>NC_088796.1:72481467-82481467 GCF_011386835.1 Chrysemys picta bellii
CTCTTTCTCACAGAACCAGTGTGGCCCAGTTGAATTTCACAATCACATCACTGAGTTCAAATCCAACCCAGGCCAGAAATCTGAAGTACAAAAAAAGCAGGAATATTGCTTCACTCTGCCTTTATCAAGGGGGATTTTTATTTTGGGAACTGTAATCTGAGTACAGCAGAATATTCAGAAGGCACAAACAGTTTTTTTGAAAACAAAATGAACTAAATAAACACATGCTCACTGGGAGGGAAAGGTGATTGGGGTGGAAGAGTAGATGGGAATGGTGGGGAATCAAGTGGTGGGAAGAGAATGGAGAGTGTGAGGGGAGGAGTCGGGAAACTGGGAAAAAGGACATGCAGGTGAGTGACAGAGGGACTGGGGGAGAATAGGGGCAGGGGTACCTGTCAGCCCCTCATTTCCCTCCTGAATGTGTGCCACAGTCTGTGATCCCCTAGCCCATTTAACCTCCCATTCTCCCCTCATATGAACCAGGTACTGGAAGGGGATTGCCTTTCTGGTTGGGTCTAAGCCCCACTCCATACCCCCTATGTGAGCTGGCATCTGGGGGACCTTGCTCTTCTTGGGGTATATGATCCCCTCTTCCTGTCCCTCTGTGTGAGCTTGGATTGGGGCAGGGAGGGGGCTGAAGGAAACATAAATGTAAACATCTAAAATCTAGAAAATGAATATTTAATATACACCCCACTGTTGTGTGAGATTGGATGGGAGGTGCCCAGTGTTGAGGAGGAGCGAACTGGATGGACCTGCGGCATAGCTGGGGAACCTAGTTGAACCAGGGCAGGAGTCCCATATGGGGGCAGGTAGTGGGAATGAGGAGCCCAGTTCAATGTGCAGCTGAGGCTACTTAACCAAGGTAGCATGCAGCCACTAGTCGTCTCTCACACACGCCATTATCCCCATTCCACTGTAACAAAATGTACAGGAGACGTGAGGAAAACTCAGGAGTCACATAGCAACCATGTGGTCTATTGAAAAAACTACTGGATTGGGACTATTCCTAGCTCTGCCACTGGCCTGCTAGGTGACTTCCCTTCTCTGTGCCTTAGTTTCCCATCTGTAAAATGGGATGATGATGTAAAATACTTTGAGATGAAAAGCCCTATATGAAAGCTGAGTCTTTTCATTATTACCTAGCCACAGTAGTATATCATCTGCAAACCTAGGTAAGAAATAGAACTGTCTAAATGACTATTAGTGCCTACCAACAAACATTTCTCTCTCTTTTGAAAGAGCTAGGAAATTAAATGCCAAAAAACTTGGTTAAGGCAGCATTAAGGTTGCTGGGTAATAGCTTGTGCCTTTCCAGAACATCAAATTCAGCAAAACTCAGACTTTTGAAAATCAGGAAATACAGAGTTAAGGTAACTCCCATGCAACCTTAACAGTGCCCTCTTCGAGCAATGTCCCACAATGACTATAACACACATATTCCCACTCTGCTTCTTCACTTTAATGGACGGGCGCTAACTGCACTTACTATACACAATCACAGTTGTTCTAAGAAGCTCCAACTTATTCCTCCCCCATTCAATACAGTTACACTCAAATGTGAATGTATCGGGAGTGCATGTAGACCATTCCCAGTGTCTATTGGAGGCTCTTAGGGCAGAGTTAAGGTTGTGTGGGAGTTTACCTTAACTCTGTATTTCCTGTCGTCAGAAATTTGAGTTTTGCTGAACTTGACATTCTGGAAGGGCAGAAGCTATCACTGGACACCCTTAACTCTGCATTAACTAAGATTTTTGTCATTTAATATATTTAGTTCCATAACCAATTTAAAATGCATTCCTATGAACAAAATGTAAAGAAATTCCAAATAATAGAATTTAAAAACTTTATAAAACTAACTAGAAGCAGGTGATAATTATGCTAATTAAACCTGTTAGCGGGTAACAGCCCTTCAGTTCTCTTCTCTTCTCCTGTAGCCAGAGAAATTGTTTCCTGTAAGCCCCCTAGTTCTGTGGTTTATGTAGTAATACCTTCCTTGTAGGGGGTATTGTGATGCATAATTTGCTAATGTTTGTAAAATCACTTTAGGTCCTTGACTTAAAAGTGATATAGAGTGTGTTTTGTGTGGTTTCCTTTTAATGTGCATTTTGTTTGTAACTGAAGAAGGAACAGACTTTGCAGGTCACACTCTTAGCTGTTTTAGTTCTGCAGTGTTAACAGGAGTGGAAAGCAACATAGAATAATTTTTGTCATGAGTATTGGCAAGCATGATGGAATGCACACGGAGCAGACCTGCTGATTAAGAATTTACCATTTTTATTTAGTCACTTTCCAAAGCAGACCACATTTTCTGCTAAGATTCTATTTTTGGAAAGGAAATTTAAGTATAAAACACAATGTAAGTGGGAACCTCAGGGGGTCAGCACCTTTGAAAAACATTTTTTTTAGATTCGATTTATAAATTGCTTTCCAATTGTGCAGAAATCAGTGTAAGTCACTGTCCTCTGTAATTTAAGGAACACAATGATTTACTTGAACATACCAGATAACCTCAAGGCTGTCACAATTACCATAGAATAAACAATATTTAAAGGGTGTTTCTGCAGATTAATTTAAAACAAGCCACATTGTATAATTGAAGGAGAATTTGCAGAATGTGCTTTGCATAGGAACTCTAATGCCTACGTAGAGCCTGGCCATCTATGTTCATTGACACAGACCACTGAGAAATGTTGAAAACTCACCTCCTTAGTGTTTCTGCAGCATCTGATTCTAATTTGAACTTGTGTTTTATAGCTTGAGACAATTGGATGGCAGCTTAACCTTCAGATGGCTCAGTCCACCCAAGCGAAACTGAAATCTCCTCAAGCTGTATTAGAACTTGGAATGAGCAATGAAGATTCAAAGGTAGGAAAGCCACTGCCTGGCAGAGTGAACTTATGCAATTTTTTAAAGAATTTATAATTTTAAGGTTCTAAGACTATAACTAGCTCTACTGATTGTCACTAATCTCACAGCAGTGTTTTTACTTACTTTTTTTAAAGGTAATTTAATTTACGCAAGTGGAATTAATAAAGAATTGGCATATTGTTATTTGCATTAAATAGGTTTTGGGGTTGAATGCCATATAAGCAGTTCTTTGTACTATAAAGATATTGACAGTACATGTCATGGGGTATGGTTATTTTATAATACGTACCTCATGATTGATAACTCTTACATATTTTGCACCTGGTTTTCCTCTGCCTTCTATTTTGTTTTCATTTATACTTTGCAAAGTAGGGCTGAGATTTTTATCAAATCATTATGCATGTGTTCTAAGACCACTATACAGGTGTAAATGACAGTGGAGAGCCAGGGTCTTTACATTTTTATCGTACAACCCTAACTAGCATGCGGTTTTTAGCCACTGGTATAGCTACACTGGGACAGCCACTGGTATAAACATGCTGCACCAATGTAAACCTTGGGTTGTGCTGGTGGATTTTACTTCAATTTGAAATGGACATGCTCTGTCAATGGAAGCCACTTTTTACATTTATGTTGTATTTTTTGCTAGTGGTTTGAATTGAACCAATACAGTGGTGGGTAAACCTTAATATAGGCAAGGTCTGACTAATATAGAAAGTACATTTTTAAAATCCCAAAGTAATACAAATAATGTTTTGTTTATGCTTGAATAGTAAGATCTACTGGTTTTGCATATTTTAGGATAGAATTACCTCACCTTGCCAGTGGAAAGTAACCTCCCCCCAATTTTTGTGGTCTCTACCTTAATCTGTGTTAGTGAAAAAGTAGATTTAAAAAAAAGGAGGAAAATTTTGATTCAAGGGACCTGATTCTGCTCTCAGATCATCTTTAAACCACAGTAATTCCACTAACTTGAATAGAGTTACTCCTGACTTACACTGGTAAATAAGGAGATTTAGGCCCTTGGTCTTCTTGGTGTCTTAAACTGGCGCCTGTAACAGAGTTCTTTGTTCTTAGAAAAAACAGTAGATTACCTGAGGGTGAATTTTAAAAACCTTAATACAGAAAGCAGATAGCATTTTGTATACAAGTCATAATGAGCAACACATGTAAAATGCAGCTACAGAAAATGACTAAAAGAAAACACTGGAAAAACATGCACATGCTGCTATAAATAAATAAATAGTTTCTCTTGAAGTTTTGTTGTTGTTTTGATGATAAGAGTATGTAACCCTTTTAAAAAAGAAGTGAATTCATTAAGATTTTGTACATTATGGCAGAAAGACAGAATGGATCCTAATGCATCCAACCATGACACCTTGAGCTATGGTTTGTTCCTATATTAAAGTCACGTGGTCAGGCTTGGTCATTACTTAGGTTGAAGATCACGAAGTGAAATGCAGGTGCTACAGGTACTTGCATTACTGAATCAAGTGAAGATCTTTTTGAGGAGGAGCAGAACCAATGCGAATGCTTTATTTTAGTGGAGGACTGTACTGTTGGATATGCTAATTTTTGGTTTGAGATGTAAAACCAGGGTCATGTTTGTAGTCATTAAAGACCCTGTAGCACTTATCACAAGAGTAGGATGATAAGGTTATGTCCTGGCCAAATTCAGACCTGCATAATTATATTCTTGTTTAAATTCTTCCAGAAGAAACTGCATATTGTATTCTTTTTCACTTTTTGTCCTAAAATGTTTTGTAGCCAATGTGATCAGCTGCAGGATTAGCTGCAATTCAGTGGTGACCAAAGTGATTATATAGTTAGACTATCAGTTATTAGTGTTATAGTGATTTAAATGTATAGACCATTGATTGACTGCATTTGTGGTTTGATATTAAAAATGTTCAGGAGACCAAATAACCAAAGTTAGCAAATTTATTGCCTGAAGATAAAATAGTACAATACGTTAAGGAGGTATACACACTACTCCCTCTGGGAAGCTGTTTTTCACAGCATGCAGTTCACGTTACACAGAAAGTGTGCTTCAAAACTACCAGACCTGTGTACAACTTAGAAAACACTGTATATATTTCAGCCAAGACTAAAATTCACCAATCACTTTTTTACCTTTTTTACCGGTCCCTTCCATCATAAGGGCACCTGTTCCAACCCCCCCAGAATGAACACACACACACCAGAAGAGTACAATGAATATAGGAAAGGGAAATATTTATTTACAGAGGGATGAATGGAGGAAAACAACAAGAGGGGAAAAGATAGGGGAAGCGATAAAACTGGGTTACATTCAACACAAGCCCTCACAGCCACGGTCTGAAAGGGCAGACACCAAGCAATGCATCTGCAGAGCTGGCGTTTGGGGAGGGGGCAGCATGCGGAGCCCCCTGGCTGCCCCTACACGTAGGAGCCAGAGGACATGCCGCTGCTTCCGGGAGTCACACAGAGCCACATCAGCCAGGGAGCCTGCCTTAGCCCCGCTGTGCTGCCGACTGGACTTTTAACGGCCCGGTCAGTGGTGCTGACCGAAGCCGCCAGGGTCCCTTTTTGACCGGGTCTTCTGGTCGAAAACTGGACACCTGGCAACCCTAAGTCCGTTCCTTGTCACCCATTTCAAGCTTCTGGCAAACAGAAGCTAGGGACACCATCTATGCCCATCCTGACTAATAGCCATTGATGGACCTATCCTCCATGAATTTATCTAGTTCTTTTTTGAACCCTGCTATAGTTAACCTCCCCACTTAACTAGCTACAGCTTCCTTCCTTATTCTCAATGCAAACTCACAAGCCCCAGTACTCAGAGCCCCATACCACTCTCGGTAGTAGTAATACTGGGTCCAGCTCCAGTTTGTCCTTTTCGGGAGATTCCTCCCTACCACAGTGCTCCTCCTGTCTCCTGTCTTGGGGTGTCTCCGGTTGGCCGCTCTGTCCCTCCCAGGCTTCGGGCAGGTTCTCGGCTTCTTCACTCTGGGAGGGTCTGGAGCTGCAGACACGCACCCTGTTGCTCTCCCTCTCTCTCTTCTTACCTCCCCCCCCTCCTGCCCCAATCCCCCCAAAACAAAAATAAAACCAACAACAAAAACCAGCACTCCCTCTTCCTGGAACAATCAACATTGCCCCCCTTAGTACAAAGATTTAAAAGGGCCATGCTCTCTAAACCCCAAAGGGGTTACACTTGTTTTTCTGGTACCATGGTGTACCTTTTCTTATTTCTGTTTTGGATACCATATTCCACCCTAGGATACCTACTGTCCTGTGTTAGGACACAGAATCAATGGATCTTGCCTTTGAGAGGTATTATATTCACTAATGCCAAAAGCTATGTTTAGCTTTTGGAGAGTATTGTGGGATATATATTACTTGACAGTAGTGAGCAAAGTGAACAGAATTGTAGGAAAGACCTAATATAATTTGGTTAACTTATCTGCCCACATGCTGGGTATAATACATTATTAATATAGCATGCCCTACCCCTAACATACATGTATTGGCTAATAGTTAAGACTGTTAAAAGTGTGTATGCAGATGTTTATATCTTTGCAGTGTTGTGCCCAGTATTTCCACCTGTGAAGTGTAGGACCAAATATGTTTGTGTGCAATTTTATGCATGGGCACTTAGAAGTTGAGTAGAGGCCCAGCTGAAATTTTTTTCCCATGTGTACAGTGGATTCATTTTGACTTTTTTGTAATCGGTATACAGTATTTTCAGGGTTTAAAATAGAGAATTCAAGCTCTGATTCTGGCTTTCATATATTTGGCATTAGACAAGCCACTCTATTTCTTTGCATCAGTTTCCAGCTATAAAAATATAAAGACAAAATCTTTATCTGTTGGGTTGTTCATTGACATTAGATTCCTATGGAACCAGTCTGCCGGTATGATGTATCTGTTGAAAGCTCAAGCCATATATATCAAAAGTGGCTTTTTCCGCCCCTGCCTGGCCATGTAGTGACATATTAGTATTTACCGATAGATCATGTGGTTGTTGGTTTGTTTTTTTTTAAATCAAAAGACAGTTTATTTTGTTCAATCCACCAGCACACATTTCCTTTATAAACACAACTCCAGTTCCTAAACTCTTTCTCTTGATTCTTTCTCTTTCTTTTTATTGATGCAATCAGATGGAATTGGATTTTCTTGCAATTACTACGAGCCTTGAATAACAACTCTGAAATTGGTGCTTAGTAGGTGGAATGGTGCAGCAACAAAAACATACAAATGCTGTAATGTTTTGCACACTGAAATTTAGAAATCTGGGTTGACCTGAAGAATAACAGCAACTGGCTTGCGGCTTATTGATCTCATCCAGTATAGGACAGGTTTTAAGACAGAAAGACACTCATCTATCTGCTTCATAAAAGTGTTGAGGCTTAATTAGTTAATGTTTGTAAAGTACTTTTCATCAGCAAAGTTCTGTGTACGAAAATGCTAAGTACTTATCTCAGCATCCTAAATGTTATACAGCTTTTCTCATTTTCTCCCTAACTTTATAAATAGAAGTAATTGCAGCCTCTTATTCAGAATTTTGGTATGCATCCCACTTACTATTTCAAAATGGCTAATTGTTTATATATGCTATTTATCCTCCCCGCTTGAACGTAATGGCCTGTTGTTGCTCCATGAAGGAGAGAGATCGAAATGATGTACAGAAATTTCTTTTTAGATTAGCTCATTAGGGGGCAGTAGTGTTCTTTCCCTTCATTATACTTCTCTGGCACTTGACTGTTTTTTGAAATAACATTCAAAATCAATTGTGAAGTCAGTAGTTGTGGGAAATGCTAAGTGTTTACATTTCTAATCTGTATATAACAATAGAGTTCTGTTGCACCCGGTTACAAAATTAATGCCTATTAATCAAAAATATGCAGAGCAAGGTAAATGAAATTTGCCTTTATTTTCATTTTTGCTAATTGTACTGGTATGATCACATTCATTTATGTTTACTACAGCTAACTAAATTAAAGATCACTCAAACATGAGCTTCTTTGTCAGACTCTAACGTTCGAAATTGGTACTTGATTTTCCTCCCTGGAGAAATAATTTTAAGCCCTTGGATGTTTCTGTGGTATTGTTCCACAGCTATGACTTAAAGTAGTTCAAAGGTAATCTGAGTTGAAGGGTACACAATACCTCAGATTTGTATTCAATGCAGTAATGTTTGGCAGGTATAAAATGACTTTCAGAGTTATAATACTTTTAAGTATTATACCAAGAAAAAACCCCTAGGAAATATTCTGTTTGGACTTTTTCTGTTAATTTGTATTATTAGTTGCAGTATCTTAATTGCCAAGGAAATATGCTGTCTAAAACTCTAAAATAATTAAACTAGGATTATCTGAATTTTGGTAAATTTGTATCCTCATTTTTTACAAGCTTCAGTCTTCACTTATCCTCAGTTCTTTTGTTTCATCTGCCTTTTCCTGGGGAGCTGGTATGAAATCACCTTGACAACAAAAACATCATTTAGCTTATGGTAAATTGGATTGGAGTCTGATTACAGATGGTGCTTTATTTATGGAAAGGAAATTTTAACTTGGAGACAAAGTGAGACCTGCTAATACAGTTTGAGGATCGAAAATGTTAAATTATATTTCTAAATCTTAAAAAATTATCTAAAAAGGATTTCTTATGTAGGTTTACTATAACATTTCTTAATAATAGTGCTGTTAAAAATGTCTTTTGTGTAATTTTAATAATTTTTTTCTTGTTAAAGAGGCACTGAAAGAAATTTGTTTGGGAATATTTTATTGGTTTTAAAATGTTGCTACTTTTCCCCTATTGTAAATAGTTACCATTCTGACTTTTTTTTAGAAATTGTAGAAAACTGATTATTTATTTAGGACCTAATGGGTATTACTGTTTTTATGGCTGTAGCGCCAGTTAACCAGTGGAGGGAATACAAGTTAATAATTCTTATTCCGATAGCTGTGCCGCCAGTATGATACTGGTTTGCAAACAAAGAAATAATCAAAAGAAAAAGCCCTATGTTTATTTTATGGCTATCTAGACAAATGTATTTTCATACAGTATAAATAATAATTTATGTATGTAGAAAATGAGGTGGTACGGTATTATTATACTTTGAGACTATGGCATCAGTTATGCCTAAATCGCAGATGACAAATCTCCATAAGACATCTCGGCCTAATTTCTAGAATAGCTCAGGATTATCCTCTGAATCCCCTGGGGCCATCTCAGACACTTGTGTGGTGAAGTTCATAGAAAAGTTTAAGATCCTCAGGATATCGCCTTAATGTTTGTACTAAGTTCTTCCCAAAGGGGGATGAGTGTGTTTGAGCTTCTGGAAGGGTTTAGAGGGCTGGTCAATCTGTCCCCCTTTTTACTCTCCAGGGATCATGGCTCCTTTAGTGCCATTGGCCATTCCTGCCACACCATTCCATTAGGAGCAGACAACACAAAATGGAAGAAAAGGACATACATGATTTATTGTGAGATTGGACATATATTGCCTGTGTTATACCTGAAAATTCTCATTTCCTAGCTAGCATTCTCCCATTTTGTATTCTGCTTAATATTATTTTTCTCCAAATGTATTACCTTGTTGTTATCTAAATTAAATCTTATTCCACTGACTTATTTCTCCCCTTTCTTGTTGCTTTCCCCCCTTCTCCATTTTATATACAACTTCTTTTTAACCTTTGGCTCTTTAAGATCTTCTTTATGTGCCCACATTGGCCTTCTTTCTTTTTGCTCATATTTTTTTTTTCTACTAGAATTGCTATCTGTAGTGTTCATGTGATAATATCTCTGAGTATATTGCAGTTTTCAGGTATTCTGTTACTTCCCAAAACTTGTCACAGGTGATCCTGTCAGAGTTGCCAATACAATACTAAACAAAACAAAACTAACAAGATGCCAATTTTTCATAAATACCCAATTTTTTCTGACAGATCATATTAAAATATAATTTTACTATAGCAGGTTTATGTTCATGCTTATGTCATTTTTATCAGACAACTTTAATAACACCATTGACCTTTTTAAAGGAAAAAAGATAGTAATATAAATATTTTAAACAGATTTTCTTTAATCATTTCTTTAAAATCAATAAAGCAGTCTTACTGTACTTGGCAGAAATGCAATGTATCATCACACAGGAACATGAAAATAAAGATTCGTAAAGGTCTAAAATTAGTATTTGGAACAGACTCCTTTTTTTTTTTTTTTTTTTTTTTTTACTGAGAGCCCAGTTGCTTCCCCCATCCCTGATTTTAACAGATTTTCTGCGAGTGTCTGGACTTTGACTAGCTTGGATCCTGTCTACTGCTTCTCTTATCTTCACAAAGTATGCTTTTTTGTTCATTAGGTTCACCATTCTGGGCATTTCCTTCCATCTTTAACTGCAAGGCAGAGCAGACCAAGAGAAATAGTTCTTTCCTTCTCATTGAGCTATGCTATCTGCTGACTTCAGATGGAAATGTAGTTTCTGGTCTGCATGCCATCTAGACAGAAATGACCTGCAGTCCAGTGCACTATGGATCTTTAAGGGAAAATGTATGAAACTATCAAGTTTCCCTTTTCATTCTTCCTCTGAAGGGGTTTTTGTCTGCAGCTTGGGCTTAACAGTGTGAAACACTGGCCGATGATGATAGCCTTTGAAGCCAGGATGGCTCTTCTTTCCCTTTGAGAGAGTTAAGCAGGTGGGGTCTAGGTTCAGGAGGCAGGGCTGAACAAATTTACGGCTGAGGTAACCTCCCATTCCTCTTAAGAGCTTGGTACTTCCTCATTTCTCAGGGATCAGGGCTTATCTGGATATTGGTTTCTCAAAAAGCCCTTACTAAGTGTAGTAGGAAGAGAGCCTAAAACATAAGCCCTTGTATTAGAGGCCTGGTATGAGGCAGAACCAGCTCACAAAATTTGGCAAGTACAGGGCTAATATTGCAAAAATACACATTCTTAAGGAGTGCTAGTCACAGAGTGCTCACACAAACACATCCTGATATCAAGTGGTACCAAAAACATCCCGATATCAAGGATGGTTCAAAAACATTCCCCAGGGATAACAGGAACACACTTACTCCCTCCTAAAGATAAGGTCAGGATAACAGTAGGTAATAAAGATGTTTTAATCAAACCAATATGTATAAGAATAAATAATAACTAGCCACGTCGGGGGAAGTAACTACAGTAACTATGTCAGAGGGGCAGTACTAACTTGTTTGTATCAGGGTATAAAAATGTATCTCAGAGGGAATATTTTTGTCTGGCCTAGGGAGGAACAGGAAGTCCTGCTGTCTGATCTGGACATTGTTATGGGCATACATATATTAGGGGCCCGGTAAAATCCGTGGAATACTAGCACTGTGCTTCGTTGACCATAAACCTGGCTGGGTGCCTTCATCCCTTAACGGATCTTGTGGTCATTGGGCGGTTCGCTCGAGGTCTGCTTTGCCAGCTGTCTGCGCAGGGCTGGGGTGGCACACAGAGGGAACACACACACACAGCCAAACATCTATCAACATTTAACCACACTAAGAAGAGTAAATTGTGCTTCCAGCTCCTTCAAAAAGAGGACAATTAAAACCGAAACCCATTACTTTTCAAATGTTGGAGGAGTTCTCATCAGGAGCAAACAGAATGCAAGGGTAAACTGCCCCCCACAGCCTGCACTCTACCTTGGCCATTTCCCTCCTAGATGTGCTCTTTTTCCGTAGAAAACGTGATAATCTTGCCTCTTTCGTACAGAAGTGAAATGAGCTCTGCACATAATTTTTCCGTTGTTAATTTCAATAATAGGAACAATAGTTGAATTACTTAGATTACGTTAGTCAGTGATTCACTGTGTGGTGATGTGTGGACAGAGTTAAACTGGTTCCTGGAAATTTAAGACTTTTAATGCTTAGTATCTCTAGATTTCCTGATTTTCAAATGTCCTGATATTTTTGAAATACCATGTTCTGATTGAAGGTGTCTATATAGTTTTAGCTTTTTCTTTCTTTTATAGTTTGTTTGAAAATTTGCCTCTCAGCTAATATTGTGGGCTTGACCCTGCAGTCTTTACTCTGGTAAAACTGCAATTAACTTCAAAATAAATTAGTGGGAATTTTGTCTGGGAAAGGACTGCAGGATTGGGCTTTACATCCAAAACAAGACTCATTATAAATAACTGTTGAATCACTGGCAACAATGTTCAGCACACTCCAAGAACTGTGTTGCTGTTTTAGTCTTAGAATAATATCTGGGAAGGTAAAATTGCCCATGAGGTTTAGATCCTGTGAGTTTTGGTGTTTTTGGTCAGCCTTTCTATCAGTTTCCGAACAAAATTACCGTTACCTTCATTCTAAATTAGTGGTATATTGCAGGCTTTTACTGTAAATTCCCTTTTATTCCTTCTTTTATCTTAGCCCATAAAACTTTTTTACTTGTCATTGATGATAACTCTAGGCAGTCTAATTCACTGTTATAGAAATTATATATTGTACTACTCTGTTATAAGGTTTTATGAAATTGCTAAAAATGTCTCTATCTGGCTCCCCTGGAAATTGATGTGAATTTTGCTGTTGATTTAAATGGAAACAGGATCTGGTGAACCAAAGTAATAGTTTCATAAGGAGGGAATATATTGTTCAGAATTAAATAAACATAGTATTTTGAGATGTTTTCATAAAGAAGCACAAGAAATGTTTGTATTTTGCTACTAAAAAAAGTCCTCCTGTCTCTCTCTCCAGTGTCAAATCTCATAGATTTTAATAGACTTCAGACTTTAAGATCAGAAGGGACTATTATAATCGTCTAGTCTGACCTCCTGCACAACGCAGGCCACAGAATCTAACCTATGTCTGAGCTATCAAAGTCCTCAAATCATGGTTTAAAGACTTCAAGGTGCAGAGAATCTTCCAGCAAGTAACCCATGCCCCACGCTGCAGAGGAAGGCGAAAAAAACCCATGGCCTTTGTCAATCTGCCCTGGAGGAAAATTCCTTTCTGACCCCAAATATGGCGATCAGCTAAACCCTGAGCATGTGGGTAAGACACCCAGGGAAGAATTCTCTGTAGTAACTCAGATCCCATCCTATCTAGTGTCCCATCACAGGCCATTGGGTATATTTACCACTAATAGTCAAAGATCAATTAATTGCCAAAATTAGACTATCCCATCATACCATCCCCTCCATAAACGTATCAAGCTTAGTCTTGAAGCCAGATATGTCTTTTGCCCCAACTGCTTCTCTTGGAAGGCTGTTCCAGAACTTCACTCCTCTGATGGTTAGAAACCTTCGTCTAATTTCAAGTCTAAACTTCAGGATGGCCAGTTTATATCCATTTGTTCTTGTGTCCACATTGGTACTGAGTTAAATAATTCCTCTCCCTCCCTGGTATTTATCCCTCTGATATATTTATAGAGTGCAATCATATCTCTTCTCAGCCTTCTTTTGGTTAGGCTAAACAAGCCAAGCTCTTTGAGTCTCCTTTCATAAGACTCATCAATGGCTACACATTATAATATGGTGTGTATTGGAATAAAGCTATACTGTCAAGTGAAATCAAGATTCAGTTTCCAATTGTATGAGCAGTATGAAATGTAATAGAACTGTAAATCCAAATAGTTTTTTTTGGTTATGTCAGCATATCAAGTTCCTTTAAATTCTGTTGACATACCATGTGTGGCATAATTGAGAATTGCTTCATCTCTAGAATCTAAATTACATTTTAATGGTACTCTCACTATTCTATTTTCTTGTCATTGTATGCAAATGCTTGTTAACAGAAATGAGAGAGGTAAATACATCCATGTTGAGGGGTGAATTTACACTCCTTGGTGTTTTTATCTGTTTTTAATTATGCTTCAATTTATAAAAAAGATGTTGCGCCCATTAACTAGTATTCATTCAGTGGTCTGAATCAATGCATGTATCTTGCCCCATTGATAATATTGGAGTAGGCAAAGCTAGTTTGGTAACAAGTGTTTAAATACTACTCCTCATTTTTTTTCTTTGAGCCATGATATTTTATCCTTGAATATTGGAGGCATGGGAATGGGGGTGCACAACACCAGAAGCCATATTTGGAATGGGGAACAGAGCCTAAAAACTGCTTGCTGAGGGAGTTGAACGTAGCTGCCTACTGAAACTGTGAGTGGTAGGAGATGTGGGGGGAGGATAACTACTGACCAGCTGGTGCTGGCAACTTCTCAGGAACTGCACAGAGTGATGGGAGAGGAGGTTTTTGTCCCCAGCCTGGATCCATTACCAGGAGCTCTTCCTTTCTCTCACCCCATAATTCTCACCAGGACATTAGCTTGCTACCTCCCCTTGGCTGTCAATACCTCTCTCGTCTCAGCACTCTCCTCCTTCCTTTCTCCCATTTACCTTGTTGGCTTGGTTCCCCTTCAATTAGCAAGCAAGTTATGTGCTCCTCTTGCAGATCTATTAGGGCTGTGGGAATTTCCCCTCACCTTGTCCTGGGCCTACTCCTTAAAGAAGAAGGAGATAGTGGGATGGGGAGGAAGAGCAAGGATATTAGTTGTAAGTTGAGCTCTGCTACATACATTAGCTCTCTCAGAAACCCAAAATATGGTGTCAAACTAAGTACTAATTTTTTAGAAATACCATTAGTTGCACCCATATTTTAAAAGTGTGGATGAGTGGTGTAAACCACCCTTTAATTACCAAGAAACATGAGCACTATTCTTGCTTCACAAAAAATTATAATAAATTTAAGAGCAGCAAGAGTCAAGGAAGAATGACTGTCATAAATACAATATGACATTGTGATCCAGAAGCAACTGGAGAAGAAATGGAATATGCTTTTATAACATAGGAGATGAAATCACAGATGTCTTATATAGTGCATTTTGCTAGCATCAAGACAATTTACAGAATTGCTCTGTATGTGTGTTTGTGTACACAACCACTGAAGTGCAGAGTTCCCTCTGAGATGATATGCTGCAGGTATTCAACTGTGCACACAAATACACACAGTAGTTTCATGATAAGAAGTGAAGGATATAAATTCATCCCCTGTGCATCTGTCCTAATAATGGAATACAGCTCTATGGTATCTGAGCACCTCTCAATGGATGATATCCAAAATCACAGTAGACCAGCAGTCTTAATTTTGATCCCTACTTCCCTTAAGGCAGTTTGAGCTAGATGATCTGGTTGTCCCTTCTGGCCTTAAACTCTGTGACTATGACTCTGTGTGCTATTGTTTGGTTGTTAATTTATTTTCTCCTCCCCTCTCTTTATTGTGCACCATCTCTTGTGTCTCTTTATTGTCTGTCTTCTTAGCTTTTCCCAACGTCAGGTAAAAACAGCAAAGTTGAAGAAGTGTATTTTACATTTTGTTCTGGAGATTTGTGCTCAGATAGTACCTACTCTGCAGGTAAAGTCTGCCCCCCTTTGTCCCATTTCAGATACCAGGTATATTCTTACCAGGTATATTGGCACTCATGGCTGCTGGCTGTACATCACAGAAGTGCTTGGCACTATATATTATTTTTCTCTTTTTGTTTAATATTTGCCTAGAAACTTATTTGGTTCTTTTGACTTAATTTTGTCCCTCCATTTGGCAAATGTTGATTTCTTCCCGTATTTTTGTTGGAGTTGAATTCAGCGTGGCTGTCTTTATTAAATAAGCTGTTGTAGTTACATTGCACTGTGTTATACCAAAACTACTCGATGTGTCTTCTACCATTCTCTTAGTCTATTTCTTTATCTTTTGTTATTTCAGTAGTTTAGGTCCTGATTCTGGACCCATTGAAGTCAGTGGTAAAACTTCCATTGGTGTCAGTGGGAGCACGCTCAAGTTTTTAGGGGCCAAACCTTCAAGGTGCTTGCTCAGTATTTCCATGGAGGTGCTGAATACCCTCTAGCTCCTGTTGTATACTCCGCTCTTCTCATAATTGAGCTCTCATTGATGAAGTGTCATAAGGAGCACAAAATTGTTTTTATACGTCCAAAAAAAGTATAAATTGCTCAGCAGTATTTGTTGTGATTTGTTTATTTTTGGTTTTATGGTAGTTAGAATTCATGGGATTTTCCATTCCAAAGGGCAATTGGTTGTCAAACTTTTAGTCTTAGCATTCGACTTATGTTTCTTTACTTGTTATTAGTTACTCTATGGCACACTGGCAGCAGCACATATGGTTTCTGTTATTTTTCGGAAATTCATGGAATATTCATATTAATTCCTTCTATTGGATGACAACTGAATGTATTCTTTTATTGACAAATCTCTCAGCAACGATGTGCAATTACAAAAGACTGTGTGTGTGTGTAATTTATTTAACAGAGGGGGTAACTGAGCCACAAAGATGTTAAATGACTTGCCCATGTCATTCATATGTGTGTTTATATATATTTTATATCTGTACATGCCCATGTATAAATATACACGCACAGTTCAACTGATCCTAGAGTTTATTAATTAGACTATCATTTTTATGGGTAGCTTTGAGCAACTTACTATATATATTATACTATAATTCCATAAAATCCCATTTGAAAGACCCAAACCATTGTGCCTTGAAGTCCATCAGCTCTATCTCTGATGACCCATCAAAGGGAGCAGCTTTGCTACCTGACGATCTTCAACTGAAAATGGTCCACTGCCAGTCTTAAACAGTACTGCTGAAAGAACTAACAGCAGGAGTGACACATGTCCTGTTCTCTCTAATCTGATATTAGCTACCAGGATGATATATAGTAGGAGAATAGACTTCTCAGGTAATTGGAACCTTTAGACTATTATATATATTCACACAAGATAAAAGATGTTGTGAAGAGGCCAGTTTGATCTAGTAGTTAGTCCAGAAGACCTGAAATCAGGAGACCGGGATTGTCTTCTTGGCTGTGCTAATAATTTGCTTAACCTCTTTGTGACTCAATTTTCCCATCTGTAAAATGGAGATAATATTTATACATTTTTGTAAAGTGATTCTTAGGTAAAAAGCGCTAAATAAATACTAAGTAGTATTTTAGATCATACATATCTTTGTTGAGTATCTAGAGCATACCTACAAGTTAACATGCACTAATTAAAAAAAAAAATTGCATTTTTTGCAAACTCTGCTATTCTCTTAAATCCTGATCCTGCACCATTGAAGACAATGGGAGATTTTGCTTTGGCTTGTGTGGGTGTTGGAGTAGGGCCTTAGTGAGGTAAACTGTTGCAGGTGTCATAACAGCTGTTTCATGTTCACAATGAAAGAGATGATTTTAAACATTTTAAAGCAGTGGAATTTGATTTGTCATATGCATATACATGATAATCAAAGAAAGAACTTTCTCCCAGCAGGCAACTGGCCTGCACGAAATGTCTGTACCTACTACCGACGGATTTGCGGTTCCAGGATCGGACTCCTGAGTCATCTCAGGATCCGTATGTAAATTTGTGGTAGAGATCATCCTCGAATTGAGGGATTATCAGTGAATGAATGATACATGACAGTTATTTTGTGACATGGTGTAAGCTTGATTTGTAATAACTGTAAGACTTGTTTAACTTGTTGGTGTCTGCCATTCACACTTTAGAAGGATTCACTCATACTGAGAGTCGTAGCGTCCATTAATCCGTTATCTCTCTGCGTGGTTCTAATGGAGATGGGTCCTTTGGGATTTGGATTTTTAAAGTGGCTTTCTTTCAAAAATATTTTTATTATTCATAATTCTAAAAATAAAATTCAGGCTTGCAGTTGCTTTAAACCTTTAAGAGCTGATTCATTAATATTTTATCTACAGGAACACAACCTCCTTTCTCTAAAGTGTGGCATAGTCTAGATCCTCACTTGTGATTGTCCATCTTATTAAGGGGTGATGTGATTGCTTTCCGCGATGGAGTGTCTACCCCACACAAGACCTGAGTGAGTTTATGTGGGTCAGGAGGGGCTAACTAATCATAGATGCTGCACCTGGTGTGGGGAACCAAGGATTGATAAGGCCTAAAGGCAGATGAAATCCAGTGGTGGGCAGGAGCTGGTATAAGAGTATAAAGCCAGGAAGTGAGATCAGGAAAGGGGCAGCAGGGAGGAGGTCTGCAGTCACTGCCTAGAGGAAAAGGGTGTTGGCCAGGGACAAGTAGGATATCTGGGGGAGAGTAAGCCCTGGGGTCCGATCCTGTCCTGTCCTGGACTAGAGTCTTACAAGAGGCACAGAGGAGTAAAGTGGCCGTGGGGAACAGAGGAAGCTCTGGTGGTAAACCCACAGATAGGTAAGGAGGTGGAATAGGAAGGAACCCAGGGAAATAGTAACAGGGTCTGAAACTGAGCCGACCTAGGTTGCTAACCATACGGTCTCTGGGCTGGAACCTGGAATAGGAGGTAGGCCTGGGTTCCCCACCAGCCGCTGAGGAAAGTGGCACAGGACCTGAAGTTGAAATGGAAGACTACCTGAAACGGCATTTAGACAGCTAGTTCCATGGAACTTTGTTACCCTGGAAGGGAAGGACTTTATAGTGACCTGAATGGAGGGCTCAGTCATGAAGAGGGAACACTCTGAGACCTGGCAAGCGAAAGAAAGGGGCTACAGCACACACAAGCAAAGGAAGGTGGCACCAGCCAGGGCAAGAGCTAATTCCCAGACCTAGTTCCAATGAGGTGCACCTGTAGTGAGTGGAACGCCTTCACACTTTTGTGTAGGCTATTGTGATGTAGTGCTGCTTCCAGTTGCCATTCTTTATAGTGGATCTGGAGTGGGATATGATGATGAAATACTTTCTTCCTTCAACACAAGAAGTCAGCAATGGCCATATTTTCTTCCACCCAGGCCCCATATTAGGACATGATGCGATCGTATCATGGAAGAGGTAACAGAGTCTCATCTAGAACCTGTACTGTGGGGAAAGGCAGCTGCTTGAGATCCAGCTGTTGGGCTTCTCATTACTCCAGTAGTAACCACTGCAGGTTTGATTGGGAGCAGTCAGAGCTTTGTCTTGCCTCTTTCTACCCTGTTTCTATGGTAGAAACAAGTGTTAGAAACAAAGACAGGAAGAGGAACATTGATAGTGAGTTTTTATTCCTGTTTATTTGTATTCTATGTACTCACAAGGTGATAGGTGCTGTCCAAAATGTATGTGAAAACACAGTCCCTGTCCCCAGTGAGTCTAAGAAGATGAGCAACTTATGAAAGGGGAGGGATAAAAACATAGTCAAACACAAACACACACACACACACACACACACACACACACACACTTTTTAATGATGAATGTCAACTATCCCGAACTAGCCACCCACCTCTATAATTAGTTGACTAGCTTCTTGTAGATGTCACAGTAGAAATAAGTTTCAAGGAGGGACTTCCAGGAGAACAGGGTAGTGGCCTAGCTTGAGGCATCAGCTCAAAGAGCTCCCCATGTGTAGGGAGCCCCATGGAGTGGAAGAAGGCACAAAGTCAGCTGTGGGAGAAGCAGACAAAGAGGCAATTGAGTCTAACAAAAATTCACAGAATTGGAAGAGTGGAAGGGGCTGTGAAAGATGACTCACAGACCCACCTAGTCTGATTTCTGTACTGAGACTGTTACACTCCAGCTGGTCTTTGCACAACTTCCTTGCTTTCTGGCTGCCTGCAAGATTTTAAAAAAAATCTTCTATACCTTCTTCCCCTGTCTGCCACTACGTTCTGCTTCTGCAGAGTGGTCAGGAAATACAATCAGGATCTTGCAGAGAGTATTTTCTGCCTTTTGGCTTTGCGTTGTGCCGATGAATCAAATACCAACACTTAATGGTGTTCCTCAACAGCTCTTTGATAGGCTCTGCCGGATTCTGGGCTGTCTCCCCACCTAAACAGAGCTAACAAAATTGTTACTATGAGGAAAAAGAAATGCAAACAAACACAAAAGGCTGTGGGGGAGGACCCTGCCTACCTGAACACAGATGGTCTCCAAGGGAAGGGGCAAGCTAAAGAGTGGTATTGTGATTAGGATGGTTATTTTCTCTGTGATCTGTACTCTGTATTTCTTGTACTTTAGTAAAAAGCAATAATGTGTTAGACTTGCATGTAAAGCATGTGTGTTTATTATATGCTACACCAGCCATGCAACCCCTGAGAGAATTAAAATGTAATCCAGAAAGTGGGATTCTGAGTGTGTGTGTTTAAGATACTGGGCTATATTGTGGGTCAGCACAGTCCTGGGGGCATAAGGTAGAAGGATTGTGAGGCTCCGTTTCCATGAAGAGGTAGCAGACAGAGAGTCAGGAGCCAGGAAATATGCCAGAAGTGCCAAGGAAGAAACAGTACTATAGCTTTCTGAGACCCAGGGAAGCTTAGCATACATGAGGGATTCAGTGACTGGACTCTCTTGCAGAAATCTAGTGGGCTACCTGTAGGGCAAGCCCAAGCAGAACTGTTTCCTCTCATTTTGGCATCTCATGGGCAGATCATAGCCTGTGGGTAGAGTTTGTAGAAAAGTATATTCACTATTTTTTTTAGCCCTGTCTGTGACCTGTATCTAGCACCTTAGAGTTGTAGTCTGGGAACTGTGGAACTCCTGGTGATTCAGTTTCTTTTAAAGGACAGATAGTTTTCTAACCAATTGCATGGGAGAGGGTAAGATGTATAAGAAATATAGAATTCCTTTTCACTGGTAAGTATGAATGGTTGAGGGAGTTTTGTGCATGTCGTTGTGCTATTTAAAAAAACCTCTGCCTCTCAATTTGATGACGTTTCTCTGTAAAGCTACTGCAGGATCTTATAGCTACCAGTTAACCCTATAGCTACCAGTTTAAGTAGATTCAGACTCTCTGATGTGACCCGCACTTCATGATGTCTGTTTTTTTTTTTTTTAGTCTTCAACTGCATTGTGTACAGTAGGAGTCCAACATGACTCTCATTAATGAATTATAAAATATAGTACATTTGGTTTCTTTTGCTTAAGTATTCAAGTAAAGTAGAAAAGATTCATGCAGGAAAATTGGCTGAAAACATTGTTAACCATCATTAAAAAAATTCTACTAATGCAGCATAGCCATGTCCTCACTCACCATGTCAGGTTGGTCTGAATAACTGTTGGCTTATCACTGCCTCTTGCACATCAGCTTCTTTTTTGGACATTATCCTTAAAGTGGGCCATATTGCTTGGATTTTTTTTTCTTAATATTTAAGATAGTATCAGCGAGACTTAGTTGGACAGAAGCCTAGTGATTGTGATGGATTTAGTTGTTCAGATTTGTTTTTTGTACTAGTGAGGTTTAATAAATATTGAAGTTGAATGTTAACTAAATTTCCAGGGAAATGGATATGTGTTGTCTGACATGACAAAATCTGAACTGTACCTCTTTGGACACAGTCAGCTGCATGCCGGGAGTTTTCCACTAAATTCCTGAAAGGGTTAAAATTGTTTGTGCTGTCTGCTGACACAAATTGAGACTGACATGATAAACTGCAAAACTCCATTTAAAAGTATGTGTTTTTATACCATTACATTGTGTGTCTGTCTGTCATAACTGTCTGTGTTTCTGAAATCTGTTGCAGTTTGGAATACTAGATACCAAGTAGGAGACAAGAATGTAAAATAAATGCCATCTTAGAAAAGTGTTTGTAGAATTTGTCTGACATTGTACAAAAGTTGGCCAAAAGAGAGGAATGAAGAAGGCATAGGTATTTTAATAATACTCTGGTAAAAACTTGGTCAGTCCTTGTGCAACTCAAAGGTTTCCCTCAAGATTTTAGGAAACGGGTGAGGGACAAGATGTCAAAATATTGTAGGGCTCTGTTCTACCCTTAATGACGTGATCTTTAACTGCAATTGACCTCAGAACTGGTGAGTACACTATGTTAGGTCTTTCACTACTACTAGACTAGAGTGATGTGAATGGGAGCTGCACCTGTGAAATTGATGGCATAATTGGGTTCTTTGTGCGTAGAGAATAAAGTAGTAATTGGATTTTTTTTACACATTTTTAAACAAGACCAAATTAGATTTTCTTAGTTTTAAGATCTCAAAATAAAATTAGGAGAGGCAGAGAACAAATTGGTAGAAAATCCAAGTGTGGTGGTTTCACTATCTTTATATTGTTTGAGGAAAATGCTAGGTCAACACTAACATTTCAGGGCTACAGATAACATTCTGAAAAAGCCAAACTAAATTTTGGGGGCATTTCTTTCTATTTCATGGCACCCTATTGACTGTATTCTATCTTCTAAATGTAATTAGAAAATGTAAAGAAGCAGCCTGATTGGAGAATGACTTTTTTTATCTCAAAAAGTATTAGTGCTTTCATGTTTTATCTTATAAAATCAGTGTATACTCTGACAGAAACATGGGGAAATGGCCATTCAATTTTTAATAGCAAAATATTTTGACTGAACTGGTGTATCTAAGTGGTCTCCAGCCTTTTCACTAGCTTGGTCATTTCATCTTTGGAATGCTGCACAGCAGAATTTTGAAGTGAACTTTCACTGTGTACTCAGCATTTTCTCTGAAACAGTATTTTCATATTCGGTGCAGGAAAATGTTAATACAGCATTAGGGTAGTAAATTTAAACACATTTAGTATGCCAGTAACTCAAAAGTTAAGTTCCTCACAGAAATGTTAACTCTCCACCATTGCACACACGATATACAGTTTAGTATTTAAGCTTACTGGTTATATGTTAAATGTATGACTGAATATGTATGTGTTGTATAGCTGCATTAGTAGTGGAAGCGTAACTTTTTTTTCTTCTTCTTGGTGTGTTTACATTTACATCCTTTAATGTTTCATTAACATAGTTTTGTTTAAAAAAATTAACCTCTAAATTCCTGTGTGCGCATTTATTTTGGTTTAAAGAAATCAATATGAAGTAAGTAATAAAACCATAGAAGTTAGATAAGGATAAGACTTACAAATCATCTCTCATTCATTGCTCTGCCAGAGCAGGAGTGTTTCCTGCAGTATAATCAATAATTTGTTCTGTGATGCAGTTTTTATCACTTCGCATGTGAGAATGTTGCACAGTACTAGATCTTGCCACTTTTCCTGGTATTTATTCTAGTTTTTCCATGATTCATTTCAGCCTTTTGGAACATTTTTTCTCTCCTTGATTTTTACAATAGCATACAAATATTTGTTACATGTATATACCTACATACATCCTTCCCATGGCAATGTTGATGCACAGGGTGGAGACTCGTCTCTTCCATTGTTTTCTGTCATTCTCTGCTGCTTCCATCTGCTCTGTCATGTTGAGATTGACTGTTTTGCCCTCCATCTGAGGATTCTTCCTAAGGTTTCTCTTGGGCACCCTTATTTCCTTACACCATTTGATTTCTGCTTGACGGCTTCATGTGAGAACCTGTGTGTTGGCATCTGTATTTGGTTATGCCCAAAATACATCCAGGGCTGCTTTCTGATTCTAGTAGAAATGAGCTGTTGGGTGGTGATTTCTAGGATCTCTTCATTGGAAATAAAGTCTTTCCAAACCGTGCCCAGAATCTTCCATAGACACTTATATTTGAAACTATCTAGTTTTCTGTCTAACTTTTTGGTGCTCTCTAGCTCTCGTAGCCATATGATAGCACTAAGATTACATTTGAATTGAAAAGTTTCAATTTTGTTCTAGTGTTGTACAGCTTTGATTTGTATATATTATTCATCATCACTCCCATAACTGCATTGGTCGTTGGGGTACCATCATTGATGAACAATCAACCAATTGTCTCCACCCCTGATGATTGTGTGTCAGTGCTTGAGTCTCTGCGAAGTCCATTTCTGTCCACTCTTTCATATTGTCAATCCTTCTCTTCTTCTGTCTACCTCTTCTTCTCTTCCCCTGTACTGTCTCTTGGAGGATGATCTTGGATAGGCCAGACGATCTTGTTACATGGCTGTACCACTTAAGCTTGCGCTTCTTCATGGTTGTCAGGAGGACTTCATATGACCCAGTGCATTGGGGGATTATGTTGCGGACCTCTTCGTTAGTGACATGGTTGAAGTAGGAGATGTCCAGGATTTTATTGAAGTATCTCATCTCTACTACCCATATTTTCTGTTCAAGTTCTGCCATAAGGTTCCATGTCTCGCACGCAAACAGAAAAATGAAGATGACCAATGCGTGCAGCAGTTTCAGTTTGAATTCCAGGGAGATGTTCTTATTCCTCCAAAATGGCTTTGCCGCTGCTGCTGCTGTTTGCGCAGTTCTTGCCCAAATTTCTGCTTTGGATCCTTCATCAGTGATGATTGCCCAAATACTCTGTTTCACTGTCTCCAGCTCTTGTCTGCTGCCAGTGATATGTGAGCTGATCCCATCATGTTTGTTGTCATCAACTTGGTTTTCTCTGCACTGATTTCCATGCCGTATTTTGCAGAGGTTTCATCCAATCATTTCACAAGGTTAGCAAGTTCATCTTCGCTGCCTGCAAGGCCATCAATGTCATTAGCGAACTGAAGATTTGAGATTGTTTTCCCCCCAGTGCTGACTGTGCATATGTGATCTTCTAGGGCATCAGTCATTTATATGTTATTAAGTTTAGTAAATGCTGTGGATGCCTTTCCTATCCTTGATGTCCCTTTCTTCTTGAGGTCTCTGTTGGCCAATATATTGCTGCTCAGGTAGGTGAACTGTTCTATTTTCTTGATATTTTTCCTTCTAATGTAATACTGCTTGACATCTGGGAATCTTGGACATTTTGAGCCCTGCTTGGCCTACTGTTTTTGCCATGTTTTCTGTCTTGGTTTGTAACTTTTCAGGGGTGTTGATAAGTAGGATATTATCATCAGCAAAGCCTAAATCATCTTGGCATTTGCCATCAACTCATGCTATGCCAGTGTTTGTGTTGCTAATACACGTCTTCATTATCCAGTCTGTAGCATGCCAAACAAAAGCGGAGATAAAATGCAATCCTGTTTCATGTCAGTGTTCATACTGAGCTATTCTGGGACTTATGGAGCACTTTGCATCTCTGTGCAGGACCTTGATGATGTTGATGACTTTAACTGCGATTCCGTAGAGCTGAAGAATATATGTATGTCTGTGCAGGCTGTCAAATGTCTTTTGAAAAATCAATAAAATTATGGTGAGGGGAGCGTGCCATTATATACATTCTTCTATAATGGTTCTTAATGTGAATATCTGATCTACACAAGATCTCCTGGGCTGGAGTCCAGCCTGTTCTTCTCTAAGCTTTGCATCCACTGTCTCTTTTATTTGGTGTAGTGTCTCATTGCGGAAGGCTTTCCCTACAGCAGAAAGTAATAAAACTTCGCTCCAGTTATTACTGTCAGTAAGTTCACCCTTTTGGGGTTTATTGACGATGATTCAATGTTCCCACTGGTTAAGAGGGATCTGTTTTACCAAACTTCATAGAACAGCTCTGTCCGTTTTGTGAGGATGCTGTGTCACACGTGTTTAGCATTTCTGCTGTGATTTGGTCATCTCCTGCCCCTTTATTGTTTTACTGTTGCTTGACTGCAGCCTGTACTTCCGACATCTCTATTGGACAGATGTTAATGTCAGGTTGATCAGGTTCACATGTTTCAACTGAAATGGGTCTGGGTCTGTTGAGGATGACTTTGAAATGCTCTGCCCATCTGTTGTTCTGTTCTACCCCAGTTGTAAGCATTTTTCCATCATTGCTTTTTATTGGCCTATTTCCTGTTTAGGAATGTACACACTGGATTTTAGTCACATGGTAAATGGCTCTGTGGTTTCCTAGCATAGCAGCAGCTTCAGTTGCTAGGTCTTCAACATATCTCTGTTTCTCTTTCCTTGCATTGCTTTTCATTGCTTTTTCTGCTTTCTTGTACTTCACTTTTGCTTTTTCCAGTATGTTGTTGGTCTTAGCATTCAGGAGTTTTCCTTTCAGTACTTTTCTGTCCTCAATGAAACGCCACATCTTTTGATTTATCCAATTCTTGCTTTATGTTGATATCCAGCTGTGACTGCTGCAGCTTGAGTCACATGCCCAGGCCAGTGAACATTGCCCATTTTTCTTCAGTCCCAGTGTGTGTCTTGCCTTCCTTTGCCTGTGGTACTGCCTCAAACCTGTTCCTTAGTTCCAGTTGGAATTTCTTGCAGTACTCTTTTTGTATCCAGCTTTGTACTGGTGCAATTAATAATAATATAATAATAATAATTCTTTACCACTTTCTGTTTAAAGATCTATCTCAATTTTAGTTTCAGGTTTAGCAATGAAAAGATTGTGATTTTTGCTGACATTTGCTGTTTGATATGCCCTTGCCTGTTGGACAGATGACCTGAATCTCAAGCTAATGCAGATATAGTTAATGTAGTTTTTCATTTTGCCATCTGGCAAAGGCCATGTTTTTTTATGTACGTCTTTGTGAGGGAATCGAGGGCTTGGAAGAACTAGATTGGATGCCAAGTACAGTGCAATGAGTCTCTCATCATTTTGGTTAATGATTCCCAACCCATGCTTCATCATTATCTGGCAGCCTCCAGAAACGGAAAGAAACTGAGGAACCACCTGATCAGCATCCTATACAGCAAACAGAAAAACATCAAGAAAGAGCTCTTCAACCTGGAGACTTTCATAAATAACCAACCCTCCACACAAATGGACTTTACTAAAATAAGGCAGGAGATCTACATTACACACTTCACCTCTCTACAAAGGAAAAAGGACCGTAAGCTGTCTAAAATCCTACCTGCCACGTGGGGCCACAACGGGTACCCCTAACTCACCCAGCAATATCGTCAATTTATCCAGCTACGCACTCAACCCAGCAGAAGTATCTGTCCTATCTCGGGGACTCTTTTTGTCCCAGCACCCCCACAGGTGACCTGGAATCTTACTTTCGCCGCCTCCGACTCAAAGAATACTTTCAAGATAACACTGAACAACGCACTGATACACAGATACCCTCCCACCAACAACACAGGAAGAAGAACTCCACATGGACTCCTCCTGAGGGTCGAAATAGCAGTCTGGATCTATACCTAGAATGCTTCTGCCGACGTGCACAGGCAGAAATTGTGGAAAAACAACATCGCTTGCCTCATAACCTACGTCGTGCAGAACGCAATGCCATCCACAGCCTCAGAAACCACCCTGACATTATCATCAAAGAGGCTGATAAAGGGGGCGCTATTGTCATCATGAACAGGTCTGACCACCAGAAGGAGGCTGCCAAGGGAACTCTCCAATACCAAATTCTACAGGCCACTTTCCTCAGATCCCACTGAGGAATACACTAAGGCCTAGTCTACACTAACCCCCCAATTCGAACTAAGGTACGCAACTTCAGCTATGTGAATAACGTAGCTGAAGTCGACGTACCTTAGTTTGAACTTACCGCGGTCCAAACGCGGCAGGCAGGCTCCCCCGTCGACTCCGCATACTCCTCGCGCCGAACAGGATTACTGGAGTCGACGGGGAGCATTTTTGGGTTCGATTTATCGCGTCCAGACAAGACACGATAAATCGAACCCAGAAGTTCGATTGCCTGCCGCCGAACCAGCGCGTAAGTATAGACAAGCCCTAAGAAACTGCACCATCTACTCAGGACACTCCCTACACTAACACAGGAACAAATCAACATACCCTTAGAGCCCCGACCAGGGTTATTCTATCTACTACCCAAGATCCACAAACCTGGAAATCCTGGATGCCCCATCATCTCGGGCATTGGCACTCTCACTGAAGGACTGTCTGGATATGTGGACACCCTACTCAGGCCCTACACCACCAGCACTCCCAGCTATCTCCGTGACACCACTGATTTCCTGAGAAAACTACAATGCATTGGTGACCTCCCAGAAAACACCATCCTAGCCACCATAGATGTAGAGGCTCTCTATACAAACATCCCACACACAGATGGAATACGAGCTGTCAGGAACAGTATCCCTGATGATGACACAGCACAACTTGTTGCTGAGCTCTGTGACTTTATCCTCACGCACAATTATTTCAAATTTGGTGACAATATATACCTCCAGACCAGTGGCACCGCCATTGACACTCGCATGGCCGCACAATATGCCAACATTTTTATGGCTGACATGGAACAACGCTTCCTCAGCTCTCGTCCACTCACGCCCCTTCTCTACCTACGCTACATTGATGACATCTTCATCATCTGGACCCATGGGAAGGAGACCCTGGAAGAATTTCACAATGATTTCAACACCTTCAACCCCACCATCAAGCTCAGCCTGGACCAATCAACACGGGAGGTCCACTTCCTAGACACCACAGTACAAATAAGCGATGGCCACGTTAACACCACCCTATACCGAAAACCCACCGACCGCTACGCCTACCTTCATGCCTCCAGCTTCCACCCTGGACACACCACATGATCCATCGTCTACAGCCAAGCACTGAGGTACAACCGCATCTGCTCCAACCCCTCAGACAGAGACCAACACTTACAAGATCTTCATCAAGCATTCGCAAAACTACGATACCCACACAAGGAAATAAAGAAACAAATCAACAGAGCCAGACGTGTACCCAGAAGCCTCCTGCTACAAGACAGGCCCAAAAAAGAAACCAACAGAACTCCACTTGCCATCACCTACAGTCTTCAGCTTAAACCTCTCCAACGCATCATCAGTGATGTACAACCCATCCTGGACAATGATCCCTCACTTTCACAGACCTTGGGAGGCAGGCCAGTCCTAACCCACAGACAACACGCCAACCTTAAGCATATTCTCACCAGCAACCACGCACCGCACCATAACAACTCTAACTCAGGAACCAACCCATGCAACAAACCTCGATGCCAACTCTGCCCACATATCTACACCAGCAACACCATCACAGGACCTAATCAGATGAGCTACAACATCACCGGCTCATTCACCTGCATGTCCACCAATGTTATATATGCAATCACGTGCCAGCAATGCCCCTCTGCTATGTACATTGGCCAGACTGGACAGTCACTATGCAAGAGGATAAATGGACACAAGTCAGATATCAGGAATGGCAATATACAAAAACCTGTAGGAGAACACTTCAACCTCCCTGGCCACACAATAGCAGATGTAAAGGTAGCCATCTTACAGCAAAAAAACTTCAGGACCAGACTCCAAAGAGAAACTGCTGAACTCCAGTTCATTTGCAAATTTGACACCATCAGATCAGGATTAAACAAAGACTGTGAATGGCTATCCAACTACAGAAGCAGTTTCTCCTCCCTTGGTGTTCACACCTCAACTGCTAGCAGAGCACCTCACCCTCCCTGATTGAACTAACCTCGTTATCTCCGTACTGATTTATACCTGTCTCTGGAAATTTCCATTACTTGCGTCTGATGAAGTGGGCATTCACCCACGAAAGCTTATGCTCCAATACTTCTGTTAGTCTTAAAGGTGCCACAGGACTCTCTGTTGCTTTTTACAGATTCAGACTAACACGTCTACCTGTCTGTTGATTGGTAAACTAGTAGTTCAGAGGAGAGCAACAAAGTTGATTACTTTCCTAGAAGAGTTAATTTAAGAAGACATATTAAATGGACTAAATATGTATAGTTTGATAAAATGATAGTTGAGGAAAAGTGACTTACTCCTTATGATGAGTGACTTTCAAGCTAAAATAGGATGTGACAACCAAGAAATGAAAAAAAAATCAATGATGAAGCATGGGTTGGGAATCATTAACCAAAATGATGAGAGACTCATTGGACTGTACTTGGCATCCAGTCTAGTTCTTCCAAGCCCTCGATTCCCTCACAAAGACGTACATAAAAAAACATGGCCTTTGCCAGATGGCAAAATGAAAAACTACATCCAGTTCCCTCTCCCAATGAAGTACAAAATGGGTGTATGTGTATGCTTCTTTCCTTTACCCTCCCCTCTTTCTTAGTACTGTGCGGAGGGTGTGCAGGCCATCTCACATTGCCTCTGGGCATTGGCGCTTGTCCCATTCACTCCTGCTGCCATTGGCCTGGGACACTGAGGTTGGGCAGCTACTTGATTCTCGACTCCTGGAGTAAGAAGGGTGGGATGGGATGGCTACCATTTGCTGTTGAGTCAAGTAGCCATTTTGGGCTCTCTGTTCCAGCCCTACCTTTTTCCCGCCCTTACCTAGTATTCTGGGCTCCTGTGACACTGGGGACTAGGCTGATCTCATTAACCTTTTATTTGGAGGTCTGGAAGGGATTTTTTTCCCGTATGGCAAAATTGGCAAACTGCTGTGTGGGTTTTTTCATCTTCCATCTGACATCTTTGAGTTCCAGTTTTGGGATTTAAATTACATTTGTCACAACTTTGGTGGCTTCAAATAGGGTCTGAGGTGAATCCATGTAAACCAGTGAGCTGGTTGGGCATTAGCCCCAAGTACATTACTTGGTGAGGGGATATGCCCTCATGTTTCATACAGTGTGGCTCCCCTTATCTCACATCACCTATCTCCTGTGTGGAGAAGGGGAACGGGTTGGAATTCTAGCTTCTAGATGGGCCCCTGGGTAGTCCTGAGGGTGTAGAGGGCACATTGCCCTCATACCCATCCTCATATTTGTAGAAACTGGAGCCATTGGTGCCCAGTTGAATTCCACAATGCACAAGTCCTGCAGAATGGTTTGAGGGGGAAGGGTTCCTCGTTGGTTAATAATCTCAAAGTTGTGATTTCTGCATTTAACCATACTATCACTATGTGTGTCCTTGTTTCTGTGTCCACATCAGTGAGAGGATGGTTAATTGCAAACATGCTATAGAAAATTGGGGAGTGTTTGCCATCAAATTTTCTTTTATTTTAAATTTTACTCATTCTTTCAAATTTAGCAAAGCAACTATACCTGAGTGATGACTAGCTACATGCTAAGAAATTTCTAAAATCAACTGTGTTTGAGGAATTTGAGCAGAAGAACAAAAGTGTTCTTTCTCACTTGACTTCCTCAGAAATAGCTGAATAGATTTGGTTTTTTGTTCAGACTTCTTGAAAGAATTCACCTTTAAGGTAAGACCAAACATGAAATTTCAATCCCCAAAGTATTATTTTTAGAAAGATATTAACAATTGAAAATGGGGAGCTTAGCAAGGAATGCTATTTTTAACCTTGCTATGTTTCTATTGTGAGCCTAAAGTACAAGTCATTGATCTATATTACCAGTGCTATTATAGACTAATTGGATATTATGTATGAGCCAGAGTGCATTAAGACTGGTTAGAATAATTAATCTAGAATGCCCACATAACCTGCAGTATATCGTTACATTTGTGAAATGACAATTTGTGCTATTCCTTGTCACTAATTCTTCTGTTCTTTGTGTGCTTTGGACAAATCACTGTCCATTTCAATGCAGAATTATAAGTGAAAGGGTAATCTTCCCAGAGATTAAAACATTCAAACCTCAAACAGCATGCAGGGTAACTGTATGTTTCTGAATCCTCAAAAGAATTCTGATTGCTTTGTATTTTTTCTGGCCATTTTAAAAGTCTCTAGATCAACTTTCTTGGCAGTTGCTGTGATGAGAACTTTGAGTTTTTATCGACATGGAACTTTTCAGACTCACCAAACCAGGTTTCCTGAAGAATTAATATATATTCTTGAAAGATTACAAATGGAATGTTGTCTCTCATCTTGTTAACATCTGTCCTGCTTGAGGCACTGAGTATATGGTACATGCTGTCAACCCTTATCAATACTGTGTGCATTTGACACTGAACAGGTGTCAATGGTAACAGCGCTGTGGCACCCTTTACAGTCATGCTTGAGGAAGAAGGTGGTATAGGTGATCACCTCAATCAGTTGCAAGCCCAGCTGTTTTCATCCATCCTGTTTCCTGTGATTTATAGCAGTCAAGAATTTGTAATCTGCAGTTATTGTGGCATCTAAGTTTGTGCCACTCGGCTTTTATTAACACTTAGCTAAGTTTAACAGCAGTAATGACAAGCAACCTTTTCCAGTGGTAAAATACATGAAAAATGATCTCTCTTACAGTACAAAGAACACCACCAATGTTGCATAGTGTACAGCCCCTGAACAAATCTTGCTGAAGTAGTACGATTGTGTAAAATCGCTACTAATGAAATAACATATATATATCTTTCTAAGAATGGCCCGCCAAGACACTAATAGAAAGAGACTTCAAGGAAAAGAAAACATGCTATTTTTTTCTCTTTTGCCTAATGAGACAGATAGTGTTACTAAGAACACATTCTGAAACTTTTTGTTACTACAAGGGCAATACAGAAACAATATAAGAACAAAAGCAGTTTAATGGAAACAGTTTCCTATATTGTTGTGTTTATGTAAGAGGAAGCTACCGGAACAGTTTCTTTTTCTGACCTCTTGAGAAACTTATTTCAGGACTCCTGCCATCTTTAGAATATGACTTTGTAGTCTAAGGGCTGGTCCACACTAAGCCCCCAGTTCGAACTAAGATACGCAACTTCAGCTACGTGAATAACGTAGCTGAAGTCAAAGTATCTTAGTTCGAACTTAAAGGTACTTACTGCGGGTCCACACACGACAGGCAGGCTCCCCCGTCGACTCCGTCTACTCCTCTTGCGGAGCAGGATTACCGGCGTCGATGGCGAGCACTTCCGGGATCAATTTATCGCGTCTAGACAAGACGCAACAAATCGATCCCAGAAGATTGATTGCTTGCCGCCGAACCAGCAGGTAAGTATGGACGTACGCTAAGAGTTAAAACTATTGCTCTCCAGTGTGAGAAGGAACCACGCAAATGGGTTGAGATGAAAAATAAATTGCAGCACAGTGCTATCCTGTTGAGGTTGCTGTTGTCTTTTCCTGAAGGAACAAAACACAGTGCAGTGCATTAAGTATAATAAAAGTAGTACAAGAATGGCTTTGTAAATACAGGTTTCCAAATGGTTCTTTGCTTAGGGGTACGTGGGTTAGTGTGGGGTTCTTCAGTGGTGTTTGATCAAGACTTGTTAGAGAACTCCCACTCAGAAGCTGCAAGAAATGTCATAAAATTCATGAATGGTTGCAGACCTATTTAAAAAGGGGTTGTAAAATTATATTGTTTCTCTTTCCTCCCTTTGCTTTCCCTCCCCACCATCACCAACAAAGCAAAAAGAAAAAAGCATGGACTGAGTGAAGGGAGGGGAGGGCAAGACAAACTGTGCTAAAGAAGAATTTTAAAAGGAAGAATAAAAGGTGAGAATGAGGGGAATGGACAGGTACACAATTGTTAAGGGCCAGATTTTGGTCCACGAGAGCTACTCTGGTGATGTACAGAGGCCTTAAAGAGGCTGTTTTGATCCCCATGGATATTCCCTTGGTGCAGGAGCAGTGTGGGGCCAATATAAATGGTCCTGTGCTTTCCCAACCTGGAAACCCATGGCATAGGAGTATTCCATGGACGGGGAAGTGGCTATAGCTCTTTGTGCTACGGGTATTCTGGATTTTGGAGCTGTGTTGGGTTTTGAAGCTGCCCATTGGCAGCTGTGAGGAGGCTGCCATAAGTTAGAATAGCCCCAGAATGCATTGGCTCCACTGGAATGCATTGGATTTGCCAAAGGTACCATAGCAAGACAAATTCATTTAAGCTGCATAGTGGTTTTTGATTGAGAACATCGTAACAAGTAATAGAAGTGCATGAAACTAAATCAGGAAAAAGTCAGTAAGGGCAACTAACAACAAAGAAAAGGCAATGAAATGTTCTACACAGTTGAGACTTTTCCACTAGAGATATTTAAATTGTAAGCTAGGGGAAAAATTGAAATGAATATATAGGAAGATAATTGTTATGCAGGATTACCTACTGGATCTCTTTCAGCCTGACAGCTAACTCTGTTGGAGCTTGGGTGTCATTCTGAAAAATTCTTCAAGCTCTTGTGAGTTCAAGTGTAGCACAGTCTTGAAGCTATAAAACTCTGGTAGTTACTAATGGGGTTATTTTTAAATTCACTTTAGCATTTTTTTAAGCCACAGTATTAACTGCTGTAGCCTTGAGGAAGTTACAAAGAACTTGGAGCCAGTGTTTATTTTAAAATGACCAGCATTTTAATCTAAGATGTCTGGGACAAAGAACATGTGTTGCTTTAGTGCTCTTTGAAGAGGAGACCTTGACAAATGTCAGGTTAAGGCAAGCAATCAAAGAGTGAACCAAACACCTACAGCATATACTTCAAAGATATCTGTGGGGTGGAAATAGAATGGTTTTCATTAAAAACAAAAACAAATCATACATAAATTTTGCATCTTGGTTCCTATAAGGTGTAAAGACAAAATATTTCTGCCAGTGTATGGAGAATTATATTATCATAAACATGTAGCCCTGAAAGGGATCTCAGTAGGCCATCTAGTCCAGTACCCTGCACTGACACAGGACTGAATGTTATGTAGGCCATCTCTAACAGGAGTTGGTCTAATCTGTTCTTAAAAGCCTCCAGTGATGGAGATTTGCACAGCTTCTGTAGGTAATTTGTTCCGGTGCTTAACTACCCTTACAACTAGGAAGTTTTTCATAATGTCTAATCTAAATCTTCCTTGCTCCAATTTAAGCCCCTTACTTTTTGTCCTGCCCTCAGTGGTTAAGGAGAATAATTTGTCATCCTTCTCTTTATAACAATTTATTATATAGTTGAAGACTCTTTTCATGTCCCCCTCTCAGTATTCTCTTCTTCAGATTAAACAAACCCATTTTTTAAAATCTTTCCTAATAGGTCATGTTTTCTAGACCTTTAATCATTTTTGTTGCTCTCCTCTGGACACTCTCCAATTTGTCCTCATCTTTCCTGAAATGTGGTGCTCAGAATGGGACACAGTACTCCAGCTGAGGCTTTATCAGTGCTGAGTTCAGTGGAAGAATTACTTCTCGTGTCTTGCTTATGACTCTCCTGCTAATACATCCCAGAATGATGTTTGCTTTTTTTGCAATAGTATTAGCTTCTCGATTCATATTTAGTTTGTGATCCACTGTAACATCCATATCCTTTTTTGCAGTACTCCTTCCTAGTCAATCATTTCCCATTTGTGCAATTGGTTATTCCTTCCTCAGGGTAGTACTTTGCATTTGTCTTCATTGAATATCATCCTATTTATTTCAGACTATTTCTCCAGTTTGTCAAGATCATTTTGAATTCTAATTCTGTTCTCAAAGCGATTGCAGCTTCTCCCAGCTTGGTATCATCTGCAAACTTTGTAAGTGTGTACTCTATGCCATTATCCAGTCATTTATGAAGATATTGAATAGAACTGGACCCAGGACAGATCCTTGCAGAACCCCACTTGATATGCCTTCCAGCTTGATTGTGAACCATTGATAACTACTCTGAGTACTCTTTTCCAAACAGTTGTGCACCTATGTTATAGCAGGTTCATTTAGGCTATGTTTCTGTAGTTCGTTTATGAGAAGGTCATGTGCGACAGTATCAAAAGCCTTATTAACGTCAAGATACACCACATCATCTTCTCCCCCCCATCCACAAGGCTTGTTAACCTGTCAAAGGAGGATACTAGGTTGATTTGACATGATTTGTTCTTGATAAATCTATATTGACTGTTACTTATCACCTTATATTCTTTTAGGTACTTACAAATTAATTGATTATTTGCTTCATTATCTTTCCGAATACCAAAGTTAAGCTGATTGGTCTCTAGTTTCTTGAATTGTGCTTATTCCCCTTTTTATAGATACATAGTGTATTTACCCTTTTCCTGTCCTCTGGAATCTCTCCCATCCTCCATGAGTACTCAAAGATAATTGCTAATGGCTCAGAGATCTCTTCAGCCAGCTCCTTAAGTATTCTAGGGATGTATTTTGTCAGGCCCTCCAGACATGAAGTCATTTAACTTGTCTAAATAATTCTTAACTTGTTCTTCTCCTATTTTAGCCTTAGATCCTACTCATTTACACTGACGTTCACTATGTTAGTTGTCCAGTCACTACTCTCTTTTTTGGTTAAAACTGAAACAAAAAAGGCATTTAACACTTTGGCCATTGCTGCATTTTTTTTGTTACTGTCTTTCTCTTCTCATTGAGTAATGGGCCTACCCTGTCCACATTGTAAAATGTTGTTACCCTTTATGTCCCTAGCTAATTTAATCTTTTGTGCCTTGGCATTTTTAATTTTGTGCCTACATGCTTGTGTTGTTTTTTGTGTGTATTCATCCTTTGTAATTTGACCTAATTTCCACTTTTTATATGACTCTATTTTGAGTTTCAGTTCATTGAGGATCTCCTGGTTAATCCACACTCTTACTATACTTCCTTTCTTTCCTATGCATTTTGATCGTTTGCTTTTGTGCACTTAATAATGTTTCTTTAAAAAACTGACAACTCTCCTGAACTTTATTTCCCGTAGACTTGCTTCCCATGGGATCTTATCTGAGTTTGTTTGTTAAATCTGCCTTCTTGAAGTTCATTGTCTTTATTCTGCTGTTTTCCTTCCTGCCTTTCCTTAAAATTATGAACTGTGTCATGTCCTGATCACGTTCATCCAATCTGCCTTCCATCTTCAAATTCACAGCTAGTTCCTCCCTTTTTGTCCGAATGAAATTTAGAATAGCTTCTCCTCTAGTCGCTTTCTCTGCCAGCTATAATAAAAAGTTGTCTCTGATGCATTCCAAGAATGTGTTTGGAGATTCTGTGCCCTGCTGTATTATTTTCCCAACACATTTCTGGGTAGTTGAAGTCCCCCATTGCTACCCATTCCTGTGTTTTGGATGATTTTGTTAGTTGTTTAAAAAAAGCTTCTTCTATCGCTTTTCCTTGTCAGGTGATCTGCAATAGACACCTATCATGACATAACCCTTTTCTGTGCTTAAAGTATTACAGTGAAACATTTAGATCTTTAATGAAGACATATTCTTGTCTCATTCTGAATTTTTTTCAGTAAAATATAAGATTAAAAAAGCTTCCAAGCCAACACAAAACAGCAGTTTGAATGTGTTATAAGTAGTTTACATTTTTTGTTTAATAGGACTATTTTTAGAATGCTGCTAATATTTGAAAACATGAAAGACTATTATTGGCTTTTTTTAATCGGCAGTGCTGCTTCAAAAATTGTCCCTTGGTTTTTTTTATGATTGCTTTGAACACTAAGGTTTTTCCAGTATTTTCTGAAGAACTTCAGTTCTTTACTTTTAGCTTTTAATGCATCTTAAAAATAAATAAATAAATGACCAAACATGAGTTAGCTTATGAACTTGCAGAAAGATCATTGCAACAGAGAAGAAAAATCTAGTACTAATTTCATATATCTTGTGAACTATAAAAATGTTGTAAATGCTCCATAATTCAAGAATTATATAGCTGTGACATGGGTTTGTTTAATTCCTTCAAAACACCTTGTAAATGGGGTGTTGCTACAATGGCTGCAGGTTATTCCTGCCACTGGAAAAAATATCCAGTAATATATTGTTCCATCAAGAGATCTGGAGCAGTTTTAAATGAACCTTTTGTTACTGAATCAATGTAACATTGTTGTCTTCATCCTTCATAGATAGGAAAAATAATTTACTTTTGGATTTGGTTCTGTGGAAAAAAAGTGAATTATTTCAGGCTGAAGGAAATTTCTTTAAAATATAGTTATATATGGTTCCCCCAGTCCATCTCTGATTTTTTTGTGTCTAAACTTTACAGTTACTCCTAGGTTAATCATAGGGAGAGCTGGTAGCGACACCTATATTTAGTTGCCCTAATACTTTCCACTATAAAAGATTCTTGTGACAGTTTTTTGGGAACAGTTTTAACCTCTGCGTTGTATGCAGAAGTTGTTCAAAATTTGGCAGGGGGAAAGTCCTTGGGCTAAAGAAGTGCCTTGTCTTTGACCCATAAAATTCCATTCAAGTTTAGGTGAAATTTAAACTGTTAAAAATCATCATTTCCTTTTTGCTAGTTGCTTTGTTGGCAGTATTTTGGCAGCATGCCAAAATAATAAATCAATATGCACATTCTGCTCTAAGGCCCTTGTTTTCTAAAGCAGCAGCAGATGGCATTGCACTGGGAACCCTGGGAAGCACATAGCATGGTTGCTGCTGGAGCAGATCATGTAGCTCCAGGAGGGAGAGGGCTGGGCTGGGTTCTCCCTGATAACCTCCTGGATCCAGCACATTGAACCAGCTGCTCATCTTCCTCCGCACCCCAGGGATACCTCATAAGGTGGGAGCATGCCATCTCATGTAGAGCTGGGCTGGGCTCCCCCTGACCAGTTCCAGACCCAGCATATGGCTTCAGCAGCTCATACTCCTCTCAAATGGGATAACGTCCTTCTGCTGCTGCCAGCTAGTGTAGTTAATCCTGTAACTCAAGCTGTGCTGCATTGCTAAATATTTAGGGTTCAAATCCTGCTGATGTTGCATGATGGGGGCTTGTTATAGTTGCACATAATAGAATTTTTGTACCATTTCTCTTATTTTTTTCTATATAATATCCTTTATTAAAAGACTATTTAGATTGCAAGGTCAAGCGGTAGGAGGTAAGGAAATAACATAATTTATTGCCCTTGAAGCCTTAATTATGTCCTATTGAGTGTATATATTATGATACATTCTTTAATCACATGATTACATATTTTGCCAGGGTACCCTCACCTTATTCAATGCATACAATGGATGGTGTTAAAAGAATAAATCAAGGTTGTGTATTGAATAATACTCTTTGTAGGATACCTGCCTCATTTGCTCTAGAACAGGGGTAGGCAACCTATGGCACGCGTGCCAAAGGCGGCACGCGAGCTGATTTTCAGTGGCACTCACACGGCCCGGGTCTTGTGCACTGGTCCGGGAGGCTCTGTATTTTAATTTAATTTTAAATGAAGCTTCTTAAACATTTTAAAAACCTTATTTACTTTACATATAACAATAGTTTAGTTATATATTATAGACTTATAGAAAGAGACCTTCTAAAAACGTTAAAATGTATTACTGGCATGCAAAACCTTAAATTAGAGTGAATAAATGAAGACTCGGCACACCACTTCTGACTCCTGCTCTAGAAGCTAGAAGGTGTGTAGAGAAGAAAGCAAGGGATTTCAAAGAAAGGTCCTCTGGCAGTTGAATACTATTCAGTTCTGTCCCTGTCTCTGCTCTGATCAGGGCACTTAAACCAAAATTTTGGCAGGTGGCCACTAATTGTGAGACTCTTGAGACCTGATATTCTGAAGAGCTGCTCACAACTGCAGTAAAGGAGAGCTGTGAATGCTCCACACCTCTGACAGTAATGTAGTGTGGTCTGCAGGAATGAGCACAGGGCTAAGAGTTAGAAGGTCCTGAGTTCTAACACTGACTCACTGATTTAATGTGTGGCCCAAACAAGCCTCTGTCTTTTTTTCCATTTCACAAATGGGGATGATAATACCCTTATCTCACAGGGGAGATAAATTTATTAATAGTCGAGAATCACTCAAATATTGCAGAGCTGAACTCCTTAGAAAAGATCATGAAGAAATGAATAATTCAGTAGTCAGTGTAGTGTTTGGAGTGTGTGCAGTAAATAAGACGGGTCTCATATCGAATGATAAGGGTAAAAAGAAATAGTGAACATCTGCCTCTTTACCTGAGCACCGTCTATCCTATCACTAAATAAGACAGGGTACTGTGGGGAGAATTATATTGGATCACATAATTAAAGAGTGGGTAAAATTTTCTAAATTGGCCAAGTGGCTTAGTAGCCTAAGCTCAATTTTCAAAAGAGACTTAGGCACTTTGAAAATCATTGGGAGTGACGCTACTAAGTCACTTAGGTACCTCTGATACTTTTATCCTATAATCATAATGCATACACACAAGGGAGCAGAATAAAGGTTGTATTGGCAACCTGAATGCTGGTCTTTCCTGATTTATAGGGTTTAATGAGACGCCGTCAATGTTACGTTGTAAAACTTGAAAAAGTGGAGTGGACTAAGTTAGGGAGCAATCATGCATTGATGAAGGGATGGACCAGATGATCAATAGGACTTTTCTAACAAGTTCTGTGATTATTTGAAGATTAGTAAAACCCTAATTTTAACCCAACAAAAATAACCATAAAAAAATTATAGTGGGGGTACACATGTGACCAGTACGTACAGTAACCTGTTTCTCTGGAAGTCCCATTATGATGGTTGCTGACTGTATGGAGCCTGGGAGTCAGTGGAGAAAGGTACGTTGAATGTTCAAGCGGAATGGAGGCCAGTGCCCAAGGGAGGAATTGGGGCAATAAAGCAGGCTGTACTTATGTAGAGTTATATGGGATTGAATTTCATGTTTTTTTAATAGTGTGTGTGTGTTTTTGTTAAACTAACTACAGCATTTTTGTAAGAATTTTTACCCTTAAGTCACTGATAGGTAGTATCAATCTTAATGTCAATCAACTTTTAAGTTTTTGTCTGTGAAAGAATATATATATATATATATATATATATATATATTTATTTATTTCAACCTTTGAGATATATGTAAAACAAGAATTTGTCAAAGGGTTGAAATGTCAGAGAGGCTTCTGTAATGAGACAAAACTGAAATTCAAGATAAATCACAAAAACAATAAATCAGTCAATGACTACATTAACATATATCTTGGGCGGGGGAACCACACCACTTACTGTTGTTCAGGCATGTATTTAAATCTAGGCTGCTAATCTAAAAGATGCCAGTTACTTTTTATAAAGTACTGCATTCATGCTTTCAAGGATTGCAGCTCTCTTTTCTCTGTAGATTCTAGTGGAAGTCTCAAGACAAGCATATTGGTCTTAAGAGAACATAAGAAAAAGCAGGGATCTCCTATATAAACATCTGGGCCCTTTAGAAGAATTGATGTCATCAGCTATAATAAATTCATATAGATTATACGAAGGTTATGAACATAAAATGAGCATTCAGAGGCAGAGAGAAAAGTGCCCCTTAAGGTCAATAAAGTATAAATCTCTTGTTAATGGAGAGACTACAGGAGAGAGAGAGAGCAAATAAGTTGAGAATTAAATGTTTTAGGAATTCTTAAAAGTTTTGAAAGCAGGAGATTTGTCTGCAATTTTTATGATGTGCTTATAGATATTTGATCAGGTTGAGCTTCAGCCTTTTATTATTATTTACTGAATGTCATCAGTATGCTTAACCTTACAGAAACACAAAGGAATATATAGTCCTGTTCCAACAAGCTCACACTCTAGATCAGACACACAGTACAGTTCAGACACATAGGTACACAGATTGATTCTTCAATCTCATAGTAGTGTAGCTATTTTAAAAATCTGTTTATATTATATCTTATTGGAGTGGGGGTGGGGTTGGGGGAGAATTATGGTCCACAAAAGCACATGGTGAAGGAGGAAGAATAAAATGTATAACAAATCTTAAGTAATAGAGGGGACTGATGACCCAATCATAGACTGGGGGATGCCATCAAAGGGAACAATCAAGGAAATTGTGATTTATAGATGTGGTACACAGAGCCAGCTTCTGGTATACCATATTTAAAGGGACTAAACTAGAATAGAAGCAATAACTAACTTGTCTGATTTTAATCACCCTGGGTCCTCAAAGGAGAAAATGGGGAGGGGGAGGAAGTAAGCAATGGAAATTGCAATATGAACCATTTTGTGGTGTAAATATTATGTATATTAATAAAGGAAAAGATGAAATCACCAAATATAACAGGAAAACTGAAAAACTAAGGGTGAGTTAAAAGGGTCAACAGGAATACAGAATGTGCGATACTGACTGAGAAAGGAAATGAAAGGCTACAGAAGAAAACCTAGCCCAAGCTGGGGGAATTAGTGTAACACTTCAAAATATTAATAGAAGTTAAGAAAAACAATGTGGCTAACTGAGGAAATCATAGGAGTAAAAGAAGTTGAGTGAAGCATGTGTAATGATGCAAAATGAAAAAGGGATAAAGAAAGTTATGAAAGAAAGCTGAAAGGGGAATAAAACTGGTTGTCAGCCAAAACAGAGATTGTAAGGAAGATTATCCAGGAAGAACAAAACAATACAACATTAAATAGAGAAATGTTACAGACTGATGTGGAGAGAAGCAACAGCATCACTAAGTACTAGTGAAAGGAAATTTGCACAGGAACAGGATACATGGTTTTGTACCTGAAAAGTTTTTAAATGAGTTCAAAGTGTCTGCAAAGGGTTAGACCAGAGGTAGTTTCCAGATTAAAGTAAAATGTATGTGCTTTAAATTATGAAAAGATTCTAGGGTCAGTTAGATTAATAGCCTTATTAAAAATTAAATATATGTGGTTTGTTCTTTTTTTTTTTTTTAAACAGTATACCACCTTAGGGCGTAAGGAAATTCCAGCACGCCACAAAGAATCAAACATAAGGACAGACTTTAAGAAAGGAAAGAGGAAGGAAATGATAGAATCATAGAAATTAAAGACAGAAATTAAAGACAGAATTGCACTTACATTTTCTGCTAGAATCCTAAATTTGGTACAGTACTTTCCACAAACACTGCAAATTTAAGCAGATTTAGCCACTTTGGTATGCTTTTTCCTTCTGGGGCATTAGTGAGTAATCATCAGTATTACTGCTAATGTTAGACTAAAAAAAAAAAAAAGTACTACAGCACTAGAAGCACAATGTGGAACTAAACAACTCTTGTTAAAGACACTTAGTACCTCCACAAGGTAATGTAAAATAATGAATTGTTCAGCACTTTGCAGGATATAGACCTATGTCAGATGTTAAAAAGAATTACAATACTTTGTGTAACCTGGAATTATATTCATTATGTGATGCCTACAGAATAATAAGGAACTATTTGACAGAGATGTACAAGTAAAAGTACTAAAGCCAGGTAATTTTAATGAGCAGTACAAAGGACCAGATGGCAATAATATCACTGTTCATGGCATATTTGTTTTTTGGAATTCCACTTTTACACCAGTTATTAAAATAGCATGTGCACATAAATTAGAGGTTTTGGTCTTCTTATAGTTGCATGGATTTACTGTGTAGATGAGTACTACAATGGTCCTGGATTCTGATCCTTTACCAGTTTCATAATTGTGAATGCCATTTACTTTAATAGAGATAGTCCTGATTTACACCGATGAAAGTCAAATGAGAATCAGGTCTAGTGAACAGAATAGAATTCCAAAGAGACTTTTTATATATATATAATTCATCTTCTTCTACTGTTCACTAATCTATCCCTCCTCCATTTTATTGGTTCACAAAGTTTGAAATTTTGTAAACCAAAGAAGATAAGTGCTCTATATTAAAATGAATTTATAGTCCATCTCTTTGAAAAGTTTTCTTATTTTACATGCTGAACTTAATTTTTTACCATGACTGAAAGGAATGTGCAATATCTTACTCCTGGGGGAATTCTGTGCCAAAGTATTAAAAATTCTGCACTAAAAATTGAAAATTCTGAGCACAATATTTTAAAATTGTGCAAAATTCTGCATATTTTATTAGTCAAAATAACGCAATATAATCATGCTGATTTTGATTATTTTGGTAATTTATTTAAACTACAATACAATGGATGGAGAATAGGAGTGGGAAGCACTGGAGGAAATCCCCAATGCCCCTATGGCTAATAGTAATATAGCTAGTATTGATCCTTTTCTTCTAGTTATTAATCAACAAATATATGCAGCCATATGGTCAGTGTTACATCATAGGCAACTGAAGAGCAAGTGAAGTCTGGGGAATCAAACTCACAAATTGTATTGGCTATTGACTGTTTCCAGAAAGGTCAGTAGTAAACTGTTCGTGGAGCACATTTTGATAGGAAAATTCTTCAGTCCAAAAATGTAGACTAATCACAAAAGTACCATAAGCATTTATAAGGACATACTGTCCTTTACACCACTCTGGCAACGTAAAGGAGCCTTAAAACTTTTACACCTGTTTTATACTCCTGGAGGAATTCACAAAGACAATGGGAACAATTCACTAAGCAGGCAAGCTGCTACATTCTGCTCTATCTGAGGGGTCAGAGCCTGCCCCACGCCTCTCTCCTCAGAAACACCCCCAAGCCCTGCTTCTCCACGCCGAGTGTGCCACAATAGCGAGTGAGAGGGACAGAGTGTCTCTCTCTCTCTCACATGCATGACGTCCCAGTTCCCACCCCCGGCGGTGATTTACATCTCTACCAGCTGCTCTGGGCATTCAAATCTACCTGTCTGCGCTGCTGGGGAGGGGCTCTTGACTGGTCTTGTGGCCTCCCTTTGCTTCCCTGTCAGAAGTCATTTTTCTGCAGGGAAGCAAAGGAATCTGCAGGGGCCATGAATTCTGTGCACGCGCAGTGATGCACAATCCCCCCCAGGAGTAATATCTGTATTTGTGATAATAGGAAAATGTTATAAATAATTTCCCCTAAGAAGAAATGAAATCAGTAGAGGAGAGAATTTCTCTAACTTGTTGCTTCAGATAGCTAATATTTGAACAAGGTTACAAAGTATAAATTCCCTGCAGCCAAAATCCATTTTGCTTTATTGAAGAAGTGCACTTCCCCACCACAATTGCAAACTGCTACCCGAAACTATTTATTACAGTGTCAAAGCTTCAATTCTTGTCTTTGACTTTCATACCACAATCATATTAATACTCTAGTCTGTTACTGAAAATGTTCTGTAATTTTGTAATGCTTTCCTTAGCTATTAGTCTCAATGTAGTGCTTATACTTTATAGAGGAGAACTGCAGCTCTATCTATGTAAATGGTACTGGACAACTCTGCATTTTGCTTGGACTTTGTTCACCTCTGCCACTCTTAGGAAGGCAGCACCCCACTCTTTTTAAGTACCCCCTCTGCCAAGAGTGCACTCTGTTTTACTTCTCCTCCCCTCCATCTTTCACACATAGTGTCTCCCCATCCACTACATGCAGTTTCTCTCCTCATCCCACTAGATGGGTGGAGAGACCACGAGTGTGGAATGGAGGGAGAAGCAGAAGGGCTCTGTAAGGGAGAGATGCAGCAGTGGGTGGGAGGTAGAATCGGAGGGACAGTGGAGGGAGGGAAACCATGAGGGCACTAAACAGGGAAGTAGAAGCTCTGGGGGATAAAGGAGGGAAGGAAAAGAAGTGGAAGGGTTTTAGGGGCAGCGGGGAAAGAGCAGGGAATCTCTGCGATCTAGCTAGGGAGTGAGATGGGGAGGAGTGGCTGGAATTGTTGGGAAGGTTAAAGATTCAACTTATTCATAAATGATCTGGAGAAAGGGGTAAACAGTGAGGTGGCAAAGTTTGCAGATGATACTAAACTGCTCAAGATAGTTAAGACCAAAGCAGACTGAGAAGAACTTCAAAAAGATCTCACAAAACTAAGTGATTGGGCAACAAAATGGCAAATGAAATTTAATGTGGATAAATGTAAAGTAATGCACATTGGAAAAAATAACCTCAACTATACATGCAATATGATGGGGGCTAATTTAGCTACATGTCAGGAAAAAGATCTTGGAGTCATCGTGGATAGTTCTCTGAAGATGTCCGCGCAGTGTGCAGAGGCAGTCAAAAAAGCAAACAGGATGTTAGGAATCATTAAAAAGGGGATAGAGAATAAGACTGAGACTATATTATTGCCCTTATGTAAATCGATGGTACGCCCACATCTTGAATACTGCGTACAGATGTGGTCTCCTCATCTCAAAAAAGATATACTGGCACTAGAAAAGATTCAGAAAAGGGCAACTAAAATGATTAGGGGTTTGGAACGGGTCCCATATGAGGAGAGATTAAAGAGGCTAGGACTTGGAAAAGAGGAGACTAAGGGGGATATGATAGAGGTATATAAAATCATGAGTGATGTGGAGAAAGTGGATAAGGAAAAGTTATTTACTTATTCCCATAATACAAGAACTAGGGGTTACCAAATGAAATTAATAGGCAGCAGGTTTAAAACAAATACAAGGAAGTTGTTCTTCACGCAGCGCACAGTCAACTTCTGGAACTCCTTACCTGAGGAGGTTGTGAAGGCTAGGACTAGAACAGGGTTTAAAAGAGAACTGGATAAATTCATGGTGGTAAAGTCCATTAATGGCTGTTAGCCAGGATGGGTAAGGAATGGTGTCCCTAGTCTCTGTTTGTCAGAGGATGGAGATGTATGGCAGGAGAGAGATCACTTGATCATTGCCTGTTAGGTGCACACCCTCTGGGGCACCTGGCATTGGCCACTGTCGGTAGACAGGATACTGGGCTAGATGGACCTTTGGTCTGACCCGGTACGGACGTTCTTATGAGATGTTGAAAGAGGTACAGCTGGTGACTGGGGTGGGTTGGGAGGTGAGGCATTCAGAGAGTATGGTTAGAAGAGTGCAGTAAGAATCTATATAGAGTAGAATTGAGTGCCAGGACAAGCTGAGGTAGTAGGATGGCTGCACTTCTGGGAGTCATGCAGCATTGCTTCTTGAAGCTGTTGCTAGCTAATTTGGCTGACAAGAGGGAGAAGGTGGCAGTTGGAGAAAGTATTGTAAGTTTGTGGGGATGGTGTTTTTAAAATGTTCAGAATATGAAGATCTTATAAAAATCCAAATAGAGATACAGTGCTGGAGTGGAATCTTATTTCGTTCTTAATATATTTGAAGAATAAAAAGAAAATATCTGGGAGATAAAGTAACATTTTATAAATGTTTAAAAATTGCTACCTGTATTAACCATTTACTAGAAAACCACCCCTGGTAACTGAGCATTGCTAACATAGTGGTGTTTTATACAACTGCATTCTTCCAGTGCTAGGCACTGCCAAGTTTCATGCGAAACTGCATCCTTACCAACAGCATTGGTATAACTAACTGCATTATGATCATTGCAGAATATAACTGTAGTAGTAACACTTGAATTCTTCCTCATTTGTAGATCATTTAGCTTCAAAATTATGCTTTTTTATTTAAAAAAAATTATGCAGTGGAGTGTCCCTTTACTGATTCCAGTACTCTTTTTTTGAGAATCAGGTTTATTTCACACACACTCACATTTTGATTAAGCCTTTGGAAAAATCTGCAAATCTTGCCTTTTCCTTATCATATTGGAGTAGTAGTGTTGCCCTGAAACAGAGACCTGAAAGGGACTTTTTGTTTTTAGCTGATCTCAAAAACAAGATGAGTTTATCAGAACAAACAATGTATACAAAAGGAAGGAGCTCTGATTTAGTAGGTGAAAGTACCCTTTAAAAATAAATTTGTTGGACTAATAACCATTCTTAGTTCGTATACAGATGTTTCATCTGTAGATTGGAAAGTGCTTTACAAAGGAAGAGAAGTATATTTATAACTGCTTTACAGATAGAGAAACTGATGCACGTGGGAGTGATTTGACCTGCTTAAGGTCATACAGAAAGTCAGTGGTGTACCCAGGAATTAGAGCCAAGCCCTGCCCACTAGACCATTACATAAAATATCTGAATTCTGGTCAAATTAAAATTAGAATAATGACACAGTCTGTTATAAGCAAATATTGTACTATTTTAATGTGCATGTGAATATTTTGTTTGGTTGTTGCCTTTTTATAAGGGAGAGGGAAGAGAAACAATAAGTGGCAAAATGTTCATTCCTCTTCTCATTTTCCACCTAACAATGTTAACATTTTTTGGCATTCATACTGATGTTGGAATAGGTGACGTCGTAGGAGCTACAATTTTTATTGATTTTGTTTTGTGGGTATTGTATGGTATTCCTCCTGCTAACATAAGTCTGAAACTTCACAGTCGGAAATCTACCCTGATGTCTTTCATTTTTTTAATACTGGCTTAAATCAGTTATATATTTCTATACTGAACTTTTGTTCTTTGTTAATGTTTTACTTTTAAGTGTGTCATAACTTGAAGGCCTTTTGAAGGGCAGGCTGAGTGATTACAAAAAAATGAGAGGATGTGGATATAAAAAGAAGGCGAATAAACCTAAAAAGTTGAAACCACAGAATGTAATGAAAAATGATCTGAATGGAAGGCATACGGCAATACTTATTCTGACACAAAAGGCACATACAACAAACTGGTGGGTGGGCAAGTGGCTTTTGGGTTATGATATTATCTATGGTGTACAGTAAAACTGAGCTTAAAAAACAGTATAAATGAAACCATATACAGATTTGCATCTGTCCATCCATTTATTATTTTAAAATGAGGTTACAGTGAAAACTTTGATTTAAGTGGGCCCAAACAGAATACATTTCAGGAATGAATTATCCTAAATTTTGTATGCTAAAGGGTGATATAATTAAAAAACATGATTTTGCTGAAATGCAGACGAACAAGTAAACATAGTTCACCGTATATATTTTACAAAGTATAATACTCCTGACTTTCAAACATCTCTCATTTAACACCAAATATCTGTTTCATAAATCTGGAAATGTCTCACTTTATTATTGTAAATTACTTCAAAATAATGAATCAGGATATCTAGGCTATAGAAGTATTTGTTAAATAAATCGTACCTAGTAGGTAGCTTCCTGCAGTAGCTTTATTTTTATATCCTCAGTTTTAGTTGTTTATACATTTGCCAAGCACCCAAAATGGATTCTTACACTTAACATGCTCAATACAATCAGGTTTTTATATGCCTTTTGGCAGCTTTCTTCGTTAAGCAACATTACCCTGCCCCCTTCATTGCCACTAAAAGACTGCTGATTTTTTTTTAGCTAATAACATCTATATCATAAAATGGTCTGATTCATCTCCAGTGTTTAACCACGCCTACTTTGAGCCATTTTATTAAAGCAAGTTAATGATATCCACATCCTTGGCATAGTCATAAACATCTCATGCCCTCTTCTATCCTCTGAAATTACTTTAAAGAAAGATTTTCATATGCAAATGGTCAACAGGAACAGATAGTATAGTTTAGTATAGTTACCTAAAATTTTTGTTTTCCTCTTGCTGTTGTAGATATTTGATATTTTTAATCATGCTTTTATCCTCACAGCTCAGCTGCTTTATTTATATTCCAGTGTGAAGTGGTCATCCTGTGTTTGTGACATCAGTGTTTGATAATGGAAATGGGTATAACATCAAAAATTTAGTTTGATTGTGACGGAGACACAAATGGTCCAGAGTTGGTTTACATGATGGAGTCTGCGACTGTCCTAAAATATTTTTAAACCTGACACAGTGCTACCTTGTGAAACTCTACCTTGGAGGACAAATTTATACATTTTAAAATGTGATCATTGTAAAATGAGGGAGCAAATGCTTGTTTTAATCAATACTTCTGAAATTTGCCTAAATGGTTAAGGACAACTATGAAAAACATAACAGACCATTGGATTAAACTTTAAAGTCTGATGGATTTGAAAGTTTTCTGTGTACGAAAGTCCTTTCTGATTTTCATGATCAAAAGACAATAAAACACAGCTAGGCAAGAATAGGATTTATTTACACACTGGACATACCCAAAGATAACTGTACTTTCCTCTAAGACATTGAGCAGAATAAATTACAAGCCCCACTGACTCAAAAGAAAACAGTTGTCTATTGTATACCCTTTCACTGTGGCCTCTCTTTTTCAGCTGCAATTACAGAATGTTTTAAAATCAACTGAAATTCAATACCAAAGAACACATGTAGAGACTTGCTTTCCTTAATCAAATGCTGCAACTTAGAGACAAAGACTACATCAAATATTTTATCATGCTACTGTTTCCCAATTGGTGTTTTGTTTTACTGATTCTGGGCACAAATAGCACACCACCTGTTTTTCCTTGAGATGGTAGCATAAAAGGTTAAAGAACAAATTCACCTAGAACAATGTTTCTGATGAGCTCCCATAGTAATTGTAGTAACCACACGCTGTTTTACTGGAAGAGTGAATTTAGGATATTGTCTGATCTCTCTCTACCTCCCATGGTAAACCTTCTGTTAGCTTTGTGAATTTGGTAGTCAAAGGTGAAAGATAAAACGTGCCGTTTCTTATTTAATGAACCTTCACAGGTTGTGAGGCTGCCAAACTGCTGCAGATTTTTTTTTTTTAACTTCATTAAGCCACACAGAGGGACAGGTCATGACAATTATCTGTTCAGTCCAAACCCCATATTGACTAAAACCTTTAGATCTATAAACCAATATGTATAATAAAACAAAGAGCTAGAGTGAAGGAAGGGATATCCTTATGGCTCCAATGGGACTGAAGAATGGCTCCAGGAAAATCAAATCAAAACAACTGAATTTTTTGGACGAGTGAAGTTAAGGAAGAAAAAGGTTAAACTGGCCCTGTTGCAGTGGACTATTTTAATATTGTTTCAATAGAATAAAAGGAACTTTTCCATCGTGTTTCATCTTCAACTACAAGAACACACTATGTGGTAGCTGTCTCCACTTTCTGTATTGGCAATTGCTTGTTCTTAGTGACACTTTGTGGTGCCTAGTGCTGCATTCTCCAAACAGCAGTACTGTATTGCCTGTCAAACATTCTTTAATAACCGGCTGACCTATATCTGCTGCTTTCATAGTTTAAGACTAAGGGAATGCTAGTTTGACACCCTCCTATTCCCCCACCAAAATGACTTACAATATCAATTGTGTTCTTTCAGTTATGAAGTCCATGATTTCCCCAGTGTTTCTCTGTTTTCATGAATATTTGGCAAACATTATAAAAATGTCTTCCCTCCTCCCCCAAATAAACAAACCATATCAGTTGGATTATACTTGTAAGCAATCTTTTAATTTATAACAGCGTGATTGGAACATTATAGGTTTTTTTTTTTAAGTTCTAAGATAGGAAATTCAATGAAACTTTTGAATTTTGCCAAGTCTGGTATTTTTTTTAATTAATAGTGTTCTGTTTATTGTATTGTTAGTGGGAAATATGTTCTTTTAAAAAATAAAGGGGGAACATTTCCTTACAGTCCCTTGCTTAGGTATTTTTAGTAAAATTACCTAGGCCCATGCTTTTTTGTTAATCTTACACCCACTATAGAGCAAAAGTGAAAATTGAATTAATTCCAGATTTACATGCTGACAGAGGTGGTGGGTGGTCAGTACAAAATGAATTTTATAAACTTGCATTTAAAAAAGAAATCCTTTGTGAAACATGTGAAACATCCCTGGAACCTCCTGGTGTGCTGGAAATATCCCAGAAAAGCTTTATTTTGGTATGGAATTTGCAGAAATATACTCTTTCGACTTTGAAGCTAAACAATTCTATTATTCTGTCCTTGAGGTTAAGCAAAACCTGATGATATAGTAAATCTGATTCTATTGAGAAAATAATTATGAATTCCATTCTTATGGATTTTCTGTATTTGTCTTGCTTTTTTATATTTTTGACTTGAACTAGTTATTTGTTCAGGTTTTGATGGTGGTTTGTTGAATGGCATTTGGTTTGTCAGACTTAATTATGACTTCTTTATAAAATGAGTTTTATTTTGCAAGCTTAATGTTTTTGTCTTCTGAGATTGTGTTCTCCCTTCTGGATGTATAAAACTTATCTGGGACTCTCAGATCACTTCAAATACTTCTTCCCATGCAAACCCAAAACAACTGGGCTTTGTGCAGGCAGCTAAGCAGGGATAGGAATGAAATACACCTGAGATCTCTGGGAAGGTACTTCCACTAACTGGAAGCCAGTAGGAATTTCCCTTCTTACCATGCAGGGGATACAGAGATCCTCCCTACATGATCATTGCTTCTATGGGCCTGCTACACAAGACTGGTCTGGACCTTAATCGGTTAAGAGAACCTTATGCAGGATTCTAAACAAAGGAGAGTTTTGACCATTAAGAAGGAGGATCATATTCTTTAGGACTGCCAAAAGAAAAGAACAGGAAACTTGAATTGTGATTCTGGAAAGAAAGGTTGAGGTGGGGGGATGCATGCAAAACAGAAGTTATTCATATGATGAAAAATTGATTGAGCCCTCATCTTTGGGACAACCTTTTCTGCATGTTGAACATTTAGCTATGCTTTTTTTTATCTGTCAGGGCTAGCAAGTCTGTCAGATGAAACCAAAGACCATCTGGTGTAGCCAAAGGAACTTCAGTATATGCTACAGATGATGTGGTAAGAACTCAGGGCATAAAACACAGCCAGGCTCTTTGTCTGGGTAGGTTCCATCAAGATTCTTACATTAAAATGTCACTAGGAGTTTGCCTGCAAGTTGATTCACTTATAGCATAATTACCCAAAATGCGAAGTTTTTGATTCTGTGAAGTATGGCACTTTTATGTAATTCCTTTAAAACAAATCAGATTTTTTTTTTTTGGTTAGTCTCCTGTTAGGTAAGATCAAATTTTCTAAAAAATCAGTTATCCTTGTTTTCACATCTGCAAGGGAAGCCAACATGAGCAAATGATTTTGTGTGTGTGCTTGATGAACCAGGCTGACGGTGCTCCTTTAATAAGAATCCATTACAAATTCCTAATAGTCTAGAGATACCAAACTGAAAATGTTAAAAATAGAACTTTTATTGTCCCATTACCAGGTTTCTAAATCAGAGATTGTCTTTAATTATCACTGGGGTTTTCAAATTTTTTTTTTCTAGGAAGTATGTAAAATAATCCCTTATTAACAATGTGGTGGCAGTCAACAGTGCTAGCGCTATAGCTGCATTGTAGAACACCATTCATTATTGAACACAATCATTTAAGGTAATAAGACACTGACTCCCCTACCATTTTCCCTCGTCATAAATGTTAAATGTGTCCATAGTGCACACTTTAGAAGTTCCTTAGTTGTAATTACCTGAACCTAAAGAAGGAAGGAATTTCAAGATAAAGAGACCAAATACACAAATGGATTCTTCACAGTTGCTGATTTTATTAAAGGCAATAAAACTTACTTGAGTATTGTTTGGAAGAAAAAAAAACCCCGGTGAAACAAGTTTAAAAACCCAGCAAATAGACTGTGTTTACATATAACTATGAATTAAGTTGAAAAGTCTCAGCTTTAAATTCATTATGCTGAGCTGAATAAATACTTTAGTTTTCTTGCTAGATTTAAGTAAGCTTTACATGGCAAAATTTAAGAATATTAAATTTTAGCACATAAATATATCAATATTATTAATTAAAAAATGAAAGAGACCTTTACTTCACTTTGGGCCTGAGAGATGCTTTGTAGTGCATTGCCCTATGGGGAAAACCTGAGCCTCATATCCTATTTGGGATTCACGGGGGAACCAACCCTGCATTGTTTCCTGCACCTCCAAAGAAAAGACAAGATGAGTGAGAAAACTAGATGAGCACACCTCAGAAAATTTGAAAAGGGGCCAACCAGCTGCAAAGTAAAGACAGTAGTCCATTAAGACCCTGATCCAGCAAATCAGTCAAGAACAGTGTTGCCAACTTTTGCAATTTTACTGCAAGTTTCACAACATTTTGTGTTTTTTCTAGAAGCCCCTCAGCTGTCCAAAAAAAAAAAAGTGTCTAGCCCATATGGTGGAGAAAAGCTTTAGAATATGTGAGTGCCCTATAAAGGCTCAGAAACCAGAATGCAAATAAAAAGAACCCAAATTTTATTAATTTATAAAAATCATGATTTTTAAGCCAGTGGGGGCTCTACAACTAGTGTCATAATTTTTTGCAGGTCTGATTCATGATTTTTAAATGTTTGGGGTTGGCACTTATTTAATTTTATGTGCATGAGTATTCCCATTGACTTCAGACAGCTCATGCTTATAGTTAAGCATATGCTTAAGTGATTTGCTGCATTGGGCCTCAGATGCCCCTCATTAACAGTCAGTAAAATATGAGGAGACTTGCTCTGATGTTAGACCAAAATGGGAGAATCTGCTTGGTTGTCTCAGGTGTCTGCCTAATTGAGGTCCAGATTGGTAAACACTGAAGAGGTCACTGAGAAACACTGCTATGCCAGAGACTAATAAAACACTTTTGTGGAAAGATACAGGATCTAATGGGTATGAACTATGAAATCTTGTCCAGAATCTAGTTCACCTTATCCAAAGATAGTAAGGCTCAGATCTGGCGTTCTTATCCTGGAGCGATCTACAGTACCTTCAGAGACAGGTTTTTAGAAATACGTGTGTGTGAAGTGAAGTGAAGTTTTCCGGTCTATGATGTTTGAAAACTGGTGAAGATACTGATTAAAATATAGTTTGGGCAGCATTGAGAGCCTGAAACTGTTTCATACAGACCTGCCATGGAATTACATAATCATTAATTTACTTTAATTTCCAGCTTCAGATAAAATACTTTGCAGTGTAAATATTCCATGCATAAAAATATGTTGCATTAGGATAGTGCTATCATTTAAAAAGAAACACATTACTTTTAAAATGGACAAATCAAACTTTCAATGTAAAATTAATAATAATGAAAAAAACCAGAAGAATTAACATCTTTAAAAGCAGAAAGATTAAAAAATCACACTCCCACAAGAGTATACATAGCTAGCCATTCTAACCAAAGAAATGTTTTAGCTATCCTCATCCTTTTCCTTCTTAGTATTTGTTGCACTCTGATTTTGTCTTTATTGGGCCTCAGTCTTGCAAAGACTTAGCATATGATATCAGCAGGACTACACATGCTTAAAGTTAAGGGCTTCTCTTCACTACCATACCACATTGGCTCAGCTGCATCCGATGTAGCATATATGAAAACATGCTATTTCAACAAGAGAACGGACTTCTATAGATGTAATTACTCCACCTCAACGAGAGGCGGAAGCTATGTCAGTGGGAGAGTGTCTCTCGCTGATATAGTGTGGTGTAAACACCACTTCAAGTTGATGTAATTTACGTCACTCTGGGGTGTTTTTTCTCACGCCTGAGCGACGTAAGTTACATCGACTTAAGTGTTAGTGTGGACAAGCCCTAAGTCTTTGCAGGAAGTATAGGCAGATTGCTGCATTTACGCAGAGGTCTATTGACTTCAGTTGGGCCCGGCTGCAGAGGCCCCAGTCCGTTTGCACATTGTGTATTACAGAATTGGGGTCTAGGTTTGCAAACTGTTCTGGGCAAGGACTGTCTTTACCTGTGTGTTTGTACAATACCAAGTTCAAAGGGGCCCAGAATTCATTGGAGCCCTTGGAGCTACTGTGATACAAATGATAATACTGTACTATACTATACCTCCATCTCTCAATATAGCAACTTAAAGAAAGATAAAATGTTGAATTTTAAAATGTTCCTGTTTTAAAATGTGTTCAATCTAATTAAAAATTGCTTATTATCACATTGCAAGCCTTCAGTGTATGGAAAAAAATCATCTACTATAGAAAAAGCAAAATATGAAGAAAACTCCCTTTCAGACAGTTTTTTATCAACATGCTTTAGCTTCTTATCTCTGTGACTGCCACAAGTATATGCAGCCATGGCCTACTTAATTCTTCCAATTACTTTAACAATTTTTCTAAAGGGCCTTAAGCGTTGGTTGCTATGTGAAAAATTTTTCTTCCACACTGTACTCAGTAAAAACACAGCTCTAGGTTCATCTAGTTTCCTCTGTTGTAGCATCTTCTACTGTATCTTGACTTGATTAGTTTCAGCAATTTGTTTTAAAAGGCAAGTTTATTTCCTTGCCATCTAAGTGTTTGCACTGCTTTAAATTTTTCACAACATCTGCAGAATGGAAATGGAAGAGTTTCATAAAGTTTTGTCAATGCGTTTTTTAGTTTTATAAATTCAACAATCAAGACAAAACTTGATGCCTTCTGCTTACTATTTTGGCAGTGTTTGTAATATTGGACCTTTGGCTTCTACAGTATTTCTTCTTTCCTGGCAAACAGATTTTTTTCTCGCCTATTATTAAACAAAAACTTCTCTTCTATCAAGTAATTTTATTCTGTTTTCTAATACCACTACTTTTCATTTTATTCTAGTTTGGTTTCCTATTGATGCTCTGTTCATTGCAACAGTTTAGCTTTCTTACCAATTTTGTGAGAAACTTTGAGTAGTCACGCTAATGAATTCTTAGGGAAAAAAGTCTCTCAGTTACTGGTCAAATTTCAGGGCCTCAAAATTAATGTATCCGATTTTTCCAGAATTTCTCCATTTAAATTTTGAAAAGTTTAGTAGTTGAGAACGATGCTTTTGTTTTCAAGTGAAATAGTCCTGAAGACTGAAGTTCTTTCTCTATTGTATCCACAGCTAATGGGACATTCTGGGCACTAATTAGCAGTACAGGTTATCTCATAATTCCCTCCCAATGTGCTTCAAACTTAACATGGAGGGACCACCTGGGGAGAGAGTGTAATTCAATCTCAATGTCCGTTCAACCCCTGAGTCTGCTAGAACTACTAACAAGGGTGCCAGTTGTCATGGCCATCTCGATGTGGACACCTGCCCACTGGAAACTGGATCGAGACTAATAATTCACTTCTCATAAGCCAACCAGTAATCAGATGGTTACAGTTTGGGTTGTTACTAAATGTAATACGTCCCTGTGAAGCCCTCTTATATTTGTAATGTAAAACTCTTACAGCACATGAAATTGAATCACATACACAAACTATTCAAGAGTGGAGCAGACAGACAGACAAGGTGCTCTACAATTCAAGAACGTTAACCTGGTCCCTGTGTGTGCTCCTGGATTTAGTTCCACAAGACACTGAATCAATTTATGCTGTATTTTGAACCATTTTTCTTTGTTCCCATAGGTAGGATTTTCTAAAGCACTTAGTGATTTAAAAGCACAGATCTCATTGGTTTTTTTAGGTACTTTTGAAAATTCCACCACCTTGTGGCATCTCCTCCTTTGTAAATTAACAACGTTGGATTTATTTCCTCATATCAGTAATTTTTTGCTGTTCATAATATCTGCCTAAAAACCTGTGTTGCCATTGGAATTGAAGAAACAATTGCCCTAGCATGTTAATATTTTCTAATAATGTCACACTGAATTTAGAAAATTAGTATTATATTAACTTTTTTAGTTATTTAGTTAGTCTTTCTATATTCATAAAACACAAGGACAGTATACTGTAATTTTGTCAAACTTATATGATATCCTTCCTCCCCAGGCCAACTCTGGAAAACAAAATCGTTCAGTAAGAAGAAAATCAGTGCTGTCATCTAAATGTTTCTGATCTTTTTATAATTTTAAAATTTTGATGTTTAGAAATAACGTTACTTGAAATTGCTGTTGATTATTTTTGGAAATTCTCAGTTGTTGTCACAAAACCCCTCATGATGCCACTTTTATCAAATAAACCCAATAATCAGCAGATTTTTTGTAAGAATAATGATTTTATGAATTAGTTAAAACATTACAAGGACTGCAGAGATTATTCCCTCCAACTTTTAAAGGGAAACTGAAGAAATGTTTAAGCAAAGAACAGAATTTCACTTTTTATGGTAGGTTGAAAAGGTGAAATCACTAGGTGAAAAAGTGTCAGATCACTGTCATAGACATCAAATGTGTAAATTGTATAAGGAGAGTTGTGTACCTGTAGAATCCAAAACAATGCCTCTCAATATAATTGTAGCATTACGTGTGGCTATTACATAAAGAATGTCTCTAAATCAATACAGTCCATGCATATAGTTGCAACTGTACCTATTCCTAGAATAGCAACTATAAAACCATTTTTCAGGAAGATGCCTTCACTTATAAGCAATGTAGCAGTTCTTTGCTATGAAATCATCTTGCATTTATATAGTGCCTTTCATCCTGAAGGATCCCAAAGGGATTTACGGTGAGGTTTTTTTTCCCCTCTCTGTGTCTCACATTCATTTAATGTGCCTTTGTTTATGCTGTACACTCACTTCATCCACTCCTGAAATGCATATTAATTGTAACCTGGTACAAATTTTATTCAAGAAGTGTGAAATTCACCTTACTAAAGCCGTTTTTGCTGGACCAACTAAGACGCAAATGGTGCAGAGGGCAAGATGTGATTTACCTGCATTTGAATGGATTTAATTAAAAGTGAATAACAAGGGAATTTAAGTACACAGACTGTAATTATCCAAATCAGAATTTGGCAAGAATACTTGTGAAAAATGCCATGGGATTTTTCATAAACATGAATGGTTAGGACCTATGTGTTTCTCTTCTCATTTGAAAGATGACACCTCCAGCAGCACATCACTCCCAAATACAAAGCCTAGTCATTAGTTCAGTACTGACTTGAAAGAAAAAACGTCACATACTCCAGTCCTAGCTATGTAAATACACCAATACAATAATGGAAGAGGATAAAATAAATTTAGATTCTATGATTAAATGAACTTGATAGTTCAGAAATAAAGTAGTACAGCATTCTATTAACTCTATCCATTCATCATTTGATAAATCTAGATTAGTCGTATCTTTACCACTCCTTTACCATCTTTACCATGTATTTTACCACTCCTTATTGAGTGGTAAAAAGGAATTGAAGTGGGGAGCCATGCTGCCTTTTGTAGCCTCATATTGCACGTTTGAAGGAGCTTTTGCCTCTAACAGTGACTTCTAGTAGAGTGTTCTGTGTTTACAGGCTGAGGAGCTTCCTACATTCTGTAGGGCTACATCACAGGAAACAACTTTTGTGTAGGAAACAACCATTTGGTATGTTCACTGCCCCTTGTGTCATCACAGTGTCTGATGGTAGTGGCTGCACTTCGGACATCAATGCTGGCTTCTCTTAAATATTGCAAATTTGCCTTATTTGCTAGCAGTTTCATGAGAAAAACGTGTTTTGGTAAAATCGAAAAAAAAATAAGAAAATTCAAAGCCTTTTAAAATATCATACTGTGCATGTTGCATATTATTCATTTCCTTTAGCAGATAGTATGTGTGTGCCAAATGAACCATTCTATTTATATGTACATACAAATGTGTGTGTATTTGGAAGCGTGCACACTAGAAATAACTACAGTTGAATTTTTCAGCGATTGGACATGAAATTAACATGTTGTAAGAGCCCATTCTTACAAGGGATTAATCATCAGCAATTACAAGAAGTAGGACTTCACGTTACTACCATATAGTATATAAGCTGTGAAAAAGAGGACCTTCCATATTTTGATCTACAGCTGGTCCAGAATTCCATGAACAAGACTAGTGAGTAGGTCTCACTGTCAAGAGGCCCTGCTTTGCACAGCTTTTTAGGGTAATAAAATTAGATTATATTTCTTCTAATTCCCTTGCTAGAGTGTAATCTCAGGTTTTTGATGTCAAATAATCAGCAAAACTGAGAGAGCTGAGGATTTGAGATGTACCTCCTGCTCTCTTTTTTTCAGGACTTGTTATTTAAGTGTTGTATTTTAAAAAAATAAATAAATCATGATTAAACATTCAAATATAGCACTTAATTTAATTAATTCAGTGTGAGACTAGTTCCATGCCAATGATTGTTTCAGTACTTACATGCTGAAATAAGAGCACAGGGAATCAAATGGGTGTTTTTTGCATTACAAAAATAACAAAAACACAGGGTGGTTCAATGAGAAAGTAAAATATTAAAGTATAAATTTAAAATTAATCAAAATTACTATATTATACATGTACAATTTAGCTAAGTTTACATTTCAGTGGGAATCTTAGTTTTTGAGTTTATTGACTTCTTGTCATTAAAATTTTCAACCTCATTGGTGTATTGGAGTTTTTGTTTAATATGCAGCATTTAATAAAGTGTTAGTCATCTGCAGTTTTTTTCTGTGATGATTGTGGCTTGTATATAAGTAAAATATTGGCACTTTTGGGTGGAATTTATATTAAATATATGATAAAAATGCTGGATTAGTTGATTTAGTTTGTTTCAGAATGCAGCAGGAAACAGCTGTTGGTTTATTACCAACTTTCTTTGGGATTATATGGTAGGGATAGGGGAAAAGAGTGAGCATTTGAAGACAGGTTAATTATATGGAGCAGTGTAATATATGTTAAGCCTTCATTTGATCTCTTCACAAGGAGATGAATTGTACAAATTGAAAGGATTCTATTTTTTTTCTTTATTTTTGTCAGATTCTCCTACCCCCCCCCTCCAAAAAAAACACCTGTTAGAGATCCAAGGTCAAATTCTTCTATTGATGATGCTGGCTAATGTCAGTATTGTAAATGCTGATTGAGGACCCTGGGGTGGACAGTTCCTCAGGGTGGGGAAGCTACAGGGAAAGTGATCACAACCTCTCTTGTACCTTAGGAGGAAGGGAAAGAAGCAGTAGAACATATGGTATGTCTACACAGCAGCTGGGATTGTGCTTCCCAACGTGAGTAGACAGACATGCATTAGCTCTGCTTGAGCTAGTCTGTAAAATAGCAATATAGCCACAGTGGTATGGGCTAGCTGCTCAAGTATGTACGTACGCAAATAATTGGATGGGATTGTATTTGTGCGGCTAGCTTCATCTGCCTGTGCTGCTGCAGCCATGCTGCTATTTTTAGCATGTTAGCTTGAGCAGAACTAGTGCATGTCTGTCTTCCTGCACTGGAAAGCAGCCTTCTAGCTGCTGTGTACAGATACCCATAGAGGAAAGGGCAGCTGAAAAAGTGTGTGTTGCTGGCTGAAAATGGGATGTGGACAAGATGTGGTTTTATTTAATGCATCCCTTCAGCAGTCCTGGCCATTGGAGCCCTGGCCATCAAGTAAAGCTGTATGACCTAAAAGGATCCCCAAAGAAAGGTGGCTTTGGAAACTCTTCCTTCAGGATGAATTCCTCCAGTGTCACGAGGCTTTTGGTAGGCTTATAAAGGTGCATGAGAATCTGGCCCCTGAACTTCTGTGATTTAAAAATGTGCTTTTTTATAAGTTACCATTGTGAAGAAAAAAATCCAGCTCTACTTGTTAAGGATTTAAGCAAATGACTGCAATTTGATTTTTATATGTATTTGATTTTTACATGAATTTAGAGGTTAAGTTAGAATTAAGTTAGGTTCAGTCAGGTGTTACGTGCTGTGAGAGAAAAAGAAAAAAGTGTTGTTTTTTGTTTTGTTTTGTTTTTTGTTAAATTTATGTCAGAAAGACAGTTTTTTCTTGAAATGAGAACAAAACTCAACAGCATTTAAAACCAAAACTGATGATATTCTTCCAACAAGATAGCTTTGGGACTGCAGTAAATCCTAACGGAATAGAGGATTGAAATGTGTTTTCCTTACAAGAGAGACATATGCTCCAATCTGCTGAGAATTCTACTCAATCATGCGTTGCTTCTTTAACTAGCATGATTGTTAGACATAGATACTTTCTGTCTTTCTTTCTAGCCTTCATCACTGTAGTAGCTGAGTGCCTCCCAGCTATATAAAAGTAGGAATAACAATCTCTTTCTACCTTCCTAGCTTGTTGGAGGTGTTAGAGGGAAAGCTAAGTTGAGGGACTGGTGCTTGCCTCTAGTTCTGAATGTAGTTGAGATCTATTGTCATTCTTATCTTTTATAGTAGTGAGTTCTGCAATCTTTGTTCAGCACAGGCGAAAATTCCGTCCCCTGCACTTTTGAGCCTTCTCTTATTGGTTGACAATTTCACTGTTATGATGGAACATAACTGTGTGTAATCACAGAGTGGTGGTGGTTGTAAAGGGAGTGGTGCTCTTTAGGATCAGTCCCATAGAAAGTTTTGAATAGTAAGACAGAGACTTTGAATAGTGCTTTGAATGCAACAAAAAGCCAGTGCAGTGGAGTACTGGGGATGATGAGCTCAGTGTGACCTGGGGTGGCTGAGTAGGTGGGCTTCAGCAATTTATATGAATTGGACTTTTTTCAAGATGTATGGATTCATTCCTGGATTAGATGAATTACAATAATCAAGCATGGAGGTTGTTGCCGGCCCAGAGGGCCCCGAGGCGGCAACAGGGTTCGTTGTCCAGTGTGCGCCGCACCAATAGACACACGAGGGTGGAGAAGCAAACCAAATTTATTCGAGATCTCAAAAAGGCACTCAGGAGACCAGCATGTCTCAAATCATAAGCACAGCAAATACAAGCAAGTTTTCCCTTTTATATTCCAAGCTGTTTTCAGTAAGCCTTTTGTTCTGGTTTCTTCCTACCCCTCCCTCCCCGACAACAATTACAGCAGGCAGTACATTAGAAAAATTCCTGTTCGCATGCTTATCTTCGACCTTGCAGCTCTACGCACTAGGCCTTTCCCTCCCCCCCTCCCCCCCCGTCCTTATCACTACGTTTACTAGTGTGAGCGAAACTGCAGCTGTCTGCTAGAAAAGCTGACCATTACATATTCTGCTTCAGCATGCATCAGCATTAAGCTGTGAGCATATAGGTAGGTTAAAGTTCACAAAATGGAGCTACTGTGGCTCACTTAGACCCAGAGCAGGGGAGTTTCATCGGCACTTATGGCCTTCCACTCCCCTGAGTTACCTGGTAGCTATGTCTAGTGACGTCAACAAGGTCATGTATGCATAAATAACCACGTCCAGCTTTTGGTCTGAAAAGATGGGGTGAAAATGTCAGATTCGTTGTAGATGGAAGTGCCTGTCTTCTGATCCAGTGGTAATAAGGAGACCAAAAGGACTCTTGCAGAAAGTGTGAGGTAATATAGTGAATACCTGTTCATTAGTGATACCGGTAATTCCTGTACCCTGTGGAAGAATCTCTTTCCTGCTTTTGGTTGTTCCACTGCTGTTAAATGACTATCGTGCTGTTATGCTAATAGTGTCTAGTATTGTATTCCTTTTTCAGTAAATACTTCCACTGAAGTCAATAGGGATTTTGCCTGAGTAAGAAGTGTGGGGGATCTGGTCCCAGCTGGACACTGCTTATGATGGTATTGAAGTAAAAGGAGAAGAAATAGGGTTTGTGGTGGAGCCATTTTTTTCTGTCCCCATTGCAAGCTCACCTCATATATTCTGCTTTTCCTTACAGGAGTGAAAAGGTGTCTACATTTTGCTTGCCCATGGCATTTTTTTCTTTTCCTTAGAGACATGTTAATATCTCATGGATTGCTTTTGAAAACCATTTAGTATAGGAAACAATTCTTCAGATATAATTTATATTTTCTTTATTTCTCCTCTCCTGTTTTTAATATTGAAAACAAACATTCTGTTTTCATGGATGTCCCTAAGGGTTCATTTATCCCTGATGTGTTTTCTTCAGTTAATGTAATTGCTATTTTTTGTGACCTCATAATTGGTTGCTCTGGAAATGACTTTGATGTAGCAAAAGGAACATTCTTTCTTTAGATGAATATCTGGGAGCAGAAAATACCTGATAAATATTTATCAGATAAATTCCTGATAAATATTTTGTTGTTAATTTTTTTTTAATTGTAAATGTTACAATATATATGTGCATAACACTTTTCAATAACATATCTGAGAGTGACTTTATATTTGTATAATATCAAATGAATATAAAACCATATGGGGCAGGAGTTAATTTGGTATGCTTTTCCCCAATGAAAAACTAGGGCAGAAAATATAGAAAAGCAAAAAGCTCTCTCCAAGCAGAGTGTTTTTCCTGGTGTCAGAAAGTCTTTAAGTAGCTGAGCATTACAGCACAGTGCTGTGAATCTTCTCCATTTACCGGGACTAAACTGTGATACCTCCATGCAGTAGTCAGTGAGTACAAAACACAATCCAAAGAGAGATGAAATAAAAGAGAACCCCTAATTCTCTCATGGGATGTTGAGCTCAGCGCACAATAGGGAAGGCATTGTGATGACGCCAAACACTCTTCTGGGGCATTCAAGCTCAATTTAACTTCCACTACTAACTCTGCTTTCATGAAAATACTCCCAAGTGCGGAAGGGAGTGAGACAACCCAACCTTATCTTAGGACAAGTTAGTTTTAGCCATTTGAATTGAATTTTAATAGATTAATTTGGAAAACTACTCAACCTGAAATTTCATTTAATAGGAACATGCAGAATTGTAATATGAATTAGACTGGAAATATTTATTTCAATAAACTTTTACAGACAGTGGGCCTTAATAGGCCTCAAAGTGGCATATTCAAGCCTTTGTATGTTAGACTGTCCTTTTCAATGGTGAGCACTGTGGTGTTGGAAACAAAGGTAGAGGACAAAATAAAATTCCAGTTCCCATAGCAGGAGTGTCATGTCTATACTTTCTTTTGTGTTGGAGAGCAGGAAGCACTGAAAATTGATAAGTACTGTAGTGCTGTTTTTTTAGCAACCTTGTACCCTGAATTTGAACTGGAAAAGAAAAGAGAAATCTAGTAGTGGCATTAGGCATAGGTGCCTTAGGAAGTCGCCTAGGATACAATGGTGCAGAGAGTGCCAAAATAATCCTTTAAAGGCTTTATTTGACCTTTTTTCCTTGTTCTGATGAAGCAAATTTTGATTTTGCTGTATCTGGCCAACAAAAGACACTGTCACAGATTTTCATAAGGATTTAGGCATTGCTGTGCTCAGTGCTGCAAACACCTAAGCCTCATTTTCAAAAGGAATTTACACACTTAGGAAGCAAAATCCCATGGAGTCAATGGGGTTTAGGCTCCTAAGTTCCTAAATCCCCTTTGAAAATGAGGCTTAGGCTCCTAAATCATTTAGGTGTAACAAAGTGGGCGCAGCACTGCCTAATTACCTTTAAAATCTGGGCCACTGTGCTCCAAAGAGAGATGAAATAAAAGAAAATTCCTAATTCTCTCATGGGATGCTAGCAGCCAGTAGCCACCACTCACCTTCAGTAGAGAACAGAAGTTGTGTGTGTTGCCTTCTGGGAGAATGCACAGCAACAGTTGCTGTCGTCCTTCTCTCTTCTCCCCCCTCCCTCAATCTGAGATCTTAGAAAGAGACATTTCAGGCTAATCACAGACCAGGCAATGAATGAAAGGAGAAGACTCATGGATAAATGATAGTGTGTGTGTGTGTGGGGGGGGGGGGGGGTGATTTGCAAGTGGGAAAGATCAGGAATAAAGAAGTAGAAACAGGGAAAGTCTCTAGAAAGTGAAGGGCATGAAATAACCGCATGAGCACATCTCAGGAGCCATTAGGCTAAACAAATGGACTGGCCAGTTTGAACTCCCAGGAGTACATCTCTGGAGATGGAGGGCAGAAGGTCTTGGAATACATCGAACATTTAATGGGTCTGTGTGTGATATTTGGAGGAGGGAAAAAGGAATGAATTTAGGGAGGTAAATGGTTGTGAGTGAACAAGGAATGTGCCAGAGAGCAAATAGGAGGAATGGAAAATATTCTAAATGCAGAGGAAGAGGAAAAGAAATGAGACCCAGTGGAAGAGGGAAATAGATGGGATGAGAATGGAGAGAGATTTGGGAAGAGAGAAGAAAATAGCATAAAGGAATAGGGAAAATGAAAGAGAAAAAGGAGATAGACCAAATATAGGAGAGAAAATCTAAGGAAGAGAGATGGAAGAAGAGGAAAAATAGAAAAGAGAGTAAGGAAGGTAAACCACTTGAAGGTTGATATATTCTTATATGATTTATTAATGTACCTGCATTTTAGGGATACCTCTTAAAGATGTGATTTGAGATGTGATTTATTGTATCTATTACTTAAAATCAAATATCAACATCTCTTCATTTTGTTAAGAAATTAAAAAAAAATCTTCTGCTAGAGTACCAGTGCACCTAAAACTGACTCTGAAAAAGTTAAAGAAAATCTTATCTTTCATGTACAGTTTGATGCTTATTGTTTAGTTGGTGATTTTTAAACTAGATTTATCATTAGAGGCTGAATGAAGAGATCAAACTTGTTTGTTTGTTTGGATGGGGAATACACCATATACCAGATGAGGGCATGTTACATTTTCCACCCCAGCCTTACAACCTCTTATGCCTCTCCTCCCACTGCAACTCCAGCTCCCTTCCCACCTCCTACTTTTTTGCCATAGTTGGCCACAGTAGCGGCATCTATCATCGCCTAACCTGTTGTTCACCAACCCACTTTTCTTTCTGATCCACTTCCTCCTCCCGTCTGAGCCGGACGGGATACCATTTCATATTGTGCTTCAGATTTCCTCTCAGTGGTGCAGCAGAATTAATGCACAGGAAAAGGAAAATGAGGCTCAAAGCAAGTGAGGCTGATGGCTGAAATATCAGGCTGTTGGGCCTGACTTCAATGGTAAGGGGCCAGTCCCATGAGGTGTTGCGTATTCTGAACTCCCATTGGTTTTAATTGAAGTTGCAGGTACCTGGCACTTTACAGGAAAGGGTGCCAAGACCAGAGGCAGGAAGAGAATAGAGCAGGAGACATCAAAGTGGCCTTTTAGACAGATGTGGCTGAACATCGTCCTAGATGGTTCAACTGAAATAGGGACAAAACTAGGTTCAATGGAGCTGATTAGGGCACTGTGGCAGTAATTCAAAACAATGACAACATAGTAAACTAGGACATGTGATTATCTAAACTTAAAGATCCATTTTTCCTCTGACATGAGTTTCGCACTTGTGGAACTCCATTAACTGAGGGCTTGTCTACACTTCGGGGGCTACAGCAGCATAGCTGTAGCTATCCTGCTGTAACCCCACAGTATTGATGCAGACTACAGCAATGGAAGAAATGTTTCCATCATTGTAGGAACTCTGCCTCCCTGAGCAATGGTAGTTAGCTCCATGGAAATATTCTTCCATTGACCTAGCCACAGGTGTTATGTCAGCACAACTATGTCACTTGGAGGTGAAAAATTGGGCATAGCTGGGACACTCAAGGTGGAGAATTTTTCACCCTCCTGAGCAATGTCAATCTAAGTTTTTAGTGTAGATCAGGCCTTACTGGATTTAGTTTCGATTTGCACTGTTATAAATGAGAGAAGACTCAGGCCCAATGTGTAATTTTTCTACAAGATAAAAATTCCGTTTGAAAAACTAACTCACTATCATTTGTACAGACATAAGAAAAATTGAATTAATTTATATTCCTGTCTAATCCATATTGGCATCGGAGCACAATATTTAAGATTGACCCTAATAATTGTAGACATAAAATCTAGTAGAAGGAAATGGCATTAAACAGTATAATGCCTGTCTTTTTTTCTTTTATTTTTGCACTCCAGTTCAGCACATCTGTGAGTCTGATTTGGTGAACAGTGTGCTAGATGACATTTAATGTTTTCTCTTTTTACTGGATATTTAAGACCATAAATTGCTGTTAAAATTGTTTGAATCTAGTCTTTAAGTGTTAAGAATGTAAGCTTCATGGATGGATCATGACTGTGTGTGTGTGTTTTTAAATTCATCCAAGTTTAATAGTCGCTAAATTTAATCCAGTATTGAGAAGATGAGCACTCAATAGAGCAGAGAAGGATTTAAAGGGAAAAGAATCTAGCTGTAATGCATTTCATATGTAGTTACTGCTGATGTGCTGTAGTTACGTTTACACATGGATTGTGAACTGACCATATGGTTCAAGCATTCATTAGCACTGTAGGTTTTTAGACACTTTGCTACTTAGACATTGTTAAATATTCCTATATGAACATCTTGCTTGCAAAATCTGCTCACTAAATTATTCACATGAATCTAGTAATGTGTTCTTTACTAATCCCACAATATACCGTTAAATTAGTTACAGATTACTGTCTGCATCTGGTTGGTACTACTGGTAGTGATGTAATTTCATCTTTTTGTCACAAGAATAGATACAGTTAATGACTTTAGTTGGGTTCATTGCTTAGTATACCTGAATATAGTTCCATGTTTGACTTTAAGGAGGTTTTAAGGCTTTGTTGTAGTTTGCCCATTTTGAAAGTGTATTTTTTATTTTAAATTATTATTTGGGAAATGGACCTGTTCAGGTATGCACAGTGAGACAATAGTGAGTGGTATTTTTTTTAATTGATCACTTTATGAAGTCACTTTATCTTATCTACTTTATTTCACATATACTAGCTGTTACATTTTTCTTAAAATGGACTTTTTCTAAGATGTTTTAAAAGTAGGCTTAAAAGATTTGTTGTGATTCCTTTAAGTCTTAAAAGTCTCTTAAAAATCTTTTACTATATATTTGTATACTTTATGCATAACATAGGTATTGTTATACAATGTCCATATATGTCTCTTCTTTAAGACAGCTTCCATGGCTATCAGTTTTTTAATATTCATTTTTTTTTACCCTGAATGCAATAGACTTGATAAAACTGTCTTGTTTTTTTAATGCAACAGCAGATTTTTATTTTGGTTAAATACAGCTCTAGAGAAATACACCTCTACCCCGATATAACACGAATTTGGATATAATGCGGTAAAGCAGTGCTCCGGGGGGGGGGGGGGGGGGGGCAGGGCTGCGCGCTCCGGCAGATCAAAGCAAGTTCAATATAACACGGTTTTACCTATAACGCAGCAAGATTTTTTGGCTCCCAAGGTCAGCGTTGTATCAGGGTAGAGGTGTAACTTGAGAGTCTAAACATGTCTGGAAAATTTAGGCTCAAGGATACTAGATTAGTTATCAAATAAGGGTGTAACAGGCTTAAAGGTGAAAGAGATTTGTCATATTTATATTAATGCATGTAAACTAATTTGTCCTGTATTTTGTAGCCTCATTTGTGACATTTTGTACAGCATTATGATGCTCATCAGAGCATGTTGGCACATATTTCAATAGGCTGGTGATGCAGAGCCTTCACTACGATTACTGCTTTTCAATTTAGAAATGAAGGTTTTTTTGTCCAGTGTTGGATCTCTCTTCTCTCAAAAACACAAGAAGAAAGAATTGGGTTTTTTCACCCAACAGCATTGGTGCTTGCATATCATTGGGAGCCAGACATCATACTGGGCAAAATTACTTATCAAACTCAATAATACTTAGTTCTTTCTATAAATGGTAACAAGGCAGGCGAGAAGATAATATGTCATTTGAAAGATGCACATATGCAGAAGTGTGCTTTATATGTTTTTATAGGTAACAAAATTATAGATTTGTTTTCCTATAGGTATAAGAAGTTTTCTTAGTTGTCCACTTTGTCATATATGTATGTATACACACACGCACGCACGAGAAAGAGAGAGATGGGGAACTTAGGCACAGAGAGATGAAGGTCAGAAATTTCCACTACTTTTGGGTACCCAATTTGAGACATCTAGGACCTGATTTTTAAAAGTACATACCATTTCATAGTACTTTATAAATTCAAAGCACAGCTCCCATTGATTTCAGTTGTAGTTATGAGCGCTCAGTATGTCTGCACATCAGACACCAGTGACTCAGTTCAGGCCCCCGGAAAATGAGGAATTCAAAATTAGTGACCCCCTGTGAACAATTGGATTTAAGAGACTATCACATAGAAACTGTGTGGCTGTGGCAGAGGCAGAAATATATATAATCCATTTCTCAGGGCAACACTCAACTGCCTTAACCCTGACACCATCATTTCTCTTCCTGCAATTCCTTGCCTCGTTCATCTTTTCCAATTTCTGTAACAAATAAAGTATGGGTTATACCAGAGTCTCCTTCACTCTGTGATTCATCCCCAGAGCAAGTCCATCCTGTCCACTGTAAGCATAGGGGTCCTGTGGAAAAAAATGGTATGTGATCATATAATTAAAAACTGTATGCATTATGATATGCACAGGCAACCTTAATTCTGGCATTTTCTAACTTTTGAGTTCTTGACTTTGAAACCTTAATATTGCTCTTTAAACATAGGTAGGGGTGTGTGAGTGTGTGTGTGTCTAGTTTCCTATATTTTTAAAAAAAGCAAACTGATTTTTTCCCCATCATATAGTATCATATTGATACCCACATGGATCATCAGCAGGGTTTGGAAATTTTAGATCCACTGACAGATCTCTGCCACTTGAGCTAATGGATAATTGATAGCAGTCACAGATTGTCATCCTCTATAGATACTTTGCCTCTGGGTTTCAAAGATGTTTGCTGGCAGCATGGGAATGATGAGATTCGGAGATCTTGGGTTCTATTCCAGGCTCTGGAGGGGAGTGTGCTGTAGTGGTCACAGTCTGTTCTGCCCTATCCTCTCCTTGTCCCAGGCCGCTCGCTCTTCCCCACCCCTGGCTCCTTGTCTCTGGTCCAGTCTCCTTAACTATCTAGAACCAGTCTTCATTTCTCAGGATTCTTACCCAAGTTCCAGTCTACTTGCCTGCCAAGTGCTAGGCCCATCACCCTGGATTCCCAGTCCCAATCACCTTGCCCAGACATTCTCAGCCCTGCCTATAATAAAGGCTGTGTATGTTAAGATGTATATGAAAATTATAGATATTTACTGAATCTCTTTCTTCCATTATTGGTATGTTGCTTGTCAGCTTAGACTGTAAGCTCTTTGGGGCAGGGACTGTGCTCTTCTGTGGATGAGAATCCAAATAATGATAAATAGTGAAGAAAACCATGTAGATTCACTGGAATGTACAATCCATAACTCTCAAGTCTTTTCTCATGGTTTTGTAAAAGCCTCAATCTTCATGCTTAAATACAAATAAATTGTGCTTTTTTTGCCAAGAGAACAATATTTTTATTACAAATTTCAAATAATTGCGGTAGATTTAGTTAAATGTCCACCCACATAAACTAGTGCCCTGCTATTAAGTGATGGTCACCTTTATAAATACAGAAAATAGTAAGAAAAGATCTCATATTTAATGAATCTTTTAAGATACACCTAATTTAGTTTAAGTATCGGGGGTAGCCGTGTTAGTCTGTATCTACAAAAACAACAAGGAGTCTGGTGGCACCTTAAAGACTAACAGATTTATTTGGGCATAAGCTTTTGTGGGTAAAAACCTCACTTCTTCGTGAAAATAGGAAGTTGGATAAAATGATACAGAATTCATGGAAGGCTGGGCTTCAATTAAAAGGAACCATGAATGGCTAACATAAGTGGAAGGAACCTTATAGAAGATGGTTTAATAGTCCATTGCTTGATTTCTTTTTATTAATTCTAAGCTTCAGTGAAACCTACAGATAAAGGCACAGTTCTTTTTTAATGAATGACTTCTTAGGAGCAGAAGTCCTTGTTTGAATGTGGGTGAAGATTTGGTACATTTTTATGCTTTTTCTCTTGGACTTCTTATAGCATTGCCTATTATACAAAATGCATCTCTGTGACCAGTTAATATAACATAGCTCTGATTGTGTTTTTGTGAAATGCATATTCAGATGCATGTTAAGCATTTTTTCATCATAATTTTGTATCAATGCATGTGCCCTGTTAAAAAGAGTATGTTCAGGTATTATGACAGATAAGGCTTTTTTATATTGTGTTCAATGTGTTTCACTGTATTCATGCTACATCATTGGATGACTTTAGTGAGAGCTATTGCGTGATCAACACTTTCGAAAATCAGGCCACTTATTTATCTCTTCATTTAAATAAGGATTTAAGAGCCTAACTTTAGACACCCATTTTGGAAATCTTGTTCTGTTTTTGATGTATGTTTGTTTATACCTTTTTATTTCAGTGACTAACAGGATGTCTTTGTTAAAACTCAGCACTGTCACAGTGGCATAAGAGAGCCCCAGAAGTCCCTAGTGCAAGAATAGGTTAGGGCCCCCTTCCTGATTCTGAAATCTGAGTCCCCCAACCTATCCCATTGCCTCCCAGCACCTCTCATTCCTCCAACAGCTCACTGCACCGCACCATAACATACTCTACACACTCCTGACCCCGCAGATCCCCAGAACTCCCTGCTCACCCCTAGCCCAGCAACAACTCGTCATAAGAACATAAGAATGGCCATACGGGTCAGACCAAAGGTCCATCTAGCCTAGTATCCTGTCTACCGACTGTGGCCAATGCCTGGTGCCCCAGAGGGAGTGGACCAACAGGCAATGATCAAGTGATCTCTCTTCTGCCATCCATCTCCATCCTCTGACAAACAGAGGCTAGGGATACCATTCCTTACCCATCCAGGCTAATAGCCATTAATGGACTTAACCACCATGAATTTATCCAGGTCTCTTTTAAATGCTGTTATAGTCCTAGCCTTCACAACCTCCTCAGATAAGGAGTTCCACAAGTTGACTGTGCGCTGCGTGAAGAAGAACTTCCTTGTATTTGTTTTAAACCTGCTGCCTATTAATTTCATTTGGTGACCCCTAGTTCGTGTATTATGGGAATAAGTAAATAACTTTTCCTTATCCACTTTCTCCACATCACTCATGATTTTATATACCTCTATCATATCCCCCCTTAGTCTCCTCTTTTCCAAGCTGAAGAGTCCTAGCCTCTTTAATCTCTCCTCATATGGGACCCATTCCAAACCCCTAATCATCGTCACCCAGCTTTTTTTCCTGACCACTCCCTGGCACCACTTGAGCTAGGTAGCTCCAGCCAATAGTTTTGCACAGCAGCTCAGCTCCATCCCATCACCTGTCCTGCCCTCACACAGTGCAGGCCAAATCTGAGTAATGAGTGGTGTTGCGACCTGATGCATGGGGTTGCAATACTGCTTAGGTTCAGCCCAACCGCCCCTCTGTCATGACAGAGGGGCAGCTGGGCAAACCTGAGTTGCACTATGACCCTGCATATACTGTTGCAGTGCCACTCAAATTTGACCCAGCTGCCCTTCCGTCCAACAGAGACGCAGTAGAACCAAATTTGAGTGAGTGGTGTTGAACTACTCCGTCTGGTTGGGCCCAATAACCTTGTGGACCCTGACATGACTGCAGCACTTTGCACTATTGTAGCTACCTTACTGCATCCTCACTCCTTAAAATAAGTTGTGTGGGCTAACAATGTACAACCTCCAAGATCGCCACATCCTCCACAAAAAATACAAGCAAGAATAGAATTGACATTCCTGGTATTCCAGTATAAAAGACAAATAAACAAAACCAAGTAATGTAAAAACACAAAAACAAAATAAAACCCCACCATTTCAACTCTCTTTATACATCATAAGGAAGAGCTTTTAAAAATAATTTGTAGAACATTCTTAAGGGCAGAATTGACTACATTTTTCATTTTACAGGAAAAAACTATAATCCCTTGGGTTGACAGAGTGACCTCCAGTGGACAGTAACACTATCATCCTGCAGCTGAATGTTATTTTTCTGTAAATCACTTTTACAGCCATTGGGCAAATATTTTTTGCCAATAACCTCAGAAAAAATGTCTAAAGTGCCTAAATCACATTTTCAAAGGAGACATAGACACTTAAGAGTCTTAGCTGCTTAAGCAATTTTTGAAAATGGTACCTAGACTCCTAATGCATTTAGATCCTTTTTAAATTTTTACCCCTACACTTCCATTAGAATTTAGTCTTATTTTTTTGTCTCAGTTTCTCTAAGCAGTTTATTTACTATGGAAATAATGTTATTAAAATTAGTGGAGTTAATTGGCAAGCCATAAATTCTGCATAAAGTCATTCTATACAGTAGTTTGCAATTTGTACCATGACTAGATTTGAGGGTACAAGGAGTAAAATATTGCCTGAGTATAAAATCAGTTCTTAATAAACACATCCCAATATATATATTTGCTTTTCATTTCTTTATTGCATGACTATTCATTTTAATAACTTTTATAGAATCATAAATAACTAAAACAAAGTGTACAGATGAAACAAGATCTTTCTCTAAAATTAGATCTCTGCACATTTGTGATAAAATGCTAGTGTAACTCTTCTCCCCTTCACTCCACAGTTTCACTGTTTGAGTGTTCACAACACCATTTGTTTTTGGAGAACCAACGCTGGATTTAGGATTGTTTGAGTCACAAGTTTAAAGTATGGTTTGAGGTTCCTGGTTGCATAGATAAAAAGGCATAAATATGTTATGGGTAACTTACCCTGTCTCATACTATTACCTGTACTGCTGCACTCTGTACCTTGGCATTTGCAGTGCTCCGCCTTTCTTGGGTACGCCAAACCACTACTTTGAGTTAATTGGTTTGACATTCTTTTCTGTGACTACAAAGTACATTTTACTTTGTAAAGACATCTAAAATACAATTACTGACAGTGGAAACATGCATTGAGTTTTGTCAGACACACAGGTTTATAGGTTTTGGAAAGAGCATTTATTTAATCACTGTGGTGCGGCAGATAGACCCCACCCTGACAACAAGGGGGTTAATGAGGCTCCACGCCAGCAAGGAGAGGATTAAGGAGAGCCTGGGGCTCCAGATGGCTCCACGCCACTACACCTGCAGCAAATGTCAGGCATGGGGAGGGGCGTTAAAAGAAGCCCAGTCCAGGGCTGACAAGGGAAGAGAAGCAGAGCTCTGCTGCTCTTAATCGGAGAGAAATGTGGTTGCTGCCTAGAGACTGAAGTAGCTTGCCAGCTGGATAACCCCTGCTAAGGGATGACCAAACCCTGGGGATGAATCAGTGGAGGCACAGACTGCTTGTAGATAAGCCCTGCATAGGGGTTTGTTGGATGGTGTCAGTTGCAGTTGTTTTGGTTCCTAATATCCTTTGGACCTTAACATCTCAGAAGGGGTAGGACTGAAGCATGCCTTGGCGAGAAGAAATACCTTTGTACTACCTTCACTATGCATTGTATCTTTCTGTAATTATAAATTGAACTGCATGACTGCTGCCTCTTGGAGTTGAAATCATATGTGGCTTATATGTTGGATGTTTCTGAATTTACCTCAGTGAGGGAAAAAGTGTGAGAGGGTTGTGTACCTTGTGGTAGTGCTGCATGTTGGATTTTTGTGTGGAGAAGGAAGTTTTATTATTGAAAATTTTATCAATCTTTTTAAAAATTGCATTCTTGTGACAGTATATTTTCTGTTTTTTACCTACTGGTACTTCTTGTGATATCAAGTAGGATGTAATATGGGGGAAACTTTCACCTATAATTTAAATTAATCCAGTCATTCTTCTTCACAGGGAAAGAACATAGATCCATTACAATGGGTTTTACCTCTACTTGCAGCTCCTTGGAGGCAGAACCAGACCTGTCAGTCCTGGCAGGCTGGGAGTAGTAATACCTGAGAAGTCCCAGCAGAACCGATCTGCCTCCAGCAGCTGCAAGGAGGATTTACCAGAGCTCCTGCTCAGCACTATGAGAAAACAAACAAAAACCACCAAAAAGGGATCCTTCTTATTCTTAATATTCAGCTTATGGGATTCTAAGCATTACTGAGCTCTTATTTAATCTCAGGAGCTCTGCAACAAGCTTGCTGGAAATACCACTTCTGATACTGAGGTAACGGGCTGTTGCAGCTTCCAGTGCAGCATGTCCAGGTGGGCTTCTCTGACAGGGACACCTCATTGGCAACCAGAGGAATAGAGAAGCAGGCAGGAAAGGATGCAAAAATGCCTGGGCTAACCATATCTCACTCATATATTGTAGGCAGGCCATGCCCAATCTGCTGGGCCAACAGGATCCTGCACATTCTGCAGGTGCAAATTTTATTTCAGATTCCCTCTTCAGTAATATCTTGTCTCAAAACATGGAGGCCACTCTCCCTGTGCCCTACAAAGATGGGGAGGGGAACCTGTAAGGTTAGGGTACCCTCAGTATCAGAGTCCTCAGAGATGGATTTCTCTCTTCTTTCCCCATCGCCACTCTTCCCCCTACCCCCAAATCTGAGAAATTGGGAAAGGCATCAGGGAAGGATGCTACAGTTTCTGATTGCAGGGGTCACTCCTGCAGAGAGAAATTTCCAAGGTTCAATTTTCCCAGTGTAACAAGGAGTGCAGGGAAGTTCACCATAATACATTTTTTTCTGCAGCTCAGCATCTCCCACAATGCTGATATGTATGGGCATTTCCCCTCCTGTTTGCAGTTTCTGGAGGCAGTTCATATCATATACAGCCCATGAGCGCCATGTCCCCCTCTCTGGCTTGCTGCCAGATCTTCTGCCTCAATGGCAGCAGTCAAGTAAGGTTCACTTTGCTCCTGACTTCTCTTTGCCAGCGGGGTTTTTTTTTTTTGGGGGGGGGGGGGGGTCTGTTTTTTGGAGCATTGGTGAGCAATTTTTCTTTAGTCTTTCTTCTCTCCCCCGTCCTGAGCACTGAAGTGGTCTCAGTCATCCAGAGCTGGCACTGCAATGCCTCCCTGCCAGACTTCTTTGTCCCCTTTAGGCATGGCAGAGCTGTCTTGCAAACACTAGGCAATGAGGCAGCTTTCAGAGGCTCTTTAGAAGGCAAATTGTGCCCTTCCTGTCCTCAGTGAGCTGACCCTGGCATGTTGGTACAGGCTAAGTCAGACTGGCTGTTGTTGTCCCCACTGCCGACTCAAACATAGAAAACTATGGAACTACAAAACCCCTAGGAACTACAAAACCAAACAGGAAGAGACTCCAAAGATGAGGAGGACTTCAGCCAGACAGCCCAAGGGGCAAGTCCTTGGACAGAACAGGACCAGAAAGACAAATCCTTAAGGGGCACCAGGGCATATGTGTGTCCCTTTATCCCCAAAGTACTAAAATGGATCCTAAGTTGCCCTGGGAAAGAAGCGGGGCTCATACTTGGCTCCCCTTTTCCCTAAATTGATTTAGGGAACTCTGACTATGAAACCACATAACCCAGTCAAAGGGAGATGGACCCCAAAGGGGAAGACGCTGAGGGAGACATATCCAGAGGGCTCACAGTGCTACATAAAGCAAGCCACAAAAGATTGCAGCTGGGGAATGACTCCTGCAAAGTGAGCCAAAAAATCCAGAGAGAGCAAAAAGGAAAAGAAAAGTACAAAAGGCCTAAGAGGTATTTGTCCTCTGACTCAAACACTCCTTCCCTGCCCCAGGAAGGGTTGATCTAGGATATAGGCTTTGAGCAGGACATAGTAAAAATACAGCAAAGATTTTCTCTCTTTCAGATGTTTGAAACCCTGTGCTGGTGGTAAACACCAAGAAGAACTCCTTGACTCCCTCTAGAGAAAGATTTCACCTGGGAGTGAACCTGAAAAAGGAGTAAATCTCTCCTGGTTTATATCCCCCCAAAGTCTTTGTTTAAAATATCTGCTGCTTTCACGTCTTGTGCTAGAGCCACACATGCATGGTCATACTCCCTATTGTCTGCTGTATCATTCAGGATCAGAAAAATATTCTGGACTGGCTGCCTTTTTTAAGAGAGATTTTTATTAGCAGTGGCTGTTGTGGGAAATGCTCCTTCCTCCACCCTTAACAGTCTAAGATTTACAGTAAGAGCGATGATATATATACATCATGGTGTCATGACAGTTTAATAATAACATATATAAACTTTGTGTTACAACACTAGCTCCACCTAAGGCCATGGAAAGCTAATTCGCAGGCCAAACAGGTACTATTTACTACTAAATATTCCAGGGGGCAGGCTTTTTGGTAACTTAGTAGGTTGTGCTGCCCTGGAAACCTCCTTTCAGTTTGTTAATTTTAAAAAAAAAATCTAAGGAGGCCTTTTAGCTCAAATGGAAATATAGACACTACTGTGGGTCTTGGCACTCTTTGATCCAAATGACAGTTATATGAGGGACATCCGTTAGATGATTGAACACACCAAGTGACACGATAGACAGAAGGGATACTGCAGAAAAACCTTCTTCATCCTTCAAGCACATATGGCTAGAGTCTGACTACATAATAGGAGTACTTGTGGCACCTTATAGACTAACAAATTTATTAGAGCATAAGCCCACTTCTTCGAATGCATAGAATGGAACATATATTGAGGTGATATATATACACACATACAGAGAACATGAACACATATATACACACATACAAAGAGCTTGATTATCACTTCAAAAGGTTTTTTTTTTTCACTTACTTAATTGGCCTCTCAGAGTTGGTAAGACAACTCCCACCTGTTCATGCTCTCTGTATGTGTGTATATATATCTCCTCAATATATGTTCCATTCTATGCATCCAAAGGAGTGGGCTGTAGCCCACGAAAGCTTATGCTCTAATAAATTTGTTAGTCTCTAAGGTGCCACAAGTACACCTGTTCTTTTTGCAGATACAGACTAACACGGCTGCTACTCTGAAACATGACTACATAATGTAGTTCCCTAAAGAGGGACAAGTGGCAGAAGATGTTGAAGTGTGGGATCACTACTACATCAGAAAAATGAATCTGAGGCAGAGAGATCCAGCCTAACCTTAGGGTTAAATGCCACCCCTAAACCAAGGTTAATGATATCCTATTCTTCTTCCAATCAGCTGAAACTGCAATATATCATCTTAAAACTGCAGAAATTGATCCCCTAGGCAACAAGAAGGCTTAGAAATGTACACCATCTTCTTTTTAGTACTTCCCCCTCCCCCCCGGTCAATGGATTGGAAGAATACCTATCTGCACATCATAATATGAACCTCCCATAGTAGACATGTCATCTTCACATGCAACAGATGACGTTTGTAGTATGTTGACTTACCTTTTGGCCCACCGGCCTCTCTGAGTGCTTCCAAAATACTAGTTAACATTTTGTTTTCCTTGGGCAGAAAAGAATTCACGTCTACTCACTCTAAAATGACCTGCTCTACAGAGTACCCTTCCTGCAAGAGGCCCACATAACAGCCCAGGTTGTATTCTGAAATAACATGGATTTGTCAACACTATCAAGAGCCAAATGATTCCATACATTTGATATTATTTATGAGAGTTATCAGAGCTATCAGCCTCCACAGAAGTATTTCTATCAGGGCAGGATTCAGAAGCTGGTGGCTGCAAGGCACAATAGAATTTGTTATTCAGTCACAGCTATGAGTGCTCTGATGTCTCAGATTAGAGCAATGGTGTTGCAGAGTGTGGCTGCACCATAGTGCCCCTGCTGGCTGATCATGGCACTGCAGGCTCTCCCAACCTCAGTTCCCCTCACCCAGCTTTTGTGCCTCCTATAGATTCATGTGGCTCAGTTCCCTTTTGGGCTAACAAAAGACAAAATTTTAATACTATAATAGGGTGGAAAGCCCTAAAGTAGGGTCAAGAGGACTCTAGGAAAGTAGCCTGGGAGTCAGCACTCTATCCCAGAGCAGAGAGAGTGAAAGGTAGCCCAGAGGGGCTGAGACTGTGAAAGGGACTCCAGGGAAGAATTCTGGGAGTCAGCACTCTGTCCCAGAGTGGAGAGACTTTAACCTGTCTGGTCATTCAGTGACAGACCTGCGGGTGGCTATATTACAACAGAAAAACTTCAAAAACAGACTCCAACGAGAGACTGCTGAGCTGGAATTGATATGCAAACTAGACACAATCAACTCAGGATTGAATAAGGACTGGGAATGGCTGAGCCATTACAAACATTTAATCTATCTCCCCTTGTAAGTATTCTCACACTTCTTATCAAACTGTCTGTACTGGGCTAGCTTGATTATCACTTCAAAAGTTTTTTTTCTCTTACTTAATTGGCCTCTCAGAGTTGGTAAGACAACTCCACCTGTTTATGCTCTCTGTATGTGTGTATATATATCTCCTCAATATTTATTCCACTCTGTATGCATCCGAAGAAGTGGGCTGTAGTCCACGAAAGCTTATGCTCTAATAAATTTGTTAGTCTCTAAGGTGCCACAAGTACTCCTGTTCTTTTTAGAGTGGAGAGACTTTTTCCCCCCTTCGGCCTCCCTTGAGCCTATCTTCTGTGCTCCCTTTAAGTCTCTCCACTCAATTATAGAGCACCAAGTCCTCAGGTAATATGTTTCCCAGTACACAGCTTTCTGCAGACCCTGGCCCAGGGCCTTCCACAGAAGCCTGCCCGTTCCCTGTAGTTACACTGTCTAGACTGATCTCTCTGTCTTTTTATAAGGCCCACCTGTCCATTAAACTATCACCCAACCCTACTTAATCATGCCCCCTCAGGCTGGGAGGCAGCAAATCAATTATGAAACAGGTAGGGCTGGCTCTATCTCCCCTTAAAGAGGACAGTCAACCTGTGACTGTTGGTCCATTACACCAGTATATTATTGAGTGAGGTTCCACATGAGTCCACCCTAGAAGCTTCCTAATTTCTTGAGGCCATAATCTGTGTCCTTCCTTGTCGTGTTGCAAAGGGGGTACTCAGAGGGCCAGAGTATATAAAAATTGGAAAGGACTGGGGGAGCAAATTGATGCAACCTTCAAGTGCAGAGAAGCTAATTCAGGGAACAGTTTTATCCAAGGTTAATGGAGGAGCAGATGTCCAACACAGTATCAGTTGGATCAAACTCAGAGTAATCAGTTATGCCCTAAGAACTTTAATTCCAGTTCTGATCAGCCAAGATGTACCTACATCTAACAACATCTTTGCAGTGGCTTTTTTTCATCAAGAGAAGGTACCAGTTCATCAATCCTGTTATGAGCATTTAAACTTATCTTTTCTTGGGTGAAGGGAGAAGGGATTGGAAAGGGAAGGGGCGGGAGAGAGAGAGAAATCTGTGTTCTCAAGCACTACACGTAAATAGGTTATAAACATCATACCAGCTGGTTAAGCAGGAAAGGATAAATCCAGAAGAGAGGAATACACCCCCTTCAAATGCTGAAACAGACCCTGAGTTGCTGCCCTTTGTCAACAGACCTTTTGCATCCAAGATCCACAAAGATACTGAAGTCGTATTGCAGATAAAGAGATTAATAGTCAGAGCATGATCATGGCTACGTTCTTCCCTGGCAAAAAGTATGATTGTCTTTTTCTGTTCATAATGTTCTCCAGGACATCTTTAAAAAAAAGGGCAAAAGTAGGCCCCTCATTGTCCAAAGAAATCCTGTTTCTTGAACCCAATTCAGGTAGCACTAATTTGTTGTGCCACCTTTATAAGAAGACTCTTCTCTCAAGGACCAAAATCCACACCCAGGACCAGAGTAAATAATATAACTATAGAATCCTGAAGATGTACCAATTAAAATAAGTTATTCAGATGCATTTGTTGCACCTTTAACTTTGAGAAAGTATTCCACAAAAAGGAAATATTCAGGGCCCTGCCAATAGGTAAGGCATTAGTATGGATGAATCCAGTTAAGACAAGTGCAAAGCATGTCTTTTTTTTGGCGTTCTTACAGTAAAGTCTTAATACAGGCCTAAAACCTCAAACTGTAATATCCGAGTGGTAACTATTTCCAGCTCGCTAGAGATAGCAAGCAGGTTTTGGATTGCCCTCTTATCCAGACATATGATTTCTTATAGCTGCGCTTCTCAACTCTGTACAAATGAGGAGAGGTTCCTCTAAGGATCTAAATCTTGTTGTAAACACCGTGGTTAAGCATTCTTTTGAACTCTTGTCAGAAGTGCCCTTAGATTTTCTATATTTAAAGATTGTCATCTTGGTTGCAATCACTTTGGAAAGGAATTTTTTTGGAGGTTACTGAGGAACAGCAGTATTGAGCCTCTCATGAAGGCAAAGTTGTTCTAAGAGCTAATGCAGCCTTTAGTCCAAAAATAATCTGGTTACAAGATTTTTTGTTTGTTTTCTTTCATCCTTTTTTGTGCAAAAACACCTTTTAAAATAAATTTAAGGAAACCAAACAAATGTCTCACTCACCTCTGGTATACTCTTGATGGGAGGAGAGCTCTAAAAATCAACATTGAATACAATACCCAATTCAGAAAATCTCTAACTCTGTTGGGCTCTAACTTATTTATCATAAATTTTTAAAAGGTTGGTAAGTCTTCAGTTATTACATGGCTAAAGTGGTACTTTTCAGATTTTATAAAAAGGAAAAGCTGTTTTTTCCCCTAGAACATTCATGCTCATTCATTCGGGGCCATGAAAGCCTCCTGGCCTGAAGGGGTAGATGAAACACACAAAAAGAATTGTGGGATGGCCAGCTGGTCATATTTCCGCTCTATTTTGTGTGTGTGTGTGTGTGTGTGTGTGTGTGTGTGTGTGTGTGTGTGTGTACACTCACAGACATTGCCCCCTCCTTTAAGAAACTCCCTCTCAAAATATATATATATAAATTTTAAATTTTTGGAATTCAAGCTGTAATTGATTACCCATCGAGATAACGTGTGGCAACATCTAAAACAAACCACATTATCAAACTTTGAGATTTGTTATGATTTTATTGCTAGTAATGTTGCAGTTCTATAGTTACTCTTTTTTAAATACATGCCAATAGTCGGTTTGCAAAACAAGAGAAAAGGATTGCATCACACAACTAATGCTGGCAAAAGAGTGAAATTTTGACCATTATATTTTTGTTCTGAAATACAAATGTGACCTATTGCAGTGTCTTAAAGTTGTAAGGGACACTTCACATGGAACTAGATCATAGGAAAGATCTTTTGGAGGCTTGAGCGTAGCTCAGAAACCGGTAATTTTGCTTAGAAATTCAGCATTCTACATTACTTTAGTCAGACACACGCTGAAAGAAAAGATATAACAGTGTTATCCATTTACCAGTAATTGATATATCTCATAATATTTATTTGTCCTCCTTTGATTGTAATATAGAATAGCATCCAGTGTTCCCATCATATATGATGTATACAAATGACAGCACCAGGAACTAAAACAACAAATATAACTTCCATCTTCTAGTTTAGGGGTAGGCAACCTATGGCACGCGTGCCAAAGGCGGCACGTGAGCTGATTTTTAGTGGCACTCACACTGCCTGGGTCCTGACCACCGGTCCAGGAGGCTCTGCATTTTAATTTAATTTTAAATGAAGCTTCTTAAACATTTTAAAAACCTTTATTTACTTTACATACAACAATAGTTTAGTTATATATTATAGACTTCTAGAAAGAGACCTTCTGAAAACATTAAAATGTATTACTGGCACGCAAAACCTTAAATTAGAGTGAATAAATGAAGACTTGGCACACCACTTCTGAAAGGTTGCCGACCCCTGTTCTAGTTATTGGTTACTGATTATTTTGTTACCAGCTACTACATGGCCAAATGTATGCAAATAAATAAAATCATTGTTATAAAATCGTGAAACTTTCACACAAAGTAAAGAAAAGGAGTAATTGGAAGTGTGTAATAGGAGCCATCAGATTACTATCCAAATATTGGACATTTGAAAGCTTGTAATTCTCCTCAGAAACAGACCGCTAAGGGATTTCATGTTCAGTTTTATTATGACAGCTGCTACTCCTGTGGTTTCATTTTTGTGAAGCTTTGCCATTTTGTTGAAAATCTTATTTTTTTAGTTCTCAAAGTTTACAGTAGCTTATTCAATAGTGGATGGATAGGAACTATCCAGCGTTTCTGTGTAAATGCATAATTCCCAGTGCGGGAGACCTGGATGATATATAGATACTGGATATGTAGCTTACATTTATTGATTCACTAGACTTAAAAATAGCTCATAAATTTTAGTAGCATTGTTCAATGCCATTTGTACATGCACTGAAGCCTGGTTTAAAGAGAGATGCATGGAAACACTAAATTTTATTTTGCTTCTGGATGTGAGCAAACCTCTAATTTTCCCCCTCTCCCACAAAAAAGCAATACCGTGTGTATTTTTTCCCATCGCTCACTAAAGTCAGAATTTCCTTTTTAAAGGTCCAGTCCAACTCCCATTGAAGTTATTGCAACTCTAACTTAGCATTCAGGCTTAATAGTTGACAAATCAGATAATGAAATTATAGTTTCTTCCAGTTAATGTTTTAGGGCTGCAGTGGAATATTTAAGAGTTTTTATTAAAAAAACAACAACTACCACCCTATTGTAATTAATCAATGACAACAACAAATTAGTATTTTACAACTACAGTTTTTTCATGGTTATACATTTGGTTAACATTTTTAGTAATTTTTCTGCACACATTGGCATGATGAATGCAAAAAGTCTGTTAATCAAAAATGCAATAAAACATTTTTTTTGGTCTCATATTTACTTGTGCTAGAATGTGCTTAATTTTAAGCATGAGAGTAGTCTCATTGACTTCAGTGGGACTACTCATGTTTAAAGTTAAGCATGTTTCTAAATGTTTTGTTGAATCAGGGCCATCTGGAACAAAAGGTGCAATGTTCTACTTTTGACTGGAAATTTATTTGAGAATTCAGGTTCACTATTAAACAATTTTAGTCTTCTGTAGTCCCTTCATTAAACACCTGAGAGTTAAGTAAGGTATTGATCACTTCTAGGGAAGAACTATGTATTTATTTATTTTTAAAAATAGTTTCTTCATGCCATATGTTGGTACTTATGATGGTATTACTTTTATACCTGAGAGAGACTTGAATAGCTAAATTCATAAACATCAAAGCAATTTAAGATTTGTTCATCTAAACAATTGACGATGTTAAAAAGATCTGTATTTGTAAATCACAAAAGCGATTTACTAACTCTATTGTTACAGAGTGATAAGTTGTTAAGGGTTGTTGTGGCTTCTTCATAATGGCATTGCTGAAACAGAAATTGTGTCTATAGAGCCCTTGCATAGCACTTATGGCAGTGAAATCTTTTAGAAAACACTAATAGTATACACCATGCCTTCAAAGTTTACCTTAAAGTTAAGTTTTTATACATAACAAACCTCCTGCCCTTTAAGCTGTGGGAGAGTGTTGGCTCATAAGATCCCCAAAACACAGATTTTCCCACTGAAACTTATGAATGAATGAATGAATGATACCGATGAATTTGTTTTAGAATTATAAACAGATTAGAATGTAAAAGATCCACTTATAAAAACAGAACTATTAATAGGATGTGACTAAAGCTATTTCCTTGAAGAACAGACAAAGGAGGCTATTTTCAGTGTTAAGAAAATATGTACAGTAAGTGGTGTTGTCCGTACTGTGAAGGTGAAAATGTCAAACAATAGTATTACAAGAATTCTATTTCAGTGATCAGCATACACACATCAGGGACTGTGACATGCTGGGATATTGCCATGGTTGGGGTCTGTTAATCATGAGAGTGCTGCAGCTGCTATACAGTAGCACTGTCTCAGGACATGTGCCTTGTCTTACTGGGGGGAAAAAAGCAATAGACAAATATAGTACAGTTATTTAAAAGGAAATAAAATGGTGAAATATTTGTAATAAAAAGTATTCTGATACCACTTAAAGTAGCTTCACCCATTAAGAAGGCATTAAACTATAAATGAGGTTAAAACAGTTAACGGTCAAATGTAAATCATCATAGCTTCATTGAAGTCAATGGAGCTAAAACATTTTATGCCAACTGAGAATCTGGCCAAGTGACTACAAATAAAGCATCATTTGATTAAGCTACTTTTGTTTCTGATGGCTGATGTTAAGTGCCCCTGACCTCTGACATCTAACTGCTTCTGCTTCTCAGCAAGCTTAGGTCACCCAGTGCCCATAGTGAGAAGTTTCATTTTATTTAAATTTAGTGTAAAGCTGAATTGAGAGTCGGGTGGAGTCCCTTACAGAGCTGTGTTTTTGTAATATCGTAGGAACCAGAACCAGAGCAGTGGATAAAGTTCACTGAAATATATTGCTGAAAAATATGTCCTGTTGTTTCTGGAGGCAAAAAAGAGAATGGTTGCAGATCAGCCACTCTCTTTATACCAGTGTAGGGGAATCTACCTGGGTAAAAGGAATGATATGTATGGTATCATACCCAATCCACTTCTGGAGCCTATCGATGTCCCTCCACAGATGCTCTCTATGAGAGGAGCTCCAGCTGGGTTTCAGGAGACAAAATAAAAGTGGAAGAGAGAGCCAGCCACTCTCAGCAGGAGCATCCCCTGCCTAGCGTGGAAAATGCATGCATTAATGCCTGCTTTGTTCAGAATAATGTGGAGTTGACTCTGTGGCTTCTACTGACCAGCTGAAAAAGAACTTCACTAATTGCAGCAGGACACCTGTTAGAGCAGTGCTGACTAGGAATATTGCAGGGATGGTAGAGCAGTGTGGAGGAGCAGAATATCATGTGTGCAAGACAGTTCCTGCCTCTGCATATTTGGTCGGGGGGCACCCCCTGTGACTATTCACCATTCTCTGCTCACAGTGCATCTCTGAAGCCCTTACCATGAGTGTCAGTGAACTAAGGGATTGGCTAAGCCTTCTGAAGATCACAGGACATTGAGAGATGATAGAGGGTTAAGAGGATTGCAGGTAGGACAGTAAGGAAAGGTGGATTGGAGATAGGTGAGATAGATGAACTATATATAGAGAGAGCTAGATCTGGAGAATAAGAGAAGCAGTAAGGTGGAAGAGAAACATGACTGGAGTAGAAAATCGCCTAAAATCGTATGAAAGTTAAAGAGAAGTAGAGAATGTAATTTATATTTATTTTTTAAAAATGCATTGCAATGCATCTTCAGAGAAATCTGTGTTTTTCACTAATAAATAGCTACTGTATAACTGGTGGAAGCTCAGTGAGATTATAAAAAAATATGATTCAGTAAACAAAGTAAGTCTCCTATCTGTAGTTTTAATTGCCAGGGTAGTATCGCTTGTACAGACCAACTGAAGTGCGGATTTCCCAGTGTCATTTTATTATGGTAAGTATAAATATTTTATGGAAACAGTACTAAAGTAGTAGTTTGTACAAAAGTGCCAAATCTTACAGGAAAAATCTTTTCATGTGAGGCTCTATAGAAAGTTCAAGTATGTTGCATCCTGCTGAGCCATTGGGTATTACTATTTTCAGTACTTGTTTATTACTTGAGTCATATTGATTTCCAAACATTATAAATCCATACAAAACAGGAAGAATATAATATCCTCACACAGTAGCTGAGTTGGTTTTAGTTTTTTTTTTGTCTTTTGTTTTTTCCCTTAATTGGATTATTTGTTAAAATTGAGCAAGATTAGCTTGATACAATAAATTGTGTCTGTTTGCGACTCATGCTGCCATTTGGTCTGAGTCCCATTATTTCTGCTGGTATTATTAGAATGTAAGTATTCTCCATTCTGGAGGTAAAGCAGCAGCAAAAAATCTTTAATCTCTCTCCCTCGACCCTAAGTGGGTTGATCATATGATAGGTGCAAAGCCAGATGTGATGAGACCTAACAGTAATGTGAATTATGAAACAAAGAATGCATTTCTTGTATTAGTCTTCAAGTGATCTGATCTCCTTGTCTATACCTCATTGCAGTAATTCTTTAGCAGAACACCAGCTCTGCTATAGGTAAGGTTGAGCATCACTTTCTGTCTAAAGGTCAACTATTCAAAGGGTTTGTCTACACCAGGGCTGGCACTAGGTTTTTGGCCGCCCCAAGCAAAAAACTTTTGGCTGCCCCTCCCCACCCCAGCCCTGGGTTCTCTCTCTCCCCCCCCCACCACCACCCTGGGCTCTCCCCCCCCCCACACACACCCCCTGCCGCCCCAGCACTGGGCTCCCCCCCACCAGTGATGACTCTGCCCGCTCCCCCCTCACCTCCAGCCGGTCTGGCGCTGGCAGGGTTGGGGTAAGCAGCAGGGCTCCTGAGCCGCGCCTCAGCCCAGAGTCCCGCCATCCAGGGCTCCTGCCTCTAGGACCGGCCGGGACCTGGGAGGACAGAGCCGGGGCAGGGTAGCCCCAGAAGCAGCGGAGCCCTGGAGAGCGGGACGCGGGCACCGCACAACAGTGCCTCGCCCTCTATGGCCCCGCTGCTGCTTCTGGCCGCCCTGCCACAGTCCCTGGGCAGCTTGGGCCGCTTCGCCCAGCCCCGGCTGCAGCGCTGGGGGCAGCCACCCTGCGGCACCTGCAGGCAGCTCTGTGTGCCCCGTGGGGTGTCCCCCAACCTGAGTGTCCCCCGCTCGAAGCCTGTCCGGCCCAGCCACAACGTGTGGGTGCTGCTCCCCCCGCGCACGACGCGCTGCTGCCGCCAGGGCCGGCTCTAGGCGTTTGCTGCTGGAAGCACAAAAAAAAATGGCCAGAATGCTGCCCTTGAAAATGTGCTGCCCCAAGCACGTTCTTGTAGGGTTACCATATCTCTCAAATAAAAAAAGAGGACCCTCCACGGGCCATGGCCCCGCCCATTTCCCCACCCCTAGCCCCGCCCCAACTCCGCCCCTTCCCCCGCCCTAACTCCGCCCCCTCCTCCCTCCCACTCCCAGCCAGGGGGAAAGGGCTGCCCCAGTGCTACCAGCTTCACGGTTTGCCGGGCAGCCCCCAGACCCTGCGCCCCCAGCCGGCGCTTCCCCAGCGCAGCTGGAGCCTGGGAGGGGAAGCGCCCAGCCGGGGGCGCAGGGTCTGGAGGCTGCCCAGCAAACCGTGAAGCCGATAGCGCTCGGGCTTTGGGCAGCCCCTATGCCTCCGGACCCTGCGCCCCCAGCCGGGCACTTCCCCTCCGGGGCTCCGGCGGCTCTGCGTAACTTACACTGTATAAGTTACACAGAGCCGAAGAGGAGCAGAGCCCCCGCAGCTGGAGGCTCTGCTCCTCTTAGGCTCTAAGAGCCGGGCTGCCCCAGCGCTACCGGCTTCGGGCAGCCCCCGTGCCTCCGGACCCTGCGCCGCCGGAGCCCGGGAGGGGAAGTGCCCGGCTGGGGGCGCAGGGTCCGGAGGCAAGGGGGCTGCCCGAAGCCGGTAGCTCTCGGGCAGCCCGGTTCTTAAACAGAGCCTCCAGCGGCTGCAGCTCTGTGTAACTGACACTGTGTCAGTTACACACAGCCCAGGGGGCTGGAGGCTTTGCTCCTCTTTGGCTCTGTGTAACTGACACTGGGTCAGTTACACACAGCCCCGGCGGCTGGAGGCTCCAGCCGCCCCCGCTCTGTTTAAGAGCCGGGCTGCCCCAGCGCTACCGGCTTCGGGCAGCCCCCGTGCCTCCAGATCCTGCACCCCCAGCCGGGCACTTCCCGTCCCGGGCTCCGGCGGCGCAGGGTCTCCAGGCACGGGGCTGCCCGAAGCCGGTAGCTCTGGGGCAGCCCGGCTCTTAAACAGAGCCTCCAGCGGCTGGGGCTCTGTGTAACTGACACTGTGTCAGTTACACACAGCCCCGGGGGCTGGAGGCTCCAGCTGCCCCCGCTCTATTTAGGAGCCGGGCTGCCCGAGCGCTACCAGCTTCGGGCAGCCCCGTGCCTCCAGACCCTGCGCCGCTGGAGCCCGGGAGGGGAAGTGCCCGGCTGGGGGCGCAGGGTCTGGAGGCACGGGGCTGCCCGAAGCTGGTAGCGCTCGGGCAGCCCGGCTCCTAAATAGAGCGGGGGCGGCTGGAGCCTCCAGCCCCCGGGGCTGTGTGTAACTGACACAGTGTCAGTTACACAGAGCCCCAGCCGCTGGAGGCTCTGTTTAAGAGCCGGGCTGCCCCAGAGCTACCGGCTTCGGGCAGCCCCGTGCCTGGAGACCCTGTGCCGCCGGAGCCCGGGACGGGAAGTGCCCGGCTGGGGGTGCAGGATCTGGAGGCACGGGGGCTGCCCGAAGCCGGTAGCGCTCGGGCAGCCCGGCTCTTAAACAGAGCGGGGGCGGCTGGAGCCTCCAGCCGCCGGGGCTGTGTGTAACTGACACAGTGTCAGTTACACAGAGCCGCAGCCGCTGGAGGCTCTGTTTAAGAACCGGGCTGCCCGAGCGCTACCGGCTTCGGGCAGCCCCCCTGCCTCCAGACCCTGCACCCCCAGCCGGGCACTTCCCCTCCCGGGCTCCGGCGGCGCAGGGTCTGGAGGCACGGGGCTGCCCGAAGCCGGTAGCGTTCAGGCAGCCCGGCTCTTAAACAGAGCCGCCATTTTCCCGGACATGTTCGGCTTTTTGGCAATTCCCCCCGGACGGGGGTTTGACTGCCGAAAAGCCGGACATGTCCGGGAAAAAGAGGACGTATGGTAACCCTACGTTCTTGGTTTGTTGGTGCCTAGAGCCGGCCCTGGTCTACACATACATTTAGTTCACAGCAAGATGGACTGCAAATCCACCCCACATTAGCCTGCTGTGCACAAAGTGTCCATGTGGATCCCACTGCTGTGCACTAACAGCTCTCTAGTGCACTTTGATTTACCCTGCTTTGAAATGGAACTACAGTAGAACCTCAGAGTTACTAACACCAGAGTTACGAACTGACCAGTCAACCACATACTCATTTGGAACCAGAAGTACATAAGCAGGCAGCAGCAGAGACAAAATAATAATAATAAAGCAAATACAATACAGTACTGTGTTAAACGTAAACTACTAAAAAAAGGGAAAGTTTAAAAAAAAAAAGATTTGACAAGGTAAAGGAACTGTTTCTGTGCTTGTTTCATTCAAATTAAGATGGTTAAAAGCAGCATTTTTCTTCTGCATAGTAAAGTTTCAAAGCTGTATTAAGTCAATGTTAAGTTGTAAACTTTTGAAAGAACAACCATAATGTTTTGTTCAGAGTTACAAACAACCTCCATTCCCAAGGTGTTGTAACTCTGAGGTTCTACTGTATATCAAAGTGCACTAGGGAACTGCAAGCGAGCAATAAGAGGGTCCATTTGGACGTTTATTGGGTGGCAGGCTAGTGTGGGGTAAACTTACACCCTAGTTTTCTTGCGGGCTAAGTGTTCATGTAGACAAACCCAAAGTGCGCTAAAATCTGCATGCTTTTACTGGGAATGAAATTTGCTGTGCCCCTTGGGGTTTTTTAATAGTGTTAGTGGTCCAAATTCAGGGTCTTAGGAGCAAGGGGTTCTCAAGATACCAGCATTTTACAAAATCAACTCTCTTTTTTTAAAACATGTTTTTGCCCACATCTGGGCTCAAATCAAGTTTGGCAAGAACTCAGAGTATCATTAGCTGAAGCGAATGAAGCACACATATGCATCAAGACTAGGGATCTATTGAAGCAAGAAGGCTTCCAGGCAAGCTGTTGTCACAGTAACTGGGTGGCTCAAAGGGTCATGCTGTGTTCATTGAAGCTGAGTTGCACTTTGAGTTCCAGCTCTGCCTTTGGCAGAAATCTGAGAATGATTGGTGGGCATATTGCTGCTATCTGTCTCTGCTCCAGAAAAATGTCCCCTGATCAGTACAGCTACTTTAGAAAGGACTCTATTTCCTTAAAGATAATAAATTACACATTTTTTACTTGGATATGTGAGAGGGATTGTTGGGCAAGTTGCTATTTTTCAATCTATGGGATAAAGTTTTACACTGGTAGGAAAGTAGCCTTCAATAGCACAGCTAATTTAGAGGGCCCTATAATTATTTCTAACTATACTACTGCTCTGTATAGTGTCCTTGGCATGTGCCTTGTGAGTATTCCTTGCTCTCTGCCTGCATTCTGCTCCTTTTGAAAATTTTGCCTAAAACCAAAATTTCTGGGATAAGAGTGATATTGTAAAGTGCCCTATAAGCTGCATGCACACTCTGATTTTACTTTAGAAGTATTATCAAAGAAGTTAGCAATGACTAGATGGGGAGAAGATAAAAGAATGAATTGTGCACGCATGTTTCCTGCACAATGGAACTGAGTATGATCAAAAACAAGCAAGTTGCAGGTTCACTTGATCAAGGATTCCTGATAGAGAGCTCCCCTAATGTGAGTAAAACTCTGCTTTAGGTCAGATATAGCTACATCGGGCTTACACTCAAACACTGAGCCTACTCCACACCAACCATTCTAGACTTGCAAAAAATAACCAGTCACTGCCCCCCAACAAAACACATCCTTTTATCTTTGCCCTGTGGATTCCTTCTGATGCACTGAATAAGACAACATCCTATCTACATCCCATTTTCAACCAGAACCACTCACTGTTTTGACTGACCTTCCTTGCACAGATACACCTATGCAACAGCTGGGAGGGTTCTTACCAGTGCAAACAGACAGATGTGCTAGCGCTGCTCGAGCTAGCATATTAAAAATAGCAGTGTGGCTACTGTGGCCTGGGTGCCAGCCCATGATGTTGGGTGGATTTGTACTTGGGCAGCTATCCCAAGCCATGCCCATGCCATGGTGGCCATACTGGTGTTTTTAGCCTTCTAGCTCGAATCGAGCTAGCATGTCTGTCCAGCCGTGCTGGGAAACACCTTCCCCATTACTGTGTAGACATACCCTAAATCCGAGAGATTACTTTTATGTATGCCGTCAGACTGCTGTTCTGTTGAAACAACCTACAAAATTCAGTACTGAAAATGATCCCTCAGGGTACACATGCAGTACTTTTCATATCACATTCACAACTCTGCCAAGCTGCCCCAAGTAATCCCTCCACTGTTCAATGCGGGTATACCTGGTACAGTGAATGCAGCCAGAGTGCATGCAGATAAATTCTGGAATTCAAATCTGTGGAACATAACACAAGCATATAGCACTAAAAGCAAGTTCTCATTGTCCTTCCTCATATCTGCTTATTATAGATTAATAAATTTTGAGGTGAGAAGGGACCATTTAGATCATCTAGTCTAACCTCCTGGATAATACAGGCCAGAGAATCTCATCCGGTTACTCCTTTATTGAACCTAATGACTTATTTTTGACTAAAACATCTTCCAAAAAAGCATGCAGTTGGATTTGAAGACATCAAGAGTTGGAGAATCCACCACTTCTGTTGAGAGTTTAATCTTTGTAACTTCATTATTGAATCATTTCCAGTCACTATTGCCAGCTCCCTGGGTACAGAGTCTTCATTTAAGTCTCTGAAAACCAGGAAGTTTTGCTACTGTCCACATTCTGGAAGGGCACGAGACACTACTGGAAAACCATACATATTAGACTGTGCCCCTGCAGCCGCGCCCCTTCAACCGCACCGTTGTAAGGTGTGCTGTGTGGCTGCTCTTTATCACTGGGAGAGAGCTCTCCTGGCGACAAAATAAAGCCACCCCCAACGAGGGGCGGTAGCTTCGTCGCTGGGAGCGTGGATCCCTCTGACGAAGTGTTGTCCACATCGTTGCTTTTCGTCGCTAAAACTTTTGTCATTCAGAGGGGTATTTTTTCACCCACGTGAGTGACAAAAGTTTTAGCAATGAAAGTGCCAGTGTAGACATAGCCTAAGGCAGGGGTTCCCAACTTGGTTTGCGTCTTGTTCAGGGTAAGCCCCTAGTGGGCTGCAAGGTGCTTTGTTTACCTGAGCGTCCGCAGGTACGGCAGGTCCTAGTTGCCGCGGTTCGCCGTTCCTGGCCAATGGGAGCGGCAAACCACAGCCACTGGGAGCTGCTAGTGGCCATACCTGGGGACGCTCAGGTAAACAAAGCATCTTGTGGCCCGCCAGGGGCTTACCCTGAACAAGCTGCGAATCAAGTTTGGGAACCTCTGGCCTAAGGGGAACCAGCCTCAGGAAGGAAGTTTAGGTTGAGGTTTCTGTTAAGATTTTTCAGTGATCAGTAAAGCCAAACCCCAGGAAAGGGATGAAGTTGGGACACTTAAGCTATGTCTACACTACCACTTATGTTGGCAAAACTTATGTCACTCCGGGGCATGAAAAAACACACCCCCAAGGGACATAAGTTTCACCAGCATAAGTGCACAGCGCTATGTCGACGGGAGAGCTCAGAGCAGCAACGCAAGAGATCTTACCGCAGCATAGCTGCATCGGTACAGCTGTGCCGCTCTAAGTTCTCTAGTGTAGACATAGCCTAATTCATGCTCTGTGTACTCCCCTGAGGTTGTAGTATACTTTCTCTGTTTACTCTTTCTTACAGGATTGAACCCCCTTCTGAGAAAACTATGGAGGGCAAACTTTTCATAATGTATTACTTTATCCACATTATTTTGCTAGGTTATAATATGAGAATGGAGCCATGATATTGCTATTTTCTCTTTGTTCCAGTATTCTTAGTCAGACCTACATACAAGAATTGATCTAATGGTGAATTTTAAATATCTTTTCTTCAAATGTGTGCTGGGATATTTGTCCTGTGACCCAGAAATAATAATCTTTATTATGTTTAGTTTTAAGAAATATACATGGTTTCTCAGCTAATGAAATTCTGAACATTTTGTTTGGTAGATCTATTTTTTTCCTTTAATGTCCTCCCTTCACCTGAAAATTTTCACAAAAAGAAATAATATGAAACAGCCACAGAAAAATTTGTTCTGACCTGGTTTAGACACTTGTAATTGATGCTCAAGCCTCAAGTGAAAATATGAAAGGGAGTTTAATGCACTTAACAAGGATGACGAAGGAAGTCTGCATTCAGTGTTATACTTCATTTTGACACAATTCTGCTCACATTTTTAATGGAATTAACTCATGATCTATGTACCCATTACTTCAGATTTTATTCGTTTCTATTTCCTTTTTTGTTCTTCACACTCTTTTTTAAATACAGCATTTTAATACCAGAAGTGGAGAGAGACTGTGACGTGAGATGATTCTGGTGTTTTGAACATTCTCCCCTGTTCTGTTGTCCATTCTAAACTGATATATAAATAGTATTAGAACTTATTTAAACCAGGTTTTTAAAAATGATGCCTGAAAATATTCTTTGTTTCTAATAATGTGGATGTGCTCAAGAATGTAATTTTAAACACACACTTTTAAAATTATTATGCTTGTCTGGCCAGGCGCAAGCCACATGTAAACCATTTGAGCATGAACTGTTTTCAGACTGTTTCTGTCTTGCCAGGGGATTAGGTCAGATGCTATTGCTGAGACTGTCTTGCCCTGTTTCCTTCCTGACCAGACACAGTGTTCTATACCTGTTAGGCTGCAGTTGTTTTGAAAAATGGGGACAGCTATCATTGATTCTTTCTAGTACAAACACTGCCTGAATCTCCCCAACTTCAGCACTATTACAAGGATCAAGTTTCACAAGACAAACTGTTCTGAACAGTTTCTGCCGCATGTGAGCCAAATTTTTTTCATTATCTGGACTACAGGTTTTTTCTCCATTTGCTTTATTTCTCTTTAATAAATAGTTGTTTTTTCAGAATAATGAAAGGGAAATCCCAGACTATTTGTTCTCAACAGTATAAGATGTTCCTTATAAGATGTGGTACATTCCTCACAAGATCTTATGTTGTACTGTGGTCACGTGAAATCATTCAGACGTGTTAATGGTGGTATTTGGTATTCTCTAACTTGATACCTTTAACCTATTTCATTGCCCACTTCTTATTTTACTGTGTCCCAGCCCTATATATTGGTAGACTCTCAAGGCACAATTAGTATTGTAAGTAGAGCTAGTTGGAATTTTTCATAGGAATGATTTTCCCATAGAAAATGTCCCATTTGGAAACATCAAAATTTTCTGTGGGAAAACTGCAATTTCCACCCCAAAAAAATCCATTTTCCTTTGGAAAAATTGAAAAAAATGGTTTCCCTGCTGCCCTCCTGGAAGACTTTTTGTCAATTTCACTTTCACTACATGAAATTGAAAAGAGCCTTAAAGGCGGGCAGCCAGGAAACTGAAAAATTCTATTTCAGTTCAGCTGGAAAAGGATTTTTTTCCCCTTTGAGTGGGATTAGGATTGATTTTTCTCATCTTGGCAACTGAAAATTCCCAAATGTGCCTTTTTCCAGTGTCCCAAGAGTATAATTTAGTACCAGAAGAGAAGACGCATAGGTTTCAGCCCTCAGAGTTCTGCAGGTTTAATATGTGATGGCTGCATTATGGGAGCTGCTGTCTGTTTGCTCTGAATTCTAATACATAGCATGCATTGGTCTCTGGTGGAGGGAGACTGTGTCTATGGCAGAATACTGTATGAAGTCCACATTATGCTTTACCACTTGTTTTGCTCAAAAGAGAGAGAAATACCCCTGTGCACTGATCCAGTGTTATGGACTTGAGGTTTGTGGACTGAATGGTGGGGAGAGATTAATGTCAGATTTGGACCTTTGGGTTTTACCACTACCAAAATATTCAGTTTAGCTTTTAGCCATCTCATACTTTTGAGGCTGCTTTCTTAAATCTGATGCATTATTTACAGATGAGTGCAGATTCCTGCCAATTGGCTTATTTAAATGCATCATTACTGGACACCTCATCAGCTTCATCCATTTCAGCACTGTGTATCTTTACTTCATTTCAAAGCTTATTTTACTTAAGAAGCCACTACACCTTTGCTGATTTACTGGTTGTGCTCAGATGATAAGGATTTTGCTAATGTTTGTAACCATTTACAGTATACTGTTATTACCATAGGATGTAATGTTTACCATTAATGCTTCTTTCTGTTTATATGATCATATCTAAATGAGTCATTTGTTTAATAGATTGTTCATTTATTGTTATTTTTTAATCCACAACTGTTGCTAAATATTTTATGCAGAATGGTTCAGAATTTCTATTTACATTGTCTCTTGACATATACATTATTACATAAGTCCCTTTGCATTTTGCTACTTCAAATGTGTGTTAACAACAGTGTGAGTGTGGTTCTGGTCTGGAAACTGATTGTTCAAAGCCAGGTTTTGATTGAACAATAGGTTCTCTTTGGTGATGTCACAATAATGAAACAACCTAGAATGTTGCACAGATAGGATTTCAGGTCCAGTTAGAAAAAGAAAAATCCCTAAATCTGTCATGTTAAATGGATTTTATCACAAAGAAAATTGGAAGGAGGGAACACTTTACCATACTTTCATCCACTTAATATTTCCCTATTGAAATGAATAAAATAACTATTCATCTTAACTCATGTTAGGGCATTTATGTCGCCTTTGCGGCAAAAGCCTCTAGATTATATCTCCCCCTGCATCGGGACGTGCAAGGACTGTGATTGGAGCTAGTCCTTGTTCAGGCATAACAGGGAAAGCATGGAGGAAAGCAAAGTCCTGGTTTGAGGATCTTACTGTGGTGTTGGAAAAGCTGGTTCAGGTCTTGTTGCCTTAATGTTTTTATTTTTTCCACTTACTAAGTTCTTTGAGTCAGGGATCCTCTTTTTGTTCTGTTTTTGTACAGTGCCTAGCACACTGGGGTCCTAGATTCTACGATAATACAAATAATAGTGTTGAGCTGTACCACACCTAGCGTGACTGTAATGGAGGGGCAAGAGGGTTTCAGAATGCATTACATTGCCCTGAAATTGCCCCACCAAAGCAGCTGACTAGTGTAGGAGTCTGCTTCTACTTCCTGAGAGATCCTAGTCATCAGCCAAAGTGAGAGAGTGTGACCCATAGCAGTTCAAATATTGGGACTTACAGCTGGCAGGAGATGATGAATTTTGGGGGGTTGTATCCATTTATGTTGAATGCAGGAGAGAATCACTTGGATGAGCTCCTGGAAGGGCCTGTCAGTAGTTTGGGAATATGAGTTTGTCATCCCAATTATATGACTCAATATGAGAGAGTGGGTTTATAGATTGAGTGATTTGCTAATGTTCTTTGGCCTAGAGGTTGCCATGGAAGTAATCTGTGAGAATAGATTTTGAGACCTATGTTGATTCCATGGAAAGGCAATTAAGGTGCAGAAGTGCACCATTCTGCAGCTACCATTGAGAGTAGTTGTAGAACCCAGGAAAAGCAAAGATGTTAGCTATAGGAGGGGCAGATAGCTAAAGTGTTGCAAGAGAGCTGCAGCTATCCATTCACTTAAAAAGTTACATTGCAGTTTGATTTTGCTAGGAGTAAAACCAGTGTGTTGCTGTTAGTGGAGAAACAAGAACTGTCACTAGAGACATATTAGCAAGTATGTTGTTCCTTGTTATTTAAAATGTTTCAACAATGAATAGCCACTTGTATCCTTGATTTAATCCTAGTGAAGATCCAGGCCTTTGGGTTTTTTGAGGTGCATCTTTGTAAGTAGAGCAGAAAACAGTCTTTCCCTCCCATGAAACATTTCAAATTTTTGGAAAAAAAAATCATCCTGAATTGGGATTGAAAGATCAAAAATTCAAAATTTGTCATGGGAGGGAAAGATTGAAAAAAATCCATTTCTGGAAGACCAGAGTGAAATTTTTCAGCTTCCTCCCCATTCTGCCGAGTTCTGCAGATGGGTGACCATGTCAGCCCTGGAAACCTTGCCCTTCCTTCCCTCCCCCAACCCCCCAGCCCATCAATAATTGTAAGGGTAGGTTGGGGGGAAAGGAAGTGGAGGGGCAAAAAAAAAAAAGGCCACCATTGTTGAGTTTATCTAGCCATGATATTCTGGTGTGGTCCATAATAGCTGAGGTGATGTAAAAGTAAACTTTGAAGCAAAATATTCAGAAAAGAATCTAGAATTAGTGCTGCATTCCTGTGAGAGTGGTTAAAACCTTGTAAGAAGTTTTATGACTCTTCTTTGTGGAGTATGGGAACCTGGAAGTTGTCAGTTTGTGCATTTCCCCCCCCCCCCCCCCCAGTCTATTCAAATTTTAATCCAAATTTATATTGGACTCCAAAATTTTTACTTTATGTCATCAAGCAACTTGACTTGTACCTCTGTTCAGATTGGGACATGGTGTGCCACCCAAGAACTATTCCACTATGGTGGTGGATAGTTAAGGCTAAAGCATTGTTCTTGCTTATGCTTTTAATCATAAAAAGAAGAACAGGAGTACTTGTGGCACCTTAGAGACTAACAAATTTATGCATCCGAAGAAGTGGGCTGTAGTCCACGAAAGCTTATGCTCTAATAAATTTGTTAGTCTCTAAGGTGCCACAAGTACTCCTGTTCTTCTTTTTGCGGATACAGACTAACACGGCTGCTACTCTGAAACCTTTTAATCATAGGTGTTGTCATTAGAGACATATTTAAAATGGATATTTAAAAATATAGAGGTGCAGGGCTAGTCACAATCTAGCTGTTATCATTTTCCACTCTTGATTGAATTTTTGTCAGTGGCTACCTTGAGTTCTCTTTCTGATATTAACTGTTTGTCCCAAAGATAATCAACAATGGGATTGTAAAAATCAAATGAAAGTTTACTAATCCCCCTTTTGAAGATTCCATCAGAGTTGAAAACTAAGCTTGGGATCCTTAGATGTGAGTATTTATTGAGCTGCTATAAAGTAGATTCTCCATTCAAAGGGGGAAGGACAGTATAGTGGTAAAAATGAGGGACTGGAAGTGAGGAAAGCAGGGTCCTATTCTCGGGTCTTCCACACTTCTGAAATTTTGGGCTAGTCACTTAATCTCTCAGCATAAAACACTGGTTATAATACTGTGTAATTCACTGCACTATGTAATATTTGAGTTTTAAATAAATTTATGCAAACAGTGAATAAGGGCCTAGCAGAGTTGGAAGTAATATTTGGATACTGTACCTCACACTTCTTTAAATGTCCAGTTAAAGTACAAGCTTATTAACACCAGCTTTCTCGTCTATTATATTTTGTAAACCTTTCAGTAGAACTGCAATATCAAAGCAGGAGGTAATTATTGTTTGGTTATTTTGAGACCTACTCAAGAGTTCATGCAGCTTTAAATTGTGGTCATATGTTGATAATTTTGAAGTCCTGTGTGGAAAAATAAGAATTTACTGCAGGCGTGCTTTCTGTTGTTCCACATTATTAGAAAATCCATGTTCTTAGAATAGAACTCTGTTTCTACTTTATATCTTTTGTAATCAGTTTTCATCAAAGCTGAATAATTAGACATTTCATCTTCTCTTACAATTTTCACTGTCTTTTGGTGATGGCTGAGGACTTATGTCATATTCAAACGGGCTCTAAGCCATTGTGGTTAGAACAATCTCCCTCTTTTTCCTTCCTTTTAAAAACATTTTTGACTGAATCCTATGCTGTGGCTTCATTAAACTGCTAGGCTTAGCTTCTTGTGTTGCCTTATTAGCTTAATATTTGATTAGACTCTTTATATGAACAGTGCACCAGGAACAGAAAAGTAAATCTTAATTATCTGAATGTTTTTATTGTGTTACATTTTTACATAGTGTACATCCTTCTTGATATATTTAATTATAATGTGAATTTTGCCACATCCTTACACTCAGACATCAGGACATGACCATGCAAATGTATTTCCCACAGGAAATCTACAAAGAGCACTGTCACTGATTTGTTTATTACTCCCTTCCTTCTCTCTTCTAACCCGCAGTTGGACATCACCACGTGCCAGCTTTTAAAATCCATTTCTTTTTTTTAGAAATCAGAATTAGCTTTGATATCCCTCTAAAATTACTTCATCAATTAAGAGATTAACTACCATTTCTGAATGACCTAAAAAGTATTGTTTTTTTACCGAGTGCTGTCAGTGTGTTTGGCACTGTACTATGCCTAAAGGGAGACATACTCTAAAGTAGACAGACAGTACACTGCAGATAAGGTTGGCAAATTGAAGGCCCAAGAGCAAAATCTGTGTCCATTATTTTTTAAGTTAGTTTCTATTGTGTTTTAGAACACCAGAAGTCTAACACTGAAGGCTTCACAGAAGTGTGTGTTAAGGAATAATTTGAATGAAGAGGGATTTGGTCATTTCTTGCATAAGTGGGAGACTCTTCCAGGCCTAAGAGGATAGCATGGAAGAAAGCATAAAGACTATAGTGGGTCAAGAGCTTCCTCCTTCAGTTAACAACTGCCCAAGAACTGTCATTTTTTTCTAGGATGAAAAGCAATCCTTCTTAACTGGGTTAAAAACTCCCCACCTTTAACACCCTAAAAATTGGCCCTTTTGGGGAATCCTTTTCAACTGCAGGACTGAAAACTGAAACTGACTGTATGTCTGAATTCTGGAGACAGTTACTACACCATCTACCTAAGAAAACTCAAAAGATGGTGAATGCTGGATGAATGAACTAATCTTGGAATTACTCTCCACAACACAATATAGATTATAGGGAATGTAACCATTTTTTCACTTTTTAAAAATTAACTGAAAAGAATTCCGTTAAGAGTATCATGCTGTGGCATATTTAGTAGTGATGACAAGTGTTTAGCAGGAGAAAAAAGCCCACAGCTAAGTCAAAAACATGGAGAGCTGGGGGAATTTGGGAAGAGCATGGGCCATTACAGTGGGATAAGGGAGAGACAAGAGAGAACATAGGGGGAAAATCAAATCAGTATCTTAGATGTCTGTACACTAATGCGAGAAGTAAGGGGAATAAGCAGGAAGAACTAGTTAATAAACAGAACTATGACAGTTGGCATCACAGAGACTTGGTGGGATAATACACAACTGGAATATTGGTATAGAAAGTACAGCTTGCTCAGGAAGGACAGGCAGGGAAAAAAAGTGTTTTATATATATATATATATACACTTTGACTGAAGTTGAAATGGAAATAGGAGACAGTTTTGTTGAAAGTCTCTGGGTAAGGATAAAAGTGGTAAAAAACAAGGGTGATGTCACGGTAGGGGTCTACTACAGACCACCTACCCAGGAAGAGGAGGTGGATGAGGCTTTTTATAAACAGCTAACAAAATCATCCAAAGCACAGGACATGGTGATGATGGGGAACTTCAGCTACCCAGACCTCTGTTGGGATAATAACACAGCAGGGCACAGATTATCCAACAAGTTCTTGGAATGTATTGGAGACAGTTTTTTATTTCAGAAGGTGGAGAAACCCAGTAGGGGAGAGGCTGTACTAGATTTCATTTTGACAAATAGGGAAGAACTGGTTGAGAATTTGAAAGTGGACAGGGCCGGCTCTAGGTTTTTTGCCGCCCCAAGCTCTGAGAGCGCAACTGCCGAAGCGCAAAAAAAAAAAAAGCCCTGAGAGTGCAACTGCCAAAGCAAAAACAAAAACAAAACAAAAAACGGGTGGCCGGAATGCCGCATCTGGAATTGTGCTGCCCCAAGCACGTGCTTGGTTTGCTGGTGCCTAGAGCCAGTCCTGAGAGTGGAAGGCAGCTTGGGTGAAAGTGATCATGAAATCTGCAAATTTGACACCATCAGCTCAGGATTAAACAAAGACTGTGAATGGCTAGCCAACTACAAAAGCAGTTTCTCCTCCCTTGGTGTTCACACCTCAAATGCTAGAAGAGGGCCTCATCCTCCCTGATTGAACTAACCTCGTTATCTCTAGCCTGACTCACTCTTGCTTGCATATTTATACCTGCCTCTGGATATTTCCACTACATGCATCCGATGAAGTGGGTATTCACCCACGAAAGCTCATGCTCCAATACGTCTATTAGTCTATAAGGTGCCACAGGACTCTTTGCATGAAATGATAAGAGTTCTTAATTCTAAGGAATGGTAGGAGGGAAAACAGTACAATAAAGAAAATGGATTACAAGCAGGCAGACGTTAGCAAACTCAGGTTGTTGGTAGGTATGATCCCTTGGGAAGCAAGTCTAAGGGGAAAAACAATTCAAGAGAGTTGGCAGTGTTTCAAAGAGACCAGGGCAACAGAGCAAACTATCCCACTGCATAAGAAAGGTAGGAAGTTTGGCAAGAGACCACCCTGGCTTAACCAGAAGATCTTCAATTATCTGAAATTCAAAAAAGAATTCTACAAAAAGTGGAAACTTGGTCAGATTACAAAGTATATAGGGACAAGGCCAAGGCACATAACAAAATTAAACTAGCTAGAGACATAAAGGGTAACAAGAAAATGTTTTACAACTACATTAGTAGCAAGGGAAAGACCAAGGACAGGGTAGGCCTGTTACTCAATGGCGGGAGGGAGACAATACCAGTAAACATGGAAATGGCAGAAGTGCAAAATGACTTTTTTATTTCAGTTTTCACCAAAAAGGTTAGTAGCAATTGAACATCTAACTTAATGAATGCCAGTGAAAATGAGGTAGGATCAGAGGCTAAAACAGGAAAAGAACAAGTTAAAAATTAAGTAGACAAGTTAGATGTTTTCAAGTCACCCAGGCCTGATTAAATACATGCTAGAATACTGAATGAGGTAATTGAGGTGATATCTGAGTCATTAGCGATTATCTTTGAAAAGTTATGGAAAACAGGTGAGATTCCTGAGGACTGGAAAAGGGCAAATATACTGCCAATCTATAAAAAAGGAAATAAGGACAACCCGGGCAATTACAGATCAGTCAATTTAACTTCAGTACCCAGAAAGATAATGGAGCAAATAATTAAGCAATCAAATTGCAGACACCTAGAAGATAATAAGGTGATAACTAACACACAGCATGGATTTGTCTAGAACAAATTGTATCAAACCAACCTAATAGCTTTCTTTAACAGGATAACAAGCTTTGTGGATGTGGGGAAGAGGTAGATGTGGTATATCTTGACTTTAGTAAGGCTTTTGATACTGTCTCGCATGACCTTCTCATAAAAACAAACTAGGGAAATATAACCTAGATGGAGCTACTGTAAGGTGGGTGCATAGCTGGTTGGAAAACTGTTCCCATAGAATAGTTTTCAGTGCTTCACAGTCAAGCTGGAAGAGCATATCAATGGGTCCTGCAGGGATCAGTTCTGAGTCTGGTTCTGTTCAATATCTTCATCAGTGATTTATATAATGGCATAGAGAGTACACTTAAAAGTTTGTGGATGATACCACACTGGGAGTGGTTGCAAGTACTTTGGAGGATAGGATTAAAATTCAAAATGATCTGGACAAACTGGAGGTATAGTCTGAAGTAAATACGATGAAATTCAGTAAGGACAAATGCAAAGTACTCCACTTAGGAAGGAACAATCAGTTGCACCCATTCAAACTGGGGAATGACTGCCTAGGAAAGAGTACTACAGAAAGGGATCTGGGGGTCATAGTGGATCACAAGCTAAATATGAATCAACAGTGTAACACTGTTGCAAAAAAAGCAAACAACATTCTGGGATTTATTAACAGGAGTGTTGTAAGCAAGACACGAGAAGTCATTCTTCTGCTCTAGTCCATGCTGATTAGGCCTTAGCTGAAGTATTGTGTCCAGTTCTGGGCACCACATTTCAGGAAAAATATGAACAAATTGGAGAAAGTGCAAAGAAGAGCAACAAAAATTATTAAAGGTATAGAAAACATGACCTGTGAGGGAAGATTGGAAAAAATTGGGTTTGTTTAGTCTGGAGAAGAGAGGACTGAGGGGGGACATAAGTTTTCAAGTATATAAAAGGTTGTTACAAGGAAGAGGGAGGAAAAGTGTTCTTAATCTCTGAGGATAGGACAAGAAGCAATGGGCTTAAATTGCAGCAAGTTTAGGTTGCAGTTTAACATAAGAACATAACATAAGAACATAAGAACGGCCGTACCGGGTCAGACCAAAGGTCCATCTAGCCCAGTATCCTGTCTACCAACAGTGGCCAATGCCAGGTGCCCCAGAGGGAGTGGAACAACAGGCAATGATCAAGTGATCTCTCTCCTGCCATACATCTCCATCCTCTGACAAACAGAGGCTAGGGACACCATTCCTTACCCATCTTGGCTAATAGCCATTAATGGATTTAACCACCATGAATTTATCCAGTTCTCTTTTAAATGCTGTTATAGTCCTAGCCTTCACAACCTCCTCAGGTAAGGAGTTCCACAAGTTGACTGTGCGCTGCGTGAAGAACAACTTCCTTGTATTTGTTTTCAACCTGCTGCCTATTAATTTCATTTGGTGACCCCTAGTACTTGTATTATGGGTATAAGTAAATAACTTTTCCTTATCCACTTTCTCCACATCATTCATGATTTTATATACCTCTATCATATCCCCCTTAGTTTCATCTTTTCCAAGTCTTAGCCTCTTTAATCTCTCCTCATATGGGACCCGTTCCAAACCCCTAATCATTTTAGTTGCCCTTTTCTGAATCTTTTCTAGTGCCAGTATATCTTTTTTGAGATGAGGAGACCACATCTGTACGCAGTATTCGAGATGTGGGCGTACCATCGATTTATATAAGGGCAATAATATAGTCTCAGTCTTATTCTCTATCCCCTTTTTAATTATCCCTAACATCCTGTTTGCTTTTTTGACCGCCTCTGCACACTGCGCGGACATCTTCAGAGAACTATCCACGATGACTCTAAGGCCTTGTCTACACTACGAGAGTAGTTCGATTTTACTTGCATCGAATTTTTGTAATCGATATTGCAAAGTCGAACGTGTGTGTCCACACTAAGGACAGTAATTCGACTTTGTGCGTCCACACTAACGGTGATAGCGTCGACATTCGAAGCGGTGCACTGTGGTCAGCTATCCCACAGTTCCCGCAGTCCCCTCTGCCCATTGGAATTCTGGGTGTAGCCGGCAATGCCTTCTGGGTAACAAAATGAGTCGAGGGTGCTTTTGGGAAACTGTCGTCATCCGTCCATCACTCCCGCCCTCCCTCCCTGAAAGCGCCGGCGGGAAAACAGTTCGCGCGCTTTTCCAGTCATTGACAGCGCGGACGCCACTGTACTCCGAGCATGGAGCCCGCTGCGACCATCGCTGCAGTTGTGGCCGCTCTCAACGTCTCGCAGCTTATCATAAAGGTTTCCCTGAGGCAGATGCAGAAAAGTCAGGCAAGGAGGCTACGGCACCGCGGTGATGTCCTGAAGTCTGAGAGTAGCACAGACCTGTCAGAAAGCAGGCGACCCAGCGCCGAGGACATCACAGTGGCAATGGGTCATGTTGATGCCGTGGAACGGCGATTCTGGGCACGGGAAACAAGCACTGAGTGGTGGGACCGCATAGTGCTGCAGGTCTGGGATGAATCCCAGTGGCTGCGAAACTTTCGCATGCGGAAGGGAACTTTCCTGGAACTTTGTGAGTTGCTGTCCCCTGCCCTGAAGCGCAGTGACACCCGGTTGCGAGCTGCACTGAGTGTACAGAAGCGAGTGGCCATAGCCCTGTGGAAGCTTGCAACGCCAGACAGCTACCGGTCAGTCGCGAACCAGTTTGGGGTGGGCAAATCTACCGTGGGGGTTGTTGTGATGCAAGTAGCGAAGGCAATCGTTGATGTACTGCTGCCAAAGGTAGTGACCCTGGGAAACGTGGAGGCGATCATAGATGGCTTCGCAGCGATGGGATTCCCAAACTGCGGTGGGGCCATAGATGGAACTCACATCCCTATCCTGGCACCGGACCACCAGGCCACCCAGTACATTAACCGAAAGGGATACTTTTCCATGGTGCTGCAAGCACTGGTGGACCACAGGGGACGTTTTACCAACATCTACGTGGGATGGCCGGGCAAGGTTCATGACGCTCGTGTTTTCAGGAACTCTGGTCTGTTTAGACGGCTGCAACAAGGTATTTACTTCCCGGACCACAAAATAACTGTTGGGGATGTGGAGATGCCTATAGTCATCCTCGGGGACCCAGCCTACCCGCTAATGCCCTGGCTCATGAAGCCCTATACTGGCGCCCTGGACACTGAAAAAGAACTCTTCAACTACCGGCTGAGCAAGTGCAGAATGGTGGTGGAGTGTGCTTTTGGCCGTCTCAAGGGGAGATGGAGAAGCTTACTGACTCGCTGTGATCTCAGCGAAACCAATATCCCCATTGTTATAGCAGCTTGCTGTGTGCTCCACAATCTCTGTGAGAGCAAGGGGGAGACCTTTATGGCGGGGTGGGAGGTTGAGGAAAATAGCCTTGCTGGTGATTACTCACAGCCAGACAGCCGGGCGATTAGAAGAGACCAGCGGGAAGCGCTGTGCATCCGGGAGGCTTTGAAAGCAAAGTTCCTGAGTGAGCAGGGTAACCTGTGATTTTATAGTTTGTGTACTGAGAAGCTAAACCTGCCCCCGTTTCTTTACCCAGGTAATGTTGACTATCCTATCCAGTTACATACCCCCTTCACCCCCCCTCCAACACACGTGTCGAAATAAAAATAGTTCTACTTTGTTAAAGCACACCGTTTTCTTTAATACTGTTTTAGCGGGAATTTTTTAAAACTGGGACGCAGACTGTGGTGCGGGGCGGGTCTAGTGTTGTGATGCGAATGCAGCTTCTAAACTCAAGGATTGACAGGCTCCGCTGCGGTGGGATGCTTGTTTCAACGGAGCCTGTCACCCCTCCTGATCGGGACTGTGTGTATGGGAGGTCTATTTGACTTTGTGGCAGGGGGAGGACGGTTACAGATCCCATGCTGTGTGGCTCTGTGATCCTGTCTAAGGACCGGCGCTTAAGATCTGTAACTGCCCTCCCCCGCCACAAAGTCACAGAGCAACCCACCCCCCCCAACATTACATCAAAACAACCTCCCAGACTAACCGGGGCAACTAGTCACTGCATCACTGCACTGTGTATGTGCCCTGCTGCTGTGCCTGCCCCCGACTATGTACCCTGCCAAAGGAGACTGTCCTGTCCAATTTCCAACCCCCTTTCCCCTCCTCCTCCAAAAGAACATGATTGAAACAGTAGTTAACAGAAACGAATTTTTTATTATCAACTACACATGGCATTGGGAGGTGAAACTTGGACGTGGGCTTGTGTCAGGCGGTAAGGAAAGAACTTTTCAAATTTTGGGAAATGAGAGCCTTCTGCTACTAGAGCTCTCTGCAGGGGTGGAGTGAGAGTTAGCAGGGACTCTGCCGCCTCTCCTTCTTTGCACTTTGGGTGAGGTGGGTATGGGACTTGGTGGCGGGGGAGGGCGGTTAGAGATGGACTGCAGCGGGGCTCTGTCCTCCTGCCTCCGTTCCTGCAGAACATCCACAAGGCGCCGGAGTGTGTCCGTTTGCTCCCTCAGTAGTCCAAGCAGCGTTAGAGTCGCCTGCTGGTCTTCCTGCCGCCACCTCTCCTCCCGATCCATGTTGGCTTGGTGCATTCGGGTCAAGTTCTCCCGCCACTGGGTCTGCTGTGCTGCCTGGGCTTGGGAAGAGGCCATAAGCTCAGAGAACATGTCCTCCCGTGTCCTCTTCTTCCTACGCCTAATCCGCGCTAGCCTCTGGGAGTGTGATTCCAGGCTAGGTTGTGAGACAGTCGCAGACGGGGCTGTGGAAATGGGAAAAAGGGAGTGAATTCCTCTGAAAGATAAATGTAGTTGTGAACAAAGAACATAGTCTTTCTCTGTGAACAAGACCATGCACAGCACCTTTCACATGCGCACTCAGCACAAGGTCGAATTCTCGGCCTTCGCATTCTGTGCCTGGGGTCTTGAACAGCACATTTGAGAAGCGAGGCAGCACAACGGAATTTCTGTTGCAGGCAGACATGGTAAGCCGTACACTTGTGGCAGTTTAAAACTTTTATATTACCACTGGCCTCATTTCACATTTAAATCAATGTCAGTCCCTGCTGCCAGCAATCCGGCAAGCGGGAACTCTGCCCCTGTCCCACCCCCTCGCGGCTGTCCCCGGGAACGATCCCTTTCGGCTGCCCCTCTCCCGCCTCCACCGCGTGGCTGCAAACCAGCGGTGACAGTTCTGTAAAGGAACGGGAAAGCAGTCCCAACACTAACATTCCCCTACCTAATTAAAAGCAGGTCACCATGGCCGACATCACCCTGATGAGGATCTCCGAGAGCGACAAAGAGAGAATGCTCCGGGAAAGCCTCCAAAGACCAGGGCCGTATGCCGCCCTGCTGTGCAGAGCAATGATCCCCGAGTACCTGATAATCTCGTGGCGCGGCAACGTGTCGTACTTCGGAGGACCCAATAAGGCCGCTCTCCCCAAGAACCTCATGCAACGGCTTTCAAGTTACCTCCAGGAGAGCTTCATCGAGATGTCCCAGGAGGATTACTGCTCTATCCCCGCACATATAGACCGCATTTTACTGTAGCTGCAGTAGCAGGGAATACACAGTAGAGCGGCTTGTGCAGGACAATCACTGAAAACCGGACATTGCTAGATTTCTTTTCAAAACTTGCACTGCCCCTTACTAAACCGTTAAGCGCCTAGGGCACACTAATCATGAACAACCCATTCTTTTAATTGTTAATATTCCTGTTTTGTTAAAAATAAATGTTTAGATGTTTACAACACTTACTGGCTGATCCTTCACCAGATTCTGTGTCCGGGGTAATGGCTGGGGACGCTTCGTAGGGGATCTCTGTAAGGGTGATGAAGAGATCCTGGCTGTCGGGGAAATCAGCGTTGTGAGAGCTGCCAACTGCCTCGCCCTCCTCATCTCCTTCCTCATCTTCCCCGTCCCCTAACATGTCTGAGGAACCGGCCGTGGACAGTATCCCATCCTCAGAGTCCACGGTCACTGGTGGGGTAGTGGTGGCGGCAGCACCGAGGATGGAATGCAGTGCCTCGTAGAAACGGGATGTCTGGGGATGGGATCCGGAGCGTCCGTTTGCCTCTTTGGTCTTCTGGTAGCCTTGTCTCAGCTCCTTGATTTTCACGCGGCACTGCGTTGCATCCCGGCTGTATCCTCTCTCTGCCATGTCTTTAGAGATCTTCTCGTAGATCTTTGCATTCCTTCTTTTGGATCGCAGCTCGGAAAGCACGGACTCATCGCCCCACACAGCGATGAGATCCAAGACTTCACGATCAGTCCATGCTGGGGCTCTCTTTCTATTCACAGACTGCATGGCCATCACTGCTGGAGAGCTCTGCATCGTTGCCAGTGCTGCTGTGCTCGCCACGATGTCCAGACAGGAAATGAGATTCAAACTGGCCAGACAGGAAAAGGAATTCAAATTCAAATTTTCCCGGGGCTTTTCCTGTGTGGCTGGTCAGAGCATCCGAGCTCGCACTGCTGTCCAGAGCGTCAACAGAGTGGTGCACTGTGGGATAGCTCCCGGAGCTATTAGCGTCGATTTCCATCCACACCTAGCCTAATTCGACATGGCCATGTCGAATTTAGCGCTACTCCCCTCGTCGGGGAGGAGTACAGAAGTCGAATTAAAGAGACCTCTATGTCGAACTAAATAGCATCGCAGTGTGGACGGGTGCAGGGTTAATTCGATTTAACGGCGCTAACTTCGACATAAACGCCTAGTGTAGACCAGGCCTAAGATCTTTTTCCTGACTTGTTGTAGCTAAATTAGCCCCCATCATATTGTATGTGTAGTTGGGGTTATTTTTTCCAATGTGCATTACTTTACATTTATCCACATTAAATTTCATTTGCCATTTTGTTGCCCAATCACTTAGTTTTGTGAGATCTTTTTGAAGTTCATCACAGTCTGCTTTGGTCTTAACTATCTTGAGCAGTTTAGTATCATCTGCAAACTTTGCCACCTCACTGTTTACCCCTTTCTCCAGATCATTTATAAATAAGTTGAATAGGATTGGTCCGAAGACTGACCCTTGGGGAACACCACTAGTTACCCCTCTCCATTCTGAGAATTTACCATTAATTCCTACCCTTTGTTCCCGGTCTTTTAACCAGTTCTCAATCCATGAAAAGACCTTCCCTTTTATCCCATGACAACTTAATTTACGTAAGAGCCTTTGGTGAGGAACCTTGTCAAAGGCTTTCTGGAAATCTAAGTACACTTTGTCCGCTGGATCCCCCTTGTCCACATGTTTGTTGACCCCTTCAAAGAACTCTAATAGATTAGTAAGACACGATTTCCCTTTACAGAAACCATGTTGACTATTGCTCAACAGTTTGTTTTTCTATGTGTCTGACAATTTTATTCTTAACTATTGTTTCGACTAATTTGCCCGGTACCGACGTTAGACTTACCGGTCTGTAATTGCCGGGATCATCTCTGGAGCCCTTTTTAAATATTGGCGTTACATTAGCTAACTTCCAGTCATTGGGTACAGAAGCCGATTTAAAGGACAGGTTACAAACCTTAGTTAATAGTTCCGCAACTTCACATTTGAGTTCTTTCAGAACTCTTGGGTGAATGCCATCTGGTCCCGGTGACTTGTTAATGTTAAGTTTATTAATTAATTCCAAACCCATCTCTAGTGACACTTCAATCTGTGACAGTTCCTCAGATTTGTCACCTACAAAAGCCGGCTCAGGTTTGGGAATCTCCCTAACAGCCTCAGCCGTGAAGACTGAAGCAAAGAATCCATTTAGTTTCTCCGCAATGACTTTATCGTCTTTAAGCGCTCCTTTTGTATCTCGATCCCCACTGGTTGTTTAGCAGGCTTCCTGCTTCTGATATACTTAAAAAACATTTTGTTATTACCTTTGGAGTTTTTGGCTAGCTGTTCTTCAAACTCTTCTTTGGCTTTTCTTATTACATTCTTGCACTTAATTTGGCAGCGTTTATGCTCCTTTCTGTTTGCTTCACTAGGATTTGACTTCCACTTTTTAAAAGAAGTCTTTTTATCTCTCACTGCTTCTTTTATATGGTTGTTAAGCCATGGTGGCTCTTTTTTAGTTCTTTTACTGTGTTTCTTAATTTGGGGTATACATTGCAGTTGCGCCTCTATTATGGTGTCTTTAAAAAGCGCCTATGCAGCTTGCAGGGATTTCACTTTAGTCACTGTACTTTTTAACTTCTGTTTAACTAACCCCCTCATTTTTGCATAGTTCCCCCTTTTGAAATTAAATGCCACAGGGTTGGGCTGTTGAGATGTTCTTCCCACCACAGGGATGTTGAATGCTATTGTATTATGGTCACTATTTCCAAGCGGTCCTGTTATAGTTACCTCTTGGACCAGCTCCTGCGCTCCACTCAGGACTAAATCTAGAGTTGCCTCTCCCCTTGTGGGTTCCCGTACCAGCTGCTCCATGAAGCAGTCATTTAAAGTATCAAGAAATTTTATCTCTGCATTTCGTCCTGAAGTGAAATGTTCCCAGTCAATATGGGGATAATTGAAATCCCCCACTATTATTGGGTTCTTAATTTTGATAGCCTCTCTAATTTCCCTTAGCATTTCATCATCACTATCACTGTCCTGGTCAGGTGGTCGATAATAGATCCCTAATGTTATATTCATATTAGAGCATGAAATTTCTATCCATAGAGATTCTATGGAACATGTAGATTCACTTAAGATTTTTACTTCATTTGATTCTACATTTTCTTTCACATATAGTGCCACTCCCACCCCCACACCCCCCCGCACGACCTGTTCTGTCCTTCCGATATATTTTGTACCCTGGAATGATTGTGTCCCATTGATTGCTCTCAGTCCACCAGGTTTCTGTGATGCCTATTATATCAATATCCTCCTTTATCACAAGGCACTCTAGTTCACCCATCTTATTATTTAGACTTCTAGCATTTGTGTACAAACACTTTAAAAACTTGTCACTGTCTCTTTGTCTGCCCTTTTCTGATGTGTTAGATTCTTTTTTATGTGAATGTTTATCATCTGATCTGGCCCTTACATTATCCTCCTCCATCCTCTGCTGACTATAACCTGGAGATTCTCTATCATTAGACTTTCCCCTAAGAGAAGTCTCTGTCCGATCCACATGCTCCTCTGCAGCAATCTGCTTTCCCCCATCTCCTAGTTTAAAAACTGCTCTACAACCTTTTTAATGTTTAGTGCCAGCAGTCTGGTTCCACTTTGGTTTAGGTGGAGCCCATCTCTCCTGTATAGGCTCCCCCCATCCCAAAAGTTTCCCCAGTTCCTAGTGAAAGTAAACCCCTCCTCTCTACAGCATCGTCTCATCCACGCATTGAGACTCTGAAGCTCTGCCTGCCTACCCGGCCCTGCACGTGGAACTGGGACCATTTCTGAGAATGCCACCATAGAGGTCCTGGATTTCAGTCTCTTCCCTAGCAGCCTACATTTGGCCTCCAGGACATCTCTCCTACCCTTCCCTATATCATTGGTACCTACATGTACCACGACCACCGGCTCCTCCCCAGCACTACAGATAAGTCTGTCTAGATGCCTCGAGAGATCCGCAACCTTTGCACCAGGCAGGCAAGTCACCATGCGGTTCTCCCGATCATCACAAACCCAGCTATCTACGTTTCTAATGATCGAATCTCCCATTACTAACACCTGCCTTTTCCTAGCAACTGGAGTTCCCTCCCCCGGAGAGGTAACCTCAGTGCAAGAGGCAACCCCAGCACCATCTGGAAGGAGGGTCCCAACTACGGGAAGGTTTCCCTCTGTTCCCGTTGACTGCTCTGCTTCTTTGGGCCTTTCATCCTCCTCAACAGCACAGGGGCTGTCTGACCGGAGGTGGGACAATTCTACAGTGTCCCGGAAAGCCTCATCAACATACCTCTCTGCCTCCCTTAGCTCCTCCTGTTCCGCTACCCTGGCCTCCAAAGTCTGTACGTGGTCTCTGAGGGCCAGGAGCTCCTTGCACCGAATGCACGCATACGCCACCCGCCCACAGGGCAGGTAATCATACATGCTGCACTCAGTGCAATAAACTGGATAGCCCCCATTCTGCAGCTGGGCTTCTGCCTGCATTGTCTCCTAGTTAATGAAAGGGTGGTTTAAGCAAAGGATTTTGAATGTAGTTTGGTTTATAGTTTTAAGGGGAATGAAGGGACCCCCGCTCCCTTCCCACTCCCCTTCCCAACTCCCTTGCGAAATTCCCTGTTAGCAGCCCCTGGTCGCTTGTGCGCTGCTTTATAAAGCCCTGGCCTATGTGAATGCCCCGCCCACTGATTAAGGCTCAGCCACTTACCAGAGGCTTCTAGCTTTCAGACCTTCCTCTGAAGCTCACAGCTTCCAACTGCCAGCCACAGCACACGGTCCTTCAAACAACCAAACAAACAAACAGACAAACTGACAAACACAAGCTCAGCACACAGCAAGTAACCCCCAAACACAAACAAACACACACTACAGACAGTCACTTACCCCAAGGGTGCTGTATTGCTCCTCCTTCACCTGGAGAACTCCCTTGCGAAACTCCCTGTTAGCAGCCCCTGTTCGCAAAAAGTTTAGGTTGGACATTAGAAATAACTTCCTGTCAGGGTGGTTAAGCACTGAAATAAATTGGCTAGGGAAGTTGTGGAATCTCTGTCATTGAAGATTTTTAAGAGCAGTGCAGATTTTTAGAAAAACATCTGAAAGGGATGGTCTAGATAATACTTAGTCCCCTGCACTCAAGGCAGGACTGGACTTGAGACTTCTCGAGGTTCCTTCTAGTCCTACAATTCTATGACACAAAATGTCTTCTTGGGAGAGTTTCTGTCATCACTTAGTCTCACAAGGCTTTGGATATTCGACAGAGGAGTGAGAGATAGAAGTAGACTCACACAATACTCTACACCAGGCATGGCCAAACTGGTTTGTGAGCCACATGCAGCTCTTTTACAGTTAAAGTGCGGCTCATGGAACCCCTTTCTCTGCTTAACGGACTGGCGGGGATGGTGGGGGTGGGAGCCCAGGGCTTCTGCCCTGGAGTGGGGTAGGGGACTAGGGGCTTCTACCGTGCCGGGAGTGGAGTCTAAGGGCTTTAGCCCTGTGGTCACATGTTGGGGCAGAAGCCCCGCGCCCTGGCAGGCGCTGCCCCATGGGGCAGGTTATGCACGTCTTGCAGCTCTTGAACTTCTGAAGATTATTGTGTTTGGCTTGGAAGGTCAGTAAGTTTGGCTACTCCTGCTCTACCCAATACTCTGTAGACTAGGCGAAACTACTCTGAGCTGAGATCCCAGACACCATGAATTCTAATCTCTCTACACATCACAAATATTAGAGCAAAATAGCTTCCCAAATAAATGGACTGTGATATTAAAATGTGCTGATATGTGCTGTACGATGGTATCATGGCCTAAGTTTCAAAAGTAACTACGGACCTTGAGTGCTTCTGTCTTTGGCTGCCAACTTGAGATACCCTAAAGGAATCTGATTTTTAGAAAATGCTGAACAAGGCATCTTCAGAAAACCAGGCTAATTTAAGGTGTCTCAAATCACCGATAAAGTTTGTAGATTACACAAAAATTGCAGGAGTGGTTACTAGTGAATAGTACAGGTCACTAATTCAAAGTGATTCAATCACTTGGTAAATTGAACGCATACAAACAATATGTATTTTAATATGGCTAACTGTAAATGTATACATCTATGAACAAAGAAGGCAGGCCATGCTTATAGGGTGGGAAGTTCTATACTGGGAAGCAGTGGCTCTGAAAAAAAGATTTTGGGGTCATGGTGGTTAATTAGCTGAACATGAGCTCCCAGTCAGATGCTGTGGCCAAAAGAGCTAATGTGATTCTGGGATACATGAACGGGGAATCTTGAGTACTTATTTTACCTCTATATCTGGCATTGGTGTGACTGCTGCTGGAATACTGTGTCTAGTTCTGGTGCCCACAATTCAAGAAGGATACTGATAAATTGGAGAGGGTTCAGAGAAGAGCCATGAGAATGCTTAAAGGATTAGAAAACATGCCTTATAGTGATATAGACAGAACTCAAAATGTATTCATCTTAACAAAGAGAATGTTAAAGGCTGACTTGATTATAGACTAGAAGTACGTACATGGGGAACAAATATTTAATAATGGGCCCATCACTCTAGCAGAGAAACATATAACTCAGTCCAATGGCTGGAAGTTGAAGTTAGACAAATTGAGACCGGAAATAAGGCATACATTTTCAATGGTGAGAATAATTAACCATTGGAAGAATGTACAAGGCTCATGGTGGATTCTCCATCATTTACAATTTTAAAATGAAGATTGAATGTTTTCTAAAAAATATGCTCTAGGAATTATTTTGGGGAAGTTCTGTGGCCTGTTATAGAAGAGATCAGACTGGACAATCACGATAGTTGCTTTTGGCTTTGGAATCAATGAAGTTGGGCACCGCAGATCACTAATCACATTTGATAATTTAGACATTTATATCTTTCATCTTGTTGTTATACACAGTACATCTTGAATATGTAGGCTACACGTACAGGTTTATTCCAATCAGACAGTATTACATACAGTGTGATCAACATTTTGCAGAATCAGGCCTCTATCCAATATGAGTATAATGCACCTAAGTGCAAAGGGTCCATGCTATGGTGCTCTGCACAACTTCTGCTTTACACAGTAGCTGCACAGAGGTTATATGTAGGGTTACCATACGTCCGGATTTTCCCGGACATGTCCAGCTTTTTGGGCCTCAAATCCCCGTCCAGGGGGAAATCCCAAAAAGCCGAACATGTCCGTGAAAATAGGGAGGGGCCGGCACCACTGGGTGCTGGGCCGGGGGCGGGGCCGGGGGTGCTGGCCCGGGGGTGCTGGGCCAGGGGCCGAGGGTGCTGGGCCGGGGGCCGGCACCCCAGGAGCCGAGCCAGGCTGGAGACGCTGGGGCCGGGGCCGGCCGCCGGAGGGAGCCACTCAGTTGGGGGGGCCAGACTGGGCCGCGCCTCCTCCCCCCACCCCACCCCCCCCAGCTTACCTGCTGCCTGCTTCAGGCTTCCCGCAAATCAAATGTTCGCGGGAAGCAGGGGAGGGGGCGGAGTTGGGGCAGGGACTTTGGGGGAGGGGTGGAGTTGGGGCGGGGGATGGGGGTGGGGCCGGGGCCCCGTGGAGTGTCCTCTTTTTGGACACTCAAAATATGGTAACCCTATTATATGTCTCCTTCTGTATCTGTGGGATCTGGAGATAAACTTGATAAAATATTTTCAACAGGGCTGGCTTTAGGCACCAGCTAAGGAAGCAGGTGCCTGGGGCGGCAAATCTGAAGGGGTGGCACTCCGTTGTTGTTTTTTTCCCCCTTCTTCGGCGGCAGTTTGACAGCAGCTTTTTTATTGTTCCTTCTTCGGCAGCACTTCGGCGGCAACTCTTTCTTTTTTTTCTTCTTCTGCGGCAGTTCGGCAGCAGCTTTTTCATTTCTTCTTCGGCGGCACTGCTGCGGCCACTTTTTTCTTTCTTTCTTTGCTTCACCACTTGGGGTGGCAAAAAAGGTAGAGCCGGCCCTGATTTTCAATAGTTATTAGAATTGGAATGCTGCAGCAGAATGCACTGCAGCACTAAGACTACATACTTCTACTTTTCAGAGAGTGCTAAATTTTCCTAGAAAGATGTGGTGTGCTATCAGTACCAATTGCTGTTTGTTCAGTGCTTTTATCGGGATGAACTCTCAGAAAAATATATTATGCTTGAACTCTGCAGACAAGCTATAAGATCATAAACCATCCAACTTCTGCAGTTCTGCACTAAACAAATGCCAGTAAATTTTCAGAATGAGTTAGCTAATATTAAACTACCCGTGTACACAGGGTCTAAGCCATGAGTATGTTCAGCAAAGTCTTTGTTTTGTTTATTAATGGGTTTATGAAGGTCTCTCTTTTTTAGAAACTTTTCTTCACACTGACAACTATTCCATTCATGTCTCTGCAACCTACACCTAGAGTAGCTGCAGTTGTATCTAATGGGATACAACAAGGTCTCTAGCTAAAACCATGCAGCCATTTTATAGAATTTTAAAACAGTGCAGATAGGCACAATCAGGAAGACCAATATTAATATACAGATTTTTTTTTAATTTTAGTAATTGAATAAGTATAATTTTTGACTCTGAAAGCTCAGTATCATGTGTTGATTTCTAATTCTATATAGATTTTTATATCCTTTAACTCTTTTTCTCTGTGCAGTGTCTATATTCCATGCTCTTTTTTCTTCTTTCTCTCCCAGCCACACAATCCACTGCTGTTGAGCAAAAATCAGACTTAAATATCAGACATTATTTTGTGACACAAGGTCTCATGAGACTGCACTTTCTTAGAATATTATAAGCATATTGATGATGAAAAGACCCCAAATGGAACATTATCATGGTATTTCTGCTTATTCACATATGGGACATAATATGAGTATTGCCTATGACAATATTAATTTCCACAAAAACTCATTACAAAAAAGTTTTGTGGACCTACTTTATTAACATTACAACTCAGCGTTAGTTGCTATCAACACAAACACATACTGCAAGCTGTAAACACTGTATTAAAGACAAAGAAAACTTCTCTGTTCTTCTTAATTAGATTAACATTTCTGTATGTTTTTAATAATATGCATCATATCTCTTGCGGGGGGAAAGAGGTTCAGCGTAAGAGTAAATAATCTGGGTTTACATAGTTAATGTGTGTATAGTTAAATATTGTTTTTTTCTGAGCATGTCATTAAATTCAAACTAAGAGTATGAAATAGACTATCAAATTGTCCTTAAATTGTACTGAGTTAAAATTTTGGCAAATGGTAAGGTGTTGTGAAAAGGGCGGGGGGACACCATCATGCATAGCAGTGAAGTAAATTTGATCACAAGCTGGTTGTCAGTAATAGCAGATAATCTATAGCACCCCACTTTTTATAAATGCTTATGACTTTGGATTTATTAATACCATGTTAAAATCACTGCCTTTTAGAAAAGAGACAATCACTTTATCTTACAGAATCTGTACTTACAGGCTTGGTAGAGGAAAACTCACAAGGGAAAGCATTGTACCACAGTTTGCCCTTTTTTTTTTTTTTTTAAGTGCATAGGTGAGAGGACATAACTCTCTTCCTGACACTTAGCAATATACAGGCATTGTAATGATTAGCTAAGTCTAAATTATTATGATAAGTCAACATCTACCTTTAAGCAATACTAGAAATTTATTTCAACTTCTATTACATTTTTTTCTCAGCATCCCACAGGCATTTTAAAAAAAAGTCTTGTTTTAAAAAGCCTATTTTAAAATGTCAGGGACAGGATCTATTTAGATTGTAATTCTATATTTACAGAAGACTATTCTGAGAAACTCAGTTTTGGGGCAAGAAGGTTTTTTCAGCCTCCATTCCAGTACAGTCCTTGGTCTTGACTGAGACTACCAAGGGGTGCCAGTTGTTATAGTGTTGTTTTTCAGGTGTGCATACCTGGCTGCTTGGAAATAGACTGAAATCACCCACTCATTTAACATAAACCATTGAACAGATGGCAGCCATTTTCAGTCATTATCAGGCTTGTCTGGATTCTAACCCTTTGGACACTAATGTAGTGTATTACTATGAGCTGAGAGGTGAAAACATTATAAACTAGAGATGTACAAACCTTCTGAAGCATATTTTGAAACATTTGTTTCAATAAAGTCTATTGTAGCTGCTTGTAGCAGGCTCCAAGGAGACCCCTGGCTGGAAAGATGCTGCAGGGCACCTTACTAAATTACTAGGAAATTAGGGACAAAACCAATACATTAAAAAAAAATTCTTTTCTTTGGGCCTCTATTCTTGCATATGGATTTTGCATAGAGAAGGAAAGTAGTCTATTGGCTAGCACAGGGAACGTTGCGTAAATTCTATTACCTGGTCTGTCACTGTCTGAAACTCAGATCCCTAACCATGTCAATTAGGCCAATTCCTTCTGCCATTTAATTTAATTGGAAAATTCACTTTAACTTCACTGGGAACAGGATTAGATGCATAAACTCTTTTGTGCTCCATTTTACTAAATGGGTAGAATAACACTAATATATCTCACCAGTTGTTGATAGGCTCAGTTAATTTATTGCTTTTAAAGTGCTTTGAGATTCTCAAATACAAGTGACAAAATGTAATTTTTCAGTGGGGAAAACACATTTTGACTATGAAAACTTCCTTTCTTCATGGTGAAAAATCAGCATGAAAAGAACCAAAGTATTTGCCTCCTGTAAATCTTGCAAAAAATGTTTTTTCTCTGGTTTAGCCACCAGTGCTAACTTATTTGGTTATAAACACCTAAGGGCAGGGACTGGATTTACTTGTCTTATACAGAACCAGTTGGTGATTTTAATAATTATATATTAATGTTAATAATTATTAACGATACAACAGGGAAATATTTTTAAACATGTCTTTCCCCTAATCCAGATTCACCTGTTGCTCAACCAAGTGTTCGCTACTTTATGAAAGGAAGTAAAATTCTCTCTCAAATTATTACTCTTACATATAGAGGGGAAATTGATTTCAGCAGTAAAGAGATGCAGAACAGGAGGTGGAGAGAAGTTGCGCTGGTAGGCAAGATGCTTTGAGTGGTAACTGGGAATTAGGATAGAGAAAATTCCTTACTAGTACATTGTAAAATAAGTTCTAAGTCAGAGCAGATAAAGTTCAGTATAACCCTTTTAATAGTGTTTTAAAATCTTCCTCTCAACCTGACACTGGAACTGTTTGGCAGTTTCAGGCAGAAAAAAAATTATTGGGATTAGTAACATGACTGTATTAAAATCACACCAGGTTTTAAAGTAACCCAGTATGCCAGTAAGTAGCTTTTATCAAAACTAAGGTCCTGTTTTGACATTACACAAATACCCAGGAGATCAGCAATTTCAGAAAGTTACAAAGACATTTTACAAATCTATTTAGATTTCTGTTAAATTCTCTCCAGCTGAAATTAAGTCTGTCCTCAAAAGGAAGAGGCATGAACTTTGAAGAAACAAGCTCCTTGGTATGGTGTACTCCTCCTACTTAATCTTTTTGTCCTCTTCATATTAAATATCTTGAACATGGCATGGATAAATAAATATATCTTCGAGAAAACTGCCTATTCATCTTTTTTTCCTGTCCCAGTTCTTTGTTCCACAATGACTGTTTGTTTCTCTCAATATTCCTATATCCCTAAATCCAACATTGGGGAGAGAGTATTTAACCTTGACTAAATCAACTAAAGACTTTAATAACAACAAAGAAAATGTTCCCAACCATATTATTTTATTAGTTCAGTAACAGAGACACAGTTAAGTGTGTTTGATGTGTTATGGTTTTAATTTTTTAAAATGGGGTCTTTGTTGATGCCTTCTGAAAACCGAACACCCTGTTTCAGTAGACGAAATCTCAGGGAACTGAAACAATGATACCAACCCACTCTAAATACAAAACAGTTGGAATACTTAAATATAAACAGATAAGTGGAGACAACAAGCTTAAACAAAAATGCTACAGAGAAGACATTAAGTGCATCTGTAGAGGACTAAGTGGTTTCAGTTTGCAGTGGGTTTAACATTCCTTGTTGTTTTTGGTTCATAGTTCCTGAAATGAATCTAGAACACAGAGTTAAACTACCGAGTTTGAAACCAGACCCAACTCTGGATTTTTTTATTTTTTTTAAGCAATGCCAAAATCTCTTCTCAGAACGCATGGGGAATGTGAGACATGTTCATTCAAAACACCCCAGATTTTCCTTAATCTCTTAGGCCAAGTTCATGAACATTACCAAATGTTACCGAGGACTTCATTTTTGGTTTTGTTATTAATGTTTTTCATAGCTCTGATTTTACTGTAGGATGAAATTCCCTTCCCCACCCCAACCTCCGAAATTAGATGATCTTAGGCACTGAGCTTAGTGAAGGATGGGATGGAATAGAATCTATCACCAAACCTATCGTTGTTGTCCCTTCTGTGTGCCATGGAGTCTCAATCCGGGCTCCAAACAGATCTGAATTGAGAGTTGAGTGAACATGAAGGGAAGGATTACATGGATTCAGTAGCCCCACATCTCTTTGTAGATAGGAAGCAGTAAGGAGTTGCAGCTGCTATCCAACCTATAGCCACTCAGGAACCCTGAATATACCATAAACATGAGCACAGTTAGATTCTGAGAAAGAAGGCAGATAGTTTTCCAGCACGGAAATCTACTTCTCCTATGCTTCAAAAGAAAATTCTTACTGGCATGATAGAAATGAAGGCAATTTAAAGTTTAGGCACCAAGGACCTCTGTGACAAGTACACTGACGGTACCCATATGAGTCACACAATTCAGGAAGACATGTTTACTTTTCACTTGACTACAATCGGTTTTGTTTTTATATGTTCTTTTCCTGCTTTGCTGGTCCTGGGTTTTTGCATTATTATCCGAGCTAGTAAGAAAAATTGTGGCAAAACATTTTGTCAGAATTTACCTATTTGTCAAAATCAAAACACTCTACAGGACCATGTCAATTTTAACAAAATTCTGATAGAAACCATACTGGTTTCAAGTGGAAGCTTACCTGGTTTTCTCCCTGCTCGCTCGCTCTGCTCTTCAGCAGCCCACCTGATGGGCTAACAAGGGAGCCTGGGCTTCCTGGCTCTGGGGCAGCCCATCAGATGGAAATGAAAACAAATTTCATACTGCTGAAAGCTCTTCTCACTTGTGATGTATTTGTTTGTACTGTGGTCCTACCCAGTCAGTTTTTGCGCACCATTGTGCTAGGTTCTGTACAAGCACATAGAAAGATAGGAACTCATCCTGAGAGGGTTGCAATCTAAAAAGACAAAGCAAATAATAAGCATCAAATATACAAAATGTACAAGGAATATTTCTTTTGAATTATATTTTGTTTTAGTATTTTCCCAAAAGTATAACTCCTCGCCTAGGTGTCCCAGACAGTCAGCACCACCATCACTGGCCTAATGTGCTTTTTCTGTTCACAATAAATTCTGTTCCAGTGTCAGAGGGCATGTTTATATAGGGTTGCCACCTCAGAGATACAAAAACCTGGGACATCCGGGATGATCCTGTTCCCATAAAACTGGACAACAGGCTGTGTGTACTGAGCACCCTTACACATTTCTGGGACAGCTACCTCAGGAAAGGGATGAACCGGGGGAAATCTGAATAGATGGCAACCCTATGTTTATGAAAACAAAAGCATACTCAGTCAGATGGTGCTGAAGTTACTGATTACTAAAATGTCAAAGACAATCCTTTCTGGCAGCTCCAGCTGCTCTTCACCTCAAAAAGGAGGTGAGTGGAGAGGCTCTTCAACTCTGGAGGCTTTCTGTGTCAGCAGCAGGGTCCAGCATAACCTCTTTACAGCCTGTTCTGGCAGCTCTGTGTTTTCCACATGCATTTAATTAGAAATACATAAGTGTTTGCAACCCTTTGATTTTGTTGATATTGTAACAGACTTGCCATTGACAGGTTGTTCTCCCATAGGGTTCCAGAGTTATACAAAGCAACTGTACATTTTTTGCATAATATGTTTATTTTAAAATGTCTTTAAAATCTTCTAAGATAGCAAGTCATTGCAGCTGGCATTTCAACATTTTATGGACTCGCTGCCCTTCTCATCTTTGTTTTTTTTTAATTTTGTTTTGTTTGTTTGTTTTAACTGCCAGAAATTCTCCCTCCTAGTCAATGACAAATGTGTGTCTAAAGTAATGTCATTTATTTGCTTTATCATGACACACTATGTAAAGATATACCCACAGTTAGTGTGGAAAAGTCTGAGGGTAGGAGGTTGGCGTGTTATGAAAATTCAGATTATCAGTCAACTATCTTTGCAAGCATGTGATCTATTCATGTTAAGACCTGCATTCTGATTCCATGCTAATAGCCTGATTACTATTAATGTATGCTGTCTGGTACTGACCTATTTTGTTTGGATTGCATGTTGGTTTATAAAGTGCCATGATATTTAAGGGTTATGAGTTTAAAAAAATAAAATTTTCCAAAATAAAAAAAAATTCTCATACATTTTAATAGGGTTTACAATAGAACTCCTCTACAGGACGGTACAGAGTGAATTAAGTGTCAGTCCTTCTGTGTCCATGAAGAGGAATTGCTAATCTGGGCAAAGAAATTAATTGTCTGTTGGAATGGACAGATGGATTTGTTTAAAACCTTCTTGTTAATTGGATTTTTGAAAAATGAATACCTTTTCAAATGAGATTTCAGGCTTCAATTTTTTTGTAATACCATTTACATTCTGTAAACGTTACTTGGTTTTCCAAGGGGAGGTATGCATGAAAGTGTAAGAAAATTTGTCTTCAATGTAATTCACACTTTTTCTATGGGAGTATAAAACTAGCTCTGATATAATATATGAAAACTTAAACAAGCTCACATGCATGGGCTCTCTTATATCCATCTTTGGTTATAAAAAAAATTGTCCTAATAAGCTAGTGGTTAGTGCCCCTCCCTGCCATAGGTGAGAGCCTAGTTTATTGCTCCTTTTCACAAACCCACCCTACTCTTTATAAACTAAAATAATATAAAATGCAGTGAAGACATTATCTGCTCATCCAGGACAAGTTAACACTTTTAAATTCTCTTCAGCTTTTTCAGCAACAGAAGTTTTAAAATTTTACCTTTATTATTGTGGCTAAAAAGGAAATTAAAAAACAACAAGAAAACATTGGAATACATTTTGTGTTTCAAGGAAAAGAAAAACTGAACATATCAACTGTGGTTGGGAAGTGGTTAAGAAAGTATTACACAGTAAAGCCAACCTATTCTCATATTATATCGTGGAGACTGTGGAAATCTACTAACAAAGGTAATAAGTATTTGGTGAATTCTTAAGTGTGTCAGCTCAACTGCATCTTTTTTTTATAAACCACCATTTCATTTATCACCATGGACCTTTTATTCTACTGCAACTAAGATTCTGTCAGCACTTCCATTATAATCCTTTTTTCCCCTCTCCAGGGACTAAAAACTTGGCCATAATAAACTTGCTCTGAGCTAAACTCTGGCATGAATGGTATCTACCCAGGAGGGTTTTTTTGTTGTAAAAAACAAACCACCTACTAGCCATTTAAAGAGCATATTACTTTTTTGAAATACCTGTTTCCTATAAGAATCTCTCAAAAACAACTTCAATTTAAACAAGAGTTTAAAAGGCCAGGTTACAGTAGCTTAAATAATGGATGCTGCAAATGTGCCCCAGGTATTTCACCACAAAATTTTACAAGGGTTTTTACTATGGATATTAGGTTTTCCAAGCACACCATGGGAGAATAGAGGACATTAGTTTCTGAAATTGGATAAATAGCCTGGTCTATAGAAAAACAAACAAACGAAACCACTCAGAATGCACAAATAAGTACAAATTCATTGTAGTTTATTGAAATGTAGCTGTATTTGGAAGAAAATCTGACATTTTGAGAAAACTATGCATTCCTACAAGTCTTTTAGTGGAAGGCATTTAATGGAATTATCTGACTGAGGGAGCAGAATGGCTTTTACCACTCCAAAAAGCATTCTTTTTAAAAATCTCAACTTTTTTTCTCATGTATACTTGATTAATGTAGCATTTGTGCCCAAGTCTTTGCGCTGTGCAGAGTCTGAGTAACCTGGCTTTACATAGGGATTCTCTCCGGTGTTGTGGGAGAAAATCTTTTCCCCTTCTATTTCATGACCACAGACTCTCTCCCTCTCCATTATGTTTATTGGCTACACCCTACTTTCTGTTTTGCCCACATTCCCACCCTCGCATTACTGTGTGGAGAGCTGCTCCGAGAGTACTCTGAGGTATGCCTGCAACCTCCCTTTCCTGTAAAGTAGAACCACTGCAGTTCTACTGTGCTTAGTATCCCCCCACTCCATGTGGTGGTGGGAGCATGTGGCTATGGAGGATTTTACCTTATCATAAATTATGGATTGATAGCTCGAAAGGACTTTGCACAATATTCACAGAACAGGCACAGCAAATGGAACAGCAGTACTCATATCCCTGTCCAGGACCCTGGAATGATTACCTGTAGGAGTGAGAGGGTAGTTCATGCTCTGTGCTGATTCATATCTTGAATCTTTACACTTAGACTACCAAAATATGCTAACTTTGATTGTGCCTTTGATATTGTTTATACCTCTTTACTGGAACTGGACTGAGATTCCCAATTCATATTACCTGCACTACCAAAGACATAATTTACACAAGGCCAAAACTCTATCATAGGTTACAGACCAAATAACTGAAATATGCAGTGTGAATTTGACAGGGATCAGTAGGAAAAGAATGCACTTCTTTCCCCGCTCCTAGGTTGTGGAGCAACAGCAGAACTGTTCTTCAGGCACTACTCAGCCTCTTCTCCTTTTGTGTTCCTTTGTGAGGTCCAGGATGAATACCCAGTGGATATTTATAGTTGTGGATCCACCAGCCCTGTCATCTTTCATAATATCCCTGTTCATTCCATGGCACAATGTGGGTGCAGACTAACTGAACGCCGACTACTCGATTCCATACAGTGGAACCACCCCAATTGTGCTGCCATCTTAGGCCCTTAATGGTTATAGTGAAGGTGGTAGGATTTACTCTGTGGTCATTTTTCATTTTAAAAACTGCTTAACATTGTCAGCTCTGTAAGTGTTCACTGGAGAGGTAAATGTGTTGGGCAACCATGAACCTGAGGCACGCAGACAGAATTATTGTCTCCTTTAAAAGTTTCATTGACTTTGGCAGATTAACAATAACATATTTTATTGTTAAATACTGTAACTTTACATCATGGACCGCTACCACTGGTTTTTTTTTTTTCCTCTAAATATTTTCAGTAAAATGTGCAGCAGTATAAAAGAGAGTGTTAAGGAGATGCTGTGATGCTGTACCTCTATATTTTACCTATGTGTTCTAGTAAATATTATTGTTAATGTTAAAATACCCCTCTATGGCATTGCTTCAGGGAGGTGAAATGTTCCAAGGAGCCTCTTGGTATGTAACGGCTTTCAGCAAAGTGATTTGCAGATCAGTTTCGATTTTTGTCTGTAGCTCTTCAGTCTGTTTGCCCGGTAACATTATCACATACCAGTCTGTAAACAGTTCTTTCAGTTAATCTATAAACATTTTAAAGCAGCTCAGTACACTAAGACGAAACTAAATCCAGCAGCATAACTTCACTTTCAAGTGTGTGCCACGCAGTCATGATGACTAGTGCTCCGAAATGTTGTTATAGTCATAAGTGACTAGAAATGGCATCTTCTTATCCACTTTTGCTTGTGGGTACTCAGTCCCATCTTCTTGTAAATTTTCACTCCTGTAAAATTTACAGCTAGTATGGCTATAGGAGAATAAGCTGGAATATTTCTGACTTGTGCATGTGCAAAAAGTTAAGTTCCAGTATCACTATACTGTTGGTGATATGTGAGCCAGTGAGAGATCAGCATTAGAGCTGGCTGAAATTTTTTCCATTAAACTTTTTTTGTCGAAATACGTTGAATTGTCAAAAAGCGATGCTTTTTTCAGGGGAAAATACTAGTTTTCCTCAGGACAGGTTTCTCAAGTCCAGGATGGAATTTCTGGTCAAAACCAAGAGGGAGGAAGAGAGATTGATTCTGTAGCCCACTGATCAGGCACTTATGTGGGAGACACAGTCCCTGCTCTGCCGTTCTCACTGGGCTATTCTGGGGTGGGTGTGTCTCTTTTTCATGGAAAGTTTCAAAGGGTCTCAATTTCATCCTAATACAAAATGGGAAATTGTTTGAATTTTTTAAAATTTTTTGCAGGATGGGAAAAATGGTTTTCCTCACCCTTCTACTAAGCATAGGTTTTAAATCCCAGTGTGAGTTTGCAGTGTTAGTAGTTCAACAACCACCTTTTTATTTGTCATAAGAACAGCAATACTGGGTCAGACCAAAGGTTCATCTAGCCTAGTATCCTGTCTTCCGACAGTGGCCAATGCCAGGTGCCCCAGAGGGAATGAACAGAACAGGTAATCATCAAGTGATCCATCCCATCATGCATTCCCAATTCAATCAATTGAGCAGTCTGCTATGGAGTCATAAAGTTTTGATCTATTAAAGGAGAGAAATGGTCCAGTAAACTGGAGAATCTCACATACGCTATAACTGATATAATGTAGCATTAGTCAATCAGAATTCTGATCATGGTACTGCTCCAGGTTATCTACATTTGCTATGTTGTTGCCGGGGAGGGGGGAGGGACAATTTGATGATATAGGGATGATCTCTGAGTAGCACAATACCAGTATGACTTGCCTTGACAATGTCTTTGTAGTAGAAGAACGTGGCATGATTAATGAGGAGGTTGAATTACAGATGTTCAGTCCATGCTTTCAATCTCTGGTTCCTAATCTATCTTGTCTGAATTGAATTTAATCAGTTTGATCTCATTCATTTCCCTACTTCTGTCAGGCACTGGAAAACACAGAACCGCAGAATCTCATCTCATTAAAAAGGCAATGTAGATCTAAGTGTCATTTTGTGGATTGGTGGTGCTTCAGGCCAAAACTTCTCACTATCTTATCTAGAAGATGTATGTGCTCATTGTACAAAAGGGGTGACAAAATAGAATCCTGCAGAAGTAGACACAAATGTCCTTTCAGAAAATTTGATCCCCGATAACTGTATCTTCCTAAAGGAATTCTAGACTTCAGTCCTGCTAATCATTCTGAAGCCAGTTATACACTGTCTTTCATTCATTACCTTATTGTCTATTAACCAGTAAGAAAGTTTCTTCTAATGTTTAACAAAGACAAAATGCAAAAAACAACCATAATGTACATAAAAACAGGCATTGCACATGCAGATGTTATGTGTACAATCAGTCAGGATAGAAATTAGTAATATTTCAACATTCTGATAACTTGCCCTTCTGTTCCTCCTTCTATCCCAGGGGTTCTCTAACGGGGTTGGGACCCCTCAGAGGGTCGTAAGGGTATTACCTGGGGGAGTCGCGAGCTGTCAGCCTCCACCTCCAAACCCTGATTTGCCTCCAGCATTTATAATGGTGTTAAATATATAAAAAAGTGTTTTTAATTTATTATGAGAGTTGCACTCAAAGGCTTGCTATGTGAAACGGATCACCAGTACAAAAGTTTGAGAACCACTGTTCTATCCCATCATTTTTACATTATATATTATACATATACATTTCCCCTTGAAAGGGGAAAAAATGTAATCATTTTGGAGTTAAATAGATTGTGTTGGAACCTGTATAAAAACCATTTTTGGTATTAACTGACAGTTCTAACCTGCCCAAATATTGTATTCTAGTCATCTGTAGAATAATCCAAATCTAATTCTATGTTCCACTCATCTGTCATTCTTTTAGTCCTGCATGACCTGTAAATAAAAATAACTTATATGTATTTCATACTCTTTCTTAATATTAATGTTTCCCTTCAAAACGTCTAAGTCCTATTAATTCCTTCCAATTGTACCACTTAAATAATGTTTTAAAAGTAAATATTTAAACATACTTGCTAGAATTTTATATTTTCCTTTTAAATGGAAAAATACATTAATACCTTTACTTCTCTTCTTCCATAAATAAAAAAGGACTTTTAAAAATCTCTGGAAGCCTAGAATTATTATTGAATACATAATGGGGACATTTGCTAGATTGTTTTTTTTTTAAGTTTCTAACTTCTTGCCAGGTTACAAAATTAATATTAATGACTGACTTATTCACTACACTTTAAACATCTTTCATAATCAGTGTAGACAAAACTTTAAACAAATTACATGGATTCAATATCATTTGAACCAATTCAGGCAGAGAAGCAATTTAGTATCTCCCTATATCCAAGATAAAATAAAGTGAAGCTGAGCAGCCTAGTAATTCCATAAAGCTGGTACCACATTTCCTCCTCTCTCATAAAGATGAAATAGACTTTTGCAAAATGACCCCATAAGCCCTTATTTTTCCATTAAAAATACAAGCCTGACATATAAATATGTTTCTTAAACCTTTTTAATTGTAAAATGTTAGCCTTCCTATAAGGACAGGGACAAGATTGACCATGTAATGTCGTTTTTAAAAGTTAATTCCCCAAATTACCTGCATTAGCCAAAAATATTTTTTTCTTTCCCAGGTAGATATTAGCATATCTATATTTATCCTCTATATTAATAGTAAGATTCCCCGTGAACTGTGTGATAATTTTTTCTTTGTGTGAGAAAACAATACAACAGTTGGAATATTTTCCCATTTTGTCTAGTTCAAGTATTATGGGCCTGAACCTACACCATATTAATCAATTATAAAATTTCCATGGACATGGGATTTTAGGTCCTTATATTAGGTTTTGCAGGATATCTGGTACTTACAGTAATATGTTACAGTAATATGCTGCTTTGTTACAAATAAAGATACCAAATGTTTATTTCTCTAAATATTTCCAGTTGGTTTCTACTGAATGGGCTTTTGACCATGTCACACAATGAGTTGGCAGAAACATCCATTAAACTGAAGTGGGTTTTTTTGGTCCCATCCCTTCTTTTCCAAGCTTTCCAAATTCATTCTGCCATGGGGAAAATCCTACTCATTTCTCTGTGTGAAGAGAGTCTTCGGGCACTAGGACAGACATTATTTCACTACACAAGGGAGGGGAAGTACATAGGGAAGCCACATAGAGAGAATGTGCACTGCCTACATGAGGCAGTGCAGAAGCACATGCCAGAGGATGTATAGAAATGCACGGAAGGGGCAAGAACAGCACAACATGAATCATCGGATCCTTTCCCTCCATTAAATATGAACCCTCAGGCCCCAATCCTGCCAACATCCTGTACAGGTGGATTCCTGTGCCCAATGCAAAGCTCCATTGACTTCAGGGCTCTGCCAGCACACAACAGAGCTTGTAGAAATGAGATCTAAATCTGCAAATATTTCTCTAGTTACCAGGCTTGCATAACATCTGCAGAATAGCCTCCATTGTCACTTGGCATACTGAGGGGTGAAGAGTCTTCTTCCTGATCCTGTGTAGTTCTCCAGTGTCCAGCTCTAGTTGTTCCAATTGTCTTAAAACTTCCTATTTCTGTTGGTAAATCCAGATATTTCAAAGTAGCCAGAAGGGTACTTATGCTCAAGTATAGTTTTGCTAAACAAAATAGCTAGTTTTTAAATTATCACTTTCATGTCACTGCTGCCATTTTTATGGTTAATATTTTTATTGTTTGTCCTGATGTTCCATTTATTTGGATGGCTATTCCATATAAAACTACTGCCAAAGCAGATGTGCTAGTGAGAGACCCAACCCACCATGTTCCGATCAGATCCAAATTTCCTTCCTAAAAGTTTGACTTTTAGTGCAGCCAGATAGATTGGCAGCCACAAGGTTTGGACCAGGATCTGAGCTTCCTCAAAGTTCAGGGATGGGGTCAGGCTCATATCTGATTTGTACACACCAGCAATGAAAGTATTTGTAATACATAGTTAACCGGGTCAGCTCTAAGCCAGCTTCACAGAGAGGTTCTTTGTGAGGTTCTGTAGGAGCAGAATTTTCCCTGTCTAGGTAGCTGAGCAACCAGGGTAGCCCCTTACACTCCTTTTGGAAGAAGTTTTGGCCACTGGATTTACGTCATATCTGTGTCATTCTGTTTTATGGTTCTTGGGAAATGAACCTCCACATCTCTGTCTTTCATGATACTTCTGCAAGCTGTAATATTTGCCCGTTAATAATTAATAGCTTAATGTGCTATGAATTTTCAGGTTCCAGATATTAGGCTAAATTCCCCCTAGCATTTATGCTGGCTTCTGCCAGCCCTAGACTCAGAGGCACTAGGAACAGAAAACTGACTGGAGTAAGATGACAGAAAGTAGCCAAAACTCAAGAAACTGTAGGGGGCCATCAAAGCCTAAAAAATATACCGTATTAGCTGAGGAGAGGCTGTGACCATGACAGACATGTTTCAGAGAATCCCCTCAGCATCTTTCAGCAGCAGGATTCCTAGGCAACTACTGTAGGTAGGTTTTAAAACTGCCCTCTTCTAGCAAGTATGATGAATAGCTTTTCCTTTGCAGTGCAAAGATGTAATTTGACATCCCTATGCCAGCTTCGGTGAATCTCTGCTTCAGAAAGATAAGTAAAGTGTGTAGTTTCCCCATGTTTTCATTTTACAGGAAGAGGAATTTCAATTAGCTGTAGTAATCCGAAGTGTAAATTGTAACTAAATTGTGAAATTAACACTCATTTAGGTGTACGTATTGACTTCCTTGATTTTTGAAGACTGGCATGACAGCACATGATGGAAATAAATTAAACATGCACTTATATTTGTAATGGCCTTTTCTCTGTGCATTGCAAATAACTTAATTACTGTGCAAAATATGTACTGCCGCAGTCTGCAAGAACATAAAAAGTTAATTTCTATCTATGAATAAAATGCTTTAGTAGCTGAAGTTGAGAGATCTTGACTGAAGAAGGGAGAAGAGATGTTTACAGTCTTATTATCTCTGTCTACATGGAGTGAGCAATTTGGAGTGATAAAGGTGTGCGTCCCTCCCCAGGGACCCTTTAGCTGTATGTGATACAGTACATTTTGCTAGGAAGAGGAATACAGCTGTTTTAAATCTGAAAACAGGTTGATGAGTCTTAAGAGAATTTACTGCAGAAATAGAAATAAGATAATAATTTGCAGAATAAATTAACGGATAATGCAGGAGAATTGTTATTGGTTCCTGTGAAATGGTGTACCCGGCTCCTGGAGGCCTCGTGGTCCTGCCACACCCTGCCCCAGGAAAAGGAGCAGTGAAAGCCTGCCCTGGGCCTGCCTTGAAAGGCTGCGGTGAAGCAGACAATCAGAGCCCAAAGGCTCAGTTAAAAGGAGCCACAGGGCCTGAGCAGATCAGTTGCTGGCTGGGACCAGAAGGATGAAGTAGGACAGGAAGGCTCTGAGACTCTCTAGGTGAGGAGGCCTGCGAGAGATCCTGCTTAGGCAGGGAACAGACAGAGAACTTCAGCCTTGAGATAAAGGTGAAGAGGAAGGGGCTATGTGAGGAAGTGGCCCAGGGAATAGCAGCAATGGAGTTAAAGGAAGCAACACGGGGCTGTTATTCGTAGGGTCCCTGGGTTGGGACCCAGAGTAGTGGGCAGGGCCCTGGTTTCCCCGGTGGCAGAGTGGCCAAGTCCTGAGAAGGGGACAAGTATTGTTTAGAAGCTCAAGAAAGGGGATAGAATTTAAAGGGCTCAAGGACTTGGCTGAAGACACTAGTGGGCCAACCATTTGTTGAACTTTGTTACCCCCAGAAGGGGACTGAATGTGAGAGGTGACTTGGCTGGAGGGCTGCGTCAATGAGAACCACTGAGGACAAAGAGTTTCCAGGGAAGAAGCCCTGGGGGGACTGCTCTATCCCAGGGTAGGAACAGACTTAGAGATAGACCAGAAGGGGCTGAGAACTGAGCCCAGAGACAGGGCTGCAGGTACAGATACTGACAAGGGCACTGTGATAGGCCCCGGTGGACCTTTAAGAACTGAGCCCAGAGACAGGGCTAACAACATTACCAAGGGCACAGGGACAGGCCCTGATGGACCTTTTACCCTGGGTGGGGTTTGTGCATTCATGCATATTGACTGTATGTGACAGCCAGAGGGCTGTGCCACTGAAAATCCACCTGACGAGGTTAATAGCTGACAGGGGGGCTGGGAGCAAGAGAGAGTGAGTGCAGGTTCACACCTGACTGACAGGAGGCGCTCACAAGAGGCGAGTGGCCCTGCCACAACTTTGGTAGCAAAAGTTGGATCTTTTCGGACCAGCCCCTGAAAACAAGGGGACAATGGAGGAGTTAATAAGACTGCTAACTCAGCTGCAACACAGCGGGGCTGAAACCCAGTGGGTACTAGCAGAAGAGCAACAAGAGGCCCAGCTGGCTCCCCAACAACAGCAGAATGTACTCTTGGAGTTACTTCAGCTGCAGCAGCAACAATAACTCCAGCATCATCACTCTTGGTCTTGGCAGGGAGCCCAGCAGCCACGACAGCATCCAAATAAACCTGGCTGTCGTAGATGCCAAAGGGAAAGGGGTCAGACAGGCCCGCTAAGCGGATGCAGGTATTGTGGCCCAGGGGGGCATGCAAGTTCAGTTTGCTCCTGGAGTAACAGAGATAAGGGGGATTATTGGCATGTGCAGGGCACTGAGACACCTGGGGAAGTTCGGGTCACAAAGGATGTCTGCGCTCAGATGCCAGAGACTCCAGTGGTGGTGAAAAGGACTGATAAGACAGCCTGGGGCCAAGAAGAGTGATTTCCCAGGGGTAAGGTGTTTTAAGTGTGTGGAACTGCTGGAGTGGGGTATGGCAGGACTGCAAGGCCTCCAGCAGGGGGCCTCTAAGGGTCTGATACACCCTGTCACAGTTCCTTAGCTTAATCAGTGGAGTACGCTGAAATGGTGAAAAGTACAGTAATATGAGAAAGTGATACTAATGATTTTCGAAGACCTCTCTTACATATTACATTTGGCAGCCACAGCTAAGCTATCCTCTGTTGAGTCTTAAAATTATAGTGACTTATCTGCACACGCACACACTTCATTTTACATTTAGTGAATGCTGTATTGCAACTGGCAGGGAGTCAATAACCTATTTGTACAGTACATATTGTTCAAAAAAGGGAAGAACATGAAGGGTGGGGTAGGGAGCTGGCATAAAAAGAAGGCAACGCTTGACTAATCACAATAAGCCTTCAGTGGACTTTTTTCCAGCAGGTGGTGGGGAGCGGAGGAGGGAAAGGGATGTAGCAAGACATTTTATCTGCTACTAAGGGTACGTCTACAGTATGAAATTAATTTGAAATTATTCTATTCGAATTTTCGGAAGCGATTTTATACATTCGGTGTTGTGTGTCCCCACTAAAGCGCGTGAATTCCGCAGAGTGCGTCCACAATACCGAGGCTAGCATTGAATGTCAGAGCAGTGCAATGTGGGTAGCTATCCCACAGTTCCCGACGCCCATTGGAATTCTGGGTTAAGCTCCCAGTGTATAATGGGGCAAAAACATTCTCGCGGGTGTTTCTGGGTGTGTGTCGCCACTCGCTCCTCCCTCCGTGAAAGCTACGGCAGACGCCATACTGGCAGCAGACGGTGCAGTACGGTGCACCGCCTGTCTCCTGGGACTATGAATCCACCTTGCATGTCCTCTCATCTTTCTATCTACTCTTTTATCTAACCATTTCCTGCCTTTTTTCGGCCACCGTGAACTGAGCAGCACAGCTTCCACTGCAAACTCTGCTCTACCACTCTTGCAGCTTTAGCAAATTTCTCCATGTTGTCGGTCCTGGGCTCCCATGGAAGCTACAGAAGGCAACCATTTCCCACCGTTTTTCTTCCATCATGAACTGAGCCGCACAGCTTCCGCCGCAAACTCTGCTCTCCCGCTCTTGCAGCTCTAGCGAGCTTCCCGCCTCCGTGAAAGCTACAGAAGACAACCATTTCCTGCCTTTTATCGGCCATCTTGAACCGACCAGCTCTCCTACGTTTCGTGCCCTTTTTCCAGGATTACCCATGCAGGCGCCATAGTGCAGCAAGCATGGAGCCCGCTCAGATCTCCGCTGCAGTTTTGACCATTGTAAATACCTTACACATTATCCAGCAGTATGTGCAGTACCTGCAAAACCAGGCGAGGAAGCAACGACAGCGCGATTACTATTCTGATGAGGACATGGACACACACGTTCCTAGAAGCACAGCATGTGGCGATTGGGAGAACATGGTGGCGTTGGGCCAGGTTCATGCCATGAAACGCCAATTCTGGGCCTGGGAAACAAGCACAGACTGGTGGGACCGCATAGTGTTGCAGGTCTGGGATGATTCCCAGTGGCTGCGAAACTTTCGTATGCGTGGGGCCACTTTCATGGAACTTTGTGACTTGCTGTTTCCTGCCCTGAAGCGCAAAGACACCAAAATGAGAGCAGCCCTCACAGATGAGAAGTAAGTGGCCATAGCACTGTGGAAGCTTGCAACGTCTAACAGCTACTGGTCAGTCGGGAATCAGTTTGGAGTGGGCAAATCTACTGTGGGGGCTGTTGTGCTGCAAGTAGCCAACACAATCATTGACCAGCTGCTATCAAGGGTAGTGACTTTGGGAAATGTGCAGACCATTGTGGATGGCTTTAATGCCATGTGGTTCCCTAACTGCGGCAGGGCGATAGACGGAACGCATATCCCTATCTTGGCCCCGGCACACCGGGGCGGCCAGTACGTAAACCATAAGGGGTACTTTTCCATGGTGCTGCAAGCACTGGTGGATCACAAGTGACATTTCACCGACATCAGCATGGTCGCATCTTTAGGAACTCTGGTCTGTTTGAACAGCTGCAGGAAGGGACTTACTTCCCAGACCAGAAAATTACTGTTGGGGATGTTGAAATGCCTATAGTTATCCTTGGGGACCCAGCCTACCCCTTAATGCCATGGCTCATGAAGCCGTACACAGGCACCCTGGACAGTAGTAAGGGGCAGTTCAACTATAGGCTGAGCTAGTGCAGAATGGTGGTAGAATGTGCTTTTGAAAGCGCAGCGGCACAGTTTACTGACTCGGTTAGATCTCAGCACAACCAATATTCCAATTGTAGTTGCTGCTTGTTGTGTGCGCCACAATATCTGTGAGAGTAAGGGGGAGACCTTTATGGCGGGGTGAGAGGTTGAGGCAACTCGCCTGGTGGCCAATTTCGCACAGCCAGACAACAGGGCGATTAGAAGAGCGCAGCAGGGCACGCTGCGCATCTGAGAAGCTTTGAAAGCCAGTTTCATGACTGGCCAGGGTACGTTGTGACAGTTGTTTGTTTTTCTTGAAGTTACCCACCCCCTATATATATGAAAGGAAATAAAGTCACAATTGTTTTAAAAAAATTCTTTATTATTTGTTGCACAACACATTGAGAGAAATCAGAAGGTAGACGGGGGGGGTCGGTATTGAGTTAGGGAGGTGGAGGAGGAGGGAAGGACAAATCCAGAAACCAAATCAAAAGTTGGCATATGCCCGCTTTCTGCTGCTTGGGTGATCCTTTGGGTTTGAGAGTGTGGGTCCCCGTAGCCTCCACCCTTGTGTTCTTGGGAATCTGGGTGAGGAGGCTGTGGAACTTGGGGAGGAGGGAGGGTGGTTATGCAGGGGCTGCAGCGGCAGTCTGTGGTCTTGCTGCCTTTCCTGCATTAGATCCACCTACAGTGCAGCATGTCAGTTTGCTCCCCCATGAGCTTGACCATAGCATCCTGCCTGCTCTCATCACACACGTCCCTCCTCTCTTCGTGTTCCTGTAATGCTTTAAGGGACTCCACAATTGTTTGCCTCCACGCATTCAGCTGGGCCCTATCAGTGCGGGAGGACTGCATGAGCTCAGCAAACATGTCGTCCTGAGTTCGTTTTTTCCACCTTCTAATCTGGACCAGCCCCTGGGACGGAGTAGATAAGGGCTGCGTTGAAACATTTGCACCTGCAGGAGGAGAAAAAGGGAGGGTAGTATTTTAAAAGATACATTTCAGAGAACAAAGGGAACACTTTCTTAGTGAAACAGGCAATTCATAGTACACAGCACATGTTCTTTCTGTACAAGTTAGCATTTTGCCTGTAAGACTGAAGTGTCTGCCACTTTGGTGTGAGTAAGCCATCACACACGGCTGGGCAACAGAATTCAGCTTGCAGGCAACCATGGTAAGCCGTAGGGGCATGTGGGGTTCTGCTTCTTCCGCATTCATTTCAATGCTTTCAAATGGCCGGGCCCTCTTTTCCATAGCAAGCAATGCCTGGTGGGTTCACCATATAAAAGGAGAGCCTGCGGGCTCTCTGGGATGATCGCTTCACACAATACCCTTGACACACACATCCCGCGTGGCTCCATTGAGGCTCTGAGCAGCGATGAGCCCTTTAAACTAAACGAGAACAGCCCAGTACGGCTGGGTTACCCCCTCCCCCACCGTGTGGTTCCGATCAGGCTCTCACTCACCAGAAGTACCTTCTCCAGGGTCATGGGCTGGGAGCCCGCCTTGGGAGTGGGGGGAGGCTATTGGCTCCAGCATAAAGAATAGCTCCTGGCTAGGGGGGAAAGCGGATTCCTCACTTGCCGCCTGTGCACTGTCATCGTCCTCCTCCGTCCTCCAATAACTCATCCTCCTTGCTCCGTGCAACTCCCCCCTTGCAGGTGTCCATGAAGAGTGGTGGGGTAGTGGTGGCATCAGCCCCCCATAATTGCATGCAGCTCACAGTAGAAGCGGAATGTATGGGGCTGTGACCCAGAGCTCCCATTCGCCTCCCTGGCTTTTTGGTATGCTTGTCTGAGCTCCTTGATTTTTGTATGACACTGCTCTGTGTCCCTGGAGTAGCCTCTTTCCTTCTTGGCCCTGGAGACTTTAGCGTATGTATTTGCATTCCTTTTTTTGGAACGTAGTTCTGCCATAACAGATTCGTCTCCCCAACATGCAATGAGATCCAGTACCTCCTGTTTGGACCATGCTGGAGCTCGTCTGCAAATCCGGGACTGCGTGATCTCTTGTGATGGTGGACTCTGCATGGTTGCCTGTGATGGTGGACTGTGCTGATGGTCACCTGTGCTGATGGTGACCAAACAGGAAATGAAATTCAAAAGTTCCTGGGGCTTTTCCTGCCCACCTGGCTAGTGCATCGGAGTTGAGAGTGTCACAAGGGAGCATTCTGGGATAGCTCCCGGAGACCAATAATGTTAAATTGCGTTCACAATACCTTTAACCTGGGATTGTGATCTCGATTTAAGCGCTACTCCACTTGCCGAGGTGGAGTACAGAAATCAGATTAAAGAGCCCTTTAAATTGAAAAAAATGGTTTGGTCGTGTGGACGGAATCATTTTTTTTTCCGAATTAACTCAGCTAATTCCAAAATAACTGAGTAGTGTAGACCAGGCCTAAAGCTGTTTCAGTTCAAAATATTTCACGTATTAACTCATACAGTTAGTAATTCATTGAACAGCTTATTTGTTTGTTGTTAAACACTTCTTTTACAAAATCACATAGATGACAATAGATGTATTTTTTCACAAACCTGAAAACTCTTGATTTCTTCATCTTCTAATCTAGACTATATCTCCACTGAAAAAGGGGTGTTTTTACTTTGAGATAGTTCTCTCATGGTAAATTCCTAGTGGAGACAAGGGACAAATAATTTTTACCTCAATATAACTATTTGAGGACAACACTGTGTCCCTCACCTGGGGTTTACCTCAGCTAGCTACATTGAAATAAAGCCTACTGTGCCTTGTCTGCACTAGGATTTTACATTAGGATAGTTATCTCAATGTGAAGAGAGACCTATTCTGCCTGTAGTGCCCTGTTAACTTCATCAGTCTGTGTAGATATTTATACCATTTGTCACTATGATAGCTGAGCACCTCTTCAGATAGCCTTTATACGGGGACAGAAATTGCAAATCATTTGCTGTTTACCTTCACTGTTTTTGAAAATAGCCTAGCCATTTCTGAAGTTCTCCGGAGAGTTTGTGGGTTCCTTATCAGACAGGGCAATGGGTTGTAACGGAAATTCTCTGAGAATACACACTCTGTTGGACCTGAACCTGTAGCAAGTGGGCTTAGCTCCATGTATCTCTGAACACACTTGTTTTCAGGAGCATGTCTGTTAGGTCTTATGAAGCGAATGAATTAACACAAGAGATTCATGCTGTAGGAGACTATTGTTAGCAAATTCACTTGGACTGGGAAATTTTAGGAATAATCATACAAGAAAGAGAAGGAAAGTTCACAGATAGTTTAAATGGCAAATTACACGGTCTCTGCAAAGGTGTCTCTGCCTGCCTAATATTTTAAACAAATGATGTTGGGATCTTCAAACCATCTATTTGTTTCCATACCAAGATAGCATTAAAATCTGGGACTATGAAGAATATATTGGGTTTGTGTAGGCTTTACTTAGTTGCGCTTAGCAAATTGTACTGAATATACTGAATGTTTTACATGAATTAAAAGCTCAACAGCATTATTACAGAGACAAGGTGGGTGAGGTAGTATTTTTATTGGACTAGTTTCTGTTGTTGGTTTGGGTTTCTTGCATGATTTCTAAGTAAGTTTCCTGATTTTTTTTTTTCTTCCAGTGTGTGGGTGCATGTGATAATTTTTTTGTTTGAGGTTGTCCCTTCTGGAGTATATGAGGGGCAGTAAGTGGTTCCTTAGCATTTGTTTGTTTGCTTGTTTGTTTAAGTTCTTCTGCAGAGCTGTTCATCAGATTTGGAGTTGTATGCAGTGGTCAGAAGGTTACAGGTGGTGAGACCTATGAGGATTATGATTTGTTTCTTGCATTTGCTCAGGAAGATGTCGCTCTTAAGTTTTGCTTCCTTTTTCTTCATGTTGTGGAGCTTCCATTTCAGACGGCAAAATTCGATATCTTCCATTGTTGTAGCTATGTTGGCCCCAGTATATTAGAGTGACAATGTGCGTGAGGTAATATCTTTTTACTGGACCAACTGAAGTAATAAAGATATTACCTCACCCACCTTGTCTCTCTAATATCCTGGGACCAACACAGCTACAACAACACTGCATACATAAAGCATTATTGTCATCAATGATTTATAAATACAAGCCAACCTGTTTGCTTTGAAGTACTTGGCATTAATTGACCAAGGCCATATCTACACAAGAAACTTGTGTCAACTGAAGTAACATCAGCATACAGCTCCTGCAGTTAGCATGTCGCATGTGCGTGTGCATACTTGGCTCCTTGTGTCGATGATGTGCATACTCAGCGGGAGTGCTTGTATCAGTGCACAGTGCAGTGCACCATGAGCAGTTATCCCGGTGTGCAACTCATTACCATCCAGTGCATTGTCTTTTGGGAAGTTTTGGCAGTGCATGATGGAGCCGAAACAAATTGCACAGGGTGACTGGGAGGATGGAGTCAACTTCCCATTCTGTAACTGTCTCCATCCTGTAATGTCATCTGTATCCCATAATTTTCATGCCTTTTTTTTTCAAAATCCCACAAATCCGTGTGGCCCTCCTCGCTGTCCACTATCTCTGACAGAAGCATGGAGCATGCACAGCTCTGCACTATTGTCATTATCATTGCAATCATTGGGTGCATAATCCTATAGTATTTGCAGAGCTGCAAGAAGAGCCACGGGGAACATGATGATTCCTTGGAGGACAGATTGCTGTGAGACATAGCGAGAACCAATTCAGGATTGGTGGTGGTATTCATGGAGCAGCTACAATTGGTGGAGCGCCTCTTCTGGGCCTGAGAGACAAGCACTGACTGGTGGGATTGCAGAACTGTCAGATGTGCAAGGCCACATTCCTGCATCTGCGTGCCAAGCTCACCCCAGTCCTCCAGCAGAGGCACTCCAAATGAGAGCCATACTGACAGTGGAGAAAAAAGTGGTGATCTCACTGTGGAAATGTGCAACAACAGATTGCTGACGGCTAGTTGGGAATCATTTTGGAGTTGGGAAATTACTGTGGGAACCATCAGTCATGCAAGTGTGCAAGGGCATTAATCACCTCCTGCTATGCAGGACTGCGACTCTCATCAATGTGCAGGACATAGTGGATGGATTTGCAGCAACGAGGTTCCCAAACTGCAGGAAAGCAATAGGTGACGCACATACCCCTGTTTTGGCACCAGACCACCTTACCTCAGAGTACATCAACAGAAAGGGCTGCTTTTCTATGGTTATGCAAATACCGGTAGATCTCTGGGGACACTTCATTGACATCAGTGTGGGCTAGTCAGGGAAGGTGCATGACGCTCACATCTTTAAGAACACAGGACTGTTAAGAAATCTGCAAGCAGAGAATTTCTTTCCCAACCGGCAGATTACCATTGGCAATGCTGAAATGCCAATAGTGATCCTGGGCAACCCAGCCTACTCCTTGCTCCCCTGGCTAATGAAGCTGTACATCAGCCATTTTAAGAGGACCAAGGAATGCTTCAACTACCAGCTCAGTAGGTGCAGAATGACAGCTGAATGTGCCTTTGGTCATTTGAAGGGATGCTGGCATTGTTTACTCAGAAGATTGGACTTCAATGAGAAATATCCCAATGGCTATAGCTGCCTGCTGTGTCCTGCATAATATCTGTGAAGCAAAGGGGGAAAAATTTCTACTGGTGTGGAGGACAGAGGTGGAGCAGCTGTCTGCTGACTTTGAACAGCCAGATACAAGGGCAGTTAGCAGAGCTTAATGTGGAGCTCTGCAGCTCAGGAAGGCTTTGAAAGACCATTTTAATAGTGAGCTAGAGTAGTGTGTGCTGTGGTAATGTGCTCTACATGGCCCTGCTCTTTTGCAGCCTGGTATGAATTATGTGGTGATTGCTGTACATGTAGGGATATAACATTGACCATGCAGCTTTTAATTTTTTTGTGAATGATTTTATGAGTTGAGTGACACAGTGTAGTAATAGGTAATTGGTCACTTTCCGAACTGTTGAGCACCAGCCAGCATATGTTGTGAACTAATAAAGATGAATTACGTTCCCAATAATAGAATTTTATTCTGTAACAAAATCAGTGCCAAAAAAACCCCATGTCAGAGATTGGGGAGAATTTAGTGGCTATAAAAATGAGAGTAGAGAGTAATGGGGAAATTAAAGTTGGGGAAAACAACCCTAATCAATTAGACTTATTTGAATTGTCCAGAAGTTCTCAAACTGGTACATTATTGGCATGGGAGGAAAGTAAGGATGAAACTAGATTTCATGGAGATGTATGAAGAAAGGCAAAATAGCATTAGGGTTAAAATTAATCAGTTAAATAAATATTCAGTAATATTAGGTAGCTAAGTATGTTAATTTATTCATTTCATAATATTTAGTAAGGTGTTGGTACCCTTCCTTTTGCACTGCTGCTGACGGCTGCATGGCCTTCAGAGCTGGGCAGCTGGAGAGTGGCAGCTGGTGGCCGGGCGCCCAGCTCTGAAGGCAGTGCCACTGCCAACAGCAGCACAGAAGTAAGGAAGATTGGTTTCTCCTACAAATTTGTTTTTAATGGATTAGGAGTAAACAAATATGTTCGCCAGTCGCAGATGACAGGTCGTTGCTCTTCACATTTAAATTATAGTGGGAAAATGTTCCGTGACCTCTGCAAACAGCTGCTCCTGACAAGTGGTCTCTCTTTAGAGGTGATCTCTAAAACAGGTTTTTCTGTATTTGTACTTTGGGAGGCTATCAGATATTACAGTGATGGACACTCTTAGGGCTTGTCTACACTACCCGCCGGATCGGCAGGCAGTGATCGATCCAGCGTGGGTCGATTTATCGTGTCTAGTATAGACGCAATAGATCGACCACTGAGCGCTTTCCCATCGACTCTGGTACTCCACCAGAACGAGAAGCGCAAATGGAGTCAATGGGAGAGTGTCAGCTGTTGACTTACCACAGTGAAGATACCGCGGTAAGTAGATCTAAGTATGTCGACTTCAGCTACGTTATTCACGTAGCTGAAGTTGCGCATCTTAGATCGACCCCTGAATGGATGGATAAAAGACATAGACAGACCAAGCAAGACTATATACTCTACAATGGCCATTGAGTCAGTAGGTTGTGGCTACAGCATTTTTGTCCCTTGACTCAATTGCAAAATATATGGAAGTTTTAGTGTAGATAGGACCTAATTGTAATCCTGTACCTGAGCAAAAGCCTTGGACAAGCCAAGGTTTTAACCTAATTTTTGGGTCCCATCCATTCTACAGATTTTAATTATATTCTGCTGGGTCATTAGACAGCTGGGTAGTAACCTGGTCCCCTGACTCAGTTATAGTTTAATTGTGATTGGCTCTAAACATAGTTTGTGTTCACCAGAATATGGGTAATAAATAGATAGTAATTGTGGCAACCATTAATATTTCATTGTTGACAGAAGCCTAGGCTGTCATAGAATTATATTCCTATGACCGGGTTATGACACTTAGTCTGCAGTGCAGACAGACCTCTCACCATGTTATTATAAGCAGACTGGCTGCTGTTTCTTCTTCTCAGTATTCTGTAATGGGGCATCACATTGAGCATTGTCCAGTGTTTTGCTGGTGCCACCTTGTATGCTGGTCACACTATCCTCTGCTAAGGCAATATGACATAGTTGCCTGCATTTTCCCAGAATGCTCTAATGCAAGTATGCTTAGGCAGAGTAGTTGGTAGAGATACACACAATGGTTGATATGGGCTCTGGTTGTGTTGTGTTTAACACCCTTTTTCCCCCTCCATCCCCCCAACAAAAATATTCCCACCGGACATAACTAAAGTGTGTTAGATTTCTTAGACTGCATGCTTGCTTTTAGACTGTTAACTCTTTGGAGTCTTCACAGATATTTGTACATTGCCTAGCACAGTGGAACCTAATTCTTATTGAGCTTTCTGCATGCTATCAGAATGTAAATATTAAATAATAATGAGGAGGTGGTCCCAACCAGCTCTCAAAGACATGTTGGGTTTTTGTAGTGTAAATCAAAACTACGGTAAGTTAAACAGACTTGCAGCTCAGCTCAGAATTGTTTTCTTTTCACTGGTTTGTGTCTCAGTTGTGACATTTTAGTCACGTGTACTTAAAGAAGAGTAATAAAGAAAATATTTTCAGTGTAACTTTTGTGTGTGAAACTGCTCATAACTTGGTTATTTATGAGCAGTAGTGGAAGATGCCAAATCTTGATTGATACTTACACAAGCTCACCCAAACTTTATTTAATATGACTAATAAACTGTAAGTAATATATCTTTCTTTTACTTTGCTCCTTTACTTTTCAGAGTTTCTGTTACATTCTTTTTTTTTTTTTAAAGCAGTGGAACTGCAAATGCCAAACCTGAAGTCTTGAATGATGGATCCATTTCGTACTGTGTGGGGTTTTTTTTCTTTTTGCTTCTGCAGAAACCACTTATTTGCTTTCTCTTGGTTTCTTAGCTGATAGAATTTCTTACAAACACTTTTATTTTCCTGTCAATGTACTATGTTCTCTGGAAAGAGGATCAGCTGGAATCATGGCAAAAAAGAACCATTGTTTCTTTGATTTTTGATTCACCACCCCGTTCCCAGAATTGCCTTGTTCCCTCTCACAGGGGGAAGACTTGTCTATCATACAAATTACTGGTCCATTTCTGGGTCTTTGTAACCTTCCTGAAATCCTTGGAAAGAAGCCCTCTCTGTAGAGAAGAGGAGGTGGCATTGGAGCAACAGGCTGGCCCCAGTAATTTTATGGCTTTTAATATCTCATATTAGAAGTAACTACTAGGCATTACTTACCTTGAGTACTCAGTTCTCCAGCTACTTCTGTGACATCATTGGGCCAGTGTAAATTGGGTTAATTCCAGATTGACACCATTGTAACTCAGAACAAAATCTGGCCCATAGTCCTTGGTAAATGCAAAGATTTCCATACTAACTTAAGATAGACTGTTACAAGATACTATTAAACTAACTTAAGAGAGTACACACAAGGAGTTGGCACCATTTTAACTAGATTGGTTTCTAAACTAATTTTGTTAAATTGGTGCAAATTTTGTGTATTGACAAGACCGTAGACACATTTTGTATACAGAGCCTTAGAAGGCTTTTTTGAAAATGCCATTGTTATCATGAAGAACATGTATAAGTCCTGGAAAGTCAAACACTGACACATAATATATAGAGTAATGATTATAGATTCAGTGACAAGAAAATAAGAAAGTGACATGAAAAACTGAGAAAAATAGATGTGGAAAAATAACAGTAACATAAGAAGCTATAGAGCCCATAGAAAGACAAATGAACTCATTTATCCTCCTTTTTATATTTCCCTCTTTATTATGGCTCTCTTCAATGTAAACAGTGGTATCAGGAGAAACTTAAAGTGATGTATTGAGATGCATTAGTATCTCTGGTTTATTTTAAAAAGTTCAAATGCGCGCACACACCCTCCCCCCATAGCTGGTCTGTGCAAACTTATTGTCCCCATTGTTGTTTGTCTGCCACACCCACGCATTTTCCTTTTGTTTAAATCTAGATGTAAACGCTTCAGGGCAGCAACTTCTTACTCTTACTTCATGGTTGTACATCCCTTAGCACATTGGGACTCTAATCCTGATTGGTACCTGTGGATGCAGCGTTAATGCAAATAGCTAATTCTGTGCAGTCAAATTGGGTATTTCTTCACACAGCCTCCCACCATTTTTCTTTGAAACACCAAAATAACATTGTATGAAGTGGGAACACATTTGCCAGATCAGTAATATAATGACGTCAGTGGCAAGCATTAAACTACCTGTTTTGTGTAAGCAAGTAAAGCAGGATAGAATTTTTTATTTAACCCCCTCCCCAACACACATAAGCACATGCGTGCAGAGGGTTATTATCTACCATCTGTTTTATCCACAGTAGTTTCTATCGATTGTGTTATTTTGGGTTTTATTAGTGTTTAAGCACTACTTTGAAGCTGTTGTGTTGTTAATTTTGGCTGAGCTTATACGTAAATGACGATAGCAATCTCAGCATGTTAAGATCATAACTGTTAGATTAATGATAGAGCTATTAGCTCTGTGCTGGTGTATTGCATTAATGGATGTGTAAGTTCAATCAAATACACTGCCTCCAGTGTCTCTGCATAATGGTATTTACTAGGTCTCAAATGGACTGCTGAGAAAAGTGAAATATAATCTTCTGTTTTATCTGCAACTTAAAAAAATAGATAATGAAATCATTCTCTTCCTAGCATATATTTTATTGTGGTTTGTGGAATCACTTCCAGAAGAACAGAGGTAATTGTAGGCCTAAGTTCTTTGCTAAAATGGAATGTGTATTTACTAGGGACATTGTGATCTTTAGAAACTTACACATCCATTAATGCAATTAGAGTTACGGATGCAAGTATTGTACGTTCCAGCTAAACTTAAACCCAAAAGTCAATGACAAATTAACATTCTGTTATAAGTGAAGAGTAAGAAAATAAAAAAAGAAATTCACTGAACACACTAATTCCCTCCTTTTTATTTTTTCTTCATAGAACCTGGAGAAAGTATTTGTGGAATTCAGTCATCAGGAGCTGTTTGAGTTCTATAACAAGGTCTAGCTTTTACCATTACCATTTCCTAATATATTTTAATAACTTCTATTTCACACTGATAAATCTCATATTAAATACTCCTGCATCACTGTTTCCCTGTATTACAGAGATGCTTGCACTTAACTTCCTTTGTAAACACCTTATGCTCCTCAGCAGGAATTATTTGCCTAGATGAATAAAATCTGATGAAACTAGAACAAAAATGGAAATAATTTTATTAAACCGTTTAATTTGTTAGCTTGCATATAAAGCATTTTCAAAATGGTGATTGCATTCAGTGTTAGAATAAATGAAATACAGTGGGTTGGTCATTCTTAAATATATCTTGCTGTTAAATCTAGAAGAGGAGCTGAGGACTAACGGTTAGGAGCAATCTGGAAGGAGCGTCTTTGTGTGTTGTCTTCAGCCCAAAATGCTAGGCTCTTAATCCAGTCAAGATAAACTCTTATTATTTTTTTACTTTGTTATTATGCATTGGAAATTCACATCAAAACAGCTGTGCATGCAAAAAAGGAGAACTTAGACAACTGTTTCTTTAAAATTTGAATATTTAAACTGCAGCAATGAATTCTAATAGCTTCATGTAAAAACAAATATTCATGAGTAGGAATTTTGTATTGCCATATGAATAGATTTAATATCCAGAGTTGCAGATTCAGTTATTTCTTGTCTGTTTGCATGTTTCTACACAACATTTTATATGAATTCTTTTTTGTTGTTGTTGCTTTAAATAGCTGGAGACTATACAAGCACAGCTGGATTCCCTTACGTGATGTTTTTGAAGACTTGTTTCTCCATCGCACTCCTGCCACCTCATTATTTTGAATTGAAGATAGATTGCCAAGCTGTGTTCGCTGATGGATTCAATAGGTTGCTTCCTGTAAAATTATATGGCTTATCTCCTCTTAGACCAGTAACATTAACCAAGGGGGATCATTGTTAAGAGTTCTGAGCTTCTAATTGACTTTCTCTTGTTTTTGAACCAACAGAATTTGTTAAGAACAGTGTTACTTGAGAAAAAAATGTAATACCATACTGTTGGTTTATAGTTCTTTTATGCTTTATTACCTGTGCTGTTTGATTCATTACATGTCTGATGACAATTCACATACTAGTGAGGGATAGGAATAAAATCTGTTTCAAAGTTATTAGAAAAATATAAAATTTAAGGAGTAACATTAGTAGAAGTAGTCAAAAAATAGACAGAATTGTCTCCATCCTTTTGAATTTCTCCCTTCCCTCCCCCCCCCAATAGTGTTGATTGCAAATTAGCCAAAATACATAAATACAATAAATAAAAAATGAAAAAAGTGGGTTGTCTTAGTTTGGGTCATTTAATTTGATTTAATTGCATTTATATTCATTTCTGGTTTCTTTTTGTTCTTGATGATAATGTCACTGCTTTGAAAATTTGCTCTTGACATTGAGATTTTAGGGCTCCTGGGCACTGCAGTAGTAAAGGTAAGAAGTAATAATAATCACGGAGTATAAAAAGGGAGGATGAAATACTGAGAATAGATTATCAAGAACACTGAACTAGTCATGTGACCAGATTCCTGAAAGCCATTCATTGATCCTTCCTAATATTGTCTGTTTTTATTAATGTAAGTAAAGATATTCATAGAGTGAAATATCTCAAAATCCAAGTTAACAGTATTTTCACATTATTGCGGGATGAACTCAAGTCCAGGAGCACTTGATCCTGTTAGAGGACTAGAAGTCCTTGTCTTGCCTGTCACTGCAGAAAACAAACATGCACTGTTAATACTTTATCTTAATAACAGGAAAGGTAAGTGAATCTTCCACTCTGGGCTAATAGGAGGTGAAAAGAAATAGAAATTCAAGATATTATCATGCCTTTTTTCATCTAAGCAACTCTGTGAACAAGGTTTTGCACTTTCACGTCCAAATCCTCCAGTGGGCCTGGTTAACACCCAGTGCAGCATTTGGTAGGCGTTCTCTTGAGATCTCAGTTTGGGGATGACATGAGTTTTAAGTATCACCAAAAACATACTTTGAGTATCTGGGATTTGGGTCCCCTTGTGCCTAATTTGTGGCATATATTGTATAACAGATCACCAACTCAGTTTATTTTTGGGAAAGATGTTGTCAGTTCCAAAATTTCAAACAAGGGAAGTGAACTCTTCAGTGGCTGTAAGATTAGAGGAAAGGTTTTGAGGACAGCGGCCTACACAGAAGAAAGAGTGAGTAAAGGGCACCAAAGAGATCACAACCAATAGTCTCAGTGTCTTTGGGCAAACATATCTACTGAAGGAATATTTTAATTGCTGATAACATACCACCACACTTGCAGTATAGTGTGATACCATCAATGCAGTGATCCCACTGGGCAGAGGCAATACAAGAAAAAGATTGTACACTTGAAGCATATTGAATCAATATTGTTTTTCATGGGGCAGAAAGCAAAAATTTTGAACTTCAAGATTGACACAAAACACCAAAATTAAATGGGTAGATTGACCTGTCTTAATCTAACATAATATGCTTAGTTGTATCTAACTGAATCTTAAAACAAAATTAATGTCTCTGCTTCAGCTGAGTGCATTGTTTGCTAGCACTTCCATTTGTCTCATAATTAGTTTTGACTCCAGCAGGCTGCAAGGAGCCTCTTGGCTTGCCATTTTTTTTTCTACTTTCCTTTCCTGCCCATCTCCATTCTATAAGGCCAATAAGTTCTCAGTGTGCACTAGTCAAAATTTAACGTCGTATCACTACCGAAGATAAACATAACTATTTTTTGCCTGGTAATAAGGACCTCAGCATTTCTAACTAGGGGGCATTTTTACCTGAAAGAGTAGCCTTCTCACTCTTCACGGGCAGCTTCAGGCAAGCATCGTCTCAGTGCCCTCTTCTGGACATGAAAACTCTCAGGTGGCATCAGACCAACAAAAATAAACACGCAATCCAATATGAATTGTTATCTGATATCCTCAGTGTCCCTGCATGCTTTCACAAGCAATGCTAACATGGATGAGCAATATTGCAAGTATGGTCTTTCTCAGTCTGAAAATCATACGGCTAACGGCTTCTCCCTGGAAGAGAGTGAAATAAAAGAATGGTATTCAAATCTGTTCATGCAGGTATATGGGGCTTTGGAATCCGATGCTCAGACAAATCAGTTCCCAGCTATCTTAGTGATACAGTGGGAAACGTTATGGACAACCGAGACTATTCAGTCATCAGAAAAGTTGACTTACATTCCTGGCTTCTGCCAGATTGTATAGAAAGGAATACAGGTTATAGGGCAAGCTGAAGCAGTCTGTGAAATACATCAGGAGAAAATACATCCATACAAGTGCTAGCTAGAATAAGTGCAGGGTCAGTAGCTGCCTTTTGTTGCCTCAGAGCTATCCAACTAGCCCTATCTAGAGTTAGACCCATATTGGTGCCAGTCTCTTTGAATTTGGAACTAAAAGGGCTACCTGTAACTTTGATCAAATAAGGTTACATGACATTATCCATAGGGGGTACCCTATTGAGCTGTGAAAGATAAGGACAGCTTTTTCCCATTCCCAACAGATCAAAGTTTTTACAGCTTGCTCCCCATCCTATTTCTAGCCTCAGAGAACTGGGGACAAATGGAGCAGGGCCCTGTCTGAAGCATCTAAATAAGTTCCTGAAAGAGGCTTGTCTTCAAAGCATTCCCATTTTACCATACCCACCATTCTTATGTTTTGAAAAAAAGGATCCCATCCATTTGCCCCTACTTTGATCACTATGATTGATCTTGCATGTGCTCCTAGTATCATGGTAACAATAATATTGCTTTAGAGAAGAAGGAAATCCATCTGATCTCTTCCCAGACATTTTTTTTTGTTCAGGATTCTGTACACAGAGAAAGCTGAAGCAAACATACAGACTGATACAGTTCCAGGAATACCTTGGATTCATGATAAACACAGACTTGTAGTGCCAAGGAAGTCAGTAATAGGCCTGGACTGAGGATGAATACTACCAGGTACGAGGTCTCATCCCAGAAAAATATTAACAGAAAATGAAAATGCAAAACAAGTGTCACAGAACCAAAAGTCCTATTCTTATTGGAACCTGTTGAAAACTCTGATCTCATACACGAATGTTTCAGTGATCCAGAGTTCACAACATATAGTCAGGTATCCCCTCTGCATCTCACCCCTTGGTAGAGATCTAGTTCCAATTGTATATTCTTCACTCCCTCAACTGATGAATTCCGAGAATCAGATTTTATTTTGAAGGGATCTTCCCAATTCAGCTCAGGGAATGGGTACTAGAAAGAGAGAGCATGGCATCCACCATCTGGACCATAGTGATTCATTAATGTCTCAGAGCTCTGCTCCTTCCATGGATAACAGTAATTGTGTTTGAGAGGCTTCTCAAAATAACTGGGAAGAAAATGACTGGATTTGGCCCTACCCCAGAGAGACATCTCCTGTTCCAGATGGAACAGTTTCCTATCTCTGTGCACTGCCCACTAACGAGGAAATGAACACTAAGACTTACATGGCAGAAATCAGTTAGCAGAGTGGCTCCTTCACCCAAAAATATCTCATTCATCCTAAGTCAATTTGGTTATTTGGTGCGTCTTTGCCTCTGGAAACAGTTAAATAAAGTGTCCTGTGGCTTTTGTGTGTCAGGACCCAGAATGTAAGGTGGTGAATAATGGTTTGCAAAGTTGGGCAGTGTCTCCGCTATATGCCTTCCTACCTTTTCCACTGTTCCACAGGACAATTCAAAAGATAGGAATGTAAGAGTGGCAGTGATACTGTTTATGCCTTTCTGACTTGGTGTTGGCTCTTCAGATGTTTCTACCTCACAGAAGAGGTCTGCTGTTGTAAAACCAATCCTCCATCTGGGCCCAGCAGATTCAAAATGAATACTTGGATGAAGTCATTATTGTGTTCATGGACCTCAAAAGAAGTGAATAAATAGAGTTTATTCTACTGTCTGGTGCAAAGTCCACAGTTTAACTGCCATATTAAACCAGTGAAACATAGCCTTGAGTTCCTCCAGGAGGGCCTTAATGTGGATGTATGAGTCTCCAAGCAAAGAGATCAGGTGTCTGTATTATAAATGTTCAAGAAAAAGGAAGCACTAAATGATTCCTTATGACCTTTGTAGAAGTATGGCCTAAGCTAGTGCATATTGTGTGATCAACTTTAATCCAGCCCTATAGGTCATGGAGCACAACATTGGAATCTTATTCTGCCCCCTACAGTAATACCCAGATTGAATGTCTGCAGGGGGTGTCATTACACTTCCTGTCCATTAGAGTAGACCTTCTGGCTACTATCTCCAATCAGATGAGTACTTTATTTGAAGTTGCAAGCTTTCTCTAACACAATCCATATTGTACTTTTAATTCAGACAGGTAGGCCTTACAACTGTCATAACATTCATTCCCTAATAAATTCAAGAAATATTTCTTCCTGGGTTAAGCATCAAAATCCAATCCTTAGAACTGATGGCTATCTCAAGGCAGGGAGTCATGTTTCCTGTATTGAGATCTGCTGGGTGACCGTGTGGCCATCAATACATAGATTCACCAAATTCTGCATATTGGTCATCCAATCTTAGCTAATGCCATTTCCTGTCTTTTAACAGAAGTCTTTGCCACACCTTAGTGACCAGGGGAAGACTGACAAGATATTGTATGTAATCTATCCCATTTTGGATGTCCACATTTAAAGAATGAGCCCATCCTGGAGCTAAACTGCTCCCATCATAACAGATCTGTTGACTTTCGCATGAAGAATAGGTTAAATTTTCAGTGAATGTCCTTTATTCAGGTAATAAGATCTGCAGATCTGGCCCACACTAGAGAAAATAGATCATCCAGAATAGGGATGGAAATTAACATGCAAGGATTTGGGTTTATTGTCTTTCCATGGAATTTACCATGCTCAGTAATAGTAGAAATTGGCTTCTTTTCTTAATACAAACTACAATTTAGAAAAGTAGATCTGAGTCAACCTGTCTGTAGAGGTTATCTTAACTGAAGGGAACTTCAGAAGTTGGGGCATTTCCCTGCTGTCAGTGACTAACATATGTCTGGTTCTGCCTCCAAGCTGGCTGGCGTATCCGTTGTAAGGTGTCTGTGGACCTTATTTTCAGGTAAGCATAGATAAATCTTCCCATTCTTCATGTGAAGGTTCACAGAATGAAAAAGTTTAACATTTTGTTATGCTTACTTCCTTCTTTGGACTCACCTGTTCCATTAGTTTTCAACAAGATTGGAAGATTGTGCTGCCTTTTGTTCTTTTCCTGCTAATTATACTGAAAATTGATGTCAAAAAATTCCATAAATGTTTACTGTATATTAATGAAACTGTGGTTCTGTTTGGTGAGTCTAACAGGGTCCACGACCCACCCCTCTTCCTGGGGCCCGCTTGCTGCCCCAGTAAGGCTCAGAGAGGCTTCAGGGTTGTGCAATACCCATGTCTTTATTTACTTAGTTATCCCACTAACAGTGTCTATCTATTTACAAGTTTACAGGATTATTCAACCTCTTTTACAGGCTGAGTCAGCCTTCAGCTAGGAGGCCTCCAGTTCCCTCCCTGACTGACTTCTCCCTGGCTGCCCACACCTCCTGGCTGCCTCCCAGCCTTTATAGCCCTTGGCTTCTCAGGCCAGCAGGTGTTGCCAATCCTCAGACCAGCATCAGGCCTTTTCCATCAGCCCCAATCTGTTTCCCCTGATTGGAGCTGACTAGGCAGGAGCTAATTAGGTGCTTTTGCACCAGCACCCTGCTACAGTGAGTATTTGTTTATTTTGAAGGGCTCAAGAAAGGTCACAAACCATGGAAAAATTATTTTCTAAATGTAGTCAGGTGTCTACACATGCATTATTCATACCTATGTTGCTCAGAGTCATTCCTGCCTGATCTTACATGCAGGCCTAGAAAAAGGAAAGTAAAAAATAAACTAACAAGACAAGGACACAATAATACAGTGAAACCTGTTCAAGAGACTGACCTTATTTGGAAACCTCCTAGCTTGTGAGAACATTGTCAAAGTATCCACAAAAATAGTAACATTTCTGCTCCATCGATATTAGAAGACCACATCTATTAAGAAACTAATTTGTTGCTGGTTCCTTGATCATTTAAGAATTTTTTTTTCTTTTTGTTTGTCAGCAGTGAATGTGGTCTGTTTATTTACATATTGGTTTACAGTAGTTCTCAGTTTTCTGGCTGAAAAGTAATGGGTCTGGGGTTACCCCAAGGAACATGGTACTATTTTATAAACTCATTCTTCCTCTTTTTAAGGATTAATATGAGCAAAGTTGTCTAGACAAATGTTGAAAATCTGGTGCTTAAAAACGCCCCTTAATTTATCCAGATTATCATAATAAGGAAATAGTTAATGTGTAATGTCGGATTGAATAAAGAGAATAAAATGTATATCTCACAGCAATATAGGAATTTATGATAGCCAGTGGTGCTGACCCAGACTTCCTTGTGGAACTGAAAAAGTAAACACAAGGTCTGCATATACTGAAAAATAATTGAGTCATTTCTATACTTCAGAGGTGATTAATGCAACACGGTCAAGTTAAATCCTTTGAAGAGACATTAGCAGGATTTTTATTGATATGTTTTGTAAGCATGAATTTGGTCTTATTACATGGTAGATTTTAATTTCCTGCTAAGGTATGATTCATGATCAGAACAAAGATACACATAAATTCTAGTTGCTGAGTATGCAATATTGATATGATTTCCCTCAGCAGCAAATGATAAGGATACAAAATGTCTTGATTTATATGGTGCAAACTATTCCATGTTATAATAAATGTACAGAATTGAACTAGAATATTCACACTGAGACTACTGCCAAGCTAATGATAGTAGTATATAAGGCTGCTAAATAATCTTTTCTTATGCAAGCTTGGGTTTGTTATCCAGAGAATTGTTTAATATTTTAAACAAAAAAAAAGTTATACTTAACATTTTAAATGGCCTGATTTTCTCCAGGGATTTGTGGGTGCTCTGCACCTCTGAATGTTGGACCATTAGTCTCTTGATATTCTGTTATTTGTACTTTTGTAATACAGAGACTTTCAACCATGTTGAGTCTTGAGCTCTGTTTGCCATTGTTTTGAAGCTTTTTACTTCATGTACATTAACCTGTTAACTATCTGAATGCAAAACAGTTGGAGCAGTAAGAAAACAGCAAGTTGTAGTACATCACTTTTCTAGTCAACTGGCTAAACTTGCCATTAACTTACAGTAATACTACTACATAGATCTTATATAGTGTTTTTCATCCAAAGATCTTCAAATGCAAAGAAGTCATTATCATTATTCGCATTATAATGTAATTAATCCCCATTATAGTCACTCTCACCACAGAGGACATGTATGGGATGCTCTTTTCAGACATTATGTACTGTATACTGTACCCCCTGTATATTAGGATAAACTTTAAATTAATACAGTACTTTGGGTGGTGATTTACATATAGTGGTCTATTTGTTTGGCTAAGGATCCAGTGAAACATAGCTACGATCTGTAGAATTTTCAGTGAACACCTCTAACTCAGAACATTGTCATCTAGGATAGATAAGTCTTAGCTTCCCGCTTCTTGGTGGACAGTACTCAGAGTAAAGTGACTTCCTTAATCTACTGCCTCTTTACAAACTTGCTTCATACAGCTGGAAGCTCAGTCCTGCTGCTTATAATACAAATACTTCTATGAAGATCTTGTGGAGTGTGCTTTATTCTACTGTGCATTAGCTAGTGCATACATTCAAGAGACAGAATGTTTCAGCATGGTAGTTTATCATCTTCGAGAAGTAAGTTGCACTAGGAACAAATCGCCTGTGGCTATAATAGCTAGAATTCTTACAGCCTCATAGACATTCATGTGCTGCTGCTTCCAAGTGTTTTGTCATCCTCAGGTAGGACTTTATTTGTACTAATTGAAATCTAAAGAGTTAACCTCTGGCTGAAGGATCTAACAAATTATAAATTAATGACCTAAATATTATACATAAAGTATGAGTTCTGAATATTTACATGATTTATAACCAACTGCTTGTTGAGCACAATAGTCTGTCCCTTTAATTTTTTTAAACAGAAAAAGCACATCTGCTGTGAATTGGGGCTGTCACCTGCTTCCACATGGCAAGCTGTTCCTTCTACCCTCTCCTCTCAAGCTGCCAGTAAAAGAAAGGAGAAGCTATATGGGGAAGGAAGAAAGGATGGAGCTGAAGAGTTGACTGGGTAGTCAGCTACTTTCCAGCTGTCTTCCAGCCTGAGCACTGCTGATGCCCTTTAGTTTATACAGTGGCTGCAGGGCATTTGCCAAACTTACCACCGCTTAGAACCATCTCTGTCACCCACTGAAAGTTCTGTTTTCACTTTGAGAGCAGTTTACATTTTAGAGCACTCTCACTTGAAGCATATACTTTAGTACATCCATTTTTCTTTTTCTGTATTATTTCTTTACTTTGTTGTATATTTACTTACATGAATATTTCAAATTTCCTGACAAAATTTCTTCTCAGGAAACTACAACATGGTTGATCTCTGTCAGATTTCTCTGGTATGGAAGAAAAATGCAGGATAGCCTTCACTAAGTCTTGGCATTGTGAGGCCTGTAGCACAATACTCCAACTTTGTGTTGTAAAAAATGTATCTGCTAACCAGGGTACACTGATTTGTCTCTGAATCTTGTCCATGGAGAGTCAGCTTCTAGAATGTGCACATCCCTTGGCCCAGAAGTTCTCTACGCTTTGAAAAGCAATGAGTATGCGCCCTCTCAGATCTGAACATTCATCTAACTGTCTGTCATGATAGTTTTTTTTTCCACCATCAAAGCTGTGAAATCGGAACTTTTTCTTTCTTGATTTCTCTTTGTCGACATTTGGCATTTTTCTCGGACTGGTTCCTAGCTTTAGCATTAAACTGATTTTTATTCTTAGTGTTTCAGATAGCTGATAGTTGTTTTTGTGGCTTTTCAAGGTCCCAAGGATCAGCTTCTTTATCCATAGCCCTCCTTTCAGTTTCTGTGTCAACATCTCATATTACAATGGATGCCACTAAAGAAGAAGGATGACATCTAATGCTCTGCGTACTGCCAAGACCGATGTCTTTTGGGCCAACAAGCCTCTTGGGTCTTATGTCTCAGCAAGAAGTATCTGCAGGGATACTGCACAGCTTGTGCCAACTATTACCGGGGCACAAAATGATAGGGGGGCTATTTTAAGAGAGGGGTTAGAGCTAATGAGGTGTGCCAGTAGGGTGACCAGATGTCCCGATTTTATAGGGACAGTCCTGATTTTGGGGTCTTTTTCTTATATAGGCTCCTATTACCCCCCATCCCCTGTCCCGATTTTTCACACTTGCTGTCTGGTCACCCTATGTGCCAGGCCAAAGACATTTGACTCCTTGTAACCATGCAGGACTCACCCCTGTGGCGCCTCCTGCTGGTACGTTCTGGGAATTAGCTCTCCAGCCATCAGAGCGCCCTCTGCAAGCCAGTGTCCCGCTTCCCCTGGCCCCTGTGTCCCTCCCGGAACAGGTGCTGTCCCTTGGCAGTACACCGCTCAGTCTCTGGGTCTCCCCTCCCCGGGGAACCCCCACCTTCTATCCCCACTCGCCTCAGTCTTTGGCTACTACCCAGTCTCCATCTAGCCCCCGTTCACTGGGGCAGACTGCAGTATAAGCCACTCATCACAGGCAAGGTTGGGTTTGGACCTGCTGCCTCTGCCTACCCCTTTGGGCTGCCCCCTGCAACCCCAGTACCTATTTGGCCTTCCACTAGGCCGCAGCCTGGGGGTTTCCAGACCAGAGCTCCCCGGGCCTTCCCCCAGCCCTGCTCCAGCTCAGGTACTTTGGTATGCTCCCAGCAGCCAGGTCCCTCCCTCTCAACAGGCTAGAGAGTCTGTCTGCTCCTAGCCCACTGCCCTCTTATAAGGGCCAGCTGGGCCCTGATTGGGGCATGGCCACAGCTGAGGCTGCTTCCCCAATCAGCTTGGGCTGCTTGCCTCCAGCCACAGCCCTCTCCTGGGCTATTTTAAGCCCTTTATGACTGGAGTGGGTGACTACCCTGCTACACTCCTTCACCACAGAAGCCTGAAGAGAAATCAAAGAATGGATCTGCAAGCTGCCTGGACTTGAAGCTGCAGAGAGCCCAAAGATCTCGCTCACTGAGGGAGAAGAAAAAGAGGAAGTAGATGTCACTGATCATTATCTTCAGCCCCTTTTCAGCTTGAAGACATGCAAGAAGCATTTGTCTGCTGAAGTGTCAGTGTGGGAGACGTCTCATTTCTTCAAGTGGTGGCCCCTATCTGTATATGTCTCCCTAGTGGAGGTACAGGACTCTCAACATAAATTCGTGGATATATTGCAAACAACTGGATCCAGTCGAATAGCACTACCAGTTAATTAAGCTATTCTGGAACCTGCTAGAGAAGTCTGGCATACACCAGCTATATGTGCCCCTATCCCTAAGAGGGCAGAGAAATGCTATTTTGTTCCAGCCAAAAAAGTGGAATTTCTTTTTACCCGCCCCATACCCAACTCTCTGGTCATTCAGGCTGCCATGGAGAGATCTAGACAACAACATCCAAAAGCCACTCCTTCTGACAATGAGGCTAAATGTCTAGACTTGTTGGGGAGGAAAGTCTTCACATCCCCTAGCCTTCAGTTCAGAATAGCAAACTGCATCTGAGGCAGAGAGAAGAGTTTATTCCCTCGACGTATAATGAGCCTTGGTCTTTTACCTACAAAGGATAAAAACAATCAAAAAATCACCTAGACTGTTTCTTGCCATAGCAAAATGACTCCAAGGTCAAGGTATATCTTCACAGAAGCTCTCTGTTGTATCATACGCCACTACTAGCTGTCACATGATCTCTCCCTTCAGGAGTAGGGCCCTACCAAATTCACAGTCCATTTTGGTCAATTTCACAGCCAAAGGATTTTAAAAGTCGTAAATGTCATGATTTCAGCTATTTAAATCTGAAATTTCACAGTGTTGTAATTGTAGGGGTCCTGACCAAAAAGGAGTTGTGTGGGGTTGCAAGGTTATTGTAGGGGGGGTTGCGGTACCTCTACCCTTACTTCTGTATTGCTGTTGCTGGTGGCGGCACTGCCATCAGAGCTGGGCAGCTGTAGAGTGGCAGTTGCTGAAGGCAGAGCTGCTGCCAGCCGCAGCACAGAAGTAAGGATGGCATGGTATGGCCACTCTTCCTTCTGCACTGCTGCCTTCAGAGCTCAGCCCTCAGTCATCAGCCACCACTCTCCGGCTGCTCAGCTCTGAAAGCAGCAACACAGAAGTAAAGGTACTTCTGTGCTGCTGCAGGCAGCCTTCACAGCTGGGTGCCTGGCCAACAGCTGCCGCTCTCCAGTCACCCAGCTCTCCGGCCACGCAGGCAATGCAGAAGTAAGGGTGGCAATACCGCGACCCACCTAAAATAACATTGTGACCATCCTGCAACTCCCTTTTGGGTCAGGACCCTCAATTTGAGAAATGCTGGTCTCCCCCGTGAGACAACATTTCACAGGGGGAGGCCAGATTTCACAGTCCGTGACACATTTTTCATGGCCGTGAATTTGGTAGGGCCCTATTCATGAGGCAAGGGCTCATTCTACATGAGCACAAGCCATATAAATGGCATCACTTCAGGAAGTATCTCTACTTGACATTTTCACAGCAGCTATGTGACGTTTCAACCGCACGTTCACAAGACATTATGCTGTAGTCCAGGACTCCACTGGTGACGCATCCTTTGGAATAGCCATCTTTCAGATGGCTCTGCCACCTTCAGCCTTGCACCCTCCTCCTACTTGAGTACTGCTCATCAGTTACCCACAGTGGAATACACTTAGGGACCTGCACTCGAAGAAGAAGAGTTAGTTACTTACCTTATAAGTAACTGGAGGTTCTTTGAGATACGTGGTCCCTATCTGTATTTCATTACCCTTCCCTTCTGCTTCAGCTTATTCCTGGATTCACAATAGAGAAGGAACTAGAGAGGCACTTGGTCCACTCCTCCCTTTATACTCTCAGGTTGAGGCATGAGGGGAACAAGGGTGCATGTGTGAATTAATGTGTCCTGCTTACAAAATTTCTCAAAGTCTGGGTGCATGGAGCGCATGCTCACCCACAGTGGAATACAGACAGGGACCACACACCTCAAAGAACCTCCAGTTACTATAAGGTAAATAACTTACTCATGGGAAGGATGGTCTGGATTCACTTTGGATGCTGCTCTCAGTTTTTCATAACCTTGTGTTCAGATGTTCTTCATTCTGGGATTTTTTGGTCTTTTTTTTTTTAATTTAGCATGTTCAATTAAGGTTCCCCCGGCCCTCTTTAAGTCAAGTTTTTACAACTTTAGTTCTAGTTTTAACTGTTTTTTTCCCCGTGGAATAGAGATTTTTATTTGGGCCGAGTTTACCCTTACAAACACTGTAAAGTTATCTGGTGGACAACTAGGTGCAGACAGCACCAAGAAGAGACTTCCAATGTCAGTAAGTGCTTGGTAATCTCTAAAATGGCAATAGAAAAATAATTGGTTGGACAGAAAACTAAATTCTTTAGGGATCTTTTCTACTGACACTGTCAGGATCCATAGTGAAGGCATTATGTCAGTTCAAATGGATGAGACACTCACTCAGGACCCTTATCAGATCAAGGAAAAACCCTTATCAGAGAATAGAAGCAGAAGGAAAAAAATGTTTCCTAGAGTTGGATGCCCTCTGAGTAGCTATATTAATATATCAAAATGCCTTTCAAATGCCTTTGCCACAACATAGGCAAATTGGAACAAGCAGCACTATTCTCAGTCTTAAAGCAATAAAACAGTGCACCACTAGCTTTACTGCTTTCAGACAGAGACTAGTACACTGGGCAATGCTTGCTCTTTGTTCCGTGGAGCCATTTAAGTAAATGACAACTTCACTGTCTGGTTCAGCAGATAAAACAGAGCCTAAATCAACAGGTTTCCAAGTGGATAGTCTCTATTAGCAAAATAAACCAGTTTGCATTTGCACACACATGAACTGCTTCATGTCTATAAAAAGAAGAACAGGAGTACTTGTGGCACCTTAGAGACTAACAAATTTATTAGAGCATAAGCTTTCGTGGACTACAGCCCACTTCTTCGGATGCATCCGAAGAAGTGGGCTGTAGTCCACGAAAGCTTATGCTCTAATAAATTTGTTAGTCTCTAAGGTGCCACAAGTACTCCTGTTCTTCTTTTTGCGGATACAGACTAACACGGCTGCTACTCTGATTCATGTCTATAGTAGAGCATGAAATCCAACAGCAGTAGCCCCCCCAGTACACTTGCTACTTGTAAAAATTACTCCTTCAATGCCATTAATTTCTCTGACTCTACAAAAAAAAATGGAGTAGATCTGCAATATGAGAGTAATAGCAACAAAATTACCATGAAGACTTTTGGTACAGTATTTGAACTTAGATGAGACTGAAATCCATAGCTGTTTCATTGAACATAGCAATATAAAAGGAGCTATTTCTCAGTCAGATACAATTAGCCTAACAAGGGGAGCTTAAATGCTGAAAGGCAGAGCTTCATAGGAAAGGGATATTCGGACAATGATGTGATGCACATAAGATATTTGTTGACACAGCAGGGTTAAAAACAGAAACCTTATACTATTGAATTGGCAGAAGGAGTGACTGGAAGGTGATGGAATATACAATAATGCTAAGCAAAGTCTAATAATCTTGATAGACAGGAATCTCCTGATTGTAATAGTGTAAGTAATTTGTTTTAGCCATGGTAGATTGAAAGATATTGGATGTTAAAACTGCAACATTATCCTGGATAGTAAAGCTGTTTTAGTTTACTTTCAGAGGTTTACAAAATTTGTTAGTAATTCTCTCTCACTGAGGCTAGTTGAAATCATCATTCAAAGTTAGCCTGGCTTTTCAGTCATAGGAAAAACAAAGCACTATATAAAAGAAAATACTCTAGAACACTTCTAAATTAGGGTTTTTTCCCTTTAAAATATATAGCATGTTTTGTTGGCGTATCCACCCCCCACAAGGCCTGAAGGGATTAAAGTGGCAAGGGGGGCCAATTAACTGCCCAGGCTGCACCTGAAGGAGGAGAAGCCAGGGAGCAAGGATTAATTAGATGAGGCTCAGCTGGACAGAAACTGGAGCGGCCTGTGTAAAGCCCAGGAGCTGAGAGCAGCTGAGGGCTGCAGTCCGTTCCTGGGAGAAGGAAGGTGTGTTTGGAGGTATAGAAGCAAGTACCCTACAGTTACTCCCTGGGATAAGGGAACTTGAGCTGGCAAATGAGGAAAGGCTCCAGAGAAAAGCAGCAAGGAATGAGATAGTGCAGACCTTGGCTGCTAAAAAGAGGGCCCCTGAGCTGGAACTCGGAGTAGAGAGTAGGCCCAGGTTCCCCTACCAGGCCATGAAAAGTGAACTTCCTTGGGCAGTTTTCCCCGAAAGACTTTAATATTCCGGATGGGGAAGACCATAGTGACCTGGCTGGAGGTCCACGCCATGAAGAGGAAGCTGCTGCTCCTGGAGCAAGAGGGGCTGCAGGGTGAGAGGATGATGGGTGGAGAGACTGCTAGAGGAGGGCTCAGCCCCTGGAAGGAACTAATCCCCAGAGTGGCCAGGAGGAGGTGCTGTAAAAAACGGTGAGTGGACCCTTTGTGACACACGTACAGACACACGTACAGAATTCAGGATATATGGAGTGGCATTTGCTTGGGATAACCAACATAAGTCATTCAGGGCTTTTCTATTTGTGGGTAACGCAGTCGCCCCAAGCTCATGCTGATAAAAACCTTTATACCACATTTCACCATCATATATGTTCTTTGGGCAAGATTGTGGGGTGCAGTGTGGCTGATGTGTGCCATCCTCTCAATGGATTCTGCTATAAAGTAAGTGTAGCCAGCCTTGGGAGGATCAACTGGTGTAGTGGGATCCTGCAATGGCATATAGGCTGCGTAAAGGCTCCTACACCACCATCACTCTGCTTTTACCAGAGGGGGCATGGCTAAAGGAAAGGAGGCAGTCAGGAAAACCTTGTGCTATGTCTTATGCCCAGCTCAGCTTTCAGTTCTTTGGGCCCTTTAGCAGCCCTGCTGTAACCTACCTTTGAAGACTGGCCATTCCCAAAGAATCAATATGCTTGAAGGAATGCAAAGTTGAGTTTTACACCACCTTTGCAACAATCCTCCCCTTTCAACCTGTATGTATACATATTCTTTCTATGTAACAATAGTCCTGTGGACCATCAATTTACTTAACTTTTGGAGTACCATCTTATAGGATCTACACCAGTGGTGGGCAACCTGTGGCCCGCGGGCCGCATGCGACCCATCAGGGTAATCTGATTGCGGCCCACGAGACATTTTTGCTGATGTTGACCGTCCGCAGGCATGGCCTCTGATAGCTCCCAGTGACCGCGGTTCTCCGTTCTCAGCCAATGGGAGCTGCGGGAATGGGAGCTGTGGTGGGCCATGCCTGCAGACAGTCGATGTCAGCAAAATGTTTTGCAGCCCGCAATCAGATGACCCTGATGGGCTGCAGGTTGCCCACCACTGATCTACACTAAGGAATGTAATGGTAAAATTTCTAAACCTGCTGCAATTTATTTAAAATTATAAAAATGCAAGTGTATATAAAAATTGTATATGCTTCATAGATTCCCAGGCCAGAAGGAACCATTGTGATCATCTAGTCTGACCTCCTGTGTAACACAGGCCATAGAACTTCCCAGAAATAATTTCTAGAGTATATTCTTTTTGCTTGATTGTATCTGTTTCCTTACACCTTTCATATGGCACTTGTCTTCTCAAACTACATTTTTGTGGGCAGGAATCATTTGTACAGTGCCTGGTTCAATGAAGTCCATATCCAGCTCTGGGCCTCTGGGTGGTATTTACAACATAAATGATGAAAATTCCTTATATTTCATTTTAGTCAAGTTAGAACTTCATGAAGGAAAATATCAGAAGTAAGAGCTGTGACCATTGAAATTCAGTTCTTCAGCATTCATCAGGATAGTGTAGTATGAAGAACTGCTGCAGAGTTCACTCTCAAAGTGAATTCTGTTTTTTATAGATCAAGTCATAATGTTATCATTCTGTCCAGAACCTAAACATAGCAAAGAAAAGCTATGGCATAGGTTTAGTGTCAGAAGGCCCTGAGGAGGGCATTAAAAATGTACCTAAAGAGAACTAAGTTTCAGACTTTCACAAGCTCGGCTTGTACATCTCCACCCTAGATACAAGGTTAAGAAAACCTTTAAAACCACACTAACTAGTTGACTTAAAAAGCTGCATATCTGAAGCCTGCAAATCTCCACCAGATGTGATTAAAGCACACACTCCTAGTTCAGTTTCAGCCTCATGGGCAGACAGAGCAAGCTCTTTTACAGAGGGAATCTGAAAGTCAGTTACCTATTTTAATATCCATACTTTTATAAAGCATTATAAGGTAAACCTCCAAGATTAGGGGATACAGCTTTTGGAAATAAAGGATTCCATGCTGTTTCTAGTTACTCACTGTACGATTAGCCCAAGCTCGTTATGGTTTGTTCTCTAATGTATTTATGCTTATCTTTAATAGGAGGAATAGTAGCTTAATTTCTTCCCATTCTTACTTGACTCTTTACTCTGTCTATAGCTATAGCCAGTATTCCTCTGGGGTGGAAGGTGGGTGTTGAACTTGGTGAAGTAATGCAGAAGCATATGTCTTGTAAATTATGTTGAATTCAGTCAAATAATGGGGCTGATTCTTGCAATAACTTTTATTAGTGACATGCATCATCAGTACATGTTCCATCATTCAGCTTTGTCCAGCGGTCTGAACCTGACACAAATGGGAGCATTAATCTATACTGCTTACGCCGGTAGTAAGATGGAGTAGAACGACCTGGACCAAGAGGGGAAATGGCACAGCTTGTTTGTCATTCATCCAGGAGTAATACTAATGTTAAAAGATGTTTGGGTTTATCCTAATAAGCTAATTTATGGATTTGATTGTCATTTATTCAAGTCTATTAGTTTATAAACCAGTAATTTTAGAAGAACTATTCTAGCTCTCATGGACATGCCCTTCAAACTTGCAACCCAGACTGACAGTTTAGCCAAGAAGGATGTTACTCTGTTGTTTGAATTAATTACACTTCTATGTTCATTTTGATGCTACATGTACATACTGTTCTATAAAAACATTTTTGATTCTATTTTAACTGTTTTTCACTCCTAGAACATAAAGATCTGAAAGTTGCTTTGCAGTTAGAGTTCTTTATTGGACTCAAGTTGGCCCGGCAATACCAGAATTACCAGAGGGCAGATTCATTCCATTCTGTTTCTTTCCAAATCAGCTTCTGAACTAGAATAAGCATCAGTCTTAAGTGAAAAAAAATTACGGTGGGAAAAACAAAAGGGAGGCTGAAGCTAAACGTTCATATGCTCCACTTTTCTGCTGATCCACATCTTTTGTATTCAGATGAACAGTTTATAAGATCCAGCATTTAGATTTGTTTCTATTATTAAACATTTATAAAATCAGATGGGTAAAATCTGGAATATTATATATTTCACTAGATAAGTTAATGGATACTCATAAAAGATTATCCTCTCCCCTCTCTGACTTGAGTTCAAATCCAATTTAATGAGACAGATTTCTGTTTGGTGTGTTTCCTCTGAAGTCAGTGGAGATACTATCAGGATTAATTTGCACAATATCTACAATGAAATGAGTGTATTGCTGTAACAGGGTGCACTCATATCACACGAGCATCCCGTGGTTGAGTGCATGGGTGCATGGAATTTTTTCTTCACTCACAGTGCCCCATCAGCCATTATGCTTGTCAGTTGGTGTATCTTTCTGTAGTCCTCCCTGGACTCAGTCATTAACCAGTCCATCTAGATTGCAAAGTTCCAACTCCGGTATTGAGCAGAACCCCAAGGGCTTCTTCCCTGGTGACTCTTTGCCTCTACTTGAGTCCTCTACTTGAGTCCTTCCTACTGAGCCACTCTTCTTGGACTCAGTTCGCTAACCACAGCTCCCCGCTGAGTCAGTCCCAGTAGTGCAGCCCTCTTCCCTGGGGTGTCACAGTTCTAATTCCCTTCCTTAGGGTGTAGACACTTCCCCCACCAGCCACTAGGGGAATCTGGTCCAATCCACTGTTTCTTTTAAATATAGCAGCCTCACGCTGCGTCCCTTTAGTAATTGCTGTTCTGCGTTTCCATGGGCCACTTCCCCATAGCCTGTCTTAGTTGAGTCCCAGCAGCCAGTCAGGAGCTATTCTCGGGCTTCCTCTGTCCCTTCCAGCAACTGATCTATCCAGCCCGTTTGCCTCTGCACCCAGCCAGGAACACCTTTTGCTCACCTGGTCTCTGCCAGCAGACTGAACTCACTCTGCAGTTCCTTCTATACAAGACGGCTGGGCCCTGATTGGCTGCTCCCTGCAGCCTCTTTCCTCATTGGCTGTGTCCCATGCAACTGCTATAGGGAGTTTGGAAAACCCTCTCCACTGCCTTTTTCTGGGGTGGGTTGCAGCAGAGCCACAAGGCCTCCAGCAGGGGGCCTCAGGGCCTATCTCTCCCCTTCACAATTGAATTTATTGTGGTTCTTGAAGACAGCGGTCCTCTTCACAAAGCCATCAGCACCATATAGTACTATACAACTGATTGATTGAAAACCGAGGACCTAATTCTGATCTCAGAATGCTTTTACATTGACTTCAGTGTAGTTACTCTTGATTTTTCACCAGTGTATCAATTAGTTGCACAGGGTCACAGATGAGGCTAATAGTAAGATCCAAAGAAATTTATAAGCACAGAATATCCGAGGAAACACAAATTTTACTCTCTACTCTGGGGAGTTGTAAATCCCTATATAAAATGCTATTATTGAACCCTAAATTCTTTTCTCTTTCTAGCGTTGGCTTTCTTTGTGACTGAGATTCTTGGTATCTGGGGCTGCAGTAGATGATGTGCACGTATTTACTGCAAAATATCCAACAGGGATAGAAGAGAATGATATATTGCCTGCTGAACTGTTCTGTGTCCATCATTCAGTCATGAATATGAGGAGTCAAAAATGCACCACTGCAAAATAGACATAGGTGAAATGTTTTCCCCCATACACAAAACCATTAAGCATGTTTATTTATTTGGCTGTTATTTTTGCTATACTGAGTTGCTTCTCTTAGTGTACCATGCACAAAGGTTGCATAAGGTTGAATACAGGGATTGCGTTCCCAGGTTGACAAGGTTACAAGAAACCCAGCAGCTTAGCCAAACTATTTTTCTATGGGTCCCTTCTAAATAACTTGCAAGTGGACTCTGGAGCACAGGTTGCACCAAATGTTCTTTGTCTGCTTAGTGCTTTGTTTGTTTTTTTTGTTTGCCTTTTTTGTTGTTTTCTTTGCTCATTAAGGGCCAAATTCTGATATTCCTACCCCCATCAAAATAGTACCTTATTTCACAAGTGAAGTCAGTTGGGCTACTCGCGATATAAGGTATCATTCAATGTGAGGCTATCAGAATCTAGGCCTTGGTAGCGTTTATCTTTCTCCATTTGTTCTATCTTTGTTTCTTCCTGTACTTTTAAATTGTGCTTCTGCATCAGGTAAGTACTGGGGGGAGGGTTGTTAATTATTCTTTAGTATAACTGTTGTATAGAGTAAGCAGTCTTAAGAAGAAGTTTTAGAAAATCAATAAGCTTTTTGGGACACTTTCAGCAATGTAGTTAAAACAAATGCCTAAATATATACATATGTGAATAGCTCAACTGACTTCAGTGGGATTACTCATATATTTAAAATTAGGCATATGCTTAAATACTTCCTGAATTGGGGCCCAGTCAGAATTTTGTCAAACTTCTTGATTTACAATAAACAAAAAAAGATTTAAAGTCTTCTTTGGATCCTGGGTACAGATCTAGCATATTAAGCATGCTGAAGTCTGTGCTGTTTTCTCTCTTCTGCAGGGAGAATGATAGGAAACTTCAGTTCTTTCTAAAATTATAGAAAGGTCTCATCTGAGTACACAACAAGCAGCACCAGACAAGAAAATGAACAAATGTGACACAATAATTTTTTATCAGCGCCTCCCATTTTTATTTTGGATGAGCAGCAGTGAAGTCGACTAGAATCCTGACCTGTGACGTTCTGGCAGACAGTGCCTTGATGTTTGCAATTTTAGTTTGTTACATTTGTCCTTTTGGTGATTTGCTGGCAACGAAGTGAAGCTGAATTAGAACAGTAAACTATTAAGCAATGTTTACAGCAGCGTCAGGGATCACAGTTCTGGTCAGTTTTATTTTGCTGCCATCTGGAATGTAGAGTGGAATAAAAAAGAGAAAAAATGCATTGGGAGAATGTGGAGCCGTGGAAAGCGAGAGAAAGGGGGAAGGCAGAATACAGGGAAGGGAGATATCAAGACTATAATTTAAGGTAACTAAAGAGACATCACAATTCACAAATGAAAGGGGTAGGAAGGAAAGTCTCATATTATTCAGTTCCACTGGTTGCATCACACACAATTTTCCACCACCCACCCAGATCCCTCTAGATGTCTATCAGGCCTGTTTTTGAACACCTGTAATGATACAGCTTCAATTACCATAGTAGGCAGTCTGTTGTCAGATCACATATACTGTTAAGATACTTTCCTAACATCTTATCAAAATGCTTATCTTACCATTCTCATCTAAAATACATGCAGTACATAAAAATGTAGCAGGTGTTTGTGGGATCCTGCAAATGTTCCTAGTTGCTTTTTGTTGAGTCTCTATATTTGTTCACATACCCTCCTCCTCCTACAGCACTGATTTCCCCAACTTCATACAGATGTGTTTGTTATGAATCCTCATAGTCTTAGACTAGGAATGCTTTCAAGTCAAGGAGAAAGAATAGTCTAGGTTGTGAAATCTGGAACTTTTTGACAGAGAGCCTAGAGGGAACTATATCTGCAGTTTCACTAGGCCTTATTGCGTCCTCTTACAAGGCCCAATCCAAGGCCCACTGGAGTCAGTGGGAGTCATTCCATAGGCTTCAATTGGCATTGGATCAGACCTATATGCTTAGACTATTAATGCCACTCCTGATTGGCCACATGAGCAACTTGAGGCTCATCTTTTCCATTGGATCTGAGAATACCACCTTTGTAGTGCTTCTGTCTATTGCTTCTTTGGCCATGGGAGATCATTTCTGATGGTTCAAATCCAAGTGTCTTGTTTGGTAATTTTAACCTTGTCCCGAAATCAAGGAGACCGTCCCACCTGCTATTTTTGAAATCAATGACTGGCATTTCAATGTTCATCTAACAATAACAATCACTTTTACAGATCTCTTTATCAGTATATCTCAAAGCACTTTATAAAAGTGGATGGTAAGCACAATGAACTCCATTTTACAGATGAAGAAAGTGAGGTAGACAGTGAGATTATAGGCTTTGCCCATGGTTGCACAGCAAGTTAATGGACAATTATTAATCCAGAACCCTAACCACTGGACCACATTGCCAGATTTTATTTCCTAAATTTAAAACATTTTAAATTTTTGAAAACATTGAGTAATCAAATTAAGAACATAATTACTTTACAACTTAACTAATGCTCTAATTTAAATTAAGTTTACAAAATTAAAGTAAATGTAGTTGATCTGCTTCTTAAAAATCCCCTTGTTTAATTTGACCCAAATAATTTCTGCCTACCTTTACTTTAAAATAAGTATGTCAGTTTGCTTCAGCATAAGGTTTTTGGTAGATGGTGTATTTAGCACATAATGTATTGGCAAAGTGTTTCATTTTATTTTTTTTAACACTTCACTCCACTAGTCTGTAAATACAACTGGGAGAGAAAGCTGTGTTATACAATTTCTGAGTTGTTTTATCAAATATCAATAATACTTAAAGGAAGGTACAAGTGGGAAACCATGTTTATACAAACCTGATGTTCCCTGGCTTCACTATATCTTGCTCAAGAGGTTAGCAACCTTATATTTCATAACAGGAAAGAAACTAAATCACAGGGAGTTCACCTACATACACATTTTTTTAGAGAATTATTCAGCCAACATCACAGAGCTTAAAAACCCCTAGACTTCATGGTCTCTGAAGACTGAATTCATTATGTCTTAAACAAGATAAGATTTCCCTTTGGGATTTTGATCTGGATGCTTTCTTTATATAATTTACCTGTTTAGGAAGTAGGCAAAGAGAATAGATTGACTCTTGTAAGTCAGTACATATCAGATATTCAAAGATATTTTCTTGCTATTCCAGACTTAATAATGATTTTTTTTTTGAAATGTAGACAGGTTCATATTTTTCCCCTGGGTTGAGACATGAGGCCTAGTCTTTGTGCCATTTTCATTTATAGTTTTCCATAAGGCAAGATGCACAGGATGTAAAGCTCTCTAGTAATGACTCTATTAAGGATATGTGAAAAGAAGGTATAAATTGGAATTAGGAATCCTGTCCAAAGAGGTATAACTTGCTTAAGCAATAAAGTAATAGTGATAGTCTCTGGAAAATTTGGACATTTTTGGAAAAGTTAGTCCCAGAAGTGGATATGAACCCAGATTCCTTTTGCCTCCTTTTGGCAATAAACAATTGGGGGAAAAAATCCCTAAAATGAAAGGGACAGATCCTTAGTATCATTCCACTGAATTTGATTTACTCCGGCTGAGAATCTGGCCCAAATCTCCATTAAAATCTACTTCTTACAGTTGAGTGGCTTAAAGCTGTGTACACAGGGACTGGTCTTAAGGATCCAAGCCATGTTTTCCTTGTGGAAAATGATGATGATGATGATTTTTATCAACATCTGTGAAATTTCATTTTTGTGATAATCTCCTTTCACAGTAAATAACTGAGTTCTTGTGGAATTTTAATTTTAAATGCTTGTAATTGAATGAATTGTGGCTTGAAGAGGAAGAACAACTCTGATTTAAAGTCACTAGCCTTCATGAGTTTCATAATTCACAATGGCATCTCATTTATTCTGAAACATATACAGTAATTGCTTTTCTGCCTTGCACAGTTTGTTACTGGTCTTGCTCTGCATTAGCACATGTGAAACATAGGTTTACTTCTCAGTCCCTTTCTCCTTTTTTCCACTGGGCCTGGAATCTGTTGACAGGTCATGTAGGCTCTGGAGAAAGGAGGTAATTTAACATTGCTGAACTGTGGTTCATTTCACCTGTTTAAGGAGCAGCAATGGCCGGCTTTGAAGGGTGTTGGCTGATTTCATGCTTAAAGAGGGTGGCATGATGTGGGTTCTTGAGCACTATCTGTACACATGACCCCCCCACTCCGCATCTCCATCAGCCTAGTATCTAAGTACTCTGGGAAACAAAAGATCTTACCAAGGGAAAAAATGCTCATCTCACTAGCAAGTGGAGCCAGGAATAGTGGAGACACCATTGGGGAGTAGGGGGGGAGGAATAAGATATCAACCAGGAGCAGTTAGGGCAGTGCTCCACATGCTTCTCCCCACACCCAAATTGCTGGGGGGCTGCTTCTTTCTATTGCCTCCCCTCTTCCCCTTCCTTATGTTGCAATACAGGCATGTTTGTGGGGGGAGGAAGGATGTCACATGCTGCAGCCAGGCACTGGAGCCTGTCTCTCCCACCACAGATGCCTTTGGGCAGTGGGGGGTGGTAATGGTACTGGTGATTGGCTCCTGCCTGGAGAAGCTGGGGATGAGAGAGGTTGCTACTGTATGCTGCCTAGGCAAGTAGCCCTTTTGGGCTTCCTGTTTCAGCTGATTCTTCCCATCCTTAATTTAATATGCTGGATCTTTGGTGATGCCGGGGCAAGGCTCATTGCCAGTTTTGCAGTCTTGAAGGATTCTTTCCATATGGCAAAATTGTTTCCACCATCCATCTGGCATCCTAGAGTTCTAGTTTTGGGTGTTTTAAATTACAATCATCACAACTTTCGTAGAGTCATAGATTTCAAGGTCAGTAGGGACAATTGTGATAATCTAATCTGGCTTCCTGTGTAACACAGACCATACAGCTTCCCCAAAACAATTCCTAGAGCAGATCTTTTAGAAAAACATCCCATCTTGATTTAAAAATTGTTAGTGATTGAGACTCCACCATGACCCTTAATAAGTTATTTCAGTGGGTAATTATTCTCACTATTAAAAATTTAAACCTTATTTCCAGTTTGAATTTGTCTAGCTTCAACTTCCAGCTATTGGATCATGTCATACCTTTCTCCGCTAGATTGAAAACCCCATTATTAAATGTTTGTTCCCCATGTAGGTACTGACTGTTATCAAGTCACCTTTTAACCTTCTCTTTATTAAGCTAAATAGATTGACTCAAGTAGCTCAGTCACTATAAGGCATGTTTTTTAATCCTTTAATCATTTTCATGGCTCTCCTCTGAACCTTCTCCAATTTATCAACATCCTTCTTGTATTCTAGATGCCAGAACTGGACACAATATTCCAGCAGCGGTCACACCAGTACCAAATACAGAGGTAATATAACCTCCCTACTCTTACTTGATATTCTTCTGTTATATACCCAAAGATCCATTTTTGGCCAGAGCGTTGCACTGGGAGCTCATGTTCAGGTGATAATCCACCACAATCCTCAACTGTTTTCCAGAGTCACTGATTCCCAGGATAGTCTCTCCCTTATTGTAATTATGGCCTACATTCTTTGTTCCTAGATGTATAAACTCATATTTGGCCACATTAAAACGCATATTGTTATTTTGTGCTCAGCTTACCAAGCAATCCTGATGGCTCTGTAACAGTCACCTGTCCTATTCATTATTTACCACTCCCCCAATTTTTGTATCATCTGCAAACTTTATCGGTGATATTTTATGTTTTCTTCCAGGTCATTGATAAATGTTAAATAGCGTAGGGCCAAGAACCAATCCCTGTAGGTCCTTACTAGAAACACACCCATTTGATGATGATTTTCTGTTTACAATTAAATTTAGAGTCCTATCATTACCCAGCTTTTAATGCATTTAATGTGTGCTATGTTAATTTTGCATCTTTTTAGTTTTTTTTTTAATCAAAATGTCATGCGGTACCAAGTTGAACGCCTTAGAGAAGTCTAAGTATATTACATCAACACCTTTATCAACCAAACTTGTAATCTAATCAAAAAAAGATTGACAGGATTTATTTTCCATAAACCCATGTTGATTGGCATTAATTATATTACAACGTTGCAAGGTTCCAGTATGATTGGTGGGTTAAAAATGGTCCCTGTAACTTGGTGGGCTGCCTGGGCTTTGAACCTGGGCACAACAGCAGTGCAGAGTGACTGGAGGTGTCTGTCTCACGCATTTTATATCTTCCCCTTATCTCATCTCTCCTGTGTAGAGGAAAGGAGTGGGTAGGGTACCTGACTTCAAGTTAGGTGCCTAGTGCTGACCTGAAGTTCCAAGAGGACATGGCCTTCATAACCATTCTCAAGTTTATGATACCTGTGGCCATTAGTGCCAGTTGAGGTCCACACAGGAACAACCCTGCTAGATAGTTTGGGGTTGTTAATCCAGTTGTTTAATAGTTTAAAATAAAGTTGCAGCCTTTGTAATTAACCATACTATGCTGTATATGTCTCATTGTTTCTGTCATCACATCAGTGTTTCTTTGCACAATCGAAAGTGATTATCTTTAATCTCTTTGGTGTTTATACTGTACTGAACAAACCAGTCACTCAATAGTGACAGTGTTATATCTCACTTTCCTAGAATTTCTCTCTTTTGCCCAATGCCTATTAGTTAAGCAGTCAAGCTTCTCTCATTCTCCCTCTAAACTCAGTACCCCATCCCACCTTCAGCCATCCCACCTTCAGCTGTTGTGTCAAATGTCATAAGCTAACCAGGAGCTGGTCTAGTCTGTACTTGAATGAAAAACCTCCCAAGAAAACTTGGGTACTGTGGAAAGTGATGTTAGTGATTCAGTAGGTGTCACTCTTCCCTCTGCATCATCGCTGAACCAATGCCACTATATGTGGTCCTGGAAATGGCATATTTGGGATAATATATCCTGACCACTCATGCAGATAGAAAGATTCTATGGCAGTGCGATTGAACTGTGGACTTTTTTCATATATAGTGACCATGTGTCCACATGTCCAAGAATCTTTGTGGAGGATGATTTGAGAATCGGTTTTGGACATTACAGAGTATGCTTTGCCATACAAATCCCTGGTACTAGTTTTGGGGTTATCAGTGTTATAAACCATCTTTAAACTTCATAAAAGCATTAAAATGTGTTGTACTCTGTTTGGAAAAATGACATTGTAAGGTTTCATGTTTCTTGTGTCTCATTGATTACCTGGGATCTAAACGTTAAGCTGGGCTTTTCATTTTCTTGTTTTATCACCCAGTTACTTGAGGTTCTCGTGCAAATCATGCCTTCAGTGGCACACGTGAAATTCATTGTCTTCAACTTTGGAAGGTAGTAAACAATTCTGTCGGTGTGTAAGAAGGCATAGAATCCAGCTCTCTGGGCTGTGTTGGTTCCTCAGGGCTAACAAGTAAAAATGTATTTTAGTCATTAAAGTCAGTAACCGTGACTGAATACACAGAGGGAGCAGAGCTGTTATGTGAGAAGGTGTCATTTCTGCAGTCAGTTTTCAGAGTAGAACTGCACTTTAATTTCGCACCACCTAGTAGCTGCTAAATATTTAGAAGAAAGGACCCATACTTCCTCCCCCAGGTTTAACAACTGTCGGGTTATTTCCCTGGTTTTTGCTATAGTACTAATGGAAAAGTTAATGGTAAAACAAAAAGAAGACATCTGCTAAGGAATCTGGTTGCTATTTAATGTTTTTTTGGGTACAGCACATTCACCACCTGTTAATCCAAAGCATCTAGGGCTCAATCCTTGTGTGTGTACAAGCTGTCAGGGAAGGAGAGGAAATGTGGTTATATGCCAGCCTTGCACTTGAACTGATATAGGTCAGTTAATGGCCTTCAGGTGACTTTTATGCCAGCTAAAGATCATTGGAGCACAGTAGTTCTCTCATACAATACTTTCCCCTTCATGGCCCACTCCCAATGTAATCCCTATGTTGCTGGTAGGTCCTACCTGCTCTATATCAAATAGGAATTTGTGCACACCAGGGCCATGCATATCTGTCCAGTTAGGGCAGCTTTGTGACCCCTTTGTGCCATAGGGCCAGCACAAAGGGGCTGTATGCTCTTTGTGAGTAGTAACTGTGATACACCTGGTGTGATACACCTTGCCATAAAAGATATGGCAAGATCCAGGAGTCAGCCCCCGTCCCTTCCTCCAATACATTCTGTCTACAATATATATCCTGTAATGTAAGAAGCCAATGTAGCTATTACTATGAAAGTCTTAGCACAACTACTGTAACATACTGCTATCTTGGTTTCTTGTTATTATAGGCACTATATCCTCTTTAGACAAACAGCACTTTTTATTAGATTCTGCCATCCCTTCACATGTTTAGTACCTGTCTCCTTGAATAGTTCAATTAATTTCAGTGGTCCTCCTCAAGAAGTAAGGTGCTACTCAGTGTGGGTAAGGGTGGCAGAATATGGTGCATAGTAGGGTTATTAGTCCTGCCACATCAAATAGTAGGCTAAGCTCAGGTTCTAGCCAAACTGTGATCAATCAGCCCCGCTCCACACACAATCACACCAGTTGCTAGTGACTTCAATGGGTTTCCTAAGCTACTGCACTGTGGTTATGGAGACTTTACCCTCAATCCAGCTGGAGTGGGAGTGTTTTCCTGTTTTGCCTATGAATACCCTTTGCTGGTTGGGTCAATGGTCCTAGCTGGTGGCTCTATCAAAGATGCGGGAATAGTCAACCTTTCTGAAAATTGGTAACTCCAAGATTATCCAGATACTTGGAAATTTATCCGTGATGCACTATAAATCACTTATTTTCTGTTACTCAAACAGAATTATTTTAAACTACAAATAGAATCTCAACACTAAAATTTTTACTTTCATTGATCTAATATACATATATTTTAAACCAGTATAAACATTAAGGCTGGTGACAAACATGATGGCATTTTGAACTGTCACATTTTATCATGTGGAATAATATTCACTGGCGGGTTTTTTTTTTAAAGTATATCACATGCAAATGCTTCTATCTAAAGGCTGATGACTTTTTTTTTGAAGATTATTTTGAGCTGTCTCTATCACACCTGCATCTATCATTCTTTACTTCTGTTTTTAATCATCCACTTTAGGTGCTCAGATACTGCCAGGATAAGCAAAGTGTAAAAGGCCTGATAGATGAATGTGAACCATGTCACAAACACGTGGACAAAGAAATGTAACAAAAGATCCCAGCTGAGAAATAGCTCCTTACCCTTCTCCTCCTTTGCTAAAAACCCTGTAAAATGACTGCTTTACCGTGGCCAATAATTAGTACCCTTATCTGGAGCAATGCCTGCTGTGTACAGCATCTCCCCCAAAGATGAGTAAATAAAGCACAGGGTACATCTGAGAGTAAATAACCCCATACAGGGAAACATACTTTAGCCTGAGAAACAATTGAAAGGAATCTGTCATAGCTTCACAATTAAAGGTACAATATTAGTTTCTGTCTATCTGTCATGTCTATAGAAAAAACAAAATCTTTACTGTTACTAATGGTTCACTAGTCTAACAGCCCTATTTAAAATAACTGCACAGTTTCCAGACCAAAAATAAATACCTCTTGAAGGGAAGCTGAGGCAAATTTACCACTTATTACCACAGAGCAGCTTGACATCACTTCATTTCAAATTTCAAACTGACTATCCACGCAGCAGGAGGGATATTCATTTTAAATTAAACATGCCAGGAATTGGACTTCAAAGGAAGCAAGGAGAATATTTTGTTTCCTCACTGGAAATTCTCTATGTCTGCACCAGTGAATTTTGGCTCACTATTTTTCCTGTTAAAATTAATTGCTATCCATGCTAAGCTAGAGCAATTAGATCATGAAAGAACTCTTACAGTGGCTCATGACATGGGAAGAGGATGAGGGGCACAAAGAAGGAGATGTAGTTATCAGACTACTGATACCAACTGCTATCAGAGCTTAAAAAAATACAGGAGAGGGAGCTTAGGAAAGCAAGATTTGAAGTTTTTATCAACTAACTGTTGGTCTGAGATGCATAACTTGCAGTGTGTGAAACTTGGGAATACAACATAGGATGAGGGAGATGAAGCTTGCCTCAACATGCGTCCATTAGCTGTAATTAATGTTGTTGTCACAGAGGTGTTCACTTAGAACCATATCTGTCTTGTCTATGCTCATAATAGGATTAGGAACACCCATTTTAAGGGGTTTATAAGCAACTAGAAAAAATTGGCTTGAACCAAAATCTTGTCTGACAGGTCTAACCCCTTAAAGCACCTTTAAAAAATATCATCTATGTTTAAATTGCAGCAGGAGTACAAGCAAATGTGCATATTTGCTGGATTTGGGTTCTTTCTAACTGCAGTTCTATAACTCAGTATGTTTCTTTTCTTTAAAAATGTTGGTCATTAATATGGAGTGTGATTAATCTATATGAGAGAGGTATGAGTGTATCTGTACAGTTAAATGAAATCAGTGATTGTTTCAGAATAAACGTTAATGAATATACAGCCATATTTTGTAATTTCTTATACTGTATGCAAGTTAGTGTATTATTGATGTAAATGTTGCATACTAATGCCCAGATGGGTTTGATCAGGAATTACTGTGTGAAATTCTATGGCCTGTGTTATGTCGAAGGTCAGATTATGATTAAATTATCATAATGGTCTCATCTGAGCTCTGCATGTGAGTATAAGCTGAGATGGCATCAATTAGCTAAGGATTATGATTAAATCATCCAAATACTTGAATTCTAAGATATTATCATGAACTGGTCTTGAGCTGTGTGTACACATGTACTACTGTCCTCTTCTGGATGGAGTCAGAACTGCTATACTGTGGTTCATACTCCCTATACAGCTAACAACTAAAAGAGTCTCACTTAGCTCAAGTGACAGGGGACTATTTTTAGAACAGGTGGTTCTGCATTCCATTCCCTTTGTCACCATGAAACTCTGAGAAGCCATGGCTTACAGCATAATAGCAACAATAAAGTTCCTAGGGGACCACAAATCGGTTATATTAATAAGGGTCACATGGTAATAAAAAAGTGGGGAAAATCTGGTGCTTGAAATAAAGCTAATATTTTCTCTGGTGATTACTTGGGGCTTTCTGCAGCATGCGGCGAATGACAGCATCAAGTTAACAGAAAGGAAGCATAGCAACAGCATGCCTTGTCACTTAGTAACTAGATGGAATTACGATGAGGAAGGAATGAACATATATAAGTAAAATATTCAAAAATATAGATATTTATTCAAATAATAGATGGAAAACCAGAGAGAAGAAAAATGGAAATAACTAAGATTCTCCAAGTACACTTCAGTGAAGTGCTAAAAAGAATCCTAACTGTCTGTCACCATTCAATGTGCCATAATTTTATTATCTTTCCACATGAAGCGGTGCTATTGCAGTGCTGTTACATTCTCTCCCCTCACCTCTGGGTGCCAAAGAAGTTTGACAGATGAACCTTCAAGGAAATACTTTATTTTGCAGACACGGATTGATATTTTATTATACAAACCACATCTACATGAGTGATTTTCCCTATGTGCTGTCATGCCCAATGCTGATGAATATACAGTGATATATTTCAGCTAAAAACAGAATCCCAATTAATTTCCCTGTTATGTTCTTTCACCCTGGGACTGAAAGTGTGTTCCTTATCATTAGAATTCCTTCCTTTACCCACTGATCCAAGTAAAGCATAGAAGAAAAAAGAGAAACCAGACTGCTGGGGAAAGAAAACTCTTCCTATTCGAGCTACCCCCTGACCATTAAATTTCTGCCAAAGATGTCAGCTTTTTAATGAAAAAAATCACCCTAAAACACAATTCAAAACTCTTTTTAAGGGATAGGGAATGAGATTTTGGGAAAGTGGCAGGACATGATTTTATGTTGTTAGATCTTCTTCTAGTTTGGATATTTAATCAAATATGCAATCCAGATCTTGTACAATGCTAGAGATTATTACACTTATAAACCATTTCCCCCTTTCACTGCCATTGCTTCAGCAGCTCTTCATTTTCAGTGGAGTACAAGTACAGCTCCTTATCTACAAGTTCTCATTTTTATAGGCTCAAGGTAGAATTGTAAGCAAATGTTAGGAACACATCTTTATTGCTTATTTTGTAGAAGACATGACACAAGGGTGATCTCTCTTTTACAATGCACCATCTTTTGATGTTTTGTCTCAAAATATTGACGTATTAGTCATGAATTTGCATAAGCAACATCACATACATTTTCTCTACTCTCTTTGCAGTAAAGAAAGCTTTACCGCAACTGTGCTTGACTAGGGAGGAATCACGTTGTGTTTGGTAACTCTTTCTGTTATTGAGTAGCTTCCGGGATTGAATGAGCATTTAACACAAAGAAAGGTAGTATTCCAAACTTCATTCACCTTAGGGACAAATATTTTATGTGTTCAGGGTGCTTTCAAAACAATTACCATTTAAATTTGGTTCATAGAGTATATTTTTATTTTAAAATATTCTACCTTTTTGGAAATTTTCATAATAAGTTTGGCAAAATACTTGAGTATATTTTAAAGATACCAATATTAACATCATCATTTTCCCTGTGTAGCATAGTCAGTAAAGTTGATTGGTGGATGACAATTCTGTTTCACAGAATTATGTTAAGAAGCCTTGATTGTGTGTGTGTGTTGGCATGTTTCTTCTTCTGCAAATATGAATTTCATGTTTTTATGGCCTCTTTTCAATTAAAAGGAACTCTGTCAAGAAAGTATAAGACCAACATTTATGACACAACAAACAGTGGGGTCCTAGTCCATGACTGGGAGTCCAAAGTTCTACCACAATACTACTAATAAATAATATTAACAATAAAAAGTTTCATAAAATTTTATGGTCCAGATTCTGCCTATCTTACTCCTCTTGAGAAAGATTTACTGCAAAAGCAGCTCCATTGAATAAAATGAGTCTGCTCTCAGAATAAGGTACCACTCAGTGGGATTAAGAGTGGTAGAATGTAGCAAAATGAATAAAAATATTTTCATATAAACATTCTCTAGCAGTGTTGTGAACCCAAACATCTTAACATTATCCTAGTCTGTGAGAAAGTGTTTCATCATCCAAGCCAAGTAAAATGCAAAAGTGAACGATGACCATACATCCAAATTAGACATTTTTACAATTATTTTCTTTTAATAATTTGTCATATAATTTGTGTCATAAATAAGGATTTTTGTTATTAACAACATATTAGTTTTATCCTAGCAGCTTCCCTTTAAAGTCAAGGCAGAAAAGCAGTGGGTTTATATGTAATAGAAATTGTGAACTTTTTCAGCCCTTGTTGAGTTGCTGTCCCCATGCACTATGATCCAAACTAAACAAAAAGTAGTATCACTTCCACCTGGTTTCCATACTGAAGACGGGTGTAAACATATAGCATATTTCTATTAAAGCAAGAATGATTTTTAAATAAAGAATTTAAGAGCCCACCATCTTACTTCCAAAGTTGCTTGTAATTTTTTTTTCTCCTCCACAAATGTCTGTATGCCTGGCAGAGAAAATTGTGTCCTACAAGAATTGCTGTATCCGAGCCAAGTGTTGCTTCTACTGTACTTTATCTGATCATGATCAGGCATCTTCCATGGATCTTTTTTTGTTGAAGGTGAAACAGCAGTCTGTGCTGTTTCTGCTGCTGCAGAGAAAAGAAGGTGAAAGGCTCAAATCCCAACAGACTTTGTCTTAAAGCTGAAGAAGCCCAGTTTTATGGGGCTAGGATTTTAGGACTAGTGTAAAATTATAGGACTTGCCATTTCCTATGGTGCTAGAATCCAGAAAGGAGTTCCTTGTTAGAAATACAGAATATAATCTTACATTCTGTTAATTCAGCAGGGCCGTCCCTATATTCATGCATATGAATACCCGTTGCATACCTTTCTGAGGCAACTGCTGGATATGGTGTTCTTTATGAGAGCTAGTTTGTGACATTGCATTAGCCTTACTATGGTCCATCAAGCTAATTTAATTGCATCAGGAAATGAGAGCAAGGGCATCATGATGGTGCAGCTTTTCTCTCCCAGACCCAATCAGGAATCCCCAGACATGGCAGAAGTCTCAAGTAGAGACCTGCTCTGCTCAGTATGCTAATTGGGAGCAGGGTTTAAAGGATATAAAACATGTAGTGCTCACAAAGCTGATTTTCAGTCAGCTGGAGCGAGGTCACTGCTACCACTTGCCCTTCCTCCAGCAGTAGAGTACATCATCTCACTCCAGAGGGGTTTTCTGCAGGAAGGGAATATGCAATAGTTGAGTATGGTTGGCTAGGAGACCAAAAACTATTGTCAGCTTGGTATTTTTATGTTTTAAATTGAACTATCACATTGATGAATTAGCATCGAATCCTATCACTCTAATTTGATAATTTGCCTGTGCATTAGGATAAGTAGGATTTGCATAATAGTTTTCACTTGTCTATTTAGAAATAAAATAGTTTGATATTTGTGTGGACTAAATGGGATCAAGCTACCAACTGCCAGGAGACTAATTTGATTTTAAAAAGACACCACTGGGATTAAACTGAGTTTGCTACTGCTGGGCAGCAGCTGCTTCTGCCCCATCCCTGAAGGTTTCTTCTTTTTCCCCAATTATTTTGCTCTCCCACTCCAGACTGACCATTTGTATCAAGCAACAGAGGGTCCTGTGGCACCTTTGAGACTAACAGAAGTACTGGGAGCATAAGCTTTCGTGGGTAAGAACCTCACTTCTTCAGATGCAAGACTTCAGACTTGCATCTGAAGAAGTGAGGTTCTTACCCACGAAAGCTTATGCTCCCAGTACTTCTGTTAGTCTCAAAGGTGCCACAGGACCCTCTGTTGCTTTTTACAGATTCAGACTAACACGGCTACCCCTCTGACATTTGTATCAACTTAATCTTAAATTCACATTTTTATTTTCAAAACCCAAAACCAAATTGCAAATCCTCCATTAGCTAGTCCAGCCTTCTTGGGGATGGTAGACAAAGAAGTGGTGATACTTCCATGGGCCTCAACACACTAGTATCCTCACAACACCCCTGAGAGTAGGGAACTGAGTCACAGGTTAGATAATTAACTTGCTGTAGCTCACACATGAGTTCCATAGCTAAACTGGTTTGAAGCCAGGTCTGAGTCCCAGTCCAGTGACCAATCTACTAACGTACCTTTCCGACCTATTGCAAGTTTCAGTACCATACCTCTTAAAAAAAGTCAAGCATCAAAAAAGGGCTCTGTCCTCCCAGCATCCTCTTACATCTCTTTAAAATTCTGCAATTGTCATCCTTGCAACTCTGAATTCTTTAGGTTGCCTCTAGTGGGTATTTTTATACATCTTTTATTTTATAACTAGATTTTATACATAATGTGGAATACTCAATGGAGATTTTACATTTTTTTTCCTGGGGCTACTTGATAACATTTTTTTCAATCTATTAAAGTACCCAACTCCTTTCAAAGATAGGTCTACAATATGATGTGCCATATCTGACTTTAGGCACCTGCAAAACTTGCAGTCTCTGGTGGGAGATCACTAACTTCAGATCAATTAGAACATCATGTTTCCTCCCTTTTTGTTGTATATTTATTTTTTGTGTGTCTAAATGTTTCTGGCAAAGGAATTTCCAGGGAGCTGTCATTCTTCTAGTACAAAAGTATATTATCAAAGTATTTCCGCAGGTAATACCAGGAGAATGCTAAAATCATCCACAAGTCCAGAGAACGAAGGAAAAATCCTGATACCTAATGGTAAAATTCTTCAAGCTTTCCATTTAAAATGCCAGTGTTTTTTCTAGGAAATGCTGTGGTGATAGAGAATTAGTTCTAGAAAGAAATAGATGAAAATTTAAAAAAAAATAAAGAAAACCTCTGGGACATATTCTGATCTCATGTCAGTTTTACACCAATGTAGTTCCATTGATTTCAGTGGAGTTACTCCTGATTTACACCCATGTCTGGGAGATTAGACTGTTGATGGGTATCTACGTCTGTGTGCATGAGATTTACCTGTATTTAAATATGTATATCTTGTCTGGGTATGTTTAAGAGCCTTGTGTATTTATATATCAAAATTAATACAAATATTTATGAAAGAAAAACAATACTTGCGGAAGTTTCAATATTTCTGTAGCTGTGGACATCCTTGAGCTTTCTCTCTTTCTGTCTCTCCATCTAGTTATATCTTCTATGAACTCCATCACTATATTATCTTAGCATTTCCCAAGTATTTCAAAAGAAATACAATAACAGTATATCATTCTTTCTTCCTTACCAGCATGTTGGTGGAATAGTTGGATTAGAGTGTGTGTGTGTGTAAAACACACACACGAGAGAGAGAGGATGATATTGAAGAGGAAAAACAAAGTCAAATAGATGAGGGGGCAACCAGGATCCAGTCTGGTCCTTGCACAATTTAGAGCAGCCTGCTGGCCCAATACTACTGGAACATGGCATGTTCCTGCTGTGCCCTTCACAGGTTCCCCCATAATTCTGCCTGTGCCAGGGAATAGGTGGTGTGCAGCTGGCTATGCCATCATCACACCACCCAGACATTTCCCTCCGCAAGGAGGTTCTGTGGATTGAGGTCAGCTGTCTACCCATTTATGTCACATGATGTAAAAGAGAGAACAGTGCTGGTCTGAAGTTTTTAGGTAGTATTTCTTTAATTTTTGTAAATATAATTTAGTTTTATATTTATGTTTGATACCTTGTAGGCAGAGAGGGTTCAGGAGCTTGTAGATCTACTCCCCTTCCCCCAGAGGACAGATGTCCCTCTGATCACCTTCTCTAAAAATTTTTTATGAAACACCGTGCACCATCCCACGTCTTCTCCTGTCCTGTGTGCTTCATTATATTATAGCCCTGATCTCTGTGATGAAGGGTTTCAGTATATATTCTACTGCTTCCAAGAAACGTTTAAAAAAACATTTTTTAAAAAAATAGATCTCATTCACATTGTCACAACTTCATGGCTCTATTACTGATTGTCTCACATTTAGTTAAAAGCACTAATTACATGTTTAAATAACAGCTGTGGACGTTTTTGTTCTTCTGGAACCTTGCAGACAAATTTCAGAATTTTGTTGGTTTTTAAGCTTTCATGTCCTTTAACATTTAGGAAAACTGAGAGTCTGAAAATGTTATAGCTCAAGTTCATCCCATTGAATGCTGCAGAGGTGTGGCCACATTAAAAAGTGAGTGGCCCCTGGAATATGTGGAATTCCCTGTCATGTGACATGGGTATTGTTCTTTGTAACCCTGACCCAGATCATGTGACTGGGACCAGGAAATCCAGTGCAGTTTCTTACCTGCATTCTGATGTGTCACAAATTTATTATAGTTGGAAGTGTGCAGGACACCAGGAATGAAAATACATGAGTTCTGTATCCTCATTTTGGTTTGAGATCACCAGAATAGATTTAAAAAATGTCTGCTTTCATCCCTTGGCTTCCATGGTTGCCTCTTTGCAATAGAATCATACCAGGAAGGAATTTGGTTTTATCTTCACGTATGATTTACCCTGACTTGCCTCAAAGTTGAATAAAAATAGTTATAATTTTAGTTAACATAATTATTTACTGCAAAATAGTCACTGCTTATGTATATATAATACACAAAATGTCTGAGTCTTGAGAAGTACTAAGCACTTGCCACTCCCACTGGACCTATCGGGACTAAGCCCTTTAGAAATGTGCAGTGTAAATCATTGTCTATGAATTAAAAGAAAACTGAATGCTTTTCCCCTCCTGGAACTTGCATTTTTCAGATCCAATATAAAAATGCAACACAATCTATCTGGTAGAAAAAGGGTTAAGATTATTATTCCTTGTTCTAAATGGTGTTTACATAGGTTTAGGCAATAATATAAATCCCCCAAATCACTGATAATCTTTAGTGAGATAACCCTACAGTGAAGTCATTTGCATATCCGGTTAAGCTGATCTTAAACTTACAAGTACTCATTGGAACATTAGACCTCATCGCTGATAAGTTTTTGGCATCAAATGCAACCTGCATATGTATTTATTTATTTATTTTCTTTTTAGATAGTACTCTTCATTGTGAGAGGACTAGAACTACACTGGAGTGCACTCGGTACTCTGAAAAGCACATCTGGACTATAGCTCAACTTCTTTCTCGATTAGTCCACAATTGTATGTGTACCTTTCTAGTTTTGTCTCTGGCCTGGTTTACACTATGAGTTTAGGTCGAATTTAGCAGCGTTAAATCGAATTAACTATGCACCCGTCCACACAACAAAGCCATTTACTTCGACATAAAGGGCTCTTAAAATCGATTTCTGTACTCCTCCCCGATGAGGGGGTTAGCACTGAAATCGATATCACTGGTTCGAATTAGGGTTAGTGTGGACACAATTCGACGTTATTGGCCTCCGGGAGCTATCCCACAGTGCACCATTGTGACCACTGTGGACAGCACTTTCAACTCAGATGCACTGGCCAGGTGTACAGGAAAAGCCCCGTGAACTTTTGAATCTCATTTCCTGTTTGGCCAGTCGAGCTCATCAGCACAGGTAACCATGCAGTCCAAGAATCGAAAAAGAGCTCCAGCATGGACCGTACGGGAGGTACTGGATCTGATCGCTGTATGGGGAGACGATTCCGTGCTAGCAGAACTACGTTCCAAAAGACGAAATGCCAATACATTTGAAAAAATCTCCAAGGGCATGATGGAGAGAGGCCACAACAGGGACTCAACACAGTGCTGCGTGAAAGTTAAGGAGCTCAGACAAGCGTATCAGAAAACCAAAGAATCAAATGGACACTCCGGGGCAGAGCCGCAGACATGTCGCTTCTACGCTGAGCTGCAGGCAATTCTAGGGGTGGCCACCACCACTACCCCACCCCTGACCGTGGATTCCGAGGAGTGGGTACTGTCAACCACGCCTGAGGATTTTGAGGATGGGGAAGATGATGATGAGGAGGAGGACGAGCTTGAGGAGAGCACACAGCACACCGTACTCCCCAACAGCCAGGATCTTTTTCTCACCTTGACTGAAATACCCTCCCAACCCTCCCAAGGCGGTATCCCAGACCATGAAGCTGTAGAAGGGACCTCTGGTGAGTGTACCTTTGTATATATAATACATGGTTTAAAAGCAAGCTTTTTTTAATGATTAATTTGCCCTGAGGACTTGGGATGCATTTGCGGCCAGTACAGCTACTGGAAAAGTCTGTTAACGTGTCTGGGGATGGAGCGGAAATCCTCCAGGGATATCTCCGTGAAGCTCTCCTGGAGGTACTCTAAAAGCCTTTGAAGAAGGTTTCTGGGGAAAGCAGCCTTATTCCGTCCTCCATGGTAGGACACTTTACCACGCCATGCTAGTAGCAAGTAATCTGGTATCATTGCATGACAAACCCTGGCAGCGTATGGTCCTGGTGTTTGCTGGCATTCAAGCAACATCCATTCTTTATCGTGTTATCCTCAGGAGAGTGATATTGTTCATGGTAACCTGGTTGAAATATGGGAATTTAATTAAGGGGACATTCAGAGGTGGCCGTTCCTACCGGGCTGTTTGCCTGTGGTTGAAAAGAAATCCTCCCCGCAGTTAGCCTAGCGGTGTGTGTGTGTGGCGGGGGGGGCATTGGTGCTGAGCTGTTCGCGTTTGGCTGGCAGGGATCCCTGATACTAGCTACGCAGTGGGGGGAGGGGTAAAACGATCATCCCAGAGAATTGGATGGCGGGGGGTTAGTTTGGTTTCAGCTGCTGCATGTTAACACGAAAACCACAGCACTCAACGGACTTTGCTTGGTATGGGAAAGGAGGGCGCTGCTTTTATAAAGTTTGCAGAAGCCGAAAGACTATGGCTTAGCATGGCTGCCTGCAAGCCAAATTCTGTTGCCCAGCCCTGCATCTGTGATCTCTAACACCAAAGCCGCAGGCACTCAATAGATGCAAAATGCGACCTTGTACCGAAATCATGTATGCTATGTAATGTCAATAGTGTTGTTCACCATGAAAGAGTATACCCATTGTTCTGTAAAATGTATCTTTTTAAATACTTCTCTCCCTTTTTTCCCTCAAGCAGGAACAAATTTTTCAAGCCTCCCTCCTCCGTCCCGAAGGCTATCTCAGATAAGGTGGTGAAAAAAACGAACGCGCAATGAAATGTTCTCTAAGATCAAGCAGTCGACCCGCAATGAAAGAGCTCATCAGAATGCGTGGAAGGACACAGTATCACAGTACAGGAAAGTGGTCAATGAACATGAGGACAGAAGGGACAAACGTGAGGACAGGAGGGACGATCGAGATGAGAGGTGGTGGCAGGAAGATCAGAGGAGGCAGGATGCAATGCTGGGGCTACTGTGGGATCAAACGGACATGTTCCGGCGTTTGGAGCTTCAGGAATGGCAGCAGGATCACAGACTGCCGCTGCAGCCCCTGTTTCACTGCCCTCCCCAAGTTCCATAGCTTCCTCACCCAGACGCCCAAGAATGCAGGGGGGAGGCTCCGGGCACACAACCACTCCACCCCAGTGGACAGCCAAAGCAACAGAATGCTGTCATTCAACAAGTTTTGAAGTGGCCTTTTCCTTCCCTCCTCCCCTCCTCCCACACCCCACCCTTGCTACTTTGTCAGTTATCTCCCTATTTTTATAATTAATTAATAAAGAATACATGGTTTTTAAATGATAGTGACTTTATTTCCTTTACAAGCAAGCTGTGATCGAAGGGGGGAGGGTTGGTGGCTTACGGGGAATGAGTCAACCAAGGGGGCGGGTTTTTATCAAGGAGAAACAAACAGAACTGTCACACCGTAGCCTGGCCAGTCATGAAACTGGGTTTCAAAGCTTCTCTGATGTGCAGCACTTCCTGGTGTGCTCTTCTAATCGCCCTGGTGTCTGGCTGCACGTAATCAGTGGCCAGGTGATTTTCCTCAACCTCCCACCCCGCCATAAACGTCTCCCCCTTACTCTCACAGAGATTGTGGAGCACACAGCAAGCAGCAATAACAATAGGAATATTGGTTTGGCTGAGGTCTGAGCGAGTCAGTAAAGTGCACCAGCGACCCTTTAAACGTCCAAATGCACATTCTACCACCATTCTGCACTTGCTCAACCTGTAGTTGAACAGCTCCTGACTACTGCCCAGGCTGCCTATGTATGGCTTCATGAGCTATGGCATTAAGGGGTAGACTGGGTCCCCAAGGATAACTATAGGTATGTCAACATCCCCAACAGTTATTTTCTGGTCTGGGAAGTAAATCCCTTGCTGCAGCCGTTTAAACAGACCAGAGTTCCTGAAGAGGCGAACGTCATGAACCCTTCCCGGCCATCCCACGTTGATGTTGGTGAAACATCCCTTGTGATCCACCAGTGCTTGCAGCACCATTGAAAAGTACCCCTTTAGGGGATAGACTGAGGGGGTCTTAGAAATCAATGAACAATAACATTACAAAAGGCAGCTTTCCAATGTGTTCCAAACATTTCACAACTGCAGAGACTGAAGATATCTTTATGGCTGATAATGTGAATGGATGGTCTCAAGCGATCAATATGTGCCATTGGTTTCATTTCAGCCTAGGTTAGTAGCACCCAGAAATCATTACCATTTAAATGAAATGAGTTGGTGGTCTCTGTCCATGCCCAAGTTGACAGGTGACCTCATCCCAAACAATATCATCAGTTGTTTGGCAATTTCTGGAGAGGCCAAAGACTGACTGAGCGCTGAAGGGGGAACTGCTGGATCCTTTTGCTTGACATGTGGTCCCTACGGAACATGATTTTGGAAATATTGGCAAAAGAAGATGCGGAAATTGTTCTGCCAAACTCAGTGGTACTTGTTCTGAGCAGAGAGAATTCAGGTCTAGTGCTCTTTCTGGAGCATTAAAATCAGCTTACTTAGCAACAAATACAGCTAGTAACAAAAATTATCATCCTAAGTACTTATTCATATTTATCTTTATTTTATTTACTAGTATCCATTTAACTAATGGAAAGATTAACCTACTGACTTGTGCTGATAAATCTGGAATAGTGGTAATACTAACTGTAAATAGCAGTAAATGGAACGTGCAAATTTTCACAGGTGGGCTGAGATGAGGGGAGTGCATTTGTAAAAGTGTGTGATAGGAACCACTGCGGTTTGTGCTGCTGCAGCATTGCTAGAGTCATTGGGGCTATTTCTGATCATAGTTACAACAGCGTAAAAGTTTTAAAGCAGAACTAGACTCATTACACTTGCCTCAGGAATGGCGCCTGGGGGAGTGGCCCCTCCTCAAGGCCTTATAATGCAGATAGTGGCTTAAAAACCAGTCTTGCCCCTCTGTGTACACAGGCACGCAGAGGGTTAGCCCACTGCATCATCTAGCCATCTGGAATCATGTTAATTGTTGTTCTGTCATCAAGAAGCAGCCCCAACAGTGCATAATGTATTGAAATAATTTGCACTTATGGGAGAGGTGGAGGGCTAGAAATTTCTCAGTGCAGTTTAGTCAGGTAGCGCCTGCCACCTTTGATTTCTCAAAAAGCACAGTCTCCTTATCTGCGTGACAAAATAATCATATGGATTTTTGTGTGAGAGGACGAAGGTAAATCAATATCAAACCGCTGCACAGGTGCCTTTGTTATACTGGAGTGCTAACAAAGGCAAGATCAAGCTTCTATACTTCATCTCTGCCCCCAAGCTATTTTAAGATGAACCCAAACAAATATTAATGAACTGAGAAACTTTCTCGGTGTGACCACAATGTTGAGATTGCATGGGAAGTTTCTCTTGAAGCAAAAGGAATGGGCAGAGAAGACCTGCTTGGCTAATTTGAAAGAAAGGCTTGTTTAGATTGAATATACACCTCTACCCCGATATAACGCGACCCGATATAACACGAATTCAGATATAATGCGATAAAGCAGCGCTCCGGGGGGGGCAGGGCTGCGCAATCCGGCGGATCAAAGCAAGTTCGATTAACGTGGTTTCACCTATAACATGGTAAGATTTTTTGGCTCCCGAGGACGGCATTATATCGGGGTAGAGGTATATTGGAGAAATTGTTCAGGAATGGTTCATTCCTGTTTTTTAAAAAAATCCTTATAATATTGCCAAGGTCAGTGAGGTCTGCAGTGATTTCCTGTCTGAGTGCCAGTCAGGCAAATTAAAGCTACTGACTGCTTTATGTTACACATCCAGTATTTTTCTACCCCAAAGGATGCAGGCAATTTGTAAAATGCAAATATGTGCAACTTCTTTGGGCCAGTTCCTCTACTTGGATATTCCTATCGCTACCAACCCCGATTCCCACCTGGCCAAGATTTCTGAGATCTGCCCCAATTTCTGGTAGCAATAAGGCTGACACGGAATAATTAAACTGAGAAAGCCACTTACTACCTACAAATTTTGTCTAAATTTTTCAAAAATCCAAGAGTGTTTTGTGCAGTAGGCACGGGTTCAGAATCTGTGAGTGTTTGAGCCTGCTGATGTGGTGGAGTAACGAGGAACAACTCCTGGTTTCCTTAAACTGGCATAATTTCAGTGAGGAGGAGAAATTTTTTTGTAATATCTTCTTGAATTTGCTGATGATTTAAAAAATAAAACATAGACTAGTCATCTTGTGGTGGTGAGCTCTGCTGCTCTGTCACAACAAAGAAATGAAACTAAAATATCTCAAACATTTATCTTAAATATTCTCTATTCAGAGATATCAACCAGTTCTTCCACCACACAAACACTATTAAGCTCTTTTTGCTTTTGGAATTAATTGTGATGAGTTGACAGAGCTCCAGAGATCTTTGAAGAATAAATCGAATATGTCAGTTTGCTCTGAATTTTCCACACCTCTCCAGTGCATGTTAAATTGAAGACCTTTTAAGTACATTGTAATCCTGTAGCAGGCATTTGTCAAATTAGAATTTTCTGTGGCATCGGTATAAATTAAAGCTCAGTTGATATTTATTTTTATAACTAAGCTGATAGTTATATTTTACTGTTAGGGGCATGCAATTATGCTCACTTGCATGGATTTATTTTCAGCATCTACAATATATGGGATTTTAAAAGGTTTTGCTTTATGCTTACGTGCAGCTTGGCATACATAGCTGCAAAGCAGGGAGGGTGTTTCCTCATTTTAATGTGTTATTCTTTTGGCAGGTCTTAATTTGATAGGGTTTTACTGTGTACACAAGATTTGAATAAATCTCACATTAGTTCTTTCACCAATCAAAACCTCTTTACTGTGTAAAAATGCATAATGAAATAATAGTAGTTTCTGTAGATTTTTGTTAAATTTAGTACTAATGTTTCCAGAATGTCTTCACATCTCCAGCTCTGCGTAGGTGTTAACCTCAGAGTCCTTACTTTATATTTTTCCCTTCAGCACATATAGTTGTTTTAGAGAACTTAACACACACATCACAAAAAGCTCAGTGCCCCGTGTTTCATGTATTGTGTGCTAGGCAAATAATGTTAAAGGATTTCATATTTGTAAAACTAAACTGGCTTTTTATTAAGAGAAATATGTAAAGAGATGATGCAACTGCAGCTAGCATTCTAGCTATGTGCATGCAGACCTCCAAACTCTTCTCTCCAACAACCTGTGCTCCTCCCTTCAAGTTTCATGCAGGTTGCTATATCTTTCCTTTTAACAGTTTTGTTGTTGTTGCCTTTTGTGCAAGCATTTGCTGACTTGCTGGAGCCAGAGGTTACTAGTACGTAGCCGGCATTAGGGCCAGAGTGTTTACCACCATACCATTGCAGCTTGTTAGGCCTCATAGCCTCCCAGTTTTTGTTTGTGTTATCGCTGTTGGTGGGGGACTTGCTTCCACCTTATTGCTGCCTTCATTCAATTGGGTGGGCCTTTGCATTACTCATGTACCTGATTTCTTCTGACTTTCCCGCATCTGGCCAGCTGATAGTTGAAGCTCTTTCAATGCCCTCCTGCTCCTGTCCTTGGCCCTGTCTGTCTGGGTGAGCTGGCTCTCTTGCTGCTTCTCCACTGTTCTTTGGTCTCATTTCTACCACTGACCTCAGTCTATATCTGTCTCATATGACCTATGTCCCACTGCAGCTTGGACTGTTACCTTTTGCCATTGCTTTGTGTGGTTATTCAGTATTTAGACCCAGACTGGCTCATCTGTGTAGTAGCCTTGAGTTCTTGGCTTCTTTTTCTAATAGGCTGCCTGCTTATCTTGGTGTTCTCTCAACTACTTCTGTATTATGTCTATTGTTCCTCTGCTGGGCTGTAGCAGGCTATCCCCTCATGGTTCTCCAAACCATCAGTCCCATGCTGGGCTAGTGCCTGAGAAGGTGGAGAGGGGTATAAGAACTCTAGAATAGAGTCTGGGCAGACACCTCAGATGTGGAAAAGCGAGAGGTTCAAGTGCCTGCTATTCTGGGGTGGTGTCTGTCTCACTGGTTGCCTCTCTCCCACCCCCCAAAAATGTCAAAAGATGTTGGTTTTGTTGATGTAGAATGTAAATTTTTTTGAAATCTTAAATGTTCATGGGACAGGAAAACAATTTCCACTCAAATCTAGCTATGATCTTTTTTCCCCAGCATCAGGTTGGGATTTCACAAGGCTGTAAAGTGTCCTCCCTGTTGTTGATCACTACATTTTTGTACACCTCACACTGTTCCCTATACACTCTCAATTGGAAAGCATTCCTGGAGAGTAGATATCTCCCTAGCTTGTCTTAGGCATGCCTCTGAACCCCTAAGTGTGAAATGTATAACCATCTCTTGATGGGAGCTCTTAAATCTTCTCAAATTATTGCTCAGTTCCCTTTAAAATACAATCCTGTCTTGAACACACAGCTCATGGCTCACTTGGTAATGGGGATAACTTACTGTGGCATTGCTTCTTGTGATCCAGTCAGCACTGGGGTATGAACTGTTATATTGTAGCACTCCATCCTCTTCAGTGCTTTACTGGATTGCCTGGAGCCTCCCATCAGAGATACAAAGGTATTGCAGAATGCTGATAAACTGTCTCCTGTCCCACAAAGCCATCTGTGTTGTCCTCTGGAATATATGCACTATTCAGTGTATCTGCCATCAATGGTGACTTTCCTTAGCAGAACTTATCCTCAGATCATAGCACTGCAATCCCAATAACTGGCATTGTAGTCTCTTGTGTACACTCAGCAGCAACTCTTCCATGATGCTTTGTAATGGCTTGTGATCTGACTGTACATCCATCTCCTGCCCAAAGGTGAACTGATGGATCATTCCATTCCAAAGAGCACAGCCAGTAGCAACTTTTCTGACTGTGCATTTCCCGTCTGTGTCTGTCAGAGCACTAGAAAGAATTGCTATAGGATGCTGGCTTTGCATGAAAGTTCCTCCGAGACCTCCGCCTGAGGCATCACATTGTAGCTCTAGCTGCTCTGCAGGCTGTAGTACTCTAAGTCTGGTGCCTCACTTATGATTTTCTTTACTCTTTTCCAAATGCCTGTTTTGGGGTCTCTGACCATTCCCATGCTGTATCATTGAGAGCTAACTGTCTCAAGGGTTCCAAGGCTTCTGATAGGGGGTGTTTGCAGAATCTGTGAAGAGAGTTGACCATTCTTCCTTATACAACTGTGGATTCCCTTCCTATCCTTTGGTCTGGGCATTTCCTTAAGGGCTCTCAATTTCTCAGGGTCCATGTGACATCCCTCAGAAGTCAGGTGTCCGATGTAGGGAACCTCAGTTCTCCTCAGCTTCAGCTTGTTGCATTCAGCCTAATAATATTCCATATCTGGCTCCTGTTTAGGAGTTATCACAGCTGGATATCCTGGCCCTGAATTGCCTCTTTCTTGATCTCTCCTACCCCTACATTAAGAATGTCATCAGCTACAATGTCAATGTCTGTTTGGGAGTGCCTGGTTCACTTTACACTGGAACACCTTTGGAGCCAGGCTGATGCCTATAGGCATTTGTATCCAGTGGTACCTGCCAAAAAGTGTGGCAGAGATATCAGGCGCTGGTTTCCTCCTTGCTCCGGGCGTGCTCAATTCCCCTCTACCTCAGGCCCCGCTCCCACCCCACCCTTACCCCTCCTCTTCCTGCCCCTATTCCACCTCTTCCCTTCCCCCAAATCCCCACCCTGCCTCTTTCCACCCCTCCCCCAAGAGCACCCCCTCACTCCCCCCCAGCGCCTCCTGCCATGGAACAGCTGAATGTGGCAGGCAGAAGGTGCTGGGAGGGAGGAGGAGGAGTTGATTAGCAGGGCTGCTGGTTGGCAGGAGGCACTGGGGGGTGCGGGAGGAACTGGCTGCTGGTGGGTGCTCCCATTAATTTTTTTCCCCGTGGATGATCGAGCCCTGGAGCACCCACGGAATCGGCATCTATCGCAGAGATTGTCAGGAGGCTGGATTGCTCATCTGCTCAACATGCCAAAATCCATTCTTGACATCCCAAACAGTGAACATTTTTTCCCTGGATAAATCGTGTAGTATGTCCTCAACCATTGGTAAAGGGTAGCGACTTCTTGTCAATGCTCTATGCAGTGGTTTTGAATCAATGCATATCCTCAGTTTACCCAAAGGTTTTCTCACAATTACTAGTCTGCTGATCTATTCTGTGCTAGTTTCCACATGGGTAATGATGCCTCTTCTTTGCCAGGGCCGGTGCAACCCATTAGGCGACCTAGGCGGTCGCCTTGGGCGCTAACATTTGGGGGGCGGTGACCGCGCGGCCGGATCTTCGGCCGCCCCGGTTGTCATCAGTATTTCGGGGGTGGGATCTTCTACCGCCTCTGTCAGGGGTGGCATTTTGGGGGCGGGACATTCTGCTGCCTAGAGCAGCAAAAAAGCTGGCAGCGCTCCTGTTCTTTGCAGGCTTGCCGGTTTCTTCTTCAACAGCTCCCCCAAGGCTAAGGGTACTCTGTGTTTCAATATTCTCACAGACAGCATGTTGGGGGTCTGTTTCTAAATTTGGTTTGCCCTATTAGGTGTCCATCACCTTAAAATATGTCCTTATATTCTGTTAGAATGCTGGTCAGGGCCAAGGTGTCTGTTCTTCCTCCTCTCCCACATTGAGAATATGCTGGTTCTGTGCTATGATCTAATCCATGGTTTACTCTGCCCTGCTGCCTAGCAGGGAGTGGGACTCCAGTGCGGGTTTCTGATCAGCAGCCTGCATTTGTCCACTGGCCGCAGAATGGTTTTACTGTACGTCACCAGCACCGGTCACATTTCTCCAATTGAATATTGCTGTTTATCAGTGTTGCTGTGATTCCATGACAGCTGACCCTATAATCTAGCTGAAATCAAATTGGTCATGGAACTAATATGGACATGAAAAGGTTCTGTCTCCCAGACTCCTTGTACAGTTGCCCAGCGGGCATTTTTCTTTCTGCCTTTTCTGTTGCTTTCCATTCTACATTCTGTGTTGGCCTGGCTCTGTCCTACTTCCTGGGTTGCTTTAGGTTGAGCCCATGTATTTGTTTTGCACTAGTGGCTGTTATTGTTTTGCTCCTTTCCCTGGACAGGCCAGATGCCCTTGATATTTGGAGCCATTTCTCTCAGGTTACATCTGCTTCTCTCAACAGTCTCTCTGTAAACTGGAGTCACGTAGCCACAAATGGTCCTGTCTCTAATTAGGGAATCTGTAATGTCTACAAAATGACATTTGGATGCCAGAGTTCTCAATTCTGTAACATATCTATTTCCTTTTCTGCTTCTCAGTTCCAGGTAAAAACCAGTATCTCACTAGTGTCTCACTGTGTCCGTGCTCACAGTAGTCATCAGACACCTTTATCAGCTGTGGCAGTATTTTGGCTGTTATTCCTGGCACTAGTGTCTCACCCATTACTTGTCCTCTCCCACACACCCAGTGCAATAGTAGAAAAGCTTTACCTTCATTTTCACATCTTTATCCCCCATGTTCAGCTCTGTTTATAGCTATAGTCCTTGCTTCTACTTCCATGCTTGTGCAATGTTTTTTTGGTCTGGAAATCCAACGTTCCTCTTGGTTTGAGTCCCTCCATGCTACCCGTTTGCTCTGCGTCTAGGTGCTGCTATGTTTGCCTCTTAATCACACTCTCTTACCTTGCTGGGTAATAACGTGAGCAGTCTCCATGCTTGTAAAACTAAACTGGTAGTATTCTGAGGTTTACAGAGCTGCTGGAACTGCAGCTGTCATTGTAGCCACATACATAGAGACTGAGCTGCTGGTGCCTTCTCTAAACTATTCCTTCAGCAATCTGTGCTCCTCCCTCCGATTTCCATGCAGTTCACTACACACCTGAGCAGCTCAAAGAGAAACAGGGCCTGCTCTGTGGATCCACTTGCAAGACTGGGAGCTTAGGGATCAATTCTGTCCTCATTGAAGCCAATAGTAAAACTCCCATTGCAGTAAGTGGGAGTCAGGTCAGGCCCGTGTTTTGGTTAAAGAGATATAGTCTGATCATTTGACCTTAAATTAATATATCCTAATACAATATTTAGTTTGCATTTGCTAAATCTATGAGGCCAAGATATACACCCAATTATTCATCTGGTTGTGTAAACTGCCAATACTGGTTCTGAAAGACATATGAAGGGTACAGTGTATTAAGTAACACAGGGGAAGTCCTAAGTACAGGTGTAACTCCAGATGGGTAAGATGAACAAGTGTTCAGTCCTGTTAAATTATGGTCCCAAGGCATGATGGCACCAGAATCTGTTCGCTTTATAAACATTGTCCCATAAATAAGGATTCCTTGTGGCGATTCTCTCTCAACCTCTTGCTGTTACTAGAGCCATGTCAGCATCTTTCTCTGCTGATGCTAATATTGCTGCTGGGTGACTTGCTGCTGTTTCCACATCTGCTGTTAGTATATCCACACCAGCGGGGTGAATGAAAGACCACATACTGTTTCCTCTGCTTCCAAGAGGAGAAAACCTTTGGCAGGAAAATACAGAAAGAGTGATAACGCAGAAAGCGACCAAATATTACAGCCTCATTTAGGCCGCAATTAAGGTGCTTAAAGTTACCCAGATGCTTAAAAACTTTGCTGAACAAGGGTCTTGTAGGACAGGCCCACTGAAGACAGATGCTGAAAAGAAAACAAATGTATAAGAAAGCCCAGCTGCCATCAGTCCTCGAGTAAGCTGGGTACACGGCATGGCATCACTAACACATTGTAAATAAGTAATTAAGATGCCTAATGTAACTGAATAACATGGGAAATAGTGGCAATAAAAGTTAATTGCAAAATATGTCTGTTCTTCAGAGAAATGCACAGGTATGCAAAAAGGACTTACTAGTATATATTACTGCATTTATGAGAGACTGTAGTCATCACAAAGACAGAAAGAACTCTTGGGTAATCTAATTGAACTTGGTCCCAATGCGGATTTGTTTCCTACAATACATTTCCCAGTGTTTTGTTACAAGGGCTATGGGAAGCATATGAAATAGATACTTTATAGACATATGGCCCAGATCCTCAGCTTGTTTAAACTGACATAGCTCCACTGAAGTCAGTGGATTTATAACAGCTGAAGATCTGGCCCCTGTGTAGTAATAATCATGTAGGGCCAGATTCTGCCACTTTTACTCACGATGAATAATACCCTACTTCATGAATAGCCCCATAGACTTTGGAGGGTGTTTGAGTGTACAGGGCAGATCATCTCATGGTTACGGTACTAGCTTGGGATTTGGGATTTCCTGCTCTGCCCCAGTCTTCTGTGTGGCCTGGGGCACCATGTTTAGTCTCTCCATGCCTCTGTTCCCCATCTGGGTAAAATGGGGATAATAGAACCACTCTGCCCCACAAGGCTGTTGTAAAGATTGTGAGCTACTCAGATATTAGTGACGGAGTTTATATAATTACCTAAGACGGACAGACTTGAAATCAAAGGGCTACTCATGGAGTAAAGTACTGTAAAGGTGCCAGAATCTGGCCCATAGTGTTCAGTTATGTTTATGAGTATTTTAATAATATCTTTCTTATAAATTTTAGAATTAATGTTCATATGTAACAAGAACTCAGTGCATACATATTGTGATACAAGGAAAAATGTAGAGCATGTGCAAAACTGCACAGCTCTCCTCTGATAAAAATGTGCTTGTTTGCCTTAATATTTGTTTGCTATAGCCACAGTGAGCCTGATTCTGCCACTCTTAGTCACACTGAGTGGTACTTTACTGCTTGAATAGTTGGGAGTTAACTACTGCTCAATAGGAGCAAGTGTGGCAGAATCTTGCCCTGTGATTGTATTCACACTGTAAAATCCAGAAACAACCCACTACCACTCTTACCTGAAGTCTCAGTTCAGTACTCATTGTACTCTGGCCTAACTGCATCCTTTTGTACCACCTCCAGAAATTCTCTTCAACCCGACGTCTTCTACAGTAGCTTCAGAGACCAAGACCACAAGGACTAAAAGCAATTTCAAGTAAGAACCTATACAGTACAATTTGATGCACATATTACATGATGATTTTTAACATAATGTCTTAGAGTAATATATACAGTATGACTTTATTGTGTATAGCTTCTTTCGTTCAAACTGCACCTCATATTTCTTTACAGTTAATACAGCTGCAGGGTGAAATAATAAATAATACCTGAGGGAGTCGGAAATTAAGAGGCATAGCTGAAGACAAAAAAAGATACGTTTTCAGATGAGATTTGAAAAGAGACTGAGAGTCAATGAGGCATGTAAATGCATTTTTTAATCTTTATAAAGCATCTTATGCTCCAGAAGAATCTTTTCCAGTTAGCAGCTTTTTCCTTTAGGCCACGGAGAATCAGAACCACATGGTGTCACTGGGTCCTTGCCAAGCTGCATGACTCACCAGCAGTCAAAGCACATCATTCTACAACGTGTGGTTGTATAATATTAGAAATCGGTGAAGATATCTCGATGCGGAGTGAGAGAAAGAAGGACATCCTTGAAGAGGCAGAAAAAACCTGATATACCTTAGACTAGAAACTTTTTTCCCCCAAAGACTTCCTTTTTTAACCAGCACATCACCATCTGATTCAGAGTGGTCTGCCGTTTAACATCCTTCTCCCCAATCTCTTAGGAGGACAGATCTCCCTGAAAGATGAATACTGCATCTCAACCATGGAAAAACTGAGTAGAAATAATCAAGTGCTATAGGGAGGGAGAGGCTGCAAGTTTACTGCTGAAGCAGTGAGGAGATGCCTTCAACTTAACCATTTCATGCCTCTGAGACAAATTTAGGCTTTCTTTCTTTTCAAATCCATGTTAATTGCAGAGGGAAGAGAAATAAGTCAGAATAGTTCGTAGAAGACAGTTTTTTGTCACTTCCACTTAAGCAAAGTTTTACAGGTCTGTGTATATGTATATCCTACATATTCTGGATGGAGAAAGGCAGGAGTCAAAATATCTAGATTATGGATATCTACACCACATTTGGTTTGCATATGAATCCAGGCTACTTGAGGCTATGTTATGTCAAATCTGTTTTAAAAAATTAAGGCAGCCACATGCCGTTTTTGACAAGACACTTGCATTTTTCTGCTGTCTTTAATATTGAATAAAGCACAGTTGATTTACAAAAAAGATGAGCATCTCTCTAATGCATAGCTTTTGGTCTAACAAATGTGGGTTACGTAATCATTCAAGGTACTTGCCTGGAGTAGAGAGCTGGTGAAAAAAAAGGTGTTTCACTGAAATTTTGAAGGAAATAAAGTTTTTCATTTTATTCAGAAATTTTTGTGAAAATGTTGTTTTTTGGTGATTTTTGAAGTCTTTTGAAAAGTTTCATTTGGAGAGAGAAAACATCTTTTAAAAATGTTTCCCTCTTTTTTCCACTAAGAAAAAGTGTTATTTCCCCATTGAAATGAAAGAAAAGTTTTGGAAATATTTTGGAAAAAAAAATTGAAAAATGTCCGTGACAATGTCTAAGCCTATTGAAAAGGTATTTTTCATTGAAAAAGGTTTTTAGACAAAATGTTTTCTTCCAACTCTAGCCTGGAGCTACCTAGTCCTCCATCTTCTAAATAATCTTTTAGATTGTGTGTGGAAGGCCTCATAGATGCATTGATTTTAAGGCCAGAAGAGACCATTAGATCATCTGGTCTGATGTCCTATATAATACAGGCCTGAGAATTTAATCCAGTCACCCCTGCATTGAGCCCAATAACTTGCTTGACTACAGCAAACCCAAGTTATTGGATTCTCTTTGCTCCATCGTCCTTTCAGTCTCTGATGGGATGGGAGTGCCGTGGAAATGCTGAGTTGTGCCAGGGATAATTAGTTGCATTTGGCTTTGAGCACTGCAGCTGCTTGTGTTCTGGACATTTCCTCAACAACCTATCCTCAGTTTAGTCTTTTCAGTAGGATGGAGGCTGCCTCAAAACAAGATAAAATATTTGCATACTTCATATCTATAGCTGTTGCGGTTATTGTTGTTTCTCCTTCATTTACCTCACCTGATTTGCAATCTAACAGTGGATTTGCAGAGCTACAGGATGGTCATCTTAGGCTAAGTCTACACTACCCTGAATCGGCGGGTAGAAATCGACCTCTCGGGGATCGATTTATTGCGTCCCATAGGGATGCGACAATCGATCCCCGAATCGACGCTCTTACTCCACCAGCGGAGGTGGGAGTAAGCGCCATCGACGGGAAGCCGCAGAGGTCAATTTTGCCGCCGTCCCTACAGCGGGGTAAGTCGGCTGCGATACGTCGAATTCAGCTACGCTATTCGCGTAGCTGAATTGCGTATCTTAAATCGACCCCCCCTGTAGTGAAGACCTGCCCTTAGAAGATGAGCTATTCTGAACTGTGGGGTTTTGTAATATTTATAGCTCAGGAATGATTGGATATATTTCCCCACTCCCCCCAAACACAAAGGTACTTGCTTCCAGTGACTGCTTTATTCCTTTGTTCTAGTTCAGGTTGGGTGTGGCAGGGAAGAAGCCTGACTCTAAATCAGAGATCAGTTTACAAGAAAGCAGGCCAACAATTAATTCTTTTGCATTGAATTAAGGTTTTCATTTCAGGTCCCTGATGGCCTCTGTCCTCAGACAGTAATTTGGTAGGTTGGCTCAAACCAATGAACAAAAAAGTTAGGCAGCATAGGACAGGCACTCTCTGCAATTCTGCATAGAGTATAAGAGGCATAAAGAAATCTTCCTCTGCTATCCGATCTCAAGACATTTTCAATCCTTTGTTACTTCCAGATCCTTTTTTCCCAGAGGATTTGAAAGGATTCGTGAATCTGTCAAGAAAATGGAATAACTCCTGTGAGCCTTACTTGATTCTTATTTAATCTTTACTCAGGCAAACAACAACTGATCTCTATGTAATTGGCCCAATATGCTGATCATGTGTGTATCATCTGATTTTTTTTTCTTTTAAATGCTGTCATATTTATATCATACCTAGTACTATGGAGTCTATCCTGGTTGTGGCCTTTAAGGGTTACTGCAATCCCAATTTTAAAAAATATAATTCATTAATAATATTCCCCTTGTTCCTCCTGTTATAAACAACACAATCATTTGAAAAGAGAATAGGCAAATAAAAGCCTTTTTATGTGTGAAATGCTCTTGAGAAAGCAGTGTGATTGAATCTGTATTACAAAGTGGACTGTGATCTTGTGGGTAATCCTGGAAAAGTGATCATCATCGTTTTAAAATATTTTAGGTATTATTTAGTTGGGTATAATGAGCAATCCAACATATGGATCCCTACAATCATGTTTATTGCCAGTTTATTACTGTTTTACACAATTACAAGATGTTAATGATAAATTAAAATACTGCCAGTTTGAAAACAAGTGAGAACAATTTTTTTCTCTGTTTTGAGAAAGGGCTGAGAATGACAGTTTGCTTTGGTACGCACAATGAGCACAATAGGATTTCAAAGAAGAAGTTTGTCATTAACAGTAACTGGTATAGGGATTCGTATTACCCGTTCTTTCAGGTTCCTTTACTGGCGGTGCTCACACAGCATTTCCCCTACCCTATTTGAATGCTGTTCCCCTAATGGATTCTTTTAATGATCTATGTTCTAGTGTGTGCCTGATGTTTGGCAGTATATCTTAGTGCTTCCTTAAAGGATGTCACACTTGTCTCATTTCAGAGCCACGCAATGTTAATATTCTACGGAAGAAGGCGTAAGTGACTGATGTAGAGAAGGAGGGTGTTCATGTAGCTGTATAGTTTATTAGCTTATGTTTATGTGAAAAATCTAAGCCCAGGGTTAACCTGTACATTAAAGCTGTCTAGAATCACTTCTAACTGATGCCTCTAGTTTGTTGTTGTTGTAGGTTTTGGGGGGGGGACGGGGACAGTTTGTTTTGGAACAAGGATGACATGAATCATTTTGCTCCCTTGGGACAGTAACTTTTTATGTGCTCTTAGCCCTTTTAGCTGGATGCTCATTGTTCTGTTTTGTAAGTTCAACATACCCTGCTGTGGGCTTTACAGGAGATGGATGGTAATAAGTATAGAACATTTATTATGTGTAACTTAAACATGAGGTGTAAAGAAGTGCATTACACATGTAAGGGGTAAGTGAGGGCAGAGCTGAGGCATCAAACAACATGGAGCACAATGTGGATGTGCAATACACATTTTAAAATGTATACTGAATTATTAGGAGTATCTGCAGATCTTTAGAAAATTATCAGAACACTGTCTGTTTGCCTGGAAGCCAAGTTCAATTGCTTACTTAAGTTGCTGAGCTGTGTCTGCCTAGTGTTGGCATTTCCAGATGCCTCTTTTCTATATCCACCATGCAGCAGAGCTGTAACTGTTGCTGAGGCAAGCCTGCTGGGTAGAGGCTGAGAGATAAACTCACTGGGTTTAGTGCTCCGCTTCTCTCCTGCTCCTCCACACACCCAATTTGGAGCTGAATCTTTACTACTGCTCTCTATTTCCTACCTGTAGACTTGCCATAGCCTGAGTCAATAACTGGGTGTTCATGTTCAATGGTGTTTCTGTTGTTTGTTTGTTTGTTTTTGAATGCCCTGAGAAGCATAGGGCCCTATTTTCTCTTTTAAATTAGAGTTTCTTGTTAATAGCTACCCCTTCTGTAAATCAGACAGTCTTTAAAAGGCCGTGGCCTGGCATAGTAGTAATAAAATTTCTAACCCTCCTTTTTGCAAGATAACCTGGGAGTGTTGTCTTACTAGTAGCGAAAAGCTACCAGTGGGTTTTGTGTACCATTGAACTATGTTAAATGAAATCTTATTCAAAGTTGGCTTAGCATTTCCACAGTGCTGGTCTGCAACAAGGTCAAAGGCACTAAACTGTTACAAGTGGAGCGGAAGCATGGTCTAATGCCGTGATTCTCAAAAGTTTGTACTGGTGACCCCTTTCACATAGCAAGCCTTTGAGTGCGACCCCCCTTATAAATTAAAAACACCATTATAAATACTGGAGGCAAAGCGAGCTTTGTGGTGGAGGCTGACAGCTCGCGACCCCCCACATAATAACCTCACGACCTAACCCCCCTAAGGAGTCCCGACCTCCAGTTTGAGAACCCCTGGTCTAGTGGATAGGGCACTAGAGTGGGAGATGTGGGTTCAATTCTTGGCTTGGCCATTGACTTGAGGTGAGACCTTGGGCAAGTCACTTTATTTCTGTTTCCCCTTTCGCCCTTTTGGGGTCCTGTTCCTGGTGGATGCTACTGTAATACAAACAATAACAATCAATGAGAGCCATGGTCAGGTCTGCCCCGTTAGCAGTGTTTGAATATTGTTCTGTTACATGGCTCTTAGCATGTTGTAATGAGGTGTGGACACAAAATATATTATGCTCATTTCTGGACAGGGCTAGCAAGACAACACTGCATCATTTTATAATTAATAGGGTATCTTTGCAGGCAGAATAGATAGAAGCTATTTTTAAATGAATCTGAAGAATGCATGGAAATAACCCCCATGGAAACCTGCAGACAACATGAAAAAATAGAACTAAAAAGTGTAAACATTTCCTGTTTATCTTAAAAGTATAGTTGCCAATGTTGTTAACAACTTCCCTGTTGATCATTGTACCAGAAACATGCCACAAATTTGATTGGTATATCTGTGCTTATTTATCACACGCCATTAAAGTGTTCTCTAGATCTGTCATCACCAGACCTGTCATAGCTAGACGATGGAATTAATTAGTTTGTACCAAATTTTTAGAACTTAGACTGACACCTTGTTGATATACATTTAAAATGCCCATCAGTAGCAACAGACTTGCCTGGACCCCACCACAGTCCTCTTTATTGTTTAGTCTGGTCTCTTTTTTTTTTATGTGACCTAATGCCCACTTTAATCTTTAATTTCCTCACTTTCCATTTATGTGTGAGGGCATTCCAAAGGAGTGAAGCTACAAGTGTTAAAACTATGTTTTAACTTTTCCCCCCTATTTTTGATCTTTCAGATAACATTGATGTTTGCAACTTTCCTTAAAGAACTGGAGTTTTCATATGAGCTGAAAATCTCCTACATTGTGGCTTGCAGAATTAGGTATGTTCTCCTAGAGAGGTTTTCCATACAACCACCTCCATGAGCAAGACAGACAAAATAATAAGCCAATGCAAATTTGTTCAGGCCTTCCATGCATCTTGTATTAGGATCTGGTATGAATGGATAAAATGAAGGTCAAGTAAACACACACAATTGAAAGAATTATTGTTAATAATTAATACTTTGCACTCCCATAGCACCTTTATCCATAGTTCTTAAAGCACTTTAGAGATGTGAATACATTATTATTAATAATAAAGCTACTTTGTATTTCTACAATGCCTTCCACTTAAGGATCTCAAAGTATTTCATAAGCATTGATGAATTAAGCCTCAGAACAACTCTCTGAGGCCTGGTCTACACTAGGCGTTTATGTCGAAGTTAGCACCGTTACATCGAATTAACCCTGCACCCGTCCACACTGCGACGCTATTTAGTTCGACATAGAGGTCTCTTTAATTCGACTTCTGTACTCCTCCCCGACGAGGGGAGTAGCACTAAATTCAACATGGCCATGTCGAATTAGGCTAGGTGTGGATGGAAATCGACGCTAATAGCTCCGGGAGCTATCCCACAGTGCACCACTCTGTTGACGCTCTGGACAGCAGTGCGAGCTCGGATGCTCTGACCAGCCACACAGGAAAAGCCCCAGGAAAATTTGAATTTGAATTCCTTTTCCTGTCTGGCCAGTTTGAATCTCATTTCCTGTCTGGACATCGTGGCGAGCACAGCAGCACTGGCAACGATGCAGAGCTCTCCAGCAGTGATGGCCGTGCAGTCTGGGAATAGAAAGAGAGCCCCAGCATGGACTGATCGTGAAGTCTTGGATCTCATCGCTGTGTGGGGCGATGAGTCCGTGCTTTCCGAGCTGCGATCCAAAAGAAGGAATGCAAAGATCTACAAGAAGATCTCTAAAGACATGGCAGAGAGAGGATACAGCCGGGATGCAACGCAGTGCCGCGTGAAAATCAAGGAGCTGAGACAAGGCTACCAGAAGACCAAAGAGGCAAACGGACGCTCCGGATCCCATCCCCAGACATCCCGTTTCTACGAGGCACTGCATTCCATCCTCGGTGCTGCCGCCACCACTACCCCACCAGTGACCGTGGACTCTGAGGATGGGATACTGTCCACGGCCGGTTCCTCGGACATGTTAGGGGACGGGGAAGATGAGGAAGGAGATGAGGAGGGCGAGGCAGTCGGCAGCTCTCACAATGCTGATTTCCCCGACAGCCAGGATCTCTTCATCACCCTTACAGAGATCCCCTACGAAGCGTCCCCAGCCGTTACCCCGGACACAGAATCTGGTGAAGGATCAGCCAGTAAGTGTTGTAAACATCTAAACATTTATTTTTAACAAAACAGGAATATTAACAATTAAAAGAATGGGTTGTTCATGATTAGTGTGCCCTAGGCGCTTAACGGTTTAGTAAGGGGCAGTGCAAGTTTTGAAAAGAAATCTAGCAATGTCCGGTTTTCAGTGATTGTCCTGCACAAGCCGCTCTACTGTTTATTCCCTGCTACTGCAGCTACAGTAAAATGCGGTCTATGTGTCCGGGGATAGAGCAGTAATCCTCCTGGGACATCTCGATGAAGCTCTCCTGGAGGTAACTTGAAAGCCGTTGCATGAGGTTCTTGGGGAGAGCGGCCTTATTGGGTCCTCCGAAGTACGACACGTTGCCGCGCCACGAGATTATCAAGTACTCGGGGATCATTGCTCTGCACAGCAGGGTGGCATACGGCCCTGGTCTTTGGAGGCTTTCCCGGAGCATTCTCTCTTTGTCGCTCTCAGAGATCCTCATCAGGGTGATGTCGGCCATGGTGACCTGCTTTTAATTAGGTAGGGGAATGTTAGTGTTGGGACTGCTTTCCCGTTCCTTTACAGAACTGTAACCGCTGGTTTGCAGCCACGCGGTGGAGGCGGGAGAGGGGCAGCCGAAAGGGATCGTTCCCGGGGACAGCCGCGAGGGGGTGGGACAGGGGCAGAGTTCCCGCTTGCCGGATTGCTGGCAGCAGGGACTGACATTGCTTTAAATGTGAAATGAGGCCAGTGGTAATATAAAAGTTTTAAACTGCCACAAGTGTACGGCTTACCATGTCTGCCTGCAACAGAAATTCCGTTGTGCTGCCTCGCTTCTCAAATGTGCTGTTCAAGACCCCAGGCACTGAATGCGAAGGCCGAGAATTCGACCTTGTGCTGAGTGCGCATGTGAAAGGTGCTGTGCATGGTCTTGTTCACAGAGAAAGACTATGTTCTTTGTTCACAACTACATTTATCTTTCAGAGGAATTCACTCCCTTTTTCCCATTTCCACAGCCCCGTCTGCGACTGTCTCACAACCTAGCCTGGAATCACACTCCCAGAGGCTAGCGCGGATTAGGCGTAGGAAGAAGAGGACACGGGAGGACATGTTCTCTGAGCTTATGGCCTCTTCCCAAGCCCAGGCAGCACAGCAGACCCAGTGGCGGGAGAACTTGACCCGAATGCACCAAGCCAACATGGATCGGGAGGAGAGGTGGCGGCAGGAAGACCAGCAGGCGACTCAAACGCTGCTTGGACTACTGAGGGAGCAAACGGACACGCTCCGGCGCCTTGTGGATGTTCTGCAGGAACGGAGGCAGGAGGACAGAGCCCCGCTGCAGTCCATCTCTAACCGCCCTCCCCCGCCACCAAGTCCCATACCCACCTCACCCAAAGTGCAAAGAAGGAGAGGCGGCAGAGTCCCTGCTAAGTCTCACTCCACCCCTGCAGAGAGCTCTGGTAGCAGAAGGCTCTCATTTCCCAAAATTTGAAAAGTTCTTTCCTTCCCGCCTGACACAAGCCCCCGTCCAAGTTTCACCTCCCAATGCCATGTGTAGTTGATAATAAAAAATTTGTTTCTGTTAACTACTGTTTCAATCATGTTCTTTTGGAGGAGGAGGGGAAAGGGGGTTGGTAATTGGACAGGACAGTCTCCTTTGGCAGGGTACATAGTCGGGGGCAGGCACAGCAGCAGGGCACATACACAGTGCAGTGATGCAGTGACTAGTTGCCCCGGTTAGTCTGGGAGGTTGTTTTGATGTAATGTTGGGGGGGGGTGGGTTGCTCTGTGACTTTGTGGCGGGGGAGGGCAGTTACAGATCTTAAGCGCTGGTCCTTAGGCAGGATCACAGAGCCACACAGCATGGGATCTGTAACCGTCCTCCCCCTGCCACAAAGTCAAATAGACCCCCCATACACACAGTCCCGATCAGGAGGGTTGACAGGCTCCGTTGAAACAAGCATCCCACCGCAGCGGAGCCTGTCAATCCTTGAGTTTAGAAGCTGCATTCGCGTCACAACACTACACCCGCCCCGCACCACCGTCTGCGTCCCAGTTTTAAAAAATTCCCGTGAAAACAGTATTAAAGAAAACGGTGTGCTTTAACAAAGTAGAACTATTTTTATTTCGACACGTGTGTTGGAGGGGGGGTGAAGGGGGTATGTAACTGGATAGGATAGTCAACATTACCTGGGTAAAGAAACGGGGGCAGGTTTAGCTTCTCAGTACACAAACTATAAAGTCACAGGTTACCCTGCTCACTCAGGAACTTTGCTTTCAAAGCCTCCCGGATGCACAGCGCTTCCCGCTGGTCTCTTCTAATCGCCCGGCTGTCTGGCTGTGAGTAATCACCAGCCAGGCTATTTTCCTCAACCTCCCACCCCGCCATAAAGGTCTCCCCCTTGCTCTCACAGAGATTGTGGAGCACACAGCAAGCTGCTATAACAATGGGGATATTGGTTTCGCTGAGATCACAGCGAGTCAGTAAGCTTCTCCGTCTCCCCTTGAGACGGCCAAAAGCACACTCCACCACCATTCTGCACTTGCTCAGCCGGTAGTTGAAGAGTTCTTTTTCAGTGTCCAGGGCGCCAGTATAGGGCTTCATGAGCCAGGGCATTAGCGGGTAGGCTGGGTCCCCGAGGATGACTATAGGCATCTCCACATCCCCAACAGTTATTTTGTGGTCCGGGAAGTAAATACCTTGTTGCAGCCGTCTAAACAGACCAGAGTTCCTGAAAACACGAGCGTCATGAACCTTGCCCGGCCATCCCACGTAGATGTTGGTAAAACGTCCCCTGTGGTCCACCAGTGCTTGCAGCACCATGGAAAAGTATCCCTTTCGGTTAATGTACTGGGTGGCCTGGTGGTCCGGTGCCAGGATAGGGATGTGAGTTCCATCTATGGCCCCACCGCAGTTTGGGAATCCCATCGCTGCGAAGCCATCTATGATCGCCTCCACGTTTCCCAGGGTCACTACCTTTGGCAGCAGTACATCAACGATTGCCTTCGCTACTTGCATCACAACAACCCCCACGGTAGATTTGCCCACCCCAAACTGGTTCGCGACTGACCGGTAGCTGTCTGGCGTTGCAAGCTTCCACAGGGCTATGGCCACTCGCTTCTGTACACTCAGTGCAGCTCGCAACCGGGTGTCACTGCGCTTCAGGGCAGGGGACAGCAACTCACAAAGTTCCAGGAAAGTTCCCTTCCGCATGCGAAAGTTTCGCAGCCACTGGGATTCATCCCAGACCTGCAGCACTATGCGGTCCCACCACTCAGTGCTTGTTTCCCGTGCCCAGAATCGCCGTTCCACGGCATCAACATGACCCATTGCCACTGTGATGTCCTCGGCGCTGGGTCGCCTGCTTTCTGACAGGTCTGTGCTACTCTCAGACTTCAGGACATCACCGCGGTGCCGTAGCCTCCTCGCCTGACTTTTCTGCATCTGCCTCAGGGAAACCTTTATGATAAGCTGCGAGACGTTGAGAGCGGCCACAACTGCAGCGATGGTCGCAGCGGGCTCCATGCTCGGAGTACAGTGGCGTCCGCGCTGTCAATGACTGGAAAAGCGCGCGAACTGTTTTCCCGCCGGCGCTTTCAGGGAGGGAGGGCGGGAGTGATGGACGGATGACGACAGTTTCCCAAAAGCACCCTCGACTCATTTTGTTACCCAGAAGGCATTGCCGGCTACACCCAGAATTCCAATGGGCAGAGGGGACTGCGGGAACTGTGGGATAGCTGACCACAGTGCACCGCTTCGAATGTCGACGCTATCACCGTTAGTGTGGACGCACAAAGTCGAATTACTGTCCTTAGTGTGGACACACACGTTCGACTTTGCAATATCGATTACAAAAATTCGATGCAAGTAAAATCGAACTACTCTCGTAGTGTAGACAAGGCCTGAGCTAGAGATTTTAAGATTTCCCCATTTTAAGATGAGGAAACTGAGGTACAAAGAGCTAAAGTAATTTGCCTAACACCAAAGAGTGACTGGAATAGAATCTAGGAATCCTAATTTTCAGTCTCCCATTCTATGCAAGGCAATGTCTCTTCCCAGAAACCATCCTGCAGGTTTGGACAGAAAAACACTGTACTTTACCAAAATATCTGACAGATTTACACTATTCATGAAAGTTGCTAAGGGCCCTAAACCTTATAGATACAGTTGGTTTCTGCCATGCTCTTGGCTGTTCTGCCAACAGGATGGCTTTTTTTATCTCTTTGTAAGGCAGAAATATGGAACCTTTACTTCTGTGATTAGTTTCATCTGCAAATATTTTATTTTATATGTTACCAGTAAGTAGCATTTTCAGTGCCCTCTTTATTCCTCAAATATAAAGCAAGTGATAGTTGCAAATATCACAACCACAGTATCCTCAGTTCTCTTTGAAATTTCAATTTGTTTTAAAGAGCTCATTGTCTAAAATATATATTAAAAAGTGGCTTCTTTAATTGAAGCCAACATTTTTTCCAACTATATAGTGTAGGGATTTATGCTTCGATATAGCATAAACCAATACAGAGTGATGAGGCTGAAGGCTGATGCTTACAAAGATCACTGGAAAGCAGTGTACTCAGCACATAGCTGTCAGATTCATTCACTCAGTGCCGTTGTACCCTATAGAAATGTGCTTTAACTGAGGGCAGCTACAATAGCAGTTTATCATGTTGCCCTGCAAAGTCCACCCTGCTATGTGCGTGGACTCATGATTTACAAAACAAATCCTAATGCCCACCTGTACAATCCTGAGGCTACTTTACATCAATTCTTTACTTCCTAGGAGGATAAAAGCAATCACTGTACATCTTTTACCATGTATTAATTAGTAAGGTTGAAAACACAGACATGAAATGAAAGAGGGAAAATCATTCCACGCACACAGAGCTGCAAATCAGAATGCTTGAAGTACTCATCACTTAAAAAAAAGCACTGTTTGCTAATGCTTACCACAGAGTGGCAATTGAGACACTTCAGTAATATCCTGTTCTATATATAGGGGGAAACTGTGGTATGTCAGATGCCACTCTGTAATAACTATTGGTAAATGGTAGCTTTCTGATTGTGATTATATCACTTGGATTGATGGAAGATGGTAACATGTCTGTATAGCTACAACTATAGGTAAGGTTGCTTAACATTTTCCATTATAAGATCCTGTTTACAAGTACTTATAATTTTGACAAACTTTATTGTGTTGGGACTGAAATTTTCTATGCCAGGTATTTGCCTCGGGCTCAATCTTTTTTGAAAGTTTCAGCAAAAATGGATTGGGCTTTTCTGTGAACAAAGTCAGGAAAGAGGTTCATTTGCCAGTTAAAAAATTCTTACAACTGTCATTGAGAATCTCTAGTGCGTCCTTGTTTTGATACTTGGCAGGAGGATCACCCTGTGGTCAGGGAGGTGCCTTTGGCTATCCCTGTGAAAATCAGATGGGGGGGCAAGTGGGGCAATTTGCCCCAGGCCCCCCCTGGAGTGGGATCCTTCACTCACTCTGGGGGCCCCAGAAAACTCTCGCGGGGCCCGGGCCACCGGAGCTTCTTCCGCTCTGGGTCTTCGGCTGCAATTCGGTAGCGGGGGGGGGGGGGTCCTTCCGCCCCGGGACCCACCGCCGAAGTGCCCTGAAGACCCGCGGCGGGTGGGTGGGGGTCCTCCCGCCCTGGGATGCGCCGCCGAAGTGCCAGGTCTTAATTAATGGAGATATCCCATCTCCTAGAACTGGAAGGGACCTTGAAAGGTCATTGAGTCCAGCCCCCTGCCTTCACTAGCAGGACCAAGTACTGATTTTGCCCCAGATCCCCAAGTGGTCCCCTCAAGGATTGAACTCACAACCCTGGGTTTAGCAGGCCAATGCTCAAACCACTGAGCTATCCCTCCCCCCTTATTCAGCGGCAATTCGGCGGTGGGGGTCCCCCGCTGCCGAAGACCCCAGGCCTCCTGAATCCTCTGGGTGGCCCTGGTGAAAATCCACCCAAATTTGGCTGCAATATAAACTTCTGAAAATCACTGTTTGCACATGCTCAGTAGAGGTAAATTCTCCAAAGAGTCCTTGTGCATCATGCTCACAAAGCCTATACTATACACACTGAGCATGTTCCACCACCCACAGAGCTCACTGAGCATGTTCCAGCCTGAAACTCATCTGGCCTTTTTCTGAAATGGCTTTTTCTGACATCTGGAGGTGGTTGGTCTGGTAACAGAGACTTTTTTCCTGTGCTTCCAGTGCTTTCCCTGCTAGCATCCAGGTAGTGTCGATAAGGAGGAGGAATCGGCTGGACTAGAATGTTGAAATGTAAGGAGCAAAAGGCAGGAACGGCGTCAGGCATGGTGTTCAGGCTGGGACAGGCGTGACAAGGGCAGGTGTGTGTTACAGGACGGTAGCAGAGGTGGAGAGAAGCAGGGAGGACAGGGACAGCAGAGGACAGGGCAGATGGAATCAGGCTAGGGGCAGGACTCTGTAAGGACTAGAGCACACTCCTCTCCAGAATCTTGAATTGAACCCAGGATTCCTGAGTCACAACATTCCTCTGCTGTCAGCTAATCATGAAACCCACTCGCAAAATGTCTCATTTAGTGGAGGGGTTGGATGATATGTGTTGTATAAGTGATGGAGCCACAAACTGAATGATGAGGGTAAAAAAAGTATTAAATATCTACCCATCCAGTGAGCGTCATCCACCCAATGCACTGAATGGTGCAGGGGTCTTGTGGGAAAAGTAGTATGTGATCATGTAATTAAAGACTGTATCATAAAGCACAAGAGGGCTGAATTAAAGTTGCTTGGGCAACTTTAATTCTGACCTCTCTTAACTTTTGAGTGATAGACTTTGCAACCTTAATGTTCTTTCAACATAGCTTTTGTAAGTAATAAATATATAATGGGGGTGTGTATATATGTATGTGTGTGTGTGTGTGTGTGTGTGTATGTATGTGTATGTGTGTGTATATGTATATGTATATATATATATATATATATATATATATATATATATATATAAAATGCCAAAGTATATATAATACAATGCCTTTTGATGGGTTACCTCCAGCAAGGATTGAATCCAGCACCTCTAAATCTACAAGCATGAATGTCTACTACCTGACCTAAATTTCACAATACTGTTGTAGCAGACTCTTAAATCTGTACATGTGGAGTAAAACTAGAGGGCCATCAGAGAGCCACACCATGTAAGCATGAGTTACACATACAGAGGGAAGCAAAGTAACCATGTATTCTTACTGTATAATCTCATGTTCTCCTTTCTCTTACCCCTTCTCCTATTGTCTTGCTGCCTTACTTGTGTTATTTAGGCAAGTAACATCTTTGGGAGGAATCTCATCTTTTCTTTCCCTGTAATGCATGGAGCACATTTGGACTCTGTAGAAATAATAAGAAGAATTACCGTATATACTCGATCATAAGCCAGTTCGTTTATAAGCCAACCCCCCCAAGATAAGTAAAGTATAAGTAAAAATGGAAAAATTTTATGACCCTTTCATAAGCAGACCCTGTAATTCAGGAGTCAGCAAACTTTGGCTCCCGGGCCATCAGGATAAGCCGCTGGCAGGCCGAAATGGTTTGTTTACTTCGAGCGTCTGCAGGCACAGAGATAAACCTAAGTAAACAAAGTGTCCCAGCGTGCCAGTTGCTTACCCTGGGGGGTGTGCCAGCAACTGGTGGGGGAATTTTGGGGGGGAGGAGAAGCCCCCCACATGACCCCACCCCTAGCCTGGGACCCCCAAACTCTCCCCTTCACATCCCTTCCCACCTTATCTGGGGAGGGCCAGGGGAGGAGCTGGCCTGGCCGGAGCTGCTCTGGCAGGCTCGGCAGCGCAGCCGCAGCCTGCTCTGGCGGGCCAGACCGGGCAGCTGCAGCATGTTCCAGCAGGCTGGGCCAGGCGGCACGGCTGCAGAGTGCTCCGGTGGGCCAGGCGGTGCGGCCACAGCCTGCTCTGGGGGGCGGGGCCGAGTGGCACGGCTGCAGCTTGCCAGCCCCGGAGCTGCAGCTGCTTCGGAGACTGGGGGGAGAGCAGCCTGGCCGGAAGCGGAGAGACTCTGGCCCGGCCTCTTCCCTTCTGGCTGTGCTGTCTCTTTTTGCTCCCTCTGTTGGGGGAAGGGGCTGTGTCCCACCTCTCCCTCTCTATACCCATTCATAAGCCGACCCCCTTCTCTGGTGCTTCCCTTTTTTACTAAAAAAAAATTTGGCTTATGAACGAGTATATACGGTAATAAGAAAATGATGTGGAGCAGAAGACTATGCTTTGGAATTACCCTCAGTACACTTGCCCTTCTGACAGGTGAAGGCAGTGCAAGGCTCAAGTTCTTGACCATGGATGAACAAGGGAAGTAGGACGGACTTGGATGAGGGCTGGGATATGCTGCAATCAAGCATGCTACAGCTTTTCTTCTTCTCCTTTTTAGCATAGCAGGTCTGCTGAATGGGAAGGGAAAGAGCAGGGGATTACAATAGGGAGATAAAGAGAACTTAGAATGAAGGGAGTGAAGAAAATGTTTTGACCCTACTTAAGATATCCATGATTTTCTAATATTCAGGAGCCATCTCTCTCAGGGTCAACAGGACACAGTTAGGCCAGGTACTGCCTGCTGCTTAAATCTAAAGTAACTCTCTAGCTGGGAGCAAGCAAGTAAGTTCAGAAGGGAATTGGAAATGAGGTGGCACTAGTAATAATAATTGTATTTAATAGGCAGCCTTTCTCCACCCCTCAGATGAACCCTAATGGCAGCACACAATACTTAAAAACAAATGAATATAAACCCTCAATTAATGTGTAAATAGGAGCTAAATCAAGATAATAAAGTATCATCACTAGATCTGATGATTGTGATAAAAGACTTAGTTCACTGGAGACCAATGATACCTGACTCATGCCCAATCCTGGTCTCAGTAGATGTGAGTGGAATTGGGAGAAAGCTGCACTTTTTGGAACTCTGCTGCAACATTTCGCTGACTGCAGTATGTCAAGTCCACAAGCAGATGGGGAAATAGTCTGAGCTGGATCTGCAGATTTCTCTGTTTCACCCAAGTGGAGTGAAGTCTATAATTATTTTTATTTTTATTGCTGTGAATGTTGTGCTTGTAATATAGGAAATAATTTTAATTAGCTGCATAAGTTCCCATTGTAACCCTGAGCTTATTTTCAGTTACCCTATGCATAGGAACCCTAAACCAACTCCAAGTACCCTACTCATAGGAACCCAAACCCTAGGTCCAAGTACGCTACTTATTGGAAACCTAATCCTGGATATTGGACCTATACCCATTGTATCCCTAACTATATATCTCAGTACTCTACCCATAGGAACCATAACCCTAGAGCAGGAAGCCCTATACATAGCAACCCTATCCCTAGTTCCAAGTGCTCAACCCATAGGAATCCTAACCCTAGCTTCGGGACCCCTACCCATGGGAATGCTAACTCTAGCTTGGAGCACCCTACCTATAGGAACCCTAACCCTAGCTCTGGGCTCCCCTCCAATAGAAACCCTTACCTGAGCTCTGGGAGCCCTACCCATAGGCACCCTAACCTTAGCCCCGGGTGTCCTACCCATAGGAACGCTAACCCTATCTCCAAGCTCTCTACCCATAGGAACTCTAACCCTAGTTCCGAGCTCTCTACCCATAGGAACCCTAAACCTAGCTCCGGAAACCCTACCCATAGGAACCCTAACCCTGTCTCCCGGTCCCCTGCCTATAGGAACTCTAATCCTATCTCGGATTGCCCTACCCATTGGAACACTCACCCTATTCCGGAGCACTCTACCCATAGGAACCCTAACCCTAGTTCCAACAGCTCTACCCATTGGAACCATAACCCTAGCTCCAGGAGTCCTACCCATAGGTAGCCTAACTCTAACTTCGAGTGCCCTACCCATAGGAACTCTAACCCTAGCTCATAGTGCACTACACATAGGAACCCTAACCCTAGCTACGGGCACCCTACCCCTAGGAATCCTAACCCTAACTCTGGGCGCCCTATTCATAGGAGCCCTAACTCTAGCTCCACAAGGACCACCCATAGGAACCCTAAACCTAGCTCCAGGAGCCTTACCCCTACGAACCCTAGCCCTCGCTGTGGGCCTCCTACCCATAAGATCCCTAATGCTTGGGCTGAAAGCCTTACCATTGGAACCCAACCCTAGCTCTTAGTGCACCCACAGCTAGGGTTTGAGTTCCTATGGGCAGGGCGCCCACAGCTAGGGTTAAGGTCCTCTGGGTAGGGCGCCTGGAACTGGAGTTGGGCTTCCTATGAGTAGTGCGCCCATACCTGGGGTTAGGGTTCCTAAGGGTAGGGTGTACTCAGCTAAGATTAGGCTTCCTACAGGCAGGGCTCTTGAAGATAAGCTTAGGGTTCCTATGGGTGGGGCGCTAGGAGCTAGGGTTAGGTTTCCTATGAGTACCTTGCTAGGATTAGGGTTCCCGTGGGTAGGGCTCTCAGAGCTAGAGTTAGTATTCCTTTCGACATGGTTCTCAGAATTAGGGTTAGGTTTCCTATGGACAGGGCTCATGGAGCTGGGGTTGGTGTTCTTATGGGTAGAGCTCTGGGATCTCGGGTCGGGGTTCCTATGGGTAGGGTTCCCAGAGGCAGGGTTGGGGATCCTATGGGCAGGGCGCTTCTGAGCTCAAGATAGGCTTCCTTTGGGTAGGGTGCCCAGAGCTAGCATTTGGGTTTGGATGGGAAGGGTTCCCGGAGCTTGGGTTCGGGTTTCTATGTACGGGGTCCAGGATCTAGGGTTAGGATTCCTAAGGGTAGAGTGCTCCGAGCTATAGTTAGTGTTCCAATGGGTAGAGCACTTGGGGCCAGGGTTAGGGTTCGTATGGGTAGGGCACTTGGAGCTAGCATTAGGGTTTCTATGGGTAGAGCTCCCTGCCCTAGGTACAGGGTTCCAATGGGTAGAGTACTTGGAGATAGGGTTAGGGTTCCTATGGGTAGGACACTTCAAGCTAAAGTTAAGGTTTCTGTGAGCAGGAACCCTGTGAACTTGGAGCTAGGCTTAGGTTTCCTGTGGGTAGAGCTCCCAGCCCTAGGGTTACAGTTCCTATGCGTAGGGTACTTGGAACTAGGGTTAGAGTTCCTATGGTGGGACAGTTGGAACTAGAGTTAAGGTGCATATGAATAGGGCTTCCAGAGCTAGGTTTAGGTTTCCTATGGCTAGTGAGCTCAGAGCAAGGGTTAGGGTTCCTATGCGTAGGGCTCCCAGAGATAGTTCTATGGTTCCTGTGGGTAGGATTCCCAGAGATAGGTTTAGGGTTTCTATTGGTAGGGCTCCCAGAGCAACTGTTGGGGTTCCTTTGGGCAGGGCACTCGGAATTAGGGTTGGGGGGTTCCCATGTGCACAGGGCATGGATCTAGGATTAGGCTTTCTATGGGGAGAGCGCATGGAGCTAAGGTCAGAGTTCCTGTGGATAGGGATTTTGGAGCTAGGCTTAGGGTTCCTATCCTATTGGTAGGGCTCCCCGCCCTAGTCTTGGGGTTCTCTGAGTGGGGCACTTGTTACTAGGGTTAGGGTTTCCATGGGTAGAGCACTTGGAGATAGGTCTAGGGTTCCGATGGCTAGTTCTCCCTGCCCTAGGGTTAGGGTTCCTATGAGTAGGGCACTTGGAGATCAGGTTAGGGTTCCTATGGGTAGGGCTCCCTGCCCTAGGTTGGGGCTCATATGGGCAGGGCACTCGGAGTTAGGGTTGGGGTTCCCATGGGCATGGAGCTAGGGTTAGGGTTCCTATGGGTAGGGCTCCCTGCCTTAGTCTTAGGGTTCCTCTGGGTGGGGCACTTGTAACTAGGGTTAGGGTTTCTATGGGTAGAGCACTTGGAGATAGGGCTAGGGTTCCTAAGGCTATTTCTCCCTACCCTAGGGTTAGGGTTTCTTAGGGTAGGGCACCAATAGCTAGGGCTAGGGTTCCTATGGCTAGTTCTCCCCACCCTAGGGATAGGGTTCCTATCATAGGATGCGCGGAGCTAGAGTTAGGGTGCCTATGGATAGGGCTTCCAAAGCTAGGGTTAGGTTTCCTATGGCTAGTGCACTCGGAGCAGGGTTAGAGTTTCTATGCGTAGGGCTCTCAGAGATAGTTCTATGGTTCCTATGGGTAGGATTTCCAGAGATAGGTTTAGAGTTCCTATTGGTAGGGTTCTGGGAGTTATTGTTATGGCTTCTATGGATAGAGTGCCCGGGAGTTAGTCAGCATTCAAATGGGTAGGGTGCCTGAAACATTTCCTATGGGTAGGGCACCCAGAGCTCTGGTTAGCTCCTATGGGTAGCGCAGCCGGAACCAGGGTTAGGGTTTCTATAGGTTGGGTGTCCGGAGCTAGGGTTAGGATTTCTATAGGTAGGGCTCCCGGAGTGTCTGAGCTAGGATTGGGGCTCCTATGGGCAGGGCACTCAGAGTTAGTGTTAGGGTCCCCATGAGCATGGGGAACAGAGCTAGGGTTAGGCTTTCTATGGGGAGAATGCATGGAGCTAGGGTTAGGGTTCCTGTGGGCAGGGCACTTGGAGCTAGAGTTATGGAGCCTATAGCTAGGGCTTCCAGAGCTAGGGTTAGGTTTCCTATGGGTATGGCACTTGGAGCTAGGGTTAGGGTTCCTTTGGACAAGGCTTTCCACCCTTGGGTTAAGGTTCCTATGGGTTAGGTACTTATAGCTAGGTTTAGGGTTTCTATGGGTAGGGATCCCCACCTTCTGATTCTGGTTCCTATGGATAGGGTACTTAGATCTAGGGTTACGGTTCCTATGGGTAGGGTTCTTATGGGTACGGTAGAATGCCAACTATAGTAGAGAAATTACAACACACTATCCTAGAGTTTTAAATTATTTATGACATAGTAGTAAAGTAGTTGTGGTATGGGGGATCTCCTGCTCACTAATTTGATAAACTGTCACTGTTTATTCTTTCTCTTATTTTCCCTTTATTTACCTAAATATAAATTAATCATAGACTCTAAATATGTTTTTTTTAAACCATCTACCATTAGGATTAAGATGTGTGCCATCCCTCCCGTCATTTTAAAAGGTGGTGGTTTAATCCTTAGATAAACTACTGTGTATCGTTGATTTGTACTGAAAGGTTAAAAAAATAAAGATGAACGAAGAATATATTGAGTTGCATTAGTTATGTTAAACGTCATGTTTGTTTAAAAGCAAATCCCCAAGAGACTACTTAAGGCTCTGTTACTCAACCTAATGCATTTTCCACTCTGGTTTTGAATAGTAGAGAAGATCCTGCAAAAAGTGTGTTTATGGTCAAGATTTGCTTCTGGAAATGCTAATATAAAACATGTAAATGGATCCTATTTGAATTTAGAAAGCAGTGCAAGCTGCAACTCTCCTCATCTGCATTTCTACCAACTCCTCATCAGTACAGAGAGCTAAAGATAATCCCTCATCTGAAAATCAGATTTAACTGTGTTGCCATATTTTTATTATTTCCATCAGCAATGTATTTTTAATGTTCTTTAAAAAAATCAACTACAAATTCAACATAGTTCCAAGACATTTAGATATAAAAATTACTATAAAGACTGAGTTTGTTGGGATATAAATGTGAATGATTAAAACCAGATCTGTTTAATTTTCCTGGAATCCAGTGAAATATATTAAATACTATGAACTCAAGGTTTCTACTCTGAAAAGATGACTGTATAATAGTAGCACCTGCTTGCTGTGCGTATTTATTTGCTGACATTAATGACTAAAATATGTCTAATACATCTTGTTCCTATTAGCACAGCAGAACCAATACAGAAAAGGAAGAACAAACTATCATCAGCATTGTTAACTAAGTTCCAGTTGCAGAATCGTTATTTTTGATGCGTTAAGCCAGAATGGACCCAACTTGGTTTTCTGATTACAGGTTGTTTTGAAGCACTGACCATTTTAAAAATCCATAATTTTGCCTGTAAGATAAGTAGGATTTTGCCATTTGGGCCCAACCCTATTTCTCTATCCAGTAGTTGTAATGTACAGTAATTAATACTCCCGTATAAAATTAATGGAACTACTTATGTGAGCAAAGGCTGCAGGACTGAGTGCCTGAATCTTTTTTAGAGATAAGTAGTTTGCCTTCTTGGCACAGAGTTGTTTTCTGCATGTTTAATCCTGTCAGATAATTCCTTGATGTTTGTTTGCTTTAGCAATGACTGTTGTTACTGAGGATTCATAGCAATCTGCTGTAAGATGCTTTATAAGGAGGATAGCACTGTTCTTAGTTTTACTAGTATGTTCTACTCATTATGGCCCCAATTCAGAAAAGCATTAAAGTTTTTGCCTAACTTTAAGAATGAATCAGTCTTATTGAAGTCAATTGAAGTCATGCTTAAAATTAAACGTTCTTAAATATTTTTGCAGGATTGCAGCCTAATTGTGCTTCCAGCAGTAATTCTTTCAATTTCTTCCAGGTTAACTGGACACTTTGGGCCAAATTCTGCTCTCATTTACTGTGCGCTTACTCCAGTGTCACACCCTTTAATTCAGTAGTTATTCCAGAGCATTTACACTTGAAAGCAAAACTTGGTCCATAATCTTTTGTTTTTTTCAATGAGTTTTGCACAGATATAAATAAGGGCTAAGATCTGAGGACTTCATTTTGTGATTTTTCCTGATACCAGCAGTTTATTTTAATTATTTTAATTCCATTTGCAGTTGTATGTTCGGTTCCTATCATGCTAGTGAAAGCATCAGATTCATATTAATTAGAATGCACATTACAGCATGCTACCATCATAGGACTCCCTATGTCAGAAATGGTGGATCGTTAGATTTGCCAAGCTGGAATAGTTTATCCAGAGTTGTGGTGGATACTCCATCACTGGAACTTTTAAAATCAAGATTGGATGGTTTTCTAAAAGAGACACTGTGGTTCAAAGAGGAATTCAGGGAAGTCCTGTGGCCTGTGTTATACTAGATGTCAAACTAGAAGACAACAAATGGTCCCTATTAACCTTATAATCTATTAATCAAATTCTGGTTATGTGAAATTTTATGTTTTGCGAGGGCAGTCAAATGATTAAAAAAATAATCACAATTAATAGCGAGATTAAAAAATAGTTGTGATTCATCACAGCTTCAATATCACTTTTAAACAATAAAAAAATACCAATTTAAATTTATTATAAATATTTGTGGATGTTTTTCTACATTTTCAAATATATTGATTTCAATTATAACACAGAATACAAAGTGTACAGTGCTCACTTTATATTATTATTTTTTATTACAAATATTTGTACTATAAAAAAAGATAAAAGAGAGTGCAATCTACAAGTCGAAGCATGAAGGGGCATATGAACATTTAGCATATCTGGCACAAAAATACTTTGCAACACCGACTGCAACTGTGCCATGTGAATGCCTGTTCTCACTTTCAGGTGACCTTGTAAATAACAAGCAGGCAGCATTATCTCCTGTAAATGTAAACAAACTTCTTTGTCTTAATGATTGGCTGAACAAGAAGTAGGAATGAGTGTGGACTTGTAGGTTCTAAAGTTTTACATTGTTTTCTTTTTGAGTGCACTTATGTGAAAAAATATTCTATATTTGTAAGTTACACTTTCACGATAAAGAGATTGTACTACAGTACTTGTATGAGGTGAATTAAAAAATGCTATTTCTTTTGTTTACCTTTTTTACAGTGCAAACTTTTGTAATAAAAATAATATCAAATGAACACTGTACACTTTGTATTCTGTGTTATAATTGAAATCAATATATTTGAAAATGTAGAAAAACATCCACTAATATTTATAATAAATTTAAATTGGTATTTTATTATTGTTTAATAGTGTGATTAAAACTGTGATTGATCGTGACTATTTTTTAAATCTAGTTAATTTGTTTTGCTTTAATTGCTTGAATTAACTGCAATTAATTGACAGCCATAATTTTTACTAACAAAATGGATCCCACATTATTATTTTTCATATAATTCAGTTTAGGGGATAGCGTCACCAGTATAGTCCAGCTGCTTTGTGCCACCACAGCAGTGTAAAGCAACCATAAAACCAGTTTACCTGGCACCTTACCCTGTATTTACAGGGGTTTAGCATCAGTAGAGTCAAACTAAGGAGCCAGAGCATATCTGTGAATCTAGTTCTAGGTCTTTAACCCATATATGGGCCCTGCATGGTGAGAGACATGTTGATGTATTTAAAGTCTTTTAGCATTAATTTGGATAATGCACCTAATATCCCGTATTGCTGTTAACTATTGCAAATATATAATTATCCAAATGCTTTAATAATGTTATTAAAAGAGACATGCACTCAGATAGACCGTCAGGTACTTATTTGGTTAGAGGAATAGCAGACCTTTTCTGAATTATAACATATTTTCCTGGGGCCCATTAATTTTACATAGGAGAAGGGCAAAATTCTTCCCTCAGGTCAGAGTATAGACTAATATTCTTATCTCCTTACAGTACACGACTAGGTGTCTAATAGACATAGGTCATTCTGTATTTATAGGTCCCTTACCTTCCATGGATTTGTGGTGTAGCTTTGAGCCCATACAGATGGCAAAATAACCAAGATCAGCCATGAGGATCAGTCTAAGGCTGAAATTTTGCTCTAAGAGCTTTCAGTCCCTGGTTTTCCTGATTGTGGATACAAACTGCTAAAAATGAAGAAGTTTTGGAGTTGCTCAAAGTTTTTCTTTTCTATTCAGAACAGGCACATGATTATCAGGGAGAAATCCTTCAGATTCAGTGCTGCAGTATTACAAAATTTGTTCTGTCCTTGTGGCTTTCCTCTAAAGAGAAAGGTAGAGGCAGATATTATATGCTACAAAAAACCCAAAACAAACAAACAAACAAAAACAGAGAGAGAGAGAGACACACATATGCTGGTCCTTGAACTACTGCAAAGAGATATTGTATTACATTTTTCAGTGTTTCCTAGGAAACCAGTTCAGTGTAAAACAAATTCTTTGTCTCCTTTGCAAAATTGTTTGAACCATCACATCTCATAAAAGGTTGCTTCACAAGCAATTTATGCAGCATTAAAAAAAGCTTAATCTGCAGTTTGTGGCACCAATGAAAGTGATACTTTTATCAGAGGCTTACATGCTTTAGATTATATTTATTCAAAATTGATAAGATTATGCCATAATTTCTGAAGAGTCTCTGAAATAAAATCTTTGTTGTGTGTGTCTTTTTTTTTTTTTTTTTTTTTTTTGTAGCTAAGTCTTTTCTGTGCACCAAGGCAGCATTAAAAAAAACATGAAATTATTTCTAGGGGCTCTTATCAGCACATCCATGCTAGACTATTGTTTGAGAGAGAAATACACATTTCTTCCTGAGCATTCAAGAGACTTGAACAAGATTTCCATAGATGTTGGGTTTTACTCACTGTTTTTATTTCAAGGAGCGATGCATATGCTGATTTGTGGGTTCCCATCTGCGATAAAAGGTTCAGAAGGTAGGAACAAAAGAATATTCTTCTGACTTGAGTTGTTTCTGACGTCTATTACAGCAGGATGAGCTTCCTCCCAGTGCAGGAAGCTTGCATTAAGGGGCAGATTCTCAGCTGGTATAAATTGTCCCAGCTTCTTTGCAGTCAAAGAAACTGTGACAATTTACACCAGACAAGAATCTGTCCCTTATGGTTTAAAGTGGTACTGTCTACAGGGATCTGTAGGCTCGCAGTACTGGCATGAATTTCACCAGTAATGCTGAATAGTGAAGAAGAGCTTACAAGTTCTCGACCCTGGAGGATGTAGGGTCCTGGGATCCCACATTTCTGAGGTTCATATTTTTAAATTTTTTGTTGTTTTAATTTTAAAGTTAGTTTAAAGTCAGCTTTAGAATTTAGACTGTCAGTTCTGAGCAATTTGATGACTTACTATTGCAGGTAGATTGGCCTTTGCTTCCACTGCATTTTGCTTAGGTGTGACCTAATGGATCTGTTCTAGTCCCATATTCTGTCATATATAATTGTTATAATTTCCCATCATGCTCATTGTGATTTTTTTTCTTGTTGTAGTCTAGAGTTCAGCTACATTTCTGACGATCTCTGACAATATTTTATTATTCTATTATTTACGATGCTATTATTCTGTGCAATGGACTGCTATCCACATTATGCACACAGTTGTTGAACTTCCAAATGCATCATGGCCAGCAAAGGAAAACACTGATCTAACTGAATTAACAATGGTGGTGTTATGCTTAATAGAGTTTGTCATGAAACACTAAGCAGATGTGACAGTGATCTTGGTTAGTCGTATTTTTGTCCTTACTCCCAGCCATGTTAACTGTTAGCCAGACCATTTTGAAGGATAGCTCTCCTTTGCTGATCAGTAATCACACCTACCTAGACATGTGACAATCCCTTTAGACTGATGGTTAGAAAAAGCCAAAGCCTTGAATAACAGAAAGTTTTAAATACAGATAATAAACTTGCCTAATTAAAAGGAGATGCAGATGGCACTGTCACCTAGCAATTTTCACCTCACTTACTTTGACTCCAATTATAGCCCTTCCCTACTGACTTACACTGTTTAAATTACAAAGTCAGAAGGATTGATGACTATTTACCTGTTTCTATTCATACAGACAAGTCTAACACATTGTCCTTTTTCTGTTCAAGGCATGTGATGATGGTCTTAGTGTTTATTTGGGAAATAGAATTAACTTAATTCTTTAAAAAAAGAAAAAGAAAAACGACTAAGAGACTCATTAGCAGACCTACTCATCAGCATGAAGCATATGACTGTTACGCAACACAATTTGTTGGTTAGAGGAGTACCATAGTTCTGGGAAATACATGTTAGTAGTTAAATAGCTATTGCTTATGTATTGCTTTTCAAGTCAGTTTCCTATTGTATTTTGCCGCTTGGCACACTATAGGAAGACTGATCTGGCTCCCACTCCATGAAATTTGTTCCTCCCTACTAAAAGCCAGAGTAAATGGGTTTTGTGGGGTGAATAAAGCTGGATTTGTGGGGATAGAATCCACCCCAACCTATGGACAGGCTACAGAGATGAAAAACTACTGTAGGCTGTTCCTTTGCTACTGTTCCTTTGCATGGGGTGGTACCCAGCTATTGTGGCCACTGTTCCTTCTGACCTGACCCTGAAGTTCCACACCACGCTATCTGGGGCTGGCACAGCATTCCTGTCTGACACTTGGAGTCCAGGAGGTGCTTAACCCTGTGTCCACTGAAGTTAATGGTAAAGCTGTCAATGGTGCAGAAGCTCCTTGGTGTTGCTGCTCTGCTTGCACCATCAGTGCTGCAAGGCTTCTGTAGTGCAGAGTCTATTCAGGCCACGTACTGGGGGGAATTTCACCCTTGTTTAACAAAAATATGAGTATAGACAAAAACTGAATAGTTGCATTTCCAGGCCAGCTTAGCTAAGCTTTTTGCCTGGCCAGAACCACCCAACTTCAAGCTGTGTTGGCTCCCTTTTGGGAATAGAGAAGAGATGGCAATCCTGGTGGACTTGCTCGTGTTAGAGTTCCTAGTGTCAGGACCTAGGCCCACAGCGGGAGTGAATGTGGCCTTTAATGTTTCATGGATTTTAGAGTTGGAGGTGGTACAAAGCCTGGGTCTTCTCAGATAAAAATGTTTTAATGTCTCAGTCTGCATTGTGAGGTTGAGTGCGATGGTGAGCACTTGCTCATGAAAGTAGTTCCATTGACTTTAGTGGAGCAGCTTATGTGAGTGTGACACTCTCTGTACACCAGAGCAACACCCTGGCATCCCCATATTTGCCATGGTGGTATTATAATATGTTTTGTACAAAGTATGCCTTGTGAGGTATCGTTTTAAAAGTATTGACCAGTTTACCATTGATATCCTGTTAAATTGCATGGGCTATCATTTTATGTGCAGTTATGAAGTTTTTCTGTGTGTGTGTGTGTTACTGAAATATGTTGTGAAGTTGGAAACATCCACAACTAGCCTTTCAGATACAACAATGGAGAAGCCAGACAGCATTGATGGATCATTAAGAGAAATCCACATGAACAAGGACTATTATAGAATCTGTATACAATGAAGACTTCTCAGAGGGAGCATGTAGCCAATGGATACTGCTTGACTCACATCATAGCAAAAGTTCTTTCCAGGAAGCTGGAAGAACCTATAAAGAAGGGGAAATGACATCATCATTTCACAACTCAGCTCCTGGAAACACATCTAGAGAACAAAGACTTTGAACTGGGGAGGTGCTCCCAGGCTGAAAAGAGGAATCCCAGCCTGTGTATGAAGGAACTATACCATCAGGGTGAGATATTGCTTGATTCAAATCCTGTCTATTTTATAGAACTCAGATTGTGATTCTACTTTTATTTCTTAGGTGACCAACTTTGAGCTGTACACTTACTGCTTATAATCCTTTAAAAATTATCTTTCTGTAGTTAATAAATCTGTTTTATATTTTACCTAAAACAATGGGTTTTGCTTGAAGTACTTGGGAAATCTGCTCAGGAACAAGAGATGGTGCATGTCCTTTCCACATTGAGGGAGGGGTGGACTGGATAATAAACTTACACTGATCAGGCTCTGACCAGGGCAAGGCAGTACAGCTCTGGGGTCCTAGGCTGGGGAGCTGTGGGGAATTGGCTGGAGCTTCTTTATTGTTGGTTCATGAGTGGCTGGCAAAAGCATTCGCGTAATTCAGTTGGATGTGTGTCGGCCTGTGGATGTCTGTACAAGTGCAGTACCTGGAGGGGTTTGCAGCTTGCCACAGCATCACAGTGTGAGAGGGAGCCCAGGTTGGTAAGACAGAGGGCTCAGCAGTACCGCAAGTTCAGGTTGCACCCTGGGGAATCCATCACAATAAGTGCTAACCACTGTAAAAATGGCCTAAATGAAGCCAATGAACAAGGATTTACAGTATCTAAAAAAATCCACTTTTGGGATTCATTTACCAGAGTATCTTTCATTTTGTGCAAAATATTTATGCAAATTAATGCTGATTTGCAATGAGCTTTCACATATCAAAACATGCTAAATGAGGTCATCACGAGTAACAATATTAACAATGAATACTGTGTCATTTAATTGATTAAACTGATCAAAGCTCCATTGCTTTTTTCTGACACTTTTTGCTTGACCCATCTAGACTAGAGGAATTTCTGCTATATGGTACCCAATTATTAATTTTCTTCAATGACACCTTCAACTTTTTTAAACAGCAAATGAAAAATGCCTCTTATTTCATGATGCACATTTTTCTTCCTCATTTATTCCTCCTCTACTAGGCCATTACTGCAGCACATTAGCAGGATGAATGACTGCCTCTACAAACTGTTAATGCTACTGTAGAGACTGCCTTGAAGAAGTCGATTGGGAGGAAGAGTGGCTTTGAGGCTTACACCTTATCCCAGAAAGAGATGCTTTGTCATACAGGCAGATTATTTACAGATCCCCAAGGGTCCTCCACAGAGGATCTCTGATTTTGCACCCTCTTCATCACGACCTTGGTTTGCAGTTACCGTCCTTCTGCTGAAAACAGCTGGGTGGGGTTCCCAAAAATGTCCTTCATTCCTACTCTTAGATCTACCAGAGTCTGAAGTGTTCTCTGTCCTCAGGTGCTGAGCAGACTAAGAGCTCAGCAACACTCTCAGTCTAAGAACTCTTACATGGCAGCACAAGACTTTCCAGCTGGCCTCCTTTTTTTAACCCCATAAATTTAATTTTCATTTGCAGAAAGGTTCTGTATGAAACAGTATTCTGAAGCAAACCAGGACAGCAAAAGCTCAGTCTTCTTCTCATTCTGTTCCAAAGGCTAATGGGGCCAGGGCTAGCATAGAATAATTCAAATGGAACGCATGCTAATGCTAATGTCTGGAGAAAACAATCCAAATGTGATTAGTCAATGGGAAGTTGAAACATGGAAAATAGTAATGTTGAAAGAGACTTAGGAGTGACAGTGGACAGCAAATTAGACATGAGTTTGAATGTGTTACAGCAGCAAGAAAGGTAAATGCAGTTTTGGGTTGTATACACCAATGTGCCATGTCATGGAACTAGGAAGTAAGGGCACACAGATAGTATAGTGAAGAGCACAGTATAAGTACCTAGCTAGACAATAGTCCCTCCCAATATGGACTAATGCAACCCTACCTAGAATTTTGTGTTCAGTTTTGGGTGTTGTCTTACTGCTGGAAAGCTATTCACAACTAGAGGCTGGTTAGAGGGCTGGAACAACTGAGGACAAGAAGAGTTAAATATGTCTAACCTAGTTAAGCAACAACTAGTGAGGGTAGGACAGAATGTGATTACAGTTCACAGCTGCTGTATCTGAAGGGGGAAACACTAAAGGGAGGAATTATTTATTTAATATGAACAATAACCAGGAATAATAGGATGAATGGGAAGCCTTAGACTGACTGTTAGGGAAAAGTTCTTGCTAGTGAGGTCTTTTAACTTGTTGAATAATTTCTCAAGGGCAGTGGCAGATGCTCCATTATTTGGCACATTTAAGACTAGGCTGGAGAAAACATAGCAGAGAGAATATTCATGCATTAGCAGGAGATAGATACTTTGTACCCTATAGACCGTTTCCATTTCTACGCTCTGTGATTTTTATGAAACTTCTAGGAGCCGATCATGCAAGACGTTGAGCACTTGAGAGGTGCTGAGTGCCCTCAACTTCCAGTGAGGGAAAGCAACCTCTGGTGGAATCAGACTCAGGGTTGGAGCAAATGAATGTGGTGGACTCACCTTTGTCATCAGTAAATGTGCATCAATGCCCCATCTAAAATTCAGTATGATTGGCAAATTCTGTTCAAGAAAACCCTAGGTCTGACAGGAAAAAGGCAAGGATAGTTTTGTGGGTGAGGCACTGGACAGAAGGTCAAGAGACTTGAGTTCATAGCTTTACCACTTCCTGTGTGAACTTGGGCAGGTCACTTAAAGGATGATCCAAAATCCACTGAAGCCAATGAGAATGTTCCCATTGATTTCAACGGACAGTGGATCAGATCTTTAAGCTTTCTATGGGCCAATGCCCCATATGTAAAATGGGGGGCGGGGCGAGGGAGGGGTTTAACAGTAGTTCCCTACCTTACTGGGATGTTGTGAGGATTAATTAATGTTTGCTATATGTGATAGCTAGTAATGGGGACAGATAAGTATATGGGAATCTATCTGAGCAGAACTGCAGGTCAGGAGTGAGTTGCATTCCAAGAGCTATTTAGGAAAGTGTATGCATGGCCTGCATGATGACTAACATTGATTATTACAGTGTAGCCCTCACTTCCATTAGCTTTAAACTCATATTATAAAACTGTTAAAATAATGAGTATTTGGAGGTTTGTTTAATAGCTTTTTTTTTTAAAAGTGTTCCACATTTATGGAATTCTGTTACACAATATAGAGTATGCAGGTAATTTTTAATAACATCCAGGAATGGATAAATAAACTCCTTTATTCTTTAACTGTTTAGTAGTATTTTCTTGCAAAATTAAAGTTTAATATGATGTTATAACATCCTGTAAACCATGCCCATGAAATTTAATTTTTTGCCTGCCATGTGAAAAATGTGACCCCCCTCCAATTTACTAATACATAAAACAAGGAAGTGAAGTCCCATCTGTATAATGATCTATTTTTGGTGGACCATGCATGATAAAATCCCAGCCTTGATCTCTTAAACTATCAAGTCTGCCATAAATATTTGATAATGAACAAGCCCATAAAAAGAAAATGCAGAATATGAATAGAGGGAGAGCAAATATGTAATTCAATTTTTAATTACCAGTGTCTTGTGCTAAAGTCAAGTTCATCTTCCATAAGAGGTAGAAAATAACCTACAATTTCCTCTCTTATTGTAAGCTTCTTTAAACAATCAGTATCACATCTCAGATTAGAGCTTTAACAGGAAGCGAAATCATCACCGAAACAAAAGAACAGGACACACAGACTAAGGTAGAACAGTCTAGTTTTATTACCTTATGCAATCAAGAGCTTTTTTCCTTTCCTTTTCTTTTTCCCCCCATTCTTTCTGGTTTTTTTTTTTTTTTTTTTTTTTTTTTTTTTTTTACAACATACATTAAGTTGTGAATCAGATGTTAGGGGGATGTGGAGATGAAGGAAAGTCAGTGACATCACAATATTTTACAACTTTACAGCAAATGAGAGTCTGAATTTGTTGCATCTACCAGTGTATATCAAGGGTGGAAAGCAAAGGCACACTTAGGTTTATGTACCCCTCCAAGTGAGGGGTGCAAGGAGATTGGGGTGAGGGAGGATTAAAACAAAAGAAACAAAAGACCCACTGAGTACAAAATGAGCATTTCAAGGTCAACCCAGTAACTGATGTGATGTATATTACAAAGGCATATTTCTGTACAAGGCTGTTGCAGTGATTATTCATTTCTACATGATGTCAGAACACTTTGCTTAATAATAGCAATGGGCACTGCACATTTGGTACTCGAGGGATTGGAGTTTGGGGGGGAAAAGGTTGCAAGTTGCTGCTGCTGCTACTTTTTTGTTTTTTGAAAGAAAAAAAGACTTTCCTGCTACATACTGTTCTGAAGGGTTTAATTAAAAAAAACATTGCTTTGGATACAATCTATCTACAGCAGTCTGCATAGTTCACTAATGGTGAACAAGTCAGTTTCATAAAAGCAGCAATGATGGAATGAAAGAACATGCAAGCACCCTTGTTACACACTTTGGTCTAGATCATCCAGACTTTCTAAATACCATCTACACGCTAGCTGACTTGAACTCTTTCTTTTTGATTGTTCGGAAACAAAACCAAAACCCTGCAAAACAAATTAGGTATAAAATTTAAAAAACAATCAAAACAACCTCCCCTCCCCAAATATACTGCCCAGTAAAAAACAAAAATGGCCCTCCCTTATTTTCTATAGTATGTTGACACAGTTATTATAACAGATTAAAATCAAATCTACCTTTGTGCATGAATAACTGGAAAATTGTAAAAGACCTTATACGTGGGCGTGGGCACGTGCACGTGCACACTCAGGCCACATGAAAAGTCACATGAAAGGAAAAAATGAAAATCAAAATTAATTCCCCCAAAAGGTTTTTTGCAGCATTGTTCTGGATGGCCTTATTCAGTTACAGCAGGAACCAGCCTGCCTCATCCTACTTCCATTTCACTTCATTTTGTATACTGTGCATGCACACGGCAGCATGTATCATTGAGGCTTGCTTCCAGTGGCTGGCCAGTCACACACAGTGCTTGTCTCTATCTAGTGGACAAACCAGACTTGGAGACCATACATTACTCATTTCTCTGCTGGCTAATGAGAATATCACCATACTGAAATGATATGAAAGTATAAGGGGGAGGAAATTGCCAACCACAATACGGTGTCTATGCTGCCAGCATAGCCTAGGGGTGGTTTGAGGGCAGAATTGGCACAACTAGAAAGTCAAACTGAATTGGAGGGTATAGTACTACTCTAATTTCTTGATGGATATGGTGTTATTACAATAACCACTACATTCTTCTTTGAACTTCTTTACTCCAATTCTCCAGGGGGCTTCGGAGAGGGAAGGTAAATAAATATTTGCATTTATTCAAAGGGCGGGGAGGGGAAAGTTTTACATACTACAGCTCACAAATATACACAACTGAGGGTGTAAGGCACAAATTTACATGTGGAAGAAAACAGGCTATTCACAGATGTATTCCCAAGAAAAACCCGTGTGATAAGACCATAATTTATGCATGGTAACAGCCGGCATATTAATTAGTTCACACTGTTTGTGGATTTTGTTTGCCGTCTCACATGCAAGGTGAAATGAGATGGCACATCACAAGCTGGTGCCTTCACAGAAAGTATTAATGACTGACAAAGCCATGTTGACAGCAATGGTGCACAAATGTGCAGTTTTTAAAGAGTTTCTTTTGCAGTTGCTTTAGAAGTTATAAATTTGGGGAGTTTGTTTGTTTGTTTGTTTGTTGCCTGTCATAGATCAGAGGCCCAGCAAGCAAATTAACTAACAGATTTAAATAAATATTCCCCTTTTTTCAGCTAGAGATCAAACAGTCCAAACACAAAGTTCAGAATTCCAGCTCCAACTTATTTAACTCAGTGAATTTATTGGAAAAATAAAAGAGTTTTAATTACTCCAGTTAATGGGTTTCACGTTAAATAGGTATAATTTTCAATGTATTTTTTTCTGAAGAGCTGCTCATAGGATGATATGCAGAAGTCATTTCCTTAGGAAAAACAAAAGACGAACAATAAATAATAGGAGTTATTTGCGTTAACAGTCACATGTTATTCATTAAAAGAAGAGTAGCAGAAATCTATGACATAGTTTTGCCCAACGTGGCATTTATCTGCTATAACCAAACGGCTGTAACACTGATGGGCATTTCACAGTACCTGCACATAGTAAACTTCTGCCATTGTTAAGTCAGAGTTAGCTTTATCAATGAATTTTTTATTTTGTATTTATTTTATTTTTTTTAAGTTCTTTTATTTGCTTTGCTTTTCAGAGCACTCTTTCCCAGTTCAGAAATGCACTGTGCAATTGGGGGTGAAATGTCACAGTCATCATTCACCTGTGTGCTTTTGGCTCAATGTTTGTGATGTTAAGTTAGTGTTTTGAGTAAAGAACTGTCAGGTAGTGGGGGTGAGTCCTGCAGTTTGAAACCTTCACTGCAGATCAGATGGCTCGGTTTAAAAAATATTCCACTTTTCCCAGAGAGCAGGATCAACACATCCTCAGCTTAACAACAGCCTTCTTGTCAATTGGAACTAGTGATGCAGTTGCAGAACACTGGCTTTAAAGGGCAAACTCTGTTTCATTGCTGTCCCCCCCCCCACTGTGATTATGTACACGCATCATTGGGCTTCATGGATGTTGAGAGTGGAGTAAAGGAAGGTTTGGGGGGCACATCTGGTTTTAGCGAAGGTGTACGTTTCAACCCGGCCCTTGTCAGCGAGTTGTATGCGGTGAGACTAGGCTGCCGAGAAACAGTCACAGCTTGTGCCTGGGCAGCATGGACTTGTATAGAGTCCACTCTCTGTGGGGCAGGCGGAGGGTTGTCTCCCCGGCCGAAGCTCTGATTTCGAGAGAGGTGGGAGGAATTAGAGGAGTTAGTATTGTTTCTTTTGAGAGTTGATGTCTGATGATTTCTCGTGAGTGAGTTCGTAGGGTAGTTTCTCTTGTAGTCCACATTATAAGCAGAGGAATGCATTTCTAATCGCTTGCCCAGGCCACTCTGAGCCAGAGAGGAGCCAGGAGGACCCAACGAGGCTTCCCTCTGGGGTACTTTTGGTGGCATGCTATCCAGATTTTCCACCAGATTAACCCCATGGTTGGGACTTTTGCTGCTGAGATGCTCCTTTATGGTTTTGTACTCGAGCGTGGCATTCTGGTCCTCCATGGCCATTTGTGCCATGTCGCTCATTTTTGGCTGATCAACATACTCATGCTGATAGCCTTGCTGAGAGATTGGCAAGACTACAACACTTGGGATGTGGCTGGGAGAAGCCCTGAGAGGCAGGTCAGTTGGAATCACAGGCGATGACATTGCGGGGATATCTTTTGTGCAGGCATTGATAAGGTTCTGGTTTCTTTCCCATTCCCTGCTGCCACGGCTAGGCTTCCTCTTCTGTTGCAGGGTTGGGGTGGACTCAGGGGTTGGCAGAGCAGCCAAGTCCAGATGGTGCTGGTCAGCTTTGATTAACATTTTGGCAGTGCTGCCCGGGGTAGCGAGTTTGCCATTGTGCATCAAAGGTGTGAGGATAGCTTCTGGTTTTGGCTCTTTGGACTGTGTGTCTCCAAAGAGACCGCTGAGCTTGGTAACACTACTCATGGAGCCGCGGCGGGAGTGTGCCAGCTCCTTCTCCTTCCTCTGGACAACGGCCACGTCTCTGCGGCGATGGTCACAGATGCAGTAAACTATGAGTCCTGAGAAGACGGCCCCCATGACAAAAGCAAGAATGACTGCAATGGCCAGGAGGGTGACCGGCACCAGCTGATCATGGCCTTTGAGATAGCTCTCACGAATCACTCCTGCAACAAACATATAATGGTAAGCAAAAATCTAACAGGAAAAGCTTCTTAATGTATCTATTCCATTCAAAGGCATTAACTGGGGATTTTATTTGTTCTCAGCTTTTCATTAACTATCCCAAGTTCACATCCATACTGTACCTGCTGGCTGGAACTCACTTTGAGCAAAGTTGAACTCAAGCTGTTGAATTAAGATCCAGGCTTGAACAACTTGGAGCCCAGGGGGGGTGTTCAGGGTTCAGTCTTTATAAAGACAGGGCCCATTTGCAGAATTTGGATCTGTATCAGAGATCAGCTTTCAAAATACCCCCGAAATTCCAGGGTATTTAGATCAGGAAGTGAAATCCTGGCCCTACTGAAGTCAATTGCAAAATTCCCATTGACTTTAGCAGGGCTGGGATTTCACCCAGGGTTTTTAGTTAGGACTGTCTCGCAGGCTGAGAAATAGCATATATTCCTTCCCCCATCCCTCAACCCCATCTCTCCTCCCACCTAATGTTATCCCACATTTTATTTCAGTAAATCACCGACACTGAAAAAGCTGAGGAGTCAGAAGCTTTATGTAGGTTACATAAATGAATCTCACATGCTTTCAAGTTTTCTCCCCTGCTATTTACTTGTTGTCTCTGTCACAAGGTTTGGAAGCTGGTGTCATATGTTTGGGCTGCAGCAGGGATGTTATAGAGTATTTATATCCTGAGTAACTATGAGAGAGAGAGCCCAACACTGAAATACATTGAGACAGAACATGTTTAAAAGTACCCTCCAGATTTCAAGTGTCACTGCTAATTTTTTTTTTAAATCTCTCCTGTTCTAAATAGGTAAATATGCTGGATTCTCTTTGCTGCTTTGGCTAAAAGCACACACAGTGAGAAGCCGATTTTGTGGCATTGCACTGTGCTTAGAGATGTTGTCAGGTCGTCTTATTGCTCCTAAGGCGTGCTGTCATAGTAGGCTTCTTCAGTAGAGTTAATATCCTCAACTTAATAAAAATGATGTGAATGCACCAGTCAATAATCCTACAGAACATTAACCAAGATATTGCACATATAAAGAACATTGCTTTTCCTTTCCCTACTTAGTTGTGCACCAAGCCAGCACACGCTAATCAAATGCAGGTGCGGAACCTGTTGGGTTCTTTTAATGCTAAGTGAGAAGGAGTCGCAACTGTCAGATCCTAAGTGCCTGACAAAGTAGTTTAAAAAACCACAACTCAAATACCCCATTCCCTTCTCTGGAGAGCGTGCAAATGCAAGTGCATTAAAAGCATACTCTGAGGAAATGTAAACAATGTTCTTATTATGAGAGAGATAGTGAGAGAGAAAATGTACCTCGAAGGCCTCACAAGACTTTGTGAAGATACCAGTCTTTCATGTCATAAATCAATGGTTTCAGGAATCCTGTCTTTTATGTATTTAGTAGGCAGATAGCTGTGGTCCAGAATTAGAACCAAGTGCAAAAAACCCCAGCAAACTTTTTCAAAATACCACTGAAATGCTGCTGTTGCCTCATGGAAAGCATTGATAAGCATTCTGTCTAGATTCAATTCTACTTAGCATACTTGTCCTCATTTCAATTAGTGTGTGTAAGTGGACAAATGATATTTGCATACAAACCAGGAATTTTAAAAGCTGAACTGTTCTTGAAATCATAATCTCCTGCTTGTGACATCACAGTTGGTTGCCATGGAAATTACTTGTGTTGTGACAGAGGATTGTGATTTCAAGTGGGGAACAAAATAGCAGGAGCAGTCGATCCCTTAAGAAACAAAGATCCTGAGAGTTACATGAATTCATGTAAATGTCCTTTATAATAAAAGAACAAGGTAAGTAAAATAACTCCCAAAGGGAAAACAATGTGTAAGTAGAAACAATCTTCAAATTAAATGCTTTTCAGACTCTTCCAAGAAGCCCCAGAAGCTTTTTAAGGGACAGATTTTGCCACCCTTTTACCACAAGCAATACTTAATGTGAATATATATGGTAGAATCTGGCCTTATAGTTGAGCTTAGACCAACAATAGTATGAAAGTTCATAGTTAAAGTTTCAGCCAAAATGCAAATCTTTTTGTGCCTTACTGACAGGAAGCATGGTCTAGTGATTAAGGCATGGGATGTGAAATGAGGACACCTGGATTCTATTCCTTGCTCTGCTACACTCTTCCTGTTGTGACCCTGGAGAAGTCACTTAAACTCTCTGGGCCTCAGTTTCCTCAACTGTAAAACGGGTATTTACTTACCCCAGAAGGGTGTTTCAGACCAAATTCATTTATATTTGTAAAGTGCATTGACATCCTCAGAGGGACACTCAGAAATGGAAAGCATTTTAAATGCAAAATATTACTTTGGTGTTGCAAGGATGGTGAGAAATGAGTTAAGTCATATCCACATATATGCTGTTAGGCACAATGGGCTGAGCTAAGACCAGCTTCAGCCCTCAGGATCCAATTTCACAGGTGACTCATGTAGATCAGACCACTGGAACTTAGTGCACAAAGCAGCTACAGAACTGGGCCCATAATTTACATTTCCTTGCTTTTGTCAGCTAAAGTTAAAACTTTGATATTGATTTACTTGGCTTCTTATTTCACCTGAGTTTGCTCAAAAATATTTTTAAACGAGGATAAGAAAATGGAATAAACAGATTAAATAAAAATGAAACAATTATGTTTCAAATTCTTTCATTCATCTAACAGTTTTGCTGCTGTTTGGCTTGGTAGCACCTCTGAATACTTGTGATATAGTGAGCCCTTGCTATTGTATCCAAAAACTGTATGGGACCTCGCTATCACTATCATATTACAAATGGATTCTGAATCATTACAACTTAAATTACAAAACCACACCACAATTCGGAATGAGTGGCCACGTGTGCTCCAGAGAGCTGTGCAGAATAGTAATGGTGCTAGAGGTCAGAGTTTTTCTTCACTGGTACAATTTCATGAGGCAGCTTGACTTGAGCCAGTGCCATTAGAGTCTCACTTTCATGAGTTCTAAATTCTGCCCAAATCTTCATAAACTCTGAAAGAGAGCTTTGTCATAACAGAGCCCAAGGTCAGTTTCTGTGGCTTTGCTCTAAGTGTGTGGATCTTTTGGATACAATGTTGTGTTAATAAAATGGGTTATTTTGATCACAGGTCAAATCCAACTGGCCTTACTTACTTGAGTAATCCCAACAACTTTAGCTTTAATCATATGATTTAAGGTGGGCAGGATTTGACCACAAATTAATGAAGTTCAGGGCACAGATAAAGTAAAATAAACTAAAACGTAGTGGCTATGAGTGTTTTGCATTCTAGTATTAGGAGGGAACACCACCAAAACCTTATCTGAAACAAGGGGATGATCTCAATCTATTACCAATGCACATCCCAAATATTCAACACCATTAGTAGCAGTCCCAAGAGACTGGGGCAGAGTGGATGGGTCTACTCTATCAGGGGTCGGCAACCTTTCAGAAGTGGTGTGCCGAGTCTTCATTTATTCACTCTAATTTAAGGTTTTGCTTGCCAGTACTACATTTTAATGTTTTTAGAAGGTCTCTTTCTATAAGTCTATATTATATAACTAAACTATTGTATGTAAAGTAAACAAGGTTTTCAAAATGTTTAAAAAGCGTCATTTAAAATTAAATTAAAATGCTGATCTTATGCAACCAGCCTGGGTTTCTGTTCACCTAGGCCGACAGAGGGCTGATCAGGGCCTGCGGTCGGGACCCCAGACCTGGGGGGGGCGTGTTTCAGGGGTCAGGGCAGAGGGCTGGGGGAGGGGGTTCAGGGCAGAAGGCTGGGGTATGGGGGGGGGTTCAGAGATCAGGGCAGAGAGCTGGTGGTGTGTGGGGGTGCAGGGCAGAAGACTGGGTGTGTGTTGGGGCATGGGGGTTCAGGGCAGAGGGATGGGGCTGTGGGGGTGCAGGGCAGAAGGCTGGGTGTGTGTTGGGGTGTGGGGGTTCAGGGCAGAAGGCTAAATGGGGGGGTTCAGGGCAGAGGGATGGGGCTGTGGGGGTGTAGGGGCAGAGGGATGGGTGTGTGTTGGGGTGGGGGGATTCAGGGCAGAGGGGTGGGGAATGCAGGGCAGAAGGCTGGGGTGCTCAGCTCATGGGGGTGCTCCCAGCCCCCTGCCCTGAGCGGCTCAAGGCAGGGGGCTGGAAGGGATATGCCCTGTTCCATCGCCTTCTCCCAGGCTCCGTCCCTATCTCTCTCTGCCTCCTCTACGGAGCTGTGTGCACGCTGCCGCTCTTCCCCCTCCCCCTCGCTAGGGCCATCAGCTGATTGGCGCAGGGAAGGAGAGGAGGAGGGGCAGGAAAGCACCACGCTGGGAGAAGAAGCGGGGGAGTGGGGAAGCTTGGCTGCCGCAGAACCAAGCTTCTGCCTCCTGCCCCTGCAGGGGAGAGTGGTGGGCGGGGGGGCTGAGTGGGGCTGGGGGCCGGGACCACGGCAGGGAGCTGCGTCCCACTCAGAATCGGCTTGCGTGCTGTGTTTTGCATGTGCCGTAGGTTGCCGACCCCTGGTCTAAACTATCTCCTCACACTAAGCCACAGTTGCTCTAGGAGGACACTGGGGGCACAGTGTGAGGAAGCTTACTGTGCTGCTGCCCATGCATTCCTTGTTCAGTGGCTATTGAGAGAACAGTGGTTTCCAGTGGCATTTCTGAACAGTAATAATTCAAAATATTAACATAAGCAGAAAAATAATGGACAAAAATGTAGAACCTAGACTCTTGAAAATCTGGAGCATATAAGGGGTTCAAGTCATCATCCAATCTAAACCTTTAAAGACCTAGCAGATAAACTGCAAAGACTTCATTGTATTGAAAAGGCTTGAATCTATGTATTATCTAAAATCCTAGTACTACATCATGTGCTGGTACACTTAATTACTGAGGTTTTTTTTAAAACAAGATCATAGGATGTTCTGGACATGAGTTTTGCTAATTTTATAATACATGATACCATAACAAATTTCTTATACAAAATATTATTTGCTACTTTTAAAATGACCTGAGTAGCTCGTCATTCTAAATATGAACATTAATTGCTTATTTTATTTGATGTGATTATAAGTGTATTAGAAGGGTTTTTCTTTTGTTTCAAACGCAACCTTATCTTTAGATAAACTTGAAAGATCTTCCTACAAATATGTTCATATTATTTCCATATAGCATGTGCAGGTTGATCTCCATAAATGATAACAAACCATTCCCTGGACATGTTTATGTTATTTACAGAATACATTCAAATAAATCTTAGGAGAAAGCACTGCGGTAGTAAACCTCAAAAGCGTCAGAGGTCATAGGCTTGAAGATATGAGTACTCAGCACCTTTAGGGATCAGGGCCTACATGTAATTAAGAATCTAATCATATTGATATTTAACAAAACCTCTTGCGGTCCTCGAACCAGGCTAGTACTCTCCCTCCTGAATACATCCCTTTCCCCATATCAGCTATGCTATCCTCTTGAGAGACTGAGGGGCAGTTTAGTCATCTGATGTCCTCACTTTTTTGGTGGGTGTTCCTCTTCATGAAGACAGTAATCAACCTGATCTCTTCCTTCTCCTCCTCCTCCTGTTCAAGGGAACCTTTTCCACTGAACCAGTGCAATTGTGTCTGGTATTCATTTTTCTGGGCCTGTTGATCTTACCAATTTAAAATATGAAAATAATTCTGTGTGTCCTCAGGATTTATGCCCAATACTTTCTGAGACTGTAAAATCCTGGAGCATGCAGGATCATCTCTTCTTACTTTTCCATCAAAGCTGCTCATCCAATGAAAGGAGAGTGATCTCACATCCTCTGGGATTTATCATTCTACTCTATATACAGTCATGCATAAATTGTGAGGAAACCCCAGAGTGCCATTTAAATGCAGAGGGGTGAGATTTAGAGGTCTAGCAGAAGGATAACTTGCTACATCATGATAGCAAGTTGCATTCAGGAGAGGAGACCCAGTGTTAGAGGACAGAAACAGGCATCATGGCCCATCTTAACCCCCCAAGAGAACATGCTACTAAAGTAGTGAGTTGGGTGGTTGGTTTTTAATGGGGACCTAAGAAAAATGTTTCATAAACTTCAAAATGTTTCAGCTCTGACATGAGGGATGGACAAAGCTCAGATGAATTCTTATTTTATCTGCACTGGTTCATTACTGGCCTGGTAATAATCATCCATAGGTTTAATGTCTTCAACACTAAAATGCAGTTGTACTGTGTACTCTGAAAACTGTGTCTTCTGAAGCCCAACTAATCATTCCTACATTATACAAAAAAACATATAAGGTACCTTAGCTAAGCTGTGTTTAAAGGGCTTGATCCCACCGAAGTCAATAGAAACACCTCTTAAGAAACAATCAATGTCATAAATCAGACTGTTCAAGTATGATATACTAAGAACCAAAGCAAAATCATAACTTTGAACAAGGAAAGCCCAAGCCATAATATAAAATGTGATGGTTCTTCCATTTTTTGTCTTGCTATTAGTTCACCAGCTTTCTTGTTTCTAGGCTGTTATGATATGATGGATGTGTCTTCTCCATAGTGAAGTGATTAATAGGCATCTGTGGAGAGCAGACCCAGTGACCACAGATCCAACAAAAACTCTCTGTATTCTTTTTTATTACATTCAGTCAAAAAAGACAAAAAAAGTCTCCCATGTACAAGCCTGAGTTTGTTTGTCTTGTCTGTGATCACGGATAGAGATGGCAAACCATCAAGAAAAGCCCTAGAGTCAGAGTCCCCTAAAAATAGATTCTGGAGTTTGCTTTATGGTGAAGGCAAGTCTGATATTTCAGTGAACTCATCACAACTGCTTTGGTGAACAAAAACGAACTAGCTCATTTTTCTGGTTTGAATAGCTTATTGAAAAGACATTCCATAAATACAAGGGGCTGAATTCTGACCTCATCTCCTCACATACAACCCCACTGAAGTCAATGGAGGTCACACATGTAACTGAAGGCAAAATCTGCTCCCGTCACTAGAACACATGAAAAAGCTAGCTACCTGTCACAACAAACAATGCATTTTCATTTCAATACCATTGTTAACTGTAATCTGTATTAAAAGAGATCTCTATACTCTGAGCTGCACCCCGGACAAACAGGATGACCACACCAAAAGTGAAATGAGGCTATGTGGTTATCTCAGCAGGAAGCTGTCATCTTCTTGTTTCCCAGTATAATGTGGACCAGATGGTAAAGTACTAAACTTAACCGCTGGCAATGGCATACACGGAAATGGAACTTAGAGATGGTAAATGATATATGATATTTTGGCAGGGATAAAGGGAAACTACTAATTGGGTATAAAGTTTCAGTGACTGAATACATCATGGCAGGGAGGCAGCCAATGAGTTGTACCCATTTTAGCTATTTTGAGCTTCACATCTTGACATGATACACTCAGTGGTTGAATGGGATTCAGCCCACTTCCATTCCGCCCTACCTTTCGAATCACTTAAGGTTTTATTGGGAGCTAGGCATAGCTGCACATTGGGCAAGGTGAGCCTGAAAAAAGAGGAAAACCTGCTGTTCACATTTTTTGTTTAGTACCAGCTTTTTGTTTGTTGTTTGTGTACCTCTCTCTGCATTAGAGTTAATTAGCACAAAGAGTGGTGGTATTGGTTCAATATGAATGTTTGTGTTTATGGGCTTTAAAATATAATTTCTGGATACAAAAGAATGGGTTTTCAATATGTGTATTCAAGTGTTAGTGCTGTATTTACATACATTCACATGCTGATAAATTCTATATCAGGTCTGGAAAGCCTCTCAAGGTATTTTTAAGCGTTTTTTTCGCTTCCCTAAATATGTGTCACAAAATAATCTGCTGAAGTTAAACTGCACATCCAAATCTGAGTTGATAGTAGGTATGGGAATAGCCATGGTCTCCAATTTTTTTTTTTGCTATTTGATATAATTACTTTGCTTGAAGGAACACTTTCAAGGTCAGGAAGCCCACAATCTCACCCACAACTCATCTGATATCTACCACTCTGGTAGGAGCCCCTCATCGTGGAGACAAATAAGCAACCTGCTTCCCCCCTCCTTCTACTCCTTCTGTTCCACTGGCCCAGTGCAGTTATACTCAGTATCCATTCTCCTGGGCCTGCCAATCTCACCATTTATATATAAGAAAAGTTACTATTTGCCAACAGTTAAAACACTCTTGTTAAAATCGCTGGTAAAGGATAAATTTTTAATGGGGACCACTGCCCTGTTGTTTTCATACAGCTTTGCAAATGCAAGTTTTATGTGATTGATTTCTCTCACTCTCTGAACAACCTATACCAGCAGCCCAGCATTTCTGAGGAAATTCTGCAATATCAAAACAGTGTGCACATATCCTGCAGGGAAGGATGAGGTTAGTTCGCAGTTATAAAGTTTTGTATATATTTCATAGCTTTGTAGATTTCAAGGCCAGAAAACTACGAAAAAAATCCAGTGACTATGTGTCTTTAATAACATGAAGTGCAATTTGAAAAGCATTGGCGTTTCTGATCAAGCATAAAGGAGAGACTGTGATTACTTGTCCCTAATCTCAATAGTGGTCCCTCCAAGAAGGGCTTGTTTACTGGTTTTTGAAGGTGTTTTTTTCCTTCTTCCAATTGATCCAAATTAAATGCCCCTAACCCTCCTGATGAATGACTTTCAGCCTAACTCACTATGAAAAAAAGGTGATTGTGTCCGACAAGAGGAGAAGGTGCACATGCATGGCTTTGCTTATAATGAGAAGGAAAAAATGTAATGAATGATAGTCTTAAATGTAAGGGTCAAATGTAAAAAAACCTCTCCACCATGAGCGTTCTAAAGGTCCCAGGTCAGACAGCTGGCATGCTGACCTAAAAAAACTTCCTTAGGCGAGATGTCATTGTACAGTCTTTTAATTCAATGGGAGGCATGCAATCCATTTTTAGTGTGCATTATAGCAGCCACATAAATCCTAAAGCATGGGTTTGCTCTATTGACTGTACAATACTGAAGATCTAGCATTAAGGAGAAATATTTTTATAAATAATTTCTCTCTTTAAAAGCTCTTAACGTAGTTATGAATTAAAAGCCCAATCCGGAAGTTCTTATTCAGGCAAATCTTCCACTGAAATCAAAGGGATTTGATTTCAGTGGAAGGTTTGCCTGAATAAGTAGGAAGTTTGTCTGAGTAAAGACTGGAGGCCTGGCCTGTCTGGATTTTTTATAGTCTGTTTTGTGAGTGGTACCTCCACAAATGAACTAATTTACTGACCTTTTTAAATATGACATTAGGTTCAAAGTACATATTCCACTGGATCTATTATTTATGAGAGAGAAACTACAGCTCTGAAATCTGTACACTTTAATTTGTCCCAAAGGTTAGACATAAGGCAAGTCCCTACAGTAGAAATTGCCTGACACCATTTCCCCCAATGACTAATGGTATTCAGTGGCTGTTCATTGTGAATTTTACTGATTTTAGTACTGTACTTACTTCTCCCCTTTCACTCTTCACCATGAGCAAAGGTAATTTTAGATGCGTGTGTTTGATAAGAAAAGGCATAACAATTGTGTTTCCTATAAAAAAATAAAATATGGGCGCTTGCAAAAGATAAAACAAAATGTATAATAAAATTCAAATCCTCAGGAAAACTAATTCCTTTGTAGCTTTTTCTTTGAAGAGAGAAACTTTATGCTGCCTTGCATCTTAAAATACAAGCCTCTTAGAAAAAGTCTAAATTTCTTCTGATGTAAAAGAATCTGTGAGCACATTTTAGGATCTTTCTACAGTGCTTGAGATGAGCTTAAAGATATTTAGCTGCTCTTTATTAGTTTACTTCAGGGGATCATCTCACAGCTGAGTTGAACTAGATTTACATGTGCTTCTGTGAATATGTATGATTTCAGGGCTCCAGAGTAATTGTTGTAGCATGCAATGTGCATCGCTCATCTTAGCCATTCCCGTTTCACTGCATGTTAACTCCTCTCATGGCACAGAATAAATTGAGCTTTTTTCCTATATGAAGGCAGCAGTAGGCATTATGTATTCTGGGAGGCCTTGTGCCGCTCCCGAGGCAGTTCTTATGTGCAGTGTCAAGAAAAGAGAAGCTGTCATTGAAAAATTCTCTGGCGCTTCTTCTCTTTCCACACAGCCTATTCTGATCTATGACCTCTCTGAACAGTGGGGAAAACTCAAGTTTGCTGAATGTCAGCATAAGTAGCTCTGCATAGCTCTATGAAACTAGAATCTGCTCTGGCTAGCAGACTTGAGGAAGAATCGGGGTTAATTTTTCATCATCGTGTGTGTGTGACCCAAAATCATAAATTGGATTCCTCATCCACTCCAATCCTCTTTTCAAGTCAAAACATGAAAGTAATATTTTTAAGGCAAGCTACTAGTGTGAATGAAGAGGGCACAGCTGAACTAATTAATGAAGTATCTATTGAATACCCAGATGTTTAATTAATAAGATTGTGCCCTGTACATCAAATCCTCTGAAGTCCATCAAGAGTGCTGTTAAGCTGTCAAAAAACTAAAGGACTGATCCTGCAACCTTTTCTCATGCAAGTGGCCCTTAGTTCATGGGGATGGTCCTTGTGCCTTCAACTGGACTATGTCTGTGTATAAGGGTTGCAGAATCAGGCCTTAAGTTAGCTCTGCTCTTGCAAAGAAAGGGCGAAAGGGAAAACTGTTTGAAAATCTGTGAGACGTCTGTGAATCCTTCATATAATTAAAATCACAATATTTATTATGTATTTTGTGATAAAAGCCAAATACGGTTGTTGAAATTTTAGTTGCTTCTCCACTAATGGTAAAGGACCTGATCTCAAAGCTTTACTCTAAAGCCTTGTATGTGTGAATCAAAACATATTTTCCTATTTATTGTTCAGTAAAAGGAAAGATTGGATGACTGTGTCTTAGAAATAATTAGAGGACAGAAGCAAGCAGGTGGAGAGGAGAAAATAGTTGGTACATAGGTGATATCATGCTTGTTATTTTTCTCTCCTTATTGCACGCCCTATGACCTTGAATAAATTCAGTGAGTATTAAATCATTTTGAATTTGAGGCAATGCCCACGCTACAGAAACACCTCTTTATATCTACACTTCCATTCCCACCTCAAAATAGAAGACCAGGAGCTGAATTCTACGATCAGTTACACCAGTTCAAATCCAGACAATGGAGTAACAGAAATAATTACAGGTATGCGCGCTCGCTCGCTCTCTCGCACATGTGTGGCACAGGTATGCAATTGAACATTTTCTCTGTTAGACATCCTGTCATGTACTATTCCCATCTATCTCACACTTCATTCTCCAACTGGGCTGGTGGTTCCATCTGCACACTGAAACCCTTTCACCTATGGAACTCTATAAATAGTCAAATTCTCGGTCCTCTGCATTTTTCTACCTTCACCCACTACCTTTAAACTTGTCCACCATATTTATCTTGATGATACTTGCTTATGCATATCTTTTAGCACTTTCAGAGATTCCACACTCTCTATCCTGCCTTGAGCAAGTAAACTTTTGCCTTTGATCTAGCTTTATTTTATTAAATATCTCAAATACAGCAATATTTCTGTTGGGTAAGAGGCCCAAACAGAAGCACAACTTGATGGCCTTGATCTTATGCCATGATTCAGACATGTTTTTTTTCCCCTCTATTGCTTATAATGTTGATTCTTGACTCTATTTTCCTAGATCTCCCAAGTCTGCAAATCTGTTTTCACCACTGTATGTCACGGCTTAATTGCTTTGTCTGTACCTCTAATGAAATTCTCATCTATGCCTTTTACTCCTCTCACCTTGACTCTTACACTTCCCTTCTCTATGGCTTCCTGCCCAGTCCCAGGTCTCCAGACACTGTTATGTGCAGTATGCTCCCAATCGTCATCCTCAAACAATTTCCCCGGCTTTCCATTTATTTCAGGATCCAGTTCAAATTTTCCTCTTTGGATTTGTTGTTTTTGTAAAGCTTCTGTTTCTGTTCATTTTTTAAAATCAACGTTTTCCTCTCCTGGAGGAAAACCTGGCAGCCTGCATGCCATGGAAGTCAATGAGAATGATGGTGTTATACCAAGGTACCTGGTAGGCTTCTTGCATATCTGTAAATGTTCCTTAGGACAGGATGTGGTCTGATCTACTACCGAATTTTCCATGGAGAGGATTTCTTTTTTTGGTCTTTGGAGGTTCAACAAGCTGCTTATTGGTCTCCTTCCATGCCATATAAAATTGCTGCATATTCTGTTTAGGTCTTTTTAATGCCATGTAGGTGGAAGCATGGGGTGGACATGTAGCTCAATACATCACATGGGGATAGGCATTCATTTTTATTAAGTTCTCTCAGCCAAACATAGATAATGCCAAGTTATTTCATCTTTGAAGGTCTTGATGTCAGATATTTACAAGGGGGTGCAGTTTTAGCAATATTATCTTAGTTAAACTGTAGATTTGTACCCTGTGGCATATGAATCTCTCAGAGGACCACTGGCATGGAAAATTAATTAGCGTCTTGCTGAATGAGTGCCTAAGCACATCACCTTTGACTTGGCCATATTTAGCAAAAAATATACAGACTGCTGCAGGCTTTCAAGACCTCTTTAAGGCACTGAATGGAGACTAATGTTTTGTGATGATAAAGCAGGATGTCATCTGCAAAAACGGCTATGTTCTTTATTATGGATTCTGATTCCCTAAATCTCTGCAGAGTCGCTGTAGTGCTTGCAAGCAGCTCAATGGTGAGAGCATACCGAATAAGTTACAGAGTCTAAACTTGCTTTGTGCTCCTCTTTGAGAATCATAGAATACCAGGGTTGGAAGGGACCTCAGGAGGTCATCTAATCCCCAAATAAATCATCCCAGCCAGGGCTTTGTCAAGCCTGACCTTAAAAACCTCTAAGGAAGGAGATTCCACAACCTCCCTAGGTAACTTATTCCAGTGCGTCACCACCCTCCTAGTGAAATTTTTTTTCCCTAATATCCAACCTAAACCTCCCCCACTGCAACAGGAGACCATTATTCCTTGTTCTATCATCTGCTCTCACTGAGAACAGTCTAAATTCATCCTCTTTGGAACCCCCTTTCAGGTAGCTGAAAGCAGCTATCAAATCCCCCCATATTCTTTTCTTCTGCAGACTAAATAATCCCAGTTCCCTCAAGTCATGTGCTCCAGCCCCCTAATCATTTTTGTTGCCCTCTGCTGGACTCTTTCCAATTTTTCCACATCCTTCTTGTAGTGTGGGGCCCAAAACTGGACACAGTTCTCCAGATGAGGCCTCACCAATGCCGAATAGAGGGAAATGATCATGTCCCTTCATCTGCTGGCAATGCTCCTACTTTACAGCCCAAAATGCCGTTAGCCTTCTTGGCAACAAGGGCACACTGTTGACTCATAGCCAGCTTCTCATCCACTGTAACCCCTAGGTCCTTTTCTGCAGAACTGCTGCCTAGCCACTTGGTCCCTAGTCTGTAGCAGTGCATGGGATTCTTCCGTCCTAAGTGCAGGACTCTGCACTTGTCCTTGTTGAACCTCATCAGATTTCTTTTGGCCCAATCCTCTAAATTGGCTAGGTCCCTCTGTGTCCTATCCCTACCTCCCAGAGTATCTACCACTCCTCCCAGTTTAGTGTCATCTGCAAATTTGCTGAGGGTGCAATCCATGCCATCCTCCAGATCATTAATGAAGATATTGAAAAAAACCAGCCCCAGGACCCACCCCTGGGGCACTCCGCTTGATACCAGCTGCCAACTAGACATGGAGCCATTGAGAGAGTCTGATTGGGTGCCAGTCAAATAAAGAATACACATGAAGAAATGTAGAACATGATGGAGGCTCTAAAATGATGTTAGAAATTAGATTTCTCCAGTAATACAAACAGGTTCTATGGAACTATGTACTACTAGAGCAGAGGTGGGCAAACTATGGCCCGTGGGCCACATCCGGCCCACAGGACCGTCTTGCCCAGCCCCTGCTGTCCCCCTTTCCCTGTAGTTATGCTGCCATGTGGGCAGCACAGCTGGCTCCAGCGGAGCTGCGAGCTCCTGTCAGTCTGAGCGGCATCATAAGGGTGGGGTGGAGGGTCAGTTGGATGGCGCGGAGGTTCTGGGGGGGGCAGTCAGGGGACAGGGAGCGGGGGGGGGTTTGGATAGGAGTATATGGGCAAGAATAACATAGGGTTTGGGGTTTTTTTAAGAGAATTTTAAAAATACGCCATTGTTTTCTTCTGTCACAATTGTAAGTATCATAGACAAATCATTAGTGGGATAGCATATTTTTGGAAGCATTCAGGGGTCTTTATTTTCAAATTCAAAAAATCATTGTTGGGCATACAAAAGAACTGCCTGGGCCCTAGATGTGATAATGTTATCAAGCTGCATTTTCATTTGAGCTGTTGTTTCGTGAAAAATACCCGTCCTCAGTTGTCCTTAAAAGGAGTACAGTTTCTTATCCAGGATTGACTGTTCTGATAAAATAGCTGTACCATATATGAAACAATAATTCTATGCTTTAAATACTTCTCAAAAACTCATGAGGAGACTGCTGTCAATTGCCATTTATTTTAAAATATAGTTTCATATGACAATTTACACCAGCTGAGGATCTGCTCCGATGTTTAGTGAAAAAACGCTTTACTTTTTTAATATGTATAAAAGAGGATTCTCCATTTGTAATTCTGGTCGTTGAGATCCTAGGCTTCTAGCAAGGTATATATTGGTGCGTGAGTTGAGATGAGTATTACACCTATCTTAGAAGCTAAGAGATTTAGAGGGAGAGATTTAACTTTAATATAGCATTAAAATCTCCTACAAAGTAGAATTTAGTATTTATTTAAGGGAAATAATTAGTAAATAAATCTGATAGAAAATTGAGAAATTCATCAGGAGAGACAAAGCTGCCTTAACTGTCTATGAAAAATCACTCCAGTGCAGATGAATGCTACTGTAGCATAAGATTGGTGTGGTGGCTCTAATGACACCTCCTCTTCAGTCAGCCCAGGGAATGTGGCTGGGGCTTCCCTGGATAGTTTTAAGAGTCCTTTGGGGTTACTGGCCACCTTGCGTAAGTAAGAGCAACCTTCAAGCAGCTCTGATATATGGGAAAGTTGTGGCCCAACACACAGCTCTGACCAAGATGCAGGGAGCAGTATGGTGGCTTTACACTATCCGCTTCTCCTGAGTTGTGGCTGTGTGCTCCTCGGCCACAGTTGAGGACTCTGGGGACTAGATAGTAAAATGAATGCCAGAAGCTTAGTGATCACATCCTTTTTCACCAGCAATGACTGAAGTACTCGGGGTAAGGGTAAACGGTTTATTGGAATTCTCTTACAAGAAGTTGCTTAGATGCAGCAAATACTTGTTCCAGCCAACCTTTTTAACTTTATTGGGGCAGTTCCTCAGCTGGTGTAAACTGCAATGTACATCAGCTGCGGATCTGCCCCATTATGTTTAGAGACATTTTGATATATAGCCTCCATTTAGAGTGCAGAGAACTTACTTACATTTTTAGATGGTTAATTCCTTTAATAGTCGAAATACAGAATTTTAGCAACTGCAAAAGAGTTGTGGTGGGAGGTTGTATTTTGTTTCATGGCTATAACAAAGGAATTCTTGGGTAAGTAATCGCCGCTATGAACAATGTTGCTTCTAGATGAGCTAGTGGATGGTTAATCTATTGTAAACTTATTAAATTACATTTCTAAATTTAACAGTATTCTTAAACATAATTATTATCATAGTGCATATGCACAAGATGGCTGAATGAAACTGCACAGGCTCCTCATCCCTCTGCATTTCAGTCAGGCTGCTGCTACTTCTTTCTCCTCCATGGGAGGGATGGTGGGGGGAGAGGAAGGGGCATTGAGAGCACAGGAGAGACCGTCTCTTGGCTCTCAGATGTGCTATCCAATGCCACAGCGCCTGATACCCACCAGGAGCAATTGCAGGGAAAATCCTGCTCAGACCCTGCAGCCTGAAGTACTTTGCTGAATCAAGGACATTTGTAGGAGAGATTGCTTATCAGGTGCAATGCAACTGGCTTTCTGTGTTTAATATTAAATAAAATAAACCATGGCAAAATGTGAATTATGCTACTTAAACTTTCATAATTAAGTGTGTTAGTCATTAATCAGGAAACTAAGATACATCCTTGAGTGAAAGAAGACATCTAAATTTATCTCTTTTTTCATAATCCTAATCCAGTGTAAGGATCAATAGTTGGGAATTTCAGCAGAGAAAGGCTATTGAAAATGGTCAGGGCAAGTTTATCGCCATGAAAAGAATGGAAGTGGTATTTCATTTAGGATTATGCAATTAGTAAATAATCTGTAGGCTATATGGAAAGTGTAGGCTGCTCTCAATCAACACTTGGGTTGTCATAAAATTATTACAGAAGATGTTCTCTATTAATTAATATAATCACTGAATCTAAGCACATACTATATAACTAATAAGAAAAATGAATTATTCAAATAGCTTTAATTTAACAAAGTATTGCCATTTTAATTATATACTGGCATTAATTTAACACAAAAAGGTGCTTTAAGACTCTTTTTAGAGTTATGTTATTTGCTCTAAAGTGTCTTTGAATTTTAGAGCCTTTTCATGGTTTTTAAGTTGGAAAGCCCAGATTCTCTCCTGGAGACCTGACCTCTTTGTGCTGCCTGATAACCCCCCAATTAGCATAAAGCCATTATAATTATCATAGAGCTGGTGTAGTCAGCACTTACTTCATTGCCTCCAACTAGCCATTTTCTGATATTGTGATGACCGTGTGGGGCCACAGCCCAGTTAATGTACTTTACAGCCATTCCCAATCTGAAAATATTTCAGGATTAGTGTAGAACCGGCCCCAGAATCAGAAAGTCAAACCCTTTGTGCTCCATCATGCAGCTGCCCCGATAGGAGAGTGCAGCTGTGAACGTAGTCCTTGAGGAAATATATCTGGTACCCTAATTTTTGCTGAATTGGATGCAGCATCTTTTGCTGCAAAGATGGAGAAAAGTCCTGTGTCAATTGCAGTTTTTCCCTGGTGGAGGGAGATCTTTATTTCTTGCTCCCTGAAAGAGGGGAAAACTCTAATTCTAAGAGCTTTTTTCTGAATGGACCCCCCAAGCTACTACAGCTAAAAGTAAAAAGGAAAACCTTAAAAATAGAGCTTGTCAGTTGTCAAATGTGGCTACAATGGATTGCAGGCTTTTAAAGCTATGTAAGTGGATAATTACAGGTTGGGGGAGAACTCGTCTCCTGAAGCCACTTTTGACACCTGATGAGCTCCGTTTTTAATGTTTTACTTGTAGATCCAGTAGTTTGGATGTTCTTTCAGATAAAAAGCTCTTTTTTTCCCCACTCTTCCAGGGAGACCCAGAAGTCATGTTAAGTTGGCAGCTTTTGTTTTCATATCTTCATCTTTATCCTCGGAGTAGGCTGACAGGTTTCTGTTGCTATTTGAGCTGATACATACATTGTTACTGATGGTTCCTCAGTTGTTAGACCAATTAGCTGGAAGGGTAGATGGATTTCATAATTAGCTAAGAAAGATTGTAGAACTGTTTTGATTTAAAATTAATTACTGTGGTCAAGTGTAAGGCAATTCCATGTATGATCTTGGTTACCAGATACAGCATTTTGCAGAAAGCGTGGTTCCCGGCTGTCTTCCTGCTCGTCTCCCATCTTTTAGCGCTGAAAGTTTTGCTTTCTTTCTTACAACTCCAAAAGGAGTCCACATATTGTTTAGAAAGCTTTGTGATTGTATCAGTTGGGGAATCAATTATTTTGTGATTCAAATGAAGATCTAAAAGAGTTTCAGCCAGGAGCTAAGGGAGATGCTACTAAATTGTTATTCTGCATTACATGACCGCCTCCCTCTTTTGTGTTAAAACTTATTCATGAACCTCGTATCTCTCATCTCCTCTGCTTACCTTGCAGTAGTCTGCTCTCTTTCCTTCCACCATCTGTCAGATACAGTCTTGAGAACGTTTCATTGAAATAAAGTCTTAAGACAGTCTATTGTCTGGAACAGCCTTCCTTCATCTCTCTCTTGTATCAGTTTCCCATCTCATTTCCACTTTCAGCTGAAAGTGTTTCTTTTCCTCTCTCACCTATACCCCTTAATTTCTGTCTCTTGCTATTAATTATTACCCTTCTGTGACTACTGTTATTCTACCATGTTTTGGTCTAGAGTTGCGATGAAAGATGCAATAGGCGAAAAAATTATATTGTATGGTTCTGGACACACAGCAGAAGTGTCACCGGTAAAAGCCTCTCCACACTGCTCTGCTAATGTGCCTAAATCTGAACTGCAGGGACCACTTCTTGAGGTGTTAGGATAATTCAGCTTCCAGCTCCATTTAGCTGTCAACCCTTTTGCTGAGGCTGCCAGTTATGATCGTGGCTTTTGCAATGAGGACACCTGTCCATTAGGAACTGCTCTGAGACCATTAACTCCATTTATATGGTGATTATATTGTTAGTACTGACCTGGTTCGCAGTCAAACTGGAGTCGAAAAGTTCTGAATCCCATTGCCAAATCCCCAAGCCATCCAATTCCCCAAGACAAGCCACTTATTAGGACTATTCCAGACAAGCATTTGATTATTTTAAAAGAAAATTTCTTACAGCTCCGATGAAGACCCATTATGTGACAAACATGAATACTATTCCTTTTATAAACGTGGCTGTTTACAACAATTTGATGCTAATTCACTTAAGAACATTTTAAAGAAAAAAAAATCTATTGGGTTTTGTTAGGAATAGGTTCCTCTAAACAACCTCTACTTAAATTCAAATGTGAAAAATAATTATGTCTTAATCTACATGGAGATACATAAAAGATTTAAACAGACTAAATCCTGCATAATCTCAAGACACTTTACTGAAATCCCAGTATGGAATAGAATATTACTTGGATTATAACTAACTTCATTTCAAACCTCTCTCCACAAACTGCTGATAGATGCTGGAGAAGCAATGGAGATACAGATAGTCAGGGCTGATTCTCCACTCTGTCACACTGTTTTTATATCTCTGTTTTAATTGATTGCAGTCTAGGAATAGAATTCCACCAGCAGAGTAACAAATTAAAGGGTAAGCCCTGACTGTCTTTATTTTCACTGCTTCTCCAGCATCTAGGTTCTGTTTTTCATAGTTAGAAATGTTGTGAAACTGAAGTATTGTATGGACAAGGGTTTGGTTTTGATCAGGGATACTAAAAACAGGTATCTAGAGCAACTGGTGTAATTGTAGTGCTTACTCCAGTCATGTACATCTTCAGTACAAGTCTCCTTCCTGGCTCCCTGGAAATGATTGTGCATGCAGCTACTTCGTTGATTAAAGTGAATTTTTAGCAAGGGTCAGTCACTTCTGATATTCCCATAACTATGACTGGCTAAGGAATATTTTGTTGACCTTGGAAATTGAAAAGACAACACTGAACTCAAAGGATGATCTGGACAAATTCTGTGCTACACAGAATCCACTTCTGAGTTATTACAAAATGGCAGCAAGATAATAAGGAATTCCCCTACCGCTCGTTTGTAAACATGTTTGGAATCCTTCCATACCTTGAATAAATCAAAATAAATTCATGTAAAAATAGAGTAAATTTAAATGTACTCTCTGGGCCAAATTCACCCATGCTGCTAAGGGGTACAGCGTCATTAGCCTCAATTTATACAAAATGAAGCTGAGCCTCCATCTTTACTGTAGGTTGTTATTGTTTTCATTTCAATGTGAACAGGATTTCAGTAAATAACCATTAAAACCCCAGTTGGATTTCTACCTTCTCAATCCCTCCTATCATGACAGTACCTGAAACCTCACATAATTTTGGGTCTTTGGAGCAGAGTCTGGCTTTATTTTTGTGAACTCCCCAGGCTAAGTATAGTGTCAACACTCAGTAAATCATTCAAATAGTAGTAATAATAGTAACAGCACTACCTTATTCCTACAAAAGGAAATGTTTTCTTTTAGACAGACTCTTGAAATGTAAAATCTTTGCCCTCCCTGTGGCTATTAGCTGACTACTTCAGAATGGTGCACAGAAACTGTGTGACAGAGACAGGTTTGCAAATATTGTTAAGAGAAGCTGAAAAAAGGAGGTTCCAACATATATAATATTTACAGTTGCATCCCTGACAGCCTAATTAATGTACTGGCTACTCTTGTCATTTGTACACCTCACCTCTTATTTTGAATCAGCTTTGTACTATTATTGAGGTGTAGACACTGAACAAAAAGTTTGTTAAGAGAGGAAGGGTGTCAGGGTCACCTAACCATGGCAAGAGACAAATATTAAAACTGCTAAAAATAACCCCTGGACTTTAATCTTTCAGTGGACTAAGCAGTTAACTCCTCTATTGCTTGAATTAGACAGAATAAAAACTGGCAAAACCAAGAAAGTAGAAGCCACGACTGCATCTAATTTATGAATCTGATTAAAGGGCAGGCTCCAACCATCTAGCAAGTGAGAGAGAAAACAGAGTGTTTACTGTGTTTGTGTTAATGAATCTAGGACTTGAAAGATATCAGGCATTTCTAAAGAAAGGCAGCAAGGACAGAAGACAGTAGACAAGGGCCAGTAGGGTAACGAAGGGCAAGGTCAGTTACGGTTGAAGAAAATTACTTCATTTTCTTCATTTATACCCTCTAGTAGATTTATGTATCTACTCCCCATTTTGTTAATAGGACCATACATAGATACAGCACTGTCGTACGATTCAAAGTGAACAGGGTAAAGCCTTGGAATATTCCACACAAGGAGCTTGGTTTTATTACTTGAGGGAGGGAGACTAAGTACAATGGCAGCAGAAGGGAAGGTTAGACTGCAAGGTGAGGAGCTACTGTTTTGACAAAGGTGAGAAACACAACGAATTAAATTAAAACACAGCAAGAAAAAACAAACAAAAGCACACTCTGGAAATGTGTTCTTTTTGGAGAGGGCTGGGAGAAGAAAAAATGGTGGAGTACTCTATGAAGTGCACTACACATTTTCATTTTGGCAGGAAATGTGAGGTATCTCAGAAACAACAATTCCAGAGTATATTTAGCTACTAAAGCTGTGGCACACAAATGTCACATTCCCATGAGTCAACCCATTTAAAGAACCCCCTCTTTGCACCCCCGCAGATATTCCCCAAGATGCCTGTGCTGAATTAACAGCTGAACATATGGATGTGACATCATCAAGGCACCAGTGTCACAGAAAATAAAGTAGCAAGTGGTTTCAGTAGAATTAGAGTGAAGTCGTTTGTGAGTGCAGGAAAAGAAAGAAAATACCTTCCAAAGGAATAAACACAACCACACCACACAGCACTTTGCAAAACAAAAGGAAAATGTTAAAAACATAAAAGAGATTTTTGTTTTTTTTTGTAAACGTGTGAAGGGGAAAAAATTAACAGTGAAACAAAAACAAAAAACTTTATAAATGAATATTAAACGTAACCTTGTTTGGTTTAATTTTGCATAACAACTCCTTCCTTTGCCCTTTAAAATATTGGATCAATAGTAATTTTGGACCTAACTGGGGTCTGATTGGGCAAGGCAAGGAGTAACAGCACACAAGTACATGGTAATGGTAAACAACCATGCGGTCACCTCTGCCACCATTGTTTGTGTGTAGACTACTTCCAGCTTTATCAATATTCATCATTAAGCCCCAACGAATGCATGATATTTAAATGACCCTGTCAAGTGCTAAGAAGACTCTTTGGTAACCGTCGCTCCCTGGGGAGGTAACTATACAGTGCAAGCTACCTCATCAGTCAGTGACTAGAAGCAAAAAGGCTTACAACCCAACAGCTATACATTTATTAATATTTTCACTGTGCGCTCTTCTGAAAGCTGCTCCTGGCATACAAGATGCTTTTAAGAAGTAGCCTTCTGACCATTAAGAGTACTGCTGTGCAAAACAGTTGTGATGCATGGAACCACACAGAACAAATGCCATTAATATTAACATACACCTCTGCATTCCTCCGTGGCACATTAATGACCAGATTCTCCACTGGTGTAATTCATCATATCTCCATAGACATCAATGGAGCTACACCAATGTCCACCAGCTGAGGAGCTGGCTAGCCCCCAGGCGTTATCCCTTCCCCATTACAGATACAGGCCTAGTTAAAGGTAAACACATCTGTCTAAGTGGATGGGAGGAGGCCAACACTTTCTCTTGGGGGTAGTGTAGTAGAGAAGGAACAGAAGCACTTGCTCAAAATGGTGTGTATTATCAAGAGAGATGAACAAAAAGAAGCCAATTACTTATCTGCCATTTGCAGTGTGCCAGATTTATTGACCAGAGGAATTAAGGATTCAAGGTAAATCACACATTATCATTTTGAGTCATTTTGTTTTGCTTTCTTTAAGTACATGGCAGACAGAAAAGCAAACATTTCTGCAGCTGTTACCATAGCAAGAGCTAATTGCTTTTACAATAAATCAAAGCACAAGGCCCATAAAGGCAGGGTGGCCCAGCAGCAATGTATGAGAAGCTTGCAGGCTCACGAAGGATTACTACAGCCACTTGTCAAGGGTTTCACTTTGGAGTAATCCCAAACTCTGAGGTTCTGATTGATGTTTACTACCATAATATTGGAGTGAGAAGAGATGGGCCAATCAAAGAACTAAGACAAAGAAATGAATGTGAAGATGGGGTCTGCAGGAACCAGCAATTACTTATTGGCAGAAGCATGCTCTTATATTTAAGGCACAGGATGAGAAATCAGAAGTCCCAGAGTTCTATTTCATGCTGCAGTCTTCCTGCATGTTCGGCAAGTTCCTTATGTCCAGATTTGTAAAGGTATTCAGGGGCCTAAAGATGCGGATAGACACCTAGTGGGATTTTACAAAAGCATTGTTTTCAGGGGGTGTTGAACACCAAGAGCTAGATTCACAAAAGGACTTACATGTCTTACTGCCACTTTAGGTGCTAAAGTCAAACATTTAGCAGCCACTGAGATTATCAAAACCTTCCCATAGCTGCTGCGTAATCCTGCAGGTGCCTATGTTTCTGCAGTAATGCTTCCTCAACACCTAAGTTCCTACTAGTTCACGTGCAAAATTGCTCAACTCCTGATGCCACCTTGATGCTCATACCTGAGCCATGGTGGGATGCGCAAGTGAGGCGTTCTCCATCCATCTCATCTGCTGGGCATTCTCAGAGCATGCCTATCCGATCAGGACCCATATAGAAGACAGCTGGGGGCTACCTGATCAAGAATGTTTGGGTCAGGCTGGCTGGTGTGAGTGTTCTAGAATACCCAGACACTCCCCGTCACTTAGGAGACCTGTTTTCAAATTCCCACTCTGCCTGATTTGAAACGAGGACTTGGCCTCAGGTCTCGGTGAGTGCTCTAATCACTGGGCTATTGGTATAAAGGTGGGGAGATCTTGCTCTCATGAGAAAATGGCGAGCCTGGCTTAGGTTCCTAACTTCAAGAGAGGGTTTACCTGGAATCCCAAATGGAGCCAGGTGCTTCCCTTTGGCCCAGCGTTAGATGCCTACCTAACTTTGAGCAGCAGGGCCTAAATTGCATCCCCGTCTCACCATTTCCTATTGGCTTGCAAAGGCAGCTCTCCATTCAGCTTGCTGGCTTCTGAGAATCTCTTTTTAGATGCCTAATGCTCCCTATGCATTGTATAAGAAGCCTGGGCACCTAACTCAAGGCTGAGGATTACACTAGGTGGCAAAGCGCCTAATGCCTAAGTCCCTTTATGGATCTAGCTCCAGGTGATTTTGAAAATCTGACCTGGCACTTCTCTGCATCTTTCAGTGCATACATACATTTAAAAACATGGCCACTAAATCGCTACATGCCTCAGTTTCCCTATCTAACTTACAGGGCGATGAGGCTAAATTAATTACAGTATGCTGAGTGGTTTTAAACCATTGGATGGAAGGCACCATGGAAGCTCCGTGTGTTAATGATAATATAAAGCAGTGGAAGTGGCTCATCATTAACTCATGAAGATCACGCTTAAACAGGGTTAAATCCACACTTCCCCAGTCACACATAGTCTCACTCACATTTGTTTTGTGTGGTTTCCTTAGTCAGTGAATATCGAGAACTAAGTCTAAGATTGGTTATTTTGTTTCCGCCTTTCCAATAAGCTTTTAATTACAGTGCAGGAGTTTTGTTACAGGCTACCATGATCCAGCTGGAAGCAGTTAGTTACACTGTAGTCACTCCCTCCTCCCCTCCACCACTGGATTCATTTCCAAGGCCTTACCCTTCTTGTCTTGGTGATTATGGGATGAGACTGCCGCATATGGATCTGTGTTTTCAGATGAGCCAACCGGATCCTTCCAATCCAGCATACGTCCCCTAGTATCATAACCCTCTTGAGCTGGAGAGTCAGAAGTGGTGGTGCTTGGAACTAGTGAACTGGAGTGGCCTGTGTTTACATTACAAATACAATTAGGGAAGACACCACACATTAGTCACTCAGGAGCATAAAATAAGCATTGTTTTTTGTGAATGCTGGAAAGGTTTCTTGAAACCAAGCAATGTTTCAAAAGCCTTTCACAACATTGCCCAAAGGAAATGTAGCATCTGAATCTTTTGCAGCTGTGAGAGAAACTACTTTCTGAGTAGTCAGAGCAGGCATGTGTGTGCCTGTGTCAGTGGGAGACATGGGCCTTGACTATAGTCAACACTTCACTGGTTTACCTAAAGGTTTTGGTTAAAACTGATTGAGTTGAAATGGTGCCGTGGGCATGCTTTCTACAATTTCAGTCCAATTAGCTTAATTCAGTAGGGTGTTGAGCTAAAACAATATGAGCCTGGTTTACACTGAATTAAGCATGTCCACACTGTTTTACGTTAATTGATTGTTTTAAACCAACTTAAAGTGAAACTGGTGAAAATTTACTGTAGACAAGGCTGCTGTTCTTAAGGAGAATGACAGCTTAACTGTAGCAGGGATAGGGCAGCTGATCCCTGCCTCGTGCTCTCAGGGGCAGGACAGATTGTCCAGGACCTGACCATGTTCTCATGATGGCATCAATTTTCTGAAAAGCCATAAGCTCCGTGATTTGCTAACACTACTTTAATACTCTGGAGTGGTCTCTGCCCAAATGGACGCATTAGCATGATCAAAAGGGGGTCCCTGTAATGGGAGTAGGAGTGCTGGCAAAAAACAGATAATTGGGTCCTGGCTCCACTCACCTGATCTAGATCAGGAACACAAGTGTCAATACCCCTGTCTCATGACCATGATCTACTGACTCTAGTGGCCCCTGCAGCAGTCTCCAGGTGAGATTTGCCCCCACCCCCACCCCCCTTTAAGGATAAAACACTATTTTAAAAAAAATCAATCCAGGCACCTTCAAACCTTAATTTGTTCCTGCTTAAGAAAAGCTTTTTTCACGCTGTTTATTTGGCTCCAAACCACATTGTGTTTTCTATGCAGGCTACTGCAATTTACCGTGCACTACAGGAGACAATCTTAAATCTTATAGTTCCATGGAGTTTTATAATGATTCTGCGATCATTATTGCTGTTTTTAACTATACAGGTTGTGGCAATCACCTTTGACATGGTTCAGATTAACAAACATGTTCATGAGACATGGCCAGCCAGGCACAAGGCAATTTTCACATGAAGTGGGATTTAGTTGGGATATGGTGGAGAACTGATCTATGTGGGTTAAATAGTCCTTTATCCACCTCACAAGGTTGAGTTGCAAATGAATTCAGTGAAAAGGTAGCAGCTCTATTAAGTTCCTGCTATGATGTAAAGGTGCTCTACTGAATATTAATTATTGTGGAGAGACAGAAAATGTCTCTGTGCCTCCCTATATTTTTGAGGAGGTCCTTTGAGTCATCACATAGGGTTACACACAGCAGCACTTTGAACAATATTTAACACAAGACATGCATGTAACTATTGCCTGTATTTAACTGATACAATTTGCAGGAAAGGAGGTCAGCTCTAGTGTTTTTACCATGGATCTAGTCTTGAGATGCTACAGCTAATCATTAACAAGATTAATTTAGCAGTGTACCCCAGGCTGAAGGATGATACTGACAAGGGCACTGTATTATTCTTTAATCTATCATGACAGGAAGTGTGGTTCCACTATCTGTCTTTCTAAAATACTGCAAATTAGAGGCTTCATTTTGTTTAAATAAGCTTTTTTTAATTTTGCTTAAATAAAAAAAGAGAAGCTAAGTGGTTATCCACTTCTAAAGATTTCTATAAAGCCAAGAGCATTCCTGGAAATATTGGTAACAGTTACATGGATGGATTCTGAACCAAATTTGCTGCCTTGTCTCCAAGAATTCCAAACAGCTGCCTCTATGCAAAGGGACTAGTACGGAGCCAGCTACTGAAAATATGTGCCTTCTTAAACTAGGAATATACTGGAACTGTAAGGCTTTTCGACCATACCATTTTATGCCGATAGGCTCCTGTGCTCATCCCAAAGAAATAACAGAAGCAACGGGACACAAACAACCTAGAAAGTGGAAGTTATGAGTTTCCATGCCTTCTTTTCTCTAAATACAAAACCATAGTGCCAGTATTCACGGGGTTCCAGACTGCAAGTTGACACCCTATTCAACCACTGCAATACTGTACAATATTTGATCAGCCCTACAAATAATGCTGCACTCAACATAAGAAAGCAGTTAGTCCTAGCTTGATAAGGACTGAGGAGAAAGCATCGCCAAATAGCAGTCATAATTTATACCTGTATTTGATATGCATTTTGTGCCCCCATCTCCATGCAGACACTTTCAATTTAGCTGTGTTCAAGGGGCAATTTTATGGTAATGTAATAAGTATAGTTAAGGAAAAACATTTCTTAATACGGTAATCTAGGGGAAAGATATGCCTGAGGGACACATTCTTTACAAAAAGCGTTCCTGAACCATATGCTACAAATACATGGAGAACTCCTTGTAATAGAAATCTATAGCTATATGATGATATTAATGTGTACCAGATGGCAGTTAGGTAGAGAAGTGTTTCACACAAATGCAAGAAATCAGTCTATTCACTCTGTTACTAAAGTGTTAGTATAGTATGCATTGAGAAATGATTTTCTACATGTAGCTGAGAGACATTTGCTTCCATCTGAGCGAGGGGCAGCAGCAGATTAGAACATAATAACCTTTCCCACTTGGATTCAGACTGGATCCTGCAAACACTTACTGCTGGGCACAAAGTTTGTTCCCCTGAGTCAGGGGCGGCTCTATGTATTTTGCCGCCCCAAGCACAGCAGTCAAGCGGCTTTTGGTGGCATGCTGCGGGAGGTCCGCTGGTCCCACGCCTTTGGTGTACCCACCGCTGAATTGCCGCCGAAACCACGGGACCGGCGGACCTCCCGCAGGCATGCCGCCGAAAGCAGCCTGACTGCCGCCCTCCCAGCGACCAGCAGGCTGCCCCCCACGGCTTGCCAGGCACACGCTTGATGCATTGGTGCCTGGAGCCACCCCTGCCCTGAGTAGTCTCATCGTGCCCTGTGAGTGTTGACACAATTAGTCCCTTGTGAAATTCAGATTTACGATGGTGCACTGCATAGGCGTATGTGTTACTTAAGCACTGAAAATAAGGGTTAAAAGTGCTGCATAGACTTAGTGCTGCCCCTCTGTGCAGGGGTGACTCACTCATTGTGATGATTGTTCCTCAGCAATGACTGTCATATGTAATGTAATATGCCTTTTTCTCAAGTACACTAAGGCTACTTTATACCATGCTGCCTGCATAAAGTGGCCTTAAGTTATATTTACACCCACTTTAAAGCCCTTTTACACAACTACAGCAATGCAAAGTGGCTTTAGCATAATGGGAACCAGGCTCAACAGCTCTATTTTAACATGGCTTATGTTTAAAAAATGTCTAAAGTTACTTCCTCATTAAGATTCTCCTGTTGTTTTAAACTACCCCCATCTGAACAACTGCAGATGTATGGTGCTCCTCAAGCACTGATTTTGAAAGCAGAAGTTTAAGGACACATGCTGTTTGAAAAAAAGTGATTTAGTGATTAATTTGTAAAGCTTTTCGTTTGCAAGTCTGTAATCACAATAATACAGCAAGAACAAGAAAGCAGATATAACTAGAGAAGTGCGTGTTGAGGAATTTGGAAGCTGTAATATGGTTAGTGTCTGTGAGCACTGACGATGAGTCAGAAGAACTGTATTTCTGTAATTACAACTCATTCTAACCATGTTTTTATGAAACGAAGAGATGATTTTTTTAGCTTTAACACAGTGTCGGGGATGCAATATGGATTAGATAGTTGCTCTAATATGCAAAAGGTGTTAAGACTCCAGAGATTAAGATGCTCCACACACTATCCTATTAACAACTATAGCAACCTAATTAGACAATTAGAGGGAAAGGCTAAATCAATACTACAGAGGGAGAAAGGAATGTGGCTAGGGGGTAAAATAAGGGCCCAATTCACTAAAAATGGATGTTTCCAAAAGTAATTAAGTTGCATACAATTTTGCACAGGGGAAAGCTTGCTTTAAGCTAAGAATCCTAGCCTTTCGTCTAAATATGTGGTTTTTGTTCCATATATAGCTGACCTTCATGGAGTGGCCTTCTGCATGGAAAAATGAATGTGCATGAACAGTCATCGATATGAGCTTTGCACTTTATCACTTGTTTATAGATGATCATGCGAGGCTGCCCCATCTGCCAAATTCAGGAGGATGCTGATGCCAAGAATACAAAGATTAAGGGCTTGACTCTCTTCTCACTTTCACTGGCATAAACTAGGAGTAACTCCAGTAAAGTTTGTGGAGTAACAATGGTGTAAAACAAGTATGAGAGGAAGCAGCCCTAAGCCTTCTTGTGAATCTGGAGTTTCAGATGCCTTTGGAGATAGATATATATCCCACAAGCTCCAAACGTATCCTGAGCATTCATTTGATTGACATGCTCATATATACCAGCATTCTAAGGTTCTAGCCATAATGAAATGCCATTTAATTTTGCATTTAATTATGTTCAATAACAGTCAAATGCACTGTTTATATAATTTTAGTTAAAGTGGGTATACTTTTCTTCTCATGCTAAAAATGACTTATTTGGCTCAGTTAAAATACCAAACATAAGTGTGTCTATACAGTGAATTGTTAACATGAGGCTGTTTTTTACTGTATGTTTGTGAGTTTTCTCTCTTCATGTACGAGATTTTTATAACCCCCTTTTCTTTGGTAGTTTGAGCGCAAAGCAGGAGGGAAGGACTGTCAACTGCATCATAATGTCACCACTTGTATTTTAACTACGACACCAATAAGAGAAATTCACTGATCTAATGACTGCATATCAGGATTTGGCCCAGGCATGTCATTAGTATTAGATGACAGATAAGGTGTGATTGGGACTTAAAGTTAGCACTGGGTAGCATTTCTCCATAGTCCCAGATAAATAAGATCCTTTTTTGAAATGTTAATGCAATAAATCAGTTTGGGAGAGGGAGATACAGACATCAGAGTGATTTTTTTTTTATACACACACACACACCCTTTGGGGTTGTGATGCTTCTCCCTGAGGGCCATCTTCATGACTCTTTGGTCAGGTGAAAAAAGCAGCTTCCACCACAGTCCAAAACCAATAAGATGTCTCTCCACAGCCCTGCTGTAAAGCGTTGTTTCATATGAGTGGGAGTACCAATGCATTTGCCAATCAAAATATTTTTGAACATCAGTGCTATACACAGGGCAATTTTCTTTTTTTCAGACTCAGAAACATTACTATTCGTCAGTTACTGCTATATGCTTTGGAAGAATAACACTGAAAACACTTGCAGATGCAGAGCATGTGCTAATTTTGTCCCAATTCTGATCTACTTTGTTTGTCCAGGGCTTGTTAGTCCAGTGCTGCCTGATAAGAGTCTGATCACTAAGCCCCAATCCTGCCACACTGAAGTCAATGGGAATATGCCATTGCCTTAACTGGGAGAAATACCATACGTCACTCACAGCCTATGGATATCTGCCATTGGAGGAAGATCTGTTGTGGAAGCAATGACTAACTCTTTGGCTCTGGAAGTTAGAACTTTCTAGTGTGAAGCCCTTTGTTTTCAGATGGCTTGCTGGGAGCTGGCAACACCAGGAAGTTAGGGAGTTACGTAGAGCATGGAAGCACCAGCAAGAATAAGGCAGCCCAAAAGTTTGGAAGCAATTGAAACCTTCATGTTTCAGGGCATGAGACAACCTCTAACTAATGAGGCTTGCAAAGAAATTTTCCTTATGGATAGGTTATTCCATAACTGCCCGAGGCAGGGTTTCTTGCTCCTTTCCCTAAAGCATCTGGTACTGGCTGATGTCACAGACAGGATACTTGGCTAGATGGACCTATTTTCCTACCTATTTTTCCTCAGCGAATAGACAAAATGTATTCACTGTACCATGTACTCTATCTAGATGTTCTGGTGAAGCATGCTTGGGTCAGCTTGGTTAAAAGTTCTGAATCTAGAGTGCCATTAAGACTGGCCATAAATTGTTTTAGCTCAATTAAGTTAGTTTTGGGTGCAAGATGGAAAATTGTATGTCGAAAAGCACAAATAATCCTAAGATTAGTGAATCAGGCCCCAATAAAACAAAACAAAAAAGACAAATTCTATTTGGCAATGGGGTCTACCAGCTAACACAAGGACCTGAGGGAGAATTTTTAAAAATATCAATAAACTGACCATACACTGTGTTGTAAGATATTTCATGAGCTGGTGAAGGAGTTGAAATGGCTATGAAAAAAATAAATTAGGAAAAAACATTATAGAAAAATCAAGGCATGACAATATTTAAAAGGTTAGTAAGATGATCCCTCCAAAATTGAGCAGCACAGTTAGGAAATGATGTGACTAAGAACTTCCTTACCATTCAGTGCTACAAAGGAATCTGAAAGAAAAACAAAAACGAGAGGTAAAAATCATTGTTTCTCACACAGTGCTAAGTACTTGCTACTAAAAAAACCTCTTATGTTTCTGTTGTTATTTAATTGTACTGTGTCAATGCCCAAGTGCCCCAATCAAAATCGGAACACCAATGCGCTAGATGCTGCACAAACATAGAAGAAGACCACAGTGTCTGCTCCAAAGAGCTTACGAGCTAAAGCCTCACTCCTTCAAAGACAACCGTGCAAGCAAACCCCAGCCACCACATGGCTCTCTTTGCAGGATCAAGTTCCAAGAAGTGAATTTCACCCAATGTGCACAGCTTGATTCTGAATCATTTCTCACCCTTCTTTGAGGTGACTGATGTCAGATATCCCCCACTGCCATTCAACCTGGCCAACTGTTATTTGGCCAATTTCTTGTAACCATTGCAGCAGAAATGAGTCTTGAGAAGGAACAGGAAGAGGGCAGTTGCCTCATAGACCATTAGTTATTATACATTTAAATAGTTAAAGCCTCAACTTATTCTTACATTCAAAATCTGCAAGTGCTGATTGTCTGATTGTGGTCAAGTCATTAGGTGTCTGCTTAAGGAGAAATTTGGAGAAATCCCCACTCTAATTTTTCCATGTCTCAAGCTGAGTTTTGGCAGTATTTGGTATTGTGGGGAGGACCAAATCTATAATGAGATCACTCTTGGTGTCTCTATGTACATGGCACTGGTATGCAGTGAAGAGTACCATGGAATTATCTGCTTCAAATATGAAACTCTTTACAGAGTAAATATAAAAACAGGCTTATGCTGCTGCCATTGTAGTTATTGACAAAAAATCACATGGACTTTAAGAAAAGTGGGAATGAACCCATACACAATAAGGGCCATTTAGATAGTGTCCTGAGATAGGTGCCATGTCACCCCATGGGAAGCACTGTAGGGACTGTGCATAAATCTCTCAAACAACCCAGAGTACAGGCTACCCTAGCCTCCTAGTCCATGAAGCAGACTGATGTGGAAGTAGGCGGGGTGCATATGTGACCCACACACCTCCAGGATGTGGTGTTCTGTCCCCTCTAGTTGCACTGAGACCACTTAGAGATTAATGACTCTGCTACAGCCTTAGCTAAGGACCATGTGGCTTTCAGCTCACGCAGTAGAGGCTCATAGGCTAAGCTCCAAAAGTCCCAGGCTTGACCCTGCCCACCAATGACTGGGGTCTGTCGGTGTTACACATACATAAGAATGACCATACTGGGTCAGACCAAAGGTCCATCTAGACCAGTATCCTGTCTTCTGACAGTGGCTAATGCCAGGTGCTTCAGAGGGAATGAACAGAACAGGTAATCATCAAGTGATCCATCCCGTCACCCATTACCAGCATCTGGCAACCAGAGGCTAGGGACCCCATCCCTGCCCATCCTGGCTAACAGCCATTGATGGACCTATCCTCCATGAACTTATCTAGTTCTTTTTTGATCCCTGTTATAGTCTTGACCTTCACAACATCCTCTGGCAAAGAGTTCCACATGTTGTCTGTGCGTTGTGTGAAGAAATACTTCCTTTTGTTTGTTTTAAACCTGCTGCCTATTAATTACATTTGGTGACTTCTTGATCTTGTGTTATGAGGAGGAGTAAATAGTTCCTTATTCACTTTTTCCACACTAGTCATGATTTTATAGACCTCTATCATGTACCCACTTAATCGTCTCTTTTCCAAGCTGAAAAGTCCCACTCTTTTTAATCTCTCCTCATACGGAAACTCTTCCCCTAGTAATTTCTGTTGCCCTTTTGTGAACCTTTTCCAATTCCAATATATCTTTTTTGAGATGGGGTGACCACATCTGCACGCAGTATTCAAGATGTTGGCATACCATGGATTTATATAGGGGCAATATGATATTTTCGGTCTTATTATCTAGCCCTTTCTTAACGATTCCCAACATTCTGTTTGCCTTTTTGACTGCCGCTTCACCTTGAGTGGATGTTCAGAGATCTATCCACGATAACTCCACGATCTCTTTGTTGAGTGGTAACAGCCAATCATTTTTATGTACAGTTAGGATTATGTTTTCCAATGTGCATTACTTTGCATTTATCAATATTGAATTTCATCTGCCATTTTGTTGCCCAGTCACCCAGTTTTGTGAGATCACTTTGTAGCTCTATCTTGAATAGCTTTGTATCATCTACAAATTTTGCCACCTCACTGTTTACCCCTTTTTCCAGATCATTTATGAATATGTTGAATCGTACTCATTCCAGTACAGACTCATGGGGGACACTACTATTTACCTCTCTCCATTCTGAAAAGTGACCATTTATTCCTACCATTGTTTCCTACCTTTTAACCAGTTACCAATCCATGAGAGGCCCTTCCCTCTTATCCCATGACAGCTTACTATGCTTAAGAGCCTTTGGTGAGGAACCTTGTCAAAGGCTTTCTGAAAATCTAAGTACATCTGATACAAAAGATTAAACCCTTGAGCTCTCCCAAGCAGAGGGACTGCAATAAGAAATGGCTGTGTAAGGAGTGGGAGGCTCCCGGTATTCTCCTCAGCAGTGCGTCTGTGCAGGAGTCAAGCACACCCTGGCCTTCAGTGTACATGCTCCATTACTCTATATGCCATAAGTGTTGGCTCACTGTACATTAACTCCTCAGCTTCAGCAGTTTTATTGTGGCCACAGGCAGCAGCGGAAATTGTTTTATGAAGAACTGAGTTCTTGGTTGCATTGATTTAAAGTAATGTCCAGGTTCTGAATTAAACCAACATAGGCAAGAACATTAAGAATAATGGCCATCTTGAATGCAACCCTAGGTATTTCTGGGGTCTCTAATCAGCACATAAGATTTCACTGCATGCGACATGTGCTGCAGTCCCTGGGCACCACGCACTTTAAAGACTGAGTGACAGCTTTCACTTTGAATTTCTGAGATATAAAGAGGCATATTATCCAAAGTTTTATACAGGGATTGCGCTGCAGGATTCTACTGCTGGGAATGATGAGGTGAAATCCTGCACTCTGCTGCACAAGAAATGTACCTTGTAAAGTTATATGTGGTTTGTATTAAATCTCTTTCCAATTAAAAATGCTGAGGCTCTTTAAGGATATTAAGGTATGTTAAAGTATGTCAAATGCAGCTCAACATAACCTTAAGCACCGCTAAACTAATTTTGACATAGATCTTTTGCGTAAAGCCATGCCATGGGAGTGGTTATTAAAAGGATTTTTGGCATGGGTTTTCTAAATGCCTCTCATGGAGTTAGCACAGATAGGCAGAGTTAAAGGGTCATTTAAAAAAAAAATCACTTCACATGTACAGTCCACGAGTTTGAAGGTTAAATGCTTGGCCATATAACGTGTGTCATTTCTTTCATCCCAAAGGCCACATTCTCCTAGCCTTGTTCATCATGTTGACTAGCACCTTATTTGACCAGAGTGCCCTGGACTTCAATGTGAATATTCTAGGCCCTGCTCATGGTAACTCAGTTTATCAGAATTTGGTCCCAACTGATTAGTCTTCATTCCAAACTCCTTGTCTACATTGTCCCTGTCAGTAAATGTACATAAATTCAAGGAAATCAGAAAAAAGTCCATAACATAAACAAGCCCAATTCTGTAGGCAGCAAGGATGAAATCCTGACACCATTACTGACAAGGGCAAAACTCCCACTAACTTATGTGGGGCCTGGATTTCACCCCCTAGGGTTTTGGATGCACAAAGAATAAAAGATTAGGCTTATTATGCACACACTTGTATTTTTCCTAAATTTAAATATGCTTAATCTGAAAGAGCTATATTTTGGCACATGACACAGTTCATAATAAGGGGTGATGGGTAGCTGCACTGCCTCAGGAGCAGCCCAAATCAGCAGTTGCTTCTCAGGGAGTCACACTCCCCTCCATTCTGCCCCTTACTCCTCAGGGTTTACTGCTGGCCATACCAGTTGCAAATTACTACCTCCCACAACATGCTGGCTCAGCTGTGCTGGCCAGTGAGTAGGGAGTGGAGACAAGGCTATGCACACTTCTCATCCCTCCTCAAGTCACTGCTGCCCATCTGTTCCAGAGAGGGACTAAGAGTAGCCTTGCTTACCCTTGCGGGCTGCGACTCAAGGTCTGAGTAAAGAGAGCAGAGGGGCTCTCATGTACAGGTACACAGACCAAGTCACAATCTCACCCAACATTTGTAAAGCAACAAATGTTCATTTTGCACTGTGGAGCTGAGACCCTGCATGCAAGATCATACACATAAACCAACCAACCCACCCACCCTTGAGTTTACAATGGCAATGAAGATACAGTGTATACAGCTGCTATAATTAATATCCTTCAGAGCTGGATTTGTCCCACAACACAATTGCCATTAAAACAAGTGCCATTGTTTGTATAAACCAAAATGCTGTTTTCTTTAAACAGACACACAAATGCTTTTCTTGGACTGGTTACTTTAAGTGTGGTTGCTGTTGTTATGTTTTTCATTGCTACCAATAAAGCCCTGGCAGGTAATGGTGATTCTGGGCAGTCAGAAAGATTCTCTGACACAAGATAAACAGGGAGTAAAAGCTTTGCTTACTTTGGCAGTCACCCAGGCCATCTGTATTGCCATGCTCTATGTCCTGCTCAAATGCCAACCTAAATAACAGAAAGAAACATAATAGTGTGAATAACAACACTCTCAGGCATCACCAGAGAGAAATCATACCATCTAAAAATGAAATAAAGATACAGAGAGAAACTGGTCATTTTTTTAATACACCACTGGGAAACTTGCAAAATGCAAACACAGACAAATTGAATTATTTTCATCTCTTAATGGTTCTTTTGGGTGCAGAAGATGCTTTGACATCTTTTTCTGCAAAATCTACTACATCTTGTATTGCTAAATCAGGCAAACAGATACATATCTTTATGAAAAATGGGAGAACATCTGTGAATAAAGTGATAAGTCTAAAACAAACAATGAAATTATCAGAAAGCAATTATGATTCTATCTGAACTTGCTCATATTCTACAGAAGGTGCATTGGTATTTTGACAAGAAAAATACATTAACCCAATATGTAGGTACTGAGCCTAGGAACTATGATAATAAACACTACAGAAATGCTCACAGATGCAGAAATAGATGTCAACATTATATGCTTAAATACTATTCTACCAAATGGCCCATCTGAGGCAGAATCCACATTGTTGTAATGAAGAGAATGCAACAGGGCACTTATAGTTAACAAAGATCTACAGTGAATCTTTAAAAAAAAACATTCTAAAGTAATAGAAAGAATAAGATGGCTGATCTAGGTATAAGAATGATAACACAGCAGTTATATATTTATTGAGGACCTGTAAAGAAGCAGGGGGCTTCCTGTTGGCAGGAATACGGAGGTTATCTGATGTTAACAATACACCTGTACCAAGATTCTGAAGTACAGCCAAGGCTTAAAGTGAGCAATCTTGTGGTGTGTCAGACCTGGCAAAAATATGAGACTTTTCAGGTGGATCTGTTGCCTGCAAGGAGGCATTTATAAATGCATTTAAAACAAGCATCCGGAGTCCTAAAATGTTGTTATGAAGTACTGAAATTCCACTGTTAAGCAATAAGAGACCCAACAATTCTTTCGGTGTACTTTAGTGATCTGTGATTCATTTTAGTAATACACAGCAAATTAGGAGAGCTGGCTTTGTTTGTTTTCGGTGGTCAGACTGCTTCAGTAATCTAATTTGGATTCTATTGCCTCTTTTAATCAGCTTTGATGGCACCAGTGCCAAACTTGCTCATACAGTTCTCCTTCTTTGAGCAATACATGGGACTTACTGTGTATCTATCTTCTTTTCTTTTTCCTAAGGGTAAATAATCAGTGGAGAGTTTGCATCAAATCATACTCTGGAATTCCAGAGAATGCAAATAGGATGAAAGCAAACATTTTGCACATTCTTTTTCCAAGAGCTCCTGCTGGGCTTTTTCACAGTTCTGTTCAAAAGTGTATCTCAATGGCATCATTGCTAAAGCCCCTAATTTTTACTCTGTCTATCCAATGCCAACGGTTACTTACTTTACACCAGGTAACAGCTGTGTGCATACCCCACCTTCCTTCACCCAGCCACAGTATGGGTCTCTGGAGGCTATGCAGGCCCTTAAGAAAGAAGAACATAAAGCATTCTGGAATTTTTTCTTCTTCAGTTTTCTAATGCTCGATATGGCTTGAAAAAGGATTTGTAAACTTGGGGAGAAACCCTGACACAAAACACCTACTTTTTGCACTTGCCATGACGCTCACATCGTCCCAGGGGAATCTTTATCACACAGGTAGAGAATGCTACATAGAGAGAACTGCTATGTTTGTCAAGCTGCATTCCCATAATCCTCTTGTCTTCTACCCCATCATAGCTGCACCTGATTTGACAGAGTAGGATAATGTTATAAATGGGTTCTCTTGGCAAATTTAATTATAACATAATGATTTCTTAATCTGAGTAAATTCCAGAGAGGAGAAATTATTAGGTCAGAGGAAAAGAATACATGAACTCTATTAAAATCATAGTTCCTAAGATATATAAACAACTGTTAAAAAGGATATATACAAGAGGGAGCTGCCAGTAGGGACGACTCCATGTAGCTCCTTGACTTTCAAATTCACTCCCCTCCTTAACCTTTATGGTATGCTGCAAAACTAATCTAGTTACATTTGAGGAGGGTTGAAGGTCAGGAGGTCTTATTTTGGGGGTGGGTTTTTGAGGGGAATCAGCATTTTGAGTGTGGGGGGGGTTCATTTTTATGGGCAAGTTGTTGGTTAGCTACTGCTATTTTTGTATTTGTTGGATTGCATTGTCAGGGATGCTTAAGAGCTGCCTGTGATGCAGGGTCGGCTCTATGCACCAGCAAAGCAAGCAGGTGCTTGGGGCGGCATATTTGCAGGGGCGGCATTCGGGCCATCCTTTTTGTTTGTTTGTTTGTTTGTTTGTTTGGGAGCCGGCCCTGCGGGCACTCACCCAGGTAGACGCTGTCCTGGCCCCCAAGCTGATGCTGAAGTCCAGGTGGAAGAGCTGCAGCGGGTGGCCAAAGCTGGCCCCAAGACTGGGGTCCAGCAGCAGCAGCGCGTCGTGCGTGGGGAGCGCCCTGGGACCGCTGTGGTTCGTGCCACCAGGCCCGGGTGGGCCATCCGACACGTGGATCATGGGACACTTGGGCTGGGGGCCGCCCTGCGGAGTGCACTGAACTGCCTGCAAGTGCGCAGGGTGGCTGCCCCCCAGCGCCACAGCTGGGGCTGGGCAAAGCGGCCCAAGCCACCCAGGGGCTGTGGCAGGGCGGCCAGGAGCAGCAGCGGGGCAATAGAGGGGACTGGTGACCAGGGCGCTGCCGTGTGGGGCCCACATCCCGCTCTCCGGGGCTCTGTTCCGCGCTAGCCGTTCCCTCTGAGGCTGCCCTGCCCCGGCTCCTCAGCCTCCTGCCGGGGCGGTCCCCTGGCTCTGCCCTCCCAATTCCTGGCCAGTCCTGGAGGCAGGAGTCCCAGCTGGAGGAACCCTAGGCTGAGGTGCGGCCCAGGAGCCCCAGTGCTTACCCCAACCCTGCCAGCGCTAGACCGGCTGGAGGTGAGGGGGGAGTGGGTGGAGTCAGTGCCCCCCGGGTGCCGGGAAGGAGTCGGGTGGATGCAGCCTCCGCCCCTGCTAGTGTCATGAGCGGGATGCTGATGACCCGCCCTGGGAGCGAGTTACCAGTGACCCAGGGCTGGGGCGGCAGGGGGTGCGGGTGTGGGGGAAAGAGCCCAGAACTGGGGCAGCAGGTGGGTGCAGGGCGGAGCCCAGGGCTGGGGTGGGGGACAGCCAAAATTTTTTTTGCTTGGGGCGGCAAAAACCTAGAGCCGGCCCTGCTGTGATGGGCAATTATCTATACGTGTTGAAATTAAAATACATAAAATAAAATGTAGAAACAGAGGGAAGAAGACACTAAAGGAACGTTCAAAATGACTCGAAAACTCTGAATTCTGTGGCCATTCCCTTTTCATGTGACTACCTGCACCATGGAAATTCAGACGTGTCAATGCTGTCCCGTAAATGAGTACAAAAAACCAGATACGTACTTTTCGGGATTGTAAACATTCATCTCCTCCAGGAAAAGGCTATCATTTAGGAAACCGCTGTTTCCTGTCCGGGCCAAGAACTTCAATATGATTCCCTTCTCTGATCCCAGGAAAACCACCGTGTGATTCTGATGTGGCCCAGCAGCAGTGTCTACTGCAATTTTGGTCAGACGGTATCTAGCATGACAACATAGCATTTGTCATTATTTGAGTTAGTCTATCATTTATTTTATCACTTTTCCCACTTCAAATAATAGTTGATAGCTTTCTAGTAATCATATAAGAAATATAAACTATTTTTTTCAGTTGAGCTGACCCTATTAGTTCACACAGAGAGTAGTAGCTGGGCACCAAACTGATGCTGTTTTGTGTGTGAATATGTATGTTATACAGCTAGCAAAAGTGTTTGCAGCAGCAAAGCTCAAGCAGCCAGCTGAAGAGGTGCATAAATGTCTGAAACCACTTAGCAATTACTCTTCCAATCAGAAGCAAAGTGCTAGTCTGATGACTTCTATGAGCAGGGAAAGAAAATTAGTGCGTGGAAATGTTTAAAATTTCATATTCTGTCATAGAAAGCAATAGTGATGGCATATCCATATTCATCCTTTTGGTAGTAAAAGCTGTGTCAGCACAATACTGAAAAGCTAAAAGCTAAATCAGGCGAACTTATACTTCACCACATATGACCATACCACTACCACCAAGATAGCTCAGGGATTGGACAACATCAGCTCATGATGAAGAACAGCTTTGTTGAAGCTGAACCTGAGCAAGACAAAGGTGATGCTAGTGGGCAGAAGAAAACCTTAGAGGAGTTTGCAGCCATGGTTTGGTCTCCTTTCATTGAAGGCACACCCCCACAATGGATCAATTTGATTCATAGTTTAGGAGTGTGCCTCGATTCCTCGTTGATGCTAAGTTCTCACATAGCAGCTTTCTGTCTTCTCTGGTGGGCTGGGAAATGCCAATGACTCCAGTCCTTCGTTATTCCTTACACATACCTTCATCACCTTCATCTGGATAATAACACTGCAATATACCTGGGCATGAAGCCTCCATCCCTTAGGAAACTCCACCTAAAACAAGCATGTTGCAGCACATCTTCTCAACAACATGGCCTACCACAAATACATCAGATCTGTCCTCCCCTCTCTTCACTGACTTCCAATAGACTACTGACTCAAGTTCCAGGTCTCGGTCTTTATCTTCAAAGCTGTCAATGGCTTGGGCCCACGGTATCTAAAAGACCATCTAAAGCTCCCATGGTTGACACTTCTGCTCCTCTGGCACAATGGAATTTTCTACAATAAGGATAAAGCTCATCTATGTGGGAGACAAAACTTTCTTGAGGCCAGTCCGAGACTGTGGAATGAACTTTCGCAGACCACCACAAACCTTATCACCTTCTTCTCCAAGTGCTAGGTGCATTTGTTTGACCTTGTCTTCTCTAACATACAAACTCCTCCAAAACAAAACCCAACCCAAACTAAACACTATACTGCACAGACAATTCTCCCCCTGGGGAGAGAATGAGAGCGAGAGAATAAACTACATGAGGCAGATGTTAGTCACATCGCTTAATACGCTACAGGAGGGTGCTTAGATATTATCATGATGAGAGCAGCGTAAGAACCTTTACAGAATAGAATAGAAATGTGTTTCCCAATGTGTGGTGGTGACAATCTGAGGATTGCTGATTTATGTGCCTTTGTACAAATCTCTGTATTATTATTTCTTTTCTCATTGTCATAGAACAGATGGGGGTTATGTGATTATTTCTGTTTGTACACTTGTGCAAACACTGAAACACACCAGCACATATCCTGACAGACATCTTTGTATCCTGTGAACATATCCTGACAGGCATCTTTATTTCCTGTGGACATATCCCCTGGCTATCTGTTGAACTTTACCCAAAATTTTCTACAGAGCTGTTTCAAATACTGACCCATAAGCTAACATGCAGGGCAATGTTCCCTGCTCTACATTTCCTCTGCAATCTGGTTTCAGTGCAGCATGGTTGGAAAGGCCTGAAATCATTTCCAGTCTTGAAAGCTGCTCTGGGAGTTCTGTGGCATCTATTCAGTACTGTCATCATTCATTGCTGGATTCATGCCCAGCACAGCAGAAATGATTATTAGAATTTCAAAATATTCTAAGCATAGTTCATTAACACATCCTGACAGCATGTTAAGAGGGTTAGGAAAGTCCATTTGGAAGTTAGTTATTTACCTGACCATCGTCCTCAGGAACCAGGGCCTGCTGACAATTGAAGGAACAGCCTCGTCCATGAGAGGATGCGTTTTGATGAAATTTAGAGTATCATCTGGGAACTCATTGGAGGTTATGTACTTTTCTAATGATACAGAGCCAGCACAGCAACCTGGCCTAAATGAAACAAGGGGGGAAAGTACTTATTTAGTGCCTGAGGGCAAATCTTCTAAGTGAATTGCTTTTCTAAGCATCTGGCACTAGGCAAGAATTTGCCAAAGGTTCTGTGCTGAACAATTCAGAATGCCACCAAATGAAGTACTGTTAGATTTCCTTTGGGCCTGCTGAGATCTTAGTGGGAGTCCAGGACTCTGTTCTGCCTATCTCAGGAATACTTTGATTTATTGCCACCCTAACAAGCAGATCATGAAGTTTTAAATACATGAGTCTGCAGTCCATCCACCCACATGGAGTCTAATAAATGTACAGACTTATTTGGCAAAATACTGTACATGGATAAGGCACTCTCCCGGTTTTAACTGGCCCCATTACTGTGGCGCTTTCTCATGGAATAAGTGTACTCTATTTAATTTACAAGGGGAAAGTTGGTTTTTTACAGTGTGAAATAAAATGTTCAAAATACAGCCCAGTGGGGGTGGGAGAACCCAGCATCAATGTGAACACCTTATTTACTGTGGTTTCACTTTGTTTCTGACAAGCATGAGAACTCCAGTGTGGCAGAATGACAGTATCCTGCAATATCCTGAACAAACCTCATTGAATAAAGATTAATTTTAGTGAATTAAGTTAAACCTTTTTGAAGCAGATTTAATATCTTTGGGGTCCATTGTATTACAATTGCAACTATTTACATGTTACTGTAGGATTGTATGTAATTTTTCTAGGGACTTGACTAATATAAATGTTAGGAACTTCAAATAACTTCTTTGGGAGAATATGTGTGAAGTGGGTTTCCTAGTAGATAGTTGGGAGGCCATTGGCAGCTATGCCCTGGAGAAAGACCCATTGTCTCCTAATTACCTACTCCTGGAAACCCCAGATCAAAGACCCCTGTATAAAGGATGGACTAAACTTTTCATGACTATGCTTGTTCTGAGCTGAAGCTGTGATCAACTTAAACATAAGAACGGCCATACTGGGTCAGACCAAAGGTCCATCTAGACCAGTATCCTGTCTTCTGACTGTGGCTAATGCCAGGTGCTTCAGAGGGAATGAACAGAACAGGTAATCATCAAGTGATCTATCCCATCACCCATTACCCGCTTCTGACAAACAGAGGCTAGGGACACCATTCCTGCCCATCCTGGCTCATAGCCATTGATGGACCTATCCTCCATGAATTTATCTAGTTCTTTTTTGAACCCTGTTATAGTCTTGGCCTTTACAACATCTTCTGGCAAAGAGTTCCACAGACTGACTGTGCATTGTGTGAAGAAATACTTCCTTTTGTTTGTTTTAAACCTGCTGCCTATTGATTTCATTTGGTGACCCCTGGTTCTTGTGTTGAGAGGAGTAAATAACACTTCCTTATTTACTTTTTCCACACCAGTCATGATTTTATAGACCTTTATCACACTGGTTCTCAAACATCTGTGCTGGTGACCCCTTTCACATAGCAAGCCTCTGAGTGCGACCCCCCCCCTTATAAATTAAAAACACTTTTAAATATATTTAACACCATTATAATGCTGGAGACAAAGCGGGGTTTGAGGTAGAGACTAACACCTCGTGACCCCTCATGTAATAATTTCACGACCCCCTGAGGGGTCCCGACCCCTAGTTTGAGAACCCCTGCTCTATCAGATCTCTCCTTAGTCGTCTCTTTTCAAGCTGAAAAGTTCCAGTCTTATTAATCTCTCCTCATATGGAAGCCGTTCCATACCCCTAGTCATTTTTGTTGCCCTTTTCTGAACCTTTTCCAAATCCAATACATCTTTTTTGAGATGGGGTGACCACATCTGCATCTGAAACCACAAGGAACCTCTGGGGTGAAGGTATGAAGGACTGCTCCTACCAGAGCCCATGTTAAAGTTGGGGTGAAACCTGGTAAGATTATTAGCATGAGTGTAGATTCTTTTATTGTTTTAATGTTTTTAATGTAGTGCTTTTTCCTTACGAATAAAATAGGTCTGCATAGGAAGTGCTGGGTGATAACTCATAACTGTTGGCAATTACATGGCATGCTGTCTCTGAGAGGAGAAGCAAGCAGGCCTGTTTAGACAGACTGTGTTTTGCTGGGAAAATCACAGTATAATCCTGGAACTGGGCAGCCCGGAAATACCCTGGTCAGGAGGGAGGGAGACACATGGCTCCACCCAAGAAAGGTAACTTCTAGGGAGCTGAAAGCCTGAGAGTGGGTGCCGTTGCTGTGCCATAGAGAGGAATACAGGTGTAGTTGCCCTGAACTGTGACACCCAGTACTGTAGGTATGAGTAAGGCTAAGATTTAGTCATGGGTATTTTTAGTAAGAGTCATGGACAAGTCACGGGCATTAAACAAAAAATCCATACAAAAAAAGTCCATGACTTTTACTATATAAATACCCGACTAAACCTTAGCAGCTCCTGGGGTTCCAGGCGCTGCTGCTCTGTGGGGCCCCTAGGACATCGCTGCTGCGGGGGCCCACCGATGGCTAGCCCCTGCACTGGCCACAGGGGCTGACTGCCCCCAGCAACCCCTGCTCCGAGGTCCCAGGGACCGCTGCTCAGGTGCTCCCAGGGGCTGTCCCCGGGACAGTAGACATAACATATACATGATGGCATTTCAAAGTTCCTGTCCAGGGAACAACTTACAAATAAAGCTGAAGATAGATGCACTTAGGCCTAATGAAGAAATTGAAATGCTAGGTTCAGTAAGTCTCTAAAACATAATGGGCCAAATTCAGACTTGGTGTAACTGGGTGCAATGGAAGTCTTTTGGATCAAATTAAATGATGGATTTGGGACCAGATTCTACTAATAGTTACAGTGGTATAACTCTATTGACATAAATGGAATTATTCCAGATTTACACGAGTATACCATTAAGTGGAATCTGGCTCTGAGTGTGATGGGTGTAGGTGGCAAGGTAGTGTAACTTGCACTGAACTGGTATTTAATGGGTCTACAAAATGAGTGCAATGAACATGTCTAAGGGAGTGGAAGGGAAATGGACATAAGGGAAACAATTAATAGGTGCTATTAGATAAAGCAGATCCCCTTTTTTATCTTACACCCTCTAGTTAGTTGCTTTTCCTTCTTCCCCCTTATTTCCTCCTACTTGGCACATTAAGTTATATTTGTTATGTTACCCCCAAATGGCAAATTGGTGCCATTCATTTCCCGACAATGTGTAACTTATACCATCTTAAGCAACCCCTGATTTTGATCGAATGGGTATGATCCTGATCTGACCTGTATTAAAGCTGATTTCAATGGACTACTACTGATACACCACCATAACTTAGATCAGAATCAGGCTGAATTCCTATTTCAGTTAAAATATGCATTTCCCATTACATCTGTATCTCACATTGCTGCTCAAGCTGTCTAACATGTTGTATTGTGTGCACCAAGACACAATCCATTACTACACAGCATATGAATGCATACCTGGGTTTGGGCACTCGCTCATCAGGAACTGGTGTCCACGTAGAATCTGGAGACTTTTGTTCTTTGAATCTCCCAGTAAATACATTGGCAATGTCAAGCATGTCATAGGCACAGACTGCAGAGCCAGGGATGCTGCAACGTGACATTTCCCAGAAATTGTTACTCATTATGCAGTTATGCATAAAATTTTGACTGAAAAACATGCTGCATAGAAGTTTTCCTGTCACAGGCTACTTAGTCCTGAACTTTATAACCTCGGGTATTGACAGTAAAAGGCTGCCCCATGCAAAAGTTTGAAATGTACCAATGGGTAGTCAGTTTCAAAAGCCTCTAAAGAAAGAACGAATTTCAGTAATCTTGAAGAGGGAAAAGAATCTGGGAAACTCTGCTTGCCATTGGTGATGTATGAGGAGTAACAGGCTATTCATTTAGCGCCCAGTACTTGGAAAGCCAAGTTCCTGTAATTCATAATACACTCTCAGTACTGATTCTCACAGTTCTTACTGTGCCCCCAAAATACAATCTAGAGATAATTCAGAAGTTGGAGCTGATGCATCTCTCTGTGCTGAAGGATCCCATTAAGACTGAGAGCTGAACAGTATCACAACATCCTTTCAGGTTCAGATCTCCATCAGGTTTTCCTGTACATTTCTAACTGACTTCCTATACACAGTTAACTCAATCAACTGTAAAGAGTTTGCAGAAACAAACACAGTGTTGCTTATAGCCACTAAAAATTTCAATTAGGATTTTGATTATTTGCATGTAACTGGATAGTAACCATGTCCAAATATAATTACATTCTTATATAAATACTATTGGAAGGGCTTAGAGGTTTCCCTTGGTCAATGACTTTAAGTTATGAATTATTCATTTATCTACCTTTTATTGTTTACACATGAACTCTTGCATTTGCGTCTGACTTCCGCTGCTTGATTTTGATCAGATAAATACTGAGCACCAGCTGGCCAAGATTTGTAATCAGGCTTTTGGCTAGTGGACTATAATACACCACAGAAGACACCTTGTTCCTTGGCCTTTGAAAGTGGGAACAAAACTATGGGGGGGATACCACAAGACTTAGAAGGGAACGTAAATTGATATGAAAATAGTTTTATAAATATTAATGAGAGTTTGTCATTTTAATTTCAAAATGCAACATCCAGAGGGCTAGTAAATGAAACAGAAATAGGGGAACCTCACTAGCCCTGTTTGAAACAAAGGGAGGTGGTTAGCTCTCCAAAGGCTGGGCTGTCCCATGGAAGGAGACCTAGTGCAAAGGTTGCTAATGTGAGTCCACATTCTGAAACATTTTAAAGAGAGAGAGAGCCAAGTTCATCTTGGTGTAACTTTGATGGAGTTATACCAGGGTGACTTTGGTCCTGAGAGTCTAACTGAGGGTGCCAGGAGTATCTAGGGCTCAATCCTGAAAGGTGAAGAGCAATTCCTGCACGTGCTGAGCACCTTCAAGTCCCATTGGAGATGGAGGAGTTCAGCACTTTATAAGATTAAGCCCCTAATGAAGGGCGAAAAGCAATTTAACAGCAGGAGGTTTGGTATGGAGAACAAAAACACCTGCAGAGTTCAACTCCACACTCCCTGCATAGTGAAGAGATCCCCGTGGAAGTGGATATGGGCAGGCCAAAGGTCTAGCTATTGAGGATCGCAGCAGGTGGATCCACTTAGCACAGTGGGGGAACAGCAAGCCATATCCAATATTCCCCATAACCCAGTAGGAGCTGGACCCAGACCCATGGCCTACTTCTAGGCAGGGATTGATGACTCCCTTCTTACTAGCCCCTTCTAGTTCCTGTGAACAAAGACATTTTACAAGGCCCTGCTCAATGGATCAGAAATTAGCTTTAGCCACTCCATGCATAAACCTGTTGTTGCAGTGTCTCCAGCCGCAATGTATATCCTCCCATCCCCTGCAAAAAAGACTTTGCCCACAGGAATAATACTTCACATATTATATGATGGTTTCCACGTCTTAAATTCTCATAGATTATTTCCCAGAGCCCTCCAAGCCTCCCCAACATGCTATAAAATCTCCAGGGCCCAGTGGTGGGCGGGGCTTGGGACTCCGGGCTTCAGCTGCTGGGCTGGGGGGACGGGAGGACTCAGAGCTTCTGCCCTGCAGCAGGGTAGTGAGTCTAGGGGCTTCTGCCCTGCAGGGTGGCAGGGCTCCGGGCTTCAGCTGCGAGGAGGTGGGTCTCGGGGCTGACGGTTGCAGTAGTAGACATCTTAATGATTACTAACAGCACAGCATGGAAAACCCTGGAAAACTTTCAATTTAGAGGCAATTCTGATGATATAGCCCACTTTCTGGTGCATTCTTTTGATTTTTTATTAATTATTATTTTATTTAGGTGATTTGCATGAAAACAGAATCATCTGCTCCTGTTGCTTAGTTTTTATTTGAAGTCATGTCCTGCATTTGTGGCATAATCATTCCACAGCAGCTACTCTAATTTTGTTGTCAGAAGCAGTAATTATACATTGGAGGCCTGCGCTTGCTCCCATTTGAAATCAGTGGGAGTTTTGTCATTGACCTCAGAGGGGTCACCCTTTGACTCTAGGTGGGAAATGTACGGCAAGAGCAGATGAACTCCAGCAATAAAGTTCATGTTGCAGCCCCAGTGTCCCTTGTAATATAGAACAGGGGAAAAGAAACAGACCCTCTGGGGCCCTGCAGGAATTTTTCTTTAATTAGAACATTTTTTAACTTTTCCTGAGACCTCAGTAATTAGATGCAGTTACATGTTTTAATAACTTTCCAAGCAGCATGTTATAATATACACTGGTAACAAATTCTAAACAGATGTCATGGAAAGCCTTTATATGCTGAACTATAAAATGCAGGTGTTAGAACAACGGGTCCCATTATTATTTATTGTTTGTGTTGTGGCAGTGCCATTACCAAGAACAGATCTCTATTGTGCTAGGTTCTGTACAAACACACAGGAAGACATGTCTATACACAGAGGGGCTCCTGCATCCATGAAATGGGAGAGTTCCCCTCACTTGGCATGCCCACTGTTTTCCTCTCAGAATCCCTTTAATGGAGCATCATGGGGTTACAGCTCCATTGGCTTAGAAGGGACAGGAAGGTGGCAAGCTAGATATGGAGTCTTCCAGTTTCTCCCCTACAAACTCATGGTGAGAGCTACAGCGATTAACACAAGATGAGGATGTGTTAACTTCCACTACTATCCTGTCCACACTTTGGAGCCCTTTTCTGTGAATGTGTGGGCAGCCAGGTCAAGACCTTAAGACAGACTGCCAGGGGCTAGCAGGAGTTGGTGGGGTAAGGCGGCAGGGTGGAGGCAAGGGACATCTGTATGTATCTTGAAGAACCCAGGGCTTCTTCTAGGTATCTGGGAGGGGCAAACCACACTCTGCCAATAGAAGAATGAGTAGGAAACTCTGCAAGTTGGACACTGCAGAGTTTTCTGTCCCCTATCTAAAATTATTCCAGCATAAAGGACAATGTGCCTAACATATGTGACCATGTAGCACATGATTTAAAACTCATCTCAAGCATCAGTCATATAATGTAATAAACAATATTAGAGTATTTAAAATTGGAAAAATGGGTGCCCATATGTGCATGCTGAATAAAACTTATATTTTAATAGCTACTGCTTCTTGTAGCTTTAAAGTGTAAGAAGAAACTGGAATGAAAAGGCAAAACACACGGTACGTATTTAGCACAAACCAAAAAGCTACTGCATTGGTTACCTGTTATAAGGGGTGGAGAAGGTTGCCAAGACAATATCATGGCCATTGATATGGATAACATCCGTAACAGCCTGCAGTATGTTAAAGTAGAAGTGTGAATCGCCAGGAACTGAGCAGTTCAGGCGAGCCTTGAGAAAGGAAGTCCACTGTTTTTCCAGAACTCTCTGGGATCCTCCCATGTCATTCTTGCAAACCTGAGCCACTCTTGGGAAAACTACCTGCAGTGAAGGAAAAAAATAGAGAAAATGAAATATTTCTTTGATCAGAGAAACTTTATTAAAAAAAAAATAGAAATGACACAGCGAGGTGCTTAATTTAATCCCATGTTTCCATAATCTGTGACAAATAACAAACAGAGGAAAATTCAGCTTTGGAAGAGTGTGCTATAAAAGATAAGGCTGAGGCATTTAATACCCAGCCATAAATCCTCCAGGAGATCAGTTCTCAGCCCATATAAACTCATTTCCATACAGACTGCTTAGCTTTCTATTTCCCCAAACAAAAGCACTTTATATTCACAATCCCTGCAACCCACGCTGCCAGCCTCTGGGTCTTGTATCTTCGGCACTCAAAACTATGCAAACCTCGCTGGGCTTGTATTCATACCCTGCACCTTTGTGACCCTTGTCAGCTTTTCTGTCTGCTTAGTTGGAAGTCTATTGTGGAAATATCAAAAAATTTTATTCAGTAAGTGTTCAATTGTTCTTTACAATAAGGCAAAGAACAAAATTCCTCCCTTGTTTACTTAGTGCTCCTGACTCTCATCTCCTAAATATAGCTGCCTCTTTAAAGTAAAAATTTTAACTATTATCTGATACGATGAATTAAATGAATTTGCCATTTATTTTCCTAACTCTGCAAAGTAAAAGAGCTTCCAGCACATATTGCCACCATCACATTGTGTATCCAGACAGTGCAATGTTTCACTTCAACCAACCTTTTGGCTCGAGCAGTAGGATCCTCTCAAAACGATGACCTTGTCATTGTGATTTATGGTTCTCATTTCAAGGTCATTCCTAACAGCACTGGTCCAAGAGCAGTTTTTTCTGAATATTACAAAGAATCGAAGGCAATTCTCTTACCTTTCCCATACTGTTGTACTCCACTGCTATTTCCCGAAAGAAGAAGTAGATGTAGTCGCCATAATCTACCGCTTGGACAAAGTATGGCTCTGTAAACAGACAACACATTCTGTCTATGTGTACACCATATATAAAATAAAAATGAATCAAAGGCACAGATAAGAGCAAAACATATCATTGCATACCCAAAGAGACAAACTTTTTGGAGGGGGACAGAGCTCTGTTTTCAGCCCTTTCACCCAGACCATGGCTTATCAGACAGGAAACAATTCATTTTGGATGGATGTAGTGGCTGAAGGCAACTCTGTGGAGAACCAATGCAAGGCAATTACGCACTTACATGCATGCCACTGAAATTACCCCCCTTTGGATTTCAGCAGGAGAATTAGGAAAGGTGAAGATAGTGACACTTTCAAATATGGGCATGGGTAGCTGGTGCAAGGGTAGATCCTTATGGCCAAAACCTCACACGTGGAGAGAATAGCAAACCATGCAATCTGCTGTTCCCTAGACTTAGTGATAGCAGTAGCACATATGGACTAGCTCCATGGGTACCTGGTATTAACACACATATACACACACACACTGGGCTAATGGATTCTTCCCTCAACCCCATTCTGTTTCAGCATTTTTGCATGCAAGCCAAGTCCTTATACCTGAGCTTGGCTCACTGTCTCGCTGCCATTCATGATGTGTTTGTGAGGGTAAGCAGTAACTTTCTTAACAATGAAGGTATTTACAAATTGTCTAATTCACCGGCAAAGCCATACAGCACCTAAAATGAAGGCTTTGTGTCATATCCCCAGAATGGTATTTATATCGATGAATCATAACGTTGCAGAACAAATTCTCTGTATCTCATAAAACCCTGATTGTTACCTACCACAATCCTAGGAAAGGAGTTGGTTCAGGCACAGCCCAAAAACATTGGTCTCCTCTCCCAGCCCTGAAAATTTCATCTTTTTACACAATAGCTATGAAATGAAAGATTCAGGCTTGGAAAGTTGGATGTAATGTATTTTACTGTGGTGGTACTTGTAGTTTCTTTTAGTATCCAGTAACGGGGAGGGTAGGTGGGAAGGGAAGAAGGGGAAGGAAGGCAGGAAATCAGAGTAGGTAAAAGATGTAATTTAGTTTCTTCTATCTGACAGAAAACATTGATGAAATGAAACTGCAGCGAGGTCTGTCAGCAATCCAAGACTCTCATCAGAGATGCAGCTCCCTTTTTTTTCGTTTGTGTACTCACCTTTTAACCATTTTGAGTCATGTTTGACTGTCCGCAGGGTTGGGCTGTCTCCAAGGCTCCGGTAAATGACTGCATCTATTGCAAGGAAGTCAGTCACTGTGGCAGAATACAGCTTTCCCTCTTGGGGAGTGGGAAAGAAAAAGAAAAAAAATGGGAGGAAGGAGAAATAATGTAATTATTTTCCTTCATCAATCAAATGAGATGGGACAAATGAAATCATCTCAATCTCTTTGGAATGAAAATTCTGAGTGGGTAACTGGAATCACAGGCAGACTGAAATGTTCCTCATTTTAAAAATGAAATGGCAATTTCAGAAGGATGCACTGGAAACAGGGCATTCCCAGAAAATGTCCTCTGTTTTACTAGATTAGATAAATTGGGACTGGAATGCCCGGCTTCATTGTAGACACCACTACCACAATACCATAGGTAATCTAATGTGACTGGAACAATGGCTGGAAAAGATGGGGTTGTTACCCACAGATCCCAGCAAAATAAATGGATATGAGGGAGACCAAGAGAACTGCTAGTTTTTAAACAAGTTTGTCAAACTATGTACTTCTGGAGAGCATTGTTCCTTGATTTTGTTATGTTAGCTAATTGACACTTAGTATTTCTTCTTTTTTTGTCTTTAATGTGCAAAAAGCTCCGCTCCTTTAAGAGTTCTAGCACAAAAATTATCAGTGTATGGCATGGCAAAGCAAATATATAACTGTGAAGAGACTGATGAAGGCTCTGTATCCTTTTAGATATCTGATCTATGCTTAGGCATCTTTACCTCTTAAAGAGCATAAGAGGAGGAAAGCTAAGAATGTGCTGTAAACAGGGCACAGCAAGGACAAGAGAGTAAGGCAAAACATCACAAGGAAAGCACTGACAAAGTTTAATTTGATAGTAATTGCAAAATCTGGTCATTGTACCATAGGGCTATTTTAGGTTATAAGAAATGTCTTTCACCCATGATAATTCACAGTAACACAAACAATAGAACATTATGCAGCTCCAATAACTCAAATCTCAGTTGTGTCTAAATGAAGTGGGTATGGGGTGCACCCACCTCATTGGGAGCTATAATGGGTATTAAGCTAGAACTTATCCACGCTGGATATATGATAAAGTGGGTGCCCCCTTGTTCAGAGGTTTCTGAACCCTTTTGGCCTATACCTCTGCTTATTTCCAGCTAACAGCAGCAGACAGCATTTCATTTCCCTTCAAGGTTTAAAAAACAGATCAAATCTTTTCATTACCAGGGCAGTAATCTTACTTCTGTACAACGCAACTCCTATCAGATTTTGGCTGTTTAAAAATAGGTCTACTTTCTTAGGCGAAAATAAATAAGTGTTTTAAAAGCAGACACTAAAACCAATAAAAAGGCTGAACTTTTCAGCTGTGGATGTCAGAGCTCAACATTAATATAATCACTCTCCTTCCTGCCACATCCCAGTAGGTCTTGTGACAATCACACTTCACATACACTAGCTACAATAGCTGCAAGAAGAGTCATATACACATAAGCACATCCTACAGATTAAAGTCAGCTGGGCTAGCTCCCGAAACTGCTGGTTACTACAAAAGCTTTTCCCAGGGGATCAGACTTTATAACCTATCAAACACAGAATGCTTTTACTAAAGCCGGGCGAGTTTACTTGATCCATTCTGTAACAATTTATTTGACAAACTTTACCTCTTATACTGAAAGGCAACAGTCCTGATACACAGAACCTCATTAGTCAATTGACTAATTTGTGATAACTTGCACTGTATCTTGCTCCTAGGAACATATCTAAAATGAGGGTACTGTAAGAATGTGTGATATGTGCCTATGACATGGGAATGGTGCCTAATATACAGCAGCTACTTATATAATACACTTATATTAATGGATGCTGTTTCTTTAAAACCCTCTTCCTCTGGAAGCATTTAACTTCTTTTGGATTAAAAAAGAGAAGTCAGTAAAAAGAAGGTCACTCCCCAACATCCAGAAAAATCCCTCTAGTTTTGTCCTTACTATAATTAATGAACTATTCATTAGTATTTTTAAATTAGATGGCGCCATTAATTTATACTAAGCTGAGTGAGGGCACGCTGCATCCTACTAGAGAATCTCTCCTTTGTAAAAGACACCATGTCAGTTCAGACACTGTAGGTGGTACTATGTCTTTTTGGTTACAGCAATGATCTCCACTTAATAGTGGCTGATCTGTTTATGAACTGCTACACTCTCAAGTGAATTTCTAACATCTTTTCTAACAAATAGTTAGTCATTATTTTCTATGTAATAGCAAGATACCCGCTCAAAAAACAGGAGTAATGTTATCCTAGGTTGCTAACACACTTTACCATCTATGTTACAGCCAAACCTGAGATGTGGTCACGAGAGTTCATAATAAATAGAAGTGCAAAAATGAAACAATATAATCAGAAATCTATAAAAGGGAAGAAGTACCAAAATATCATTTTATAACCAATGGCCCAAATTAAAACCATTAATATGCACTCACTTTTTAAATTACTGTGAGAAACAATAGTTAACTGCATTCGGTTACATGCAGCATAAATCATCATTAAAACAAGAGATTTCTCTCCTTCCCCTGCCACAGCTGGGAATGATCTGTCAAGATGTTTCTACTAAAAAAAAAAAAAAAAAAAAAAAAAAAGAGCCAGCACTTCTGATTTCCTTGTTGATGCAGAGGAGTGCACTCACAGATATTTTTAAACATCTCTGAACTGACCTTCATTATGAAGGGTACCTTAGTTTTAACCAACTACAGGACCATAGCCTGCTCCCGCTAAAGTCATTATGAGTTTTGTCCTTGGCTTTCATAGAAGCGGTCAGTATTTCTGTCTCACACTGATCTGGCGTTATATTATCTCACTTCTTTTACCACGAATCCAGTAAACATGAATCAGGAAACTGAGGCTTTAGACAATGTTGATTATGGTACTGAAGTTAATACAGCAGCTTGTGAAGTTTCCTGCACTAATGATTCTTGTGGCCCCTATTTTGAGTCATTATTCACTTATTGTGCCACATTTTAAATGAGACCTGAAGAAGAGCTCCGTGTAAGCTCGAAAACTTGTCTCTCTCACTAATAGAAGTTTGTCCAATAAAAGATATTACCTCACCCATCTTGTCTCTCACATTTTAAAAGTGTCATTTTGTATGGGAGGGATATTGTACCATGGCAAGCAGGACTTGGAAGAAGGGAAGGAATAGGTTAGTCTCACTTTTCCTTATTTACCTGCGAACAGTGCAACATTGGCATGTTTTGCATCATAGGGGCACCTGGCCATTCCACTGAACTCATCTCCTAGGAACTCCAGTGTCTCCATCTGAAGAAAAAAAAAAGGAATCTCTTCAGAATAAAAAAAATGAAACTTATTACCCAGGACAAAAACTATGATACTATTCATTTCATAGCAGGGAAGAAGTTCCTTTTTGTAGCAGTGGTTTTGGCTATGAGTTAAGAACAGTGCAAAATTATAGCATTGCATAAAATCAATCTATGAAAGAGTATCCAATAAGTCAGACAGCCTTTAAAGCTTCTCGTTCTTATCCCCATTACATTTTACAAAAGTATTCAGCTGATATTTTCTCTGTACATGGGTTTCCTGTTGAACTGTAATGGGCTATGCGGTCTGTGATTCTGGAAAATATTCAGATGTTATCCTCAAAATGATGCAACAGAAGTACTATTATCCAGAGCAATAGCCTGCAACCCATACAAGTGAGAGGAAAAGCACAAGGTAATTTTGTATGTGTGCATTTTTTCTCCCTCTTAAGCTGGGGCACTATCTGGGCTAGTCAAAACTGTGCTATTCTCTTTTCTGATTTGCATGTTGGAAAGGACCACTTTCCAGGTGTTACTGGGCCTGTGTCATATAGCAACCCTCTTACCATCAAGCAAGAATTAATCTGTGCGGTAGTTCTAAAATCTTAGGCTTAAGTATAACCCCTAGGAAATTAATTCACCACCAGGTACAGGTAATTATACAAATAACCAGCTCAACCTCATGCAGAAGTTCAAGGGTTTTTAGTAAACTACACGTAAAGGTGCTGATCCCACATGTTTAAGACTCATATATCGTAGCTGGCAACATTAATCAACAGTGTAGCCCACAGAGCTAGCTTAGCATTTTATTTTACTTTTCAGTAATGCAAGGAACCTACAGGCCTGTATCCTGTAAGACATTGGCATAAGTAAGTTAGAATAAGTAAAATAGGCCTATGACCCTTAGCATAGATAAAATGGCCTGACAGTTACCCTAGATTTTGGGGAAGTGGGAATAGCTTGCTCAAGAGAGGGAGTTGGTACATAATACCAGGCAAATGCAGGAATACTGAACTGATACTTGGCCTGGATATTTTAGGATACAATTGTTGGCAGATGTCTAACCACCAACTTGCTTGAGCAATAGGTGACGTATATGATAAAGAGGTAAATGGCATTAATATGTTAACCTATAGGATAAATGCACCCCAATATTATGAGGATGAGGAAGTTAGATTTGGACATGGAAGGCTGAGCATCAGAGTGAATATCTGTGAGAGTGCCCAGGTTCTAGAATAGGCTAAGCCACCATGTAGCAGGGGCTAGCTTTCCATCCTTTAGCTCTTCATTGTTATCTACCACTGACCTTTGGGTGTTGAGGATTTGGACCATCGGACTCAGTTGGCATGCCAGGGACAGGGCTCGACCTTTGTCTCTCACCCCCAGAGCCCCAAGGAAGGGTTGAGTATAAGAACGTGAGCATATGCAGGGAATGACACCAAAGATATCCCTAATACTGTATTACAGCTATTTGTTTATGTGGTTTGGAGTTTTTTGTCTTTACTGATTGTTTTAATAAAGATAGCAAAGGCTTTGCTTTATCTTCAGTGTGAGTGTCTTTGCCATTCACCCTGAGGTACCCTACAAGATATTGAACTTGTCAGTTTTAATTCTGTGGAGCCTGATTCTGGGACGAGAACACTATTACCCCCCCTCCAGCTCATTCATTAGTATTAATTGGCAATCAATACTATTATTATTAACCATTCAAAAGGATCAGGCTACATCAATAACTTGTATGTTGGGGTAAAATCCTTCTAACATATTTAACTCACTTCAACAGTACACACTGTATAATTCAAATGCAGAGTTCAGAATCATAGACCATGAAAAATAATCCATCTAGCACCATCAAGCTACCCCAATCAACTTTAAGCTCATATGTTATGAAACCTAACTCATTCAATGGATGATTTGTCATCATTTGTTTTCTGTCATGTATCTTTTCTGTCAAGACCTTCTGAACGGAATCAGTTGTGTTTACTCTAGGATGGGAAAGCATTTAAAGTGATGGTGAAAGGAAATGAGCTATGCTCCAGAGGTCCTTCCCTCTGCAAGGAGCACAACATTCCAGGGTCATCTGTACTTTCACTTTACAGTGCTGAGGGATGGCCTTATCTTCAGTTTGGCATATCTCAAGTGCCCTGGTGCCATCTGTAATCCCTGAAATACAGTCAGGGAAAGTCAGTGCAGGTGTCAGAGTGACCTTCTGTAGGCCCCAAGAGACATCACCGTGCAGGCTCTCAGAGCATAGCAACAGCTGAGGGAATCAGCATGGGCCATATATCATGGGGAATGAAACATCTGCAGAAAGGATCCTCACATTAGGATGGCAAGAAAATCCGTATTTGTACTAAAAAATAGCTTTCCGGCAAGGGGACTCCTAGGAATTTGTTAGCAGCATTAATTGTACTGAGCACTAAGCAATGACAAACAGAAAACTAAACTTAGGACTGGGAACAGGAAACCTGGCAACATGATGTGGATGGAAGGTTGGGGATAAGGGAAGGGGAAAAAAAGAGAGACTTTTTTTCACCAGACCAGTTGTTCTAATTTCAGTACTCCTCATCTGCAGTATCTGCACTATATAATTAACACAGAGCTATAGAGAAGACTGTGCTGCTGCTCTGCACATGTGTTGATGTGTTTAGCTCCTTCCAGGCTAAAGCCATTGCAGGAGCTAAACCAGCATGGCAGAGGAAGGATGGTGAGAAGTAGGGTAATACTGTGTATCACTGCTGTAGTTGCTTTCCTGGCAGTTGATATCTTCAGTTTGTTTTCAGGACACTTCTTACAATAATCCTGGACCTGATCCTGTACCTTGAAGTAATGGGAGGTTTGCCATTGACTACTATATGAACAGGAGTAGGCTTTTTATCAGTAGTAACTGAATCTTCTTCCTCTCCAAAGAAAGGTTAGAAATGCACCTTGTGACAAAGGCAGATTCTAAAAGGGTGCACTGCTCTTAGGCTCAATACTAAGGCCCTGATCTAACTCTTATTAAAGCAATTGGAAAACTCCTATTGATTTCAGTGGGGTCTGGATCAGGACCTAAAACCCTACTCCTCAGACAATAGACAAAGGTTGAATAAATGGCTTTGCATAAATGCAGAAACACTGGCACACAATTGGGCTGAGGGAAGGAATCTTCAGCTCTAACATGTGGTTTATTAGCAGGGCAGATGGGCAGTTGTTTAGTGCAGCCTGCTCCTAATCTCTATATGATGTTTTGACCTTGTAGATACCCCATTTCTTTTCCCCCTCTGCATTTCCCTGTAGCAGTCTACTGCTGAAATCACTTTCACAGAATGAAGAAGTGTGTAGAGTCCTGCACAGGTTCCCTACTAATTGGGTCCCCAAATACCAATGCAGCAATGCACCACTATGCTAAGCCCCTAAGTGTCTAGGCTAGTATCTTTGGGATTGGGCACAACACAACAGCCAGATTCAAAATGGTTTATGGATGAGAAATCCTCAGCCTCAGGCCTGTACTTTGAGATGCGTCAGAAGTAAACTTTTTACTTAAGAAAGTTCAGGGTACTAGCCCATGTTTTTGCAGTGAGCTGTAAGTTATTGTTCAAGACAACTGAGAAGGATAAGATCAAGTAGCAATATACTTTTATGTGTAGAGGTTGCAAAGAGGTGTCTATATCAATCCAGGCAAATCGTAGAAACCCAATCAAGATTCCACATATAGAATGCTGAAGAAGTCAAACAAGTGAGGATAAACTATGTAATGTTGAATGATACATTTTATGCTGCCAACCACACAGTCAAAATAAATTGTTAAATTTCTCAGCGCACAGCTGCAGTCTCCTAAACATAACACCTACCTTATAGTTCCTGCAAGAAGGGTTGAAGGCATTTGTTCCACAGATAAACAAGGTATCATCATTTCGTTTCAGGAGGACTTTAATAAAATTATGACACTCATCCTGAAGAAAAATAATAAAAAGTATTTTACACAATATATTACAAATGTTTGGCTTTATTCTTGTGCCATGATCTTTCATTGTCAGGGCTAAAATGAAGCTGGCTAGTAGCCACTGTGACATTCTGGGCTTTAGTTTCACAATTTTTTAACTGACAGCGAACAAGACAATGAATTTTCATTCCATTTGTTTCAACACAGTTGCTAGGAACTGAGGACATTTTATTTACATTACAGTTCAGACTTCATTATTGTTCATGAATTTTGTTTGAACTTTGTTGCTTTAATCAAAACTGAGGACCTTTCGGATATATTGCTGTAATACAATAGTAACACTAATTTATTCAGTGCAGTGCACTAAAGTAAAACTGATGGAAATCAGGTCCAGAAACTCTGGGCCCGATTGTGAGCTGACTAATGTTAGTCAGTGTTTGCACTAGTGTAAAATTGGGGTGAGATCAGAATCAGTTCTTCTGCATCTAGAAACACACACTTTGTATTATGGCTTTTTATGAGCTCTTCAGTTAACTCCCAATGGAGAATGGACAACAGTGTTTAGCTATAGGAGGCAGCATTAAGCAATGTCAGTACACTTAGCACTGTGTCCATAATTCCCACTGCTTCTAAGTATTTCATGATGTTACTGCAGCTGCTGTCGTAATGTTTCATCACATTAAAAGCAAACTATTTTTGCAAATTAAAGACTTCAGTAAGTTGATGGAAAAAGCAATTACTAGCAAAGAAGTGAATGGCATGATCCATTCCACATCACAGAGAGCAGTCTGAGATAATAGTTAAGAAACTAAACTAAAGTGGCAGCTGCAGGAGAAATGAAAATTGCCTACCTTATGTTTTCCCTTCATTCTGCATGTGTCTACATCAGCCTGTCTAGATTTCCATGTCAGTTTCTGCAAGGATCAAGAAAGAAATCAATTAGAGCCCAGAGGTTGTTGCATTTGATTTCAGAAGTAAGAGTTCCCTAGGGGAGACTAGCTGCTGAACATATATTTATTGAAAGCTTTCTGCACCCTTTCTCCATGATTAATTCACCATAACAATGAAAGATCAGTGATGTAGAACATTCACTTAATTTTCTGTTGGGTTTCTAGTTTAATGAATAGATAGCATCTCACCTTCTAAAGCCTGCAAACATGTGAACTTAGTAATTTGCCAATTTTAAAAAATATATGCACTTTTAAAAAAGACTTCTTTTCTCATCATTTCTTTTAATTTGATGTTGTTTTGCAAAGCAAATTGTTGCAAATGGACTATAAACTCATTAGTTATCAAGCCAAAGCATACGCATTGGCACAGTCCAGTTCAGATGAGCAAAGAAATCCAATTCAGGTTATTCTCCTTACTTCACATTAGCTAATAGGCTCAGAGATCCTCTAGCTATCAAAGTACAGGTACAGGTTTTATTTTCTAACATTGTTTCCCTGGAACAGTTATAGGTAAATCCCATATTGGATTTTCATTCCTCTATGAACCGGAATCTAGATACACCACGTTATGAAGTTACGTTAAACTTGCCAAGTAGCTGAGTTATAGAGTTTAAGGCCAGAAGGGACCACCAAATCATTTAATCTGACTACTTGTATATCACAGGCCACCAATACCACCCAGCACCTGCACACTAACCCAACAACTGAAATTAAAGCAAAGTATTTTTGACTAGATATTAGACTATTATGTGCCAGAGGCAGAGAATGGGAGGTGCACCGATGCCTGAGGCCCCTGACAGGGCAGGGAATTAAGTGTGATACACCTGGGTGATCCCTGCAGGTTGCCCACACCTTCCACTGCGAGGAAGGCAAAAAAGATCATGGACAATCTGACCTGGGGGAAAATTCCTTCCCGACCCCACATATTGCCATCAGTTAGGCCCTGGATTGAGTGTATTAGCTTTGAATAATTATAGTAAAACTTCATTAAGAAGTCCCTAGCTTAAAATACGAACACCCTTATAACAATAATCATGGCTTCGACCTGACAGCTCCATTTAATGAATTGAGTTAGTACTCATTCATTAACAGTCCTTCACTAAAACATTTTTCCATGGATGTAAGCATGAGCGGCGGGTATAATAGGCTGGGGAAGGCTGTAGTTCCTGAAACAGCCCATGTGGCCTTGCCCATGCTCCACCCCGAGGTCCCTCCCTGCTTGCCCTTCCCCCTTGATGGGAGCTCTGGACTTCAGCGGTGGAAGGAGGGTGGGAGGGGTGGGGCCTCAGGCAGATGGGGTGGGCTGGGCAGGGGGCTAGCCTCCCCGAGCCCGGGATTCACCCACTGCCCATGGATGTAACACTAGTTTTTCTTTCCTCTGCTGCTCTGTGACCTCATTTTAGTATGAGTATCATGTCATAAACTCATATATGGCATCATTCATGGATTTAACATGCCCATTTTTCCTTTCCTGAGGTGAAATTCACCCCGGTGTTCTATGAATACCATATATTGCATATAGGGTATGCCATGTGCCGATTAGTATGACGAAAGTGGTGGGAGGTCATTTCTGGAAACATTCACACAATAAAGAGGAGAGCAATGCAAGAAAAACTATTCCTATTTTGGATATAATTTCCCGTGAATGTAATCTGGTTTTTCTTACAACACTTTATAGCATGATGTTATAAGAAGATTTTATTTACTGCATACTGGCATGACTGACTAAAAAATGTGTATATGAAAATATATTAGACTTTGCCTTTTATGATGAGATTTTTAGTATTCTTAATTGGTATAGTATAGCAATTATAGAAAGCTACATAATATCAATGAATAGATGTTTGATGGATTCCAGGGAGCTCAGTGTATTTCGGTACTGGCTGCTTATCAAGCTAGCTAAATCGCTTATAAGAAATTCACAGAGGTCATGACTGCTATTCCAGCTTTCCCCATATATGACTAGCAATTCCACCTTACTTGACTAGTACAATTTTTACAGCAATGCTGGAAAGCTGTTTGAAACAATGCCCACTTCCTATTTACTCTCTGTTCTTTCTAGTGCCTTTAGTTTCAGGATGATAAAAAGCTACTTACTTTGCTAAAATAAATTTCTTCTGTCTGTGATGTGTCCATATCAACAGTATAAATATGGTCCCTGTAAACAAAGGTAAATCAATGCAAAGTCAAAAGCACTGGTCAGTTTATTTTATACAATAAAAAAAAAGAACAGACACGATACAAGAAAACACTACTGATTGCTTGGTCTGCTTCTTCTGAGAATGCACCACTGTACATAAACTGCTTTGCTTTTTCAATTAGAAGAGAAATTCTAAAAAGCTAACTCAAGATTCTTCCCAGTATCTTATTTGTATGAATGAGATTTAAGAAAGGGGGCTAGTTCCTCATCTCTGGGGTCTGGTGGGCAGATGTTTTTGTGCATCTTTATATCAACTGCAATCCTATTTAGGCAACCTTTACCAGCTTCCTGGGATGGCATTCAGTATGCCATTCATAGTCATCTGAGGTTAATGCTTTTTTTTTTTTTAAGTTATACCTCCAACCTCAGCTGTAATGATTTGATTGTCAATATGGAAGGGAAAAAATTGACAGCAACAAAATTGGTCTTCTCTTCACACACTGATGGCCAAATTAAACTCTAAAATTCACCCTCAGAAGTTTAAATCTCGCCTGTGCTCACCTTCCTGTTTTGCTGAGAACCTGGGTTTCTCTACAATTAGCTACCAATCTTCCCTGAGCAAGGGGAAACAGACTCAGAAAGTCAGGTGAGGGGATATTTTTAAGCAGTCCCCTTCTGTGTGAGTGGATCACAGAGACATTTTTGACTGGGGCACAGAATTAAAAACAAAACAAAACACCTGAAAGAGCCACACCAAATTGGGCAGGAGGGGTGAAAAACACCCAACATCTAATTTTTCCTTGAAATAACAATGACTTTTTAAAAACGCAGGAAGTCTTGCGGCTAGAAAACGATTCATAGGTTTAAAAGGGGGCTATATCGGAGTCTGTTGAAAGTAGGATACAGATTGTTTCCATTTTAGAAGCCTCTGTTGTCAAGATTAGCTTCATTTTATCAAGTTTGAGAGAAACAATATTAGCTAACTAAAGCAGACAGAAAACACTCTTTGCTGTAAGATGAAAATAAGCAACACTTCTCTCACATGGAGAAAAGGGGCAGCATTGTTAATAGAAATTGGCTTAAAAAAAAAAATCTGTCTGCCACTGCAGTTGAGGCAGTTTGTTTTGTAAGATGCCAAACTGAGGAGGTGTTTTTCTCCCTCAGTCTTCAATACAAACCAGAACTGTCATTTACTTTCAAGATGGGTTTAATGCCTTATTATTTGCTTGACTTTACCAGCGGAGCTATGGTCAGGGTCAGTGTCAGAATAAAATTACATATTAGCATATCAGCTTTTTAGACAGCAATGTTACATATATATATATATATATATATATATCATAGTTGCAGTTGGGGCTACTACATAAAATTAGAAACCAAGAATCTGAATTGTAAATTGACTGATTATTATGCATTGGCAACACCTGAAAAAGTGTTCTGATTGGCCCCCATCTGGCACAACTCTTTACATTAATTATCATTTTAGTGCTGTGGATTTCTTTTTAAAAAGACAAACTAGCAACAACAAAAACCCAGTAAAAATAAATGGGTGAAATTCAGAAAGAGGCTTGTGTTACTTGGCATCACTCACACCGTGGCCCTTCTGAGCGACTTAAGTGAGTAAGCGACTTACTTTCTGGCTTGCCAAAGTGTCATAGGAGAATTCAGACACCAAGTTATGGAATTATGTCAATGAAATCTGATTTCAGGATAACTAAAACCATTTCCGCATGCTGTATCTAACGCACAGTTGCCCACAGTGTTGGCAAAAATTAAAAGAACTGTCTAGTGAAAGGCATTATAGATACTAACAGACTGTTTTGCCCTCTCTGCCCCAATACTGCCTACTGGCTGTGGTATGTGTACAGTTCTCTGCTAATTAAGTTATTCTAACACAAACTGACTTAATCCTAGTGCTTCTGTTTTCCCACCTCGTCAGCAGAACTGAATTTTGTTGCCATGGTATAATCTTGTGGAGGCAGGGAATTTAAATAATGCTGCTGGCTGTGCATGACCCTTGGCCACTCAGTGCAATGTCTGGAAATGTGTAACTGCACTCTGGTACTGCAGAGGCTCAATGAACCATTCTGTGCATACATATGGGAGGTGACAGATCATGGGAGCAAAAGCAACCACCAAACAAGTCAGCAGGAAGAGATGACACAGTGAACTTCAGGAAAGGTGTGTGCAAACCTGCACCCTCTGAGGGAAGAAGAAAATGCTGCTATTCTGTTACATATCCAGAGGGACAGCTCAGGGGCAACATTTCAGAAAAACTCAGCTGGGGGTAAGAGATGGGAAAAGTTGTGACAGCACAGAACATAATTTATGACTGTATTGTACCCTGCAAAGTTGGGGGAGGGGCAAAAAGTGGAAGATATTCTGGAGCATACAGGCCTAGGAAAAGTCTGAGAGGAGCAAACTAAGGTCTGGAGGGGCAACTGCCCCGCTTGTCCCATAGCAAATGATGCCCCTGTGAAAGATGCTCAGCTGATGTAAATTGGTGTACTGCTCTAGCCTTATTGATTTCAGTGAAGCTATGCGAACTTACATCAGCTGAATATCCAGCCCATAATTTGCACTGAAATCTTTCAAAACCCACAAAAAGTGTTTAATAATAGTTAGTACAAAATTCTTATATACATCCCCATATCCTATTTGACAAAACAGGCAATTGACAAACAGATTTTGTTGTATGCCAGACATCCAGTAGTAAACTGTTAGCTGTCTCTGAAATTAGTTTGTCCTTTTTTCCAGGGAAATTAACTGCAAAGTGAACAGTGAGCACTGGATTTTCTTAAAAACCTCTATGTTTAATCATTTGTTTTCATTGGTTTTCAGATAATTGGGTACAAATGTAAACTTAGTTTCACTATATTTAGACACCCAGAAAACAACTTAAAAGAAGCATCTGATATGGTAGCTAAGGGATTTATGCTAAATACAGATTCAATTAATCCTGTTATGAAGCTCTTTGATAAACACTTTTGATTGTGTTCCCATTTGCTTCAGTCTCTCAGTTTATTGCCACCATTAGTGTTACAGATATAAACTTTCACTCACTCTAATTATGGAAAGATCACTCATTTTTAAAAGTTTATCACTTGAAGATAAAAATGACCTTTTGAATTTTAACTTTTATCACATAGGCTTCTCAATCTAGCAGGGATTTTTTCCCAGTAAAATTCTGAGGAGGAAAATAATCTACTTAACAGTTTTTTAGTTACTGGAACAAAGAAAAGTTTAAGAAGATTTTTTGTGGTTGTGTAAATAAAAATGGATTACGTCTTTCTGTTCTTTTTGCAGGTCATTTGTCCCCAATAATGTCGAAGCACTTCTCTATTTGAATATAATATAATATTTTATATATACACATTCACACACACTCATACACAATTATGGTATATATTACACATACACAGACTAAGGAGCCAATTCTTTTTAAACATGAACTGTAATTTGTGAATTGTAATTTGCCATCACGAAAAGTTCAGATTCTTTTTCAAACTGTAGCATCAGTGTGCAGCGGAGGCATGTAGCTTGCTGATTACAAGTTAATATTTGCATCAACATTTTAGTCTGGGAACAATGTTTGGATATTTTAATCCACCAAGCAGATTCACATTTCTAATTCTAATTCTAATTGTCACATTGCAAATAACCTGCCAATTAAAAAAAGAAAACATACACACACACACAAAAATAAGGCAATTCCCCCAGGAAAAATTACATTAAGGAGTAAATCCTGCCCTCCCTCTGGCTCCCCCACATGCATGTAACCACACAGGTACTATGTTTTCATGGGAAGGCGAAGAGTGGAGCACTCTCCCTGAGAGACTCTGCACAGTCTCTGTGTCATTGAGCCAAGTTCCACACTTGTTCTTTGAAGAATAATTGAAGGCGAAGTTGTTCGGTGGGAGGCATGGACAGTGGTTGTATGCATAACATGGATCCTGTTGCCCAAAATACTACATGGGGCAGCATAAATCACATCCATTGCGCCCATCCCAAACCTATAGTAGAAACTGTCACCTGTTTGGGCAGTGTAGGAGGTGCTATAGCAGTGCTATAGAAGCTGAAGCTAAGGATTCTAGTCCTCTGCCTGTGATGTACAACCATCTATTTATTTGGGCTGCTCTTTCCCAGCAGTTGGCCCCTAATGAAAATTAAAGGCTAGCCTGGTTATCTAGTCCTTTATTGAGTGCAACAGGCTGCAATGCAGAATATCTGAGTTTGAGACTTGATAATCTTTTAATGCCTTGTGGACAGGAATTGGGAATGTTACAGAAGCATGGCGTGCAATACTTTGTAATAGGCTGGAGCATGCATGAGGATCAGCACAATGATGTATGGGAAAGGTCTGAGGAAAGGGTAAGGGGGGAAAATAGACAAAATGGCCTTGTTTTGAAAATATATGGTCTTAACTTAAAACACTACTCCCTACTCTGCCATAACTCTAAGACTGTGCATCCTTTTCTAGGGACTGCTGGCCTTGGAGAGTACTTGCTAAGGAAAGGACAGGAAAGGAAAGGAAAGGAAAGGAAAGGAAAGATCATAGGAAACCAGCAGAGAACTGTGGACCCAAAATCTCCAGGACATGTGAGAAATGCAAGCCTATATATGAAGAGTTTGTCAGAAACTGAGCTTTGCAGTGAAATCTTCAGATTCCTCCAATGTCTAGGCATAATGAGAAGCAACCTGAAAGTGCAGTTACGGTGTAAAAATGGCACCTTCTTACTCAACAATTCTGTTCCTTGGCATATCAATCAATCCATCAATCAATGACTCTAACCCATCTGCTCCCTGAATATATTCTTTCTTATGTGCCAATCAGCAGGGTATTTAGGTACCATTCTGTGACATTTATGTAATAACAATAAGTTTTGACCTCCTGTTAGCATTGGAAAGCCAAAAACATATGGGAGAATGAGTATTTACATATAATATGCACCAGGTCTGCAGCTGTTAAAAATTGGTATAGTTCCAATGAAATTGTAAGAGATATGCCAATTTACACCAACTAAGGAGCTGGCCTTATAAGCCTTCTCATACAAATGCATGTGTTTGTGTATATAAAAATATAACTGTCTAGCAAAAAGCTGCAGAAAAGACATTTAATTAACCTCATGGAGTACATCAAAAGAAAAGCAGTAAACATATTTCTTCTGCTTTTTTTTTTTTTTGGTTTTACTATAAAATATGCCTAGAACATTAAACTTTAATTACTCTTATTCAAATATGTACTTATGCACACAGTGGATCATTTGTGTTTGTTCTCCAAAATATGTAATTAATTGTGTGCTCAAACAAAATCACAAACTCCTTTAAGGAAATAATAATTCTGTCTCTATCCTCCAAGTCCTTGTGAGTCCCTTCAACTTCCATTGGCTTTAATGGGGGCTGCAGATGGCCAGCACCCCCAGAAGCTGCTCAGCGCCTTGCAGGATTGAGCCCAAGATGACAAACTAATGTAGCTTTTAAGATGTATCACAGATAGACTATAAAGACCAATGTGTGTGATAAAATCCTAAAATAAATGTCTGGCAGAGATAAACTCAGAATATCATTTTTTTCTAGGAGTAGCAAGAAGGGAATTAGGAAAACACTACAGACCTAGCAGCAATGTAGAGGGTTCTGTTCATTATCATGATCAGCTGGATGTCCAGCCTGTGCCTTTGTGTGGCGTTCCGTCCTGGCTTGTGCCCCACAAACACCGGATACTGTTTTGTATCTGTGAGAAGGGAAAGGGATTGGGAGAAAGAAAGCAAAAAGACACAGAGACACTCACATTATGAAATCATGTTAACGTGGAATATCCCATCACCAAACCCACTGCCAAAATCTATAATTCCTGCTCTTACTGTCTCTCCCCACCATACAGCCTGGGGTACTGAAGTAATAGCACAGTGGATTGCATAGCTCATCAAGGTTATAATCTTTGTTTGCAATTGTCAAGGAGAAAGCCATTATGTTTTTAGAAATGAAAAACTGTGATTTCTGAGAGCATAAAACTGCTCTGAGAGTTCTTGGCATAAAGGAACTTAGCACTTCCACACAGTTTTCCTTTCATCCCCTGCAGTGTTTTAAATGCTGGATGCTGCCTGCCAAAGTTTATCTTTCAGGACAAAGCTATTTTATGGTACAGTATACAGTGGCTTTCAATCTGTGGTCCATGGACATCCGGAGGCCCGCAGACTATGTCTAAAGGGTCTGTGAAAGGTTGTCATTACCTTAGTACAGTGGTTTTCAATCTGTGATACATGGACCCCGGCGGGTCCACAGACTATGACTAAGATTTCCAAACGGGGCCGCATCTCCATTTGAAATTTTTTAGGGGTCCACAAATAAAAGAGGGTCAAACCCACTATTTTATAGTAACTTACCTGTCACTGCAATGGCTATGCTGGCTAGTGGTTAGAGCTAAGGACTTGGCATTACTAGGTATAAAATTGCCAGCTTCACAGGTTTCCTATAGGATTGGGCTGCTAGTGCAGGGCAGCTGTATTTTTTCTAGAAGCTGTGGGTAGCCATTAATTGTCCTTCATTTATTTATTTATTTATTTAACCTGACTGTTTTTGGTTGTATTTATTTATTTTTGGCAACCTGTCTGATACATCAGTTTTCCTAGCAGCCAGATGATAATGCTGATTGGAAGTCTGTACCAGTAGCCACTCAGCCTTTTCCCCAACTCTGACAGTCAGTGAGAGCACTTATTCATTATATTCCAGAGCTCTCGTTGCTGGGAAGTCAACATGCACTGATGGGATCTATATACAATCTGTATGTAGATCCTATAATAGACACCCAGAAAACATTTCTGACAGAGTTTCTGTCTGTCTGATGCATTTGCAATGCATGTCTCTAGATGTAAGAGCCAGTCAACTAAGCAGCTCCCAGAAAAGCAATCAGAAAGACACCCAGAAAACAGAAAGAAAACCAGACTATGAGTAGGAGCAGCATCAGAAGGCAGAAATCCTGCACATTCACATAATGCAGTTAACTGGCATCTAATCAAGCATTAAGCCCTTTCTCCCGAAATCTGTTTGCTCCAAACAAACAGCGCTACCTTGGAGGGGGGTGGTGGTATTATTGTAGATATTCTGCTTTAATTTTCTCGGTGAACTCTCTTTAGGAGGGTCTTTGGTACTAATCTTGGTTGAGCTACTGACTCACTGCATAGGCTTGGGCAAATCACTTTGTGTCTTAGTTAGCCCAGTTGTAAAATTTGGTACAAACAGGAACTTCCCTGCAATCCAGATGCTGCATCTGAGCAGACCATTTCTGGGTAAATAAATTAACCAAACTCAGAGGATTGAGGTTCAGAAGGTTAATCTTCCTGACCAAGATTTACTTGAGAAGTACTAATTTTTAACATTCCAGCTTTCCTTTCCTCTGTCCAACACTGCTTCCTTTGTAACTGACTGCCCTTGTGTGAACTGAGGCCTGTATGTTTGCAGCCATTTGACATTCATAACATAGAAATAGAAGTTTCACATATTTTTCTCTGCAGAGGGGTTAAGATTGCTGACTTGCCATTCCTTAATCACACTTTTACAAATGCAGGTGCCAATCCTGACAAGTGCTGAACACCAGGGCTAGATTCACAAGGGGGATTTAGTTGTTGCAGTGTCTAACTTCGAGGTGCCCTGACACCTAGTGGAGTTCACAGCCCCAAGTGAGGCGCCAAGGCTTCCTATATAATGTGTGGGGAGAGTTAGGCACCTAAAAATGGGATTCACAGAAGCCAGCAAGCTGAGCAGTCTGCCAGCTAAGCTAGCCAGTAGCAGGGATGAGAGGAGGCCAGTGTGGGCTGGTACGGCATACTGGTAAGAAGTGGCCACTGGTACCAGCCCGTACGCAGCGGACGTTAAAGTACTACTGCGGCAGCACTTTAACATTGCTGCACCTTTTGAAACCCACCCCGTCAGCAGGGCAAAAGGGGCAGCTGCTCTGGAGCTAGCAATTTAAAAGAGCCCAGGGCTCCCTACCACCGCCGCTGCTACTGGGTAGCATGGGCCAGGCAGCATGGATGGGCTGGCTGGGGGGAGGCTGACCCACAGCCCTGCCCCTTCTGCCCGAGGCCAGGGCCCCATATCGATAAGTGCTTAATGTAACTTTCACCCCTGGCCTGTAGGAAATGCTGAGGAGAGAGGCCTAAGCCCTGCCCCTCAAAAGGAGTTAGGTGCCTAAGTCTGGGCCAAGGGAAATGCCTATCCCCCCTCAGGATTCATGGCTGTGAACCCTCTCATGGACTTAGGTACCTAAGTCAGGTCAGCCCTTTCCCAAGAAAAACTGAGTTGCAGATGGTATCTCACCCTTTTATCCAATAGTTCAGGGGTTAGAGCATTCATCTTAGAGATGGGAGACGTTGGTTCAAATCCAACAGAGGGGAATTTGAATACAGTTCTCGCACTTTCCAGGAGAGTGCCCTAACCACTGGGTATTCTGGGGTGGGTCTCTCTCAGTCTCTCCTGTTGACACTGTTCCATTTTGTATAAACTAATTAAAAACTCCTGGGCCAGAGAGAGTGGTAATGACTCTATAGCCTGGAAGGCATTCACCTGGGAAGGGGGAGACTCAAGTGCAAGTCTCTACACTAATGAATATTGAATTATTTATACAAAGTGGAATAGCTCCAACAAGAGAGAGAGCCCAGAAATTACAGCACTCACTTGCGAGGAGGAGCTCTGTGTTCAAATCCCTGTTTCTTGTCTGGGCTATGTGTATGCCTAATGGATCGGGCCATACAGGTGGGGAGGATGCCTACTTTGTAAACTCACTGGGGCACAGGTGTGAATTGGATACCAAGGTGCTGGACAGTGTAAGATTTCGTGGCATAAATTTATGCACCTCATAAATTTCACAAAGGAAACTTGGATGCCTAGGTAGCTCCAGAGTTACGGTAGGCATTGTGTGAATGCCAATGGCACCTGCTTGTTGTACTTAGGCTACTAAAGGGGCTGTGAGATGCCTAAGTCCCCCTTGTGAATTTAGCCCCCAGAAGGCTTTTTTGGAATAATTGTGATTGAACTGTGATAACCATGATAAAGAGGAACTTGGTAATAATACTGAGGGTCTGAGCTAGGTGGTCAAATGCAGTGCATGCTTTCTCACCTAGTCCAGCCAGGCCATCTTGATCCAGACTTGCAGCACCCTGTGCTAGCCTAGTCTCAGAGAGAGTCCCCATTAAAGCAGGATAGAAAATGAAGAATATTTGTTGCAAAAATTTAGCCTTTTCATCAAAATGTTTTTGTCAGAATCTTACAAACAGTTTTACTGCCCAAAATGCCAAATGGTAAAGTGGGACAAAGATTCATCAAAGGCTGAGCAAACAAGTCTGGTTATTTGTGTAGTTCTAGAAAAATCATTTCAATGGTATTTCCTCAACACAGCTACATTAGTGAGCTACACCTGATATATGGACTTGGTTGGTTCTCCAGAACTTTGCTTCTGGGGAGTCAGGTAAAAAACTCTCTGTTCATAAAAAACAAGCTTTCTTCATTTGTTGTTGGGTAGAATGGGAAACTGTGGCCTGACTGCACTGCAGGAACTCCCGTTTGAAGAGTATTCTAGGTTATGGTTTTGGAGGAGCAAGCAGCTCATCAGTTCTGAAAACCCAAGTCAGGGCAGAAGTGTTCTGCTCCAGTTTTATCATCTGGGAATGTAATCTGGCTGATCTGAAGAGCCATCAAGAAATAAAAAACATTGTTCATTTCAGATCAGCTAAAACTGTGTAATTTTGAAGTTCAGCGATCAATACATTCCTTCTTGGAACTTGGAGGAGGAAAAAAGCACCAGGCCTTTCATACTTACAGTTGCCATGCGAAATACTGATTGGCTCAGAATCTTCTGGGAAACCAGCCCCAGCAAAGTGTAGCAGTGTGAAATATAGCAGCAAGGCTTCTGACCTCATAGTAGTTCAGCGGGGAGACTTTACTTCTTCACTTCACCCTGTAGAAAACAAACAAGGGCATAAGAGCTTCCTGTCCATTCTGTTTTAACTACTGCACACAGAAAGTAGGGTTTGAATGGTCAACAGATAACAAAGGGGATTCTCACTATAAAGTAACAAATAAGTGTAATTTTTAAAAGAGTCTGCCCTGCTGGGCCACTTTTCTTTCATTCCTCAGGCCCATATCAGTCACGCCTGCAACTTGGCTTTGAACAGATTTAAATATGCTGTGAGCTACCTGTGAATTTTCTGTCTCAGCTGATTGGCCCCAATAAAGAAACTTTGTCCTCTGAGTCAATCGACAGCTGACAAGAGTTTTTAGGGAAATACTCCATCTGCTGTTTCTTTAGGTAGGTTTACATAATTAGATGATGACACAGGCCATAAATAAAAACCACACTACATTATTTAGGTTAAAAAAAGTGATTAAAGGTTATACTGGAAGACTGATTCATACCCTGCAGAGTTGTGAATCAAACACAGAAACACAGACAGTTTGATGGAGCACACTGAACATGTCATTGGGCTTTACCATAAAAATATGTACCCATAAATTTAAGTACCATAAAACCAACACTCCAACTTGCAATAAAATAAAGGTGAATAGAACTGTCTAACATCAGAGTTTTTTCCCTCATGTTGCATCAATGCATTCGCTCATTGACATTCCATGTGCTAAATAAATCAATAAATTCCCAAATCTTGGAGATAAAAAGAACAAAAGGTGCCTGTGCATACAGTGAAAGAAAACATCATAATACAGTAAATAGCTCATAACTCCCAGGCAAATTTCACAGAGGTGCTGATCTGCAGGGGAAATCAGTCTAAAAGTGGGGTTTTCTTTTCAGCCCTTCCAGGGTTTCAAACCTTTGATGCTGCGTGCCAAAGATTATCTTTCTGAACAAAGCTATTTTACAGCAGTCTGTCAATCATTCAAGATTTATGTGCAGAAAGTCAAACTTTGTAACCTAGATAGTCTTTGAAAGTTACTTTGGCAAATAAAGTGCTAACTTGCCCTTTTGCAACACTATTTAATATTAGATACCTATGTCTCCTTTTTCCATGCCAAAAAAAGCATTAACAAGTTCTGAGTGTTGCATTTTTACTTGCAATTTCACAGACACAGCTGGTTCCCAATCATTTATTCAATTGGAAACGTCACACTAATTAATTTGCCTTTTCTAATATGTGCTTTGAAATAAAATCCCAGCTCCTATAACTGAACTTCAGATGGAAACTCTGTTGAAGGGCATTGTGATCCCTCAGGGCTATAACTAGATGATTTATTATACTCCATGTTTGCCTATTATTGTTCACACACACACACACACACTTGAAAACTTGGCTGCTTCTGTATTTTTATTAACCAAAGTTTGAACCCATAGAAAATAAACTCTGATGTGAGCCACTCTGTGATTAACTAACTGACTCCTCGACTGCCACATAGCGTTAAAAGAATGGCAAAGGTACAACAGCAAGAGTAAGTAAAACATAAAACAGAAACTGGCTGGCTATTATATTTTACACAAGGAAACATATGGGGAGAGCATAATGCACAGGAGTCGCGAGAGAAACAGTTCTGTCTGGCATTAGGCTAGTGGCCACCTGTGACTACTGAGACAATTGTGCCTCCCCATAGCTACTTTATTTTCTCCCTTCCCACATTTGTCTCATTAATCACCTGTTTCCTAGTGTCTAAATTGTGAGCTCTCTGGGGCAGGGACTATCTCCATGTTATTTTTTGTATAGTGCCTAATATAATAATCCTTGTTTGAGGTCCTTAGGTGCTACCACAACAGAAATAACAAATAAGAAGGAGAATACTCAAAACCACAGATTCCTCGGGGTTTGCATTCAAGGAAGGATTTAAAAAGGAAAAAAAGAATTAAGGGGCTGATTTTCGTCCCTCTTACAAGCCTTTTGAAATACAGTTTTGCCTTTACCTTTAAAGACTCATTTTTCATATTCGGTATGAAGCACCTGTTTTGTCTCTACAAGTGCATTGCAAGGTGACAGAACAAAGTATACTGCTTTACTATATCAACAAATTTCAATTCCTTCCTTCTTGCAAATGCTTTGGTCAAATGCAAAGCTCTTTTCTGAAGTACAGGAGAGGAACAGTCATTTATCTAGAAGAAATTTAACAAGCAATTCGGTTTCTCAATTTAAATCCTTTCCACCCACAATATCAGTCTGCAGGCTGATAATTCAAATTTAACATGGCTTACAGTGGGACTGCAACAGAAGAATAGCTGCTTTATGTTACTCCCTATCAGCACATCATCAGCTAGCTAACAATGTATGTATTATATGTGGAAAAGCATTAAGGCAGCGTTGATAAATCTTGCCCATTCCACTTTAGAGCTTTAAAAACTTTATTCAGGAGAGGTTGTGATATATCACTCCCTTCTTCTCACTCAACTTTCTGAACCGTCCCATGTAAACATGTAGACAAGAGGGTCTCCAGTCAGATTAATTACCTCTGTTATACTACCGGTCATTTTAAGTATAGTTTAACAGACAGGATTTTTTTCTTCACATGAACACAAAGAGAAGACTAAGGAGTTTTCAGTTCTGCCATCTAACAGCTTAATAGTGCAAAGCTGTTTCTACACACAAAGGCCTGAGTCTGCAAAAAGAAGTGAGGCGTTGTGATGCTCCGTGTCATAATGCCTAACTTTTTTAGGTGTCTAGAGAATCACTGTGATTCACAAAGCCTCAGTTAGGCACCAAAGCTCCTATCAAATGAATAGGCATCTTATACTGTGATTCACAAAAGCCAGCATGCTATGCAGGGAGCCACCTAAACAAGCCAATGGGAGATGCCAACGATAGGAATGTGTACTAAGCCCCACTCATGTCTCAGAGATAAGTGTCTAAGTGCAGGTCGCTCTTTGCAATGCCCAGATGCAAACCCTCTCTTGGCATTAGGTGCCTACACCATTTTAACAAGAAGCTGGGAGGAGGTGCTTCCCCCATAGTTTTTAGCCCAGTGGTTAGGGATGTGGGAGAGCCCCTGATTCAATTCCCCCTTCCTCTGAGGGGAGAAGGCATTTACCACCTCTCAGATGAGTGCTCTAACCATTGGGCACTAGGATATTTGGAGGTGGGAGCAGGGTGTCCCTCAGTCTCTCCTGTTGAAGCTGCTGCACTCTAGATAACTAATTAAAGAGTCATTGGAGCATGGGGACCTGATTTTCTGTCTCCCACCTCCCAGCTGCATGCTCTGACGACCTAGCCTAAGTTCCCACTAAGATGTGCAGCCGCATGGCCGCGCAGCAGGCTGTCAAGGGCTGTGCAGGCGGGAGAGGCACCTCGTCCCTGGCCCTGGCCCCAGAGCTGCCCCAGTGGGGAGAGGCGCTCTCCCCCCGGCCCTGGGCTGTTGTAGGGAGAGAGGGCTGGGGGGAGTCCTCTCTCCCCACTGCAGCCCCGGGGCAGCCTGCACCCCAAACCCCTCATTCCTGGTCCCACCCCAGAGCCAGCACTGCCAGTCAGAACCCTCACCGCCAACACCCAACATTCTACCCCAGCCCTGAGCCCCCTCCCACACTCCAAACCCCTCGGTCCCACCCCCAGCCACACATCACCTCCATATTGGTGCACATAACAAAATTCATTCCGCACATGGATGTAGAAAATTAGAGGGAATATCATTGCACTTGGTTATAGAGTCATGTTCATGCTTGCTTGCTTGCACTCTCTGCCCAAAATGTCTCCTTAACTGAGAGGGAGAGCACAAGCATGTGAACGACTCTAGAGGTTTGAGCACTCAAGTGAGAGGTGGAAAACCCAGGATCCAGTCTCCCTGCTCCAATGACTCTTTAAATATTTATGCACAGTGCAAAATTTTCAACAAGAGAAACTAAGGGAGCCCCACATCAAGTGGTTAGAGCAATCACCTAAGAGGTGGTAAATCCCTGTTCAAATCCCTTCTCCCCTCAGGTGAAGGAAGGGACTTGAACTGGGGCACTCCTATATTCCAGGTGAGTTCCCTAACAGCTGAGCTAAATGCTATGAGGGAACACCTCCTCTTTCCCAGGTATTTTGTGAGAACTCATCTGAAGGGCCTAATCCAGTAGACATGTTCACAGGGCCCCTACCGGATTGGGCCCTGCACCCAACTTAGGCAGCGGAATGCCTGCATTCCCAGGTTTGTGAATCACTTTTACAGCAGGAGATAGCTGCTCGGGTGCCTATTGGGAGGCATGAGTACGCATGCTCCAAGGCTGAAACATAGGTGTCCACGGATCTTTACTGCAAAAAAGTAGGTGTCATGTGAGTTTAGATGCCTACAGGGTTCAGCGGGAGTTTTGTGCACCGCAGTGTTCCAAAACCTGGACTTTGGCACCTTACTCGTTTAATGAATTCAGGCCAAAATCCTCTGTCATTCTTAAGGATATTTTTATTTGTTTTTAATAAACGTGGAGGCTGATTATGTACCACCCTACACTTTGTGTAGTCATTAGCACCAGTACAAAGTAAGTACAAAACGCTCCCATTCTGATCTGTTAGAACATTATACCCACTCTTCCCTGGGGTAAATGCCTACTGAGCAATGGAGAACTGGGTCCAAGGTGAGTCTATCAGCCAATGTCAGCTTTTTCTGGAAGGTAATTATACTAATTTAATATGAATTTTGGCATCCTTTCTGTGGTGCAAGATTTTTGTCCAGTTTCAGTGACATTTTAGAAAGATGCTTGTTAGAAATAGTTACATTCCTTTCTAATATAAATTCCCTTTTCAGCAAGTCCTCTGCTCTAGTTGGGCTCCTGTGAATGATACAAGTATTTTGACTTACAAGTGTGATGGAACTACTTCCTAACCAAATGTTCTTCCATATGCAGCATGTGATGAAGCACAAGTAGCCAGATGGTGATGCCCAGAGAGTAGAGGTACCATCTCCAAATAACGGCTTTGTAAACATCAAGGTTTAGATCCTCAGCTGGTGTAAATTGGAGTAGCTCCATTGACTTCAATAAAGCTAAGCCCATTCATATCAGCTGAGGCTCTGACTCCAAGAACTTCCATTCTTCCTATTCAAAAAGCACACATTGCTCCAACAGAAAAAGTATTAATTTTGCCAAGTGGGTTTTTGTTCGCTTGGTTTTTTTACTTGTAAACTCTGGAGACACAGCATGATAAATGCTTTAAAGTACTTGAATGAAAGATTCTATATCAATTCACAGTATTATTAGTCATTGAGATAGTGAGGTTTTGCGAAAGGGTATGACTTGCTTTTGAGTTCTGAAGAACACAAACAAGCAGTCTGTTTTCTTGAATTCCTTGGACTAATGCAAGTATACATTGATGCAAGAGGATCTTTCCTTGAACTGTCTTCTTGAAGTTGCACAGATGTTAGTGAGGAGACTTTTCCTTAGTAAGTATATATTTCCCCTGTCTTAGTCGTTGTAGTGATTAGGTTTAAAGAAATCATATAATCTTTTGTCTCATATGCAAATCTTGAGTCCCCTATGGGAGAAAATAGGGAAATGTTGTCTCCGATTGTACTCCTGGGGGCTAGAGTACAGCACAGCATGGCACTGAACTTGATAAGGGTATTGAGGTGCTACTTCAAGGTGCTATTTCAATACAAATAAATAAATAAAGTTTCTATAGCTATTAGTCTCTAATTTATACATTGGGAAAAACAAATTATTGGCCTCAAGGAGTATTTGAAGATAAGGAGGTAAATAGTGTCCCTGGCTCAATATGGCTTGTGATATAAGGAGAATGGTTTGATTTTTTGAGCCAAACGCAATATATAACTTCTGGAAACCATGACTCTCGGAGCCAAAGAGAAAGACACCAGCATGACATCAGCCTTCTGCTGTCTGATCTTTTTTGTTCTTAGTGTTTAGTGAGTGATGTTTAGTGAGTGATGGTTCAAGGCAGAAATGCATGCAGAATAACCGTTTGGCTAAGGAAATGAATATATTGCTACTGCCATAATATCCTATTACCTTGTGAGTGTGTCTGGACTGTATAAGAAGGGTTTGCTTAGTCTGTACATATTACAAATAAAATGTAAAAATGAAGTGCCAATTTCCTGATAGATTCTGTGATAACTTAAGACCAGTTTGAAGCCTGAGAACAGAGGGATAGTTTCTGTTAAATCAGTAGCAGCTGCAAATATATTTGCAGAAGAGTATGGTGCTTAGCCCTTAAGAGCTACAATCTTCCATGTCAGAGAAACACCGATTTAACTTTTACGCTCAGCTGTACCCTCAGTTAATCAGGTGTAATTCCAAGTAAAGTCAGAATACAGAACAATGCCAGGGTTTTTCTGTGGGTCTCCAATCATGACCAGTCTTGCATAGCTTTTGCTGGATTCACACATATCATAAACCTACTTTAAATCAAGACTGGATGTCTTTCCAAAAGATATGCTGTAATTCAACCCACAAACTATTGGGCTCAATGCAGGGATTACTTGGTGAAATCCAGCGGTCTGTGTTAGGCAGGAAGTGAGACTAAATGACCTTAATGAGCATAACAATCTATGACTCTATTAATAAGAAGAATATTTATTGTGACAGACCCAGACCAGTGGGGTACAGGAGTCTGGTAGAGGGCAAATATACTGGTCACTGGATGAGTAGTTTTCTGTTCCCTGAGTGACCAGAGCAGGGGCTGCACTAGAGTAATCAGGAACCTGCTAGAACCAGTTAAGGCAGGCAGGCTAATTAGGACACCTGGAGCCAATTAAGAAGAAGCTTCTAGAATCAATTAAGGCAAGCTAATCAGGGCACCTGCGTTTTAAAAAGGAGCTCACCCCAGTTTGTGGTGGGACTGTGAGCAAGAGGCACAAGGAGCTGAGAGGGTGTGCTGCTGGAGGACTGAGGAACACAAGTGTTATCAGACATCAGGAGGAAGGTCCTGTGGTGAGAATAAGAAAGGTGTTTGGAGGAGGCCATGGGGAAGTAGCCCAGGGAGTTGTAGCTGTCATGCAGCTGTTACAGGAGGCATTACAGACAGCTGCACTCCACAGGGCCCTGGGCTGGAACCCAGGAGTTCCCCCCAAACCTCCCAATTGACCTGCACTGTGGGTCCTCCCAGAGGGGAAGGTCTTTGGGCTGTTCCCCAACGCACATGGTGAATCTCTGTGGCAAGAAAATCCGCCAATAAGTGCAGGACCCACCAAGATAGAGGAGGAACTTTGTCACAGTATATATTTGTACAAATTAAAGGTGACAAGCTACCTTCCTGCAAACAAGTCTTAGAGTGTGTGTGGAATAAAATGTGCTGAAGAATCTGTGAGTAAGAAATCTAAGAGGTCAAGTCATACCTTCCCTCCAGGGAACAGAATTTGAACCACTGCATGAGGAAAGGAGACATGGCCAGTAAAACCAGCAGTATCCATGGAGCCACAATCCAAGGGGATCCCCATAAATATCTGGAGAACAGGCGCTCTCATCACATTCAGGGGCCCAGCAAACATGAAAAATAATGAAGGGATGGGAGGAGGAATTAGACAACTTAAAAACATGTAAAAAGTTCTAAAAGGCAGGTTCATGTGAATTTGTTTGTTCATCTCTAGGTATAAAATTTTGAAAAGTGACTTAGGAACCTAAGTCCCCTTTTCAAAAGTGATTTAGACACTTGGAGCCTAACTCTCATTGCAAGTGTGTCCCTTGCTCTATATAAGGAGAGTGCTTCCTAGTGGTAAAAGCAGGGTATGTGACTGAGTCACATACCCTGCATTCTATTTCCCACTCTATCACAGGCTTGCTATGTGTTGATGGGCAATTCACTTATGCCCCCCTGTCTCCAGCTGGAGAAACCTTTGGCAATCCTTTGAAAAGGCACTATTATAAATTCAGAGTATCATTATTATTATTGTTTACTACTTTCTAAATTCACAGTTCCTAGACAGAGAAAGACATGGCTCTATATAAGCCAGAAAAAGAGACTAGAAATAAAACAGCAATAACAGGAATGTAGCTTGCGAACCACAGTCCCTGTGAAAAGAGGAAAGCTAGGCAGGTGCAAGCAGCTAAGGGAGGTGTCTAGGGGAACATGCTATTGCTATATGTGATTTTTGGGTAGCAGTTTTGTTTTGTAACAATTAGATCTATCACCCAGGTACCACTCTCAGGTGTGGCTGAGTGTGGCAGTGAAAAAGATCACACAAAGGGTCCTGATGACCACTGGGGAATGGAATGGTGCCACAGGCAGCAGACAAAAAGGAATAAACAGAATCAATGAAAGCTCAAGGGTGCTTGCAGAGCTCAACAAGCACTACAATGCAGATGACACAGTGGTAATCATCAGGAAACCGCTTTGAGTGCCAGACATTAGCAGTGAACTGGCACACAGCAAGATGATGTCTGGGATGGCCAATTCATTTTTCCTGTGATGATAATCAGTCACCTGAGTGCGAGTGGCTGTAACTACTCATGCCAGGTTCCTCTTCCTCCATAGCTACTAACCATCAACATCTCTCTGTGATCCACTGTGCATCCATCATTCATCTTTCCCTATCTTGTCCTGCTCCTGTTGTCTCTACAGCTGCCCATCCGATTCCTGTGGCCAAACATGTCTCAAACACTCCAGGTATCTGGCCAGTAAAAGAGAACCACTGATTATTACTAGGGGGCAGAGAATGGCACATGGTCCAGGTTTGTGCAGAGAGGCCCATATCCCTCCCACTTTCCATTGAGTATGCCCTGTATTAATTGTAAGTTCCTCGGGGCAAGGTCTGACCATTTTGTAGGTGTTTCTATAGTGCCTGGTACAATGGCTTCCTTGTCTATGATCTGACTACTTAGGTGCTACCACAATCAATCAATAAATAAATAAATAAAATGTGCACATAAATTTAATGCACATCAATTATGTACACCCAAAGCGCTCCTTACACATAGGGGGAATATATGGGCATCCTGTGATATATGCTCTTTACTACCATTTTAATTGGATTTAGCATTGCTTACTCATTTCCCTGCTGCAGGCTACATCCCAGATATAACGATTGGGCCCGGGGGATATACAAGGGTGGAACATAAGATATATTTTTCCTTATATAGCAAGTGACAGCATACACCTTTATTGAAGAGAGTAATAAAAATCTACCAAACAAGTATAACCAGATACTATGTAATCATCTATTCAAGGATCTATGCAACTTTCCAGTAAAGCTAGGGCAAACTTAAGGCTAAAATCAAGTTTCAAATCAAAATGCAAATATTTCTCAAAAATGTTTCAAGAGGATTTGGTTTTATTGTAGCATGCTGATGTTTGTGTAAATGTAAGTACTCGTCTGCAGTTTTACACAGGCAATAAATCATACACTGCAATGTCAGTTCTGTGTGTCATATCACTACCCCCTGATTCAGTGACTGATAAGATGAACAGATTTGGAAAACCCCCAGTAAGAACCAATGAACCTCTTCCTAAAGAAGGTGTCATTTCAGTAGGTAATACTGGCAACCTATCTTGTATAGATCATCATTACTGATCACCCCAGAATAGTACAAACTGAAAATGTGAAGAACAAATGAAAGCTTTAATAGGAAGAACCTTCCATTGACCTGAGTGACACAGTTCCAGTGACTTCAGCTTTAATAGGATGCTGTTGTTCAGAGAGGGAACAGTCAGATGGAAGATGAACATCTCCCAGATGGAATTAGAAGTATCTCAGGCCTATCGATTCTGGTTGTAACCTTTACTGTAAACAATCTACAGGGACCTCATCAACCACCTGTTCAGTGATATTTGCATTGAAATATGGAGCCAACGCAAATGAGAAAATGGCCACAGTTCCTTGCTAAAGCATCTGCTCCTCTCTACTCTTCTGGTTATCTATTTGTCAGGGTATCAGAGGTACACATTTTAGCGGAATGGATAATGTAATGGCAATAACCTGCTCACACAGCAAAAGACACAATGAACATGTTTGTCTTGATGTTGATGGTGGTATTATATCATGCAATATTTCACTTTCTAATAATTGCTCAGTTTTATACTGAAAACAGGCTTGCCAAAACTGTCAAGAAAGGCATTTGTGCTTGGAGAATTATTGCTAGAAACATTTTTCAATTTTATTTTTGGGGCAATAAGCCTGCATTAAAGAACAAAGACAGTGGCCAAATTATTCCTCTTCCTTACCACCAGAAACACACAGCAACAGATCTAACTTTAGAACAGCTTGTTCAGTCATCACAATGATCTCTTTATTATTTTAAATACACCTCATTTGTTTGAGATAAAAATAGCTCTATTTGTTGTTTGTGGGCTTCAATAAACCACTGTCAAGATTTTTAACTGATGTAAGAGCTAAACGTAACACTGCCTTTTTACAAGAAAGAACACCATCTCTAATATAGTCTTTGCTGTTTAATCACAGCAACCTTAATAGAAAACAGATACACTACCAGCAACACCATTAGTCTTCCCGACCCTAACTTTGCCTGGGAAATATCAGTGCTAGTCAATAGACCTTCTATTCTCTCTTTCAGCATATGGAATAAAAATTACACTGTAGCCTGTGATCCACAGGTATAGAGAGAATGAAATGTGTTCTTCCTTTTTTTTATTATCGATAACAACAAAGGTGAAACATGAAACCATATATGTTTTCACAACAGTATTGCCAATTGCCACTGATTAAAAGTTTGACAAAGCCCTGCAGACATCGTCTGAGCTGCTACACGTCTGCAGTAAACATAACATCAAGATCAGGCAGTAATCCTAAAATAATCCCTCTAGTGCATTAAACTCTTCAGGTCAGATTCCCTCAGTTGCTTAGCATATGTCTCCTTTCATTATTATGGGTGCATATTTAAATAGAGTCCAGTCTTTTCTTCAATCTCCTCCCCCATCCAGGAAAACAAAAAGGTAATTTACAGTGGATTTATGTCTGCACAACAGATCTAATCATATGAAGAGCACAGCATTATTCTAGACCAAAATTAGGATCCCACATAACATATCATTGTGTTTTAGAGCGGCTGATTGCTGCTTAACATAATCATAAATAAATATTTTTTATTTTGCATATTTGTTTAAAGTTCAAAACTAAACTCAAGAAATGAAATATTATCTTTTGATTTGTGGTATTTGGCTGCTTTAAGACACTCATTTTATTTGTTTGAAATGGAAATGTCCATCTTTTTTTAATTTCCCGAAACAGCAGAGAACACATTTAAGTTCAACTGTTGAGTAATCAGAGCACATCACCTAGCTTTTGTGCAATTACCGATATGTAACGTTGGCCACATTAATGCAATTTACTCAGAAAAAAGAGTCACTAACCTGGCTTGATTTACATTCAGTAGAATAACAACTTTCTACAGTATATGTTTCAAAAGGTACTAATCAACTTTAGCTCAAAAGTGACTGAAGCTCCACAGTCCAAAAAATATGGATCAAATTTACTGTAACCATCCCACAATGCTAATCAATTTTAAAAATTTAAATCATGGCTTGATTAAACCGATCACTTGTGCCATGCCCCCATGAAAGTGCATTACTTCCACAGCAACAATGGCAACTTTAAGAGAATCCAGTACCCATTATATACCAGAATAGTCTAGTCCAGGATTTAGGCCAAATTTCAAGATCATAGTCTATGAAAGGTTGCTCAATGAAATACAGCAACATTCCACTCAGGCAAGAAGACTTTTATAAATGTACATCACAACTTGTGAAGGAGAATGAGAAGGTAAAGGTAAGACTTTCCCCCGGAAAGCAACCAATTCATAATGAGAATTTATGTATGTCCCTGACAGATAAAAACTGCAGGTAAGCAAAGAGTTCTTGAAGACTTGTGTTTATACATTTATTCCCTTATTTGTTTATGAAATCAATTATCTTTGATTTTTTTCCACCTTTCAGAATGGCAAGAGGGAGATTGCTGCAAAAATGAGTAACGGCCAAAAAACAGATGTAATCCCTAAGGCAAATTTTAAAGCACCTTGTAGGTAAGCATAAGTTGATGGTGATAACAAAACTGAGAGCACTACAGCAAGAATGAGACTGGAATGTTGCCTCCACCATTCCACACACACTTTATCTCATGTGCTCACATATCAAGGTAATGGGCATGTAAAATTTAGATAGATTGTCTTGATCTCTATTTGTCTTTAATTATTTCTTTTTACTGGTAATTTGTGGAATCATATACTTTTCAGATCTTTTCGTTAGTGTGTATGGCCTTAAAGAAACAAACAAAAACCCTAAAGGATTCTGGACATCTATCTAGTTTTGCTTTTCCAAAATGGGATGATCCCCAGGCTTGCAGTTACCAATCATCCAGTTCATGCAGTCTGCTGGTAATTGCTAGTTGCAAGTGGCAGTCTCTGAGCTCTACTGTGCCTGGATTTATGCCCAGAAAATTACCAAATTATACATCATCTATAATCTTAACAGTTTATGGAGAGGTTGATACAAGAAAAAATCCTACCCTCGAGAATTTTTTTGTGGAAAAAGGATCACTCATGACAACATGGCATATTTTTCATCCATAGCTTAATTTCACCTACTTTGGTAATATGAAAAAAGTCAATGAAAGGAGCCAATAACTATATTAAATGATCCTACTTCCAGGATGCTCTTAAGACAAACGCTTATTGTCTGCTATACTGGACTCAAGGTTAATTACTGTAATCTAATTTATCTTAGGAAAATGTTATATGCAGATATCACCAATTAACCCCTAAATATAAAATCACAATTTCTTTAATTAATAGAACATGCACAATCACTCTCATTACCAAGAGACCACTATCAAGAGGAAATGTGAAATTATCCCATGTGAAGGGATTTGAAAAGCAGGCACAAAACTGAGATACTGATGGTCAGACAAAGAGGTGGTAATTCAGGAAGAGCTCAGACATTGCACCAAAGAGGCACACTACATTTCTATGCAGGCATACATTCAGCACTGGTCTACACTACAAACTTATGTCAGGATAACTACCTCGCTCACGGGTATGGACCTAATCCCTGGTGTAGACAGCACTATGTTGAGGGGAGGACTTCTCTCGTTGACATAACTACCACCTCTCGGGAAGGCAGAGTATATCTATGTTGATGAGAAAAGCTCTTCTGTAGGCATAGATAATGTCTTCACTAAGCGCTACAGTGGCACAGCTGCACCGCTGCAGCCCTGTTAATATAGACATGCCCTCACCCATTTACTCTAGAGTACAAGCATCCATATGCATTCGTTCACACCTGTTTCTTGGGGGGTTAAGAATAGTGTAGAAAGGGAGTCAGAGCGACTCTGATAGCTTCCTAGAGTGCAAGTTACAAGAGTAATAACTCTGTTATTATGTACTTTACATCTTTGGAAAGGTTGAGGAAAAGATCCAGTCCAGTGCAGTGAGAGAAAAGGGGTCTACAGAGTATGAATGCATGAACTGAAATGATGGGTTAGCTTCCTTGTCAACAGGGGAAACCTCTAATCCAGTCTCTGGATAACTAGTAGAACAAAGCAAAGTCATTCTCCTCTCCTGCAAGAAATATTCGCTGCCCTTTCAATAACCTATACAGGGTCTTTGCAAAGGAAATAAAGAATGTCACATGGATGAGTCAGCAGTCTGTTTCCAGGTAGCATGCTAGGACAGGCTAAACTATTCAGCCCACCACCATAACAGTAAGACAAAAAGATTTCTATATCATTGATGGTTTCTACAGTTATTTTAGGAATGATTGACTGCACTCGTGTTCCAACAAACAATAATGAGATATACTGGAGAGGAAAAAACTTCAACGGCTCAGACACACAATTAAATCTGATGCTGAAAACATTATTACAAGTATTCTAGCTAATTTTGTAGAGTTAAAAAAATGCATACAGCACCAGACATCGGCACTCTGCCAAGCTATGAAATTTATACCCACCAACTCACTGCCAGGATAGGTCACTAACTTTAGGGATTGATGTACATTTGGATCATATACAATTGTTTGGTTTGGCTGTAATTGAAAAGTAGATGACCGGAGAGTTTTCCTCCTCCCCAACCACAAACTTCGCTCTTCGAAGGGGAGGAGGGGTGCATGAAAAGAAAAATTCATGAACATTTGTGATCTCTCTAGCATGGCTGTGTATTTTCCTGGCTTGAATTAATACTTCATGAATTGCCCGAGAAAAGTATAATTCCTGTGTAGGAACAGGAACATTGTAGCTGCTGCTCTGTTGTTTCTCCCTCTGCACCTCGGCTGGTTATGTAATCTATATCAAGTATGGCAGAGAACGATTTCCTATGACTTTTGATGGGCCTCAATAACCTGGATGTTCAATTGGTCAGTTGCCAGTGTTTGTTGATCTACAGCCAAGACAAGAATCTCTGCCAGCAGAGAGAGAACAGATTTTTTTTAAAAGCACAAAAGGAATTAGATCAGATACTCAAATAGCTTTTTAATGAGACTGCAGCCTGTATGCGTATACTGTGGTAACCTGAAAAGCCTGGAGAGATCTTTGCTGGCATGATGGTTTCATGTTCTTGCCACAGACTCAGTCCTCCAGCCCTTTCTCATGTGAATAAGACCATTGGCATCTATAGGAATACTCACATGAGTACGAGAGGAAGGACTGAGTCTTATGTTTTTGCATTACTTTAGAGCAATGATTCTTTGGCTTGCTAGAGAAATGCCAAATACCAGTTACAAATAAAGGACCTGGACCTGCTTCTGTTGAAATCAGTGGAAATTTTGACATTGACGTCCATGGGATTAAGCATCCACAACTCCCACTGGCTTCAGCAGAAGTCGTAGGTGCTCAGCAGGTCTGAGCATTTGGCTCATGGAATGGATGATTTTGCAATACCTCTTTCATAAATCCCATCGGAATCAACTACCTTCTCCTGGCCTTGTACAGCTTTATTGACCAATGTCCTGACTCCCATTCTCTCTGCTGAAATGAAGAAAGGCACATATTGCAGTTCAGCTGCCCATGAAATATAACAGAATTCTCCCTTCTAACCAGCCTTCAGAGTTTCTGATGTCCTGAACAACAGGATCAATATCACCTATGTGATGGTATATAGTTGCTCAGTTCAGAGGCTTTCAACTCTAAATGCAGCACAGCCAACACATTATTCACAAGAGTTTAAGATTCACACCAAAAGAGGTGTGTGTGTGCATATGTACAAATTCTAGGACACAGTATCCCCTATAGAACAGATTTTCAGAGGTCCTTTCTCTCAGATATGAGATTAAGATAGTGTGAAGGGCCAGCATTATTTTCTTTCCTGCAGTTTTTGTGTGTGTTCACCAGTTCTGTTAGAAAAAATATTTTTAATTAAAAACCTTATTGTCTAAATCTCTTGTTCTGGAAGTGTTGAGCATCTCTACTCCTGATCTCTACACTTTGCTCCTATCTCCTGACCGTCAGGAGTGACTTTTCATGGATATCCATCACAGAGCTGAATCAGTCAATGAAGCAGCTGCAGAATGACATAATACTCGTAAATAGTTGTGGAAAGCAAATTTTGAATTCATTTTTGAAAACATTCCCACCAGGAACTTGATTGTAAGAGTTAGGCTCATCCCAGAAAGACCACCACTTGGCCAATCACAGCTAAGCAACACAGCTAAAAGAATCATCCACAGAATAAATGAAATTGCAAAATATTTTGATGAATTATTTTGAATAACAAATACATTTTTAAAAACTTGAATCTACAAATAGAAAAAGGGTTGAAATTCACCCAGTACTTCATTATCACCTCTGCTTAGGACCTGAGTTCACCTGCAACCTCAGGATCCAAGCACTCTGCTCCTCATTCCAGCCCTAGAACTGAGCGTGTTTCCCTCAGCAAGCAAGTGCGCACCTTTCACTAAGGTTCTGGGCAAGCTACCTCCTCCCATAGAAGCTGAGTACAGCAACTTGAATGGAATCTGGAAGGATGAGCAAGGGTTGCAGGAGAGAAGTATTTGGAAAAGGCTCCAGGAAGTCAGAGTTTGCACACAGTTAGGAAGACGAAGCTGCAAGTGGAGCAGCCATAAATGGCTTTAATAAACAGCCAGTTCAGTTTAATAAGAATGGAATCTTCTAAAGTAATTACTGAGTACATGAGGAAAACACTGAGCATAAACCCCAAAAGCTCCCCACAGTCTTCTGTCCATCACCAGAGCTAGATATAAGGATGACTCCCTCACCTACAAAAGCTAAGAATGCTGCCTCCCTTACACTAGGCACTGAATACCCCGCCACCTTACACCCACACACCTCTTGATGTTCCGAGCTCTTCCAACCTCTCCCAAGAGTTGATATATCCAAATTGTCTTGTCTGCCTATTTAGACTGCAAGTTCTGAGGGACGGAGACAGTCTCTTCCCCTGCCTTTCGGACACTGCCAAGTACGCTGTCAGTGCTTCAAATAACCAGGATGCTCTGGATGGCCAGAAAATGGTCTTATTTTATTTCACAATGCTGGAACGTACTTTTTTATTTGTGTTTGTGTAAATCAGGACTGTAACATTCACTTAGTGGAAAACACTGGTAGGTTTTGCAGAAGAGGTGTGTTTTAAGGAGAGACTGCAATGGAAAGATGTGGTTAGCTTTTGTACTGGGGTGGGAGGGAGTTCTGTATAGGAAGCTGCCTTCACCTTTCTGGGAGCTGAGTGCGCTTCCTCCCCTCACCTCTTTCTTCCCCACAGAATGAAGTTCACTGCCTGCTCCCTCATGGAACTGGGCAACTTTCCTCCCCTTCCCCTTGGAGTGGAATGTGCTGTTTCTCTCTCCTGGGAACAGCAGAGTAGTATGAGGCCCTCCTGCTACAGGAGAGAGGGGCAGTACCCCAGCAGCATTCTGCCTGACTGGATATGCAAATGGTGACAAAAATCTAATTTGTAACATTTTCCACTTCAGTTTCTTCAAGTCACAGTCTTTGTTTGATTGTTATGCATGTTTAGAAATGAACAGAATTAATCATATCAGAAAAAATGCTGGCCTAATATAAGCCGTATAGTGCAGCTTAAAAAATGCAAATATTTGCCAGTATTCTCCTTCTCTCTGGATTTTTTTTTAAACAGGATTTATTATCACTTTTTTAAAAAAATACATAGAGCCATATTAAACCTTTCATTTCTAATATGCTGCTTTCAAGGTATTTCTAATGTAAACACAGACAAAAGGTATGTTCTCCTTTATGACAGGCCTGAAATAAAGCAGCCCTAATTAGAAAAACCAGATGCTACTTAAGAGTTAAGGCAGTGTGACTGCTGGGATAGGAAACCTATCCCCTCAGCTTATCCAACAACAGCCTCCCCCCTCCCTGGCTCATCCTCTCTCTTTGACTCCGGTGACCTATACATTAGAAATTTGATTACTGATTTGCTTCTAACCAACCGCACACCATTACCAATGTCCTAAAAGGCTTTAGTGACACTGTGCCAGCTGAAGGAAAGATTGCAGTATGAGGCCCTGTTCACACCAGTGCTTGTAACTGGGTTTGGAACCATTTTCACACATAAAGTGATGGTTGTAACCCAATTTGTGTCTACCATACATACAAATTACAAACCTTGTGCAACATCCCAGTGCTAGAATACTGCTGGGGATTAATCTGTGCCCTGGGATCAACCAGACTGCTTAATTGGAGAAAAATATAAATAAATAGCCTTGGCCACACCGGACCAAACCATCCAATTGTTATTTATATATCTCCCGAAAGTGTGGTAGAGGTCTACAAAGCATAAGAAAACAGGTTCCTGCCCTGTAAAGCTTACAATTCATATACACAGACAAAGAGGATAAGAGGTGAAATACAAGATTTTTTTTTCACTTAAGCATGTTGAAAGTGGTCCTCACTTGCAGTTCTGATGGTTTAAACCAGGCAGTTTTATTTAGTCATTTTGATTTTTAAATCGCCAGTTTTAACCCTGAGCCATGCCTTGCCACCCACGGCCAACACTCTGACAATTATATAAAACTACTGTTCCTCAGTCCTGTAACAAGGCCTTCAAAACCCTCAGTATGCACATGGAAATATGCACCAAAAAAGACGAGTTATTGCTAGCACAGTTTGTGTTCCAGCAGGGACATGGCTTGAAAGTACAGTTTCCAGTTCAAGAAGCACAAACATGATGATTCATCTCTCTGGTAACAGTCAACTCATAATCATGTTTTTGTTTTGTGTTTTCCTCATTACTGAATGGTCACTCAGAGCTGCACTTTTTAGGTGCATTGACAAGAGCTACATAAATACCAAGAGGACTGCTGTGAGATCTTTATCCTGAAAAGTTGCCATCAAAAATAGAGCAACAATTGGATAAACAATGAAATCATTATTAGAGAAGCTGGAACAGGTTTAGAAACCTTTGAAGATGGGTTAAATAGCTGAACCCCATCCTTGATCCAATAACTATGGAAGTGCTTTCCAGACATAGTTTTAAATCCAACACAACAGTTTTCGTTTGTCATGTAAAATGAATTGTAATTAATGGTTTCTGGCACCTGTATTTAACAAGGATATGCCAGTGATCACTACAAATTCACAGTTAAAAACAAAACTCAGAAACAACTCCTTTAGATAAGATTAAGATTTAACATACAAACAATTACTAGCTGATCCAACTAATGGAATAAGGTTTCACTCAGGAGTCATTAATTTTTTAAGCCTCAGTTCTAGCAATGATGAAAAGGATGATACTAAATATTGTAATGATTTTTTTTAAAAGTCAGATTACAAAAAGATGGTATGCTGACGACCAGGGGAAAGAAAGAAAACATTGCAGCACATTACAGCTTTCTGTTAAAGTAACAGCTGGTTCTTGTATGATATAAATAGCAGCCACGACTCCTCTAGGATCACATTGTTGTGTGAGTCTATATACAAACGTCACTGATGTCTCTCAGGGACCACTGGAGCTTTCAAGGTCTGTTTGAGCAAACTATTCTAACCCTCAGATCCCCTTCTCTGAAAACAACACTTACCTTCATTTCTAATCTGAGGAGTGGCTAAAGCCTTCAAGCCTTCAAGAACTTAGGCCAGTTCTACAATTTCAACTTTGGTAATGCAATTTCTTCCTTCTAAGTCAGTCCCCTGTAATGAGAAGTGACTAACATTAAGCTTTTCAAAGCTTACTGGTACTTATCTCTGGTTTTTAAAAGCAATGTGGACTTATGAAAGACTAGAGGGTATCTGATTAAAGAAATACGCACATCCATAGGCCTTGCCTTGTGGCCTCCTCCTCCCCATCTCCTTATTTTCCTTGCTAGGAAGATTGACACTACATGAAAATTTGATTCTTGGGTAAGCCGAGTCATGTAAATTAGCTTAATGAAATAGATGACTTTGTGGACGTCCCTTTGATACTGATTAGGCTCAAATATCCACTCAGCTAATGACTAGAGCAATAGTATGATAGCACTTGTGGAAGTGTCACCGCTATACCATTTACAACCCTTTACTCATCACTGGTTCATATCTTATATCCCCCTCGTCATAATCGTAAAAACAGGCAGGCTTCCAAAAGCAAACAGCAGCAGTTAACAGCCTAAGACATGATTGACACTACATAAAAAATCTATGTGTACTTTACTGACAGCCCAGAACTCAACATCTAAAGGAGATGAGCCTTTGCGTCCTCAGCTTTCAAAGCAGATAACCTGCAGGCACTTTGAATGTAATTATACCCATCCTAATAACGATCTGTTCAATGGCTGCCTACTGCTGGTGCCCAGACAGGTTAATCACATTGCGTCCTACTGAAGAGAAAAACCTACCCTCCTTGTCACTTGAAACATGGGACATATTGTGTGAAGGGAACGTTTCAATGAGTTTTCCCTGCATAGGCTGGTGACATTCTTCAAAACTTGAAGGAAATTATAAAATTTGCCAATATAATGCACCGCTTCTGATTATACAAGGACTTTTAATCTACAAGAGTATCATTATTAATGCTGCAATTTAGTCATGGAGGTCACAGAATATGTGACTTCCGAAGACCTCCATGACTTCAGCCAGTGCCGTCTGGTAGCTGCAGGGTCCTGTGCTGCCTGCAGAGGCAGGGAGCTATGGGGTACCCCTGCTGCCCCAGGAGACGGGAGCCCTTCACCGCTTCTGGCAGCCCCAGGTGGCAGGGGGTGCTCCCGCAGCTGGGGGCTGCCAGCGGAGGGGGACCCTGGAGCTCCAAGCCACCCCTGGAGCTCCCAGCCCACCGGCAACTGCCCAGGCTCCCCATTTTGTCATGGATATTTTTAGTAAAAGTCAGGGACATGTCACGGGCTTCCGTGAATTTTTCATTATTGGCCGTGACATGTTCGTGACTTTTACTAAAAATATCTGTGACAAAAACTTAGCCTTATTCATTATTATTCCTGTGTATCTGTTATTCACTGGGCCTCAGCTATGTGCTCAGCACTGTACGAGGGGATGTATTCCCTGCTTCCAGTGAGTTTATCTCATCTAGAATAGCCCAGTTTGGCAGCCATTCCCCATGTGGAACTCCCACTGACTACACTGAGAATTCTCTTGGGAAGCCGTTGCAAAAGCAAGCACTAAGTGATACAAACAATACAGTACAGACTCAGCGATATGGTGGAGTTAATTTGTTTTATGTATACGTAACACTATTAGGAGGGTTAATATTGCTAGGCCTCATGGAAACACCTGTAAAGAGGGGTATGAAAAAGTTGTAGTGGTGAACATCATAGGTGTAGACCCAAGCGGGTGTCACAATGTCAAAAAATCCTCTGCAGACTCTGGCTGCTCCTCTCTTCATGCCACTGTTGCCAGGCTGGTCTGCTCCATAGCAATGCTACTTCACATTGAACATAGTAACTCTTGGGATGCAAGGCAACAGCTGCTCATTCTGCCCCCTGCTGACTGGACAGTAGTCAGACTCCTTGCTTCCTAACAACAGGAAACAAAGGAGTGGGGTGTGCTAATGGAAAGCTCAAGATAATTCCTGCCCTGCTCTGGCAATCTTAGGCCAAAGGAGGCTGGGGTGGGGGAGGGATGAAGCGGGGGAGGAGACAGGTCTGAGAATGGGAAACCAGGAAGGGCGGGGAGTTATTGATAGCATTTCAGGGAATGAGGAAGGGAAGTGTTTGGGGGACATGATCTAGAGTGAAAAAGAAGGGTGGAAGGGAAGTAGGATGGATGAAGGAATGAAAGCTGGAGGGAAATCCCAAAAAGCAAATAGGTGGAAGAAGGATGATTCTGTGGGGCAGGAGGAGAATTGCAAAGAGGGCTAAAAGTGGAGATGATTTTAGAAGGAAGGAAATGAGATCATGGGCAGAGGCAGCAGAAAAGGAAAAGACAAATGAGGGTTCACTGTTAAAAAGAACAAGAGAAAAGTGACCCAACAGGAAAAGAGGGAAATAAAGAAGAAAAACAAGTAAACTGAGGAAAAAACGCCTTCCCCCCAACTTTAAAGTTACTGCTGTCTATTTTATTCATTTTCATTCCAAGCCTTTATTTGGAAGTTGGCTCTCATGGATGTGATATATTATTTTGCTTTTCAAATCTCACCGACCCTTTTAATCTTATATAGGTGTAAGGATAAGAGCAAAGTATTTTGTGTATATTGATACCATGTATATATTAGTGAATGAATGAAGTTGACTTCTAGTGGCTGGTCCACAGAGAGGAAACTGACCCCCTCTCTCTTGCTAGCAGAAGTAGACATTCTCACACTGTAGCATGTAGACTGTAATAGTAGGCTGAGGGGCACACTTCCTTATCATTCTGTGAATATTTGGTTGGTCACTTGCTGCTGGCTCTTCCCCTCTTTTCCTGCTGCTAACTCACACTAAAAGAGCCAAAATAAATTACATACTTCTTTAATCTCACATTTCCACATCAGCAATTACCAAAGTTCCTCAGGGATGTATTTTGATTACATATGAGAGGGGAGGTAGCCTTCAGTTCATGAATCGTAAAAGCGGGTGGTCCTTGAAACAATCACTGTATTCATATGAGGTTCAAACTGAAAAAGTTTGAGAACTGCCATGCTTAAGGAATTCTCTAGCTGTGTGGTTTTAGAGACAAATGGCTTGGATTCTAGTCCCAGCACCCTAGATGGGTTCATGTGTGCACATGGACTTGTTACAGAAGCACCAAAAAAAAGAAAAATTCTTCCTTATGACAAGTATACCTAAAACAGTGCCCGGAAAGAAGAGGATTAAGCAATGGCCCATAAGGAGAGAGAAAGGCTTCCAAGTATCAGGGGCAACATGGAAGAAGGAGCAAGATGAGAGTGGGATAAGGATATAAGTATGAGTTTGGGGAGAAGCCTAGGCAGCAGGAGGGGAATCAGGAAGAAATGAGAGAAAGCAGGAATTTGCACACAAACCCTGACACACATTAACTTAATTTGAATAGATAGTGGGAATCCTTGTTGTTAAATTTAAATAAAATGGACTTCAGTTTTATACAGCTGCAAAGATAAACATGAATCCCCATGTTTCCCCCATAAATCCATTATATAAAATTGTAAATCAGCTCTTCTAAATGCAATGGACAGCAGCCCCAGATATCAATTCAGCTAAGAAAAACACCACCACAAAAAACAAAGAACCCAGAATCTGTTGAACTCTTTTTTGGACCCTGATATTGTATTTTTAAAGAGGTTTGGACTCTTTGTACACAGTTCCTGAGAAAAGGAAAGGACAGTTTAATTTTAAAAAACAGAAACTCTTATAAACGTATAAGGCCCAGTTCAAATTCACATTAGAGTTAATGGAAAGGTTCTCAATGAATTTAGGAGCTGGATCAGTAACACACTCAAAGTTTGGGCATTTTCTGGGGGGGGGGGAAATCAGACAAAACACCACTATTTAAGTTTGAAAAATATCTCCTGAGCATGTAAAATAGTTCTTTGAATTTGGTTTACAGCACACACTAGAATCCATTAGTTCTCACGTTATACATCACATTATGATTGTTAGAGTGCAGACATTAATTTTTCACAGATTTTTCCTAAAATACCATTTTATTTTATTGGGGTTGCTTTTATTGCACAAACTTTTAGCATTTAGTAGTGAAAAGGTCAGGGCTTTAGATGCTACCATAGCATTAGTTGTATGCTGTCACACATTCAAACTACTAGACTGATCCTGCAAATCTGCCATTGAATTTAATGAAGTGAATGGGAGGGTAGCCAGCTAGAGGATGGCAACATGGAGCCCTATGAAATTAGTATTCTGTACCAACTAGAATGATAGTTTGTGTCTTGTTGTAGATTGTATTGTGCACTGTGACTCATAATACACAAATTCAGCCTCGCACTATCCCATGCGACAGGAATGCTCCATTCGTGTATGGGGAAAAGTTGCTGCTTAAAAAAATGTGGCTATTTGCATTACTGAGACAAGAAGGATTTGAGCCCTGGACTGCAATGAGAATTGCACATCTCCCCCAGCACCACCACCACCACCAAAAGCAGGATTTTGTCTATCACCTATATGAGGCTGAAATTATCTCTGAATTTCCTGGGTTTGTAGGTTTAAATCAGCCCCTCAGTGTAATTTTAACACAGTTGTTTGTATTTAATTTTAATTAGGAACAATTGAATCTCCTGTTAACTTGTAAGCAAACAAAGAGACCTCTCCATGAGCACTGGGATTCCTGCTTGGCTGACTTTAAATAGATGAGACTGACCAGATATTGACTGTCGGTTTAGTGAAGAAAGGGACATTGTCCCAGGAATTCACACTCATGGGAACTCAGTCAACACAATGATGTATTGCAAACTGTGAGTGGACTATGACCAATCAAAATCTCACTGTAAGTTTTAGTGATGTGGGCTTAAAACACAAATTGTGACTGCCAATGTGTTGAGAAGACGTCACTGTGAAAAAATCTTGGAGCAAATACTGGCAAACAAGCAAAAAAGTGTAATTTATTTGCAAAGATTTTAAGGTGGAGAAAAAAAAGAAAAGAAAAAGCCTGAACCTTCCAGAGAGTGAACTGGCAAAATCCCAATCCTAGCTCCTCCTGAAAAGCTCAGTGTGCTAGTGTTTCCTTCAGGTACTACATTGTCGACAGCAAGATGTTCTCAGCAGTAAAATAACAGCTGCACAATACAAGCAGCAACTGAATGGTTGAACAGCTTTTTTTACACAGGCATAGTGTGATAAAAACCTGGTGTTCTTTTGTGCACCACAAAGCCTGTACTTTGCTGACTCCAAGTTCAAATCTCACGGGCTATTAGAAGAAGGAAGAAGGACAAAGCATTAACATGCATGAGAAAAAGGAATATGCTTTATTCTGGAAGCCAGACCTGTGCTAAGAGCAGTGTTACATCCTAAATACCAAGCCAGGAGCAGCTTTTATGTCAATTATAAGGCAGTTATTTTGGCATACAGTGATCAAACACTCTGTCACAGTGCCACTCATGCCCATTGTACACAGTGAGGTAAAAATGGAGCATTTTCCTCTGAATGGTTCTGTTTTCCAGCAGAGGTAAGAATAAAGGACACAACGCTGTCATTATATGTTAGCCCTGTGACAGATGAAAAAAAGATTGGATTCCTCCTCCCCACAAAAATCCTAATTCCTTCCCCCCCCCCAAAATAAATCATAGTCATAGAAATTAGAAATGGAAAATTCCTTTTAGATCATTGAGTCCATCCCTGTGCTGATGTCTGACTAGAGGGTATTAACTATGACATAAATTCTGTAATTATTTACACAAACTGTTAATATTTATTACTGGCTCCTGATTATCTGATTTTAACTGAAATAATAATAAGAGAAACAGCATAAGAAGACATCAAGAGGACAATGTGGCAAAAGGCAGGGCAGGGCTGTTAATAGTGGCAACCTAAATGGAACACATTCTGAGGAATTGAAATGCATGAGTTCCTGATTTTACCTTTTCTCAAGTATCTCTGCCTTCATTTCCCCTTTTGTTCTTAATGCACATTTTTTGTTTTCTCTTAAGTGTTTCAAGTCTATGTATTCCTGGTGAAAGATGTCCAGTAGTCCTACAGATTGAACCTTCTATTCATCCAAAGACCAGATATAGTATGGGTAATTTATTTATCATTTTCACTCCATTGTCTTCCAGGAAAAGTGTAGAGTAGCCACTCCTTGCTCCCCTTCCCAGCTCTTCCACTGACTTTCTTTATGACCTTGTGACTCAGTTTATCCATTTGCAAAATTTGTATAATGATAGCTACCTCACAGGGCTGTTAGGGGCTTAATTAATGTCTGTAATGCACTGTAAGATCCTCAAATAAAAGACGCAATACAGTACATGATAATATTATTCCTTGGCAGTCCCCCCCTTTTCCAGTTGGCACAGTTCCCTCTTTTCCCTGCTTCATTTTTAATCTCTCTCAGTCCTGGGGCTACATCTTATTGCTTTGTCTCTAAATTCAGGCTAGAAATCCTTGGCAAATATAATTTCCACTAGCAAAGTTAAGTCAATGTCAGAGTTTTCTGTGTAAACTATAGGAATTAAAACAAGTCATACTGACAGTGACATATAATTTAGTTCTCTTATCCCTGCTGCAATGGTTCTTTATAGAGATCTCTAAAAGAAGGCAAGGTAGCTGAAGGTCAACAACTAGATTTGTTCCCTATATACTCGAGGCTGAATATCCTTATGAACATTTATGCACATTATTCTGGGAGAGAGAAAGCCCAGTCTTTGATGAATGCTTGAATTACATGCTGGCTTTGCTGAGGCAAACTGCTAATTGGCAATAATCAATTCATAATAAAAAATTCTGATTTTGTAGAAATAAAATTAACACCACAATTCTTCTTTCCATCAGTTTTTGGAAACTAAAATGATTAATTTAAGGAAGAAAAGAAAAGATACTTTAAAACTGTACAGTGATTTCTCACCTCTAAAGGTGATGATGGTTCACAGACTTTGAATGGAAAATTATATAATAATAATATAATTGCACACGACTTTGCTGGAAACTCAGGAATACCATGGATAGAGCAAATGATCAATTACTATATGCTGCTGATAATAGTCCACCCACACAACTTTGTCTGTCAATACTGAGCTCACATTATTGTCATTACTGTTCAAATACTGATTCCAGAGCACATATTAATAATTCCAGTGTGCTTAGTCTTACACATGAATGGATATTCAGGGCAGGAGAAAACCCTAAATTCTGCATGCCTCAAAGAAATTTGATCCATGAAGATGTGAAGTCTCATGTTCTAATATATTACATCTTAGTTTGCATCTTTTCTTTCTTGCATTAATCTTCACCTCTAAATTAGTCCCATCTTCCTTCAGTGAGTTATATCATTGCAGCCAGGTCTTATAAAACACACTTCTATTTAAAAAGGGAAGTAACAATTAAAGATGCACAACTGGCTCTTCTTTAGACTAAGAGCACTACAGAACATGCTGAAGGAATGCTAATCAGAAATTCAGAAGTACTGAAGACAATCTCCAGGTTTACAAACATTTGCTTTGTGGTGGTATACTCTTCGTAGCCAACAAACCAAACTACTTGCCTTATTTACACCAACTTGAAGTTTATCATACTAGTCCTGGTAAAGAATACCATCCATGTAATGTTGAGGGTCTTACATGAAGTTTAGCAGATTGAGGTATGCTTTGCAGAAAAATTCCAGACAAAGTTCAATTTAAAGAAAAGATTCTGATCTTAGTTACACCAGGTTTACTCGTACTGACAGAATTACTGATTGGCTTCAATGGAGTTACTCTTGATTTACACCAGTATCATAGCAGAATGAGGTACAGTATTCTTTTTACAAAAATGGAGTTGGTTGCTGCACAGATCATGTAATACTCTAAAACTATAATTAGAAATTACACACTTTTAGCCTTGAAGTCTTTAATAATATGTTTGTCTAATTCAGAGGTGTAGGCCGTTTTCACTGAAATAACTTCCGAAGAGTAATCAGCATTTGTCTTCCTGCCTATCACATTCCTGCTTCTTTTCCATTTTCTCTCTTTAGATCTAAGCATACACTGAAAAGCCCATTTTATAAATGCCCAGGAAGGATGCACAGTTTAAAATGTAAAGATACTTTCTAAGAATCACAACATTAAAATAGGGGCATTTCCCCATTTTATGGAATTTCCAGAGTAGATGGATTTTCACTTTCATTCCTTTGTTTTTGATCTTTATACTATGCTACTTAAAAGGTTTATAGTAACCACAGACACAAGACCCTCCGCCCTTTTCTCTTTCACATTTGTTGTCTCTGCTTGTAATTAATGATCGGCATGTTAAAACAAGCTAATAAACATGAGCTTCCATAAATTAAGACGTTGTGAATGGAGATCAGTTTGTATGTAGGCAGCATTTCTTATGGCTGAAGATCAAAAAAAGTTTTGTAGACAAAACAAAAGGGGAGACATACTTCTCTATTTTTTACTGAAACGTCTTCTAAATTGTCCTTGTTCAAAGGTAATGGAGGTGATGACAGTTTTGACCACGTGCCAGCTGCAACTAGAACACCTTTAAGGTGTAAAAGGACCTGTGCTGGTTTTTGTTTTACTTGGCCAGAGCCCATCAACTGTTTCTCAGATTCATTCCTTCTTAATGTATAGAAAAACTTCCAGTCTTTGGGGATATGGAATGAAACACCCATATAATCTGTAGAAAAACTGAACACGATACAAGAAAGGTGATCTCTCTTTTCCCATTTTTTCACCCTCTTTTCTCCCTTTTTTTTCTTTTTCTCCTTTTTGAGAGATTACTTTCAATCAAAGGATTACCTTCATCGTTACTTCCCCCTGGTTCTTAACTAAACTCAATAGGATAGATTTCCAGCCATTTGCCCATTAAAGTCACTACAAAAATATTATAACTATTATGCAGACTTTCCAACCTGACGACTAGTACATAATGACCTTGCAGATAAACACATCTAGTCTAGAATATTGTCTTTCCAGAATTCCAGCTTTCTGAAAAGAGAATCTGGAGTGAACTTGTGGCCCATGGAAGTCAATGGGAGTTTTGCCATTGACTTCAATGGGGCTAGGATTTCATCCCTGGACTCCTAGGGCCCTATTCTGCTCCTATTTAAGTCAGCAGGAAAATTATCTTTTTTTTAAGATGAACATTGTATTTAGATGCATTTGGCAGATAATTTTTCCACCTGTTTTGGACACAGGTTCATTATCTGATAGTTGCAACTAAACAAAAAGGTTTTAAAAAATTTAACCATGTACAGGACACACATCTGCGGTCCACTGATTCTCTATGATATCCATTCCAAAGAACACTAAAACTAGCATTTTCCACAGCCCCAGTTACAGTAATGAATAAAAATGATTTAATTTTCACAAAGAGCTTTGATAGCAATGACTTGATTTGTACTAGCAGGGGATTCATGTTGATCAAGGTATTATCAACAATACATAAAGGCAGATTTGAGTCTCCTTTGATACAACATTAAATTGCTGAATGTACTTAGGGATGGCTGCATTTGTTTGGGGACAAATGACTACCAGCTGGAATCTCAGCCTAGACACTGAATGAAATCTGAATCTTTCTAAAGATTTGGATAAGTAATTTCTGATGTCATTGTTAGGACCCCCTGGTTACTAGGATAATATCAGTCTCTATCATATGGTGCTCAACAGGTGGAAAAGTCTCTGCTGGGTTGACTGCTATCTCCAGATCTCAGGTAATCCAGGGTTTCCTCAGGAATGCAGTGTGCGGTGTTGTTGGATGCCTATGAATTGGGAAAGCCCTGTAATGCAAGTGACTTGAAGACCCGACCTGCTGAGATGTTGCTGGGGATTTGGGGCAATAATAAAGATAGGAGAGTAAGACTGGGGAGTAGGGAAACAAAAAATGGAAGAAAAAGAAAAACATGGAGGAAAAGGCATAATCAGAATGAAGTTGTAGGGCTGGGAAAATCATTAAGAAAGTTGATTTCATACAAAAGGAGGGAAGAAGCAAGAATCTGGATCTGGATAGTGTAGTTTGGGAGAAAGGAAAGATCAGGTTGAGTTGGGAAGAATGCTAGGGACTTGTCTACATGAATTCACTCGGGAAAGTTGTCACATTAACTAAAGAGATTAATTTAAAGTATATTAGTTAAAGTACATTAAGCTAAAGCAAACTAAGGCCACTTTGCTTCTGAATAAGAGTGTCCACACAGGGCGTTAATGAGTTTTAAATACTGCATTTGAAATTCACACGTTTAGTTAACTCAGCTTAACTTTTCTGAGCGTTCCCTGGTAGACATGTCCTAGGATAAGACATGGAGAAAGGTGGAAGGTCCAGATCACATTCAGATCTCTGAGGGTTTATGGTTTCTGAAAGCCAGATCTTTGAGATTTGACCTTCACTATTTATAGCAAGTTTTTCCACAGTGGTATATGTAGGATTTAACATTCACAGTTGCTTGTGGGGTCTTAAATGATTCTCCTGAGTGCATAGCAAGGTATTAACCCAACTCAGGCCAGGTCTACACTAACCCCCTAATTCGAACTAAGGTACGGAACTTCAGCTACGTGAATAACGTAGCTGAAGTTCGAAGTACCTTAGTTCGAACTTACCTTGGTCCACACTCGGCAGGCAGGCTCCCCCGTCGACTCCGCGGTACTCCTCTCGCCGAGCTGGAGTACCGCAGTCGACGGCGAGCACTTCCGGGTTCGACTTATCGCGTCCAGACTAGACGTGATAAGTCGAATCCAGAAGTTCGATCGCTCGCCGCCGAACTACCGGGTAAGTGTAGCCAAGGCCTCAGTCTCTTGTCCATCATAGAAATTTTCCATGTAAAGCACTACATGTAGTTTGATGCATTTAATCAGTTGAATACCCCATTCATTACTATTGGAAATACTATAAGTAGAAATGTATTTCAAACAAAAGCACAGCATGTTCTGCCCTTGCTACTACTGTTACTTAATATTGACCAAGGCTGCAGCAAAGATAGCAGAACTTTGCCATGAACTAGCCTATTCCTTCTCATGCAAACACATTTCCCTATTCACCTTGCTCCTTGATCACTAGTGGGGATTTATAAACTATTGTTTTACAGTCAGCCATATAATATGACACATCTACACATGCAAGCTGTTTGCTCCCCTTGTTCATTTTATACTGAATTTGTCTTCAACTACAAACTATAGTCACGCACTGAATAAATAAAATAAAGGCCCTTTCCCCAAGTAAGTGTTGTTGAACACTGTGATAAGGATAAAACTAATCCAAACAATAGTCTAATCTAGGCTAATTCTTCTTAGCAAATTCAGTCAGTAAAGTCTACAGTCTCTGTTTACCCTGATAGAATATGGCTCCAGTCATATCAGCTAAGAATTCTATCCTCTATAGTGCAGGTGTTGCGTTCCATAAGGCATGCAAAATGTTGAGGTCTAGTTTAATTAGTTTTCTGACAAAGTTTGGCAGTTTTATATGTTTAAAGTATAATGACTAACAAAAATATAATAATGTTCTACAATTAAAAGGAATTGCAAGGCTAAACAAAGAAACATTTCTAAGCCCCTCCTTGTTTTATGACAAAGAGCTGCTGTGTCATATTCTTTAGGTTTTCATTCTTTGTGGTGTTTTTTGGACTTTGTAAATACCATAGTTTTTCAAACAAGTAACACAAAATGGTTTTCTGGCTCTCATTCTCCAGCATCTTATTTGCTCCATTCCCCCAGAGCAAAACTGACATAAGCCTATCAGATCCAACCACTTGAGGACTCCCTTTGGTAAAGGGATCTTCTGCTGGCATAGATCTGCTACTGTCATGCCTGCACTATTGCCCTCCAAGCCATCAACATAAGGGAAGTGGCCAGAAGAATGAGGATATAACCAAAGTGCTCTTATGCTCTGGTGATTTCCACCTACTGGGATTGCCCCTTGGCACAACTTTCACAGAACTTCCCCATGAACTGTGCTCTACTATGTACTCTTCGTCACAGCCCAGAATAAGACCTTCTAGGTAAAAGTGATGACTAATCTACAGACTCAGTACATAATGTGTATATGTCCTGAAATTATCACTTATTTTACAGACCACTAAAGTCAAGGGGAGCTTTTCTTAAATACAGACTATGTGGTCAGGGTCTATACATTTTTCTTTCAAAACATGAAAATTACGGTATTGTAGTTCCTCTAGAGCACAGAATTCCCATGAGCCGAACATTAAAACTGTGGGAGAAGTAAGTGAATAATACTTTGTAACCTCCAGGAAGTCCAACAGGAACTTCACTGCTACTAATTGATTTTATGTGGAAGTAAGATACTATACTATAACAACAGGCAGTAATCTAAAACTCCTTAAAGAACCTACTAATGAATAATATTCAAGCACACAATGTTTACCTTAACATATCATTTCTCTTTCTGAATTAGTTTTATTTCTTTCACAAACTTTTTTATGCTGCTTATTGGTTCCCATCTGAATTGCAAATGGGTTTTTCTATCTATAAGTACTCAATAAATATTCTCTTGGCCTTTTGGCTAAGAACAAATATCATGTCAGTTTAACATCTGGTGTTTGCTCTGCCTGCAGACTATATCCTGTTTTTGCTAGGGGATGTGCTCAATAATCTAGTATGTCTTCTTCATCCTTAACTTTCAGGAGTCTATTTGATTAATTTATCACTAGAGCGGAGCATATCCTACAAAATATACCTATGAATTTTTAAATAAATTCTCTTACTGTTTTCATGTCTCTGTTTTGCTTGCTCTTGTAGATACTCCAATAAATAAATTTATTGGCTGCAACTTTCAGCAGAAACAGTAAATATTAAATGCTATTGGAGAAATATTTCTGCCATGGGAAATTATGCAGGCTTCGTGAATAATGCTGAAAGGGATGCTTGCTAAAATAAATCATCATGTATTTTCTACTCTGGCTTTCAAATGACCACAAGTAGGGGTTGAGAATGTTCTTCTTTTGTTTATCTTATCCTTCTGTATCTGCTGTAACATAGAAGCTAGCTCCTGCAGCTACAAGTTTTTTTGCCAACTACAGAATCCAGATATCCAGCCATGGAATATATTTTTAACAGAGATATTGGATCTCTTCCCTGCTTTTTGGCACATTCTTCCATTGTAGTTGTAGCTGGTGACTATGGAACTGCGCCTGGCCAATTTAGGGTGACCTTGCCCACTTGAATATTTTTTTTTCCTGTTTCTAGCCTTTAAGGGATTTAATTCCTGTTTTTAAATAAAATTGGTGTGCCAATCCAATACCAACCATTAGATTCAGGTGCTGAAGGCTTTTGGGGTTAATAAAATAGCTTTCACTGCACATGGCATTTTTTTCAATAAAATTTCACTGATTATGAAAGGGTAAACTTTCTGTGTAAAGCTCAAGGAATAAAGTTCAACATACTTGTGCATCATATTTTTCACATACTATGCTGAACACCTACCCCCTGAGAGTCACCTTTATCTGGATTTGTATCACACACTAGACTATTATTGATACAGTTTTAAAATTATTCTCATCTTTCTCTCATACAAAAATGTGTACATTTTCAGCCTGTGAAAAGTTAAGACTTAAATGCTATTTTTTTAAAACAGTACATATTAAGAGCTATCTGTATGCCTGGCTGTTTCTCCCATACTAATGTTTCTTCTGCATTAATCACCATGTGCCAGATTCTGCCATACTTACTCATGCTGACTAGTCCCTTATTGTGTGAGAAATCCTGTTTAAACCATGTTGTATATCCAACAATTGATTCACAAACAATCCATCCCCAAACTAATGCAATCCTGAAATCCACAGGAATAGCATTAGTTTCACAAACTGTTTGTTTACTGTGATGCGTTATCTTGTTTACATTATGGTGACTGACAATGAGTGAATGATGTAACCACTTAGCAAACCTTCATTGCTTTATTACTCAAGTTACCTTTTGTGCTAAGTGACAGGTGACAAAAATAAATATTGTTTGCAAACAGAATTACCCAGAGCAGGGGTTTTCAAACTTTTGCACTGGTGACCCCTTTGCCTCTGAGTGCAACCCCTCCTTATAAATTAAAAACACTTTTTATATATTTAACACCATTATAGATGCTGGAGGCAAAGCAGGGTTTGGGGTGGAGGCTGACAGCTCGCGACCCCCCATGTAAGAATCGTGTGACCCCCCTGAGGGGTCCCAATCCCCAGTTTGAGAACCCCTAACCCAGAGGAACAATTGTCAGGAAATGCAATGTGCCCATTTTACATTTTTAAAGCAATGTTTTTATAGTTTCATTGTTCCTAACTCTTGCCACTTTATTAGGAGTCACATCTGAAGAAGTGAGGTTCTTACCCACGAAAGCTTATGCTCCCAATACTTCTGTTAGTCTTAAAGGTGCCACAGGACCCTCTGTTGCTTTGTACAGATTCAGACTAACACGGCTACCCCTCTGATACATGATATGTGGTGTTTCCTTTAAAGCTTCAGCTTCTGGAATCATGTGATTATATGAGAATCTAAATCTCTATTTAAAAAAAAACCTCCTATTTTCTAGCCTGCATAGTTAAGGAGAAAAGAATGAAAATGTGAATTTCAAAGACACAAAAACCAGAAGGCAATAAAAAGATCTCAACATTAAGTATTTTTCAAAATCTCATGATTTAGAAGTCAACCTCCTTATGTTTTTTGGAGTCTTGACTCATGATTTTTGAATAGGCAATACTGTATTTATTTGGAATTCTGAGGAACTCAAAAAGTTAAAAACTTTCCTGAAAACTATTGTCTTGTTTTAATTTTAACCAGACATAGCTTATCCAGTGACACATTTTAGTGCCACTTGTGAGACCTGCATTTGGGAATGAACTCTGCCTATGAAAACTTGGTGTGTTGCAATGATTTTCTTCATAATCTTTCTGGGAAAATGGCAAGGGGATCTGGTTGCTTTTGTTATGTACCTTCCATGTCAGCTAATCCATTAAGAGCCCAATCCTGAAGCCCTTACGCATGTGCGACACATACAGAGGTCAATGGGAGATTTGCGTAAAAAGAACTGTGGGATCTGGCTCAAGGTAATACCAATGTTACCCACCCTGTGAGCTGAAAGTAAAGACCTAGTGATCTGATCTGCAGAGGGAGGGAGCCCCTGCAGCTGTCATTGCTGGGTATCCAGCAAGTCTGGAAGTCAGACCAAATATCTTTCTTAACAGCTGCAAAAAATGAATGAGGAAGATAAAACATGAAGGCAAAACTCTGGAGAAAAAAATCCCTTCATTTGTAATAAATGGAAAATTATCATATGAATTTGTAATAAGACATTCATTTTAATAATATTAGCCATTATTATTAAATAAATGAATAAACTGCACTTCTGCAGCATCTTCCGCAATCATTAATTAATTTAACATTGTAATACGCCTCCCAGAAAAATTTAACCTATCCCCATTTTACAGATGGGGGGAACTAAGGGAGAAAAAGGTTTAGTGACTTCCCCAAGGTCGTGTAAAAGTCTGAATCTGAGTGGGGATTAGAATGAAAATAGTTTAACTCCACAGCCTGTGTTTCGATTATGAGGCCATCCCTCCTTTCTCTCACATGCAGCATGTAAATAGGTCTCTGATAATTAAGTCAAATACCTCTTCTATATAATCCATACAAAGAGAGATTATCTATCCATATTTCCATTTTACTTTACAAAGCCTGTATAGGTTCTGGTACATACTGAATGTTAATGAGCTACTGAGCACTACTCCGAAAGATCATATTGTATAACACGCATCCATCCTTTATTAACACCTTTCTTGCATATATTTTCAGAGGCCTGCAGATTTTTGTCATCTGCTTAATGCAATCTACTCCCAATGCCAATTCCCTAAACCTGTGATTCTCTCATACAACAGACAAAACCATAAGTAACACTTGTTTTCCATGGTGAGTGAAACTGAACTGCACTTTTAGACTGAAGGTCTGCTACAAATTTTACAATGTCAGCAATGTTTATATGGATTGCAAAAAGGTTACAGAAAGAATTATCTCAGATGTTACTTGATACTGGCAGAGCTTCAATGCTCCAGTTCTGGGGTTTGAAATCAGCACTGTGAAATAACCTAGCAAATTTGCTAATGCTAACAATATTTTGCTGTACAGAAGCTCTCTGATAGCGGTATTCTGTTACCAGTGTGGCTCCATAGTTCTCTCTTCCTTTACCTCCATTGGTTGTGAGAGTCTGAGAAATGCTGCAGAAAGCCGGAATATCATTTCTATCATTTGATTCAGCATTCAAAACCTCCTCTATTTCCCATTAAAAAATCTGTTTTACATAATATTTCAAAAAAAGACAGTAGCAGCTAAAGGGTGTGGAACTATGGCATGAAATTAAGGCTCTGTGCACATTATTGTTGAAAACTGTTAGCAATAACAATGTTAAAGCACACTTAGCACTTGGTACTATTTTTGTATCCCTTTGTCAACATCTGAGCCTACTGTTTTAGCTACTCAGCATCCAAGTTTACAGAAATCCGAAGGGGGGAAATTATGAACAAGACAACGCTGTAAACCTAAGAATGACCCAAATTAGCCTTTCTATACATAATAATGTCAACATTTTAAATTCTGGTATCTAAAAATGTCCCGGGAATAAAGTGCCTTGTGTCTGGTTGGCAGTATACAGATCTCCTTTTTCCAATAGTTTAGAGCTATGGGGTTTGATACTTAGCTGTATGCTTCTCTAACCCTGAAGATAGGTCAGAAGGTATCAATCCCTAAACCTCTCACTGTGGGCAGGACTGAATAATGTCCTTGATCTTGGGCAAAGTGAAGTTTCGGGCACATAATTCTTCATTTACTGGGTAAAAGAGGGCCACATTTTTCTGGTGGGTTGTTTATTGAAGAAAATTGCAGCTGTATGAAGATGCTTCTAAATTTGGAATGTTGTAAGTAATCCCAGGAGGGATATATTAGTGGGCAAAATGCAGGTGAGGTAGCCAAAGATACATAACAAATGCTATTTAATGTGTGGCTCTGCCATTCATCACATAGACACCACATATAGGTGGCATATATAGAAATTTTGACAAATTTCAAACAAATATGTTTGTTTCCCTATGGTATTTTTATCTATATCATAATGTTGATCTAACTGTATTTTTACATTTCTAACTTTGTGGTGTCACAATGAATGAATCATTTAATAATGTTTTATTTCAATGTTAACAAATGTTAAGACACACAACAAATGCTTTATCAAAACTCTTCCCCCAAGACCACCCTGAAACTCCAAATAAGTCCAAAAAGCTACACTAAGAATAAATATCGGAGACACTGCCATCTTTGTCTCTTCATCTCATTAGTATACAAGATCATTAGTATACAAATGATATAGTATATGGTGCCTGTATTCCCTGATAATATTAGGGACCAAATTTTCAGAGAAGTAGATTATAATCACACTTGCAGAAAACAGTACAGTACTGTCAGCAATAGCAATAAATGGGAAAAACGGAGACATAGGGAAGCCTGTTGTCCTAATGAAGTGAAAATTCTACAACACATTGTGTTATAAAATGAGATTTGGCTTCTTACTGGAAGAATAAAACAATGGATTCAATAGCACACAGCACTACCGATTGAGTATGTTCTGGCTCCTTTAATCAGGGCTACTTTCCATGCAGAGGGGGGATGGGTAGGAGGGAAGGGAAGACAATCAAGGTCCTTACATTCTGAATGCTGTCACGTTCCATGGAGCACTGCACCATGAATAAACCAATTCAGACATGGGTCATAAACAAATAACTACCATTAGAAAATATGTATGGTATACATATATGTGTAACTTAATTTATAATGTAGCTATGACAGGTTTCTGCTGAGTTCAAACAGTTTGGCACAAAATAGCATCATTTATAATAAAGCCAGGTTTTAGCACTTGTTCTCAAAACACACAGGCAACCAATACTAAAAACATTCACAAAGCGCTCCAGGAACTGAAAAGACAGTTTGTCTGGTCGAACCAAAGACAGTTAATTGCAGCCTATCCAAGTAGGAGCAAGTCCATCTAATTATTAATGGGACATTGTCAAGCACGTTTAGCTTTGAAAAGCCCAGTTTAAAATAATTTTTCAAATCTGTCCTCTTAAAAAAAAATCAAAATATTTGAAAAAAAAATCACAGCTGTTACTAATGAATTACATTCAAAAGAATAACATGAACAAGCTCCTCTAGCAAGGTTCCTAATCAAGGTAGGAATTAATCATTTTTATAAAGCACTCATTTGAAAAGTCCAGTACGTCTGTATTTTGAATATGTCAGGGAATACTTCCATTGCAGTTTGGGTTTTGGAAATTCACTGCAATATATTCTTTGCAATAAACATGTTTTTTAAGCCTTATGAAAAATGCCAGAAATGCCCCTGCCCATCACAGAAGAGGTAGAGCATGGACAGCAGCAATGCAAGCCGTGTCAAATGCCGTAACCTTGGTCTGACCCTCCACGGATGAGTGGGTAGTTCAGCAAGGATCAACATGTTTTCTTTGTTATAACTGCTTCAAGACCAATGCTTGGAAAAGTCTCCTTCAACCTATTGTAGATTTAAGATTAAAACAGTTTCCATTAGAGGCCCCAAATTGACCCCTTTCCATAAAATCCATTAAAAGCATCTGATAGGTGGTGCTTGATAGGTTAGGGATGAGGTCGAAGTAGAATTATTCCACCAAGGTCCAAAGTTTGAAGTGAATTAGCTTCCTAATTTTGGACACCCTAAAAATAGAGGTATTCACCAGAGTTCAAAATGTCTTCTAATTTTTTTGCCACTTTATTACAAAGCAAGCAGGAAAGCAATAAAATTTACCTTACTGCCCTTTAGCTGTTCAGAACCAGAATTTCAATTCTAATTTAAAAACCTATTTGCTTTGAATCAAGAGTGTCAACGTTGGCTTTGGTGAACCTCATGTGGAATGTCAAATGACTGCTGGAAGGCAAATCTTCTTTCTCTTCAAGTAAATATCAAGCTCTTGTTCTTGAGAGCTAGACCTCCAGTTCTAACCCAATCACTTGTTAATGATGAAAAGACAATTTTCCCACCAAAGGCTTCCAAGAGGGGTCAGCAAGTCTCCTAAGACTTTGTAGGAAAGAGAAGTCAGGTGGGGGACTTCTATTTTTCCCCACCTACGAATCTCAGGAGTTCTATGGGAAGATGATCTCCTGTTCCCTAAACCTTCTGTTTTCTCTGACTGCCCCCCTCCCACCCACCACCATCCCCCCCCCCACACACACACACACACACACTGTGGATCTCCTGAGGTCCTTTAATGGAAGGGCTCATCATAAAGAAATCTCATTGGTGCAAACCATAGATTTGTAAGGTGAAGAAGACAGGAAAGGTGCTATTGCTTCTTCCCCACTTCAGCTCCTGAACCTCAGAGCTTCCCGCCAGTACACACCTCCCCACCTCAAGTCCTGGAAGTCTCCCTGTGGCCCACCCCGAGACCTGTTCCTCCCGGGTCCCTATAGCCCCTCTCCCTCAAATGTTCCCTGAATGTCTTCTGTGACAACCGGTACCCTTTTATACGGTTATGATAGATTTTGAACAAAATATGCCTTGTGAGATATCATTTGAAAGATCATAATCTGCTGAACATTATTGTCCTGATAAAATATGTGTGGCAGCATTGTATATAAAGTTACAAGACTCCACTGTATAATATTGTTATAATATGCTCCAAGATTAAGAAAAGCAGGTTCAAACCTGTTTCTCAGAGACAAAGACACACGGACACCCCAGCCAGGTGCTAAAAGGCTATCGCCTGCTTAAGAGACATTCTCCAGCAGAGGGGAAGGGGTAAACAGAAATTTACATTCCATCACAGGGATGGTTCAAACGTCACAGCCGAAAGAGACTGTTTTGTCACCATGACTCAGCAAGGGGGGATAATGCTTGACTTCACTCATCTTCCTCCCATCTCTATGCTCATGACCTCAATGAATACCTGAGGGACACTGAACTAAGGGGGAAGGGTTCCAGGCTGGAAAGAGACCCAGCCTGTGAAATTTACTGCAGAGTGTGGTAAGAGAAATGCCTTTGCTTTGAATTCTGTTAGTCTGTTAAATTAGCCATCAGTTCGCATTTTATCTTGTATTTCTTTGGTAACCAATCCCGACTTTTATGCCTCATTGCTTGCAGTCACTTAAAATCTTTCTTATCTTTTTGTAGTTAATAAACTTGTTTAACTGTTTTATCTTAACCAGTGTGTTTGGATTAAAGTGTGTGGGAAGCTCCATTTGGGATAATAAGGTTGGTGCATATCATTTTCCACTGATGAAATGACAGACTTTATATGAACTTGCATTATTCAGCAGTGTGGTGGACAGTGCAAGATGCACATTTCTGGGGTAAAGTCTGGGATTAGAGAGCTTGCTGGTGTTCTTCTGCGGTTTAATTCATGAATGGCTAGTTAGGAGCACACAATACCATGTAACTGGGACACACTGGACACTGTGTGTTAACCGGCCAGGAGTGACTGTTCTCACAGTAAAGCACTGTAAGAGGTACCCTAGGTTGGAGAACTGGGGAGAGACAGCTGTTCAACAGTCCAGATTGTACCCTGGCTAATGTCACACTCTCACTCCTCTGGATGTCTTTATTCGTCCTCCACCAGTGTCCCAAGAGTTAGGATGGCAGGGCACCTGCCAAGAACCAAAGGCTACCATCACTGCAACTGCCTGTCCTTTTAGAGAACTTCTTGTGAGCTTGACCTTAACTCTGAATTTACTGGGTTACAACTTTATTTAATTTATTTCTTTTTACCCCTGAAAGGTAATATACATGCAAACCACTGATGTGTTCCTGCAATCTTCATTTCAGCTTAATGAAGGGGTTTTTTTGTGCGGGGGATTTACAATCAATACAGCACCGTCCATTTAATTCAAATAGGGTGAAGCTCCATCCAAAGAAAATGTAGATGAGGTAGATAATCTGATACCTTGTACTGGACCACCTTAGAAATGTTGCTGTGCAAAAGGCTATCTGGAAGGTGTTTTTTTCAGCTTGGAAGCTTTTGTACTGAACATACACAGTAGGTATCAGCTTGTCATATAAACTATTTTTCAAACATTATTTACTTTCCAAAGATGTCTCTAAAACCTCTCTTGAGAAACTCACAGGTGTTACCCCTAGGTAACTAATGTATTATTTATTGCTCTAAGATGTATGCTGAACTAGGAGGACACATCTCCCTATAGCTACTTTAGCCAACGGAGGGTTAACAGAACTAAAACTGTGTATTAGAGACAAAATGCTTGGTTAAAGAATGTTAAGGATTTCATTTCAGTCAAGGAAAGCAAAGAAATGTAGTTAATGGAGCCATTCCATACTTAACTTTCCATTTAGTACTGCAGGCTTCCAGAACCATGTTTGATCTTTTATATTGTGTACTGTAACATAGAGGCAGAATAGAATGAGTTTAAACCACAGAGTGACAGCCTTAACTTTGAATGTTCTTGCTTTTGTTAGATTAAATTAAAGCTGTAGCCAAAAATACTGCTCTTGTTTTGCATGCTGAACCCCCACTGACGTTAATGGAAGTACTGTGCACCGTTCTAGGAAATCATATGTTCTAAGATTGTGTTTTAACACATTTTTTTCTGAGTTAGAGGTAGTAGGCTACCCCAGGCATTTGAGCTTGTCCAATATTTTGTTGTTCCTACCTCTAACTGAAAGCCAGTTCAGACATTATCCTCGGTGTGGTCCTCCCCTTCATTAAACAGATGTTCTTCTTCCTAGCCACACCCATCATAATCTAGGCATCATCACAGAGACCACCTCTCTTATTGTTTGACTCTGTGTCAGTTGCACAAAGGAGCTAGAGTTAACATATTGGTTTAAGAGATGGGATTGGTGAGTGGGTGTTCTCAATGAAAGGTCTTTGCCTTTGGAACTCCTTCCTCCCCATCCCCACCTTTGTCAGCCAGACTACATTTTTGGTGACCTTCAGGATGTACTGCAAGGCCCACATATTTTCCCAAGCTCTTTAACAGGCAGAGAGCTGTTGATTAGGGTTTTGGAATAGATGGCTGGAGAGTCTTTGGTTGACACTGAGATAAGTTATAGACAGTTTAAGTACAGTTTTTAAATGTTTATGTATGCTAAAAGATTATTAACTAGCACATCTTATGAATCCAAATAAATAAATGGCTTGACTGGAAAAGTTGGTTTACTGGCAGGTAGGAGGCACCAGTGAAGCAATCAGGCATCATCCTTCTTCTTATTCACACATCTGAGCGTAGGTAGCTCACTTCCATGACACACCCAGGGAGAAAAAGACTTCAGATTTGCCTAATTCCCTCATTTTATTCACATCTGAATTTTATGCTATTTACATTGTTAGTCCCTTGCCATTTGGGGCTGAAACATATTATAAACATTCATAATAATGCAAACAAACAAACACACCTAATTATCCCCGCTCAGATCGGTGTGCTGAGGGAACCCTTTGTGTGCCGATCCTCTCCTTTTCCCATGGAAAGAGAGGTTAACTGCCTCCCCAAAGGACTTGTGTAACGTTATAGATCTGTGACTGAGGAGTGGGCAGAGAAGAGGTGAAGGGTATGGGCCTGAGGCAAAAGTGGCAAATACTAGATGAATATGCCCTGGCAGGAGGGACTCTATGGTGACACACTGCGCTGAGGCAAAGGAGGGTTAGGAAGCCCCTGTCACAGGGCCTCTGAGGCTATGGCTTTGCTCTTCTGCACATTTCTTGGGATCTTCATGGATCTCAAAGGGTCTGCATGGCCCTTCATTCACTCCATACACATAAACCTCATCCCCAAGCAGAATGATCTGGAGAAAAGTCTGAAATAGAACCCTCTGACTTCAATAAGACTTGAGCACACTAAGAATTAGGCCCTACATGCTGATAATCAGGCAGTGGTTAAAAAAAACGCTACAAAAATTATCTTTTGCCTGTTCCAGATCTAAAAGTTGATTCGTTTTAAAGCAATAAATAGTGTAAAGGTTGATAGCTTTTGTGCCCTATTTCAACACAATGCAAATGAAATGTTTTAAAACCATTGAGTTTTGAAGTGGACCTGAACCAAAATCCTAGATCCAAATACACACTAAGCTTTGAGGAAGTCAGATCTGCATGCTAAGGCTCAGGATCCATCAGGATCTGGATATGTAGGGGAGGCCCACCACTAGTTGAATTATGAACATGGTTTACAATAAAAACAGCAACTGACCTTAATTTTCTTTGTGCTGCTGAGCACTCGCTTAATACTGAACTGTGGCAGCCTATTTTTCTGCGTCCTCCAAAAACTTTTTTACATTTCAAAACGCTTATATTTGTTTAAAACATAAAATAGGGGATAAATACTCCTGTGAGCCAGGAAAAATATACTTCATCTGAGTAAGGGGGAGAGTTGGGACTATTGCCAGAAACTATTTAATAATTTGGAGCCATTTTTACTCTCTTGTTTCACCGGGGGGGGTGGGTGAGGGGGGGGAGAAAAGACTGTTTAAAGACCGTGAAATCTTTCTTGCTTGCTTCCTTCCTTTCTTTGTAGGAAAATCCAGGTAATTTGTTTGAACTTAATCTGCCATTTTAGGAATTCCCCTTTGCATGAGAATCAGAAAACCAAATAATTCAGAGCTAAAGCTAGACCACACTATTTTAATATTAACCTGAGATGAAGTACTGCCAAAATGAACAACCATGGCCTCGATGCAGGAAAAATTGTATTATTTCATATCTAAGTTGTTAACACTTGTATATCCTGACATTCCTATTTATCCCGGAGTGTTAGGGCAAGACCCTGCTACCCCTGAAATTAAACAGGAATTTTACCAGTACTTTCATTAGAAGCAGGATTGGACCCTAAAAGTGTCTGTTAATCCTAGCGGCAGATCCTCAGGGCAGGCAGTGAATCTCATTTGAATCAGACACATTATGGCCTTTACCCACTGCTGTAAATTGGCTCTGAGTACATGTCTGTGAGTAGGTTTCACTAACCCAGTTTGAGATATCAGCAGTCTCTATTGCAAAAAGCTATCAACTGCATTGCTTCTTATATTACTTATAAACAGCAAGACAACACATGAACATAAAAGCTACAGGGCATTTGAAAAGTGCTGCTTGGGTCTGTCTTTTCCTGTTTCTCTTCAATGTTTTCACTACCCTTACTAAAATCTGGCTGACAAGAGTGTCTGCACTGAGATTTATAAACACAAGAGGGCAGACTATATGTAATATGAAAAGGAACACGAAAGAAATGCATATTTTCCTATTAGTTTTCACAATTTAAATTGCTGAGGTAAAAAAACAACAACACTTAAGACAAATATTTTTAATTTTCAACACAAAAATATCTAGCTAAGCCCTTCTTTGTTCCCTTAGGCACTTTATTGTTAGTGGTACTTTTACAGAAGACTTGATTTTAAAACTAGCTTTGTGATAAAGTGACAAGTTTTTTCTCTTGAAAGTATAGGGATTTTCTTAAGCTCCTATATAACACTAAGGAAAGTTGCTTGTTTTGTGCCAATTTTGCTGTCCCAACTAATGAAAATGCAACATATACTCTCCAAGTAAATTCTACCTGCAGAACTCTCTAGAAAGACAAAGTTTAAGGGTTTAAGTGTATTTCACTCATCTTTGCAGAATTCTTTGTTTATCTCCTCAGGAATTCATACAGCAGCTCATTTTTGGCTATTTACTCCAGAAGAAGTAAACAAAATTGTGACCTGGAAGTGTGGTTCAGTCTTGCTACACTAAATAACAAGCTTTTCCAGGTTTAACTTTTGAAAAAAGTTCACATCTAAACTCCTTCAACCACATGGACTCTAAAAGATATTATTTCTTCAATACAACTACTAACTCAGACTCACACCTTTATATACGTAGAGAAATAAAGCACTTCTTCATGGATTGAATGTCATGGAATTTTCTCATTCATTTCTTTAGAGAGTTGAAAATCTCCCAGATTGAGTGCCCAGTCCACCTCCCATTGAAATGTGTGGGAGTCCTTCCATTGATTTGAGTGGGAATCAGATTGGGCGCTTACAGATTGATTCTGTTCCCAATGAAATAAATTGGGATTTTACCATTTGGAGTAGGATTGGCCCTTAATTTTGTGAATTAGGTGTAAATAGATTGAGCACTAGATCCTCCTAACCCTTACTCTTGTGAGTAGTCTCAAAAACTTCATGAGTAGTCACTCAACTAGTTCTTACTCACATGAGCAGTCTAATTGGCTTTGATTAGATGATTCACATAGGTAAGGACTACTTGCCTAAAAAAGATTTGCAGGATTGGGCCCCAAGAGTTGCATCCTGTGGTTTAGCATGAATCAGGACTGCAGAATTAGGCCCTGTTTTCAGAAAATACCATAGAGGAGATTTAGATTCTGAAAAGTTCTTAGGATTCTTGGATTGCAATGACAATCAGTGTTTCCATCTGTTTTAAACTAACACTGATTACTGACCATTTTTGAAAAATGTCTAAAAGAATTGATTTGCTATTCAAGGTGAATCAATACATGTATTCTTACAGATCCCTTCTTTGACATTAACAATCATTACACATTCTACATTTTCCTTCCCTCTTCAGTACATCAGCATTTACTTTCAACACAATGTTACAAACAACACTTGCTAGGTGCTATTTATGATTTTGCAAGTGATGTCATCTCCAGCATTTCAGTTACACAGGATATCTTAAGACATAAACACAGATAAATATAACTATTACATAAACATATATCTGTTAAAATGTAAAGCACTTGTTAAAAAGGAAATAGAATACCTTTGTCTGAGAACATGGTCTAATTATTACACAGACTGTATTTTTATTTTTAAACAGTTTTTCCAATTACAGACGCCCCCCGACTTACGCAATCGTTCCATTCCGGAAAGCCTTGCATAACTCAAATTTTGCTTAAGTCGGAAACGTATACCTGTACATTACGCAAAAATTTCTGCAACTCGAAAATCCTATTTCTGGCTTATGGAACTTTTTCCATAAGTACGAATTTGCGTAAGTCGGGTCTTGCATAACCCGGGTAGTGTCTGTATAGTCAAACTTTTATTATAAACATATTTGAATTATATACTATACTGGGAAACATATCTTGTCAATGAAAGAACTGTGTTATTCCAGTGGTCAGTCATCCATCCACCTTCTATCCCAGGTTTTCAGACTGTTAGCTCCAGGTTGGCTAACTATCCCTTTGGACTGTTAAACAAGAACAGGACCTTGGGAAAGGAAATGCTCTGGCAATATCTCTGGGTCTTATGTTCAGAACAGGATAAAAGGCGAAAAAAGACGACACCACCCTACGAATATGCTTCTGGTGAGGAAGTTAATCAGTATTTGAACACAGTGAACTTCCCTTCCTCAGAACTAAAAGGAAACACCTTGAAGATAATTTAAGAAGTGTAATAGCTTATGCAAAAGACTTTCCCATTCCCAGAATATCTCTTTAAGGGCCAGATTCTGCAGGACTTACTCAGGAAAAACTCCTATGGAATTCAAAGATTTTTTTTTTTGCCTGAACTGCAGTATTGGGACGCAAAAGAGCCACTACAAAGAAGTTTGTCTTATTATTTGTTTGCAAAAAATGAAATTACTTTCCTCTCTCCACTCTGCCCCAAGAAAAATATCCATATAAAACTATGCGTGAATTTATTTCTATTAGAGGAAATCTTGTTAGATGAGTACAGTTCTGAAAAGTTATGTTATGTAATCAGTTTCCTAGAACACATTACAGCAAATATTAAAAATCAATTTAATTTAGGTCCTTTCTCAGTAAGATGACTAAAGATCAGTAAGTCATAAATGCAAAAACTGAGCATTTATAATTAATGAGTACACATTATTCTAAAACTGATGGGTCAAATGCTACTAGAAGTTTATGTAAGCTACAAATTTATTGTTCACGCGCAGAAATTTAATTTAAAATTCTAATGTATTATACCCTATGTTCAGTAGAAAACTATTCTTAGAAGCTAAGTACTATGAAAGATAACCGGGCTTTGATGAGATGATTCATCAACCGGGCTTGAAGATTGTAATTAATAGGTTGAGGTCTGCTCTGAGGTACCTGATAATGAAAAAGGTGTTTCAAAACAAATACTGAGTCAGATTTTGCCATGCTGATGTTGGCTAGTACCTCACTCCATGGAGAGGCCCCTGGGACTAGATCATTACTTTGGAACAAGACTTGTGTATGGAGTGACAAATAGGTGTACCCCAGGAGTAGTACAGAGGATAAATTGTGCCTCTTGGCGGCACAAATCCCACCTTGCTTCCCCACTCCTCTGTCATGTGTCCATGGGAGGTAGTACTTTGCTGCTGGCCTGTTCCAGCACCACCTTACAACATTACCCACAATGGCTCAGTTGTACCAGAACACTTGGGAAGCAAAGCCAAGGCTCCAACTACTCTCCCCATCACTTCTCCCCATCCCCCTTTTCTAGGAGGGAAGCAGTGGGTGCATAGCACCCATTTACTGATGCTGCCCAGACCTAAGATCCAGGTAAGCAGTCATGAGATAAGAGGGGAGGACCTTTCATGGATCAGTAACTGGTTAAGAGATGGGAAACAAAGGGTAGAAATAAATGGTCAGTTGTCAGAATGGAGAGTGGTGTCCCCTAAGGGTCTATACTGGGACCAGTGCTGGGCAGCATATTCATAATGATCTGTGAAAAGGGGTAAACAGTGAGATGGCAAAATTTGCAGATGATGCTCAGGCCTGGTCTACACTGGGGGGGAGGGAGGGGATCAATCTAAATTATGCAACTTCAGCTACGTGAATAATGTAGCTGAAGTCGACGTACATAGATTGACTTACCATGGTGTCTTCACTATGGTGAGTTGACTGCTGCCACTCCTCCGTCGACTCTGCCTGCGCCTCTTGCCGAGCTGGAGTAGAGAAGTCGACAGGAGAGCACTCGGGGATTGATTTATCGCGTCTAGACTAGACACGACAAATCGATCCTCGCTGGATCGATTGCTGCCCACCGATCCGGCCAGGTAGTGAAGACATACCCAAAATTACTCAAGATAGATAAGTCCAAAGCAGACTGTGAAGCGTTACAAAGGGATCTAACAAAACAGGGTGCCTGGGCAACAAAATGGCAGATGAAATTCAATGTTGATAAATGCAAAGCAATGCACATTAAAAAACAAAATCCTGATTATATATACAGAATGATGGGGTCTAAATTAGTTGTTACCACTCAAGAAAGAGATCTTGGAGTCATTGGGGATAGTTCTCTGAAAACATCCTTAATGTGCAGTGGCAGTCAAAAAAGCTTAGAGAATGTTAGGAACCACTAGGAAAGGGATATATAATAAGACAGAAAATACCATAATGCCTCTAGATAAATCCATAGTGCGTGCACATCTTGAATACTGTGTGCAGATCTGGTCGCCCCATCTCAAAAAAGATATATTGGAATTGGAAAAAGTACAGAGAAGGGGAACAAAAATGATTAGGGGAATGGATCAGCTTTCATATGAGAGATTAAAAAGACAGAGACTTTTCAGCTTGGAAAGAATATGATAGAGGATGATTGTGAAGTACGTGAATAAGGAAATGTTATGTACTTTTTCACATAACACAAGAATTAGGGGTCATCCAATGAAATTAATAGGCAGCAGGTTTAAAACAAAAAAAAGGAAGTATTTCTTCACACAACAAACAGTCAACCTGTGGAACTCTTTGCCAAAGGATGTAGTGACAGTCAAAACTATAACGGTTAAAAAAAGAACTACATAAGTTCATGGAGGATAGGTCCATCAATGGCTATTAGCCAGGATGGGCAGAGATGCAACACCATCCTCTGAGTGTCCCTAGCCTGTTTGCCAGAAGCTGGGAGTGGACGACGGGATGGATCACTTGATGATTGCCTGTTCTGTTCATTCCCTCTGAAGCACCTGGCATTGACCACTGTCAGAAGACAGGATACTGGACTAGATGGACCAACGGTCTGATCCAGTATGGCCGTTCTTATGTAGTTGTGGAGAAGAAGTGGGGCGAAGTTACTTCTTCTTAAGCCTCTGCACAGGGCCACAGTCCAAATCAGAATTTAGCCCATTAGGACTACTCACAGAGTAAGAGACTTCTCAATATGAATAAGGGTGGCAGAACATGCTGCATAATGTTGTTGAAATTAGGAAATATTATACTTTAATTCTCTTCATGAAGTGTGTTTTCTTTGCTTGATGAGATCCTTGGATTCAATGTTACAATATTACAGTTTCGCTACGAAGAGATGTGTACACATTCTTTAGTTGCCCAACCTCAAATCAACCGTATATTTTAATAAATTGAAAATATACTCAGGGACCAATCCTGAGGAGTTTTGCCTCTGACTTCAATAGGAACAGGACTGGGCACAATGTACATACAAAGACAATACAATTGAAGTTAACTTGCTGCTTAAAACAATGCTTTGAAGTAACATAACTTCAGATATGACTATGACTTGGAGGCACAAAAATATGTAATCAAAAATTGTTAATTAAGGTTATTTAAACTCCAAATTATATATGACTATCATCCCCACAAAAGAGCTGCTGTCTTTCCTTAAAGCTGCATGAACAATACCTTGTCTAACCTGAGACTAACTGGAGTACTACAAGTTCTGGTGGCAGAAAGCACAACTAGTGCAAACTGTCTTTACTGCCTTTGAACTGAAGTATTTTTTCATTAATATCAGTTTGCTTTTGAAACCACCTACTCCCATCCATAAGGGAAATGTAAAGTGACCAGGGCATATCCGTTTAAAGTGTTAAATCATCAAGGTACCACAATGCTGGATATACTAACACATGTTTTCTCTGTTTAATGGAAAAGATTTGGGGGGCTAATTTCAGCCTCGGGGAAAGTCACATCACAGGATCAAAAACTTCTGTGTCACATGAAAGTACAAAACTTCACTATATGGATTTCTGGGCCCAGAAATCTGCGGAAGCTAACAGCAATTAAAGCCTTGTTATCCCCTCCAATTTACTTTAAATTGTTGGACTTTGAAATCAGTCATTTGGTATAATTCATGAAGGAGGGTTATGTATAGTAGGCACATGTACTAAAACTATTGATCTTTTTGGAAAACTGATAAGCTGGTGTAGTGAAATCCCAAACTGAAGCTCTGAAGCTCATCCTTGAATGAAGCTAGCCATTTTACAGTAAAAAGGGGCTAATTTTTCAGATTAGTTCCATTTATAATGAAGTCAAGCTTTCTTTAATCTCACTGCACAGCTTTTAGTATGATGCCTTGCTTGATATGAATTTTACAGGTTTCTTTTTTGAAGGGAAAATACTGGTCAAGTTTATCTATATGGGAATCAAATTGCATTATTAAAACTGGAGGGAAGCACTTGATTCCTGTTTGAGAAACCGGAAATAAAATCGAACAGAAAATGGGATTTAAGAATCTGCTAAAAACGAATGGTTCATTCCTTCTCACGCTGAAGTCAATGGGAATTTTGCTTCAATGGGAAGACAGGCAGATCCATAATTTTCTTACCAAAAGAAAGCTGTGCAGTATTTTACATCGTATATGACAGACACAAACAATTAATTAGAGTGAGAAATGCATATTGTGCTATAGTTAGTGTTTCTTACTATACCAGTTTACTAGTCTACCACTTTTCCCCCCACTATCAAACAAGACACCATTTTACAGGTGAGCTACTAGTATCTGCTTCTACTTCTGCCTATACAAAGCTACAAATGATTTAATATTATAATTAAAAACAGATACTACAACCTTAAAGAAAAGTAAATGTTTGTTCTCATACAGTGCTGAAAGAGAACTAGTTCTGAATGCCAAAAGTTTACTTCCTTTTTTCCCTGCTGAATAACTCAAATGGCCACTGTAACCAGTAAAATGTTCCTCACTGTGAACGGAGACCTCCCTCCCCAAAAAGGAAGGGTTAAATTAAGCTAATAATAGAAACTAAACAAATGTTTACTCTGTCAAAAACATGATGTCATGTACCTAGGCCCAAGAGATTCTAAAACAGATTACCTGGACTGCTTATTAGTAAACCCTAAATGCCCTAATTTACCCAACCATTTATCAACAGTCCTAATGAAAAGCCTTTCCTGCTCTTGCAATAGATAAAAGTAGCCATTAGTCTCTGAACTGTACATTTTTACCAGCAAGACTTAGCAAGAAGCAAATCTTGAGATTAAAAAATCAGCTGGATGTTCACATAACAAGGTCCAGAGAGACATATCTAGGAGTTGCCTCTTTCAATCCAACACTGAATTATGTTGGAAGCTGTTTTCTATTCTTTTAGAGCTCTACTAGTGCCAAAATAATGGCAAGGTTTGCAAGTCCTAGTATATCTCAAGCCTTTCCCAAGGCACCCCAACACTATCTGAGACACTGAAACTATGGCAACCGAATAAGAAAGCAGCTTCCATGATTAATAGATGAAGATCCCAGCGACAGTGTCTAGGTAGGCCATAATTCAAGAAAGCAGGAGAAATTAGCATAGAATCCATCTCAAACTACCAATAAAAAGTAGATTTTGATAGGCATCAACAAAACTGGGCTTTTGTTCTTTTAAGTCCAAAACATTGTTTAGATGCTCATTTATATCACACTGAAAAGACGGGTTTCTCCCATACAAGTGACAGATAAAAATCCACCAGAACGATGAAGGGAACAATACAGACAATTTCCTACCTGGACATTTCAAAGCCAAATGCAAGCATATCTAATATTGGAATCATCCAATTGAGGCTGCATAGCTGGGTATAAGAAGTGGGGGTAATGTTTGCTGGGGTTGGGAATATGTTGGGATACAGTTTTCCGCATTGTGTTTGGGATTCATAAGAGGTACATTCCTTTTCATCAGCAACATCAGGACACTCATTTTCACTGCTGGAGGCTAGTGGTTACTACAACATTGATGAAAGGCCTGGAACATTTATAAAAATGCATAATAAATAAGTAAGTCACTATCCCCTCCAGGAAAACTTCTGATACATACCCTCTATTCATTGGTCTCAGGCTACCCTAAAAACCCCATAACAAAAACACTCTTCACTTCTTTCTACTTCCATAAACATTTGGTTTCCACTGAAGGCAATTAGATATAGAAACCACAGATGTATTGGAACATACTTTCTTCTTAACCTACCACTAAGGGCCCAATTTTGCAATCCTTCATGCAGGCAAAAATCCTATTAATTTCAATATGGCATGAACATTTAACAAATATTTTTGCAGAAATCCCCTCAGTAGCAGTTTTGTTTGATAACCACAGAAAAGAAATAGGAGAAGGCAGCATATTAAACATTCCAAGTATCTGCTCTAAAATACTGTATATAGAAATAGCTATTACTAACAATACTTAAAAAAAAAAAAAAAGGTCATCATGAATGCAGTGAATTACCATATGTCTTCACTCTTGAGATACAGCAACTGGCAGTTCTGTTAATAGCTAGTTTATCTATTTCATTTTACATCTCTGTTTCAACCACTACAGATATATTTTGGGAACCAAAAAATATCCTTTCATACAAGAAAATCTCTGTATTTCACACACAGCATTACCTACCCCTCTTTTTAGCTGATAAATAACTATAATTCCAAACTGTGGAAGGCCCTGGAAGACTGAACTTTCATGGGGTTTCACATTGAATTATGGGATAATGTGGTTGTGGTTCTTTTCTAGTTGTTCTTGCTTTTTAAAAGTTGTTTTCATAAAGTGATATCTATTTCAAATTGTAAAATTATGCCTTGAGTCAAACTCTAAATTTCAAAAAACATTAGGTTGGCAGCCTTATTTCTGTTCATCTGGTGCACAAAAGCCAAAAATTTGCTGATTTTGTGTGGAGGGAGGAAGTGGGATATTTCCTATGTGTCTCTTCCCTTCTCTATTTCCTGTGGCCCCTTCATTAACCATTAGCAGCTTTTCTGCTTCTGAAATGTAAAAAATAATGAGTCCTTCTATGGATATATTTTTAAAATAAACTATGACTTTCTGAACGATTGATTTCTTAGCTATACGTCTTTACTTTTAAAATTATTTTCATTTCCCTTGTTGCTTTGACCCTTTCAGAGCTCACTATTGCTAAAAAGCGACAGGCAAGATCAGTTTGTGCTTTGGAGATCTTCAGAAGAAATTTAGGATCTGCAAAAAATGGCAATTCAGTAAGGGGCACTCTTCCCTCTAAGTGCTATATCAATATCCCAGCTTTGTGCTTGGAGGCACTATACATCTACCAGTGCCACTCTTTGGATGAGCCCTAAGCCAAGTTCTTGACCACTTGTGATAATTAAATATCCCCAAAAATGTAAATTTCAGTGCTCAATTATTTCCACCATCTGGAATATTGATTTAGTTGATAAAATAGATTTGTGCATCATAAGAAAAGGAGAGATGTTAATTCTGGTGCCAGACCAAATTCCAACTGGAAATTAAGTTCTGCTTGCCCAATGCTGCAAACACCTTGGGTTAATCAATTATTTGTTGTCAAGGTCCAAATTTCTTGGTCAAGATATAGTCAAGGTCCAGACTCCAGAGAAAGTAATACAAAAATAATAACAATGATGATAATAGTAAGTAAATACTGTAAAAAGATTTTGTGGTCTATTCAAAAGTGTCTGGTGGTCTGGATTTGGCCCCGGGTCTGCCTACTGACTACCGAGTGACTTTACTCAGATGTGTGGCCCCACTGAGATCAAGTAAAGTTACTCACCAGCCTAAGAGTTCACAGATCAGGATCCAATTTTCTCTGCTTCCTATCCTAACAGTTGTGTACTGCTGCTGTGTGCTATTGAACAACAATTCCACTCTGTACCAGAGGTGGCCACATTTCGTTGTCAAAGTGATCTCCATATATTCCTTACCCACCTCATTGTAATGCTATGGAGGACAATTGGTTAATGGTTGTAAAATGCTTTAAGAATCACCAGGTGTGCTGGTAGGTGTAAGAGGGAATTAAAAGACATGGAGTTCAGCACAATTTATTACGGACCTGACTCTGACCTCACTCAAATCAGAGCATTGATACAGAGCTTTAGGGCCATATTACCATTAAGGGTTTCATACTGCAAGGATGTGCTCAGCACCTCACTATATCAGGCCCTGACTATGGACCATTTCTTACCATAGGATAGAATTTCCAGTGTAGGGACTTAATCCTGCAAACTCTTGCTCACCAGAGTAATCTCTGCTTACATGATCCCATTTTACTTTAATGAAACTACTCAGAGGAGTAAGGATTATTCACGTGAGTCAGCTTTTGAAGATCCGGCTCTGGAATTGACATTACTAGTGAAGTCAGATGGAAAAAAAAAGGTAAAAGAAAGCAGCATCTGTACCTGTTTAGGAATATAAGATTTCTATTTTAGTATCATTAGCCTTTCTCCCTACATATGGTTTGCCAACATATATAAAAATATATCAGAATGAATATTACTTTCCAGATTTTACTCTGTAGTTTGTTTTGAGCATTTTATTATCATGTATGGTAGCCATGTATTATACACAAAACATTTGTTTGGGTAGCATAACAATGTGTTCCTGCAAACAAGTAGGCTGCAACCCACGTGTTATCTCAGGCCAATTTAATCCTAAAACATTTTATGTCTTCCCTCTGTAAACCGTGTGAACTCCTTTCAGATGTATTTATGTATGGCTCTTCTCGCTCTTCAAAACAAGATGACAAATTTCCCCTTTCCTTACAAAAACACACACACAAACAGGTTCACAATCACCTATTTCCTTTTTAATGCGAACAGTTCTATTTTGGATTTATCACAGGTCATTAATTTGCTCCTTTTTAAAAAATCAATGAATCAATGAAAGCAGCTCCTTATCTATACCCTCTGCTACCTATTTCTTCTGACTCCAATTGCAATAGCTGCCCTCCTCAAATTACAAACATTAAAAAAGGGGCCATAGCTACCATCTACTTTTATCTTCAAGTAATTAAGACATGTTAAATACACATGTTCCTAGTAAATTTTAGCCCAATTATCCCCCTCTTTCAGGAGTATTGGTTTAGCTGATAAAGTAGATTTTGCCACCATAAGAAAAATATACAGTTCTAATGTAAACTAATTGAGAATATGCAAAACATCTGTGAGCATATGATTCTTTTCACTCAAACTATTCACTCATGTTTCATATCTTCTTTGACTCCTATTATATGAAAAGCAAATGTAGCAAATATCTTGTATTGCATGAAATTAATTATTCTTAAAAAAACATCAGTTTATCATTTACAGAGATAAGGCTGGATCCTGCAGTCCCTTGACTAAACTTCCATTGAAGTCAGTGGAAGATTTTCCTGAACAAGGAGTATAGAATTGCACCCATATTTTTTATATTTAGGGTTTATACAAGAAGAATATGCCCTTTGTCTTATTGTCTTTGGGTCTTTTATAAATGGTTACCAATATAAAAATTGGATGTTTTATATTCTAAAGAAAACTATAAACAGAGAAACACATTGGCACTGTAGGTGGTTTGGGGTTTTTATTTTATTACTCATGCCAGTAGTTCCATTCAAAGTCCTGTGGGACTACTACTGTAAGGAAGGGCTTGCTGGCAATGGCCCACTTTTCTTCAAAATATGCTGGCCAGCCCCATTAACCAAAACAAGGTCATTTGTCTTTTTCATTATTTTTTCCTGAAATCCACAAACCAATCTCTAAAAACAGTAATATTTAGGCACATCTTAAACCAGTCGAATAATCTGGGCAAGAGCTGCATAAAGGGCCTGATCCTGCAAGCGTTCTTTCTGTAAGTAATTTTTACTCACTGGAAGAGTCCTATTGAAGTAAATGAATTTACTCCTGTGAGTAAAGATTACTCGCATGAGGAATGATTGCAGGATGGGGCCCAAAGTAAATAAGAATGTGTAAACCAAACTCACAGTTACTGAAATTGTTTTTACAAAGACAGGATAATAGCTGGAGACAAGATTTTGCCCCTATATTTAAGGTTGGGTTAATAATTAACGTTAGTTCTGGTTTATATTAAGCAGGAGTTATCAGGGTGTATTTCAAATAATACCATACTATATGTAGACCAGAGATAGAAAGTGTTTGGGATGATTTAACTCTCCTGTTATGTATTTACAGACCCAAACATGCCCACCCCCCAATTAGGAATTTCCATTTTTTATTTATAGCCAAGTTAATTAAAGCCACTATTTCTGTATCTGCAATGAACTTTATGATCTTCATTCTGCCTCAATTTAAAGAGGTCTGAAAATGCATAAACATTGGCATAAGTATGTAGGTTTACAAACATACTTAAAGACCAGCTAATTATCTTAGGAAAGAAGAAAAGAGAAGAACAAATTTCCTTCTAAACAAGTGGTCAAGCAGACATGTAGGAAGAACCCAATAATTACTATATTACAACTAGCCATTAAATAGTCACTCATGAGATTCTTTGACTATGGTTAAAAAAAGCCCTACTGCCTTAACTTTGTCAAAGCTGCTGGGAGCCTAGCTTCAAAGGAACAGGGAAAGCTGTGGTTTTTACATTTAACCCTTCCTCTGGATGTCAGTCATCAGCACCAGTTTCCCCTCCTCTCATCACAAGCAAAGCTAGTTGGAAGTAAAGCAAAAATCTTTGGCACAGAGCGCTCCGTGCAGCCCAAACCAGATGCCTTTTCACACTTTCAAACTTTCACTAACATTTCCCGGGCCACGAGAATGCCCCAAATGGCTTCACTGGCCCCGGAGCCAACAATCCCCTGACCCAGACTGATTTATCTAATAATTGTTACTTCTGTAATTGCTTGTAGGAGGCCAGCAGCCACCAGCTCTCAACTTTCCCCCTTCCCCCAGGCAGTCTCAGTTCTGCTCCACTTTTCCAATACACCAGCAGGCAGGAAAACAACTCATGGGGATTTGCAGGCTCAGGCTCCCACTTTCGCTCATGCAAATTCACAGCCAGAGCACTTAATGCACATTACTCTCAACTGAGAGCTTTTCATGCTCCTGCACACACACACAAAAAATCCCTCCCACCAGCAGCATCCTCCCTGCCACTATCATCCCCCTCCGCCCCCTGCTGCTGGCTGGGATTTCGGTGGTGAGAGTGGCGGAAAGTCCTCTGGCCCTTTCAGATCTAACACTCTCTGTCTGAAATAGTCCGGAGGGCGAGGGGGCTTATCGCCATCCCAGGACGGTTCCTTCTTACTCCCTACAGCAGGGAGCCCCCCTCGCCTCCCCTTCCCTTTCCCTTTCCCCCGCCTTGTATTTTTCACCCAGGCAGCACTTTTAGGAGGGAGCTCGGAACAAACACTCCATTGTGCGATCCAGGCCTGTTATTTCCTTTTAGACAAACTTTGCCATGGGGTTGCCTGGTTCCCCGGGGTCTGAAGGGTCGGGGGGGGGGCACACACTGGGGGAGCAGCAGGGCAAGGGCGCTCAGAGGAGGGAAAGGGCGAGGGCTTTGGTTTCCTAAAGGACCGTGTTATGGCTCCTTCATGCTCGGGTCAGTGCGGACAGTTGGCAAGAGCGGGTCAGCCCCGTGGTCCTTCCAGTGTGGCTGGCAGGACCATGGGGGAGGGAGTGCCTGAGCCGCCCCCACCCCAGTGCCAGAGGAGCTGACAGCAGCGGCGAGAGGGGGCGGGGAACAGTCCTGCCCGAGAGCCACCTTCGCTCGGAGCCGACTGGCGCTGCGGGGAGTCAGCCCGTGGTGGCTCCCGACACATACACACACCCCAGCTAGGAGTGGGGGGGACAGCGCCAGAGCCTCCCCTGCTCCCTGCTGGCAAAGCAATGACAGGAGCCCGCGGCTGGGAGGGGGAGATCAGCCCGGAGCGCCAGCCCCATGCTAGCGAACAAAGCCAGCCAGGCAGCAGCGCACATCCACACCCAGGGACCAGCATGGGCACGGGGGGCGCGGGGCAGAGCGTGTGGGGCTCCCAGCTGGCAGGAGGCCCCTTTGTTCCACACCCAGCGCCCCTGTCAATAACAACAGCGTCAATACCCGGGTTAAAGAGCAGCGCCCAGGGATTACGCACGTGCAAGGCGCCCACATTGTCCCCATAACAAAGACTCGCCAGCTCCCCCCGTGACGCTCTGCAGCCCCGGGATGAGCAGCTAAAGGCGGGGGCTGGGAGCCCCAGAGCCCGCTCCCGGCCCGCTTTGGATCTCTCATACGGGCGCCCCGCACCGCAGGCAGCGCGCACGCCCAGCGGCGGGGCAAAGCAGCCCGGCTCCGCGTCCGCTGCGAACAAGCGGGGCTGAGTGAGGCGCAAGGACAAACGCCTTCAGCCCCGCTAGCGCCCGAGCCCCATAGGGACGCCCCGGTGTGCCAGCGGGCTGAGCAACTCGACTGATAAAAAAGGCAGCCCAAGCCGCAAGCTGACCGGGCAGGGGCAGCAGCACAACGTGTGCTAGGGCGGGCGGCTCTCCCCCGCCTTCCCGAAGCGCTGCCGAGCTAGAAACCAGCAGCCAACCTTAACCACACACCGAACACGCTTCTCCCGGACCCGCCAGTGCAAGCCAGGAGGAGCCTTCCTTTGCAAGCAACCCAAAGGATTAGATATAGATATGGAGCGGGGAGTACTGTACCTTTTCGGTGCATGTATCTAGGCAGCTAGAGGACAGAACTAGCTGATGTAGTGTCCCATTTAGTAATCCATTTAAGGGGATCTCTCTGGGAAACTGGATCCACTCTCTCCTTTGCAATCCTTTGTCATTACTACATGTGTGCTTCTTTGGGGGATGGGATGTTTAATATTGCTACTTTCTGGAATGCAAATGCAATTTGCTCATTTCCAATGACGGGAGAGAAAAGGGGGAAGAGGAAAAAAGGTTTAGCAACTCCTCTCCAAACCCAAATTCCACTAGGATCCCACTCCAGGAAGTCCCCTTCAGTCGAATCTTAGGAGATAAGTCATTTCAGGGTCTTGTCCTGCTCCCTTTCTACCAAAAGTGCGCCAGGTGTAGAGGCTGCTTCAGGAAAACTCCTAGGCAGGCGGCACTCTGTGTGCCACGGCAGGAAAGCGCGGTTGCTTTAGCCCAAAGCTCCTGGTCATTGAACTGTGTTTGTAGAGGAGTTCAGAGCAACCTCTCTCCCTTTGCCCTGCCTCTCTTCCCACTGCTAGTCTCCGAGTCCCAACTCCTCTGTCAAAGGAAGGCAGCTTCGCTGCGGGTGGAGTCAAATCCCGGACTGGATCTCTCCAGATGGACTCACTTGATTCCACCCACCCTTCTTCTCCAGTCCCTTGCTGTACCGAACAAGGATGAGCATGTGCAATGGGTAGGGGATAGGGTGAGAGCATGGCGAGTTTCCAAGTGGATATTCCCCCTCCCCCTGACATATACAAACAAGAAGGTAACGAAAGTGAAGAGCTGGAAAAGCCCTTACCCCATATACAGCATTTATGTACAGTACTGTGTTTGTAATCAGGACTGGGGATAAAGCAGTGATGAGAGAAGTATTACTGATTCTTCACGCAGAAAAGGGCAAGGAAGAAGTGCTCCAGGAGACGAGATACAAGAAAGGATTTGCTCATCGATTTTCTTAAATGAAAAAATTTTAAAGGATGAGGGTAAGTGAATTAAGACTTTCTAATTCTGAGAACTGTTCCAGTGCTCAAATCCTAGAGCAATGAACATCCTACACACAAAGCGAATTGACTATAAGATATGTAAATATATGTAAAATAACTGTTCAGTACATAGTATTCTTATACAAATAAGTAGATATAACAGCTCTTGAAAGAAAAATATATGCCAAGAATAAACTAACAGAACTATGATAGTCTGAACACTGTGCTTGAAATTTTGTATTTATATGCAATGAGAAATGTTTTATTTAAATCCTTAATAAAGTGAATGTAGTGCCAATAAAAAATCCCCAATAAAAATACCTACACACGCACATTTTAAATATTTATTTTATACAGGTGCATGAAGAGAGGAAAAGGGATAACCTTTCTTCTACAAACATTAACTTGCCAAGACACAGCCTCCATCCATCGCCCGCGTTAAAAAAAGACTTTTTAAAGGAAACTTGCCAAAGGCCAATACATCCTCACTCCTCTCCATTCCCAAGGCATATCCTTATTTCTACCCCATATGTATATGCTTATGTCTACGTCAGATTTGTACTGAGTGAGGCAACCATAAATGTTGAAAATGCTGGCAATCGAAATTTTCCACCACCGCGATTGTTCCGGGTCCACTAAAACTGTTTTCCATACCAGTAGCAATGTTTCGTTTTAAGAGAAAGCAGCAGCAAAAGAGCAGGGAGCTATACTTGTATATCAAGGTCTGCAGGACAGAGCTGAAAAGATGACAATGAAAAAGTGCCTGGAGTCAAAAACAAATCAGAAGCCTCAGGTGGTCTAACTTGCACCTCTGAAACCTAAGTGCCACTGCGTATGTACACAAGTTACACAGCATATGCCTATATTATAAGTACAGTCTGTGTGTACAGTGTATCTCAGATGATATGATTAAGAACACACGCACACAATAGCTCTACCTAGAGGGGTTTAGCCTTGGGAGAAAGACGTCTCCGAGCTGTCTCTTGCTGTTTTCCCTGTGTGCCAGAAGGGGCCGTTGCACTAATTCGCCTGGGCAAACAATGCGAGGCTTGATTAAATTTGCAAAGTTGCTGCCTGATCCGTTTTCCTCTGAAGGCGACGGCAAAACTCCCACTAACTTCAATGGCAGCAGGATCGGACGTCTGAGTTGCGCACGTATTAGCACAGCGGGAGCTCCCCTGCCTCCTGTCATGCTAGCATGGTACTGTGGCGCACTTCTCAGCTGCGAGTTCAGTTTGTGTGCGCAGATACACAGACACAGCTCCTCCCGCTCCAGTCTCTGCTCTGTACAGATAGACGCATGCTACGTATATCTCCAGCTACCGCTATTCAGTTTCCACAACGCATGTTATATGGAGAAGTATTCCATTCTATTGTGTAACCTCCTAATCGCATTTTACTGACATTAAACATTCACGGAGGGCACTAATCTGCAGTACCACGATGCCATCCGTCCGATGGCCCTCTAGGGAAATAGGGCTAGTCGTGTTTGGCAGATCAGGTCCCAGTTGTCTTCCCCACCCCACCAATCCCAGTTTGTTAGCTGCTGGCTGGGTTAATCCGTCCGTGTCTCAGAGCCAGTGAAAAGCAAGAACAGAGCTAATAAATTAATCCTCCGGTTTCCCACCCCCCGCCCAGCAACCCTGCTGCTACCGCTGCCAGTCAATGCTGCTACTCCGGCGAGTGGCTGCACTAGCGCCCCCCAGGCTCAGGTGCGGTGAAGGAACGGTGCAGCCTGCCTTTCACTCTTGGCTCCAGCAGCAGCCCCAGCCCCACACTCCGCGGTTGATTTACATGTTAATTGTGTCTGGGAAAACTTCTTTAATTGCCGGAATTAGGCAGAGCAAACGGATTGTTTCACAGGCTGAACCAAATTAATTCCAGGTTTAGCTCCTTCCCTTAGAGAAACAAACAATTAAGCTGTCTTGTTTTCTTTATGGATATCGTTGAAATGGGAGACACGTTGCTTTTCTAGAGAGGGCGGGGTGGGGTTTTCTTTCGCAGGGTGTATTTGTTATTTTGAATATTAATGTTTATTTATTTATTTTATTTCACAGAGTCGTTATATGAAGAGGATATTTCTACTGGCACAATCCAACCAGTAATACACTGATTTACAATTGCTTACCTTTTCATAGCATATCACTAAAGAAAGCTGTGTCCCACCTCTCTGATTTTCCAAATCCCTGCTGCATCCAGTTAGACAGCTATCATTTTAAACCGTTTGGATTTCGATTATGAGATGAAACTGTAGTGGAAGCCACGTGTAAATCCGCTCGCTTGGAGCTCTGAGACTCTTTTACCAGTGCCTTTGTGACAGCAAGAAAAGGAGCGGGGGGAATAAAAGCAAAAGATCCCCCATCCCCCTTTTGCTGATTTCAGCCTGTTCCTTCTCTGACTGCTGCCGCTGAAACCTAGAGGCTATATGGTCAAAACCTGACACTCACAGACAGGATTGACGTTCAGAGTCCTCAATCCCACTTCAATCAGTTGGTCTCCAGTTTGAAACAAAGCACTGCTTGGGACGTGGGAGGGATGCAAACCACAGTGGAGTCTCTTTACAGTGAATGAAGTGCAATTCAGTGCAGCACATGGAGACTTCTCAAGGATCTTAAATCTGGCTATAAAACATAACCTTTAAAGTCCTGGGAAGGAGCTAAACTATAACCTGAATTCATTTGGGGGGGATGCAAGACCATCTCCTCTTGTCTTGATCTAACTAGTGTGCAAATGTTTCCTAACAATACTTTTACTGTATCTGTGCCCCATGAATAGATCCACAGGGTTGCTGTCCTTTCCCTTTCAACAATAATTCTACTGTACTGCATTGAATCTTTAGCTCCATTCACTTTTTATATCAAATTATTGTTTGGGAAATTAAAAAATAACTGGAGCAGAATAAGATGAAAAATATCAAAGATTAAACAACCTAGATCTGTAACTAAAAAAACAACAACAAAAAACAATAACAAAATTGCATATTTTCTTGAGGTCTTCAATTGTATGGTATGGACCTTAATGTCTTCAAGAATAATTTCCATCTTCCAGATCTCAACTGACCCATGTTACAACAGCCGCCTCAAGTAATACATTTCAGAACCAGATAAGTGAAATGATGGATTTACTAGCTGGCCATAAGAAGCATGGCATTAAAATAATTACTTGTTTATGACAACTGTTTTTCTGCCTTTTACTTTTATATAATAAAAGGACTGCTAGAAATTGGCTTTGCTGTGGTATTTGTTTTAGGATCTAAAGTTACACACAAACACATTCAATTTCTAGCTGTTAGATTACAAGGAAAAGGATTTTTCTGGTATCAAGAAAATTTCCCCACCCCCAGTCCTCGACAGTTTAAACCAAATATGTACTTAGAGTAATTTTCTAACCAAAGGAACAGAGACGTTATATATTTTCTTTCGTTTCACTGGAAATTTAAAACAAGACAGCTCTGCACCAAGCAGAATAATTGCTGAGGATGGATAAACTGAGTGATGAATCCTGCTCACCTTAATAAGTTAACTTGCTGGGCCTATGCAGGTGAATATGATGAGGAGGATTTGGCCCCATTAGCCTACTTTTTATTGTAGGGTAAAGGTACTGGCTAACTGCCACTTCACATGCCTAAATCCCAGAATCAGTCCACTAAGATTCACTAAACCCCTGCTCTGTTGCCCCAGAACCCTATAGGTGCCTAAACTGGCTCAGCACCTAAATTTTTACAGTAAGAGTTCCCTAGGTGCTTATGTTACTGCCTCTGAGCATAAGCCGTACATGAGGCATCCAGACACTTAAAACTCAGGGCGATGCATAAACTGGGGACAAAATAGGTATTCCTCCATATAAACTGCCTGCAGGACCTAATCCTGTAATCGCACCAAGACCTTGCCTACTGGATCAGGCCTCTATAGGTGAGCTTTGCACAAAATGGGGAGAGGAGGAGCTCCTTCCTAACTTTTAGCCACTGGTTAGGGTACTCACCTGGGATGTGGGAGATGCCTAGGTCAAGTAGCGCCTCCACCTGAGGAGATGGGATTGTGAACTAGGATCTACCACCTCTCAGGTGTGTACCCAAATCACTGGGCTATGGGATATTCTGATGTGGGGCACCCTAAATTTCTCCTGTTGAAGTTGCACTGTGGCTAACAAATAAAAAGAGTCACTGGAGCAGGGGTACTGAATTCTGGGTCTCCCACCTCCCAGTTCAGGCTAAAGAGTCAGCATGATTCTCATACTCTATCTGTACCTCTCTCTCTCACCTGATAACTTGAGATGGCTAGAGCACTGTGTTGGGAGACCCAGAATTCAGTACCCCTGCTCCAGTGACTCTTTTTATTTGTTAGCCACAGTACCACAGCTTCAACAGGAGAGTGTGAGGGAGCCCCACATCAGAATATCCCCTAGCCCGACTGTTAGGGCATCCAACTGCAAGATGGCAGATTTCTGTTCAAATCCCATCTCCCTCTTAGATGGAGGGGGAACTTGAACATGGGGTTCTCCCACATCCCAAGTAAGTGCCCTAACCACTAGGCCAAAATTCATGAGGGAGCTCCTAAATGCCAAGGCCAAAAGGGACCATTGTGATCATCTAGTCTGATCTTCTGTATAACACAGGCCATAGAATTTCCCCAAAATAATTCCTACAGCAGATCTTTTAGAAAAACATCCAATCTTGATTTTAAAATTGTAAGTAATGGAGATTCCACCATGATCCTTGGTAAATTGGTCCAATGGTTAATTACCCTCAGTGTCAAACATGTACACCTTATTTCCAGTCTGAATTTGTTTAGCTTCAACTTCCAGACATTGGATCTGCTGCACTGAAGAGCCCATTATGAAATATTTGTTCTCCATGTAGACATTTATAGACTGTAATCAAGTCACCCCTTAACCTTCTCTTTGTTAAGCTAAATAGATTGAGCTCTTTTGGTATGTCTACATAGCAATTAGTGCCACCCAACTGGGGCTTGCAGGGCTCAGGGACTGTTTAATTACGATGTAGACATTCAGGTTTGGCTAGAACCCAGGCTCTAGGACCCTGCAAGGTGGGAAGGTTCCAGAGTCTAGGCCAGGGGTCAGCAACCTTTCAGAAGTGATGTGCTGAGTCTTCATTTATTCACTCTAATTTAAGGTTTTGCCTGCCAGTCATACATTTTAACGTTTTTAGAAGGTCTCTTTCTATAAGTCTATAATATATAACTAAACTATTGTTGTATGTAAAGTAAATAAGGTTTTTAAAATGTTTAAGAAGCTTCATTTAAAATTAAACTAAAATGCTGAGCCCCCCGGACCAGTGGCCAGGACCTGGGCAGTGTGAGTGCCACTGAAAATCAGCTCGTGTGCCACCTTTGGCACACGTGCCATAGGTTACCTACCCCTAGCCTAGGCTCTAGCCAAGCCTGAATATTTATGCTGCAATTAAACAGATCCTTAGTCCAAGCCCCATGAGCCCAAGTCAGCTGGTATAGGCCAGCCGAAGGTGCCTAACTGTAGTGTAGACGTACCCTTTGAGTTTGTCGCTCTAAGGCATGTTTTCTAATAGTTTAAGCATTCTTGTGGCTCTTCTCTGAATCCTCTCCAAGTTATTGACATCCTTCTTGAATTGTGGGGACAAGAACTGGACCTAATATTCCAGCAGCAGTTGCACCAGAGCCAAATACTGAGATAAAATAACTTCTCTACTCAAACGATTCCCGTCTGGGCATTCCAGGGTCACGTTAACTCTTTTGGCCACAGCCTTACACTGGGAGCTCACGTTCAGCTGGTTATCTACCAAGACCCCCAAATCTTTTTCACGGTCACTGTTTCCCGGGACAGAGTCCCCCATATCATAAGTATGGCCTACATTCTTTGTTCCTAGGTGTATACATTTACACTGAGCTACATTAAAATGCATATTGTTTGCTTGTGCCCTCTTTACCAAGTGAAGCAGATCATTCTGAATTACCACTCCCCCAGGCTTGTGTCATCTGCAAACTTTATCAGTGATGATTTTATGCTTTCTTCCAGGTCATTTATAAAAATGTTAAATAGCGTAGGGCCAAGAACCGATCCCCATGGAACCCCACTAGAAACAAACCTGCCTGATGATGTTTCTCCATTTACAATTACAGTTTGAGACCTATTCGTTAGCCAGTTGTTCATCCATTTAATATGTGCATGTTAATTTTATACTGCTCCTTCTTCTTCCAGAAATGGCATAGGCGCCTAGCTCCAAAGAGGATTCCTGGCTGTGAATTGTTAGCAGAGATAGGTGCCTATCTCCTTGATAAGTGTGGGGCTTAACACACACCTCTGTGGTTGGCTCAAGTAGCTCAAGTGGCTAGTTTAGGAGGCTCCCTACCTAGCATGCTAGCTTTTGTGAACTGTAGTCTAAGGCACCTATCTCTCCCCATTCATTGTACAGAAGCTTAGGTGCCTAATTCAGGCTGTATGAATTGCAGTGATTTTCCAGGTGCCATTCTTTTGTGCAGCCAGGCCAAGATGACGTTAAAGTTGGGAGATACATCTGTGTTAAAATGCAAGAATAGAGCACTGAGCAAAAAGACATCTTAATATAGATATGTTTTTGTTCCTTTTCTTAATCTTACTGCAACAAGGAAAGCCCAAACTGTAAATATGATTTCTGTCAAGACAACATTGTTGAATGCCTAGCAAAGTAATTACTCCTACACAGAGAAGATAAGATCCTTCTGTTAATCGCATCAGAGGAATTCTCAAAATTCAGCTGTATTTCAAGTATGTTTAAAAGCAGTTTGACATTAGATGAGTAGATAACCATTCCTTATCACACCATTGCTGGCAGGAAGAAAAAGCTGGGTAAATAGTTAACTTATGGGCGCCCGATCCTGAACTCATTACTTGGGCAAGGAGTCAATGGACATTTTGCCTAAATAAGGGCTATAGAATGAAGCCCGTGATTTAGGAGTTGTAAGCTTTCGACATATTTCAGATATATTGTAAGCGAACTGAAATCAGGGTAAGAGCAGGATGGCCCTGTGCGATGTGCTGAAGGGAGAAATGTGGTTAGAAGGCCACATAATCCACACCAGGGAGAGCAGTGGCTCCACAGCATGATATGTCCCTCCCTGGGAGCCCACAGAGAGCCTCTCTATGACAACTCCACACAACTGGGTTTGCACAGCTGTGGGGAATGATGGAAGGGAAATAGGGTCAGGGAGCAGCTGTTTTATGCAAGATGCTGACTTGGTCAGCCAGTTGTATTTCTGCCAGAAAAATCAGCAGAAACTCATGCTATTGTAGAAGCAACAATTACTTCTCATCTGTGTCATCTGCTTCCCATACAGGGGGAGTGGTGCACAGGCTTGGCCAAAGTAGGTAGTGGCAGCAGAGGTCCTGAGAAAGTCATGGATGGGGTCAGGAGAACAGAGTGACTTGTCCTCTACACAAAGACTCCAGGTATGAGGAGCACAATATGGAAAAGAACTGTAGAATTTAATAGATGTTAAACCAGTAGAGTTCTATAGCTATTTAATAGGGTTCTGCTATGAAATAACTAAAAATATATGGGTCAGATCCTCATTTGATATAAAGTGCCATTATATTGACATCAGTGCAGCTTCCAAAATGACAGCCTTCACATCGTACTCCTGTTACATGTTATCCTGGCCCTTCCTTTCCAGTTTTTATTTTGTTTCAATTTTCTCAGGAACTTATTAGTGTTTATGAACAAATAAGTGAAAAATCAGTGAAAAAATTAACTTCACATTTTCCTGGATAAATATTGGGGGATGGGAGGACAAAAGAAAAGCAACAAATAGAGAAAAGTAAGAATATTGAAAGTAAAAACAGGTTAATGCTGGGCTGCTGACCATGCATCTCTCCTTCTAGGGAAGGGGGTGTTCCAGCTCTTCTTTTTTTAGAAATTGAGCACTAATTGTACACGCATGCATGTGTGTGTGCGTGTGTGTGTGTATATGTCTCTCTCTCTCTTCTACATAATGAATGTCATCAAATTTTAGTTATGTGAAATGTGTTAAAAGACCTTGTCTGGGGCAGCGCAGAAGAACTGTAGGACAAGTTCTATGTGTCTGGCAACTTAATGTAGAAGGTTTGTCACATGTCAAGTGTGAGTGCTTTTAAAGAGTTCTCAAAGTGCATAAAACTGATGTTGTAGCTCTATAAGAAACTCATGCTGCAGAGAATGAGCAAGCTGCAAGATACCAAATTCAGGGCTATGATCTAATTGCCACTGTGAATTATGGGAAGTATGGCCTTGCCAGGTACACCAGACACAGTCTTATAGATGTCTCAGTCCTGGAGGAATCTAAGACTACAAGAATCTCTATTGCTGCAATAAGAATCAGACAATTGACCATCATGAATGTCTACAAACCTCCAAATATTGAATGGCCAAAGCCCGCATTACCATTTTTTCCTCCATCCTGCCATATGCCTTGGTGACCTTAATAGCCACTACTTATAACAGGGTTATAGCAGAAATGATGCAGCTAGTGAGCCACAGACTGGGCCTCATTTTTGACCCCAAACAATCAGAGACTTTTCACTGGGCCAGATGGAACACTGAACACAACTCAGACCTGTGCTTTCTAATGAAAGACAATAGTGGTGTTCCTCTGTAAGCTTCATAAACGGTACTGGGAAACTTTCTTTATGTAGCACACCACATTCTGCATTTTGGCTTTGGAATTTTGCTGATTGAATCAACACCAAAACCGCACTGGAATTTCCACAAAGTGAACTGGGTTGCATATACTGCTGATATTGAAAACGGGATACTGTACCAAGTTGATCCCAGAAAACTATGACCACTTTGTTCACCTTCTTATCAAAGTTGCCATGAAATACATTCTCTGCAGCTATTGCAAGCCTTGCTGGTAGCCAGAGATAAGCACTCTTCAAACAGTATGAGAAGAGCAGTGATCTGGACACAGCAAAAGCACTAATAGAGTCATTGAACTCTGCCCTCCCAAAGAGATGGAATGAGACTGTGGAGGGTCTTGACTTCATTCTTTCCAATTGCGAAGCCTGGGCACTCCTCCATAAGCCTGAAATCACTGACCCAGTAAGACCCCATCAACCAAAAGTGATGGCCAATGCCGTTGCCTCATATCTTCTCTGTAACTCAAAGACCTAAATTAACAAAATGACTGGACTCAAAGTTCAGAAAGAGTTCTTCATATCTGACAAAGCCCCACCACTTCACTGCTCTCATCTCCATATACTATAGAAGATAGGAACAAAGCTCTCATGGCCACTAAAAGTGGAAAAGCTGCTGGCAAGTGTATTTCAGTATGCAATTCTCCAGTTTGGCCAGTACAAAAACCAGATGGGTCATGGCATCTTACTATTGATTATCGAAAATTAAATCAAGTGACTCCAGCTTGTGCAACTGTTGTAGCCAAAATGCCTGACCTAAATAAATCTAAATCCCAAAGCAAAATGGTTTTCTACCATTGATATTGCCAATGGCTACTGGTCAGCACCTGTTTTAAGGAAAGTCAGCACCATCTGGCTTTCATGGTAGAAGAGGCCCAGTACCCTTTCCAAGTCTTACTCCAAGCATTCCGTAATAGTCCATCTATCTTTCATGGACAAATGAAGCAAATTCTGCATAGGTTTTCCAAGCCATCTGTTTTATTTCAGTATGTAGTTGACATTTGTTTAGCAACAGAGACTCAAGAGGAACATCTGGAGTGCCTGGATGAGCTTTTACAAATCATCAAGGAAGCAGGACTGAAGTGTAACTCAACAAAGGTACGACTAATAGTCCCAAAAATGTTTTTGTTTGTTTGTTTGTTTTCAGGTATCACATTGTCTCAAGAAGGTTGAACAGCAGCCCAACAGAAGGTGGATGCAATTCAGGAATGGCCTATGCCCACTGACATAACTTCTTTACCTTCTTTTCTACGTGCACATAATGTAGGTATAGGCAGAATCCCCTCATAAAAAAGGGGTGCCCAGAGTGGGGAAATTGAGCTTCCTCTGGGAAAACTCCAGCAGGAACCATCCGTCTGTTGATCAATCCATGAGTGACCCATCAGACCCTAACACCATCTAGGAGGATGTGGGTATGTCTGTGTAAGCAGAGTCAGGATGAGCTCTACCCTGACATTTGGTGGTGAATTATGGCGAGTGTGGAAAAGAACTCCAGGGGCTGATCTTGTTTGCATAGACACACCCACCCGCCTGGCATGAAACAACAGCAACTGAAAGTGGTTACTTTGGCTGGTTTGGGATCCCCAGTTTCTCTGTTATTGGGGCAGGAAGAATAAAGTTTTGTTACCCTGATTCTGTGAATCAAGGCCAGTGGAACTGTTGTATGACAGAAGGACTGCCATTAGCTAAGTAGCATTTGCTTGACAAGGGGCATGGGTTACAAAACCCAGTGACTTGAGAGAGGATGGGGGATAGGTATTTGTACCTGATGGTATGGGCCCCCTTTGAGGGCTTGAAACACCAATTGCACCACCTCCCCTCTCCACTGTTGAATGTCAGAGCTAACTTTGATTCTATTAGAAGTCTAGTTACAGGCTGCTGAGCTGAATTCACTTTGGGCCAATGGTGCACCAGCTCAAGTTCAACAGAGTTATCTCTGCCTGGTTTAGATCTAGAGCTCATAGGAACACATGAAACCATAGGCAAGTAACACATCAATCATGAGAACAAGGTCCACTGTCTCTTACCAATCTTATTAAAGTTACCAACAAAGTTATGAATCTCACAGCATATACAACTCCTAGATCTATCCATGCACCAGTTATAATTACAGATGTAACGCTTCTGCCCATCTAAGTTGGCAGCAACAAGGGCCGGGTTCTGTATCTAGGGGTTCCGTTTCAATAATGCAATGCAAAACCGTCTCGAGCCCCCACCCAGTGACCTGGGACAATTATATACCACCCCCTGGGCGCCTCTAAGAGGCAATACTTCCCCTCTCACAAGCACGGAGTCTGAGTGTAGCAGAAAATGTTTAATAACATGAGGTAAACGACATCAGCATTAAATTGGAAAAACACCACAAACAGGATTTATAACACAAACCATGAGCAAAAGACCCACCCAGCAAATTGGGCTGTGTCCTTTCCCTTTGGTTCTTGAATCCAGCAACCCAAAAATCACCCAGAGTCCCCAAAGTCCAACACCCCCAAAGTCTCTTGGGTCCAGCAACCACCCAAAGTCCCAAAAGTCCAACAACCCCCAAAGTCTCTGTCCCTGGTCAGTGCAGCCCCAGAGTAAAAGGGGGGCACGCAGGGTGTTAAGGGGCACCTTACGTGATCCGAGGCCGGCCGTCCGTCTCTCTGTGGGGTTCCGCCGCAGCCTTCACCACGAGCCAGTCCACTTCCTGCCATCCCATGAGCCACTCCAGCCCTCCCCGCAAACAGCTCCACTCGCCGTTCCTTGGGCCGCTCCAACCATCCCCGCAAGGCTCTGTGCCACTCGCTGCTCCTCCAGTTGTCCCCGCAAATTGCTCCGCCAGCTGCTTAGCAATATAGCTTCAGGCTCCCCCACTAGTTAACACAGCACTCAGTGATCTCAGCTCTTAATAACTTTAGCTCTTTTGTGATTTTAGCTTTTAGTGATTTCAGCTCTTAGAAGCGCCCAGGGGGTGGTATGTAATTGTCCCAGGTCACTGGGTGGGGGCTTGAGCCGGTTTTGCATTGCGTTATTGAAACGGAACCCCTAGATACAGAACCCGGCCCTTGTTGCTGCCAACTTAGATGGGCAGAAGCGTTACGTCTGTAATTATAATTGGTGCATGGACAGATCTAGGAGTTGTATATGCTGTGACATTCATAACTTTGTTGGTAAATTTAATAAGATTGGTAAGACACAGTGGACCTTGTTCTCGTGCTTGTATGTGTTACTTGCCTATGGTTTCATGTGTTCCTATGAGCTCTAGATCTAAACCAGGCAGAGATAACTCTGTTGAACTCGAGACTGTAGCTGCCAGAGCCGAACCCTCCATGGTGTAATATAACATTGTCATAACTATAAAGGGAAGGGTAACAGCTGTCCTGTGTACAGTACTATAAAATCCCTCCTGGCCAGAGACTCCAAAATCCTTTTCCCTGTAAAGGGTTAAGAAGCTCAGGTAACCTGGCTGGCATCTGACCTAAAGGACCAATAAGGGGACAAGATACTTTCAAATCTTGGGGGGGGGGGAGGCTTTTGTTTGTGTTCTTTGTTTGGTTGTGTGTTCGCTCTCGGGACTGAGAGGGACCAGACATCAATCCAGGTTCTCCACATCTTTCTAAGTCTCTCCTATTTCAAACTTGTAAGTAAATAGCCAGGCAAGGCGTGTTAGTTTTCCTTTGTTTTCTCAACTTGTAAATGTACCTTTTACTAGAGTGTTTATCTTTGTTTGCTGTACTTTGAACCTAAGACTAGAGGGGAGTCCTCTGAGCTCTTTAAGTTTGATTACCCTGTAAGGTTAATTTCCATACTGATTTTACAGAGATGATTTTTACCTTTTTCTTTAATTAAAAACCTTCTTTTTAAGAACCTGATTGATTTTTCCTTGTTTAAGATCCAAGGGGTTTGGATCTTGATTTACCAGGAGTTGGTGGGAGGAAGGAGGGGAATGGTTAATTTCTCCTTGTTTTAGATCCAAGGGGATTGGATCTGTGTTCACCAGGAGTTGGTGGGAGGAAGGAGGGGGGATGGTTAATTTCTCCTTGTTTTAAGATCCAAGGGGTTTGGATCTGTATTCACCAGGGAATTGGTGAAGGTCTCTCAAGGCTATCCAGGGAAGGAAATTAGCCTTGGGATGGTGGCAGCGGACCAGAGCTAAGCTGGTAGTTAAGCTTAGAAGTTTTCATGCAGGCCCCTACATTTGTACCCTAAAGTTCAAAGTGGGGATACAGCCTTGACAAACATAATTAAAATTAACTTTAAATAAAAATAAAGGCTACAGCATGTATTCCAAATTCCTTAAGAGTTTGGCCAAAGGGACAAGCATGGTTGGGAGACCTATTTATTTGCGGGACTATCCCACAAAGCTGGTGTGAGGAGATAGTCATTGTCCTTCTCAAACATGGGAAACTACCTCCTTATGCCACCAGCTAATGCCCAATATCACTCCTCTTTACAACTCTCAAGTCAATGAAGATGGCCTGTTACACCCCTATCTTTGAGATCATCCTCAAAGGAACAGGCCAGTTTTAGACTGGTATGAAGCTGCTGCAACTAGATACTCACTATTACTAGTCTCATTGAGGCTGGCTTCCAGCAGAATCTAAAATCCGGAACAGCACTTATAAGTTCATTTGCCAACTACAACACAGTATGGGGATATGAACTATTGCTCAAAGCATGAAGAGCATCAAAAGGCCATAGCACAATGCAACCCTTGGCCACAGTATTGAGTTATCATAAATACCATGTCCTTTTGAATCAGCAGATCAGGGAAGCATGCACCCTCAATGATGGTCTGCCTCAGAGGTTCATGCTGGCTCCTTCACTATTCAACATCTATATTGAATTGACTGACCTGACAAAATGTTGCATAAATTAATTTATGCTAACGACATTGCTCTTGCAGCACAAAGCAAAGATCTTGCCACCATCAGCAACACCCTCTCCAGCAACCTCAAGATAATGGCAGAATACTTTCAATATTGGAAGTTCCTCCCCAGTGCCTTCAAATCCTTAGTAATAGCCTATCACCTAAACAAAAAGGCCTCAAGGAACCACTCAGTGCCATCTTTTTGTGGTCTGAAATGAGACCTATCTGAAGTGCCTGGGGGCAACTTTGGACAGAAGCTTGATTTTTAAGGCTAACCTGGAAAAAAGATATGAAGAAAAGTAAAAGCAAGGACTAGCTTCACCTGAAAACTTGTGGGCACAACATAGAATGCCAATGCATACACATTTCAAACAGTGACTCTAACCCTGGTATACTCGACCACTAAATATTGTGCACTAATCTGGGTGAGCAGCTCACATACCAAATCTCTGGATGCTCAATTGAATGCTGCAATGAGAATCCTAAATTGAACATTAACGTCAAGCCCTGTTCAATGGTTGCCCATTCTGGCACATATAACTCCACCCAAAATCTGAAAACACCCACACAGAGCTCACGAGAACAACTTGATCTTACCAATTTATGGCCAACTTGGTCTTATCAATTTATGAGGACCTCTAGAACCTTCCAAAGACATGCCTGAAATTTTGCAAGCCCTTTGGGGATCAGGCTAAAGCTCTCCAAGCATCCTCATTGAATCCTGGCTGGCGCACATTTGAAATAATTCTGGGATAATGCTAATGTCCCATACAACACCTGCTTGCTGACCTCACAAAAGAACTTCCACACTTCAGCCTATCCCAGAAACAATGGTCTGCATTGAACCATCTCAGAACATCATATATCAGATGCTGTCATCTTTGAAATGTAAGAGACAATGCACAATGTGAGTGTGGACACTAGTCGCAAACTGCAGACCACATTGCTTGCTTCAGTCCTTTGCTGGTCGCATCTCAGATAACACCTAGTCACTTCCAAAGGTATTCACTGGCTCACTAATCTGGACTTGGTTGAATGTTGCTAACCTCTCTTGGCATATGAACGAAAAATCAGCTGCACCCACTGTAGTTGATTTACACCACCTGAGGATCTGGCTGATAGAATTTAATTGAGAATGGTTCACTTTGTATAGAGTTTTTTAACCATCCTATAGAATTCTATAGCAAGGATACAATTCTCTATTGAATTCTATAAAACAGTCCCAAAAATCTATAGAAAAGTCAACATTTGCTATTAAATTCTAGAAGATTTTCCATAAGGGAAAGCTTTTTTTCTTCACACATTCCCAGGTTTTTTGGATTTTGAAGGTTGCACATTGGTCTCCAACAATGCCAAAACCCCGTCCCCTTTGAGGGGAGAATTTAGCAGAAACTGTACGAGGTGAATTGTGTGGAGTTTTTAGACTGTCCTTCCCAAGGGTTTTACTGTGGGAAGGTGTGAGATGCTCCTTAGTTAGTAATTATACCGTAGCTTAGTTAGTAGTATTGTACTGTACGTTTTTTATTTGCCATTTCTGAAGTTGTTTTTTTCTTTAGCTCTTTCTGCTTTGTTCATTGCCATTACATCCTGAATACAGCTAAGAACCAAAGATAATAAAATTCATAGATTCTCAGTTGCTGTCCCTGTTTATGCGATCAAGGTTTGAAGCTAACCCAATGGTGTTGTTTAGGGGTGAAAAAAAAGCGCTCTGAGAATGTGCAAAAGATATCTGGACTGGAGAGTCAAGCCAGTTTAAGCATTTTTCATGGTGTTCTCAGCAGGACTTGATAAAATCAGGGCATCAATCAAGAGCTTAGGGAAGGTGGTGAGGGAAGAGTAGATTTATTTTGGCTTTGTCTGTGTTCTTACTGCGGATGAATGTGTCCCAAAGCAGACCATTATTGCGGTTCCCAAAATAGCAATGAACAGTTCAGATGGGGGGCGCAAGAAAAGTGTAAAATTATCATAATTGAAAAGACAGTGTTGAAAGAGGTCGATATTATAATAAAATGTTTAAAATACAATTGTATCAAACTGAGATTAAATCCAATTTTAAATAATAAAAAGTAGTTAGTTAAATAAGTAAAAATCATTGCTTTCAGTGTCCTTTCAGCTGAACTGAGCCCTTAGGAACACTCAATGTGTGGAATTGCTAGGCAATACAATATTACCAAAAGAAATCTTTAATGGTTTCAGTAGCTGAAAGAAAGAGGCTTTATTCCCCACCCCTCCCCCCACTTTAATTCACAACATTAAATCTCATACAGCTGACTTTTTAAAAACCCTTCTAGCTGATGACAGTGGAAGAAAGAAAAGGATTTGGAGGAGAGGAGAGGAGAGGAGAGGAGAGGAGAGAGAGAGAATAGATAGGAGAAAATGGAAGAGCTGAGAGAAAGGCTCCAGCTGAGAAGAGTTTGCTGAGATTAGAACAGACTGAGAAAACAGCAGAGGTGCGTGTATGGGGAAAACAGAAAGAACTAAGGAGAGAGAAAGGTACTAGAGAGAGAGAGAGGGGAAGCTAAGGATGAAAAGGATTATGCCTAGCAAAGTATTAGCAGTTATAGGATGAGAATGTAGGAAAAATGTGATTGGCCAATCACTGATGGTCCCTGAAAAATTATAGCGACTGATGAAAACTGATCATATGAAACAGATTTCCCCCTCTCATCTTGTGGGAGCATAGAATTAAAAATATAAGGGGAACCTGGGATAGGGGAGCCTGAGTTGTTCTGTGTTTGCACGGGTTCTGAAGCAGCATAATACTTTTGCATATTAAAGGAAAAATTAAAGTCAAACACATTATGCTAAGAAAGAAAGGAGTGACTGAAAGCATGTTGAAAGAAATGACAAAAAGAAGAAGGAAAGAAAAGAGTATATCTCCATTTTGGTTGATCAGCATTCATCTATGTCAATCAACTCACAAAGAGGTCTGCTGAGTTATTTTGAGCTTATTTTGGGTACAGGAAAAGTTATATATGATATGCAGGTGGTGAACAACAGATACTCTGAACTTAAGTCCAGAGTACAGCCAAGACTAATGCAGCTAAAAAAAGTTGTGAGGTTGCACCATTCCATGCATGGCCTACCCAGATTGCAACTCTGGGAGGGAGAGGAAAGCAGGTTTTACTTGACTGTTACTCCTGGGCAGGGAGGAAATTGGGAGCAAGTGAGCTTGAGCTCCACCCTCTCCTATTGCACCAGCTAGTGCAGCCAAGCTGACTTAAGAGGGTTAGTAAAAAGTGACAAGGAGTCCTGTGGCACCTTCCAGACTAACAGACATATTGGAGCATAAGCTTTCGTGGGTGGCTTTCGTCAGTTTCTCCTATCTTGGCGTTCACACTTTAACTGCTAGAAGAGGGCCTCATCCTCCCTGATTGAACTAACCTCGTTATCTCTAGACTGATTCTTGCTTGCATATTTATACCTGCCTCTGGAAATTTCCACTACATTCTACTGATGAAGTGGGTATTCACCCACGAAAGCTTATGCTCCAATACGTCTGTTAGTCTATAAGGTGCCACAGGATTCTTTGTCGCTTTTTACAGATCCAGACTAACACAGTTACCCCTCTGATACTTTGATACACTGTGAGGAGAAAATATGCTGCCCCAACTTTGGAGATCATTTCCCAACCACAGCCCAACCAGGGTAGAGAATTCTCGGGTTCAGAACAGGTAAATGAACTGGGGCAACATATGTGATACAGAAATAGCTGTGTGTGTATTCTATATATATCATATCTAGGGGATTTATTCTTCTGGCATTACAGAATGGTTATCAGTACCTGATATGATTAGAGGGAAAATTGTTTATATGATGAGTTCAGAAAATATGATGCAAAATTTAATTAAGTGACCCTCACAAGACTCCTATGAGGTAGGAGAGTATTGTGATGCCCATGGAATGAATGGGCAAATTGAGCTATGATGTAACTTGTCCTGCAGCTTGAATCAGTGGCAGAGTCCGGAAGAGTGTCAGAAGCCCAAACTTCTGGAGTGAAATCCTTGTCCCCTTGAAATCAATAGGAATTTTGCCACTCACTTCACTGGAGTCAGGATTTCACTACTGGTGACCTGCTACACTGAGTAGACCACTCTCTGCCTTATTCTAACTGAAAAATAATATTATCTTGGTGGAAGTTAAATGCCAGTGATGGACATTAAATTCCCCTAAGACTAATTATGATAAATTAGTATTGCACTCTACAAACTAAATTTTAGTATCTTGGCCTAGCTAGGGAAGTAACTAGATTACATTTACACAAGAGAGGAAATTCTAGTCTGGGACTTACTGGTGATTATTAGAGCTGAAAAACATTTGCTAATGAAGCCTGCCCTGTTACCAGAGAGAGAAGATGGTGTGTGTCTGCTCATTTCCTTGGAACCATCTGTTAGCTAATCTCTCTCACTTGTGACAGGCTCAGGTAAATCCCAGCTGGAAAATTCTAGGGTTGTTTAAGTAGGTTCTGTCACAGTTCAGGGCAACTGCACTTGTATTCCCCATCTATGGTTCACCAAGGGAACCCTCTCTCAGGCTTCTGGCTCCCCAGCCATCACCTGTCTTGGGTGGAGACATCTCTCTTCTCTCTCTCCTGAAGTGGGTATTTTAAGGTTGCACAGTTCCCTGCCTACACTGTAAATTCCTCAGCAAGTTAGTCTGCTTAGGCAGGCCTGCTTTACCTTCTCCAAAGATATTATGAACAACATAATTGCCCACAGTTAATTACCACACAGTGGTAAACAAGCACATTTATTCTTCGGGTGAAACGATTACAGAAAAAAAGTATAAAAACAATACACACATGCTATAAAGCCTGGCAGAGTTCACCCACAACTCCAACCTTGGGGGCTCTGGTAGGTGTCAGATCTTCCAATTCTTCTCTAAGGATTGTGCCCTCACACCAGTGCGTAATTTGCAATTTTTTTACTTTCATAACTGACACTGCAAATCCAGAGATCCTGGGGCTATGAACTGCCAAGCCTACAGGTGCTGGGTCAGCCATGGCAAACCTTGGCACAAATTAAACACTGCCCACTGCCCACCTCCTACCCCCCTTGGATAGAAGGTCCTGTCCATTTGCTAGATCAGAAAGAAGGCCCTGAGTCATTTTAAACTCAGACTATTTATCCAAAAGTCCTTTCTTTGCCTGCTGGCCTCTGGAGAATCCAGTTTAAACTAGTATATGCGAGCCTCCCCAGGAGGTGGTACATCTTTGGAGGTGTTACAACCTGAGTGAATTTACCTAATCACCTTCCACTGTTCCTAGTTCCTGGAGGGGCTGTGGTTGCCCTCCCCAATACAATTACATACAATCACTGGCCTTCAATGATACATAAAATTAATTCAGTAAGATCTCCCAAAGATATTGCAGGAAATTGCCATATCTGCCACAATTTCTAGTTACTCCCCTGAGGCCAACACTGATATAACAAAATGGGAAGGAAGTGAAATACACTGGAGAGTCCAGCCAGTTTGAACATTTTTCATTAAACCAACAAGTGGTCAGGAAACCATGTAGGAACAGAAGCCCGTTTGAGTCTTTATACAAATGGGAATTTTCCAGCTACTAATGGACACAAACTTTGATTTCTGAGTTAAAACTTTGCCCTTTTTCTAATCCATCTCACCAAACATAAACATAAGAATGCATCCTCTATTGGTAAATATTGACATTATTGCTTATGTTAAAGCATATAAATATATATACAAAATAACAATAGAATTGAACAGTTTATATATAACAGAGGGAAAATATGGAAAAACATTAAATTCCATGAAATAATCATCACACTAAATTTGTGTGTTATCATTTATGAAACTCCATTCTCTGAAAAATAAACTCACATATTATTCTCAACAGCATCATTTATAACATTATTGGTGACTGGCTCTTTTACTGGTGATATATCTGAAATCAGCATCCTTCCCTTATTGCTGTGACTTCCTGTGGTGGCTGTTTAGATTTCGCATAGAATATGCATTAGAGCTCACACATAGCCAACACAAAGGCCTACACACCACTTTAGCCCTATTTTGAAGGTATAAGTGGATTTAAGCAGTGCATAAGCATTGTATGGGCCTCTGCCCAGTAGTGAATTTTCACTGTCAGAGGTAAGTCTTTTTCTTTTTAACTGCATAAAGGCCAAATTTGGTGTTATAAATTACCTATATTTTCTATGGGATAGAACACCTGGGGTAAAATCATGGCCCCCAATAAAGTAATTGGGGCCTGGATACACACAGGTATATAGGCACCTAAGTCCCATTTTTAGGTACCACTGTGGTCTGCAAAAGCCCAGCTTGGCTGCTGCCTAACCCTGTGAGCAGCTAAACTCACTCAGCGCATACGTTTTTGCAGTAAAAGATCATTAAGCACCTACGTTTCCGCCTCTGGGCATGCACACTGCAGCCTCACTGTAGGTGCCTAGATGCCTATCCTGCCTAAGCCCCACAAAGAACAAAGTTTGCTCACCTATTTTGCATATGGAGTCCAATCCGGCAGGTGTGCCCAGAGGCCGCCTACAGATTAGGTCTCTTTCAAAATCCATCCAGAGGAGATGCTAATGCCCATTTTATAACTTTTAGCCCAGTGGCTAGAGTACTCACTTGGGATGTGGGAGACCCAAGGTTAACCCCCCCTTTTGCAAGTGGTCTCCCACACCCCTCAGGAAAATGCTCTAGCCACTGAACTATGGGATATTCTGGTGTGAGTCTCTCTGTCTGTTGGAGTTATTCCATTTTGTATAAATACTTAAATGATCCTGGGCCAGAGAGCGACTGTATAGACCAGTAGTTAGGGCACCCGCCCAGGCAGAGGGTGAAATTGAACCTGGGTCTCCCATATCCTGCGTGAGTGCTTTAGCCACAGATGGGCATCAGCATCTCCTCTGGATGGATTTTGAATCAGACGTAATCCGTAGGCGGCCTCTGGGCACACCTGCCGGATTGGACTCCATATGCAAAATAGGTGAGCAAACTTTGTGCTTTAACCACTAGTCTAAACATTCTAACCTGGGGAGGCTCCTCCTCCTCTGGCTGTTTTGTTAAGTACCTGGTTTGTGATTGTGGCTCCCTACGAAAGACAGGCACCTCTCTGCAGCCCAGACTTAGGACACAACCCTCTAGTCAGTATCTTTCATTGGTTAGCTTACGCAGGGAGCAGCCTAGCATGCTGGCTTTTGTGGATTGCATTCTAAGGCATCTCTCTCTCCCTGTGCACTGTATAGGGACCGTTGGCACCTAACTCATTGCTGTTCCAGTGATTTTCGAGATGCCTAAACAGCACTTAAGGGTATGTCTACATTGTGATAAAAAAAACCCATGGCAGCGAGTCTCAGAGCCCGGGTCAACTGACTTGGGCTCATGAGGGCTGTGAGGTTAAAAATAGCAGTGGAGACATTTGGGCTCAGGCTGAAGCCTGGGATCTGAGCCCTTCCTCCCTGGCTCTCAGAGCCAAGACTCTAGCCTGAGCCTGACCATCTATACTGCAATTTTGTAGCCCCACAGCCTGAGTCTCACATCAGCTGACCTGGGCCAGGCACAGTTGTGCTGTGGGCCTTTTATTGCAATGTATACATACCCTCTGTCCCCTTCTGAATATGGCCTGGGAGCTTTGCCACTGACTTCAGTGGAGCTAGGATTTCAATTCTGATGCTCAAAATTCTTTACATAAATCAGTTTGTGATACTATCTTCTAAACCCTGGGATTGCAGAGCATCAGATAGAATATCTAAACTTTGTGATATGTGGTACAATATGCACATAACTAGAAAGTCTAGGCCAAATTCTGGTCCCATTGAAGCCAATGGCAAAACTGGCATTGATTTGAGTGCAACAAGGAATTGGCCCCTAGGTACAAATCCAGACCCCAGCACCAAGCACGCAGGCCAGGCACAGGGTATACATACAGAGGGACAGGCAGGGAGGAATTTTCCCTTCTTTTCTCACAGCCTACTTCATCTAATGGGATGCATAGCCTACTCCAGCCCATTGGAACCTTGTGTGATCCCCAAGCCTCCATATTGTCCATTCTGCAGAAGGTAATCCATGCCACAAAGGGAGTACATACACTTATAAGCTCCTCCCCCCCCCCCCCCCCAGTCACCCAGGTGGAGCAGAACTGCGCAGGTTTCAGTGCCTGGGGAACCTCCACATGTGAGGAGACAGGGGTTTGGTTAGTGAACTTTTGACATTTTTGTAGAAGTGGCTGTTCATGTTCATTAGTTACTATTCAAATGGCAATAAGTAGGCATTTTCAGTGTCCCCCTCAAGACTTTGCAAGATACATGGCCAGATTATGTAGGAGTGGCCTACAAGATCACGTTTTAAAATTAATCATATGGGCTCAAAGCTACATCCCCTCCCCCTTTTTGTTTTTACCTGTCTAGAATTTTAAAATAGTCATAGTACTATTTCTGCAAAGACTGTATTTAAAAAAATGTTCCTTAGCAGTCCACCTCCATCCTTAATTTTCCAGCAGAGCTATAAACCCCTGCAAGGAGGGGGCCTTTTAATAAAAACTCTGCTGCCACCTTAATGATGGTAGCACATTGTAATATGCAGGTTGCTGAAAGGTCTGGTTAATGAATATCAGTAGGATAAGAAAATTATGAGGGCACTTTTTAAGGTCTCCATGCTGTGATAGATTTATATCACTAATTACAATGAAAGGTGCACAGGAATCTTATGGACATTGCCTCTTTCCCCCAGAAATCAGTGCTGCCTTTTATTAATTAAATTGCATATAGAACAATATAAATCTCCCAGTGCTTATTCCACTCATTTCATACATACTAATGAGGATGAGCTTCTGAAGCTAGTGATAGGAATCATTTATTCAGTGGTGGGAAAAATAACATCAGGATTCAGACCCCCTGCTGACTTTGCACACAGTTCTGCAAGATTTATATTGGTCTACTAATAAGTAACTGAATACATTAAACAAGGCACTTGTCATTGCAAGGGACTCCTTGTTTTTCTTCCTTGAGTATTCTTTGGTGAGGAGATTAGGGGGAGATGGGCCCTTTATCTAAGCCTCTTCCTTTCGCATTTCATCCATCAGTTCAAAGCTATCCTTTCCAAATAGAAACTATGCCAAAGTTGAACAGGAGGACTTGTGGCACCTTAGAGACTAACAAATTTATTAGAGCATAAGCTTTCGTGGACTACAGCCCACTTCTTCGGATGCATATAGAATGGAACATATATTGAGGAGATATATATACACACATACAGAGAGCATAAATAGGTGGGAGTTGTCTTACCACCTCTGAGAGGCCAATTAATTAAGAGAAAAAAAACTTTTGAAGTGATAATCAAGCTAGCCGAGTACAGACAGACAGTTAGATAACAAGTGTGAGAGATTCAATGTTTGTAATGGCTCAACCATTCCCAGTCCTTATTTAAACCGGAGTTGATTGTGTCTAGTTTGCATATCAATTCTAGCTCAGCAGTTTCTCGTTGGAGTCTGTTTTTGAAGTTTTTCTGTTGTAATATAGCCACCCGCAGGTCTGTCACTGAATGACCAGACAGGTTAAAGTGTTCTCCCACTGGTTTTTGAGTATTTTGATTCCTGATGTCAGATTTGTGTCCATTAATTCTTTTGCGTAGAGACTGTCCGGTTTGGCCAATGTACATGGCAGAGGGGCATTGCTGGCACATGATGGCATATATCACATTGGTAGATGTGCAGGTGAACGAGCCCCTGATGGTATGGCTGATGTGATTAGGTCCTATGATGATGTCACTGGAATAGATATGTGGACAGAGCCAGACGAGTACCCAGAAGTCACCTCCTACAAGACAGGCCCAACAAAGAAAATAACAGAACACCACTAGCTGTCACCTTCAGCCCCCAACTAAAACCTCTCCAGCGCATCATCAGAGATCTACAACCTATCCTGAAAGATGATCCTTTACTCTCACAGATCTTGGGAGACAGACCTGTCCTCGCTTACAGACAACACCCCAACCTAAAGCAAATACTCACCAGCAACCACACATCACTGAACAAAACCACTAACCCAGGAACCTATCCTTGTAACAAACCCCGATGTCAACTCTGTCCACATATCTATTCCAGTGACATCATCATAGGACCTAATCACATCAGCCATACCATCAGGGGCTCGTTCACCTGCACATCTACCAATGTGATATATGCCATCATGTGCCAGCAATGCCCCTCTGCCATGTACATTGGCCAAACCGGACAGTCTCTACGCAAAAGAATTAATGGACACAAATCTGACATCAGGAATCAAAATACTCAAAAACCAGTGGGAGAACACTTTAACCTGTCTGGTCATTCAGTGACAGACCTGCGGGTGGCTATATTACAACAGAAAAACTTCAAAAACAGACTCCAACGAGAAACTGCTGAGCTAGAATTGATATGCAAACTAGACACAATCAACTCCGGTTTAAATAAGGACTGGGAATGGTTGAGCCATTACAAACATTGAATCTCTCACACTTGTTATCTAACTGTCTGTCTGTACTCGGCTAGCTTGATTATCACTTCAAAAGTTTTTTTTCTCTTAATTAATTGGCCTCTCAGAGGTGGTAAGACAACTCCCACCTATTTATGCTCTCTGTATGTGTGTATATATATCTCCTCAATATATGTTCCATTCTATATGCATCCGAAGAAGTGGGCTGTAGTCCACGAAAGCTTATGCTCTAATAAATTTGTTAGTCTCTAAGGTGCCACAAGTCCTCCTGTTCTTCTTTTTGCGGATACAGACTAACACGGCTGCTACTCTGAAACCTTTCATTATGCCAAAGTTCTCATCAATCATTAAAAGTCCCAGCAGCTACAAACTAGCTGATTTTGATGTGAAGTGCAACAGTACTGCCTCTTTTTCACATAAGAAAGTGAACTGCGCTATATATAAAGTTAAAACTCTATGTTACACAGTATGCATGATTAGTGAAGACAGAAGATATAGGATATTCAGCCCCCCCAAAAAAGGTCCCTTTAGAGCTCATCTTTGGAAGCAAATACAATAGAACCAGAAGGTTAGAGAGTTTTCTGCTGCATACATTGCTGCACACATGGTCAAAGTGGAAAAAAAACCTGGTTGAGTCCTATAGACACTCATTTAAGCTTAAACTGTGAAAGGAAACTTACTTACCTTTGAGATTTGGAAACAGACAGTAGTATTCATTATACTGACACAGATGAGTGACTGCCATTAAAATGTTAAAATATGCCAACAATTACCCATGAAACCATCAATATAGAGTGGGTGGTGGGGACAGGAGGAGAAGTAGGGGAGGTTTGGATGTCATCATAAACAGCACTTTATAGTAACTGATGGTAATGATGACTTTTTAAACAGTAACCAATTTATTCTGCCTCCAGCAGTTCTCACAAGGCAGCCAAAATCCCAATAATGCACTAAAAACATACCTGGGAGAAATATTCCTTCCTGACTCCTGCAGCAGACCAGTTTACATTGTGACACAGGAGATTTGATTAGCTTTAGTATCACAGCTTGCATACCTGCACATGTTATTAATGGTGATAAAATTATCCATCTCTTTCAAAACTCCAGCTGCAGTATTTGACTCTACTTGAAAAGGGAGGAGCAATCAACTTTTTTGTGCAAGTCAGCTCCAAGATTGTAGATAACCAAGGTACTACATCCTTTAGGAAGCATAGGTGCAGGTTTTAGAGCAAACACTGTTAATATATGTATGGCAAGTACATCCTTATTGGCTAAACAACTGTTTTATATTTAGATTGCAAACTGATTGAGGTAGGGATCTTCTTTTTGGTCTGTGTTTGTACAGCACCTAGCATAATAGGGCCATGCTCCATGACTCTAGGGCTTTTAGGTGCTATGGTAATACAAATGAAATAAATACAATAATAAATAATAACAAGAACAATAATTTTGTGGGGGCATTGCACGGCACTTGTAAGGGTCAAATTCACATCAGAATAGTAGGCAGAAAATGAATCATGTGGAGGAGCTGAGTCAATCAGGGTGAATGGGGAAATAAAAGAATGGAAGTTGGAGGTGAATTGCTTCCCATCTCTTAGCCTTCTATTCCGTAATGCAAACATAAAGGGTCAGATTTGTATGGGAGTTAGGTGCTGCACTGATTGATGTTCAATAGAGTAGGGTGCCTAACTCTGTTAAGTTCTTTTGAAGATTCCAGCCAAAACTTCCCGGAAAATTCAAAAATTAAAGAGAAAACCAAACCTGTCATTTTCTCAAGGTTTTGTTCATGGTTACAGAAGTTTGAATATTCTGTGTTAGAAAAAGCAAGGCAGATAAAAACTGTTCCCAGCAGAGAACAAGAATAGGCCAAGGATCTCCTTTATATAATATAAAGGAAACTTCAGGAAATTAACTTCCCACTTCTTCATATTTCCTTGCTTGTTACAGTTTCCTTCTACCCTTAAGCTCTTTTGAGTGACCCATTTTGTCAATGGGGATGCATTTTCTTTGAAGTCATAATGTATCTAGAAAAAAATACTTTAAAAACATTCTTTTTGTTAGACCTGGGAGCAGGGTGGGGATTGTAAGTCACCTCTAAGCATTTGGATAAATTGCAAATAATATTTTTACCTCAAGGACTCAATTTTAAATTATGGCTTTTTCCTCTGAAGATTTTTTTCTTAAAACACATTTTCCCATTCCCATTTCTTTAACTTCAGATTTGGATTTAGACTGTACAAATTAGCTGTGGGTGATGAATTTATGACACACAGTCTGTCAAATGCCAAAATGTGGCTACTTAAATCATTAGCTATCGAGTAAGTCATGACTGTTGCCTGTTAAAAACATAAGAACAACCATACTGGGTCAGACCAAAGGTCCATCTAGCCCAGTATCCTGTCTTCCAACAACAGTGGCCAATGCCACATGCTTCAGAGGGACTGAACAGAACAGGTAATCATCAAGTGATCTATCCCCTGTCTCTCATTCCCAGCTTGTGGCAAACAGAGGCTATTTCACTTTGCACTCTGAAGCACTCCTCCTTCAGCTGCTGTGGTTGCTCTCACCACAATCATCTACCCCCTGGAAAGGAGAACTATGCAGCCCCGCTGAAGCCCCTATTCTTGACTGTGTCTTTGGTAGCAGGTACAGGGTATGCATGCAGCAGTGTGTGTCATCAATACATCACCTAGGAGATCATGTGTTTCATCGCCATGATGTACCTGGTTTCCAGGGGCCCTGAGAGCAGGAACTCTGAGGTTGTTTCCAAACCTGGGTCATTTCAATGGCATTACAAGGTAATCATGCTGCACTAGTGGGGTGGCCTACACTTCATTTTAAGCCACAAGTAGTAGCAAATTCTAGTCATACTTTCAAAGGAGTCAGTAACATTTCTGTAGGAAACATTAAAAGGATCAGATTCATATGGTTGTCAAATGAAACAATCCCATCTAGCTCCAGAGATTCCCATGTTCCAGCTGGGCAATGTTTGGTTACACTTTTGCCTTTTGATGCAGAAGCTTAGATCTCAGATTTAATATTCAACTCAGATTTCACTGAGACAATGGCAGGATCTACTCAACAGTTTGGCACCTTGTGAAACTGAGATAAATCTTAACCTTTGCCAAATACAAAGGCTGATAAAAACACAAGTCACTCTTTCCAGCTGAATTAAAATAAACTGCCAATGACTTTGTAGTACTCATCTACTTTGCTGTGTTACTGTGCTAACCTTCAATGGCATTGTGTGATGTCTACAAAACACCCACTGCAGAATTAATAAATAGAACTGCAGCAGCAAGCTGTTTGCCAGAGATTTGAACAAGTCCTCTCCTCAACTACTTTTCATCCATTAAACTCAGAAGAAAACCATTTGTTACCTGATTTCTCTGTGCTATCACAGCAGACAGTTTAAAGTCCTGTCCTGTGAAGACTTACCCCATGTGACTAACTTTATTCACACGAGTAAGTGCTTTGGGTGAAATCCTGGCCCCATTGAAATCAATGGCAAAACTCCCATTGACTTCAATGGGGTAAGATTTTACCCTTTGTGTTTGATGGGACAAGTCACGGTAGTAAAGTTGTGTTATGCATGTAAATCTTTTTACATGCATAAATCAGGGTCACAGTTTGTTTCTTCAGCATTTCTAAAACATATTTCCCTGTAATACTGTTATTTGCAAATTATATTAAAAGGTTCTGATTTTGAGGAGATTGCTCCATAGAGAATGGTTTTCTCCACAGGCTTCAGATCTTTTTTACATGGGAGTCCACAAATGATGCATGGAAATGGAAAGAAATAAATATGTTTGAATGGTTTTGTTGCTCATCTTTGGAAAACTTTTTTGTGGGGGCAGAATTTGTGACTGGGTCTCTGGAAGAGGAATATTGTACATCTCTTGCTATATCAAATAGAACATCAGATTTGACATTACTCAACTCTCGCTACATTCTCTGTTCACTGGGCAGGGGATTTTCCATTTTATTTTCCATCATACACTATTTGTAGCCATTTCACAAAGTTGCAAAATCATCTACATTCACACTGATTAGTACAATTTTTTTTTCTATTTTTGAAAGGTTGTCAAGGAAGATGGGTGTGAAAAGTCCTCATTCACCCCCCATCTACACTTGCTTTAGACGCAGTTCCACCTACATAGGTTTCTAATGTGATTTGGCCAACCAGTGTGGATATGGGATCAAAAGTGATCATGTTTAAAACATATTCAAGTATTGTTTAACCCCCATCTAATCTAACCATGTTAGAAATCATCTTAACTGGAAACATGCTTTAGCATATAGTAGCTTCCCCAGAGTAAAATAAATATTCCTTTCACCGAAGGGAGATACTGAAACAGAAGCAGGTATTTCTTGAAAATTAACTTTGTATAGGTAATATAAATATTTACTAAATAACAATGTACATAATGCTATTGGGGACTGTGCCTCTAAGGGCTTTGCTTCCCAGACAGCGACTCTTGGGCCTTGGCTACACTTGCGAGTTACAGCACAATAAAGCAGTCCCGGGGGCCCTAGCTCACTCCCCATCCACACTGGCAAGGCACTTAGAGTGCTCTGACTCTGCAACTACAGCGCTGCTGGTACTCCACCTCGGCGAGTGGAATAACGTTTGCTGCGCCCCCGCTGGAGCACCGTGGCACCAGTGTGAACGAGGTGTTGCGTTACTGTGCTGTGACCAGCCTCCGGAAACGTCCCATAATCCCCTTAAGTCAAGTAGCCACTCTTGTCATTGTTGTGAAATCAGCTTCAGGAATGCAGAAATGCCCTTTCAAAGCTCCATTTTGGAGAAGTCATCTGCTTATTAGCTCAGAGAAAAGCAAACATTTATTGTTGCTTTGAGTGAATGAGAGAGAGGCGGGAGGGGGAGAGGGGGGTCTGAACTTACAAGACAGCATGCTGACACACTCTCAGCAACCCAAAAACCCACTCTCTCTCCCCCCACATACACACAACACACTCCCTGTCACACTCCACCCCATCCACCCCCATTTGAAAAGCACCTTGCAGTCACTTGCATGCTGGAATAGCTGCCCGTAATGCATTGCTCCCAATGCCGCTGCAAGTGCCGCAAATGTGGCCACGCCAGTGCGCTTGAAGCTGTCAGTGTGGACAGACTGCAGTGCTTTCCCTACTGTGCTCTACGAAGGCTGGTTTAACTCACAGCGCTCTACATCTGCAGGTGTAGCCCTGCCCTGAGTGAGGTGCTGCAAAGGTGTAGTTTATTGCTACGCATAGCAAGTTGGAATCCACACAAAATAAAGTAGAGCTTAAGGAAGCATCTTAAACACGGAGTGATCACTGAACACCCCAAAGAGCGCTATAGAAAAATCACTAGTTTCCAACAATGCAATATAGCGCCTTATCTCAGTTTGTGTAAAAGTCTAAAATAAATCTCACCCAACTCAGGTCTCTAGTGTCATAGCTGAGCCAGGAGTCCAGGGGAATGAGAAAGATTTCCCATTAGCAAGCTCAGCTAATAGGTGTGGTGACTGTGAAGACACTAGCACAGGATCTACAAGTGGTAGAATATCAGCCACTGCTCCTGTCTATACTTTGAACTGGGAGTGTAAATTCCAGTTGAAGGATACATACTTGTTTTAGCTCTGATTGCGCTAACGTGCTAAAAATAAAAATGAAGCTGTAGCAGCACAAGCCATGGGAGGGGCTAGCTGCCCCAAGTACGTACTGATCCGAGATATGAGGCACTTGCTCAGGGCAGCCACGGCTACGTTCTATTTTTAGCACACTAACTCAATCAAAGCTAGCGCCGATGTATCTCTTTGAGGTTGAATTTATACCTCCAGCTCGAAGTGTAGGCATACCCTTAGGAAGGTAAAATATTGCTGACCCTATTTTGATACTTGCTATGCTGTTATTGTGTCCAGTATGACTGGGGAGCTGTTTAGCCACGGATAATTTCCTGAAGCACAACAAAATATTAGTGATGTTATTCTAAGAGAACTCCTGCCCTTGATTAAACAGCTAAAAGATTCAGGATTTTTTTTGTAGACATGTCAAGGAATAAAGAACATGCAGCAAGTATTATACATGGAAGCACTAAGTGTAGTGGTGAACCCATGATAGCTATACCCAATGAAAGCCATCTACTATGTAGTTGCGGGAAAGGGTTGGGGAAGAGATTCTGGTAGAAACAGAGTTGGGAGATGTTCAGGACATCCATATACCCATATATCATTTATCTATCCAGGTTAATCTACATATACTGTGAGAAATCTCAGGACAATTCACAGTGTGTAAAGTTAAGCAAATATGTCTTTGTAGGATTGGGGCCAAAATTTGTAGAATATATACACTTAAGGTACTGGAAGTAGGTCTAAGTTGCATCAAGTGGGCTTTCTATATCTGAACTGAGATTTGCTAAGCGCCATCTCTGAATTTGACCCATCATGTTTTTCTAATTCTCTCTGCTATACTTTTCTCTGTGTTTTGCTGCATTAATTTTTCAGACTTTTGATTTCACTAGTGATTTTAAAGAAGCTCTTCTTAAGCTTGAAAGCTCGACAATCTTCTTATTTTAAAGGTGAGTTTGTTTACCAGAAGAGTCTTGTGGTAAATCCAGTGGAACAATGCATTTTGTCTAAGTGAATGTTGTTATAGGTAGACTTAAAGAGAATTGGGAAAATGATTCAAGTAGCTATATTATTTTTCACATGGCAACATAACATCAAGAAGGAGCATATGGGGTTATAAGGACACAATACAAATGGGAAAAACAATTGATTCAAGTTATCACTTTTTAATTAACTTGACTCCTTCCTGTTGTTTGTCATTTACACGTAACTAGAAAGGCACACTTGGGCTACTGCTGCTTTGACATAAGCAGCAGAAGAAATTCATTTACAGCAGTGATTTCACCTACATAATAATTGCAACACCAGAAAGAAAAGAAAAAATGAAACCTATGAAGTCTTGAACAACTAGTAGAATAATTCATGTGGGACAAACAAAAAGAAATTGTTGGTTAACTGACATGAAATGTGCTTTAATTCCATTGAGAATTCTTTCCCCTTTCCTTTGTTTTATTCTACAGCATCTGAAATTGAGTCACTGAGTGCAATCCATCCAGGTTTCTTCTTAAGAAAATGTACAGTATGAAAATACTACAATAAAACTGAAAGCTCAGATGTAAAGCCTTTCTTCTAGGACTGCCACAAGTCTTCTTGGTTCAAAGTTATGGCCCTTTGTTGATGACTATGTCTTTTTCACACCTAGATACCCAAGAGACAACATCTACCACTGTATAATACTGGGCAATATCACTGGGATGATTGGAGATGCTCAACTGGGTGCTCCAGTGATGTAAATGAATGAGATTTCCAAAGGGAGCATACTCTGTGAGGGCACATAGACTTTAGAATTTGCTTCCCCACCTGTTGATCCACCAGAGTCTGAATGTGTTAGCCTTTCAGAAATATGGCAAATCTCATATTTTTTCCTCAGGCATCTGTGGGTGGGGGTGGATGGATTGTGAGCAGCAGCAGTGATGGACAGAAGCACATCAGAGACTCCTGACATTATAGCCAACATTTTTCAAACTGACATCTAGCTTCAGGGTTAGACTCTTTGTGGTCATTTACGGTTAATATATTGTCGTGTCCCCCTCCCACCCACTCCCGTTCCTCCTGCATTCACCAAATGCCCTGTCCCACCTTCAACAATTTCCCTACTTTCTTCTCTTCCCCTTGCCTAAATCCATCCTAACACCTCACTTTCCCATTGCTCCCCTTCTCACCTCTCCACTGCTCCATTGTGTCCCATTCAAAGCTGATAAAAATCACACAAATAGCAATAGGCAGAGTTTATTTATCAAAGTCAGAACAAAATAGGAAATGAGAGAGATGTGTATAATATATTCCACACTAATTTTTAACAGACTATTCACAGATTATGAGGCCCAAAGGGACCTCTGTGATCATTTGGTCTGACCACTTGTACAACATAGGCCATAAAATTCCCTGAATTAATTCCTGTTTGAATTAGAGCATATCTTTTAGAAAAAACATCCAAACGATTTAAAAATTGTGAATAATGGGAAATCCACCATAAAGCTTACTGTTCCAATGGTTAATTACCCTTCACTGTTAAAAATATGTACTTTCTTTCTAGTCTGAATATGTGTGGCTTCAGCTTAGCCTTTGGATTTTTTTAGCCTTGATCTGCTAGACTAGACTTATCAATTTTTTGTTTCTCATGTACATACTTATAAAGTGTGTAAATACATTATTGTACTAGGGCTTCCCTCATTTACCTTTACACTGCCTTCCTGTTACCTCTGGTCTTAAAGTAAATTGTGAATTATTAGGGGCAGGGATTGTATTTTAGTTCTATATTTGTACAGCATCTAGCACAAAGAGGCCCTAATCTCTATTGATTAGGACCATCAGAATAACAACAATAATCTGTGTATTATTGAATTTAGAATTATGGTCTGTTATATCTACAAATGTGTATTGATTTATGCTTCCTATTGTGAAATTTTAAAATTAGGTGAAATTTCAAGTACTTAAGATTGGAAATTTTGTGGTTTTGTAAAAGAAATAAAAATTAATACACTTTAATGGACTTGGAATCCTTGTGCTTTCTGCATATAGGGCATGGCAGAATTGGTTGCTCCTGTCCCTATTTCAGTCTTCTAATCTAAAAAATGTTCACTATTTTTACCAGGTAGAATTACATATTTTTCTGTTACTTTGATCTATCAGGAAAACACCTAGGATTCACTGGGCCAGATCCTCAGCCACTGTAAAGCAGTGGCTCTGGCCCATTATCCCTCTCTCTCTCCATTCCTTGATCTATAGATATATGATATACCACATATGGATAATGAACCCTTTATACAATATAAAACCATTTTCAGGAGCCAAGTTGTTTGTTTCTCAAGAGGTACTGTGATAACAAGGGTAATAATGGTGAGACTACCTAGTACATTAAACTTTATAAGACTCTTTTTTGATGTCAAAATCTCTGATAGAGATGCACTGTGAGTGGAGACTAATAATGTTTAGCTGTTAGATGTTTATAGTGGGTAGGCTGGAGCAGAGAACTTCCTGAATAGGTGCAGTCTTTAGAAAGTCTAAAATCTGGAGCTGATTTTATGGATGGAAAGACACCTTTTATAAATCTTTGGCACATGAGCCAGCTACACTAAAAGTAAGTTTAGAAGAGATTGAATACAAGTTGAGAATAAACCTTCTACAAATAGCTTCAATAATAAAGAAAAATATAATTAGCTGATGTAGCTTAATCTCTGATTTATGGATATTTTATCTCATCTTCAAAAGCTAATGGCAGAATCTCTTATTATGATCTGCTGTGTTCTTGGATACAAAGGGTAATATTGTCAAGAAATACTTATTGTCGAGGGTAATTGCCAAAAAGAGGAAAGTAGAACAGAAGGATAGAGATGAAGAGAGAAGGTATTGGTAAACCTTATACTTATGAGAAACATTATACTTCAGAATAAGCGTTTGTAACACAATAGCCTAGTGATTCAAGATCCAAGATTCAGTCATTTTAAACCCTCTTGTTCATGAGATAAGCAGTATCTTTAGGCTTGAAACATATGTTAACAGAGACAGTTTTAAAGTCAGATATTGTCATTGTAAGGTAGTGATTTTTATGTCAAAAAAGTCATTATCCTCCAAAGATATATGGACCTTTAAGGACTCAAAATATTGAATAACTTAAAAGCTTTCTCGTACTACTCTGTGTTTTTTTAAAGATTGCTTTATCTTAGAAATTCATTGCCAGTAAAAAAAAACCCTTCATTTTGTATTAGATTAAAAAATCATCATTACAATTTTAGTTGTTGCTTTTGCTGTGTTTTTAAAAAATATAATCAGTAATGCATAAATAAATACAAATTATAAGTGCTGAAGGTAGCAATGCTTGTGGTTAAGGCTGCCTGACACTTCCCATTATCAGACCTTTTTCCAGTTGTTTATAACTGTGCCAAACTTAAACTGTTTGGGCTGAAATTTTCAGTGATGTGCCTCAGGCTGATTTTTTTTTAAATGTTTCAGTAAAAATAGTTCAGCCATATCCAAGAACAAGATTAGGGAAAATGCATCATTTTGCTCATCTTAAAAATAAATAAATAAATCTTACAATTGTTTTGCTGAGAAGCTCTAGTGACGCCATACTTTGGAGCAAAGGTTTTGAAATTTGGCAGAGTACTCACCTTAGTATTGGGAAAGCATCTTTTGCCGTCCTTATGAAAATTTGCCCAAATTAAAAAAGCTTTTAGAAATAAAATTAATCACAGTTTGTACATGCTTAGTAAAGATTTGTTAGAATTTGGCATCTAAATTGTCTGAAGCTTCCAGCTGTGATGAACATGCTCCTTCCCCTCATAGCTGTGCTGACCAGACTGCACATATGCCATCTTCACAGAGTGACTCAGCATGCTCTGTCCTAGGACTGCAGGGCCTGAGCAGGACTTTCCCTGAAATTGCTGCTCCTAGACTCTAGGGGCACAAGGTAGCTGAATTAAGGGGTTGCACCTTAATTTTGGCATTTCCTAACTTTTGAGTGCTCGACAATGTTCTTTTAACATGTTTTTTGGGTATAATAATAATAATAATAATAATAAAAATATACAGTGAGAAAATACTGGTAATTTGAGGCTTGAAATACTTCAGAAATAAGTATTTGTCATAAACCATTATCATGTGTATATGGGGCTTTGGATGTCATGACAGAGTCTAAAAAGAGAATACTTTTAGGCTTTCATCCTGCAAAGATTTAAGCACATGCATAAATCTTTTCAGGATCTTGGCCTAAGTTAATTCCATGTGCTGACATTAGAAGATAATGTTTCTTTTTGAGGTGGGGGAACATAGAGAAAGACTATTTGTGAGGAATCTGGTGCGTTAGATACTGAATATCAATTCAACATGAGTGGCATGACTTTCTGTATTTTTTTTTTCATGAACATGCATTTGAGCAAAGTTTCTTCTCATGGAAAACACATTTGAGGCTGCTGCCCATGATAAAACAACTTTTGTTTCAGATGGAAGGGGAAATAGCATAGAAGCCATCTAGATGAGGGCCCATAAATTAAATTACAGAAATATATAAAGCAGACGAGGAAGGAGAAGCAATGTCATTCCCCTTATACCATATACAGGACATCACAATCTCCTGTTTTTCACATGCTACATCCTCCTTAGCTGCTATTCCAATGTGGCCAGCCTGTTAAGGTAGACTAATAAATTGCCCTAATCCCCAGCATAGTGCAGACATTCAAAGGAATGATCATATAATCTGATTACCTACAACTCTTCTGTGCTATAAAATACATGGAAAATAAAGTCTGCTAAATAAATGTGGCTACTCCTAGGCGCCCATTAACAGATTCTATACGTGTACACCTCTACCCCGATATAACACGAATTCGGATATAACGCGGTAAAGCAGTGCTCTGGGGGGGCGGGGCTGTGTACTCCGGTGGATCAAAGCAAGTTCGATATAATGCGGTTTCTCATATAGCGCAGTAAGATTTTTGGCTCCTGAGGACAGTGTTATATCAAGGTAGAGGTGTACAATGAAAGAATGAAAGCGACAGACAGACACACAGATTTCCAAAGTGTGCGAAGTAGAAATGTCAGGTTGTGAGGATGAAGCTGTGTTGATATAATTCTTGTTAGGATTGTTCCCTGGCATATGCACAAAGCTCAGATACATATTTCTTACTCCCCTTTTCCTACCTCTCTTGTTTACTGTGCATGCTGATGACAGCAAAGACACCTACAAATAGAACAAAGCTTAATTAACACAAAAGAGGGACAAAAATTTATTCTAATGTTCTGGGCATACTAGGACATGGAGATATTATGAGAATTTGACTGCACCCTTCCTGATAGTGTACATACATTCTTGCTGCAATTACTAATTTTTTGTGAGAATTACTGTGGGAAATAGTGGTATGAGAAATAATTGAAGACCGGTAAATACACTAGGTAATATGCGTGAAATGTTTAAAAAAACAAACAGGATAGGGAGAGAATATGTTGCCAATCCCCCAGACCTGGAGCTAACTAATTTAAATGAGAGGCAATGTATGTGAAGCACTCTTTACAATAGGACCACACAATTTCTCTGACACAGAGACAATTAAATAAATCTAGTTAAAATCTGCTCACAAACTTCATAGCCAGGACTGTGCATGAATAGTTATGCTCAGTTACGTTTTGTAAATATGCTGAGACAAAATTAAATTTTAATTCTGACTGACACAAACCAATAATATTACAATAGCCTAATTTTTCTAGCAGTGATTTCTCAGGCAAGGCCTACATATTCAGGTAACCTAAAAAGAAAATTCCTAATCTGGCTGGCCTGAGGCTTATTAGTGTCATCCAGCCAGTCAGGGACCAGAAACGATGCCACATGATTAAAGTGACTAACCACACAGCGGAAATGAATGAATAACAGATAATATAATGAAAGCAAAATACATTAATAATGTAAAAGCAGAAAAAGGCCCAGATTCATTGTATAACTTATTCACTATGAATAGAGTGCTTTGCTTTGTCTCTTGTTCTTTTACTTTGCTGTGAAATTAATGATGGACAAACTGATTTGGATGAAATAGGGTTGACGCCAAACCAGAGTTGGGCAAATAACCGATTTTTCTTTTCAGTGGCAGTTCCAAAAAACTGGAAAAAAAAAAAAAATTGGTTTGGGTTGAACTGAATCTGAAGTTTTTCCAGAATTTTTGGTGAATTGAAAAAGTCTGTTTGGGGATTGTTCCACAGTGGGGATTCAAATCTGAGTCTCCCACTTTATCATTGAGCATCCTAACGGCTGGGCTAAATGTTGCAGGGAGGGGGCATCATCGTCATCATCACCATCATCTTCCCCTCTGGCCATTTTGTGAATGGTTGAAACTATTTTTGTCAAATTTTCAAATAGTTTTGGGCCAACCGAAGCACCTATTTTTGCCAAATAAACCATTTGTTCAAAAAATTTTCCGGCTCTTCTCCAAACACTTCACTCAGTTTTAGAACCAACCCCAAACTGAATAAAAGTTTCTGAAATGTGCAGAAAAGTGATTTTTTTTTCACTTGTAGTTTATGGTGGGGCCTGGAAACAGAAGCATCAAAATATCATGAAAAATGCTGTTCTCTCAATATTTCCAGCTAGGGCCAAAAGCGCCAGAAATCTTGCAAGAAAGCCTGTTGTCTTGAAATTTCCAGCCTTGTTTTGCAGGCTCAAGAGTTGCTTTGAACAAACATCAGAATTTTTAGTTGCTCAACCCTGCTAGGCCTGGACTATGGACTCATTGAGGTTTACCAATCCCTACAGTAAACATGCTCCTGTTTTTCAGAAGAAAAGTACAGCACCCTTTAACTGTGAGAAATAAATTGGTTTTCAAGGTATAAACTGATACTATAACTAAGGTATTTCTTTAAGCAAATAAATAGGTTAAGTACAAGCCACCCAGCACAATACATATTACCAATTAACTGCATAGTTAGACTGTGCCAAAGGAACTCATTGATTGCTCTGTAATTTGCAATATTACTCTGGTGTATTTACTGATGGCTAGACTAGAAAACCCATAAATTTCCACACATATGGGATTATGCTGTTCAATCCAACTCACAGAAAATAAAATAGAAACCAAAACCACTTATATAAATGAACCTGCAAAGGGATTTCACTGCAAAAGAAAAAAATAATAAGGGTTTTTGGTTTTTTTTTTCATTTTAGATTTGAGTTTTCAAAGCTAGCACACAAAGCCTGGTTGATTTGATACCTATAGTATTAGTGAAGAGGGGGGATGACCAGGTGCTAAAAGGGTTTTTGTGGCTTTATCAGCTGCTTTCCTGAAGGATGCAGCTGTTGACCTCTTCTTCAGCTCAAACAGCTGGAAATTGATGCAGCTAATTGGTTCCACTGACACAGGAGTCAAATACCTTTTTTAAGTTCTGTTTTTGCCCTTCTCTTTCTTAACGCACATTATTAACTTTCTGGATGGGGAACATTAAATTATGTTGCATTTCAAAGAGAAAATCTCTTAAAGTTGATGAAAAATATCCTTAAAATAAATAAAGGCTGCTGAAGTGAAGACACATTATCCATTTCTTCAATTAGCAGCAAAGTCCTGGTAGAATTCTTAATGAACTGTGGGAGTTCTGATTGAAACATTCACTATTTTCTAGGATACCATGGTTGGATAAAATGCCCTGACTGAGCCTTGGTAAAACACCTCTTTGCAGAGTTTCTGAGAATGAGGTTTTAAGAGATTATTCTAATCTGCTAGGTTAAAAGAAGGGCAGATCACTCAATTTCACTTTCAGAGAAAATGTGGATTATTAAAATAAATAAATAAATGAAACAAAACAAAAAAAACCAAACAACATAATTATATTGTGCCTAAGGTTTATTTGTAATGCCCTAGTCAACTGTAGCAATATTACTAATAGTTCTAAGAATAAAAGGAATTAAAGAATCTAATTTCCTAAACAATTTAAATATTGAAAAACTGTTCATAGATTTTCTTTTGTCATAAGATATAGTTTTGATTTCCTAAATATTCCTGAAGTCTGAAATAAAAATTTATGGACAACTCGAAGACCTAACAAAGGCTGCTGACAACAGAACTAAAACAATACATTTCAGTCTTTAAGTGCTGCCTTAGCTAAGAAGACTGGAAATTGACAGACATCTGAGATTTTCTGTTTTTAACAGAACAACTAACAATTCTTTCTAGTTTCACCTCTGGCTCAGAAGAGTATATTTCATTTTGTCGAGTACACTGATGGAGAATGGGGTGTTCAGTACCTCTCTGACTGTCTGTCTAGGTCATCCAGGAGAAAGTTGAATAGGACTCAGTCACAACAGAAATGTTTTCTTGTATTTTCCCTTCAATTGAGCAAGAAGAAAATTACAAAGGGTAGGAATAAATGGCCATTTTTCACAGTGGAGAAAGCTAAATGGCAGGATCCCTCAAGGGTCATTACTGGGACCAGTGCTGCTCAAAAATGATCTGGAAAAAGGGATAAACAGTGAGGTGGCAAAGTGAAAATGATACAAAATTACTCAAGATAGTGAATATCAAAATGCCACTATATAAATCCATGAATACTGTGTGCAATTCTGATCACCTCATCTCAAAAAAGATATATTGGAGGTACAGAGAAGAGCAACAAAAATGATTAGGGGAGTGGAATAAGTTTTCTATGAGAGAATAAAAAGACTGAGGCTGTTCAGCATAGAAAAGAGATGACAAAGAGCAGATATGCACTGCTACAGGCTGGGGACCAATTGGCTAAGCAGCAGTTATTCAGAAAAGGACCTGGGGATTACAGTGGATGAGAAGCTAAATATGAGTCAACAGTGCGTCCCTGTTGCCAAGAAGGCTAACGGCATATTGGGCTGCATTAGTAGGATCATTGCCAGCAGATCGAGGGAAGGGATTATTCCCCTGTATTTGGCACTGGTTAGGCCACATCTGGAGTATTGAGTCCAGTTCTGGGCCCCCTCACCCACTACAGAAAGGATGTGGACAAAGCGGAGAGAGTCAAGTGGAGGGCAACAAAAATGACTAAGGGACTGGCGCACATAGCTTATGAGGAGAGGCTGAGGGAACTGGGCTTATTTAATCTGCAGTAAAGAAGAGTGAGGGGGGGATTTGATAGCAGCCTTCAACTACCTTAGGTGGGGTTCCAAAGAGGATGGAGCTAGGCTGTTCTCAGTGGTGGCAGATGACAGAACAAGGAGCCATGGTCTCAAGTTGCAGTGGGGGAGGTCTATGTTGGATATTAGGAAAAACTATTTTACTAGGAGGGTGGTGAAGTATTGGAATGGGATACCCTAGGGAGGTGGTGGAATCTCCATCCTTAGAGGATTTTAAGGCCCGGCTTGACGAAGCCCTGGCTGGGATAATTTAGTTGGGGATTGGTCCTGCTTTGAGCAGGGGGTTGGACCAAATGACCTCCTGAGGTCTCTTCCAACCCTAATCTTCTATGATTCTATGATACGATAGAGATATATAAAATCATGAATGGTATTGAGAAAGTGTTATTTATTCCTTTGCATAACACAAGAACCAGAGGTCACCCAATGAAATTAATATGCAGCAGGTTTAAAACAAACATAGAATCATAGATTAGCATGGACCTTAATAGATCATCTTGTCTAGGCCCCTGCTTTCTTGTCAGGACTAAGTATTATCTAGATCATCCCTGACAGGTGTTTGTCTAAAAATCTCCAATGATGGAGATTCCACAACCTCCCTAGGCAATTTATTCCAGTGCTTAACCACCCTGACAGTTAGGAAGTTTTTTCTAATGTCCATCCTAAACTGCCTCTGCTGAAATTTAAGTCTATTGCTTCTTGTCCTACCCTCAGAGGCTAAGGAGAACAATTTTTCTCCCTCCTCCTTTTAACAACTTTTATGTACTTGAAAACAGTTATGTCCCCCCTCAGTATCTGAGAACAAAGCAGCCATGCTGAGACAATGGAGCTATGTTTCTAGGGAACTGAGGAATGGAGGTAGCTGGTGGCTATAGCTGATATGGAGGCACAGGGCCTCCAGGCAGCCCGCATGGCCTTCCACAGATTCGCTGGGAACAATGCACCATGAATGGGGTGTGCTCCATGACCTTTCTGTGTGTGTCAATCTCTGTGAGGAAATCCTTATGATAGATGTGACGATCTGGCCCCAGAGTAAAAATATGTTGGGCTCTGATTCTGATCTCATTTATTCCAATGTAAGTCAAGTTTAACTGGAGTGAAGTCAATGGAACTACACTAGTGTGAGATCAGAGTGAAATTCTCAAATGTGTTAGTCATGTCTTGATGGTATTTTAAGCAGTTTATGAATCAATCCCAAATGGCACAGAGGTACAGTGTAGTTTCAAGTTTGGGTGTTTATTCAAATGTTAACCAAACTTACCTAAATAAATAAATAAAGTTGGAGAAGAAACTGGGCTGGAGTTCCATGAGGCAGAATTTCACATGAGACATTTATTGCCCTTTGTAATACATCCACCTTTGGCTTTGGCTGAAAGTTGGAACACCAGAGGTACTTATAAAATAAAAAAGTTAACATGAGAACATAAGAATGGCCATACTGGGTCAGACCAAAGGTCCATCTAGCCCAATATCCTGTCTTCTGACAGTAGCCAATGCCAGGTGCCCCAGAGGGAATGAATAGAACAGGTAATCATCAACCTACCTTAATATTTCCCAAAATGGTTCATGTTCAGTTCAAATTTTGAAGGCTTAGGCAGTTTCTTACTCATACCTTACCCATACCAGTTTCTTGCCCATACCTTATCCTAACATTGTCATATCTATTCAAAATAAAGGCATTACTTACAATATAATACAGTTCAGTGGAAACATGCAAGATGGACAAACTATACCTTAGTGAAACAAGTGGAAATCTTTAGTAAGGATCTAACCCCAATTTAATTGTTATAACAAAATACTCACAAAATTCAGATCTATAAGACTAACGTCTCCAAATCAGACAATAAATAGAAGCAAGATGCCATCTTGCAAGGATAGAGGAAGTTCTGTTTGGCTTTTTAAAGCTATAGCAGTTCTGTAAGAGTGTAACTGGCTCCAACTGACTTTCTCACAATCCCTACGCTACGGATCAGTGGCATTCCAAAAGGTGGCAAGTCTTTTTATACTTTTGAAAATATCAAAGGAAATTAAAGAAATCACTTCCAATCCAGATACTCAGAAATGATGCCTCACTGATCACTATGTATGAGGGCAACACGCTAACACCAACAGGAAATTTTGCAAAGTAATTTTGGATTGCTGCAGCTGAGTAGCACTCTGAGTATAAACCATTAAAATTAAATTCCACTCTCCTTCCCATACTTTTCAAAGTATACCAATTAGATTTTAGAGTGGAAGGATCATCTTGTTCATCATGCATTTAAGGAAGAAGTTAGGTGCTTTGCTGACTCGGGTCCTACGGCACTGTTCTGGGGCTCAGGACTTCTAGGTTCAATTCCCATCTATGCCACAGACTTCCAGTATGACATCAACAAATCACTTTAAAATGGGGATAATAAAAATGTCCATTCTCCCACCCTTTGTCTCTTTAGACTGTAAGCTCATCAGTTCAGGGACTCTCTTACAATGTGTAAACACATACAGAGTTCAGGGCAATGGGACTATAGTGGTGTCATGGTCATTTCTCCCACTCTGGGTCAGAGGGAGGCCATGCTGCCTCACTATGTCATCGGGATCACGGGCTAGTGTCAGGGAAATTAGCAGATTAGGTGTTATTGTCCCAGCCTTCGTAACAGGGTGGAACCCCAAACAGTCAATAGGCCCTAGGCCTTCAGGCAGGGCTGGGCTAACAAGTAGTGTATCTGCTCTAGCCCTCAGGGGTGGGGTGACAAGGGTAAGGGGACACAGGCCTGCCCAACTCTACTGCGTTCCAGCCCAGGGCCCTAAAAGTGGCGGGGTGTCCCACCACTGGGTCATTGGGGATCCTCCCGCAACACACTGACCGGCTGTTAAGCCACAACACCACCAAACTGAAGTCTGATTTCCCTGGCTACTTCCTACCAGAGTTCCGGATCAGGCTCTGTGGTCTCAGGATCCTCTGCTTCGTTGGGGTACTCAGCCGCTGGCAGTCCCACCAGTTCCTGCCTGGCCTCAGCCCTCTCTGAGTCCAGGGTGCCGCCCGGTTTGGCCGCAGAGTCGGCGGGCTGCAGCCAGCAAGGCACATCTGTCTCCTTTTCGTACTTCCTGCCCCGCCTCTCAGCTTCCAGTGGGAGAACTGAGCCCAGCCTGACTCCGCCTACCCGGGCAGACAGAGGGGTTCCTCCACCTCTGGCTCATAGGGAGGCCACACCGCCTCACTAGAGGGCTCCTAATCTTAGCTGGAGATATTAGATGCTACTGTAATGCAAATAAATAATATTTTCTAGTTGTCTGTTGTCAATAGTGAAACTTTCAGGATTTTCATTTTGTTTTCTTTTAAGGATAAATTGTTTCTTTATTTTTTCTGAAAAAGGGGAAGCCACAAAGAACACCTCGGCCAAATGATGGCTTGCCATGTCACATCCATTCTTCACAGTATTAATGTTTTAATTGTTAGAGAACTTCTTCAGGCTAGCTATCAATGAAGTTCAATGTGTCATAAAACTACATGCCAGCTCACAAAATAAATTATGCTGAGACACACCTTAGATGATTTTTATCCAGTTTGCCTTTAGCACCATAGGAGGGTATTATTGTGTGGATTACTGTTGTTGTAAGAAAGATTTAGAGACTGTCTTGATTGATTAAAATATTTGTTAATGGCTCTCTCTTATTGGGGGCTGAGCTATATTTGATATTCCTGAATAATTTAATGTTACACATTTATATTTTTAAGATCTGATAAAGGGACCCTTGATGGCTCATATTGAGTAACACTTACCCCTCTAGTATCCCAAATGAATAAGGGCTTCATTATTGGGTCCAATATATACCATACCCCATGCACACCACTACTGAAAAAGTAAAGAAAGACTCAACATGTAATCATTGTGACCTTCACAATTTAGAAAGCCTGGACATGAGGGTGTTGAAGCACAGAAGGCTTCCAGGGAATCAAGAAGAATGTAATAACCTGACCCAGTATGTAACATTGAATAAACTCCTCTTTGAATGACACAGAGATAATTTCAAGGTAGTTTTAAGGAGAATCTTCCAAGTGGGTTAGTTTGAGGTAAAAACAAATAGTGTTTGCTTTCGCATTTTATAGTTACTAGAGGCCATTTAGCCCTTTTTTTGGCTTGTGAAATGTCATGCGTGCACATGGTACAATAGAGATAAAATAGGAGTAGTAATCATCATCATTGCTATCGCAGTATGGTCAATTACACTTTTAGTAATAATATGTTATTATATTACCTCTTACAATATGTATGATATTTCTGCTTAAACATGTATCTTCAAATTGGGGGGATTACTAATAGTTCATTGTTAGAGTTTTGGAAGAGCAATGCTCTTGGAGTAAAAGGTATATCATCATCAAAGATGCTACCATTTGCTGCCTCTGTAGTTTTCTACATTTGGGGACTCCTCAAAGTTTAATCTAGAATCAGTGAGATAACCTTCATTTGTAGTGACAGCTGCTCGTAAAACTCACAGAGCATGTGACCTCTGAGGTGAAGATTGAAAAAATTGGGTTTGTTTAGTCTGGAGCAGAGAAGACTGAGAGGGGACATGATAATAGTTTTCAAGTATGTAAAAGGTTGTTACAAGGAGGAGGAAGAAAAAATATTGTTCTTAACCTCTGAGAATAGGACAAGAAGCAATGGGCTTAAATGCAGCAAGGGAGGTTTAGGTTGGACATTAGGAAAAAGTTCCTAACTGTCAGGGTGGTTAAGCACTGGAATAAATTGCCTAGGGAATTGTGGAATCTCCATCACTGGATATTTTTAAGAGCAGATTAGACAAACACCTGTCAGGAATGGTCTAGATAATACTTAGTCCTGCCACAAGTGCAGGGGACTGGACTACATGACCTCTCGAGGTCCCTTCCAGTTCTATGATTCTATGTGTGCTATTGAACAACTGAAGTATCATTGGAAGTGGAATTCTAAAACCTCTCTCAGAAGTTTCTAGAATATTTTAAGAGGAGAAACCTAGCCTGTCCCTGGATGCATAAATAACAAACTCCATAACTACTGTTGAAAATATCATTAAACAACTATTATTTTGCTGATATTGGACATATTGGCCTCAGAACCTAGATGAAGTTGGTATGGCAAATTTGCCTCCATGGCAAAGGGGTCTAACTGTAGGAATTGTTCCATTAAAAAAGGGGAGGAGGGAACTCTCTCTATTGTCCAGCCTAAATCTTTGTCCAGAACCCATATCGCGCCTGAATGGAAATTTTTGCAAGATTCAAAAGGTATTTAAGTTAGGATTTCCCCCCCGTTGGCTTTTGTTTTTAAATGCTACTGCTTTTAAAAACTTCCTACCTTTGTCTGAGCCTAAGCAATTTAACCTGTTTGGAATCAGAAAATACAGAATCTCATATATATGTCTGTTATTATGAGATTTCCAGCACAAGTTCAATTTCACAATTTGCATTTTGCAAAGGAAATTGTAGCAGAATATAACAGAGCAATATTAATATAATAACCATTTCCAAAACAATATGGTTCAGTTATTTTCAGTTAAATAAGTGACTATTTGGGTGCTTATCGCAATCAGTCTGACTTTCTGAGGTCACCCACCACTTGCTTTTATTAGGGCGAATAGAATTGTGCTGATTTTGCAAGCTGATCTGTGTATGCAAAACCCTGAGCCCACACAGAGCCCCACTGGTTTCATTGGGTCGGCTTGTAAAGTCAGGGCCCAAGTTGGAAACTAAATAATTTCAGCAGAAAAAAAAAAAAGAAGTATGTCCACATTCAGACACTGCACTGACTTGGTGATACAGCTATCATGATGTGCATGTGGGTATGTGGGTTTTTTAAATGCCAATATCCATTTTTAGAATCACAATGCACTTATTTCATTTCAGAACATGATTTGTCATAAGAAACAATAAACATGAAAAAAGACACTCAGACATCCCTTCTTAAAAATCTTTTTTGGTTGATGATTCCTGTCATTCTGAAGTCATATAAGCTGATTTTTCACCCTTCCAATACACAGATATTTGGGGGCAGGAGAGAGAGTGGGAATATGCAGTTTTGGCCTGGCTTTCAGAGAGTCTTTACAATAGTTTGCTCTTTCCAGGGAACGGTAAATGGTAATTCCTTTTTAGTGTGGTCTCTAAACTGGATTTCAATTTGTTGTTAGTGCAAAAATACACTGTCTCTCACAGGTGGCTTGCAGTTGCTGTGTATATGCCTTTATTGCAAAACCATTAAGACCACCAATAGAGAAGACATATACAGGCCTTCCCCTGGGAAGCTGTCAGCATAATTGCTGTGTTGGCATATGCTGAAGACTCAGCTGTCTTTCCATTCACCCATATCAATATATTCCTCTCAGGCTCCTGGACCCCCGGCTACTAACTTGCAGCTTCCCTTGCAGTCTATCCTTCAGGGGCTGACACTGAAAATCAACCCTGCTGCTTTTAAAGATAGCATCTCTCCTGAAGGCAAATGATCACCATGAGTTATATCCGATACTGGAGAAACGAAAGAAAAGTCTCCAAAATGAGTTCATCTGTTTGCAGGCTCCAATCACCTCTGCAGATCCTGAGATCAAATGTACACAGCTTTTTATGCCTGCAAGTCAATCTCTTTTCAGGGAGATTCAAATTAGAACAGTTAGGGAGACCAGGCAGAAGCATCTGAGCATTCAGTTCTTATTGCTTATCTCTTTTCTGTCATTTGAACTTCTCAGCCTTTACTTGGCTGTGAAGCTGAACCCCAAATACTCTGTTTGTTTTCAAACAGCAGAAAAGGCACGTTAGTGGTACAGTGCCTCCATTTCATGTTGGGTTAATACGTTCCCTATTATACTTATTGTTCTACATTTACTCTATTGCCTGGTACTGTAATACACTGCTCTCAGTATTCTAATGGGATTTCATGGGGCTGCCATCACTAGCTTGATTTGTAACAGGAAGCTAGGACAATAAAGGCTTTGAGAAGATTAATGTGAGAAATGCATGCCTCTGTAGAGGGGCATCAATGCAAAATGAAAAACAACACTGTCTCCCATTTCTTGTTACTGCCATCTCATTTTCACCAGTAAATAACTAGTGCATTTCGCTTCACAATGAACACAAACAAAGGGAAGACAGCCTCTATCAACAATGAATACACTATAAGAGGAGAGAGAGGGCAGCATTCCTTTGGGGTATTTAATATTCACCTATCAATTCTACCCTCCCCCTAGTCTTATATGTTTAAAGAAATGTCCTCATTTTGTATCCAAGGAAACACCCTTCTCCCCCTAAAAAACAGCAACTTTCTATCAGAAAATGCACAGCATGTTGTAATTGGTCTAACAAAAGATTGGGCAATTTAGCAGCAGGTTACAATTGTAAGCTCATGTACATACTCAACTGAAACCACTTTGTCTCCCAACATAGCTTGGATGAGAAATTGCATTTGGTAGCACAGCATGCACAACTGTGTAGTTGACCTGAAAGCAAATAGCCATCCCCAGAACAAGGTGGTCCTGAGAAAGCAGCCTCTTGTATTTCACCGGGTATAAATTATGGTTATGCATGATGCACACTAATAGAAACTCATTGCGTGTTTTTAGGGTTTCTTAGTTAGTGTCTCTGAAGGTCTTTGAAAATGTAAAGTGCTATATAATTGCCAAGAATTATTAATTATTATCAATTAGTATTTGAGCTATGGTATTACTTCTGGACAAAAAGAGAGGGTGGGGGACAGACAAAGGGGAGAGATGATAAATTTACTGTTGTTTTAAAGGGAAAGTCTCTGGATATGCAGAAATCATCATGATTACAGTTCAGATAATCACCTGCAGTGTCACACCAACTTCAAAGTGACCTTCTGTAACTTCTCCTTGAGAAACAAGAAAAAAAGTTTTCACACCAATAGAACAGTTGACTGGTAACAGCCTGATCAATCTGGGCTATCATTGAGCCTGCTCAGAACAGAGCTGATTACTTCTCTATGGAAGCAGCCAAGCCCTTGTTACCTCCAGGTTAGACTATTGCAATGCCATTCACTTGGAGCAACCCCGGAAAAAACTGGGAATTTTCAGCTAATATAGCCCACCTGCTCAGCAGCATAAGTTGTATTGAACATATTGCTCCACTTACTTTTTATCTGCTTCTGAGTGCATTTCCAAGTGCTGGCTTTAATCTATAAAAGCCTATGGATATGTCTATACTACAAGTACTACAGTGGCAAAGAGCTTTTCCGTCACTATAGTAAATCCACCTCTCAGAGGCCATAATGAGGTCAAGAAAAGGGTTCTTCCATTGATCTAGCTTCATCTACATCAGGGGTTAGGCTCACCAAACTAGACTGCACATTTTTCACAGCCCTGAGTAATATAGCTAGGTGAACTTAAATTTTAGGTTTACACGAGGCCTCCAGAATTTGGGTTGAGGCTAATAAGAAGGTCACACCTTTTCTTGCATGCCATTCCTACTACTGAGATATGGATACGTGCTTCTGTTGACTCTGGAGATCTGGAGGCAAGACATACTCAATAGAGAATCCTCTTGCTTTCCATTGGTTCACCAAAGTCGTAGTTTATTAACCCATGGTACAAGAGTCATGTTTGCTTAAGTATTTGTTTAAGGGTGGGTTAGATTATGTATCAATTAAATACTCTGAAAAGTTTATACGATGACTGTATGCTCATAAATTCCAGAGTAAATAAATAAATGGGGAATTCAGAGAACACAAACTTTTGCCTTCTGAATGCCAGATGGCAATGGATGCTGGGAAAAGCATTGTAAGTCCACTCACTAATTACATTAACACTGAGATATGCACAGATACCATATTTCTTATGCACCCTGTACAAGTGTTCCCCATCACCACATCCATAATAATTTGTTATGAAAGCAATAACAAACTAGCTGCTTTGTGATACATTCTTTTCCTGAAGTCAGCTAGAGGGATCCTAAATTGATTTAGGTGTGACTTGGTTTTTAACTGGATTAAAGTCTGCTCTCCATTAAAAACCAATCAACTGATATGCCTTGCAGGAATTTTACTTTATGAACTGTACTCTGCTTTAGAGCCCACATTTTCCAAAAGACTGATTATGTCCCATTTTTTCCTCATCAGTTTCCTACACTCGAATGAGGGCATGAGTAAATTACAGAAATCCTCTTGGCTATTTCATTGTTTCTCTGTGTGGAGCAGAATTCACTGCATATTGCACAGGTGTGTCAATGTAAATTTCAGCTGACTGGTATAGTCCTTGGAAAGTTTTGGTTAATAGATCATCATCAATAGCCCTTTGAGGGCCTGATCAAGAGCCCAATGAACTCTGTAGAAAACCTGTTGACTTCAGTGGACTATGGCTCAGCCTCTTAAATGCCTTGCTTCTGATACAAATTTGAAAAAGAAAAAAAAAAGCCTATAGCAATACAGAACCCAAAATAGACTGACTTTTAAAGGACATTTAGAACTGTTTGTTGACTGGAAACCTATAACAATAGTTGATTTTGTAAAGCAGAAGGTTTTTTGAGTGAGCAGTGTTTGTACAAGCTTAAAATATAACTGAATTCAGAAATGCAGCTCTTCTGTGAACTCTGAGTGTGTATACTTGAAAGTGTTAAGTAGAGCATTCCAGAGGAATCAGAAATTGAAAAGTTGTTATATACCTGATTGTGTGTGTGTGTGTGTGTGTGTGTGTGTGTGTGTGAGAGAGAGAGAGAGAGAGAGAGAGAGAGAGGATGGACCAAAAAGATAACCACCTAGTAGTGAAAGGACTACGTGGTTTTTACCAAGCAGCAGTTACAATGAATTTAGGGCTGTATTAATTGCACTGCCATGTGCTTTAGACTGTTCTGGTTGGTTGCCAATTTGTTGCCAAGTGATACTTTGACGTATGCCTAGCCAGGAAATGCTAACAAATAGAACTCCAATGTTTCCCTGTTCCTTTTTTTACAGTGTTTTTATTGGAGTTATTTTTAATTTATTAGTTTTGTTTCTGTAGCTTCTATTTTGCTTTGTAAATAAAGTACAGCTTCCAGAACTGCAAAATTTAGAACACAAAAGCCTGGGAAAGAATAAATGGTTTGCATACAATTTCAGGGAGACAATTTCAAGAATTCTCTGTTGAAGAGGAGCTCTTCTCTACTGCCTTTCACTTTCTACATGGAATAACATCTTTAGTACACCTAACTGAACCTTTGTTTACAGCACTTTTCTTGATTTCATTGTTTTAATGGAGGAAAATAAATTTGTATCCAGAAAACCTTCTTCTTTAGTTAAAAAGAGTGGTCAGAAATATATCACTTTACAAAGGGAAGAAGACGACTCTCTGTGTTGCTTTGGACCGAAATCATCCAAGGTGCATATATCTACCTACTTCCGCGAATGGCCCCCCAACACCACAGCATCTGAGTGCCTCACACATATTCATGAATGTATCCTCACAAGATGCTTTTGAGGCAGCAAACTGAGGAACAGACACCTTAAAGGCAACATTTTCTAAAAGACCTATGTGATTTAGGAGCCTAGGGCCCCATTTTTAAGCATCTAAGATTCTATATCCTACTGAAAAAGTCAGGCCAAGTGCCTAGGTCATCTTTGAAAATAGGATGTAGGCTCCTAAGTCATGTGTGTGCTTTTGAAAATGTTACCCTAAGTGACTTACCCAAGGTCAGACAGGAAGTCTGTCGAGGAGCCATAAGATCTGGGTTCTGTTCCTGAGTTCCAGTCCAGTTCCTGAACCAATGTACTGTCTTTCCTTTCTAACATAAGTAATTCATTGAATTGCACAGGTGTTATAATTCTGCCATTATTTATCCTTTCCTATATGAATAGCCCTATGCACTTGTGTATACAGGGGTTGTCACTGTTCTGGAAGGGTACAGGCCTCTGCATGAGCATCAAACATACCCACAGGGATCTCTGGAGCAGAGGTTGTGAGAGAGCCTGGTTATACAGCACACTGGCCTGGAGGACATCTGAAAGTTTTGGATAACTGGATGTTTGGATAAACGGAAGTGCTATTAACTATCATAGGGTTACATGTGGGACACACTGGGTCTAGATAATTAGGATTTTTGGATCAAGGGAATTTGGCTAACTGGAATTATACTGTATATGCAAAGTAGATTTTCATTTGATATTTCACCCTCCCCCCCCGCTTTTCCCCCCTCAGTCTTAGACTTTAAATAGTGACCTGCAGAGGCGGTGCTAGCCCATTGGGGGCCCTAAGCAGGAACATTTTTTGGCCAACAAAACATCATAAAAAAGCGAATGGGAGAGGGATGGCCTTGAGTGGCTCAGGGCCCTAAGCAATTGCTCTGATGACCTCTTGTCGGTCAGGCAGCACCTGGAACATCAGTGGTAAGAATGAAGCACTGCTCTATTTGGAGTGCCTAACTAAAATCTTTTGTGCCAAGAAGGGATCATATGTCTTTCCTGGGTATATTGAACAGTGCTCTAATTACTTTTGCATACATTCACAGGTTCTGAAAAGCCTTAATTGGTTTCTCAGGATAGTTCTCAAACTGAAAGCAACTGCATATTGAGAGAGCCTGGCCCTGTTATATGGACAATATGTTATCATTTTCATACATGCCTCAAAAATCTGGGGGATTAATTTTTTTAACTCTGTGATACAACAGTTTTAATGAACATGAATTAAAAAAAAATTAAACTAGTAGTCCTTGGCATTTTCATGTACTCAGAATGCTTTGATAGTGCCTCTGATCTACCAAAGGGATTATATATACCAAGAGTGTATAGTCTAACAGCACTTTTAAGAGTGCACAGATTATTCATATCTATGGATTTGAGTCTCCTTTCACAATGCTGACATAAATCAGCAGTTACTCCACTGACATCAATTAAGATACACAGATGTAAAACCCACTTTAAATGAGAAGAAAATAAGATTCACATACATCTGCATATCTACAAATATATTAGGCCTGATTCTTCTTTCACTTACTCTGGTTTTATGCTAGAGCAAGTCCATTAGCTTCAGTGGAATTCCTCATTTACCCTGGGGTAAATTAGGTGAGAATCAGGCCTGTTTTGTTAAACTCACAAGAACAGATTCTTTGCCATTGCTCTGCTCCATTTGTACTGCTCAGGTGGTGCAATCAGGAGTGCAGACTGACTGCAACCCTCCAGCTGGGGATACCCTTGGCATGAGAATGACTCCTGTACATAGTGATCCAGCATAACTGGCTCCTATGTCTCCCTTCCTACTGCCCTCATTACCAGGGCAATTAGGGGTGTGTGAAGGGGCATGCTGGGCAGGAAGGATGTGGTCCATCAGTCCCAGCCATGGGGATTATAGACAGCTGCCACAGGCAAACGCGAGTTACTCAAGCCGGTGTCTGGGGCTAAGGAGAGAATCAAGGGGTAATAGCCAGTTCCCTCATGGTTTCCCTTCGCTGTTGCACTCAATATAACTGGATGCCAGAGAGAATCTGACCTATGCTCTGAAAATATGGCTTTATAACTGGAAATATTGGCCCCATTTTACCTATAGCAGTGTGTAGTGTGAACAGTATCGCTGCAATATATAAGGTTAAATAGCTCATTAATGCACCTCTCAAGTTTTGTCACTTAATAACAGAGGGTCTAAATTGGGACCTTGTAGCTTTACCCTGTTAAAATGATCAGATTTTTGTTCTGTCTTGACTGTTTTTGGCCTTCCTGTGTGTCCTGAGTATAATTGTTTCTCTGAGATACTCTACCTGTTCATCTGATGGACTTGAGCAGTTGCGAGATCAGTATATACTAACTAGGCTTCAGATGCCTGAGGATGTGGCAATGTGGCAGTGCATTACTTTAACTGCTCCTTTTGTTAATTAGCATTATTCAGGGAATAATTGCTAGGTGTGTCGTGAAAGAATCAGAGAGTTTGTAATTAAAAAATACCAACAACTAAACCAGCTCTTCCATTTCTGTGAAAGGCTGGAGCTAAGAAGTCAGCTAGCTATGGGCAAGTGAATGGCCTTCATTATTAAGTTAATCGCATAGAGACAGATTCTGATAGTTTTACTCACATTAAATTATACCTTATTCTGTGACATACACCACTGATTGCAACCAGGCTGCTTGAGGAGAAGGGAAACTTAGGCTGAGTAAGGATGTCAGCATCTGTCCCTTAATGCTTCTTTGTGGTAACTAAACATATTGGGTCTGGTTCACCCTTGGGTTACTTGAGTTTTATGCCAGAATAACTCCACTGAAGTCATGAAATTACACCAGAATAAAACTTGGGTAACATAGGGCTGAATCAGGCCTAGTAACTCTGGAAGTTGGTTTCTTTCTTTCTTTTTAAATGTAGTGGCTTGTGAAAGCAATCAGCTGGACAGCCTTGGACACTGTGGACTAGATCCTCTACTTGTGTATATTGGCCCGAGTCCATTGACTCCAACAGAGCTAGGCTGATTTACCCCAGCTGAGGCTCTGGTCACCTGAAATTCTATTTATCCAGCATGGACATTGCCAGTGCCCTACACTAATATGTTGAGAGAGGACCACTCTGGAGGGACCACCTTTGGTGCTGAGGGTTCAGCCTCAATCTCATTTCTGTCCCTACTTTCTGCCAAGAGTGCAAAGAAGAGTGCATCAAAGCTACCACCTCGTTTCCCATACTGTAAGCCACCAGACAGCCACTGATACTATCTGAAAGGTAGTACTGTCAGGTAAAAGGGTCTGTATCCCATTACCCATTCCTGGAGCCATCCAGTCCCTCCATCATGCAGTTTTCTCTAAACTCATGTTTACACATTCTTGCTGCTATATACTGTATATTCCACATTCGATTTTAGTTTAATCCATCAAATATGTCTCAAGGTCTGGTGCTTTTTGCCTCTCTTTAAAATTGTGAATATATTAAAGACAGATCCCTAGATTCAAATCATGCTTGTTCAAGAATTCTAGCAAGTTTTGTTTTCAGATTATCACGTTTCTGTCCTACTTTCTTCCTTCCTAATTTCACCTAATTAACATCACTACTAAATTTACAAATAATGTAGAAAGTTTAGCAATTCAACATGACCTTTGGGTCAGATTTCTTCTTGGTCTTCAGTTTTTGAATTTTTAATACTCAGTTCTTGCTTGAACAGAAAGCTTTAATCTTTCCAGTCAATAGTAAAGTGACTTTTTTTTTCTTTCCAGATACATAATTTGAGAAAAGAATAATTCCCACTGTGATAACTAGCACATAATCTAGAACAGGGGTCGGCAACGTTCGGCACGCAGCTCACCAGGGTAAGCACCCTGGTGGGCCGGGCCAGTTTTATTTACCTGCTGACGCGGCAGGTTTGGCCGATCGCGGCCCCCACTGGCCGCGGTTCGCCGTCCCGGGCCAATGGGGGTGGCGAGAAGCGGCGCAGGCGAGCGATGTGCTGGCCGCGGCTTCTCGCCGCCCCCATTGGCCCGGGACGGCGAACCGCGGCCACTGGGGGCCGCGATCGGCCAAACCTGCCGCGTCAGCAGTAAATAAAACTGGCCCGGCCTGCCAGGGTGCTTACCCTGGCGAGCCGCGTGCTGAACGTTGCCGACCCCAGATCTAGAACTAGGAGGGTTAAAACATGTATTGTGATAAATTTAACTAGCAGTTGGAGTACTGTTTCATTTCAAGCCTTGTCTATGCAAAGTTTTTGTAGTAATTTAAATAGTTAAGTTTGGGGTGCGATTTTCTACCGAACTAGCTGAATCAGTACATCCCCTAGTATGGGCACAGTTACATAAGTATAAAGGTGCTTTATGCTGGTATAGCTTATTTTCCTTCCATTATGAGAATAACCCGTACAGGTATAAGTAGTGTCATGGTAGTATAACAGCCAGTATAGTTAAAGCAGCATGATTTTTTTTTTGTAGACATAGCCTTAGTTTTCTCTTGGTCTCTTTTTCTCTCACATATACAATACTAACTAAAATTATATACGGCCTACATATAAGCTTAATTAAAATGCAGTGGTATCCCGTTAAAAGGAATTTTTAAAAGAAAAAAAATAGATAAAATGGAAGTTTAATTTTAAATCAACTAGCAAACAGGAGCGGCTAACAGGGGAGATTTGTGAGGGACTTCTCCAGGTGAAGGAGGAGCGATTATGTGATCCTTGGGGTAAGTCTGTTGTCTGTTGTGTGTCTGTTTGTGTTTGTGGTAGTGTGATTGCTGCTTAGGGTCATCAGATGAGAGGAAGAAAATATCGGGACACCAGGGGGAGGAGGGGTGCAAAAAAAAAAAAAAACCTGCCAGCGGAGCGAAATATTGGGTCAGAGATCGGTCGGGACATGGGACAAACACCTAAAAATTGGGACGTCTGGTCACCCTATTGCTGCTGGACTGAAATATACCATGTGGTCTGTTTGTTTGGGGGACTGTGTGCTGACCGTGGGGGTGCTGAGCCTAGCGGCCTACTAGGCAAGGCTGAGAGCTTCTTAATGAGGCTTTGATCCCTAAGCCTTTTAGCACCCATCAACCCTTAACCAGGGGGCAGGGCTACTCAGGAAGACCAGGGCTTTAAAAAGCCCACTCCTAAGTGACCAGAGGAGCTAGCAAACAGGGAAGTTTGGTGAGGGAGTTTACAGGGCTGGGGCTACATACACTTAACAGTCCTTAAACTTAAGGTAAAAAATATCCCCTGCTAAACAACACAACAACAAAGGAACTAGCTGCAGGAATAAAAAGAGAATGCAGGCAGAAGTCCAGCAACAGAGTGGGGGCTACCCAGTTTATTGCACTCAATGTAGCATGTATGATTACCCGCCATATAGGCCGGTAGCGTATGTGTGCCTTCGGTGCAAGGAGCTCCTGGCCCTCAGAGACTGTGTATGGGCTTTGGAGGCCAGGATGGCTGAGCTGGAGGAGCTAAGGGGGACAGAGAGGTACATAGATGAGATTTTCTGGGACACAGTAGAATGGTCCCACCCCCGGTCTGACAGCCTCTGTGCTGTTGAAGAGGGTGAAAGTCTTAGGGAAGGAGAACATCCAGCTGGAGCCGAAGGAAACAATCCCATAGTTGGGACCCTCCTTCCAGATGATGTTGTGGTAGCCTCTCCCACTGCCTCTCCAGGGGGAGGGAACTCCATTTATTAGGAAGAGACAGGTAATAGTAAATTCGATCATTAGAAACATAGATAGCTGGGTTTGCGATGACCGGGAGAATCGCATGGTGACTTGCCTGCCTGGTGCAAAGGTTGCGGATCTCTCGAGACATCTAGATTGGCATATGTGGAGTGCTGGGGAGGAGCTGGAGTTTGTGGTACATGTAGGTACCAATGACAGAGGGAAGAATAGGAGAGAGGTCCTGGAGGCCAAATTTAGGCTGCTAGGTAAGAGTTTGAAGTCCAGAACCTCCATGGTAGCATTCTCTGAAATACTTCCAGTTCCATGTGCAGGGCCGGTTAGACAGGCAAAACTGCAGGGTCTCAGTGCGTGGATGAGACGATGGTGTAGTGAAAGGGGGAGCCTATAAAGGAGGGATGGGCTCCACCTAAACCAGAATGGAACCAGATTGCTGGCGCTTAAAATTAAAAAGGTTGTAGAGACGTTTTTAAACTAAGGGCTGGGGGAAAGCCGACAGGTGCAGAGGAGCACGTGGTTCGGACATTCCTTAAATGGAGATACCCTATGTCGTAATAAGGAGGAGAGGATGGAGATGATCAAATACAGGTAGGATCTGATGAAAGAAACAGTTTAATGAAAAAAAATCCCATTCAATTACATCATGTAATGGCAGGCAGCTAAAAAGTGACAAGTTTTTAAAATGCTTATATACACCAATGCTTGAAGTCTAAATAATAAGATGGGTGAACTAGAGTGCCTCGTATAAAATGAGGATATTGATATAATAGGCATCACAGAAACTTGGTAGAATGAGGATAATCAATGGACACAGTAATACCAGGGTACAAAATATATCGGAAGGACAGAACAGGTTGTGCTGGTAGGGCAGTGGCACTATATGTGAAAGAAAGCATAAAATCAAATGAAGTAAAAATATTAAATGAACCAAACTGTACCATAGAATCTCTATGGATAGTAATTCCATGCTTGACTAATAAGAATATAGCAGTAGGGATATATTACAGACCACCTGACCAGGATGGTGAGTGTGACTGTGAAATGCTCAGGGATATTAGAGAGACTACTAAAATAAAAAAACCCTCAATAATAATGGGGGATTTCAACTATCCCCATATTGACTGGATATATGTCACCTCAGGAAGGCATACAGAGCTAAAGTTTCTTGATACCTTAAATGACTGCTTCTTGGAGCAGCTAGTCCTGGAACCCACAAGAGGAGAGGCAATTTTTGATTTAGTCCTAAGTGGAGCACAGAATCAAGTCCAAGACATGAATATAGCTGGACTGCTTGGTAATAGTGACCATAATATACTTAAATTTAACATCCCTGTGGCAGGGAAAACATTACAGCAGCCCAACACTGTAGCATTTAATTTCAGAAAGGGTGACTACACAAAAATGAGGAGGTTAATTAAACAGAAATTAAAAGGTACAGCTCCAAAAGTAAAATTCCTGCAAACTGCATGGAAACTTTTTAAAGACACCATAATAGAGGCTTAACTTAAATGTATACCCCAAATTAAAAAACATAGTAAGAGAACCAAAATAGAGCCACCGTGGCTAAACAACAAAGTAAAAGAAGCAGTGTGAGGCAAAAAGGCATAATTTAAAAAGTGGAAGTTAAATCCTAATAAGGAAAATAGAAAGAAGCATAAACTCTGGTAAGTGAAGGGTAAAAATATAATTAGGAAGGCCAAAAAAGAATTTGAAGAACAGCTAGCCAAAGACTCAAAATGTAATAGCAAAATTTTTTTTAAGTACATCAGAAGCAGGAAGCCTGCTAAACAACCAGTGGGGCCATTGGATGATCGAGATGCTAGAGGAGCACTCAAGGATGATAAGGCCATTGCGGAAAAAACTAAATGAATTCCTTTCATCGATCTGCACGGCTGAGGATGTGAGGGAGATTCCTAAACCTGAGCCATTCTTTTTAGGTGACAAATCTGAGAAACTGTCCCAGATTGAGAAGTCATTAGAGGAGGTTTTGGAACAAACTGATAAACTAAACAGTAATAAGTCACCAGGACCAGATGGTTTTCACCCAAGGGTTCTGAAGGAACTCAGATGTGAAACTGCAGGACTAATCGTCATCTGTAACCTATCATTTAAATCAGCTTCTGTACCAGATGACTGGAGGATAGCTAATCTGATGCCAATTTTTAAAAAAAGCTCCAGAGGTGATTCCGGCAATTACAGGCCAGTAAGCCTGACTTCAATACTGGGCAAACTGGTTGAAACTATAGTAAAGAACAGAACTGTCAGACACATAGATGAACATAATTTGTTGGGGAAGAGTCAACATGTTTTTTGTAAAGGAAAACCATGCCTCACCAATCTACTAGACTTCTTTGAGGAGGGTCAACAAGCATGCGGACAAAGGAGATCCAGTGGACATAGTGTATTTAGGTTTTCAGAAAGCCTTTGACAAGGTCCCTCACCAAAGGCTCATAAGCAAAATAAGCAGTCATGGGATAAGAGGGAAGGTTCTCTCATGGATTGGTAACAGGTTAAAAGATAGGAAAAATGGGTAGGAATAAATGGTCAGTTTTCAGAATGGAGAGAGGTAAATAGTGGTGTCCCCCAGGGGTCTGTACCTGGCCCAGTCCTATTTAACATATTCATAAATGATCTGGAAAAAGGGGTAAACAGTGAGGTGGCAAAATTTGCAGATGATACAAAAATACTCAAGATAGTTAAGTCCTGGGCAGACTGCAAAGAGCTACCAAAGGATCTCTCAAAACTGGATGACTGGGCAACAAAATGGCAGATTAAATTCAATGTTGATAAATGCAAAGTAATGCACATTAGAAAACATAATCCCAACTATACATATAAAATGATGGGGTCTAAATTAGCTGTTACCACTCAAGAAAGATCTTGGAGTCATTGTGGATAGTTCTCTGAAAACATCCACTCAATATGCAACGGCAGTCAAAAAAGCAAACAGCATGTTGGGAATAATTAAGAAAGGTATAGATAAGAAGACAGAAAATATATTGCCTCTATATAAATCCATGGTATGCCCACATCTTGAATACCGTGTGCAGATGTGGTCACCCCATCTCAAAAAAGATATATTGGACTTGGAAAAGGTTCAGAAAAGGGCAACAAAAATGATTAGGGGTATGGAACGGTTGCCATATAAGGAGAGATTAACAAGACCGGGACTTTTCCACTTGAAAAAGAGACGCCTAAGGGGCAATATGATAGAGGTCTATAAAATCATGACTGGTGTGAAGAAAGTAAATAAGAAAGTGTTATTTACTCCTTCTCATAACACAAGAACTAGGGGTCACCAAATGAAATTAATAGGTACCAGGTTTAAAACAAACAAAAGGAAGTATTTTTTCATACAACGCACAGTCAACCTGTGGAAGTCCTTGCCAGAGGATTTTATGAAGGCCAAGACTATAACAGGGTTCAAAAAAGAACTAGATAAATTCATGGAGGATAGGTCCATCAATGGCTTTTAGCCAGGATGGGCAAGGATCATGTCCGTAGCCTCTGTTTGACACCAGCTAGGAATGGGCGATAGGGGATGGATCACTTGATGATTATCTGTTCTGTTCATTCCCTCTGGGGCATCTGACATTGGCCACTGTCGGAAGACAGGATACTGGGCTGGATGTACCTTTGGTCTGATCCAGTATGGCCGTTCTTATGTAGTTTGACTTTAAAAAAATACTTTAGCCAGCTTTGTACTCCAGATCTGAGGTGCACAGCAGCTAAAAGCATATAGGCTATAAGACTTTAACCTATATTTTTGGCATGGGCAATAGACCAGCTCCCAATGACCTCATACTGTGACAAGACTCATACAGAGAAACACATAGGCCCCAAACTGTTTCCCAACTATACAAGTAATCAAAGCCAATTTAAAATCAATTTGATGTTTTACAAAGAGCCAATACAGCTCCTTCAAGATTAGTGACAGCAGCATTTTGCCAGTGTTGGAAGCTATGCAGCATTTTCTCAGGAAAGCCATAAAGTAGAGCAGTACAATTGTCTATTTTTAAGAGATTACAGACACGTGCACTACATCAGTCTGTGATGATAGCATTGGCTAAATTCCAGCTGTGTTCTGTGAGTGACAAATCAGACAGATAGAACAGTCTGTAGCACAACCTTGCCCGCTTTTTAAACAGCAGAAGGAAGAATCTGATCAGTTTCAACAAATTGTTTATATTGGAGACCTCCATTTAGTCACCCTATATGTAGGGAGCGAGAAAAATAAGAATAATTTGGATCACCAATTCAAGCCCAAATCCTTTCCAATATTCTTATTGTATTGGTGGTTTGGATAAGTATAACTATGCTAGCAAAGCACTATTCTTTCCATAACAAATCTGAACGTATGCGGATATCCTGCAGCTTCCATTGCAGCGTCGGAGCAAATCTGATAGCAGCTAGTCCAGTAGAGATTACATCAGGTGATAGTATTACAGAATCACCAAAAGCTACTCCCTTCTAACACTGAAGAAGGAATTTTATTAGAATAAGGAAACAAAAAGCAGTGTAATTGCTCTTACTCGGGCTCGGTCTGCTTCACTGTACACACAGCATCTGCTTAGAACCTTCCCCAGCTTCTTCCACACTAGCTTTGTACACATGAACAGTACACATCCTCACGGCTATTTTCAGATTTCAGATGCTCAGTTTTCTGCAGTAAAATCTACGACAGACTCATTATGCACCTCTGACTAGGGAGAAGGCTCAGAGAATGAGTGTTTAGAAATACAAGGGTCACATACTTGTGCTGGCCAGCTGCACATGAATAAACAAGGGAAGGCCAATAAAAGAAAATTCCTCTCCCTTAAACCTAGGCAAATAACTGCAGACACGTTTTTGTGAATATCTGCTTGACTTTTTTCAATGAACTCAGCCGTGGCCATGTTTGTAGCCCATTCTGAATTTGCTTTTCATGAACATTCATGCAAAAAATTTTGCTGGCACTATACCTGTTGAGACAGGACAATAGAGTTTTTTAAAAAAAATTGTAAAAAAAATATTGTGAGGAAATAGTGATATTCTCACCAATAATCCAGAAGCTAAAAAAAAAAATTGAAGCTGCAAATTATTTCTCTACTCACATACATGTTCTAGACTTCCCAGGAGTATTCTATAATCAACTGTGTTAAATGCCACTGACACACTCAAACCAATACTGAGTCAGAGATAACGGCACCTCCTCAGCATTTTGTGCTCATTGCTACCGCATATTTCTGAGAATTCAGTTCAGAACTTTCCAGCGTGGATTTAATCAGATGAACCTCATTTTTAAAAGAGCATTAATTTTTCTTCCACCTGCATTCCCATATTTATAAATTCTGATATTCTTCAATACTAAAGCTTTATGAGATACATTCATATGAATTCTCCGAACAGTATGATGGTTTGTTCAGAATATGAAAAATGCAGTTTTGAGAGTTAATTATCAGTGTTATTCAGAGAATGTTTGAAGGCATTATTCTAGGCTGGCATCGTGGTAAAGAGGTAGGGCTGGTTGAGATCCATAGTCAGAACTGCCAATTATTTTTAAGCATTAAGAAGGTGGATAGCAGGAAACTAACTAAATTGGAGTATAAAACAGTAAGAGCGAAGTAAACATGATAAGAAAGTGATCAGCAAATCCATAAGCAACCCAAAGAAATTAACAGAACCAAATATCAAAATCATTTCAAAACTATCCAGCGTGTATCGTGTAAAGCGAATGGGGAACATCATGTGAAATCAAGCTATTTCATAAATAAAGTGAAGTATTTTGACAACAAAGTTGTGTTATGTGTCAGCATGAAAGCTGAAATATTTTAGTACTGAAAGAGTAGAAGACTTCATAGCATTCATGGGAATAAAATCTTATTATTTTTATACGACTCCTAAAGGACTTTAGAGGGTGTGTCATGGAAGGTTCAAGGTAAGGCAACAGGAAGTTATTAAATATTCAAAGAGCATGTGAGGAAGATGCACAGTAGAAATAATATTTGTAATAATTTTACAATAAAAACCAATCACAATCTATGCAAAAAATACAGGCAAGTAGAACATGTCAGATAAAAGGAAGATCATTAAATGACTGTCTACTTGTTTGAGTGTAATCATTTATCAATAAATTTGTTTTTGATCTAGTGCTAGGTAATATCATACTAGTCTTAATGGTGATTAAACAGGAGGATGAAACTCCATGGCCAGGCAGGACTCTATGGTGAACTCTCAAGTACTCAAAGGATAAGCAGTATAAATTATTGCAGATAGAATCTTCCTCCTATGTGTCATGTTTTTCCCCTTGAGGATTCTTTCCAGAGGCAAGTCAGGTTGGGGAGCTCCTGACAAATGTCTTCTGGGAGAACTGTGCTCTCTGTGGCAGCAGAGGCCAGGTGCCAGTGCAGAGGTAAGGGGTCTCAGTTCAGAAACCTGTTGCCTCTTGGGGTTTTGGGGGGGGGGGGGTGAAGCTCCCCCCAATAGTTTTGCTAGATGAGAGACAAGGCAAAAGCACTGCTCCCAAATGAAGGAATCCCCATGATTAGAAACCCAGGGAAGGTTGGGGCCTTAAATTACTAGAGATATCTATTAGAAATATTCCTATAGCCTTTCCTAAGGAGAAAGGCTGGGGTGGGGGAATAGCATCATATGTAAATCCATAGAATGTGAATAAGATTCTGAATCTTGAACTATGTCTCTGCCCATCTAAACCAGAAAAATGGGTAAAGCATGATGATAAGATGTGTATGTCAGTCCTCAGAGATCTGCCAGATGTCTGCTTTGTAGTTGGGGGCGGGGAGGATAACCAACAACCCACCAAGCCCACAGAAAGACCCCAGGGTGGGGGGGGGGGGCGGAAAGAGGTTGGAATTTGATATTTAGTATGGAAACCCAAGGAAAATTAGCTAATGTGTGTGTCAGAACAAGAAATCCTCCACTCATTTCAATTACTCAGAATCTTGGTTAGCCCTTGAAAGTGCATTTTTGAGACTTATGTAATTAAAAGGAGAGTAAGAGCCAAAAGGGAAATTACAAAAACTTGTAAGAAGAATTGAAAAACTAAAATCATGATTCCTTTACATATTTTGCCACCATCTTATACAGATTTAGACAATAAGAAGAGAGCTTTTAATGGGCCCGATTTAGACCAAATGTAAAACTGCACTAATTCTATTGGTTTCAGAAAACTTTACTCTGTTTTTACACTATATACATCACATCATAATCTGCCCCATTGTTCACAGAGTGCTTTGAACATGTGAAGCATTATATAAATGCTCAGTTTTACTAAACTGGAGACACAGATCAGGCCTGTTGAAAGGTTTGTTAAGGTTTACACACTTAGGGTTGAATCTGTAGAACACATTGGGAAGTGCAGGGACAGTAATACAGGGCTTACCACACATCTTTCTGTCCCCTCCAATTTTGGGAGCAGCTGCGAGTCCTCTAAGTCATGTCATGGTTGTTCTGAATTGTGCCATCTTGTATCATTCCTTCAAGAACTATCAAGATGGTGGAGACTCCTTGAGCACAATGCACTGCATCTGTGCTTTGACCCCTATCCAACACTGCCACTATGTTGGGGGACTGGGGGAAATCTTAGTTGGGGATTGGTCCTGCTTTGAGCAGGGGATTGGACTAGATGACCTCCTGAGGTCTCTTCCAACCCTAATATTCTATGATTCAGCCTCTCACTAAGAGCAGTTTTGATTCTTCTGTCTGGCAAAAGGGACTCCATGGGGCCTAGTACCTCGCGAACCTCTGGAAAGTTTGAGTGAATCTGGGCTGAGTTATAGTTTTATGGAAAGTTGCCACTGTGACAGTATTTAGCCTTGAAACTTTGGGTTAGTTTGAAACCCACCTGAATTGAAAGGGAAGAAACAATTCTGCTGACACTCTGCAAACTGAACCGCAGAACTTCACTCATAAGTTTACCTAGAAGTCACACTTACAGGCTAAACTGCAGTGTTCCCACAAGGAAGACTATTCTTTATGATCTTCTACTGAAAAGTGGAAGAGAAAAACTGTACCAAGTTCTTCACATAAGACTGTCACTCTTTATACACTGATAATTACATCAGCTGAAAATTAAAAATCAAGATTACTAAAAGCATGTTTTCCTCTGCTGTTTTCAGTGGTAGGGTTTGATTTCTTTCTGGCTTTGCAGCATTTCATATTTGTCTATAGAATTAGTAGAAATGACAGAGCTCTCTCCTTTTCCATAAATAAAATGAATTAGAAAATGTAACATGCAAAAACAAACAAACAAAAAGACTCATTTTGTGTAAATATGAGAAGAATGGGGGAGGGAGAGTTAAGTGGTCTCACCAAGCACTGAGTACAAGCAGAAATAATAAGAGGCATTTTATATCACACAATGAAAGCTCTCCAGTTACACACAGTATTTATTGTTTGAATTTCTGTTGGTGAAATGGACTGCTAATTTTTTTTCTGGTTCATATCTATTCGATTGCTATTTTGTTTAGCTGCAGTTTCAGTGCATTTGGTGATTAAATCTTCCTGTAGGATGTGTTTTCCAAATACAAATAGGCTAGCGAGGCTATCTTTGTGTGTTAATTTAGATTTGGCATTATTTTGGCAGGTGGCAGTTTTATGTATTATTACTGTATATAATGAAAAGAATGTGTGGACTGTAGATTGGGAGAATTACTGGGTCAAGTTGTCTGCTGCTATAAATAATCAATAGAATTACGCCCAATGGAGAATATGGTACATTGAGTCTGAGGGCCTTATTCTATCTCACTTACCCTTCAGTCAGAAGGAATTTAGCTGAGTCAAAAGAGTTACACTGGGTAAAACTGAGGAAAATGAGATCGAATTCAGGCCCTGAGTGCAGTAAAATCAACTTCCAATTATGGAGCCCACCCATTCACATAAGAGCCAAATTTAGCTTTTAGCATGTGGAGTCAGAAGAATGGGCCAGTGCTGGCTAGTTGTTAGACCTCAGAACCATCTTTCCTGTGTAGAGCACTCACTATATGTCACTGAGCATGGGGATGGGAATTAGGAGGGCAAGGGGGAAATGAGGCAGTCAACATGCTGTGAAGTACAGCTTACCTTTTAAAATAATCAGTGTGTGCAACTGCTTGGTGTTTGCTGTACACTATAGCATGCATGCAGGGGAGCTGGTCCTACATCCTCTCAAGCACCTGGGCTCACCAGCCAGGCAGTAGCCACTCTCTGCCCCTAGTGTTTGACTGTATTACCGTATTTGACTGTATACATTCCTGAATAGGGTTGGTGGGGGTGGAAAATGGCTCCCTTCACCCTCTTCCTCAATTAGGGCATGCATGCATCAGAGGACTGGAACATGCCATTACTGTCAGGAGAATTACAAAGAGCTCCTTTATAATTCAGGTATATTATAATATACAATTATATATCATTAAAATGGTACCATTTCATTTTAATGTACAAGAGTTATCATGTAATTAATCTGGGATAATATGGAATAAATTGTAGGTTAATATCCTAGGGCTTTATTAACCAGGACACTTTTCCACAGTTGCTTGGACTGATACCTGTACAGTATGATATCCTTTCAGGAAATAATGGGCTTTCTTTAGGGTGAGCACAGAGGTCTTGCCTCTTCTACCCTCCCTTCTCACTCAGGTCGGCGTCACAGATCTGCTTCTAGCTGTTAGGTTTTCCAGACAAAAAGAGCTACTATGTACTTTCAGTCAAAATGCCACTTACCTTAAAGAGGAACAACAAAACAAGATGGACCAAGTGGAGCTACACCACCATATATCAGCTGAGGATCTGGGCTAAAGTCTCTTTGTATGTGTTCTCTCTGCAACTGGGTGCATATGAGCTGAACACAAAATGGCACAAAATAATAACAATTACAAAGCTATCTACATCATACTCATTAATTTAAAAAAAACAACAACTTACAGAGCCAGTAGCAATGCATCATTGAGTGATTCGCAATTAATTTTACAACATACTGTTATATACATGCAGCCAGACATACCTCTCAAGCTTGAGTGTTGTCAGGTTTCAACCCATGCAGACTCAGGCCAGGTAAATGTTTGGATAGGGACAACTTCTAGGAGAAGCACGGTGGCCACAGGAAGTGGTGGTGTGACTCAGTGGGAACTATTCTTCCCTACAAGGTGGGGCATTAGTTAAAAGCTTTCATGGTGGTTGGAGGCATCAGGGCTGGCAACAGCAAACGGGTCAACCCCCAAAGGTTCAATAACTATTTAAATTTATTAACTCTTTAGTACCTGTTTGTAGGTGTTACATACTGTGGGGTCTGTTCTCAGCTGCCACTAATCAGATCTGACACAGCAGAGGAAGGGAAGTTGTAAAGGTGATTGTGCTGTTCCCTGATCTTGCAGCTGGTTCTACTCTGTCCACATGCCCAGCATAGTTTTACTAGCTTCAAAGCCGATCTCATCAGGTGAGGTTTGCCAGAGAGCAGTGGTGCTCCTGCTACAATCCCATTTTTCCTGGTTATATGCCCAACACATGCCATATGGGGATTACTGCACAATGCTTGATTATGCAGGATGACTTTCTGACCCTGTTGTGTTACTGGAGCAGTGAAATGAGTGGGAGCAGGACGAAGGATCTGATCTAGCATTTGCCAGTTTGCCTAGAACATAGAACCCTGACAGCTGGCACAATGGTGCTTGTTTTTGTATGAGTCATAAAACCGTGACCCTGACTACTTGTGGTGATTAAAATCCAATGATTGAAGAACCCAAAGATCCTTACAAATTTCTTCTTTCTGAAGGAAGCAGTAAATGTAGACATCCCTGGGGCAAAATGCATCAGACCATGGAAGGTCAGCTCTCACTCCTATTGACTGGGTTTTGGATCAGGTCCAAAGCAATGCTGCTCCTCAGTTGTGGACAGGAAATTAAGAATACCATATCCTATTAAAATTTCAGGGGGAATTTACTGGAGGTGGGCAGAACATAATTACCCAAACTGTAATTTGACTATGGCACTGGGATGAAAGCCTCTACTTTTGTCAAAAATGCCACAGGATTTTAAGTGACCACAAGTGTTCAAGACCTCTGTTTTACCTCTCATCCAAAAAACAGCACCACCATGCCAACTATAGCAGTTCTGCTTCCCTAGGTAGTCTGGCAAACATGTGGCTACCACAACTGTCCAACAGTCTCCCACAGTATTAGTGAATGCTCTGATGATTCCAAGAGTCAGCATCCCACCCCTTTAGTTACCATCTGAGGGGGGAGAACCATAGTTCAGGCTACAGCTTTATGTGACATCACTATGAACAGTTCCAAAAGATTCCCAGAATACCTCCAGCAGAGAGAGAAATACAGATCAAATATTTCTCATGGAAAATGGAAACAGAAATGTTTGCTTTTTAAAAAACAAACAAACATACTTTGCACGGCCTCTATACATGTTAAATAAATAAAGGAAAAAGGAAAAACCTTATTTTGCATTGCATTTCACTCTTAAAACTTTAAAGCTGCAGAGAACCTTAAAGTTTATATGAAGCCTTTTATAGTAACAGTAGATTTATTATGAGTGAGCCAGATTCTTTGTTGGTGTAACCTAATGTAGCTTCTTGAAACCAATGAACTATGCCAATTTGCACTAGCTGAGGATCTGGCCCATTATTTGTTGATAATGCTCAAAATGGCCATGGTACTGTCCACCCGCACCAGAAGACACAAACTGGCCCAAACAGTTTACAATCTAAGGCCCCAGTCTGCAATCTGACCTGCATGAATGGACTTTTGCATCTGTGGGTAGGGTCCTTGACTTCTGTCTGCGCACAATGGTCTGCCCGTATGAATCAGATTGTGGAATTGGGGTCTAAGAAGAGAGAGAACATATTGAGATTGGTGGGAAAAATAAAATCAAAATATATATCCATATTTTATATGCAGTAAATACTTTTTATATACATTGTTGGCCTGATTTTCAGAGGTGCTGAACACCACAGTTCCCATTGACTTCACTTGGAGTTGTGGGTACTCAGCACCTCTGACATTTAGGCTCTACATAAAGATTTTTGGCTAAATAAATTTGCATGAGTTATACCTTACAGTCGCCCACCAAGATAATTATTATATCATTACAATTTCGTGTACCCCTCACAGAAAGAGTGGATATGAGAAAGCTGTTAATACACCAGTAAAAATAGAAACATACCAAATAAGCAGTCATCCTGATTGCAGTTTGTGAACCTCTGCTATTGTGCTGCTAGATGCTCACTCTTATTTCATTAATTGTTTTAAAGATACACATAGTTGAAATCAATTAAAAATAAATGTTTATGTAAAATCAGCAACAAGTCAGCCATAGCATGATTTAGCAGCCACAACTGAACTGAAAAGCAGCATAGAATCATAAGGCCTATTCACCACTGAGTAACTCATTTCATGCTACTGTAACTCCACTGACTGAAGTGAAGAGGGTTACACCGGCACAAAAGTAGACTAAAGGTATGTCTACACTACCGCCGGATCAGCGGGCAGCGATCGATCCAGTGGGGGTTGATTTATCGCGTCTAGTCTAGACGTGATAAATCGACCCCTGAGCGCTCTCCCGTCGACTCTTGTACACCACCTCCATGAGAGGTGCAGGTGGAGTCAACAGGGGAGCGGCAACAGTCAACTCACCGCGGTGAAGACACCACTGTAAGTGAATCTAAGTACGTCAACTTCAGCTACATTATTCACGTAGCTGAAGTTGCGTCACTTAGATCAATTCCTCTCTCCCCCATCTTCCCCAGTGTAGACCAGGCCAAAGAGAGTGGTGAATAAGACCCATAGAATCATTTAGGATACAAAGAGACCTCTAAAAGACTAGTTCATTCCCTGCCTTGTTGCAGGATCATAATATCCCTTAAATCATCTAGATCAGCTGATCAGAAAGGTCTTGATATGAAGACTTCTATTGATGATTATTTCAACATTTCTTTTTCAACCCTTCCATTCCCTAACTAATCGTCTGGTGCTAAAGTAATGATGTGCTGAAGGGGGAAGGGGCGGAGGTGTCCTCAGGGCCCCTTGCTAAAATGTTACCAGCAAATTAAAGGTGTCATGTTGGGTGTCTTCAGAAGGCTTGTGATGCACTGAGCATTGTTGTTATAGTAATGTTATAGTAATCGTTGTTATAGTAATGTTATAGGTTGTAATTTCATGTATATAGTTATGAGGCTATATACATGAGGGGCAGTTCACACCTCATCAGGGCATGTATGGGACAAACCCAGCCCAGCCTCACAGGAACAAAGGACACTGGACTATGCAACAATAAAGGATCTGTTGGACTCTCAAGTGAGTCATCACCCCTTCCTCTGGTCAGTTTGGGACTGCGATGAGGTAATGCTTGCTTGACTCGGAAGTGGGGGGGCAAAGCCAAGAGAGAAGAAAGAACATGATAAAAGGGAGAGATGTTTGCCATGCTCTTCCTTTCTCTTCCACCTCCATCTACAGACATCACCACCAAGCAACTGAAGCACTGATCAAAGGGGAGAGCCTGGCTGAAGGGCAACCAGCAAACCTGTGGTGAGAAGCATCTAAGTTTGTAAGGGCACCGAAAGTGTTAAGAGCAGCTTAGAATGCGTTTTGTTTTTATTTCATTTAACCAAATCTGACTTGTTTTGCTTTGACTTATAAATCACTTAAAATCTATCTTTGTAATTAATAAATTTGTTTGCTTATTCTACCTGAAGCAGTGTGTTTGGTTTAAAGCCTGTCAGAGACTCCCCTTTGGATAACAACCTGGTGCATATCAATTTCTTTTTTTAATTGATGAACTCATATAAGCTTGCAGTGTCCAGCAGGCATAACTGGACACTGCAAAATGGAGGTTCCTAGGGTTATGTCTGGGACCGGAGATATTGGCTAGTGTCATTCGGTTGCACAATCCAAGGAGCAGCTTACATGCCAGAAGCTATGCATGAACAGCCCAGGAGTGGGGATTCTCACAGCAGAGCAGGGTAAGGCTGGCTCCCAGAGTCAAGGTTTGGAGTGACCTAGCAGATCACTGGTCCAGATGACACCAAGGGAACGTCATAAGTATAATTTTAGGTTTATGCTCCAGTGGAGGTGCACGCTCGGGGAGCTGAGAGTTACCTTGGCTTTAACCTTTCTGCGGTTAGTCCTAGGTTGGAAATCTGGCGGTTATTTTGGCTGTAGCCTCTCTATTGTTGGTTTGTGCAGAGGCTGGTCAGAGAGCATGCTTGTAACTCCGGCTGGGGGTGTCCCTACCTGTGTGTATGCTGGTGGAAGTGTAAGACTGGGAGCATGTCTGCAGATTGTCACAGCAGCAGAATGAGAGAGGGAGCCCAGGCTGGTAGAACAGAGAGCTCAGCAGTACCCCAGTTCCAGGTGGTACCCTGTGGGGGAACCTGTTACAAACATCTCTGGACTTAAAGTATGAGTTAACAAGTTTCCTGCAGTTGGAATGGATCAGCTTTTGCCAAATGGCAGATCTATTTCCAAGTATTTCAAACAGTAGGATACACTCAGTCCCTCTTATAAGCTCTTCATTCAACCCATTCTCTTAATTTCACAAGTTGAACACTATGCAATAGCCTCAGTATATTGTTCAGGAATAAAGTATAACCTTTTCCAGAATGTGATGCTCAGGGTTAGATTTTCAAAAAAGCTTTTTATTGGTGTGACAGGCAACTGTCCCTCAGGACACCTCCTTGTGATATGTTGTGGCCCTTCCGCTGCACTGCCCTCCCCCATTTGAATTTTGTAAAATCACTTCCAGAGCAGAATTCCTCCTTTGAGGTCTCTCATTGATTAAGACTCTTACACCATATCAATTAAACTTTTGCCCTTCAAATTTAGCCCTTGTTCCTCCCTGGATTCAGGGCTCCCATAGCCCTCCTTCTGGATCTGTGCGATACTCCAAGAAGATTCCCCTCCCCTTAAGCAAGAGCCCCACCACCCTGCTTCATTGGCCTGTGTTGGTAACTCAGGCTGGCCGCAGCCCTGGATCAGCTTCTCTGAGCTGGTCCCTTTTAATTCTATCCTTCTCCCTAGACAGTCTTCTTTTAAGCTATCCGCTCACTCTCTCCTGGTTGCTTTCTAGGGGCTCCTTTATTACCAGGCCTGGACTACCTGTCATGTGGCTGTGATAACTTTCACCATGCCAGGGAGGAGAGCTGAGTGAGGTACAGTGGGGCTGGACCCACTACCTTTTAAAGGGGCCAGTCACCCTGTGACAATGTGTGAAAATTGTTCATTGCAAAACTGAGCAGCTATCAGAACACTCCTACCTCTCAGTACCTGAACCATGCCTTTAACTAGGTAGACAAAGGGCAGTTCCTCTGATTTGCTCTTGCATTTGAAGTGCAGGTCCAAATTCCTCCCACAATTCCATTGTGGGAGAAAACAGTGGGCTCAAATTAGGCAAGGTCAAATTGCTCCCATAAAGGGAGGCTGGTCCTTTTGAAAATTGGCATCTGAATGTGTTTATTTGCCAAGTGGTGCTGTCTGCTTTCTTAGTTATGAGAAAGCATTTCTCCATGGCCAGAATTTTCAAAAGAGCTCAGCACCTCCAAATTGAGACAAGATTTTCATCATGTCAGAGGCTGTTTTTTTTTCCAAAGTGTGACTATAAGTGTCACAAATGGACTGCTGGCTACTGAGCGCTTTTGAAAAACTGACCATTTTTTTTGGTGCCTCATTGATAGCTGAGCTCTTTTGAAAATCTGGGCTTGATTGTAGAGGCTGAGTTCTTGAAAAATCTAATACTGTGCTTCTTTGAAAATTTGGTGCCCATCAGCAGTATCAAAACTTCCGAAGTTTGATACCAATGTGCACTCCTCAAGTTCACTAGGAGGCAGCATGAAGTTTTTTGCTGTGAGCTAGTGACAATGTAAGCTTCTGTAATGGCATGAGGGTATTGTATTTGCAATACAACAATTGTACCCAGTTATGTTAGCCTAAAAGTACTGGATTTTGATCCTGTACCTCTCTAGCTGCTTAAATATTTGCATAAGAAAACCAAAAGAGCATTTTCTGTGAGATTTGAAGGTTCATTGTGGTCATCCTTACTCATGAGTAGTCAGGTGGGAGGTCAATAGAACTACAGGCATCGTACATACTACTCAGTTTCAGTCAGGCTGGCAGAATTGGGCCCAGAGAGATTCTATGGTTAATTGTAGTCTACAATCAAGTATTATCCGCCTTCTGCAAATTTACATGGGATTACTGTAGAATTCTAAATAAATTGACAATTTTATAGAAATTGCAGATATGAAAGTTACTGGCTAATTAAAGAGTAGGGGCATCTGTGTATAGTACTATAATGCCATATCCCATATTCATTGAAGTTCAATAATATGGGAAACAAGTCCGACAGCATAAGACTCTTAAAGAGAGACGATATTGTGGAAAACATTTTCAGTGTATCTTTATTGTCAGCTAATTTATAACATATGGGGTGAGGGAGCGACATATATGGCAAATAAGATTTCTTCTCTTCCCCCCCCCCCCCCAGCTGCATTTTCAGACTGTTAAAAAATCAAGCCCACAGCAGTGTTTAAGTCATTAATACATTTCTTAGAATATATCTCCTATTTGAATGGTTATAAATCAAACCTTGGGAAAAAAAGGGAACTGACAATGGGCCCTTAGAGTTTTATTCTTTCGGTCTTCACAACTAAATGTATGCTGTAATCTAAGTAAGGATTTAAATAGCTGATTGTTGCTGGGTGTGTTTCCTTTTGCTATCACTACCTATATGGATTTCAGAACTATATAGTGTTTTCAGCCCCGTACATTTCACAGTCAATAGCTGTTTGTTTTAGAAAAGACCAATATACAATAAAAAGAGCTCGTTGAATGTTAACCACTCCTACATATACACACTAATCCAACATCACCCTGATTTTGAAAGGTATAGATTGGTGCTAAGGGCAGAAGAAAGGGTTTAAGATGAAATAACTATTAATTTATTTTTACCATTGTCAAAGTGGCCACCAGACTTCTAGGAACGGAACAAAACACAAAAATGCTGTGATCTCCATTTATTAGAGGAGTAGCAAGAGCATGTGAAAGACATCTTGGAAACAGTCCATACCATAGTTCTGACTCCTAATAAAATGTGTTACCCTCACCCTAGCTGGCACAGCATTTAACAATACATTAGGGGAAAGATGCAGAAACAGGTTTCTTGGCTGATTTCTCAGTTTTTCATTCATTCACTGTGGTCCGAACAATAGCCTTGTCACTTCATGCAACTGTATGGCCCACACAGCCTATGCTATGTGCTTTGGACTGCAGGAAGGATTTAAGACTAGAATGTGCTGTGTGTGTGGCGAGCGTAGCAGTTTACAATTCATGAGCGGTTGAAAATGTCTTGCTTGCCAAGAATGCTGTGCCTTTGTTTGAGACAGCCAAAGGGGATACTACTGATTGAAGGGTCACTAGTTGAGCGAGGAGCAAATACTTGCTTCAACAATAAAATAAATACACTATTATAAAATGCATTATTTTTACTGTACACTGTGTTGTAACATTGCAGTCTGCCAATAATTTATGGTCCCTTAACTCACTTTCATAGGAGGTGTGGCAGCCGAGTGGTTCAGGTGCTTGGGTACAATCCTGGAAGTTGTGGGTTCAAGTCTTGCTGATCTCATGCAGAAAGACAGTCTCCTTTGTGTACTGGTGGCTTTAGAAACCCGCATGCCTTAACCTCATCAGCCCAGTGAACTGCATGGGACAGACTGACTTTTTGACCTCATGTTCCTCTCACTTCATGAGGTACTGTGTATTACAGGGTGTAATGGCATGCCTTTGGGGTGGCTCAATGAGGAAATGGCTGTGTTGCTTGTATTCTAAAAGCATCAGAGTACTGCTGCCACAAGTCATCTGTTCCTACATGACATTTGTTTCACTAAATAAAAGATGTTGACGAGCAATAGGGCATTATTGATACCTGAAATAACAAGGTAACACTCAAGTAAACCCCCCCTTAGGAAAAAACCACCCACCCCATTATTCTCTGTGAAGTGCCTTAGCCTGAGCTCACTGAAGTCAATAGGAAGCTTTCCATTGCCTTCACGGGCTTTGGATCAGGCCCTATTTGCACAAAACATTACAGTGAAATACAGCTTTACTTTGTCAAGTGTCATTCCTATGAATTATATCCCCCAAATGGTTACAAATTCAATAAATCAATTACAGAGATAAATATTACCAAAGGAGAAGAGAAATGAAGAGTTATAGGCAAAGGAGGAAAGAGATTTTCAAATCTCAGCTAAAACTAAGGCCTTGTCTACATGCAAATTTGAGAGTGGCAGATAAGGAACAAAAGCCATACTGGGTCAGACGAAAGGTCCATCTGGCCCAATATCCTGTCTTCCGACAGTGGCCAATGCCAGGTGCCCCAGAGGGAAGGAACAGAACAGGTAATCATCAAGTGATCCATCCCCTGTCGCCCATTCCCAGCTGGTGGCAAACAGAGGTTAAAGACATCATCCCTGCCCATCCTGGCTAATAGCCATTGATAGAACTAAATAAGTTCATGGAGGATAGGTCCTTTTTGAACCCTGTTTTAGGGCTTGTCTACACTGGCAACTGCCATTGCAGTGCTTTAACATGGCTTGTGTAGTCGTGGCAGAGCACTGGGAAAGAGCTCTCCCAGCACTCTAAAAAAAACCACCTCCATGAGGGGCATAGCTACCAGTGCTGATGCACTGTCTACACTGGCGCTTTACAGCGCTGAAGCTTGCTGCGCTCAGGAGGGGGGCGGAAGAGCGGGTGTTTTTTCACATTCCTGAGCAAGAAAGTTGCAGTGCTGTAAAGTGCCAGTGCAGAGGAACCTATAGTCTTGGTTATCGTTATCACACGGCTGCCTGCTGCAAGGTTCTACATCCTTCTGATACATCGAGTGATGGCTATTGTCAGAGACAAGATACTGGGCTAGATAGCATTTGAGTCTGGACCAGTATGACAATTCCTAAATTAAACTGATTTAATTAATCTGGCACTAGTTTGTGTGTAAACACCCTTATTTCAGTTTAAGAATAATTTATTTTGGCTTAGCTTAATCAGTACCGGAGCCAATTTAAAAGTGACCCCCTTGATCAAAAAAACCTCACAGACCTTAATTTATATTAATTTAAGCCACACAAACTCAAATAATAGTGTCTACACACAAACTTGCACTGGCTTAACTAAATCACTAAAAATACACTTTTAGTCTGTATGTCAACAGCCCTTGGGGTTAATGAGGTTGAGATGTACTTAGATTGTGAGCTCCTTGTGGCAGGGACTATCTTTTTTGTTACATTTGTTTAGTGCCTAGCTAAATCGGGTCACAGTCAATGGTTAGGGTCCCTATGTGCTTCTGCAATACAAATAAACTCTTCTTAATAATAAAAAGAATGAAGGGATTCTCAGATGACAAGGAATGCAGAAGCAAAGGCTCTTGCACTGCCAGTGGCCAGATTACATAGTGACAGAGAAGAAACCAACAGTAAATCTATAGTGGGAGGTGGAAGGGAAGTAGAGAGAGGGACTGGGAATTCCCCCCACCCTTTACATTAAGAAGGGATATATTAAATTGGATTCTGCAATGAATGAGAAGCCAGTAAAAGTGTCAGGGGATGGGAATCATATGGTCATGCTTGCATGCAATGTGAAAACGCCACTCGTAGCAATTCACCACATGTTGGTCAGTGGAAATATGGGAGAAGAGAGAGATTTTTAATAGCTAAGGTAAAATAATATGATCTTACTAAGTGCTCTACCTCAGTTCCTTAATCTGTAAAATGGGGATAATAATACTTACTTCCTATCTGACAGGGATTAATTAATGTATGCCGTGTTGTTGTAGCCAGGTTGCTTCCAGACTATTAGAGAAATAAGGTGGGCGAGGTAATAGCTTTTATTGGCGCAACTTCTTTTGGAGGGAGAGAGAGAGAGCACAACAAGCTTTTGTGCTTACATAGAGCTCTTCTTCAGGTCTGTGAAGAGCAGCTCTGTGTAGCCTCAAAAATTTGTCTTTCATCAACAGAAGTTGGTCTAATAATGGGGATTAATGAATGTTTGAAAAATGCTTTTAAAGGGAAAAGATGATGCTATAAGTGGTAAGGATTATTATAGCTTTATTAAGTATTATTATTTTTAAAAATAAGTGAGTCTTTTTGTGAGTCAGAGCTTCCAAAAGCCTGAAATCTCTACATTAAGAGTGAAGCAAATGGAATCAGCTTGAAAGTACAATAGTTAAATAAGCAACATTTCTACCCCCATAAAAATGTCTTGTAACAAACAGTAAAGGTCTTATGTAAGCATAAGGCATCAGCTGTATGGCTTTTTTAAAAGGAGGCAGTTGCCAAGGCAAGTACTCTGCATGTGTGTGTTGAGAAGTTAGTTTTCCACATCAGCTCTAGCCCATAAAAAAGTATGTTGACTACTATTTGTGAGCAGCTCATTAAAAACATAGTCCTCAACTCAATAAGGAGGAGCTTGTAAAGTTTACAGAGTCCAAAAAGCCTTCATGCGTCAAGCCGAATGTTGGGAAAGTAATTAATTGCAGGGCAGCTTGAATACCCTGTCCCTTTTGTCCAGACAGTTCAGTTGTGTTCTGTCCCAGAATGGTACAATCATTATCTATGGCCAGATGCTCCTGTGATTTCTTGACACCTGAATGTTTTACATTGCTAATACAGCTTTAATGCAAGATAACTAATTGGACCAGGACCACCAGAGTGAGTGGTTACAGCAGCTCAGGTGGGGGAGTGACTTCCCTCTCCTTCCCACCATCTCTCTCACTTTCACCCCTGGGTTTTAATTATGCTACCACACCTTACACAGAGATGTGAAAATGCTATAAAAACCCCTATACTTGCAAATAAAGTTAACCAGACACAGTAATTAAGGAGAGGAGAATAGCTGCAATTTGTGTATTTTCCAGGGGTTAGGGCTCATGTTTTTCCACAGTGGTGAAAAAAAGAAAAACAACACCCAACCAGGATTGCATTTAATTATCCTGTGGTCCCAGGTGGCCTTCACTTTTCCATGCCTGTTAGCCACTGAATGCTATCAGAACTGCTTAGCTGAAAGCTCCCTTTGGCATGTTTGATGGGCATTGCAAATCCTCCTGCAGAGTTCCCTTTCATGTCAAGACAATAGCAAGCACAGGGAAACATCCCCATATGTCCTTAGCTCTACTTCCCCCTTTGCTTTGCAGGTTATATTCAGCACTCTTAACTATGACCAATGATCGATTTGGTTTATGCCCAGCAGCTTCCTTGGTGAAGTGTGTGTGTGTGTGTGTGTGTGTGTGTGTACACACATGAAATACCGAGTGGGGGTGGGGCTGCTCACAGCCTTAATTCAAGATCCTCCTTTTTATCAGAAGAGAATAGCAACATCTGCTACTTTGTCCACTGAGTGCCTACTCTAATTTTCAATCTCATTCCTTTCTAATTTATTAATATTTATATCTTTAGATACAGAAAAAAGTGATCGCAAATCAAAACAGCTATTTCCCATCTTATTTTTCTTTTAATTATGGTTGTGTCATAATCATCTTGTTTCAGGACAACAACAATTATTATATTACAATCCCATATAGCCTGACTCCTTTGGGGATGGGGTACCTATATTCACCAAGCAAAAGGCAAATTAAAACAACTTACAATCCATGATTTAAAGTCCAATTCTTATTAACCTGATCTAATTTTGGACTGTGAAAATTTTCTACAAACTATAATTTTGTGTTAATACTGGATTTATAAAGATTGGGGGAGAAAAATCCACTTGGGAGCCGTTACTACTGCCACTGGAATTGTGCTGAATTTCTCATTTCTGTCCATTTGATTGGAAATTTAAATCATCTTGCATTTCAGGATATTGGTAGCCTCATAAGATACAGAATCTGACAGTTTATGGCCTCAGTCTATATCTTGCTGTCTTTAAAGGAAAGGTAGTAAAAAATGAAATTACGGAAAACAGATAAATGCCAAAATCCTTTGATGTTGTATCTTGTAATTATCACATCTGCTGCAAAGCATCTGAAAAATGGCTCTGGAAGCCTGCCATGCTCCAAAACAACTCACACAATGAAGGGGAGCAGGACAGTAAAGGACAACTGATAATGAGTTTTTTAAATGAAAGTTTAACCTTGTAGCAGTAGGTCTTGCTTCCTCCCTCTTTTGTTGTTGCTTCTGTTGGATTTTCATCTAAAACCCATGATTTTTCTCCTTCCTCCCCCACCCCCACACACTTTGCCATGCCATCTGATGTCATAAGCGACAGAGGGTCCTGTGGCACCTTTAAGACTAACAGAACCACAGGACCCTCTCTTGCTTTTTACAGATTCAGACTAACATGGCTACCCCTCTGATCTCATGTTTAGGAAATGTAGCATGGGAACAAATTCATCCTTGCATAGGAAGATGGGCTAGCGGGGGAAAAGAGAATGAGCTTTGTCTTTTCATTCCCCTAAGCTGTATTTTTTCAATATTATAAACTCATCCGTAAAGCTGGAATCGGCTAAAACTTCTCTGCAGTAAGTTTTAAAATTTTTTTGTTAGATGTAGTTTAGATTGGCTACGTGTGTGTATATGGAAGGGAGGAGGAGGAAGGGGACGACTAAACATTATGTGATTTAGAGTCTGAAATAAGAACAGCCATATTGGGGCAGACCAATGGCCCATCTAACCCGGTGTCCTGTCTTCCAACAATGGCCAGTGCCAGACACTTCAGAGGAAATGAACAGAATAGGGTAATTATTGAGTGATAGAGGTTTAGGGACACACGGATCATGGTGTTGTGTCCCTGACCATCTTGGCTAATAGCCATTGAAGGACCTTATCCTCCAAGAACTTATCTAATTCTTTTCTGAACCACATATAGTTTTGGCCACTGGTTGACTGCACATTGTGTGAAGTATATAAATAAAAGCTTATGCTTCTAAAGGGGCTGGAAAGCACCTTGAGCAACTTTCTTCAGAGGAGCTATCTGAGGCCTTGATACTGCAATTCACTGCCCATGGGCAAAGCTGTTCAGCCACATGAAATGAATTGCAGGATCAGGGCCTGAGTGTAGAGTACAAGCTATCAGTCCAAAATATACACTAATGCCTGAGTATTTTCAGACCAAAAAAATTAGTTGAGCTACAGTAGTACAAAAATCTGCTATATGTATCCATAATTCCTTCTAGGAGGACTTATAGTTCATTTATTTACAGCTGGTCTAATTCTGCCACCCTTACTCAATGGAACTAATTAGGGAGCAAGATATTACTCATCCTTAAGTACGGTGACAGGATTAGGCCCCATAGAGTTGAGGTGATAATGGCAGTGGGTTGTAGACACTGGATTTAAATATTATAGGTGGGGCAGGAAGCACCACTTATTATTAATGTTCCTAAACTTCCCCTTATAATTCCCTGTTTTCAATTGCTTATAACTGTTTACGCTGAAAGTTTCCATGCTGGGTGTCTCCCTCAGTATGAATATTTTTGGAAAGTTTCAGCCAAATCAGTTCAGCCATTTCTGAGAACAAGGCTATTTAAAACAAGTCTGGCAACCTTTCCTTTGAGAAGTTCTAGCGCCCCCATCATTTGGGTCAGGGACTTGAAATTTGCCAGGGGAGTGGCCTTTGTATCTGAGACGTGACTTTTGCTGTTCCTGTGAAAATCCTCCCAAATTTGGCCACGTTATAAACCATCAGAAAAAAGTCAGTTTATACATGCTCACTAGAGGCAGAATTTAGCAGCTAAAACCTTAGAAGATTTCACCCTCACTAATGACAGGTTTCAGGGTAGCAGCCGTGTTAGTCTGTATCCTCAAAAAGAACAGGAGTACTTGTGGCACCTTAGAGACTAACAAATTTATTAGAGCATAAGCTTTCGTGGACTACAACCCACTTCATCGGATGCATAAGCATCACTAAGCTTCCATCCCAGCACAGGTCCTAGCGCTGACCAGATTGTGGATTGACATGTAGGTGACCAGGAATTCGCTTGGAGTCTTTAGTGGGTGGGATGTAGACTTCAGGGGACTGCAGGAAGAGAAAGGATGGTTTTGTGTTTATTAAGCAGTTGAATGACAACTTACAGGCTCTAGAAAATTAGATTCTATTTCTGCCACTGCCAACATTTTGAGAGGTGGTCACTAATGGTATGTCCCTATGCCTGATTGAATTAAGTTACAGCTGAGAGTGCCAATAGGAGCAGCGTTTTGAATGCATGAAATGCAATATAATGCTAAGTAGTCAGGTCCTAGTCACCTCCAGTTGGGTGCCCAGGATTAGTTAGTGGATACTTTTGACCTTAATTTCTCTGCCTCCATTCCCATCTGTAAAATGGAGATGATACCCCCACCTCGCAGGAGTGTTGTGAAAATCAATTTGTAAATCACTTAGATACTCTACAGAAACTCTGTCTTCACAGTAGGGTTTGAATCATGTGCAGTAAATAAGGCATGGGGAGGAGAGCCAAAGGTTGAACAATGAACAGAAAACAAAACATTGATTAGCTTTTCATTAACTGAGCACCATCCATTGCCGGCACTGAATGAGGCAGGACTCCTGTGGAAAAAATAGTATGTGATCATGTAAATAAACACTGTATCATAATGCGTAGGCACAAGAGGCTAAATTAAGGTTGAAAAGATAACAACAGTCAGATAGGGTCAGACCAGTGGTCCATCTAGCCCAGTATCCTGTCTCTGACAGTGGCCAGGTGCCAGATGCTTCAGAAGGAATGAACTGAACAGGCCAATTTTGCGTGATTCATCCCAGCTTTTGGGAGTATAACCTTTATCCTAGCATTCCCTAAGTTTTGAGTGCTTGATATTGCAATAATTAATAGTGCTTTTGTAATTTGTGTACATAATAAATAATAAAATGGTCTATACTTTGAAATGGAAAGGGTGAAATTGTAGCATTTTGCTTGCAGCATAAATAGGGAACAGTGTGTTGTCGCATTGTCCCAAGTGGTCTGGTACATCTCTTTCACCTCCCTTTATTTTTCCCCGTGGGGTGTCAGGCACTCCTTGGGACACACTGAAGGAGCAATCCCTAGGGATTGCAACTATGGCCAGCTCCTGTGGATTCATGGAGGTGTTGAAGAGGCTCTTTCCTTCACAAACCCATGTGAGGACATGTCACATTCTGGTGCAAACAGCATATAATCAACATTGTCCAAGGCCTCTGAAGCCATTATTATTGTATATGCTGTTTCAATAAGCAGATTTTGGGGAAAGATTTGGAACATTCCACTTTTGTGTTCTTGTATTTTGTCTCCATTTGCATATTTGCTTGTTTTATTAAATTTCAAAATATGACTAAAATATTAATATGTAGATTAAACCCTAGGTGTGGCACTCTGTACTTCAAAGTAGTACCTTGGAACCCCCATATTCACTGCTGTCATATAATTATGATGTTTTGTACAAAGTATGCCTTGTGAGGTATCATTTTAAAAGTCTTTATCTGTTAAACATTAATATCCCGGTAGATTGTATGAAGCATTACTATATGTGCTACTGAAATATGTAGTGAGGTTGGGAGATGCCCACAGCCAACCTTTCAATTGCAACAAAGGAGCAGCCAGATTTGTGCTGATGGCCCATTAAAGGGAATCCACTCTCCCAATGGCCATCCCAGAGACTTCTCAATAAAGCATGTATGCAATGGAGACTGCTTGACCAATAGGGACTGCTCTAGCCCCACGTCACGGCAAAGACCTTTCCAGCAAGCTGGAAGAAAATATAAAATAGGTAGGGTTACCATACGTCCGGATTTTCCCAGACATGTCCGGCTTTTTGGGCTTCAAATCCCCGTCCGGGGGGAAATTCCAAAAAGCCGGACATGTCCAGGAAAATCGGGACATGCAGGGCCGGCGGTGCCGAGCCGGGGGCCGGGCCCGGGGGCTGGGGACCGGGGGGGTCCGAGCCGGGGGCCGGGGGCCAGGGCCGGGGCCGAGCCAGGGGGGCCGGGGCCAAGCCGGCGGTGCCGAGCCGGGGGGGCCGGGGCCAAGCCGGCGGTGCCGAGCCGGGGGGGCCGGGGCCGGGGCCAGGGCCCGGCACCCCAGGGCCCGAGCCGACCCAGGCTGGAGACGCTGGGGGGGCCAGACTGGGCCGCACCTCCTTCCCCCACCCCCCGCCCTTACCTGCTTCAGGCTTCCCGTGAATCAAATGTTCGCGGGAAGCAGGGGAGGGGGCAGAGTTGGGGCGGGGGCGGGGCTGGGGGCGGGGCCGAGGCCCCGTGGAGTGTCCTCTCTTTGGATACTCCAAATATGGTAACCCTAAAATAGGGGAAGTGACATCATCACTTGGGTTCACTCCCCTCTGGAAGAAAAAGACATGGTTGGAAGAAAGACTTTGAACTGGTACCAGGCTGGAAAAAGAGTCCCAGTCTGTGTATCAAGGAACTGCAGCCTGCTTGTGCCATCTGTCAGGGTGAGACACTGTTTGATTCAAATTCCATTCAATTTGAAGAAATAAAAATAAATTCACAGTCTAAGTTCTAAAGTAACCAACTTTGATCACTATGCTTGCTAATCACTTAAAATCTATCTTTCTGTAGTTAATAAATCTCTTTTCTATTTTACCTAAAACTTTGTGTTTTGATTGAATCTCAGCTCAGGTTACAAAGGCTGGTGCAGGTCCACTTTCCTTCAAAGAAGTGGCAAACTAGGTAATAAGCTTACACTGGCCAGGCTTCTGACCCGTACAAGACAGTACAGTTCTGGGGTACAAGGCTGGGGAGCTCAGGGTAATTGGCTGGAGCTTCCCTATTGATTATTCATGAGTGGCTGGGAGATCACTCATATAACGCAATTGGGCATGTCTCTGCCTTTGGATGTCTGTGTAAGTGCAGTGCCCATCAGAGCTTTGTAGCTTGACATCAGCATCACAGTGTGAGAGGCAGCCCAGGTTGGGGTGTTTGGAGGGCTCAGTAGTCCCACAGCCCAGGTTGTACCTCGGGGGCCCCATCACAGGAGGGGATCTGATTTTGAACTAATTATACTGATGTAAAATCTGGAGTAAGTGCACTAACAGTGGAGTTACTCTGTATTTATACCCATAAAACAGACAGACTGTCCAGCTGTCATACATTTCTTTGAAACTGAAGCCATTGCATTCTCAATGGGGGAATAATGTTCATAATAAGGTGCTGTACACAATCTCAAAGACAATTTTCCTCCCTATTTCTTTTGTACAGCCCTTGCACCTCTCCCATGTGAGATTAGACACAAAAGACCAGATAATGCTCTCCTTATAATGGGGCTACTTGCAGAGTGGAATGCTACTGGGATCAGCGTCTGCCCCAAAACAGAGTGGTGAAATAGCCTTACAGCATTCTGTGAAAGGCAGGAAGCTTATGTTTACAGGTTCTCTCTATTTCCTAGCCTTTCATGCAGAGGTGCTGCAGGAATCAAAGAAAACACTGTTCTTCCATACCGTATGTTACAGCACGACACCTTCTGCAGTGCCATGGCTGCAATGGTGTGAGCACAGGAAGACATGAGAGCCATAACTGTGAATTAATTGGCTGTGTGCAGAGCTAAACCAGACAACATTCAGCAGCTTTTCCCAGGCTTAATTATAGATACAGAATAGGCATGGCAACATCAAGCAGCATAGCTCAACACAAAGGAACGAGAGTGTGTGTTATTAACTGTGTGTGGCAATTTGGGGGTCAGGGACTGTTTATATGTCATGTGTGTGAAGTGCTTAGCACAGTGTGGCCCCATTCCTTCACTAAGGCCTCTAAGCATTACAATACAAATAAATGATAATGCTAATTGGAGCGAGGCAGTGCTGTTTTACTTAAGGCCAAAGTTGAATAGTAAAATCAGGATGTTCCAGGGCTGGTGGTGTAGGAGGGTTTATTTTCTGCAGCAATGGTTGTGGTAAAATGTATTTTTGCTGCTCCTTCAGCTTTTTATGAGAAATCCTAAAAGCCACGTCTCCAAAACTGGAGACTTGGCAGCAAGACAAAAGAGAATGTTGCCCCATTCCCGTCCAAGTGGTTTCTGAGAAGATGGCCAGGGGAATCATTGTGCATGATAAATGAGTCAACCTTCTGATTTTAATGTAGCAAGTAAAAATCCTAGAATGAAATAAAGATGTCTGTATCTCTCGCCCACCATTTGCTTTCGGGAAATACTGAGCACCTGCTTGTAAATGATCCTGAGTTTATGCAGCTGACAAAGGAAAAAAAAAAGGGGGGGGGGGAGAAAAGGTGTTCAACTAATTCTTTTAAGTGCTGCAGTACCGACAGCACAGGCACCCTTTATGAAGCCTGAAGTGAATAGTCAGGATGTTTTTAGAACCTATTCTCCCCCCTTGTTTTTCCACCAGAGAAGCTTGGTGAAGATGTATCTAGTGACATCAGAATGCTTTCAGAAAGGCTGATAGTGGTGCAGCAATGAAAACCTGCTTGAAATCATTCCTTGATAGGTCCACTCAGGTTTCAGAGTCATAGTTCCCATTGTAACATTAATCATAGGGGTGTTTTCTTTAATGTACCAAACAAAGTCAATCTGATAGGAAAGCAACACTGACATTGTCTTTGGTTGCAAAACCATAATCAAGGTAGAAATAAAAAAATAAATCACTTCCTCTCCACAAACATGTGGCAAGCTTTGTACTTTTACCATTTTACATTTAAGTTGTTTATCTCTCATCTATCTAGATCAAGTGATCTTTGGGAAAGAGCCCGGGGCTACATTTTTAGATGTCTAAAAATGCAGATAGGCATTTAGTGGAATTTTCAAGAGTATCATTAGGTGCCTAGGCGCTTTTGAAAATAGCGCTGGGTGCCTCTCTGTACCTTTCGGCACAGTCATCAAACTATTGCCTGGTGGGACAGGATGGCCCGACCACTGTAGGAAAAAAAGAAGATAGGAGGAAGAAAAGGTAGGAATAAGAAAGAAGGTAGTATACTTATAAAAGGGTGTATCAATTTTTAGTTTATTATCATCTACACCCAAAGTCTTTAGTCTTATTTCCCAACAAATTCTCTTGCCTCTCAGGCAAGTCCATAGTTTTCTCGGGAAGCAGGCCCCGGTTGATGTCCCACCCTCCCTAAACTCAGTACCTTCATTCCAAGGCAATGAGCTCTTCTTCTTCCTGGAACTATTCCCCTCCACACTTCTTAGGGCTCCCAGTTTTCTTGAGTGCTACTCATCTTGCTTTCTCCCTTTGAAATGAGCTGGATCTGGCTTATTTAGGTTCAGACCCCTCTCATTCCCAGCAGCCTCTGCGAGGACTGGCTAATTGAAATCAGCTGCTTGGGCATTGGTTTTCTCTCCCCAACCCTCATGTGACAGTTCACTGAGTCATACCTTTAAAAATCTGGCCCCTACCTGACAATCAGTCCTGAGTGCATAGTTGCACTGCCCCTCAAGCAAAACAGGGTTAGTCACACTTCAACCCCAGCTTCTCCCATATTCCAGAAGAGAAGTAACCTACATGAGGTCTTTTCCTGGCACAGCTCACTTCCTCCTGTTGCTTATCTCAGCTGGTAGGGGTGGAGCTAAGTCTCAGCCCACTACCACCCCTGCTCTCCCACTCATTGCACATTCAGGGTAGGGCTTAGCAGCCCAGTGGTAGCTTCTTCCCCACTGCATTACCACTTGTGATACAAGTAGCTTATGCAGGGGAGTGAAGTGGCTCCTTATATTCACTGATTCCTCTGCACAGGAATGCAGCAAGGTTCACATTCTGCCCCTGTGTTTGTACAATGCCTAGCATAATGCTAACTGCTACCCAATAATAATGATCCGAGACTATGTTTAATAGTTTGATTACTGTACTAGAGTTTCCTGTAGGTGAGAATGTTGTATCTCTTAATATCAGTTAACTAACCTATGACTCTTCTGAGAAGGAATTTGCAAATGAACTTTAGAAATTTCAGAGGAGGTGATAACAAGCAAGATGCGAGCACAGTGGCATTTACTCTATATTTGTATAATCAGCATTTAAAGAGCACATCTAATTGCACAGCTTCACCTACTAGACAGGTCTGATCAGAAGGAGAACAGATGGATTTTTCCAGATTGTGGGTGCACCCAGGAGTGGCATGGAGTGGGGTTACTGCAAAGAGACATTGTGCAAGAAGCAAGCAGAATTGCACTCTCTGAGCTGAGGAGAGTGGCATCTCACAGCCAGGAAACAAACAATGGGTGTAGGGGGATGTAAAGGTGCTGGGGAGAGAGCTCCTTTACCCAAGAAGCCAGGAGACCTGGCCAGGTTTGGCCCCCTTTTACATCCTTGAGAAAGAGAGTTGTGGGCAGGGGGGAGGTGGTGTGTACAGCCAACACTTAAAGTGGTCTGTAAGGAGTGATTGTGTGTGTGTGTGTTTGTGTGAAGTGTGTGTGGGGGGGTCCTCTCATATTCTGGGAGCAGTGACATTGGTAAGACAATGCTTAAAGTGCACTCCCAGCTCAATGAATAAGGTTCCTTTGCCCTATGTCTGCAACCCCCTGTGACACCCTCTTTTACTATATGCCCACCCCTCACACACTGTAAGCGCTGGGAACAGCAGCCAGCACCAGAAAGTTGAGAGGATCAGACTTCTGCCTTCCTACAGGTGACAAGGAGTGACAGAAAGTTCATTGTCCTTGCAGGCAGCCAAGGAAACATGGGGAAGACAGAAAAAGTGATCATATATTTATTCATTAAAACCAACACATTAGATGGAGTCTCTGGGCAAAGTCAGGACAGGCCCTCCCCGTGGGAATCCCTGTGTTTCTCTCCCACAAATTGGAATTTTTCACCAGAGCACTGCGCCTGAACTCAACTGGTGGAGCTCCCATCTTTTATAGTCGTCTCTGGCTACTAGGGTTGGGGCCCAGGTCTGTAAGTCTGAGTTCCAGGGTTATTCCTTACTTACATGAGTAGTTGCACTGAGACACAGTCCCTTCATGACAGTTGTGATGTTGTGCAGTCTATATGGTTTTATAAAAATATAAGTGAATATAATGTAACTGGAATATGCTTCATGCAAAAGGTCTCTTGTTAGGTATCATTACAAAGTTTATAATTTACTGAGTGTAATCATGCTATTTGTATAAATGTACCACTCTTGTATCTAAAACTAGAAATATGAAATATAACTCTGAGGGCCTATTGTAATTATGTAAAGTGTGGGTCATTAAGGATGGTTTGGAATCTTGATGACTCCCATTGTCTGCAGATGGCTGTATTTACCTGTGAGTCTTCCTGTATGTGTGTGTGCTGGCAAGTGAGTAATGAAGTCTTGCAGTGACATGTGATCATGTCACCTGAACTGGAATCCATCTTTAACCTGGTGCTTTTCCAGTGAGGGGGAGGTGGAAACCCAGAGGGAGAAAGGGTTCCCGCCTTATGCAAAAGATATATAAAGGGGTGGAAGAGAAGCAGGGGGGGGAGAGGAGCCATCATGAAGAATCCCCTAGCTCTCACCTGAGCTGCAACAAGAGCTGTACCAGGGGAAAGAATTGTGCCCAGGCCTGGAAGATGTCCAGTCTGAGAAAAAAAACTTACTAAAGCATCTCTGAGGGTGAGATTATCTGTATTCAGTTTGATTAGGCATAGATTTGCACATTTTATTTTATTTTGCTTGGTGACTTACTTTGTTCTGTCTGTTACTACTTTGAACCACTTAAATCCTACTGTCTGTATTTAATAAAATCACTTTTTATTTAGTAATTTACTCAGAGTATGTATTAATACCTGGGGGAGCAAACAACTGTGCATATCTCTCTATCAGTGTTATAGAGGGCGAACAATTTATGAGTTTGCCCTGCATAAGCTTTATGCAGGGCAAAAACGGATTTATCTGGGTTTAGACCCCATTGGGAGTTGGGCATCTGAGTGCTAAAGACAAGCACACTACTGTGAGCTGTTTTCAGGTAAACTTGCAGCTTTGGGACAACTGATTCAGACCCTAGGTCTGTGTCTAGAGCCAGACAGGAGTGGCTGGCTCAGCAAGACAGGGTGCTGGGGTCCTCAGCTGGCAGGGAAAATAGAAGCAGGGGTAGTCTTTGCACATCGGGTGGCAGCTCCCAAGGGGATTTCTGTGATCCAACCCGTCACAACAGTGGCAATAGAGTGGATATTTAGGGGGACTGGATGGCTCAGGAGACTGGTAATGGAATGTACAGCTTTCACCTTCAAGATTGGGATTCAAATTCAGGCTAAATTAGAAGTGACTGAGCATTGGTTGTTTACTAACCTTCAGAGGTGAAAGTAAGCCAGGACGGTGTCCCGGCAAGAGCCGGTGCCCTGTACCGGGGTGGCCCAGTTTCCCCAGGCAGCAATTTAAAGGGCCTGGGGCTTCCAGCAGCAGCTGGAGCCCCAGGCCCTTTAAATTGCCACCAGAGCCCCGCTGCTGTAGTCCTGGGGTAGTGACTCCCCCATCCCCGCCCCTTCCAGGGGCCAGATCCAGCCCCAACCCAGCCCCGTATCGGTAAGTCCCTATTTCTACTTTCACCCCTGCTAACCTGTATGAAATGAGTTCTATGGTCTCAAGCCAATTTCCAGTGGTCAATGACCTGGGCCCACAATACCTAAAAGATTCTCACCGTCTTCTGTGGTCTTGACTAATGAATCATATTATGTCCTGTTTCCTAGTTAGATGAACTAACATTAGCAGAAAGGTGGCAGCTTGCTCAGCTCACCAGGACTTCGAGAGGGAAGTTAGGAGGACTTCAGAAAGATAGAGAAAGAAGGAAGAGCTAAGACTTAGGGATTTTAAAAAAATTTAATACCTTCATCATCCATTTTTTCCACCTTGAAGCCATAACATTTTGTTGTTTATTTGAACCCTCCATTTTAATATACTTGGATTCCTTCCTTACCATAGAAGAGATATAAACCTCTTTATACTGACTGATAAACAGATGGATTTTTAATATTCAATTTTTCTCATCACACGTCCTAATTGCATTGTGTTTGTGTGCATAATCTTATTTGCAAGAGTGCTCTGTAGCTCACTATCTCTCTCTCAGTTGAAACATTGTCCCAGGAACTGTTTCTGGGAGAAGAACTGGTGTGTTGTGTTCTCTTCCTATCCTATAACAATGGAGTATTCCTGCTAAGTGCAGTGACTGAATGACTAATCTCCATTTCCTGTTACCACTCCCTGCCATCATTTTTATGTAGTGTAGTAGGCACATGTCTGAGTGCGTCCTATCTGCAAAAAGCATGGGGATGTATATGACATCAAAATGAATTTACAGGTTTTTGTTTTTTTTTAAATCATTCTTTTTTGCAGTGTTTGTTCAACTTTATCCAATGCAGACAAAGAACTTAGCAGGCTTCAAAAAAGTAGAAATGTATATGTATAAAAATAATATCCACACTTACACTAGTTGGGGCAAAAAATTATAAAGTATAATCAGTCCTCTTGCTTTAGGACAGCAAACATAAGAGATTGGGCTTAGGAAGAATAGATTTCCCCACTGGCACGTTATTGGCCAACTGTCTCTTACACCTTGCCCTAAAGCATCTGGTACCAACCTCTTGAACACAGGCTACCAGATAAGATAAATTATTGGCCTCATCTGGCATGGAAACTCTTCTATTCCTGGCTGTGGCCAAGGCCAAAGGAAGGGTAGAGCAAGGGTGCTGGAACAATTTGTATAGTGGGGGTGCTGAGAGCTATTGACCCAAACTGTAAACCCCTTATATCATGGAAACCACTTCAAGCCAGGGTTGTGTGGCACTTTTCACCAGTGCTAAGTTAGGGTTACCATACGTCCGGATTTCCCCGGACATGTCCTCCTTTTGTGTGCTAAAAATAGCGTCCGGGGAGAATTTGTAAAGCACTCACAATGTCCGGGATTAGCAGAGAGTGGCTGGGAGGGCTGCAGGGAAGTCCCGGGCTGGACTCAGGAGCAGCTGTAGAGGAGCCGGATCCGCCCTGCATTCTGAGCCAGCAGCTGCCTTGCAGCCCAGTCCGGCAACACTGTGCAGGGCCAGACCGGGTTTTGTTGTGCAGGGCCAGACCGGGTTTTGTTGTGCAGGGGAGCTCAGCCACGTGTCCGGCTCGGCTGCACAGAGCCCAACACTCTGTTCTGAGCAGCAGGGTAAGGAGGTCAGGGGGCAGGAAGGTTCTGGAGGTGGAGGTCAAGAAACGGGGGGGGCTTTTTGGGGGGAGTGGAGAAAGTTTTGGGCAGTCAGGGTACAGGTAGGGGGTAGGGTCCTGGGGGGCAGTTGGGGGGGGTCTTAGGAGGGGGCAGTTAGGGGACAAGGAGCGGGGGGGGGAGTAGGGGGCTGGGAGTTCTGGGGGGGAGCTGTCAGGGGGCAGGAGTGGAGAGAGGGATCGGAGCAGTCAGGGGACAGGGAGCAGAGGGGTTTAGATGGGTTGGGAGTTCTGGGGGGGGCTGTCAGGGGGCAGGAGTGCGGAGAGGGATCGGAGCAGTCAGGGGACAGGGAGCAGAGGGGTTTAGATGGGTTGGGAGTTCTGGGGGGGGGGCTGTCAGTGGGTGGGGAGTGGTTGGATGGGGCGTGGGAGTCCCAGGGGTCTGTCTGGGGGTGGGGGTGTGGATAAAGGTTGGGGCAGTCAGGGGACAAGAGGCAGGGAGGCTTAGATAGTCCTGGGGGGCAGTTAGGGGCAGGGGTCCCAGGAGGGGGCAGTCAGGGGACAAGGAACGGGGGGAGGGTTGGGAGGTCAGGGGGGGGCGGGAAGTGGGAGGGGCAGGGGCGGGGCTCCTCCCGTCCTCTTTTTTGCTCGCTGAAATATGGTAACCCTAGCTAAGTTTACACCATTGAAAAAAATAAATAAATGAAGAGTTGACATACTACATAGGAAACATTTTATATGGTGTGGTTAAGTGAACACTGTCATTTAGGATTTGTGCACAGGACACAGAGGCCTACACATTTTCAGAAGTGACCAGTAATTTTGCAGGCTCAGATTGAGACACATTAAAGAGACCTACATTTTCAGAAAGTGCTGAACACCTATACATTGAAAAAAAGTTTGGTCTCTTTTATGTTGTCTCAAATCGAGCACCCAAAAATGGGAGCACCTAAAATTACTGTTCACTTTTGAAAATGTAGACCTTTAATATGCTTGCATTCCTAGGGACTTCATCTGTCCCAGTAGCTGAATGATGAAATTGTTTCCTTTGTGAGGAGATTTCATTGTCAAGAGATAACCAGGAACAGTTTATTGTGTTCTGAAGCTGATGCTCCTGCACTTGCATCAAAAGCCTAATGAGCATGCTGGCTGGGGGGTATCCTCTCACGGCCACCTGTGCTACTGTTCAAAGATTAATGGAATCAACTGATGCAGCAAAAATGTCATCACCAAACCTTATGCTTTTGCTACTCAGTATCATTTAACCCCCCCAGAAAATGTGAATGAATAAACAAACCCTTCTTCCTCTACTTAACTTAACAGGACAGTTTGGGCCAAATCCCTTATCCTTTATTTTAAATATTCAAAAATCCAATTTTCAGTCTTATTTGCCTCATTATAGCAAAAGAAAATAATTGCTTATTTGATTTGTAAAATGTTTGTGCCATTGCTTTAGTTTTATTTTTATATATCATATATATATATATATATATATATATATATATATATATATGAAAAAATAAGTTAAGGCCGTAGTGCACACAAATCAAATAAGCAATTATTTTCCTTTGCTATAATGAGGAAGATGTAGTGAATAGATGGCGAGAGTTTAGGCAACAGATGTGTGTGCAGGTCCTATCTATACAATTAATCAAAATACATATAGGCAATGTCAGAACAAAAGAGAAATGGTTTGACATGCTAGATCCCAGAGTTAGGATCCATTCATTAACTTTAGGAATACTTTAAAAAAAAAAAAAAAACCTTTACACAAAACCAGGACATCATGGCTGGCAGGCATTTTAACCCTTTTTGTTGTTGAAAGTGTATTTCACATTAAAGGTCACTTAACCCCATGCCCCCAGATTCTTTATGTTTAGATGTTGACTCTCTTTACTAAGATGAGTTCTTCATTAACCTATTTCCCATCTTAAGTTAAATCTCAAAATGAGAAAGCCAAGAAAAAAAGGCTTAAAAAAAAAAAAAAAAAAACCATGACGACCTCTATGTTGGTCAGAGTGTGCACAGCCTGTCTTTGGTGTTCCTATTTAATTTCTTCCCCTTGTTGGAAAGAGGCTACGGGAGTGCACTCAGCAATAAACAGCCACATAAACTTGTGTATAAGCGTCACACACAAGCTCTGACTCCTTTCCCAGTTTGCTGCACTGTGTATCCTGTATGGCAATTTAATTTTGTCACTCAGTACTATATTTAATACGTAATCCCTTTCTGTGGAAGCTTATCAACCTTGGCAGACTTATTTGAGAAGCCTTTTGGCAACTTGTGGTCCTATGCTAGCTCTGAAGACATGTCAATATTGTACAAAGCATTTCTTAAGATATGCTGTGACCAGACATACCCAATTAGCTACCAGCTGAAAAGCCTCAGAGTAATGAATTGGCTAATCAAGATGAAACTTCAGAGAAACTCTCACTTAGGTTAATTGTCATCAATATAACTCTTTCAACTGAGTTGTTCACTGTCCTGCTTCACATTGATTAATGCATCCCAAAATGAATTAGTCTGAGACACCTTTTACTTGGATTTTCTCCCATGTACTGTATCCATTCTCTAATATGCCTCTGTTTACACACTAGGAATAACTGGGTGATGTTCTACTTGCTACACTTTCAACACATTTCCATTTAAATATAAACCCCAGCTGCCTAAATACATTAATTAACTTGAAAGCAAACTGGAAACCCAAAAGCTAGAAGTCAATTAATGAACATGAGTTTCATTCAATACATGGGAATATTAGAAAAGCACTTAAAGACATCATGGTCTGTCAAAACAAACCCTTTGAATCCATATACATATTCTTCTTCATTACAAACAGACCTATTGTTAATGGGTACTATCCCCTCAATTTATACACTCAGCAAAAGATTCTTTTCAAAGCTTTCCCCTTTGTAAAATGAATATTCCATCCCCTTTTCACACTAGGTATAATTATCTCAGGGAATGTTTACTACTAACTCTCAGAACACATTTTTAAAAGGAATGGAAGGCAAACAGTTAAATGTCTTAACTTCTCCAGTTTCACTCATATCACCCCACTTATACAAATACTTTTTTAACAAAAGGAGGGCCAAAAGGTATCCCTACAGAGAGTCAATCAGTCCCAGCTTCTCCGAGCAGACAGGAGACTGGAACAATGAAAAGGTTACCATAAGTCAACATATGGGGTGGAAAATGAATAATTAAAAGATCTTTTGAGCTTCAGTGTACTTTAATGTGAATAAGCCAGTGGACCAACAAAGCAGGCCCCATAGCACCTGGAAAAAGGAAAGCCCTCTGGGATGGTCTACTATGGCCAGTTTAATGTCTCCTTCAAAGTGAAAAATCTGCTCACTGTGAAAAAACATTTAATATGCAGTTGTGCTTCCTTAAAAGTGCACAATTAATGAACTTTTAAACAGTCTCCATTAGCTGATTTTTCACCTTACTTTAGCTGATATATACAGACAGCTTAATAAAATCAGCAATCAATGAATTTTGCTAAAATGTGGGTGCACTACCATATATATTATATTTACAAGTATCTCTTAAAACAGAGGTGGGCAAACTATGGCCCGCGGGCCACATCTGGCCCACCCATGGACCATCTTGCACGGCCCCCGAGCTCCTGCCCCAGGAGGCTAGCCCCCAGCCTCTCCCATGCTGTCCCTCCTCCCCCGCAGCCTCAGCTTGCTCTGCAATGCTCTGAGTGTCGGGGCTGTGAGCTCCTGGGGCAGCGAGCTCCTGGGGCAGCGCAGCTGCAGAGCCCTGGCCCTGACCCAATGCTCTGAGCTGCATGGTGGTAGCAGTGGCATGGCCCGGGTCCAGCCAGGCGGCGCGGCTGTAGCAGCGCCAGCCACTGGTGCTCCAGGCAGCGCGGTAAGGGGGTAGGGAGCAAGGGGGGGTTGGATAGAGGGCAGGAGTTCGGGGTGGTGGTCAGGGGTGTGGATAGGGGTTGGGGTGGTCGGGGGGGAAACAGGGGGTTGAATGGGGGCAGGGGTCCCGGGGGGACAGTCAGGAAGGAGGGGGGGTTGAATGGGGCAGCGGGGAGCAGTCTGGGGCAGGGGTTCCGGGGGGCAGTCAGGGGACAGGGGTGTGTGGATGGGGCAGGGGTCCCGGGGGATGGGGGGGCAGAGAGGAGGTGGGGGCCGGGCCACTGCCCCCTCCCCTAACCGGCCCTCCATACAATTTACGAAACCCGATGCAACCCTCAGGCCAAAAAATTTGCCCGCCCTGTCTTAAAAGCATGATTAGTAGTTAGATTGTTTTTTGTTGGCAGTACAGAATAGGTGTTAGCATGATTCTGTAGGGCTTCTGCCCCTGGACATCATTGGTTCCTGTTGCATAACAGGATTTGGGTTCATATCAAGTGTTTACACTGCTACAGTATTAGAGGAGTGCCAAGCGCTTTGTTGAGAAAAGACAAAGTTTACTGAAGAAACCACCCGTGCATTTATGACAGTCAGCGTGAACTGGGTAAGCTAGAAATGCCCTGAAGTCAATAGCAATGGTAGGTGAGGATTTATTTAGGTGCCTAAACAGCATGGGTTTAGGAGCCTAACTTTAGGCATCCAAATTCAGAAATTCTGGACCTCACCATTTCTTTGCAAAAATCACCTGGAAAATGCAAACCAGATTAAACTGATATATGCCAATTACAAGGTCTGAAAGAACAGTAGCGTGTGTCCACTTCTTCATCAGGAGGAAGAGGGGGAACCTAAGGATCCCATGCACATGCACACTTTCTTTAAGATGGATCAGTTAACTTTGGTATCTATCCCCAAAGAATCATCTCACTGATTCTCTGCATAATTCTTAGTCTAGTTTTATGCATAGCGATATGATGGTGGTGGACAGGCAGCGGTTACATTTGGAGATGGACAACAAAAATGTGGTTTCACTGGCTGCCCAAAAATGCTAAGGAGAGCTCTGTATATTAACATATCTAATTATCACAACAGCACGCACAAAAATATATTTATATTTGCTTATATTTGGGATTTAAGTGTTTAAAAACCATTTGAGCATGTTCATTTATGTTAACAATATGTGAAAATATAAGTGCATAGTACATTAAAAATACCAGCCCATATCTCTCTTTTACCAGTGGGGAAACTGGGACAAAGAAGTTAAGACATACTTTATCACAGAAGTTTGGGGCCCGACTGCGAACCTTTTACTTTCATGCCCATAAGTAGTCCTATTGGAGGTAAAATGACTCAATGTGGGAATAATTGTTCACTTTGGGGAGTATGGGTTTCACAGTCTGGACCTTTGAGGATTAATGCATTGTTTGTAAAGTGTTTTAAAGATATTCAGCTTTGCATAAGTGCTTTATTACTGACGATGATATGCCCTGCAGTTTCCCCTGGCTCTGCCACACAATTAATTGCATGCATACTTTAAGATCCTGTCCTCTCATTTGTGGTGCTTGTCAGTTGAAAGACAAAGATCCAATTGCTATTTTCTAAATGGACTGGTGACAGCACCACAACCCTGGCCAACGTTCTTTCTCTCAGTAAAAAGAGTTTCTAATGTCAGTGTCTAATGTGTGAGCTATTGTTGAGTACATAATGACTGCTGAGTTTTGCTTCCATAGTCACTGCACTTTTAAGGCCTAATTCTGATCTCACTTTCAGCAGTACACAGTGACTTAATTCCAAAGAAGTAATCTGTGGTACACCTGATTTTCATACCAGTAAACAAGGGAAAAGGCCTCTAATATTTAACTCATCACTTTGGAAAGCAGTATATAAAACCTATCTATTTTCTTCTCTTCTACCATGTCACTGCGTGATATCTATTAGTATTTTAGATGAGAATGAAAATTTTAATGGTCAATAAAGTTGCCCAGAACATGAAATGAGTTTTATTGATTGAATGCATTGTTTACAAATCAAAATAACTAACTAAATAATTCAGTAGAAACTGATAAATATTTAAAGGTAATTTTTTAATTTGATTTGTGGAGATTTACATGAATAAATCCACAAGCAACCACATCAGATTATATACTGCACAGGGCTGTGCAAAACTTTGGTAAAGAAACTTCTGCTTTTCATTGTGAAAGTGGATTTTGCTGAGGTTCAACAAAAGGCCTATTGAACATGTACTAACTATTAAGCAAACTTCGTTGGGCTTCACACCAGGCCCATACAGGAAAATGGGTGAGTTTTACCTGGTTAGATTTAGACCTAGCCAGCCAGGGATCCCAGCATATGTTTGTTTCTCAGCACTAACAGTTAGCAGCCATCTACGCCTGCCTACTCAGAAAATGGCAAAAGGTAAGAGGAAAGGCCAAGGCCTGTTACATGTAAGGAATAAGACTTGTGACTCAAGTCTTCTTTCTCCATGTTGTGGGCTGGGATGTAGGTGGTCAAACCCAGTGGTCAACAGCAGTGGTCAAAGTAGGAGTTGGGAGCCAGGAGTCTCCCACTGGAGTCAGGGGTCAAGGCCAGTGGTGGGGCATAGAAGCACAGATCTGGAACAAATCAGGAGGGCAGGAACCAGGAAAAGAACAGAACTGGAAGGCAGAAATCAGGAACAAGGCAGGTATTGAGACTCAGGCAAGAAAGCAGGGTCAAATTCCTGTCTGGCTGCTACATTGATCTAGTTGCTCAACACTTCCTGTGCCTTCTTCTGGCACAAATAGTGAATCTGAGCCAGAGAAGCTCCTCAAATTATGAGCTCCATGGGTGGTCTCTCTTGTGCGCTAGGGTCTACCAGCTGATGCCCCCTGCTGGTACCAGCAAGCTGCCAGGTGATGGCCACGATTTGAGGACTGCCTAAGGGACCCGTGATCCCTCACTCCCCAGCCCCTTTGGGGGTTTTCTCTACTCTTCCTGTTAAAGGCTGGTCAGGCTGTTGTAGATGATAAAATCCAAGAAAAACATGGTGGTTTGGGCTAAATTAATACAATACAATAATAATGGGAATGAAGATAATATTAACAGTGAGGATAATCAAATATTGCAACAATTTTTGGTAGGTATGGGGGGATATGGTAGATTCTCCATTGCTTGAATTCTTTAAATCAAGACCTGATTTCTTTCTAAAAATATGCTGTAGCTCAAACAGAAGTTATTGGCTCGATGCAGAAATTACTAGGTGAGGTTCTCTGGCTTGTTTTATGAAGAGGGTCAGACTAGATGTCGAAACGGTCCCTTCTGGCTTTAAATGCCATGAATTTCAATTTAAAAATGTTGGGTACTTTTGAACTGGAAAAAAAATGAATTGAACCCAATGGAAAGGAAACATCATTTTTCCCAGCTGTAATTCTATCTATTAAGGTTTTGTCTATGAACAACTGAAGAACTTTACACAATGGGTTTCTAGTATAATGTGATCATAAGAAATGTAATAGTCACAAATACATCCAGATCTTCTATTCCTAGTCACCATCCCTATGTGCTCTAACTTTGCTCCTGATGAATGAGAGTACACATTTTAAAAGGAGAAATAGGTTGCAAATGTGACTCTCCCTGCTCTCATGAACATGGGACGCTTGGCAAACAACTACCCTTGCCCTCTTTCTCCTTTGAGTCCCATGCTGATCACTGCTCTGTAGGATCTGAGGATTGGTGCTAGATTGCTCATTAGCATTATCCTTGTTCTCATGTCATATTCTGAAATTCATAAGCTGAATAATCATAGAGAAACTGCTTAGAGACTGACACTGTTCTGGAATAATGGTGGCATATATCCCACATAAAAAGAGATTTGTGTTTTACTAATTAATCCATCAGTGGAAGTATGCTTTGATGACAGATTTTTTGGATGAGGTTCAATGGCTCACTAGCATTAACCATATTAACCTAGTGCAATTATTTATATCAGGTAGAATAAAGTGTGACACTAGATCACAGGAGAGGCTTCAGGAAGAAGGACATCATTTAGGAGGAAAATGAACCTGGACTTCTCTGATATTGCCCCTTCTTGCTAGTTTGATAGTATGATGCAATAACAGACCAAGAAGAAATCACTATCTGTGCCTCTTGGGGTTTGCCATGAAGAAGTTACATAAAACCAGCATTGTGGCTGAGAGTTCTGACCTCCCACTTTCTGAAAGATAATAGACAAACATTATGGGACTACCTTAAAAGTAGACTCTCAAATCTTTAATTTTGGTCTAGATACAGTGCACAGCTGTCATCAGGGTTCCCCCATTCTTGACAAGGCATCAGCCACCACATTTTTCTTTACCTTGATATGAATTACATCCATGTCAAATTCCTGAAGGGACCAACAAAGTAATCTAGAAATGGTTTCTTTAGCTCGGTGCAGCCATGTCAAGGAGGCATGATAATTTTAAACAGTAAATTTGTTACACAAATAAGGTTTAAGTTGCTTAACAGTCCAGACAATGACATAACACTGTCTCTCAATCACAGCATAATTTTGTTCAGTGGGGGGTCAGTTTTTTGCTTAAGTAGGCAATGGGGTGCCTCTGACCCCCAACTCCATCTTGCATCAGTACTGCACCCAATCTAAAATTTGAAGCATCAGTACACAGCACAAATGGTTTGCTGAAATTAGGACTGACTGAAACCTTTCTCTGTTCATACCACTTGTTCTGGTTTTCCCTTTTTTGTAAGGTCTATTTTGGGGGCCACAATGCCACTAAACCCCTTTTCAAAATGATGGCAATAGTTGGTCAGACTTATAAAGGATTGGACCTGCTTCTTTGTTCTAGAGGCAGGCCATATCCTAATGGCCTCTAACTTTAAAGGGTTGGGGCAAGCCAACCCACTGCCCACCCTGTGTCCTAGGTAGGATACATCTGCAGCCACCACCTTGCATTTGGAAGCCTTGACAGTAAAGTTGGCTTCCTTCTGCCTTAGTAACACGATTCCCACATGGTTTAAGTGGTCTTGCCAGGAGCTACTGAAAATAGCCAAGTCATCTACATAGCCACTGGCAAATGTTTGTAACCCCTGCAGCACCTCAATAACAAGTCACTGAAAGGTTGCCCCAGAGTTTATTAATCCAAAAGTCATAACCTTAACTCCATGTAATTCAGATGTCACTATCAGAAGATTTTTCCTGGACATCAGCATCTAAGGGAATTTGCCAGTACTTACGAGCCAAATCCAGTGTGCTTATGAATTTTGCACACCCCCCCCCCATAGGTCCAGTAGGTCCTCTACTTGGGGTATGGAGTAAGAATCAGGCTTCCTGTAATCTACACAAAATCTCATGGTTTTGGCCTTTTTAGGTACCATCACAATAGGAGACACCAGGGGCTTTTTGACTTAGTGATTAGCCCCATTTTCAGCATGCTTTCAGCCTCCTCCTGGATCTGCTTCTGCATTTCCCCTTTGGCCCAATATGCTCTGCTAGGAACAAGGGCAGAGCCCAGTGATTTGAATGGAGTGTACAATCTTGTTAGTCAAACCTGGCCAATTGGAAAATACCTGTGTGTTGTGCTTTAAAAGGGCCAGCATTTCCTGCTTTGGGGTTAGAATAAATCCATTCCCAAACTCAATGCTTTCCAGAGGAGTTTCTCCCCTGCTCTCTTTGACTCAATCAATTAAAGGGGTGAAGAGGTTTCCTCATCAGCACAACAGATGCTTACTGCTATCTCCATGTAATGGTAAGCTTTTAATCTATTGATATGCACCATTTGCACAGATACTCTGGCAAATGCCTCTTTAATAATGGGCAAACACTTCTGATGTAAACCACTTTTGCAATTTTTTTTTTTTTACTGTTTTAAACATAGGAGGCCAATAGAATTCTGCTTCAGCCTTTCACAGGTCTTTTCCACTCCCAGCTGTCCTGTGAATGGGCTATTTGGGGCAATTCTCTCCTATATGCCTCAGGCACAACTACTTGCTTGCAAATCTCACCAGGATGCCTCTTCTTCCCTATGGGGGTTTCTCAATACAACAAACCTTCTTGCATAAAAAGAAAAAAAAAACCACTACCCTTTCCTTCCCCAGCCAGGGTATCATTCTGCGCTGCACATCTCTCATGTTCCAAAGTAGGATGAGTTTGCTGAGCAGACAAATTCCTTTTCAGAGTAGCAGCCGTGTTAGTCTGTATCCGCAAAAAGAACAGGAGTACTTGTGGCATCTTAGAGACTAACAAATTTATTAGAGCATAAGCTTTCGTGGACTTCACTTAAGCCCAGAGCTGATTCTGGCACAACAGAGGAACTTTACAATTCCTTCTCAGCAGGAAACTGCTATTCTCAACAGACAAAGGCTTGAGGGGATTTCATTCCCCTTTACAGCCTTCTTCGTAGACCACAGACAATGCAGGTGTTTCCTGGGACTTGGTTATAACATTAGTATGCTTAGACATGGCTAAAATGTTATTACCTATGATAGCAAATTCCTTATGCCAACCACAACATCACCCTTAAAATCTTCCCACTCAACGTGGACTTTAGCTGGAGGAACAGTCAGAACATTCAACTAAAGCTAAAATATTCAGACTTTTGCCAGGTAGTTTGTCTTCTTCCCTCACAAAACTTTTCTTAACCAAAGTGACTTGAGAGGCAGTGTCCCTTCACCCAGTACACTCAATGCCCTTTACTCTCACACTCTTAATAAATTCTTCACTAGCGCCCCAAGACTCAGGTCTAATATAGTTTATGAGGTCACCCGCCTACTCCACAATTTTCTGTGGGATCAAGGTGGTAGCATCAGCAGTCATGGTGGTAGCATTGGCACTTATGTTGAGAGTTCAGGGTGCAGACTGTGGGGTCATTAAGTTTGGGGCAATTTGGTTTTATATGGCCAGTAACCCCACATGATGGCAGATTGTCTGTTTTCCCCTAGGATAAGAGGTTCTAAAAATCTGGATTTCCTTGAGGTTTTTTAACAAATAGGTTTACTCTTAAACCTTTCATCACTTTTAATCTGGGGAACGGAGGGATTACTCTTTCCCCTGAGGTTTGCATACCTCCAGAGTCCTCTCTGCTGCCACCAAAACCCTGGAAGGCTTTTTTGTGAGAGAATGTGTCTACACTGGCAGAAGTACATCGTTGGCAGTTACATCACCACTCAGAGAGCGTCGAAGAGAAACTGCTGTTGTGTGTTCACACTGTCAGCTGCCTGCACAATAGCGTGTTCACTTGCATCGGTATTCGGAGTGGTGCACTCTGGGCAGCTATCCCACAGAGCACCTCTTCCTCTTCTGCCGCTAAGAGTTGTGGGAAGGCTAAGGGGATTGCGGGGCATCCTGGGTCTCGTCCCAGTGCCCCCAATGCATTGCTTTGCATCCCAGCAATCCCTGTGCTTCTGTCCACATTTGGCTCCATCTTTCAACAGTTTGTGTACTGTGCGCTCTGCTTCTTCGGTCTGCAGGGATGGATTCTGAACGGTTAACCAATATGCTGCTTACTCTCACTAACATGTCACAAGTGGCAGTGGAGTTATTCCTTAAGCTACAGAGGCAAAAGGAGTTAAATGTTGATCTCGCCACGAGTAGTAGCTACGAGATGGGGGAAAGCTGACTGCTGCAGAGGAGCATGTGGATCGGACAGAGACTTCTCTTAGGGGAGAGTCTAATGATAGAGAATCTCCAGGTTATAGTCAGGAGTAGAGGATGGAAGAGGATAATGTAAGGGCCAGATCAGATGATAAACATTCACATAAAAAAGAATCTGACACTGACCATTGTCAGAAAAGGGCAGACAAATAAACAGTGACAAGTTTTTAAAGTGCTTGTACACAAATGCTAGAAGTCTAAATAATAAGATGGGTGAACTAGAGTGCCTTGTGATAAAGTAGGATATTGATATGATAGGCATCACAGAAACCTGGTGGACTGAGACTAATCAATGGGACACAATCATTCCGGGGTACAAAATATATCGGAAGGACAGAACAGGTCGTGGGGGGGGGCAGGAGGAGGAAGTGGCACTATATGTGAAAGAAAATGTAGAATCAAATGAAGTAAAAATCTTAAGTGAATCCACATGTTCCATAGAATCTCTATGGATAGAAATTTCATGCTCGAATAAGAATATAACATTAGGGATCTATTATCGACCACCTGACCAGGACAGTGATAGTGATGATGAAATGCTAAGGGAAATTAGAGAGGCTATCAAAATTAGGAACTCAATGATAGTGGGGGATTTCAATTATTCCCATATTGATTGGGAACATTTCACTTCAGGACGAAATGCAGAGATAAAATTTCTCGATACTTTAAATGACTGCTTCTTGGAGCAGCTGCTACGGGAACCCACAAGGGGAGAGGCAACTCTAGATTTAGTCCTGAGTGGAGCGCAGGAGCTGGTCCAAGAGATAACTATAGCAGGACCACTTGGAAATAGTGACCATAATACAATAGCATTCAACATCCCTGTGGCGGGAAGAACATCTCAACAGCCCAAACCTGTGGCATTTAATTTCAAAAGGGGGAAACTATGCAAAAATAAGGGGGTTAGTTAAATAGAAGTTAAAAAGTACAGTGACTAAAGTGAAATCCCTGCAAGCTGCATGGGCACTTTTTAAAGACACCATAATAGAGGCCCAACTTCAATTATACCCCAAATTAAGAAACACAGTAAAAGAACTAAAAAAGAGCCACCGTGGCTTAACAACCATGTAAATGAAGCAGTGAGAGATAAAAAGACTTCCTTTAAAAAGTGGAAGTCAGATCCTAGTGAGGCAAATAGAAAGGAGCATAAACACTGCCAAATTAAGTGCAAGAATGTAATAAGAAAAGCCAAAGAGGAGTTTGAAGAACGGCTAGCCAAAAACTCCAAAGGTAATAAAATGTTTTTTAAGTACATCAGAAGCAGGAAGCTTGCTAAACAACCGGTGGGGTCCAGGGCCGGTGCTACCATTTAGGCAAACTAGGCGGTTGCCTAGGGCACCAAGATTTGGGGGGGCGCCAAAAAGCAGTGCCCCCAATTTTTTTTTTTTTTTTTTTTTTTTTTTTTTTTTACAGCGTTCCTATGTCCCCTCCCCAAGCGCGTGGTCACCGCTACACTTCTCCCGCCTCCCAAGCTTGCAGTGCCAATCAGCTGTTTGTCGCCGCAAGCCTGGGAGGGGAGGAGAATTAGAGCGGGTGGTGGCATGCTCGGGGAGGAGGCGGAGCAGAGGTGAGCTGGGGTGGGAAGCTGCCACACGGCTCCCTGGAGGTGGGAGCTGCCATCGGGGGGCCTCAGGGGCGGAGGGGGGGCAGGGAGCTGCCGCAGGGCTGGGGGCGCAAGGTGGAAGTTTTGCCTAGGGCACGAAACTTCCTTGCACCGGCCCTGGTGGGGCCCCTTGATGATCGAGATACAAAAGGAGTGCTTAAAGATGATAAAGTCATTGTGGAGAAACTAAATGGATTCTTTGCTTCAGTGTTCACAGCTGAGGATGTTAGGGAGATTCCCAAACCTGAGCTGGCTTTTGTAGGTGACAAATCTGAGGAACTGTCAGATTGAAGTGTCACTAGAGGAGGTTTTGGAATTAAATTGATAAACTTAACATTAACAAGTCACCGGGACCAGATGGCATTCACCCAAGAGTTCTGAAAGAACTCAAATGTGAAGTTGCGGAACTATTAACTAAGGTTTGTAACCTGTCCTTTAAATCGGCTACTGTACCCAATGACTAGAAGTTAGCTAATGTAACGCCAATATTTAAAAAGGGCTCTAGATATGATCCCGGCAATTACAGACCGGTAAGTCTAACGTCGGTACCGGGCAAATTAGTCGAAACAATAGTTAAGAATAAAATTGTCAGACACATAGAAAAACAAACTGTTGAGCAATAGTCAACATGGTTTCTGTAAAGGGAAATCATGTCAGAGTTCTTTGAAGGGGTCAACAAACATGTGGACAAGGGGGATCCAGTGGACATAGTGTACTTAGATTTCCAGAAAGCCTTTGACAAGGTCCCTCACCAAAGGCTCTTACGTAAATTAAGCTGTCATGGGATAAAAGGGAAGGTACTTTCATGAATTGAGAACTGGTTAAAAGACCAGGAACAAAGGGTAGGAATTAATGGTAAATTCTCAGAATGGAGAGGGGTAACTAGTGGTGTTCCCCAAGGGTCAGTCCTCTGACCAATCCTATTCAACTTATTCATAAATGATCTGGAGAAAGGGGTAAACAGCGAGGTGGCAAAGTTTGCAGATGATACCAAACTGCTCAAGATAGTTAAGACCAAAGCAGACTGTGACGAACTTCAAAAAGATCTCACAAAACTAAGTGATTGGGCAACAAAATGGCAAATGAAATTTAATGTGGATAAATGTAAAGTAATGCACATTGGAAAAAAATAACCCCAACTATACATACAATATGATGGGGGCTAATTTAGCTATAACAAGTCAGGAAAAAGATCTTGGAGTCATCGTGGATAGTTCTCTGAAGATGTCCACGCACTGTACAGAGGTGGTCCAAAAAGCAAACAGGATGTTAGGAATCATTAAAAAGGGGAGAGAGAATAAGACTGAGAATATATTATTGCCCTTATATAAATCGATCGTACGCCCACATCTCGAATACTGCGTACAGATGGTCTCATCTCAAAAAAGATATACTGGCGCTAGAAAAGGTTCAGAAAAGGGCAACTAAAATGATTAGGGGTTTGGAACGGGTCCCATATGAGGAGAGATTAAAGAGGCTAGGACTCTTCAGCTTGGAAAAGAGGAGACTAAGAGGGGATATGATAGAGGTATATAAAATCATGAGTGATGTGGAGAAAGTGGATAAGTTATTTACTTATTCCCATAATACAAGAACTAGGGGTCACCAAATGAAATTAATAGGCAGCAGGTTTAAAAACAAATACAAGGAAGTTCTTCTTCACGCAGTGCACAGTCAACTTGTGGAACTCCTTACCTGAGGAGGTTGTGAAGGCTAGGACTATAACAGGGTTTAAAAGAGAACTGGATAAATTCATGGAGGTTAAGTCCATTAATGGCTATTAGCCAGGATGGGTAAGGAATGGTGTCCCTAGCCTCTGTTTGTCAAAGGATGGAGATGGCTGGTAGGAGAGAGATCACTTGATCATTGCCTGTTAGGTCCACTCCCTCTGGGGCACCTGACATTGGTCACTGTCAGTAGACAGGACACTGGGCTAGGTCTGACACTGTATGGCCGTTCTTATGACACAACATTGCTTGTGGCATTCACAGAGGTGATGACCACAGTGGAATGCTGTTTTGGGGCTTTGGAAACAAGCACTAAGTGGTGGGATCACATCGTCATGCACGTCTGGGATGATGAACAGTGACTGCAGAACTTTCAGATGAGGAAAGCCACATTCATGGGACTGTGTGATGAGCTCACACCAGCACTGCGGTGCAAGGACATGAGAATGAAAGCTGCCCTGCCATTGGAGAAGCACGTAGTGATTGCACTGTGGAAGCTGGCTATTCCAGACTGCTACCAATTGTTCACTAACCAGTTCGGCATGGGAAAGTTGACCGTTGGACTCGTGTTGAGGGAAGTGTGCAGGGCCATTAATCGCATCCTGCTCCAAAAGACCATGACTCTGGTCAACGTGTGAGACATTGTGGATGGCTTTGCACAAATGGGCTTCCCTAACTGTGGCGGGGCAATAGATGGCCCACATATTCCAATTCTGGCACCAGACCACCTAGCCACCAAGTACATTAATTGGAAGAGGTATTTCTCTATGGTTCTGCAGGCGCTTGTGGACCACCGTGGGCATTTCACATACATTAACACAGGCTGGTGTGGAAAGGTGCATGATGCATGCATCTTTCAGAACACTGGCCTATTCATGAAATTGCAAGCAGGGACTTTCTTCCTGGATGAGAAGATCACCATATGGGAAGTTGAAATGCCCATTATGATCCTGGGAGAACCTGCCTACCCCTTAATGCCTTAGTGGCTCATGAAGCTGTACACAGGGCAACTTGACAGCAGCAAGGAACGGTTCAACAACAGGCTGAGCAAGTGCAGAATGACTGTTGATAGGGCCAGCTCCAGGCACCAGCTTACCAAGCAGGTGCTTGGGGCGGCCACTTTGGAGAGGGGCGGCACGTCCAGGAATTCGGCAGCAATTCGGTGGATGGTCCCTCACTCCTGCTTGGAGCGAAGGACATTCCGCCAAATTGCCGCCGCAGATCGCGGCTTTTTTTGTTTGTTTGTTTTTTGTTTGGCAGCTTGGGGCGGCCAAAACCCTGGAGCCAGCCCTGACTGTTGAGAGTGCTTTTGGCTATTTAAAAGCCCACTGGCACTGGACCTGGCCAATGACAATATTCCTATGCTTATAGCCGTGTGCTGCACGCTCCATAATATTTGTGAAGGAAGGGTGAAAGCTTCATTCAGGGCTGGACCACTGAGGCTCAGCGCCTGGAGGCTGAATTTGAACAGCCAGAGACCAGGGCTATTGGAGGGGGCAGCATACAGCCATAAGGATCAGGGATGTCTTGAGGCACCAATTTGATGCTGAAAGCCACGAATATTTGTTGCTATGCTCAGACGTGCAATGCTTGTACTGCTAGGATTGTGATTGGGGCAGATGATGCACTATGAAGGTTTAAGAAAATTGCCTGTTGCTTTGCTTTCAAACCAAAACAATTCTTTTATTAAAAAACAACCACGAGAGAGACAAACAAAACAAAAAAAACCCACCACATCAACACTGTGGAGAGTGGGGGAAGGGAGGGTCCCAGGAGGAGGTGGTGTCCCAGGACGGTTAAAGATTTGTGTATGTCCAGGTATCATATCCAACCTTCTCCTTTGGAGTACAGTGCAGTGGGTACTGTACTTCAGCAGGGCTAAACAGGTGTTGAGTGCAGTGGGTAATGGGAGTCTGCAGGGCTGGAGTGTGACAGGGCAGAAGTGGAATGCAGCAGGTACAGACTGGAGCCAGGAGGTTGATAAGAGTGTGTTGTCTGGTGGGCTCATGGGAAGAGTTTTGCGACAGCGGCTGCAGGGGAGGGTGGGCACGGAGCTGCTTGATTTGCAGCACTAGTAGGGAGCCAGTCCACTTGGCACTCCATAATGTTTAAGAGCCACTCTGTGGCTTCATTCTGCCTTGCTGCGTTCTCCTTTCAGTCCATCTTCTCACTGTCCCGCCCCTCCTTCAATTCTTGTTTTTCGGCCACAAATCCTCTTTAGTTCTTCATGGCCGCTTTCTAATTTTGTGCAGCTGTTCAGCCGGCGATAACAAAGAGGGAGGCTGGGTTCCCAAGGTCATCTCTGAAGCCAAAATGCAACATTTTACAGGAGCACACAGACCACTGATTTAAAACACAGCTACTATTCACATACCTGTCACTAGCTGGCTGACCCCAGGCAAGCACACTTGAGCCACAAGACCCCCAAAATGGTGAGTAACTGCAGGGGCAGGGGAAATCAGTGTTCCAGGACCGTACTGTATACTGGTCATGTGGTTCTTTGAGAGAGCCAGTACTGTAGGAGTGGACTGATGATCATTAGTGTCCCTACATTTTCTACTGGCTGTGTTCATTATGGAAGATATCTCGCTGCAGAGGGTGATCAGGGAATCCAGAGAGGGTCTTCTCCAAGACTGTGGCTTCCTCCCTGGCCTTTATGTGGCTCACTTGTGTGCAGCAATGGTCTCCCCCCACAGTAATGGCAGAGCGGAGTGGGAAAGTTATCCTTAATGGGGCAAGAAACAAAGCAGCTCTGCCAAAGAACCTGCAGGAGCAAATTGCCCAGTATCACCATAACAGTTTTGTGGAGACCTCTGTGGCAGATTCCCATGAAGTGAGAGAGTCAATCAACACCCTGTTCTGCTGCTCAGACTAGGCACATGGTGGTACATGCATCATACAGACACAAGCCTGCTTTCTGTAATCCTCCTGCCCCCAACTCACTTCAGCGATTCTCAAAATCAAAGCCACTTATTAGGAGCCTCCTCTCCTGTTTACGCTTTGCCAAGCTCCGACTGCTGTGACTGGCTAGCCTCCTCCGGGGTAGAGAAGAGCACCTTGATCCATGCATTTCTGACCACTGAGTCGTCCTCTGCCTCTGGGTCCCCCTCCCGCTCTACATCCTCGTCCAAGATTTCCTCCTCCTGGCTCGGTCCACTCTCGACTGGCACTTGAACCACCGGAGTATCCACAGAGGCCTTTGCAGTGGAGGTGGGGTTGCCACTGAGTATTGCGTCCAGCTCTTTGTAGAACTGGCAGCTTGTGGGCGCAGCACTGGAGCAGCTGTTTGCCTCCCCTGCCTTGCGGTAGGTGTTCTGCTGCTTCTTCACTTTGACACTGCACTGTGTCCCAGTCATGGCCCCTTTCTGTCATGCATTGTGAAATCTGTCCATAGGTATCATAATTGCTATGGCTGGAGCACAACTGGGACTGGATAGCCTCCTCTCCCCAAATGCTGATGAAGTCCAGCAGCTTGGCATTGCTCCAAGTGGGGGAGGGGGAAGTCACCTGGTGCGTGGAGCAGGCATGGTTACCTGGAAAGATGCGCTGAGACCACTGCATGCGTCACCGAGCAAACAGGAAGGGGACTTTCAAAATTCCCAAGGAATTCAAGGCGTGGGGCTTGCAGTTGGTCACCTGACAGCAGGGCAGTAGAGTTCAAATTGATGACCAGAAAGGCAAGAACAGGCATTGTGGGACACCTGCCAAAGGCCAATTGCAGCCCTGTAATCGAGCAGGGTGTATACATTGGCACCGCAGCGCTGTTGCCCTGGAGCAGAAAGCGCTACGCTTCTCATCAGGGTGGTTGTTTACAGCGCTGCAACTGTGCAGTTTCTGCGCACTAAGTGGCTTGGTAGTGTGTATACCTTGGGAGTTACAGCACAGAAAGCTGGTTTACTGCACAGAAACTTGCCAATGTAGACAAGGCCAGAGATGGCCACTTTTACAGTGATGACCTATAATAATTGCTGTGTCACCAAATCTAACAACTTGTCAAAGCTAACATCAGCATAAATTAAATAAATAAATGGAGATATCCTATCTCCTGGAACTGGAAGGGACCTTGAAAGATCATTGAGTTGAGTCCAGCCCCTGCCTTCACTAGCAGGACCAAGTACTGATTTTGCCCCAGATCCTTAAGTGGCCCCCTCAAGGACTGAACTCACAATCCTGGGTTAGGAGGCCAATGCTCAAACCACTGAGCTATCCTCCCCAATCATCCAGTTTTTAAAACATAACTACACCTTATGCACATGTTCTACGAGTATGTGAAGTTATGAGATTTTGCTCTATGGTTGTTTACTGAAATAAGTTGTAAGTTTGAGAGTCTTTATTACTAGGTGGTGATTCACTCCCAGGAGGGTGTTAAGTGACCATTAATCAGCAGGGGAGCTGTAAAAAGGGATTTGCAATACTGTAAGAGGGCTAAACAAGGATCACACAATTGGGGATTGGTCAACTTTGTGACTCAATAAAGCCCACCAGACATGTCTGGGCTAGTGTCTTCCAGACTGAAGATGTAGAATAGGGGATAGTGGCATCATGCATTGGGCTCTCTCCTCCCCCACCTACACTGGAAGCAACAAAAACACTGGGAAGACAAAGACTTGAACTGAGGAAACTGACCTGTTCACTTCATTCTCAAGGTAGCAGCAGTGTGACCATATATTCCACATTCTGTACTTGTTGCATGTTTAGAATGCAAAGGGCAAGGTATGTGTACAAAAGGTGAGATCATGACTGGCCCTTACATGGCCATGTAGTGGGGACGGGACTGAGTAGAGAGCTTCCCACCACATTAGCATGGTCTTTGTAAAGGTCAGCTAGAATTGCAGCCCCTATGCTCAAGGGAGGCCTGGGGTTGCCATCTAGATATTCCCATCAAAGGGCAACTCAGCTGGAAGGTAGCAGGAAGGGATGGAGAAGGGAAAGAAGTAGGCAAGCAATGGCTCTGTGCTTCTCGTGCAAGCAGTATCATAATGTAACCCTTAAAGAAGTGTAGTAGTCAGTGTACTCTGCTCACACACTGGGAAAGCCCTCAGACAGAATGCCTCATGGCGCTCCTTCCATGCATTTTCTCCAAGGCAGAGCAGTGGCTAAATGCTACAATATTGCCCCCAAACAATACAAAATATGCCACAGCCTCTGCAATGTACTTGAGAGAGGACTAATGGCTTGATTTTACCATACTTGCTATTCTGCGAAAGGTCAATTTGCAGTCGGTACTATTAATGCATCAGGGCAGTAGAGTGAGGCCCAAAATTTGAATTGTTTAGTTATGTACACAATCCCAATGCGTAGGCATAGCACAGAATGAGGATCCAACATGAAGCATTAGTCTGCAGGATAGCAGTGTTCAATGACCTTTATAATCAGGTCTGCATTCCTCTGAACACTAAAGTTGGGCTTCTTCATGTTTGGGCTGCAAGGACTCAAATGGAGGTGAACGTTTTGCAGGCCTGCACTGAGGGAGAGCAGGAAGCTTAGAAACTATGGAAAGCAACAGCTAGAATAGGCTAAATTCTTATGCGAGAACGCTTTGAGCAGTGCCTGTTCAAGTGCTCTAAAAGGGTCATTACACCTCTACCTCGATATAATGTGACCCGATAGAACACAAATTCGGATATAATGTGGTAAAGCAGTGCTCCAGGGGGCGGGGATCAAAGCAAGTTTGATATAACACGGTTTCACCTATAATGCAGTAAGATTTTTTGGCTCCTGAGGACAGCGTTATATCAAGGTAGAGGTGTAAATGAAGAAAAATATATTTCATAGAAAGATTTGTGCCCAGTATTACAAGTTTACCTTAGTGATGCTTTGTCTTGCCTATATTATTTTGCACAATCACTAGTTAACTGCATTCAGCTTTACATGTTTCCCTCAGCAGCAGAAATGCCAAGGAATTTTGAAAAAAATGGGCATAGCAAGAAACAAGAGTTGTCTCAAATGCACTCAAGCATGATCTGCTTTCCTTCTCTGCAAATCTTACCCCTCACTGCATACTAAGGGCCTGATTCTCACCTGGTGTATGTTGGTGTAGGTCAGTAGTGACTGTTGAGGTAAAACTATGGTACATGTTGTGAGTTTCTCAGCGGTAATTAATTCTAAGTAGATACAGGTGTGATAAGTTTTGATGTGTTAAAATGAAAAGAAAAAAACCCTTTAAGAAAAAATGTGAGGCTCTTCCATGATGTTCTGTCATTCCTTGTTTAGATCCTTACTGCAGTGCATAATCCTCAAAGGAGAAGGGCTGGAAAGGGCAAAAGTGGTTCTAAACAACCTCTACACCTCCCCCAATCCTGGTGCTGGTGGTGATTGAAGCTGGTGGTGATGCAAGCCACAGGGCCATTGTAAGATAAAAGAGATAGAAAAGCATCCTAGAGTAGGGTGACCAGATCACCTAGGTCAAATATCGGGAGAGGGATGCGGGACAAACAAGCAAATATCGGGACAGTCCCGATAAAATCGGGATGTCTGGTCACCCTATCCTAGAGACTGTTTCACTGGCCATGGTTGGGTTAAACACATTGAGATTCAACTCTGCCTCTTTTCACATCCAGAAAAAACCCACTTGGTCCTGACATCTCAACAGCAGTGGAGGCAGTAGGAACAACAGAGTCAGCTGTGCCAGCTTCCTTAGGAGGAAGCAAGCATAGTGAGGGATGGCACTCAGAGGTAAATGGAGCTGTCCCACATTGTTTGGGGGTGTCCTCAGCTGCCCCTTGAGAGCAGCTTTAGCTGGGCTCAGTGTTTTTGCCCATCATGACTGCTTACAAGTGGGTTTCTTTTCATCCTCATGAACGGTCAATGGGCCACCTCTCTGTAGTGTCTGAGCATCAGTCACTCTCTCCCACCCACAATAGATCTTACAAAGGCCTTGTCTTCACTTAAAAAAAAAAAAGTTCGTATTAGTTACCCTGAGGTTAAAAAAAAAAATACACAACACACAATGAAAACCAGGCAGTTTAGTTTTACCATGAGGTAAATTCATTGAGGTCAACCCCTGGAGGAGTAGAGAGCTTCCCTCCCCCCACCCCCCGTGAGGTAAAAACACAATGAAGACCAGACTCTTTAGTTAGGTCTGAATAGCTCATACAGGTTAGTTGTCCCAAGCTGTGGGATGGGGGAGAAGAAGAAAGGGGGGGGGAGGAGAAAAAAAAAAATCACACCTTTTTAATCAGTGAAGACAAGGCCTAAGACTTTGACCTGGTGGGACCCATCTAATCTTAGTAAAATTTCTCTTTCTACCAAAAACAAATAGTTTACTGAGACTGGAGATGTTCCATACTCCCAAAAGCTCATACAAGTTTGGCATGTGCAGCGCAAGGATTAAAATGCCCAGAATAATCATAAAGACGACCTTTATCTCCCCTAATTGTGAAAACCTGAATTTCCTGCTGGCTCACGAGCATAGCCATTTTCTGCTGGCAGTTGCTCTTTTCCAATGTGCAGCCTTATAACAGGGTGATTTGTTTAATCAGTGGGCCTAGTGTTCCAGGCCTGACTCCAGTCTCTGTCAGATTGTCACAGGGGGTTTAGTCAGCTGGCAGGAGTGCTGGCCTTGGGCTCTGACTCTAGCCCTTCTATTAGTCTGTAGCAGGGTGTTTGGGTGGTCAGCAGGCCTATTGGTCTGGGCCACCAACTTCAGCTTTTAGTTCATAGTATCCTCACCCACTGCATGAAGTCTTAGATGGACTGGCCTCTTTGATGGGAACCCCTAGCCCTTTCCTCCTTGGGATCAGGGCTGTAGCTCTAGTCTGTGTAGGGAGACCTGTGCCCTTCCTCTCCATGAGGTCCTGGCCCAGGGCCCTGAAAGTGAATCTGCATGCACCAGCTTAAGTTCAGTTGGTCCACTTGGTCACTTTCCCCTGGGCCACTTCCAGCCACCCCTGCATCTCAGTTTGGGAGGTGGTCACAATGGGCTTCCGACCCTCCCAAACTACAGCTGATGCCTGCAGCCTTCTCAAATTCCTCCCTCTTGGGAAATGTCTAGCAGGATGCGGGAGACTCACAGTCAGATAGATACCCCATGATAGAAACTTACTCTCCTGTTGCTACAGAGCAGTACTTCTCCAGGAAAGGGCCACCACTACCTATGAAAAAGGGTCATGGTGGATAATAAGCTGAACAGAAGCTCCTTGTGTAGCACTGGCCAAAAGAGCTAATATCATCCTGGATGCATAAAGAGGGGAGTCTCAGAAGTGAAGATGTTCTTTTACCTCTGCATTTGCCACTGATGTGATTGCTGCTGAAATACTGTGTCCAATTGTGCTGTCCAGAGTTTAAGAAGGATGTTGATGAGTTGGAGAGGGTTCAGAGACAAGCCATGAGAATGATAAGAAGGTATAGAAAACAGACTCCAGGAGCTCAATCTATTTAGCTTAACAAAGAAATGGTTAAGGGATGACTTGATTAAAGTGCATCAGTATCTACATGGGGAACAAATATTTGATACTAGATTAAAAAGCCCATTAAAGAGAGGTGTAACAATCCAATGGATGGAAGCTGAAGCTACACAAATTCACACTGGTGATAAGGCCTAAATTTTTAATAGTGAGGGTAATTTACTCTGGGAGCAATCACTGACAATTTTTAATCCAAGATTGGATGTGTTTCTAAGAGATCTGCTCAAGGAATTATTTGGGGGAAAGTCTATGGTCTTGGTTATAAAGGAGGTCAGACTAGATTATCACAATGGTCCCATCGAGCCTTGGAACCTGTGAAGAGGTTAAAATTGGATTAGGGATAACTCCTCATGCTTCAAGGCATGTTCAAGTAGGCTTCTAAACTTGCTCCACCAAATGTTATGTGTTTATTCAGGTGGGTATATGAATTTAAGTACCAGATTTTCAAATGGGCCTCTAATGTCTATGTTAGTGTGTTTCACTAAAGCACTCAGCAGCTTTCATGATGGGTTTCACACAATTCATCTCTCAGAATGCTAACAGTCAAGATGCTACTTCCAAGCAGAGAGAAAAGGTAATGGTTCTTAGGGTAGGCTGGGAGCAGGTTCTGATTTGCAGTTATGTTCATGCAATCAGAGTCTGGCCTTTTGTTTGATAGATGGGGCCAGATCCTACAACATGGTGAGGAACTGTAAAATTTGAGAGAGCTCAGAACCAGTCTGGATTGGTCTTCATATGACTGCAGAGTCACTCCCTCACAGATGTTGGCAAAGAAGTTTCTTTAGAACCATCCTCTTTACCATCCTAACAGGCACATTCAAGCTTTGTGATAAATGCTATTTTCCCATGAAGAAAACATCTTTAATTTGTGAACTTTGAGAGGATTGTTTTCCACAGCTTGCTGTAGAGGTGAACAGTTCACTGCAGCTTTGATGCTTACCCAAACTCACCCACATGCAATTATACAGATTATTAACAGCAATTGTGTGCACACAAACCATGCATTAATGTTTCACTATAAATCCAAGACCGAGAGTAACAGACATTTTTCAGATTCATGGAGCCCATGCAGGGTTGGAAAAGTCAGAAAAAGCTAGATTTCCCCTCCCCCCCCCCCCCACCACACAAAAGATTCAGATAGACTGTAAAAGAGGTGTATTTACTACAGTGACAAAAGTGTCAGACAATAGGCAGTGTGGAGGAATACAAAATGGTGTGAAGGAGTTCTGGGAGAAAGTATTAGAGCTAAAGCAAGGAGGTTAACAGAAGTTAGCATGATAGGATACAATTTAAAAAAAATTATCTAAAATGAATGCCTTTGTTGACTTATTTCTTGTGGGTATCATAGCAAACAAATGTGAGTGTAGCAGACATACTTGAATGAGGAGTTCAGAGTGGGAAGATAGCAGGGAGGCTAGTTAACATTTGCTATTTGTATTTGACTGCAGTGCAGAATGAAGAATCACTACATACTTTCTGAAAAATATCCTTTTCCTTACAGATTATAATTGAATAAAATACTTTTGTTGCTTCATTTTAAGCTATCCATGATTGAAACTGACTGCATAAGTATCCATTTGAATCCAAACAATTACCTTTCTCAAATGAAACATTGACAATATATTCAGCAATAGCTTCATACTAAGAGAACATCTACTTGGCTAAAGTGATCTGCCACTCTGATGTTTAATGTGTGTGTGTTTATCTGAAGCATAGGGGACATCTTTAGTTTATAGTATCTTTGCTCATTATTAGTATATTGCCTAATTGCATATGATTGATTTTATTGTCCTAGGTTATGCAAGACATCAAGGGCAGGGAGGACAGGCCGACACTCTAAACTACTCCCATAACTATGCATGGACAGACAGCTGTACCTCAGCTACAGCTCAATTGGATGTCATCATTAGTTGAAACTGAGAAAACAGATTATCAGCTGTAACAATTATAAGTTGAGAAACTTAATACCTTAAATATTTTGTCTTACACTACACAAACTAATTGGCAAGAGAACACACAGTTAAATTTAGAAAAGCACAGAAACCAAATGATTTACAGCTTTTTTGTGTATACACAAACCCAGATTCTGCCCTGAGTTATAGTAGTGTGATTCCTTGACTTCAATGGGGCTCACTTTCTCCCCCTTTCCTCCTTGGTCTCAGGCCCGCTCTTTCTCCTTGCAATCACAAGTTGGTCAGCTCCCCACTCCCTTTGCCTCTACTTTCTCCCAGTTGAACCCCATTGCTGCTCCCAAGGTGTGGGCAGAGAACTATACTGGGGCTATGCTTGCACCATCACTGCTTAGAGATACCCCTGATACTGCCTGTGACGGTGTTGGGGACTCACCACAGCAGCGCCTCCTTCTGTTCTGTCTGGGAATTAGCTCTTAATAGTCCTTGTCTGTCTCTTGTCCTCCGTTGGCATCTGGACCCACGTTGCTCCCCACTCGGTGGTGTCCTCTTCAGGACACTGCCCTCCTGCAGTGCCCCTTAGTCCACCCTCACCCCCTTCGGGGAGGGGGAAGGGGGTTAACAGCAGTGGCCACCCGCAACCTCACAGTCTAGCCCCTGGCTCAAGGGCTGGTTGCAGTCTGCTCTGACTGCTTCTGTGCCACCAGATGCAGTACAAGGGAGAAGAGGGGGACTCAGGCCCACCCACTACTCTGGGTCCCAACTGAGGGACCCTCTAGTGGCAGCCTCTCTGCCCTCCTCCTCTCCCCTTGTCCAACTGTCCCTGGGCCACTTCCCCTCTGGCCCCTCGCACCTTCTAGGCCCTTTCTATCAGAGCCCACAGTCTGGCAGGTATTGGGCCGGAGCCCTACTGTGCTCCCCCTGAGCCTGCCCAGCACTGCTCTGTCAGAGGTGCTAATCTCCTGCTCTGGAGACCAACCTTCCCCCATAAAGGTCTAGGATAGACTCCCTGCGCCCTTCCTGGGCCACCTTTATATAGGGCCTAGCCTAGCCCTGATTGGCTGGCTCTAATCTCAGCCCTGATTGGCTCTCAGTAGGCCCTTCCCTAATTGGCTGCCAGCCTACACAGCTGCTCTGGCAAACTCTAGCCCCCTCTCTCATGCCCTAAGGGGGAATGAGCTCTTAGCTCTGCTGTATACTTTCAATGGAGGGAGAAGCTCTCATAGGGACTGGAGCGTACTAGTCCTACTTGCTCCTCCATTTATGGATTGCCTTCTAAGGTACTACTATATTGGATATGCTAGGAGAGGAAGTCAGCCCCTTCTTCTCTGACTGCATTCTATAGGACATATTGAAGGGGCTAGAATCTGTCATTCCTCCTTCCACCCTTTGTTGAACTGCTGGTGGGGAGAGAGGAGCTAATTGTCACCAAGGGATTTTGTTTAAAGAAATAAAAGGGACTGGATTTAACAAATGGGCTTAGCGCCTTGTTACAAACCACCACCACCGAAAGGGGTGAATTTCAACCTTTAAGGTGTATTGTGGTGATGCAACCATGTTGGTAAAAATATCAGAATACTTTTTGCAGACCAGACCAAATGACATTGAAAAGCCCCTCACCAGGTTTCTTACACCACAGTGGTCATAGTAGACTCAAATTAGTGAAAAAAATATTTCAGTCAAAACAACTCATTAAAGTCACTCATGAAAAACATCTCGTTATTAGGCTCAATATAAGGCAAGTGAGTGCTATTCTATGGCCTATATCAGAGTAGATGATTTAATAGTCCCTTCTGGCCTCAAGTATAGACATCTCTTAATTGACTATGATGATTTAAACCAGCTCATGATTTGTCCCTCTGCCTTTGGTAGAGCTGAGCAAATGAAATGAAGAAATTATTTCCCCTTTTTGTTTGTGAAGAGTCAGGAAGCAGCTTATGATTGTTTCAGATTTATTCGCTAGTCAGTCAAATCAGAGCTAAGTTTATTCTTGAACTGGCACTGGTATGCTGTACGGTGAGCATTTAATATTCAGGAGCAGAGCTGAGTGGTTGGTCACCTACATTGCACGGTAGGCACCTAATCAGAGTTTAAGACTTACTTTTTGTGATCATTTTCCAATAATTGTTTATTATTGACTATTTCCAAGAATATTCTTGCCAGCAGACTTATTCACTAGCATATTATCAGAAAATGAACATAAAAGGGATGTGTGTACACACCCAAAGTGAATCTCTTGAAAAATATGAATAGAATTTTTTAAATATATGCTTAGCTCTAACTTTATGCTAACTACGGTATCTTGTTATTAAGGTACTAGTAGCTGAAAGCCTGTGCTGTGGCTTTGGTTGTGGTAGTTGGGCCAAGTAATTCACCATTTCCATCATACAACCAATGAAATAATTGCATGCAAGTTAGCTATAGAATAAGGGCGATGATTGGTTGAGTTACCTCCGATATCAGAAGGGTCTAGAACTCTTGGCATGGAATAGATTCATGTATTATAGTAGAAGTACACCATGTTGGTGTAATTTGAAAGCAAAAATGAGAGCATTAAAATTGGATGGCAATAGACAAAAAAATCCCAGTAATGATCGAACCTGGTGATATTCTGAACAAAGAGCTCTCAACCACGCGTATAGCTGTTTCCCTTACTTCACAGACTCAGACATTCTAGGCTTCAGAGTGACACAGACAGGTATAGATTCTATTAGGAATATGTCTCCTTTTATTATAGGCAGAACTAGTAGTGACACCTGTAATTAAGGCTGCATTACACTTCCATTATAAGACACTTTTCAGTTACTTACAACTTTTGCCAAAATGTAACCATTTGGGCTACATGAGGGGCACCATCCTCAAGTGTACAATCTTGTGGCCCTGAAGGCTTGCTGCCTTCAGTTCCCTCTTGGCTAGGGTGACCAGATGTCCTGATTTTATATGGACAGTCCCGATATTTGGGGCTTTTTCTTATATAGGCTTCTATTACCCCCCCACCCCCGTCCTGATGTTTCACACTTGCTGTCTGGTCACCCTACTCTTGGCACCTGTAATCCTTTACTCAAACCCAAGAACAAGAGGCTCCCTTTATGAGTTTTAAGTTATTAGCTCCTTTTACAGAATACAAAAGAGGCACTAACAAGGAGGTCAAGTCCCTTTTTCTGTCCAGATAAGTGACAAGTTCAGGAATCCCTAGGTTTCTGCCTGAAATTGGGTTATCATCCAAAGTCTCACTCTCCATAATAATCATAAGTGCCCAGAACTGAATGATACTTCAGACCAGCTATAGCACCCAGTCAGAGGTTCCCAACCAACCTTTTTACTCACTGTTTTTGCCTGCCAGCTTGGCAAGGGACAGGGATACAAGCCTCCAGCTTCTCTATAAACTCCTGTCCTTAAAAGCACTTCTCTCTTAACTGAGTACTGGTGCTCTTAAATAGGTCCAGGTGCTTGTTAATCAATTAACTGCCAATCAGCCACTTAGTCAATAACTTGTTTACAAGTGGGCCAAGATGGGCTTGTTCCTCTTAATTTAGCCCACCACAAGTAGACTGGGCCCTGACTTCTCTTAAATGGGTCAGCCTCCTGGTGGCAGGCTGAAATTGTCCATGCTAGGTGTCTGCCTTAGGCTCGTTTTTTTGGAAAGTTTCAGTAAAAAAAAAAAATCCAGACATTTCTGAGAATGAGAATGGTGAAAAAAAATGTTGTTTTGCCCATGTTAACATTTTGTTTTTATAATACTTTGATTGATAAACTCTAGCGACTCTGTGCTTTGGAGCAAGGACTTGAAATTTGGCAGGATGGTCCCCCGGTGCCTTTTGCTGTTTCTGTGAAAAACTGCCTAAATATAGACAAGTTAAAAACCTTTGAAAAATCACAGATCACATATGCGCAGCAGAGACTGTTTAGGGTTTGGCAGTTAAATTCTTGGAAAATTCCATCTGTACTGAACATGCTCCAGCCCAGGGCTGCAGGGGCTAAGCAGCACTCTCTGTGCCATTGCTGTTCCTAGCAGCCATTGTGGCATTGGGCACTAGAACTCAGAGCAGCGAGGCTGTCTCCCCATGCTCCCACTGCTGGCATCGAGGCAGTGAGGAGGAGGAAACACCCTGATTCAGCTCTTGACCTGGTGTAGAGGAGAAACTGGGACTGAGAGCTGGTGGGTTAGGGGTGGAGTCTGGGACTGGGAGCCAAGAGGTGAGAGAAGAGGGGTAAGGAAGGCTAAGATTGGAGGAGGACTCCTCTAGGGTTAGAGGAAGAGAGTGAGACTGGCTGGGCTAAGAGACTGGGAGAAGGATCCTGGTGAGGAGACAGGGACAAAGAGTTAGGGGCTGGGAGACAGGATGAGGAGCCTGGGTGGAGGGAGGGAAGAGACTTGGACTGGCTGGGCAAGGAAACTGGAAACTGGAGTTTTTTTGGGGGGTGGGGAAGACTGATGAGGATCTTGAGGATGTAGACTGGAATAAGAAGCCAGGGTGAAAAGAAGATTGGGATTCAGATGGGGAGCACTGGAGGGAGAATGGGACTGGCTAGGTGAGGATACAGGGACTTGGACTGGGATGTGGAGCCACATGGGGAGGGGGAAAGAGACAGGAACAGGCTGGAGGGAACAGGGACAGAAGGGTCTGTGATCATGAAAGAACACTTCCCTCCTGAACCTTGAATGGAAACCAAGATTCCTGACTCTCACCATTGCTCTGCTGGGAGCAAATATTGATGAAATACACTGGCAAACTGTGGGTCTCATGCCCATCTAGTGGCTGGTCCACACAGAGGATGACAATTAAAATTTTTATTAAGATGATGCTAAAAAAAAAGTGAACATAGTTTGAGCATAGAAGTTTCTGGTTATCAGAGAATAACGTACAGATTATTGAGGGTGCAAAGTTTGGTTTAAGGTCTGGTGGCATAAGGAATACATAATCTGCAATATCCCCGAATGGGGGTAAAGGGTTGATGGGTCAAAGTACAGACATTGAGATATGAGGGTATGAAGTTCATAAAGTGGCTATGTTCGGGTGTGGAGTATAATGAGTGGATATAATGATGAGGATGGATTGACCCTCATTTGGTGAGATCTACTACTGCTATCAATTATTTTGTTAAAGTGCTTCCAACTTGAGTTGTGATACTTCTTGTTTTTGTTAAAGTCTCAGACATAGTAGTCATGGCATTACCTAAGAATCTCAGCTTTCACTTTTTAAAAAAAGTATGTGGTTTTCCCTCCCGGTTATACAGAAAAGCTTGGAAACATGACCTGAGTGCATTGTAAAGTCTCAGAAAACAGACATCAAATGAAAAGAACCCAAAATGTATTCTTTTTAAAAAAAACCTCATGATTTTAAGACAATCTCTTGATTTTTGGGGCCTTTACTCATGCATTTTGAACACTTGAGGTTGGCAATTCTGCCATTAGCTGGGTAGCAGAGGTCTGAGCAGTGGATCTAAAGGTTCCAATCCTGCTGATGGCCAGTGTGGGTATCATCATGATGCCACATCATGGCATTTCTTTTTGCTTTTCTAAAAACCTAGAAAATTATGTCCAAAACACTACATTAAAAGAATTGTAAAGTTTCTAAGTTAAGCATTCAAAAGTTAGGAAATGCCAGCATTAAGGTTGTCTGTGCATATGCATTAATATACAGTCTTTAATTACACAATCATAATTTATTTTCACAAGACCCTGCCTCGCTCAGGATGGACCTGCTGTGGGGACGAATCAGAGTTATGTAGTGAAGGAGGCTGTTGCCTGTAGGACTTCTGCCTCCTTTGTTGCATAAATTGGAAGGTGTCTAGTGAATAAGCCAGGAGAATGCAGAAGAAAAAGGATGGTCACCTGGTTAAGGCAAATAATGGCACCTGGATAAATGCACAGTTCTGGCATTTCCTATCTTTGAAACATTGACTTTGCAACCTTAATATTTTAACATAGTTTTCTGGATGTAATTGAGATATACATGGGGCTGATTCTGCTCTCACTTACACTGATATAAAACAATACTCTCTTAAAGTTACAGTATGTTATTCCACAGTGAGAATGAAGTAAATTAGATTAAGATTATATTATACAAACATCTCATAGACCCGATTCTCCCTTGCATCTTGTTCCGAGTGAATGCAGGGTAAATGGAAAACACTAACACTGGTGTGAGGTGAAAATTTTGGTTTGGTAGATTTATACCCAGGTGCAAATGACTACACAGTATGAGGGGCAATGAAGATTCGAGGACAGAAAAAGCATTTGATTAGGAGAGCATTTACTTCCCCTTCAAATGATTCATGTCAGTGTTTTTCTTGCTAGAGTCAGTAAAAAGCTGTTTGTTTTTACCCTAGTTTCTGCCAAAATTCTTTTCCTGTTTCTTGCCTTGACTTTAGTTCAATGTTTTGCTTCTGTCTGCTGTTCCAGCTGGTAGGCTGCAGTTACCTCAATGAAAGAGGCTCTCTCTCTTCATACGCACATTACCTACATCCACACCATTCTCCACGCACACACATGCTGTGGAACACAATAGTTTTACGTACAGGATGCTCTGCATCAAGAGGGCAGGTCACACAACCAAGGGCCTGGCAGAATCAAGTGTATTGCATGTTTTAAGGAGTAAGTTAGTTGCTATCAGTAAAAATCAGTATCCTGGAAAAGGAAACCATAGTCCCTACTTCAGCAGCAGGAAGGAATCTCCCATCCTGAGGAAGAAAGATTATGTTCCCTCTGTGTATGATTGCCCAGGAACAACTTCCCAAATTACAACGCACAAAAAGTTCCCAATTTAGTATGTTATCAGGGTAAGACTATTGAGCTGCATGCAAAATAAAGCTCACATTCATTATTGTTATTAAGAAGTCTAATTTTAGTAACAACTATTCTATGTGAACCAAAGGCAGAGCTATGTTAAAATTGGATAGAAAACTGAATAAGAAAGGTCATACCTGCCTATGCTTTTTTTAGATATAATACACAGTAATAACAATGTGATTAAATATGAAAATGACCTGTGTTGATGGAACTGGGATTTGAGTATATTTCTCTCTATATAAATGAACACACTAGAATATGCACGTGTGTTTATGATTGAATTTTACAGGATATTTTGATGACTCTCAGTCTTGTAGTAGATAGAGACACCAGCCTCCTCTTTGGTAGATAATCTTGGGAGAATTGTTCTGGACATACACTGAAAATAAAAATATAGAAACAAAGGACCACATGATATGAAACAGACGACTGAAAGGGGACATGATAGCAGTTTTCAGATATTTAAAAGGGTGTCATAAGGAGGAGGGAGAAAACTTGTTCACCTTAACCTCTAAGGATAGAACCAGAAGCAATGGGCTTAAACTGCAGCAAGGGAGGTCTAGGTTGGACATTAGGACAAAGTTCCTAACTGTCAGGGTGGTTAAACACTGGAATAAATTGCCTAGGGAGGTTGTGGAATCTCCATCTCTGGAGATATTTAAGAGTAGGTTAGATAAATGTCTATCAGGGATGGTCTAGACCAGTGGTCTCCAAAGTGGGGTGCACGCACCCCAGGGGGTGCGCAAGAGGATCCTTGGGGGTGCGCGGCACAGGAGCCCTTTTCTTTTTTATTGCTTTGTCAGGAGGCTCTTTTTTTTTTTTTTTTTTGCGCTTCAGCAGTTCGGGCGGGAGTCCGAGCGGCTTTTTATTTTTTTTTGGTGCTTTGGCGCGACAGGGGGTGCGTGCTCAAAAATTTTTTACTGATAGGGGTGCGCCATCAAAAAAGTTTGGAGACCACTGGTCTAGACAGTATTTGGTCCTGCCATGAAGGCAGAGGACTGGACTCGATGACCTCTCGAGGTCCCTTCCAGTCCTAGAGTCTATGAATCTATGAATTACGCCTAAGTAAAACGAAGAGAGGCATGGATGGATGGATGGATATAAGACCCTGCCCACAATGTGTGGAAATAGGTAGTGCTGAAGGAAGAAGTGTTTCTCCATAACACCGAGGACCCTATGCTGGGTCCTATACCCTGCATATATATAAGATACCCTATATCTTAGAGCTGCTTAGCATCAACTCTCAGTGGAGCTGGGGCTGGGCTTGGCCTCAGGATCAGGGAACCAGAGCTCCCTGACATCTTGACCCCTACAGATAGGTCCTGAACAGAGGTCTGACACAGGACACAATTTGCCACTTAGTCTCTCCGTATGTCAGTTTCTCATCTCTAAAACATGAATAATAAGAATGATGCTTCCTTTCTCCCATTCTTTGGCTTTGGCTACACTTGCGAGTTACAGCGCTGTAAAGCCACTCCCAGCGCTGTAACTCACTCCCCGTCCACACTGGCAAGGCATTTGCAGCGCTGTATCTCCGTGGTTGCAGCGCTGCATGTACTCCACCTCCCCGAGAGGAATAGCGAGTATTGCGCTGCCGCTGCGGCGCCAGTGTGGCCGCCCAATGCGCTGTGAATGGCCTCCAGAATTATTCGGCAGTATCCCACAATGCCTGTTCTAGCCACTCTGGTCATCAGTTCAAACTCTACTGCCCTGGCCTCAGGTAACCAACCATGTGACCCACCCTTTACATTCCCCGGGAATTTTAAAAATCCCCTTCCTGTTTGCTCAGCCCGGCGTGGCGTGGAGTGCTATCAGCGAATTTTTCCAGGTGACCATGCCTCCATAGACTCATAGACTCATAGACTTTAAGGTCAGAAGGGACCATTATGATCATCTGGTCTGACCCCCTGCATGCTGCAGGCCACAAAACCGTCCCTACCCTTCCCTTGACTCTGCTGATGAAGTCCCCAAATCCTGTGTTTTAGTGACTTCAATTGGCAGAGAACCCTCCTGCTAGTGATCCCTGCCCCATGCTGCGGAGGAAGGCGAAAAACCTCCAGGGCCTCAGCCAATCTACCCTGGAGGAAAATTCCTTCCCGACCCCAAATATGGCGATCAGTAAGACCCCGAGCATGTAGGCAAGAGTCTCCAGCCTGACCCTTGTTAACCATTATACTATTTACCTGCCATTGCTCGGTATTCCTCAGCTAATATGTTTTACCATTAAACCATTCCCTCCATAAACTTATCTAACTTAATCTTAAAACCAGACAGGTCCCTCGCCCCCACCGTTTCCCTCGGAAGGCCGTTCCAATATTTCACCCCTCTGACGGTCAGAAACCTTCGTCTAATTTCAAGCCTGAACTTCCCCACGGCCAGTTTATATCCATTCGTTCTCATGTCCACATTAGTACTAAGCTGGAATAATTCCTCTCCCTCCCTTGTATTTATCCCTCTGATATATTTAAAGAGAGCAATCATATCCCCCCTCAGCCTTCGTTTTGTCAGACTAAACAACCCGAGCTCCTCTAGTCTCCTTTCATACGACAGGTTTTCCATTCCTCTGATCATCCTAGTGGCCCTTCTCTGCACTCGTTCCAGTTTGAGTTCATCTTTTTTAAACATGGGAGACCAGAACTGCACACAATACTCCAAATGTGGTCTCACCAGTGCCTTGTACAACGGAAGCAGCACCTCCTTATCCCTACTAGATATACCTCGCCTAATGCATCCCAAGACTGCATTGGCTTTTTTCACCTCCACGTCACATTGTCGACCCATAGTCATCCTGCGGTCTACAAGAACCCCTAGGTCCTAAGCGAGCCCCAGCATGGAGCAATGGCGAGTTGCTGGACCTCATCAGTATTTGGGGGGAGGAAGCTGTCCAGTCCCAGCTGCGCTCCAGCCATAGGAATTACGATACCTTCAGGAAGGTATCAAAGGACATGATGGAAAGGGGCCATGACTGGGATGCCCTGCAGTGCAGGATTAAAGTGAAGGAGCTGCGGCGTGCCTACTACAAAGCCTGCGACGCAAACGGCCACTCGGGTGCTCCCCCGCAACCTACCGATTCTACAAAGAGCTGGATGTGATACTTGTGGTTAACCCCACCTCCACTCCAAGCACCACCATGGACACTTCAGGGCCGGTGGGGGTGGGGAAGGAGGAAGAGGAGGAAAACGGGAGTGATGGTGGTGGGCCGGATGGAGACACGCCGGAATCCCTGGAGCCATGCAGCCAGGAGCTCTTCTCGAGCCAGGAGGAAGGTAGCCAGTCGCAGCGGCCGGTACTTGGTGGAGGACGAACAGAAGAGCTTCCCGGTAAGCGGTTTTTTTTTTTCGGGAAGGAATTTTTTCGGTGCGGGATCTTTGGGAGAGGAGGGTTAGGCATGCATGCCTAGATGCGGAATAGTGCATTGATGTGGTTTATCACATTGCGGTAATCGGCCTCGGTAAACTCCTCAAATGTCTTATCCAGAATGTGTGCAATGCGCTTGCGCAGGTTTATCGGGAGAGCCACTGTAGTCCTGGTCCCAGCCAGGCTAACGTGTCCACGCCACTGTGCCGCGAGGGGTGGGGGACCATTGCTGCACACAGGCAAGCTGCATATGGGCCAGGGCGGAAGCCGCATTGCAGTAGAAGACTCTCCCATGCTTCCCAAGTCACCCTCAGCAGCGAGATATCATCCAGGACGAACTCCTGTGGAAAATGTTTGGACAGTGTTCAGTGTAGGTGCCCCCTGAAGCTGTTGGCTCTCCCCAAGGCACAGAAACCCAGAGGACAGTGCAGCCCTGAAACAATCAGTCCCCCTTACTCACCATTTTGAGGCTCCCGTGGGATATGTGTGCTCTGTTTCAGACGGGAAAATTATGCTATTGTGTAGACCATGTGTGTTTTCTACTCCTTAAGTGCGGGGGGAATCATTACTCTGTCTGGTATAAACAATGCTGCCTCTGTTAAAATATACAGCTGCATCAACCTTGAGACCTCAGCCGTCCCTCTTATCGCCTGCTCAGAGACTGCAAAGACTCAGGAAGAGACCGCGAAAAAGCAAAGAAGATATGCTGCAAGAAGTGATGCGGCAATCTATTAAAGAGAATGAGAAAGCACAGAACTGAAGGGAGAGAGAAAGCAGGATCCGCCAGGAAAACGCAGCGCACCGGCGGCAAAGCACCGCGCACCGGCAGCAAAGCACTGATAGGCTCATAAGCATCCTGGAGCACCAAGCAGACACTATCCAGGAGCTGGTAGCCATGCAGAAAGAGGAGCAGTACCGCAAACGCAAACGTCACGCCCCCTACAGCCCTTGTCCCAAAACTCTTTCCGTTGTGCCTCACTGTCACCTCCAACCCACTTTCCCCAACTTCCGTGGTCTTCATGCCAACCGCTGCCTCCAACACCAGTATCTTCACCACCCAGCCCTGAAAACCACGACCCTTACCCTCTGCACTCAACCCCCATCACCATACAGTATAGCTATCCTGAAGTGCAGCACTCACTGCACAGCACACCAGACAGGACATACACGAATCTGTGATTGCACTGTTCCCCACTCCACTCCCTTGTTTCTTTTCAATAAATAATTATTTTTTCTTTTCAATAAATGGATTTTTTGGGTTTGAAAACATTCTTCATTATTGCATAAAGTAAAAGACTCCTTAGCCCAGGAAATAAACAGGGACTGCAAGTCTGCTTGTCTGCTTAGCAAACACTGATTCCTAAAGATTGGTACTACTGCACTTCACTCCCGTGCAGGGCACCAGATATCACTGCTGGTTTTCAGCCTCAAATTGCTCCCTCAAGTCATCCCTAATCCTTGCAGGCCCGCGCTGGGCCCCTGTAATAGCCCTGCTCTCTGGCTGTGCAAAGTCAGCCTTCAGGTGTTGAACCTCAGAGGTCCATGCCTGAGTGAAGCTTTCACCCTTCCCTTCACAAATATTATGGAGGGCACAGCACGCGGATATAACCACAGGGATGCTGTTTTCGGCCAAGTCCAGCTTCCCATACAGAGATCGCCAGTGGGCCTTTAAACGGCCAAAGGCACACTCCACAGTCATTTGGCACCGGCTCAGCCTGTAGTTGAACCATTCCTTGCTGCTGTCAAGGCTCCCTGTGTAGGGTTTCATGAGCCACGGCATTAACGGGTAAGCGGGATCTCCAAGGATCACAATGGGCATTTCAACTTCCCATACCATGATCTTTCACTCTGGGAAAAAAATCCCGGTCTGCATCTTCCTGAACAACCAAGTGTTCCGAAAGCTGCGTGCGTCATGCACCTTTCCGGGCCAGCCTGTGTTAATGTCAATGAAACGCCCACGGTGATAAACAAGCGCCTGGAGAACCATAGAGAAATACCCCTTCTGATTAACATACTCGGATCCTAGGTGGGGTGGTGCCAGAATAGGAATGTGCGTCCCATCTATCGCCCCTCCACAGTTAGGGAACCCCATTTGTGCAAAGCCATCCACTATTTCCTGCACATTACCCAGAGTCACGGTTCTTCTGAGTAGGATGCAACTAATGGCCTTGCAAATTTGCATCAACACGATTCCAATGGTCGACTTTCCCACTCCAAACTGATTTGCGACCGACCGGTAGCTGTTTGGAGTTGCCAGCTTCCAGATTGCAATAGCCACCCGCTTCTCCTCTGGCAGGGTAGCTCTCAATCTCGTGTCTTTGCGCCGCAGGGTGGGGGCAAGCTCCTCACACATTCCCATGAAAGTGGCTTTTCTCATCCGAAAGTTCTGCAGCCACTGCTCGTCATCCCAGACTTCCATGATGATGTGATCCCACCACTCGGTGCTTCTTTCCCGAGCCCAAAAGTGGTGTTCCACGGTGCTGAGCATGTCCGTGAATGCCACAAGCAATTTCGTGTCGTACGCATTATGCGGCTCGATAGCATCGTCAGACTCCTCACTCTCACTGTCACTTTGGATCTTAAGGAATAGTTCGACAACCAAACGTGACGTGCTGGCGAGATAAGTCAGCATATGCCTCAGCAGTTCGGGCTCCATTTCCTGCAGACAGATCGCGCTGCACAGAAACCGTTGGAAGATGGCGCCAAAGGTGAACGGAAACAAAGGGATTTCTGGGATGCGAAGCGATGCATCACGGGGCGTTGGGACAGGACCCAGAATGCCCCGCACCCATGCCCCCTTCCCACAACCCACGGCCTCAGAATGGGAAAAGGTGCTCTGTGGGATAGCTGCCCATAATGCACCACTTCCAATAGCGCTGCAATTGCCGCAAATGTGGCCACGACAGTGCACTGGGCAGCTGTCAGTGTGGACAGACTGCAGTGCTTTCCCTACTCAGCTGCACAAACTCAGATTTAACTCATAGCGCTGTACATCTGCAAGTGTAGCCAAGGCCTTTGTCTGCCTTGTCTATATAGGTTGTAATCTCTTTGGGGGTAGAGACTGTCTCTTACTTTGTTTTTTACAGAAACTAGTACAAAGGGGCCCTGCCCTTTGCTGGGATCACTAGCTGCTACCTTAATATAAATAATCAATTTCAATAGGTACTGCATGGTGTATATTAATATAAATACCATGAAAGCAAAACCTAAAATTATTCAAGGACAGTAAGTCTTTTTGTGTCCACTTTTTTGCTACAAGAGTTCAAAATCTTTCATATAGTCTTTCCTTCATTACAGAAATTGTCTACTCTTTCTGCCTAATTAGAGAATGTTAAGTCAAGCACTTGAAGATGGAAGGTATATACCTACTGCTTGTAACAAAGCCAATGACTATTAAGGTTGGCTGATTAAAGCCATGGTTCTTGATGATAAATGGCTTGGAGTGTGAGATAAAGCAAAGGTACTTCCAGTGAAATCTTTCATGTCATAGAAGAGGAAGCAAGATTGGCAAATTTCAGAGTGGACATTAATTATTGTTATTGGATGCTATTTATAACCAATGGCACAGGAAGCTAATTAGTTGCTTTCCATTTGCACTCAGTAAGCTGAATCTGATAAGACATACGTTCATACAAGGTTTTCTCAAAAGATAAATAGAAAAAGGAACCATCATCATCACTGACATGTACACTACCTCTAATGTCAATACTGAGTGAAATCAGAAAGGAAAATTAATTCAGTTGCCACAAACTATACAAATATCTATTGGAAAAATCACTGCATTTCATTTCATTACCTTTGGAAAAGAAATGTATTCTATGTAGGAAAAAAATCACATATTGGACTCAAGGTACCCTGCAATACCAAATGAAAAAAAATGGACTTTCCAAAAGAAGCAGTGATTATACACTGTTGTAGGAGAAGAAAAAATAGTTCATATCATAAGAGTAAAAATTCTGAATCCGAGACAGACTGGAATAGAAATGCTATCGCAAGATGAATCTGAAGAGGTGCAAAAGGTTTAGATAGGAGACTATTTCTTCTTACTGTTTGATGCATCAAATTACTTTTTACCAGAGAAATTGGTAGGAAATACATTTTCTGCTTATATAATACTATGAATGAATGAATGAATGAATGAAGGTAACATACATCTGTTGAGTAGATTTGATTCTTCACTGCATGGTGCCATGCATTGTCATTTACACCTATGCAAAGTTTGCATAAAATGCTCTCTAGTGCAAATTCTCCACTCACTTCCATCATCAGTAGCATTTTGTACCTATTATGAGTAGGTGTAAATGACTACATAGGATGGAAGGTGGTAGATAATCAAGCCCACATCTTCTCTTGTCCTTCTTGTTTTATATTAGACTAGTGCTTAGCAAGAATTTTCATGACTGGAAAATGGAGGCTATCTTCCCTACAATCTGGTGTATGCCCCTGAAGTAGTTCAGTTCTATATGAGAGAGTGGGTCACAAGCCCCGGTCAAGATTTTCACTGGTGAATATGGAATGCATCTTTACAGATAATTTCAGTCTTATTTCCCTAGGCAGATGTCAAGAGAAATGCAGCCATAGTGTCCCAAACAAATGAATGCAAAGCCTTTTCCTCAAATTTCAACTGATTTATGAATGCATCAGTGAATTTTTAATGTCATTAAAGATTTCAGATGAGAGAAGTCATTCAATAAATCAGAACAACAAAACGATTCAAATGAGAACATTTTGGCTCAAAAAATGTTATTGCTTTTGATGAGATTACATTTTAGCCTTTCACTTCAGCTAACATTACATTTTATTCACCGGGATTCCAAAAACAAAATGCATTCAGTTAGGATGATGACTAAACTGTAATATTTAAATCAGCCCAATCTATAACAGAGCCCCCATAATAAAATATATTATCCATCTCCTTTAGCAATATGCAGAAGCCAACATAAAGCAGCTGCAAGAATTAATTTTCTGAGTTGGTTGACATTTCTGAGCTGACTGCCTCTTAGAGAAAATGATCTCATTCTCCTGCAGACTAATGACAATTGCCAGACTGACAAAACACACTCTGGTAAGATTCATTGCCCACCCAATCCTTGCCTTTTTGTTGCAGTTAGAAACTGACCCAAACAAAATCCTACATCAGAATATCAAAATCTGTGAAAATTCATACTTGGACCTACATCTTGGGACTATTTCTAGTGACAATCAGGGGAGGCATTGGTAGATTTCAGTGGAACCCATTAGCATTTTTGTGTTGCTTTTTTACAGTGAAATTCTCTCCTATGTAGAGGGCCCACACAGTGGCTATGCTCTATTTAAGGGCTTGTCTACAAAATCAGTTAGAGCAGTGCTTCTCAAAGTGGTGGTCCGCGAGCCATCGGCTGCTGGTCCGCGGCAAGTTTCCTCATAAGAGCATCAAATAGGATAATAATATGGCACCGGTCCCTGGCACATTGGAAAAAAAATTGCTGGTCCCCCACATCAGATAGCTTGAGAAGCACTGAGTTAGAGCACAACAAGCCAGGGTGCATATATACAGTGCTCAAGCCTGCCACAGCCTAACCAGTCACGTGAAATCTGCTAATGCATATTAAAGTTCCATAGTGTGCTTGGATTTACTGCTGTTTCAGAGAGCAGGACGTCAAAGTGCAGTACAGAATTTTTAGTGCACCAAGGCAGGGACACAGACTTACTGCATGGCAAGCTAGTCTGCTATGCAGTCACACTGTAGCTTCCTTTGAACTAAGTCTCCACGTGGAGAAGCCCTCTGTGCCGTTTACATCCTCAAAAAGGGGCTTATGTGGGAAATTAGTGGAGCATAGGCCTTATGAACAGGAGTGGATTACATTCTTATTGCACCATGAAAGGGACAACAATTTTTTGTGGGGGAATCAGCATGAAATATTTTTCTTATGTTCCAGACAATTTTATTCCCCTAAAATTTTGCTTTCCTGCAACTTTCGAGGAGAAGGTTACCCTTTTGCTTGGTAACATGCAAAAACCTACTTTCCACTGAATTTTGTGCTTGTGTAATTTTGTGCGAAAGTGGCTTAGTTTTTAGTTCTCTTTTCATAGGGATTCATGAAAACAAGTTTACAATGAGCACACAGGACAGTAGGTAGACAGAGCCCCCATTACACACCCACATTGTTTCTTAGGGCATGTCTACACTACAAACTTAAGTCGACCTGTGTTAGGTCTACTTACAGCCACCGCAGTTGTTCATGTCCACACTGCCTTCCTTCTGTTGGTGGGCGCTTCCACCAAATTAAGAAGGGCAATATGGGAGACTGAGAGCCCAGGCCTCAGCTCTGTGCAGATCCCTGTCGGGAGCCCAGTTCTCCCTCCTCCCCCCAGGCTCTCTGCTCCCTGCCAGATGCCCAGCAGCAGGGAATTGGGAGCCCAAGGGGCAACTGGGCTCTAGTTGGAGCCTATCCCAGGGTGACAGCCCAAGCTGTAAGTGGCTTTCTTGTTAATTTCATGGCTCCAGCATGAAGCCATGAAATTGATAGCTATCAGCAATTGTAAGTAACCCGCAGTGTCTACACAGGTTTCAGAGTAGCAGCCGTGTTAGTCTGTATCCGCAAAAAGAACAGGAGTACTTGTGGCACCTTAGAGACTAACAAATTTATTAGAGCATAAGCTTTTGTGGACTACAGCCCACACACAGACACTCGCCCTAACAACATCGACAGAAGCCCTACACCTCTCATGGAGATGGAGTTATGTTAGCGTAGTAGGGCACTTACATCGACAGGAGCATGGCTATAGTGTGCACACAGACATAATTAGGTCGACGTAAACTGCCTTATGTCGACCTAACTCTGTAATGTAGACCAGGCCTTACTTTGTAGCCTAAGGTCACAAACTCAGGGAATAGTGAGTAACTGGTCAACCATGCATCTGTTGTCTCACTCAGCTTGTGCAACAGATTACATGAAATGGGCCAGATTGTCCCTAATCAACAGAGGCCTGCATTAGGGATTGTGTGGATCGGTACAGTCCCAGTAGGAACTGGGCGGGGTTGTGTTCTAGGAGACAATAATCCCTCCCAGACATGGTTGGCACAGAGAGCACTATTTCAGAAAATGGTGTGAATTGTACCTCTCACTTTGAAGCCAGCCAGATCCACTGACTGATCCTGAGGATAATCAGAGATGTAGGGCTGGAAGTGACCTTGAGAAGTCAACAAGTCCAGGCCTCTGTGCTGTGGCAGGACCAAGTAAACCTAGACCATCCCTGACAGGTGTTTGTTTAGCCGATTATTGAAAACTTTTAATGTTGGGGATTCCACAGCCTCCCTTGGAATCCTTTTCCAGAACTCAATCACCCTTGTGGTTAGAAAGTTTTTCTAATATCTAACCTAAATTGCCCGTGCTGCAGATTACACCCATTACTTGTCCTACCTTCAGAGGACATGGAGAACAATTGATTACCATTCTCTTTACAACAGCCTTTAACATATTTGGAGACTTATCAGGTCCCCCTCTGCTGTTATACACAGCTGGCTAACTCGCTTAGTCACCCAGCTGCCTTTGTCTCACCAGCCACATGTCTGGCGGCTCCAATTCCTCTCATCTCCCCCTGTTTTCCATGAGTTGGAGTGTATCCTCTGTGGGACAAGTGAAATCTTTGCACTCCCATGAGTGCAGTAACTGTGATTATACACCTGGACCTTGCCTGGCAGGGTGCATGAAGTGGAATGGGTTCCTTGTGCCATTCTCTCCTCCCTCCTTTGCCCTACAACCAGTGGCAGAGCAAAAATCACATAGAAAACGTACATTGAGGCTTCTGGTTGAATATTGCTGCTGTTGCACTATGGCAGTAGTATCCCTTCTCCCTGTTCAAATTTCACCCCTGAAATCTGGCCCTGTGGCTGCTGACACATACAAAATTAGAAATCATCCAACAACCAGCCCATATGCTAGGGTTGTGAAGTGAATTCCCTCCCCCCAAAACCTTCCTACCTCAACTCATAAAGATGGCAGTAAACTGAGTACCAGCATTCCTGTTGGTCTGCCAGTAAACACAGGGTACTGAGTGGGTACGATGGAATTTAAATCAGGCAAGACACAGTGATCAATAAGATAACGCTGCTGCAGACAGCAGCTCCAGTAGGATGAAAAGAGCATGCAAAGATTGCATGAGAAGACATACATACAGTTTCACACACTGAACCAGAGTAGCTCTTCAGGTCAGTGGCTGTGTCTTTGTATATATTTGTACAGTGAGGCTGTAGGCTGTTAGCCTGTATCTCCAGCCCAGGAAGGATTAAAAGCTCCTCCTAGATCTCTTTCAGGTCCTTCCTGGAGGGTACAATTTAAAACAAACAAACAAAAAGAACTCACAAGAGTCCCCCCCATTTTTCATTTGAGTCCTGAACCATCAAAGGAGATACTATCCAGCTTTCCAAGGAAGGAGACTGGAAAAGATTCCATGCAGACCCTTTCAGTACTGCTCTAGAGTTGGCCACATGGGTATTCTCTATTCCTCAGGAGAAAAGTGCATTGCCATAGTACTAGGGTTACCATACGTTCGGTTTTTCCCGGACATGTCTGGCTTTTTGGTAATCAAACCCCCGTCCGGGGGGAATTGCCAAAAAGCTGAACATACAGGGAAAAATACCACCGGCCGGGCACTTCCCCTCCCGCAGCTGCTGTGCTCCTCCCCTGACTCTTTGGCTCTGTTTAAGAGCCGAGCTGCCCGAGCGCTACTGGCTTCGGGCAGCCCCCATACCTCCGGACCCTGAGCCGCCGGCCGGGCACTTCCCCTCCCGGGCTCCGGGGGCGCAGGGTCCAGAGGCATGGGGGCTGCCCAAAGCCGGTAGTACTCGGGCAGCTCGGCACTTACAGAGCCCAGGGAGCACAGCAGCCGCCGGAGCTCGGGAGGGGAAGTGCCCGACCGGGGGCGCAGGGTCCGGAGGCATGGGGACTGCCCAAAGCCCAAGCGCTACCGGCTTCACGGTTTGCCAGGCAGCCTTCAGACCCTGCGCCCCCGGCTGGGCGCTTCCCCTCCCGGGCTCCAGCTGTGCTGGGGAAGCGCCGGCCGGGGGCGCAGGGTCTAGGGGCTGCCCAGCAAACTGTGAAGCTGGTAGCGCTCGGGCAGCCCTGGAGGGAGGAGGGGGAATGCGGGGCACTCAGGGAAGGGGGCGGAGTTAGGGCGGGGACTTTGGGGAAGGGGCGGAATTGGGGAGGGAAGGGGCGGAATTGGGGCGGGGCCGGGGTGGGAAAGGGGTTGGGCCAGGACCCCATGGAGTGTCCTCTTTTTAAATGTTTTAAATATGGTAACCCTACATAGTACTCCAAACCACTATCAGCCAGTTAGAGAGCAACCAAACTCAGATCTCCCCAGCCATAACTAGACCACCAGACTGATTAAATGGTATGGGCCTTTAAGAAAAAAGAAGAGGAACTCACTCACACGTTTGGGGTAGAAGAAAACAAGGCTGTTTATAGCAATTGTATCAGAGAAGACATTAGACTAGACTGTTTCAGCTGGAAGTCCCATTGTGCACCAGGAAACCCTCATGTTAGGGTTACCATCCAGCCGTATTTCCCCGGACATGTCTGGCTTTTGCGTCTCTAAATAGCCGTCCGGGAGGAATTGGTAACAAGGTTAAAATGTCCGGGTTTTTTTTCTCCCTCGCCTCCCTCCCTCCCTCCCTTCCATGCAGAGTGCGGCTGCTGATTGGGCGGCTGGGCCGATTGACCCACTCCCATTGGCCTCCAGCAGCCAGAGCCCTCCCCTGCTCTCCCCTCCCTCTGTCTGCAGCCCTGTGTAACACGCAAACCGACCTACCGGGCAGCGTGTTTTGCAAACACGTGGAGCCAGAATGGTAAAGGGAGTCCGGGGGGGGGGGAAGTCAGGGAGCAGAGGTGTGTTGGATGGGTTCCCGGCCTCCACCTGCCACCCACCCTCCGCGCATCCCCCCCACGTGGGTCCCCCCCTCCCTGCCTCTCCCTTGTCTGCTTGTACTGCCAGAGCCAGCAGCAACTGCTGTCTGCTGTCCCCGGGTCCTAGTGCCCCCATCCACTAATGGGAAGATAGGCTGCCCTTACCCTGCCCTTCCACCCTAGTCCTGAGCCTCTCCAATGCCCCAAACCCCTCAGCCCCAGCCCTTATCCCCCCACACCCTAATCCTCTGCTCCATCCCTGAGCCCCCTCCTGCATCATAAACCCCTCATCCTCAGACCCACAGCCCTCACCCCTGCATCCCCTCCTATCCCCAAACTCCCTCCCAAACCCCCTCCCCCCTTCCCACACACCCCCTCCTGCCCTCAAACTCCCTCCCAAAGCCTGCACCCCTCCCTTTGCGCCGCCTCCCACCCCTAAACTCCATCCCAGAGCCTGCACCCCTCACCCCCTCCTGCACACCCACCCCCTGCCCCAGCCCGGAGCCTGCACCCAGCACCCAAACTCTATCCCAGAACCTGCACCCTGCACCCCTCCTGCACCCTAATCCCCAGCCCAGGACCTGCACCCCAGACCTCCTCCCCCCCCCAAACCTCTCCCAGAGCCTTAGGCAGGTGGGGGAGGTGGGTTCTGGGCACCACCAACATTTCTACAACCATGCCACCCATGCGAGTGGATAAGGGTTGGGACAATCAGGGGACAGGTAGGGTCCTAGGGGGCAGTCAGGGGACAAGAAGCAGGGGGGTTTGGGGTTCTGAGGAGGGCAGTCAGGTGGTGGGAAGTGGATGGGGGCAGGGCTAGGGCGGGGCTCCCCCCCCCCAGTGTCCTCTTTTTTGATTGTGGAAATATGGTAAGCCTACCTCATGTATGATGAATACTTAACATTTCCAATCCTGAATTCTTTACATGAAATCAGTAATTTTCCTTGTAACTTACTTAAAACTCAAGCTGTTTATAAATATTGATATAGCGCCTTTCATGAGCATCAAGGCACTTTACAGAATGATAAAATGTATCTGTCTATGCAGTTTTTACTATGCGCATCACCTTGGTATCTGAACATCTTATAAATCCAAAAGATGCTATAAATGATCTCTTAAACATGGATTGTGGTACTCATTTCATCCACTGCTAATGCCACTAGCATGGCAGGAGGCAGGGTGGCTAGGTGTCTGTTTTTTTACCAGAAAGTCTAGTCGAAAAGGGGAACTGACAGAGTCTAGTCAGATCTACTGACCAGATACCCAGGCATCACCTGTGCCAGCCCCTACTAAGCTGGGGCCACCTCTTACCTGTGTTGGGCGGCTGCAGTTTGCAGCCCTGGCTGTGCAGGCAAATCCCTACTGACCCAGGCAGAGGGGAGGGAGGGGGAGAGGAGAAAAGCAAAAGTTGGGGGCTGGGGGGGAGAAGAGGGAGAGAGAAGGGAGGAAGGGGAGTGAATGGGGACTTAGCGGTGAAGACGTGGCGTGGGTCGGGGAGGTACTGCCACTCCTGCTGGCTTGTCTGTTTTTGAAATATTACAAAGTTGGCAATCCTAGAGGCGGCAGCCATTATAACAGCTCCAGCAATATATGGACAGGAAATGAAGAAATATCTTCTCCAATTAATGTGACAGAAGAATTTAGGTTGGCAGAATGTATTTATCCATATAGGGGACAGAAGTCATTTGCCCCTCTCCTTCTGCCCCACACAGTTGTACCTCCATTATCCATACACTTCTCATTTCCCAGGAGACCTATATGAATACAAAGTGTAGGATGGACAGGTTTCATTGAGAAAGATTTCTTTGGAGCAAGAAATTCTAGCACACAAGAACAGGAAAACTTGAAGCTGTTTCAAGGACAGGTGGAAATTCTGATCTTATAGTATTCTGTAACTCTAAGAATATCCTTCACTCAATAAAACAGCAGAGCTTCCTTTCTCTCTGATTAAAGGAAAGGTTTTAAATTGCTCTGGTAAAAAGAACTATAGTGATGCCTTCCTAATCATAGATAAGTATCAGCTACTTCTGATCTGCTATATTGTCAGCTAAGTAATGACTCATTTTGTGCATTGTTCTCCCAATACTGAAGACAACAGAAGAGTAAACCTTATCCACAGGCTCCTATTACACTTAGACATTCCTCTCAATCAGAGGCAGGCATTATGAAACCACAGTTACTGCATTCACAAATTAAAAGGAGATAAACAGTCAACATTTACATAGGCTCTTGATACACCCATCTGATTGTCCCATTAAACCTCAAGGGTTTTTGGAATATTTGGTTGGCTTAAAAAAAAGGGGGGGGAGGAGGCAAACCTAGGAGAGAGATAAGTGGGCCTGCAAGCCACATTACTGACTGGAAACTATTTTTCATTTTAAGCCTGGTCCCATCCCCTTTTTTGTAAATATAACCTACACCTTTTCTTAGGGTGGGCAGGATATAATTTTTTGCAGCCCCATGTTGCTAATGACATTCATATCCCCCTGAAAGAACAGTGAGGTCAATAGCAGGTGAACCTTCTTGGGTACCATAGACCACTCAGACTGCATACATCACTTTTATGCTACTCAGACAGAATCCCCACCAGCCAGAGAAATGGGAGCACAAATTGTGGCTCAGTCACCATGATTTCCCAGTACCCATGGCCACAGTGGTCACTATTAAAGAGTCAGCATTTGCCACTGGTTACCACACACTTCCATCTGAGATACCACAATTCCCCTCTGCACTTAGAATGGGAAATCTCATCATCTCCCCAAAAGGACTGTACACAAGATTCTCCTCCTGGCTCTCCCCGTCCCAGAGAGATGAAGTAGGAGCGATCCAATAAGCTGGTGATCTGTGGCTAGGGAGAGGGAAACTGAGGAATTGGATGGGTAACCTTCAGAATTCCACTCAGTGCCTGGGAGACTCCCTAAAAGGGGGCTTTTGGGACAGCCACTGGTTTAGGTGCCGCTAGCAATGGTGTTTGAATGCCCAGGAGCAGGAGGGCCCGAGAAGTATTGCAAGAAGCAGCACCTCTCGGTATATGGCTCTGGCCTCCTGAAGAAGCCATTGGACCTGTGAGCCTTGGGGGCTGAACTGCTCCCCATTTGGAAAGGGCAAATATCTCTTTCATGATGGAATGATTCAGTGAAAATTCTATTAAGGAATTCCCAAAGAGCACCTCCCCGCTCCCAGTTCTATCCCAGGGACATTTCCTCTGGAAGGGGTGATTTAAGTCTATGGTAACTGTGTGGGAGTTACTGGCAAATATCAAGTTTTTAATAGCTACTGTATATATGGTAGCACTGGTTCATCCTCGTCTGCACAAACTCCTTATATTTTGAAGCATGCTCAAACATAAGGCTCTTCCTAACTGGAAAAGAGAGGTTCATAGTTCTACCCAATCCTTTAATTTCTTACATTTGAAACCAGAACTGATATCACCTGCTAAATTACAGGATTAGATTTCAGGTTTCCCACTGCTCAACTTCATTTCCACTCTCTGCACTGGAATAACACAGGAACCAGATATACAGATTTTAGTAATCTGGTATGTGTGTCATTCTCACTTTGCTGTCACATTGCATTATACCCCCCGGTTATAATACATATCCTGTTTAAGATGAATTGGTTCCTTAGTGTGTTCATTTTCAGAGATTCACAGCTAACTGAACAAACTGCTGAATCTTGTTCTTCAAGAGAACTGGAAGTTTAACATGGTAACTGCTATTTCTTCCTTATGCTGCATACGAACAAAGTCTTCTTAAATGGCTTGTTCAACAGGATAAAAAAAAAAAAGAGACAGAGCAGTTTTGAAGCTACTGTGGTACTAGTGCTCTCTATGCCGCCAACTAGAGTACGCTTTGCTGGCAAGAAAACAGGTTATGGTTATTTATATGCAAACATTCATTTGTTTTCATTCAGAACTGCAAACAATTATTTAGATAACCAGTAGTGAAAGCAAGTAAATTTCCACCTCAATAGTTTGCTTCTACCTGAGAAGAAACTCAAGCAATTTCGATAATGCATTATGTGTCTACTGAAGTAATTTCTCTGTTCCTGTCTTTCAAAGAGGATTTGTAATTAAATAACTGTGGAGGAAAGTATTGAAAGGAAAATATAGCAAACAGTAGAACACTTATTTGCTGTTTTAATGCCAGTGTGGATGGTCACTCAGGCAGCAATGGCCTAATCCTTAAAAGTGCTGGGCACCTTGTTCATCCTTTGAGTTCCAAGATGATCATGACATCACTGATTAGCTTGGTTTCTGATCAGTGACTGATCAGGCCAATTTGAACTTTGTCTGTGTGGCACACTGAACAAAAGATACTGCTATGGGTTACTTGGTTAACAGTGGACATGCTGCTGTTGTGTAATTTATGCTGGTGGCATTTCTGCTCTGCCTCATCAGTTCTCCTCTGCTCACAGACTAACTCCAGTATTGATGAGACTTTGCTAGATAGAATGATCATGAGCGAGATCTTCCCAAAATTCTGGGTCAATGTTGAAATGCCTCGAGGGTAACCTGAGGGAGTTCTAGAAATGTTTCTTCTGGTCTTCCTGAGTATGCTTTCTCTCCTTTAGCGCACCATAAAAGATCTTCTTTGCCAGTCGCTCATCTGACATTCTGGTGACATGGCTTGCCTATCTCATCTGTGATTTCATCAACAGAGTATAGATGCTTGAAATACCTGCCCATACCTCAGAGAGCCTCAGTATCTAAAACCTTGTCTTGCTATCTTATCATCAGTTCCTCAGACAGCCTATGTGGAAGTGATCCAACTTTATAACATGGCATCTGTACACCGTCCAGGTTTTGCATGCATACATCAGAGTTGGCAACACAATGGCTTTGTAGACCTTCAGTTTTGTTTGACAACTAATGCCTCTGCACTCACACATTTGCACTTAGTCTGCCATAGGACACACTTGCTTTGGCAATTCTGGCATTGGTTTAATCACCAATGTGAACTGCACCTGACAGTGTACTGCCAAGGTAAGTGAACTTGTCCACTGCCTGGAGGGTTTGACCATTCACTATGATAGGCTCTACATAAGGCTTTCCTGGTTCAGGCTGGTACATCACTTCTGTCTTCTTGATGTTGATTGAGAGACCAAAAAAGTGTCACATGCTGAAGCGAAATAATCCATACACTGCTGCATGTCAGACTCTACTCCTTGGACCTTTACCTTGTTGTGGTGGAGAGGCTTGTGTATTCCAATGACCCTCATAACTTTGTCATCCGGAGTCTTGTACTCCTGATAGGCCCACCCTTGATGAACAGATCTGAGGTGTGGTTCCAGATGAAGTGCAGTCCAAACTTCTCAAGACAGGTCAGGCTACACCTGCTACCGTAGGCAGTACTACCTGAAACTGTTGACCAGAGTGGACAGCTACACCTGCCTCCCTCTAGAAAGGTTTCTCTGGTGGACCAAGCAATCAAGCAGATATGCTTATCTCCCCAGGTGTGAAAGTGGATGGTAAGAACTGTGTAGTCAGCCTAGGGCATCAGTTCAGGTGCAGTAGGACTTGATGGCCTCCAGACCCGTCTCCAGACATCTTGACATTGTTGTGCCACTGGATTCAGACAGGCCTGGATGAGAGAGTGAAGGAGAGACTGCACAACTTTCCATCACTTAAATCCAATTCACGTGCTAGTCATGACATCAAACTGCTAGACACCTACAAGTCTCCTTGACTTCAGGATTGGGCCTTAAAACAGCTAAACAATCAGACTTCAGTTTCTGAAGGTGACATTACCAGATAGTAGTAGTAGCACGGTGTGGGGTTACATGATATGCTATTTTTTCCATGAGTGGCCTGATCCTACAGCCCTTAATCATGTGAGTAATCCCATTTAGCTATTCACCATGTGAATGAGGGCTGCAGAAAAATGTTTATGGAAGCAAAACTCCTATGCATGTATTTATGCAGGTAAAAGATCCCATGGGAGTTCCTTGAGTGCCATTCACTTCTGTGCAGAAACTCAGCACAAGCCTTATGCAATACTTAAGGACTCAATTGGGATTTGAATAGGGCATAGCTTTGTGTTCAGTGATGAATTGCACCCAGTATGCCCATAGACTGCAGGTTTGGTTCCTTCTGATTAAACAACATACAAAACCAAATCAGAAAGATCAAGGAAAAATATTTTTAAAAAAGGAAAATGCTCCACTGTTTTCTTCCTGTTTTTTTGGAGGGGAACTACAATGTAGTTGTAAAGTAAAAAAAAAAAAGTTGTTTGATTAGATTTTTAAATAATTTTATGACGGCTTTATTTTTAAGGAAAAGTTTCCTTTGAATTAACAAATCAGGGGAGGGAAATACGTTAAACATTTGAAAAATATGCGTCTAAAATTCCCCTTCCTTCTGACATTGTTTTGCATGTATCATTAAGAAAGGAAAGGGCTATAAATGAATAGGAGACTCATTCATAATGAAATATGATCAAAACTAGATTTATTACAAATGATGCAAAAGTTCAGGAAGCCATCATTAGTGTGTGCACATTGAGGCCTTCCATTCTATTGAACTGGTGAGGAGTGTTCCATTTAGCAGAAAGGTAAGGAGGCAGAACTCTGTCTAGCACACCAACAATCATTCTTATCCTCATTATAACATGACCCAAGGCCCAGCACAAAACTTTTTTTGCCCCAGAACATAATGAGCTTTGTACCATAATGAAAGTGTTTGAAATTGATTTGACTGCTAATGTTATACAAGTACCAGATCAAAGAAATCAGCAGACACCCCAAAATGGGGTTAAAATGTACTTTCAAAATGGGACAATGTGGTGCTATTTTTTTTTTTTAAAGTAGGAAATATATCCTATCAGGCACATTGATGCCATCATGTTTATTGTGGATAACTGTATATCACTCTCAAACTACCAGAGGGTGTCTGATGAATCCAAGGATCATTAGTGAGAGGAATATTCTGAATCCTGACTCCATTTCAGTCTCGTTCCATAGTGGTTTTGCATTGCTCCTCATCCGTGTCATGGGCGCACCCCTCCCCCCGTCATGCTAATTTGTAAAACGAATTTTACTGAATGCTGTCTAATCGTATTGCCATAGTTACAACCAAGAAATCGAAGATTGCTGCACTGAGCTGAAAATAGCTGACTTTATAGAAGAAAAAGGACTCATTCTTATGCAAAGCTCTGTACTCAAATACAATCTCTTATTCAAAGAACAATGGGAAGTTTGCTCTTTGGAAGCACGACCTTCTAATGTCTTTTCTTTCTCCAACACTATGCTGCAAAAAGGGCTGAATGAAATGTGTAAAAATGATGGGAGATGTGTATCTCTGAAGCCCAATGTTCAGCATACATGTTGTTATTCAATCATGAAAAAAATTAATTAAAGCAACAGTAGCACCTACCTTTATAAGGGACAGAGTTTAACCATTCAGCTCCTAATGACTTTAATGGGTGTCAGATAGTTAAAAACCTTGCATGATGCTTTAAACAACTAGGGATAAGGGCTGATTTAAGCCTATAAAAATCCAGAAATTCAGCATTTAGGCTGAAGTTCAGTTCTTATTCCACTTCTTCAGGCTTTTGTATTGCAATAGATTTAGTACATTATGAAAAGAGGATGCAAAAATGGTGCTGCGCATTATTCAAATTATCCTTGATTACAGTGGTTGAAGTTCCAGGGGAGATAGGGCCAAATTACCCCACTCTGTGCAAAGCTTGTTTTAAAAACTCTATGTGTAGAGATTCTTTGGGGAGACAGATGTGAGAGAAGAAGTCCTCTCCCCCAGATTATGAAGTGCTAGTGGAATAGTTGGGACTGGAGCCAAGGGACTACTGTAGTTTCTGCAGTCACTGTAGCCCCCCACTAAGTAGGGGATTTGGCCCATGGATCCAACCCCTGAATGCAACCAAAAGCTTGCATATAATAAGGGAGGAAAAATAATGAAAGAGAACTGAGCAGAGAGAAAAAGAAGCAGCTGAAGGGCAAGGCAAAACTCAGAGAGAATAAAATATGTCTTGAAGAGAAGAGAGGAATAAATACTCTTCAAGAAAAAGATGTAAACAATTCCTTTAAAATTAAGCATTATAGATAGATAATAAAATAAATAAAAAATACTCAAAGTGCTTTACAAAGGTGGTCAGTATTTGTGAGTAAAGAGAGACACCAAAAAAAAGGAGCTTTCCCCCACCTGAGGATAAGATAGACAGTACTGTTGCCTATATAAGTGTAAGATTTTAAAATCCCCCTTCTTATTTTATTGGCATTATCATAAACAGCACACTGTTTTCTTGCTGGAAGAAATCTGGTTACACTATGTGGAATAATCTAACAGCTAACTGAAATGTTACTGATGGGTAGCCAGTTTAGAAAATTAGGGGTTCAATTCAGCAAGAGGCTGAACACTTCCTGAAGACAATGGGAGTTGAGAGCTCTCAGAAGGTGTTCAGTACCTCACAGGATCAAGCCCAAAGCTAGAATTGTTCTCGGGGTTTTTTCAGTGCAGTAGCACTTCTCCATCACCCTCAAGTTCTGTATTTTTGTGCTAATGGTACCACACTTCATGTTTTAAATCCCTCTCATAGTTCCAAGAATCCCACACAGCGAAAAGGAAAAGAGACCAGAAGTTGTGAGGTGCAGACATTACTTTAAATGTGTGATGGAGTACGCCAAACTTTCAGACTAAATTGCTTTGTGTCCAGCCTGACTTTGTGTCCCTAAAGGGGTATTTCTGAGTATAAAAGGAATTAATTATGCCCTAATGTGTTATTTTGCCCATACAAATCCCTTTTTATGTGCACCAATGTATATTTTTGAGTACAAATGTAAGATATCAGACTGGAATTTCGGGTAGTTTTGACTCAGTAGATCAAGAAAAAAATTCATAAAATCATGTAGTAGTGATAGTAAAATCACGGGTATAAAGCTATTTTTAATGAAAATGGTGCAGTGCAGTGAAGTGATTATATGGTGAGACTATATAGTACCATTATGTACATTCCTTGGGAAACTATTACATGGTATGTATTAGACTGTATTTACATGAGAAAGTTATACTGCTTTAACTTAAGCCAGTTTAAAAACCAATTTAGTTAAACTGAAATAAAAGTATCCAGAGAGGGATTTAAGAGTGGCTTATTGAGTGCTTTAGCTTAAACGGATTCCTACTTGATTAAGCTAACCTGAAATAAACCTGTTTTAAACTGAAATATGAGTGTGCCAGTTTAAATCAGTTAAAAAACAATGCCATTTTGTCAGGCAGAAAAGGCCTTAGAAATCTGTCCGCAGTTTCATGAAATATGAAATGCTAGATAACGTGAAATTCCAAGGCAATGACAAAGGTTATAACAGTTATTGCCACTGTAGGCAGTATCAACCAGTGTTTGGATAGCTGTGCCTTGTGTATTCACATTGAGGTAGCATAATGACTAGCCAGGTGTTGACTTCAATTTCCCAGGTCTAAATTGAAGTCATCCCCATGATATTGATTTCAAGTAGCTTTGGTTAGTTGATGACTGCTGTCATTAATTTATTGACAGAGGTGAAATTCTCTATTCCTCACACAGAACCAACCAAATGCGTTTTGTGCTGGGAATTAAGCAGGTGACAGGAGAGGAGTAAATGGAATCCCACCCCACTGCCCCCAGTCTGCTGTATGGGGCAGGGCTGCAGCACAACCCACTGACATAGTTTCAGACTTTGGGCAAGAATTGTGGCTGCTGCCCTTCAGAACTCCCAATAGGGGATTTCATTGTCAGCATAAATCCAGTGGCCTGTTTGCAACCTCCAGCGCTCCTTCCATGTTGGCCAATTTCAAGCCTTCAGAACACAAGGGGTGCAGAAACTCCCCTGTGCACTTGCTCCACTTTTGCCACTTCAATTAAGGCAGCCAGGGGGGCTCCCACGGCATAAGGATCATGTGGAAGGGGATGAAGTTTCCTCAAGAGATATTAGTGAAAGCCCCTAAAACAAATAAAAGCTGCTTAGAAATGTTGTTGCATTTGATGAGTGGATTAAAAATGGACTAAGATTGCTTTAATTTCATGAGAAATTAGCTGGAAGCTCTAATTCCACAGATGTTTACATTTATGAAGATAAAACAAACTATAATATGACATTCAAAGCATTGGGGGGGACAGTTGAGTCTCTTTATATTTTATTAGTCAAAACAAAAATTATGAAACTAATATCTTTGAGAATGTGATAAGATTTATCACATTATTTAGCTCACCCCTTCAGGATAATTAAGTAGCTTCCTTTAGATTTTACATATCAGAGCTAGTGGGAGAGAGAGAAACAGATGTTTGATAACAACGGGTAGCTATGCAGGCTCTTCAAACATTGAGCCAATTATTCAAGAATTTTTAGTATCACTTTGTATTGTAGAGACTTTAATTACACAGTTACTGCTCTGACTAGCATTACATACACAGGCGTATTAAGGAAGGGAGAAGGGGCATTAAATTGAGGACTAAGACAGAGTGAAGATTAATTCTTTTCCACAATATTCTATCGCAAATCCCATAGTTAGAAATAAATCTTAACCTCCCCTCTCCCCATCTTGGCTCAAAAAGGAAGGAAATCTCTATTTTAAACATTGTGTTCTCTGTATTTATATAGTTTTTATTTAGAAACTGAGAGATTAATTAAAAAAAAAATACGGACTCCCCAATACACCAATCCTGCAAACATTTAATCACATTTAACTTTACACAGCTGAGTACTCCTGTTGAAGTCAATGGGATATTCACATGCTTATAATTAAGCACATACAAGAATGTGTGCAGGATCAGGGCCTATTAATAACTAGCTTCTATGAGGGGTAAGCTTAGTTTTCATTATGTGTGAACAAAGCTGCCTCTGACAAGTAATGGGTGGATTCTCACTTAACGGCTTTCTTCCTTTTCATGCTCTGTGTCTTCCCCTGTAAATGACAGACATTCTATACTTGCAGTCAAAATAGACCTTTTAAAGATTACCGGTCCTCAATCTCTTCAATAGGTCCAGATATGCAGTTCTAACATCTGCTGATTGCTGCCATTTTAATATTGTCTATGTAATACTACTAATAAAGCTTTTGACTCTTAGAGTCTTAAAGAGCTATATGACTGGTCTCATAACCATTGTTAAAATGCTTGGAGCAACCATTAGCAATATCATTACACTCCATTGTGATAGGAGTCATTTCAGAGACAACGTTAGGAATCACTTGTAATTGGAGTGCATGTGGATGCTGAGGAAGGCTTTACTTGAGTCCATATTTGCTAGGAAAGTCTTGTTGCAAATAGTACTGCAAGGCCTGGTTCTCATTTACACTAAGGCCTCTTTATATTTTGTCAGCAGTATAAAGTAGCTTAGTGTAAGTGAGACCCAGATCCAGTGACTTTTATGTCTTTGGGATTCCCCAAGCAAACCAGCTGGGTAGTTTTAAATTAGCTTGGAGGTTTTATGTTTAAAAGAGGTGAAAGCCCTCAATGGACATGCAGACTATTAAACTGGAGTTTACCAACTTCTCTGAGGGCTTGTCTAAACTGCAAAGTTGTTGACAAAACTTTTGTCTTTCACGGGTACTTAAAAAAGCCCCCCTGCAAAAGACAAAAGTTTTGCCAATGCAAGGGGCAGTGTAAACGCGGCTTTGTCGTCAGGAGCGCTCTCCTGCTGACAAAGCTAATACCGCTCATGGGGCTGGAGGTATTTTGTCAGAAAAAGTACCAACAAAGAGCGTTTAGATACACTGACTTAGCGACAAGGCTAGTTGACACAGCTTTGTTGCTAAAAGCTGCATGGTGTAGACAAGCCCTGAGTATCGCTTTTTGGTTTCACCTCACCATGTCTACACTTACAGCGCTGCAGTGGTGAAGACACTACGCTGATGGGAGAGAGCTCTCCTGTCAGCATAAGGAAAAACATACTCCCATGAGCGGCATAAGCTATGTCAGCGAGAGAAGCTCTCCTGATGACATAGCACTGTGCACACTAGCGCTTATGTTGGTGTAACTTACGTTGCTCAGGGGGTGGAATATTTACACCCCTGAGCGACATAAGTTTTGCTGACATAGGCAATAGTGTAGACAGCCTCAGTCTCTGAAGTTTTTCTCCTTTAGAAGGTTGTGTGTGTCTTAGTTTAATTGAGAAAGCAAGAATTTTCAGGCTCAGAGACCCACATTTGGGCCAGTATATGGAAGTTTCTTCAGTTCTGATGGCAGATCTTTCCCAGAAGCAAAGGAGGCAAATTAAGCTATTGTACTGCCCTCATAACCAGGGAGTTCTTCAAAACAGAACCGGTCTCAATTGAATGTTTCTTTTTTTGTTCATGCTTATAGATTTGCTATATCACAATCTGATTTGATATTTGACATTGGCTGTTTGAGATGTGCTGGCGAGACAAATCACATGGTACTTGCTTCTGTTCTGAGCATAAAATGACTTCAAATTTGAATATGTGTGCATGATTTTTAAATTCCGTTTCTATAAATACTAACACTTGACTTTGAAATTTCCTTTTCACAAATATCTATGTCAGTAAAACTTCATTGTTTGAAGGTTTGCAGAGAACAAACATGAAGGGTATGTCTTCACGGCAATTAAACATCTGTGGCTAGCCCTTGTCAGCTAAATTGGGTTCGTGAGGTTAAGGAGCTGTTTATTGCAATGTAGACATTCGGGCTTGGGCTGGAGCCCAAGCTCTGGGACCCTTGGCCATCACAGGGTCCCAGAACCTGGGCTCCAGTCGAAACCCAAAGATCTACACTTCCAATTAAGCAGCCCCTGAGCTCAAACTCAAGTCAGCTAATACCAGCCAGCCACAGGTTTTTAATTGCAGTGTAAAGATACCCTAAGGAGACAGAGCATTACTGATGTGATTTATTTTTAAAATTTGAATTAAGATTTGTGGGAAACTGCTTGCATAATATAGGTATGTGGTAACATGGACTTTATCTTCCTGCATGTTTATGTAGAGTGAGCAGATTATGGCACTACTGTATTGTAAATTATTTTTATTCCCCCAACTATAAACATCAGCACAAAGTGGTTTGACAGTGATATGAAGCATATATGTTTTATCTAGCACTGTTGGAGAGAGGATGAACCATATTCTTTGGGTCCTGAGCCAATGCCCACTGAAATTAATGGACAAACTCCCATTGACTTACATGGACTTTGGATCTGCCCCTTCATAATTAATAATAGAAACCATAAAAATCTGTTAAGACTTGCTTTGCTGCCTTATATGATCAAAAGGAGATTCCTTCTGCCAGCATTATAAATCCACGCCTAAGTATAGGGTCCAGGCAAAGCCTGCCCTGTTGCTGCTATGGTGCCACATATTTTGGGACTTCAGGGGATGAATATAGTGTTGCCAACACATCCATCTGTCCAAACTGAAGAATCATGTCAAAATGAAGATCCACCCACATGAGTGATATGTTGATGAGCAGGGTCCTAAGTGCTGTTGAAACAGAATTTCACAGGGCAATTGAAAGAGGGAATTATTTATACAAAGCGGCTTGTATTTGCAATAAAAATATTTGTGCTCTCTTGTCGCATTGCCCACTTCCTGTAAATATGTGTTTACTGCTGTCATTTCACACTGAAGGAAAAAGGTCACACAATGCATGCTGCGCTTTTTATCCTATTAGTTCTGTCATGGAGATGCAACAGACTAAAACAAATCAAAGATGTACAGCCCAAGCATTTGAAGGGTATTCAGTGAACTTAGGAGTGAGCAGGTGTTGGTTACAGTGATGTCGCAGGCACATTAAAAACCTTTTGTTAAGCAATTAACTTGACATCCTCTAGTAGCATGAAATATGGACAGGTTTCCAGTATTTTGCAATGGTTCCTTTGTAGGGAGGCAGAATTATCTGAACTGTAGTGCAATCACTCAACTCTAATGATTACAAGGGATATTACATCTCATGCTTCAGGGCCTAAGCCACTCTCTAACTCAGGATAAGACTGAATGTGGGAGGCAGATTATCCCACACCTGCCTACCACTGGGTACTTACATCTTCCTCTGAAGTATAGGATACTTGCCACGGTCAGAGACAGGATACTGAGTAGATGGACTTCTGATCTCATTCAGGATTGCATGTCTGATGTACCTATGTTTCTATATTATATGGAAAAATAGACGTAAGAATAAGATATTTATGTTTATATTAGCACTAGGCAAATATTGGAAAGATAACCTGAGAATATTCCTTTCCCTTTTTAAAGGAATTCACTTTGACTATGTTCATGCCCTTTTTGTAACTATTGGAGACTATTAGTGAGAAGCACATTTGAAATGAGCTTTTTGAAGAGAATTCAGACAGGAAATCAGACTTTAAGAGTTAAGCTCATCCAATCAAGGAGCAGAAACCTGATGCAGGTGACCAATCACACAGCTCTCATTTTGAATATCAAATTCTTTCAACAAAGTGCTTGCAAATGAATTATAGACCAAAAATTATTCACAGAAATTTGGTGAGCAATTTCAATTAATGAATAAGTCTGAGTGATTTTTCCCCACCCCCCCATCTGCTCATGGTCAATTTGCAATTGCAACTTTAAAAAAAATTGCAAGTTTTGTTGATGAATAGTTCACAATAATTTAATTTAGCTCAAATTCAGATATGTGGTAGGCACCACACTATTTTTATCTATGCATATGCACATGGGTAAAGAGAATGAAATTGCCCCATCTTAAATTAATTTATGACAGAGGAATAAAAAACCCTAGGAATTTGTTCACTCGGGTAAGTGCTCAAATCATATGGACTTGCTCAAGCAATAAACTTGATAAATGTTGCCTTTTACTGACCATGAAAGTTCTTTTTCAGCATCTGTATTATAGATAGAAGAGCTTTCAGCTTGAAAACATATATGCTTGCTGGCTGGCTTGTTTAAAAACAGACAAAACACTAAAGTTTAAGGTTTTTATGAATGAATTTCCTGCAGCAGATAAAAGCAAGAGTCCTGACAGTGATCCACACCAACAGAAAACAGAAACACACACAGAAGGCTGAAGAAAAGGGATCAGAACTTCTATCACATGAAGATTGAGTAGCTCCAGCCTGATGATTGCACAGCATGAAGTTTACCAAGCAGTATTGGAGCAAATAATGCAACCAAAGACCAGGGCCGCCCAGAGGATTCAGGGGGCCTGGGGCAAAGCAGTGGAGCTTGTACTCACCTGGCTGCGGTCCAGGGCTCGTGGGGCATTTCGGTGGCGGGGAGCCCTTCACTCGCTCCGCGTCTTCGGCAGCACTGAAGGGGCCCCCGCTGCAGAAGACCCGGACCGCTGCCGGGCCAGGACTCGCGGGGCCTGGGGCCAATTGCTCCACTTGCCTCTCTCCCTCCTCCCCCGGGCGGCTCTGCCAAAGACCACCACTGTTTGGAAGAAATTATGCCAGTAGCATAATAGTGGCTCAAGGAAGACAGGGTTTTCTTGATGACCTACTGGTGATGGTAAAAAGATAAAAGAATTTGGGTCCAGCTGGAAAGCCTAGAGGCCCGACTAGATTACCCAAAGAAAAAAAAAGAGTGCTCTGCGGATACCCCAGGAAGTACCAGTTTACTCTCTGATCAGTCCAGGAGGAAACAATCCTTTGAAGTCACTACCAAGATGGTAAGAATTCAAGGGCTACTAGGAGAGAACTTTTAGGACTGACCTTAGTGTGTGTGGGTCAGGTTTTGGGGGCTTGCCATCTTCAGGGGTTGCACTTTATATAAAAATATTTTAGGACCCATCATTGTCCTCTCTTCCCCAACACTTCTAATTCAAATGTCTGAGTTGCTCATCACTACATATTATCTTGGTATAGTTGTAAAATACAGTACAGAAAATTTGTCCCCTGCATCGCCCTAGCAGAGATGCTTTGTGTTGTATTTTTTAAGTCTTTGTGTGAACGTGTGTGTGTTTTTAAAATCAAGAATAAAGTGCTCCATGATGCAAAGAATTATACCTTCCTCTACTTCCTCCCCTCTTGCTCTTGGGCTGCGCAGCCAAAAGAGAGCTATATATCTTGAGGAACTTAAGGAATTGATGCCTTAAATAAAGGGAAAAGAAGAAATGTGTTTGTGAACTTGATTACACTGAAAAATTGAGAGAGACAATTTAATTTAAGGCTCCATCATTATAGATTCATTGGATATACTGCTGATCATAATGAATTGTTTAGTATTCATGGGATGCTATGTTCATTTCCATAGATTATACTCTTGTGAGACATAGCCTCACTTAACTATTGGCTATTCCTAGCTAGAATGTTAGAGTAAACAGTTTCATCAAATGGTGAATTCCATCTATTGCCAAGTGTTTAGAGTACAATTGTTCTGCTCAGATAGCCAGAAATTTAGCTTCTTTCTGCTATGGAAGTGAGTGACCTCCCATACAAACATACAATTAACCTAGGGCTATCAACAAATGAGCAGGTTTGATAAAAAAACAACAACAAAAAATAAATAAAGACCTCAATCATTTAAGAATTTTGGCTATATTTAAAATCACTGTGATTACTGTTATCTTGACAACCTAGCATGTACAGGTGGTCAAGTGGTGCTCTTTGCCATCAACTCCACAGTCTTCTCATGTGCATCACAGCAATGTCGACACTCTTCTCTATCACTGTGGTAGTCCTGCCCCCACCATATGAGTTTCTCTGGAGATGGAGGATTTTTTCCATGAGACAGGGAACTTGTACTGTGTGTCTTACTTGCTTGACAGATTTGTATACCAGTCCAATCAGCTAGGGCTCACTCCCCAGTCCTGGACATAGTGCATAGCAGCTGAAAAGATGCCCTTAAAGGGTAGCAGAGGATTCCTCAAGTCTTGACAAAGAGGAATTCTCAGGCAAAGTAGATCTTAAAGCCCCTTTCCCCCCCCCCCCCAATTCTCTTCAGCTGCACCAAGAATCAAGTCAACCCAACTGAGGACTGTGCGCCTAGAGTAGCAAAAGAATGAAAGCATCAAGGATAATTGTAAGATAGACCTTGACAACTGCAGGAACGAGGGCTTGCAGATTAGCTGGGACTAGCTAATTTAGTCTCCAGCAGCAGACGATCAATAGTTCCTTGATGATCACATCTGCAGTTGAAATCACTCCTATGCTTGCCTTGTTTCCAGCCTTGCTCCAGGCCTTCTCCTGATTCCAACTCTGAGCCTTGGCTCTAGTTACTGGCTTCTGATTCTGGCTGTGACCTTTGGCTCCAACTTCTGGTTCCTGGCCCTGGCTCTAACCTCTAAGCAGGACTCCAGCTTTAATCACTAGATCAGACAATCCACATCCTGCTTGTGAACAGCACCTGAATATGTTGATGCCCCATACCGTGAAAGCAAGCACCCTCCATTCTCATTGATTTCACAAGGAGCAGAGAGCATTTAGCACTTCTCAGAAAGTTCTCAGCACCTCACAGGATCAGGCCCATCATGAGTATTTTGGATAATGCCTTTTCTTCCTAAGCCTTTGAAATAGATCACCTGCTATAACTACATCCTTCTTTTCTCTCTTAATGCTTTATGTTCACAGTTGGGTTGCAAGTTCAGATGTGCTGTTGAAAGTACACTTTTGTGGATGTACTGTTTTGTTCTCATTGTGTTTGTCCCTTATCTGTAGGCTATTTTCTCCACCCACCAACTCCACCCATTCACCCTTAAATTCACCAAGAATATTCCACTGATAGGCTTCCTCTAATAGCCTATCAGTAGTTTGCTAGTAGGAAATGGAGCATAGAGGTCTTACTCCTTAAGGGCCAGTTTCTTCACCCCTGACACTGAGAAATCTTTAGACTTATGAGTAGCCCCATTGAGCTCAATGGAACTATTTATGTGAGTAAGTACTACTTAAAGGCAGCAAGGGCTACAGAATCAGACCCTGAAACTTTACACTTAATTTCATGTGTGTTAATGAATAAATGTCTAATCCAATATGGACCAGATGTCTTAAATCCCCTACTCCTTATTTTAACTACTGCTGCACGAATGACTGATGTCTGGGTAGTGCTTGTCTACCTACCTATGTATTTATCATTGCCCTATATGAGCATCCTACAAAAGAGACAGGAAGGTAACAGGAACTCTGCCACTAAGTGCTGATGTCCTAGTGATTTATATTTGAGAGGGGGAATCAGCCACCATGCTACTCTCACACTGCACTTGTACCCTAGTTTAGATGTTTGTATGTGAGCAACCATCATAATTTCAGTCCTGAGTAGTGGCATCATTGTAATTACCTTGGGTGAAATTCATCCCACCTGCATAAGGTCAGAATAATCAGGCTGTATGAGAGTGAAATGAGAAGATTTAGGGTGGTGAAATCCATACTTCAGGACAGTTTCAGTGAGAAGCCCTGGACTGGAAGAGCAGTCATAACACCTCTGTGCCAGCTGCATGGGGTACTGGGGTCTTAGAATCCATGTTTACATGGATACTGTGGCCCCTTCCCTACCAAAAGTAACTGACCTCCATCTTGGCCTTGTACTTCCTGCCCCTTTCTGTTGCATGTGTAGGAGGAGCACCACTTACTGCTGCCTAGCTACTCCTCATATATGCCACTGAATAGCCCCTATTTGGGATTAAGTGATGTGTGGGACTTTGCTCTGGCCTTCTACATCATAGAGCTATTTCACCTCTTGATTTTACACTTATTAATGATAATATAAAATACTGGAGTCCAATCTCCTGCCTTCCCCACTTTCCAGTGTTTGTGTCCAGAGACTGGTGTATATTTATAGAAAGTTACATTAACCCTATCTTTAGGCAACTTAAAGAAACTGGTTGCTTAAGACAGATTCTCTAATACAGCTGGAACAAACTTTGTCCAGCAGCAGCCTCTTTCTCCCCAGTTTTAGCAGAGCAAGACTGGAAGTTTTAATACATTCACCTCTTGTCACCAAGCTTCTCCAAAGAAACCAATAACTGGTCACACTAATCTTAACTAAGAGAGCATCTCTCTATGCCAGTAAGATCAACTGGGAAAACAAAGGGGATACTTTGAGGCTGGTAGACCACGTGCCAGCTCTTGCCAAATCTGTAGGTTTCAGCCGAGCACGGACAAATTCGTAACTGGAAACCAGACCAGCTCACCTGTATGCTACTATTGTTCAAGATAGGTGTTAGATTTATAAGGATGTGTTTAGACTCTATAAAATGCCTGTAAGTTTCATAGCTGGAAACCAGACCAGCTCACCTATATGCTACTATTGTTCAAGATAGGTGTTAGATTTATAAGGATGTGTTTAGACTCTATAAATGCCTGTAAGTTGCTACATGCATTAATCTTCCTTGTAATGTCCCATGATAAAGTAATATGTAAACTTTGCTTTATAACTGTAAAAATGACTGCTCTGACCTTGTGAGCCCACCCCTCAAGAAGGGCTATCAAAACGAAATGGGTCATTGTGGAACATCATGATACAAAGTCTTGGTTAATGGCCCTTTCACACGCATCAAGGCGCTACTTGCAAGAAAGCCCATCCCGTCAACCTGAATGCTGGATGAAGGGGATAAAACATGGACACAAGAAAATACCCTCTCTCTTTTGATGTTTGGACTGTGACGAGGCCAGAGACACTAAAGTGAAGTATATATCACCAGGGTTTCCTGCCCTGAAAGCCATTTTGAATTGATAGATTACAACTGTCACTTTTTAAAACACTAGATTAATTTATTTGCATATAGATGTTGCCTTCTTTAACCTGTAAATAACTCATTTCTTTTTCCTAGTTAATAAATCCTTAATTTACTATAGGATTAGCTACAAGTGTTGTCTTTGGTGAGAGATCTGAGGTACAAATTGACTTCGGCGAAGTAACTAGTTTCTTGGGACTGGAAACAACCTGAATCTTTTGTGATCTTTGCAGACATGCCAAACCCGGGGGTGGGGGTGGGGGGCTTGTTTTTGGCTTAATTGGCTTATGAGTTGCTTGTTGGCTGGTAGCGTGTTTGGTTTGTAGCTTGTTGCTTTTTTTTTTTTTTTTTTATCAGCTCCTGGCAAGCAGGGGGAGGGGGGTAAGAAGGAATCAGGGGTGCATAGCGGGCCCACCACAGTCCCAGACTGCACGCTGGGAAGGGGGGTGCAGGAGGAAATCTAGTTACACAGAGTGTTGGGGTTCTTAGGGATTGGCTTGTTTTGAAATGGGATTAGCCTGATTTTTGGTTTATTGTGAACGTCAGGGTGCTTATTTACTACATTAAAGTTGGCAAGTGTGGATCTTTGGTGTATAGCAACCAATTATTACTAAGTCCAGCTTGCTTGGGTAGCAAGATAGACTGGAGTGCCCAATGGGACTGTGTGACACCATGGTAAAACTGTTACAGTGCTTCAGGAGTTCACATTTGTTACTGGGTTGGTGCAAATCTAATTACAGAACATAAAACCAGTTTGGGGCATCTGCCCTGCTTTTTGACAGTGTGCCATGAGGTTGGTACTCATGGTTGTGAGCCACTCCGGACATCATGACAGTGGTTTCTGGCAGGTAGTCACAAACTAATAGTGGTCCCTAGTATGAGTCTGTGTGTTCATGTTAATGATTGATCCAAGTTAGAAAGAGCTTTATTACTACTCTGTGGTATTGCTGACTGGCTTTGTAGTCCAATACTCAGATTATAGAAAACTCTGGCCACCATGGCACTATTAGCTCAACCCTTCATTTTTTTCCAAAGTACACTGTGGTGGGCCTTACAATTTTCTTTGGGGTGGAGGGAGAAGTCTTTCAGATGAGACTTTAAGGGCCAGGCTCAGTTCTGGACATTAAGATTCTTATGAAAAGTGTCTTGGGCAATAAGTTTATCCTGATATCTTTGGGCAACTTCAGGGATCATGCTGAAAAACTCAGGCACGTGAGAGCGCATTTTATCCCTGTAGATAGATCAACCGCCATATAAACCTTAAACAAGTCCTTAAAAACTTTATCCTTTCAATGATTTTGCAGAGACCCAATTACTCTCCATTCCACAGTCATTTTAAGTGGTACCACCTTTTAGCTATAAATATCTCCTGAAATGTTGGGAAATCATTATTCTTCATTTCTATCTTAATTTTTCTAATTAAATAAAACACAGATTAATTCAATTTATTAAATTTTGTACACAGAGGAACAAACTAAGGAATATTCTTTATTTGACTGCAGCACTTATTTGACTTATTAAATTTCCCTATAATTTTCAATATTCTCTTGTAGGATAACAACAGCCATAGGGATATATAGAGGTAACTGTACAAAACTGAGAAGCCTAGTGGATAAAGCGACCCTATATATTACAATGCTATTACAACTGGGGCAGCTGCATTTTTATTAGACTTTTCATAGCTAGGTTTCCTTGTGTCAAACTATACTTCATTATGCCAAAATAGGCTGTTAAGGGACAAATCTTGCTCCCATTTAAGTCAGTAGCTAAATTCCCATTGGCTTAAATTGGACTAAGATTTGTTCCTTAATAAAAATCTTCAAACATTTTTCTTCAAGCAAAACCGACTATTATTGCAAGTTTAACTTTCATGACATTTTCTAGGCACTTAGATCTTTATATGAATTAGGGAATAGGCTCTGTTTGAACAGTGTAGTTCTTATATTTGATTTCTTAATGATTTTTAACTTGTTCTACTCTAAAGATTTGTTATAATGAGGGAATGTAGGTGCAGCTAGCGTACCATCCAAAAGCTCTTGGAGATCAGATAAAAGACGATGTAGCCATATGGATAACATGCCTGTTTCCAATTTCTAAGGGTGCAAGTTTAGAATTGCAGAAGTTGTACTTTTATTACATCTTGTATGAATTTTGTTTTTATCTAGGCCATTGTAGATTAATCCCTGCCACTACTGAAAAATTCTTAATTTGCATTTACAGTTGGGTAATAGCACTGGTCTACAATTTTTGAGAAGTCGTCTGCTTCAGAGATAAAATGTGCTATTTATTATGTATTTTGATGTGCTGAATTCAAATATGACAATTAAAACAACTGATTGGCTACTGTTTCTAAGATATTTAAGTCTATGTATATTGTGTAGATAGTAGAGTTTTAATCATAAATTGTAAACCTAGGTCTTTTCATGTTTTTATGGTTGCTTTACATGATAATATTTCACCTGCCCTGTTTAAGTAACACTTTAAAAATCAGCAAAAGGGTTATATAAATAAAATTTATTATGAAACAAAAAGCAAAAAACTATTATGTACATAGTTTAGTCCTATTCAGTGTCTACTCAGCGCTCCTTGACTTGTCTCTTGTATTCATTAAATGGAGCATCTCTTGTCACTGTCCAGCAATAGTTCGCAAGCATTGATGGGCTCCATTTGCCCTGATAGCGTTTCTCCATTATTGCAATGTCCTGGTGAAATCGCTCGCCGTGCTCGTCGCTCCGCAGTTCTGTGGAAAAAAATCTAGATGAGAGTGCAAAAAAAATGTGTCTTTAGTGACATGTTGCAACATGTTATACTGCGCTTTTGTGATGCAAAAGTCACTTCACCACAAACATAGCAGAAGTTATCTGCACTGTTCACACAAATACGAGGCATCTCTGCTCACTTTGGCTAAACAGAAATGTGTCCCTTTGCAAAATCAAACACTGAGAAATAAGAGAGCACGACACTGTATGATTTCTAGAGCTGATATAGGGCAATTTGTTCAGCAGAGTGATGTAAGCTTCGTTATGATTGCATCATCCATGACTTCTAGGAATAACATGATGCAATTCATATCATGTATGACGCAATACCAGCTTCAGATTGCATCATTCATTGTTTTGCCTAAAAAGCAAGTACTGTCCAAACCCAGTCATAGATTTATTCATAGATCCAGTCAAAGATGTATTTTAGTCATTTCTGGTTTAAATTGAGATCCCTTCCCTTTATAACTTACTTATCCTCCACCATTCCCAAGACAAGGGTCGTATATACTGACCCAATAGCATATCTTGAAAACTAGAGCCAATCAACAATTTTAAGCATCATTTTCATTCTCAGTGACCCAGAATTGGTAAAGTTTGACTACATTTATTTCAGAAGCATTTTGGCTGTAGAGCAGTGTAGTTTTTGTACATAAATTAGAAGAAAAAAATTAGAAGAAGGTAGTATATCTACATTTGGATCCAAGCATAAAACAATGCAATTATTTAGCAGAAAGAATAAAGCAACAAACTGATTTCTAGGTGTTGCAGATTTTAGTACGATAGCCTGAAAAGTAGAAATTCATCATGGACTTGCTGCTCCCCTTCCCTTTATGCTCATATAAGGAACTAATGTGTAATTAGGGTAGGGGTGGTAGCAGCAAATCTGCAGAGAAGGGAAGCTGTGATTTTCCATCATGCTCCCACCCCTTATCTGTAGTAGCCCCTTAACATTAAATAACTGATTTTCAGGGGTGCCAAGCCCCCTACCTTCACTTGTATTGGAGCTGTAGCTGCACAGCACTTCTAAGAACCAGTCCCTAATGGTTGGTGGTGTTAGAGCCTGGAGCATAGTCAGTAGAATGAGTCAGAGCTAGATAGTGGATGCTGTAAGCAGCTTGCCCTCCTGGGAAAAATGCTATATCTGTGGAAGATTGTAGTAGACAATGCTGGTTGGGCTGGAATTAACTCTTTTGCTGTGTCATCAATTTACCACAGTGGGGACTGAATTATACAACTGCAACAGGGAGCCTATGGCAGCATAGCTTGGGAGCTGGACCCCTGGGGCCAAGGGTCGTCTGACATAGCTACAGGGGTCATGGTGAGGCACTCATTTTAAAAATATCCCCACCCCACATTCTGTGGCAGTTGTTTTAAGGGGAAACACTATTCTACTTAACAAAGGTATTAAGATACAAATACAGATATATACACCTGCAGAATACACTAAATAATTCCACTAAAAATAAAAAGTTCTTTTGCAGAGCAGAACATGCTGTATCAATGATTCATAGATTCATAGATTCTAGGAATGGAAGGGACCTCGAGAGGTCATCGAGTCCAGTCCCCTGCCCACATGGCAGGACCAAATACTGTCTAGACCATCCCTGATAGACATTTATCTAACCTACTCTTAAATATCTCCAGAAATGGAGATTCCACAACCTCCCTAGGCAATTTATTCCAGTGTTTAACCACCCTGACAGTTAGGAACTTTTTCCTAATGTCCAACCTAGACCTCCCTTGCTGCAGTTTAAACCCATTGCTTCTTGTTCTATCCTTAGGGGCTAAGGTGAACAAGTTTTCTCCCTCCTCCTTATGACACCCTTTTAAATACCTGAAAACTGCTATCATGTCCCCTCTCAGTCTTCTCTTTTCCAAACTAAACAAACCCAATTCTTTCAGCCTTCCTTCATAGGTCATGTTCTCAAGACCTTTAATCATTCTTGTTGCTCTTCTCTGGACCCTTTCCAATTTCTCCACATCTTTTTTAAAATGCGGTGCCCAGAACTGGACACAATACTCCAGCTGAGGCCTAACCAGAGCAGAGTAGAGCGGAAGAATGACTTCTCGTGTCTTGCTCACAACACACCTGTTAATACATCCCAGAATCATGTTTGCTTTTTTTGCAACAGCATCACACTGTTGACTCCTATTTAGCTTGTGGTCCACTATAACCCCTAGATCCCTTTCTGCTGTATTCCTTCCTAGACAGTCTCTTCCCATTCTGTATGTGTGAAACTGATTTTTTCTTCCTAAGTGGAGCACTTTGCATTTGTCTTTGTTAAACTTCATCCTGTTTAACTCAGACCATTTCTCCAATTTGTCCAGATCATTTTGAATTATGACCCTGTCCTCCAAAGCAGTTGCAATCCCTCCCAGTTTGGTATCATCCGCAAACTTAATAAGCGTACTTTCTATGCCAATATCTAAGTCGTTGATGAAGATATTGAACAGAGCCGGTCCCAAAACAGACTCCTGCGGTACCCCACTCGTTATGCCTTTCCAGCAGGATTGGGAACCATTAATAACAACTCTCTGAGTACGGTTATCCAGCCAGTTATGCACCCACCTTATAGTAGCCCCATCTAAATTGTATTTGCCTAGTTTATCGATAAGAATATCATGCGAGACCGTATCAAATGCCTTACTAAAGTCTAGGTATACCACATCCACAGCTTCACCCTTAACCACAAGGCTCGTTATACTATCAAAGAAAGCTATCAGATTTGTTTGACATGATTTGTTCTTCACAAATCCATGCTGGCTGTCCCCTATTACCTTACCACCTTCCAAGTGTTTGCAGATGATTTCCTTAATTACTTGCTCCATTATCTTCCCTGGTCTGTAGTTTCCTGGGTTGTTTTTATTTCCCTTTTTATAGATGGGCACTATATTTGCCCTTTTCCAGTCTTCTGGAATCTCTCCCGTCTCCCATGATTTTCCAAAGATAATAGCTAGAGGCTCAGATACCTCCTCTATTAGCTCCTTGAGTATTCTAGGATGCATTTCATCAGGCCCTGGTGACTTGCAGGCATCTAAGTTTTCTAAGTGATTTTTAACTTGTTCTTTTTTTATTTTATCCGCTAAACCTACCCCCTTCCCATTAGCATTCAGATCATGATCAGAAGTTATAGAGCATAGGCATGCTTTGTTGTCCAGTATTCTCCAAGAGACGGATGTTTTCCAAGGGTCCAAGACTTGGTCTGAGTGGAGAAAATTGCCTGTCAAAAATGATAGACACAAAATACTTTGCTACTCCATATGGAATACATGTGTTTTTAATGAAAAATATTTTCATGTTGTACAACCTACTTTGAGTTTAGATGACCAGGAGTGATATGCGATATAAACCCAGGTTAAGGTTTAGTATTAATAGGTCTAGTACATTTACCATTTTTCTAAAAACAAACCCAGAATATTTAATATGCAAAACATTTTCAGATTAGAAGTAGATCAGTTCAGTCATATCAATGTGTGATCATTGTGACAGACCCTTGCAAGAGTAAGGGTCAAGTTAATATGACAAAGTTAGAGATAAGAGAATTAAATAAGTTAAGGACAGTGCCAAAGCCCCTGGAAGTCAATGGGAGCTTTGCTACTGATTTCTAGGACAATTGGGCTGGGTCTTGAGGCCCTGATCCAAATATTACTGAAATCAATGGGAACCTAGTCATTAACTTTTAGAGGAATTGGACTGGATCCGTAGAGTTCAAAAGCCCACATATTAGAGGGAAACAGATTTGCACTAATGGTGTTTTGATTACCGAGTTTGTACAGTGTACCTATTTGTGTTTAACCAGTTAGATGTTTACCTTCTAATTTCTATACATAATGATCTATTAAAGATCAATTAGTTTAAAATGCTTCCAGTTCTTATGATTTCAGTATAAGACAATATAAGAGGCCTATTTTGCTAATTTGCATTTATCTTGTGTGAAAGATTTTAAATGTTTTATTGAATATATAATTTTCCCTTACACACATTCAGAAATTAGATAATACCTAAGATAGTATAACTAGTAATCAGCTTTGAGAGATCTCGTGAAAGGACTAGTCATTTTCTTATGTCTTCTCATATTTTCGGCCCACTGGAAACCTACAGGGTTTTTTTTGTGATTCCCCCCCATTTTGGCTGACTAATAAGAGGCAGTTCTCTTAATGGTATTAAATTGTCACTTTTATAGTATGTACAATTTTGAACTCATAGTCTTTGATCCACATCCCACCTATATTTAACTTGGATGCTGTAATCATGAGGGAGTTCTCCCCCACCAGCTATTGGCCAGGTATGTACTACCACAGTCTCTTTCAAACAGGTTTATTCTCTTTCCCAAGCACATAAAACAGAAACTCACTCTTTGCTTTCAGGCTTCAGGGCCACTCATCCCAGGGGTCTCCAGCATCCTGCTCCTGGAACCTTCCCAGTTCTTATCCGCTCTGGTCCCTTCTTGGAGCAGTTGCATTAGGGCTGCCTCCCTAAACACCTGGCCCTTACTCTAGGCCCTCACCACAGCTCCACTGTGGCTTCCCTTTCCCAGATACAGACTAGCCCCACCACTTCCTGCCTCTAATAGCCCTTTATAGGCTCAGGTGTAGCCAAGCCCCTTTTAATTGGCTGGATTGGTCTCAGCTGCTCTGACACAGGGGTGATGAGTCCAGTCTACTGACAGGGGATAGCTACCCTGTGAAAGTTGCACAAAAGTATAACCAGAGCTTAGTCAAGGCTTGTTGTCCATTTTTCTTCAAAAACTGTAATGACATATGCAGTGGTAGGTAACCTGGTGCATGACTGGGACTCCTAGGCATTACTAATAATAGATAATAATAATACCTGTTTCATATGACTCTCATATGATAAGGATGTGCTTATCAGTTAACTCTATCTATTTCTGGGGTCTTTGTAATACTCTGTATAGTTTACTCTTGAAAGAACTTTCATTTTGAATGCTTGTCTGCTACCTAGTAAAATTAAGAAAAGAACACCCTATCTATTTGAATCATTGTTTATTTTTAGGGATAATTTACTGTAAGTTTGCTCAATCTGAATTCCTTTGAACTCTTTTACTTGGCTCATAATAGAAATATCCTCTGGATTCCTGCCACTTAGAATCATACATTGTCTTTGTGTAATTTATCTTCCTGTCTATCCAGAAACGTAACCATAGTCTTTTATTGTTTTGAACAGTCCTGGGTCTCAGCGGAAGCAGGCAACTCCCTCCTAAAGGGATCTTCTTTCCCAATGGACTCTCAGTTTGTGGGGACAGGCTGAGTCACAACCAAGTGGCAGCTCTTGGCCTAACTACTGGATTTTTGGGGTATTTTATTTTTATCATAGAATATCAGGGTTGGAAGGGACCTCAGGAGGTCATCTAGTCCAACCCCCTGCTCAAAGCAGGACCAACACCAACTAAATCATCCCAGCCAGGGCTTTGTCAAGCCTGACCTTAAAAACCTCTAAGGAAGGAGATTCCACCACCTCCCTAGGTAACCCATTCCAGTGCTTCACCACCCTCCTAGTGAAATAGTGTTTCCTAATATTCAACCTAAACCTCCCCCACTGCAACTTGAGACCATCACTCCTTGTTCTGTCACTCCGTGTATTTGTTGCTTCTTAAGAGCCTGATCCTGCAAAATGATGGACTTCAATAGGAGTTGAGGATGCTCAGTACTTTTGAGAATTGGGTTATATATTGTCTCAAATTGTCATATTCAAAACATGCACCTGTCCCAGTCCACGGAGCAGCTCAGACATGGTAAACAATACTGCAGTGTAGTCCCTTATGCACCTAATTAAACATTACTCAAACAAGTGATTTTACTGACATCAAGGAATGACGAGGATAATGTGAAATAAGATTGTCAGGATTGGGCCCTATCTTTGCTTAGCTTGTGTGAGTTGTTTAGTTTTTAATACTAAGAAAATCAGTTGACTCTGAAGGGACACCCTTCTTTCTCCCTATGTATGTGCTGCTGCTGTTAGGTTCTCACCTTGTTGAGCTGCACACTTGCAGTAGCCTGAGTGTCAGATTGCTGCATCAAGCCCATAAATCTTCACATTTGTCTTTCTATAAAAAAACCTGGACACAATCTGCAGGGACAAGGGGATGAAAGTTAGCTGAAAACAAACTACAAAGTCTCCTACTTTTTCTGCAGCACTCACTGAAGTGCACAATGAATTTCCCTTCGTCCTATTTTGAGCCAATTCCTGCCAAAAAATATCAGACTCCGGTTTCTTTAATAGGCTTTATTTATGTTTTTTATGTTAAATAAAATATAATTATTTTTAAAGTGCCAGTTTATAGTTGTGTTTAAAACAAAGTAAAGTGATTCTGGAGTACCTGAAAAACATTGCCATTTTCTTTGAAATATTTCAAGACTAAATGTTCAGGAGTGACAGGAGATATTATAGAAATTTTCACAACTCTCAGATATTCCCTCTCTTATTAACTTGCTCAAATACAGTAGCTGACACAATTTCATGTAACATGTCTTGAAAACACTTTGGGTACATGTGACTGTGTACTGAAAATAGGAAGTTTTCACAGTAAGGGAGGCAAATGTTTGGCTGGAATACAGCTATCCTTGCTTTCTCTGACTCAATTAGGAGACAACTGATGAGCTTTGTTTCAGTGTAGCCATATATTTTCTTATTCGCTTCCTGCCTGAATTAATAGTACATTAAAAACTGTTTGTTCCCTGGATAGGAAATTTACTCACATTGGGCTTAGAAGTACAAATTGGTTGTTGGACTGGAGACAAAGGTGAAGAACACTTCAATTAGCTTCAGGAAAGTATGAAGGAAACTAATTTTGTCATATGATGAGTACAATGGATACCACAGTGAACACTGAAGAGTTAATGCAGAACTCTTCACGAACCAAAGATGCAATGCCAGAAGGCTGGTTAGAACCAGCTCTGCTAAGTAAAACCATAAAGGCTCTCTCTTCCCATCTATTTACTTTTACTTATCACACAGAACTTTAAGAAAGGGAAGAGTCTAATAGGTACAGCACAGATTGTGACAGAAGAGTAAAAGAGGCTAGAAGCATAAAAATACTGAAAAGAGCTTCATCAAAATAGTTGGAAAATGCCACTTTGATGAAAATGAATTTTTTCCATTAACTTGTACAAATTTTGACAACATTTTGTTTTGAAAAAAATTGGAAAAAATATTTTGAACATGTCAAAAAAGTCTCATTTCAACATTTCAGATATGTTTTGATTTTCTGTTTCAAAAGTTTTATATAATCTCGAGATACTTTGCGGGAGCAGTTTTCCAACCAGCTCTACTTAAAATGCTCCTGAGCACTTATAGGCTGAGTGTAAATGCACTTGCCTTCCATGTCTTCTCAGTCCTATTTATCCTTATATGGTCATGTACAGCCAGACTGTGTCATGCTGTTCTGCAGGTGCTCAGGACAGGGGAAGGACACAAAGCGATTCTGTCAGGTTGCACTGATTGGCAGCAGGGTGCATTAACAGTCCCTGTGCTTCCTGGAATGCAGAGAATACTCCTTCTGTGTACTCTTTGGGATACAAGACATCTCAGGAGGGGAGGAGCCATTGCCTCAACCGCTACACATCAGCCAGAAAAGCTAGGTAGTCACACAAGGAGGAGTGTTTTGCACCTTCTGACTGGGTTTAAGAGAGTGCCTCCTCCCCCTGTGCACCAGAAGCTCAGGAATCAACCTCCTTGAGAAATAATTCCTGCAAGAGCTCCCCCTAAGATGGCACATCTCTCTACCAACCCGAAGTACTGAGCACTGGGAAATTTGGTCCTGAGTGCTTTTGAAAATCTTGCTGCAAAGGTACAATTGAGCCCTTAATTATTAATCATAATTAATTGTTTCTCCCCATAATCTAAAATGGTACTAATTATTTATAGGGTTTCAACATATTGAGGACAAACCAAAGAATTAAGCACAGTGAAGTCTCCTGAAGATATGATTTTTTTTTAAATTATACGCCATAATACCAGGATTTAACTTCCACAGCTCTTAGTAATCGGAATATTTTTATAACCCAGAAGCTGAAGGATTAGAAATAAAATAAATGTGCAGTGACACAAAGACTTGCCGTGAATTTTTTTTTTAAATGTGCAGCAATTTTTTTCATGAACCGTCCAAACTATGGGCTATTAAACAAAATCCTGAATTTCTCAGGGAGTCTGCCTAGAACTTGCACTACATTCTATATTCCAGGCAGTGGCTTTTCAGAATTTTTTAGATCCTGAAATGTTGAGAGTCACTTTTACTAACATTTGTTTTAAAAAGAGCAAGAATTATCCATCTACTTCAGGGTTCGTTTGGTGAACTTTTAAGTCGTGTGGATGAAGCTACAACAGATTTACAGGTTTGGTATGAATTGGAAGAACCCTGAAAAGTTTAGATACTTTCTATGGATCTTAGATAGTATTTATTAGCCTGAATTTAGGATGACTGTAATACTCACAAAAGCTGAAGCTGTGACTGAGTTATGAAGGTCATTCAAACTGGTATTGATAAATTATTTGTCTCACAGCATTATTTTTTTGGTCATACTTTAAAAAAGAAGTTATTTTTGAAATGTTTAGGGAATTAACATATATTGGTTTTATTTTTTTCTCCCTCCACTTGTAAAGCAAAGGACCTTAGCACTCAGTATAAAAGAATTCTAGAAATAGAGGGAGGAAAAGTGAACAATAATATTTAAATTCTAAAAGTGATATAAGATAGCTGAATTATCTCATGACTGATGAGGGCTAGAAACCAATCACTGCTCAGTATGGAATTTCAGCTCCCCAATAGGATAATTAGGCAGATGTTTCTAGCTGGATTGATTTACAAGATGTCAGACCAGTTTCAAATTTCAGTACGTCTATGGTTGAGTGATTTTCAAAATCAGCCTGGGGAAGAAGGGGAGAAGGAATATTCCATCTTGGGAGAAAGGAAGATTTTGCTTGGTTCTTTTTATCAAACACAGTAGTAGCTGTTTTAAGTTGTCCAGAGGTTTGAATTTTAGTATCATAGAACTGTAGGTCTGGAAAATAGCTCATGAGGTCTTCTAGTCCATCCCTCTGCACTGAGGCAGGACCTAGATCATCTCTGACAGGTGTTTGTCCAACCCGTTCTTAAACACCTTCAGTGATGGGGATTTCACAGCCTCCCTTGGTAACTTATTCCAGTACTTAACTATCCTCATAGTTAGAAATTTTTCCTAATATCTAACCTAAAGTTCCTTTGCTGTAGATTAAGCCCAGTACTTCTTGTCCTACTTTCAGTGGACATGGAGAACAATTGATTATTGTCCTCTTTATAACAGCCCCTAATATATTTGAAGACTGTTATCGGGTCCCCCCCATGTCTTCTTTTTCCCGGATTAAACATGCCCAGTTTTTCTTAATCTTTCTTGATAGGTCAGGTTTTCTAAACTTTTTGCCATTTTTGTTGCTGTCCTCTGGACTTTCTGCAATTTGTCCACATCTTTCTTAAAGTGTGGCACTTAAAACTGAACACAATACTCCATCTGAGGCTCACCAGTGCTGAGTAGAGTGGAATAATTGCCTCACCTGTCCCCCATACTCCTCCTCCTCTTCCTTGTCCAACAAATCCTCACTGATCACTTCAGGGGATGACTCCAGCTCACCTGAAGTATCCATAGGCTCTTTGGGGCGGTGGTGGGATCTCCACTGACAATGGCATACAGCTCTTTATAAAAGCGCTGCACGCTTGGTGGCGCTGCACGAGAGCAACTGATAGCCTTCCTTACCTTCTGGTATGCATGCTGCAGCTCCTTGATTTTCATGCGGCACTACTGCATGGCCCTCTTGTAGCCCTTCTCCACCATGACACAAGCTAGCTGTTTGTAGAGAACTATGTTTCTATGGCTGGATTGGAAGTGTCTGTACAACCTCTTCTCCCCACAGACCCAGGAGATCTACCACCTCCTATGTACTCCAGGCATGTACTCCAGTTGGGCAGTTACTAGGTGAGTGCTCCATGTCAAGCAAACAGGAAATGGAATTTCAAAAAATTGCAGTGCTTTAAAAGGGGAGGGGCATGTACCTGTGGTTCTTGGCCGCTGGGCAGCAGAGTTCAAAATGGTGACCAGAGCAGTCACAGTGGGGCATTGTGGGACACCTCCTGGAGGCTACAAAAATTGATGCAAGTGACACAGTATCTACACTGACACTGCGTCACCCTAATTACATTGACCTAAGTGCTATGCCTCTTGTGTAGGTGGAGTTATTAAGTCAGTGTAGAGGGCAAGTTACATCAGTGGAAGCAACATTTTAGAGTTGACGCTTACAGAGTTAGGTTGATGTAAACTGCCTTGTGTTGACCTAATTCTGTAGTGTAGACCAGGCCTGAGATACGACTTTCCTGTTAATGAAACCCAAAGGGTCATTTGCCTTTTTTTGCAACTTAATCACATTGTTGGCTCAATTTGTGATCCATTATAACCCCAAGATTATTTTCTGCAGTACTACTGCCAGTTATTCCCCCATTTTGTACTTGTGCATTTGATTTTTCCTTCCTGAGTATAGTAGATTGCACTTGTCTTTATTGAATTTCATCTTGTTGATTTCAGAATAATTCTCCAATTTATAAAGGTCCTTTAGAATTCTAATCCCGTCTTTCAAAGTGCTTGAATCCCCAGACTCCTAAGCATGGTGTCATCTAAAAATTTTATAAGTATACTCTTCATTTCATTATCCAAGCCGCTAATGAAAATATATAATGGTACCAGACCCATGTGGGACTCTATTAGATATCTCCTCCCATTTTGACAGTGAAATATTGATACATACTCTCTAAGTATGTTTTTTCAACAAGTTGTGCATCCACTTTATAGTAGTTTTAACTTGACCACATATCCCTAGTTTGCTTATGAGAATGTCATGGGGCACTGCATCCAAATCTTTACTAAAATCAGGATACATCATGAAGAAATTCCAATTGATCAATAGACAGAGTACAGGTGAGGAGGTAAAAGGTGCAAAACAAATGGAATTTAGCACATGAATATCATGAGCACATGTGTGCAGTGTAGTCAATCTGTGCGGTTGTGTGATATATAGACTGCATTGTATGTGAACTTACAAGTTTTACCTGCTCACCAGCTGTACTAATTTTTGTAAAGACAGAAACTCTCTGTGTGCTCCTGTAGAGTTAGTGATGAATATGTTGAGAGGCAGCAAAGAATAGCGAACAGAGCATGAGACTGGGAGTCAGGAACCCCTGAGTTGTAATCACTTCACTGGCATTGACTTGCTGTGTGGTCTTGGGTAAATTCACCTATCTGTGACTCTGCCTCCCTCTCTGTAAAACTGGGACAAATATACCTCACAGGGCTGCTGTGAGGATTTCTTTGTTTGAAAGTGCCAAGTCCTATATCATTGCCTAGTATTATTAGTCATCACTATTATTAATGGAGTATTTGTCTCCTTGCCTGTCCTCTTCCCCTCTGGCAGATTTGAGGGGGATCCTTTAAAGATTTGGTTTTTCACTCTGTTCTCACAATACTGCCAATATCTACTACTTTTATTTTTTCTTCCCAGTCACAAGGTCCTCCTACCCTGCTCCCACACCATCATCACTCTCACTGTTTCTACAACCATCCAGCATCTGAGGGTCTCCAATGACCGACCACACAGACCATTCCTTGCTTGATTGGCTTACTGGACCCATTATGAAGGGCCACAACTTCCGAAGGCATTATTTTCTTTTAGTGCATACTTTCACAAGCTGCACAGGAGTCCAATGGGTGCATGGCCATCTGGGCTCTGGATATTTTTTTTAAGAGAGGCCTGTTCAGAGTTTGAAGGAAATCTCATTGCAGCTTTAAATTTAAATCAAATGACCCCTGTTATTTATAGTTTGCACCATTTAGGGCAAACCTATTTGCAGATTGCAGAGACAGGTACTTTTGTGGAAAAAAAAGTGCTAAACTGTGCTTAATATATACAACTGCATGTGAAAACATGTAGTAAAATAGAGGCCACAGGCCACATTAGTCCCTAATTGGATCAGTCATACTGTATACATGAGCCACAGATGGAGACCCAGATTCTTGACTGTGCTGTGGCTGCTTCATGCTGACAGACCAGCACATGGGAGCCATAAGCCCAGCAGATCCCACCAGTAGAGAGTTCCTTCCTGAAAGGGCAATCCCCAGGTGATATGGGGCTGCCCTAACAACTCCTGTGATGTCCCTTCTCCCACTCTCTGGCATGAAAGTGTACAGCGAGGGGGACATGTCTGGGTTGCCTGAATGGGTTATGGAAGCCATTGGAAGCTGGCATAAAGTAAAGAGCTGTGAAGCTGCTTTTCCCTGCTCTCAGTACTGGATCAGCAGTCAGTTAGCACCAGTATTGCATGGTGTTGAGCACAGATTGGACTCAGCCCAGAATCTGGACCAGACTCTTTATTTTATAGAGTAAATAAGATTTTCTCCTTAATATACGCTATTGGCAATCATTCCACATCATAAAATCAGAGTCACAGGCATTAAAATAACTGATTACATCCCAGCTAAGTGTTATCAGTCAAAACCCTCAAAGAGATCTGAACTAATTATTGTGTTCACTGTCCTCCCACAACAAAATGAGAATAATCAGACCAAGCATCCTCCACATTCAATCAACTTACTGATTTTTTTTTTCTTTTGGTCATGGCTTAATATGTTCCTACGGGACACACATGTAGGTGCTTCATCGATTCCTTTCATTTCCTTCACTGAATTTAAGACCTTAAAAACCAACTTATTTCACGAGGCCTTCAATAAGTAATTTTATAATTAAAAAACACATGTATATCTCCCTGACCTCTGGATTTCCCCGAGTCACTTCTTTTTAGATTGTAAGTGCTTTGGGAAGGGACAGTATTTTTGTGTAGTGTATAATGCTAAACATGTTATCCTAACAAGTAATAAAGAATAAGTAACTCATTGTTTTGAGACTAAATTTTTGACATTTCATGACCTATGAAATGTATAACAAAGAACACAAATGAATGACTCAGTACAAGCGAGCAGAGAAGGAAGCTTGAAATTAGGTGGGATTCTTTTTTCAAAGTGCAAGAATATTTCTAAAATTTGGCATTTGTTCTCCATTTACAGCGATAGATAGTCAGACAAGACTAGTTATGTGGGGGGGGGGGGAGAGGGAGAGAAATTTCAGTCTAAAATGAATCATTCTTAGTCAGTTAAGCAGTATGTCCAAACATGTCAGTTGTAAGAAAAGGGTGTTCACAGGATTACATACATTTTTATACAGTATTCTTTTATAGATGTTCATACAGAGGTGTGCACATTAATGGCTGGATTGTGTCTTGTACTACACACCTGCTCAGGGAAATACCCCCAACCTCACCCACACCTCTTAGGCCCCAATGTAGGCTAACTGGACTTTGGCTTTGGTGGCATGGGGTAAAAAAAGAGGGCAAGATATCTGCTTACTCCCTCCATTGGGCAAGCAGAGCAGTAGGTTGATGGTCAGGACTCCACCATCCTCCACTTGCTGGCCAATACAACTGAGTTGGCATAGTAATGGTCCTAATGTGCTCAGGGTTGTGCCTAAAATCACAATCTAGCTCTCAGAAATTGACCTGTAGGAGGACAGGTGTGGGTTAGCAGAGACGAGCATTAAGCCACTAGTAGAGTTGCTACTGTGCATGGACCAGGCTCTTTAGAACTGTCAGTGAAGAAAGATCACGTGGTATCATACAGTGCATGAAGTTTCAGCAAGAATATCACAGCCCTGCCCAATGTGGCAGATGCCATAAAGCTTTCCAGTGTTTTGAGACATGCTAAAAGCTGCTGGGTAGTATTTTGCACATTTTGAAATAAAGTGTTCAGCAGAGCTGAAATTTACAAATGTTGAATACTTAGCCATCTGGAGCATTAGATACTTAATTACAGCAGAAAGAGTTGTGAATGAACAATAGGAGACAGTTTCCACTTTACATTGCAGGTTACTGATTAGGTTTGAGCATTTTATGCCTTATTAAAAAAACGAACTATGCAAGTGATCATGTTATGCTATTCTTAAGACTTTTGTGCTTCTTTTTCTTTTCACAAAAGCTTAGGTTAAAAAAACCTATCTAGCAGTGCTAAAAATGCTCTCTTTTTACAAAGCAGTGAAGACAACAATCACATATAGATGGATTTGGAACAATAGTCAAAGAAGGGTATTTTGTTTCTTGGTTGTAATTACACTTAATGTAATTCTTCCCACTACCCCCACCCCCATTGTAAATTACTTGCTTTTTTGTGCTTTCACTATTTTCAACTATGGGCTTGTCTTATCCTAAGGATAAGTCAACCTAAGTTACGCTCCTCCAGCTACATGAATAATGTAGCTGGAGTCGACATAGTCTAGGTTGGCTTACCGTGGTGTCCTCACTGCCCTGCATCGATGGCAGACACTCTCCGGTTGACTTACCTTACTCTTCTTGGAAAACTGGAGTACCAGGGTCGATGGGAGAGCACTCTGCGTCGATTTAGCGGGTCTTCACTAGACCCGCTAAATTGACCCCTGCTGCATTGATTGCAGCAGCAGCAATCTCCCGTGGTGAACACAAACCCTATTTTTCATCCCTGGCTGCAACCAAACTCTTGAAACAATATCAAATTAATTAGTTTACTCTGATTGAAATAAGGAAACTTTGTCCCATACACCCTAGGCAAGTCAAAGTATCATACGCCTTTCCTTGTTTGTCCATGTGGGACAACAATTAGGCCTAAGGCATTCAAACATGACATTTGAAATAGAAGGAGCATTGAGGTGTATGAATTATGCACTGTAACTATAGGTGGTTCTTTACAATACAGAGGTAAATTTACAAGTGGTTGCTTCAAAAGTTGCTTATTCAGGACTGCCATACAAAGTATACCGGCTTTTCTTGGTTTTCAGAAAGTGAATTTTACTAAATATTTTACAAACCTGTTTTAGTTTCAGTGTGATCATACAGTGCCAATTATGGGACTCCCCCACAGTGGCCCAGGGCATATCTTGGGACTATGAAACAGTCCCCTGCTTGCATTTTAATAAATGGGGAACACTGCTATAACAGGTTTTTCCTGAAGAAAAGTTGTCTGATAAAGCAGATTCCTCTAACCTTTGGTGGAGAGTTTTAATCCAAGAGTCCCAAAATGGTGATGCATTTATTTTGCGGTGTCTAAAACACAGTATTTGAAGTGGCATAAGCTGCCCGCAACCCCCACTGTACTGGGGCGTCAGGAACTGGCAGACCCAATCCAAAATAAACTATCAGGCCAGACGATGAAATGATTCTGCACATCTGTTGGGGAACCCCGAACATAAATTAAGCTCTCTTGGTAGAATATGAGGGAAAGGTTTGGTAGTACTGCCATCTGGCCTCCCCGAAGCATGAATGTCTCCACTAGGTAGCTGCCTCATCTGTTTGCAGACCTCCCATCTATGCTACTAGGAGTGCCATAATCTGTATCAATGGTACTGTGTAGTCTATAATAATATTAGTAGGGTTGTTACCTTCAGAAGTGATAGTTCAATATGGTAAGCACATCCAGTTGACAAAAATTAAGCATATAACAAAATACACTTTTAAAGTATCAGAAATTTAATGGTCTACAGGCTATTTTTCTCCCTTCAAGAGACAAAACCACATATATTTTTTTAAAAGCAGTACAAGTCTTCCAGTGGTACACAAAGAAACATATTTTTGCTCTAGTTTTGGGGCATTCACTGATAGAGAGGGGGTCTGGGGATAATACTTAACTTTGTAAATCATTCATCATCACTTTACAAATAGGGACAAGTAAGACAGATGTAAAGTGACCAACCTTATTCAAACCACTCAGCTGATCACTGGCAGAAGCAGAAGTAGAATTTAGATGTTTCTTATTCTCCATCCTGTGCATAAATTACTAGTCCTAGCTTCCTCATATCTAGCTATCTAACGAATCTCACGGAATCTTCTGTGTTCTTTTCTGTGGCAATAGGTTCTTACTAGATTTAAAAAGCTATATGCTGTGAGATATTAGGTTACACCTTTTTGTTATCTATTAGGTATTAATACAAAGGAAGTGTCTTCTGATAATGGTAAAATGGTTTTGTTATATTTACACATTGCACAAATTGAGGGAATATATTTTTACTGCCATCACTCTAAGTCCTGAGATACAAATTGTGTGCTAACTGCCTTGGGCAGGATAGTGCAAAAATTTAATTTGCACTCACCAGCCTGAAACAAGGGGAGTGCAAAATATACTTGTCACACCAATTTCACATTTTACAGTAATTCACCCAGCATAACTTCCTGGAGTTGAACCAATTGTCTGAAAACATTCAGAACTAATGCCACAGCATACAATAATAGACAAACTCCCTAGCAACACAAGAAACCTGTAAGAGAAGACAAGCGTTTCTTAAAGGTCATTGAAGAGTTCTCTAACAGATCTCTGAAATAAAACAATGTAATGGGCATATGACATGTTATGACAAATATTTAACAGAAAAAAACATTTTAGGTGCCAGATATCCAGCAACAATCTGAGTTATATTGGGGATCCCGAAGGTATGGTTGGGAGTATGGGGGGGAGAGAGAAAGAAACCTGACATTTAATTGACTGACTATTAGCCACATTCAGTTCATGAGCCCCCTTTTCTCACTTTATACCCTTCCCTACAACGCCTTAAAGTTGAATCATATGATCAAATATTCAAAAGTGGAGGCGCAAAGTCCACGAACAACAAAACTGCACCTGTAATTGCATTCATGGCTTCTGTCAGTATAAGTGCAAATGAGGCAAACAAGCATGTAAAATGCTAGCTCAGCACATCTCACCCTGTGAAGCATTTAAGCACATGCTTATTTTTAAGCATGTGAGAAATCCTGAAGTCAAGCGATAGTAAAGTCAATGGAACCACTCACATACCTAAAGTTAAGTACATGCTTAAGTGCTTTGCTGGATTAAGTACCGAACCAGCAATTTGTCCCACTTGCTTAATCACCCACATTTTGTTTTTTGCACATTGATTTTGTGTTTATGAAAGATGTAACCATAGTGCTTAATGCTGCCACTTTGTAATACCTGAGAGTTCTTTAGCTCTTGAATTTCCTCAGCGTGGTTTTGGTCTATTTTTTAAAACCAGTTCATTTGGTTCTACAGGAGAGGAAAAAGAAAGGGAGAGTGTTTGTATTACTCAGCAGTCTCTTTGGTTTTTTTTATACTGGCAATCAATGCTACTGCTAAGCTTTTCTTCAGCATGTGTCATTTTGCTGGACATTGCCCAAGTGAGAGTGGAAATAGCAGTAACAGCAGGAGAGGTTTAGCAGCAATAGGATTACCAGATTTTCCATGACAGTTTTTGGGGGCTGATCTTTCCATTGTGCTCCAGTAGAAGAGAGCTGTGACCTACTCAGGAAAGGAAAGTCTCAATTTCAGCTTCTCTTCATCAGTGTCCTGGTTTTTCTTTCAGTGTGGCACAGATTGCCATGTTTTCCTTCCCACCTGCTTCACTCTTGCATGACTCATTTCCCTTATTCTGATGCTGGCACACACATTGTTTGATCTCTTAGATTATTATGCTGGGTCCCCCGCCACACACTCCGTTTAGAATATGTTGCCCAGTGCTTAAAGTGGATAGACATGCCATGTTTCAGACATCATTCTCACATCTGCCAGTCCCTCTGGCCAGCAATTAATTCCTGCCCTCCAAAGCCCAAATCAGTCCTGTCCCCCCAGTCCCTGAATCAGTGCTCCCCCTCATCAATTCTGTTCCTCTAGTCTCACTTCTGCTCATTCTCAGACTCTTCACTCCCCTTTCCCAGGCCTGTGGTGGTTGCAGCAGGATCTCTCTCCCCTCCCAGGTTGGGTGTTGCAGGGAGGGAGGAACAGAGGAGTTGTCCCAGTGCTCACAAGTAGGAACAGGAACAGGGAGAAGGGAGGGAGCCACCCTCTTTCTGCTTCCCCTCCACTCCTGTGAGAATGGTGTCCATTCCAGAAGGAAGGGGGAAAGAGCTCTGTCTAGTATCAGAGGGGTAGCCATGTTATTCTGTATCCACAAAAACAAGAGGAGTCCGGTGGCACCTTAAAGATTAACAGATTTATTTGGACCCAGAAGTCACCTACTACAGGACAGGCCCAACAAGGAAAATAACAGAACACCACTGGCCATCACATACAGCCCCCAGCTAAAAACTCTCAAGTGTATTAGAACATAAGAATGGCCATACTGGGTCAGACCAAAGGTCCATCAAGCCCAGTATGCTGTCCTCTGACAGTGGCCAATGGCAGGTGCTCCAAAGGGAGTGAACAGACAGGTTATCATCAAGTGAGCCATGCCCTGTCACCCAATCCCAGCTTCTGGCAAACAGAGGCTAGGGACATCATTCCTGCCCACCCTGGCTAATAGCCATTGATGGACCTATCTTCCATGACTCTATCTAGCTCCCTTTTGAACCTCATTATAGTATTGGCCTTCACAACACCCTCTGGCAAGGAGTTTCAGAGGTTGACAGTGTGTTGCGTGAAAAAATACTTTCTTGTGTTTGTTTTAAACCTGCTACCTATTAATTTCATTTGGTGGCCCTTGTTCTTGTATTATGAGGAGTAAATAACACTTCCTTATTTACTTTCTCTATACCACTCATGCTTTTATAGACCTCTATCATATACCCCCTTAGTCGCCTCTTTTCCAAGCTGAAAAGTTCCATTCTTATTAATCTCTCCTTATACAGAAGTCTTGCTATACCCCTAATCATTTTTGTTGCCCTTTTTGTAACCTTTTCCAATTCCAATACATCTTTTTTGAGATGGGGCAACCACATCTGCACACAGTGTTCAAGGATGTGGGTGTACCATGGATTTATATAGAGGCAATATGATATTTTCTGATTTATTATTGATCCTTTTCTTGATGATTTCCAACATTCTGTTTGCTTTTTTGACTGCCGCTGCACATTGAGTGGATGATCATCATCAACGATCTACAACCTATCCTGGAAAACGATCTCTCACTCTCACAGACCACAAGAGGCAGGCTAGTCCTTGCTTACAGACAGTCCCCCAACCTGAAGCAAATTCTCACCAGCAACTACACACCACACCACAGAAACACTCACCCAGGAACCAATCCCTGTAACAAACCCCGTTGCCTAGTCTGACCCATATCTACTCTAATGACACCATGAGAGGACCCAACCACATGAGCCACACCATCAGGGGCTCATTCACCTGCACATCTACTAATGTGATATATGCCAGCATGTGCCAGCAGTGCCCCTCTGCCATGTACATTGGCCAAACCGAACAGTCTCTACGTAAAAGAATAAATGGTCACAAATCAGATATCAGGAATGGTAATATAGAAAAGCCAGTAGAACACTTCAATCTCCCTGGACAGTCTATAACAGATTTAAAAGTAGCCATACTTCAACAAAAAAACTTTAAAAACAGACTTCAAAGAAAAAGTGCAGAGCTACAATTCATTTGCAAATTTAACACCATTAATTTGGGCTTGAATAGGGACTGGGAGTGGCTGGCTTACTACAAAAGCAATTTTCCCTCTTTTGGTATTGACACCTCCTCATCAATTATCGGGAGTGGACCACATCCACCCTGACTGAACTGGCCCTGTCAACACTGGTTCTCCACTTGTAAGGTAACTCCCTTCTCTTCATGTGTCAGTATATTTATGCCTGCATCTGTAATTTTCACTCCATGCATCTGAAGAAATGGGTATTTTACCCACGAAATCTTATGCCCAAATAAATCTGTTAGTCTTTAAGGTGCCACCGGAGAGCTCTGTTTATTTTCTACATTACCTCTGATTAGTTGCTCTTCCCCAGGAGACTGGCAAGTGTGGAAAGCAGAGGGGTTTTACCCCCAAGTGGTGCTAAAAATGGGTGCCCCTCAGTGACCTGGCTCCAGTGGCATCCACAGCTGTATGCAAGTTACACACCATGTGTACCATAGGCAGGGGCAGAGCTAGGGAGGGCAGCGGCTTCTGCTGCTCTCTTGGGCATGGTTAGTGGCAGCAGTTTCTCCTCCCTTGGTGTTCACACCTCAGCAGCTAGAAGAGGGCCTCATCACCCCTGATTGAACTAACCTCGTTATCTCTAGCCTGACTCACTCTTGCTTGCATATTTATACCTGCCTCTGGAAATTTCCACTACATGCATCCGATGAAGTGGGTATTCACCCACGAAAGCTCATGCTCCAATGTGTCTGTTAGTCTATAAGGTGCCACAGGACTCTTTAGTGGCTGCAGAGTTGTTCAGGGACAGAGCACTTGGGCAGGCAAGGCTGGAAGGAGGGGCTGACTATGGCATGGACTCAGGTGGTGAGGTGCTGGGGCTAGCGGTTGCAGCAGGGATGGCTCCACAGGGATTGGCTATCATTCCTGGGATCTCCCTGGCTCCCCCATGCAAGGCCTGGGAACTACTCAGTGAGTGGGTGATTCCATTTTGTTTCTTTGCTCTGGGTGGGAGTTTTGTGGGAGAAGGAACTTTGGGCAGTAACCCCTGGAAGTTCCATGTGTTGTGCATACCATGTGAAAAATTTCTGGACAAGGCCTTGTCTGGCTTACTACTTGGACATTTGATTTTCCAGGTCAGTGGCACTGACGTTGCCACATCTGCCATCTTGCTGAAAAGTGAACAGCCAATGCCCTTGACTACCACATTTTCTTTCCCACCAAGAGAATGTCTTTATGTGGAAACTGTCTTACTGGTCTCATCCAAGTTCTGTTTCCAGATTTTCCGAACTACCTATTCTACTAATGGCTAATCAGTGAATAGCAACATGGCCCCAAATACCCCAATTAAACATCATCCTACCTAAACTTTTCTAAACTTGTTCCACCTGCCTATTTTTGCTTAGGCAACTCAGACTGCTTGTGTCTTCTACAGCATTATCAGTTCTGAAACATTACCCTTCCTGTTTCTTGGAGTGATAGCTGAATTTGAGTTTTGACATTTGAAGCATAAACACAGTTTAAAGCCTTTGACATCCGGAGAAAAAACTTCCCATGCAATATGCTAATGTAAAGGGAATGACTAGTACACTAACAGTGGAAATGAACTTCAGTTTGACTCAACTGATACCACTTCCAGTGTGATTTTATTTAATAGTAAACTATAATTTGGCATTAAAACCTAAAATTAGAGGGGCAGGGAGAGGAAGTCATGCTTTAATCTCTGAGCAACATCCAAGACTACATAATAGTGATATCACCTCTGAAACAGTGGAACAAAAAGGCTGACCCCTATATTGTCTTCATCTCCATGGGTCTGTGGCTAAGAATTCCATATCCATGCTATTCCACCTACTATGACAGATTATTCAAATTTTTTTAAAAATCGCTGTTGTTAAAAACAGTCTCTGGATGATTGCCTCAAGAGGTTACTCAATTATTTATGATGCTGATGCAGAAAAACAATATATCCTGAAGATGACATACCATTAATTAATGTATCTTTGTGCTTATCACTGCCTTTTTCACATTTTAATTCCATTGTCAAGGCTGTTCTAATTCAATAATTTAGTGTGTTTTACCTCATTCCAAAACAGCAACATTTATTGTCTGGTATAAAAATAAAAGTGACTGGTTAATTATCTCTGTTTGAAGAAGAGTCATCGTTTTAACTTGATGGCATGTGCCATTACACCCTCTGCAGTCTTTCTTCCTGTTAGTTGGGTGTTTATCTTGACATACAGTGGTAAACTTGACTTAAGCAGTGGTTCCATGACATTGTACATGCTGGAGAGAAATAAGGCTGGAATAAGTCCTCTGCCTATATTTTAACTTTTTTTTTCTTTAGGGAATTGCATTATTTATGGGCCTCCCTTTCCCTTAGTCACAAATCACTTATTTCATTCAGATCTGCAAACGTATTGCCCAGACTAATCAGTCCCAAACCACCAATTCAATCAGTGATGCTGAGATAAACTCATTGCCCTTGTGTGCTGAGCCAACCGTTTCACCAGCTTGCATTTGATTTGTGGCTCCCTAAAATGTTTATAAAGTTGAAAATTTAACATTTCCACTTGCCATTTTATATATTTAAAAATGTCAATTGTCCCTTTTAGCTACTTAATCTATGTAAATTTAAATGGGGTATACAGGAGTTGGCCGGGGCTCGACCCGCTCCGAGGTGGTGGGGAGCCACACCGACTCATTACCTGTTGGGGCTGGAGTGCTTTGTCTGGCTGCAGGGTCTTGCCCAGCAGCCCTTGCAGTCCTGAAAGATACAGGAAGCCTGACCCCGGCTCAGGGCGGGCACCAGCATTAGGTCAGGGCTCAGACCCTTAGTCAGGGTTGAGCAACAGTAAACAAAGTATTTAGCCCAGGCCCTAGGTCAGGCCGGGGCAACAAACGCTGCGGCAGAGCTCAGGCCCTCAGGCAGGGATGAGCCACAGTAATAGGCCTGAGCCTCAACAGGCCTGGGAGAGGGGGAGACTGCCACCCACGGGTTGAGTGGCAGGGGGGACGCAGGCCCTCCCACTCCACTGCATCCCTGCCCGGGGCCCTAGCAGTGGCAGAACACCCGCTGCTTCGTCAGTGGGGATCCTGGCCGCAACACACTGACATCGGCTCTGGCAGTGCTGCAGCCAGACTGGGGTCGGCTGCCCCCGGGCTACTTCCAGACTCCCTCTCTGGGCCTACCTGGGTGCTGGCGTTGGCCTTGGGGGGATCCTGGACCATGGATTCGTCCGGCCAGAGATCGTTTGGCAAGTCCGGGAGCTCCTCCAGATAGGAGGCTTAGGGCAGGTCCGGCGGCTCCTCGGGGTAGCGGGCGCAGGGTAGGCCCAGCGGCTCCTCGTGGTCACTCCGGGCCGCGGAGGTTTCCCAGCCCCGAGCTAGGCTGGAGACGTCTGGTCTCTCCGGCTGCTGGGGCCAGACTGAGTTCTGAGGGTCTGGTTTTATACTTCTGGGTCGCCACCTGACCCTCTGAGGGGCAGGCTCAGAACTCCCTAGCTCCGCCCACTCTGGCCTCCAGATGGGCTCTTCCCCTTCCGGGGCAGCGGGGAGCCACACCGACTCACTACATGGGGATAAAAAGCAGACTCGCCACCTGAGGACAATAACAGACTCTATGCAGATCTGTCTTCCTCCTATTCCACAAACAATGCACAGTGGACTCAGACCCAAATAAAACAGAATTTAATACATTAAAATGAAAAGGGACAGCATGTTTTGGTCCAAACTTTTGGCAAGTGTGCCGGAGGATGAATAAGGATGGCAGAATCTGGCCTTTTTGTTTTTTTATTCATCCAGATGATTCTTAAGACTGTACAAAAAAAATCACTGTTTACTTGGAAAAAGAAAATGCTCCAGATATAATAGGTCAAATTCTGTTCCCCACTGCAACCCCTTCAAATTCCCCTACCCCTGCCATACATAATGGAATACAGGAGAATATTATGGTATATTTTCTGGTGCTAAGTATCAGGGGGCAGCTGTGTTAGTCTGTATCCAGAAAAACAACAAGGAGTCCGGTGGCACCTTAAAGACTAACAGATTTATTTGGACACGGACTCCTTGTTGTTTTTGTGGTGCTAAGAATTCTACAAAAACCCCAATTTCCCCACACAGAATTTCTATTCTCTTTCAGGGATGGAGCCATGGGATCTATGCTGCATAGAGAAGAGGAGGCAGATAAAAGGGTCCTGAGGTAGTGCAGAAACACAGGGCTTCCCTCCAGATCCTGAAGGGGCAACCTACTTGTTCATGCCATGCTAATGCAGAACCCTGTTAATTAAGGAAATAATCCGGAGGAAACTCTGCAAGTGGAAGCTCATGGAGTTCTCTGTTAAATATGTCATTTCTGCCTAGGGAATGATCTAGATCAGTGTTCCCTGAACTCATTTCTAAAATGGACTGAGAATAACATGGTTTAAATGTTTAGTTTGTAGACAAGGCAGCAAATGTACATTAAATCTATTTTGATATCATTAGGATAGCGCCTATCAAAACACCATATACCAAAGAATAGCTTGATTGAAAGACCCTGCTTTCACTAATACCAGTCCTTTAAATTTATTCAGGCCACAGTATTATAATCGCCTCACACACAATTTTTTCACTGAGATTTTCTTTGGCCTCAAGGTCCTAAGGGCCCAAACAATTTGCTGATCATTCTGGCACAGTGCAATATAATGGCCCCATTGGAACAGTTAGATCCTAACATATCAAGGCCTTGTTGGGGACATTTTAATTCCAGTATTAATGACACAATGTGTTGTAACATTCTTATGGAGCCATTAGGATCTATTGTGTCAGACTGTCATGTATTAGCCTTAACTCTGTGTACTGAGGAGACATTTTCTGTTCCCAATTAAAATAAATAAATAAACCAAATTTACTGGGCATGAAGAATAGCTGCTTTTCCAAATGAAGTAACCGGATCAATTTTAATTTATTTCCCAAAATAGGAAAACCAATTAGTTTCACTTGGAACCAATCACCTGCAACATTCCATGTAAAAAAACCCAAACAAACCTCTCCCCCACCAACTGTTTTCAAGTTCTCTCAGCACAAAAAGCACCTGCAACCATAAAATTTTCACATCGTTCAAAAGTAGGCCAAAGAGATTTAAACTCAGTTCATAAAAGAATATTTCATTCATCTACAGCAGGGGTCGGCAACGTTCGGCACGTGGCTCGCCAGGGTAAGCACCCTAGCGGGCTGGGCCAGTTTATTTACCTGCTGATGCGGCAGGTTCGGCCAATCGCGGCCCCCACTGGCCGCGGTTCGCTGTCCTGGGCCAATGGGGGCGGCGGGAAGCTGCGACCAGCACATCCCTCACCCGTGCCACTTCCCGCCGCCCCCATTGGCCCAGGACGGCGAACCGAGGCGAGTGGGGGCCGCGATCGGCCGAACCTTCAGCGTCAGCAGGTAAATAAACTGGTCCGGCCTGCTAGGGTGCTTACCCTGGCAAGCTGCGTGCCGAACGTTGCCGACCCCTGATCTACAGCAACCATGGGTTTGATTGTGTCCTCAGTGATGCTTAGTGTGACTTGATCACAAACATAAATAGGAGGAGATGCTTAACTACAATGATCCTTTCAGAAATGCACATGGTTAACCTGATTTTCAAGTTTGGGATTGGAAAGAAATTTCTCTTCTAGGCACATTGGCAGGGGCTTTATTTTTTCCCCACTCTCCTTTGGAGCAAAAGGTAAAGATTAGGTCAGTATATCCCTCAGAGTCAATTTCCTGCATTTACAGGGGGATGTGAACACTCCTGGCCCTTGGCCCTTCCTGTTTTTCTTCTTCTGTATATCCAGTGAGAGTCATGTGTACATATCAAAGGGATCATATTTTAATATGCACTTTTGCATGCCAAAGCTGAGCCTCAAGCAAATTTTTATGCTTATAACCCCTGAAAATAAGCAATTCTGATGGAAATGCTGACAGACCCTTACTTGTAGCATCATGAAAAGGTGGGGTTTATGGCAATATTTTTAGCACAGTGCTTGGGAAATAATTACACCATTTCTCCCATAATCACTTCTGATACTTTCAACTGAGACACACCTTTCTTTCCTCTAGGGGTGAGAATGGTATATTAACATCTCCTCTAATACAGGGATTACAGGAGTTTTGAATACAATAGTAAAATCATCTGGGTCTGTTTCCTGTATATATTCCCTGTTAAAGACCAGATGGCTAAACTATAAACCGGATAGCATGAAAATCCAAGATGATGATTGAAAAGTAATTATAATATAGGTTAGTACAGTCTCACTAAATACAAAATCCAGACTTTCTCCCTCTTGATTCAGTTTGTCTTACAGCCCACCTATGCTTTTCAGATTCTATGCTCAAAAAGTCCCAGCATGCATGAAATGCAGTTAATCCTTGGCTACTATCAAATGTATTTCTGGAACATTTCACTTCTACTCAAAACATATAGTTGTTTTTGCATTTTTTTTTGTTTTTTTTTTTAATTTAAATCTTTAGTGCTTTCTAAAGTTTGCAGTTTGGTGTTAGTACCAGAGCTTTAATTAGCTACATTTTTTTTGTCACTTATTAAATGAGTCTTTTTACTCATCACAGCATGATGGGGTACTGCACCATCTCTCCAGCATATGCAAAACCATGCATCACAAGAGGATTTAAATTGCTTTTTCCAACTACCCCAACAGAATTGCAGCTTGACATTTTCTGTTATCAGAAAGGCAGCTCCATTAAGCTAGAGGTCAGGAGAAAGTATATACATAGACTTGGGACCCTGCCCTGTCTACCTCAACCCATTGTTCTTCCAGCAGTTGCTTATTTAAATGTATATTTGGAGCGTAAGACTCATATGTGCATGTATCTATAACTTAGTATTGCTAGAAATAGAATAGTTGTTTAGTTCTGATTCTAAGAGGGATGACTGCTTTTTTCTCTATAATCTTTGGACATAATCTCTGACTGTCTGTGTTTGGCAATGCAAAAGGGAACAATATCAGCTAAAACACCTCCAAACCATCCCAAATATCTTGTAATTTGAGCGTTTTGAGCTATTTACAGTAGTAGTCATATCACTCCCATTCAGACTGCATCGATATGTCCCTCAAAAGGCAAGGAAACGTGTTAAAGTTTCTCTATATGGTTTATTTTCCCTATTTTCAATGTGTATAAAACACTGGCACTCAGGCCTATTCATTTAGTGACAGCAGATTGTGCTTTCATATGATGTGAATTTGGATTCTGAGTATGGTCCCTTATTCCTGAGGCCATAAAGGAGCTGTGTGGAAGCAAAGTGATTTGTCCTGGGGATGAGGCAGGCTCTCTGTCTGGATGCTCTCAAGTGACCCTTTCTGACTGATCCAGGAGCAGTTTAACAGGCTATGAAGACACACAATTAGTGACCAATTATCCCTATTTTTTCCCCACAGGATCACTGCCTCATTCAGAGCACAGGATGGACTGTGATCACAGTGTGTAACTATTCAATATTTCTTTTTGTATTCATCAATGTGGGCTCCATCTCTAAAGTACTTACTGCATATCATCCAAACCCTGCATTGAATACAGAATTGTAATTTTCCTCATGGGCTTTCCTATGGTGCTTATCACTCTAGAGAATCTGAGTGATTCACAAACATTAATAACTTTATCTTCGCAACCCCTGGTAGAGGATGTGGTATTATTTCCCTCATTTTACACCTGGGAAACTGAGGCACAGTGATATTAAGGCCAAAATTGTCAAAAATGTTCACTAATTTTGGGTGCCCATTTTGAGATGCCAGGGGCCTGATTTTTCAGAGTACTTAGCATCATTAGCACTTTACATTTCAGAGCCCAGCTCCCATTGACTTTGCTGGCAGCTGTGAGTGCTCAGCACTTCTTAAAATCTGACCCTACATATCTCAAGTCAGGCACCCATTAAAATAAGGAACACACAATTAGTGGCTACCTGTGAAAAGTTTTGATTTATGTGACTTTCCCAGCAACACATAGGGACTTTCTGTGTCTGAGGCAGGGAGAGACTATAGTTCTCTAGAACTGCATTCCACTTGAATGGGACAGGAACCAGCTTTTCCATTTTTGCAAGAAATTCCAGAGTTTGAATTGCCTCCTCTCCAATTTTGAGTGAAAAGAAATTTTGGATAAATATTAATTTGGGGTTGATCAAAACATTTTGTTTCAATAAAAGCAGAGCACAGTTTGTTCCAATTTTGACATTTAAAATAATTTTAATAATATAAAAAAATTGAAACAGGGTGTATTTAAATAAATAGATTTCCATGTCATTTCCCCCAGTACTGTTCCTATTCTCTCTCATCTAGTGAAACATCCCACATCCATCCCGTCTTAGGGCAAGTCCCTGTTAGCATTACCCATAATTTAAGTCACTTAGGGAAAGACAATGGGAGCTCAGTGCCTAACATCTATTTATGCTTTTGAAAATCTCCCTCTTATATTACCACAGAAATATCAAAAGAAAATGCAGTAACATCAAGCCATTTTCAACAACTTTGTATTGCAGGGCTATGCTAGAGGAGGCTCACAAGAAACAGTTAAAATTCTTCCTCCCAACTGCCTTTGCTGGAATTCCAGTTCCCCCCACCCCACACTGAATATTGTTCAATCATCCCTGTAAGAGAAGCCTTATCCCTAAGGCTCATTAAAATAATTCGTCAGAACACACAAGTATTGGCAGGTATTTAAAAAAAATAAAGTGGGAGAATACATTTAGACCCACAGATCCATTGTTAAAGTTCACAAATTAAAAGCTGTGCTAGAATGTCAATACAGTCAGTCGATTTTTCAAGAATAAGATATAAACATTTTCAGCATGTGGCACTTAATGTTTGACAAGTGTCACTTTTGACTTCTTTTGTAATGAGATAGGAGTTTTGTTTAAATTAACAGATACCCAAGTTACGCACTACTGGTCACAGAGAAAATGTATGGTAACCCTTGTTAAAATACCTGCACTACATCTCTGCAGTACTGGTGCACTAAGAAGAAGTGGTAATGACATCTTAAGATTGCACACTGGGAAGGGTAGGATCCAAAATAATATATCTGGATTTTCCCCCCAGAAGTAGTGTTTACTCGACCCCAGAGATAATTAAATGATTCCAAGATACCCCCAGAAGTTCTCATAACAAATTTCAAAGATGAATGGAAAATCTGAGAAATATGGATACTAAAAACAAAATCACCCCTCCTAAAGAGAAAAAAATATTTGCTTAGAACTGTATCTCGGGAATTTGGATTATCTAAATGATGAGAAAAGTCAGGGACACTAAAGATTTTAGCCATCTTAGTGCCAGAGCTTTCTCTTAACACTCTCAAATCCCTCTTTAATACAAAATCCCACACGCGCTGATCCCGGAACCAGAAAAAAGCAGTAGATTGGATGGATTTTCCCAGGAGAAAGGGATAAAAAGTAGTAAGTAGCCTATTGGGGGAAAAGCCATAGACTTGGGAGGTCTGTGTAACAGTAACACTATCCACTAGAGTCAGTAGATGCTGACCTCTGCCATATAGCAGTGGTATAAACTTGTCATGTGATTGGGGTTAGAGAAATAAAGACCAATCTCTTACCAGCACTCCTGTCTCTCTCAGTTATATGGTGCCCATGGTGCCCGTGCTCCAGCAATATTCAGGGCATGGGGGCCTGTCTCCACCATTGTTCAGGGACGGGTCTCTCCCCCGGCCCTGCCTGCCACCCCCGCGCGCCTCCCATGAGCGTCCCTGCCTGTGCCCTGGGCAGCGGGCGGCTGCCCTGCCACTCAGCACTGCGCTCCGCTCTGCCAGCTCCCGGCATTAACTGCCGCCGCAGGGTCCTAGCACTTCCCAACCACTAGTGCCAGGGCAGGCTGACCCTGATCCTGCCCCTGCCCTTCCGCCTCAGACGGTCGGGCCCTTCCCTTTTCCGGCGGGACCCTCCACCAGCACAGGGCCCCCCCCGCTTGTAGTCACCACTCTTGCCCCATGCTGTGCAAGGGGCAGCCCCATCCCCTGCCCCCAGTGAGGCTATAATGAGGGGCAGCAGCAGGGGAGGAGGCACACATGTGATGGCAGCCCCTCCCCCCACACCCACCATAGGGAAGGCGAGGGGGTTTCCTGGAGCTGAGAGGGGCCCTAGGAGCACATGCAGTGATAGTGCTGCGGGGGAGAATGGGGGGTCTCTCCCCTGGAGCTCGCTGCTGCCAGCGGGAGAGGGCTGGGGGAAGTCCTTCTCTCTGGCCCCAGCCGGGGACAGACTGCCTTCACTCCAAACTGCCCTGCCCCACCCCACCCCACTCCAGAGCCCGCACACACACCCGCATCCCAACCCTCTGCCCCAGCCCTGAGCCCCCTCCTGCACCGTGAACTCCTCATCCCCGGCCCCACCCCCATCCACACTTTAGCCCTCTGCTCGAGCCCCTCCCACACTCCAAATCCCTCACTCCCAGCCCACCCCAGAGGCAAGACTTGGATCCGTTCTGGGCACCACCAAAAATTATACAAATCTGTTGCCCCTGCACCCTTATAATGGATGGAATACTTCTGGAATCACTGAAACCCAAAACTTAAAGCAAAATGTGAAGGTGAAAGAGATGGGTGCTGCAAATCCACAAGGATAAGAAAGGAAGAAAACACTGGCAAGTTTACAGTGCTGGATTCAGAAGGACCCTGAGGTTCTTATAGCTGTCAGTAGCTTGCTGAACTTGCTTCTGGTACATGCTACAAGCTAAGCTACTGTTTCCTAAATATCTCTTTGAAAATGACTTAGCTACAAATGAATATTCTCTTGAAAGAAAAAAACAACATTATTATTAATTTTTTATTCCTATAAAAGCTTCCTCCCTTTACTTATTGCTCAGTTTAACTTCAACAGTTACTTTTAAATAAGAAAATAGCAATCGTACTGGTATGTAGCCAAATTTACTGGAGGCTTTAGGATCCTCAGGGTCCTGTGGCCGCCAGTGCATTTAAATTAACTTTAAATATTTAAATACCATTACAAATTCAAATATATGAACATATGTGTTCTCATTAAACCAGATCATTTTATAAAATATACAAATGCTCAGAAAATTTTTAAAGCAGATAGTTTATGTTTTCAGAGGCCTACTCTATATTAAACACAAAACATAGCAAACAAACAGCATTAATCAAGATATGAGGCACTGGGTTTTTATCTTGTGCTTTTCAGTTCACTCAAGAAATATTTATACTATATTAAAACAAACTTGATTTATCTGAAAATGTAACGTATAGGGTTATATCCTTCTGTAATATGATGTATATGAAGGCCCTTAACTCAAAGGCCACTGAAATTAGTGTGAACTCAATTTTTTTTTCATGTACTGCATGATATTTATAGTATGAAATAACTTCACACTGGTAAAACTAAACTGGCTCTTTATTAAGAGAACTATTTACAGAAGTGCTGGAAATACAGCTAGCATGCCAATCATGTGCACACAGACTGACTTTCTGGTGTCTCCTCCAAACTTTTCCCTTCTGCAGTCTGTGCTTCTCCCTCCAAGTTCCATGCAGGCTGCTACATCTTTCCCTTTAACAATGTTTGTTGTTATGTCTTTTGTGCAATTGCTGACTTTCTGGGGCCACCAGTTACTATTACATAGCCCACCTTTACTGCCACCTCACTGTGACCTGTTAGACCTTATATTTCTTCAACACAATACTGCTCTTCGAACCAGTCTCCCACTTCCTGTTTGTGTTACTGCCATTCATGTGGGACTTGCTTCCACCCAGTTACAGCACTTTTTTCTGTTGGATGGATGTCCTGTTGGTCCTCTGTATTATTCGTACCACGTTTTAATTACTCAGGCCAGCTGATGGCTGAGGCACTTTCTATGTCCTCTTGGTCCTGGCCTTGGCCCTGACCCCATCTGTCTGGATGTGCCAACTGTCTGACACTACTTCACAGCTGTCCTCAGTTTAATCTCTACTGCTGTCCTGAATCTGTAGCTACTTCATATGACCCATGTTCCACTGCAGCCTGGACTTTTGCCTTTTGCTATTACTTTGTGTGGCTATTTGATGGTTTAACCTAGACCTGCTCACTTGAGTTTAGTAGCCTCAGGTACTTGGTTCACTTTGTTGTAGCAGGCTGCCGGCTTAGCTTGGTGCCTTTGCTTCTGTGTATTATCTGTCATTCCACCAATGGGCTGCAGCAGACTACCCCTCATGGGAAATAGAGTCTTGGTTCTCAAACCAATCAGTGTCTGTGCTGGGCTACTATCTAGTCCCTGGGAGGGCGTATTGCAATAGTCCTATATCTCCTGGTAGGGATATCTTCCAGTCTGTTTAATCTCTGGGCTGTCATTACTGCCAGCTCCGCCCTCTCATTGCTTTGTGGGTACCCAGGGGAAGCCATCTTGTGCTCAAATTTCCATGGGGTGCTGAATCGTTTGAATTCTGCAGCAATGCACTTTGCATGCATGTCAGGTTTGTCATACCTTGCAAAATATGCATTCAGTTTTCTGATCATAGTTCTTACCTGAGTTTCCTGCAGATAGTCCATCTCCCAGAAACTGGAGCAATAATCTACTGAGACCATGAGTTCCTGTTAATTAAAAGTGAACAGTTCTGTTCTGATCTTTTCCAAGGGTTGGGTAGGTATTTAATGAGGTTGTAGAGTATCCTGTCACTATACTCTTTGCACATGTCACACTTCTCCATGTATGCTCTCAACTGGGCCTGGCCAGCAGATACACTTTCTGGCTTATCTCAGGCATGCCACTGTAGCCAGGTGTGATGTGTCACCTCTTAAATCTGTTTGGATTACTGCTTAGTTCCCTTTAAACAAGATCATGTCTTGCACACACAGTTCATCCCTTACCTGGTAATAGGGAGTAAGTGCATAAGGCATTTGCTTCTTCAGATCTGGCCAGCCTGGGGTATGAACTATTTTACTGCCTTGTATCACTTCATCCTGTTTGGTAATTTGTTGGATTTCCTGGAGCCTCCCATCAGAGATATGAAAGTATTGTAGCATACTGATAGACTAGCTTTTGTCCTACAGAGCCATCTGTGTAGGACTTTGGGAGGTATGCACAGTTCAGTGTAACTGTTACCAGTATTTACTTTCCTTGGCAATACCACACCCTCACCTCAGAGTGATGGCATCTCAATAACATGTTGTGGTCACTTGTGTGCTCTCAGCAGGCGCTCCTTCATGATGCTTTCTAATGGCTTGTGATATGACTGCACGTCCACCTCCTACCCAAAGGTGAAATGATGGAATTGTTCCATTCCGAAGAGCACAGCCAGTAGCTTGTTTTCCTATCTGCGCATATCCCCTTTCTTTGTCTGTCAGGGAGCTAGTAAGAAATGCTATGGGCTGCATGTGTGTTGCTCTGAGGCATCACACTGTAGCTCTAGCTGCTTTGCAGGACTGTAGTATATTATATCTGGTGCATCACTTATGATTTTCTTTACTCTTCCAATACCTGTTTTTGGATCTCTGACCATTCCCAAACTGTATTGTGTGTTAACTGTATCAAGGAATCCACAGGCTTCTGATAGGTGTTTGCAGAATCTGGAAAGATAGTTGGCTATCCCTATAAATTGTTGGACTCTGTTCATATCCTTTGGTCTGGGCACTTCCTTAATGGCTTTCAGGTTTTCAGGGTTCATCCAAAGTCCCACAGAAGTCAGATGTCTGATGTAGGAAACCTCTGTTCTCCTCAGCTTCAGCTTGTTGCATTCAGACTAATATTCCACATGCAACACCTGTTTAGGAGTTGCCACAGCTTGATATCCTACCCCTGCATTGTTCCTCTGTAAAATCGCCTTCTCCTACAGTAAGAATATCATCAGTACAATATTTATGTCAATCAGGGAGTCCCTATTGTCCCCAGTTCAGTTTGCACTGGAACACCTCTGGGGCCAGAGTAATGCCCATAGACATTTGTATCCAGTGGTACCAGCCTAAAGGTGTGGCAAAGATTGTCATGTGGATAGATGGCTCATCTAGCTCAATATACTAGAACCTATGCTTGCCATCAAACAGTGAACATTTTTGCCCTGCAAAATCATGTAGCATATCCTCAATCAATAGTGATAGGTAGTGACTTCTTGTCAATGCTCTCTTCAGTGGTTTTGGATCAACGCATATTCCGAGTTTACCTGAAGGTTTCTCACTGTTACTAGGCTGCTGATCCACCCCATGCTAGTTTCCACAGGTGTAATGATGCCTCTTCATTGCAGACTTGCCAGTTCCTTTAACAGCTCTCCCAGGGCTAATGGAACACTGCTTTTCACTAATCACACAGGCTGTATGTGGAGATCTGTTTCTAAGTTCCGTTTGCCCTGTAGGTGTCCTCTCCTTGGAAAATGTCCATATATTCTGTTATAATGCTGGTCAGGACCACATTGCCTGTCCTCCTTGCTCTCTCACTTTGGGGATATTCTGCGGTTGTACTGTCATCTAATTCATGGCTTGTACTGTCCCGTTGCCAGGGTTGCCATAAGTACTGATAAAAAGGACTTAAGTTCCAAGCACACCATTGCAGGTGTACTTAAAAGTACAAGTATGCTGTGGAAATAGTACTTACGTATGTATAAGTAAAAGTACAAGCACAAGTGCTTTCCACTCCTGTATTCCCTGCAATTGTCTGGTGAATTACAATGACCTAAATAATATACGCACATAGTGGAAGAGAAAGAAAAAGAGCAGCAATGAAAGGCTGCAGCAGACTAAGCAATTGTTTAGGCCCTAATTTCCCAACAGCCCCTTCAACACTGGAGTGTATCCAGTGACTGGTAGATATTTCTTACCCTACCCTGCAGAGGGTGCAGCTGCTGAACTTATTCCCTCAATGCTGGACACAGAGTTATGGGCTAGGCTGGGAAACAAGCCTCCCTGCTGCCAGTTGCAGTGACCAATCAGAACTGAAGGGGGTGGGGCCACCATCCTCACTTGCTGGTGCGACAGCAGGGCCAAAAGAAAATAACTCTGGCAGCCAGAATCATAGAAATGTAGGACTGGAGGAGACCTAGAGAAGTCATCAAGTCCACCTTTCCATGCTGTGGCAGGACAAAGTACACCTAGACCATCCATGAGAGAGGTGCTTGTCCAACTTGCTTTTAAATGCTTCCAATGACGGGGCCTCCAGAACCTCCATTGGTAGCCTATTCCAGAGTTTCACTACCTTATAGCTAGAAAGTTTTTCCTAATTTCTAACCTAAATCTTTCTTGCTGCAGATTAAGCCCATTACTTCTTGTCCTACCTTCAGTGGATGTGGAGAACAATTGATAGCCATCCTGTTTATAACAGCCCTTAACATATTGGAAGGCTGTTATCAGGTCCCCACTCAGTCTTCTTTTCTCAAGACTGAACAGGTCCAGTGTTTTCAACCTTTCCTCTGAGGTCAGCTTTTCTAAACTTGTATAATTATTGTTGCTCTCCTCTGAACCCTTCAGTTTGTCCACATCTTTCCTAACTTGTGGTGCTCAGAAGTGGACACAGAACTCTAGCTGGGGCCTCACCAGTCCTGAGTAGACTGGGACAATTACTTCCTGTGTCTTACATACAACACTCCTTTTAATACACTCCAGAATCATATTAGCCTTTTTGCAGCTGAGTCACGTTGATGACTCATATTCAGTTTGTGATCCTTTATAACCCCCAGATCCTTTTCAGCAGTGCTTCCAGCTAGACCGGGGGTAGGCAACCTATGGCACGTGTGTCAAAGGCGGCACACGAGCGGATTTTCAGTGGAACTCACACTGCCCGGGTCCTGGCCACTGGTCTGGGGGCTCTGCATTTTAATTTAATTTTAAATGAAGCTTCTTAAACATTTTAAAAACCTTATTTACTTTACATACAACAATAGTTTAGTTATATATTGAAGACTTATAGAAAGAGACCTTCTAAAAATGTTAAAATGTATTACAGGCATGCGGAACCTTAAATTAGAGTGAATAAGTGAAGTTTCGGCACACCACCTCTGAAAGGTTGCTGACCCCTGACCTAGATAATTATTCTCCATTTTGTAGGTGTACACTTTATTTTTCCTTCCTAAGTGAAGTACTTTGCACTTGTCTTTCCTGAATTTAGGCTTACTGGTCTATAATTCCCCAGGTCTTCCTTTTTCCTAATTCCCTCTAAGCTGGTACAGTGAGTTCTGGGGGCCTACCAGAATCTGGGACAGTTAGGAGAGATGCGGAAAAGCTTTTGTAGATAAACTTATGTACTTAATGTAAAAAAGTTCAGGGGAAGACGTCCTGCTGCACAGCAGTGCATGGTATTCATGTGTCAACTACTATAAATGTCAAGCAATAATGTCTTGTTTCATGGTTTTCTTATTAACAGCCGGCATTTGCCCATTGGCTTCGGAATGGGTTTTTTTGTATATTACTGGCTCCTAGTCACATTTCTCCAGTCTAATACTGCTGTTTACCAGTGTTGCTGTAATTCAGCTGGAATTTAATTAGTCTCTAATATTATAGCTGTGAATATGGCAGTTTAATGGGTGGCAGTCTTCTTTTGCAGTGTGTGCACATTAAGCATCTTTGGATCTATTGAAGTCACACTGTAGCGATCCTCTTCACTGGAAGTCTCTATATCCTCAATCACTGCAGGTACTGCTGCTTTTTATTTCCTGGGATAGCTGAAGCACTGGAACAAATTGGTTCTGATTCCCACATTCCTTGTAACTATGCCAATAGACTGGGTATGTTTCTTTCAGCCTTTCATGCTGCTGTTCACAGTATACCCACTGGACCAGGATGCCTGCTTTCTCAATAAGTCTCTCGCTGTCCTGCTGCCTGGGTTCCTTTAGGTTGACCTTATGTATTTGTTCTGCACTAGTGGCTGTTTTTATTTTGATCCTTTCCCTGGACAGTTCACCTGCCCTTGATATATGGAGGGGTTCCTCTCAGTTTCTCCTGTAAGCAAGAATCATCCTCTCTTTAATTTGGAAATCTTTCATACTTCTAAAGTTGCATGTGGATTCCAGAGTTCTAAGCTCTGTAATGTAAATATTTATTCCCTCTTCCTATTCTTTGTTTTGGTTTAAAACAAAACAAAAGACCCAGTATCTCGCTACAGTGCCATTCTGTCTTGTGGGTAACAGTCTTTAAATACCTTTATCAGCTGTTGCAATGTCTAGGGCAGTATTCCTGGCACTAGAGACTCACTCACTTCTCTTTTTTTTAACCCAATAAGATAATAAAACAGCTTTATCTTCATTGTCTCATATTTATCCCCTTTCGTTATCTCTGTTTAGATTCCATTCTTGCTTCCATGCTTGTGCAATGTCTTGTCTGGAAATCTAGCATTCCTGGTGACCTCAGTCCCCCATGCTACCTGTTTGCTCTGTTTCTAGGTGCTACTTTGTTTGCCTATTAATCACACTCTCTTCCTTGCTAAGAGTCTCACTAGACTGACTGCTGCCACCATATTTCAGGTGCTACATGCTGGGTAACAACATGACAGGTCTCTCTGCTTCCAAAACTAAACTGGTCCTTTATTAAGAGAACTATTGACAAAAATAGTACAACTACAGCTACTATTCAAATCATGTCCCTATAAAGTTCTTGGTGCCTCCTTCAAACTCTTCCATCCTGCTACCTATGTTCTTCTCTTCAACTGCCATGAAAGTTCTCTCAGTCTGGGGCTTATCAATAGGGTTTTCAGTTGACAGAAAGAAGGGACAAATGCAATGATATTCATTCAACAGATGTCAATTGCTATTCCAACATTCTCAGAATTGCCTAGGTTCGACACCCTCTCTTCTCATCTACCCACTGCTGATATAAAACAAGGGAGCTTTGTACTCTCTTGGCTACTGTTTGTAGCTGGAGGAGGAAGGGGGAGATTTCCCTCATTTCTCCTGCAGTTCTGAGTGCTGGAAGATGAGGAAGCAAGGTTCTCCCATCTTCTTTCTCCTTGCTGTCTGTCTGTGTGTGGCATCTCTCTTTCCATCTCCCCCTTCACTTCTTGAGAAGACATCCTCAGCAGCTGTGCATGGCTCTGAGGGTGGGAGGGGCACATGGGTACTCTATCCTGCAGGTGGGAGTGGAGTGAATGATTCCCATATGTTTAAATCAATGCTATGCACAGTGTGCCTGAAAGGAAAGGGGTTGTTCTAATGATAGGTATTGTGCTTGTGACCTATCAGCAGAGCTCTCACCTGTACTGCATTAGGAGGTACATGCTGCATTGGAGCCAGCCCAGCTTCCCTGCACTGTTCTGAACAGATGGCTCAGCTGCTGCCTGGGAGTAGACGGCTCAGCTGCTGCAGCCTTTCTGAGCTCCCTGCTACTCTCTCCCCCTTATGAGGAGTGGGAAGAGGCCTGACAATATTTTGTAAGGAAATGGAGTGGTCAGCCAACATTCATCAGGGGTAACATGGAGAAGGAAGAGAGATGGCTCTGAGCCCCTTTGCAAATGTCAGCCCAGCAGACAGGCTCTCTTCCTCACCTTAAATTTACTGTTGGTTCCTGAGCACCTCCCCTCTTTTCCTGCCAGGTCTCTCTCTGCTTGCAGGAGGGAGATGGGCAGGTGGCCAAGAGTTACTGCAGCGGCATCTTCTTCTTCCTGGAGAGGGACAGGATCCCTGAGCTGCAGTAGAAGGAGCGGCAGCTGCAAATATGGGGCCCCAGTCTGCCCTGCAGCAAGCCTAAGAAGGGGGATAGAGGCAACTAGTATTTATTGTGTGCATGCAATATGAGGGAAGGCAGGGGTATTGTGAATAGAGGCAGCCCGTTTTCATTAAAGGCTGCTGGGGAGAGGGGTAGGAGCTATTATTCATTAGGGGATGGGGTAGGTAGCATTAATTGTACTGTCTGTCAGAGAGAAATTTCATGGGGTAGAAATTTCATGAAGTGAGGTTGAGGGAAACCTTATCAGGGCCCATCCTTCTCACCCTTTGCACCCCTCTCCCCAGTGTACCAGCAGAAGCATGGGCATTGACCCTCCCCTGCCCATATTCCCTAGTGGCCGAACTGGGGGAGAGAAATATTTTGTTGCACATAAGGCTATGAGTGACTGTATAATTGATATTAAATGATAATACCTCATTTATAAGGTGTATGAAATACCTCACTAGGTGTATGAAAGATCAGTTTAGCAGTCAGTAACAGGCACCCCACCCCACACAAATAACCTGGCCCAGATTACAAAACTGCTTTCTTTCATTCGTACATGGCAAAAAAAATTTAGAAACAGGTTTTATACTTGCATTGCACCATAATTGGCAGATTAAAATGCTTTTTAATAGACACGTTCCACATTTGGGTAATTTGTCACACGTTGCAATGTCTTGTGTTACACAGTGGCAGGCTTGAAAGTTAAGAGGTATGCTTGTCAGCATTCACCCAACAACTCAAAAAGAAATGCCCATGCCTTGGGGGAGAAGCTGGGAGTACTTATTTAAATTCACAAATTAAACCTATTAACTCAGTGGACTGTTTCTGGGATGGCAGGTGGCACTATTTTATTGCTAGACTTCTGAGGGTGCTGAACAGAATAGAAACATTTAACCATGAGTGTCCTATTGACTTAGCTCAGTGGCACAGGATACCTTGCTTCTGACCAACTCCAGTTATTAAGGGTAGGTCTACTCTACAATGCTACAGGCTGCTGTAGCATAGACATTTCCTACAATCGATGGAAGAGATTTTTCCATCAAGGTAGGTAATCCCCTGCTCCAAGAGGCAGTACTAGGCTGCTAGAAGAGTCCTTCCATTGGCCAAGTCGCATCTACAACTCCTGAGCTTAGGACACAATTTTTCTCAGCCCTGAGTGATGAGTGAGATTGACATAAGTTTTAGGTATAACCCAAACTAGAAACAAACAAACAAAAATCTTCCAAACATTTTTGCAGTGAAAGGCAGTTATTAAAAATTTGGGGTTTTCAATGAATTCTCCCCTCCCCCCATCAAAAAAATCAATACTAATTCCTTGCCAAAATTTTTCATGGGGAATTTTTTTCTAAACGGTTCTACTAATTTATCAATTTATGGTAATAAAATACATATTTATAGAGCTGTACAATGATAGCACTTTACAAACCCAAAGTACACCACCTCTAACCCGATATAACGCGACCCGATATAACACGAATTCGGATATAACACGGTAAAGCAGTGCTCTGGGGGGACGGGGCTGCGCACTCCGGTGGATCAAAGCAAGTTCGATATAACGCGGTTTCACCTATAACGAGATAAGATTTTTTGGCTCCCGCTGACAGCGTTGTATCGAGGTAGAGGTGTAATATGTTTTCTACCCCTGTAGAATATAAAGATATACCTTTGCCTTTTGAATCTTCATCTACTTGAAAACCTCGGGGGGAAATTAGCATGTGTTAAAGGCATTGTACGTTGTCTACCCATGACTTTTCAATATGTTAGCTAACAATACACCTTTTTTTCCTAAGCCAGATAAAGCCACTTACATAAGTCTTATAGTGGGGAACTATATATAATAAATAATTTGCACTAATACATTTGTCACATTGCCACTGAGAGATAGGTTTGTTTTTCCATTTTTTGGTAGATGAAGTGGGGCAAGCAGAGTAAAATTCACCCTCTTGAAAGAGCCTACACCAATCCTACAACACTCCAGTGGAGTCCCATGCATAGCCTTTGTGTGGCTCTGCAAAGTAGCCAGAGTTCACTACATGAAAGCAGGAACTGAATGCACATCTCCTGCCTCCCAGTCCTGGGCTTTAACCACTAACATGCTCTAATCTCTACCATGCTCTCTGTTTAGTACAGAGATCTAAGGATCAGCCTTGCCAACTAGGGAGGAATGGAGTATTTACAATGCATACTGTCATTTCTGATGAATATGAATGGTATTTGTACATCAAGCAATCAGAAATATAATTGTTTATTCATTCCACTATGATGTAAAAATAGTCAATTTAACTGAAAGAGCTGAGATAAATGACATTAACTGTGACATGTGTGTGACTATGCTCATGTGGATCATAGAAGGCATATGGCAGAAGCTAGAAGTTTCAAAGAAGGTTAGAAATCCTTATGCAGATTCACAGAGCATTCACATTAATTACATTTCAAACATCTGAATGTTAGTTGGAAATTTACTCGTGAGACTGAAATTTTGAAAACACACTCATTTTATGACCACAGCTCATTTACAATGTCAGAAGAGCTTTAACATGAGGGCTAACAACTCGAATGAAAGCATGGGTAGTTCCTTGAGAACATAAAATAACCCCAAACCACTCCTTCCTCCCTTCCCCCTCTCTGGAGGACATACACATTGTGTGGTTACCAGGATCAGCACAGGAAATTTTATGGCACATAATAAGGTGGAGTGAGTAGCTCTGCTGTAGGGAAGGAGAATGGTGAGGACAGAACTGTTTTTGTGGAGGACAAAGAAAACAGCCTTGAGACGTGAGAGTAAGGAAAGGAGATAAAGGAATGTCACAGATGGGAAGGAAAGTTAGAAAGAGGGCGATTCTAAATCCAATGGGAAGGGTCTCTGGAAGTAGGACTCATACTGATCCATGGAGATGACAATTGAAATGAATATTTATTAATTTGGGCCGGATCCTGATCTCACATCCTCTGGTTTTCTACCGGAGTAACTATTGATTTCAGTGGGATTACTCCTTAGTTATAGCAGTTAAGTGAAATTAGAGTCATTTATCACTGACATATGAAAAAATGGTCCTTGTCCCAAAAAACTTACAAAATCCATAAAGAAGCACACATGAAACTAAGATCACTTTACCCTGGTACCTCAGAGTCCTTAATGGTGGGCATTTTCAACCCAAGACATATTTTGGGAGTACAAACTGAAAATAAGTGACATTAAAGACAAATAACTTGCTTGTGGTAGATTTGGTTTTAGATACTAATTTGAACCATAATATTAATGATATGAATGTCCTTCTAAAAGTTTAGTATCCCTCCATAGCACTAGGCTATTTCAGTAAGAAACCAAAAATTGAATTAGGGTCTTCTGGAGGGCAGTACAGAATGTCACCCCTAATTAGCAGGGAGCAGCAGAAGCTGGTCCACAGTAAATATTTGGATATCAATTTAAACAGTCTAAGCAGTAATGGGAGTTACTGTATATGCTGTGTTGGTGAGTTAATAGTCAGAGCCTGTCTGGGCCTGCAAAATATTTCCACCTTCCCCACAAAAAAATGTAACCTATTCTTGTCCACTATTCCCATACTCCCCCACAAAAATGTGACATATTCCAGTTCATACAGCATATGGCCAGCCTAAGGACTTGTAGAGCTTCTTGGAAAGATTCTTTGGGATGCACTCCAGATTTAACTAACTCCTCTTTAAAAAGTGTGTGCATTCTATAGAACCCTATCCAGCCACCTGCTATAAAAATGTATTCCAAACAGCTTGTTTCTTTCAATTTAGTTATATGGGTGGTAGTTAACTGGTTTACATTTCTAAGTATCTCAGCAAGGTAAAGGGCTAGGACTGTACTTTTTTCATGAAAGCAGAGATTCCTCTTTATGTTTCTAGGCCTCTGTTTTACAAAGGAAACTGTGCAGGCAGACCATTTACAGCATCAGTGTCCCTAGTACTCCCAAAATCAGAGGTTTCCACCACCATAGGTTTCATGGTGTAATAGTGTTTAATGGTAGTACATTATTCAGCCGCTAGATTCTATGTGCTGTATAGAGTTCCAGGTAGGCCATGGTCTCCGGTAAACAGAAGAGACAAAACGGTGTGAAATCTGTAGCTGTTTTCTTTAATACACTTCCTGTTTAAGATTAGTGATTCCATATACAATTAGAAGGCAAGCTGTGGTGTTAGTCTTCTTTTTTTTTTTCATTTCTTGACGTACATGTTTAAAGTTGTATCCCTCATGTTGCATTAATATTGCCTCTGTATTATCCCAGATTCAGAATTGTGCAGAAATACAGTCCGTTATCACTGCTGCATCACTGTTCTGATCATCTGGGGCATTGCAAAAATGAAAATCAGACTTTTATACCACATCCTAGAAGATCTGAAGGGACTGACTTTTAAAAAGGAAACAAATTATTCATTTAGAAATTAGAGACCAAAATCATTGTCTATTTTTCTAAGTATTACTTAAGATCTACTTTAAACCTGAGTCATTTGTTTTCCTTGTTGGATTCCTGTTGCTTGTGTCTTTGTTTAGGTTCACCATATGTACTTCATTGCTACACTTCCAAACCCCCTGCAAGATTCCTGATACATAGGGTTGCCAACCCTCCAGGATTGTCCTGGAGTGTTCAGGAGTTAAAGATTAATCTTTATTTAAAGTTTGTCATGTGATGAAGCCTCCAGGAATATGTCCAGTCTAAACTGGCAACTCTACTGATACAGTCTACATTATATATATTGAATTTCTCTGTTTTATGAGCACAAGCTTTCTGTTTTACCCTGCAGGGTGGGGAAGCTAGTCTATCACCATTTTGTGAAATTCAGAAAACTTGAACGGTTTATTGTGGAATATGCAATAAGCAAAGAAATACCGAGGGGAAAGGGATTAAGTTTTTAAACAATAAATCCAAGAAATAATGTTACATTTTAAAGAGTTGTCTGAGATTTATCATCATCAGCCAGCCATACACTATACGGTCTAGTCTGCATAGTGCAAGCTTCCTTAGTCTATTTGCATTCTCAGAATACACTGAAAGTAGGATGACAAAAGAAATCAAGGGTAATATTTTTATCTTTAAGAAACCATATGGCAATGTTTGCAACGTGAAGTATTCAAGCTGAGAAAGCAAGAGAGTGGCATGAGAGAAAACATTGCATAGTTGAGATAACTGCTACATAAAGTAGGTGGGTATAAACCCGTGTGCTCAGAGAAGTGTGATTTAGAGGCCAGTTCTGCATCACTGAAGTAAAAGGAAAGTTTGGTCATGGAGCTCAGGGAATCATGATCAGGTCTTTACTGTGGGAATATTTGTAATCAGTCAGGATTACCAACTGCATAAATCACCACTCTATACAACACATTTATGTAGCTTCCCCCCCTGATATTTGTTCTAGGTTTGATCAGGTACATTTAGATAAAGGGTATACATTATATGGCATATCCTGCTAATCATGGCAGAGTGTTTAAAATATACAGTAACTGTGCATTTTCCAATCAATAATATGCATCTTTGTATTCAGAAATGATTGGCCTGAGTCTCTATTTGCTTTCTAACCATCCAGCACTCTTGTGGAATGAATTGAAAGACTGTGTATATTTTCTAATTAAAAACCCCATTAGATCATTACCATTTATTTTCATTAAAACTTGAAATTAATCTTGCAGTAAAATGCCTAGGGACAGCTTGGAAACCATTGGACGTTTGCTTTTTCCAGTCATTCATTTGGCCTCTGATCCTGGCAGATGCTGAGCACCTCCCATGAAATGCTGAGCACTCTCCATTCCCATTGACTTTCCTGGGAGTTGGTGGAGCATAGCACCATTGAGGAGGCACTCAGCACCTGCCCGGATTGTACCCTAAGTAGTAAATTTGCATCTGAGTTCTTTTATCCACAGCAGATTTTTTTTAATCTCCATGTGGCTGCAAATTATGTGATTTACTTCACATCCAAACTACAGCATAACCAGATAACAGAGGAACAGAATTTTGCCTCTGAATGAGAATGTGCACATATCCTAGGGCATGTCTGGATTTAAAAACAAAAGCAAACAGCAAGCTTTGTTTTCTAGTGGTTATAAATATTTTCTTGTATTAGACCAAGTTCTGCTCACCTTACTCATGTTGAAAGCGATGGGATCAAGTCAGTTGAGGAGGGTTTGGTTTTATAACTACACAATCATGGGGGAAAAACATGGGATATCTGCTCAGCTGATGTATCTCTGGAGGATCTAGTCCTATACACAGCAATATGGCAATCAGATTTCCCTTTGCTAAAATTCCTCCCCCAAAACCGGAAGAAGGTTGGGGTGATTTCCCTGGATCTGATTGAGTTGACTCCACTCTGGCTACTACATAATTCCTGCAAGAGGTGAATTATCTTTCGAGTTTATTATAATACTTCCGAAGAGCATATTCTCTAGTTTGGAATCAGATTTCACCAAATTATTGATCAAGCACCCAAATGTGTACTAGGCAATTGACAAGTATAAATACAGACAGATTGTTGCCCTGAAGATAGAGCAGATGGTTTCAAAAATATTCAGGGGTGGAATTGTACCTTTTCACCTCACCCCATTCTCCTCCAGTGTTCACAAGTCTACAGAATAAGCTAGACTGTCAACATATCTAATGTACTTTTTAGGGGACAAAGTCTGAATGTTTCCAATAAGGGGCACCTAAGGTATGAGTATGCCCAGTGATGCAGTCTGCTTCCTTGATTGTAAGCCAGTGAATGTTTTATATATGAATAGATTCTCTAGTCATGCATCCAAGTAAATGGAGTTTGTCAGAGTCTTAGAGGAAGGAGTGGTGGGAACCACTTGCAAAGATATTTGCGATTGCTATCTGATCAGATAGCAACAACTGTTTTAAGATCAAAATTCTTTGCTCCATATGGTAGTGGTCACATCAAACATTGAAAGATTCCATTCTTTAAAAAATAAAGTTAGTTTATTGTTTAAAAAAAGAGTTGGAAGGAGATTGACCTTTCCATTGTGCCATGAGCAAGGTAGGATTTGCCTCCTCCCCATTTGCAGTACAAGCAGTGGCTTTACCCCCTAAAGAGCTATGAAAGCAGCACTAATATAGGGGGAGAGGGGGAAATCTGCTTGAGGCACAAGACTGTGCACAAGGAAGCTCTGTTCCTCCACATCAGCTCAGGGCTTCCCAGCACCTCTTCTTGCTCCCTGGCAATACAACTCCATTGGATCAGCCAGTGAATATTCCAGGAAACACCCCCAATGGTATCAGAAGCGCCCCTCCCCCCAAGTTAGTGTCTTCTCAAAGTGGTTTCTGAAGGGGATAGGGGGAATAATTTACATATTGCCCCATCCCTCGTCTCCTTTTCCAATGTGCATCTCCAGGCCTATAGATGTTGTTGACAGACTTCCCTTCACACCACAAATGAAGGCAGGGGTGGGAAGGGAGATCTACACATACAGGGTCATTTCCACATAGAGATTCTGGGGAATAAATCTCCCCTCCCCCCAAAAAACATGGTGTTTAAGGGATCAGTTATTTATTTCATGCAATTAGGGGCAATTTCAGGATTGGCAAGTAAAAGATGAATGTGCTATAAAAGTGAAATACTTAGTCTTTGGGTTAGTGCCAGCTTTATCTCTGTAGAAATCCTTCACTGAAATGCTTGGATTGGAGTCCTTTGAAAGGTCTGTAAAAGCAGGCAACATCAAGGCAAGATGCAGGTAATAAATATGGGTAAAAGATGACATAGGTATATGAATATTTTATGTAAGAAGTGGAATGTGTTTTAGACATGTTGATATAATTAATACAATCAAGTACAGTGTCTGTGCCATTGCTTTGTTTGTAACATTGCAAAAATCTGTTCTACTTAAAAATAGAATTATGATGATGTGTTCCTGTCTTATAAAGATATCAACCATAAAAATTTTGGCACTATATGTAGGAGCACTTCTGAAGCTGCTGTTATAGAAAACCAGACTGGCACATTTGCCAAGACGCATGAGAAAGAAGCAAATGAGCAAAGTGAAATAGCAATTTTTTAATGTTTACACTGACTATTCGAAGTGATCCAAGATTGTTTGTTCAGCGTGGAAGACAATTAGAATCTCTATCTTTAAAATTGAGTAAAGCAAGCTATCAAAGAAGAGAAAGATTGCTAATTTTCAAAGTATGTATAACCCATTCATCAAAATTAAGCCCCAACAATGACTGAGCCCAATCAAATAGAAGGGTGACGAAAGGTGAGGAAAACCACATATCTTTTCAATCTCCAAGTCAAATGTATATAAATACAGCACATGCTATCTTTGATGCTTTTGAAATATAACTAAAGATTATTGTAGGCCTGCAGTATGTACTTTGCAATTCTACTGCATCAGTTCATAACAGTGAACACATCAGGTTTCTAAACAGAATATACATAATGCTTACATATTCTATTTTTATTTTTTACTTTTTGCCTCTGCTAATAGTGTGAACACTAATGCACAGTCAATCATGAAGCCTTTGTTTTCAGGAGAATCAGGATCCTTTGAAGTCTCATCATGACTTACTATTTGTCCTGTGACAGCACTCCAACCCCCCATTTAAGATTGGAGCCCCATGGTACTAGGTGCTGTATACATAGCAAGACATGGTACCTGCTCCAAAGAGTTTACAGTCTAACAACTGTGTCCCAGAATAGGACTTTTACATTTGAAGTAGTGGGCTAGAGTAGCCAGATCATGCCATGCAGAGACACTACCTCATATCACTCTGCAGTAACCCCACTGGCTGATTCACATGCTCCCGGGGGAACTGCATTTAAAACTCCTCTTCAATAGTAAAGATGGTCACTATGATCTGGGGTCACAAGAGGGGGAATCAAAGCAAAATTGGGTGTGATCCTTGAGACTGCAAGATAAAGTGGAGTATTTAGGGAAGAGGAGATTGCTTAGGAAACAGGTAGAGGAAAGAGCTGTATAATGTCCATCCCTTGATATAATCTCACTGTTACCTTGTACTCTCCCAGTTTGTTGTATCCATGCATCATCTTTTATCAGATTTTTAGATAGTCCTAGTCCCCAAAATGATTAATCTTATATGTATGAACAACACCTAGCACAATGGGGCCCCAATCTCTGAGCTACTGTAGTAATATAATAATAATAATAAAAATAATTGCTTTTATCTAGCCTACATAGTTTAAAATAATTTTATTTAAAACCTATTGCTGAAAAGAGTAGCCAGTCTTCCCTTTAAAAGTAAATCATGTGAAGTATGCTTACCACCAGCAGAGAGGATCTTTTGGGGCTACCCAGGAAATAAGGCTTTTTAATACCTATCAATTTTTACTGCTGCTGGATATTGCTTTAATACACAATCTATCAAACTAGTGATTGCCCAATATTTGGCTGACAATCTGGCAGGTGAAGACTAATTTGTTCAACTTGAAACACCTGACAACTTTTATGGTTTTTGAGACTTTACATTTGTTTGGCTAGAGCGCCAAACACACAGTATGAATGATGCCAATATCCAGATGTGTGACAAAAGAACCTCCCTGCAAAGAAAAACATTGAAGAGGAATGTTTGTATTAGTAGTTTCTACTGTTTGAATAATTTGAAGGTTTTGATAATGCCACAGGCTATAAATGCTTTTCAACTGCCGTATATGTAACAAAGGTTATAGATATGCAAGTTATCTCTGCTGGATCTCTACACTAATCCCTTATGAAAGATAAAGTATTGTGGGATCACTCAAGCTATTTTTAATCAGTGAACTTGGATATTATGACAATATTCAAATTCCGTAGTTTATTAAAGGGTGATGTTTATCCCAGCAGAAGGGGCCTGCTCAAGACTTAACACCAAATAAGCTGTTCGAGAAATATCTTGCTTCCCATCTCTCTCAGTGCACAGAGTAATATCACTTATATCTATGCATAATTGAAATGGTTAGTACATACATGTCATATATCATACAACTAATTAGACTGAGGTTAGTGGACCAGATCCTCAGCTAGTGGAGGTAGGCATAAACTGAGGTCAATCAAGCTATGCTACTTTTCACTAGCTAATGAGCTGCCATTCTATTTCCACTGTGATTTCACAAAAATCTTGTTATATCTATGTCTAAGCTTCCTGACTTCACTTACACTCTGCTTCAGAATTGTAGTACTTTGTTCCAAGCCTGGTTTTGATTTCACAGCATTCTATTCCCTTCAAGATTTAAGTTTAGTGTTGTAGATGTTCACATCAGAAGGTTACTCACTTGTGCACTGAAACTAGTCTTTGTCTCCTTGACATGTGACGACCCTGAGGTCGCACCCTGGAACTCGTGCCTAAATATGTTCAATGGCAATGGCAGCACCAGATGTGGCAGCAGCTGGAGAAGCCTTTGTTCATATTTGAAACTGATGTTCAAGTACGTGTTCAGCCAGACACCTTGAGACAAATGTGAATTTTTGATGATGCCTTTGACTGTGAACTAAAATAATCTATCTATCATTGATGCCTGCCTCCCTAGCATGTAAGCACCCACTGCAAAGAAGAATTTGATAAAAAATGAAAACATACAGTTGTATACATGATGTTTTGATCTACCGTGACCTGGAAACACTCTAAGTGGGTCATATTTTGCTAGTGCAAATTAGCTGGTATAAAAGGCAACCAAAACATTCCCTTAACATAAAAGGAATTAAATTCCAAGGTAACCTAGAAGCAGCATAATGGCTCTTTGTCATCATCCCCCACACAACTCTTGGTGGAGGGTGGGGAAAAAGGGAGCATAGCCAGAGGTCTGCTATTCTCCTGCAATTCCCAGCCAGGGCCAGCTCCAGGCACCAGCTTAACAAGCAGGTGCTTGGGGCGGCCAAGGGAGAGGGGCGGCACCTGCTGCAATTCGGGGGCGGCAGGTCCCTCACTCCCTCTAGGAGCGAAGGACCTGCCGCTGAACTGCCGCCGCCGATCTCGGCTTCCCCCCACCCCCAATTGCCGCCGCCAATCTCGACTTTTTTTTTTTTTTTGCTTGGGGCGGCAGAAATGCTGGAGCCGGCCCTGTTCCCAGCTCACTGCTGAAATAGCTCTTTGGGAGCCACTGCAGCTGGACAGAACAGAGCAGCTCTAAGTAGTGCCAAGGACCAAACTAGACCCTGGCCAGCCCCAGGGTGAGGTATACACAAAGGCAGCCCAAAGGAAGATTTAGCCCAAGGAGTTAAAGGCTTTTTTTATTTATTTTCATTTTTTTCCTAAAAGTTTTCCTACCACTTAAATATACAGTGGTACACAATTTTACTGACTGAGCAAGCTGGGCAAAACCTGTATGACGAAGCCTCATTTTACATGAGCTAACAGAATAGTTGGGGGGCAGGGGGAGAAACCTTTAACAGCTGGCACAGACCCCCAGGGTACAGACAAAACTGCCATCATGATTTTATGTACCAAGGGCCTGTATGCTCCCCCACTCCCAATGCTAGAAGTAGCTAAGGGCTAGTTCTAATTTTTGTCTGATTGCACTGCACTGAGAGCTAATTTTGGTAGCATGGTTCCCCTTCCCCAGCCATGTGCCATACACTTGGGGATCCCTTTACCTGGCGATATTCTATTGGTTTCTGTTTTTGCTACAAATCCCTAAACTAGGCAAAGATTTCTGGAAGGCCACCATGTTTTGAGTAGCATTGGGGTAGGACCAAACAAACCATGTGTGATAGTGAAGTTACACGAGAGGCTGCCCTTCTAGCAGGCCAGAGATTCTGAAGGCTGACAAGGTGGTTACAATAGAATCTGTTTAATATTTTGTTTTGGGATTGAGATAGGTTGGGCAAAGAATCCTGTAAAAAAAAAAAATCTCATAACTGCTTGTCTGCTAAGCTCCAGGGCTGTGTGAGAATTCAGGAAGCAAGATATTTGAGTACATTCTACTTTCGAATACAATTTTACATTTGTTTATTGCTCCCTATTTTCTTTTAAAAAAGTAATAATTATGAAAGATTAGACTTACTGCTGGAACACCTCCTTGTAGCCACGTGTAGTATAACAATTGTCTTCCTGTCTGGTACCATCTGCCAATGGCTGCCCTGGTCCAGTGGTCCACCTCTTCTCCTGACTCAGCCCTCCAGACAGGTTATGATTTAAGTGTGTCCTTCCATGATAACACAGTCAAACAGAAAATAGTCCAACCATCCTCACACAACGTCTGTGGCTCCAGCTCTGGGCCCTGTGGATCTCAGCTTTCTAACATCCTTATCTCCTGTCATGATAGCTGTATGCCACCTTCTCCGGTGGCTATTAGAAGAACCTAGACCCTCCCACTACAGTGGGTTCCAGCCCAGGGACCCTATAACCAGCAACCAAGGTTAGTTCCTGTCAACGCCTTGCTACTACCTCCGTAGGCTTCTTCCTACCGTGGCTTATCTGAGACCTTCTCCTGCACGACCTTTCTAGTTCCACCCTTCCCTCAAGGCCCTCCCATAGAATCCCCCCCAACAAAGTCCCAAACTAAAAGTATCAACCTAAACCAACCTTTGCTCTCCTCAGGCTTGCTCTTTTAGCCATCTGTACTGCTTTGTTTCTCAACCGAATTCCTATGACTCCTTGGAAGTCCAAATCCTACCCTTTTATCAGGGCTCCCACAGAGCTGCTCTAAGTCTCTCCCAGCCTTTTATTAGACTTCCCTACTGAGGATAGTATCAGAGGGGTAGACCTGTTAGTCTGAATCTGTAAAAAGCAACAGAGGGTCCTATGGCACCTTTGAGACTAACAGAAGTATTGGGAGCATAAGCTTTCGTGGGTAAGAACCTCACTTCTTGCATCTGAAGAATTGCTCCCAATTCTTCTGTTAGTCTCAAAGGTGCCACAGGACCCTCTGTTGCTTTCTACTGAGGATAGGATCTCAGGGCTAACTCTCTTCCCCCTAGGGCTTCCTCATCACAACCTCTCTAATCCCAGAGAGCAACTACAGACTTTCTCTCCTCCCTATAGCCCCCTTCTGTTCTCAATTTCCTCATTTTATAGTCCTCTCCCAGCCTTTCCTCATCTGAGCTTCATTGTCTGTTGAGCCTGGCCCATTCTTTAGGTGCAGCCTGGTATGTTAATTGGCCTCTCAGGTCCACAATAATTGATTCAGGGCCTGTGCAGGTACACACCCTATCACAGTAATCTTAACTGAAAATCCATGATTTGTTCTCTATGGGAAAGACAAAAGACACCTACTTTCTTAGAAATATGTTTTCTTAACTTTTGTATATTTGCAACACTACTAGAGCCTTAAATATAGCAATTGTGACTACAAGTTTACAGCTGTAATGATTACAGATTAAATCCTGGTTTCAATGAATTCAATTGCAAAACTTCCACTGACTTCAATGGGGCTGGGATTTCACTGTGCCTTCTCTGATCCCCAAACTTTTATTGTCATAATCGGTGTAAGAGGCCAGACAGTGCAGCAATTAGTCACATTAGGAATGAAGCCAGCCCATAATTTTTGGCAGCTTAACACCTAACAAATGGGAAAGCCCTTCCCAAAGCTTAGAGTCTACACAGAAACAACTCATGCTGTCTTTCTTCCTCCTGCTGCTGCTGTGGTGGTGGTGTTATATTACCCTGGGACATCAGGTACCTGGGGCCAATTAGATGTGCCCACATTTCCAAAGGGTGCCCTGATATCCTATTAAGATTAAATGCTGCATTGCATTTACAACTGCACCCGCAGCTACAGGTCTTCTGGCTGTGAATGGCATGTAATTAACCCCTTCCTTTCCAGATATAATGCCAGAGTAATCCGCCCTATTGAATCAGATTTAAAAAAATGAGAGTCAAAGACTTGGTTTTATTTCCAGCGTTGCCACTGACTTGCTGTGTGACCTAGGACAAGTTACCTAATCTTTCTGGGCTTCAGTTTCTTCATCTATAAAATGGTGCTAGTGGTGCATACCATCCTTTGTAAAACACTTTGAGGTCCTAGGAATAAAAGTGCTATAAAAGAGCCAAGGGTGAAATCCTGGTCCAATAGAAGTCAATGGGATTTTGGCCACCGACTGCCACAGAACCAGGATTTCAACCCAGTTGGTTTCGTTAGTGTATTATAACAGGGATACTCTTAAGCATCATGGTTGTTACAGTCTGTATGCAGTTTTTATTAGTGAAACATATATACATGTGCAGAATTATGGAAGAATGCATTTTACGCCTTCAAAATAAACAAAATCAGTGATGGAACCACAGCCTAGTCAACAACTTTTGCCTTCCCCTCTGGGATTCTAAAGCCATCTTTAGAAGTATTCAGCTTCCTTCGTTCAAGATGGATGCTTACAACAGAGGAAATCTTTCCCAAGGGTGAAACAACAGAGCCATTCATATGAAAAGCAGCTTTCCATTTCATTTGTTCAGCTTTCTGAGCTTTCATAGTGGAATCTTAAACCTGGTTAAATGATGCTGGTTTCCATTTTTGTTGCAAACTCCCCAATCAGGCAGACATTTAAGTAACACTGGGTCAAACTTAAAGCACATCTGGGCTGAGTTTCTAGTCAACTGGGCACTACATGTGGTTTACGGTAGAAATAAAACTAGGGCATTTTGCACAGTTCAGACTCCAAACCAGGCAGGACACAGCGTTTTTGGCTGTTTGGAATTGTATTTTAATGCATTACTTTGAATTTCTAACATTTAAGACAAATTGGTCCATTAAGCCTTTCAAAGCCCTTGTGAGGCAGAGAAGTATTATTCTTATAAATTATTATTCCTATCTTGCAGATCAGGAAACTGAGGCACATAGGCACTGACTTAACCACAGGCCACATGGCAAGGCAGTCTTCTTAGCATGAGCGCAATGTGCGTTGGGTTGCACATGACCAGGATTCATCACTGAATTTGGTCTGCTGGTTGGATTATTAACTTCCCCAGGTTGGCCAGGTGCTGATGGGGAGTGCGTCATAAACGCTGAGCCATGCCTGAGTGTGGTGCCTTAAATAAAACCCAGAACTCCTAACTTATTGTCCCATATTCTAATCCTTTGACTATGTTCCCTTCTTTTTAATTTGACCTTCCTCCTAAAATTCAAAGTGAAATTCATTGTACGTACCTATGAAGACAAAAAGCAAACAAAGGTTCATGCAAGCTCTGTGTCAGCTAAGAGTTCCACACAAATCTTTACTCCTATATGCAAGGATTTCTCACATGAATAAGGATTTACACAATCTGCCTCTTAGTATTCCCCCACTTCCCTGATATAACATAGACAATGAGCCTTTTGATCAAGAAATAGAGTTTAAACCTTTGAGTGAAAAAAGGGCCAACACTGGACACTGGCATCCATGTTCCAAATGCAGTATAAATGTGACATAATAGATATGAAAGCCATTGTGTGTCACACTGCAGTAAGGTAGTCAACAGTGCACTCAATGGGGTTTTGCAGTGCCCGGATTGATTATCACTCTTTCCAACAAGTAGAGGCTTTTTCTAAGATGCATGTTTTTATTTCTGTAGGAAAATGGGGTGCAAAACACATCTCTCAAGGGAGAAACATCTCTGCGGAGAACTGTATAGGATATGCAAAGATAAAAGAGTTCTGGTAAACTCTGTGTATTCAGTTCAACACGAATGCTGCTTTAGTGCTGTAAACTCATTTGTCAAGCAGAAGAGGAGATGTAAGTTTATCTCCTCTATGAGTGACCCTTATGTCCTCTCATTATCGCTAAGTACTTAAACAGCAAAAAGTTTAGCATATGCCAAGGAAATGTCTCAACATGTTATGGGTCATACATATATACATGTGGCGATTCCAGATCTTTCGGTCACATTGTTTTCATAGTTGTTACTATAATAATTTCTGATGTCTGAACTGCTGGGGGGGAAAGAAATTCAAAGAATTATCTTCAGGCATGTTTGTGCTGTGATTTCAACTACTTATCTACATATAGCAGATAAAAAGGGTTAACAATGAATATGCAGATATGCTGATTTTACTCTGGCATAAGTCCATTGACTTCACTGGAATTATTTCTGATTTACATGGATGGAAGTGAGAAAAGTATCAGGCCCAGTGTAATCATTTATGCAAATACAAAGGGAGAAAGAAGAGCTCATAGTCCCCTGTATACTGGGGTTCTCTGATTCTGGAGCTGTCTGGGAACTGAATCGCTCCCTGCCATGAATTGGAATAAGAGAACAGCTGTTCTAATTTATGCTGGATGACAGCAGCCTGTGATGACCAGAGATCATATGACGTGTTTACTTTGTGAAGCAACAGCAATAATGTTGACCATGTGTCATACTTCATACCTCTAATTTTTTGTGGTGTCCATACTATATTTTATAGCAATGTACATTACCTCCTGCATTATTGTGAGATAATGTAAGCCCACAATCCGGCAGGCCAGCTTCATTTGTCATTGCTATGATTTCCTATAAATACAATACCTTTCCATGGAGGTGCTGCTGGATATGACTGACATACCATTGGCACCAGTGCTACAGGGGTCATCGTGGAAGCACAGAATCTCCAAAGCTACATATTGAAAGAGTTTAAATGGGAGCCCATTGCAGGTGACAGGGCTGGAGACAGCTTGGTCTCACTTGGGTCCAATATTGGAATGTCCCAAAGGAAGAGGACAAGACATGTGATTGTTCTATCCTAGAACAAACCTAGGAGGTACCTTCATGCCCCTTTGGCACTTGCAATGCATGTGTTCAGAACAAAGAGATAAGGGGTACACCATGGTACCAGAAAAACAAGGTAGAAAGCTGATTGGTTAAATCTAGTTTCAGATGACGTACCCAATACCTTTTACTTGTAAAGAGTAGAGTATACAAAGATAGCTTTAGGGGTGTAACTTTGGGAGCACACCTACTACATAAGGTGAATGTAATAATGCTGCATGAGATGGCTTCCTGGAGACTGATGTCATATAGAACCTTTTTCCTGTAGTCTATTGTTGGCTTACAGCAATCAACCTGACTGACAGTGGTTACTTGGTCTCTTGAATATATTTCATAATGAATTAAAATGTGGTAAAGCAATTGACTATACAGTATATCAACATGTGTATACATAAAACCCACTGCTGTTTAAGGGACAAACTGCACTGTTCAAGGGGAGAACTGAGTCCAGCATTGGCAGTTTATTTTGTTCATCACTTTTGTCCTCCTTTAATTATAGTTTTAATTATTGGAAAACAGTACAAAGCCAAAATAAATTAAATTAACTTTTTTATTTTGCACATTCTATTACATTCTATTTCTATTACCTAAGAGTTATCAAATAGGAGATGATAGCTCTAATTACCTTTTCAATGTATTTAGATTTCTTGGCTGTTTTGTCCTTAATTCAGTGGAGCAAGAAAATGAGGTGACTCTGGCTACTTTAGCATGTCTTTGAATCCTGTGAGTAACTGAAAAAATTGTTAGGGTGGCTGCAATGGTAATTATAGATAAAGTGATGATATATGCAAAACTTGTGTAAGAAAAATTATAGGTCAATGCTGTTTATGTCGTGCAGTTTCCACAGTGATAAAAGAAATTGCAGTTAATTACCAGATTATTAGCATCTTTACTTCTGATAATTCTAGGCTATCAAAACAATATTTGGAAACACAAATCATTATTTTGTTCTTCCAGCAAGGTGGCAGCAGTACTGTTCCTATATCACTAGCTCTAAGAGTGCTGTCATTTTTGTTAATGAATTAATTTTTCTTCCTTATAGCTGCTATTCACAGATTAAAAATTTGCCTTGAGAAGTTAAACAGTTCCCATCTGAGTGATTTACTGATTTGCATGTGCATATTGTCTCTTGAAAGCATCACTTCTAAGTTTCAGTGTAGTTATTGCTCTTCTGGCTACATTCTTTGGGATCGATACTGTGGAGTGGGAGTTGGCAGTGTTCATCAACTACCAGACAGAATTAAGCTTCTATCGCTACCAAGAGGTATAGCTCCAAGTCTAGAAATAGAAAATTTCCTTCATGCTGTTGTTGGGAAGAAAACAGAGAGCTATGACACAAGAGTAGTACTGGGAAATGGATCAAAATAACTCATTTTTCATTATGACCTAGTTCAGGAAAGCATCTCTATTCAGAAAAGCATGTACTTAACTTTAAGCACATGCTCAAATCCCATTGACATCAATGGGAGTTGGGGCCACCTTGCAAGATCCAGCCCATAAAACTGCATCTGTATGTATTAGTTTCACTATTTAGAAGTAAAATCACACTTTTCTTGTCTTTGGTTCTGATGCTTGTCTTCAAAATGTTAATTTGAAACTTTGATGACTAAACACAGGGCCAGATTCTGGTTGTATTTATTCATGTAATCTGTCCCACTGAAATCATTGAGACTACTCATGTGAGGGGACCTCTCACTGAAAGATCATATACAATTTAATTAAAAAAAAACACCTACCTCCCTACAGGTTTTTGAACCATCCTTAGAAATAAATAGAATTCTAAGAGATAATTATAAAACCTATCAAAAGAAGGTAGTTCTCTGTTATTTTCTGTATTCATTTTGAGTAACTGCTATAAAATCTATCAAATTTCTATAGAAATGTGTTATTTTTATCCCTATTCAATTTTATCCCTACAGAATTTTTCTATAAGAGAGGTGAGTGGGATTTGAGTCCCAGATCTATTCCCATTAATGTGTGTTGAGTGTTCATTTTTTTTTTGCAAGGCTCCAGACTGTCGAGCAGCCCATAGACAGCCCAGTGGAGGAAGGGAGAGAGATGGGTCTGTAAATACTATTTTTGCTACATGAACCATGATGGCAGAAAAGCTTGGACATAGGTAGAGAAATTTGCCCCAAATAATTCACTAAATGTGAAAGTGAAATAAAAGATATCAAATACTTTTTGCCCAAAGTGGGATGTGACATAAGCATTACCTTGTGCTGGGGATTCGGTATTTTATGTTGAATGATCGTGTGGCTCTGACTCAGGTAAGGAGGACATATTCAAAAGTATCTAAGAGATTTAGGAACACAATGAGCTTTGTATCCCTAATGTACTCTTGAAAGTCTCATCTGAGATAGGGCCCAAACTCATAGGATGAGATTCTGAGGAGATTTAGAGTTTAAGTTCAGAAGGGACCATCAGATCATCTAGACTGACTTCCTATATAACACAGGCCACTAACACCACCCACACACTAAACCCAACAACCTAACTTAGACCAAAGTATTACAGCCCACCGGAGACTAGACTATTATGTGCCACAGGCAGAGGCCCCTACTGTTTCAGGAGGTGCAGCACAGAATGCGCAAAGCAGTGCGGGGGCGGGACAGGGGTAAAGAGGATTTCAAGCCAGAATCTCAATCTGCATGTTTGGGGCTTCTTTACCTGGGGGATTTAGGAGCATAAAAACCAGTGACTTTCAAAAGTGGAAACAACCCAGGGTGCTAAAATTAAAAGAAACAATTCTAAACTTGTCAGGTGTTGCCCAAGAATGTTTTGAGCCACAATTTCAAATTGTTTACGAGGACCTACTGTATGGCAGGTGACAGAAACCGAAACATTCTCTAACATGTATCCATGGTGGTTGTGTCTATTATTAGTACTGCTGTAGTGCTTCTATTACTATTACTTTGCACTTATATGGTCTTTTAATCAGAAGGTCAGGAAGTTCTTCACTGTAAATATTACGGAAGTAACAATAGCAGCTCAGATAAGGGCTTCAGCATTGGCTTGCAACCTGAGTACATACCCAGGATCTCAGGGCTTATACTTGGGTTGCTAGCCCATGCTGAATCCCTCGCCACTATGTCTACACTGCTATTAATATCCATGTTAACTAGAGTAAAGCTGGAATGGCTACGCCTATGCTTGCAGTATAGACATAATCAGTTCAGTCTATTGAAGTCAATGGGAGTCTTTCCATTACTTTCATTGGGTTATAAATTAAGTCTGAATGAGGTAGGCTGCCTCAGATAGCTAAGATCGTACAACCTTAGATAGAGAATCCTCAGCAGAACATAAATGAAGCTTCAGGCTGCAGATACATTTTAAAGTCTATAATAAAACACAGAAAACAGTTTTTAGTTTGTGGAAAGTTAGTGCCCCTGCATTAATAAATGATGTGCAAGGCACAATAATTCCCTTAGCTTACTACTTCTGGAATAATATCTTACGGTTGATCTTGTTTTTTGAAAAAAACAAGAGTTTTCTACTATAAACCCCACTCACATGTCACATTAGAAAATAAGTGAGTGGCACTTCCCTAAATACTGCCATAAACCTGAGCTTTACCCACTCATGATGCCAATGTGAGATGCCACTAACAGGATGATTTTGGTATTAGAAGAATAACAAGGTTGCCCCACTTCTGTCTTCTATGCTTTGATCAGCAGTGAAATGAGTTCACAGTGATGTGATGACATGTGAATTTATCCATTAGGTTTCAGAGTTAACATTTAGTTGACTTGCACATGGGAAGTTCGCACTTCTCAGAGCTATTTTTACAGGTTGACTGCATACTCAGGCAAACATCACTGCATCAGTTTACATCCGGTTCGGATTTTTCTCCCAGCATAAAGCTGAGAGAGTTTTTTTGTTTTAATGATTGCCTAGATTCTGGATCATAAAATGAACCCCACAGCAGAAACTGAGGCACCACTACCTGGCCCAACTTACCCCTCAATTTATTCCAAATGTTCTATATAGGCAGTGATTTTTTACTGTATTATACAGAAGAAAATATTAAACACTTAACAAGGACTGAAAAAAATTATTAGGTGACAAGAAAAAGCAAACCTAGAGAAATAATTGATCACTGAGAATTTTGTGTGTACGTGTTGTAGTAGCAGAAAAGTTAAAAGCTGGCTAACATACAGTGAAAATACTTCTGATTAAATTTCCATCATTAGACATGATTTTTGTACCCTTCTTGCATCTCATCAGAAAATGGTGAGAGATGTGAATTATATCCCTTGGGTAAAATATTAAAATTATATATTCCATCTTCTGGTGGGTTTGAAACGGGCACATGAAATCCTCCCTTATTGTTTGAAAGGAGTAAGGGATAACTACCAGAGTGCCCTTGCTTATATTCCCTCTGAGTTAATACCACTATAGATTAATGTAGATTGCACTAAACAAATGATCTTCACTATAAGTGGGCACTTGCTGAATATGCATTGGTTGCTGCATGTGTTTCCATGCAATCAATTCATATCAGACTAAAAATACCCACAAAGTGCTTTGAGATGCAGTATATGAAAAGCATTATAATACTGCAAGCCAGAACCATATATTATACTTTCCAGTCTTTAATTCTTGAATGATTGATATCAGTCCAGTACCTCACAGTGAAAACACACAAGCTTAAGGCCACTCTTATTTCAATGTGCTATGTGTGCAAGCTCCTTGCAAAGTTGTCACTGTTACACCACTGCTAACAGAATGATGAATTGACTTAACACGAGTTGGAAAGCAGTTTCTTCAAGTGTCAGTGCTCCAACAGTTAGTATAGTTATTTTTCATCATTTTTCTAGAAGTTTAATTCAATTCTAAGATATTTTGTCATGGTTTATAGTTGGGTCTTAACTCTTCAGTTGCATCTTTTTGCTGACTCTCCCTCTTCTATTCATTTGTGATTTCCATTTATTTTCATTCTGTATTCTTTCTAGTAATTATCCAACATGCACATGAATTAGAGTTCTTTGGGTGTACAGGCTTAATAAAAAGGTCATGTAAATTATACAGATGATTTGTTGATTGTCCATGACTGAATTTTTATACAAATCATCATTTACACTATCCAGATAATCTGGTTTCTTCTGGAAATACAGTTTTCCATCTGTATAACAAAAATGATAACTATGATTAAATGTATTAAGTCCAGTCTACCCGAAGTTCACATTAGAAGGGGACCCTCCATGGATGGATCTTCCCCCTCCCAAACAAAAGTGGAAACATCTGTCCACCCCTTTCCAGGATCTTGTGGGATCAATTGCAGTTGGACCATAAAGGGTGACGGGGATTGGGCAAAGTGGGGGTGCATGGCCGTATATGAAGTGGTGATGGAATGCCCCGGGCTATATTTCCCATGGCTTCCATCTGCAGTGGGGGTCCTCATAGTAGCCTTAGCTTTCTATTACAAGAGCGCTATAAGAAGCTAATTAGATTGATAGCCCATGAGAGTGCTCAGTGCAGGGATGATGCGTGGAGGGATAGTATTGGAAGTAAAGATCTGGTTTAGAGAAAGAAATTCTACCTGGAGGCCCTGACTTCCCAGCATCTGTAGCATTTAGGGTTGATCCCTGTGGTCTATTTCATGAGGCACACTTCACAGTAATTTCCTGCCCCTGCGCTCCATCCAGGACATGGATTTTAATAACAATCAAAAACAAGTTCCCACAATGATGTATAAATTGTAAAAAAAAAAAAAATTTCATCTTATATTAACAAAATTACTAAAGAAACCCATAGGATTATAACAGGTTACAACTGTTACATGTTCTCAGTGGGTTACTACATAATTAATAATAAATAGAATAATAGAATCATAGAATTGTAGAATGGTAAGGGACCTCAAGAGGTTATCTAGCCCAGTCCCCTGCACTCAAGGCAGGACTAAGTATTATCTAGACCATCCCTGACAGGTGTTTGTCCAACCTGCTCTTAAAAATCCCCAATGATGGAGATTCCAAACCTCCCTAGGCAATTTATTCCAGTGCTTAACAACTCTAACAGTTAGGAAGTTTTTCCTAATGTCCAACCTAAACCACCCTTGCTGCAATTTAAACCCATTGCTTCTTGTCCTATCCTCAGAGGTTAAGAAGAACAATTTTCCTCCCTCCTTCTTGTAACAACCTTTTATGTACTTGAAAACTGTTATCAGTCTTCTCTTCTACAGACTAAACAAACCCAATTTTTTCAATCTTCCCTTCATTCTTCAACATAAGTCATGTTTTCTAGACCTTTAATCATTTTTGTTGCTCTTCTCTGGACTTTCTCCAGTTTGTCCACATCTTTCCTGAAATGTGGCACCCAGAACTGGACACAATATTCCAGTTGAGGCCTAATCAGTGCAGAGTAGTACGGAAGAATTACTTCTTGTATTTTGCTTACAATATTCCTGCTAATACATCCCAGAATGATGTTTGCTTTTTTTGCAACAGTGTTACACTGTTGACTCATATTTAGCTTGTGATCCACTATGACCCCCAGATCCCTTTCCGCAGTACTTCTTCCTAGGCAGTCATTTCCCATTTTGTATGTGTGCAACTGATTGTTCCTTCCTAAGTGGAGTACTTTGCATTTGTCCTTATTGAATTTCATCCTATTTACTTCAGACCATTTCTCCAGTTTTTCCAGATCATTTTGAATTTTAATCCTATTCTCCAAAGCACTTGCAACCCCTCCCAGCTTGGTATCGTCCACAAACTTTATAAGTGTACTCTATGCCATTATCTAAATCATTGATGAAGATATTGAACAGAACTGGACCCAGAACCGATCCCTGGGGACCCCTCTCGTTATGCCCTTCCAGCATGTCTGTGAACCACTGATAACTACTCTCTGGGAACTATTTTCCAAATACATAATAAATAAGTAATATTTCCTAACAGAGTGCTTTATTTTCCATTTTCAAACTGCTTTAAAAACATTAAGGGCCCTACTCCACTTAGAGATGTTGGGTGGGAGGAAAGAACTACACCCAAGAATCTATGAAGACCGGGATAATCAGAGCTCTCTCTTCAGGAAGAAAAGGTTTGTAGCTTCACAGAAGAGGCACAGTGATGTTTTTCCAAGGCATTGAGCTTAAAGCTATGCATCATTCTTGTGCATCTCTGACTATTAGCATAGAAAACCAGTGTCTTCATGCAGAGTCCTACTTCTTAGATTGTCAGCATGATTGGCTCTGTGGCAAACTGCAGTTGGCTCCACAATCTGCAACTGCATGCTACCCTTTCTCTGTGAAAGGTGAAGCATTACCACCCACTGGAAATTCCAGTAGAAAAGCGTCACCTCTCTTCTAGCCAACCCAAACCTGCGGTGCTCATTTATTTTAAGAATATAAATAGTAGGGCTTTGTGAAATATTTGCATTGGAACATGAAGGGCTCAGCATTTGAGATTTTCACATTTTATTTTGTGTTCACAAATATCCATTTGTAATGTCTATCAGACATGCTTCCTTTGACCAAAATCCTAATTTCAAAATTTTGTTTTGAGAAAGGCTAATTTTTATATTGAAATGCAAAGCCTTTCTAAATCTTGCATGTTTTGACATGAAACTACTATTTTGAAAAACAAAACCAAAACAAAAACAAAAGTGAAATCTTTGAGCTGCAAAATGGTTTAGAATAAAACAGTGAGGGGGAGTGGCAGGGAGAAGAAGGGCTATGCCATTTTGCTGTAAACATGTAGGTTTGATTAATGTATATTATCTGGAAAGGTGTGAGGTCCACAACCTTCCCAACACACACATTGGGTGAAATCCTGGTCAAGCCAAAGTCAAGGGCAAAGCTCCAATTGCCTTCAGTGGTACCAGGATTTCACCCATTCACTTTATGTATGTGAAGAGTGCCCCTGAATTCTTGTAACATCAAGGCTTTAATGTTTTATGGTTCTTTGCCAATATGTTTTGTAAATTGACAGCGATATAAAACCTCAGATATCTGACATCTGTCTGTATAACTAATGGGTAAAGCCTCAGAAAGATACTGTCCTAAAGCCAGGCAGAGCTTTTGACTTAATTAATTAAATTAATTTTAAAGCCAATGACATGAGCAAATTCATTGGAGAACTTCTAAAGGCTCAGAAGCGGAATTTATGGCCCTCCTTGGTCAAAGACCTAAACAAGTGCTTAATTTTACACTTATGGTTAGTCTCATTGGTTTCATGCATAAATCATTGCAGGATTGAGGCCTACTATTTTTACAGACCTACTGTAAAAGATATTGTGAAGAATCTTAGCTCACTGGTTATATACTGGAAATAAGGTGTACATTTTTAAAATCAAGACTGGATGTTTTTGTAAAGGATATGCTCTCGTCCAAACAGGAGTTATTTTGGGGAAGTTGTATGGCCTGTGTTATAGAGGAGGTCAGATAGATGATCACCGTGTTCCCTTTTGGCCTTAGAATCTATAACTGTGAATTATTACATGATGGGAGAGTGTAACTAAACACATATGTCAAAAAACAATTTTTTTTGAAGGTGTTGGGTTAAAAACTTGTCACCACTGAAGTCAATGGCAAAACTCCTATTATCTTCAGTGAGGCCAGAATTTCAAACTTTGAAAAAATAATCCCCCAATCCGGTTTCTATTGAAGGCAATGAACTCTAAGAGCTTGATCCAGACAGTTTGTGTCAAATATTGTATCGCTCAGCTTAGTCACATGAGGAGTCCCAGTTGAAATCAGTGTGACAACTCATGGGAGTCAGAGAAGTAGGGTTTGGTTCTTTGTTTCTAAAGCTCTATTGCCAAGCGAGTGATAGAGAAACTGTCAAAAATATTAAAAATTGAAAATCTGGTTAAAAATGATCTATACATTTCCTTTACTGGAAAAGTCTGAAAAAATACTGCTAGTGTTTTATGTTTCCATCATCTGGCTAAAAAGTCCATTTTATTGCATACCAAATGGCCACCGTTTACCTTTCCATACATTCACAAGTTATTTTTCAGCTTTTATGTCTGATTTATAATCATTTCCATGTGCTTAAATGAAATTAAGTTATTTTTCTAGCTCTAACTAATTTACAGAAAAATCTGTACAGTCACACAGAAACAGTTTTTCATTTCTAAATACTTTGGTTGTGTCTTTTAGGGAAGCTAAAAAGAGTCTGAGTCAAATGGCTGTCAATGACTGTGTGCAATTATATCACCTATTGTGGCTAATTTGTCTCAGGAACTGACAGTGAATATTTTGAAAAGTGAGCTTTTTGTTCATTACAATGATGACAATGTATCTTGACATAAAGACCATAATTTCAGGAGAGAGGCATTGCACTACTCATACAAGTAATGGGCTTTAATGGGAGTATTTGCATGAATAAGGACTACTTCTCACATGAATAATGATTGCAGAATGAGACCTATATCCTGCCCAACTACTGACATATTGAATAGGGATTTTCATAAAGGGAGATTTTTGTTTCATCTTCCTACTAACAAATTAAACATAATTTAGTGGCCTGTAATTCTACAAGTAGAAGACTGTAGGTTTGAGATCTTCACCCCCCTACTCAGGCCCTTTAAGCTGGGTAAAAAGGGTCAGAGTGACATAAATGGCCCTAAAAGCTCCCTGTCCAGGTGAAGGAAGATTCCCCTAGTGCAGGCACTGTGGAAGACACCTGAGGACACGTCTGTATTCCACAACATAGAGGGCATGCTCCGTGGTCTGGAGGCAAGAGTGGTGTGACAGCACTGCAGCCCACAGGGCATCCATAAATTAGATAGTCTAATTAGCGGTGTTTAAATTATGCCAGAGGCTTCAGAGCAGCCCAGGATTGGGAGGGTGCAAAAGTGGTTTAAAGCCAATTTAGTGCCTCCTCTCTCCCTGGGCTGCGAGTTCTGTGCTGCACATCTAGGAGGGGCAGCACAGACTCTCACCCTGGAGATATGCATCCTGGAAACTATATAATTCAGGTTCACCTAACTTAAAAACAACAGCAGTAAAAATTAATAACTATTTCATTGAAACAGAAAAACTATGGCCTTATATATTCAGAAAATGTTACAAGTGCACAGTTAAGCATTTAAGAAATGGAAAAGTTAAGCTCAAGTTTTTTGCCTCAGGAGGTCTGCAGGAAAGGTGCAACCTCTGTTTATTCTGTGGAGCTTAGATGCTCTGCAGGAGCCCTCTCTTATCCCCTTACACAGTGCCTATGGGCTGAAGCAAGAGCTCCTAAAGAGCCCAAGCACACCTTCAAATCTCTCTTTGAGATGCCACTAAATAACCCATGTATGGATTTGCACTGCAGCCTTCCTTAGCAGGCGAATTTACAGGCTTAGCAAGAAACTCCATTCAGAACCTACTGCACAAGTGCCAAGTGCAATTTTCAATGGCTTATAGCATCCAAACCAATTTTCATTTAAGCACTTAAAGACACTTCTCCCCAATGAGCTCTATTTTCTGTCTGTCCATACAACCCCACACTGGACAACAAGGGGCCAAGGAGCTTCTCTAGGCTCTACCCCACCACATCTACAAGGCATTCAAACAGACTGGATAAGGTGTTTAAATGGGAGCACAACAGCTCACTTATGGGCCAATGAGGGAACGGAACAGACCAACGGAAAGGGCTGACTGAAGGCAGGAGCTTCCCAGACAACTACTGCCTGAGGTAAGGGAGGACCTGTTTTGAGGGGCCTTTGCCTGCCACTCCGCCTCCTCACTAACCCAGTTTGTTTGTGTTAATCCACCTTCGCTTTTATTTATGGATGGCCCTGGAAAGACAGGAACTTTGAAGTGATCTGGCCAGAGGGCCAAATCATAGGAAGAGGCAGGCCACTTCAGAGGCAGAACAGCCAGTGGCAGCAAACCTCAGTGAAGAGAGAACTTCCATGTTGTGCTCACCCATGAGGAAGTGCCAGCAGTGAATCACCCCTTTCACACCACCCCAATGTGAGATCCCTTCACACCACCCCAATGTGAGGTCCATATTGAGCAATTCATTAGATATGTGAGTTCCCACCTACTGTACCTAGATGGATACAGAAACAAAGGAAAGAATGATAGAGCCCTGGGTTATTAGCTCTTGAAACTTGTCTACTACATTTTAATTTACCTGACTTCGCAGTGTTTGTACAAGCAAACCTATAAAACAATAGGATTTTTTTCCTGTGTTACGATGGCAGGTTATTCATGTGTTTCTTGTCACAGCAGAAGTGTCACAATGCATTTTCTCAATAGTGAAATAGTTGCATGTTACAAAAAAAATAATTCCTGGATATTGTGCCCTATGGTGTATGTCCTGGCAATCCTGGATTATTGCATTCAGTTCTGGGCACTACTGGAGGGAATTCAGAAAAGAGAAAAAATGGATCAAGTGGCTGGAGAGAAAGCCTTATGGGAAGAAATTAAAGAGCTACATATCTAGTTTTGTTAAATGGTGATTAAGAGCAGTGGGAGGCAGAATAACAGACTATACATATTTGAAGGATATATGCACTAAGGGGGGGCCTGATCTTTTCCTCCCTCAGATCTACATGTAAAGAAGGACATTTATAGATTGGATTGGGGTCTAACGCTTTAGAACAATCCCCCAAGGGCTATGGTGGACACCTCGGTGCTTAGGACTACCCTAGACAAAATGATTGAAAATGAACTGTAGGTAAAACTCTAGTACCAGCATGCAATGCAGGGTAGCCTAATGCGTCTTTGCCATTTCTTACTTCTGTGCTTCTACAGAGTGATGCGATTCTAATTAGCAATCATCACAGTATAGAAAATATGGCATACGTCACAGTGAAATGCCATTGAAATAATTGGAAACATACCAGCTGTGATCATTATGGTCCATAGAGGATATTTCTAACATTTCCACTGAAATCATGTTTCACTCTTAATACATATTAATTTGAGTATGCAAAACCATTACATAATAAATCAGTAAAACTGTACTTAAAGCACCAAGAACTAAAATCTACAATGGACTTACATCCCTGCACAAACTGACGTCAATGTGGTTGCACAGGCTGTAAATCAGTGAACATTTTGGCTTTACATGTGGCAAAAGATTAAAATGACAACTGACTACACCTCATTAATCTGATAAATAAGAATGTGAGATTTTTGTCCTTATTCGTTTTAACATTGGAAATTAAAATTAAGCACTAAAAGCAAAATAAAACCAACATGAAGACCTGATTGCCCAGAAAGACCTGTCTAGAATAAGAACGATCAGTAAATTAACAACAGTTGGGAAAGGATTTTGAGCCTAATCTGGAAGTCAATGGTAGTCTTTCATTGGGCTTTGGATCAGATCCTTAAGGTCTGTCTACACTGCAATAAAACAGCTGTGGGCTCATTGAGCTATAAAATTGCAGCGTAGCTGTTCGGGCTCAAACTGGAGCCCAAACTCTGTGACCTTCCCTGCTCCTGGGGTCTCAGAGACCAAGCTCCAGGCGAAACCCAAACATCTACTCTGCAATTTTATAGCTCCATCGCTCAAGCCCTGCGAGCCTGAGGCAACTGACCAAGGCCAGCTGTGGGTATTTTATTGCAATGTAGACATATCCTCACATACTCCAAATTCTGCTTCCATTGAAGTCAAATGCAAAACTCCCTTTGACTACAGTGGCAACAGGATTGGGTCCTTATTGACAAATAACTCAGACTATTGTGGGAGTAAACTCATACTTGTTGATTTGGGTTGAATAGATTTTGGGGGACAGTATGGGGGGTTGAGGAAAAGATTTTATTTGATATTTTGGGTCATTAACAATAAGACATTACAATTACATTGTCTTGACACATATAGGGACATATCATACAGCATTAACAATATTAAGCAAAATATTGTATATCGATCATATTTTGTTATATCATTAATGCTTCCCTTTTTTCTCTTCAAAATTATTTAGACCTTAACAAGAGGTAGGGTGAGTGTGTGTATTATAACCATATACTAACTTTTCAGGTGTTTTGCAGTAAACTGAATGTTGTCTGGGGCTGATAGGGTAAAAGTCTAGAGAATAAAATGAAAAGAAAGCTAAGGGAGGGAGGAAGGATGTAATTCAATTATTATCTTCTGTGTGTATCCTTCGTGACTATACTGTAATATAGGATAACTGTGTCTAAATCAAAGCTTCTCAGTGATTTTAGTATTTCTATTGTATTGTTTTCCTGTGCAATGTATTCTGTTACTTTTAGCCTTTGGGGGGGTGTCTGTGTGTGTGTGTGTGCGCTTGCACGCATGTGTGACCTTCTTTAGCATTGTCCTTAAAAAATTTGTTAAGTCTTCCATTACAAAGATATTCTATTAATAGCTTTCTCCAGTAGGAATTGTGGTCTGTGTCCACAAATTTAAGACTGTAGTACAAAAGCAAAGAGCACAATCCTTATTCTTGGTTTGAATCATTTTAAGAGGCGAACACCGAACACATGTCTTTCGATCCTGTTCAAGTTCTCTTTCTTTATTTCTTTCATTCAGGCTGGTTTAAAAAAATTACTATCCAGCAACCCCATATCGTGTGTATATAGAGGGCCTGACAGTTTTGCATTTGTGGGGCAATACTATGTATTTTGTTATAGAGAGATAGAGAAACATACATTCTGCGAACTAAAAAGTACTGAAATTGTATTACTTGTGTAGTATTTGAGGCAATATAAATCAGTTGCATTATCTGATTCCATTCATTGACTGTTGTTTCATATTTACAGTCTGCTCTCCATCACTTAATAGCTTTGTCATTTGTCCTTTAAAACACAGTCAGGAGATCACACATTCTAGACATAATCTTGATTGCTGAACAGGGGCCGGCTCCAGCATTTCTGCCGCCCCAAGCAAAAAGAAAAAAAAAAAGCCGCGATTGGTGGCAGCAATTGGAAAAAAAAAAAAAAACCCGCGATCGGCAGCGGCAGTTCAGCGGCAGGTCCTTCGCTCCTAGAGGGAGTGAGGGACCTGCCACCTCCGAATTGCTGCAGGTGCCTCCCCTCTCCCTTGGCCGCCCCAAGCACCTGCTTGTTAAGCTGGTGCCTGGAGCCGGCCCTGTTGCTGAAATTTAAAGCAGTTTTCGAATACAGACTGTTTAGTTGGTTCCTTTCTTCTCTGCAAGTGTTTTTTTAACTAAAGTAAGCAATCTGTATAAACTTGTATTGTGCATGCTTTCCCTTTTTAAATACATCAGCTACATCTGTTTGTTTTAAAGGATTGCCCATCCCTAAAGAAATCCTTCTACTTATTTTATTGATATTTACCTTGTCATAGGGCAGGGTTCCCTCACCTTGCTCCAAAGAGTCATGCACACCAGTGGCAAGTTCAACAACACCATGTGCTTGGTTTTCAATGCTTTACAAGTGTTTGTTCCCCACCGCATAAGGTTTTTCTCCAAGTAGTAGGCTTTTATCTACTACCACAGCACAGGGCATGAGGGGGGACAAAATCTCACCTGTCTGAGGTCCCCCCTCTCTTTTGTCTTTTCTTGTCTCTTACCCATCAGCAGCTGAGGGAGCTGAATCCCATTGTTGAGTGGTTAATCACTTGTTACTTAAACAATGATAATCATTTTGGCTCATTTGGGGACACTTACCAAGTGCAGTCAGCCTTAGGCTACTCACACTCTGGCACATACCCCAACATCTAAAGTCTTCCTTACTCAGTCTCAGAGCACTATTACTTCTGATTTTTGATATCACTAACATATGTTCTTTTTATTTGGATGCCGGAATGTTGGAATATGAGTCCAGCACTCAATTATATAGTGAGATCAGGTTTGCCAGCTCCTGTTTTATCAGTATCCATGATGGATTCTCTCTATTAGAAATGCATTGCAGTACCAGTCTAATTTGTGCCACTCTATAGTATCTCCTGAAGTCTGGTAGGCCTCCCATCTCAACTAGATGTTCCATCCATTCCATTTTGATTCTTGGTTTCTGATTTGATTATAGGAATCTTTGAATAGTTTTTTAAAACTTCTTCAAGAAATTTTTGGGAGGTGTAAAGGGAATCATGGAAAAAAGACACAAGATCCTGGGCAGGACATTCATTCTCCAGCCACACTAGATGAAAGACAAGAGGCAATGGATGTGGTTTAATTAGGCTGCAACTTTATTCACTTAAAATTTCTGGGTGTCCCCGGAAATAAATTGCACCATACAGGTCATCATCTTTTCCCTAATAATTTCTACATAATACCCAACCTGGTCCCAGCCAACCCATTGGTGGAATGCCACCAACCTTTTCTTGTATGAGGATTAAAGGTGGCTGGATAAGGAGGTGGGATTGGCTCACCACTGTGCCAGATGCAGGAGACCTGAATTCCACTTCCTTAGCTCCCTTAAGGGATGATTTCCTTCAAATCCTTCTCTGAGCCAGTTTTACGTACTAAGTTGCAACATTATAACCTAACTCCTACCCCACCTCACTGATTTCAGGCAGGTTTGTACTTGGCATAGCTCAGCTGCACGTACACCCCTGCTATCTTTGCTACTGTGGCTACACTATTTGTACTCATACTAGCTTGGTGAGGCCTAGTGTAAGTTTGTGTAGACAAGCGGGGAAACCACACCCCTAGCTCATAGTGAAGACATAGCCTTAGAGTAGTTTAGTCTGTACCTTGATTCCTGACCAAACACTTCATTTATTTCTTGTAATACTGGGGAACTTTTATTTATATCTTGTATAAAAAGCATAAAGGTGTCAGCATATAATGAAAGCTGAATAGAATTACTTGATCACATGGATGTTTGTTATGATGATGCTTCATATAATCTAATATTGTCCTTAAAAACAAACCTGTGCTATGAAGCCTTCCAGCTAGAATGACCATGATGTGTTTATTCAATTCAGTATTGTTTCCACACGTCTTTAGATGAGGTTCTCATGATAAATTGTTTGGTTGCCTCAGAGTGTGGTCACCAACTCTTGCTGGTGGCCGCTCCCCACTTTTCCCTAAAATACTTAATTAGCTTTAGGAAAAACAATAAATATGCATGTACACATATCCAAATCATTGTAATTTATTTATTGCTAGCTAGAAAGTCTGTTGTGAAAAGTGATATTAACAAACATGCAAGTATCACTTTTCACAGCAGACGTACTCAGCCCTGCCAAGCCTGGGGACAAATTAAGCTCTGGATTGGGGGAGGCGGCCAGGGCCAGGGGCAATGGGAGTTGGTCGGTGGGGAGTTGGGGGAGGCAGTGGGGGACTGGAGCCCGAAGCCCTGCAGCCAGAGCCCAAAGCCCCGCAGATGGAGCTTGGGGTCTGCCACCATACAGCCAGAGCCTGGGGCTGGATCCCGAGGCCCCTTAGCTAGAACCTGCCACCCTGCCACCCCAGGGCGGAAACCCAAGGCCTGAGCCCCATTGCCCCGGGAAGGTGGGGAATTCACTGGCTGCCTGCTCCTCCAGAGTTGTGCCCCAGGTGTCTCCAGGGCGGGGCCGCCCCGGCAATCAACACTAAGGTGGTGTATCCAGGAGCAACAGGAAGGAAGACGGGCCACTATTTTGTCACCCATCCCCACCCCATCACGGCCCATGAGGCTGAGGCCACAAGAAAAGCCCCTGGTGGCCACATGCAGACACGGTGGCCACATTTGAGAAACGCTGCTTTAGACTATAATCTGTCTGGGGCAGAGACCCACTATTTTACAGCACCATCTATATGTTTGGTGCTACTTAAAGTCCATATGTTGTAGGGGTATCGATGGGAAGGGTGGGTGATAGGCACTGGCTAGCATATCAGGGAAAGTATGTTGCATCAGATAAAAGACTGGAGCAGAGTATGTTCCTATTCTGTTGCAGAGAGGTAGGACTGAAATTATGCACTGCCTCATACACGAGTCTTCTGTCAAAGCTACGTTTTATCTCTAAATAAAGAAAAACGATACTCCTGAATCATCATTGGCATTTTAAAATATTAGTATGTTTTTTATAATACACTACAATGTATACAGGGAATTTGAAGCAAAGTATCATTTGATCCTGTATGCTTCAGTGAGACAGAGAAAGGTAAAAAATATGACAGTGCAGCACAAAGTATTAGTAAGATCATTAGTTTTAAGACTCTTGTAGTATCTAGAAACAAGTGAATGAAAAGTAAAAGACAGAGATCCTGATTCTGATCTCAATTATAATAGTGTGGATCTGATTATATCCATTGACTTCCGTGGAGTTACTCTGGAACTGAGCTGGGGTAGCTGAGATCAGAATTTGGCCTTAAGTGTTCATTGCTAATTGTTTTTAAATTAAGAAAGTCACACTTAACTTTTTTGATCAACCATCTCTGTAACTTCTATTTTTCCTCACCATTTGATGAGCTAAGAAACAGCCTCATGTGTCCTTGAAAACGGAAATGCTCACAGTGTGTTTTTCTTTTTCTGTTTTTTTTTTTAAATGAAGATTGTTTTGATCATCATTTCTGAAATGTCAAGACGTATGTAATCAAGTGCAAACACGTAGGCCGGGACACCCTAGCAGATAAAAATATTTTAAATTGGAAAACACACACATACACACACAAATAAAACCACACTTAACTGTGACACTGGGAACTTTGCTTCTAAGTCAATAGAAGTTCTTACAGAAATAAGTAGTCTGTGATTTTAATACCATTTGAAACAGAGGGGCCAAGTAACAAAGCGTCACAGCAAAAACTAATAACAAAATTTAAAATTTTTGTCAGATGCTGGAGTTTCGACTGAGCCCCTTTGGCGTTTCCTTTGGAAGTTTAATTTTGACATTCCAATGACATGGATTTTTTTAAAATACTCCATAGCTAAGTAAAGCTCACATGAACATCTGTTCACCACTGCAGAAGTTTATAGTGACCTGTGCATTTGAATTTTAAATCAGATAGCATTTCAGGCTATAACTTTTAGATTAGAAAGAAACCACCTCACATTTTAAATGAACCAATGTTGGCAGAACAGTTTTAACATAACTACCTTTTTACCTTAAAACAAAAAGCATATGGGCTTGATGTTAGCCAATGTCACTTTCTTTTTGATACAATTATGTACATCTGTTATTCCAATAAAGAAAATGATCCTTCAGCAATACACATCTGCTGGCAGGAAATTTTCCAAACTACTATTAAACATGTAAGACCTGCTCTTATGCTAATATTTTTCTGTAGGAACACACAGCTCCCGAATTGCTAGTTCACGGCTGCGGCACACTGCGCCCGTGGCTGCAAGGCCGGAGCGGCCTACACCCCCACGCCTGTGATTAGAAAATATTTATTGGCTGACCTAATCATCACCCACTCTGCTCGCTTTCACGTGCACAAGATATGACCTTGTTAAGTCATGTTGATGAGTATTGTATGCTCCTCCTATGCGCAGAAATTCAACCACTTATAAGTGTTGTAAATAGAAAAGTAAGATAATAAAAACCCCAGAGAAAAGTCCCTGGGAGGCTTTTTCGGCTACCACGACCTGGCGCTCTGTCTCCTTCCTTTTTCGTCGCCACATTTTTCAAAAGTCATGTTTTTTTCCCCAAAAAGAATATGTCCTCTTCATATTTCAAATGTCCTCTTCGTATTTTCCTCCATTTTACTGTTGATGATTTCTCTAAGTGTGAACTATACAGCACTAACTCCTGCTCACTTCACTCACACAAATAGGCCCATTTGGCTTCCAATATAGGCTGAGGCCATGTATTCACTGCCACACACACACACACACACACAAAAGTGAGTTTTACAGTGAGATAATGATGCACAATAGCTATCTCACAGTAAAATCCTAGTAGAGACAAGGCAGAGGTAGTTTTAACCAAAATGTAGGTAGGTGAGCTCAGGATATACTGGTGACCTTGCCTAGCTACTTAAATGTAAAAACTACCTGTGCCTTTTCTCCAGTAGAATTTAAAGAGAGAAAACTAATTCATGGTAGTTATCCCTATGTAAAAACCACACCTTTTTTGGCAGTGAAGGCATGTTATACTTTCATTTCTCAGGCTGATCTACAATAGTGATTCTTTTACCATGTCAAGTCACTGAGTGTCACATAGTCCTGAATCTCCAGGTCTCTCAAAAATTAGGGGCATCGCTCATTTTAGTCCTGAAGTTACTTATATGCCATACAGATTAGGAGTTCCATCTCTTTTATGGTTCATAATTACATGGGAAATAGAGAATCATGAGACTGAGGGTATAGAAAAAGCCATTTACAGCAAAGGAAGGAAACCCACAGCATTTTAAGTCTTCTACACAGATACACTTTCTGTGCCCCTCATTTGGGGTTTTTGCCACACATTGAGTCCCACATTTGGGCCATGGCAGGTTGGGGAGAGGAGAGTCTGCATTGCTTAGAAGCTGCTGTATATGCTGACCCTTGATTTCATTGGTTTATGCTCTACAGTTTGGAATTGTTTCATCTGGACCACTGACAAACTTTATTGCTCACATAAATCATTTTCATGTAGCCTTCTTTAGTGTAAAACTTTTTAACAAACCAGGAAGCACCCATTTTATAACAGATAATTCTAGGTATTTCATATGTGGAACGAATCATGGCATTTTCTTTGTCATGTCAGTTAGTCTTACACAATTTGTTAAATAATCTTCAGCCCTAACGTTTTACTTATAGCTAGTCCAAAATAAACCCTGTTTATCTTATGGCATTTTTATAAGACATGTATTTTTCACCTTCAAATGTACCATTGATTGTTTTATTTTTATATATATATATATATATATATATATATATATATATATATATATATATATATATATATATAAATTATGGTTAAATAGTGGATACAATTATTTACTGAAAAATATATTTAATATGTTTTTCACTGGACATTTTTCATCCAGCTCTTCAGCTGGTCAAAAAAAACCCCAAAACTTATGTATCCAATATATTTCTTGACAAGTATTATTCAGCCTGATTTAATTCTATGTGACAGTCTGTCATTTGCCATCACATGATTTTGTAAGTGTGCATCAGTGAAACATTGTTCTGAAGCCTGTGAAATGTAGATCTGCCTTTTAAGTTGTACTGCAATTGTTTTTTCTAACTTTAAAAAAAAAATCATTTTATATTTTCGATGGGTTTAATTTTAGCATTTAAGATCCACTACTCAGTATGTGTGGGTGTGCACCCACACATACAGAGTGGTAGCAGTGATGAGGTGTTTCGGTAGTGGGGGAAGCGCTGTCTGGCTATTCCTGGAAATAATCTATTTTCCTGTAATTTTCATATAATAATGAGTGCACACATCTTCACAATCAATGTTCTGGAAGGACAGGATTTCACTGTGCCTGGCTCCACATATAGCCAGACTCGAAATAGTTAAGCTTGGGGCTGTCTAGGTACTCTTCAAGCATCCAAGATTTTTGCAGTATAGGGAATATGCACTAAAATAGTTATTTTGCTATTATATCTCTACCCTGATATAATGCGACCCAATATAACACGGGTTCACATATAGCGCAGTAACCCCAGGGCTCCGGCAGCGGGGCTCAGGTGGCGCTTGGAACTCTGGCTGCTGTGGGGAGCCCCGGGCCCTTTAAATCACCGTCGGAGTCCTGCCGCTGCTACCCTGGGGCTCCAGCAGCGGGGCTCGGGTGGCGATTTAAAGGGTCTGGGGCTCCCCACGGCCAGAGCCCCGGGCTCTTTAAATCACCGCTGGAGCCCTGCCGCCGTTACCCCGATATAACAGGGTTTCACCTATAATGCAGTAGGGATTTTTGGCTCCCGAGGACCGCGTTATATCGGGGTAGAGGTGTACTAATTCTCAAAAGCTGAAATTCACCCCTTACCTGAACAAAACCCAAATAAGAAGGTTTTGTACATAGAAAGCATCAGTACTAAGATGGACAGATTTACCCCTGACAACCCACAGACACTATATGAAGCTACTGTGAAGCTTTGCTGTTTGTTAATTTTTTCATGGCTTATCACAACATCCTAGGGTTTGCTGGAGGTTCTGTTTTCCTAATTATGTGCTACTCAAACCTATGTAACCCAAAGAAAATAGGAGCAAACTTTAGGGCAAAATGGTAGTGTGTAGTGCCTTATGTGAAATTATTTGATCTATATATCTGAGGTTGATCCAGAGGGCTCATCAGAACCTAGAGGGGCATTTGTAAAAAAGGAGTTATAAAAACAATCATATTTTATCTTATTCCAGGAATGCTACTGGTTCCTTATCAGAAAACCATTACATCATTTGTAATTGGGGGCTTGATGTAGAAGGGTGGAGAGACAGCACATAATTACTGCAATAGCACTTTCAAGTCATCTAATCTTGTCTGAAGATTTATTTGACCTTGTTTAGACTCTGCATTAATTCTGTTTGTTTGCTTTTAGCATTAGCAGCCTAATCTTCCATTAACACCTGTATGCTGCACCAAAACCCACAAAGTTGTACATTGACAATGCATTGTAATGAGGTACAACACTTCTTACTATATAAATCCTGACAAATAGAACTATTAAGACTTCTGTACATAGTAAATTGTCAGGGAATAACAAATAATAATGATATAATGAAAAAAATGACAGTTAAATTTTAACTTTCTTTGTTATTATTATTTATGTGCAAATAACAAAGTTTCCTTCAAAATGGAAGGACATATGAAAATAAAGTTCACGGATAATCACTCATGCAGACATATGATAAGAAGTCCTGAAACAACAAATAGAAAATATAGTTGTCTACATATGACAGAGTTCCTAGCTCTCAATTGGAACATAATTTGTCATCTTGTAAACCTTTTCAAGAAATGGTAGACTATATTTTTGGAAGCTTTCCAGAAATAGTAGACTTTTTCAATACTAAAAGGAGCAGCCAAAGGAATATAAGATGCACCACCAAAATTTCAGCAGGGATAAATCAAGCACCCTATCAATGTGCTCTAACTTTCTGCGAAGAAACAAATAGTCTTGCAATTCTGATCAATCCATTTTTAGCGATCTGTGAGCCTGTACTAACACTCATTATGTATATTATATATACTCACACATACACTCTATAGGAACACTGCACTATATATATGTATCTATAGCTATACATGGATATGTTATAGTGAATTTGTCTCACTACATTAAATAATAAATGAATGCATAATTTACACCGACTGCCATGTCAACTCTAAAATTTATGATAAAGTTCAGATGGACTCTAAAGCTTCATGACAGTAAAATATAAACTATGGAAAATTTATTTCAACCTGAGGGAGCAAGCTGTGGTAAAGTGCCTTGAAGAAGATTGTTCAGACTTTTTTTTAAGTGAATGAGTATTTGCACATTTGACAGATAAGGCAATAGACCTACAAACTCCCTTCCCAGAGCATTGCATGTGACTTCAATGTGATCTTCAGGAAATACAGTCCTTCCAGTCAATCTCATCCCTTAGTTTCTGCCATGAAAAGACCATTGTTGCTAAATTGTGCAGTACTGTATTTGAATATTTTTAAGGTGGATATTTAACATACCATATATAGGCCAAATGCTGCTTCTATTTACAACAGTGTAAAACTTAAGAAACTCAAAAGTAGAATGTGTCAAAAGTAGAATGTTGAGTAGAAACTCAAAAGTAGAATATAGTTTTTTCAGTTCTGCTTAACAAAAATGGATGGTCCAAATTCAGCCCTGGTGTATCTTCTTCCTACTCCCTATTCAATAATAAAATCACGTTGAGTTAAAAAAAAAGTGATGATCTTGTTGTTTCTAAGAGAAAATAAAGTTTAGGGGGAGAAAAAGGCTATAAAACCCCAGAAACAGGAATTGTGATGTTTTAAGTGGTCTTATTGACGTTTGAAATTCAGTAGGCTGTGTAAAATCAGTTTACATAATTTGTAAGTGACTGATTTCAATTTCTTTCACATAAATAACCCAAGAATACAATTTGGTTACATTTCCACTGTATAAACTTGAAAAAGAAAAAGGAAGGAAATAATTTGCTGGGTACTTTCCTCTATGAAAGCATATAGGAAAACAGAAACAGAAGGCTGGGGAGAGTATGTGGAAGAGCTAGACCATCACTTTTTTGATGAAAATATGAGGGAAGGCCATTGGCTAAATCTTAGGCCCTTTTCTGACAGCAGCACAAAGTCACTAGAAAACTGTTGTAAAGGAGCAGCTAAGGATTCACCATGACCTAGGGGAATCCTGAGGAGCAGCAAAGATGGCATGGAAGGGAGTGTGAGGGGGATGGGGGTGAATACACACTGTTCCATAGATATTCAGATTGGGCAGCTGCTGGCTGTAGTTGGGGTAATTTAGAGGAGCTTCAGAGCCACTTCAGCTCCCAGTCAGACTAGGATTGGGAGAGTGGAAAGGTGTTTTAGAGCTACTTTTGCACTTCCACCATCTCAACTGCACTATGACGACATCCTGTGCCATGTATTATGAAGAATATGAGTGTCAACTCGGAGCAGCTGAGGAGTGAGCCCCACATTTCTAGATTAGAAGTGAATGGAGGCATACACCTGTGTATATTTGGTGCAAGATGCTGCGCACCTTCAGTCTCATGGAATTGAGGGAACTTGCCGATTCAAGCCCTTATAACCCACATCTGCACTCTAAATGCTCATGCCACTAGTGTCTTAAGAGTTTCAACATAAAAAAAAGAAGAAATGTGTACTTTGGTTAAAATACACCTAGCTACAAAGCCAATGATCTCTGAAAGATATGCATTACAGCAAAGGAAACCAAACAAGGTGATTGTTATTCCCATTGTTAGCAGATCTAAGACAAATGACTGAGTATTACCATGTTGAACAATTATTAGAGGATCTATAGAGAACTCTGTAGGATAAATCCATATTAAAAACAAGGAAGCTACTAGCCCAAGCAAAATTAACAAAAGGATGTGGATGTTTATGAGCTATGAGACTATAGGTAATCAGGCTAATGATTTAAAATGTACAGTGCCTAATTCATGAGGTAAACTAACACAAGTAAAATGTTGTCACTGAAGCAAACAAAAATATCCATGTGCTGTATGTTATTATACAAATGAAAAATGTCATGTGATTGGACAGTTTAGGTGGACACACACAAAAAGCAAATCAGCACAGAAAATAAATAAATGCCAGCTAGGAAGAAAGAAACAAAGCAAGTTTATAAAAAAAAAACAAAAAACAAAAACACCAAGGTATCCAAACTAAAACAAGTATAGACTAATAGCGAGAGTAAACAAAATTGCTGAGAAAAGGGATTAAGTGAATTGTCTAGTCCTATTCTGAAGACTGTAAAATCAAAAGGCCACATAAATTATTACTGAAGATCAGGGCTGGCGCAACCCATTAGGCGATCTAGGCGGTCGCCTAGGGCACTACAATTTGGGGGGTGGCGACTGCGGCGGTATTTCGGCGGCAGGACCTTCCGCCGCCTAGGGCGGCAGAAAAGCTGGTGGCACTCCTGCTGAAGATAGAACAGAAAGCCAGCCCACTATTATGGAATTGGACGCAGGCACGTTTATATCATTCCTACCTGAAAAACTATATAAGAAAAGTTTAAGAAAATGTCACTTCAAGACTTGAATGACAAGCTAAAAATGTTCATAGTTCCAGCAGTGTCTGAGATTGGAAAACTAGAGGTGTCACTGACCTTCGACACTCATATGACAACGTTGCCATGACAAGTAATGCATTAGCCCTGTTAGAGCCAATTTCTGCCTATCTTCTAGTTATATCAACGGAAGGTTAAATCCGTATATAGGAAATATTGCTCTTCAGATACTATTGGAGAAATATTGACCCTACAGAAATTAATGTATGTTTTGTCATTGACTTCATTGGGTACAGGATTTCACCCCATGTTTTGCACAATAAACGGAATACTGTTAGGACATTTCAGTATGTAAAATACTGCAGAAGTACAGCAATGAAGAATTCCAAAGTTGTTCAAAACCATATTCTGTGCCATATATTCTAAAAAATAATAGAGCAAAACAGCCAAGAAGGCTGAAAAAGTTCAGATATCACAGGGAAAGCAGGTTATTCAGAGTGGGCTACACAAACAGTACCAGTCCATACTACACTGGTCCACTCATTTATGTAGTGACTATAAACTGAATCAGCCTGGACCTGGAAGTGCATCAAAAATCTATATCCAGACCAGAAGAAGTGTTTATGTGGGAGAGAAATCCTCTGAATTGAACTCTCATGTTTTTATATATAACAATAATGATTGAAAAAAAATCCAGAGATACTGGTGACATGAACGCTCATATAGGTCTATATTACTGTTTATATCACAGACTACCATATGGTGTGGCTTTGGTACCAACTGTTTTCCACTTATTAATAGATAAGTTTCTGAAAGGTCTTCCAGTGAGATGCTACATTGGTCATTTTAATGATTGCTGAACAAAATAAATGACAAGCACTTCAAAAATTTGGAGGTAGCTTAAAAATATTTACATAAGTATGAAAATAATTATTTTAAAAGTCCAACTGCTTTTCTACAAAACTGTTGAATATCCTTGATTCATTGGTAGTTCACAAGAAAACCACGCAGCGTCATCTTCCGCAGAGGCTGTTGCAAACCCCAATCATTGTGAAATATAGAGGGCAGGGAGAAGGCAGGGCTGAGCCACTAGTAGTGCTATGGAACATGATACTTTGTTCCTCATGAACCAATAAGATGAAGTAAACTGAGGGAAAATGGCATTGAAGTCTGGTGAGACAAATGGAGTATTGTACTGGTTTATGTCATGAGTCACTGAGCTACTGGATGTGAGAAGTTCTGTGATGCAACAATGGTCAATTTTAAATGCAGTGTTTAGTCTAGTTGTCAGTGCTTTTACAAATCCCACCCTATGGCTTTTTTAAAAAAAAGGCATTTAGTTATGACGAGAGAGTGGATTTTGACATATTACAGAAAGCGAGATTTGGGGAGGAAGAAGTTAAACGTTAGAAGAAGCGGTTTTGGCACTGCAGGTTGACTTCAGTAAAAGAAAACAGTTACATATAATTCAATTCAATTCAAACAGACAGTTCTGACATTTAAATGAAATTTCCAAAGCATGTACTGTGGTTAAACAAGAAGGGTGGCTAGTTTCCAGATACATATTGTAATTGTGAGGAAGCAGTTTTATTGATGACAATCTAAGCTGGCAGGAGAATTGCTGGGCCCAGGAAGAAAAAGCAGAAAAAGCCAGGATCCCTGTACATATCTATATCCTCCTCCTTTCTCCTTCAATATCTTCCCCTTCCCCTTCCTTTTCATCCCTATCCTTCCAGTAACACTCCCATGCCCTTCTTTCTATTGCTTCCCTCTCCCATTCCTCTTCTCTTGCTTACTCCATGTCATTCTCAGTCCTTCACTCGTTCCACTATGCCCCCTGACATTTCTCTGGCCCTGCTGGAAATACTGATAGACCTGGAATACATTAGCACAATATGTAGGAAAGATCATCTGAATCTTAATGGGATCACCATACTTGATGAAGATGGAGGTAAAAAAAGCACGTTTAACAATGGCAATCAATCAGATATATGTCACCAGGACCACATTGATTTTATTTCTACCTGCAGCAGTGAGCCTTTTCCTCAAGCACACACTGGTCAGAAAAGTGTCATGTGACACAACTGCTTAAAGATCAGTGTTGTCACACAAAGAGCAAATGTAACTAGCCATGTTAGACTGCATTTTGAAACTTATTTGTAACTAGTCATTTTACTCTATTATGTATTTCTTTTCCTCCTACTCCTTTCTCTGATGGCAATCAGCGTAGCATGTGGGCTTCCTGCCTATGATACTGAAACACAGAAATTCTCCACCATGGTGCAAAGTGAGCTCCTCCTCCTAATCTTTGTTTAAAGCTGCTTCTGTGGAAAACAGAACAAACCCTGATAGCATCGAGATAATGTTGGCAGGACCACTCTAAAATGCAGGAAGGGGAAAGATAGAGCAAAGAGATAAGTCTTTTATTCTATCCTACACTTCTGCTCAGATGGATCTTCAGCGTGCATGTGCATCCTGCCCCTGAAAATTCTACCTTCAGGATCAAAGCCAAATCCTCCTCAGGAGAGTGGAAGGAGACAGGCAGGGCCAGATTTAGGGGCAGGTGACCCAGGCAACTGCCTGGGGTGCTGTAAGATATTCAAAAATTTAACAAATGGAAGGGGGGGCACCAAAGACGCTCCTCACCTGGGCGCCATTTGATCTAGGGCCAGCCCTGAAGACAGGCATTGTGAGACAGTCATCTGTGTAGCCCTAAAGGCCTAACACCAGAACTTAGAATTAAACCCTGAATTGAACTGGCGGTCAGTGGAGAGTACAGAGCACTGGAAAGATGTGGTCTCATTGATCTGCCCTGACTAGAAGGAACGCGTCTGTATTCTGAAACTGCAACACTTTCTGAGCAGACTTACAAGTAGCACTGGCTAGTATGTTGTATTGTGGTGTAGTCTGGAAGTGAAAAGGGTATGGATCTTTAATGCTAGATCTCGAGGAGAGAGCCAGTCTTTTTTGCTAGATGAAATTGGGAAGGGCGGTGGTCGGGGGAGACATTTCTAGCCTCTGTTGCTACCTGTGAATTCCAGGAGCAGAAAGGAGTCTAATAGCACCTTGAGCTTACTCACCATCTTGACAAGAGGAAAACAAATACCCTAAAGCTGAGTGTGAAGCAAGAATTCCTGTCAGTTCTTCAAAATGCTTCCCCATGCTGGCCAGTATCACCCCAGTCATACCTAGACCAAACCTGAACCAACTGTCCAGATTCCTTCTTCACTCAGATACTGAGACAGAAAGCAAGCAGGGATACCATTGCTTGGCAAGGATCACCATATTAGATACAATGAAAATGTATATATCTTATTACCTAATTCTGACTTTTTTCCAGATAACATTTGGTAACAAGTAAAGTGATATATAATTTCAATCTCCTCTTGGGAAATTGATGCCTGTATCAAACTGGATTCTGACAAAGAGGATACATCATCAATGAAACGGAAGCAGATTCAGCTGGGAGAGACTATTATGAATGAACTAGAAATAGATGCACACAATTCAATGAACTTTGAATACTTCTGTAACTCGGGAAATATAGGAGTCTGTGAGAAGGACAGATTTTTAACTACCAAGCAAATAGGTCAAACTTGTCATGAAATGATTACAGTAAAGTTTTATTTTATACATCCCCCCTTATTTCTGAATCTGCAGGGTTTTTCTATGATATCCTGGCAACTCTTGCTAAGTTTGTCTATGGTTGTGAGAGAAGTAATCATATTATGCTTATGTTGTTGTGTTAAACGTGGCCAGACCATCCTGACTCAAATCCAATCTCGAGCTGATCTCCTTGGAAAGCTACATGTCAAGATTGAAATCTCTGATCAGGCAGAAGCAGAATTTAGAACCTCTAGCCCTGGTAGTCTATGGCTTTACCTACAAACCCAATAGCTCTCTCCAGAAAATTAAATCCAGGCTTCAGTCTGCATTGCCACATGAGACTAGAGAATATCTTCAAAATATCATCTTATTTTTTTACCAATATTCACAATTAGACGGCTACTTTCAGGAAAGGTTGTCTGGGCACTGCTGTCTATTGAATGTAATCTACCCTCATAGACCAATGTCATCACAGTATCTGTGTGCTTCAAAAAATTGTAACACATGCAGACCTGCTCAAATGTGTCTCTGCAAACTCTCACGCTATGTCAAATGAAGGAAGAGAGTCTCCTACTTATCCCTTATCTCTGTTCATTTGGGGAAGTAATAGCTGAGCTGTATCTCTGCTTGTGACTGAAAAATCCTAAGTGACCCTGTTGTAGAGGAAATGATGACTATCAAGTCTTGGGCAACAGGGAGCGGGAGCAACTAAATAAGGTACATAAAAATACTGATAGCAAGTAAGCATGCTCTGATAATCCGATATTTAAAACTATAGTCTGATATTTATATATAAGGCATCAACCTAGATAAAATTGCTGCAACTCTCCTTATCTTTTCCTAAACCTGTACTGCCGGGTTTATATGGATGACAACCAATACTGTAAAACTGCACAAACCTTGTGTGAGGCAGATAGGCCTGCATATAAAAATTGAATCCTGATATAGAGTGGTTAGGAGGAAAAGGCTTTTTACTCTGATAAGGTATAGTCTAACATTTCGCCCAGACTTTCGGTTTAGAAATGTTATTCAAAATTGAGTCAAGTTGGGATTTGGGTACCAAAATATAAAAGAAAGTTTTATGTATCTGTAGAATAGCTGTCTCTTCACATGCATGGCTGAATGAATATATCATTAATGTTTTCTTATGATTTCAATTCCAATCTTTTGCCACCCTTGCACTTTTCACATTATTTTTTATTTGTTTTTTTTTTAGGATGGTCGAGATAATGCCTATGGAATGACCCATGATCTCAAATGTCTCACAATTCCTGCAGACCTAATGACTGACTGACAATCTATTTTTTTGGATCCCTGGACTTTCTAAGCCTGAAATTATTGCAGTGAGAGGTTCTTTGTTTACATAAAGGTGACAGAATTCCACCCCATAGGGTGATGCCAATGATCGTAGGAGAGTGTCCCATTCAGATTCACTAAGAAGGGGGAAGCTCCCAACAGGAAATTCTAACCAGCTCGCTATCTTCAAAAACTGAATTAAAGGAAGAAGCTTTACTTTTAGTTCCTGACTTGTTTGGCTTGCCTGGCTCCCATGGCTGCTTCCAGTGTCTGAATACCTGACAAAGGGGCATGTGCTTCTGCCATCGTCTTGGATGGCCATCGATGGTTGGAGCTCAACAACATGCAACATCTAATATTTGAAATTTACAAACAAATAATCTCTGGCTAGCCAGCCAATAAAACTGTCGATACTAAAACATCTGAGATCTGACAAGGCCACCCATTAACCTTTTCAACCATGTACCAGCTTCCTGAACCTGAATGAAACAACAAGAGTCATGACAGCCATCCTGTATAACAGTGTTTCTCAAACTGGGGTCGCCGCTTGTGCAGGGAAAACCCCTGGCGGGCCGGGCCAGTTTGTTTACCTGCCCCATCCGCCGGGCCAGCCAATCGCGGCTCCCACTGGCCGTGGTTTGCCGCTGCAGGCTAATGGGAGCTGCTGGAAGTGACGGCCAGTATGTCGCTTGGCCCACGCTGCATCCAGCAGCTCCCATTGGCTCGGAGCAGCGGATGGGGCAGGTAAACAAACCGGGCCGGCACGCCAGGGGCTTTCCCTACACAAGTGGTGATCCCAGTTTGAGAAACACAGCCATAGAGGGTTCAGAGAAGAGCCATGAGAATGATTAAAAGATTAGAAAACATGCCTTATATAGTGATAGACTCAAGAAGCTCAATTTATTTAGCTTACCAAAGAGAAGGTCTTAACCTTCTTAACCCCCCTTAGGGTGATGATTACAATTTTTAAGTACCAACATGGGCAATAAATATTTGATAGTGGGCTCTTCAGTCTAGCAGAGTAAGGTATAACACAATCCAATGGCTAGAAGTTGGAGTTAGACAGATTCAGACTGGAAATGAGGCATAAATTGTGTTTTAATAGTGAGAGTAATTACCCATTGGAACATTCCAAGGGTTGTGGTGTCAAGATTGGATGTTTTTCTAAAAGATCTGCTTTAAGAATTATATCGGGGAAGTTCTATGGCCTGTGCTATATAAGAGGTCAGACTAGATGATCACACTGTCCCTTCTGGCCTTGGAACCTATGAAATGGGAACCTGGTTTGTTTTGGCGGGAAAGTTGACTTATGTATTAATCAGTTCTTTCAAAAAGCAACATGGGTTGCATAACCTCGGAGGGCCTGGGCTGGAGGAGACTAGCCAATCAATTCAAAGGCTTACTAGTTCCCTCTAATAAAACTATGCTTCTCACAGTTGAGTATTTATCTTCCTGGCGGTCTTCTGCTCCTCTTTTCTGGCAACAAAAGATGGCGATATCCTGATAAAACATCCTCATTGTTTCTTTTTAAAACATACATTATTGGCTATGTGCTCAAAGTGATCTGCAATTGCACTTAACTTGCCCTCCAGAGCCATGCATTTTATTTATGATGATATACCGATCTCATAGAGCTGGAAGGGATCCTGAAAGGTCATCAAGTCCAGCCCCCTGCCTTCACTAGCAGGACCAAGTACTGATTTTACCCCAGCTCTCTCAAGGATTGAACTCACAACCCTGGGTTTAGCAGGCCAATGCTCAAACCACTGGGTTGATAGGCCAAAATGTTGATTATAGTCATTATCTTCACAGAGAGTGGAGTTTATGCTAATTACCTTTCTTCCTTCTGTTTGAAGGATTCTCATTTTTAATATGTTAAATCTTTAACTGCCCAAAGCTGGAAGTTCTCTTATGTAATTATGGGACTTTTTCTTGCTTTGTCTGGTTGATTGTCTTCTCTGCAAAAATAGCACCCTAACATAATTCTCAACCTGCTAAAGCTCAGAACGTGGGGCACAAAAATTTGTATTCACATAGAAAACTTAAAATTAGAATCCAATCTATATCTATTCTTACAGCCACATTTTCTGATGTAAATATTTTTCAACAATGAACAAGAGGGGTCACCAGATTTGTGTGTGATGCAGGGACTTTGGGACTAAAGTGAGTGATAATGTCCCTTGAAATGAGTCGGAGTTGAGAGTTATGCATCCTAACATACACATTCATGAGTAGAGCTGACCCATGTCCTCAGACTATCTTCTCCATAAAAACCAAGTTATTAACTTTATGTAGCTGCATGGAAGAAAGCAACACCATTACGTTCTCATCACCACAGGTACGTGAACTAGCTCTCAAACAATCAGTATCCTTCTCTGCTGTAGTACAGAGGACAAGGTGACCTGCATAGTTTTTAAAAAAGCAACGTTTCAAGAAATATATAGCAGGGTGAATTAAATGTTTTTCAGGGTTGGGGATTCACAGAAATGAAATTAGTGCCAGGATTGCTGCATTGGATGCATTCTCTCCTCAAGTTTCTGAGGTTGAGCTTTGTTTTCAAAGGCAATAATGTCAATGTAATACAATCAACAGTAAGTAATGGTGGCTATGTATTAAAAGGATGGAACTAGACAACACAGTAAATTGTCTACCCTCCATCCAGATGCCTCTGAACTAACACTTGGTAGAAATTAGTTACCCAAATGGCACCAAAACAGACGTGGGACGGGTGTTCAATAATAGAAATTAATATAGATGCACAAAAATCTTTCAGCTGACATGAATAATTCTTTCTTACATAGCTCCTAATACAGTAAGAGAAAAAGCATCCTCCTAACCTCTTCCTCTTCAAGTGTTCCTAGTCCATTATTTGACCTCTTTCACTACTCAGCACTTGTACTTTTTTATGGGAAACATGTGCATGGATTGGGAGCTTCTTCAAAGATTAGTAAAAGCCTTGTTCTCTCATTCTCTGTCCCCCTCTTTCATATACATACAAAATCCCGTCAAAATGAATGAGGCCATTATTTTGTGTATCGGGTCACGTAGCATAGTACCTACGGGGAAGTCCTAAAGGGAACACAAAACTCAAGCCATGTGCTAGGAGTTTAGTGTTCTCCCATCATTCCAGAAAGAGAAATTAATCAGCAGTGATGCCTATGCATATTTTACTTGAAAGCCCCCTTCTTCTCTCCGGATAGGTTGATTTGATTATACTTGTCACATCTCGATCTGATATGGAGACAGGCTGCCTCATTTACTTTATTTTTTAATATAGTTTTATAAATATTTTAATGTGTCATTTTCTCATGTGGGTCATTTTGATATTTTGTTAGAAGAAGAAAAATTGAAAAATACAAATTTGAATTTGCATAGTTACTTGAAGTACATAGTATAAGGCATAGCTATCAAACTATTCATTATGAATGATATTCACTATGGATGTTGCCCCTTAATACGGTTAAATCATTTCACAGGTGATCTTGATGTTCTTTGAATATATTTTTTATTTGTGAGTATTCAGCAAAGTTTGGGTGACTAATTTCCCACTAGGATATATCTGTGGACTGGCCATGTTGGCTGGTCACTATTTATTTATTGTGTATGATTGGTTGCCCAAGTCACATGACACTGTTTCTTCTCTGAAGGTGAATGACACATTTTTGAAAGACGAACAGCAAATAAAACACTACTAGTCTGAATTTTGGAGAGAATAGTCATTAGTGCTAAACTTTGCAAAATTTTCAGGATTTGCTAACATTTTTACAACTAGCTGATTGCTGTCAGAGTACTCCCAATTAATGAATAATGTGATCCCAATCCCACCAATCACAAAAGGCTGATTGTTACTATCCAAATGAGATATTTAGTTAGCATTTAGGAGTATTACTAAATGTCTGTTTACTTGAGATGGGTCCAAATCAAAACCACAGGCTGGAACACCTCTGAAATTTGGAAAAGTTTAGATCTGGCTCACATTTTGCACCTCAGAACTACCTCTGCTATTGACAGAGCTGTTGGTTAATAATATGATAAACAGTTTAAAATACAATACACTATTTTCTCTATTAGCTAGACTCCTGTTCCCATTGGGTTGAATTTCAGACAGATGGCATTAACAGCTGGGAAGTTAGCCAGTGAGGAAATATTACAGACCCAGCAGCTATGTTTGCAATAACTTATGGTCATTTCAGTGGTAAAGCATGCATGGATAGATTCCTGATGGTGAGTTAAAAGGCACCAGTTTTTTTTTTTAATCATATATGAGAGGGCAGTCTGCAATGGAAACAACTGATTGATATGGGAGGAATGGCAAGTTTCTTTTTTCCATTTAAAAGAGCTAGATGATTTAGTGTTTTCTTTCTTTTCCCTCTTTTTAAAGAAGAGATATTTTTGACCTCATTATCAGTGGTCTTTAAACATAACAGACAGTAACTACTCAATCTGCTGTTCATATTACTTGTGCTTTCCCATTTCACTTTAAGGGCTTGATCCTGTAGTCCAAATTCTCATATTGCATAGCACTTTACTTCAAGGGTAGTCACATTGAACTTGCTGCTTGGAAAGTCAATCTGAGTATGGGCATCATAATCCAGCCCTTAGACAAAACTATAGAATTGATTCTTTTAGAGGTTTTCTAAAGTAAAATGTAATATACTAAAGAAATTATATCTATATGACAAAGAAAACATCAAAATGTCACAAAGAGAATTGCATAAAACAACAAACCCAGCACCCAAGAATTTGTTTAACCTAACAGACCATGGATAATTTATTCATGAATAGATCTGCAATCCAAATAGTCATGAGGCATTTATTAACTCTGTAATTCCAATGGAATTTCTTAGAGTCAGTATACAGTATAATGAAGAAATGCTGTATTAAAGATACATAAGACAGTGAGATATGGAAGTGTGGTGAGAAAGAGGGCCCCTTTAAATAGCTCAAGCATGCTTTACATATTTAGAGGAGTGTGTGTAGTAATAGAAGGTGTAGAGCAGTCATTAGTCAATTCCATGATAGTTTAGTACAGGCCTAGACTTAAGGGGATCTTGCATGGTGATCCTAGGAACCACACATTTTTACTCAACCTGAGAGCCAGAGAAAATTGCAGTTTCAGGCTGTGTCCATTAGCCTAAAGAATCACAATCACATTCACTAACATTCTAACTTAATTCACATTTCTCTTCTCTACCACAAGGTGTGCATTTGTGTTGGGGGTATGGGAAGGAAGGTGCACAGCTGTATTTTATATATGAACACACATATATATATATATTATATATATATATAAAATCATTAATCATTAAAGGTAAAAAGCAAGACTTAATTATATGACTGAGCAGTAAGAGACCTTCCTAAAGGAACAGAGAACCATGCCAAAAATCTAAAAAGAAAAGTTCAATTAGGAAGTACACCTGACAGGTAAATAAGCCAAAAATACCCATTTACCATTTAATCTGTGTAGCCTTTTCCCAAATGAGCTCATTAAAGGTAACACATTTTCAGCCCATGCTTTGGCAGTACAGTTAAACTTTTAACTCTAAATATTTAATTGAATATAATGTTTTATGAAAGGTGCCTAACTGATAGTCTTGACAAGTTAAGTCCTTTATATATGCACAAAATAGGTAGAACATTGCTGGCAGTGGGACAAGTTTTCCCACCTTACCAATGTACCACAGTCCTGACAGGTGACAGAATATTTGAGTTTCCAGTTCCCATTTGGTCCTTCACTTCTCCACAGAGAATGCCAATAAAGTTGCCATTTGTGATGGCAGTTTTGTGATGTGGATTCCTGTCTCCTAAAAACTGGACCAAGACTAAAATATTATCCTACTCAGGTCACTAATCATATGTATCATCAAATATGGTAACAAGTTTGTCATTATTGACTGTGTCCTCATTTTCGCTAATTGACTTGTAGGAGAAAGGTTTTTGTTTGTTCGTTTTTGTTGTTCCCCCCCAATCTCATTAGCAATTCCCTGAGCCATACATTAAATTTACCAACTAGCCCAAATACTGCAGTATATGTGCCACTGCATTTATGCCACAGTTGAACCAGCTTCCTAAGGCTATAGAGGTCATAAGTTGGTGTTCTCTCTTTTTTCTTATGAAATCACTTTGATTTTTGGATCTAAAATTTATAACCAAGAGACGGTGCAAAGAAGCACAACAAGCCTCTGTAAAATTCATGAGTGACTAGTTTGTTCAGTTCTACAGGGAAAATGTATCAAAATATTTTTTTCAAAAGTCTAGGAGAGCCTTAGAGCAAATGATAAAAACAAAAGTGGGAAGGAGTCTTTGAAAATACTAAACTCAATACAGAAGAGACTGAACTCTTTTTGTTCATTTTTTCCCTTCCAGGGTCAAGAGCGGGTGGTTCTTTTGATCACACAATTTAAGCTCCCTTTTCTTTTACCACTGAATATAGGTGAGTAAATAATCTTCAACAAAGTCTGTACCTTGCTAAATTAGGCTTTAGACTTTTAGATGTGTGTTTTCACTTTTATTTGCTTGTAACCCCTTCTAACTTTATTTCTTATACTTGAATTCACTTAAAACCCTATATTCTTTTGTTAATAAATTTGTTTTACTATTAATCTAAACCACCAGCACTGCATTTGAATTGAAGTAAATGTTAACTCCAGTTAATGTGGCAAGCTGGTGGGTTGTGTGTCTTTAGAGGAACAAACAAATCTTATTATTTCTCTGAACTGCCCAGGAGAGGGCTGGAAACTACAGAGCACACAGCATAGGGAAAATTCAGGACCGGGAGTGTGCTGGGGTCACCCTACAAGTAGTCACCAAGGGTGGTGGAAGTCAGAGTGGGGCTGCGTGGTTGTAGACAGACTGCTGGGGTCAGAGATGGTGAACCAGGGGTGTCTAGCCACACAGACTCTCAGGCCTGCATGCTTGTAGGCTGGCTGTGAGAATCTCAGGTTGGGAGCTACAACAGCAAGGTATTGTGAAGCACCCAGGGCTATGGGATAGGTTGTGACTCAACCACTGGTCTGGAGTTTCCCCTGAACACTGTGACAAGCTCACAAAAGGAGAGAGAGGGAAAAAGTCAAAGAGAAATGATTAACTTGAGCATTGTTTTGCTGAAAACATTTTTTTCAAGTGAAACTTTCCAAATTGATAATGATTTTCAACAGCTCCCGCATTTTAAAATGCACAGAGATCACTTGGCTTGTGTCCATTTCTAATAATAAGAGATACAATTCCCACTATGTGGAGATAATTTTTCAATTCTACAGTACCCATAGCTCTTTCATAGCTATTAAGAAACAAGGAACATCTGTTTCCTGGTATAAATCTGTCATGTAACCAGTAAATCCCAACAAGAAGACATTACCAGTTTATAACTCAAAAAACCCACAATTGCATAGATAAAAACAATATATCCTGCTGAACAGCTATCATGTCACCTCTAGTTTATTTGAATGTATGACAGCTGAATAAAACACTTACCTTGCTTATTTGCAAGAGTTACATTCTACTGCAGATACTATATATAAGCAGGGGGTCTTATACCATAGTTAAGAGGCTGTACCTAGTCTCTAGCTACTACAATTCCAATATTTTAAAGGGAGCTACCAGGTTAATGCAGTCATGTATTACCATCAGTTTACTTGTCAAAGATGGAGGTGACCAGATGTCCTGATTATAGGGATAGTCTTGATATTCGGGCCTTTTTCTTATATAAGCTCCTATTACTCTTCGCCCTGTCCCAATTTTTCACCCTTTTATCTGGTCACCTATTTCTGCTTGCACAACTGGGGGCTTAGGTTTTGTTATTTTAGTCTGTTCCCTGGATCATTTTTAATGTAACCAATTCAGAACCTCTGAAAACTACTATAAAAATGCTCTCCAGGATCTCTCCGACATTCTCTTCCAAAAATACATAGAATTAGACAAAATCAAGATTTTCCATGTAGGCAGTTCACTATATTCTCCCTTATCAAAAAAAAAAAAAAAAAAAAAGAGCTAAAGAAAATTTGTCTGGTGGTCAGAACAAAGTCAGTACTATCTATGTGTAGTCTGTGGCCTTAATCACTGGTTAGCATGGGGGATGCAATAGAAAAATGGTTCTGCCTAACATATCTGATTCAGAGTTATAATTATAACATTATAATGTCACATGAAAAACATAAATTAAAGTGGGACTAATGAAGTTTAAGCTATCTTTAACACTACATTTAGATGAGTGGTGTTATTTTTACCTGAATGTTGCAGAAATACATATTGGAAATGCTCATTGGGCTAAACCATCCATTACTCATTTTTCTGGCTAGACTCATGGTAAACTCTCCTCTCAGGAAGATCAAAAGGTGTACTCAGCGATAAAAAATCATATTTAGGGAAACCTGTATTTGTAACAAGTTTTCATGAGCTGGAGGGAGAATTTATCTGATGAGAAACATCCAGGAACTTAATGTGGATATTTGTTTACTCTTTAATTTGGGAGTACTTCTATACCTCTGTTTTTACTTGGATGAACGAATGAAATTCAAGGGACCTGGGGATGTTTATTCCAGTATTCCAATGGAAACTGTTTATTCCATTGATTCCGCTGGCGGCTTCAGCATGGGATTGCTAAATTGCCAAAAGATTACACAAACAAGCTCTTGTCTGTGCTCTGGATTTGTTTATGTTAAGTTTTTTAATTATGGTTATTTTCAGCTGTGACAATTAGATCTATGGCTGATTGATTACTTAAGATGTTTCTGAGGTTAGTAAGTATAGAACTCTCTCTGGTATTGTAACATGCTGCCTCTGGAAATCATTTGTCCTTGAAACACCATTCATAGTAGAGAATATATTCTCTGTTGCACATGTGAGAATAAGGAACTATACAGTGCCTGAATGAGATCCCAGTACACAGAAGTCAAATTTATCTTTTACATAGCTATTGCAATTGTGAACACTGACAGTCAAATTAGCAATTTGTTCATGCTTCTGCATCTCTTGTATGTTTATGTACAAAGAGAAGAACAGGAAAAATGTGAAGAATGTAATTTACTACCCATTGTTATTTTCTCATTTTCACTGTACTAAATTTACAAAGTATTTAATAAAACCAAGTAGCAATATTACTTCACACACACACCCGCCGCCCCCGCCCAAAAAAACCCATAGGAAAAGTACAAAGTGGTTCCTGAGCCACTGTTGATCAAACACAAGGTATGATTAACTTTATTCAGCTCAATGATAATCATAAATATTATTAATAGTATTTGTACCGCTCTATAGGAATTCAGCTTGAATTATTGAAATTGAGCTACCAAGTACTTAAAGCATTGTTTTGCTAAGCCTATCAATGCAATCACAGGTAGTCAGAGTGTACTTGAAAGGATGGGGTTCCTCAATTGTGTAGAGAGAGGGCTGCTGTTTATGTCACAGCAGCTTGTAACATCACTGTTCAGATTCTTCAAACATCATGCCAATTTCCTCACACAATAACAGAAATTTGCTTTCCTCTTATTGCTCATGTAATAGAAGAAAACAAATGATTCATGATGTTGAAATTCCTATTTATACATCATAACTGATAAGTAATGGACAGAAACAAAAAACTCTTGGATTCTAGTTTATTTTATTAAGGAAAAACAAACCAGGTCACCTTTTTCTCTTCTTCTCATGCTCTGGAGGTTGTAAAGGAAGCCAATGTTACATATCAGCTATGCTACAATATTTCAGTTGCTGTGTGACGAATTCTGGTGATGGAGGTGAAGTATTAACATCCTCCTCATCCTCAATACATATACAGCAACTACACAGAATGCATCACTGTCTTATAAGAGAAAGTTCTCTTCTTCCAGGGCCGGAGCTTCCATTTAGACGACCTAGGTGGTCGCCTAGGCCACTAGGATTTGAGGGGGGTGGCAATTCAGCGGCAGGGGGTCCTTCCGCGCTCCAGGTCTTCGGCGGCAATTCTGTGGCGGGTCCTTCACTCGCTCCGGGACCCGCCGCCGAAGTGCCCCGAAGACTGGGAGCGCGGAAGGACCCCACCACCGCAGAATTGCCGACGACGACCGGGAGCGCGGAAGGACCCCTGCCTAGGGCGCCAAAAACCCTGGTGTTGCTCCTGCCCATTAGTCCTCTACCTCTTTGAGTCACTAAATTCTTTGACTTGTTAGTACATTGCTTACATTAATGGTTTAAAATAGTTTGAGTTGGTCTCTCTACACTAAGGCCACCACTCATGATATAAGAAGCATACAGCAGCCTTAAACCAGCCAAAGAGCCAATGGAAAATCCCCTCTTCACAGGAGAACTCTCAAGGCAGGATGATTTCTGTCTAGATGTGTTCTCTCTTTAACCATGAAGGGCCAGGCCTTCCTATCACAGAGTCTGTTAAGATTCTGCCTTGCCCTGGTGATTGGGAAGCTATCGTAATGAGTATTAATTAGGGGAATTCCCTTATTTTTTCTCTAACATTGGGAATAGGTGTTCTGATTTTACCTAATACAAAGCACATAGTAGTATTTTTCAGACTTTTTTATTATTTTGGTTTGGGATATAGTTTATCTTAATGGAAAGCTTGAGAAAGCCTTGAGTGCAAAAACAAACAAAACTTTTCATACAAGAATAAGACAATGTAATAAGATTATAAACACTCAATAACCAATGCTTCAAGATGTTTTTCCTGAATTCCCTTATTAAAAAGTGGGATGGGAGGCTGTTAAGATAAACACAATAGTTATCTTCTCCTGTCCTTCACTAACAAAAACTTCCACATGTGCCATGCTGACATATGTATTTGTACTACAGAACAAGGTTGGCTGCTAGATCGCTTTAGGGAACATTCCCGACTGCTGGAAATTGAACAATAGAATCGGAAGGGCTGCAAGTCTTGAAATATAAATTATGTTTTTTCATCAGGTGCTGATATACATCATGGTACAAAGTTAAATTAATCAGATTTGAACAGAGCTTCAAAATAATAGTCAACAATTCATCATCTACATTTTCCTTATATTAGATGACTGGCAAGCCATAGACAACAGTTGCAAATGAAATAGCTTGTAGCCAGCCGCCTGGCATATGGTATGATCAAAGTTAGCCAAGTTCTTGTAACCCCCAAGTGTGCCAAAGCAATAAGTAGTGCTTAGTCAATGGAGATAGGGGATATTAATGGCCCTGATCTAATCAATCACTGCTTTATTCACCAGAAGTCTCAATACTGCCAGTCTCTCTGGGTTTATTTTTCTTTTGCCATTGGTCCAGCAGTCTGTTTCCCAAACAGATATGATTGTTTTTGTAATGATAGACCTACCATGTGGCAGGGTCTGACACAGAGGCCTCTGCACCTGCTTGAACAAAAGATTTCTCTACAGGAATAACAGCATCTCACCTCTGGGCATAGGTCATTGGCTGACATCAGGAATAAAGGAGGGCCTGTTCTCAATTAATGTTAAGTTTAGTGATACCACGGTGCTTCAAATATCACTGTGCTGATGTTTTAAGGTACAAATTAAAAGTATGAAAAAAATCCAGAGCTTTCCTTCACTTGGTCAGGTAGAGATATTTGTTTATGATCTTTTAAGTTGGGGATAACTCTAACTTAGTTACTGACAGTCCTAAAGCAGTTAGGAGACTTTAAGAATATTTGTCGTCATAAGCATTTTCTGTTGATTCCAGATTTCCCTTTTCTTAGGGATAAAGACTTACTCTTATACCATTGTCTACAGCTAAGAGCAAACAAACACAAATGAAGAAAAACAAGAATCCCCAGTGACCTGTGCCCCAAACACAAATTAACTAGTTAATCTCTGCCCCAAAACCCGAATGACATCAGAGATCCCCATATAGTTGACAATTACTCTTTATACTCACTAGGTCCAGCTGAATTTGTATGCAGTTTAAGTGCCTCGGTATAAGAAAGACATTAACTAACTGAAGGAATTCAGAGAATGATAAAGATGTTTCGGAATATGGAAGAACTGAGGAAGGAGGGAAGGTTAAAAGAACTAAATATAGCTAATTACCACTAAGCGGGAATATAACTGTGTACAAATATTTGAAGATCTTTATGTAAGGAGAGCCATTTCAGAGAATGATTTGGACTGAGAAAGGGAACAAATAGGTGTCACAAGATGAACATGATGATTTGGCTGGACATTAGGAAATATTGTTTCATTTAGACTACAGAATTCTTTCCCAAGGGCCCAATCCAGCGTTATCTTGTGTGGTTTCGTTAGCACGACAAGCAGCAAACAACTCTGTCTTTCAATGGTGCTGCTGGGTAAAGGAGCAGAAAACCTGCACAATGGGTCTCTACACCCTCAGAGGTGCGGTGGATGTGACCTTTGCAGCAGGTTTTTGCAAGGGAATATAGAATGAGAATAGTGGGTGTGATCCCCACAGGCAGAGGCATTGCCAGTGGAACTCTTGTGTGGCCCCAAACCGGCGTCTGCTTCTCTACAACTTATATCCTATCCAGCAGTATCTGTCAGTTGGCCAGCTTTGTAGGTGGCCTGAGCTTTATTACAATGTTGTGGCTGTGGTTTGCAGGTCCATAAAATCACAGCCCTTTTAACACAGGCATGCTTTCTCAGAATGAGGCCCAGGGGAAGTAGTGACAATTCTATCACTAGTCAAAGGTAGACTGGATAAAGCACTCCTTAATGTACTGTAGAAAACAGTCCTGCACTGGCAGGGGGAAGGATTAAATGACCTAATTGGTCTTTTCTCTCTAATTTCTATCATTTCTAGCTATCTGAAGATAAAAGTGGTAGCCTAGATGCTCTGAGACCTAAGCATCCCTTAACACGGGGGACATCATTAAGGAATGTATGTTTACTACATCAAGGGGTTGCTGGCAATTCTCTATACTGTATGCAAGAGGGATCTAAACTCCAATCATCCCAAAACAACTCAAAGAAATAATCGGATCTATTGCAATCTAACAAACAAGAAAAGGTATAGTAAGTTCATACAAGAAATTGCAATTTATATATCAACTTTAAAACAAGAAAAATCAGATCACTTCACTTGCAGGCTATGTGTATTATAACTGCTTCAATCTCTACCAATAATAACCCCTTAAAGCTTACATTTTTTGGTGTGCAACTGACTGGTTTTGATTTATTCTACTTAGAATGGGAAATACTACAAATATATGGTAAATGTAATTCATAGAGCTGGTAAATGTCCATTCTGGACAGAGTAACCATGCTCTCTACACAATATAGTGTTTATGTCTTGTTAATAGTAATGAGAAAGACATCTGCATGACTAGTGCAGAGAAGACTTTTGTGTTGTTTTTGTCTATCTTGTTCTGACATACCAGATCATGGGGTACTACAAATATTTGTTAAACTCACTCAAGTTTGATGCATACTAGAAACACTGTACATACAGACATGTGGTGACACTTTGTGATATTTATTTTATCAGTAGAAACAGACTTAATAAAGGATTTGTCTTCAGAAATAACAATGTAATTACTGGTATCCTGATATTAATATGTTAAAGAATATAAAAATTAATTAGAAGTTTGAATTATTTAAAAGTTTAAATGCAAAGGCTTTATCTGCAAACTACAGAATGGAATGGGTTCCCTAAATCAACAAACATGTATCAGGCTTGCTATTATTTGCATGATTTCATAATGTGAGAGAGAGAAGAAAACAGGAACAACTGTTAACATGACTCTCAGTAGCTTTCAAGATGTAAGCATGATAGATGTGGTAAGGTAAAAAAAAATCACATGGTTAATTCTGCCTTTGTTATGCCAGTGTTTCTCCACTGGCTTCAGTTTCTTAAGTCTCTCTCTATTGTCATTTATGAGCTCACCATGAGCTTAATGGAGTGGAGATTCAGACCCAAGGAAAATCAGGATACAAATTAAAATGATATGGAACATAGTTGCCAAAATGAGACATCTGAAAAGCCTTTGAGTTTCTTTCTACCTGTGAAGATTTGTTCCCTGCAAAGTGAAAAGCCAAATCATGTTTGCGGTCCTCGAGAACAGGACACCACCAAAATGTTCTCTGTCTGCATGGAACACAACAGTAGCAGTAAGCAAGAAGAGGGGAAAGAACGTTGATGAAAATGTGGTGTTTACTAAGGAATCCTTAAAGGGAAATGTCACAGAGACAAAGAGACACCGGGCCAGATTCTCACCAGTTTATACCAGTTGAGGATTTGCTTCACAATGTTAAAAACAAAAAACAAAACAAAACAAATAAATGTGAATAAAAACTGGGGTTGAAGAGAGGTAGATGGTGATGTGTGTAAGAGGAAAAATTTGGAGAGGGGAAGGATTGTATCTGAAATAGACCTAGAGAAAACATCTGCAACAAGCTGTGCCAGTTTAAAGGACTGAAAGGAATAGGGCAGAGGATATATGCAACATTGCCAAGCAACCCAAAAAGAAAACTAGCAGCATTGGGGTAGATTGCTTTTTTCTCTTTAAATCATTACCACAACAGAAACACAATCTCTTTATTTCTGTAGAACAAGTGCCAGAAAAGTTAAGGAGGGCCTGCCACACACAGGAACATTGTCTGCTCCAAGAAGTCATTCAAAAAAGAACCCCCCGCTACTGTTGTGTGTGGGAGAGAGACAAACAGCTGTAGAGTACATAATCAGAAGCAGGAGTAATGGGGTTGGAACATGAGGAGGGAAAGGAGGATGAAAATGAGACTAGAAGTATCTCAGAAGGGAGCAAGCCGCATATGCCGTCTCGAGCTCCTGCATTTGCAATACACCAAACTTACTTTTCCATTAAAGAGATGTCAGAATTCTAAAAAACCCCTGCCAGCAGCAGTGCCCAAGGCTTAGAACATTTCAGAGCCTCATGTATGCACTGGCACAGTTGCTTTAAAAGGTTTGTAGAGCCATGGCTCTCAGGAAACTCTGCAACACAGGAAAAGAAGTAATCATAGTACATGGTCATTACTAAAGGACTTCTCAAATCAGTTCATGAGGGTGCTTCACTTCTGGTGCAGCAAAAGGAGATGGTGGTTCCTCAAGTCATAACAAAATGCTATACCTACCATATGAGGCAGAATCTCATGGCATTTTGTCCCTCACACCTGGGTACAATGCTTATCCATCAAATGATTATAAGGCAAATTTTGTTCTATGTATATTAAAATACATATTTAAATATAAATCACAGGACATTCCATGCATGATAAATGGCACAAAAGAAGTGCAAAGATGGTTGTAGGGGACATAGACAAAGATCACTGAGGATGGCAACATTAGCTAAGTCAAAGGGGCACTGCTCTTTTGATATTTTTTATGTTATTCAAATATTTAACTTTATTGGCAAGATCCTTGGCCCTTGATCCAGATGCTCTATGCTATTGATGTATAGCAAGCTCTATGCCACCTGTTCTGTCCCTCAGTGTCGGAGTTACAGAAAGTACATGAGAAGGTGAGAGGAAGCCATTATCACCGACATAACTCAGAACAACCTAAAGATCCAGACCTACCCAAGGATTGGGTGAGGAGATGGGTGGATCTAAGCAACCTTCCTCCAACCCTTCCTCAGCTGCTGCCCAGTGTAAGCATGACTGAGCTGGGGACTGAGGCCTATGAGAATGTATTTTCACATAGTTTGTTCTGTTTAAATCTTTGTGAATATAAACTTTGGAGTCTGCCTTCTCCTAGGCCCCATGCTATAAGATTTGTGAACAGGCATTTAGGAAAGAGTAAACACCTGTTTTTGATCTTTGCAGAGACTTATTTTAAAATTTGCCTACAGATGGTAAAACCGATTGCCAAGTCTGAGTGCAGATAATTTTATGGGATAATTACCAACCTTACTAAAGTTTTTAGAGGCTAGTTACAAGGAGACTAAAGAAGTCTGAATTATAACTAACCACCTAAAATGGACAGGCAATGCCTTTCAACATTGGATCAGATTCTGGGCTGCATCTGAACTGTGCTTGCCTCAGCTTAAGGGGAGCAAGAGGAAGGAAACATTTTCCCCTACCTCAGTCCTTGGATGACCACATGCTGAGTTGCTCCCCTGTCCTGTGTTAAGTAGAGCAGCATCAAGTTGAGCTGTTTTATGCCAGCTGCTAGAGATTTTTGAAGGGTCATTCCAGCAGCTGATGATCACTGGGGGAAGGGACACCCCAGCCACACCTATTTCCCCATAGGTGCTCTTTCTTCACAGGGGAGCTGGAAGAGAAGGTGCAGGAAGGGTGGTTGAGGGGATGAAGAGTCACTACAGTAGTCCTATGCTACAGGAAGATTTCCATATACAGGGGAAATTTTTCACTGGATGGGTTTGCCAGGTTTACAGCTGCCTTGCTCTGGTAGACAGGCACAAAATGGCCCCAGTGCAGCTGGGAATCTGAGCTTTTATTCTGATCTGCAAATTCATCATCATCATCACTCCCATAACCATATTGGTCCTTGGGGCACCATCATTGATGAGGAATCAACCAATTGTCTCCACCCCTGACAATTGTGTGTCAGTGCTTGAGTCTCCGCGAAGTCCATTCCTGTCCACTCTTTTATGTTGTCAATCCATCTCTTCTTCTGTCTACCTCTTCTTCTCTTTTCCTGTACTGTCCCTCGGAGGATGATCTTGGATAGGCCAGATGATCTTGTTACATGGCTGTACCACTTCAGCTTGTGCTTCTTCATGGTCGTCAAGAGGTCTTCATATGACCCAGTGCATTGGGTGATGATGTTGCAGACCTCTTCATTAGTGACATGGTCGAAGTAGGAGATGCCCAGGATTTTATGGAAGGATCTCATCTCTACTACCTGTATTTTCCGTTCAAGTTCTGCCGTAAGGGTCCATGTCTTTTATGCATACAGAAAAATGGAGATGACCAATGCATGCAGCAGTTTCAGTTTGGATTCCAGGGAGATGTTCTTGTTCCTCCAGATTTAGCTTTGCCACTGCTGCTGTTCGTGCAGTTCTTGCCCAAATTTCTGCCTTGAATCCTTCATCAGTGATGATTGCCCCCAAATACTTGAACTGTTTCAATGTCTCCAGCTCTTGTCCACTGACAGTGATATGGGAGCTGATCCCATCACATTTGTTTGTCATCAGCTTGGCTTTCTCTGCACTGATTTCAATGCCATATTTTGCGGCTAAAAGGCAAATTATTTTGACACAATTTCAGGTTGCCTTTCTTTGGCAGAGTGATTATTAGTGACTGTGACCACGTGGAGGGCCAACTCACTGGTCTGGCAGATCTTGTTGCAGATCTTGGTGAGTACATCTATTACTTTTCCTCCTCTGAATGTATCAGTTCGGCTGGGATGTTGTCAATACCTGTAGCCTTTCCATTCTTGAGTGATTTCACAGCAATATCAGCACCGGGGAAGCTCTTGTTTTAGCTCTATTAATCCCAGAATGAAATCGGTTTTGCACCATGATGTAGTTGATATGGCTGTGATGTAGACCATTAGGTGCGTGCCATGTTGATCGTCTGGATGCTTTATGTGCTCCTAATGTGTTTGCAAGAACCAGATAGTTATAGCTGGCAAACTCCAAAAGTCTCAATCCTCTCTTATTGGTTACTGCATTACAGAAAGAGCCACAATAATCTCGCCAATCTGCCTGTGCATCAGTACCCATTTTAGCATTCCAATATCCTTGTACAGTCAGGATATCTTTCTTGTGTACCTTATCGATGATGTCTTGAAGCTGATTGTAAAAATCTTCAATTTGCTCATCATAATAGTTTGTTGTAGGAGCATTAACTTGTACCACAGATATATTAAACTTTACTGCCTTTAGACGGATGGAAATAAGCCTGCTGGGCATTGGGTGGCATCCTAATACTGAATTCTTGATATCTTTATACACAAGAAATCCTACGCCGTTGACATGTTTGTCCTCTCCACTGTAATAGAGTACATGGCCTTCTTCTATGAGAGCCTCTCCAAAGTTCTTCCATCTAACCTCAGAGATTCCTAGAAGGTGCCAGGTGTATTGCTCCATTTCGTACGTGAATTCTTTCAGCCTTCCTATTTGTCTCAATGTCCATACATTCCATGTGGCTATGGTGATGTTATCTCTTCCACAGATCCTCTTTGTTGGGGTTACACCAGTAGTATACTTGTCGCGTCTGCCCTGGTGGGAGACGGATGGTGCGGTCATAATTAGCCCAGGCTGCGACCAATCCGGTATGGACATGGTTGACTTGGGCAAATTGGTGTGTCTTGGGCAAATTTCTAACCTGGTGGAGCCCATCCCTCTCCAGGCAGCCCCCTTTTAGTCACAATAATTTGCAAATTATTTCCTTGTTAAGAAGAAAAGAACTTCAGAAAGGATCAAGTCACACACATTCATTTACAAAAGTTAAAACCATTTCCTTTTTGGACACAACAAGCTGTTTCTGCAGTTAAGTTTACTTGTTACTGTGAACAGTTCCTATCTCTGAACAGTTTTGAAGTCTTCAGTTCTCTAAATAAAACATTTGTTTAATATAGCCAAACAATCATTTGTAAGTGCATTTGTTCCAGTAAGTGAATCAAAAATATTTTCCCTTCTCTCTTCCTCAAGGTTAAAACCTTTGGTGCAATATACAAGAAGCATCTTAAACTAATCCTATGTCTCTAACCGTTTAAAACCAATACAAAGTCTGCTTCTGACTGAATTATTAAACTGACTCAGATTATTTCAGAGTGGGTGACTAATTCTCAGCTATTAACATTAATAACTCTTTCAAACTAATTAACATCGAAACCGCCTGGTTATCCCTAAATAATCCAACTCTCCATTAGAATCCTTCCAAAATAATCTGCACTGACTTTGACAGGGGGCTTTTTGTTATTTTGAAAATATAATGTGAGGACTTTAGTTCTTTCATTGAAGGCTGATACAAAGGCTGAGATTGAAAACAGTCTCCAAAACAGTACAGAATGTTGTTTTACAAATTACATGGTTATTCTGCTTTGCAAAGTCTTCTGATGGAGATGTTCATTTGATGATCTGGCATTTAAGGGTCAGCTGGCAACTAGAGCCCAGATTTGTGTATCAGATATGAGACTGGAGCTATACCATCTCTAGTTGTCCCCCCGACTTCTCAATCTGAACACTTGTCTCTCAGTCCCTCTCAAAGATTGTCTGGGATGGTCTCTGGCACTCTATATTCTGGCTTTCTTCTCATCCTCAGACATTTTGAGTCTTTATCATGCCAAGGATATGCCTCCCAGAACTCCACCTCCATTTAATACTCACACCACCTCTTTGCCAGTCACATCTAACCACACATCTGCCTCCTGTACCGTACTCCACCACCGGAGTCCACTCTGGAACTACACTCCTAGAATGCCTCATGCCACAAGAGGCTAATGTTTGACTCACTCATAACTCCTCAGGTTGACATGTGCATGTTTAGGAGTTTTTCTTTCTAATTTCTGGCAATTTCTCAGAAGCATATAATGTTTTTCTTGCTCTTTCTTGCTACACCTATATTCCTCTTATGTTTATTTACATGTTCAGTCAATCAAATTTATCTGCCATTTTCTCAAATATCCTTTAACAGTTTTCCTTTTATGGATTATAGTGTTAACCTGGCACCTAGGAGCCCTAATTATGGACCAAAAGCCCACTGTGCTAGGTGCTGTACAAACACAGAACAAAAAGACAGTCTCTGCCTCAGAGAGTTTACAATGCAAATATAAGACGACAGGTGGATACAGAAAGACCAGGGAGTACAAAGAAACAACAACATTAGACAACACGATAGGCAATGGTATCTGCACACCAGCAGCCTAATCATAATTTTTGTAGGACTCATGGCAAAGAAGAATTTTAAGGAGGGCTTTGAAGGAGAAAAATGAAGTGGCTTTGCAGATATTTACAGGGTGCTTCTCCCAAATATGAGGGACAGCATGAGAGAAGCCACAAAAGTGCTTTTTTGAAAATTTAACCAGTGGGTAATAGAGGCTGGCATTATTGGCCAATCAAAGATTGGGAATTGATCTCTCAATAGTGAATGAGAAATGATAGGTGGGGTGGGACTGGGGATAGGACAGGAAGGCCTTTGAACTTGAAGACAAGGGGGCAGTGGCGGGATGCAGAGAGGATGACATGGTCAAAAGAATGGTCTAGGAAAATCATCTTGGCAGCAGCATTCTGAAAGGATATGGGGCGAAGGAGAAATGCATTTGTCAAGGCTAGAGAAAAGGATGTTGCATTAATCAAGGTGATGACAGCTTGACAAGAGTTTTAGCTGTGTAGATGGATAGGAAAGGCTGTATCTTTGAGGTATTATGCAGATGGAATCTGCAATATTTAGTCATAGCCTGGATGTGAGGAGTTAGAGAGAGGTTTGAGTTGAAGATGATGGCTAGGTTACAGACCTGCGTCCTGGCAGGATGGTAGTGTTGTCTTTAGTCTTTAAATCCAGCCCAAGTCATCTCATTACCATTTACCTACATAAGCTGTTATTGAGCAAGATGTTACTGATGACGATGATTTGAGCATCTCTCTTTTCTTCACTGGTCACCTCTGGTTTGCTGCTAAACTTAGCTGAGTCCATTTTAGCCTCCTCTCTGTGAAGAGATGGGCTAACAAACAAGACTCTTGCTGCTGACCTTCTCTTTATTAATTTAATTTTGTTCCTTTCTTCACTACCTATTGCACCAGAACACATGCTTTCTCCAGGCTTCCATATATTATTACAATTTATTTGTATTAGAGTGGCACCCAGAGGTCCAGTGAGGTTGGGGACCATATGTGTTAGGCACAGTAGAAATAGTGAGTGCCTCCGGTCTGTATTTCCTTCTGTAGACAATATCTATAGGGTCAATTTCTGCCTTCATGTATGTACACATAAGCCCTTTTGTATTCAAGGGAAGTTGAATGCTTAACTAGGGCAGGGTTTCACCCACAGTACATGTTTCATGGCATAATGTCTGTATTTCATTATTAAAAGTAAGTATTTTATTATAAGGTGACTATAATTTCCATATGCTATCTATAACTTCCCCAACAGCATCGCAGACTTTTCTCGGCTGAAATATCATACTTGACCAAACTGATTAGAAACGCAGAGCAGCTGGCTTGTTTGCAGAGAAAGATGCTTCATGTTGAATTTTTGAATGAAACAGAGCCTCAGCAACACGCAGAAGTGTTTCACTTGCATTTTAATACTGTGGCTAATATACAGCTGTAATGTGTCTCAACTCTAATCTCACCGCAAAATTCCTGAAAACAGTTTTACAGAAACTTTAACACCTTCTAGCACATGTACAATTTTCCGGCAATTTGGAAAAGTATCAAATACTCTCTCAAGTCTCTGAAGCATTCCAGAGGAACTCAGAATACAATATGAAGAAAAGGCCAAAACTCTGAATATGGATTTTCCTCCTACACCAGAGCTCATACACTATTTTGCCATAAAACTAAGCACATGGGGCCAGATCTTGACTCCCACTCAGCCTGCTTTATGCTGCTCTAAGGCAGGCAGAAAGCTAGCTTAACCAACTCATTGGAGATTTCCTCAGTGTAGGGAATAGAATGTAGCCAATGAATTGCAGGTGAAGGAGGCATGACTGGAGCACTACCACACTCTGATAATATCCAGCTGCTAAAATGCTATCTTGGACTGCCTTAAATGACGCTGGGAGGTGAGCTGGCTTCTGCCAAGATTTGGGGGGGGCGGGAAATCAGTGGGATGTATAGGTATCCTTATACCACATTTTGCCCTCACTCTTCAGCTGCAGCTGAGGATTCAGCCTATTGTTCAGATTTAATTTAAAACAAGGTGCATAACTCCTCTTAGCATCACAATATCTAGTTGCTGTTATCTCTGATCCACTGTAAAGTCATATTTTCTTCTGCCTTTGAGTTTTCTCTGCTAGTCCTTGACGCCATATGAGATTTCTAAGGGTTCTCCCAGGACTTTTATTAGTCGTTCTAGTTGTCGTCTTGACACTGAAGAAATCTCTCTAGGTGATAGGATCTGAACTGGGTCCAAATCAAAACTTCAAATCAGAACAGCCCTAAGCTTTGGGGAAGTTTACATCTGAATCCTATGACTGAAACTCAGGTGAATTGCTGTAAACAGTGAGCACACAGAGCCAGCTGAAAATTCAAATTTACAGACGTTTGAACTGTTCTAGAAATTGTTAATGAATTCCAATGGAGTCAACCCAACACACAGTTAGGAAAGTCAGTGATCTAGTATCAAAGCCTCTGTGCTACTCATATCTCTAAATTGTTTAGACTACTAATATGTTTACATGGAAAAACATTTTTTACTTTATCAGGACTATGCCCATGTGCTTGTATGGAATGGGCCCTGGATTAATCAGAAATATACTATTCCCTAATGCCCCAAGGCTACAGTATGTAAGAACTACAGTGAGCAAGATTAGCATTCATATATGCTGTGTATCGATATGAAATATTCATATTTTAATACCTTACCAGTGTCTTAGCAACTTTTCTGGCCCCTTTTATTAGCTTAGCACAATGCCAGTATATAGATCTTTTCTTTGTCACTTTCACCATTCTGCTGCACTAGACTGATATAGTAGTAAGCAGCTTATACAAGTAAAGAGCCATATTGTGCTAATATTTTGATAGTAAATTAGTCAAGCTTTATGCAACTGTGATTCAATAGTGAGAAAAAATTCAATAATTTGTTTGATTGATCAAAAACATCCAACTGTGCTGATGTTAGCATAAAGATTGTTTGTTGAAAAGATGTTGGAAGAAATCTGGCTGGGGAGTAGCTTAATTACTTTGAATGGCAAGATAGATTTTTCCATGGCTGGCTCTCTCAAACTGTCAACACCTTGGAGTGAATGCACTAACTTTTCACCAGTGGTGACCTGGTTTTAAATCCATTTCAAGTGAAATGGTTTGGGAGGTCTCAGTCTATCCCCGCCTGTCATATTTACCCACATCCTAAAACCACAAATCAATCTGGAACAGTACACAGGACCTGCTGTAGGTAAGGAGTAAGGTAAAGGGTAGGTAAAGATAAGATGCACTTACAGAGATGTGGGGGGAACGTTGCATAATGCCATAACCTGCTCTCTGCCTCTGATTTTCAATAACACCAAAATATACTTTAATAGTATTAAGGAGAGTCTGGACATAGCGCTCTATCATATCTGCAAGCATTTCATTGACTCTCATTAGTAATAAATACAGCTTGGAAAATGACTATTATATTTTACAAAAATACATATGTACAAGTAGTATTACAGGAGCCACTGGATAATTAAAGTACAGATGTTCTTTTTCTGTTACTGTAGCAACTTCCATGTTTTGCTGATAAATAATTAATCTCATTGTCCCTTTAGCAAGTTATTTTTTTAAAATAGCAGAAACTTCGATCTTCCTTTCCTACTGTGTTGTTAAAATGGAGGTTTCCTTTTGTGCATACAATTATGTAGTCAAACAGCTTGGCTCACACTTGGATGTGCGAGAAGAATGTACACACAATCCTTGAGTGTGGAGATGAAAATAGCTCCTTGAATCCAATATGCTTCCCACACACCTACTGCTGTACTAGTCCTATGGCAGGCAGGCCTTTCTGGGGCTGTGGAGAAAGTGGCAGGTTCTGTCTCAAAGGAAGTAGGGCTAGAAAATACCACTTTGATCAACCTGGATTTTACAGGCTTGCTCACTCCATCATTCCCACGAGTGCTACATTTAAGTTTTTCTTGAAAATTTCCCTCTGTTGCTTATTAAAGGTATCTCCCCTCTTCCTTAGTCAGTCTGTTCTGTTGCCCAATTGTGCTGAAAATATCCTTAATATCTAGGGTGATCATATTTTCCCAAAGGAAAACAACACTGCAAAGGCTGGTTTGAGGCCCTCTCTCCCTCCCATGCTTGGGGCTTGCCCGAGCCCCCCTGCTGCCCACCTGCACGGGGCCAGCTGAGGCGCTCCTCTCCCCCCCCCCCAATGCTCGGGGCTGGCCCATGCCGCCCTGACGCCCCCCTGCATGGGGCCAGCCTGAGGCCACCTTCTCCCCCCCCATGCTTGGGCCTGGCCCAAGTCACCCCTGCTGCCCCACCCACGTGGGTCCAGCGTTGCCACTCGCCCCCGCATGTTCCTCCACACCCTGCTAAGGGTTGCATCCCACTTTTTTGACAAAACTGTGCATTTCTCCAGTTTGCTTTTGCCAAGTGATGATCAACTGGCAAGAGCAAGTGGGACAAATGCCCAGTTTTGCCAAGGAATTTAGGCTGAATTTAACCTTGAAGGAATTTAGGCTGTGATCACATGGTCCCTGGGCTTTTTTTTCCTCTAGACTATAAAAATTTAGTGTTTTCTGTCTTTCATTTTATGACATTCTTCAAGCACTATAACATCCTTGTCATCTTTCCTTATATTTTTCTTGTTGCTTTTATCCCTCCATTCAGGCTAGGGCAGATCTGGCCAGCAGTGTCTGGTCTGGCCAGTTCTTGGATGCTAGTTGTCCAAGGAATGCACAGGTGTTTCAGAAATTAATATGGTTGTGTGGAATGTAAATTTGTAGAGAATTTGGCCCATTGTCTATAAAGTGCTATGGGATCCTTAAGATGAATGCAATATATAAATGTAAACTATAATTATTTCCTCCTTTTATTTATTATTTCCCCCCTATTGATACTTCAAAGAACAACACAGGCCTTTTTTTACAATGATTTTTGCATTGCAAGATTATGTTAATCCGAGACCACAAAGTCAATGCATTCACTCCATGATAACTATATATAGTATTGCTGACTGGCAGCAGAAACCCAGATTCTAAGGCTATGTCTATAATACAAAAATAAGTCGACCTATGTGGACATCAGCCACTGCATTAATTACTGGGGTGGCTGATGTCCACACTACCCTCCTTCTGTCAGTGGTGTGCGCCTCACCAGGAATGCTTCCACCAGCTGAAGAGAGGCAGTGTGGGGGGCTCAGAGCCAGGGGTTTCAGCTCCACACAGTTCCCCACCGGGAGCCCAGCTGCCCCCCAGGGTTTCTCACCTCTATGGGGAAGATCCGTACTGGGTGTCAGGTTGGCTGCCATGCTCCCGGAAGGGAGCAGGGAGGTGGGACCGTGGGGGCAGCAGGGCTCCCAGCAGGAAGCCCAGATGGCCACTCAAACCTGGAGATTGGACAGCAGCCCGGCTAGAGGTGGAGAGTGGGTGGCAGCCCGGGAGCCAGCTTTCTTGTCAATTTCATGGCTCCAATGGAACTGTTAAATTGACAAGAATGACAGCCAACAGCCCATGTAAGTAACACAGTATCTACACAGATACTGTATCACTCTAACTACACCAACATAAGCCCTATGCCTCTAGTCGAAGTGGTTGTATTATGTCAGCATAAAAAGGGAGTTACATCGGCAGGAGGAACATTTCAGCGTGTACACCTCCACTGCTTAGTGGACAAAACCTTTTGTCGACAAGGCCCACCTCTCCTCTCCTCTCTCCTTTTCTGATAGGTTTTTTTTATTACATTGCCGAGTTTACTGACTGATGTATGAGGCTTTGAGTTATTTCCTTCCTCCAGCAGCAAAATACATCGAAAACAGACTCTGGAACAAAATGATCCCCCCACTACTCAGTCCCTGATGTATGTAGGTGTTGGGGCTGAATTCTGAACCATTAATTAGATCTTGGCTAACTAGCCTGTATAGACTCAGACTCTCAGCTTCCAGATGCAAAAAGCCAATTTACTTGTAGTGGCTTTGTCCTGAACCCCCTGTAAGTGCCTTCTAATGACAGCTCAACAGTTTTAGTAGTATTTTTAAATTGCTAAAAATAGGCCAAGCCTGTCTAAACATAGCCTATTCACCAACTCTCGTCAAAACAATTCCGTTTTTTTTCTACATGGCAATCCAGCAGACCATGGAAACTGGCTACACAGACTATTTATTTTAGTCCAAAGCTGGGCCCTCAGGCTAAGAGCAAGTCTACCAAGCAATGGTCACATTAAATACTGTTCCACTGTCTCATACAGAAACAGTGCCTCTCTTTGAGAGGGAAATTGTCAGCAAAAGCAACACAGTCAGATGCCATGGAGCAGACTATAAAACATTACAGGCCAGATCTCCTACTATAGCTGATGATTGCTTGTGTAGCCGAGTATGGATGGGTGCCAAGGTGCTGTAATCTATTTTTGCCCCCTCCCACAATCCTCCTGGAGCCTGTCTGCACTCCATTAATGTCCTGGTGCAAGCTAGAGCAGCCTAAAAGGCTGTTGCCCAAGAGAGTTGTATACACTTTAATTTAAGCTATTTCTTCTAGTCTCCCTGCTAAGTAAAAGAAAGGAAATGAAAAAGGAGACCTCTATTAAGAAAAGGGGAATAGAACATTCAAATAATGTATTATTGCTTTAGTGCTGGTCAGGAAAACCTCATGTAACCAGGATCTTCCTTTGTGCTGGGGAATGGAATTGTGATTTAATATTAAGAGCTAAATTGTCACATGTTCTGTACATGGGGCAGCCTGTTGTTGTGCTGCCCCAGGAGCAGCCCTGCCTCCCTGTTCCTTCCCTGTTCTGGAGAGTTGACATATGCTGGGCCAACCCTATAACTATCTCAGTGTATGTCCCCACACTCACTATGGGATGAAGTCAAGGGTCTGCCTATTCCTCACTCCTGCCTCTCATTCCCCAAGCATGTGGGTGAGATGAGGTAGTAGAACTCTGTGGAAGCTGTTTCCCCCATGCGTCTCTCTGTGATGTGAGTAGCTGGCATAACACAGTAAGGAAATACCATTTGCCCCCATACTGTCCAGCATGGGCACCCAGCACAGGCCATGATCTGGCCCTAACAGAACATCTGGATTATTTTCTTACTCTCTGCAGCTTTTAATAGTATATGTTAGTAGCCCCAAGTGGCAACAATGGACATATGTTGAGAAAAAAAATGAGGCCTGAGGTCTAGATGAAAGACCATGTGCACAATTGCATATCTATATATTTTTAGGCAAATACCACAAATGTGCATGCATATACATCTTAGATATGGGAGGCTTTGAGCTATTTCTTTCATCTAAAAGGATATTGTTATTTTGTGAATTATGTTATAGTCATTTTATGAAGCACCAAAAGTTGGAAACCAATTTTCTGTATAAATAAATCAAGTAATAGCAAAGCCCAGTTTTCCTGTCTGCATTCAAACTGAGCAACTCTTCCTCACAGTATCTGATGCACATGGTTATATATAACAACTGAGGCTCAATCCAGAACCAGTAAAATAAAGGGAGCTTTGCCTTTGAATTGTATGGGCGCAGGATCAGATACAAAATGTCCATGTGCGAATACTTTGTCTAATCCATGATAATTGGGTATGTAATTATTAGGTGTAAAATTGTGCGCATATCACAGATTCCCCCCGCCCCGCAAAAAATGGCTAGAAATGATTACAGAACCTCTAGAAATGATTACAAAACCTCCTATTATTAGTAAGTAAAAATGAATGCTAGAAGTTAGAGATAAAATAGACATGCTTGGCCATTGCCTCCTTCCTTTCGCCAATTCATTTTGTTGGTGGAGGATAGGGAAATGATAACATTTGCCAGGAGAAATAACCTCCAACCCAGAATAGAAAGCATGCTTGCTGTTTCACTAGGTTCTAGAAAAGAGAATCAAGGAGAAGCCTGACAAAAATCACAAGAAAGAGCATGAGGAAATGACTCCCAGGAAAAGTTGAAGAGTCTGCACATAAATATAGTGGAAGGGTAGACTAGATTGAAGTCTAATACAGCACAATACAATATTAATTTTATACAGATGAGAAGCACTAATATAAGAGATATTGGAATCATTCCTATCAAAGAATAAGCAAACAAAAACAAAATATAAATGAATTTCATTGTTTTAATTATTTAAATTGCTTTCACTACAATGGAGACCCATTAAAATTAGTGGAGCAGTTGACCCATTTCCCTTTTGTGAACATCCTGTGGTTTTACAATGAAACGCTAATATGGGAGTTGGTAGCAATAAATACAATAGACACATTGATTATATACACTCTAACTGCAGGACATAGGTGGGATTGGCTGCATATTTTTGTGTGTAGAAATCAATTCGAGGCACAGATGAAAACATTCCCCCACTTTTGGCTGGAATTTTATTTACCATTTTTCCATGCTCTTCTGCCAAATAACAGGACTAAACTGGTGGAATAGCTGACTCATCTGTGGGTTGCATGCTGCCCTTGTCAGAGACCACTGAAGCAGTGAAGGATAATTAGAAGTAAAATAAAGTAAAAAATTATTTCCAGAGGAGGACTCAGTTTTCAATGCATTGGCTTTATTCTTTACGCCCTCTGTGCAGGGAACTCCTATTGACATCAGTTGGAATTCTGCATGTGCACACATTCCGAGACCAGTCCCAATGACTACTATGTGCATTCCTCCAAAAAAATCCTATTTCCATAAACACAACTAAAATGACTAAATAGGCTGAAAATAATAGGCCAGCCCTGCTTTAAGTGCACTTGTCCCTGTTCTGATGAATACCCAGGTGGCATAAAGCTGCTGTAGTAGTTCACTAATGTCTGACTGATGCATTGTATTGTACATGTGTATAAGTAAAACTGAGACTATGCCATTCTCTATAGATTACTGTTGTGGCTTTTATTCTGACCTCAGATGAGTTACTTTCATCATTCAGATACAGTGACCAGAGGATGTGAAAACACACACACGCTCTTCCTTATAAGGAACAACAGATAATTTAGAGGCTACACATTGTTTAGGTGCCCAGTTTTGTTCAATATCATACCCTCCTTAACCTTGCAAAATGTAACCCAAGAATTCTTAGTAAAAACTTGAATAGAGTTATTTTTGGCTTAAAAATACTTTTGATCTTTTCCTTTTTCATATCCATGTATCTGGATTCCATACAATAGACATTATTCAACTTCTATACTATAGATGCTTTAAAAACAACAACAACCTGGGACACATGATTTTCAGATACAGTTGTGAGGGGACAGATTCATAAAGCAAGAAGTATGCAAAATCCAGATGGTGATCATGTTACAAGGAATGAAAGGAAAGCATAAAAAGCAAATGCTAATCTTTTCTCCCTCCTCCTTCCCATTCAGAAGAACAGGTACATTGTGCTGGGAAAGGGCTTACTGAAGCATACAACTTGATAATGCTTTAGGCAATACATCAAGTTCATCGAGAATTCTTTATAAAGCACATCATTCAAAAAACACTTCCAGTTTTTTGTCTTCAATGTTTTTGCTTTGAGACAGATTTAAAAACAAACAAACTAGAGATGGGTTCAGGTTGCTTAAGATCCAAAATATCTCCCTGTCCCCCCAGACTTTTGGGAAAGTTTGCATCTGCATCCAAAGTTGACAGTTTGGGCACATCTTTAAAATTAAGATGTCTAAAATAGTTACTAAATTACGTCAAAACGTTATATTTTTGTCATGTGTTTAATTGGCTCAATCCTTCAAGACCCCGGCCTATTCTATCCCCAGTCTAGCAAAACACTTAAGTTCATGCACAATTTTAAGCACATCTCAGCACCTTGTAGAAACAAGGCCTGTGACTCCAGAAGCTTCTCAATAATTTGACAGAAGAGATTACTTCCATCAGTTTGTCTTCTTGATGATCTAGGGCTATATTCGCCGATGCATACTCACACTGAAACCAATAAGCCTAGTGGTGGAGTAAGATAGACTCAACATATGAGTAAAGGTGGTAGATTCTGGCCCTTAAGAAATGTACTGTTGCTATATCTCTGTTGCTACTGAAGTGTTTCCTTCACAACTAGTTTGTGAGCTCACTATTGTTAGCTGATTAGGCTTGCTCTTTTCTTTATTAGTTAGACTGTGGAAGCAGCCAAAAATATGCTGGCACTTTCCAAACACAGATGTTGACAGAGTCCCTGCCATGATGAGCATTCTGTCCAAAATGACAAGACATAGAAGGGTGGGAGAAAGGGATGCATCATCTAAGCAAGGTCATCAGGGTGCAGAAACTGGTAGGAACACATGCTCTCGATTATTATTATTATTATTATTATGAGTGGGATTTTCAAAAACACCTGAAAGAATTATGTTCCAGCTACCACTGCAAGACAATGGGAGTTGGCCTTAGTTGATTTTGAAAATCTCTCCTTATGTGATTGCTTTTATTTTTATTTTCAAATAGATACAGGAAATTCCCTTCCACATCTGAAGTCTAAAAGTACCAATGTGGCTTACCATTAAATTTGGATTGTCAGGAAATTCAGACTGACACCACTCTGGTTTGATCTCATAATTTTTCTTTTTAAAGAGTATCTGACCTTGCTGGGTCTCATTAGAAAGAGGGCAGGTCATTTAGAATCCAAACCAGCTTCACCCAGAGTCAATGGAAAGGATTCCCATTGATTTCAAGGAGAGTGGGGTCTGACCCAAATGCAGCTGCTGGAATTTGAAAATTCAGCCAAATCCTTTGGGACTGGAGCAAAAACACTGAAACACACAAGGCTGAATCACACTAATCTAGCATAGAGGGTGTCAGGCTCATAGAATCACTGAAATTGGAGAGAGAAAAAAACAAAGTCATCTTGTCCATTCCCTGTCTACATCGGATTGTTCCCGCTAACATATGTTTGAGTGCTTGTCTGTTCCAGTTTTAAAATGATTCAAGTAATGTCACTTCCACCAAATCTCTTGGAAAACTACTGCAGTTTCATACAGCTCACTATTTCAAACATTTCCTCATAGCCTAACTTTTGCTCAGATTCTTTCAATTATTCCTAAGCAACTTCTTTACTATCTTGGCATTTTCACCCTTCAAATTACTTGTACATACTTAAAAGCTGTAATTATCTTGCTCTTTCTTACTTTCATCAATAGATCCCACACATATAGTAACTATTATTTCTTTTGCCTGAATTCCTCAAAGGTTGCACATACCTTGCTGGTGCCCTGGACTGCTGTATTTTAGGTACAGTGACATCTACTGAGTCCACCTCTGACAAATTAGTAGGGAAGAACAAGCAGGGGGGTCCAAGTGGAATCTTTTGAAGTCTTTTCAAAAGGGTTCTGGGAGGGTGAGAAATTGATAGGTGAGGACCGAACCTCAACTCAGCACTTTTAATGCTTTTTTGACATGGTAACTTCTTTGCAAATACGATACCAGGCAGGGAGAGAAAAGGATTGGATTATTTAACACAGTTTGTAAAAGCACCACATACAACTACTTCCCTCCCTCCCCTGGTCAGGGGGTTAGTTTTGCTATATTCATCATTAATCAAGGAGAGGAAAGACTTATGGAAACCTAATAAACAATATTTATATTTATTTCCCTACCTGATTTTCTTTATCCTTGTCCTAGCCCATTCCCCATATCCATGAGCAAGGTGACGGTCAGAAACCACTTAGATGTTAGCGTACAGCCAGTAAACACCAATACTCACTGTTGGAATTCCCTGTTCCTTAGTGGGTGTTTGGTTTGGGTTTCATAATACATGTACATGGAGATTCTAGCCCATATATTCCAAGTCTTTTCCAGGATTCTTACTTTTATCACAAGACTAAAGGATGAAGGTCTCTATGCACAATCACAACTCTGACTCCACATGTACCTTGCTTAACATAAATGCTGTTCACAGTGCTACTGTGGCCAAATTCCCCCCACTAAGGACCAAATCTTTCCTCTGGCAGACTCCCATTGAAGTCACTGGGAACTTGCCTGAGTAAGGACTGAGGAAAACCTGAGAGAGAACCTCAGAGTCTGGCCCAACATGAAGTGATGGTCCTTAGCTTCCTAAAAGGCACAATAATTGATATAAATTAATTGTCACAAATGCCAACTGGCACCTGGCTCTTCTGGACTTATTACAAACAGACTGATTTTTTTTACATACATATATTATTTCTTGCTGTCCTAATGTTTTCTCATTTTTAATTTTTAGTCTGATTTTAATAAAACTCACCAAGCAGGTTTTCCCAAGTTACCATAGTGGTAGTAATAACTTTCCTCAGTCTACAAGACAAATCTATACTATGCTTGCTATGGCACCCCTGGAGAATGAGACTATTTGGATAGAAGTTGGTTCACAGCATGATTGAATTGAAGTTATCTGATTCCAGTTGCCACAAGTACAGAAAAGGGTACCAATTTTACTTAAAGTTTAGTTCATGACCTTACCTATTTTTACTTGTTACACCAGTACATCCACATAAAAACATTCACCCCCAAAATGGTTGGTCAGCAAATAATATAAGATTTATATTACATTACATACATTAATAAAGAGTATTTAATCAACCCCTGCTGTGGGTTTACATTTGGATAAATAATTGGGATATTCAGCTGAACACAATAAATTAACATTCTTGCCTTTCATTTAGCTGTAATGTGCATATTGATACTATAATTTCATCGTTTTATACTTGAGATCTTTCAAACCATTGCTAAGTTGGATAAATCAAATGTATACTCATACAGTCAGGATCTCAGAGTTTCTTCCACAGGGGAATAGTCTTTCCGAAGTTCCCTTTTTAGAAGCTGAAAAGATACCCCAATGTTTTGCTCTGCTTTACTGCCAACTATCCGCTAACTTCCTGCATCATAACCATTGTCTTTCTACTCCAAGAAAAGCCACTAGATCCTCTTTGAAACCTATAAACTAGACACCATACCTAAACAATAGGGTTGCTCTTAAGCAACATGAGGCTTTGCTTCCACACACAGCTTGTCTTCACAACAAAACTGTATCACATTAGAATTTATCTATAAAGAGTCAAGATAACTTACATGATGCTGACCAGGACTTTGCACTTATTGCAGTGAAGGATAAACTGGGTTCAACAAGCATTATGTCAACTAGATTAAACCTGAGTTTTACCATGACTAGCTGACAGAATGTTGTACATGACTAGTCCTTGTTGGCACTAAACACAAATTCACGTTAATTAACTCATCTCTTCATAGTTGTGTTCTAACATGGAGGTCCCAGAGGGCTGGAGAAAGATAAACATAGTTCCTATCTTTAAAAAAAGGGAACATACAGGACCCAGAGAATTGTAGACCAGTCAGCTTAACACCAATACTCAGAAAAATACTGGAACAAAATTAAACAATCATTTGCAATACCTAGAGGATAGTAGGATGATCAGTAATAACCAACATGAATTTGTCAAGAGCAAATCATGCTATATCGACCAAATTTGTTTCTTTGACAGGGTTACTGGCCTAGTGGAGGGAGGGTGTGGGGGGAAAGCAGGAGACATGATATATCTTAATTTTAGTAAGGCTTTTGACACATGACATTCTCAACCAAACTAGGGAAATGTGGTCTAGATGAATTGGGGGTGCATTACTGGTTGACAAAAAACACTCAGAATAATTATAATAATTATTGCTGTCAAAATGGGAGGACATTTCTAGCAGAGATCCATGTGGGTCTGGTACCATGCAATATTTTCATTAATGGGTACTGGAGTGGAGAGTATGCTTGCAAAATCTGTGGATGATACCAAGTTAGGAGGAGTTATAAGCACTTTGGGGGACAGGTTTAGAATTTAAAATAACCTTGACCAGTTATCCAAGAAGAATTCAATGAAAACAATTGCAAAGTACTACACTTAGAAAGGAAAACAAAAATCAAATGCACAAATACAAAATGGGGAATAACTGGGGAGGTAGTAGATCTGCTGAAAAGGATCTGAGGGTTACAGTGGATCACAAATTGAGTTTGAGTCAAAAATGTTATGCTGTTGCAAAAAAGGTAAGATACACTCTAGAATGATATAACAGGAGTTCTGTATGTAGGGGATGGGAGGTAATTCTTCTAGTCTACTAAGCAATTAGATCATAGAATATCAGGGTTGGAAGGGACCTCAGGAGGTCATCTAATCCAACCCCCACAGCATCAGGCTGTGGCAGAACAGTTCTGCCTCAGTTTCCCCTTACGTGGAGTCCCCAGTAAATCTGTGTAAGCTTTCTAAAGATAAATAGCCCTTTGTGGGGTTAATTTATTACAAAAATCCTAGAACCACAATTCATAATCCTCAGCACAGTCCAAACAGTACTTTCAATCTTTCCAGTCTCAAAAGTCCATCAACATCAAGTACAGCTCTGGCATCTGGCACTATGCATCACCTCAAGCCCCCTAGCTGGGGTGCATCTTTGCCCTCTTTCATTCTCAGGTCTGGCTCTAGCCCTCACCTGGAGACATCAGTGGGTTCAGCCCTCCATCATTCAACCCGCTTTGACCCTCTGACTTCAGCTCTTTGGCTCAGAGAAACAGCATGCATCTGCCTCTATTGCTTTCAGCCTTCAACCCTCTCTGGACATGGCTGTCTGGCCTGGGAACGTTTGTAGGTGATGCCCTGACTGCCTTCTGCTTTCACCAGCCTGATCTGGATCCACTGTTCAGCTAGGGAACTCTCTCACCTCTCCTTTCTTCAAGGATATCCCTTTCCTGAAGTTCTCGGACCAGCTCTGCTCCTGAGCTCTCTCACTCTCTACTTCTCTAGATAACCTCATCTCTTCTCTCACCCTCTCTGGACTCTTGCTTCTGAACTCTCTCTTCCTTTTGGGTCGTCTCTTGTTGATAACTCCCAGGGACAGCCCTGTCCTTCTCATTATACCAAACTAAGGCACACCTGGACTGGAACAAGAGAGCCGAACCCAATTTTGTTTCAAGGGCCAGTTATGCTGTTACTAAGGGGACAAATTGGAGAGAGGCCAAAGGACAGCAACAATATGATAAAAGGTTTAGAAAACCTGACATATGAGGAAAGGTTTAAAAAAATAGGACATGTGTGGTCTTGAGAAAAGAAGACTGAGTGGGGACCTAATGACAATCTCAAAATATATTAAGGGCTGTTATAAAGAGAAAGGTGATCTTTTGTTCTCTCTGTCCACTGAAGATGATACTTCTTGTCCTTGGCTTAATCTGCAGTAAGGGAGATTTAGATTAAATGTTAGGAAAAACTTTCTAACTATAAGGAAAGTTGGCCCTGGAATAGATTACAGAGGGAGATTGTGGAATCCCTGTCATTGGAGGGTTTTCAGAACAGGTTGGATAAACACCTGTCAGGGATGGTCTAGGTTTAGTGTCTCAGTGCAAGAGGATGGACTAGGTTACCTCTTGAGATCCATTCTAGCTTTACATTTCTATGATTCTGTGCTGCAATTTGTATTGAGAAAAAGGGCCCAGGAACTGAATTCTATTTCTCCCTCTGTGAAACTTGCAGTCCCTTCCAGCCCAGAGAACAAGAGATGGGGACTGGGCAAGTAACTGACCTACATCAAATTGTTTTCAATGTGTAAACAATAATCCCTGTTGTTGGGGACTCTAGTTTCTATAATCTTTTAAAGTCCCTCAGAAGAAAGGGAGACCTTATTTTATCAGGTGAGGAGAAAGAATCTAAGGGATTAAAGTTTTGTCATCTTCAGTCCCTTCGTACACAAAATGGAAAGTAAGTATATTCATTCTAGCAATCATCCTTTGAAAACTAGGCATCATTAAGATGTCTCAAACTGGGCCCCCTGAGCTGAGACTCCCCAAATCACTAGTTACTTTTGAAAATGTGGAGGTGTCTCAGTCTGATATAGGTTAATAATGAACTTTTCCATTTGAAGCAAACTATAATGAAGCAAAATCCCAATTACCCAAAGATCTCCGGGGAACCCAAAAGCTTCAGATTGGCTAGTCTGATTAGTCAAACCTCAGTCTATGTGTCAGTGGCCTGGTCCCTCAATTATTTATCATGGAAGGTGCCCAGAAAGATGAGTTTGGGAAACAGGGCCTTACTAAACCACACTTGGTGCTCAGACTCCTTCTCTGCTTCCTAGCCCTTTTTCCTTGGGAATTGCTCCTGGCAGATAATTGGGGAATTGGCCAGTAGGATTTCCTGGTTATTCGGATTTAATTTATCCAAAGCCCCTGTTCTCCAAAACAGTGTCACATCCTCAGCTAACCCAAGAGAACATGACTCTATTTCAGAGAATGAGTGTTATATATGTGTGATTCACAGAATCATGTTTGCCCTGTAACTAAACTGTTGCTTATGTGTACATAAGAGGATGAGGCAATACCAACTTTCAATTTCTATTGCAGCCTTAATTCCTCCACCCTGCGAGTGATAAGCCACAAAGTACTTCCTCTAAATCCAGCTTCGAACATGAACTAGCATTGACTAGATATGCACAGGGCCAAGTGGGTTTGGTTTCATTCCCAGCAGATGGAAGTATGAATCATGCAAGAATAGAAGCAGTTCCCAAACTAATCCTTCTTCCCCTCTCTGCAGCCCTATATCATTGTGTGGTCCATCTGGTTGGTATCAAGCTTCGGCATATTTTTCACATTTTTAAAATATTAAACAAGCATTTTTGCAATAAATTGAATTTGGTAATATGTGAGTACATCGGTGCATTTTGCAATGATGTTTTGGACACATTAAATGACTAAAAATACATTTTGTACAATGCAGTTACGTTTATTTTGTTCCTTTTGGGAGTCAACCCCCTTGGAACAGCTCACCTCAACCACAGTTTTTCCATCACTTTTGTTTAATGTACAGTCTTTAATTTTATCTCATTTTGGCTAACCAGTGAGTATTTGGCATTCAAAAATGTTAGCTACTATAAATAGAACATACATTTAATCTGACATTTCTATTAAAGATGTTATTCTGTGCAGTGAATTACCAGTGAAGTAATACATCACAAACTTGAACCAGATGAAATATTGACTGCTTTCCTTAAAATTAAATGTTAGATCTCAATAGCAAATTAAGTTTGGGTTTTTCCTAATTAGAGATCTGATCTGTCCTAAAATTTAGAGCTGTGAGAGTTTCCAGATTTCATGAGGATTTGACTGAAATATATTAACTCCATTATCACAGTTCCTCCTTTATACATCTATTGATATTTCAAAGACTTTAGAAAATGTATATTTGTTCTCATTGACAAATTCATTTTATTTTAAAATTAAAGAAATAGTGGAGAGGGACTAAAACTAAAACAGAAGATATTTTAGTATATCGGTGGTTATCACAAAAATAGCCCTGCATTCACCTTTTTTCAAATAGGGACATAATTTACAGAAACAGCCTATTCGTGTTGGCCTACATAGTAATTTTCCTTTCAGAAATGGTATCTCCAGCTATGACATTTAAAGGAATTATATAGAAACATGGCGCTGGATACCAAGGTATTTAGAGACTGTGAGTGTCCAAAGAACTGCTGTATCGAAGGGCAAAATCAATAGGTAAAATTGAGGGCACCAAAATTTTAGAAGCATGTGAGCAATACTCTAGGGAACAACTTGCAGATTCTTAAAATGCAGCATTTTAATATTTGTTGAACTTGGAAACATTGCAACCACATTTCCTTTCTGCTTCTTACAACCAGTGTTGCATTTACTTTTTCTATGAATTTGTGTGCTGTAATGGGAGGGACTAAATCACGGTACTATGCTGTTAAGATGGCTGACTCCAGCAGTTTAGGCTAGCTGTAAGTTCAAACCCATCCATTGCTAGATAGCTAAATGCTTTTTGGTGAATTTTTCTCTTGGCCTTTCTTATGGCTCAGATTCAGAATCAAGGCTTTGTATGCAGAAAGATCAATACTAGTGCGACTGGAACAATGAGCTGTAGAGCTACTGCACTGCCTATTTTAACTTTAATTAGACACATTCAGCATCATTAAATAAAAATCCTCTGGCCTGATCAGCTAACACTTGAAAGTCATGTTAATGTTGGTTCATGAATTCTGGTGAATGTTTAGTAATTAATTTTGGGCATACCTAGTTGTGCTGCATGATCAGTGCACAAGTCCCTTAAGTAGAGCAAGGCAGAAAGTGAACTTTTTTCTCATTTTCACCATTTCTTTGGTTGACACTCAAAAGATTTAGTTATATCAGTCTTCTGAAGTGTTGTTATCCTTTATAATCTAAAATCATCCTGTAAAGGTTTCCATTTGATGTATTATTTGTAAAGAGCTCATTTTCTTTAGAATGAATTTTACAAGAATCTTGGAGATTAATTCCAAACACTAAAATACTTGTAAAAGAAATCATGTTGTCAATCTTGCCTTGTATATTAAGAGTTCAAGTTCAGTCAGTGCAAAATTAATCTTCACATAAAGATTTGACCTTGGTATCTTGAAGGAGTTAGACTTTAAAAAAATGCTATTGGAAATCTGAAATGCAATCAATTAACAGAGAAGACACCATACATAAGACCAACAAAATAAATATCACTATTGTAAGGTAAAGGCATTTTATCAATTAAATGTACAATTGTTATAAAAATGTATTCATAGGTCCCAACATAAATGCAGTAACAACCCAGCTCTTTGTTCTCTTTAAACATGTTTATAGGAATAGAAGTACCACTCTACAGTCTAATTCTTGAAGGACCTTGACAGCAAGCATGGTAGTGAAAAGGATAGGTCCATCAATGGATATTAGTCAGGATGGGCAGGAATGGTGTCCCTAGTTTCTGTTTGCCAGAAGCTGGGAATGGGTGACAGAGGATGGATCACTTGATGACTACCTGTTCTGTTCATTCCTTCTGAAGCACCTGGCACTGGCCACTGTCAGAAGACAGGATACTGGGTTAGATGGACCTTTGTTCTAACCCAGTATGGCTGTTCTAATATGTTATTGTGTTAAGAGCATACATTACTCTTTTGGCTAGAAAGGGGGAATGCTAAGGGACAGGTTACCTATGAAAGCATAAAGGAAATTACAGGAAACTTTGCAAGCTGAGGCTGAATCCACATAAAACCAAGATTATATTGGTAGACTGGAGGAATTAGTATGTGGGGAAGATGTGCTGGGGGACATGGAGCTTTGTTATTGTAGTGAGTGGGTAATTATCACAGTGAGATAAGTAGATTATGATATCATAACTTGAATTTTTTCAGCTATTAGGCCTGATCCAAAGTGATTAAAGTCAACGAGAGCCTTTCTATTAACTTCAGTAGGCTTTGGATCAGGCCCATTGTGAATTTTAAAAATGTAAAAGTGCATACAGAGTTTGAGATGGACACTAGGGCCAGATCCTAGTACACTTACTCATCAATGAGTGGTACCTTATTCCACAAGTAGTTTCTCTACAAGTGGGGCTACTTGTTGAACAAAGTACTACTTAGTGTGAGTCAAAGTACAGAACTCTGACCCTAAATAAAAAACTTTGTGGAAGTACCTGTGCAAGTTCTAAGGAAAGCTCTCTCTTTAAAACAAAAAAACAAACAAACAAACAAAAAACCCACTCACTAAATTAGATAGAGCACGAGCAAAACTGCTGAAGATTTAGGTAAGAGTTGTCCAAATTATTTTTAAAGTTTGCCTGGAATCACTTTATCACTGTGCTTCGTCATTTCACTGGGAAAGTTTGTCTGAGCCCAGGCATGATCTTAGGACTCAAGTTCTCCTAGCAAGTGGAAGTAAATACAGTGGTCATTGTGGAGGGTAATGATCTTATATTTCTTACAGCAGCTCCTGTGGCTGGCTAGTTCTTGGGAGTAAGTCATACATCCTGACTTCTAGGCTGGAAAACATAATTTCAACATGTCAGTCATGAAAAATGACTGTCCTGTAAGGAATAAAGGTGTCTGCTATTTAATTGTGCAGGGGCCTTAAAAGAACTTAACTCTATAAATCACTTAGCTGGTAAAGTTAAGAATGTCCTTAGTGGCCACACAATTTGTATGTGATTATAACTATATTTTCAAATATGATGTATGATGTTGTGCTGAACTTATGGGCAAGCTCTGATGTTTTTGTGAATAAAAATTGAGGACAGAGTATACAAGTGACTCTTTATTTTCTCCTGTTTGGAAAAGGATAGCCAACAGTGGATGACAAAAGCTGCATTGCAAAGGTGTTACATTCCCTAAAATCAGACCAGGAGGAAACAAAGCAACCTCTCTATAAAGCCGGGAGTCTCTTCCAGGACAAATTGGGAAAGAAGGGTGCACAGAGACACACTGCACTTGGGACATGTGATATGGAACTAACAGGACACAGAGATACAGCCTTACCTGTCAAGAAGATTTAAATGATATTGCATCTAAGTTATAGGACTGTGATATTCATATTTGGTAAATTAAGGCTTTTGTCTGCTCCATGATGTTAGTCTGAGGCAGGGCCGGCTCCAGGCACCAGCGCAGTAAGCAGGTGCCTGGTGCGGCCGACGGAAAGGGGTGGCACGTCCGTCTCTTCGGCGGCAATTCAGCAGGGGGTCCCTCAGTCCCTCTCGGAGGGAAGGCCCTGCCACCGAATTGCTGATGAAGAATGAAGCGGTGGCGATAGAGCTGCCGCCAAGGTGCCGCCAATCGCGCCTTTTTTTTTTGGAGCTGGCCCTGGTCTAAGGTGTGTTTATATTAACTAATTTTTATTTTAATTCTGCTTTGATTTAAAATAATCTGAATTTGAATTGTTAAACTAGATGATATTCAGTGCTAGGTACTGCCGGAGGTCCTGGGTACAGGCCTCAGATAGGCTACAGTCACACTGTGCAAGGGGAAGGCAAAGGTGCTGCTAAGAGTCATGTCTCCCCCAATGCTTGGGATGGTGGTGCAAGGCGGAGCAGTCACAGGGTGCTCTTGTTCCTGACAACAAGAACGGCCCCTTAGGGACCATTCTGGCTGCAAGGGATCAGTCCTTGTGGAAGTGCAAAGCTAAAGATTTCCCCTTACTGGGGGGAAAGATTTCTCCTTTCTAAGGCCTTGGCTACACTTACCCGCTAGTTCGACGGCTGGAAATCGAACTTCTGGGTTCGACTTATCGCGTCTAGTCTGGACGCGATAAGTCGAACCCGGAAGTGCTCGCCGTCGACTGCGGTACTCCAGCTCGGCGAGAGGAGTACCGCGGAGTCGACGGGGGAGCCTGCCTGCCGAGTGTGGACCAAGGTAAGTTCGAACTAAGGTACTTCGACTTCAGCTACGTTATTCACGTAGCTGAAGTTGCGTACCTTAGTTCGAATTAGGGGGGTAGTGTAGACCAAGCCTCAGTGTAGTGCTTCGCATCACACTGGTGGAATAAAGTAACATGAGTAGGGGCTGAGGATGTGGCTCAGCATCTGTGATTCTCTCCTGCCTTGTCCCTTGGGTAGTTTCTCCCCTCTGGGCAAAAGGTGCATGTAAGCTGCTACCAAAAATGGTTTTAATTTTACAGTGAATTCTAGGGTGAAGGAACTATCTGTGAGCACTATCCCCAACAAGAGCCACAAGGAAGATGGCATAAGCCAGTATGTAGATGGGGAAAGCTGTAAGGCTGAAAGAGTGGTGGGTTTGGAGAGATGACACATACTAAACTCTATTCCTATAAGTGACCTGATTTTCAAACATTTCTAACTTGCAATGTATTTAATAAACTACTTGACTAGTTTAGGCCAAATCCAAAACTTTTAACAGTAAAGGCAAAGCGTGTAGAGAGGGTGATGTCTCGGAGCCCGTAGAAGAGAGAATGGGAGGTTTTAAGTGCACATCTTGCAACTTTTCACCATCTGGATATAGAGTAGAACAGCAATACTGGCTGAATCTGTTTTCCCTTCAGTCTGCATGTAGAAAAGTGGACTCACCACTAGAGCACCTCCTCATAGGTGGACATGGCATAGCAGCTGCTCTCCTCTTTAGTACCTCCAGCTGACGGCCACTCTGGAGTGATCTCTCTTCCCATAACTCAGCCCTCCAGCCAGGTCATGATTTAGTCCCACACCATTCAGATTAACAATATCCAACAAATAAAAGTCCAAACATCCCCAGCTCTGTGCTGCATGGTCCTCATCCCCTCTTGGCTCAGAGTTTTCCCATGTTCTAATGGTTTCTATCAGCAGGAAGGAGGAACTTAACACCTTCCCTGATACCCCTCCTGATATAAGCCCAGGGACCCTGTAGTGAGAAGACAAGGTCTTCTGTTCAGATGCACCCTGCTACCTCTCTGGGCTTCTTCCCATCATAGTTTTTTACCAGGCCTATTCCCACAAGTTCACTAGGTTTATCCTTGTCTCAGGGCCAGGACTCGCAACTGGAATTCACCAATAAATCTCCACCCAAAAATACAAACAAACTTCCTTCTGTGCTTCTCAGGTTTCACCTGTCATCCCTCTTAAGTTTCCCTTGAACTGTTTCTCAGTTAAAAACCTCCCACGGCTCTCTCTCAGGAAGTCCTGATCCTACCTCTTTTATCAGGGCTTCCCACCAGAGTCTGCTCCACTCCAGAGGCTGCTTTGTCTTTCTCCTGGCAACTTTGTGGCATTCTCTATTCCGGAAAGAATTCCAAATCTTACTCTTTCCCCTTCTTTCTCCTGGGTTCCCTGCTCTCTAGTCCTAGAGAGTGACTGCCAAGTTCTTCCCTTCCCTTTCTAGACTTTCTCACTTTAAACTAGCCACCCAGCTCCTTCCTCAACTTGGACTCAACTTTCAATTAGTCCTGGCCTATGCTCCAGGTGCAACCAGGTAAGTTCATTGGCCTCTCAGGCCCACATTAACCCTTTTATTTCCTGTGTGGAGAAAACACCTCAACACACTGCAAAGCAAAACGTACATGACAAGAGTTGTATTAGAAGGGCAGCTCTGTATTGTGTAAAGGTGCTTAGATGCCATGATTTGAATAGATTCATAGGTTATAAAACTAGAAGGGACCACTGATCGTCCTGTTTAACACAGGCCGTAGGACTTCCCTGAATTAATTCCAGATTGAACTAGAGTGTAGCTATTAGCAAAATATTCAATATTGATTTTGAAGTGTCCAGTGATGGAGAATCCATCACAGCCCTGGTAAATTGTTCCAACTGTTAATTACCATTGAATGTTAAAAATTTGCACCTTATTTCTAGTCTAGATTTCTACAACTTCAATTTCCAAACATTGGATCTTGTTACACCATTGTCTGATAGATTGAACAGCCCTCTATTATCAAATTTATGTTCCTCATGTAGGTACTTACAGACTATGATCAAGTCACCCCTTAATCTGGTCTTTAATAATTAAATAGATTGAGCTCCTTGAGTATTTTAGTATAAAGCATATTTTCAACCCCTTTATCATTCTCATAGCTCTTCTCTGAACCATCTCCAATTTTTCAACATCCTTCCTGAATAGTGGACATCAGCATGGGACACAGTATTCCGCTAGTACTTGCACCAGTGCTAGATAAAGACATAGTAGAGCCTTTCTACTCCCTTCTTGATTGTCACCTGTTTATACATCCAAGGCTCATACCAGTCCTTTTGGCCACAGAATTGAATTGGCAGCTCATAATCAGACCATTATACACCAGGACTTCTAAATCTTTTTTGCAGAATCACTGCTTCCGAGGATAGTGTCTCTTTTTTAAGTACAGCCTGCCTTATTTGTTCTTAGATGTATGATATTACATTTGGCTGAATTGAAACATATTGTTTGTCTTTGCCCAGTTTAGCAAGCAATCTAGATTGCTCTGTATTATGGACATGTCCACCTCATTATTTACCACTTCCTCCATATTTGTGTTGTCTTTAAACCTGATGGATTTCATAAAAGCGTTCAATAGCAAAGAGCCAAGAACCAATCCCTGCAGGACCCTACTTACAATCATATTTTGAGGCCTATCAGATAGCCCATTTTTAATCCATTTCATATGGGCCACATAGATTTTGTATGGTTCTAGTTTATTAATTGAAAATGTCATGCAATATAAAGTCAAATGCCTCACAGATATATACCCAAATAGCCCAGGAGAACCTGCTTCCATACAGAAAAAACAAACAAAAAACAAACAAAAAAAAAAACACTGACCCCACGCTCCTAGCCCCCACCCCTACCTAGAACCCATATGGAGTATCAAACAATTATAACCGATACCTGATGGGGACCACAGCCCAAAAGAAATGTTCTGAACACCTTCTTCTGGCCTTAAAACAATCCCTGAACTTTGCCAAGTTCCCCACAGACCAGGACAGACCAAACTCAAAGAGGCACCAGACCCTGTCAGAACAACAGATGCAAAACCTACAGACATATCTCCACTGCTGCAATGATCAATACCCTTCCCAATACACCTTTCAAGATCCATGGGCCCTACACATGCCTATCATAATATGTGCTGTACCTTGTCCAATGCATCAAATGCCTCAACAACTATGTGGGTGAATCCAATCACTAAACTCTTGAATGAACTCACACAGAAAAATGATAAAAAAGGACAAAAACCCTGTATTAACCATGGGCAAACACTTTTCACCAAATGATTGCTCCATATCTGACCTATCATTCCTCGTCCTCAAAGGAAACCTGCACAACAGCTTCAAAAGATGAGTCTGGGAATTTAAATTCATAATTCTGCTGGACACAAAGAAGGACTTAACAGAGACACAGGTTTTATGGCCCATTACGACAACTTGTAACATGTTCTGCTGCCTACTAACCCTCCATTGTCCTATGATTCTATCTAGTTTCAGAGATAATTCTTCAGTGTTCACATTATTGAAATTACATACCATATACTCTGTTTTTCCTCTGCTTAGTCTGACCCCATGACTCTCTAACACATTTCTCCATTTCTCAAGATCCTCTTCTAAACTATCTTTCTTCTCACTGCTTAGCATGATGTCATCTGCTAACAACATGCACCAAGGTGCCTCCTTCTGTATGTTCCCTCTGAGGGTATCCAGAATGAGACAAGAAAGGGCTTAGTGCTGATTTCTGATGCACTCCCACCCTTACCAATCATTTGTCTGTTTCACCACTAGACGTTCTGACGATTGACTTTGCACCTAAATACATGGTGTGAACAAGCCACATGAAAAATACTGGTACCGTTTTCTCCATTATATACCACCAGATGACTTCTTTTGGAACTTGGTCAAAGGTCTTTTCCAGATCAGTGAACACCATGTGAATATTTTCTCCTTTCTCTCTAAATCATAGTGACAAAATATCATAATCAAAATAATTATTCTAATGCTGCTTGAATTTTAGAACAATTAAGAACATCTCAAATATATTCATGCCCTTTGTCCAGAAGCATACACTTTCCACACAACATACATTTTGTAATCATTTCTTTCTCCCACACCCACATGAAATGAAAGTAAGTTATATTACAGTTTAGACATGCCAGTTTTAACCTGGGTGCTCAATGCTTGCATACCCAAGCAGTTGAAAGCAACCCGGAAGAATGTAATAATTCTTTTTAGAATAATTGACAGGTTGCCATAGGGAATTTGTTTCTGTCATTTGAGGATATATGGAAAATAGCTGCAACCTGTTATGGCTTTCAGTTCAATGCAAGCCACACAGAACAGGATGATTAGGCATTTACCATTAACTGAAAATAGTTATGTACATATTCAGGACAACCAGTACAAAATTTATAAATTATTAACATGGCAGTTGGAATGGTGCAGAAAGAGAAAATAAATCTGCTTCAAAATATCTTGCTGAATGCTTCTTGTAGAATTTTTGTCCCTACCATTCTGAGAAAAATAAATGACATAATCAGTAGGGGTCTTTTCACCAATGAATCCATTTCTAGATTGTTATGGTATTGTAGAAATATATGGAATATATTAGTCTTTTAGTCTGAATCCAGAGGTCACAAATCCCTCACCAATGTAATTACTCACTAACTGGAAAGTTCTAATTCCACAGCTGCACCCGTCTGGCCAAAATGCCCCGCCAACGACTGAATGAAGTGTCTGTCACGGCGTGAGACGGCTGCAGCTTCAGCATTAAAGGAGTTTGTTATGTGGCTCTTTGAGAAAGGATAAGAATTAAAGGGAAAATATATTGAAAGTCTGAGGCTAAGAGAAGCAATGTCTGAAACAGAAATATGCTATAGACACCACAAATGATATCTCCCCCGTCATACACTACTCTCTTTATAGCTTGGTAAGAGATAGTGAATCTGTGGCATGGAAATGAAACTGGCAGTCCTGTAGAGTCAGAGAGATTCTAAAGAGAAAGAGAAAATGTGATCAACTTAAAATATAAGTGCTAGTAAGATTTATCCACAGTTTGGGATATTATGTTGGCAGTAGCCAGTGGAAGAATAAATTCAAGCATGTTAACTGGGATGAATATTTCCCCCTTCAACTGGAATGCAGGAAAATCCTTTACCACAGGGAATGAAAGGGAGGACATGCCTTACAAAAAGGATGGGAAAGTTTCTGCGGATTTCACTGGGAACTGAAGAGTGGAAATAAGGAATTTCATACATCTCATGAGTACTGAATAGAAATATCATTATGTAATGTAATGTCCAGTCTCTAAACCCAGCTGTTTAAATAAGGCTTATAATAGAACAGCCGTAAACTATTTCCCAGCATGGTAAATTTAAGTGAACAAAGCATCCCAGTTCCAGTTAGGTTGTCTGGTAGGTTCTCTATTTGTTATTAACTTTAAGAAGTGCCATAGACTCCTTATGCATTGAACTGTTGGATGAGTAAGGATCCCATACAGAGGAAGGATGGTCTAGTGGCTAGAGAGCCACAATGTAACTCAGGCAGTGTAGGTTCAATTCCGTCTCACCGCAGTTCCCCATTTGTAAAATAGGGATAACACTTCCCTACCTCACTGGTGTCTTGAGATGATAAAAATCGATTGATATTCAGGGTATATACAGAGAAACCTGCTGTAAATATGGTTACAGCTAAACTAATTTTGGCCAATTTCTGTGGATGAGGTGGAACCATGTTAAAATGTGCTTTCCCCTAGGAACCTAGCTCAGCCACACCTGCTTATCTAAACCATGTAAAATGTAACTGAAATGTTGTTTAAATATGGCTCTCTAATCCAGTTAAGGGCCCCATGCAGGTGGGGGAAGGAGGGTCTAAACAAATTGAGGAAGTTATACCCAATGAAAACAACAAGGAATCCGGTGCGCCACCAGACTCCTTGTTGTTTTTGTGAATGCAGACTAACATGGCTACCCCCCGATACCCAATGAGGGATTTAAATATTTCTAAGCACAGGAGGCAACAGAAGTGCTGATGAAATACACAGAGGGTAACAACAATTAGAGCAGCATTGCTGTGTCATGATTCCTGCTTCTGATTTTGAATGTGATTTATTTTGGTGACTGTGAAGTAAGCTGAGGCCAGAAAAACAGACTAACAGAGGGGAAGGATGTTTAACTTCCATACAAATTTTTGAAGATATAGAAAGAAAAAGAAGAAAAGTGGTAAGCCCCCAAAACAGCCCTGTCAGTCTGATGGCCTCAGAGAGACTATTTTGTATAGGTTCTTCTACTGCCCTAATCATGGAATCTGAGTGCCTTGCAGTAGTGCAAAGTGACATGACTAACATCTGTCATGAGTGGTATGCTCTCCCCTCCCCTATTTTGTCTCTTCCCACATCCCCATATCATGTTGTTTCTTCCTCCCCATCACAATGCTAGAATAAAACCAGGCACCAATGTCTGACATAACCATCATTCAGGTTTCAGAGTAGCAGCCGTGTTAGTCTGTATCCGCAAAAAGAACAGGAGTACTTGTGGCACCTTAGAGACTAACAAATTTATAAGCTTTTGTGGACTACAGCCCACTTCTTCGGATGCATATAGAGTGAAACATATATTGAGGAGATATATATACACACATAAAGAGAGCATGAACAGGTGGGAGTTGTCTTACCAACTCTGAGAGGCCAATTAAGTAAGAGAAAAAAAACGTTTGAAGTGATAATCAAGATAGCCCAGTACAGACACATTGATAAGAAGTGTGAGAATACTTACAAGGGGAGATAGATTCAATGTTTGTAATGGCTCAGCCATTCCCAGTCCTTATTCAATCCTGAGTTGATTGTATCTAGTTTGCATATCAATTCCAGCTCAGCAGTCTCTCCTTGGAGTCTGTTTTTGAAGTTTTTCTGTTATTTGATAGCCACCCGCAGGTCTGTCATTGAATGGCCAGACAGGTTAAAGTGTTCTCCCACTGGTTTTTGAGTATTATGATTCCTGATGTCAGATTTGTGTCCATTGTGTACCTCTGCTAATGATACTAAAATTCTATTCCAACTTCCAATATAATACACTACACTGCTGTTGACTGTCACTGATCACATCAGCACTTTCAATCTTTTATGAAACATTATTACTCCTCTTATGAGGCACTCAGCATGAGATGTTTGGGTTCATTTCCTTAGAACTTTGTTGAAACATGCCAGGCTGTTTTGATTACAATATACACATACCTCAAGGATCAAAAAGTAGGAAAGACAACAGCAATAATGACACATTCCATGTCTTTATCTTGATTTTAGGTGAAAAGGCACTGAAGTAAGCCATGCACTCACCATGGGCTTGGTCCCTCCCTGACTCTCTTTTCACTTGTTATAAGGAAGGAATGGGAGTGCGTGAAAGCCATTGATGAGCCATTAATTATATTTAGCACAATGAGAATGAGCGTTATTCCATTAGCCTGATTTCTGTTGCCAACGCTTTCTAACCTGCTCTTTGTAAGCCGGATATCTTGCAAGAAAATGTCCATCTCAGATCGAGTTACCAAATTATTAGTCCATGAGGAGCCAACATGCTGAAATCTCTAATTAGACAAGGTGGTCTCTGAGGCAGAGCCAGGGGACACTGTACCCTACAAAAGAGTCTAACCCTACAAAAGGAAAGTTGTTGTGAGAGTGCCTCCCCCCCGCACCACCTGAAGTTGTATCTTGCTCTCTTCTCTGGACTGGCCATCCCGGGGGAAATGAAAGACCCTAACTCTGAAGCCCACAACCAAGAGAGAGGAGAGACTGACCACCTTCCCGCATGTGAAACAAGATGATATTATTTGCAACATCAGAACTAATTTGCAACTAAGACTAATCACAAGAGTTAGAGACTCTAAGAAAACATGAGTGTGCTTTTGTATTTTATTCAGAGCAGTCTGAATTCACCGTTCCATTAGATATGTATTTTTGTGTGTCACTAATCATTTCTCCAGCTACACACTAACCCCACCTCCTCCCAAAATCAGTTATCTAATTAGTAAAAGATTAGTTTGGATTAATAGTGTGTTATTACAAAGCTGCTATAACAGCCTGATTTCTGCATCTTTTTAAGAGTTTCAGAATGATGCAGACATTAAATTAATGTGGGAAGGTGAATAAGCTAAGTAAACAGAGTCTAACAGAAATTGTAAGGTGGAACAAAATGCGAAGCTTTAAAACTATTAGTCATTCTAAGTGTTCTACTTCCTTAAAACAAAGGGAAGAGTCAACTGCAGACTCTAACCTAAATTAGATTAAAAGAAATATGTTCTTCCTTAACTTTCCTATAAAGTATTAAAGTAATTCTTGTGTTAACCTTATACATTGATTTAACTACCTATTGTAGTAACTGGTGAGCCAGATACATTGAACCTTTGATCTACTGATTCAATTTCAAATGTGCTGTTAATCTGATCATTGCATTGTGTTATATTTGATTAGTTTAGAGAAATCAAAAGTAAATTAGTGTCATATTTGCTTTGCTTTATATTTGTTTGCTTATTCTTTTAATAAATCCATAAAAGCACACTATACTGGTTTCTCAAAAATTCAGTGTGGGAAAACAACCTAATTAGAGGAAAAGGTAAATACATTGAATAGCTGCTGGACTTGTTTTTTAATTATTTGATTAAAATCCTTTTCCCCCCGATATACAGCAGTAGCTCCATCCCTCTTGTTAATTATAATCTTCCAGCCATTCTTGCTCATTACAGTCATAGATAGCAGGAGGGAGTACTTCACTGGATTGAAAGCCAAATGTTACACTGTGTGCAATGTAAGCTAAATTCTGCCTCTTTTTATTCAAGTGATGTCCATAAGTTTTCAAAAACATTTGAATAAGACCATAAGACCAGCCATAGTAAATCAGGCCAATGGTCCATCTAGCCCAGTACCCTGTCTCCCAACGGTGGCCCATGCCAGATGCTTCAAAGGGCATGAACAGAACAGGGCAATTATCAAGTGATCCATCCCTTGTCATCCAGTCCCAGCATCTGGCAGTCAGAGGTTTAGGGACACTCAAAGTATGGGGTTGCATCCCTGATCATCTTGGCTAATAGCTATTGATGGACCTATCCTCCATGAACGTATCTAATTCTGTTTTGAATCCAGTTATAGTTTTGGCCTTCACAACATCCTCTGGAAACAAGTTCCACAGGTTGATTGTGTGTTGTGTGAAGAAGTACTTCCTTTTAGTTGTTTTAATGAATAGGTTGTTGACTATTAATTTCATTGAGTGACCCCTGGTTCTTGTCTTACATGAAAGTTGTAAATAACACTTCCTTATTCACTTTTTCCACACCATTCATGATTTTATAGATCTCTATCATACCCCCCCACTTTAGTCATTTCTTTTCCAAGTTGAATAGTCTCAGTCTTTTAAAATTTCTCCTCATGTGGAAGCTGTTCCATACCCTTAATCACTTTTCTTGCCTTTCTCTGTACATTTTCCAATTCTAGTATATCTTTTCTGAGATGGGGCAACCAGAACAGCAGACAGTATTCAAAATGTAGGCATACTATGGATTTATATAGTGGCATTATGGTATTTTCTCTTATCTTCACCAGGATACTCCATGTTACCTTCCTCACAGCTTGAATGAAATTGTGTGTATGTGTGTGTGTGTGTGTGTGTTTGTGGGCGGGGTGTGTAATCTTCAGAAGAATCCATTTCTAGTGTTCACTGGACTATGAAAGAGAGGAGCAAGGAACCTAAGATGACAAAGCAACCAAGCATTTTGGACTTTTTGGAAGATCCTGACCAGAGGGGTGGTCAGCCATATTGCTAGAAGATATATTGGTAGGAAACTGCCTTGAACAAAGGCTTATAACCATTTCTAAATCTACCCTTTATAGTTGAACTTACTTAAAATCCTATATTCTTTTGTTAATAAACTCATTTTACTTGTAATCTAACCCATGCCAGTGCTGTGTTTGACTTAAAATGATTGCTAACTCCAGTTAAAGTGATAAGCTGTGCATTTTGTCTCTGTAGAGGCATAAAGAAACCTTATAATGCCACTATATGGTCCTGGAAAGGGATGGATATTTCCCAGCACACCATTTTAGGAAAACTCAAGACTGCGAGTGTGTTGGGATCACCTCTGTATAAGGTAACTGGGTGACAGAGACTAGAGTGGGGTTGTTGTGTTGGAGACTGGCTGCTGGAATCAGAGTTGCTGAGTCAGACCTTCTTAACACACAGACACTTAGTGTGTGCTTTTATTCTGGCTGGCCCAGCAAAGCATTTTCAGACACTTAGGATTACAGGACAAGTCGTGATAACCCTTCACTGATATGGATTGCACCTTAGAGTGTGACACCACTGTATATGAGATCAGCATACATTTCCTTACATTTAGGATTAGATATATGTAGAACTTTGGCAATGATTGGCAAATGTTGACACTTAAATAATTGTTCTGTTTTTTACGAAAATGGGATATTTACAGGAATACTCCTACCAAATCAGAAAACACATTGTTGCACTGACTGTTGTGGTTTTTTTATTTCTGACATTTTTCCTTAGAAACTCAGCCATCAGTGATTTTTTTTCTCTAAAATCTCCAGTGTACAAGAAATAGGATAAAAATCCAAACAAATATAGTTATAACCACATAGAATCCAGATCAGCAAGACTCCTTGTTATTTGTAAACCAAAGATAATGATACAATAGCATAATCATCAAATTAGTGAAGCTGAAAGAGTAGTTAATTTTATGGTAACCTATGGACAAGCAGCCAAACAATTCATACCTTTCTGCAGCACGCTGATTTAGCTTTGAGCCTAAAAATGGGGAAAGGGTGTTATTTTTAACACTGATTGTTAGCCTGGTATCAGCATTTCTGTCACCTCCACTACAATTACCACTACCACAAGTAAAGAAAGACACCTGCCACGCACACCTAGGAAAAAATGGCTCTGCTCCAGGTAAAACATTTCCTGCAAATGGATACAGCTGATAGCATTCAAAACCAGCTGGAATGTCTGGTTACTGCTTGGGTCATCAGATATTGTGGACTATAATAGCAATGTAACACACACAGTGAAGACCTGATTCTGCAACACTTGTGTTGAGTACTACTTTTTATTCACATCAGTAAGATGAATAGCACTATTTGTGTAAGAGCAAATGAACACGAGTAAGGGTTATAAAATTGAGCAACGGATGAGTCTAACCAATGTCCATTGCTTTATCCATTAGCTTTATTTATCCATCAGTAGAACTGGTTGGGAATTTTACATTAATATTTTTCTCTACGGAAAATGTGGCTTATTGAAATTTTCTGGAGGAAAATGTTGGTTTTGTATAATTCTTTCAATTTGCTGCAGGGAAAATTGAAACTAAACATTTTGTTACAAGTCAAGTTGACCCAAATCAAAATATTTCAGTTGAGATCAGTTCAAATTAATCTGGGCATCTGATTGAGCAGCTGCAGCCCCTCATAGGAATGATGGTTTGTGTGCCTCATGCACTTACTCTGCCCAGCTGGACTACATCTCCCAGGATGCACCAAAGAAATTTAGCCACAGAGAGAAACTGTGGTTTATCATGGAAGACATAGTCTGGCCAAGTAGTTTGATCTATAGTGGGTGCATGAGATATCTGAACTGCAACTTCCATAAGGCATTGTAATGATTTAAATGGATGCTGAGTAATCTCAATCCAATCCAAAATGAAATGTTTCCTCATTTCCAATTGTTTTTGTATCTTTTTGTTCTCTATTTTTTTTTTTAAGACTTGCCACACTGGGAAAAGAAAACAAATCTCAAATATATTGAATTTCTTGCAGGACTGGGATTTCATTTTTCAATTAGCTCTAGTAATCTGTGATGTTCCTGACAGGGATGATAAAGTGAGCAATATTATATATACAACATAAGGATTTACCTTCTTTTTAACCACTCAATGAAGGGCCATGAGAAAATTTGTCATAAGTCAGAAAGCAAGCTCTTTTACTTCAGCATCTCATTCTTGATATAAAAGCTAGTATAAAGTCTACCTACTATGGTATATATTCAACTGCTATGTAAATTTGGCAAAATCTGATTAAATGTCACTCACCTGAAGTAGCAAAAAATGACTGTATTATGACAGTATGAGGTAATGTTCCAAAGTGGGGAGAATTATTTGTATCAGAACAGTTGGGAGAAAAGAAAATTCACACACACACTAAAAGGTTTCATTAAAACAAGTTTAATTAAATTTATATGGTCACATGGGATATGTCTACACTGCAATCAGACACCCACAGCTGGCCTGTGACAGCTGAGGCTGGCTCATGCCAAGGGGCTGTTTAATTGTTTTGTAGATATTCAGGCTCAGGCTTGGAGCCCAAGCCCTAGGACCCTCCCCCTTCACGGGGTCCCAGAGCTTGGGCTCTAGCCCAAGCCCAAATGTCTACACTGCAATTAAACAGCTCCTTAGCCCACACCCTGCAAACCAGAGCCAGCTGATCCAGGCTGGAGAAAGGTTTTTAATTTTAATATAGACATACCCATGGTCTCCAGCGGTTGCTTAAAAAGCCTTCCACCAATGAGCCTCCCATGCAGGGGGTAGCTATAATCACCACAAGCAGGCGGTCCCCTGAGCACAAGGTTTGTTGAAGTCTAGCAAAGGGAAGCCCCTGTCTTCACTCCACTCCACACCTGGCAACAGAACAAGTTGGTCTCCTAAGAAGGTAGGGCTTCAGTTGCACTTTCTAGACATTCCAAGAAGCATCATGCCTCCCTGAGGAATAATGCTTCCAAAAGTTCCCAGTGTGTCAATGCAGCTCCACATTGTCCACTACTTTAGATAGTACCTTACTGGCACCCTATGACCCAAAATAGAGATGAAAGGTCAACTAAGATGTGCTTAAAGAATGAGTTTGTTTTAAATGAAAATCTCAGATGAGTCTTAAAACATTTGTTAACTTTTATTGGTAAATGACTTAAGAGTGACAAACATTTTAAGTATTTTTAGTCAAAATTAAAGTGCCTACATAAGCCTAGACTCCTGCGAGGACCTTCAAGTGCTGTAAGGATGGATAACCAGCTAGAAGGATGGTCAATGTTTTACTTTATTATTATTTTTAAAAATTGCACGATTTTATGTATTTTACCTATTTTTTTTCTTATAAGAAAAAGAGTTCAAACACTACATTTTCAGGCTTAAACCATTTAAATTGTCATACAGTGAAATAGTAGAATAGCTCCTAGAAATGTTTTATTTAAAATAGGTGATTTTTTTTTAGTCATATAGGATGTGTTAGACCATAACCCATTTTCTTTGTTATTCTCAGAGCAGGCTGTTGACTGAGGAAGATTCCAATATATGTTGAAATTGAAGGGCAAATTTTGTATGGACAATTTCCCCACTTTGTGCTAGCTCACCTGTATGTGCACTGAAAACCCAGTCTGTGCAAATGTAGATCTAGCTACTTGATTTACATTCATAAATACAAGTTGTGTGTACAAACCCAAGCCCAGACTAACCACTGTGCATTTGCTGCAATTGCACAGGGCTCCCATCTCAGCCCTCTCTTCCCCCACCCTCCACCCACTAAGGAAAAAAAAAGACAAATCAAACTGAGTGTCCTTAGATCACAATGACATGCATTCAAATTTGGCCTGGCCCACTCTCTGTCATGACAGAGGAGCAACAGGGTCAAACCTGAATGGTGTGGGGCAGTGTAAATGCAGGATGTCTGGGACTGGGAGGAGCCACCCTAGCCTGGGATGGGTGTGGATCGCTGAGCAAGGTGAGTAGCCAGGAAGGTGGCAGTGGATAAGGAACTGGGAACAAGTTGTTGGTGGGTTATGAAGTGAGCGGGGAGAGATGTATGTCAGGGCTTCTGGGATGCATGTGGGGCTGGATATGGGGCAGTCTCCATAGTGCACAGAGCCCCAAAATTCTTTAAATAGGGCTTGTGCGAATCTCTACCGAATACCCAAATTAGGGCCAGATTTGCCTGCACATCGGACTGTGAAATGTTTAAACCTGGACAAACCTATAAGCCAATCAGGTACAAGTTATGATTTATTAATGAAATTCCAAACCAGACAAGTTTTATGTTTTGTTACAAAAGGCTTCCAGATCTCTTGAAAATACATTGTTGGAGTCTGGTGACATGATGATTGATGATGCACTATAAAGTGCATACATACACCCCAAAAGAAAAGTCCTTCAAACAATTATATCTTATGATTAAATTTGAGAAAGAAGGCCAAGCCACAATTTCAGACCCAGACCCTGATTTAGAAAACCTATTATTTGAAGATGTTCAGATCTGGAGTTTTAGATTATAATAAGGCTCATTTGTAAAATTTGTAACTGAATCCAAATTTTGCTTTTAATACTCCTAAAGTTTGCATATGCTGGGATCTGTGGTTCAGACCATGACCCATCTCTACCTTAAAAAAAAAAAAAAAAGGTGAGGAGACAGATGCTCAAAGGAAAAGAACAAGCCACAGGACATTGAAGCTCTCTTTAAAAGAGACAAAGGAAGCATCTTTGTGGTTTTGGATTCCCATTGAGTATGCCAGCTTTCAGGCAGTTTGGACAATGTGAGAATGTCCATTCATGTTTAAGAAAGAAGTTTTGTTCTCAAAAATAGAATTAAGGTACAAGGTCTCAAAAGAAAATACCTTGGGGAATTTTTATTGATATTTTTATTGGCAAGCAGATTAGAACAAAAAGGGGGGTTGCAAAGCCTCTAGGCATTTCCAGTGGTGGCACAGCCCTTCAGTGGTTTCAAAACAGAATTACAAACTGATCAGTCAACCACACCCCTCATTTGGAAATGGAAGTACACAATCAGACAGCAGCAGAGCCAAAAAAAAGCACAGTACTGTTAAATGTAACCTATTAAAAATAAAAGGGAAAGCATTTTTTTTGTTCTGCATACTAAAGTTTCAAGGTCATATTAAGTCAATGTTCAGTTGTAAACATTTGAAAGAAGAAGCATAATGTTTTGTTCAGAGTTACGAACAACCTCTGTTCCTGAGGTGTTCATAACTCTGAGGTTCTACTGGAGCTGTAAGAGGTACCCCTAACTCTGTGTTATTTCAGGGCCAATAGTGGGTTTCGATGTATTAAATAATTACTCTCAAGTATGCATAAATGAAGGCTGTAATTCCATTTTTTGTGGATGAACACTCTCTAGCATCTCCAACTTTTGTTTTATGATGTTTGAAGAACCCTTTGATGGTCCTGGATGTTCACTGTATATGCTTTATAGTTATATGCTATACAGTTGGGATCACCTTATTCCTTAGATTATAAGAACACACTAAAATGGTAGTGTATTTAGTGAGAATTAGATTTAAATATTGAAACTCTCAAGCCATCAAATTTTATTTGAAATGATGATGATGATGAGTAAAGTAACAAAAGGATCACTCCAGTATAAGAGAGATTTTCTGATGGGCCACATAGAATCTTCTATACCGACATCTCCTGCTTCCTGCAAAGGTGACATGACTTGGGCTTCCTTACATCACCCTATAACCAGCTACTGCATTGGCTTTTTGGGGTTGTGGACAGCTGGTGCAATTCAACCTAGGCCTACAGTGGTAACTTGGCATGGGTCCATGCATGTGGTTGTGTCAGAACCCCCGCCCCCATCCACATCTGAACCCCATATGCATGAGTTTCAAGGTAAGTACTGGGTAAGAACTCTAGTATTTCTGAGGGGTATAGCTATGAACATGCTTTGGGCTGTGGCATGGCTCCATACTTGTACCATTTTGGAGTAAGGGGTGCATACAGTTTCCTAAGTTCAGTAGTCCTCCAACCCTGTTCCCACAATGCACTGATCCTTTCCTGCTTGACACTTACCCAAATCTATAAAAGGTTCCAGTCTTCCCTGTTCTCATCAGTACTAGCAAGCCCTGCTGATCCCTTCTGAACAATTATGCACACTTTTCACCAACACTTGAACATGGATCCTGCTCTGAGAGCTGCTGCCTGGTCACCCAGGTGCTCAATGTGTGGTAGAGTTCACTGTTATCCATGACTTCTCCCACAGCAACAGAAACTTACATTTGTAGTGGGAGATTTTGGATAAGCTGGCTCAGGTGGACGTTATCCATTCCCGACACTGGGCCAGAGTATGGGGAAAGTACTTGAGACTCTAGTACTGGAAGGTAAAAAAGACTCCAGAAGTCACTCCAGGAGGGGTCCTCCAACATGACCATTCTTTGAGAAGTGAGGCACGGTCTCTCCATGGTTTCCAGTATTAAGCCCGAGTTGACGCATGACCTCCTATTCAACCCTGCTAACCTTATGATCTGATGGGATGACAATAAGGGACAGGGCATGGAAGCAGCAGACACCAAGGAGGAGGAAGCCCTGGAAGACCAGGAGGAAGAGAAGAATGTTATCCTTCATCTCTACCCAGAAAAGCTGGCTCAGCAAGCCCCTCTGGGCAAGCCATTGGGGTCCCTGAGATTCAACTGGAACTGGAATTTGAGGATGCTAAATCAAAACCCCACCCTCCATGGCAACATCCCCTCCTTTTTATCTGAGGCTGTATGCAGGACTGGAAAACCCTCCCCCCCCCCACTGGCCCCCATCACAATGTCAATTAAGTAAGCAGGTATGAATTTCAATTCAGAAGAGAACGTGTTGCGTAGTGACAAAAAAAACACAGTCCCTTTTCACAGCAAAAATGCACTTTAAAAATCAATATGAAAAAGCAGGTAGTGAAAAAATGTAAGAGAATAATATGCCAAATTGCTTTAATATCAAGAAGAAATGCATGTGGCATTTCAACCCAGTTACAACTCATATTTCTATGGAATAGCAGAAGAGTGAGAATTACAGACCCCAGTCTTCAGAGAACACAAAGCTATGTTCCTAATCTATTTTAGATAGCATATGTCCAAGCCACAAAGTAGTCAAAGGTAGTAAAATAAATCTGAATATAGTTTCAATCGTGAAGGAAAGATGCATTGAATATCTTTGATTTCTTTATTTTCAGCTTTGAAAAAAAAATTAATAGCAATGAAGACAAAATATTTTCCTACAGACTGATTGTCAGATTGTAATTCCCCAGCTGCTACTTATGACACTGTCTAGCTGTACACAAATAACTTCTTAGCTATGGAATTACTTGTCTCTTGTTCAGTTTTTCAGGCATGCTCCTTGTCAGGGAGTTAAAATTCCCCCTTCCCCCCTGCCCCCCCAACCACTCCTGTGTGGGAGTAATCAATGTGTCTATAAAAATTAAGATCAGCAAAACATACAAAAGCTTGCAATTGTATTTTAAAAGCCACTTGGTTAAAATATTGATGATGGCTTAGAATAATATACCTCTTGTGGTGAATTTTTATTGTCAAGCCTTATCCTTCACTAGGTTAATCCATGTAGAATTGTAGAGTAATTCAGCAGCATTGGAAAACAAAACAAAACAAAATATTATCTTCATTTCAACGTTTTTAGAAAGGTTTATTTCTTATTTTTGTTGTTATTTTTCTCTAAAAAGCTTTAAGAACAACCTGTATGTGTGTGTCAGACATTAGAAAGTGTTATTGAGAAGGGCAAAGAAGATGCCTCTTTACTAAACTAGAATTTAGAAGAGGGCAAATGGGCAGCACCTTGAGGTTTTGATTCAGGAATATTGAACATTTCATTTTAATTGAAAATGTGTACAATTTGGCCTACTTCTATTTAATTTCTTGGCTGAACCAGTGGAGTTCTGGACTGATCAGCACAGCTTGACATGAGCTGACTTCATAGGACAGCAGAGGCAATTTGCAGGTTAAAAACTCACTGAAATGACTGATATTTTGTTAGCCTTGTAACATTACCACAAGAGTCTAAATCCTTAACCACACTTAATAAAAGTCAAGTTTCTGCATCCTTTAGATAAGACTTAAGCCACAGTTGGTTTTGCTTAATATGTTGAACTGAAGTCAGACCAATGTTTTGATGATAAGAACAGACATTAGCCAAAGGGACGCTGAACTCATGAAAGAGAGGTATAGCCCAAGCTGTCCATTTGAAAAGTGGCACACTTAATGAGTCAGCAGTGCAAATGTTTATGATATTGACAGCATCTGTTACAAAGATGTGTATATAATGCTCATCTGTTTACTTCAGTGGAGTATTTTAGCTCTTTCTCCATTTCTAAAAATTAAATCAGAATCTATTTTTGCATCCTGTATTACAGAATATTTTAATTGTAAGTATGGACACAATACAGGTATGGACACAATACAGGTATACTGGGCAGAGGAACCGCTATCCCTATCAGTATGAGAATTAACCCTCAACCTTTGTCCAAATCCTGAACTCAACCTTTGCTTTTTCATGTCTGAAATTGTTTACTTTTAATGTAACATTTATTCCATTTTCCTTTGCCTGTATGCTTTCCTGTTCTTTCTGTGCCTGAAACTGACCATTCCAAACTAGTGTGAAAGGCTATTATCATGGTGTGTCAGACCCAACCAAAGCCAGAAGCAACCTTATTAAAATACAGCAACAGTATTCTAATGTGACTTTCAAAATGGCTAGGACAAAAGAGCAATCTCCATCATCCTCCACATTTCAAGTCTCTCAGGGTTAGATTGTGACCCCCTCACAATGATGAGCAGTTACTCACACAAATTAGATATTCAAATTAGGGTTTTAAAACAGTAAGTGCGAGATCGAACACCTACACACATTGGTGAGCTGTACCTCGCATGGGTAATATCAGTCACCTTTTGACTGAACAACAAGCACAATACAGACAAATCTGCATGGGAAGTTACATACACCTGCATGTACCAAGCAGCATCTATTCCAATGAGTACATACTCTAGTATACACATCTTTTAATTTTTATGCAAGAGACACAATCAATGGAAAGAATCTCATGAAGTAATAATAAGAAAAGATCATTGCAGGACAGAAGATAAGAGAGACCATAGTCACAAATACCCGTGTTCCCATTCCTTGTCATGATTGTAGGAAATTGATCATGTGGAATGTGCCCACCTTAATAGATGATACTCATTCAATGCAACAAAGGGATGTGAAAAGTTTTCAAGATTCCCATCAACATACTGAGACAGATGTATTATTACTTATTATCATAAGCATACTGCAATACATCCGAGGCATCCCAGTCATCAACCCACACCCCATTGTGCACTGTACAAACACATAATAGATGACAGTTCTTGCCTCAGAGAGCTTATATAGCATGGAATCAGAAAATAAATGTACTATCTGACACCATTCATCGAGTCCAAGGCCAGAAGGGACTACTGTGATCATCTAATCTGACCACCTGTATAACACAGGCCATAGAACTTCCCCAAAATAATTCCTAGAGCAGATCTTTTAGAAAAATATCTAATCTTGATTTTAAAATGGTCAGTAACAGAGAATCCACCATGACCTGGGGTAAGTTGTTCCAATGGTTAATTGTTCTCATTGTTAAAATTTCCCCCCCATTATTTCCAGTCTGAATGTATCTAGCTTTAATGTCCAGCAATTGGATTGTGTTCTACCTTTCTCTGTTAGACTGAAGAGCCCATTATTAAATATTTGTTCCCCATGTATGTACTTATAAAGAGTAATCAAGTAACCCCTTAACCTTCTCTTTGTTATGATAAATAGATTGAGCTCCTTGAATCTATCACCCATGATTGATGCACAGTCCAATTGTATATATGCAAGTAAATATCACTAATTAAATATCTAATTCAATTTATATTCCGAGATGCCATTAAGAGACATCTACCAGTACTTTTTTTCTTGAGTGCTGCTAAAGTAGAGTCTCACTTTCAGAATATAGGATGGCAAGTTCTATATTCTGCATGCTGAAACTTAAACTAAAAGGAAAAGCACCCCTTCTTTAACCCAGAGGAAGCAAAGGGCTGTCACCGACATACTGTTAACAATCATGCTCACTGGGTAGTAATAAATTAACTTACAGCTTTCCAATTTATTTGAATGGGAAATAGCAGGAGTCTCTGAGCTACAATCCACATGATCAACAATGCTGTTAATGTCTGTTACTGTATTTCTGTAAGTTGATTAAATGAATGAACCAGTGGTCTTTCCATGTTGTAAATTATGGATTCATTTGCCGTGATGTTGCCTCTAACATTACTTTGGAATAGCATTGGCTTCTTGTTCAAATCTATTTTGCATTTTGTGATTTCAGTGATGTGATACAGTGTGATCACATTTTTTTCTCAGTAAGTTCTATCTATTGTTATCTGCTAATTGCATAGCACAGTTAATAACAGGGTTCTCAGGTCAATGGACAGTGAAACAATAGGCATCTTTTTACTGACTTTTAAGAAACAATCGGGACATAGAACAAATCTCTTTGAAGAGATCTGGTTGCATTGTCCTCAATTATATGTGAAAAAGCCTTCTTGGGTGAAATAGTGCTGCTTCACTTGGGCAGGTATTGGAAAACAAAAGTGAACATCAGTAACAATATTTACTTTTGATCATTTGATCTTTGCACTGTGAGGATGCTGGGGCAAACTTATCACACTATTCCCACAAATGATTCTTTTACATAATGGGTGCTACTAACATCATTCTAGGCATATTTACTCTGTTATAGATTAGCATCCTCTAATAAAAGAATGTGGGATAAATCATGTGACTAATAGAGCTAGGCAAATTTTTAAAAGTAATCATTTGAAAAACACTGTGTACTTTACCAAATGTATTTAATTACTAATCAACAAAGCTTGCCAATAATAAAGGGCAACTACTCATCCTGTGACCCATGTGACATAATTCACAGAAGTGTTATGTTGAAAGAGACTTCTAGAATCACATTTCAACAAAGGTAATATAGATATACCCATAGGTAGATATATATAAGTGGGGCCATAAATACCAAGACATCAGTAATCTAGATAGGTTGTCCTCAAAAAAGGAAAAGAAAAGAAAATGAATTTGAACCAATCCTGCCCTTTTTTTTAACAAACAAACAAACAAACAAAAAATCCATGTGATTTGTTGAATAAACAATTTCCTTCTGCTCCCTGTCACATAAATCCTTTCCAAACTTGACTTAATATTTTATGCCACACACAAAAAAAATGATCACAAGGTAATGGGACCTATTCATTGAATAGATCATGCCCTCACCTGTATAATATTGTAGTCAATAATTAAAGTAGTAAGTGAATGGAAGTACCATGAATATGAGAAAGGTTTGCAAAGCAGCCACTGCATTATTTTAATTTTTAGAAATTGAAAATCAGAATTAAAAGAAAAACAAAACCAAGAACATGTAATTTAAGATAAGAGTCTAATGGAAGAGCAAAGATGTTTAAGGTGTAAGAGGTCTTTTTCTCTCTCAGATTTTCTGACAAGGGTATGTAAAAGTTTCCATATACTCTCACATAAATCTATCCAAACCCAAGGGGGAAAAAAAGAGACAAACAAGAAATGGAAAAGTCAGACAATGGTAACCAGGTGTAGATGTCTGGCATATTTATCTCCATTACCTCCTCCCTTCTAGACTTTTCCTTACAGACACTAAACAAATGAGCAGTAAGTTTTAAAGAAGGTGTGAAAGTGAAGCAAGGAAGTACATTGGCTGCCATTTGGAACGCTTGTTTTCAGACATGACCTACAAAGAATACAAGGCAAAAATATAACTGTATAACAGATTGGTAGCTTGTGCACTTTGATGGGCCTTGATAAGGGACTCCAGAACTGAACATTAAAAATGTACTTTCGCTGAGTACGTCACTGATGTAAGAACTGTATTGAAACATATTTCTTCTTCTACTATTGCTTTAAGTGATTAAATCTAATCTCTTAAAGTGCCAGGGTTCAACAAATAGGAAAAAATGTTTACATTATGGACCAAATTTTCAAGAAGCCTTAAGGCTCATACTCTATTATTGTTTTAATTTGCACCCATGTTTTTGCACTTGCAAAATAAACAGCAGGAGCAAATATGAGCACTTGTGTCTCTAACTACCCAAATTACAGCCACAATCAGTTAGTTAGATGTGCAAGTATTCAGATTTATGTCCACAATTCAACCTTGGCTGCAAATTTGATGGATGAAAATGGCGTCTGCAAAAATGGAGGCCATTCTTTTAGCAACTGAGTCCCGGTCGGTTTGTCACTGATTTTGCAAGTGGAAACTGGCCTGCACATTAAATTCCCATGTCAATGAGGACAACAAAATTTCATATGGCCAACAGTAATCTGTAACTGGAGTTTAGAGCAGAGCATTTCCTTAAACAATACAAAATAGCCTGCAAATAAGGATAGAAAACTGAGCGCAAACATGCTTGCTTTCTTACAAAAATGTTTACCAGGTTGTATTAGCAAAACACTGATGACTTAGATGGGTTTTTCCTCTCCTTTATATCAGAATGACATTGTTCTAATTTTTGGGGCAGTGAGCAAGGGACAAGGAAAATGTATTACATAAAGATGTGTGGCCAAACTTGAGTGCCTCCTTTGGGTATTTAGTATTCTAGCCACAGCATGTTCCTTGACATTTCTGCTAACATCCATTGGAATCATAATTTTTCTGAATATTGCTTGACATTTCAGGTAGTAGGGAGTTACAGTTGGGCCAGAAGGTTGCATCAGCAGAGCTCGGAAAGTGGTTTCTATAATAGTCTGGGTGCAGGAAAGGAAGGCGGAGGGCCAATGTGGCTTTAAGCTACCTCTTTACCTCCTGAATTCTGGCCCTACTCACAGAACTTCTTAAAGCAGCACCACGTTTGCTCTAAATTGTGCTGATCTGTAATAACCTCCTGTGAATCAACACTGCTGAGACTGGCCATAGTGCAAAGTGACCTGGTCATGCCCCCTGCCACTCATGCACACCATATACACCATTCCACCAGATTTGTGACACAAAGAAATCCTTTTATTATGAGTGAGGGATGTGTCCCCTTTATATTGCTGTTGTGGTTTAAAGCTTTTCAGTGCATGGATTGTGTCCATATGTGCTTGTACAGAGTGACTGATCCTTTTTGAGAACTCTGGGCACTCCTGTAATGTCCTGTTAATTGTCATATTTAATATTTATATTGCAGCAGTGCCTCAAGGCCTCCACCAGGTCAGGGATCCATCATGTACAACATATAATAAGTGACAGTCCCTGCCTAAAGGAGCCTACAGTCTAAAAGACAAGCCATAACAGGTGAATGAGACAAGTGGAAAGGAAGGCACAGAGTAGCAGTGAGAGTGATCTCAGGGCTTGTCTCCACACCAAATTAGCATGTGGCAAGCTAGAGTGTGAAACTACAGTACACAAGGTTGTCGCACACTAACTTGCATCCAGAAAACTGTTATATGCCAACAGCTAGTTGTGATCACTGCTGCTGACTGGCGAAGGCCTTGTCTACATGGCAAGTTAGTACACAGCAATCCAGAGTGGGCATTAAATGTTCACTAATATGTTTTGATGTATTCCAGTTTTAAACTAGTTGTTGGCACATAGTTTCTGGATGTAACATAGCAGAGGTCAATTTTTCCAGAGGATAAGGTGATGGCTTTATGGATTTTGAGTGGGAGCTTGTCTCACATATAAGGGGCAGGATGAGAGAAAGTGCAAAAGTGCTTGTGGGATAAATATATAAATATTAAATAAAAGTAACAGTAGTAAAGAGCCTGCATTGGAAAGATTGACTCTTAAAAATCAAAATGCCATATGCAAAACAACGTTGATTGTTGTTGATTTTAAAATCTTGTTCGTGTCTATTCTTACAACATTCATGGATATTTTGGACCTGATTTTTCTCTCATTTACACAGGTGAGAATCAATGGAATTACATCAGCATTAAAATATGTAAGTGGGATCAGAATCTGCCCCTTTCTATTAGGTAATGGCCTTGATCTTGTTGTGTAACTGTGTGGATGAAGTTATTTAATATAGAAGTCAGCCTTATTCTGAGTCATTTTGCTGGTCTTTCAGATGAATAATGAAAATTGAAAACAAAATTTAATAACATCTTGTTTTTACCCCAAACTAAATTAGAAAAATGCTGGAGACAAACTGATGGAGAGGGGGGAGAAGGAAACCCTGGAAGAGGAAATGGAAAAGGAAGTAAAAATAATTCAGTTACCCAGTCCTGGATTCTCTGGATACTCATAGCTCCACATGTCCCTCATTTATCCTATGTGCTATGTGGAGAATATCATTTTATCAAACTACAAATTGTAGGGAGGACCACTCTGCCTCCTACATGCATTTACAAAAGGCAGAGCAATACAATAATCAAAAGTGGGGAAGAGGCCTCCCCTCTATTGACTCGATGAGCATTGCAGTGCTGTATATTTATGGCCACACTTCTGATCTGCATTTTCCCTTTACTCATTTTATGTGGAGATATTGTATCATTCAGCCCAATAAATCACTGGAGAAAAATACAGTGAGGAGCAGGACTGAGTTATGGACTCATTCAATTAAATATTCTGGAGGGTTTGATTGCTTTAGGCCTGAAATTGAACATCATCTTAGTAAAAATTAAAGACATAAAGGAATGAACTCTGGTAATTGCTTATTAAATTTTCAAACCCCAATGACAACAACAAGTTCAAATTGATTGCTCAATATGTTTAAAATAGACATTGCTGAACATACAACAAAACCACACCAGCACGACTTACAACTAACCCTTATTGAATAGATAAGTATGACACTACTTTGTTACCTCCGGAGAGTTTAAGAGAATTCAATAAGGCTGACTGGAATGGATCAGATTAAATTGCTCTGTGGCAAATGCACATAAATCCAGTTTGTAGTGAACCTTAACTCACTTTAGTGTTTAGGTAAAATAATATAAAACCTAAAATCTCCCTATATGCACATTATGGCTTTTAACATATGCAAATCCATTTGAAAAGGCTCCCTAACTTATTTCCATTTTAAATATATGGTACAAGCTTTTAGATGACTTGCATTATGTTAGCCATTGAGAGGAACTGTTGCTTTCACTAGAACAGATTTCAGCATAGCGGGGGTGGGGGGAGAGGGGCAGTGGATCAAGGATAACACCAAGCAAAGCATTTTAAAAATCACTTTGATGATGGGAGAAGGAGAAGACAGAAGGGCAGATGGAGGAGGAGTAAGAGGGGAAAATATATGGGAGAAGAGAAAAATGGAATTGAAAATAGATTGGAGGGAGATTTCAAAAAGCATGTTAGGGATTTAAATCCCAAGTTCCAATGAAGTCATTTAGGAGCACAAGCCCCATTGGCTAAGATGTCCCACTTCTTATCTGCAGGGAGATTTTCAAAATGCCTAAAAGGATAGGGGAGCAAAAGTCCCACTGGTTTTCAAAAGTACTTTTGCTCCTAACTCCCTTAGGCATTTTCAAAATCTCTCACCCAAGTTGTGAAGAAGTGGTGAAATAAGAAACAAGGAAAGAAGGAAGAGAGAAAGAGGACAGGAAGACATATGAAACCATGCACGTTTCAACAATTAGGCAAAAAAGAGAAAAGTTAGAGTGCTAGCCCTACCATTTTTTTTTCTTGACATTTCACAGCCTGAATGTAAATCAAATGCAGTTTTCCTATAAGTTAGTAGTGTACAGACTGTCTGATCAAGCCTATGAAGTTAAATACATTTGCTTGACTGTTCCTCACAGGACATGCTATATGAGATACTGTCAAATAAATATAACAAAAGATATGAAAGAAATAAATTCAGTTCTGCCAAGTAAACCAATCAGCTTGAAGACAAGAACCAACATGCACTCTATTGTCACAGCAGCGATACTTCCACTGCTTTGAACATACCAATGACTGAATTATTTGGCAAGCAATGTGGGGAACTATAGCTTGTTGCCAACTGCTGTATTTAAGGCTGCTTTAGATTACAATGCAGATGTACAGCATTTAAAGTTTATTGTTTAAACATGGATTCATGGATCACTTTAAAGGCAGCCCAACCTGTACAGTTAAGAAGTGAATGTTGACTAAATTACAGATTAACTGGATGTCTAAAATGCATCAAAAATTGCTTTGCATTTATAGCAAAGAAAGACTTTTGAGCTTTTACTTCACACTCTGGTTCCTGACAGATGAACCAGATGCGTTTTTATGTACATAGGTGGAATGAGTTGTCTACAAGGATCATTCTCTCCTTTTAACTCTTTTATATCAAGGAATGAATAAAAATGCTAGAATATCTGTTTAGGAGAAATTAAACTTTCTTCACGGGGGAGAAAAGGTAACAGCCTTCTTATGTTTTTATTTTCCTCTGATAGGACTCAACATAGGAAGATTAGGATATTGATCCCAGTTTTTCATGGCTGACATATCAAGGGAATGTTTAGTTTGTTATTAGGCTGACATCTATTATTTTGGACATTACTGGTTGGAGAAAGGGCAAGTGGCAAACAAACTAGAATCAAAGTCTAATTTTTAAACATAAATTGAACTATTATTCTCACCCTCATGAGTCAGAATATAGATTTCAGTGTCTCAGTAGATCTGTATTTTATGTGCAGTTATTCAGCTACAGAATAGTTAGGTGCTTTCTTAGGTTTTCCATGTAAATGTCTTTTAATCCTCTTCCTTTAATGACTAGACCTTAAGTCCTTTACCAAGTTTCCTCCCTCCCCACACCTGCATAAATCAATCTGTTCTTTGCAAAGTGGGAATTGTATCACACTGTTGCCAGTTCTCCTAACACTGGATGTTTTACTTCAAGCCCCAGCTTTTGGAGATAAGCTTACAAAAGAATTTCAATATTCATTGTTTGTTTTTAAAGTAACTTTCTTGCCTTCATGGTTGTGGAAAAAAGCTTGAAAGTGTGACCCTATTGTACCTTCAAGACCCAGAAACCAGAAGGCAAATAAAAAACCCAAAGTGTGTTTAAAAAACAACACTTCCATGATTTTTAAATCAAACTCATGATTTTTTAATGTTAGCAATACTGTGTTATATGTATTTTGGGAACTATAAGCTCAGAATTTAACCCTCTCCCCCTTTCAGTTTTGGTTCCCACCACTGTCTTCCTCTGCTTTCAGAGCTGAGCCTCAGTGCTTATTCTCACTTTTCACCAGATTCCTGCCCTTCAATTTCACTTCCTTCCTATTTCTGTTTTGAGAAGGTAGCCTTTCTGCTTCCTGCTCCATAGTCCTCTATCTTCTATCTCTTCCCTGTTATGATCTGTGCTATACCTTCCTATCACCTGACATAAAACACAAGCTTGAAGTCTCCTCATTTAACTTCTTTTTAGAGATAATCCCAAATCACAATCCCAGATCTCAACGCCTCCCAAACTCTGCCTAATTATTAATCTGAATCTGAACTTTGTGGCTCACATTAACCTCTGCTTTCTTTCTTGGACAATAGCATTGGTCAGAGTGAAAACTCAACATCACACCTTTCTTAAGAATAAGAGAAACTCTCCCCACCCTTCCATCTACAAATACAAAGATACATAGAATATAGCGTCTCATCTCTACAGAAGAGGGAAGTTGTGTTTCAGTAGTATTCAAGAGTTCTTTATTTGCAATACCAAAAGAGTGCAGTTCAATTGGCATTTAATATATAGAAAGGAGAAAACAAAACCCCCAAACCACACTGATCTCATTTGATAACATACGCAGGGACAACTCATTGTACGCAACAGCAGGGGGCTACCTCTCAGATTGAATTATTTTGACAGTAGTCATGGCCTTTGATAGGAAAGAAATTTGAAAGAGTGAAGTAAAAATGGAACATACAGTAGTCAGTCCAAGAATGAAAAGCCTTTCAAATCTTAGGCCAATGGTACCTATAGAAATCTTTACTGGAACATTTTTCCGGAGTGGTATTGGCCTGAAGAAGATATTATTTTTATTACCCAATTTAGCTGGACAGTTCCAAGTTGTGTCAGTGGCAGGTTAAGTCTGAATTAAGTGATATAGTGGTGCTTCTCTCCTGGCTTAGCAGGTAAAAAGGTGTTTCCTCCCTTCTTTCCTTGCTTTCGACAAATATTTCCTCTCAGATCCAGAAAAAAATATTTTAGGATTGGGCACAGCTACTTATACTCTTAAGAATTTCCTCATTTATGATTGAAATCAGGATTTCCCTGAGTTGGATTCAGATTTTACATATGGTATATAATAACCTTAATTGTAGCAAGTGACTGGAAAGGCTTAAGTATTTTTCATATCCAGGGTATTCCATATGTGAAGTTCAAAACCAACCAAGCATTTTGTGCTAACATGAAGGATCTAATTTAAACCTATAAAATCGGGGAGAGTTAGTTATAAATGAGACTATGCTTAACTCATTCCCCTGTGTCCCCTTTTAAAGTAAGAAATAAACTGTTTAAGAAAACATCAACAAAATTGGCATTGAAGGAAAAGTCTCACTATAGTAGATGACAGCAGTTTGTTATAGGCCTTCATGTAATTTCATGAACTTCCTTAGATGATTGTTTACCTAATTAGACATTGACAGTACACAGAGGCTTTTTAAAATATGGATTGTTGACACAGTGGACAGTAATGGCTGTATAGTCTCGTGTATCCGTGCTGCTTACATAGGGTCTCTTTAATAGACTACATTTCATTCCTTAGCTTTTGTACTATCAACTGATTATGAACACAGAGCAGCTGGTCTGGTTCATTGCATCAGTGAAATACTGTACGCATGCTACAAATACTCATGAAACATTTGTTGAAAACAAATAATTGGACATGGCGTAAAATAAGGGTCATACTCAGCGAATCTCACTAACACTTACTCGATGAGTAGCTCAATGGTGAGTTTTTAATCTTGTCCACAAGGCTATATGCTGAGTATTACCTCACTCTGAAAGAGTAAGTGTGACAGGATCTACCCAACATGGGTAAAGGTGCCAAAAGCCATACATTTCTAAGGGTTTTTCTCACCTATCTAAATGCACTACATTTAATTGAGAGTGAAAGTAAAAACACCACAGACTGAACAATCTCATTTTAGCAAAGGGTCTTCCAGAACCTGAGGTTGCTAGAATTAGGAACATGTTACACTTATCTTTTCTGTCAAGCCTGCTTTTCTTTTCCTGGTAGGTGGACGGTTAATAGGGACAGGGTTAGTATTGCTACCCAATATAGACAACTGAAAAGTAATGCTTGTTTCTTTGTGATGCCTCCAGATTCCAAAATGATGGGCACATTATAAGTGAGTCAGTAAATATATAAATGATAAGTGCCATGCAAAATTTGACCAATAATCAAAGACATTAATACTTGGTTAAAAATAAATAGAACTTAAATGTAAGAGCTTTAAAAATGCCCTCTGGGAATGAAGTCCCATCAGTAACCTCAACTCATTTCCAGTATGGCAGAAAAATGCCTTCACTAAAAAAAAAGAGCAAACATGAAAGTGGTAAACATGAAACCAATTTTACATAAATACTAGGTCCTTAAGGATCTTTTGCTTTTTAGGAGTATGGAGTTGTAACCCAGGTTGAATTTGGGCCAGAAAATATAACAGTGTTTATTGTTCACAATTGTAAGGATGAGGTTGCTGGTTTTCAAAGTTTCAGAAATTAAATGCACATTTCTGGGGTTCACCTTTCCTAATTGTCTTTTAAGCAGCAGTCACTGAGCAGAAATAAAACTGACAGGTTTAAGGAACAAATAAGTCCCAAGAAGGTCTCTGATTCATTCTTCGAAGGAAAAAAGCAGTCCTTCAGGACAAGACTTACATAGCATGACCTTGTTTTCTATAATCCCACATTATATATGCTGAAAATATTTTAGAAGTCTTTCATAAAATGCAATAGACTGGCCCTGTGATCACTGGATGAAGGTCCTGATCCAAAGCAGATAAAAGTCAAAGGATAAGACTCATTATGACTCATTGTCATAAATAAAATAGTAATAAATAATAATTCTCTTATACCATTCAGAATGCTGCTGCAAAGATTATTTTCCTAGCCTGTAGCTTCAACGATGTCACCCCTTTCTTTGTCTCCCTCCACTGGCTCCCTCTTCTCTACCATACTAAACATAAGCTACTTAGCCTCACCCTGTCTATCATCTCTCATTCACTATTGAAAGATCAGCTCTGGCCTCCGATCAGCCAATGATACCAGCCTCCATTGCCAGCTTGTTAACTTTTCAAATAAACACCTTTTGTGCTTTCTCCCTTACTGCCCCTCATGCTTGAGAGGAGCTCCATGTAAACATCCACAAAACTCACTCATTATCCACTTTCAGATCCCTCCTTAAAACTTTCCTCTGCCATGATGCCTACGAAAAACTTGACAATGGTTAGGCTGCTGGTGCACTGAGACCACTGCCTGTTAAGTTGACCTGTACAGTCTCACTGTTTGCTTGTACTCCCCTATCTGTCTGCATCCGTCTGTTATCTCTTATCTGATATTTAGAATATAAATTCTTTGGGTTAGGGACTGTCTTTTTGCTCCATGTTTGTTCAGTAACTACCAAAATGGGGTCTGCTCCTGGGGCTTCTAGGTACTATGATGATAAGTGATCCAGTGCTTTCCATCAGTAGATCTCTAAACACTTTAAAAAGGAGCTCCATATCATTATCGCCATTTTATAGATGGGAAAAATGAGGCACAAAGAGGAAAAGTGATTTCCCTAAGGTCACTCAGACCACTGGAAGAGCTCAGAACAGAACCCACATATTCTGAGTCCCAGTCTAATGCTCTATCCACTACGCAATATCGCCTGTCAACCGGGGCCTAAAGTCTCAAGTTCAGCTGTTCTCAGTTTTACACTGGCAAAATTGTGTATATTCATATTAATAATATCAAGAGAGTCTTAGAACTTAAGTTTCTGAAGAGCCTCCATGCTGTAATCTTCATAACTACTTGAGGTACAATCTTTCCTCTGTGGAAAGCACTCAGAGTAAGTTTTCTTTAAGGGCATAATCCTTTCTAACTGCTGAGCACACTCATTTTCAGGGGAGCTGAGGGCACCCAATACTTGGAGAGTTGGGGCCTGAAGTTATTTTCTGTTCTGTTACTCTTTTCAGTATTATATCAGGCAGGTCATTCAGAAAAAGTTGTGGAATTAAAACTGGAACAAAATAAGTATAAAATAAATGAGAGAACTGAATATTCAACTATCCAGATGCATTCATGGTCTTACAGCTATTAAGCTAGGAGACTGAAAACTACAGTGGGTCAAAAATTTCCATTTAAACCTTTTCAAAGAAAAAGAGTGGAAAAACTGATTTTTCATCAAAAACTGAACACACAAAGAACACCCCAAAATACTGTATATTTGACTGAAATTTTTTGGTGTTTGTATTTCTGCCTCTTCTCTCCCCCCAAATCAAATTTTTCCATAAAAAATGTAGACCAAAATGATTTTTGTTGTTGCTATCCACATTTTCCACGGATCAACAAAACCCAACATTTTTTTACCCGCTCTACTGACAATAAAATGGGGTAAAGCCAATTCAATTTTCACACCCTTATAAATTTAATAAGAAGGTCAAAATAATTTTTAAAATATTTCATTTTTTTAAAAAAAGGCACCTCAAAGACTTTGCACCAGTGGCAGAAGTTGGAGCTGCAGCTTGTCTTCCCCACCACCTCATTGTGAGCTCTGCTCACTCACAGTCAAGAATCTGGCCCACATGTATTTGACTGAATCTTATGTTCTTGAATTCATCATGTTTAAGTGATACCATCCTCAATAGTTTAATTTAGTTCAGTGGCTCTAAATATAGATTTGCTCCCTGTCTTGCAAGAGATAAGTGGAAGTTATCTGCTGTCGCCCTTGTTTAATGTTCTGACTTCAAAGGACATAAAAAGGGATGCATAAGTCACTTGAGAGTGCTGTTGGAGAATCTCACTTGAAACATACTCATAAACCATGAATCATATAACAATCTTCAATGTGAACTTGGAAAACTATGCCACCAACCTCTGACTGATGGCAGACTAGACAGATTAGTTTATTTTCCACTGATCCACCCATGGAAGATACAGGATAGATATTTATATAGCACATATTGAAGTGTGCAAAATCTCCGATGCCACATTGCACATTCTCAAATAGCTTTATGCTTACAATCACTTCCCAGCCCAACCCATTCTTCTTTATCTATCTCTCTTGTCTCTTTCTCAAAGCACAAGAGTCTTCAAAGGCAACCACAGCTTCCTGTCATACAGCAGTTAAATAAAATGATACTGCACCATACTATAGATTCAGTGTGTATGTTTGGGTGTCTCCTTTGGGTCTTGACAGCCTTTAGAAAGGGTGACAATTATGTATGTATCTAATGTTAAATGGGAAGAAATATTTCAAATAACTATGATGATATTAGTGCTTTGTGTCATATACCTGGAAGGAGAACACAGATATGTGGTTGCACTCAGCTCCAGCCATATATCTCTAGCTATAAAGCTGAAGTGCTTTATTAGGCCTTGTCTACATTACAGGGGGAGATTGATCTAAGTTATGCAACTTCAGCTACGTGAATAACGTAGCTGAAGTCGACGTACTTAGATCTACTTACCACAGGGTCCACACTACGCGATGTCGATAGGAGACGCTCTCCCATCAACTCCCCTTGTGCTTCTCGTGCAGGTGGAATACAGGAATCGACGGGAGAGCGATCTGCAGTCGATTTAGTGGGTCTTCTCTAGACCCTCTGAATCGACCTCCGATGCATTGATCGCTACGCATCAATCCCTAAGTGTAGACAAGCCCTTAGTAAGAAACAGAAAGAGACACAGAAGCATCAACATTACCTCCAGGTTTACTGAAGCCTACACTATTAACTGTTTAAGTTTAAGGAACGCTTAATTTTGCCATGCAGTCATTTCAAACTCAGTCTCCTTTTCCTTCAGATATTTACATGACTGCACTGCTAGCTATCACTACGTCTATTAAGAAATTTCTTATCTTCCTTACAAGTAACATAATTGAGAAGGGAAAAAAGCTGTTTTTTGTTATGATGAGAAAATAAGACAAGATAACTCAAAAGCTATGTCTGATTGCTTGCTGGAGGTCTTTGTTCATTGCATGTCACATAGCAAGGATATATTGAAAGCAAGGAAGCTGTCATTAAAAGCACAGGCTCAGATCTGATAGGAAGTCATTTCAAATGGTTAAATGGGACCGGAGACATTTTGCTAAAATGAAAATAACCAGTAAATTAAGATCATTGCTAATCTATTCAGGTGAAAAAGTAATAACATAACAAAAAGGCCCAGATTTTGAAAATCTGCCATGTACTGTATAAGATACACATAATCATATGAAGTTGCAAGAAAGGATAGAAGCCGGTGAAAACCCATCTCTCCACTTATGTGATTGCATTAATTGGCAGAGTACTCAAGTGTAATTGAACCTGTGTGAAAATATGTGGTCACTTTGTATTTCAATATATCATAATGTAAATCGTATATGATAACTCGCTGTAATTCACTTCAGATTTCTTTCTAAGCAGAAACAAGCTTGCCAGAATCTGCCAAAGTCATCATCTAAAAAAAGGGGGCAGGCTTTTACATATTAGACACATAGAAATATCACTTATTTATCTCTTTGACAATGAGAATGAGTTCTATCTAGCGATAGATACCAAGTTTCTTCATGTACTGAAAACAATACACCTCTACCCCGATATAACGCTGTCCTCGGGAGCCAAAAAATCTTACTGCGTTGTAGGTGAAACCGTGTTATATCAAACTGGCTTTGATCCGCCAGAGTGTGCAGCCCCGCTCCCCCGGAGCACTGCTTTACTGCGTTATATTCGAATTCGTGTTATATCGGGCCGCGTTATATCGGGGAAGAGGTGTACTTAATAGATATAGATAATAGCACTGGTCAGCCTTTGTTATGCATTTTTTCCTAAAATTATAGCTTGTATCATATCATCTCTAGAATTAATTGAAGATAGAAGCTATGAATTCTAGATTTGAATTAAACACACTATTTGTGATCCCTCTGAAAAATCCATTTCAGGCTTGACATGATAGTAAAATACATCTGAAGATAACAAAACCCAGGATCCTATGAGGCTACAGACATTGTACTTTGAAACTCACAGGCACTTCTCTTCTAGTCCTTAATTGTGTTATATAAATAACAAGGACACCTATGGTATGCAGTGTGACATCACATACAGTATGAAGAAAGGGAGAATACATTAAAACATGGCAAGTGTAATAAACAAGCTGCTCAAAGCTATAGAGATACCCTTATTATACTACATAAAACTGATGCTACTGATGCTTTTAAGGGGTAATAAGATGATCTGAGGAGAACACCACAAGAAAATAGATGCAGTAAATATTTTGGCCTTTGTAAAGTGATTACAAATATAAATTACTTTTTCCTGGTGAGTTATTATTTAATAATAGTTTTATGTCCATGGATGTGTGCTGACTACAAATCTGACCGCTTTCCATATACACTGTTGCTTTTGAAAATGGACATATTTGTGGAGATTTCCACTATTACAATTATGAAACTTTTTCTATAAAAATCACCATAATTGATTTTGAGAGAAGCACATGATTTTAAAAATCATGTTTAAAGTTTTGTAAAGTTCTTAATGATATGGTTATCAGAGATTCTTAAAACCTGTATGGTGTCAAGAATCAGGGGGTAGCCGTGTTAGTCTGTATCTACGAAAACAACAAGGAGTCTGGTGGCACCTTAAAGACTAACAGATTTATTTGGGCATAAGCTTTCGTGAGTAAAAACCTCACTTCTTCGGATGCAAGAAGAAGTGAGGTTTTTACTCACGAAAGCTTATGCCCAAATAAATCTGTTAGTCTTTAAGGTGCCACCAGACTCCTTGTTGTTTTAAAACCTGTAGTTCCCATTGATGTCATAAGAACAGACATTGCCTTCTATGATGAGATAATTGGCTCTGTGGATATGGAGAAAGCAGTGGACATGATATATCTTGACTTCAGCAAAGCTTTTGATACGGTCTCCCACAGTATTCTTGCCAGCAAGTTAAAAAAGTATGGATTGGATGAATGGACTATAAGGTGGATAGAAAGCTGGTTAGATCGTCGGGCTCAACGGGTAGTGATCAATGGCTAGATGTCTCAGAGGACACTAAGCTGGGGGGAGAGGTAGATATGCTGGAGCGTAGGGATAGGGTCCAGAGTGACCTAGACAAATTGGAAGATTGGGCCAAATGAAATCTGATGAGGTTCAACAAGGACAAGTGCAGAGTCCTGCACTTAGGACGGAAGAATCCCATGCACTGCTACAAGCTGGGGACCGACTGGCTAAGCAGCAGTTCTGCAGAAAAGGACCTGGGATTACAATGGATGAGAAGCTGGATATGAGTCAGCAGTGTGTCCTTGTTTCGAAGAAGACTAATGGCATATTGGGCTGCATTAGTAGGAACATTGCCAACAGATCGAGGGAAGTGATTATTCCCCTCTATTCGGCTCTGGTGAGGCACCATTTGGAGTATTGCGTCCAGTTTTGGTCCCCCCGCTACAGAAGGGATGTGGAAAAATTGAAGAGAGTCCAGCGGAGGGCAACGAAAATGAGTAGGGGGCTGGGTCACATGACTTATGAGGAGAAGCTGAGGAAACTGAGCTTGTTTAGTCTGCAGAAGAGAAGAGTGAGGGGGGATTTGATATCAGCCTTCAACTACCTGAAGGGGTGTTCCAAAGAGGATGGAGCTTGGCTGTTCTCAGTTGTGGCAGATGACAGAACAAGGAGCAATGGTCTCAAGTTGCAGTGGGGGAGGTCTAGGTTGGATATTAGGAAACACTATTTCACTAGTAGTGTAGTGAAACACTGAAATGAGTTACCTAGGGAGGTGGTGGAATCTCCCTCCTTAAAGGTTTTTAAGGCCTGGCTTGACAAAGCTCTGGCTGGGATGAGTTAGTTGGGGTTGGTCCTGCTTTGAGCAGGGGGTTGGACTAGATGACCCTCTGAGGTCTCTTCCAACCCTAATCTTCTATGATTCTATGATAAGAACTCTCATAATGGGTCAGACCAATGAGTCATCTAAACAATTTTAGAGACCCACCCAATGTCTTCCCCTCCTGGCTTCTGGCAGTCAGAGGTTTAGAGTCACTCCAAGCATGGGGTTACACCCCTGGCCAACTTGGCTAACAGCCAGTGATGGACTTACCCTCCTGAACTTATCAAATGATTTTGTGAGCCCAGTTATACTTCCAGTCATCACAGCATCCCATGGCAATGAGTTCCACGGGTTAACTGTGCATTGTGTGAAAAAGTATTTCCTTTTGTTTGTATTAAGCCTCGTGCCTATTAATTTCACTGGGAAACTCCTGTTTTTGTATTGTAGGAAAAGGTAAATTACCCTTCTCTATTTCACTTTCCCCACACTGTTCATGATTTTATATTTGTATCATGCTGCCCCTCAACCATCTCTTTTTTAAACTGGACAACCCTAATATTTTTAGTCTGTTATTGTACGGAAGCCATTCCATAACCCTTATAATCTTAGATGCCCTTCTCTGATCCTTTTCCAGTTCTACTATATTCTTTTTGAGATGGGGTGACCAGAACAAGACATAGTACACATAAGAATGTATATAGTGTCATCATCTATTCTGTTTTATTTTCTATCACTTTTCTAGTAGTTTCTAACTTTATGTTATGGTTTTTGACCACTGCTAAGCATCAAGTGGAAGTTTTTCAGAGAACTATCCGCGATGACTCGAAGGTCTCTTACTTGTGTGGTAATGGCTACTTTAGAACCCATCATTGTGTGTGTGTATTTTGGATTATTTTTCCCCCCAAGGTGTACTACTTTGCACTTAGCAATGTTGAATTTTGTTACTCCATCACCCAGTTTTGTGACATATTTATGGTCTACTTTGTACTTAATGTCAATGGAAGATAAAGCTTCTCAGTACCTCTGCAATTCAAATGATAAATGTCTAAAATGAGTGGTATAGATTATTAATTTTTAATTGTAGATCAATTTGATTCTGTTAAAACAACTAAAGGAGTCTTAAGGTCCAATTGTGCTGCTCCTGCTTAACTTTAAGCATAATGTATAAGCCGGTGCAGGACTCGCACCTAATATAGAATATGTTGTAATACTCTTGTTTGCTCTGCTCCTACAAAAATGTAGTCACCTGCCTAACATTGATTTCAATGGAGTGGTGCCAATTTACTCTACCTGAAGAGCTGGCCCATGCTTTTTGAACTGACAGCATTCCCTTACCATGGTTCTCTGAAAATGCCTATCATAGCGTGGAGAATAGATCTTGAACTATTTGCTCCATGTCCGGTTTCCCCCTCCCTCTCAAGAAAATAAATTAGTTTCTCAGTATTAATATTTTACTGATACTATTGACTTATAATATGGAATAAAAAATCTAATTCACAAAAGTTTAAGCAAGCACCATTAGTATCACTGCATACTATTCACATCTATGCTCTTTCTAGTGACCATCATGAGAATAATTGTTAATAAAGCTACTGTAAAATGCATTCAGAGAATATGACAGGAATCAATACTGTGCCCACAGAGAGTACAGCAAATAATATGCAATTGATAATATATTCAGTGACTTTTTTTCCTTCTTCATGAATTGAACTAGGTCTTATTGTGATCTTATAATTCACTTTTGTGAGTGTTCCCACTAGTAAAGCCAAGTACTTGAATGTTCTCAGAAGGTAAACACAAAGAGGTTGCAAATGTAGCCAAATAAAATGTTGTTATAGAATTTTTAAAAAAGTACTCACAGACGTTTCCATACCTATTTGCTAAATCCTAACAAACACGTACATAGTGATTAGCTGCACATCTTGATTTCCTTCAGCCTTCATTTATTTTCCAAGTAATATTTTCAAGAGGAACTGGCTTTGACAGCAATGGTGTTGCACAAGCCTCCAGAACCTCCCTCCAGTCCATTAATGAGTGATTCATCATTTACCAAAAGCCCCTACATCATCAGTTATTTCCTGTTCTAAGTCTGCTAGACTAATTCAAACACCAATGTTTTAATAGCTGGAAATGTTACTTTTTCCAATTGCAAGCTTGGTAAGACTGTGTCTTAAACCTACATCTTTCTCCCACGGAAGTCAACTGAAAAGTTTCAATTGACTTCAGTGTGACATGGTCAGGTTTAAGTGCAGGACCTATTAGGATCAATGTTGAAAGGGCCATGGGTTTTTAATAACCAGAGGCTTGTGACAGAGCAGAGGACTCTTACAGCAGGTCAAATACCAGGACAAACAATGTTTTTCTATACAATATTTCATAAATATTCTGTCATTCATTGACTAATTTATTTGACAAAGAGCACCTGTGCCACTATAAAGCTGTTTGAACAAATTATGTATGTAATACTGACTACAGTTGTGCTCTTCCATTGCTTTAGAAAGATAAGAAATCATGTAAAGTTGTTTTTAGAGCAATGGGGATCTCTTGTATTCACTGAAAAGCAGAGGTGTGCACGCGGAGATTTAGTCGCCCAAAGAGAATACCAGAAGTAGTTCTGGCTTATCATGATTTCTGCTTGGGTATGGAAATTTTTGCTATTAAAACAGGGATTTTCAGATAATTCTGTAGAAGAAATCCTTTGATTCTCTCACATATCCCTGATTTCAAACAAGTTTTCAAAACTCTTTATGGGATGGTCTGTCAGATGAGATACAAGCATTCTGTCACCAGTGCTCTAGCCATATCCCCTTCCACCTCAGTTGCCACAGATCATCCGTAAACCAAAGTGACAAAGAAGATATTTAGGTGCCAATTTACTGATAAACTCATTATAGGATCCTAACAACTCATTAATAGAGTGCACAGTGAAAAAAAAGGTCTCACTCAGAACATTCCAGAAACACTCTAATTTTATTAATCTCTATGAGTGGATCATCAAATCAGGCCCCTACCCACAAAAGGAGAGGTGTGCCCAACTCCAATTGCAGGAAATAGACTCATAAATGTAAGGTCAGAAGCAACCATTGTGATCATCTAGTCTAACCATCTGCACATTGCAAACCACAGAACCTTACCCACCCACTTCTGTAATAGACTCTTAGCCTCTGGCTGAGTTTCTGAAGTCCTAAAATCATGCTTTAAATCCACCCTTTACACTAGTTTAAACCTGCAAGTGACCCATGCCCCCTATGTTGAAGAGGAAGCTGAAAACCCCCCAAGGGCTCTGCCAATATAACCTGGGGGCAAATTCCTTCCTGACCCCAAATATGGTGACCAGTTAGACCCACCAGCCAGACACCTGGGAAAGAATTCTCTGTAGTAACTTAGAGCCCTCCCCATTTAATGTCCCATCACTGGCTATTGGAAATATTTGCTGCTAGCAGTCATAGATTGGTTACATGCCATTGTGAGCAGTCTCATTATATCATCCTTACCATAAACTTATGAAGCTCAGTCTTGAAGCCAGTTAGGTGTTTTGCCCCCACTGCTCCCTTTGGAAGGCTGTTCCAGAACTTCACTCCTCTGATGGTTAATTGTCAGTCATAATTTGAATAAGATTTCCAGTTGCTCTACCTTCAATTCCAAGCCAAAGATTGGATTAAGCGTGACTAGATGTGTGAGGTGATCCAGTGACACTTGAAATACTAGGTATTGATTCAACTCAAAAGTTGGTTGATTAAACAAAGTTCAAGCTACACTAAGGACCTGCTCCAGTTGGCATGTCTGTTTTAAACCACCATTTTAGAGTTCTCCCACTGTAATTTCCAATAGAGTTATGTTCATTCTTTAGCAGGTGATCTCTTTCTACTATGTACCAAGCTCTTTTTAATCCTCTCTTTGCAGATTTCACAGTAGGAAATTTACCTTCAGGTAAATAGTTACTAGAGCTGGTCAGAAAATAAATTTGTAGAAAATTTAGAATTTTGGCAAAAAAAAATTAAACCAAAATATGTCAATCTCCCATCCTCTGGAGCCACTGTGATGCATTATGGGAATTCCTGGCCACAGAGTATCTTGGGAAATATAGTCTGGTTGGGAAACCTGGCCCAGAGAGGAGAGTAGGAGCATAAGGCACTCAAATTACATCTCCCAGGAAGCACTATAGCAGCGTTTCTGAATAATAATAAAAAGTCAGTTTTAGATAAAACCCCAAAACTGTGTTTTTCAGGTGTTTGGGTTTTTTTCCCCTCCAGAAAGCAGACACTTCAAGTACAAAATTCATGTAGTTTGTTTTAAACTCAATTATCTGTTAAAAACAGTTTTGATGAAAACTTTTCATCAAGTCCTAGTAGTTAGTTAGCTTCATATTGAGAATTACACACAATTTCTTTATTCAGCGAAGCTTCTCTTTAATGCAGAGGCATTCAGAAAAGCAATAACAAACCAGCTTTTTCAACCTATTTATCAATGTGCTTGCAGTTTCCAGTTCAAGATATTAGGCAAAGCAGTAATAAATCTTGGGCAAATCTTTATCCAAGATATGTTAATAAAATGGTTTTTTTTTAATCAGTTCATACCCATTGACTCTTGCCATGTTTTGTTTTCATAATCTTTCTTTTGTTACTGAACACTTTGGTCTTGTGCCAAACAATACAAATGTTAAATGTACATGATTTCCTTTTGGCTTTTTGCATCCTTACAGGTCATTATCTGAAGCCATCCATTAAAGGAGCAGAGATTTCTGCTTGTACGGAAATGGGTGTAAACAAAAAACATGAACATGAAGATTCCAAACTACTGACAAAGCTTTTTTAAAATCTGAACCCAGGATCTGAATTTCACGATCAGCTGAATTAAAATCCCAGAGTCAAACAGTCTGAAATGATGTGGAAGAGTCCACATGTAACTATCGCAGCCCAGGCCCATAACTAATTTTGAGTTTGTTGCGATGTGCAATTTGGGATTTTAAGCAAAACAAATAGTATCAAGCTTGCACATTTCTTAAAAGTATAAGTGTCACATAAAAGTGCTTCACCTCCTGACACACTCTTTTCTGTAGCTTCATGGCCAGCTGATATCTTCTGCATTTCATGTCTGTAGTCTAAATTTTACAGGTTCTAATCAATCTCTGGCAGTAAAACTATTCAAGAAGTATTCACCTCTATTATCAAAGGTACTGCAGGTAGCCTAGAAGCACGGTCTTTGGCAGGAATATTAAAACTTAGCCAGAGATTTTAAATAAAATTAAAAGAAAAAAACACTCTATAAATAACTCTAAATAAGACTCTAGAAGTTCCAAGACATGGATTCACAAAGGCAGCTAATACCAAAGAAGGCTTAGAGTATGAGCTACAGAACATGCCTCCTCTAGAGATTCCCTGACATTAGCTATTTTTTTTCTTTTTATTAGAAAGTTTTATGATGCATATAGATTGCTTGATTTTTTTGCTACCTTATAATCACTACAGAGATTTCATTTTGGAGGATTCATTTTTGTGTGGCTCCCACTGTGTACTTAAACTTCTTCCTTGGGTGGTATCATTCTGTTACATACTGATTCTGACCCTGCAGGATACTGTGGTATCTTGCTTTGGATTGGATTACATGTTAAAATGGATAATGTAATGCTATAATGCCATTTAATCCGTAAAAAGGATAGGTCAAGTCCGAGAGATATAAACGTTTAAAGTAAGATTAAAAAAAAGTTATCCCTAAAGCAATTGAATGGCACCAACCAGCCATATACAGTCTAAAGAATCAACAGAAGTTCACGGGGGGGGGGGGGGGGGGAGTGATTGAGTACTAAATTATACACATGCCTCACTCCAAGCTCAAATGGATTTACCTGATTTAGCTAATTAGATAAGAACAGAGTAGAAGTATGACAACCAACAAAAACTTATCACTTGATTGCAAGAGTTCTAAGCAAGGCAATGGAATTCACTGCTTCCTAACAAAAGAATCTATATGAATCATAATCGTGGTATTGTAGATCTGCAGATGAGATATATTTTTACTAATTTGGCCATGTTGTTAGGTTGTAAAATGTGCCAGACACATACCCTACCGTAGAGGGGTGCCATTGTCCTGGAAACCCTGCACAGTAATACAATGTGCTTCTTCCCATTGTCCAGCCACAGTTCATATTACCTTCCCAGTATTTCTCGTGGGTTTTAGATTATGTTCCTGTTCCAATATTTACAATAATACTGATTTGCATTTAATAAAAAATCCACTGTCACCCAGGGTTTTGTGTGAGGGAGAATGTCCAGCAGTTGGTTCACAAAATCTCATTAACTTCCTTGATTGTTTTGACAAGTCTTGGAAGAGAACTGTTCATTACCATGCAAATGTAGATAACCCCTATCTCCAGGCTAATTGTCATACAGTACTTCTTTGCATTCCAGATAAATCTGGCAATTTTCCAGCCAAACCAATTTTCCAAGTCTCAGATATAATGGGCTAAAATAGACATTTAAATTGGAAGGTGGCTGCAACCTTAACTATGGAGGTGATATTGACTCTCCATGGAACAACTCCATAAAGAAGCTTATTTGTACAGTCTTTGCCCCCAAAGCCATACAGTTTAAGGGGTGATAGGTACTACTCAACAAATGTAAATGTTACTCCCAAAGTACACTCATTGACTTCAGTGGGACTTCATGAAGAGTAAGCATATCAGAACCTGGGCCTAAATAAGACACGGCACAGCAAAGAGATGACAATAAATACTAGATATTAGAGGACAAGCATTTCAGTAGCGACAGATCATGAGTTGTAATTAATGTTATATATTTTAAAACGTTTCTTTATAAAAATAGTCTATTATATTAGAGTTTGTGGATAGAAAAGGACAGAAGACAGACTACGATTCCCAGTAAAGGGACCTAGGTGTTGCACATAGCTTTTAAGAGAAGGCATAGGAATGCAATTAATTGTTGCCAAAGATAATTTTCATCTAGAAAACACTGATGCTGACTATTTGCCAACTGGGAAGCTAAACTCTACTTTCTATGAGCACTTGGGCAAGCAGATCATTTACATAAATGTTTGTGGAAAGTGAATACAAAAGGGATGTGGGTATGGCAAAAGCAATTTCATTTTTAAGGTGAGTGAATGTTCATGGCATTTTTTTTTGCAGTTTCCCCAGAAATAAGTGTTACCACTGGGGCCATTATAAGTTCTGACTGTAAGATATTATCAAGTCCTTGAGGATAAAATCTCAGAAACCACAAGGATGTCTTCAATGCAGCAGAATCACTGCATTTCTACTGCACAAGGGGGCTAAGAAGTTCCACATAGAATGAAGAGAAATCTCCATGGTGTCTGATTGTGGGTCAGTTGGTGAGTGATAGCAGCATTGCCATAGGTGAGACAATAAGCAGTCTGTGCGGGTGTCTTGGCCTATATTTGTATTGGTAGATTTATTCAGGCTCTTTTTTGTGCAAAAGATTTTTTTCCTGTTATCAAAAATATTTTTAGCTAAACAAAAAATATTTTCCAAGTATATTCCTCCCCAAAATAAACCCCATAATAAACCACCCTGTGAGATTCTGATTCTAGGATGCTGCATTAATAGCACTCCATATGGTGTTGTGTTTTGCTTGCAATGATGCATGTTGTTTCTAAGGTTTGTGAATGCTCAGATTTTTATGTATTCTAACTCTCTGCCTGTCCTCTGTCTTTGGAAAAATGTGACACTTTTGGAGGTTTACCCAATGCCACCTAGAGCTGTTTTATGGAAATGATTGAGTTTTTATACAAGAACTTAAATTGTTTGACAAAAATGAAGGATTATGTGCTATTGCAATTTACATCTTCTACAGCTGTTTTGGGAATGATGGCTTTTCAAATTCTAGGTTATATTCACCTAAGGAATTTGTAAAACATTTTACTCTTTACACAATGACTAGTTCCAAAATAAATCAGACTTGGTTTAGCTCTTATTTTCCATCCAAAACCCATAGATATTTTTATTCCTTTATGGTTTATTCTTTTTGTTTTAGAATTTATTTGTACTGAAGTTCAGAGTTAAGCAATGTTATTAAAAAGTATAAGTAGTAAGATGCTGGCAGGACATAAAAAACCCAAATAATATCACTGTGGTATATTACTTCCATGAAAGGGCCCACCAAAATTCAGTGAGAGTATCATACAATCAGAGGAAGATTAGCCAATAAGCATTTTACTCAAGGGGAAATTCTGCTCACCCAGATTTTTTTTCTCAGAAGAAAATACATTCTGCTGGAGAGATGCTGGAGTTATGCCTTTCGCCCACCATGGGCTACTGTGACACCAAAACAGTGGACAGCTGCTCACCAGCAGTAACAGCCAATACGGAGAGAGCAGGGGGGATGGAGACAGAGAGATACACATGGGGCTTCTGGGGGGGGGGTGGTCACAGACTGAGATTCAGACGGGCTAGTGGGGGGAGCAGACTGAGGCAGAATGAGAGTGGGGATGCAGGTCCACATGGGGGCATGAGGGAGGAGCGGTGGTTGAGTGGGGGTGCAGAGACACGTGGGGACAGGGGCAGATGTGTCTGACTGAATGGGAGAGGCTAGGAGTCAAACAGAGTCTGCATGGGGGAGGTTCCCCAACTCCCTAACAATCCTTTCCCCCCTCAAAAAACCTGTTCCATACTTTTCCCACTCAAACCCAACAACCCTCCAGGTTCACTTCCAGACTCCTTCCCAGCAATTACTTCCCTCTCCCTCAGTTCCTCCATTACTCCTGATTCCCCCAAGTCTTTGCACTGCTTCTGAGGGGTACAGGAAATATGTTTTTGTATCGTAGTTTAAATGAATTATTACTAAAAGTTCTGTATTAATATACCTAGCAGGGAATAGATTTGTCAAAAACAAACAAACAAACATACATACATTTTCTGAATCTTTTTCATTGCTTGTATTATTACAGATGTATTTGCTGACAGGTATTTTGAAATAAATTACCAAAATAATTGAAACTGGTATGATAATATTGTGTTATTTTGACAAATAAACTATGCAGAATTTTAAAATAGTGTGTGAAGAATTTTTATTTTTTTGGTGCAGAATTCCCTCAGGAGTAGCATTTGTTGTAGTGATATGTTAAAGGGAACATCACTGCTAGTGCCACCTAATGGTCAGGAAGGGATGTGACAGGTTTTCTTCCTGCGAGATGCTTCCCTTTCTTACTACTGCTCCACTCTGTGGTGGACTGTCCTTTCAGGGACTTAGTCCTCCAGCCAGGTCACATGTTCAATCTACCCTCTCAGGGAATATATAAAAAATCCTAAACTGGACAGTCTTGGGGATTAAGCAAGGGTCTCAGGGCTTCCCCTTTGGTTGGGGGTCATGTGGTCCAGATCCTCGTATCTTGAGTGTCTTCCCCCAGCTAGATTCCCTGCATCAGGAAGAGATTTCCATAGTTCTCCCTCTTTAGGGTTTGGTAGAAGAACTCAGACCCACCCTCTCTACCAGGCTCTGATCCAGGACCCAATGGTAGGCAGCGAAGACTTGCACTGTGGAGTACTACACAGCCACCTTCATGGAACACTTACAACCAATCCTCTCTCTTCCCAGCTGCTAAAGTAAAGAATTAAACTCCAAGATGAAGTTTTTAACTTTCGGAGAAGCAAGGTCCTTCCTTTGATGGCTTTGTACGGTCACTATCACCAGGCCTCAGCTAGCAAGAGCTCCTCTAATGCTCCTTTCCAGGAGCTCAGGATGTAGGTCAGCTCACCTCCCCGTCTGCCAGCTACTGAATTACTCTGCTCCCCTTGTTAATACTCCTCTAGCCTGTGCATGCTTTGCAGGTGAGGTAGGCCCAGAGTAGCTCTTTAGCCCCTTCCTTTCCAGAGTGGAGTTTGTACTTCCCATCACATGATCTAATGCTTGTATCTTGACAGTGTAATGTATTGGAGAATGCCCTCTACTGGATGGCATCAGAATTTCTCAAAGTATGGCATAACAAATCCTACTACAGAGTAGAATCCTATGCTATTAAAGCAGAAGGATCCGATTTCTACCCTTGCTGTCACTGTGAAGTCCTGAATGTCATGGTGTGCATTATAGTGACAACTATGACAGTTCAGGTGCAGATAGAGCTGTTACATATTTTTCTGAGGAGTTTTAGTGGATGGACCAGGCAAAATTGGAATTCTTCCCCTCCAGCTGATTATGTAGTTTCAATTAAGTTCAATTGAATTAGTCTCTTGTTGTTGATAATGTTGCTGGTTGTTTTTTGTTTTGTTTTGCCTTTCTATCTCACCTCTGCACTCTTTGGGCCAGATTTTAAATCCCAACCTATGTATTTGCCCACACTGTACCCAGTTTTGTCATTTATGTGGCTAAGTAGCTAATTATGCCCACAATTCAGATAGTAAGAAGCACGAATAGTCTGAACTGCACGTGTACTTACTCAAGTGCAAAAAGGGAGGCCCAGTTTAAGGCCAAACTGAAAATTGTGCCGTTACATAACATTATTCCAGCTAGGTATTCAATGATATGTGAATCAACATGTAACAAAATAAACAAGAGTTCTGAAATAAGTATCTCATAATACATGACTATGCAAAAAATAGGACTGATTCAAACAGAGTATTTAACAATCAGGAACTTTTTTCTGAATGATATTGTACTTATGACAAGGGAAGAAAAAGAAGTAAGCATGGACACCTATTTCACCAGCCAAATGCAGAGTCAAAAAATAATCATGAAGTAAATCATAAAGAGCTGACACTATCCTGCTAGAACACAAAACTTATGATACGAGATAGAAAAATATAGCTAGGTAAATGGCGTGGCCAGTAAATCAATGCAAAAATCTAAAGATTGCTAAGCTGACAAGAATGGAAAGTAGTGCAGCTGACAGAGAAGTTTATAACGACTGCATTGTTTAAAGCTCACATTTCACTCAATGTTAGTGCCATACAAGATATAAAAAGCAGGAATATTTACAGCTGTCTTATCTAAAGAAAACAGATTCAGAGAAAGACTTTCCAACTGTTTAAAAAAAAAAAAAAACTTTTCCGTCTACCCTACTTTGTGTTAGTGCAACTTGCTCACTCTCAAGAATCAGAGTTTTGGAGCCTATGCTGAGATTTCAGAGACGAAAAAAAGATTAGGATGTGGAAGTAGTGGAGGTGGGTCGACAGTGGGTCAAGGGCATACACTGACTAATGTGCTCTCAGGCTGTGAACTGTACTGCGTCTGCAATATTTGAGGGTTTATCAAAAAGTAAGAATGGAAGACATGAGTGTGCGTCTGTGATTAGTGCTGGGTAAGAGGGGTTCAAATCTGTGAAACTACTATGGCCACAGCTGGGTTGGTACATGAATTTTATTCTTTTGTGTAGCCTCTTATAAACCTTACCACCCACTGTGGATTAAAACCTACTGAGAAGATCCTGCTATAGAAACTCTAATCATGTGATCTGTAGGAGAAGAGCACGATAATTCGGTTCCAGTCAAAACATTTTCCTTTGCTTTGTTTTTTGGGTAGCAGTTTGATTTTGTGTCTTACTGACTTAAGCGTTCTGTACTGCCAAAGTTACTGCTGGATTATGTTATGTACCATTTTCCCCACTGTGCTTCATCCTATTATGTTACTTTTAGAATGAGCCCACTAGAGCATAAAGCCATTTGAGGCCTCTGCAAGGGTGGTCTTGATGCACAAGCTACTGTACTACTAAAAATCAAATAGCCTTTAATGTAACAAATTTGTAATGTCCAAACACTTTGAAATAGAGCCGGTGATAATGTTTTAATGTGCAAGAGGATCCCATTAAAAAAAAAATCTATGATGGCATTGGATATTTGTCTGTTAATTGGCTTCTGAAATAATGTAAAATGAGAGAGAATGAAAGAAAATATATGGTTAGAAAGTTAGAAAATAGGGATTCTATTGTAGTACTGTAGAAAGCTGGAAGTGAATAGAGGAATTGTTTTAGAAAGGATGTATTTAAAATAAGGCAAGCCTTTTTTGGCATTGTCCAAATGTTTTATAAATATGGAACATCTTTAGAATTAATATGACAGCCATAGCTGGCAACAGCAGACATGCAAGAATCAGAGTTGTGGTTTGAATGCAAATCTTAGCTCAGGCATGTTCAGATACTTTACAACACTGGTAGAGGAAAAGGTTTTAGTTCAGGAAAATATCAAGCAAAGCCCATTGTCTGCTCAGAATCTTATCCCAGTTTGTGGCCAGGAATTAAATCTGCTGCAGCCTTTTGCAATTAGTTGGCCATTAATGTTATTGGGTCAGTCATGGTACGCTTTGTGTGCCAGGTCATTATTTAAGCAAAACTTAGGGCTTCAGTTTCGGTATAAAACCAGCCCCTGACCTGTGTAAACAGTGCAATTCATCAAAAGCCATCAGTTTGTTGAAATTGTTTTATCTACCTCAATATATGAATTTCATTGATCTACTGTTTATTATGATTTGATTCTCTCTGTTGACTCTGCTATGACTGCTAAGTACTTGTCAGTGCATCAGTAAAATGTCACGACTGGTGGTGAGAAATTCTAACAGCAAACTGCAAATGTTTTAAATGTAAATGTGCCTTTTTTAAAAAATAACTACTTAGTTTAGGAACCATATTTTAAAATATTGGCATATTTTAAATATTGATATGTTTTAATTTTAGCCTGAGGAAATCATTGCTACAATGTATTTTTGGCTGAGAGTTTAGTAGGATTAATAAATAATAAATAAATGATCAGACCTTTTCACAGATAATGAGGAACATCCACAATTAAATAGGTAGCTGAACATTTTCATAGAGAACATAAAGCCTTATGCTTCACTGAGGATGTTGTTGTTAAGGCTCTAACCTGATGTCCATGAAATCTACATTCCATTCCTGATGGCTCTGCCATGAACTTACCGTGTGGTCTCTGATAAATCACTTATTTTTTCTGTGCCTCAGTTCCACATCTGTAAAATGATATTTATTATCCCAAAGGAGTGTTATGAGAATAAGTTATGTGGCAAAGTGCAATGCTACATTGATGAGGGCCACAGAAAAAGTATAAAAATGAATTCAGGACATAAGCCAACTAATAACTGCCTGGGGTTATGAAGAAATTTCTCCTATGGCAGGGGTCGGGAACTTTCGGCACGTGGCCCATCAGGGTAATCCACTGGCGGGCCGCGAGACATTTTGTTTACATTGACTGTCTGCAGGCATGGCTCCCCGCAGCTCCCAGTGGCTGTGGTTTGAGATCTGAGTACAGCTGACCTGGGGTAAGAGACTGGTCCTTTGGGACTGGGAGTAACCTGAATGTTGTGATTGTTGGTATAAAGTGACCATCTATCACATATTCCAGCTTGCTTGGGTGGCAAGATAGACTAGAGTGCCCAAGGAGTTCACAGTGTTACAGTGCTTTAGGAGTTCACACTTGTTACCGGGTTGATAAAATCTAATTATAGAACATATAACCAGTGTGGGGTTTCTGCCCTGCTTTTTGACAATCTGCCCTGAGGTTGGCACTCACGATCATGAATAAGGTTACCAACACTGTATTTCAAAAGTAAGGGATTGTTTTCTCAGCACCTCAACCCTCCTCCTGATATTATCATTATCATCATTAATAATAATAAAATAAAGAAAGAAGCAGCAGCACTCACCTACATTCGCCAGGAGTATGTATTGCTGCTTTTTCCAGCACTCAGCAACTCCCGATCTTGTTGTAAAGAGATATAAAAATAAGGGACTGTTGGCAACTCTAAGGAGCCACTCCAGACAGTGAGACACTCACAGGCAGAGGAGTGGGCAGGGGCTGAGGTCCCCCTCTTTGGGGGTGGATCTGAGTCTCCCTGAAGAGTGGGAGCTGTGGCCTGGGAAATGGGAAGGCTCAGTCTGCTCAGACAGAAATCTGCTGAGCTGGGGGGTGGCCCAGCATCTGTCTTGTGTAGATTGTCCCTGTTGCTGCAATCCTAAGGGGTAGGTCCATGGTGTCAGAGACATGCCTGTGCTAAAAGGGCATGGTCTCCCAGTGAGGTGTATCGAGGGCTCCAGATCGCCTTAGTCCACACTGGTGTGATCTGGTATGGCAATTCCTATCAAAAAATGAAGTCCCACTTGTGCGCGCTATAATATATGTGCAATAGTTCAGCTACAGTTCCATGTTCAATTACTACTGTTATATAGACACATTAGGTATATATACACGTACGTGGCCAGTTAAGCTTCTAAATAATCTTTTTATTAATGCATTTGTCCCATGTGCACGTGCAATAGTGGTAATTGATCTTAGTGGGCTTATTTTATTAAAAATTAGGCAATAGCAATTATGTTCCACCAAAACTGTTTTTAAAACTGTACCTAGCTATTATATGGATAGTTTGCATTGCATTTGGCAGTGTAGTGCTGCATGTAGTTATGGAACAGCAAGGGGCTATTATTTGATTTTCTGTGTACTGTACCCATAAGTATACAACAATCGCTCTCCCTTCTGCACAGGTAGCTAGTCATTTTGTATTTCAGTTCAGATGCAGAATGTTTAGAGCAAATCACAGTACTCCCTCTCACCTAGACTGATAGGTGGGGTTTTTGTGTGTGTGTGGGTGGGTGGCCGGCCAGGTTCTGGCCCAGAAAGTGCACCAGGAGCAACTCCCATCCATTGCACTCCTACAAAGGGACAGGTTGCCATTGAGGATGCAATAGATATCCCTATTTACATTCCTGAAGGAGCTAATATTTGTACCCTGGGGTGTGTCCATAATACCTTTTACAAAAATGTTAACTCTCTCAACTTAATTGGCAATCAGTGAAGGTAAAAAAAATAACTCTAATGAAGACAAGCTCTTAAAGGGAAGGATTGAGAATGGAATTATATGCCTGTATCTCTAAAACTGTGAACCACCCTCCTGTGTGAGGTGAGGAATGAGGAGCACATTGCCACCTCTGACGCAATGCTAGACATGTCATTCTAGCATGCAGCCCCAGGAGCCCTTGAGAGGAATTTTGGCTGGCTGAGCCAAATTTCTTGCCTCCCTTCACAAGACTTCCCCTCCTCACTCACCTTGACCAGTGCTGGGGTGCCGGGGGAAGAATCCTATCCTTAAATTTGTCTTTCCATAATCTAAAATAAATGTCCCTTAGACTTAAAATGTTTGGCTTTTTATGGCTGGGAAAACAAACAGTTCCTGTCAATTACATTATAAACTAGAGACTATACTTAAAATGCTTATTTTACATGGGATATTTACACTAGAATACATATGCTCAACCTATTTGCTGAAAAAACAGCATTCAGCAAACTGCTTGAGTGTGTATATCTGTGTTTCATTTTCAGCTTCTAGAATACAAGGTTAATAGATCTGATTCACTGAAATAATCTAGTGTTACATGAAATAACTGGACTGTATGATATCACATTATATATCAAGGCAAGTCTTGTAATTTTTCAAGAATTACTAGTTTAAATCATTTCTCATGGAGAAATTTTTCCTCAATGACTAATTGACTGTGTTTTATCTCCATTTGGTATTTTATTTTTATGACCCTAAGTTATTTTCCATATGCAGCTTGCTGAGATATCACTTTTTCCAAACATACAGCATTTTTTCTACAAAGAGCCCTTTGACCCATTCCAAAACAGTGCATACAATATTATGTTTGTAATAGGACATACTGAACTTCTTCCTCTTCATTCCCAATCACTTTGGCACATAGAATATTTTGTTTATTAAATTCAGCTCAGCTCATATTAATGATAGGCCGAGTGACGACCCTCAGATATGAACCCCCTAAAATTTCAAAGGTTAGGATTTGAATCTATGCATCTGATCCCACCCCTTCAGTTCTGAATGGGATATAGGTCAGATCCTAAAGAGACCACATTTTCTTATTCCACTTCAGATACAGCCAAAAATGCCATGAAAATAATTGTTCTCCTAATGTTTCAGTCCAGGATGTAAGAAATATTGCAAGATAACTGAGTTCATGCCCTGATCTCAGAAATATTTCTTCCGTTTTCAACACCATTCAATATGACCCTATTTTAGTGTCTAATCCTGGTCCTGATTCAACCTGAACTCCAAAGCCTAGTTTAAACCTAATATGTATCCATGGTTTGCTTGCATGGGTATTATGTGTGGGTAGCAGCTACATGTATGAATGATTCTTAGAGAGAGAGTCACGCACAAAAGATTTAACTGGTGGTGAGGTGTTCAGGTTCTAAAAGGAACTGCATTACAGATAAAATAAGCATTTCTCCAAAATCTTACTGGTATGTATTCAGATAAACAGAATTTCCAAGATCATATGCAGCAGTGACATAGGGTGACTCTCAATAATGTTACTCTACCTTAAACCTTCTCTTTCTATCTCTAGTTAATATGATGCAAGCAGTTTTGCACTGGAAAGTCATATTACTTACAATAAAGAAAACAGCCTTTTCCCCCTAGTTCAAGTTTTTAAATGGTGAAGCCAAGGGCCAGTACAAACTTCCAGATGCTGCACAGTAATATCTTGCATTTTCAGAGGAAACTTTTAGATGAAATCCCAAAGCAGAGTTGACAATACAGTGTATGCTAAATTGGAATCTAGAATTTGATTTTTAATGGGTATGCTGGGAAAAAGTCATAAAATTAAGTCTATTCATAAGCATTCCACTTCCTTTCCTATCTCACAGGGGTATTGCAAGGATAAATGTATTCAAGCTTGAGAAGTGCACAAATAGGCCAGATAGATAAAGAAGATTTAGCATGGACAGCATCTCAGACTTGTGCCCAGGGTTCATATTACAATTAAAAGAAATATATTTGCATATACAATAGTCTTCTTTGATATTATATAAAAATAGGTATTTCCTTTCATTGTACAATTCCTTGTAAGTCTGACTAAAATAGGGATCTGGTTTCAGGGAAAATACTAACAGACTGTAAACTATGAATCACAATTCATTTTTGTTTGGTTGGTTTGTTTATTTTTGTTTTTGTTGGTCTGGTCTGAGATCATCAACACTAACTTTTTGAGCTGGAATGCTGTTATCCACAGAGGAGTTGTTGAAAAATGTGGTTTTGATTTGATAAATACTGTAGGAATATTACCCAAAGGAATTCAACTAGAGAAAAATATTTGATGCTCGTTCATTTCTCATCTTTGCCAGAGCTTTGATATAATAAGGCCCACTAGGGATACTAAACCTGATGATGTTGCTGCTGATACATTTTTTACATGTTTGGCATGTTATGGTTTCTTCTATCCTCAATAAATGTAAATAGAATTTGCACAATGGAGTCACTTTGGATGGCAGCCTTTTATTTTTCCACCTTGCTAGTTTCAAGTCCATAACCCTTAAAGAATTCAAGAAGCATATGCAGGTGCCTCTTTGTTAGCTGTTACTAGATGCCAGGATATAGGATGTCAGTTAGAATTATGACCATGGTTCTGCACATTTTCTTATTGCTGCCACAGATGGCAAAGTAACTGTACCATCCAGCCTTTTTAAAAATGTAACCAGTGGCTGAAAAGATGGATCAATAACTTCTGTTGTCCAAACTCATAACTCAATTAATTTGGTTTTGCAGCTGAATAGAGCACTCAGTAAACAGGATACCAAGAGTGGCAAATTGCTGTATGTGAAATAACATGTTTTGTTCATCTCAGATACTGCCACCATCAGCACAACCAACAAAACAGTATTCCCAGATGAGATGAGTAAATTATTGCATATTATGCTGCTTATATAACTATGCAGCATTTCTTCAGTGTATATGATTCTTACAAAGATTGTTCTCTTTAGAACGGTGATGTGTTTAATAAGAATGTAAATTATTTCTGAAATTCATTATTAAGTATGTGAATTGCACAGTATATTGACTTAGTAACTAAAGGGTTAATTATTGCACGTTACGCATATTTCCTAAGCTAGAGTCCACTCAGCTGGATTGTTATTATAGGGACCTGTAATAGGATATTTTTATTGCAACTAATGTTATAGTCTGCACCTTTTGCAATGATTTTGTCCAGAGACATAGCTGTGTAGAAGAAGAGCTTGAGTGCTGCTAGTGAAAATGGTAATTGTTTTTAAACTGGTCAAGCTACTGGTTTGATCTCTACCACTCTGTAGAAATCTTTACTTAATTTAGTAAGCATGTGTTAAAAGAAAAACAAGTATGTGCTTTTGTGATTGGTTAATATGCAGAACACTATTAGCTAGGTTCTCTAATGAGGTCAGCCCTTTGGGCCCTCAAGGGGTGCAAATGGGCTATAATCTGACTGTTAGTTCCTAGAATTCCCCTGGTGAGGCGAACTGTCTGCTACTTGTAACTGTCAGATCCAGGTCTGTACCTCAGGAGTATAGGGAGCATGCTGAGGGACTGAGAGACCATGTTGCAGTGGGGAGGGAGCATGGAGGAGTAGAGTTCCACTACCTCAATCCTCCACTGGCTTAAGGTCCCTTAAGAATGCTACATCTGTGGTGTAACTTATGCTGTCCAATTTAACAGCAGCTCTAGATGGTGTCAAAATGGGAGCCAGCCCCCATACTCAGAGAGCTGTAACCAGCAGTTAAGAGTTGCAGTTAGTGCTCATATTAGACCACTTTGTATATTGAAAATATTGATGTACCCCACAGAGTGCTGTTGTATGGCAACAGGTGTATGACCAGTCCATTATTTTGGCCTTGAAGTCATTTTCTTGACATTGAAAATTACCATTGACCCTGAAGATGTGCCCAAATAATATCAGTTCATTATCTTATGTTAAGAAGGATCAGGAATTCAGCTAACCAATTTAGACATTCTAAATATATCAAATCATACGTTACCTTATGAATCATATTCATACTGCGCCTCTCCCAGGGCTATGCTTAAAAGTCCAGAGCCATAAGAAAGAACAAGATTATAAGCCATTTTCATCAGTGAGATATTTCCCAACATTTCTATATAGTTTGATATTGTATTTGTTTACTCTCCATAGCTGACACTTCACCTGTTAGGCTTCTTAGAGTCTTTCCTGTATGTAATATCTCCAGAAACACCAATACCAAAATTAATTAGTTGAACTCTAATTTACTGGGGTGTTTATTACTTTGGTTAGATGACTGGACATAAATTCTGGTTGAAAGGTACAATCCTGATTCTATGGATGTCAAGTGGAAAGTTACCATTAACTTCATGGGGCATGCAGGATCAAGCTCTAAGTAACTGGTTATTAAACTCATGCTTAGCATAGACTAACCAACAACTTCTCAAACTTTATATAAACTTTAACAATTTGATTGAAGTTACTCTCTCTAAGCATCCTACACTTTTTGCCATACATTGGTGCACTACAGAGAGAATTGAAATAGATTTTTTTGAAAAAAATGTATTGATGTCATTGTTTTAATGGTTCAAGTTAATTACAACTTTTGAAATAGACGCCTAATTTAACATATTTTCAAATCCTTCACCATTAACTTCTACATGTCTGGCACTCAAAATAGTAAGCTTAAATGGAGGTTTCTCTTTCATGGGGAAAAATGTTAAAACAGTGAAGGTTTAGAAATTCCAAGGCTGCTTTTACAACATTCATAAGCAGATTTCTTTAGGGAAAGCCATTCTCTGTTTGAAATCTGATCTCTCTTGACAGATATTTAAAAAGCAGCATTTCTGATGTTTTCAAATTCCCTTGTGCTGCTGCTTCTTCAATTCTGTATGTATGTGGGCATGACAGGAAAAAGGAGGATTATTTATGCTCTATGAGGAAATACTAAATAAGAATCAGATCCCGTTGCTGACTTCTGCAGATTTTCCCAACATTTCCCACAAATATTCAGTATTTGGCTTTTGTCATGTTAACAACAAGCATAATGGATTAGGTGTACCTATAATAAAACAAAGCAGGCTGCATGAATCCAAATGGATGATTTTTCAAGACTGCAGAACATTTAGCCTGAGAAGGAAACACATTCTTAACCTTTGGGATACCAAAAAAAAAAAAAAAAATGGAATTTATAATATCAGCCCATAAGAAAAAAGTCTTATGGTTTCTTATACATATACAGTGGGCATAATTAAAATATTTCAACTGGGGTGTAAGATTTTACCCATTTAAGAGTTTTATATATATATATATATATATATATATAAGTTCCTGGATTAGGAAAGTAGCTATGCACATGCTTAATTTCATGCTTATGCAGGACAACACTTAAGGATGTGTTTAATTGCTGTAGTGAATAGTGATCCTTTCCTGAATATCTGTAGAATTGATAACATCTTTCAAACCAGTGAAAATATACTCACTACATATGACAGTCACCATCTCCACTTGATGCACTATGTTAAAAGAAATTATTGCATTTTCTACTTTTTCAGCAAGAGACTATAGAAATTATAGGGGAAGCAGTGTGACCTAGTGGGGAGGGCACTGGCCTGGAAGTTAGGAGACTTGGATTCTATTTCTGGTTCTGTCACTGATCTGCTGGGTGTACTTGGGCAAGTGACTTCACTTCTACATGTGTCAGGTTCCCCATCTGTACAATGGAGATAATGATCCTGTCCTCCTTTGTAGAGGGTTTTGAGGTCTACTGATGAAAAGTGCTATATAAAAGAGTTACATATTGTTATCATTGCTCATCATATAACCATAAGTGTGAGATGCCATAGACTTCCAATCAGCGGCTATACTGCAACATTCAAGGAGTGTGGATCCTGATGTTGTTTTGCGATAGGAAATCTGGACACGAGGATACATGCTTATTTGAACCACCTACAAAAAAATATCTTCCCAGTTAGTAAGGAATGATCAAAATAAGTCTAGCCCATTTTTTTCCCTTTTACTCACCTTGTCTGAGGACAGTTGTAGTAGGAAATAAGTGCTATACTACAGCTCAAACTGCCATTAATGTGTCAACTGCTTTGTATGCTGGTTCCTGGAGATATGTATATTTGTTCTTGGGGCTCTCTTCAGAGGTGAAATAAGTTGATTTTGCTCCATTCAAGGGAGTTCATCAACCTCTGATACACTGAAATCTTCAGGGCCAATTATTCTGTTAGGAAAAACTTCTCACTCAATTTGTATTTCAAGTACCTTCCACCTGCATTGTTTGCAGTTTGAATATGTGCTGCAGTGCCCTCTGGAGTTGTGGCATTGTTTCTTGATGTGGTAAAATACTTTGGGACCCATTTTTAGATCAAAGAAGACACCATGGTTGTCTCATCTGTAGTGACTAGGACATGTTGATTATCATGGAATGGATGTAATTTACTGCCCTGAATTGCAGGCAATGATACTGCTCTTTTTCACATCTCCAGACCACACCTCTGCATTGGCTCTCCACCCTGGTAAACAGTCATCTGAAAATCTAATCTACATAAAGGGGTCCCCCCATGCTAGTGAATCTATCACTGTTCTGGGACCGATGCTTATAAGTGCATGGAAATACATTATTTCAACCATTTTGGTAGCATGATTCTCAGAGGGTTTGAAAGCATTTACAAAAAGGAATAGTTGGTGCTTGACTCCATGTCCCCAGCAAATAAAGATGGATTTTATCCTGCAGCTTACACTGGAAGATATTAGGGCTATCACTACCTGATCTTTGAAAAACTTCTCCTTGAATATGGGTGTCATGCCTCACCTTTCACTGTTTTCTTCACTACAACTTCCACTCCCAGATGAGTGACTGTCTGAGATGGCACCAAACTGCTCTTCTTGAAGTTAACTGTGAAGCCAGGGTTCTGCACTATGATTAGGGTCAAGTCCATGGCTAAATGGGAGTTTATCCTTGACATGTCCCATACGAAGATGCCACCCAGAAAAGGATGCTTTCCCTGTATCTGCAAGTAAGCAATAATTACTGCCTGCACCTTGGCAAGAAACTTGTGGGTGATAGCTAACTTAGCAGAAAGGTATGGTAAACAATTCAGATGTGTAGGCAGGACAATGACCTTTCAAGGTCCCTTCCAGTTCCAGTTCTATGAGATAGGTAAGAATGAACTTCTGGTGGGAAGATATGATTAGTAGACGCAGATACAGAATCCATTTTTGCAGAAGATGGATATCATAAAGTTATCTGGCTGGATGTTGGAGAAGTTAAAGATCAGGGTTTCCACCCAGAATTTCCCATATATGATGGATTTGCTCAAAATATTTAATATCCAGAATTGTTTTTATTCTACCTGATTTCTTAAGAGCAGACTCTTACCTTATTAAAAGTAGGAAAGTAGATTCTCCAGAATCTCTTAATGAGGACCTGGTTCAATTTAAACTGTCTGGATCAGATGATTGAATCAAAACATGTAGTCCTGGGTTCTAAGGTGTTCTTGATCAGCTGAAGTGAGCTAAGGGCAGCTGAGTAAACTCTGTGACAGTGTCTTCTCATAATTTCTAGGACCTGTTTGTGACCATATTTTTCTCATTCATACAACAAGGAAGCTCTACTCTGGGCAGAATGGGGTGCTTTTCCACTTCAGGGATATTTGTGGTGAATTCTTTCCTGATATGAAGAAATGGTGGGATCTTGTGAATATCTCACTCCTGTTTCCTTTGTATCAGGGGCTCTATCTGTAATGTTAGTATCATTTTTATGGTAACTGGTACTGTTGTAGGGGCAAAAGGACCACCATTTTTATTGAAGTACTGATGCCTTCTCAGATTTGGAAGAGAAGTATATGAAATGCTAGTCCTTTTCTGAATTCTCTACCATCACTTTGTCAAGGGACTCCCCAAACTGATTTCTTATCTAGAAAACCTGACTAAATATTGAAAAAAATACTGATAGGAAAAGACACCTGTCAAATAAATTATTCTCCTATTACTATCTGATCATCAATGGACTAGCTGGTTTGTCAAATACTAAAAACATTTGCAAACAAATTATTTGAAAAAAAAATCATATAAATTATCCTTAATAGATAATTTGACAGGCTATGCTCCCTGAAAAAGAGCTATTGGAGCCAGCTGGTTGTCTGAAAATCTGCTTCTGCAAGAACAGCCACAGATAACTCTTTGCAGCTGTGTTTGTGGCTAGAGAGCTGGGGGAGGATTGTATCCTGTGTTACCTTGGATGTATTGGTGGTGAGGGACCAGAGATCTTTTATTCCTGGATGGACTCCATCTCCATAGTATCAGAACTCCATTCACTACTGATTGACAGTAGCTGTAGATGCCTACCTTCACTACAGTGAAGGCACCCCATGTATCTATCACAAATTAACAGACCTTAAATTGGGAGAGAGAACTATCTTCCAGGCAAAATACTGTGGAGTTTCAATTATAATTCCTTTAAAAATCATTGCTGATATTACTATTGAGTAAATTAATAGTTTATTACTAATAGCAGTGGGAGGCTGGGTATATATAAAAATGTTTTTAAAGCTAATTAAATGCAAATCCAAATTATCTATTTATGGGTTTTCTATAGCTCTAATCATTGTATCTCTTCCCCTTATGTATATGTTTGTTCTTTTTCATTCAGAGCAAATACATGGAGACTGCTACTATAGTCTAGTCTTTCTCTACCTCCTTTGGACTCTCTGTTTCTGTCTCAAGTACAGACTTGAAGACAACAAGGCTAATATTCAGTTTGGCTATGTCAATATTGATTGGGAGGGTAAAACACCTTGACTCTTGATGTCTCAACTATAATGCAATGAATGGTAAAAATCCAGCTTGGGCCCATGTCACTCAACATGACAATTAGAGACAGCTAGATTTATATTACAAGGCTTTGGTTATGTGCAATACAACGTTACCTTCCTTCTCTTCTGTTAGTCTTGTAACATAAATGTCTCACCTGCTGTTACATGCCAAGAACTGAGGACAACACTTAGCATAGTTCTAAAGTCTAACACCTGAATTTCTTAAATCTATTCAGCATGTCTTTCTTGTGAGCTCATTTGTTTGGCTTGGCGTTTGGGCTGTTTCCAGAACCAGTAACCCACTTGTTTGGTTTTTTATTCCTATTTCATTTGTTGGCTGTTGTTTCAAGTGTCATTTGTCTCTACATGTTTTCAGGGACTTGTTTCTCACACCTCTTTCATCACTGATACAGAGAAGTTTTTCCTGACCTTAAAGGTGCCCTGGGAGGCAAAGTGAAAATTGGCTTGTGACCATTTAAAAAAAAAATTGGTCATTTATGATGAATAAAGTAGGTCTGAAAGGTTTTTCTGTCAAAAGATAAATTAAATAAAATTATACTTCTGCTTGTTTTAAATTAAAAATTTAGGACCTGTCCAGCTGGGAAGACCTTATGGTGATTAGAGAACTAGTAAAATTATAACATCACAAGAATTAAGAAACAAAGCTGAGCAGGCTAAAGGGGAAATAATTTTGAATTCAACTCTTTAAAACAATTTAAAAACTGTTTGTGTTAAACTCCAATTGCTAATGAAGACTTAGGAGAAAAGAGGTCTCTGTTAAAGATTCAATATCCAGGCCCCTTTAATTAACGAGTGAGAGCTCAAAGAATGCCTTGCTGAGGCCACCAAAAAGTCCCCTTCATATCCTGAGATGACCAGAATTCGCATTCCTGATATTTCTAAAAGAAAAAAAAAAGGCAGAAAAAATGTCCTCTATTTAAAACAAAAACAAACAAACAAACAAAAAGCTTCCAGGCCTCCTATCTATATCACAAAGAGCCAATTAATTAATTAATTAATTAAAATTGGGACATACAAGCCCAGTTTAAAGGAAAAGCCTTTGCTGATCAGGTTACCTTTAAAAGTAGAGAAAGACCTGAACCAAAACATTGGATCCAAACATTACCAAACTTCAGCAGGTTCATAATCCTGACATGGATCAAATTTTACTGCGTAGGTCCATCTCTAATTGAAACGATACACTAGATAGACCTCTAATTGAGTCAGCCCATAGGAACCCCCAAGTCCATATGTTGGGTATAAGAAGTAGGACAAAGGAGATGCCATACTGAATCAAACCATTTTTCCATTGAGTCTGTTAATCTGCCCCTAATATTAGCCATGCTGTGACACTTCAGAGGCAGTCAATCCCCTCTTTTTAAGGGACCTAAACAATTACACTGTACATACTGGTAGTGAAATTCTTTATGCACTACAGGTTAATAAGTGGGTCTGTCACCCTGGAGAAAAGACAAAGGTCCATTATAGGGACAATGCCCAGGGCGATACTTTCCCCAGTAATCCCTGCTCTCTGACCCCCAAGAACAATCCTTTTTCTAGCTTTATTTCTTGGTCTTCTCCTGAGTTGGTGGGTGGAGTGGGGAGATGTTACTAAAGCGTCAGTAATTTCTGCAGGGCCAGAACAAGAACTGACAGAGGACTATTGAAGGGTGCAAGGACTTGGTTTATATAAGTTATGCATCCTTCCTTGTGTCTCTATAACTTGCTCCTGTGCAGTCAGTGCAGACCCCACTCCACTCCATTGTTCTTGGGATTGGTTATCCTGATGTGATAAGGGACGCACGCCTTATTGCTCTTTTATATAGGGATCGCTTCACCCATTACTAAAAGGCATGTATCCATTGCTGAGGTGGGAGGCAGCAACAATTAAAGAGTGCAAAGCAACACTATACAAGCCAAATGAAGAATGATTTAACCCATGGAAACTGCAGAAGAATTTTAGGAGCCAAAGCTTTGATTCGTCTGACTTCCTCAACCACAACATTGCATTAACATGGTTTTCTTTGCATTAATGTCTTTGATGTTTAAAAAGAAAGAAAAAAGAGATGCATGATTGATTGTACATTCGAATAAACACACATTGAGATTCAAATAAGCACTCAGAGTAACTCTTGAACATCCTCACAAGCATAGGGGAGCAGCTGACTTTACGTCAATGTGTGGTGAGTAGTGGAGCTCTAGATATAGGCACACCTCAGCACATTGTTAAAAATTAGTGGAAAAGCACATATTGTGCATTTGCATGTTAGTTCAATAATGAAGTTATTGGTCAATCAAATGTCTTCAAACATATCAAAGGTCCTTATTCTCCTCGAGTCTAAAGTCCATGGTAAATGTAAACTTTTACAAATAGGGTGTACAATGGAGTTATCTGAGCATGTTTCTTAACTGGTGAAAAAGTTTCTTAATGCTTAAATGACAAGAACAGGCTATTGACATTTTACCAAACTTCAGAATAATCATCATGAGAAATATCATTACAAAAGTGCATTTTTTAAATGTTAGAATTGTCTGAAAACAGAGGGTCATAAAGGAATTTCCTCCTCAATTTTAACAATAATGCTCGAAAAAGTGTAAATCCAGTCTAGCTACTTGAGAGTCTGCCACTGTTGCTCTTTAGGTTTAGATATAAAACAAAACTATATTTTACAGAAGCAGTCCCTAGAGGCCAAGGGGAATACTGGCATCTCAGGGTGACTATTCATTCTATCAATCCTCTGATTATTCATTCATTCATTCATTCACTTACTCATTCATTCATTGCTGCTAAATCACGAGGAGAACTTACTTATTCACGTTATAGCTGCAACACTGACAGATCAGCTATGAATGATTTTATATGTTAGGAAGATGAATACATAGGAACGAGTGACGTAGTGCAATTAAAACAACAAATTCCAAGCAAATAAGTTACTTCAGAAAATTCAAAAGACTAATCATTTGATTATTTTTTAATAGCAATGTGGAGTTCTGCATTTATCGCCTGATGGAACTCCTGAAATGCATTGTGTGGCTTCAAAAGCAGTCTAGAATTCTGAATAGGACACTATAAACCTGATTTCAACAGATTGAAAACAAGATGTGACAAGCAGTTTGACACTGGCCCTCTACTAATTTCCGCTATTTGTAAAGAGGCACATCTGAATGGAAATAGCTCAGCAGAATGGGTCAGTATGGTTGAGGCCATGTCAGTCCACACATAAAAAACTCAGAACAGGGGGAAATAAGCAGGCATTGATTTCCAGTGAAAGCCCCCAGAGTCTGGGGAAAGCAGCCAAAACGAGGCACCAGCTGCTCTCTGCTGGAAATCTTTTGTGGAAGAGAGAGAAAGCTAGGGAAAGCTGGTGGGTCTGAAAGGGGAAAACGAGACAGAAATCAAGATAGAAGATGTGCTGCTGACTGCCTCAGCAATGCTTTATTCCCCAAGCTTAACATTCTCAGAAAAAGAGATCCCACACCCTCAAAAAAGATTTTAACATGTATGCAATATATTGGGAACAATTCCAATGGGAATTTCTCATGCTCCGTCACACTCCCTGAATTCAGTTGTGGGGTTTGTGTGTGTATTTGTGGGCTTTTTGTTTTGTTTTTTAACTGCTCTGATCTAAAGATGGAAGAAAATACTCAGTGTGATTGCAGCTCTTCATTTGCATAATTGCATTATGACAACAATTTTAGGGAGATAATAAATGGAGGATATTCTATTTGAAGTTTTCTGCCTGTAATAAGAAAATCATCCCCAGCTTCTTCTTAAGCACCTCCATAATGATTTCATGCTATAAATGAGAGTGAAAAACTCTTTAAAGTTTTATTTCTAGCAGTGAGTAATAACTCTCTTGTTTCAATCCTATACACTGCAGGCAGTGCATCCCGCAATGGAATAAAATATTCATGAAAGGGCTCAAAGTGAGCATATATCACTAAGTTTCAGACGGCCTCCAAAGTTGCAAATGGTTTGTGCTCTTCTCTAATTAGGCCCATATATGCTCTCCATAGTACTTTAAAGATGTAATAGGCCTAGACCAAAACTCTAGCATCATACACCCAATAACTTTGGATCCCGATCTGAATTTGGAAAATAGAAAGCCTCTGTTGAAGGGACCAATCCATCTGGTTAGATTACATGATACTTCAAAACAGGCCACTTTCATGGTAGGTCTTCATGACTATTTAACAAAGCTGAATAATTCCACCCAAGTGTTTGAACTTTGCATGAGAAACTTTCATTGTTTTCCTTCACTGAGAGACATTGCTCACCTCTAGTTACTCAAGTTAACAACTTAAGGGTTTTGTTTGATCTTTTCTGGATCTCTGGAAGCAATCAAAGCAGTGGTGGCCAGAAGTTTGAGATCTTTTCTGCTGGACAGGTTTTACATGCTTTTGTCCTCTCCAGATTAGATTACTGCAATGCATTGTACTGGGGGCTACACCTAAAAAAGCCCTCTAAAACTTCACCTGGGGGCAAAGTGCCCCCTCACTTAGTAGTAGGGTTTCCCACAAGAACATTATGTCTGATCAAGTCTGCAGTTCCAAGTGCAATTTAAAGTTTTGATTTTAGTCTATGAAGCCCTAACTGTCCTGGACCCAGGCTAATTTAGAATCATACCTCTTTGTGTGATACCTGAGAACTTCAGATCACTTGGGGTACCTGAGCTAATAACTCCTCCCTGTGCCTAAAGGAGGAGAGCTGGTGACAGCTTTTTTTAAGTAAATGGTCCCTGATACACATTCACTCCCCCACTCCTTAACCCAGCAGTTTGTCAAACTTCAGAGCATGCTGCAAGGTCTGCCTAAGGGCTGATGAATTTGTGCTCTCTCTCTCTCTCTTTTCTTTGGATGGTACAATGGAAACTACTTTAAGCAAGCAAACAAAATACCATCAACACAGTTAAAATCTTTCCTTAAGACCTCCCTGTTATCAGTCTTTCCCCCCTCCTACTTCACACCTCTAGGTTGTCATATATCCTCCTCCTCCCCCCCCCCTTGTTTTTCACTGTCACTGCCTTCATGCCTCAGAGCAATGCTTTCTCAGACTGTAGGCTCACTTGAGTTCCAACCTCTCATGCTTCCCCGAAAAGAGCTGCAATATCCCCATAGAGATCGTAAGCGCTGCAGAGAAATATGGGGGCTGCCAGGGAAAGGCAGAACATGAGTGATCCTGCAGGTATAGTACTCCCCCAATCGATGAAAATGATGGAGCCCCATCCTGTTATGGTAGTTTGGGAAGCTGTGTGTGTGTGTGCACGCGCATGCGAGATTATACTGGTGTGACAAAATTTTATTCTAAATTCTGCCCTGATTTGAACAGTAAGGCTGCTGAAGTTCATGGGGCTCCACAGAGGTGCAAGGGTCTGCCAACATTCATCTCATTGTAGGATCGGGGCCTCAAGAGAACTAGAATCTTTAGTAATTCAAGACTTCTGAGTAGCAACAACTGCTATTCACTCAAACAGCAAAACACTTCAATACGCAAGAATTAGTGCTTATTCTTTTCATTCTCATTCGTGCTTGAGGCATCCTGTATACACAATATTAGGGTTAGAAGGGTTCAGCCAATCTAGTGACGTGGTGTCTGAAAATCCCTAAGTGTATACAGTGCCCAGAAGGTACTTCCTTTTGTATCACTGGCTTCAGACAATGAACAGTTTGGGTTTTGGCTGGGCAGGCGTAAAATAAAGCTGAACAAGTTTTGCTTCAATAAACCTAAGCTGCAAAGAAAAGCAGGCCCAGATTGCACTGAGGGGCCAGGTGCCCTGGGAGCACTCCGTGTATTTATTAAATAACACCAATTTAAACAGAAACACAGTATAAAATACATTTTAATTGAAGAAAGTGGCATTCCCTCTTGCCCCCAATTCAAACAGTGAAATGAAATATCTCGCAATATAGTGTGTCAGAATACAGCCATTTATAAAACTCACTAAACTCCTCCAGAATAATCTATTTCCCTACTGTCTTGTTATGTAGATTTATTGGAAGGTGCCTTAAAATACTGCGGTTGTTTAGCAATTATCATCTACATTTAAAAAAAAAAGTCATAATACTGTATACTTGGAGCTGCGTGAACATTAAATCCATAACTTCTGTTCTGCCCCGCCCCCTCCATTTTAATGTGTCCACAGTTCATCCAAATTATTCCCCATTCACTTTCTTTCTCATCAGTCAGATGACTGATTTGACAAAATATACCACCACCACTTGGACTCTAGTTTGTCGTTTCATTGCACACTGTATCCAAAAATGGCTGATAAAACTAGCTAAACGCTATACTGCAGATCCTCGGCTTGTGTAAACTGTTGTAGCTCCATTGAAGTAAATGGAGCTGGGATAATTTACGTCAGCTGAGGGTCTGGACCTATATCAGGACCCAGGACTACATTTTAGAAAATGTAATTTGATTGCGGTAGGGCAAATGAAGGTCACCTTTTAATATATGGCCTCTCAAATGTCTTCTACAGAATATAGGAAAATAGTAGTGCTTTCTGATAGCCCACCACTCAAAGATAGGTTTGGAAAGGATGGAGTTGGGAATCATAATTGCTCCTTAGACAGCCTACTATGCTGACATTCATGCCTCTGTCTGTAAAATGTTTGTCATCTTTCCAAATTATATTTCTAAAAATAAAATGTCTTGTGCAGGTTAATTTGCCTCCACTTACTTTCATATTTCCCCTCACAGAGGCTTCCTAAAGGCAGAGTCAAGGACTATAAAGGTTAGGGCAGGCTAGTTACAGTAAATAGATCAGTTTTATCTAATGGGAAGCAGTTAGATAGAAATATCCACATGAAGCTTAGAAGTATCTTAAAAGAAACTGAATAAAAGTAGGAGAACACTTCAACCTCCCTGGCCACACAATAGCAGATGTAAAGGTAGCCATGTTACAGCAAAAAAAACTTCAGGACCAGACTCCAAAGAGAAACTGCTGAGCTCCAGTTCATTTGCAAATTTGACACCATCAGATCAGGATTAAACAAAGACTGTGAATGGCTATCCAACCACAGAAGCAGTTTCTCCTCCCTTGGTGTTCACACCTTAACTGCTAGCAGAGCACCTCACCCTCCCTGATTGAACTAACCTCGTTATCTCCATACCGATTTATACCTGCCTCTGGAAATTTCCATTACTTGTGTCTGATGAAGTGGGCATTCACCCACGAAAGCTTATGCTCCAATACTTCTGTTAGTCTTAAAGGTGCCACAGGACCCTCCGTTGCTGAATAAAAGTTGAGCATATTGCAGTATGGGGAAATTCCATGCTGTGCTCCACAGTCACATTCAGCAGTGCAGCAAAACACTCAGATATTTCAATTTATGGCTGAGTTCCTCTTGGACTACAGACGAAAGGATCATCATGAATAGCAGAAGTCAGAGAGATGAAAATAACATGTTTTTTATTAGGTTTATTTTGTTGGATGAATACCACCCCCTTAGACTTATCAGTCCATGTTCCACAAACTGATGCTAACATAGTCCATCTCTTGATCTCAGATTCTTGTAGAATATAGAGATTTTAAGAGCATCACAGAATTTAGAGGTGTAATTGGCCTATTATGTCACATCTAACAACACTGAACTCTGTACATCTGCTACAAGAAGATAAAGTTTGTTTTGAATGAAAACAAACTTTATTGAAATTTTTGCCAGAGCCTAAAGTGGCTCCTGAAAGGCAAACTGACATCATGTAATTATCTTGGCTATAATCCTATAAGTCCTTGCACCACATAAGGGACTGCAAAGTTGTTGTGGTCCAGCCCAGCTGTAAGCAGCCTATGATTAAAATTCTGTGCCACATATCCAGTAGGAGCAGCACAGAAAGCACTGTCCAAAGGAAGGGGGAGCAAAGCCAGCTTTTACCCTTGGAACTGTGTGCTACTGCAGAGGCTGGTGTGGTCCCCAGCATAAATTAGAGAACACAGGGGCTACTCAAATTTACAGCAGCCTCCCAAAGGCCACTTGCAGGCTGCTCTAGGGCTCCAGAACAGCCCAGAATCCCCCATAGTGTTCTGCGCTATGACCCTACCCCTTTATATTCCCAGCACTGCCCTTGTATTAGTATTTATGATGGGGACAGTCTATGAGCATGTAGAGTGACCTTATGATGTGCCTATGAGGAGACAATTTTCCTCTGCTCTTGTGCAGAACAGTTCCAGCCTTTGAATATTGATGCAATGACATATAGAGACCAGATCAGGGAACAGAAACTGTCCTTATGGGTGGGTATGAGTAAGGTTAATGCACTGTGGTAGGTGGAGAGTCTCAAGCCCCTGGTGAGCCCACTCCCTTACACTCAAGAAACAGATTACACATGGTGGTGGGCAAAGAATGGGCCTGTCTGATGAGGGATCAGCCTGCCAATAAAGGGTTAGTTGTAGAATCATAGAATTGTAGGACTGGAAGGGACCTCAAGAGGTCACCTAGCTCAGTCCCCTGCACTCAAGGCATGACTAACTACCCTTCTCCTTAGTCTTTCTCCTGTTAGTAGGCAGGAGTAACTCAGTGGCTGCTCAGTAACAGTCTCATCAATGCAGGATCAGGTTTCCCTGCACATGCTGGGCATCACTTTTTACTTGAGACTGTAAGCTTTGTGGGACACAGAGAGTCAATCATCCCCACTCCCTGTACGGCGAGAACAGCAGTCACCAGAACAGCTTGGATGGGGCAATTTTGGAGCCAAAAGGCAGCTAGAGCCCAGGACTAAGCCTTCCATCCATCCCCACCTTGCTTCTAGAGGGACCATGTGAGGTATCAGGGCACTGAGCCCAGTGGCGTCCTCATTCCCCTTCACCTGGGGACCAACAGCAGCAGTTAGGCAGAGTTTACAGAGTTGGACCTGGAAAGTCCCCAGCCCTCAGTGCTCCTTCCCCAAAGCATCTAGCACCAGTGGCAAGGTCAAGTTTCCTTTCTTTACATTAGACCCACGGCAGGGGACCTTCATAGCTGTCTGACATCATTATACTCCCTCACCTCTGAAACTGGAGCTCTGGATGTATATATTCTCTCACAATTATTTTATGCCATTGGATGTTGCTCCTCTTTTATTCTGCCCCTCTCAGAGCACTGCAGCCCTTCATTTGCCCAAACTCTCACTTTTCTACACTGTACTTGTCACCTCCTTCTCTTTCTCCACTCTGTCCTTTTATCCTCCCTCCCTTTCCTTTCCCCGCTCTCCACTCCCATATCTTATTCCCAGAATCACTTCCCTGTTCCACCATTCCTCTCAAGTGCTACCCCAATAAATCCTAGTGGTGCGGTTCTGTGCTGTGCCTCTAAGAGGCATGTTAAAGAGCAGAGCAGAAAATGAGGATTTCACGCTTGATTCTATATTTTACTTTACACACACACACACACACACACACACACACACACACACACACACACACACACACACCTTGTTAGTTCTAAGTGTCAGTCATTGTCCTGACCACTTTGGGAAATACTGCATTACAAATTAGCAATAATAATGTGTTTGTAAACTGCTATGCATATATATGGTGCTATCTAAGTAATAAATAATCATGAACGATACCTTGTGTTTATAAAAGCAACACTCTCTACCTGTGCTATGAAGACCAAGTAGTACTAGGATGATGTGTATTTCAGCTACCATTTCAGATTGTGCAGGGAATATTCATCAATATAGGACAGCAAAATTACATGCTGTAGGAACCATAATGTAACTGCTTACAAACATAAGCAAAATCCCTTCGAACTCTGACACTTGTAATAGAAGCTTACTGGCAGAAGGTTCTTCCTGCTGCATTAGCCCCACCTACTTTATCAAATTTTTGGATGCAAATATTCCATATTAGCTCTTTATGATGATCCCAGATGACTGGAAAAGGGCTAATGTAGTGCTCATCTTTAAAAAAGGGAAGGAGGAGGATCTGGGGAACTACATGCCAGTCAGTCTCACCTCAGCCCCTGGAAAAATCATGGAGCAGGTCCACAAGGAATCAGTTTTGAAGCACTTAGAGGAGAGGATAGTGATCAGGAACAGTCAGCATGGATTCACCAAGGGCAAGTCATGCTTTGACTAATCTAATCTGCCTTCTATGATGAGATAACTGGCTCTGTGGATGAGGGGAAAGCAGTGGACGTGTTATTCCTTGGCTTTAGCAAAGTTTTGATACGGTCTCCCACAGTATTCTTGCCAGCAAATTAAAGAAGTATGTGCTGGATGAATGGACTATAAGGGTGGATAGAAAGCTGGCTAGCTCATCAGGCTCAACAGGTAGTGATCAATGGCTCCCTGTCTAGTTGTCAGCCGCTATCAAGAGGATTGCCCCAAGGGTTGCTCCTGGGGCCAGTTTTGTTCAAGATCTTCCTTAATGATCTTGAGGATGGTGTGGATTGCACCCTCAGCAAGTTTGCAGATGACACTAAACTGGGAGGAGTGGTAGATACGCTGGAGGGTAGGGATAGGATACAGAGGGACCTAGACAAATTAGAGGATTGGGCCAAAAGAAATCTGATGAGGTTCAACAAGGACAAGTGCAGAGTCCTGCACTTAGGATGGAAGAATCCCATGCACTGCTACAGGCTGGGGACCGACTGGCTAAGCAGCAGTTCTGCAGAAAAGGACCTGGGGATTACAGTGAATGAGAAGCTGGATATGAGTCAACACTGTGCCCTTGTTGCCAAGAAGGCTAACGGCATTTTTGGGCTGTATAAGTAGGAGCATTGCCAGCAGATCGAAGGACGTGATCATTCCCCTCTATTCGGCACTGGTGAGGCCTCATCTGGAGTATTGTGTCCAGTTTTGGGCCCCACACTACAAGAAGGATGTGGAAAAGAGTTCAGCGGAGGGCAACAAAAATGATTAGGGGACTGGAGCACATGACTTATGAGGAGAGGTTGAGGAAACTGGGATTATTTAGTTTGTAGAAGAGAAGAAAGAGGGAGGATTTGATAGCTGTTTTCAGCTACCTGAAATGGGGTTCCAAAGAGGATGGATCTAGAATGTTCTCAGTGGTGCCAGATGACAGAACAAGGATTAATGGTCTCAAGTTGCAGTGGGGGAGGTTTAGGCTGGATATTAGGAAGAACCTTTTCACTAGGAGGGTGGTGAAGCACTGGAATGGGTTACGTAGGGGTGGTGGAGTCCCCTTCCTTAGAGATTTTTAAAGTCATGCTTGACAAAGCCGTGGTTGGGATGATTTAGTTAGGGATTGGTCCTGCTTTGTGCAGGGAGTTGGACTAGATGACCTCCTTAGGTCCCTTCCAATCCTGATATTCTATGATTCTATGATTTTATTTTCAGTATATGTGGTTCTTCAGCCAGTTCTTATTCAGACAAGATTTCATTCAGGGTGATGCGAGTTTTGCCTAAATAAGGATTCAGGATCAGGCCCTCTCTTGTGATTAAAAGTCAAGTTGAAAGAAACTCTAGAGAGAGACATTATCTTCCCTGACATGCATTCCATTATTATTAAACATTCTACAAAATATACTTTAGATGGCTATCTGAAAATCTCCTGGGATTCCAGCCAGAGGTCTCATATTATTGAAGCTACGTAACCTCTACTTCTGCAGCTGGCATTCCATTCTCCCTCCTTTCCAGGTAGAGTTGTAAACAGAATGGAACTAGCTCACCTGCAACTTTGAAAGGTGCCAGCGCTGTAACATATTTAGGCATTTAAGAAGGATAGCACTGACTTTCATGGGATTAATAATTCATATATTTTATCTCATTCAGGGCATTTCAGAAAGTCCATTATACCTATATTTTCAGTACAGTCAGTAAATTTTGTAGCTCTTAAAACCTATGAAATGAAAAATAGGCTTGAAAAGCCATAACACTATCAATACATTAATATTTATGTAGCTCTTTTCATGACAAACATTCCAAAGTGCTCTACAGTAAAAATAAAATGAAATAAAGCATGACCAGAATGCAGATGATTGGGAGTCAAAAGGTCACTTAAAAAGACAAAATCAAATGAATCTGTTTGGCAAAGAGATTGACCAAGTTCACACAGGCAACAAGAACAAATCCTGTGCTCCATCCTCAAGCTTCAGCAAGCCAAGTTTCAAAAACAACCAATCGATAATCAAAAAGCAATCATAATGAATAAGGTGGACCAGCTGAAACCATTTTAGTTCAGACAGATAAGATGATGATGCTCAAGCCACCCTATAAAACATAAACAGTACTTCTCTCCCTGGGTCATTTACATAACTCCATGAATATGGCTTTGAGCACCAAATATAAATAAAGGTAAATAAGCTGATGAAAATGCAGTCATAAAGGCTTTTAAAAAATTTACAGTGGAATATTATTTTATTCACACATCACTGAAAAATATTGATATAAATTATGCTAATTCCTTTCCATGATGCAGTTATTCATGAGTGAAAAATAAATCTAGAGGACAAATAATCTCTAATGTGCACCTACTGGTTCTCTAATAGTAGGTTGTCTCTATTTTCCATTGTTTTTTTTAAAAAGAGCCATGCTCCACAGAAAAATATCCTCCAAATTCAGATGAGTTTTTCCATCACTTCCTAAAGCTCATGATTAAAGAAAACAAACAAAATCCCAACAACTTGGAAACATTCATGAGCAAAAAACCCAATGTGAGTTTCATTAGAACTCTCATCTCATCTTTCCCTAGTTTGGCAGTTTTGTGTACCAAAGTATTAGGTTGCAATGCTGTATATCCTCACAGTGCATAAAGTCTCTAGATTAGGGACTGGAATTTCTGCATCAGTGGTAGACCATAGATCACTTGTTCCTCTATAGTTAATGATTAAGCAAAACTCACATGCATGATTAAATCAGTTATTTGTACACATCAGTGGCTAGATGTGGTCTTCTTTTATACCCTGCACACCACTAATGAAATTAAGAGGGTGACAGGGAAGAGTGTCAGGGTAAAATTTAGCCTTTAGTATGCTTATAGATTGCTAGAAGATTTAGACTTAACTAGACATATATACAATTAAATGAAGGCCCTGTTTTCTGCTTTTATATAGAAATATGTGAACCATTCACTTTATTATATGTATTGACTTTTCACAGTCAACTCAACTCCCTAATTACTGGTATTGGATTTTGGGTGGGAGTTCAGTAGCTGAATTCAATACCTTAAAAAATCCTATTGAAATCTAAGGGGAGAGAGGTTCAATTCCTTTTAACTAGAGATATTTTAACAATGCTTTGGCTAGACAGGACCTCACAGTAGTCAGCAATTCTACATAATGGGTCAGTGTTGATTTCATAGCCATAACCAGAGATAGAACTCAGACAATCAACTCCAAATATTAAAGCTCATCTGAGGTACCAAACCATCATGTCTAGCTATAGTAACATTAGGGCTTATATCCTCAGCTGTACATGTACTATTGAAAGTCTGCCTTTCCATCCAGTAGGAGGATAATAGTGCAGCACATACATTCTAGCCAGACTGTTATAAGATATAGTACAAATAAAAGGGGGGAAATGTTTTTGCCTAAATTTAAAAGGACTCAAATATTGTGACGTTCCATCACAAAACAGTGCTCAAACGGATCTGCTAAGCAAGGGGCGACAACTCCCATCAGCCCCCTCTCCACTACACATGCCTTTCCCCATGCCTGATAAGGGAAAGGTCCTGAAACAGTAAGTGGTCAGGCTGTGTTTGGAAAATGGGAGCCATATGGCAGCAGGGAGTGAAGAGAAGCCCCAGGAACTGTGAATAAAGCAATGAATGGAACAGGCTGTCACTTATGGGGGAAGAACAATGGCTGGGCAGTGAGCCAATGAAGAGGGGCCTCAGTGAGAGACATTAACTGAGCTGGGCTTGGAAACCTGCAAGTTCCTATTTGCTGGAATAGAGTGTGGAATGGAGAGGGTTTCCCAGACACTAGGTCAGTTGAGCCCCGACTCTTGACTGGATTGCCCAGCGGCCCAAACAGAACTGCTATTACTCACTTTGAACTGTAACTGTTTAAGCCTCTGTCCCTAGGGTATTTGCAACCTATCCCTTTCCCGCCAGTCCTCATAAAATAACTTTTCCATTAGTCATGTGTCCAAGTGCTTATTGGGATCCATCAGAGCTAGCCCCTACAAGGCCTAGCAGCTGAAACACCCACAGTGCTTGCCCCTGAGTCATGGTACATCTAGTATGCTACTGGCACTCCTGGAGTTTGAGGAAACAGAGTAGTCCCAATAATTACAGTTGAGCTCATGTTCTGTTTATAAAGCACTACAAAGAGAGGAGCAGAAAGGAGGAGAAAAAAGTGCTAATGCAAAATATATAGGGTGCATACTGTATATATGGCACCTACATATGCTGGCCTCTTATTTAGAGGATATTTCTGTTCCTAATATGAGACATAGCACAAGTTATTCTTTAGTTAGAAAAAAAGACATTATTAAAACTGCATGTGTTAAAATTAAAAGGGGGGAAAAACCCTATGTGTGCACAAACCACCTTGACTTGCCTCAAAAACAGCACAAGAGGTTTGCAAAACTTCAGACTCCACCAGGTTCATCCATTCCTAGTGAGTCCCCCCATACTAAGTAGTACCTGAATATTTAGATGTGTTTTAGTTAATGGGTAAAATTTTCAAAAGCACTTAAGTTATTTCAGTGGGACTGAGCCTCCTAAATGCCTAAGTCACTTTCAAAAAGGAGACTGAGGCTCTGAAGTAAGTTACTTAGGTGCTTTTGAAAATTTTACTCAAGATCCTTGGAACAAGAACTGTAGTATGTGGGAATTTGTTTATTTGTACTTCTATTATATACAATTAGCCAGCAATTACTATGCTGTTGTATTATTCAGAGAAGAATAATCTGGAAGACTAAAATGATATTATAGCATCAGAGATGATGTGTTTAGAGTGCTGAATAGCCAGGCTAAGCTATGGGGTACTCTTTAGGGGAAGGAATTCTCCCATTTGGGGAGCAGTGGAAAACCATCCCAGAGTTTCTAATTCAGCCTCGGACCTACTATACCTCTCGTTATGCTGTGCTATGCTAACGTTGGGGTAATGACCAGTGGATGTATATAAAAACGGATCTACTGCCATGTCTCCATCAACCCCCTGGCAGTGTAGAAAAACATCCTCGCTACCTTTATTTATAGTACTGCTATTTTATTTATTACGTATTGTGACGGGACAAGGCCAGCTAGCTATAGGAAAGTAGTGAGAAACAGGTATGTTAGCCCCAGGCTAAATAAATCCCTGTTACCATGGTAACAAAATGGCAGTTGCTCCAGGTTAATCATAGAATATCAGAGTTGGAAGGGACCTCAGGAAGTCATCTAGTCCAACCCCCTGCTCAAAGCAGGACTAATTCCCAGACAGATTTTTGCCCCAGATCCCTAAATGGCCCCCTCAAGGATTGAACTCACAACCCTGGGTTTAGCAGGCCCATGCTCAAACCAGTGAGCTATCCGTCGTGTTCCACCACATCAAGACACCTGGTGCCAATTAAGATCCTTCCAGAAAGCAGTGGAGACAGCTAGGTTGATTGGGACACCTGAAGCCAATCGGGGCTGGCTGAAACTAGTTAAAAGCCTCCCACTTAGTCAGGTGGGTGGGTGTGAGAGCGAGAGCATGTGAGTGTGAGTGTGTGACAGTGAGTCAGGAGCTGTAGAAGGGAGCCATGCTGCAGGAGAAATGGAGCAGTACAAACCTTATCAGGCATGAGAAAGGGGCCCCTGAGGTAAGGGTGATGAAGATATTGAGGAAGTGGCAGCTGCTGTGGGGAAGTAGCCCAGGGAATTGTACTTGTCCTGTTTCCAAAAAGTTACCAAGAGCTGCTACTATCAGGGTCCCTGGGCTGGAGCCCGGAGTAGAAGGTGGGCCCGGGCTCCCCGATCCCTGACTAATCACTGAGACTGGGAGACAACAGAGACTGTGCAAGGGAGGATAACTTCTCCTCACCTCCCTTGCAGGCTTATGATGAAAATGGCTCACTAGGCTGTGACCCTTGCCTCTAGAGAGGGAAGGGCTATGTGGAGGGTCACAGTGAGCCTCTGGGGCTAGTGTAATCTCTACCAGGAAGCGTGGGACCCACTGAGACAAGATTGGAGCTTTGTCACAGAATATTGTGGTAGCATCCAGAGGCCTTAGCCAGGATTGGGATCCCCTTGTGCTACGTGCTGTACAAAATGAACAGACACAGTTCACTCTGAAGAATTTACAATCTTAGGCCCCCATGTTGCAAAGACTTATGCATATGCTTAGCTTTGCTCATTGTGAGTAGTTCCTTTGAGGTCAATGGAACTACTCACACAGTGTAAGGTTAAGCATATGAGTAAGTATTTGCAGGATCAGAGCCTAAAAAAAATCCATGACAGACAAAGGACATTTATGGAGAGGGATGCGATCAAATATACAAATTTCTGTATATCCATATATACACTTACAGGGATTAAAAATAAAGCAAGTGTCAACTCACCCAATCTGTTCCTCAAATCATCATGGCTGTTGCTGTCTGAGCACAATGCACATCCGGACGCCTAGCATCCTGGTCGCCTGCGTAACAAAATCACAATAGTGCTGCTATGAATCAACAAAGGGGCAGGTTTGTCCCTTAAAAACTAAAGAGTTTCAAAGATGGTACTGCAGGAATAATAGTAAAGAACATGGTGTCATCTCTGCAGATACCATAGCTTCTGGTGTATACATTGAAAAAGATCTGCTTTATCAAGAAGTCAACGTTTGGTGGCTGTGTCCATCTTTGGAAGTACTTGAATACTTTTACAACATCATCTGGAGTCTATTTTTTATTCATTACAATTCTGAGTGTATTGCAAATGTATGACAATTTTAATATTTTATGTATCAGCTCCATGTGGGAAACTTTAAAAATGCAACTTGTATAAAGAATATGCACTATATAGATATTCCTACAAAGCCATACGTGGAAGGGCACGAATTGCAGGACTGCCAGAAGGGTTTTGGTTTGCCTACAGAGACTAATTTTTTAAATGTGGAAAATGTGATAAGAGAGGCACAGCATCTTGGAGTACAAGAAAGTAAATTTCAGGAGTGGAAGACTCTCTGCTTACTGAATTGGTACTACTTTGATGACACTCCACAAACATACGGCCAGATTCTGAGCATCATCAGGACTCACTAAATTCAACATCATGCTGAGCATGAACATCACCACTGAATTTAACTGAGCTCAGCTCCCTGCAGGATCCGGCACAAAAAAACATTTGCAAATATAAGACCAGGACAGTATCTGAGTTCCACCTTTCAGAACTGTTCATTTTCCTTTTCATATTTGTGCTGCCAGTAAAAGAAAATAACTGAGGGAATACAAATATCCTGGCACAAAACACCTATTTTAGTATCATGATATTAGAAAGCATGGACATTTATATTTCTAGGGGCTGATTCTTCCCCTTCTGAATTCAATTTCCAAACTCATATTATGTTCAATGGATGCTTGGATTGGGACCTTAAAACTTAATGGTGAAATCAACTGCTTTCAAGTGAATGCTTACTTTCTTATCTGCCAAAAATACTAATGCCTCTCATAAAGGAACAGAAGCATGCTCCTTTTATGATTAGGCAGATCCAGGTTGCTTAAGGAAGCAAGACTTTTTTTAATGGGAAACAAAATATCTAATGCAATGAAGTTCACTCTGCAATGCATATATTTTAGATACAGCCATTTAAACTCATTTTTAGACTAAACATTTTGTGCTGCCCTCCAGCTAACTCCTCTAGAGATGAAAGGCACCATTTATAAACCAGTCCCTTTTGCCTTTGAGGGCACAAGTTCTCGCTCCTTTACATATCTATTTGAACACAAAAGATTGGTCTATCTAAAATGGGATTTTTGTAAATGTTGGATCTTTTCTGCTGTGATGCAAACTGTATTTTGGGTACCTTTTTTCAATATAAAGATGAAACTCATTTTTCTTGTATTACTGTTTGACTCACACTGATGTTGTGAAATGACATTTATTAGTGCAATGCTTCTGATAAACCTTTTGCTAGTCCTCGGAGAAGGCTTTATAATCTCCCAGGACTACTGAACTATGTGTTTCCAAAGTCCTAAGACAAGTATGCATTAGCAGGATTTATACAAGATGTTTTGAAATTGTAGGTGCAAAATGTGTAATGAAAGTTTGAGTTTTATTACATGAGATTCCCAGATCTGGGGCAACAATTTTTAGATGTATAATGATCCCTTTCTCCCCTGCTACCTCTCCCCTCCCATCCTAATCATCAAAAATGCAGAAAATAATTCATTCAGATTTCCCTCTGGCAGAATAAACTACAGCTGAACCTTCATGTGATTATTCCAGAGTGAGTCACTTAAGCACGAGACTGCTTCATAAACTTCTGGGACTTCATTTGCATGTGAATATTGATTCCTCTCACACCAATGGTTCATCCTTTTATGTTTCTTTTGCATGAATTTCCCAGCAAGAGTACGACTTCCCTGCCCCCCCCCCCAATGCTGCAGTGGGGTGTTACTGCTGCTCCAGTCAAAAACACTTCCCTTAGCTGAAGCTGAATCAAATGGAGACTGTGTAGATTACTCACAGTTCTTCCCCTGTCAAGCATAAACAATTCACATTTCCTTCCAAGGAACCAGTGAACATTTGACCTTTCTTTTTTACATCATCAGATAAGCAAAGAGGGGAGGAAGGAAGATGCCCATCATTTACTAAAAGTAATTAAGGATCATGTTTCTTAAGTGGTCCGGACCTGTAGTACTCTTTGATCACTGAACCAACAGCTATAAAGTATTCTTGTTTTCATGATTCACCCAAGGGCCATAATTACCCATTGCATGGAATAATTATACTGTGTGGGCCTGATCCCATAGCCCTTACCCACATGAATAATCCTAAATCCTGTGTATTCCAGTTAAAGTCAGCAGAACTTCTCACATGTAAGGGTTGCTCACATGGGTTCTTGTTTCAGGTAGCATTGGTTTGAGGGATCCAGAAGGGGACAGACATTCTGTGTCAATCTGCTCCCTCCCGCACAACAGGATACTTGGTCGAGGGAGGAAAGTTCTGCCCAATTGCCTTGTGGTGTTTCCTCAGATCATTTTGTCAGGGGATAGTATTTGTCCTCACAAAACGTAATCTCAATGTATCCTCTAAAGCACAGAGCCACCATCACTGTGCCTCCACATTGGCTCCTGGCCCTACTCCTCTGGCTCCCGTCAAGCACAGCTCCAGCAGATTCCTGTGAGGTCCCTTAAAGGCAGGAGCACCGCCAGCTCTTTTGCCGCCCCTGACAGAGGTGGCAGAAGGTCCCGCCCCCGAAATGCAGACGACGACCGGGGTGGCCGCCCCCAAAATGTTAGCACCTTAGGCGACCGTCTAGATCGCCTAATGGGTTGCGCCAGCCCTGCTTAAAGGAGGGATCCCGGGCATGGAGGGGACTGGATAGCAATGTTAATGCATCCTCAGCTTAATTCTTCGCGAGGTTGGTGGGATAATCATGAGAATCTCCTTTCCCCTCCTGTGTATCCCCGGTCTCTCTGGGCTCAGCATAGATGGGGAGAGGCTTTGTAGGTGTTTGAATCACTCTTCCATGAATGTAGAAACTAATCTGGGTGAAAATCTAATCTGGATTTCTGTTATTAAATGATAGCAGAATATAGTGAACATTTATTTCACCATTCAATAGGTCTACTGTACTGGATTGTGATGGTGTGAGATGCTGTGATGATACAACACTAAGTGGCATAAGATTGCCCTGACTCAGACACATAGTGGAATGAGACTATTCATTTGGATTATCAGACTCTTCTGTGAAATAAGGACTAGAGTAGGGCTCTTGCATTTCACCATGGAGGCATACCAGAGGAGTTGTACAGGGGAAAGCTATGAAAACAAGCTAGCTCTATCCTAAATTATGCTTTCACTCATTTTTCATGGGAACTAAAATTCACCACCATTTAAAAACATGAAATACTGTTATCAATACTAATGTCTATAAAATATATGGGAACAAGCTGGAGAAATATTTACTTTGTTTCTGAATCCAGCTGATAGTAAATAATAGCTGGGCATAATAACAAAAGTTCTTAAATTCAGATTTATTGGAGGAAAAATAGCTACTGTATATTTCCCCACTAGAACCAGTTTCCAGACTACACAGCACTTCATTGTGTTTATTTATTTTGTTTGGAGACCAGGTACCTGCAAAAGAGAGCCACAGTATGTAGCATTGAAAAATCCATAATAAATTAGAGAACTATTAGTGGTTATTGGCTTACAGTTCTACATGTGGTTCTTAAGCAATTCCTTATATTTTCTCTGCCCTTTCCCATGCTGCTAGCCAGATGGTATTTTACATTGTTTTGGTAAGAGTATTGTGGATTTATGAATGAAAAACAAGGGGAAAAGTTCTCTCTTTGTTCCATATCTGTGTTCATGGTTTCACTGTCAATAAATCTTATCTGGTTTTATAACAATATAATACATTGTCTCCACTTTCTTCTGTATTTCTTGATTTTTTTGTAACTCTAGAGCTCAAAAACCTCTTACTTTCACTTGGTATGGTTATTATTTATTTATATTACTATAGCGCCTAAGAGCCCGAGTCATGGACTAGGACCCAATTGTGCCAGGTGCTGTACAAACACAGAACAAAAAGATGGTCCTTTCCCCAAGAGCTTACAATCTAAGAGGAAGACAAGAGACAACTGATAGATAGTAAGCAGGGACATAACAGTCTTCAAATATGTAAAGTTTTTATCAAGAGGATGGTGATCAACTGTTCTCCATGTCCACTCAGGGTAGAACATGAAGTAATCAGCTTAGTTTGCAGCAAATTAGATATTAGGAAAACTTTTGTAACTAGGAGCATAGTTAACACTGGAACAGGTAATGTAGGAAGCTGGTGAAATTCACATCCTTGGAAGTTTTTAAGAACAGGTTGGACAAACACCTGTCAGGAATGGTCTAGGTTTAGTCAATCCTGCCTCAGTGCAGAGTGATAGACTAGATGATCTCTTGAGGATTTTTCCAGCCCTAGATATACAAGGGAGTACAAAGAAACAACAAACACTGGTCAGCATGATGGGTAGTAATGGCAGCATAGCCGTGGCCTTACCATTGTTAATTTGTTTGTATGCATCACAGAACAGTAGAGTGTTAAGAAGGGGTTTGAAGGACAATAATGTAAGAGATGTTTTCTTGTGAAAGAGGTGACCCAGGGCAATATATTTTACATTTATTTTATATATATACACACACACACATGTACAATGTATATGCAAGATTCAATTCAAGCAGCAGTGTTGCTGGATAAATGTAACTATTAATAAAACATGCTTTTCAAAAGAGAATATCCAACAGTCCCTTTTCACCTGTCACACCCTATGTAATCAGTGTGCACTTTTTGCAGATCTATTGTTTACAGCATCATAAATTACCTTTACCCAACAACTTCTGTATCCCTTCCAAATGACTTCATTTTCTATCAACATTTCAAGTATTGATTTGAAATTCTAGCACATTATTAAACAAGTAATTGCTTCAAACTTACCTGTAAAGCTAAGTAACTCAAGAGTAGCCCCTTATTTTTTTGGAAGATACTTTTTAAACAGAGAGTTAATGTTGTCATTCCTGATGAAGCAAACTGAGATTAAGCCTAATAAGAATCTGATATATATCCTAGTATTCTCCACAGAACTCACATCACTATAAACTCCATCACTGCAGAATAGTACGGCCACGCTACTTTACTCTGCGGTTTAAAAAAATAAAGATCAATTGTATATTGTCCAAATTAGCTGGGGTAGGGATTCAGTTGTGCTGCAAGCTAGGTGGGGATTGAGAAATTTAAAACTCTCCAGCTGGTTGTTCCACTAGTTTAGTGACCTAAAAATTGCTGTCTTGAAAGGAGTGTACATCCCACCCCCTCTTCTCCCCCCCCCCCAGCAGCCCTACCCATATAGGTCCTTCTCAGAGCAGTAAATGTTGGGTTGGTATGGACATGGGTAAGGTTTGGGAGCAGTGATTTCTGCTTACATATACAGAGTGTAACCTGAAATCAGGAAGGGATTTCCCCTGAACAATGTAGGCTGAGGGCAACCATTTGGGGATTCATCTTCTGGTGCATTCCTTATGGGGCAATAATCAAGGTGAGGTGGGTATGTCCTTAGCACTTCTGATATTTTCTGGTGGCAACACTTTGTGGTCAATGCTGGCACATTTCCATTAGTGTGTTCTTAACAGACAGCAATAGCTTTCTTTAGGTTAGCTAATAATGTAATGTTTCTTCTTGGTGGGTAGAACTTTCACATCATAGACACTGCGTTGTCTTAGCCTCTTCTCCAAAATTTTGGTGTAGGTGTAGGAGAGCGTAAGGGAGAAAGCAGGCTAGAAGGATGGACCATATGATCTTACACAGGTACAAGGCTTCCCTCAAAGGTAAGCCCTGTCCCCTCAACAAGAGAAGAGTTGCAGTCTGCAGCAAAAAGAGCTGTGATTCCCATTGTTGGGCTATGGGGGACTTCTCTGTTACAATATGATCACCTCAGTTGTCCAATTCACTCTACTCACTCTTGCCCATTCTCTCATTGGTCCTCTGTTCTCCTCCGGCTGCTAATCTCCATGCTGCCTCTCCGGACAGAGTGTCCTCTTTCCCACTCAGTCATATACTGGGGATGGGAGCAAGAAGGAGAAGAGGCAGGAATGTGTGAGGAGAGCACCAGCTGAGAACTGCACTACCTGCACTGCTTGAGATATGAGAATGTAGCCTGTTAATGGCATCATCCTGTCCACTGACCTGCCCTAATTTTCCCTGGGAGAGTGAATTTCTCCAAGGCCTCCATGTGAGCACACACATCCTGTGCTGTAGTAATATATTAGTAATTGGAAATATTAATTGTGTCATTGTAGGGCTGGAGTCCCCAAGTCCTGTATTGGTGCAAAAGATTTTCCTGGGGATTCTTTTCTTCCACCCTTTCAGTGTTATCAGAATATGAATTTCAAAGTGTGTTTCAGACATGAAAGGGTAGCAGAGCTGTTGCTACTATGTATAACATGCTTCTTGAAAGCATTAACTTTCTAAGTAATAGGCCTGCATTTTTCTTTATGTTTTTATCACACCAAAGCAAGATGCTGCTTTCTTCTTTGCTACCATTTTCCCTTCCGTTTTTGCAGTTTGTGATTTTACCATTATTAGAAAATTAAGATGCTTTTCAAAACCTGCATAATGGCAGAGGACCTGGGTAATTTACTTGTTGACAATAAATGCATAATATGATTCCAACTGACAAAAATTATACTAATCCCCCTCCATATTGGCACTCCAGAACTGCTTTAATCGAGACTTACTATTGCAGTTAACAGTTACCTGGATTTATTTCTCCTGCCCCTTTTTCTAAGTGTATTGCAGGTAGTGCTATCCAAAGATGAAAGAATGTAATTAAAAATGTATATACATTCATATACTTTCATTTTTTATGTGAATCCCAAATACAAAATCTAGATTGCAGACTATTTCCCAACTATTTTAACATTATGATATAAAACAAAATTAGTATAGTACTTGGATTGTGTTGCATGTACCTTGACACCTACTTACTAGAAAAAAAAGTGACACAAAACCTGCTCAATTTACTTTTCCACTGCCTTCTCCTCAACCATTACTGGATTATTGTAGATACTTGTAAGAAGTTACACTGACTACGGTAGTGCCGTCTGATGTCATGGCAGGACACAGCAGTCTTCACCTCTAATGACCCCTTGATCACCTCATTGTCACTGCAATGGCTTGATTCAGCCTATGAAAGTACTCTAATAGTGTCCATACCATCCATGGGAAATAAATAACTGTATATTTATTCCAGATTTGTGGTGGTATTTCTACTTTTACCAAACAACCAGAGTGCAGGTTAAGTGAGATACAGTAACTCCATGGCACTGCCTTGTTCTATATCCTCCTTCCACAAAACATTAAAAGAAGAGAGAGAGAGAGAGAGACGTGAAATGATGAAGATGAGAAATTCATGCGCCATATGTTCTCCAGCATTAGGATGTGTCAAGAGAATAGTTGTGGGGGCATCCAGCTCTGTCTCAGTTCTGAAGAAGCTAGATAATGTTTCACCCTTATCTGTACATTTCCTGCTGTTCGCCGTTGTGTGTGTCACTGTCTTGCCATTCATTAGTGCAGTTTCTGGATGGTGGAAATTTGTATATACTTTTAAATGAATACACAAAATATTTTAATACAAAGGCAAACATTTAGTGTATGGATGATTCTCTCGCCGAATGAAGCAAGATCTGATTAATGATTTAAAATATAGTCAAGAAGACAGAAGTTTACTTCACAAAACAAAGCATAGCTACAGATAAATTAAATCTTTAGTGCATGGATGACACCTTCAAAGTGGAATTGACCACTTAGAGTGAATTTAACAGGTTAAATACATGCATAAAGCAGTATTTCCTTGTATTTATTTTAAATATATTAATTTCATCAGGTGTCCCCTTCTTTTTACATTATGTGACAAGGTGACCAGTTGTAACTATCCACTGACACTTTTCTTTTCTAGTCTAAATAGTCTGCCTGTAGCTTTTTTCCATTTTAAAATGTTTTAATAATAAAGCTCAGGTAAAAAAATAAATACTGTTTCAAGAAATAATGTAATTTCATTTTTAAATTATAAGAGGGTTTTAAAAAATGCATAGTTCTTGCATTTTATAACTCAAAAATAGTAAAAACAGATTTTCTTCAACTTCCATTCCCATCGCTCTCAGACTAGGGAAAAAAATAAGTCTGAAATACGAAGTTACAGTCCAGAGAACATTTTTACAACTGACATATAAAACCCTGGAAAGAGGCGTTTTATGATGGAAAGTCTGACACAACCCTAAGTCCATAAAGCCACAAAAACAAACACTATAATACATGTAGCTTAATAAAAACTAATGATAGAATCAAACCTGAACTGAAGGTAACTAGCAAGTTGTTACACTAACATCAGACAACAATACTATATTTGGCCCAGTCTTGCAAATAAAGCTTCCATTGGAGTCCTTGAACCCGTTGAATTCAATGGGAGTTTTGCCTGGATAAAGAAAACCCCTTTTTCCCCCTATAGTGAATGAGGTCAAAAAAATCCTGGCCCCAGAACACAGCTCTCTAGCAACACAGCTCTAATAGGTCTATTTTGCCAGGGCTCCCCCTTAAAAGAGGATATTTCCCAAGCCAGAGGAACTCTATAGAAAAGCTAACACGTTTCTATCAATCCAGTCCACAAAACATTCATCCAGGCACTTTTCATCTCCCATCTTGAGTACTGCAACCTCTTTCTCTTAGGTCTTCCTGATGCATGTATTGCTCCTCTCCAATCTTTGCAAAATACAGCTGTCAGGATAATTTCCCTCAGGATTATGATAAATAAAACACAGAACAAACTCCCATCACATTAAGCAAAGTATGAAGTGCTTGTCTAAAAGAATTATGCAGGAGAAAACCACCATGGTTAGAGAAGGCATAGCTTCTATCTTTATAGTACTATACAAGCTCTCTGTACAATTCCCAGACCAGAAATTTCATCTTAAAGGGCTAATGTGTTTGCAATTAACCAGATATAAGTTAAGGCCTTCCCTCTGAAGTAATTATTGTTATAATTCCTTTTTTAAAAATCAGATGGTACACATTGTATTCAAAACCTTTGATTTTTATTTAATGGAAAAAATCAAGGAAGATGTTTATTGTCTCTGTCACATGGTTTCAAAGTGCAATTTTCAGTTACAGACCTCCATGTAGTGCAGTGCCTGTGGATATATTAGTTCAGAACATGGACCAGAGATTTCCCATTTCCCAATTTACAGCCTCTCTCTTCTGCCTAAGCTAAAACGATGTGAATATAAAAATGTGTGATTCCTGTAGGTATTGCAAAGTTCTAAGTAACTAATGTTTCTAAGGACATTCAGTTGAGATTTTTATTCTTTATTTCTATGACAAGGCCTTTAAGCTCTTGACATCTCCCACAAAATTTCTATCAAAGGAAGGTGAATTTCTAATATGCAGCAAACTCGCCATTTGTAGGCAAACATTTCATTTGTTTAATCATCTATTCAGAAAGAACTTTTCATTCTGAGTGCACAGTATTTGCAGCAATTGAGCAGATCCCCCTTCATCCCTCTCCCTTTACTGAAAAGAACGGTCAGGCGTCATGTTATAATTTTCCCTTTCAGTTGGATATGGGGTTGGGGAGGCTGTGGAGGGAGAAAGATGCTCCCTGTGCCGTCTCTGCAACATTCACAACCATGAGCAGCACTTATTTGGCCTTCAACGTACACTTTGCATAGTATTATGGTATTCACGTGCACCATCATCAGTGAGAGTGCACAATACCTGCTTAGATGCCTCATAAATAAATGGTGGCACTGCTTTTTCCACCCCATCCCAAACATATTTTTGTAATGCCCAAATAGTCTGCACATGCTCATCTGCCAACATATATGGTTTTTAAAGAATAAAAAACAAACCAAATATTGGAACTAGTCATGGAAAAGAGAAAAAATAAATGCTGAGAGGACATGGCAACATTTGGATTTTTGCTTGCACCGCCTTCATGGCCCACACAGCAGAGAATGACTGATAAATTACAGGTACCCACACGTTATCTAGTGTGATGACCTGATTCACGCTGTTCCACAGAGTGTTGGTGACTAATTCTCTACAGATTTCTAGGGGTCTTGAAATATTATAAGGTGTGTTGTGAATGAAAAATATCCAACTTGTGTGGTGCGTCCAGTTAAACTAGTGCCTGGTTCTGCAAACAGTTACTATGGTGTGCAGGGCTTACTCCTGTGTCAGTGGGAACATTGCCTTCATGTGGAATGACGACTGTCAGAGCCCTTCACTCATTTGTGTTTCCTGGTGGGGACCTTGCTTTGCTATGACAGCTAATTTTCCTAAAGCTTAAGACTAGAGATGACCTGAGACAAAATTTGAATCTGGATTCAGCTCTGAATGCCCTCAAAGAAAATGTGTAGATGTTCAGACCTGGAAGTTTGATTCAGGCTGCTACAGAAATAGTGGCCAAGTCTAAAGTTCAGATTTGGATCTGGATTTAGATTTAAATTTCTCCAAGACTGGATGTGTTCAGATGCACCATTGTGGTGCAGGCTTCGCTCTATTTAAAATTATCTCAAGCATTTCAGTTTTTGTTCCTTGAAGAGGGTTTTTAGAAAAAAAAATAGATTACATTAATTCAGAGTTGGCTGCAGTCTGTATCCTTATCACTCCCACTGTTGCTATAATGTATGCAGCCTAAGGAGCAGGTAGGCAGGAAATTAATTCTGAGTACACTAACCTCCTATTATCCTGCACTGCTGGATCTGACCTTAACAGTACTAATTTAGTGACCTTAATAGTACTAAGTGAAAAGATGTGTCCTTCTGGTTGTGCAAATAGGCTGGGGAGTGTGAAAAGTTGCAGTAAAGTAAAAGATATTGGTGAATCATCAGAATCAGTCTCTCAAAGACCCATTCAATGCTCACATGGAAAAAAGTTCTAAACTCCTTGACAGGCAAGTGTCATGCATGCTTGTCAGAATGAAACCCAAGCCTGAAAGCTGCCAATATTTCTAGCTTTCACTTTGGAGATTCATTTGTTTCATCTGTAACTAAAACCAAAAGATGGATTTGTCTGATATGAAGAAAAAAAAACCCAACAGTAATGTGGCTCAGCTATTGTAAATGTTGGTGTGTGTTGAGGTGAGGAGGAGTTGGAGTGTGAATGTAATTAAGCTCCCTTTAGCCTTGAAAACTTGGGGCGCTTAAACTTTATTTATTTATTCATAGATAGAAGCACACTCTTTAGGTGGGATTTCCTGGCTCTCAAAGCTTCATTAATCCCAATCACCCTCTATTGATCTGATCTTACTCCTGACAAAATAAATCCTGTTAGGCAAACAGATGTTAATTTTAGTACCAGTTGTGATCCATTGAAAGAAAAAGCACTCCATTAAAGATGTAGGTATGGCTTTTAAAGCATGAAGTGCAGTATGTACAATGCTTAAGGATTTAAAATAAAATCCTTCATCACCAAATTCCTATTGGTTGGAAAATGTTTAGTGAACCTGACAGGCTTTCAGTCAGGATGTGAACTAGGATGTGAACACAGGACAAACCTTCTCAATTCACAGACAGCTCATGGTATGATTGTGATGGCATGTATACACCGCTTACCAAGGGACGTGAAGAAAGGATTAACCTGCTTCTCTACAAAAGAACTGCAAGGGATTAAGGTTGGGTCGGTTGTGGGAAATCAATGTTCTTAAACAGAGAGCAGATATATGGCTCCTTCTGGGCAGTGAAAGACACTCCTAGATGGGTTGGGTTTGCAATGGAAATAGTCCTATCACTGGTCAGGTAGGCTGAGGCAACCCCAACTCGTTTTCCTTTCTTGATTAAATTTACATTTAGAGGGCTTGGTTTGATTCCTTAAAAGCACAGGACACTCTTTTGGCTTTGTTACTTAATTGTACTAAGTAACCAGTGACTGAGGAGCCTTGGCAAGTTTTTTTTCCCCCCCTTCCCCAGATCTGCATGTGTAGGCCATTGTTCAATGTTCAGCAATAGTCACTCAAACATGATGATGATGATTCAAATAACAAATGCATTCAAAGAAAATCAGGATCAGTTTGTGAATGATTGGCTAAATGAAAAAGGGGGCAGATTCATGATTATTATTTAACCAGTTCTACTCATGAGGAAGATAGAAGTGTTGAGTTACTTTTTGAATACAATTTACAGCTTTTATAAACTCACTTTCATAATTCTTAATGTATTTTCTCAAGTATTTTTATATAGAGATATATAGATGCTATAACATTCATCATACCTATAATAAGTAGATATTAACTTCCTTTGACATGAATATTACAATCTATTGACCCAAAAGGTAAATATTGACTGAGTGAAGCTAAAGTCAAGATTTATCTCCAGGCACAATTAATCTTGATATTAACTGAAACAAGAAATTAATGTTAATATTGATATATCCATTCTAACAGCCTGATTCATTACAAGTGTAATTCATTACAAGTGACATTACAAGTATTGGGATCAGGCACTTAAAATCTTAACCAGCAGTATGTGGAAGCCTCTCTTGTGGTTAAGATTTTTCAAGAAGCAACAATTTTGCCTATAAAAATAAAATGAAGGAGAGTGGAACACTGACATCTGGGGGGGGGAGGGGCGCGGGGGGCGGAATATTGACCTCCTGAGAGGCGAGAAGTACTCAGTTAGAATGAATGTATACATCAATAGATTTCATAAGTTTCTCTTGAGAATATGTTGGTGAAATTTAATGGAAAAATGAACTTTGGGGTTTGGGAAATACCTTAGAAAGAAACGGGCAAGACATTTACAGAAAAATGTGTCACCACTTTCATCGAGCACTGCTGTTCAGTTAATCATGGGCCAGGGTTGTTCTTTCCTACCATATCCATTAATACTATACACCTCATTTTGCTATGTTCGTTCTGGGCCCTTGAATTCCACGTCTGTTTACAGGAGCTCAGTGTTATCCAATGCAAATAGAAGGAGAACAACTTAAATTTGACTAGGTTTGCACATTTTGACCATATTTGTTTTCTATAGGCCTGAAACTGCACCATTCAAGGTAATAGGAGTTTTGCTGCTGATTGCAATGGATGCAGGATTGAGCTTTTACCTATTGAGATTTCAAGCTTTGCTAACATAACTAGTCACTAAAAGTAGTGTGTAGCTCAAATGATCAAATATTTGCTAAAAAATAATTTTGAATTGTATTTTTAATTATAACATTTTCTATTCACAGAATATTTTGTGTAGGTTACTTATATACACCATATTGTAATTTTATTGATACCTGATTAGATGATTTGCATAAATCTTCACAGTGTGAATATGAATATTACAATTAATTGAATACAGTACATCATTTGAAATTCACATTGTGCTGGGAAGTTAATTATGTAAGTTAGTTGCCTAGTTTATATGAATTCCAATACAAATTGCACATTCATTTGTGATAATCACAATTTAAATAACCTGCAGAGAGACTATTTCACTGAAGAAATTCATGAATAATTATAATTAATATATTTGAGAATTTTGAAATCTGTTTCCAAACAATTCACGAACAGAACAAAAGGCTAAATTAATTGTATAAAATATGTATTTGCTCAAGCTTTAAATAGAATCAGTTCTTCAGATCATGGGGAAGACCATGAAGAACATGTAGAATTTTAAGGATCTATGACTGTATTTAGAATTCACATTAGAGTGAGCTGGCACCATGAAAAATAATTAAGGGTGTTTAAAATGTAACTATTTTACATTAATAAAAGGAAAATAAGTCCTTTGGGGCTGGGGGTAGATAAATTTGAGTCTAAAATGAGAGAGATCTTTCATAATGAGGGACAATTTGGGCACTGACATACAGGGTTACATGGCTCTATTGTTTCCCTGTCTGAAGTACTTGTGTGATTTCCCATGAGATATCTTGGTGCCATGAAACTTCCCTTCCCCCCGGTAGAAATGTCGTCACATTACCACAGTCACCACCAGAAGTGAGTGATATTCCTAATGAAAGATTTTGTGACAGGAATAAAATAATCACTCCAGTCTCAAATCAAGTGGTGTATAATTTGTCTAGTGATAAAAAACGGAAGCTGCTGTTTCAAGTTATTAAAGATGTCAAATCATGCTCCATTTTGACTTGAAAAATGGTTCCAAATGTAATCTACAGCTCATAGCAAAACAATTCCAAGTGTGAATATCTAAAGCAATTTTTGTAGATAATAATCAGATGCATTGTTTGCAGTAAGTGGATAATTTCTTTGTCCACAGATAATTCACCAGAGCAGCCATTTCACCATTTGAATGTATCAACTGCCAAGGTTCTGTTATCATAACAGTTTATGCAATATATTCTATATAGTAAACTCATTAAAAGTGGACCGAAGAATAAGTGAAGTACTCGTATCTCCTGTTAATTAGCTTACAGTGATTGAAAAGGAAAATATACTTGCAGGCCACACACATCTATTTATTTCATTTACTTATTTAGGTCATCATAGTGATACTTAGGGTGACCAAATGTCCCATTTTTAAAGAGACAGTCCTGTTTTTTGGGACTTTCTTATATAGGCACCTATTATCCCCCACCCCCTGTCCTCTTTCCCTCCCCACAGTTGCTATCTGGTAACCCTAGTGATACCGAAATGAAAAGTGTGGCTGACATGACATTGCACATGATTAAAAGTTACAAGTAATCAAAAATGAATGAGGAGAGCTGTCTAATGTACAGTTTAAAAAAACAATAGTTAATGCTTTTTATGACACTTTGAAAATGGATATGTAAATGCTAATAATTATTATTTAGTTCTTATGAAAGGTGCCAAATAGACAGCACTGAAGTTTGAAATCCTTCATTTACAGAATAGATAAACACACACGTTTCATGGGGAGTGATTCTGTCAGCTTCTGCATGTTATTTTCAGTGGGGTGATCCAAAGCCCAACATGCTTCACTTGTGTTCTTGAAGGGCTACCTTTGGAATAGAGAGGGGAGTCCAGTCTCCACAATCATCTGGCTACTCTCTCTAGACAGCCAACAGAAATACTTAGTAGTGAAGATCCATACCTCATGCAGCATATTAGACTTAACATATATGTTAAGAACTCCAGAATTATTCAGAGACACTGTCCCTCAGACATCTCTGTCCCATATTGCCCCACTACTATTGTACAGTCAGGGCAGTATTGCCTTTTTATTTAATTTAGGCATAGCAGTCAATTTATTTTAGACTGACTGAATTTTCTAAATTATACATTTTTAATTTTTTATAAGTTGAAAATGCATAAGTATGTAGCATTTTTGTATAAAATAAATAAATACTGAACTCAGTTCATGAATGTATGCTTACTAAGTAATAAAAGCATTGTCAAGGATACCCTCTGGGAAACTTTAAAAAACATTCAACATCTACATCATATGGTTTATAATTCTCCTCCTCACACTTCTACTTAGGGCATTTATATTAAAGCAGGATCTTTGGACTGGGTTTTTAAAGGTATTTAGGTGCTTATAGAGGCAGATAGGTGCCAAAAGAGAGCGAGTTAGCTCCCTAGACCCTTAGTAATTTTGAATGACTACAAATTTATTGAGACCAAAAAGGAATAATTTGCATGTCTCTGTTATTCAATTTTCATAGCTTTTAGGAATTTAAGAACTGTTATTCTCATCCTACAAAACAGATCTGATCACTTTCTAAATGACTTATCTTTTCCTTTAGTGAAAAGCATTAGCTCTGAAAGCAGACTTAATATCAAAACATATAAATCAACTAAAAAACAGCACCAAAACAAAATAATAAAGACTGGCGTTTGAGCAGAGTTTCATGGGCAAACCAAATTTTTGTACCCATACCATACTACTTTTCATTCTCCATATTTCCTCTCCCAGCACTGTTATAGTTGGATCTGGGAGCAAACAAACTCCCCTAAAAGAAGAGCTGCAGGCAAACTGATGGTTTCTGTGGGGAGCAGCATAACAAAAAGAGTTGGAGCTGTCAATATTTCAACAAAGGTCTCACACAAACACCTGTATTTTAGGCTACTATATCATCCACTCACAAGCACTTCCTATTTTTCCCCTCCCCATACCTCTCCCTCCCCCACTTTCTCCACTATGGTAGCTGCTCTCAGTTTTTCCTGTTTTGTTCCAGAGTGAGATCCCCAGTGTGCAGGGTCCATCTCTTTTCTCTTGTCCAGAATATTATCTGTTCTTCCTTGTGCCCTACTTGTTTTCTTCCCTTCTCCCTGATGGATGTTTGCTCTTTCCTCTCACTTTTCTCTCTATTGACTATTACTTCCCTTGCTTTCTAAGGCCACAGAGTAATATTCACAATGCTGCTAGCTGCCAGGGGCCAGTGGGCATGCTATTGACTGTGTTTTAGCTAAGTGAAGCGCAGTGATTGAATTACATTGCTTCTGTGAAAGATGTGCAACCCTGGTTAGAAAGTTTCTGCAGAGGGGGCCCCTGCAGTAAGGTTTACAAAGGAGTAAAGTGGGGACCACAAGATTCTATGCTGGAGTTCTTGTGACCAGACCCTACCTATCTGTTTGGAAAGAAAAGAAGGAGAGGGGACAGAATACCTTTTGAAAAGAGAAAGCGAAAACGAGAGAGAGAAAAGAAAGCTCCTTTTGGAGTGCATGACAGCACATGCAAGGGCTAATTAGAATTGGAGTGTTCCAACCTCTAGAGCCAAGAAGCAATCTTACATGGACTGTCCAGGGATTAAGGACCTTACTGCAAAGTCAAGGGAAACTCTAGATTCATTGACAACAGAGTTGTGAATACCATTACCCCCCAGAGACTCGGGATTGTTACACCCTACTTCTATTTTGCCTTGCTTTTTTCTTCACCCCAGTAAACCCCCTTTTGAGTGGAAACTAAGACTCGTGTGTTTGGGGAGTCAGGCATTGCTGAAAGATGTTTGTCCTTGAGGGGAAGGTGGTATAACATCGCAAAATATTAAGAGGGCTGGAGGTACCACCACATGTAAAAAGCTGTAGAATCTCCCCAGAGGAGAAGACAACCTGGGGGGGGAGGAAGGGGGGAGAGGAGGGAAGGGATACTAGGGATGATAGGGGAGTAGGTAACTGCAAGCTGCAGCTACTGCTGGCTCTAGAGGGACTAGACCTCAAATCTCCCATCTGCTTCCAGAGCTCTCCTACTGGTGGGGCCACTTCCCTCTTCCCAAACTCCCCTCAAGACCTATATCTTGGCCACTGGAATGCTGTACAGAACCAACTGTTTATCTACCCTATCAATAACTACAATGACACCCTGTGCCAGGTCAGCACCTTACTGACCTACGGACTCAAGCCCCTGGTGGAACAAAGGCTACAAATAGTTTTCAAAACTGACAAATTTGTGATTCCAGGGTACGTCTTCACTTACCGGAGGGTCCGGCAGCAGGCAATCGATGTTCTGGGATTGATTTATCGCGTCTGGTTAAGACGCGATAAATCGATCCCGGATCAATCCTGGAAGTGCTCGCCGTCGACGCCGGTACTCCAGCTCGCCGAGAGGAGTACGCGGCATCGACGGGGGAGCCTTCCTGCCGCGTCTGGACCCGCGGTAAGTTCGGACTAAGGTACTTTGAATTCAGCTACGTTATTAACGTAGCTGAATTTGCATACCTTAGTCCGAAGTGGGGGCTTAGTGGGAACCAGGCCATCTCAGAGAGACTCGACTTAAATCTTACTCTGAACAAATCATCAAGAATGTTCATCAACCTACTTAAGTTTACTGCAGGACAAGATCTAAAACTCAAGGATACTTTGAAAACCCTTCTAAAAAACCCAAAGTACATCTCCACTGAAATTCAGAATGAAATAATTAATCTTATGAAGAAATGGTCTTGAAAGATATTATTGAATATATTCAGAAAAAAAATGGTGATGTCAAGTTCTTCTGCCTGAAATGTGACACTACAAGGGATGCTGTGAATGGAGAAAGTTTGTTCATTGTTTTGCGCTACTTGATGAAGGTAGGTTTTCTATAATAGCCCAGCTGCATGCAGCCTCACTGTTGAAGATATGACACCACTTTTTGAAAGACTTCTACGAACAGGATCTTGACCCTCAAAATAATTTATGTTCTTGCTTTAATAGTTCTAAAGTTACATCAGGGTGCAAAGGAGGTGTACAAATGCTTTTAGAAGAGAATTTAAACAAGTAAATATTTTACACACACTGCTTGACTCACCGGTTACATCTGCAAAGACCAGCACTCATAAAAGACTCATAAAAACAGGATGGTCTTTCCATCTGAAAACATTGGAAATAATCCTCAATAATTTGGAAGAGATTCAGAGCATTCTGTCAAACGGGTATGTGTATGAATGGATATGGAAATTTATCCATTGAAGCAGGAGGGCTGTTGGAAATTACAGAATCATTCAAATTCTTGTTCTTAGCTGATGTTACGAGACTGGTTCTGAAATTTTTTGTTCCTTTGAACAATTACCTTCAAAAGGAACTAATGCACCTTGCTAAAGGAGATGAAGTTCTTCACTGTCAACAGTAATCAATTCAACAAAAGACAGAGCCACCTTAAGATTTTTTCATCTATATTTCATCCAAGCAACCTGTTTTGAAAGATGCATATGATGAAGCATCAGTATAGGATGTACCCCCTAAAGAGCCAAGGTATTGCCACCAAAGCCTCTAGATTCCTTGGTTACTGAACAACTACCAGTATTTTGAAATGTAGCATTAGTTGTCCCAGATTTATCATGAATGGATTAAACCAGTGGTGAACTGCAAAAGAAATTTTTGACATGGTAATCACTGCATACTTTGATGGACTTGCTTGGATTAGATATAGAAAAGGAAAAGTTGAAATAGCTGTATTTAAACCACTGATAGATAAGAGAAACTGCTAAGAATCTGAAGAAGTTCTAGGTGTTGTCAAGGAATTAAAGGAGACTTTCCCATGTATTTTTGGGATGTCTATAGTGATCTTGTTTGGAGCATCAACTGCACCTTGTGAATTCCTTTTTTGTGTGAAGAGAATTTTATCACACCAAAGGATGAGCATGCCCAATGAAAGAAAGAGAAACCTAATTTTCCTGTCATTTGAAAGTGATTTCACTTCAGAACTGAACCTGGATGTCTTTGTGGAAGAATTCAGACATTATCTAAGAAGACTTCAATTTTGGTTTTATGAACAGACTTTACGTTATACAGCACTTTCATGTTCAGATCTGCACTTTTATATTTCTGATTTTTTTGAATTCTTGAATATTTGTTATACTATACAATCACAAAAAGAGGTATATTTTTTTCTTATTGCATAAAAATAAAGTTTTAAAAAAGGCTTCTGAGACTGCATTTTTCACTAAATACATGAACTTCTGAAGGCAAGCACAACTTCCCCTTTGTCATGAAGTCCGCTCCCCATGTTGATGTCTTAGCTATGGATATCTAGACTCAAGACTTCACTTCTTCCTCTCCACAAAAAAAACTATATTGGGATGACTGAAGAATTGACACCTCTTGGAAAAGAATTACTCAGACTAACAAATTTACCACCAGAGAAAGTTATTCACACATGCACACAAGTACTTAAATACCATATTTAAAAAAACAACCATCAATTGCTGAAATTTATATATGCAGTTATAGGTTTCAGTAGTATAACCTTGGCTGGGATGTAATTAGAAATGGGACAAACCAACAGCTTTGTGAAAGTTTGGATCCATGTCCAAATACTGTGGCTGGACCCTAACTCTGTAATATGATGACCCAAAACCCTGATTCTGAACAGTCCTGAACTATGGGAAAGTCTCTGTCTGGCTTTAACTATTTTGTTTCAATCCAATCTGTAAACTAATCCATAGCAATTAACTCACGTAATTTCAACACAGTCAGTGTCATGTTGTCAGTTAAGTTCACTCCAGGTGACATCTATACTATAATGGTAATGATCAGCTCTATTATACAGATTTTAGAAAATCCCTACTTAAAAAAAGATTCCCCTCCCCCCCCACAAAAAAAAACCCAACCAACCAAATACCACAACCCACACACATTATGGCAGTGTGTCAGAAACTGATAACGTTCTTTATGGGTTTTGGCTACAGAAACTTACTGACACCTAAGAGACAAAGTCTATTCCCTTTAGAAACACTTCCTTGCTTCAGATTTTTTCTACTTTCACATAAAAGTTGTTTTTCTCCTAGCAAGGAAAAAAAAAACGACATGCCACAGAAGTGCTATGCCTGCAAAATCAGAAACATTTTACTCTTTTCAAGGAAATATTTCATCCTAATAGCAGTAGAAGCTATAAACAGGCTCCACTGTCTGGTAATGACCTTACTCGTCCAGCCACATTAGTTATCATCAGTTGGTAGAGTTGAGTGAGTCCCTAAAGATATAAATACAAGTTTTATATCTTTTAAGTCTCCTTTCTGTTTTCTGTGTTGTGTGTTTTGCCATCTCACCTTTTCTTCTTGTAGGTTAACTAATGACGACGATGACAGGTCAGTCTGCTGTAAACTCCTCACAAAGCTATCATCTAGGAAAGGGCCTCTTGTATTCATGGGGAAAATTTGCCCAAATTCTTCACTTTATACATTGATCAGTCATTCCTTATTGAGACACCACAAATAGAATTTGATTAGGATCATAGTTTCCAGAATTGCTACAATTATCAAGTTTGACCAAATGGAGGACATACAACTGAACCACATTGTCTGGTGCAGAAAGGTCACAGTGTAACCGCTATACCATACCGCAAAACCAGATTTCTGACTCATTAACCAACAGCTCAATAGAGTCTTCCTGGGAGCTGAATTTATTAAAATGAATTTAAAAGGATATCTGGCCCAAGCAATATATAAAACAAGGTAATACAAAATATGGACAGGCAGAATTCAGCCTTCTTTTTATATTGATATTGCATTTATTAACATTGCACATCATGCAACACTGATACTCAGGTATCAATGCTGGAACATTCAGCATATTCCCATAAATGACAGAAGCACCAGTATAATTGCAACAAAAAATTTATTGCGTATGATTCTGGATCTGCCCCATCTGTCCTAGGTTCCCCAGTCTCACTCTGCCTCACTAAAATTGAGTCAGAGATGGAAACTCCTGGCTGACCAAAATACTTACTCAACATGAGTCAAATGGGTGATAAACATTTCTTGCTGCTCTAAGTTTAACATTTGGAGGGCCCCTTCAAACTATGGTTGCTGGCTTTGTTTGACCCTCTTTCTACAGGATGCCAAACTTCCAGGCAAAATATTCTCAGAGACACCAGCTGTTATTAGGCCTTTATCCTCTAATAGCTCTGATGAATCTGTTTCATCTATGTAGAAACCTGTGGAGATGCTAGAAAACTCACTATATTTATGTTTAATTTTTGGTAACCTAATTCCACCTCTCCTGCCTGATCTGGCATGATAATATCAAGGCTTTTATATAAATACAAAAACAAAAATGTCCCCTTGAAGGAGCTTCCCCTTGTCGTCAAAGAACAAGCAAAAAAACCTCTGACTATGCAACCCCCAGTCACATGTCATTGAGTGTATCAATGACAAACACCAGGGAAATCTCCAACTTTAAGTTTACTCTTCCCATTTTCCTCAGTTAATCTCCACTTCATCTATGTTTAATTTCTTCGTAGCCTTACATCTTTTCTGCCTGATCTAGGCATGGTAATAGTTAAAGTTTTCATACAAATAAATACTCTTAAGAGTAGATGCTATCAGGAACTGACTTTATTTTTAAAGGTTTTCCCTTTAATATTTATCTCTGCTTCCAGGGCCATAATTTTGTGTAGTTTAGTGTGGGATATAAAGGCCTCAGCACAAAAACCATCAGCCTAGTTTGATTGGTGCTTCTGCTTATGTTATTTATGGTAGCAAATAATCTCATAATTCCGAGATTGACAAAATGGACATGTAAAAACATGAAAAAAACCTTATTTCTCGCTCAAGACACAAAACCTTTGGAAATGTAGATTTCTGAGGCAAAGATCCAGATCCTCAAGGTACTTAGGTGCCACCATTTAGGCACCACTGACATTTTTCAAAACTGCCATTCAGCTGCTGTCCTACCACATAGGAACCTAAATCCCCATAACTGCCTATGTTTCTGCCAGGCAGCATTCATATTTAGGTGGCTACCTAAACCATAATGCTGTCTCAGTTAACAAGGAGCTCAAAGCCCTCACTCTAGCTGAAACCTCAGAGGTCCTAAAATGGGATGCTCAGACTAGGTGAGGGAAAGTCTAGTTCACAAGTGGGGCCTGATTTTCTAGGTGTACTCTGACCACACCTAAAGCCTGACATCTGTCAGACCCCAGAACAGGAAGGTTTGATGCAGGCCACTAATAGGTGAGGAGACTGCACATCATCCTCAAAAAGACACACAGGGAACTGTAGGGTGAGCATAAGAGAGATATTGAGCATGAGCAAGAAATAGCTTTTGCTATGTAAGTGGCTGACCTAGCTTAGGTGCCCAACTCCAGGAGAAGGTTCACAGCTGAGGATCCTGACTGAACAGAGGTGACTATCTCTGGCCCGTCAGCCAGATACACCAAATTACCTACTTAGGCACCTAAGCCCCTTACCTCTCCCATCTCCTTTTTGTTATTTCACTCTGGCTAGGTTAAGTGGCTCCCCACTCAGCGTCCTTGATTCTGAGGATCCTTTTCTTACGCACATTACTTACCCCATGTCTTGTATGTGGACACTGGCTAATGAACCCACAAGGTGGCAGGTGGCCTAGGGGTCAGGCACTGCAATGTTGAGTGAAGCAATGCCCAGTACTTTTGAGGATCTGGGCCATAGCTCATGTTAATAATTATACCACATGTTGCACATTAGTAATATCTAGTTATAAATGCCACATTGATTTTAACTATTTTTCTAGCCATCAGTAGTCAACAAGTGACTCTATAAATGTGTTAGGATAACTGCATTAATTAGTTACACCACTGATTAGAATTGAATTGCAGTTAATTCTCACCACAGTACAACGGAGGCTGAATATTCATACCTACGCAGTTTTATGATGAAAACAAAACAGTTCTTCTCTGAAACATGGAACAATTTTTCTGCATGAACCCTCACTAATAGTATATGATATTTAAACTGCACTTTAGAAAAGAAACTGTTTACTGCAATGATTCACTGGGTTGTTGTTTTTTAATGCTCTCTTGGGCTTTCATAGTTTTGACACAGTTCAAAGCTAGATGGCAACAAAATAAGTCTCTTTGCTATACAGACATTTCAAATGTAACAATAGACCTCAAATCTGTAAAGAAAGAGGTAGTCAAAGCACAAGTATCCCATATTACAATACATTTTATACTGTAATATGTTCACATTTCAGGCATGGAGCTTGACATATCACTCAGGTGACAATAGGACAAAATTGTTATTTTATTTACTAAAAATTAGAGCACCCAGAAGTGTGTTACTTTAATATAAAGAAAAAAAACACTGAATGGTGTTTTTTAACATTTGCTATTAAGGCTAATCATAGACCTAATTCTCCTCTCCCTTAGACCAGTTTGCCTACTGTTTTACTTTGCAAAAACATTCTCGTTTGTCTTCAGAGCAATTTTTTGTCCAAACCAATTTCCCAGTCCACGGTTATGGGAAACAGAAATGCATCCATATAATAGAAGCCGATTATATCTTGTGGTATAAACAGCGGTGTTAAGCAGGTATATGGTTTCTTCCCATATATTTAAGCTGTACACCTCCTCCCCACTTAAATATATGGGAAGAAAGTGTAGTCCCACTGAAATCAATGTGAGTTTTGCCACTGATTTCAACGGAACCAGGATTTCACCAATAGTGCCTATGAAGAATTGGCTAAAAAAATACTGAAAATTTAATTGAAATATTTTCACTGAAATTTCAAAAAGTTGAAAAAAAAATTGAACCATCTTTGGTTTCTAAACACTGATCCTGTACACAATGACACACAATGTCTGCACATTGTATAGCTAGCAGAGTACCTCCGGGGTAGGCATTTTGAAGCTACTGAAAAGTTTCTGTAATTGTGACACAGTACATTTGGAAATTTCAATGTTAAACTGCCCAGATCCCTGTGCACTTCCATGTAGCACAGTGATGCAGTGTTAGTCTACTAAACCATACAATAAATCAAAGTAGCTTCTAGTTTAAGAACTACTACAAGTTATTCTCTTTCCACCCCTCCCAACTGCCCAAACATTGTCTCTATTTTAATTCTCTGTACTCTTTCATTCCTCCCTCCCTCAAGTGCTATCTTTCTTCCCTTCCATGCTAAAAATGACTTGATAAACCTTACCTTGCGGGTTCTTTTTTCTTTCTTTATAAAGCACTATTTACAAAAAATGGGGTAAGAAAAGCAAAATTTACAAGGCTGTCACTAACCCTGAATCTCTCTCCCACTGCAAAGAAACACATTCTTTACAAGCAGCAGGTGAATACCACATGAGCTTGTGAAAATGGGAATTGGAGGGGTGTGATGAGTGGTCCTATCTATAATGCATTTATCCCACACAGCCCTTGTACAACTGTTATAACTAGCCTAGGCATATTAGGAAATTGCTAATAGTTTTGGCAGTGCAGAGAAGGAAAAAGAAATAGCTAGTATAAATAGGGCAGTTACAGTCTAGCATCTCTCAAGTGTTAATATGTTCTGAAAAATGTACTTTTGTTCCTTTGTCTCCATCTTTCTTTTTCCACATTTAAAGCAGTGAAGCTTATTCTTGATAGCAGTACTACAGCAACTTTGTAAATCCCTTCCAGTGCCTTGTCAATGCTTGCCATAATAAAAGAGGAGGATTGCAGACTCCTGCTTCAGGATTTGCCCCAATTCCCCAGATTATCCAGACCACTATCATTCCATCTACAAATAACTACTTAAGTGTTTTATTTGAAGTTTTACATAGAGAACTTGGGTGATCTGTAAGTAACTATGCAATGCAAACCCCCAAAATAACTATGACCTACTGCATTATAATGGTAGAAATGATATTACAGAAAACAGTACCAGAAAATTAAGCCTTTCCAGTTTTGCAACATCAAAGAAAAGAATTCATGAGGAAATTATCCATAACATGCTTCCAAGAAATTGGAAGTTCTTTGAACACTGTGATTCAATTATTGTATTAAACTCCAAAGATGATGTTCATAATTTTTCCATGATGTAAAAAATGTTAAAAATTAGGGCTGTCAAGAGATTAAAAAAATTAATCGCAATTAATCGCATTGTTAGAATATATCTGAAAATTTAGAAAAACATCCAAAATATTTAATACATTTCAATTGGTATTCTATTTAACAGTGCAATTAAAACTGCAATTAATTGTGATTTTTTTTCAATAGCAATTAATTTTTTTTAGTTAATTGAGTGAGTTAACTGTGATTAATTGACAGCCCTAGTAAAGTATCAGAGGGGTAGCCGTGTTAGTCTGAATCTGTAAAAAGCAACAGAGGGTCCTGTGGCACCTTTAAGACTAACAGAAGTATTGGGAGCATAAGCTTTCGTGGGCAAGTCTTGCATCTGAAGAAGTGAGGTTCTTACCCACGAAAGCTTATGCTCCCAATACTTCTGTTAGTCTTAAAGGTGCCACAGGACCCTCTGTTGCTTAGCCCTAGTAAAAACACTTCTGAACAATATACCCCGAGGAGGTTTGTTTCCTTGCCAACTGAGGAAAAGTAATGAAAGTGAGTAAAAGTAGGTACTCTTAATCTCGTACAAGAAGATGGAAATTCAGTTGACAGGAGCAGAAGTACCACCACACAGACATTATAGGGTCATTTGTTTCCTGTAATGATAGAAAGGAAGTAAAGTTCAGGCAGTGTTTGATTTAAAAGATCAGACTTTACATATTGCCAGGTATCATGCCAAACTATTGGTTTGAATTTTGATTGCCTCTACACAAGGCAAAACACAGTGTCTAACAAACCAGAAGACACACTGAATGTTTTCTTATTCTCATTAAAAAATTAGCCAGTAAATATGGTACTTAAGGGTAGCAGGACTCTAAGTTTAAAATGCAGAAATATATTTTTTTAAATATTTCCTGGAGTTACAGATATTAACTTGCAGTTTTTCACATCTGAGAGTTTGAGAGTCACGTGGTATCTTACCACAAAGGGCCAGTTCTCTGAGATCCACCAAAAATGAAACAGAGTCTGACTCATCAGGAAATCTGTGAAAATCTCAACCAATTACTGGAGAATGATGGCGAGTGCTGCATCTGATTGTTCAAGTGCCTTTCAGGGGCCCTTGCTCCTTCTGCACTTCTCCAGAGGAGGGGGAAATGATGAGTATATGGCCAAATAAGTTCCTTGCTTCCCTCATTAGTAGGATTTTAATCTCAATCACACGTTTAAGGACTTTGGTGGATCAGGGCTTAAGAGCTCAAACATACAAATAGAATTGGTTGAAATTTTCTCATCAAAAAACTTAAACAGAAATGTCTTTTTGGATGAACTACACCTCTACCTCAATATAACGTGACCCAATAAAACACGAATTCGGATATAACATGGTAAAGCAGGGCTTGGGGGGGGGGGGGGGAGAGGAAGCGGGGCAGGCCTCCGCATTCCGGCACATCAAAGCAAGTTTGATATAACACGGTTTCACCTATAATGCGGTAAGATTTTTTGGCTCCCGAGGACAGCATTATATCGAGGTAGATGTGTATTAAAAAAAAAATTGTTGATTTTCTTTGTGTGACCCCCCTACACACACAAATCTCCTAGCCTCTCTTTTTCCAAAGGGGCAGGGGAAAGAGAGAAGCATCTTTCCCCCCAAATGCACACCTCGGCACTGTGACATGAAGCAATGCACTTAATTCATAGACAGGAACATAAAGATGTGGTTATGAGTGAAGATCAAAAGGTTCAGGTTCAATTCAGTTTGGTGAATCATCCAAAAGTTCAGATGCTTATCCAAACTTATGGGAATCTCTTTGGACTGGAAATCAGGTCAAGCATTCCCAAAGATTATCTACAGGGCTGGCTCTAGGCACCAGGCACCATGCTTGGGGCGGCACCTGGTAGGGGGCGGCAGGGGTAGCGCGGCGCGGCATTCCGGGGGGGGGGGGGGCGCTCCGGCGGTGTGGCGCGGCGCTGGGGGGGCGGGCTCCAGTTGCGCGGGGCTCGGCGAGGGGGCGGCACTGGAAGGGGGTTCTGGTGGCGCTCGGCGGGGGCGGGCTCCGGCAGCGAGGGGCTCGGCGCTCGGGGGGGGGGTGCGGCGCGGCGCTAGAGGGAGGTTCCGGCGGCGCTTGGCAGGGGGCAGGCTCCGGCGGCGAGGGGGCGTCGCGGGGCTCGGGGGGAGGCTTCTGGCGGTGCTCGGTGCGGGAGGGGGCAGGCTCTGGTTGCGCGGGGCTCGGCGAGGGGGCGGCGCTGGAAGGGGGTTCCGGCGGTGCTCGGTGGGGGGGCGGGGGCGGGCTCCGGCAGGGCAGGGCTCGGGGGAGGGTGCGGCACGGGCGCGGCACTGGAGGGGGGTTCCGGCAGCGCTCGGCAGGGGGCGGTGGCGGGCTCTGGCGCCGGGGGGCATTGCGGGGCTCAGCGCTCGGGGGGGGGGGGGTTCCGGCGGCACTCAGCGCAGGGGGGGGCGGGCTCCGGTGCTCGGCGGGGCGGCGGCACTTTTTTTTGCTGCTTGGAGAGGCAAAAAAGCTAGAGCCGGCCCTGATTATCTATACTGGCTGCTTAGGAACAGAGTAAGGGGAAAAAATCCAATGGAAAATGGGGAAATCTAGAATAGGGCACGTGTTTATACCCCTTGCAGGGGATTTTCCACAAAAAGCTGGTAAGCTATTAGGAACATTTTTTCCTGGAACTTTCCTCTGGAAAGCTTATTCCAAAATGGAGTGCAGACCTCCTCAAGTTCCCTTCTTCAGAAACCTCAGGTTTTTTAACTACTGCAATATTGTTAATCCTTATTATGTTAATCCATTACGGCATAATCTATACATTATAAAAGTATAATTCTACTGTGGCATAAAGTAGAGTTCTTCAAAAAGTCCTGTCCTCTCTCTCAGCAGTCTATTTCAAATAAAACCATTGTGTTGTAAATCATTGAGTCTAAAAAAAAAAAAAAAAAAAATCAGAACATTATTGAGACGCTTTACTATCAATGACAAAACAATAGCATCATGGGAAGAAACAGTAAAATGCTGCAGTTGTCCTACATCTTTATTAGTGTTATGAATCATATTTATGAAAATAGAAAGTTGTAAACAGTTATAACAGTGCACAGTGGTCCATCTAATATACTCAGTATGACAATTTTATTACTTCAGTGGACAAGCATTACAATTAAATAAGAAATTACAATATACATAAGTTATTTGGGGGGGGGGGGAAGTCAATACACAGTACGGTGTGGATTTATTTTTTTCCTGAGCCACAATAATCATACTGAATACTTCCAGAAATACATGGTCAGAACTGTTCCATAAAGGAGATCTGGCCTTGACCCCACCACAGGTAAACTGATATGGACTATATTTTATCTGAAATAGACTTCTCATGCCTGATGGAGAAACATGGGTCAAGAAAGTGAAGAAAAACCTGTCTTTGGTCTTCATGATTCTTCCACTTATTCTGTAGTATCCAGCCATTTGATCATTTCTAGCATTAGCACTTTCTGTTGGAGTCAATTATACATTTTGGCTTTATGACTGGCCCTTCGATTCTTCATTTCAGCATGCCAGTCACTTTTCATCTAGAAAACATGACATGTTATTGTGTCTTCACTCTCCACTTTTCACACATTAAGTGGTCACTTGTCTTGGATGAAGGTTCTTAGATAATAAAGCCATGGCATTGTATTCCATACCTAAAGCTCCAACACTGTTTCCATGCTACTCCTTGAAGTGTTTTTCCTGATATAGCATTGACTCCAGTTATACCGCTGAGGGGAGGAATGTTTGGCTCCTAGACTAAAAAGAACACATGTTCTCCTAGAACTTCATACCGATATCTACATATTACAATGATGGTTACGTGAAAACCTAACCATTTCATTTGGTGCTGATCAACAGGAAAGCCAAAAAGAGAGACTTTATGAGTGCATGGTACCTTGTCGGACCTATTTTCCCTTTGTACATCTGATAGCGTATTTGGATGTTATTCCACAGGGAGAGTTGACCTTCACTAAAACTTTACCTTGAAACCTGACAAATGGCTTTGTCTTACCAAATTAATGTGTCTGTGGTAAGCAGGTTTCTTGTCAACACTGCAAAGACATGTATGGCCTGGCTATGGTGTGAGAGTTGTATACTTCCCACTCCTCTTTTCTCAAGAGATGTGTTGTCCATCGTGAGTCATCTAAAACGATGTGCCTTTCATGCTGTCCATTGTCCAATATTCTACAGTTGAGATATCATACAATATAAGTGGTAAATCATTAGAAAATAATGTAGACTCTTCATAGTTTTTGGGCCTTTCTTGCCCAATCATTCAAAGATTTGTCCAACTTGTCAGGACAAGCTGCAAAAAGAGTATAATTCCCCCCCCCCATCAGCTGCCAGTTAAAGAAATTCCTCATGCCCTTCTATTTTTCTGTGATTGAGTCATTGATTCCATCATCTTCCCCCCCTGCACCTTATTCCTGACCTGCTTATTCCTGACTCACCTCTGCATCTTATCCACTTGCATGGATTCAACTGGCATCTCTATGTTAATGACCCACAAATCTACTTCTCCAGATGTGACTAGTCTTCCAGTCTGGCACATCTGACTGTCTCCCTGACATTTTACAGGGTAGCTGTCTGACAAACAAAACAACAAAATCTATTTTCTTATTTTTCCTTCTACTTCCTTTCACTATCTCCTGTCTCTATCGTGATGGACAATACCATCATTCTGCATGCAGTCTTGCATTTATGAGGTCCTCTTTAAATCCTCACTATCCTACTTCCCGTATATCCAGGCAGTCACTAAGTTCTTCCACATTTTTGATTCTTGGAACATGTGGAGTCCTACCAATATCTCTGGTCTAGTTTCATATAATTGCCCCCCTCATTCACTTCATTCTGCCAGACAGTAACGCTAGCCTGCAACCAATCTATTTTGAATCATTCTCCAAAAACTCCTACCTCTATGCTTTCTTCCATGCGATCCTCCATCCACAGAATAACATCCCATTCCCAGAGTCCCCGGCCCCCACCCTCTCCTCATTCAAACCCATCTTAAGGATTCACTGTTTCCAAAATCCCCAAACACTAACTCTTGCCAGGCAAATGTCTTCTGCTCCCAAGAAGGCAGAGAAAGGAAAAAGGAATAAAAACCAATCAATAAACAAACCTTAAGTTAACACAGCTTCCTCTGTGTGCATCCGAAGAAGTGAGGTTTTTACTCACGAAAGCTTATGCCCAAATAAATCTGTTAGTCTTTAAGGTGCCACCAGACTCCTTGTTGTTTTTGTAGATACAGACTAACACGGCTACCCCCTGATACTTGACAGCTTCCTCTGGCTCTCCTTTCTTGAAGGCAGATTCAGATAAAGCCTATCAACACACAAAAGCTGCACCCCCCATGTAGACACACTCAAATTCACATAAGTATGTATAAACTAATCTATCGCAAATAGATTCCTCACTGAATTGACTACATTGATATAAGCCAGGTGTAAACTGATTTAAGTATGTCTACACAGGAGTCTGCACTGGATCAACTAAATTAATTTAAGAAATCAATTTAGTAAACTGGTAAAACTTTTGTATGTGGACTGGGCCTTTACCTGTAAGCTCCTTAGGATAGTGCCTGGTTTTTCTTGGTTGGGCCTTGTGCAGTAATCAGTGCTTAACACATAGGAAACAGTGAAAGTGTACTAATACATGGAGCCCTGCGCAAATACAAAATTTGTATCCACATCCGAGCTGCGATCCACAGAAATGGTCAATGGATATCCATGGATTTGCAGGGCTCTAACACATGCATACATGCCCAAATGTACTTGGACATATATATTGTCCGCTGAAGTCTCTTTTACACTATATTCAGTATTATAGTTTCAATTACAACTATTTTTCATCTTTATTGAAGGTTTCATAATAGTCTGTGTGCAGAATAATATTTTATCCAGTGCCTTTAGGTCTGTATTTTGAAGTGATGAAAAAAAATTGTCCTGATCTTTTGACCAAACCTGGGATAAAAGATCAACTCAGGGAAAAGTTATCATCAGCAGTAAATAAAGTATAACACAGTACTGTCTGCACTGGTTTGTGGCCCATCCTTGGGAAGCTGCAAACATATGGTGCCTACCATTTCTGAGTAAAGAAATATTAAATATTTCAGCGTGACTATATTTTGGGGCTTCCAGAGCACCAGCATTGAATGCTAGTCACAGTGTATTATTTATTTTTGATTTGTAATGGAATCAATGTTTCTGTCGTGGAACTATTCCGAACCCTGTATTTGATAAACTGGAGAGGCAGGAATAAGAACAGTACCGTGAAACCAGCATAGTGCAGAAGAACTTGACATAGACAGATGAGGAGTTTGAGCCCACGTCAGAAACAACTTGTCTGTTTTAAGTCTTTTTGTTATTTGGTTAGCAGGGCTGCGTAACTCAGAGATGGGAATTTCCACCTCTTTTCAGTAGGTTGCAGAAGCATTTGAAGAATGACTCCCCTCCGATTTGTCTGCAGCTCCTGCTTCCTTTATCTTACTGTCTCCACTTTCCAGGCTCCTATCTGTAATCATAAGAAATATGGCAGTGCTGCTTTCATGGAAATGGGTGCTACTCATGTGCCTGTGCCTACCAAGGTAAGGTTAGGAGTGCTGCTATATTCATCCCAAAAGAATAGATGCAGGCTGTTCTGTTTTCAGCTAATTGCTCTTGCAGCCAAGTGAAGATTATCAGCACAAGTGATGCTTTACTTTGTATCCTATGAGCAGTTCACTTGAAATTTACCATCCTGATAACAATATACTTTTCCCTCAGTTTCCTGGAATGAACTGGAACCATTTTATATTGATTGCAAATGTCTAGCTTTGAAATAAAGCCCAGATTAGAGCAGACTGGGATAGACAGTCGTTATTGACTATGCCACATCTGCATTAATTTTCCTAGATGTGCTTTGGAGTGATAAATGGCAAGTGCCTGTGTATGTATGTGGGGAGGTGTGTTGGGGGGGAGGGGGAGGAGAGCCATTACTAATACAGTAAATGAGGGTTGAATTAGTCTGTACTAGATAAAGGGAAAACTATAACTCCCCCTTCAGAGCTACTACGACAGGCTGAACCAACCACTAGGACTGGCAAGGAACTCTCTGATCTCAAAGAACCCATTTGGGGTCTTTTCACTTTTAAATGGGCCAAATCTCTTCAATAGAAAGCTATTCTAAGCCTATGAATATGGAATAGCAGAAAGAAAGGAGGACCAGCCCCACCAGTTAAAATAATCAGTGTTGCAGAAATAAAAAGGTCTTCCATTGTGCCAGAGGCTTTAGCCTTAATCAAATTAGTGGCAGCCTAAGGGACTGCATATTAGGGGGCCCCTTGTCCACCTCTGCCATCTCCACTGAAGGTGATTTTGTATCCTGTGGATACAAACAGGAAAATTACAGAAACAGGGAATTAGCCAAAAAGAGGAGGAGGAGGGAGGTAGTTTGCCAAGTCGCTGACTTGGCACTTTTTGACTAGCTCATAAGAAGTGTCACCTTAGCCCACTCTCGATTCAGTCTCCATCTTTATCCTACTGCCAAGATGATGGCCTGATTTAAGTAGCAGGGAACACAGGGCCAGAGAAGAATATCTGAACTGACAGCACTGAAGAACTGGACATGTTATTTTTTTGAAAGGGCAGGCAAAAATTTAAGAGGAAAAATGAGGTTGAAGCCCATTCAGGCCATTTGCCCTGAAGATCCCTGCACTCCTTCCCTTTCTGGGAGTAAGGGGCACTACTAGTAGGAATGCAGACTGGCCACAGCAGAGTGGTCAGCTCTGAAAATTTCTGAGCTCTGCAGGGCATGGGTCTATACTAGTTCCAGGGGCAGTGACCCATCTGAACCAGGTAACCTTGGGAAGTTGAGAGGATTGTGTGTGTTTTGTGTTTGATCCAGGTAAGATGTTATGGTAGGAATGGACAGGAAGATTTAGGATAGGAGAGAGAGAGAGAGTGTGTGTGTGTAGAAGGAGTTGCTGGTCTTCCTGGTTTTGGTTGTGCAACAGCCCTGAAATAAGAGAGGACCTGATTTGCTTGCCAGAATAAAAGAACTTCCATTCAGAATCAGACTACTGAGCACGAAACTGATGAAAGTGATGCCCACTCGGGTAGCAATTGTCTGTGTTATACCAGTCAGGGAGGGAGCTCATGGGATAAAGGAAAGAAGTTGCCCTGATGTAGAAGCCACAGTTCAATTGAGAGTTTGTAGCCATTCAGCATTCCAGCTTAGTACTGCATGCTGCTATCCCTCTGAAAGCGGTTGTCATCTAGAGTGTGAGAAAACAGCATATTTTTGAAATACCAAACCCAGCAAACACATGATGCAAGAAATAAATCCCTCTATGAGGAGAAAAAGCCTCTGGGAGATTCCTTTCAAGACAAAAACCCCTGCAAGGGAAAGTGCTTCAGGGGAATGTCTAAACAAAATCCCTTCTCTAGCTGTCTCTCTCTCAGCTTCCAATTTGAGGTTTTATGAGACTCATCTCAAAACACTGTTTGCTGCTTTACAAACTGTCTATTGATACAATATATCATTCACCCCCTCAGAAATCTCTGCAGTGATCCTACACAGTCGGCTCTGTGGCATACAACTCTGTGTTGCCATATCAAACAGCCCACAGGTGAACAAAGTCCTCCTTATTGCTATACTCGTTAGGACTAACAAGAGCCCATGGAAAACTGGGTTCAGTTGTTCTTCTCCTATGCCTCTATTCTGCACCCAGAAGACTTGGCAAATCAAAGAACCATTCAATAGCAAATACGTTTTTTGGTAGAAAACTATGGGATTGTTGTTTTTAATTCATTACTTTAGAGAAGAGAGGGACAGTACTATACATTTTGCACACTGAAAAGATAGAAAATTGTCTAGAATCCTGAGTTCTGAGATACAGTGAACTTTATGATATTACTCTCCTGATAACATTTCCTTCAATAAGCTGCAAATGGTGGTGTTTCCTGTTACCATCAAAACCAGGAAGGCCTATTTCAGTTGTGAAACCCATCTTTAACTAAGCAGCCACCATCTAACCAAAGTCAGAGAATTCACTATGTGGCCTTTGGAAATTGGAGCACGTGTAGGTGAGTTTGAATTTATTATTACTACTATTTATTTTTATGACTGTAAAGTATGTCTATTCAGTGTTTTGGAGACCAGGGGAGTTAGCTTCCCAGCCCTGGTTGACAGACTTGAAATAGCAGAGTTCACACTAACATTCTAAAAATAGCCAGGTAGACAGTGCTTTGAAGCTGTGGCTTGGGTTGGAACTTGGGCTCTGAAGCCCACCCTGTTCCTAGGCCTCAGAACCTGAGCTCCAACCTCAATTGCAACTTCAAATTGCTGTCTACACAACTATTTTTAGAGCACTAGCAGGAGCCTTGCTAGCTTGAGTCTACAGACCTGACCTGGAAGGATCACTCTTGTGGGCTTCACAATGCTGTGTAGACATGCTATAGGAGCCCCAGTCATAGACCAGGAGTTAAACTTAGAATTATACTGCCCTGGAGCTGCTGGGTTAAGCATCAGTAAACATTAGTGGGGACACAAACAGGGTATATTGAGAGCTAGGTTATTTGTTAATGAACTAAACAATCCTTTTATTCTGTCACTGGCAGATTGTGTGATAAAGCTAAGATGCATTGCTCATGATGTCTTGAATGGGGTGACTGCTACTATATAATAATATTGTAATTTCCAGCCATTGAAAGGAGGTCATCGGCAATGAAGCTATACCAAACTGGTGCACAGAGGTTATGCTATGTACTTTGCAGTTTACAATAGGACACCTTTCTGGCTTGTACATTTTTATTCAAAGACCACTCTGTCATCAATATGTATATAGAACTCCCACTCCCATTAATAGAAATTATGCCTGTGGATTAGCTGCATTACAGACCACAAATTTTGTAATTTTCTTTTTAAGACTGCAACCCTTTAGTCTGAGAATAACCTCACCAGGTTCTCATTTGTCTCAGTATTTTCTGTCAGAAGGACAGCTACAGGGTTTACACAGGGAGTTACTTTCCTATTGGAAGTAATACTATTGGATGACAGTTGTTGGGAGGCAGGAGAAAAATAAGAGTTTGGAGAGGTTAAAAGACAGGAGAGAATGCAAGTAAAATAAAAAATAATAAAACTTGATACATTTAACAGTCAAGATGGGAGAGCAAGTGCCCCCAAAGCAATATCAAATAATTTAAAACAATTTAATTTTAATGAGGCAGCCCAGGGGCTCGAAATAAATGATCAAGCATTTGTTCTAAATAATGGATGAAACATATAGATAATGTAACATGACTTATAAAGATCTCAGATTTTCTCCAACATTCATTTCTTCAAAGATGAATTGTAAGTGTGTTTGCTTTTCCCTGGCAAGAATAATTCTTAATCTCAGAATGAGATTCCAACCTTAATTGGGTGAATAATTCTATTTTTATAATAGAACACTATCTTCTTAACCTTTTAATTTCAGAGTTCTTAGAACATCAGCTCAACTAGATCTAGAACACTTTATATCTGTTTTTGTCACTCAAGAATACAGATCTTTATTATACCAAATTATGATGTGAATGAAAATGTCTCTGCTGAAGAATAACTCGCTGTAGTGAAATTATATTTCCCTGGTTCCTGGTGGGGAGAGATTCCTTTGTATCACTGTGGACATCAGCACATCGGAGAAGAATAGTCATATGTATATAATGCCCAGTAGATTTTAAGATACAACAGAACGTATAATAGATTGGAAGGACAGAATTCCTCAAACATGAACAGCAAAGTAGCTTCATGAATAGCATAAATATTGTTCACCATGAATATGTAACCCATATGACTTTGAAACTTTTTGTCCTTTTACACCTTTGGTTTGGTAATGTACCCAGTAGCTTTATGCTCTATCAGATTATGTTGTGGCACGTAATAGGATCTGGTATTTTATGCTGAAGCTGAGTTTGCCATTGGGTTCTCCAGTTATGAAATTTTTGAACCTACATAAATGAAAACAGCATTTGGTATAATTTCTTTTACAGGGCAACAGGGCACCATGTGTCTCTGAGGTATCCTATTTAAATAGCTGAACCTTTTCTTAGATGAATTACAGTAGTTCCTCTTCTCTATGGAAAAGAGTGCCAGTACGTGCCTTTACAGTGTGCTCATCAAGCCTTGATCCCTAACACGACTGCTCATGGTGACCATCACCCAGCAACAAGAGAACTTCCCTTTCCCTTTGCACCAAACAATTTCCCCTACTCTAATCCACAATAATAGCACTTACACATGATCTTTGGCCACAGCTCAATATAACTAATTAACAAACTGAGCTCTAGGATAGCAAAGTAAGGAGCACAGAGATAATATTCTAATGGCATCTGTGCCCAGTGACAGCATAAATAAGGTGCTTGTAAATCTGCTGATGTTCTGCAGTTTTGTCTGGACTATTTATATAATTACATTTAAAAAACCCACTATGTTAGAGGAGTATTAAGATTGCAAAGTCCAGCACTCAAAAGTTAGGAAATGTGAGAAATAAAGGTTGTTTATGATCAATAGGGTTGAATTAAGGTTACGCAGACATTATGATACAACTTTTAATTACATGAACAAATGCTTGTTTCTTCCCTTCTTGCCCCCCCTCCTCACGCCGCCGCCGCCCCGGGACAGTGCACAGAATACATGGTACTTGGAGTATGAATCAAAGTTGTGAGGTGAGTGAAGCTATCTTAAAGACCCCTGCCACATTTATTTCAGAAGTTGGAATGTGGGAAGTGACCGAGGTAGAGGAAAGGATGGTCTTATGATTGAATCCCAACCCTGGAGAACTGGATTCTAACCCTGCTTCTGACAAAGTTTCTATATCATGCTAGGCAAGTCACTGAAACCAAAAACTTATCACAGGTGGCCACTTATTCTGTCATTTATACAGCAGAACTAAACAACAACACAAGCAAATACGATTCAGTTTAAGAAAAGCAGAAGTTTTGGAGCCTTAGCTAAAGACCTGTCTTCTTGGCCTCTCTTTCATCATTCCTCCAGAATTGCATAAGATGATGACTAGAGCTGGTCAGGATGATTTTTTTTCAGGGGGGTGGGGGAAGACAAGACACAGAAAATGCAGTTTCCACAAAATAAAAACAATACTGATTTTGCTGAAATGTTTTGATTTTCCATTTGTAAATCTTAAACAAAATATTCAGTTTTGGGTCATTTTGACCCAAACTGAAATATTCCAGTTTGTTGAACTAAGATGCATTCTCTCATTTGCATGGCACTACAGTTCACTATACCATACGGCCAAGATGTTGGCTGGGTGGAACTATAAATGATTACATCAGAGATTTAATCAGAGAAGTGCTATTTTATATCAATAGGCAGTTTGTGAAAAAAGTATAATATTTTGTGTCAGTCATATAAAACCTACAGTAAATATACTTTGAAATATACTTTGTATGTACTTAGGCACATACAGCATGTTTAGAGAACATTAATGAACTTAAAGTAATAAAAGTAGGCCTTGAATGACTCCTACTCTGCAAAGAAATATTTTGATAATTTTTTTTTCAAATAAGGTCATTAATCAAGACAATATTTTTATAAGTAAAGTAAGTGGTTCTTTTGATGCTGAAAATGCAACTTTTTACAGTCTCCTATTGAAAGTGGCTAGTGTTATAAAGAATATTTTATGGTTCCATATGGTACCCAATAGCCAATTTTTTAAGGTCAGACATCTGTGACATTCAGCTTCTTGTCTTGTTAAACAATTTCTCTGTTTTTCCTCTAGATATGCTCCCATGAATTTGCTAATTAAGAAACTCATAAGGGTAACTCTGTGCACCAAGTGCTAATGTAGAAAACTTAAAACTATAATAAAATATCAGTTGTATTAAGAATATCCATTTCTACTCTATAGGTCAAATTCAGACTATGAGAAAGCAGCTGCGCCTCTATTGTAATAAGTGGAGTTTTCTGGTTTTACTAGGTCTGAATTTTGTCCCTGAGACTTACATTTGTGTTTCTGTATTAAAACAGCAGCCTGGCTTCATCTTAGAAGTGTCTGCCATATAAACCTGAAAACACATATTAAGGTACATATCTTCTATCACCATACAGCAGGTAGCCACACAACTACCACCAGAGCCATAGAGACTAAATGTTGATACAAAAAACAATCAATAAAAGGCTAAATAAGCCATACATCATGCCTCCTACCCCTCTTCCCCATCCATCAGGTTCTGGGGGAACACTAAGTGGGGCAAATTCCAAAGGCAGGGATAGTATGCTCAATAGAGAGAACTTTAATTTGGGAACCAACCTCAGGAGCCTCCTGGTAGCTCTCAGTTTCTACAGTAGCAATGAGGATGATTTCAGGCATGAAAAGAGTTCCCTCTGAGGGAAAGATCATGACTAGTGTAGAGAGGAGAGGAAGGGAAGTGGTAGAGGTATATAAATTAAAGCCTAGAATAGAGAAGGTAAATTGGATACTCCTGTTTATCCAGTCTCATAACATAAAGCATGAAGAGATAGCCGATGAAACTGAAACATACAAAAGGAAATACTTTTTACACAACGTCTAATTAACCTTGGAACACATTACAGCAACGTATCACTGAAAATAAGGGGTTAGTAGGATTTTTTTTTTTTTATTAAGAGTAGACATGTCTACACTTAATGAGACTATCCATAGTTTAAAAAAAAATACAGAGGATACAAACCTTCATAGTACTGTAATTCAAGTAATACAAAGTAATGTTTCATGGCATAAGCTAACCACTAACTGACACGAGTAAAGAGGAAAATTCCTCTTTGGGTAGATTATTCCAAAATTTTTCATTAAAGGTTTCTTGCATTTTTCTCTGAAGCACCTTGTACTAGCCCCAATCAGACACAGGATACTAGACTAGAAGGATCACAGGTTTGAGGCAGTGTGATAACTCCTGTGTTTCTGTTTCCACTCAGGAGCCAAACAATTGGTTTATTTTGCATATTGTGCTCTGGGACTTATCTACATGGTGGGATAATGCACTCTTGGGGGGGGGGGGTGATTTCTAAAGTTCCCTTAACGTGTTGCACATTAATTGCTCTATGTAGAGCCTGCTGGTGTGCTTTAACACTGTACTGTTTGAAACAGTAATATGTTGAAGCATACTGGGGGAACCATTAGGGCTCCCCAGCAGGGGTAACATGGACCATTAATGATCAACACATTGGTGCACCTTAGAAATCACCCCCTCCCTCCACTACCCCATCATGTAGATAAGCCCTGAGACTTCATGACAAAACATATTTTAGTGCACATAAATGTGCAAAATTCAGGTTGCTCAGGGAACCAGAGCTCAGAATTTTTTGACATTAACATAATTTTGGCATTTAATTATATAACTAGACATATTACAATGAAATAAGCACTGGTAGTTATTTCAGGAAATAAGGTACATGCTGTACTATTTGTTATGAAAAACTGAAAGATTAAATAATGGTATAAGAACCCTATAAAAAACAAGTTTTAAAACTTGTGATTCATTACATGATATTGGCAGACTATCCGATTCTTAATTTACACATTACTTGGCCAAGTCCTACACTGAAAAAAAAAGTTACCAGCTATGAGTACTAAGATAGACATTTAACCTATGGCAGAATTAATGCATTTTGTACTACATCTGGTTACATACAGTTGTTGTCCTAAGTTTAAAAACATTTGGCTGCCTATATGCATTATTATACATATTTTCTTAACAGGTGATTTTAGGCAGTTTACTTGACTATATCAATAGTTTATATCATGTGCTAGTATGTATTTTAATTACAGCTGGCGGAAAGCATTCAGATAAAAAGTTTTGTTTCAGAAATTATAGTTTCATTGAAATCAATATTTTCCATAGGAAAAAAAAAGTAATTTTCAACAAAATTTTGCAGGTTTTCAAAGCAACATTGCAAAATGAAACATTTAATGATTTTGAAATGTATATTTGAAGTGAAATTTGTTTGAACATGTTGATTCAATTTACTACTTGATGTAATTTTAATGTCATTTTAAATCAATAAGTCAATTTAATACAAAAATGATCATTTAAAAGGAATATTTGGAATCTACACTTGCTTTTGAATTATTGAAGCATTTTATTCCAACTCAATGTGTCAAAAATTCATTTCAACTTTCCCAAACTGAGTTTTTTCTGAACTTTTTATTCTCTGAAAAATTTCAAATGTGTAAAATTTTAGCCTCACAAAAGGACAAAAATAAAATTTCCCATAGGACAAAAATTCCATTTTCTGACAAGCTACAATTTTAGCATATTGTTGGGGTGCCAAGAACACAAGATGGGTGCCTATTTACATTATAAAGAAAGAAAATTAAAATAACTCCAAAAATAGTGAGAATACAATTTCAAAAGGAATTTCATGGAATCATAGACATTAAAAATGGAAATATGTGATTAAATTATCTAGTCTGTCTCCCTGCCTGTCCTAGATAGACCCTCCCCCCCCCCAACCAGTTTTAAAAGTTTCAAACAAAATCTGCTACCTTCCTTGGGACATCATTCCCCAAATACAGCTTACATTATTTACACTTACAACATGCTAAATTTTCAAGTGTATCACTAAACTTATTTTCACAACTTTTATGCATCTAACTGTTCATGATACTTGCATTTGCATGTACAATTCAGGTTCTTACACGTGGAATACCCAATTTACAACCTCTTGTTTACAGAGGAGTTAGAAAATTATGACCAGTGCATTCAAAGAAACAGAGGTATGCCTTTAATGGGAAACATGCTACAAAGCTCAACTAAGGATTCAGGAACTAAATTATCTCCTGTAATATTTATTGCTTGATGATGATGATGATGATGATATCTCACTACTTTCATTGCTGGGAAAGAACTACACTTCCCCAATGAACTAAACTACAGTCATGTGATAATACAATAATACACAAAATATCACAACCACTAAATCTATAGTCTCTTTGTACAACTCATGTTTTAATTTGAAAAAATCTTATGAAAAATCAGCATTTCCATCTCATGCTCAAGGACACCCTAATTCTACAGCTTGGCTCCCCACCAAGAAATTAATCTAGAGCTGGTGAACCTCAGAAATGCTGCCCAACGATGACTGCTTCTAGGCCTATAAAAAGCTTAAAATTTAACTCAGTGAAAAAAAACCTCAGACAATCACTTAAAAATTCAGGGTTTGGACCAGAAAACACAACACTGCTGCAATACAATATATTCATCCATTCCTGTAGGTGGGATTTGGCTTTCAAATATTTCACCTCTCAGTCAGATCGATCCTCTTTCTTGACTCCCTAAGGGGCTAATTTGACCAGATACAAGGAGAGTAAGGTGCATCTGAGGGAATGATGGAGTCCTAAGTGTCTCTCATTGACACAAATCAATTCAGCTTCAGGCTAACTGGCTAACCTCACACATGTCAAAATAGTCATTTGTTCAGCAGAATGATCTCTCATGATTTAGTAATATTATTCAGAACATTACTGTACCTTTCATTTTAGCAGCTCCATTAGCTCCTTTGCTTGGAGCACTTTGAATTTCCCTGTGCCTTACTAGGGCCATTCTCAGCATTATCTTTTTTAAGCTTGCTCTTCATCCTTAGCCTAATGGCTGCATTCCGACTTGTAGTACTGAGCAAGCCTACAGGGCAAATACCTGTAGACTAGTCAGGCTAACTCAGCTCCTATATAGCAGTATCATGAATAGAGCAGGTACGTATAGCATTATAGGCCTTTCTTGAAAATTCTGGAAATCTTAGATGATATTTCACAGTTAAGGCTTCTTTTCACAACTATAGTTTTTTTGGTAACTATCTGCCACTGTAACAGAACCTTAGGTGTCATTATGGCTCTTGTTTGTGGGGAAAGAGACTTTATATGATTTTCTGGAAACCTGAGGATACTCTCTCTCCTGTGGCACTGGGGACTGAGACTTTAAGGGCTGTGCTTCTCAGACAGGGTGTGGGCTAAGCACAGCTTCCTGGAACAGGACACAGAATAAAGCAGATCTCTTGCCAGTACCTTAAGCACTGAGTGATCACTGACCACCACATCCCCAGCTCTACCATGGCCAACTCCCTGCCATGGTGACTTAATTTTATTTCAGCCAGAAGGGAATTACTGAAACTCCTTAATGTGGACAGAGATCACCTTTCATACATAAAATGTGAAGGGATGAAACAGTAGCAAAAGCTAATTTCTGTGCTAATGGCAGAGAAGGAGTTTGAGAGCCCAATAAGTCCTGTAAATTGTGTCATACAAAACACACATTGGTCCACAGGAGGACTGGTTTCTAATCATTTTCTCTTTCTCCACCCAACTTTGTTTTAAATAATACAATATTTCCCTGTCCACTTTAAAAATCTAAATGGCAATGCAGTGCTGGTTAAGAAGAGGGCATCCTCCTACCAATCAAAAAAGAAAGTTTTGTATAAGAAACAGACTCTTTTCCTAAAAATTCCTACTTGGGGCAGGCAGGGTATCCTTTCACAGACCACTTGCCCAAGGCATCTTTAAAGCCCCATGAGTGAAGCTTCATAGAGTGAGTCAGCATGATATATCAGGTCAACACAACTTTTTAATTTTTTTTGATACATTAATGTAGATTAAATAAGTGTACTATAATTCTATTATGTTTTCTTTTCTGTTACTGTTTTAAACACACACACACACAAAGGATCATGCAGAAGAAGTTTCCAGACCTGCAAAAGGTTTTATTTGGGGTTGGTTTGTAACATAGTGGCAGTGTTTCATAATTGTATTAATTGTTGCACCTAGAATCACCAATCGGATCTGGTCCTTAAAATTAAGTTGCACAAGGTATGATGGTCCTGGACCCCAGATAGGTTACAAACTAGCTTAGGTCAAGATGGATTAAGTAGGTGGACAAACAAACTGATAGGGTCTGATTAAAATGATAGCTTCACTGGTGTTCAGGGCTCCTCCCTATTTAGTGTAAATTGATATTAAATAACTATTCTATTATTTGAATTAATCTCTTCTTCCAGATCACCCATGAAGTCTTTTATCGCATGTAAAAACTCACATGTTTTAGTAGGTTACAGGTTAATACAGAGGTTAAATTCTATCCCAGCACTGTTCCAATGACACCCCACTTGACACCTGCCCCTGGATTTTTGTTGCTATTAATCTCTTTTGTTCATAGTCCTGCAGCCAGTTTTCAGCCCATGTGACATGACAGAGTTCATGTTCAAGCCAATTTGAATTAAATTTTTTTAGTGAGATTCCTTGAGGCAATGTATCAAATGCTTTCCCGAAGTCTAGATTTATTACTGCTATGGCATTCTCTTCTTCCCCAGCTTAGTAATTCAATCAAAAAAGCACTCAAGCGTGGCATGATTTGTTCTTTATAAACTCATGCTTATTGTTGTGTTACCCACAGAATGCTTAGGAATATATATTCTCCTAATATTGGTTCTAATATGTTATTTTAATAATTTAATTATGGTGTATGACTGAAAATTAGCATATAATGTATGTACATTTATACACTTGTGTTATTATTAAAAGCCACTTATTTAGCACAGTAGACATACATGGTATTTTGCAAACTAAGGCCCCAATCTTGTAAACACATATGTATGAGTAGACCCACTGAAATTAAGATCTCTACTCTGCAACCCTGTTTAGTATTTATGTGCAAATCAGGATGTTAACCTACTTGTATATTTCTCCTTTAAAATTAGTCTTACCAAAAAAGGCTGTAGTGTGTTGAATAAAACCATTTCCCTGCCCTGCAATGAGAAGAATTTAAATGATCTTAATAGTGATTAATCTGTGGTCTCTGAACACTCTGGATTCTCCCAAAGGACAGAAAGGTAGCCCAAAGTATAGCTGAGAGTCTGATTCATCGCCCATTTGTACAACATTGCCAGCACTGTTACACATGCAGGCCATTACAAATAGCTATAAAGATGGCAAAATATGAGTTGTTACATGACATCTGGAGAATGATAGCCATGAATTTTCAATCCACTGTTTCTTTATTCCTTCTTGTACCATTCATCCTGCCCTATGTCTCAGCACTGTTTAAAATGTAGTATTTTAATTTTTTTGTTCTACAATTTTCTTTGAAGCAAAGCAAACTTTTGACGTAAGCTAAAGGGCTGCGATGCTGGATTTGAAGTGACTTGAGACACTAGATATTAATGATGTATAAAAACCCTAATGCCAGAATAGTTTTAAAATTTCTTTATTATATCATTTGAGGTCCATTTGTACTGAATATGGAAATCTCCTCCCAGTTTGTGGCCCCTCCTGCAAAACTCTTGCTCTGTATTTCAGAAATGTTATGTTTTCTCTGTGTGAGGTATATAGCCCTACATGAGTGTGGTCTACCATATACAGTATAAACTTTAATTTGCTTTATCTGAAATTATCTTACATGGGGTTTATGTTGATAGGACCTTAAAAGCAGGATTATTTTAAGCCTTGTTAAAGCAAGGCAGCCTTTCATTCAGTTAAGCCACAAACTGTCCATTCCCAAATTTCTTACTGTGGCAAAGAGGCCACTAAAAGTCCTTTAAGACATGCTGAGACGTGTGCAGGTGCAAGAAGCAATGACAGTTTTCTTTAGGCCCAATGTCACATCCATGAAGATGGCAAAACCTTGCTGGACTTAGAGCCAGCTACACCTCATAACCATTCAGTCCAAAGGAGACTGTTGAAGCAGCTTCTGGGGAGTCATCTATTGATTTTGGGGGGAGTAAGCACATGCTTGTAGTCTAGTATGAAAAATTGTAAAAACTGGCATTTGAAGGGGGGCAGGAGATTGTTACATTGACCAAGGGTTAAGCTTGGATTTGAGATCCCCTGATTTGCCTGAAAAACTCGTGAGGTGCCATTCGATGTAAGCAGATAAAACTGCAAGCTTAAAGACCAAAGTAAACACGGCAGAATCATGTTCTTGTGGTGGCCCAAGGACAAGGCAGGCTGATGTTTCTACTTTCCCTGGGTTAAGGAAAGAGGAGATCTAGATGGCCACAAGTCATGCCACCTGACCAGCCAATGGCCCCGAGGAGGCCTGCTTGCTTGAATACGGTACCAGCTCGAGATACCGACTACTGGCCCCTAAACAAGGCTTCCTTAATATGATGCTTTAAAGAAAAAGCAAGAATCACAAAAACACAATCCTTCTCCTTTTTAAGTACAGTACTTTCTTTCATTATTTAATACAGTCACAGGGTGGTCACAACTAATATTAAATTTTCTTACACTAAGTAAGAAATGTATGTATGTCTCTTTAGGTAATTGTATGTGAATGAACTGATATTAGAATTTGGGCTGGCAGATGCCTTCCTAAGCAGTTCCTCTCTTAGTCCACATTGTGTTGCTCTGGTTATTAAAAGTGTTAGCCACTCTGCCTGTAAGAGGAATAACAAGTTGCTACTCTCTGCTGTATTCAAAATAAAGAAATTAGTGAGTGTCATACTCTTCCCTCCCAGCTGAATGACTCCTTCAAAGAACCTAGGTAATACTTCAAGTACTGAGAAAGAAGCGATGCCTCCTTAAGTATCTGGGGTTCATGTGTGTAAGAATAACCACATATTAACTAAACTGAGGTTAATGTATCTGCTGTGTTCATTTGATGACTACATCAATTGGTGACTGCATCAATTCAAACAATTGTAAATGTATTTATTAAATTAAGGTACAATTGGAATTATGTATTGATCTATTTCAAATAATTTAGTAAACTTAGTAATTTAGTCAGTAACATACTTGCTTAGTTTTATGTTTACTTGATTATCTTAATAAAATATATAAAGTACACCAAACTGTTTTTTTTCCCCTCTCAAAACTGCAACAGGTCAAACCCAAGGGCCAGTGTACCTTTGTTAAACTGTTGGTAAGTTAGTTGGCTCTGCCCTAAATTAAGATCTACATCTAACCCTTAATCTGACATTTTCCACTGGTGTATTTTACTAAATCAAGGGTGAACTGCATTGGAAACATCGTATTTGTGGCCATACAAATATTATCACTCAGGATACTAGATTATTTGCACATGCAGTGGTTCAGTAGATACATTAACAAGGATAAGGCTAATAATAGGGCTATCCATCTTAAAACGGAAATTATATTTGGTTTTTGCTATTGCTGCATTATTCAGACTTACGCCTCTAAGCACTGCTTTGTTTTTGATTTTTTTTTTTAAAGGTAAACACTAAATTTCTTTCCCAGGCTCTAGGTGGGTGATTAATGCAGTCAGTGTTGCATGCATTTCTTATATACAAAAGTTATTGGGCTAGAGAACCTCAGCTGCACATAATATCCACTTGGTATAATAGTGTGTAATGGGGAAGGCAAAGGGGCAATTATAGTTTGTTTCTATATTAGTCACAGCATAATTTAGTGAAGTCTCTTCCAATACACCACTTTCTCTCCTTTCCCTAGGGGCTGGAGAAGGGTGGGGCCTAGGGACAATCTTGGGATGCCTCCATGCCCAATGAATCCTCAGCTAGGAAGATCTGTCAGCTTTATGCCCAAATCTGGCCAATTCTGTTAGTTGTACAGTCACTCAATTCTAATTAATTTTAGTAGACAACTGAGTGCTCAGGGACAGTGTCCAAGTTTGCTGAAAAGGGAGATATTCTCCTTCTGGCTGATTTTAGTGACAAAAATAATGTGTGTTGGATAAGTGCCAACAGGTAAGAAACCTCCTAAAGGTTCTCACTAGTGACAAAGAGAAATTTGAGGCCTGTCCAAGTTCTTTCTGGGTGGTCACTATATTATTTTTTTCAGAAGATTATATTTTTCCTGAGCCTCCTAGCTTTCCACCTTGCCCTTCCACGATTTCTCATCCATTGATTTCTCTACTTTCCATGAAAGGCTTTCTTCCTTCCCTGTCAACTCTGACACACACACTCTCACTCTCTCATTGACTCCTGGGTTGACTCTACTACTGCCTCCACTCCTCTTCAAACTTGTTTTCAACACTGATATCCAACAAAAGAGAACAAGTAGGAAGGTAATAGGCAGACAGACATGCAGGCAAGCAGCTCCAAAGAATGCCAGACACTTTCCCATAGCCTAGTACTAACTAGAGCTTCTGGCTGCTGTGAAGGTAGAATGGGATTTAATTCTTCCCCTTTAGCAACAGCTCCTGCAGGACTCCATGACCTCAAGAACCACCAAACCCCAAGAGGGCAGGATTGACACTCAAAGGTGAGTGCCTTGAAAATGTTTTTTTGTGAAGAATGCATTGTAGCTTTTGCATGAGAGCACTCCCTTGGCTGCCCTTTTAGATTTTCCTCCCTTTTTACTGTGGAAAAAATAGTTAAACAGTGTCCAGTCTAAAGAAATATTTGCAACTCAGAGCACTTTAGATATTCCAAGTGCTTTAAAAAAAATAAAAAAATAAAAAACACCACTAATTTAAACATTACTGCTAAACTTTATTGGGCATTTACCATGTGCCTAGACATCAAGGCTTCAAAATAATGTAATATTTTGCATCTATACAGTAACTCATCTGAGGACCTCCCAATATTTTACCAATGCTAATGAACTAATGTAATTTTCCAAAGGCAAAAATGAAATACAGGTCTCCTCTCCACAGGTCTCATCCAATACCCATTGAAGTCAGAGGCGCCTGTTGAATTCAATGGGTGTTAGATCTGGTATTATTAGAGCTGGTCATTTTTGATCAGTTGCACGTATCTGTACCTGTCTAAAGTGATAGCCAGATGGTCAAAGGCAGCTAACAGGCTTGTGTGTGTTATACAAATGATGAAGTACAGTTTGATACTAGCAATACAGAAAAAACCACCACCAGGATGATGCTAAAATGGGAACAAAAATTCAGTCCTCAGAAGCAGCACTGCCAATAGATATGAATCCCTGTTGTCTTCATGCTCTGATTCGACAGAGAATATGGAAATAAAACCATACTAAGCCAGACACAATGACAGAAAATAGGATTTCTAGAAACAAAACTGAAGAGACTCTCAAATTCTTGCTTTCAAATCTGGGTTTTAACATTCAAAAAAATGTGATTCAGCATGTTTTTAATATGATTAGCTCAGTGATCCTTCAAGATGAGAGAACTGACAAAATATAAAACTTTGGTGGAATAATGTCATTGTATGGCTTTCTGGATAAACAAAAAGATACTAGTCATACTAGTCCACAGTGTATGAGCTTGCTCATTTTTTCCACCCCCACACAACTTCAAAACTAAGTCTCTCTGTCTGCTAGAGTATAATGGTGTTTTGAAATATTTTCAAAAAACAGTGAACAAGCATTGATCTTGGTGACAGTAAGGAAACTGGCAGTCAAATACCAAGTTTAATGTGTACACCTCTCCCACCTAATAGTCACTGATAACTTATGATATTTCATGGCTCTGTGGTTAATATATGGCTGCTGACTACTACATTTTTTGCAATTTACTTCGCTTTTGTGATTTACAAAACAGTCCGATACGTAAACTTTACCTTCAGCATTATAGTCTGATGCTTACTTGCAGCATATTTAATTCAGTTTTTAAACATCTCAAAACACAGAAGCATCAGATTCATCATTCAAAAGTTTCTGATAACCTTTCAAATAATTAGTAGGAATTCCAAATTTTCAAGTTTGAAATTTCAGACTGAAAAGGTCACCTGTGAACATTAGGAATACTGACTTATGCACCAAAACTTTTCTTTAAAGTGCAATTAAGGTACTTGACTGTCAAAAACTCATTTGAAGGAACTGTTAAATTATTTTGGTGGAGTCATGATGTAGGCTGGTAAAACTTGCAGTATTAAAACATACCAGCCACAAATGTCAAGTTTTATTAGGAGACTGGTTTTAGCTTGTGGCAAAGTCAATTGGAAGCTACTTTGCTGTTGCTATGCAGATTTAACTGAAGATTTAAAATTCATTTTCATCTCTCTCACTTACCTTGGAGTAGAGTAGTGACTGAAGTATCATTTAAAATGTCCTGGCCCTTCTACATTGCCATGAGACTTCATCAAGGCTTCCTCTTTAAGGAGATGTGGAAGCAGGAAGGAGAACTTTCTTTGGTATGCAGGATGTTAAGTAGCAGGTATACACAAAACCAGCAACAGCCTCAGTTAGCTTTTCAGAAACATATTGTAAACCTGAATTCCTTGGCTACTCCTTAAAAATTAACCTTTGGCTAACCCTACTAGTCTCTCTTAGCCTTGACCTAAGTGCTGCATTTTCTTATTTCAATGCACACCCTGCTTAACAGTTTGCTTTTATACAATTTATTGAAATGCTGAAGACCTCATTCCCCTAGCTTCCTTTGTACCTATCCCACTGCTTCTTTCATGTCACTAAAAGTGTCTACTCTATGCTCTCTCTTTTAGGTTGTCTTTCTTCCTCCCCCCCGCAAACACACCTTCCCTACTCATTCCTTTTCCCTACTTTTTTGTGACTAAAAACATGGTTATAGTCTCGGTGTTGATGTCCATGTTGGCATTGACACTGCTTTGGCTGTTTCGTCACTTTCAGCTTGCTTTGGTGACTATTCTGGGCATGTTTTCAGAGTAGTGGGTGAAAGGAACAAGAGAGTCAGAGTGGAGGAAGTGGCAGAGTTGATCAAGAGAGGCAGTGGGAGTGAGGGTGGACAGGATGGGAAGGAGAAAGTTCAAGACGAAAGAATTCAGGAAGTCAGTAAACTGGAAATCATGAAAGGAGCAAGTGGGAGGGTGAACATAATTGTAAGAAATAAATCAGTGATCAACCACTGGGAATTTGGGACGAAACACAAAGCTGCTTCCATTCTAGGGCACTGCTACACAGGAGGAGGCACAGAGGAGCTACTCTCCAGGATTGAACCAAGAACTGGAGTTGCCAGCATGGGAGAAGTGAGGAGGAAAAAACCCCAACCAATAGGATTAGCACCAACATCCATAGAGGTACATCCAGGGGAGAAGGGAGCTGGGTAGAATGTGCTAGGGAATAGTGAGGGGAAGATGACCTGGACCCAGACCTGTAAAGGTATTTAGGCATTTGTGTGCTCAGCTTTGCAATGGCTAACTGATTTAGGACCCTAAATCTCAGACAATCATTGGGATTTAGGGTTCTAAGTGCCTAAATCACTTTCAAATATGAGACTTTGGCATTGCAACACAGTGCCTAAACACCTTTAAAAATCTTGGCCCTGGTGCCTAGGCAACATGTCCAAGGGAGTAGGGAGCCAGGCAAGTAATCAATATGTCCAGGGAGTGGGGAATCAGGCATTATGCACAGACACACATGGGAAGAAAGGGAAGCTTGCTCAGGGAATTGTGGAGAAGGCAATCAGGTGGCAGGCAATTCAGCATATAAAGAGAAAGGAGCAGATGAATACAGGAGATAAAAATGAAGAGCAAAAGAAATGGCATGATATTTTTCAAAAAGGAAAACTCACATTAAAAACTGTCAAAATACATTAGATACTTCCCAAATATCATTTTTCCCCCCACATACATAGTTGTTGCAGCTGCCATAAGGATGTTGTGTTCTCACAAATAGGGTTATGATTTGTAATTGGGAAAGGGATGTCGTCCATAAGGGAATATGTCTATTAAGTATTAAGATGTATTCTGCTCTATGGAAGGATTGGAGAACCCCTAGCCATGCAGGAACCAAATTGTGAAATATCAATAAGATGAAACAAAAATAAAACAAAAAAGCATTTATTATATTTGATTTCAGTTTGCCCTTATTTGATTGATTCTTGTTCTGTGCTCCATCACCTATAGTGTGTTTGACAAGTAGAGTACTGAAATCTCAAGCTTTTCAAGTGATTTAATGGAGGAGGACAACCCATTGAGACACAAGGGCCAAGACCTCTATTTGGCATGGTTTCAAAGGCCATTTGTACATTTTTCCTTGGGCTAAAATCTCATGGATGCTACTATGACAGAAACTTTTCTTAGAAGCCTGCCTGGTACTACAGTGAGCCTCAGGATGAGTATATGGAATAAACAAACTGCCTACAGAGTGAAGGGATAACACATGGAATTTAAATCCCCCCCCCCCACACACACACACACTTTTGGCAAGATTTTGTCCAATCCCCAAATGCAGCTAAAATTTAAAGAGGGTGAAATGATGAAAATTTGTCTGTATTTTAGGAGTGTTGGAGCATTTGTAATATAAACATTACATATTAGGCTCCATAGCATGAATTCTGAATTTGAACATGTTAAGTTAAAATTGGTTTACACAAACAAGGTAAGTGTTACACCGCGTAAGGAACTGTGTGTCACTGCATTATTGCTGCCAAAGAAAACATGACATTCAGGAAGACTGGAAATAAAATGTACCATTTGGTGAATTCCTCAGCCATTCTGTCACATGAAGAGAAACAAAATATTTTAAATAGTTGTCACTGTGCCTCAGTGGGTCACAGCTGAGAATATCAGATTCAGGACAAAGCACTGAGAAATAGGGCCGACTCACCCACACTGGTGGTTATTCTACATAAAAGATATATCAAGCCAGTTTACTTTTTTTTTTTTTTTTTTTTAACTTTTGTCCCACCACATTGGTTAATGAGAAGTCAAAAATGCAGCCTCCTTAAGCACTCATTTCACCACTCAGACACTAAACTTTACAATTAATGGTTATTTAAAAAAACAGTTTCATCCAAGAAAGGGTCCTTCTAATCCCAAGAGATCAGCCACACAGCCAGGTCAATATACAACTCAGATCTTACCCAAAAATCATGCGGTTGCCAATCCTTTAGATATTGATACTAAAGGTTTATTTATAAGAAAAAAGGATGAGGAGAGAAAATGGTCAAATCATATACCTGCAATCATTGCAAAGTTCTTGGATCAGGTTTGTAGCAGCAATGTTACAGACTGCTTATAAAATCTTTGGTAACTTCCAAAAGATTGGAAGGTCTTTTTAGTGCAAGTCCATAGTTCAGAGATCAGATCAGGAAAAAGGCAAAATTTAAATGCTTCCAGGATCTTTTACACCTTTTCCCATGTGGGGGGACTGCTTTCAGTTTTAGTTTATGGAAAATTATAGGCACAAGATGGAGTCCAGGGTCACATGAGCTAGTCACATCCCCTTACATAGTTTGAGGACTCATAGAAGCAGCCATTACCCATATTCTGGCTAAAATGTCCACAGGAAGGCTCACTGGATGGAGATGAGCTTTTTCTATGACCCATTATGAGAGCTAAGTATTCTTTGAGGGGCCATCAACTTAAATAGTTCATTCACAAATTGCTGGCCAGGCTGGACATAAAACACCTACCAGGTAATACCACAATACAGACATTTGAAATACTAGTATAGTTACAAAAATACACATGCATATAAACAGGATAATCAGACTCAGAAAATCGTAGCTTTTCCATTGACACCTTACATGATATACTTCGTACAAGATTCGTTACAATTGTGTAACAGTGGTAGCAACAATGATAGACATGGTCATATTTCAATCATACAGCATCACAGCAATACATACCCAATTGTTTGGGAAACACTAATTTATAGTAAAGCCAATAACTTCCACAGAGTTTAGAGATCCTCAGGAGAAAGTAGGCTAATAAGTGAAAATTATTGCTTTAAAAATAATAATCATGGATTGTTTGAAAATTTAATTTTCAAACATTCTGCATGTGTGACTGTTTATACATAAATGTGGTAGTTATTTTAAACTAAGAAATTACACATGGAAAACAATGTTAAAAGAAAATTAAGCTAACTTATTTTTAATGTTGTGCATGTGAGTGATCCCGTTGTCTTCAATGGAGCGCCTCATACTGGTAAAATTAATTACACAAGTAAGTATATGCAGGATTGAGGCCAACATTTGAATGATTCAAAGTCAGGAAATGCCAAAGTGAGGATTACTTGTACCCCAGGATGGGTGGGGTCTGGGAGGGAGGAAGTAGGAAGAAAGAGCAGCTCTTTGGGAACCTCAGAAATCAAAATTCGGGAGAGGCACGGGACATGTTGGGAACACACATGAACAAGAACGTGTGTCTCGGTTGCAAAGGGTTTGTGAACCTGAGTAGTGGGCAGAGATTGACAAATGCAATAAACCTTGAACTCATGTGGCATTAAAGTTCATTGTGAATGTTTTGAACAGATCTTTACAAGAGATCCATGGTTCAGCTGTCTTAACCTTTGAAGAAGGTGGTAATAATAAATAAAATAGAATACCAACTGGCTCTTAAAAAGGATAAAGGAATGATGTTTTTTCCTCAGAAAAGGAAAGGAGCAGGCAATGGTGGTCATTTAATGGTCTCCTCACATAGAATATTCTGGTAAGGGTATCTACACATTGATTCAGCCGGAGAAGGTGTAATATATTAGCACAGTCTTTTAGATCACATGCATACTAAATATTACATCTGAAATCTACTTTGGAAAGTTGTATTTCTTGGTTGATTTAAAGAAGTATTGTAAACACCTTTCTGAGTAAAGTGTACCACAAAAAGACCGAGGAATAACATTTGTTTATTTCTCTATTTACTATTTCCCCCCTACACGAATAATGCAGTCACTATCAAGAAGAGAGCTAATAAACACAAACTAAATTCAAAGCAAACAGACAATGTGCTAATTATAAAAATAAAAAGATAAAGGCAAAATGAAGAGGAGACAAACAATCCTACTAAAGTACTTTGAATTACATTACACTAATTAACTTAAAATTATCTCAGCTACAGATAATCCTAGGATGAAGATGTAAGCCTAGGGATGTTCTAACCAATATCCTCAGTACGGGCAATAATTTAGCCAAACATGTAAGCACAGGAATAATCTTATGGAGCATAAGCTTTCGTGGGTGAATACCCACTTCGTCAGACGCATGACGTCTGAAGAAGTGGGTATTCACCCATGAAAGCTTATGCTCCAATACTTCTGGGAGTCTAAAAGGTGCCACAGGACTCTTTGTTGCTTTTTTACAGATCCAGACTAACACGGCTACCCCTCTGTTACCTTAGGAATAATCTTATTGACTTTAATGGGAATATTCACATCACTAAAGTTAGGCACATTGTTTAGGTGCTTTGCTGGATCAGGACCCAGTATCTCTAAAGGTATTTCACAAAACCAGTACTATGAAGGAAGATTATCTACCCAATTAGAGTCAATAAGGAATGGTGGTCAGTGTTGCACAGTGGGGACTTTCAAACCAGTTCTAGTGGGGAGAAAATGAATTATAACACAGTGAGTGCTATATTTTGAAGAGTGAGCATGCCCTTTTGCTGTGCTTGATGTTTGTGCTCTTAGTGCCCCAATAAGCATGCACAACTCTAGTTCTCATTTCCATTGCCATAAGGTAAAGATTTCCCTAGATTCTGGTCTTAGATTTGAAGAAAAGGCTAGTAGTGATTTTGTGTGTCTGTGTTTGGTGGTGGGGTGTCTAATTCAGTGCACCTAAAAAGGGCCCGATTTTCAGAAAGCATTTAGTATTTTTCTTGTGGAAATCCATCCCCCTTAAACTGTTCAAGTGGGTCACTATAAATTAGAGGCTCCACAATTGCTAGTCATTACTGAAAATTTAGCCCAATTTCAGCATTGTAATCTTAGATTGATTCCCAAATCTAGGCATTATGGTCCTACAAACCATCTACAGGCATTTTGTAAATATTCAAAATGAACCCCCATAACCCTAAATATTTTACAGGAAGTGTGCCCCAAATGGTGTGTTTACATCAGAAGAGTCATCAGATATGCAAACTCCCATTGAGTTGTAATGAGAGGCTTGTACGTCTGCAACTCCTTGCAGTAATAAAAACATTGAGGCAGTTGCTTTGGGGAGGAGGGAAGATTACACTTCTCCAAAGACCTGAAGTCTATCCTGCTCTTTTTTCAGCCATGAGTTGAGAACCTATGCCTTCTCTGGAAGGAAAATGCAAAGCAAAACTACTTTGTATTTCAATTAAAACAGCAACAAATGCTAGTATGTTGAAGAGAAATAGGAAAGGAAATGTAATAAAGGAAAGATCATTTATATTTATGGTCTAATTACTGCTATTTTGCAGTGCTCTTTCCTAACTACCTATACATGTCTTGACTCTGCTCCCTAGCTCAGGCAGCACTGGGTTCATTATAGGAGCTCCTCCACTTTTAATTTGCATTTTGAGTGCTGATCATACATTTGGATTTTAGAAACATTGAGCTAGATTTTGGCCTGCAGCTAAGCTGCACTTGGTGCAGGAGACATTAGGGAGCTAGTTCTAGCTCCCTTATGTTATTCCACCTCGCCCTGCCATACATTAGAGCACCTGTGGAGCTGCTATGACTCATGCCACTAGTGCAAGTTGCCCTTATGCTAGTAGTGGAAAGGCATAGCAAGTTCTGCTCCACTACATCCTCTCCCTACCTTGACACACTGCTGGATGTGGAGCTGGGAGCCAACTACGCAACCTCTGCCAGTTTCACACCAGTGCAGAGTTCCCGTATACAAGGAGAATTCTCTACAGGCAGTCTCCTGCCAGAATACTTTTTTGTGCCACTGCAGCAATGTGAAGTGGACCAGAAATTCCATGCTCTGTTTTTTATTAGTTACTGAGTGAACTAATTTTCAATACCAAGAATGTTACTAAACTCAATGCAATACCTCTGTTACCAAAAAAACCCCAACAGTTTTAAGTATATTCTGCTGGAAATTCCATGCATTAAAACAATTGTGTGGAACAGGCCTCTGCTTTTCTTGTTAGGTTTCTTAAGAGATTTAGGGCCAAATTCTAACACTGGATGAATATGAGACCACATCCTACTATAATGGGAGCCAGATATGTGCATCCTAGATTAGAATCTTGCTAACACATATTTTATTGTGAGCATTTGCTCATGGTGATCACAGGAAGGGGGGGGGAGGGGGAGGAAAATCACTTAATTTGTCATGGGAAAACAAAGAATTAGGATGTAAACCTTATCTGAAAGGGATTCCCTTCCAGTTAACAATTTCCAAGGGATGTACAGTACAAGGTCACCATTCAGAAATTCTACAGAGGATCACCAGTGAGGTCAAGGTCAAGAGAGATTGGGTTTTAAGATTTAGAAAGTGTGGTTGGAGATTGATTCAGATGCATTAAAAGTGAGAGTAGTAAGAAATCCTGAGAGATAAATATATTTCAGTTTCATCTCCTCAGCATGGGGAGGGGAGTTGAAGAGAGAGGGCTAATGTAAGAGCTCTCAAACTTATGACCTTGCAGAGACTCCCCAGGGTCAAACTTATTGCAAATTCAGGTGTTTCACAGTTCACGCTGCCACTTTGAGTTCTTGCAGTTAACAAGATTTACGTCTCTGAACTAGAATCTGTACATTTCCATAAATGCCACTCAATAGGATATCATTCTGGTCTTCTGATAGTTCATAAAGAAGTCAATAAGTATCTGTTATTTATTGAGATGTCAACTGCACAAACCTTTATGTACATGGTAAGACAAGCAAGTCTTGTTCTTTTTAAAGACCCATTGGTCTCCTGCAGGGCACACTTCAAGGAGTTTCATTCATGTAATCAATATATTTCTATATTTATGCACCTAATCAGGGCACATCTGCTTTCCTGCTAAAGTACTCTTCAATAAGAGAATCACAATCAAAATTATTAGCTTTATTACATTGATTTTTTGTTCTGCTTGTTACTCAGACCACAAAAATAATTACATATTTTTCTTTCAATTACTACAACCAGACACAAAATCATTTCTATAGAAAATATTTCCCTGGTGTCAAGACCAAGGCATCTTAAACTACAAATGCTGCCATTCCTCATTTTAATTATTAGAATTTAACAGTTCCACAGGTTATTTTTAAACATTTTTCCTCTCTAAAGAGAACATCTGTTTCCCAGTATGTGAAGAGAAAGCCTGCCACAGCTGCCTCCACCAGAACCTGACAGAACAACCAGGAACAACTGAGGGACTAGAATTGGCCCCTTCCTCTCTCTAATGTAGCTTCCCAGAGCAGCCAGATCTTGCAGGGTCAATTGCACGGATTGCTTCCCTGGTTAGTAGCACCTTGTAAGTGTCATTAATACAGAGCAGTGATAAAAAGTGCAAAAATTTTAAGTTGTCCAGAACCTGTTTTCAGGTACACTGTGTAAATTCAGAGTAACACCTGGAGTAAGACCATTAACGTCAAAGATTTGCCCCAGTGTACCAGTGGCAATTTGTTTTTATTCTCTGTACTTAAATTAGCTCTGACAATGTGTGCTCAGCTAACAGCTCATACTGAGGCCCTTAAGACCTGCATGTGGAGAGTAACCTTGACATGCTGCTGCCACCTCACTTGTGCACTGAAAGTTGGCTTAGTTACATCTCTGGTACCATCCTACTCCTCTGGAAACTGGGGAGGTCCCAGCCAGAGCTAGTACAGACGTACCAGGCCTCCACATGGGTGCCCTGGGATCACCACAGATTTTTCACAATCTAGAAAGTTTGAGGATAAGTCCCCATGACCTTCTCTCCCCCTGCTGGAAGATCTCCATGTCCTCCTTGAGTTAAAACTCAGATTTCCCTCCACAAAGCAGCTTCCTATGGGTTGTTCCAAGGAAGGGGATAGCGTGGGCCAATAATAGGACAAACCTGCCATAATTAAACTAAAATGGTACAGTTAACTTTAGGTTGCTGGAGAAAAACATAAGTGTTCATTAATACTGCTATTTAAGAAGGTTGTGAGTGGGAAGTTGGGATAAAAGTGGTTCAGCCATAGCTGAGTTATGAGAATGAGGATAAAAAAACCCACACCCTTTTCAATTCCAAAGTGGAGTTTTGCCCTAGTATAACTTGAGCTTGACCTGTTTTACAGGCCTCAAGGAGGAAAGATGAAAAAGGTTTATATTTCAAGATCAGTTCAGTATCTTAAAATGATAAAGTATTTGGAATATTTGCAAGTGCATTGGAAGATATTCTACACAGCTATTCATAGCACATTTAAGCTCCGTGGCTATAGAATAATGGGTATATACTAGAGCAGGGGTAGCCAACCTGAGCTCGAGGAGGAGACAGAATTTACTAATGTACATTACATATTACTGTGGCTCTTTGGCAATGATTTTTCACACACACACACACACACACACACACACACACACACACACACAGTTGCTAATTTATATTCATTATAAATATACAATGTATAGTTAATAACTTAATCTTTTACTTAGTAAGACTTCTGGCAATCTTTGCTTTCAACAATTCCCTTGAAGTTTGGTTTGTGCTCAGTTGTGCTCACACGCAGCAGTTCTCCTAAGTGGCTGTCAAAACAGATTGGTGCTTGGATTTCACATGTTTGAGTGTTGAGAAAACAGACTCAAAGATAGGTTGAGGCAAACATCAAGATTAATTTTAGGGCTGCACCTCTGATGTTAGGGTAAGTAAGGTCCCCTTTGTCTTCTGAACAGATTTCAAATCTTCCAAAAGTTCTATTATTTCTATCTGGGATGTTGCTTCGTCAATGACTAAAGGGGTCTTCAGGAAATCTGCTTCAGCACTAAAAGGGTCAATCAGAAATCTGATCCGAGGTCTTTTCTGCTGCAAATCTTGGAATCTTTCCTCAAAACTGTCCTTAAGATTTTTAATCATGCTCACATACCTAGTTGTGCTCTGTTTTAGGGGTTCTGCTGCATCTTCTTTTGATATAGCTTGAAGTTGTGACATTGAGGGAAAGTGCATCAGCTCTCCCTCAAGCATTTGTCTGTGAAACAACTGCAGTTTGTTCATGAATGCAAATACGCCTTGCACTAGATCAGAGAGCAACCTGAATTTTCCTTGTAAGTCCACGTTTAGTTTATCCAAATGCAGCATGTCTGCAAGAAATGCCAAGTCTAGAACCCATCCAGGATCTGTAAGCGCAGGGTGTATTCTGTGCTTCTCCTCCATAAACAATTTTACTGGTTCCAGGAGCTTGGGAAAAAACTTTACCTCTCAAGAGCCATCGAACTGCTCAGTGAAATGGCAAATCGGCTGGGGAGTCGTCTTCATCCAGTTCTTCACTTAGATTTTGAAATGCTCTGTGATATGAGTGCATTTGAGAGAATGAATTTCACAATGTGCAAGACAGGTTTCATGACGTGATCAAATTTGAGATTTTTAGATATCAGTTGCTCCCGATAAATACAGTAAAATGTCCAAAATTCGAGAAAGCTCGTCAGACTTACAAAGCGCAACTAATCCATTTGCAGATCCCCACATGCATGGAGCCCCGTCCATTGCAATGGCAGTGAGCTTCAGTAAAGGCAAGTGTATTTTTGCAACTACCAACATCAACGCCGCCTTTAGATCTCATCCACGAGTTCTGTCCTTTAATGACACGATATTGAAGAGTTCTTCCCTTACAACACGGTCCTCAGACACAGTGCGGACAAATACCGACAATAAGGTTTATCCTGTGCACGGCACAACTCATCCAAAGTGATGCTCAAATACTCTCACTGCTGAAGTTGCAAGTGCAGGTGCAATTCAATGTCACTGTTCAGGTCAGAGATTGTGTGGTGTGAAAGCTGCAGGCCAGACATTTTCTTCTGTAGATTCTTGTTCTCTGGTGACAGGATTGAAATCACATCAGTTAGGCATGTTTTTATAAGCTCTCCTTCAGAATAGGGCTTTTTTGCATGGGCTATGTGCCAGGGCACATCATAGGCATCTAGTATCAGGGGGTAGCAGTGTTCATCTGTATCCACAAAAACAACAAGGAGTCCAGTGGCACCTTAAAGACTAACAGATTGATTTGGGCGTAAGCTTTCTTAGGTAAAAACCCCACTTCTTCAGATGCAGAGGCTATAGGAGGCTAATGTTACAGTCTGCGATTGGTTGGCAAATCTCGTGAAGAACTGGGCTTCTACATCTGTTTGTTTTTTCAAAGTTTTCAGTTTTAAAGTGCACAATTCAGAACCTTGTGGGAATTCTTGATCCGTATGTGCATGGCTAGAAGCAAAATGACTCTGCAAGTTTGAAGATTTGAACTGAGATACACACGTCTTTGAAAGACGACAGACATACTATTACGTTCAACAAAAAATTCTCTTATTCTCTCACTCCTGTTGGAAGCCTCGATTTTCATTGATTTTCCTTTCCATTTGCACTTGCCTTTCATTCTTACATGGTTAAGAAAAATTTTGATTAAAAATTTCCATTTCAGGTAGTCACTATGTGCTTTATTCAAGGAGATACTGGTGCCAGCCAGGGGGTGCTAGACCCCTGGCTCTGTCCCAGGTCCTGTCCCCCACTCCACACCTCCCCGCCCCGCCCCCCCCGAGTCTCCACCCTCACCTCCACCCTGTCTCTTCCCACCCCCTCCCCTGAGTGAGCCATGTCCTCACTCCTCCTCCCACCCCCGAGCCTCCCGCCTGTCGCAAAACAGCTGATCACAGTGGGCAGGAGGCACAGGGAGGGAGGAAATTGTGCTGATTGCGGGGGCCGCCAGTGGGTAGGAGGCGCTGAGAGAAGGGGACGGGTGCTGAGCACCCACCACTCCCCCCCCCCCCCCCCAGAGTCGGCTCCTAGCAGGAGCCACATACCTTCTGAAGAGCTGCATGTGCTCTGGAGCCACAGGTTGGCAATCCCTATACTAAAGAATGTTGGAATCTGTTCAGCAGAATGTCCCGTTCCCCACCCCACCCCCCACACATAGAAAGATGCCATTTCATGGACTCCAAAATACTTCAAAACTTCTGTTGAAATCAGTATATTTTGTGATGGATGTTTCTCTGGTTCAGAAAATCCATCCTGAGAGAGAGAGGGGGGATGGTGGCAGGGATGGGTATTGAAAATCTTACCTGTTCAATCTGAAAAAAAGGTGTCATTTTGCAAAAACTTTAAAAAGGTTGTTTTTATTCAAATGCAGAATAAAAACAAATTTTGAAATCTTGAAAGTTGCAAGGAATTGCCTCATGCAACAGAATTGTCATTCTCCAATAAATTCTAATGTGTATGTTTAAAGGTACTTGAGTTAAGGCTACTTTAATTTAGATTATTGATAAAAGGGCACATTGCTAACTGCAATTAGCAACAATGAAGTGTCTTAAATATATTTTCACTGTTAAGGTGCTTCTAAAAATCTCTATAGTGTTTTACTTTATGGAATATGTTATGAAATTATTTATACTTCAAAAAATTACATTCAGAACCAAAGCTGCAATTCCAGCAAACATGCTAGGGGCTCAATCATGAGTTCCACTGCATGCCCATTCACAGGAGTAAAGAGACCCTCAAAAGCCCCCTTAGTTTCCTCTGTGGTCTACTCGGCACTGATGGAAACAGCGCTGTAGGGAAAGTAGCAGCCAGCATGATGCTAATCTTCCTTGGGCTGCATTGTAAAGTTACTGTCCAGTCCTGGATGATCAGTTTCAGTAGCTATCACACTGGATTGGGAGTCAGAATACTTGGCTATTATTCCCAGATCTATCATTAACTTGCTCTGTGAATTTAGGCAAGTGATTTCACCTCTGTGCCACGGCTTCCATATCTGTAATGTGAAGATAAGACTTTGCAATCTTTGGAAAAGTGCTTTGAGTTCTACAAATGAAACATGCTTTATAGGTGCTAATTCATCACTATTGTGGGTCCAACTGGATTTGACAAGGTCAGATACTTTGCAGACATGTAGAGTGTGAACCGGGGGGGGGGGGGGGGGGGAAGGGGGGAGAGGAGGAGAAAGACCCTTTTGGTGTGAGGCCACACTTTCTGCTGTGATGCATTTCCGATGTATTCCTTTCCCATCTCATTTTGTGACAATTGAAGAGACTTGTGGAAAATGTAGACATAGGTTTTTGTTTTGTTTTTTTAAAAGTATAGTAAAACCTGTACAATATTCCACCCTTAATAGGCAGTCTGTCTTAAATATGCCTAAAGCATGGATTAGGAGTTCTTTCTCCTAATAGGAAACCAGTTTGATTCAAAAACCGATTTCTGCTGATCCTTTGAATAGTTGCTTAAGACAGTTGGCACTGTATGTTCTAGGGGCCAAATCCTCAAGTCTTTACTCAGTTTTTACTCTTCTTGCTCAGGCAAAAACCTGTTAAAAACCTCAAACCTACTTAGGTAAAACTCCTAGTGATATCATTAAAAGAGACAGCACAGCTGTGCCAAAGGAAATGATCTCTCCTTTAAGAGGAGGTGAAGAAAGTTGTTGGTATTAGGTGGTGCTGTAGGGAAGGGAGGAGCACTTCCTACTTTGGAAGTGGGGAATTTAAAAACCAAAACAAAACTAAAGTATCCACAAGTGCTGGATTGTTTTTGGCTGTGTCTGATCTAATAGCCACATCTGAATATCCATGTCCTATATATTCCGTATATAGCACACAGCAAAAAGAGTAAAGCTATGGGTAGTGGTGCTACATCTTTCAAGGATTTTCACTGCACACTGTAATACCAGTGTTCCAGATTTGCACCTCTGTTGTAATCTATTTTATCGCTGTTGCTCGGGCTTAGGAAGGCTGGAAAGGATTGCCTTGGGTGGAGTGAAAGTCCTCAATGCACTGACAAGGCTTTTCCTCTCTCTGTGTTGAGTGTGTGCTTGAATATGTGCCAACAGACAGCTGTAGTAGCAGTGTGGATTGCTAACTAGGCAAAATTGGGCGTAACTTCAAGTAACCATTTTGTATGTAAATTTATTTGATTACTAAATACCTAGTCTGCCTTTTCACAAGTATCAGGTCAGTCAAAGTCATAGTCCCATTCATCTGATATTCTTCAGAATAGGAAACATTCAGCCTTTTTTCAAATCATGATTGTGGTGTCCTTAAAGAGATTGTAGCTTTTTTACCTAGAACAGCCGCCTCTCAATGCAATTCCTTTCACCTACCTAGCTCAAAAAGTCGACTCACTTATCACAATAATCCATGAGAAAGACTCTTGAGCCAAAAAGATTAAATTTCTCCCTCCTATTTAGGAGATGGTTCTTTGTTTGTTCCATAAGACTTCGACTTTTTTTTTTTTTTTTTTTTTTTTGCGAACAGGGGCTGCTAACAGGGAGTTTCACAAGGGAGTTTGGAAGGGAGCAGGAAGGGGGCGATGGTCCCTTGCCGGTTCTATCCGTTTTCCCTTTATTTCCCTTAATACCTATAAACCAACTACATTCAAAACTTCTTGCTTAAACCACCCTTTCAGCGGACAGGGGGCTGCAGACAGGAGTTTGACAGAGGGAGGCTTACGATGGTTAGGAGGACCCGCAACACCTGTGCCAGCACTGCTTCTGTCTCCTCCACCTGTGCCTGTAGCCAGACAGAGCACCTGAGCATGGATGCTTCTACCCAGATCCTGGTGTGGTTTTGCAGAGACTGTAACTTGCGATTTCCACTTACTGATATCCAGGCTGGGGGGACCATCCAATGTGAGAGGTGCCTGCTGGTGGAATCTCTCAGGCAGCAGGTGGGAAAGCTACAGGAGGAAGTGGCTAGGTTGAGGAGCATCCGAACCCACGAGCAATTCCTCGACAGTGTCCATGTGGAGACAGCTGAGGTAGCTGTCCCAGTACACAGGACTGCTGATACACCACTGGTGGAGGAGGAGATGGCTCAGGGTGGACACTGGCAGCTGGTTACTTCTGGCAGCGGGCAGTGCTCCACCCCTGCTCCGAACCCTCCTGCCGTGGTAATAGGTAACCGTTATGCTCTTCTTGATACAGGAAAGAAGGAATCACTCCCTACAGTAAAGGAGGAGAAGCCTCGTACCCCTAAGGCTGGGAGGTCTGCTGCCACCACTGCGAATAGGAAACGTAGGGTAGTGGTGGTCGGAGACTCTCTGCTGAGGGGGACGGAGGCGCCCATCTGTCGCCCTGACATTTCATCTCGGGAGGTATGCTGCCTGCCGGGAGCCCGTATCCGAGACATTACGGAGGCATTGTCGAGGATTATCCAGCCCTCTGACTACTACCCCATGCTACTCATCCATGTGGCCACAAATGATACTGCACGGTGTGACACTGAGCGGATCAAGAGTGACTACAGGGCTCTGGGAGTACAGGTGAAGGAGTTTGGAGCGCAGGTGGTATTCTCTTCAGTTCTTCCTGTCAAAGGTAGGGGCCCGGGCAGAGACAGATGCATCATGGAGGTGAATGCCTGGCTGCGAAGATGGTGTCGCCAGGAGGGCTTTGGCTTCCTAGACCACGGGATGCTATTCGAGGAAGGACTGCTAGGCAGAGATGGCGTTCACCTTTCGAGGAGAGGAAAGACCCTATTTGGACACAGACTCTCTAACCTAGTGAGGAGGGCTTTAAACTAGGTTTGACGGGGACAGGTGAGCAAAGCCCACAGGTAAGTGGGGAACATGGAGACCGGGGAGATGGGTCGGAAACGAGAGGGAGTGTGGGCTATATTGTCAGAGAGAAAGGAGGGTCAGGACAAAACTGGGAGGAAAGATCAAACCAGTATCTTAGATGCCTATATACAAATGTGAGAAGTATGGGCAATAAGCAGGAAGAACTGGAAGTGCTAATAAATAAATACAACTTTGACATTGTTGGCATCACTGAAACTTGGTGGGATAATACACATGATTGGAATGTTGGTGTGGATGGGTACAGCTTGCTCAGGAAGGATAGACAGGGGAAAAAGGGAGGAGGTGTTGCCTTATATATTAAAAATGTACACACTTGGACTGAGGTAGAGATGGACATAGGAGACAGAAGTGTTGAGAGTCTCTGGGTTAGGCTAAAAGGGGTAAAAAACAAGGGATATGTCATGCTAGGAGTCTACTACAGGCCACTTAACCAGGTGGAAGAGGTGGATGAGGCTTTTTTTAAGCAACTAACAAAATCATCCAAAGCCCAAGATTTGGTGGTGATGGGGGACTTCAACTATCCAGATATATGTTGGGAAAATAACACAGCGGGGCACAGACTATCCAACAAATTCCTGGACTGCACTGGAGACAACTTTTTATTTCAGAAGGTTGAAAAAGCTACTAGGGAGGAAGCTGTTCTAGACTTGATTTTAACAAATAGGGAGGAACTCGTTGAGAATTTGAAAGTAGAAGGCAGCCTGGGTGAAAGTGATCATGAAATCATAGAGTTTGCAATTCTAAGGAAGGGTAGAAGGGAGAACAGCAAAATAGAGACAATGGATTTCAGGAAGGCAGATTTTGGTAAGCTCAGAGAGCTGATAGGTAAGGTCCCATGGGAATCAAGACTGAGGGGAAAAACAACTGAGGAGAGTTGGCAGTTTTTCAAAGGGACACTATTAAGAGCCCAAAAGCAAGCTATTCCGCTGGTTAGGAAAGATAGAAAATGTGGCAAAAGACCACCTTGGCTTAACCATGAGATCTTGCATGATCTAAAAAATAAAAAGGAGTCATATAAAAAATGGAAACTGGGACAGATTACAAAGGATGAATATAGGCAAACAACACAGGAATGCAGGGGCAAGATTAGAAAGGCAAAGGCACAAAACGAGCTCAAACTAGCTACGGGAATAAAGGGAAACAAGAAGACTTTTTATCAATACATTAGAAGCAAGAGGAAGACCAAAGACAGGGTAGGCCCACTGCTTAGTGAAGAGGGAGAAACAGTAACAGGAAACTTGGAAATGGCGGAGATGCTTAATGACTTCTTTGTTTCGGTCTTCACCGAGAAGTCTGAAGGAATGCCTAACATGGTGAATGCTAATGGGAAGGGGGTAGGTTTAGCGGATAAAATAAAAAAAGAACAAGTTAAAAATCACTTAGAAAAGTGAGATGCCTGCAAGTCACCAGGGCCTGATGAAATGCATCCTAGAATACTCAAGGAGCTAATAGAGGAGGTATCTGAGCCTCTAGCTATTATCTTTGGAAAATCATGGGAGACGGGAGAGATTCCAGAAGACTGGAAAAGGGCAAATATAGTGCCCATCTATAAAAAGGGAAATAAAAACAACCCAGGAAACTACAGACCAGTTAGTTTAACTTCTGTGCCAGGGAAGATAATGGAGCAAGTAATTAAGGAAATCATCTGCAAACACTTGGAAGGTGGTAAGGTGATAGGGAACAGCCAGCATGGATTTGTGAAGAACAAATCATGTCAAACAAATCTGATAGCTTTCTTTGATAGGATAACGAGCCTTGTGGATAAGGGTGAAGCTGTGGATGTGGTATACCTAGACTTTAGTAAGGCATTTGATACAGTCTCGCATGATATTCTTATCGATAAACTAGGCAAATACAATTTAGATGGGGCTACTGTAAGGTGGGTGCATAACTGGCTGGATAACCGTACTCAGAGAGTTGTTATTAATGGTTCCCAATCCTGCTGGAAAGGCATAACGAGTGGGGTACCGCAGGGGTCTGTTTTGGGACCGGCGCTGTTCAATATCTTCATCAACGACTTAGATATTGGCATAGAAAGTACGCTTATTAAGTTTGCAGATGATACCAAACTGGGAGGGATTGCAACTGCTTTGGAGGACAGGGTCATAATTCAAAATGATCTGGACAAATTGGAGAAATGGGCTGAGGTAAACAGGATGATGTTTAACAAAGACAAATGCAAAGTGCTCCACTTAGGAAGGAAAAATCAGTTTCACACATACAGAATGGGAAGAGACGGTCTAGGAACGAGTACAACAGAAAGGGATCTAGGGGTTATAGTGGACCACAAGCTAAATATGAGTCAACAGTGTGATGCTGTTGCAAAAAAAGCAAACATGATTCTGGGATGTATTAACAGGTGTGTTGTGAGCAAGACACGAGAAGTCATTCTTCCGCTCTACTCTGCTCTGGTTAGGCCTCAGCTGGAGTATTGTGTCCAGTTCTGGGCACCGCATTTTAAAAAAGATGTGGAGAAATTGGAAAGGGTCCAGAGAAGAGCAACAAGAATGATTAAAGGTCTTGAGAACATGACCTATGAAGGAAGGCTGAAAGAATTGGGTTTGTTTAGTTTGGAAAAGAGAAGACTGAGAGGGGACATGATAACAGTTTTCAGGTATTTAAAAGGGTGTCATAAGGAGGAGGGAGAAAACTTGTTCACCTTAGCCTCTAAGGATAGAACCAGAAGCAATGGGTTTAAACTGCAGAAAGGGAGGTCTAGGTTGGACATTAGGAAAAAGTTCCTAACTGTCAGGGTGGTTAAACACTGGAATAAATTGCCTAGGGAGGTTGTGGAATCTCCATCTCTTGAGATATTTAAGAGTAGGTTAGATAAATGTCTATCAGGGATGGTCTAGATGGTATTTGGTCCTGCCATGCGGGCAGGGGACTGGACTCGATGACCTCTCGAGGTCCCTTCCAGTCCTAGAATCTATGAATCTATGACTAGCTAACAGACTAGGTGGTCTGGTGAGAAAAGGCTCCACCTTAGAGCTGGTAAAAAGAAAAATTGTTTATGAATTAAAAATCTCATTTTCCTAAATTTGAAATGCAGCCCGTGGACTATATTTTCAAAACTGGCCACTGGTTTTGGATCTCTGTTTGTGGGAGCCCAGAGGGAGACAGCAGGTGTCCTGATTTTGAGAGGCACTAACTACAACAGAGTCTATTAAAGTGAATGAGAAAGTGACATCTGAAAGAAAGGCCCAAAGTATCTCAAGGTGGGCTCCACAAATTTGACACCCTTCCCCCAGCCCCCCCAAAATTAGAACCCATCCTAGCAGAAAGCAGCAAATCCAACTGGACTTTATGCTCTGTTCCAATAGCTGTCTTCCACATACAAAATTATGAAGCAACACATCAGGTACCATGTTTCCAATATCAGGAAATAATCATTCCAGTACTTGACTTCATGAGGCACAGCGTCTGGTGGAGTGTTCCACTATGAGCTCTGCTCTGTCCTTATAGTGATAAGTGTAAGGGCAGGAGGGTAGTTTTCTCCATGAATTTTTTGTTTTAAATAGGCCACAAAGTCATGGAATTCACAATTTCTATCAAGTCTACAGCTGTCATTCACCTACAAGTCATGTAATTTCTGCCCTGTTCTTACAGATGAAAAGTTAAGGATTCCTGCAGTTATTCTTAAAGTCTTAAATTCAGTGGAGCATTTCTGGATTTCACATACGGCAATACACTAGTTTAAGGTCTATGTGATTTCAATTAACCAGTGAATTGAGCCTATTTACTAGTTTAATGTTTTTTCCAAAAGGTTAGAAAACATCTTCAGACTATTGACTAGATATAAAGATATGGGCAAATTAAAATATTTTCCAGAACATTTATTTTAGAATTTGAAGTTTAACATGTCCTCTTTGTAAAAGATATAATTTATTTCTATGCTTAAACTAACATTCCCTGATACTCCACAAATCCCACATTAAATCAGTTGTATGCAGTATTGTGGTAGCCATGTTGGTCCTAGGATTTTAGAGAAACAATGTGCATGAGGTAATGTCCTTCATTGGACCAACTTCTGTTGGTGAAAAAGAGACAAGCTTTCAGGTTACTTTAAGAGCTCTATGCAGCTCAAAATCTTGTCTCTTTCACCAACAGAAGTTATTCTAATAATACACTGTCACAAACCAGAAGTTTCTATATTTCATTTTATTTAGCTTCAAGCTCCTTAGCAGACAGTGTTTTCTTAAATGTTTGTTCTATAAGAAAGTCTCCTGCCTTACAAAATTTTACATAAAACCATCACATTCAGATAAATAAGGGATGTTTAGAATACACTGTCAGTAGCTCAAAGGAGAGGCAGGCAAAACCAAATTAGGAGCCTGGCACAGGAGCTTTTGTCCCAGAGTTAGCATCTCTTCCTCTCCCTGTGGCAATAGAACTATAGGACTTGAAATAATACAAGCAACAGTACATCTGGCACATGACTGTCTGAAAGGGTTTATTTTCCACTTTCCCCATCCCAGCTCCCAAACTAACAAGCAAAGAATCATAGAAGATTAGGGTTGGAAGAGACCCAAGGAGGTCATCTAGTCCAACCCTCTGCTCAAAGCAGGACCAACACCACCACCTAAATCATCCCAGCCAGGGTTTTGTCAAGCCGGGCCTTAAAAACCCGCACAAGACTTATGAGGAGAGGCTGAGGGAACTGGGATTGTTTAGTCTGCAGAAGAGAAGAATGAGGGGGGATTTGATAGCTGCTTTCAACTACCTGAAAGGGGGTTCCAAAGAGGATGGATTTAGACTGTTCTCAGTGGTACCTGATGACAGAACAAGGAGTAATGGTCTCAAGTTGCAGTGGGGGGAGGTTTAGGTTGGTTATTAGACAAAGCCCTGGCTCGGATGATTTAGTTGGGAATTAGTCCTGCTTTGAGCAGAGGGTTGGACTAGATGACCTCTTGAGATCCCTTCCAACCCTGATATTCTATGATTCTAACTTCTAAGGCTGGAGCGACATAGCGCGGTCCACACTGGCGCTTCTGTCAGTGTAACTTATGTCTCTCAGCGGGGATATTTACGAAAAAAGTGGTAGACAAGCCCATATTGTAGGCCAGGATTTTACCCCTTGTATGTGTGTACACTATGAACTTCATTTACACCTGATGTGCTCAACCCCTCCTAAAAAGAATGACCATCGTGAATTTCCCAAACTAAAATTTTTATTGTTAACTAAGTTACTTATTTTGTAGTGAACAAAGCATAGACAAGAGAGATTAAAACAATTTACAAACATTCCTGTATCTAAACTTCAGTTTTACTATAGGCTTTCTAGAAAAGGTATCCTCATAAGTTATATAAATGAAGATGTACGAAATAGTAACACATTTAGAGAGCAAAAAGGTGTGCCCCCTATTCCCCTAGGTCCAGTCAACAATCTTATGCTGGGTTAGAGAGATAATGTCTTCCTCTCCCCTTGTAGGTTTGTTTCCACTAAAGAGCCTGACTATCCCCTCTGTGAATCCATTGTCAAAATGTCCCAATCTCAGTCTCATAAAGATTTACCATTTTTGAGATCTTATCCTTCACTCCTGAAAAGTCATCTCATACTAGTCTAAGCAGTCCTTTCTGAATCAACCTGTGTAATCTCTTTTGATGGTGTTGTTTTTGTTTGGTGATGGTCCCATCTCTTGAGGTTGCAGAAGTAGTTTTCACCTGCCTGGTTGTCCGTCCATAAGCAACTCATCTCTTGGTTTATACCACACTATATTAGAAGTTCAGCATATAATTCACATTTTGGTTACATGCCCAAGCACGAATTCACAAGAGGTCCCTCTATCACAGTCGGGCATGGTGGAATTTTTAATTCAAATTATGGAATTCATTAATACAATCTTATAAGTCTCCATCTGTTGTCTATGGCTATAAGGACTGGTTGCGTAGTCCATCCCACTGTCAATATTGTATTATTTCCTACGATCAATTCTGATATGCTCTAGGCACTCTAATTTCAAATGACTCACTGATTGGATGGGGCTTCCATCATTTCTCTTCAGAGACGATTCAAAGTTCTAATAGATTTCACTATTTAGAAGTATTTCCTGATCAGTCTGTTTTCCTGGGATAAATTTACTCTCATTACCCCTATTCATACCTGTTTCAATCACCTAGCATATTTAATCTATAAATATTTAGTTATTTTAATTTTTTCTCATAAGTCCAATCTTTTTGTCAATCATTTACATTGCACCAGCTAGAATTTCTGCTAATTAGCTGTCAAAGGTACTTAATGAGACTGGCTAATAGTGCTTTGAAGGTGGGAGAATATTTCTTGAAATTGCTTAAAAAAAAAATCTACAAAAAACAAGTTCATGTAAATCCCAGATTCTGCCTTCCTTACTCAGAGTCCAATGTACTCTGACGTAAATGAGACCAAGATCTCAACCTTTAAGTAATCCTTCCTTCCATAACAGGCCTATCAACTTCAGCAAAGTCCTCCTGAAATGAGGAGGCAGAATGTATTCCTAGCATGACCAGGTCTGACCTGCAGTGTTTGTTGCATATAAAACATAAGATTGAACTACTAAAACAACAAAACAAAAACGCACATGAAAAATTCACAGCATTCCTCCCCCCCGCCCCTTACATCCTCATCAGATTTGATTTTTCCAATCAAAAAAACTGAGGAAATTTTAAATTAAAATTTCAACCAGATAAATAGTACATGTAAATTAGTGTGAACATCGAGAAAGATTTTTTAAATAGTATATGTATTTCTGTCTAAAGAATTACTATCATACTGTTTGCTACAAGGAAGGCAAAGAGTTAATTTAATTCTGGTAAGTTTTACACATCCCCAAGGTGGCAGACAATGATTTTAATGTAATGTTGATGGTTCTCAAAAGGACCATACAGTGAATGAACTGCACTGACACGGAGGAGAGACTGTTGTGACAAGTTAAGGTTAAGACTCCTGCAAGGAATGGGTAAGATATAGTCAAGACCTATAAAGTTTGTTATTTTAACCTTTTCCATTCTATTTGTTATATTCCTATGGATAACTAAACACTCAGAGAATAGCACTGCAGTTTCAAACTGATCTCACAAGTCCCAATGTCAAGTTGGCCCTGCTGAGGAATCATGCATGATGACTTGGGGTGCTGTGACTTGGGAATTCAGTCTAAAATTGGAGTGGATTGTGAAATTCCACCCTGAGGAGTGAAGTGAAGGCACAGGCCTACCACTTGGAAAGGGTGGATCAAAAGCACAGCTCACCTTGGAACAGAAGGATTGCGGGGGGGGGGGGGGAGAGAAGGTATAGGGCAGAAAAACAGGCTTAATTAAAAAAAGTGCAAGATACTTCCAAGGAAAAAATAGCTGGAAAAATGGAGGAGTACAGTACAGTGCAGTACAGCATGGCTAATTGCTTAGATGAAATTCTTTCAAAATATTACTAAATTATGCCCATCCCTGTGTAACTACACTAGCCTGGGGGGAGAGGGATCAGCAAGATCATTCTTCCTCTACATCAGCCATAGAGGAGCCAGGCATAAACTTGCCTCTCATATTAAGAGATGGAAATTGGGACTGCTAGTGCTGCCAAGATTCCTGGAGGCCTCAAAGGATTCTAAGTGGGTAAATGGGGATGGGGGAAGATTAGGGTTGCCAACGGTCCAAGATTAATCTTTAGTTCCTGGAGCCTCAAGGCCAATCTTTAATTAAAGATAGTCATGTGATGAAATCTCCAGGAATACATCCAACCAAAACTGGCAACCCTAGGTGTGATCCACTCCCTCCCTGCTTTAGGGGGAATACCTGTTGAATTGATATATCGGGACACAGCTCCCCATACTCTTAAAAAGAGAATTTTTCCAGGCTCTACCCATGCCTCCCCCTCTTTGGGAAGTCTGATTTCCTGTGAAAATAGTTAAGCTCAAATGAGGAGTTCCACAGAACTGTTAAGCTTTGCTTTACACAGAGACAATCATGTTTTACAATGTTAGCCTTTTCAAGGCATACATTTAAGCAGGGGAAGATGAGGCTAGCACCCCCCCCCCCTCTCCCGCCCCCAAAGAAAAAAAGGAAAAGGAAAATACTGTAGGGAGAGGATCGATTTGTCACCTACCCCAAATGGTTTCCTCCACCTCAATATCTCTGAGGCTAGAGCAGGACCCAGTTATGTAACATACAGTCACCGGAAAAGCAGGGGAAGCAGCCACAAGGCCGCTTGCTGGGAAGCAGATAGGACTGTGGCCCAGTACAGTCTCGCATTTCAGACACTACAGGTCCTGGTGGAAACACCTGACCCAAGAGAGGGACAGGAGGATGTGTGCCTGCTGCAACGTGGCAATGTGTTGGGGGGTGGGGGGGGGAAGGAGGAAAGAGGGAGTCATCACCCAAGGAACTCCGGTGAGGAACGACTAGGACACCCTTTCCTAGTCATAAGCTAGCTACCTAAGTAGCTGTTCGCCAACAGAGTCTCAGGATCTCTTCTCTTTTCCCCTCTTATCCCTCGACCTCCCATTCACAGGAACCTTCCACCCCAACCGCACCTCCTGTATTTTTAAGGTACAATCAGTATAAACAAACTTTCAGAATGTTCTGTTGCTGTTTCTAGAGCTCAAGGATATAAAATTATAGCAAAGCAAAGTTATATTGTAAGTGCTCTCTCTCAGAGGTTTGTCTTATTTTAGATGCATGCCAAGGAACAAACTATTTACATAAAGAAAAATGCATCACCACAGGCTCTATTACACCGTTTTGCACCTTAACACACCCCAACAGCTTTAGCATATTTGAAAACCCTATATAAAATTCTATTAATGCTATCTTTGTTTTTCTTTCCTCTGTAGGGATCACTGCATGCCAGTTTTTATTGGAATCCATTAATACACAAATAAAATATTGAGTGAGAAAAAGAAAACTCTACAATGGAACATTTTAAATTTCTTGATGACTACTACCAAATCCCAAACCCATTCTTTATTGATATAACCTAGTGGCTATGGGCCAGATTCTGCCACACACATTCACTCTTACTAATACTGAAGGGTTAAAATCCATGTGCATTTTATATAACCTGGTATATGGATTGTGCCAGCTCTTTTCCAGACCCAAAGTCCAGATTATGGTCAAGGGACCAGAGGCCTAGCAAATAGTGATTAGTTAAGAGAAGCAGAACAAACAAAAGATGGCTTATTTTGGCAAGCAAGGTTTAGTCAAATTGCCAGGTGTTGGAGCTGAGAACTAAATAATTGTGTCTTATTCAGACTTGCAGATTGAACAAAGAAGCCCTGTTTCGGTTGAAGTTTCTTCTGTAGGGAGACTATGTTCCCGCATATCCAACCTTGAGTTTATGAAAGGTTGGCACGTCAGTATAAGATATGGCCTCCTCCCACCTTAGGGTGACCAGACCACAGGGATGAAATATCGGGACGCGGAGAGGGGGGGGGGGGGGGGCGGAGCAAAAAAAAAATGGCGGCGGAGCCAAAAAAAAAAAAAAAGCAGTTTCGCAGGGGCGGGGGGGGGCATTAGCAGGCCCCAGCCGCGCCGGGCGCACGTGCTGCCCACCCCAGGGCAAAAGCTGGCCCCGATGCAGAAGGGGCTAGGGATAAAGAGGGCAGGGGGGGGGACAAGAAACAAAGTCCGGGGCTGGCCACGGCGCGGGCGTGCAAGGGGCCAGGGCTGGCACAGCCGAGCCACAGCAGCGGCCGGTCACCTGTGGGGCTCCAGGCTGGGCAACGGGCAGGAGCCAGGGCTTTTCCCAGCCCTGCAGAGCCTCCTGCCCCCCAGCCTGCCGTGGGCACATGCAGCGCGTCCCGCCGCCGGCAGGGAGCCCCACGCCTCTCCCGCTCGGCTGCGCTCCAGCGGCTCCTTCCAGGCGGGGCGAGCCGCTGGAGCGCAGCCAAGCAAGAGAGGCGCGGGGCTCCCTGTCAGCAGCGGGGAAGTTTATGGGGACCCCGGCTGGCCCCTCGCCCCTGTCCGCCGGCCTCCCTGCCTGGGACAAGTCTCGCCCCCGCAGCCTCTCTTCGCCGCGTGTCTCCGGCGGCCCACGCTGCCCACCCGGGCCAGAGCCAGCCCCGGCTGCTGCCTCCACAGCAGCGGCCGGTCTCCTGAGGGGCTCCCCGGGGCTCCAGGCTGGGCAACGGGCAGGAGCCAGGGCTTTTCCCTGCCCTGCAGAGCCTCCCGCTCCCCAGCCCGCCGTGGGCACATGCGGCGCGTCCCGCCGCCGGCATGGGAGCCCCGCGCCTCTCCCACTCGGCTGCGCTCCAGCAGCTCCTTCCCGGCGGGGCCGCGGCAACTTTCCCTTCCCCTCCCAGGCTCCTGGTAGTTGCCCGACCCTCCTCCTAACCTCCTCCCTCCATTGAGAGATCCAATGGGGGAAGGAGGGGGCGGAGTCGGGGTTGGGGGGGCGTGAGCGCCGGAGCAGAGGGTAAATTTCCTTCTTTGTCCCGCGTCCCGACCGAACATCGGTCGGGACGCGGGACAAAGAAGGAAATATCGGGACTGTCCCGATAAAATCGGGACGTCTGGTCACCCTATCCCACCTCCCTTTTCCAGGGACCAATGCCTGCCTTAAAACACAAAGGAGACAATCTTTATTGCCATATACTCTCACTGTTTCTTTGTTTTAACCCCTAGGAATGTATCTGCTAGACAATCAGAGGAGCTACTCCATTCCTATGGACCCCAAATCAGAATTCAACATCTGTTTTATACTAATATTTTATCAAAATATTAATTAAATGTTAGCTTGCTAACTTGAGACCATGGGCAGAGACATTATGTAACCTGTTAGCACATTAGCCAATGGTTATCTTGTCTTGTGACTAGACCTATCCCGGGGTGTGGAACTGCCTACCCCGTCACTTTCCCCCGCCCATGGGAAAAAAACAAAAACAAAAATCTATATATTCTATTGTATTGTAATCAATTGATTGACAGTGTCTGAGCCTAATAAGCAAGGTAACACTCCACCAGCGCTGTGCATAATAAACTCCTATGCTTGACCTCTACACGGTGTGGATTTATGTTCCTTCAAATACCTTACTGATTGAGTAGTCTCACAGGAGTAATGATTTCTCAGAGGGAAATACTCTTCAGCATGAGTAAGGGTAGCAGGATCTAACCCTATTTTAAACAATTGCAGGATATTTAAAAAATAAATATTTCCTGTGTACTGCAGTCCACTGTTCTGCAAATCACACTGGTTGGCATTCCCTTTTCTGGGCTTAAAATGTGAATTAGGTTGTATATAAGCTTTGCTCTAAACATGTATTTCTGCTTAATGTTAAGGATGATGCAAGGGGTATCCTTGATGATATCAAGTCTTATGCAATATATACATAAATCTGAGTAGGAGTTTTATTAGTCTGAAACCGTCTATTAATCAAGGGTTGTGACAATTGTTTCAAAAGGGCGTTAAGCATAGGCCTCCAAGTATGTGAAATGTTCAGCAGACATGCTCTCCTCTTAATCTGTCTTGATTTTTCTGATGAAGAAAATAAACCAATAATTGATGTTTCTCTTATGTAGGTCAGAAATTGTGATCCAACATGGCAAAAAAAACTACAAGTACCGGAATCTAGGAAACACTATTCCCAGAACTATGTGAATATCACTGATGGTAGTACTCAAGAATTCAGGTAAACAATTGCTTCTTCAAACACTAGGACAAAAGCTTGTTTTCAGATCTGCAGTGCAGACCTCACATACAATATGCAATAGAAGCCCAATTTTAAAACTTGGGAGGCCTCAAGTTAAGGAAAACCACCTAAATACCCATCTTAGACACACCTATGTTGATTTGTAGAAACCTAAATCACTACTTATCCCTAAAAGGAGTATTTTAAATACCAAATAAAGAATTAGAGACCCAACTTCAAAAAAATTTGGTCCCCCTCTCTCTTCCATAACCTGAAATTAATTAATTAATATTTTCAAAACCATGCCAATGGATATGAGAAATATGCTAGGTGCAAACTTTGTTTATACCTATGGAGTTGGTTTGCAGACACCTTGATATACAAAATAAGTGTCTGTGGGAACTGTAAAACACTTTGCTCTAAATGACCCATGAATTAGGTGGTGACCCCCAACTCAGGTGAAAAAGGTCAACCATCATATCCTTGTGTAAGGCAGAAATATTATTGATATAACCTAGTGGCTATTGGCCAGATTCTGCCACACACATTCACTATTACTAATACTGAAGGGTTAAAAATCCATGTGCATGTTAGTACTTAAAAAATATATATATATATATATATATATATGAGGAAAAACACACCTGTATGCACATCGGATTAGTTTCTTTCAAGCAAGTGAATGCCAACATTATGACCCCCCCCCCCCCGCTCCGCTCCCCCCCCCCCAAAAAAAACACAAAAAAAACCACACACAGCAATAAAATGTGAAAGATCATAAAGTCATGGAATCAAAAATCTCTGGTATAACTAAGTAGTGTAGCATATTCCATTTATATGCTCCAAAGACCATTGTCACTCAGAGCAATTCTTTTGCTCTGACAACCGTTGGCCAGTGGCTGTCCTGCCACCAACATATCTCCCTTGTTTATCAGCAAGAGCCAAGTTTTGCTATGAAATATTCATCTTCAGTAGATCTGGCTTCTCCATCCTGTTAAGTGGATGATGGTCAGCCTCGAAGGCAGCTGTACATGTAAATTAATCCCTGTTTTTATTAGCTCCAACTACAACTCTCCAGAGTGGGATTTTTCTTTTAAATATGGTCTATCATTCTTCAGTCCACCTCACAAAATGCAGGAATACAAGGCCTGAATTGGCTGTAGGAGATTTATGCGTGTGATGATTTCCCATCATTTGGCATCAGAAAGGTAAGAGAAGACCCCAAAAAAAAAAAAAAAAAAAAAAGTTGCTTAAGGGGAGAAAGTAAAACCTGGATGTATTTGAGCTCATCTGTGATCCAATTTTACCAGTTGAGCTGCTGGGGATTAGTGCAGCTGATTACTTGCATTAGGGAAAGTTGAGATATTAAGGTACTATAGATTTTGTCTAGGAGAAAAAAAACCTAACGTTAGCAAACAATGTAAGAGAATCACATTGGGAAATTGTGAGTTCTGTTGGGGGGAAAAAAAAACCCACCATTGACAAGATCTATGCACTATTTTCCTGGATATTGCATATTAAATCAAAGTGGAAAGGCTTGAAGGCAGATATGCTAATTGCCATCCAGCTGTCATTAAGCAAAACTTACTTTATTCATTTTTACTACCATTCAAACATTCTTCCCCCTGTGGTTATACTGTCTGAACTTGATGTAGATCTGTGATGCAACTTGAGCTCTTACTGCAAAGCAACTTGACAGATTACTATATGGGGACCTATAGAAATGTTTTTTTGCATATTTATGGGGCTAGATTAAGCCCAGGGTTATGTTGGCTTCTGTCAATCCCAGGCAAAGAAGACAGAACCCAGAGAGTGGTAGCAACAATGTCCAGCCTTTGCATCCTTCTTCCCATCATTAAACACTCTAAAGCAGGTGACAGTGACTGTTGAAGTAAGCTGGCCAGGCCAGCATGGGGAATTGTTGATTCACCACAGTCTGTGGGCAGCTTCTGCAGGTGAGGTTTTTATAGTAACCTGACCAAAATGTAAAGCGGCTTTCCCTTGGCAGAATCCCCAGTAGAGAACAGTGGTACAAGCATATCCTCTTCTGGAATGAGTGATTCCTGCAAGGAAGTATAAATTGCACCTCCTTGCAACAGCACATCTTTAAGCCTATTTAAACAAGCATATTCAAAATATGGAAAACTTCTCCCTCACCACCATATTATATCTTTACATACAACCCTGGGGGCCTGATTCTACCTCCCACAGAACATACTTGACTCTGCTATAGTTCCAGGTCTTCTTAAAATGATCTCAGGTCCTGTGCCTGAGATAGCAGCCAGAACAGTTCAGTAAACTGTCCAGAAGCGGTTTTCAAATGGCATTTGCAGCTTATTTTTTGTTGTACTTTGCTTAATTGCACCAATCACACAGTGCTGCAGCATGACACTTTCACCAAATTGATGTTACAGGCTCTCGTAGGTAGACAAGTTGCAAACCAGTGATTTGTACAAAAACAGACTTAATGTGTATGCCTGCACAACATTCCATTTCTTTGTGTTTTTTCTTGCTTTCAGTCTTTCTGCTTCCTCCTGTCTTAGTATGCATGAAGTAATGATGGCTCTCATGTCTAATCATGGTTCTGAAGCGCACTTGCACTAAGAAACTTCAATTATTGTATCTTTATCTATTGGACTTGAAATCAACATGTTAGATATTGATTTCTAGCACCACAGTTGGTGCTATGGCTTTAGCCATTCGATCCTCCTTAATAGCCAATTCCACACTTCTCTTTCTGTCTCTTGCTGACTGCAGTATCAGCCACCATGAAATTGCTGTCACTTTTGTATGTATCTGCACAACAGTAGTAAGATAATGTGAATTCCCAAATTAAAATTGCAGTGATTCATTACAAAAAGTCAAGTCTGGAAAGTGTGATTTTTATGAGAAAAATAAAACATGCAAATCTTTTATTTTTGATGAAAAGTTTGAACCATTTCCAACACTTCTTAGAAATATTTTGAAGCTAGAGCCCAAGAAAAGATAGAGATGCTAAAATGTAGATTGCTTCTTTGCAGCTATAAATATTCTAATCAACTGGTAGATGTATACCTGTAATATGGGATGCTGGTCCAAGTCACAGAGCACAGGCTGGTGCCTGGAAGTCTACACAGCAACAAAACTATCCCACAGTTCTGAGCCTAGTTGGCAGGCACTGGCCAGCCACAGGTTTTTTCTTTGCTGTGTAGATGCTCTCTAGGGCCCGTTACTTTGTTCCAGGTGTTTTCCTGTGAAGGAAAACCCATTAAAGGAAACAAACCAGTGACACAAAAAAAAGTAATCCCAGGACGACAGTTTGGGATTTGAAAACCCATGCTGCTAACCCTTTCCAGATCCTGTACCTGGAGCCTTGAAATATGGGTGGATCAAGGCCCCCCTTTCCATAGGTGTACTTTGACTTCTTTATGGGGATGGGGGGGGCTTAATACTGTTAAGAGTTATAGGTCTAGCTTCTGGACTTACCAACTGTTGTGGTACATAAATTACAGCGTAGTTGATGAATGAGCTGGGGCACAGGGCAGCCTGGAATTGCTGCTCACCCCAAACATTTCTCCACGCCCCCCAGAGGGGAGGTGTGCTCCAGTTGGAAAATCTCTGGTATATAGTTGGGGGCAATACCTCCAACATGCCCCCCTAATCTCTGCCCATGTTCTTTTCTCTCAGCCAAGCAGAAGGAAATTGGGAATGGTAGTTCGAGGGCTGCTAGGACTTGTTCGTTTCCCCAGTGGTGCATGATGGTTTATATCTAGCCACCTCTCATCTCTTTTCCTTATAACGGAGCAGGGGTCGGCCACCTTTCAGAAGTGGTGTGCCAAGTCTTCATTTATTCACTCTAATTTAAGGTTTTAATGTTATTAGAAGGTCTCCTTCTCTAATATAGAACTAAACTATTGTATGTAAAGTAAATAAGGTTTTTAAAACATTTAAGAAGCTTCATTTAAAATTAAATTAAAACGCAGATCTTAGTTTAGTGTGACCCTAGCCCTTTCTTTTCCTTGTTGAGTTTTCCAACGTCTGGCACGTATTTGGATACTTTAAGCTGCACACAGGCTTCTGAGTGATCAGTTGTTAACCGGCTCCGAGAGGGACAGAGGACAGATTTCATGTGTGAATATATCTGTTCACACAGGTATGTGGATCCAAATGCTGAAAGCATCGCAAATGCAATTTTCTTCAAACAGTTAAATTTCACTGGCAGGGACGTCCAGCAGGTCAGAATAGAGGCCCCATGATCTCTCGCGGTAGCTTTAAGTGCGCTCCACAGATCTCCAAACTTTGATGCCTACAATTCTGAGTTTAACTGAATGAGCTGCATTTTGAAATCTTCAAACACCCATCCACTAAAATACAGACAAATCCAAGTCATTTTTGTTGAACTTTTCAGATTTAATTAGAAAAGACAGCATTGGGCCAAATCACCAGTTCTTGCATGTACATTCCAATCTTATTGACACGGACAGTGCAACGTGTCGATAGCTCTTTTATGTGTTGGAAGTAGCGGAAAGTCGAAGTTCGAATATCCTGAGGAAAAAAAAACCTGCTAGTTTTACAACAAATGCTTTCCAGGTTTCATAAAGATTCGTTTGCCCCGCACTCTGGAGATGAAGGTTGAGTTTGTTTAGGTGAGCAGTGGTGTCAGTTAGAAACATGAGCTTACACAACCATTTGTCATCATCCAGTTCGGGGTAGTTTTGTTCTTTTTCCAACAAAAAGGCCTTGATTGCATCCAAAGAGTTTACAAAGCACACCAAAACCTTTCCACGACTTAGCCACCAAATATTGCTGTGAAATGAAATGAATGGACATCTAACTTTGCTTTCTTAGGAGCTGACATTTTGTCAAATGAACCCCTCAATTTACAGCAGGGAAAACAAATTGAGACGGCACGCATAATGTCAAATGCAATGTGCTGTTCCACGTGATGTGATAGTGATGTAAGCAGCAAATCACGACTTAAAAATATCCCAGTATCGTGGTGCTGGAACAATTTTTAAGCCCCCTCTATGAGCTATGCCCCCTCTTCCCCTGTCTGCACCCTTCCCTGCCCCAGGCTGGGGCCAGTGGGCCACAGCTGGGTGTGGCTGCAGAGCCCCAGGCCGGCAGCTGGGACTCCAAGATAGCAGCAGAGCGCCCAAGACCAGTGCCCAGGGCTGACAGATGGGACCCTGGGAGGCATAGGGCCAGTGGTTGGACCCCAGGCCAGCAGCAGAGCCCCTGGAACCAGTGGCCAGGACCTGGGCAGTGTGAGTGCCACTCAAAATCTTGCATGCTGCCTTTGGCATGCATGCCATAGGTTGCTGACCCCTGTAACAGAGGATAAAGTGGAGGATTTGGACCGACAGGCAGGATCTCCTAAAGAAAAACTCAAAATGGAAAAATTCTGTACTGGCCCTTAAGAAGCACAATTCCAACCTCACAGCCCAGGGAGAGGAAGCTAGGGAGCTTTAAGCTATTGGCATGTTTAAACTGAAACATCTCCAGGTTCTATTTTGGCTACATCTACACTACCACACTTACTACTTAAACACACTTAGATCTAGCTGTATGTTATGCTGCTGTAGCTCCTTTATCTTGTGTCAAGTGCCACAACAGGGATGAGACTTAACAAGCTGTCTAATTTTTACTTTGACTACTAGATTCAGTGAAGAATCTGGACTCCCAGCAAGAATGCATGGGAGAAGGAAACCCTTGAAAAGGAGACTTTGTTTTGACTTTAATAGAAGTCATACATGTTTGCTGGTTTCAATTTTGCCATGAAAAGTATGGGAAGAAGCTGTGTTTTCCAGTAGAACGCCCATGGAAAAGAAACTTGCCGGGGGGCGGGGGGGGAGGGAGAGAAGGAGGTACTCCACAAGCATGGACCTTCTACAAATGGTGGTCTGCTGTAATGCCATTGCTCTGCTGGATGGAATCAGAACTTTGCAACTGTGTCACTTCCAACAGCTAATGGAGCTCAGGTAGCTGAGTTATATGCTCACTAATCACCACATTTCATGCGGGCATGGCAATCAACATTAATAAGAATTGTGAAGTCTTCAGTGACTATGGATTTATCACAATAAGCAAACATTTTCTTCCTCCCAGTCCTAGTGAACTGGCTGGCAAATGAACTGAGTCCTAATCCCTTCCTCTGAGAAGACCTAATCTAATGTGATTGTTTGGCAGGCACTGGACACAAGTATGAATAGAACTGAAATCCCATGCCAAATACACATCCTGAAGGCTCTTCTTCAGTAAAGGATTTGTACAGGTTGTAGAAAGTTTTGAACGGTGTTTTAGCTGTATCTGAACCCCCTTCTCTATGCTAATATACCTTCTTTAGGGTCTCTTTTCTCCTTCACACTTCCTCTTCTCTGCAGGTGTTTCAAGTTCTGGAATAGTCTATGTTTGTTTTTACTTTGATCTAGGTCCGAGTCATCTTCTCCCCTTCTCCTTGTAGTCTTAGGGACTCCTTGTTAAGTTTAGAGCTAGCAACTATTAGGTTTGATTTCTCAAAAGATTGTTTAAAAAAAAAAAAACCACCACACATGCACACACCCCCCTTAGCCCTCTTTTGCTCTGCCTTCGATGGGGCTCTGCAAGGGTGAAGGGTCCACTTGCATGGAGTTCATTACAGGACTAAGAGGTTTTTTAAATTGCAATAGAGATTAAGTGGAATTTAATCTTATTCTATACGGTGCATAGGGGTGAATTTTACCCTTGTGAATAAATAACGCTTCTTTGTGTATATGCCTATGCTTCTAGGTTTTATTGTCCTAACTACAATTTAGAACTACTGAGTAGGATTCTCTTCTGATTTACACCAGCTTAAGATAAACATTAATCTATTGACTTCAGTGGAGCATGTCCTGATTTATAGCCATGTAAGTGTCAAGTACAGTCAGGCGGTTTTGTAGCCAGCTACAGTAATAGAAGTAAATGGTACCACCTGTGACTAGCCAAAGCCTCATGAAATGCTAGCCACTTTTGATAAGAAACAGAGGAATGACATCAAAAGGTGGAAGAGGTAAGCCCCTAGTGCTCCTCTGACTGCAGCTGACAAGGACACAATTGAGTTCCATGAACTGTTTGAAGAGAGAGTCATTAAAACACTAAGGTAGGGACCGGCAACCTTTGGCACACAGCCCGCTGGGGTAAGCCCTCTGGCGGGCCGGGCCGGTTTGTTTACCTGACACGTTCGCAGGTTCGGCCGATCATGGCTCCCACTGACTGCAGTTCGCCGCTCCAGGCCAATGGGGGCAGCAGCCAGCACATCCCTTGGCCCGCGACACTTCCCACAGCCCCCATTAGCCTGGGACGGCCAACTGCGGCCAGTGGAAGCTGCGATCGGCCAAACCTGCGGATGTGACAGGTAAACAAACTGGCCTGGTCCGCCAGGGGGCTTATCCCGGTGGGCTGCGTGCCAAAGATTGCAGATCCCTGCACTAAGGTTATACTACAGAGCTTACAGTGGTGCAGCTGCACTGATGCAGCACTGCTAATGCAGATGCTCTAAGCCAACACGAGAGAACTCTCCCATTGACTTAATCACTTCATCCCCTGTGAACAGTGGTAGCAGCTGTAACTTGGTGTTGGTGTAACTTACCTCACTCAGGTAAGGTTGGTGTAACTTACCTCACTCAGGGATTGGTTTACTCACAGCCCTGAACACCGCAAGTTATACCAACCTAAGCTGCAGCACATACTTAGCCTTAGCAAAGACCTGACCCTTATAACTGGAGACCTGAATGCAAAAGCTGGAGTTGTAAACTATCAAACGGGCATTGGAAAACATGGTCTGGATTTATGAGGGGGAGGAAACAAAAAAACCCCGACATTTGGTTGAATTCTTCTCCTCCAGTCACCTGGTCATTACAAATGCCATCTTATATGCATGGAGGTCTCCTAGTGTGAAAGAACCAAAATTGCCAATATAATGTTACAGGGATGCTGGAGATCAAGGAGCCAATGGAGGTGTGTGTGTGTGTGTGTGTGTGTGTGTGGGGGGGGGGGGGGGGGGGGGGGGGGAGAACCACCCACCACACACTTTCCTGAGTGCAGACTGCAGGTCAGACCATCAACTGTTGCCTCAAGCACAAAAATTAAAAAGAACTTAAAGATAATACGTTTGGCAGGTTCACAGAGCCTGGACATGTCAAGAATCAATGAAAGCTACAGACTTCTGTCCAGAACGGGTTTAAGGTGTTGTCACAGGTGAATGAGAAGAACGTCCCAAAACAGATTTTTTTTTGGGGGGGGGGGGGGGAGAAGGGAGGGGAGGAAGAGAGAAGGAAAGAACTATCATGACCCAAGCCACCAAAACACACTGAGAAGTCAGCATTGGACCATACCATAATAAATGTGTTTGAGCTGGGGGCAGGGAGAGAGAAGAGTGGCTTGGACTCTGAAGAATATAGGAGACAGAATCAAAGGCAGACCAGTTGAGACAAGCGTGGACAGAGCAAAATGTGGAGAACTTAAGAATTAGAAAGATAATACTGAAGGAATATTCACAACGATCAGACTTCTTACTAAAGAATTTTCCTCATGACAGAGCATAATAAAAAGATTATGATGGCAGATGGAGAGATTACTGTACTAGTTAGTATGCCTCAGAGCTACTTAAAATACAGAACGATGGGGGGGGGGGGGGGCGGCAAGGCGGGAGAGAAAAGTAGCACCTGGAGCCAGAGCCATCAATCCTACAAGGGGAAGTGGTGCATGGTGTTAGGAGAGAGCACCAGGTATCAGTAACTTACCAGTAGAATTGCTAAAAGCTGCCGGTGACGGCAGTAGTAATCTCACATAGTTTGCAATGGATGTGTGATTGAACAGATATTGGCTGGACGACTGCAAGGGAGTCTCTGTCCTTACCAAAGACAGGGGATAGAACAAAATGCCATAACTATCTCCTTGATATCACACATGAATAAAGTGCAGTTCCACATAATTCAGGAGTGCATGAAGTGAATGAGCTGGATTCAGAGAGGGACAAGGCACACAAGGAAGTTGCAAATATCCAATCATATTATTGAAAAATGCAGAGATTATAAACACCATTGTTTGTATGTTTTAGAGACTGTTCCAAAACATTTGATACCATCTGACATGATGGTCCCTGGGGGAATACAGGCAAACAAGCATTCATTGAACTCAGAAGTCTCTACGGTCAACAGGTTATAGGGCAAACAGCAGTGGGTGACGAGTAGTATTCCACTGGGCAGGATGAAAGATGGGCGAGACACAAAAAGGTGCATTTTGTTCCCAAATTTTTTCAATATGTATGCTTCATATAAAAGTCCTTGAAGATTTTGATAAGTGCTGGGATTTCTATTGGTGGACACCTCTTAACCAATCCCAGATATGCTAATGATACAACGCTCTTTGCTGCAACTATCAAAGCAATGCAATAAACATTGAGTCTCCAAAACAATTTGATGAATATGGACTCTCTGAAAGTGGTAAGACAAAATGCATGTATGTTGACATGATCAAGAACAGCAATTACTGGTTATGCTGTAGATGCAGAAGATTCGATTATCTGGGATCATTACATATCCAAAGAGGCTGCTTCAAAGGAATCAGAAAGTGACCAGGGATGGCTTACTCAGCCATGGCCTTGCTTATGAAAATGTGGAAAAAAAAAAAAAAAAAAAACACATGCCATCTTGAAATGTACAAAGGTTTGACTGGTGAAGAACAATTAATTGTTTTCCATAGCAATTTATGGATATTAATTCCAGGAAACTAATGCAGCTGACAAGAGGAAAATTGAGATGCGACACTCAAAGTTGCTTGCATGTATCCTGGATGGAAAACAAAAACAAATGCTTATGTTAGAAATATTATTGGAGAGAAACTGACTCCGCGGTCAGAAATCAACAAGTACAAAAACTTATGTACTTTGGTTCCATCAGGTGTACGTATAGAAACAACAAAGTTATCATGGAAGGAATAGTGGCAGGTTATCATAGTAGCAGATGACCGATGATGACATGGCTATATGGTGTGTAGCAAGTAACCAGGAAGTCAGCTGCTGGGTGTGTGTGTGTGTGTGGTTAATGACAGTTCAAGAAGTCTAGAATTTCTCCTATGATGTCAGTCTTTACCTCAGAGGAAAATGAATAAGGCCCAAAATACAGCAATACCTTTCAGATGCCTGTTCTAGTGTCCATTGAAGTCAACGGAACAACATTTCCTTTGACTTCAATGAATACTGGTTCAAACCTGTTCAGATAAGGATCAGCTCCTCAAATACAGAAACAAGGGATACAAAAATCAATGGCAGCCTGTGTCAAGAAATGACAGATTAGGATGCTATTCATTTCAGTAGTTAGATAAAGAAGCCAATACACTCAAACCAATGTCAGTATCTCTCAGTACAAGACCACATTCTTCTTTTTAAAAGCTAGTGATTAGTGAGGGACTTTGCCAGATGAAGGAAGCTTTAATGCAAAGGTGTGGTGGCCCAATGTGTGTCAGAACAGGTACAGGTATGGAGCACAGTATGATCTATGTCTCTTTCATCATAAAGAGAAATAGAAATTAACTGAGCATTGTGACATATGATGTAGTGTTCACATCTGCTTTTACATTTCAGTTAACACTTCAGCTGGTATTTATATATAAATGTTTAAAGTAAGGCCTTCTGCATGTTACCACTGTCTTAGTTTAGTGCTGTAATAAGATTCTGCCTACTGCATTTACGGTTTTTCAAATGAGTTTCAGTCAGCCCATTCCCCAGCAAATAGGACAAATTCCATAGTTATAAATATTAATAAGTACTGTAGACAATTTAATTTTGAAAGTTTGCGTAAGTGCTACCTTATTCACTATCAATCATTTTCCTTTGTAAATGATTTTTTTTAAAATAGTGCGCTAAAAAAATAAATAAAAATCAATAAGTCTCTAGAGGCAGCCCGAGACCAATTAAACTACAAATGATTTCAGATAGATTTTCAAAATAACAGAGTTCCATTACCAACATGTCATATATAATAATTGTAGTTCTTCAAAGCAACGTCCAATGGGATTTACAAAACCAAATATACACCCAATAAAGAAAATTTTGCCCACTTCTATTTTCAATCAGACCTTTTCGGCAAAAATACAAATTCTGTCACAATAAAATAGGTCAGCATTTTGTGTTGATTTTGCTGAATAGTTTTATTAAAACATTTTTAATAAAACTATTTGGCTATATATAAATAAAATAGAAATCAGGAAAAATCTAAATGTTTAGTATTGATATTTCTTAAACAAAACATTTCAATTTTTCTATTAACAATGAGAAGTTTTCTAAATTTTTTTAAATTAAAAAAAAAAGTTAAAGTGCTCAAAAATTGGCCCAAAATGTTTACTTTTCAATTCAAAAAGTTTCCAAAAATTGAGTTTTCCCAAAACAAAATTCCCCTCCCCTCTGCCCCCCCCGCCAAAAAAAACCCACAAAAAGCCTGCCAGCAATCAGTTATTTGCCCACCTCTAAATGGAAATGTTAGAATGGATGAGCAAGAAACTAATTTTGTTAAATAAAATCCTAAAAATGAGTTACATAGAAAAACTAGTTTTATAGATGAAGTTAAATATCCCAGAGAAAGTTATTTAGAATTTTCAATTAAAAAAAATCTTGACCTTCCAAAATATGTACTCTTTTTAAAATTTGACTTGTTAGAGATACTATGTGTTAAAACATGGTTAGTCTTTGCTAATTGCTGTTAAAATGGCATAAAATGGCATTGCAGGCTGCATGTTTATTGTTAGTGATTTTACATATTAAGTGTGCTTAGCTTAAATTGGGAAAAAAAAAAAAAACCCTACACAGATGGGTATCCTAACTGCCCTGAAAACTCAATGTTGATCTGAGAATCTAGCTTGGTCTACACTAGGTCTTGTATACACTAGAGTGATCAGTTGTAATATCTCTCCATTTGAAATGCACCTTACTTCCACATGATAGGGAAGCCACAGTAGATTTTTATTACCCCCATCATCATGCTGGGATAAAGCCTCAGTTGACTGAGGTTCAAATCATTGTGCACCAGCACACACCTCACTGGCTCAGTCAATTCAGTTGACAAACAGCTGTCTGAGAAATTAGCTCTCTCAAACAGCACACTGAAGTGTTAGGCAGCTGAGAGTTTCCTCTGCCCTTCTTAGAAATGCCTCCCCAACTCCAGTCCAACATCATGTACCCACACGTTATCTTACAAAATGCCTCACACAGCTCTTGTGCTGCAGCTCTTCAGATCTCTGCTCCTCCATACCCAACCTCAGCCTGCTCACCCTAGTCTATCGTCCCTCAAATATGCTGTACTTGCTTTCCCCGCCCTCCCTTTAATGTTCCTGCTGTATACCTCCTGAGAATGGAGAATCTGATCAATCTCTCAAGGCAGACATGTTCTAGAAAGGTATTGGTAGGTTTTGTTCCTGTGATAACATCCCTGCCTGGATACACAATTTATTTCCCCCAATATATTAAGCAATAAACTAGGAGGGGAACAACTTAGATATGTGGAATTTATCTGTGGGGATTTTAAATAGCTTCCTGATAGTTTACTCATTCAAGAGAGCGGTTTCAATGCATTTATTATATTGCTCTTACTCTCATATGACAATGTAAGCAGTTTAAGATGGCTCTTAAAGAAATTCAGCGGTGTTAACATTTGCCATTTTACTATTGAGATGGTATCTCTAGAAACTTCTTGAGGCCAGTGAAAGACTGATTATCTGAAATGGTGATCTGGGTACAGAATGCCATACAGCTAATGTAGACATTCCACTATACAGAGCGCTGTGACATTCTGTACCTTAGGGGAAGCCCTCTGTAAACCTCCTCCCCCCCACAAATACTCATCTGTATAGAATGGTGATATTACATCTAAAGCATGCCTTGTAAGGTATTAGGGGAAAGGTTATGCTGAAATTCATTTATCTATTCATATATGTATATCATTAATGCCTGTGACGTTATGAGAACTGTATTGTGTGTTTTAGTGACAACCATACTGTAAATTGGGGAAAATCAGCCAGATATTAGCTCCCAGAGGCAACAACAAGGAAAGTAACCAAAGCCGGGTGGGGGTGTGGAACAACCCACCAACAGCCACTGTCCAGCAACTGAGCTACAATTCAATGATTTACCTGCATGAGGCCACACCTGGAGGATCGCTCAATTTTGCCTGGAGACTTAGCAATGCCCCCCAGACATGCCTGGATTTGTGTTCTACAAGCAAATGGACTGAGGGTATCAAACTGAACCTGGGGGGGGGGCAGGGGCAGGCTTAACCCTTCTCCTGCCCCCACCTACATGGCAAGCAACAGACACTGAGAAGACAAGATTCCAACAGAGGAGATTGTTCCTTAAACCTGGGGTGAGAAACTGCATAATCTAGATGTTGCCCAGCCTAGGGGTTGAGAGCTTAGACTACATGCATATACAATTTTATTTTGTTAACTGACTGTTTGCCTATCTTTTATAGTCAATAAATTTAACTGTTTATCTTTTGCCACACACTGCATACAAGCTCCCTCGTAATCTCTGGTTTATTTAGCAATATTCTGAACCAGAAAACAAAGGAATATTAATCAAATGTGAAAAGGTTGCTGGAAAGAACTCAGTGTTTTTAAAGATTACTTGTGTCATTCAGATCATTATTTCTTTGTTCTATCTTATGCCAAGTTTTTGAAGAAAATGAATACAAATTTTAAATTCCGAAGTACAGTATGTCCCTGTGTATATGATTGTCTGCAGTGTTGGCCCAAGGATACTAGAGAGACAAGGTCCAGTAAAAAAATATTTGAAATCCTTTTGAAGTAAGAACCGCTACAGAGTATTTTGTTTTAGGGTACTGTAGCCCCATCTCTAGTTCTGAATGTCCCTTCACATGAAAGCTGGAGCGGCGCCAGGGTTTTTGGCGCCCTAGGCAGAGGTCCTTCCATGCTCCCGGTCGTCGGCGACAATTCTGCGGTGGCGGGGGGGAGGAGAAGGGTCCTTCCGCGCTCCCGGTCTTCGGGGCACTTCGGCGGTGGGTACCGGAGCGAGTGAAGGACCCGCTGCAGAATTGCCGCTAAAGACCCAGAGCGCGAAAGGACTCCCCCGCCACCGAATTGCCACCAACAGTGGCAAAATGCCGCCTCCCCCCCAAATCCTGGTGCCCTAGGCAACCGCCTACATCGCCTAAATGGAAGCGCCGGCCCTGCATGAAAGGCTGCATTACACATGGTTACACCTTTGGTGTAATTTTAATTTATCATTGGGCCCTATTCTGCCTTCCACTACTTATATGAATAAGTACTAGTAAATGACAAAGTATTTACTGCTCTAAGTGAGTAAAGATGGCAAAATGAATCTAATGTATTTATAATTTCTGATATCAGCTCATGACAAATGATGCCTCTTCTATTTTATACACACATGGCTACTTGAATAGATTGTGTTGTCTGTAATTCTTTATTTCTCCCATGAGTACATGTTAATTAGCCACACAGTCGTATGGCTAATGACTTTAAAACACTTTTGTAGTTGTTCATTATTGTGCAAAGAGAGCATCAAAATAGGGAAATATCTTTAAAGCATACACTGGTATATACAAAACTCAAATTAAAATAATATACAGAAGGTTAAAAGAGGGCAAGTACGATAGGTGATTATTCCTGCTCTCTCCCCTTCCCCCACCATCCCATACTCAAACATATCCAGGAATAGATTGAAGTTTCTCAACTGTTGTTCAAAATGATTCATTGTTCACTCCCTCATTTGCAAGCAGTTGACTGTGAGTATGCAATATTCTAAATTGGACCTCATAGGATTATATGAGCACACCACATTTTTTGCTTCCTGATAGGATGAGCATAACATAACCGCATAACCAGTGCAAATTTTTGCAATTACAAATTAAAGTGATTTTTTAAAATATTCTGCAATATTCACTTAAAGTTCAGTTTCAGTCAATTAACATTCCCTAGTGTTCCTCAAAGAGTGTAAGCTGGAGAGAAAGTCATGTTAGGTGTTAAGATGTAAAGAGCAATATTTTGCTGACCTCACATTTCTCCCAAAGCTTTTCCACAAAATGAAAGGCAATTTTCAACGGAAAAGAAGATATGTCTGTCTTCTACAAACATTATGGAATTTCACTACATATTTTTGCCTGGACCAAGTCTTGGTTAGTTTTAAAATTTTATTCCAAGATTAAATTTTTCACTTTAGCATAGAATGTTTGGCTGTAGGAATATGGAAAAAAATATTATCTGTTTTAATATTGAGCAATTCTTCACTTTTATGGATATATTTTTGTTATATGTATGTAATATTGTACCAAAGCCTTCTAAATTAAGCCCTAATCTTGCCAAGAGTTACAGATAAATGTGTATTAAGGTAAGTCTTCACTGGATTGAGATTTACTTAGGAACTTTCAGGTGTTAAAAATGAACTTCGGAGTTCATTGAGATTTAGAGTGAAAAGTTAAAATGAGAATCATCCCCATCTACACTGTTTTTGCATCTCCTACCATTCTTGGTTACGTATCTTCCACTGATGCCAAACAGGGCAAGTGAACAACATGGGTCTCAAATTCTGTTGCCTCACTCCCTCATGGTTCAGCTGAGTCTCTGATTGGGATATCTTGACAATGGATTGATTGTCTGCACCTAGAGTGGCTGCAGGCTGTGCTCTCATGATACATGCTGTATTTACTGACACTCCAAGTGGTCTTAATGAGTTTTCAGTTCACCAGCTGCAATACAACCTGTCTTGTTGGCAGTCAGCAGTGCCAGTGCTTCAGCACTGGTGCAAAGGTGGGTCTTCCTACAGAACAGAACAATGGCAGTATGAGCAGATTGCCCATCTAAACCATCATTGCTTGGCATGGTGCATGTTCCTTGCTAAGGATTCCAGGAATAATAAGAGATAGCTGTTCAGCTTGCTTTTCATAGCTTATGACTGTGCCATTGAAAAATTGAGTTGGATTAAATTTCAATAAAACAATGTGTGTGTGTGTGTGTGTGTGTGTCACACACACACACACACCCCTCTCTTCAAGATGCTGCATTCATCCCAACTACTTTATGCAGCCCTGCCACATTTCATATTGATGAATTGGCAGAGGGAAGAACCCTGTACACATTCTTCCATAGACTCTTTACACAGAAGGAATAGGGGACATCTCTACCTTTCCAAATATCACATTTCTGAAATTTAAATTGCCAACTCCATAAAAATATGGGAGGCCACAGGTATGTTTGGCCAAAGATATCTATCCAGCATTTCTCTCTTCCCCCCCACCCCAAATCTACCTACTTGCTGGAATTAGCTCTCAACCAAATAGTTTGAACTGTGTCAAGACTGTGGCAAACTCTGCATGTCCAGTTATCATAGCTTAATGCAAGCCCTCCATTTAACTGATAATTGGCTGAATACCAAATACTGAAATATCCAGCTCTGAGTCAACAGGGTTGCTATAAGCTCTTGATGTTAAGAACACGGGGTGGGGGGGGGAGGGGAGGAGGAGTGGAGTGGAGTGGAGTGGAGTGGAGGGATCATCAGGGAAATGAGAATGTGTTGAAAACCACAACCCATTTATGTCAACTCAGTAAAGCATGCATGGCTTTAGTCAATTTAACAAGAAAATGGGACCACATGAACAGCAGCAAACAAACAGACTCATTTAGAAGAGCCTCAAAGGGGATATGTTGCATTTTGCAAGTCTTTTTGCTGAGCAGTTGGGGGCAGGGGGGAAAACGCTAAGTGCTGCTGACTTTACTGTTGTAAGTAGTCAGACTGAACTCGCACGAGGCTTTTGACCTACTTTTGTATCACTCATAATCCTCAAACTTAAAACCTTAAAGTTTCCAGATACTAATCTTAGTCAAAGAAGGGAGTATAGTTAGATAACCAACCTAATGTAACCATCTCTACAAAATGTGCTTAATAGGTACGGAAAAGGTCTCTGCCATCAGAAATATACATGTTAAATTGAGCCAATGGACCGAAACACCTGCAGTTTATTAATCACAGGTAACATATGGCATAGAACTTTTGTCTATATATTCATAGAAGCAGAACACTAATCATGTGTATGAGATTGAGCCTTAAATGCTCGTGCTTTACTCAATATCGGATGTTATACTTTGACTCAGTTCTCTCATTGGCTACAAAATACATTAAGTTCTAAGAGATTTTTCAATATCCTTGTAACCCTAACAGCATATATCAGCATGAATTCCTTTAAAACTCGAATGAAATACAGGCAGTAGTGTTTTAGGTCATGCTACTGCCACTTGTAAGTCCAATGAACATGAAAACACTTGGCTTAATTGAGATGGAAATGTGTCATTTTGTCAGAACAAGCAGGGGTACTGGAACAGTTTTTATAGTGGGGATGCTGAGAGCCATTGAACCAAACTGTGAAGCCTGTATTTGATAGAAATAACTTCAAGCCAGGGGGTGCAGCTGCATCCCCAGCATCCCTAGTTCCAGCACCTATGAAGACAAGTGTTCCTCATACCTGGTGAGCAGAAACTGAGTTGTTTGTTCTGGAGACCCTCTTTTTCTCCAACACAGATATCTTGTGTGAGGAGTGGAGGCTAAAAGAGGTTATCACAGCTTTTGTAAAAAATGAGCATCTCAGAAATATGCTCACACTATGCTTTGTGAGGGACTTTGCAGCCAATACCAAATTGCCGTTCAAAGAAATTGATCAGGCTGGGGCGGGCGTGTGTGTGTAAAAACTGCCAGCACACACACTTAAAACTACAGAACTTTCTTAGTTCAACTGTAAACAAATGAATAGATTTATTTGGGATAAGCTTTTGTGATAAAAAGCCCCACTTCTTTCATGGGTAAACCCACTAGCTTATGCCCAAATAAATCTCAGGTTTCAGAGTAGCAGCCGTGTTAGTCTGTATCCGCAAAAAGAAGAACAGGAGTACTTGTGGCACCTTAGATTTGTTAGTCTCTAAGGTGCCACAAGTACTCCTGTTCTTTTTCCAAATAAATCTGTTAGTCTTTAAGGTACCACTAGACTCCTCGTTGTTTTTGTGGATACAGACTAACACAGCTACCCCTCTGATACTTGTAAACAAATTAATGTTTTACAAATCCATCAGAGGAAGCTTACTTGCCAGACTAAACAGAAGTGCTTATATGGATCCCTCCACCACATCCATTTCTATAGCAGAGCCCTGATGGCCAGATTCTGATCTCTTTTACACCATCGTAATTTCAGAATGTCCCCACTGACTTTAAATGTGAGAGATCAGATTTGGCCACGTGCGTTTAACAGAAGAGATTTTGAAAGTCTTACCTAAAAAGAACACAGGGACTGTGACAACATTGGAGACTAAAGACAAAATATGAGAAAATTGGTTTTATATCTTGTCATTTAGGATCACGGGTCTCCTCTGTCATCTAGAGTGGGTCAGTACACTGGTGCAATGGAGAATGAACAGTTAAATTTTTGAGATAACGGAAAATTTGCAGCGGAGTGATTTCTACTTATATAAGCAGAGTAAAAACTTGAGAGACTGAGGGCTTATCTCCCCAGGAGATTATTGCACAACAAGCCTGGGTATGACTCAATAGCTTACTAGATTGGCACTGTCACTATGTGGCAGAGTACTCCATGGAACTTTTAGTCTGCATGGGTTACTGTTCCACAAGCTAGTGCTTTGTAGAGTCACACTCTAGTTTGCTGAGCAGTAACCTCCCATGCGGACAAGCCCTGAAAGAGCAAGATCAAAATCTTAAAGTACATGATCAACGGTGAAAGAGAAGGGGAAAACTGGAAGTTTAACCCCTTCCCCCCCCCCCCCCGCCGCCCACACACACACCCCATTGACTAGGTAGCAACAGAAGAACAGGTGGAAATATAACATATCTACAGCCAAAGTGTCAGCATCATGTTCATATATGAAGTTTTGGATGGGAAGTTTCCAAATCAATGCTCTTTGCTGAAATATTTTCTAAATTGCTTGATCTAGAGATTGTGAGGACTTAATATATTAAGTATTTTTATATACCTGCTGAAAAGTATGTCAGAATAGCAGATATTAACAAGAGCAGATTAAAAGGATCAGAAACAGAGGACCTGATTCTGAGTTTACATCAATATATTAAATCAGCAGTAGTCCCACTGAAGACAATACAGTTACACTGGTGTAAAAATCAGTGTAAGAAAAATCTGGTCCTGAATTATTGGAACAGGAATAGTGCAAAGAATACACAATTCCCACATGTCTATTAACAACCAGATTGGAGAAGAGGTATAACACCAGTAAAGCAAGATTTCCCAGATGAATACATCATATTTGCCCATTCAAAGAAAAAAACAAACAATCAGGTCACTTATCAAATTAAGTTATTTCTGAGACAGACAACATACAACCTCCCAGACAAATGAAAATTGAACTCATAGAAGATGGACATGGGCCTTTTCAGTTAATGCAACATTAACAAGAATTCTTGTTACTGTTTGCAGAATCAGTTCCAAGTTAAATGCTTACTGCTGTGATGGGCATTATAGAAAACCCTAGACCTTGGAGAGGCTCATTGACTTCAGTAGGATTATTTATAACCATACACTCAGTTGACCAGTGTGATAATACTAATGATCTAATATTCTTGTATTAGAACACAATCACTTTAGACACTAACTTGGTCCAAAAAGGTATCTATATATAAAAAGTTAAATGCCTTACAGTTGTGTTGAACTGTTTAATATCTTCATTTAAATGTGAAGCATCTACCGTAGATATCTGACTTTATTCCTCTGCAACAATATACTAGACCATTAACTTTAGTTCTTGGAAGATTGTGTAACTGGAGATTGGACATGTTCTGTTGAAATGTTTTCCGAGTGTTATATTTGCTGCTCTCCTATCTTGCTCTCTGATTAAGAGACTGTTTGAAAGCCCTGTAAGTGCCAAAAAGTTTGCAATGCCATATGTTTCAAATTGTAATAGAGGAAAAACCAATATACTACTGTGAGCCTATACTAGAAGTTTTACAAAATAAAAATCAATTTTAAGAAAGCAGCCCCTTCTGATCACTATATTAAATAATGTATTTTCTTTAGTCCCAACTGTGAACCACTATGAAATTCAGAAACAACAAGGAGTCTGATGGCACCTTAAAGACTAACAGATTTATTTGGACATAAGCTTTCGTGAGTAAAAACCTCACTTCTTCAGATGCATAGAGTGAAAGTTACAGATGCAGGCATTATATACTGACACATGGAGAGCAGGGAGTTACTTTGCAAGTGGAGAACCAGTGTTGACAGGGCCAATTCAATCAGGGTGGATGTAGTCCACTCCCAATAATAGATGAGGAGGTGTCAATTCCAGGAGAGGAAATGCTGCTTCTGTAATGAGCCAGCCACTCCCAGTCCCTATTCAAGCCCAGATTAATGGTGTTAAATTTGCAAATGAATTTTAGTTCTGCTGTTTCTCTTTGAAGTCTGTTTCTGAAGTTTTTTTGTTCAATGATAGTGACTTAAATCTGTAATAGAATGACCAGGGAGATTGAAGTATTCACTTACTGGCTTATGCCCAAATTTAAGGTGCCACTAGACTCCTTTTGTTTTTGTAGATACAGACTAACACGACTACCCCCTGATACTATGAAATTCAGCTTTAACTTTTCTTTTAATTCTTCTAGATGGTCTGTTTTACTCAAGGTGGCATAGGAATACAAGAACAAGAAATTATTGAAAACTCATATTTTGCAAGACAAAGAGGTCTATAAGCATCTCTGAATCTGGTCAGTTGTGCTTTTTACCTGGATAAAGCATGGAAATACCTAAAGATATGGTAGGAGTGCTAAAAATCTACTGTTTGTATAAAGATGACAAAGATGTTTGTGTCAACATTTTATTAGCTTGGTGAACAGTCAATACCATTGACTACAAGGCTCCATTGACTTACTTATAGCCATCACTTACCAGGATAGTTAGAATAGCCCTACAATTGTTTCACTCCTTCCTCTCTGAAGAGTTCCAAAAGATGGCACCAAGAACAAACTGACCTGAGAAACTCCTCCATGCCAACTGGCAAAGGGTTTGCTGTTCTACAACAGCAACTCCCATCAGGCCTAACTAGCTTATTACAGCCAACATCTTAGTATTTATCCAAAGAGGGCCATGTGAGGTGTAATAAAAGCTTATACAATACTGATCTTAATTATTGTGAGACGAATGTACAGATATTTAAGGAGTTGTGTATAAGTATTGAAATTTGGGTCCAAAGCAGAACTGACAAACCGGTTGTGGGGACAAGAGACATTGATTCATGGTTGGTGTCGGCTATGTAGATTAAGCATGATAAACCATTACAATGAAGCCAAATCAATGGAGTGAACAGGAGTATATGAAGATTCCTGTGGTGTTAGCTCCAAGGTAAGGAACCAAGGGTTCATCCAGGTTCTGGAGACAAAGACATGTCCTTGTGCCTTCCTCCTAGACCCCAAATTCTACCTTTATCCATTTGTGGAGAAAACCCCTTGAAAGGCACAGGGTGTTTGTGGAGACTGGACCCTGGTTTTGACTGAAAACCAGCAATTCTGTCAAAGACTGAATCCTTGGGAAGAAAATATCCATTTTATTAAATAGGAAAGGTAACTACTGATAAGTGTTGACCTAGGATTGTGTTTTATGTGTAGCTATTTCTGTTTTCACTTATTATTCTTACCGACTATCTCAAAGCATCATCTTTGATAATAAAACCACCTTGTTTCACTATAAACATATTTCAGTGTTGTAATGTTATAAAGGACCTGACCCAGAGTTGTGCCTGTCAAGCAGTGTGTACATTGTATCTTCAGGGGCAGCTTACCTGGTAATTACTTTGAATGTCCAGTATCCTTGCTGCAGAGAACACCTCAAGGCCTCAGGGGTTGGTGTGCATCTACCACTAGGGTGAGGCGATCTAGGAGTCAGTGCTTGTGTGGCCTGAGGCTGGTGGTTTCAGGGTGCTGAGCCACAGCAGTCACAGACCAGACTTCATAATAAAAGATTCATACATTACCCCCCAATCTACCTGCACATGTGGCATGAAAGAAAGAGGGCATGGCCAGGACATCTCTAGATCTTGCCATTCCTGCTTGCTGGAACAACTCCTGGGGGCTGAGCAGCAAGTGTAATATAGAACAAATGAATCCAAGCAAGACAGTGATGCTGGAAGAATAGGTAGGGGAATGTGCCTTCCATATCAGTTGAGAGCATACACTAAGTCTTTCCTAGTAGTATGTTAGAGCATGGACTCTCAAGTACAGTTGGAATTCTTGTTCTTCTGGATATGCAGTCAGCCATTTTGCCCTGTAGTCTTATTTTCCATTTGTAGCTGCCACTGAGATTGTGACCTATCTTTCTTTAGGGATGCAACCCTTGCTCAAGTCATGCAGGCCTTTATCACTCCCAAGATTATTGTAATGAGTTTTATATCCTTGATTAAACTCTGGGAGTTCAAACTGTTGCAAAGAGACTGTGAACCTGTCACGTAAGTGTCCTACCCTCTGTCCTACTGTGCACTACCTACACAATGAAATTCAGGGTACAGTTTGAATGATACTCCTTCGGTCCTACATGATACAGAAGCAGAGTTCCTAAGGAACCATCTTATGATCTGTGATGACAGTTGAAGTCCACTGATGGGCTCATTTCCTAGTTTCCATTTATCCATGGTTGGCAATGAGCTATTCTCAGTTAAGGATGCACTCTTGTGTGACTCACTCCTCTGGGTTTGGAGAGATTCAGATCATGGTGCAAGACTGAACATTAATTATTGCCTCGTGATAATGATAATGAGATTTCCATGATGGGTGGGACATTAAGGCCAGTAGTCTAGCAGAATTTAAAAAACAAAACCCACAAAGTTATAATAGGAAGGATTAAAAACCAATGTGATTTGGAAGTGATCTGAACTCTTATGCTCATGGGCAAGCCAACCTTTAACTATTGGGGATTAGGAAAGACTTTCCTGGTGGGCAACTTATTCCATAACTGCCAATTTCTGGGTTTCTTACACCTGCCCCAACAAAGCTGGTACTGTCCACTGTTGGAAACAAGTTACAAGCTAGATGAACTACTGCTCTAATCCAAAGAGCAGTTTATAGGTACTATATGGTAGGAACATACCAGATGCTGTACATGCTGAAATCTAAGTTCCATATTGGTAGTATTCAAGGTACTACATTGGTTTAAAAAAAAAAAAACCACCAACCTGTAAAATACTTAGAGGACAATAAGAAATTTGTAAACATTCTGTATTTGAAACCTGCAAAAAAAAAAAAAAAAAAAAAAAAAAAAGGGCTATAGAGCGATTATTCAGCCACATTTTTAGTAGTTCTGCAGCCTCAATTTCTGTTTAAAATATAGAGCAACACATTTAGGGCACTATTCTGCATATACTTCCTTATCCGTAATAGTCCTAATTGATAACTAAGCAAGAATTTCAGCTGATAAGAACTCCTCATCCAGGTGAGTTTTGAGATTGAGTAATATTTTGTTAGGACCTCTTTAAAAATGGTAATTCCTGTAAAAGTAAATTCTGTTGGAGCCCACGGAGGCTTGCACACCAATTCCTGAAGTATTGAAAAACATGGTCTCTGGTGGAGCTGAAAGAAAGAAACTTTAACCTACTCTGTGTGATCTAGAATACATTGAAAACATGCCAGAAGCAAAAAGGTCAATCACCTTAGCTTCAGAAAACTGAAAACTGTCTCTCAAGACTGACAGCTCAGCTATTTGGCATACTCCTCAGGCAGCCACTGACTCCTGCCTAGTTCTGTTCATTTATTACTGAAAACAAGACTTGTGCTAGGCTGCTGAGAAAAGACCTCAAATGTGTTACATGCACAGATACACAAACACATGTAGACATGAAAGCTTCACACTTGTAAAACAAACACTGACATCGCTATCCACATGCATAGCATTTGGAGGTTTTTTGGTTTGTTTACTTGTATAAGCTGAAACAGTAGTTTTGAATAGTGGAAAAGGAATTTTGCAATAGTACTGGAAGTATTCCAAAGACACCATAAAGAAACAAGGCCACTGAAATCAATGGGAGCTGTACAGAGCTGAAAGGAAGGCCAGCTACTTAGGTATCTAAACAGGAATCTAAGTTGAGGTAGCCACACAAACATTTTAGCAGAGGAGCCCACAACAAAATACTATGAGAATTAAGTGTAAAACAAAAACAGATCTATTAATACAAATTGCTCAGTTAAGCAACTGGAAGTCAGGAAACGTGCAGATTACAGTTCTGTCCTCTCCCCTTGTGTATGCACAGAGAACAGGCAAGTCTAACTCTTACCATTTAAGGTTTTCCAGAAAACTACAACCCCAACAGCTAGTTTTCTTGGGCAGCTGCAATGAGTGGGATATGGAATCTATTTCCTCTGATTCCAAACTGGAGAGACCTTTAAAGGCTGAGCAGACATGTTTTGATGCTGAAAAGGTCCAAATACCAAATTTGGTTTAGAACGCTCTAAAGTAAATCCTTACTCCTACATTGGTGTAACCCTTCTGCCCATCTAAGTTGGCAGCAACAAGGGCCGGGTTCTGTATCTAGGGGTTCTGTTTCAATAACACAATGCAAAACCGGCTCGAGCCCCCACCCAGTGACCTGGGACAATTACATACCACCCCCTGGGCGCCTCTAAGAGGCAATACTTCCCCTCTCGCAAGCATGGAGTCTGAGTGTAAAAGAAAATGTTTAATAACATGAGGTAAATGACATCAGCATTAAATTGGAAAAACACCACAAACAGGATTCATAACACAAACCATGAGCAAAAAACCCACCCCAGCAAGTTGGGCTGTGTCCTTTCCCTTGGGTTCTTGAAACCAGCAACCCAAGGATCACCAAAGTCCCAGAAGTCCAATAACCCCCCCAAAGTCTCTGTCCCTGGTCAGTGCAGCGCCAGAGTTCGGGGGGGGGGCACGCAGGGTGTTAAGGGGCACCTTACGTGATCCGAGGCCGACGGGGTTCCACCACAGCCTTCACCACGAGCCGCTCCACTCCACCAACGGTCCCGTGAGCTGCTCCTGCCGTCCCACGAACTGCTCTGGCAGCTGCTCCACTCTGCTCACCGACCTGTGAGCCGCTCAGCTCTGCTCCACTTCAGCCGTCCCTTGGGCCGCTCCCACAAGGCTCTGCTCGCTGCTCCTCCCGCCACTCTGCTCTGCTCACTGACCTATGAGTTGCTCAGCTCCACTCCAACCATCCCGCAAGGCTCCACTCTGCTAGCTGCTCCACCAGCTGCTTAGCAATATAGCTTCAGGCTCCCCCACTAGATAACACAGCCTCAGTGATCTCAGCTCTTTTGTGATTTCAGCTCTTAGCAATTTCAGCTCATAGTAGGGGAGCCCCAGTGCTAGTGCACCATTGGCCCAAAGTGAATTCAGCTCAGTCTGTAACTAGACTTCTAACGGAATCAAAGTTAGCTCTGATATTCAACAGTGGAGAGAGGAGGTAGTGCAATTGGTGTTTCAACCCCTCAGAGAGGGCCCATACCATCAGGTACAAATACCTGTCCCATCCTCTCTCCATTCACTGGGTTTTGTAACCCATGCCCCTTGTCAAGCAAGTGCTACTTATGTAATGGTGAAGGACTCACTCAGTCCTTCTGTCATACAACAGTTTCACTGCCCTTGATTCACAGAATCAGGGTAACAAAACTTTATTCTTCCTGCCCCAATAACAGAGAAGACTGGGGATCCCACACCAGCCAAAGTAACCACTTTGAGTTGCTGTCGTTTCATGCCAGGTGGGTGGGTGTGCCTATGCAAACAAGATCAGCCCCTGGAGTTCTTTTCCACACTCACCATAATTCACCACCAGATGTCAGGGTAGAGCTCATCCTGACTCTGCTTACATCGGTAAAGTGAAGACAGACTACAGTGCTTGTGCCTGCTACCCAATATAGTCGGATTCCAAAAAGCATCCCTAATCAGAACAGCACACTTAAAGTCCAACTGAATGTGTTGGAATTTAAGCACATGCTTAAGTGATGTCCTGAAAGGAGATGATTTCCTGAACTGGGCCTAAATGATTGAGTTATGATCTTTCTTCCTTTGGCTTTTTTAATTCTGTTGTGTGTGTTTTTGGCCATCTGGGGTGATCTAGCCCCAGCAGCAAACCAATGTAATGCTACACAAACCAGCATCAGCAAGTCAACTGCCAACTGCTCTCCTGCACACACAAACTCCTTCATCCTTCCAGTAATGACAAGCTTCTGAAAGAGAAACAAAAAGAATGAGGAGTACTTGTGTCACCTTAGAGACTAACCAATTTGAGCATAAGCTTTCGTGGGCTAAAACCGATTAAGTGGGTTTTAGCCCATGAAAGCTTATGCTCAAATAAATGTGCTGGTCTCTAATGTGCTGATACATACTAACAAGCTACCACCCTGAAACCTGAAAGAGAAACATAACTTAAAATGGGGTTTGCAATCAAGTAAGAAGTGAACAGACTCCCTCCAAACCTTCTGATTGGGTCGGTAATATGAGAACTGCATTTCTCAAGGTATTTTTGCTTGCCACTTTCTTACCCACCCCCTTTTTTATTTTAAAAAATATGTTCTGGGGTGTAAGCAGTACTTCTGCTCCCCTAGAGATGAGGGAGGATGGATACTACTGTTAGGGGAAGCCTGTACACAGTCAGACAAGAAGAGAAGCATCTTTCATGCTGCCAGTTCGGCCAAGGAAGGCCAACACATTATGGCCCCTAATTTTGCACGTAATCTGTATAAATCTAAATAAAATTCCTGTCCAGTGCTCAAGGCACCCTTAACAAGCATTCCACATGCAGTCCAGAAATACAAATCCAGCAGTGTAGCTTCACCATGTGTCTGAATTTACTAGCCAGAAGAAAAACAACTATCTCTTCCCCACCTCCAACACTGGCTCTCAACACTCAACCCCAAAACCAATAGAGAATTAAATGCTATTTCTGGGCAGCAGTTTCAAGGGGTTGTTTAATATTTAGTGAGGATCTTCACATCAGTTCACATTTAAAAAAGTTTTTCAGCACATCTGGGCACCACTGCACATTTGAAAAGAACCATTGTGATCTCCCCTTAAAAGACTGTTTGAGGCATTTCATTCAGAACAATTTACTTTATCTCCACAGCCCCCAAAGATGCATGTGTAACTACAAGTGGCATGTAACCTGCCTATTGCTTCACTCTTCATACATGTATAACCTTTAGTTAGCGTGGATACTTTGTGAGTAAGACACTTAGAAACATATTCAAACTACTGGTGAACATTATGAACTTTAAAAAAAAAAATCCACACTTCCAGAAGAATTTTCAACATGCTCAGCATTGCCCTAACTTTGCTCCCATGGAAATCGATGGTAAAACTCAGACTAGAGCCCCTGAATACAGTTAGGCCAACAGTGAATGCTACTGAAAATCCCACCATTCATGTTTTAATCCAAAGCCTTTTTAAATATAGGCAATCAATATGAATCAAATGTATGTTCTCAGTAATCCTGTACAAAGTAACGGACATAGCACAAACAAAAAATTGTCCCCACACTAATTGTTATAACAAGCTTCAGACTGGAGAGAGTTTAAACATAAGAATGGCCATACTGGGTCAGACCAATAGTTCGTCTGGTCTTCAGACAGTGGCAGGTGTCAGATACATCAGAGAAAGTGAATAAAACAGGGCAATTGAGTGATCAGTCTCCGGTTCTCCATTCCAAGCTTCTGGCAGTCAGAGAGGTAGAGACACCCAGAGCATGGGATTACATCCCTGACCATCTTGGCTCATAGCCGTTGATTAACCAGTCCTCCATGAACTTTAGTTTTTTGTATCCAGTTATACTTTTGGTCTTCTTTGCACAACACACAGTCAACCTGTGTAATTTGTACAAGGGATGTGATGAAGTACTTTCCTTTTGGTTTTTTAAAATCTGCTGCCTATTAATTTCTTTGGGTGACCCCTGGTTCTTGTGAAGGGGTAAACATTCTTATTTAGTTTCTCCACACCAGTCATGATTTAAAAAATCTCTATCATAGACCCCTTAGTCATCTCTTTTCTATGCTGAACAGTCCCAATCTCTTGTAAGGACCCCTAATCATTTTTGTTGCTCTTCTTTGTACCCTTTTCAATTCTAATACATCTTCGAGACTGAGTTTACATAGTGGCATTATCTTTTCCTAGTGGTTCCTAACATTGTTATTTTTTGTTGTTGTTTTTTTAAACTGCTACTGCACGTTGAGCAGATGTTTTCAGAGTCATTGTGAATAGTTCTCAGATCTTTCTTGAGTGGTAACTGCTAATGTAGATCCATCATTTTCTATGTATAGTTGGGATTGTGTTTTCCAATATACATTAATTTGCATTTTTCAATATTGAATTTCATCTGACATTGTTACAGTCTCCTAGTTTTATGAGGTCCCTTTGTAACTCTTCATAATCAGCTTTGGATTTTACTAGCCTGAGTAATTTTGTATTATCTGCAAACTTTACCACCTTATGTTCTCCCCCTTGTCTACATCATTTCTGAAGAAGTTGAACAGCACTGGTACCAGTATAGATCCTTGGGTAACCTATTTACTTCTCTCCACTAGGCAAACAGACCATTTAATGCTTACTTTGTTTCCTGTCTTAACTAGTCACTGATCCATTAGAGATCTTCGTCACCAAAGGCTCTTAAGCAAGGTACGCAGTCATGGGATAAGAGGGGGACTTTACCAAGGCTTTCTGAAAGTCCAAGTATACTATATCCACTGGATTACCTTTGTCAATATGTTTGTTGACCCCCCCCCCCCCCCCTCAGAGAATTCTTATAGGCTGGTGAGGCATGATTTCCAATAGCAAAAGCAGTGTTGACTCTTCCCAAACATGTGTGTTCATTTAGGGGTCTGATAATTCTGTTCTTTAGTAGAGTTTCAACTCATTTGCCTATGACGAAAGTTAGGTTTAAAGGCCTGTAATTGCCTGCTTATATGCCATTTAGTAGTTTTGCAGTTTCATATTTGAATTTCTTCACAACTCTTGGTTTTTCAGTCAGTCATTTATAAATGCAGCTTCACTCATTACACATAGGCACTGACAAAAATTAGTCGGTGGTTAGCACCCTCTGGCAGCCAGCTCCCCCACCCAGCACCTCCCGTCCACTGGAAGCCCTGCTGATCAACTCCTCCCACTCCCTCCCAGCACCTCCTGATCATGGCAGGCAGGTGTTTAGTGGTGTGCAGGAGGCACTGGGGGAAGGAGCAGGGACAAAGCATGCTTGGGGGAAGACGGCAGAATCGGATGGGGGCTTGGGTGGGGTCTGGGGCAGAGAGAGGATTTGAGCACTCCCAGGGCCCAGAAGAAGCCAGCACCTGTGATGTTACAAATATATTAATAGGAACAATGACTCCCAATTACAGATGCAACCAGGTCAAATATTCTTTACACAATATGATGTACAACTAAAGTTGACAAAGCGATGGAGTTGTGAATGCTCCTGACACTTCATCTCTAGCACAAAGGTTTCCAGATTGCTCCTATTATATGTATAGTAAAGAGCAACAAGAATTCTCTTTGTAAGTCAATCCTTTATCACTTTACTCACTTTTATATATGTTGACATAGTGCTATTTAATAAGAGCGTTAACAACAACTAGTCTACCTTTAACCAGATCTTCCAAGTGTTTTTCATTTGGGCAAAAAAACTGGAAATGCTTTAATTGTTCTTCCTACTTTTCTTAAGCCAAGCCTGTTCTGTGATGGTGATTGGAATCATTTCTTAGGTGCAGAGTTGCAATCAGAATGGCTCAGGCTTTACTGGTGACAACTTCCCCAGAAGAAGTGTACCACAACTAACAAGTTATTTCTTCTAAAATCTGATTGTCCATACATTTAGTTCAACAGAACTTACAAAAGTATCTACAGATCCCCAATAACAGTGCAACAGTCCCTTCCTGCCTGGAGGCAGCTATAGTCAGATCCTGTAAAATATTTAGGTTCCTAACTTTCACTGATTTCAGTTGAAGCTAGGAGCCTAAATACTTTTGAGGATCAGGGCCCCTGGATGTACAGAAGCAGAAAGGATGAAGGTTGTGATGAGGAAAGCAACCAATAAGGGAATGAGACTATGAAAGATCTAGGGATAGGCATAATTAATGTTTTGCGCTTATGAAATTGGATGTAAGTGAAAAAGTTACTAACATTTGTTATTCTTTTACCAATACGAAAGCAAAGATAATTTGGTAAAGCCAAATTTAGAGGTTCTGAACATTTATTGCAGTTAAGGAAATTGGCCTTGTTCTCAGATAGAAAGTTAGAATCTGACTCAGTATTTGCAACAACACTATTTGCAGGTCTCCGTTACATATCTGGGGCCTGCTTCTGCTTCCATTCAACTCAAAGTTTTGCCATTAAAGTCAATGGCAGCAGGATTGCATTGAATAGGAAGTAGTGAGGTGTGCTCTTAGGTAACTATCTCTTGGTTAACAGCCAGTATAAACAGGAAATCACAACATTACTACTAATGTGTTTGTAACCTTTAGCTGAATAGTGCAAGTGACAGAGCTACATATAGGCCTAGAACATACAGTCTTGCCCGTTGACATAAGTGGGGATCAGACTAGATGATTTGCTTTCCTCTTTGGCCTTGTCCTCCCCCGCAATTAATATAGGAATGGGGACTACTTGCATGAGAAAACTTCCTAGGATTCTGCCCTTTGATTGGAAGCAATTTTGGGACAGGAGCATTGTACTTTTATTCACATGCAAAGCACTTAACACTCATTTGGCATTATGGAAATTATTAAAAAAACCCACCTACTCATACAGCTGTCCTCCACTCACAAAAGAAGAAAAGGTTTTAATGACAGCGAGAGAGCTGGTATTTCCACTGAAAAAAAGATTTGAGAATTTATTAGTTATTCTTAAATTATAATTTATATGCTTTTGTCCCCAAGAGGGAAAAACCAACTGTAGTTCCCTCCATGTTTGTCTCTTTTTCTTGAGAAGAACAAAGACACTAGCTCACTGTTAATTTGTTTATGATGTAGGATTTGGGATTATTGTAATATTTCAGCATCCCTGATAAACATTACATCAAATAAAACATGTAAGGCCACCTAACAATATAGTTCCTTACTGTTTTAAAAGGGAATATTTCTGAGCTGTCATATTGTATGTAAATATTCTAAATACTCATTCCAGAATGGTCAGCATGAGGGACTGATCCTGCAAACACACTTACACGTGTACCTGACTTTGTGAACATGAATAAGCATTGGGACTACTCAGCTGCATCAAAGTTGGGCATGTGCTTAAATACTTCTCTGAACTGGGGTTAGAATTGGTCAACAGTTCCCTCCCTTCCCCCATAGAAAGTTTTGATTGAGTGGAAGTTCAAAAAAATTGAAATTGCATCCAAAAACCCAACAATTTCATCTGTAAACTAAAATATTTCCCTTTGAAAATGCTTCCATGGTGCCTCATGGGAACTGTAGCTTGGATGCCTGAAACTCCCATTCTCTTCTGCAGGCTGAGCTCCCGGGTCAGATTACATTTCCCCACACACACACACACACACACACACACACACACACACACACACGCTTTTCTGAACTCCTCCTCTCCCCCCCCCCCCCCGGCCCATGTGTGTTAGGGTTTGCAGGATTGGGGGTTAAGGGAAGGGTAACAGCCCTTCTGTGTACAATACTATAAAATCCCTCCTGGCCAGAGACACCAAAATCCTTTTACCTGTAAAGGGTTAAGAAGCTCAGGTAACCTGGCTGACACCTGACCCAAAGGACCAATAAGGGGACAAGATACTTTCAAATCTTGGGGGGGGGGGGGGGGGGAGAAAGAAGGCTTTTGTTTGTGCTCTTTGTTTTGGGGGTTGTTCACTCTTGGGACTAAGAGGGACCAGACATCAATCCATGCTCTCCAAATCTTTCTGAACAAGTCTCTCATATTTCAAACTTGTAAGTAATAGCCAGGAAAGGCGTATTAGTTTTATCTTTGTTTTCTCAACTTGTAAATATTCCTTTTGCTAGAGGGTTTACCTCTGTTTGCTGTAGCTTTGAACCTAAGGCTAGAGGGTTCCTCTGGGCTCTTTGAATAGGATTACTCTGGAAAGTTATTTTCCATCCTGATTTTACAGAGACGATTTTTACCTTTTTCTTTTTAAGAACCTGATTGATTTTTCCTTGTTTTAAGATCCAAGGGTTTGGATCGGTGTTCACCAGGAAATTAGTGGAGAAGTCTCTCAAGGCTACTCAGGGAAGAGTTATAATACTTGGGAGGGAGATATTCTGGGGGGAAGAGGTAGACAGAGTTTCCCAAATAACTCAAATAATTTTGGTGGTGGCAGCAAAACCAGATCTAAGCTGGTAGTTAGGCTTAGAGGTTCTCATGCAGGTCCCCATATCTGTACCCTAGAGTTCAGAGTGGGGAAGGAACCTTGACATGTCCACATTTGAGAAGGGGGTATGTTCATGCAGACATACCCCACCCCAGCTCTGCTCAGGCTAGCGTGCTAAAGTTAGCAGTGTAGCAGCATGGTAGTGGCTAAACACCCAAGTACACATCCAGGGGGTTTGGCTGGGTATGTACTCTGCTGCCTGTGCTACTCCAGCTACACTGCTAGCATGGATACATCTGAGAATCATATGAATGGGAATCATAGCTCCCAACTGAAATGTAGATGTAGCCTTAGAACCTACTACAAAAGCCCCCTGCACCCACGCAGAGCCCAGTTAAAATAAGGGGATTCCACATATATGCTGGAGGCTGTGTTAACAGATCTCAGTGCAGGACTGGGACCATGATTTTTCATATAGGACCTTAATAATTTATCTGATTTTTTAAAAAGTTCTGTTTTCTGATTACAAAGCATTTAAAGGTGTTAGGATATGGAGAGTAAAATCTAAAAAGAATGACTACAAGTATGGTAAGGGTATGAAATGTCACTTTAATACTATAATTGCAAAAATGAAACACTAGATGTGATGCAATAGAAATATCTTTAGTAGAAAACCCAGATTAGGGCTTCAGGTATTACATTGCTATTTATTATTTGACAAATTCAAGTGTCAACTGAATGAATATATTCAATATATACTTGTTGGTGATGGTGACCAGTTAGGTGGCAGATCTAATACTATTTAGTTTATATGAAATATACACCTACATGTAACGTACAGGTTATATTAAAGACATAATACACTCTTATGTAAAATATTTTACCATATAGTCAATGAAGATTCAACATTCTCAGACTCATGAGGCCTCATTGCAGTCCATAACAAAGCTCCCCTTCACATCAGGGAGAGAAAGGTCAAGCCTGTAGAGAACACAGCTATGATTCCACCCTGCCAAAACTTCTGCATGTGCTTAACTTTAAATACACAAAGAGTCCCACTGAAGTCAATGAGACTACTCACATGCTCAAATTTCAGCATGTGAGTAGGTGCTGGCAGCATTTGGGTCCTAAACAGATCCTTTAAAAAGTGAATGCTCTTGTAAAATCACTCACAGGACCAGTCCCATTTAAGTCACATGAATAAAGGTTGTAATACTGCACCTTTGTGTTTTGATTTAGATCAAGTCTATTTACAAGTCCTGAGTACAGTACAAGAACCAGGCCAAGTGTTCATAGCAATCATGCTCATCTCTTATATAGTCCTATTCTTCACTAGATCTCAACGGCATCAGTATTTGCCTGTTTCCTATCTGAAAAACAGGAATGAGAGGGGAAGTGACTTGCCCAAGGTCACCCAGCAGGCCAGTGTCAGAGCCAGGAATAGACTCCAGGTCGCTTAAGTCCTAGTCCAGTACTCTGGGCACTAGATCATACTGCCTCCCCATCATTTCCAAGTACTGAAAACCTACCAAACTGTTGACCTGATCCTGCAGGAGTTTCTCATAAGACTGTTATTGGCTCCTCTGACTCATTTTACATCCGCAATTGAACTGTTTCCCCACTTCCGACTTGATATAAATATTCATCAGTGACTGAGTTGCTTCTTGCATCTCAGTTCAAATTTTTATGACAGATGTATTACTGGCGACTTCTGTTGGGAAATATATGTGAAGCTGGAGTAATTAAATGTGCAGTTTGGCTGCAATTTTTTTTTAAAATGTTATACAATATCATAAAAAAGTTTTATACACAGCACCATCTGTTGGCTGAGGTAGCTATAACAAATGAAAAATAGGTTATGCAGATTATATAGGAAGTACATTAAAATTCAGATTTGGAAGGAGGAAAGAAGTCAAGTAAAAAAATTAGAACAGTGAATTACAAAAAGTTACTCTACATGTCCTTTTAGTTAGGAAATACATTTTAAAAGGGCATCTGCAGTGCTACTGAAAGTAAGAAGCTATTCTACTTTAAGTTGAGTTTAATAGCTTTTCAAACTTGCCCAGTGTCAAATGAAACAATAGTAGAGAGAGAAAAAAATGAATTAATCTACAGTATCATAGATCACTGTAGCCTCCTGCCTCTGTGGATCTTTAGTGCTTTCAAATGGCAATAGCAATTTAGTGTAAATTTTTTATTATTCATTATTATTAACAACACTTACCACACATCTATCCTGAGAATTTGTAAGAGAATTGTCTAGGAGTGTTTCTTCCTTCTGTAGGCTTCGATTATGCCTGGCTATGTATGGTGGGCATGTAAGCAACCATCTCTCTCTTAAGCCTCTGTGCATATACAGTAGCCACAACTGCAGCCTAACAATCTCCTGGGGCAAGAATTATGGTGAATAATAATTGGGCTGTTAATAGTTTCCTTCTTTCCTCATTGACACCTTTCCCTTAAGATGACAATAAGTTGTTTGGTTAACATAGCTTTTGTACCAACTGGGGGAAACAAATTATTGGGTCTAGCCCACGCTCCTTGCACATGGATCATCCTAATCCCTAACTTGCTTCATAGTTCTGGCTAAACATGCTCCTATAGTAAGCAATATACCATTCTCCTTGAGTCCAGGCACAGTAGCTGGCTAGATATGGGGAGGGGAAATGCTTTTCCAGACCTGCAGTAACTTACTGTCTCCCCCTGCACAACCACCACCACTAGGTCCCTCTCTCCACATAGCAAGAGGGAAGTAGGGGAGTAATTACAGGTCACAATTCCTTCCGAGAGCTGCTCACAAGGAGTAATAATGCACCACTCATTATAATGCAGTAATAATGTATTACTCAGCCTAAGCCAACCTAGCCTTGTGTAAACGGCCAGACAGCTATGGGGCTAAATACAAGTGTTAATCTCTTTCCTTAAAAGCCATGAGACTTGGAAGAAACACAAAACTAGTGCATTTATTGCATATATAGAGTTAGAAATATCTTCCTGTGGTTTGCAGTGGCATAGTTAAAAAAAAAGCACGCATAAATTGAAAAGCAATCCTGAAACTCTTGTGTTCTTGAAGCCTGGAAAAAAATAGGTTATTTCTGAAAACAGTTGAGAGACAAATTAATGTTACTCTTCTTAAGAAACCAGTACAGGAACCAATATAGTCCTGCCTAAGGCTCAATTTGCCACCCAAACAAACAAAAATAAAATAAAATAAAAAAAAGGAGTAAGTTTTATGCTCTGCTAGGAAGAGGTACTTCTAGGATAACTGAGACAAAAACTACAGCACAAAGTTGTTGATCTTTGATTTCACAATATTGCAATTCAGCTGTTTGCCAGTTGATTCAAAACATTCTGCAGCTCTCTAACATCTCTCTGAAACTGATCATTATGTGCCATGCAACATTTGTGCTTCAATAATCCGAAATCCACTTACATTAGCACTCATACACTGGCAGAGATCTGTTCAGGCTCCTGCTTCCCAGTTACTTAAATTATTTGTGTTCCTGACATTGTATTAATTAATGAATCTGACTGATTGACTGAGACTGGATCAAAAATTCTCTTAACTCTCTACACATCTCAATATGGGGGGCAGGAGAACTAGAAGGGTCCTTATGTATTGGTCAGTAGTATTGAGGATCAACAACTTTCTCTTCCATTTTACATTTTTAACACCAAGATTGTGTTTTTCTGGACACTTGAGAAAGACAGCAGCTGAGATAGCAGTAATATGCCTGTGCTTCTGTAACTCAGCTTTAAAATGACATTACTACTAGGCAAAGCTATTTGTAATAAATGTGAGGTTCAGAACCCATAAGCCATCACCAATGTTTTAATCCTCCACTGCATTTCTTGAACTCACTCCTTAAGGCTCCCAACCACAGAGGCATTTAGGATTCTTTTCAATATGTGGATATTTGCATTGAAATTACTGGTTCTACTCACATGGACTATCAAACAGCCATCATTAGATTTTTGCTATTTGGAGACATTATAATTGACCAAGATTCAGAGCAGTGATGGAAACCAAAAGCTTCTGCAATTCTATTTAATCAGTCTCTGGACCCATCCAGAGCTACCATCACATTCCTTCCTCTCTCTTCCCCCCTGCCCCATTAAAAAGGGCTCTCCTTTCCCCACACCAAAGCCACCTGGATCTACTGACTGAATCTAGGATCGTTGCCTTATAGAGGAAAGATCATACACATTAAAAGTTAAGGCTGATCTACCCTAGAGGACTGAACTGTATCAGTTTTAGGGGTTTTGTACATGTGTGTGGGGGGGGTGGGGGGGAAGAGAACAAAAAAAAAAACCGATTGTCTCTCTTGACTGTACCAATAAAAAGTGGTGGAGATAATCTGTGAAAGGAATGATTTTTGTCCTCTTCCCTATCTCGCTTACAGATCAAAAGAATTGTTGTCACCCAAATCAAAGACCAGGATCTGGCAGCAATAATAGTGATGGATTTTAAATCCCTGCTATTGTTGTGTCACGTCTCCGCCCGCCACCCCAACCACTTGACGACACTGAACTGAAGAGGGAATGTAAATTGAGCAGAGCAGCATTGTTCAGCAAGGTGGAAAATCAATTATTAATGTTTCCCTGCTGCACAGGACAGCTCTGACCCATTTTCACTGTAAGTAAAATTCTTGAATTCTGCAGAAAGCCTGAGTGCAGTAATTGAGATTTATGCAGCTGTCCCGTTCTGGCAAAGATGGAGAGGAAGTGTGAAATCCACCCTCTAAACACAGGGCAGTCTGTGGGGCTCCAGTATGGTCTCATTGATGCAGAACAAATGCCCAAGTTTATGGGGCATAAGTGTGGTTCCTCTCCCAGCCTGGCCCTAATGCTCCCCTCCAAGCATCATACTCTTAAGTGGGCACAGAGCTGGGCTCTTTCCCTGCTGTTACTCTTCAGTCCTGGCTACAAAACGTAGGTGGCAGGATGCTGGAGAGCAGTAGGATCACATGGCTTTTTGAATACTGCCAGGCCCATCCAGACTGAAGCATTACCTCTGCTCTCCTTTCAACTTCTAGATTTATTAGTGTGATATTATTAGTTGGCCAGTTTCTTACATACTTCATAGAAGTAGTGGGTCTTGAGGAAGTATATGTTTCAAAACGTAAGACATAGTTGGACTCCTCTCTTTGATTACCTTAACTTTTCAGCAAACCCAGGGACATAATTAATAAAAGTGTCTGGCTTAGTTTGATATGGGTTTAAAAACAAATTGAGACTTTTGGGTGGGCCCCAAGTCACTTGCTGCATTTTCCACCTGGAAGCCTTGCCCTTGCTTTGAGATTTTTTTTTGTTAACATGGAGGGCAGAGGTTGCTTGAAAGAAAGAGGATTTCTGCATCAAAAAAGAGCCGCAACAGTCTCTGATGTACGGGGGGGGGGGGGGGGGAAAGAGATAAGGTAGAGCCATGTCTCTGGCCTCTGCACCCTTATTCTAAAGATCTGATTGAGGCTAAATGGCAAGAGTCTTTTCCCTGTGAAAACTAGGGGACAGGGAGATTAGCACATGGTTGGGGGTGCGGGTAGGGAGAGGAGGGAGAAACCCACACACCACATGTATTCTACTTCCACAGACACCCTCAACCAGACTATAAAGAAACAACTCTCCTCCAACCTCAGAAATATAAACACACAGAAGAGCTGGCTGAGGAGAGAAATTTCTCCCGATTCCCCTTTACCTCCCACCCCCACTCTCACATCCCGCCTGAGAGCTGGCCACCTGCCTCTGTTCTCTTCCAGGCCATCCTTTGATCTGCTACTGGCAGGGAACTGTGCTGTCAGCAGCATTTCCTTTCCTGTTCCCACAGCCACTTAACACTCCCCTCCTAGTGGGTGAGAGGCAAGGCTCCTGCTCTCTGAAGTAGCCAGGATGGGGAAGTCAAAGTGCCTTGCAGCACAACTGCCTCCTGGTAACAAAAAAAAAAAAAAAAAAACCACACAACATGCAAGCAAAAGCTGATCTACTATCTGCATGTTCTTCTCATCTCCTGTTTTATCGATAAGCCTGCAATGTATGAGGCAGAGTGTCTCGCAGCTTGTTCAAGGAAAAAATAAATTTGAAGTAGTGCATTCACTTAGGAATACCTTCCATTTGTTCCACCAGGTGTGTCAGCGTGGACATGATTTATACTCCATTTCTTAAGCCAAATAATGTTAGTTTTCTCTGAACATCTGGCTGGCATCTGGGAGATCCACAGTACGCATAATTAATCAGAACATCATTGTGATGTTTGGTAATGACAGATAGAAATGGCTAGGTTTACTATATTAACGTTCAGCAGGGTACTACAAAGCAGCAGCTTTCAACATGTATTAAAAATAATTGCTTTAACAGACAAATGTAGTATTTGTATTTAACAAAAATCATTTAGTGAACACCTGTCTACATTTCACTTTTTTTTTTTAAATATAGTGGATCTGATAATCTTCATTTCCTGTCCTAAGGTGTTATGCAGTGTTAGTGCCCATTGTTGAACAGCTACTGTTTTAGGCCAGAAGTGGATACTTTTCAGTGGCAGGTGAAGCAATTTCTATATACAGACCCTGATGCTGCAGACACAGACATTTAAGCAACTTTCTACAGGGGTGCTTTAAGAGCTTGCAGGATCTGAGCTATAGTTTTTAAAGTTCTTTACAAAAGGGATCTTTTAGGATGACAGACTATATATAAATGTAATAGGATGACGGATAATAATGAGACCTAGCCAGTAACCAAACTTTGTCTGAAAGCAATTTTTCTTCCTATATTTCTCTGTCAAGACCAACATGAATCAAGGACCTTTTGATTAAAATAACAGACCTACCATCCTGACAGATCACCCATGTTACCAAATCTGATCCCTTTTTCTCCAAAATATAGGTGTCAGTTTAGTATCCAGTGACCAAGCCTATTACACACAAATTGACTGAAAGGAATATGAAAGGGTAACGTGGTAGCCTCTGAACTGAGTGCACTATTCCACTCCTTTAGTGTCACCACACAGGCTCTCAGCCCTTTGAGTTTCTCTTTTGTGTGATGGCATGGGAGATGGAGATGGCCACTTGCTTAAATATCTCTAAAGCTACAACAGAAGACAGAGCCAACTCTAGGGTATGGCGAATCAGGGCAACCACTCTTTGCCCCATGCTTTTGGGGGCCCTGCGGGCCAGTGTGATTGGCTGGCACAGTTGGTCCCGGAAGTGACAGATTCATCACTTCTGTCCCAGGCCCTGCACCGCCCCAAGAACCCTATCTAAATCTATAACAGATTAACAATTGCACTTGGTGGGGGGGGGGGGGGGGAAGAGAGAAGAGGGAGGGGGAAAAAAAAAATCACAACTTTGGTGCCCATCTCAGGGATATTGGCAACATGCTTCACTTACGGAAAAGCAAAATTTCTACAATTAGTTACATGCTGTATGAAATGTGTTGTAGCATGTTTCAAATAAGTGACTAAACTATCGAGAAATAAAAGTAGCTGATTTTTATAATTGTATGTTGCATGACATAGTAAACACTATTTTAATACATTTGTTTTGGTGCCCCAAGTGTGCATTTCTTTATTTCAAGTGTGTGTACCTGTCAAGCTTCCCATATCACACACAGGCATGCATTCCATCAAAGTCAAGTCCACATCTAGCATGATAAAAGACCTACTACTAGCTTCCCCACCCATGCCAGGAAAGATCAATCAGGTTATAATTGGCTCTCTAATTGGCACTCCTTTGGGCTGTAGCTTTATTTACTTGCAGCCAAGTGGCACTCAGATGAAGTAATTTGTTTTCAACCTTTGAAAACATCAAAAAGTCTGCTCCAATATACTATAGCTGGCTTATCAGTGATGAGCAAATATTTGTAGATAGAAAAATAGAAAGAGAACCTGCACCTATCTTCCATGTCCAGAAATATTCATACTAGTTCATCTGACACCATCTTATTTAAACATTTTTCAGAGATCTTATTTTAAATTGGTATTTACCTTCAGGGCTAGGATCAGAGTGGTATAGCACACTGCTTCCGAACACCCAAAAAATCTGACTTCTTCTGTTCCCTCTATTCCTACAGCCAACCCTTCTCTTGAGGGTGAGGGATAACTTCCCTCACAATACAGTCACTCCTTTGTCACAGGTGAATACCCTAGAAGTTGAATGTAATTTCTCTCACGACATATCAGATACTAGGTAGGAACTTAGCTCTGCTGGAGTGATGGCATTTATAACCAATAGACAGAAAAGCCAGTGGTGATAGTTTTGTCTTTCTAGCATGAAGAGCTGCAATCCTAGTGGTAGCTTAAAATACAGAAGCAACTATCGATTAATACAAATGTCAAAGATAATACTGTGAGAATACATTGTGGAATGTGAAAACAGAGGGAGACAGCAAGCAGCAAACAGTTTCAAAATGGCCACTATAAAGTTGCAGCTGCAGATCACTGACAAATTTAAAGGGGCTCATAAAAGGCATGCTGGAAGAGTGTGTTCCTATAAGAGGACAATTCTCCACTGGGGAGCTTTGGGGCTAGGTAATCATGAAGGGAAAGGGTTTTCAGCTGCCTCTGTTTACTTTTGTACCCATACTCAACATGAGTACTTAAAAATACTCAGGGTGAGAGAAATTAATTTTGGTTTCTGAACAGTAGTTTTCTGATATTCTCCTATGTAAACAAGCTACTATGACCAAGCCTAATGCTAGTTTAAATCCATGTATTGATCATTGTTTAAGTCTGAGCAGGTTGCATCTCTCTAGTGTTGAAACATTTACTACAAGGTTATACTATTCTTCCCCTTTATCTTTAAGTGTCAGAGACCTCATCTGCCAATTCTGACAGATGTTCTTCCAGAGTCTTCCTCTAGTTTGAGGATTTACAATGACAATTGTAGTAGAGCACTGGAGCTAGATATGGTTTTTTTCTTCACCAGAGAAGAAAGGAAAGAATGAAATAGTGGTGCTGACGGATTTCAATAAGCCAGACAGACATTTTTGTAAAAGTCTGTCTAACTCTATGCCAAGAAATCCTCTCTCAAACTCTGCAATTGGTCCTTACAGCCTTTCATAGCCAGATATTACATTCCTCTTCAATATGTTCTCTGTGAGACAGTGGTAAAATAAGGCTACCTATTATAAAATACCTATTTTGACAGGTAAATGTTTCTTTGGGAATAAGCCTCCCAAAGTTATCATCTTTAAAACTTTAAGATATAGTACAAATAATGGTAGACTGGGAATCTGTTACACAGAATTATAACTTCATCTGTTAGAGAGAGCAAGTTTTACATAGTGCGCCAACATATCACAAACAGCGAAGGAAGAGGGGAGGAAATACCAGTACTATTTTGCGGTTATAAATTTGGAAGTGTTTTAATATCTAGACCCCAATCAGAGTGTTGCAAATAGGCCCTTTATAAAACAGACCAAACCAAAATGTTGGCTCTGAAAATCTCATAATTTTGAGGTGTTCAATATCCAGCCCTGATTTCGTGGTTTGAGCTCATCCCTGTCTTTTTTAAAATGTCAAGACTATCAAAAATCTTTACTGATAATTAAGCAGCATCATATCCCTGTCAGTTGCACTAAGAAATAGCATATTCATTTCAGAGAAAGGTAAAGTGAGGCCTGGAGTATTTAAGTGACTTGTTGAGGACAGCTATATAGCCCTGGACAAAACTAGAGTCCTGGCTCCCAGTTGTTTGCTGTGACCAAGTGAACAGTTGAATTTCCTGTCATTGCAATACCAAGACAAATGATAGATAAAAAGCATTGCCATATTAGTTTGGAATCTGCTAATACAAACTAAGTGTTCAGAAGTCAGGCACTCACAAATAATATCTACAACTGCCTTATTGCTACAAGGTTGCATCATTAAAAGGCAGTGCTTCCGCCATAGATTCCAAGGTTCCAATCATGGCAACAAAGTCTTCTCTTCGTAATCAAATACTTATTTTTGAGAGCAATACTTTAAAGAACTGAGTCATTGGGCAATATAGTTTAGTTTAACATAGCTTTCGTGGTACAGTCTCAAGACATTTTAGTGAGTTCGATACCCTCGCTCTCAGCAGCAAGTCTCATACAATCACTGAGTTGGGTAGAAATAAAATATAAATCAGTGCTGAAATATGAAAGCAGAAGAGATACATGCTACTAAGTACTCCTGAAGTTTAGTCTGAGAAAGTGCAAACTAGAAGGATTCGATAATGGGGGAAGGGAAAGGTGAGTGGGGTTGGAGTCAACATACATAGAAATATTTCTATGTGTGATCATATATTTGGAGAAGTGAATCAATGGCCTGAAGGGAGGGTTGAACAATTAGAAGAGAAACAACCTCTCAACTGTGGTTAATTCTAAAGACAGGAAACCTATGTTTTAGAACTAGAGATAATGAATATGGGACTGGGAGCAAGTTAACTGGTGGGCAGTTACATACTACAGGAGCCTACTCAATGAATAATTGCAAAGAAGTTTACCACCACCCATTTGTGAATTCAACCTGAGTGCCTATGTGAGGTACTATGTTAAGTGAAAATGTGCAATTTTTTTTTTAAGTGTGCACAAGATCAAGTATGACAGTAGTCATACAATATGCAAAAAAAACCAAGGAGCAATATCTGCTCTGATTGGTCTGCAAAACATGAGTTTCAAACCAACATTTTAAAAAAGTACAAGTACTTTAGATCACTTTTTTTTTTTAAACTCTGAACTAAGTCTACCTTATTGGAAGCTGCAAAAGAAACATTTCATTTGTCTTCATCTCTCTCAGCTGCAAAATTTCTTGAGAGAAAGGCCTTTGCATACTTGTTCAAACCCCAGTTTTAGAGGAAAGCTACAAGACCACACAATACCATGTGCTTGGCATTTTAAAAATATACATACAAAGAGTCCCAGACCTGAGAGATTTATAATCTAGGAGACAAACATGGGTAAGGCAAGATGGACTGGAAGATCCAGAGGATGGAGAATATAAGGCCAAATCACTCACCAACCCCACTCCAGAATCACCACAGAAAGGGAGCAGGGAGTACAAAACTCTGAGGAAAACTATGTGGTTCACTTTGCAGATATTGTGTCATCATTCGCCACAGTCCCAAAACTGATACTGGGTTCATCTACCCAAAGCAGTAGACCTACAGAGAACCTGCCATGGAGATGGATTCCACTCCAAACTTGGGATTCCTGCCTCTACTCTGATTCCTAATAACTTAGCTCTGCTAGAGTGCCCCAGCCATTGCTGTTCCTGGGAACTTGACAAAAGAGGTTGCCCAAGGGAAGGGTTTAAGCATTGTGGATTGAATACAGATGGAGTAGAAGGATATCAGATTCAGGATGAGCAGTGAGAGGAGGCGGACATAATCCAGGCAGGAGAAGACTAGTGTAAGGATATTTTATGCATTTAAGTGTGACAACACTGCAACTACATAGCAAGCAGACTAAACATCTCATGAATAAAACTTCAAGCATTCATGAGCCTCAGCCTCAATATCAAACTGAAATTTTCAAAATAAAAATGATTAAAGACTTGAGTCCATTTTCTGGACTAACAGAACACACAATTTACTGTTTTAAATTGGAGACACTGAAGAGTTAAAGCTCTCAAGTCACCTTTGTAGAGGCAGCTAGTTGAGATGGAAAATATAGCCATTATAAAGGATTCCTGAAACTTTTTTGTTTTTGGAGACGATCTCATTGTTTGCAACAAGCCTTCTGGTATTCAGTAGGGAGAATCTCTTTGGGCCACAGAGTGCCTTTTCTCCCCCAATCATATTCCATTGGGGTGTAAATGTTAAAAAGTCCCAGCTCCTTTCCACTGCCACAACAATATTGGCAGCATGCCAAAAACCAACCAACCAAAAACATTAACATTCTGAGACCAAGCCCACATCACCAAAGCAACAGCAATGTACTGCACTAGGAAACACAAAGATGGCAGAACAGCTGCACCAACAGTGGGGAAGAAGAGAGCTGGCTGGCCTCCTCCCACTATGTAAGCCCTTGGATCCAACACATGCCCACTGCCGTGCCTCCCCCCTTCGTCCTGGCCCATTTACCCACCACCACCCAGGGTCACTACATGGGCAGAGGCAGAGAGAGACTGACTGGCCTGGCTCCTCCTAATTGCCTTCTAGACCAAGCATATTACACCAGTGGCCAATCCCATTCTAGGGACAACACACAGGGAAGGAGCACACTCATTTCTGGACAAAGGAGAGACACCACAGTCAGACTGAGCTCCCCAAACCACCAACACCCAATCCAGCTCTTGGATTCAGGAATCCATCCTCGCACTGGGAAAGTAGCTTTCTTCTACTGCCAGCCAATGTTGTTAGACCTGTAGCTCAAATAGCAGCAGCACAATGCTGAGGACCCAGGATTCAAATTCTGCACACTAAGGCTTCATGGGTAAACTAAATCTGGCATTTCTACATTCCTTGACTTATAAAGTAAGTTATATTCTTTTAACATAGGTTTTGGGCTCTGTAATTATTTATATTGCATTTTGTCATGTACATTTAATCCAAGTCTGACTCCAAAACAAGTGTTGTGACCTTGTTAACTGTTTCTAGTCAGTTCATATTTGAGAGAGGATTTGAATGATCTCTTCAGATAATTACAATATAGCTTGTAATTTTGAAGGTCATGTTTTTTTTCTCATAAGCTAAACAAAATTGCCCCAAAAGCTTATGCCCAAATAAATGTTAGTCTTTATTCTTTAAGGTGCCACCAGACTCCTCATTGTTTTTGTGTATTCAGACTAACACGGCTACCCCTCCGATATAGGATTTCTTGAAAATCCTGTATGTAACCATGTGAACTTGTGCAATTACAAGGTCCAATTGTTACATTCCAAGACCATGCTGAATAGATCGAACACTTGTGTGTTGATTTAAGCAGTGTGTGGCTGATATACAGTGTGATTAGGTGAAACTGCATAACATGCTAGAAGTTTATACTTCTCCCCCCCCCCCCCCCAAACATCAAGACTCTCACTAAAAATCAGGTTCTAAAAAGAAACACCATTGCTTATCAGAAGCAACAGCAAAATTCAGTGTATACTCAAGTGGATTTTTGTTTTCCTGAGCAATGTAAACCAAGATTGAATCCATAGGGTGACAAACAAGCTCATGGCCTAGTTTTCAAAGGTTCCAAGCTTCCACTGCTCCTACTGAAGTCAATAGGAACTGCAAGTGCTCAGCCCCTCTCTAGCTCAGGAACTAAGTAAGAATAGGATTCTTCACCAGCAATCCCAACAAACAACTAAAAATAATTGTGTTTCATAAATTGAAAGTTTGACACCTCATGCCAGGCAGGAAAATTCAGAGTTAGTGGGGCAGATCCTGAGCTGGTGTGAATTGTCATTGAAATCAGTGGAGCTAAGGCTTTGACCTTAACCTCATTCTTCTGTGTCTTGATAATTGCATACAATACTCCTTGCACGAACAACTGCAGGGAGTACAGAGATTCCTGCACTCTTTTAGCCCCAGCATTTCTGCATTTTCAAAGTTGCCTCTTGGTGTTACTATAGCTAGCAGACCTCTAACAACCAGTGCATAGAAGATGAATACCCCATGTAATTTTGATGTGAGAAAAATAGCTAGACAGAAAGAGAAAGCTAAAGAAAAAAGGATAGTGCTGAGCTCCATGAAATTACATGGAGTGACAGCAGCAGACCACAGATCCATCTGGCAACTTTAATCTATGCATCTGGCAGTTTATGGGCAATAACTCCACCAGTCTTGACAAAAGGCAGAAATATTTCTTATCACCTCTGAACAAGACACCTGCAAGCCCAGAATTAGTCCTTATAAATCTAGTTGCAAAAAAAAAAAAAAAAAAAAAAAAAGTCAGCTGGCAGTCTGCAGTCAGTGTAAACAGCCTATTGACCTTTAAAGAATTAGAAATTGCCATTGATCAGCCAAAAAGAAAACAGAAGATTCTCACTTGTGATGGTATATTACAATGTTTAACATGTCTAGATTTGTGTATTTGTTTCTGTCATACAAACAAATATACAGAAAAAGGAGTGTGTATTTACCTTTGACAGAACACAAAATAATAACTAGTTGTTCAAATAAGTAACTAATCCCAAACAAATTAAAGTAAAACCTAACCTAGAGGAAAGAGGTTCCCCTCCACCATAATCCTCACTTTCATCAAAAACCTCCCTCTTCAAAAGCCTACATTAAAAAAAAAAAAAAAAAAAAAAAAGGGCCATGAAGCATGTCAAATGACTGGGTACTTGAGAACCAGCATGGAAGCTGGTTCTAAAGCAGAGGGCTCCTCATAGAGAATGTTCTACTGCTAGCCCTTGTCTTTTATATCAAGTGATATTTAAAGTGCCTAGGCATCATAGGAATAGGCTCAGAACAGTTATAATTATGGTGTATTTATAGAAGTATCAGATCTTCAGATGCTACAGTGTTTTAAATTTGCATTTTTTCCCCAAAAAAGAAAGAATAGAATATGAGCCGGATAGTAGAAAGAATTACACTTTTTAAAATAAAGAATAGTGAATAAAAGTCAATGTTAGTTTCATAGACCACAAAGCTATCTCTGTTGGTACTACTCATGAGCTACTTATCCTTAACTCCTCAACTTTAGCTATCCAAAAGAGCCAAGATATTGTTCAGATTTCCTTATGCCACTTTATGTCTTTTAAAGTTTGGACAATTTCACTTTTCATGTTAAACTTGAGCACAGTCCAAGGCTGTAACACAATATCTCGATTGATTGTTATAACAGACTATGATATTTTGTTCTGTTTTTTCTTGACTTGATACAGCTGTAGTGATTATTCAGACAGCTAAATCTTGGCAAGTCTTTTTGGACACAGAACAATTTTATAAATATCCTTACAGGAGAGAAGAGGTGTTTAGGGCAAGTTATACTCAGTCAAACCATGTGTAAATAAATCCACTCACCGATAGACAACCCCTTATAGGCAGGTGTAGTGTAGCAGCTCTTGTTTCTGTAGCACCCCGAGCCAACAGTCTCTCCAGCAATGTGATAGTTTTTCTTCCAGTGACTCAGCCTTGCAGCCAGCTCACCAACTTAAGTCCACCTCTTCCAGGATCACAACTATCCAAACTTAAAACTCTAAAAAAGTATCATTAACACAAACAAAATCCTTTTCCTTTACTGGGGCTATTTCTCAGCCTATCTTCTAGGCTTAGCCAGCAACACCCTGCTGGGTTCAATAACCCTTGTATTAAGCTTTGTATGCCACATTCCTTAGCACCAGTAGAGGAACCATCTATTTTAGGTTCCAGGGTCTTTCCCAGGCTGCTGTCTGGCGAGCTTTTCTTTATTCTCTGAAGTTTCTTCCTTGTGCTTTTTCCCCAGCTGCCCTTCATCATCACTTAAGCCTGATTCTCCCTCTTTATTGCATCCATCTTCTGCTCTTTATGGGGAATTGCCAAATCTCTCTCAAGTGGGGCTCATTCTGTAATCAGGTTGGTTTAGCCCTAGGCTCTCCATATGTTATTCCACCACAAGTATCAGAATATTGAGCAACATATTTCTAAAGGTAATCAAATAGTGCATCTTGACTGACCTTTCTGTTTGAGACAAGTAGAAATATAACCAACACACATAAAATTACCAGTTCATTACATACAAAGTATTAGGAAATGTATTTTATTGATGCAAGCCTGGTGCACCAAGGTGAAATTCACCCCTGTGCAGAGGGCTGACACGAGACCTGTGTCTCAGTTACCTGTAAATCTGTTTAAGCTCAGTTTTGAAGGTTGAGAGCAACTTTTTTAAATGATATTTTGCAGTCCCAGGAAAAGGCAACCCTTCTCAGCAATGTGGCTCAAGCTTTCTCCCTGGTACTTGCTACTTAGAATGGTTTCTCCGCTTGCCTTGCCTGGGTTGGGTCCTTTTTTCTGACATCTGGTGCCATCCACCACTCCTCCCACTCTTCCTAGGACACAAGAGATGCTGTCCCTTGAGAAAATGAATAATGCCACCACTGATGGCAAAGAGAATAAAATCCAGTATACAAAAAACAATGAAATACATCAGTACAAGCCCCAGCAAAGAAATAACGCATCCCAAATCAACAATATAACAAAGGGAGCTGGAAAATAGGATCTTGGGAAGGGCAAGATTAAATATTAAACATTAACAAATCAACCACTTCCCCACCTCCCAACACTCCCAACTCTTCCCAACCCTCCAGTTCCCTCTGTGTCATGTTCCCAGGCATGAAGTACTCTGTGGATGAGCCAGAGATGAGTGCTACAAACATTAGCCTTTGTTAATGTTTTAACAAGAGGGGTTACTTTACTGTGTCTTTGTACTTGGGTGGGGCATGGTCCTCTAGTCCAGAGTCCCATGGAGGTCTCAGCTGGCTCTTGGTAGCCAGAGTCAGGTTGTAGCTCTGTCTTTCTGGATGCTGGTCTCTGCAGGGCTGGTACTGTCTGACCCATACACTAGGTCCTCCACCAGTTCAAAGACTCCCACTGTGGGGATGGAGGAGAACTTAACCAGAGATTCACCGAGCTGATCTGCTTCTCTCACAGCTCCAAAGCTCAAACCTGAAACTAAACCTAGTCTCTGTCTCTGAGTCAGGCTGTCCCCTCTCATTGAGGTGCTGAGCAGCACTGGCCCAGCAAACTGCTTGTCCATATCACCATCTGCAGAAGCCTCCCTATTGGCATCAGCAAAGGTTTCTAGTCCATTCTGTCACCACTCCTGGCTCAATGATTGCTGTGAAATTATGTCAGAAGCCTCTGGTAGTCATTATTGTTGTAGTCCATATGGCAGGACCCCCTACAGGCTCAGGCCAAAGTTTCAGGAGCTGGGAAGCTCTAGATGGGGTTTGTATTTATTTCTCTGACTCTTAATTGAGTTGATTTATAATTCAGTGATTCAATGCTACTTAATGGCTTTATCTGCATATTTATGTATGAAACCTCAATGCTTCCCACCATTTTCTATCCATCCAGAGGAAGAGCAATAAAAATTGGTGCATCCCAACCTACTGCATTGCAGAGAAAAGCAATGGCTAGCACTGGTGTTGGAAAGCTTCCTGAATTAGAAATTGTATTAGATGGATTGGCATTAAAAGTGTTACCCAGTCTAACCTGGATAGCTTATTCTGATCAGTAAATGGAGATTACTATATATAGGAATCCATTCAGGACTGAAATTGGGAATGCCCTGACCACCATATTCCTTCCAATCACCCATCAGAAAGTAGCCTCAACACTTCTTGAGTAATTGACCATTATGCAGCTCAGAAAGAAGACACTACAACCAAATGGAAAACCAAACAAACCACAAATAGAAACCCTGATTCGGAATAATTCTTGATGTAAAAGACTAATCCATTTGGCTGTAGTAAACAAACCTCCTCAGAAGATTAATCTTTTTTTATTCCAATCATATAGATAGTGCATGCCCATCCTGACAGGCTGGGACAAACGTATACTAAGTGTGATTCTATTCACCATATTGTGGATGCACTTGGGTCATTGAACTGCTAGTCTTGTCTTCACTCTGTTCTAGTTCTTTGCTATTTTATCAGGACTACTTAACAGACTGCAACCAATTTTCAAACAATACCAACTTGGGCAACCTAGGAAAAGGGTGAGCAAATTTAAATTTGTTTCCAACTTGTAAAAAACAGTTGAGTATGGACAATCTTTGTTCATTTACAATTTATGACTTCATTCTAATCAAAATCCAAGAAACTGAAGTCCCTTAGTTGTAACCTTCAAGAGAAATTATACCAATTAAGAAAATGTAAGAATTATTTGCAGGAATTTTTTAACTTTCTTTCTCAAAAGACAAGGACATAATATTGTCAGTGCACATTATATACGTCATACAATTTAAGTAATTTCCCCCAAAATTTAAAAGTCTATTTTAAACTTGCATTTTTCCATGTCATTGGGGAGCTGTGGGGAGAGGGGAGAATTATAAAGCTAATACAGTTCTGCAGCTGAAAGCTAAATCCAGTGCTTGTGATTGAGGACCCTGATTCTCTTTTACCCTGCACTTTCTATAATCATTTCCACCAGTGCAAAGAGAGGGTGAAGTTGGTGTAACCATTCAGATCAGGAAGCATTTTACACTCATTTTGCATGGGAATAAATGACTGTACAAAGTGGTCCAGGTCCTTATGGACCCAATTCTCCTCTCACGTACACTGATGTGAATAGAGTAACACCTGAGTAACTCCATTGCTTTACATTTACTTTTCCTAAGAACATACTAGTTTACTATTTTATATACTACATTAAAGATAAATGTTCAGACTAGAGATTTAAAGAGAATTGCTTTTGTCAACTGAAGCTATGTCTCCTCCCCTTCTTCCGCATCCCTGTGACAGGTACATGTTCCGTGTGCGCACAGCCACTCCGAAGAACTGATTAAGTTACTTAAACAGTCTGCTGTTCAGAATGAACCTCTTTGACATAAAGAGGAGTTTGGCAGGTAGGAGAGATTCTATTGATTTGTTTCTCCACAGAGAGCTGATTGCAAACTTCTTGAATGTAAGGCTATAACAGTTCAGCACTGTGTGGATCAATTTTATCAATCCCTTTTACAATTTAAAAATCTCAAATTAGGTCATTATGAAGTCTCCTTTCCTCCAGTGAGAATAGGTTCAACTTTCTTAATCTTTTCTTATAAAGCAACTTAAGGAGATTTGCTATCATGCCAGACTATTATATCTATGGTGAACAGTGATGTATACTGCTCTTTATAGTGTTTCTTTAAATCTCCTCCTTCTGTATATTCCTCTAGCAATATTTCTGACTGCTTTCTTCATTGCAGCTGACAATCTGATGACTTTTAATACAACATTTTCCTCCAAATTTCTTTCAAATCTATTTTCTTGACAGTTTATTACCCTGCCTTACTATTTATCTCATATCTTATGGCTCTTTACTCTAGAATTTACTAATATTTGAATCTGCAGTGAACTCCATTTGCACTCTATTAGTCAGGTACTTAAACGATTCCAGTCATTCTGAATCAGATTACATTTTACATTGTCCTTTATTAGTTAATGAGTCTTCCAGTTCAGTATCATCAACAAACCTTGCCCTGTGACATTATCTGTTGGAGCTTTTCTGTCTTCCGCCTTTTCTTAGGGGGATATAGGATGCAAATTGCTTACACTAAATGTCTTGTCAGACTTAAGAGCCTCTTCTGTTTTCAGAAGCATTCTCCAGAAAAAAATGGAAACTCTGAGGAGCAATTTTATCTGTTCCCCATCTCTCTTCTGCCAGAAATGTAGTGTACAATGTAAAACATCCTGGCATGTTATTGACTCTAGTGTGTCCTGGAAATAAGCAAACTGAATTTTGGTAGAATGAGTCCAGGTGAGATATTACAAGAAACATAGTATTCTCTTATATGTGAAGAGAAAGTAGCAGCCCCATGATGAAGAGACAGAGGAGGTTTCACTTACTTGATCTTATTCCTTTTTCTGATTATTTTTCCCCTCTGGTGATACACATTGTTCTTATCCTCAGCATTGCTGTCTTGATCTAAAATTTAAAACTAAGATTATAAAAGAGCAGAAAAAGATTTGCAGAGCAGACTGCTTAATTCATTTGTTACTTCAGGAATCTACATGAATTTCAATTTCCAGCCAAGTATCAAAAATGTATGGAAATTAAAAGCTAATGTGATACCTATTCTACACCGCCAATACAGAGTTTAACAATGGCTCTTTAAATGCAGTTGTGATTGAACCAGTTTGGCCTGGTCAATGTGAATGGATATATATGTATGTTATTAACCAGGTTAAAAAAAAAATATTCACTATCTTAGATGTCTATTTGAGCAAAATCATGGTATGGTATGACTAGAGGAGTTAGTATTGAGAAAATGTACCAAAATATCACACACATCCATTTTATTCAGGTTGTAACATTTCCCTCTTTCACATTCACCTCTATACATATGTATGGATAAGTATAGTGAGATCCAGGTTCAGAAGAAACATAGAGCTAATTGCAAAATGGATAAACAATTCCCAAAACAGCTCAAAAATTTCAAAATCATTTTCATTACACGAGTTTCTAAATGGATCTTTTTTTATTTATTGACATTTTTTTCATGAAAACTATAATAGAGATAGAAAATGTTCAATTTGGAAAAGTGTCAGTTTGAAACAATTTAAATTTTCCGATTTCCCCTGCTTTTTCCCCAGCGAAGAAAGGAGGAAGGGGGAAATAGTAAAAAAATTGAAAAACAATACAAAAATAACCTGAAAAATGACTTTTTTTTGTTTCCAGTTTCAAAAAAATTTAGAAAACAAACAACAAAATTCATAAAAATACCCAGTTTTGAAAAAAGCTGGGTGTATTTATTTTTTTAATTGTCTGAAAACTTTCTAATGGCTTTTGTCTTGCCTACTATAGATGTAAATAGACTTTTAACTAGGGCTGTCAATTAATCACAGTTAACTCAAAAAATTTAACTGAGATTAAAAAAAATTAGTCGAGATAAATCAAACTGTTAAACAATAGAATACCAATTGAATGTATTTAATATTTTTGGATGTTTTTCTACATTTTCATATATATTTCTATTTCTATTACAACGAAGAATACAAAGTGTACAGTGCTCACTTTATATTATTATTTTTGATTACAAATATTTACACTGTACAAATGATAAAATAAATAGTATTTTTCAATTCACCTCATACAGTGCAATCTCTTTATTGTGAAAGTAACTTACAAATGTAGATTTTTTTTTGTTACATAACTGCACTCAAAAACAAAACAATGTAACTTTAGAGCCTGCAAGGCTACTGAGTCCTACTTCTTGTTCAACCAATTGCTAAGACAAACAAGTTTGTTCACATTTATGGGAGATACTGCTGACTGCTTATTTACAATGTCACCTGAAAGTGAGAATAGGTGTTTGCATGGCACTTTTGTAGCCAGCATTGCAAGGTATTTACATGCCAGATATGCTAAACATTCAGATGCCCCTTCATGCTTCGGCCACCATTCCAGAGGACATGTTTTCATGCTAACGATGCTTGTTAAAAAAATAATGCATTAATTAAATTTGTGACAACTCCTTGGGGGAGAATTGTATGTCTCCTGTTCTGTTTTACCCACATTCTGTGATATATTTAATGTTATAGCAGTCTCAGATGATGACCCAGCACATGTTCGTTTTAAGAACACTTTCACAGCAGATTTGACAAAATGCAAAGAAGGTACCAATGTGAGATTTCTAAGGATAGCTACAGCACTCAATCCAAGGTTTAAGAATCTGAAGTGCCTTCCAAAATCCGGATGGGATGAGGGGTGGAGAATGCTTTCAGATGTCTTAAAAGAGCAACACTCAGATGCGGAAACTACAGAGGAAAACACCAAAAAGGAAAATCAACCTTCCGCTGGTTCATCATTCAGATGATGAAAATGAACATGCATTGGTCCACTCTGCTTTGGATTGTTATCGAGCAGAACCCATCATCAGAATGGACGCATGCATTCTGGAATGGTGGTTGAAGCATGAAGGGACATATGAATTTTTAGCTCATCTGGCACGTAAATATCTTGTGATGCCGGCAACAACAGTGCCATGCGAATGCCTGTTCTCACTTTCAGGTGACATTGTAAACAAGCCATGGGCAGCATTATCTCCTGCAAATTGTAATCAAACTTGTTTTTCTGTGTGATTGGCTGAAGTAGGACTGAGCGGACTTGTAGGTTCTAAAGTTTTACATTGTTTTATTTTTGAATGTTATTTTTGTACATAATTATACATTTGTAGGTTCAACTTTCATTATAAAGAGATTGCACTACAATACTTGTATTAGGTGAATTGAAAAGTACTATTTCTTTTGTTATTTACAGTGTAAATATTTGTAATCAAAAATAAATATAAAGTGAGCACTGTACGCTTTGTATTCTGTGTTGTAATTGAAATCAATATATTTGAAAATGTAGAAAACATCCAAAAATATTTAAATAAATGGTATTCTATTATTGTTTAACAGTGTGATTAATTGTGATAATTTTTTTTTAATCGCTTGACAGCCCTACTGTTAACTACCACTGGTAATCTAAGCATCCAGTAGCAGCTTTGGGTGCAATAAGACCCCTTCAAACCTGTGTCACAATGGGCAGTGGCACTTCCTCAAACAAGGATGCTGATAATTCTTGCCACCTCTCCTGGCTTCATTCCTAACCTACCAATATTATGTCAGTTTCCAGCTATCCCTCACCTAAATCTAGGTTGCCAGCATGCACTGGGTAATCCTACCCCACTGTATTGGCCAAGTCAGATGACATGGAAGCATAAAGTTAGGTATCAACTGCATACCCAAAACAGCACATCCCAAATCTCTTTTTAACCATCACCCTAAATTGACTCATTGCTCACGAGCATAGAACTCCATTATACTGAACTCAAGAGCTGCCTTGGGGATAGATGTGCAACTACCTATAATTATCCTCTAGGTCCTATCATATTAAAAATAATTGAGTCGTTTCAAAGAACCTCCATCCATCCCTGTAGGGACACTACAGTCAATGGTATGAAATGCTGGTGACAGATCTTAAAGACTCAGCATGGGCACTGTGCCCTTATCTATTCTTAGAAGAAGATCTATCAATACAATATTATATACAATGGTATACTGTATTTTTAAATAACTGTGTAAATACACACAGTTATTTAAAAAAGTTAATTAAACATTTTAACCTTAATTAAATTCTCATGTACATATTTATTTTATGTATTAAGTTTTATTAAAAAAACACCTGGAGCTCAGCCAGTCACCTACAAACACTCCTTTCTGCTCCTTTATTGTCTAGGCAGCACACCTTGGTCTTCTTCAAAATCCAGTCAAAAGATGCCTTTTGCAGAATGCCCAGAAGGTCACCAAATTTGGGCTATTCCTGACTGTGGGGTGAAAGGGGAATGCAAGTTCCAGAGTCTCAGAGCCTTCACAGAGAAACCCCCGCCACCCGCTCCCACTCTTTTATAATGAGAGGGATCTGTGCCAAGTGCCCTGGCTAACAGCAGATGTAGCAGGAGACATGGGGAGAGAGGCAACGATTTCAATGAGAGTTAGGTACCTAACCTGCTTAGGTCCTTTTGAAAACCCCACTCAGCACTAGCTACATCTTCACACACCTGAATATGTTTGAAAATTTGGCTGTGTCATTTCAAAAATTGGACATCAGCTCCTAAATCATTTAGACACTTTAGAAAATTTTACCTTATTTTTCAGAAAAATGGTTTGGGAGCCACAAGAATCTTGGGTTCTAATTCTGGCTGAATTTAAGAAAAAAGTCTCTTGAACCCCTTTTGGCACAGTCAATATGCTTTTCAAACTGAGGCTTTTTATTTGTTTTTTTAAAAAGTGTTTTCCTTAAAAACAAAAATTGCATCTGTGCTTTGCTTTCCTGTGTACATTAATCAAATTTAAAAAATGGAGAATAATTTGTAGTATCATGATAGAAATATATGTTCAAAAAGGTTGTGGCTGAGGGCATTGCATAATGATATATATTGATGGTAGAATTTCTAGGGAGTCTTCTATCTTTTTTTATTTCACTGTGTTCACACGTTTATGCAATTTACCTTGAAAATATGGCTGCTGAAAGAAATTGAATGATGCCAGTATCCCCGTTAAAATAGGCACTTAAAACACTTGATTATTTTTACAATTATGTATGCTCAGTTTATGTACATGCATTGGCTACATTTAATATTTTTGACCATAAGGTGTTGTTGAGACATCTGTACATCTCAGCTGAGGTGGATGGAGGGAGTCATTTCTGAATAACACAGCTCATTTTAATGGAGAGGATCCCACGGGGTATATTTGGGCAATTCTTACTCTTCACAGAATCTCTCTTATATGGGTTCCTACATTGTTGCATCTTGCTACCACTTCTGTTCAACATGTATGTGAAGGTCTTAAGGAGATGTGCTGGAGGGCAACCTGGGCTGTGACGTCTTCAGTATCCTGATGATACTTAGTTCTGTGCCATCATCATTGCTGCTGCTGCAAGTGCTTACATGAAACTGACTTGAATAAGGGCCAGCTGGCTGAGGCTCAAACCAGACAAGGAGGAAGTATGATGATAGGTTGGGAGGGAATAATCTGGATGACTTGGTGAAGGTTTTATCTAGACTCCTGATTGAGGAAGTATGGCTACCATTTGTAATGAAGTTTCATAATTTAGGAGTCTTATCAATACCTCTGCTGATCCTAGATGCGCAGGTAGCATCTGTGACTATGAGATGATCACAAGCATATGGCATGATATGGCCTTTGCTGCTGTTATTTATGCCTTTGTTGATGCAAGACTAGTCTAGTGTAATCTGCTCTGTGTGGGTCTACACATGAGACCACCCAGCAACTGAAGCTGGTGGAGAATGCAGCGCCTCACTTATATTATGGGCAGCTCATTAGAGATACTAGGAGCTAGCAACAAGATCCTTACTACTTGATCTAAAGTTAGCTAGTACAGTAACTCCTCACTTAACGTCCTCCTGCTTAACATCGTTTCGAAGTTACATCGCTGCTCCATTAGGGAACATACTCATTTAAAGTTGTGCAATGCTCCCTCATAATGTCTTTGGCTGACTTTACAAGGGAGCATTGCACAAGTTCCTCTTCTCCACCTCCTCCACCTCCCTTCCTCCTTCCCTCCCAGCGCTTCCCCCGCCTGTTTGGTGGTGCTTAGGACTTTCTGGGAGGGAGGGAAGGAGGGAGCAAGTGTATGAGCGAGCGGGAAAGCTGCCGTTCCCCCCGGCAGGCAGGGCCACCCAGAACGCAGGGGCTTTAGGGACTGCGGGTGCCAGCCAGAAAGAAGCAGTGCTTTCCCCTTCAAAGTCGGCCGGAGAGAAGTGGCGCTTTGAAGGGGAAAGTGCAGGTTCTCTCCGGCCGCTGGCTGCGCAGCAGCCCCAGCTCCTCCTGAGTCCTCCAGCTGGTGCTCGCAAGGCCATATTCCGAAAGGGGCTTTAGAGCTGCAGGCCGGGCCCCAGGACCCCTTAGCCCAGGGCCCTGCAGCCCCTGCATTCCAGGTGGCCCTGCCTGCGGGGCAGCTCCCAGAATCGTGGCTCCCAGAATTGCGGCCATGAGGGCGGTGCGGTGCTGCGCTGCGCTGTGCAGAGCCACCTGAACACCCACTGCACCAAACAGGAACTGCCCCAGGTAAGTGCTCTGCACCTCCTGCCTGCCCCAGCCCTGAGCCTCCTCCTGCACCTCTACCCTGAGTGCCCTCCCACACCCTAACTCCCTCCCAGACCCTGCACCCCCAGCCTCAGGGGTAACTGGGGCACCTCCCCACCACAGTACAGTACTGTACAGTATATAATGCCTTTTGTCAGCCCCCAAAAAATTTCCTTGGAACCTAACCCCCCGCATTTACATTAAATCTTATGGGAAAATTGGATTAGTTTAACATCGTTTCACCTAAAGTTGCATTTTTCAGGAACATAACTACAACATTAAGTGAGGAGTTACTATAGTAAAAAAGGGACTAGTAACTATGTGACTATGGCAAACAGAACAGCTATTGTGATTCTATTCAGAAGAGGGCAGAAGAACACAAAGACATTAAGTATCTCCCTAACATATTGTATGAATTCCTCCATTTTATTGTGTCAGTACAGAACCAAGACATTCTCCCTCAGGTTAACTAAAATGTTAGGAAAAAGAATATAAAGTGTTTGATCAGATTCTAACCCAGTGCAAATGGACACATAACTCCACAGAAATCAGTAGAGCTACATTCCTTTGTCCTTACTGAGTTTTGACCCAGATATGTTAAAGAATGAGGTACAAAGGTGAAATTTTAACCAGACTTGTAACATATTCCTGATTTTTTCCTGCTACTACCTGATTTTGTTGATGATGGTGACAGGACTTTATTAGTTTGATTATATAGGACAATGTGCTACTGGAATTTGTTTACATAAAAATAGATAACCCCTATAATATCTTTCCATAATATACTTTCACATACAACATTCCCCTTCCTCATTCCTGCTGAACACATATCAGTGATGAAAAATGCATTTCTCTTTCATAAAGGGGATTTGAACTGACAAGATGTTTCTAAACAAATAATAGGTTGCAGAGTTTTACTCAAGACTATTAATTGGAATTATGGAGAACTTTACATGTAAGATGGAACTTATTAGAAACAAAAGTACAATTATGAAGATTTTATTCTGTGCCCTGACATATTTAATGCACTCTGCCTAAAAAAGTAAGCAATAAGTAGAAAAATATTTTATAAATGTTGGTGTTTAGAATGCATAACGATAAGAAGCTTAGTGTTGCTTCAAATGAAAAATAAGTAAACCCCTAATGCTAGAGACTCATACACATGCAAACTTTAAGCATATGAGTAGTTTCACTGAGAACTTCTGCTTACACCTTGACTTAACTAGTGATATGTTATGCACCTTAGCCCTTCCTTACAATGTCCCATGTGAGAATTATTACCTACTCAAAGTTAAACATATGCTTAAATCTTTGCAGATCAGAGCCTATCTTTCTAAAGGTGGGGTTATGGCATACCACTTTTTTAAAAATTCCTCTCTATTTTCAGTTTGTGGATTTTCAGAGTTACAGCCCCCTTTTGCTCCTTTTGTAATTTTTTTCCCCCACCCTGCCACCCCAATAAAAAGAGAGACTCAAAAATGGAAAATCAATAATTTCTGGCTTCAAAACTGAAACAAAATGTCATTTTACAGCTAAACAAAAATATTTGCATTTTTTCACATTAAAACTTGCAGTGGAAAACTGAAATTTTAAATGAAGCTATATTAGTTTAAAATTTCTTGAGGGATTTTTTTATATGTATATATTTTAACCATCTCTAGTAGATACATATGGACTGGAGGGAGTGATGATAGGTGTTCTATTTCTTTAACTCTGTGACTGGAAGCCAGGCAAGAGGAATCTATGGAAGACACTCAGCAAAGAATAGAGACAATGTGTATAGCTTTAAGGATATTATTTTCCTTATTGTAATAAGGCCCCAGTGTTAGAAGAAAGCATCTTTTTTCATGAACCTTCACCATTGACACATTACAGAGATCTACAGCCAGGAAAGACGACAAGGAAGATATTTGTTTTGGGGGTGGGGGGAAGTTTTTATTGTACAGATGATTGTGTTATATCAGAAGGAAGTATCACCATGCTTATGGATATTCGTGATTAATGGACCTGGCTCTGTGGTCAGGTAGGCAGTTTAATGGGTGGCAATGGTAGATTTCCATATTAAAGCATTTAATTTATTTGTGTGAACAAGGACTATATTAACTCCTCCCAATGTTTCCACTAGTACAGAAATATAATGGTGGGGAGAGAAAGGAAACATCTGCTGTATGTAGAAGCAGCTTGTGGGCTAATTTCCATCACTGAAGCCAAGCCTGCATTTAATCAGCTCTCCCCTCACCAACAGATGTCACTGCAGCCAAAAGGAATTCATTTGTGAGGTTATGGGGCTCAAGGAGCTACAAACCCTCCTGAAAATCCAAATGTGAAAGAATTTCTCTTTTATAGCACATGGTCAGATCTCAGTTCCTCTACCACAAGCTGGGAATTGCTTCAAAGTTTTAGCAGCAGGCAGATTTGTAAAAATAACAAAAAAGAAAAAAAGTTCCAACTTGAAGCAATGTGAAACAACTGAAATACCTCAAAGCATAAGGCAATACTCTGCTTTTAATGTTGTGAATGATTGAACTCTGAAAACAAAATCTGTTCATTCATTATATGTTGTTTCCCCAAGGCACAGTGTAGAAAAGTAGACGTTCCCATTCATTTGACCCTGTGGGAATAAAAGGGATAAGGAAAGTATATGTTTAATAATAATATATTGGGTTTGAAGGTTACAAATATATGTATATAACTGGGCCTAAAAATTGAGCAGAGAGCATGATAAAGCTGTAAAGTCAAGCCCCTGAAAGTTAGGAAATGCCAGAATTAAGGTTGCTTGTGCAACCATAATTTGCCCCTGTTGTGCATATGCATTACAACACAGTCTTTAATTACATGATCATATGCTATTTTTTCTCAAAAGCAACAGTGCCTCATTCAGTTTTTTGTGTAATATCCTCGATTTTTAAAAAAGCAAACAAAAAAGAAAAATTCTATCATATAAAAACACCTTGACACGTACATGATTAATTAGTAAGGTTTGAATCTAGAGCCAAACACAGAGCTCTGCTATTTGAGCTAACAGAGCAATTGTTAGCAATGGTAGGTTGCCATCCTCTGTGTGGCCAGTCACTAGAGGAAGATGAGGCACATACTTTGCCAGTGGATTTCACAGCTAGTTGCTGATAATAAAGGGATGGTGAGACTCAGGAATTTGGGATTTCATTCCAGGTTCTGCGGGAAGTGTTCTCTAATGGTTATAGATCATTCTGTCACTGGACACCCTGGCTCCTTATCCCAGTCCCACATTGCCCCAGATCCCTTTATACCAGTCCTCATCTCTTACTCCCACTCTCAATTCCTTGTCCTAGTCTCCCTCCTACACCAAAACCCTTTTCCAGTCCTCATCCTTTACCACTCTCCCAGGCCCTGCTCCTAATCCCTCTGCATTTCAGACAGGCTGTTTTTGCCTTCTCTTCTCCACTGCCTTGGCACCAGCAGAAGGATTAGTGAGAATAGTCTTTCTCCTCTGGGTTCCTCAGCCCAGCACCACCTGGCCTCGAGGAGAAACCTTTTAAGTTTCCAGGAGAAAGTCCTCTTCAGCCCCTGGCTGGAGCATCCTCAGTGCAAATGGTGTCTTTGGAAAAATTATCTGCCAAACTCTAACAAGTGTCTATTGAGCATGTGTGAACTGAGGTTTACAGAAGCTCATAATTTGGCTAAATTTGGGTGGATTTTCCACAGGGAAAGGGGGGGGGGAAAGAGAGATCCCAGTCACCAAGGAACCTTACCCCTAGCACATTTCAAGTCCTTGATCCACTGTATGGAAGCACTACAGATTTACAATGACATTTTTGTATACATTTTTCAACATGGGCAAAGCAACATATTTTCCCTATAGTCTGCTTCTAAGAAATGCCTGAACTCTTTTGTCTTAAACTGTCAAAAATGAATAAATAAATAAATAAAAGTATCAGCCTGTAACCAACACTTAGTAAAGTCTGGCAAAGCCATAAGGATCTGGAAACAAGGTTTTACAATAGAAAGTATTGGCAACCTTATCTATAGACGTGCTACACGTAGCACCTCTAATATATGTAGCCAAGATTTAAAAAATGGGAACCTACAGTTAGATTCCTAAATATGTGCAAAAAGAAGAACAGGAGTACTTGTGGCACCTTAGAGACTAACAAATTTATTAGAGCATAAGCTTTCGTGGACTACAGCCCACTTCTTCGGATGCATATAGAATGGAACATATATTGAGGAGATATATATACACACATACAGAGAGCATAAACAGGTGGGAGTTGTCTTACCAACTCTGAGAGGCCAATTAATTAAGAGAAAAAATACTTTTGAAGTGATAATCAAGATAGCCCAGTACAGACAGTTTGATAAGAAGTGTGAGCATACTTACAAGGGGAGATAGAATCAATGTTTGTAATGGCTCAGCCATTCCCAGTCCTTATTCAAACCGGAGTTGATTGTGTCTAGTTTGCATATCAATTCTAGCTCAGCAGTCTCTCGTTGGAGTCTGTTTTTGAAGTTTTTCTGTTGTAATATAGACACCCGCAGGTCTGTCACTGAATGACCAGACAGGTTAAAGTATTCTCCCACTGGTTTTTGAGTATTTTGATTCCTGATGTCAGATTTGTGTCCATTAATTCTTTTGCGTAGAGACTGTCCGGTTTGGCCAATGTACATGGCAGAGGGGCATTGCTGGCACATGATGGCATATATCACATTGGTAGATGTGCAGGTGAACGAGCCCCTGATGGTATGGCTGATGTGATTAGGTCCTATGATGATGTCACTTGAATAGATATGTGGACAGAGTTGGCATCGCGGTTTGTTACAAGGATAGGTTCCTGGGTTAGTGGTTTTGTTCAGTGATGTGTGGTTGCTGGTGAGTATTTGCTTTAGGTTGGGGGGTTGTCTGTAAGCGAGGACAGGTCTGTCTCCCAAGATCTGTGAGAGTAAAGGATCATCTTTCAGGATAGGTTGTAGATCTCTGATGATGTGCTGGAGAGGTTTTAGTTGGGGGCTGAAGGTGACAGCTAGTGGTGATCTGTTATTTTCTTTGTTGGGCCTGTCTTGTAGGAGGTGACTTCTGGGTACTCGTCTGGCTCTGTCAATCTGTTTTTTCACTTCAGCAGGTGGGTATTGTAGTTTTAAGAATGCTTGATAGAGATCTTGTAGGTGCCTGCACATCTACCAATGTGACATCAGGAATCAAAATACTCAAAAACCAGTGGGAGAACACTTTAACCTGTCTGGTCATTCAGTGACAGACCTGCGGGTGTCTATATTACAACAGAAAAACTTCAAAAACAGACTCCAACGAGAGACTGCTGAGCTAGAATTGATATGCAAACTAGACACAATCAACTCCGGTTTGAATAAGGACTGGGAATGGCTGAGCCATTACAAACATTGATTCTATCTCCCCTTGTAAGTATGCTCACACTTCTTATCAAACTGTCTGTACTGGGCTATCTTGATTATCACTTCAAAAGTATTTTTTCTCTTAATTAATTGGCCTCTCAGAGTTGGTAAGACAACTCCCACCTGTTTATGCTCTCTGTATGTGTGTATATATATCTCCTCAATATATGTTCCATTCTATATGCATCCGAAGAAGTGGGCTGTAGTCCACGAAAGCTTATGCTCTAATAAATTTGTTAATCTCTAAGGTGCCACAAGTACTCCTGTTCTTCTTTTTGCGGATACAGACTAACACAGCTGCTACTCTGAAACCTAAATATGTGCCTGATTTTCAAAAGTACTGAATGCTAGGAGATCGTTTTGGCTTCAGTGGGAACCCCTGGGGTCTTAGCACATCTAAAAATTTGGTTACTTAGGCCCTGATCCTACAGCTATTTACATACATAGTTCCACTGATTTTAAAGGGACTATTCATGTACATAGTGTTAAGCTTGCTGGACTAGGGTCTGACTTAAGAGCCTAGTTTAGGCACCCATTCTTGAAAATCTTCATATATTTCTCACACACACATTTAACTTGCACACACGTGTGTATGTTTCATGAACACTTTATATAATGATGACTTTATATGGGATACAATAAAAGATGATTTTTCTTACTGAACATCTGCTTTATGTCTTATGATGGGACAAAATAATTACATGGAAAAAAATCAAATTTACATCTCTATGTATTTCCCAGATCTGAAGCCTGTGAGATGCTCTAGGGCCTGAACAGGAAGCTGGACAATTGTTTTCTCCTATGGTTTTATATTTCTGCAGTGTATGTTTTTTCTTTTCCATCTCTTCACAACCATGACCGCCCCCTCCCATGTATGTTTCCTTCTGAGCTGCCAAGCAATAACCAGTTCTGATGTCAGGCAGCTCCTCTCAATGCTTAGGCTCTGCTTTCTGACTTTTTTCTCCAAGATTTAAGGGGGCAAGGGGGGGAGAATTGTCAGGATTCCAGCCAAAGCTCAGGAACATATACATTCACAGGTACTTTTTAACTTTTAATTATTTCCTATCACAAGACATAAATCAGTAGTTTAGTAAGAAAATCATCTTGCTATTGTATCCCACAGAACATAATCATTTAAATAAATGTCTACGCTTTTTCCCAAAGTATGCCAGTTTTCTTCATTTAAACAATGCTGTGTACGTAATAGCTGGAAATTAGTCAGACATTTCTCTTGCAATTTTCCAAAGACCTCAAAAGAAATTATTGTACATCAAAGATTTCAGACACTTTGACATATCCATTTATATATTTAAAAACAGCCAGTAGAGCTTCAAACAAAAATCTTTGTTCCCCTATGGAGGTGGAAAAAAAGATGGCATTTGTATCAATATATTTGTCTGTCTATTTAGCAAAGAAAATCAGGCTGTAGTTGTAAAGGCTACAATTTTCAAAAGCTTATGTCGCTGAATTTTGCAGCTTGGATGGCTACAGCATTTTGTTGTTGTTGTTGGTTACTTTTTGCCCATAGGGTGTTCAAGGCATTTTCAGTGCAGTTCTGGCATTCCTTTAAAACAGGGACAAGAGGTTGGGTGCTCTTAATGGGATTTCAAAACTGCCCAGTGGTTCCAACAAACGCAATAAGGTCCATCTCTGATAGCCATGCATAAGGAGGTGCAAGCAGACACCTCTATAACCATCACAGCCTCCTACCCTTCTTCAAATCTTGCCCAAGAATTGGGCTTATCGAACTAGAGGTCAGTGACATTAGGGAAGGAAATTCCACATTTCAGGAAGAATTAGGTTCTGTAGATTACAAATAAAGTGTCAACTGTTTGGAGATGCTCACGTTTTGAAATATTAGAAGGCAAATGGATTAGTGGACAGAGTGCAGGTGAGTAGTCAAAGGTATAAGAAAAATGCAGTTTATCATATGGATGTCACTGAGACCCAATCCTACAAAGGCTTAGGCACACACTTAACTTTCAGTAATCTCCCTGAAATCCAGTAGTCACATTAAAGTGAAGTTTTTATGGGATTGGGAGCTAAAACTGTATTTTTTCATGGAAAAATGTGCCCTTTTTCATGGAGCAAAAAGGCAACTCGCAAGGGCCAGCGTTACATTTCCCACATATACATTTTAGACCCTGATTCAGCAGAGTATTTAAGTACATACCTAAGTCCCACTGACTTTAATAGGATTGAACACGTTTCAAGTTAAGCACATATTTAAGTTCTTTGCTGAATCTGTGGGTATGTCTACACTACGGGATTAATCCGAATTTATATAATTCAAATTTTGGAAACAGATTGTATAAAGTCAAATGTATGCGGCCACACTAAGCACATTAATTCGGCGGTGTGCGTCCATGTACCGGGGCTAGCGACGATTTCCGGAGTGTTGCACTGTGGGTAGCTATCCCATAGCTATCCCATAGTTCCCGCAGTCTCCTCCGCCCACTGGAATTCTGGGTTGAGATCCCAATGCCTGATGGGGCCAAAAACATTGTCGCGGGTGGTTCTGGGTACATCCTCCCCCCTCTCCAGGGAGGCAACGGCAGACAACCATTTCGCACCTTTTTCCTGGGTGAACAGTGCAGACGCCATACCACGGCAAGCATGGAGCCCGCTCAGCTCAAGACAGCAGTCATGAACATTGTCAACACCTCGCGCGTTATCGTGCAGTTTATGCTGAACCAGAACCTGCAAAACCAGGCGGCAAAGAGTAGGCTACGGCAGCACGGCAGCGAGAGTGATGAAGACATGGACATGGAATGCTATCAAACCGCGGGCCCCGGTGCTTTGGAGATCATGCTGTTAATGGGACAGGTTATAGCCATGGAACGCCGATTCTGGGTCCGGGAAACAAGCACAGACTGGTGGGACCGCATAGTGTTGCAGGTGTGGGACGATTCCCAGTGGCTGCGAAACTTTCGCATGCGTAAGGGCACTTTCTTGGAACTTTGTGACTTGCTTTCCCCTGCCCTGAAGCACCAGAATACCAAGATGAGAGCAGCCCTCACAGTTGAGAAGCGAGTGGCAATAGCCCTGTGGAAGCTTGCAATGCCAGACAGCTACCGGTCTGTCGGGAATCAATTTGGCGTGGACAAATCTACTGTGGGGGCTGCTCTGATGCAAATAGCCAAAGCAATCACTGAGCTGCTGCTACCAAAGGTAGTGATTCTGGGAAATGTGCAGGTCATAGTGGATGGCTTTGCTGCAATGGGATTCCTTAACTGTGGTGGGGTGATAGATGGAACCCATATCCCTATCTTGGCACCGGAGCACCAGGGTACCCAGTACATAAACCGCAAGGGGTAGTTTTCAATGGTGCTGCAAGCACTTGTGGATCACAAGGGACGTTTCACCAACATCAACATGGGCTGGCCGGGAAGGGTTCATGACGCTCGCGTCTTCAGGAACACTACTCTGTTTAAAGAAGAACAGGAGTACTTGTGGCACCTTAGAGACTAACAAATTTATTAGAGCATAAGCTTTCGTGGACTACAGCCCACTTCTTCGGATGCATATGCATATGCATCCGAAGAAGTGGGCTGTAGTCCACGAAAGCTTATGCTCTAATAAATTTGTTAGTCTCTAAGGTGCCACAAGTACTCCTGTTCTTCTTTTTGCGGATACAGACTAACACGGCTGCTACTCTGTACTCTGTTTAAACGGCTGCAGCAAGGGACTTACTTCCAGGACCAGAAAATAACCGTTGTGGATGTTGAAATGCCTATAGTTATCCTTGGGGACCCAGCCTACCCCTTAATGCCATGGCTTATGAAGCCATACACAGGCAGCCTGGACAGGAGTCAGGAGCTGTTCAAGTACAGGCTGAGCAAGTGCAGAATGGTGGTAGAATGTGCATTTTGCCGTTTAAAAGGTCGCTGGCGCTCGTTACTGACTCGCTCAGACCTCAGCCAAACCAATATCCCCATTGCTATTGCTGCTTGCTGTGTGCTCCACAATCTCTGTGAGAGTAAGGGGGAGACCTTTATGGCGGGGTGGGAGGCTGAGGCAAATTGCCTGGCTGCTGATTATGCGCAGCCAGACACGAGGGCAATTATAAGATCATACCAGGAAGCGCTGCGCATCAGAGAAGCTTTGAAAACCAGTTTCATGACTGGCCAGGCTACGGTGTGAAAGTTCTGTTTGTTGAAAACCCGCCCCCTTGATTGACTCATTCCCTGTAAGCAAACCACCCTCCCCCTTAAATCACAGCTTGCTTTTAAAGGAAATAAAGCCACTATCATTTAAAAATCATGTATTCTTTATTAATTGATTATAAACATAGGAAGAGAACCAATAAGGTAGCCCGGGTGGGGTTTGGGAGGAGGATAGGAGGGAAGTAAAAGGCCACTGAAAAAAATCAATATAATGACAGCCTTTTGGTTGGGCTGTCCACTGGGGTGGAGTGGGAGGGTGCACGGAGCCTCCCCCCCTGCGTTCTTACACATCTGGGTGAGGAGGCTATGGAACATGGTTAGGGGTGAGGGAGGTTATATAGCGGCTGCAGCGGCACTCTGTTATCCTGCTGCCGTTCCTGAAGCTCCCACCAGATGCCGGAGCATGTCCGTTTGATCACGCAGCAGCTCCAGCGTTGCAACCTGCCACCTCTCATCTCGAGCATCCCTCATGACCTCACGTTCACTGGCATCTTTCCTGTACTTAGATACCATGTCCTTCCACTCATTCAAATGTGCTCTTTCATTTCGGGTGCATTCCATTATTTCCGAGAACATCTCGTCTCGCGTCCTGTTTCTCCACCACCTTATCTGAGATAGCTTTCAGGACGGAGGAGGGAGGCTTGAAAAATTTGCAGCTGCTGGAGGGATGGAAAAAAGGAGAGAAGTTTTTAAAAAGATACATTTTACAGAACAATGCTTATACTCTTTCACGGTGAACAACACTATTCACATTACATAGCACATGTGATTTCAGTACAAGGTCGCATTTTCCATCTTAACATTGAGTGCCTGTGGCTTTGGTGTTAGATATCACAGACACAGGTCCGGGCAACAGAATTCGGTTTGCATGCGGCCATGGTAAGCCATTGTCTTTCGGCTTCTGCGCCCTCCTTTCCCACATACCAAGCAAAGCCCATTGAGTGCTGTGGTTTTCCTGTTAACCTTCAGCAGCAGAAAACAAACTAACCCCCCACCCCCACATCCAATTCTCTGGGATGATCGCTTTATCCCTCCCCACACTACGTGGCTGGTATCAGGGAAGATCCCTGCTAGCCAAAGGCGAAAAGCTCAGCGCCAATTCCTCCACCCCCTTCCCCCGTGCTTGACTAACTGCAGGGAAGGATTTCTTTTCAGCCATAGGCAAATAGTCCAGTAGGAATGGCCACCTCTGTCCCCTTAATTAAATTCCCATATTTCAACCAGGTTACCATGAGCGATATCACTCTCCTGAGGATTACACAGCGAGATAAAGAACGGATGTTGCTTGAATGCCAGCAAACACCGGGACCATACGCTGCCAGGCTTTGTCATGCAATGATACCAGATTACTTGCTACTAGCATGGCGTGGTCAAGTGTCCTACCATGGAGGATGGAAGAAGGCTGCACTGCCCAGAAACCTTCTGCAAAGGCTTTTGGAGTACCTCCAGGAAAGCTTTCCGCTACATCCCCAGACACGTTAACAGAATTTTCCAGTAGCTGTACTGGCCGCGAATGCATCCCAAGTCCTCAGGGCAAATTAATCATTAAAAAACGCTTGCTTTTAAACCATGTCTTATATTTTAAAAGGTAAACTCACCTGAGGTCTCTTCTATGGGGTCATGGTCTTGGGTACTGGCTTGGGAGGCTTGGGAAGGTACTTCAGTCAGGCTGAGAAAAAGATCCTGGCTGTTGGGGAGAACGGAGTGCTGTGTGCTCTCCGCAAGCTCCTTCTCCTCCTCTGCCTCCTCCTCCTCTTCCCCGTCTGCAGAATCCTCAGGTGTGGCTGATGAGATTACCTCCGCCTCGGAATCCACGGTCAGAGGTGGGGCAGTGGTGGCGGCCCTCCCTAGAATTGCATGCAGCTCAGCGTAGAAGCAGCATGTCTGCGGCTCTGACCCAGAGCGACCGTTTGCCTCCTTTGTTTTCTGATAGGCTTGTCTGAGCTCCTTGACTTTCACGCGGCACTGCTCTGAGTCCCTATTGTGGCCTCTCTCCATCATGCCCTTGGAGATTTTTTTCAAACGTTTTGTCATTTCGTCTTTTCGAACGAAATTCTGCTAGCACTGAATCCTCTCCCCATATAGCAATCAGATCCAGTACCTCCCGTACGGTCCATGCTGGTGCTCTTTTTCGATTATCAGCCTGCATGGTTACCTGTGCTGATGAGCTCTCTGTGGTCACCTGTGTTCTCCATGCTGGGCAAACAGGAAATGAAATTCAAATATTCCCAGGGCTTTTCCTGTCTACCTGGCCAGTGCATCCGAGTTCAGATTGCTGTCCAGAGCGGTCACAATGGTGCACTGTGGGATAGCTCCCAGAGGCCAATACCATCGAATTGCGGCCACACTAACCCTAATTCGAAATGATAATATTGATTTTGGTGCTACTCCGCTCGTCGTGGAGGAGTACAGAAATTTTAAGAGCCCTTTATTTTGAAATAAATGGCTTCGTTGTGTGGACGGGTACAGGGTTAATTCAATTTAACGCTGCTAAATTTGAATTAAACTCATAGTGTAGACCAGGCCAGTGTCCATGTGGCCATTATCATTAAAGAATGCTTTTTGAATGCTAGAAATGTTTCAGTACATCCCTATAGAAAAAGGCAAACAATTTCATCTGGTTTTTTTTTTTTTTTTTAACTTGTTGGGGATTTATAGTGTTAGTAGAGTCATTTTCTCTAGGGGATTGTGAAATGTGAAAGGGATGAGTACACTTTCTCTTAGGTTCTTACTTTTTTTTGGCTGCACCAATTCTGAATGGTTTAGTCTTCATCATGCAGCTAAAAGAAAAGCAGGCAGCTGCACACATGAGACTACAGAGATGCGCAGGAAAAGAAAACACAATAATTTAAGAGAAAAAGGTCCAGGGGTTCCCTTCCCCCCAAGACGACGGTACAGGTTATTTGTTTGTTTTTGGAAAGTTATGTCTTCTTTCTCCTAATCTTCTATTTCCTTTTCTCTCTGTCTCCCATTGGGCTGGAAGCTCAGTATGAGAGAGCATAAAACCCAGCCGGCAGGTAGCAGACAAGGCACCCTCCATACCTGTTTCCTGCACTGAGATCACTCGCTCAATGGCATCCACATCTCTCTCTTTTCCCTGCACATGTGCCCTAAGCAAGAAATATGATAGAAATTTTGAATTTCACATCTTTTACAGCAAATAGTCAATTTAAAATTTTCTCTGCAATCCATGATGACTGTGAAAATAATACAGCCTTAGACATCATCATCACATGTGTATATATACAAGATCGGAATTTGGATCCAAATTTTGTGTGTGATACATAAATGTATGTAAATAGAGAACTCTAAACTGATTGGAAAGTTCAGTTACTTCTCTCTGAACATCTGCTTTCCCATAATCTAGGCAGACTTCCTCCCATTTGTGTACTAGGCAGTGATTATATGACAGACTGATTCAGCTACCATCACACTATATATGCGTAAAACATGGTTACATTTTCTTGATTGAAAGCTTCAGTCCATCTGCCTATTTCTCACTAACGTTTATTTTATAGCATTTGTTTCCTTCTAAGAAAAGAACTCAATTTGGACAGTCTTCGTTTGAGAAACAAGGTCAATTTTTTGACATCCATTACCCTGGACAAAAAGATTAGAGTGATATAAACGTCAGCAAGGGGCCTTTTTTCTTTGTACTAATTCACAATATCTAGTAATGCCAGCTGGTTGTGGCACTGTTTACACATAAAATATGTGGAGAAGGGTCCCTCCGAAAAAAAAATCAATAGCCATTATCATTGTTATTTACCATCATCATAATCCATCATCTGCTGTTGTTTCAACCACATTTTCCATGCCAAATGTGGGTGTGCAGTACCATGCTGATGAATAGCTGCAAATTGCCATTCCAGGACTGCTGAGTTTCTGCTAGTTGGTATAGCAAAATCCTGAACAGCTCTTCATGGTGGCAAGCATTGCACTATGCTATTAAGGGGGAGATTTTTCTCAATTTTTACACATTCTTGTTGCAAGACACCACTGTAATTAGCCCCTGTATGTAGTAAACAAGAGACTTAAAATCATAGGCCAAAATGTTGAATAGGGAGAATAACTTCTCAATGTGAAAAAAGTTACCCAGTTGGAATTATTTGGTTGGTTAACTGTGTCAACAAACAGTAAGCTCTAAGATATCAAATCAAAAGATAGAGGGAGGGGGCAGGTTGTATGAAAGAATCTTTTAACTAGCTCAAGAAAAAAAGAGGAAAATTCAGCCCCACCCATATCTTGAACGTAATGCAAAATTATGCTCTGAAAGATCTGAAGTGCTTGGCTAAGGACATGCATAAGTGGGAGAAGGTCCAACATAGCCTCAGCTAGCTCGCCAGCCTTAGGTTCTGCTCACCTGCAGGGTTAGTTTACTGATATCTCTCTTGCTGTTCACATCATTATCTTTAATTCCTTATGCTACCCAACCCACGGATTGGCATGGAAGCCTTAGAAAAGGTTACTTGACTATCATCTCAGGAAGAGGAAGAACAAAAAGGCCCTGATTCAGCAAATTACTGAAGGATGTTCATAACTTTAAGCAAATGAGTAGCCCTAGTTAAAATCAATGAGATTTCAGTTGGGACTATGTATGTGCTGAAGTTGACTTCTTTTGGTCTACTTATGTGCTTTAAAGTTACATGCACAGTTAAGCACTTGCTGAATTGGGACCCAAACCACTGCCAAGAGAAGAAAAGAGGGAACGGTTACTGCTTAGAATTAAGGAATGTGATGCAGCCTCAATTAGACCTCAAGAAAACAACCTTGCATGCCTAAGAAAAAATTCATTGCCAAAACCACAATAATAATAATAATAAATAATAATTTTAAAATAACCTTTTACAATTTATTCATAAAATGAGTTATTCTTAATTCAGAATATGACAGTACTTTCCAGAGAGGGTAGAAAGGAAAATAGTCCTTTGGGGCAAGATATAAAAATAATGCCATCGGGATCAGTGTTATCTTAAAATGTCTGCATTTTTATGTATGTTCATATTGCAGCAGAGTTTACATTTTCCTGGTACATTAATCTGGCTATATTCAGATCTTCAGGGCTGCTTCCTCAATGCTAACTTTAATTAATTTAAAATAATAACAAGGTAATTCTCTGCCCCTGCAGAGGCATAGAACAGAAGGGCCTGAACCATTAATTTATATTTTACGTATATTATTTTGGGGTTCAGCATTTATCATCAACATTTAAACTCGGTCATAAATTGAGGCCCTAGAAGCTGATTAAAATACTAAAAAACAAAATTCAGCACCTTTACTAATCTATGATAGTAACCTGTTCATAGTAGAATGGATACAGTGTGGCACAAACATTATTTGTTGCCTCTTGCAAAGGCATAAATAAAACAAAGTAGGAACATGGAAACTTCTCCTGCCGTATCACTTAAAGAATGACCAGCATAGGGTGCAAATTAAATATATTTCCCTTCTTAGAGGTGAAAAGTGGATTTTTTTCCCCCTAAGTAATGGCCACGTTTGTGCTGAAAAAAATAATATTTTGGGCCAAGGAGCTGTGGTTTATAGCAGCTGAGGATCTGTCCCTGAATGTTTAAGGTTTACAAATTAAAAACAATTTTTTACATTGTATCTTCAGCAATTACTGTACATATGAACTGGCAGAATGCATGTATAAGAAAACATCCATTAAGGACCACAAGTTTGCTATTTAAAGACTGATATGAGAATAAAATAAAACTGTTGTGGTAACAGTACCTTTCATTGTCAAGGTGTTAGAAAGCCTGAAAACATCATGCAGTGATGTTTATATCTTCACTTCTACCGATTAATTTAAGGAACTTTATTTTTCTGATTTTGTCTTCTAAATCTATGGGCCAGCGTGAAAGAGTCAGGTAGGACTTGAACTGAAGAAAACAGGAAGACTACAGGATGTGTGTGTGGGGGGGGAATAGTTTCCCTTATTGAAATGGACTGTTTAATATATTAGGATAGATCCTGAGCTGGTGTAAATCAGTGTAGTTCCATTGACTTCCCTGGATCTACACCTATTTCAGCTGAAGGTTTGGCTCTAAATGTGTAATGTTAGAAGAAGACAGAATTTAAGGCAAAAGTTTCTTAAATGTTTACCACTTGTTTACCACTTGTTTCAGCCAATCAAAATTTAGAATTGTCATAATCATACAGCTAAGGGTGGCATAAAATCCCTCTTTATCCTGTAAGGGGTTAATTCCTCTTTTACCTGTAAAGGGTTAAGAAGCTCAGGTAACCTAGCTGACACCTGACCAAAAGGAGCAATGAGGGGACAAGATACTTTCAATCTAGGGAGGGTGGGGGGTAGGCTTTGTCTGTCTGTTCGGTGGGCTTTTGCCGGACACAGATCAAGGAAGCAAGCAATCCAGCTCCTATAAAGTTAGTAAGTATTTAGCAAGGAAATCTGTTAGTTTACTTTTATTTTGGCTTGTGTTTCCCTTTGTGTAAGAGGGAGGTTTATACCTGGTTTTGTAACTTTAAGGTTTTGCCTAGAGGGGAGATCCTCTGTGTTCTTGAGTCTTTTGTTATTCTGTAAAGTACTTACCATCCTGATTTTACAGAGGTAATTCTTTTACCTTTTCTTTCATTAAAATTCTTCTTTTAAGAACCTGATTGATTCGTCATTGTTTTAAGATCCAAGGGTTTGGGTCTGTGTTCACCTGTACCAAATTGGCAAATATATTATTCTCAAGCCTCCCCAGGAAAGGGAGTGTAGGGGCTTGGGGGATTATTCTCAAGCCTGTCCAGGAAAAGGGGTGTAGGGACTTGGGGAGATATTTGGGGAAGGTAGGGCTCCAAGTGGCCCTCCCTAAATGTTTGTTTAAATCACTTGGTGGTGGCAGCGTTACTTAATCCAAGGTATAAGAGAGAAATTGTGGCTTGGGGAGTTTTTAACCTAAGCTAGTAAAAATAAGCTTAGGGGGTCTTTCATGCTATCCCCATGTCTGTACCCTAGAGTTCAGAGTGGGGAAGGAACCCTGACAAGAATGTTTACTTTGCAGCATGCTGAACTGTTGCCTTTTACAGATTACACTGGACATTGCATTTCACATATCTATCTTTCATAACAAAGATTGTGAGAAGAATGGGAAAAGGAACAAACAGAACATTCTTAAAGGAAAACTGCAGTGATTAGATAGATACCTGAATAAATATTTGCTATATAAGGACACACATATTTAAAATGGCTCTTAATAATAAGTCTCCTTTATCAGTTATAAAATCATGTAGGTAGATTGGTTTGGATGTGCACATCTCAAATATTCTATTACATTTATTATTTGTAATTGGATAACTCAACATGTTTTGGTGACAATGTTTTAGGCGGAATTTCAGTAAGGAGAAAGAGTGGTGACTTGGCAAACAGAAATTGGGAGGACTTTCCACCCATTGGGGCAGCATGCAAAAAAAGCCTTGAAATGGGTGTGGAAAGAGAAGAAAAAGGAAATAGGGAGTGAGGCGAGTGAGGAGAAATGTGAGAGAAGAAAAGGTCTCCTCAGTTAGCCAAAGACTCCAGTAACTCTCTAAGGGCATGGCTACACTTGCAGATGTGGAGCACCGGGAGTTAAACCAGCCCTTGGAGACCGCAGCAGGGAAAACACTGCCATATGTTCACACTGTCAGCTGCAAACACCGTGGTGTGGCCACATTAGTAGCTCTTGCAATGCCACAGAGAGCAGTGCATTGTGGTAGCTATCCCAGTGTGCAAGTGGCTGCAGCATGCTTTTCAAATGGGGGGGTGGAGTGTGACTGGGAGTGTGTTGTGTGTATGTGGAGAGACAGTGTGTTTTGTGGGGCAGAGTGTGTCAGCATGCTGTCTTGTAAATTCAGACAGTGGCAGGGGTAAGAGGGAAAGCCCGACATCAGCCCCCACTCCCATCTCTCTCTCTCTCTCTCTCTCACACACACACACACACACACACACACACACACACACACACACACACACCTGCCTCTGCAGCAGGAGCATTCCACAGTAATGGTTTGCTTTGTCCCAGAGCAGATAAGCATGCTGGCTGTCAGAAACGGAGCTTTGAAAGGGGATATCCGCATGCCTGCAGCCAAGTTCAAAACAATCACCAGAGTGGCCATTTGTCAGGGGATTATGGGACGTTTCCAGAGGCCAATCACAGCGCAGTAATGCAACATGTTGTCCACACTGACACCCCGGCATTTCAGCCAGGGTGCAGCAAGCTCTATGCTTCTTGTGGAGGTGGATTATCAGGAGCGCTTCAGCTGCAGAGTCCAGGCGCTCTAAGTGCCTTGCCAGTGTGGACACCTCAGGAGTTAGGGAGTCCGGGGCTGATTTAATGCGCTCTAACTTGCAAGTGTAGCCAAGGCCTAAGACTTTCAGGTAATTGATCTCTATGGGAGTTCTGTCATCCACTATGCTATGAACAAGTTTATGAAAAAGATAAAACATACCTTTAAATCACTTTGAAACTGTCTGGCCTCAGTTCTATTCCATTATGTTATCCTATGTCTTCTTATTCTTTCATTCCTAATTTGCATAATCAGATTAGCAAATTGGTCACATCTCCTTGATTAATTATTTTTGTTATAATTAAAACATTGAATTTTGTACGGATTTACTGCTCTTTTTAATTGGTCTTGGTGAATAAAATATCAGTTATACTACTTTGGAATTTTCCTTTGGAATGCAACTCTGATTTAGAGTATCTGTACTGTGGAGTCATGGGGTGTGATTGCAGCTTGTGTAGACATACCAGACCAAGCTTGAATTCAGCTAGCTTGTTTACTGTAGCAGTGAAGCGATGGCAATATGTGCTTCACCACAAGCTAGTCATGTGAGTAATTTCCTAGGGTTCTGGGTGAACTTGTACCACCCATACTGCTGCAGTTTTACTGCTTTGGTACCCAAGCTAGTAGCTAGAATAAAGATAGCTGGGGTATGTCTACAGTAACTGCAATATTTAAAGTACAGTGGTTTTATAGACCACTGAATTTGGGAGTTTGATCAAGTATGTGTTTTTTTTAAAAGGTTTAGATTTGTTCAACTCAATATGCAAAGTGAAACCCTCAATATTTATTCCACTCTGTATGCATCCGAAGAAGTGGGCTGTAGTCCACGAAAGCTTATGCTCTAATAAATTTGTTAGTCTCTAAGGTGCCACAAGTACTCCTGTTCTTTTTGCGGATACAGACTAACACGGCTGCTACTCTGAAACCAATGGTTGTGAACTCACATTGATTAAAATCACTGGAAAGCTTCTCCTATGAAATTATGCCAATGAGTATGTATGAAAATTAACTTTCTGAAGTCCACACACTTCCAGTCAGGATGATAGCAATCAATTGAACAGTGTCTGTCTCTTGAAAACATAGTGTTTTATACAGTCTTCCCTTTCTCCTTTATTTCTATAGTAAACAAATAGACATAGGGAAAGAAAAAATTTATATCATTTGGATACAAACCTTCTGACAAAATACCTGCTGTTGGAATGTCGCTGAACAAACAACTATACATACTGTATAATTTAAAAGGAATATAAAGCAGCACTATAGTTATGTAATTGTTTTGGGAATTATATTCCTTGCTGATGTGAGCCACTATCAATTAGTCACTGATTCTACCAGGCATTTAGTGTGAAGAGGAATTAGTTAAAAGGTAGCTTTCCTATTCAGGTATTGATTTCCAGGGTTCTCTGGCCTATGTTTTGAGACATTACAATTACAATGGTCTTTCATTTCTACCAAAACAGACGTAAGTAACATCAGAGTTTAAAAGAGAAAAGAAGAGGAGAGAGATAGAAAGACGGGGGAGAAGGGACTGAGGGGGAGAGCTTGCTATTTTTACTTATTTTTCCTCCTGAAAAGAATACAATTCTTGTCTATCAACCAGACAGCTCAGCCCTGCTTAAGGCACAATCTCTGTGAGAAAGCTCTGAGGCTTTAAACCTTCAGACACAGCTGTCACAAGTTGATACACACACACACGCATACACATACACACAATGATCATTATTGCCTGGCAGTGAAAGTCCCTGCATCCAACTGACCTAATGGGTCACTCACTCTATGAACTATGACATTTCATTTCAATAGAGGTCTCTTTTTTCATATAAGCAGTAATACAGCATACATTATGCAAGTGGACAAATTCAAGACATAACCATCAGGAAGCAGAGCTTTAAAAAAATGCACACAGCATAGCCATAGTCAGTTGAAAAAGGATTGATATCTCTTCAGTGTCTGGCCTAGAAATAGATGGGAAATGTCAATCAATCAGACAGTGGTGAATGATGGGTCTGATAGAAGAGAATCTAAAGAGATAATACATGTTAAATACAAAAGGGCTCCAGCGTATTGACCCAGAAAGAGATCTGGGAGATATTCCTGAGATTGCCTTATGCCCTAAGCCCACTCTGAAGCTGTGCTGAGGAAGACACACAAGGTGCTGGTGTGTTATTCTGTGAAACTAAGGCTTAGTCTATACTACAAACTTAATGTCAGTATTACTACATCGCTCAGGGGTGTGGAAAATCCACACCCCCGAGCGAGGTAGTTAAACGGACCTAACTCCCAGTGTAGATAGCACATGGCCAATGGGAGAAGCTCCCATCGGCATAGCTACCACCTGTTAGGGAGGTGGAGTACCTATGCCACCGGGAGAAGCTCTCCCATTGGCGTAGGTAGCATCTTTACTAAACGCTACAGTGGCACAGCTGAGTCAGTGCAGCTGTGCTGCTGCAGTACTGTAGGTGCAGACATGTCCTAGGATGAGCCACCACTTGGGATTTAGCCAGAAACTTTGTCACACAGTCCTCCTTGTGTTTTTTCTTTTCCTTTCCTACCTATGTCTTCTCTTTCCTATCCCTCTACTTTTTTTTCCTTCTGTCTAACAACAGTCTGGCTTAACCAGCCAATATTTTGCAACACTTAATTGGAAAGAGGCAGCTAAACGCAATGCACTAATTTTGTCCTATGACTACAGAGGTGTTAACAGGCCACACTATCTTGAATGGTCCCTTACAATATGTGCTAACTATTTATGCTAAACAATCTGTTCCACCTTGCATTTAGCTCTGATGCTGGGAGTTCCTTTCCCAGAACTGAAGAAGAGCTCTGTGTGGCTGGAAGGCTTGTCCCTCTCACCAACAGAAGTTGATCTAATAAAAGGTATTACCTCATCCACCTTGTCTCTCTAATACCCTGGGACTGACACAGCTACAATTGCACTGCATCCAGTATAACAAGATCTTTTTCTCTCTCCTGTCTTCATTTTTCCATTATCAAACCCAACTATTTCCACAAGTTTCAGTGATTCTCTGGGTTCTTCCATCCTTTCTGAACCTCCACAGGCCCCCTATCTTTCCTGGTAATTCTAATAGTGTGAGGGATCTGCAGTCTCTCTCTTCTTGGTCTAGGCACCTGTTCTCTCCAAACTGGGATACCCTGGTTAGAAACACCCCCTCTTCAACGCATTGAAACTGCAGAGTACATGATATTTTACTAACAGCTGGTTAGAGACTCTGATCCTTTATCTTTCATTTGAGTGTATTAGGATGTTGCAGAGGAATACCAGTAAGGGCTGGATGGATAGGAGGGACAATTAGGTCTGGAGCCTTTTGTGGAGGATGGAATTTGAGGTTAGTGGAGTAAGTCACATGTTTGTTCCAATTAATTTAAATCTTAAATAAACTCATCTTAATATGGAATAAAATACTGAAATTTGGATTAGTTTTCATGTTTTCCAAGACAATTCACTGATCTGAACCAAAAATAGGTATTTATCAATACAGGCTGATGGGCACTAGACTTGTGTGTAGCCTTGAGTAGGTGCAAGGCCAAAGGAAAAAAAAGGGCATAGAAAAATTGAACTACATTGAAAAATTGAACATACAACTAGCTCTTAGGAGATAGATACTCCTTACTGCTGCAATGAACTGTACAACATTACAAGACTAATCTTTACATACTATGCAGTGGTTTATGTTTAAAAGGAAGAATTTATTTTGTCACATGGCTATCAGCTCATGATAACATTCTAGGAGCAGGAAGATAACACAAATTAAAATATTACATTAAGATAAGTATGTCCTTTTAAATATAAACCAATATACTAAATTTATTCTTCAGCACTGTATTAAGTAAAAACTTTCTTCACTTCAATAAGTGTTGAGTTATTATTGTTCTACTCTTTGCTATTAAATCTATCTGTTCACTACAATATGCAGGAAGCTAACTCAAGTCAAGTGTAAAGTATACAGCAGAGATGGTGTAAGAAGATGGTGACTGGATCCTTATCAGGACTAGAGCTAGACTATGGTTCAGGTGCAAGACTGAACCACAGTTAGGGTTAGGGTTTGGGATTCACAAGTGCTAAAACCTCCTGAGAAGTTTTTCTGGGATTTTGGGCCCCACTTGAAGAAATTCCATGAGTTTATCATCCAGAATGTTAGGAATCTTGTGAGAATAACTTGCTTTTGTGATATTTCTGCCATTTTAGACTTATTGAAAGTTTCAGCTGCATCCTGTAGATCAATCTCTGATAATTTTCATATGACTTTACATTGTGCCTCTTCATATAACCTTGTGGTGGGTCTACCCACGTGTGACCTCTGTTTTCATGGAACTTTGTATCAAAGCCTCATTTAGAAACTTTGCATTGCCCTTGGTATAATATTATAGCCCCTAAGGATAGAATAAAATAGAAGAAAAAATTCTTTTTGCTAGCAGTAGAACAAGAGCTCTCCCCCCCCCCCCCACTCTTAATCAATTGCCCTTTTGAATGAATGAGGTGTGGATGAACAAGGCATGGAAGGCAGCACCTTCAGACAGCCTCAACTGTTGGAGAGGGGCTGGGAGCCAGACCCAAGGACAATAAAACGTGTCAAGTGGGCTCATTAAAGACAAGCAGACATACCAACGGCCTCGGGGGTTAGAAGCAAGCACCTTCTTTTGGAAACACCCTCTTTGCAGCATTGGGACAACACTCAAAAGAAAGCAGCACAAAGGACCAATGGACACAGACACAGAGTTTGAATCTGGTATAGATTTGCATAAGAAAAAAGCTGCTATAAAAGTGAGGTGTCTTGCAGAGGACCCCGGGTCTCGTCTTGTCAACATGGGAGTATCGATCCGGATCGGCAGAAGCCCAGCTCCACCCCCTCCCCCATCTAACTCACCTGGCCAGTGAAGTTAAGGGGAGCAACTAATTGGTAACAACAAGACGGAGTGTGTTTGTGTGTGTGTGTGACTGTAAGTGTAATATATTATATGCATATGATACAGTGTTAATGAATACATGTATTACAAATAAATGTGGCGTTTTGCCTTATTCCCCCTAAAAAGATCCCGTGCAGTACTTTAAGTACAACAATCCAAACAAGAAAATAGGCCCTTTTACTTTTGGATACAGTGTGGAATGAAAATCCATGGGCTGAATTCCAAACTCCTCTTTACCCCCAAATTTTGTGGAGATTTGAAGTGTTGGGTTTGGACCATCTCTGGGATAATTTCTAGTGTACAATCAGTTTTCAGTGAAAAGGAAGGGATTCCCTTCTGCCCATACTTGAATCCTTTTCTTTTGATGACAGAGCCAATCATTCCTGTCCACACTCTTACACTGTATACAGATGTGTTTCAGGTTCCCTTTTGGGTGAATAGCATGGAGCTAGTGCATTCACTCAATCACAAAGAGAAATCACATGAAAATGGTGATGGCCTTGCAAAGTACAAGCAGTTAGGGCTAGTTTTTACCCTGGCCAAATACATCCATAAGGAATGAAAAGGCATAAGATAAAAAAAAGTGGGGAATAAAATGTAAATTTTAGTCAATATTTTCTAAATGAATGCTATGTGTCCTGCTCTGCAACTGATCTTACAAGATATGAGATGATGCATAGTTCTGTATCTCAACATAGGATCTCTTAGTTTTCAAGCAAGAGTCCTGAACATTGATTATGTATTACTGACAAAACATTAACTACAAAGGGGTTATTTTTGGAGGAGTTTAGAGTGGTATGGGGAAAAGGGAAGGTATTTCTTCTAGATTTAAATCCTTATTACAGAATAGTACTTTGTTCTATTTTTCTTTACAAAATATATCCACAGGTTTCAGAGTAGCAGCCGTGTTAGTCTGTATCCGCAAAAAGAACAGGAGTACTTGTGGCACCTTAGAAACTAACACATTTATTAGAGCATAAGCTTTCGTGGACTACAGCCCACTTCTTCGGATGCATCTAGAGTGGAATAAATATTGAGGAGATATATATACACACATACAGAGAGCATAAACAGGTTTCACTTCAACTTATTTCCTACCTTTCTGTCTGTTTTTTCTGTGAAACCATTTAATCTTTCCCCCCAACATATAGGGCACACACAGCAGATTTTTAAAATCTAAAAGTGTATTATTTTCACAGTTGTTATTCTCACCACATAATGCAGCCAACAATATTTTCCTTTCTTTGTTGATTTCCCTTCTGTCATAGAATCATGAGAGGGCAACCTTACTGACTCTGGACATTGGGCCATGCAGCTCTGAGAGAAGCCTTGAGAGAGGGCGGCCCTACTGACTCTTGCCGCTAGGCCATATCACCTTGCTGAGCCACGTGGCCACGCTGAGTCTGACCACTAGGTGATACATCCTGGCTGAACCAGGAAGCCATACTGATTCAGGCCATTGGGTCCCACAGCCCTGTGAGAAGGGGCCATCACCCTGACTCTGTCCATTGGGCCACACAACCTTGAGAGAGAGAGAGAGAGAGAGAGCAGCCATATTGACTTTTACTGCTAGTCCACACTACCCCAAGACAAGGGATGGTTGTAAGGATGCGATCACGGGGAAGTGATTACCCCGCCCCAAGAGGGGATAGGGTGCACTTGCCCTGTGACATCAAATAAGATGAATCTTTCTCCTACCGGTGAAATCAAAAGTTCTTCTCTGTTCACTCCCTTTTTAATTGTTATCCAAAACTGAAAGGGAGTGTAAGGTTGAACATCTGGCTTTGTTTTCCTGTTGCTATCAGTATCCTCTCCCCAAGCCTTGAAGCTAGCCATTATCATTAGAAGCTATAATGAGTAAACTGTATTCCTCAGTCAAAACAAAGGTTAAAACTCTTTCTATTTTTTTTTCAAAGAAGAAATATCTGAGACCAGATCCTCAGCCAGTGTAAATGTTCATGAACTCTATTGATTTCAATGGAGCGGTGACAATTTACACTAGCTGAGGATCTGGCTGTGGTGTCTGGTCAATCTTTGTGTTACATAGCCAAGAACCAGACACCTACTGTATTTTATAACATGCTTTATTCCAAACTCAAGCCGCCTGATCTCACTTACATCTCTCTAAGATCATTGGAGTTACTCCTAATTTAAACCACTGAAAACAGGGTCAGAATATTTCCTCCCTCCAACACGTTTGCATAAACTCCATTCACATAAATGAGACTTGTGTCAATGTAAGACTGGGACCCCAAGTCTGATCGCATACTAATTTAACACTCATGTGAGTCTGTAGAATTCAGTGGGTTTGATCCTGGTTAGTACATACATACAGATACACTTTGTTTTGGAAACAAATAGTTACACCATGACTTTTCCAATTCCCTTTGGAAGAGAGATGATTTTGAATTTAATGTCAGCTGCTATGATCCTTCAATCAAATTCAAGCCTTCTCCCCCAAAACCTCCCCCTATTTTAGATTACTCTTCCAGGAAAGCGGATTGAAATGGGTAAGAATATTTATCAGCTGCTTGATACACACAGTGCCAAAGCACAAGGTCAAACTACTTTCAATACAAAATACAATTAGAGAGAACCTTAGGGTTTAGTGTTCTTAATTTCCTTTTCTTGTAGAATGAGATTGTCTGTATGAAGAGAAGAATTTAGAAAGTAACAAAAACCTACATTTAGTTCTTAGAGGGGCAACTGGCGAAGAAATAAACCTCAGAAAAAACTATTTGAATGAATGTTCTGTAAATGTTTGATAATTTTCAGGAGAGAGAAAATTTCAATGTATTGGGCCAGATCCTCAGTCCCTGGTCAGAGTCCTTGGCACCATGGGAGCTGCCTAACAGGCTAGCTGAGGATTCTCCTTGCTTAAGAGAATCCTCACCTAGCCTCCAGCAGTATGTATGTCAATGGGTTGGGAATGTCAGCTTTGAAAGGTGACATCAGTGGAATCCCTTGCATTCTAGGGATCCTGCATTGGAAGAATGGCTTCTATGGGGCCATTGCAATTGGAGCATGTTAAAGCAGCCCGGTGGTTGTACTAACTTACACTGAGGAGCTGAATCAGTCTCCAGGACTGGGGGGGGAGTGCAAAGGTGGCTTTAAACAGAACTCAATCAGTGCAAAGGATCGGGTCCATTTTTTAAAATCAGCAATATGTGTAACAGTCTTTAGTGGGAGACTCCAAAATACTTCCAAGAAGAACAGCGTTTAAAGCAGAGTTTTATATTAGGTTGGTAGTTAATAACTCCTCCTTTATTCAGAATGATACTTACTGGTAAAATTACAGTATCTGTTTCTGCGACTTGCATGACATAAAGGATCATGGTCCCAAGGAGCCTATAAAAGTGTTTATTTGTTCCTGCTGTTCATGACTGTAAACCAACTGAATTTGCAAACTGAAAACATAATCTACCACTACCATCCCAACAAAACATCTTACTCCTCCAGTTATACATTTTTTCTTCTATAGACCCTCTCATTCCTCTTTCCAAAGTTTCCCATTTCTCATCCCTAGCAACTTGTTCTCTGTCTAAAATAGAATAATAGTAACTTAAACAGCTCATTCCATAGGATGTTAATGGCTTATTAGTAGAGCTGTGTGAATAACAGGTTTTTCAGTTTGCTGGCAATTCGGAAAAATCAGGGGGAAATAATTTTTGAGTCAAATAAAACATTCTGTTTCAATATTTTCTAAATGCAACATTTTACTTTTGACCATTTTAAACTGTTTTGGTAGGGGGGTTTTCAATAAAGTTAAAGGAAATTTTGGAAAGAAAAATAATTTTGAATGGAAATATTGAAACATTTCATTTAAAAAAGTCAAAATGTTCAGATTTGCGGGGAGGGAGGTTGTTCTGTGGGGGGTTGTTCTGGTTTGGAAATTTTTTTGGTTTTGGTTTCTTTTTGACTGAAACAAAAAAGAAATGTATGGTCACCGAATCTGCATTTTTTGTTGGAGAAAAGTTTCAGCAGAAACATTTCACCCAGCTGTCCTTGTAAGTGCTGTAGTAGGACATTCACTCACTGTGGTGAAGGAACAGCTTAGTGACAAAACTTACAATGGATTGAGAAATGAAGTTGAGAGACTTCAAAAGGGGCCCTGTCTGTACTTTCTCAGCCAGAAAGGTGATGGCTTTGATGTGGGCCACTGAATATGGGATGAAGTGTGGTCTAAATAAGGGTGGAGGGGGAAGAGGGGAAGAGAAAAAGAACCTTCAGAGCCCTGAAGGGGATGTGGAGGAACACCTGGAAAAAATGGGAGGCAGGAAAAGGGAAAAATATATTAATCTGACTGCTGGAGCCGCCCCTATAGAAATTACTTTTCAAAGTCTTTATCTTTTTCTTTTGTCTTATCCACCTTGTCTTTTCTCTTAAGTCAGTTTGAACTCTCTCTCTGCATATACATATATAAAATCCTCCCTTACACTCTTCTTGACATTAAGAAAGAAACAGATAAAAGATTATTCTCCATATTTTCATCAAATTCTCCAAATAAATATTGTTTTCCGTTTCTCCAGTGCAGCTATCTGAGCATCTGCAAAGCATTTGGCATTGTCATACTCATAAAAAAAACCACTTTGCAATTCTAGTAAATTATGCAGAGTTTAGCGAGGTATAACAATGCCACATCTGTTTTGATTCTAATAAATTCCAATGTAAGGGTGTTAAATCCACAGCATCTTGGCTGAGTTGCCCAGGCCAAGTCTGGAAAAAACATTTTTTTTATTCTTTGGTTCTATCTATTGCTTTCAAGTTGCTTTCACAGTCGTACAGTACAGAAGAAAGGAAATAATCAGCCAAAGTTTCCCCTTGGTTATGGGTCGAGTCTGATCTGTTAGGAAACATTAGTAAGACATGATGCATGGATGGGGAATGGGTCATAAAGTACTAACAGTTAAAAAATTTGGATCACTATTTGTGATTATTAAGCATTTATAAAGTCCTATGAGATACAATACTGCACATTTGTTATGGGCTATTATATGTTGGGATTTTTTTTTTTTAAGATAAAGAATTGCAGTCAGAACCTTTACAGTTTGCTATTTCTGGGTGAACATTGGGTCTGATCTGAAACCTAATGACATCAGTGGAAGGACTGTCATTGTCTGCTATGCTGGAAGGACAGGAGAAACTGGATGTGGTTTCATTAGGTCACAACTTTATTCTTAAATGTCTGGGAGTACTTGGCAGATAAAAGTATACAATGCAGGTAATTTCAAAATCATTTCCATATATACCCAGGGGGCTTTTATCAGCCCTCCACCTTACCCATCCTGGTCCCCAGCCAACCCATTGCTGGGACCTCACCCCCACCTCAAATGAGAGTGAAGGGGTGTGTGTAAATAAGGGGGTTGGCTCGCTGTCAGACCAGTCATAAGAGCCCCAATCCCCCTATTTCCATTCCTTTAAAGAATACCTCCTTTAAATCTTTTACCAATCCATTTTATCTGATCACTGTATCCCCTCCCTACGGAGTACCTGCACTGGATATCCACCCTACATTTACATAATGAATTGCTACATCCTACCCTAACTCCCATTTCAAGTTCGCCTCAGTTAAGTCCCCCTGGATCCACTGTGGGGAAGTAAAAAAACAAACAAAAATCACTTTGCCTTGGCCAAAGGTAAGGGAAAATGCCTTCTCAGTCCCTCATGAAAGGAATAACTAGCACACTGCCCACAGCAGTTCCTGTATTTCACCACTTCCCTGGTTGGGAGGGTGGGTGCTGCTCTGTCTGATCCAAGTAAAAGAAGGCTTTTTCTGCACCAGCATGGACCTACGTAGTCCTTCCCGCATCCTCCTGCCCGTCTTCTGGTTACCTGGGGGAAGGATAGGTCAGTGTCCCCATGCTCACCTGGTCTTCAGCTGCAGCAGAAAGCCATTCCCTGGTTCTCGCACACACTTTTTCCAGCAAGCTAGACAATGGCTTAAGGTGTCACCGCTTAAGGTTTGGTGAGGTCATTGTCTTTAATGGGCTTTGGAACAGATCCATTATGAATTTGCTTGAGTTCACTCTGCTTTTCAGCTGACAGCAATCTGTGTGCAAAAGGGAGCCGGGGCCAAGGTAATAAACAAAACACCATTTCCATTTTGAACACTGAAGCACAATGAGTTCCCAATATTCCACACAAAAGCTCTGATTCATTCCCCTATTGTATCTTTTCCTCCTTCTTTTTATCTCTTTCTTTCACCTGAGTGGGGAATCAGCACTATGTAGGTAACCACTCTGTCACTGTCAGGCTGTGTTCTTTGAAAACTCCATCAAGCTAAAACATTGCTCTCTTTGATCAACAATCCCCTCCCTATCACAGTTAGTTAAAGCTGATAATGCAGGATCTACATTGTATATTGCCTACTGCTTCGTGGCAGTCACTCTAATTTTCATACCCTTCAGTTTGTGACGTTGTGCAGTCTATATGGTTTTATAAAAATATAAGTGAATATAATGTAACTGGGATATGCTTCATGCAAAAGGTCTCTTGTAAGGTATCATTACAAAGCTCATAATCTACTGAGTGTGATCATCCTATTTGTAGAAATGTACCACTCTTGTATCTAAAACTAGAAATATAAAACATAACTCTGAGGGCCTATTGTAATTATGTAAAGTGTGGGCCATTAAGGATGGTTTGGAATCTTGATGACTCCCATTGTCTGCAGATAGCTGTGTTTACCTGTTAGTCTTCCTGTACATGTGTGCTGGCAAGTGGGCAATGAAGCCTTGCAGTGACATGTGATCATGTCACCTGAACTGGAATCCATCTTTAACCTGGTGCTTTTCCAGTGGGGGGCGGGGGTGGAAACCCAGAGGGACAAAGGATTCCCGCCTTATGCAAAAGATATATAAAGTGGTGGAAGAGAACACAAAAGGGAGAGGAGCCATCATGAAGAATCCCCTAGCTATCACCTGAGCTGCAACAAGAGCTGTACCAGGGGAAAGAATTGTGCCCAGGCCTGGAAGGTGTCCAGTCTGAGAAAAACTTACTGAAGCATCTCTGAGGGTGAGATTATCTGTATTTAGTTTGATTAAGCATAGATTTGCGCATTTTATTTTATTTTACTTGGTGACTTACTTTGTTCTGTCTGTTACTACTTGGAACCACTTAAATCCTACTGTCTGTATTTAATAAAATCACTTTTTATTTAGTAATTTACTCGGAGTATGTATTAATACCTGGGGGAGCAAACAGATGTGCATATCTCTCTATCAGTGTTATAGAGGGCGAACAATTTATGAGTTTGCCCTGCATAAGCTTTATGCAGGGTAAAACTGATTTATTTGGGTTTAGACCCCATTGGGAGTTGGGCATCTGAGAGCTAAAGACAAGCACACTACTATGAGCTGTTTTCAGGTAAACTTGCAGCTTTGGGACAAGTGATTCAGACCCTGGGTCTGTGTCTGGAGCCAGACGGGAGTGTCTGGCTCAGCAAGACAGGGTGCTGGAGTCCTGAGCTGGCAGGGAAAACAGAAGCAGGGGTAGTCTTTGCACATCGAGTGGCAGCTCCCAAGAGGGTTTCTGTGATCCAACCCATCACACAGTTGTTGGAACAATGCTATTTTTATACTTTCCAGAGCTGCAAATGGGACTGAGGATTGAATCCAAATGGATCCTCTGGACTTCTAACTTTGTACAATGCTTTGGGAGTGTATAGAGGCAGATGAGCCCCTATGACTTGGCTTTGATCCCCTTTCTCGTCCCACCCTAATAGGAAAATAACAAGTCCCTCACCTAGCAACATTTCTTGAGTACTATTTGTTAATATATAATCCAGGAAGAGGCAGAAGGAAAAACCTCTCAATGTGACAAGCTGAAAAGTCAGTCTTACTGTGAAAACAGTAAGATTTTCCAAACATTTCCCAAGCAATTTCCAAATACACAAAACAATCCCCTGTAGCCACTTTCATGCAGTCTTGGATCATTCTTCCTGGAGTGTTAACAGAAAAAAAAACCTGGCACACACTCTCTTGTTTTTGAAACAGAGCCTAAGCAGATCATTCCCTATGCACTCGCTCACATAACCATGACCCTCTACTTACTCTCCAAAAAATACATATTTTAATCTACTCTACCTTTTAATGTATGCTTCATTTTCAATTTCTAAACTGTCATCAATTTCTTCTTTGTCTTTCCTCCCCCCTTTCCTCCCAAACCCCCAGATCCAACATTTATTGAAGTCAATGGAAAGACCCCATTTATTTCACTTAGGCTTTGAGTCAGACCTATAACAAATATAGTTTTGAGAGAACATGTAAAATGTGTTCTGTTGAGAAAGAATGGAATTTGTGAGGGACCAGCTGAGGGAGGAGAGTAGTCTAAGAATGTAGCCAATGTATGGTTAGTAGTTAGATAAATGAACCTTGACACTATGAAAAGTGGTCTTCCCAACTCCACAGTATTCCCCTCCCCTGCTTTTCTTCACCATATCTCTCCCTTCTTTATCCCTTTCTTCAGCTTTCCCTTCCCTCTTTGCTTGTTTTTCCCCTACTTTTGTTCCCAGCCTCTAGTGTTAATCCAGATGTTTTTGTTCTGCTCCTAATTTTGCCAGTGACCTGAGGGTGGCTAGTGTAGTGATTTGCTAAAGCAGGTCAGGCTACCATGAAGAACTTGCACCAAGGAACGGGACAAAAATGTTACTTGTTTCTACCCTGTTGGTATCACTGGTACTGGCTGTTGTTTGTAAATCAATATTAGAACAGGTTGGGAATCTTCCATCAAAATGAAAAATGTGGTATATCATGTGAGTCTCAAGAAACTGAGTTCATCATAGGAGACATGATCTGGCCCAGAGTGAAGAATAGTGACATGAGGCACCAGAACTACAACTCCCATGGGGTTCTATGGCATCCTGAGTCAGATAGAGTTTAATGTCAAACTGACTCAAAATAATTCTTTCAATATTCAGGCTGGGTATGAGTGTCATTCTCTGCTCTCTATCCTTCTTGTGTTTACACTCATGCTTGAATATGCTAAAAGCAATGATGGTTCCAAATATCATCATATAAAGCAAAGTTTCAATGTATCCAAGCTGCCCTTTACTCCTTGATACTCCTCCTGTGTATTAGTGGACATATTCAGTTTCTGATGTTTTCTGTAGTGTGTATACACTAGAGTGGCTGAAGGGTTCACAGCAAACAGAAGATGAATTAAATCATACTCATCATTCTTTCTCAGGGCCCTTGTTGATCCCATACCTGAGGGCTGGTCTATACTACTGCTTAAGTCGATGTAACTTATGTCGCTCTGGGGTGTGAACAAGCCATGCCTCTGAGCAACACAAGTTACACTGTCCACACCAGCATTGAGTTGGCAGGAGACGCTCTGCTACCAACATAGCTTTCACCTCTCATTGAGGTGGAGTAATTATGCCAACAGGAGAGTGCTCTCCCATTGGCATAGCATGTCTTCACCAAACATGCTACAGTGGCGCAGAAGCATCAGTGCAGCTGTATCAATGTAGCGTGGTAGTGTAGACTAGCTCTGAGACAATTTCCATATTTCATCTATTTCCCTTTTCTGATGGTGGATTTTGTTGAAGTTCAGGTACAAAAATACCTGTTGCTTCTTTCTACCCTGTTGGTGTCACTGGTACTGGCCATTGTTTGTATATCAATATTAAAACAGGTTTGGAATTTTCCATCAAAATAATTTTTGACAAAAAACACAGTTGGTGACAAATCAAAATTTTCCACAGGAAATTTTTTCTTTTGACAATATTTTTGCACTTCCCAGCCAGAAAATTGAGATGTGGTGTATCATGTCTCTAGACACTGAGTTCATTGTGGGAGATATGGCCTAGCCTGTAAAGAAGAATAGTGACATGAGGCACCAGAACTACAACACCCATGGGGTACCATGGCATCCTTAGGCAGATGTAATTTAATGTCAAACTGACTCAAAATTAAACATTTTGATTCCATTCAACTAACTAAATCAAAATCATGAATGTTAGAACATTTTGTTTTAATTTTAAAACATTGAAATAAAATGTTCCCACATTGCCAAATCAAAATTTTTGGAACTTTTTGATCTGTGAAAAATGTAGATACTTTGAGGTTTTTGTCTTGACTTGGGGAAAAAAAAATTTGAAATGTTGGAATTTCCAATGGCACACAAATCTGATTTTCACTCCGCTGTACTCAATATGTTTTAGAGATAGTGAGCTGGTTTGGATAAAAGACATAATGTTAGGCATAAGTTTAAGCATCTTACTGAATCAGTATCATAATACATTTTTGAAGTAATGAAGTATGAAAAAACAGATGATACTCTTTGCAAAAGTAAAAGAAAAAATCCATAGTTTAGAAACCTCAAACTTTCTAATGATTCTATAGGTACACCACTAAAGATTTTACTAAAAAGAAAATAATCTACCCATTTCATTTAATCATAATTAAGAAATCTATTTTGGCAAATAGATAGCTCAGTAATTCTAATTTAAGTTTGGTCAAAATTAAGCATACAGGTATCCTTTGATAATAGTTCAAGCTGAGTTTGATGCCATGATGTAAACACTCTTTCTATTTGTATTTATCTATACATAGCAAGTTGTATTTCAACTTCACAATCACTGTGATACATGAGCACCAAGATTTTGAACAAAAACAAAAAAACCAATATTTTTTCTGTTATGGGGAAACCTCTAAAAATAATTCCAGATGAAAAAAGTGAAATTTGTGCTTATAAGCAACAATGGTGAAATGTGTTCTCTTAAATGTTTTCCAATGCTCTACATGCATGGATTGTAACATTAACTTTTCAAAACCACTAAACTGCCACCTGAATTAATAATAGTATAGTTAACAGGATTATAAATTTACTTTTCTAGTTTTATTGGTTTTTCTCCCTTTTTGTGAAGAGGTGTAGCACTCTGTGATGCTCTCAATGAATTGATGGTATTCAGCCCCATCTCCATTTTAAAATGTGCATGTGTGCAAATGAAGATGTTCTCTTAAATGTTTTCCAATGCTCTACATGCATGGATTGTAACATTAACTTTTCAAAACCACTAAACTGCCACCTGAATTAATAATAGTATAGTTAACAGGATTATAAATTTACTTTTCTAGTTTTATTGGTTTTTCTCCCTTTTTGTGAAGAGGTGTAGCACTCTGTGATGCTCTCAATGAATTGATGGTATTCAGCCCCATCTCCATTTTAAAATGTGCATGTGTGCAAATGAAGATGAAAAAGTTGTAGGTCAAAAACTTGTGATTTTGGAATTGGAGAGTAAGACTTATTTAGTAAATTACCATCTTTAACTGGAGCAGCAGCATGAGAATTCAAAGCTGATAGGTCTTCAAAGTCACACTTAACTTTGTCATTAGGGTTTCAGTTAGTTCTAAAGAATAAAAGGTATTCAATGTACCTATTTCTTCAAATGAAGGAAGAAACATACTCCACTGATTTTCTATCGCATCACAGCTTGCCATAGTAATTTATTAATACTCCATAGTGCAGTACAGAATAGTATTAATTAATTATGCATTTTTTACTCAAACAAAAATCCCAATGAAAGTTGGTCGCTGTGACAGTGCTCCATTAATGTTGCTTCTCATGGAGATGCAATACCTGTGATATCCCCATGACTATTTTTCTAGAACAAGCTAGAAATTAGCAATCCCTTCCTGCAGAGAATGTTGTTTTTGTGAAATGAACATTTTTTGCCTGGAAGTCATTGCAACAAAAAATTTCTGACCAGTTCTACTGTTTGCCTGTATTTCCCCCCTAGATGTTTGGACATTTCATCTATTTGGTCAATTAAGGCAGCTAGAGCCCTAATTATTTATATATATATATATATATTTGCCAAAACAATTTACTGAAACCAAAGACCATCAAAACCATCATTGACTTGAACGGGGTTTGGATCAGAGCCATAATGTTCTGTCATCCTACAGGATATACAGTAAAATTGTGAAAAAGCACATATACTGAAAATAACATAAGAACAGTCATACAGGATCAGACCATGATCCATCTAGCTCAGTATCCAGTCTTCCAACAGTGGCCAATGCCAAGCGCTTTAGAGGGAATAAATAGAACAGGGCAGTTATTAAGTAATCTATTCCCTGTCATCCACCTCTAGCTTCTGGCAGTCAGAGGCTAAAGACACCCAGAAGACCGGGTTGAATCTCTGACCATCATGGCTAATAGCCATTGATAGACCTATCCTCCAGGAACTTATGATATAACAAGATGAAAAAATGCTTAGTAACTTAATATGTAAGTTTCATTGCTACTTTATCTATTGTACTGTTTGAAAATATGGTAAGAAAGAGCATTTTTAACATTCATCTCTCTGGTGAAAAAGGGAATTGTATAGCAACAGGTACATTCATAGATAAAGTTTCTTGCATGTTCCACTTGCCATTAGAGTGCCAAGCTGCCTATAGCTGCTTTTTACATTAACGTGCACAGCGGTTTCTGCTTCCCAGGAACCTGTTACTTGTCACTTACTAGCCAAATTTCCTTTATAACTCAGTCAGTAGTATCATGTATAGGCTCAATGCCCTGCAGTGAACTAGAACAGACTTTCATACTGTCAGCTGTAATCATATAGGTGTTCTTTTTCATGGAATAAAAGTTAATAGAATTCTTTCCACATAGGGTATAAAATCCCAAAGAAACTGCTTACATACATAAAAAGCAAAAACCTTCAAATAAAGACTACTACTGAGGTATTATTGGCTAAAATAAAACAAAGACGTTTATCACCCCTATGTGATCATTCTAAATGTGAAAATGTTAGCATTCTTTGATTTGATCTATGTGGTTTAATTTATTACTTCCTGAAAATACTAATATAAACAGGGGATTGTATCATTTTTATGAATCAATCATAGTAAAATTTTATTGTAGTATGTTTAAGCAATTAACTGACACACTAATTGACTGCACTCTGTGCTAAAAAGAGAAGCCAAAAAATGAGAACTGTTTTAATGGAGCAAAACAGTAAGAAATACTTTCCTGCCAAGCACTGTTTCCTTTGCTATAAGCCCTTGTGAGAGGACCTAGCCAGAGTAAATATTTTCCCCACATGAGGAACAGATTGTGTAATAATATGGCTGAATCAGAACTGTGCTGGTCCCAAGGTTACAAAACAAAACCTTTCCCTCTCTTGGCATTTTTTTGTGCTTATCATAGACTTAGATTTTTGTTGAATTCATGCCCTAAATCTTTAAACTCCCAGTTCATAGGTTACACTGAATGAAACAGATGCCAATACTACTTAGCCTTGAAGTTGTTCTGTGTCTCAGGTACACTGAAAAGCTTTTGGTGCTGCTCTACATGGGCTATTGGAGTAATTTCCCTTGGCACTCAGAAGTCTAATCACGACAAAAAGGTGATGTTTGGCCTTTGCTGCTTTTGAACGTACTTAACTACATAGGATTAGATATTGTTCATGGTTTGCCAAGAAATGTGAATTAGATCTTTATACATAATTCAAATAAAGCCTTTTGAGATTGTGCTTATTTTTCCAAGATTAATACCAGCTGTGATCAATGAAGTCAAACTTCAGCACTCTAATCACTTCTAGTTTTGAAAGTCCAATAGAGTCAAGAGAACAATTGGCTACATTTGGAATACAGAGCCAGTAATGATACTTCTTGCATAATTATCAGGCTAGTGTTCACATGAAATGGCTGAACTTAAATGCCTCAATCTTAAAAAAAAAAAAAAGTGTAGGTGGCAAGATTACTACCCACATGTCTACCAAAGGGGTTAATCCTATACTTTAAAGTAATCATCTTCATTTAAAACATTGTGACAGCAGCAACATATCTATGATTACACTGAATAACTTGGAAATAAAGTAAAGGCACACTGTATGCGTAATGATAAATAGCCTGAATCAAAGTCCATTGAAGTCAATGGAAGACTCCCATTGACTTGAATGGGTTTTGGATCAAGTCTGAAGTGAACAATCCTTTGAGCCAGTGTTATGCTGGATGGGAAGCTTTGGTTCTGTCCTACATAAGGTTTTCAGAAGGAAAAAGACATGCTTCATCATGATCAAGTGGATGGGACGGACAGTCCAGAGACCTGAATTACATTCCCAGCTCTGCTACTTGTAGTCTGTGATTTGGGGTGAATTACTTGAACCTCTTGGCTCAGTTTCTCATCAGTGAAAGTAAAGGAATGATACTTTCCCACCTTTGAAAACTGATCTATATGTCTAGGTTCTTCTATAATATTCCTCTGCACTTCTTTGCCACCGGGATGAATTTGGCCCAAAATATACTGGTTTTAGGTTTTATGTATTTGTTTTTCCTCCTCTCCTTCTGAATGGACTAGTCCCACTCAGGGAGCTGAAGCAAGGAACCATATGAACTTGACCTCAATTTAGGCAATATAAGAGGAAGTTGGGATGCTTACCCTGTGCGCTCCTTCTCTAGAGCATGAAGGCAAGAAGTGGGAGGTGCTGGAATGGATGGAGACTTAGCTGCACCTTTACTTTCTGGCTACAACATCCGAGGCAGCATGGATGGGGCAGTGATCTGCTGTTAGAATAGGCTAGCAGTAAATTACTAACTCAGATGGATGTCTGAGGCACAATGCTCCCAAGAGCTGTATTCCTGGGGTAGTGCAGCTTTTTCAGCACTGTTCCTAAAGTAACAATCTAGTAAATCTGTTTACTTAAAACAAATAAGAAATTAAGCATGCTTTACTTCATATGCTTCTTAATGTTTTTTAATAGCCAGTAAACTGATAATAAACTCACACACACACACACACACACACTCTCTCTCGCTCGCTTTAATAGAGAAAAGGACCTTGAAACTGTGTCTCTCTCTCACCAATAGAAGTTGGTTCAATAAAAGATATTACCTCATCATTTTTTCTTATATAACAGAGTTTTTGTTTTATTTCCAGTTTTTATATGCACATGGTTTAAATTCATTCATGTGATCTGAACCTTGGAACGATTTGAAGTTCACTCTGTAGATGAACCATTACAAGGAATTTGAAATGCTCTGACTCTTTTTGTGGCTCTGGGTCTCACAAGGCTTAGCATAGAACCCCCTATATTTCAGGCATTTACAAACAGTAAAAATGCTCTGGCCTGTGACCTTGCTTCAGTGAAGTTCTTGTCATCTGAAAGAGGCATTTCAGTTTTGAAGTCACTGAGTAAAAGCTCTGGTCAAACACATTATTTGGCATGTTAATACTTCAAATGGCTCTTTATATAAGCTTATATGTGTATACAACCTTATAAATCTTGTGTATGACAGTAGTGAAATGCCAGTAAGTCCCCATTTCCGCCTACCTAAGGATCCATATTTCTTTATTAAAATTTCATTTAGTAACCTTTATATTTAAAAATAATTATTTGTATTTTAACAGACACTTACAGGTAGATGCACTTTGATTCAGGCTATTTATCATTACGCATACAGTGTGCCTTTACTTTATTTCCAAGTTATTCAGTGTAATCATAGAGATGTTGCTGCTGTCACAATGTTGCAACAAAAATTGCTTGTTGTCATGTGATAGATTAGTAGAAAAGCATGACTTTTGTAGGGCATATGAGTGAGAGACTGTGTGTTCAGTGTTGTACAATTATATAAGTAGGTATCAATACTCGGATAACAAGATGACATGTCATTGGGTTCAGTATAATGTGATTTTAAATTCTGGTCTATTGCTAATTGTCCTTGTAATTTATATGTTGTAAATAGAGTATTGACTAGAACCTAGTAGTCCACAAACAGTTCTTGAGAATTTCAAACTTAGTTGTGATTCATTCCACTGATTTAATTTCTTATATTTTCTTAAACCAGTCTCAAGTCAAGGGCTTTCTTTAATGATGTCTAGTAATACAATGCATTTTCTTGCAGCTATTCGTTAATATTTTGAATAACTATCACTTGGCTATTGTGAAGGTTTGGGGAATGTCTCCTAAATATCTGCTGGGACAGATCCTCAGCTGGTATAAACCATTTAGCTCCCCTGACGTCAATGACATTATGCTGATTTATACTCGCTGAGAATTTTTCCCAGTACATATTTAGGACTTGAAACTTCAAGATGCTATACACTCAAGCAACGGAATTACTCATAAGCATAAAGCTGATGACATGCTTAAGTTCTTTGTTGGATCATGGCCAGACTGCTTAGCAAGATCAAGCCCACTGTAACTTTTTGAAAAAAACAAAACAAAAACATGAACCTCAATAGACTCCCATTGTTTTTGCCTCTGTCCAAGATGTTTGTATAAAATAAAAAACAGAGCAAATACTATGAAACTCCACTGATGTCATTGAGGTTGTCCAGGGGGTATACTAGTGCTGAATTTACTCTATTATTGAATTGTTTTTACATTTTATGATAACAAATATATCATAACCTCCTTTATTTTATTTTACCAGATCATTCACTTGTCTTGTGGTCATGAGGGTTTGTCTTAAAACTAAATAAAATAAGAAACACAATTCTATGCTGCTACATTGCACATATATATTCTACAGTGACCCCCTTATCCTGTAGCAAACGTTTATAAAATGTGCCAGTTCATTTAATCTCTCTTTTAGCTCAAACACCAGGACTGATCTCTGAAAAACAAGCACCCCCTGTAAGGGAGCTGAATAGATATATTTTGTTCTCCCAGCTCTAATCCTTTTTCTTAAACTATGCTTTTAGTACCCAGAGTATTTTAAACCCCATTTCCTTCCATCCAATCACACCAAATAAAATTAAAAGGTTAGGGTTTGGGGTTATTTTTTGTATTCACATTGGAATTTCTAGAAAGGAAAACATACATTATTTCATCTGACACTGTTACAGTAATATAATATTGTATTCTCAACCAGTAAATTATGAAGCTGTATTTTTTGAAGGCCATCAGTTTAACATCACTTGAGAGCTTTGATTCATAACTTCTGGATGAAGTCCAGTAATGACATTTTTGTGTACGCATCTGTGCCAACAGATGCTGACACACCTCATTAAAAGAGTATGGATTAGTGTATATCAATTCATATTTCAGACTGCACAGAGAAGCCAGAGGTGGGGTAGAGCACCTGAGTCTCCACCCTTCCCCGATTCAGTACCCTGCCAGTTCATAAAAGCTAGAGATGGAAAAAGGCTCATTAGATCATTCAGTCAATGAAAGATTGTTCTATTTAGCTGAGCAAAAGAAGCAATCATATTACCAGAAGAAATCGGGGACTCTCTTTTGCATCACCCACAATCCTTTGCAGTATTGCAAGCTGATGTATAAATTTAATATGTAAAATCCAGTATTTTTCTCATTTATCGTGCATTCACCTACAGTAGACATTGAAAAATAACTAATAAGAGAGATGGGCAAGTCAGATCACATAAAACAAGGACCTAATCCTACAATCTGAGTCTCTGAATAAAACTCAATATAAACCCAAACCAATTTTTTCTGCAAGCTCAGAATGATTTGAACACAACTTTGTTTCATTATCATGTGCCCTGGCATATCCTGGCTTTCGCTGAGATCAGAAACTGTAGCATGTGGAAGCATGTTCTTATAGTTATTCCTGCCCAAGTGAAAACAGAAGATTTTGGAAATCTTGCAAAAACATTTTGCTGAATTTCTTACTAAGTATCTCCTCTATGATAAGATGGATACAGTCTTACAAACCATATATTATACATACGGCTCCGTGTTTGTCACGGAGGCTGCGGAAGTCACAGATTCTGTGACTTCTGCAGTGGTTGATGTGACTGGCCCCCAGGGATTACCTGAGCAGCAGCGGGGGGGGGGGGGGGGGGGAGGAGGGGAGGTGATGGGAGCTCAGTGGCTTCAAGCAGTAATCCCGGAGCAGTGCTTGGTCCCGGACTCCTTCCGCCCCTGGGCAGTGGTGGGAGCATCAGTGCCCCCCCCCAGATGTGGGTACGGCCCCCCCAGGATTCCCCCCAGCAGCAGCGGGAGCAGCAGTGGCCCTCCTGGGGCTCCCCCCCAGGCAGCGGTGGGAGCAGCAAAGCCCCCCCCCGGGGTTCCCCCTCAGTGGCGGCAGGAGTGGCCCCCCCAGGCACCTCCCCCAACGGCGGTGCTCCCTCTGCAGCTGGTGCCAGGGGCTCCATCCCAGTGTCCCCCATTACAGCGCCCCCCCCCCAAGATTCAATCAGGGGTATTTATGGTACAAGTCATGGATAGGTCACAGGCCCGTGATTTTTTGTTTCTTGCCCCTGACCTATCCATGACTTTTACTAAAAATACTTGTGATTACATCTTAGCTTTAATTATACAGAAAGAATTGAAGGTGTGTAACTCATAATAGGGTCTGTGTCTTGCAATGTGGTCTCAAATGAAGCCAGCACAACATAAAACAAAATGTTTCCTGGAGAGGTTTGTGAATAATTCACAACAAATAATTTACCTGATAAATGTACTAGGGCTACTCAGAAATATTTGGTTCTTCATGGAAAATTTTTACTTTTAATTGAGAAAGTATTCTACGAAAAACCTAAATGTTTTTGATTTTTGGTTGAAATTTTTTCCACAAAAAACTTGAAAAAAATGCAGAACACACACACACACACACACCACAAAAATTTGTTTAGTTGAAACCCCATTTTTCAATGGAAAATTTTGACTAGCCCTAGAATTTACCTTCTTTTTCAGCTTACAAAATGTTTATAAGCAGGTGCAATTTCCTCAGATTTATTTGCTGTTTGAATTTATTCAATTATCTTTTTTTATTCTCTGCTTTGTTCACAAACAGGTCACTGTGAGTATTCAACACAGTGCTCTACAGTTCGTATTTGAGCTGTAGTGACTACCTGACCTAGTTCTGCATGTTAGTCTTTTCTTGCTTTGTTTTCTCATGCCCTAATGATCATGATACATAAGCCTGTCTCCCAATCCTGAACTAGTTCAATGCTTTAGAATCATAGGATATCAGGGTTGGAAGGGACCTCAGGAGGTCATCTAGTCCAACCCCCTGCTCAAAGCAGAACCAATCCCCAGGCAGATCCCTAAACAGCCCCCTCAGGGATTGAACTCACAACCCTGGCAACGCTGGTCAACTCACCAATCCAGGCAGGGAGACAGTTCCCATCCATCTCCGTTGCCAATGGCCTATATGGACACACAGTATTTAGAATAATCAGTCAGCTAGAGTAATTGTATATGTTACGTAAGTTGTCCTAAAGCACTAGACAAGACCTTTCTATGCAATCAAAAAACACTTGTTGTTTGAGGGACCAAAAGAATTGTTAATAGACCAGAGTGTGTCTGTTCAGACAGTAAGTTTGTTAACAGAACAAGGCTTGTCACATCTAGGTCACAAGTTTAAACTCGATGTAGGTCAGTAGTGATTAATGGCCATAAGTGAAATGTTTTCATAGTTTTAGTCCAATTCTTAATGGACAGATGTCCACTTCACAAAAAAACATTGGCACAATTGCCACTAATGGGTATCCCTGTTGGCTGTCTCAACAGAGAGGTCAATGATTCTATGGACATGGAGTATCATACCAACATGAACAACCATTCATATTCATAATAGACTTTCACTGTGCAACAATCATTTATAAAATCCTATCTTCATCAATCTTGCAAACAAATCAACGTGGGGTGGTTTGATGTATCACTATAGAGCTTGCTGGTGTCAAAGCAGCTCTACACAGACACAAATAAGCACCTGCACAGATTCAGTTTCGGGATTGGTACCATATTTTATTCTGTTAGAGAGAGTGAAAATGCTATAGATAGTAGAGGAGCTTGTTCAAAATGAAGACTGCAAACAGGAAGTTCAGTTTTACCGGATAGCTGTCATTTTTATGAATACATCAGCATAACAAGAGTTATCAGAGTTATCTCCAGAAACTGAGAGAACCCTTTTCTCTTATAATCCTGGATTCACCATAGCAATGATATAATTTTGTAATCTTGCTTAGGTTAATCAGATAAATCCTCCTCCCTCTCAGAGACCCCTGCTGCTGTTACCCATTGGTCAGCTCATCAAATGACATTTCCCTTAAACAGATACTGTCAGGCCATTTTTAAAAAGAAATAATTTCAGATTTTTGTTTTTTCTAAGTAATTTGTAATACCCCCCATAAGAAATTCTGTCATCTTCTATTTAGTAGAAAGACGTCTCTCACCCCATCCCTTTGCTACTTATGGAGAATAAGCTGGCAAGATTTGGCTTCTGACTTCCACATTTTATTTGAATGTAGATATTATTATTATTATTGATATCAGCTTGGCTCTGGAAATCAGGTTTGTCAGTTAAGTTGCATACCCTATGCTATCTCATTCAGAACAATGATAATATTTTGTAAAGAAATTAATTAATAGTAATTATTTATGTTTAAATTGTTCAGCAATAGGATGTCAGATTTAAAACAACAAAGATATTTTGAAGCCAGAGAATAGTGAAAGAATTCCAAATATTCAGGACTGCATTTGCCAAAAAATAAAATAAAAAATAAAAATTTTTTGTAGTCTTCTGAAAACCTGGGCCTAACTGGAGGCCTGACCTATTATTTGAATATGCATTTGCCACAGTTGTGTGAGAAATTATATTAATTGCGCATGCAATTGCTTGCATGCAATTATGATAATTTCTGCCATACATTTTAAGGTGAGGCATTTCCCCCCAATTTACTTGACAGCATAATTTTAAGTTTTATCACTTTTCAGGCTGATGCCCCCCAGTTCTGTTTCATATGGATATTGTGTTTTCCATTGAACTTTTATTTCATTTTTTACAGTTTTTACTTCCAAAGTTTAACAAAGATGTTCAATAAACTTTCAGGTCTGAGGTAGTTTAATGACCAGCTGAATATGCTGCAGAGGTTGCATATTAGTTTAAAGGAACTGTCAGGATTTATTAATAAAAAGAATTAGATAATTTATAATAGATCAGATAGTCTCTGACAGGAATTGTGTGTCAAAAATGCTAAGCAATCTTTTGAACATGATTCTTCCTTCATTGCATTGTAGTACTGGATGACCACATTAGTCAGTTCAATAACTATGTTACACTGGTTGTGAATGGAGTACACAAATTCCACATAAGAATTTACACCCATATAATACTGTACGTGGACAAAACAGGTGAGAAATTTTGTCATATAATTCTGTGTGGCCAGCCAAAATGCATTATGTGTAAACATATGTTAGTGTATGATGATGATTTAGCAAATGGCCTCATTTTACAAAAGTCACACCAGAAGTAGTCAAATGCTAACAGAGTTCATTTTATTTTAGTAAATAGGGTTCTTTAAGCCTCAACAACCAAAAGATAGTCTGTTTGTGGCAAGCCTACTGAATAGTTTATTAAGGGTGTTGAACCAACATGAGTCCTGTACTCAAACTTTAATTTATCCTCTGTACAATATGTAAGAATTGATTGGCAATTTATTTCTTATTCACTATTAAGAACACTATAATCCGGATATGAATGACAGAGGCTTAACAAAAATAGAGTTACAGACAAGACATTTGATGTTATATGGAAGATCCAATCTACTGTCGGGGGGAGATCAGACACCAAAGAATGAAAATATATAATTCCTTATAGATACGTTTTCCTTCACAACGGAAATTAACAGGTGGGATTTTCAAAAGTATCTAAGTGACTTTCTAAATTCCCACCCTACTTCAATAAATATATACCCAGGAAATAAAACTACTGTAAGAACAGTATAAGAAATGAAAAAGGATCGTGCAAGAGACTACACAGAGATGATGGATGGTCCAGTGGCTCAGGTGCTAGGCTTAATCTTGGGCGGCAGATTCATTTCCTGTGCGACTTTGCATGACTCATGCAATCTATCTGTGCCTCAGTTCCCCATCTGTAAAATGGAGATAGTAGCATTTCCCTGCCCAACAGGGGTATTATGAGGATAAATTCATTCAATATTGTGAGTGCTCAGATGCTATGGTAATGGGGACTATATATGTGTCAAAGCTAGACACACAGATATCTCCAGTACTAGAAAAATGTATTTAATATTATAACTTTATTTTTATTATTTTTTGATTTACCAGTGCAACAATAGCAAGTCATTAAATATACAAAGTAAAAACACATCCACACCCTCCCACCCCCGAATCAGAAATAATAAGAGAAACATCCAGTAGGCAATAGAAACAGAGAGTGACTTTCTCCACTCAAGAGAAAGTTTTGGCAGTTACAGCTATCCATTAGGAAGGCAATCTAGTCAATAATACCAACTAAATAAAATGTGCTACCCGATACCTATGCTGTCATTCTGAACTGCCAGAATGACACAAAGGGGCTGTACAGCTATCCTAACTGGATAGTTAAGATTTCCATCAGTCTGAAAAAAAAGTCTTCAATTAGCGAAAATCTAGCATAGCCAGTTCTAGACCCTCTCTTTTCAGCCCCTGCAGTAGAGGGAGACTGTCAGAGGAGTGTCTGAAGGAAGGAGATTTCAGAGCTTCCCACTTACCAGCCAGCATAAGGAAAAGCAATAACCCCACCAGGCCCAGGAATCAGGGGAAGGTGAAGATGGAACATTCACCTGCACCAGCTGCAGCTAGGCTGAAACTGAGGATTAGGGGACAATATTTTCAGTGACCTAAATTTTAATTAGAATACAATGATTATATCCACAAATCAATATTAAATGTTAAACCATCCCTAAGGTACTTGCATATCTTCAAAAGATCAGTGGAAGCAGCACCAACAAGTTCCTGTTTTCATAGAATTATAGAAGATTAGGGTTGGAAGAGACCACAAAAGGTCATCTAGTCCAACCCCCTGCTCAAAGCAGGACTGACACCAATTAAATCATCCCAGCCAGGGCTTTGTCATGCCTGACCTTAGAGGTTTTTAAAGATGGTGATTCCACCACCTCCCTAGGTAACCCATTCCAGTGCTTCACCACCCTCCTAGTGAAATACAGCTCACATTGTGGCACACATTGTGTGATATTGGGCATGCCACCCAAAGCACAAGTTTGATCATTTAAAATCTCTTTCAGCTGCTTAGGACTCTAGAGGCAATAGATTTTACTGCCAAATTTTATCTGACAACCAGGATAATAAAGTTGAAACTCAACCTTGGTCTGATTAATTTGAGAAATGAATGCAATCAAGAGCTTATGATGTTCATGATTGGCTGCATAATATCTAGCATACCAAGACATTAAGACCACAAAAGAGTGTGATGGCCAAATCTCAGAATACATTCCTTGCCCATCATTAAAATAAAATAAACAATGAATATTTTCATTAAAATATTACTGACTTTTTTCTATCTATATGTGTGTGCATATATGAACACATGTGCACACACACATCTAAGTTATTTTATATTTCAGAGTGTTTTATGGCTCCCTCCCTCCTCTGAGTCCCATATAGCAATTTGTTCTTTCAATACTTTAATGAGGATCTCCCTCCTACATTTTCCATCCATCTGTTAGCATCTGTGGATGATGGAGGAGTGGATCTCCATTGGCTAGTGTCTGGGACTTTGCCCTGGCTGGTACCTGAGAGAACAACACTACAGCCTCCCTCCTAATAAAGGTTCTTCTGACTCTGAGGTGAGGCTAAGCAGACAGATTCTGGTGGGAAGAGAGTGGTGAGCTGCAGTGGCTGCAGGACACCCACTTAGTGCAGCAACATCTTGGCTTTGCCTTTTATCCTTCTCCAGTGTTGCTGGAATGGTAAGCAATGGAATAATGGGGGATTCATTATCAAGACTATGTGGTGCATCTCCCCATGCATATTAGAGTTCCTGCTGCTACCATCAAATGAAACCATTTTTTGGCTAGATTGTCAGGCCACTATGCACAGTGACAGCCTAATGACTGTGGGCAGGTTCAGTGAGAGTATTCTTTGGAATTTCACCTGAAACTTAACATGCCACATGTAACTGGCTCATTTTATATACAAGTCTGTTGTGGGGAAAATCTTGAGGTTTCCCCTCCCCAACAAGCCACCTGGTACAAAAGTGGAACCTAGGTGCATGTCCCTTTCCAACTTTATAATTGGTTGACTTTGGCTTATGGTTTCAATTTCATCTCCACAAAGCAACAGACCAGAGAAAAGTAAGCGTGTGTGTGCGTGTGTGATGAAAGCTGAGGTTGCCCTTTATAGATCTGTAAAAATGGTTCTTTTAACAAGAAGCAATGCAGTAGTACCTCCAAGTACCCTCTGATTAATCAGTCCCATAGAGATGGAGCCATAGCTTCATAAACAGAAAGAGAAAATAATGCCCAAAAGATTTTAAAACATTTTCAAAATATTTTTTTCTATAACATATGTGGCATATACATAAAATATAAGTGGTGAGGTAGAAAGGTTTTATCAGTACTTCTTTGGGATTCACCCATAATGAATAGTGTGTCCAAACTAATATGGATAAAACTTTAAAAACTCATCACACCATAATACATTATTCTCTCTCTCTCTCTCTCTCTCTGTATTTGTATATAAAGTGTGTGTATGTATGTATAATTTGTTTTCCATATGAACAGTTGGAAATCTAAGACCTAATACTTAAGTCTCAGATTAATCTACCCTTCCAAAGCTATATAGAGATCAAAGGAAAATGGAAAATCATTGGCATATTTGGCAGATCATCTACAATTGTAATTAAAAAGAGTGATTATCAAAGTGTGAAGATTAATTACTTATATGTTTAAAGGGCATATTGTGTTTTTCATGGTTTTACTTAAAAGCATGTTTTGAATAAGGTTTCTGTTGTTCTAGTGCCCTGACTCTTTTGCACTGACAGTTTTAGATTGTCCTGCTGTCATTGGTTAGCAGCAAGGAAATATTATTTGACTAGATTAAGATGCAAAATTCAATATTGAAAATGAGACGTCTAGCATCTTGTATTACAGCTTGAGGAGCGGCTTCACTAATTACGTAGTGCCTATAAGTGTCTATCTTGGTTCTTTCATAGGTACTCATGTTCACATATGACATTGACCCTGAAATCCAAATTCAAGATGATTATGTGAAGAGTGATCAATTTTCAATGTAGCAACAGAGCAGAAAATGCAAGAAAAAAAAAGAGTCTCATGTGACTTGGCTAAACACTTCAGATGTGTCTTTAAAAAGTGAATTGTTTCTGATGCTGATTAGGCACTCTTCATATTTATTTTAGAACAACAAGCTCATTGCAAAATCTTTAACAGAAAGACAGAAATCATGTTGTTGGTAAGATCCTGATAGATAACCTTTGCTTTCAGATGCTAGATACCAGCTGTAGCCCAAGGTGCCTTCTTTCTAGATGTGTACATTCTTATATGGCTCCCATCACCATGGTATCGGAGTGCCTTTTTTCATCCATGTCTATTAAGGAGATTGCTCTATTTCCTTTCAAGTATGGACTTCTCCATGCATTTATTCCTTAAAATGTGGATTAATGCAATGGACTCCATTTGGGGCTGCAATTGCAAAGCACTCAGACTACATCTTATATAGAATTTGGCTCTCCACTTACCTCATCTTGTTTTTTCTGTGATCATATGACAGGTATGCTTCATAATCTATGCTGGCTGAATTTACCTGAGACATCTTCAACTGGGGTTAATGGGGGGGAAATAAGGTGGTCATCTGAGGAAACAGCACTAATGAGGTATATCAAACTTGATGACAGTGGGAATAAAGCTACAGTAAAGCTAATGTGCAAGAATCCCTACAGAAAGGGACAGAAAATGCATCAATAGAAGAAAGAGAAAAACCCAGTGATAACCCCAGAAGGAACAACTTCATAATCAATGTACTAGATTCTGACCTCATTTATTCTGGTGTAAATCCAGAATAACTCCATTGGCTTCAACAGGGTAACTAAAATAAGAATCTGTTCAGAAGTGACAGAACAGAAACTAAAACTGAAATACCAAATATTCAGGGGAAATTGAAAGTATTGTTTACATTTTATTATCCTAGTTTACCCAGGATATGCAATTTTGAACTGAAGTATAATAAATTGGATTCCCTGAAAATGATAGGCCCTAATTAGAAAGAAGATGAAGCAATAGCACTGCTACCGTGTCAGAATTAGCACTATATTTGAGAACAATGGGTAAGTCAACTAACCCGCACACCACCCCAGGTTTAAGCTTCAACATCCTCCTATCCTCCTACAGTAAATCTGACAATATTTCATGAACAGATGGAGGAAGTGCTGAAGAATGAGAAAGTGATCTTCATGTTACAAATAGTGACAAATGATAACCAGTGGCTCAGATCCATCTGGCAGCACTTTTACTCTCACCGTTTTACTTTGCCTTGCTCCATACAGCTTTCTGCTTCGATTAGTTCAGGTAAGGCACCAAGTGTAAGGGAGTTTGTGGGTTCAAGTTAACAGTACTTTCATTGTTTTGGGGAGAGATATACAAGTTTCAGGATGGCTCCCCACAGATACCCCCCCACCAATCAAAAGGGCAAAGGAGGACTGGAAGTGTATTTTGAAAAATGTTCATTTGCTTGTATATAATTCTTATGAAGTGTAGGAGTGATTTATGTATATACTGGGGAGAGTTGATATTCATGGCTGGTCTTAGAGAGTGTGAACAGGAATATGCAGAGCAATGTGTGAGAGCTTTACTATCACATTCATGTAAAAGGAGGAATGGTTAAATGAATAGGGCGTGGGTTCATTTGCAGGATAGGAATAGCTAGGAAACGTTTCTCAAAAATGGCTCAATTCATCCTTATATGCAGCTGGTACCTTATGAAATCAGCTACTGTAAAATTGCAAGCCCAGTAGCTGACTTTTCAAAATACTGCAATGTGTACTGGCTATCAGTCAGCAGGCTCAAGTCTATATTGCTTCACTGTTACCTTTATTCTGGTCTCCTTTGCTTGCGGCAAAGCAAAAAATTAAACTCTCCCTAAACAAAAATGTCTGATGTATTTTCATCTTCCCCTGATTATTTATAAACATGCATTCTAAAATTGTCTGGTAAGTGGGTCTTTTTTCTTCCATGTACTGACAATGTTTCTAATGAGGACTTCAATACTGAATATTTAGATTACAACCTTGCTTTTACAGCTATTTGTATTACATACTATGTACTTTTTCATATTCACATATATGAATCAGCAAGCAATGTCTCTTACCTTCCTATTTTTGTGCTCCTTGAGAATTTCCTTCTTTACTGATACAGAGATCCCAAAACTACTAGCTGCTCTGAGTAGGCAAATGTCTACACCCATTGAATCAGTGGGGCTCCATCTGGGCACAGGGGCTTATCCATGCAGAACAGAGTTATGCATTCTTGCTAGGAAATGAAGTCAGTGCATTAAGTTCTGATCTAATTTATACTGATATAAATTTGGAGTAAGTCCACTGAAGTCAATGAAGCTACTCTAGATTTGCACCAGTGCAAATGAGATCATAATTTGGCCCACTGAGTTTAAACAGTGCTCATAACATGTGTTATGTACTTTTTCAGAACATAACAATGGCTATACTGGATCAGACCAGTGGTCCATCTAGCCCGGTATCCTGTCTTCTGACAGTGGCTAATGCCAGATGCTTCAGAGAGACCAAACAAAACAGGACAATTATCGCATGATCCATCCCACCGTCCAGTTCCAGCAGCTGGCAGTCAGAGGCTTTAGGGACACCCAGAGCATGAGACTGCATCCCTGACCATCTTGGCTAATAGCCACCAATGGATCTATCCTCCTTGAACTCATCTAATTCTTATCTGAACTACGCTATAGTTTTTGCTTCACAAAATCCCAGGCACAGCATTCCACTCATTGACTGTACATTGTTTGAAGAAGCACTTCCTTTTGTTAGTTTTAAACCTGCTGCCTAATAATGTTATTGGGTGACCCCCGGTTCTTGTGTTATGTGAAGAGATAAATAACACTTCTTTATTCACTTCCTCCATCCATGATTTTATAAACCTCGATTGTATCCCACCTTAGTCATCTCTTTTCAAAGTTGAATATGGAAGTTGTTCCATATCCCTAATCATTTTTTGCCCTTCTCTGTACCTTTTCTATTTCTAATATATCCTTTTTTTAGATAGGGTGACCAGAACTGTATGCAGTATTCAAGGTATGGGCATACCATGGATTTATATGGAGGAATTATTATATTTACTGTCTTATTATTTATCCCTTTTCTAATTGTTCCTAACATTCTGTTGGCAGTTTTGACTGCCAGTGCACATTGAGTGGATATTTTCAGAGAACTATCCATGACTCCAAGATCTTTCTTGAGCAGTAATAGCTAATTTATACCCCTTCATTTTGTAAATATAGTTGAGATGATGTTTTCCAGTATGCATTACTTTGCATTTGTCAACAATGAATTTCATCTGCCATTTTGTTGACCAATCACCCAGTTTTGTAAAATTCCTTTGTAACTCTCTCTGTGCTTTGGACTTAACTATCTTGAGCAATTTCATCTGCAAACTTTGCCACCTCACTGTTTAGCCTTTTTTCCAAATCATTTGTGAATATGTTGAACAGCACTGATCCCTTACAGATCCTTAGGGGACCCTGCTATTTACTGCTCTCCAGTCTGAAAATTGACCATTTATTCCTACCTTTTGTTTCCTGTCTTTTACCCAGTTACTAATCCATTAGAGGAACATTCCTCTTATCCCATGTCTGCTTACTTTGCTTAAGAGCCTTTGGTGAGGGACCTTATCAAATGCTTTCTGAAACCAAGTGCACTATATCGACTGGATCATCCTGGTCCACATGTTTGGCGACCCCCTCAAGACTTCTAATAGATTGGTAAGGCATGATTTCCCTTTACAAAAGCCATGTTGACTCTTCCCAACAAATCATGTTCATCTATGTGTCTGATAATTCTGTTCTTCACTATAGTTTCAACCAGTTTTCCTGGTACTGAAATTAGGCTTAATGGCCTTTAATTGTCAAGATCACCTCTGGAGTCTTTTTTGGCCTCACATTAGCTATCCTCCAGTCATCTGGTACAGAAGCTGATTCAAGTGATAGGTTACATACCACAGTTACTAGTTCTGCAATTTCATAGTTGAGTTTCTTCACAACTCTTGGGTGAAAGACACCATCTGGTCTTGGTGGCTTATTGCTGTTTAATTTGTCAATTTGTTCCAATATCTTTTCAGGTAAATTTTCAGGAGATTTATTTATAAACTGATCATTATCAATAAGATTGTATTATACCATTTGAGTCACTAATAGCAAAAAAGTAATGCAAAACTAAGAACCAAAAGTGAATCTTTTTCATGTCCAAATATTGGATTTCATCTAGATAACATCAGATAGTCTTCTTTTGTTTATTTATATTTACATCTTCTCCTGAACATCTGAGTTTCAGCTGAATGTGATAGCAAAGAAGTACTAGAAGAAATTTTCCTCATGGAATTTCCAGCCAAGTAAAAACCACAAAGTCCTGGTTTAATGAGATTTCCAGCCCAACTTCCAAATCATTTAAATAAATTTAAAAAAACAAACAAACAAACAAAAAAAACCTTCAGATAAACATTCAAGACACCTATCAGAACTAAAACACAAACTTTGTGAGATTCATTCATCCCTAATAACAATTTATAAATAGAGTCCTTATTCACATCCCATCAGCTGATCCCATTTACCATATATCTTTTCAATCAACTGAATTTGAATTTGGGCTAAGTTACAATCTAAAGAAACAGTATGGAAAATGGAGAATTAAACAAAACAGGAGAAACTCAGAAGAGCACTAACATCTTGAAGTAATCTACAGAAACCAAAAATGCTTCTTAAACTACACTATAAGGACATTTTCCACTTCCCAAACAGGATGGAGGCAAAGTCAGCTCAGTTTGTATTGGTTCCTCACATAGGACCAATGTGAGATTCTTAATCCAGTTCCCTACTGTTTGGTCAGTTCAGTAAATTTGTTACCAGACCCTTAATCCTTACAGTCTCCTACAAAAATAGATTTATCTTCCTTTCCTGTTTTTTCTGAAGCAAGAAGTTCTGCCCTCTGGCTTCACATTTTTATCTTGGTTTACAGCTTTTCTGACTGTTTTCATCTCCTGCTTGTTTTGCTACTTTTCCTCCAGACTGGGAAGTTTGGTGGTTTATGACTTCCTGGTGTGAGGTGCGCATCACAAAGTGGTGACAAGCGAGTTATTAGTACCTAATAACACAGTGCATTATCAAATCCCACTGTGAATTATCATAATGTGTGAATGGGAATGATAGCTTGTAATAATATGACCCATCATGTGTGATTCTGAGAGATGATGCTAATGTTGCATGCCACCAACACAGCAATCATTCTGTGGATTACACTATATTAGCATTCCATTGTGTTTCATTGATCAACATGTGAAAAGTACTGCTCTTCCACGTGGCGCCCCACACATTTCATCTTGACAGTATATCAACATATTTTGTACTACCTCATATTTTTTTTGTAGAGAAAGATGCCATACTGGCACAGAAAAAAAATGAATAAAAACTGGCAGACAGCAAAAGTATTTTGCTTTGTTTCAAGGTTTTTAGGTCTTTGGTTATCACAAGAGCTGGGCAGGAAATGAATCATGACAAAGTCAAAATCATTAACATTTTCTGCAAATTGAAAATCTGAAAAAAGTTTTGGATCAGGTCAATAAAAATGTTTTGTCTAAATAATATCAAAATGTTTCATTTTTATTTTGACTTTTTAAACCTTTTTAACTATAAATTTACAATTATATAATGAAAAGTCAATTTGACCTGAAACACGTTTTATTTAGAAAATGTCAAAACATCCCATTTCAACAACTTTGAAACTGTTTTTCAAAATATTTTTAAAATGGGAAATTTGTTGAAACTGACCCCCTTCTTATGAACAGGTTTCTTTTCAACAAATCAGAGTTTTCCAGATGAAAAAAAAATGTATAAGTAAAACAATACCCAAACAGCTTTAGTTATCACATTTTTAGTAAAGACTACCTTACCAATTCTAGTTTGCTGCCCTCCTAAAAATGTATATCTTATATTGTTCTAGGGTAGCAATTTTATCTTGCACAACTTGTATGGTAAATAGAGTTGGATTCTGATGTCTATAATTTGCTTACACATGCTTGCCTAAACTTTTATATAACCTGATTTTAGAACGAAACCCCATGATAACATTGCATTCACAAAACATTATTATAGTATTGCAAATGACTGTTTTATAGCTATACCCTTACCTAGATGTGTCTGACCTGACTGTAGAAAATGTCACTATACTTAGAATTCAGTGTGAAAAATTATTAAAATGGATTATGCTGGTATGTCCTAGGTACATTACTACCTATAAAACTAACACTGACAACTCTGCTCCATTCTCTGTACTAAATGACAAATTTGGACTATCTAATAATGAAATCTAATGGTTCCGTTTTTTAAAAATGGACTCCAAGGAAATTTCCATTTGGGGAACTCAGTAGGAGATTAATTCACTTGAAATTGGTGTGTCCTTTAGGTCAGTCCTTGGACCACTTTTTTTCCCCCCCAATGATATATTAATGACATACTGAAAGTGTGCTCAAAATCAAATTTACTACCCTAAGCAGATGATACAGCAATTCTTTATTCACCTAGGTGAACTGCCTCCTACCATACAAAAAGTGCTGTTAGATCAAAAAGGCTGAAATATCTTGTAGATTAATACAAATACCTTAGACTTAGTTGACCAAACAAAGTTTGTTCTAATATCTTGCATCTTCCCATTCACCAAGCAAGATTATTTATGAGTCTGAAGAAGCCTACACAAAATATTCTAGAAGTTTCACACATTTTAAAATGTTTATAACTTTTCAAAAATTGTAGTTTTGATTAATATAGAAAATATTCAAAATTGAGGCTGCAATAAAAAGTACATGTCATAATAAAATGGTATTTTATATATATATATATATATGAAAAGAAAATATTAAAATAAAAAAATCTTTCAGAATCTGCTTTCTTAGTATTAGATTATGCACAGTAGCCTTTTGTATTTCTCTTTATCAGTTATCTTTTCTCTATTTTCAGTTGCCTATCCTTTTCCTTAAAAACACATCCACATCCACACACACTTCTACATATCCATTTAAAAAATAATAATGATATTTTGCACTTATATAGCATCTTCCAGCCAAGGATCTCAAGGCCCTTTACGTATATTTGACAAAAAATTCTAAATGAAAATGAACAAAAAATCCTGTTTTCCACTGGAGAAGTGGGGGAAACATTCAAAATAATTTAAACATGACAGAAAGTAACAATTTCTCTTACTTGTCCAAAGGTAAACATTTTAAAAGTTTTAAAAGGGTGAATAAATCTTGAAAAACTAAAACGAAATTTCTGAATAAAAAACAAAATATTTTAAGTGTTTGCAAAAATGTATATAAAATATATCCTTTCTAATTTGGTATGTATGCCAAACCTTGTCTTACTAACACCTCCCTGCCCCTCCCCTAATTTACGGGGAGATTTTGGTACCTACACCTGGTTAATCAAATCAATAATCAGAAGGAACCTCTTGCTTGACCATTGAAACTGCTTATTTAACAAGTTTTCTTTAAGGGACATGTCATTCTATTACTAATGTATAAATAAGGGGGGAAAGTTTGAGATAGTTGGACTCTCCCTCTGGATACATCTTGTGGTCCCCACCGGCAGACAGAAGATTTGGCCACCGGAAGCCTGCCGCTGTGTCACTCGAGAGCCACACTCAGGTTTGGTAATTATCAAGGTTTGGGGGTGTTTTACTAACTTGTTGCGGACGTGTGTAAGTGCTTGAGACTAAGTAAAGTTTAGCTTTAAGTGAAAGCACTCTTGTGTTGTCCTGTTTGTGCCAGCCATCTATCGGTCCGACAGTCGCGTGTCCCCTGATTTATTTCCTGACACCACCTCGCACAGAGTAAAAGTTACCAAGAGCTTTGGGTTGAAAGAACCCCAGGTAACACTAATACTCAGGCCAATTGTATGATCATGGTGGAGAAGAATCAGTAAATATTTGTTGAGAGGCAGAAAAGTGGGTACAAGAATCAGAAATGTATATGTGTAGGAGGCAGGGGCGGTGGCATGCTGGCAAAAAGGGGAAGATTGCCCCTGGAAGTCCCTTGACTCCATGTCCTCTGCTTTTACCATATCATGTTTCAAATACATCTTTTGCAAGGAAAACCCTACTTGGATACAGTGTTTGTTACTTACTTTACATAAATCTCAGGCAAGCTGGCATGTTAACACATCTGGAAATGCTGTTGCCACATTATGTTACTGCAGTTCTATGGAAGTTGTAATATTATTTACACCTCTCTGATCTTTGAAAGAACACCGATGGATAGCAGGTTTTTGGAGAGTCGAAATAAGGATTTTTTCTTTTATGTCATTATCAGAAGAGTTGGAAAATTAATCCATAACAAAAGAGTAATTATGTCAAGGGAAAAGATAGCAGAAAAGGGAACTATTTTTGCACATTAAGGACCAGGTTTTCAAAAGGTTCAGCCTCTCTGTTTGTTTGGTAGTGCAAAACAGGGTGGGAAACAAAAATATAATCAAGAGATCCTGAGGTTCCACAAAGATATTGAAAACACTTCTAATCTCACAAGAAGAAAGGTATCAGATGACAAATGATAAAATAACTTTTCATGTTTCAAGATCTATTGGGCTGGCTGAAGAGGTCTGCACTTCAGATTTTTGGGAATTGAAAGTCCTGGCATAAATTTCTAGAGCCACACATAACAGGCAATTCTGCTGCAGGAAAGCACACAGAAGCAATACTGTTGAAATCTTACTTTTGTGTCTATGTCTGCTGAGCCAAATTCAGCGGGACATAAGCAGAAGCAACTCTCATTGCTTCAGTGAAACTCCAGTTAGCTTGTTTACACCAGGGCGAAATTTTATCCTAAAGTAAGATAGGAAAGATAGTTCTAACAAACCCTATTTTATCCAGTAAAATAAATTAATTGCTTAGGGTATTTTCAGATACATTTCAGAGAAATTGTAAATGACAGTTTCTGAATTGATGGAGACAAATTCAGTTATGAGGAAAAGCAAAATTACTTCTTTGAAATTGTAGACATCTACATCTTAGATGTATCATAGTAGTGTGACATGTACTCTTTTCAGCTTACTAATATCATTTAGGTCATTCCCACGAGACTTTATAAGGAATCCCCTCTTATAGTTCTCAATAAAGATGTTTCCATTGCTGTATTTTTGCTGCTCAGCACATCTATACACTTGCTAAAAGTAATTCAGAATTGTAGTTATATGTCAGCTAAATATCTGGCTCAGTCCTGCAGGATACTTAGGGGTCTCAGGTCTCACAACTTTGACTAAATTCAATGGAAGCTCACTCAACATCTTGGAAGATCAGGTGGTAAAAGGGAACTTAACATTTATCTAAGAATCGAGGGTACTGAAACTTTGGCAAAAAGTCTATAAACCCTTCTATTGCTTAACTGTGCACTGTAGCCTATATATGATTGAGGAGCTGTAAATCTTTCTGCATCCATTTGTGGAATTTGTCAAACTAAGTCAATCAACAAGAGAGTCAGATTTTTAAGGTCAGAAGGTACCGTTGTGATCAATTAGTTTGAACTCCTGCATATCACAGGCCAAAGTATCTTATCTAATAAATTCCTGCATCAAATCCATAGCTGTTTTGAGCTATCGCACATCTTTTAGAAAAAAAAAAATCTCCAATCTTAACTTAAAGATTTCCAGTGATGAAGAATCCACCATATACATAGGTATGCTGTTCCAATGATCGATTATGCACACTTAAAAATTTGTGACCTAGACTACGTCTGCACTACACCTTATGTCAGCATAATTTATGTCGCTCAGGGAGTGGATAAATCACAAGTTACGCTGACATAAGTGCCAGTGTGGACAGCACTATGTTAGCGGAAGAGCTTCTCCCGCTGACATAGCTTCTGCCGCTTTGAGGGCTGGAGTAGTTAAGCTGAAGGCAGAGCTCTCTCCTATTGGCTTACAGAGGCTACATTAAAGAGTTTACAGTGGTGCAGCTGCATCGGTGCAGGTGCACCACTGTAAACTGTCTAGTGTAACCATGCCCTTAGTCTACCTTTAGCTTCAAAACACTGGGTCTCATTATGCCTTTTCTTGCTAGATTAAAGAGCTGCCTACTGTCAGAAGTTTGTTCCTAGATTTCTAATCATTCATGAGTTTCTGTACTGAATTCTCTCGAATTTTTCAACACCCTCTTTGAAGTATAGACACTAAAACTGGACACAGTATTCCAGAAGTGGTCTCACTAAAACCATATACAGAAGTAATACCACTTCCCTACTCCTATTTGATATTCCCCTCCTTATACATCCAAGGATTGTATTTGCCTTCTTAGCCACAACTAGGGTGACCAGCTTTCCCGATTTTGGGGTCTTTCTTATATAGGCTTCTATTACCCCCCAGCCCCTGTCCAGATTTTTCACATTTGCTGTCTGGTCACCCTAGCCACAACGTTGCACTGGAAGTTCACGTTCAATTGGTTATCTACAATGAACCCTAGATCCTTTTCAGACTCATTGTTAGCCAGGATACAGTTTCCCATCTTATAAATGTGACCTACATTCTTTGTTCCTAAATGTTTGACCTGGCACTGACCTTGAATACCACTCCAGGACCAGTACAGAGCATGAAGCCCTACCTGCCTGAGAGGCTGCTTCTTTCTCTGTGTATTAGTCACAATATAGTTGAAATCAGATGGGGCACTTTTGCTAAAAGTCCCTTGATTGAAATGTCTGGGACTGGAGGCAAAGTATTCTCTGTGGAGGAAATGTGTTAATGACTGAACTTACATTTCTTGACAATGGTGCAAGGCTCATGTATTTACTCAGGCCTTTTCTTGAACAATGGGTAATGTATAAAGCAGCATTCTGGAGTAAGTGTCTTTTTAAGTTGACTTTTTGTCAATAATTATTTAGTAATTTGATGATAGTACATGGCTGCTTTTCCCTGCCCCTCCTCCCCTCGCAACCCCATGGTACATTTATTTCTCTGTAGTTGCCGCTATTTTAACTCCAGAATTGGTCTCAGGAGAGGGAGACTTCCTGTATGGGTTGCTTGCCAGGTTTATCATAAGGCAAACTTCCTCTTAAATAGGCTTCTTGAGGGATCCCAGAGTGTCCAGCTGCCTGTCTCCCTATTGGCCCAGGTGACTGAGCTTTCCTCTACCTTTCCAAATTACCCTGGCCACTTCAGATCATTCAAACTGTGGAGAGGGGACTTGAATACAAGTTCCTTTTGGTAGCTCAGATAGGCTCCCCCTCCTCCAAAATATACCTCAGAATCCCAATAAATCATTCTTTGTTCCCCAAACCTCTAACCAGAAATGTACAGCTGCACTTGTTGCAACGACATTGCACTATTGTACAACACAACTGTTTGGGATACTCTATTTCATGGGGTTACACAGAGGTATTGTGCTCCTAACTGGTGGCCCCAAGATAACACAGTAATGAATATATTAGAAATGCCTTACCTAGCCTCCTGAAACTTGGACTAGGCTTGCCAAAAAAGCTGGTGAACTTTTGTCAACTTGACTTTAGCTTTAGTCGGTTTGTTATTCAAAGCCCAAACCAGAGAAATGTTATCTGGTTTGGGTTTCTGTACAGAAGTTCTATAAGCCTCTAGTTGTCATTTGTATATCCAATTGCTGATAATAGAATTTGAAAAACAAAGGCCTGGTGAATTGCTGACAGAATGGGTCAGTGCCCAGGGCACTACTCTTCCCCTAGTATTAAAAGGAAGAACCCAAGAGTATGGCATTTCCTGTGAGTGCAGTTCACTATTTCTTAGTTCTTGATTTGAATAATGAAGGATCCATTTACTTGTCCTGGAATAAAATACTAGAGTACTACAATATTAAGCAGAAGTCTATAATAAAATAAAATATAAAAATAAATTCAAATGAATTCATTAAAAAAACAACAACAAATTCTCGACAGTCTTGCTAGTTATACATAAAGATAATTGTGCTCTCCTTGATGGAGTGAAATAAGAGTATTTTATGTTTTTATAGGATAAGAAACTTTTGAAATATTAATGTTTTCCAGGAAATGGGGGTTGATTCTGCGGTGTATGTGACCCAGAACCGAGAGCATGTCATGTAATTTAATTAGCCAAATATGGTCACATTGCTGAAGAAAGGTACACGTGGCCCATGTTCAAAAATGTGCTCCTCTAGCACATTTACATCTCCAAGTGAAATACTGTGATGGCAGAAACAAGCCAGATACTTGTTCATGCATCTTTAAGTGTCCCAGAGCAGAAATACTTTTGCTATGGACCTCAGGTCTTCTCATTAAAAAGTTGTGACTCTGAGAATACTTGCCAAACCATATACATCAATGTAATAGCATGTATGGTTATATGTTTTGATCATTCTGGCCGCAAGAATTAGCTTCCTTTTTCCATTTTAAAATTATTTTTCATTATCTGATTGGCTAGTCACCCAGAAAAATTAATGGGTTAGGTTATTAAATAAGTTACCAGCCCAAAAAGCGATCAAATTTTAAACCATACATCATATATAGATATCCTTTTCCTAACTATATTGCCTGTGGTGTTAGACAGACAGGATAAGCCCATACTGGATTGAATAATGTACATTTTGAAAACAGCTGACAAACCAAAGCTTTTAGGTTTGTGACTTTGGCTCATGTGCATAATGGCATCCATCCAGTAAGCTTTGCTTGCCAGAGTAACCAAGAAAGCACCTGATCCTAAAGCTACAAGAGAAAGTTTTGCCTCTGAGGTGCTAGAAAATTTCCACATAGCCATTCGAGACTCAACACATTTGCTAAAATGTATAAGTAATAACATTTTTAACAAGATCACTACACCATTAATTGTGGATGTACATTCTTCTATGAGCTAAATTCTGCCGCATCTCCAGGTGCACTAGGACAAAAGAGAACAGAGGCAGCATCTTTTCACTCACCACCAATGCAACTGCATGGAGACATGCAAATTGGTGCCCAGAGCCAATGTGTTCTTACGGAGATGCAACTGGACTGAGATTCAAAGATCTGGGTTGTCGTCTCATTTCTGCTACACAGACCTGCTTTGTGACTTGGGGCAAGTCACTTCCCTTCTTTTCGCCTTATTTCCCCACATGTAAAATAGAGATCATGACAATGACCCTTCTTCATAAAGTGCACAGAGATCTACAAGTGAAAACCCTATATCAGAGCTAAACGTTGTTACTACTGAGTGCTAGGCCAAGGGCCTGGATAACTTGAGTGGCAGAACCTCTGACCACACTCTGGTCTACTCTAAGAATGTGCTAGTACCTGGAAGCATTTGCAAGATGCCAGCCAATGGGCCTGCCATCAGAAGGGTTGCTGAGGAAATTGCCCTCCACCACCCAGAGTCAATCTCTCTGGATTGACCAAACAAAGGCAGCATGGCTCAGGGAACATCTTCATAGGCTACTGTTCTTCTTGTCCCTTGTAGGTCAGATAGGAAAAGCCAGAATTTAGTCCCACAACTAGCACATATCTGAAAGGTGAGCCTCCGTCCAGACTACTAAGTACCTCACTGAAGTAAAGATGGGTCAGAGAAAACAAAGCTCAGATCAAGATGAAGATCCACAGCATCATACATTTTAAGGGTAGTTGAGATCCATCTCTGTATGCAGATAAACTATGGATAATTGTTCTTTTCTAGCATTTTCCAGCAGTGTAAATTATAACACTTCAAAAGGAAAAAGTCCCATAATACACCCAACAGCACTTGACACATAAGCTCCTGCTCCATGTGATTCGTTGTTAGTGTTATTTATTTTATAGCACCTTAAATTAAGCTATGTGCCTCATGATACTTGTTTCTATCTCTTTTCTGTAAACTCTCTTCAAGTGTTTCATTATGAAAATAATTCAGTAGACTGTAAACACACAAAAACATCGTTGCCATACATGTGACATGTCATGCATAACAACAAAACCCCGCCAACTATCTTTGTTACCAATTTCACTGAAGAAACTTATGACCTCAAATAAGACGGGTATAAAAAATGATATAATAATATTTTATGATTTTCTGTTACAAGAAACAGAAAGAGTGTGCTCATTTTTCTTTTTAGCCTCGTTTTTATTTTCAAGCTGCATTTGATATACAGTAATGGCAATACCCAGACATTATACATTAGGTACTGAGAGGCTGAGGCTAATGAAAGTAACACATGCTCAAAGTAAACCCTGATGCAAATCCACACTGCCACATGTGATTGTAATATGCTACTTAACACCCTCAATGGGGACACTCCAACCATGGTTTTCACAGCAATGTTAGGAGAATGCCAGACAACTATTTGGCAAACAATTCAGACATGCACTTAGAAAACAAGACAAATGATGGTGTGGCCTGCTTGGCTGGATAACAACAACAGCCTTCTGTGAAGGTTCTCAAGAGGCAGGAAAGGTGTCATGTTTTACGAGCTATCAATATCATATTATCCTCTAACCTCAGATCTCTGAAACATAGAGTCGCACATTATTTTTAGTGGGGCCTTACAACTCACAGTAATATATACAATTATTCAAGTGCATACACTGTTTATGTTTCTTTCTATAGCTTTAGGACATCTATGCTATTTAAATGTAAACAAAACAAAAACAATGTTGGTCGTTGCCAAGATGTGATTTCTACCTCTTTCTAGAGCTACTAGGGAACAACTGAATGTATTTATTATTTTTACAAGACAATAAATTGTGGCCCAGTAAAAATGGTGAATAAAGAATTTTTACCCAAATGTGTTCATTCAGTTGAATGCTATTCTCACCCTCATCTCCTTTCTTTGTATTAAGATTAAATCCGTCAAGCCATGCTGCTCTACAGTTTAGACTGTCATTACTCTATACATCCAGTGACTGATGTAATCATTGTGCAATCAGTGGGGTCTCCCTGGCAAATTGTCTAACCCCCTAGAGAACTGTATAGCACTGTGCTGTGAAATACTGTTTAACTGTTCCTGTTTTCAAATGATATCCGTAGTCCCCATTGTATCTTTGAAAACTAACAACGTGTATTGGCTGGATTCTCCAATCTCAAACAGAGGCCTGTCACAGCAGGTACACTAAGACATCACTTAAATCTACTTTCAGTAGATTCTTATGAAACCAAGAGAGATTCCTGATCCTTACAATCTTGGACTTGTTGTATAAACTTTGTTTCAAGGGAAACAATTTAATTGTGAGCTCCCTGCAACAGCACCCTTGTTTCACAGTGCCAGGCACACTTGTAACAGTAGATAAATATTACTACAAGTAATGTATATGTCACTTTTTAAGGTAAGAAGATAAACCATTTTATACTGCTGTCCTCCTTACTATGACTAACAATGGACACATACAAAGAAAATCATGTAACTACCTTTTAAAAATTTTCTTGTGCTATCAAGTTTGTATCCTTGAAGACTCTTTGTGGAAAAAGAATAGTCCCATTCCTCCTTTCGAGAGGTAGCTCAAGAGTCAGTTCTTATGAAACATGAAAATGCATCCAGGGATTTCCATATGGATGGTCAAATGGAGACATTAATGGAATCTTATTGTCTGAGACCGGACGATAACCCACAATTAGAAAAGTAAAAACACAGCATAAATGATGACAAGCAAATGTCATTTTCAACATTTTTTCAGTATTAATAAGGTGGTATTAGTTGTACAGGCAGGGAGATTTTAGTGCATGGGTATGATTAGATTTTTAACTTGACAGTGTTTCTTAAAGGAGAAGCAAAATATCAATTGGATTTTTGTGTTCCCTTAAAATAATCCAAAAAGTTCCCTAGCAATTTTAATTTAAAAGCAACTAAATCCCCAGTTCAGCAAGGTAACTAGGCAAATGTTTAAGATTAAACATGTGAGTACTGCCCTTGAAATTAATGGAACTGTACACGTGCTTAACTGCTCTCCTGGATTGGCTCTTGAGACTGTCTGTTAATATCAGGGATGAGGAACTGATTCTCTGCAACATGGGGCTGTGACAGGTTCGGTCACAGAGACCCCCCTGGGACTGCCACCTGATGTGTTGAGCCCGTTTCCTCTGCCAGTTTGGGCCTCCAGAAACCTGTCTTGTTGAGCCAGATACGCTAATCCGCTGCAATACAGACCTAGGGTCTGACCTACGCCCCCAAAGCTGCAGACTTAACTGAAAACAGCTTAAGAAATGCTCCCGTCTCATGGCATAGCCAGGTGGAGGAAACAGGGGGAGCAATAAAAAAAAAAAAAGCGCCACCCGCTGCGGCGCTTTTACTCACCTGGCAGAGCTCCGGGTCTTCAGCGGCGGCCCTTCATTTGCTCCGGGTTTCTTTGGCAGCACTGAAGGTCCCGCTGCCAAAGACTCGGAGGGTCTGGGAGGCAGGAGCTGTGGGGGGCCCGCAGGCCCAGAGTGGCCCAGGGGATTAGCGGGAGATGGGGAGCAGCCTGCTCCGCTTCCAGGGCCGGCTCCAGGCACCAGCCAAGCAAGCTCGTGCTTGGGGCAGCAGATTCTAAGGGGTGGCATTCCATCCAATCCTAGGGTGGCACCGCTGCCCTATTTTTTTTTTATTTTTTTTTGCTTTGCTTCCGGGTCGAGCCACCCTGCACCCAGGGTTTTCGGGGTTTTTTTGCTTTGCCTCCAGGTCCGGCTGCCCTGCGCCCTCGGGTTTGTTTTTTTGGCAGCTTGGGGTGGCAAAAAAGTCAGAGCCGGCCCTGTCCGCTTTCCTCGCCCCAGCTCCAGCCGTGTCGCTCAGGGAAGGGGGCTTGGGGGAAGGAATCCCCCCCTGCACTAACCAGCAGCGGCAGAAGCGGAGCAGCCCGGCCCTAGCCAGCTCTACTCCACCAGCTCCCAGCTGCGGCACTCCGCTTCCTGCCGCTGGTGAGTGCAGCGGAGGGGGGACCTTTCCCCAGCCCCCCCCCCCAAAGCAACATGGCTGGGGTAGGGGCAGGGGCAAGGGAAGCGGAATGGGCTGGGGCCGCATCGCTCCGCTTCCCACTGCCGGTGAGTGCGGGGGGGGTATCCTTTCCCCAACCTCCCTGCACTCACCAGCGGCGGAAAGCAGAGCAACGCGGCTGGGAGCTGGCGGAGTGGAGCAGGCTAGGGCCACATTGCTCCACTTCCCGCGCTGTTGCCAATGAGTGCCCCGGCCCCAGCCCCAGCAGCCTTCCCGGGCTCCACCGCGACAGGCGGCTTCACCCCCTTCCCAACCACCACGCTCATGATCCTGCCCCTGCCCATGGCTCCCGAACCCTGCCCTGCACTAACCTCGCCCCGCTCTCACCGCTGGCCACTAGGATTTAAAATCCAAGCTGCCTGCCGCTAGGCACCATGGGAACGCCCTCTCCCGCCCGGTTTAAAGGGACAGGCGCGCCCGCTGCACCGCGAGCTGACAGCCGTGAGCAAGGAGACACTTCCAGAACACAAGGTCTCAGCCCCCAACGTCGTCCCCGCATGAGTGTAAAAATTAAAAAGGCACCACTTTTGGGGAATGTGCTCAGTGGGGGGAGCAGCCACTCTCCCTGCTTCCCCCCACCTATGCTACTGGTCTCTAGCACCCAGACACCCAGCTCCCAATGGATCCAAACCCCAAATAAATCTGTTTTATTCTGTATAAACTTATACAGGGTAAACTCATAAATTGTCCGCCCTCTATAACACTGATAGAGAGATATGCACAGCTGTTTGTTCCCCCAGGTATTAATTAGTTACTCTGGGTTAATTAATAAGCAGAAGTGATTTTATTAAGTATAGAAAGTATGATTTAGGTGGTTCCAAGTAATAATAGACTGAACAAAGTAAGTTATCAAGCAAAATAAAACAAAACATGCAAGTCTAAGCCTAATACAGTAGGAAACTGAATACAGGTCAATCTCATCCTCAGAGATGTTCCAAAAAGCTTCTTTCGGAGACTAGACTCCTTCCTAGTCTGGGCCCAATCCTTTTCAGACCAACATTGTGGTTTATGGCCTGGATCCAGCAATCACTCACACCCCTGTAGTTACAGTCCTTTGTCCCAGTTTCTTTCAGGCATCTCTTTGGGGTGGAGAGGCCATCTCTTGGGCCAGATTTAGACAAAATGGAAGGGTTTCCAGGGCCTTTTCTAGTCTGTCTCTTGTGGGTGGAAACCCCTTTGTTCTCCTGTGCAAAATCACATCAACAAGATGGAGTTTGTAACCACCTGGGCAAGTCACAGGTCCATGAATGATTCAGCTTTTTGCAGACCGACACCATTGTTTACATGTTAGTTAGAATGTTTCCAGGAAAGCTCAGATGTGGATTGGCATCTCCCAAAATCCTTTGTCAGTTAAGTGTTTCTTGATTGGGCACTTACTGAGAATAGTCCTTTCTCAAGAAGCTGACGAAATGCTTCACTGAGGCTACTTAGAATCAAACACATTGAGATATAAGTACATAGCCAATATTCATAACTTCAATTACAAAAATGATACACATACAGACAGCATAATCATAACCAGCAAATGACAACCTTTCCATAGACACCTTACTTGACCTCCTTTGTACAAGGTTTGATGCAACTATAGGACCTTGGTTGCATCAATGATCTATACGGTCACAGTTCATATCAATAACGTCACAGAGGCATTGGTCACTTGTTGGTTTGATGTACAGTAAATGGTGGATTCTCTGTAACTTGAAGTCTTTAAATCAAGATTTGAGGACTTCAGTAACTCAGCGTACAACAAGAGTGGATGGGTGAGGTTCTATGGCCTGCAACGTGCAGGAGGTCAGACTAGATGATCATAGTGATTTTCTGGTCTTAAAGCCTATAATTATGTCTACACTGGCAAGTTTCTGTGCCACAAGTTATACCACTTTCATTAAAATGCTGGAATTAAACCGCTGTTGCGTGTCCACACTGTCTCCTTGTGACGCTGGAGCAAATCCACATTAGCAGCTCTTGCAACGGCAAAGACAGCAGCACATTGTGGTAGTTATCCCACTGTGCAACTGGCCGCAGGGTGTTTTGGGAAGGGTTTGCAATGCCTCATGGGGCAGGCACAGTGTCACATGATGCAGGTTTCCCAATCCCATTGTTCCATGGGCATCCTATTACATTGCCAGCTGCTTTTCAACTGAAGTAGGGGAAGGGGGAGAGTGTGTGTGACAGGGAGTGTGTGTGTGTGTACGGGGGGGGCAAGAGAGACAGTGTGTTTTGGAGGGCAAAGAACGTGTCAGCATGCTGTTTTGTAAGTTCAGACAGTGGTAGGAAGCAACCAGTCCTGGGGAAGGGGGAAATTGGCAATAGAGTACGGGAGCCTCTGCGCAAATAGCCTTACAACTCTGGTCGAGGTGCTTTTTTTGCAGCACAGCAGCTGAGGAGTTTCAGTGCACAAAGTGGCTTAGCAGTGTGTACATGTCTGCAGTTTGAGTGCAAAGAGCTGCTTTACTGGGGCAGAAACTTGCCAGTGTAGACAAGCCCGATATCTGATCACTTGGAGAAAAAGATAAATACATTTTTAGCTCATTCCAGCTCAAGGAGATTCATAGGGCAATCTCAAATTAGTAATAAGGGGATGGATTTATCACTCAGATTCTCTATATCTGTAACACTTGTAAGTGAGATGATGCATTGGGTCCTTCAATAGCCATTCATGTCAGTGCTAAACATGCTATATCAAAATTCTATTCTCATGTACCATTATTTCTTTGAAAAGATATATTTTTAGCCACAGTGTATGTTAACCTAGGCCCTGATTCTGCATTGTGCAAGTCCTGCACCTGTTAACTTTAGTGGGACTCCATATGGGTGCAAGGGTTTGCCAGTACAGATCAGGTTGCAGGATAGTTGCCATAGTATGCATATGCATCTTTCATTTATTTTGAAAAGTCTCTTCCCGGTACTCGGCTTTAAACTCTTCCTATTTGACACTTCTTTACTTACCATTTCAATTAAATTAAGTTTGCTGTTATGATATAAACTTCTAACTTTAATTGTTTTATAAATTTTATTTATCTTGTTACTACTATAGAAAGGGACTGGATTTATGTATTTGAAGATGGTCAGCAGATTAACCCCAATTACTTATTTGTACAATATAGGCTATAAGAAAGAGGAACCATATTTGTATCGCTCAAACACCAATGAATTCAAGAATATCATTACAGTGTCAACAAATCCGTTTTGGCTTTTGCTGTGGTACTGTCCACAAAGCAACCGCCCTTCGGAATGGTATATCTGGATCCAAGACAACCAAAACAGTAATGAACACGAGTTTAAAAATTGCTGTAGTTGATAAGAGACCCCAGCTATCTAATTGATAGTATCCAGATCCACAAAGGGATTTAGTATTGTGACACTCAGCATCACAATGCCTAAGCTTTAATCACCTAGAAAATCATCGGAACACATTGGATCCACAAAGCTTGAGTTAGGTGCTAGGCTCCCTATACAACAAATGGGGAGATAGGCACCTAAGAATGCAACCAACAAAAGCCAGCCCTTAGGTAGAGAGCTACCTAAGCTAGCCAATGGGAGCTGCCAATGAGAGGGGTGCATCTTAAGCCTCCAGTGACTATTAAATGGAAGTGGAACAGTGTCAAGAGGAGCAATTGAGGGAACTCCACATTAGACTATTAGACATAAGCACTTTTCTGATGGGTGTGTGGGAGACCCCTTCTAATCCTTTCTCTCTCCATCAAGCAGAAGGAGGAATTGAAGCTGGGTCTCCCACATCCTGGGTGAGTGCTCTAACCTGTGGGCTAGTTATAAGGTGGGCACCAGGACCTCCTGCTTTATCCAGCTTTTGAATGGGGTCTGAGCTGGTAGAGGTGTTCTCAGCAATCAGATTGGGCTATGCAGGTAAAATAGGTGCTCTTGTGCATACCTTCCCCAGTATGTGGAACATGCTGAGGCTTAAGCAGGAGATAAATGCCTGGATGCCTAGAGTGAAGAAGCAGTGCACATACATGCAGATGTTTCTGCCTCTGGGTAGGGAATTTTTACTGCAAAATGTAGTTGCAGAGAGTTAGTTTATGAGGCTACAGGGTAGCCGCAGCCACGCGGGAGTTTTGTGGATAGCAATGGAGACTAAAACTGGGACTAAGGCTCCTAAATCTGGGGGCTAGGCAACTAAGTCCTTTTGTGTACCTGGGCCTAGCTCGCTAAATATTACAGGTCATATTCAGATAAAGAGCGCTCAAAGCTAGCGACATTTGTAGTTTGCACTCAGCATCTTTAGCTCAAAACTACATCTGGACAGTAAGTCTATGAATAATACTTCAAAATGCCATTAATATCAATGGAGCGTAGCTAGCCTTTCACCTTGGAAAAGCTGCATTTATAACTGATGCATGCATGCCTTTAAAACTGATTAAATGGTCTGGCTATGTACCACAGTTACCAAGTCAAAATTTGTCCTTATCTCTATATAGCCACACACACCGTGGCACAATTTGTTACTCATGGTTATCCACCGAATAAGCGGAGGACTAGAATACCAAGGGCCAGACCCTATGTGAGCATTTAGAGAAGGGAGTAGTATAGAGTCTCCCTCATCATTTGCACATCCTAAGCTAGGGCCTCTCACAGCTGGAAAAGGGCAGAGGCTGTTCCGCCAGGGCTCTCCAAAGAGGACAGAGTGAAACAGGTAGTGCCCTAGCCCCACTCCCACATTGCACTAGCTTAGGGAGGGGACTGTCCACACAGTGGGGAGCAGCAGTCTCCCTGCACATGAGGCTGCTCAGGGAAGGATTGTGTCTGCATAACCAGGGTTAACTCCAGGTGCTGTAGCTTGGCCTAAGAAATATTCAAACAGCTTAGAAACATTTGTATGAAGAATGTAGCACGAGCATATAGAATACATCACAGGCAGTCAGGAATGCTTTTCCTGAGATGGATGGTAAAACAAAAACATCTACATTAACAGGCAAAGCCTAGGAATAAGCAATGTTACCGTTGAACTGGCAGCTTTGAAAACATGCAGTGCTCACTTAGGCTTCAGGAAATAGCACTAGTGGGGGACTGTCTCTATGGGTTTCCCTCAGTTTATTGAGCTGAAGGACCTTAGCTCGCCTGTCCCCTAATGATATTCTGCAAGTTGTCTTCCCTTTTTGAAATAAAACAAAAGAAGCATTCTTAGATGAAGTCTGAGGAAGATCTCTGGGGCATTTACTACACATGAATTTGGTGATGTAATAGAGAACATCTTAACTGGAGATCTGAGTAAGATTTCTCCCCCCTCCCCCCCAATTCTGTTAGGAGTTCTTGAAAAGACCTGTTAGCTTCTTTTAATATGAGTGAAGGAGGATGCTAATTTACTACAGCAGGAGATTCCCAAGGGGGTCCTAACATTTTTAAAATGGCATGTGTTCTAGAGTAAACCAAGGAGGATTGTGGGGTGGGGTGGATTGGCAGGTTTTCTACATTTTTGTTTCATCATCTCTATTTCTGTCTTTACAACACTTATTATACCAAAAATTTATGGGACCTAAGAGTACACACAATGGGAACTGTTCATTGTATAGCCTTACTGCACTGCAAATGTATTTCACCTAATCTATGTTTTTATTCAATAGGTACCAATAAAGATTGTTTTCCCCCCAATCAGTTTTATACATTTTGAGTTACTTTTTAACTAAGCTGGCCCTTGTCCATAATCTGCTCGGTGTATTGTATGATGAACATTTTCAAATTACATGGTTTGCGGTTCCTAGTTCCATTGAATTTACAACTGCTTTCAGACTCAGTGAACTGCATTTGATAAGGCTGTATTTGGTCCAGAACCTTTCTTTAGGTACATAATTGAAACTGTTCTACCAAATCTGTTTCACTTAGAACTATATTCACATCATTCTGTCAGCCACTCAAAAATATCTGATAAAGCCATGAACACTTAGGATGGTGTTATAATGCCATTTAATCATTTTTTTCCCTAAAGCACTGGCACACGTGAATGCCATAATGAAAATCATGTAGGTGTCCAGACAGAAGAACTGGATATTCCAATGTGTGCGGTCTCATAGTGTTGTAATTATAAATTCAGAGACACAGATGTCACATTAAGGGATAGTCCAGCCTATCCACTGCCATTTAGAGACTAGCAGGTGTCTGATAAAGCACTCAGTGGAGTCTTCCATCTGTTTGACCATCACAGCTCATGCAGCGTATAGTTCTCCCCTTCCAACAGTGGTATTATAAAACATCAGAGGTTTTTAAGAGCTATATAAACATGGAGTATGATAAAGGCGCTTTATGAACATATTTTTGCTTGTAGACTCTCAGTGTGATTTATTTCTTCCCTAAGTCACTCCACAATAACACATTTAGCCTCAGAGTTTATCGCTGTGCTGAATAACAGACATTTTCCTCCCTAGGTGATTTCCAGTTCTCTTCCAGCAACAGATGTTAGTGAAAAAAGAAAAAGCTAGCTCTATTCACCATATTCCAGAGGAATTAATAATAAAGGGCTTGTATAATAAAGTGAGTGTTTTTTTTTTCTTGTTTGTTTTTATAGATCTCTTTACCAAGGTGTACAAGAAGAAAAGTGGATTATGATGTTATAGTCAGACAAAGTAAATGAATGAAGGATGGATGGAGCACTATCTTTAGATTATAGCCATTAGAAATGTTATAGAAGAACAAGCAGCAATCTTCCTAGATAAAAATGTGAGTTCTAGAGGTCTAATTCGGTCTTCTATATTAAGAACAGTAATGCTACTTTTATTCAATTTTGAAAATAAATGTATTTAACCAGATCATCTGATGGTATGTACTATTTGAAGAACCAACGGAATAAGATGTGCTGATGCAAGGCCTTAGGCTTTCTACTCTTTCCCATGCTATCATAATTAAGAATCACTTATTATTTAAGCCAAGGATATTTGGGTTCATTTTTGTACAGTGGATGGGATTTTCAAAAGTGCCTAAGTGACTTAGGAGCACAAGCCTGATTATTTTCTGTGTTCCTAAGTCACTTAGTGCTTTTGAAATACCACTCAGTTAATTATCTAACAACTGAGCATTTAAACACCTAGTTCCAGAGAGAAGACGTCAGTTGTCCTGCTCCTAATACAATGGGCAGAGCTGCACAAATAATTCACAGTGAACAATTCAATTGAAAAATTTCACCAGTTTGAAACCGAAAAAATGTTTGTGAACAGAGAGTGAAATTCTCACATTTATTCTGTATCAAAGCTCTGAGAATTTCTTCAGCAAATAATTCTTGGGCTGCATTCTTGAGATGAAAGAGGCAACTAACCAGCACAGTGCAAATTGCACAGCTGAATGTACTACTTTCAGTTTCCTTTTAGTGATAGTCAAGAATTTGATCTTAAAACTCATAGTCTGTGAGTATTTGTAATAATAAAGCTTGACAGTTTGAAAGTTTATGGAATGCAAACATGACAGGGTTGCAAATACATTTAAACAGAAATAGACTTTTGAATTTGCATATCTATCCATGAACAGTTTTTCACCATTTGCCCTAGTATCAGAATCAGAACTGGTTCTTAAACTGTGGTCCATAAAGATTGCATTCTAGATAATGAGACATTTTGAGAATGATGAAATCAAGGGCTGGAGGGTGAAAAGATCTTGCAAAGTTGTCTACAAAATCCACAGGTTGGAAGAACCATTGCCTCTAAAGTATGAATCCATCACTGCTCTAACCACTCCACTGTACTCTCTCTTTTGGGAAATATAGTGCATTTGTCCTATGGGGCATGCAGAGATATAAGATCCCACCAACCCCATTCACAGCTTTATAGAGCCTACTCCAAAGATGGCTTGGGTGCAGGGAGGGGAGGGAAGTATTCCCCATCTCAGTGAGCAGGTGGTTGGATAGGGGCAGCGGCAACAGCTCTCTGGTTGCAGAGAGGAAAATAAAGTGCATCCAACACAAGGCTGTTGCAACTTACTACCTCTGGAGTAAGAGGGGAACAGAGGAGGAACTGAGTCTGTGCATCACTCAAGCTAAAATCTGAGACAAAAAGCTCCATTTAGCCCTTTTTTAAAAATTAATTGTATATTTATACATGCAACAGATTTGTCATGATCTCATTATTGCAGTACCACAGAACTGATTTTGCATACTATCTTTTATATAAAACATATCACAAGCATTTCAATTATATCACAGCAGTGGCATCTGCAATTATTGTGGGGCGGAGAGAGGGGAGAAGGGATAAAGGGTACGAGAGATTGACTGAGTACAAGGAAACTGAGGATAGGATTTGATTGTTTTAGTAGAGAGAAGGTTATGGCTTATAAGACAGGGAGAAAAGATAGTTCTCCAGATGGGAAATGAAGAGAGTCATGGAATCAATTAACTGCACAGAGGTGGTTCCAGATGGCGGGGGCAGCATGGGAGAAGAGTCTGCTGCTAGAAATGGGAGGAGGAGGGAAAGGGTTCAAGATGAGCTTAGCAGCACAGTAAATCATGGATATTGCTTCACTTCCACAGCATAAAGAATGAGGTCAGTAGTTGGGATGTGGGGGGCCTTGCCTCATGCTACACGCATATTTTTTACCTTTTTATTATCTATCAGGATCCTGCAAACAACATTGTCTGTCAGATCCTCGATTTGTTAACCTTCTGGACATTCGGAAAGGGCCATTCCCACCCCCCACCCAAGAGTTCAGAGAGGGAGATGGGCTGTGGGAAGAGGTATGAAGGGAGGGGATACTTAAATATGGGCTTGATATTATGATTGTAGTTATAGGGATCTATATATTTCTGTGGTGGGAGAGGTTATTTTGTGTGTGTATAATTATATCTGAAGCTCTCTCTATAGTCAAATATACCTCTATTTTTCTATCATCTAAAAACAATGTTAGGCTGAGATTTTCAAGTTAATGGAAATTGGCTATCCACATCCCATGACGTAGGCTTTGATAGTCTCACCCTTAATGTTTGCAGTGTCCAGTATATTTTTTGTAAGTGAGTCCACAATATACAATGGGGCCTTGAAGCAGAGTTAAAAAACTACATGAATATAACTGTATAGTCACATTGATCACCTGTATGTGTTACTGCCACACAGGGAGAGTGTGCATTTTTGGCAGAGCTCCCTCTGTGTACAAGTCATCTCCCGGTGGAGCAGTAACACATTCAGGTAGCCATGACTGGATCCAACAAAAATAGCTAAAAAACAAAACAAAACACTATCTAAAAATTAACCCATTTTTTGGGGCAGGGTTAAAAAACAAAAACAAGCCACACTTCTGCTAACATGGTAAGTCACTATTGCCTTGAGCAGTAGTGGCATCCACAGATATAACTCCATATGCAAGATAACATTTTTAGCAAATTGGAATAAAGTCAAATGGACCATTATTCTGGTACTGGAATTGGGTACAACTAGAATCTTTATGTTAACTCTCGTCCCCCAAAATCTTTCACATTCTAAACAACATCTATATGACTCTGTATGGTACAAACCTATAAAAGGCCAAAACATCATGTACCATCATTTACTATTTTCTATCTCAATCATTATTTTGAGTGTGTTTATTAAATCTGTGTAGCAGGGCGGACTCACCCCTGCAGCACCTCCTGCTGGTCTAAGTGAGTTAGCTCGATTTCCAGACCGGAGCACACTCTGCAGACCAGTGATCCACTACTGCTTGGCCCCCATATCCCTCCCTGTACTCCGGTGCTCTGTTAGCTGGGGTGCTGCCCCCTGGCAGTAACCCCTTTCTCTCAGGGTCTCCCCTCCCCCGGAAACCCCCACCCACTATCCCCAGCTCGCCTCATTATAAGGCTACTGCCAGTCATCGTCTAGCCCCCATGCCCTGGGGCAGACTGCAGTATCAGCCTAGTCGTCACTGGCAAGGTTGGGTTTGGACCTGCTGCCTTTGCCTACCCCTGGGCTGCCCTCTGCAACCCCCAGTATCTGTTGGCCCTATGCTAGGCCACAGCCTGGAGCTTTCCAGGCTGTAGCTCCCCAGCTCCACTCAGGTACCCTATCTCTAGCTCCCTGCAGCCAGGCCCTTCTCTCTCTGAATGCAGAGAGAGAGTCCTGAGCTCCTGGCTCCCAGCCTCTTTATACAGGCCAGCTGGGGCCTGATTGGGGCATGACCCAGCTGTGGCTGTTTCCCCAATCAGCCTAAGGTTTTCTTTCTCAACCCCAGCCCTTTCCAAGGGCTGTCTTAAACCCCTCAGAACAGGAGTGGGTGACCACCCCGCTGGTAAAACGGGAACCAGATAGGAACTAGCAGTATGTGATAATATTTAAAGGCTTATTTAAACCTTGGTACATTTATCAATATAACTAAAAATCATGAGCGTTTCTAGTGGTTGAACCATGACACTTTGAGTCAAGACAACTTGGTCTTTTCCTGGATTGGTCACTGAATTCTTGTGTGATCTTCATTTTTTTGATGACTCAGCAAGTTTGATTGAGGAAAAATAACTGATATGTTGAGACTTTTTTGTAAGGAGTTTGACTTGGCATGAAATTGATTAAAAATTAGCATCATACACTAGAATTTAAACACCCATCAAATGGATTAAAAAGCTCACCAACTGACAGATTTCAAGAAGTGATTGTTAATGGTAAATCAGCATTGCTTCCATATAAATAATAAAAATATTGAATAGTGTCAGGCTAGAACCAATCCCTAGAAATACCCTCATTTAAAAAAAAAATCACTGTCAAAATTGGGCAGATGGCTCAATTAGTGGAGCGGTAAATGATAAGGATAGGAAAAGTTATACAGAGCAATCTGGATTACTTCATGAACTGGGCCCATTTAAACAAAATCCATTTTAATATAGCCAAATGCATGGCTATACATATAGGAACAAAAAATGCAGACCATAGCTACAGAGATGGGGGCCGTGTCAAGGAAAGCAGTGACTTTCAAAATAACTAAGGAGTCTCAGGGGACAAGGAACTCAACATGAGCAACCAGTGTAATGCTGTGGCAAAAGGGCTAGTACACTCCTTAGATGTATAAACAATGGATTAGTGAGGAGGAGAAAGGAAATAATTTCATCTTTGTGTATGGTGTAAGGAGAGTGATACTGGAATGCTAGGTTCAGTTCTGATGTCCACCATTTTAAGAAGAGACAAAAAATGGAGAGGGTTCAGAAAAGAGCCACAAAAATGATTCAAGGGGTAGATAAAATATCTTCATAGTAAGAAGTTCTAAAAAGAGCTCAATTTGATTATCTTATCAAAGAAGATGAAGAAATGACTTGATGAGAAGAGAAGATACTGGATACAAAAGAGCTCTGTACTATAGCCAAGAAAGGTGTAATAAGAACCAATGGCTAGAAGCTGAAGCAAGACAAATTCAACTTAAAAATAAGGTATACATTTTTAACAGCAAGGGTGATTAACCATTGGAACAAACTATCAAGGGAAGTGGTGGATTCTCCATCCCTTGTTATCAAATCATGTCTGGATGCCTTTCTGGAAGATTTTCTTTAGCCAAAACACAAAAGTTATTGGGTTCAATGCACGGGTGACTCAGTGAAATTCTATGGCTTGTGATTTACAGGAGGTCAAGCCAAATGTCGCATGGTCTCTTCTGGTTCTAAAAATCTATGAATCTTTGACAAGATGTAATATACATCCAAATTTATTTAATGCTTGTGAAGTTCTCAGAGATCCTCAGATAAAGATTGGTCCATAAGCAAAATGTATTATAAACATTTAAGTAGTCTAATCAAGTCCTAAACAAACAGGATACAAAGAGGATACAGAAGGAGTACATGTGTGTACAAACTGTTTACATGCACCCCAACAAGCAAGGAACCTCTGCTATTATGTCTCAAACACTCATAGCATTTTTTTTTTTTGCATGAAAAGTAAAACTAAATATCAGCCTCTGGCTTTAGTTTTTCCATTATTTTATTTTGGATGGAGCAGTGTGACTTCTTTCTGAAAGGAAATGAAAACATACACAATCTAGTCTTTAATGGAATACTCAAGATGTATTGTTTCATTATAAAAGATAACAGTTGTAATTTTCAGTCGATATTGCTAAAGAGTGGCCATCTCATTGCAGACTCCAGGAACAATCTATAACGGCTATAGCTGCACCTTCCCAAATGTACAATGCAGCAGATCCTCACAGGAGATGTAAAACCATACAGCACAAATAGGCTCCCTCAGAAATTGTCCTTGAACTGTGAATTTTTCCTGCACTAATCTCAGTGCTGACAAGTTCCAAAGAGAATTCTATCTGATCCTTCTGGCTAGGGGCTGTGTAGTTGTGCTGCTGGAACATGACAGAAAGAATACCTTTAAAGGAGAGAGGCTTCAGGGTTGTGCAACACCCATGTCTTTATTTACTTACAGTTATCCCACCACCAGTGTCTATCTATTTACAAACTTTACAGGATTATTCAACCTCTTTTACAGGCTGAGCCAGCCTTCAGCTAGGAGGCCTCCAGTTCCCTCCCTAACTGACTGACTGACTTCTCCCTGGCTGCCCCCCAGCCTTCTGGCTCCCTCCCAGCCTTTATAGCCCTTGGCTTGTCAGGCCAGCAGGTGTTGCCAATTCTCAGGCCAGCATCAGGCCTTTTCCATCAGCCCCAATCTGTTTCCCCTGATTGGAGCTGACTGGGCAGGGGCTAATTGGGTGCTTTTGCACCAGCACCCTGCTACAGGGAGCAAACACCAAAAGCTATTTGAACATGGAGGAAGATGTAGGGCTATATTGCACATTAAAGGCACAGACCTACTTTATGTTAAAACAAAGCAAGAGCCCCAGGAAGGATTTCAAGGTGGACTCTAGTTAACTACAACATCAGAAGGTTCCCCTCCTATTAAATAGGTTCAGCATGTTCTCCTTTTTCTGCCTGGCCTGCTCTGGATGGGGGACAGGACCATGGCACCCTTTCCCCTTTGAAGAAGCTGGTACTCCACTGTTCCTAGTGTGGAGATGCATTTTCATATCACCCACATTATATATTTATTGTGAGCGTATCCTGTGCAAAGGCACAATGCTGGGAGGAAGGCTCCTTGTATCTACACACATTCCTGGAAGGCCAGACAAAACCAATATGGCACTCAGTAACTTACAGCATATTTGCAAGACTGAGATAGAATAAGAACCTATTTGAACCAGTTCTCCCATCCCTCATAATAGCCCTGTGGAGCAGGACCGGCTCCAGGGTTTTTGCCGTCCCAAGCGGCGGAAAAAAATAAAATAAAATAAAATAAAAAGCCGTGATGGCAATTGCAATCGGCGGCACTCCAGCAGCAGCTCCACCATGCTGCTTTCTTCTTCGGCAGGAATTCGGCAGCAGGTGCTTCCCTCCGAGAGGGATCCACCGCCGAAATGCCGCCTAACAGCCCAACGTGCAGCCCCTTCCCCTTGGCCGCCCCAAGCACCTGCTTGCTGGGCTGGTGCCTGGAGCCGGCCCTGCTGTGGAGACTCAGAAGTAAAATCTGTTACTGAAACAGTTTAGTATTTTTTCCCATTGAACATGAATTCTAGGTGGTTATTGTAGGGTTGCTCCTGTGTGCGACGCTGCAGCCCCCTCCCTTTAAAATAAACCTAATATGTATAAAAATACATGGATTTAAAAAACTGATAAGGGCAAAAAGGATGTCAAATTATGAGCATAAAAATCTTTGATGCTCTGTCTTTAACTTTTACACTGCTAGGTATAGACTATTCTCTTCTCAACTGGTAGAGCTTTGATCTATTTTACCTAATGTAAAATATTAGAAAGGAAACAAAAAAAGATTATAGAATAGATACACTCTATATCCCAACACTGGAAGAACCACATCTCCAGAAATATTTAGGATGCCACCCTACAATAAATAATTTTGAAAGTATTATATTTTAAAACATCAGGGATATCCATGTTCCCTTTGGACTGCACTTTCTCTGTCTTATTTTAGGCAGATTTATTGAAGGCAGGATCACGAACTGTACTTCCAGTGGAATGATTTTAGCACTCATGCTAAATAAAAGGAATCAGAAATCTAAACCATCCTACATTTGCAATTTTTAAGAAATTTAAATTCACTGTGTGACCTTTTAGGTCCTTTAAAGCCCCGGTTAACATGTGACAGTGATTATGTTTCATAGTATGTTAAATGTAATTCACAAAGGTTATGTAGATAGCACATTTTAAAATAGCCTGGTAGTTGATAATACCCAGTATATGTGACATTTAATCAACTTCAGTCTGATGGAACTGTAACAGTGTCTGCCCCTTAGGCTATTTGAATGAGCAGAAAAAGGGGAAAAGTGCTGGAAATGTCTTGCCGTTAGGCTGCTAGCTCCCCTGTATTCTCTGCTAATGCACTTGGACCCTAACCTACAGTAATCACAGAATGCACACTGAGAAGGTAATGGAGTTTCACTCAGTTCAAGGTCACCGTACAGCCCTCATGCTACACGACATAACTTGCTGTTTTAGAGATGCGGATGTGTGACTGTAGTAAACTAGATGAAGAGGAGATGGATTTATTTGCCCCTAGCCAGAAGTAACAGTTACACAGGAAAAACTAAAAAGTCAAGAGGAGAATATCATGCATTAATACTTCATCATAAAGGATAGTAAAGCAATTGAACTGCAATTGTGATGCACAGAAAAATCAGAAAGAAGGTTTACAGGAAAATACTGTGGATTAGGAAAGCCTCCAGAATGGCACATCCACATGACCTACTGAAACAACAACAATATATACACCGTATAATAGCTTCATATTTATGCATCAGTATTATGCCTCTCTCTTTATAAGTGTGGCAGTGTAGAAGCTGTCAAACAAAACAACCCTCCAATTTCAAGGGTGTTTCAATGAAGCACTCACTCAGAACACTGTTGGCTTTTTGATACAGAAATATAGTTTATTCTACAAGGAAAGAATTTTTTCCTTCCTCCCCCTCCTTTCTTCATTTCTAGAGCACATCTCAGCATGAAACAGCTACACCCGGAAAAATGGCACAAAGAACCTCAACAGTGGCATTTTAACAAGCCTAAATGATTTAGAGTCTGTACAAATCTTATTGGATTGGGCACAATTAGTATGAGGGGAGCATTGCCTGAGTGCATTGAGTTGTGAACTCTCTTGGTCTGAGACATTAAGAGACTTTGCTATGTACCGTATGCTGCAGTACTGCAGGAAGACGGGGCATTCATTAATTTCAGTTGCATCACTGAGAAGGACAAGAAGAGGGAGGCACTCAGGTGATCGTGTATTTAAAAAAAAAATGCACTGACTTATCTGTTTTTACTGTTTATATAAAATCCAGGAATGATGTATTGGTGAGTAGTGTGGAGGGAATTAGAATCAAAAGGGAAAAAGTCATACCAAGCTACTTTACATAGCACAGAAACAGGAGCATAATATCATACTGTAAATAGGGAACGGGCTTTAAGAAAAAAAAAAAGCCAAACAAACAAAAAAAAACCACACCACTAGAACACTTTCCTCTCTCTCTCTCATTTCATCTAAGCCTGGTGTACTTTTAGCATTTTGGAGATTATTTTTTGTCCTCCCCTCTTTTTCAAATGGGCTGGAACTGGAAGTGTCAAAATATATCAGAGAAGTGAAATGCCAAGAAAACAGGCTCAAGGATCAGAAAAACAAATCAGGTTTCATGAGCAAGCCTGATTTTATGAGATTTCTATCTCAATTCCATGGACTCCACAAGTTCAGATAGTTAGGTTAATGATTAGGCTGCTGGCATTCTGAGATCACTGCCTGTCATGCTGACCAATATTGTCTCATTGTTTCCTTGTAATCTCCCTTTGTAATCTCTCCATCTATTTCTCTTGTCTGATACGTAAATAAATTTATTTGGAGCAGGGACAGTCTTTGTTCTTTATTTCTACAGGGCCTAGCACAATGGGGGCCCTGATTCCTGACTGGGGCTCTTAGATGCTACAGTAATATAAAAAAAAGTAATAGTCCAACTATCTGGACTTCTGGATGCTTTTCAAACTGCATGCAAATCTATCTCAGGGCATGAGTGTGTACGCACCACTCATAAATTATATTATAATTTCTCATTGCTTTACTATGGCCTCCCAGGACTTTAAAGCCCATGAAAATCACCTTCATAATCCTACTCCCACTTTACAACAGTCAGCATGCTTCACTGATTGTGTTACAAAAGCTTCGGATTTTCACCCTTGCAACTCCATTCAGAATTTACACCTGACTTTCACTGGTGTACTTGTCATCAGAATCAGGTCCGGCAGTGGATCCCGAGTCCTCATTTACCAGCAGGATAAGGCTCTAGAATATGCTAGGTCCCTGCCCAGGGGTGAAAGGTGAAGATATTTTCTTGTTTCTTCTCTACTTCCCCCCCTTGTGCCAACATATAGGGCTAGGCCCTAATCTACATACATCCCCAACAAGTTATCATGAAGCCTTGCCATAATTTTGCTTTAATATAAGCTAGGATTCACTATGGCAATATAGACATCTATGGACTATGGCAATGCAGGGATGTAAAGGGGTACAGGTACCATAGGTAACAGTATGGCAGTGGAAGTAGGCTGGGTCGAGCTGCTTTTTCTTATCCCCCTGCCACAAACAGGCAGGAGAGGGCAGAACTGGCCTGAACTCTGTCCCACCAGTAGACAGGGCAGTATAATTGCTCTTGGCACATCAGGCTGTGTGAGCTGTGGTGGGTATATAGACCTAAAGCAGTTTAAATCTCCCTGCTGGTCTAGGGAGGGAGTAATCAACTCTGAGTCAGACTCCTTTCTGGGGCTGCTCCAGCAGTGGCAAATTAACACTCTGGCCTTTACTCTGGGCATACAGTGATCTCATGACCTAGCTCTATATTAGGCTCTCAAAGAAACAAAGCAGCTAGATAGAGCAGCAGGAAAACAAATATTTACCATATAAATGTAAAAAAGCCAAAATGAACAATTGTGTGCAATAAGGGGAAAAAATAAGTAGGGAAAGCCAATTAAAAAGTTTTAAAATCATAAAATTGCTTGGTAAATTAGGATGATATCTTCCATTGTTGTTTTCAGTATTGTAGCCATAGTAGGCCTATGAGAGAGACAAGGTGAGAGAGGCAAATTTTTGAGCTGCTATCCGGCCTTTAAAAAAAAAAAAAAAAGTGCAGCAGCTCTGGCCCTCAAAAGCCTGCTTCTTCCACCAACAGAAGTTGATCCAATAAAAGGTATTCCATCTCCCACCTTGTCTTTCAGGTAAATAGGCAAACAGCATGACAGAGACTTAAGGGGATGGCAGGTAGGAGGTGGAAAACTGAACTGACTGTGCCAAACCTGAAGAGCTTTAAAAATATTTGTAGAGTTGTATAGCATTGTTGAAATGGAACTGGGTAGAATGATCATAGCAGGCATTTGTTCTGGCAAGGGTTATAATTATTGCTCGGAAGGTTTCTGAAAAAATTGGGGGAGAATTAGTTGCAATAAGATGGCTTAATAACTGAACATTTTTGAAGGTCTGGTCCCAGCCTCTGAGAGGTGACTCCTTCAGACCCTATAAGTCTACTAAACTTTCCTGCATTGGCAATGGGAGCACAGATATCCTGTTGGATTATTCTCCATTAAAAAAAAAAAAAAAAAAAAAAGCTACACGTGAAGATGTTAGTTTTCCCCTTTAAAGCCAAAAAGTACATCAAACAAGATGTACTGTGAAAATATTCTCATAATCCCCATGATCTTTGTCCCTGACCCCACCTGAGGCCAAAGCAAGTTGTGTTCCTAATCTATTAGAGATGGGATGAAAATGAAATTGTTTCAACCTGAATGCCCCTTATAATACTGGTTATTCAGCTGTCATTAACTCAGATTGTTGGGATCCATCAGCCATTAGGAAAGCAGCATGTCAGTATACAAATTGGGAATGCTCAAAGTAATTGCAGCAAGCAAGTTTGCCAAGTTTCAGTTGGCAAGGTAGTCAGTCAGGTGTAACAATTTGCCAACTGGACACCATCAAATTAGGCCTGAATAAAGATGGCATGGGTGGGTCACTACAAAAAGTAAATTTTCCTTCTGTTGATATTCACCCATTCTTGTCAACTGTTGAGAATAGGCCACTTTCACCTTGATTGAATTGGCCTCATTAGCACTGATAACCCACTTGGTGAGGCAACTCCCATCTTTTCATGTGCACGGTGTGTGTGTGTGTGTGTGTGTGTGTGTGTGTGTGTGTGTACACACACACACACACACACACCCCTATATTTTTCACTCCATGCATCTGATGAAGTGGGTTTTAGCCCACGAAAGCTTATGCCCAAACAAATCTGTTAGTATCTAAGGTGCCACAAGGACTCCTCATTAATTTTAGACTTGCTGTCCACAAATCAAGTTAAGCTAACTTGATCTCATTAAGTTCTCATGTTGCCATGTTGTACAGGGAAAAAAAAAAAAAAAAAAAAAAAAAAAAAAAAAAAAAAGGACATGCAATGCCTATTAAATAATCACCTACAAGGAGCAATTACGTAAACCGAATGCATATTCTACTGCTTGCAGAGTCTGTCATGTTCTCACGTTACTAGGCAGAGCACTGATTTTCACTAAATCTTACTGTACTTTCCTTGATCATGCATGTATGGTATGCAGGATATCCATTTTTTTTAATGTGTTATAGATCCAAGTTGCATTCAATGAAGTAACATACATACAGCAAAAGCACTATTAGTCCTTTCAGCTCTGTGGACACCTAATGCTGTGTGATCCAATGTCAGCGTGTGTTATCTCCATTCTATATTTAAAGCACTTTCTAAATTTAGTAAGCAGATCTCTGTACCTTTTCTTTTGGCAAACTAACATTATTGACCTGAAATAAAGAGGAATTGAATAAGAGGTTCTCTGTAGTAAGACCCAACATGTTGACCTATTCACTCACTGCTGAGAAAAAGCAAAAATCTTTATATGCCACATCTGCACAGTGTGGGCCTCTTTTTGATAATCCAAGCAAAGGCAAAGAGCTTCTTTTAGATGGATTAGACTTAGATTCAATAGGTGATATCATGAATAGAATACAGTGCTTTATCAGAAGTATGATGGGTTAGACACACCCAGCTGCTCCAACACAGACCTAGGGTCTGAATTACTTGCCCCAAAGCTGCAGACTTGACTGAAAAGCAGCTAACAGAAGTGTTCTTATCTTTAACACTCAGACCCCATTGGGAGTTGGGCATCTAAAACCCAAATAAATCCGTTTTACCCTGTATAAAGCTTATACAAGGTAAGCTCATAAATTGTTCGCCCTCTACAACACAGAGAGATATGCACAGCTGTTTGCCGCCCCCCCCCCAGCTATTAATACATACTCTGGGCTAATTAATAAGTAAAAAGTGATTTTATTAAATACAGAAAGTAGGATTTAAGTGGTTCCAAGTAGTAACAGACAGAACAGAGTGAGTTACCAAGCAAAATAAAATAAAACATGCAAATCTAAGCCTAATACAGATAATATCTCCCCTTGAAAGATGTTTCAATATGTTTCTTTCACAGACTGGATGCCTTCCTAGTCAGAGCACAATCCTTTCCCCTGGTACAGCCCTTGTTCCAGCTCAGGTGGTAGCTAGGGGATTCCTCATGATGGCTCTGCTTTGTTCTGTTCCACCCATTTATATATCTTTTACATAAGGTGGGAATCCTTTGTCCCTCTGTGGGTTCTCACCCCTTCCTTCTCAATGGAAAGACACCAGGTTGAAGATGGATTCCATTCAGGTGACATGATCACATGTCACTGCAAGACTTCATTACCCACTTGCCAGCACACACATACAGGAAGACTTACAGGTAAAACACAGCCAACTGCAGTCAATTGTCCTGGTTAATGGGAGTTATCAGGATTCCAAACCAGTATTAATGGCCCACACTTTGCATAATTACAATAGACCCTCAGAGTTATATTTCATAACTCCCCCCCGCCGAGCGCCGCGCCCCGCGCCGCCCCCCCCCCCCCACCGCATGCCGCGCCGCCAGAGCGCCCCCCGCCGAGCGCTGCGCCGCCGGAGCACCCCTCCCCCCCACGGAATGCTGCGCCGCGCCGCCCCCCGCCACCCCAAGGTTGGCCGCCCCAAGCATGCGCTTGGTTGCCTGGTGCCTGGAGCCAGCCCTGTTTGTAATGATACCTTACAAGAGACCTCTTACATGAAGCATATGCCAGTTACATTATATAGGATTTTATGAAAATATGCTAGTGTGTAACATCACAAGAAGCATCCCAGCTGGTCTGAAAGGCATAAAAAAAGTTAAGCTATAGGGCTGATTTACATCTTCAGTTCTATTGAAATTGATGTCCATCTCACAGCTGTTTTGCCAACTGGTTGGTACTGGCCATTTATCTCTAATGTGTGATTGATACCAATAGGTGAAAGCAAAGCACAGTAACTTACTACCTCAGGGCTGTGAATTTGTGTGTCATTGTCTCCACCATCAGCTTCCTCAGCTTTAGTGTTTCTTTGCTTGGAAGAGTAGGGGATGCAGTAACTTTGTCCCCCACCCGCAAGATTTTGTACCTGTATAGAAGAAAATGTCAGTGTTAATTTTTCATGTCCAAGTCTATCATATAGGTATAAAAACCAGATGTAAAATACACAAAAACAGTTTGGCAGTAAACTACAGCAGAAAATTAAATATAACAATCTGTCCAAAATTATACACACCCACAAAATTATGTTAAAAGAACATTAAGGTTGTGAAGTCAAGCACTCAAGTTAGGAAATGTCAGAATTAAGGTTGCCTGTGCAATTTTAATTTAGTCCTTTAGTCCTTTTGTGCATATGCATTATGATAGTCGTTAATCACATACTTTTTTTTCCCCCCAACAGAATACCTGCCTCCTTCAGTGCTCAATTAATGAACAGCTATTCAATATTGTGTTTTCTTATTGTTCAATGTGTGGCCCTATGCCTTGTTTGCCGCACACTAGTCAAACCCTGCTCTGAAGACAGACTTATTAATTTTTTCATGGCTTTTCTAGGTCTCTCACTCTACTATTTGAGTTCTTCACACGTCAATGAACTTATTTTCAAAGCACTCCTCTGAGATGGGTTATCATCCTCCTAATTTTACAGGAGGGGAATTGAGGCACAGAGATATTAGGGTCAAAAGTTTCCAGTAATTTTGGGTGCCTGATTGAGATGACTGACTGGATTTTTTCAAGTTACTTACCCTTATATAGCATTGCTTATGTTCAGAGTATCACTCCTCCACTGCACTTGCAGCTGTGAGCACTCAGTATTTCTGTAGTTCAAGCCTCAGGATCTCAAGGCAGGCACCCAGAAAATGAAGAGCACACAATTAGTGACCACCTACAAAAAATGGGTTTAAATGATTTGCTTGGCATTAGACAAGCATGGTATGCCCACATCTTGAATACTGTATGCAATTTTGGTTATCCCATCGCAAAAAAAGGATATTAGAATTGGAAAAGGTACAGAGAAGGCCAACAAAAATGAGTATGGGTGTGGAACAGCTTCCATATGAGGAGAGATTTAAAGGACTGGGACTTTTCAGCTTGGAAAAGGAGGATATGATAGAGACCTATAAAATCGTGAATAGGGTAGAGAAAGTGAATAAGTGTTATTTACCCCATTCACATAACGCAAGAACTAGGGGTCACCCAATGAAATAAGTAAACTTAAAACAACCAAAAGGAAGTATTTCCTCACATAACAGTCGTCAGCCTGTGGAACTTGTTGCCAGGGGATTTTGTGAAGGCCAAAACTATAGCGGGGTTCAAATAAGAATTAAAGTCATAGAAACAGAGTCCAAGGTGGTCAGGGATGCAACCCCATGCTTTTGTATAACTTCTGTTGGTGAGAGACAAACAGGATTTTGAGCTTCAACCAAACTCTTCTTCAGGCCTGGAAAACTAACAAAGCGTTACTGCTAAATACAAGATTTGAACAGATTGGGGGGAAGATAGCTCAGTGGTTTGAGCATTGTGTTGGTGAGTATCTGAGTGCCTGCTGCTGGGACAGTTGGTCAGTTTGACCGTGTGCTTGATTGCTTGCTTGTTTGAAAAGTGTGAATTGGGAGTGCTTTGTTCCAGGTGGGCCTTGAGTGGGCCTGACTGGTATATAAGGGCAGTCAGCAGCGAACCAGCTGAGCGGCGAACAGCAGAGGCTAACAGCGGGAGTTTGCCTGGGAGTTGTCTTGGGGAGAGCGCACGGAGGCTTTCATCTACAGGTTCTCTGAGTAGTTCCTGCAGCAGTTGAGGAAGCTCTTAAGAGGACGGTGATATGGAAGGTGAGCGATCAGCTGTTGTAACCTGCACAGGTTGTGCCATGTTTGTCTTTCTTCCACAGGACAGAAGCGACTTTGTCTGTACAAAGAGCAAGCTGGTCTCCATATTGGAAGAGAAGGTTCGAGGGCTGGAGAAACGAGTGTCGACTCTGCGTTGCATAAGGGAAAATGAAGATTTCCTGGACAGACGTCAGGAGATGCTTCTACAGCCACAATGTTCTGAAGATTCAGAGCAGGCGCAGCAGGGACAGAAGGATTGTGAGGAGGTTTGGCAGCATGTGACCTCCAGAAGGAGAAAGAGGAGCGTCCATGCACCAGCAATGGAGATACAGGTGAGCAATCGTTTCCATGTTCTCTCTACAGGTACTAATGCGGAGAGTGGACTAGATGACCCATCTGAGGGAAGGCAGCAGAAGGAGGCTCCACCGATTGGAAGGCAAAAGATGCACTGTCCTAGGGATGGGGGTTCCACGACCACCACTCCCAAGAGGAGGAGGAGGGTGGTGGTGGTTGGGGACTCCCTCCTCAGGGGGACTGAGTCATCTATCTGCCGCCCTGACCGGGAAAACCGAGAGGTCTGCTGCTTGCCAGGAGCTAGGATACACGATGTGACGGAGAGACTGCCGAGACTCATCAAGCCCTCGGATCGCTACCCCTTCTTGCTTCTCCACGTGGGCACCAATGATACTGCCAAGAATGACCTTGCGGGATCACTGCAGACTACGTGGCTCTGGGAAGAAGGATAAAGGAGTTTGAGGCGCAAGTGGTGTTCTCGTCCATCCTCCCTGTGCAAGGAAAAGGCCGGGGTAGAGACCGTCGAATCGTGGAATTCAACGAATGGCTACGCAGGTGGTGTCGGAGAGAAGGCTTTGGATTCTTCGACCATGGGATGGTGTTCCAAGAAGGAGTGCTAGGCAGAGACAGGCTCCACCTAACGAAGAGAGGGAAGAGCATCTTCGCCAGCAGGCTGGCTAACCTAGTGAGGAGGGCTTTAAACTAGGTTCACCGGGGGAAGGAGACCAAAGCCCTGAGGTAAGTGGGGAAATGGGATCCTGGGAGGAAGCACAAGCAGGAGAGCGCAAGAGGGGAGGACTCCTGTCTCATGCTGAGAAAGAGGGACGATCGATGAGTTATCTTAAGTGCCTATACACAAATGCAAGAAGCCTGGGAAACAAGTAGGGAGAACTGGAAGTCCTGGCACAGTCAGGGAACTATGATGTGATTGGAATAACAGAGACTTGGTGGGATAACTCACATGACTGGAGTACTGTCATGGATGGATATAAACTGTTCAGGAAGGACAGGCAGGGCAGAAAAGGTGGGGGAGTTGCGTTGAATGTAAGAGGAGTATGACTGCTCAGAGCTCCGGTATGAAACTGCAGAAAAACCTGAGAGTCTCTGGATAAAGTTGAGAAGTGTGAGCAACAAGGGTGATGTCGTGGTTGGAGTCTGCTATAGACCACCAGACCAGGGGGATGAGGTGGACGAGGCTTTCTTCTGGCAACTAGCAGAAGTTGCTAGATCGCAGGCCCTGGTTCTCATGGGAGACTTTAATCACCCTGATATCTGCTGGGAGAGCAATACAGCGGTGCACAGGCAATCCAGGAAATTTTTGGAAAGTGTAGGGGACAATTTCCTGGTGCAAGTGCTGGAGGAACCAACTAGGGGCAGAGCTTTTCTTGACCTGCTACTCACAAACAGGGAAGAACTAGTAGGGGAAGCAAAAGTGGATGGGAACCTGGGAGGCAGTGACCATGAGATGGTAGAGTTCAGGATCCTGACACAAGGAAGAAAGGAGAGCAGCAGAATATGGACCCTGGACTTCAGAAAAGCAGACTTTGACTCCCTCAGGGAACAGATGGGCAGGATCCCCTGGGAGAATAACATGATGGGCAAAGGGGTCCAGGAGAGCTGGCTGTATTTTAAAGAATCCTTATTGAGGTTGCAGGAACAAACCATCCCGATGTGTAGAAAGAATAGTAAATATGGCAGGCGACCAGCTTGGCTAAACAGTGAAATCCTTGCTGATCTTAAACGCAAAAAAGAAGCTTACAAGAAGTGGAAGATTGGACAAATGACCAGGGAGGAGTATAAAAATATTGCACAGGCGTGCAGGAGTGAAATCAGGAAGGCCAAATCACACTTGGAGTTGCAGTTAGCAAGAGATGTTAAGAGTAACAAGAAGGGTTTCTGCAGGTATGTTAGCAACAAGAAGAAAATCAAGGAAAGTGTGGGCCCCTTACTGAATGAGGGAGGCAACCTAGTGACTGAGGATGTGGAAAAAGCTAATGTACTCAATGATTTTTTTGCCTCTGTCTTCACGCACAAGGTCAGCTCCCAGATTGCTGCACTGGACAGTACAGCATGGGGAGAAGGTGACCAACCCTCTGTGGAGAAAGAAGTGGTTCGGGACTATTTAGAAAAACTGGACGTGCACAAGTCCATGGGGCCGGATGCGCTGCATCCGAAGGTGCTAAAGGAGTTGGCGGGTGAGATTGCAGAGCCATTAGCCATTATTTTTGAAAACTCATGGCGATCGGGGGAGGTCCCAGATGACTGGAAAAAGGCTAATGTAGTGCCCATCTTTAAAAAAGGGAAGAAGGAGGATCCGGGGAACTACAGGCCAGTCAGCCTCACCTCAGTCCCTGGAAAAATCATGGAGCAGGTCCTCAAGGAATCAATTATGAAACATTTAGAGGAGAGGAAAGTGATCAGGAACAGTCAGCATGGATTCACGAAGGGGAAGTCGTGCCTGACTAACCTAATTGCCTTCTATGATGAGATAACTGGCTCTGTGGATGAGGGGAAAGCAGTGGATGTGTTATTCCTTGACTTTAGCAAAGCTTTTGATACGGTCTCCCACAGTATTCTTGCCGCCAAGTTAAAGAAGTATGGGCTGGATGAATGGACTGTAAGGTGGATAGAAAGCTGGCTAGATCGTCGGGCTCAACGGGTAGTGATCAATGGCTCCATGTCTAGTTGGCAGCCGGTTTCAAGCGGAGTGCCCCAAGGGTCGGTCCTGGGGCCGGTTTTGTTTAATATCTTTATTAATGATCTGGAGGATGGTGTGGACTGCACTCTCAGCAAGTTTGCAGATGACACTAAACTAGGAGGTGTGGTAGACACACTAGAGGGTAGGGATCGGATACAGAGGGACCTAGACAAATTAGAGGATTGGGCCGAAAAAAACCTGATGAGGTTCAACAAGGACAAGTGCAGAGTCCTGCACTTAGGACGGAAGAATCCCATGCACTGCTACAGACTAGGGACCGAATGGCTAGGTAGCAGTTCTGCAGAAAAGGACCTAGGGGTCACAGTGGACGAGAAGCTGGATATGAGTCAACAGTGTGCTCTTGTTGCCAAGAAGGCTAACGGCATTTTGGGCTGTATAAGTAGGGGCATTGCCAGCAGATCAAGGAACGTGATCGTTTATTCGATATTGGTGAGGCCTCATCTGTAATACTGTGTCCAGTTTTGGGCCCCACACTACAAGAAGGATGTGGAAAAATTGGAAAGAGTCCAGCGGAGGGCAACAAAAATGATTAGGGGTCTGGAGCACATGACTTATGAGGAGAGGCTGAGGGAACTGGGATTGTTTAGTCTCCAGAAGAGAAGAATGAGGGGGGATTTCATAGCAGCCTTCAACTACCTGAAGGGGGGTTCCAAAGAGGATGGAGCTCGGCTGTTCTCAGTGGTGGCAGATGACAGAACAAGGAGCAATGGTCTCAAGTTGCAGTGGGGGAGGTCCAGGTTGGATATCAGGAAAAACTATTTCACTAGGAGGGTGGTGAAACACTGGAATGCGTTACCTAGGGAGGTGGTGGAGTCTCCTTCCTTGGAGGTTTTTAAGGCCCGGCTTGACAAAGCCCTGGCTGGGATGATTTAGCTGGGAATTGGTCCTGCTTTGAGCAGGGGGTTGGACTAGATGACCTCTTGAGGTCCCTTCCAACTCTGATATTCTATGATTGGCCTGTTAAACCCAGTGTTGTGAGTTCAATTATTGAGGGGGACATTTAGGGATCTGGGGAAAAAAAGAAAAAAAAATCTGTTTGAGTCCAGTCCTCTGCCTTCACTAGCAGGACCTATGACCTTTCAAGGTCCCTTCCAGCTCTATGAGAGAGATATATCTCCATATATTATATATTGTTCAGCATAAGTAGTTAACACATTTCAACAGTTGTCACCTACCACCCCACACTGGATCCCCAAAAAACTTCAAGCCATACTCAATGGGGACCCCCATCCTAAAAGAAATCTTTTCTAAATCCCCCACTTCTGGCCTTCCCCAGCTCAACGTCAGAAGCAAGCTCCCCATAGACCAGGACACCAACTCAAAGCAGCACCAGACCCTGCCAGAACAACCGATACAAAAACTGCAGTGCTACAATGATCAACCTCCCCCCCCCCACACACACATTATTCAAGATCCGTGGGTCCTATACGTGACTATAACATGTGGTATATCTCATCCATTGCGCTAAATGCCCCAATAGCAACTGTGTGAGTGAAACCAGGCAATCACTATGCTTGCTAATGAATTCACACAGGAAAAATAAGACCAAAAAAAAAAAAAAAAAAGCCACCTGTGAGTGAACATTTTTCACAAAACAATCAATCCTCACTCTCAAAGGAAACCTGCACAAAGGAAACCTCAAAAGACAAGCCCGGGAGCTTAAATTCATAACTTTTCAAGACACTAAAAATCATGGACTGAAGAGAGGCACTGGATTCATTGTAATAAACCATAATTAGTAACCCATTTACAACTCCCCCAGCTGCTTTCCATGCCACCCTTCCTTTCCTCCTTATGACTGGAGGGGTGTTAATGGGCCACTTCACCTTGAATGGTCCCCTGAAATATGTGTTAATGACTCACCTTAAACAATCTGTTCAAAATATTTAGGAGTGACACTAGTTAGGCTATGTCTACACTACAGACCCTACTGCAGCACAGCTGCGCTGCTGTAATATCTCCCATGTAGCTGTTCTATGCCGACAGGGAGAGCTCTTCCGCTGGCATAATTAAACCACCCCCAACGAGCAGCAGTAGCATCTCCCACCAACATAATGCTGTCCACACTGGTGCTTTTGTTGGTGAAACTTCTGTCCGTCAGGCCTTGGCTACACTGTCGCTGTACAGCGCTGCAACTTGCTGCACTCAGGGGTGTGAAAACGCCCCTCCCCCCCCCCCCCCCCCCCCCGAGTGCAGCGAGTACAGTGCTGTAAAGCGGCAGTGTAATCAGAGCCTGCAGCGCTGCACGCTCACAGTGCTGCAAGCTATTCCCCTCGAAGAGGTGGAGTACATACAGCGTGACTACACTCACGCTTCACAGCGCTGTGAAGTCCCGAGTATAGCCAAGGCCTCAGGGGTGTGAAAAAACACACCTCCTGACAGACAAGTTTCACCGACAAGAGTACTAATGTAGACATAGCCTTTGTTTCCCAGACCTGAAGAGCTCTCTCTCCAACAGAAGTTGGTCCAATAAAAGATATTACCTCACCCACCTTGTCTCTAATATCCTGGGACCAACAGGGTTACAAGAACACAGCATAAAGGAACTATGTGGCTGAGGCAGGGATGGAATTCGATTTCCTAGGGCATCATTGAACTGCCTTAAGTATGAGGCTCTCTTCTCTTTCTGAAATCCCTTGCCTTATTCACTACAGGTCTTTCTATTTTTGCAAAAAAATGAGGTAGGGTACAGCCTCTTCTGCCTATTCCCACCCAAAGACTAACCCCTTCTCCCTGATTGCCTCCAATTTGTCAATCCTGCCCCTCCACCCAACTGTCATTCCAAGTTCCCCATTGCTTCTCATCCACTCTGTCCTCCAAGGCCTAAAAATGCCCCTGCCCTCCCCAGTCTCCCTTCCTGGGCTCCTTGCCCAATCTCTTCCCACCGCCTCCCCTGCCTGGGGTCTTTCTCCCAGTAACTTTGCCCTACCAGTTCCAGTTGTCTCCCTGTAACCAGGCTCCTCATCACCACATCTGTCTCCCTTCCCTCACCACCACTACCTCCTCTTCCCCACCCACCCATTCCTAATCCAAGTCTCCTCACCTAATCAATCCCATTCACCTCTGAGGTCAAACTAGACAACTTGATGTCCCTTCTGGTCTTAAAACAAAAACAAAAAACAACCCCCCCCCCCACCACCACATAACACCACCACATGAATCCACCCTTCAAGGCCCAGTGTCCCTCTCTCTCTACTCCCACTCCAAACTTCCCTCTACCCTTACAGCCTTCAGTTCCAGTTGTGTCCTCCTAGCTTCTTGTCAGTCTATTCCCACCCACTCCCCAAGTTTTACTCTCCAGCCTGCATTCAAATGATGCAGCATGTGCTTAAGCACTGGCAGGAAGGTCATTGAGGGTATGTCCACACTGAGGGGGTTTGGGTGAGAAGACAGTGAGCCTCAGAGCCCAGGTTAACTGACTGATGCACACAATGGAGCTAAAAATAGCCATGTAGACATTCCTGCTTGGCCTTGAACTGGGCTATGAAACCCAATGAGGGAGGGTCTCAGAGCTCAGGACATAGCCCAAGTGGGAACCTTGCATGCTATTTTTAACCTCATAGCACAAGCCCAAGTCAGTTGACCTGGGCTCTGAGACCCACTGCTGTGGGGGGGATGGGTTGAGGGTGGGGGGGGGGGGAAGAGGAAGAAGAGGGGGGTTGCAGCATAGACATACTGTGATAAATGAACTGGGGGGTAGCTACCTTTTATGGACACCCAGACAGACAGCTAGCTATAAAAATCCCTGTTAGTAGATGTTCTCTACTTGCTTTACCTGTAAAGGGTTAAAAAAGCCGATAGGTAAAAAGGACAGGAGGAGTGGGCATGTGACCAAAAGAGCCAATGGAAGGGCTAGATAGTTTTAAAATTGGGAAACACTTTTCCTTTGTTTGTCTGTTGCTGTTCTCCGGAGAGAGGAGACGCAGAGCAGGAACAGGCCTCAACTATGCTGTAAGAAGCTTTAAGCCAGGTATAAAAACCCATCATATCATACCTAAAAACTACTTATTTGAAACACCAAGATATGTAAGCAGATCAGGGAATGTGTAGGAAGATGCAATTAGGTTTCTCTTATTTCTTTATGGCTTGTGGACTCCTCTGTGCTAACCCTAGGTGCTTTTGTTTTGCTTGTAATCTTTGAACTGGGCCTCAAGGAAACCATTCTTGATGCTTAATTATATTTGCTCTTTTTAAACTAACAATAGCCTAAGTTCCAGATGTATTTTTCTTTCTTTTTGTTTTTAATAAAATTTACCTTTTTTAAAAACAGGATTTTTTGTGTGTGTGTGTGTGTCTAAGATGTTTGTGCATATGTTTAATTAGCTGGTGGCAACAGCTGATTTCCTTTGTTTTCTCGCTCAGCTCTTCCCCAGGGTGGGTGGGGGGGAGAAAGAGTGTGAAAGGGCTTGAGGGTACCCTACAGGGAGGAATTCCCAAGTGCACCTTCCTGGATCAAAAGGTGTTTTTTTGCACTTGGGTGGTGGCAGCAGCATCTACCCATCAAAGGTCAGAGATGCTGTAACCTTGGAAGTTTAATGCAAGCCTGGAGTGGCCAGTATTCATTTTTAGAATCCTTGTGGGCCCTCACCTTCTGTACTTGAGGTACCAGAGTGGGGAAATCAGCCTTGATGCATACCCTGACAAGAGGAAAGGAAGCCACCCTGCTCTCAGTTCTGGAACATAGCCCTGGCAGAGCCTAAAGCAGCCCAGAGCTGTAGCTACAAGGAAAGCTTTGCTCTGCCACAGGTGGGAGCATATTTAGTGCCAATGCAATTTTCAGGGATTTTAGCTAAGAAGCTCAAGCAAGTCTACATTGAGTAAGTGCAACCTGTGATTTTTCAAAGGCTTGAGGTTGTCAGAACCAGCAGGGCCTTGCCTCCAACATGCTCCTCTGGTGGCGCCTGTTCCTCAGCTGCTGGTGTCTTAAGGTCTGGGGAGTCCACAATGACAATTCTTTTATCCAGCAGCAAGTGTGGATAGCTCAGACTCTTAATATTTCTAATTGCTGGGTCTGCAGCCACATCCCAGCCCACTCTCAAGCTGGTGTTCCTGTCCTGGCAATCCCACTCAATTCCCCAGACCTCACTGGAGGACCTCGTCCGTTTAACAAAACATGGAACAGCAATGACACTTGGGAAGCAGTGGGAATAAATGTATCTAAATGGATAAGTGTGGTAGAGGGAAAAGGTCATTGGTGTTGGGTATGTAATGGGACAGGGTTGGATCTGGGAAAAAGCCGTTGCCTTCGGCTTATTGTGGCCAATTGTGTATGGGATTATTCAAACAAAACTAAAGAGTGGCGGGCCAGCTATGGGGTTATAATTTTTTCTCAACCTGGGATCAAACAGAAAAATCAATCTCATGTTCCCCCTACAGTAACCTTAGTGAAAACAATACAATCTTTCAATGCCATGCAAATAACACCACTCCTCATAAGGAGAATTACCCTGTGCCCCTTTGGAGGATATTACTCCTTCTTTGCAGGCACTTATGTGACAAATGGGTGCAACCGACCCTTCCCGGCCTTAATAGGCCATCATTGGGTTTGTGGGACCAAAGCTTATACTGCGTTACCAGCTAACTGGTCAGGTATCTGTTATCCCGCCCGACTCTTCCCAGTATTCCGAGTGCTAGGGTCCTTCCCACGAGAACGCCTCCGTAATTTCAGGCAAAGAAGAAGGGACTTACCAGATGCCCAATGGTATGTAAATAACATAAGCCCCTTAACCTGGGAAGAGGCCACTGGCGGTTCCCTTATCCCACTTGGGGGGAGTAATACACCATGCAAAAGGCTCCTGAGGTTACAAGCAGTAGTTGAAATAATGGCAAATGAAACCGGAGAGAGTTTAAGAGCCCTGGCCAAAGAAACAGGGGCGATCCGACAGATGGCCCTCCAAAACCGTCAAGCATTGGACATAGTGCTGGTGGCCAAAGGAGGGACCTATGCTTTCATTGGAAAAGAATGTTGTGTGTTTATACCTGACGACACCAATGAGGTACTAGATCGCGTTAGCCACTTAGAACAAATCGTATATCTTCCCCATGAAGAGCCGAGTTCTTTATGGAAGTGGCTAAGTAACCTGTTCAATTTCTCTGGAATGGGAAACTGATTGTTTCAGGGAGCCCTGACTATCCTGTTTGGAATCCTAATGATTTTTGTATGTTTTCAGTTAATCTCCTGTTGTATTCAGAATTGTGTACGGTATGCCACCCAGGTGACTGCCCCAAAACAGAGTGCTAATATGATGATTTTGAATATCGCTGATGAAGAAAGGGATAAAGAATGGTTAATATGTGGAACCCAGTAATTGTTGGTCATAGCGTAGCTTGACCAAAAGGAGGGATTGTGAAAGTAGAATGAATTATATTGTAAAAATAGAATGGATTGAAGAAATGCTGTATGTACCTTTTTAAGCAGAAATAAGGAATGTTGAAATACAGGTGTCAGGCATTAAGGCATAAACAATTGAAATCTCTAAACCACAGCAGACTTCAACAGCAGAGTCAAGGGAAAGGGTTGGGACGGCTTTGTGGCCTGCATCATGCGGGAGGTCAGACTAGATGATCATAATGGTCCCTTTTGATCTTAAAGTCTATGAGTCTATGAACAGAGTCAAATTTAGGTGGATTTGCACAGAGGGGGGTAAAAGGCACATCCCTGACAAAGACTATCCCCCTGCCAAATTTTGACTCCCTGCTCCAAAGCATGGGGCTTCTAGAGCATCTCAAAGAAAAGGTCACCAGAATTTTAATTTTGGCCATACAATGTATTAGTCACTATCCTCATTCTCAGAAGTGGTCAAACCAAAATTATTGAACCTGATGCAGAAATTAGGCTGATATTTTACATGCACAATCAGCTACCGTTTGGCAAAGTTATAAGCAACCGAAGACAGGTTCTTATAATGGGAAGTATTAGGCAACCTTAAGAGACCTATAATAAACGTGTGATTTAAATACTTGTTGACAGTCCTTTGAACAGATATGGCTAGTAACAAGATACTTTTGTCCCATTATGGGTGCTTAACTGATTGGGAGTGGGTGCACAACTGGTTGAAAAATCATTCTCAAAAAGAGTGGTTATCAATGGTTCTGTTTAGAGAGAAGATAAATCAGATTGACAACCTTTTACATGTCTGAAGACTTATCGTGTCTAAGAAGTAGTGATCAATTGTTCTCCATGTCCACTGAGGGTAGAACAAATAGTAATTTGCAGTAAGATTTCAAGAAGAACATTCTAGCTATAAGAATAGTTAAACAATAGAACAGGTTACCAGGGAAGCTCTGAAATTCCCTTCATTGAAGGTTTAAGAACAGGTTAAATGATCTTACAGGCATTTGTCTAGGTATAATTCTGTATCAGCATTGGGGGAGTTAAGGGGAAGAAAGACTAGATGACCTCGAGGTACCTTCTAACTCTAAATTCCTATAATTATCTTTTCAGCCTTTTAGTAAAGCTGCTTGTGATTTTAGCATATGAACCAAATGGAACAAAAAAAATATATTGATTATATATATATATCAGACTTTAAAACAGTGTATACTGGTAGTCACAAGTACATATTAGTTGTGGACAAAAGTTATAGAAGGTCTATGTTTCTTGGGATACCATTGTTTTGCCACTAAAGTAGTGGACCAGATTCTCAGCTCCAATCCAACCCCCATACACTGCTCCAGTGGTGGATAAGGATAGCAAGCCAGCCATCCAGGAACTCCTGAAAGGTATAGAACCAGTATAGCAGCTTAGTCCCCAACACACTTTACATCCATCCCAGGGGAAGACATCATGGCTGATGAACATTAAAATGAATATAAATAGCTATATGGTTTATGATTTTACACACACTATATATAAGAACAAACATTGTGTGCAATAATTCACTCCCACCATTGTGTCAATCAGCACTTCTCCGCTGTGTCACAGACATGAGGTATATATTCCGAACAGATTTTCAAAAGAACTGAAAGCCAGCACCCATCATTGAGATCAGATTTTCAGAAGACCTCAGCTCCCATTTAGGCACATAAATAAAGGCTAGACTTTCAGAAGATCTCAACACCCAGCAGTTTCCTCTGAGACACATTGAGAGATCTGGAATGGGTTATTGTTTACATAGTGTTAAATCCTGTTGAATCTTTATCCTGAAATGGGTTGTGTAAAGAGAGGTTTTGCAGATATTCCAGGGAATGAAATCCTCCCTCTGAGAGGAAAGAGCAACCACAAAGCCATTCCACAGCTACTATATCAGCTTCCTGTCCTGTACACTTTGGCAGGGCCGGCTTTAGAAGGTGCGAGGGCCCCACGCCGGGACGCGAATTGTCTCGCGCCTTCCCCCCCCCCCCCCAACTCTACCCCAACTCTGCTCCCTCCCTGCCCTGACCCCACCCCCAGCCCCCTCACTGCCCCATTGGATCCCTCCCCAAATCCCCACCCTGGCCCCACGTCTTCCCCAAGCACGCTGCATTCCTCCTCCTCACCCTTCCCTCCCAGGCTTGCGCTGATCAGCCATATGGCGGCGCAAGTGCTGGAGGGAACGGGGAGAAGCAGGATGCGGCTTTTTTTCCCCCACTCCACCAGCAGCCCCGGACGTTGCGGGGCCCTCTTAGGCACAGGGCCCCATTCTGGGGAATTGGTCGAATCAGCTTAAAGCTGGCCCTGCACTTTGGAAACAATCTCCAAACACCCCACATTGGGGTGGATCGTCCACTCACTGACTAGAGCTCCATGGCAGGTAAAGAATATGGATTGACCTGACTGGACAGTCCATACTGCTCCCCTCACCCTGACACAGCAGAACTACATTAGTGGTAAAAATAGTAATAAATGTTACTTCTGCTGCATGAACATGATGGAGATCTGAACTTAACCTCAGTTTGATAGTTTCTCTCAGTGTGTGTGTGTGTGAGAGAGAGAGAGAAAGAAAATAGGTTCAAAGTATAGCAGAAAACAGTTCTTCCACTACAGTTCCTCATTCCACCCACTGGAGTATATGTCTCCCACCCCACATGACACACATATCCAGTGTGACACACAAGACATTTTACTTTCTGAATCAAGAATAAGTGCGACAAAAATACAGATGGTTTGTAAATCCTGACAAAACTGGTGACGTGGAAGTTTTCCTCTTTTTTGGACTCTAGTGAGACCTTTCATCAAGTGGTAAAAATGGGTGCAAAGCCTGAATTATGCAGCTAATATTGTCACCACCTTATGGATATTGTCCCAAAGACCACACCGGATCAAATTAATACAGGGTCTGAAGCAATATACTAATGGAGACTAGTACTCCCTCTGTGCTCTTATTACGCTGCTGCTATTGTCCACATTGAAGAGGCCACACATGAGGGAAGCTCTGAAGTGATCCAAACATTAACCAGACCTTATTGCTGACTTTGAATGTTCTCAATGTTTTTTTTTTTTTTTTTTTTTTTTTTTAAGACAAGGTGTTACTTGAACTGCTCACGTGTGAATGCACATGCACTGTCAGTGTCTTTTCTTATGGTTGCAGTGACCAAAATGTTGATCAACCTTCTGAAGCAGTGTGAGAAATATATGCAAAGGGGTGAGTATTTTGCTAATATACAAGACAAACTTTAAACAATCTGTTTGACTGCTTATCCAGATACTGGTAGGAAATAGGACTTCACTGATGGACGACGAGTGTATCTCATTTGTCTGGCTATGCGAGAAGCTAGACAGGAGGCAATGAATGTGGTTCAATTAGGCTGCAACTTTATTCATCTAGAGTACCCAGCAATAAGTTGCACAGTGCAGGTCATCATCTTCCTTAATCATTTTCACATATTCTCCAAACTGGTCCCAGTTATCCTGCTGCTGGGACCCCCACTGGCCTCCCTTTACATAAGGCAAATGAGGGCTATAAAAGGAGTGGGGTTGGCTCCCCACTGTTCCAGATAGAGAAGCCCAAAACCCACTTCCTCAGATCCCATAAGGGGGGGGGGAGAAGAGCGGGCAGGCTAGGACCCCCCCCCAAAAAAAGCAGTCAGCTCCCTGCTGTAACAGCTGTAAGACCCCCCAAACTTTCTTGATCAGCTCCCTTATGGGACACTTTCTTTCAAATCCCTTTCCAATCCACTGTATTCAATAACTACATCCTTTCCATAAGACACCTGTAACAAGTAGGCACCCATAATTAGGCTTGGCTAGCTTCCCCTTCATCCCCCTCACCCCCTGACAGAGTTCCCAGATATTCACGGATTCCTTCCTGAACAGACAAAGTTATATCTGCTCCCTGAGCCTTGTCAGGTATACCCCATTCTCCCTGAGTAACTCTGATGTTCAATAAGATATGCCCTGATGAAGAATCAAACTCCCTTGGGTACTATGACAGACACTCAATATCCTAACAAACTTACTGAATTAAGACCTTGGGGTCAATTATAGTAAAATTGCAGTTGTGCAGGTGTTATTATGGAATTGTATATATGCACTAGTCAGCTTCCTAGAGAATTTACGATCTGCAGAAGGTATTAGGAACTTCCCAGGTATTGTTCCAAAAAGCCCTTTGAAAAGAATTTCCTGGGAAGTACTTGAAGGTAGGGAGAATACAAATGACCCACTTTGACTCCATCCTTTTGAAGCTATGCCCGGGGGAGGAAAGACATGATGTACTAATTACCTGCTCCTGGAAACTCCAGATCAAAGACCCATGAACAGCAGAAAAGGTAGGGGGGGGGGAACCACATGTGATGAGTGTACTTATTTTGTGCTGAAGCAGAGATGAACTAGTGATCACAAAAGAAACCCGTTGGTTTCTTGGGTGGTGTTTGGAAGGACTGTTCCAGCCAGAGCCCAATTTAGAGTTGGGTTAATCTCTGGGAAGATTAGCATGTGTGTGTAGATTCTTATTGTTTTTAAGATTCTCTGTAGTGCTTTTTTTTTTTTTAAGTTAAATTTGTAATCACTCGGTTATCAGCCTCTAAAAAGAAAGTAGGCATTCTTGGGCAACCTGCCTCTGCTAAGAACAAACACAGGGAAGCCAAGGTACTTAGCCGCCTGGAAATACCCTAGTCAGAAGAAAGATTCTGGCCTCCATTCAAGACAGACAATGGCTAGGGAAAAGGAAGCCTGAGAGTAGGTACTCTTGCTGGACCACTAAGGGGAAATACAGGTGCAGTTGCCCTGAACTTGACAGGTAGGTATGAATTTAGCCACCTATTTACAGGCCTCTTGGTCAGATTACCCCTTTGAGGCTTCACAGCCCCCCTGCCTACCCTACACTGCTATGTATCAGACCAAATAATTGTCCCCCAAGGAATAATTCCTGGATCAACCCTAAATCCCACTTAGCTCGGACCATCAGTTTGACCCCCTTACACCTTCCCACATTGTGTTAACCAAGGTGAATAATAAAGGCATCTAGGGTCTCCTCCTGGACTTTGCTTTTGCTCAGGCTCCTCTTGATGCAACTGTTGGTGCCAGTCCTATTAAATCAGGAAGCCCATTCTTAGCTTATCACTGTACATCTTCCTCCCCATATTATTGGTGTAGTGGGGTTGCCCTAAAAGATGCAAGGACCCCCTTTTCCTCCAGCAAATCAGTCAAGTACTCACCCCACGGAAGCTGCAGTGAGCACATTTGCTGACTATACCATTGGCCATGCAAGATACAGAAATAGTGGAGAATAATTTTCTGCATGGATGTGAATACATCAGTATGGCTCAATATCTAAGCCTTGGAAGCCAATACTCTTTACAATTGAGTATGACTGCAGACAGGTGTAATCATTCTGTCTATTTTCCAGTCAGTGAAAAATGTGTGTATTATAATATATAGAGAGATTAATCTGCACCCCGTAAATTCCTTGTTAAAAAAACAAAAAACTTATTTTTGCTCCATAGAATGTAGCAAAACTATTGACATTGAGGTATCGATGCTTGACACCAGCGATAAAGCAGAAAGAGGCGATACAGTTGATCTGTGACTGCAAAAACCAGTTCCTTCCTTCCTCAGGCTCTTGAGCCAGATTCTCAGCTGGTGTGAAGCAATGCATCGGCATTTATGTCACTGAATGCTGCTACACCAATTTACAGCAGCTAAGATGATGCTCTTTGTTCCTGTCATATATATATTTCTACTGTATTGCAGTAAGAGGAAGACAGCCATCATCCAAAGAAACAGCCAAATATATCAGGAAGTCCAGATAAGCAACTAATTTCCCCTTGATGTATGTGCACAGAAACCAAAGTGTAATTTTCCCATATGAGAAAGCTTTGAAGGTCACTCAACATTTAATGCCTCAATGAATGAAGTGTTCAGTACTCTGGTATTACTTATGTTTGGATTTTTTTATCCCTCAGCTGCAGGCACTACAGCCAAATAAGAATAAAATCATAGTATTATCTCTAATTTATATATCAGATAACACTTAATTGAAATGGCTTGGTGAAGGATGAAATAAAACAGTCCGTTAGTGGGGAAGTTCATACCATTAGAGTTAAAGTTGTGTCAGCATTTATGTTTCCCTTATCAATCCTGTTTTGCAGGGGATTGTAACAGCCATGAAATTCATGTGGGTTGAAAAGGTTTTTAAGGTCTCACAGCTTAGCCACAAACTGTGTGCTTAAATTTAAGCACAACTGGTCTACTGGCCTAGTCAGAGCTCTATATTGCCCTGTGGGAAGACTTTGGTTCACATAACCACCACCCCTGCTATTCACAGGTCTAGATAATAGGTCTAGATCCACAGGTCCTGCCATGAGTGCAGGGGACTGGACTAGATGACCTCTCGAGGTTCCTTCCAGTCCTTCCATGCTACTCTAAGAAATTTCTTGTCATTTTGATACAAAAGGGGGAGCAAATTCCTTTAAAAAAAGAAACTAAAACCAGGTGTAAAGGCAACACAGTGTTTCTATCATAAGCCTCACCCTGTGCTGGAAGGAAATTTCAAACCTGATAATGGAGCCAGCAGGACCATAGCAAGTCATTTTGTTAGCTATTAGGGAAATGAAGATAATGTTTATCCATGATTTGGCATACACTTCAAGTTCCTGAATGAAACAAACAAAAAAAATAAAATAAAGCATTTGGAACTGGGAGTGGATAACTAGTTCATTAAGCCAATATTTCAGTTGAGTTTTTCTGGTTGTTATCCAGAAGGAGCTACTAACAGTAGTCTAGATGAACGACTACTGTATCTAGTCCAACTCCATACAAAATTAAGGTATTTTTTAAAGTGCTATTAATTCAGTTCAATAAGGTGAGCTGTCTTGCTTGGGCTTTTATATTTCCAATCTACAAAATGATGTACCATAGAACTTGTATCTATTTGGAGCTTAGTATGTGATTTAGAAAGCTCTGTTGACCATTTTTGAACCTGATTTAAGGCAGCACTCCTCACCGCCTCATTTTTAAGGTCAGATTTCCAGTTGATTTTCAAAAACCAAGAAGCCTGCTGGAGGCATATCCACATGCTAATACAGGGGTCGGCAACGTTCGGCACGCGGCTCACCAGGGTAAGGACCCTGGCGGGCTGGGCCAGTTTTATTTACCTGCTGACGCGGCAGGTTCGGCCGATCGTGGCCCCACTGGCTAATAAATCCACAGAAGTAGCACATACCTGAAAATTTTAAAATCTGGTACCCTATTCTTTTAAGAATCACACTGACTTTAGGAATCCATTTTCTAGCTGTTGGAAGATACAGGAAGCTAGTGCACTATGAGCTCATTTCTAATCAAATTTGCTTATTGTTATTCTTTGTTGCCTCCTGAGTATGTCACCAGCAGTTTATCAAGTTTAAAAAAAAATTGCTAAATAAGCAAGGAATAGATCAGTTCCTAGCTACCAGTATTGAACCCTCAAAGGTTCTTTTGTAAAGATGGTGCAAATGTTCCCCCCCTTCTCCCTCCTCCCACATGCTTTTCATGTTTCAAACCAGGTCAAAAGAAATTCAGAGCTATTCCTGCCCATCCAAATCCAAATCCCTATCCTCATCCTGTTCTTCACAGATGTGCAGAGCCTGAAGTGCTTCCACTGAATTGAGGAGGCCATGTTTTACAAATCATAGAATTTCAGGGTTGGAAGGGACCTCAGGAAGTCATCTAGTTCAACCCCCTGCTCAAAGCAGAACCAATCCCCAATTTTTGGCCCAGATCCCTAAATGGCCCCCTCAAGGATTGAGCAGGCCAATGCTCAAACCACTGAGCTATCTCTCCCTCAATGTACATATGGGAGAAGGGTCAGGGGATGACTGAGGTAGTTGTGCATAAGCTACAGAAATGGACAATGCACATACCTTCCAGCCCTACCTCAATGCTGTAGATAGATATGATTCAACATAAGAATTAACCTACAGGATTAGACCAGTGACCCATCTAGTCCAGTGCTGTCGCTGATAAGTATTGAGGGGGAGGGATAGCTCAGTGGTTTGAGCATTGGCCTGCTAAACCCAGGGTTGTGAGTTCAATCCTTGAGGGGGCCACTTAGGGATCTGGGGCAAAATCAGTACTCGGTCCTGCTAGTGAAAGCAGGGGGCTGGACTCAATGACCTTCCAATTCTAGGAGATAGATAAATAAAATAAATAAAGATATCCTATTACCAAATACTTCAGAGAAAGGAGCAAGAAATTTTAGTGGAAATACCTTGTCCAGAGAGTACGAGTAAGTCACTTATCCTCTGAAATACAGACAGGAATGCTTAGCCACATCTGGGGAGTACCTTGAGATCTAGCTACAGATGAACTGATCTCAACTCCCAAACCTTTTGAAGTTCAGCCATTTACTACTGTTACTCTGCATCATCAAGATCATGGGAGATATACAATTTGTCCACGTCATTACAATGAACCACTATTAGTTTCCACTTCACCACAACCAACAAGAGGTGAAGCAGAAACATAATTTGTTTATTCAATAACCTTGTGCATCTTAGTAGCAGAAAAAAACATTAGAAATTGAAAACATTATACATAGCAGGTGAGTAATTTTTACCTCAAAGATGGTTAGCGTTAAATGAAACCTATTTTTACTGCATAATTTTCAATCACAAAAAATATTCTTATGATTTGTCAAATTAGATGGTGGGAGAGGGAGAGCACTGTCAAAGGGTTTGGAATCTGAAGAAGAGCTGGGTGTAGCTCAAAAACTTGTCGCTTTCACTAACAGAAGTTGGCCCAATAAAAAGGTTTTACCTCAGCCACTGGTCTCTACGTTTTTCCTTTTTACATTTTGACAAATAATTTTCCAAACTATACAAATTCATTAGATACTTTGGTTAACCCAAATCTGCATTTTTCAGTTAAATAATGTTATGTTCAAAAATATTTCATCCAGCTCTATTTAACACCATGTTTTTAAGACCTGATCAGAATAGAATTATGCACACATTAAAATACAGGAAGTTAATTTATAAGTATCTTTATCAATCCCAATCCATTACTGGGAAGCATGAAAGGGGACACTTTATAATATAATTTGAGGATCAGTTCACATTCCTTCTCTGTCCTCTGTCAAACACACAAACACCCTAGAATCCTATTCAAAGTGAGATCCTGGATATGATCGCTTTTAATGCTATTTACTGTCCCTTTCAGCAGCTCAGAGCAGCTTTAGATGAAATGGTCATAAAAACGCCTGTAGCCAGTCTTGACTAGTGCTCTCAGCAGTGGAGCTGCGCTGGTACTAGACCAATAGTGGGGGAAAGGTTTAAAATTCTCAGTGAAGACTTATCTCCATTAGTTCAGTTGTGATCAAAGTCAAGGTCATTAACTTTACTAGAAAAATATATTTACCATGTAAATTACATTGGGTGCTCAGAAAGTGTATTAGATTTGGTAATATTTTTCTTTCCCCGTCTTTTAAAATAGGGTGCTTTGAGTTGGCACACAAACTGTATTTAGAGGGCCATTCTTCTAACATTTCTTTTAGATCGTAAAATCTCCAGGGTGTGAGCTGTCATTTACTATGTTTATACAGTGGCTAGCAAAATGGGGCCCTGACCTAGTTGGGATAACAAGTATCTAGTTTCAGCACTTTCAAACCCTGCTGGAAGTAGGAAGTGTAGAGGTGCACAATTATGAAATAAAACATAGTTGTGGAATGGAATGGAGTGGGAAGAAAGCTGTATTTTTTCAGCCCTCAGAAAGTTTGATTTTAGGGAAAGTTCTTGATGAATCCTTAAATCAAACTGATTCATCCCTTCTTTACCTACATGAGCTTTCATTGGTTGCTACTACATATAAATTCATGGTTGATCAGCTCAGAGAAATTCAGTGAAAGAGAATCCTGGTCTAGCCATTTATACAGAGAGAAGAGGAAGAAAGTGAAAATACACCACAAACCTTCAATCAAGATAATGTTTGAGTTTTCATGAACTTTTTTGGTTCAGGTCCAGTTGTTTGCAATATAGCCTGAAGAGAGGGCCTTATTTATGAGGGGAAGAACTCTCAGTCACCAGTGATTGGAATCCTGTGCAAAGTGGCCTTTTCACTCCCTGCTCATGAATACATCTTTGTTAGACCAAATGAGAGCTGCCTACATAACATCTGCCCATAATGCATGAAACTCACCTTTTGATCTCAGCATCCATTTTGGATGGCTAAAAGACATCTGTGCTTTGAAAGGACATTTCCATGAATTATTATGGCTAGTCTTTGTTCTTTTTCTAACACAGGAAGACAATTTTTAAAAAATGTTTCCTTTTGATTTCCATGTAGGGTACAATGTTTAATACTTTTTGGTATAGAAATAGAGATTCTAACGTATTAGGGATTTTTTTTTATTATGAATTTTGTATATGGGAGGCAATGAAGTATGATACAACTTCCAAAACTGTACAGAAAGCAATAATTTATTGTATCCTCTGGGACTTACCAGCTTGTTCTAAATTCATTTTTCCATGTAAAAGGACTTTTATAAAAAAAAGATTAAATTCAATGTTTAATTGTTATTCATTTGAATATCAAACAAATTTCATTCTTTGATTTCCCTTAATGCTAGTGTCTAGAGAAAACAAAATCAATTTTACTTTTTTCATTCATGCATCTAAAATAACCTAAGCTTACTGCAGTTTAAAGGATTTGGATTATTGGACTGCCTGACAAAGCATATTTTATACATAGTGATTTAAAGGAGGTCACCTCCGTTTACTAGAGGTTTAGGACTCAATAGTCCACTAATCCATCTGAATACTTCAGGTGAGGCGAATCAGTTTAGAAATTAAGAAAGATGAATTTAGTACCTTTCTTGATTTCATTCTCCTATCTGTAATTTAGAAGGATTTTAAAGTATAGCCACAATGAACTGTAAACCCTAGAAATTTGAACTCTGGCCAATGGGCTCCGCAGAATTGTTCTGTGAGCCAGGCTATAATTATCTCCCTCATGAGCAAAAAAGATGATCTGAATATATATGAAATTGAGGAGATGGTAGATAGGGATGCGTGTGTTGCAAGCAATGCTTCTCCCTCTTCCTAGGGCTATGCTGGAAGATTGGTGGCTGATAGTGCTGAATGTAATAAAAGTGGAAGTGTGCTGAATTTGCCCTTTTCTTCCAGCCCTTTCCTAAGAAGCTTTAGAGCAAATGAGTGTACCTTGTGCTCATGTAGCAAGGTGTTAGTAGAGCTCCTTCCTGTATTCACCTACAAACCTGGGGCAGTGTAATTGCTGAAAGGGACAGTAAATTAAATGCATCACTGTCACACTCAGAATCAGACTCCTAATAGGATTTTAGAGTGAGTTTTAAGGGACTGACTAGCCAACAAAACAAAAGGGAACATGATCTGACACTCCCCCCCCCCCCTCAAATAGCATTCCAGCTGTCCCTTTTTAAGCATCTCAGTGATGGAGAAAATTCTATTTTAGCAACGGAGAATGGTGTTAGTGCTCTTTGTACAAAAAGAGAAACGAATGCTAAATATTTAGAGTTGCAAGATTTTGGCTGCATCTGTACAATAACAGAAAGGCCAATTTCAAATGTGTCCTGAAACCAGAACCATGGGGCAAGCGCTAACTGCTCCCTCACACTGGTATTTGCAGAGGTTTAGAAACAAGGTTCTGATTTTCTCTTAAATTTAAGGACTGTTTGTAATTGAAGAATGTCAGTGTCACAAGGCAGAGTTTCTCCCCAGCTTCCAAGCATACACTGCCCCACCCAGTCTCCTTCAAAGAAGTTTAAATCCAAACATAAGCAAAATGAACATTCCTCAGCTCACCCAGCCCTTATTCAGCCAGCTTTGCTCTCCACCAGCTCTGGAGATCTTCTGGAACAGCCAATCCACAGCAATCTTCCAGGGCACCTGGCCCCTTGCTCTACAGAAGTTAACATCAGTCCACTGTGCGTCCTTTCCCTATATACAGCTTGCTCCCAATCAATGCTCCTCTACCTGCAGTCTGACAGATGTTTATAACCGCAGGTGTAATGCTCCCCCCGCCCCATAATTGACTAATTGGGACCACCAGCTCTGACACAAGGGTGCTGGGCCTGGTTTACTCACAGGCACCAGATACCCTGTGACAGTCAAACACTAAAAGAGGACAGAGGGAAAATAAATGCAGTGATGCTCATGAAACATAATTTACAACCAATATGAATGGAAAATTCCATGTATTACTTACAGGAGCACTGACAAGTAATTTAGGCCCACAATTTGTTCTTAGTTTAATTAAATACAGTCTCCTAGCATACCAGGAATGTCCAATTCCACATTTGAACAGTATAAGCTATACATTTTAACCACCCTGGTGCTTGAAGGAACATTCCATTTAAAAGTGCAGCATGCATGCCCTTTCATCAGTGAGAGGGTTAACTGTAGGTGCAGACTGTAGCCATTAATCATCAAGATCCCCCAATCCAAGAACATTTCTAAGTAAACTTTTGCAGAGGGACTTGAAAAAACAAGTGCATGATATGCCCAGGGTAAAGTCACCGATGCCACCCTTATTTCTTTAGCCTTCTGGGTAATATACTAGAAGTCGTATACTACAGATAATTGGCAATGATAATTAATTGTTGATGTTTTCTGAAAAGCAGATTCCTAGAAAACCTGTAACAGTTTTAAAGGCATTTATTCCAAAATTTTATTTATTATTTTATGTACAAAAACCTTTTTAAATAGAAACATATTAGTATCTGAGCATCTTACAAAAAAATGGAATGCCCCTACAGAAGAGGCGCTCTCCTCTCTCCCTCCCATGCAGCATATAGAAGGGTCAGATTCCAAGGGGTTCCACTCACCACCTTTTAGTGAATCAGCTTTGAGATTGCACATGGCATCTTAGTGTCTCCATTAGTGGTCTCTCATAGATGTTAAAAAATAATGTTGACAGGATTAAGCATTGTGGTATGTCAGGTTAAAGCCCCTAAGAATAGGTCAAAGATGTGTCCAGCTGTCAAGTTCCTCCATAGGATACATGGGAGAATCTGACAGTCACCATAGAATTTAGCAGAAACTGTACTATGCCTGGGTATAAAAGTCCCCAAACACTATACATACATACAATCTGAGGTCAGATTCAAAATATATGCCAGTTTTCTTCCACTGCCTCCTCTAGGCTCATGTAGCACTGAGTAAACAGTCAGGAATAGCTGTGCAAGCACAAGTCTAGCTGAGTCATTCAGCCAGGTTTCAATAACATAGGCAAGGGCAAGAATTTCACCAAGCATCAGGTCATGAATGCTGAGAAATTTGGTGATCTCACATTTTGCATTTCTCACACAAGTAGCAGAAGACACTAGAGCCATATTGCTAGCATATAGTAGAAGTTGAAACCTTTGTCTCAAAAATAAAACCGCACAGAATATGCCCCTTTCTGAATCTATGTCCTTCCATAAAAATCTAGTCTCTTGCACTTACACACACAAACATTTTGCTGAAGTAGACCACAATGTTCTTTCTGTTCGTGGGATCTGTGGAATTTTTCAGGGTACTTTCCCAGTGGGTCATATGGTTTAACAAACATGGTATTGGTTCCAGTCCCCAACCTATGAGTACATGAATGTGAGCAATTTACATCTGTAAGGAAGAAACTGTATTTAAGTTGCTCTCTGCAAACTTGAGTTAGTCTCTGCTAAAATTAGATAACTAAAAATGAAGAAAGGCAAGATTGTAAATCAGAATTATGTGATTTGTGAATTATGAGAAGTTCTGATATTTTGTGAAGCACTGGAGCTAGAAAAAATACTTTCAAGTGTTGTTTTTCCACTGTCTTTGAAATACAGTAACTTACAATATATCTTACCTTTAAAAAAGTCACTGTCCCTTAGACCACGCAAAATACAGAGCATTTACCAGATGCTTCTAGAATCCCAAACATCCTGGACCAGTCTGTCCAAGAGTGTGAGAATGTATTGAATCACAAGAAGTGAACTGATGAGTGTGTAACACTGAATTTTAAAATTGAGATGTCATGCCATTGACATTTGGTCTGCTAATCTACAGTACATGTTTCCAATGTTTTTAAATTAAATAAAAGAAGGAAAATGGAACACCCCGCCTTACACCAAGAGATTGAATTAATTAGACAGTTGCCTGTCAATTTCCCTAATGGGAAAGGGAAAGTGCAATTATCTTTCTGTTCCACATTTTAGAACTATAATTTGTAGCAAAAATGTTTGATGTACTGAAGACCCTATTATTGTAAAATATACTTTGATTATAGTGAAGCATAGCAATACATACATACACACACATACACACACAGGTCCAATCCTACAAACCATAACCATCCATCATCAGTCTCTAAGCTATAGTATGATAATTCCCTTTAAATTAAATAACTCTCCTATTTCCCCATTTCTTGTAGCCAGCAGGTGGAAGAAAATAGGTGAGTGGCTTGGGTTGGCTGAACTGATCCAGATAAAAGAGAAACTGGCCTGAACCTTTGTTAAAAATACAAAGTCAACTTTTTCAGCAGTTTTGTAAAAGTTTAGTTAATTTTTTTGTTATTTTTACTTTCAGATACCTCTCCTTGTCTTCATTGAGGTGGGAAGAAGTTCATTAATACAATGAGTAAAACAACAAGGAGTCTGGTGGCACCTTAAAGACTAACAGATTTATTTGGGCATAAGCTTTCGTGAGTAAAAACCTCACTTCTTCGGATGCATCCGAAGAAGTGAGGTTTTTACTCATGAAAGCTTATGCCCAAATAAATCTGTTAGTCGTTAAGGTGCCACCAGACTCCTTGTTGTTTTTGTAGATACAGACTAACACGGCTACCCCTGATACAATGAGAAAAGCAATTCTCACTGAACTAGTCCAATTGGCTCTATTCTCCCTCCACTCTGCCTCCCACTTCAGTATATGAATAATTGCCATTGACTTGGGGGTGAATAGTATTCCAAAAGCCTGGCAAGACAGCCTTATTTTACAGACCCATAAGATTCAGAAAAGGATATTTTGCGTGTTTTAAAAACTTACTTTTTTGTTCACCCATCTCCGGTTCCGATATGATATTAATTAAATCGAGTTCTCACTCACAACACATTCCTTATGAAGAAGACAGCTATGTTGTATTAGAATGGAATGCGATGGATAGATATAAAATATGAAAGTCAGTGGCTGACAGAAGCCTGTTCTCCTTTCCATGTCTTTTGTACAGCATGTAAAATACTTGAGTGTGTAAACTGAGTTAATTCTGGTGGACTTCAAGTGGACTTTTATCTTGAAAAGCCCTAAGTGTTTGGTCCTGCCTATAAATTGTGGAGTCTGGCACTTCTCATATTCTATTACCTTCAATTCTGATGAAATCATAAGCTTCTTTGTATATGTTTTTATGCATGAACTGTGTTCATGGACAATATCTTCATGGGTTCTGACACAAACCTGTCGCTGAAGATTTTTCAGTGTTAGCACTTCTGTCGCATTATGGACACTGGTTTGAACACAGCGAATTCATGCTTTTCCTCTTCTATAAGATATAAAGTTACCACAAAGAATACATATGGTTCCTGTTTGCTACAGACCTATTGAGTGCTCTTGAGTGCTCTTTTCATTTAGTTCATACCTCTCAACTTCACAACAGGTGTTTGGGAAAAAGATGACAATTTATAATTAAATACATTGAGCCAGTTCTGTTCCCATCTAAGTAACTGTACTAGTTCCAATGGGGCAGTCTGATGTAAGTGAGAGCAGAATTGGCTCAATATGCTTTATTAATTTATTTAAACTTGCCATCTTTATTCCGATTAAACATATTGGGCCAAATTCTGCTCTCATTTACACTGGTGCAGTTCCATTAATTCCCCTGGGGCAACACAGTTGAAAATAAGAGTAGAATGTGCCAGCAGGAATTAAAGAAACGATCACAACTAGAGCTGGTGGAAAAGTTTGTCAAAATTTCTGACTAATGTGGTTTGCAGTGTTGTTGTAGCTGTGTTAGTCCCAGAATATTAGAGACCAGCTGGCTGAGGTAATATCTTTTATTGGACCAATGTCTGTTGGTGAATGAGATGAGCTTTCGAGCCACGCAGAGCTCTTCTTCAGGTCTACCTGAAGATGTTGACTAACTTTTTGCAAAAAACATCCATTTTCATAAAAATGATTCAAAATTGCTGACATTTCTGTTTTTGTAATAAAAGACTGAGAATGTTCAGTTTTAATTTTTCCCCCTATTAAAAACTGAACAATTTAAAAGAAAAATATAGAGGAACATATGTATTTTGTTTTTGTCAAGATTTTTATAATGGGGGGGGGAGAATAGATTCCCTACCAGCTAGAAATGCAAGCATATTTTCCCCTTTAAAATATAATATGATGCTTACATTAGTTCTTAATACTGGCTTGATAGCACACAAATTAAAGGGAAAGGAAAGCAGAGGAAGAGCCATCAAAACACAGGGCACAAGGAAAGAGCTTCCTTGTCACCTGCCTCTTGGAGTCATCTAAGTTTCAACAATTGCTGTCTGTTTAAGAATCATGGGAAAGGGCAAGTAGGAATGGCATGGTCATGGCATAAGTAAAGGGTAATAGCAGAAGAGGCCAGAACACAGGCTGCCATTAGAGCATTAGTATCAGAGATATGGCAAAGGAACAGAAAAGGCCAAAGCAAATGCTGTAATCATGGTAGAAGCAGCAGAGTAGGTAATGACAGCTACTGCACTCACAGCATAGCTAATGGTTCAGTCCTGCTAGGGAAAACACAGACAGGAGCCACGTAGAGCATCAGTCGGGGCACGGGCAGATACTGCCATCGCAGCAAGAACAGGAACAGCAATAGAGGCAGAGGGAAATGCATCAGTCATGCCAAAAGTATCAGCCGTGACATAAGCTCTAGTACATAGTACATCTCCTCTTTCCCCTACTAACTATAGCTAGTGGAACCATGAGAGAACTTTCCTGCTTTTTGATCAATAAAATCATTCCAAAAATCCACCTGTCAGCCAGTCTCCAGTATCATCTTTTGTCCTGATTTTTCAGCTACAGCAGATAAATCACTTATTCAGTTTATTAGTAGCTTCTATTTACTTATGGAATGATCACTGATCAACTGCATAGAGTCTGAAGTCAGCCTGAGCCTCTGCATTAACACCTACAAGTATTAGCTATTTTAGGTCAAAGTGCCTAGCCTAGACTTGATAAGGACCTGAATTTGTAAGCCAATGGGCAAGGCCAGAAATTACATAAGGGCTCCTACTGCGACTTTGGAAAGAAATTGAGAAAGCTGTTTGTTCATGACTTACTGCTGCTGTTGCTGAAAAGACATTAGTGCAGAACAAAGTGTCTGAAGAAAACGTATTTTCACCTTGGGCACTGCTAATTAGTCTTCCAAGTAGTTATCTCTATCTCAGCAGTGATAGTAATAATACTTATCTTAAGTTACATATAACTTTAATTACTAGCAGTAATTCAACAAGTGCATATTTGCAACAAGAGCACATCATATGTAAAAGAAACCAGAAGGACCAAGGCTGACATATATCATTACAGAGGGCAGCCAATAATATGCCCAATCTCTACTAACAGTCATATACTGAATCAGCATGAAGACTTAAGAAAAAGGTGGCACTGTAGTAAGCAAACTAAGCCCCAAACAAAAAAACAAACAAAAACCCTCATCAAGAGCCTGATCCAAAGCCCATTGAAGTCAATGGGAGTCTTTCAAGTGACTTCAATTACTTTGGATCAGGCACAAAGGGGAGGGGGGGGAGTTCTTATAAACTTTGTATTGCGCATTATTGGAAAAATGTGACTTCTCCTCCTATAGACTTGAGGTGCAGTAAAATATGGACTGTCCTTGTAATAGAAAAGCTTTCACACCAAGTACTTACAAAAGAGAACTGCCACAAATAGGATATCTTCCATAGTTGTTTTCAGTGTTGTTGTAGCCATGTTGGTCCCAGGATATTAGAAAGACATGGGTGATACACAGGGCCAGCTCCAGGCACCAGCCGAGCAAGCTCGTGCTTGGGGCGGCAGATTCTACGGGGCAGCATTCCGCCCAATCCTAGGGCAGCACGGCCGCTTTTGTTTTGTTTTGTTTTGTTTTTTGTTTTGTTCGCCGATCTGGCCGCCCTGTAGGGGTCGGCAGCGCGGAGGAGGGGAGTGCCCTGCTGGGAGCGGGCTGCGTGCTCCGTCTGCCCCAGCCGGTGCCAGGTCTGTAGCAAGTCTGGCAGGGCAGCCCGCGTCCTTCCCTCCCCGCCGACCGGAGCGGTGCGGAGCCCTCCCAGCAGGTGGCGCGGCGGTCGGGGCCACGTGGTGAGCTCCCTGCTGAAGCCCTGGCTGCCCACCTTCTCTCTCTCCCCCCACTATCTCCCCCTCCCCCGCTAACCGGGGCACGTCTGCAGCGCAGGGAGTCCTCCTGCACCCTGGCTCCAGCCACCCCGCAGGGTTTTTTTTTTTGCTTGGGGCGGCAAAAAAGCCAGAGCCGGTCCTGGTGATACATTATCTTTTATTGGACCAACTCCTGTTGGTGAAAGAGACAAACTTTCGAGCTACACAGAGTTCTTCTTCAGGTACTCAGAGTTTCACAGCTAAGTACAAGACGGAACAGATTGGACAACCTAAATTCCCTCGCAGATTTCCACCATAACTTCACCAGCCACTCTACAGACAACTATACACAAAAGAAACCCATAGATCACCACACCTACCTTCACAGATCCAGTAACCACACCAAATACACTAAAAAAATTGTTATCTACAGCCTGGCCCTCAGGTAGCACAGTATGCTCCAAGGAGAAAGTCTGGGATACACACCTTAACACACTTAAAACTGGATTCACCAAACAAGGACACACCACCAGAGAAATAGATCAGATCACATGATGGAACAGGATACTCAAATACCCTGAGAGTATTCACAAAGAAAAATGATAAGACAAAAACACCATATCACCTGTGAGTGAACACTTTTCACAAAACAATCACTCTATATCTGACCTCTCAGTTCTCGTCCTCAAAGAAAACCTGCACAAACACCTTCAAAGATGTGCCTGGGAGCTTAAGTTCATAATTTGCCTAAAACCAAAAAATCTTAGTCCAAATAAAGACACTGGACATTTAGCTTATTACAACGTGTAACCCACTAACCCTCTTTTTTGTCCTATGATTGTAGGGGTGCTAATGGGCCACTTTACCTTGAATGGCCCCTTAGAATATATGTTAACTACTTATGATAAACAATCTGTTCCACCTTTTATTTACCTGTAGCAGTCTGAATACCTTTCCTAGGCCTGAAAAATTCTTCATAGCTCAAAAGCTTGTCTCTTTCACCAGTAGAAGTTGATCCAGTAAAATATATTATTTCACCCACCTTTTCCCTCTAAAAATAGGATAGGTATTTAGAAATTTTGTCACCCTTTTTAGAGTACTAAAAGGGCGAGGTCTCCTAGCCAGCAAACCTGAATCTTTAGCCTGGTTCGTTGACTATTAACCTGAACATGTAATTTTATTGTAACTTTGCCTTAAATAAAAAGAAAAAACAAAACTATAACCATGTAATATTACTACAAATATACGGGTGCTCCAGTAGACCAACCCATTTATCATCCAAATGATAAACATTTTGAAGCTATTCATATAAGAAAATTACAACTACAATTGGGACTCCATATTTGACTTTCTGGCTAAAAGGATAAATGTATTAAATATAAACATTAATGTTTAAGCTATAAGAATTTGTGAAATGCCCTTTCTCTCCTTGAGTTCATTAAGCCTTTAGAGAAACTTTAAAAGCTCATTAGTTTATTTCAGGTTGGGTTTCCCACCACTGAATTTCAAACAGCAAGAAATGAAATTTAATGATTTTACAGGACATGACCTCTGTTTCACCTACGGTATCTTGAAATGGTGATATACTTCATTATGACCTGAACTTCATCTTCCGTTTATTTTCCAAAACCAAACCTTCAAAACCTAAATTACCCATATTTACTTTCCATCTTTAAATAGTTAATTTTTTTTCCTTTTTCTTGTTCAGATATAACATGTAGACATAACCTTGCAAGTTTTCACATGTTTTTTTTAGATCATACTATTAAAGACAATAAAAGCATGCCACATATTAACTTTGTCCCGGAAACAAGAGTATTTTACTCTATGGGGTTCAATTAAGAGTTATTCTGAAACCAATCTATTTGATAAGCAATAGGACATTCCCTTTGTTTGATGACCCTACTCACTTACTATTGGAAACCCTGAATTTATGCTAGCATTATCATAATGTATCATACTCAGATTAGACAAGAGTGAAGAAATTTGGCTCTCTTCATGTACCTCCACAAATTATGGCTTTCAGAAACTTGAACATCTCCCTGATTTACCAGAAGATACTACTAGGTTGTTCATCAGTGTTAGAAAGTAGATAATGTTTTCACCCCTCAGCTCATAGAGAGCCGAGAAGCAACATGCCGATCCTTTCCCCAAAACTCACTGCTTCAGGGATTTTGTAATAGAATTGCCTTCTGCAGGTTTTATTGCTTCCCAGTTGTTCGATGTTGTCCTTTGACAGGTAGTTTTTTTTTATTTTATTTTGAAGGTGTTTAAAAGTATCTAAAGGTATCAAGATATATTAAATCCAAGCTGAAATTTGACTAAAGAATCATCAGTATTGCGGTATTCTGATGATCCAATAGTCTAATGAAAAAACAGCAGTCAACATATTTCCCACGTATTTAGCATAGGTTCTTTGATATAGCAATTTCTCCTTTTACATAGAAACATTGTCAAACAGTCAAGCAGGCTCAGGAGCTGTGGTACAACCCTACCCAAGTGTCATGCCTAGGACATAGGCAGTCTGACATAGTGGTGAGACCAGAAGTCAGGCTAGGTCTAATGCCAAGAGGTCAGAGTCCAAGACAAGCCAGAGGTCAAACCAAGAATGAGTCATCAGAAGGCAGGGAAGGCCAGGTTACCAGTAGATTAGAGTCAGGCACTGGGTTACAGAGAGCAACCAAATAGCAAGGTCAAGAACAAACTAGGGTCAGAAGTCAGATTCTATGGTTCCCTAGGGGTTCATGTTGGTCTGTACACCTCAGAAGGGTTAAAAACTTGACAAACATTGAAAAACATAAGTTTGGGGCTGTGAAACAACTATACATTTCCCAGGGGCAGATAAGTGAATGGATGTGAGGGTCATTAAGGACCCCCCATCCCCACTGCTGCCTTTGAGCTCTGCACTCTCTCCCTCCTCCAACTTAGATGACAGATAACTGCATAACAGAAAACAAGAAAAATGTACAACAGGTGGAATGCAGTGACTTGACTCACTGAAGAAGTCAGTGTCCTATATAGATCAAAACCAAGAAATACAGGTAACTTAGATTGCAAAAAAATTGTTCTATGGTATCGGGGTGGGGTGCCATGATATGATTATTACTGAGATACAAGGGAATAACTATTGAAAAAAGAATACACTAAATATAGGGCACCCACTTCCTCCCCCCTCTTCATAGATGTGGGGGGAGAAATCATACTCTGAGAAGGGCTCGGAGGGGAGGCTGGACATTCACAGAATTCAACGCCATTCCCTTCCTGTCATGTTTCTAAAGCAGTTCTTCTGCTGCATAGAAACAGTGGGGAAAGAGCAGAATCTGACTATAGCCGGAGTGAGAGATCAAAGCCCAGACAGCTGGTTTGACCATGGCTCACCCTTCTTCCTTCATCCACAATGCCCACTCCCTGAACAGTAGCTCTTTTTTGTGAGAGATCCATACCCCCCACCCCCATTGCTCCATCAGGGATAGATATTGCTCCCTCCTTGCCTCCCAAACCTCCCCTTTCTCTGCTAAGTACCTCAGAGGGGGTTCTTCTCCAGCCTGCCTTCCCATTCCCCCACATTAATGCAGGGCTTGAGGTTGCCTTCAAGAGACTCTACCTCTACCCCACAGTGGCAGCTACTATACTTGTCAACCCTGTCCACCTTGAACTGCTGCTAGAAAGGAGTCTGGAGGTGCGTGGGATATACTCAGATATAAGAAAGGGACTTAATCTTGGCTTGGAGTCAGGAACACCCAGGGAGCCCCAATTACTAAATTTTCATTAGGTCAGTATTGGGAAAATAGAGACCCTAACTCTCTCTTTTTTAGAAAAGTAAAGAGTGGCACTTGAGTCAAATGCTAGTACTAAAATACTAGTGTTGACTGGTCTTTTAGTGGTTGATACAAAGTCTGTTGGAGACAATGGAAGGACTCCCATTGATTTCAATGGGCTTTGGACCAGGCACTGGATGAATGCACAAACATTTAAAAAGGAATTCTGATTATTATGTGTAGCCTCATTACACTCTTATATGTCAGATATTGGCATATGTTCCGTGTGTTTATATTCTGATCTAGTCTGATTAGTTAGGGCCAATTTTTTTTAAAGTACATACAAAAGTGCATCCCTGGTTTTCCATGTACCTTCACATTAGCTTGCAAACACCATACAAGATCCCAACCCAGAAAAGCACTTAAGCACTTATGTTGTCTCATTGGAGTTAATAGGGTTATTCATATGCATAAAATTAAACCCAGTTTTTTTTCCAAGGACCTTATCCTAAGCTCATTGAAATGACTGTGGGTCTATGTATCTCCATGGGCTCTGACTGAGTTGCAGAGCTACTAATTAACCATCAGTGTACAGTTGCCTAATTTGTCCATGCAATTATAGGGTCACTTTTGCCCTTGCATCTATTTAACATGGGTTTGGACTGCTGCCACTAATTTTTGTTAGTCAAAGGAGGCCATTGCTCTAATAAAATATGCATAATTAATGGACAAAAGCATGTTTATTTAAACTTCACTTTAACTTTGTTTCTTTGCTATCTATAAGACCAAGGAACTCAAATATGTTATGAAGCCGTTTAGGCACCACTAACCTTTTAATAATCAAATAACTGTTTCAGTCATGGCAGGTTCATTTTTGCTTTCCATATTCAGTACTTGATCACTCAACCCCACCCATCATGTTTACCAAACTATTTTAAATCCAGATTTCAAAAATCCCTGAAATTCATATTCTTTAAAATTGCCTGAATTCAAATATAAAATATCTCTGAACAGTTGTTAGCATCAAGTATGAAATCAACGAACTCCAATAAAAAAATCTGTACTTTATTTCCACTACACAAGATCTTGACTATTAGATCTCCTACATGAGATCTTGAACAGAATCACAATATTATAATCAACACCATAACGGTTGACAAAACTAGCGCTTCAGACCACTTAGCGCCATAATTTTTCTGAAAAAAAAAACTGTTGCACCTCATTACTATAAGTAATTATTTATTTACTTGTACACAACTCACAATTACAAATGCTTGAGAAGCCAAGGTCTCTGTCACAAAGGGCTTGGAGCATAATGTTAAAATGAAAATACTGAGGATTTTGAACAGGAAGCTAAGAAAGAAATGAGTGTTATACAGAGAGTTGAAGGAGAAGAGTGAAGGCAAGAGGGAGAGTGTACTAGACTTAGGGATTGATGTAAATAAAGGCACGAAGTCAAGCATGAGAGAAGGAATAATAAGGAGAAAATTAGCTAATTATAGGATATAAAAGGAGGGTGTAAAAGAAGAAATAAATGCTGACTCATAGGTAGGGCTTTTCCATAGGCTTTAAGGTAAAGATGTGAAAACTAGACCTGAAGCAGAAAACGCATCTGATGAACATAATGGAGCCATCTGCTTTTTTCAGACATGAGTCATTTAGAAGCCTTCCAAGTATTATTTTCAAGTGATGCCAATTAGAATATTAGCACATTGTGTGTGGGAGATAAACACCTGTGCACAATTTTTTAAAGAGGTTTAATACCTCATGTTGACTAACCATAGAGATGATAAATCAGTATGAAAATACAATACCCAGCAACATGAGCGAGTGGGGGCTGCTTTTCCTTAGCATGCTAAAAAAGGGATCTAGGGTAAGTGGCTATTAAAAACAGGAGGTACTCTGGGTTTGTGCAGGTTTTTGTCTTTTACTGGGTGTAATTTTTCTGGAAAAGTCCTTTCCTTGTTCTGCACCAGGACTTTGGAACCGCTGAAGTAGAGACAACCCCTGAAATATTTATTATGGGTTCCACATGAAAACCATTGCATAACAGAACACTTTAATATTGAACATATCCAATAAACGGACTTATTCTTTAATACTCAACCTTACCACAGTGTATGATTTAATTAACAACTCCAAGTAAGCCTTCTTCATTACACTGTGCACTGTGGTTAAGCCTCTGGTATTATCTTCATTTGCTGACTAGCTAGTCTGTATACTGTGAATTAATTTCTGGGGCTTTGGGTTGTTTTGTGCATAAAATGGTGCTTTTGTGAGGCTAGACTCACTAATAGATGAGTCTAGAATCCACTATTCATGGATTATTTGTGGGTGATGCAAATGTTAACCCTCTCTTTACATAAGATTTGCAATTCTCTTGGGGTGGGCTGAGAGAGTGCTGACCGGAGGCCCCACCTTAGCAACCAGAACTGAAATGGAGAGATCTCCAGCCCCTATTTTATTGTGTGCATATTAGGCTAGGTTCTGAATTCTGAGTATACTCCAGATGTATATTTTATACCAGTGTAGATATCAGAATCCGTCCCTTTTGTGCATTCTAGGTTGGGGCCCATTTTGGTGTTAATTATTTCCATCTCTACACATTATGACTCTAGCACTATAAAAAACTTATGTATGTGATTAAGTATGACTAGTCCCATTGACTTCATTGAGATTACACACTTGCCCAAAGTTAAACATGTGTATAAGTTTAGTGAGGTAAACTTCAGGGAAGAAAAAAAGTCCTGTCACTCATTTCTCTCGGATGCAGTTTCCTTCATTCCCTGAGAAGAAACTGCCAAGGAAACTGGTATACTTTTTCCCTGCTTCTCCCCTCAGCTGTGTCTGAGGGTAACTTGTGTTTTCCTACATCATGGTTTTCACTACGTCAACCCATCCACTTTTGATTCCATTCAACTCTGTTTCAATTCTGCAGAACTTGGATCACATGAACTGAACACTGAAGTTTGGTTGATAGGGAGTGGCAGCGAATCAAGCCCTGTGGGTTAACTTGAGCCTCCATTAGGAGCACCTAAAGTCCATTGACCCAGGACACCTCCCCTCCTTTTTATTATATTTAGAGGGTAAGACAGCTTCCTCCATCATTTCCACTGGACTTTCAGAGAATGTGAAGTTGCCATTCCCCACACATTTGGCTCCTCAGGGGACCACTTAGTAGGAGTATAGCTGTGCAAATAACCAATTTTTTTATTTGCTGGCACTTCAAAAGCATTGGAAAAGAATCATTCTGAGGCAAACAGAAAATGATTTTTTAAAATTTTTGGCAAATCAGTGTTGAAAAAATGTTTTGGCCCAAAACATAATGTCATTTCAATTCTGAGCATTTAAAATAAATTGAAGGCAATTTCAAAACGAAAAGATGTTTTGAACCAAAATAATAAAAACATTTTTAAAAGACATAAGAAAAAACATTTCAACTTTTTTAAAAAATTATTTTTTCACACAAAAAATCCAATGAAACCAACAAATTCCCAAAACATTTTGGTATAGTCAAATCTGTCTCACATAGAGAACTTATACCTAAAGAAGTTTTTATTCTTTTTTTAAAATATATTATTATTATTGGTAGTTCTTCCTGTTTCTTGTTATAAATCAGTGTTGTACTTTCATTTGTTGTAAAAATTAAAGAAATAGGATGAAGTTGCTGAGATACTGTTAAAGGGCCTGATCCAGTCCCAGAAAAACTCCTATTAATGTCACTGGACATTGCATGAGGCTTAGAGGCCTGAATTGGTTTGTTGTCCATGAAGTGTCTAAGAATGAAGTGAGCTCAAGAAAAAGACTGACTGGAGAAGACCTTAAAGTTGGTGATGCCAGGAGGTTTCCATTAGTTTAGATGGAGGATGTGTGCATGGATAATAAACAAACTGATGATGATGATGACGATGATAAAGAGGCACAAGGTAAAGAGTGAAGAAAAAAAATTGAAGACACTAGTAATTCTGAAAGTTTTGACAAGGCACGTCTCCAAAGCCTGGGCAAGAAAGGCAGAAGCATTAGCAACTTGCAAATCTGTGAAACTTATTCTGAAGAAAAGTTGTTGTTTTTTTTAAGAAGAAAGGAAAAATTGAAGAAAGAATGACCCATTTTATTTACTTCCCAGTCATAAGTGTGTCAGCATCAGTGATCTCCTAAACTTCTGTGTAGAAGATGCCTCGAAATGACAGCATTAGTACATTCGCTAAGAGCATCTAATAATGACTTTCTGAGCATTTAATGTGGTTCTTATAGCATTATAATAACAGGACAATTATCCTAACCTGCAATGTAACAGGGGAGTCCCTGCTGGTAATTTGTTTCACCAGTTGCAGCTACCCCCCACCTTGGTGCCCTGAGGAACACTGATCTGTAGGTTACTGATTGTTTCCACTGAGTATAATCATAAATCAGATTTGAAAACAAGGACAGAGCTTGATGTGATTTAAATGAGACTCATTAAAAAAAGAGAGATAATTAAACGGTTTTACAACAATGTTAAAAGAGAACTTAAAAACAATAAGGTGATCATTTCTGATGTATTTTGCAGAGAGCCCTAATCCACAATACAGCTGTGTATTGTAATACATAGTGCATATAAAGCTAATACCGTGCATTTTGATAACTTGCTAATTGAAGGATTCCTTCATCCTTTAAGAATATATATTGCACCTTAATGTGATATGCATCATTAAGTAACAGGTGCCTGGAGGACAAATTGCTTAACAGCAACATATTTTTAATGTTGTCTAACTCTTAAGTAAGAAAACTTATACCATCTTAATGTAACCAAAGCTTCTATTTTGTAAAATAGTCTTTCAACAGATGTTACAAATTGTTTATTCGTGTACATAATAATATTTTAACTCTAAACACAAATTCAGCCAACCAGATGACTGGATTCTTTCAATGTGTCTTAACCTATATTTTTTTTTTTGCAATGTGGATGTTTCATGCTGTTACACTAATCATTCTGAGATTGCTTCATTTTAACTGTTGGGTTGTTCCATTTTAAGGTTAAGCCAAATCCTGCTTCAGTTATTCAAATGAATGGCTCCATCAAAGGCAATGAGACTACTCATGTGAGTAAGATGAAAAAAGATTTGTCCAAGAGGGAGACAAAATACACTTAGTTTGAATAACATAAGTTTGATTATGTGCATTTTTCTTTCATACATTTTATGCATTATACAAATTGTGCCTGATTCATTATAATTCATCATAAAATATATTAATGATAAAGAAGGATATAATATTGTATGAACTGATCAAGGGTCCTACTGACCAACTCCTACATGAAAACAATATGATCAAAATCATAAATATATAATAACAAATGAACATTCTGATTGCTTTGACTTCTGTGCTATAATCTGATTGAATTATGATTCCCCTGTACAAACTATGGAAGTGAAAACATGCTTCCTACTTCTGTTATAATGAAAAAAATATGCAATATAACAAAGAAAGGGAAGTGAGAAACTTGCGTTGCAGACAGTTTTTGACCTCTGTAGTAGAAATGTTTGACAATTGGTCCTCTCATTTCAAAAAGTGAAAATTTACTCTAGGAGCAGAATTTTATGTATAGAAAATTATTTCAATATTAGATAATTTTTATTATACCATTATGCTTCATGTAAAAGATATTAGAACTGGTTGACATTTTTCTGATGGAACAAGTTTCCAATGGAATAGTTCCTTTCCAAATTGAAACTCTCTATGGGAATGTTTTGATTTGGATTAAATTTTTGTTTAGTAAATTGAAACCAAGTGTTTTGATAAGGTTGAATATTCTATTTTAACCTTGTCATAATGGAATAATTTAATACTATTATATAAAATAAAAAAGTCAAGCTTAAAATTGAAATGTCTCATTCATCAAAACAAAACATTTCAATTGACCAGAAATGAGGGTTTTTTCCCCAAAAAAATTAAAATACGTTTAATGAGACATTTAAATTATTTTGTTTGTTTTGCTCCAAATCACAGTGAAAAGAAATTTTAAAATGTTGGAAATTCCCAAGGAACAGAAATTCAGCATTTCAACTATATGTAGTAGGTATATATGGCAGGTAAAATGTCCACTGAATATTGGGGTTTTGATCCTATAAAGATCACTCACACTCAGTGCTCATGGGATTTTTGGAGTTATGTGATATAATGTCCCAAGAGGAAGAATTTGGGTTATCATGAAAAGGAAGGAAGCTTTAAAAGAGAGCACGTACAGGAATTAAGAGGGCATCCCTGTAGAGTGACTTCCTTTTCAGCAACTCAACTTCTAGTGCTGCCATGCCCACTATAAACATTTCTTCAGATGAGCCATATACCTTTGATTAACCTGGACTTGTATGCCTCCAAAGGGCCGGGGAAGGAGAGAGCACAAAGAATACAGAGATACCACTGCTTCTACCATCTGTAACTTCCAACTGGATTTACTGTGGAAATACACGCAGGCCCACCTGCAGCATAGCAGAAGGAGCAGTTGCCCTTGTCCACTAGTCCTCACGACCATGGCAGAACCTTAGTCACATGCAGTTGGATCAGAGCAGAGAGGCCTGTAGGATATAATACACAGGAGAGCCTTTGCTCTTGCCTTTCCATCTCTTTGGGATCTTTTCTGACACATTGTGTTCATCTCTGCAGTGCATAGCAAAGAGGCACATATGGTGTCTTTTAGTATTTTTCTTCCATTGAACTGTTGGTTTGCTTTGGAATTGGAATGCCTGCATAACTGGATGATTATGATGGAAATTCTACATTTTCTTCCTTAGAGGGCCTCATTACCAGGCAAGTACGCTCACAAGAAGGATTGGTGTCAGCACTGTGTTGTTAAGATTGGATGCTCAATTTGTAAATCAATAACTATAAACTAATCTATTCTGTACTTGTCCCTAAGGTTTCAAATTGCACTGGAACTTTTGAAAAAAATAATCTGAAATCCCAGATTTTAGGAGTAAAAACTAATCTGTTATAAAATGTTTGTCTCCTTAAACTATGGTCCGTCCAAAATGGAGATACATACATTTGAAGGGAGAATTACATTTAGCTATTTATTCAAAAGATAATGCCAGGGGCATGCTTCTTGCTCCCATTCTCTGGTTCTTTGCATTAAAAATGAATGCTCTCTCACTGCAGGGGCTGTGGGGATAAATCAGAGGAATGAATTCAATATTATACATAAACAGATTCCTAATCTCCAGTTGGAGAGTGGCTCCCTGTCTGGAAGGGAACTAAAGCAAGCTAAAACTTTAATGCACACATGCTGGTGTCATTCAGTAAAGTGCAGGTGGGAGCTGCCTCACTAAGAATAATAGAAGTACTAAAGTTCATAAGTCATATTTAATCAAAATTAAGGCTAGTGTATGCTGTTAGCATGCAGGACACCTGACAGATGGATCTCAAAGTTTAAATTATTTTTGTTTCATTTTTAGAGAGAGATAGGTTAAAGTGCATTAAGCATAACAAAAACAGTATTATGCATTAGGGTGATCTATCCAACAGACACCAACCATGAACATGTTAACCTCATGCTGGTGTCTTCAAAAGACAGAGTCCATGAGAGATCTATGGAAATGAGCATACCAAATGTAGCTGTATATGATGATAAAACCACCAGTTGATTAGAATATAAAACTTCCTCATTTTTAACAGTTTTTAATGTATTGGCTTTAATAAATATAAAACAAAAAAGGACTCGATGGAAAGCATGTGCACAGAATAACAAGAGTAGCATATAGTTTTAATTATGACAAATGCTATTTTATGTAATTGAATGAAATTATGTATATTTAGTCATAAATGTCAATAAAAGAAAAAAGAATGTATATTACTGAATGACTGCAATATACAGTAGTTTGGAAATAGTCATAGATAATTGGTCCTCTTATTGTTACATTTAGTCTATCCAGTAATTTTTATAGAGAAAGTGGTTTATACTAAAATAACTATTTTAAAATTTACCTTTTTGAATTATTTTAAATAATGACTAGACTTCTATAAATCTAAGGTGATTTTGTCTTGTAGTTTTAAATATCTATCTTGGTTAATTAATTATATGACCCCAATTACTATAATATCTGAGTGCCTAATGATTTAATATATTTATTCTCACAACCCACTTGTGAGGAGAAGTATTTTCCCCATTTTACAGGGAACTAAAACACAGAGAGATTGAGTGTCTTGCCCAGGGGTGAAAGCAACTTAAAGGACTTACCGGTATGCCGGAGTCCTAAGCGGGGGCATGGCCTCAACTGGAAGAAGCGGGGCCTTTCAAGATTTAAAGGCCCTGGGGCTCTGGCTATGGCTGGGAGCCCCAGGGCCTTTAAATCACCCCAGAGCTACCAGCTGCAGAGGCGGCTGGGAGCTCGGGGCGAATTAAAGGGCTGGGGGCTCCAGTCACTGCGGAGCTCTAGGCCCTTTAAATCACTGTGGGAGCCCAGCTGCTGGAGCTCTGGCGGGAATTTAAAGGGCCCGGGGCTCCCTGCAGCGGCCGGAGCACCGGGTCCTTTAAATCCCCGCCCGAACCCGGCTGCCGGTGCTCCAGCAGGGATTTAAAAGGCCCAGGGCTCCCCACAATGGCTGGAGCCCTGGGCCCTTTAAATCACCGCCGTGGAAGCCGGTCCAGTCCAGCATGGCGTACCGGATTACTTTCACCTCTGGTCTTGCCCAAAGTCACACAGGTAGTCTGTAGTAGAGCTGGGAACTGAATCCAGGTCTTTGTCTAGTGTCCTAGCCACTGGACCATTCTCCTTCTCATCATGTCAACTCAATCTAATTTCCTTCTTTAACAGGGTAACCAGAGGAGTGGATGGGGAAAGCATTAGATGTGATATATCTGGAATTTAGTAAGGCTTTTGATAGTATCACATGAGATTCTCATAAGCTAGGGAAACATGGTCTAGACAAAATTACTATAAGGTGATGCAAATCTTGTTGAAAGAGCATTCTCAAAGAAGATTTATCAATGGGTCACTGTCAAAATGGGAGGATGTATTTAATGGTGACCCCCAAAGATCTGTCCTCGGTCCAATACTATTCACTATTTTCATTAATGACTCAGTGATGGTGTGGAGTGAATACTTATAATATTTGCAGATTACACAAAGCTGGGAGGGGTTACAAGCACTTTAGAGGACATAATGATCTCGATAAGTTGGAGAACGGGTCTGAATTCAACAAGATGAAATTTAATAAAGACAAGTTCAAAGAACTTCATTAGGAAAGAAAAATCAAATGCACAACTACAGATTGGGGAATAATTGGCAAGGTAGTCATACTGCTGAAAAGGATCAGAGAATTTTAGTGGATCACAAATTGAATATGGGTCAACAATGTGACGCAGCTGCCAAAAAGGCTAAAGTGGGGTATATTGACAGGAGTGTTACATGTAAGACACAGGAGGCAATTGTCCCAGACTACATGGCACTGATGAGGCCAATTGTGGGTGCCACACTTTAGGAAAGATGTGAAAAAATTGGAGAAAAATCCAGAGGAGAGCACCAAAAATGATAAAAGGTTCATAAAATCTGACCTATGAGGAAAGGTAAAAAAAAACTGGCTATATTTAGTCTTGAGGATGAAGACTGAGGGAGGACCCAATAACAGTCGTAAAATATATAAAAGGTTATTATAAAGAGAACAAGTATCAGAGGGATAGCCGTGTTAGTCTGAATCTGTAAAAAGCAACAGAGGGTCCTGTGGCACCTTTAAGACTAACAGAAGTATTGGGAGCATAAGCTTTCGTGGGTAAGAACCTCACTTCTTCAGATGCAAGTAATGGAAATTTCCAGAGGCAGGTATAAATCAGTATGGAGATAACGAGGTTAGTTCAATCAGGGAGGGTGAGGTGCTCTGCTAGCAGTTGAGGTGTGAACACCAAGGGAGGAGAAACTGCTTCTGTAGTTGGATAGCCATTCACAGTCTTTGTTTAATCCTGATCTGATCAACCTCATGAAGAAACTTGCACAAATACAGACAGATATCATCTTCCTTTCCAAATGCAAACGGATGGACATCATACCAAATGGACTGAAGGTGAAAAATCCATTGCTATCTACATACTGCACAGACCACAGTGAGAGATTATGCCATACACTATCAAAGAAACTGAGGAACCACCTGATCAGCATCCTATACAGCAAACAGAAAAACATCAAGAAAGAGCTCTCCAACCTGGAGACTTTCATAAATAACCAACCCTCCACACAAATGGACCTTACTAAAATAAGACAGGAGATCTACATTACACACTTCACCTCTCTACAAAGGAAAAAGGACCGTAAGCTGTCTAAAATCCTACCTGCCACATGGGGCCCCAACAGGGGTACCCCTAACTCACCCAGCAATATCGTCAATTTATCCAGCTACACACTCAACCCAGCAGAAGAGTCTGTCCTATCTCGGGGGCTCTCTTTTTGCCCCAGCACCCCCACGAATATGATACAGTTCTGCGGTGATCTGGAAGCCTACTTTCGCCGCCTCCGACTCAAAGAATACTTTCAGGATAACACTGAACAGCGCACTGATACACAGATACCCTCCCACCAACAACACAGGAAGAAGAACTCCACATGGACTCCTCCTGAGGGTCGAAATGACAGTCTGGACCTATACATAGAATGCTTCCGCTAATGTGCACAGGCAGAAATTGTGGAAAAACAACATCGCTTGCCTCATAACCTAAGTCGTGCAGAATGCAATGCTATCCAAAGCCTCAGAAACCACCCTGACATTATCATCAAAGAGGCTGATAAAGGAGGTGCTGTTGCCATCATGAACAGGTCTGACTACCAGAAGGAGGCTGCCAGACAACTCTCCAATACCAAATTCTACAGGCCACTTTCCTCAGATCCCACTGAGGAATACACTAAGAAACTGCACCATCTACTCAGGACACTCCCTACACTAACACAAGAACAAATCAACACACCCTTAGAGCCCCGACCGGGGTTATTCTATCTACTACCCAAGATCCACAAACCTGGAAATCCTGGACGTCCCATCATCTCGGGCATTGGCACTCTCACTGAAGGACTGTCTGGATATGTGGACTCCCTACTCAGACCCTACACCACCTGCACTCCCAGCTATCTCCGTGACACCACTGATTTCCTGAGAAAACTACAATGCATTGGTGACCTCCCAGAAAACACCATCCTAGCCACCATGGATGTAGAAGCTCTCTACACAAACATCCCACACACAGATGGAATACAAGCTGTCAGGAACAGTATCCCTGATGATGACACAGCACAACTTGTTGCTGAGCTCTGTGACTTTATCCTCACGCACAATTATTTCAAATTTGGTGACAATATATACCTCCAGACCAGTGGCACCGCTATGGGCTACCCAGATGGCCCCACAATATGCCAACATTTTTATGGCTGACCTGGAACAACGCTTCCTCAGCTCTCGTCCACTCACGCCCCTTCTCTACCTAAGCTACATTGATGACATCTTCATCATCTGGACCCATGGGAAGGAGACCCTGGAAGAATTCCACCATGATTTCAACAGCTTCCACCCCACCATCAACCTCAGCCTGGACCAATCTACACGGGAGGTCCACTTCCTAGACACCACAGTACAAATAAGCGATGGACACGTTAACATCACCCTATACCAAAAACCCACCGACCGCTACGCCTACCTTCATGCCTCCAGCTTCCACCCCGGACACACCACACAATCCATCGTCTACAGCCAAGCGCTGAGGTACAACCGCATCTGCTCCAACCCCTCAGACAGAGACCAACACCTACAAGATCTTCACCAAGCATTCTCAAAACTAAGATACCCACACAAGGAAATAAAGAAACAAATCAACAAAGCCAGACGTGTACCCAGAAACCTTCTGCTACAAGACAGGCCCAAAAAAGAAACCAACAGAACTCCACTGGCCATCACCTACAGTCCTCAGCTTAAACCTCTCCAACGCATCATCAGTGATCTACAACCCATCCTGGACAATGATCCCTCACTTTCACAGACCTTGGGAGGCAGGCCAGTCCTCGCCCACAGACAACCCGCCAACCTTAAGCATATTCTCACCAGCAACCACGCACCGCACCATAACAAACCTCGATGCCAACTCTGCCCACATATCTACCCCAGCAACACCATCACAGGACCTAACCAGATCAGCTACAACATCACCGGCTCATTCACCTGCATGTCCACCAATGTTATATATGTCATCATGTGCCAGCAGTGCCCCTCTGCTATGTACATTGGCCAAACTGGACAGTCACTACGCAAGAGGATAAATGGACACAAGTCAGATATCAGGAATGGCAATATACAAAAACCTGTAGGAGAACACTTCAACCTCCCTGGCCACACAATAGCAGATGTAAAGGTAGCCATCTTACAGCAAAAACACGTCAGGACCAGACTCCAAAGAGAAACTGCTGAGTTCCAGTTCATTTGCAAATTTGACACCATCAGGATTAAACAAAGACTGTGAATGGCTATCCAACTACAGAAGCAGTTTCTCCTCCCTTGGTGTTCACACCTCAACTGCTAGCAGAGCACCTCACCCTCCCTGATTGAACTAACCTCGTTATCTCCATACTGATTTATACCTGCCTCTGGAAATTTCCATTACTTGCATCTGAAGAAGTGAGGTTCTTACCCACAAAAGCTTATGCTACCAATACTTCATAAAGAGAACAGTGACGGATTGTTCTCGGTGTCCATTGAGAGTAGGATATGAAATAATCAGCTTAGTCTGCAGCAAGGGAGATTTATGTTGGATATTAGGAAAATATTTCTAACTATAATGGTAGTTAAACACTGGAACAAGTTACCTAGAGAGATTGTGGAGGTTTTTAAGAACAGGTTAGACCACTGGTGGGCAACCTGCAGCCCATCAAGGTAATCTGCTGGCAGGCCACAAGACAGTTTGTTTACATTGACCAGCTGCAGGCACGGCCACCCGCAGCTCCCAGTGGCCACGGTTCATCGTTCCTGGCCCATGGGAGCTGCAGGAAGTGGCACAGGCCGCAGGGACGTGATGGTCACCACTTCCCACAGCTCCCATTGGCTGGGAATGGCAAACCGTGGCCACTGGGAGATGCGGGTGGCAGTGCCTGTAGATGGTCAATGTAAACAAACAGTCTAATGGCCTACCAGCGGATTACCCTGACAGGCTGCATGCGGCCCATGGGCCGCAGAATGCCCACCACTGAGTTAGACAAACACCCATCAGGGATAGTCTAGGTATACTTAATCCTGCACAGGGGAATGACCTGGAAAACCCCTTGAGGTCCCTTCCAGCCCTAAATTTCTATGATTCTATGTAATGAAGGTCCTCTCATGGATCAGAAGGCCAAGTCTATATAAGGGTTCAAGAAACAACAAGATAAATTCATGGAGGATAGGTCTATCTGGCTATTAGCCAGGATGAGCTGGGATGCAAAACCATGTTCTGAACTCCCTAGCCTCTGTTTGCCAGAAGCTGGAAATGGATCACTTGATGTTTACTGGTTCTGTTCATTCCCTCGGCAGCATCTGGCATTGGCCACTGTCAGAAGACAGGATACTGGACTAGATGGACCATTGGTCTGACCCAGTATGGCCTCTCTTATGTAATGCAGTATACCATATAATTAAAGATACAATTTAGTCATCGAGGTCACAGATTCCATCACTTTACCAGACCTCCATGACTTTTACTTCAGCTGTCAGAAGTGGGACCAGAGCTGTGCGTGCCTGCCTGCTTCCCTCACCCATAATAATTTTATATTCAACAACAAACACTTTGTCCAAACCGTGGGAACAGCCATGGGTACTAGTACGGCTCCCCAATATGCCAACCTTTTTCTTGAAGAAGAAATTCTGGACAAATGCACCACAAAACCAAAGATATACCTGAGATACATCAATGATATTTTCATCCTCTGGACAGACATCTTAAACTCTCTCAGATTTCCACCACAAATTCAACCACCACTACCTGTCCATTAATCTCTCTCTGGAACACTCCCACATGAGCATCAATTTCCTAGACATCACAATCAGCTTCAACAATGTAACCCTACAGACAACCATATACAAAAAAACTGACAGACCGCCACACCTACCTTAACAGATTTCTTGGTGTGTTTGGATTAGTTACTGGATCTGTGATCTACCACCAGGCACTCAGATACCACAGAATATACTCCAAGGAGAAAGTCAGAGATATACACCTTAACACACTCAAAACTGCTTTCACATAATGGAACGGGCCACTCAAATACCCCAAGAGAACCAGATTCAATAAAGAAATAAAACCCTTTCTGACCACACACCCCTAATTGTCATCTAGCACCCCACACTGTAACCCATATGGGGTATCATCAAACAACTACAACCCATATTTGACGGGGACCCTATCCTGAAAGAAATCTTTCCTGAATCCCCATTTCTGGGCTTCCAACAACCTCCCCAACCTCTCCAAACTCATCATCAGAAGCAAGCTCCCTAAAGAGCAGGACACAACAACTCAAAGTGGCACCAGATCCTGCTAGAACAGATGCAAAACCTGCAGGAATATCTCCACTGCTACAATGATTGACACACCTCACAACACACTTTTAAAGATCCATGTGTCCTACACATGCCTATCACAGCATGTGGTATACCTCAGCCAGTGTACTAAATGCCCCCCACAACAATTATGTGGGTGAAACCAGAAAATCACTAGACTCTCGAATGAATTCACATAGGACACTAAAAATCATTGACTGAACAGAGACACTGGATTTATGGCCTATTACAACACTAACCCCCCTACTTGCCCTATGATCAGGGCCGGCTCCAGGGTTTTTGCCGCCCCAAGCGGCGGGGGAAAAAAAAGAAGCCGCGATCACGATCATTGGCACTTTGGTGGCAGCTCCACCGCGCCGCTTTCTTCGGCAGCACTTTGGCAGCAGGTCCTTCCCTCCGAGAGGGACTGAGGGACCCGCCGCCGAATTGCTGCTGAAGAGCCGAACATGCCGCCCCTTCCTGTTGGCCACCCCAAGCACCTCCTTGCTGCGCTGGTGCCTGGCATCTGCCTATGACTGCAGAGATGTAAACGGGCCACTCTACCTTGAATAGTTCCTTATCATATGTGTTAACTATTTATGCTAAACAATCTGTTCCACCTTGCATTTAGGTATGATGCTCGGAGTACCTTTTCTCAGACCTGAAGAAGAGATTTATGTGGCTCAAAAGCTTGTCTTTCTTACCTGCAGAAGTTGGTCAAATAAAATATATTACCTCAAATTTATTACCTTGGATTATTTTGTCTGTGCATTCTCAAGCATGCAGCACAAATATGACTAGATCTTTAATCAGCTAGTTTTCTTTTATAACATGCTATTTCAAATTAAACTTGTTTCAGATGTTTTTCTACTTCATGTAGCATTTTCCATCTTCTTAATTAAACATTACAAATTAACTGACTTTATTTGTTCCAACATACACTATAACTTGAACTATTCATTTTATCTGACACTATGAACACATTTGATTATTTCTATCACCTGTGGCTCTCGTAAGTAATTAATCATCACTTAATTCATCTTATTTTAATCCTGGAGATATTACTATGCAAAATCTGGGATTACATTTTCCTATTAGTGGGATTTTCTTTTAAGAGCTAAAATGCAACATTTCAGGGCATCACTATTTAAAGTTATCTCTAAACAGTTTTAAATCTCCCTCGAGTTGTTCTGAAGACAGTTTAATGAATTCTCATTTATGTTAATTATATTAATTATTGTACATGAGAATTGGTTTTGTCTGTAGCATCTTAAGAATCGGAAGATCAGATGAGACTGTAAACTCAGACATTTGCCTCTGCAAATGCAACACATTGTTTTTAAAAAAGCCCTCAGGTAATTCCACTTGTGGAAGCTAGAATCAACAAGGCAGAGGTTTTATTGATGGAACCATTTTAACATTTCTTGTGGGAATGTCAGACTCTGTAGCTCTGTTGAAACAGAATGCCACTTACAATTTAAGAAAAAATTACTGTAGAATGAATAATAGCTACTCAAGCCACATGTTATCTATTTCTGCAATTAGCGGAGAAATCCTGTTGCAGCACTCATTTAAAGCTTCAGTTTTATTGCCACAGGAAAGTAACAATGCATCTTAGCTGCACTTGGCAGCACCACTGTGCTGTAGTTAAGGGCTTGTCAGGCTGACTGTTATAAAGCTTTATTTTGAAACTACAGTATTGTAACTCCTGGTTGCAAATTTTCTCCATACAAACCTCTGTATTGAAGATTTCTGTCTGGATAGAAATCTCTGTTCATAAAGTATAATTGGTTAAAAGAGATTGAACTTTTAAGAGCCTATAACTTAAAAGTACTGTTGTTTTTATGAAGGGATTAATTAATAGTCTGTGGGCACTTGATACTGCATGATGTAAAGGGTAACCGACAATAACATCTTAGTTTGCAAAAATGCAGTGACTCAGATCATACCCCAACAAAGTCATACACAGAGATGACCCTACCTGCACAGATTTCTCATCTACCAGTCCTTTGATAGCACCGTTTTCTTTTCTCCAGGCCCTGCGCAGAGATCTCTCAGTGGCTATAGTGTCTGAATTTAGGGAGGGGAGTAGGTGGTAGGTACCTAGAAGAACTCGTCCTCTCCCCACCTCTCCTAAAGACATTCCCAGGAAAAAGTAATACAACCCCAGGCATCTACCCAAGGGCATCTTGAAGTCAGATGACCTGCTACCATGGCTGTGTTGGAGCTATTCTGTGAAGGGGAGCTGCCAGTATGTAGGCACTGTGCTTCCATGCAGATGCTCCTGGCTTTCTGTGCATTCTTGAGAATGTGCTAGTTTGGAAGCCTTGCATTATTTATTTTTTTATTGTATTGCAATAGCACCTACAGTCCTCAAACAAGACTAGAGCCCTATTGTGCTAGGCACTGCTCAAACACATATTTAGGGACATGTCTAAATGGCAAGATACCGTGCAGCTAGCTAGGGTGTCAAGCTACAGTGCACTAGCATGCTGTAAATTCATACACTCTCTTGCCGCACAGTAACTTGTCCAAAGAGTCAATCCCTGTACTGAAGAGTTTACAATCTGAATAGACAAGACTGATAAAAAGCATGTGTGTGGGAGGGGAAACAAACACAGAAGGGTGAAATTACTAGCCCAAGGTCCCACAGCAGGTCACTGGCAAAGCCAGGAATAGAGCTCCTAACTACAGTGCCCTTATCCAATAAATCACACAGATTCTCTTTTGTAGGGAACAGACCCTGCTTCCCTACAAGACAATGTGAAGGGAAACAAAATGAGGAGACTCTCAAGGAGATTTCCTCCCCAGTTACTTCCTATTGTGGGTTGTACCATGAGTTAGCACAACTTAATTGAGCAATTACCACAAAGTAATGTCTATAACATATGTAGTTATAGTATAAGTCGATTTCCATTGTAATTTACAAACAATAACAAGTACACAGTTACTAGAGTTCACAACACTGAGCAATACTGAACACAGGCACTGTGTAGCAGATCTGCTGACTCACCGGCACGGCAACTCCTGCTGGTAATTGGGGAATTAGCTCTCTCAGCCCTGGAGTGCCCTCTACGTGCCGGTGTCTTGCCCTCTGTTACCTACCCCTCTGCAGTCCCTTTATCTCCACCATGTATAGGCCCCACATCCCTCCCAGACCACAGTGCCCCTTACCTTGGGGTGCTGCCCCTCACCCAGGGAACCCCACTCCCCTGAGTCCACCTCACCTCAGTGACCCACTGCCAGTCCTCATCTAGCCCCTTTACTCAGGGGCAAACCGCAGTCTGCAATGGCCACTCATCATTGGCTAGGGGGTTGGACCTGCTGCCTTTCCCTGCAGCTACAGTACCTCCTTAGTCTTTCCGGTCAGGCCTCAGCCTGGGAGGTCACCAAGCCTGAGCTCCCCAGCTCAGCTTGCCCCTTCCCCAGCACTGCACTGTTGAAGTTACCCTGTGCTCCCAGGCAGCCCAGTCCTTCCCACCCCAAGGCTGGAGTGATACTGCCTGCCTCCTACCTTACAGCCCTCTTTATACCAGGCCCAGATTGGCTGCTACCTGCCCTCCCCTGATTGGCTCCTTGGGACAGCCCTTTCCCAGAACTGGCTTTAACCCCTTTCAAACCGGAACAGGGTGACCACCCCACTACACGCTGGCTTCCAACTTTCCATGGGAATGCTCAACCCCCACTCAGCCCCAGGCCCCGCCCACATTACACCCCTTTCCCCGTCCCCACCCCATCCCTTCCCGCCCCTATCATGTTAACTTCAATACAGGTCTGCAGTAAATGGCACACTATAAATGGCACCTGTTAGTTTGGCTTCTGAGAAGCACTACCTTATAAAGCCCAGTAGAGCATTAAATAAAACATTATGCCCATAAAACATTGGTGCCCTTGAATCTCAATCCTGAAAAAATTAAGCTTGCTCTGCCCTCATAGTACAAAGGGAAGCTGAGTCTCAGGAGGCATTCACCTGAAGGGGAAATCCAGGCAGTAATAGGACATTCAGTTAAAGCATCCTAATAACCTTAACTTTTCCTTGTAGTAATGTACTGAGAAAACACAGAAACTCTGAGACAACCATAACCATCCTTAACAAACAACTTAATCTTGGAAGTGACCACAGAACTTAGAATGTCTTACTCCTCATGATACAATTACGGTGCTGATTCCAGCTGTGTTTACACCATCCATATAAAAAATGTACTTTATAAATTCCTGATTAGACAAAGAGCATTCAGAAAACAGCTTTTCCCCACTCTTCATTAAGGATGAAATCCAGAGTATTCATGTTCACTTCTGGTAGAGTGTGGGATGGTTGAAGCAGTAAAATCCATTTTCGTTGACCGAGAACTAAGGTTCTGGAATACTATATAACCCCCTCTCCCTCTGCTTCTCTCTTTTTCCCTCTACTGATAATATTTCAGCCTGTGAATTAGAATAGTGGCTGTAGCCCTCTGCACAAGTTGCATGGCTATTGAGGCCACTGGATCCATGTAAATGTGAAACCACAGCTCCTTTTTAGCATCCTTCCAACACATCCCCAATGTGGCCTTTTGCACTGGCACACAGGAGAATGGGAAGCATTCCCTGTGCAACTATTTAGCAGGCATAACCCTCCCACCCCCCAATATAGTGATTTAATGGTGTGAAGAAGAGCCTGGTGCCAGCGCTAAAGACTGGAGCCATTCTACCCTTTGAATCCATGTGCCATCAGTATTAGCACATGCCAAGTGCATGTACATATGACAACCTCCTTTGCATCCTTTGCACAGTTCATAAAATTGTAGCACTGTCCTAAAACGAGCACGGCTGAGTGTGGTGACAGTCACACTTGCTATCAGCTATGTATGCATAAAACCAAATATAACACCCAATACTCATTTTTAATACTCCATCTACATGCTGTACAAGTACAGTGTCCTTTCTGAATTTACGATGAGCACAACCATTGACTGCACACATGTTATGAAAAAAACTGTTGAAGGGGAGATGGGAGGCTGATGGTGGTAGGGTTACTTTATTGATACAGTGTCTTTTCTAAATTCAAAATGTCTTTAAAAGCTCTGTGATATAAGCTCCCTGACATGCACACCTTGTGAAGTCAATAAGAAAGGAAAAAAGAAGAAATGATAGGAAGATGGCACAACTACAGGGCCAAAATTATTATTTGAGTGCCTTACTTGTTCATAATTTCAAATATTGGGGTTTATTTTACCTTTGTGGAAGGAGAGAAAGATCTGACAGGAAGGGGATTGCAATGCATGACAGTTCTTTCTCTGCTTCCACACCTTCAACCATAACTCCTTAATATCCTGAATTTTGAATGGTATGTGGTGGTGGTGATGGGGTTTGGGGTTTTGTATTTATAATTTTCCTGTGAGTTTTTGGTTTTACTTTCAAATAGTTGATGTATACTGTCAATCTCAAGTTCAAAATTTTTGTCTGGGGATAAAAACAAAACAAGGAGTGGATGCGAGGCTGTTCTCAGTTGTGGCAGATGACAGAACAAGAAGCAATGGTCTCAAGTTGCAGTGGGGGATATTAGGAAAAACTATTTCACTAGGAGGGTGGCAAAGCACTGGAATGGGTTACCTCGGGAGGTGGTGGAATCTCCATCCTTAAAGGTTTTTAAGGCCCAGCTTGACAAAGCCCTGGCTTGGACGATTTAGTTGGGGTTGGTCCTGCTTTGAGCAGGGGATTGGACTAGATGACCTCCTGAGGTCTCTTCCAACCCTAATCTTCTATAATTCTATGATATTCCAATAGTACTAAAAGATGTTTCCTCTTTTTCCTCAATAAGGGCCCCTATTTATTGTATAGTTTTCAAAGGTATGCTCTAGTGCACTAAATTATATGTACCGTGTACATGAAAAACTGTTTTTCTTTCTTGGTGCTTTCTCCAGTTGAGAACTGAAAGCACAGTATTTTCAGTGTGACTGAATCTTGGCACAGAGCCATCCACTTAAATGTTCAGTTTACATACCATGGATCACAAAGCACCCTCTGATCAGTGCAGAATGGGGTCCAGCCTCATGGACCTGATGATTTGTACACTCTTGCTCCAAGACCAATAAGAAGTCAGGCCTTAACTGAATTCTGTTTCCTTGCTAAACATTGTTTAAATTAGATAATCTCAAGAATCACTTTTTGGTATAGGGGGAGATTTGTCTTTCAATGGGACCTGTCTCTTAAATCCTATAGGGGCTTTTGAAAAATGTCCCCCCACAATTATCTAAGCTGACTAGAATCCTCCAGAATAATGTAATAAAACACATATTGTAAAATATCCAGATTAGTAGATCATCCCTGACCATAAAGTACAATCACATTATTCATGTCAAAAACAGATGTATGGACATATTTTATGTATACTTTTTTATTTAAAAAAAACATTGAATGGTAATGAAAGGTTGATCTCAAGGCTAGATCCATTCTCACTGCCTATTTTAAACAGAAGTATTATAATAGAATGGTAGCCAGTGTATCTTGGCTGCCTGTCCCTTCCGCATGACCAGTCACCTATTATCTTTGGAGACTTATTTTGCATGTTAATGGCCTTCCTTTCTCTCTCTAAATTAAGTGTTTGTAGACATGCCAAATATTTGATCTACTAAGCATCCTATATACAACATAATTCTCTCCATAGGTAGCAATCTTGTTTGAGACACTAATATAATCATGTTAAGACTTAAATCCCCCATTAGTCCCCCCATCTGAGCATATGTTTCCCCAAAATGCTACTGGCGCTCCCCAATAAAGTTACATGCAGGACATTTAATAGCAAATTGAACAGTTGTAAAAGCTGATGAGGAAACATTTGTTTCTAAATGTTGCTTTCCCTGTATAGTGCATTGTAATAGATACACAAAACCCTTGCCTCCCTGAGAAGCAGCACTGAGCAGAGACCCCCTGTCAATATTGTACACAAATGAACGCTCAAGGGAAAAGTTGTTTTATCCTCCTTCTGTCTTCCTAATTTTGCCACCATCCAAAACCAAGCTGAATGAAAGAAGAGGTGGAGTAAGCAAAACAACTGATGAAGAGAACAAAGAAAAGAAGAGGGAGAAGCATCCAGAGGAAGAGTTGATACAAAGCACTCAACAACTCTGCTAAAATCCGTAGGTGTCTGTTTCACTGGTCCAACAACAGGTGTTATATAGGGTGAATGTGTAGGTCTGTACAGTATATATCCAGCTTCAGTTTTAAGTAAGATTTTTTACCATGCTCATCACCATACTATCTGGTGCACTCTATTTTAACTCAGCTCCTCCTCTCAGCTGCACAATGCACAAGGTCGGAGTTAAGTGAATTTGAAGTAACAATGTGACATCTTTAAGCAAATGGATGTTGTACAGCATTAAGCCCTGATGTTGAGAAGTGCCTCTGGTGCACACTGTATTCGCCCTGGGGACTTAGTAGACAGGGCATATGGAAACACAGGCCTTGGAAGAGGACCTCAAAGTGCTGTATTTCTCTTTGCATTAGACAAGGATTGACAGGAGAGCTGGGCAACATTTTTTGGATAAAATTTTTTTCATCAAAAAATGCAGATTCAGGTTCTCCAAAATATTTTGCAAATTCTTATCAGTATCATCCTCACTCACACACACAAAAACCAGAAAAACTGAAATATTTCATTTTGATTTTTTTCATAATGAAATGTTTTGATTTCTTAATTCAGACCAATGTTTCATTTTGAATTTTACTTCTATTTTATTTTTCAAAAAGGTTAAAACAAGGAAACAAAACATTTCAGGCCATACAGAATGTTTTGTTCCACTCAAAACAATTTGTTGGACTTTTTCAGTTCACCAAAATGAAATTATTAGATTTTTCATTGTGGCCAGTGTGCAATGACTAGGAGTGGGTGGTCAGGCCTATTGGTCAGAGCCTGAGTCAGGCCTAGTAGTCAGAGCCAGAGACAGCATCAGGTGCCAGGCACAGGAGCAGAGACCTGGAGTAAAGTAAGGCAGGAATGGGGAGCAGACAGGAGTCTGCGTTAGGAGGACAGGAACCAGGAGCAGGCAGGAATTCAGAAGTCACATAAGCAGCAGAGGTACATAGTAACAGTGAGCGTTACTTCCTGGTTTATATAGCGCTCCTCAGGCAAATTGGGGGTGCTGGATGTTTCCTGCAATTGGGAGCTTTGGGGGGAAACAAAGCTATGAGCTAGCACGTCACTGATTCCTTTCTCTTGTTACTCAGATGAGCTGCTGAATGGAGGTCATGGCCTAAGCACTGCCTGTGGGTCAGGGTTTAAGGCCCACAGTCCCATACACAGTGAACCAAAAAATCAGTTATTCCTATAGCCCTGGTTCTCAGACATCTGGCTCTAGCTTAAATTGCTACCTTGCTTTTCCACTCTATCAGGGCATGTGTGCTACGTCTCAAGCTAAAGTCAGCTGGCCAGACCATAAACAAGCATAAGCAAGGGCAAGATAACTACAAGCTGCCAAGGTAAGTCCATTAACTGTCATTTTATTCTACATGTCCTCTTCCTTTTACAGGCACTGAAAATTGGAGGGCACACAATGAAGAGTGGATATATTTGTGAGTGTGTTTATTCCTTTTAAACATTGTCAAAGATAATACTTAATAATCCGTGTTGTTGGATATGATTTTGTTTGTGAATCCTGCTCTTAGATTTGTATATAGTTCTGGTAGCTTGATACAAGAGATGCCACAGGAGCATAATATTCCAATGAGATTGATGCCCAGTGTCTAGGATAGGAACCTTGTTTTGTTCTGAAAAAACAGGAAGCACTAACCATTTCTATAGTACACTGTGGATACATGAATCCATACTATTCACGCTCTCTGCATTAGTTTGGTAGGTACAATTAATGACCAGTGGAAAACACTGCTAAGAAAAAAAGCATTGTCCCTTGATAATAACCATAGTTACTGAGGTGATCTTCTTAGTATTTCTGTTTTGTGGTGTCTTGGCCTCCGAGAGACTTTATAAGGTGTGTTTCTCGCTGTCATCATGTCTCCTCCTACCTTCTGTTCGTTCTGCTTTTCCAGAACAAGGGAGAAGGATGTACAGCAGGCTGTGCCTTCCAGTTGTGGACATTTTTGAGTGCTACCTCAGCCAACATGCTCACTTTTTGTGCAGATTCAGAAAATCAGGATCCAACTTTGTTTTCTTTTACTAGATTCCATCTCTGTATGTCGTTTTCCCTTTTCTAAGACTCTGCACCCAACTCTGTAAGGTTCAGATGGTCTCTTTCTCTCAAAAATACACACACACACACACACACACACACACACTTTTAAGAAACTTCATTTGAAGGACACCATATAAAGTAAACTATATTGCACGATATGAGAACACACTATTCTTGTGAGACATAGAACTAAAATCCTGTCCATGGAAGATACATTCCTAGTACAGGATTTCCTCCTCATTTTCCCAGAGAAGTCATGGACTGAGGAAAGCTGTCTTATCTCTCTTGATTTTGTCCTTTGTATATTGTGTTAGCTAAATCTTCCCTCATTACAGCCACAGGGAAATCTCAGACTGAAATTTTGTGCCCAATTGAAATACATTCTGGTTATGCCCTGTAATCCTACATTATAATACTTATCTCCTTCACCACCTTTGGGATGTACAGATTTACTGTATCTTCAAAGTCCCAAACCAAAAAAAAATTAATATAATCCCATAAACAAACATTTGAAGAACAAAAAAAGACTAGTTTTGGACTTGAAGGAACACTACTAAGCTAATCATTTGCCCTGCAGATGTGCCCATCGTTTAGTGCTTGCAAAAACTTCCTATTTTATGTGCTTTCATTTAATGTCAGATGAACCCAATGAAGGGAATTGACAGGCAGATTCAGTTCCAAAGCAGGCTTGTTTCATAGCCTGCAACTTCAAATTATTTCCAGGCTTTTTCATATGTCAACCTTTGTAAACGTGTGTAGCGATAACAGCAAATATCAGAGTTTTGACTGAGCTAGGATTGCAGCTCTCAGCCCAGCTCCTTGAAATGTTCATGTTTATGCTACATAAATAATGTATGTTCTGTATTTTTTTTTTAATTTGTTTAATGCCTGGCAATGTGTGAAGCAGTGAGAGAGAAAGGGCTTTCTGCCACACATTGGCATATATTATTAGTGCTTTAAAAATTAAAGATTAACAGAATGTATTTGACAAAACTGGGTCACGGGTAATTTCAGGGAGCACTAGGTTCTTTCAACCTGTTTTGTCCATTTCAACTTTCATATAATGTTCCTAGTTCAAGTTTAGACATTTAAAATTTTGTACACATGTTTAATATGACATATTGCAAGAAATAACAGAAGTGATGGGTCAAATATTGTAGACATATAGCTTTCTCTTTCTTTTCTTAATTAGCTCATTTGTGTAGTTTCAACCAGCAACATCCATGTGGGGGGGGGAGGGGAGATTGTTGTTGTTTGTTTCTGTGTGTGTGTGAATCGGCCCAGGCACAAAGTAGGAGAGCTCATATATTGAAAGGGCCAAAGGCTGAAGTCAGAAGAAAGATTCCTATTGGCTTCAATGGGCTTTGGGAATTCAAAATCCTGACAGGTGCCGAAGATTTGACACGAAAACATTTGCATTGGTTGTGCAGCTGTTACGAACACAAAGAGCAGTATCAGCACAAATCATACATCAAATTTGGCAAAGTATGAGATCCCTAGTGGGGACCAAAATAAAAAAGTGTCCAGTGGGTTTTTTTTAATGCCAGTGTAAATTTTCTGTAGATGAAGAGTTCCAGGTTTGAAACTGGTACAATCGTTTGGTTTACTAAATTATATTATCTATATTAAATACAATACAAGTAGAATTTATAATCTAATGGTCACACATGCATACCCACTGTTATTTCAGATTATCTGTACCTGACCCAAACTTTCCATTGGGAAACTAGACTGTATTTGTGCAATGGAGAATCATTCCATATTGTGATGCATTATCTTGTTAAACACTCAGCAATACATTCCTAGAGAAGCTTGACTTGAAGCTTTGAGTTCTAATACCTCTGCTGTTCACGTAGGAATATAAGTCTAACTTTCTTTGAGTTTATTCAGCTTCTGCACTATGACTTATAAGCAAAACTACTGTCCCTAGAAATAAACAAAAATAAAATATGGTGTTAGCATATAAGCCTGTTTTTCAGCGTAAAATAAAATTTTGGGTTTAACAATTTGATACTGTCATAACTATAAAGGGAAGGGTAATAGCTGTCCTGTGTACAGTACTATAAATCCCTCCTGGCCAGAGACTCCAAAATCCTTTTCCCTGTAAAGGGTTAAGAAGCTCAGGTACCTGGCTGGCATCTGACCTAAAGGACCAATAAGGGGACAAGATACTTTCAAATCTTGGGGGGGGGAAGGCTTTTGTTTGTGTTCTTTGTTTTGGGATGGTGTTCGTTCTCCGGGAATGAGAGGGACCAGACATCAATCCAGGTTCTCCACATCTTTCTAAACAAGCCTCTCCTATTTCAAACTTGTAAGTAAATAGCCAGGCAAGGCGTGTTAGTTTTCCTTTGTTTTTCTCAACTTGTGAATGTACCTTTTACTAGAGTGTTTCTCTTTGTTTGCTGTACTTTGAACCTGAGACTAGAGGGGAGTCCTCTGAGCTCTTTAAGTTTGATTACCCTGTAAGGTTGATTTCCATACTGATTTTACAGAGATGATTTTTACCTTTTTCTTTAATTAAAAACCTTCTTTTTAAGAACCTGATTGATTTTTTCCTTGTTTTAGATCCAAAGGGGTTTTGGATCTTGATTCACCAGGAGTTGGTGGGAGGAAGGAGGGGGGATGGTTAATTTCTCCCTGTTGTAGATCCCAGGGGGGGGTTGGAACTGATTCACCAGGAGTTGGTGGGAGGAAGGAGGGGAATGGTTAATTTCCCCTTGTTTTAAATCCAAGGGGTTGGATTTGTTTTCACCAGGGATTTGGTGAAGGTTTTTCAAGGTTTCCCAGGGAGGGAATCCATTGAAAATGGTGGCAGCCGAACCAGAGCTAAGCTGGTAATTAAGCTTAGAAGTTTTTATGCAGGCCCCTACATTTGTACCCTAAAGTTCAAAGTGGGGATCTCAGTCCTGACATGGTGGCAGCGGTGGGATCATTTTAAACCCAAAAGCCAGTGAGATTTTTTTTTCCTTCTAGCTGCTTGGAAAGCCGAGCTGGAAGTAGATAGATGCATATCTTATCTCTCCTTGCCTGAAGGCAGAGGTGTTAAGTTTTTTTTTACAGGTCCTTTGTTAAGAGAAGGGTTCAATTAGCAAATGACTGGTAAAAGGTATTTACAAGCTGAATTGTTTCTTTTTTCTTTTTACATCCTCGGGAGTAGCTAGTTAGAAAGTTACTGTTAACTCTGCAGCAGCCAGAGCTGAGAGCTTCCCAGTTTGTCAACTGCAAAGGGGGTGACCCAGCACAAGAAAACAGGAAAATGACTACCAAAGAAGAAAAAGCCAAAGAGGAGGCCCACAAGAGAGAGATAGAGCTGAGAGACAGAGAGGAGAAAGCCAAAGAGGAGGCCCACAGGAGAGAGATGGAGCTAAAAGAAAGAGAAGAAAAAGCCAAAAAGGAGGCCCATGAAAGAGAGATGGAGCTGGAAAAAGCCAAAGAGGAGGCTCACAAGAGAACTATGGAGCTGAAAGAAAAAGAGATGGAGGAGAGAGAAAAAGAAAGGAAACATGAACTGGAAGTGGCAAAAGCTAAGCAGGATGCACCAGCCAATGCTAACAACCCCCCTCCAGGTACCACTTCCCATCCCAGAAAATTCCCCATCTACAAGGCAGGCGATGATACTGAGGCCTTCTTAGAAAATTTTGAAAGGGCCTGCCTTGGATACAGCATCGCTACAGACCAGTACATGGTAGAGCTGAGGCCGCAGCTCAGTGGACCCTTAGCAGAGGTGGCGGCTGAAATGCCTAAGGAACACATGAACAGTTATGAACTTTTTAAAAACAAGGCCAGACTCAGAATGGGGCTAACACCCGAGCATGCCCGTCGGCGGTTCAGAGCCCTAAAGTGGAAACCCGATGTGTCATTTACCCGTCATGCCTACCACATTGACAAAAATTGTGATGCCTGGGTATCAGGAGCAAATGTTCAATCTCTGGAAGATCTACTTTCCCTAGTAAAAATGGAGCAGTTTTTAGAGGGTGTTCCTGAGGAAATAGAAAGGTACATCCTAGATAGGAAGCCCAAAACTGTAACTGAGGCGGGGGAGATTGGAGCCCAATGGGTGGAGGTGGCAGAAAAGAAAAAAACTAGTAGCAGTTGGAGCGAATATCAGAAGGGGCAAGCCGAAACAAAACCTTACCACCGGGGACAACCCAAGGCCCCACCCACATCCCAAGGGAAACACCAGACGCCTTCTCACCCCACCACAGCAGTATCCACCAACCAACATCGTCCCAGTGATACTTTAGCAGGGCGATGTTTTAAATGTAATGAACTGGGACATATAAAGGCTCACTGCCCCAAGAACCCCAACCGATTACAGTTCATTACACCCCAATCACACCAAAGATCCCCAAACCCAGATGCCTCTCTCATACCCTCGGAGCGAAGGGAAACCTTGAGAGTGGGCGGAAAGAAGGTTACCGCTTGGAGGGACACTGGGGCTCAAGTGTCAACTATCCACCAATCCCTAGTGGACCCCAAACTCATCAACCCAGAGGCTACAGTGACAATTCAACCCTTCGTGTCACAATCTGTAACCTTGCCTACAGCCACGTTGCATGTCCAGTACAAGGGCTGGTCAGGAATGTGGACTTTTGCAGTCTATGACAATTATCCCATTCCCATGCTGCTGGGAGAAGACTTGGCCAACCATGTGAAGGTAGCCAAGAGGGTGGGAATAGTCACCCGCAGCCAGGCTAAGCAAGCTTTCACCCCCATCCCTGTTCCTGAGCCGTCCACCAGGGCCCTGTCTGTGTTACCGGAGACCCAGACAAAGGTGGTGGAACTGGATCCCCTGCCAACGACTGTAACAGCCATAGTGGATCCAATCCCAGAGACCCAGCCAAAGCCAGTCCCAGAACCGGAACTGGCAACGCAACCAGCACCAGAACCATTGCCAGCCCTGAGTCCAGCGCTTGCAAACCCGTCTACAACTCCAACGCCAGAGGGCACCAGCGAGCCTGAATTGGCAGAAGCAGCAGATAACCCTACCCAAGAGGCTCAGCCAGAGCCTGAGTTACCACATAGTGCTCCAGCGGACAGCAGTTCACAGTCAATGGAAACAGCCCCAGCACCTGCATCGCTTCCAGAGGGACCAAGCCCCAGTCCACAGTCCAAGGAGGAACTGATGTCTCCAGCATCAAGGGAACAGTTCCAGGCCGAGCAGGAAGCAGATGACAGCCTTCAAAAAGCTTGGGCGGCGGCGCGGAGCACCCCACCGCCTCTCAGCTCTTCTAACCGATCCCGGTTTGTTGTAGAACAAGGACTTTTATACAAGGAGACTCTTTCTGGTGGGCACCAGGAAGACTGGCATCCTCAAAGGCAGTTGGTAGTTCCCACTAAGTATCGGGTAAAGCTCTTGAGCTTAGCCCATGATCATCCCAGTGGCCATTCTGGGGTGAACAGAACCAAAGACCGGTTGGGGAAGTCCTTCCACTGGGAGGGAATGGGCAAGGACGTTGCTAATTATGTCCGGTCTTGTGAGGTGTGCCAACGAGTGGGAAAACCCCAAGACCAGGTTAAAGCCCCTCTCCAGCCACTACCCATAATTGAGGTCCCATTTCAGCGCGTAGCTGTGGATATTCTGGGTCCTTTCCCAAAGAAGACACCCAGAGGAAAGCAGTACGTACTGACTTTCATGGATTTTGCTACCCGATGGCCGGAAGCAGTACCCTTAAGCAACACCAGGGCTAAAAGTGTGTGCCAGGCATTAACAGACATTTTTGCCAGGGTAGGTTGGCCCTCCGACATCCTTACAGATTCGGGAACTAACTTCCTGGCAGGAACCATGGAAAGCCTGTGGGAAGCTCATGGGGTGAATCACTTGGTTGCCACCCCTTACCACCATGAAACCAATGGCCTGGTGGAGAGGTTTAATGGAACTTTGGGGGCCATGATACGTAAATTTGTAAATGAACACTCCAATGATTGGGACCTCGTGTTGCAGCAGTTGCTTTTTGCCTACAGGGCTGTACCACATCCCAGTTTAGGGTTTTCACCATTTGAACTTGTGTATGGCCGTGAGGTTAAGGGGCCATTACAGTTGGTGAAGCAGCAATGGGAGGGGTTTACGCCTTCTCCAGGAACAAACATTCTAGACTTTGTAAGCAACCTACAAAACACCCTCCGACATTCTTTGGCCCTTGCTAAAGAAAACCTAAAGGATGCTCAGGAAGAGCAAAAGGCCTGGTATGATAAACATTCCAGAGAACGGTCCTTCAAGGTAGGAGACCAAGTCATGGTCTTAAAGGCGCTCCAGGCCCATAAAATGGAAGCGTCGTGGGAAGGACCATTCACGGTCCAGGAGCGCCTAGGAGCTGTTAACTATCTCATAGCCTCCCCCACCTCCAACATAAAGCCTAAGGTATACCATGTTAATTCTCTTAAGCCCTTTTATTCCAGAGAATTAAACGTTTGCCAGTTTACAGCCCAGGAAACAGATGATGCGGAGTGGCCTGAAGGTGTCTACTATGAAGGAAAAAAGGATGGTGGCGTGGAAGAGGTGAACCTCTCCACGACCCTTGGACGTCTGCAGCGACAGCAGATCAAGGAGCTGTGCACAAGCTTTGCACCAATTTTCTCAGCCACTCCAGGATGGACCGAACGGGCATACCACTCCATTGACACAGGTAATGCTCACCCTATTAGAACCCCACCCTACCGGGAGTCACCTCATGCCAAAACGGCTATACAAAGGGAGATCCAGGACATGCTACAGATGGGTATAATCCGCCCCTCTAAGAGTGCATGGGCATCTCCAGTGGTTCTAGTTCCCAAACCAGATGGGGAAATACGCTTTTGCGTGGACTACCGTAAGCTAAATGCTGTAACTCGTCCTGACAACTATCCAATGCCACGCACAGATGAGCTATTGGAGAAATTGGGACATGCCCAATTCATCTCTACTTTGGACTTAACCAAGGGGTACTGGCAAGTACCACTAGATGAACCCGCTAAGGAAAGGTCAGCCTTCGTCACCCAGGCAGGGGTGTATGAATTCAATGTACTCCCTTTCGGGTTGCGAAATGCACCCGCCACCTTCCAAAGACTTGTAGATGGTCTCCTAGCGGGATTGGGAGAATCTGCAGTTGCCTACCTCGATGATGTGGCCATTTTTTCTGATTCATGGGCAGAGCACATGGAGCACCTGGAAAAAGTTTTCGAGCGCATCCAGCAGGCAGGACTAACTGTTAAGGCTAAAAAGTGTCAAATAGGCCAAAACAGAGTGACTTACCTGGGGCACCAGGTGGGTCAAGGAACTATAAATCCCCTACAGGCCAAAGTGGATGCTATCCAAAAGTGGCCGGTTCCAAAGTCTAAGAAACAGGTCCAATCCTTCTTAGGGTTGGCTGGATATTATAGGCGATTTGTACCCCACTACAGCCAAATCGCCGCCCCGCTGACAGACCTAACCAGAAAGAAACAGCCAAATGCAGTTCAGTGGACTGATAAGTGTCAAAAGGCCTTTAACCAGCTTAAGGCAACACTCATGTCTGACCCTGTGCTAAGGGCCCCAGACTTTGACAAACCGTTCCTAGTAACCACAGATGCGTCCGAGCGAGGCGTGGGAGCAGTTTTAATGCAGGAAGGACCGGATCAAGAATTCCATCCTGTCGTGTTTCTCAGTAAGAAACTGTCTGAGAGGGAAAGCCATTGGTCAATCAGTGAAAAGGAATGCTACACCATTGTGTACGCGCTGGAAAAGCTACGCCCATATGTTTGGGGACGGCGTTTCCAACTACAAACAGACCATGCTGCGCTACAGTGGCTTCATACCGCCAAGGGAAATAACAAAAAACTTCTTCGGTGGAGTTTAGCTCTCCAAGATTTTGATTTTGAAATACAACACATTTCGGGAGCTTCTAACAAAGTGGCTGATGCACTTTCCCGGGAAAGTTTCCCAGAGTTAACTGGTTAACAATTGTTCTTGGAATGAAACATATTGTTAGTTTTTATATAATCAGTAGTATGTCTAAAGGTACATGTGTCTTATTAACTCTGTTTTCTCCTAGAACTCCAGGAAGAAATCACAGCCAGTGTGGAACCGAACATCCAACACTATCTGTGATTTGGGGGGCGTGTCATAACTATAAAGGGAAGGGTAATAGCTGTCCTGTGTACAGTACTATAAATCCCTCCTGGCCAGAGACTCCAAAATCCTTTTCCCTGTAAAGGGTTAAGAAGCTCAGGTACCTGGCTGGCATCTGACCTAAAGGACCAATAAGGGGACAAGATACTTTCAAATCTTGGGGGGGGGAAGGCTTTTGTTTGTGTTCTTTGTTTTGGGATGGTGTTCGTTCTCCGGGAATGAGAGGGACCAGACATCAATCCAGGTTCTCCACATCTTTCTAAACAAGCCTCTCCTATTTCAAACTTGTAAGTAAATAGCCAGGCAAGGCGTGTTAGTTTTCCTTTGTTTTTCTCAACTTGTAAATGTACCTTTTACTAGAGTGTTTCTCTTTGTTTGCTGTACTTTGAACCTGAGACTAGAGGGGAGTCCTCTGAGCTCTTTAAGTTTGATTACCCTGTAAGGTTGATTTCCATACTGATTTTACAGAGATGATTTTTACCTTTTTCTTTAATTAAAAACCTTCTTTTTAAGAACCTGATTGATTTTTTCCTTGTTTTAGATCCAAAGGGGTTTTGGATCTTGATTCACCAGGAGTTGGTGGGAGGAAGGAGGGGGGATGGTTAATTTCTCCCTGTTGTAGATCCCAGGGGGGGGTTGGAACTGATTCACCAGGAGTTGGTGGGAGGAAGGAGGGGAATGGTTAATTTCCCCTTGTTTTAAATCCAAGGGGTTGGATTTGTTTTCACCAGGGATTTGGTGAAGGTTTTTCAAGGTTTCCCAGGGAGGGAATCCATTGAAAATGGTGGCAGCCGAACCAGAGCTAAGCTGGTAATTAAGCTTAGAAGTTTTTATGCAGGCCCCTACATTTGTACCCTAAAGTTCAAAGTGGGGATCTCAGTCCTGACAGATACTCTTATATCTTATACTAATACACCTCTACCCCGATATAACGCGACCTGATATAACACAAATTTGGATATAATGCGGTAAAGCAGTGCTCTGGAGGGGTGGGCCTGCGCACTCCGGTGGATTAAAGCAAGTTCGATATAATGCGGTTTCACCTATAATGCGGTAAGATTTTTTTGGCTCCCGAGGACAGCGTTATATTGAGGTAGAGGTGTATGTGTAAACAAAGACACTGTATTTTACATCTGCCCACAAGCATGTGGGGTAAAAAATAAATAAAACTAAAGTGTTATAGGGTATGGTAAAAGTGTAATACATGAGCATACACTGAAAGGCTGCCTGGCTCTTCTCTCAAGGCAAGGTCAAGCAACCAGTTGGGAGAGGCAAGGGGGACTCGGGGGGAAGATATAAAACACTAAATGGCCAAAAAAATGCCTGTCCCTGACCATAGCACAACCTCACTCCTCACCCCTCCCATGGAATACAAAAAAGGTAGAACAAAGACCCTAAACTCACAACCCTCCAAAATGGAACATGACCATAAATTGTAAGGTGTGGGACCAAGGGCGTGCATTGCAGGTATATTTGGGCCTGCTAAGAAGGAGGAGGTAGGAAATAGGAATGGGGACACAGGCAAGGCTCTGCAGCATCAGAGCTGGAAAGGGCAGACACGGGGTAAACGCTCTGAGGCATCAGAGGTGGGAATGGGACGCTGGGAAACAAGGCTCTGCAGCATCAGAGTTATGGTATACATTTTTATACGGTATACATAGAAACTAACTCCAATAAACATCACATTGCCTGCACTTCGGACTTCTGCTTTCTGTCTGCGTGACAAGAACCAGGAAAAAGGGTGAAGGGAAAGCCCTCTAACATATGGTCAGTTAAATAATAATATCTGGCTCTTATATAGCACTTTTCATCAGTGGATCTCAAAGAACATCACAGTCTTTAATGTATTTATCTACAGAACATTCCTGTGAGATAAGGAAGTATTATACCCATTTTTCAAGTTCAGGAACTGAGGCACAGAAAAGCTAAGTGGGTCATGCTGGATGTCTGTATTAGAGCAGGGATTTGAACTTGGGACTCCTAAGTCCAAGGATAGTGACCTAACCCCTGGAACACCCTCAAATCATCATGGCTTCCTTATTATTCCCTTATAATACACCTAAAACGCTGATGGATTATCAGTTCCAAATTAGGAAAATATGTGTTTTTTTTTTCAGACCAAACACATTCACTTTTGATCTGTTAGAACAGGAGATCTCTCCTATCTATCTCCTAGAACTAGGAGTTCTATCTCCTAGAACTGGAAGGGACCTTGAAAGGTCGTGGAGTCCAGCCCCCTGCCTTCACTAGCAGGACCAAGTACTGATTTTGCTCTAGATCTCTAAGTGGCCCCCTCAAGGATTGAACTCACAATCCTAGGTTTAGTAGGCCAATGCTCAAACCACTGAGCTATCCCTCCCCCAGGAAAAACATTTTCTGGGTACTGTCATGAGCACTGGTATTTTACTAGGAAAGGGAGACTGGCATGTGCACATCTGAAATACAAGGGCTGTGTAAACTTTCTCTTTTGTGATTGTGCCTCGAGACAGAAGACATGTTACATTTTTAACAGGAGCACTCGATTCCAAACCTACTGTGTTCTTCCTCCCCAAGAGCTTCAACAGCCCTCCAAAGGGTTGAAGTATTACTGGAAACTAGCAGCCTTATTGCCACAATCAACCCCTGCTTGATTAAAAATAAAAGTGCTTTGACTACAAAGTCAATTTAAATAAATATTGTATAAACAGAATGGCTGGGCAGGATTTCAACTGGTCTCTAATTTCACACTGTTTATTCTCATTGGGCCCAAACCTATATCCATCTCTCTCTTTTTCTCAATTAAAGGTGGCACACAGATATAATAAATGAAGAAATGTCCCTACTATTATAGATGGTAGTAGAGTGTATACATTAGTAAAGCTGAGTTTGTGTTTCTGTTCTAAATACTTCTGTCTTCAGCACTTAACTTCTTAATCTATTTCTAATCACATCACAGCAGTGTGCCAGCCAGATGCCTCGGGTGTTTTTTGTTTTGGGGGGTTGAAGTTTGGAAAAGCTTTTGGAAAGGTTCTGCCTTTTTCATTTAACAAAGCACATAATGTAATTTGGATGCAATTTCAAACACTACATAAAATTGGGTGCAAAGTGCAAAACTATCACACATACAATGTGGAAGTGAGTTAATTCTTAACATGAGTTGCTTCTAGAGCCCTGTGTGGGACTATTTTTTTAATCCTGCTCCCATCCCGCCCCCCAGTACCTCCTCCCACATTTTTTCATGCATTTTTATCCTGCTCCCACCCACAAAAACCTTAGATCCTGCAAGAGAGACAGATTTCCCCATGCTACTAAAAAAATAACAAAAAAACCTGTTGATTAAATATATTATAGAAATGGAAATCATTTATCAGTTTACCATGTAAAAATTGTGAGAGATTTAGTGTTTTCCTGCAATTTACCACTGTTTGTTATTTTGCCCAATGCCAGCTGCAATAAAATATATTTTACCCGCTCCTGCTATTGTGGGAGCAGATCCTGTGGAACTGCGGAATCCGAGTCCTGCTCAGGGCTCTAGCTGTTTCCTTTTTATTTGGAAGTACTGCCTTTTGAAATGGCTACAAGATATAAATGGCAAAAAAGAATTAGTAGCCTGAGCATTTATAGCTGTTCCTGCTTGGAACCTTTTGTGAGACAATTCCCCATTCACTCTCATAGGACTTGTCGTTGTTACATGCTGCTGTCTATTCAAAGGCAAAGAATAGATATTATATAACGCCAAGGAAACACACTGAAAACTTAATGTGGGTCTTGAGACCATTTTACAGTCCAATTATGATGAGAAAATGATATCAATCCGCATCCAAGATGACAATTTTACGATGTCAAGAAGATGCCCCAATGATTTTAATGTAAATCCATGGAGACTGCATTATAATTTTTACATTGGGAAAACATTTTTATTGTAAAGCTGGAGAGTCGTGTGGTGTCAAACTAATAGTAAAACAATTTATTGAGTTTGTCTGCTGCTAAGAAAGGAAATATGATCCCCATTGGACTCAGTACAACTAAGATTGATACATTAAGTACACCATTATCTACTATAAAATTCCCATTCCCAATCTTTTCAATTTAAAATTTTCCTTTTTATTTCTTTCCCTGTTTAATAATAAAGCACTGTATTTTCACAGCACTATTTCTATAGCCTAATTTGACTGGTCCAAGGTCACACAGGATATCTGTGGTAAAGCTTGGATCAGATTCCAGGTTGTCTGGACTTCAAACACAGACAAAAACAGGGTAAATAACTTTTAAAATTTCCTAAATATTCTTTAAAATCTCTATATAATTTGCTTTGGCCATGTGTTCACTCCTTTTTTGTTTGTTTTCTATGAACATTCAACAAACTTTACTGCTATAAATGTTCACAGAAGGCAACTTTCAAAGTCATTCATGTATTCAAGTCATTCAAGTATTCTGGGAAACAAATTTTTTAAATGTACACCTAGTTATATTATTCATTTGGAAGTGGGTTGCATGCATGGCCAGTTAGGGAACAGAATTATTAACATGTGCCTTAAATGAACAATCACTTTCTAGGAAAAACAAGTAAAATTTCAAAGATTTGTGATCAAACCATAGGCTAAAAAACATATTTCCTGAATTATTTGAAAAACAAATACATTTGAGGAAATTTAAATCATGTTGTGAAAGCAGACAAAAGCTAGATTAATCATATCAAGTATTTGTTTTGAATTATTTCCTTAATTCTACAGAAAAACATCAGTTCTCTGCCACATTCCTCCCTTTTACATTACATATTCTCTGCTTAACTGAGTTATCATCATTATCCCTAATCCAATGTCTATTGTATATAATTTGTTAACAAAATGTTCTCAATCCTCATTTTCTTTACATTTTTTATTGGTCCTTAGAACTAATAATGTTATTCACATTTTTTAAAAGCTCTTTTATAACATTACTTTTATGTCTTTTTTCCTATTACATGCAAAAACACTGCATTTTCAGAGACATGCTGCCCTTGAAAAGAAGCAAATTTTTAGCATTTTCTTTTTTCTAATGAATAATTTGACACAGCTCTCTCTTACATTAAATATAACTGGAGCATTATGTTAAATATACATATGTGTTAGTTATAAAATATTATGGTTGGCAGATGATCTAACATTGTAATAGCATTATGTGCATTTAATATGTAATTGTCTGTCTAATGCTACATGCTTATGGCCCTGATTGAGGAAAGCACTTAAGTATGTGTCTAAGACTATCCTATTCATGACAGCATTCAAGCACATACTTAAGTGTATTTAAGACTCATTGACTTTAGTGAGACTAATGCACATATTTAATATTAAGCACTTGCTTAAGCATTTTACTTAGTAAGTATGCTTCCCTGAATCAGATCCTTATTATAGATGGAGCTGGCAATGCTGCTTATATTTAAGGTGCCTAACATTTTCCACTGCTTTCCAAAGGCCATGTTTTCAATTGCTTATAACATTGCCAAAAGGTAACTGATGAATCTGAAAATATCCATGACAGGTGGCTGCCTGAAGCTGAATTTTTTGGAAAAGTTTGCCAAAAAGCAGTTCAGTTTTTTCCAAGAAGAGGCTTAGGGGAAAATATGTTAAAACAATGTTAAAATTCTTACATCTATGCCATTGAGAAGATTTAACACACCCATGCTTTGGAGCAGGGACTTCAAATTTGGCAGAAGGGGTCACCATCAGGTCAGAGACCTGCTTTTTACCATCCCAGTGCAAATCCACCCACATTTGGCCAAGTTATTAGGGTCTGGAACCGTGTCATTGGAACATTTTTAATAGTGGGGGTGCTGAAAGCCAGCCCCTTTACCCCTGTTTATTGCCCCGCCCCCAGAGCTGAGGCCAGGAGCAAACCCCTGGGCGCATGGGCCTGGAAGCTGGGTGTCCAGAGGTGCTGCTGTACACCCTGCACCCCTAATTCCCACGCCTATGGTCTGGAATTACCATTTTTGCATGCTCAGTAGAGGCTTAGAATTTGGCTACAAAATTCTCTTACAAGTTTGTCTATATTGAGCAAAGTTGAGCCACACTTTCCCTGTAATTGCTTTTCTTGCTGCTTTGGGCCCCTGTGGTGCTTGGCACCAGACAGAGAAGGTAGACTGATTCCCCTGTACAATCAATGCTTTTCCTGCTTTCACCCAGGAAGCAGCCTGTCTTGAATGGTGAGGAACAGAGGGGGAACAGGTGCAGGCTGTGGGAGGAAAAGTAGGCAGGCAGAGGCAGATCAGCAAGATCCTGGGATCATTGGGGGAGCGGGAAAGGTTGGGGTGATAGAATCAGGAGAAACAGGAGCAGAACCACAGTGTCTAAGGAGATATTAGTTTTGTGCAAAAAATTTCAACCAGCTGTACTCAACATAGCCGAATTTCTGTTTCTGCTGTGCAGCACTAAAGTATCAGAGTGATTCACAAATATTTATAAATTTATCTTTGCAACACCTCATGAGGTATGATAGTATTATCCCCATTTTACTGAAGGGAAGCTCAGGCATATACTATTGAGGACATTCTCATGAGTCAACTAAATATGGGTGCCCAACTTAAGATGTCTAGGGACAATTTTTCAGAGTCCCTAGCATTTTTTATCAATTTGTATGCTCAAAGCATAGCTCCAAGTGACTTCAGTTCTAGTTGTGAGTGCTCAGAACTTCTTCAAATTAGACGCAAGGTGCTTCAGGTTGCACACTCAAAATAAAATAGACATAATTAAATGACCATCTGTGACAAGTTTGATTTAAGTGACTTCCCCAGCATCACACAGGAACTCTGTGCAGAGGTATGGATAGACTCCAGTTCTGCATGATGGCACTCAACTGCGTTCACCATAAGAACAATCGTCTTGAACAGAAAACACAGAGGTTAAAACACCAACTCTCTCACTATTGTTCACACCACTGGAGACACACTAGTTGTAGCAACTGTGGGGATTTACTTTGTTAAAATGGTCCCATGTGTACCTAATATATGTTTCCGAATTTCAGGTTAGAGCAATTAGTTTTTGTTTGTTTTCCACTTTCAGTGGCTTTCATATTAAATCTGTTCAGTTTCTGTCAAAATGGTATTTTTCTAACTGCCAGCAATGTAGCCACATCATACTTGATAATTAGGGTAGAGGGTTGTCTTCATACACACAATAATCACTAATAAGAAAAGCTTCTGAAATCAGAACTTAGCCATTTTGCTGATGTTGCATGAGGCAGGAAAGAACAAAACATGCTCTTTTGTAGCCTCTGCCCTGCTGAGATGAGTAAAAACTTGATTTTGTCAATAATCTAAGAAATTGTGACTCAGAAGACACATATAGGGAGCAGATTTGTGCAGTAACAAGGTGCCTTTTCATAGTCATTTGTCTGCCTGTAGCCACATTTTAAGAAGATCTATAAGAAAAGCATGTGCTGATTAGAAACACTTTTTGTGGTTAGTGTGAGGAAAGACTGAGGAAGGGGGAAAAAAAGATTTGTGAAAAGACAAAATACACTGATATTCTGTTCTGTCATGTAACTTTCCCAGAGAATCTTTAGCAGATTTGTAATTTACACTTTACTGGAGCAGAGAGAGACCAACAGACCTCGTATGAGATTTTGAGGAAGTTCAATCTTACACAATTAGATGCCAACAGACCAAGAGACTGCTGGAGTGCTTTTGAAATTCTTTCATTTTGATTCAGATTTGACTTCCTTTTGCACATCCTAAACAACTGATGTCTGAATGTATGGTAGTATTCACTTGATACAAGCAAGTTGGCCCCTTTTAGGGCTGGGTATTTGACCAGTCCAAAAATAGTTAGTCAATTGACCTCTCAAATAATGTAAAAAATGGTTCAATATTTTAAAGCAACAATTTAATAGAACAGTAACAACAAAAGAGTAAGACTTTATGGTCTCCAGAAGGCTTAGCCTTAGATAGATATTTATACCTAATTACAATAAACAAGTTACTTAACTGAGTTATTTTAACTAAAAAAAAGTGAAACATAATGATGTTATAAAAATGGAATAATTATTACCACCTTTTTAGCAGTATTAAGTTAGCATTCAAATATGAACATTATTCAAGTCTGAATAGTTACAAAAGAAAAGAAAAATAAAATTGAACAGAAATAAAATAAACATAGCAACTATAAAATAAAAAAGCCATTTGTAAATACTCTTAGGCTAAGTAGGCAGCAGGCCAACTTTTCATGCAGCTTATTGGCTTTGCATCTTTTCTTTCAGTGTTAGATTTAATGACCTTAAACCCTCCTCCACTCCCTTCTGAGTTAATTTCTGTATGTTTGTCTAGTCAGTTTAGTTGTAAACTCTTTGGGGCAGGAACCATGTCTTAATTTGTTTACTGAGCTTTCTAAACCACCATGTACATTGAAGGAATATACACAAAAATATATACACTGATATACACAAAAATATGCATACAATGTTTTTTCTAGAAAATTCCAGGCAATCAAGATCCTCAGCTATCAATTAGTTCTCCTTTCTCCCCCCCTCCACCACCACCCCCAACAGCATTAGAATGAAGTAAAGTGAGTGATAAAGACCTTTAAGTGGGTTTATTAACAGATGACACATGATGAAATAAAAAAGGTAGGCCACTGCCTACATCAGGGCATTCTTTCTGGAATATTTGATATTTGACCTTGATCAAATAATAGGTGGTCAGTTGACCAATCAATTGACATTTGACCAGTCAATTGATCAGTCTACCAAACATAGCTCCTTTACACACATACTCTGTCTACCACATGCCTCCTCATGCTTTCTCAACAAGAAGCCACTGATAAAGTAATCGTAATATACTGTTCTGGTTAAATCTGTACAAAATAAATTGCCTGTCTTTCTTAGTCTTCTGTCAAGTATCAGAGGGTAGCCGTGCTAGTCTGGATCTGTAAAAGCGAGAAAGAGTCCTGTGGCACCTTATAGACTAACAGATGTATTGGAGCGTAAGCTTTCATGGGTGAATACCCACTTCGTCAGACACGTGAGTTAGTCTTCTCTGCGACTCATGGAAAGTACAGTGAAATAGCAGATTGTTGAGAGCTATGCTTTTTGTGACAGATAAAATTGCAGAAAATATTGTACCTTTGCAATTTTGCTAGAGGACCCTGTATAGCAGTAATACAGATGTCCATCCACTCCCTTCCAAAGTAACCCAGTGGTACAATATAATTTTAATAATAACAGGGTTGCTGTGACTCACAAATGTAGTAACACTTTAAAAGGTACTTTTTTACCTTTATATACGCTAAAATAATATGTTTTTATTTATTAGACTTTCTTGCTCAAAACATCACTATCTTTCTAAATAACTAGGTATCTAAAAACTATCATTAACCAAATGGCAATGTGCCCCAATACTCAGAGAAATTCTAGCACATGCCTGCACACACACACACACACACAAAAGTGTCTCTAGCCTTTCCCAGACAAATGTTGCTTGCTAAAGGCATTTTTTAAAAAAACAACAACTCTTTTTACTCATTTGAGGAGCCTCAGGGAAGTTAATGGCCTACTTTTGTGAGTAAGGCAAATGGGATTTGGCTGTAACTAGAATATGCTGTCTGAGGAAGGAGCATTCCAAAACCACAGGCCCTCTGCAGAATATATCTTACCTCTCATTCTCTTGAGATTACATCATGCAACAGTTAGCAGTTCCAGTCCTGTCAATCTCTATTGTGTCAGTAGGACATAAGGCAGCAGACGGTCATTCAGGTAGATTGGTCCTGTGTAATTTATGGCTGTCTGTAAGCTGTACAAGAAATGTGCTTTACATTACAATTTTTTTTTTTTTTTTTAGGAAAAAACAGGATATTGTGGTTACTGTTCAGAAGAGACTTTATTTCTGTGATAAATATTAACCAGAGCTATGTCATGTAAAATCAAATATTAAAGAAGTTTAAAAAATAATTTACAACTGTCTTCATATGAAATACAAACAGTTCAAACTAAGCTATATTTGACTGCACTGTGATACACATTTTAAAACTTTCTGAGCCTAAAGTATATTCAGATTCAAATTAACTAAATCCTTGCAGTAAGTCTTTGATATTTTGCCCTAAGAAGATAAATAACTATGAAGGGGGTCTCGTTCTACCCGAGTCAGCGGTTGCTGGAAACAGATATTTTTCAACTCTGTTTTGATAAGAGCTGCTCCAAATGGTTCATATTAAAAATCAAAACTGCTGTGAACTCAGCTTGTTTATTTGTATGAGCCCAATTTAATTTGTTCACTGAAAAGACTGGCTGAAAGATGGCTATTGTATTTTAACAAGACAGCATTAGAGGCAGAACTGGTGCCACACAGTCACATGCACAGAAGAGAGAATCTATTATTTTTCTGCTTGCATTAAAATTACTTCCACTGACTTTTATGGGACCCCTCACAAGAAAAACTCCTCATGGGAGTGAGGGTTTCAGGATTGGACCTTTATCTTTTACAGTAAAAAAAGAGGTTGTTGAGAACACAATTTACACCTTGTAGTCTGCTGTTGCTGTTATCCCACTGGTTCAGATGGATATTGATTATATACTGTAGGTTATCAGAATGAGGTAGTTGCTTTGCAAAAATGACATTTCTGTTTGCTTCTTTCTTTTGCTCTAGAAATCTTATTCTTGTATAGATGATGTACAGCATCAATAACTAGAGAAACATTTTAATCCGTTAAAGTTTATTCTTCTTCTCCAAAGGAGCTGTTGTACAAAACATGAATATTGCTAGATATTTGTCCATTCATTCTTTTTAAAACAATACAGTTTATCAAAAGACAAACCAAAATAATGTAACATGCTATTTCAACTTATACAAATCTATGCAGCTCTTTTCAAACATAAGTTGCATCTAAATTCAGTTGAGTAATGAAAAATCTGCCCTAAATCTGGCCTGTACACAACGTTTTATGAAAAATGTCTGCAAGACTTCCAGCTGCTTCTGTAGAAGGTCTATAAAAGTTACCTTTGATGTTTAATATATGTGGCAGAGGTCAAGTTTAACAGATTTCATTTCATTTTCTGATAATGGCTTGTATTGTTCTATAAATTCAAAGGAAATTTGGTAATGTCTCATACCAAATGAAAACAAGGACTTTACTCTTGAACTGGATATTTAAAGTATAGGTAGCCAGGTTTAAATATACAGTCATGTTAATGAAACTGGTAGCATTGCAGGAACACCTTGGTGTGTCGGAGAACAAGATTTCAACCCGAATTACATGCCACCTCATGTATACCTTGAGGATAACTGAGATCACTATAGAGGCTATACATGAAAGGCCACAATCAACCACACTGATGTTGAAGATATGGAGCTGCAAATTGCACCTCCCTGCACCAGCAAACTCCACTGTGACTAACTGGCTCCAGGATTTGATCCACACAACATGTAAGTAAACAGGAAAATGCAATAATTACCAGGACTTGAGGGAGTGGTGCACCCATGTTTGTTAACAGAGGCAGCTGCTTCTCTTTCAGACACATACTATGCCAAATTTGCTGCCAACAGGAACCCAGGCTGTCCATCAGCAGGGGAACGTTCTCCTGGAAAATAGCTGCAATGGCACAAGCTACCCACATTCCTCACTCTGCCAATGGTCAGCTCCCAAAATATTTGTGGCTGGCCTAGGAAAGGGGTCATCATGGCAAAGACCCTCAGGAGACTGGCTGATTCAGGAAATCTTCTGCAGAGAGCTCCTCTGGAGCTCCAGCCACAACCTAAAGAAGAACCAAGCTCAGAAGAAACCCAATGGAGGACAACTGTAGTTCTATTCCTCTCCTGGGACATATTGCCCCTGCAATGCAGTTGCTTTTTTGGTGCTGGGTGTGCAGATTTCAACCTGTGCACCAACGAGGACGAATAAAATCCCAAGGGGGATAGCTCAGTGGTTTGAGCATTGGCCTGCTAAGCCCAGGGTTGTGAGTTCAATCCTTGAGGGGGCCACTTAGGGATCTGGGGCAAAATTAGTACTTGGTCCTGCTAGTGAAGGCAGGGGGCTGGACTCGATGACCTTTCAAGGTCCCTTCCAGTTCTAGGAGATAGGAGATCTCCATTAATTTAAAATACACTATGTGCATGTTCTACTTTTTGTTGCTATTAACTTGTGGATCTGAGATCAGACAAGGCTTACATATTATTTATTTGAATTGTGCTAGCACCCACAGCCCAGTCGAGACCAGGGATCCATTGTATTAACCACTATACAAGCACAAAGGAAGACATGATCCATACCCTCAAGAGCTTATTGCCATTGCCATATATGACTCCCATACACTAAGATCATTTTAAACTCCCCACATTATTTATGTTATTTTACTCATTTATCTATAAATGAACCCTAATAATGTGGTCGGAGATGTAGAGAACACAGAAAAGGACATGAAAGAAAATCTAACTCCCGTATAAGGATAAAAAGAGAAAAATGTATACAAGAAACAAATGACCAGGCCAGTCATGTTCTTTTTGCCTTTATTGCAGAAATTTTTTCAGAAGTGACTTTGTCTATTTCAAATGTTGAGTGTCCAACTTGAGACACTTTAAAGGGGCAGGGTTTTTTGGAGCACTCTCTGAAGATCAATTCTGAATCTCAAAAACTCAGAAACCTAAAATCACTAGTCACTTCTGAAAATCGTGGCATCACAGTTGCCATGGAAATGAATAGGTCATAAATTTATCATTATGACTTCGCTATGTAAGAGGGTTACATATATCAGAATAAAAAACCAAGCCACATAAACTAGAATTGGGTGGGAAACAGTTCTCCCATTTCACAAAAATTTCAGAGATTTCAAAAACTTTTCCCATCCTGAATCAGGACGAAAAGTTGAAATCTGAAAATTTTCACAAACTGAAAATCTGAAAAACATTTTGGTTCAGGTCAGTTGAAAGCTTTCATTTTGATAATTTTGGAAATATTTAGTTCCAATTTCAATTTTGTTTATTTGTATTTTTTTTTACTATAATTTGTTTAGATTTCTACATGAAAAATAATTTCAAACTGGAAAATGAGAATTTTTCCATGTAGAAAATGTCAAATTTGAAACATTTCAACAATTTGGAATTTTTTTTTTCCCTCAAAAAATTTCAAGTCAACCAATTAATCTAAACTGACCTTTTCCAGTAAAAATTTTTCTTTTTGATGAATCAGCATTTTTTGACAAAAAAAAGTTTCATCAAAAAATTCACAAACAACTATAATTCTAACCTAATGCCATAGAGAAATAATAAACAAAGAAATAAAAATTACCAAAACCCTGTGAAAAAATAAAGGAATTCCTCTTCAAAGCTCATTTTAGAAATATATACATTATATCTATAATATATAGCTTTTCGTTGGTTTCTTACACACTGTGAGTCAAACCCAATTACCTCAATGGGAGATTTCCTGAATAAGGAAAAAAATAAACGTTGATTATAAATGTGGTAAGGAAATTACACTAAAAAGATGCAAAACCATTGACTTAAGGCAGAACTGATCACCAGCCTGGCTCATGATGAATTTTGCTTCTGTGAAAGTTTTACATCTTCCTCTGAAGAATCTAAGGCCTCATCTATGCTACAGAGTCAGGTTGACATCAGGCAGCTAACATCAAACTAACTCTGCAAGTAACTACACTAAAATGGTGATTCCGCTGATGTAAGTCACCCACTCCATTGACTTAACAACTCCTCCTCCGTGAGTGGCATAGCGCTTAGGGCAATGTAGTTAGGACAATTCAGTGTCTGTGTAGACTCTGCATTACCTACATCACTTGCTGGCCCAGTCGGTGGGTCTCCGAGGTGTCAGTACCCCACACTGTCAGTTACATAGGTGGAAGTGCACCTGGTGAGGAAATGCACTGCTGACAGAAAGACCTAGCGTGGACATGAAAAAACAATAATTACTGTGGTGGTTGTATGTCGACCTAACTTAGGTCGACTTAATTTTGTAGTTGAGACAAGGGCAAAGATAGGTCACTGGCAGAGAGGTGTTTGGGCTAAATGGATCATTGAAGTGTTCTGTTTTTTTGCTATGGCAATTCCTAGAGTTCTAACAGGAACAGAAATAGTTTTCCATAATTTATGTCAGGACAATAGTGAATTTTGCTATTGTTATTACTTGATATGTAGATGGATAGTCATGTGATTTTAATGGCTTCCTTGGCCTCACTTTGAAATGAATGAGGAGAAAAGTCTTGCGGGGGAAGAGGGAAAACTTAATAATTTGCTGTTTTGGAAGGATTGTGCAACGAAGTTTCCAAACTGAGCTGTTAAGCCACCAGTAGCACACATCAGCATAGGGAAATAGCACACAACAGCATGCCCAGCACATTGAAAGAGGCGAGAAAGAAGCAACTGTTCATTTATTTAAACTATGCAAAGCATTTCTAGCTTTTTAGATATTTATAGCCTTACAACAAATGTCAATGGAGTGATAATGGGGAAGAAAATGAAACCCCATATACTAACTATATATAATGGCTAATTCTTAAGGTGACTATACTCCAAATTACAGATTTGTAGGCTTGGGGAAGACACTGAATGTCACTCCATGCTGCTCTAATTTATGACTAACTATAGACTAGATTTTTTTTTAAACTGAGAACAGAAAGCATGGGGTGTTTTGAAATGCAAATCCTTATCTGGTATTTTTCTCCTGTACACACTATTTAATCTTTCAAAAATGTATGAATAAAACCACAAGTCAACACATTCCTGCTTAATTTCAAGACATCAGATTCCTTTCATTTAAAAAGCAGCTCAATTGTTATTTGTTTATGGGCACACTACAAAGACATATTATAACTGTTCACTGATTAGCATATATACATATATATATATATATATAAAGTTTACTTCAAAACTGTGGGTAGCTCTTTCCGGCTATGAAGAAAGTTGCTAACCCTTTTTTGACTATACTCAGACTATAGAAAAGGACATACACAATGACTACTTTTAGTGGAATATTTTCCTTGTTCAGTATTCTTATTCTAACATTTACTTAAAAACAGCTAGTTAGATTCAACTTGGTTGTGGGTAGTATAGTTTTATGATTATTATTGCTCATTTCCTTGCCAACTTTCAGCATATGTACTCATATGGCAGAGATAATTATGTGTGATTTTCTCTTTTAATGAAAGATAAATAATTTGGCAGTCCTGCCTCATCTATTTTTCTATTTCAATACAATTCATTGTTTGAAGGTGGTGAGGGTGGAGTGTTTTTTTGTTTGTTTGTTTTTAATGGGTTAGTGTGCAGAATGAAAGATTTCTTTAGATCAGTTATACAGCTTTTACTGTAAGGTGCTGCTATTCATATTAGAGGCTTTTACCAGAGCATTAAACGCTGACATTACATTATGTTCTGCTCATAATGATGTTGCTCTTTGTTTACTACTTATATAATTTGCTATGGAGGCAGAACATTATCAAAAGAGGAAAAAAAGAGCAGAAGGTACATTTATGGTTCCCAAATAGAACAAAGAGCCCTGATCAATTCTAATTTTCATTAGACTCTGTTTCTTCCTGTCAACAAGCCTCTCAGCCCTTAAGCCAAGGAGACCCGAGTCCTCCAATCAGGGACAGGTATAATTTGCAGAAATATTTTTTTAAAAAATAAGAGAGTTTTGCTAGATCATAAAATAACTGCACAAATCCCAGTTAAAATATTCTCATTTTTTCAACACTGATGTAGAATGACTAAATCATTTAGCAAGTAATGTTTAGAGACAACATAACAGTAGTTCCTCACTTTTAGTTTGTTAATTGTTGAAAGGGAAATTAGCAGTTTGCCACAAAGTAATTCCACTCCTTTCACAGGCTCTTCAGTGACTGTGAATGATGCTAGAAGACGTCAAATGCCGCACAGAATGGACAGCCAGAAAAGAAGAGGAACAGTTTGACAGATTTGGGTTATATGTTGCTGCAGGTTTTCAGCAGAAAAGAGACACTGCAGAATGGATGTAAGAAAACAAAGGAGAGGGAGAACCTTGGTCACTTGAGAGGTCCTGTCTATTAGTCACATTTCCTCCAACACTGCAGAAAAGATCTATGCAAACAGTGAGACTGCCTGGAATGGATATCAACATCGCAAGAACTGAGATGTCACTGCTGATACTTATAAAAATATGTGTTAGTGATCCACTGGATCTTCAGCTAATGTCAATTGGTAAAGTTTTGGCTTCAGTGTAGCTGTACCGATTAACACCATCTGGAAACCTGTCCCTAGTCTACAATATGAGATGAGGGCTGGGTCTGATAAGTCATTAAAAGAAAAAACAAAATGTAAAAATTATAACCATTCTGAAAGAGAAAGTGAAGTGGAACTTATACAGCAGGGAAGGGCCTGATTCTATTCTACAATCCTTTCTCATGTGAATATACATTCAACAGGTTTACACAGTACTTTTACATAAGCCAGTGGCACTAAAAGGTGTAAAAACAGGTGTAAAAAAAAAAGGTAGATTTAGAGGCAACCAGATTATCAATAGTAAAACAATTTCCACGTTGGAGGCTATACAGGCAAAACAAACAATAGGAAAACAGAGAGGGGAAAAGCAAATAAAGTCCTTAGTCATTTTTTATTCTTTCTACTGAGGCCGATTCCCACTAGATTCAATAGGAGTATGCTTGAGTAAAAACAGAACAACACTGGCGTTTGGCCAAAGGAAAAGAAGTTCTGGTTTATAAGGATAAGAAAAGAAAGAACATGATAAAAAAGGATGATAATGCTGAAAATAGGAAAACTACACTTTGAAAGGAAAAATCCATTTGAAAACAAGAAGTGAAGTTTTTCTTAAACATTCACTATTACTTGGAAACTTCAGCAAGCTCAGTATATTTTGTTTCGGTTGTTTGCTTTTCTGTAGTCTGTGGCAAGTGGAGCAGGTATCAGAACATTTCTGGTGGCAAAAGAAACATTTCTACAGGTGACAGAGAATGGACACACAGTTGAGTAAATGATTGGATTAAAGTGCTGCTGTGCAACAGCTTCTTGTACATTAAGTCAAGCTATGCTGTTTAGGTTTGGAAAAGGAAATTCCAGACATGTAGCTGCCTGGGGCCACTGCTGGAGTAAAACATAGTTAACTATGAGGAGGTCACGGAAGAGTCAGTGAAAAGAAAGCAGGAATAATTGCTGGTTGCTTGACCAGCTAATGTCTGACCAAACTAAAACTCCATGGGTCCTGGTAGCCAAGTTGAAAACTATATTTCAAATATTACATGGGGATTAAAGACAATGGAATCTGGCAGCAGTAGGTAGAGAGGGATTAAGTCTACAAACCAAATAATTAGGAATAAAAATAGCATTTCTTTGGCAACACCCAGAATGAAGAAAAGTCTTTACTTGAAAAAAAAAACATTTTAAATATAATTTATAAGCAAGACAGGCTGCAGAACATATTATCCAGGTGGAGAGAAAATACATTAAATTGTCAGGAGTTTCTCTAGTGTGTCAAACAGTTAATATAACAATGCACAGAGGGTATTTCAGACAGCACTGAAAATTAGCACAATTGGAATTCCCCATTTTCAGACGAGAGTACAATTAACTTACTCCATTAAAATAAGGTAAATAAGAGAGGAAGTCTTAATTTTAACACAGCATCTGGAAGACTATATGTGCCCATGTGAAATAAAAAAAAATATGCAATGTACATCATACAATGTACCATGTTTTACATATTGGACTTATGGGAGGTTGTATATTGACTCATATGTAAATAATATGAAATTGGCTCCTTTTTTCTATTGCAGTCCATATACCTATGTAACTTATATAAAAGTATATACGATATGACACACTCTTGGTGTTCAGCATATGGAACACATATGCCTTTTCCGTGTGGATATTGTAAATACATGGAAGAAAAGGTTATTCAAATTGCTGACTACAATTTACGTAGTTTCTGTTGGGAAATGACTGGAGACATGCAGGATCCTAGCAGCTAAAAGTTCTATCAGGGCTCACAAGAACACTGAATCCATCAGGTTATTACAGAACTAATAGGAAATAAGATGAACCCCAGAAAAGACAGAAATGCCATTGGTGAATCAAATACCTATAAAGCAAAGGTTAAGCCGGGGACAAGAGCCGAGAAGCCCAATGGACTCTCTTAGGTCCTTTTCCTCCTTGTGACTGACTTTTTTTTATTGTTATATAACTGAAATTTTCCTATGCCCACACATGCTTGCTGCACCAAAATTCAAAAACTAGAATATTTTCAGAGAAATAGTGTCTGTCAGCTGCAGTCACCTCTCACTGCCGTCCAGGAGGCAGACTCCTGGAGCAGCTTTTGGTTTCAGTTGCATATCTAATATATTTAGCTAGGATCTTTCACAGTTTTCTCTAATGGCAATATTTAAAAAAAAAAAAAGAGAGACTGAAATTTGATTTGCCCTTGTCCCTAATAGTGCCACTGCTTGCTCCTTCAATCCCACCTGTTTTATACCATCTTGCGTCTCTCCCACCTCCTGCTTAAAAAAAAATACATACACACTTTCCCACCTGCCCCTATGCTTTGTTTTGTTTCTGGCATTTCCTGAAGATAACACGTTCTTGCTGTATTTTCACTACAGTAGGTCTTAAGAACCCTGGATGGATGCTAATCCCTTTGCCACAGCTGACAAATATTGCAACAAACCAGAAGCAGCTGAGCACTGATTTTCACTGTAAGCATCACACTGACAACAGCAGCTGCATGGAGACTTATACCACCAGTCCTGATTTGACGTGAGTCTGGGACAAAAATGGCAGAATCACTTGCATTTGCTGTGATGAAATAGAGGTACAATAGATTGAAGCAGGCAAGAAGATCTGGGCAAGAATGCTGATTCTTTCACTTTGGCTCACGTACACACACACAGTTTGTGAAATTCAAAGAGGGTGTAATTTGCTCCTTTACAGAAAGCCAGCATGAGGGCTATGCAACACTTAAGACATTTTTACTTCTCAGGGTATGGCAACACTTAAGACAGTTAAACTTCTCAGGGCATGGCTACACTTGCAGCTGTACAGCGCTGTGAGTTAAACCTGTCTTCGTACAGCTGAGTAGGGAAAGCGCTGCAGTCTGTCCACACTGACAGCCACCAGCGCACTGTTGTGGCCACATTTACGGCACTTGCAGCAGCATTGGGAGCGGTGCATTATGGGCAGCTATCCCACAGCTATCCCACAGAGCACCTCTTCCCATTCAGGCGCCGTAGGTTGTGGGAAGGGGATAGAGGGGGCAGGGCATTCTGGATCCTGTCCCAACGCTCCCTGATGCATCGCTTCGCATCCCAGCAATCCCTGTGTTTCCGTCCACATTTGGCGCCATCTTTCAATGCCATCTTTCAACAGTTTCTGTGCAGCATGCGCGGTCTGTGTTCCATTTCGGTCTGCAGGAAATGGAGCCCGAAATGCTGAGGAGAATGCTGACGAGTCTCGCCAGCACGTCACGTTTGGCAGTCGAGCTATTCCTTAAGATCCAAAGTGACAGTGAGGAGTCAGACGATATCGAAGAGTCCGACGATAATATCGAGTCACGTAACTTGTACGACACGAAATTGGGGCATTCACAGACATGCTCAGCACTGTGGAACGCCACTTTTGGGCTCGGGAAACAAGCACTGAGTGGTGGGATCACATCGTCATGCAAGTCTGGGATGATGAGCAGTGGCTGCAGAACTTTCAGATGAGAAAAGCCACTTTCACGGGACTGTGTGAGGAGCTCTCCCCCACCCTGCGGCGCAAGGACTCGAGATTGAGAGCTGCCCTGCCGGTGGAGAAGCAGGTGGCTATTGCAATCTGGAAGCTGGCAACTCCAGACAGCTACCCATCGGTTGCTAACTAGTTTGGAGTGAGAAAGTCGACTGTTGGAATCGTGTTGATGCAAATTTGCAGGGCCATTAATCGCATCCTGCTCAGAAGAACTGTGACTCCGGGTAATGTGCAGGACATTGTGGATGGCTTTGCACAAATGGGTTTCCCTAACTGTGGAAGGGCAATAGATGGGACGCATATTCCTACTCTGGCACCCCCCCTCCACCTAGCATCCGAGTACGTTAATCAGAAGGGGTATTTCTCTATGGTTCTCCATGCGCTTGTGGATCACCGTGGGCGTTTCATTGACATTAACGCAGGCTGGCCCGGAAAGGTGCATGATGCACGTATCTTTCGAAACACTGGCCTGTTCAGGAAGCTGCAGGCCGGGACTTTCTTCCCAGACCAGAAGATCACAGTAGGGGAAGTCAAAATGCCCATTGTGATCCTTGGAGACCCTGCTTACCCGTTAATGTCGTGGCTCATGAAACCCTACATAGGGAGCCTTGACAGCAGCAAGGTGGGTGATGAAGATACAGGTGTTGGAAGCAGCTGATGGCGGTAAGAACCCGGATGTTGGGGAAAGTGGGTTGGAGGTGACATGGGGGCACAAGGGAAAGTTTTGGGACAAGGGCTGCAGGGGGGTCGGGCGCAGTAGTACTCCACCTGCATGGCTACGAATGCCTGGATAGAGTCCGCTTGGTGCTCCATGATGCTTATCAGCCGATCCGTGCTTTGCTGCCGGTGCTCTGTGCTTCACCGCTGGCAGATCCTGCTTTCGCTCTTCCTCCACTCCTGTGCTTTTTGATTCTCTTTAAGAGATTGATGCATCACTTGTTGCAGCATCTCTTCTTTGCCTTTTTGCAGTTTCTTCTGGAGTTTTTGCAGTCTCTCAGTCGGTGATAACACAGACGGCTGAGATCTCAAGGTTGCATCTGTAAAGGCAAAATGCAACACTTAACAGAGGCAGCATTGTTTATACCAGACAGAGTACTGATTCCCCCGCAATTAAGGAGGGCATACACAGTCTATACAATAGCATAATTTTCCCGTACCAAAGAGAGCGCACATAACCCACGGGAGCCCCAAAATGATGAGTAAGGGGGACTGATTGTTTCAGGGATGTACTGTCCTCTGGGTTTCTGTGCCTTGGGGAGAGCCAACAGCTGCAGGGGAAACCTAGACTGAACACTGTCCCAACATTTTCCACATTTCCTGGAAGATATCTTGCTACTGAGGTGACCTAGGAAGGAGGGGAGCATCTTCTACTGCAATGCGGCTTCCGCACTGGCCCATATGCAGCTTGCCTGTGTGCAGCAATGGTTCCGCGCCCCTCGTGGCACAGTGGCGCAGACACGTTAGCCTGACTGGGACAAGGACCACGGTGGCTCTCCCAATAAATCTGCGCAAGCACATTGCCCACGTTCTGGATGAGACTTTCGAAGAGATTACGGAGGCCGATTATCACGATGTGATAGACCACATCAATGCGCTATTCTGCATCTAGGCATGCATGTAGCCCTAACCCTCCTCTCCCAAAGAGCCCTCACCAAAAAAATTCCTTCCAGAAAAAAAAACTTCCCGAAAAAAAAAAAGCCGCTTACCGGGAACCTGCTCTTCTGTTTGTCCTCCACCAAGTACCAGCCGCTGCGACTGGCTACCTTCCTCCTGGCTCAAGAAGAGCTCTTGGCTGCATGCCTCCAGGGATTCTGGGGTGTCTCCCCCCACTCCAGCACCCTCACTCCCGCTTTCCTCTTCCTCCTTCTCTTCCTCCTCCTCCTTCCCCTGCTCTGAAGTGTCCATGGTGGTGCTCGGAGTGGAGGTGGGGTCACCCCCAAGTATCGTGTCCAGCTCTTTGTAGAATCGGCAGGTCACGGGGGGAGCACCCGAGGGGCCATTTGCCTCGCGGGATTTGCAGTAGGCATTCCTCAGCTCCTTCACTTTAATCCTGCACTGCAGTGTGTCCCGGTCATGGCCCCTTTCCATCATGGCCCTTGATATCTGCCCAAAGGTATCATAATTCCTACAGCTGGAGCGCAGCTGGGACTGGACAGCTTCTTCCCCCCAACACTGATGAGGTCCAGCAACTCGCCATTGCTCCATACTGCGGCTCGCTTGGTGCATGGAGGCATGGTCACCTGGAACGATTCGCTGATAGCACTCCGTGCCTGGTTGAACAAACAGGAAGGGGATTTTTATAATTCCCAGGGAATATAAAGGGCGGGTCTGACGGTTGGTCACCTGAGGCCAGGTTAGTAGAGTTCAAACTGATGACCAGAGTGGCTAGAACAGGCATTGTGGGATACTGCCGAATACTTCTGGAGGCCAATCAGAGCGCATTGGGTGGCCACACTGGCGCCGCAGCGCAGCAGCGACAGCGCAATACTCTTTATTCCTCTCGGGGAGGTGGAGTACCAGCAGCGCTGTAGCCGCGGAGATACAGCGCTGTATGTGCCTTGCCAGTGTGGACGGGGAGTGAGATACTGCGCTGTACGCGGCTTTATTGCGCTGTAATTTGCAAGTATAGCCAAGGCCTCAGATTCTGAACTCATTGGGGCATCTCATGGGCTCTGCTGCAATCTACATCATAATATTATGCTGTTCTCTTGTAGTTGTGGCCAGTATTTGATGCTACAGAAGAATGAATGAATCTGACCAACTCTACAAAACAGTGCCATAGGAAAGACATTTTCACATACACTGCATGTTTTTATGGTAAGCATTTTATGTTCTGCTGTATTTTACACTTTGATATAATACAGTAAGGGCTAGACTGTGGCTTTTAAACCAAAGTTCTGAATAGGACACAGTGCTTAACTGCCATTATCCCAGAAAGAACACTGGAGAGATTGTCTCAGGCAAATTATGCCTCACAGTCTCTCACTATACTGTCCATTTGGATGGATCATGTTTCTCTCCTCTGTTCATTACCTCTGCCCTTCAGGCAGTGCTACTGTGAGATGCCCTTACTTACCCACACAAAAGAGCGGGGGAGAAGAGCAGCTGAGTTTTTGCTTGCCCGTCCTTTGCCTCCATTGAGCAAGGACCCCTTAGGATCTAGCCCTAACTGCCTACAAAAGCATATCTAAAAACCTATTCTCTTGAACTGAAATGGTACCTCATGAGTCCTTCAAGGGGAAGAGAGAAAATGAGCCAATTGCTGAAATTAGGGATAAGCAAACCTTGTGCAGTTCAAGACTACTGACTTTGTAAAATATTGTTTGAGTTCAGAGGGTTTACAAAACTAGTATGAATTCGTAAACAATTTTCCCTATCATTTAAACCTATTTCTCTTTAAGAGTGATTAAATTTAAAACCAAACAGTTTCTGCCCAAAGCGAAGCTGCTGCTCCCTGTTGCGACTGAGCAAACTCCTTAAGTGGAGCTGCTTGAAAAATGGTAAGTCATTTTTGTGGAAATTAAAAAGAAAATGTTTTCAAAAATGTCTGCAAAATATTTTACAGTTTTCCTTCCCTTCATCGCTCCTCTCTCTCTCTCCATCTCTCATTTCCCCGTCTTTTCTATTTTGCAACTGGAAATGGTGAATGGGGAACTAATGAGAAAAAGGGAAGTAAATGTAAAACCGGAAATAACACAAAACATTTTACGTTTTCAAGACTGAAAAAATTCTATTTTTTCATTGAAAAACATTTTTTTTAATCATCTAGCTCTACTTTTAAGAGGTGGTTAGCACAAGCTAGAGCTCTCCGTTTATTTTATAAGGACCTGATTTATTGACCAGATTTTTCTGCCTTCAGGCTATGTGCCCCAGATGGGGGAAGGTTAGAAGATACACAGTGCAGCCAGCCAGTGCAGTTCAAAAAGTGGGCAAGACCAGTCAGGGTGGGATTAAGCCACCCAGAAGATTGCAGTAATTCAACATATAGCCTTAACTTCAATTTAAAGCTATTCTCTCTGGTGGAAAGCAGGGCAGGTACCACTGCCTGGCCTTCTTTCAGGAATGAATACCCTCTATAACAGCTACCCCCATGGCAAAGGAGGTGTAGTTTCCCTCCCACTTTCCTCACGGGGCAATTCTGGCTTATTGTATTCATTTTTCTTTCAACATTTTCTTTCTCCCCATCTGCTACTTTTGTGTGTCTGTGTGATTTACTTTTCTGTTTTTCACTTTACCTATTTATCCAATACAGGTATGTGTCAGACTTTGGAACCTGCAGTGTTTGAGTTGGTTTGAAATGAGGTAAAAAAAGTTTTCCTCTCCCTAGTTCAAAGCCAAGTCCAAATCACAGGGTTTATACAAGCGTCCACTTATCCTCTCCTAACTTTTACCCCCAATACTTTCTTAGCACATTTTGCAGCCATCACTTCAAAGGTTCTAGATCATTTAAGGCTCACTATTCACACAAGTCCCAGCCAGTTCATCTATAAGATTGCAACTTTTTTAAAAACATTCTTCATTTTATAATGGAAAATACTTTTTCCCCATTGCTCCTGAACTTATTTTTTTTTAAAAAAAAGCAAAATTGTTTTTGCTAAGACTTTCTTGACACAGTAGTGGCAGAGGGTGGTTATTTATTTATTTTTAGATAGGATCAGGCTATGTGGGACTATGGAAAATATATGGTAATCAAATCAAAACTCTGCCAACAAAATTGCCCACTTATTCCAGGCCATTTAGACAGTTCCATTTTACTCTGCAGGTTGTAAGGAAGGATTTAGTCAAATGAATTTTATTATTTATTATAGCCATCATTTGAAACTAAAATGATTACCTCCCTCCAGCTTCTCAAAATGGTGAGATTATTTGTTCAGTTCTCACTGCTGCATTTAGTCTGCTGGCTGGCAAAAGACATTAAGCAACAAATAATCAGGACAACATATCATAATGCACCAAACAAAAATGAAGACTATTGAATATCCAGCAGAATTTTTCCCTGTATAAAAGTTTTGCAGGAATATGAAAGAACTTTAGTGGTAGAGATTTGGAGCAGTGAAAATTAAATTTCAAATCCTAATAATTCCCACACACAGAGCTTTCATTCCAAAGCAGCAGAAAAGATTTAACCACAAACCACTGATTCAAATTAATGCTGAAGGCTTAGCATAAAGGAGGCTCAAATAAGAAGGGTAAATGTACTCCTTTCAGATAAACACAATCATCTTTTTCAGGGCCAGTCATTCATGTTTCAAAAGGAACCCATAGCTTCCATAGATTTAAGTGCGCCACTAACATGATATATTTGAAGTATGATTGATTTACAACATTTTTGTCTGACAATTAAAGTACACTGGCATAGAAATCATGCATTTCTTGAATAGCAAGTTACAGCTTATTTCCATAGGCAAACCTTATGTTGAAATACATGAGAAGATTTATACCCCACCCTGGCCTCTTTGCGCTTCTCTGGTGTAGAAAGGGGCCAGAAACAGGACAGATCCTGCCAGCTTAGGATTCCCCAAGGGGAAGTTTCCAACAGTCCTGGAGCTGGCATAGTGAACTCTGACCTTAGAAGGGGTCTTAATAAGCTGTGAAGTTGAGAGGCATGGCCAGAATGCACTGTCTTGCTGCAATCCCCAACTGATGATTGTCCAACTGATATATTTCAGAACAGCCCCAAAACTGCTTTAAACTATATCAAGGCTAGGAATGGTATAGAAAGGGCTCTAGGGTTAGGGAGGTGCAACCAGTTCCTTTGTGCATTACGAAGTGCATTTGGGAATCTGTCCCTCAGTTTCCTGACTCCATGGATGTTTTACCTTTGTCTTCAATAGGAGTAGGAGTGGTCCCAATTTCCTCACCAATAACCAATATTTTAAATGAAAAAAAAAATTCTTAACATACAACACAAAACTAAAATCAATTCTTTTTCTGTTGTGCTTTTTCCCAACTAGGTCAATACAAGCAGTTAATTATTATATTATTTTTTCATAAATACAAGACTACACATCAGTAAAGCAAACAAATACAGCCAAATTATGTCATACATACAATAGGGATAAAAATATCAGCACAAAGCCCCATGTTCCCCTCATCTACAGGTGTACAGGAAAGTAAAATGGGGGAAGAAAGAGGGAAGCTGTGTCTCTCCAACATGTTTCCACGCATTCAGCAGAAGCCTTTCTACAGGGCTGGGACTACATAGGGCTTAAGGAGGCACCACAGGGTTAGAGAAGTGAAACAGCATGGAGTAATTGCTGTATACAGCATGCTGTTCTCTACAAAGGGGGTGGTTTTTCCTGTGGAAATTTGTGAGGAAGTTACTGTTAGGGAGACCAGTTGTATCTAAACAGAATGTTACAGACAAAACTCTTTATTCACAATAAACAATGTTATACAACAATAAGATGTGAAACATCTAGCTTCTGCTCCATACACGTTCACTTACATTAATAAAAAATTTTCAAACCCTTGTCCACCTCAAGAAGGATATGAGTGTGTGTTTTCAGCAGAATAACAGCAAATTGTTCACCTCCTTGACAAACTCCACTGCACAAAAGGTTCATAACCCCGTTAATACTATGGTTCATACTATTATGAAAGTGAAGCCTGAGAAAGCACCAAGGGTAGATAACATATCAGCAGAATTGCTAAAAGTGACTGGTGACCTCGGCATTATCTCATGTGGAAAATTTGCAATGATGTATGGATGACTAGAAATTAACTGGCCAGCTGGATGGAGGAAATTCTACCCTTACCACTGGGCTCCAGTGGTGCAATGGGTTAGCGCACAGTACTTATAGAGCAGTACTGCATGGAGTGATGCTGAGGTTGGAAGTTCAAACCTCACCTGGAGCACTAGTTTTGGGGGAGGGATAGCTCAATGGTTTGAGCCTTGGCCTGCTAAACCCAGGGTTGTGAGTTCAGTCCTTGAGGGGGCCACTTAGGGATCTGGGGCAAAATCAGTACTTGGTCCTGCTAGTGAAGGCAGAGGGCTGGACTCGATGACCTTCCAGTTCTAGGAGACAGGATATCTCCAAAGGGGATATGTGATTGGAAAAGGGCAAATATAGTGTCCATATTTTAAAAATGGAAGAAAGAGAACATGGGGAACTACAGACCGGTCAGCTTCACCTCAGTCCCTGGCAAAATCATGGAGCAGGTCCTTAAGGAATCCATTTTGAAGCACTTGGAGGAGAGGAAGGTGATCAGGAACAGTCAACATGGATTCACCAAGGGCAAGTCATGCCTGACCAACCTGATGCCTTCTATGATGAGATAATTGGCTCTGTAGAGTTGGGAAAAGTGGTACATGTGATATATCTTGACTTTAGCAAAGTTTTGATACGGTCTCCCACAGTATTCTTGACAGCAAGTTAAAGAAGTATGGATTGGATGAATGGACTATAAGGTGGATAGAAAGCTGACTAGATTGTCGGGCTCACCAGGTAGTGATCAGCGGCTTGATGTCTAGTTGGCAGCCAGTATCAAGCAGAGTGCCCCAGGGGTTGGTCTTGGGGCTGGTTTTGTTCAACATCTTTATTAATGATCTGAATGATGGGATGAATTTCATCCTCAGCAAGTTCGCAGATGACACTAACCTGGGGGGGAGAGGTAGATACACTGGTAGGGATAGAGTCCAGAGTGACCTAGACAAATTGGAGGATTGGGCCAAAAGAAATCTGATGAGGTTCAACAAGGACAAGCATAGCAGAAAGCAGAATCCCATGCACCACTACAGGCTGGGGACCGACTGGCTAAGCAGCAGTTCTGCAGAAAAGGACCCGGGGATTACAGTGGACAAGAAGCTGGATATGAGTCAGCAGTGTGCCCTTGTTGCCAAGAAGGCCAACGGCATATTGGGCTGTATTAGTAGGGGCTTTACCAGCAGATCGAGAGAAGTGATTATTCCCCTCTATTCGGCACTGGTGAGGCCACACCTTGAGTACTGCATCCAGTTTTGGTCCCCCCCACTACAGAAGGAATGTGGACAAATTGGAGAGAGTCCAGTGGAGGGAAACAAAAATGATTAGGGGGCTAGGGCAACTTACGAGAAGACGCTGAGGGAACTGGGGTTATTTAGTCTGCAGAAGAGAAGAATGAGGGGAGATTTGATAGCAGCCTTCAACTACCTGAAGGGGGGTTCCAAAGAGGATGGAGCTAGGCTGTTCTCAGTTGTGGCAGATGACAGAACAAGAAGCAATGGTCTCAAGTTGCAATGAGGGAGGTCTAGGTTGGATATTAGGAAACACTATTTCACTAAGAGGGTGGTGAAGCACTGGAATGGGTTACCTAGGGAGGTGATGGAATCTCCATCCTTAGAGGTTTTTAAGGCCCAGCTTGACAAAGCCCTGACTGGGATGATTTAGTTGGGGTTGGTCCTGCTTTGATCAGGTGATTGGACTAGATGACCTCCTGAGGTGTCTTCCAACCCTATGATTCTATGATTATATGAAGGAAAGTCACGATTATACCATCTCCCTGAAATCTCAGTCAAGTTAAATTGCTGCTCTATAGAATTAAAGATTGGTTAATATGAATGATAGAAGCAGAACTACCACACAACCAGCTGGTTTCAAAAAGCGACAAGACATGCATGATCAAATTGCAAAGATCCATCATATCATTAAAAAAATGCAGGGAATATAATCATCCATTAATTTTGTTTCATCCGTAAAAATAGCGAGGAATATGGACTATCCCTGAATGTGAGAAAAACAAAAGCATGTATGCTGACATGATCAATAATAAATAGCATGCAAGTGGACATCAAGATCAACAGTTAAGCTGAAGATGCAGTAGATTAATTTAATTATCTGGGATCATATTTATCCAGCCAAGGAGGTTGCTCCAAAGAAATTGGAAGAAGAGTAGGAATGGCTCACTCAGCCACCCCCTTCTTATGACAATGTAGAGAAAACATGCCATCTTGAAGTGTACAAAAGTTCAAGTGGTGAAAAACATAATTCTTTCCCACAGTGACATATAGATGTGAATTATGGGAAAATAATGCTGCTGACAAAAAAGAAAATTGAAGATATGAAACTGGCGAAGACTCTTGAGTATCTCCTGCACAGAAAATAAGATAAATGCTTATGTCAGAAACATTATTGGAAAGAAGCAGATTTTGTTGTTGGAAAACAACAGGAACAAACGTATGTATTTTGGTCACATCAAGCATAGAGACAGAAATAGCCTTCAGAAAGTTATCATGGAAGGAATGCTGGCACGTCATCGTAGTACGGAACAAGTGGCAAGGTGATGGATAAATAGTGTGTGCAGATTACTGGGATGTCAACTGCTGAGTGTGCAAATTTAGCAATAGATTAAGGCGGCTTCTGAAAATTCTGCTGTGATGTCACCAGTATTCAGACTGGAATAAATGATCTTTGCTTACATTACATACAAATGGAAAGACAAAATTGCCCTGAGAGAAACCAAATGCTTAATGTGATTTGAATTAGAGCTGTGGACTTCTCTGAACATCCTTTCCATTATCGACTCTTTTGCTCACCTTTGACTTAGCCTTGGAAACCTATCACATTTCTTATGTTTGTTTATAAATCCACTTATACACCAGGCACGCTTTAAATTGCAAAACTTGCTTGGCTTCTGTTTCTTTGGTCTCTTTGATTCTCTGCCACCTGCCCATTTTCAGTTAAATAGCATTTGGGCTAAGTCTGAGCTGTTTTTTGTTCATTAGATTTTTTTGAAAGCTTAGTTTAGTCTATGTTTGGAAAGTCAATAAGAACGTAATTTAAAATACAAAACACCTTGGAAGAAGAGGAAGAAGAAATCCCAGTGTGAGGACTTCTATCTGATCTTAAAAGATGCTACTCAATACTCACAGGACCCTGTATCTATTAATAAACTGTACCTCGTCCACATCTCAGGGCATGTCTACACTGTCCAGTCATTCATGATATAGGGTTGTGAATAGCAGCATGGCTGTAACTCCCCTGTATGAATGCTGCAGGTGTGAACTTTAAGGTTCCTACTTTGCATTAATGGAGTCCTGTCCTAAATGCAAGGCAGTTTAGACATGCCTTATGTATCTCTCTGTTCTGTCTCTTTTTCCTCTTAGGGCCAAATCCTGTTCCGGTCACACATATGTGTTGTCCCACCGATGTCAACAGAACTATATGTAAGTATATGTAAGTATATGTAAGTAAGGTAAGCAGGATTTCTCTTTTTTCCTTCCATCCTCTCCCACACTCTTTGTATCTCTTTGCTCCTTCTTTTCCATCCTAAAATTGATTCTCACTCAATTATAGTCCATAAGTATCTACATGGGGAACAAATATTTAACAATGGGCTCTTCAGTGTAGCAGAGAAAGACATAACATGACCCAATGGCTGGAAGTTGAAGCTAGACAAATTCAGACTGGAAATAAGGTGTACATTTTTGTCAGTGAGGGTAATTAACCATTGAACCAATTTCTCAAGGATCATGGTGGATTTTCCATCACTGACAATTTTTAAATCAAAATTGGATGTTTTTTCCAAAATATCTGCTTTAGGAATAATTTTGGGGAAGTTCTATGGCCCCTGTTATAAAGAAAGTCAGACACACTTACTGTTTATTCTCAGGCACTCTCACAATAGTAATACAGAAGAGACAGGATCAAGCTGATTTAGTTCTGTAACAATAACACAAAGAATCTGACAAATGGTCTCTTTGTTCTGAAAAGAAAACTAAGCCTCCCCGTTTCCAAAGACCATGATATCTAATATTCATAACCACTCTCATCTTCATTCGGTCAAGCCACAAGATGAAATAATAGAAGAGCTTATCTAACATACTGGCAGCAAGCAGCACACTAGGAAGAGATTGGAGCCAATGTTTTTTGACATGTACCTTACTTCCTACCATCCCTTTCAATGTAGAGGATACATAGTAGGGAAAAGATAAATTAACATTTAGCCCTTCTTCATTGAAAATAGCCATTTAAACTAAAATACTAACATGCCTTTGAGGATACTAGCATTTCTTCTATGTCATTGAGCAGGTTCTTGATTTCCACACCTATTATTGTGCTTCTTCCCATATTGTAACTCTTGCAACAATGTGTTCATCACCTTGTTGTGAAACATCTTGGCATAATTCTGCATGAGATGCACATTTTCCATAATAAAGGAATATGTGTTAGTTGCATTATAAATAAACCAGGATTTTTCCATATATGGATTTCGGCATACATTTTGCCCAAGTTACAAACCCTAATCCATTGCACAGCACATCCTTATGCATCTCCAGTTTTGCTTTATGAATCATCCATAGTGTGCATTCTGTGTCACGCACATTTTTTCCTAAGACCTACATACTAGCAGGCTTCTATTTTCGTTACTAAATGGAGATCCAAGCAGGGTGAAAGAAGAACTTTCTGAAGATGACATAGGGCTTAATCTATACCCTAATATTAACATCTCTTTAGCATAACACAAATGCAGAATAGTGTCAATAAAGTCTTTGTTATATGCTAAACTGAATTTTTTCTCCCTTTAGGTTAAGTTTGTAAATTTGCAGTTATTAGAGCCAGAAAGATATCTGCTAATGAAATCTATATTCTTGGCAGTATCTATACAATCAGAACCTCTAGTGTACAATAAAAGATAGATATAAAAATAACGATACTATCCTGCTATAGGATATTATTAGTCTCTTCTCAATTATATTCAGAAAAATATAGACCTTTGCACAGCTAAAATATTTCACAAATATGATTCTCAACTTTTTTTTATAATTGGTAGATCACTAATTTGTAAACAGCCCACATTCTCTAACTCTGCTCTATGCTGGGTATCTATGGGTACTTGATTAAAAAAAAAAATTAGCAGCCCTCAAAAGTTTGTAAGTTTACATTGGACAATTAACCAGGAATTTGAGATACTTATTCAAACCTTATCTGAAATATCAAAACTTTATTTAGTCTGCAAAATTGGGTTGGAAACATGCCTTTTCAATGTATTTCCAGTTAGGGAGAAAATATCACAATCTGTGATACTTATATGACCCATTTCCATAGTAACTGAGCATTCTCATCTTTAATCTATTTATCCTCATAACACTCTTGTGAGGTACTGAAGTACTAATATTCTCACTTTACAGATGAGGAACTGAGGCTCAAAGAGACTATGGGCCAGATTTTTAAAGGTATTTACGCACTTGAAGATAAAGATTGGGAGTTAGGCCCTTAGTTCATTTTTGAAAATCCCACTAGGCATCTACCTACATTGTTAGACTTCCAAATATTTTTTGAAAATCTGACCCTAAACAACTTGCCCAAGGTCACACAGAAAGTCTGTGGTGGTGCAGGAAATAAAATCCTGGTCTCTTGAATCCCAGTTAGTGCCCTAATCATGGGTCCATCTTTCCTCTTATAAGGACAACATATGTCACACTACTAATCATCTGTACTTCCTGTTCTGACTGAAACCAGGAATCTAAGTAGCCTTGTGAAGGATGAGTTCTGGTAAAATTTCCAATCCAATTTTGCAATACAGAATGCTTCAGAAAAGCACCTGAGCCAAACCCCAGTACAGAAACTTTTGTAGTTTTCCCATCATTAGTTGTTTTATATATCTCTGAACTGATTCAACCATCCCTAATTTTTAAAAAACAAAACAGTACCGATTACTCATATCCAGTCCTACATCGTTTAGGAAATTTCCACACAAAGTCAGTATTTATTTGAAATTTTGTCTGAGAATTAAACTAGTAGCACTTTTGGTGTGGGCAGCCATGTATTGAGACATGGACATCTGCTGAACGACACACTACAGGTCTCTGCCTCAGGGCATTCCATAATACTTGCATACCAGAAGAATGCTGAACTACAACACCATATCATTCCTCCAAAGGACAGGGTACAGGGACTCCCTTTAGGGAAAACAACATATTGTAATAGTCCAGCACAGACCATCAGTGACAAAGGCTATCTGTACAATGCAAAGATACCTGTGCAATGGTGAGGGTACCAGATTCTCTTCATTTTGTTTTGTCCACATATCTACTACTGAATTTGGGCTATCTGTACAATGCAAAGATACCTGTGCAATGGTGAGGGTACCAGATTCTCTTCATTTTGTTTTGTCCACATATCTACTACTGAATTTGGCATAGTGCCTCTTTCTGTCTAAACCTAGAACTGTACCTGATTTAAATGAGACAAAAATCCTCACTAAACAAACTGGCTAAAACTTGTTTCTATTTCTGAGAGTTAATTCAGCCTAGGGATGGATTAGGGATAGCATAGTCCGTTAGGAATAGGTACTAATTGTTATGTCTAGCTCCCAGCATTAATGTCCAGCTGTTTGGATGGTATGGTGCACACTCTTCAGTTGGTCAAATCTTTATCCTAGGGCAGAGGTGTCAGACAGGCAATGAAGGATGGATAACATTTCATAATCTCTAACTACGGTAATCTTAAAACCAGAAGTAGGTCAACACAGCAGGCTGCAGCTATTATGATCCAAAATCAGGACATTCAAATATAAACCAGGTATACAGAAACAAAGTACAAGCAAATATAAATCAACCATTTAGAGGTTTCTCTTTAAAGATTATTATTATTCATACAGCAACATAAATATGCATAGTTCTTTACAGAAAAGAATGAAAGACAGTTCCTGCTTTGAAGAGATTAGATATAGCACAAAGTGAACAAACAGCATGAAATTAGGGAGACAAGAGGACAAGGGTTACTGCAATATTATTACTAGTTTTTATGTGCATTACCATATGACCATGTGGTTGCTTTGATTTATTGTGTATGCATCTTGATAGTCCCCATTTTTGATAATGAAAAAAACTGGTAGGGATGACATGAAAGGGAAGAGCATGAACAAAAGGGCCGGGCAAAGTTACCTTTAGTGCTGCCATTTAAGCTAATCAAATAGTAATATTACTCATTGGGTAGTGAAGAGTTAATTAGCTGATGATTGTGAACTGTAGTGTAAGTTGATAATGAATGGCAATATAAATGTTAGGAGACAGTGCAGATGCACCCCTGTAACTGTACTCTTGGATTGGCTGGCAGCAGAGCAGCTCTGTGCTGGGAAAGAGGATTTCTGTAGTCCACACAACAGTAAAAATGTAGCAGCTAGAATTTATTGGGTGGGAAACAGGGAAGAGACCTGGTTCTCTTCCCTGGAAGCCTACTTCTAGAACAGAAGTGCTCAAGTGAAGAAGAGGAGGACATCAGGAAAGTGGGAACATGTTTAATCATTATTCAGGCTACAGCAGACTGTAAAAGCAAGTCGGGTAGCTCATAAAATCTCTTTTGTGGGGACAAGGCCTTTTATAGGAGAGTGCAATCCGTGGCGGGCAGGAATCTTATTGAGAAATCTTTGGCACAGAACACTGAAGTTAGGAGTTGATAGGTACCATAAGTGAAGACTATTCAGGATCTTAAACAGTTTTCCATACTTCTTTAGAATATCTTTTCAGTTGATATTAAGTTTATGTTCAAATAAGGGCACCTCCTATTTTATATTCTGTAACTTTACGCTAAAGAATTTTCATAAGGATTTTCTTTATGCACAACAGACATTGTAAATATAAGGAAAGGTTTCTTGTCTTGTCTTATATTAGGCCCTAATAGGTTTCTATCCACATCACAAAATGTCAATGCAACTTAAATGGTAGTCTCTATTCTGCAATGACCAAGAGTGTAAAAACTAGGCCCAGAAAGTATGTGAAAGTTCAGGTGAAAGATTGCACAGTAACTGCCCATATTATGCCATTGCTTGGCTTTTACGAGTGCAATTCCTCATCCAGTATATTGACACACAAGAAATTATGGTTCCAATTCCCCCTACATATTTCAGACAAGTGTTCACAAGCACCACTTAAGGTGGGCTGAAACTATGGGATAGGTCAAAAAGCTGTGTGTCTTACCAGTCATACTTTATTATGATTTTTTTCATAAATAAGGCTTTTACTGTCTTATTATGATTAAACTAAAAAAACTGTGCTTGTCTGTTTTATTATATCTAAAACAAAAAAGAACCTCAGCAACTTTGTGACAACTGTAACAGGTCAGCATGAACAAATAATTCATATTTGAAGTACAGTAGAATTAATGTTAAGAAATAATTATAAGACTATGTATCTAAACAGATGCAAGTCAGAAAGCAAATTGGATTTAGATAAACACCACCAGTGAAGAAAATTAACATATGAAAATAAGATCATTGAGCTAGAACAAAGAGCAGGCAGTCCTCTGAGTTATGTATGTATATGCGGAAATAAGTTGTTAATGTAGGCTGGGAAGTAACTATTGTGTGGATACAGTTGTAAAAGAACCTTTTTAAATTGTAAAAGTGTTATAGAACAACGAGATCCAAAATTGTTTATCTACAGTAGTGGTGAGCAACCTGTGGCCCGCGGGCTGCACGCAGCACATATGGGTAGTTCGTTGGCAGGCCACGAGTCAGTTTGTTTACACTGACTGCCTGCAGGCATGGCTGCCTGCAGCTCCCAGTGACCGTGGTTCACTGTTCCTGGCCAATGGGAGCTGCGGGAAGTGGCGCGGGTGGGCCGCAGGTTGCCCACCACTGATCTAGAGCAATCTATACAAACTGGGATACTTTCATTGAACATTTCACAAAAGATGGTCATCTTCCCCAGGGAAAAGAAGATTTTTGTTCTGTTTAATTAAAAAAAATTATTCTAATTAACAATTTCAAAATAAAATGACAATTCTCGTTGTGTTTCAACTTAAAATATCATTTCAGTTCAGTTTTTGGAAACCTAAAATTTCAGTTTTCCGTTTTGGGTTTTCCTTTCCCATTTTCTACATTTCCCTTCTTTTTTCCAGTGGGAAAACAAATAAAATAGAAAGAAACTTTGGGGAAAATCTGACTTTTCCCACTGTTTTGTTTTCCAAATAGAAAAAAGTTGAACAATAGTAAGAAAGTTTAAGAAAGTGAGGAAGAGAAATTATTTTTCCACACTTCTTACTGATTTTCAACTTTTTTCCAGATAGAAAATTATAAGAAATTGCGAAAAAGTGGATTTTTTTCATACTTTGACACTTTCCAAATGTTTTTGTTTGGAAAAGTGTAAGGAGCATGCCTTACCACACACAAGATGGCAGGTTTGGCAGAGAAGGAAGAAGAGGAGGTCTCTCTTATAACCTTTAGTCCACCCTCTTCCTGGTATATCCTATTGACTAGCTTAGGCAGCCCACCACTCAACATGCTGGTTTTTGTGGATCCTCATTCTTAGGTGACTATGCATTATATAGGGAGCTGAGGTGCTTAATTCAGGGCTGTGGATTCCACTGGGTGGCAAGGTTGTTAAAAGTTAAGCACTGCAATGCTGAATATTTCAATGACTAAGGCCTAGTTTACACTTTAAATTTAAATCACCTAGGTATGTTGGTCAGGGATATAAAATGTTCACACCCCTGAACACCATAACTAGGTTGATCTAAATTTTAAGTGTAAACATGGCTAGTTGATGAAAGAATTTTTTCATCCATCTAGCTACCACTGCTCAGAGAGATGGATAACCTAAGTGGAAAAATCCCTTCTGTAGCTGTGGGAAATGTCTACACTGCATAACTGCAGTGCTGAAACTGTATTGCTGTGGCACTCATACTGTAGATGTGGCCTTAGTCTCCTAGTGGATTTGGACCCCAGAGCTTTAAAATTCACCTGTCCTGCAGGGTATTTTTTATACAGGATCTCAGTGGGTCAAATCTTTGCCCACCTCACTACCCCAACAGCTTCCATGGCCCAATTTGACTGCTCTGTGCTGCTCAGCCATCAGTTATTTTCACATATTGAGCATTTCACAGTGTAGCTGTTATGAAAAAATGCTGCTTCTATTACTTTAGACTGCTGGGGTTTGCTTTAGGTAAAGATATTATAGCATTACTCTTGACTAAATTTCCTGTCAGTTTGAAATATACAACTTACTTAAAATTACAGATGTCTGATTATTTGTATTTAACATAGGAAATGTTGTGCATTAAATAGAGCAAAATGAAAAATCCTTACAACTGCTACTGGATATGGGTGAAAAAGATCTAATAAAACAAGATTTTAATCCAAAACTAGCAAGTGTAGTATCTGCACTCATCACGACTAAAGGTATATTGCAGTGGAAATTTTTACTCATCATATAGGTTCTAGAAAAGTCTAAGAACACAGGACCAAAGAGAGGCAGGAACAAGCAGTAGGGAGGAATTAGTCCCAATAAATTACCAGAAGTAATGCATACCAATTAAGAGGTTATAAACAAAACTATGATCTTCTATCATGTTGAGTTTGTCATATGTTGACCTAGTTACAAAATACAACAGATGCAGCACAGTTTTAAATAAAGTTAATTAAGAGACTACTAAAATGAGAACTTGGATAAATGATGTAGAAAATATATGAATGAGGTTTGTAGGCTGTAGCATCCAAGTAAAGAAATAGGGAGGCACTGTTTTCACTGCCAAGTAAAAGTTGAACTTATAACATCAATTGGAGTTTTAGGTCAAGTGAAATACCCAACAAAACAGAATAGTATTTGAATGCTGCAGCATTACTATATAACAAAAAAATAGCTAAAAGCAATGGAGGAATAAAGAGTTTTCATGATGGGGAAAAATATGCTAAACTTCTTTCCATTTTTATTGTTGATAAAAATAGAATTCAATTTATCAGTTGGTCAAAGAAGATTTGTAACAGTAGCAAACTGTTGTAATTTTCAGTCATATTATAATCATTCCTGTTCATCATCATCAGATGGAAAATGCCTTACAGCCAACCTTCTTCCTGTTCAAGTTTGCAGCCCCCAGTTCATTAAATACTAATTAAACTGTACACATTCTTATCTGAGTCCAACACCTGAATAACATTTTGGTTTAAATACTCTACCAATGAATTAGTTATCAGGTCCAGCAACTGGTAAAAGATTAAATGGAAAATTAAAGAGAAATTTGATTATAATACCAAAGAGAAATCAGCAGGGCATAGGTAGAAAAAGGTAAAACTGTGAGACTTCATTGTATCATCTGAATAGCAGTTAACTGCTAGGGAGTTATTACTCAAAATTTAAGAGGACTCAGACCAAAAATTGCCTGTTCCAGCATTCATCAATAAAATGGGGGAGGGAGGCCTGAAGGACAGATGAAAGAAGAAAACCATGCCTTCACTGGGAGCTGTGGCTATTCATCTCTGAAATTCAAGACACTTCTCACTAGGTAGCTAAATATGGATTTATTAGCCTACTTTTAGGATCTGTTTGGGGGAAAAAACTGGCCTTTACGTCTACAAAGGGGCTGGTTCTTTTACTAGTTTGTTTGATAGAGGAGGAGACACAAGGAAATGTGATACTTTGACTCCTAAATTTTATCACAAGTTTTTCCTTGGATTGGCAACCAACATCATCAATATCTTGCTTTGCATCAATAGGTGTCATTTAGCTTATTTTAAAGCATGTATTTTCTCTTATGCTTATCTGCCAAACTGGACTTTATCTCAATATCTCCCTGTCTATCTATTATCCTTGGGACTGAATGATTCACCTTGATTCTCCATACATCTTTGTTCTTTCGTAATTTATATCATATTCACTTGTATTATATAATTTTTTTAAATGTAGTTTGTCTGAAAGTCTTTATACACAATAAAATTGAACTGTAATAGACTAGATTAGGTAGTGTGTTACCTTCCTCAGAATCACAGATACAGATAAGACATTTACTGAAGTGATGTAGCTGAGAATGAAAGAAGCTGTGTACTGTAATACAGGGGGGAAAATGTGTTGAAATATTAAAAACCTTTTTCTTTCTTATCTGGCTTGTGTTATTAGATCAGATGGGCATGAATATAGGAAATGGCATACTAGAAAAGAGTTATGGTCTACATAATGCCTTTCTATAACACTGACTTCCCATAGCCTGAATCTACCTTAATTACCAGTGGCAAAATCAGGATAAAAAGCAGTTGTGTAGCCAGGTTAGGAAAGAATGAAATCTCTAAAAAGCAGTAGCTGCCCACCAACAAGATACAAAAACAACTAGTTTTTAATAAACACCATTCTGCTAACTTGGCTTAAAGTACTGTTGTAGTGCATGAATATTCTTGTCTTTTTCTGTTCCATTATCACAGCTGCTAACCTTATGATCTTTTCTGGCAGGCTTGTCAGCTAATATGTAGCTCAGACAGGTCCCTTTTGCCCTTCTCCTGGTGGGAGAGAATAGCAGAGGACCTGCTGAGAACTAAATGTAAGGAGGAGCAAAGCAGTGGCTAAAAACTGAAAAACAAACATGGAAAATTCCCCATGGAGGTTGTGAACCTTCTAAGAGCCAGAGCAACAAGTGACCCACAGCTGTTCTCAAGAACAAAGGCCTGAGCAAGAAACAGAGAAGGGGAATATCACTGCTGCTTTGGAGAACTACAAGGGAGGTACATGCAAAAGATCTGGAAAACGCCTACAGATCCAGATGAGAAGAGACAGGGAAAAAAACAAAACAAAAAAAACTTTCCCATACGTGTTCTGCACTTTTAAAAATGATGTATATATTGTCTAACATATGCTTATACTAATACAGTATTAAATGTCTTATTATTATTATTATTTATATAGCACTGAAAAATATGCTAGACACCTTATAGAGTAAATAAAAATAAATGCCTTGGTCCCTACCCTAAAGAGTTTGTAATCCAATTTTAGACATAATGCAGCCAGCAAGAAAAAAAAAAAGCAATGGGAGGATGCCAATACAGTGAGGAATGACAAGGTTTACTGTAATAAGATCACATCATAATTCAGTTTTGATGTGTGCACTTAATGGTTCTCTTAATTACGCTAGGTCTGGTATTTCAGAATTAAGGGTCAAATTCAACAATAAAATTCCATTGATCTCCATGTTTTGCAAGGCTGCAGGACTATGGTGGGGAGGAAATATTAAGTCGAGGCTTTGAGTTGCCATATATCAGTTTCCACAGTATCGACAGTGCATTTTATTATTCATGAATTGGACCATTAGGGCCCTATTCAGCACTGCATTACTCCAGTGCTGAGTCAGGCCTTGGTTTCCAGTAGACTCAACCAATGGCTACCTTCACATACATCATCAGCTGGACACCAGTAGCAATGCGCTCACTATGGATGTCCTTGACTATCCAAATGTTGCCTTGCTAAGGCAAGGGATATTCACATTTTATCCAAATCTGCTTCAATCATGTCATAAAAAGGAATGGTCACTGTAGGTGAGTGGCTTTTTCACCAAACTATAACTTCAATCTATCATATATTCTGCCCACTTTCAGCTCAGAGTTCAAAAATATAATGTAAAAATATAGACAATGCATACAATGTAGTTTCCATATGAAAATGTGGTGTACAATTAGAAATGAATGCAAATCCTTCAAAACCGATAGCTACTTTATCACTCACCAGCACAAGTTTTAAAAGAAACTTCAAGTTCTTTAAAACTGTCTCAGTACCAGTGGCATTGTAACATGAAGTCAGCCTGCACTGCAATAAAGCTAGCTGGAAACTGTGTCCATCATTTGGGGTCAATCCTAGCATCAATTTTCACTAAGAAATTAACTGTCTTTGTTTCATTAGCTGAATGAGGCCCAGAAGCAATTTCTCATTTCTTTTTTATAACTGACCCAGCATATTTCAATAGGCATTGGCTTAGACTGCTACATTTCTCCACGCTTCACATCATTCAGTCTTTCCTTGTTTCTTCTGCGTATTTAGAATTTCTGAATTTCATCCCTATTCTTGAACCCAAACATTTTTAAGATTCAGATCAGTCAGGGAGCCACAGGCTCCCTGGAAATCTTCTCTGCCCTCCAGATAGACATCTTCACTAGGTAATTTTATCATGTTTAAACATAACAGTAAGGAGTTCGCTAATGATACTGACCATGACTGTCTAGTCAGCATAGATGGAACAAGTCATATTCAGCACTGTATTAGCTAGTTGTGGTATGAAGAAGTCAGCATAGGCTAGAGCGGGCTCAGGGCTAACCACAATTACTTGACACGGTTTTGAACATGATTTGTCCTGGTCTACCTTGTCCAGACATTTATGGTCAGCATTGTGACAACCACTCAGCTCCTCACAACTGTGTGTCAGCACAGTGAGATTTTCTAGTGAAGGCAAGTCTTAAGGTGCATTCTCTCCATCCCACCCGCCTGCGTAGGTCTCTCCACAGATTCTGCCCAGGGATAGGTAGAGGCATGCCATGTGTGTATGACAATGACAGATGGCTATTTTTTGGACATCTGATTTACATTTTTGCATTACACTTCTGAACATTTATTTAATTTCTGCATCGATAACATTGTGCTTCTGTTCCTGGGCCAAGAACTCAAAGCAGTGTCAGTGTGAGCAAGCCCACACAGGACCTGCTACAGATGGACTCAGGAAGTCATTAACTGAAACAAAAGATGGAAAAGATGGCTCCGTATGTGGACTTCAGTGAAAGGACATTAGAGAAGAGATGGCCTTTTGTTCCTCCTGCGATTGCTTGGCAAAAGATAAGTTACCCAAGAAATTAGTTTAAGCAGACGATAGACAGATAGGGTAGTTCATTTGGGGAGATACAGCACCCTTTATTTTCCATATAATATACCATCTTCCTTGAACAAAGATATACAATGAAGTTGAGATATGTGACCTTGAACTAACAAAAGACAGACAGGGAACAGCATCTGAGCTCTGAGGCAGATAAAAGAATTTGCAGCTGTGCTGTAAGTTACCTTCCATGCTCTGAGACATAAGGCTTTTTCCAAACTAGTGCTATTTTAGCACTATTAGTTTGAGATGAGTGTGTGTGGACTTTTATTTTAATGATTTCTGTATTTTTCTGTTATAAACTTATTTTTATTAAGACAACCAGCAGCTCTTTGGTCTTACACGGGGATAATTACTAATAAACCAGAGGTTACTAATAAACCTGCCTTTAAATGAACTCTATCTTCAAAGGAAGGCTTAGATGTTCATAGAGGTTCTCTAGAGCATTGGGGCACAAGACTGTGAACTGCAGGCCCATCTACAAGGAAGCTGGCATAATCTGATATGCACACGGGAGGGGAGGAAATCAGAACATTTTGATGGTCCTAGGAGTGATTCTGGTGGCATTCTATGGTAGCTTAAGAGGGGTGCTTAACCATTATTGTCAAGGCTGATTCCCCACTCTGGCACTTTGAGTGCAGAAGGTGGGGGCCCGCAAGGATTCTAAAAATTAATACTGGCCACTCCAGGCTGGTATTAAACTCCTAAGGTCACAGCTTCTTTCTGACCTTGGATGGGTAGATGCTGCCACCACCCAAGTGCAGCCCCCCCTCTTTGAGAACCCAGGAAGGAGCACTTGGGAATTCCTTCCTGTGGGGTACCTTCAAGCCCTTTCACCTCCTCCCCCTCCGGGGAAGAGCTGAGAAAGAAAACAAAAGGAAATCAGCTGTTGCCACCAGCTAATTAAACAACATATGCACAAACCTCTTAGGACACACACACACACACACACACATACACACACACAAACTGTTCTTAAAAAAGATAAATTTTATTAAAAACAAAAAGAAAGAAAATACATCTTGAACGTAGGCTGTTGCTAGAATTAAAAAGAGCAAATATAATGTATAAGCATCAAGAATGGTTTTCTTGAGGTCCAGCTTAAAGGTTACAAGCAAAACAAAAGCATTTGGGGTTAGCACAGAGGAGTACACAAGCCAATAAGAAATAAAAGAAATAACCCTAATCGCATCTTCCTAGACATTCCCTGAGTTACTTACATATCTGGGTTCAAATAAGTAGTTCTAGCTGTGATCTGATGATTTTCCATACCTGGCTTAAAGCTTCTTATAGCATTGCTGCTATGTCTCCTCTCTCCGGAGAGCAGACAGACAAAGGGAAAGGTTTTTATTTTATTTTAAAAAGTTCTAGCCCTCCCATTGGCAATTTTGGTCAGGTGCCCACTCACTTCCCTTTATCTATGCATGCAGTGAGACTTTTTAACCCTTTACAGATAAAGGAAGTAGAGAACAGCTACCAAGAGGAATTCTATAGCTAACTGGCTGGCTGGCTGGGTGTCCACAAAAGGGAGCTACACATCCCCTCTCCCCCCATTTATCACAGTTATAATAGGAAATAGTCTTTGTTGGTGCAGAAGACAAGGGACTTGTAATTTTTTTTTGAACATTTGTAACATTTTTGAACAGCACTATAATAGGAATAGTTGGTGAAAACTGACATGGAAATAGAGCCCACTGAGATATGCCTTTTGCCATATGTACACTAGAGTAATGAACTGTTGTTATTTGAGTCAATTGCATAGATTGATAGAGTCCAAGGTCAGAAGGCACCATTGTGATCTATTCTGATGCGTTATAACAAAGGCCTTAGAAATTCCCCAAAATAATTCCTAAAGCATATTTTTAGAAAAACATGAATCATGATTTGAAAATTGCCAGGACAATAACATGACTTTTGGTAAATTGGTCCAACAGTTAATTACCCTCACTGTTAAAAATGTAACCTTATTTCCAGTCTGCTGTAAATTCCAGTGGTGACTGGGATATAGAGCCATTCCCCCCAAACTTGAACAGCTTAATGGGACTAAAGTGGGGGGCCCAGATAATCTTCATCCAAGAATATTAAAGGAACTGGCACATGAAATTGCAAGCCCATTAGCAAGAATTTTTCATGAATCTGTAAACTCATGGGTTGTACCGTATGACTGGAGAATTTCTAACATAGTTCCTATCTTTAAGAAAGGGGGGGAAAGTGATCCGGGCAACTACAGGCCTGATAGTTTGACATTTGTAGTATGCAAGGTCTTGGAAAAAGTTTTGAAGGTGAAAGTAGTTAAGTACATTAAGGTAATGGTAATTGGGACAAAATACAACATTGTTTTACAAAAAGTAGATTGTGCCAAACCAACCTGATCTCCTTCTTTAAGAAGGTAACAGATTTTCTAGATTAAGGAAACACAGTGGATCTAATTTATCTCGATTTCTGTAAGGCATTTGATACAGTTCCACATGGGGAATTATTAGCTAAATTGGAAAAGACGGGGATCAATATGAAAACTGAAAGGAGGATAAGGAACTGGTTAAAGGGGAGACTACACTGGGTCGTACTGAAAGGTGAACTGTCAGGCTGGAGGGAGGTTACTAGTGGAGTTCCTCAGGGATCAGTTTTGGGACCAATCTTATTTAATCTTTTTATTACTGACCTTGGCACAAAAAGTGGAAATGTGCTAATAAAGTTTGCGGATGACACAGAGCTGGGAGGTATTGCCAATACAGAGAAGGACTGGGATATCCTACAGGAAGATCTGGATGACCTTGTAAACTGGAGTAATAGTAATAGGATGAAATTTAAGAGTGAAAAGTGAAAGGTCATGCATTTAGGGATTAATAACAAGAATTTTTGTTATAAGCTGGGGACGCATCAGTTGGAAGTAACAGAGAAGGAGAAGGACCTCGGAGTATTGGTTGATAACAGGATGACTATGAGCTGCCAACGTGATATGGCCGTGAACAAAGCTAATGCGGTCTTGGGATGCATCAGGCGAGGTATTTCCAGTAGAGATAAGGAGGTGTTAGTACCGTTATACAAGGCCCTAGTGAGACCTCATCTGGAATAGTGTGTGCAGTTCTGGTCTCCCATGTTTAAAAAGGATGAATTCAAACTGGAACAGAGAAGGGCTACTAGGATGATCCGAGGAATGGAAAACCTGTCTTATGAAAGGAGACTCAAAGAGTTCGGCTTGTTTAGCCTAAGCTAAAGAAGGCTGAGGGGAGATATGATTGCTCTTTATAAATATATCAGAGGGATAAATACCAGGGAGGGAGAGGAATTATTTAAGTTCAGTACCAATATGGACACAAGAACAAATGGATATAAACTGGCCATCAGGAAGTTTAGACTTGAAATTAGACGAAGGTTTCTAACCATTAGAGGAGTGAAGTTCTGGAACAGCCTTCGAAGGGGAGCAGTGGGGGCAAAAGACATATCTGGCTTCAAGACTAAGCTTGATAAGTTTATGGAGGGGATGGTATTATGGGGTAGCCTAATTTTGACAATTAATTGGTGTTTGACTATTAGCGGTAAACATGTCCAATGGCCGGTGATGGGACACTAGATAGGGTGGGATCTGAGTTACTACAGAGAATTCTTTCCTGGGTGTCTGGCTGGTGAGTCTTGCCCACATGCTCAGGGTTTAGCTGATCGCCATATTTGGGGTCGGGAAGGAATTTTCCTAGGGCAGACTGGCAGAGGCCCTGGGGGGGTTTTGCCTTCCTCTGCAGCGTGGGGCACGGGTCACGTGCTGGAAGATTCTCTGCACCTTGAAGTCTTTAAACCATGATTTGAGGACTTCAATGGCTCAGACATAGATTTGATACTGGAGTGGGTGAGTGAGATTCTGCGGCCTGTGTTGTGCAGGAGGTCAGACTAGATGATCATAATGGTCCCTTCTGACCTTAATGCCTATGATTCTATGATTCCCACCCACTTTTGGACATGATAAAACCTGGATGAGTAGGGACAGCAGACAGGGTAATTCCTGGACTCCCTTTAGGCCTGGGACTGCAGTTATGCCTCACCCTTATATGGGCCATGCAAGAAGAAGAAAGAGCTCCATCACACACATGTTTAAGGGTTAGGCACAACATGGACTTATATTATTAAAATACATAATTATACAAAAGAATACTTCTCAGTCAAATCTACATCAATACAAATATATTGGACCATTAGGAGAATTACTACAGTGTAAGTATGCAAGAATAAAAACATTGCTATGTATACCTAGAAAGAAAAAAAATCAAGAAAAAATTGTATGGCATTGTATTTGAGAAATAGTATGTGATCTTTAATAAAAATTGTATTTGATACATACATACAGAGAGACAGAGTTGTGCTATCAGCTTTAATTTTGTCATTTCATGATTTCAGTGTTTATGGATGCAATGTGAAAGCACTGAGAACTCAGTTATCTTTATGCTTGTTTATTTATGGTATTAAATAATTTAAAGTTTTAACTATTCCTTCATTTCTTAAACATATCAAATCAGATCATCAACTGGGATAAATTGGTGTGCATCATTCAGGTCAACAGAGCTCCATTGATATACCCTAGTTGAGAATCCAGTCTCCAGAAAAAAAATTATCCCCACCCTAATTCCATTCAACTGGATTAATCTGGCCAATAGAATTATAGTTCAAAACATATTTCTAAAGGTTTTATTCTCAAAATATCTACTAAAGAATTTTGAAATAAAATGTTCCACTATTTAAGTTAAAATTTTGATTTGCTACACTGTGAAAATCTGTGCTGAAAACTTGCAAAAATATCACTTTTACTAGGTTATTGTGAAGAGTTAAAAATACAAATATAGCACTTTTTTTCTGCAGTGGCACTAAAAAGTTATTGCAAACAAAACTCAGAAGTGTCCCTTGAAAAGAACTTGTTCAGCATAGGCAGAGGGAACAATATTTTAACATTCCTTTCCTTGCTTAGCATCAGTCATTACATCATGCTAGACAAATTAAATGGTTTCTGCCACTGTTTGTTACTGAACATCCAAAGGGATTAAATTTCATATATTCAGCTATGGATTGAAGCTGCCTGAAGAATAATGGGAAGCCAGTAAAATACTAGATTATACTTTATGATATCATATATAATGTCAAAGAGGGTGTGCAACAGTCTCTAAAACAATCTCGTAGGCAACAGAAGCATTATATTCAGATGTTCAAGAATGAATGGTGACTTTAAAATGTAGCATCTGGATTGCCTTCTAACCTGAGCACAGCTCTGACACCTTTTCAGCTTGTCTCTCTAATGCCAAACAAGTAATATCAAGGTGCCCCTGTAACTTATGCTTGGCTATCAATGAATTGCTTAAGTAAACAAGAAAACGAAGTCTGGTTTATAAGGCTCATAAGTAGCTTTGAATCAATGAAGAGAGATTTTTTTTAATAAAAGCCCTTTTACTTGGAGGAGGACAGCTGACTACATGCTGGGTAACCCCAAATAAACAATCTCCAGACTTCGGCTGCAGGGAATTAAACCAGTTTGACAAAAACAGATTCATTTAATAATTCACCCATCCCAAAAAAGGAAAACTTGATCTGTTATGCTACTCTTTTTTCCTCTATTTTTTTTTTTTTGCCAAAAGCAATTGCATTTCCTCATTAGACCAATGCAGAAAGATCAGCTTCATTCTGTCTGCTGAGCACATACAGTTCTTTACTACAAACACATGAGAATTATGTTCCACATGCCACTGTTTACTTTTGTGATTTTAATTTGTCAGTTGTTCTATAGATAATAGATTTGTCTTTGTTCCAGAGCCATTTTGCAATAATTAAAGCAAATGAAAATGTTAGCAGCAGGCCTGACGTAAAGGGAATTTCATTAAAATATTCATGGCTGTTTCAGGCAGGTTGAAATCACTCCTACACTCCTTGTTTGTAACATGTTTATTAGCTACTAAATGTCTTCTTCTAAATAAAAAGGCAACTTCTTTCAAAATACAAATCAATATTACTTTAAAGGAATTTAAATGTAACATTGGTCCATATACTTTATTTATCTGTTAGCTTAGCTAATATCTTTAAGTACTTTGCATGGCCACATCAAAGGCAGAATTAGATTAATCCCACGTAAACCTAAACTTCCTTTGCAGAGAATAGCAGGCCTATCCTGTCTGCAATCCATTTAATGCATTTTCTTATGCCTTTCCTTGATGATTCTTAAATATATTTTATCCCCTGTGGGATTCCAAGTCACATTAATAATTTGAAATGCAGCTTTTAGTCAAGGAAAGTGTTTATATTGCGGGGAACTGACCCTAATCCTTCCCTTTTCTAACTTTTACAATCCTGGTGATGATGAGCCTCCAGCCATACCACAGATTATTTCCTTATAACAATCCTCCCAGGAAGACAACGGGAGCAATGACAACTACAGCAGCAATCACGTTCTGAACTAAGACTCCTTTTTGCTTCTCTTCTAAAAAAAGAAGGGTAAGTGAATTTAAACTAGGGATTTTCAAAGGAGCCTTGAGAAATCTGGTGCCGGTATCCCATTGAATGGTGCATCTAACTTTTAGGCAACCCTGACAATCCAAGTCCTAGTGCTCTTAAAAATGAATTTAAGCCAAAAATAGTTGAATACTGAGCTAATTTGCCGCACACGGCTCTGCGAATACACCTAAATCCAGATGAGCAAGGTCATTATTGTAGCAAAAATTTCTGAAGTTGTGGTTTGAAGGATTTAATGCAGCTCAGCTGTGTTCACACCCTTTTTGTATTCAAGATCTGTGAGCATTCATGTGACTAGTTTTGCAGCAAGTTTTAAGCTTGCATACTTAACAGTGAAATTGCATCTTCACAAAAATTGACTACAAGCAGCAGCAACAGCAACAGCCTCTTGTGGGTGGGAGAAGGGGCAGGTAAAGTTCCTGCAATCCCAGCCTCTTGCGGGGTGGGGCAGGGCAGGGTTCCAGCAACTTGAGCTTTGGGGGCAGTGGGTCTTGGGCCAGCCCCACATGGTGTCCCATTTTCCCTTTTCTTCATTGTTCCAGTCTGCAAAATTACATTCAAAAATGCCATGACCACTCTATAATGAGACCTCTGGTGGGTACTGTGGATCCTTAGACAGTTATCTGCATATGGGTTTCATAGGCAAGCTCTTCACATGGGCAGAGACCACACTAGGAAATGGCATTTCAGGACTGGAGCGTGAGTTGATAAAATCAGCTGGGATTGTAGCAAAAGTTGGTTTGGTTGCTGAAAATGAATGGAAATTACGTCATGGGGAGTGCTCTTCTGTAACTGCAGAATATCTTCATTGACAAGTACAATCTATAAAATCAATAGTTAGGTAGATGGTGTGCTATCAACACTGCTTATCACACTGTTCGTAATCATCTTAATGTGCTTTCCTCTTATGCCTGCTAGTTGTCTCGCATCTTATACTTGAATATAAACTTTTTTGGGGAAAGGAACCTTCTTTTTATTGTGTGTGTGTGTGTATGGAACCTAGCAAAATGGGACTGTGACCACTGATTGGGGCCACTGGGCACTACCACAATACTCCTAATAAATAATAATCTAAATACCAAATGGACAAGGAAAAATGTTGCTTTTTGCTTGTGACATTTTCTGAGTGCTATTGCCTCAAAATATCTGCCTTATTTTGGGAATTTTCAAAAGAACTATGAAGTTGATAATTGTTACAGTTAAAACTATTTTCACACATTTAATTTTTCAACAAAAGTTACAAGGATATTCTTGCCACAACCTCTTCCCCCCCCCCCCCCCAATTTAATTATATATCACACCATAAATGTCTCAGGTGCTGAACAACATGCAAATGAAGTGCATACTCTCAGGAGCATACTTAAAGCACAATCTGGTACAGTGCAGAGCATGACACAACAGAACAAGCACACAGCCAAATCCTCAGGTCCTAACTCAGTCCTTGACTTCAATGTGATTTTGTTTAAGTAAAGTCTGAAATTAAACTGAGTAAGAACCACAGATTTTGGCTCAGAAAAAAAGGTAAAGTCTTTATCAGTTGAATTGTATGTGTGCAATTTTCATCTAAGGTAACTATTCTTATTTATAGTACATCTTGACTTTTTGGCTCAGAGGAAGTGTAACCGTATGAGTTTAATACCGGATATAACAATCCTGTCAGGGAACTATATGCTGCATTTTCCGAAAGACAAGAGTCTATTATCTAATGGCCTTTACCAGCTCTAACTTCTATGATTCTAAGTGTAATACAATTTGAAATAGATAAAATATTAAATCTTGTCAATCAGGATTCTTAGTGACAATGTCATCGCAACTTTTCACACATTGTTTTGCGTAATACTGTTGCCAAGAAAGCAAAATAGAAAACTATTGGAAACCAATTCACTGTTCATACTGGAGACACTGTTCTGACTATACTGGGACCTTCCTGTTCTTTTTAAATGAGTTTGTTAACTGAATTATCCTCACTTCCATTTAGAAAACCATGAACCCAAATTTATCCCAAAAGTTAGGCTGCAACAGAACTACTGGAATTCTAAGACAATTGCTTAGCAATAACTCCTGTTCCCCCATAAAAATATTCTAACTGGATTATTGTGGTTTATGAATGATGGTGTGTTTCTGACATTCTAAAAGGAAAAAAATTGCTTTGTCCATACATTCATAAGGATTCAGCGCACTGAGTGAATTAATATGAAGAGTTTACTGGAGTTGAATTTTGAAGTCTATAGTCCATTCTAGTTACTGAAACCACAGTTATGTAATGAGCAAAGCTCATGAAATAATGGGAAAAGTTACTCACAAATAATCAGTTCTTAACAAAAATATCAAAATATACAACAAATTTGCCATGGATTATCCAGTCAGCTCCAGTGATGAGTAACATGGATATTGGTTTTCATATGTCACATATGCCAGGTCTGCTTTACCATAGTGCTGTGAGGATGGGAGAAAAACATTTTACTGTGACTTGAAAGCAGTTAGATTAGACTCTCTAGAGGTAATCTGCTATTATCCACATTAGCAAGATGGTTTATGAAATGCTTCTTAGCCATATGTTTTCTAAAATGCAGGCCCTGTTCTATAAGGAATGCCTCTGGCATTTTTGAAAAAAATTACTGCAAAAAGTTTTTTTGTACATCACAAACTCAGTTCAGGAAAAAGTATTATTCCACTATTTAAATTATTTGTTGATCAGTCAGAATGGCTGTTCCTATACTGGAGTGGACAGGTGGCAACATTGAACACTTTAGAGCCTGCCTTAGATGTCAAAAAGTCTCATGAATGCATTTCTTTTTTATGTTTGTTATCATCTACGATATGGCATCATCACTTTTTGGATGTTTTCAATGGCAAGTTCAGTTTGAAGCTGGCACTGGATAATACAGCAGGAATGGAAAGAGGAATATTTTCTTTTCACTTTCAGTAGCATAAAGTATATTTGCGTTTTACTTATGGATAACATCTGCTATGAATTTCACAACACAAAAATTTAAGTAATCTGATCACTTTATCTTTACAATAAGGAATAAGTAACACATGTTTGATATTGTTGTATAATTGAGCAATACAACCGTGACTTCATTACCATGGATTTACAAGGTCAAAATTTGTTTCTCTTTTCTACATTATGGCTCTCAATTGCATATTTTTGTATTTGTTTGAATGGGAGTTCTGCCCCTCCCTCTTTAACCCCCTCTTCCCATTTCAAAAAATCCAAAATAGAGGCATCTCTAGTGTGTTTTAGCAAGGAACATTTTCTCTAATTGTGCAAGACTGGAAGGGACCCCATGGATCATTTATTCCAGTACCCTATTCAACAGTAGGCATTTGTCTTCCTTATTCTAAGAGTTTTCATCTAAGAACTGTTACACTTATAAAAAGGTTCACAGGGACTTTTTTTAACCTTTTAAGATGAGCCTTAGACCTACTGGTTCTCAGACGCAGAAAGATAGCATGCTGGCTTTTGTTAGTTTTCAAATTCATTAAGTGGACAATAACATTTGAAGTATTTTTTAAACATTGCAACTACCTTCCTAAACTTATATCACAAAGGTAAGAACGTTCAAGAAAGGACAGACTGTCTCTACATACTTTTTTCCCTCAAAAGATACTTTAATATTAGCCCTACACAAAAACCCTTTAAGGCCAAATTCTGAAAACAATGCATAGCCCCAAGTGACTACACTTGCACTAATGATTTCTAAGGGGACACTGGGGAAAAGTATCTTCCCCTTCAAGCCACACAATGGCAATAACTGCTCTGTGATCTCTTCCACAGCTTCAAAGCTACAATAGTCCTTACAATTGGTGCACTCTCTGATGGAGAGAGTGGCCAGTGGATCCACGTAGTGACATATCTAACATGTAATTATTGTGGCTGCCCAGTACATCAAATAGCATGCCAGGTGTACCAGTAACTCTGAGACAAGCACTGTGGCTGCTTAAGCAGCTAGGCCTCAAAAACCACTTAGACATATGGCTAAGTGAAAGCATATTTACAAGGGCTGGCAGGAAGGGGAAAGGTTGCAGATACCCTAGGTACAGAGGACTTAAACAGTTCCAGTTTAAAGTGAGCAGCAGACGTTCTTGTTTGGGTCCCTGGGGCAGTCCGATTGAGAATTTGGGCTCTTTAAGACCTAGTGCCTGAGGAGCTCTCTCCAGTCAGTCTCTGTTTAAGCAAATAGGCTCAGTTTGTCTCTCTCATCAGGCCCTCTGCACTAGCTCCCTGCCCAAATGCTGCTGCTCCTGCATAAACCACACACAGACCTGCATCCATCTGTAATGTCAAGCATTCATAGCCTGTTCCACATGTAGCTCTATCCACAGTTTCTGGGGCTTCTCTTCAGCTCCCTGTGCTATGTGGCTCCCACTCCTCAGCAGAGCCTGGCCACTTCCTGGCTCAGGATCTTTCCCCTTATCTGGCCAGGAGGAAGGAGATGGGCAGTGGGCTGGTAGATGTTTTACTCCCACACTCCATAAGATCCATCACAACCACTTACACCCCAACCCCTTACTGGCCAGTCTGCTAAACCCCTTGAACATTGGGGTACAAGAGAATCCCCAAAGAGTAGAGCTCTGTAGCATGCAGAGAGTACAGACTGCCTCCATGGCATGCCCAAATTGTGCCCTCCCTTCCATTGGAAAAACATACTGGTTCCAGCATGTCAAAATTATCTCAAACAATGGAGGACAGGCAGGACACCTAAACTGCAAAAATACCTCAGGTACAAAATGACTGTTCATATCAGCAATATAAAGCCAATATTGTGCCCCTGCTCTGCAAAGAGGTGCCTGAGCTGATAGGCACTTATCTTGCCTTCAATGTGCATTTTTTTCCTCCCTAGGGTGACCATATGTCCCGTTTTGACTGGGACAGTCCCTTTGGTAAGCCCTGTCCTGGCCATTCCGACATTTTTGGCAAAAGTTAACATTTGTCCCATTTGCTCTTGGCAGCTTGATCAGTTAGCAAGAGCAAACAGAACAAATGCCCACTTTTGTCCAAAAAGTAGGGTGTGATGCAGAGGAATTTGTGGGGGAGGGGGTGAAGACGCCAGCCCCTTGCAGGGGGGAGGCATGGGGTGGCAAGCAGGGTTGCAGAAAACAGCAACAGCCTCTTGTGGGTGGGAGAAGGGCAGGTAAAGTTCCTGCAATCCCAGCCTCTTGCGGGGTGGGGCAGGGCAGGGTTCCAGCAACCTGAGCTTTGGGGGCGGTGGGACTTGGGCCAGCCCCACATGGTGTCCCATTTTCCCTTTGGAAAATATGGTCCCCCTATTCCTCCCTGATCCATGTGGCAGATCTCAGCTGCAGTATTCTAGTTTTCCTTTCTTGGCATGCATAGTTTCTCTGATGTCATGGGGAATTCTGCACATGTAAGGAAGAGCAGGATGTTCAAAGGAAATATGCACTTGTGGGTAAGACACTTGATGAGTTCTCAGGAGATTCAGAATTAGTTTCCATCTCTGCTACAGATTTCCTATGTGACCTTGGGCAAGTCACAACCTCTCTGTTCAGTAAAAATAGGGCGATAATACTTCCTTTCTTTCACCATTTGTCTGTCTTGCCTATTTAGACTACACACGTATTTTGGGACAGGAAACCCGTTACCAGAGGAGATTAAAGAGACCACAAATTTCACAACTTTCAAAATATATAATAAAACTCACATTTCTCTGATTTCACATTCTCACTGTGACAACTCAAAACAACAAAGACCAGGAGTGAAGGAGAAAGTGGAGAAAAGAAAGGGGAAATGTGAGAAAGACCCATAAAAGAGATGGGAAGAGGAACTAAAGTATAAAAACCCAACACCAGGGAGAAAAGCCAGGGAGAAAAGTTGACAATTAGACCACTGGCCTATTGTGGTTTTAGTTATTATCTCTTGGGGTGGTCTCAGATATTACACTGATGGGCACCACTAGAAGACCCTAAATATACAGATTCAATAAACTAATACATAAAATAGATGTACAGCATGTTAGAATCTCTTCTTGTCTCTTTACTTTTAAAATTCTGGCTACAGGATATACACAATATACTAGCTGAAGACATTTTAATACATTTTATAGTGGTGATGTGATATTTTCTTGACTGGTATGATGTGGCAACTGATGTTGGAAACAGAAAAATGGCAACTAGAACTGATAAGTGATAACTGGTGGTGACACTTCAGAGCAGTTCCAGTCCATGGACTAATGTATTGAGGCAGTTTTCTAAAACAGGTACTGCATTATGTATATATCACTAGACCAGAACAGCTCAGAAGACCCTGTCAATTAAGTGTATATAGTCACATGGTTTTCATAAGACACATTTGGTAGTTGTAGCAGTATAATATCCTGCTCTCACATGGTTAGTCAATGAAAAAAGAAAACCCACTTTGTGCTTTCTTTATCACTGATGAAAAACACAAAATTAGCTAAATCCTTCTCCTCTCATGGTAAAAGGAGTTTTTGTGTAAGGTGAGTAGGATTTGCCCTTACATCTGTAATTATTGCTGCTACAGATCGTATATTATACTGTTTCTGCCAAAATAAAGCAGATATTTTTCTGTGTTTAGGGATGCAAAATAGTAACTGAGCATGTATGAGTATCTTCTCATATGTTCATGCATATTTATATATTTAATGTATGTACAGTATATAAACAAAAGCTTTTCTTGTAGTTCTCACTAGTTCTGCTTTAACAATGGTATTCACAGATAATTTCAAACAGCAGTATCATAATAAATTCATAATTTCTAGTCTAGTGCATTTATATTCCAGGAAGGCACACTCAACAGACATAATTTCTGTATAAATTGTATGAAATGTGTATCTGCAGCACTGCAGAAATGGCTGAGGCCCAGGTTACTGATTCTTTGCTTCACTGCCTTTAATACAAGCCATCTACCAAGGTAATGAGGTAGATGACAGGAAACTTAATATTAATTTTGCAAGGCCTATTCAAATCTTTTTTCCACAAAAACCTTTCATTGTTTTACGTAAACTAATATAATCTAGTCAAAGACATCACTTACCTGGGTCTATTTACATGAAACTCTAGTGCACTGCAGCATAGAACTTGCCATATCCAACATCATCCCTTGCCTAGAGCAAAACAATAAAATCTTGGCTTTCTAAAGCAAGACTGTTTTTATATAATGCTGCAGTTGATTTCCTTTTCTACAATTGATTTTTATTATATTCCAGTCAAGCACTTTCAATGAATTTAAAGACTATCTGCAATATGCATTTTTGGAAGAAAATTGCTGTAGTCATAGAGGCAGTTCTGCAAACTACTCCTGTAAATGCATCTCACAATTTAATATTTTCAGATTAAAGAACGCATTGTGCCTTTTTAATGCTGAGCGAGGCAACATTTTTTACAATGGACAAATCGCTCTTAAGCATTACAGTAAGGTTTATTGAGAAATTAATATGTATATGTAGTATACAACATGATAGGAAATTTTATTGAATTAACTGAAAATGTTGTTCTTGGAAATCTATTTTTTCCCTTTATTTGTATTTTTCTTTATCATAATAACAATCTTCTAATCCCACTTTGTTCTGCCTACGTTTATAAGAGAGGCCATCTGTGAATGAGAATAAGCAGCAGTATTGACACAACTTCAATTCCCATTTCCCAACATTACAATAAATAGGTATGGCATCTTGTCTGAACAGCAGAAGATTGGCTAAAGCCTATTTCAGCCTTCCATTCAAGCAGCCATTACAATTACGGCATTTCCAGACAAGCATGCTGAAATTTAAGACAACTGCTACTTGCCACATCAGTGACTTGTGCCCTGCAGTCAAAAATCCAAAACTGCATCAGCAAAACTTAAAATAGTTGAACAGTGATCACAGATGGTCTACTCTTAGAGTGCATTTATTTTGTATTATATTATATACTCTAAATGAGCGCATACACCTTAGAGGAAATACTCAGTACACTCATTTCTGTATGTTTTTAGCACTGCCAGTCATTTCTTTGCAGGACAAAATGATTTAGAAAATAGCTTTTTTTTAAAAAGTAATTTTGTTGATATTGCCTTAAAAATTCAGAAAGTTTTTTCATTGTTCCCTCTTTTTACCCAGCTAGCCAAGTTTTTTCTTTTTCCTTTAATTGAAGAGATGCTGTTTCCCCCCCTCAAAGTTACTACAGTTCATTAGCAGAGCAAAAGACTTGAAGCTATGCTGGTATAAATTTTTTAGAGAAGTTCACCTTTCTCAAGGAGCAAATGAAAAGGGCAAAGGCATGACATAATTTCTCATTTTATAATGGGAAATTTATTCAAGCATTTTTTACACCATTTATCACTGGGGACACATTACAATTAAATGACTCCATTTGCACATAAGTAGCCTAAAAGCCTTTTTAATTCCCAAGGTGCTTAGTCCAGGATTTTTTCTTCTTTTCTTTTTATTTTGCACCAAGTCACTGGTGCAACTGGGGCTGCTCACACAAGTTACACATATGCATGTTTGCAGGATCAAGTCCTTAATCAATAAAAATGTTGTCAAAAGCGTGAGTGGAAAATAGCTACTTTACAGATATGCTCAAGTACACATGGCCAAATTGAATTGAGACAGAAATCATTGAAGCAATCCATTTATTTTTTCTCCCAAAACTCTCAGTATCCTGGTTAACTGAACACTTATTTTCACTGTGATGCTGACAGAAGATCAGACTGCTAAAAATGATTTTAAAAAGTTAGTTAATGGATGATATACAATAACTTTAGTTGAACGTGACATGTTAATGCCCAGGAAGCCAGAATGATCACACAACGCAAATGGATTGGTGGCACATATTTATATAAATATGTCCTCATTTAATAGGTTCCCATTTAAAGCCATTACTGGTTACACCACTGTCATTAAAAATGATACTGTAAAGGTATTTTTCATTTGTTTAATAAATTATTTCTTTCCCTACAGCTCTTTATTTTAAGTGGCCCCTGAAAAATGTGAAGCTCACATCTAACCCCCTGGTTATTTTTCTTCTGTCATGTGCTTACAATGGGTGCTAATGTAGAGGTGCTCATCCTGCGCACTGGACAACTAACACAGACCGTTATTTTGGCATAAAGAGCACGGCAGTATTTATTTTGAGTTGATTAACATAGTGATTAACACTATAAAGAAATAGTGTATAATGAGGTGCACCAGTCATCTCAGCTGGGCCTGATTACGTGGAGGGCCCAGGAAAGTGACCAAACAGAGTGACATTGCAGTGACTGCTGGCCAATGACAGCCCAGGTATGGACAAGAGTTTTTACTAGTGCCATAATTAACCAGTAACAAGTGCTAGGATTGATGGACAGGCAGAAGGTCTCTTGCTCTGTCAACCACCACTGCAGACATCTGCACTCCTATCTCTCTTTCCACTTCTGTCCAGTCTTCTTCCATCCAATCCTGCACAGAGCAACTCTGTCAGTGCTTCTTGAATGTCTCGCTTCTAATTTCTACATAATATGGCCAAAACTGAATTCACATTTCCCATTCACTGCCACTGAGAAGAAGGAATATAAAGACAGTGGAACTGAAGTTGGGGACGACTGGGAGAGGAAGACAAACAGCCTGAGTGGTGCTGAGAGAAGGGATATTAAAAGACACATGGTTATCACCCCCTGATCATTCTGCTTGTTTGGTATCCATCTTATATATATATATATACACACACACACACACACACATGGCCCACCTGCAGGGCTGGCTCCAGGCACCAGCTTACCAAGCAGGTGCTTGGGGCGGCCACTTCGGAGAGGGGCGGCACGTCCAGCTGTTCAGCGGCAATTCGGCGGACGGTCCCTCACTCCTGCTCGGAGTGAAGGACCTCCCGCTGAATTGCCGCCGCAGATCGCGATCGCGGCTTTTTGTTTGTTTGTTTGGCTGCTTGGGACGGCCAAAACCCTGGAGCCGGCTCTGCCCACCTGTAAATCTGTATTCTCACTGTATATCTGAGCACTTTACAATTATAAATGTTTTTTATCCTCAACACCTCTCTATGTGGTAGGGAGGTATTATCCCCCATTTTACAGATGGGGAACTGAGGCATACCAAGGACTTCCTCTGTGATCTTTGGGCAAGTCTGTGGCTACATCTACACTTGGAACTGGGGAATTTGATTCATATTTGCGCTAGCTCTCATCAGGCTAGAATGCTAAAAATAGTAGCATAGCCAGAATAGCAGCATAGGCTGACCAGAGTACAAACCTGCCCAGACTTAGTGGGTATGTGGTTTGGGTGGCTAACCCATGCTGCCACTTGCAGCTGCCTATGCTAGTGCAGCTACACTACTATATTTAGCACGTGAGCTCAAGGAGAGCTAGCATTAATATTTTTACTTAAGCTGAGAATCACACCTACAGCTCCAAATGTAGATAGCTTGTAGCCAAGCCAGGAATTGTACCTACATCTCCTAAGTCCTAGGTCAGTGTTCTGTCCACTACACCATTTTTCTTACCGTACAAGCATGTTGTATTGCTTTCCTTTGTTCTTCAAGTGTCTTTATGTTAATGTTTATTACAAAATTAAAGATATAGTTGGATTACAACAATGTGACTTGTGATGTTGGGCATTTTTAAAAAAACTATACATTTGTGATATTTGCCTTTTTACCATGACAGGGCATTTTGCACAATTTACTGTGTCAAACCATGAGTCCCGGCAATCCCCATGGCTACTAGCAGCTATTCCCAGCTAACAGTAAATTGAATGGATTTTTATTCCTTTTTGTTTTTGAGAAATTCCAGGGGATTATAGAATTCATTAAGATATCAGAAAGCACTGAAGCAGGCCCATTCATAAGTACTAATGTTGTAGTAGATATATGAGGCCACTACTCTTCTCTCTGGGTTACTGGTTCAGGTAAACCTGAAATCCCAAAGGAAATGCAGCACATGCCACCTATATACACAATTCAAAACAATCTGCAACTGGTCTCAGTGCAGCATAGACATGGATGGTCTCATCCTTGTCCTTTCTGACCTCAAAGACCAGTAACTATACAAGCTGAAAGACAGCAAAACAACAGCACGCTATTAGTGTAGTGTAAACACTGTATCGTGCACCTAAGGAGGGTGGGCACCACCACGTTCTGGGCAATGACATGGATTTAAACTGGGAGGAAGAGGAATTCTCACATTTCAGCTAAACTACCTAGGGTTTATCATAAGCTTTTATAAACACTATGCAGAACTGTATTACAAGTCGAACTATACTCATGTTTGTTAACAAAGTACTGTAAGATATAGCATAACATGAATAAAAATTGAGGTTAAGAGGAGCTGTGTTACTAGCAGCCATAGAATTCTTTGATAAATTAGAAGGTACCTAACCAGATTCATCATTAAGGATATGGGAGGTTGCTTGCAATATATATCCCTGCACCCACAGAGGCAGCTAAGTTGGAGGAGATATTCACCCACCAGAGCAGGCAGTGGTACTTTCCGAGGCTCTTCTAATATCACTGCTCCTGTCAGGCTTACTGCCTCGCTGAGGTTGCATTGGCAGAAGTGAGTCAGGCCTATTGTGTATATCTAGATAATTGATGTAGTTGTGATCTGATCCTTCTCTCCATGAGGCCAATTGAAAAATTGTGCCAACTCCACTCATCTTCATGTGTCTTTTGCATTGTTCTCCCACAAGTTCTTCCATGCTTTCTCCCACACTGCCCCCTTCAGCTGGAATGATCTTCCTGGTCTCCTCTCTCAAGCAGCGTCCCTTTCTTCCTTAAATCCACCCACAACATCTATTTCTTTCAGTACATTTCCAGCAATAACCCACCACAAATCCTGCAAAATGTTATGTTTTAAAAAAGGAACTAGAACATTATGTACATTACAAAACCATCTCATGAACATTTGTCTCCCCTTACCCACCACTGCCCCTTGCCTGATCTCATTTCTCCCTATGTCATGCCAGACTACAAAATTCTCAGAACAGGGACCGGTTATATTTTGTATCTATATATGTAATGGGATGCACACCAATGGTGCTAAACATAAATTATAATAAAAAATTTCCATTGACTCCAATAAGACCAAGATTGGGTCCTAGAGTTTTAATATTATGCTCCCATTTCAAGCTTGGACCATGATGCTACCTTTGAGATGGAGAATGCAATATCATTTGTATGTCCACATCTTCATCATGTTTTGTTTCTATAATATCAAACATCATCTGCCTTCCTCCCATACTGTTAGTATTTTGCACTTTTTTAGACTCCATACAAATGAAAGCATTGAATTGCCAGGTCAACTCTTTCATCTTGAAGCCCTCAACTCTGTTTATTTATTCCCTCACAATTTGTTTCTAGATAGCCAGATGCAACCTTTTCAAGTAAGCCTCCTCTTTGATTTGTGTACAGAGATTTCAAATTATAGCCATAAACCATGCAAGCACCCACTCTGCAAGATATCCTATTATAAATTAAGCTGAAACTGTCTCATCTTGCCTGCAGATGTCTGTATGTTTGGGTTTTTTTAAACTTATTCCTGAGTAACATACAGTGTTATTTCTATAAATGTACATGTTGGAGAATATTAAATACAGCCTTCCTTAAATAAAAATAGCTCTCCTTTTAGCATAGTAGTGCATAGGGAAAGTAAAAAGGGAGAAAAAAAATCAATAAGAAAAATTTCAACAAGCAACACACACACAGAGACTCTTCCGTTGTGGAGTGGAATGTGATATTTAAATCAAACAAAGTCAGAAATTTCCATGTGTAGGTGTAAGCAAACAGTAGCAATGGCATGACCTGCCCTTTCTTGTTTCACATGGGAAAGAAATATCAACAGCGCTAATGCAGACATCTGAATCTACTTACATAACAAACAAATACAGTTGTTTTAAAAAAAAATCTAATAAATCATTTCTTACTATAAAACACAGTAACTACATGACAGATGTTATCTTTTTATATTCTGTTGTACTTACACTTGATTTAAGAACAAGATTAGTATTTTATTACATAGTTCATTATCTGTACTACTAAGGGATTGATTCCAAACTGACATTTGCCAGCTTGTAATGCCAAAATCTGGCAAAACCTATGCAGAGGAGACATTTGCAACAATCTTCGCTCAAAAGACTGCTGACTTTGAACAGTCTTGTGATAAATTTGGGTTAGACCCCCAGCTGGTCTACATTGAGAAGTAAAAGGAAAAAACTGGACTTTTCCCATTATTCCAGAACAAATTGGAAGTGGGTTTTTTTGTTTTTTGTTTTTTAGGGCTGTTGATTAATCACAAGTAACTCACATGATTAACTCAAAAAAATAAATAATGATTAAAAAAATTAATCACGATTAATCACAGTTTTAATCGCACTGTTAAACAATAGAATACCAATTGAAATTTATTAAATATTTTGGATCTTTTTCTACATTTTCATATCTGTTGTATTCTGTGTTGTAATTGAAATCAAAGTGTATATTCTTTTTGATTACAAATATTTGCACTGTAAAAATGATAAACAAAAGAAATAGTATTTTTCAATTCGCCTAATACAAGTACTGTAGTGCAATCTCTTTGTCATGAAAGTGCAAGATTTTTTTGTCTTGCATAACTGGACTAAAAACAAAAGAATGTAAAACTTCAGCGCCTACCAGTCCACTCAGTCCTACTTCTTGTTCAGCCAATCACTCAGACAAACAAGGTTGGTTACATTTACAGGCGATAATGCAGCCATTTTCTTATTTACAATGTCACCAGAAAGTGAGAACAGGCATTTGCAGGACACTTTTGTAGCTGGCATTGCAAGGTATGCTAAACATTTGTATGCCCCTGCATGCTTCGTTCACCATTCCAGAGGACATGCTTCCATGCTGATGACGCTTGTTAAAAAAAAATGTGTTAATTAAGTTTGCGACTGAACTCCTTTGGGGGAGAATTGTATGTCTCCTGTTCTGTTTTACCTGCATTCTGCCATATAGTTCATGTTATAGCAGTCTCGGATGATGTCCCAGCCCATGTTCATTTTAAGAATACTTTCACTGCAGATTTGATAAAATACAAAGAAGGTACCAATATGAGATTTCTAAAGATAGCTACAGCACTCGACCCAAGGTTTAAGAATCTGAAGTGCCTTCCAAAATCTGAGAGGGATGAGGTGTGGAGCATGCTTTCAGAAGTCTTAAAAGAGCAACACTCAGATGCAGAAACTACAGAACCTGAACCACCAAAAAATGAAAATCAACCTTCTGCTGGTGGCATCTGACTCAGATGATGAAAATGAACATATGATGGTCTGCACTGCTTTGGATGGTTTTCTAGCAGAACCTGTCATTAGCATGGACACATGTCCCCTGGAATGGTGGTTGAAGCATGAGGTTCTTACCCACGAAAGCTTATGCTCCCAATACTTCTGTTAGTCTCAAAGGTGCCACAGGACCCTCTGTTGCTTCTTTCTGCTGGCTACAACAGTGCCATGAGAATGCCTGTTCTGACTTTCAGGTGACATTTTGAACAAAAAGTGGGCAGTATTATCTCCTGCAAATGGAAACAAACTTGTTTGTCTGAACAAGAAGTAGGACTGAGTGGACTTGCAGGCTCTAAAATTTTATATTCTTTTGTTTTTGAATGCAGGGGGGTTTTGGTACATAATTCTATATTTGTAAGTTCAACTTTCATGATAAAGAGGTTGCACTACAATACTTGTATGAGGCGAATTGAAAATTATTATTTCTTTTGGTTTTTTTACAGCGCAAATACTTGTAATAAAAAATCAATATAAAGTGAGCACTGTAAACTTTGTATTCTTTTGTAATTGAAATAGATATATTTGAAAATAGTAGAAAACATACAAAAATATTTAAATAGATGGTATTCTATTATTGTTTAACAGTACGATTAATCACACGATAAATTTTTTTAATCTCTTGACAACCCTAATTTTTTTAAATAATTAAATAAAGCACTCAGGGTACGATTATTCAGCATTTTCCCACTCCAAATCGTGCTAGGTACTTCAAAGGGTCAAGACAATAATTGCAAGATTTCTGGTCTGAAGAGGTTACAGTCTAAGGCCCAAGACCTGAAAACTCATACATAAGTGCTTAACTTTAAACACATGAATAATATCCACAAACATAATAAAAATACATGTAAGTGTTTGCAATATTGGATCCTAAATTGAGACCTAACCTAATGAGGGTAATAAACAAACAGTGGACTAGACTGACTTGGAGTCCACATCTGTGCAGAGGAGTAACAGGGGCATCATTCACTATGGGACAAGGGAGGCAGTTGACCCCCAAGACGTTTTCTAGGTCTATATGCTCCATTAGGTCTTCCATTTCCCTCCCCAACTTTTCAGGATAGAATAGAATGTTCTACATGCTACACAAAACTCTCTCCCACTCTCCACCCAAATTTTTGACATGACATCCCTGAGTAACACTCTCTCATAAGCCCCAACACAGGCTACTGAGATTTTTTGCTCCAGACATTTAGGAGTTAGCAGAGTTACATATCCATTTATTTCCTCCCTTGGTGCAACTGAACAAGGAATTGGTCGAGTTTTGGCTACCTAGCTACTGTGCTACACCACTTTCCTACACTGACTCTGCTATGTGGAGGAGTAACTCGTTGGTACTACTCACAAAGAGGACCAGGGAAGAAAGTGTCATTCTTGCACTGGGATGCTTTTGGGGTAGTGTAGCAATGTGCCGTCCTTTATTACAGGCTGCCTCTTCATGGATAATACAGAAAGCTGAAGTAAGATGAGTTTTGACATAAAAATCATGCGGTTACTCAGAAAGGCCTGTTCACTTTGGTAATTCTGTTCAATCTCTTTATCTTGGTTTGTCTGTATTATCATATTTCACTTCTTATAGACTATCCTATACATTTGAGAATTGTCCAGATCAATCTTTGAAGAAGAGTGATTTTTTTTCTCCTACACCCTTGCTACATGCTGCTAATAAACTTAGCTATGTAGTTTTGGCTCAAGCCATCAGCCAAATATGGATACTGAGTGGATATGAAAGATTTTGAATTTGATTCTAATTGCCATGTGTTAAACTGGAACTCATACTGACAATGTGACAAAGCAAATGTGTCACTTGTCAGTTTATTTTGCAATAACTGTTTAAATCAAGTAAATAGCATTTTGAAAAGAAAGGTGCTACTTGTATGTACTTATGCTTAGCTATTTTGTGTCCAGCACAATCTTGGAAGGTTCTTTGACTGTATATAATATATAGAGGGTCAAGATTTAAAGTATCTAATCTAGTGAATACAAGTTCTGCTCTGGAATAAAAAGATGTATTGAAATAACTGATCAGCACAAGAGGGAATCTTGAGATATGTTATGCTCAGGAAAGGTTGTGCTGTAACTTATTGTTCTCAGGGACTGTAGGAGGAGAAGTTTTATCTGTGTTTAGCTAACAATTTGTCCTCAAAACCACACTGATTTTCACTTTCAGATCGTTTCCAGGAAGATAGTGCAAACAAGGATGATCTATAAAACTCCTATTCATGCAGGTTTTGTAACTAGTATAAGACAGTGAAAGACCAACTATAAAAATAGGCTTTTCCTTAGGCAAGTTCATGAAAAATATTACAAGGAAGTAATGCAAGGTCTTCAGAAATGCTCCATTAACACCCAGAACAGAAACAAAATGAAATGCAGTAAGATCCTTCCCTTGAGTTCAAAGGTCCCAAAAAGCTCCACTTAAGAACCTATAAATATGGGTTTCCCCAGAAGAGGAAGAAGATTGAGATGGTGCTGCTACCAAGAATGACCTTCACTGTTAAAAGATGTACTGCCAAAATAAGAGAAACATGTAAATGAGGGCTCCCTTTAAATTTCTGTGACAACCTCTTGCAAGATTCTTTGTAGGAACATAAGTCACAGATTCCAAACTGGTTTGCCCTATGCTTCACAAATCAGCCACCAAGAAAGTGCTGAAAGAGTAAAGCAAAATGAGGCAAATCTGACAGGCTGGGTGCGTCAGCCAACAACTGCTAATGATATAACATTTATTTATATCTCACCCTTACTTACAAATAGGCATTCTTATCTCATTACCTGGCATCTAAAATTTGGTTAAAATTGGGATGAAAGAGATATTAAAATGAAAGGTGAATTGCTAAGTCTGCTGCTAGAAAAGGTAGTAACCAATTCTTTAAAAGAGGTGAATATTTTTAGGTTAACTGTTCTGAATGATTTACCATTTGCTTCTTTCCAGGATAGCTGGTTTCTGTTGATGAGAAAAAAACAAACACTTCTCTGTCAGACAAAATGTAAAACTGAAGCCCTGGTTATTTGTGGTGACAAAAGATCCCTTGGTACATTTAGGGGTGTTAGTCCTGGTGTCCTAGAAAGTTTCATCTTGAGGAATTAGGTAATTACATTCCTCGCTTGTAGTTTCAACTTGATTATTTATTCTTCACATCCTGTCCTAAAAACTGTTTTAATGTTTCACTCTACAAGTGGGTGCATTGGTGTATTTAAGTGGTGTGTGACGTGATCCATAGAAACACGTGCGCGTGTGCGCACACGCACGCACACACACTTTAGGATAACTTAGTGCTATAACGGCTCCTCTGACACTTTCCACCTGTCTGCAGGCCCAGGAGGTATGGCCACAGAAAAGTGGGCATAATCAGAATATCCCTGCAGTCTCTGATCTCTTGATGCCATAAGGGCCTTTGTCAACCAGCGTAGGTTAGAATAGCTCGAAAGATGTTCTCATTTATGCCATGGACTAAATAGACCCTGGCTGGCCCCATGAGTAGAGGAGCACAAATGTGATTCAAGCACTCCTCAGCTGGACCCTGAGCATGAGAGAGCATGAGAACTGAGGCCCATAGGGTCTGTTTTATTTCATAACACTAGTTTATAGTGCCTGGCACAATAGAGCCTTTATTCTCATGGAGGCCTTTGGGCACAACTTCAATAAATAATTTGCCATTGCCACCTGTGGGGCAATAAACTTCAATAAATAATTTGCCACCTGTGGGGGGACATATGAATTACCCTTAAGACAAATAATTCTTATAACTGTTATTCTTAATATAACCTATAACATACAGACTCAGATCTGATCTATTCACTTATTCTGTGTACCTGGCAGGTTTTTTGAAAAGCTGATTGGAGAAAATAACTTGTACTACCAACAATTCTGTTCCACTTTAATAAAAAAATAGTATTTAATATTTACTCCATCTCTTTGCTATATCATATTTGAACTTCACCGTGTTAAACCTAAATCAGGATGGAACTAAGAAAATGATTGTGCTGAGTAGATGAAAGAGCTACAAGGAACAGAAGTGGCTTTCATATTGTTTTTCATTTTTTTATAAAGTGACATAAAATACTGAAACACATCCTTTGAAACTGCAAGATTAGTCCTAGGGAACAGCAAATCTGTAGGAATGTCATGCATGTTTTGGAACAGATTTGAAGTCTATGTATGAGAGACAGAGAGAAATTGAGTGTGTTCCATGCTCCTGTGTTTCCTCTTAAGAAACAAAGACATATAGTATGGCAGATGCCCATTCAACCTTCTGAGCAGTAGCAACAATAATAGAGACAGCAGCTTCATAAGGGTGTACCATTTGCAATAGCTAATGAAGCATTGTGGTGAGCAATCAGCCTAGTAACAAAGATGTCACTTTGTTCTTGTTCTGTGAGTTTTGTAAAATGGTGATATGCACATACACATAGCTCTGCCTTAGGAGCACGGCTGAGATCTTGCCATTTTCCTACTTAGGGACCTTTCTGCAACCTACACTCATTTTATTGCAGAGTTCACCCCATACTGGTGTCTCCTGTGGCTCTGCTCCAATGGAGCTGGCTAGATTCAGCTTCCTGCTCTCGGTGCTGCAAGCCCTGTGGGGGGGCCACCTAAGTCAAATTTGCTTGAATGTCATTGTGACCTGGTGCATGGGGTCTTAGCGCCAGTCACTCAAATATGGCCCAGCTGGGTCAAACCTGAGTGGTGCTGTGACCCCGGAGATGGCAACACCAAGAGAAGGGAGCCGAGCCCAGACAGTCCCACAGGACCAGAGCCGCAGGAGATGCCCTGTGGTCCTTTGAAACAGTCTCGTGACACAATTTTGGGTTGGGAAGCCCTGCATTAGATCATCTGTCTACCACAGTGTGTTCATCACAGTATTATCCAAAAACCTGTGTAAAAAACTGGTGATTTCAATAGGCCAACACAGGGTAGTGAGTTCCAATTGGTTCTGTCTAAAGCTAAATTCAGACTTGCAGTTTTATTATAGTTGCTTCTTTGGCTGAGTTGTATCTGAGATCCAGGAACTTACAGGGTATTTTCCATTTGGGTGAAAAACAGGTGACATGAGGTCACATTTTCTTAGTGCAATTTATTTACAAATGTATTTACCAGACCTGTGTTCCTCAGTAGCTGTATGAGTAATCCGCATAAAGGAAGCCCATTTTTGCGGGAACTCCAGGTAAAGAATCACTGCCCTATCCCAAGAATAAAGCTGGTTGGGAATTCTCCATCAAAATATTTTTTCAATGAAAAAGTACATTTCCACAAAACTGAAATTACTTACAGGATGGAGTTGTGGCACAAATAGCTGAACATGAGCTCTCAGTGCAATACTGTGGCCAAAATGGCTAATTAAACCCTTGGATGCATAAACAGGGGAATCTAGAATAGTAGAGAAGTTATTTGACCTTTCTATTTGGCACTGGTGTGACTGCAGCCAACATACTGTATCTAGTTCTGATCTCCAAAATTCAAGAAGAATCTTGATAAATTGGAGATGGTTCAGAGAAGAGCCATGAGAATGATTAAAAAATTAGAAAACATGCCGTATAGTAATAGACTCAAGATGTTCATTCTATTTAGATGAACAAAGAGGAGGTTAAGCAGTGACTTGATCACAATCTGTAAGTACTTAAATGGGGAACAAAATATTTGATACTGGGCTCTTCAATCTACCTGAGAAAGGTTTAACATAAACCAATAACTGGAAGTTGAAGCTAGACAAATTCAGACTGGAAATGAGTAAATTTAACATTTTTAACAGTATTGTTAATTTAATTACTGATGGGAAGAAGGGTCATGGTGGATTCTCCATCACTGGCAATTTTGAAACCAAGATTTGATGGGTTTCTAAAAGATCTGCTCTAGGAATCATTATGGGGAAGTCCTATGGCCTATGTTAAAGATGATCAGATTAGATGATCAAAATGGTCATTTCTGGCCTTTGAATCTATGAAGTTCTGCATAGTATAATTTTGATTTTGCCAAAAAATTGATTTTTTTAAGAAAATTTAAATAAAATCCTTCTTTGTATGTTGGGTCAGTTCAACATTAATCTGTGTCTGCCTGAGCTGTTGTGGTGCCTTATGGGGAGTTGTAGTTTGGGTGTCTCATGCCCCCCATCCTCCTCCACGGCCTGGGGTCTGAACTCCCAGAAGGTAATGTGGCAGCTTACAGGGGACATGGATTAATGTCAGCCAAGCTGAAACAAAATGTTCCAGCTTAATACAAGAGTATTATCAAACACTTATTTTGGGGAATACCAAGAAACTTTTCCTTCCTTCCTTCTCTTGGAAATGTCAAATTGACATTGTTCAGAAGTTTCCATTCTGTGAAAAACTTGGACTTTTCATCTTTAGTCAGGAGAAAGCAAGGTTGAAATATCAGTTTCCCAGAGGACAAAAATTCTGATATTCAATTAACTCTACCCAAAAAGCAGCTATTCTTAGCCTCTACCTCTCGCCAGGTACTCACACAGACTCACTGCCCAATGCAAACTGGGTCCTTCTAATTGCCTCAATGTCTGGGCTCTGGTACGATTGGGTTGAGGAACTGCTGTGCTAAATGGCCTATATCATATGCAATATTTATTGGACTGCACCAAACTTCATCTCTAAACTGCTTCACAGAGGAACACAGGACTAAACTATCTGTTGGATCTTAGCTGAAGAGTCTGCATAGCTCAAAAGCTTGTCTCTCTCTCCAACAGGTGTCGAATTAGAGATATTACCTCACCCAGATTGTCTAATATCCTCGGACTGACATGGCTGCAACTACACTGCATACTCATGATCTTTGGTTATTCTGCTGACACTACCCATAAGAGGGGTAGTGATTTTTGTAGTGTAGATATCTGTCCATTTGAGACTGTACAGAGGCTCACTGTCTATTTCACACAGGTAGCAAATTCTTTTATTCTTATTTAAATGCTTCTGTGTCTAGTTTGAGTCTCTTGAGCTATGACTGGAGAAAGTGAAATGTAAGAGCTATTCAGAAGTCTGACAGGTTAAATCCACATTGACACAGCCACACATAATAGGCTGCTGTTCTTCAGGATGTGTTCTTTCAATCATCAGTGCTCCTGTTTCATCAGATACTACCATCTCTGGTTTTGCTCTATGTCCTTCCAAATAGGATTTGTTGGATGGCTTAGAAAACCTGCACAGTGCATGAGAATTATGCAAACTTGAAAGTCCAAAAGCACCTTAGAGATATTAACCCATGCAAATGAGCTTGCCTCTTTGGGTTTTCCAACAATATGAGAATCTAAATCATCTGGTTTTGCAGTTATAACTCAGATCTTAAGAAATACTCATCATTGCCAAATTTCTCTTCTGAAATTGGCCCTATTTCTCTTATTTTGTATGACTTTTTTTGATTGATCTGAAGAACTGAGGCCTGTGAAAGTGGCAGTCCATAAAGATAGAAAACACAAGAACATGAATAGAAGTGCAAATACTCACATAATGAAAAACAAATTAGAAGAATAAAGTTGCTTTGTTAACTTGTAGAGGCATCTTATTTTATTGTGATGTTCCCCATGAAACGTGCGTGCAATGTACCTAGACAAAACTGAGCAACCAACAACAAAAACATAATCCCTTTTATTTCTAGGAAGTGAGAACTTGGTGTGCCTTTGCAGCTAGCTGTAAAATATCTGAACAGGAAAAGAGAATTGAAAACCCCCAGCCCTGCCTAGCGCACAGTGGTGGGCTACTGGCGGCATAATGCTCTGTAGGTGGAAACAGAATAGGGTGAGCTCAGCATGCAGCCCGAAAAAGCACCTGAAACCAAGCCATTTAAACAGAAAGAAAATTATCCTGAAAATGAAACTATTGAATAATATCTACGTACTGAAACTAAGTAGTTTTTTTTTTTATTTTCCCTTTCCTCAGGTGTCCTCGCAGGGAGAAATGATTTATAGGCAAAACCCTCCTCCTGACTCCTAAACTCAAATGTTTGGGGCTAGGTTGCGTGCAGTCCCTGTAAGGGTAAGCAAGAAGCTTTTCCGCCTTCCACAGCTGTACAAGGGCCACACCCAATGGTGTTTCCTGTACTTCCCCCTGCTCTGGAAAAAGGGTACCAATAAGTGAGTGGGTTTATGTGGAGAAGAGGCAGAGCTATGACTCCACCCACCCCCTACACATGGATATCAGAAAAGAGATGGATCAGTTTGCCTTGTGGAAGGAGCACACCCCAGCAGAGATTGCGTCTCACCCATACACAATTTTTCCAGTGCTCCTCCTGGGGCAGTGGCCCTCTACACTGTTCCCGCCATAGGATGTCATTTCAAAGCCATAATCTAGCTCTAAAAATTTAGATTTGATTCATTTTGTTTCTTTTTCTCCTTGACATGCAGGGGAAAGTGTTGCCTCTCTCAATAAAGCACCCAACTAAAATACTTGCCTGTAGTATCAGGAGTGAAGAAAGATCTTATGACCCAGATGAACTTTCTGAAGAAGTGGGAAACCTTTCAGTAAGTGTCTGCAGTACTAATGATACCAAGACATGCTAGATAAGTGGTATGTTGTCAGTAAAATACCAACCAAATTAATGTACCCAGATTTATTGAGACAAAGGAACTTTATCAAACAGGCTCAGCCCATCTTGGATAAAATTAAGGAAAGCATGTGACAGTGTTTCCAATGTGATTTTGTGTCTTATTTTCTCAGAAAATTAGCACTAATGTAAATCTTCCAACATCAAAATTCTCTCAGTAGATCATTTGTTAGTTGTTCAATAATATAGGATCCTGAATAAGATTTCTGGGAAAAGACAATTGAAAAGTGAAGTCCTACACTTTTGTCTCTGAGGCCTGGTCTACACTATGAGTTTAGGTCAAATTTAGCAGCGTTAAATCGAATTAAGCCTGGACACGTCCACACGACGAAGCCCTTTTTTTCGACTTAAAGGGACCTTTAAACCTATTTCTTTACTCCACCTTTGACGAGGGGATTAGCTCTGAAATCGTCCTTTGCGGGTCGGATTTGGGGTAATGTGGACAGAATCTGACGTTATTGGCCTCCGGGAGCTATCCCACAGTGCTTCATTGTGACCGCTCTGGACAGCACTCAACTCAGATGCACTGACCAGGTAGACAGGAAAAGCCCCGCGAACTTTTGAATTTCATTTCCTGTTTGCCCAGCATGGAGAGCACAGGTGACCTCGCAGAGCTCATCAGCACAGGTAACCATGATGGAGTCCCAGGATCGCAAAAGAGCTCCAGCGTGGACCGAACGGGAGATACAGGATCTGCTCACCATATGGGGAGATGAATCAGTGCTAGCTGAACTCCGTAGCAGTAAACGAAATGGCAAAATATTAGAAAAAGTCTCAAAGGCCACGAAGGACAGAGGCCATAACAGGGACGCACAGCAGTGCCGCATGAAAATTAAGGAGCTAAGGCAAGCTTACCACAAAGCCAGAGAGGCAAACGGAAGGTCCAGGGCAGAGCCGCAGACATGCCGCTTCTACATGGAGCTGCATGCCATGCTAGGGGGTGCAGCCACCACTACCCCAACCGTGTGCTTTGACTCCATCAATGGAGAATCACACAACAGGGAAGTGGATTCGGGGTATGAGGAAGATGATGATGAAGACAATGAAGATAACTCACAGCAAGGAAGCGGAGAAACCGGTTTCCCCAACAGCCAGGATATGTTTATCACCCTGGACCTGGAACCAGTAACCCCCGAACTCACCCAAGGCATGCTCCCAGACCCTGAGGGCACACAAGGGACCTCTGGTGAGTGTACCTTTGTAAATATTACACATGGTTTAAAAGCAAGCGTGTTTAATGATTAATTTGCCCTGGCAATCACGGCCAGTCCCAGCTACTGGAAAAGTCTGTTAACATGTATGGGGATGGAGCGGAAATCCTCCAGGGACATCTCCAGAAAGCTCTCCTTCATGTACTCCCAAAGCCTTTGCAAAAGGTTTCTGGGGAGTGCTGCCTTATCCCGTCCGCCATGGTAGGACACTTTACCAAGCCAGGCCAGTAGCATGTAGTCTGGAATCATTGCATAACAAAGCATGGCAGCGTATGGTCCCGGTGTTTGCTGGCATGCAGACAACATCCATTCCTTATCTCTGTTATCCTCAGGAGAGTGATATTCACAGTCACCTGGTTGAAATGGGGTGATTTTACTAAGGGGACATTCAGAGGTGCCCGTTCCTGCTCGGCTGAACAGAAATGTTCCCCGCTGTTAGCCACGCAGTGGGGGGAAGGGGTGAAGTGATCATCCCAGAGAATTGGGTGGGGGGGGTAGTTGGGTTTGTGCTGCATGTTAACCCAGAAACCGCAGCCCCTCCTTTTACATTGCAAACCCATATTAAATGGCCAACCCAACGGGTGCTTGGTATGGGAAATGAGGGCGCTACTGTTTGAAGCCATTCCCACATGTTAAGAAGGTTAAAAAAGCCAAAAGACTGTGGCTTATCATGGCTGCCTGCAAGCCGAAATCTGTTGCCTGGCACTGCGTGAGTGATCTCTCACACCAAACCGGCAGGCCCTCAATATAGGAGGAAAAATGCTACCTTGTAATGAAAGCACATGTGCTGTGTAATGTGAACAGCAAAATTTAACGTGAAAGAGTGTACCCATTGGTCTCTAAAATGTGTCTTTTTTAACCACCTCTCCCTTCTCCTCCACTAGCCTCAAATGTTTCTCCTTCACAGAGGCTAGTGAAGATTAGAAGGAGAAAATGGCGGACTCAGGATGATATGTTCTCAGAGCTCCAGATGTCCTCCCACGCTGACAGAGCACAGCAGAATGCATGGAGGCAGTCAATGTCAGAGTGCAAAAAAGCACAACATGAATGAGAGGAGAGGTGGTGGGCTGAATCACGGGCTGAAGAGAGCAAGTGGCGGGCTGAAGAGGATAGGTGGCATCAGCTTGCTGACAGAAGGCAAGAATCGATGCTCCGGCTGCTGGAGCATCAAACTGATATGCTCCAGCGTATGGTTAAGCTGCAGGAAAGGCAGCAGGAGCAGAGACTGCCGCTACAGCTCCTGTGTAACCAACAGCCCTCCTCCCCAAGTTCCATAGCCTCCTCACCCAGATGCCCAAGAACGCGGTGGGGGGGCCTCCGGCCACCCAGTCACTCCACCCCAGATGATTGCCCAATCATCAGAAGGCTGGCCTTCAATAAGAGTTAAAGTTTTAAACTGCAGTGTGTCCTTTTCCTTCCCTCCTCCCCCACCCCTCCCGGGCTACCTTGGCAGTTATCCCCCTAGTTGTGTGATGAATTAATAAAGAATGCATGAATGTGAAGTAGCAATGACTTTATTGCCTCTGCAAGCGGTGCTCGAAGCGGGGAGGGGAGGGTGGTTAGTTTACAGGGAAGTAGAGTGAACTGTGGGGGGGGGGGGGGTGGAGGGTTCATCAAGGAGAAACAAACAGAAGTTTCACACCGTAGCCTGGCCAGTCACAAAACTGGTTTTCAAAGCTTCTCTGATGCACACTGCGCCCTGCTGTACTCTAACCGCCCTGGTGTCTGGCTGCGCGTAATCAGTGGCCAGGCAATTTGCCTCAGCCTCCCACCCCGCCATAAATGTCTCCCAGATATTGTGGAGCACACAGCAAGCAGCAATAACAATTGGAATATTAGCTTCGCTGAGGTCTATCCGAGTCAGTAAACTGCACCAGCGCGCTTTTAAACGTCCAAATGCACATTCTACCACCATTCTGCACTTGCTCAGCCTATAGTTGAACAGGTCCTGTCTACTGTCCAGGCTGCCTGTGTACGGTTTCATGAGCCATGGCATTAAGGGGTAGGCTGGGTCCCCAAGGATAACGATAGGCATTTCAACATCCCCAGCGGTTATTTTCTGGTCCGGGAAGAAAGTCCCTTCCTCCAGCTTTTGAAACAGACCAGAGTTCCTGAAGACGTGAGCATCATGTACCTTTCCCGACCATCCCATGTTAATGTTAGTGAAACGTCCCTTGTGATCCACCAGGGCTTGCAGCAGCATTGAAAAGTACCTCTTGCAGTTTATGTACTCGGTGGCTTGGTGCTCCGGTGACAAGATAGGGATATGGGTTCCATCTATCACCCCACCACAGTTTGGGAATCCCATTGCAGCAAAGCCATCCACTCTGACCTGCACATTTCCCAGAGTCACTACCCTTGATATCAGCAGGTCTTTGATTGCGTTGGCTACTTGGATCACAGCAGCCCCCACAGTAGATTTGCCCACTCCAAATTGATTCCTGACTGACCGGTAGCTGTCTGGCGTTGCAAGCTTCCACAGGGCTATCGCCACTCGCTTCTCAACTGTGAGGGCTGCTTTCATCCTGGTATTCTGGTGCTTCAGGGCAGGGGAAAGCAAGTCAAAGTTCCATGAAAGTGCCCTTACGCATGCCAAAGTTTCGCAGCCACTGGGAATCGTCCCACACCTGCAACACGATGCAGTCCCACCAGTCTGTGCTTGTTTCCCGGGCCCAGAATCAGCGTTCCACGCCATGAACCTGCCCCAGTAACTCCATGATTTGCACATTGCTGGGGCCTGTACTTTGTGAGAGGTCTATGTCCATGTCAATTTCCTCATCACTCTCGTCGCTGCTCTGCAAACGCCTCCTCGCCTGGTTTTGCTTTGGCATTTTCTGGCTCTGCATATACTCCAGGACAATGCACGTGGTGTTCATAGTGCTCATAATTGCCGCGGTGATCTGAGCGGGCTCCATGACCCCAGTGCTATGGCGTCTGGGCTGAAAAAAGGCGCGAAACTATTGTCTGACGGAGGGAGGGAGGGAGGGGTGAGTGATGACATGGCTTACAGGGAATTAAAATCAACAAAGGTGGCTGTGCATCAGGGAGAAACACAAACAACTGTCACACAAAATGGCCCCCCCAAAGATTGAACTCAAAACCCTGGGTTTAGCAGGCCATTGATTTCACGGAGGGAGGGGGAAGCAAATGAATACAGAACAAATCTGGTCCATCTATTTTTTACATCTTAAACTGGCAGCAGAGGGTGCAGCATGACTGATAGCCATTGGCATCTTCTGGGTGCTTGGCAGAAAATGTTGTATTACGACTGCTAGCCATCATCATCAAGACGGTTCAATAGGACTGCCGGCAGGACTGAGTCTCCAGGAGACAAAACATGTCTGCCCAGGTGCCTCTGACTGAACTCACTGAGGAATATGACGATGACGGCTACCAGTCATACTGCACCGTCTACTGCCAAAAGGCAATTAGCTGCTGCTGTGTAGCAATGCTGTACCACGTCCGCCGGCACTCAGATGACATATGGTGACGGTGAGCTGAGCTGAGCGGGCTCCATGCTTGCCGTGGTATGTTGTCTGCACAGGTAACCCACGTAAAAAGGCATGAATCGATTGTCTGCCGTTGCTCTGACGGAGGGGGAGGGGCTTGACGACATGTACCCAGAACCCCCCGTGACACTGTTTTTGCATCATCAGGCATTCTGGAACCCAGAATTCCAATGGGCGGTGGAGACTGTGGGTACTGTGGGATAGCTACCTACAGTGCAACGCTCCGGAAGTCGACGCTAGCCTTGGTACTGTGGACGCGGTCCGCCGACTTCATGCACTTAGAGCATTTTATGTGGGGACACACACAATCAACTGTATAAAACCGATTTCTATAAAACCGGCTTCTATAAATTCAACCTAATTTCATAGTGTAGACATACCCTGAGGCAATTTTATCAGGTACACAGCAATAAACCATTGTTACCTAGCAGCTCTGTGTTCTTGGGGAACCAGGGCGCAGTACCCAGCCTGTCTGACTCACGAAAGACCCAAACTCCCCACCCCCGCCACAGCCTCTGCTTGAACCAAAACCGATCAGAAGACAGACTTACAAAAAGCAATGAAAAGGCCGTGGGAGAGACACCTAAACCCCTGGAATAAGGGTAACAGGATTAAGGAAACTCTCCTAGCCTCATCTGCGTTGAAGATGGGACAAGGAGGCATCTCCATTATTATACAGAGTGGAGAACAGAGATTCCAAGGCAAGAACCACACGGAACTCTGGGACCAGAAAAGCAGGGAAGCACTGCATGATGGAGGATCTCTGCTCCAGATGTTAATGAACCCTGCACACACCCAGCTGAGTAGTTATAAGACTAATTCTAGTAATAAAACCTTTACTGGTATCCAAAATAGTAAAGCTCCCTAATTGCATTGTGAGCTCCCTCCAAAGAACACCGCCCATACCCAAGAATGATCAGCTCCCATTGTCTAGCCTAAACAAAACAACCTTGGTATTCTCCCTTGAGCCATCAATTTACACAAACAAATCTAGTGTTCTCCCTTGAGCCATTGTTGTTCCTCTACAAAAACCCCTACCCATGCTCAAGTAAGTGTTCTGATGCCTGGATCCAAAATCTGCATCAATTCCATTGGGACTTCATCTTCTCCTGGCTGATCGTGTTGGGGACTCTGCCTGTCTCCAGAACTCCAGACCCCTCGCTACCATCACCACGTGGGACCCCCGATTGATTCAAGTTTCACAGAGTGGTGAGAACCCAGCGCTCGCTCTCTCTCGGTATGGCCTTCTGACCCTGACTTGTGTGATCAGTTATAGTTTTCTAAACCCGACTTTTATAATCAAATTTAATTTAGATTTAATATTATAACTGTTTTGTTTGTTTGGCTCTTTTATGGTTATTACCTGACAATAAATAACTTTCATGATTAAGCTGATTGTTTCTCTTTCCCCGTCATGGGTGTTTTTTGGTTTCCTCATTCTCTCTGCAGCAACGCTCCTCATACCTAAACTAAAAGATCCCTGCAGCGCCCAAAAATCCTGTGGGGTTTGCTCATCAAGTGGGTTACTACCAGAACAATTGTAACGTGAAAGGGGGAATAGGGACATGCTGAACCTGGGACGTATGAGGGTAGCAGCTTGGAAGTGCTGTTTGACCCAGCCTGTTGAATCCAAGGGCCTATGAGAGTGACAGCTTGGAAATGCTGCTCAACCCAGCTTACTGAGTCCAGGGACATAAGGAGTCAGCTTGGGAGTGCTGATTAACCCGATCCTCTGAGACATGCTCTGTTAATGTGTGTGTGTTCATCTAATTCTGGGGCTGGAAGAACCCAACCCTAGGAAATATGCGATCTGCAGGATAGCTCCATTGGGAGGAAACTTGCAGCAGGGAGAAGGAGAGATCCATATGAGAACACAAGTGACACAAGCAGTACATTGACAGAAGTACAGAAACCCTCCTCTCCCAGAAGAGTAACCCTAATTACCCCAAAGTAACGGGCAAAGCTGGTAACACCATCAAGGGGGAATGATTAACTCAGACTTGTTTGTATTGTGTCAAAGCCAACCCAGACTTATAACTGAATTTAAACTATTCTGCTTACGCCCAACTGCTGGATCATCCCTTTCCATATTAGGAACTTAATCCATTATACCATTAGACAAAAGTATTACTGATTCCTTGAAACCCTGAGCAGCTCTTCCTAAGACTAATTCTGAATAACTCAGAAAGTCAGCATCTGCAAACCACAATAAATTTCATGCATGAACCATCCATCTACTGATAAAAATCTGAAGAGTTTATAAGAATCAGTTATAAGAATAGTAACCAGACTACCTGGACGAGTACATGTTTACTCTAACTCAGTGTCCTAAGAAAACATCTTAATAAGTACATATTTTATCATTCAAGTATGTTTAATTGATTTGAACTGAACATTCAGAAAAAAATAGCACATGAACAATATTTGATGCAATCCACACATTTTTCTTAAACTAGCATGTGTTTAAAATATAAAGCATAACATTGTGAATAATTTGTTACTAATTAATTATTAACTACACAATCACTTTACAATGGTGCAAAAACCAACAAACATGCTGAAAATAACCTTAGTCAATATTAGAAAAAAATTAATTATTGTTTGACTCAGAGCAGTTAATAGATTATTAATATATGTAGGTCTAAACAAATCACTCAACTTCTGTGTGCTCATTACACACTGAAAGACAAGACAAGCATAAAGATGTGCACAAGAAACAAAGGAGTATTTGAATAACAAAGGATAGATGTCCTTAAATTGAGCAAGAACATTGCTAAATTCTCTCAGCTGTAATATTTCTAATTCCTACTGGAAACTCTCATTAACTAGTTCTGCCATCTGATGTGATGTTCACATGTACATAAGTGAAAGAAGGAGTTTGTCTAGGGAGAAAGGCCTGTGTTTAGGTGACAGTTTATCCAGTTGGCTATGTGGTTTACTGAGAGAATGCAACAAAGGGGGAAGATAATGGAAAGGAAAAACTAACTATGGTGTTACATGGTTCTGAAATTGAGTAACATAGGGAATGACAGTCACTGGACATGTTTTTTATTTCACTTTAATTTCATAAGATACAGTAATAACAGTCTTGTCTGCAACTTTCCACTCATTTATGTCGTCTTTGTTAAAAATATAGTGATAGCCTGTTTCACAGCTCACTGTCGTGACTGTGGTATGGAGAACGTTATCAAAAATAATTCTGATGACAAGGAGAAAAAAAAAATCACAGAAGTATGCCACAACCAATATTTGCTACAGCCATTCCAATAGGGTCAACGTTGAGTGATAAGAGTCTGGTTAGTTCCCACCTATACTATAAAAATGCCATTTTAAAAGCCTCATGTCTAGTACAAGAATGGTAGGTTCTCTCTTCTGTGAGCACTATCCTCCTAAATAAACTAGTGACATTAGCAAATAGCACCATTGGCTCAGTCTCTCCTTTTTCCACCAAATGATTACAAGACCAAAAACTGTTAGGAAGTGAGTAAGTTGCAATGCTGTACATTCTCTTTGTTAACCATCAAATTTGGTGGATCAATATAGACACTTAATATTTTTAGAAACTCAAAATGAAAGTGAACATAAGCAGCAATTGTGAATTGTAGAAATATTTTTTCACACCTGACAGTTCTGAATAGCACACACTGCGTTCTCATTTACTCCTTGGCAATGGAATATATACTGTACTTTTAAAAAGGAAAAACAAAACAGGATACTCAGTAAAAGATTGGAAAATTGCAGAAAGTGCTTTTTTGGCACCTTGTTATTTTCTGAACAGGGGCCAGTAAAACTCTGTTCTTGCATGAATTAGGGCATTTTTACATCGCAGTTACTAACTTACTTAATCAATTACGTAACTAACCTAGTTTTCATTTCTCTCTCTTTTTTAGAAGGACGTCAAAGCTGGACTTTTCCATTCACTGTGATGCAAAATGACACCACCATTACATAATTAAGTGAAATTTGCTATTTATATTACAGGTAACACAATGGTAGCATTTTCTCATCAGCAACACACACATTATAGAGCTAACACTGTCCCTCACACTAGAGGCCACTATATCTAATCTATCTAAAAATCCAAGATAATATAGCATAACCAACTAAACCTTGCTCTTAAGCAAAGATGGCTGAACAATGTGTTACAAACAACTTATTCATTGGCTTTCACTCTTTTTCCTGTTCATTAACTCCTGTCATGCTTTTCTGAATCTGTTTGTGGTTTTCAATTGTTCAAATGCGCTTGACTTCATGAGTTTTTCTACAAGTCTTCAACCCAAGCACTGCTTAATGTTTTCAATGTTTGGAATAATGGCTATATGATACTTAAGTCACATGGCAGAATACCCATTCCCTGATTGACTGACCTAAACATTATTATGTTGAAAGACATTAATGACTGCCATCTAACCCACTCTGTGATTAAGCGGATGGGTATACTAAGCCATCTATCAAGCTATGTGGAAGGAGCAATTAAATGCCCCTTTGAGTAGTGGTAGCTGAAACAATAGAAGACACAGCCCAATGCTCGGGCAACATGGCTAGGCTAATCAGAAGCAAAGCTGTGTGATGAAAGGAGCTGAGGATTGACTGGTTGCAGTTTAAGAGACAGAAAGCAAGAGAAGCACAGGTGAGTTTGGCTCTGGAAGGAAGCCAAGATACAGTCCTAGTTTTGGGCACAGTGCTCACTGAAAAGGCAAACTTGGATTCCTGAACAAGAAAAATGCCTCCTGTTTGTTTCTGCTGTGTTAAAGGAAACAGGACTTTTTGTATATTCTTTGAAAATAAAACAGGATTGTACTACAGAAATACCTGACTTATAATCACTTTTCTCCTAATGAAAACCACCCGGCAAAACCACCTCCATGGCTACAGTTTCAGCTGAATACAAGTAATATTATAAATAATGCAACATTCCTGAAGATATTACTGTGTTGCATTTAATGGACAGATGTGAGGAGTACTTTAGAGAAACAGGAGTTAGGGAAATGTTGGCACATTTCGATTATTTTCCTTTTTTTTGTAGAAGAACAAACATTGAATTTGGCTATACTGTGTATGTGTGGGGCCTAGATTTAAAAAAAAGCTTCATTCTTTCCTGAATGAGAGAAGGAATAACATAGGACAGATATATTAGAAATCTAGCATATTTCACTTTTCATTTTCTCTTGTCAAATTCCCACCAAATAATTGGACGCATAGTATACATAAGTTATCTGGGCAAGTACTTACAAAATCCTTATTTATGCACATACATATTTGTCTGTGTAAATATATCTATATTCACTTTTGTATCAACTCTTCCCCAAATATTTATATGAACAAAAAACAGTTGCTTTAATGTCTGTGGAAAAGCCAACATAAAAAGAGTAAAACACAACTGGATAAAATTCACCAATTGGATTTAGCTACCATATTCTCAAATACATTTTTCCATTCTTCACCCAGCTGAGCTCTTCAAAATAGAATGTAGCTCATTTGTACAGAAATACCTGGTGTTCTGGAGACTTACATTCTGTATTCCACAAAACTGATACTATAGAGGCAGGAAAAGTGACAGTACAAACTTCCCCACACAGCCCCCACCGGTATATACTGTTTGTCTTTTATATTCCACATTGACTGCTGCCTTATTACTTGTCTTACCATTAACCATGATGTCCAAATACTCGAGGGTCAGAAAATAGTTCATCCCCATTCAGTCTCTGCCAGAGACCCCCAGTCACTATTGGGCTTCTCTATACTAAGCACTATAGAAACATATAGGAAGACACAGCCCCTACCACAGTCTAAGGTGACAGCATATCTGAAGAGTGGGATACACACACACACACAGAATTGAACTGAGTGTCACATAAAAAGGGAACTAGATATTCATCAGATATTGACAAATTCCCTAAGGGACCCAGATTAACTTTAAGTTTTGCAGAGGCTATGTATTTATAGGGGTGAGCAAAAAGTGCACAACTCAAAATTTAAGTTTTTCCATTTCATATGAACTCAAAAAGTGACAGAGACACACAACATTTGAGATGTGTGAAATCTATTGAAATTAAATGTCACATTTTAGTGAAAAAATTGCCATTTATTTTCAAACCGGTCACTAATTTTACACAGCCTTGATCAATTGGCTGAGCCACCCATCCTCCATATCTCTATTGTATTTATCTAATCACTGGGCTAACTATCCATCTATTAGTAATGGGCAGTTTCTGGGCAGTAGCTTTTAAGATATCAATTCCTTTTCAGTTCATTCCTTTGATAGGTTGCCCCCACACAAGAGGGGCCCAGAAGAACACTACATGGCTCATCACCCAGCCAGCCACCAGGAATGCAGAGGGCTATATTTGGGACATCAATTAACATCCTACTATAGTTTCCTTCTTTTAGTAGCTATCTATCAGTAGCCATTCTTAACAAGTTTTGCCACCCCGAGACAGAGCCTGCTCCAACTGAAGGACACGGTACAATCTATCTGAGTTCAATGAGATCAGCTCTAAGTGTCTCATCTGCCATACTACCTGCTACCTTATTACTTGTCAGATTACTTGCTTTTTTTCTGCCATATTGATTTCTGCCTTATTATCTGCCATGTTAATTGTGTTTCATCTCCCATATTGACTGTTGCCTTTTTACCCACCAGAGTGTTTGTCTTTTATATTCCACATTGACTGCTGCCTTATTACTTGTCATACCATTATTTACCACTTTGTTTACTGCTGTCTTTCTACAGAATTGTTTGTTACTTTCCTATTCCTAATAATGATCAGCTGCCATCTGGCCTAACTCTACTATTTTTTACCTTTGCCCCCATGGTTACCTCATTTCTCTCTGCTCCTTCACTTTCATACTAGCCAAGTTTCCTACAGATCTGCACTGCGCTGCCTGCACTTATACTCCTTCAAGGTCTTTCTACACGTTCATCTCTCTCACCACCCTAACCGCTCCCTCCATCACCACCTCTTCTGTTCCCCACCCCCTTCCTGCCCCTGCTGACTCCACGTCCTCCTTTTTAAAAAGTTTCTTTTTCTCAACTCAGACTCAGTACCTCGTTTTTCTCATGGATCCCATTTCACTGCAACATTTTCCTCTGCGTCTTTGTTTCGGCTACTAATAGAGCTGTGCAAATGTTTTCAAACTAGTAGTTTATTAACCAAAAATTCAATTTTGATTGACCCAAAATTATTAATATTTTACAGTTTTGACCAAAAATATTTGGCAAATAATTTTTTTCAGGCTCAGTTCAGAAGGGGACTTAGGCACCATTAACAAAATGGCTGGAATCTGAGGAGAAGGAGAAAGAAGAAATGCCCCCTTTATTAACGTTTAGCTCAGTGATTAGAGCGCTCATCTGAAATGGACTTTTTCAATTTGCCAAAAATATTGAACAATTCCAGATTCAGTTAGGGTCAAACCAATTTTTTATTTCCGTTTTTTAGAACTGCCAACAAAGGGGCGCAGGGGTGGGGGGGGGAATCAGCTATTCTCCTGGCTCTAATCTCCTAAATAATAACAATCAAAACCAGGTGCACCTTTCGTGCCCACCCTCTCCATCTTCCATGTTCTTCATTGCCCTTTTCTGCTCCCTACAGGCTCTATACCAATCAACCTTAGTCCCATTCTGGCCTTTTGCCTACTTTTCAGCCCTTCAGTTGCTATTATGTTGTTTATCCTTTGTAGTATTTTGAGTTTTACAGTACACACAGTTTAATCAGGCATTTAATACACAAAGAAAATAATAAAATGAAAATACTAAAAAAAAGCTAGTTCTGTGCATTGGTTACTCAAGATACAGTTAGAAGAAATTGTTATAAATATGGGAGATACTTCAACTACATCACAGCTATTTGTGAATCATTCGAATATTGCAAATCTAGTGCTCAGGAACATTCAACTGAATTATAAATTTTTGTATGTTCAAAAATGATGATTGCAATGGCACTCTCACAAACAGGTTTTGGAGAAAGGCTGTTCATGAAAATATCTATATCTGCATGTGAACGAGGCTATTTGTCATTCACAATTTGTTATTCTCATTTTAAAAACTATTCTTTCATCCTAACAATATCATAACAAAACATGTGATTTAGGCAACTGAAGTCTATGGATAACAAACAGCAAAAAGCCAAAGGGACAGCTCATACACAATCTAGAGACTGAAATGTGCTTGAACAAATTATGGTACTCAAATACATTTAAAACAAGATCTGAGGACAAATAACCAGAAACAAGGTTACATTTATCAGATAACATATTGGCTATAAAATTATTCAACCAGATCTAGTCATTGTTCAAGATCATCAAGCTTTTTAAGTTAGTTTCTTGGGAGTCCAGCCTATATGACCAGAGAAAATATTTTCTCGGATGACATACTTTTATCTGTGCATGTCAAGTGCTGCATGTCAAGAACAGGAAAGGATAACTTGGAATTAAGCTGGTGGTGGATGTCTCTTGAACAATGATGAGTTCCGTGTGATTATGAAATAATCTCAGTAGTAACATGGCAACTTACTACTACAGCTTGATGATAAATGGTCTTGGATAAAACAAGGTAGCTAGTGTATTTTTCAGATTGCTTTAAATGTATCTGGTTACCTTTCTTGTGATCAGTTGTTTCTTTCTTGATTGTCAACATTTAGCTTGGACTTTTGTCTCATCCTCTGATATTTGCTCTGAAATGACAGCTAGGCTTCAGGCAGTGCAAATTTTCACATCTCAGAAACTTTAGCAACATGGGGTGCCATTGGCCATTACGTATGTTGTAGGATTGATTCCATGTGCTCAGTGCACAAGTATGATGGACATGTATTTTTGAACTTTAGATATTCATCGTTTTACCTAGATAGCACATGACTCTCTTGCACATTCTGTTATGTGACGATATGATTATGATCTCATTTATATAGCGATGGAACCTCTGGAAGTCCTGACATGAAGTCTCATTGTCTGTTCTTTGTTAGGAATGCCAAGAAAATAGAAAGCTTTCCTTAAAAAAAAATGCGTCTGACGAAGTGGGTATTCACCCACGAAAGCTTATGCTCCAATACATCTGTTAGTCTTAAAGGTGCCACAGGACTCTGTTGCTTAAAAAAATGTTTCACAAAAGATGCCCTCTGTCTGCTCCCTCCCCTAACACCTATTCGGTCTCCAAAATGCTGCTAATAAACTGCCCTCCTTGTCCTGACACTATGTCATTCCCCTCGTTGAATTTCTCCATTGGCTTCTTGCATTCAGTCTCAAATTCAGTCTCCCCATTCTCACAATCTCACCTCCTTCATACTGTCTTATATGGTCAGAACTCTGCCACTGTGTGTGCCAAACTACCACTACCTCCTCATTCAAGTCCCTGGATTAAAACAACTACTTCCACCCAACCTTTCAACAATAATCTGTGAAAAGGGAAAATATCTATACCAATTCTCTGTTATCGGATAGATTATGTGTATGTAATGTATTATTTCTAAAGCCCTGGGTCATCATCTGTGTTTGTAGAGCACCTAGTGCATTTCTGGTGCTCAGTGAATAATCCTAATGACAATAGTAGACTTGGTTTGTATATACACAGACAACTTTCTTCATAAACTCTATCATACACCTTTCAGGGGCATACAATTATGAATAATTCTTTGGGACCAATAGCATCTGTCTCTTTAGACTTGTTTTTCAGACATCTGAACTCATGGGTCCTATTGAAAAAATAAAACGGGTCTCATTTCTAATTTAATGAGCAGTATAGGGGACTCCTCTTTGAAGAAATCATATGTGCCTGTTCACTTAAACAGTTCCTTTGTTTAACCCATATGTCCAGTTTATGCAACAAGATTTATAATGTCACATTTTATAATTTCAGCTCATTTGATCCATTTACCAGTAATTAAATGTAGTTTAAATGGAGAGGAAGTCTCACACTATGATCAGACATTTAATAGGAATTACATGCAATCACTGCTATGATGTATTTAATCTCTATCAAGATGTCATGTATGTCATTTGTTCCCCTACATAAACCTTCTCATGTTAAGTACATGTTTTATTTTATCATGACTTACAAGCTTTTAGATTAGGATGTTACTTTCTATTTTATACACAATGACCTTTCCCTGGTTTTGGATACATACCAGCAATCACAGAGCCATGAAGCAAGTATAGGGTTAGGATTCAGCAACTACTTAGTTTTAATCCCAGCTCTGTTGCACTGACTTCTGTGTGACCTTATGCAAGTAATTGCACCTCTGATTCAGTTTTCCCGTCTGCAAAATGCTTGCTTACTTACCTCGCATGACCAGTTTCCACTACCCCTTTCCTGCCCAAGGAGGAGGATGTGGGGAGGATTAATTAGCTAATGTTTAGAATAGATTTTGACCATGTAGTTCTGCAAGTATTATTTTTATTATTAATAGAACCATAAGTAACATACTGTAGCTCTTAAAATATAAAGCATAACAAATGACGTCGTCACCATTTTATGGCTCCTGGACTCTAACAGTGTTTTAATATATGCACGTGTCTAGCCATTTTCTGCTACAATTTTATTTTTATGATCTGATAGTTTCATGTTCCATGCACAATGATGCCAACAGAAAATCCAGATTAGGAGATATGCCTGCATCCATTCATTGTCTTGTGCTCTCTGTCACATTGTGTGACAGGCAATAAACATAGTGTAAGGGCAGCAACTGGATAGCTGTTGCCTAATCAATTGATGGATACTCGGTATGGCACAGGAGGATCATCATATTTATAGAATAAAATTTATATTTTAAGATTAAAAAAAGCCCATGACCAGTTTCACCTGCACCTTTGCTCCCAAAGCAATGGTGCTGCTATGACAACAAGCTAATTGACAGCATGAGTTCAGGAAGATCAAGAATTCCCTTTAATATGGCAGGTAACGGACTCAGCTATTCATCCACAGGGAAACTTCATTGGTCTAAACTTTCTTCAATCGAAATATCCTTAAGAACTTGAACTTAAAATAAAGTTTGACTTTAGGAGAAATCATATGCAAATGCACACAAAGGATGTGTGTTTTTAGTTCTCTCTCAGGCTCACATAGTCAAAGGCTTAGCCCTAGCCTAATCCCTTTTAGCTAAAAGCTCCTTTAGCTGGAGGCTCATCTGCCAGCTCTCCGTCAGTCCAGCAATTTCTCATGTCAGCTAGTGATGAGCAATTACTGACACATTAATCCTGTATCACTTCCTCACAGGACTGACCTTTGGCTGAGTTTCAATAGATTTAGATGAGATATATCCACTACTTGGGACTACCTGAGGGGGGGAATTGGAGGAACATAAAAAGACCGGGTTTTTTTTTTATCATGATTTGTCAAGATCGAAAGAGACATAACCATCATCACATTTTATAGTTCATATTTAAAAGATAGAGCTTACTTCTGAAAACTAAAGAGAGCAAAAGCCTACTTTTACAAAGGCAGTTACATGCTGCTAACTAGTAAGAAACATCTGAATCACATCCAGTGATTATAATTGTAGAATTTCTATTAGCAACATCACTGGCATATTACCTCAGATTTGCAACTGTAGGTTGCTTTTGTTTTGTTTTTTGATTGGTTGGTGTTTTGTTTGTTTATTTTTAAGTTACAATATCCAGTTTTTAACTTGATGGCAAAATGGATCCTGGATCGAATTTCCAACTATCTAGCTTTTGAACTACTTTAAATGAAGAAAAACAAGGTTTATTGTCCAAGGTGAACCTCATAAAATCATCTAATATTTCTAAGGGGAATGTGTCAACTTTGTTCCACTTTCTATTCTTATTAAAATGGTCAACACATGAGATAAGATTAGTGTTGTGCTAGACATGAAAATGAGATATCAAAAATTATACTGCCACATCCATTTTATAAAGTATAGTGCTTTGACCTTTTCAATATTCTGAAGTGTGATTGGTTTTCTATTCCTTCACTGCCAGTGAGGAAGGAGGAGAATGGCTGAGCAATCAACCTACATAAAAATGATAAGGTCAGATAATGGTACACATGGTTCTAGCTATAAAATTCTAAAGTCCCATTTTTGTACCAAAGACTAATATGGAAAAAATGTAAAAACCATGAATCAATTTTCAAAATTGTAATGAGAAAGATAAGTGTTACATTCGCCTTTTTTCACAGGGAAGGAAAATATGAGGGGGGACTGAGTCTTTATGCTGTACACCTGAAGTATGTGCTTCGAAATGTAAGCGCAGCACTGCAGCTGCTGTAAATCAGCACAGCACACCTGAAATAAAAAGAGGTACATTGATTCACACTAGGAGCGATCTGGCCATGTCAGTGTGTATGATACGCAAACTCAATAAAATGCCCAGGGGAGGTCCGTCCATACAGGCGAACTAGGCGGTCGCTTAGGGTGCCACGTTAAATGGGGCTCCAAATTCGAGGAAAAAAAATCAAATAAAAAAAATTAAAACAAACTAAAAAGATGAAAAAATACAAATAAACTAATGAAGATGTCATTATTTCAACTCCCATGTGCGTACGGAGGGAATATAAATGATAATTCATTTCTCTACTTTTCTGAGAATTTATTAATATGTAAAATCTTTTATTTACTGCAAAAATAATATTTTAGAGAATTTTTTTTCCAATTTGCGACATCGGGTCAAGATGACACACTCCTCAATTTTGATGCAATAACTCAGCCACAATTAAACACATCCGCCAGCAGCAAGAGCTGCAATGCTGGTGACATCTAACTCGAGTATACATCAAGGTTGCTTAGCCGGAAATTCATGTAGAGTGGGGATATTCAACACACATCATTTCAACACATGTCATAACACACGTGGCCAAGGCTATGATAATGGGAGTAATATGAAGGGTAAAGACAATGGTGTGCAAAGGAGAATGATGGAAATCATAAGGCCTTTTTCGTTCCTTGCAGTGCACATTCTCTGAATTTGGTTGTCAATGATGCTGCTAGATGCTGTTTGGAGGCAAACAGTTTCTTTGACTTGGTGCAATGTGTTTATGTGTTTTTCTCAGGCTCAACATGCTGTTGGGAGATTCTGACTCGCCATGTGAATTCTCTAACTATGAAACCACTTAGACAAGATGGGCGAGTCACATTGATGCTTTGAAGCCTCTTTGCTATGAACTTGGAAACATTTATGATGCCCTAATTGAAATTTCTGATTATACTACCTTTACTGGATCATCTGGCAATATGGCACATTCAGATGCAGAAGCTTTTGCAAATGGCCTTTCCAAGTTCAAATTTGTGACTTCACTCATTTTGTGGTAGAATATCCTTTTCGAGATTAACCTCACAAGCAAGCAGCTTCAGGAAAAGAACTTGAACATACATTCTGCTATTCAAAAACTGCAGCAAACTAAAAATGTTCTGGAGGAATTCAGAAGTGATGAAAGCTTGCTGAAGAAATAGACTTTCCGACAGAATTTGAACCAGAGCCAGTTTGCATTCAGCAAAAGAAACAGCAGTTTCCGTATGGAGGATGAGACACACCCATTCAGAACCCAAAACAAAGGTTCAAAGTGAATTTCTACTTCGCAGTCCTTGATATTGCTACTCACTCAGTTGATGAAAGATTTCAACAGATTCAGCATCTAGAGTCAGTATTTGGCTTTCTATATGATATCCACAGCTTGCAAAAGAAAACAGCAAAACAGAGAATTTTGTTTAAAACTGGAGTCGGCGTTGACTCATGAAAATTCAAAAGACATTGATGCTACAGATTTGTGTAGTGAGCTTCAGGCTTTTGTGTACAGGCTTTTTCAAGACGACTTAAACATTCCACTCCTGAAAAAGTACTGAAGTTTGTTTGTGAAAATAAACTCAGTTTTCCAAACATTTTTATAGCTCCACTCATTCTTTTAACTGCCAGTTTACGTAGCTAGTGGGGAACGTAGCTTCTCAAAGTTAAAATTGATAAAAACATATCTGCGTTCATCAATGGTGCAAGAGAGACTTGGACTTGCCACAATGTCAGTAGAGCATGAAATAACTAGAAAACTGGATCTAAAAGAACTAGTGACTAAATTTTCAAAACAAAGCAAGAAGTCATGTTTTAAGAGCACAGAGTTTTTTATTTGGAGTGTTTTGTAAATACAGGTTAAAGTTCACTGAAGAGTTTTCTTATTTCTTTCTCTATTGGATGTGTTGGTAATGGCAGTTAAAGCAGGATAGCATAATGGATGATTTTGGATTTGTAATAAAATTATAATTAACATTTTAATGCATTTTTATTTAAAATCAGACTGAAATATCATCTAGCTGCCATATACAAATCTATTCTGAAAATTTCGTGTCTATTTTATCTGATCTCAGAAACATTGGTTGGACAGACAAACTTAATAATTAAGCCTCTGTTTAAAAAAATGCTTAAAAAACAAACATTAAAAGGAAAAAAGGGGCAAAATGTTTTCCAGTTTATCAAAAACCTCAGCCTAGATCTGCCCTTGGGATTTGGGGGTGAGGGGCACCAATTGCATGGTTCGCCTAGGGCGCCAGTTGCTGGCAGCTAGTCTAGGGCCTTCCCTGAAAATGCCCGTCATTAAAATTTCTTTTCAAGGTCAGTTACAGCTACAGACATTTTCCTCTGATCTCAAAACTTTTGGTATACCTCGAAGTCCGCTATGACTTCCAAGGAAAACAATCATACACTAATGACCTACCTAATCATAACTGGATAATGTATTAAATAATCATAGAAGGAAATGGAATTGCAACAGTTATTGTTTTCACAAATGCAATTAAAAGGCCATTTACCTGGTGTTTAAAAAAATGACTTGCTTATTCCCTAGAATATCCTTGCACATGCACCATCTTTCTTGAAAAGATCTGTATGGCTCAGTGTTTCTATGGAGCTGAGTGAGAAGGGAGGATAGTTTATGAGCCACAACTTCAGCAATTAAAAGGGTAATATTGAAAACTCAATTCAGAGTAAATACTGTTTATACAAGTGCTCTTTTGTTTTAAGTTTCCCCAGTGTGCAAGTGCTCTTCAAAGCTGGTACAGTTGTGTACTGCATATAACCTTTTTTGTTTGTTTGATACAAGGGACTTCTTGGGTGAAAAAAAGAAGTGCATTCTGCTGTAAAAAAAAAAATTACCTGAATTTAGCAGGTGTTCATTAATTGTAATTTACCTAAATGAATACACTTTAACAAGCAGAAAAATTGTAAGCATGTGTTCCTCTATCCTAAACCAAGGCTATATTGTTTTAATATTACAGGATGTATGTTGAAATATGCGTATTGACTGATCTCAGTATGTTTTAGAGTAGTTTATCATATTGACTAATGAAATTGTTTAATCATGCTTGAACTGAGAGGTGTGAAATGCTTAAAGAAACAGAATAAGTAAATACAAATACAGAGAAAAAAAGAGTGTTTTCTGCTCAATGATCAAGTTACAATTTGCTTGAAAAGAGCATCAAAAAGCAGGAATATAAATTTGCACTGGCAGTAAAATATAGTGTTAGCAATATCCCAATTGTTGGTTAGCAAACTATTCATCGTAAACTCATGAGCATTCAGGTTCAAACCTCTCCCAGAATATGACCTGGCCCCTGTCTCAGCACATGGCACTGAATTGTAACATAAGAATGTGGAGACAGCTCATGAACTTCTTTCACATTGATGAGCAGCAACTTACCCGAGCAGCACCTGTGACTTGAATAGAATCAGTTGGGTGAGTAACTGCTTGAGGTTCATAATATGGCACTTCATTGAATTTAGCATTCTGTGCACAACCCCACTGTTTACTGAATTCATCTGCACGGTGGTCTCAACCCCACATGGTGGCTACGACTGCTGAGTGCTAAATCTGCTGAAATTGCTTTGTGACAAAGTAATACCATATGCAGCCTCTCTCTTGTGCAAAATGAAATGTGCATTTGGGGAACTTACGTCTGCATAATCCATTTTCCTGTGAATAGAGCCCTAAGTTCTTAACCTGGATATATTACCTTCTATGTGAATCCCTGAACACACCAATTTTTAACTCAGACTTTATAATAACCAGTATTCCACAGTTTGATGACAAGTGTTCAATTTGTTATGCAATTTAAGTTGGCTGAAACATCAGTTAAATTTCACATATCTATACATAGACTCCTCAGAGAAATAAAAGGCTTCTGGAAAGGTATTACTGTATCTCATGGGCCACTACGGCCTGCAAAGAGTCAGGCAGATTCATTAAATATACCTTTGACTTCTATTAGAATTTCTTATGGAAGAGGGTTTTTCTAGCAGTTAACTTTATTTCTGATTCTTTTTCTTTTTTTTTATAAGAAAGAGTTCATGCTAGAGTTCACTGTCTGAAGACTTTCTAGTTCTGGTGAGATGTCATTTTCAAAAATAATTGTTCTTTCCAATACTAAAATAGAAACAAAACACAGAATTTTCAGTACATGAGTTTGCAACTCCTAAGAGTGATAAAGGAGTGGAAGATAGTAGCCTTCATGTGACCCACTCTGTTAAGTGAGAAATCATGACCAATGCCATCAACCCAGTGACCAAACATCGATCAATGATCTCAGTTTTCAGAGCAACAACCAACAACAACAACTCAAGCTACCATAATTAACCACCTAAATGTAAAATTACAGTAGTTGTTCTAAATCAGCCACATGAAGAAGATGGTGATAAAGAGCAGTGAATTATGGCCCAAAGCTTGGATTGTTTGCATTAAAGTTTATGGAGTGACCTCAATTTAGGACATTTGTATTCAGGACAGCTCTTAAGCACAAGTGTAAGTGCTTTCCTGAATCAGAGCCCTAATCCCAATATGAATTTAATCAAGAACAGACTTGCAAATATCATTATGAGAGTGCTGTGTGTCACATGATCTGACATCAGCCTTCAAAATAAGAATGTAAATAAAATAAGTGTCTAACACAAATGTTTGATTCAAACTGGGTATGTATTTATTGTGTGTATGCCTTTGTACAGAAGACATTCTATGCACCAAGAAGCTTACATTCCCTGGGATAGATGATGACTTTACTCTCTCACCATGGTTAGAAGTCTAAAGCATCCTGTGTGTGTTACTGCTTGTGAATTCTTAAGGGTCCTCTAACTATCTAGGGAATATAGGGTACTATATGTTCCTTCTCATTGTCTCAAAAGAGTTTCATTCCGGTTCTTAAAGACCATCTGGGAGAGAGGAGGCATCCCCAAAGACATTTTTTCTGGATTTATTCTTGCCCAATACCATTGAAAATATGCAGGGCAATAATAGCCTGAAAAGCCCTTAGCTTCCCAGAGATCCATGTGGAAATTCCAGGTAAGTGTGAGACCAGCTACAGGGTCTGGGGGAGGGTTGAACAGTCGGTGCTAAGAGACAGAGGTTGGACCCTTAGACAAATAGGGAAACAAGATTTCCCTTGGGGGCTCATTTTACCAAAACCCAAACTTACATGCAAACCAGGAACATGGGAACATAAGCCAACCAACTATTGCTGGTAGTGTTCTGATCACATAAGAAACAGGAAACACTTGCTGTGTTCAAGTGCCCAATCTATTTTTGTACTGTACCCCAACTCAGATCACTGTTTTTTTGTAATGTAGTAGATCCCTCTTAGCAAAGTCATTTTTCACAGAACTGCATAACTAGAGGGTTGCCATAACCCAGAGGTTCCCAAACTTGGTTCGCGGCTTGTTGAGGGTAAGCCCTTGGCGGGCCGCGTGACGCTTTGTTTACCTGAGCATCCACAGGTACAGCCGCTCGCAGCTCCCAGTGGCTGAGGTTCGCCGTTCCCGGCCAATGGGAGCTGCAGGAACAAAGTGTCTTGCGGCTCGCCAGGAACTTACCCTGAACAATCTGTGAACCAAGTTTGTGAACCCCTGCATACTCAGATCTGCAATTTATACATTGCAACACAACAAAAATATAAGTTTAAGTCCACTGTAACTTGTTCTTCTGTATAATAAAATAGCAATCTGCTTTGGCTGATACTGGTGTTGTGTAACCATAACCTAAGATTTGGATTTGTGTGGTTTTCACAGCAGGATTTTTTTCCTCATATACTTCAGAAAGAGTTCAGGAGAGAGTGTATCAATGATCATCATTAAAGTGTCAGTATATGCAAGCAAACACCACAAAGTTACCACAATTACTTCTTTTTCTACACATAGGAGGGAACTGTAGCATCTCCAATACCACCATGTGGTAACTGTTAGCAAAGGCCAATCTCCTAATGGCAATCACCCTTTAAATTCCAGTTACAACCCTTTGAAGAATGGTGGAGGATTAAGAAAGTAAGATGGGAGCTGTTACAGCCACATCCAGCAGTGTATTCTGGTAAATTCAGTTCATATTATTAACTGAATTCACAGCTGATAGCAGAGTCAAGGTAAAATCCTGGCCTACATTCGAAGATTTCTGCCTCAGAAGGTATTTGGTGCCTGGGTGCATGGTCAAGCTGCAAGAGCATTGCCTGCTGGTGATACAAACCACCATAATTGTTCTATTTACAAATAAAACTAAGATGTTACCTGTTTTTCCAAAGCATAAGGAGCCTCCAACTACTCAGTACATAAAGGATAACCTAAAGAACCCACAGGTAGACAATAAATATATCCACATATTGCAAGGTCTCCATAAGAACAATGGATGCTCTACTGCAGGGAAGTCCTGTTAGTTATGACCCAATTTTGAAGACTAATTATTTAATACTATCAGAGGTATCATTAGAGGCTAAATTTTGGGTTAGTTGCATGGTATATTTAACAGACAACCCCTGACTACTCTCCCCTGCGATTCCCTCTTCTTTAGCAAGATGGGAAAACATTTTATCAGGATAACAGCATGAATAATGTATTGCAATATTAATACAACTTTCACTGGAAGCAAGTAACATTCTAGAACTAAAACATGCTTACATATTTCCATTTCCATAAAGATTCATTAGACAGAAATATTTATCTAGTGCAATTCATTAGTTTACTAATTTCCCCCTTGTTGCATTTGTTATACAATGGTTTCCCCACAATTGTTGTGTTTATTACTGTTTGCTCATGATTTTCATGGCTGTCTTTTTCTTTCCTCACTGATAAAAATACAGATTTATGCTCCCAGAAGTCAATGGGAGTTGCAGCTGTGTTACTAAACGTAGAATTTGTTGCACTATATTTGTGTTTATTTTAGTGGAGTTTATTTTCCCCACAAATAGATCCAGACCATGATTTTTCACTGCATTTCATCTACACATAGTGGGTATAAACTGCTTCCATTCTCATTTAGAAGCATTTTACACTCACTTTACAAAGGGGTACACTGACATTATTCAGCTTCCATTATAGTGTAAGCAGAGTCAGGATGAGCTCTACCCTGACATCTGGTGGTGAATTATGGCGAGTGTGGAAAAGAACTCCAGGGGCTGATCTGGTTTGCATAGGCACACCCACTCACCTGGCATGAAACAACAGCAACTCAAAGTGGTTACTTTGGCTGGTGTGGGATCCCCAGTTTCTCTATTATTGGGGCAGGAAGAATAAAGTTTTGTTACCCTGATTCTGTGAATCAAGGCCAGTGGAACTGTTGTATGACAGAAGGACTGAGTGAGTCCTTCACCATTACCTAAGTAGCACTTGCTTGACAAGGGGCATGGGTTACATAACCCAGTGAATTGAGAGAGGAGGGGGACAGGTATTTATATCTGATGGTATGGGCCCTCTTTGAGGGTTTGAAACACCAATTGCACTATCTCCTCTCTCCACTGTGGAATGTCAGATCTAACTTTGATTCCATTAGGAGTCTAGTTACAGGCTGCTGAGTTGAATTCACTTTGGGCCAATGGTGCACTAGCACTGGGGCTCCCCTACTATGAGCTGAAATTGCTAAGAGCTGAAATCACAAAAGAGCTAAAGTTATTAAGAGCTGAGATCACTGAGACTGTGTTAACTAGTGGGGGAGCCTGAAGCTATATTGCTAAGCAGCTGGTGGAGCAGCTAGCCGAGTGGAGCCTCAAAGGGACGGTTGGAGCGGAGCTGAGCGACTCACAGGTCGGTGAGCAGGGCGGAGCGGCTGGAGAAGCAGTGAGCAGAACAGAGCAGAGCAGAGCGGAGCCTTGTGGGAGCGGCCCAAGGAACAGCTGAAGTGGAGCAGAGCTGAGCGGCTCACAGGTCGGTGAGCAGAGCGGAGCAGCTGCCAGAGCAGTTCGTGGACGGCGGGAGAGGCTCACGGGACAGCTGGTGGAGTGGAGTGGAGCGGCTCATGGAGAAGGCTGCGGCGGAACCCCACGGAGAGGCAGCCAGTCGGCCTCGGATCACGTAAGGTGCCCTTTAACACCCTGCGTGCCCTCCCCCCCCCCCCCCCCGCTTGAACTCTGGGGCTGCACTGACCAGGGACAGAGACTTTGGGGGGTTCTTGGACTTTTGGGACTTTGGTGATCCTTGGGTTGCTGGACCCAAGAGACTTTGGGGTTGTTGGACTTTTGGGACTTTGGTGATTCTTGGGTTGCTGGTTTCAAGAACCAAAGAGAAAGGACACAGCCCAATTTGCTGGGGTGGGTTTTTTTGCTCATGAAGCCTGTTTGTGTTGTTTTTCCAATTTAATGCTGATGTCGTTTACCTCATGTTATTAAACATTTTCTGTTACACTCAGACTCCGTGCTTGCGAGAGGGGAAGTATTGCCTCCTAGAGGCGCCCAGGGGGTGGTATGTAATTGTCCCAGGTCACTGGGTGGGGGCTCGAGCCGGTTTTGCATTGCGTTATTGAAACGGAACCCCTAGATACAGAACCCGGCCCTTGTTGCTGCCAACTTAGATGGGCAGAAGGGTTACAATAGGAAGGGGTGTTAAAGAGATATAGAGCACTCTTGTATGTGTAAACAATTAGTTAACAAAAAATGTGCAAATAGATGACATTCAAGAATATGTAGTATTGTTCCTGGGTTCTGTAGGCCCAATAAAGTTTGTCGTTATGGTGCACTGCAAATAGCTTCCTGTGCTGTTCTTTTAATAGGTATTATCAATGCAAATGTTGTACAAAAGATTGATTGGGATATTAGATGGCCCCATGTTGACATTTGAGCTAAATTATTTGCTTTTTACTGATTTTTGATGGGCCACAGAGAGTTGACCTAAATAAATTAAAGTAGTTCCATTTCCCATAAGTTTCATCTAACAAAGTTATCTTTCCCAAAGCAGAATAGAGGCAATGGGATAGAAAAGTCATAAGTTTAAATGTACCATAAAGAAATAAAACATTAACAATAAACAAAAATGCAAAGCTTGTTTGAACCCCACTATCCATATGGCTATACAAAGTGTCCTCCAGTGTGATATTAAGGAACATAAAAGCAATCCAAAGAGAGAACAGAAGAAGGAAAGGTAATTTGGAAACTACATTATTTCTTCAAGTTTTTTTTTTTTAATTAAAAAGTTCAAGTTTTATTTGTTGAAGGAATTTAGTGGATCCATGGATGGATATGAGGAAATCATTGTACTAGCTTAAGCCAGACATAGTGTCACCACACAGAGCTCTGTCTGTGCAACTCAAATTTTGACTTTCAACTTACCCATTATTTCTCTCCTGGCTTACTGCTAATTATGCTGAATTTTGCCAAAAAGTTACCAAGAATGTGTGCCACAAGTATGGAAATAAAGATGAGACCAAACTATTTTCCTTCAACTAACCAATTTAGGAACCACTGCAAAACATTCTTCCACATTAAAGCCTTCCAACAACAAAAATGGCATTCTTAACATGAAGAACGAGAAGTACTTTTGGCACCTTAGAGACTAACAAATTTATTTGGGCATAAGCTTTCATGGGCTAAAACCCAGTTCATCAGATGCATGCAGTGGAAAATACAGTGGAAGACACACACACACACACCCCGTTGACCAGAAGGTGTGAATAATAGTAGGGGGGAAATAGTTTTTAGTTTGTATAATGACCCATCCACTCCCAGTCTTTATTCAAGCCTAATTTAATGGTGTCCAGTTTGCAAATTAATTCCAGTTCTGCAGTTTCTCATTGGAGTCTCTTTTGAATTTTTTGTTGTTGAAGAATTGCAACTTTTAGGTCTGTAATTGAGTGTCCAGGGAGGTTGAAGTGTTCTCCGACTGGTTTTTGAATGTTATAATTCTTGACATCTGATTTGTGTACATTTATTCTTTTGCGTAGGGACTGTCCGGTTTGGCCAATGAACATGGCAGAGGGACATTGCTAACACATATCACATTGGTAGATGTGCAGGTGAACGAGTCCCTGCTGGTGTGGCTGATGTGATTAGGTCCTATGATGGACCAGGAACAAACAACTCAACCACTAAATAAAATAAATAAAACCCAAGAAGAATATTATTTTTACTTCAAAAAGGGATGAGATTCTGGGAATTTTGAAGACTACTAGGGACTTCACTATTGCTGTTGATTTTATATAAAAGGCACTCAGATACTATGGTGATCTACCAATGGGAGATCTAATAGACCTACAAACAAAAGAAAGAATGTGACTAAGCATCAAAGCACTTAAGCATGTGAAATTTTATGCATGCAGTTTTGTTGTAGACTTGTTGGTCCCAGGATATTAGAGGGACAAGGTGGGTTAGGCAATCTCTTTTAGTGGAGAGAAACAAGCTTTTGAGAAGAAAGCTTAACTCTCAGCAACAGAGGTTTATCCACTAAAAGATGTCTCAAGTTAGAGGGACAAGGTGGGTGAGAACAACTCCCATGTTTAATTAGGTCTGTCCTGCACCACTAAAGTTAATGGGTGCAGGATGGGTCAATGGGACTACTCATATGGTTAAAGTTGTCCACGTGTTTAAGTGCTTCGCTGGATTGAGGCTAAAACATGGGGAAAATAGCCCAACATAAACAATTTTTTATTGCTGAGCAAATGACCTTTCGCCCACAAAGATTTAAAAACCATCTTAGAGCCAGATATACCAAGTTGTTCCACCTGTTAAGCGGAAGGTCTGTGGGTATGAATGGTAGGGTACTGCAACTGTAAAATTTCAAAGTTTCATTTTGTTTGCAAACATTGTAGCATTTAATACTGATTGTTTACCAATTAATAATGCTCACTTTTATACATAGTTCTGTGCAAGTCAAAGGCTTTTTCCCCTTCAAGAAAAAAAAAAGTCTTAGCATGTCAGAAAAATACATTTTCTTCACAAAATACCAAATTGAACATTTTTATAAGTCCACATAGAGAAAAGTATTTTGTTTAATCAACAGAGCAATATTTCCTGGACATCTCCTCTCACTTAGGACTCCAGAGATGAAATGATAGTAAACTATCTTGCTACATCACCCACCTACTTGATGATAATGTTTACAATAAAGTACACTCTATAAAAGTTTAAATGAACTGGCTGAGGACAAGGACACTTCTGGTGCCTAGAGAGTATATATGTTTTATTAAAGAATTGCCCACCGGTCACAACACTACAGTTACAAGTATGGCAGCATTTATATTATAAACTTTGTTTTTCCATTTCTTTTACAGCTTGTCTGTTTCAAATTCCATTTAGTTGAATGTGGGCATAGAAACAGACATTTTAAATGTAAATATGTTCTATCAGAAACGTTTCTTAAAACGGCCAAGGTAAAAAGGTACAAAGGATTAAGTGGCAACCATTGAGGAGTCAAGCTGCAGACTAACACTAGTAATGGGGAGGAGTGTGAAATTGTGGCCGTTGAGGTCAGTGGCAAAACTCCCATTGGCTTCAATGGGGCCAGGATTTCAGTGAAGAACTAGCAGGCGGGCCCCACAAAGATTAGGTTATAGGTAGCAAAGGGGTATCTGGATAATTTAAAAAATTGAGTCCCTTTCCAACAACCCTTCCTCCCCAGCACACAATGAGCAATATGATTTAACTACTCTATAGGTGAAAAATTTTCAGGCTATTATGCAATTTAATACTGTGGTTGTTTCCTTCCCTCCTCAGTCCCTAAGGAAAAAAAAAAAAGAGTAGTTGAGCTAGTGAGAGAGGGGAGAAGACTGGGCCCTTGAACACAAGAGGAGAACTTCTCTTTAGTGGGTGAAAAGCAGGCTAGCCAGAGAAGCCTAATTTAAAGAGGGCAACTGAAGGTTTGGAGGAGCTCTATCCATAAATGGAGAGTTCCGGCAAAAGAAGTTAAGGAGGCTCCAGGAGACGTCATTGTAACTGTTGCTGTCTTACTGCAATACTGCACAGCTACACAAGCAACGGTCTCTGTCCCTTATATTTTAGGATTGTCAACCCTCCAGGTTTGCCCTGGAGTCTTCAGGTATTAAAAATTAGTCTCCTGGAGACTGCTGTGAGAAACCTGGGAGAAAAGGTCAGAGAATTCTCAAAATGAATATTGAATGGCGATTGTGATTTCTCATCAGCTTCTTGTTAGTTTCATAGATTACTGGAGACTCTATACACCAGTCTGTATTTGAAATGTCAAATCAACACGCACTTGCCATATCTCAACCATCTTATTGGTATACAGATGCTGTGACTTATGTCTCTACGGTAAAGTCAGCGCTGTCTCAATGACCAAATGTAACTCCGGCTCGTGAGCAATAACAGCATTTTGCACTTTCAAAAGGAACAGATCAATTTTTCAGAATGGATGATTTCAGAGGAGACTCTTCAATAGCAGCTCTGAAAGCATTGTGAAAAGGAAAAAGTATGATTGTATTACAATGATGACTGGTGTAAGGACCCAGAATATAAAAACTGGCTTCACATGGTAGATGAATTGACACAATGTTTTGTGTCAAGCATTTTCCATTTAATATGAAGGGAGAAGAAGCCATTGCCATTCGTGCTGAATGTACAAAACACAAAGATGCTGTGAAAAAATCAGAAGTCAAAGACCTCAAATTACATTTTTTTTTAAACAAAAAAAGGAAACACCTCAGGAAAATCTAGTGACAATTGAAAAAATAGGAGAAGTTTTCCTATAGTGTGATTCATCATTTATGTTATTCTAGTCAAAGCTGCGATAACAAGTTGCTTCCACAGTTTTGACTTGATTCAGAAACTGAAAGAAGTGTCCTGGGGACATACAAAAGCATCTAGAATTACTGAAAGTGTTTTGGCACCAAAACCACAGCAACTTTAGTTAATGATCTTGAATTAGCGCTGATTGGAATGGACTCCTCAAATAAAGTTTTTCCCTGTAACTGTTCTTTATTAAAAAAAAAAGCCACACTAGAAGAGATTGTCATCGTACAAATAAAATAATGACAAGACTTGCTCCACTCATTTCAAACAATAAAGAAAACAGCCTTTGTATGAACTGTGTGTCAGCCTATTTAGCTGATAACACCTGCTAATTTTGGGAAACAGGTCAATTCACCATGAGCTGAAACAACTGAAGGACAGAATGATTCACGATGGATGCAAATACCATCTAAATTCACAACTGTGTTAGAAACAGCATGAAAGCTTTGAGGTTTTGAGGCTGAATGTCTTATTCTGAATCATAGTGAGGTCTCTTCCTCCACCAAGACAGAATCTCAGTTCATTTTTTGATTTTGTAGTAAGTGAGTATAAGAAACTTCTGCATCATGTCTGTCCCTTTTGCCTGCAATAGAATGAGCCTACAGTGCTGGCTTGCACTAAAGGCATATTTCATTTCAGGGGGGAAAGAAGAATATATCCAGTTATATGGGAAGAATTCAGTGAAGATGATCAGGTGTCTCTTCCTCTTCGTTGCATTTATTTCCTACATATCCTGATGGAAGCATTTTATCAATCACTCCAAAAAAAAAAGTTTTATCAAGCATTCAAACTGTAAAATGTAACAATGCCAACTGTACAGAACTAGACTGTAATAGAAGCTCTTTATTCTAAATTACAGAAAATGAAAAAGGACAAGTTGTATGGGTGATCAGCTCAGGCTATTTTGTACAATGTCTCTCAGTGGAGTAGGAGAAAAACCTGAGGAAGAAACAGATCCGTGGTTGAGCTAATAAAGGCATGGGGACTACCCTCCCCTAGCCTTCACCTTCACCCCCAGCAGCTTTTCGGTGAATATTATGCAGTCAGAGGATGCTATATAGGCATAGGTTAGGTAAGCAGCTGCCTGGGGAGGCACAGCTGTCCATGGTGGCAGATTCACGGCAAATTGGGGTATGATCTACTTCAAACTAGCCTGTCCCAGAACAGATTGTCAGTGTGCACCCTGAGATGCATTAACTGTTCCTTAATGTGCTTTGATCATTCACACAGGTACAAAGGCCTCAGCACAGAGTGGCCCAGCAGGAGTGCACAACCCAGCCCCTAATAGGCCCCTCATCCTTAGTCTTCTCCAGGGAGAGCGCGAGAAATGACCAAGTGGCCTGCCTGTCCCCATCTGCCCCCTGCCATAGATCCCCTGCTGCTCTATGCTGCTGGAGCCTATTCCCCCTCGCCCACCAGCTGCCACAGGCCCATTTTCCCTGTATCCTAACCCCCTGCCCTAGTCTTCTTGCCCCCATTGTCTCCCTGTGTCCTAGACCATCTGCTACCCAGGGTCCTGCCCCACTGTACCATCATTCCCCTTCTCTAGGATCCTGTCCCATCTCCCCACTCTAGCTGCACCATGATCTGCTCGGTTTTCCTAGCCCACCCACCTCCTCTGGCCCCTATGTCCGGTCTCCCCAGGGTCCCTGAAACCCTATCCCCACCATGTGCTGACTCCTGTCCCCCATATTATCCCCCCAACACACTGTTCCACCCATGCACTCTAGGGTGCCCTTTGGATTGATGCTCAGCACTAGGGGAAAAGCCCAAATGTGTGTGTGGGGGGGGCGGGGTGTAGATGAATCACACAGTTCTTTTGGGGGTAAATCCCTAATGCAGGGCTGGGCAGGGCTGCTGGCTTCTGGCACAGCACACCCACTGGGGGTCCTTCCAGGGAAGCCTGTTAATGGAGGAGCACACTGCTCTATTTGCTGCTCTATTACCCCAAAAAGGGAATGGACTTTGGCGGGTCAGGAAACTGCAGGGGGTCACTTCTGTCTCTATAGGGTGTTGTTTTTGCTGTGTTTGTACTGTCTGAAAGGAGTCACTTAGGTCCCATACACCTTTATACTCAGACCAGGGCTGTAGCCAGGGTTAGCACCACAGTTCAATCCAGGCTGTGTGGGCTGGATTTTCTGTTGGATCTTCAAAATAAGACAAGTTTGACTATGAAAAGTTAAGACATTTGGAAGGAGAAAACATTGAAGGAAAATCAGCCTGAAACTGATTTTCATGCATCCTGTCATGCATCCTCATACACCCTCCCTGATATATTCCCCACTTTGTCCACTAACAAACCACCATACACAAGTGTTATTGTATCCCATACCATGCTAATTTGTCTTCCTATACTTGGTCAACTTGCAATACAGCGCTACTTTGGTGGTCAGAACACAGAGGCATGATAAATGTGTGTGGAATCAGCAAGCCAATAGGTATAACTGAAGGTGGCACCCTATTAACCCCTTCTCTGCACCCTCAACCCCCGCGAAACCTGGCTCTGCCACTGAAGCAGATAAGGCATTGTCACGTTGCATCACACACCTTGAGAAATGTTTTCAAACAAATGTCAGTGCTCTCATTGGACAATGGATTGATATTGAGAAGTTTGCTGAAGTTCTTCAATCTCAAGGTGATTTTGACAAACTATATTATGGCTGCTGCATTTTAAGCAAAGAAGAAGAAATAATTTCAAAGGAGCAAAAATTTTAATCAAAGATGGAAGTTTTCAAACATAACAGTGAAAACAGACATTTTCACATTCATATCTTTCACACTTGGAATTCCAATATCACATGTATACTATGAAAGGGTTTTCAGCTTAATGACTCAGCTTCAGAGCAAAGAAAAAAAAAGAAAAAGTGAAAGTGTTGTGAAAGCAGAGTTACCAGTGCAGCGGATACTCATGTCTTGTGCTGACTCTTATGAATATCAAAAAGTCTGCTAAGTTGCTGAAAGCAGCAAACAGCCAACTTATCTACTGGTTTAAGAAAAACTGGAGCAAAGGCAACTACAGGAAATCCAACTTCCATAAAGTAAATACAATAACATTTTCTTTAAGTCTAAATAATGCATTTTTGCTGTATCAGTCTTTTGGCGTCAGTATACGCCTTTGGCATCAGTCTTTTAGTTATTTTTAAGACAAAATACACACACAAAAGTAGCTTGAACCTTATCACCCTTGTAATAATGTGGACCTTATTTTTAAAACTGGTGATTTTTCAGTATTGTTTATTTTGTAACGTGTTTGAACTTTGCATGCACATGAAAGATACACATTACTCCTTGTTTTCCACTGGAGATAAACTGCAGACAAACTGCTTGCTCCACAGAAAATGGAGTTTTGAAATAGCTAAGTCCTTAAAGCCATTGTGTCATGTGATGAAACCTCCCAGAATACATACAACCTGAGTATATGCCCACCAATTGTACCTTCCATACAGGGTGCAACCAATGTAGGGATTCTAAGATCATTCCTTTTATGGGCAATTTGGGAGGCAGTCACTTGTTTTACACAGACTCTTGCAATGGAAGAATAATGGATGAGGAACAGAAAAGCTTAAAGCTATGGACAAATGACTGTCCATTTAAAGCACAACATGCGCACAAAGCAGTCAAACAACTGGGGCTTGTATTAGGAGGAAAACAAAAATCACTGTGCTCTTATCAGAGAGGCAGTTGATCACTTAGAGAACAAGAACATCACTCAATTAGAAGATGGTGAAATGTAACTGCTCCTGCTATTAAAGGTTTCCATGATTGTGGAACAAACCTGGCTGCTATAATGGGTCCTATACAATCCCCTACCCAAGATTCTGATGCAGTAGCATAGCTGGGGGGTGGGGGGAGGAATTCAGCCAGGGCATTGTTATGGCACAGCAATACCCAGTTGCAGGCCCCTGGAAACAGTTGGCAGTCAGCAAAATTTAGAGCCACCTTTACACTGCTCTAATATAAAACTAACATCTCAGTCCTAAGCTGTGGCAAATTCTCTTCAGCTAAACCTCAAGATTGGGCCCTATCCATCCAACAAAGGGGTCCCATTTGACACAATGAATATCTGCCATATGTACCCCATAGCAAATCAGTACAGCTGTTTGGGTTTTGGTTTCTGGTCATCCATGTCAGTGAGAGAGGCATTTGTAATGAATTATTTACAATGTCTGCATACTCCATGGCTTCACCCTGTAAGATCACTGAATGAAAACATATAGATGACTATGTATGTTTTTATTCTGTTCAAGTATGTTGTATGGTACTGTACATATCTGCAATTCCTTTGTTAATTTGGAAATCACACTGATAATTTCTCCATTAATCCTGATGTTAAAGTGGAGGGTGTAGTAATATTGACAATGTTAATGTTTTGGCTTTCTTAATTTCACTGTAGTTTTTAGCCTTCTAAATCAGCTAGAGGTCACATATTCAGAGCTACTGATTTTGCGGTGAAGCAAGCATCTCTTCAGATGGCATTGACTGGAGAGCGTAGCAGGCTAATACAGTATGTTTCATTGTTGTTCAAATTCTTATTGGCATGATGTATTTTTTTTCTATCTTTCATAGTAGAGATTGATTGCTGCAGAAAAGCAATTGCAGGAATCTCCAAGTAAAGGTAAAGCTGTCAAAATAATCTAATCAATTTCAATAGATCAAAAACACCTTTCCAAACGTGACTGATGAGTTTTACAAGCAAACATTAAACATTCCCACTTAGAAATAACTCAGTGAAGCAGAATTCTTTATAGTTTGTTCTGTATTTGGTAGAATATTTGTTTATTTAACCCAGTAGATCGTTATAATAGAACAGTCAAACAATAATAAAATAAGGGGAATAAAAGGAAACAAGAAGACTTTTTATCAATACATTAGAAGGAAGAGGAAGACCAAAGACAGGGTAGGCCCACTGCTTAGTGAAGAGGGAGAAACAGTAACAGGAAACTTGGAAATGGCAGAGATGCTTAATGACTTCTTTGTTTCGGTCTTCACAGAGAAGTCTGAAGGAATGCCTAACATAGTGAATACTAATGGGAAGGGGGTAGGTTTAGCGGATAAAATAAAAAAAGAACAAGTTAAAAATCACTTAGAAAAGTTAGATGCCTGCAAGTCACCCGGTCCTGATGAAATGCATCCTAGAATACTCAAGGAGCTAATAGAGGAGGTATCTGAGCCTCTAGCTATTATCTTTGAAAAGTCATGGGAGACGGGAGAGATTCCAGAACACTGGAAAAGGGCAAATATAGTGCCCATCTATAAAAAGGGAAATAAAAACAACCCAGGAAACTACAGACCAGTTAGTTTAACTTCTGTGCCAGGGAAGATAATGGAGCAAGTAATTAAGGAAATCATCTGCAAACACTTGGAAGGTGGTAAGGTGATAGGGAACAGCCAGCATGGATTTGTGAAAAACAAATCATGTCAAACCAATCTGATAGCTTTCTTTGATAGGATAACGAGCCTTGTGGATAAGGGTGAAGCGGTGGATGTGGTATACCTAGACTTTAGTAAGGCATTTGATACGGTCTCGCATGATATTCTTATCGATAAACTAGGCAAATACAATTTAGATGGGGCTACTATAAGGTGGGTGCATAACTGGCTGGATAACCGTACTCAGAGAGTTGTTATTAATGGTTCCCAATCCTGCTGGAAAGGCGTAACGAGTGGGGTACCGCAGGGGTCTGTTTTGGGACCGGCTCTGTTCAATATCTTCATCAACGACTTAGATATTGGCATAGAAAGTACACTTATTAAGTTTGCGGATGATACCAAACTGGGAGGGATTGCAACTACTTTGGAGGACAGGGTCATAATTCAAAATGATCTGGACAAATTGGAGAAATGGTCTGAGCTAAACAGGATGAAGTTTAACAAAGACAAATGCAAAGTGCTCCACTTAGGAAGGAAAAATCAATTTCACACATACAGAATGGGAAAAGACTGTCTAGGAAGGAGTACGGCAGAAAGGGATCTAGGGGTTATAGTGGACCACAAGCTAAATATGAGTCAACAGTGTGATGCTGTTGCAAAAAAAGCAAACATGATTCTGGGATGTATTAACAGGTGTGTTGTGAGCAAGACACAAGAAGTCATTCTTCCGCTCTACTCTGCTCTGGTTAGGCCTCAGCTGGAGTATTGTGTCCAGTTCTGGGCGCCGCATTTTAAAAAAGATGTGGAGAAATTGGAAAGGGTCCAAAGAAGAGCAACAAGAATGATTAAAGGTCTTGAGAACATGACCTATGAAGGAAGGCTGAAAGAATTGGGTTTGTTTAGTTTGGAAAAGAGAAGACTGAGAGGGGACATGATAGCAGTTTTCAGGTATCTAAAAGGGTGTCATAAGGAGGAGGGAGAGAACTTGTTCACCTTAGCCTCTAAGGATAGAACCAGAAACAATGGGTTTAAACTGCAGCAAGGGAGGTCTAGGTTGGACATTAGGAAAAAGTTCCTAACTGTCAGGGTGGTTAAACACTGGAACAAATTGCCTAGGGAGGTTGTGGAATCTCCGTCTCTGGAGATATTTAAGAGTAGGTTAGATAAATGTCTATCAGGGATGGTCTAGACAGTATTTGGTCCTGCCATGCTGGCAGGGGACTGGACTCGATGACCTCTCGAGGTCCCTTCCAGTCCTAGAATCTATGAATCTATGAATTACTTCGCATAATGCTCTGCCTGATTAAATGTTTAGATGTTCTTGGCAAACAACAGGTGCAAATCCTGGTACTACTCCCCCTCCCTGACCCACCCATTATCTGTGGTATGGTTGGCCAGGTAAGATGGGGAAAACAGTATAGTTATGAGGCATAGGGGCAGGACAGCACATAGAGCTATCTGTACCCTTTATACACACACACACACACACACACACACACACAAACAAACATACAACCATGCTTTGTGGGTCTCAGTCTGCCACAGTGTGAGAGACAGCTGAGGTACTTATTGTAAGTAGTATTATTTTCAGTTAACTCTAACTGACATGATACAGAGTAATGTGTATCTCCTTGTACCAGCTTCAGGATGTTCAGTCATTCACCCATCTGGCCTTCTACATTACTATTCCACTAGGGAAGGGTAGCTTTAAATTCCGAAGAGGATCTATGTGAGCCCAGACTTCGGAGGCTTCCCAGAACATACACTTAATTAAGTCCATCTTCCACATGTTGCCCCATCTGCACATCAATCAGGTCTAACTATTTTCTGGGCTGCACCAGCAAGCCCTGGGACCTACAGCAGAGTTTCTGGATGGCTGTTCCTGTGTTGATAGCAGAGTTAGCAGGTATTGCAATCATGATACCTTTGAGCGGAGAAGCCCTCTTAATGCTTGTTAAGATGCAGAATAGCCTGTTAAAAGCTGTTAGCTTGCCATGTTGTAGCTGCCTCTGCTTCCAATGTACTAACCTGCATCTTTATAAGCACAGAGTATTTTAAGCTAACTCAATTGAGCTAACGGGCCTGCTCAGTTGGACTACTCAGCTGAACAAATGTTTGCAGGATTGCACCCATTGCCTGTTAATATACAGCATGCTTGCCTGTAATACAAGTATTTGGTTAGCAATATAGGCATCAGTGCAGTTGAGACCAGTAAAACTTCCACACTTCTTTATTTGATACAATATCAATCCTCAAAAATAACAGGGTTTGCTCTTTAATCTTTCAGCGGGCAAGACATGGTTCAACTTCTCCAGGATATCTGTGGGGTGCTGGAACAATTTTTATAGTGGGGGTGCTGAGAGCTATTGAACCAAACTGTAAACCCTGTATAGAATGTAAATCACTTCAAGCCTTTGGGTGCAGCAGCACTCCCAGCACCCCTAGTTCTAGCAACGATGTCTGTCTTACAAATAGAAAAATTGTAAAAAATTCATAAAGCAGAGAAACCAGAAAATGGGTCAGTGGTGTATTAATTTTTCAACACAAGAATGTAATTCTCGTGCACATCCTTTCCAGGACCCCTTTGAAGTAAATAGCAGTAAAACTGGAATGAGTTTGCATTTGAAATCTGCATATTACAATTTTTAATGTTGCTGCATTTGAGTACAAAGAAAATTAATGAGTCTTTTAGAACTACACAATTTTATGTTTTGCTTTGAACATGCGGTTACATGGAGCAACAAGGTTTGTGCTAACCTAGTAGCAACAAGAAAGAGTAAGCAGCAGTGTCTCAACAGTTCAAAGGAATACCATGGGAGTTCTGCATCAAAACACAAAATCCCCATCCTTCATTACCATTGTCTTGAAACAGGCATTTGGGGGTAGGGGTGATTATGAGGAAGGGATTAGCTTCCTTTTTTTTTTTTAATTAATGTATACTTCTGAAACTCTGTAAACATCAGGATCAGACAAGTGTATGGAAAACATAACACCTTATTGGCAGCATGACCTTCAAAATGTCATCTACACTATAACAGTTCAAAGAATCTCCAGATTCATAAACTACAGTGTGCTGCCTTTGACAACTTTATCAAATGTTTTTCTAACATGCTTTGGGAAGAAGGTTAATCTAGTCTCTCACTTTCAATAAAATACAAAGGAAGGGCTCATTCTACAGATCTAATTTAAATAATCCAAAATTATAGTCTAACTATACTATTGCTCTAACACTGGGATGTTTATGTTTCAACTAAAGGATCAAAGGAAATGTAAGTACATAAGGAAAAGAGATGGTTAGGTAGGGTACAGGACTGTAGGGGAAATGAGCGTAATGTGCAATATTATGTATTATATATATATATATATCTTACAAAGAATCCCAGATGGAGATTTAGTGGGAAATTTTTCCTCCTCATAATTTCTTCCCCAATAACATCCACCATAGTCTGCAATATTTTACGTTTTGTTACAACACCACACCATGCAGAGAACAGGCAGATGACTCATAGATAAACCCACTCACTCTACAAGTCAATCTCACAGAAATTAAAATAGATATATTTGTATTCCCTTCCTCCCCCTCCCCCCCCCACTCCCCACCTGCCCTTACAGGTGGGAAGCAACAGGATAAATGCAAAAAGTAATATAACTTTATTACAATTACCTGTAATCTAGCTCTGTCAAGCCTGAATTCTCCTCTCACTTACACTGGTGTAAAAAAGGAATAACGCAAATGAATTCCATGAATTTACACTAATGTATAAATGATGTAAGATCAGAACCAGGGTCCATATTTTTATCCAATCACTCAGCTTTTGAGAATCCCTACTTGCCCATTCACTCACAGAGTGGGTGATATTTTTGTATGGGCAAATAAAATACTACTTATTTGTTCATTATAGTCACAGTAGTACAAGAACTGTGACTAGATTTTGGGTCTCAGCCAGAAAATGTTCAAGATATTTTTTCCTACATACAAATATTACAGCATAGATACTTATATGTTCTCATTTACAAACAAAATATGTTAACTGTCATTAATAAACAGTATTACAGGACAAGTTTATCTCAGTACATTACTGTTGGGTTGAAGTTAATCTTCAGCTCCCAGGATTTTTTTTTTTTAAACTTTCTGCTAAATATAACCCAAACCAAGTTTATATGTCATAACCTAATCTAAGAGATGAAGCCGTCTGTAGGTTTGATAGTGTAGTTCAGACTTCATTTCCATTTCTGCTTCCCTACTGAGACTTGTTCAGGGTGACAACTAATGCCAGTTGTAGCAATGCTTGGTTTTGTGATAAGGAAAGTTGCCAATTGGTAATGGAGAATAAACAGCCAACAGGTTTCACAGTCATCAACTATCACTTCATAACGACTTTTGTTCACTGTTATTCCACAACAGATCTATAGATGAAAGGCTCTGTAGGTCACTGAGAATCCCCTAGCCTTCCTCTTATTTTTTTTCCACTGATGTCATCTGTTTAGTCTAAGAGATAGAACAAAAGCTGTGTGTTACAACAACAGTGTATCATGGCTCAATGGTTGTTACTACACCATTGATATAGTGAACAAATAATCCATTTTGCACATTGAAAAACCTTGACCTGGATTCTGGTTTCAAATACATCATTGTAACTCCACCAGAGTCAATGACGTTACATCACGTAAACACGATGTAAGAGAAATCAGAATCCAGACCCCTTATTTGCATAAACTGCAAGCATAAATCTAAGTAAGACTGCAGTGAAGAACTATTGGCCAGAGTTGTGAACATAGGAGAAAAGCTCTTTAAAAGCTCATCAGCTTTCAGCCATTTGTTCACAGAAAGGGCAGCTGGTGCTCAAGTTTAAATATTAAGTATGGAAGCTGGCCAAATCTGCCCTTATTGCAAAGTAGGCTATACACAGTAGGTTGTACAAAATAATAAACGCTTAAATTTTAATGTCCGCTACAGATTTAATTATCAAACATAAAAGAATAACTTTCCCCCCTCCTAGGGGGAACCATGCAAAATTCTCTCAGGCTTTACAATAAGAATCCTAGTTTGGACCTTCCATTGGCAAGGGGTAAATTTCTCCTTACCTCCTAAGCCATGCTCACAACAGTCTAAACTAAGATTAAGTTCAGAGTCTCCTTTATTAGGCAAAAGTTTTCCCACTTGGTAGACTGAGAGCATTTGATTTCTTACTTATGAGTTGCTCATGTATCCTTGCATCACAGCCCTCCTTTCTATTTATATTTTACTGGATGAAATGTGCTGAATGTATGACCCAATACCCACTGGAAGAAACAGAGACTCCGACTGATTTCAGTGAGCTTTAGAACAGACCTCAAGAACTGGATTTTCCAGTGCCTTTAGTTCATGCAGTCATTTATACCTATACAAAGGGAACATAAAATGCTACCTGTAAAAGAGCCCCCTGAGGTTTCTTACCTAGATGGGGGAACCTGACCATATCAGTTACTGACACTGGGTGTCTCCAGCACAGGCCCCAGCTCCTTACAACTTGCAGAGACCACTTGCAGGCCTTTTTAGGTCTCTCTGGCTTAGCTGTGAACTCCCAGGATCTCTGTAGAGTCAGGGTGAAGGTCTCCTGGCTGGAAATTCCCTCTGTGGCTCCAGGAGTCCTTACAGCAGTCTCCTGCTTCAAACACTCCTTCCCAGGTCAGTGGTCAGAGGGCAGGGGTGTGGATAGGACAGTCAGAGGGCAGGGAACAGGGGTTGAATGGGGGCAGGGGTCCCGGGGGGGGGCAGTCAGGAAGGAGTAGGGGGTTGGATGGAGCAGTGGGGGGCTGTCAGGGGACAGGGAGCGGGGGTTGTGTGGATGGGGCAGGGGTCCCGGGAGGGCCATCAGGGAACGGGTGGGGGTTGGTTGGGGCAGGAGTCCGGAGGGGGCTGTCAGAGGGCGAGAAGCAGGGAGGGGGTCGGATAGGGGGCTGGGGCCGGGCCACGCCTGGCTGTTTGGGGAGGCACAGCCTCCCCTAACCAGTCCTCCATACAATTTCCGAAACCCAATGTGGCCCTCAAGCCAAAAGGTTTGCCCGCCCCGTGCTAACAGAAATAGCTTATGGCTTGTTTCAGAGTTGTCCAGGCTATTGCTGTTTCTGCACATGATTCATTTTTTTTAGCTCTGTAATCTTTCAAAATCCCTCGCCTGTGTGGACAATTGGTCACTCAAGGTCACCCATATAGACAGATCATATAACATGTAAGACTGAAGGGGAGATACAAAAAGTTGAATCTCAACCCCCAGTCTTCAGGATCTCACAGTATGGTTGGGAGACTCCATGTTGCATGCATATATTACAATATTTTAGACTAAGGAAATCTTATTTCAGTGCCATAAAAACTTCTTTAGGTAAGTTTTCTTTTTAATTACTTTACTAAAAAAGTCTATCCATAAACTGCAAAGTTCATCCTTAAATCACTGGAAAACAGAACATACCATTTTCCTATTATTCTATGAAATCTCATTCAATATGGATGATTTTGTTTTGTGGAAAAATCCATGTCTATTTTCTCTAAATCCATAAATCAATGGATAGGTTAGAGGCTAATGACCATATTAATGGTGGAAGAGTTGGGGAAATGAGGATTGGGTGAGGTTTTTTTTGATTGCACATTCTCATCCAAAACAAAATGAGGATTGGTCTCTGAGGAAGAAAAAGAAAATCTGGAATCAGCCAAGGCTGCCCTGTTTTCCCAAATGCTTAGGCACGAAGGAAAGGAACTAAATACATCACAGTATTACCATTAAATGAATTATGCAGCACCTTTGATAGACAGGATTTGTAATTCTCTCTTTACAAAAACAAAACACCCTCATATAGTTCTATTCCTATGATTATGTGGTGGTTATACTGAAAATAAGTAACCCTTTACTGTTAAATACACACTCATATGGGATTGTATGAAATGAATATCTTTGCAGAACTCATTTTAGAGGCACATTTGCTTTAGGGCTGTGCTGATACTTCCACCATCAACCTTATTTTCAGAGGTTTATAATTTGGCCATAAACACTCAATTCAGATTGAAATCCAGTGTCAGGTAAAATGCACTTTATATTAATCTTTGTATTGCAGGTTTCTCCTGATTTGTTACTTTAGGATACTGAATATTTTAGAAAACTCTCTTTAGATGATGATTAAAAAGTGAAATAAACCAATGCAAGCCAGAAGGATTCAGTCAAGACTAACACTCTGTACTCTATTTATATTGCCTTTTCTTTCAAACGGATGACTGAACATTTCATACCAAACCATAATTTTGAGGGATTTATCTCCAAGGGTTCATGGTACCATGCCTCAGAAAATCCAGATAGCCTCTTTCTACAAATCTTTATCAGATTTACCAGGACAAAAGCTCCTTTTACAGAAGATTTATCTATACTGTATTAACAGATGTAACAGAAAACTATGAAAGGCTGGCATGGTAATCATGGAAGCTTGAAAGATGCGGTGAAACCTCTGCTTTTCTTGCTTCAGTCTTAGTCTTGGCAGCACTTATATAATATAAAGAAATCTTTGCTGCTTACACACAGAGATCTCCAGGTGCTTCTCAAAGCATTACTCTTCTCATCTTACAAGTGGAGAAACTGAGGAACAGAGGGTGACATCACTTGTCCAAGTTTACACAGCAAATCAATGGCGGAGAAAGGAGTAGAATGGAGTCTCCAGACTCCCAATCCATTGCCATCTCCACTGGACTATGCTGTCTCTTCATATGTGATTAGATTGTGGGATTTAATCACAGACTTGGATAAGAGGCAGCACATAGCTGTGCCACACAGGATGATCTCTGGGAACCATTGTTCTTCAGGAAAGCACTGTTCCTCCCAAATCTCCCCATTACACTGGGAAGGAGGAGAAATATTATGCTTCACCTTTCTTGAGGTACATATGCTGCCCCGTCTCACACCCAGCCATGGCTCCAGTTCTACCCACTCACTGTCCATTCCCCCGCCCCCTGCTCAGGGATATGGAGAGCAGCATTGGGTACACAGTTCTTGTTCTCGTACTCACACCCAGAGCAAAGATTCAGGCTGTCCTATCAAAGTCACAAAGTGAAGCAGTGCTTGATCCGCTATGTGACCATGTCATGGCTAAGCAAAATAAAGCATACAATGAACCTTCCTCCCACTCTTAAACACTTGCCCCAACTTAAAGCAAACCCTCAAATAATTTTTTCCTGACATTTGGTTCCTTCCCCCCCCCCCCCATCATGGTTCATTTTTCTGTGTCTCTGTCCTTCTGTATTCCAGCCATGCTAGGAAATGGAAGTGCTAAAATGCAGTGAGGTAAGCTATTCTCAAAGTATTTATGGGACGATTAGAAATAGGAACTATCCTAACTGTCAGCTATCTGGCCTAATTTTTTAAATAATTGCAAGAAGCACTGCTCAAGAGTTCAGATTTAACTGTTTATCCAAACCAAACTTTTTCAAGTTCAACCACTGAGGTTTAACTACCATGAAGGTTATCTATCATAGGTACTTATATGGTCACTATTACCATAGTGTTATGTGGGGTGTAACCCACGCAAGTCCTGAGTGGGCTAAGGTGGTCCTGAGATGCCATTTAACATACTAGGATGGGGAGCCAGGCTTAACTGATCGTGAAGCCCAGCTTGGCAGGAGCAGACTGGTTTGTATAACAAGAGGAAGTTTGTGCAGAAAGGTGCTGCTGGGACACAGTTTGCAGTCAGAGTCTGGGAATAGAGAGGTAGTGAGGAGGAAGCCAAGGGGGGCAGAAAGGAAAACCTGGGATCCTAGCCAGACTAGGAGAAGGCTGGGAAGAAAATCTGGGCTGCAGGGGAAGGAAACGCCCCTAGGGACTGAATGACAGGGAAGGGTAGGACTGGGTGAGGGCTTTGAAAAATGAGTTAAGCCCTGAAAGAAGGCAAGGCTAGGAAAACTTATGGAAGAGGCCCCAACTAAAGGGGAAAGAAACAATAGAGAGGCTTGTGGGACAGAGCTTGTCCCTGAGCAACTGAGAAGGAGACTTCTAAAGCAAGCTTGGAAGAAGAGAGGTTCCAGAGAAGAAGACCTGAGAGTCAGTGGTCCAGAGAGAAGGCCCTGGGAAGCACCCCTCTATGACAGAGTGAGAAGGAACTCTGCAGAGCCTGGGAGTGGGGTGAAGAGCATGATTCTGAGGATTGATTCTGAGCAGAATAGAAGAGGTTTTTGTTCCTTTCTGTTGCAACATTATTACCCCATGCTCTGGGACCATCCCACCTCACTCGGTCCTAGAGCCTGGGCTCCAGCCTGAGCCTGGAAGTCTACATAGCAATGAAACAGCCCTGCAGCCCGAGGCCCATGAGCCCGAGTCAGCTGGCACGGACCAGCCACAGGTTTTCCTTTGCTATGTAGACATATCCTCAGTGACTTGGCCATAGGGCCAAGCCAGAGAAGACCTGGTGAGAGCAGATGGCCAGCTGGAGGTTCTGGAGATGGGGCCCTTTTGCACCATGGCACCCTGACACAAGGGGGCACTAAAGGTGATGAGTACACAATCTTACACATAATATATGAGCACCTTACAATCTTAAATGTTTTATCCTCACAACATCCCCTGAGGTATGGAAGTACTGTTATCTCCATTTTACAGATGGGGAATTGAAGCAAAGAGAGACTAAGTGACTTACCAGGGTCACACACAAAATCTGTAGTCCCCAAAATCTACTGTCCTAATAGCTAGACCAAATATCTATCTACCTACCTCTCTTAAGTAGTTCTATGGTGGGTACGTCTACATTGAAATGGGAAGTTGGCATAGCCATGCTAGCTTTATCTAGCTAGCACAAAAATAGTTAAAAATAACAGTGAAGATGTGACAGCATGGGCTTGCATGTCCCAGCACCACAAGTGTCCCAGATTCCCCAGAGTACTTGTGCAGGCTGTGTTGCTGTATCTACACTGCTATCTTTAGCTTGTGCTACCTTAGCTGCTATCACACCTCAAATTGCAGTGTAGACATACCCAAGGCCCATCCTTGTCTCTGTGGAGTCAAAGGCCAATCTCCCATTGATTTTAATGTGAGCAAGAGTAGTGTTTCTTTAACATACAAAAATCTAGACTAACATCAATCTCTAATCAGACCCCCCAAAAAGTACATGAATCAATGCACATAACATAAAGGCTAGATTAAGATGCACCTCCTATCTATGGATTCACAATCCATGTTTTCTTATTTTGAATGAATTTCATGGAGTCCCTACTTCTGTGAATTATACAGAGCAAGCAAAACACATAGCCAAACATGCACACGATTTTGACAGGTCTCTTGTTCAGTTAGAATGGTTGAAATTCTCTTCTCATTTTATCACAAATATCAATCTAAAAAAAATACAAGATTGAAACATTTTTTTTCTGCATGTAAAATTTAGGACTTAGAACAGCCTTTAAAATAAAGGACTAGAATGGTCCTGGTTTTGTCAGTATTTTACATTTTTATTCTGAGAAATACAGATCTCTGAATAAACAGGCCTTGGCTTTCTTGTTCTTTCCATTACATTTATTGGGATAGTTGCTGCAGAGGAGATGTTATTAATGTTCATGTTTCTTTTGCATGTGCAGCAAATGCCTGGGTGCCGTGCTGGGCACATACAAGCAGTGAATGTAAATTTAAATAATGAAAGAAAAGTGGGGTTTATGATTTCCTCTGCAGAGCAGGAAATCTCATGAAGTATGAATATTTTGTATTGACATGTGAAAGGAAAGGCAAATCTTGAGACTGATGATGTCTGTGTAACTCTGCCAATAATTTGTATATGATCTAAGAGTGACAATTAAAACAATACCCTTATTCATTCAGTTTACACACAGATTCCTTAAAAAAAAAAAGGCTGTTTTGCCATTTTAAAAACCTCACAGTTTGTGATCCTTTGTTACATTACATTAAATGCCATTTATTGTTTTAATCTGGGAGGCGGGGCATTTATAAAACCAAATATATCCTGTATGTCTTACAATAAAATAAAGGGGTGGCGAGGGATAAAGTAATGCATTGATTTCATGTCATGATTTCTTGCTTTGCACCAATCCTTACTGGACCCCTTCTGGGACTGGTTCTGAGGCACTGCCAAGGGAGCAGAATTCTTCTGCAACAAAGCCTCATTATGAACAACCAACCCCAGGCCATTTCTGGGTCCTCAGTTATACAAGCTTTATTTATTAATACATTTTTCCATATCACATATAGAGCAGGGACTGTTAATTAGCATAAATTTTGCAGAATAAAAGAAATTTAAATTACATAATCTAGCACTGCTACCTCACACAATATTGAAATTGACCTTCACCCCCTCCTGCCCAGATAGTGTTTATTTGTAACTCAGATGTACTCAGAAGCCACTAGCTACCATTGGACTGTGTCACGCCAGAGGGACCTCTGAAGTGATGTTGTTTCAGGGAATCGGTGCCAAGCCAGAGAGTGTGGATCTGTAACATAACTTCACAGAATTTGGGGTGAGTTTAGAGATCGTGGTTTGCTTCTGTCAAGCTGTATGCAGTGGCTCAAGAGCCTAGTACCAACCTCAGAGCAGATTGTTAAGAAGCATGGCACAAACCCCAAACTGGTTGTGAGTTCTGAACTTAGATTTCACCAACCAAGCATCAAGTATGAACTCCTGAGAAATTATAACAGCCTTAATATGGAGTCACAGACCAGTCACTTACCCCATGTCAATTACGTTTTAGATTGTACACCAAAGACAACACTTGTAGCTAATCCTATAATAAATTAATTAAAATTTATTAACTAAGAAAAAGAAATGAGAGTTATTTACAAGGTTAAACCAGGTAAATGGACACTCACAAATAAGCCATGGTCTTGAGTTTCAAAATGTAATATAACTGCTGTAATATGCAGAGAGAGAGAGAGAGCGCTAACCCAGGCTAAATAGCTGGGTATCCCTTGCTTATGTTTCGAAATCTTGCCCTCCCAAAGTCCAAGCAGCATAGAGAGATCCAGTTTCTTCTTGTCAGGGATTTTTATTCCCTTTCCCCAGAGTTCAAGTTGATGGGAGAAGTCCCCTCTTCATTGGTGTAGGGGGAGCAATCAACAGAGTCTTGTCATCTGATATTCTACAAAGGTTGCCTGGTGTGTATGGGCCTTCTGTTATTGGGCAGGAGATAACACCCCCTGTGACAAACAAGTATTTCACACTTGGTAAGGCTTCTCTTCTGACTGGTGGTTTCCAGTTTCAGAACTGACATTTTACAGTTACAGAGCAAACATTTAAATATTACCTTATAACATGGGATACCAATATTATAAGTGAGATTGATGCATGCAGCAACTTACAAGCATTTCATAAAGTCTAAACACATTTTTATAAATCTAACAATACTAACACACAGGCAAGCCAGACTGGTTTCAAGCTGAGCATTTCTCAGTATTCAGTTGAGGGCTTGGGTCCTGGCATGAGCTGGCACCTAGTCTCCCAGTGTCAGTTTCCACCCTATTTCTAAACAGCTGGATGCCCAAAGAGAGCCAGAGTGTTGTAGAGTAGGTTGGGTACACTGGAGGTGCAACTGGGAGTGCATTTTAGGCCATATCTAAACTACCATTTACATCAGCAAAGCTTATGTCGGTCAGGTGTGTGAAAAAATTCCCCTGAGTGACACAAGTTTCGCCAGCACAGTGCTATGTCAGCAGGATAGCATCTACCACCAACATCGCTACTGCCACTCATTGGGGGTGGTTTAATTTTGTTGATGGGAGAGCTCTCTCCCATTAGCACAGAGCGGCTACATGGGAGATCTTACAGCGGGTCTCAGGTGTAGACATAGCCTTAGTGAATAGTAGACCCAGGGCACATGCTGGGAAGCTCAGGGAATGATTTCTCCCACAGCATAAACCCTCCCAGTGCTCCTACTGGGATGGTATGACTCTGCGCTTCTTGGGTCAGCATCTGTCAAGCACAATTTGACTCTAGACAATTCTTTTTTGGGGACTGATGCACTTTTAGCACACACATCCTACAAAACCATGCAGAGTCATGTGTATTGAGGGACTACTCTAGAGATAATAGGTCAGCCTTTGTTTACTCTATTTTATAAAAGACACTCAGGGTCCTACGAAACAAATAACTAGATTCCTGCAGTCTTTTTGTGTGCCAAGGAAAACCTAATACGTCATTGTAACTATGAGTAGAGAGTAAAAAAAGTGATCTATCAGACTTTAAACAAATGCTGCCTGAACTGTTGCATGAACAGCACCATATAACATCTAGTCATCAAAGTGATGAAGTGTTGCTTCCCGTTTACAATAAAAGCTTTAGATTTATATCATACCCATTCCCTTCTCTTCCCCCCCCCCAATTTATCAAAATGGTGTAACCTTTTAATTTTAAAAAGGACAAGTGTAACATTTTAAAAATGTTACACAAAACGATACACATTAACAGAATAAATGTCTATGGCAGAATAAACTGGGAATCCAAGATGGCAAGCAGACAGCCTTCAGTAGTGTGCTGCTTTCAGTTGCTCTATTTTAATTGGAAGTTTGATTCTTTTGACTATGTTATCATATGGTAATAGTTTTGGGGAAGATGACCTGATATGTAAACTCCCTGGATCTGACAAATTCTACACAAGTTCTACTCAAACTTGTACTCGCATCTTCAAGACCTTGAATAACACCAACCTGTATCTTGAATCTCACATCTGTCCCTTTTTGCTCAATACCAGTGATGCCATTCCCAATACCCCTTCATGTTCTTAATTTCACATCTTCCTAAATTCTTCCATGTTTGGATCAATCTGGTAACCCCAGTATGCCAGATTCCCTCCTTACTCAAATCCTTCCTAATGATTCAAAACTTCTATCAGGCGCACGAACACTGACTTATGTATTCTTAATGTCCTCTTCGCCCCAACATAATAGAAGAGGAAAAGTAAATGAAGGAGAGAAGGAAGACATAAAAGGAGAAACAGTGGTAACTTCACCACATGAATGTAATAAATCTCTTACTCTTCCCCCTCTCCTTTTCTCTTTTCTTCCTCTCCTACTATTGCGCAATCTCTCTCTCTTTCTTTCATTGAATCACATCTAATGTGAGATTATAATCTCCTAGGAGCAAGGATTATGTTGTAGTTGTTCTCTAATGCATGCATCATAAATTAGTTTCTATATAGATAATACTTCATAAAAGTTTAGACACTGTTATTCTAGCTGTAATGGAGAGACTGTTGATTTAAGAGGGCAAGACTCTGAAAGGCAACCTGAAGACTTTGAGAAAACTGCATACTCTGAGTCACAGCTTTCCAAAATGGCTAAATCAATGTACAGGGTGCTATTTGACTGGAGAATATGGACAAGGACAATGGGATGTTGAATTGGTAATTAGGTTACAAAATCAGATTAATTATATATATAATTAATCTGATTTTGTAACATTATATATATATATATGGTGCTCATCATCCAGGCACTTGGATGCCTTGCATCAATATAACAAACAGTAGAATATGTTGTTAATTATTATTTATTATTATATATTACGTGTATTACTGCAGTGCCCATGAGCGCCACTCATGGCCAAGCACCCCATTATGCTAGGCACTGTACAAACACAGAAAAAAGACAAGTTCTGCCCCACAGAGCTTTGTCCCATTACCAATTCTTGCTGTTTTATTATTTAAAAAGTCAATGAAACACCAGGCTAACCACTTAGGATCACTAAACATGGATGCCGACTGACCACAAGAGACAGCAGATACCTGCGCCATCTCCTGAGATTCAAAAATATATGAGATTACTGGTTGGGTTTCATGAGATGGAAGGAAAGCACAGGTTCTCTTTCACACACACCTTTTTCTTTTTTTAATTAAAGGATCATGAATGTGCTGGTTGTCTACAATTTTGGATTTCCTCTGCAGTGTATCAATACATACCATTTTGGTAAGGTCACTCATGCAACAGCCTGCATAAGACCAGAGGAATATGCCACTGATACTATGAGGCGACTATTGTTGAAACTGGCATGCAAGCCTAGTTTTTAAAGTTCAAGGGTTTTATATTATCTGGATTTTCTTTAGTTCTTTCATATTATTTAGAGAGCATTTATGACTGTAAAATAAACCAGTGGAGTTATGCCTGTTTATACTAACTAAGGATCTGGCTATAAGTCTGAAATATATTTGACTCTGTCATTACAGGATGAGGGTTTCCTGTGGAGACCAGATGTACAATATACATCTTTTCTTATAAACAGATATTGTAGAGTTTCTAAGAATAATAATGACTCTATCCAAAAGGAATGAGACAGCTTCAGATCTTTTACCCTTCAAACACAGATATTTTTTCCCCCGGTTAGATTTTTTGTTTCTGTTTTCTGGATGCTACTAAATTGGTGTGATAGAGCATATAGAATATTAAAAGTACTTTATCAGTGTAATTGTCATACATGACTACTTCTGTCCAGGGGAGTGCGACAAGAGAATGAAAGATGGGAGGCACAGTGTGCTAATGAATTATTCTTGCAATTGAGGAGAGTCTCAGAGAATAGTTCTATAGCTTTAAAATACTAGAGCAGCTAACAGAGTGAAACAGGAAACAAGGGGCTGGGAGAAATTTCAAGAACGATTCAAGCTGTGTAACTTGTGAACTTAAATTAAAGACCATTTTTGAGCCACTTTAATCTATTTTGCCTTCCTAATCCTGCATTGGTCAAAGCAAGTGAAAATTAATTTGCTATTCCCCACCTACAATAACTTTTCATTTGTTCACACCACAAAATGGCCACATAACTTGCAGAGTTGATATTCTGCATGAGAGAGGCCTCGGATTAGAATAGCAGAGGTGCTGCAGGTTAGCACTGATATATGTTTTAGAAGAATTTTATGGAGAGGTTTGCACAGCAGCTCATACATACAGGATGGTTAATTTATTAGCCCTTTGCTTTCAGGAGCCATATGTTCACTTACAGTTTTAACAGAAAAATTCTGCTCATACAGAAAACTTACTAAGGGCAATGAATGCATTTCTTGCTGAAATGTAAATTCTTCTGAATTACTCACATCTATAACTAACTGAAAATGTTATAAGCCCTAATTTAGTAAAACCCATAGGCACATTGTGACGGGTTCAGTCACAGAGTTTCCCATAGGACTGGCACCTGATGTGCTGAGACTACCTCTGAGCCCATTTTCCCTGCCAGCTTCAGACTTCAGAACCCTGCCTCGTGAGCCAGACACACTAGCCTGCTGCAAACACAGATTCAGGTCTGAACCATGTCCCCCAAAAGCTGCAGACTTAACTGAAAACAGCTTAAGAATTGCTCCTTTCCCTAGCACCCGGACACCCAGGTCCCAATGGGATCCAAACCCCAAATAAATCCGTTTTACTCTGTTTATACAGGGTAAACTCATAAATTGTCCGCCTTCTATAACACTAATAGAGAGATATGCACAGCTGTTTGCTCCCCCCGGTATTAATTACTTACTCTAGGTTAATTCATAAGCAAAAGTGATTTTATTAAATACAAAAAGTAGGATTTAAGTGGTTCCAAGTAATAGCAGACAGAACAAAGTAGGTTACCAAGCAAAATAAAACAAAACTTGCAAGTCTAAGCCTAATACATTAAGAAACTGATTACAGATGAAATCTCACACTCAAAGATGTTCCAATAAGCTTCTTTCACAGACTAGACTCCTTTCTAGTCTGGGCCCAATCCTTTCCCCTGATGCAGTCCTTGTTCCAGCTCAGATGGTAGCTAGGGTAGGGTTACCATTCGTCCGGATTCTCCTGGACATGTCCAGCTTTTTAGGTTAAAAATAGCGTCCGGGGGGGGGGGGGGGGAGATTTGTAAATATCTTTAAATGTCTGGCATTCTCCCCCACCCTGCAGAGCACGGCATGGGTGATAGGGTGGCCGGCTGGATTGAGCCACTAGCATGGGTTTCTAGCAGCCAGAGCCTCTCCTCCCCTTCCCCCCCTCCACTCCCCTGCAGCTTCAAATCACTGGCCAGGAGGCCTCTGGCAGCCTCCAGCAGCTCTAGAGCTCCTCCCTCCTCCTTCCCCTCCCCCTCCGCTGCTGCCCAGCGTGCCGCTCCTTGGGGAGAGCCAGGACACGGCTGTTCTAACCTGCTTTTGCAGGGGGGAGAGAACCGCCCCGCAGCAGGGAAAACAGAGTTTAGCTCCTGTCTGGAGCCCAGGTGTCCGTTTCCTCGTGGGGCACTGGTCATGCCCTCGCTGGAACGGAGCGGGGGCAAGGGGAGGGTGACTGCGGGGTACTTGACCAATGGAAAGGATGCCTGGCAGCAGTAGCCGTGCCCAGCCTGGTGCTGGGCACTGGGAAATAGATTTTGGGGAAGATTTTAAAAAACAAAGCCCCAGACAGATGATGATTAGAGGCCTTGGGGGGTCCCCCCCCTTAATGTCTTCTGAAGTCTCCCCACTCCCAGGCCCTCTGAGCCAATAGTGGCTGTGTCCAGATGCCCCCTGGAGTGTGCTGCGGAGCAGCACGGTAAGGGAGCTGGGGGTTGGAGAAAGGGCAGGGGGGTTCTGGAGGAGGCAGTCAAGGGACAGGAAGTAGGGGGGTTGGATGGGTTGGAAGTTCGGGGGGGGGCTTGTCAGGGAGTAGGGGTGTGGAGAGTGGCTGGAGCAGTCAGGGGACAGAGAGCAGGGGGGTAGATGGGTTGGAGGTTCTGGGGGGGCAGTCAGGGCACAGAGAGTGGTTGGATGCGCGTAGGAGTCCCGGGGGTCTGTCTGGGGGCGGGGGTGTGGATAAGGGTCGGGGCAGTCAGGGGACAGGTAGGGGATAAGGTCCTAGGGGAGCAGTTAGGGTGGGGAGGTCTCAGGAGGGGGCAGTCAAGGGACAAGGAGCTGGGGGGGTTGGGGATTCTGAGGGGGGCAGTCAGGGGGTGGGAAGTGGGAGGGAGTGGATGAGGACAGGGTGGGGGCAGGGCTAGGACGTCCTCTTTTTTGATTGTTGAAATATGGTAAACCTAACCTAGGGGATTTCTCATGACTGCAGCCCCTTTGTTCTGTTCCACCCTCCTAATATAGCTTTGGCATAAGGCGGGACTCTTGTCTCTCTGGGTCCCCATTCCTCCTTCTAAAAGGAAAAGAACCAGGTTTAAGATGGATTCCAGTACCAGGTGACATGGTCACATGTCTTGGGAGACCCCAAGCCTTCATTCTTCCTGGCCTGACTCACAGCAAGGCTTTCAAGTAAACAGAGCCATTTACAACTAATTGTCTTAGTTGATGGGAGACATCAAGATTCCAAACAACCATTAATGGCCCACACTTTGCATAATTACAATAGGACCTCAGAGTTATATTTCATATTTCTAGTTTCAGATACAAGAAGGATACATTTATAGAAATTGGATGACCACACTCAGTAGATTATAAGCTTTATAAGGATACCTTACAAGAGACCTTTTGCATGAAGCATATTCCAGTTATAGTCATACTCATTAGCATATTTTCATAAAATCATATGGAGTGCAATGTCACACACATAATGAACTTAATCACAGTTCCTTAAAATTAAGCATGTGCTTAAATTCTTGGCTAAATTAGCACTATAAGTGGCAGAAGAAAATAAGGGATTGTAACTACAGGTTTTTTGGTAGAACAGTAGATTAAAAGCAGTATCAACTTAATAATGGCACAAAATGTAAGATTTCATAAAGAGGATGTTACACCATGAAGATATATTTTATAGTCATGTAGCATGGCTGGTACTCACCACCATGGCGCCTCCTGTTGGTCATCTGGGAATTAGCTCAGTTCCAGCCTCGGAGCACTTCCTGCTGGCCAGTGTCTTCTTACCAGGGCCTGCTTCCTCCTAGTCTCCACCACTTATAGCACTGCAGGCCCCAAGTCCCTCCTGGACCCCGGTGCCCCTGACCTTGGGGTGCTGCCCCACAGCAGTGCCCCCACACTCTGGGTCTCCCTCCCCTAAGCCCATCTCGCCTCAGTGACCCTCTGCCAGTCCTCATCTAGCCCCCTCCCTCAGGAGCAAACTGCGGTCTGAAGTGGCCACTCATCATCGGCAAGGGGGTTTGGACCTGCTGCCTTTCCAGCCCCAGCTGCCTCCCTCCAGCCTTAGTACCTCCCCTGGCCTTTAGCAAGGCCTCAGCCTGGGGACTCACCAGGCCAGAGCTCCTCAGCTCTGCCTGCCTTTCCCCAGCCCTGTTCTGCCTCAGGTACCCTGCTTGGTCTCCCAAGCAGCCTGGTCCTCTCTGCTCCTCATCTGGAGCAAGAGTCTTCTCTCATTCGCTCAGCCTGCCTTTTTTATCAGGGTCAGCTGGACCCTAATTGAGTGTGGCCACACCTGTGGCTGTTTACCCAACCAGCCTCCCCTGACTGCTCTTAACCCCTTCCTAACCAGAGCGGAGTGACCGCCCCGCTAGAAGTCATTACAAAAGAGGTTGGAGAGCTTACAAAACATAATATATATAGAAAGTTTTTCATTATTGTTTTGAAATTCAAAGGCTAAATTGTTCCTATAGTAGCCCCGGGAAGCTCTGTGATCCAGAGACACTCATCTGAGGTATAATTACCTCCCTGCTTCCCCCTGGTTCCATTGAAGAATAATTTGTCCCTGGCCTAGGCCAGCAGCAAATTATAATATCCCATGCCAGTCAGTGGGTGGAACCTTAGGCCTGGCTTATACTTGGGGGCGGGATCGATCTAAGTTACACAACTTCAGCTATGTGAATAACATAGCTGAAGTCTACGTACTTAGATCTACTTACCACGGTGTCTTCACTGTGGTAAGTCAACGACTGACACTCTCCCATCGTCTCCGCCTGCGCCTCTCACCCTGGTGGAGTACCGGAGTCGACGGGAGAGTGCTCAGCGGTCAATTTATCACATCTAAATTGGATGTGATAAATCGACCCCTACTGGATCGATCGCTGCCTGTCAATTCAGCAAGTAATGTAGACAAGCCCTTAGACTTGCTCATTCCCTAAAGGACTCTTCATCCACACCCCAAAAACTTGTTCTTCAGGAATATACCTGCACACCTCTTGTCTGGGTCCAAGTAGAACAGTCAGGAATGTCAAGGGGTTCTTATTTCCTGAAAGTATGTAGTCCATGTCACAATCTAGCTGAAAGAAGATTGGGATTTTTAATTTAAATAGGTTTCAGAGTAGCAGCCGTGTTAGTCTGTATCCGCAAAAAGAACAGGAGTACTTGTGGCACCTTAAAGACTAACAAATTTATTAGAGCATAAGCTTTTGTGGACTACAGCCCACTTCTTCGGATGCATATTAATTTAAATAGGCAATGGTATTGTGAACTCAAACACAGAAAGCAAATATATTAACAGACATGACACTCCTCAGTTTAGTTTCATGGTCCAAGCTGCAGAAAATGCAAAAGGGACTTGTTATCAGTAAACTCCTTTAACTCTCACTGCCCTTTGGGATAATTAGCATGTTCCAGAATTAACTGCATATTATATGAAATATAGTTTATTTAAATGATGGGATAATGGGTAGCTTATATATTAACACTCCTCCTCTTGTCATCATACAAGCTATTCTACTATGCAGGTAGTTCAAAGTAAGTTTCTGTATCCTGAAATTTGGAAAGGACTTCATAAACACACTGTATGCCATAAAAGGCATGTAATAATTTTAAAGACTTTGATGCTAATTGGGCTTTATATTGTTATAGTGCTCATACATTAAACTCACTGAGTATTTAATTAATACAATTTGTAATTATTATTCTGGTATAGGGATCTAATTGTACTTTACAAAACCCAGTTCCCACTTAATCCATTTATACTGATGTAGTTGCCACTGGTTTATATGGATCATTGGGGCATTTGGTTGTAAAGATCAGACTGGATATGATTTCTTTGGTTTACTGTGATATTTTCAAAAGTAGTAAATAATTGTGCAGCTTGAATTACAGGAGCCAGTTAAAGCCATTGTAAATTGGTTGACTAGCTAGGAGAATTCATGGTTTTTCTAAAATGGAAGCTTCACTACTATGCATATGCCTTATTTGGGAAGTTCCATGTTGAATGGATCTACCTGTAGTGATCCTTTGGATGTTACAGTCAAAAGAGGGATTGCCAAGATTGATTCTGAACATAGAATTCACTTTATATGATGTATTATTGAATGACTATGTATGTATATATCTGTAAATTTGACAAAAATGTATTCTTAAGTGAAAATTAAAGAGGGGAAATTGCCAACCTAAGTTCTTAAATAAACCATCAGTCCCTGTTGATATGTAGATGAATTGGTTTAAAAGCAGACAGGGGACATCTGATCCACAAAAGAGTAGTGGCCAGACACATAATAGAGAGGACCTAATTGTTCTCAAGGGGAAGGTGTACTGATAACACTGTTCTTATTGTCCATTACCCTCCACAATAATAATGGCCAGAGAAGATAAGATTCATAAACACTGTATTAAGTTATAATAGAATCAATGCATTCACCACTACAGATGATTTGTTACTGTTTGTATTCACATTAACTGAAATAACTCCTTTTTTGTCATAAAATTGCTTTGTACAGTTTTGATATTTTCCTTCTTCTAATTTAGATTATTTGAGTTTCCAGAGTTTCTAGTTCCTATCTTGCTTTAATTTCCAAGCTAATCAGCTCACCAATCTACAGTAAAATCAAAGCACCTGCTTTTCATTCATTTAAAATCCCTTAAGAGGCATATTTCAATCACATTTAATGGGTACTGCTGCTACTCGCTGCCTTGTGTTGGGCTTCTCTTTTAAAAACTGGCAAGAGCTCATTTCAGAGACCCAGTTACCATAGAATTCAAAGTAAAGGATTAAATACAAACAGTCCCCACATGACTTGATCATTGCCTAAAATAATGTACACTCCGAATATTTTAGAGATTAAGTTTGCTTTGAAGATTTTTTAATTCAAAACTTTCAAGGACAGGAAGTGGTAAATTAATTCCTAAAGTGGTGAAAATAACACTTTGAAAGTGGAACTGCGATCAGCCTCTATGCTAGAAAAGGTATTTATAAATTGCATTAAGTTGTGTGTGCATGCACACACACACACAGTGCATGCTGACAGACATAATATTGCTTGGAGGATTTTCAGACTGGATGGAACTCAATTCTTGATTCAGTGCAACAATTTTCTTTTCACCATTTTTCTCCTCTCCTTGGCAGTGAGTAGAAAATTGAAAACTTGCCCCACCTTCCTCAAGTCTTATAGAGATTAATAGTTCCTGCATCAGATGCAGGGTTAGGAAAGTAGGCTTTAAAAAATCAGCAGTCAGCACAGAAGGAGAGCTTCCTAGCCGCAATAAAAACAACACTGCATTTCATTTCCCAACCAAGAAACACTGGGAAACCAATTTTATTAAAACTGTGGAAAAGCTATAACTATACATTGCAAACCACATCCACTGCCAGGAGTCCTGGTGAAGATAAATATGCTGAAATATAAAAGGAGTTGTGTGTTATCAAGAATGTGATTATAATAAAATTAAATATATTGGGAGTGTCAGTATAGTTTTAAGTATAAAAGAACTCCTTCTATATCATGTATGGTGGAAGACCACATAGAAAACTCTCAAGCACTCCTCACTAAGGGCCTGATCCACAGCCCAGTGAAATCAGTTGGAAAATCTCCATTGACTTAAATAGACTTCAGTTACAGGAGCCATTTAAAGCAATTGTAAATTGATTGACTGGCTAGCAGAATTCAATAGGCTTTGAGTCAGGCCCTGAGTTGACCGCTCTGATCCTCTTTGGAGTTATGACCCCAGGAACCACTCAGTGCCAACTAGCAGAGGGTCCCCTCAGGCCTGATACACTTATTAGTCCAACACACTGTCACAACATATATTCCATGGTGTCATGTAAGGTATTATATGTAAACTAGTGGCACACTGGTCCCCAAAATCATTCCTTGATGTATGTACAGACTGTATACAATGAGTTAACGATATGTGCTGGAAATACATCTTTAAAATGTGTTTGAGAGGCAGAGCATGAACCCAACCTGCCTTAGACAAAGGAATGTGTATTTACCTGTCTTACCAGCTTGGTTACAGGCAGAGGACAATAGAAGTACACTTACGTGTAAGGTAAACAAAGCCATCAAGCTAGACAAGTGGGGAAGAAAACTGTTTAACAATCAGGCCAGAGGACAGAATATGCACCTCAGGAAGACTTCCTGGCTCTTGACACAGAGACAATAGACTTTGGGTAATATAAGTGGGACAGGCAAGAGATGCCGGTAACTTGATATAAGTAAGAAAACTGCTTAGGCGATGACTGTAACTCGCTAAAATTAAGTTTTAGTCACTACAAAAATTGTGTTTTGTTCTGTTTTCTTTATTACCATACTGTTTGGTTTATTCTTGCTTAGTATAACTTAAATCTCCATTTTGGCTAATAAACTTAGCAGCAGCAAAGCTCGGACCTGCTAAGGGAGAGTAGTAACACAGTGGCTCACATCATAGGAGTCCACACAACCTTTGAAAGCACTGAAAATAGTTAGGTACAAAAATGGTTGTATCCTATCTTGTGTGTTCCTCTCAGCAAAGAGACCAATGCTCTAAATAGATCTGCAGACCGTATTCCCTGTTTCTTATTTGGTTACTTTTTAAATATTTTGTTACCTGATCTCATAAACCATTGAACTCTCTCTAAAACACATGGCAGGAGAATGAGATACCAAATTTTAGGAATATGTTCCTCATCTGCATTCATTAGGTAGTATTTTTCCTTTAAATTGTTTTACTATTAAAAAAACTATTTGTTTTTACTTGTCTTCAGCACATTATGGCTGATGGAAATAAGAATCTGGTTCTTAAAAGTTACAATATGATTCAAAAACATAGAAATTGCCTTTAGTGTCCATTCCAGAAGGGAAGTTCACTATACAGTGAAAGACTTTCAGCTATGCTCTGGTTACAAGAGATGGTCGAAATGGTGAGTTGGAAACTTTTTATTGATTGATTGATTGCAGAGCAAGGCCTATTCCTATTTTTAAACCTGATATCTTGCACAAAAAGCTTTTGATGTTTTCAAAATGTTTCAGTTTTTGGTCAAAATTGAAATCTTTGCAATTTTCAATAAAAATTAGAAACATTTTGAAAATATAAAAAAAATAGTTCCAATTTGAAGTCCAAGTAATGGAAACAACTTTTGAAATTTCAAAACTTTCCAACTTTTTTCCATTTTTTTTTTTACCAGTTCTACTGGTTACATATCCTTGTGTGGTACCAGCCACCAGAAAGTACATGCTTATGAAGTTGGGCTTGTTCTTGCCTTCCCTTAAAGTTCATCTTTCCTGTAGATGTGATATCCATCTTTGCTCCAGGGGGTTGTACATAAGGGGATTTTGCCTAGAGTAAGATAAAAAAAAAGTGTATTAGAGACTCCATGCTATGTTAAAGAGAGTGTTTCAGTTATCCGTACCTTGTGAAAAATTTCTGAGGGTGCCCTTACAGGCAGGGATTCTTCAGTCTGCCTGCATCAAATCTCTGATATTGGCAGCGTGGCTAGATAGAATTCAAAATTAACTTTTATCCAGTATTACCCTCAAAAGCTAAGGCTAAATATCAGAAGCCCATTTTCCGAGAGTTGTCTTAAAACTCCTAAACCCCCTTCCTATGATGGACTACTGCTGGAATCTATAGATCTGATTTCCTGAGGGAGATAAAAAGCTTGCTTAACAGGTCTCTGAAAATATTTCTCTCTCAGATTCACAAGCATACTTCTCCATTGCTGCTGCTGTGGTGGCACTGTGTTTTCCATACTGAAAGAGGGTCCATATGCCTCTTTAAAACCTTGCTTTTGGTGCTGAGATGTTTGTAAGTGGCAGCAAGTGGCTCCAGCTAGTGCTAAGTGGATTCAATGGTTCTGAGATTTACATGCCATGCTGTATGGATCTATGGCGGCAACACATTCAGAGTACTCCAGTTAAAGGTAAGTACCAAGTTAAAGATATTTTTTCAATTAAAATGTAGTTGATAAGCTCTAGTACTAAACCCCAGGGACTCTAGGAATTACAGCGGAGGACAATGAGAAAAAGCCTTGGTAATTGATAGCTTAGCAGCTATCAATACAACTGCAATCACTACCATACAGAGAAAAAATTTAGCTCTAAGAAGGAACCCAATACTCAGTGTCCAAGGGTGCCAAAGTCAGATGGTAGATGATGAAGGAATTAAGAGAGGACAGTAAACTGAAGTCACATTAATCAATATATCATCAATTACTCTTAATAGAGCTGTCTCAGTCTTATCTACCTCCCTTTCTGAAAACACACGAGAACTCTATTCTGAAATTCACTCTGTTTTCTGGAATGTGTCAGTAAATAATATGCAATGGCAGGTTTACATGTTTTACTTCTTTCCACTGACATGGAGAATGTAACGGCAGAATTTCAAACAAACTAGAAGGAGCTCCCTAGTTTGAAATCTACTCCCAGATCCAACTCTGTGAAAAAACATTCTGTTTCATTAATGCACTCCTTTCACATTTTGGGTGGCACCAGTACTCCTACCTGACACTAGCTTTACTGGTACTAAAGAAAGTCATCCTAGTAGCAGGCTGAACAAACCTCAACCGAAGATGAATGACGTTGACACAGAAACGGAGTATGGCTGAACAGTGACTGGAATGAACATAGGAAGAAATAAAAGTTTAGTAGATTTGCATGTAACAAAGCTGTATAACTTTAATCAGTTTGTGAAATGAGCCAAAATATAGACCTACTAATGTCTCCATAGTTCTTATGCCTATGGTTTCACATGGAGCAAAGGCAAGGAGGAGAACAGGGAGGGACTCTGAACAGGAGAGAGAGACAGAGACAGAGAGAGCAAAATAGACAATATTTCTGGAAGAAAGGATAACCATGGGTTTGGAGAAAAGGAAGGGGAAAACATACCTGAAGGAAAATGCATTGTTTTGAGATCTTGTAATAAGCTGTGGTCACTTACGTAAAGTGTTATTTAATGTGGTACTTGCAAACCAAACTCTTCAAGGGTCAGTTTGTGGGGGTTGCAAATTTGGCAGCAATTTTAGCACTTGAGTTTGCTTCATGTTTTGGATTCAGTGAACCTAAATCTCCCATTTTGCAAATAGGCCCTACAATCTCTGCATGGACGTTGCTAATGGCTTGCTATCCCCCCTGCTGCTGGGTCTCAACTTCTGCAGGTGCTCTTACACCCTTCCCCTTGGTACAGAGCACTGCCAACCATACAGTAGGGTTTTCTGGAGGGCTAGCAGGAGCAAGGAGGACCTTCCACGTCTTTATCCATAATATTGGGAATTTGGACAACGATACCTCATACCAAGGTTCTGTGTGACCTTTAAACATATGTAATAAAATAACCCTGTTATAACATATTTGCTAAGAGTTCACAATCGCATACTTGGGGTTATGGGGCTTTGTACCCCATTTGAAATATGAGTGGCTCTGGCATCAGGAGTGCTTCTGTTCCTACAACAGTATGGAGGTGAAGTGTGTGAATGAGATTGTTTCTCTCTCCTGAAGACCTTTTTCTGATGCTGCTCTATCAACTATCACAAGCATCTGGCTTTGAGATGTCAAATCAAGATTGTCACCTTGGAGATGCAGCTGTATATATATATGAATATCACTGATTTTTGTGGTGGTTTAATTAACATTCTGAATTTTACTTTAACATAGTACATTTTTGTGGTTTAATTTTGGAGTAGGGCTTGTTTTGGTGAAATGTCTTGAACTCTTTTTGTTATATGGGAACAAACACAAACTAAATTTCTTGTTCCAAGCCTAAATTGAGAAAGCCTGTTATACAAAAATACACAACAGGGGCGCTCCTATACACAGTTATGGTTAACCCTGGGTCAGAATTTGAGTTAGAGAACATGTGGGAAATAACTGTGTAAACTTTTCACAGTTCCCTTAAAGCTTTATAAGGTATTCTACACTGCACAGTGCAGTACATTAAGCATTTCAAAACAGTTAAGTATTGTGTTTTGTTATTGGGCCATTTGTTTTTTGTCATCACTGCAGCAGCATGTTGTCAATTTTATTTATTTTTTTAATAATGTTAGAAAATGCAAACTTTTAAGTTCACTTATAAAGGTGTTTGAGCAGCATGCTATGCGCATACTGCAATTTACTCTGCTCCTTCTGGAGTCAGTGTGTGGGACACCTTACCCAAGCAGTCATCATTATGCAATGGCTTAATATTGCTCCAAAGAAATTCAGAGGGCAATTTCAAGTGTTACCTCCCACTATGATTAGTGTTCCTCAGGAATCATATGTTATAATATTTCATTTTCCTTCAGTTCCCACCATTGCAGCAAAGTTGAACCCTTCACATTGTACAAAGCCATTTATGTGGGAAGGGAAGGTGTCCTGGTGATGCTGATGTGCTGCTGCTTTGGCAATTGAACTATATTTAACTGACAAGGCATTTTAAAACAAATGTTCCCAGTAGCTGAGATCTGGATCTCAATGCAGCACACACAAAGAGATTCTTTTCCAATACACAACCCCCTTGTACATGAATCAGGGTCAGAAGCATTCACCAAGCTATTTTGTCCAACTTGTCAAATAGTCTTCAGCCCTCAAATATTAAGGCACCAATCCTGTTCCTGCTGAAGTCAATGCCAAGGCTTTCATTGATATCAGTGATGCAGTATTAAGTTCAGCCTGGAGTAAATTGTAATTTGAATAACTGCAATGGGCAAAGCTCCAAAAAGTGTTGCACTTCAATTTGGGTAACACCGAAAGTTCATCTACTGTCCAAATCTTAATCAAACCCATCAAAGCCCCACTCAGTGCAAATGCCATCCCACATGCAGACCTCCATTACCTTCACCAATGTCTGCCCTGACTATCCTCCATCTGATCTCACGAGGCTCACAAAACCCTCCTGTTTTGTAGTGTCACGGTAAATTTGTATGGGCACTGCACATAAACAGGTAACATTGTACAGATCCCGCCTCTTAACTTTTTTCATGCCAGCAAGGACTATAAAATTTAGACCTTGAAAAGAAAGACGTAATTTGATAGTTAAGCACTCAGATACCAAGCCATTTTGTAACAATAAGGTAAATAATTTATGTGCTGCTTACAATAGACACAGTTATTATTATGTATTACCTCACACACACAGAGCTAGGACTAGATCCGGATTCTTCAGTTGAAAGAATGCAGGCCTCTACAACTTGATCTAAAGGCGAGCTCCCATAACAGCTGATGGTATTTGTGGATAATCTAAGCACTATACCCAAATGTACAGACACTCTTTCCCAAACCTATGTATTATATCATTTTTGTAACATTAGCTTTAATAGAATTTCTGTCATTGTCCACTAATCCAACCTCCTATCGATGGGGGAGAGGGGTGTTGAAGGAAACGGTCCCCTTCTTGCACCGCCCTCTGAAGCATCTAGTAATCGCCGTTGTCAGTAATAGAATATGAAACTAGCTAGCCTGATGCAGTATGGTAATTCATAAATTCCTATGTTCATATTCTTCCTAGGGGCCAACCATTAGAGAGCAATATTATTACTGACACAAAGCCAGTTCCTTACATACAGTTTGCTCAACTGTTTCTTTATTTTATTTTAAGATCTATATCATCTAAGGAGGTTTTCACTTTCTCTCTGTTTTACATTCAAAAATTTTATAGTGCCACGTTTTGTCTGAGAATTTGGGAAGACAATTAGATCCCATTGCAGACATGTGAAACATACCACAACATTTGAAACTCATCCAACAAGTACTTTGACTATTGGGGGGAGGTAAGATAAGATTTTTATCCTGCTCAGATTTTTGTTTTCGCTTTTGTAAATTTAACTCAGCGTTTTAACATTGAATTTGTTTGTGTGTGTGTGTGTGTGTGTGTGTTAGTATGATAAATATTCATAGGTAACTTTAAGCAATACCACAACAGGCACTAGTGTCAGTTAACTAAATATACATCAAGAACAAACTACAATCTCTCCCTTGTCTCTCCAGAACAAGGCTGGGGAGCTTTCAGTACCAGAAGCTTACCTCTTGTGTGGATAAAGGAAAGATTTCAGTATCACTAAATTCACTGTTATAATGTAAAAACAAACAAACAAAAAACATGATGACAAGGCTGGATAACTTGTGCTACAGGGTGAAAATATATTTAGTTCATAAGTATGCTAAATGCTATAGTTAAATGCAATACGGGAAGAATGATATTTAATATTTTAAAGTATTATTTCAGCTGTCAAGCCAATCATGATAAATCTAAAGTTAATGCAGATTGGTTCTTTGCACCTTACATCACTCTATAGACTTCAGAGCACACTGAACATTATTTGCAAACATTACAGTGAAAGCAACAGAAGCTTAATCAATTAAAATAGATCAGGGGTCCAATGAAAGGCAATACATTCAGAGGAAGGTGGCTTGCTCAGCTGGTTTCCATGTAATCAAATTAGCAATACAAAGCTCCACTGAAAGAAAAATGTTTTTTGCAAAGAACAAAAAATATCTCAGGAATTCCACACTGATACAATTGTTTGCTTGCTATAAGAAAAGAAGAATGTGTTTAAATATAATATTCACATTATAACATTTTAAGAGAGTTTCACTTTATTTCTGTTTCCTATATTGAAACATTCTTCAGACTATTCATTAGATGTGGGTCCACATAAAGTCAAGATCTGGATTTCAGACACTCCAAAGTTTGAAGATATTTGGATTTGGGGTTTTGTCTTGGACCCATCTCTACCACTACTTCTATCTTACATTTATCGTTTACGTTTAGCACCTTTGATCCTGAATGACCCCTAACACTTTGGCCAGATTTTAAAATGTATTTAGGCACATAAAGAGGTAGATAGATACCTAGTAGGATTTTCAAAATCATCTAAGCAAGTTGGGAACCTATTTATCATTGAAATCTCTGATCCCATACACCAATTCTGCACTCCTCTGACCCATAGGTCAGGCCTTGGTGTAGAAGATTACAATAGCCCCATGGCCACGCTACAATATCTCAGTTTGTAACAGTCACCTAGGCACTGTAATTCCATCTGGGCATTGCTGAAACACATTTCAGGCTTACCCCACCCCATCCTTCTCCCTCTACTTATTTGGAGGCCAACAAGAGGTGCAAAGAGGCCATGCCAGCTCTACATCAGCCGCAGATTCCCCCATGCTGAGGGAATTCTCAGTGCCCATCTTTACAGCTGTTTTGCACCACAAGAAAGTAAGAAAGGAGCCAAAGCACAGTGATGTATTGCATCCAACTCAACACTATGGGAAATTAGGGTTTGTCTCCGTCAGCGTTACCTTGGATTCTGTCCCAACCTGCACTCCACCCTTCGCACTGCACTCAAACTGATCTCACCAAGGTTTCTGCTAAACTCTTCCTGGCCAAATATCAGGGTCTGTACTTCATCTTCATTTTCTTTGACTATTCCACTACACCTGGGCAAAACTCAATATTTTGAGTCCATAGGAAATGTCAATATTTCAGAATTTCCTGCGAATGAGAAATTTAAAAAAAAAATGGAATCATCAACACATGGCATTACTAAAAGGAAATATGCTCCCTGGGACCTCAGCAGTTGCTAACTGAAACTGGCATGATAAGAATCATGTCAATTTCAGTTAGCAATTGCCACGGCTTCCAGGATCTGAGGCTTCATGACAGCTGGCTCACCAGACTTCCAGAGTCAGGCAGCCCAGCGAGCCAGCCGGCCAAAGAGTCGGAAAACCCTTGGGACCCTGACTAGAGACAGCCCACAAGGTAGAGCTGCCCAGCGCTGCAGAACCTGGAAGCCATTTCAGTACTTTGAGGCTTCTGGCTCCATGGCAGAGAGCCTCAAAGCCCTCAGAGCCCCAGCTTGAGGTACTGTTGGAACCCTGCCTGCAGTTTGTCACAAGTTTGTCGAGCCCAATATGTTTTCATAAAACATTACAGGTTTGACGGATCAGCATTTTTCCAACCAGCTCTATACACCATTTTTGTCACTGTCAGTCATACCCTCCTCAACATCTTATCCTCCTTGGGCTTTTGTGATACTCTCCAGGATCTCCTCCAGCTTCTGTTTTTGCTCCCTCAATGTCTCGTTTGGCAATTCCATGAATCTGCCATTCTCTGTAGTGCGGCCTACTTCCAGGCATCTTTTACATTCCTCTGAAGCCTATGAGACTGCTCCCTCTTGACGACAGGACTAAATAGTATACTTTCTGTTGCTGTACGGCACTTCCTTCCTTCCTATGTTCTGATAAACAACTGCATTTTTTGCTAATATGGACTCCATTTAATTTAAATATAATTCATTAAGAATTTGATGAAATGTAAACCAGTTCCTTGAAACACTGGAAAAAATCATCTAGATGCATTGTGAAAAAGATCCAACTTGCTGACGGTTGAACAGTTGCTGGGAATGGAAACGTTTTATACTGTAGTAGCATTTTCTGGTTACCAACTGGTGATCAATAGACTTAAGTTATTTTTAGTGACCCAGAGAAAAACCTAACACTTGAGGCTCTTTGTGTTCTGAGCAGTAAGTACTTCTTGAACTAAAATCACGTACTGTAATCAGTCTGTCAAGTCTTCCTAGCACTGCAGCAGTTTATACTAGATATAGATGAAGGCTCTGATTTTGCAGCCCTAACTCACATCAGTACTCCTTTGTTGCATACATAGTACCATTCACCTTAATGAAATTAATTGTGAAATTAATGAAATATCACAAAAAATGTCTATGACTGCAGCATTTCCAGTCCATCAAGAACTAGGAAATACCAGAAGTCACACGGGAAAGCTTGGGTGGCTTTTTTATTTTATTTTATTTTATTTCATTTTATTTTGGTGAGATTTCCTACCTAATTAGTTCAAATAAGTATAACCTTGAATGTTCATCCAAATGAAAAAAAAACATTTTGAGGTTCACTACTGAATCAGAATTACTCATGTGGGAAAGACTTGAAGGCCCCAGAATCCACATTTTTGCAGCAGCTAAATCCCTTAGACCATCACCACGTTTTGTGCTCTGCATCTCTCTCTAAAAGCAGGTGACTACCACATGACCATGCATCACTTAAACACATTAAGCAAACTAATGCTGACATAAGCCTTCCATATAGGAAAGGACATAACATTTGAGATAAAATAAGGACTGACCTGTACCTTCACCCAAAATTAGAACCTCTTTTGAGGCGCTAAAATGTCACACAATTTTTCCTTTGTTTCATTTTCATGTGCCTCTACACTTCCTGGTTTGGGGTTGGAAGTGAAATTAATGAAATATCACAAAAATGTCTATGATTGCAGCATTTCCAGTCCATCAAGAACTAGGAAATACCAGAAGTCACATGGGAAAGTTTGGGGTTTTGTGGGTGGTTTTATTTTTGATATTTCTTACCTAATTAGTTCAAGTAAGTATAACCAAATCAGAAAAAAACATTTTGAGGTTCACGCATGACTATTTACAATACTCTAATACTGCATTATGACTTTATATCACAATGAGACTTGATCACCTGGCTACTGTATAGCTTGTAACATGAAATTCATGAAGTAAACTGCTTAATCTTTTCTTAAAATAATGAACTAACACTTTAGAAAGACTATGTTGCTGAAATCAAGGTTTTGCAGCATGTCCTTGCCTTCAGCTTTTCATTTTTTTCTTTCTTTTTAAACACTCAGGAAAGTACAGTTGAGATGCAGCATCTATTTCTCAGTAGGATCCTACTGAAGGCTTCCTTATGGCAAAATCTGGAGACTGAGAAAATGTCAATTATTGCATCTCTTAAGTTTCTTTAAAAATATTTACATACTTTCCTCCCCAGGTCCTCTACTAACCTACATTTTACTGGGAACAACCTTTCCGTTTGGTTATAATACATTGGATATGGCTTTTCCCCCCTACTTAATTATTTATAATTCTAGAAACTTTCAACAAGAATGTCTCAACAGTACAACCTTTATAAGAAACACACACATTATGATAGTCTATAGAAAAACAATGTCATGCTGTAGTAATAGGACTAGCCTAAGCTACAGTACAAGAGACCAGATGTGAATTTCCCTAAAGATGTATGTGGGGACAGGGTAAATCTGTTCTTTGGGAAAGTCCTATTTCTTGAAGAGTTACCTCAGATTTATTTAATGTATACATATATGGGATGGAGGATGATTCACATGTAATAGGAGAGCTATGTTCTAAACAGCATTTCTTAATAAGCTGTGTCTATCTTCTTCCAGTCGCAGAAGTATGATGAATATCTCTGAGACACAATTTAATATTGCAGAACTTCAGGTATCAGCAGGCATCCCGCTGTCTGTATTTTCACAACTGTAGTTTTTCTTCCTGCAGCTTTTTTTATTTGATTAATTCTCCAGCTAGTAACTAACCAACTCTTCCATTTTTCATCACACATCATTTTTTCACAGAAGTGCAACCTTTCCTTTTCTTCCCTGTTATCCCAATGTCTTTTTTTAATTTAAACTGATAATTTTATCTTCTATTTCCCAAAACAATTTGAGATGCTATGAGACTATCTATGGTCCAATATTTAACTCCCTATTCAGGATGCTTAGAAGAAAATTACATGTCGCTGCTGCTCTCTTTCCCCTCATTTCATTTAAATTTATTTAGAAGTTGTACAGAAAAGCCAATGAAGTTGCACATATGCAGGTTATTTTTATCATTTTACTGAGGGAATGACTATTTGTTATGAAAATCTTTAATAGTTCTAATCACAAAATATAATATATTGTTCTATGTATTGTATATTAAAAAATAATATTTTTGTTTTGCAGTGGCACCTACAGGCCCTGTGGCAGCCCACTCAGAGCAAGATGACTCATACAATGAACTCTGCCTCAGTCCTTTAATAATTAATAAAACGTTAAACTTGCCTTTAAACTTGTAACCAAACAAAAAAGGTGACCACCTGATCCCAGAGCTCAAACAAAGGCTCTGACTGGTCAGCGTTCCAGGACAGTACTGAGGAGGTCCACCCAGAACTCTCACAAGAGGAAGCAGTCAAGTCATCTTAACTTATCTTAATCGGTTAGCATGTCTTCCTGGCCCTTTTAGTCTTGTTGGTACCCAGGTCTGATGGGGGACAGGGGGCGGGGGGCGGTGTTTCCCTAGGCAAAGGTTTTTAGGACATTGATGATTCCAGCAGGGGACAGAAGACCTGATAGACCCTAGCACTGGCCCCACTAACAGATTGGGCCCCCAATGTGCTAGGCGCTGTACACACAAGAGAAATCTAAACATATATTTATAGTAGGGCCAGATCTCCAGTTCACTCAAGCTGTGCTTTCCCCAGTGAAGTAGGAAGAGTGGGGACAAAGGTGGCTTTAACCAACCAACCATGTTTTCTTAAAGAGACAAGGTGGGTGAAGTAATATCTTTTATTGGACCACTTCTATTGGTAAAAGAGACACATTTTTGAGTGACACAGATCTCTTTTTTCAGGTTTTCTCATGTCGATTATCCTGGCTGGAAGTGTTATCCATACTCCAATTTAATTTCTGCCTTCCATTTGAGCTCAGAGAGACAAGGCTCATATCATTCTTACAAATGCTCCCTACCCAGACTAGTACTCTGTGCTACACATGAATTATTGACAGGTTGATGCAGTCTGTCACAGAAGCTCACGTCATCATATTCTCCTAATTCTGTTCTGCTCCAGAGTTGCCCTTTCTGTGGAACTCATTATATGAAGCAGTGAGCAGACAGTAGTAGGCTGATACTGATGTGAGGGCTGATTTCAGCAAGCAGTCATTGCTCTGGAGGTGCCTGACAGCAGTGGTCAGTAAATAGTAGGCTGCCATTGTATTGTGAAATAAAAATATTTTGTTCATTCAGGCTTGGATTTATGTAGTGTTCTAAGCCCTGCCCCTCTCAGGAAATTCAGCTCCAAAGTTCAAGCTGGAGAGAGGTGCCTGTCTTTATTTGGAATCCACAACTGTGAACCCCTCTCCCGGGGGCAGATACCTAAGCCACTTCTTGAAAGAAAGGTGGCCACCAAAAGGAGCACAAAAGGGCCCAGTGGCAAAAGGACAAGAAGAAGGCAGGCAGCCTCTCTTACAGAACATTCTAGTATGGATCTCTCTCAATTTCTCCTGATGAAGCCACTTTGTACAAAATACTTAAATATGCATTGTGCCAGTGAGAATGATTCTGTAGTCTAATAGGCACTCACTTGAGAGGTAGGAGGCATCTGTTCAAAATCCTTCTCACCATCAGACAGATGGAGGAATTAACCCAAGATCTCACATATCCTGGGTCCATGCCCTAATTACTGGGATAAATAGCACATACGTACCAGCTTGGGTCCTACAAGTAAGATAGGCAGGACAACGCCTAGTTTGAAAATCCCACGTGAACTTAGGTATGAGAAAGGCAGTGACTGCTGAGTGGGGTCAGGACTGATGCAGCTATGCGCATGCCCAGATGCCAAAACATAGGCACCTAGGGCACTTTCACAGCAGAAACTTAGCCGCTGAGAGACTTAAGGTGCCTCCAGGGATAGGTGGCAGCTGAACAAGGAATTTTGTGAATGTTACCGGTATCTAAATTTTGGATTTAGGTGCATAAGTCTTAGTTACATGCCTAAGCCTCTTTGTAAATCTGGCCCAGAGAAACTAAGGGCTTGTCTATACTTACCGCGCTGGTTCGGCGGCAGGCAATCGAACTTCTGGGTTCGATTTATCGCGTCTAGTCTGGACGCGATAAATCGAACTCAGAAGTGCTCCCCGTCGACTCCGGTAATCCTGCTCGCCGCGAGGAGTACGCGGAGTCGACGGGGGAGCCTGCCTGCCGGGTCTGGATGGCGGTAAGTTCGAACTAAGGTACGTCGACTTCAGCTACGTTATTCACGTAGCTGAAGTTGCGTACCTTAGTTCGATTTGGGGGTTTAGTGTAGACCAAGCCTTAGTAACTTGCCCAAGTCGACACAGAAAGCCATAGAAAGCAAAGCAGGGAAATGAATCTTGGTCTCCTGAGCTCTAAACTAGCACCTTATCCACTGGATCATCCTTCCTCCAGCCACATCGGAAACTCCCATGTATGGTTGAAACCTACAGTGAAATCTTGAACCACTTGAAATTAATGGCAAAACTCCCATTAACTGCAATGGAGTTAGGATTTCACCCTTAGTATGAATGCCCATGATAGCACTTAGCCTTCAATATCTTAGTATTCTCAATGCAAGTATGTCAGTTAGCTGTTAAAATAGAACAACGTATTTTTTTAAAAATTCTCCTTCCCACTGTAATCATTCCATTTTCCCACATCTCAGATCTTTCTGTTCTGCTTCCTTTCTTTGTGTTTCTTCTCCCATTCAGTGGAAAGAAGGATGACCTTTAAAGAACCAATTCAGAACAGTGCAACCATGGCAGAGAGAAGTGATCAAAGCAGCTACAACAGTAAGTATGTTTAAAACCAAGAGCCACTATAAAAGATATGGACATTAAATATGTACCTTACTACTATAATAACTACCCTAAGAATTTGGAATTGATAGTGTTCTCACGCACTCCCACATTATCCACTCATGGTTTCCTCCTTCATCAGGGAAAAGGTCATCTTATTTCAAACAGATAAATTCCGGTATCCTCTATATTTATCTTCCTTAAACATTTTCCTTCTGTATCCAAGTTTATAAGGAGATTGACTATAAGAGAGCTTATATTAGCTGATTTTTTCCAAACCACTGACATTTTTCAACTGTTCATTCATTTCAGTCTTTGTACATTTTCTTTTTTTATTCTAATGGAGGGAGGAGTTTTGTATGAAAGTGACATCATGAAAGCTGCTTATCGATTATACTTGTTCACTTTTAGTTATCAAAATCACCTACAAAATCAAGAGTAAACTGAAGCAGCAGATGCAATTGGGCATGTTTTTAGCTTCCATTGTATTTCTCTAAGACAGAAATTGGAGATAATGGACACCTAAATCAGACACAGAGGAACGAAATTAAATTTGATATGATGTACTTCTTGTGATGCCATTGTACTGTAATAAGATTAGCTTTGACTATGTAACTTATCTAACATGGCTTAAAAGCCTTTGGTGTACAATTAATTTGTGCCATCTAGTCTATTTTTAACATCATGGGCTAAATTCTTCCCTAGTGTAACTCCATTGACTTCAGTAGAATTTCCCCAGGGATTAAGTAGGTACTACAATGGGCAGTTTTAAAGCTTCCATTTATTGCTTTTGCCATTATTTACAGTTTTTATGGCATTCTCTGTATTCCTTATACTTAGAATGCAGAATTATTCAAATTATAGAGGCTAAATTATGGCTTTGTCACAAGCTCGGAGCAAGGGACAGCAGTTAGTTGCATTGCTCCAGAGTCACCATCTGGTTCCCCCTCCTTGCTGTGGGACGGGCAAGCAATGTGAGCCAATCCAACTCCCAGTAGAGATTACTTCCTCTGGTGTGCCAATGTAAAATGAGCTCTCCACCCACTCCCTTCCCCTGCCTACATGTGAAGGGAGGCTGCCCTCCCTCTTGAGCTGCTACCCTTGATATGAGTAGCCAGTGCTAAAAAGTAAAAGGGCGTAGAAGGCACATCCTTACTCCCATCCATGCACACATTAGACAGCCAAAAGTCTGGCTCCCCTGTAAATGTTCTAATGGTTACAATAGTAAACGCAAACTTTTAAGAGAAGCCACTGTATGCTTGTGTGTGTGTTATAGATAACATTTAATTAGAAGTATGAAATTCAAAAGTATAAATTCTGCTTATTCCCTACACTGAGAGCCTTTAAACCACTCATTTTAATTCCTTGATCATATCTAAGGAGTTTGCATGAGAAGGTGAAGGACAGCAATTCTCCAGATCTCATTCTGGAGTTACATTCAAACCCTCATAAGATTGGAAAGCCTGATGCCTCCTACTCTGAAACCAATTATATAATTGCCAGCTTGTCAAAACTGACGAAAATGTGAAACATACTGTAGTAATGTGTCCTACATTAGCTGCCAAAGGCATCTGGGTGGTTGTTATGGGATGGGTCAGTTTCTGCAGCCCACCCACCTTACATGAAGTTGCTCTTGAAATATGCCACCCACATCAAAAGTAGTAATTTTGGTTTCCTGGGTAAGATTCCTCAGGCCGAGTTGTTCCATAGTTTGACTCTACAAAGTCAATGGAGTTACACCAGGGATCACTTCAGCCCCTTGTTTTTAGAGAACATTGTTAGTTGATTGCCAAAATGAAATCAAATCATAACCTACAATATACATATTTCGAGTAAATGTTGTACGGACAGTATGATTCTCATTTATGCTCTGGCAGTGTAAAGGAGCTCTAAAATGGATGCAACTAATTTACATTCATGTTAAGATCCATTTATACTGTGAGCATGGTGGAAAGGGGCCTTAAAATAAATGAGAATCAGACCCTGTGTGTTGTCATTACATGGATTATTTCACCTTACATTGTTTGACTCTTTTCCTTACTCTTTAATTGACATAGCAGTAAAATAAATGCGGACATTTTTTCCCCCTGAATCTGAGTGAGAATAAGAAGTCTTGTAAAAACTGCTTAGAAAAACCTTAGAAATTGTAAACTCTTTGGATTAGTCAGAGATAAGATTTATTTAAAACATCCTGATCTTTCTTAAATCACCATGTAATGCCATAGGCAGCTAAGTAAGTATGACATCCCAGCCACTAGTGTGCATGTTCAAGAGCTGAGACACAATCCAAGTACTGCAAGTACATTGCCTGGGGCTGAGAACCTGTTCAGGAATGGTTAATGTTAATTCTATGTGGGGATCAGAAGAGGGAGGGGCTGTAATGGGGGAGGCAGTTTCTATGCTGCTCACTACAGTGACCCTCCAGTCCACATATGGGGTATCAGCAATTTGTGTCTGCTACTCCCATCCTGCAGTAGCAGCCATGCAGATGATCAGCACCAGCTATTGCAGTTCAGAACTTCAAGATTTCATTCCTCAGCTCCACATTTAGCTTGATTAAGGTGAAACCCGCTTTCCTGGGGTCCAACCTTTTTCCTGGGATGTCCCACGCAGTTCAATTTATATTTTCTGTCTCAGAAAGCGATATCCTGGGTTAGATCCTCCCAGGAGGCCATTTTGTGCTGCATCAGCATAATCTGACCAGAAAACCAATTCAACAGTCCTGGAGAGAATTACTTAGAATACGGGTGGTCCTCCCCCTGGTGTAGTGCTCACAAATGGGCTCTTAGATCACTCATCTTCCCTCTTCCTAGCACAGCAAGTTGTAGAGTTCATGACTAGAAGAAAGGAGGATTCACCAGGATTCCCCTATTGCACACCAATCTCCAGCTCGTTGTCAGGCCTTGTGGCTGTTGCAGTCCACTGTAAACTACAGCAGTCTCAATGCTGCTCTAGAACACCACTGGAGACGACCATGTACAGCATAGCACTAGAAAAGGTGATCTTAAAGTCCCTTTTGCCCATCACCACCTGACTTGTTCTCTGCAATTTGGCTGAACTAGAGGGACAGGCCTACTGCCTCTATATATACAAAGTATTTGCCATAGCGCGAAAGCACTGCTAGGCACAGCCTTAATTGATAATCCAGCAACATCATTACTGTTGCAAATACTCTACTTGTATGAAAATAATGATCCTGCATAAAGAGTTTCTTCTTAAAAGATATGGTATTGCATTTTATTGTCCAAATATCAAACTGTCTTTAATTCCAGATTTTGCTACTCATAACCAGATACACAATACTTAATCAACTGTCAGACCAATAATGGTTATCATCCTGTAAGTCAAGTTTTACCATAATGCCATTTATAATGAACAAGAATATAACTAATCTGAAATCCCTAAACCCGCTGTACTGTATATTCATTTTTCCTGAATTAAGCTAAGGTCCTATATTGACACTTTGGTTAGTTTGTAGTGTAAGTGAGTGCTGCTTAGTTTTAGATCAGGAAGAAATGCGATTGTTAATATTCGGGGGATCCCACTGTCGTCTGTGTTGTAATTTAACTGTAAAAAACATTGTTTATATAATTATAGTGTGCAGAAGCACTCATGCTGCTTCAGTCTCTATGAGAGATGGCAAGTGAGCTGTTTGAAAGTGCATGCACCTGCTGCTTCAGAATGGAAGCATAGGTCATTAATATTTTATTGATGTATTTCATATAATAGCCATTGTACCAATGGTTTTCAGTGAAGCTGATTGTATAAGCTGGCTGGCTTCAGGATTTCACTATGAAACTATTCTAAGTGGGTGTTTCCTTCATGAAAGTGTATAACTGTTGCATAGATAATACAATATCAAATTCCAAATTGTGTGGGATTGTTGCAGAAACAAAGTCCAGAGGAGGAAATGACATTACCAGAACAATGTGCCCTCACAAAAGGAATTTTGCCTGTAGAATTAAATGGGGATTTCTCTTCAAAAAATTCTGTTTAATTTTTTTATATAGAAAATGTATAAACATTTGCAGGAATGAACAAAGAGCACACATATTTGTTGTTATTTGGTTAAGATTATCTGAACAAATTTTTTAACTGAGGTAACAATGCAAAGAACTGTATAAAGAACAGTACTTGTGAAAGCTAATAATGAGAGAGTTTCTAAATACTTGGAGCTAAACTATGGCTTTAAACCACATCCCTTGGTAGGCGGCAGGATCTGTAGGTGGTACAATGCCTCTTAGGGCATAGGGCAGTGTGACTACTTTGGCATCACGTGAAAAGATTTCCTCTATGTGTGCTCTCTGTTTTTTCCATGAGAAAGGGCTAATCTGTTTTAGGCACCAAATGAGGAGAGCTGGAGGCCACAGATGAGAATCCTAAGTGAAGAGAAGCACATCTCTCCAGCCTTTCAGCCAAACACTTAAGTACCTTTCTGGATCTGAGCCCTAAAGCCACATCTTTCCTCCTGTGCACTTCACTCCTGGCTAGCTTAGGTGGCTCCCCACTCAGCTTGCTGACTGGCTTCTACAGTACCCATAGTACCTGGCAAATATAGTGCCCATCTTTAAAAAAGGGAAGAAGGAGAATCCGGGGAACTACAGCCCCACCTCAATCCCTGGAAAATCTAGGGGCTGTGAATTCTACTGGGCAGCAGAGTTCCTAAAAGTTAGGTATTAAACTATGTAACCTTTGTGAATCTAGCCCTTGGTGACTACATCTATGACATTGCAGCTGAGTCATGAATTACACACAATTTATAGGATGAAGGAGAGAGAGATTTTCTTGCCCTTCCAGCTCTCCTTGTTCCAGCTACACTGTGGTTAGAGCTTGAGTCGGTGTGCTGGGAATGGGATGAAGGGAAAAGGACTCTCCTACCTATATGTCCTTTTCTCAAGTGCTCACCACAATCTCAGTCTTTTCTACCATCCTCTTGCTGAGGCAATATTATGTTCAACTCCATTACACTCCCCCTCCTCCTGCACCTCAGCTTCTCTCTGCTGCAGCCAGGCCAGAATTCTGTGTTTTCAAGCCTTTCCAGAAAGCATTACATAGAGTGAAACCTCGGGGCTATTGTATGTAAAATCCTGATAAGTAGAAGTTAATATCTCCCAGTCAACTTCACAGAGAGAGAGAAAGTGAGAAAGAGAGAAACACAGACCAAGTAGCATACACTTTCTTAGTAAAATAACATTTTGTGCACACAAAAACATTATAAATTGTATAAAACATTGTAACAAGTATTTGGAAAATTATCATTAACTTTTAAACAAAAGCTGTTTGGTAGTAAATCTACTGATGTTCCTTATACTTATTTCCCCCACTTTGCTGTTACATATATTCAATATAATATCCCAACATAACATCTACATGTCTGTACATTAGTGCACACACATCAAATTTCCCCATGATCTTTTTTTGGAGATGATCTCTCGGTATTTATAGTGTGGCCGTAATGTGTAATGTGTGCCACCTGTACTCTTCAGAGCTTGAGAAAAATGGCAGCATTCCAGTCTTTTTAAACACTTCAGAGCCTTGTCAACAAACAAGTAGTCCGGGGATCTCCACAGCTAGCAGGATTTCATATGTAGCCTGTATCCAAAGTGGTACAGGTATCAGGATCAGCATATTAATATCCATTCCCTGGGCCTCTACAAAGCTCTCAGTCTACAGAGAACTATCTTCCCCTCATAAGCGCAGCTAAGTCAGGCAAGAATTTACAAACGCTTCACCTCACTAAGCACTGCCCAATTCTCTTTAACTGTGCCAGAATCCCAGTTTAGAGCAGTTGGCTGATAGCGAAATGTAAGTTCCACAGGCTCTGTAACCTCTAGAGGTAATAATTACTCCCCTCCTAGCTTTCCCTCTTGATCCATAAGACACATCATGGTGGACCAAACATGAATCCCAGTGGAGTGCTTCCCTAGTTAGTAAAGCTGGCATAACACTCACCTGTATAGCGACCCAACCCTCACAGCAGAGACATCTCTTGATCCTGCATGGATCAGCCATTAAGTCCACAGAGCACATTTTAATTCCTGTATTTATAACCTTCACTCCCACCCCCCAATGCTCTGATTGGCTAAGCTCTTAGAAAGTGACTGAGCATGACCTCCAGGTGGATTGATCACAATGAAAACCTCATATACAGATTCAGAAACTTCCGGTAAAGCTTCAGAAACAGCTACTGAACATGTCCAGTAACTGCCACACTCTATTTCTGGATGTTTCTGGGCCCTTGCAGCTGAGTTGATCTGCCTTACCCTCTGCACTTATGCAGAGACTCAGAGAATTCCAACTAAAATCCATGTCCCCTCCTCAGAGCTTCTGTGCTTCTCTTTGGTCCAAACACTAGATAGTATAAAGCAATTACAGTGGGATTTCATAAGGGATTATGCAGCTCATTCACTCCCCTGGATAATACAACTCTGCATCACACCTTACTCTATCTAAAAGTCACAAGTGAGTCCAACAGCTTGGTGCTGTGGTGGCTTTCTGCTCCTAGGATGGCTAGAAACTTAACGGTGTCATGGAATTCACACCCTGCTCGCTGCTGCTGAGACTCCATTGTAAAATTACTGTTAAACAATAATTAGTTTCATGAGAATTCCATCTAGGGCAAAATCCTGCAAGGGGCTGTGTGCCTTCAACTCTATTATTGACCTCAGCAGGGGTGGTGGGGACTCAGCACATCCCAGGAGGCACTTAGGACCTTGGGGTATATCTAAGCACAGTAACAAGAAATTTCTGCTAATATCTGGTATTGAAGAAAACTAATATTCATTCACAGATGTTAGTATAACCAGACAGTAAAGAATAATTGAACTGCTGAAGACTATTATTTAATCATCTTGTTTATCATCATAGAGATTCAAATTTACACTCATCTTGAAAACACAAGTCCACCCCGGGAAAGCTAGAAAGGAGAGCCCAACTCTCAAATACAGAGTACAGTAAATCTACTTTCTTTTACTTCACTCATTCAGCTTTTAGAACATCGCCTTCTCTGGCACGTGCACCAGATGGGCAGTAGGAAATAAATAGATTAATAAAAATCTCAAATGTCTGGAACCTTTACATTGATTGCCATGTTAGTTAAATTTAAATACCAAATGACTAATCTGCATGTACACATTTGGAGCTGAACTGAAGAAATGCATTTTGTTTAAAGGTCTCATGCACAAGGAAGTTTTGTTTGTCACACCCTCTCCTGCCCAGTTCTTGGCACACAAGTTTACTTACAAAATATGCAAACAGGCACATAGAAGTCCATGGAAATAATCCATAATTCCTTGTATAATTATTTTCAGACAGAAATAGCACATGTAGCCTTTATAATTAAGAGGTAAACTGGCATATTAAATATCACAATTGAGAATGTCCACTATTCTAACTTTCATAGAGTAGAATGTACTCTGGATCAATCCCTGTTGGCTATGTGGCACTACAGTCCTCCTTATGCAAAGCTAGCATATGAATATGTATTCAAAAATGGGTGCTCAGGCCTTGACATCCTGAAAGTCAGGCACTCTATCTATTACCCTCATTTTATTTCTGAAAAGTTCTCTGATATTAGACCATATACATTGAGATAACCGTGCTTTGTAGTGCTCTGCATTGCGAAGTACGTAGGTTTCCTGTTGCTTGGTGTAGATTTTTAGAGTCAGACTCAGGCTTGTTTTGGACTGATTTCATACAGCCAGAGAATGGCTTATCTGGCACACCGGCACAAGAAAGTAGAGGAGCCATAGGGTACAACTCTGATTCCGGCAAAAGAGGGGAAGTAAGTTCCTCAGAGCCACTATATGTCCCTCATGTATGTAGGTGGAGAGTGAATGAAGCTTTGACTCACATCCTCCCCCACTTCCTGTCTACACATCCAGCAGTTTAGTTACACTAGGGTATCAAGGTGAGTATATCAAAGTTTACTCTTCCCTCCCAGGGAAACTCCTACTCTCTGAGGTGGTGGGTTTTCCTGAGTCACATTCTTCCTTCTGGGTTGCTGTGGGGCAACACAACAGAGTGCCATCCCTCTCCATGAGCTAGAACCCATACTAAGCCACAGATTAGGGCAGGGGGAAGACAAATCGCATTCATTCCTTCGGCTTTATAGGTACTACCTGAGGCAAGGCCAATGGGAATATGTGGGGTGTGATCCAAGTCCTGCCTGTCAAAAAAAGTGCTTGTTTCCTTGTAACACTATCATTAGCTGACAGAGTTATGGGCTGCCAGCTGCAGAGCCCCTTCTATGAGGTGCAGAGCTCGCTCCACTATCACTGATTCAGGGGTAGTTGAGGAGGTCTCAGCAACTCATAGGATTGGGTCCTTCATGCCCCTTAGTTTTATTGTGTGTTTCTGTGGGCATTAGAAGGGTTTAATTAATTATTAACATTAAGTAATTGTACAATATTATAATAATCAGGATAAGGGCTCCATGGTACTAGACACTGTACAAGCATGGTTGAAGACATGGTCTCTGCCTCTAAAATACTTTGATTTTCATTTACACCAATGCCCCTTTATTCCACTCTAGTATTATAAAAGGGCCTTACAAGGGTATGAGTAAATTACAATTACACCCTCTGTAAGGTCCCTTTCCACTGCCACAGCAGTGACCTGAGAATTAGGCTTGGTATCTTTTCTTTTATATGAAGTTGGTTTCATGATCAAAATATTATTGCTGACTTTTATTTTCTGTTTTCATCACAAGTTTAAGATAACACCTTGATTCCATTTGCTTTTCACATGTTGACACTGTAATCCCTCCCAGCACTTCTCTCTCTCCACAGCATTTGTTCTCAATCAGACAGGACGCACCACTTTATAACATCAGTTTACCTTTCACCTCCAATCATTCTGTGCTTGTATTAGAGATAAATTCATACCTTAATGTAGCACGGTCATTGAGCTAGTCATGATTTTAGTATTACTCATCTGCTTGCTGCTTATTTAAAATTAAAAGCAGGACTAAAATCATTAGCCTGTGAGGTTACATAGATACATTTACCTTGCTGGTTATTTACATTTTTTCTCAAGATGACATATTCAGCTATTAATTCTTGAGTTTGGTTTGCACATAAATCTCTGTAGGAAAATATCTTCCCATCTGACAAGAAAAAAAAGTACAAGAGTACTGCAGCTTTAAAATTCAAGGCTTATTTTAGGTGGAATAAGTACACCATGATTCATCTCTCTTGACAAAGTATTGGGAAAGAGGAAGAAGCAACACATAGCAGGAAAGGTTTTAAAGTTTTATAGCAGGCTAGCATAATTCTGCTTTGGACGACTTTCTGTTTAACACCAGTTTGTATTATATAGAGTCTTGTCTCTTTTCTGTAAGTCCCATTTATCTCCCTCTGCCACTATTCTTACCTCGTAACATTGTTGGGCAATCTTGCTTTTATTTGTCACTGTTGAATTTGTGTATCATTTCATTCTTTTGTTGTCAGTTTTCTAATTATTATTTGCAATATTCTCTCTTTTTAGCTTCTTTTTTGTGTGTGCATGTTTTCTATTTAAGTTTTGGCTTTCAAAGGCTTTGGCAGCCTATTGCTATAAAATTACAAGAGGTTTGGAAGCTCTGCAGATGGCAAAAGCAGTGTTGTGTGCTTTGGTTCATTATGGGTTTGTCTTATTATAACAGTGAAGCTGCCAGGTCTTATTTCACTGCCCATTTCTGACATATTTAAAACAAGACTACAGCAGGGAGTCAAAGGCTGACTGTTTTCTGAGCTATGGATGCACTCTAGTGCCTATGGCTTTGGAAAGTATTTTGCTTCATTTTATTTAAGATAAGCCTTAATCCTCAGCAGAACCAAGTTTACACTCAATGCTGCTGGAAGGAAAGTGGCTTTAAGTCACCTTTTCTCTCCCTTGTTGCTGGGCCAGCTGGGGCCAAAATGGCCCCCAACATAATTTAGAGCAGCTCTGGTCTATAGCAGTCCTACTTTATCAGCCAAGAATCAAGAAGAGCAACACATTCTGCTCTGACCTTCCCCTGGCATGCCATTCTCACCTCCTTTAACATAGGAATGTGGAGTAGCTGGCTCTAGGATAATTTCCCTGAGGTAGCGTATCAGCTGCCTCCTTAATGCAGTTCTCCAGCAGCCTTTATCCTGCCTGATGGGAGGTCCAAGATTCTAGTCCATTATGTCTAGAAATTCTATTGCTAATCAAGTTGCCTGACATTTTGATTCTTTACTAAGCTTTCTATCCTTGCAGCTATCATTCTCTTTATTTAATTTTGAAATTAACTAATTAGATCTGTGTTAAAATAAACTTGCTGTTATTTTTCTTTTTTCATTAGTGGAATGTGGAATTCCTTTTTCTTTTTGCTGTTATTTATTTATGTTTCTTTACTCCATGCCAATACACTTTGTTACAACTAGATATAAAATAGGGCACATTAGATATTATCAGCAAAAACATAACAGGTCATCCAGCATATCTTCTTGCTGCAGTAATGGCCTCTTCGTGACCAGAAGAGAATAGTATCTGTTTCAATTAGTAAAGAACAAATATCTTCAATAACAAGGAAGGAAAGAGCCAGATTTTCAAAGGTATTAAAACCTAACGGTGCAGATAGAACGTAGTAGATTTCCGTAAGTGTCTAAGTAGGTTACACGTCTAACCTGCTTAGGCATTTAAGAAAATTCCACTTGGTGCTATCTGCATCTTTAGGCACCAAAATACCATTGAAAAACTTGTCCAAAGTCCCTATTCTGAAAAGAAAAATGATCATCATCACAGATTTAATATTAAAGAAGTTACGGAATGGGTCCCCTTCCAAACCATTTTTGAGTTAATCACATGCTTAAAGGTCAGTTTGTGATAGGCTTATTTACCCTGAATTGTACCCAAACATGAAGAGTAACTCCATTGATGTGAATAGGATTACTTATGGAGTAAAGTACTATTCAGTGTGACTAAAAAGATTGTTTTCAAATCTGAAAGTCAGCCTGACTCAAGAGTCACCAAGTGTTCTGATCTGATTCAGAAAAGCATTTATGGCCAAAATGCACAAAATTAATACTGGTGGTTCTTGAATGAGGTTGACATTTTCTCATGTAAAAGGAATAGAATGCGCATCAAGAACACCACTTCCCATGTAACAATTTAGAAAGAAGTGGGAAAATCAGGGATAAGCTGTGTGCTGAAAATGAGTATAGAAAACTGTTAAATCAGTCCAATATTTTCTGGAATTTGATTACTGTGACTAAACAAGTAATTGGAACATTACATCTGGATGATGAGATACATCCCCATAAATTCAGATCCATTTATTTTAGTATAATTCCATAGGGGTGCCTCTCTGTTATGAGTCATTTTGTGAGAAAACTAAAAAGATGAGTGTTTCTAGTCTCCAAACTGTTACAGAGAGGATGTTCAGTTATTCCAATGCCATGGATTCAATTATTAGCAATCTTTTTGTGCTATGGCAGTGTTAGTGTCCTTACTACTTTTTTTTTAAGCTTACATACATGTTTAAATGAGAAAACATCTCCGTTATTTCCCAACAGACAGGAAAATGATTATCCTCTTCAGCAGCCCATTAGGATTCTGAGCGACACATTTAGCCAAGTCCACTAGGACTACTTCAAAGTTGGGGAAAACTGATAACTGATGGTTTGATCTGGCCTCTGGAATGCTCAGTCTTCCAAAGAGTCTCAGTATCAAGGGCTTTCCTTCTCTTAAACAGAGCTTAAAATCTGTTTACTCTCTAACATTTTTGGCACTATATCCTTTTAGTGATAGGAAAGATTGCCAGTATTGAATATTAGCCATGGTTAAAATGGGTTATATTTTGCATGAGGTGCCTGGAATATTTTGGCAGTGATAAGCAGAACAAATAAAATGTGTTGTTATCACAGTCTACAATGTACATGTCTGCCATCAATGGAACAACTTCTGTACTATAGAATACTTTCCAATAGTAGTAAAATGGTAAATAGATATGTGCTCACACAGTCCAATGGGACTTATTAAATTCCAAAATGTACTAGATGCCTCATAAAAATAAGAAAATATACAGACTTTGCCCTGAAATGTGTATTATCTTAGGGTTTGTCTTCCCTACCGCCAATGCAGCTGCGCTGATGTAGCCCATCTGGTGAAGATGCGCTATGTCAACAGGAGAACGCTTTCCCATCAATGTAAGTCCTCCACCTCAACAAGAGTGGAAGCTATGTTGGCAGGAGAGTGTCTCCTGGTGACGCAGAGCAGTGTAGACAGCACTTTAAGTCGATGTAACTTACGTTGCTCAGGGATGTGATTTTTTTCACACCCGAGTGATGTAAGTTACATCTACTTAAGCAGTAGTGTAGACAAGCCCTTAGTTATACATGATGGGATAAATGACAGACAGACAGATGAGAGAGAAGTCAAAGGCTGGATGTGGCTGACAAAATCTAGAAAGCATGACTTTACTGGTTCAGACACAAACACATGATGAATGAAGAGCACCTGGTGAAGACAGCATGGCAGGAGAGGTTGGTAGGAAGGAGAACCTGAGGAAAGCCAAGGAAGTGGGAATGGATTGCATCAAAGAAGATGGTAAGCAGGGGGACTTTAGTGCGATCTTGGACAGATGAAGATGGTGGATGTTTGCACAATGATCCTCTCCCAGATGATGGGATAAGGGAAAAAGAAGAACAAGGTAGTCAGATGGGGTTGGGGAGGATGAGTGGAAAATAAAATCACATGGTTACTCAGTGGGATAGACATATCTTGATGATTCACTTTTCATAGACAAAACAACAAACCCAAATGTCAAGTGACAAAGTTTGGATCATTGTCATAAAATAGACAATGAATCTTCGCATGGTTAGTTCTCTCTGGAATTCATCTGAGAAATGATTTTATTTATAAACATATTTTCTGCTTTATCTTGATGGGTACAAGCATGGTATCCCTATAGTCGGCACAGATTACTCGGTGTAAGGTGGTTTGCTCTTTTGTTACCTTCTCTACTGTGTGTGTTACCTTTTTGTGCTATATATTATTGCTTGTGCTTGTAAACTGTACGTGAGACTGATGGTATATTGTTGAACCTAATGAAATGTAAAATTGGCTTTTGAAATAAATAAAAGAAAAATGTTAAGTCATAAAAAAGAAGAATGTTGACTACAGGCCTTTCCTATTCAGACTAAGTGGAAATGTACTCTTCATGATGGCTCTCTTTTATTACAGTAGTTGCCTGTTGGCAACTACTATATTTAAGTTATCTTGAGACTTTTCATATGCTAATAACTTTCTGAAAAATTAATCTTTCAGGCTGAAATTTTCCATGCTTTGTCTCTGCCTATAAGTACATTTTATTTATTTTATTTATTGTGAGCAAAACCCCTCCAGTGATGTGCGAATTATGGCGAGTGAAAAGTATATATGTTAAGACTTCTCCTACTCATCAGCCACTCGATAACAATGGCCAAATAAAGCCCTCCAAACTTTGCATGTATAGTGTCTTGCTAAACTTAGGGTGAAAAATTCATAATCATGTCAAGTAACATTTGTAGGCCAGACCCTTAGCAGACTTATCAGCATAGCTCCATTTACTTCTACGGAGCAACACCAGTTGACAGCAGCTGAGAATCTGGCCATACTCCTGCACATATGTATCAATATTAAATCTTCCTGTGTGCATCACAGTAGTTCCTAGAGCCCACAATGAATACTGACAACCCCCCCCCCCCCCGTGCTAGGCACTGTACAAATATAGTAAAATGTTTTCTGCCCTGAAGAACCTGTAATCTTAAAAGACAAGACAAAGAGAAGTCTTATCATTTCCAATTTACAAGTGGGAAACTGAGGCTAGAGACATCAAGAGACTGCCAGTGGGTGTGTGACAGATATGGAAATTGAACCCAGATATACTTATGTGCCACACATATTACAAAAAACTATTCTGTATATTTAAGTTTTAAAGATAAACTTACTGGGACTATTTTATATCCCTCTGTTTGAAGTCAATAGGAACAATGCTTTGAGTGGTATATAATGATAAGTACTCAAATCTAGTCCTAGTTGTCCTAAATTGGGCCTCCAAAAGCAATAGATATTTGTTACCTTAATACTGTACCTCTCTTTGCCTTCTGTAAAATGGGGATGATACCAGCCCTCACCACACAGAAATATTGTGAACATTAATTAAAGTTTGTGAAGTACTTGGATAGTATAGTGATGAATGCCATAGACAAGCCCATAAAGAAATCAATAGTTACGTCTTCAAAGCAGGGTTGAATAATGCATAGTAATTAAGGCACACATTGAACAATAAAGATTATACAAAATATTAAATAGCTGCTCATTAGGTCAGCACCTGTGCACTGAATGAGTCGGGGTCCCATGGATAAAATAAAATGTGATCATGTAAATAAAGACCATATCATAAGCATATGCATAAGGGATCTGAAATAAAGTTGCACAGGCAACCTTAAGTCTGGCATTTTTTTAACTTCAGAACTCTATACTTTGCAACATAAATGTTCTTTTAATCTTATTTTTATATGTGCAATTTACAGAGAGAGAGACAGAGAGAAAGAAAGAGAACACTGGATAGTGATGTATACATTTATCAGTAAGATTTTAATATGATGTAAGTGATTGTTAGTTAGATGTGTTTTTATACGTATATATTTTATCTGACAATCTTTTTTTCTTCCGTATAGTTACTGACCATCTGCTTTTCTCAAGGAGCTGTTTTACCAAATCAGTATTCATATGTGTTGCCTCTGAGCAGCAGAATCTCACTTGCAAATACAAGATGACTTAACAGCCCAATGCTCATTTGGATTTCAAGAACCTTGTAGAAATAAATCCTCTCTTTTTATGCTTCCAGCAACTATCCAGAAAGTTAAATCCTGGGGTAGGGGGGCCAGGCCACCAACACCAGTTCCTTTCACCTTTTCAGGTTTTCATTGTACTGGGGTGGAGCAGATGAGAAACTAGCAGCAGGAGAACCTGGTCCCCCTACCTGCCTTACAGGATGGTTAGATCTCTGACTCCTGGAGCTCTGGGAAAAGGAGTATAGGATTATTCAAAAGTGTTTTCCATCTGACCCTACTTGAAAGGAGCATGAAAGTGTTCATTTGGTTCAACCACTTCTATTCCAAGTCAAGTATTAAAACGTGTGAATAATTCCCTCCTTTAGTTGCATTCTTTGGAGAAAAATGTACAGTGAGAGCAATCAAGTACTTATCTGTTTGTGAATAAATCCTGTGTAAATGTTATGCAGGTTCTGTAGTATACAGCTACAAGACATTCATCTCGGGTTCTCCCTACAAGAACATTATGCCTCAGCTCTATCCTCTCAAGTGGTTTCTGATGAAGCTGATTGAGCCCTAAAGGTCACTCAGACATACGCCTTGTTAAATCCTCAATCTTATACTTTCATAGTGACAAACCATTCCTCTCCTTTCTTGGAAGGTATTTCAGTGTTTTAGTGGAGTATCCAGCATACCAGTGATGTGCTGCCAATACTTTAACAAGAGGCTCCCATAAAAAAAAATTCCTCTTAGCCAGTGATAAATCTCAAACACCAAGGGTGCATTTTTCTTGTCAGATGAGCAATGAGAGAGATTCTGTTCATTTGTTTTCCCAGTGAAACTGAGACTCCTTCTGATGACCATTGAAGGAGGCAAGAAGCTTACACTTAGCTGCCCTTTGCTGGAAATGTTTACACTTTGTTCATTAAAATTATACTGAGTATTTTAATAGCATAGCAGCATTCAAACTGCACAGTTCATAGTGGGGGCTGGGTATGAAGATCTTATAGAGCTGTAAGAGGGATCTCTCCTTTGGGACATTTTTTAGAAATACCAGCCATCTGGTGCAATATGTTCCATTTCACAGGCAAAAAAAACTTGCTCTTCAGAAGTGTTTATGAACCCTAGGGGATGAATTCTCTCTGGGAGGAATAACATAGCAGTGTCTGGAGAAGGGTGAACTGTCAGAGGCCAGGAAATCATTTCAATCCTCCTTAATTCAGTTCGGTGGCAGAATGAATAAAGGGGCTCCTGGAAATCTGGAATATTGCCCCACTCCAGCACACCATATTAATGTTTGAATTAAAAACATCACAATGACAGTTTAACTGTGCAAAAATTTTACTCTAGAAAAGTAGAACTAGTTGAATACTTTAAAAAAGGTTTATGAAATACATTAATAATGTAGCTGATAAATTTTACTGTTATTTATTGAATAAATTATTAAAATGATGGTAAAATGGAATTAATAGTATATGACTAGGTGGAGCAAAGAGTATCCTGTCGATTCCTCCTGTACTGAAGACATTTTGATTTACTAGATTTCCTTACATGCCCAAACCATTTTATCTAATAGGCCCAACAGTGCTTTAGGCCTTATTTCAGCCTCCAGTTGCCTCCACTACTGGGGCACTGCAGAGATTCCACCAGCCACCCTGTCCATGTAGTTATTGGGGTTGATCTATAATCCAACAGTCCTCGCCCATAATGCCCATTTTAGCCTTAGTGAGCCACACATCCCTCTCCTTTTCAAGAATAGAATCACAAAATTGCTACATAGATAGACCAGGCCCTTGGGAATGATGGGGGTGGGTGGGTGAATCCATGGTGGAGCTTATGAGCCCCAGAAGACCAAGTAAATTTTCAGATGGTTAGAGACCTGAATACTTTTTTTCAATGGATCCTAATATGCTTAACTTTGAGACTCCATCTCAGCAATACCTTCCAGATGGGAAACAAATTCAAGCAGTTCCTTCAGTCCATATGGGGTTAACAAGAATGAATGGCTCTCAGTCTAGGATCAGTGCCTAGTAAAAACTACTCTTGGATAGCTTCATAGGTTGTGCTCTTTAGTGCACAGCCAGAGTGTGGGGGGCATAAATGGGAATACCAACAAATGGGATTGTCTGTGGCTGCCAGATGAAAAATGGAAACTATATTGAAAAGAGGGGGGCTGGGAAAAGTGGAGGGGAAAAAAAGATACAAACAATCCTATGGGGATAACATTCCCTCCACCCCCAGTCTGAACACTGATCTTGGCAATTGTGGGGAGGTTTGAACACTTTCAAGGCAAACATCTATCCTATCACCCATCAAAGCAATTTGTAAAAATCAAGCAAATGTTTTGTATTGGCTAATAGAATATGCATCTGAATAATCATTCTTTTCAAGATTTTAACTGTTTTCTTTTAAAGGGAACAAATATATTTCTGCTTAGAAAATTTGATGAAATATGTTACCATTGAAACTCATTTGTAAGTGTACAGAGGAATTTTAAACCATATAAACAAGACATAAAACAAAAATGTAACGCTTGTCTGTACTGAAGGAGACTTTATTCCAGAATTTAGAGTTGGACTAGTTGGAATGTCATGTTTGGCATACAAGATCGGAAACATATCAGAACACAGCTCAAACTGGCAAAAAACTCAAAGAATCAAAGTGATATAAGACAGTGAATCTAAAATCATTCCAAATGAAAGACTTTTGAATATTTCAATAATGGTTAACCATTTAGTGAAAAAAGCATTGTTTTTCTGTAGTGTAACGAAAACTTGCAATCTGCAATTTTTACAGTAAATTGATAAATGTATGTGCATACACATACATTCATATGCAAACTCACACACACAGTTTTCTAACAAGCTCATAGTAGCCAAGTCACTATACACCAATCATACATAGTTCTGCTCTCTGAGAAATGATTGCATCATTTATATGAAGAAATTACCTCCCATGAACATATACACATCTAATTCAAAATCACTGGTATCTAAATTCACAGTGTGGGACTTACCCAGTGCTAACCAGTGCACAAACAGAATAGATGAAAAAAATTATCAACCATTCTACAAAAGGAAAATGTATAAAAATAATCTATAAATGCATATGCATAAACTGGTCCTGTGAGATAGTGTACTATCCCTGTAATATCTCCCTAACCAATTTTTTACATCAATACTTTTACATACATTATCTATTAATTTGACTAGAACCAGGTGGTAAAAAAGTCAGTTTCTGCGTGTTGAAAAGCTGAATTCCCTTTTGGCTATGGCAAAAACTTGCAGGAAATGTGGGAATTAACAGAGATGAAGGTTGTTGCCCTGTTACATTTCTCCTGCAAAATCATCAATACCGTAGGACAGTTTATGTGGAATCAGTTTCACAATGCAGATGTGCTATAGACAGCAATATGAAAAAGGGCTAAACCTCAGTGGATGGTCTGCCATTGATTCAGTAAGGCTAAGGCTGAAATGGAGGCGTGGAAGAATGTGAGGACTTCTTTCCGTGGGTGCAAACAGAATTGGGAAAGGGATTGGCATCCACCTCCCCACATATCTCTGAACACACATATGCAATGCACAACAGAGGGAATGAGGCATGAAGTAAGGGGACAGGCTTCCTGTTTCTTTTCTCCTCTACTCACAGTACACACACACACACACACCCAAAATGGGACTGCAGCACTAGCTAGAATCAAGGCTAGAATGTTTACATCTTTTGTTTTAAAATAAAAGCTACTCAAAAAAAATCACATGAATGCAATGTATGCATCTAATTCATGAAGAGACTTTATAGTCCCAAATGTTCATGGGTTGAAAGCCTCTTCAAAAAGTTAGGCTGCAATTTGCAACCAATTTTTTTCCCCCTGGAGATACTTTTCCTGTAGCATCTATTTCATTGTATATTGGTAGGAGGAGGAGACTGGGAGTCAAGATTCCTTATTTCCTGCATTAGATCAGCCACTGACTCCCCATGTATTATTGGATAACTTCTCTGTGCATTAACCTCTCTACACATTGGTTTCCACATCTGTAAAATGGAGATAATTCTTACCAGTATCTACCCCATAGACATACTGTGAGTCTTAGTATCTGTAAAGGTCTGTAAGAGCTTCTGATAAAAAGTGGACTAGAACTGAAAAGAATTACACTTATAAAAATTATGACATATTTGAAATTACCTAGTGTGACTGTAATTTGTTGGAGAAACACCACAATATTGGTGCATTAATGTTGATACTCTGGCCCCTATATGCCACTGTGGTGGCCCCTACAGACCATACAGGAGCTACAAGGAACCAGTGGAGAGTTTGTCCCAGTGCAGGAGCAGTGTAGGACTGATATAAGTGGTTCTGTGCTGCTCCTCACTCCATCCCCGTTACAAGCCTCAATATGGGGGCAGAAGGTAGTATACCAACAGCTCTGAGTAGGATGAGAAAGTGAATTCTGGCTGCTATACAGCCCATAGGCTGCTCAGGGGAGGCTACTCTAACTTACCCTGGGAGCCATTTCAGCCCAACAGGAGCCCAGAATCAAGAAAAGCACACAGATGTCATAAGGGCCTCTGGGATACGGTTTTTGGGAGGCATTTCTCAAGAGGCACAGCATGGAATTTAAACCATTAATTAACAAAGGCAAAAGCTACAATTTCCTAAAAGTTCGGAACATGAGTCAAACCATAACACAAATTCAGTGAGTCCAGAGAGCTCAGTTGTACTGGGTGAAGAACACTAATGAGAAACTACACAAGATTTCATTCTACAGGGCCTAACATCAGAACATCACAAAAAATGAACTGTTGGGCTAGACGAATTATTGTAGGCAAGAGTATGTTTAACTGGCCATCTCAGCGTACCTATTTCTCTGCCTCCTCTCTCTCTTCAGTAAATGTGGCAGGTCACCTTGGTTTGTCTACCCACAAGGAACCTCTCCTCCCTCAAAACAGCATAATTCTCTTACTATTAGATGCCAGGGTGATTGACAATAGTGTTTATCGGCTAGAGAAACAATAGGAGTCCCTATACAAAAAATAATGCAGATAAATCAGTGTTTGATCTCTACAATAGCTACAAGATCCAAAGAAGCAATGGATATAAAAAGTTCTATCCCTTTCTTCAGCAACTGCAATATCATTTCCATTATTTCTCCAGGCTCCCATTCTGAATTCAAAGCAATTTATCTGAAGTTCAGACACTGTCAATGTGATTTAGTTTCAGTTTTATGGCAACTGCAGGTCTCTAATAAGTATGCTCCTTTCATTGATTTTGTTACCCTTCAGCTGCTGCTGTAAATGTAATTGAAATTTTTGTTTTTTCCCCTGACCTAACTTTATTTTTTACTGACAAAAGAGCAATCAGTGCAGTGTCCTATGAGTTTTATATAACCTATTAATAAAACAGACTTCCATATGATCACACTTTAACTAAGTGAACAACAGAGAAATATGATATGACATTCACATTACAATATCACTTAATTTTGCATGTATAATTTGCCATTTGTTAGTTTTTTCATCAATGTACAATATGTAGCCCAAGATTTTCCATGCACAAACAAGATATGGAAGTGAATATGATATACAAGTTGTTAAGTAAGTATCTACTTATGTATACTATCATTATCACTCTAACAATCTCTCAAATATTTCAAATTAGGAATAAGAGTAACAGTCTAGCAACCTTTTTCTTCCTTCTCAGCCTGTTGTAGTAGGTTGATTCATTTATAGCTGGGATCAGGGGTGAAAGTAAGGCAGTACGGGCCAGTACGGTGGACCGGTAAAAAGTGGCCGCTGGTACCGGCCCTACCGCCTTACTTGAAAGTGCTCCCACAGCAGTGCTTTAAGTACCCTACTATGTTGCTGCCATGGCAGTGCTTTATTGTCACTGCCCTTTTGCGCCCCCAGGTTGCCAATGCGGGGGGGGGGGGCGCAAAAGGAGGAGCTGTCCCAGGACCAGCGATTTAAAAGGGCCTGGGGCTCTGGCCGCTGCTGTGGTAGCAGCAGCAGCGGCCGGAGCCCTGGGCCCTTTAAATCACTGCTGGAGCCCCAGGCAATGCAGGCGAGGCAGCCTGGAAGGGCTGGCTGGGGGATGCTGACCCCCAGCCCCGCCCCTTCCTCCTGAAGCCCTGCCCCTTCTGGGGGGGACGGAGCCCTCCCCCGTACCGGTAAGTTTTCAATTTTACTTTCACCCCTGGCTGGGATGTGTGTATGTATGGGGGACGGGGAGAAAGGTGTATGTGTGCATGCATATATGAGTGTGTGGAGTGTGTGCTTCTGCATGTGTGGGTGTGTGTATGTGTGGGGGTTGGAAAACTTGTCAAAGGAGAACTAAATGAAATAACTTTCAGAAATGAATTTTTCATTTAGTTATCTGGTCATTCTTACTTTTTGCAGGAATATGTTCCACTGTCTAGGATTAGCGTCTATCAAAGTCTGTCTCCTGTGCTTACGAGCTACCCAGTTAATCAGTCGTATAATTGAACCAGTGGAATGTAGTTGTCATGAGAGGTCATGACCAGGGAGGGAAGACAAACTCTCATTTAGCTAGAAGCAAATCCCATGGGAAGTTTTAAAAATGATGGCAGAGGCCTTAATTAAGAATATTAATTTAATTGGTTGTGAGTGCAGAGAACAGAGTACCAGGTTGATGTATTCATCATGGCAACTTGGGTAGCTAAGTAGATGGGTTGGCTGTTGCATTTAGTACCAGCTGGAGTCTTTTCAGGATGTGACTTTATTCCTAGACATAATGTGTTGCAATAATAAAGCTAGAGGCCTCGAATGCTTGGATCATTGTGGCCAGGCCCTTGTCCAATAGGATGACATTCTTCTGTCCAATTGCTCAGAAGGACCCCAATACTACAGAATGAATTTAAAACCTGAGGACAGATGCCCTCCGTAGAGGGAGAATGTTATACAGAAAGTTAATTTATTCAAAGAGTTTCCTTTTCCCTTCCAGAATCACCTCTGTCTTGCTGTTAGCCAGATACTTCTTATCCAGATACTGATTTTGTCTAGGCAATGAGAAGAGTGGGAGACAGTGCATTTTCCTCTGTCAAAAGGAGAAGTACAGCTGGAAGATTTCAGCCTAGGTTATCTCACAGGTCTCCCAATGGAAATAATAATAGATGCTGAATAATATGGGGGAGATGACTGAGCATTGTGGGGATTTGGAGGTGGAAGAAGAGTTGCCCATAACTTTCTGTGATCAGTTGTGTGTAGGCACTTGAACCATTTCAAGTAATTTCCATTCCTTTTTTGCAGCCTCTTGGAGTGAGGACATGAGTATTTTACAATCAACAGTACCAAATGCCTAGATAGCTCCGTTAAGGTGAGTATGGTTGTATTTCCTTGTTCTTTGTGGATAGGATATTATCCACCAGAGCAACAGGTGCTCTCTCTATTCTGTGCTCTAGCCTGAAGCCTGACTCAAAGGGATTCAGGATCCTGGTAGCTGACAGTCAGGGGGACGGTTTTTTTTATAACATCTCCATGCTGCATTATTATTAGTTAGACTGTTGCATGTTTCAGAATGGGTGGTTAACTCCACTCATCAAGAAGTGGTAACAGCCTTTGATAGCAGGGGCCCCAAATATTCTCTGTTCTCCAACAAGGATAGGGGTCAGAGTCATGGGCGATAGCTTCCATTGCCCTCATGGCTTCCTTGACTACTTTTTGCATGAATGGGCTAAATACTTGAAAAGAAAGCATTGTCCTTCTGGACCTGCTTTCAGCTGATTGCTCTGGGTGGGCTATAAGGCCATTCTGGATGTGGATGATCTTTTGGAGAAATAAGAGGATAAATTCCTCACAGCAAGAGGTGATGGGCTCTGTCATTAAACGTAGGTGTGGGTGTATCTGTGCGCGCACATGCACATTTGTGTGTTTGAGAGAGACAGAGTGCATATATTTGTGTCAGACCTTGGGCTGCCTATTGCATATTAAGGAGAAATATAACAAATGTCTAAAATTAATATTGCACACATTATAATGTCATATGAATGGCACATCAGGAACTGTTACCTGTAACTTATAATAGTTCATTGAACAAGTTAATTAAGTATACAATAATACAAGAAAAGACACAATAGTTCATTTAACTTCATGTTCAACTGAAGAGAAAAAAATCTTATTACATTCAAAAGTAATAGGTGTCAGTGAGATATTATGTGTCAGATTATAAGAAATCATTTCTCTGTCACTTAATAATTGCCTTATTCTTTCCAAACTGCCATTCAGTTTTGAGGATTTTTACATTGATAGAGGCTTAATAATAATAATGATTCCAGACTGACCTGCTTTGGGTCCTGTAGTTAGAGATCTCTTGGTGTGAGGACCTAAGTCTGGCGCTTCGGTCTACACCTCTCAGGAAGAGGCAGTTATCCTTGACATTGGACAGCTGACAATCTTGTCTTTTAGTAACCGAGACCCAGACATCAGCATTTTCAAAATCCCAATCCTTGGCTACATAGAATCAAAGTGATAATACACTGAGTCTCAGTCCAGGATACATTTCATTTACACAGTACCTGTCAAACCCGCTAGAAAAAAATGAAAGTAATAGGAATGAGTAAATAATCAGTTCACAGGGTGTTTGGGAAACAAAATTTATCCAACAGATCTTTTAACACAGATTAGTTAATGGTCCCTTTGGTGTGGATCTTAACCATTATGGATATTAATGCTTTTTTATTTTTATTTTCCAAGCACAAGGAGAAAAGGCAAGTAAAGCAGCAGATTAGTCTCTGAGAGAATCAGTGTCTTGAGATAATCACTGTCTCAAAGCACACAATGGGTGCTTCTTTTTTTTTCCAGCAGGGGAAACCAAGTATGATCCTCCTTCTCTCTAGCTTCCCTTTTGTTAGCTCCCCCTGTGCACATCTGTCCTTTTTCTCATTTTCCTCCCTTAATCTCAGAATAATATCTTGTCTTGTCTATTGCCCTGAAGGGTTTGCTTAATATAGTCATAAAGAACTGCCAGAATATTTTTAAAGAGATATAATAATATATATAAAACCACGTTGAGGGAAACCTGAAAACAGACTGCACTGATATTTATTTAAACTTGTGTCTAGTTTAAAGGTGAACTGAAATGAGATCTTAAAAAAAAATACACCTCATTAAGGATCTGATCCTGTAAGGTGATGAGTGTCTTCAACCCCACTTAATTCTGGAGCCGTGTGAAGTCCATGGAAGTTGAGGCACACTGCACCTTACAGGAGTAGGCCCTGAGATCCCAATTCACTAAAGAAGTAAATCCTTCCCCTCTCCCAAGCCTGTGTGAAAGGCCAGGGCACAGGAGACCTTGAGGTTGCAAGTAACAGTTCTTCCTCCCCATGCTGTAGGGGGAAGCAAAAAGAGCACTCCACGGCCACTACTGCAGTATCAGTGCTGCAGTCACTTCTGTAGCCCATACACCCCTATTACATGGGATTAGGGGACAGCAGATGAATCCATATAGTCATGGATTCATTGACCCTCCGTCATCAAACCCTTCTTCCATGCAGTAGAGAAGGAGCCTCTGTGGAGAGGGGACTCCACAGTTTGCAAGGGATGCCCACCCTTTCAGGGAGCCTGGGTTTCTGCCCTGCAGAGAGGAACTAGACTAGTATTTCAATGATCTGACATTTTTATCCTCAGAATAACAGATCCAACAAACCTTTCTGTAGTACAAATGCCTATTTGTTGTAGATCATGGATGTAACATCAAGCTCCAGGAAACAAGCTTCTGCATGGTAAAAGTAAAAATAAATGTGAAAGCACAAATCAATGTACAAGCAAGCCTCATATCTTTTTGGTCTAAACCCCTTTTCTTCACAGCTCACCAACCTGAGCTGTAACCAACATGTCTGAAACAGACCTACTCAATATAGTTACATGATAATGACCACTTCAAATAACTGAGGGACTTTGTCCTGGGATACTCTCAGAAGTGCATGACCTCTAAGGACAGAGAACTTAACAACCATTTAAGGATCAACATTATCTATTACCAGAGAAGAATTGCCCAGGGCTGTCAGATCAATACAATCTCAAGCAGACATATAGCCTGATAGATTCCTGCACTATGTTCCTCCTAATGAAATAGTGGATGATATTATTTCCTGGAACTTTGGGAAAAAACAGCAACAAAAGTTTTTTTTTATCAAAATAAAACCAAAGGATGAAAAACTCTGCTTCAAAATTCAATGTGAATATAACAAATACATTGCAGTGATCTTGTTTGCAGCCTTGGGCCTATTAGTTTTGTATTGTATCAATATATCTTTATAACCTTAGCTTGATGTTAGCTGTTATGATATCTACATTATTAATTGAATGACAAGTACTGTATTGGTTATAGTATGTCATAAAGTTATGCACTTTCATATAAGATTAGTGTCTTAATATTCCATTCCCACTACACAATGTATATGGTTAGCTACTATTTGTTGGAAACAAATTGACTCATCAGTTACTTACCCTCACTAATTCAGTGCAAAGATTATGGATTCAGCCAGATCACACACTAATCAGAGGTACTTTCCTAAGATACATGGAGTGTTTACTTATAAAACTGTTTATATAGCAGCTCAGAAAACCATTTTCCCCTTAGAGAAACGAGTACTGATTGTGCTGTCTGCTATACTGATGTATACCAGTGTAACCCTTCTGCCAGGCAGAGTTGGCAGCAACAAGGGTCGGGTTCAGTATCTAGCAGTTCCTTTTCAACAATACAACACAAAACCAGCTCGAGCCCCCACCCAGTGACCTGGACAATTACACACCACCCCCTGGCTGCCTCTAAGAGGCAATGCTTCCCCTCTTGCAAGCACAGAGTCTGAGTGTAGCAAAAACTTTTAACATGTCTGTCCCTTCTCTGTACCTAAGGGTGGGTAAGGAGGCACCTTACTCGCTCCACTGCTCAGGCACTCACTCACTGCCCCTATCTGGGGGGCTCTGCTCTGGCATTCTCTGCCAGCTGCCCTGCTGGCCGCACCTCTCCTCCAGCCACCCACACCTCTCCACCAGCCACCCTGCTGGCTGCTTGCCATGCCTTCCTGCCAGCTGCCCTGCTGGCCGTGCCAAGATGTCTTGAGGGCCCCCCATTTAAAACAGCTCTCAGTGATTTCAACTCTCAGTGATTTCAGTTGTTAGTGGGGGAGCCTCACTGCTGGTGTACACTGGGCAGTCTCTTGCATCAGAGACACTGTCCCAAAGCAGGTCTAATATTTAGCCCTAAGCATCAGTGATTTCAGCTCTGCAACATGTAAGAAGACTCTCAATTGAAATTAGCTCTCTTATTACACAGTGGAGAAAGGAGAAGGGTCAAATGGTATCTGGGGCTCTTAGGCAAGGTCCACACCAGTAGGTACAAATACCTACCCCCACCATCTCTCCACTCACTGGACTTTGGAACCCATGTCCCCTGCCTAGCGAGTGCCATTTAGTTGAGGGTGAGTCCCTCAATCGGGAAATGCCAGGTACAGTTCTGCTGCCCTTCGTTCACACAACAAGGATAACAACCTTTGTTACTCCTGCCCCAATAACAAGGAGACTGGGGATCCCACACCTGCCAAAAGTGACTATTTGGGCAAGCAATCCCATCATACTGAGCACCAAGATATCAGGGGAGAGTTCATTCAGTCTCTGCTTACGCCACAAGTAACGTGGTTGAAGGTAATGGAGTTTCCAAACTGTAAAACTAATGCAAGGTAGGTCAGAATCAGGCCCATGATAAGAGTTCCCTATTTTGCTAGAGGTCAGGCATTTGCTGTATGGTGAAAAGATGATATATCCTGATGCCACTGGACACTAAAAAAGAGGTGCACATCATCTACTTGCTTGTTAAGGTATCAGCTTATTCTCACCCCCCTCTTTATATCTCTCCTTTGTAGAATTTACTTTGTTATATCTACTTTTAGTGTAACCCATTTTTTGGAAAAGGGAGAACATGTGTAATGTTGGGTATACAATTACATTACCATTCACCATCACCATCCTTAGTCAGGGCAGATCTTGAACTTGGTGCTATATACAAAAGAAAAGAGATGAGGGCCTTTCCCTGAAGTTGCTTACAGTCTAACGGGCAAAGTCTACATCCTCCTCCAGTATTAAGCTCTGCCCCAGAACTGGAAAAAACAACCTGGGCCCACTGAGAACAAGGAGGAAAGGTTTTGTGGGGCCCACCCAGGCAGTCAATCTCCTGTGGACAATGATGTTTGGGATGAGCCGGAATGGTTCAGGGGAGAATCAGGTGGGGCAGATGGATCTGATGCAATGTAGATTCCCCATTCATTCCCTTCCCCTCAGAGTGGGGAGGCAGATATCATGGGAGCTACTACAGCTTTAGGAATACAGCCATGATCACACACAGCAGATCCACTGGTGCACCCGGTCCATGAGGTTAATTCCTTCCTCTCAGCCCCAACAGAGGAATATTCCTTATTCCAGTGCCCACCCAAACTAATGATTTGGACACAAGTGGGAAGGTTTGGCCATAAGTACAATTTATTGTTGAAGCTGGCATTCCTACATGTCTGGGTACACAGCAGCTGCAAAAATGGGACTGTCACAATAAGCCAGTAAGAGATTACACATCAACAGTAGACTAGAAGTAGAATAGTGATAGCCCAGGTGTGGACTGCAGATAACCCTTTACATCCAGCCAGCCCACGCCTAGGATATGAATTCAGTACAAACAACCAGAGACCAGATCAGAGAGTTGAGGACATGGCTGTAGAGAAACATGACTACAAAAGAGGAGCGTAGGAATTGCCTTACTGAATCAGACTAGTGGCCAATCTAGCCCATTATCCTATCTCTGGCAGGGGCCTGTATCAGATGCTTCAGAGAGAAACCCCATAGTGGAGAATTATGGAATAACCTCCCTATAGGACAAGTTTCTTCCTAACCTCCCCCTAAATCTCCACCCCGCCTCAGTTAATGGTAGGTAGGCTTATATTCTGAAGCATGAAAGCTAAATCCCTTCTAAAAATATAGATAAGCAGATTAGAAAAGTCAAAGATATACAGCCACCAAGACCTAAGAAAAATATATCAATTATATATCAAATGGCCTAATTAAAAACACTGATTTTACTTTTACTCGTTAGCACAGCCTCTGTGAAACCCAGAAATTTCACCTCACCGGAGTTTATGCAAACATTCTCATTTGCAGGTCTCATGGGTACACACCCCCAGGTTTCACTTTGAATTTCAGATTGAAATATATCCAGCAACTACATCTAAACTATGGAGTTTCACTGCGTTTTGTGTCAAAACTATGCAAAACCATGATTTTGTCATTATTTCAATCCTAAACACATAGATTATTACAGCTTCACTCAAAACCAGGCACAAAGTCATTCAGAAAGCTAATTAACCCTTTGAAGAGTCTCATCTGAATTTTGTGTTTGCAACAAAACTTGATATCAGGTAAGTTGTGTGTGGTGCATATGGTCTCCTGGCAAGCATTGCTCATGTCTCTATCATATTGTTCATGCTTCTATTTCCCATGATCTAAAAACAAGTCCATGGATACTTTTTAAACATGAATACAGAGCATATTACATAGTCAGAGCTCAAGAAAAAGCAATCTGATTTATTTTTCCAAGACGTCAACACTAGTCCAATTTATTGCCCTAAGTACCACAATCTGAGCAGTGTCTAGTCACCTCCTAATCAAAACAAGAATGAAACGCATACAGTGCAATTACATAAGTGGTGTGTTAGGCTATAGTACAAGTACTTATAAACCATTATCATCATTCTTCAGTTTTTAATAAGAGTCAAAGAGAATTATATTAATTTCTTTGTGGTTTGTAACAAAGAGACAATACAGATAACTTAACAGTTTGTTGAAAAAAATATAGTGTAATGGAAGCTGTCTCAAAATGGTAATGCTCTGCTGGCATAGGAAAGTTAGCATGTACCTGCCACCATCTCCTACTTCACAGGCAGAGATCTAGGAATTAGAGTATAAAAACATATTTAAAATAATTACAAGGAGATAATGGTTGAAATAATTTGAGAATGCGCCAGGTGATGAAAAGTCCAATTTGAGACACTTATCATAAAAGCGCTGAACTGCCAAAGTCTCTCAAAAAAATGCAAGAAAAATAGCAAACGTAGCCACAGGGTAAATCTTGCTACCAGACACTGACCAGTAGCTTCCTACCTGTAAACTAATCAAGGCCCCACTGCTACATAGAGCCCCACTGATTTTATGGGGACACATGTAGATGCAACCTAATCAGGATCACCTAATCAGAGACAATTGCAAGATCAGCTTAATTACAGTGTTCTGTTGAGGGGAAAGTGTCTCTGCCACCCTTGCCAGTGTCTAATAAGGAGCATAAAAATATTAAATATCACTAATTTTAGGTATCGGGGGTAGCTGTGTTAGACTGTATGTACAAAAACAACAAGTCCGGTGGCACCTTAAAGACTAACAGATTTATTTGGGCAGAAGCTTTCATGAGTAAAAAACCCACTTCTTCAGATGCATGGAGTGAAAGTTACAGATGCGGGCATTATATATTGACACATGAAGAGAAGGGAGTTACCTCACAAGTAGAGAACCAGTGTTGACAGGGCCAATTTGATGTAGTCCACTCCCAATAATTGGTGAGGAGGTGTCAATTACAGGAGAGGCAAAGCTGCTTTTGTAGTGAGCCAGCCACTCCCAGTCCCTATTCAAGCCCAAATTAATGGTGTTAAATTTGCAAATGAATTGTAGTTCCGCAGTTTCTCTTTTAAGTCTGTTTCTGAAGTTTTTTTGTTCAAGTATGGCTACTTTTAAATCTGTTATAGAATGTCCAGGAAGATTGAAGTGTTCTCCTACTGGCTTTTGTATGTTACCATTCCTAATGTCCGATTTGTGTCCATTTATTCTTTTACATAGAGACTGTCCGGTTTGGCCAATGTACATGGCAGAGGGGCATTGCTGCACATGATGGCATATCTAACATTAGTAGATGTGCAGGTGAATGAGTCCCTGATGGTGTGGCTGATGTGGTTGGGTCCTCTGATGGTGTCGCTAGAGTAGATATGGGGACAGAGTAGGCAACGAGGTTTGTTACAGGGCTTGGTTCCTGTGTTAGTGTTTCTGTGGTGTGGTGTGTAGTTGCTGGTATTTGCTTCAGATTGGGGGGCTGCCTGTAAGCAAGAACTGGCCTGCCTCCCAAGGTCTGTGAGAGTGAGGGATCATTTTCCGGGAGAAGTGGTAGATCGTTGATGATGTGCTGGAGAGGTTTTAGCTGGGGGCTGTAAGTGATGGCCAGTGGCGTTCTGTTATTTTCCTTGTTGGGCCTGTCCTGTAGTATAGCTGAAGGGGTTTTTGTTGTTGAAGAAGTGGGCAGTAGCCCACGAAAGCTTATGCTCTAATAAATTTGTTAGTCTCTAAGGTGCCACAAGTACTCCTGTTCTTTTTGTTGTTGTTGTTATTTTTGTCAGCCTTCTGGGCAAATGGCCCACCTCTTGTCATAAAATTCTCAAATTGGCCCACAGGTAGATCTAATTGATTATCACTGGCATAGAATATAAAGGAAATCAGCAAAACAAACTTTTATAAATTGACTCTGCAAACCAAGTATCTGGTATTTAGAAGACTGACAGAGCTGGCAAATCTAGCACAAAGTAGAATCCCATCCATATGTTTGTCAAATGAGAAAAATACATCACTTTTATGCAAAATCACAATTCATTGAAATCTTAATTGCCCAGATAGTCAATCGTATGATAAATGTTTCCTTGTAATGATTTAATTAATAATTGTCTGGCTAGTTAGTTTTGTGATGATCAATTCCAAATATTGAAATATAGTAACACTCTGCATAAACAGCTATTTTAAAAAAACTATACCATTGTTGCTGAAATTGCAGAGTGCCTTCGAAGCCATAAATCAAAACTAAAGTGGTTTGAAGTCAAAATGATTATAATTACTCATGCTACCCACAGGTTTTCCAATTCATCAAAAGAAAAATACATCCACAATAAAAGGTGAAAAAAACAATATTTATTTAGTCCATTTAATTTCCATCTTGTTCCCAACTTTCTAAATTAGCAGCAAAAAGTCAGATGAATTACAGCTCCAGCTCTGTTCATGACATCTAATTTACATCAGTAGTGTGTAAGATGTTTTAAACAGCTACTTGCCCTGTACAATTTGATAGAGCTGAATCCTGACAGCTTTTGAGCACCTGGAACTCCCTTTAACTTCTCTACGAACAGTATGTTCTGTTAAGGGATGAAATTCATTCCTGCCCAGAGGCCCTGCACTAGAAATCCTATTTTTAGGATTATGTGGAATTGTAACCAGTGCTAGCATGCTTTGTGATAGCTTCTTGATATTGTTCTGCCAATATACTTCAGTATTGAGCTCACCTGCAAAACTCTTGCTTTTCCACTCCTGGTCATCTTTTAAACAGAGATTATCAGATGCAAATTTACCAAGCAGTATGAATGCACCAACTATCCCAAAACCATAAAATCTCCCCAGTACCTAAAACATCCCAAAAGCCTAAAACCATAATCCATCACCCAAAACTTCGGACACGTTTGCTTGAAAACTGGCTCATTTTCACTCCTACCCAGTCTGGGGTTCAATTATGACAAATTTGCCCAGCTATATTCAGAAGTTTATCTCCTAGCCTTCTAGATTGGCCTCTGGAGGAGGGCCAGGTATGTTATCCACACAGGATTCCCACCCTAAACTCTTCCCACATTCTTCATATATGCATATAGAGCGTCTTGGATCTATACATGCCCTGACCCAAACAGTACACAAATCATACAGCCACCTCCACATCATAAATAGCTTTCTTTGCTTTATAGGGTTTGCTTCCCAGTTTATTATTTGCTATTTCCGACTCCATATCTAAGCCATAATGACAATCCTGGAATTAAAATGAAAACATACGAGCATTGCCTTAAAAATAGACTTCTATGGATTGGAGACAGTTTTTTGTTAACTCATTTTTAATTTTCTCATACTTCTAAGGATATTTGATCCTCATTTCTGTAGATGGGCAGATACATTTTGCCATGCTGCCAATTATTGGAGTATCTGGCTCTCCTTTGGCCTTTAGCCTGTGTGGAACCTAATTAGAGCTGAGCACCTTGGAAAAGAAAAGAAAGGCTGTATGCTTTCAAGTTAAGGCCATCAGCTGAATATCTTCTATGTCTGTGGCTGTGCTCTAGAAAGTTACAATTGTTAAAATTAGGATTTTCCTCCCCACTTCCTGGGTAAGTGTTCTTCATCCTTTCAAAAGCCTTCTATGCTCCATAAATCTACCAAAGAGGCAGATTAGAAACTAGCTGGTTTCCCATCATATCCTGTTCCACAGGCCTTACAGAGCATGAAAGGGAAAATGGTGCAGAACATTATTTAAATAAACCACCTACTTTCAGGAAAGTGGCTGTGTTTTCCATACTAATCATGCATGTATGGAAATTTAATTGGAGCCTAAATTTTGCTGATGTCAAGTCTGAGGCAGTTTAATGGTATATTTCTAAATTAAACTAAAAGACATTCTGAGTGCCCTCAGGACAAATCAGGTGCTATCAGACAAAGCATAGGTATAGTGGTTAATTTGATACCTGCACTTTTTTATCTATGAACAAGAGAAGTACCATGTTTGTATCCAGCATTCCAAGGCAATAACAAGAAGTAAATGGGAAGAAGTAAACATAGGAAAGACCTCCTATGTTATCTGCTATACCCTTACCCCTGGCAGTGCATGATTGTTCTGAACAGTATATCTTCTAAATAAATGGTCTCAAGCAAAGGGGCTACTACCCTTTTCTTAGGAGAGTGCTCAATATTATACAGTAATAGGTGTCACTTTTAGGAAACTTTTCCTGATGTCCAGCTTACATTTCTGTTACTTTTGCAAATCAGATTAAAGAGTGTCTGGTACACGGGTATTATCTGGGCATCTGCTGTTAGACACAAGAACCATCTCTACAACTGCACGTCTCTGCAACTAAGACATGGCCTTTTCTGCTCTGAGAATACAATTTTCCTTCACCAGAACAGACTAAAATGGTTTGGTTATGAAAAATTCCACATAAAGGCTTTAGAAGTAACTAAAAACACTGCTCATGGATAACTTATGTTCCATTTTCATTTATTTGTATGACAGTAGTTATACAGAAGAATTACAGAACATATTCTTATGAGTAAAGAAGCGCTCTGTCATTATGGCAGACACTGATTTTCCAGACATTTGGCAATTCCAGGACATATTATGTCCCCATGCTAGGTTATTACTGAGGAGCAGCTGGAAATGTAACTGGCAAGGACAGGACCACAGGGGAAAATTCCAGGAGAGTAGCTGGGAAAGTCCAGTGGCTGATATTGTAGCTGAGAAAGCTGTTGCAGCATCACAGTGAACATCAGGAAAGCATCATAGATGCCCAGCAGAGTTTCAATGGAGCTCCAACTACAGAGCAGAGCACCCAACTAAGATGAGGAAGCCAAGAGACAGGGCCAGGGAGCACAAGAGTTCATCAGTTTGTTTTTTATCGAGAGATGCTTGTGAGGGAGTAATATGGAATGGAGCATGCCTATGGTGAGAGCAGAGACTGGACATGGGAGTGCCAATGACTCTGTGTATTACCTTGGGGTTGCCAACTTTCTAATCACACAAAACCAAACACCCTTTCCCCACCCCTTCTCCGAGGCCTTGCTTCACTCCCTCCATCCCCCCTCCCTCCATCGCTCCTGTCCCTGTTCCTGTTGAAAACCAGACACCTAGCAAGCTTACGATTTGTAAGAGTTCTTCATCAGTCATCAGGGAATCTAAGATCAGCAGGCTCACATTAGGCCAGGATGAATCCACCTCCCATCTCTGACACCTGCTAAGACTGGAACTGCTACCGTTTCCAAACCTTGGCAGTTGTTCTGGCCCACTTTCCCTCTTTGGGAGTTAGTGGGCCCATTACAGTTTATCAATACTGGGGGAAACCCCAGCACACGCTCCAAGAATCTTGGCTGGATAGAGGGGAGATCTGCAAGGAAAAGGGAGAGCGGAATCCCTCCCCAAGGCCACCTAGTGGTCGCACCCTTCGTGTGCCCTCAGCACCCCCATAGAGTTGGACTCTGCACCATTCGAGGGCATAGTCCTTCTGAAATGTTGCTTCTCCCCTTGTGCATGAGAACTACATTGCCAAGGGATTCTCCACACCTGAAGAGTCAAGGCCAAGATTTGCACCCTGGAGAATATATAAACTGTTATAAGTAGATGTATAGAAATGTAACGCTATCTTACAAGTCCTGTTCCATAGCTAACTATCTGTCACAAGGTAAAATACTACTTATCTACCTCCCGGGGTGTAGTGAGGCTTAAATAACTAAATGTTTGTAACGCAATTTGAAATTTTGAAATTCTCAGATGACAGGTGTTATATGAGTGCAAGGTATTACTCATTGCTATTATGCATCACACTTGTCCAATACAGTATGTGACAGTGTCTGCTTAACGTTAGAATGTGACTGCTCAGGCACCATCAGAGATTGTACCCAACATATCAGACATTGTATCCTTGTGTCCTGTGTAGTAGTCTGCATGCTTTGCTATTCTACCAATTGAATGGAGGACAAAGGTGCATTCCTTTTTGGTATGTCTCCTGTCCTCTTATTTTTAATACCCTAATTTTCAGTTACACACACACACACCACCCCTGAATAGAGAGGGCAAGACTGTGGTTTGCTTTTGCATGATGGATGCTTAAGGATGAGATCATGGATGGGCACTGAGTAGGTAACAACCCCTAGGATGCAAACCATCCCAGAAGGGTCAGGAAGATGTCAGGACTATGGCTCCACTTCTGCTCTTCACCAGCCCATGGAGCTTAATTCTGTCCCTTTGTGCATATGCGTGAGATAATCTTTAATTACATGATCACATACCAGTTTTTCCACAGGACCCCTCATTCAGAGTACAGCATGGCCCTGATTGGGGAATGAATCGCGGTTCAGTAGTGAAAGAGATTGTTGTCTGTCCGATGTGTGCTTTATTTATTGGAGAAGGCGGAAGGTGTGTAGTGAATGAGACAGGGGATGGAAGGATGAAAAAGGATGGTGTCATGATTAAATTAGTCATATTACTCCCTGCAGATTTGGCATCCATCTCTGACCCTGCCACACAACTATTGAGTAATGCTGGGCAAGTCACTTAAACCACACTTTCATAGGTGGTCACTGATGGTGTGTTCCTTATTGTTGACTAATATATGCTAGCTAGCAGAAATATGTATATATATGCACATATATATCTTAACATGCATTAAGCACCAACAATTAAGCACAAATATTGTAACATTGATCTAACCTAAACTGGCCTATACCATTACACAAGGCTTTGACAAAAAATCCTGTTCATTTATGCTAAGTATCCCATAATGCCTTGCATTTGCTGACATAAGCATTTGGCATAAGCAGATAGGAAACTTGTCAAAAATCAAGATACATTCATTCTATGTCTTAGTACAAGCCAGAGAAGTACCTGCATGGACTAGTACTGGGAATGCTAGTATCCAAAGCAGAGAAAAGGAAGGAACAGAACAAGTAGGGAATTGGGACAAACTGATGAGTTGGATTTTAGTGACGTCAAAAGAGATGTGTAACTTGTATATAAATAATACCAACTGAAATGAGTAACTTTGGGAGCACACCTTCTGTGTAAGGTGAATATAAATCACTGCATGAGACAGCTTCCCAGAGACTGGCATCATATAGAACATTTTTCCTGTATACTATTTGGCTTAGCTGGCAATAAACATATAGAACAACAAGACAACAAACCATTGACTAGCTGCCCATTTGGTGAACAACCTCCATCCTGATGTACTGAATGAGGCAGTAGTGCTGGGAAAAATAGTATGTGATCATGTAATTTAAGATTGTATCGTGCATACGCACAACAATATTTGCTAACTAATGAGTGCTTGAATTCGAAGCCTTAATGATGTTTCTTTAACATAGTTTTGTGTGGGTCTATAAATTCAAGACAAAACTGAGCTGAGATGGTATGTCTACACTGCAATTAGACCCTATGGCTGTCCCATGCCAGCAGACTCAGGCTTAGGGGTTGTTTAATTGCAATGCAACATTCTGGCTAGGGCTGCAGCCCAAGCTCTAGGACCCTAGAGTCTGAGCATCTTCACTGCAATTAAACAGCCCCTTAGCCCAAGCCCAGGAGCTCAAGTCACCTGACATGGGCTAGCCATGGGTTTTTAATTGTAATGCAGACATACCCAGAGAGTGGAAAATATTCAATGTATGGGGGACTGTTTGGGTTTTCTTTATTATCATGGTCCATCGTTATGGCTTCAACGCCTTGGTATAACTGGTAGTATTTAGTGAGCTTATCTAAAATATTGCCATCTCTTCTTGCTTCACTACTCCCTAACATATGGGGGGAAGGGGGGGAAAGCTCCCCCATCTCTGCAGAAAGCATTCAAGTATTCCCTAGCTTTTTGTAGGATTCTTTAGTGTGAAGTTTAAGTAATTTTTTTCTCTGCCATATCACAGCGATCTGTGTCACAGCAACATCAACCCATGGCAGGAAAGATAAGATTCTGTCACAATGAGGGCTGTGGCTATCTGTATGCCCCTGCATCTGAGAACATAATATTCAACATGCCATCATGAATCTTAATTTTATTAGTTAATATTTGTAAAAGAAGACAAGTGCTAAGAATTAGTATCAATTGATTTGCTGGAGAAAATCTTGTAAAAGAAATATATTTTGATTTGAAGGCTTACAGAGCAGATAAACTTTGGTTGGAAAAGGTGGCAGTAAAAATGCCCATATTAAAGAAAAACACAACAAGGAAGGGACTAGTGCCTTTAAGATGGTATTGTAAAAGTTTTATAATTGTAAAATTTAAGCAGCAGCAGAGTTAGACATAGAGTGCAGTACATTTACAGAGGCATTTTCATAAGGAAAATTAGGAAAAATGGAAAGGTAACGAATATGACTCCAACTCCTCTCAAGTTATGAAACAGCATCCTTTAATACATAGTTTAGCAGCCCTTGCAAGGATCAGAAAGGAAAAGGAATAACTAATTCCCCCTTATTCTTAGCAGGGCTGTTTTACCTCTTAGTAGATAGAGGATCTGAAATACTGTAGTGAGCAATCAGCCTCTTACCAGTTCTGCCAGAGGTCATTAACAAGAATTGCTGCAAAAGACTTTAATGTGCACAAAAGTCATAAAATTCCCCGCATGCTTGATGATGACTGCATTTTATTTGAATAACCTTAGACAACATATTGAATTCTAGAACTTGCACTTTCGGATTAGAAATAATGAATCTGGTAGTTCCTGAATTAGAAACAAACAGGGAATTTTGTGAGAAACTTGATTACTGCAATAGCCACATGCAGGACTAAATATACAAAAGAAAACTAAAGGTCTGCCTGTAAATGTGTGCCTATATTTGAGTGCTATTACCAAAATGGTGTGTCCAGTCTGAGTGATTTCATATGATTTCACACACAGTCATCTGATTTGCACATGCAGTTTCACTAATTGTGCACATATAGGTAGACATACAGTGACAGGTACCTGTTTGCTCATGGATCTGAAATATTCTTCTAAAAAATTGGCCCAAAGTGTTTAGATGTTAACAACAACAACCATTACCTGATTGTTACTGTTATTGCTACGTCTTTTAAAAAGTGAGTGGGTGCATGAGTTGGGGGGAGGAGGGTAATAGACAATCTTTGACTCTAACATCAATAACTCTTTATTAAAGGGATACTGACAAGGCTAATTCATTTGGTAAAACAGATGTTCTGACATCTCTTGTTGGATTCCCCACAATCACCTTCATGCATTAGTCTCCTTAGGCTATCTGAGTTTTTGGCAGGAAATAATTTGAAATTTACATGTATTTTGTTCAGAGTAAGATTCTTGTAAATCAATATACTGCTTGCTCAAGATCAGACACTTCTGGTAAAGAAAAGTATTAACAGAAAAATGTATAGCATGTTACATGAAATCTATGTTATATCTATAATTGTCTATAACTTTGGCATTCTGGTTCATAATTACATACATTTAATTATACTACTATGTTATAAAATTAGTCCACATTTCTGTAAAGATGTTCATTTTATCCATTATCTTGAATGCTAAGCATCAGTGATTTCAACATTCCAGTATTCAGTGCTTGGAATAAAAAGTGATTACCACTTGATTAGAATTAATTTCTTTGCTCGAAGAGTAGGTACTATTCCTCTTGCTAATGGCCTTAAAGTCCTTGGGTTAATAGGTGGAGCTCCCAAAGTAAAGAAACAAGAATTCCATGAAAGGAAAAGATCTGAAATCGCAGGGTGTATTTTCCCCCTGGTGTTCACTTCATCCTATGGTATTTTATGTGCACCCATAGTGTATACTGTAGGGGTCCAGGACCACAGGTGCAAATCATGGATTTTTTTTTAACCTTACACCCATTCCCAGATTGCAAATGAATTTGGTAATTGAAAAGTAAAGTTTTGATATAGTATGATCTACACAACAGATGCCATATGGATTGCAGCAGTGAAACTTCCTAATTCTGTCCCACCAAAACACCTCAAACCAAATTCAGCAGAGACCCCATCTAGGGATGAAAGGGTATTTCAGTCTCCAAGTCTATTCAGTATTTAGCCTTTCTGCTTAAAGGCCAACAGAAGTAACAAGTACTCCCATTTTTAATTGTGGTTTTGTTTGTCCTTGTACATTAGAAACTACCTCATTTTATACAGGATGACAAAAAGCCACCAGACAATGAATTTCAGTTACTGCAGGGCTGGGATAAGTTCAAACTCTTGTCTAGAGCTCTTCAGAAAAACGTTGACAGAATGGTTTTCCTTTTGAGAATGCAGTTCTGCTGAAGTCAATACACTGTGCAAACTGTGTTGATTTCACTGAAGTTTTGTTTTCGAGAAAAATGGAAAAAAGTGCCAACAATGTCAGTACATTCCATTTTGACATTTTCAAAAGAAAAAGGTTTACAATTTTCATTTCAAAATTATTTTTTCATTTTGAAACATTTATTATATATTGTAATCTAAAATTTTAAAACACAAAATCCAAAAAAAAAGTGATTTGATAAACATGAAATGATTTTTTCCCTGAATATTTTTGGAGAGAATTTTTAAATTACCAGTCTCATTCCTAATCAGAATGAGGACAAATGCTGAACTCCATCATGAAATAGAATTTCCATTCACTGCACAGTTCTAGTGGTACTTTAGATCTATGGGTGAAAAGTTCCATAGCCTACTAGCATTATTTGTTTTTGTTGTATTTTGTACCCATTTTTATTGTGATAGAATCCTGAGGATGCATATTACTACTCAAAATGTCCAAATAAGTCTAGCTCATCTGAATCTTCACTTTTAAGTCTCCACCTGCCACTGTGGGTAGGATGACCTCTGGTGCAAAAAGACTCACTGAGTCCAATTATACAGGTAACAAAACAAAGTGAGTTTTCACAAAAATACACAAATTTACACTCAGAATATCAGGTCATGGCCAACGCAGAATTATCCCCTATTATACAATTAGCAGTATTCTTCCAATTCTAGTTGTAACTGTTTCAAAGCAACAAGACTTCCCCTGCTCCTTTTCATACAGTATAACAATCTAACACATCCCCCTGCCAGAAGTGTTTCATGCTTTTCAGTCTAATTTTTCTCTTTCTTGATTTCAATTTTTACTCCTACTTATGCCCTTTTTACTAAACCTAAATAATTCTTCTCCTACTCTTGCATTTATATCCTGCCAATAGTTATAAACTATTATGTTCCCCCACCCTCATAGTAATCCCTTACCTAAACTACACATATTGAACTCTTTCAGTCTTTCCTCATAAATCAGACCCAGTAGTCATCAAATCATTTTTATTAACCAGTCAATATTTCAGTCATTTCTTTTTCTTTTTAGTTGCTTATTTTAATATCTAATTAATCAATATCTTTCTGGTAACCAGATGTACAGCCATGTTGAGAGGGACTATGCTGAGCCCTAACATATTCTAAGATAAGATGCCGCTCTGAATTTCTCTTTTTACAATTGGTTGAATTGCAAACCCATGTCTAATATCCAGTCTATCACCCCTAGTGCAACCTGTCAGCATTGTTGACCTCTAGGTTTCTTCCTCCAATTCAATGTGTTCAATCAAATATTGCAATTCTCTCTCTACATGCCCATTGTTTTCTTCCATATGTATTAACTTCCACTTCTCCAAAGTGAAACTTTGCTGTCCACATTTCTAATCTCTCAAGGTTCCTTTATATTCTCCCTCTGTCTTCACTGGTACTCACAATTTCTCCTCATTTATTATCATCTCTAATTTTGAGTATGTTGTCTTCACCTTTCTTTTAGATCACTATGGAACATTTTTAAATAAGACTCACCTAATTCATATCCCAGTCATTCTCCATCAGACACCCCTCCACAATACTTCATTTATCATTAACTTTTATTTATAGTCTTTTTAGTAAGGCTGCAATGTATATTATGATGTTCATATCCAAGTTGATCTAAATCAGCTTTGAGAGAAGGATTTCACACTATCAAATGCCTACTAAAATCTAACTATTGTATATCTTCTTCTTTCCTTTCAACAACTAATTCTATCAAAAAAATCAGGTTTGTCTGGCAAGATCTATTCTTTATAATCCCATGTCAGGGACATATGGCCTCATTATTGTTTCTTTGCTCTACTTGCAATAAAGTACTTTCTTCCTTTAAAAGGAAAATGATTTGTACAACTCCGGAAAATCTCCAGCCATGCCTTAGTTAAATAGACTAAAATGTATTCCTAATATTCATTCTTTCTATAATTTAATAGCATGCTAACAATATCCAACTCCAACATTTTGCCTCAGCATATAATAAAAAGATAAGGTGAAGGAGCTTTTAGCAGAGGATAAAAACTTTATGTGCATAAAGTCTCTAGTTAAATGCTTGTGGATGCTTATTTTGCCGTTTTTCTTCATTAAATCTGAATTATAGTACTTTAAATGCTGATTTGGAAATCAGAAAGGTTTAGTTTTACTCTGCTGCTTCATATCCACAGGCAACATAAATCTATTTAAAAGCTGATTTAAGAGTGTAACTTGAAAACGCAAATTTGTGGTGATCTGATCCCTTAAATCCTTACATGCTGTATAATCAGAAGCAGGTTGTACTTCATCCAGAGAATACTTTATCTCAATGTGCTTAGAAAATATATTTATTTATTTATGAGATGTTGTTTAAGTTTTTGTTTGCATCCCAACAAGGGGAGTCAGGACCAAGAATCAGAGCAGGGGGCAAACCTGAGGCTGGGAGTAAGGTGTAGTCCGGTTCCAGGTCAGGGTCAATACCAACAGTTAAATCCGAGTCAGGTTGTTCAAATCAAGCTGAGGTCAAAGCCAGGAGTTCAGAAGCAGGAATGGTCATGGCAGCCACAGGAGATCTACATTGTTGCCTGGACACTTCCTGAAATGCCCCTTAGGTTTATATAGGGTGGAGAGCCAATCAGGAGCCATGAGGCTGCTGTCTGTCAGGCCCTTTGAGGTGGGAATTCCCATGTTTTGTCCACAGAGGGTCATGGGCAGTGGAGTGCAAGTGGATTATACCTGCCACTCAGTGGCAGCATGGAGATGTTAGGTGCCTGGCAGGGCTGGGTTCTAGACCTGTGGGGCCTTATAGTTTGCTTCTTCACTCAGAAAACTGCATTAGTTTGAAGCAGATGGAGCTAAAGTGTTAAATTGTTAACCAAAGTCAACAGCAGATCGTCCTCCTAATTTGTCCTTTTGCAGCACCTTCGTCCTCTGAATCCCTGTGACATGATACATACCTCCAAAAAAAAAATGTTTTAAGAGGAACAACCCAAAAGAATGGGACTTTAACAATTTTATAAACAGTTTTGTGTGCAGACTATCATTACTGGAAAACTGTACAGTCAGATATGATGTGGCTGTCAGTAAATTTTCAACAGTCACCAACAGCAGACATGCTGTGGGAATGAAGGTCCCAATAATATAATAGGAACACGTGGATCTGCCCCACAGATCCTGTCACAGAACTGGGACCTAATGTACCACAGTTACTTACAAAAATCAGAAAAATAGAGCTGAGGCATTGCAAGAGCTGAGGCACTGTATAAAAAACTGTTTAAAATGTTGCCTTTTCAATGGCAAAAACTATATCAAATTAGCTTGATATATTAAAATCTATTTCATAGACACTGGGCACGTACATTTCTGTCAGTTTTGATGGCAAATCTGCATGGTTCATTAATGTTACATTTAAGCATAATTCATAGTACAGTAATAAGTCACAATGTTCCTAGCACATTGAAAAGCACATAAAAAGGCATGATTAAAGATTATTTTTAGATGCATTCTGCTATTCTGAAGATAAATCTGTTAGATCAGCCTATCATTTTCGAATTTTTCTTGGGTCAAAGTAAAGATAATTCATGTGTCAATCATTTCATTTTAGAGATTACAAAACAATAACATAGTAACCAATGTGGCATCTGAATTGATGGAAGTGAAAAGTATTGTGTTGTATTGATAGCATTATTTTAAATGTTTCCTTGCTCTCAGTAGAGTGGCATAAAGTGATTTACTTACCATTTGTCTATAAAAGGGAAATTGACTTTTCAGGCACAATGTACTAACAAGCAATAACTCTTTCTAGCAGTATGTCAACTTAAATGATATAAAAATACTGTTTTTCCTAAGTTTATTTATGAAAATGTTCCCTATCTGTTGACCAATAATAGAATATTTTACTAAGTACTTCATTTTGGTAAAATAACAGAGGGGTGGTTTTCTATGATCCAATCATTTTCTATTATATTTTGATTAGATGCAATCTAAGGACAATTCCTTACATTTTCAATGGCTTCTCTTTAAGAAATTTGTGTCCTAGAATTATGCATTCAGTTCTATAAACCTCAATACCAGAAAGTGGTTAATGAACTGGAGGGAATTCAGAAAAAAAGCAACATCAGCAACTCAGTGACCAGAACAATTGACTTATTAGGAAATATTAAAACAATTAAATATGTTAGGGTGAAAAAAAGGGGAATGAAAGCCCACTGCAAGGATATGAAGAAGAATTTTTTAGGGCAGGGGTTCCCAAACTTGGTTTGTGGCTTGTTCAGGGTAAGCCCCTGGCGCGCCGCGAGACGCTTTGTTTACCTGAGCGTCCGCAGGTACAGCCGCTCTCAGCTCCCAGTGGCTGTGGTTTGCTGTTCCCAGCCAATGGGACCTGCGGGAAGCGGCAGCCAGCACATCCCTGCAGCCTATGCTGCTTCCCGCAGCTCCCATTGGCTGGGAATGGTGAACTGCAGCCATTGGGAGCTGAGGGCAGCAATGCCCATGGATGGTCAATGTAAACAAACTGTCTTGCAGCCTGCCAGCGGATTACCCTGACGGGCCATATGCGGCCCATGGGCCGCAGGTTGCTCACCACTGACCTAGAGTATATGGATTGAATCTTTCTTTTAACGTGTGTATGGAAATATAAATAAATACTGCAAGGAGCAATTCTACACTGTCAGTAAGCGGGACTAAATTTCTGTGGGCCACCGGTGATTCGTGGACAGCAGTTTGAGAACCACTTACCTAGATAACCTATTAGCTCTTTTCTATCTCAAATGTATCTTATTTTTAACTCAGCCCCATTGTGATTATGTATAGCCAAAGTCTAATAACTCTTGATTGGGTTATTCAATAAATGGTTGATTACCATACAACATGGTGACACGTTCTATTTTATTACTAATATAGGATTTCCCTACTATTTCAAACTATCTGTCCAATTAGGTGTGGTATCTTGTCTCCAACAGAAGCCAATGCCTGATGTTGAGGGGGGGAAGGTGATAATCCCTGTAAATGCACTTATCATAATTCCGTTTGTAAGGAGGAAATTTTGTTATTCTAGTAACATATCTAGACCATTGCTTGCAGCTGGAATATCAATTGTTATGCTTATTGCTAAAAGAAGCTAGAAGGGCCTTTCTGAAACATTAGCACAACTAAAAGGCCAGGAGGGAAGGGGAGAAGTGTGACACCACAAGGAATAAACATGACCCTATGCCCTCCTGACTTGAGCTTTTTGTTGAAGCATGCAGTTGTACAAGATGAAAAGTCTGGCAATAGTTAACTATTGCTATGTGAGATACAGCTGGTTAACTGATAGAAAATTCCACAGTGCGGGCTGGAAAACTACAGGCTGGAAAACTCCACACTTAATTTAGGTTCTGCTCAGCTGTTGCTGTTGTTGTTTTTTTGTTTTTCTTTGTTTATTTGTTTTTTTGATGAACAAGCTATGTAATACTAACAAATTGGGTATAAAAAGAGGAAGAAATCTGAGCTCAATGGACACTTGGACACCGCTCAAGTCCCCCTGCAGCCAGAAGGCTGGCCATTGGACATCTATGGTTAACCACTCGAGAACTCCTCAAGACCCGGAGCAAATATTAATCTGGGGGTAATTTTGGGTGCTCTACTAACCTGTTGCAGATGTGTGTAAGTGCTGGAGACTAAAAGTTGAATCTTTGAGTGAAAGCACTTTTGTTTGCCTTGCATCAACTACCTATCAGCTGGACAGCCGTGTCCCCATTGATTTATTTCCTGCCACCGCCTCGCAAAGAGTAAAGTTACCAAGAGCTTTGGGTTCAGCAAAACCCCAGGTTACAAGTTCTCTACATGAAGGATAAATTTCCTTCATGGCCCTTATGGAAATCAGCTTATGTCCTGAATCATGATATGTAACTACTCCTATCTTAGGCCCTGATCCAGCAAAGCACTTAAGCATGTGCTTAATGTTAACCATGAGTTTAAGAGATTTGCTAGATTGGGACCCTATACTGCATAACCACAAATCAGTCACCAGTTGCCATTGTTTCCTATATAAGCAATGGTTTCTGATTTTTGTCAGGAGCACATCATGGAATGCAAAAATCACACATATTAACAGAGTATCTGTGAAGACACAATGAGATAAGTCAAGCTTTTAGTTGGAACTTACACTGTGAATTTCCTTGCTTTCTTTTTGTAAATTAAGTTACAACATTAATTGAAAAAAGTCAACTATTTTTATTCATAGGGTTTAACAATAATCATTATTATAATTCATCGAATGTTGTTAATGGACACTATAATACATATCTATGAATCAAGGGTCAGAGAGTGTAACTAATATTTCTGTGTACTCTTGGTAACCATTAATCTGTGAATTATTGACATCATACTGCATTGATGGGAGTTTGTATTCTAGAAAAAATACATTACCTTACTCTATTGTGCTTGATCCTGAACAGAGTAGGAATGGAGTATTTTATGTCTGAGCCAGGGAAGCACATTAGAACTTGATCCTTCATCTAGGAGAATGCTGCTGCGCAGCCACAAAAGTTACTCATGGTGAGAAGATGGACCACGGACAAAGGAGAAAGCAGTTATCCAAGTGGGTTATTTGTATGTTTAATAATATTACTGTTAAACTGATATCTCATCAAATATGTTTATTTGATTCTACGACTTCACTTCTGTAACTAGCCCCATGCTCTTGAGAGTAGGGGAACAGATACGCAAGGATTTTAAGATTTACTTCCATGCAGTCAAGAGAACTATGGCTAGTATTCAATCTTACTGAAGCTTATGCCCACACATTTGCATTGGAGCACAGCAACTTACTACTCGCTATTGTGCCAGTGCAGACCCCAGACCATTGTAAATGAGCAACAAGGATGTGTATTGAATTTCCTGATGAAATAAAGTTGCTGAGCTTGTGCAGTAGACCCCATTTTAAACCTAACTACTTAGAACTGTGCAAAATATTTGCTGCAAAAATGAAGATATTACTCCTTTTCAGTGAAATTGTGATGAAATTCTCAATGCAAGACCATTTTTTTCGCTAGTTGAGGGTTTTTCCACTGTCTGGATACACAGAAGTTCAAGGCAGCTTAGTGCAGTGTATTTCTGAGTGCTGGGCTAATCTGATTGGGACTGGCCAAACAAATTAAGTCATATGGGTACTGTTTCTGGTCCTCCAAATAGCAGAGTCAGCCCCATGTATCCAGGAGACTTAGCAGACACCATTTTGACTCTGTTTTGTAGTTAGACTACTGTCTGTAAACATCATGTCTTTTCTTTTTCTGCCCTTTCAGTACAACAATAAATACGCTGGGACTTGTTTATCATTTATTAGTGTACCTGGGAACTGATTTGTTATTAATAATCAAAATTAATGGTTTTACAATTTTACAAGGGAAATTCACAGGCAGCAGAAGCTCTGAGAAAGATCAGAGATGCCTACACCCTTCAAGGTTATTTTGCCATATTTTATCTCATGATTTATACAGACAGGGAATGGTTGCATTTTCCTCTGTTTGGTATTATTTTATATTTCTTCATCACACTGTAGTATAACATATCCCAAGGGCAACCATGCTCTGAGATCTGAGAAGTTGTTCCATTTTGCCTGTCCAGTTCATACAGATCTATAGTGTATGTGTTATGTGATTGAAGCTAATCTATTTGACATTATAATTAAAGTATCATTTATTTTTACATTTTTATATTTGGAACACAATGCCCTGAGAAATATTACCCATCAAAGAGTTTTCTTCTGTTTGATAATGGCAATTCTACATACACTGAAGCAGTACATGACCAGCAGCAAAGAAAAGAAATAAATGATTCCATGAGATGGGATACAGCTGTTGGATATGGGAAGCTGCAGACTACATACATCATCTGTAAACACCTCCTAAACCAGCCATTTCTGTTTGCAGACCTTAGGGTGCTGCTTGAATATCCAGTGCAATGGGGCAGAGAAGATAACCAGAATGGGTGTCTGGGGAGTAGGTTGTCCACACGGAAGATCGTGCTGATGTTCTAGAATTGGAAGTGTAGTGTATTTCTGATAATCATTCATTTGTGCCTGATGTAGGTGTAGGTGTTGACAGAGTCCATGTGTGATGATGAGATGGAGAAGAGGCAAGGGGTTACCGAGGTAGATTAATGCCAACTGAAAAGCAGTGTGCTAGTAGGAGAAACCGGCTTACTCGTTGTCCCATGGCAGCCCGGAGACACTGTCAAATCCTTTTTCACACGTATTCAAAATATGAAGTATCCAGGTTTTCCAAAAGGGTGATGACGTTAAGATTCACAGCAGAAAGGCTCAGTGTAATGGTAACTCTGACACTCATGCCTCCTACAGGCAACATTCATCAGCAACCAGGAGTACACACTGTAGAACACTTTTAAGAGGCCCAAAGCAGAAACCTTAGGTGTGCAGTTCTTCCCCACCTGATGTCACTAAGATAACATGTGCCATGTTTGCTCTGTCACAGAGGTCTAGCCTGGATATTGATGTGAAAGTGTTGGATACCTTGGGCTGTCATAAACCACACTGAGAACAGACATTTATCTGTACACCAAGATGGCAGTCAAAAAACAGGGGATGGCTGAGCAGAAAAAAAGAGACTCTCTGAGGGTTCTTGGAGCCCCTTGTTGAAATTTCACCACCAAACTGAAGGGAGTTTGGGGGTTACTTTTCTACCTCTGATGGAGAGCCAACTCCTTCCCTCAATAGTGTTAAATCACCCTTGCAAGGTCTGACTTAACCTTAGGGATCATTAAAATACTTCTGGCAAATGTTTGTCTTTGGAATGGACAAGATTGCACCTTATATCAGATATTTTCCCCCTCCTCTCCCCCCCAAAAAATCCTGAAGGATATTTCTGGCTCCCCTGCCTCTCTTTTGAATTCCACAAATTGAACCACTCCCACTTCGATAATAGAAGCTCTCTTTCAGCCATGTTCCATTCTAACTCAGCAGCAGCAGCAAAAGGGCAAAGAGTGCTGAAGCACAAAAGGACCCAGCCAACGTTTTCCAGCAAGCCAACAGCAGGGCCACTCAGAAGGAAGATTATAGATCTGTTGTTGCTGCCTCATGTTTCTGGTGCTTGTTCCCCAACCTGCTCCTCTATTTTCTTCTGCCACAATCTATTCTACTTCCAAAGGTCAGCACTGGCACTCTTCCTTCCTTGTCAAGGCATTCTATGGGAGCATACACTAATAGAGGCCTGATGTGGAACTTCACTGACAAAGTACAGTCATTCTGTGTCTTAACTTAGCACTTTGCCACACTGTAGGCACAGAGCAAAGTATCTATACATTTTTCATAACATTGTTTCAAGCTCTAAACTGACCCAGATTCACTATGAAGTTAGTGATCTAAGTGAGTAATCAGCAGTGAATAACTGATTGGATTAATTTGTGTGCATGTGTGAATTGTATGTGCATAGCTAAATAATTTAATTGAAATATTTGAAAATTTGACACCATAGATTGTTTATGAAGAGTTCTTTGAGTATTTGATATTCAAAATTTGAGCTTCATGGATTAGTTATGATTAGTCAGATAGATTCCATGGGATGTTTCTAATTGGATACATGGAAGTCTTAGACTCAGGTTTCCAGTGCATATACTCACACACAATTTAAAATTCACCTTCTGTTAATGCTTTCCAATTTGTAGTTAAAATATGTTTTTGTAAATATTTCACACAGTAAACTCACTCACTATAATATTCAGGAAAAGCAAAGGGGATGCAAACCAATCAAAGTGAAACTGATTTTTTGTATTTGAATTAACAGTCAGATGAATTTGTATAGCATTCTCCCAGCTCTTCTTCCAACAAACATGGCTTTATGTTATTTTTTTTAATGAAACCCCCAATCCAAGGACTCTTGCATTTTTCAGGTATTATTGCAAGCATTTCTAATTTAAAACCAGTTCATTCAACTCTGCATAATAGTGTCATCAGGCATGTTTGTACAGTGACCAAGGAAAAAGACTATTTTAATTTAAGGTTTGTAAGTAACAACACTATTTCAATTTTTAATATTAGAATAAAAGTTATGGTTTAAAGATGCTAAATATCCATTAAATTGTAAGTCAAGAAGAGATTAATTTAATAAATTTCTTAAATTACTGAAGAAACCCTATCATGGGTGAAATATGCCATTGAAGGATTATAGTAGGACTATACAAGAAGATTTCTTTCTGTGGGGATGTAATGTCTGAGTAAGTATTTTAACAGGTGGGGGAAAAATCTGTTTTTCATTGTATTATTGGGAACAAAATCTCTGATCTTTAGAACAGAGTAAGATTTCCACCACTGTCAAAGTAAAACTCTAATACTCCTTGCTTGTGGCATACATACACTGACCTCAAAGTTTAAGGGCAAGACATATTCCAAACAACTAGCCTGATCTTGCAAAGTGCTGAGGGCCTCCTGGGGTGGCCCAAGGCAGTGACTTCAAATGGAGTTGAGAGTACACATCATCTTGTTGTACTGGGCACAATAGAGATGAAATCTTAAAAAGTGATGAACAATTAAATCTCACATTGACTTGCAGTGCTGTGCATCCTTCAGGATTTTGCCCAGGAAAAATATATGTCTTAATAAATAGAGATTTGTCTGCCAGACTAACCCTCTTTCCTCCATTGCTTTTCATTAATAACATCCAGTAGAAATGGAGAAGGCCACTATTATAGTATATATTCCCCAATACAACATCTTAGTCTCATTACCTGAGTGTTTGCCCATGTACATGAGCTCTCAAACAACTCTCACTCTTTCTCTGGTTACTCTTCATTCCCTCAAGGAGCCTCAAAGATTGACTCATTTGGCCTGATGGATCAAGTAGCGTGCACTCAGAATTGGTTCCAGCTCTAAACACACACAAGACCAGGCCCCTTGAGAGAGAAAATCTGCACATCCTCCCCTCAGTGATAGCTGTGCACCTTGTTATCAAAATGCATCACTCTTATAAAATCTGTTGACAGGGAAGGGCAGGAAAGTTTTATATAATATAGAATCTTTTACAAGCTACAGTGTGGCTGGAGCTCTCAAGACACAGACTTTTAAGCCCGTAAGAGTGCTTCACAGCTGTAACAATTTAGTGACATTTATTAACAAGAAATATTTCTTCTTAAGCCTTTGTTAAAAATGCTTGTTGATGCCTGACATTAATGGCTTATTCTGAATTGTCATCAGTTCACCGCTATTTTGGATAAATTGGAACAGTGACATCTAGTTATCAGCAATGCCAACATAAGTAGGGAGCATTTTAAGTTATTAATGCTCCAAGATACACACTAGAAATCCATATCTTAAGGGCTGAGGGATGTCAGACAGAGTAAGTTACTCTTTAGTTTATTTAACATATTAATATGTAAGTGAAATATATTGACTTCTCTCAGTCATAAGTTTTCATCATAGGCAGAATTAAATGTTAAATTACTTGTAAGAAGCTTGTAAATTGGAGCTGCCCAATGGGCTTCACATGATGCCATGTAACTGTGGTGGTCAGACGTCAGAGGAGAGTTGCAGAAGATTGCTACCCACATTTAGAAAAATAGCTCATGGGCCATCAAAGTCAATGGGAGTTTTGCCTATTATCACTTCTTATCACTGAAAACAAGTTTTCTGCTTTCATTGTCCTCATTTGTCTCACATCATAAAATCTTCAATACAATCTAACAATCTATAGTATATCCCTACACGAGGTCGGCAATAGGGAAGGGGTTTCAATTAAGGATTTTCAACCACTAGAAGAGCAGTACAGAGAAAAAAGTTCAAACCTACCCATACTGTATCCAAGAGAAAACTCTTTGAGGCAAAGAGAGTCTTTCCATTGACTTCATTAGTCATGGATTCAGACTCTCCGGTCCCGATCCTCAACTGCTGCAAATAACTGTAGTTCTAGTTGCTTGGCTACATCTCAGCCCTTCTGATGTGAAGCCACAACTTAATACAGCTGTGCTGATTTACACCAGCTGAGGATTTAGCACATTGTGTGTAGCTTGGAACTATGCTACTAATTACTCAATTTCATGAGGACTATCAGAACTAATATTTTAGGTGACGGGGATGGAAGCATGTCCTTATTTCATATCAAAATACATCATGTAAAAATTAAATATTTCTATTTTTTGTTAATAATGTGTGTGTGTGTATTTCACAATTTAGTACCAAACGTTATGGTACATGAAATTAAATACCTTGCACATAGGAATGTAGTACATCTGGACAAATATATGGAGACTGTGGGTTAGATTTTCATAAGGAATCAGCTCCCATGTAGGCACCAGAATAAATGGCCAGATTTTCAAGAATGTTCAGCAGAGTGATCACAGAGGGATTCACAAGGGGGGACTTTGGCACCTATCTGCCCTTTTAGATGCCTAAGTCTAATATTTAGGCATGACTGGCAATCACTGAAAAACCCCACTCAGTTGCTGCCTTATCCTGGAGGTGCCTACATTTCCACTGTTAAAGTCCCTAAGGTACCTAAAGTTTAGTGGCTGAGCATGTATGCACATAGCTGCCTCAGTTCTGACACCACCCAGCAGCTTGGCTTCTAAGCCCCCATAGGATTCACAAACTAGGCATTTCCCCACCTATCTTTTCTTGTGGGCCTGATTCAGTAGGTATGCTCAAGGCACATCTAAACAGGCACAAAATGGCCAGAGGAAGAAAAGAAGGTGGTGGTGGCCCCTTATAAAATTTTAGCACAGTGGTTAAAGCACTCACCCAGGATGTGAGAGACGTATTGAATTCCCTCATCTGAGCACTATACCCACTTAACTATGGGAAATTCTGGGGCAGGTCTCTCTCCACATCTTCTGGTGAAGCTGTTCCACTGTGTATCAATAATAAAATATGCATTGGAGTGGGGGATTGGAACATAGGCCTTCCACCCAACCCCTGCATTATAGAATCATTCTCACTCTCTGATCACTTGAAAATCTGGTCTTGAGCTTTTTGGAAATCTGACCCCACATGTTTTCTCATGTGGGACTAATAATGCATTGTCCCTTTAATGTTTCCCACTCTCACACAGTTCAGTATATGAAGTTTATTATGAATGGAACTAACTGCATGAAAATCTATCAGGGAAAATACAAGCATATAAATGCCACTTCAAATTAATTACTACTACTAAAAATGTTCACTGTCTCTCAAATCTTGTGTTCTTACAGAATATTCATGGCACTGAAATAATATTTATGCATAATTGCTATTGAAAATTATACACAGCAGATTGGTATATAAAATATAATTTTCTTAAGTAAAATTGCCAAATTATACGTGGAAGAACATGTAACTAAGAAAGCCCTTGGAATATATTTATATTAATAAAGTGGAAAACGTTTGTTTGTTCTCATTATCTAAATAATCCAGTCATAAACATTTAGGGTATGATTGCAACTCACATATAACATACCAACTGCCAAGGTACAAGAGATGCTTTCCAAGGGGTGGTATCTGATTATTAGGGCACGTCTACACTGGCAAAGTTACAGCACTGGCAGTTACAGCACCGCTCAGAGAGCGCTGAAGGGAAACCGCTGTTGTGTGTTCACGTCAGCTGCCTGCGCAATAGCGTGTTCTCACTTGCAGCGGTATTCAGAGCGGTGCACTCTGGGCAGCTATCCCACAGAGCATCTCTTTCTCTTCTGCCGCTAGAACTTGTGGGAAGGCAGAGGGGGTCACGGGGCATCCTGGGTCCTGTTCCAATGACCCGTGATACATTGCTTCGCATCATAGCAATCCCCGTGCTTCTGTCCGCATTTGGCGCCATCTTTCAATGGTTTGTGTACTGTGCGCCCTGCCTGTTCGGGCTGCAGGAATGGATCCCAAACTGTTGACCAGTATGCTGCTCGCTCTGACTAACACATCACGAGTGGAAGTGGAGTTATTCCTTAAACTATAAAGGCAAGAGGAGTGCGACATTGATCTCGCCATGCACAGTAGCTTCGACATGAGATTGCTTGTGGCATTCACGGAAGTGCTAACCACAGTGGAATGCTGCTTTTTGAGCTCAGAAAACAAGCACTGAGTGGTGGGATCACATCATCATGCATGTCTGGGATGATGAGCAGTGGCTGCAGAACTTTCGGATGAGGAAAGCCACATTTATGGGACTGTGTGATAAGCTTGCCCCAGCCCTGCAGTGCAAGGACACTGTCATCGGAGAAGCGTGTGGCGCTTGCACTGTGGAATCTGGCTACCCCAGACTGCTACTGATCGGTCGCTAACCAGTTCGGAGTGGGAAAGTCGACCACTGGACTTGTGTTGATGGAAGTGTGCAGGGCCATTAATCACATCCTGCTCTGAAAGACCGTGGCTCTGGGCAGCGTGCGTGATATTGTGGATGGCTTTGTACAAATGGGCTTCCCTAGCTGCGGAGGGCGATAGATGGCATGCACAGTTCAATTCTGGCACCAGACCACCTAGCCACCGAGTACATTAATCGCAAGGGATATTTCTTAATGGTTTTCCAGGAACTTGTGGATCACTGTGGGCGTTTCACAGACATTAACACAGGCTGGTCCAGAAAGGTGCATGACACAAACATCTTTCGGAACACTGGCCTGTTCAGGAAGCTACAAGCAGGGACTTCCTTCCTGGACCAGAAGATCACCATAGGGGAAGTCAAAATGCCCATTGTGATCCTGGGAGACCCCGCCTACCCCTTAATGCCGTGGCTTATGAAGCCATACACAGGGCAACTTGACAGCAGCAAGGAGTGGTTCGACAACAGGTTGAGCAAGTGCAAAATGACTGTTGAGTGTGCTTTTGGCCATTTAAAAGCCCGCTGGTGATGCCTCTATGGGAAGCTGGACCTGGCCGATGACAATATTCTAATGCTTATATCCGCATGTTGTACATTTCATAATATTTGTGAAGAGAAGGGTGAAAGCTTCAGTCAGGGCTGGACCACAGAGGCTCAGTGTCTGGAGGCTGAGTTTGAGCAGCCAGAGACTAGGGCTATTAGAGGGGCACAGCATGGGGCCATAAGGATCAGGGATGTCTTGAGGCAGCAATTTGAAGCTGAAAGCCACTAATATTTGTTGCTATGCTCGGGATTGCAGTGCTTGTAATGCTAGGAAGGATTAGTGTACATGATGCAGTAAGGGGGTTTAACATAATTGTATGTTGCTTTGCAGTGCTTTTTTTGCTTTCAATTAATAGAATAAAGACTGCTTTCAAACCAACACAATTCTTTTATTAAAAGACAACAACCAGAGGAGAGAGTCAAATGAAAAAATATATTAGCAGGGATAGGGATGGGGGAAGGGAAGGTCTCAGGTGGAGGAAGGGTCCCAGGATGGCTAAAGATTTGTGTATGTCCAGGGATCATACCCAACCTTCTCCTTTGGAGTACAATGCAGCGGGTACTGTACTGCAGCAGGGCCAAACTGCATAGGGATGGGTGTTGAGTGCAGTGGGTTGTGGGAGTCCACAGTGCTGGACTGTGAAGAGGGAGGAGTGGAATGCTGGGGGTAGAGACTGGAGCCAGGAGGTTGATAAAAGTGTGTTGGCGGTGTCTGGGGGGTGCGTGGGAAAGAGTTTTGCGACAGCGGCTGCAGGGGAGGATGGGCACGGAGCTGCTCGGTTTGCAGAGCTAGTATTGCCTGGAGTGTGTGTGCTTGGTGCTCCATAACTGTTAAAAGCCACTCCGTGGCTTCATTCTGGCATGCCACATTCTTCTTTCAGTCCCTCATCTCGCTGTCCCACCACTCCTTCAATTCCTGTTTCTCAGTGGCGGAGTGCATCATAACCTCATGCAGAAAGTCCTCCTTAGTTCTTCTTGGAAAGATATGCTGAAACCACTGCACGAATCACCGAGCAAACAGGAAGGGGACTTTCAAATTCCCAAAGGAATTTACGGGGCAGGGATGACGGTTGGTCACCTGAGGGCAGGGCAGTAGAATTCAAACCGATGACCAGAGAGGTGAGAACAGGCATTGTGGGACACCTCCCGGAGGCCAATCGCAGCGCTGTAATTGACCATGGTGTCTACACTGGCATCGCAGTGCCCCAGCGCAGAAAGCTGTGCCCCTCTCAGGGTGGTTTTTTTAAAGTGCTACAACTGAGCAGTTTCTGCGCATGAAGTGGCTTTGGCAGTGTGTACACCTAGGGAGTTACAGCACAGAAATCTGCTTTACTGCGCAGAAACTTGCCAGTATAGATAGGGCCTTAGACAGATGACTCAGACAGTTTTCATGGCATATCTAGTATACGGTCTGTATCATCATCATGTGATTGGACAGCTTAAAAGCTTTACTCTTCTGGTCACAATTTACTTGGATTCTGAGATATGTATCTATTTTCCGCATTCAAGAGTTACTCCTTAATCCTGGTGATGTTTTATGTAGGCCCTTCTTATCCTCTCCATCTAGCCAATCTCTGATATGACGTTTAATGCAAAAATCTAATTGTGTTGAATGTCTGCCTCTGCCCTCCTCTAAACTGCATACACTGTTTGAGTGCACTGATGGCATGCAGCGAGTATCTTGTTGAACTGGATTGTAACTGAAATGAACATTTCTGCTAGAGCAACGGTATGAAAGAACTAATTCTAAAATAATGAGCATTTTGCATTTCAGCTTTCTGATGGTAAAATTTATAAAAGTGAAAAAGGTCTTTAAATTTAAAAAGCGCTATTACAGGGCAAATTACAAAAATACATTATATTTTAACTTATCAAAGCTGTTTTCCAATAGTCATCCTTTACCTCAACACAGCCATTTAATCTATATTACCACAAAAAGCTGTCATAAAATATATATAAAAAAGCAAATTAAGGTAATAAAAGTGAAACTCTACTTTCCCTTTGATAAAGGAAGTTTTGCTCTAATAATTAGGCTCAGGAATGGCTGTTAAAACACTTTTAGGAAAATAAGCACTGTGATGAACATTCAAATCTCTGCCATTTAGTTGCTGATCAAGTTATAAACTAATTTCAAGTGTAAAATGCAGGTTTGGGATTTTATGCCTTATATAAAACATAATCAAGTTTCATTATTTTTCTGAGTCATAGCATTTCAATCTTTTCTAATTAGATGTAATTACCATTCTTTCACACAGCAAGATACCACAGGAGCAGTAAAAACATAGTTACAGAAAAATACAGGAAAAAGGAATCAAAGCAAATAGCGCTTTTTTTGTAGGTGGCACTAGAGCTTTTTCCTACAGAAGGAAAATGTGCATATGGTGGCAAAGCATACGATGTTACTGTAACTGAGATACCAAGAAAAATATGTATCACTATTGTTACACTCCCCTTCCTTCACATCAGCCGAACAGTCATTTATGGGGCACTGGCCAGAGTTCTTTCTTGTCAGAAAGCATTACACCATGTCAACCCAGGGCTATTATATTTAAACCTTGAACTGTAGTTTTCATTAATATCTCATAGTCAGCTTCAAGAGAGGAACTACTACACAACTAGTTAGCAAACAAATATTTACACTTAATAAAAACAAACAACTTATATAATTAACATATAATATATAAAGTCTGTTTCTTTCAGTTACATACAAAAGCAGATTTTCATATAGACACTTTTTTGGCCTATAGGTAATGTTAATATCACAATTTTGAGCTCTCAGTATAACATATACAATCCTAGTGCACACCCATGTATATATTGTCTGTCTATGAGTCTTCTTGTTCTCATATTTTGAGTGCCCTAAAATGTAGTGTGTCTCTCATTTGAATTCCTCAGTTTTCTAATCAAAACGGTGATGAAAGCTAGGCTGTATCTCTTAGTCCATATCAAAACACTTCTGCTTCACCAGTAAAGAGAAAGTTCTGATCAAAAATGTGTAAAGTGCAGGTCACTCCATGTCTGCTTTCTTCATGTCCTTGCTCTTCCCTAACCAATCCAGTTTTTTTGCACCCCAGTAGAACCCCAACCACACAATTCCTTTAGCAATAGCCTGCCCCTGGACTGGGGCCAGAATATCCCTGCCATTTGTCACTTATCTTCAAACACTGAAATAGACAGCATGGTAAAGGAGGGATAACACTGGTGAGCAGTAGCTTAACGTTAAAATAAATTATATGTAACCTGGAATGGAACTCAATATTCTTAATATTCCCCTGCTGTCAGCAAATAGCTGTGAAACCCACTGGCAAAGTATTTGTCTCATTCCTCTATAGCATCTGGCCTATGTAGAGGATGACAAAACTCTCATCCAGCTACTTGCCTTCACTTTCAAAGCCCTTCATGGCCTATCCTCATCCTACCTATCATCTCTAATTCACTATTAAGATGTCAACTCCTGCCTCCGATCTCTGATGCCAGCTTCCATCATCCACTTATTAATTTTTCAAACAAGCACCTTTCTTCCATGCTGCCCCTCCCCCTTGGGAGGAGCTCGCTGTAAACATCTGCAAAACTAATGCATTATTGTCCCTCAAAACTCTCCTTTTTCTTGAAGCCTACAAATAAATTGACAACAGTCAGGCTGCTGAGGTCTTTGCCAATCATGCTGTTTGCTATTGTCTCATTGTTTCCTCAAACCGCTTGTCTGTCTGTCTGTCTGTCTGTATCCATCTGTTGTCTCTTGTCTTTTTCTTAGATTGTAAACTCCTTGAAATCGGGACTCTTTTTGATCTGTGTTTTGTATTGCACCTAATACAATAGAGTCCTGGTCTATGACTGGGGCTCTTACACATTACTGTAATAAAAGTAGTTAATAATAATAGTCTGACGTCCCTCTGAAAAGAATCTTGTAAGTCACTCATGAAAATGTGGCTCCCAAGTACTTTGAGATGTTGGAAATCCACAGGTACTGATATCTTCTTCAAAGCTAACACAATTATTTTAAGATATTAACTGTAAAATGCTAGCCTTTAACTTTCCTCAAAGTGCACCATTATTCTTTCACAAATTTGTTTTTAAACTGCTCTATTTTTACATCTTTCTCATGCCAAGAAGTCTCTTTAGAGTCCTCTTGGTGATTAAATACTTACGATGCCATCTCTGAAATCACAGTCTACCATAAAAAATTTTTGGTGTAACCTGTGAATTCTTTTGAAAACCCCTGTTATGACACACAGCTGCAAAGGAAATTTCAAATAGACTTCAAGAAAGCAATAATTAAGGTATTTAAAGGTTCTAGAAAGTATGACTCAAATTTTTCCTTACTTCAGTAAAGAATAATCACACCCAAGTCCTTATGTCTAAAGTGAGCATTTGGCATGACACTTTTCTTTATAAGGCACCATCCATATTTATTCCAAGTTAATGTATGGAGATTCTATTTAAAATATATCTTCTTAGTGGCTTGCCACATGCACAATTACAGTCAAGAGTTCTAATAGTAAGATAAATCATGGTATTTTTATGCAGGCAGGTAGCATTATCAAAGGAAGTTTCCATTGTCATTTGTTTTTTATTGTACTTGTTCTTTCAGTGTTTGCTTTCTAGTTTATGAGTCAAGATTTATTAATATTACAAAATAGCCCTGATTGGTCTAGAAATATACGGTGTGCTATTGTACAACAAAGCCTGACTGCTGATCCATTCAACCCATCATGGAACAGAAAATGGCAGAGAATATAAATCCTGCAAAATGCTCTAAAACTTTAGTAATAAAAATAAAAAGTTTGGAAAAGATAGAATTGTTTAATTCTACACATTTTCATCTTAGATTAGGCTAAACCTACTATGGTTAAACTCTTTATACCATCATTTTTTGCTCCTAGCTATTGCCAAGAGCATCATAAACTTTCTAGTCACACCTTCCGAGGTTATTGTTATTATTAAAATTATGTCTTCTTTAATGCACTCTGAACCTTTCCACTGAGATCCTACTTTCACAGAGATATTTTCAGGGGGGGCACACATTTACAGTGAATAAAATGGTTAAACAGTTCTTTGAATATCTGCATTTCTGTGAACAAAAGACCACTTTCAAAGCTTGTACACATGCTACTTAGTATTTTGTATCGGCTTATTTTTACTTAATAGTAGGTATGACTGTGTGGAATGACATTTGTAGCAATTAATTTATTCTAGAACATATATTGTAATGAACAGCTGAAAATGTCCAGATAATATGCAGGGGTAGAGGAGGGAGAGTTACCTAACTTAGTGGGAATCAATCTCCTAAGTACCCTTGAAGATCTGGGCCCACATAATTTCCCCCAAGGAACTAGCTGGCCAGATTGTTTTTTATTTTTTTTTATTTATAGTTGATTCCTGGGGAGAGGGAGGTGTGTCAGGGGCTAAGGAATTTAGTCTGCAATTATTCCTTAGGAGGAGGAAGTTTGGACTGTCAAACCCAGATTGTGGGGGAGCCTGAAGGTATAGGAAAGGCTCAGGGAAAAGGAAGCAAGGTTTAAGATGGTATAAACCTTGGCCGCTGATTAGAGGGCCCCTGAGCTGGAACCTGGAGAAAGGGCAGTTCTGGATTCCCCTACTAGCCGCTGGGGAAGTGACACCATTGGTGCAATGAATGAGAAGACTGCCTGGGACCATTTGTGAGGAAAGACTGTGATACCCTGGAAGGGGAGGACTATAGTGAACTGTCTGGAGGGCCAAGCCATGAAAACAGAGCACCCCAAGTTGCAGAGAGCAAGAGAGAGATAGCAGGGTACACAGTGAGCAGTGGAAGGGTATGCTGGAGCTGGAAAGAGCTCATCCCCAGAGTGGCCATGAGGAGGCATCCCTAGTGATGAGTGGACACCCTGACAGCAAGGTAAGATCTTTTCTTCCTCCAAGGTTTTAGTTACGATCAGCTCTAGAAACTACCATGATTTTGAGGTAGTTCCAGGCGTTCCTTAAACTTAAATAGAAGTAGTGAATTTTATTAAATCAAATGGCTTGAAATCTGTTGAATACTGAAGAGGAGTCATGCAGGCCGCTCATTAACAGAGCAGCCTTTGGAACATCTGAAGAATAATCTCCACTGTTTTTCATTATTTTTTCTTTTGAAAAGGCCTTTGTCTTTGTGACGATAATCTGGACAACACAAAGCAATGCAAATAGAATCTTTAGACTGAAAGGAATATGCACCTGGGCTCCACTTCTGCAGCAGTGACTGGGAAGGACCCGAACATACATCCTTTTCATGTAAAACAATTGGGTTGTGTTTGGAATGTATCTCAGAGTTAGCACACTAACCCACAATCCCTAGTCCAGCCCATGTGTTGTGCTGCAATAATTGTGGACAGAAACTGATTACATTGTGTATTTAGGTGCCTGTGGGTGATACATCATATACTCCCCTGCAACCGCCCCCTCCCCTGCCAACTCTTCCAGCACTGTAAGAGGAGGAGAGAAGATAGGGCCAGGCTACTGCTACACTGGGTGGAAGTACTGTAGAAACATTCACTTGCCTTTCTCCCTTACAGCACCTGCCTACCCAGCCCCAGCCTAGTGCCAGAAGAGCTAACTTGTCCTAGGAGAGAGCCTGCAGCCCTGTTCCTACACTCTGTCAGGTTCCAGTCTTCTATCTTCCACACCAGCTGTGAGAGACCTCCAATAGTCAGGGAAGATATATCTACTTCAAGAGTTAAAGGGGATTGTCATTCCCCAACCAACCACCCAGGCAATCACCAGCTGGAACCCACTACCTGTCTGACAAACAACCCCACAACTGGACACCACAGGGATGACTTGCCTGACGCCACTGCTGCCAGCACAGGCTGCAGGATGCCACTACTGATGTTACTATGAAGAACAGCTATAGGCAAGGGGAGCCAACCAGAGATGCCTAATGAAGTACTGGAGAGGGGGGGAGAATGGTGGGTTGGGAGGTATTGAGCCAGAAGATGAGGGACGTTTTTGTTAAGGGATTGAGTAGGGATTTAATTAATTTTTTTAATGCGTTTTGGGTGAGGGAGGGGAAGGAAAAGTATGGAACTGATGGGGTTTTGGTGCGGTGGGGGAATAGGTTTTTTTTACCTAAGAATAGTGCATTATATTTTTCTCTTCTTCCTATTAAATAGGAAGGCCTGTCACACCATTGATTTTTAAACAGAAAGCCCTATTCATTTCAGTGTGGCTTTCTGCTCTAAAGGCTAATCACATGGTCACTGGAGTGAGCCGCCTTCTACTTGAATGTTTTACTCAGTTATCTGTAAGCTTGACAGGACTCAGTAAAGGTTGATTTCCCTGGCATATAGAAATAGATAGGAAAAATATCCATTGATAAAGAGTGCAGCCTCCCTTGCACCTACCGGGATTCACTATCCCAGTCCCATGGCTGTAGAGAGCTGTCTACAGTCCACTCCCTCATTCATCAGCTGGGAAGTATGGGTGCTGTCCCTAGGCAGGAGCTGTTCAGCAGTTGGGGGACCTCCCCCGTTGCAAAGGGCTCATCCTCGTTCTTGCAGTCCTGGCTGGGGGGTCTCTGAACTGCCCCACCAGGACTGCAGCCTTCCCTGCACTTTGCACCTGCAGGGATCCAGTGTCACCAGTCCTTTGCCAGGCAAGGAATGCCCTGCAGCCCCACTATGGAAAAAATATTAAAATTGATAAAAATCAGAAAAAAAGTTAAACAAACATCTATATTAACCATCAAAATTACTACAAAAAAATTGAACTCTAACAAACCTAATTATGTGTTAACAGCAGACTTTCCTTTGCTCCCAAGTGTTCCATAATACTCTATACAGTTCTACTTGGGCAGTTATACTGCCACAACTGTCTTCTATTGGTTTTCATGTTTATAAATTTATTTAGAGAATAATAATTTGACTCCTCCACAAAGGTTCTAGACACCATGACACTCTCGTTAATCTTGCAACACAATACCTCAAGCAGCATTAAAAATATATACATATGTTTATCCCAATATCTTTACTGAGGACAATATTTACTGGCTATGTGAGTTTTTAGGTTGTTTGTTTGTTTTTGTGTTAAATCCTACTAGCTTCTAGAAGTCAAAACTCTTCATGCCAACGGGAAGGACATTTGCTTCTTGGGAAATTTCCCACAATAGTGCCGAGTTGTGACCCATTTTGAAGGTTTACAAAAGAAGGATTTAATTTCCTTTTATGTTTATTTTATGTTTTAGTTTTACTTTTGTCAGCAACTATACAGCCTAGGGGTAATTCCAAAAGTACCATTAAGTAATGTGCAAATACAGAGCTGACAAGCATCCACTAACACTTTGCATTAGAACTGCAACTGAATATTTTCAAAATGACTTTATGGGTCTGATCTTAAGTCTGCCATCAAATGTACTTCTCTATTTTTTACTTGACATATCACTCTTATATACAAGAATGGATTGTTTCTTGATTTAAATTTTGTTCTCACATGCCTCACAAGATGGTATAGGCCCAATTATCATGTCAGATCAAGCGCTGGTCTATGAAGTATTATCTGGACTGCATATTTCAGCTGACATACTAAGATTTTGCTATGAAGTTGATGAACATCTCACACTAAAAAAAGTGAAAACTCTTACAAGTTTACTTAAACAATAATAATAGTTACAAGGATATTTCCTGCAATATGAGATACCTTAAGTATTTACACAAGCCCATTTCATTTTGTCTGCAGTTCAAAGGAAAACTTTAAAATGTAGACAGAAAACATTAATGAGAGAAATCACTCAACATACTTTAAACACTCAATGCTACAGAAGAATTGAATGTGCATAGGAACAAAGAAATAAGCAATACACAAGACATTTAAAAACTTATATTTTGAAAGAAAGAAAAAAACTATTTTTTATTCAAATATTTCAAAAAAATTCATCTCCCCTTTACCACCTGACATTTGTCCTTTCCAAGTATTTTGTTTAAAAATCAAACTACTGTACTCATCTTTTTTACTTTCTTAGAAAGAGGTTACTGTGATAATCATAATAAGCTTTGATTAATGTACTACATATGCTTTTTCTAGAGCAGACATTTTTGCTCTTCATCTTGCATTCCCCACTGTGCATTTCCACTCCCATGCCTTTTACCAGCCCTGGTTCACAGAAAAACACTATAGAAAAATTCATCCTTCCCTCCCAGTGATTCTTGGAAGCTGAGTGCCTCTGTGTCATTGGAACCAAATACAGCTTATTATAAATATTCCAAGTAAAATGTCTTCCAGTTTTATTTGCTGATTTTTTCTATTTTATTGGGATCAGTAGAGTTTAAATAACTGGCTTTTATCATGGGGGGGAAGGACAATACAGTGAATGATAGGAACTTTCAGCAAACCACCACATTATGCCAGCCAAATAAAACAAATGATTAATTGATGTATTGTAGTTTAAGGTTGCAAATGCCAAAGCTAAAATTGTTCATCAGGGAAAAAATGAGTTACTCATCTCTCATTTACATGTTTGTAAATATTTTAAAGTTTGCTTCATCAATCTGGGATTCCATTTTCTCTCTGGGATTTTGTCATATACAGATTTTTCCTCTTTTTATCCATTTTGGCTGTGTTTACTGCCAAAGTGGAGAAGTTCTCCTGGCATCTCAGATCATAACACAATTCACAGAATTATAGAATCATAGAAAAGTAGGGCTGAAAGGGACCTTGAGAGGTCAACTAGTCCATACCCTCATGCTGAGGTAGAAACAAGTATACCCGGCCTAGACCATGCTTGACAGGTGTCTGTCAAACGTGTTAGTAAAAACCTCCAGTGACAGGGATTCCACAAACTTCCTTGGAAGCCTATTCCAGAGCTTAACTATCTTTATAGCTAGAAAGTTTTTTTCCACAATATCTAACCTAAATCTCCCTTGCTGTAGATCAAACCCGCTACTACTTGTCCTACCCTCAATAGACAGGGAGAACCATCCTCTTTATAACAGCCCTTAACATATTTGAAGATTCCCCCCGTCTCTCAGTATTCTTTTCACAAGACTAAACATACCCAGTTTTAACCTTTCCTCACAGGTCAGGTTTTCTAAACTTTTTGTCATTTTTGTTGCTCTCCTCTGGACACTCTCTCCAGTTGTCCACATCTTTCTTAAAGTCTGGGGCTCAAAACCGGACACAATATACCAGCTGAGGCCTCACCAGTGCCAAATACAGTGGAAGAATTACCTCCCATATTTTACATATGATACTCCTGTTAATATACTCCAGAATATTAGCCTTTTCTGCAACTGCATCACATTACTGGCTCATATTCAATTTTTATCCACCATAACTCCCAGATCCTTTCCATCAGTACTACTACATAGATAGTTATTCCCCATTTTGTATTTTTTTTCCTTTGGGGATAGTACCTCACATTTGCCTTTATTGAATTTCATATTGTTGATTTCAGACTAATGCTCCAATTTATCAATGTCACTTTGAATTCTAATCCTATCCCCCAAAGTGTTTGCAACCACTCCCAGCATGGTTTCATCTGCAAATTTATAAGCATACTCCCAACTCTCTTACTGAAGTCATTAATGAAAATATTGGCTAGATCCTGGACATACCTCTGTGGAACCCCACTAGATACATCCTCGTGGTTTGATAGTGAACCATTGATAACTACTCTTTGGTTTTTCAGCCAGTTGTGCACCCACCTTATAGTACAATGCTTTCAGTTAATTTCACACCAGACATTTAGAAAGGACTGAATAATTGTGTGAAGGGGTCTGCTCCCCACAGGCTCTGCCTTGTGGTCAGGTGAGGGTGTGACAGGTACTCTTTTGTCTTGCCACTCTCTGTTGATAACCTGCAGTTGTCCATCCTCTCCATTGGCTTCCAATCCAAGGCCCAGAGATAGGCAGCTGAATCTTGCATCCTAGAGTGATATGCAGCTGCCTCCCCAGATCACTTCCAACCAACCTTCCCAAGCTAGAAGGAACAGCAAAGACATGTAAACAAAATACATCAACAAAGTCGTCTCCAACCTTGCAAATGTCCAGAGTTCCTTTTCCCCCAGTTGGTCGGGTAGACCATAAATAGTCAGGGGCCTCAGCAGTTGTGCCGCCTACAGGGCTACTTTTGCAGAGTTTCAGAGTATAGGTCTGGCTCACCTCCACTGGTTGCCTCCACATGAGCTACACTGTTCCCCTTTTAAGCTCTCTCTCCACCCTGTGCATGCATTGCAGGTGTGGCAGGGTAGAGATGTCTGGGCCCAGAGCAGATCCTTAATCCCTTCCTCTCCAGTGTGGAAATTTCAAATTGACATTTTTTGTTGTGATTTTCTGTTCTGTGAACATCAGGGCTTTATCAGCTTCAATGCTTGTGAAAATTCAATTTCTCCCCCAATACGTATTTTACAATCAGGTAAATAGAGTATGGAGTTCTGTCTTGCTTTTAAGCATAGTAGGTGAAATCTTTGAACTCGCTGAAAAAAATGTGAGTTTGGCCATTGGCATCAATTGAGGCCGATTTCACCCCAGTTGTAGGCTGTTGCTGGATGCCATTTCTTCCCCTTTACACTTTTCATATTCGGTCTATTCCCTTTCTTCACATATGATCATCTCACACAACAAAGAACCTACATTGGAGTATGTCTCTATTGCAATTAAAATTTGAGGCTGGTCTGTGCCAGATGATCAGGCTCACAGGGCTCAGGCTAAGGGTCTGTTTAACTGCGGTGCAGATGTTCAGGCTCAGGCTGAAGTCCAAGCGCTAGGACCTGCCAAGGTGGGAGACGGGCCAGCCATGGGGTTTTAATTGCAATGTAGATATATCTATATGACTCCACATTGGGAGACCCTGACTAACAACTCCAGTTGTTGGGGAGCAGGAATAGCTCAGTGGTTTGAGCCTTGGCCTGCTAAACCCAGGATTGTGAGTTCAATCCTTGAGGGGCCCACTTAGGGATCTGGGACAAAAACAGTACTTGGTTCTGCTAGTGAAGGCAAGGGGCTAGACTCAATGATCTTTCAAAGTCCCTTCCAGTTCTAGGAGATAGGATATCTCTATTTATTTATAGTATTGCCAAGTCATCACAAGGAGGATATCACTATCTAGACAGCTATCATTAACTCTACTGTGCTGTATTTATAGGTATGAGAGGAAAGTACTAATTCTTAACTAATTTGTATTGATTATCTGTATCTGAGGCTGGCATATGAAGGGAGCCTTCTATTGTATTTCTTCTATTGTACTGCATTCTGCAAATCAATTTAAAAAAATTCCCAACTCATTTGCCTTTGAGATCTAAGCCAGGATCTAAACTAGGTGTCCAAAAGCTTTTTAAGTTTTGCAAAGGCATGGATGAAGATTCTCTACTCCTACATCATACATAACTTGACCTCTTTTGTTCCTTAACATTTCTGGACTCCCCCAGCCTGGCTTCCAAGTTTCTTCTGCCACTTTTCCATATTGAGACCTCTCTAACCTCCTGCTAGTTCCCGAGAATCTCCTCCCTCCCTGCACAGCACATTTATGCCCTCTCTCAACTGATCTCCCACACTGCTCTATACCTTTGAGATCAGTAGCAATGTTCAGCCTCTTTGCTGAACTTCCATTTTATATCTCTAAGTTGCATTGACTTTAAACCTTATGTCATTTAACTTGTTTAAAGTACTGTGGAGTTTTCTGCCCCAGAAAATGTGAGAGCTTATAAGATTTAAAGTGTGAATACCTAAGCCACGGTAGAGAGGATTCTAAATAGTGGACCCTACAGTAGTTCTTAAAAGGTAGACATCTTAAGAGGTAAGGGCTGGTGGTAACTCCCAGGAAGACCAGAGATATAAGGAATAAGCTTGAGGGAGGTTTAAAGGAGAGGAAGCTAACTAGGTCCATAAGAGGAGGTTATTGTAGTGGGTGGAAGGGCATATGTTAGGGAGTAGAAAAACTGAATGGGAGAGAAAAACATTCTGAAGTTTCTGTGACAGTTTGGATACACATATGAGCATTTGGATGTTTATCTGAACTGCCAAACCTGTGATGGACCCTGATCAGTATTTTGAACTCCTCTTCTAAGAGATGAAAAGATAATGCACTAGTCCCCCAAACCTTCCTAGAGAAAGCAACTACTACATTTTTTATGAAAATAATGCTAAAATCCTACCTGCAGAAAATTAACTTGACTTGAGCTCATGTTTTCCAAACAGTTTTATACTGTTGTTTGAGAATTTAGCACCACGCCACAGCCTTAAGTGGCATCAGAATAACAGTTTAACCATAGAACTGTCAGAATGTAATATTGCATCTAATAAAATCTAATATTTAAATAAAGTTTAAAAAGGCAAACATTCTTTTCATGGGGCAGTAGAGTGATATTTCAACATGATATTTCTGATGCAAGATACAAATATCTTGCTAAGTATATTTATTTGCAGTCTGCTTTCTTCCCAGTTCAGTAAATTATTATGCTTAGTTAAGTTTGTTTTACTTAAAATTATAATTTCTATAAATAAAAAAGTATTAAACTTTGTTTCCTAATCTGGTTCCAGCAGAGGTTATACCGTAGTTCTCTTACATAAAATGTAACTATGTTGGATTGGATGATTCACAGAGTTGCCAAAATGATCAAAGACGAAATTAAGTAAAATGTTTTCAGTTTCTTCATTACAACAAGGTGACTTTGAGCACTTTTATTCTGTTATATGCACTGAATATTCTTTGTTTTCCTTTCAGTCCTGTCCCCACCCTCCCTTCCTTGATTCACTCTGCAATCTTGAAGCATGAAATAGAGTGTGGGCCAAAGTGAAATCAATCAAGTAACACCAGGGGTGAATCTGGTCTTATGTGTTTCATTCTTTGCTCATTCTACAATATTTCATTTCACTTAACAGAAGAAAGTAAATCTGAAAGGCTGGGGAGGTTTTTTTCAAAAGGTCACCTAACATCTTAGTAGTTTTTTCCTTAGATTAAAGACAGTACTAGAAGGCTTTCCGACCCAGAATTTTAGGCATTCAGAAAAAATAAAAATGAAAAACAGAAACCCGTGATACATCTTAAATCCTTTTGAAAGCAAAATCTCATTCTGATAATGAAGGGAGCTGAATGGAGTGGGAGTGGGAGGGAGTGTTCCTGAGCAGTTCATTTAACCTGCTTAGACTGTATTTCCATTCATTGATGCTGCCAATAAAACATTTCATAGAATATTTGCCAACAATGCTTTATTTGTTCATTATCAAAGAGATCCATCAAAAAGTGCCTAATTGACCGATATTATTTAAGAAATCATCTTAATTATTTTGATAGTCACAGTTTCTGTCATTAGTAGGGCAAACTGACAAATTATCAATGACATATTTATGCCACCATTGGCATACCCTGGCAGCCAAGATGTGGGATCAACATATTTGAATGACAATATGTATAGAATATACTTGTTTGCCATCTGGTTATTTACACTGGATGCTGCATAAATTATATATTTTTTCCTAAACATTGCTATTATTTTTGTTTTAAGCAGGAAAAGCCATGGGTGTGAGCTATTTTGTAGATTGTTTCTCATATATTTTCCATTGCTTCTAAACTGTAAGTAAATCACTATTAATTGCATTTCCCCTGACTTGGAATCCCTACACTTTAGAGACAAGCCTTGTTCACTTTTTTTCCAAAAATGTGATCATCAAAAGGGAGAGAATACTTATGAATGAAGCTCAACAGACCATAACAGACAACATAATTTCCACAGCCTCCTATATGAAGAGATCTGATACATGGATATCTTGAAGTGTCTTTTCAGTCACTACATCTTTATTATGCATTTGGTATTCATGCAACTGCTACAGGTTTCAGACTCTTGGGGATACAACAAACACTTCTCAGTGAAGTGATTGTGGATTAATTTATGCACTACCAACTGTCCCAGTTGTTTGGTATAATAACAGGAATGTTGCTTGTACCCTTGACCTTACTGAGGATCACTTGCTAAATTCATTACAAAACAGAGAGTGCACTCTGTTATATTTAAATATGGTGGTCCAAATTCCCAACTGGTGTAAATGGGTACAATTCTAGTTAAGTCAATGGAGCTGCAGCCATTGGTGTGTGCGGTAAGTACTGCATACTGCAATAGATTGGTTAAGCCAGATTTCAAAAAACTTAAACCATGCCTACATTGTATCAAAAGGTTAAACTGAGATATAGTGGGCCAGATCCTCAGCTGGTCTAAATTGGTGTAGCTGTATTGATGTCAGTGGGGGTATGCTAATGTACATCAGATGAAGATGTGGCCTAGAATTTTCAATGGTTTCTTAATAGAATACAGACAAGGCTTCATATGATGAGAAAGTCACGTCTTACAATACATATTACACATATGCATAAACTATGCTATGATGTCTGAAGGCTAAATAAAGTGAAAAAAGGGTGGGCGCGTATTCCATGTTTGTATTCTACTACATGCTGTGATTATACCCTCTCTTCTAAACATTGTGCTGTGTTTGATAGCCAAACAGCACTTACTAACATATTTACGCAGTATCCCTCTCTACAGTGAAAAAAATCACTACATTTTTTAATAAACCTGGAAGCTAAAATCCACCTTCTATCAAGACACCTGTAACTCAGAAAGCCCAGTGACAAACAGACTGTATTACCATATGTTTCATTCAAAAAGCAAGACCTTAGACTCTTCCCTGCTTTATATTAGCTGTGGTGAGCTATGAAATTCTTCCTTTACATTAGGTTTGCTGGTACTTTTAAATGCTCTCATTTAGCTTGGATATGTCAACTTGGCTCTTGAAACCAACTCAAAGTCTGCTGTTACTGAGGGAAAAGACCAATAGAAAGTTCTTGGAGCCTCTTATTAGACCCACTGTTGTTTATAGACAGATTGCTAGAGATTTAGCACCAGATTTTGTCTAATCCTATGTAGATGTGCAAAGCTGAGAAAGGACACAAGGAATTTTCTTCTCTTGTGTATTTGCACAGCAGCCAATCACACTGTAGCCAAGGAGCACTGAAATTGCACCAACGGCCTGATCCAAAGTCCACTGAAGTCGAAGGAAAGGCGTTGTAAGGGCCCATAAGCTAGTCTCCCCTTTGAGAGGGGTAGTTTCCCCAGAGGGGACTGTGACAGATGTACAGACTCCACACAGATGAGAAAGGTGCCAGAGAAGCCCTGGTAGTAGGACTACCGCTACCCTGCCAACCACATATGATAGGGAGGAGTTCTTTAAAAGGGAGGAAGCTGCAGTTGGCAGGGGAGGGAGGAGCAGTATTGCCCTAAGCAGCAGACTCCTGAAACAGCAAAGGGAACTCCTAGTCAGGAGACCCTCACCCCAACCTTGAGGAGAGTACAGTGGACTCCCAGGATAAGATGGACAGTTTGAGCCTGGCTCAGCAGCTTACTGGTTAGACTCCCCACCACCACTACTTTGCAGGGGGGCAAAGGGAGGGAGTATCCTCACGTGCCTTGGGGTTTGTGACTTTCATTTTGACCCCACATCTGAAGAGACTTAAGGCCCACAAAGGGCAGAGCCTCCCATTGCATATAGTAAGGAAGTGGGGCCTATTCAGGGACCACCCAGTGTAGATAACTGGTTATGGTCAGGTTCTCCCACCCTCTGAGGGAGGAATCACCAAAGACTCTGTTACAGGGACCAATCATCTGCCTTTTCCTTCATGACTCCCAGCAGAGTTGACTAAGAACAAAGCGCTCTTTGCATGTTCCAGCTGCAGCATACATTTCTATCAGAAGCAGCAGGTTGACAATCTTGTTGAGTCTGACAGAATTCCTACTGGAACTCACAGTGACACACACCTCTCTTCATACACCTCTGTCACAGGGCTGTACCTTTAAGGCACAATTTAGCCCATACTGCAGAGTACAAGCATCCAACCCTTCAATCTACATTTTAATAGTTGTTACTATCCCAATAATTATAAGTGCAAAAACTAGTAAGCCGGGTCCTCAGTTGGCATAATTTTGCCTGACTCACCAACTGAAGATTTGGCCCAGGCTCCTCTTCTGTGGTTAGAGCGCAATTATGAAGACAACAGAAACTTCACTGAGTGTGAAGTTTTCAGCATTGTGTTTTATTCTCATAATGTAACAGACAGGGATAGCCATACTGAACTGAAACTGCTCCCCATCCAGGGTGACTCTGCAATGTCTGTCCTCAGTAGGGTCTCTCTAGATCAGTGGTGGGCAACCTGTGGCCCCAATGGGCCACAGGTTGCCCTCCACTGCTCTAGATATAACTAAATGAATAATAATATGGATGTATAAGCAGGGTACTCCTGGGGGGGATTCTGCATGACTGCGCGCCTGCAGAAAACATCAACTCCGCTGCCCCTCCCCACCCCCACCCCCAGGCAGAATTCCTGTGCTTCCCTGCATAAAACGGCAGGGAAGCAAAGGGAAGCCAGGTGGGGAGTGGGGGGATGACCATGGGTGCAGTTTTTTGGGAGTGGGGATTGCCCCCCCCCCCTAAACAGAGGTGAGTTATGGGTGGACACATGGGATTACATGCTGCTTGCCCACCCCTCCCCCCACCCCCAGTTTCTGCAACTGCAGAGCTGCCCAGCTGAAGGAGTCTGCCTCAGCTCTGCTGACTCTGCAGCTGAACACCACCTCCTGGGTCCTAGTGCCAGTCATGCTCCCCTTCTGTGTGCTGGGAGCCTTCCTGTTTTCTGTGCAACAGTGAGTGCCCGTGGTGGGGCTGGGAAAATGAGGGAAGGGGGGTAAAGAGGTGGGGGGGAAGAGGCAGTGGGGAAGGAAGGGGGTGGAATAGGGCAGGAGGAGGGGAATGTGGGAGTGAGGGGAGGGGGATGGAGAAGAAAAGAGGATAGGGGAATCATGGAGGAAGCTGGATCCGAGCATGCAGCATCCCCTCGGCTTGCCCGTTAAGCAGGCACATTGAACCCTTACCCTGACATGCCATACCCCCCTACACCTGGACCCCTCTGACAAGCCCCCCACACTCAGAGCCCCATCCCACTGAGCCCCAACAACTGCACCTGGACCCCCACTCCATCAAACCCTGCTCCCCCAGCACCTGGACCTTCCCACTGAGCCCTGCACACCCAGACCCACCCCTCCACTGAGTCCCATCTCCCCACACCCAGACCCCCTGTTGAGCCCCAACCACCTTAATCTGGATCTCCTGCAGAGTCCCATTGCACTTGCACCCAGAACCTCCCAATGATCCTCTGTGCATCCAGATCTCCCACTAAGCTGCCCACACCCAGTTTGTCCCACACAGAAACCTCTCACCTCACACCTCAATACCACCACATTAAGCCCCTCAACGCTTGGATCCTGCTCGGCTGAGCCTGTCCACCCACAGCTGGTTCACCTGGCGCAGAGGGGCAGGGCCCCAAGGTGTTTCTGGGGAAGGCCCAGCCCTTGAACTGTGTCAGGATCAGGTGCAGCCTCACTGCAGAGATCCTGTACTGGGGGAGATGGGGGCTTCAGGGTGATCTCCCACCTCAATGCAGCCAGTGGCCTGTGTTCCCCCATTCACATTTATTTATTGACAAATAAAATTTGCAGAATCTTGCAGAATTTTAAAATATTGTGCGCATAATTTTTTTTATTTATTTTTTTTTGGCACAGAATTTTTTTTGTTGCACAATTCCCTCAGGAGTGGCAGGGGAGTGTTGAATAAGACTATACTGGTGGTAATCTGTAGGATGCAGGATTAGTGAGGCTGGACTCAGAACTGGAATACTTCATCCATTTCTGGTGTCTAGACTTTTAAAAGGATGTAGACAAATTGGAAAGGGTCCAGAAAAGGGTTACAAGAATTATTCAATGTTTCGAAAACCTGCTTTACAGCGAAAGACTAAAAGGAGCTCAATCTTTTTAGTTTATCCAAGGGACGTTTAAGAGATGACTCAAATCACAGACTAGAAGTACTTACATGGGGAGAAGATTTCTGATATTAAAGGGCTCTCTTTAGTTTATCAGACAAAAGCATAAAAAGATCTAATGTCTAGAAGTTGAAGATAAACAAATTCAACTTAGAAATAAGGGGCAATTTTTTAATAATGAGGGTAATTAACCATTGGAACAATCTATCTAGGGATGTGGTAGATTCTCCATCATTTGAAGTCTTTAAATTGTGACTTTCTTTTTCTTAAAATTATGCTGTATCTATGGATTTGATACAGGAATTAGACAGTTCTATGGCCTGTGTTATGCAGGAGGTCAGATTAAATGGTCATAACGGTCCCTTCTGGCCTTAAGATCTTTGAATGCTTATCAGATTGCAAGTAATGAAAATACTTTAACATCACTGCCCATCAATCCTAAATAAAATGCTATCTGGTACACTAGTCCAACTGCTATCATTTTTAAAGAAAATTTCTAATTTCTAACAGTGTTTATTTAAATACCCTGTTAATATATAAACCAAATCTGGCAACGAATAAAAGCACAAAACGGACCATCAAATTTAACAAGAAAAATAGTAAAGATATTATTGTTATTCCCATGAAAAGTGCAAAATTGCAAAATATTTGAGAACATGCCATGGATTCTTTTTGCTCTAAAGCTTTTTGCCAATGATGACTAGCTGAAGCATAATATCACTGTATATGTGAAAGAAAATTATCCTGTATAGCACAATGAGCAGGGTTAGACAGTCCAGAGAGCTTTTCTGCCAAATGTCATCCATGTCATCCAGACCAATACCAGCATTGCAGCTCATTGGCTTCAAACTATATATCCATCAAATTTAGCCCTAAAGAATTGCCTGTGAAACCAATCATCATTATGATTAATGTGTTAGCTTGTTTAAAATTGTGTGAATAATATTTTGTGCAAAGAAATTTCAGCCTAATGTTTTCTTGCAAACTCTTTACCCTATGTGTTCATTTGAGAGATTGATATTCATTATTCCTATTTTATCTACTTTACTGGGCACCTAAGTCATATGGTGTTATTTGTATTCCCTGATTGGATATCCTACCTTCTATTAAAAAAAAAAGAAAAGAAAAGAAAAGCAGTGCCTGGAAAATTTATTTGGGCTTTGATACTTCAGAGAGAGGGTGGAGCACATTTGTGGAAACAAAGGGGGAAGAGATGAGATAAAGAGAAGAGTAAATCAGATCTAAAGAATTTTAGGACATTTTACGTTTTTTAATTTCTCTTTTTTTTAGAATAAATCATTATTTTTGTCTAAATACCTGACCCTAGTTTTAAAATACATAGGTTCTGTTCTGACTGAAAGAGACACATGCGGCATACATTTAATGTTCTGAACAATCAACATTCTCTTTTTATATTTTCACCAATTGTACACACATGCACATGAACAGCCATGTACGGATTTTCTGTTTTGTGGAAAATGTCATGTTTTTGACAGTTTTGCTGTTATAAAATGGAATTAAAACAAAAAAATTTGAAACCTTCTCTGAAACAAAGTTCCCGAAAAAAATCATCTTTGTTCGATCAAAATATTTGATATTTTTAAATGAAATTTCATTTGAATTTCACCCTTTATTTTATACTATATACAATTTTTAAAAGGGAAATGAAAATTTGTTTTGAAATGGTAAAACAAAATATTCCACTCCCAGAAGCTGAAAACCTTATTAGAATGCTCAGGTCCTTTTAACAAATCAGCATTTTCTGATAGAAAAAGCTTCCATTGGAAAATCTGAGACCAGCTCTATTAATTGCCTCAATGCCTGGGCTCTGGTACGATTGGGTTGAGGAACTGCTGTGCTAAATGGCCTATATCATATGCAATATTTGTTATTATACGCATAAATCCTACAGTGGAACAACATTATGAAGGTTGCAAAGTCAATCACTTAAAGTTAGGGAATGCTGAAATTAAGGTTGCCAGTACTCATAACTTGGCCAGATTTGGGCATATTTTCACAGAGCAAGAAAAAGATACATCCCTGACACAAAGGCCTCACCCTGTCAAATTTCAAGTCCTTTCTCCAAAGCATGGGGGAGCTAGAATTTCCCCCCAAAAGGTCACCAGATCTTTTTAGCATGTGTAAAATAATGTATTTTAACATGGCCCCATTCTTAGAAACTTCTGAGTTGAAAAATCTGAGCTGGAAAACCTTAATTTTCCAAAAACTATTCAGCTTGAGACAGACTGCATGTAAAATATTCAGCCCCAAATAGTTAGAATTTGGCAAAGTTATAAGCAACTGAAAACAGGTCTTATATTGGGAAGTGTCAGGCAATATTAATAATTAGCATTACTACCAGGCACTCCTATAGTATCTTCCAAATCCATAAACTGATTTCACTGGTCTCCCATGTTCTATTATTATTCACCACACTTGCCATGCTAAACAGTGTAGTAGATGTATGTTCATGCTCAGTCTTAGTTTCAAATACCATCATTTGCATGAACAAAAGCAACTCCTTAAATATTGTGCAATCAACACACACTGCATAAATTTTTGGAGAACAGTGAACAAAATAGCATGCAGTAATGACTGGAAAACATCTGTTGCCAAACCTATCCCACATGGTAGTCTCATATAGTGATATAAAATTAAATGGGTATGTATTGTATCAAACTCTGGATCTTTCATTTGTTAATGCTATCTGGTACACTAGTCCATCATTCAGTTTCATGAATGGTTTTCCTGGTTTGGATGCACCCATATGATGTATTTCTAGGACCTAGACAATCATTACATTATTACTACATGAGCAATAGGTTTCATCTGGTTTACTGGTTGATTTATCTGGTGCAGGCTTTTTTCTGAATGATATATTTTCTGTATAGTATTCACATTATCCAACCTTCTAAGCTCTTCTGCTTTTTTACTCTTTTAGAGCACATGGCTGTTTGAAAAAATTAAGAGTAGCACTTTTCTTCGCTTTCAAGATAACCTGCATGCCATGAACTATCCATACAATACACAGTTTGTCAGATATGGTATTTGAGAGCAAATTTTCAAGGTTACTTTTCTTATATACAGATTTAACCTTCTGACAATTTATATAGAAAAATGACACCCACTTTCTGCCTAACAGGGCCAATCCTAACCCCTTAGTCTGCAGACCATAGCAATTTTACAACCACTAGTATTCCCACAACTATTTGATCTCCAAATATTTTAGCTTGATATCTGGGTATCAAAGTGGTAATTCTTTAAAACTTAGAATATAGTGTGCTCTACTTAATAATAGAGAGATTATCTCCTGGACCACCTCAAGAAGGTATGGACCACATTCATGACAGCATAACTTCCCTGTGGCAACTACAGCAATCTTACATAGAAAAGTAATATTAGGAAAGTTTGATTTAAGTTGTCTGCAGCTCAGTGTTTCAAAACAAGTTAAAAACAACTGTCTATTTTTGCTCTTCCTGTGGTCTCTGCGTGTTTTGTTCCAACTGGTAAGAAGGAGAAGCGTGAGCATCCATTTCTTCATGATCTGCCAACAAGTCCTCTGTGGACCGGCCCAGAAAGCACACTTTGTAAATCTATACCTTAAACCTTTTCTTACTGTTTGTTTTCACGTGGCAATACTACTGATACATTTATATGTCCAATTCAAATCATAAACTGGGTCTCTTTCAGCTTCATTCATAGTTTCCAGATGTGATTCTGTACTAAATTAAGGGCCAGATCCTCAGCTGGTGGACATCAGTTTAGCTTCACTGAAGTCCAAGATACAATAATAATTGTAATTTCAGCTTCAATGCGAACTGTTTATATAGTTCTGGAGCCGTTCACACCAAACATTTTACAGTGTTGATAATATACTTACATTAGTAAGGTAAAGCACAACAAGAAGGTTCTAGAAACAATTTTGAAGCAATTGAGGGTGATTGAGGAGGAAGAGGAGATGAGGAACTAACTAACCTTTCCTAGTTTGGTAGAATCTCAATTATAGGCCAAAATCAAGTTGTTCCCTCCAGCCCCAGTGAACAGGGAAGCAATTTCGTTGTGGTTCCCCTCCACAGAGGAACAAGTAATAGAGAGCACCCCATCATGAAACAGGGCACTTAATCTATGACACCACACAGATGGTAGTTAAGGCTGAGTAGAAGCTTGGTCTATCACCACAGAGATTCACCGATCCAGCCTCTATATAGCAAGGGATACAGGGGAAGCCAATGTCCTTGGCCAGATAAGAAAGCCTCTTCTAAAGGAAGAAGTCAAAATCAATTCCTAAGGAGGAATGCTGAGTCTGTGTATTTTATCAAGCAGTTCTGGCTCATATAAAAATTAAAGTTGAGGACTGTGATACCATGTTTTTAAAATTCCTAATGCTCCTTATAGGGCTACTTGCTGATCATTAGCCTAGGACTGACTAAAAGGCCAGAGCAGCTTGCAACTAGTCCTCCAAAGGAAGATAAACTCCATCTCCACAGCCACCACTAACTGTACCCCCTGGATGTTATGATGAGGCCTGCATAGTAGGTTCTGATAAATGATAAGTGCAGGGAGCTGGTAAATGAAGTATTTTTCAGAGAATGAAGAACAAAAAGTAGTGGTGCAATAAAACAAAGTAGTCTTTTTGCGGTTCAGGTGCTCTACTTACTTCATTACTCCTGGGAAAACTGAAAAGCTCTTAAAAATAGAAGGTGAGCAATCTCCTCTTCTTTCTAGCTGTGATACTCTACATAAATTCTTTATAATTGAACAGAGTAATTCATTTATAATTCATTGTATACATCATTCATTTATAATGTAACATTTACTTCACCACACCAGTTTCATATTATAAATTTGTCTCAGATTAAAAGTGCACTTTTAATTTGTCTTGTGTAAAACTACTAAGATCTATGGCACTCCTTTATCAAAGGAATTTGTTGGGTTTTTCCACATAGGCCCACTTCATGCCCTGTGTAATGTTCTTCTTTTTTTGTTGTCATTATCTCTACAGCTGGCAGATAAAATGGTGCAGCTTAAAGGAGTTTAAGTCCAAAATCAATGGTAAGTATTTAGCACTGCATTTTTCTCTCCTACACAGGCAGACCCTGGTTTGTAATCAGCAGCACCTTCCTCTTTTTATCTTTCAAGCTCTGCCCCAAGATCCATGTTTTTTTAAATAAACACCAAGCACTTGTATTAAAAATAAGACATAATAAAATCATTCTGCGATTGCTGTGGTTTTTGTCTTTCATGCCCAGAGCTGGAAAATTGTGTGGAAAGTGCTCCATCGTCCTCTGAGCTGCAGAATTCTCCACCTCCCTAGAAATGTTACAGCAGAAATACTCTTTGCATACATAGCTATTAATAATGTATGTGTATTCCCACATGACCAAATTCACATTTACATATCTGGGTAGGCTTCACCCCACTGGTCCTAAGCTGCTCCTCTCCCTATGCCCTTCGTAACATTTTTTTTCGGTCATGTAGAGCTCACAAACATCTCTGCTGGAGCCCAGCTGGCAAGGAACTGGGTGATGAGTGATTGGGGTGCCTCCTCCCCACCACATCCTTCATGTCCTCTCATGTGGTGCACTCAGAGGAACATCAAGGCACAGCATTGCATTCTGCAGCTCTTCCAAATGTCCCAAACCCTCCAGCTGTTTTCTTCCATCCCCAAAGGTTTCTCCAGTGAGATTACGGTAGTCCCTCTGCCCAAAAGAGATTAAGGGATCAGGATGCAGAGGCATGATAAATAGGATCTGACTACAGAGCTGCTGTGGAGCTCTTCCGTGCCAACTTCCATGCCATCCTGACCATCCAGGGAACAGTACTGAGCTCCCCTGCCTGGGCATGAGAAGCCTGTGCACCCTGCCTCTCCAATACAGACATACAATGAAGATTTACAAGATAGAATTAAGATACCAGTAATGACAAAAACTGATCTTTCCCCCTATTTTAAGTGCTTATACAGTCTACATAGTGCATATGCCCAGGTATTTTATGATTAGGTGCATTTTATACGTTACTGAGGAAACTAATTAATTTGATAAATAAACTATCTTCTGGTGCACATAAGATGCATCATTTAAGGGGTACTGCAAAGTCAAAGCAAGTTTCACCATTCCTGGGTATATTTTTACAGGGACTGGCAGGTTGGGAGAACACATTATTATTAGAGATAGGCTTACCAGTATTGTATTGCTTACTCAGAAGTCACTCATACACTATAGCATGCCTGTATGTGTGCTACATATTCCATAATATGGCGTGTACTATACAGTGGGTCAGAGCCTGCAGACCTTCCTCAGATAGAACTCCCACTGAAGTATTATTTAGCTTGCCAGATCTTTAGAACAAGGACATAGGATGGAATGTTTCCCTGAATCAGTGTAGAGTTCCAACAAAGGGGTTGGGGAACAGGGTGGAGCAGCTTGTTCCCTGCTAATCCTTGGAATACCTCCTTATCTCTACTGGAAATACCTTGCCTGATGCATCCCAAGACCGCATTAGATTTTTTCACGGCCATATCACATTGGCAGCTCAAAGTCATCCTGTGATCAACCAATACTCCGAGGTCCTCCTCCTCTGTTACTTCCAACTGATGCGTCCCCAGCTTATAACAAAAATTCTTGTTCTTAATCCCTAAATGCATGACCTTGCACTTTTCACTATTAAATTTCATCCTATTACTATTACTCCAGTTTACAAGGTCATCCAGATCTTCCTGTAGGATATCCCAGTCCTTCTCTGTATTGGCAATACCTCCCAGCTTTGTGTCATCCACAAACTTTATTAGCACACTCCCACTTTTTGTGCCAAGGTCAGTAATAAAAAGATTAAATAAGATTGGTCCCAAAACTGATCTCTGAGGAACTCCACTAGTAACCTCCCTCCAGCCTGACACTTCACCTTTCACTATAACCTGTTGTAGTCTCCCCTTTAACCAGTTCCTTATCCACCTTTCAATTTTCATATTGATCCCCATCTTTTCCAATTTAGCTAATAATTCCCCATGCAGAACTGTATCAAATGCCTTACTGAAATTGAGGTAAATTAGATCCACTGTGTTTCCTTTGTCTAAAAAAATTGTTACTTTCTCAAAGAAGGAGATCAGATTGGTTTGGCATGATCTACCTTATGTAAAACCATGTTGTATTTTGTCCCAGTTACCATTGACCTAAATGTCCTTAACTACTTTTTCCTTCAAAATTTTTTCCAAGACCTTGCATACTACAGATGTCAAACTAACAGGCCTGTAGTTACCCAGATCACTTCCCCCCACCCCTTTCTTAGCAATTCTCCAGTCATATGGTACAACCCCTGAGTTTACAGATTCATTAAAAATTCTTGCTAATGGGCTTGCAATTTCATGTGCCAGTTCCTTTAATATTCTTGGATGAAGATTAGCTGGGCCCCCTGATTTCGTCCCATTAAGCTGTTCGAGTTTGGCTTCTACCTCGGACATGGTAATATCTACCTCCAAATCCTCATTCCCATTTGTCATCCTGTCATTATCCCTAAGCTCATTAGCCTCATTAAAGACTGAGGCAAAGTATTTGTTTAGATATTCGGCCATGCCTAGATTATCCTTAACCTCCACTCCATCCTCAGTGTTTAGCGGTCTTTGTTTTCTTCTTATTTATATGGCTATAGAACCTTTTCTATTGGTTTTAATTCCCTTTGCAAGGTCTAACTCTACATGGCTTTTGACCTTTCTCACTTTATCCCTACATGTTCTGACCTCAATAAGGTAGCTTTCCTTACTGATCCCTCCCATCTTCCACTCCTTGTAGGCTTTCTGCTTTTTCTTAATCACCCCTCTGAGATGCTTGCTCATCCAGCTTGGTCTACAACTCCCACCTATGATTTTTTTTCCTCTTTCTTTGGATGCAGGCTTTTGCAACTTTGACTTGAAGTAATTCCAGGCCTCCTCCGCCTTCAGATCCACAAGTTCTTCAGTCCAATCTACTTCCCTAACTAATTTCCTGAATTTTTTAAAGTTAGCCCTTTTGAAATCAAAAACCCTAGTCACAGATCTATTTTTGTTTATCCTTCCATTTAGTTTGAACTGAATTAGCTCATGATCGCTTGAACCAAGGTTGTCCCCTAAAACTATTTCTTCTATGAGGTCTTCACTACTCACCAAAAACAAATCTAAAATGGCATCCCCTCTTGTTGTTTCAGCAACTACTTGTGAAGAAATCCATCAGCTATCGCATCCAGGAAAATCTGAGCCCTATTATTATTACTAGCACTTGTCCTCCAGTCTATATCTGGGAAGTTAAAGTCTCCCATGATCACACAGTTCCCATTAGTATTTACTTCATTAAAAACATTAAAGAGGTCTCTAGCCATATCCAAATCAGATCCTGGCGGTCTATAGCACACCCCAAGCACTATCCCAGGAGAGGCTCTAGTAGCTTTCTTCCCCAATGTGATTTTTGCCCAGACAGACTCTGTCTTATCCATTCCATCACTTATTTCTGTACAGTCTACCTCATCATTGATATACAATGCTACTCCACCACCTCTGCCTTTATTTCTGTCTTTCCTAAACAGCACATACCCTTCAATACCTGTACTCCAGTCATCACTACTATTCCACCATGTTTCTGTTATCCCTATAATATCTGGTTTCACTTCCTGCACCAGTAACTCCTGTTCCTCCATTTTGTTACCTAGGCTCCTCGCATTGGTGTACAGACATCATAATTTTTGCTCTTTGGCTTCGCTCACATTCTTTACCCGATTAGGCACAGACATTCTACCACCAGTATCACCTTTTAGACTGGTATCTACACTACCCTTCCTCCTTATGTCCAGTCTCCTACCCACAGCTGTATCCTTTCTTACTTCGTTTACTTCCCTCTCAATGTTAAAATCCGGCATGGAGATTACCTGGACATCTCCCCACTAGTGGGGAAGGCTTTCTGTGCTGGGGCTATTCCCTGGGGGGCAGCTGTTTGGCAGCCACTCTATCCTGGCTGGTGCACAGTGACTGCAGGACAGCCACAAACAGGCCAACTGTTTCTATCATCTTACATGTCTTATACTGATAGTGCTGTGTAACAAACAAATAAGCAATAATGATGACTGCAGACTCAGGCTCCATCCTGAGTCAATATCAAAGAGATTTGAAGTGGCTAAGCATGCAAAGTTTCTTTTCAAACATCTGAACACTTCCAACTTCTTAAGTCTGCAAAATAGGGCTAGAAACATCACAAGACCAGGTATTTCCAGGTTCCAATTGGCCTGAAATATTGCAAGAACATGCTTTCTCATTGCATTGCAAGTCTTCCACTTCATTGACACACCTAGATCTGATCAGTTACTAAAGGAAATGGGAGAATTCCGATTTTTTTAAAAATACAACAGCATGTAGCTTGCTTTTCATACAAACTGCCACCTAATTTGCCATTCAGTGCCAATTTAAAATGAAATGTTAAGTCTAAACATAACTACCACAGGTATTACACTGAAAAATGACAATGTAAAAATATTTCCTTTGTACTCCACAGATCTGTTCCCGGTTAATATTCAGAGTCATATCTACTTATCCCATTGACATAAATAAGTTTATATTACTATGAAGGGATTAGGTGGATTTTGTTCTTCCTTTTATAGTACCAAACACATTGATTTACTAAGTTCCAATCAGTCACACATCTCAAATCCCTGGTTGAGCTTGCAGGACAGGCAGTCAGAAAAATCATATTTCACTTGTAAACAGAACACATTGGTATGAAAATCATTTTAGAGGCAATAAATGTAGAACTCACTCTATGCTGTTTTTACGGAGCTACTTTTCAGAGCAGAACCTCATTTTCTACTGGCCCATCCAGTGTTCACTAATGCAAAACTGCAGCTGAATAGAAATGATGGGCTTCTGGAGATCCAGAAAGAAAGAAGAAGAGAGACTAATGAGATGTAATCAGAATTTGACTCATTTCAGGACATGCAGGTAAAGCAAAAAATACCAGCATCAATTTATTTTAGTTACTTACAGATGCACAGGCTAATGATTACAAGCCTGAGAGGTACTGAGCACATACAATTCACACTGAATCCCTGAGTTTTATTCTAACACCAAGAATATTGATCATAATCTGGATATTAACTTTATAGTGTGGTCAGAAACATGATTTGCAGGCAGAAATCTGTTAATAAAAACAAAAACACATCTGCATTGTTGTTTTTGGTGTCTGGTTTGCTTTGGTTTTGCAATACACTGTAAATGAAATTATCTATCATCAGTAGTATAGTAAGCATTTATAAATTGCCCAGCAAACATCTTACCATGCAGGCATAGACAATGTAGACACTGTTTCCCTGCCACTTCTTTTTGAAATGTAGTAGCACTAGAGTAATACTTTTTCATGTAAAGTATTTATGCAGAGAGATTCGAAACTTCTGGAGAGGGGTGATACAGCGCAATTAATTGAAAAGCTCTAGGAGAGATCCTATGAAGTCATACGCACAGACTCTGCCAGTGCTTAATGCTTCTCTTGCTCAAAGAAAACAACATTTAAAAAAAATGTGATACAGATTTTCAAGCTCAGTCTGGGTAGCCTCTACTCAAAGGCTTGCATGATGACACACTCCTAGCCCAATTTCCAGTTACAGCCTCAGCATTTACTAAGAAAGACTCAGTGTCACCTTGAATTCCCAACTGTTGTCTGGAATCAGAGAGGGAAAATATCTTTTTTTGTCATTTGAGAAATATTATCTGACTGGAATCCTTGCCTTCTCCTGCTGACTTTGCTTGTTCATGCTTTTCTCACCTCATGTACTGATTATCACCCATACCAGATGGTGTACCTGAACTTGTCCTGAAAAAAAAAATGGTTCAAAATGCTGAGACAAGGTTAGTCTCCAACATAAAGTGTTATCATATTTCACCTATTTCTTGTGAACCATTACACTGATTTCCCATAAAGTCCCGAAATGATGTAAAAAAGATTGTCTTTAACCTACAAGGTCCTTCATGGTTAAAGCCACTCTTATTTAACTGATCTTTATTCTCCTTACATTCCATCTCACATTTTGTGGCCCTCAGGTACTCATTTACTAAATATCCCTAAATTCAGACTGGAGACAGCAAATTATCAAGGCCTTTATTAATTATACCCCTGGGGAATTGGCCTTTTCTGCCCAGTACCATCAAATCTGCCTCCCTTTGTTCATTTTAAACGTAGTATCAGCACATTCCTCTTTCCATAAGCATTTCAATCAGCCTTCCTTAAACTCTTTAAAAAAAAACAAACTTTCTTTGAACAGCACCTGCCTTGAGGGTTTTGTCAAGAAAGGCAATTATAAGCACATATGCAAGTTCTTTGGACCTGGGGAAAGCACCATATAACTTTACAGCACTACATAAAGTTTTATAACAACAATTATTAAGAGTGTAGTGCTGTGTTGTAATTTCACTCCTGCAACAAATAAGCACATTTATTAATAATCCTTGAATCCAGTGGACATACAATGTATTTGTTGAAATAACATATTAGTTCATTTATTAAAGGTGAAATTCCCTTCTCCGGCATAAAACTGAAATAACTTGAGCTCTTTGTGGATGGAGTATGGAGGGTCTGGGAAGGTGAAATCCTCCTTTGATCTAGGACCAGACTACAGGGTCTCCACCCCCACCCCACACTCATTGCTGCTATTCAGCCCCACTACAACAGTTAGTGGAGTACCAAGACCACTGTATCCACATACATATGGATCCATGTCCTTGCTTTGCCTGCCTCCATCATAGTCATCTGCAACATTCCATGAGGTGCATACAGTATGTGACTGCTAGTAGCAAATATCCTCAACTGCCAGTGATAGGACTCTAGATGGGGGGCTCTGATTTACTACAGATAATTCTTTCTCAGGTGTCTGGCTGGTAGGTCTTGCCCATATGCTCAGGATCTAACTGATCACTGGGGTCAGGAAGGAATTTCCCCCCAGGTCATATTGACAGAGAGCCTGGGATTTTTTGGCCTTCCTTTGAAGCATGGGGCATGGGTCACTTGCAAGATTAAACTAATGTAAATGGTGGATTCTCTGTAACTTGAAGTCTTTAAATCATGATTTGGGGACTTCATTAACTCAGCCAGAGGTTATGGGTCTATTACAAGAGTAGGTGGGTGAGGTTCTGTGGCCTGCGATTTGCAGGAGGTCAGACTAGATGATCATGATGGAGTCTTTTGTCCTTAAAGTCTGTGAGTCTATGTGCAGTCCCCTCCCACAGATTATATTGCCCCAGTCCAGCCAAGCACATGTGTAAGACCTGAAGTCAATGGAGCTACTCCTATGCTGAAAGTACATGCTTATGTGCTTGATTGAACTCGGGCTTATGTAGGTCCAAAGTGGAGTGATGAGGTTTGCTTTGGTCCTCTGCACTACATTTGAGATTCATCCTGGTTTACTACAGGGAAGACACTTTGGCCTGGTCTACACTACGACTTTAATTCGGATTTATCAGCTTTAATTCGAATTTACCCTGCAACCGTCCACACAACGACGTTATTTATTTCGATGTAAAGGGCCCTTTAAATCGATTTCTGTACTCCACCCCGACGAGCGGAGTAGCGCCAAAATCGATTTTAACATTTCGAATTAGAGATAGTGTGGCCACAATTCGATGGTATTGGCCTCCGGGAGCTATCCCACAGTGCATCATTGTGACCGCTCTGGACAGCAATCTAAACTCGGATGCACTGGCCAGGTAGACAGGAAAAGCCCCGCGAACATTTGAATTTCATTTCCTGTTTGCCCAGCGTGGAGAGCACAGGTGACCACAGATAGCTCATCAGCACAGGTAACCATGCAGGCTGATAATCGAAAAAGAGCACCAGCATGGATCTGATCGCTGTATGGGGAGAGGATTCAGTGCTTGCAGAACTTCGTTCTAAAAGACGAAATGCAAAAACTTTTGAAAAAATCTCCAAGGGCATGATGGAGAGAGGCCACAATAGGGACTCTGAGCAGTGCCGCGTGAAAGTCAAGGAGCTCAGACAAGCCTATCAAAAAACAAAGGAGGCAAACGGTCGCTCCGGGTCAGAGCCGCGGACATGCCGCTTCTACGCCGAGCTGCATGCAATTCTAGGGGGGGCTGCCACCACTACCCCACCTGTGATCGTGGATTCTGGGTCGGGGATAGTCTCATCAGCGACGCCTGAGGATTCTGCCGATGGGGGAGAGGGGGAGGAGGAGGATGAGGATGAGCTTGCAGAGAGCACACAGCACTCCGTTCTCCCCAACAGCCAGGATCTTTTTCTCACCCTGACTGAAGTACCCTCCCAAGCCTCCCAAGCCAGTACCCAAGACTCTGACCCCATGGAAGGGACCTCAGGTGAGTTTACCTTTTAAAATATAAAACTTGTTTTAAAAGCAAACGGTTTTTAATGATTACTTTGCCCTGAGGACTTGGGATGCATTCGCGGTCAGTTCAGCTACTGGAAAAGTCTGTTAACATGTCTGGGGATGGAGCGGAAATCCTCCAGGGACATCTCCATGAAGCTCTCCTGGAGGTACTCCAAAAGCCTTGCCACAAGGTTTCTGGGCAGTGCATCCTTATTCCCTCCTCCATGGTAGGACACTTGACCACGCCATGCTTGCAGCAAGTAATCTGGTATCATTGCCTGACAAAGCCTGGCAGCGTATGGTCCCGGTGTTTGCTGGCATTCAAGCAACATCTGTTCTTTATCTTGTTGTGTAATCCTCAGGAGAGTGATATCACTCCTGGTAACCTGGTTGAAATACGGGAACTTAATTAAGGGGACAGAGGTGGCCGTTCCTACTGGGCTGTTTGCCTGTGGCGGAAAATAAATCCTTCCCTGCAGTTAGCCAAGCGCAGATGGGAAATTGGCCCTGAGTTTTTCGCATTTGGCTAGCAGGGATCTTCCCTGTTACCAGCCACGCGGTGGGGGGAGGGGTACCGTGATCATCCCAGAGAATTCATGGCGGGAGGGGGGCGGCGGCGGGGGGGGTGGTTAGTTTGGTGCCTGCAGGGATCTTCCCTGATACCAGCCACGTGGTGGGGGGGGGGGGTACAGCGATCATCCCAGAGAATTCATGGCGAGAGGGGGGGGTGGTTAGTTTGTTTTCTGCTGCTGCTGAATGTTAACAGAAAAACCGCAGCACTCTACAGGCTATGCTTGGTATGTGGGAAAGGAGGGCACAGAAGCTGTAAAACAATGGCTTACCATGGCCGCATGCAAGCCGAATTCTGTTGCCCAGATCTGTGATCTCTAGCAGCAAAGCCACAGGCACTCAGCATTAAGAGGCAAAATGCGACCTTGCACAGAAATCACATGTGCTATGTAATGTGAATAGTGTTGGTCATCGTGAAAGAGTATAAGCATTGTTCTGCAAAATGTAGCTTTTTAAACAAGTCTCTCTTTTTTCCCCTCCCTACAGCAGCTGCAAATTCCTCAAGCCTCCCTCCTCCATCCCGAAGGTTATCACAGATAAGGCGTCGTAAGAAGAGAACGCGAGACGAGATGTTTTCTGAAATTATGGAATCCAGCCGCAGTGACAGAGCTCATCTGAATGAGTGGAAGGAAACAGTTTCAAAGTATAGGAAAGAAGCCAGTGAACGTGAGGACAGGAGGGACCAACGTGAGGACATGAGGGACCAACGTGAGGACAGGAGGGACCAATGTGAGGACAGGAGGGACCAACGTGAGGACAGGAGAGACGCTCGAGATGAGAGGTGGCGGCAGGAAGACCAGAGGAGGCAGGATGCAACGCTGGGGCTGCTGCATGAGCAAACAGACATGCTCCGGCGTGTGGTGGAGCTTCAGGAACGGCTGCTGGAAAACAGACTGCCGCTTCAGCCCCTGTTCCACCCTCCCCCCTCCCCATGTTCCGTATCCTCCTCACCCAGACGTGTAAGAACGCGGGGGGGGAGGCTCCGTACACCTTCCCATTCCACCCAGGTAGACAGCCCAAGCAAAAGGCTGTCATTTTTTTAACCTTTTCTTTGTGGCTTTTTCCTTCCCAGCAATCCTCCTCCCAAATACCACCCAGGTTCCCTCCCTCTTTTTCTAATCTATTAATAAAGAATAAATGATTTTTAAATGCTAGTGACTTTATTTGGTTTGAAAGAAAGCTGGGGGAAGGGGGAGGGTGGGTTCCTTACAGAAAATCAGTCAATAAAGGGGGCGGGTTTTCATGAAGGAGAAACAAACAGATATTTCACACTGTAGCCTGGCCAGTCATGAAACTGGTTTTTAAAGCTTCTCTGATGCACAGCGCTTCCTGGTGTGCTCTTCTAATCGCCCTGGTGTCTGGCTGCGCGTAATCAGCAGCCAGGCGATTTGCCTCAGCCTCCCACCCCGCCATAAAGGTCGCCCCCTTACTTTCACAGAGATTGTGGAGCACACAGCAAGCAGAAATAACAATGGGGAGATTTCTTTGGCTGAGGTCAGAGCGAGTCAATAATGATCGCCAGCGACCTTTTAAACGGCCAAATGCACATTCTACCACCATTCTGCACTTGCTTAGCCTGTAGTTAAACAGCTCCTGACTCCTGTCCAGGCTGCCTGTGTACGGCTTCATGAGCCATGGCATTAAGGGGTAGGCTGGGTCCCCAAGAATAACTATTGGCATTTCAACATCCCCAACGGTTATTTTCTGGTCCGGAAAGTAAGTCCCTTGCTGCAGCCCTTTAAACAAAGTAGTGTTCCTGAAGACGCGAGCGTCATGAACCCTTCCCGCCCAGCCCGCGTTGATGTTGGTGAAACGTCCCTTGTGATCCACAAGTGCTTGCAGCACCATTGAAAAGTACCCCTTGCGGTTTATGTACTCGGTGGCTTGGTGCTCCGGTGCCAAGATAGGGATATGGGTTCTGTCTATCGCCCCACCACAGTTAGGGAATCCCATTGCAGCAAAACCATCCACTATAGCCTGCACATTTCCCAGAGTCACTAACTTTCGTAGCAGCACCTGAGTGATTGCTTTGGCTACTTGCATCACAGCAGCCCCCACAGTAGATTTGCCCACTCCAAATTGATTCCCGACTGACCGGTAGCTGTCTGGCGTTGCAAGCTTCCACAGGGCTATCGCCACGCGCTTCTCAACTGTGAGGGCTGCTCTCATCTTGGTATTCTGGCGTTTCAGGGCAGGGGACAGCAAGTCACAAAGTTCCATGAAAGTGCCCTTACGCATGCGAAAGTTCCGCAGCCACTGGGAATCGTCCCAGACCTGCAACACTATGCGGTCCCACCAGTCTGTGCTTGTTTCCCTTGCCCAGAATCGGCGATCCATGGATAGAATCTGCCCCATTAACAACATGATCTCCAAAGCACCGGGGCCCGTGGTTTCACAGAATTCTGTATCCGTGTCCGTGTCCATGTCCATGTCAATGTCCTCATCATGCTTGTCGCTGCGCTGCCGCCGCCGCTGCCTCCTCGCCTCGTTTTTCTGGTCCTGGCTGAGCATAAACTCCACGAGAACGCGCGAGGTGTTTACAATGTTCATGACTGCTGTCTTGAGCTCAGCGGGCTCCATGCTTGCCGTGGTATGGAGTCTGCAGTGTTCACCCACCCAGGAAAAAAGGCGCGAAAATGGTTGTCTGCCGTCCGTTGCTTTCATGCAGGGAGGGAGGGAGGAGGTGAGGCTGTACCCAGAACCACCTGCGACGATGTTTTTTGTCCCATCAGGCACTGGGATCTTAACCCACAATCCCAATGGGCGCGGGAGACTGCGGGAACTATGGGATAGCTATGGGATAGCTACCCACAGTGCAACGGTGCAGAAATCGACACTAGCCCCGGTACTTGGACACACACCACCGAATTAATGTGCTTAGTGTGGCCGCATACATTTCGACTTTATACAACCTGTTTTTCAAATCCGAATTATATAAATTCGGATTAATCCCGTAGTGTAGACATACCCTTTGAGGCACAACCATCTCATAGCCAAGGGGGAGGGTTCTGTGAAGAGCACAGAAAGAAAAAAAGCCAAGAATGGTGGTAGCAGTATAACCATATTATTAAGGATACGATTTTGTCATGGAAGTCACAGATTCTGAGGCCTTGTCTACACTACGAGAGTAGTTCGATTTTACTTGCATCGAATTTTTGGAATCGATATTGCAAAGTCGAACGTGTGTGTCCACACTAAGGACAGTAATTCGACTTTGTGCGTCCACACTAACGGTGAAAGCATCGACATTCGAAGCGGTGCACTGTGGTCAGCTATCCCACAGTTCCCGCAGTCCCCTCTGCCCATTGGAATTCTGGGTGTAGCCGGCAATGCCTTCTGGGTAACAAAATGTGTCGAGGGTGCTTTTGGGTAACTGTCGTCATCCGTCCATCACTCCCGCCCTTCCTCCCTGAAAGCGCCGGCGGGAAATCAGTTCGCGCACTTTTCCAGTCATTGACAGCGCGGACGCCACAGCACTGCAAGCATGGAGCACGCTGCGACCATCGCTGCAGTTGTGGCCGCTCTCAACGCCTCGCAGCTTATCATACAGGTTTCCCTGAGGCAGATGCAGAAAAGTCAGGCAAGGAGGCTACGGCACCGCGGTGATGTCCTGAAGTCTGAGAGTAGCACAGACCTCTCAGAAAGCAGGGGACCCAGCGCCGAGGACATCACGGTGGCAATGGGTCATGTTGATGCCGTGGAACGGCGATTCTGGGCACGGGAAACAAGCACTGAGTGGTGGGACCGCATAGTGCTGCAGGTCTGGGATGAATCCCAGTGGCTGCGAAACTTTCGCATGCGGAAGGGAACTTTCCTGGAACTTTGTGAGTTGCTGTCCCCTGCCCTGAAGCGCAGTGACACCCGGTTGCGAGCTGCACTGACTGTCCAGAAGCGAGTGGCCATAGCCCTCTGGAAGCTTGCAACGCCAGACAGCTACCGGTCAGTCGCGAACCAGTTTGGGGTGGGCAAATCTACCGTGGGGGTTGTTGTGATGCAAGTAGCGAAGGCAATCGTTGATGTACTGCTGCCAAAGGTAGCGACCCTGGGAAACGTGGAGGCGATCATAGATGGCTTCGCAGCGATGGGATTCCCAAACTGCGGTGGGGCCATAGATGGAACTCACATCCCTATCCTGGCACCGGACCACCAGGCCACCCAGTACATTAACCGAAAGGGCTACTTTTCCATGGTGCTGCAAGCACTGGTGGACCACAGGGGACGTTTTACCAACATCTACGTGGGATGGCCGGAAAAGGTTCATGACGCTCGTGTTTTCAGGAACTCTGGTCTGTTTAGACGGCTGCAACAAGGTATTTACTTCCCGGACCACAAAATAACTGTTGGGGATGTGGAGATGCCCATAGTCATCCTCGGGGACCCAGCCTACCCGCTAATGCCCTGGCTCATGAAGCCCTATACTGGCACCCTGGACACTGAAAAAGAACTCTTCAACTACCGGCTGAGCAAGTGCAGAATGGTGGTGGAGTGTGCTTTTGGCCGTCTCAAGGGGAGATGGAGAAGCTTACTGACTCGCTGTGATCTCAGCGAAACCAATATCCCCATTGTTATAGCAGCTTGCTGTGTGCTCCACAATCTCTGTGAGAGCAAGGGGGAGACCTTTATGGCGGGGTGGGAGGTTGAGGAAAATAGCCTGGCTGCTGATTATGCACAGCCAGACAGCCGGGCGATTAGAAGAGACCAGCGGGAAGCGCTGTGCATCCGGGAGGCTTTGAAAGGAAAGTTCCTGAGTGAGCAGGGTAACCTGTGACTTTAAAGTTTGTGTACAGAGAAGCTGAACCTGCCCCCATTTCTTTACCCAGTTAATGTTGACTATCCTATCCAGTTACATACCCCCTTCACCCCCCTTCCAACACACGTTTCGAAATAAAAATAGTTCTACTTTGTTAATGCACACTGTTTTCTTTAATACTGTTTTCGCGGGAATTTTTTAAAACTGGGACGCAGACTGTGGTGCGGAGCGGGTGTAGTGTGGTGACGCGAATGCAGCTTCTAAACTCAAGGATTGACAGGCTCCGCTGCGGTGGGATGGTTGTTTCAACGGAGCCTGTCACCCCTCCTGATCGGGACTGTGTGTATGGGGGGTCTATGTGACTTTGTGGCAGGGGGAGGACGGTTACAGATCCCCTGCTGTGTGGCTCTGTGATCCTGCATAAGGACCGCCGCTTAAGATGTGTAACTGCCCTCCCCCGCCACAAAGTCACAGAGCAACCCACCCCCCACCACATAACATGAAAACAACCTCCCAGACTAACCAGGGTAACTAGTCTCTGCATCACTGCACTGTTATGTGCCCTGCTGCTGTGCCTGCCCCCGCCTATGTACCCTGCCAAAGGTGACTGTCCTGTCCAATTACCAACCCCCTTTCCCCTCCTCCTCCAAAAGAACATGATTGAAACAGTAGTTAACAGAAATGTATTTTTTATTATCAACTACACATGGAACTGGGAGGTGAAACTTGGACGGGGGCTTGTGTCAGGCAGGAAGGAAAGAACTTTTCAAATTTTGGGGAATGAGAGCCTTCTGCTACTAGAGCTCTCTGCAGGGGTGGAGTGAGAGTTAGCAGGGACTCTGCCGCCTCTCCTTCTTTGCACTTTGGGTGAGGTGGGTATGGGACTTGGTGGCGGGGGAGGGCGGTTAGAGATGGACTGCAGCGGGGCTCTGTCCTCCTGCCTCCGTTCCTGCAGAACATCCACAAGGCGCCGGAGCGTGTCTGTTTGCTCCCTCAGTAGTCCAAGCAGCGTTTGAGTCGCCTGCTGGTCTTCCTGCCGCCACCTCTCCTCCCAATCCATGTTTGCTTGGTGCATTCGGGTCAAGTTCTCCCGCCACTGGGTCTGCTGTGCTGCCTGGGCTTGGGAACAGGCCATAAGCTCAGAGAACATGTCCTCCCGTGTCCTCTTCTTCCTACGCCTAATCCGCGCTAGCCTCTGGGAGTGTGATGCCAGGCTAGGTTGTGAGACAGTTGCAGATGGGGCTGTGGAAATGGGAAAAAGGGAGTGAATTCCTCAGAAAGATAAATGTAGTTGTGAACAAAGAACATAGTCTTTCTCTGTGAACAAGACCATGCACAGCACCTATCACATGCGCACTCAGCACAAGGTCGAATTCTCGGCCTTCGCATTCAGTGCCTGGGGTCTTGCACAGCACATTTGAGAAGCGGGGCAGCACAACGGAATTTCTGTTGCAGGCAGACATGGTAAGCTGTAGACTTGTGGCAGTTTAAAACTTTTATATTACCACTGGCCTCATTTCACATTTAAAGCAATGTCAGTCCCTGCTGCCAGCAATCCGGCAAGCGGGAACTCTGCCCCTGTCCCACCCCCTCGCGGCTGTCCCCGGGAACGATCCCTTTCGGCTGCCCCTCTCCTGCCTCCACCGTGTGGCTACAAACCAGCGGTTACAGTTCTGTAAAGGAATGGGCAAGCAGTCCCAACACTAACATTCCCCTACCTAATTCAAAGCAGGTCACCATGGGCGACATCACCCTGATGAGGATCTCTGAGAGCGAGAGAGAGAGAATGCTCCGGGAAAGCCTCCAAAGACCAGGGCCGTATGCCGCCCTGCTGTGCAGAGCAATGATTCCCGAGTACTTGATAGTCTCGTGGCGCGGCAACGTGTCATACTTCGGAGGACCCAATAAGGCCGCTCTCCCCAGGAACCTCATGCAACGGCTTTCAAATTACCTCCAGGAGAGCTTCATCGAGATGTCCCAGGAGGATTACTGCTCTATCCCCAGACATATAGACCGCATTTTACTGTAGCTGCAGTAGCAGGGAATAAACAGTAGAGCGGCTTGTGCAGGACAATCACGGAAAACCAGACATTGCTAGATTTTTTTTCAAAACTTGCACTGCCCATGACTAAACCGTTAAGCGCCTAGGGCACAGTAATCATGAACAACCCATTCTTTTAATTGTTAATATTCCTGTTCTGTTAAAAATAAATGTTTAGATGTTTACAACACTTACTGGCTGATCCTTCCCCAGATTCTGTGTCCGGGGTAACGGCTGGGGACGCTTCGTAGGGGATCTCTGTAAGGGTGATGAAGAGATCCTGGCTGTCGGGGAAATCAGCGTTGTGAGCGCTGCCGACTGCCTCGCCCTCCTCATCTCCTTCCTCATCTTCCCCGTCCCCTAACATGTCCGAGGAACCGGCCGTGGACACTATCCCATCCTCAGAGTCCACGGTCACTGGTGGGGTAGTGGTGGCGGCCGCACCGAGGATGGAATGCAGTGCCTCGTAGAAACGGGATGTCTGGGGATGGGATCCGGAGCGTCCGTTTGCCTCTTTGGTCTTCTGGTAGCCTTGTCTCAGCTCCTTGATTTTCACGCGGCACTGCGTTGCATCCCGGCTGTATCCTCTCTCTGACATGTCTTTAGAGATCTTCTCGTAGATCTTTGCATTCCGTTTCTTGGAGCGCAGCTCAGAAAGCACGGACTCATCGCCCCACACAGCGATGAGATCCAAGACTTCCCGATCAGTCCATGCTGGGGCCCTCTTTCTATTCACAGACTGCACGGCCATCACTGCTGGAGAGCTCTGCATCGTTGCCAGTGCTGCTGTGCTCGCCACAATGTCCAGACAGGAAATGAGATTCAAACTGGCCAGACAGGAAAAGGAATTCAAATTCAAATTTTCCCGGGGCTTTTCCTGTGTGGCTGGTCAGAGCATCCGAGCTCGCACTGCTGTCCAGAGCGTCAACAGAGTGGATTGGATTGGTTTGAACTGAAACAAATTTTTTTCAGTTTCTCACCAAAATGAAAAAATTAAAAAAAAATGTATTTGATTTGGTTTAAACCAAAAAAAATTTTATTTGGTTTTTCATTTTGTTTCAGGTCGATTTTGGGTGTTTTTCACTCTTTTTCAAAATTAGCAAAATTTCTAAATGTAACTTTTCAAGATGAAACGTTGAAACATTTACTATTTATTATTTGCCTAAACAAATTCACTCAGCTCTAATTATAGCAGAGTAGTGCTCGGACTATATAACAACATGTCTTGATCTTGCCGGCATAGACAGACACACAGATGTACAGGAGGTCAGACTAGAAGATCTAAATTCCCCACTGGCCTTAAAATGTATGGGTATGTCTACCCTGAAATAAACCACCAGCAGCTGGACTGTGTCAGCTGACTCGGGCTCACAGGGCTCAGGATGTGGGGCTATAAAATCACAGTGTAGACGTTCAGGCTTGGACTGGAGCCCAGCCTCTGGAACTGGAATGTCTACACTGCAGTTGTATAACCCCTCAGCCCGAGCCTCACAAGCTGAAGTCAGCTGCCATGGTCCAGTCGTGGGTGTTTATTTAAAATGTAGATGTACCCTCAGAGGCCGAAGGGAACACATTCTTTGCATCTCAGTCACAACATAGTTTTAAAAAAAAAATTGCCAAAAATATCTCAGCACTGAACTGGGGCATTTTTCTAATAGTTACGTTGGACATCTGGAGAACATTTTACACTTCATTTTAAGAAAGTCCAACTGTAAGAGTTTAACATTTGGATAGTGTCTCTTGAATGAAACCATATTATCTCACTTCAGAGTATGAACAATAATGCAATAATATATCCAGTCACTTACACCACCTATGGGTTTGCATAGGACTGGATATATTATTATTATAGAAGGAGCTTTCATACCTCAAGTAAGATTGGCAAAGTACATAAGTACTGGGCATACCTCTGGGAACAAATGACATTATTTTAACTTAATGCTTTTTGACCAAAAGATGATTGTGGTCTAACAAACTTTTGAGATTGCAAACATGTAGCTTTGTATTTAGAATTTTGGCTTGTTGCTCGATACATATTTTTTATTGAGAGGTCCAGATGGTGACTATCCACTTGGATAGGTCAACTCACAAGAATTTTAAAATTCATTTTCAAATATAGTATGGACTATTTTGTTGTTGAAAAGCAACTTAATTTCTGGTCTTTGTAAATAGAAGAATAAATAGACATGATGTACTTTTTTTTAATTGACCAAAAGATGTCAGTGTATCAGAATGAGTGCTGCTGGATAATGTGTTGAACTTCTGTCTTTCTCATGAGACTGGTCCCCAGGGCTGGCCTTACCATGAGGCAAACTGAGGCAGCCGCCTCAGGTGCCAGACTGTGCGGGGGCGCCACTAGGACCCAGAGTGTAGAAAATGGTGTCTGCTGCTGGTGCATTTATATATTCTCTCTGCTCTAGATGCACAGAGATGGTGGAGTGCTCTGCTGGAGGAGGGAGGGCACAAAAGACATAACAGGCAGGCAGGAGAAAAGGTGAGAGGGAATAACAGAAAGCAGCAGGAGCTGCAGGGAGAGAGAGGAGGAGGAGCCTCTTATGTACCTCTCTAGCACCCCCAGGAGCCTGGACTGATTAACACCAGCTTCTCAGGGAGCTTCCTGTTTCCTGTTGCTTCCCTGAACCCACTTGAGGAGAACAGGCAGTCAACTGAAGTAGTAGGAGCCAGTTAGGCCCTTAAGACGCTGATATCTTCCCTCACTCAGACCCTGCTACCAGCCTGCTTATTTGTCCCCTTCAATTGAGTGTTGAGAGCCACTATAGCTGGCACAGAACAGCAATCGTCAGTGAAAGAAGAAAACAATCCTCTGGGGCAGCATTCAGAAAAAGAAAGAAAGCAAAGGAAGCTTTTCTATCTAAGCAGGAAGAAGTTCTCCTGAGATACATAGACACAAATGTTCACAGTGAGCCTTCTGGCCCCAGTGAGGAGATGCCCGATCTTCCAGTTAGTCAGAGTGCAGGTGACCTGGCAGCTACTGCAGCATCCATATCTCCATCTCAAATGGATGTAACCATGTACATTCCTGAAGAAAAGTGTAGCTCAGAGAAGAATGTGGTGGAGGTGCAAGAAACAGCTGCTGCTGAATTTAGTTCCTTAAGTCTAGATGATCCAGGACTATGGACCCACTTGAGCAGTAGCCTGAAGGACTTCCTTGTACTGCATAGGCCACAGCAAGTGAAAAACTTCATGTTCCCCAAAGACAATAAAAATAGAAGTTTCCATCCAACACATTACTGCCATGAAATCCCCAATGGTGACAAAGTGGAAAGGCCATGGCTTATGTACTCAAAAACCCAGAATGCTGCATACTGTTTTTGTTGCAAACTCTTCCAGTCTAATGTTCCAGCCATATTGGGTTCTATAGGAACAAAGGACTGGAAACATCTGGCTAGAAATCTGGCATGCCATGAGAAGGCAGCAAATCATCAGAGAGCATTCCATAGGCGGAAAGAGCTTGAGATGAGACTAAGTGTAACCCTTCTGCCCATCTAAGTTGGCAGCAACAAGGGCCGGGTTCTGTATCTAGGGGTTCCGTTTCAATAACGCAATGCAAAACCGGCTCGAGCCCCCACTCAGTGACCTGGGACAATTACATACCATCCCCTGGGTGCCTCTAAGAGGCAATACTTCCCCTCTCGCAAGCACGGAGTCTGAGTGTAGCAGAAAATGTTTAATAACATGAGGTAAACGACATCAGCATTAAATTGGAAAAAACACCACAAACCGGATTCATAACACAAACCATGAGCAAAAAAAAACCCACCCCAGCAAATTGGGCTGTGTCCTTTCCTTTTGGTTCTTGAATCCAACAACCCAAAAATCACCCAGAGTCCCCAAAGTCCAACACCCCCAAAGTCTCTTGGGTCCAGCAACCACCCAAAGTCCCAAAAGTCCAACAACCCCCAAAGTCTCTGTCTCTGGTCAGTGCAGCCCCAGAGTAAAAGGGGGGGCACGCAGGGTGTTAAGGGGCACCTTATGTGATCCGAGGCCGGCCGTCTCTCCGTGGGGTTCCGCCGCAGCCTTCACCAGGAGCCAGTCCACTTCCTGCCGTCCCACGAACCACTCCGCTCTACAAGCTGCTCCGCTCCGCTCACCGACCTGTGAGCCGCTCCAGCCGTCCCCGCAAACAGCTCTGCTCGCCGTTCCTTGGGCCGCTCCAACCGTCCCCTCAAGGCTCCACAACACTCCTCCAGTCGTCCCCACAAATTGCTCCGCCAGCTGCTTAGCAATATAGCTTCAGGCTCCCCAACTAGTTAACACAGCATTTTATAACTTTAATTTTTTGTGATTTCAGCTCTTAGTGTTTTCTGCTCAGAGTAGGGGAGCCCCAGTGCTGGTGCACCATTGGCCCAAAGTGAATTCAGCTCAGCAGCCTGTAACTAGACTCCTAATGGAATCAAAGTTAGCTCTGACATTCAACAGTGGAGAGAGGAGGTGGTGCAATTGGTGTTTCAAGCCATCAGAGGGGGCCCATACCATCAAGTACAAATACCTGTCCCCATCCTCTCTCAATTCACTGGGTTTTGTAACCCATGCCCCTTGTCAAGCAAGTGCTACTTAGGTAATGGTGAAGGACTCACTCAGTCCTTCTGTCATACAACAGTTCCACTGGCCTTGATTCACAGAATCAGGGTAACAAAACTTTATTCTTCCTGACCCAATAACAGAGAAACTGGGGATCCCACACCAGCCAAAGTAACCACTTTCAGTTGCTGTTGTTTCATGCCAGGCGGGTGGGTGTGCCTGTGCAAACAAGTTCAGCCCCTGGAGTTCTTTTCCACACTCGCCATAATTCACCACCAGATGTCAGGGTAGAGCTCATCCTGATTCTGCTTACATAAGGTTAAAGGCCACCATAGATGATCAGCATCAAGAGAAGACTGCATCAGAGTCTCTTTACTGGCAAAATGTTCTGAAAAGGCTCATTGCCATTGTGAGAATGCTTGCTACCCAAAACCTAGCACTGCATGGCACTTCAGATCAGCTGTATTTGCCAAACAATGGAAACTTCCTTAAAATTGTGGAGCTGATACCTGAGTTTGATGCTGTACTCCAGGAGCATCTAAGAAGAGTCACTACCCACGAAATCTACACACACCACTACCTTGGAAAAACAATTCAAAATGACATCATACAGTTACTGGCAACAAAAGTCAAACAAAAGGAGTACTTGTGGCACCTTAGAGACTAACAAATTTATTAGTCTCTAAGGTGCCACAAGTACTCCTGTTCTTTTTGCGGATACAGACTAACAGGGCTGCTACTCTGAAAAAAGTCAAACAGAAGATTGTGGCAGATCTGAAGTCAGCAAGATATTACTCTGTTATTCTGGACTGCACACCTGACATCAGCCATACAGAACAAATGTCTTTAATGGTGTGTTTTGTAAAAACAACAGAACCTCGTGAAAATGTCCCCGCAATGGTGACTGTCAGAGAGCATTTTCTAGAATTTATTAACATTGACATTTATTGACAGGAGCTGGTATGACAAATGTGCTTCTTAAAAAGATGGAAGATACGGGAATTGCGATAGCTGACATGAGAGGTCAGGGCTACGATAATGGTGCCAACATGGGAGGAAAGAACAGAGGAGTGCAGACATGGATCCGAGAGTTAAACCCTCGAGCTTTTTTTTGGCCCATGCAGTTCTCCATTGAACTTGATGGTCAGTGATGCAGCATCAGCTTCTAGTGAGGCTGCTGAATTTTTTAATGTAATTCAAAGCATCTATGTATTTTTCTCTGCATCAACTCATCGATGGCAAATTTTGAAGCAACATCTGGGAACATCCTCTCTGACACTGCAACCACTGAGTGCCACATGATGGGAAAGTCGAGTGGAGGCTATAAAGCCTATCAAACACCAAATTGGGAAGATAGATGATGCCATAGTTGCCCTTATGGAGGATAATGCTATGACAGGAACTGTTTGTGGGAGAAAAGTGGCAGAGAGAAATGGAATCACCAGAAACATACATAACTTCAAATTTCTGTGTGGCTTAGTGTTGTGGCATGACATACAGTTTGAAATAAATGTTGTAAGCAAAAGACTCCAAGGTGTTGACCTTGATATATCTGGAGCAATGGAACAACTAGACAAAGCAAAGTCATACCTACAGTCTTACCGGTCAGATGAGGGATTTCAAAATGTTCTGAAGAGTGCACAGAAGTTGGCAGAGGAACTTCACACTGAAGCTGTTTTCCCACCCATTCAAGAATACAAGAGTGAAGAAGACATTTTGATTACAAGGCACGGGATAATCCCATAAGAGACCCGAAACAACAATTCAAAGTTGAATTCTTTAACCAGATGCTAGATGGTGCAATACAGTCAGTTGAAGAATGTTTCATGCAGCTCAAGGAACACAGCAGTATATTTGGGATGTTGTATGATATTCCAAAACTCCTCACTATACCTGAAGAAGACCTACAAAAGCAATGCAGGGCACTAGAGACAGTGTTGAGACATGATGACATGCACGATATTGATGCGAGTGATTTAGGTGATGAACTGAAAGCTCTTTCAAGATACATTACAGCAGGATCAACTCCAAAGGCTGTTCTGGAATATATGTGCACAAATAAGATGACCACCCGCTTTCCAAATGCTTTTGTTGCTCTGAGCATACTTCTAACACTTCCTGTAACATTTGCCAGTGGAGAATGCAGCTTCTCCAAGCTGAAGTTAATAAAAACACATCTATGCTCCACAATGACACAGGAGAGGCTGGTCATCTTTGCAACCATCTCAATAGAGCATGAGGTGGCCCAGACTGTGGACCTTAAGGAAGCAGTTCAAATCTTTGCAACCAAGAAGGCACAGAAAGCACCACTTTGATTATTCAAACAGATAAAAATGCCAGTGTTTACTATGCAGACAAGAAAACTTTTGCTGTTCAGGTATTTGAAAGTTAGGTGTTACTTAAAATTTTTGAACAAGGCATTTTAAGTTGTTAGTTCTCCTTTATTGGGGTAGGTAGCGGAGCAGTACCATGAGAGGAGTAGAGCAGGAAGAAGGCAGAATTGAAACCTTTCAAAGTTTTGGCCCAAACAAGGGGGCATGGAGGTGTCATTTGAGTGCCCCGCCTCAGGTGCCAAAATGTTGTGGGCCGGCCCTGCTGGTCCAGTTGGGTCCTTAACATATACAAAGCCCTTTCTTAAGCAAAACTCTAATAGACTTTAATTGGATTTTTGCCTGAGTAGGGGATATCAGGATTTGGCCAACTGACAAGTGGGATTATTCAGATAAATCAGGTGAGCTGGATTTAGCCCATTCTGTACAGTGCCCTTAAAAATCAGTCCCTCTTCCTGGTACTTTCCATTTATATGTGATTTTGGCTTAGTTCCTCTTTCTACTGGATGAAATAATGAGGACTGCTGGTAATAGAAGCTTCTGTAGACAGAAAGCTTGCAATCTTGGGTCCAATCCTAATATTTCAATTCTCCAACACAGATGTGGAATTTAAAAATAGGAAGACAAGCTATGTTTTGTTTTAAATTGAATTTGGCATTAAAAAAAACTGCACAACTATTAGAGATACAACTTTAATACTTTAAGCTATAGGCTGGTATTTTTATAATGGAATTTAATGGGGTTAGAAGGAAAGTCTTGCAGATTTAATGAAATGTGTCCACTTTGAGTTAAATTTGATATAAAACATTTTAAATTGTACATTTAGGATAGTCATACTGCATAAAAATAAACACCGACTCTCAAAGTGCTCTTTTCTTGCTCATTAAATCGCAATTGTTTCAAGATGAAAATGCCAACCTGCAGAACAAGGCTGGCTACCTCTTCTTTAATGGACCGATATTCTCAGCCATAAAATTCTTAATAAAAAAAGAAGAGGTTTGTTCTGAAAGCTGAGAAACTGTTAATTGTGGGGGATTTTAAAAAAATCATTTCGAAGTCAGCCAATTTATAATGGAACAGGCATGCAGAGTGCGCACAGCAATCATTCTTTTGCTCTTGACAGTTGGTCCTTCATTTCTGTTTTTCAAGCCAAATCTATACCATTGATGTTTGTCCCTTTTTGTAGTAATATTACAGTTTCTGATGCTTTAGTTTTTCCCAGACTGTTCATGTGAAAAAAGCCAGAGGCAAAGCCCAGGTGACCTAACGATTTGGCAGGGCCACAAAGGGACCAGCCACAAATCTGACATTTAGAAGCTAGTACTATTATCAAATGCACACTCATAGGAAAATTAAACTTGCTTTGTGGGGGGCGCTGTTTTCTGGGTTTGTTTCTGGGGGTGTTTTTTGTTGTTGTTTTGCCAAGGGAGGTTCTTTGTTATACTTTTAAAATTTTATTTAGAGCCCAAAGCAACTTGAAAAGCCAGTAGGGTAAGTGAAACTGAGGTTTTCTGTTTATGCCTCTGTCTTTGTGAGATAAAGGTCAGCAATTTACTGTTTAAAATTGGTTAATTATAATATGATAATAATAGTAATAGACCTATTATAGCTCCATAAATTATAAGAATATTTAAATGGTCTCTTTTCTCTTCCTCCGTGGCCTATTTTTACATTGCTATTATTTTAAGTCCTATAACAAAAACGAAAAACCCCAACCATTTGACAGCAATTTGCTTCATTAGTTTAAATTCAAAGGCAGCAACTGGAAGATATATCATCATTCAGTTTTCATTTTTCCTTATTGAAAAGCTTTCAGCTTCTCTCTGGGTCAATGTCTGCAGTCAGTAGGCTCAAACTCTAGTCCTTCTGAAGTCCCCTTTGTAGTACTCCTGCAGCACAAAGAAGACTTAAAGCTCCTTTAAGGCAGCAGTTGGAGATTCTTTCAGCATAAGGGAATTCCAGCAGGGCCTAGGGATGGCATTTTATAAAATAATTTATTTTTAGCCTACTGACTGTGAATGTGATTCTGCTCCCATTGAAGTCAATGAGAACTTTATAGGTTGTTTAGGCAGGATCAGGTCTTTATTCTTCAATCATACTTTCTCTGAAAGTAGAATTATGGAGCAAAAAGTACTTTCTATGGAGCATTGTGATGCCTTCTTCACTATTCAATAGAACATGCTTAAAAAAGGAACTGACAGAGCCAAGAGACCACTATAAGAAAAAATAATCTATGAACCCAGATTTTGTTCATACTTACTTACACTGGTTTAAGGCAGGAGTAACTCTATTGAAGTCAATGGAGGTGCAGTGATGTAAATACAGTGTCACTGAGATCAGAATCGGGCTCAGGAAGTCCATTGCCTGTAAAGAATAAATTATATGATTTTCAGATATCATCAGGAGACCATCTCATTGTCTGTCTTGTTTTTCAAAAGCCAAATTAAAAAAAAAAGTGACGAATATTTTGTTCTTCATAACAATAATAGGGGTGTACAAGAGAAGCTATCCAACAGAGTGCTGGTAAATGGAGAATCTAGAACTTTTAGCTGTATGACTTAAGCATTGGAAAGCTGTTAGTGATAATCTTGCATAAATCAGGACATTTATTTAAATATATCCAGGATGCTTTATGCTCATCCCATTATACATTCTCTCAGTGGTATTGTTTACAAGTCTGCAGAAAGAGGCTGGGACAGTACACTGACTGGTATCATTGTTTGTTCCCCAAACCAACAGCATTCATTATTGAACTTGAAAACAATATTAAAGCATCTTCTCTCATCTGTATAGATTATGGCCCAACATAAATCTTTCTGCAGCATAGTGAGGTGCAGAAGAGAGCACTCACATGCAAGTGCCAGTGAAGGTGGCCAGTGTACACTGGAGGGATGGAGCAGTTCATATAGGGTTTTCCTTCCTGTCCCTCCCCAAACCTGGGAAAAAAATAAATTTGTTGAGCCTCACAGTTTAAGGGATATATGTCAGACTGGCAATGGATCAGATAGAGGGAGCATGTGGCATGTTCCTCCACTTACCCTGTGGATTTTCTACCAGTAAATGTTATAGAAGTTAATGGTTCTCAGAGCAACATTACCTTCCACTCTATGCTCTGAGAGACCCCTGAAACACTGGCACCATGGTCACTGAGATGACAGTGCTGCCATTGGGCCCAATGAGTTCTGTGGTTTTCCTTATATCCCGGAGACTGGGGCAATGGGCTGGTGCAAGTGAGAAGCCACCTTCCCCTATGAGTGGATAATTAGCCAGAAATTCTGAGTGACACAAAGGGGCCAGCAGAGAATTCCTTTGGATTAGGGGAAGTTCTGGCTGGTGTACCTCTGCTGCAGATGAACCCTGTGACTATGTTCCCCTCACACTCCTGGAGGAAGGGGCATGTCTGTGGCATGTCATCTCAGACCTGCCATTGCAATCCTCCACTGGTGTAAGATCTGTTAAGCACCCTGTGTCAATGCACAAGTTAGAACCATCAGAAAGCACCTCTAATTGCATGAAGGCTGAGGCCAGCATTGAGAATCCTTGAGCCAAACCAGCTTGCTGACACAGAACCCCACACTCCAGCCCAGAAGAGAATCAAGCCCTGGGAGCCTAATGCAAGAAGCATTTGAGTTAACCTGGTTCACCTGTCTTTGCACAGAAGGGCATATTTTGGCCCTGCACTCCATCTTTATCATTATACAGAAAAAGGGGTCATTTTATTCTCCACCAATGAATTGCAGCCAATTTCTGCACATGAGTCCTATTCTTTCAGCTTTGTCAGTGAGAAAATTGTTTTTCTTTGCCACATGAACAATTTCCTGACAACCACAGTATATGCAACAATTTACTCATTATATATTTACTTCACAATATATAAGACCACACATCCACATCCCTCTAAGCACCCTTGCTATCACTTATAAATACTATAAACAAATTGTTACTACAGTTGTTACTACAGTTCATTGTTACTACAGTTCTAGAATTCCACCTATTCCCCAACCTAGGAAAAATGAAATGTAAAATAATGTTCTACCTCTTCCACTACTAGTCACTCTCATTCCTCTTCAAAATCTAGGGAGAGCAAATGCTTTTTGCAACATGCCATAATAGTCAACACAAGGGGAGGCGAGATCTCTACATGGGATCTACAGGGGCACTCATGGAAAATGCCCTGCCAGCCACTTCTGTTTTTCTTACTTTATGGGTCTCTGCTGAACATGGCAATTTCACTCTCTTTTGTGCAATATTCCTTTTTTCATTATGCATAAATATCCCACTGTTTTTGTATTTATTTCATTTTTCTTTTATTGTCTTAACCACCAATGTCAGATATAGTGTTTTTCCTTAATAAACTATGTCATGTTTGCTGAATACAATTTTTAAAAGATCTAGATATTGTCAGGATCTTGATAAGTCTTGATGTATATTTCATGAGCTGGAAATTATTCACAAAACATTACAAATGAAGTAAAAACTGAAGTTTGACTATTTTTTTTTTGGATTGAGAGAGATTTTTAGAGGGAGTCGTTTAAGGGCTACCACAAAATGATAAGTAACATGCATCCATTTGTTCCTGTACTGAGACTATGCTTTAAGTTGTTCTTTTGCCAGTATAAATGGGGCCTCTTTCTGTAAGGTAAAACATTATTAATTTTCAAAGTTTATTACCAATAATATCTTATTTATAGAGACTGATCTGTAAAAAAATTAACAGAAAAAAATATGCAATATGAAAAATCATTAGCCCCGATGAAGTCCACAGATCATTTTGGACTGCATCTATAAAAACAGAAAACAAGAACCAAATATTCTAAAAGACAGTCTACAGACAAAAAGAAAAGAGAAGAATAAATCCACAGTAGCACAGGGTGTCTGCAAAATGCTTTCAAGTTTGGTATAAAATAAAATACCACAGCATATAACAAACTGACCGCTAAATGTCAGGAAGAATAGTTCTGCCAGAAGGTTATCCTCAAATACATCTAAACCTTCTTTACTGAACTTCTCCTCTTCTGAACTTCTGCCACAACTATTCAGTTGTGTTGTGAGAAAGCTGTTGTAGAATCATAACTGAAAAAAAGTAACTGCTTCCCATCTGCAAACAATCTAAGCTTACCAGAAAATGCACAGGAGCCATTATAGAAGGAGATGTGAACTCTGATATGAGCAATGCCATTTTTTTCCTGTGAATCTGTGTTGCTTCAGATACATCTGGAAATATGTAAAGTATTTTTACTTAGATATGTCAAGTTACCTTCACCTCTCACACTTCACTTATTAACTCTATCTTTATGCATTACTGAAATGAAAGTCAATAGCAAAGTATGACATAAAACAGCAGAACCAGAAAAAGGTTTCAGAGAATTTGACAGTTTAAAGGATTGTTTTAACACTCCTCAAAGATTTCCCAGTTATATGCTATATTGTACTTCAGTAGACCTGGTCATGGAGGAGTCCTTCATACGTGGCTCCTTCCATTCCATGGGGAAGGAGGCTTAGCACTTTCCAAGGCACTGTCTTGCCTCCCTACCTGGACCTAGCAGATTCCCCTCCACATGGTCCAGAGCCTGTGCTAAGGGAAGAATTGGAAACAGAGCAGGCCAAAGATTGGGGGCAGAGAAACACACGTTGGCCACCCTCAGATCCTGTACATTTGCTTGCAAAAATTAATGTGGCTCCAGGCTATATTACCCTTTCCACATAGCCATTTTCAGAGGTCCTGGGGGCCCTGGTAGCCAGCTGGGAGTCCCTGGTAGTGCAGCTCTGCTAGGAAAAAGGAAGGGGCAAACATGGAGCACACACAAACAGCCCTGACCTCTCACAAATCTATCGTATCCAATATGTTCGGGGGATGGTCCCATAGGGTTGAGGGGGAGATGGTCTTGTGGATGGATGTTTCCTCCTCGAGAATCCCTTCCCACAGCTTTTAACGTAATAGGAGATGATCTGTGCCATCTAAATGTTCAGATGAACCTACCATTCTCCCTGATATTAGCATTATCATCTAACGCCACATCTGTACTAGACTTAGAGCTATCAGATTGTAACCGTTCTGTGAAATTCATTAGTTTTTTTCTCCCAGCTTCTAAACATCACATCTTAGAACCATTGCCACAGGTATATCCTCCTTTTTGAAATTTTAATACTCTTTCAAGTGCTCAGATGTTATAGTGGTGAGCAGAGTATAAAAATCTAGGTTGAACAGAATATAACCACAATATCTAGTTTATACGCAAGTAAATCGAAGCATGATTCTAACGTATGAAAAGCCAGCAACACTGTATCAAGTCATGCTTTAGATGCTGAAGGTAAAGAAAGAGGAGAGGACACCTATCTGCAACATTAACGGCACCTACAACTTCTCTGCCAGAAGGTTATGCAACAGTGATGGAGAACAAGAGAATCTCTCCATCTTATCCCATCACTTTAGTGGAGTAAAGTCTGAAACTACACATTTTTCTATAGTCAGGCTTTATCTACCCAGTGCTGCAATGCATGCTGTGGGGGTGTGATTTCTAAAGTGCTCTAGAATGTTGCACATTAATTGGTCTGTGTAGACCCTGCTGGTGTGCCCTGCAAATTCCTATGCACTTTAACAAAGCAGTTTGAAACAGTACTACATTAAAGCACACTAGGGAATTTTTAGTGCAAACCAACAGGGTCTACACAGACCTCTTAATACACAACACATTAGCGTGGTTTGGAAACCACACTCCTGAAGTGCACATCACAGCACCATGTAGACATGCCCTCAGTTTCAAAGAAGGTAACTGGAGGGGGGGAAAATTCCCTTCCTTTAAACCCAGCTTGATACCACATAACAATACTTGAGAAAATATAAAATGTGTTAAATTGCCTAAAGAGGGCACTTGATACAGGGTACGTCTTCACTACCCGCCGTATCGGCGGGTAGCAATCGATTTATCCAGGATCGATATATCGCGTCTCGTTAAGACGCGATATATCGATCCCCGAACATGCTCACCATCGACTCCAGAACTCCACCAGAGCGAGCGGCAGTAGCGCAGTCGACGGGAGAGCCGCGGCTGTCGATCCCGCGCCATGTGGACCCCAGGTAATTCGATCTTAGATACTTCGACTTCAGCTACGCTATTCGCGTAGCTGAAGTTGCGTATTATAGATCAATCCCGCCCCCCAGTGTAGACCAGCCCACAGATAACTACTTTTGTGTCTTTTATTATAGTGGCTTGAGGGTGCCACTATAGTTGAGGTTGCATTATGACATCTGTTTAAAGGTTAACATTTAAGTCTTCTAAAATGGAGATGTTTATTTGGATTTCTTTGAAATTTGGTTTGCCTCAGGAGTGCACAGGATAGCACTAGGGACCCAAATTTGGAGTCATTTGTGCCAGGAGTTCCAGAGAGATAAGTCCTGAAATAATAGATTTTTTTTCAAGTTCCTAGGTGGTTTGTTTACTTGCCCAGAGATCATGCAATTGATGAGCTATGGATCAAAACGGTTTCAATCTGTTGAGTTTTTCCCAAGGTAGTGCACGACACTCACTAAATTTTGGAGGACCCAAACTGAGAAAGGTATTCAAGAAAATGAACATTTTACATCATGCATGAGCCAATACAGAAAAACGGCTAGTGGGTTTCCATTACTCCCATTTTATATGCTTTAAAACTCAACACTTGTAAGTGCTCTAAAATCTGAACAGTTATTTGGATTGCTTTGGAATTTGGTATACCTCATGGAAGTGCAGGGTAGTGTTAATGAACCAAAGTTGGGGTGATTTGACCCAGGAGTTCCCAAGTACAACCTCCCCACAAAACAGTTTCATTCTGCTGCCTTGTACTGTTAAACTGAGAGGTACTAATGACTGGATGAATCACAGACTTCTTGATATCTAAGGATAAATTAATCACAAGCCCCCACCTAAGACAAAAGGAGTTTTAGAATAAGTGGCTGGAAGTTGTTACAATTTGTGAGTCACTGATTGCAATTTTATTTTGAGGTAAATGTAATCAAAGTTTTTTGGGGAAAAAATTAGACTTGTAAATACTTTCTGGGAAGGGAGGAGTATTAGGGACAGAGGAATGGGGAAATAGGGGAAGGGTGGTTAGGGGCTGCAGCGGGGAGAAGAGAATAAATGGGAATGGATGGTAGGGGAGGCAGGAGATTGGGGGCTCATGTGAGGGAAGCATGGCACCCCCCTACCAGTGCACCCCAACCCACCTGCACCCCATCTCTGCCAGTTCACCCCACCCACCCTACATCCCAAATTTCACATAGCTCCAACTCTGCCAGTGCAACCCATCCATCCTGCACCCAACCCCCCTGTGATAGTCTGTACCCTTTTGTTTACCCTTTTTACAAGACTATGATAAGTTTTGCACAAAGTATGCCTTGTGAGGTATCATTTGAAAACTCAATATTTGCTAGTCATTGTCCTTGTAAAATATGAGTGGCAACATTGTATGTAAAATTATAAGATTCTACCATATGACTTTACTGAGACATGTTCCACATTTAGAAAAGCAGGCACTAGTCAGTTCCTCAGAGACAAAAGGCAAAGTGACGCTCAGCCAGGTGACAACAAAATCAAATGAACCATCGCCTGGTTAAGCAGGCATTCTTTGGCAGGAAGAAGGGTGCGAGTAAAGGCATCCCAGATTGGAGAATTGAGGGGATACAGCTGTTCAACACTCCAGATTGTACCCTAGGTAATGCCACATGTTGCCTGCTCTGCCAGTGGACCCCAAGCCCCTTCTCCCCACAGCTCTGCCAGTGGGCCCCAACCACCCTGTTCCTCAACCCCCTGTACCTCCCAGTGCACCTCAGCCTCCCTAGTGCACCCAGCCCCTCCACAGACTGCACCCCCAATCCTGCCAGTGCACCCCAACTCTCCTGCACCCCCAGCATTGCCAGAGCACCCCAACCTCCCTGCACTTCAACCACCCTGCAGCCCCAATTCTGCAAGTTCACCCCAGAGCACTGACAGTGCATCCCAACTTTCTTATACCCCAAGCTCTTCCAGTGGCACCTCAACTTCCTGCACCCCACAATTCTGCTAGTGTACCTCGCCGCATGGGTGACCTTAATCCTGCATTTCCTGGTTTTCAAAAGTTTGAGTTTTGCTCAACTCAAGTTCTGCAAAGGGATGACATACCACCAAGCAACCTTAACTCTAGCTTAATGTATTTTTTGCCATTAAAGATCATTACAGGGAGGGAAATTATCTTTAAACATTCACTGCTACAAATGATACTTCTAACATAGAAGAAATAATATCAGCCCCTTAGAAAGGGTAAAAACAAAAATAATGAAAAAAAAAATCAATACTGGCTTCCCAAATATCCATCATTATGCTCTAAATGGGGATGTAATCCAGGTTCTCTCACCTAAAAAAATGTCCTCAGGCCATGTCTCTAGGGCACCCCATTGAGGTGCAGGTGGGTACCTCACTTGCCCCAGACATCCCACTATGGCTGTAGATGTTGCTGCAGTGCTAGTTTGGAGTGCTGGGTGAAAGCTCCCATCTGTACATCTTAAGGAGGTTCTCCCACCTACTGGGCATGAATGAAATCCAACACAAAGGAAAAGGCAAACAAAATAATCCTGCAGCCCACAAAACAGTCCAGGCTCATCCCACCATTCCTCACAATGCAAAAGGTCATTTCTGTGAAGGGCTTGGTTCCTAATCCCCGAGTGTCTGAAGTTACACCAACACTGCAAAAAACACAAAACCCACAGCAATGAGTCTGGGTCAATTGACTAAAGTCTGTGTGACTCTGTAAGGGAATGGTACCCACTTCTCATGAGCACACACTTGTTTGGGCATGTGTCTGTACCTCTTTCAGTCTGGGGTAACCCCATCTGGCAGTTTCTAGTGACTCAGTCTTCCAGCCAAATCACACACAATCTCTATGAAACATAACTCAGACCCCTTCCAGGGTACTAGTCCACCAAAGTCTTTAAGCACACCTGGCCCTGGTAGGGGGCCATTCCCCCACAGCTTCCTCGTGGGAGACTTTGTGCCCACTTTTGTCTGTTCTGGCCCCAGCTGGGCCTCTTAACAGTTCTATGTTCAGGCCCAGCAGCTAGGCAGGAGCAATTTCTTGCTCCTGCCAGAAATGAGCTGTTGATTCAGCCCTTCGGCCCGCTAGACTCAGGGTTCACTCCTCAGGTTCCAAGCAGCAACTGATTTTGGGCTCCACTGCAGCTTTTTTTATACTAGCCTACAATCCTCTGATTGGCTAGCCCCTTGCAGTCTCCCCCTGATTGGCTGCTTCCTCCACAGCATCTCTTGGCGATGGGATTCCCAAACTGCGGTGGGGCCATAGATGGAACTCACATCCCTATCCTGGCACCGGACCACCAGGCCAGCCAGTACATTAACAGAAAGGGCTACTTTTCCATGGTGCTGCAAGCACTGGTGGACCACAGGGGACGTTTTACCAACATCTACGTCGGATGGCCAGGCAAGGTTCATGACGCTCGTGTTTTCAGGAACTCTGGTCTGTTTAGACGGCTGCAGCAAGGTATTTACTTCCCGGACCACAAAATAACTGTTGGGGATGTGGAGATGCCTATAGTCATCCTCGGGGACCCAGCCTACCCGCTAATGCCCTGGCTCATGAAGCCCTATACTGGCGCCCTGGACACTGAAAAAGAACTCTTCAGCTACCGGCTGAGCAAGTGCAGAATGGTGGTGGAGTGTGCTTTTGGCCGTCTCAAGGGGAGATGGAGAAGCTTACTGACTCGCTATGATCTCAGCGAAACCAATATCCCCATTGTTATAGCAGCTTGCTGTGTGCTCCACAATCTCTCTGAGAGCAAGGGGGAGACCTTTCTGGCGGGGTGGGAGGTTGAGGAAAATAGCCTGGCTTCTGATTACGCCCAGCCAGACAGCCGGGCGATTAGAAGAGACCAGCGGGACGCGCTGTGCATCCGGGAGGCTTTGAAAGCTAGGTTCCTGAGTGAGCAGGGTAACCTGTGACTTTTAAGTTAGTGTACAGAGAAGCTGAACCTGCCCCAGTTTCTTTACCCAGTTAATGTTGACTATCCTCTCCAGTTACATACTCCCTTCACCCCCTTCCAACACACGTTTAGAAATAAAATCACTTCTACTTTGTTAATGAACACAGTTTTCTTTATTACTGTTTTCGCGGGAATGTTTTAAACCTGGGACGCAGACTGTGGTGGGGAGCGGGTGTAGTGTAGTGACGCAAATGACGCTTCTAAACTCCAGGATTGACAGGCTCCGCTGTGGTGGACTGGTTGTTTCAACGGAGCCTGTCACCCCTCCTGATCGGGACTGTGTGTATGGGGTGGCTATGTGACTTTGTGGCAAGGGGAGGACGGTTACAGATCCCCTGCTGCGTGGCTCTGTGATCCAGGATAAGGACCGCCGCATAAGATCTGTAACTGCCCTCCCCCGCCACAAAGTCACAGAGCAACCCACCCCCCACCACAGAACATGAAAACCACCTCCCAGACTGACCAGGGTAACTAGTGACTGCACTGTGTATGTGCCCTGCTGCTGGACCTGCCCCCGCCTATGTACCCTGCCAAAGGTGACTGTCCTGTACAATTACCAACCCCCTTCCCCCCCCTCCTCCAAAAGAACATGATGGAAACAGTAATTAACAGAAACGTATTTTTTATTAGCAACTACACATGGAACTGGGAGGTGAAACTTGGACGGGGGCTTGTGTGAGGCGGGAAGGAAAGAACTTGTCAAATTTGGGGGAATGAGAGCCTTCTACTACTAGAGCTGTTTGCAGGGGTGGAGTGAGAGTTTGCACGGACTCTGCTGCCCCTCCTTCTTTGCACTTTGGGTGAGGGGGGTATGGGACTTGGTGGCGGGGGAGGGCGGTTACAGATAGACTGCAGCGGGGCTCTGTCCTCCTGCCTCCATTCCTGCAGAACATCCACAAGGCGCCGGAGCGTGTCTGTTTGCTCCCTCAGTAGTCCAAGCAGCGTTTGAGTCGCCTGCTGGTCTTCCTGCCGCCACCTCTCCTCCCGATCCATGTTTGCTTGGTGCATTTGGGACAAGTTCTCCCGCCACTGGGTCTGCTGTGCTGCCTGGGCTCGGGAGCAGGCCATAAGCTCCAAGAACATGTCCTCCCGTGTCCTCTTCTTCCTACGCCTAATCTGTGCTAGCCTCTGGGAGTGTGATACCAGGCTAGGTTGTGAGACAGTCGCAGATGTGGCTGTGGGAATGGGAAAAAGGGAGTGAATTCCTCAGAAAGATAAATGTAGTTGTGAACAAAGAACATAGTCTTTCTCTGTGAACAAGACCATGCACAGCACCTATCACATGCGCACTCAGCACAAGGTCGAATTCTCGGCCTTCGCATTCAGTGCCTGGGGTCTTGCACAGCACATTTGAGAAGCGGGGCAGGACAACGGAATTTCTGTTGCAGGCAGACATGGTAAGCCGTATACTTGTGGCAGCTTAAAACTTTAATATTAGAAATGGCCTCCTTTCACATTGAAAGCAATGTCAGTCCCTGCTGCCAGCAATCCGGCAAGCAGGAACTCTGCCCCTGTCCCACCCCCTCGCGGCTGTCCCCGGGAAAGATCCCTGTATGCTGCCCCTCTCCCGCCTCCACCGCGTGGCTGCAAACCAGCGGTTACAGTTCTGTAAAGGAACGGGCAAGCAGTCCCAACACTAACATTCCCCTACCTAATTCAAAGCAGGTCACCATGAGCGACATCACCCTCATGAGGATCTCTGACAGCAAGAAAGAGAGAATGCTCCGGGAAAGCCTCCAAAGACCAGGGCCGTATGCCGCCCTGCTGTGCAGAGCAATGATTCCCGAGTACTTGATTGTCTCGTGGCGCGGCAACGTGTCATACTACGGAGGACCCAATAAGGCCGCTCTCCCCAGGAACCTGATGCAACGGCTTTCCAATTACCTCCAGGAGAGCTTCATCGAGATGTCACAGGAGGATTTCTGCTCTATCCCCGGACATATAGACCGCATTTTACTCTAGCTGCACTAGCAGTGACAAAACAGTAGAGCGGCTTGGGCAGGACAATCATGCAAAACCGGACATTGTTAGATTTTTTTTCAATAGTTGCACTGCCCATGACTGAACCGTTAAGCGCCTAGGGCAAACTAATCATGAGAAACCCATTTTTGTTATTATTAATACTCCTGTTCTGTTAAAAATAAATGTTTAGATGTTTACAACACTTACTGGCTGATCCTTTCCCAGATTCTGTGTCCGGGGTAACGGCTGGGGACGGTTGGTAGGGGATCTCTGTAAGGGTGATGAAGAGATCCTGGCTGTCGGGGAAATCAGCGTTGTGAGCACTGTCGACTGCCTCGTCCTCCTCATCTCCTTCCTCATCTTCCCCGTCCGCTAACATGTCCGAGGAACCGGCCGTGGACAATATCCCATCCTCAGAGTCCACGGTCAGTGGTGGGGTAGTGGTGGCGGCCGCACCTAGGATGGAATGCAGTGCCTTGTAGAAACGGGATGTCTGGGGATGGGATCTGGAGCGTCCGTTTGACTCTTTGGTCTTCTGGTAGCCTTGTCTCAGCTCCTTGATTTTCACGCAGCACTGCGTTGCATCCCGGCTGTATCCTCTCTCTGACATGTCTTTAGAGATCTCGTAGATCTTTGCATTCCGTTTCTTGGAGCGCAGCTCAGAAAGCACGGACTCATCGCCCCACACAGCGATGAGATCTAAGACTTCCCGATCAGTCCATGCTGGGGCCCTCTTTCTATTCTGAGATTGCACGGCCATCACTGCTGGAGAGCTCTGCATCGTTGCCAGTGCTGCTGAGCTCGCCACGATGTCCAGACAGGAAATGAGATTCAAACTGGCCAGACAGGAAAAGGAATTCAAATTCAAATTTTCCCGGGGCTTTTCCTGTGTGGCTGGTCAGAGCATCCGAGCCCATACTGCTGTCCAGAGCGTCAACAGAGTGGTGCACTGTGGGATAGCTCCCGGAGCTATTAGCGTCGATTTCCATCCACACCTAGCCTAATTCGACATGGCCATGTCGAATTTAGCGCTACTCCCCTCGTCGGGGAGGAGTACAGAAGTCGAATTAAAGAGACCTCCATGTCGAACTAAATAGCTTCGCGGTGTGGACGGGTGCAGGGTTAATTCGATGTAACGGCGCTAACTTCGACATAAACGCCTAGTGTAGACCAGGCCTAAGATGCCACAAGTACTCCTGTTCTTTTTGCAGATACAGACTAACATGGCTGCTACTCTGAAACCTGACACTTAGATCTGTAGAAGTTCATGAGGTAAGCATGCTGAATAGGGCAGCTGCTCCCTTAGAACACACCATCAGAACGTCTTCTCCTGGCTCCTCAAAGTATGGCTCGGGAACAGGGAGAAATTTGCAGTGGAGCTGCTGCTATTCCACTACAACCCCATTCCAGTTCCACCTACTTTTTCTATCCACCAGCAGAGGAAATTGAGCACAGCATCAAGCTATATATGCCTGTCATGGAATTGCTTTGATGTAAAGAGGCTTAATAAGATTACAAGGCTTCAATTTTCACCTAGTGACATTAACTTTTCTTAATGAAGCAGCATTACACTATTATTAGGCAACAGAGTAGATGAAATTTAATGTCCACATTCTTGTCCAAGTGTACAAGGGCCACTATATCTACTTCAATAGCTCAGAATCAGATTAGACATTACACTGATCATAAACCAGGTGATGATTGTAGTTTTTCTGGAAAGTCTAGTTTATGGAGCTTGCCAAGCAGGATTTGGGGAAATGAAAAAATGATTGCAATCTCAGCTGCATAAATATGTTTCTCATACTGCCTTGTATATTTAGCACTTGAAGATGAATGGTGGTATGCGCCATGTTTAGGATGCTATGTACTTTTGTTATGTTTAGACAGGGTCTGCAGTTGCTTCCTACTCTCTGTTTGCATTTTTGCTGCCAATTGCAACCACATGCTCCTCCACTGAACATCATTAAAGAATAAAATACAGATGATTGGTGAATCTAATGAATTATACAAAATATGATTTCTTACCAAATTTTCTTTTTCAAAAATGGACAAGATGTGCCATTGACTGAATTATTGGGTGTTAAGGATTAATAAAAACACCCAATGTCCTGGCCATGTGACAAAGTACATACGTTCCTAGTAAATGATTACATTCATGTACTATAATATGTCACAATCTCACAACATACAGTAGGTAGATTGTATAAATCTGGGGAGGGGGAAATGCTCACAATTTTGTAAGTAATCCTCTGACTGGAACTGGCCATGTGCCAGTCAGTTCTCCGGTTTGATTTTCAGGCACTGCCAAAGTGGGTTAGTGAGATTTATTAGATTTCTGTTCCATGGAATGAAGGAGTGCAGGTCAGGTGTTAAAAGTAGAAAAGAATAGTAGTTTGGAAGCTTTCTTTAACCCCTTGCCTATGTCAAGTACAGCTTCAGAGCCAGGGCCGGCTCCAGGCACCAGCTTGTCAAGCAGGTGCTTGGGGTGGCCGCTCCGGAGAGGGGCGGCACGTCCAGGTATTCGGCAGCAATTCGGCGGACGGTCCCTCACTCTGCCTGGGAGCGAAGGACCTCCCGCCGAATTGCCGCCGCAGATTGCGATTGCGGCTTTTTTGTTTGTTTGTTTTGGCTGCTTGGGGCGGCCAAAACCCTGGAGCCGGCCCTGTTCAGAGAATAATCTTAATCTTTCTTTGGACACACACTGCAGCCAAATTTTCAAAATGGCCTCAACCTGCCCTCCAGCTCGTAATCTTAATTCTTCTTATGTACACTTTTGTGCACCCCAAAAACCCTTATAGCTGGGCATACAAATGGAATTTGCCCATGCAAATATGAGTTTGGGGGTTGCTCAAAATTACTTATCCAAAAATGTTCTCTTAAATTTTTCAAAACTGAACAGTTTTGAAAATTTGGTATTTGCTGTCCCTTTGATCTTTATTGAGTCAAGGAAAATTACAAAACTAGAAAAAAGGCCCAATCCTGTACCCTTTGTACAATCTAAGCAAACAGGCTCTGGAGTAAGGAAGTCCCAGTGGCTGGAGGCAAAGCATACATCCACTCAGACCAAAAACAGACAGTGGAGCTACTACATGCTGCTATTACAAGTCAAGATACTGCCCCACTGTAGTTATAGATCCATCAGGCTATCCCCAAATCTCTTTCCATATTGGGGCATTGGGAATTCACATGGACCTGTGTTCTGCAGCATGCTACAAGGCTGCTGTCCTCTACTCCGTGCACTGGAATCAATTGTGTCTTCTGTGTTTAGGCTTTCTGCACCAACGGAAGGTAGAGCAGGATTTGCCCCTAAACGAGAAGATACTGAGAAAGCATAAAGTTGCAGACTTCTAAGGGTTAAAATCACCAGCTTCCCATGTGGATTCTACTTTGTGCTCAGCATAGTACCCATGCTCCCCAGCACTGTAGAAGTCATAATACAATAGAACCTCAGAGTTACGAACACCTCGGAAATGGAGGTTGTTCATAACTCTGAAATGTTTGTAACTTTGAACAAAACATATGGTTGTTCTTTCAAAGGTTAACAATTGAACAGTGACTTAATATAGATTTTAAACTTTACTATGCAGTAGAAAAAAACTGCTTTTAATCATCTTAATTTAAATGAAACAAGCACAGAAAGTTTCCTTACCTTGTCAAATATTTTTTTTAAAGTTCCCTTTATTTTTTTTAGTAGTTCAGATTTAACACCGTACTGTACTGTATTGGGGGAGAGATGTTTTTCGTTTGTTGTTTGTTTGTTTTTTGGTCTCTGCTGCTTCCTGATTGTGTACTTCTAGTTCTAAAGGAAGTGTGTAGTTGACAGGTCAGTTCATAACTCTTGTGTTCATAACTCTGAGGTACTACTGTACATGTCTCAAGCTGAATAACTAAAGATTTTCCACTGGGGTGGTGCTGCTCAACCCATCACCAACCCTGTTACAGCTCTGTGTCTTAAAGAGCATTTAGGAATTCAAATAAATGTCAGTGTAGAATAGAATATTTGTAAAAACTAGCATTATGTTTTACTACATTTACAGACATCTCTTTGTAGTAGCCTTAACTTTATTTCAAACCCAGTAAAGTTACTATTAATATAGCACCTTAAAAAGGAAGGTGACATCATGTACCTTTTTTTTTAAAATCTAATATAGCTGATTTTACTATCAGTACAGTTTGTGTTCTAACAATATACTAAATCCTTTGAACTTCCTCCATTATAAGAGCCAAAATAAGAGGCAAAGCATGAGACAAAAAATAGTGTATCATCTCAACACAAAATAAAACACACAAACATTTATAGAAAGATGTCTTTTGGCATTTTTTAAAAGTTCCACTCCAATTTTTCATGTTGGTCATGATTAATAAAATTTTATTTTAAACTGCATATTCTCTATCCAAATGTGTTTTGATGAGAACTGAAGAAAAGAAAAGAAAAGAAAAGAAAAGAAAAGAAAAGAAAAGAAAAGAACTGATTGTCTGCTAAATTTTCACTGTAAAAGTTGCCAGATTTTTTGCTACTGTATGAACACCACATAATGTGCCTGGAATTCTCATTCACATATATCATTAAGGCTTATTTGATTTATTGTATGAATCAACCATTGCAGGGCAGCTATTGGAACTCTTCAGCATCTCCTGCCAAAGAATATCCTAACCCAAACAATATTAATAAACTCCATGAAAATGAGTGGGGGAAATGTTTTGGTTCCAATTTACTTGATGCAAATGAACTGTATAGTCCTGTTTGCTGTGTATTACTTCATGGTGGTGGTATTTATTAATTAGGTTCAAATGAACCTCATTTGAAAAACAGGACTTTCAGTTCCAATTTTCTCATCACTTTCTCTTAGTGGCACTGTTTTGATAAAAAAGAATCATCAGAGCAAAATGGTGCAACATTTAACCAAGAAGGATTAATTCCCTTCATTAAAAACAAGCAGCATATGTGACTTGAAGCAAAACATTTAATGAGCATTTTGCATCAGCTAAAAGTTATAAAGAGTATTGTCAGCCAAAACACAGATATTTTTGATGTTACATCTTCACCTACCTGTGGATCACGTTGATTGATTTTTATTTTTAACATTTCAAATGAAATTCTAACAATGAATCCAATAAGCTCTGATTTAGTAGGATTAGATTCAATATCTTTTTAGGCAGTCCTTGGGGGGAAAAAGATATATAAGACACATAAAATAGAAGCTTTGGGTCATGTGCTTGCCGTCATGCTACAATCCTATAAATAAAGCCACTAGCTCTATTTGGAAGAGAAACAAATGACTTTAAAATGAAGTGACACTCCATCTTTGTAAGGAGGCAGTATGCATTCCTCATCTGATTTCTTTGATTTTGTGTTGAGAAAATTCTATTGCCAGAAATCTGATTTTTTTTTTGTCTCAGATCATTATTGAAATGATAAATTATTCACTTGAGGTAAAACTTGAACGTTTTTTAATTGGGTGTTAAGCCTTTGCTTTTCTTAACAATATTCTTGTAAAGCTACCCTTGCTCAACTCTATTAATAAAGGGTATTTTATAGGATATTTTATGGGCTACAGCTCATCAGCCACAAAGGCTAACAATAGGGTACAAGTATAAAATTTAGTTGCAAGACTTCAGTGTTTGTCTGTGTATAAATGCAATTTTCATAGTTCACAATAAATTGATAGAAATGCACTAAATATCCAGAAAAAGAGCTTGGATTGTCACTTAAAGCAATTAAGGCCAATTTTCTCTCTCTTGTTTTCATTGTATTTATTTGTTTATTTGTTTATTTTGGGTGTTTAACTTAAGACATTTAGAGACTCTTAAATTGGGCACTCAAAAACTGAGACCCCCAAAACAATAGCCTATATTTGACTGTAGGCTTTTATGGCTTTGGACTATAATATACATTGGTTTTCAGGGTGACTTACAAAGAGAAGTTCATCTTCACACAAATGTAACCTAATCTGTAGTTCTTAAATTACCTTGAAGGCATGGTTCCCAAATTTAACTAGAATTTAATGGTCTGAGAGGGTTTCGTCCCCAGACTAGCTACAGTGAAAAGGTCATCATTGGAATGAAGACCTTGGGGTGCACAGGTGAAAAAACACACCACTTTACATACTGTCTTTATACACTAACTTTATTTCCAAGTCAAACCAAAGTACACTCAATGCAATCTGGCAAAGGAGAGAGAAGTAATATAGAACATCCAGCATTTGCATTACTCACATAATCCTTTGCAAGGTCCCCCAAAGAAGGTAAGATTGGGTGGTCATCATCCTAGCATCTCCTGAGACACTTATGTCCGGAAACATTCATTATACTAATGCCCACTTTATCTCATGAATATTCATGGTGATTCTAACCCCCTTTTCTTATCTGAACTGCCACCCCCCAATTATTCTGGGGTCCCCAATTCTGATAGGAGAATTAATAATTTATTCCATAATCATTAGCATGTACATCAACTATTTGCTATGGCATTACAGTGGTTAACACTTTTGACTTTCAGTTGTACATATTCCTTAAAACACCCTAAAATATCAGTAACCTATGTTTGTGGCTTCTCACTTCATACCAGAAAAAACTGACTTATTACACATTTATTACTATACATAATCTTATGTCTTAAAGTCACTAGCTTGTCACACTACAACCTAGGCCTTGATTAGTTATGCTAAGCTAGCTATCTTACAGCTGTGGACGTGATGGTCCTTTACTTGCATTATGGTTTCAATCAATAGTTACACTTTTCCTATATAAGCCACACAAACATAAAATCATTCAGATTTGGCCAGATCTCACTGTACTGCAAAAAATGTGCTACATTTATTTGGAACTGCTTGTATTAAGTGGCAGAAAGGCTGAAGAAGCATACCCACCTCACAGGCTTTCAAAAGAGTTTGTTTCACCTCTTCAATACCCTGTTTCACCCTAAAATGCTAATGGAGTCTCTATTCTCTGTTTAGTCACTGGCTAGTTGCTTCCTGTGAGATCTGACCTTTCAGCAAGCCATGAAAGAGTCTGTTTGTTCTATGCAACTGCATTTGCCCCAAACTTTTGTGTGCCATGATCTTGCTTTAATCAAGCATTCTCAGGAATACAGTCTAAAATGATACAGTAAGATATTTTCCTTCTCTAACTTCTGTGACTTACAATGTGGGAGGTTATTATCTCAGTGGAGGACAGCATAATAAGCCATACAGCCTGAAGCTCTAGAGGGTAGGAAACATTCTACTGTTGATGCACACAAACTCCATAGGGGAAGGAGCTCTCTGCCATCATCTGTTGGTGAACAGGAAAAATGTGGCTAAAGAGAGTATTTATTTGCATAAGCTTTCTACCCAGACAATTGGGGAGTCATCAGACCTGCATACAAACTCCAAATTGGTGGGGTAGTGGAACTGAACTGAAAGAAGGGGGAAAGGATTCCTATTTTGTGGCAAGAACTCAGCTGAACAATCCTATATGTCACTGCACCCCCGCACTGAAGACTTTGCAAAGAGAACATGTAGAGATGACTTTGTGGCGGGAGGTGGTGCAAAGGCAGCAGCAAGGCAGATCTTCATAAAGTCACAGAGGGCAGCAACAGAGCTGAATGACCACTGAATGACCACTGATGAGGGCTCCCCCTAGTCAGCATCAATTAAGCTAAAATCACTATAGATGTATGAAATGGTAATGGAGCTTCAGGTTTGAATCAGACAGGGACTGGAGACACTTTGGGACTATGCTAACAATGGATACCAAACCATGAGTGGGGTATAGTGGAGAGAGGGAGTGGGAAAGTGTTGTATTAAAGGGACATTCATCCACCTATTGAACATTTACAATAGTTAAAAGACTACTGCCAAAGACACTGTGGTGATGAGTAACATAAGAATGGCCATACTGGGTCAGATCAATGGTCTATCTAGCTCAATATCCTGTCTTCTGACTGTGGCTACCGCCAGATGCTTCAACAGGAATTAAACAGAACAGAGCAATGTATCGAGTGATCTATCTCATGTCATCAGTCCCATCTTCTGGCAGTTGGAGGTGTAGGGACACCCGGAGCCTAGCATTGCATCCCTAACTATCTTAGCTAACATGTAAGCTTAAATGTAAGATCTACAGCTAGAGCTTTAGGGTTTTTAATACAGTAGAGAGATCGTATTCAGCTCCACTATTTAGATACCAAAGACAATACCCCACCTTCTTATTCCTCAATTCCTTATCATTATCAAAAAAGGACCTATCATTACCAGCCTCAACATCATGCCCCCAATATCAACAACAGAGAAAGAGGTCATTTAAACCTGGCAATAATAGAAGGAAAGCTTCCACTTCATTTTCTGCAATTCCTGCAAGATCTCAGATTTGACATGAGGACATAGAGCTACAAAACAGTCCAAGTGGACATTTTTACCCACAGTTTGGGGACTACTTGTCCTGTTTTTATAAACAATGGGAGTTAATAACATCAAACAGGTGAATCCTGGAAGTTATTGCATGGAGGTACATGATTCAGTTCAGTATTCTTCACTCTCTCCTCCCATCAACCCCCACGCTCCCCGCCCCCCTTAAATCCCTGGTCATGGATTGAGTTCATCTCAAAATGTTAAGGAAAGAAGTTCAGTTTCTACTCCAGTCAGGAGCAATAGACATGGCGCTGCGAGCTCAGAGAGGGAGGCGTTTTACTCCTATTATTTTCTAATTTGAAAAAAAAAACAGTGGCCTTTGCCCTATTTTGGATTTAAGGAAATTAAACACAAATAAAGAAATTTTGTTCCTGCAAGTTATCTTTAACTTCTGTAATCCCTTCTCTTTCCCTTCAGGATTGCTGCTCTGGGTTTAAAAGATGCACATTTTAGATTTCAATAAGACCATGTCATTGGAAATAGCTACGTTTCATATTAGGAGATGAGCATCTTCAGTACAAGGTTCTCTCTTTTGGGTTGTCAATAGCACCCAGGTTGTTTACAAAATGCCTGTCTATAGTGGCAGCGTACCTAAGAGGCAAGAGATGTATGTATACCTGTACCTACATGACTGGTTAATAAAACTATCATCCAGAGGAGACATCTTATTACATGTCAAATAAATATGTTCTTTATTTGCCAGTCTGGATTACAAATAAATCAGGAAAAGTCATTCCTAAACTCAACTCAGAGGATCCTGTTTATAGGGTCCATATTCAATTCAACTGTGGCCAGAGGTTTTCTCCCAATAAAAGTGTCTATATATCTCCTTCTTCAATCCCCACAACAACCAGTTCACTTTTTTCTCCTCCTACTGTGTCTTTTGGCATCAACCACATCAGTGACACCACATGCTTGTCTTCAGATGAGAGATCTTCAACACTGGTTAGCAATACATTACAAACCAGGTTTAGTCAGCATGCATCGCAAAATAGTAATCCCCCAGCAAGTATTAACATCACTAACAAGGTGAACAAACGCTCAGTGTAATGAGGGGTACTCTTTTCAATTCCCCTCTGCCATCAGTAATACTTTCCTCCTCTGCATCTACACTGAACAACAATCTCTTTGTCACAACTCATTGGTCACCAAAAGAAAAGAACCTATATATCAATACATTAGAGCCGAGAGCAATCAGACTGGCTCTAAAGTCATTTCTACCTCAGGTCAAACACAGAGCAGTTCACGTGGTAACAGACAATATGACAGCATTATATTATCAGAACAAGTAAGGGGGGCTGATTCCCTGAAATTATGCATGGAGACAAAGAGCCTTTTGAACTGGTGTACAGATACAATATTCACCCAATAGTAATCTATGTAGCCAAGGAATAAAACACCCTTGCAGATCATCTGAAAAAAAATCAAAATATCAGATGCATGAGTAGTTTTTGAAGGACAAAGTAGTAACATACCTCTTCAGTTTATGGGGGAATCCAATAATAGATCTTTTTGCATCCATCAACAACAGTAAGTGTCACAAATTTTGCTTGAGAGAAGGCAGAAGCAGGGACTCAGTATCGGATACCTTTCTAATATTCTGGGGTCAGGGCTCAATGTATGTATTTCCCCCATTTCCCCCCCATTTAGAGAGTGATAAACTAGGTAAGACTGGACAAGGCCAGGGTAATTTTAATAGTACCAGCATGGCCCAGACAACAATGCTATACGGACTTAATTCACCTGTCAAGAGAACTAATGGAGCCTCTGCCACTGGTACCAGACTTCTTGTTGCAAAAACACAGGATGGTTTATCATTCAGATCTTCAGTTTCTTCATTTAACAGCATGGGATATAGGATTCCAGAACATCTAAAAAACAGTTATTCGTTAGAGGTGCAGAATGTTCTGTTACATTCTTGGAAAGAGTCCACAAGAAAATGTTATAGCCATATATGGAAAAGGTTTATATTGTAGATTTCTGTGTATGGTATGGATCCATATACAACATCAATTGCTTATACATTGGAATATTTATCGTATCTTGAGAAAGCAACCATATCAGTATACCATGTACCTATGGAGGGCAAATCAATTTTTACTAATGACGTAGTTTTGAGGGTCTTAAAAGGCATTAAATAACTTATACCCCCTCCCCCAATAAAATGCCCTATGCCATCTGAATTTAGTGTTATCACAATTGATGAAACCTCCTTTTGAATGTTTGGGGAATTGTTCATCTGTCTATAAAGATGTATTTTTATAATGATCATTTCTGCAAGGTGTATAAGCAAAATATATGCATTAATGGCAGATCCACCATTTACTGTTTTTCACAAAGACAAAGAAGTTCTTTGTACACACCCTAAGTTTTTACCAAAATTGGTCTCCGATTTTCACATAAACCAGTCTATAATTTTGCTCCAAACCTCTTACTCAGGAGGGAGAGGCTAAATTACATACTGGATATTAAAAAAACTTTAGCCTTTTATTTAGACAAAACTAAGCAATTTAGACAGTCCCAAAAATTGTTCATTGCTTGTGAAAAGAAGAAGAGAAAAGCTATTTATGTGTAAATGATTTCAAGATGTATTAGATTATGTATTAATGAGACTTATAAATTGAAAGGGTTGTCCCTTCCTCAAGGAATTAGAACATATTCTACTAGATAGAAGGTGGCTTCTATGGCTTTTTTTTAGGCACATTCCTCTAAGAGAGAGATGTGGAAGCAGCAATATGATTTCTGATCACACTTTTAGTAAACACTATACCTTAGATTTAGAATCTAGATCTGGTTCAAGATTTGGCAGAGCTTTCCTCCAGTCCTTATTTAATTAGGGAGGAACTCCAGGAGTCCCACTATCCTGGATTAGAGTACTATTTATTAATCTATCCTATGAGTGGGAATATGCAGAGGATGCTTGAAGGAGAAATGATGGTTACTTACCTGTAACCAAAATTCTATGAGATGCATTCTGCATATACAAACTCCCGGCCCGCCTTTCCCAACTACCACAGGGCTTCGGGTTGCAGGGGAAGGAACTGAGATGGTTGGAGTATACCCTTCTATACCCTCCTATGGCATGCTCAATGTCTACTGACGGGAAGGGCCTGAGAGGAGCATACTACTTGCTAGAATTTTACCCATTCTGGCTGTACAGGCCAGAGCATCCCATGAGTGCATCTCAAAGAACCTCAGAGTCCATCTCAAAGAACATCAGTTATAGGTAAGTAACCTTAATTTTTCTTTAAGCCCCAGCACATGGAGTCAAGTGACTTTGTAATAATCCAGGCTTTTTTTTATTAAGTGTTCAGTCTTCATGGTGGTCGAGAAAAGCCTTCATATGTGAAGCAAGTATGGTATATCCTAAAGGCTTAAATGCCAGAACACACATTAAAAAGCCCCAACATTTATTTATAAAAGTCTTCGGATTATTAAATCCATATTATAATTTTGTGGAGCCTGCTTTATGATTTTAGATTGTTTGGAGTTGGCAATACTGTACAAGAAACTTTTCAGAAGGGGAATCCTGATAATCTCCTTGATTACAGATCCAGTTTTCCTTCCCAGAAGTGCATGCACAATGCTGCTGATTATGGAGGTGGCGAAAGGGAGATGAACAGATTTTTTTTCCACAAAATGTCTGAAATAATCAGTGAGAGACACAACACAGCAGGAAGTATGAAAGGATTAGATCATTGATATATAGCACAAATTTTTAAAAACTATATGTTATTGAACGAGTCCCTTGTAGATTGCATGAGGAGCCCACTGTAGATGGTACATTCAGCACTGTCACAGATGTTGAGACAGATGTTAAAATCACTCAGAGCCTTACATTTGTCTCAATCTTATATTAGTTACCAAATCAGGACTCCTCCGACAGCATCTGAACATTTTCCTAAATGATTACTATGTCAATTCTCTCCGATTATTGTTTCTGTCTCTTTCTCTCCCTGGGATGATTTCTTCAACAGCAATATAGGGTATGATCATGGACATTTTCACTGTTAACTATTAGAAATTTGCTTTTCACATTATAAATTCAAGGTAAACCTGATGTGTTCTTATTCTTTACCAATTCATTTCAAAGATAAATAAGCACCTATATTGAAGGATACAATTTTCAGTATGACCCATTAGCTTTGACCTAGGTTACAGATTATAAATCAACTTTAATTTACAGTAACCTGTTATCAGTTCTCTTTGATCTCATGAGTTAGCTTGGAGCCACAAGTCTTTACCTCACAACACTAAATCTTTCACAAATGCTGACAGGTATTCTTTAAAATATATATGTTTTCACATGACCTTTATGCCTAAATGTAGTTAGTAAATCATGCTTCTCAGTTGGTACAATGGTAGAAACCAACAGCACCACCAGAGTTAATGTCTGTCAATGATTCCCTCTTTAACCTCTCTGTTTATGAGGTTATAAATAAAACAACACTATTCACTCTGAGCAGAATCTTTGCTTTCAGTGGATGCCCTTAAGAGCCTGCCAAGGTTACTTCAATATTTCCTATTTATTCCCTGTGGTGAATATAGTAACTTTATCTAGGTAAGTAAGATATGAGTGGCTAGTTTTAACCATCAAACAATATCATAGATTAGATAGATAGCTCTGCAGCCTTTGGCCTTCTATAGATTTGTAGATTTTAAGGACCAAAAGAACCTTTTAGGATAACCTAGGTTGACCTCTTGGTCATATAACTACACTGTTCATATAACTTCACATAGCAATTCCTGTAACAATTACTTGGGGCTGAATTACAATATATCATTTAGATTTATGGACTCCAAGTGACAGAAAATGTAGCACATCTCATAGTAAGCTGTTCCAATGGTTAATTGCCCTCTGTGTTAATAATTTATTTTTTATTTCCAGTTTAATTGTTTTTAGGGTTAACATCCAACCATTGGATTTTATCTTCTTCTGCCAGATTAAAGAGCCCTTTAGTGTCCATACTTGTGTGGATTGTCTCCCAGTATGAGTACTTCTAGATCATGATTAAATCATATTTTAACCTTCTCTTTGATAAGCTAAACAGATTTGAGCTTCTTAGCGCTCTTCTTTAATATAAATCATTCCTGTAGATGTTTTATTTTTGTTGTTGTTGTTTTTAAACACTTTCCAATTTTGCAGCATCCTTTTTAATTGGTGGACACCATTACATTAATTGTCTCCCCAGAGCAGTATGCAGAGTTAATATCACTTCCAACTCCTGCTCAACATGCCCGTTAATACATTCAAGGATTGTGTGCCAGTCTCTACTATTATGGTCACCACTTTTACAAAATTATGATAAATCTTGTGAAAAGTATGCCTTGTGAGGTATCGCTGGAAAAGTAATAATCTGTTGACCATTACAGTCCTGTAGAAATGTATCCAGGGCTTTGGAGCTGTGCTCCAGCTCCGCTCCAGCTCCAGGCAAAAACCTGCAGCTCCACTGCTCCGGAGCTGCTCAGTGCTCCAGCTCCGGGCTCCGCTCCAAAGCCCTGAATCATTGTATATGTAGTTATGAGATTTTGCTATATGTTTGTCACTGAAACATATTGTGAATCTAGGAAATGCCCACAGACTAGCCTTTCGGAGAGGACAAAGAAACTGTAAACACAGAGGCCTTACATGCCAAATCTCACGTAGACAAAATGCGCAAGAAACAATTTGCAATTCATATGAAGGATGGCTGGCTGGGCAGATAGGCAATGGAACTGCCTAACCCCGTGACACAGCAAAGATAGTTCCAGCACCTGGAATAGAGTATAAAATAAGGGACAGTGACATCGTGAGTCCACCTCTTCTTCCCCACCTACACTGACGGCCACAAGATCACTTAGAAGACAAAGACAAAGAAACATTTGAACTGGGGGGAGTGATCCCAACTGGAAAAGCTTTTCAGTTAGCACAGCCTGCTGTAGGTTTGGGGGTAAGATAAACCTTTTTACTTCACATTTGACTTACCTTGATAAAGTTTAGGACTTGCACTGCAATTTTATCTTTTATTTCCTTTTTGTAATGAATTCTGATCTTCTGTGCCAATACCACTTAATCTCTTTAAAATCTATCTTTCTATAGTTGATAAATCTTTTTATGTTTAATCTAAACCAGCCTATTTTTGGCTGAAGTGCTTGGGAAATCTATTCTGGTTAACAAGGGCGGGTGCATATCCTTTTCTCTTTGATGGAATGGTGAACTAATTAATGAGCTTACTCTGATCAAGGGAGTCTTGAGCAGTATAAGACGCATATTTCTGGGGTGCAAGGCTGGGGGAATTTGCAGGTGTCTCCCTGTTTACAGTTCATGAATGGCTGTATTTAACTTTGCTGGGTGTGCCTCTACACAATGATGGCTGAGTGAACAGAGCCTGGAGGGGTTTGCTGTTCACTAGCATAGTCGTGTAAGAGACAGCCTGGACTTCAGAGTTAAAGGGGTCTCAGTGGTTCCACAGTCCATACTGCTTTAGTCCTTTGAGCCACTGCATCACAAAAGCAGCTCAAGTTCATGATCCCTAAGTCTTTTTTCTGAGTAATTGCTTTCCAGATACAGTCTCCATCTGCTAAATATGGGCTGTATTTTTCTTCCTAGACATATGATTGTCAGTCACTATTGGGTCTCAAACCCAAACTTGTTGGCAGGTGCCTTACCCTTTGCACCAGCAAGCTTATTTGTGGCTCTTTATATTTTTCAACTGATATGTGAAACTATGAAATCTGCCATGTGAAGTCTGCCATCCCTCTCTGTGATTTATAGGGGGGTTGATTAGTGTAACCCATAAATACAAATGAAATTCTATTCTGCACTTCAGACCTCAGTGAAAGTAAGAAAATTAAACATTTTATTTTGTGAGATTCAATCACTGTTTAAATACAGTTGATGCGCCTTAGTAGCAGCATATCGGTGCCCTTTTGCTATATTGCTCCTAAGCAGCTGTTGCTGTTATGGAGAGTGTTGTCTGACCAAAGCATTCAAAGAGTTAAGAGTGTTTCGGAAGGGGTGGGGAAGTCACATTGTGCAGGGGAAGCCGGGAGGGGACCCCAAGTTTGGGAGTTATGGGACTGGGGAACCCTGGGTTTGGCAGGGGAGCCCTCAGTCAGCCAAATGGCTGAGCGAGCCCGGCTGCCGGGGACAGGCTGAGGATGCTCCCACTGGCGAGGGATGGATGGCTGGGGAGAGCACCACGCACAGCTTGCAATGGAAGGGAAGTTGGTTCCTAGCAAAGAGACTAGAGACAGGGGAAGGGGAGGGGATGGGTCAGTGCCCTGGGGAGGGAGCTTCCTCAACCCACCCCCCATTGCAAAACAGCACACCCACACCCCAACGCCGGCAACCAAGATAGAGAGAACAGCTCAATGTGCGGTTTCCCCAGTAGTCTACACTGCAAAATAGCAACCCTCCACCCCCTGCTGTCTGCAAGCCAGACGCTGAGGAACAGAGGAGGAAACCTTCCAGCCAAGCCTCTGCTGCTCCCCCAACCCCAGCCTCCCCCCCAAAAAAATCCCTTTCTTCCAGACCCTCCCTGCAAACTCCCCCCTACACATGCTCTCCACTCTGACTCTGTCAGACAGGGCAAGTGGATGGGGTTGTGTGCCCTGGAGCTGAAGGGTCAGGGTCAGTAGGGGAGTAGAAAGATTCAGTTGAGGGGGGCAACACTCCTACATATCCCCCAATCTCCACCCCAGATGTGACATCACAACGTCACAAATGTTGCTCTTATGTGGCGGTTATGTTGTTGTTACCAAGTGGACAATTCACAGTAGGGACAGTGTTCCCAGGGGAAATGTTGCTCATAAGGGATGGTTGCTTTAATTAGGTGTTGCTGAAAACAAGCGCATACTGTACCACTACAAGCAAAATGATTTACTTCCTACTATCTCTGTTTCACGATTGTTTCCTGGAAAGACTACAACAAAGAGTAACTTCTTATTAGCACATTTGAAATACATATAGTTCACTGCTGTACACGTTCCAAATTCAAATGAATTCATGTTCAGTTTGTCCAGTGGGACAAAGCAACTGAAATCAAGCAACCAAAAAGAAAGACCAATAAAAAACAAACAAAAAAACCAACTCTGAATAAAGCAATCTCTTAATTTCCTTAAAAGATCTAAGGGCTTTAGTTCTTGAAAAACAAGGACATAGTAAGAACAAGATGTTGTACATATCTATTTAATTAATGTGTCATTGCTCTGAGGGATTTAAAAAAAATGAAGAAAAATTCCAACTGGCAAAGAACAAACAAACAAACAAACTGTGATCCATTTCTTTGTAAGAAAACAGTTATTTCCAATCATAGCAATACCTACAATAGTATTTGTCTTGTGACAGGAAAAAAGATCTCTCTGGGATTTAACTTTAGAAAAGCAATCAGATCCTGCTGGGTCGCTAAATGAGTCAACCTGTCTAAATTTTTTTTTTTACTAGAAATATATCTGCATTCCAGCACCTTGAAACTATTGTAAAAACAACAAACACAAAAAGTAAAATTAATCCGCAGGGGACTGTAATGGTTGTTGTTAATAATACTCCTCCGAACTTAAGACTTCAAGTGTTGAATGTCTATCAAATAAAGGAGAGAGACAGGCAGCAAGGAAAGGAAGCAGGCCAGGCACAAAACAAGGGGAGCATTTTCAGCTTCAACGGGTACAAATTGTAAATGAGAAATGGGTTGTTAGCAAAATAAATTATATCCCGCCCTCCTCTAATTTTTCACAATCTGTGTGGTACAGCCTTCACCACTGATATTGCTGACATAGTCTTTGCATCTGTATTCATTTACCAAGACCTAGTGGGTAAACCAATCCTATTTTCCCTAATAATTTAATGCCAGAAGCACTCTATACAATGCAAAACACCTCCCACTTTCCCACATGTACTTCCAATTAGAGAGAAAAAGAAAAGCAGTCGGGGTAATGTTTTACTAAACAAGGTAAGGGGGTTGGACTAGATGACCTCTTGAGGTCCCTTCCAACTCTGATATTCTATGATTCTATGAAGGTGGTTATGTGGTGAACAAACCTTTATGAAACTCTTTCTTGTTTCGAAACCTCTGGTTAACTTAACACCAAACGCAACTCGAAAGTAATTCTCTACAAATATTTTCAGGAAATGTAATTTCTCCTTAGCATTTCATAATTCCTTCAGTAAAATTATATTCAACAGTTAGTCCCTTCACTGCTGCAGCATTATACTGTTCTGGAAATATTGAGATATACAAAGTATAAACTGAATAAGACATGCTATTAGCCCTGATGACTGGATTCAAAATACACTGTTTCTACCACTAGCTGTAAGTTTTATATGGAATGGGACAGTGACACAGTGGGCGGGATCCCTGGCAAATATACGCAAGTAAGCAAGCCAGTCAAGGATTTGACCACACCCTTCACAGCTAGCTAGGACTGTGCATGAATGCATATGCAGTTATTGTCTGAACTACTGTGATGATGACAGAAAGCTACACATTAGTCAATGAAATGTACTTGGTATATTACATGGAATGGGAAACTTCTTGTTAACACAGCAGGGGAACAAGATTCTCAAAATCCTTCACCAGAGCCCTGGCACAGAGCCGATTAATTGAGCCAGAGAATGAAGCCTAACATCTCTTTTGCAAGAAGGGTCATGCATGTACCAGTAATTCAAGCCTCAGGAAAACAAAAAGCATGAGTCAGATCCCCAAAAAATCATGAATTTTTTTTAGATTATATTGGGGGAGGGGGTTGGTGCTTTATTGATTTTTTAACTCTCTGTGCCACTCCCCGGTGTGTGTGTGTGAGTGTGAGAGAGAGAGAGAGAGAGAGTTAGTATTCCCCATTCTCCCAAATTTACTGGGTATGGTGATTTTGGCCTTTGTTGCAGGATCTCTCACCCCACCTCTGTCCACCCCCTGCCAGCAATTTAATTCTGCCCTCCCTCCCCCATCTCCAAATCAATCCAGTCCCCTTGAGTCCCCAGTCAGTTCTGTCCATCATCAACCTGCAACCAGCCTCTGCCTCATGTCAGTTCAGTTCTGCCATCAATTCTGCCCCTCCCAGCATCACCTTTGTGCTTGTTCTAAGGTTATTCACACACACTCCTTCAAGGCCTGCATGAGGGCTCCCTCTCCTCCTTTCCCAGACCAATTGCTGTACGGAGGGAGAGGTGAGAGAGATGAGCAAAGGAGTTGTCCTTATTGATCACAGGTGTGGGGAGGAAGAAGCGGAGTTGCCCTGGGCCTGCTCCCTCCCCTCGTGTGAGAATGGTACCAGTCCCTGACGGGAGAGGGAGAGAGAGCTCTTTCTGCAGGTGGATGACAAGTGGGGCAGGCAGCCAGTTAGAGGGTGTTTTCCCCTAGGCAGGGATCAAATTTGCATGAGGACTGGAGCGTTTCACCTCATTGCAGACTGGGCTCCAGCCCCAGCCCAAATCCCTTCACTCATGAAAAAAAATCACAAGTGCTGGCAACGCTGATGTACATGCAACTATTTTGAGTAATGAGCAAAACTAAATTTAAACTCTGCACTCAGAGTAGTTTATATGTGCCTTAAAGCAGAGACTGTCTCTTATATGTTCATGTCTCATGTCACTGAGTAGCCTAGCAAACAAGGCCTTAAACATGACAGACTTCTGGGCATTGGTGCAGTGTGAATGAATTATAAATTCATAAAATAATAAAATAACAATAAATAATCTAATAATTCTTAGAGTGAAATGATTGGGCAAGGCCTGCATGATTTAGAAAAGAATATATATATCACTCTGCCCCGGAAGCAGAACAGGGATTAAATTGTGACTCTCTTGCTCCCATGGGAATATAATCTATGCTAATAATTTACCAGGCCCATGTTGCTTCCCCTCCATACCAGCTCATCTGCAACTGTCATGGATTGGAGGGAGGAGGAATTAAGGCTCTGCCCACTGCCACCTGCACAGGAGTAGCAGCAGCAGAAGCTTCTCTTCCCCGCAATGTTCTGACCTATGATAGGAGTACTCAATATAGGGGAGACAGGTGGGCACCTTATACACCATTACTCCTCTGCATAGGTGTAGCGGGCAAGTTACAATCTTCTTTAAAGTTGTACAATTACCCAGAGATGAAGAGCACAGATGGCGGATGACAAAGTTACTACCAAAAACAGGGAAGATCGATATATTCCACCACTGAGTTTTCATGCATTTTGATGGAAAAAAATCAACAAAATTTTTTTTACAGCAGATCCCCAAATGATAACACCATAATCCTTTATATTTTCAATTTCCTGTATGTCAATGGACCATGTAGACAGTCAGTCCAGTGTAGAAATTTGAACAATTTAAAAATAATAATTATTATTATTGTTATTTCTGAAACATCTCAGAAGCCCCTCAGGCAATCACATTTTTGCATAAGCACACAAAAGCCATTCCCCACTGATACAGTTGTCAGCTTCCCTTAAAAAAAAAGCAGGATCATGGAATGTGGTCGGGTTTTATTGTAAAACCTGAAGATAATAAACAAACGTTAATCATACGAAAGGTGAGATATAGACGGTATAACTGACCAAGAATATGATTAATATAAAACTTAACAAGCAGCTCATCTCCACTAAAATTAGAAGGAAACACTGGACATATTGGGGGTATATTCCAGATGCCAACACAGAGGCTCCCACATGAAGCTGTCAAGTAGAAACCAACTGGTGTGAGGAAACAAAGGCACCCAAGAGCAACCTTATACAGAATCCTTAGCAGGGAGGGCAGGAACAGTCCATCTTAACGCCGCAGAGCCCATGGAAGCAGCAGCTAACGACACAGAGGAACTGAAGAGACCAGTTTCCACCCTGTGCACCAAAATTGGCCCAGGAAGCATGTAATAATAATAATCTTAAATTGCATTCCATAAGAAAATATATTGAGCAACCAGAAATTCTCCATCTTTCTACATTCCATTAGTATTATTGGATGTGTATTTTTTTTACCACAAAGTGTGAATGCACATATACCTTATCCTTATTTCAAGCTTTTAAATTAACAAAAATGTAGTTATTAAAAAGAAATAGAAAACAACAATTTAGATTTTTTTCTATCAGTTCAATAATCATTTTATTCCAGACAAAAGGCTGCAGAATATTGGGAAATTTGGATCAATGATATACTCTAAGATGCTAACTATGTTAGGCAGGAAAAAGCCGGCCTTGTTACCATCTTTCTGGATGTAATTAAAGCTGTCATGGTCTGAATGAGCACGTCTTGATCAAAGCTTAGCAAAACAACACTACTTCTTTTAACCAGGAAAAAATAGACATATTATGAAATACAGAAAGACGTGGACAAAAAGATGCCCAATGAGATGAAAATAGATTATTTTATGAAGACTAATTTTAGTTTATTTTTCCAATAGGTTAGGTCAACCACTGGAAATCTACAGAAGCTGCCTTTTTTATATTTGGCGTGCACAAAATGATTTAGTAAACAAGCAATAGAGAGGCTGACCAATCTTCAGAAAATAAAAATATGTATATCAAATACAGCTTTTAACAAGCAAAGGAGGGAAGCAAGATTTTATGTAGATCACTGAAGGATTAGGCACCTTTTCACAAAATCCATTTCAGTCAGAGCCTGATCCAAAATTAATTGAAGTCCACGCAAAGACTCCTGCATATCACAATGGACTTCAATGATGGCTTTTCTGAGTAAAATGTGCAACAGACCCCCCACACACACACCCTCCAGAGGATTTGGCAGTAGAAATTTCAGATCTTTCATTTTCTATCAATATTTTCACATATATAGCAAAATTCCCCTTTCTAAGTAACACTTCAGCACTCTGTTATATATCTTACAAACTACTAAAGCTGTACAGAAGCAGCAAGAGAGAGACCCTATCAAAAAGAGAGAAATTTGCCTTTACTGGTTTCTATCTCAAGTGAAAATTTCAATTCCATGCTGTTAGAGTTTCTTATATTGGGACCATTTTTACCTCTATATTTGTAGAGTGCTTAGCAGAATGGGGCCTCTGACTATTACTGTAATATAAATATAAGCAAAAATAATAAAACATTAAGTTACTCATTTGTTATGCTGATCTAAACTTCTAAGAAGTGTGGAACCGGAAATCAGCGAACCAAAACTGATGTTTCAGAGACACCAGTTTCCTTATCTGGTCTGAGAAATGGAATTCCTTCAGCTTACATTTGACTTTGTTGATTCTTGCGCACAAATTCATGGCTTGCCCAGCTTTGGAAACCACCTGGTTCGGAAACCAGACCTAATTGGCGAACAAAATAATGAAGATTAGGCTATTCCACCCACCACTCTCCTTTGGGGTCCTTAAACAGAGGGACTTGAGGAGGAATATGGGCTACTGGAGAAAGCTTCACCATCGTGGCTGACACCCCCACCATCTCCTGGCACCCCAGGCCTTCATCATCTGGATCCTGAGAGATGTTCTGACCAGATCAGGCCAGATGACATTGCTGCCTGTACTGGCTCCAGCTAAATCCCAAATACTATCTGGGATGAAACAGGATCGGACTCTACCACCACCAGCAAGAGCTCCATCCCATCTCAACTAACCTCTTTTCATCAGATGAACATTTATTACCATCTTTGATACCATCTATGAGACTATCAAACACGGTCGGGAGGGAGGGGGAGAGTTCTTCTAAAAACTCCTCCAGCTAAAGAGAAAGTGAACAAGAGATATTGTTAAAATGAAAGCCTTTAAAATCCAAAAGCTTTAACTGTTTTTCCTTTTTTCTGTATCTTTAATAAAAGGTTAAAACGGGATTTTTAATGGTGTGTTTGCCCTATTAGTAGGTAGGCTGAAGTCTCTGTATACCAAACTTCAAAACTTGTTTAACATTGTTTAATGTTCGACAGTGAATGGGTTATGTTAACATCTTTGGGCCCCTATATTCCATCTAAATTAATACAACACTACCACTTAGCCAATTATTCTGCATTTTGTAGTTTTGCATTTGATTTTTCCTTCCTAAGTGTAGTACTTTGCATTTGTCTTTGAATTTCATCTTGTTGATTTCAAACCAATTCTCTAATTTGTCAAGGTTGTTTTGAATTTTACTCCTGTCTTCTAAAATGCTTGCAACCTCACATAGCTTGGGGTCATCTGCAAATTTTATAAGCATATTCTCCACTCCATGATTCAAGTCATTCATAAAAATAATGAATAGTACCAGACCCAGGACTGACCCCTGTGGGACCTCACTAGATATATCCTCCCAGTTTGATAGCAAACCATTGATAACTACTTCCTGAGTAGTCTTTTAACCAGGTGTGCACCCACCTTATAGTAATTTACTCTAGACCAAATTTTCCATTTTACTTGTGAGACTGCCATGTAGGACTGTGTCAAAAGCCTTAGTAAAATCAAGATACATCAGGTCTACCCCTTGTCCCTTATCCACTAAGCTAGTAGCCCTGTCAAAGAAGGAAATTTGGTTGGTTGGTTTGGCATTATTCGTTCTTGACAAATCCATGCGGGCTATTCCTTATAAACCTGTTATCCTCTAGGTGCTTACAAACTGAATGTTTAATAATTTGTTCCAGTATCTTTCCAGATATTGATCTTAAGATGACTGGTCTATAATTCCCTGGAGAAAGATAGGTACTATATTTGCCTTTCTCCAGTCCTCTGGCTTCCCCCTCCCACCCCCTCACCCCCACCTCGCATCCTCCATGAGTTCTTGAATATAATTGCTAATGGTCACAAGATTGCTTTAGCTAGTTCCATAAGTACCCTAGGATAAATTCCATCCAGCCCTACCAACTTGATTATATCTAACTATGATGAAAAACATTTTGAAAATTAAAAATGTCAAAATTGGAACAAAATGTTTCAACTGACCAAAAACATTTGGGGAGGGGCAGATTAGGAACCCATGAACAAGCCTCAGTTTGTCTGGAGTTTGTGTTTAGGCCAAAAAAAAAAAAGCCCCACCATACATACATAAAACAAATACTGGGTGATTATTTGCATTACTGAAACCTTCTAGGGCCACAGTTATTATTAATTTTTCTTCTTAATTATTAAGCACCAACAGTGTGCTCAGTGTGATACACAAAGGAAGTCATGATACTTGATAATTCCATTTACAGTCCAAACCTTCCCCAGAAAATAATCCATCAAATAAACATCCTCTCTCTGGGGGAGGCCAAGTAGACTTCTAAGCCCCTTTGATATTCACTGCAGGTGACCAGATACCTTCTGACTTTCTTGGGGTGGCTGGTTGGCCCATAGCCCCGGTCTTGTCTTTATAGGGAACCAGCTGGTAGGCCTCTAAACATTCCCAGTAAAGCATGTGAAACAGGCAGGGTTTTCAGTATATGGCAGTGCACACTGTAGCATATCAACCCACAACTACTTTAAATTCTAAAAAAGCTGGAAGCACCAGCTGCTGTGGGATGCTGAAGGGGATAGAACACTAATACGCCTCTGCTCAAGAAGGTCTGCTACAGTGTTTAAAATTAGATTAGGGAGGAGGAATGAGAGGAAATGTTTGGCTCTTCCTCTTGGAATTTTATCTAAATCAAAGAACAGATTTGATTTGGTTCAGACTGAAATGTTGTCTGAAGGTTCAGCGTAGGAGTCTTATTTTATCCAAACTGGTTCATCCATCCCTAAACAGGATTGCGATTTGATGTATGCACTTTGATTTGTGCATGATTTATCTACAGAAACAGATTAATGTGTTGGCAGCACAGCACCCACCAACAAAAACTACAAGAATCCTCAGCAACGTACCAGCCTCTGGCACAACTGGGCAAATCATGAATTTGTGTGCAAGAGTCAAATGTACATTGAAGGAATTCCATTTCTGAGATCAGATAAGGAAACTGACATTACCCACAGTTATTTTTATTAACTAGAAGTAAGGGTAGGTCAGTGTGTAGTAGACATGAACAATTTGGTTTCATGGAAAATCATAAGAGTTACATTGATGCAGCCACTCTAAAGGCTGATACTCTGATTACCCCCACAAGTTTTTATCTCCTCAGATTCTATAGTTAATTTCATTTAGGAGTTATAGCTTCTTCCTGAGCTCTCCGAATACAACACGTAATCTGGTTTTCTGTACTATGAAAAGAATACACTGGGACAGTGGGCACATTATGGATTTTCACACGTAAGGATGACAAATATTATTTCTCCTTCTCAAAGACCAGAACCACTACCACCGGCACAGAGGCTTAGTAAGGGCTAATAGTTGCTCCATGACATGGAGACTCAAAAGGAGATTAAATAAAAACAGCAAACAGGGATTGACTTGAAATTCTGTGCTCCTTTCATTTCTGGTAAGGCCCTGTAACCACAGTTGCTCATCTGCTTATTAATTAGGGGTACTTATGAAAATGCTTCTTGGTACAATGTAGTGGCTGCCAGAGGGTTCACTGATTTCCTGCCATTACTGCTCGGAAGCTCCCCCATTGGGCTGTGAACAGGAACATTATATACTCTGGGTCACTGGCGCAGCTGCCCCAGCGAGGATCCTTGATCTTGAAAAGCTATTCCCTAAATTAACAGCTGTGACTGGCACCTAAAATTGGAAGGAAGTTATTTTATTTTGATTTTATTGTTTCAATGGTATTGTCTCTCCACTGACTGTAAGCTAATTTACTAAGAACACAATGAAACTCTAATTTGGAGACTTTTTTTCATTAACGTATTAAATTTATTTTTAAGGCTACAGTTGGTGAAACAATAAAACCTACAGTGTTAAAAGTTAGTGAGCTTATGACTGATTGGGAAGTTTGCTCACAAGAAAGTAAGTCTCACCTAAAACATTGCTCCAGTATGGCTGACACAGGCTGATTGGTTGTTGATTCATTACAGTTCTCACCTTCTTCTTGTTCTCCCGACTTCTTTTGAACTAGCAGCCCCCTGATCCTGTGTTACACCTTCAATGACAAGGTGTTAGTTTTTGAAGGATAATTTTATTATCTAATTTCTGACCTCTTTAGGGAGCTTCCTGTAGGCTGAGTCTTCCCAATTCCCATGCTGCATGGAGCTCCCAACATAGCAACACACACTTCTCACAGCCCCCTGCAAGGGCCACCTCCAAGTGGTCCTACCCTATTAACAAAAGTACAAATATTCAACCAACACTCCAAATGTTCAAAATGATTACTAAATGTAAAGATTGAAATCCCCTTTCTAGAACTATAACCATCAGGGCTGGCCAGAAAACAATAATTCCATTTCACAAAATAATTGAAGTTTCAACTGTTGCTTCCATGCCAATGTGGAACAAAACAGGCCTTTCAAACATGTTTGCAAAAGAACACAAGAGTGAGAGACCCACAACAGAATAGCCCAGCAGTTAGGGCACTTAAGTGGGATGCAGGAGACCCAAGGTTCAAGTAAGTCACTGCTTCGAATCAGACAGAACACCCCTTTTTAAAACCTCCTTTGTTTGACGTTTCATTGAGAAGGTTTCTCAGGTCTAGAATGGAATTTCTAGTCAAAGCCACAATGTCAGTGACCGGGACATGAGCTGCTGTGCCAAGTAGTCAGAGCAGGAGTCAGGCCTAGTGGACAGAACACAAGACGGTAGCCAGGGATTGGAGCCCAGGGGTCAGAGCCTGTAGAGATGTAAGGCAGGAGCAGAAATGATCACAGCCCTGGAAAAATGCTTTGAGCAGCCACTGAACTACTACTGGGCTCCAGGAGCTGGTCTGCTGACCCTTCCAACCACTGAGGCAGTGTAGCCAATCAGACAGCCTACTACAGACACCTATGCTCATTGGGTTGCCCAGAAACTGGGTCTCCTGCAGGCCTACCATCCTGACACAGGAAGACCCTCTGCCTCATTCAGAATAGGAATTTGAACCTGAGTCTTCCACATCTCAGCTCAGTGCCCTAACTCCTGGGCTACTGGCTATCCTGGGATAGACTATTTCCTATAGGACCTGAAATTCCTCCCTGGGCCTTTCCCAAAGAAAGTTTCATTGAAACTGGTATATTTCTGAGAGAGCCTGGAGAATCAATAAATTGGTATTTTCTGATGAAAAACATTTCATCAAAAAATATCCCAGGATCCTCCCACTTTTCCCAACTCTATGCTTGTATTTATAAGTCTTCAACAAAGAACAACCAAAGAAAAAAATTCCTCATCATGAAAAATGTAACTGCTAACATAATATATATCAGAATATTAGCTGCTATAAATCTTGCCCTTTGCACTAATTGCAGAATGATCAAGGGTAGCAGGTCAAAGGTTTATTCCAAAATCATTTGTTGTAATTTAAGGTAATTGAGATTTTTATGATGGTTGCTATAAAGAAGAATATATTACTTTGATGTAATGTATTCTATGCAACAGTTTTATCAATTACATTTCCAGCATAAGTGTATATGCCACTCCTGTTAATTTATAGCAACACATTTGTTCCACAATCATAGGTCCACATAACAAATGCACAAAGGAAAACAAAAATACCCTCTGGCTAAATTGGGGGATATAGTGTAAAAGTTCAGCACCATTTTAATAAACTGTACTTTTCAACTATATATATCAACCAAGAATGTAACAGCCCTCTGAAGTCATTCTGATTATGTTAGGCATGCTGAGTTGCCAACTTGCTTGGAATGCCCACTGTCAAATAAAAGTCTTAAAACATTGAAGAATGTTAATTAGTATAGAAAAAAACCACTTTCTATAAATAATTAGGCAGAATATGAATGCTGTAACAAATGTTCACTAGGGTCACCTACTCATCAATGACACATTTATTGCAGGTATAGCTTGTCAGAAAGCTGCCTTCTTAATATGAATCATATTTGGTGTCAAAAGGCCTCTTCAAAAATGAAGGGTGTAGAACCATTTTTTATCTCCTCTTTCTCCACTGAGTTTTTGCCACTGTAATTAGACACTGGCTTTTAGTGAAATGCACTGTATGAATGCAATTACATTTTTTTCTTCTTGATTTACTGCTTTAATATAACTGGACAGAAAACCAATTATCTTTCAGAATCTTGCTCTTGCACTGCATTGACAAGTTTTCGGTATGTTTGACAACAACCTCTAAAGACATGCAAAAAGAACAGGAGTACTTGTGGCACCTTAGAGACTAACAAATTTATTAGAGCATAAGCTTTCGTGGGCTACTGCCCACTTACATGGTACTTCCTTTGTGTGTGGTAATGGAAGAAATTATAACTAATGAAAAAGTCCTTGAAACCAGCTGCCTAAGTGCAGTGGATTCTGATGCTGAACTGAAATACGTGGAAATAACATTTGAACAAGGAAAGAGTGGGAGGAGAAAAAGGGAGAGATGAGAGGAAGAGTGGAATCAGTTTCAAACTACATGTGTTGCTTTTAATATCCTCATCCTCACAGTGAGATTAAAAGAATGTTAGTTTTTAAGGAACTTGCAAGTCCTGTGCTCAAGGGTTTCTGCAGTGATGTAGCTGCTGATGACACACAGGGAAAGAGGATGGAATCTAAATGTTGAGACATGCAGCTTAGAAAAATAGAGGCATAAGTGAATTCATAGAATCAAATTCCAAAGCCGGTAGGCACCATCTACTCCAATCTCCTGTATAACACAGGTCACAGAACTTCCCAAAATTATTCTTAGAGCATATTTTTCAGAAAAACATCCAATCTTGATTTTAAAATGGTCAGTGATGAAGAATCCACCACAACCCTTGGTAAGTGGCTTCATTAATTACTCTCACTGTTAAAATTGTATGCCTTCGGTACAGTCTGAATTTGTCCCAGCATGATCTTCCAGCCATATCATTGTTAAACCTTTCTCTGGAGACTGAAGAGCCCATTATTAAATATTTGTTCCCAATGTAGATAATTATAGACTGTGATCAAGTAACCCTTTAACTTTCTCTTTGTTAAGAATAATAGAGATTTTTGAATCTATCACTATAAAGTACGTTGTCTAATCCTTCACTACGTCTCCTGGCTCTTCCCTGGACTCTCTCCAATTTATCAACATTCTTCTTGAATCGTGGACACCAGACCTGGATGCAATATTTAGCTGCAGTCACACCAATGCCAAATATAGAGGCAAAATAATCTTTCTACTCCTAATCAAGATTCCCATTTCAGTATCCCAGGATTGCATTAGCTCTTTTGGCCACAGTATCTCATTGGGAGCTTGAAGCCTGCTGATAACCCACTATGACCCCAAAATCTTTTTCAAAGTCACAGCTAGCCAAGATAGAGTCCCCCATCATGTAAGTATGGCCTACATTGTTTGTTCCTAGGTGTATACATTTACAATTAGTGATATTAAAATGCATATTTTTTCCTTGCACCCAGATAGATCATCAAGTGATCCAGATCACTCTGAAACAGTGACCAGTCCCCCTTCATTATTTACCACTCCCCCAATATTTGGGTAATCTACACCAGAAAGGGGTATAAGAATCCCATATTATGCAGATGTGGGAGAATAGGTCTCATCCTGATCTCTAATATATTGGTTTAAGCCTTGAAGCACAAGGTTTAGAACATAAGAATGGCATACTGGGTCAGACCAAAGGTCCATCTAGCCCAGTATCCTGTCTTCCAACAGTGGCCAATGCCAGGTGCTTCAGAGGGAATGAACAGAACAGGTAATCAAATGATCCATCCCCTGTCACCCATTCCCAGCTTCTAGCAAACAGAGACACCATCCCTGTCCATCCTAGCTAATAGCTCCTGACGGACCTATCCTCCATGAATTTATCTAGTTTAATATCCCTTCCAAAATTTCATTAATTATGATAACCCTGGATATTCCTGTTATCCATATAAATATTCACTCCCTTTTAAAATCTTGTTAAGTGTTTGGCCTCTACTACTTCCTGTGGCAATAAATTCCACAGTTTAATTACGCAATGTGTGGAAAAGTATTTCTTTATCGGTTTTGAATTTGCTACCTTTTAATTTCATTGAATAGTCCCTTCTTCTTGTGTTATGAGACAGGGAGAACTGAAATTTCCAGTCTACCTTCTCTAAATCATTCATTACTGCATATCCTTATATCATGCCCCCTCTTATTCAGCTCCTTTCTAATGTAAAAATCTCAATCATTTCAACCTTGTTGCTAGTCTTTGAAAACATTTCCCTTCCCTCCATTTCCTATCTCTGTCATTAGGTGTGGCTGAAGAATCAGAACATTTCAGAGGTTCCATTTGAATGGGATATTGTAATTTATTCCCGGGTTAAATTACAACAGTTCCTTCTTGTGCCTGTAAAGTGGGAGAGGGAGAAGAGTCTTTTTACAGGGGCAGCCAAAATATGTCTGCAGAACACTTGGGAGCATAGACTGTGGAGTTGGCTGGCTCTGTCGACAATTCCAGTATGTCCAGATGGTGCATATCTTAGCAAGGTGAGGCCCAGCCCCCTCCAGGCTAACAGAGCTGTGCTTGTGGAAGCACTGAATGCACTTTTTAAAAAATGCTGCTTTCAAGTGCACTCCCCACTCCTAGTGACAGTTAAGTCTTCTAGAAGAATGTTTCAAGGCACCACTGTCTGAATGATGTAACTTCTCTCCTCTTGCCCACTGTAGCACTGTCTTTTAGGAAGTTTCCTTTTTGCCCCAATTCTGTTTGGTTTCACAAGAACACAGTCTCTCTTTTACTCTTCTTCTTTGAAGGATAATCATCTCCTGGCTGCTCCTCTAAGGACACGAGTTTGTTAGATAAGGTAGCAAAGCAAAGTTAAAAGAGAAGTTAAAAAAAAGATTAAATAATTTGAGAAACCAACAACCTCTCGCAAGTGGAATTGATTTTTTTTTATTTTGAAAATGCAAAGAAGGTTTAGTTATTAAAAAGAAATCAACAAATGAAGGATTTCATTATCTCATCAAGAAAACACCAACATGCTGGGAATAAACAAGCCCAGACAGACTGTTAATACTAAATGGTGCCCCCTTTTGGAGGATCTCATTTATTAACAGAAAGATCAACAATTTTGTCTGTTTCATCTCAGTCCACTCCTTGCCTCTGTCCAGGACCTCTACCAACAGGGTCTTTTTTACTCAGATCTTTGTGCCTGCAGCCATCTCTCTTGTGACTACACAGGTGAAGTCCTTCTTCAAAGTCAGGGGTCCCTGGAGAGCTAGCAACAGCTGCTCTTCCCGAGGACAGTACATATGCGCTTCCTGCCACCGTTCATGAGATTCCAGTGGAACTGCAAGAGAAGAGAACTTGAAGGTTGTTTTTGAGAAATGGAATAATTAGTGTGAAATTCTCACTAGTGAGGTCTTCCAGGTCACGATAATGAGTGCATCTGAGGAACAGCTAGTAACAGTGACTGCATTTTACTAAGACTGAAGATGCAGGGACATTTCTACATGACAGGTAGACACCGAAGGCAGCAAGGTGTTTAAAGACTGTTTCATTGGATGACTGTGGGCCAGGGGCGGCTCTATGTATTTTGCCGCCCCAAGCACAGCAGTCAGGCAGCCTTCGGCAGCGCGCCTGAGGGAGGTCCGCTGGTAACGTGGTTTCGGTGGCATGCCTGCAGGAGGTCCGCCGGTCCCGCGCCTTCGGTGTACCCACCGCCAAATTGCCGCTGAAACCGCTGGGCTGGTGGACATCCCACAGGCATGCCGCCCAAGGCAGCCTGACTGCCACCCTCACGGCGACCAGCATGCCGCCCCCCGCGGCTTGCCGCCCCAGGCACATGCTTGGTGTGCTGGTGCCTGGAGCTGCCCCTGCTGTGGGCTGATAGTGGTGGGTATTTACATGTTTGCTAAAGCATCAGAATTCCTGGTGTTCTTTCAGAGCTTTAATCAGAGGATTCAGGTTGTGGGTTGAATGAAGTAGTGACTGGGACTTGGTCCAGTAGTTTGTATAATCTACTGCAGGTATCTAGGTGCCAGCACAGGTTTTAAGAGATTCAGTCTCTGGGGAGGCCAGTAGTGTTTGCACCATTGCCTTTTCCCCAGGCTTCATAAAAACCTTCACCAGAAGAGATTATGTGGTTTCCACATCGGCCATGCCCATTCCGTGACCAGGGTTACCCACTTTTAGGGTAAGCATTGGATTTCTATCTGGGCTGTGGTAGAGTGTAGGCGGCAGGTATTTTGCACCATTGACTACTCTCTGGCTGGAATTTCAGCCACCAGGGGACCAATATCTAGGGTCTGCCATCAAAACTGGGCCTGATAAATGTTAATTTTTAAGCATTTCGTTTTACAAATGTTTGTGATTTCAATGAAAGATCTATCATGTGGTACATGTGCTAAAATTACAGTGAACGATGCTGTGAAGAAATAAGACAGTATACCAGTATATTAAAAATATACCAGTATCTTCCACTCACTGTTTTGATCCCCAGGCAAAATAGCTGCTTTTAATAAATGTTAAATAACTATTCTTTCAAAAAGTGATATTGACATAAAATTAGTTTTGTATTACACAGGGGACGGCACATTATCTTTTTTACCTCAATAAAAAGTTTTGCCAGGACTGCAAAAATGCACAAAACTAATAATGCAATAATACAAAAAGTTTATATAAAATCTTAAGGGTGGATAGACTACTCTCCAAATTAGTCAGCTTGGTTTAGCAGAGTTTAAGCGGCACAATGAGAATATGAAGATTTAAACAACTTAAGTATGTTAGCTTATTAATTTTCTAATTTTTGCTTAACAGAAATTTGGCCCTAAATTTTCAGAAATGCCTTCCACTATTTCCAGAACAAGGCTGCATCCACTACATGCCTAATGATCTGATTGGAAAGTGCAGCTAATCAGTACGAGTCCCCACAATATTGGAGACCAGTTTGAGGCTTGGATAAAAATCAAGACCTCAATATTTTATAATAATTTTTAAAGAATAATAAACACAGTAAAATACATAGGTTTTAAAAAGGTACTGTTTTTCCAATCCAGCATATCACCTCTAATGATACCCTCACATAGCAAATCACACAGGAAAACTATTGTCACCTTACACTGCCACAAAAAAAAGGATTTTATAATAACAGTCTTTAAAGTATCACTGAGCCTTCTTGCCCTCCTTATATAGCACTCTATGGAAATCACTGTACAAAGTAGATAATTTTCTGTTAACAAATTTACAAGATTCTTTTGACAAGAGTATTAGAATTCATTCAGGAAATGCTGCACACAAACACACACAGCCCTCTCAAACTGACTCAGACTACTGAATCATGGGAACCAAGTTTCATCTGAGCCTGTGTGTAAAAAGGTGATGACCGATGGAGACTTCCATGCCACAGCTGGCTTCCAATCACACAGAACCTCTATAGAAAGAGACACCTTTAACTAACAATCAAGGAGCTGTTACAAAATGCAGCATTCACAGGAAGGCATCAATCTGCATTTTATGCCAAGATAGCACAATATCCTTCTTGAGGGCTTCTCTAACAGGACAGAGAAAGCATTTGGAACATAGAAACATGTTCTACATATACCCCTCCTCCACTCCCCTTTCCCTGTTCACTACAGAAGTGTAATGGTTTACAAGAAAGAAAAGGATAAAGCAAAAGCCTAGTTAATTTTGAAAAGCTTGCAGCCAAGATGGAAGGGGGATGCCACAAAGCAACTGACTAAGAGCCCACAGCATCATCAAACAAACTAGTCAGGAAAAAGAAAGGTTCACTCTGGATAGGAGTCAGGCTACTCTGAAAAGAAATTTGCAAGTTGAGTAATGTACTCAGATAATGCAAGTTTCCATGTCTTGCATATTCATTTTAACCCCATATGAGTCACAATATATAATGCACCTACTGTTTGTTCACCTAAGTCAAGACTGCAGAAATCAGTTTTTCTGGGTTTAAAAAGCAGCTGTTCATGAATCACTGACACAGGGATAGATCCTGCCCCTCCCTCTGAGGGGAAAACCCAAAGGGCAAAGGAACCAAAGTGCTGTGCTCAGTAGTAAGATATGGAGAAGCAGAGGGAGTCCAATACCCCTGTGCCTTGCAGAGCTGTGCACTATATAAGCTCCAGTCATAGGAATGCAGAATGTGATTACAGGTAGCAGGGATGCAGCCATTGACTCCCCAGTTATAAGATTCTGTCCTGCATCCAACTGCCACAAAAACTGCAGCAACAACACCCATTTACTCCAGCTCTGCATAGAAGTAAGGACTTAGGCCAAAAGGAAATGGTATCAAAATATCCAGGAATCATGATCCTTACATGAGTTAAGACTCACATTTACCCCATCTGTATACTGAGGATAATGATAATTACCTCCTTTGCTTGGAGAGCAAATGGATGAAGAGAGCTGTAACAGCTAAATATTCTTAATTATTATTACTGACACCTCATTTTTCTTATTTCATAAGCATGCCATACATGACTTTAAGGAACAGCAGTACTTCTATCAGGTGGCAAATATCTTTAAAATAATTGAAATTGTAAAGGAAAAGCAGAGAGGATATTTTAAAATGTATTTCTAAGTTTAGTTTTATCTCAGTACTAAGAAAATGTTAGGTATAACTAAATGCCTAACTACACTGCACCATTCTTTCTGCTCCTCCCTTCTCTTCATTCCTCTTTTTCTCAGGAAGAGAAAAGTCTGATGCTCCAGTGAGATCTGAACACAAAGAAAAATTTGTTGGCATTAATGCCTGTCTTGTCAAAGTCCCACTGACCTGCTCATTTTACACGTTTTTTTTTTTAATCAAATGTATAATTCCCAGGGTAACTGCATAATGCACATATATGTGTTCAGAGATATTACTAAGACTTGGGTGCTGGAAATACCTTGTATCCATTATTTCATAGTATGTCTTCCAAGACTGATGACATTAAATAGTTTTCATCATCTCTTATTACATGCACTGAACCTAACTGCATATCCTGTCTGTTATGCTATAACCTGATCTTCTCTATTTTTGTAATATACTGAACCATCAGGATACTCATAACACCTTTATTTTTTAATAATGCCAAATCATGAACAAAGGAGAAAAACTTGAATAAAAGCATACAGGACTGAAGAAAGGACTCCTAAGACCCAGTGGTTGTTTCAGAACTCGTATAGTCCTCATACAGTCAATACTGAGGATATGGAGAAGTCTAGAGGAGACTTTTCTAGTCCTATGTAGAATGTATGTGAACTTATGGGCCACATCCCCAACATGCTTACTACTCTCCCAGCACTGTTGTGTGGATGGTGTCACCATAAAAAACGTCCTATACAACTAGTCAGAAGTGTGTTTTGTGACTCTCCATTACAGTGAGCTCTGTAGAATGTTTCATTTCCTAATGATGATGGCTGCATTCTTGTACATGGGTAAAGAATCACCTTCTTCCAAATTAGGTCAGGCATTTGATAAAGATGCATTGCAGACCTAGAACTCTTCAGTGGCATCATAGACTACATACTTGATCAGACACTAAGTAAATGCATTTTAGGCATACGCCTTGATGATAAGAACCTCACCAACACTGATTTTGCTGACGTATAGCACTAATTGTTGAATCAATGGACAAGCTAGTTGAGGCACTTAAAGCCCTGGAAAGTTCCGTGGCAAAAGTTGGCCTGAAAATTAATTGGGGTAAAAACAAAGTTCTTCTAGTCAGTAATTTGAAACACGCTGTGGACTTCAGCATCTTGGTGGGTGACCACCCAGTTGAAATTATTGGAGACTTCACCTATCTCTACTCTGTTAATAACATGGGTGGCATCAAGAAAGAACTTGAATCCCGCACTGCGAAAGCATCATCAGTAATGGGGCACCTCATCAAGAACATCTTTTGAAAACCAGACACCTTAATAGGTCAAGAGGTGAAGCTAAAGATATAGAAAGCTTTGTTGGTCAGTGTTCTGACCTATGGGACTGAAACATGTCACCTCACTATCAAAATATTGGACACCAATCAGATGAAGCATCTCTGACTGATTAAAATCATCAAATGGGACAAAGTAAAATCAAATGAAGAGATCCATCTTCCAACTAAACAGGTCCCACTCTCTCAAATGATCATCCAACACTCTCTGAAGTGGTGTAGTCATCTGCGCCAAATGCCTACCATCTTGGACTTTGACGCAGGATTTAAAAGACCCTCTGGAAGACCTAAACTTGATAGCACAACAGATGTCAACAGACATCTACCCCTCACAGGCATCCAATTCTGTAATGCACCAGATTTGGCTCAGCAGATTCAAGATTAAAGATAATTTAGAAATGGCTCAACACCTAAATTAGTACATCAATGCAAGGAGCCAGGGTAACAAAATGGAGGAAGTAAAACTACTTGTGCAGGAAGTGAAACCAGATATTATAGGGATAACAGAAACATGGTGGAATAGTAGTCAAAACTAGAGTGCAGGTATTGAAGGGTATGTGCTGTTCAGGAAAGGCAGAAATAAAGGCAAAGGTGGCAGAGTAGCATTATAAATTAATGATGAGATAGACTGAAAAGAAATTAGAGGTGGTGGAATGGATAAGAGTCTGTTTGGGTCAAAATCACTCTGGGAGAAGAAAGCTAATAAAGGTTCCCCTGATATAGTGCTTAGGTTATGCTACAGACCACTAGGATCCGATTTGAATATGAATAGAGACCTCTTTAATGTTTTTAATGAAATAAATACTACTGGGAATTGTATGATTATAGGAGACTAACTTCCCAGATATAGATTGGAAGACAAGTACTACTTATAATAGTAGGGCCCAGATTTTCCTGGATGTGATAGCTGATAGAGTTTCTTCACCAAATAGTTGCTGAACCAACAAGAGGTGATGCCATTTTAGATTTGATCCTGGTGAAGTGGGGACCTCATAGAACAGGGGTGGACAAACTACGGCCCACGGGCCACATCCAGCCCGCAGGACCATCCTGCCCGGCCCCTGTGCTCCTGGCCTGGAAGGCTTGCCCCTGGCCCCTCCCCTGCTGTCCCCCCTCCCCCGCAGCCTCAGCTCACTAGCTCCGCCACCAGCACAATGCTCTGGGCAACGAGCTCCTGGGGCAGCACAGCTGCAGAGCCCGGTCTGACCTGCTCTCTGTGCTGCATGGTGGCAGTGGTGGTGTGGCCCGGCTCCAACCGGGCGGCGCAGCTGTAGCATCACCAGCCACCACCAACCACCAGGCAGCGTGGTAAGGGGGCACAGAGCGGGGTGGTGGTGGATAGAGGGCAGGGGAGTTTAGGATGGTGGTCAGGGGGCGGGGGTGAGAATAGGGGTTGGGGTGGTCAGGGGGGAAATAGCAGGTTGAATGGGGGCAGGGGTTCTGGGGGCAGTCAGGGGACAGGGAGAAGGGGTGGTTGGATGGGGCAGGGGTCCTGGGGGGGGCCATCAGGAATGAGAGGAGGAGTTGGATGGGACTGTGGGGGCCTGGGGGCAGTCAGGGGACAGTGAGTGGGGGTGTGTGGATGGGGCAGAAGATGGGGGCCATCAGGGAACGGGGGGGGTTGGATGGGGCAGGGGTCCCGGGGGGGGGGAGGCAGATAGGAGGTGGAGGCAGGGCCACGACCTCCTCCCCTAACCAGCCCTCCATACAATTTCCGAAACCTGATGCGGCTCTTAGGCCAAAAAGTTTGCCCGCCCCTGCCATAGAAGAACTGGTTGTAGAGACAACCTTGGTTCGAGGGAATTAGTTAGGGAAGTGGACTGGACTGAAGAACCCAAGGGGTATGAATGTGGAGGAGGCTTGGAATTACTTTAAGTCAAATTTGAAGAAGCTATCTGAAGCTGGCAACCCAAGCAAAGGAAAAAAATTCATAGGAAAGGGTTGCAGACCAAGCTGGATGACCAAGCATCTCAAACAGAAAGCCTACAGGGATCAACAAGGAAAGCTACCTGTTGGAGGTCATAAAGTGTAGGGATAAAGTGAGAATTGCCAAAAGCCAAGCAGAGTTGGACCTTGCAAAGGGAATTAAAACCAATAGTAAAAAGTTCTCTGGACATATAAATAAGAAGAAGTGAGACTGCTAAGCAGTGAGGATGGGGAGAAAATTAAAGATTATCTAGGCATGGCTGAACACCTAAACAAATACTTTGCCTCAATTTTTAATGAGGTTAATGAAAATCTAAGGCATAGTGGCAGAGTGGCTAATGGCAACAAGGAAATGGAGGTGGAAATTACCACAGCCGAGGTGGAAGTCAAACTCAAACAGCTTAATGGGACTAAATTGTGAGGCCTGGATAATCTCCATCCAAGAATATTAAAGGAACTGGCACGTGAAATTACAAGTTCAATAGCAAGGATTTTTAATGAATCTGTAAACTCAGGGGTCATACCCTATGACTGGAGAATTGCTAATATAGTTCCTATTTTTAAGAAAGGAAAAAAGTGATCCAGGAAACTACAGGCCTCTTAGTTTGACCTCAATTGTATGCAAGGTCTTGGGACAAATTTTGAAAAAGAAAGTAGTTAAGGACATAGAGGTGAACGGTAATTGTGATAAAATACAACATGGTAGATTGTGCCAGACCAATCTGATCTCCTTCTTTGAGAAGATAACTGATTCTTTACACAAAGGAAATGTAGTAGAACTAATCTACCTGGATTTCAGTAAGGTATTTGATACAATTCCACATGGGAAATTATTAGTTAAATTGGAGAGGATGGGGATTAATATGAGAATCGAAAGGTGAATAAGGAACTAGTCAAAATGGACACTACAATGGGTCAGATCTAAAAGTGAACTGTCAGGCTGGTGGGAGGTTACTAGTGGAGTTCCTCAGGGATTGGTCTTGGAACCAGTCTTATTTAACATTTTTATTTACTGATCTTGGCACAAAAAGTGGGAGTGTGCTAATAAAATTTGCAGATGACATAAAGTTGGGAGGTGTTGCCAATACGGAGGAGGACCAAAATATCATACAAGAAAATCTGGGTGACCTTGTTAACTAGAGTAATAGAAATGGGATGAAATTTAATAGTGCAAAGTGCAAGGCCATGCATTTAAGAACTAACAAGAATTTTTGCTATAAGATGGGGAATTATCAGTTGGAAGCAACAGAGGAGGAGAAAGACCTGGGTGTATAACACACAACTGGGAGGTACTTCCAATATGGAGGAGGACCAGAGTATTGTACAAGAAGATTTGGATGACCTTGAAAACTGGAGTAATAGATATGGGATTAAATTTAATAGTGCAAAGTCAGACACTACTAACAACAAGAGTTTTTATTATAAACTGGTGAGATACCCATTAGAAGTGACAGAGGAAGAGGAAGGCCTGGGTATATTGGCTGACCACAGGATGACTATGAGCCCCCAATGTGATGAGCCCATGACAACGGCTAATGCAATCCTAGGATGCATCAGATGAAGTATTTCCAGTAGAGATAGGGAAGTGTTATTACCATTGTTCAAGGCATTGGTGAGATCTCATCTGAAATATTGTGTGCAATTTTGGTGTCCCACATTTAAAAAAGATGAATACAAACTAGAACAAATGCAAAGAAGAGCTACCAGGATGATCAAAGGAATCGACAACCTACCTTAGGAGAGGAGACTTAATGAGCTGGACTTTTTTAGCCTAATAAAATGAAGGCTGAGAGGAAATATGATTGCTGTCTATAAATGCATTGTGTTTATCCCTCTGATGTAAGAAGAGGAGTTATTTCAGTTAAAGACCAATGTTGGCACAAGAACAAATGGATATAAACTGGTCATCAACAAATTTAGGCTTGAAATTAGATGATTGTTTCTAACCATCAGAGAAGTGAAATTCTGGAACAGCCTTCCAGGGGAGAAGTGGAGGCAAAAATCCTAACTTGTTTCAAGACTCAGCTTGGTAAGTTTATGGCTGTGGTATGCTGAGGTTGCCTATATTATCATATGGCCCAACTATATCTGCTATCATCAAGTATCTCCAATGGCTGGAGATGGGACACTAGATGGGGAGGGCTCTGAGGTACTACAAACAATTCTTTCTCAAGTGTCTGGCTGTTGGGTCTTGCCCACATTCTCAGGGTCTAACTGATGGTCAGATTTGGGGTCAGGAAGGAATTTTCCCCCCCAATTCAGACTGACAGAGACCCTGGGGTTATTGGCTTTTTTGTTGTGGTGGGTTTTTTTTGTTTTGTTTTTTGTTTTTTTTTTGTTTTTTGCCTTCCTATATAGCATGGGACACAGGTCCCTTGCTTGTTTGAAGCAGAGTAAATGGCGGATTCTCTGTAACCTGAAGTCTTTAAATCAAGATAAAGGTTATGGACCTATTGCCGTAGTGGATGAGGTCCTGTGGCCTGTGATGTGTAAGAAGTCAAACTAGATGATGATGGTCCCATCTTGTCTTGAAGCCTATGAGTATATAACATGTTTGATGGCTTCTATGCTGTCCCAGAGACATTATGACAGCTAACCAACAGCAATGAGTGAGAATATGACGATTCTACCTTACAGGAGTGTGAAAGTCTGTTCATCATTTGACCCACTGAGTTAGTGCCAGGGCAGAATAATTTGAGTTAGTGCCATGGCAGAATAAGAATTATACTATCAGCACCAATTTTAAACACTCTGGGTAGATATAATAGGCATAAAATATTTACCAATATACAAATTGCCCAGGAGACATAGAGGGTATTCTACCACTTATATAATGCCAGCTATCGCCTTAAAGACATTCCAGAGAAGTATTAGCCTTGTTCAGATTGTACAATACTGCAATTAAAATAGGAGCATTGTCTTCAGCTATGTCTTCACTATCACTACTAATGCATTGGGTCATTAACTTAAATAATTTGAATGTGTTACAGTAGCCGATTCAGTGTAATTAGTGTACATGATCATATTTCAGTGCACACTATGCACAGTAGCTACTTGTAGTTAAGGATCTTATAAAAAATGAAAGAACAATTGCATTACTCATTGTGAAGGCCTTAAGGAAAAAAAGCTACTTAAAGCCACCGCCGGAAAATCATACACACCAAGACTATGATGTGTATGGCTTCCACATGGGACTAAATAACCTTAGATTTAGGTGAAGTATTCTTTGAGGAAATAATGAGTGCACCAAATGGAGTTTTGCCATTTTTAAGTCCTAAAAGCAATCTTTTATGGTCAATCAGTTTAAAAAAATAACAGGAAGGGTGTATCAATATTACTTATATTTTCTCAAACTATTGCTGGATACCACACTGCATAAATCCAGAACATAACACAATATTTAGTTTCTCTTCATTATACACCACAAGCCAAAGCAATATTCTTTCTCCTAGCTGACCTACTAAATGCCCTGTTCTTATACAGCTTTTGTAGCAATTCCACACAAAATTAAATTTAATCATAGGATTTGCTGTATCAAATTAGACTATTCATCCATCAAGACTAGTATCTTGCCTCCAGCACTGGCCACTATTCAGTGATTCAGAGGGAAGTTGGGAGAAGACAAAATAAATACTGCTCGTAAGCAATTGTGAAGGCCTGTATATGGGAGAAGTGTTTCCTGACTTTCGCAGTGATCAGTTTCTTCCTAGGGCTTTGTAAATAGATTCTTATAAAATCCTCACCCCAAACTGGGGCATATTTATGGTGCTACTTCCTTCGTTATACTCAGATAAAGGGAAAACTTCCAGACTTGGGCTGATGCTCTTCACTCAACTCTAAATCCCCTGCACAGGAAACCTTTGCCAGCATTCTCTAGCCCCTAGTCCCGGAACCTCCCTATTTAATTTTATTACCATCAAAGAGACCCATTGGCCCAGCCTCCTCCTCCTGAGCCAGGATGTTCTCTTTCCCCACACAGAAGGCTCTTGGGGAGATAGATGGTTATGGGCCACTGCCTCCAAGTCCCTAAGGATCTTCTGGGAAGAGCCAGGATGCATCTACTCCCTGCTCATATAACAGAAGAAGAAATTAAACACTTACTCTCCCATGACCAGTGACTCCCATTCAGATAAGGGATGTGGTTGCTCTATAATCTCATGCTGTTAGATAGCAATTTTTTAGCATCTCAATGGTAGGGAAGAGCAGCCGCACAGTTCCTAGTGTGTAAATGCTAAGGAATCCAAAAAATGACCTCTTGTTGTGCTAAATATTATGATTTCATTCAGTCCTTATTAAAGCAAACCTCATATTGCCTTCAACGGGATTTTTGCCTGAAGTAAAACTAAGTAATGACCTCAGAATTGAAAGTTAACTTTGTCAATTAAAATGACTTAGATTGATCCATTTCTTTTTTTTTTCCTAGATGACAATTGGTTCTCTGTCTTATAAGTTACTGCTTGTCTCCTTTGTTTTCTTGCTGAGGAACACTAAGGAGCAGCCATATATGCCAACATTAATTACTCCAGACTTGTAATTGATGGATCTTTTGACATTTCAAAAACTTGTCTCCAGTGCTTTGATAGAATTAGTGATGTGCCTTCAGCTGGCAGAAATAAATGTAGTAAAACACTTTTTCCCCTCTTTGTGTGCTGCATGCTAACTTATAATTCTGTTTAAACCTCACCTATATTTCATTGACTCATATTTATATATTATAAAAAAAAGGACTCATGGTAGCAAGCCCCTTCTGTAACTATAGCTTATTGCTGACACTATTATTGCAACTTTGTGACAGGGTGCTGTTAACAGCTGATCCCTTTGGAAGCCAGCACCCTGGTCACTTTCAACACCCAGTGTACTGGATATAGTTAGAGTACAAGAGTCTTAGGTAGTTTGGGTTTGGAAGCATAGAAGGGATCAGTTGCACCTGTAGGGAGCCTGGTGAGCTAATAAGATAATAAGCTCATCAGCTGGGCACCACTGAGAAGAAAGCAAGTTGTATAAAAGACTGAGCCAGGGAGCAGGACAGGGGCAGTTGGAGGTTAGGAACACACAGAGCATGAGGTAGTGTCCCTGACCATCTTGGCTAATAGCCATGGATAAACCTAAAGAACTTATCTTTTTTTACCCAGTTATAGTTTTGGCCTTCACAACATCCCATGGCAACAAGTTCCACAGGCAGACTGTGCATTGTGCGAAGAAGTACATCCTTATGTTTGTTTTAAACCTGCTGCCTATTGATTTTATCAGGTGACCCCTTGATCTTGTGTTATATGATGGGGTAAATAACACTTCCCTATTTACTTCCTCCATACCATTTGTGATTTTATAGTCCTCTATCACATTCCCCTTTAGTTGTCACTTTTCTAAACTGAACCATTCCCTGTCTTTTTAATCTCTCCTTGTATGGAAGCTGTTCCATACCCCAAATCATTTTTGTTGCCCTTCTTCTCTTTTTCCAATTCTAATATATCATATATTTTTTTATGAGGCAACCAGAAGTGCATGCAGTATTCAAGGAGTAGATGTACCATGGATTTATATAGTGGCATTATATTTTCTGTCCTATTATCTCGCCCATTCCTAATGGTTCTTAACACTCTGTTAGCATGGTGACTCCCTCAAATAATTGTAAATGATTGGTGAGGTATGATTTTCCTTTACAAAAGCTGTGTTGAGTTTTCCCCAACCTATCGTGTTTATCTATGTGTCTGATAATTTTTAATAGGGCCATAAGCTGGAAATCCCACCCATTCATATATTAACAACAATATGGTGGCAGAAACTTACGAAGCTCCAGCTCTGGCATTTGCTTTGTTGATGGTTCTGCAGCCATCTGCTCCCTGGGGCTGTCCCCAAATAGGGTCTGTACCTGCTCAGTAGCATAGCCTCTTTGGTTACCAGACTCAGGATCACTTCCTATCCTTCATCTGGCTCTCCTCCAGAATGCCATCCCTGCTCAGCAGATTGTCATGCACCACTGTGGACTCAGGGCTCACTACAATTCCTGGTACCCAGAAAAATTTCTCATAAAATAGGCCGGAAGATGGGGCATCCCCATTAGATATTCGCATTCTTGACTTTGCAGTAGTCTGTCTTCAACCTCTTGATTTATTCTCTACATTGTTCTGCTGTGCGGTCAATTCCCTAGTGCTGCCAGCTGCTCAGATATAGTTTTGAAGACACAATTATTTCTTGTGCTCTTGCTGAAGTTTAATGTCTTGCTTACCTCACACCAGAGGTTAACCAGAATCTGGACAGCTAGCAGAGTGCTTGATGCAGGAGTTCTTTTTAGTACTGACCATGCTAATACGTAGGAGGGCTGATTCTGTTTCCAATTGAACAGTCCATATGGAAATGAAGGGGTAAATGCCATGCAAATAGCTGGCGTTGAACCAGGAGGTTGATTCCAGTTTCTCAGGATTGCTTGGGGATGGAAGGACTGGGAAGCACAGACCTAGAAGGGTGTGGGATAGTGTTAGTGGACTCTTCAGACCAGAGTCTGGCAACCCAGACTTGAGCTGCATCCACACTGCAAAATGCCTGAGCTTTGACCCACGTCACAGTGGGATTCATGCTCTGACCAGCCCCCTAGCAGGATCTGAGGGCCAAAATCCAGAGGGGCTCCTGGCTCAAGTCAGACTGATCTGTGTGTGTGGAGGGAAGGGTGGCTTAGGCTTAAACCTGAGTTAGAGCACAGACTTAGTGTACTGTGAGACATACCCAATGTGGTATGTTGCAATGACATTGCAAGTATTTCACTTGTGTTAGAAAATTGCTAGGAGACTACGTTATAAATATAGCTCCTTACTACTGTAAGCAAAATCCATTCTAAAGGCTATTAACGCCAAGAAAAATTATTTAAGGAGTCCACAAGTTCCCCAAGGTCTTTTCCTTCTATTGGGTAGTCAAAACTTTAACAAGTATAAATCAAAAGACTTACTTTCAAGAAACCTCTGATCTCAGTCCCTTAAGTAGTATGTTAAGATGCTTTTCCATTAAGTGCCTCAGCACGTTATATTATTAATAATTATTTGTATTATCATGGTGCCTATGAGCTCCAGTCATGGATCAGGACCCCACTGTGCTAGGAGCAGTACAGTGATAGATTGTAAGCTCTTTGGGGAAGGACCATCTCTTTCATTCTAAGTATAAGACAAGAGACAATAGATGGATACAGACTGGGGATAGAGGGAAACAATGAGACAGTATTAGTTAGCATGATAGGCAATGGTCTCAGTGCACCAGCAGCCAAACCACTGCCAAGTTTTTTTGTAGGCATCATGACAAAGAAGAGTTTTAAAGAGGGTTTTGAAGGCAGATAAATAGGTAGCTTTATGGATTTTTATGGGGAGCTCTTCCCTAGCATGAGGGGCAGCATGGGAGAAAGTACAAAGATTAGTGTTTGAAAATTTAACAAATGGGCAATGGAGGTTGGCATGATGGGCCAATTGTAGTTCAGCGTCAAACTCTCGATATTGAATAAGAGATGATAGGCGCGTTGAGATAGGCCATGGCGTACCTTGAAAGTAAAGTCAAGTACACAGAATATGCTTAATCCTGCCTCAGTGCAAGGCAACCTCTTGCAGATCCCTTTTAGCTCTACATTTCTATGATTTTACAGTTCTATCAGTAACTTATCTCTGATACAATCGAGAAGGGTGATCCAGTGGAGGGATGCAAAGAAAGGGGTGACATGGTCAAAGTGCTGGGCTAGATAAAACATCTTTTCATCAGCATTCTGAATGGATATAAGCATACAGATTGAATGAAGAGATGAGGATTTGGAAACATGAAGCTAAGGCATTGGAGGGTCATCAACATGGAAGCTGAAGTCACTGAGGATGAGTGTGGAAGATTCTGAGAAAAGGGAGAGAGAGCGAGGAGTTGAAATTAGAGAGTAAAGCTGATAGGGAGGAGCTGCATGGTAGATGTGAGCTTAGCAAAAGTGAGGAGGATAGGAGACAAATCAGATGCAGTGCTGTTCAAAAGAGGTGAAAGAACGGAGGAGGGATGGGTTGCAAGTGGCAGGAAAGGGAGAGGAAAAGCCCAATGTATATAAAACATTATAGCAAATACCTTATTTGTTGGCATTAAGTTGTTTGGTTCTGATATACTTTAGTAACCACTGCACACTTTCTGAACGAATACAGCCAACACAGCATTCTGAATGTTAAAAGTATTAGCCTTTAGTGGAGTGAGGGGAAGGATAGAGCAACATAGATGAATAAACATGCACCACATATTTTACTCTCATATGCTGAATGTTCCCAGACAGTTGATCATAGAATCATAGAATATCAGGGTTGGAAGAGACCTCAGGAGGTCATCTTGTCCAATCCCCTGCTCAAAGCAGGACCAGCACCAACTAAATCAGATTTGTTATGCTGCAGTTAAAGTTATAAGCACAAAGCCCCAAAGTTAATGGAACGCTGAGCAGCAGTAAGGGTCCATATTAGCAGATCCCAGTGCAAGATCAGGACCGAAAATGAATCCACATTTTAAGTGTTATGTAAGAGGAGCTTACATAGGAAAGATTTAAAAGATATTTTCATAATCTGAAAACTAAGATATTTGAATATCTAAATCCCCAGCCCAGCCAGATCTCAAAGATTATCATTATTCTGCAGACTCTGCATGAAGATATCACAAGGCCCATATCAGACAACACAAACATCACTGACACAGTTCCAGTCAAGCTGCCCTTTGCTCACTTGCTAGCCTGGTGTGAGGGGATCCAGTTGCTGAATCCCCAACTAGTTTAAGCCTTGGAAGGCTGAGGAGACATGTACTATCCTTATTTTGGGGCCTCTAGGCAAACTCTAAGGATAGAGACCTTGTGTCCAGCATCACATCCCTGAGGACTGCAACCATGTGGCGCCACTGCCCAGATCCTATGACCAGTACCAAACACTCAGACTCACCCCATATCTTAAAAACGCCCTCTTCCACAACTCCATCTGTGCAGGAGTTCTGGGCCCACAGTTTCTCTCTTCAAGGAGCACATGAATAGTGTAATACATAATACACAGGCAGATTTAGGACAGGATTTTAAAAAACCAGAGCTTTCTACTTAATCACACAAGAAATATACAGATTCATATAAAAATAATAAATCCTACACGCATTTCCCTGCCTCCGTTTTCTCGCCACTTCACAGCATTCTTTGTGTTAGGGCAGAGTCCTCTGGAGCCACCCAGGATCCTTCAGCTGCCATGCATGGCTTGGGTTCTGAAACATGGAGCCTTCTCTCCCGCCCGCTCACCTTCTCTGGTCTGTCCCCTTCCTCTCTCCTGCCCCACACTTCCTATTCCCGGCACAGTGAGTCTCAGCTGGTAACTTTCCACTCTCCCAAACCCTCAACCCCTTTCAGACAGGCTGGAGGAAATGGCTTCTCCCAACTTCAGCCAGCCTCCTTAGCATATCTGGACTTGCAAAAAGCCTTTAACAAGATCCTACACCAAAAGCTCTTACGCAAAACAAGCAATCATGGGATAAGAGGGAAGATCCTCTCATGGACCAGTAACTGGTTAAAAGATAGGAGACAAAGGGTAGGAATGAAACGTCAGTTTTCACAGTGGAGAGTGGTAAATTGGATTTATCCTGGGACCAGCACTGTACTATACATACAAAATGATGGAATCTAAATTAGCTGTTAACAATCAAGAAAGATATTGGAGTCATCGTGGATAGTTCTCTGAAAACATCTGCTCAATGGTCAACATCAGTGGGAAAAAAAGCCATCAGAAAGTTAGGAAAGGGATAGATAAGAAGACAGAAATATCATAATTCCATTTTACAAATCCATGATATACCCACACCTTGAATGCTGCATGCAGTTCTGACTTCTGAAACTCAAAAAAGACATACCATATAAGAATTGGAAAAGGTGTAGAGAAGGGCAACGACAATTATTAGGGGTAGGGAACAGCTTCATGTGAGAAGACATTAAAAAGAGTGGGACTGTTCAGCCTAGAAAAGAGATGACTAAGTGGGCATATGATAGAGGTCTCCAAATGCTATGGAGAAAGTGAATAGGGAACTGTTACTAACCCCTTCACATAACACAAGAACCAGGGGTCACCCAATGAAATTATTAGGCAGCAAGTTTAAAATAAATTTAAGAAAAAACTTCATCACACAATGCACAGTCAACCTGTGGAACTCAGTGCCAGGGAACATTGTGAAGGCCAAAAGTATAACTGGGTTCAAAAAAGAATTAGGTCTAGCAGAGGCTAATTGGCAAGATGGTCAGAGGAATATCCCTATGCTCTGGGTGTCTCTAAGATTCTGACTGCCAGAAATTGGGACTGGATGATAGGGGTGGCTCACTTGATAGTTGCCATGTTCTTCTCATTCCCCTTAAAGCATCTGGTACTGACTATTGTCAAAAGACATGATACTGGGCTAGAGGGCCATAGATCTGACCCACTATGGTCATTCTTATATTCTTATGATGAGTCAGAGTATAGTTATTAAAGTTAAGTACTCTCTGCTGTCCCTAGTCTGGTATGTACATGCTACAGGTCTGTCAGCCCATGTTGGATACAGGCATTCCATGATACAGCAGTTTTTATAATGTCAGCCAGAATTCATAAATTGTAGAGACAAATTACCCAAATCGTTACAATTATAAACGTATCATGAAACATTCATAGACCTCTAAGATTCTCCATAACCAGAACTAATCATTCAGTTTTTCCAAAATCAGTCTAAAGCAGCAGACATTGAGCTTCTAGACAAAGTAGTTGATTTTAATGTACAGTTCTACTCTAAAAAGTTACTCTAAAAATGGCATTATGGTATAATGTGATTCATTTATCATGAGTTTCCATATCTAATGCGTTCATTTTACAAATAAAGAGATAATTTTTTTAACTCCTATCCCTGCAAACTGAAGCTGGGCTCTGGGAGTCACCTATGGATCTTACATTCTCAGGCATCATCACCAGTAATAAATATTCTGCAGGCCAAATTATACCCCATTTTCATCCCATTTTCCTCAAATTATATCCTCAATGCTTCTGGTACAGCTGCATTGCCTCACTGTAACTGACTGGAATTTCTTAAACAACTCTCTTGGTGGTACACAGAGAAGAACATGATCCAGTTCAACCTTCTTACATGTGTTGTCTCTGGAGAATTAACACGAGTCAGAAGTAGCAAAACTTATGTTTCTCACTGAATTCGACAGATTTGATTTCTGAATACACACTGAAATCAAATCTGTTTAACACAAGGTGACACTTTTACACAGTCACTTTTTAGAGTACAAACACACTTTCACAACATGATGTTCCAAAAAAGATAACAGACAGGAGGTGAGAGCAGAATGTGCAAAAGTCATCATCCCAGGGAACCATCAGCACTGAAAACAGGAGAAACAGGAGATCAGAGGGAATACATCTTATAATTGGCTTGTGAGTTGCTTGTTGGCTAGTTTTTGTCTTGTAGTTTGTTGCTTCTTTTTTTTTTTTGATCGGCTCTTGGCAAGCAGGGGTAAGGGCGGGGGAGAAAGTCAGAGGCGCACAGTGGGCCCACCACAGTCCCAGGCTGCACACCAGGGGGGATCTAGTCACATAGAGTGTTGGGGTTCTTAGGGATTGGCTTGTTTTGGCCTTGTTTTGAAATGGGATTGTGACGTTGTGCAGTCTATATGGTTTTATAAAAACTTGATAATAAGTCAATATAATGTAACTGAGATAGTTTTAGAGAAAATACGGTAATAAGTGAATGTAACGTAACTGGGATATGCTTCATGCAAAAGGTCTCTTGTAAGGTATCATTACAAAGCTTATAATCTACTGAGTGTGATCATCCGATTTGTATAAATGTACCACTCTTGTATCTAAAACTAGAAATATAAAATGTAACTCTGAGGGCCTATTGTAATTGTGTAAAGTGTGGACCATTAATGATGGTTTGGAATCTTGATGACTCCCATTGTCTGCAGATGGCTGTATTTACCTGTGAGTCTTCCTGTATATGTGTGTGCTGGCAAGTGAGTAATGAAGTCTTGCAGTGACATGTGATCATGTCATCTGAACTGGAATCCATCTTTAACCTGGTGCTTTTCCAGTGAGGGGGGGGTGGAAACCCAGAGAGACAAAGAGTTCCCGCCTTATGCAAAAGATATATAAAGGGGGGAAGAGAACAGAGAGAGAGAGAAGCCATCATGAAGAATCCCCTAGCTACCACCTGAGCTGCAACAAGAGCTGTACCAGGGGAAAGAATTGTGCCCAGGCCTGGAAGGTGTCCAGTCTGAGAAAAACTTACTGAAACATCTCTGAGGGTGAGATTATCTGTATTTAGTTTGATTAGACATAGATTTGCGCATTTTATTTTATTTTGCTTGGTGACTTACTTTGTTCTGTCTGTTACTACTTTGAACCACTTAAATCCTACTGCCTGTATTTAATAAAATCACTTTTTATTTAGTAATTTACTCAGAGTATGTATTAATACCTGGGGGAGCAAACAACTGTGCATACCTCTCTATCAGTGTTATAGAGGGCGAACAATTTATGAGTTTGCCCTGCATAAACTTTATGCAGGGTAAAACGGATTTATCTGGGTTTAGACCCCACTGGGAGTTGGGCATCTGAGTGCTAAAGACAAGCACTCTACTGTGAGCTGTTTTCAGGTAAACTTGCAGCTTTGGGACAAGTGATTCAGACCCTGGATCTGTGTCTGGAGCCAAACAGGAGTGTCTGGCTCAGCAAGACAGGGTGCTGGAGTCCTGAGCTGGCAGGGAAAACAGAAGCAGGGGTAGTCTTTGCACATCGGGTGGCAGCTCCCAAGGGGGTTTCTGTGATCCAACCCGTCACAGGGATTAGCTTGATTTTTGGCTTATTGTGAAAGTTGGGGTGCTTATTTACCTCATCAAAGTTGGCAACTGTGTCTTCTAGGTACAGCACACCACTTAACCACAATTCTTGGCATCAAAGGGACACTGTTAATTACATTTGTGCCAAGTCCCTGCCCAAACTGCAGCTAAAGCCTTATCATATGACCCTAAACCACCATTTCTCCAGATTGCTGTATATTACCAAGAATGTAAAAATAGGTTAGATCCTCAGCTCTGGGTGAGATAAGCTTGGCATACCAGGGGGTGTGAGGGAGAGAAGATGGAAATATGAAGAAACTTATGATACATCTTCCTACAAAGGGCTGGCATCTGAAGGAATAACTGAGGTGATTCCATTTATACTGGCCAATGTTTATGTCCCAAACATACCAGTAAAACAATAATACTATGACTTTACAAAACTAGCTGGGTTTTCTCAACAAAGAGCTATACAGTAAGCAATTCTACACTTAAGCTGCTATATTGATGGAAAATTAGATGACATCTTTTTCAAATAAACCTCTCACTGCTAAAGCTACAGAACAATCAGGAAATTGGTAGTTTAATATTTGGAAGCAACATGCAACAGCAGAACCTACAAATTGTATTGAATCCTCACCCAAGATGATATCATATTCATCTTCTTAATACCTAGGAAGTTGCAGAAAATGCATGATGCATTACTGATATTGGGAACATTATTAATTCAGATCATGCACCACTCTCTTTGGGACTAGATTTCATGGCAAAAGACTGAAGTGTGGGCCAAATCCTGAAGTTTTTACTACGTCAATACACAAAGAAAATTACAGATGCAGGCATAAATATACTGACTCATGAATTTATGCCTGCATCTGTAATTTTCACTCCGTGCATCTGAAGAAGTGGGGTTTTTTACCCACGAAAGCTTATGCCCAAATAAATCTGTTAGTCTTTAAAGGTGCCATCGGACTCCTCATTGTTTTTGTGGATACAGACTAACACAGCTACCCCTCTGATACTTAACACTTGAAATATTAATCCAGCTGCCTGCTACAAAACACTCAAAACTGTAAGAAGCTAGACAATCTCTCAGGGCCCAATCCAAAACCTATTCAAGTCAATGGAAATAAACTCTCAGCAAAATTATATTCCTTTGAAACAAACAAAATTATAACCCTACCCTTCAAAAGTAAAAAGCTGCAAAAAGCTAAACATGTTTTAGAAATATTACTGATGTCTACAAACTAATACAAGCTATTATCCACAAAATATAATCTTTTTATTGGATAATATTCATAAAAGCAAAAGTTGATTTAAAAAATGAAAATAATTTGAATTACGTGCATCCAAGTGGGGGGGGGGGGGGACCACACTACATGTGTACAATCTAAACAGCTTCCATTTTAGATTGCATATTCATTATCAACCATTCACAAAGAAGTTACAAACCAAGAGATTATTTACCAGAATTATTCAGTGAATACTATAAACAACAACTCCGTATAAGAAAATTGTGAACTGCTCATGGACATTTTGTGAACAGGGGTAAAAAAAAGTATCTTAACTGAATAAGTGATCCATTACAAATTGAGTAAATTATCCATTATAACCCAGCTCTAAAACATAGGAATTTTTAAAATGTCAAACTATGGGAAGATGACTGTTTCAGCAAAATATAAACAGTTTTTTGTTAGATCTGTTATGCCTATTGCCATCATTTGCTTGTTTTTGTTCCTTCAGAATCTTTATGACTCTAGATACACAATATACATATGGTTCACATAAAATAGTATATAATAATAATAATTTGCATTTCTATAGCACTTACCATCATAAGATCTCAACATACTTTAAAATAGTAAAGAATCAAGCATCACACTACCCCTGGGAAATACCTACCATGTGAGATAAACAAATATTAATATGCCATTTTACAAATGGAAAAATTAACTGAAGCCAATTAATAACTTGCCCAAGGTAGGGTTGCCAACCCTCCAGGATTGGCCTGGAGTCTCCAGGAATTAAAGATTATGTAATGTGATGAAATTTCCAGGAATATATCCAACCAAAATTGGCAACCCTAGCCCAAGGTCACACAGGAAGTCCATGGCAGAACTTAGAATAGGAGCCAAATCACCTGTTCTTCACTTCTAGCCTTAACCTCAAGACCATCCTTCCTCTTTTATTCTATTATTCCACCATTAGGAAGCCAAATCAGGTTTCATTATCAAAATAAGATATGAAGGCATTTGCAAATAAGGAAAAAAGTATGCCAGACACTGAGACACTATGATGGTGGAGGAGAAGGTATTAATTGTATGGCAATGTGGCAATACCCATTCACTGAGATTGGACTCCCTGTGTAAGACTGATTACCTACTTTGAAGAAGTAAGAAGTCCTTGGTAACAGCCTAAGCAGCCTCTCTTTTCTTCATATCATTAATCCTACTTTCTAACTACAAGAAATAGTTCTAATTTAATTTTCTGTTTTAGAGGAGTAAACAATTTCCATTTCCTATAAAATCTCCCCTAGATTATATAAATACAACACAAGGATCTTCAATCTTTTAACAACTGTCGAAAGAGACGTTAGTTGTTGGACCCAGGGGTATTGCTGATTTTTTTTTTTAATCAGCCCTGGATTGATGTCACCACAGGAGAATCCAGCACTGTTGAGGGATTGCACTGAATATAAATGGTTTTATTTAAACTGTAATTCAAATCTGTTGGTAAGGCTGAGCCTTAAGGAATGTTAGTGTGGCTGAAACATCAGTTCTGCTGATAAATGGAATAGTTTGTCTAAGGAAGTAAATAAATAAAATCCTTTAAGAAGTAATACTCTGAATTTTGCAAGGTTTTCTTAATTTTTCTTCACTATCCTGAGGTAGTAGTGCAGTAAATATTAAGTAGTACCTGGAAACTTAAAAAAAAAAAAAAAAACACTGAAAACTTTGGTCAACCTCTTAGACCAAACCTCTTAGAGGCAGGGGAGGCAGGTTTGAATAATTTTTGGTGGTGCCCAGAACAGGCCCAAGTCCCAACCCCACACACACACACACACCTGTCTTGTAAGCCAATATACAGTAACTCCTCACTTAAAGTCGTCCTGGTTAATGTTGTTTTGTTGTTACATTGCTAATCAATTAGAACAGTGACTCTCAAACTTTTTTTTTCTGCGGACCACTTGAAAATTACTGAGGGTCTTGGAAAACCACTTAATGATCTTTCCAAATGTTGTATGTACCGTTAGCTAACTATTGTAAAGCGCTTTGGATAAAAGTGCTATATAAAAAACCCTAAATAATTAACTTTTTTTGTTCTACACAGAAAAGCACACAACTCATATTTTAATATCAGTAGTCTTAACCTTTCTAATGCAATGAATATGCCCTCTCTCCCCTGCCGCAGCAGCCCCCAAGCTGGGACTGGGAAGGAGTGGGCTCTCTCCCCTGCCACAGCAGCCACAGAGCTGAAGCTGGGAAGGAAGGAGGTCTCTCCCCAGCAGCCGCAGCCCTGAGCCTCTTTCTCTGGCCGCCGTAGCCCTGCACGTCCCAAATTCCCCCCACCCCCTCTTCTCACACCACTGCCCCCTCCTACCTACTCCCTATTCCCCCCAAGGCCACCACCTCACCTTACATGTGCATCTTCTCCAGGGTCCAGGCACCTAATTAGAAGCCACCCAGGAGTGCACCTTAGAGGGAACTATCCATGGACCACCTGAATGGAGCTCGCAGACCACTGGAGGTCCGTGGACCACAGTCTGAGAACCTCTGAATTAGAGAACGTGCTTGTTTAAAGTTGCCCAATGCTCCCTTATAGTGTTGTTTGGCAGCTGCCTGCTTTGTTCCCTGCTTGCAGAAAGAGCAGCCCATTGGAGCTATCTGGTGGGGGCTTGGAATCAGGGTAGGCTGACAGCCCACCTATCAGCTCCCCGCTCCCCTAAGTTCTCTGTGTAGCTGCCACCCAGCAGGCTATCAATTGCTGGACAGTTCAGGTATCCCTCCCACCCATTGCTGTGTGCTGTTCCTGCCCTCTGCCTTGAAGCTGCTCCAGGAGCCTCCTGCTTGCTGTGCAGGTAGGGTGACCAGATGTCCCAATTTCATAGGGACAGTCCTGATTTTTGGGTCTTTTTCATATACAGGCTCCTATTACCCTCCACCCCCATCCTGATTTTTCACACTTGCTGTCTGGTAACCCTATGTGCAAGGTGGAAGCGGAAGAGGGATGTTGTTGTCAGGGTGTCTCCCTCCCCCATTCCTGCCCCCCCCCATCTCCACAGAGCGGGGGGGACACGACAGGGTTCAGATGGATGGAGCTTGCTGGCAGCAGCTGCTGTCTCAAAGTCTCTCTCACACAAACGGGGGGTGTGTCTCTGTCTCTCTCTCTGCCATGCTGTCTTCCTCTCTCCCCACTCCATTCCTGCTGCCTTATAGAGTGTGAGGCTGCATTAACAACACTTGAGGGCTCAGCCGAGTGCTGGTTCATCATTTAGCAGTAAGGCATTTCCTGGGAAATATCCCACCCTCTGACTCCACCACCTCAACAAAGCTTCACAATCATCATATACTGTGTACAGTATTAAATTGTTTGTTTAAAACTTATACTGTGTATATATATAAAATATAGTCTTTTATCTGGCAAAAAAAAAATTCCCTGGAACCTAACCCCCCATTTACATTAATTCTTATGGGGAAATTGGATTCACTTAACATCGTTTCACTTAAAGTAGCATTTTTCAGGAACATAACTACAACGTTAAGTGAGGAGTTACTGTATATTTTTTTAAATAATGTAAAAATGTGAGGGCTCTGGGGTGAGGGGGTTGGGTGCCAGAGGAGGCTCAGAGCTAGGGCAGAGGGTTGGGGTACAGGGGGTGTTGGCTCTGGGGTGGGGCTGGGGATGAGGGGTTTGGGAGGGCTCAGGGCTAGAGCAGAGGGTTGAGGTGCAGGCAGTGCGGGCTCTGGGGATGAGGAGTTTGGGTGAAGACAGGCTGCCCCAGGGCTAGGGCCAGAGAGGAGAATTCTCCCTCCCTGCAGGCAGCAGTGAGCTCCGGGGGAGGGCCCCTCCCACTTCCCCCCTGCACCACACTCACCTCACACCACTGTCACTGCACGTGCTCCTAGGGCCCCTCTCAGGTCCAGGAAGTCCCCTCATCTCCCCTGCAGTGGGTGCGGGAGGGGGCTGCCATCATATGTGTGCCTCCTCCCCTGCTGCTGCCCCTCACTGTAGCCTCACTGGGGGTGGGGGATGGGGCTGCCCCTTATCCAGCATGGGTCAGGAGCGGCGACTGCAGGCGGGGGGGGTTGCTGTGCTGGTGGAGGGTCCCATTGGAAAATGAAAGGGTCTCAGGGGGGAAGGGCAGGCTCAGGGTCAGCCTGCCCTGGCAGTAGTGGATGGGGGGCGCTAGGACCCTGCAGCGGCAGTTGATGCAGGGAGGCAGCATGGAGCTGCAGGGGAGAGACAGGGAGGCTCTGCTCCTGGGAGCCGGGAAGGCAAGTGGGGGCAGCAAGTAGGGGCAGCAAGTAGGGGCCGGCGGACACTCGGGGGAGGCGCATGAGGGTGGCAGGATGGGCGGCCCAGAACATTGGTGGAGCTGGGCTCCTGGGCCCTGAATATTGCTGGAGCCCAGGCACCATGAGCCCATATAACTGGCCACCTATGCTTAGAGGTTTACACTTCTTTCTAGTCACAAGTCCCAGGTAAATAATACTGAGGAGGTCAAATGCACTACAACAGACCAGTATCAGACTCCCATTCTGGTGTACCTGAAATAGAATAAACTCTACTAAGACAACACTCTGATGCCTCTGTTTCAGGATACCATGTGAGATCTGGACATCTGGAAGCATCAGCTGCCAGTATCAAATTAATACCTTCACTTGGCAGTGGCAATTAAATGAAAGCTTTCTAATGGACTGCCAACATTTTAAAAACTCAAGGCCAAGAGAGCAGCAAAGAAATCTGCAGCCTCACAGTTTGCTTTGACATGGTGTTGCCAGTGGCATTTTATGGCCATATCCTCAGCAGTATAAATCAATATAGCTTCATTAGTTTACACTGATTTAAGCCATCTGAGGATCAGATCCTTAAAGTTCAAGTTGGATGAGAGAAGCATGTATCATTCATGATATAGATGATTGATGTCAAGGAGTTTAGGGGAATTCTGCATTACTTACTATTAGGAAAAGAGACCCAAAAAGTAATGATTTCCTGTCTCCTGTTATGTTTAGCATAGCAACCTGACTGGAAACAGCCTTTTTTCAAAAGACTGTTTAATAGAAATCTATGATATCTTAGCATACAAGGGAATTTAAGCTCCATTATTGTTAACTACATTAAAATGTTTCTTTAAACCATTTTTAAAAGTGCTTAATTCTAGGAATGGTAAGAATCCATTTCAAAACAATTCAAACCTCCTAGTTTCAAGATCTCCTGATGGTATGAATCTTTTCCAGGTTTCAAATTCCATTTACGCACTGTATCTTTAAATAACTTTAATATCAGAAAGTAGAAAGAATGGAGGAGAAAAAAAGGTAAAAAAAAACATGGCATCAGGCTAACACAGTCCAGCAATGGTTAAACAGCAAGAAGTATATCTAAGCAATGACGGCATTCGGGATCTAAATGTCCAATCCTTATTTACATCAGTGAGCCTTTACTCATGTAACACTGGCTTCTATAGGACTATTCATGTAAGAAAACACTAATGTAAGTGTTGGACATTCAGACCTACATTTAGTAGCAGCAACATTTTTTTAGTATCAAGCATATGCCTCAAAAAGGAGACAGCAGCCAGGAGATGAAAAAGTGAACCATGGAAAAAAGAGAAAGTAGTAAAATTTGGAAGAGAGAGGACAGAAAGAAGAGGTAGGGAGGATCTGGAAACAGACAGGGAGAGTAAATAGTTGATTATTTAAAAAAAAAAGAAATAGTGAGAGGCACAAATGTAAAACTCTTCTGGACCCTATTGAATCAACTGGAGTTTTGTCACTGACTTCAATGGGGCCAAGATTTCACCCTAAAAAGAAACTATGGTCAAAATGCACCATCCTGGGAGCTCCACTAAGCCAAGGAGGTGTTGAGTTTTAGAATGATTAAAAATGTAACTACCTAACTTAAAATGCAGTTGGCACCTCCTCCCACAAAGAACATTTACCACCAGTTACCACATAGCGGTATCTGAGATACCACCATTTTTGCCTATGATAGAGGGAGGACTGAGGAGCATCAGATACCTAACTGTGATCAGTTGATGCATGTTGATATGCATGATAAAAAAAATCATGTACTACCTTAAAGGGCAGTTTGGAAAAGTGTTTTCACTGCAACTTAAATTGCATTTCCCATTAAAACATATATGAAGCATTTCTAAACAAGGTCTGTGCTGTGTAACAGCTAAAACTTTCTGAACAGAAATTAAATTAAATATTGGAATCTTATTTATTCCTGTGTAACGGCACTGGGGTCCATGGAGTTACTTCTGATTTTCAATGGTGTAACTGTGAGAAAAAATAAGGCCCAGTATTAATCCTTTCTCATTAGCAAATAAAGTAAGGGCTTTTAGGTTGAGATTCTGTATGGCATCATTAAGAGGCACAGCACAGAACTTGCAGCTCAGGGAGATAGGCGAGTATGGTAGCTTTAAACCACCATTGCCCTCTGCATCTCTTGGGCTGTTCTAAGGTCTGGTGAGACCTCTGGTGCAATTTAGACAGCCTGGTTCCAGTCTGTTACAGAAGACTGCCTGGACTGACCTATGGGCTGCATCACTGCCTGGAATCTCCTCAGTACTGTGCTGCTGCCACTATACCCCCTACACTAGGACATATGAGGGCGGTGTCAGGAGGCAGACTTACAGCTGTGTTCTGCCATGCCTATGCCAACAGGAACCTCCCTGGCCAGATATCGGGCTTTCAGAGACCCTTTCGGGGAGGGAGGGTTGGGGAGGGGAGTCAAGGGGACTTCAACACCTACCCTTAAAGACCTGAGATGGAAGGAGAAGGTTGTTTAAAAGTTGTAAATCAGCTTTCAGTTTAACTGCCTTGAAGTTGCAGGAAAGATACTGTATAGCAAATAGATTAAAACTAATAAAATGAAAAATGAAGGGTAGAGAAACATGAATAGTAACAATTTCATCAGCCACACAGCTTAGTAGTACCAAGGGGGAAAATGAAATCAGCTAGTGTTTGAGCAGTGTTTTCTTGATAACATTAGCTCTATCGCTTATACAGCCTCCAAGGAGCTAGTTCTTGTTTTCCTTGCTTGTGTAATTCATTTATTAGTTAAAATGTACAGCTGTCAACATAGTTTAGGTTCACTGCTATAAATCTAACACAAATTCTTTACGTTTCAAGGGCATGCAGTTAAAAAACCTAACAGTAAAATTTCCTCATCGGTTGCTAATAGATTTCTATTTCAGAGATATCATGTGGGAAAAAATTCCACTAGAAGAATATTCTTGTCAGTTCTTCAGAATTTTGTTCTACATGCTTTCTTTACCAGAAATATAATCATGCTCTCTGTTAATAGCCTTAGTCAATATGCCATAGCAGAAACTTCTCAGTCTTCAGAAATGTTTGGTGAATTTAATCTCATTCCTTGCAGAAATATTCCAGGGATAGGTCACATATTTGTGTGGTTTTAGGTTGGTTTGTATGTATATTCTGGCAATTTGCTGTATTTTCATTTATTTTTAAAAATTGTGATGTGCATTAGCTTATGTAACAGCCGCCATCTTGGCTGACACACCAGTGATTGACCTGGGAACTCCAGACCTAAAAACATGAACTGCTGCAGCTTGAGTTAAAGAGCCAATGCTTGTGGGAGGCTGTAACCAGGAGCAGCGCCAGGGTTTTTGGCGCCCTAGGCGGGGGTCCTCCCGCGCTCCCGGTCGTCGTCGGCAATTCTGCGGCGGGGGGGGGTCCCTCTGCGCTCCCGGTCTTTGGGGCACTTCGGCAGCGGGTCCTGGAGCGAGTGAAGGACCCGCCGCAGAATTGCCGCCAAAGACCCGGAGCACGGAAGGACCCCCCCACCACCGAATTGCCACCGAGGCCAGCAAAATGCCGCCCCCCCAAATCCTGGTGTCCTAGGCAACCGCCTAGGTCACCTAAATGGAAGCACCGGCCCTGGCTGTAACAACTCATACCCCCTGCAGATCAGTGTGAAGAGGGACTTGTAAGACCAGAGTGTTACTCTTGATCAGATATAGGCAGGTGTGACATTGCTACCCATCTTGAAGGACAAAATATATTAATGATTATTGTTATTTAATGCCATTTACATTTGAGTAGCACTCAAAGAACCCAAACAGAACCAAAGTCCTATTGTGCTAGACACTGTGCAAACACACAAAATGCTATGGTCCCTGTCCCAAGGAGCTTATGAGCTAATTTAAGACAAAATGCATCAAGAGAGTGTTACAAAAAATAAGAGAGAAAGAGAGGGAGGATGAAAGGAGCAGTAATGAGAGCTCTGGAAGATTGAGGGTTTTCCTTATAAGTTAATAAACAAAAATCAGCAATCCTCAAAAATAGGATGGAGTTTTAGCTACATTTATCTCTTGGAGATAAAAGGGCACTTCATGATTTTAAGCAAGCAGATAACAAGTCTCATAACTGCATGAAAGCTCTTGACTTAGCATAAGGGCTCAGATGTTTCCAGGTGTACAAGGGAGGGGAAGAGGTTCTCAGATGCTTTCCCAGCCACCACATCTGCTTGTGCCACCTGAAGCCAGTTCTCTGACTGGAGTACACAGTAACTGCTTCCTACTAGTACCACCATAAACATTCATTTAAAAGAGGTGGGGAAGATGGTCAGGTACAGAGGGGAGCTCACCAGGGCCAGCTCCAGGCACCAGCCTGGCAAGCAGGTGCTTGGGGCGGCAGCTCCGGAGAGGGGCGGCACATCCAGATATTCGGCGGCAATTCGGCGGATGGTCCCTCACTCCCGCTCAGAGCGAAGGACCTCCTGCCGAATTGCCACCGCAGATCATGATCGCGGCTTTTTTTTGGCTGCTTGGGGCCCTGGAGCTCACACTCCCTTTGAAAGGATGATGGTGTTTCCAAGCCAGCTTGAACTGCAGGGAACCCATGGGAGGTATTTTGTCTGAATTAGCTACAATTCCTTCTGGAAGTTTCTGCTTTAGCATTGCCCTGCCAAACCCTTTCAAGTATAGACTGCCACTTAAAGTTTCAGTCTGGCTCTAAATATGTTCTTTTTGATGTCCAGAGAAACTCGGTTCACCTTGTGGCACAACGTGGCCCTTTGCTCCTGTCTTCCTGCAAAAATGGTTCTGACATGTCCAGTTTGTAACCACTGCTGTGCACTTTATTTGTGTTATGTCAACCACCACCCTCTTAAAGTCCCATGCAGCAATTCTATTTACAGTGCCATACAGTCATCATCTTCCCCCTTTTTGCCAGAGAGAAGAGAGGGAAGAGATCTCTCAATGCAAAAATCTCTCCTTACTCCAGCCCTTTCTCGTTCTTCTCCCTTCCTTTCTAATGGAAGGCAGTTTCTTCCCCCTCACTTTCTCTCCATTACTGGAGGTTTTATTAAGACAGTGCCTCTCCTCTCCCTCTTTAATTCTCTCTTCAAAATTATTTTAAACTTTCCCATAAAGTACTTCTTGGCTACCAGGCTCATGCCAATATTTAGCATTAAATGGAAAGTTTCAGAGTAGCAGCCGTGTTAGTCTGTATCCGCAAAAAGAAGAACAGGAGGACTTGTGGCACCTTAGAGACTAACAAATTTATTAGAGCATAAGCTTTCGTGGACTACAGCCCACTTCTTCGGATGCATATAGAGTGGAACATATATTGAGGAGATAAACAAAAAAGTTTGTTTTCTCTTAATTAATTGGCCTCTCAGAGGTGGTAAGACAACTCCCACCTGTTTATGCTCTCTGTCTGTGTGTGTATACATATCTCCTCAATATATGTTCCACTCTATATGCATCCGAAGAAGTGGGCTGTAGTCCACGAAAGCTTATGCTCTAATAAATTTGTTAGTCTCTAAGGTGCCACAAGTCCTCCTGTTCTTCATTAAATGGAGTTTACCACCCACTTTGCTGCAGTAGATGCTGCAATCTCTATTATGCTGCTCATGCCATCTTTTGCAGAAAGTCTGACAAAGTGCTATGTAAAATGGCAAAGCAAAGGGTCTGTAGCTAGAGAGAGATTCAAATTGTATCTACTAATAAAAAGTATCGGGGGGTAGCTGTGTTAGTCTGTATCCACAAAAACAACAAGGAGTCTGGTGGCACCTTAAAGACTAACAGATTTATTTAGGCATAAGCTTTCATGGGTAAAAAACTCACTTCTTCAGATGCATGGAGCCCGTGCATCTGAAGAAGTGTTTTTTTTTACCCACGAAAGCTTATACCCGAATAAATCTGTTAGTCTTTAAAGTGCCACCAGACTCCTAGTTGTTTTTACTAATAAAAAGACATCAACAGTTTCCATGGGAGGTTGATTATATCCCAAAATCCTAATGTAGGATACTTGTCTGATCATTTGTGCATCATTTGATTTGACCACTATATGCCAACACCACTGTGCTCTTCCAAAATACAGCTGTTTCACAGCAGTGATTGTATCCTGAGCAATGAGGAGAAACCAAAAGGACTGTGCATATACCGAGTTCTTTTCTACAGGTTTAAAAAAAAAAAAGACACCCAGACACTGGTCACCCGGCTGTTTAACGGAAAAATCCTATCCCATAGTAAAATCCCACCCATCCCACTTCCTCGTGCACTTTGATCTGTCCATATTTCCACAAGAGAATGGACACAGGGAATAGAAGGGAAGAATATAAAAGTGAAGAATAGTAGGAAAGGAGAGGACAGAAGAGGAAGCAGGAAGAGAGGGCAAGTAAGGAAGGAAAAAAGGGAGAGCAAGAATTAGAAGTGAGGATTAGAGAGGAAGGAGGAGTAGACAGAAGCAGCCATTTGAGGATGATAGTCTCTACTGACAACTTTTCACTCATGCCAGATGCAGCAAACGTTCTGGCCCGGGGGGAGTTGCCACCAAAACCTTTTCAATCTCTGGGAGGAGTCCCTTCCAACTTCATTCAGTTTGTCAGTTAAATTAGCTGCTGCTCTAAGGGCCATGATTAAATGAAACTGTCCATTTTTCTTTCTAAATAACCTTGTATTCCTGGGCTCGATCCTGCTTCCATTGAAGTAAATGACAAAACTTCTATTAATCTCAGTGTAGCCGGATCAGGCCCTGCACCTCATATTACATGCGGGATAGTAGCTGGAAGAGAACCAGCATGTGAGTTCAACAGCAATCACTGGTAGTATTGGTCAGAGATGCTTGCGAAAGAGCTTGTTAGTCACAACTTAAGACAAGGATCACTTTGCCTATCTATTCTCAATTTTCCTCCGAAAGGGAAGAATTTATTTTTCTCTTTCACCAGAATGGAGATGCCACCTCTCCTATATATTATGAACCTGGTGGCAGTGCCAGACCATTGCAGTAAAAAAAAAAAAGTAATCGGGTTACACAGCACAATATGAAATTATAAATTATACTCAGTACCAAAAGAAAGCGTAAAATACCAGGATTAGTATTCAGTGACTATTTCATATGGAAAAAACACATAAATGATCTTGAAAACTAGTGAGAGGTTCCATTGCTTTCACTACAGCAGGCAAGTTACTACAACAGACTGCAGAGTAAACAAAACAGAATTTACGTTCATTCGAACAAACAATGGGTGGGTGATAATTTCCATGGTAGTTGGATCTAGTGTTAACTGAATGAACTGAACAAATCTAATTTAGTTTTCTGGTTAAGTACTCAAGAGACATTTTTTCCTACATATAAATATTTGCATTCAGTTTAGCCTAAAAAATACTTTACAAGGACAGCAAAAAATTACTTTCTGATAAGTCTGGCTGCTCAATTATGCAGTGTTAATAGGCTTTAGTGGAGTCTTGTGGTCACCTGGATCAAAGATCTGTGGTACGGTGGATCAAATCTCAGAATTCTAAATGGGAAATAGCCAGTTCAGAAACCAGACTGGACTAACTCTGGCCATTTTACTACCATTTTATTTGGCATCACCTTTCTGACAGTGCTGGTGTCATGTGTGCTAATGCTTGTACTAGTACACCTCTACCCCAATATAACATGACCTGATAGAACACGAATTCGGATATAACGTGTAAAGCAGCGGGGAGTCCCCCCCCTTTAAAGCACCGCCTGAGCTCCGCTGCTTTACTGCATTATATCCAAATTCGTGTGGAGCCCCAGGACCTTTAAATCCCCGCCCGAGCCTGGCTGCCGGAGCCTCGGCGGTGATTTAAAGAGCCTGGGGCTCCCCGCAGCAGCTGGCACACTGGGCCCTTTAAATCACCACCGGGCCAGTATGTCGTACCAGACCATACCCGATATAATGTGGTCTCACCTATAAGGCGGTGAGATTTTTTGGCTCCCAAGGACCGCGTTATATCGGGGTAGAGGTGTATCCCTCTGATGTTACTCTCTGCTATATTGTTGTGCTTCCTTGTTTCTGTTTACATTGACACTCATCGAATATTATGGTTATTGGTTGCTTATTAGTGAAACATACACACACTCTTTGGTTTTGGGGAGAAGAAGAAAAAAGAAGGAAAAAGTAGAAGGAAGGAAGGACAGAGGAGAGAAAGAGGAAGAAAAGATGGGTGGGAATAAAGGACAAAAAATAATTCGTAGTTTATTAGTCCTATTTTTAAAATCTTGCTAGCACATTTGAAGTTGTTCTTTTCAGTTCCCTTATAAAAGGTGTATTCAGGGGCATTTTCAGTAGTTGCCTTTAATTTCTTTTGCTTAACTTTTCATGGAATTTTCAATCAAATTTTCAGCTTCTGTGGGACTGGAAATTTGTGTGATCAAAGAAGCCTCCAGGTTCCTTTATCCAAAATAGGGTGACCAGACAGCAAATGTGAAAAATCGGGGTGGGGGTGGGGGGTAATAGGAGCCTATATAAGAAAAAGACCCAAAAATCAGGACTGTCCCTATAAAATCGGGACATCTGGTCACCCTAATCCAAAAATACTCCAGTCCCTTCATGCTGACTTCTGACCCTGTCAATTAATTTCACAGTAACACAGAGACAGAGTAACAGAGACAGAGAAACTCAGAAGTAGATAGATTAGACAGATAAAGTGTAGACCTATGACATGAAGATGAGATTTATTCACAAAAGGGGTGGAGAGAGGAAGGGAAGGGACCCAGTCCCCTAATCCCAACAATAGCTTTCCAATCTGAATATATTTTTGAGGGATGTCCTTGGCTATGTTAAAACCATTTGGCCTTTCAGAAGGATGACACACAAACTTGTCAGGAATTTTCTTACAAGGACAAAGAAGAAAAAGCTTGATTTGAAATTTAAAGTCATAGAGGGTTTTTTAATCACCTCTATTTTATCTCTCACACACACACAAATCCCCTGGGGCTCTGATGACCTTGTATGCAAAGCAGGGAAGCTCTCAAGGTTTCTACAGATGCAGTAGCAGCACATTAACCTTACTCATATTTTATCTGATTTGATTTTAACAAGCAAGCACATGACTGTTCATTTTGGTGGTTGATGCCAAAAAAGCAGCTGATTTTCAGGGAAGCCTCACTTGGAAAACCTTTTCTTATTTTTATTTTTTGTAATGTTAAAAATGGTGAATCTCAATTCTAGTACTGTCAATATTCCAGAGTTAGTTTAATTTACAGTATTTTTAAAACACAAATAGAATCATTATTCCATGAAAAAGTAAGCATTCTTTCAATTGTTAACTCTGTGGAATAAAATGTCCAATGTCTTCTCTGAATAAATTTGAGATGGAGTATTTATTCATTAAGGCCAGTTTCTGCCACCATTACTTGTGCAGAGCAGTACCTTACTCTGTGAGTAGTTTTACTAATTTCACTGGAACTACTTGCTCACTAAAGCCTCATTCCTGCAAATGACTCCAGATGGCAGGCCCCTGAGACCACAAAGAGCCTTGCTGAAGTCACAAGCTGCAGGGTTAGGGCCTTAGATACTATTCTTTGTGAGTAAGAGAGACACAATATGTCCCCGAGTCTGTGTCACAGGCTAGTCATATCATTCCTTTTTCTGAGAGTCATGAATTTTCAGGAAATTTTATATATATATATATATATATATATATATATATATATATATATATATACACACACACACATAATTTCTGTGTCTCTGGAGCTCCCCACACACCCTCCCCCTTCTCCACCTACCAGACTGGGAGGGAGGGTGCTCAGGGCTTCTGCCAAGTGGGGTAGGGGTCTAGCCCTGTGGGAGGCACTTGCTGGGGCTCAGGGCTTCAGCCCTGCTCTGGCTGAAGCCCCAAGTATCGACAGGCGCCTCCCATGGGACTGAAGCTCCTAGCCCCAACAACATGCCTCAGGGCGGTGCGCCTGACTCTTGAACGTCTGAAGATTATCATATGCAGTTCGGAGGATCAGTATGTTTGGCTCCCTGATATATATCAACATGTTCCCTTCCCAGTTTACTCCTTAGCTCACCTATCATGTGTCATGCTCTGCTAATTTCCATGTAATACACCATTGCATTCTTTTCTGCACAATTTACTTTCCAGATGCTTAGAATCACAGACTATTAGGGTTGGAAGAGACCTCAGAAGGTCTGCTCAAAGCAGGACCAACACCAACTAAATCATCCCAGCCAGGGCTTTGTCAAGCCAGGCCTTAAAAACCTCTAAGGATGGAGATTCCACAACCTCCCTAGGTAACTCATTCCAGTGCTTCGTCACCCTCCTAGTGAAATAGTGTTTCCTAATATCCAACTTAGACCTCCCCCACAGCAACTTGAGACCATCGCTCCTTGTTCTGTCATCTGCCACCACTGAGAACAGCTGAGTTCCATCCTCTTTGGAACCCCCTTCAGGTAGTTGACGGCTGCTATCAAATCGCCCCTCACTCTTCTCTTCTGCAGACTAAACAAGCCCAGTTTCCTCAGCCTCTCCTCGTAAGTCATGTGCCCCAGCCCCCTGATCATTTTCATTGACCTCCACTGGACTCTCTCCAATTTGTCCACATCCCTTCTGTAGTGGGGGTCCCAAAACTGGACGCAATACTCCAGATGTGGCCTCACCAGTGCCAAATAGAGGGGAATAATCACTTCCCTCGATCTGCTGCCAATGCTCCTACTAATGCAGCCCAATAGGCTGTTCTTGGCAACAAGGGCACACTGCTGACTTATATCCAGCTTCTCATCCACTGTAATCCCCAGGTCACTTTCTGCAGAACTGCTGCTTAGCCAGTCAGTCCTCAGCCTGTAGCGGTGCATGGGATTCTTCCATCCTAAATGCAGGACTCTGCACTTGTTCTTGTTGAACCTCATGAGATTTCTTTTGGCCCAATCCTCTAATTTATCTAGGTCACTTTGGACCCAACCCTACCCTCCAGCATATCTACCTCTCCTCCCAGTTTAGTGTCATCTGTGAACTTGCTGAGGGTGCAATCCATCTCATCATCAGATTAATAAAGATGCTGAACAAAACCAGCCTCAGGACCGACCCCTGGGGCACTCCGCTTGATACCAGTGCTTGTTTTCTTGATACAGTGCTTGTTTTCTGTTTATATTGTTTCACAATTTCTTTCTGCCCTATTGCTTACTTTTAGTTTCCCTTGTTTTCCTTTCAGCAGCCTCCATTTTGCCTCTTGTTTTATTTCTATGTATTTTTCTACCAGTTTTCTTTCTGAGATTCCTATCTCCCTCATCGTCAGTGATTATTGTGCTAGTGACATCCTTCTCTTCTCCCCCTTAAACCCACATTACCTCTCTCCCTTTCCCTCACATTACCTTCTGCCCTCCATTCTGCTTCTACTTGTGCTGACTGCCCTCCCTCAGAGCTCCCATTTGCCTTCAGTTTCTGTCCTAGCCTATTAACTTACACTGATTCACAGCTTGGCTGCCTTGAGCTCTGCACCTGCTACTATACCTGAATAGTATAAACTCCCATGGACCCTCTGACAGAGCTTTAGAAGTATCAGTATAATATGCAGTACAGTGTTGATTCTTTGGGGCCAAATATTCAACTGTTGGTATTTCAGTTTTACCTACAAGTTGTGGGCATGCAACCAATGCCCTAAAATATGTGCATGCCCCAAACCTATATTTGCATATCCAAACATTTGTATACACAAAACAGGCCCATTCAGACCTATATGCATGTTTAATTGGCTGTTTTGCATGTGTGAATAAGCTCTGAAAATAGTTTATTAATATTTATTTATTTAGACAGTGCCAAGAGAGTGCAAACTGCTTCCCTAAACACTTAAAAGACAAGGTTCTTGCCCCAAAGAGTTTCAAGCCTAAACACATGCAAGCATGAGTCTTAGGGCAGCAGTTCAAATGAAAGAAGGAGTTGAGGCAATGTAAGAAGGCTCTCGAAAAAAAAAGTAGGATTTAAAGATCCATTTGATGAATGGCATGGGGGGGGTATAGGTTTTAGAGGCAGTGAGCCAGGAAAGAGATTCAAGAGAGGGGATGAGAATCTCAGCTGCAGGGTTTTGGACACACTGTAAGGGACCAGCTGAGGTACAGGAAGGAAGGTCAGGAAGTGGGAGAGGATGGGATCAAGGGGGCACATGGAAAGGTAAGATGAGGAGAACAGGCGGTGAAGTTGTAAAGATCCTATATCTAATTATTACCCAGCACGTACTAAGCAATGTCTGTTTTCACCTTACCTTTGTGAATCTTTGTGAAAAATCCTGACTCCATTGAATTCAATGGTAAAACTCCTATTAACTTCAATGTGTCCAGGATTTCACCCTTTCTTTTTAGATCTTTCCTAGGATGAAATTGAATAAGCCCCACAGTAATAGTTAAGTCCCCAACCCAGGATCTAAGTAATGCAAGACACCCTGTGAGAGCCCTTGAGATATATATAGGACACACATGTATATGAATGGAAGTCAGTATCAGTGCTCAATAAATTGGCCACATTTGGCCCATACTTATGCCTGTTCAACTCCACTGAAGGTTTATCTGAAGACCAAATTTGGTCCTATAACTTTAAAACATAGGATTGTAAGCCATCATCAATCATTAGAAACAATGCCTGAGTTATTTTTTCAATATTGGTACTAACTATATAATTATCAATGCAGATGGGGTTTAATCGCTTTAACAAAAATATAGCTGTGTTGTTGTGGGGCTGTCATTTGCTGCTCATTAATGATTTTTTTTTAACAATTTCACAAGAACATCAGATTAAAAATAAATAATTCACTAATGGGCATGAAGGGATATTAATGAAGGAAACCGTTTTAAAATCTGCCCAGCACTTTTGCATTGTGATTGGTGTTAAATATGTATTATTGCCACTATGTTAGTGAAAAACCACTTTACAAGTAGTGCCAGGTTGGTTGAAAAAAGTAAAAGCACATTTGAAAAAAAAATAAAAAATAAAAATCCATCTTTGGTGCTGTTAAGCATTGATTACATTTTATAACAGCAATTCTTTCCCCAAATAATTTCCTCTACTATTGTCCAGTTTGTTAAAAGGTTGACTGAGCTGCAGGTATAAATCAATTTTCTGTAGATTGTCAATAATGAGCTATTTATAAAACGTATACCTATTGCTTCCTCCCTGCCCCCTATTGTTAAATATTGATTCCTTTCACAAATTGCACACTTAATTAGCGATGAGTCAGGGCTTTATTTTATTATCCAAACTTTACTTCTCCTTCTGCTACAGAACACTAGTAGGCTTCAGCAAGATTTTCCAGGGGATTCTGAATTTGCTCTATATTACAAAGTGCAGTTCACAAAGCAATCAAGGAAATATATTGAACTACTAGAAAACTAGATTCCGGGGCCTGAATAGCACAGGGAATTTGTAGTAGGATACACAGTCTTTTACCAGTTAGTCACTAGTACAAAATACAGTCTTTGATTCATGAATCATACAGACTTTGGGTCCTGCTGTATTTTCAGGACATAAATAGGCTGAAATTTAGCCTAAATTTGAATGCAATATTTCATTTAATTTTGCTCATTGTTTGAACTCTAGTATTTCTAAAAAAGACTAAAGAAAAATAACTTTCTCTAATGTGTTCTCTTATGTTCTAGTGGATACATAAGCAGTTATACTATTTTTTAAATCATATGATATGTATTTAAACTTCAGATATCTATTTTTAAAAGTGGATTTTGACCCAATGGACCATGATGTCCATTATGGGGATTTTAGACAGCGCTATTAAAATAATCATATAGATAGGAATATTAATTCAGTCCATGGAACAAAGACAAGAGAGAGGTACAGAGAACAATACTTTAGAGTTATAGGACCACAAAAGACAACATTAAAGAAAATATCAAGACATTCCTTACGTACATCACAGGTACATAGGAACCTCAAGCACATCATAAATGGAAAGCCTGCAGCAGAGTCAGTGGATTTACTAGACCATAAGGATTAAAAAATAATAGGTTGGCATTGGCTGGGAGGGAATGCAAAGAGATTAAGGGTGTAAAAAGAAAATACATTATTTATTTGCATTGATTTTCATCAGAGAGAACAGGGGAAATAACTACTCAGGGGTTACTCTTCACACATAATAAAAATGAAGCAATGCTGGACATAGAGGTATAAAAAAAGGGGGGGTAGTGGAACTTGAGAAATTATATTAAATAGATTTCCCAGAGCAGATTCCATTTGTGCCAGATTTCTGAAGGAATTGCTGAACAAATTAGCTCAAAGCCAGACTGCCTGGGCCTTCTATGGCTGTGCACTGAGGTACAAAGGACTTGAGGAGCTTCCCCCATTCCTCAAAGTCCACGTAAGAACCAGACAGATTTTTATTCCCTACAGAGGGCACAGGGAGCAGATGGGGATTGTCCCACAGGGCACATGGAGAACATGCTCTATCTCATAAAAGAGAGTAATAGCTGGCACATTGCCATTACATATCCATAGCTCTACGAGCCATTCAGCTCTGCACTGCTCTAAATGCAGGGCCAAGAAAATAGTTAAGCATTAAAACAGCAACTATACCAAATGGCTGTTCACAGCTTTAAGAAAGGTACAAAGGGTGACCCTAGAAATTATGGACCAATGAGTGTTATGTCAATATATTAAAAAAAAAAAAAACTTGTGAAAATCATTAAAAATAAAGCACCTGACTACAGCCATTAGGTATAGCTGACAAAGCACTTAAGTGCACGTTTAACTTTAAGTCTCATTATTTCAATGGGACTAGTTACATACTTAGAGTTAAATATGTGCTTAAGTGCTTTGCTGGATAATGGCCAAATATATTAGAAAGAAACCAGCACCTCTTCTGTAAGAGTAAACCATGACTCTGTACCCCAATAGAACTCTTTGTAAAAGGTAACAAAATAGGGATAACGTAGCACTGACTGATAAAATATTAAGATTTCAAAGGCTTTTAAAAAGTCTGTCACAAAACACAATGAAGGAAACTTGATAAATGTAGTGTGGGAGGCAAAGTCTTTTATTGGATTAAAAACTAGACATGATAAAGGGTTCAAAAGAAGGATTAAATGACTGGTATTCAGCAGAGAAAGAGACTAACAGTACAGCTTGGTGAGCATTAGAAAAGTTTTTTCCATAAAGATTTATTTGAATTCTGAAATTAGTTCATTTCAGCATTGTTGGTGCCCCTCCTGTGTTCACTTTCTGTGACCATTCATGGGATTGAATTTTACTAGCATGAATTTTTTGAGAAGTGATTATTATTAAGCTTGTACTCTGATGCAAAAATACACTTTCTATGAACATTTTCACTAGAATACTCCTTAGAAGAATCAACCAACTATATTACAGAAACAATACCATGTGACTGATGTGAACTAATAAACAACACAACTCAAATTTCTGATTTCCAGTTTCAAACTGCAAACCATTCCTGTTTGTTCTTGTATTATGGGAAAGGGCAAGTCAGGTCTCAATAAAATCAAAAGACAATGGACCATGGCCAGTACAGCCCAGGAGTGGGAGGGAACAAAGCCTTTATCCCACCTTTGTGGTTCTGCCAATCTCTGGAAAAATCAGAATGTGATTCAGCTGTAGTCAGTTTAGAGCACCTACAGGGCTGTTCTATGTTCCACAAGCAGCAATGATTCCCCCACCCCAATGAGCTATTGCATATGTAGGGGATTGCCAGAGCTCAAGGGTTCTCTGATGGGGCCCCTGACATGGAGTGCTGTGTGCCAGATTCTCTGCCTGGAGAGTTCCCTCATCTAGGTGAATCTCCACATAGTGGGATCCACCAGCTAGTTTCTTTGCACTGCCAGAATGGTGTCAAAAAGCCAGAGCAGGAAGACGATTCTAGTCTGAGAGAGGAGTAATTTGTATGCTATGATTAACTTGTGAAACTCACTGCTGCATGATATTATAGAGGCAAAGAATTTAGTAACATTCAGCAAAGAATTAGACATTTATATGAATCAAAGGAGCATCTGTGGTCACACAGCTAGGATAAATTATCAAGGCCCTCAAACATTATGTTTCAGGACATAAACCAGCTAAGATAAAGGGAAAAAGTTACCTTCTCTGCAAAAAGATTGCTATCCAGCAGTATATCTTCAATGACCATGGATAGAGACAGAGTACTGCAACAAATGGACAATAACTACATTTTGACATGGCAATTCCTACATTCATATTCTCTTTAAAGGGAATACAATCATATATAAATTTAAAAAATCAGGAGAAAACTCTGGGGTGCGACATGGCTGCTTTGCTAGCACAGGGTGCTTGCTGTGAATTCTGCCTGTAACCAGCACCCTCGTTTAGGGGAGTATTCTCATGGCATATATGGTGCAAAGAGAGCAAAGGAGACATGACCAAGAATTCCCTATATCTACCATTTTGACCCTGGGGCAGCTACAACTTATGCCAGGCACCCAGCTTAATTCACAACAGGTTCAAGACTGAGGAGCATAAAGCATGAATTAATGCTTTCTTTGTAGCCCTATTGCCAAACTTGCACTCCCTGCAGTTCAGCCAAGCTCAGGATATGCCCATTATCTTTGAACTCTTCTCTAGTGTACATGAAAGCTTAGTTTCAGCAAGAAGACAGTTTACAAAAAAGAGGGCTTGTAACAGTGATGCTGGCATACCCTTAATTAAAGGAGGGCAAAAGGGTGCTACAATAATCTGTAGATTTTATATATCCAAAAGTATTGATAAAGGGAGTCTTTCCACAGAACATCGTTAATAGCTGTTCACGTTAAATCTGGGCAGCTTGATGCAGCTCTTTTAGTACCAGAATATTACAGCCCTCATCATCATTCCTGCAGTTCATGATTTTAGTGCAATAACAGCCCTTTGATCCTGCCTTAGGTTAGTAATTACCAAATCAGCCTTTATCTACTGGTAACAACTGGTTTGGAGACATTACTCTACACATATTAATGTCACCATGGTAATAAACTTTCTTGTTATAAAATGTGAAAACATATTAACCTGTCTAATACAGTATAATATGCATCTATTTCTTTCCTGGAAAATGATGATCCACCAACATTTCACATTAATATCAAAAGGGATACAAATAAAGCATAGTAATAAGCCATAATATGCAGAGAACATGATAATATAACAAAACTGCAATGAAATTATTTTGAGTAATGTCATTATTGCTAAGCAGATTTTCACTTATATTACTTTCTAGTTAGCATAACAGACCATGCCAAAATGTTAATTTATAAATAATGCTGAATATTCCATCATGTGCTACACTTGCTTGCTTGGAACTCCTGTGCTACATTAAGTGACACTTAACAAGTCTGACCAGACGCCTCCAGTTGTCATTCACCACCTAGCACCACTGCAGTTAAAGGTCTGCATTGTAATTACAGATCACTTCTATGAAACTCCCATTATAAACTCCTATTTTCATAGAATTATAACTTTGTTATAGACATTCTTTCTGGACTGACTGAACCAAGAAGTTCCTAGCTGAGGAACAATTTTTTTGTTCAAATTAAAATATATACTTTGTTTACCCTTTTGAAAAAGGAATGTGAGAACCAAAGCAGAGAGCAATTTTCTGTACATTTTGCTCTCATTTTATATGACCATAACTTTAAAAAGTTTACTACTGAAACTTGGCAGGCTGTTGGGTATTTGTTTTGGCACATGAATGTGGAGGCAAACCTATTGGAGATACTGTGCAATGGGAGCCTTTTCTAGAACAGTGCAAATGGAAAAATCATAAGCACAAGCCATTTTACTCCTTCCTCATAGCTTGTGTCCTGTGGCAGCCACGGATTATGGCCACTGTGTTCTTCCTATTTGTAACCACTAAGACACCACATACACTAGAAAATGGCCCATTGCTGACAACATCTCCTCTCCTCCTCCCTCAGCTACTTTTGAAAATGATTTAGCTGCTGGTGTCACTCACTCACTCACGCCTGTCACCCCAACCGGGGTATGGGCCGCCAACAATAGATCTCCAGAGTCCTCTATCCTGGGCCATTTGCTCTAGCTGGTTCCAGGTATAGCCCATTTTTATGCTATCAGCCTGAAGGTCGCGTCGCCAGGTGTTTCTTGGACGGCCTCTTTTCCGCTTGCCTTGGGGGTTCCACCGCAATGCCTGTCTAGTGATGTTGGTTAGCTGCTTGTGTAGCTGCTGGTGTAGCCTGAATAAAACCATAGGGATTTGGTTTTGTCTTTTGTATCATCTTTGTATGTTTTTTTTTCCTAAAAAAGAACTACAACGTATCAGGGAATAAGTAAAGAATATACACCTCTACCCCGATACAACGCAACTTGATATAACACGAATTCGGATATAACGCGGTAAAGCAGTGCTCCAGGGGGGCGGGGCTGCGCACTCTGGCGGATCAAAGCAAGTTCGATATAACACGGTTTCACCTATAACTCAGTAAGATTTTTTGGCTCCTGAGGACAGCGTTATATTGAGGTAGAGGTGTACAAGTTAATTGCCATTGCTAATTGCTGCTTTGTAATAGTTGCACTTTACAACCTACACAGGGCATACAAGACAGGTGTTGCAACCTTGCACACAGGGTCGCAGCACCATTCAGGTTTGCTCCAGGTCACAATACCACTCAGAAGATAAAAGTCTATGACCTGAGTTAAATCTGATGCCTGCATCAAACCCAATTACTTGTGGTTGAAATAGAAAAACATCCAAACTGGTATAAATTGGCTTCAGTAGCGATACAGTGATTTGCACCAGCTGTGGATCTGGCCCATAGTATGCTGGTGTCATATTGTAGAGTGTTTTTATATTTGTTACCCATGTATATAAGTGAATATTGGATATTCCTGGATCTCTGGAGCAAGTATTTAATCCAGTCTAGTCCGTAACATTGACATAATCTGCACAACTAATAATATTACATACATTTTGCAGTGTCCTTGTAGGCAGTAGGTAAGCTTATTAATTAAATGGTTCACATTTCCAGGTGTCAAACATGGATTTTGCATTTATCATTTGTGTTTATCACATGTAGGTCAAGTTATTTCTACTACCAATATGGTCATATTGGTAACATTAATTTTTCAGACAGTATTATAATTGATTATGCCAGACAAACAGAGCTGGAGTGAAAATGAATGACGTACCTGCCATTTTTACTACCTAAACTCAAAAATTTTAAATAATGAAGCACTCTACAAACAATGAAATATGGCTAGCTTGAATGAATATATTTTCGACAGTTTGATGTTCTAGCCATATTTTATTTGGAATTATGCATTTTAAATATTATTACAGAAAATGTTAGTGACATCTAGTGTAGATTTCAAAACCAGTTCTTAAATCTCATACATTTCCTTCCTTTCCTCAAAGTAGATATATTCCTAGTAGTCGTCACAGATGGGTGAATGTTGTGAAAAAATATTTTGTGAATAAGAATTTTCTATGGAACTTGCTTTCCTTTGGCTTTGTCAGCACCTTTTCTGTTCACTTTCTGTAACTATTCTAACCACAGACTTTTACTGCCATGAATACTCATAAAAAATGAATATTAAGATTGATTGTTTCAATATTTATTACAATTGAATGTTGACTTGCATAACAACCAACTGTGTGAATTTCAAATTACATAATTAATACATGAATGTGCAATTTAATATTCAAATAGTAGCTGGTTAGTTACATAAGTCACCCAATCAGGGAACAGAAAAATACCATGTGACTCAAATTTTCCAAAACAGTGAACAATTTGAATATTTACAATCAATTGCTTATGAAGAATCTGAAGATTAAAAATTATGTGAAGAAATTCACAAATAATTACAAACACTAGATATATTTTAAAAAATTTCAATTAACAATTTTACTTAGTTGTTCGTTACAAATTATTTGCTCATTTCTACTAGTAAGACTTGTGTATCACATCCATACTTCCCCAAAAGGAACTCTGAAAGCAATTTGTAGTTTAAAAAAAAAAAAAAGTCCTTCTGCATATTTTTTCCATTTTTAAATTAATGTTCTATTTTTATTTTCAATATTTCATAATGAAAATGAAGGAGTCTCTAAGTCATAACTGCAGCGCTGGTCCATGGATTTGCCAGTTCCTATCTCCCTTTATGTCAGACTTAATGCAGATATCTATAGGACTACTGTTTCTTATATGACTCTTGTAAGCAAAGGGTGACTGGAAACTTAACATAAATTTGGCTATTCAACTTTAGTTCTTTGCAACATAGGAATAAGTGAGTTGCTATACAGAAATTGCTCATTCTGTTGAATACAGAATTATATAAATGTTGTGCTCCAATAGATATAATTTATGCACAGTGCACACCAGTATGCTTGTATAACCCCAATTTTCACACATTGGGGGATCTGATTTTCATGCCTAAATCAGCTGCATGCAAAGGCTCACTCACACTTTGACAGGGCACTCCTGGAAAATGTGTGCTATATTGCTTCACTTTGTCCAGAAGAAATATCTTAATATTTCTATCCATGCATTATTTCTGAATGGAGAAAGACTCTGTACTAAGAGCCTATTATCATTTAATTTCCAAAGGTCAGATCTACAGGGACTTTGGGGCCAAAGAAAGTTCACTGACCATTTTGTCATTAAAATAGTCATGTACATAGTACAGCTCAAATCTTGGAAATAAACACTCTCGGGCATTCTTTGAAGACTAAGACGACTTTGGTAGGGGCATAGCATGGCAAAGGTGTCTTTTTCTTGAAGCTAAAATGTAAATGTCCCGGAGCTGTAATGTTCTTTTGTTAAAATGATTCTAATCGGTCAGTGCTTCTTCAGTGCTCCAGGTTAGAACAACTGCAGCATCCTATTCATCAGCCCCTTCTTCTCCAGACTACAATATAAGAGAATCATATCTATATTTTAATGGTTCTTTCCTCTTCACTGATGCTGAGGACATCTTCAGAGCAGCCCCTAGAGTTTTCAGAGCCCTGTAAAAAGACAGGCATGTGGGGTCTCAAACAGACATTGGCAATCTGCCGAGGACATTTTGGGCAGAATGGTTTGGCCAGGGCCGGCTCTACTGTTTTTGCCGCCCAAGCAGCGTGCCGAATTGCCGCCGCAGATGGCGGGGGCAGTCCATGTGCCGTTAAGGCGGCACGTGCGTTTCCGCGGCGGCAATTCAGCAGCAGCTTCTGTCTTCAGCCGGAAGCCGCCGAATTGCCGCCGTGGGCAGCTGAACATAAAAGCTGCCGCCAAATTGCCGCCACCGTGGAAACATGCGTGCTGCCCTAATGGCACACAGACTGCCCTCGCAAAAACACATGGAGTGTCGCCCCTTGCAGATTGTCGCCCCAAGCACCTGCTTGGAATGCTGGTGCCTGGAGCTGGCCCCGGGTTTGGCACCCAAACAACTTGGAGTGATTTTAGTAAGGGGAATTTGCATCACTTTGTCTAATTGGAAAGGTATGAGAGCATTTCTCAACTGATCAGGTAACTTGGAAGATTTGGGCGGATGAATTGACAGCAAAGTATTTGGATTGGGGTGCTAGAGTTGGTCAGATATGTGGCCAGTATTGCTACAGCTATGTAGATCCATCAGCCAACCTTCCGCTCAAGTAGAGGGCTGGGCACAAAGTCCGTCAGACAAGACTACTGCAGCCTTGATGCTTCAATAGATGCCACAAAGAATCTCTGAAACAACTTTACACCTAGAGGGGAGAGAGAGCATCTGCTCCCCCATCTCCGTAGAGCTCTCCTGTGCACAGGTGCTGTACTGAAGCTGTTCACAAGACCCAGGATTTGACTCACTGAAGCTGAAGTCCATTGATTTGAGTGAAAGCACGTACATGAATGAGTGCCACTCAAATTCAGAGTTCCCAAATCTGGCCATAACTGTAATTGTTTGCATCTCTTTACTCCTCTTTAGTCTATCATTAGCAAACTAAACTACATTATCGTGAAGGAAGGGTACAATGACAATTTCACCAAGAGGAGCAACAGCAGCACTGAGTGAAAGGTTCTTTATACAGTCTTACACATACAATTAAGACCATCGAAGGACAAGTGTATTTTTAAACCCAAGGTTATTTTGACTTTGATAACTATATTACTCACAGTGTGACCATAAACAACTAGAGTACTATCTGAATTACAGCACACTTTGTCCTTCACTTCTGGAAAGATGATTGGACCTCCCTGACTGTAAATTTTCTTACACTTGACAGTCACAGTGTAAGCAGTGAAATGATGCATAATAAGCACCACAATGCATCTTGTGGTATCACCTAAACTTGGGCATGCTGAAGTTTGGGAAAGAAGTACACTACTAGGGTGAAGTTACAAAAAGAAGAGGGACCTTTTGAACTAGACAAAATTCAACAAAATCTACACCATATTTTCCCTCTCACTGCCATTCAACTATACTCTTGGTATGGAAACATTTTCTGATAATATGAACCTTCTCACTATCCTATTTTTGTTGACCTCAGGAAACTCTAGGAAGAGCAAGGAACATAGGCTTTCATCTCTCCAGGAAAAAGAAAACTGATAGAGGCTTTTTGTACAGGATGGAACAATAATGTTAATGAAAGCAAAGAAACACCCTGTCCAATTCATTTTTTCCAAAGGCATGAAAACGGTGTGAACCAGTTACAGTCATTGTAAAATATTACAGAGATCTAAAAACACAGCTTAGAAACATATCTTCAATACTTTAAATTGAACCTGAACATTATTGCCTAATTAAAATGTTGGCTACAGAAAAAAAATCACTCTGCTAAAATGATTGAGATCTCTTATATGAACTTGTGGTGCTCAATATTTGAAGAAAAAAATCTTAGCACTGACACTGTATAGCTTTTTGAAATGCAGCAGCTGGTGTGTATACATGCCTCTGATGGCAGATTGATTATTCACTTTCATTCAGAATGAAAAGCTAATGTTTTACTCTTCTAAAGAAATTCAACAATGGCAAATCAATGGCGATCAAGGGTGATATGCTATATGGGGATTACCTATATATATATATATATACCGCACTCTCAGATGGAAAATGCTGACAAAGTACTGTGCCATACCACGGTAGTTACAAAGAAGGAAAGACAGATTAATCATCATATATTAGATTCAAACACAGTCTAGGTATTTAGCAACACCGTCTATTTTTAATCTCCAATTACCAGAAAGTGAAAAGAACCAAACATATTAAAATAAAAATACATGATCCTACAATCTACCCTATGTAAACTAATTAGAAGGTATACAAACCTGGCAATTAGACCTGAGAATAATTATTTACAAATAATTTAGTCAAATTGTTTTAGTTCCCAAAATGTTCATGAGCCGTATATGAATATCTTACATTTATTTATGATTTCAGAATTATATGCAAATTTATTAATGGTACTTTCCCTCTCAAATAGATCATATCCAAGAGACTGAGATAAGTTAGATATTACTTCTACAACCCCCTCATATAGACAATAGCCCATGATTACACTAAGAGCAACATGGCAAATTTGGCTATCCTTCTGGCTAGTTCTTACTGCTCCGATAGGATGAGATTCAGCCCTGTACAAAAAGCCAACCTATGCCCCACTTACAACCTCAAAGGGTTATGTGGACCATAAACTCTGTTCTAGCCGTCTTCACAAATTTTAATTTCACTAATCAAAAGACCTCTGGCTGTTCAACACACACCAGATGTGAACCTTAGGTGCACTTGTATAGTATGTAGGCACATGATCAGACAAAAGCTTTTAGTTTCCAGAATAGCTGTAGTTTTCAAGGTACTTTAACTATAGAATTGCTCTTCTTTTTCATGTCATCTTCCAAAAAGAACATTAGAATGGGAGACCTATAAGAAGAAAACTTTCCAAAAGTTATTCTCAGGCAAGGCTGTCAACATATATTTTAAAGATGATTGGTGTTCTTTTTATTAAAAAGAAAAACAGACATACCTCAGAGACAATCTGAATTTGGAGATAATAGGGAGAATGGTTCAGCAAGGCTGGCAGAACATTCGACAGGTAGAGCAAGCTCTTGACAGTAATAAGTCAGGAGGCAGACAGGCACAAAAGGAACAGCAAGTTTTGCTAAAGCTGGCCACACAACTGCCCACTCAGTCACCAGTTAATAGTAAGGCTCCATGGAACTGTTGTCATGAAAGCATTCTTCCATTGGTAACTTTGCCACCGCTTTTATTCTGCTGCAGAGCTTTATATTTCACCATGTTGTCTGTACATACGACTCTGAGACTAATTGTAATATAAAGTAACCATACTGTACATTCTTTAGGTGACCTTTTATAACACACTCGTCAGATTAACTAAGAGGTCACACTGTATTGTTTAGATTCTATTCCTTTTATTTAGTGCAAATGATTGCTTCTGTCACTGCTGCTGTTTCTTTAGACCCTTTCTAAGATGTATATATTTTTAAATACATGAGCTCAACATTTAATTGGCCATTCCATGGGGGAAGAATGAGGCATAAAGTAGAACACCAATTTTGCACTAATTTGTTTACTAGAAGATCATTTTACTCATCAATGTCTGAACCTTGCTAAAGTACAGTTTCAATTTCCTGTCTCAGCCATGGATAAAACTAAGTTGACAACACATATTTTTCTCTGTCAAAACAGTTCACTTATTTTTCAGTCTGCAGACAGTTTAAGAGTCATAACTTCTGCAAACATTACAGTAGCATTCTACTTGTTATCCTAACACTGGAATGGTACGTGAGATAGACACATAACATAGGACCATGCCAGTTTAAAAATGTGCCACAGATAAACAGGGATTTTCCAAACAATAGTGTCAAATAGGCAAAGAGGAATACTCTGGCTGTTGATTAGATTTCAGTGAAGATTAGGGCAATAACGTCTGCCATACCTAGGCCTGGTCTACACTACGGGTTTAGGTCGACTTTAGCAGCGTTAAACCAAATTAAGCCTGGACACGTCCACACAACGAAGCCCTTTCTTTCGACTTAAAGGGTCCTTTAAACCAGTTTCTTTACACCACCTCTGACGAGGGGATTAGCGATAAAACCGGCCTTTGCGGGTCGGAATTGGGGTAGTGTGGACGGAATTCGACGTTATTGGCCTCCGGGAGCTATCCCACAGTGCTTCATTGTGACCGCTCTGGACAGCACTCTCAACTCAGATGCACTGACCAGGTAGACAGGAAAAGACCCGCGAATGTTTGAATTTCATTTCCTGTTTGCCCAGCGTGGAGAGCACAGGTGACCCCGCAGAGCTCATCAGCACAGGTAACCGTGATGGAGTCCTCCCAGGATCGCAAAAGAGCTCCAGCATGGACCGAACGGGAGGTACGAGATCGGCTCGCCATATGGGGAGATGAAGCAGTGATAGCTGAACTCCGTAGCAGTAAAAGAAATGGAAAAGTATTAGAAAAGATCTCCAAGGCCATGAAGGACCGAGGCCATAACAGGGACACACAGCAGTGCCGCGTGAAAATTAAGGAGCTACGGCAAGCTTACCACAAAGCCAGAGAAGCAAACGGAAGGTCCGGGGCAGAGCCGCAAACTTGCCGCTACTACGCGGAGCTGCATGCGATCCTAGGGGGTGCAGCCACCACTACCCCAACCGTGTGCTATGACTCTCTCACTGGAGAAACACGCAGGGAAGACGGTTCGGGGAACGAGGAAGATGACGATGGAGGTACTGTAGGTAGCTCACAGCAGCAAGGAAGCGGAGAAACCGGTTTCCCCAACAGTCAGGATATGTTTGTGACCCTGGACCTGGAACCAGTAACCCCCGAACTCACCCAAGACCCTCAGGGCACACAGGAGACCTCTGGTGAGTGTAACTTTGTAACTATTTGTAAACATTACCAAAAAAAAGCAAGCGTGTTTAATGATTACTTTGCCCTGGCAATCGCGGCCAGTACATCTACTGGAAAAGTCTGTTAACGTGTATGGGGATGGAGCGGAAATCCTCCAGGGACATCTCCAGAAAGCTCTCCTGGTTGAAATGGGGTGATTTTATTAAGGGGACATTCAGAGGCGCCCGTTCCTGCTCTTCTGACCAGAAATGTTCCCCGCTGTTAACCACGCGGTGGGGGGAGGGGTGAAGTGATCATCCCAGAGAATCGTGTGTGTGGGGGGGTGGGGGGGTTTACTTGTGTTTGTGCCGCATGTTAACCGGGAAACCGCAGCCCCCTCCTTTTACATTGAAACCCCATTTTAAATGGACAACCCAATTCATCCTTGATATGGGAAATGCGCTGCTGTTTGCAACCTTTCCCACATGTTAAGAAGGTTAAAAAAGCCAAAACACTGTGGCCTACCATGGCTGCCTGCAAGCCGAAATATGCGACCTTGTAATGAAAGAGTGTACCCATTGTTCTCTAAAATGTGTCTTTTTTAACCACCTCTCCCTTCTCCTCCACCAGCTGCAAATGTTTCTCCTTCGCAGAGGCTCGTGAACATTAGAAAGAGAAAACGTAGGATGAGGGACGATATGTTCACGGAGCTGCAGATGTCCTCCCACGCTGATAGAGCACAGCAGAATGCGTGGAGGCAGTCAATGTCGGAGATGAGAAAAGCCCAATATGAACGAGAGGAGAGGTGGCGGGCTGAATCGCGGGATGAACAGAGCAAGTGGCGGGCTGAAGACGATAGGTGGCGTCAGCTTGCAGACAGACGGCAAGAGTCAATGCTCCGTCTGCTGGAGCATCAAACTGATATGCTCGAGCGTATGGTTGAGTTGCAGGAAAGGCAGCAGGAGCAGAGACCGCCGCTACAGCCCCTGTGTAACCAACAGCCCTCCTCCCCAAGTTCCATAGCCTCCTCACCAAGACGCCCAAGAACACGGTGGGGGGGCCTCCATCCACCCATTCACTCCACCCCAGATGATCGCCCAAGCATCAGAAGGCTGGCCTTCAATAAGAGTTAAAGTTTTAAAATGCAGTGTGTCCTTTTCCATCCCTCCTCCCCCACCCATCCCAGGCTACCTTGGCAATTATCCCCCTACTTCTGTGAGGAACTAATAAAGAATGCATGAATGTGAAAAAACAATGACTTTATTGCCTCTGCAAGCGGGAGGGGAGGGTGGGGTGGGGTGGTTGGTTTACAGGGAAGTAGAGTGAACTGGGTCGGGGGGGGGGGGTTGGAGGGTTCATCAAGGAGAAACAAACAGAAGTTTCACACAGTAGCCTGGCCAGTCACAAAACTCGTTTTCAAAGCTTCTCTGATGCGCACCGCGCCCTGCTGTGCTCCTCTAACTGCCCTGGTGTCTGGCTGCGCATAATCAGCGGCCAGGCGAGTTGCCTCAACCTCCCACCCCGCCATAAAGTTCTCCCCCTTACTCTCACAGATATTGTGGAGCGCACAGCAAGCAGCAATAACAATGGGGATATTCTTTTCGCTGAGGTCTGAGCGAGTCAGTAAGCTGCGCCAGCGCGCTTTTAAACGTCCAAATGCACATTCCACCACTTGCTCAGCCTGTAGTTGAACAGGTCCTGACTCCTGTCCAGGCTGCCTGTGTACGGCTTCATGAGCCATGGCATTAAGGGGTAGGCTGGGTCCCCAAGGATCACGATAGGCATTTCAACATCCCCAATAGTCACTTTCTGGTCCGGGAAGAAAGTCCCTTCCTCCAGCTTTCGAAACAGAGCAGAGTTCCTGAAGACGCGAGCATCATGTACCTTTCCCGGCCATCCCACGTTGATGTTGGTGAAACGTCCCTTGTGATCCACCAGGGCTTGCAGCAGCATTGAAAAGTACCCCTTGCGGTTTACGTAGTCGGTGGCTTGGTGCTCCGGTGACAAGATAGGGATATGGGTTCCGTCTATGGCCCCGCCACAGTTTGGGAATCCCATTTCAGCAAAACCATCCACTATTGACTGCACGTTGCCCAGAGTCACTACCCTTGCTATCACCAGGTCTTTCATTGCCCTGGCAAATTGGATCACAGCAGCCCCCACCGTAGATTTGCCCACTCCAAATTGATTCCCGACTGACCGGTAGCTGTCTGGCGTTGCAAGCTTCCACAGGGCTATCGCCACTCGCTTCTCAACTGTGAGGGCTGCTCTCATCTTGGTATCCTGGCGTTTCAGGGCAGGGGAAAGCAAGTCACAAAGTTCCATGAAAGTGCCCTTACGCATGCGAAAGTTTCGCAGCCACTGGGAATCGTCCCATACCTGCAGCACGATGCGGTCCCACCAGTCTGTGCTTGTTTCCCGGGCCCAGAATCGGCATTCCACGGCATGAACCTGCCCCAGTGACACCATGATTTCCACATTGCTGGGGCCTGTGCCTTGTGAGAGGTCTATGTCCATGTCAATTTCCTCATCACTCTCGTCGCCGCGCTGCAATCGCCTCCTCGGCTGGTCCGGGTTTCGCCTTGGCATGTCCTGGCTCTGCATATACTCCAGGACAATGCGCGTGGTGTTCATAGTGCTCATAATTGCCGCGGTGATCTGAGCGGGCTCCATGATCCCAGTGCTAGCTATGGCGCCTGGTCAGAAAAAAGGCGCGAAAGTAGTATCTGATGGACCAGGAGAAGGAGGGAGGGCGGGAGGGAGGGAGGGCCGAGTGACGACATGGCGTACAGGTACAGGAACAGGGAGAAACACAAACAACTGTCACACAGAATGGTCCCCCCAAAGATTAAACTGAAAACCCTGGGCTTAGCAGGCCATTGATTTCACGGAGGAAGGGGAAGCAAATGAATACAGAACAAATCTATTTTTTACATCTTAAGCTGGCAGCCGACGGTGCAGCATGAGTGATAGCCTCTCCAGTACGACGATGACGGATACCAGTCATAATATACCATCGTCTGCCAAAAGGCAAGGGGCTGCTGCTGTGTAGCAATGCAGCCCCACGTCTGCCAGCCCCACGTCCGCCAGCACCCAGCATCGCCCTCGGCCTCTTCTGGGTGCTTAGCAGACAATACTGGGCAATTGGCAGAAAATAGTATATTACGATTGGTAGCCATCATCATCGAAACATGTCTGCCCAGGTGGCCATGATTGACAGCCACTCCAGTACGACGACGATGGGTACCAATCATAATATACCATCGCCTGGCAAGGGGCTGGTGCAATGCAGCCCTACGGCTGCCAGCCCCACGACTATCACTCATGCTACACCGTCTACCGCCAAAAGGCAGTTAGCAGCTGCTGCTGTGTAGCAATGCAGTCCCACGTCTGCCGGCACCCAGAGGACATATGGTGACGGTGAGCTCAGCTGAGCTGAGCAGGCTCCATGCTTGCCGTGGTATGTTGTCTGCACAGGTAACCCAGGTAAAAAGGCGCGAATCTATTGTCTGCGTTGCTGTGACGAGGGGGGAGGGGCCTGACTACATGTACCCAGAACCGCCCGCGACACTGTTTTGCATCATCCGGGCATGGGGATCTCAACCCAGAATTCAAAGAAAAGGCGCGAACCGCTTCTCGGCTCTCTGAGCTGTGGCGCAAACGTAGTATCTGACGGACTAGGGGAAGGAGGGAGGGCGGGCCGAGTGACGACATGGCGTACAGGCACAGGGAATTAAAATCAATAACGGTGGCTGTGCATCAGGAAGAGACACAAACAACTGTCACACAGAATGGTCCCCACCAAAGATTAAACTGAAAACCCTGGGCTTAGCAGGCCGTTGATTTGACGGAGGGAGGGGGAAGCAAATGAATACAGAGCAAATCTATTTTTTACATCTTAAGACGACGGTGCAGCGTGACTGATAGCCCTCGGCATCTTTCTGGGTGCTTGGCAGCAAATACGGGGCAGCGTATGACGATGGTCTTCAGGCCTATTGCACAATCGGCTGCTCGGGGAAGACTCTGCTAACGTGCGATGACCCGACTTGTAATAGGACGGCTAATAGTCGTAATACACCATTTACTGCCAAAAGGCAAGCCCCACGGCTGCCAGCACCCAGATCGCCGATGAAGGCTACCAGTCTACTGCACCGTCTACCGCCAAAAGGCAGTTAGCAGCTGCTGCTGTGTAGCAATGCAGTCCCACGTCTGCCGGCACCCAGAGGACATATGGTGACGGTGAGCTCAGCTGAGCTGAGCAGGCTCCATGTTGTCTGCACAGGTAACCCAGGTAACCCAGGTAAAGAGGCGCGAATCTATTGTCTGCCGTTGCTGTGACGGGGGAGGGAGGGGCCTGACGACATGTACCCAGAACCGCCCGCGACACTGTTTTGCATCATCCGGGCATTGGGATCTCAACCCAGAATTCAAAGGGGCGGCGGAGACTGCGGGAACTGTGGGATAGCTGTGGGATAGCGACCCATAGTGCAATGCTCCGGAAGTCGACTCTAGCCTTGTACTGTGGACGCGGTCCGCCGACTAGAGCACCTAGAGCATTTTATTGTGTGGACACACACAATCGGCTGTATACAACCGATTTCAATAAAACCGGCTTCTATAAATTCGAACTAATTTTGTAGTGTAGACATACCCCTAGCCTCTAGTGCTGTTACAGTCTCGTTCATAGTTTTCAGCTGATTCAGGAGCCACTCCAGCATCTTAGACACGTGTTTCAGTTGGCTAAATGTCTTGCACAGGCTGACATCTGGGCAAATTATTTCCTCATCACAAATGAATAAGTCTATTTCTTGCCCTTTGCAAGGTGGCCAAAGCAGACACAGATTTTAGGTGGCATCCCCACATATGTACAGCTTTATGCTTTGCTTTATGTCATAGGCTTCAGTGGGTCCATCTACACTGCAAAAAAAAAAAAAATCCTCCACAGCAGAGAGTCTGGCAGCCTGGGTCAAATGACTCAGGCTCATGTGACAGGGCTAAAAATAGTAGTGTAGCTGCTCCCAGGGTGGAGCTGGAGTCCAGGTTCTGAGACCCTCCTCACTAGGCTCCAAAGCCCAGGCTCCAGCCCAAGCAGGAAGATCTACTATTTTTAGCCCTGTAGCACAAGCCCTGTGAGCCTGAGCCAGTTGACCAAGACTTTAAGACTTGCTTCCATGTTTTGGTTTGGGTTTTTTTGCAGGGTAGGTGCACCCACACTCACTGATATTTTTTCAGAGCTCAATGGGTTGAGGATAAAATAAATAAATAAATACTGGGATAATTGCTTCTGGTTCCCAACAGTGGCATGTTGATTGTAGTATAATCATCTTTATAATGCTTGCTACTAAATGCCGACTATAGGAGCGAGAGAGAGAGAATGTCAATGGAATGGAATGTTGTGCCTGGATAACGGCCTTCTGCTGCAAGATAAATGCTCAGGCCAGGCCAGACCAAAGCATTTGCAGAAAACAAATACTGAGGTGAATCCAAGGTAATTATTTTCAAAGCAGAAAACCACTTATCAGTCACAAGGTTCCATGACATTATTTCTGAAAAACAAAATAAAATATTTGTAAATGTATAAAATAGATAAAAGCAACTCACCATACAAGTCAGGATACCTGCACTCTGAATTAATAAGGACACTTGCTGCTGTGCAAATGCACCAGAAAGTCCAGTGCACCAAGGCCAATTTAAGGTGCTAGGGCCAAACTCAGGAGCTCAGCGTACAGCCCAAGCAGAGGGCTGGGTATCTCCTTAAGGAGTGAAAGGTCAGGGTGAACAGAAAGAATCTTCCCTCTCTGGCCACAAAAGTAGCATTAGAGCTGTGGCACTGAGGCTAATTCACCCTAATGGCAAAAGTAGCCTTCTGTGATGCTAACATTTCCCCATATCTCCCACCCCCACCGGGGGCATAACCAGAGGATCTGCACAGTTGTGAATCCTATCCTTGTGCACCCCTGCTCCACCTCCACCTACCTGTGAGCTCCATCCCCCTAGACCTGTCTGTTGCCCAGCAGAATGGTACTTTCTTAAACCTTGTCCATGTGGCAATAAGGAGTGCATAAAATGCATACAAGTGTGTAACCTGTGTACTGTACTGGTCATTTACTATTCCTGAACATGTCCAGAAACAATGCAGAGTTGCGGAGCTGCTTAGGGAGCTTGTTGCAAATAAAATTCCACCTCTTTGAGTAGAGATAAAGCCCACATTGGACCATGAGTCTATACACCAATAATAGACTCTGATAGTGTTGAATGTTTAGATATTAGAGACGAGAAATACCTACTGCTAGCTGCGTTCGTTAATATAGATTATCTGTTCTATCTACTGCTACCTTTATTCCCATAGACTACCTCTATATAAATACATTAGCGGGGACTAGAATAATTTATGCCATTTTACACACACATTTTCTAAATAAAGTTGGCACCAAGATCTAAATGATTACCTCTTTATTACAGATTTTTCTTCACTTCCCATCCTGATCTATTGTATATATTTCTGTGTGCCTTTAAATAGCAGCCATGTTTCACCCCCAGAGGCGACTGCATTTCAGTAGTGGATGAAGCAATCCCATTCCTTTGGATCAAATAATGTTACAAGGATTTAAATTCTTATTTTTCATATATTCTTTTCTAAAAATCATTGTAACTGTTAAACACAGGCCTAGTCAGTGAAATGCAGAGTCTTCCTTTTCTCTTCTGGCACCCATGTGAAAAAAAATTACTTCTTCTCTATAGATTGTTTTGCCCAGACCACATTGACACATGAGTATTATGATGTGTGAAATTAATCTGAATTTTACTCATCGTGAAACTTCATGGATTAATGTCTGCTTGTCTACATCTGCCATATCCCTAGCTTTTATTGTAAAAACATGCTCTAAAACTTCAATTTTCCTAATGGACCTGCTGGATTTTTAAACCTACCCCATCCCCCCTGTCTGTTTACCCTCCTAGTGATTGCAGTGTTGTTGCAGCATGTTGGTCTCAGGCTATTAGAGAGACAAGATGGGTGACCAACTTCTAGGGTTACCATATTTAACAAATAAAAAAAAGAGGACCCTCCACGGGGCCCTGGCCCCGCCCGTTTCCCAGCCCCGCCCCAACTCTGCCCCTTCCCCGCCCTAACTCCGCCCCCTCCACCCTCCCACTCCCAGCCATGCAAAAAGGGCTGCCCGAGCGCTACCGGCTTCACGGTTTGCCAGGCAGCCCCCAGACCCTGCGCCCCCGGCCGGCGCTTCCCCAGCGCAGCTGGAGCCCGGGAGGGGAAGCGCCCAGCCGGGGGCGCAGGGTCTGGAGGCTGTCCGGCAAACCGTGAAGCCGGTAGTGCTTAGCTTCGGACAGCCCCTATGCCTCCGGACCCTGTGCCCCCCCCGGCCGGGCACTTCCCCTCCCGGGCTCCGGCGGCATGGGGGCTGCCCAAAGCTTGTAGCGCTCGGCTCTTAAACAGAGCTGAAGAGTCAGGGGAGGAGCAGAGCCGCCGCGGCCGGAGGCTCTGCTCCTCCCCTGACTCTTCGGCTCTGTTTAAGAGCCAAGCTGCCCGAGCGCTACCGGCTTTGGGCAGCCCCCATGCCTCCGGACCCTGCGCCGCCCGAGCCCGGGAGGGGAAGTGCCCGGCCTGCAGCTGGGGTCCGGAGGCAAGGGGGCTGCCTGAAGCCGATAGTGCTCGGGCAGCTCGGCTCTTAAACAGAGCCGAAGAGTCAGGGGAGGAGCAGAGCAGCCACGGGAGGGGAAGTGCCCGGCCGGCATTTTCCCGGACATGTTCGGCTTTTTGGCAGTTCCCCCCGGACGGGGGTTTGATTGCCGAAAAGCCGGACATGTCCGGGGAAAACCGGACGTATGGTAACCCTACCAACTTCTCTTGGTGAAAGAAACGAGCTTTTGAGCTACACAGAGCTCTTCTTCAGGTCCTGCACAGAAAAGTTGATCCAGTAAAAGATATTACCTCACCCACCTTGCCATCTTAGTGTAATTGTAAGAATGAAATTTTCAACCTGAAGCTCCAAGGGCAGAGTGTGAAAGCAGCACAAGTGATGTTGTTAAAAGAGGAAAAAAAAGATCCAAATGTGTTTCATGGGAGTCATTTCCTGAAGATTTAATTTTCCTGCCTTTACAGTTCTGTTTGCTCTTAACTTCAAAGAAAATTTTGATTAGACTAGATCATCTAATTTGCTTTTTCTTTTATTTTGGGCAACTGTTTATTTGTAGTGTTAAACAACAACGAGCATTTAGCTTAGGTAAACACTCAAAAGTAGGTTTAACCAAACTATCCAGATTTTCTGGGTCTTCAAATTAAGTTGCAGATCTGCTCTCTCACAAGATTTCCCATTCCTCCTACTTGCGATCAAGCAGAAAATAATAGCTATTCAAGAATAGTTTTTCACATGGTGTCCTGCCTATTCTCCTTCAGGCCCCAGCATGAACCATGAAAGTTAAAAGGCATGAAAATTAAAACTACTTTTAAAGGTTTTTTCAATTTGAATTTCAGCTAATTTTTGCTTTAGTACCTATTTTTCCTATTGGGTGGATCCATTCCTAAATATCTTCTTCTTTGCTCTGTTCCAAAAATATTGGTGAACTTTGCCACATCTTCCTTCTTTTTGCTTTCTTCCTCAACTCAGTCATGCTGTCTTCCTCTAGTATGTGACCCTATTTTTTTAAAGTGTATTTGAGCTCCCAGTTCATTCTTCTGATGCATTTTATCGAGCATAGAACTGTGTGAGTGACTCTGTTTTTGGATCGTTGGCCAAATTGAAAAAAGAAATTAAAAATAATTTCAGGTCAAATGAAACAGCCTGTTTGTTTCATTCTGAGGGTTTTAAAAAAAAACTTTAAAACAAAACAAAAAAATCAAATTTGAAATGAAAAGTCATTTTGAATTAAAAAAAACAAAATGTTTCATTTCAAAAATATGAAAACAAAATATTGATTTTGTGGTGGTGGTTTTCACAGAAAAAAATTAGCAACCAAAACTGATTTTTCTTTCTTTTAAACTGATATTTTCCAGTTTTCAATTTCTGAGAACAAAAATTGCCTACAAAATTTTGATTTTCATATTTTCTGTTCTTAGATAAACCCAAAAAAAGTTGAAGAAAAATTTGTATGACAATAAAAAAAAAAGGCTCTAGCTTGAACCCTGATCTGGAGAAACCAACCACCTTTAAGAGCAAGATAGTTGTTCAATTCATACCCATTCACTTCCCTGCAAGAGTCTTAAGTTCAGTTTACAGTTCCAGGCTTTGACTCTAAATTCTGTCCAATTTTACACCATTACAATCCAACTTACTTCAATGGATTTACTCTCAGAGTCTCTCACTCCTTGGGACTGTATGAGGCAGGAGTTATGTGTGGGCCATATTCTCAGCCACTGCAAGGAGGAAGCACCTGATGTTACTGTAAGAAAGGCAATGCTGGGTTCCAAATGGGATTTAATGCCAGAAGAATGCAGACTTCAAAGCCTGAGCCCAAACGTCTACACAGCTATTTTTAGCTCTGTAGCAAAAGCTCTGCAAGCCCCAGTTTGTAGCCCTGCTCTGAGACTCACTGCTGCAGGCTGACAGTCATTGCATAGACATACCCAAAATGAGGTCCAGGTCATGTCAAATACACAAAGCTAGTACCAGAGATGATCTAAAAAGCCTTGAAAGCAAAAGGTTCAAGATGTACTGATTGCCTTGTCTCCTTTTTTTCAGTTGTATCTTTCCATAATTGTAATGCAGGAATTTTTAAAAATAATCATTCTCTTTCTGAAAACTGATTGTTACAGTTATTCTTATTATTAGTAATACACTCCTGGGTATATATTAAATGGACCATTAATGCACATCTTGGGTGGTTAAAGTCTCTTGGCCTTCAGCCTCATGCACACACTGTACCTGAGGCATGTATTTATAGCCTATTAATGTACCCCCCTGTCATGTCTTATTGCTTTATTATTTTACTTGATGCAAATTTGGAACCAGTCCCTTAGCAATATTAATCTAAAATGACTAATGTGGGGAGAGGGGGTGGAAAATAAAGCTGTGAATTTCTGCTGTGGGCTAAACATCTAAAATACAATTTAAATTTATTATAAAATTCTATGTACTGCAGTATATATACTGCGCCTCATAATTCTCATTTGTGTTATGGAGCAGAAACAACATGAGTTATATAATTGTAAGGATCACTCCCTGTGAGACAAGCTCTGCTCAGATACGTCAATGTAAATTCAAAGTAACTCCAAAAGTCAGAGAGCCAGAGAATAGAATTTGTTCCTATCTGTCTTACTCAGAGTAGTATGGTCCCAGAATTTTTTTCTTGGGCTACTTTGAAATCTTAACCTACACCCATTTTCTCTGAGCAAACAATAATCACCACCTCAACCAATAATAAGAGGTATCAAATAGTCTCCATATACACAGCTGGTATCTTCAAAGCAGAGGACAATGCCTTGCTCTGCTTATCTTTTTGGGCATTTTCCACATCCCCCTAGATGCCAGTCCTAGGCATCTATTTTGTTTGATGCATGCCATCTAACAGTCCTGCAAATTGGCTGTTTTTAAATCAGCCATCCTCCATTTTTCTACTAGTGGGAACTCATCTCTCAGTAACGAAAGTGGAAGTTACCTATTTGCTTTTTATTATAAGAACTTGCTGGTTTTAGCATGGGGGGGTGCCAAAAATATCCTGCTTAGGATCCCTGCTGGGCTATCACAGGCTCTGATTATCTTCATACTTACACCACCAAAAAACAGGCATACTTTTATTGAAGACAACGGAATTGCCGTGGTATAAAACCAGCATAGGTGAAAACAGGCCCTAGATTGCTACCACATTCGCAATATTTGTTTCTTGATTAAAAATAGCCACTTGTTTAAAGGTATGTCAGTTGTTTTACTTAGTGTTCCACAGATATGAGCTTTATTTCTACTTAGTTAACTCCTATGGTCCTCTAGTCTGAACAACCTAAGGTTCTTAGTATTTAAAAAATTGCATTTCCAGCTCAATCCAGTAAAAAGTTAAAATCTGTTCAACTCACATTCTTTGCTGCTTTTCCAATGTATTCTTCTAACAGTAATTTTTTTTCACCAAGCTTTGTTGAACTATATTAAATGCAGACCATTCTATCTCACAATTCCATACCTACCGATCCGTGGTTCAGTATAATTCAGAAATAACACACTAAATAATTTTTTTAAAATTCTTCTAACATAGTGATTTATCCAGTCTCAAGATTAATAGGATTTAGGGCTTGTCTATATGCTTCACTGTGCACTATGGGGTGTAATTTCTAAAGCACACTAAGATATTGAGCACTAATTGGTCAGGGTAGACTTCTAGTGTGCACTAAAAGTTTCATAATTCATTTTAATGTAGTGTCTACAAATAAAGTCTAAAACCATATACCACAAGTAGTATAATATTCTGTCCCAAGTTCTGCTGAACTGTAAGGATACACTATTGCCATCTGCCCTGGCCACAGCAGGGGCCAAACTCAGTGGTGACATAAACAGTGGTGTAAGTCACACATCATCCGTAAGTTGGGCAGAAAATGAGTGTAAGTGTGATAAGTGAACTGTAACTTTCATTGATTTGCCACTCACAGTCACTGCACTGGGGGCAAAATCAAGTGTAATTTAAACACCAAGGACCACTTTGGCTTTCAATTCCATTCGTGTAAATCTGGAAGGACTGCGCTGAAATCAGTGGAATTACCAATTTTATGTCAGTTTAATTCAACGGGGAGTCTGATCTCATGGGGAAGAAAAGTGGGTGTAACAGGAAAAGCAACTGCCAGGAGGTTGAAAATAAAGGGCTGGATTCCCCAGTCTGATCCAGCCCCTTTGCACCACTCACTATACATGGTAGTATACAAGGGACCAGGAACTAGTCACAAGTCTCCAGCAGAAAATCCCTCTGTTGAAGGGGAACTCCCTGCTGGCAAGTGTGCTGAGATGCAAGCCCTGCTGTGGCACAGCTCCTGTAAACTCCATTAAGGCCTATGGTGCAACTTACCGCTGTCTGGTAGGAGCACAAAGTGATGTAGAGACTAGGGCTGACTCTTGGAATCAGGAGGCCAGAACTAAGGCCAAAGATACAATTGGGAGCCTTTACCTCACTCCTTGCCTGTGGAAAAACCAGGAAGCAATGGTTCCAAGTCTATGTATTCCTTAATCTTCTGCAGAATTGATGCAAAAATAAACCTGGCTATTTATTCTGAAAGATACTAATGAAAATCAGCAGCCTTTCATTTTAATAAAGGAGCCATTGAAAAAAACTCTTATCTTATCATTTATTTAAAAATGCAGCCCTGAATAAAAGTATGGGCCTGACTCTGAACTCACTCTGTTGCAAATCACTAGTAACCACATGAAGACAAAAATAGTGTAAGTCAAATCAAAATCTGGCCCATTGCCTCTAAAGGAGTGAACTTCATGGGGATATTGATAATCTAGGATATTGTCTCAACTCCACCAAATATTTGAAATGTTATTTTCTGTATTTTGCACATATCTAATCAGGCCATCATTACTGCCTATATAAAAGAAAACCCAATTTGAAATGTGCTGTTGATGGAGCACTTTTTGTCTAAAATGTACACTCAGTAGCCTAGCAGATGTGTCTTTCTTATATGGTAGAGGTAGAGAGCCCTAATTCACAACCAGATTCAGCCCCCACCTTCACAACTTCAGAACTGAAAACTTCAGGAATAGGGCATAGAATTGCTTTACTTTCAGATATATTTTTTATCTCTTCTTTCTCTACGATTCAAACTATTTCACATGCAAAACACATCTAAATTTCACATTCAAGTTAAAATATCTGAGTAAATGGTCAAGGTAGTCTGCCCAACATTAGCTTCCACCTCTTATCTAAATCCAGAGTTCTCACATGAGGGACTGCATTAGCCCTTATTGGTATTAACTTGACTTGAGCATTTAAATGGTTAGCCATTTTCCAAGATGGCTGATCTAATAAATACCAGGGGCCTGAATCGGCTCTCACTTACATGTGTTTTACACAAGTGCAATTCTATTGATGACAATGAGGTTATTTCTGATTTACCCAAGTGAGAGAGTGGATTCTGGCCCAGTATCTTTATAGCTAACATAGCCGAAATGTAATCTCTAGCTACATTGCTTCATATTTTGCAGCTTTGGATCACATTTAGAGCTACATATATATAGGTATCTTCTTAATAATAATAGGGACATAAACGGCAATATGAAGAGGTTCTTTAACTACATTAGGAACATTCTTTTAAGGGTTACTGGACTAATGGACAGGGGAAAGTAGTAGACATGACACATCTTGATTTTAGTAAGGCTTTTGACACGGTCCCACCTGACATTCTCATAGGCAAACTAGGGAAACGTGGCCTAGATGGAATTACTATAAGGTGGGTGCACAACTGGTTGAAAGACCATATTCAGAGTAGTTATCAATGGTTTGCTGTCAAACTGAGAGGATGTATTTAGTGGGGTCCTGTAGGGATCAGGCCTGGGTCTGGAACTATTTAATATTTTCACTAATGAATCAGATAATGCTTATAAAGAGAGTATGCTTATAAAATTTGCAGATGACCCCATGATGGGAAAAGTTTCAAGCACTTTGGAGGACAGGGTTAGAATTTAAAATAACCTTAAACAGAGATAGGCCTGGTCTACACTGGGGGGTGGGTGGAGTGTCGATGTAAGATATGCAACTTCAGCTACATGAATACCATAGCTGAAGTCGACGTATCTTATTCCGACTTACCTCCCATCCTCATGGCGCGGGATCGACGGTCGCGGCTCCCCTGTCGACTCCACTACCGCCGTTTGCTCCAGTGGAGTTCCGGAGTCGACAGGGAGCGCGTTCGGGGATCGATATATCGTGTCTCGACGAGACATGATATATCGATCCCCGATAAATCGATCGCTACCCGCCAATACGGCGGGTAGTCTGGGCATACCCATAGGAACACTGAGTTCAGGAAGCAGGAACCAGGAAACAAAACAGGAACAAGGAGCAGGAAGGCAACACACACCCTTTTTCACAGTAGTTAAGGTCTGAAATAGGCTTCTAAAGGAGATTGTGGAATCCCCATCATTGAAGGTTTTTAAGAACGGGTTGGGCAAATGCCTGTCAGGGATGGTCAAGGTATAATTGGTCATGCCTCAGTGCCAGGGGCTGGACTTGATGACTTTGAGATTCCTTCCAGAGCTACTTTTCTATGATTCTATGATAAAATACTAAAATATTTTTCATGCACTTTTTCCTGTGTTAACATGTAAGCAAGCACATAATCACAGAACCTCAGAGTTACAAACCTCAGAGTTATGAACTGACCAGTCAACCACACACCTCAGTTGGAAGTACACAATCAGGCAGCAGCAGAGACGGAAAGAAAAAAAGAAAATACAATACAGTACTATGTTAAATATAAACTACTACAAAAAATAAAGGGAAAGCAGCATTTTTCTTCTGCATAGTAAAGTTTCAAAGCTGTATTAAGTCAATATTCAGCTGTAAAATTTGAATGAACAATCATAACATTTTGTTCAGAGTTATGAACATTTCAGAGTTACAAACAACCTCCATTTCAGAGGTATTCATAATTCTGAGGTTCTACTGTGTATAGTATGTTATATCTACTCTACCACTCCCCCACCACCACCAAACCCAATAGTAACTTTCCTGAAAATAAAGGCCCTTATTAACATTAGCTGGTGTATTATTGCAGTGCTTGCTGAGGAAGGAGCAGGAGATACTGGTGCTCAAACACTTCCCCTGATTTACCCTGAGTAACAGGTCTTTGCATTATTATAGTGGAAGAGGTAGAGCAGTAGGAAAGAATTACAGTGTGTGTAATGTTTTGCTTCAGAGAATGCTTTGGTTCATTTTCTTGCTGCCTATGTATGCTGCAAATGAGAAAGTACCCAGCTGGCAACTTTGCTTCTGATTTATAGGAAAGGTCAGTTAATCCCAAGGAGGCATTTTGCTAAATATCAAGATATCGCCCCATGTGTTTTCTCTGTTTAGCTCAAAAGAAGTTGGAAGCTGAAGCATTAGCAAGGCTAATCACTATCACTCAAAGTAATTTTGGTTCACAGAGTTGAATACTTTGTGGATTGTAATTAAGATTATAAATTTACATTGTTTCCCTATTTGTCTCAGTACCCCACAGTTTGACAGAATGAGCATGCAATCTTTATTTACAGTGTGACTGCTACACTGCCAGGCAGATGGCATTAGGACAGGTGAAGTACATTACAATACCAATCCTATAGTTCCTATTCACACAAAACTCCAACTGAAGTCAATGGGAGAGTTGTGTGAGTAAGGACCCCATGTGCGAAATGCAAGTCCTTTTCAGTAAGGTCTACTACTGCTAAAATAGCATAGCTTTTGTTCAATTCCTCATTTTGGGGCTTTAGAAACTTCAAACAAGATGATTTTAAATTCAAGCAACAGGCACAGTTTCTTCCATAACTATTCAGATACTTAAAGGAGACACAGTAGGCAAGGTAATATCTTATATTGGTCCAGTTTTTGTTGGTAAAAGGGACAAGCTTTCAAGCTTCACAGAGCTCTTCTTCAGGTCTGGAGATGTAACCAGAGCGTCTGAGCTAAATACAAGTTCAAAAGGTTGTTGAGTATAAGGTGTTCACACATGCTGTAGGAGACCACTTCAAATGAAGTGGGCAATTAAGGGATAGCAGGCAATAGGGGTGTATGGCAAATTGTTGTAATGAGCTGTAAAACTATGACAGGTTTCAGAGTAGCAGCTGTGTTAGTCTGTATCCGCAAAAAGAAGAACAGGAGTACTTGCGGCACCTTAGAGACTAACAAATTTATTAGAGCATAAGCTTTCGTGGACTACAGCCCACTTCTTCGGATGCCACAAGTACTCCTGTTCTTCTTTTTGTAAAACTATGGTCTCTGTTTAGCGCAAAGTTCTTAGTGGTCTAGCAGAATCATTAAGTTCCCAAGCTTGTCTTTTGAAGGTGTTGTGCAGGTTTCCTTTGAGTGAGGACTCAGAAGTTAGATATAGAGTGATCACTTTGTGAAAAGTGTTCACCCACAGGTGATAGAGTGTTTTTGTCTTATCATTTTTCTGTACAAGTTCATTCAAGAGCATAGTGATTATCTGTGGAGTGTGTATGCTTATCCCTTCTACCAATGGATTATGGTCCAATAAAAGATATTACCTCACATACCATATCTTTCTTATATCCTGGGACCAATACAGCTACAACAACCCTTCAAAAATACTTAAAACCACAACCTGAAATCACAGGCTGCATGCAAAAGAGGCAAATAACTAAATTAACATCAGCACATGAGGAAACCCTGCATGTAACCTCCAATGCTATGAAATAAATGGACCAGAAGTATCACATTTACATTTGTTTAAGTAAATATGCTTCAACAGGAAGGCAGAGTATAAATAAAAGCAGATAAAAGCTTTGTAAAAATAAGCTTTGAAAAAACTGCTGAAGTGTCCAGAACCTAACACTCCATAACACTTCCTATATTAAAATAGTATATCACCCCTAGCAAGAGACCAAAGTGAGAGAGACAAGGTCATTGGCGATCTTTTTCATTTGGTTTGGTTTTTTGCCAGAGAGAAAAATTACCTGTGACATGTAGGTCACTCTTCCTGCAGAAAATTGGATCCTGAAAGATGTACAGTGGTGAAGTGAAGTCCAAGGTGTGACACTGTATGGATTCTGGGGAACACTTGAGGATATGATGAATATTCATATTGTAAAACTGCAATGAGTTATGCCAGATATGCCATGTAAGATATCTGCAAAAATGTTATAATTTGCCAGATATGATAATCTCATTTATGTGATTGTATCACCTTTGTGTTTTGGGTTCTATGTATGTCTGTCTGTATTTCAAACATAGGCTATGCTTCTGGGTGACACTCCCAGACAGTTTGGCATCAGCACTGCCTAGCCTGCTCGATGAACCATTAAGGACCATCAGCTATACAACTGACCCATTGAGAGAAGGCAGATACACCTTATGACTCAACAAGGCATGCAGCGGCATGACTCTGGACAGGACTCTAAGGCTTTCAAGCCATGTGCTGGGCAGCTTGATTTGAAACAAAGGAGGCATAGGCTGCATGGCAAAAGACTATAAACGGCAGCTGGATCTTCTCCATTTTGTCTTCAATCCTGCTTCTTACCTCTGGCGGAACTTTGCTACAAACTGAAGCTCTGAACAAAGGACTGAATGACCCATCCAAGCTGTGGATGTATTCCACAGGGACTTTCAAGCCAGCGAACTCACCAATACTGCTAGGAACCTGAATATATGGACTTTGGAGTCTTTGTATGTATGTGACTGCTTTACCATTTAACATCTCTCTTCTTGTTTTTTTCTTGTTTCTTTACAATAAACCTTTAATTTTAGATACTACAGCAGAGGTTCTCAAACTGTGATCCATGGACCACCATTGGTCCACGAGTTCCATTCAGGTGGTCCGCGGATAGTTCCCTCTAAGGTCTGCGCCTGGACTGCCGCACACCAAAAGAATGAAGGGCCACTCACCTAATTAGTGGAGTCACGCAGGTGTGGCTCCACTAATTAGGTGCCTGGACCCTGGAGAAGACGCATATAGTAAGGTGAGGTGGTGGTCCTGGGGGGAATAGGGAGTAGGTGGGAGGGGGCAGTGGGGTGAGAAGAGGGGGTGGGAGGAATTTGGGTTGTGCAGGGCTGCGGTGGCCAGAGAAAGAGGCAACTTTCCTCAGCCTCAGCTCTGTGGCTGCTGTGGTGGGGGAGAGACCCCACCCTCCTTCCCAGCACCAGCGCAGGGGCTGCCGCAGCGGGTAAAGAGAAGGCACATCCATCGCATTAGAAAGGTAAGACTACGGATATTAAAATATGAGTGGTGTGCTTTTATTTGTAGAACAAAAAAACGTTAACTATTGGGTTTTTTTATATAGTGCTTTTATCCAAAGTGCTATTGTAAACAGTACAAACAACATTTGGAAAGATCATTAACTGGTCCACCGAGCCCCTCAGCAATTTTCAAGTGGCCCGTGGAAAAAAAAAAAGTTTGAGAACCACAGTACTAGAGGATTGGCTGGCAGCATGGTATTTGGAGTAAGATCCAACCTATAATGACCTGGTAATGTGGCTGACCCTTTGGGGTCAGAAGAACATTTTTGTATATGTGAGCAGAGTTTAAAATAACTTCTCACTGTACTGGACCTAGGTGCTGATTGGGAGCCAGAGAACTGGAATGCAATAAAAGGGGGCTGTGTAATTTCTTATTTGCTTCTTGATAACCAGTGTGGGGGATCAGAAGCACAGTTTGTGACTGGTTATGGGGTGTTTAAGTTCAATGTTACCCACCAGTCTTGGGAGTATCTTCTCTCCCTTTTGCATCCTGCCCTGACCTTGGCATTTCCAGTGAGGGCTGCCCCAGGCACACCGGGTCACACAAGGGAACCAGGTATTTCTCACGAAAGCCATATATGAAAAATAAAATCTTACAGCGTTGGAGCCTAGCTAAATCTTTCCACAGGACTTCTTTTTAAACTTAAAAGCTAGAAGTCTATCTCAGAGCTCTAGTAACAGTATAACTGTCATAACACATACTGCCACGTGATTGGTCAGAGCTTGTATCCTAAGTTCACAGGATAGCGGGCCCTAGGGCTATTCGTAAGCAGTTTGTTCAGTATCTCCCCATCACATCTTAGGCTAAATGGCATTGACTCATTGCAAACAGCCACAGACAGCTCTACTCTATTGTAGAGAGAGTAATAGCAACATAGGTACACAAGGAGGGAAGGGGACTTAAGATGGGCTAGGTGGATCCTGAGATGGAGGGTGGGCAGGGGAATGGAAAATAGAAAGAAAAGCAAAGGGGCCAGATGTTGACTGCACCCACAGAGAGACACAAAGGAAGCCTATCTCCCAATGTGGTAGAATCCCTGGATAACTATGCCACACCCTCTCAGAGCCTCTGGCATAGGAGTGTATATTAGGCATATCTCGGGGGAGAAGGCATGGCTAGAGAGTTGCTGTACTCTGGTGATCCCCAGCTGGTGTAACGGCACCTAGCAAACCATTATCGGCCAGCATAGGTTAGAGCATGCTGAAGCTTCTCTAATCCAGGGGCCTAATTGGCCACCAGCTGCCTCCAGGATTAGAGTAGTGCAATGTGGCTTAAAGCCACTTTTGCCTTCATCTCTGGGACCCTGCACTAAGCATTAGTGTTATTCCAGCTACTTGCTTCCACAATTACTTACTGGTCTATACTGAAAATGTACATCAGCATAGCTATCTCAGTCAGGCATGTGAAAAAAACCCACCTTCTAGTGACATAGCTTTGATGACAAAAACTCCAGTATCGACACCGCTATGCAAACATGTTGTCACATCTAATATCATTTAGGGAGGCTTCCTAGACCAGCAGAACGAATCCCTCTGTCAAAGTACACTGCGTCCACATGAAGGGCACAGTTGCTAACTTTCACACGGTAAATAAGCACCCCGACTTTCACAATAAGCAAAAAAATCAAGCTAATCCCATTTCAAAACAAGGCCAAAACAAGCCAATCCCTAAGAACCCAAACACTTTATGTGACTAGATCCCCCGGCGTGCAGTCTGGGACTGTGGTGGGCCCGCCTTGCCCCTGCTTGCCGGGAGCCAATCAAATAAAAGAAGCAACAAGCAGCAAGCTACAAGCCAAACAAGCTTGTAAAAAAACTAGCCAATAAGCAACTCACAAGCCAATTAAGCCCAAAACAAGCCCAATTTCTGCGTTGTTTTTTTCCCCCACGGGTATGGCATGTCTGACGAGGGGGCTATGCCAGCATAGGCTCTGTAGTGTAAATGTAGCCTTGGTGAGAAGACACTACATTACTTTAACCTCATCTACTAAAATCTCAGTAGCCTTACCCATTCTAGGTATTATCTTGGGTGTTTAGACAGATGGAGAACTAAATAAAACTTGGAGGCAAAGAAATTCTAAGGACAATACACCAGATATATATTAAAGTTTCCTTTCTGTTTTTCTCTTTAAAGGAAAACCCAAAAAGAAATGCCTCTAAAGCTGCTATGTCTAAAAATTATATGACCATGTCATCCAGTCAGTTCCAAAAATGAGATCACAAAAAAATGCTCATCGTAAGTCAAACAAGTAAACAAACACCCATCTTATGTATGTGTGGATAGATCTCTCCATGTTCTGAACTAGCCAATGTTTCCTACACAGGGTAAACCAAGCTTGGTTCAGCATCCTTCAGTCTATGCTTTTGTAATCAAGTCAGTGGACATTTTGCCAAGTATTTTGAAGCCTGGTAAAACGTTCAAAAATTATTTAACCAAAAAACGTTGCACCTCCCTTTTGCTGGGCACATTTAGTATCGGCATATTGGGTCTAAAAAGATTCTTGCCCTCCTGCTTTTATTAAAATCTCTTCCCCTGAATCCTCACTCCAGACATAGCCATGGAATGTGGCTCATTTAGAGCCAATTTCCTTATCTTAATGCCACTCCCCTCCCCCCCCAAAAAAACCATTTCAATAAATTTGACAGGTAGCAGAATTCTTACTATCCTCTACTTGAATTGTAACAGTGCAAAATCAGAATACAAATCCAAAAAAAGAAGTCTCAGAAATGCAGCTAAGATATTATTTCATTTGCAGTGGCTTTTCTTTTGCATCTTGAGATATCAGAACTGGCTCACCATCTGAGATATGATGGCCATTACCGTCATAGGTAGCAAAGCATCCAGGCAGTTGCATCTGAACTGTATGCCCATGCCCCTTCCCACTTCCCCACCTTTATTTTTCTGCTATCCAAATTAACAGCAGGTACTCATGATGAGACATCTCTGACCAGAAATCTGCAGACATAAAATCACCATGTCATGCATTTAAGAACAAATGTCACTTGTCCCCTGACTGAGTTATGAGACCTGGCAGACTTGCATTTTACAGTGTTTGATGGTTTCCATAATCTTCAAGCATCAGACTCTTTAAGTTAATTCAAACTGGCCAGCTGTAAATTTGCCGTGAGTAACTTTCAGCATTATGTAGTTCTCAGGGAAAAAAAGATGAAGAGAAAGGTTCAGTTTGAGGTAACCCTCAGAGCATATTTCAGTTGAGGGTCTGAACAACTATGAGAGATTCCAGCACAAAACTATTCTCAGGCCCTGATTTTTTCAGAGCTCCTTCAAAAAGTTTGAGGCACGTCAACCCAGGCCGCTCTAAATCCCAGCTTATTTAAAACAACAGTTCATATAGTGGACACAGAAGAGCATTCTAAAAGTGTGCATCTCTGCTTAGCCTGTACTATGATTACACCCAATCCACTAATTAAGTGAAAAATTTGGGTCAGGGGTTCACTGCCCAAGTTAATTGGCTTGCTGACAAAAGGTCTTATTCATGAATCAAATAATAATTGTTGCCATGAATAAATGAAAAAGCCTAGAACAGAGATGTTTGCAATAATGTTTCCCAGCAGTTTCATCAACCCTTTCCCTCTCTGACACTCCCAGGCTCACACACAGAGTAACATATTACTTCTATCTGTAGCTTTTACACCACAGTGGAGCAAAACTCCACGGCAAAACTACAACTAAAAGTTGTATACATCCCTATGTCTGAACTAAAAAAACCCCAAAATTACAAAACATTCTGGTCCAAAGTAAGGGGATTTAACCAAAGTAAGTCCCAAAGCAGCAGTTCCAAGGCAGAGTGTTAATTTGGATGGCAACTTTAAAAGCAATAAGCCAGCAATAGGCATTAATTTAAAGAAAGCTGCATGGAACTGGAAGGCTAATAATGGGCCCCAAGGATTCATTATTCCTTAGGGAAGCTGGTCTCCCTTCATGGAATGTGGTTATATTGTGCCCATTATTACGTGCCAAGGACCTGTCTCTTTGCTTTCTGAAGGCAGCAGATCACTAGATTTGAAAGTTTGCTACAGCACCATCGGTTGAGTTATGAGACCTGGCAGAGTTAGATTTTTCTCAACTGTATTCCCTGTGCAAGACGTGGAAGACAGAAAGGATGTGCCCAGCATCAGCAGGAGTCCGCCTAGCAGAGTAGGAGTTAACAAAAGCAGAAACCTTAGCAGAGGGAAGAGGGAGAAACGAGGGTGTGTTTTAACACAGGATCAAGTTACTTGGAGTTAACATAGTTACAAATTCCCTAAACAGCATCCCAGCTTTATAAAATATTCCCCACTTACTGCCCAAGAAACTGACCACCATGCAAAAAATGTGGAATTTAGAAGTTACTAATGCTATAGCCTGTCAGCAGTTAGGTTTTGAGAACCATAAAATTGTACCACAGTCTCTCTCTCTCTCGGGAAATATGTAGGTAATAAGACACATGTATGGATCCCTACCAACCCGGGTATCCACACACTACACGTGACATTTTTAGCATGCATGCAGTAGGATCACAATCAGATGTGGGATGCTTACAGAGTGTCACAGTACCTGCAAAGCAGCATTTCCAGTGTCATGGTGCCATTGCCAGTAGTACCATCTTCCAGAGATGATGCTCTGGGAATGATGGTGGGAAACATGGTACCAGACAGGTAAATCAAGGGTTGTCACAAAGCCATATTCTCTGTGTCAGAGAATGGTTAGTGCCCTGTTTGGGGAATTACTCAAAACTTGTTTATAGTCCCAACCAGTTTTGTTAAGATTCATTTTAAGGGAGACGATAGGTTTGATATATCTATCATTGGATTGATTTTTCAGACTGTGGTAAAGCTACTATAGCACAAAATATGTTGTTCAAGGTAAATATGACACTTGATGGTGATATGGGAAAGAAATAGCAAATTTCACAAATGACTGTCATTCAATTACCAGGTTAAAAGATCTGTCCCTTGTCATACAGATTTACAACCATTTATTCTGTAAAGCGTACAAGACATTAGCCAACACCAATATTTGTTTAATTCCTTAAAAAAAAGAACTTCTTTGCACTTCCACAAATTGCACTAGCTCTTGCTCAGTAAGGTTAGGTCTACACTTGGAGCTGAAGGTGTAACTCCTGGCTCAAGGAGAGACACTCGTGGTAGTTCTCATAAAGTTAGCACACTAAAAATAGTTGGGTAGCCACAGTAGCTCTGGCAGCGGCAAGTGGAGACTGAAGTTGCTCACTCCAAGTACAGGTTTGTATTCAGTGCAGCTAGCCCATGCTGCTGCTGCTCACCCCTGCCCATGCTACCGTGGCTGTACTATTATTTTGATCTCACTGGCTCAATGACAGCTAGTACAAGTATGTCTAGCCAGGATGGAAATCATACCCCTAGCTTCAAGCATAGACATAGCCTAATTCTGTAATTTTATTGATGTTACCCTGTCCTACTTCTCCAAATCCCTCCTACTGTCTTTTTATCTGCTACTTATATCACATCTGATATTTCCAGTATTTCCATGATCTTATCCTTTTATTTGTATTGCTGTGACCTAGCACATTTATGGAAGCTATGAGACATACATTAATAAGTCTAATGCTTCTACATAGGAACTCCACCCATTTGCCTCTGGCCAAGGACCCTGTCTTCTGGGTGGTAGTGGTCAGGCTTCCAACAGGAGACCTGTGTTTATTGGTATTCTGTGTGGGCTCTCCAAAAGAAAAGGCCAGTTCCAGATTAAATAATGTGTGATGTTTCCACACCCCAAATGCAGTCGTTGGTCACCCCAGCAATGTTTACAAATTAAAGAAATCAATGAACACGTGGCAATTCTTCAACAAAAAAATTCAAAAACAGACTCCAACGAGAAACTGCAGAACTGGAATTAATTTGCAAACTGGACACCATCAAATTAGGCCTGAATAAAGACTGGGAGTGGATGGATCATTACAAAAAACTAATTTCCCCCTACTGTTACTCACACCTTCTTGTCAACTGTTTGAAATGGGCCACCCTGATTACATTGGCCTCATTACCACTACAAAAGTGATTTTCCTCCCTTGGTATTCCACTTTGAGAATAGCCAACTTCCACCTTAATTGAATTGTCTCATTAGCACTGACCCCCCCCATCTTTTCATGTACTGTGTATTTATACCTGCCTACTGTATTTTCCACTCCATGCATCTGATGAAGTGGGTTTTAGCCCACAAAAGCTTATGCCCAAATAAATTTGTTAGTATCTAAGGTGCCACAAGTACTCCTCATTGTTTTTGCTGATACAGACTAACACAGCTACCACTCAACGTACACCAGTGGTTCTCAACCTATTTACCATTGTGGGACGCATAGGCAGCTCTCTATGTGTTATGTGGGCCGCATCCACACAATACATATACTACCTGTATGGCCCTGAGAATGTCACATGGGCCACTGCTGTGTGCTGATTGGGCCACAAGTGGCCCATGGGCTGAGAACCACTGATGTACAAAATGGACAGAAGGCAGGCAGGTGATCTGAGTGGCTTTATTTAAACTAAGAAGGGAATAGAAAAGTGAAAATAGAGAATTGCAAGTAGACTAATACAATAAAAAAACCAACACACAAATGAATCCACATATTTTCCCCCCTCTGTTCCCCCAAATGGATCCCATTTTGCAAGGTCCAATTTCTAACACACATTAAGGGTGATGAGAAGTCATTGAAACAATCTGTCTGAAGTGCACAACTGTTGGCCAATATAAAGACAGTTCGAGCCATTCCCAAAAATAAGGAATTCAAGTGATGGGGCATGCCAATATGCAGAGATGGAAGGCATGAAAAATTGATAGATCAGAGCCCTTACAACCACTGTGTCTACGTGCACATGTGTGGTTGTGGACTCTGGTTTAGTTAAATTGTTATCAACCCTTAACTAGTTCACTCAGTGTTTCCTAGTTGTAATGAAGGCGCATTGCAAGGCCGTCCTGATGAGGGCAAGGCCACGCAGTCCCTCACTTCTGAGAAGGGTCTCTCTGCTTCAGGTTGTGCATCTGGATCAGGGAGATGCTCTGCCCTGGAGTTTTGCCTGTTGTCCTTACTGGCACCACCAGACAGGATTTGGCCCTTAATTTCTTGAGCAATTTATGAAGCACAATTGTCAATCATGGGTGCTTAAAGTCAGGCACCTAAAGCCCCATTTAGGCACCAAAGTGCAAAGTGTTTTGGTCTAAGGTGCTAATACCCACTGCTCCCACAGGCTGCAAAAGCAGGGCACATTCTTACCAGAGATGCCTAAAAATCTGGATTTAATTGCCTGACCTCAGGCACCCAATTCAACAATTTTGGTGAAACCATCAAACCAAACATCTGAAATGGCCAGTTGAGGGAAGTCTATCCCTTGCTTTAAGAAACCATTATTTTAAGGAACTTTACTTTTTTCCATATCTGACCTTTGGCCCAGATAAATGTCGATATGCAAATATTTACTGCCCCTCTCCTCATTCCCACCGAGTCCCTGATATCTTTGTCTTTCTCCTCACTACCACCTCTAGTTTATCTGTGTTTTAGAAAAAAGAGGTCATTTCTCTATTCTTATGTCAGCTTCTTCCTTGTACTTCTCCCACAGGCAATCACACCAAGGTTTCCCTTGAAACTGAAGATGGAGGAACAAAGGAGCCACTGGAGGCTGCCTCTTCCTCCTGCAACAGTAATGGGTTGTTGCAGGCCTTCAGCAGCACTAAGGGGGATGCATACAACCCATTCTTGTAAAATGCAACTTTTTATAAACATGTTTCTGAATATGCAATGGGGAGTGAGTTTCCATAGTGATGTTGTGTGAGAGACCAAAGGGAATAAGGGAGCTGCCTGCAGAAGACTTGAAGCCTGGAGCAGGCTTAGTAAATGAGATAACTAGACACTCCTGGCATAGGAAGGGAACCTCAAGCAGCTAGAGTCTTATATGACAGCTAAAGCAGTTGTTGGACAGGGCTGATTCTGGGAAGACTACAAGGGAGTCAGCTCTAAGCAGGACAGCTGCAAGCCAAACCTCAGGCCATCCCCCTAAGAACTGAACTAGGGTTACCATATCTAATAAATAAAAAAAAAGGACCCTCCATGGGCCCTGGCCCCGCCCTTTTCCCACCCCCTAGCCCCCACCCCAACTCTGCCCCTTCCCCACCCTAACTCCGCCCCCTCCTCCCTCCCACTCCCAGCCACACGGAAAGGGCTGCCTGAGCGCTACCGGCTTCACGGTTTGCCGGGCAGCCCCCAGACCCTGCGCCCCCGGCCGGCGCTTCCCCAGCGCAGCTGGAGCCTGGGAGGGGAAGCGCCCAGCCGGGGGCGCAGGGTCTGGAGGCTGCCCGGCAAATCGTGAAGCTGGTAGCGCTCGGGCTTCGGGCAGCCCCCGTGCCTCCGGACCCTGCGCCGCCGGAGCCCGGGAGGGGAAGTGCCCGGCTGGGGACGCAGGGTCCGGAGGCACGGGGGCTGCCCGAAGCCGGTAGCGCTTGGGCAGCCCGGCTCTGAAACAGAGCCGAAGAGTCGGGGAGGAGCAGAGCCGCCGCGGCTGGAGACTCTGCTCCTCCCCTGACTCTTCGGCTCTGTTTAAGAGCCGAGCTGCCCCAGCGCTACCGGCTTCAGGCAGCCCCCGTGCCTCCGGACCCTGCGCCGCCGGAGCCCGGGAGGGGAAGTGCCCGGCCGGCGGCTGGGGTCCGGAGGCAAGGGAGCTGCCTGAAGCCCATAGCGCTCGGGCAGCTCGGCTCTTAAACAGAGCCGAAGAGTCAGGGGAGGAGCAGAGCCGCCATTTTCCCGGACATGTTCGGCTTTTTGGCAATTCCCCCCGGACGGGGGTTTGACTGCCGAAAAGCCGGACATGTCCAGGAAAAAGAGGACGTATGGTAACCCTAACTGAACAAAAAGGACTCTGAAGGAACCCTTTCACTCACCCGGGCTCTGAGGTAAAAACCAGGCCTTGGGACAGATTTTTGGGACTAAGTTTTATTTTTCAGTTATTTGTCTGAATAAACCCAGACCCCAATAATGGTGGTTGGTGACTGGATGAGCAAGTGTGTGGAGTTTCTGTAAAAGGGCCTGGAAGAGGGAGAATAAAGAGCAGAGCAGTGCAGATAACACATGGGGGGCAGACAACTTGTTTACTTGTTGTCCTGGGGTCAATGGGTTCTCTTCTGTATCTGGGGAAAACAAGAGAAATGAATAGGAAAGCAAACACACAAACTCTATTCCAGCTTATTTGATCCTACCTGGAACACTGAAAGGACTTGCCTACTATCTTCTTATTGGCACAACCCAAGACATTCTTCCAACTTGCATCTTTCAATACTATGCATGCCTCAAACATTCCCTGTGGGCACAGCACACATTTCCAATGTCCATCTACCTGTAAAACAAAGTCTATTCAGAGCCTCAAGGCACAAGTGCACTTAGAAGAATAGAGCTATCACTTGCCTTCAAGGGAAAAGAGAGTGGAGTATCCATAGGGAATCTTTTTTCCCCCCTCTAGTCTGATTTGAAAAGAGAGAATTATAAAAGAGATATGGTCCAGGAGTGACCTTAGCATTCCTGCTACCCATGCTGGTGGAGTTCCAGCGAGCTGCAGAAACAATGTTTTTAGGACACTATTCTACAATGTGCTGAGGAATTCACATGACAGCTTCCAAGGACTCCCATTAGCTAGTGTTAAGAGGATCTTACAGGTATAATTTTTGCCAATGCAAAAATATGATCAGGACTACTCAGAGTTTCCCATATCAACCTCAATTTTCACTTTGCTAGATCAGGCTCTTAATGTCCCAACTGCATTAATTCATCCCCTGAGTAAATACCTCGTCAACCACTCAGCACTCAAAAATTTCAGAGCAGGACCTAGGCCAGAAAGGTCAAAAAAGAAAGATGACATCCATTATGAAGAGAGGTTTCAGATAAGGAGCTATAAAGGGGAAAAAAAGGTGGTCACATAATAAATAGACAAAAGCCATACTCAGATTCTAGGGTGGATCTGAATCTGCCAGAAGGAAAAAAAATGACCTGGGGGGTGGGGGTGGAATCTAAAAGTAGACACTAAAATAAAGTGAAATGAGCAATTAATATCTCATCTTCATTCTGAGACATGTCATCTAGTCTGACAGGAAATTCTGAGTTAGCTTAATCACTTTTTTTGCATAGGTAAGAATTATATTTGCACAATTCCTTTGCCTCTCTTACACTCGTGGAACTTGAGGTGGCTACAGCCAACTGACTTGCAAAGATGTGCTTGCAAATTTGATATGGTGTTGTGTCAGTGTTACTTTATGTGACTGAGCATCATATTGTGAAGGTTGATTAAGGTGGAATAGAGACAAATTGATGACAATTATGTTGGGCAGCAAGCAAAGCTCTACTGACAATAATGAAAAACAATTACTTTGATATCATTTTTTAAAACAATAGTGTGCTGAAGCATACAAATTCCTACTGATTTCTTTACTAAGCTTCTCACTGTGATGAAAGCAAAATTGTCCCAATAGGGGAACTACACACAGAATTTAAAAAATTAATGTACAGATTAAAAGAGATAGTTATGCAACCTGTTTTAATAGTGAGTAAATTAAGATTGACAATAGTCTTTCCTTGAATCACAAGCTTGTTACAGCATTATGTCATGATAGCTGAGTCATGATATAGATTCACATGTTCATAGATTATAAACACAGGCCATAAGATTTCCCTAAATTAATTTTTGTTTGAACTAAAGCATATTTTTTTACTAAAATGCCCAATCTTGATTTTAAAATTACCAGTGATGGAGAATCCACTTTGTCCCTTGGCAAATTGTTCCAATGGTTAATTACCTCTACTGTTAAAAATTTATACTTTATTTCCAGTCTGAATTTATCTAGCTTCAATCTCCAGCCATTAGATCTTGTTATACCCTTTCCTCCTAGATTACCACATTTTTCTTCCCCATGTAGGTAGTAACAGATTGTTTCCAAGTCACCCCTCAACCTCTCTTTGTTAACCTAAATAGATGAGGTCTTTGAGTCTCTCATTATAAGGCACGTTTTTGGGTTATTTAATCAATCATTCTCATGACTCTTCTCTGAAGCCTCTCCAATTTATCAACATCCTTCTTGAACGGTGGGCACCAGAACTGACCACAGTATTCCAGCAATGGTCACACCAGTACCAAATACAGAAGTAATATAACCTCGCTACTCCTACTCTAGATTCCCATTTATACATCCAAAGATTGCTTTTGGCCACAGCATCACATTGGAAGTTTGTATTCAGCCAATAACCCCACATCTTTTTCAGCGTCACTACTTCCCAGGACAGAATCTCCCATCCTGTAAGTATGGCCTACATTCTTTGTTCATTGATATATAATTTTACATTTGCACGTATTAAAACGTATATTGTTTGCTTGCTCCCTGCTTACCAAGAGATCCAGATGATTCTGCATCAGTGACACAGGTGAACAATTTTTATAGATTATGGGGTTGAAAACACTCATTGACTGCAGTGGCAACAAAATTAGGCACAGAGAGTAACATTTCCTAAATTATGTAAGTGATTTAGAAGCATAAACCCTATTTTCATGAGTGACTTACGAGCCTAAGATTTAATGAAATCCAATGGGATCCCACTGATGTTCACTTGTGTTGAAACTGGGGCTTACCTAAATCATTTAGGTGCTTTGATAACTGTACAGTATATGAATTACTTAATCATATACTGTAAAAATTAAAATTGTACAGTAAGTTAATTTGAATAGTATTGTAGTAATTTTAACATTTGCATACATTCACCATGTTCTTGGGTCTTTTACTGATAATTACCAGTCAATACACCTACTCAGAAGTAGTGGACACAGCTCCATTAGGGCATTAAGAGTTTGTGATATGCAGGTAATGCTCAATAATATAATTTCACTCTATTTGTCCTTTGAGTGACAGGTCTACCAATAGAGCAATTTATAACAAATATTGTATTTCATGAATTTAACTTTTTTCTGTTTGCAGATTGTCCTCTAGCAATTTTCTCAAATTTATTCTTTATTCAATTAAATGTTTAGCATATTTAATTTAGTCTATGACTTGCTCTTTGAAAACTGAAATTTAAATTATGCTGTTTCCCTGTAATGGACATGAGTCAAATGATACTGTTTCGGGTTCCTGATCAAATCAATGAAACTCTTATAAAAAAATTCTGGTGTAAATATTCACTGAGAGCAAATTTAAATTTCACATTTTGCAAGTATTCAAACATGTAAGCTTAAAATTCACTTTGCACAAGCTTTTGTGGTAGTAAAACGCAATCACATAAACATTCAGACAGCAAACAATAAAAGGGCATACACACAGTTACTATGGTGATGAGAGCCATTATAAGAACCTGAATTGAATAGAACACAGCTAAACTGAACTCATTTTAAAATTCACATGAATATTCACATAATATTTTTGCAGTGTTCACTCAGCATCCTCAGCTGGTGTATCTTGGCTTAGCTTCATTGACTTCAGTGGAGCTGTGCCAATTTACACAGGATGAGGGGCTGACCCATCAAGTTTTAGAAAGTAACTGAATTTCCATCTAATTATTTCAAACTCCAGAATAATTTTATTTTCATGACCATCCCACTCATTTTACTAGATTGCACCCACTGAACATTGGGGCCAACAGAAAACTGCTGGCTGTCAACCAAAACTGTTGTGAACAAATGTCCAGGACAAAAGAGTGAGGACAAACACCTGCTCACATCTAGGTCCTTTAAACTGCCTGCTAACCAAACATAAAAGGGTTAAAATGAGATCTTATCTGCTTGGTTATCATTTACATCCAAAAGATAGCAGAGTTTGCATTATAATAATGTCCCGTCTCGATGGAAAAGAACGTGCCTACATCTCTGAACAACATACACACAGTATTCTTCTATTCAAGATACTCGGTTGTAGAGTAATGAGAGTCAGAAGTTCAGTTTTTCCAAAGCAAGAAAGCAGTGGTAGCCTGAGCAGTTTTTCATAATCCATGACAAAAAATGTGATCTAGTTACAGAAATCATAAACCCAAACCCAAAACCATCCAGAAGTGAAAAAATGTCTACACTTCTTCGGACTATATTTTCCTTTGCGCAGACTAAGCAATTCAGGATAGTTTGGTTCATCCAATCAAACTTTTTCACATATTCAGAAGAAAATAAAGTGTCATTTGTATAAAGCCGAAAAACTAATAATCATTTGCAGAATGCCTATTGACTACAGACAGATATGTAACCAAATGACAGTCTGCCATCCAATGACATTTACGATGAGAAAAATATTGATTTAAATATGAACACTTGACATTAGAAGCATTAATAGGTTCTTAAAATGGATTAATTTTTGCTCTTCTATAATCTGACTAACCACTGTAAAAAATATCAATCATTAATATTTGATTCAGGTCTCAAAACTATCCAATTACGGTTACATGCGTGCATGCCAACTACTCATCAAATCCTCCAGCAGTATTTGATATAAAGTACAAGGCGGTCACTAAATTCACTATAATGAAGGAAAAGATATAGAGTTTATTTACCACTCCCCACTCAGAGTTTTAATTTGGTTTTTTAAACCGCAGCCCAGATATGGGGACTCAAAAGTGCACCACCACAGGAGAAGCTTCTGGAGTCTAATCCGTAGGACTGGTCAAAACTTTTTTTAAAATAGAAAATAAAGTTTTTGAAAAAAATTGAAATGTTTCAGTGAGAAAAGTATCTGCTTTCCATGGAAAATTTTGACTTTTCATAAAAAAATGAAAATTAAAACTGTCAATTCAGAAATGTTGTAACATTTAGTTTTGACTATTTTTGACATTCCCGAATATGGGAAAGGTCTTGACTTGTACTTGCAAAACTTGCTTGCATATGTTCACACACATTTGTTCATGTAAATCTGTTAATTTTGAAAACAATAGGGTATTTAGGGATGCAAATATCATGGGAGACATACAATTATCAAATTACATATTTATGTATTTTTATACATTGTATATTTTTGCAGGCACCAGAAGCCCTCTATCTTCTGACACACTGACCATAAAGACAGCACATAGATTTTCAGAATGTAAAGACCAAGTTCCATGCAGACCTACTTTACTGAAAATGCACCCCAGTCAGCTGATTGCATATAAAAAGGGTTCTCGGTGCCTAAATATCCATATGCTCATAATGTGGCATATAGCTGCCTAATTTGCATGCATAATCACTATCATTGCATACACAATTGCACAGATATATTTCTATGTGTGGACTTTGACATTTAAATTTTAAAATATGGCCCTATATGTACACCATCATCTGTGCTGTCTTCTTAAACCATGTTTAATTAAGACGGAACAAATAAGTATGATTTTGAAGGAGTGGATATGCCAAGCAAAGTATTTTTGAAATAAATAGTTTATGAAGCCTAAATATTGTGCATAGCATACAGTTTGACTGTTATCAGTTCCAAGTCTGGCAGCACCGAAAATTTCTCACTGTTCCATTCTATTCTTTATTAATTCTTATACTACCCTCATCCATCATCAGATTATCTTCCAGAAGAGCATTGTCATATGACTAGCATTTGTCCCACGTGGAACTCTTTGTCCCTTTGCTTCTCCGGGGGGAAATTGTGAATTTTAAAATTTGTTTGAATTTTTTAAAGTTATTTATCTATATTATTCTATGTGTGTGACTGTATTAAAGGTGAGGTCACAGAAACGCATGGAATGGTGAGTGATGCCAGTTGAGGTGATTCTTGTACGCTATGGGATTTTGTTCCACAGCCTCAGCTGAACCCCTGAGAAAGCTCAGACTCTTAAAGTCACACTTTACCTTTGCAGCTCCATTGTGCCTGAGGTGCAGAGTAGTCAGTCATGGCCCTCATCCTGGAGCCCAGGGCAGTGGGCATTTGGAAGGACCGAGTTGCTGAATTTATCTGGATATTCTATAGGAAGTTGATGTAGAGAGTGGACAACAGGTCTGATGAATTTACAGTGAATCTGTGTTGCTGAGTAGACTTGCTAACTGGCTTTCAGTGGTCATATATGCTTTACCCATGTCCATAATCCACAGGCATGACTCTTTTTCCTCCTTTTGTTCATTCCCATTTTGTAACAGCAATAATTTACTGCCTGTAACACACAACAGACTGTGTATTTCTGGATTATTCTTCTTCTTGGGCTCATGCCTCAGCCCACACCCAAAGCATGCAATAATCCTTTAGAAATGCACTGCTGGTTGTGTTTTATAGTCTGAAAAGAGCATCTTTATTCTCATATTTACAATCCCCCATGTAATTTCATGCATGCCTAAATTCCATACACAGCCTGTAACAACTCTCTTAAACATGCATTTTTCTTTTCAAGACACAGATGAAATGTGCATCCCAATATTCGCAATTTACTTTTTTTATTGATAGAGTTATTACCTCTCATCTGTAAAGTTACTCGGAAAAAGTCATGATCCTATATGTAAGTGTGTGTGTCTGTGTAATTTGCGATAAACATGTATTATGGAAAAATTTTATCTGCCCACCATATATCTTTCAAAGTCTATTAATTGTAACATTTTTAAAGAATACTGTACTATGATTTTATAGACTTCATGTACTAGTACAGTAGCTAAACACTTCCTGAATAGATAGCATTTTTAGCCTCTCCCATTATAATTTCTCAGTCATTAGTCTAAGATCAAGTGTAGTCAGTTTAACGTCTTTCTTCTATGTATGATCTATATCCTGCAAGGGGCATGGACAAGGCAATCTAATATGCCTTTACCTCTAACATCTACATTTTAAAGTGGTCTGGGGGGAGAGTTAGGGGGGTAAAGGGGGGTGCTACATTTTGAACTTTTAATGATAAGCCAGCAGTCAATTACCTGACACATACTTTGTCCAATATATGTATGGGAAGCTAGCCAAAGAGCCAGTCAATCATAAAAATCAGCATTTCTGAGCCAGCCTTATCATTTCTTGAAATATAGGAACAGTACATTCTTAAATAAGGTATTCACAAAAATAGTATAATTCCCAATGCACCTAAATAAGATAATAGCAACTGGGTAACCTCAAAAGATTTGAAAGTTTGTCTCAGATTCACATCACTGTGGATGCTCTTAATCTCTTTAGAGCCTAAAGCTAATACTAGTTTTAGTAAAGTCCATACCTCCGCCTTTAGAGCCTGCTCCTAATCCCAGGCAATAGGCACCTAGCCCATAGCCAACTGACTTCAATGGAAAGACTCTCATTGACTTCACTGGGCTTTGGAGCAGGTCCTAAATGCAGACGTGTGGAACTATTTGGCCCCATTGAAGGCAATGGGAGTGTTGTAACGGACTTTAGTGGAGTCAGGATTTCACACTTTAAAAACAAACTGCACACTGATTGCTTTGGTAACTCTGCAAAGGTTCTAATTTCAGTTCTGGCCACAAGTGTAGATTGTGTAGATTTCTGGGGGAAGGAGGGGTCGGAACCAGCACTACCTGAAATAACAGCTTCAACAATGGACTAAATATCCCCATATGGAGACTGAGAAAGCATGGCCCAGACAATAGCTCAGGGTAGTGCACAGCCAGTCTGAGGATTAATAATTTATAAGAAGCTCTTCCAGTTTGTTTGGAATATAAATGAACATAGCCTTGTCATATTTAAGGCAATTTCTCTCACTTGCAATAAAATAATGGGATCCCGTCTTTCTTGTTTAGGCTACTACCTATGGTAATACAGTCATGCAGAGTTCTTGGTGAGTCAATCCCTTTTCAACTATCAATCATCCAAAATAATTTTCTATCATATTAAATCAAAGGGCTAGAGCAGATTCCTTCTATTTGAGAGATAGCATCAGTCAATAAAGGAGTCCACTCTGCATATGAGATTTATAGCTGTCAGGCTTTTCATACCATCTACTTCAAGTTTCCAAATGCAATTTTCATGTTGGTATCAAGCATTCAACAGCCACCTGTAGCAACATCTAATGGGATTTTCTGATCATAACAAAGGTCTGAATCCTGTCCAGGTGTCTGTTAATTGACCTAGAGAGGAAGCATTTCATTGTGTGCAGCCAGCTGGCCTTGTTTAGAGAAATCAATGCAGAAGAGTGAGTTTGGGGGGTTTAAATAGAGATCAGGGTTAATCTGCAAATGTGTTTTAGTCTTTGAAGGATTTATATTAATCCAGTTTTATCTCTGATGCCATTGATTTGAAGCAATCATTATAACAAAGCTTTTTTTGTGTGTGCAACACAGTTCAAGCCATTTAATAACATATTATTTATGATCAATAAAACTGTGGGAATATTTCCAAATGCAAATAATGCCAAAAATCTTTTAATAACAAAGTGGTGTTTTTGTGGGGGGTTGATGAGGAAGGTGACATTTACTAATATAACTCTATTTCCTTTTTCTTTTTTAATTTCTGCTTGTAATCTTGCCTAGTATGCCCCAGAAAAAAAAAAGAAAAAAAAAGAAAGATGCATTGATAGAAGGATATAGACAGGGAACACCATCCACAAAAGAAATTCAAAACCACCTTCAAATCTTCCAGATTAAGACAAAAATTAGGTTTACCTCCAAACTCTCAGATATTATGGAGATGATGGGATTATAGTTTCAAGGTAAACTCTTCAAAGAATTCCATTATATGAAACATTAGGGACAAACTCACACAAGTCCACCTACCCCAAAAGTTAGGCTCAAAGGACCAATATTCTGGAGACAACTCAGAGATTTTGGCTTCTGATCCTTGGGTGTGCTAACATACTTTTGCAGTCTTCCAGTGACACTGTCCATCCTAAACCAGAGTAGGCAGACATGGCAGGTGTTAGGAGAGTTGTGTGCACTCTTAATAGGAGGACGACCCCAACCTAGGGCAATCCTTAGCTGATATAGAGCTAGAGTGATGGTGTGACTGTGAGGAAAATGGCACGCCCGTGGTCTCCTGTACTCTGGTGTGCCTCAACTATAGGGAACCATAGACAGCCTTTAGGCTGCTCTAACTTGCCACGGGATATGGCCAGCACAGAGCACACAGTGGTTTGGGTTAAAGCAGCCCCAAGGATTAGGGAAACAGATAGATGGTTTAATGCCATTTTAACTCACCCATCTCCCCACCCATCAGCAGCAGCAAACATAAATTGAGCATTTTAGGGTGTAGCTCGTGTTTAAATGGCATGTTAATCTCATGTCATTAACTCATTTATTTTTCATTGAATATGCTTTAACATAGTAAACTGAGGCACCATGAAATCTTCTTGAAGAGTGTTCCACAAGCTCACATGGTTTTCAGATATCTATGTAAGATGAAACATCTTCCCGGTGTAATGATTTTTAACACACCTCTTATCTTTTGTAAGATATTGTAGTATATATTGAAACTGTGTGCATGCAAGGCTGGATGCATGTACAATTCAACAATCTCAGTCTGCCATGGTCTCTGATACTCATGCGTCCTGTCAGCTGATATGAATGCACTCATTATGGCACTTACGTTGTCCATTACATTTGGACAGCCTTTAGTCACTTTCTAGTACTATAGCATGTAAATGAATTGTCCTTCAAAGGACCTTGATTTGAGCCCAGGTTATACTGACTTCCTCTGCTGTAAAATCCAGGCACAGAGTCTCTGTCAGTGCTTGATATGGGGTTGCACTGGTGGAGGTCAACATTGGGGTGGGGGGAGGCTTGCAATCAGGCAGAACAGCCCCAAAGCAGGCCCCAACCATACTTTAAAGCTGCCCTGCCTCAGCAGATTCCCTAAAGCAGGACACTCCATTGAAAACACTCATTCAGGTACAGCAATCCTGCTATCATAGAGAATAATAATTTGGACCACTCCACAAGAGTGGGATAAATTAAGCTCACTATCTGATAGCAATCAAACACCACAGTCCAGCTGATATCATTTGCTGTATTAGAACAGCAGATAGAACTGGCCCCATATTATCTAGGGTGTTATGTACAAAACAAGTGGGGGTTTCAAAAGTGCTTTACCATTGACCTTGATAGGACCAGAGTTAGGACACTGCTGAGTGCCTCTAGAAATTTCACTCAAGGTATAGAAGTATAGAAGACTAACGGATACTGTATTTTAATTATAAGCATTTCAGACTAGTATGAACTCCTACAGTTAGTTCTATTAAAATGTTTGGTGTTTACCACACTGCAGTATTACTTGTACCTTTGTATTTCTGGCATTTTGTGACAGGGTAGGACTCACCACTGTAGCGCCTCCTGCTGGAGGAGTCCCAGGGATTAGCTCTGTTTGCGATTGCTCCCTCTTCTGGTGGTGCCTCGCCACCTCCACTTCTCCTCCTGAACCCATGTCACTCCAAGGACCATAACATCCTCTTCAGGACACAGCCCTCTGGCTGTGTCACACTCAGTTCTCCCTCCTTCCAGGGGAACTGCAGTCCACTGTCCGGCCACTTCCTTCAGTGGCAACCACAGTTTACTGTTTAGCCACTTCCCCAGTGGCGAGGAGTGGGGGAGGAGGAAGAAGGACCCAGGCCCACCCACTACTCCATGTCCTGGCCCAGGGACCCTGTTGATAGGAGCCACTTGCTGTGTCCCTTCCAATCGCTCAATCTATTTCCCTAGGTCACTTTCCCCTGGCCCTAGAACCTTCTTCACCCTTGCCTCAAGGTTTCAGACAGCCAGGAGCTCACTCTCACTCCCCTGATCCTGCCCAGCAGTACTTTGTCCAGGTGCTAGATTTCTTCTGCCTGGAAGGCAGCCAATCCACCTCCCTTCTCAAGTTTCAGGGAGTGACTGAAGCTGCTCTGTTCTGCAGCCCTTCTTATATGGGCCAGCCCAGCCCTGATTGGCTGCTCCTCGCAGCCCCTCTCCGATTGGTGCCTCCTGCACAGCCTCCCTAGGGCTGCTTTTAACCCCTTTTCTGCCAGTGTAGGGCAGCAGCCCCATCACACATTCTCTGCATTTAAAGGGGGAAATGCATCGGTACATTGGTAGTTAGTCTGAATAGTAAGTGTCAAGGTTGCATTGGTGCCCACAGTGGTTCTTCAACACAAAAAGTTTACACAATAATATTCCAAAATTTGGAGGAGACTGTACATGTCCATCCAACCACATTATTTGCTGGAGCTTGGCTTGTGCACCATCTGTGTCCCTTTCATATATTTTTCTTTAGCATGGTAACAATTTCATTTTTATTTCTCCTTTAGCTAGTCTGTTCCAAAATAGAACTACCCTCATTGTAAAGAAACATCTCCTAGAGAGGCTGGACCTTTCTGAGTTTCAATTCATGCTTTCTTGTTGTTGAGCTTCACACACACTCAAGCAAACAATTTGAATGCCGCCATACATATCTTCAATTATCTCCCTTCATATTGTAAACCTCTTTTAAAAAAGAACCAGGTATTTTAAACTCCTGAAATCCTTTATCATTCCCCTTGGCCCCTTTGTACTTCATCCATTATATTATATTGTAGCACCCAATCAGGATTGGGGCTGAATTGTACTGTACTCTGCACAAACACAGATGAGGAGATGGTCCCTTCACAGTGAAACAGTTTGAGATATTTTCCATCAGCCATTTTTGTGGTGCCATTTTAGGATAATTTCTGAGCTCTGATTCTGCAACTAGATCTCTACAGGTGGATCCCTCCTCCTGCCTGAAGCCCTATGCAGATCATCTTGCAAGATCAGTGTCAAAGTTTGGGCTCTGTTCCCACACTAATACATTTGTTTTTTTATGATAACCAGTTAAGGGGGGGGGAATATGACATTCCTGCTAGCAGCTTTCACAGTCTGTTCCATTAGAGCTGCCTACAGCATATTACCAAGAGAAAGAGGAGTCTCTCATAATGCTATTGCACTAATGAAGCGTTTGCTGGCAAACACCAGCGTTCTCTCCAGAAACATGACACTGCAAGATAAGACTTACACACACCGAGAGGCATAAACACAGCCCACTTGTATTAATCCTGTAAAAGCACACTTTTATAACAGCAGCATGCTGTGTTATGGCAGTCTATATTTCTCTGCTTCAGTCTCTCATGCTCAAAGTGATAACATGAATGTAGGTCTGTCTTCCTTTCCTAACCCCCACCCTCTGTACAAGGTATCAGTTCTTTGTTTCTTAACATCCATACTAATTAGATGGTGTAAGACCCACTTTCAGTGTATACAGAAAACAAAATATCCATTATGTTAGCAATCAAAGCTATACAAGATTGGAGACTGTTCCAGAGATCAAAGATGATCTGTCAGATTTCATTATAATGGGGGGGGGGGGGAAAGGAGCACTAACTTCAAAAGATACTGTATTGTCCTTTGTTTCCTCTTGAAAAAATAATTTCTGAGAAGGTGGTGAGCCACCTCAGAGGAATCTAAATGAATAAACCTTTTGACAGTATCTTCTAGCTTTGACTGCAGATTGACCTTCCCTCCCGTTCATCATTTCTTCCTTCTCTTTTTCTTCTACCATGAGTGAAAGTTAGATTGTGTCGCTTGCCAACTTAGTCCCAAGGGATGTGAAGAAATAAATGCTTAAGTGGTTCTTCAATCAGCAAATTATCTAATGCCCTCTTGCTTTCCTCTGGTCACCGCAGGATCAAGAGCATCTGCAAGAAGGCCAGTTGACAATCTCCTGTTGGATTTCATATTGCTCTTACTGAACTGATATTATTAGTCATACCTTCGTACAACAGAATTACACAAATCTAAGCATAGCATTTTTACTCTGACCAATCTTACATTGTATTTATTTTGTTTGTGCAAAAGCAGCAGCAACATTCAAAGACTTTAATCTTATGTTTGTTTCTCTGATTCAAGAGTCCCGGGCCAAAATTTCACCCCTATGGAAGAGCTCAAATTGCCTTGACTCCAGTTCAAATTATTTAAAACCGTCAGACAATGAAACTGGTATATATTGTAAGCACAATGGCCCAAAAACTGAGTCTGTTTACAAGGCCTGCGAGGACCAAAAGCAGTACAAATGCATTTCTACTTTAAGGGAGGCCTAAGCTACTCTTAACCCACGGAATGGGGTGCTGTATTGCCACATGACCCTCAAGGAGATCTCAACAGAGAGTCAGTCATAGAGTTTAAGACCAGAAGGGACCATTAGATCATCTAGTCTGACCTGAATATCAGAAGCCACTAACATCATCTGGCACCTGCACACTAAGCCCAACAACCAAAATGAAACCTACGTTTTCACAGCCCATAGGAGACTACAGTATTATGTGCACAGGCAGAGAATAGTAAGAACTGAGGTGCACCAGGGATCGAGGCCTCTACAATGGTAGGGAAATGATTAAGTCAGATATACCCAGACAATGCTGGCAAGTGACCCACACCCACACATGACTGGGGCATAGCTAGCAAGCCAATACACAGCATGGAACCTGCCTGGCCCCAGTTCAGCACTGAGGGAAGCAGTGGGCTTCATCCACTCTGTCTGTCTGTCTGTGACCAACAGCATACAGACCCCACTAATGTGCTCTGGGCCTTATTTTCATTTGGAACCTAAGTTTCCACCTCCCAGTAATCTCAGAGCTGCACATGAGCATACTCTTTCACTAGAGCTGCACAGTTATATGTTGTGTTTTGGATAAGGCATTGCACCATGTTCTCTTTGCTCCTTCACAGTGGCTGTTGATGATTCAGTTTAATTTTTCCAAAAGAAGTAGGGGATCACCCACTGTCCTGAGCAACATACCCTACTGTCAGTATTACAGGGTTAATGTCCCACGCTTTTGCTGAACTATAAACTAGGCACACAATTACTTCTCAGTCTGCCTGCACATACAGTTCACTGTCAAGTATCAAAGTCATCACTCTTTCAATGTACTTTCAATTAAATACCTGGAATATAAAGGTGCTATATAAATCTAAATTCTATTTTATTTGAGAAACTGCATGCTACAAAGGATGCTAAAAATATAAAACAAGAAAGTACATACAACATGAAGCGTATCACAAATACAGGCTGTAAATGTAGACCTCATAAGCACCCATGACCAACGTAAGAAACTGGATTAGAATGCAGTAAAGAGGCATCTAATAAAGCAATAAACCAGGGGTTCTCAAACTGGGGGTTGGGACCCTTCAGGGTGTCACAAGGTTATTACATGGTGGGGTCACGAGCTGTCAACCTCCATCCCAAACCCCACTTTGCCTCCAGCATTTATAATGGTGTTAAATATATTTAAAAGTGTTTTTAATCTATAAGGGAGGTTGAACTCAGAGGCTTGCTATGTGAAAGGGGTCACCAGTATAAAAGTATGAGAACCACTGCAATAAACCAACAAATGTGCAGTATAGATAAAACAGATTAGGAAAACATTCAGCCAGGCTGCTTTGGGCTGCTTCTTTCTTCCCGTCTCCCCTAACGTTTCCTTTGCATTCTGTGCTTAAAACACATGTTCTTGCAAAGAAATATAAACTGATTTCTCCTTAAATCGTAAAAGTAAACACCCTTCTTAATGAGAATATTTTGTTGCATGCTACTGCAGCCCACACAGATCAGATTTAAATCTGGTTCATAGACAGTGATTCTACACTCCATTCTTCTTTAACAGTTTCTTCACCATGAGGAACTGAGGCAGCATTTGGAACTTGACAGCAAAGCCAATAATAAACAGGCAAAATGGAAAAAAAACCCACACACACTGAACATGGAGCTTTGGACTTTGGCTGCTTCTTGCTTCCTTGCCTCCCCTCAGGTCTGCTCCATCTCAAATGCTTAAAACAGAGATATAAAACAAATCTGCACCCGTATGCTTTTTTTTTCCCTCCTTTCTTTCTTAAAATGCGTCTCTTGTTCTCACTCCAGGATGGCTGGATCTTTTCCAAAGTTCTGGACTGTTGATTGTAAAAAAAATACCCACAATTTCTCCCCCAATCCAGCTGAAGTACTCATTGAGACTAGAAAATGTAATAGCTAGAAATGTGCCCTTGGAGCCCTCATGCATGCTGGAAAGGACACGAAGTGGCCGTGCCACAGCTTGTGTCCTTGGGTGGAATTCTGGGTCACTCAGCTAGAATTCCTCCTTGGCCCAGATTCACAAAGGGGATTTAGACATTGCAGCACCTAACTTTTAGGCACCATGCTGCCTAGTGAAAATTCAAAGGCTTGACTTATGTGCACAGGCTCCCCATACAATGAATGGGGAGAGTTAGGCACCTAAACAAGGGATTTATAGAAGCCAGCACGTTGAGCAAGAAGCTGCCTAAGTTAGCCCGTAGCAAAGGCCAAAGAGAAGAGGGGGGAATAATGCTGACCCCCGTTTATACTTGTTAGCCCAGTAGTCAGAGCATTTACGTGGAATGTGGGAGATCTAGTTCAAATCCCTCCTCTGCCTCTGTCTCCCATATCTCAGGAGAGTGCCCTAACCACTGGGCTCTGAGGTTTTTAGGGACGGGGGGTCTCTCTCAACCTCTCCTATTGGAGCCATTCCAATTTTATAAGTCAGGGGTTCTCAAACTTCATTTCACCGTGACCCCCTTCTGACAACAAAAATTACTACATGACCCTAGGACAGGGGACCAAAGCCTGAGCCTGCCTGAGCCCCGCTGCCCCGGGCTGGGGGTGAAAACCCAAGGGCTTCAGCCCCAGGTGGGGGGCCTGTAACTTGAGCCCCGCCACCCAAGGCTGAAGCCCTCAGGCTTCATCCCAAGGCGGGGGGGTTTGTGCTTTGGCTTCAGTCCTAGACCCCAGCAAGTCTAATGCCAGCCCTGGCGACCCCATTAAAACGGGGTCGCGACTCACTTTGGGGTCCTTTCTTACAGTTTGAGAACCGCTGGTATAAGTAATTAAATATTCATTGGAGCAGGGAGTGGAATCTGCATCTTGCCCCTTCCAAGTGAGTGACCTAACCACCCGGCTCCAAAGTCAGTCTCACTCTCTCCCCCGCAATGAATATTTAAGGATTTATGCAAAATGGAACAGTTTCTCCTCCTCCTCTTTCTCCCACCCAGTCTTTTTGTGAGAGTTAAGAGCATTTGAGCATACTTACAGGATTGGGCTCTGAAGGCGAGGAAGGCAAGGGAATGTGGATCCTGAAGTCTTTACCCACTCTTTGCCCAGTCTTTACTTATGCATTCCCAATGAAGTCATTTGCGGAATAAGTAAGAACCATTCAAAAAGTGGGTAAGGATTTCAGAATGTGGTCCACTATTTGTAAACGTCTATTCTGTATGATATTTATTTTATTTAGCTCTTTGCTAGCAAGCATGGATAAGAGGGAAGCAAAACAAGGATCTAATCATCTACTTCCGTGTGTAACTACAATCAGCCTTGAAAATAAGTGACAATATTGTTTCTGTCTCAAACATACACCACCCAGTTCGTGTCACCCACGCTACAGTTGTCTCACTTTCTATATTTGTTCAGACAACAGCAGAGAAGCAGCACCCTCTCTTATGAGGCTGATATTAAGTTATTTGATATCAGTGGCCATTCAAATCTGGAGCTTAGCATCCAGAAATTCTCACTAGCACCAAAACCATCAAGGTGTAGCAAGGTTTTGTGAAATGTGAAACATTTGACAGTTTTTGCTATTTTTCAAAAAGCAAAAGGCAGATTGCTTTCTTACGAGTGAAACTAGTTTTGCGTCTTGCTTTGGGCATAATTCTGGCATTTTCACTGAAAATGATGAAAACAGCAAACTACAAATTTTTCACCATTTTGTTGCACAATTAGGGCCAAGCCCCTATTTAGGGAAGCAGTTAAATACATGCTTAACAACATACCCATTCCAGACACCAGTTAAGCTTCCTTACTTACTTAAGCTTACTTACTTAACTTTAAGCAGGTGCTTAAGTCCCATTGAAGTTGTTAAGCAGGTGCTTAAGTGGTATCCTGATCAGGATGTTTTCCTCTTTTGGGACCTAGTTTTTGCCGTTGGCTGCACTGCATATTACATTCACATGGCTTACAGGTGGCCCACAAAATTATTCCTGCCTTAAAAGAAAGCTGCTAGTTTGTCCTGGCTTCTCTTCATGCTTCTGCTCATTCTCCCTTCCATGCAGTCTGCTCTTGAGCTAGTTTTACTATTAAGAAATTAATTATGGAATTTATCTCCAGATTTCACAACTGTTCTTTATGTCACCAGCACTCAATTCCCAAATAATTGCAACATCCCTGAGAAATGAAGGCAGTTTGTGCTCATCAACACAGAGCCATGAGCAGAATCCAAGCCGAAGGGCTAGCCTGTTCCTTAGACACACGCTGGTTGAATGGAACATCCTCTTGAGAACAAATCTGATTTTGCTGCCAGATAATACACTAACACATGATTCTGGTTACTAAAGGACATCCTGGTGCCACACCAGGAATATCCAACACCTGGACCTGTTAAATGGGCTCCAAAAAGACAGAGCTTCCAGATTTTTTAAAAACTCTGCTGAATCAAGACAATTAACAACAATGAAGGCTGAAGCTTTAGTGAAAGTGCTTTTCTGTGGGGATCCTTATGAGTTCTAGAGCAGAACTTTAGATCTAATGCAGTTACAGCCTCCTGGATCCTTGGTGGGGCATAGCAGACATTTTGTTACTTCAGTCTTCATGCCAGAAAAGCAAAAGGTGTTTCCCCTCCATCATCCATTTCCCAACATGGCTCAGATCTATCTCCTCCCAGCAAACAATAATACTGGAAAACTCTTCAACCCTTCTTGGCTCCTGGGCATGGAAAGAAAGAGAGCCACTTGCCTCCAGAAATATCTTGAAAACACCAGATGTTTGAATAGGGAATCTCATAAACAAGAAGCCCTGTCTATGTAGAGAGGCTATTTGTAGGCAGCTCATCACAGATGCGTTTTGTATAGCAAACAACAGAGTTACTGCTCTTTGCAAAATGCCTTTTTAAAGTATTCTAATGAGTCTTTGACTGGAACCCATAATCAGTAGAACAATTTTTTTCTTTTCATATAAGTAAACACTATTCTCTCATGTAATGAGCATGAATTGTTTGACACTTTTTAAAAATATGAACTTTGAAATGAAAAGGATGTTGAAAATATTTTTAGAGGGAAGACAGCTGGCAACTACACAATCATCAAAAACTCGTGAATATCTGCAAATACTTCACCTACCAACACAGGATCTCTGTGATTGCTCTGGGAAAGATGTCTCGTTACTAGCCTGTCACTGCTGCTGCACTGTCATTCCTGCTTGTGACTGAAAACAAAACAGTGGGGCTCACTAAATCCTGAGGGATGATACAAAAAGACCAACCTGGGAACAAATTCCCACACCATTCACCAGTCCTGTCTGCAACTTCAACTTGAGGTTCAGTCCTAAAAGAATATGTCAGCAGAAAACATGCAATAGATAAAGGATTTCAGTTCCTAAGGGACATAGGAACTTTCAAAATTTTTACCCACTATCTTGTTTCAGTTGCCCTTTTAAAAGGTAGTCCATAATGCTCTCAGTGTAGGTTTTACATACTTCAGATATGCTAAAAGTTAAAGTTACCTTTTTCTCAGAAAGCATGTTTAATATATGGTTAATGCTCCTTTTCACTTTAAACCCTAGCTGAAGGTCAGCACATTCTGGTTCATTGAGTCAAAGTCAAGGGCTTTCCATTGGGAACTTCTTGTCTTTTGTCCCCAAGATATGTAAATACTCAGATGATACAGTGATGGATGCCGTAGAAGAACCTGGAGATATATATACACACACAAGTCTCAGCGTATGAGCAAGAGAATCCCAATTCGTCTCAACTAGAGACTCCTCGGGGAATTCTGCACCAAAAAATTAAACATTTGCACCAAAAAATTAAAAATTCTGCACACAATATTTTAAAATTCTGCAAAATTCTGCAAATTTTATTTGTCAAAATAACAGTACATGATCACGCCAACTTCGATTATTTTGCTAATTTATTTCAAAATACCCATCAGCAAGTATGTCTGTAACAATGCAGACATATACAAAAAATTCCCCCAGGAGTAGAGAGTTAAAAAAACCCTATGGCAACCCAGTTCCTGTTTCTCTGCCCCCTCCCCCTCCTAGAGCCCAGCCGGCGGGGGCAGATACCCACACCTCTTCCCCCCTACCCCAGAGTTCAGCCACGGGGCCCCCCTTGCCCACACCCCGTCCCCACCAAAGCCCAGCCATGGGCCCTCCCCAGCCAAGACACCTGCCCCCCTACTCCTCAGAGCCGAGGGATCAAGAGAGAGAAACAGCCTGATGCTGGGTCCCAGGTTTTTGTGCAGTTTCATGCACACCGTTGTCTCCTTCCCTCAGGGTGTGTGGGGAACTGCAGCTGCCGGGAACTCTCTAGCTCCCTCCCCCCGGCAGTGTCTTCTATATGGGAGTTGTACTCTGCCGGGTCCAGCGGCCCCCAGTGGTGGCCAGCAGCACTGCAGCCAATTTCTGTGGAGGAAAGGAAATTCTGCACACACAACATTAATTTCTGCAAAATTCTGCATTGCGCAGTGGCGCAGAATTCCCCCAGGAGTAATCGTTAACATAGTCAAGATCCAAACCATAAAGGGCTTTAAAGATGAAAACCAATACCATGAACTTCACACAAACCAAGGCAGTCTATTGAACACAGATGTAATATGCTCCCAGTTATACATGATGGCATACGATAGGTGAACTGGGGCAAATAAGTAGCAAGTCCTTGCGCCAAAAAACGTACAATTTCAAGGTAAGAAATAGTGTATACAAGATAATACAGGACAACCAATGAATCCACCTGGGGTGAAATCTTGGTGCCAATGAAGTTAATGGGAATGGCATTTTCCCTGAAGAGCTGCATGGAAAAGGTGGGTTTTAAAGGAAAACTGTAATGTTTGAGGGCTGGAGATGGAAAGCAGCACCAACATCAGAAGCAAGCTCATAGCGGTTACCATTACAAAGCCAATATTTACACATAAGAGAGCATCACTACAGGAATATCCAAATAGGGTCTAAACCAGCAGAGGCTGGCACCCCTCTGGACTTTGTTGTAGGTAGGCATTATAGGCAGGGCTTCTAGTATAGTCTATTATTATGGGTTCTCAACATTTACCACTATATGACACTGTTCTCAGTTTCTTATAACTTTGCCAAATTTTAACCAGAATTTCCCATGACATATGTCTTCCTCAGGCTTTCGGGGCAAGGGGAAGAGATGTTATAATGGCTCAGCCATTTCTGAGAAGGAAATTAGGGAGAAATACATTGTTTTACTCATATCAAAAAAATTCTTAGGCTTTTTTCTTTAAGAAGTTCTAGCACTCCCATGCTTTGGAGCAGGGATTTGAAATTTGGCAGCAGGCTGGCCTTTGTTTCAGTGTGGAAAAAATAGTGTGAGATCCCATAACTAAAGCCTGTAGCATAATCCGTATGCACAAGGGTGCTGCATTAAGGATGCGCAGGCAACTTTAATTCTGGCATTTCCTAACTTTTGAAACCTTTTTGTGATTTTTGTTTGAATTTGCAACCTTACTGTGTGTGTGTGTGTGTGTGTGTGTGTGTGTGTGTGTGTGTGTGTGTGTGTACAGGATTTTTGTTAGTTTGTTTTGAGGATAATAATATTAGATAATAAATTAAATGAGCAAGAAACAGCTCTTAAAATTATTTTTAATATTAAGGTAGGGAAGAGCTTAACAAGTAGAAAAAGATGGTTGGTTACACCAGCATTTGACTTGTTCTCAGAAAATGGCACAAAAGAAAACTGCACACAAGAAAACTCAGGGTCACTGCACTTGTAGAGAGAAATGTGTGACTTCACAGCACTTCACCACTTATTAGATTTGATTGAAAGGAAGTCAGAGACAGACAGACAGAAAAAGGTAAAAAGAAACAAACCTTTGATCTGAAACTTTAGTTAAGTAAGCTTCCCCTGGTGAGTAAACATGACAAAGTTCTTTCCTGGTCACATTACTTTAATCAAATTGCTTTTATTTACTATATGGACTGTTCAATTTGAGAAACCCCTTAGCCATCAGTTATATGATCTGTCCAATTGCTCACACAAAGAGAGGAAAGGGAGTCTTTATCTTTAAATTATAACACTACATTACTTCTGGAGAAAGCCTGAGCTGACCTTGAGAATCCTTCTTCACAAACATGAGCTACTGTGGAGGGGGATGGCTGTCAAGCACCATCACCATTTGGCAGCACAGGTGCTGTTTATAGCACTGAGACTTTGGCAGCTCTTTGGCATGCTCTTCACACTACAAGTCTGTGCATGTGCACTGGGCTACATTTACAATCCAAGCAAGATGCTAAATCTGTCATTGTCTGTCTCTAACTCGACTGCAACTGCTGTCTGCTGGCAAATGCTGATACCCAATGCCTGAATGGAGTCCCTGTAAAGTGGGCACTTGTTACTGCCTGCTCCACCCCGCTCATATTTCACGCATTGATGAGATGTGGAACAGTCTTTCAGGGGCTATCAGCATTCTATTAGAGATGGCAGGCCTCACCAAGTGCAGCTGGGCAGGCTCCATTTCAGGATCCATAGACAGCAACTCTTCAGAATCTCCCGTAAACACCCAGTCCATCCCCACCACACACACACTCAATCCATGGACATGTGCATGCATATCCCACTACCTCTACTGGTCTCCTAAAAATATCCCAAAAATACAAGGAAGGGGAACGCTTTTACAATAGGCTCATTGTGACTGATGTGCTACTAAAGCCATAGCAGATTGAAACTGCATGGCATGTTGTGCCATAATGTTTGTGTCTGGATTATTCTCACTTTCAGTACCTATCGAATATGGTTTTATCTTTTTTAAAGTAGTTTTTGCTGAGTGGAAGTAATACAGTCCCTTTGAGGCTTCTGAGGCTTATAAAAAGGTATTTTATTTTTTCATCTGTGTACACGCTCAGGGTTCCTAGATGTTGTGCTCAACCAGTAAAACTGAATGGGAATAAAAATGAAAAAGGGAAGATGTAAAGCTAGCAGATTTACTTTTGTCTTGAGAATCTTCACGGAGTAAGCTATTTCAGCTTCTAATCTTAATGATACAGCAGTCAGGAGGAGTGATTATCTCTCTGAGCCTGATATATTAATTCAAATGCACTGTATATTCTTGATATGAAGTACACTTCTTGGGACCGGTGCCCATGAATGTTTCCTTCAGAAAATAAAGATCCTAGTTACAAAAGAAGGCTCCCATTAAACAAGCAAATGAGAAAAGGCTGCGGCAGCTTAGTACAGCTGATTTTACAATGGATTCAAGCACAAAATCTATTACAGAAAATGCCTGATCTATATATTTATGAAACAGGCCCTACAAAGAGTAGAATTTCTGTGCCAGACCAGTACAACCACACAGGTCAGGAGGCTCATTAGCCAACAGTTACAAAAACACAGTAAGACATTTTAAAAATGCAGTTTTGTTAAATATCCAAAGTGTTTAAGTAATCCAAAGACCTTGGCTTTCAGCCTTTTGACTAATCATGCAATCAGGCGTGTGTCTATCCCGGGTAAGTGCTCATGATGTCATGTGTTAATGCTTACCTACACATGTCCTTGTGGGGGGGAGCGGTTTGCCTCTAACACGTGTATTTATTTAGGTAGCAAACAAATGAGCCTGGGGAAAACATCACATTTTATCATTTTAAAAACAATGCATAGATATAGGCACAAATCATTGATTCCGCAGCAGTTCAATCACCCCCCTTCTACACTCATCTTTCCCACAGTCTCCCAGTCTCCTGGTCTAGTTGCACCAACAAACCCCAGTCCCTTCACTTTATGTAACTGGCCCATCTCCCCATCTTATAGTCTTTAGGAGGAGGCCTCGGGGCCTTCATTTCACCCAGATTCATATGGCAACACAGCTTTGGGGGAATCCCTGAGAGCCCATTTTCATCATCTCTTCCTAGGTGTCCCTCTGACTTGGCAGGTTTTCCTCTGGGAAAGGATCCAGCTAGCTTTTACTACCCATCTTACCCATAAGCAACAGCAGGAGCTGGGCCCAACAACTCCAGTAACCTAGCAACCTGGACCACCCGCCCGCTGAGTATAAATGTCATATAGTTTGTATCTATATCCTCCAGAACACACTGCATATTTCAGAACATGAGCAATGCATATTTAAGAGCAGTCAGAGCTCAATAGAGAGATGGAGAAAGGAAGGAGATGGGCTTTCTTAACCACACTTTTCAAACCTTACAGAAAACTTGATTTGAACAATGAGCAAAGGTTCAGCCATCCCTAGTTTATTCCAGTGCACAACAAGGAAATGGTTACAACTGCAATCCTAGCTGCTCTAGAGTTTTAGGAGATACCAATGGAAGGGGAAATGGGGCCTCTTTATTGTTTCTACAATTTTTAAGTTTCTGCCATATCTTCAACCCAGCAATTCCATAAAGAACATTTTCAGCTGGATATCCTGCAAGAAGAGATTAATCCAAAATGTCACGTTTGATGTGACTCCAACACAATAGGACACCTTACATAGCTACAAACTAGCATGCTTAGCCACCAATGAAGAACATGTTATTGAAGTACAACAGACACCATTGGTTAGCCATTCTTATGTGATAAACAGAATTATCTTTACAACTGCAATGGGCTGTGATTGATCTAAAGGATCTTTTCAGTCTGTCAGTCCCATACAATCACGGCCGGCCCACAATATTTTGGCACCTGAGGCGGGGAGCTCAAATGATGCCCCCATGCCCTCTCGCTTGGGCCAAAACTTTGAAAGGTCTCAATTCTGCCTTCTTCCTGTTCTACTCCTCTTATGGTACTGCTCTGCTACCTACCCCAATAAAGGAGAACTAACCATTTAAAATGCTTTCTTCAAAAATTTTAAACAACACTTAACTTTCAACCACCTGAACAGCAAATGTAACTTTTCTTGTCTGCATAGTAAACGCTGGCATTTTTATCAGTTGGAATAATCAAAGTGGTGCTTTCTGTGCCTTCTTGGTTGCAAAGATTTGAACTGCTTCCTGAAGGTCTACAGTCTGGGCCAGCTCATGCTCTATTGAGATGGTTGCACGGGTGACCAGCCAATCCTGTGTCATTGTGGAGCACAGATGTGTTTTTATTAACTTCAGCTTGGAGAAGCTGCCTTTTCCACTGGCAACTCTTACAGGAAGTGTTAGAAGTATGCACAGAGCAACAACAGCATTTGGAAAGAGGGTGGTCATCTTATTTGTGCACATATATTCCAGAACAGCCTTTGGAGTTGATCCTGCTGAAATGCATCTTGAAAGGGCTTTCAGTTCATCATCCAAATCACTCGCATCAATATAGCGCATGTCATCATGTCTCAACACTGTCTCTAGTGCCCAGCATTGCTCGTGTAGGTCTTCTTCAGGTATAGTGAGGAGTTTTGGAATATCATACAACATCCCAAATATACTGCTGTGTTCCTTAAGCTGCATGAAACCTTCTTCAACTGACTGTATTGCACAATCTAGCACCTGGTTAAAGGATTCAACTTTGAATTGTTGTTTGGGGTCTCTTATGGGATTATCCCGTCCTCGTAATCAAAATGTCATCTTCTTCGGTGACTTGTATTCTTGAATGGGTGGGAAAATAGCTTCAGTGTGAAGTTCCTCTGCCAACTTCTGTGACCTCTTCAGAACATTTTGAAATCCCTCATCTGACCGGTAAGACTGTAGGTATGACTTTGCTTTGTCTAGTTGTTCCATTGCTCCAGATATATCAAGGTCAACACCTTGGAGTCTCTTGCTTACAACATTTATTTCAAACAGTATGTCATGCCACAACACTAAGCCATACAGAAATTTGAAGTTATGTATGTTTCTGGTGATTCCATTTCCCTCTGCCACTGTTCTCCCATGAACAGTTCCTGTCATACCATTATCCTCCATAATGGCAACTATGGCATCATCTATCTTCCCAATTTGGTATTTGATAGGCTTTATCGCCTCCACTCGACTTTCCCATCGTGTGGCACTCAGTGGTTTCAGCGTCAGAGAGGATGTTCCCAGATGTTGCTTCAAAATTTGCCATCAATGAGTTGATGCAGAGAAAAATACACAGATGCTTTGAATTACATTAAAAAATTCATCAGCCTCACTAGAAGCTGATGCTGCATCACTGACCACCAAGTTCAATGAATGGGAACTGCATGGGACAAAAAAAGCTCGAGGGTTTAACTCTCGGATCCGTGTCTGCACTCCTCTGTTCTTTCCTCTCATGTTGGCACCATTATCATAGCCCTGACCTCTCATGTCAGCTATCGCAATTCCTGTATCTTCCACAGGGGCGGCTCTAGGCACCAGCAAAGCAAACACATGCTTGGGGCAGCTCAGTTGCAGGGGCGGCAGGAATCCAGCATGGGAGCTGAGAACCAACAGGGGGCCCTGGGAGCTGTAGTTCCTTGGTTAGCTCCCTGCCTATAGAGCCAGCCCTGGAGCAGGGAAAGAACTACATTTCCCAGCATTCTCACAATGGCAATGAGCCTTTTCAGAACATTTTGCCAGTAAAGAGACTCTGATGCAATCTTCTCTTGATGCTGAACATCTATGGTGTCCTTTAACCTTAGTCTCATCTCAAACTCTTTCCACCTATGGAATGCTCTCTGATGACTTGCTGCCTTCTCATGGCATGCCAGATTTCTAGCCAGATGTTTCCAGTCCTTTGTTCCTGTAGAACCCAATGTGGCTGGAACATTAGACTGGAAGAGTTTGCAACAAAAACAGTATGCAGCATTCTGGGTTTTTGAGTACATAAGCCATAGCCTCTCCACTTTGTCACCATTGGGGATTTCACGGCAGTAATGTGTTGGATGGTGTCATAACTATAAAGGGAAGGGTAATAGCTGTCCTGTGTACAGTACTATAAAAATCCCTCCTGGCCAGAGACTCCAAAATCCTTTTCCCTGTAAAGGGTTAAGAAGCTCAGGTAACCTGGCTGGCATCTGACCTAAAGGACCAATAAGGGGACAAGATACTTTCAAATCTTGGTGGGGGGAAGGCTGTTGTTTGTGTTCTTTGTTTGGGAGTGTGTTCGTTCTCGGGACTGAGAGGGACCAGACATCAATCCAGGTTCTCCACATCTTTCTAAACAAGTCTCTCCTATTTCAAACTTGTAAGTAAATAGCCAGGCAAGGCGTGTTAGTTTTCCTTTGTTTTCTCAACTTGTAAATGTACCTTTTACCAGAGTGTTTATCTTTGTTTGCTGTACTTTGAACCTAAGACAGAGGGGAGTCCTCTGAGCTCTTTAAGTTTGATTACCCTGTAAGGTTATTTCCATACTGATTTTACAGAGATGATTTTTACCTTTTTCTTTAATTAAAAACCTTCTTTTTAAGAACCTGATTGATTTTTCCTTGTTCAAGATCCAAGGGGTTTGGATCTTGATTCACCAGGAGTTGGTGGGAGGAAGGAGGGGAATGGTTAATTTCTCCTTGTTTTAAGATCCAAGGGGTTTGGATTTGTATTCACCAGGGATTTGGTGAAGGTTTTTCAAGGTTTCCCAGGAATGGAATCCATTGAAATGGTGGCAGCCGAACCAGAGCTAAGCTGGTAGTTAAGCTTAGAAGTTTTCATGCAGGCCCCTACATTTGTACCCTAAAGTTCAAAGTGGGGATCCAGCCTTGACAGATGGAAACTTCTATTTTCATTGTCTTTGGGGAACATGAAGTTTTTCACTTGCCGTGGCCCATGCAGTACAAGGAAGTCCCTCAGGCTACTACTCAAGTGGGTCCACAGTCCTGGATCATCTAGACTTAAGGAACTAAATTCAGCAGCAGCTGTTTCTTGCACCTCCACCACACTCTTCTCTGATCTACACTTTTCTTCAGGAATGTGCATGGTTTCATCCATTTGAGATGGAGATATGGATGCTGCAGTAACTGCCAGGTCACCTGCACTCTGACTAACTGGAAGATCAGGCATCTCCTCACCACTCACATCCTCACTGGGGCCGGAAGGCTCACCGTGAACATTTATGTCTATGTATCTCAGGAGAGCTCCTTCCTGCTTAGATAGAAAAGCTTCCTTTGCTTGCTTTCTTTTTCTGAATGCTGCCCCAGAGGGACATTTTCTTCTTTCACTGACGATTGCTGTTCTGTGCCAGCTATAGTGGCTTTCAACACTCAGTTGAGGGGACAAATAAGCAGGCTGGTAGCAGGGTCTGAGTGAGGGAAGATATCAGCGTCTTAAGGGCCTAACTGGCTCCTACTACTTCAGTTGACTGCCTGTTCTCCTCAAGTGGGTTCAGGGAAGTAGCAGGAAACAGGAAGCTCCCTGAGAAGCTGGTGTTGATCAGTCCAGGCTCCTGGGGGTGCTAGAGAGGTACATAAAAGGCTCCTCCTCCTCTCTCTCCCTGCAGCTCCTGCTGCTTTCTGTTATTCCCTCTCATCTTTTCTCCTGCCTGCCTGTTATGTCTCTTGTGCCCTCCTTCCTCCAGCAGAGCACTCCACCATCTCTGTGCATCTAGAGCAGAGAGAATACATATGCACCAGCAGCAGACACAATTTTCTACACTCTGGGTCCTAGTGGCACCTCCCCACAGTCTGGCACTTAAGGCGGCCGCCTCATTTCGCCTCATGGTAAGGCCAACCCTGGCTCTTGGCTTCTCAGAAGTGATAAGTGAGGCATGAAATAGTGACTCAGCCAAACAGAAAGGAAGTCAAAGTAATAACAAAACGCCCAGAGTTCTTTCCGAGATTTGACTGCCTTCTGATCAGTTTCAGAGCCCTTCAGAGACATTTCTTTCCTCCCCGCCCTCCTTTCTTTTCAGTTCCCACTGACTCTGTAGCCATATTGTACTGATGTCAGATTGAATTTAGAAATAGGCCAATTATTTTTTTCCATCCCACCCCCAACCATGGACAGTCTTTCCAGTGATTTTACCATATACCTGACCAGAACAATTTCCTTATTCAAATCCCCCAAGGCCTCTTTTGACAGGATGCCTAACGAAGTGAGCCAAAGATAATTATTTAATTAATTAAAACAAAAATATTGAACTAACAAGACATCAGCCAATTGTCCCCCGATCACTTTGCTTGTATAGCATACCCCTCTCTCACACTCCGGTTTTGTTTGGGGTTTTTGGGGCGGGGGGGGGGGGATTTTAAAATGTATATGTTCTTTGAGCAGGGACGGTGTCTTCCTATATGTTTAGTACAGCACATCGCCCATTTTGAGGGCTGTCATAATGCAAGTCATAGATAATAATAAATGTGTTAATTCTTCTCCCACTTTAAAACCAGTGTAACTGTATCAACTTTCTAAGTTATTCTTGTTTTTCACCAGTGTAGGAGTCAGACTCAATATCTGCATTTAACTTTAGTATTTAGCAAAGATGGGCACTCACAAGTTCCTGAGTATTTTACCACACACATCTCTGCTAGCCCAGAGAAAGCCGCACAATCTTTTCATTAGTTTTGCAAAGCGGTTAGGGAAACTGGTCTAACTTACAAGAGAGAGGAAAATATTTCTCATTAACTCTAGGTAGTTTGAATTAGCAGATGTTTGCCTACATTCTTGTCTCCAATTAAAATACATCCAAATTCTATCACTGCCCTATCGTGCTCTGAATTTCCACATTCTTATTATTACGTGAAATATTTCATTTTCCTGTCTTCCATAGATATTATTGTACATTCTGTATCTGGTAGAGGATTAAGATAATTCAAGGAATATTATAACCATTACTTCTTCCTCCTGCTCCATGGAATAATAAATATAACCTGAACTAGGGTGACCAGATGTCCTGATTTTATAGTAGGGTGACCAGATCACTGATAGGAAATATCGGGATGCAGGGTGGGTAGGGGAGGATATCGGGACACGTGGGGAGGGGTGGAGCAAAAAAAAAAAAGCAGTTTTGCAGGTGCCGGCCGCACCATGGCTGCTGCCCCTCCCCCCCAAGGGCCCCAGACACATGCGGCACATCCCACCGCCCCGCGGGGAAGGAGCCACTGGAGCGAGAGGCGCGGGGCTCCGGACCCCGGCAGTGGCGGGGGGAGAACGGCTCAGGGCCGCGCGAGTGGGAACATCAAGTTTATCGGCTGGTGGGGAGACCCCGGCCGGCTCCTCGCCCTGCCCTGTAGGGGGGTAGCGTCCCCGCCCCGCGCCAGCATGTCCCACCGGCCACCGCAGGCCAGGTAAGGAACTGAGTCCCTCCCTCCCCCCGGCTCCTCAGCTGAGCGGCATTCCTCCTCCCTCCCAGGCTTGCAGCTGGAATGCCGGCGCAAGCCTAGAGGGAGGGGGTGGTGGCCGGCTTCCAGTTCCTGCGGCTAGTGAGTACGGGCACCTGGTGGGCAAGGGGAGCTGGCAAGGGGGCTGCTCCCCCAGGAGGCGGATGGGGGGGCTAAGATGAGGAGCCAGGACGAGGGGGAAGGGGGCGACTCGGCTCCTTACCTGGTCTGTGGTGGCCGGCGCGACATGCTGGCGTGGGGCGGGGAGCCGGCCGGGGTCCCATCCAAGCCGATAAACTTTACATGGCCACTCGTGCGGCCCCGAGCCGCTCTCCCCCACTGCTGCTGGGGTCCGGAGCCCCCCAGTCTACCTCCTGGGGGAGCAGCCCCTTGTCAGCCCCCTTGCCCGCCCAGTGCCCCTACTCACCAGCTCCAGGAACTGGAAGCCAGCCACCACTCCCTCCCTCCAGGCTTGCCCCGCCATTACAGCTGCAAACCTGGGAGGGAGGAGGAAGAGGCGGGGCCAGGGCGGGGATTTGGGAAGGGAGCCAATGGGGGAGAGAGAGGGCAGAGTTGGGGGGGGCAAGAGCCCTTCCGGGAGGGCAAAATTGCTTGTTTGTCCAGTGTCCCGACCGCACATCGGTCGGGATAAACAAGCAAATATCGGGACAGTCCCGATAAAATTGGTACGTCTGGTCACCCTATTTTATAGGGACAGTCCTGATTTTTGGCTCTTTTTCTTATACCGGCTCCTATTACCCCCCACCCCCATCCCGATTTTTCACATTTGCTGTCTGGTCACCCTAACCCAAATGAAGTTCTTATTTCTTTTTATTATTTTAATCAGGGCAGATATGCAATTTTCTTTTCTCTTCTTTTTCAATGGGAGACAGGAAAGCTATTTTGAAAGTTCTGGTTTTACTTCTGGTTAAAATGTAACATCTTTACATTTTAGACATTGCCAATCAAGTTAACACAAGCTAAAATAGGAGTCTCTTGCTGCTTTAGAATGTTTTGTGTTCATGCTGTTTTGCTACAAGCAGAATATAAGGAAGAAATCACCCCAAATACATTTAGCACTTATTATGTGTAAGACATTAAACTACAATCAAGCAGAAGGAAGTGACAGCCATACTCAGAAACAAGTATGTGCATTTAATAGTGGACCCTCAGGCTGGCTTGTGACCTGTATACTACTGACGATAGCACACAAGCTTCAGAAACCACTGGTAACGATGACAGAGGATTATATTTAGTGGGAGTTCAATAAAATGAATGATACTCAGCCTCTTCTCAACTAGCCATTTTCAATGATCCATGCAGAGCCTTATCTAGTGTACTTAGAAACAGACCAGAAATGTGAGTACAGTGTAGTATTCCTCCTTAACAGAAACAGTACAAACTGATGAGTTAGACTCATTACACTATTGCTTATATACTGTATATATAAATGAGCTCCATACATTTGACCATCACTACACTGACATAGCAGAAGTTAACAGCAGTGAAGTTTTTAGTAAACAGTCTCAGAAAGTGTCTTGAAAAGGGATTGTATAAGGCAGGATCCTTCTATCATTAGATGCCTGGTCAGTGATGAATGTTGCCAGCTAGTTCTCTGGGGTGGATTTTGACTGCCTCACTTGGGTGGAAGATCAAGAACTCAAGGCAGGAAACAAAAAGTTGGAGAATGTAGAGATGAAGAGATCTAGTGGATATTCTAGTCCATCTTCCTGCCATTGCACTCCCTGCTTTGGAGGAAAAGGATGGTGGGCTGGGAGTAACAATCTGTCTGAGAGAAGAAAGGAAGACTCATTTAGGGGTGAAGAGAGTCCAGTTTCGGTATCTCATTTAGACAAACTCTGGGGGCTTGAGCATAAAAGTTGATGTTGATGCTGGCTGAAAGAAAAATAAATATTGACATCTATGGGATATAGGCTAGAAGAGTTACATACACTTATTTCTATCATTTGTTTCAGAGAACCAATATTTAGGGACATTTTTCCCCACTACCAAACATTCATCAAAATATTGACTCCCCCTTGAAGGATTTTCAGAAGAGCAGGTGGCTCTCTGCTAGCAGAACAAATGTCAAGAGCTAGTAGGAACCTTAATTTAAGAACCAACATGAAATATCAAGTGACATTCCACATTATTCCAGTCATGAAGAAATAGCCATAAAAATATCAACTAGTTGAGGGACAGACTGAACTTGCCGTGAAAGAAAGAAAGAAACTTCAGGTCCATTCTCCTTGGAGTGGCTGAGCCTCAGCTCCAATTAACTGAGTCACCATTTCATTCCTTCTCTGCTCTCAGTCAGTGTAGCTATGCACTGTCCCTTCCTCAGGCCAGACTGGAAAGTGCCAATCCACCACGAAGAGAAGAGGGCCTGATTTTGATCTTTCACTAGCATATATCAGGAGTAACTCCTCTGTTGTCAGTGGAGTGTCACTGGTTATATACCAGTCTGTGATTTGAATTGGGCTTATTACCTTCGCAATGCTTCTACCTAGCCCTAGCCCAGGAAATTAGAACAGCAAGCTCACTGCCAATCTCATGTAATGGCTACATGTGTCACTAGCTGAGTATCTGAACTGAGACTGGCCATTTTCTAAATGGGACCATGCTAGTTTTTTTCCCAACATTTGTCACCTTTCTAGAGTTTTATAGAATTATTCCTTGTTACATCCTTTCTATTTTTTAAGGTTTCTATGTACATGTTTGGAAAAGTCTGTTAAGCTAACAGAATGTGCCTAACATACTTTGTATTTTCAGAATTAACTGTAAAATATTGATGATAATTTCCTGTGTGGAAATACATGCTTAAAGACATGCCATTAAATGAAATAAAACCATGCACATTGGGCCTGTTTGCCAGTGCCTTGGCACCTTGTGTAAGCATTTATATCTGTGCGAAATGGATGTAAAATGCTACCATTCTCAAATGGTAGCTACTACACAAGGTAAAGACAGTGAAGACAAGGTTTTGGAAAGGGGACCTTGCATATCATCTGGAGTTCTACAAGGTAATGCAATTTCCCATTCCTTTTAAATGCCTTCTGAAGAATTATGTAATCAAGATCAGTCTGATGTCTCTACTGATCAATGGCACTCCCTTTGATGACTTCAGCATGTCACCAATGGTTACATTCATTTCCTTTCCATAAAAACACTAAAGAGGATAAACTTCCCTATTGCTATAGAGGAATGAAAGCTGACGTGCCTAAGGGACTATGCAGTGTAGTCATGTCATGTCGGTCCCAGGATATTAGACAGACAAGGTAGGTGAGGTAATATCTTTTATTGGACCAGCTTCTGTTGGTCAGAGAGATAAGCTTTTAAGCCACACAGAGTTCTTACCCAGACCTGAAGAAGAGCTGTGTGTGGCTTGAAATCTTGTTTCTTTCACCAGCAGAAATCCAATAAAAGATATTACCTCACCCACCTTGTCTCTTTAATGTCTGAGGTAGAACTTTTTCTGACACATTTTAATAGTGCACAGTAATACTATGAAATGTGTGAGTCTTAGGGAAGATGTCCCACCTTCAGTAGAAAAGCAAAACCCAAAGATTTGCCAGGTATCAAGTGTGAAGTAGGTAATCTATGTTTCTTTATGTAGGAAAATTCTGAAACAGTTGAACTTCAAATTGACACACAAATAGCTCTGGATTATTAGAAGGAACTGATGGGTTATTAGCCAGGGGACACTTTGGCCGGCAGATTCATATTTTTTATTTCTTGTGTGTGACCTGTTTTATGTGTGCATCAGTCTCTCACAAATCAAATTAAATTGTGAAGGAGTTTTCCTCCATGTATACTTAGATAATGAATTCTTCCTGTTGCAAAGTGACCTCTTGGGTCTGAGAAGTACTTTCATTTCAATTTGTGTCAATGAAATACTTGACAAATTGCTCTTTTTAGGGCCACATATAACTCTGGATTTCAGTACAGAGCATTGTTACCATTCTGACAAAGATAAATCATGCTGTAGGGTTTGTTCTGTATCTTCACATCATGACTACAATTACAGATATAAGCCTGTAGTGCCGTCTGTGTGCGATCAAAGTAGGATGCATCATAGTGGCATAATTTACTTCCAGAACTATTTTAGGTGTCATGCAACATCTAGAGCGTGGAAAGTGCTTAAAAGTTAAACAGAGCATGAGCCTTCATTTCAAAAAATGTAAACACACTAAATAGTTAAACACATACCTGTTTAAACAACAGAAAAGAAGAATTTGTATCAGTAACTTATACCAGTAAATCAGCTAGCAACTAGGCTATTGCTATAGCTCAGTTTTTACTCTATAAGGATTATTATTGGAGTAAAGCCACATCTTGGCTTCTTTTGTAACTCCCTGGGATTCTCCTGGTGAAGCTCTAACCTAATGTTCTTCATTAACCAAAACAGTAACAAAATTTTTGTGCTGCTCATCTGAAAGCAAACCCTTTATCACAGAGATGATGCAATCATGTGCACATGAATTGCCCTTCCAAATGTTGCACTGACACAAGCCAATGTTTCTGGGAGCAGCTGCCACTTGTTCTTTTTCTCCTTGATCCTAAATTATTTGAACTTCACCTGTTCACAACTCAAATTAGTCTAAAATTGTTTTTCGTTTCTAGGCTTATGCCAGCAGCAGCAACTGTACCAACTGGTACACAGTTTTCAGGGGCCCAAGATCAGCTAGTCACTCATTTCTGACACAGTGTGGTCTAAACTCTGTTGAATGGAGTCTAAGGGTCATAGAGTTAGCTAAGGGATTTCTTCTTTGTTCTGGATGTGATTTCCCAGCCAGGTAACTCTCACTCAAATTAAAAAACATGAGTAATGAACATCAGAGTATAGAGTTCCACTTCTGGGAATTAGAACAATTATCATTGGTTTTTAAAAACAAAAACCATTTTCTTCAAAATAGAGTGGGAACTGAACACATTTCATTTTAGAAACCCCAGAATCCTAAATAGAACTACTCCCAACTTTTAATAGTTTCAGAATCCACATACATTCCTCTATTATGCACAGCCAGTTGGAACCTGACACAGTATAAAGCAGAGCTTTTGCAAGCACCTTAAGCAGTGAGTGATCACTGAACACCACACCTGGCTCTAATTCTAATGTCTTAGTGATAGAAAGCACTCACTGTCTCTAAAGCTGGCAATAAATTTCCTTAGGCCTTGCTGGAAAGGCCTTAGCATCACGCTGTTATTAAGCTTTTACAGTTAGAATTGAATTTATAACAATGATAGCATTTTTCTTTCATTGAGATAAAGGTTTCAGTGCATGTAGAAATTTGCACACACATGCTTCATGTATAAAGAATACATGTATGTAGTAGAATTAGAATCAGAAACACAAATACATTTGTTTTCTTATTTAAGATGAATGCATGTAAAATTTGTAATGTAATGAGAACTAGTCCAGCTACAGTGTTATGTCTTCCAGTATATTTACGATGTATCTGTTAATTAATAAATAGAAGTGTTAAGGAAGCATAGTATTTCTTTTCTTTAAATGATTTTCTTTATATAACTCTGGTTTTTCCCTATAAAACTGAACTCCTCTCTGCCCCAATCTGAAGTAATGTCAGATGGAGGCTTCTAGTGTTGTAAAATACAGAGCCCCTGATGCAAATAATTAAAAGAATGGAAAAGCTCCCATTGAGTTTAATGGGAGTTGGATGGTGCTGCTAGTTCCTGAAGTAAATCTTGTAGCCTAAAGGTTGGGGAAAAAACCCACCACCACTCCACACCCTATCATTTAAGACCCAGCATACTTATAATACCATCAGCCAAGATTCAGGCTCCCTAAGATATCTTCACCCATATCATTAAGCAGAGACTCTAATTGGACCCTAGAAATAATCTTTAACAGGCCAGGGGGATAAGATTGTGCTATATATACATGGTTAGGTATTTTAGTAGTAGGGTGCTATTAGTAGAGACTTTCATGTGTTTAATTTTAGGCCGTGGCATACAGTTAATAGTAAAAAAAAAAAAAAAAAAAAAAAAGATCTCTACTAGCTTTTCCCTTAGGAACTGTGAAACATCAGTTGTGAAATCCATGTCTTATTCATTTTAAAGACTGCTTGCAAGAATGCATAGCAAAACTTCAATATATTTCAATCCACTGCCCACAAGGACTTATTGGAAAACACAAGATTCATTATAAGCAGTGCTGCTAGTATTATTGTAAAGAGGGAAAGAACAGAAGCCAACCTTACAGAAAACATGGCTCTGTAAGTGTCCAGCTTTTAACCATATGGCCATGGTAAATCAAAGCTCACTGGGTAATCTTTAGAAAGAAAAAGATTGAGCTTTTTAATAAATTTGTGAATGCTGTTAAGAATTCAGCTTTTACAGCTGATATTTGTTTTATTTATTTATTTGGGGTTCACATTAAGGAGTTTTAAAATTATATTAAAGTAAAAATTGAGCAAAGGGCCAGATGTTGTAAGCAGGATCACTAATCAAACACAACTTGGGTAATGTGTTCCATGCCTTGGTCTATGGAAAGTAATTACTATAACATTAGATTTACAGTGTTTAAACAACCATTTCATTATATTTTTTCTACACTGATTAAATTTTCCCAGCGTTTATAATGCATCATTACATCTGCTTTGTGCACAGATAACATACAGCATAACTGCTCATTAAAAATTCCCTGCTCTCTTTCATCATTTTTAATAAATCTAATTTGACTATATTTACATAAAGTTTTATAAAGAGTGATTAGTTCTTTTATTACCACCGTCCTTAGGTATGAAGCTATTAAGTTACTTCCTGCCAAAAGAAGTTGCTTGCAGTGTCAAGACTAGACTTAAATGCTTAGGGAATCGTACGCCCTGGAAGTAATTAAGAGTACACAATTCCAAATTAAGACAATTGACCATTGGCAAATTTTAACCATAACAAATATGATCATATGATTCAAACCACCTTACTTCCTGTTCCTATAATATATTGTCTCATGAGTACAAGCATATCATGTCTTCTGCTTTAATATTAACATTTAGCTTCACAGAGGCCAAGGACATTTTAGAGTTTACCTAAGTAACTAGACTGTTAAGTAATCTCAGGAAGAGTCTGGATTAGCTAAAATGAACACAACACTAAGACTATCAGATGAATGCTGTGCCAGGAAATGTGTCTCAAGAGCTGACAATGCACAGAGCTCTCCGTAACTCTACAACTAAATGGATTATTTCCTAGAAACATAGCAAGTTGATCCCTTATTTGTAATTGTTGGGTTGGGTAAGTGAAATTCATCCTCATTAGACAAGTGTCTTTCGGGTTAAACCATAGAGCAGAGAGTGTGGTGCAAAAATAGTCATTGGTAATGTCAGTTTGAACCCAGACTACTACATTATGGATTTAAAGATACTGATACTGGAGATAGAATGAGATGTCCTTTTCTTATTTACTGCTAAAAGTAAAAAATAAACATTCACAAATAGGATATCAGTTAAGCACTTGTTGATGGACAACAACATACTGTATATGAAAATGGAGGGTATATAAATATTGTATTGAAAACCTTGAATTAGAAATGACCTCTAAATGACTCCTCTTTACCAGTTGCCTTACCCAACTCACATTAAAGTCAATGGGAGCGTCACAGTGTGGCTGGCCCTTTATGGGGAGTTGTGACTAGTCAGCAGCCTCCCAGATGAAGCTATGAAGCCAAGGATCAGGTGATAGCTTGAATATCACCTGGTCTTCCATAAAAACCAGCAAGTATGCAGGCAGGAGTCACTGGGTCATGAGAAAGAACCCAGTTTATATCTGACACTCAGGTGAATGACCTGCAGAGTGCAATTCTTCAGGGAGCAGGCTACGAAAGAGAAGGGAGCAGAAAGATTCCCAGGCAGACCGGTGGAGTTTAAGAGCTGCAGTGAGTAGGTAGGCTCCTGCAAAAGAACCCTGTGTCTGGTGAAAAGGACATGAGAGATGGTAAACTTGTGTTAAATAGTTTTATTATGAAGAAATAGGGATGAAATCCAGTGGCTGGAGAGTGTTCTTTGGTACAGGAGCTGACGAGTTAGCCCGTCAGCTTAAAGTGAGTCTTCTCATTGACCTTAATGGACTTTGTATCAGGTACTAAATGCATTATGGGAACAAATTATAAGACTTGCTCTACCAAAGCAGACCTTTTGTCTGCATTCATTGGCAGTATCTCCTCAAGGAAGACTAAGCTGCCCAGAGTACGGCTGGCTAATTGCACAATGAAGTCTCCTGAGAAGGTGAGAGCAGAATTGCTTCCCAACCTCTTGCAGGCGATTTTATTGCTTGAAGCATGAGTATTGCTGGTGGGAATTTCTTATTGCAGCAACACATTTGTATTAAGCAGTATTGGCTACAATGATCTCCATCACCTCCTATTGGCCATCTCCCTGATATCACTTGCCATCATCCAACCTGCCAGTCCATGGTAGGGTTCTGAACTAGAAACATCTAGTAAGGAAGAGGATCAGTAACAGGTTAAAAAGGCAAAGGTCAACAGAGTGAAATCCCATTACACAGCACATCTGTAGAGCGAAAGTGTAAAACTCAGTGATCTTATGAGTCCTATCATGACAAGGAAGGTAATCTGAGCTAGTTTCTTTATCACAAACAGATTCTATGCATCATGTATAACCATTCTGAATTAGAAGTTATTGTTTCACTATAATTCTTTAACTGATCAGCCTTCTAAACTTCACCATTACATCTAAACTTTGTCATTACAAAGTAGAGAATAAGAAACTTAGACCCAGCCTAGGAACAACTTCCATATTTTTGATCTGTGACCTCACAGGTTCCAGGGTAGGGATTTATAATTTATATAGGCCATAGCAGATAAACAAGCTTTACTCTATTTATCTGTGTTTTACACAGATTTGGATTAACACTGTAAGCAAGGAGAAGATGATACAGCATCCAATTACTGAAAGAAAATTCAAACAATGACAGTTTGGTTTTTTAGAAAAATTAAGTTATTTAATTATTTTTCTACATTTGTTTTCATGTTTCCCCTATTTCCATTGCATTCTTTTTCTCTTTAAAATTACCCGCAGACCCATTTTTTCCCTAACAGATAGAGGAAACTCATGGAGACTAAACTGCAGTGCCATAAATAACCAGATTGCTTCACTAGTGAGTAGTACAACTGGTTAGAAAAATTCTGACAAAACATTTTTTCCAATCAGAATTTGATGATTTGTTGGAATTGAAATGTTTGATTTTGATGATGTTCTTAAGGAACACTGGCAGCTTTCTGTCAGAGACCGGCCTGATTTCTTGCCAGCTCACCCACCTGGCTCACCCAACTAACAGGGAACCCTGGCTCCATTCCTTTTCACAGAGAATTTGGAAGTTTTGATATGGAATTAAACCACTTTCCAAATGTCAAAATCCTCCATAAATAAGTACAGATGTTTAGAAATTAGAAGTTACAATGCAAGCCAAATTCTGTTCTCAGTTATGTCAGTGTAAATAACATCACTAACACCAAGAGTTTTTGGCACTAGTGTAACTGAGAGCAGGATTTGGCACTACATGTTTAGTATCACCAAAACGTGCTACTGACGGTACTACACAAATACAAGTATTTGGGGGGAGGGATAGCTCAGTGGTTTGAGCATTGGCCCACTAAACCCAGGATTGTGAGTTCAATCCTTGAGGGGGCCATTTAGGGATCTGGGGCAAAAAAATTGGTCCTGCTAGTGAAGGCAGGGGACTGGACTTGATGACCTTTCAAGGTCCCTTCCAGTTCTATGAGATAGGTATAATAGAATATATGGAGATATAAGTCTTCCATTTCAATGCCTTGGATTTAAACTCACCTGTTACCACAAGGAAATGTAATGCTGCAAAGCCATGGTGTCAACACTGCTACATATTTTTAATGCAGTTCAAATCAGATATTTTTGAGGCATAACTGCAAGGCTCTTTGCTACAGTTAGAATGAAGATAATGGACTAGAAATGGTTAACAGGTGAGGTAAAGAGTCACTTGCCCACTCTAAGGCAGATGAATAAACATTTCATGTTGCTCAGTCAGATCTATTACTAGGATTGTAAAAATAGAAAAGTTGAAAAGTGACAGCAGTTTAAGAACAATTTTTCATAAATATGAGTTAAAAGATGGCTAATTATGATAAACAATCATATACTACTATATCTATACATTCAGAGATACCCTAATTATCAGGAGGCACTGCCACAAAACCTCACATTCTAAAAGCATTTATGTGACTGTAGCTAGTACCTTCTAAAAAGTCTCTTATCCCAACCTGTTTTCTTCTGACAGTTTGATTGTGTGCAAACTAAAACTCTAAGCTAAAATTACTCTGCCTACTGTCGAGGCAATTTACAGTAATAAAAAAGAAAAGGCTTGTTCTGGTCCTGCTAGTCTCTGCATCTTTTCTCTTAGGAGAATTCAGAGCTTGTATCCACCCAATAAATTATATCCTGTCCCTCTCTGCACACTGGTCTGAGATTTCTCTCCTTTGATGGGAATTAAAAAACACAAATATTGCATTAGACATACCTGATCTATACTAACTAGATAGCAGTGGAGTTTTAGACCCAGATATTAAGGCCCAACATCAGTTTCAGCCTTATGGGCATGCTGCCAATAATTACTCCTCAGCAATCTTTGTCTCAAGAAAGATCAGTCTTCTATCCTCCCCCGTCTCTGTGAGCCAAGGTTCCTGCAGACCTTTAGTGTATTTATACAACACTATCATTTCAAAAGAAAGTGCTGGCCTGTGATCAAAGAGAATAAATACCCCCACTCCTACAAAGGCCCACAATATTTGAAGTTTCCTAAATAAGAATCAAAGATTGTAATGAGGGAACTGTGTTCAATGGCAGGATACAGTAAATGTGAAAAAGTGGGAGGAGATGGGGAACACACTGGTGAATAGCATCTAAGTGACTGTCTTAAACATAGGACAGCTATTCAGTCCTGCAAAAAATAAAGTTTTCAAATGTTTTCATTGGCTACAATTGTAAGTTTACTTTTATAATGCCAGAAGACCTCGCTTCTTCAGAAATATTTTATTCCTTCTAATCTCAGACACCAGAAAATAATCTGAGACAGGAAGCAAGTAAAGGATTTAAGAGCTCCCAGTAATATCAAATCAAGGCCAGATCCTCAGCTGGTATAAATCACACCTTCTTATCAGAAACTATGAGTGCTCAAGTAATTAAGACTCTGTTTGGAAATCATAGGGGAAATAGTTCCTCAGTCTCACATGAAACCCAACAAAGCCAGTCTGCCAGCTGTATTTTTCTTTTCAGTTTGTGTGTGAATTTTCAAACCTGGCACCTACCCACTGTCTTAAACAGATAATGGACATTATTTCCACACCATAGGTGTGCTGATATATTCCTAGAGTCCACTATGTAATACACCTTCCTATAAAGAAGTAAAGTCAGTGTGATGGGTGTGTATTTTTGTTTTTATTTTATTTTATTTTTTTGGCTAAAACCATGAATAAGAATCAAGACTACTACTCCTCCACTGCCTTGGGAACATACCCAGAGTTTGCTGGTTGAAGCTATGAGGATATTTGAATATGGATGTTCTGATGCTATCAGTACTGGTAAACCAGCCTCCGATACTCAGTCAGTCAGACGCCTGTAAATCTAAAAAGTGAATGTCAGAGTCTCTCTGGTTTTCACTTTTAGCAGAATAAAAAATATACTTTTGTGTTTAATTCTTTGTTTAGTCTTTACAGAGAAAGCATAGGTGAAGCATATGCATGTGGAGCAATTATCTTGTCCTCTTACAAAAGATACAGAAACAAAAGAGAATTAAAGCCCTCAAACACTTAAATAAAGAATGGGAAGACATGGTCAGCGAACAAAGAAAATGGCTCATTAAAATCAATAAACGTGCTAGATAGTACAATGAACCACTAGGAGCCTTTTTATTTAAACCCAGGGTGCTAGAATTTTTTTCTATTACTGTTTTTTTCCAGTGGGGCTTCTTTCTTTTTCCATATCTGATGTTCTATTGGAAGGGTGATTAAGCCCAACACCGGTAGTGAGGTGATCGGTATCCCGGATGCAACTCTGCCACAGACTTGATGTGTGACCTTGGGCAAGATACAAACTCTCTGGGCCTCATTTTACCCATTTGTAAAATGGAAATAATAGCTGGCTTCTCTGCAGAGGTATAGAAAAGCTTCATTCATTCATATTTGTAAAATACTTTGAGATCCTTGATTGATGGGGCAACGAATTATCATTCTGCAGCTTTGCAGAAATCCCGTTGCAATGACATTGATATGGAGAATGGGAGTGTTAAGAACAAAGTCATAGATGAAAGTATAGCTATATCAGTGAATATAAACTGCTAAATTTCAAAGCAGATAAGGCAAATGGGACCAATAATGGAGAAAACTTGGAATTCAGTGATACTACTTCACTCGGCAAAACCAACACAAACATTAACACTATCTAGTGAAGAGTAGCCAAGAGATCAGATACCTAGTCAAATGTAGAATGTTCCCCAGCTTATTGTGGCAGCATTGATTCCAGCTTAGCCCTATGTGTTCCCACATGAACAAATATATTATCTTCAGAATAGAATTATCCTATGAATTCTAGACTTCCTTACTGAATTCACATCCTCAGCTCATAAAATACCTGAACCAACTGGATGCTTCATCATTTCCAAAAATATATCTATTCTGTCCTGGTTTGCACTATTACACATGGAGCCATTATTCATCACATATCAACTGTGGAAGTGTGACCTCTTCTCTTCCTGCCCATCCCCACTTAAGCTGTGCCCTCTGCATTCCCCAATGCTGGGTTCAAAGTACTTTCATGATAAGAGACACCAGTACAACTTGTGTCTTTCAAGTACAGGCAACTAGCTAGGCATCTTGCAGGCAACACTACAAACATAGTTAAAGATGACTTTTTGTAATACACCTCTACCCCGATAACGCTGCCCTCGGGAGCCAAAACATAACGCTGTCCTCGGGAGCCAAAAAATCTTACCGCGTTCTAGGCTGAAACCGCGTTATATCGAACTTGCTCTGATCCGCCGGAGTGCGCAGCCCCGTCCCCCCCCGAGCGCCACTTTACCGCGTTATATCCGAATTCAGGTTATATCGGGTTGCATTATATCGGGGTAGAAGTGTACTTAATATCAAGAGTTCATGAAACACTTTCCAGAATTTAACAAGATAACCTTTCCAGTGTAACATCTCATTCAGGATATATGAGAAGTCTATGACTGAGCATATTCTTGATCAGAAAGTGACCATAATGAAACACATCATTTACGATGGCATCAGGGAGGACATTTTTCTACAGTAGAATATTCCTTTCTGATCCTGAAACTCTGGGATTACCACCATCAACTTTGACAAAGTATTCTGATGCCAAGTTATGCCAATTATCCAGCTGTTGAAAAAACTGGAAAAAAGATGTAAAAACATGAGACATCTGCCAACATATATCTGCAGAAATGTCAATTCCTCTTCACCTGGTCCTACACAGATACTGAATTATTGATTTATTTATGTCAACATATCAACTTTCAGTTGTATTGTGGCCTCTTTAATGCATGTAAGCCCAAAAGGTTTGGATACTTTGCATGAGTATCTGAACTTGGTGTCTTAACTGAGCAGAACCATCAGAGTTGGCCTATCACTACACGACACACTCTTTTCATGAGACTGGATGTAGGTTTGGAGAGAGCCCACAATTAGATGGATAAAAGAATACCTTTACTAGTAACAATTCCATCTTTGTTTAAAGGAACAGATTTCATAGTGTGTTGCTATTTAGAACATTCAAACTAAACAGAAGAGCTTACAAAAGAAAAGCTTCCCACAGTCCATTTTCTTCCCCTGACATGCAAGCAGCATTGGGCTGCCATGATTCAAATCCAACTGCAAATATATCACCCTTTTGTTATTGCCAGGATTTTGTGGCATTCTGTAGAATGCTGCACAGACAGATCCAGGAGGCTCAGGCTGACATGAGATTGTCTTTAGCAGATCAAGGGCTGCTATTCTCTGAAGAATTCATCTTTCCTTTTTGGTCTGGTTTAGCAGCTGTGGTATTTGGTCGGGCTAGAAAGCTGCTAATATGTTTTATTATTGTTCTGTTCTGCAAAGAGAACAGAACAGAAGAAAAACAGAATTGGGGGCAGGGATAGCAGTACTTGCTAGCAGCAAGGACACTAATTTCTTTTTGAAGGATAATAGTAATCTGTCAAGATCTTCCCACAAGGGCCTGGAGCTTCATGTACTCCTGTTCCTCTTCCCCACATTTAAGTGGAAAGGATCAGAGAGATTTTTATAGGACTGAGCTAAAAACACGCTCTCTATCCTGTTTTTTCTGAGAATGAAAAAGGTGAGCAAGCCTAACAAGACAAAAAAAGGAGAAACAGGAGAACAGTCCACAGTGCAGATTCAGGGTATGGCTCAGGGTATGGCTCCACTTAAAATGCTGTGCTGCTGCAGCTGTGCCACTGTAGCACTGCAGTGGAGATTTTCCCGTCAGCATAGGTAATGCCCCTTCAAGAGGCAGTAGCTAGGTCAATGGAAAAATTCTTCTGTTGACCTAGCACTGTCTTCAAGGGGACTTAGCTCGGTTTCTGAGGGCGTGTAGAATTTTCACACCCCTGAGCAACGTACTCACGCCGACATAATTTTCCAGTGTAGAGCAGGCATCGGGGTACCTTACTGAAGTACCTCTGCAGGCAGGAAGGAAGGCAGGCTAGTATAACAAGCAGAGTTTATGACAATTCCCCTATGTGTATGTCAGGAAGGGCAACAAAACGCAGAGCAGCGGGCAGCTACTGTGATAACACCATTTTAAATTATTATAGTTTTAAAAGTAAGCCCATATGAAAAATTCCAAACTGATCTTAGGTCCTGCTAGTAAAAAGCAAAGCTATACAGAGGGAGAGCTCTTACCAAGAGCAGTAAATCACTCTGTCAATTAGTTCTTTTATTCCTCGAACCACCCCACACCTCTGCACTACAATGCTGCATTCACCAGAGTTTGTTAAGCTGTGCCTCCGGAGCAGCAGTATATGCTTTGTTTTAGCTTCTAAGTGTGGGGGGGAATTACATAGCATACGTTGACTGCAGATTGACAAAGTGAGGAAGGATCATCTTGTGGTTAAGACCATCAAATGGGCCTTCTAGGCACTACCACAATACAAACCATCATGAAACCTGGGTACTGTGTCAAAGACTTGTTATGAGATCTTGGCCCAATCACTTAATTTCTCTGCCTCCATCTCCTCAGTTGTAAAATGGGCATGTTTATTTATAATTATTACATATTTATAGGGAACTCACCCCCATGGCATCTCTGACTTGGGAGATACAGGGTTCAGTGATTTAGTATTTGTAAAGCTTTTGAGCTGCTCAAATTGCTGTGCAGTATGGTAGGCACATGGTATTATTATTAACATGTAACCATAGGACTATAGCATATGATAACTTCAAGTACGTGAATACTTCCATTCAAGTGAATAGGACTGCTCTATGCATGATTGAATGCCTTGCTGGATCAGGGTCATAATGCCTAGAGACAGTAGCTGAGAGAGATCACTTTTTCCAATCAAAAAGGTATTAAACTAAATATTCCAATCTACCATCCCAATCCTGTAATTGCATTAGAGTGGGCAGAGTCCTGCACCCTCACTGAGTCTCGCTGAAGTCTGTGCGACTTTGGCTGCAGGACTGAGATCTAAATATGTATTTCTTTGCTAGAAGTGTATTTGCAGCTTCAGACATCTGCGGAGGCTTCTCTAAGTTAGAAAGGATCACACATGACTCTATCAGCCAAAGGGTTCCAGCACCAGCACAAACAACGACCTGGTCTCTAACTCAATCTCTGAGCTAAAAACTGTCCACCTTTCCCCAAACACTGTCCCAGCTCCCACATCTCTCTCTGCATCTCTCCAGTGGCTCTTCTGTCTTCCTTCTACATCAGCATATGCTAGACCTGCTGGATCACTGAGGAATGATGAAAGGTTGGGGAGGGAAGGCAGAAATGGGAGTGTTAAGGAGAGCAGAGAAACAGGGAACTATTGGAAAGTCTGTATTGTTGGGAGCCTCTCTGAACATAGTCCCATAAGCTTCTTTTCATAAGATGCTAAAAAATGCACATGTTAAATAACTATAGAAATTAATTATTCATATGAAAGACAATCACAGGCTCGCAAATCTTGCCACTTTTCCATAACCTCAAGTAACACAGCACATCCTTGCATGTCCCTGTAAAAATGATTTGCTTCTTGTGGAGGCAGCTCTGTTTATGAGCCACAGAATGTTTTGGATCATAGACTCATAGACTTTAAGGTCAGAAGGGACCATTATGATCATCTAGTCTGACCTCCCGCATGCTGCAGGCCACAAAGCCGTCCCAACCCCTTTCCCTTGACTCTGCTGTTGAAGTCCCCAAATCCTGTGGTTTAGAGACTTCAAGTAGCAGAGAATCCTCCAGCTAGCGACCCCTGCCCCATGCTGCGGAGGAGGGCAAAAAACCTCCAGAGCTGCTCAAATCTGTTACTTTTGGCAAAGTTTTTCAGTGATACCTAAGGGGGCAGTTTTGGACAAGGAAAAGAAAAAAATTTACAAGGGGTCATTCTTTTCACATAGTCTATGTGACACTTTATTATTTTGTACATTTTCACAAATATAGGACTCCCTCTCTATGGGACTTGTGCCTTATGCAGCCAAAACTTTGTCAGGTCTCCATGCTACAATGCCATTTTTTTAGTTGATCAACCCTGGTAGGTATTAGGGAAATCAGATTCTGAAACCATTTGAGGGTTTGAGTCTCTTTTCCCACTGTGGCTTCTTGACACCATTCTGAAACGTAGAGATGCCTTCCGGTTGGTGTAGATTACATTTATGAGCACTTTAAGGTCCCTTTACACTGCAAGACTAATATTAAAGGGACTACGAGTAACTGGGAATTCAGACCCATAAGTAGAGGGTTACTCGGATTATATTAATGTGGGAAATGAGCTAGGTCAGTTGACTACAGAACTAGTGAAGTGTCCAAGCAATCAGAGAAGTCAAGGTTTTCTATCTATGCATTTCTAATGTGCCCATCCACTCTTCAAATCCTAGATTCTCTATCTTTTCCAAACAGGAATCTCCAGGAGGAAGTAAGAAGAATCGTTGTGATACTCAACTGAGACATCATCTTGACATTCAGCAGTCACCTTAATTGAACTTTCAGAGTATGTAATGATAGGGAGGAGGATTTTATACATATGGGGAAAAAATTAAAGCTTTATGAAGGCTCAGGTTTAATCTGAATTCCCTCACTGCTCACATCCTGGATTTCACAACCCCATGACGTATTACATCTTTTGAGACAACTCCCGCCCTGGAACGGCTCCAGGCTCTAAAACATATGTTAATGTAGTGACTGAGTCACAGTGGAAAACTAAGTGCTGCAGGGTAGCCAGAAAACAGAATCAGAAAAAACAAGTTATATTGTAAAGCCATTTTTTTACTCTATCAGAAATAACTGTGTGACAAGGAGCCTTAAAAACAAAACACTTTACAAATCTCATTATATTAGAAATTACCAACCATTATAATGAAAGGAATTTATGAAGTATGATATTTTTCTTTCTTACTACATTATATACAGTCAATGAATTCTGGCATATTCTTGTCATTTTCATATGCCTTCAGGGTGTAATTTTGCCTTCTTTGCATATTCAGGTCTTCCAGTGACTTTGCTGAAAGTTTTGAAAGTATAAGCAGTACCAGGATGGTGCCAGGATTGCAATATATGAATTTATACGTGTATATTTTTAAGAGTTCTGGTTGGCTGGTATAGTAAGAATTACATTTGCAGAAATGCTTTTAAGTGTTACACAGTACACAGGTGTGATACACTGCCCTACATTTTAGAAGCATAAGAATTTTCATGCTCAATCAGAGAAGTGGTCCTTCTTGGCCCTCAATCAATGGGATTTTTGCCATTGATTTCAATGGATGCAGGGTCAACTCTTTAGTCCATTATCTTGTCTGTGACAATGGCTAGCACCAAATGCTTCAGAAATGTCAAGAAACCCCACAGTGGAGTATTACAGAATAATTTTAATAAGAAGTAAATCAATATGTCTTTGCAGTGTAATGCACTACTTGAATATCAAATACACACTCTTTGCTTGAGCTCTACAAAGAAAATTCTCACTGCCAGCCCAATTGTGTAAAAGACCACAGCATTGTAGAAAAAAAGCTAAACAATTTTTCCACAAAACCAAAAGACAATTTTTATTGGTATAAAACAGATTATCATCAAAATATATTCTAACCTCCAAAATGGCAAGTTTCTCCCAAAGTCAAAAATCATAATGTTACCTGAAAGCTGGGCACTTTCTCCCCTAATTTCACAAGTTTTCCCTGGGCAAAATACTCAAGAATATAAGTTTTTTTTCTACAGACACTTGCACAGCAAAAATTACTATTCTGTTCTGCACCCTTATACTGAAACTTTCTTCTAGCACTCTTGTCTGATCAAATTTCTTGTTTTGACTTTAATTTGGGTTTAAATCTTTTAATTAGTCTTATTATGGCAAGAGACTTATGCATTACACGCAGGGCAGGTCTACACTACCCGCCTGAATCGGCGGGTAGAAATTGATCTCTCGGGGATCGAATTATCGCATCTCGTCGGGACGCAACAATCGATCCCCGAATCGATGCTTGTACTCCACCAGCGGAGGTAGGAGTAAGTGCCGTCGACGGGGGAGCTGCGGAGGTCGATTTGCCGCCGTCCTCACAGCGGGGTAAGTCGGCTCCGATACGTCGAATTCAGCTACACTATTCGCTATTTAGCTATGCTATCTTAAATCGATACTCCCCCCGCCCCGTAGTGAGGACGTAGCCTTAGAAGGCAAAGCTCCAAAACCTGAAGTCTTAATACATGAGAGTTTCTGCTTTTAGAGGTAAATTGAAACAGTTTCAAAACTACACTGATCAAAACCTGATTCTGAAATAGTCTTACAGCCAGGGCCGGCTCCAGGGTTTTGGCTGCCCCAAGCAGCCAAAACAAAAAAGCCGCGATCGCGATCTGCAGCGGCAATTCGGTGGGAGGTCCTTCGCTCTCAGGCGGAGTGAGGGATCGTCCGCCGAATTGCCGCCGAATACCTGGACGTGCCGCCCCTCTCCGGAGCGGCCGCCCCAAGCACCTGCTTGACAAGCTGGTGCCTGGAGCCGGCCCTGCTTACTGCAATCAGACATTCCTCCGAACATCTGTTTGTCTATCTCTGTATCATTACCTTCCCATAGGCTTGTGCTGTTTCGTATGCTGAGAAGATGAGATCATGGAGCAGTAGCTAACAGAATACTACAAAGACCAGAAGTAATTCATGCAAGAAAAATTTACTTGCTAGATTTTAGCAATCTTACAATCCTTCCTTTGTAGAAAGGCACAAATTGTGTGCTGGAACACAGAATGCTTCTTTAAGGCTAATACTTGCAGTACCTTCCTTTGTACTGCCTACTCCTGAAATATACAGTTGGGATGTGGTATTTTTATCCCTTCATTGGTAAGTTTGGTCTCTTGTAAATACAGAAAAAGAGAATTTGCATAATTTGTTTATTCAGGTCCATTTCAACATGATAATTCCTTGGCTTTTCCAAGCACAAAATATGTGTGAGGGTTTCAAAATGTAAGTCTGTCACTAATTTCGAGTGACTCTGACAACCTTCTCAGCATAAGGGATATCACAAATAATATGACTTTTGTTCTGTCAACAGATTTAAATCATTCATTTAGTATTCCATTGCAATGCTACAAGCAAGATTGAAGCAGCTTATTTTTCTACATTTTTCTTTTGGTCAGTTGCTAAAAACTAAAACAGATAGACAGAGATAAACCAGTTTGGGACAGGGATTAATTCCAAAAATGAGTTCAAGAAATGCACTTCGAGCATTTCTTGTCCCTTGCAGCAAGAGGGGAGAATTGGAAACTCCACCGTTAATATGGACAGTCTCTCTACTATGGAAAGTGCTTTTAGAAAATGAAATAGATGGAACATCAGCTTAAGTCACACGATAAAGTGATGGGAATATTTGTTTTGGCAGAATTTATAGGAAAACTATTACTGTTTTGTAGGAAATTTAGATAGCTTAAAAAAAGATTTGTCTCATAAATAAAGTAAACTTTTAACAGTAAGTGACCCAGGAAGCTAAGCTTTCTTTATTAGCCCTTTTTTGTTGTTGGTTTTCCACTCAGTGGTACTGATCTTTTAAAACTGATAAGCAATAGCTCAGCAAAACAGAAAAGCTCCTGATAAACAGCAGCTACAGGAGGGCAGGACATTTCAGCAGAAATTGATTCTGATGTTATAAATCTTCAAATGCAAATGTTACTAAGTCTGAATATATGTCTACAATAGTGCCCCAAATGACATACAGGGTTTAATATTGTGACATAAATGAACACAAATATTATTGATGCTACTTTTTGTTTGTTAATATTACAGCAGCATTTAAAAAGAAGTTAGATTTTTGGTGTCTAAGGCTTACACTCCTGATGGTTTGCATCTGCAAATCATCCTCTACAAAATCTCCAACCTGCACATATGAACATCAATGCCCAATCTTACTTAAGCACTTGATAAGGAAAGAGTGGGTGGTGAGGGAAAGGTGCTAAAGAACAATTTCCATTTGTGTTTTTGATAAACAGTCCAAAGCTCCTATGTAAGAAGAAATCCGTTTAGTATACTGCATAAGGCAGATTTATTAAATGATGTACAGGGGCCTAATCCTGCCAATGCTATCAGTGCAGGTTTAATAGTTTGGCAATACTGGAGTTCGTTTATTTTTATCATTGACAAAGCAAGGGTGCTTAACCAGTAGAGTGGACGAAAAACAGGGGAGAAAACATTAGCAAATATCTATTTGAATATTTTCATGAATTTGCTACAATCTAGCACGTGCACCTTTTTATTTTCACTTTCAACAAATAGTCTAGTAAATGAGTTTACACTGGTCGAATGTTTGCCAAAAGGGAAAATTTTAACCAAATATTGCAACAAAAATTTTCCTTGTGACTATTTGTGACAGAAACCTGATCTGAAGAGTTCTGTTCATTCAATCAGACAACAGAAACTTACTGGCCTTGATTCTCAGTTCCTCCATTCCTACACTTGGAGCACGGAGACTCAGAGGCCTGCCCACCTCTAGAGGAAATCTCAGGGCTGGTCTAATTTATGTTTTGCTTCCCATGGCTACTAGGAAGCAGGGAACAGCCACAATGCAATGCACTTCAGCCACTCCTCCCTGCACTGGCCTGTCACTCTGACATGACTTCATATCTTGAGTCCAGGAAACTAGGTTAGTCTAGAGCTCTTATAGCAGCTCTACACTGCAGGGGGCCACATGTGATCATTGAGAGCAATTTATTCTGCAAAAGTGGCATGAAGGGGTCTATGTGTGAGAATCAGGGTCACCTTGTATCCCTTGCGGAGAAGTACAAGATAATGTAATAGGGATTAATCCAAAAACGTTCTACTGAAGATGAAGAAAGATTTACAGAAAGTACACTAAACCTTTACATTTTAATAGAAAATTATATTATTTTTATAGCTAACCCATAGAATGCTATAAGTAGGGATATTGTTCTCTACTAAACTCTATAGGGCTTTCTGTGAATCCATGCAAATAACAAATGAAGTTAAAAAAAATGATGGTCTGCTTACGATCAGTTCAGAAACACAAAAAAATTTTGATTAACATATTTGTTATGAATTATTCATCCTCCTCTGCTTAGCAAGCAGTAAATGGAATCCTAACAGCAACAACATTATTACTTAGCAGTTACATTGCACTTCAAGGGCCTGATTCACCAGTGCATAACTCCAGCTTTATGTACGCGAAATCCCCTCTTGCCCCAACCCCGCTCCCCAGCGGGAGGGCCAGGTGAATGGAGCCGGGCAAGCCCCCGACCCCGCTCCCCAGCTAGAGCGCTGGGTGGGTGGTGTGGAGTAGCCAAGGGGCAGAAGTAGAGCCAGGACTGTGGGGGTGGGCCTGGATGTTAAGTGGCAATGTTGACTGTTAATTATCACCTTACTATTTTCTAGGTGCTTACAAATTGATTGCTCCATTATCTTTCCAGGTACCAATTGCTCTACAATTTCCTGCATAGTCCTTATTCCCCTTTTTTATAGATTGGCAAATATAGTACCTTTTTCCAGTCTTTGGGTATATCCCCAATCCTCCACAAGTTCTCAAAGGTAATCACTAATGGCTCAGAGATTTCTTCAGCCAGTTCCCTAAGTATTCTAGGACGTATTTCATCAGACCCTGCCAACTTGAAGATATCTAACTTGCCCAACTAATTTTTAACTTGTTCTTTCCCTATTTTAGCATCAGATCCTATTCAATTACATTGACGTTCACTATGTTAGTCATCCAATCACTCCTAACCTTTCTGGTGAAAATTGAAACACTTTTCAGTTGTTGTGTCTCTCTTGTCATTGAGTAATAGACCTACCCTGTCCTTGGTCTTTCTCCTGTGTCTAATGTATTTGTAAAATGTTTTCTTGTTACGCTTTATGTCCCTAGCTAGTTTAATCTCATTTTGTGCCTTGGTCTTTCTAATTTTTTTCCTTCATTGTTTTTTTTTTTTTTCCATCTTTGGATTTTGACCTAGTTAAGTTTCATGTTGTTGAAGATCTCCTGATTAAGCTAAGGTGGTCTCTTACCATACTTCCTAACTTTCTTATGTATTGTAATAGTTTGCTCTTGTGCCCTTAATATCTCTTTAAATAACTGCCAATTCTCATGCACTTTTTTCTCCTTCGACTTGTTCCCATGGGATCTTACCTGCCAATTCTTTGAGTTTGCCAAAGTCTGCCTTCTTGAAGTCCATTGTCTTTATTCTGCTGTTTTCCCTCCCACTATTTCTTAGAATCATGAACTCTATCATTCCATGATCACTTTCACCCAAACTTTCTTCCACCTTCAACTTCTCAACCAGTTCGTCCTCATTTGTCAGACTCAAATCTAGAACAGCCTCTCCCCTATTTGCTTTCTCCACCTTCTGTAATGAAAAATTGTCTCCTACACATTCCAATAACTTGTTGGATAATCTGTGTCTTACTGTATTATTTTCCCATCAGATATCTGGGTAGCTAAATTCCCTATCATCAAGTCCTGAGCTTTGAATGATTTTGTGTTAGTTGTTTAAAAAAGCCCTATCCACCCTTCTTCCAGGTTAGATAGTCTACCATGACATCACCCTTGTTTTTTTTTTTTATTTTTTTTATTTTGGTGGGGTTTTTTTTAACCCGTTATCCTTACCCAGAAACTTTCAACTGGTTTGCTTCCTGCTCCTATCTCAATTTCATTGCAAGTGTATATATCTTTGATACACAAAACAACAACGTCTTCCATTTTTCCTATGCCTGTTCAGGAAGGACAAGCTGTACCCATCTATAGCAACATTCCAGTCATGTGTATTATCCCACCAAATCTCTGTGATGACAATTATGTAATAGTCACTAGTATTTCTAGTTGTTCCTGTTTATTCCCTATACTTCTTGCATTAGTATATAGGCATCTAAGATGTTCAATCAATTTCGCCTCATATCTCCTTTACCCCTGCTACAATTGCCCATGTTCCCCCTCAGATTGTGACCCTTCACCAACATCTCCATGTTTTGGACTTACCTGGGGGCTTTTGTCCCCTGCTCCCATTGAACCTAGTTTACAGCCCACCTCACTAGGTTAGCCAATCTGTATCCCAACTTACACTTCCCCATCCTTGATAGGTATACCCTATCTCTGTTCAGCAATCCTTCTCAGAACAGCATCCCATGGTCAAGGAAACTGAATCCTCCTGCAGACACTATCCACACAGCCATGCAGTCACTTCCAGGATGTGAATGTCTCTAGGGTAACCAGATGTCCTGATTTTATAGGGACAGTTCTGATATTTGGGGCTTTTTCTTATATAGGTGCCAATTACCCCTGACCCCCGTCCCAATTTTTCACACTTGCTATCTGGTCACCCTAAATGTCTCTGCCTATGCCACTAAGCTTGACCAGAAGGATCAATGCTTAACAATAAGCACATGGGCAGTCCCATTGGTTTCAGGTGCTTAGCATCTTACAGGATTGAGCCCATATTTCTTCTATGGACTCATTCTGGGATCTGCATTGCATAACATGTGAATCCAAGTATGGGGAGCTGGGGGTGCATGAAGGAGAATTTTATATATATATATATAAATTTGCAAAAAAAAAAAAATAGGACTTTTTTACCCACTGCAAGAGGAAGGAAAATTTACAACAGTCATTTTTTAAAGCTGAATATTTGAAGGATTAACTGCTCCAAGTAATTTCTCAAGACCTGAGCTTAGTAGTTCTATTTTATAAAAGGCTAAAAAAAAATTAAATTATTTTAAATTATTTAATTATTTTAAAATATTTTAAACACACTTATATTGGGAGGGAGGCATACATTATTCTAGTCCATTATAAGACAGGTCAGACTGACTGGCTATAGCTTCTTGTTCTCAAACAGCTAAATGCAGGTGAGTGAAACAGTAGGTTTCTGTGTGGGCATTAACAGAATTGCTGACTGTCTTTCTGCCGAGCTTTTTACTCAGTAAAAGAAAATCTCAGTTAGAGGATACAGACAGAGTTCTGATCAATTTTTCATTCCTACTCATACTGGTTCATACTAAAAAAAAAAATCACATCTATTTATGGATCAGATTGTTAGTCAGGTGGAAGCTGTGTTGACACCATTTAACCAACCTGTAAGACACATTTTAAAAGAGCTACCAAGACAAAAAGTATGATTGCTTGATAGCATCATCAGAACTCCCAGAATAACAAGTTAATGTTCAACTCTGGAAAAAATACATACAGAAGGGGGGTAACATTTTTGCAAAAGCAGGCACAGGATATCTTCTTTCCCAGCAAGTTTTAAACACTATTCTTCAAAGCCTCAAAGAAAAGAAGGTACCCATGACAAGCATCAAATCTCAAAAAAACAAGAGCTTGCAACCTTTGAATTCATTCTGGTTAACACTGCTGTATTAGAGTAATGGGTGCTTCACATGGTTTGGGCAAAAGCACACAGCCATTAAGACTTTTCCTTTTAGCACAGCGTTAACAACGTACAGCTGTCTCATTTCTATAACAAGTTCCAGGGAGGCAAAGCTGCATTATTTACCTAATGTTTCCTGCTATCATCACAGTAGAAATTCTTCAAGTGCCACCTTCTGGATATGTGAATGTATTGCAGTACACTGGTTCTATTTCAAGTCTTACTTCCAAAAATCTTGTAAATATGTATTATGGAAATAAATTATGTTTTGCCTGAACAGTATTTTTATTCTATAGCTAGAATATTTCATTTAAGTTTTAAAAAGGATCCAATGAGATGGCCTAACTCTTCATTACAAACATGAGGGTTACAGCTTAGTTTGATTACTGGTACCCCAAGCCTGGAGCCAGAAAGGGCTGGAAGCAATACAGAAGCAGTATGCTTAGGCTGGATGAGGATGGGTGCAGAACCCTGAATCAGTCAGTAGTGACCCATCTAGCTGATAAAAGGATAATGTGAACTACACAGGTAGTTCTATCCAGTGTCAGATTAATCCAGTGTGGCTCCTCCTGGGGTAAAAGTTTAAAAAAAAAAATCATGAGGATCATCAGGAGCACTTCATCGGGGATATGGTGAATAAAATTTGTTAAAAAAAATAAGACACTCAGATTTAATCTATATTATTTTTATGATTATGTGTGCCTCTGTCTATTTGATTACTACCATGCTGTCTGCTACAGTCCTGGGTAGTTTTTGCACATAGGCAGGAACAAAATTTAATGGCTGGAGCTAGGCCAATCACCAGTCCTTACCTGACAATACAGGTGTCAAGGCCTTTGAAATTTTTTCTCTGTGCAAGAGGGGTACAATAACTCCTAGCTTGGGAGAGGAGGGGGCCCTTCAGGTAGGAAACCTTAAATAAAGAACTTGGAAACTGTCAAAAGTGCATCCCTAATGCACAAAGGTAGAGAAGTGGGGTCTGCAGAAAAGCAGATGTGGGAGGGTACCTAGGACAAAGGGGGCCTACCTAAATCGTGGGGGGAATACTAAGCTTCAGGTAAGACAATATGCATATATAAGCCTTTTGTTGTTTTGATCCTTTTCTCTCTAATTACTATATTCCTGTGGATAAATAAATACATTGTTTTGAACACGTTGATTTGAGTCACCACTGATCACAGTGCCCTAAGGAAAAGCGATAGCTGGGGACAAATGCAGCTGGACCTGCTGAAAAACAGGGGTTCTGTAACCTGTAAAGCCAGTCTAAAAGTGGGGAGAAGTTCTGTTACTGAGCCTGTCATTTGAAAGCAGTAGCGCTGAGTGAGGGGTCACAGATACAGCTAACCCTGCAATCATGACAAATGATTCGACTTAATTTCCCTTTCACAGACACACAGCTGATGCTCCCATTTTGAGATCCAATCTCCTTATTCAGAATTAGTGTTATTGCCAGGGTGACCAGATGTCCCGATTTTATTGGGACAGTCCCAATATTCGGGATTTTGTCTTATATAGGCGCCTATTACTCCCCACCCTCTTTCCTGATTTTTCACACTTGCTATCTGGACACCCTAGTTATTGCTCTCCATAAAAGTAATCCAAACTTTTGGATACACTGGCATTGAGGAGTGAGTGCAGGCTCCCAGAAAATCGGAATTCTTTAGGCAAGCCATGCCAGGATGCACTACTCAAAACTCCACATTCATGGACCACAAGGACAGATAAGCAGAGCAGTAGACTCAGTTTTAGGGCTGACACAGAAGCAGTAATGTTTGATTGCATTATAACATTGCATTTACTTGCACTCAAGCAAAACAACAGTTTCTGACATTAAAAAGTGCTAATGTAACACAGTAGACTATGATAAAAATTGCTCATCCACTAGAAAGTTGTTTTCGGCCCTTTTGACATACCCTTTCTGTATGTTATCAGTAACCTCATCTTCCTTTCCAAGCGTGGAGAGGATTGAGTCGGCCAGGGGCAAGGCTACTAGCTGAACAATCTTAGTGTACAAAGAAGAATGAGCCTTGGCCATGGGAGCATAAAGTGATGAGGATCCTCCACAAAAGCCAATCCCCACCCCCTTCCAGGTGTTATCAAAAATATTTGATGAACTAGATAGGCACGTAAGAGAGATGGGGTAGGATGCGGTCAATAAAAGTTATAATAATCAAAAAGGTAAGATTAGAAGGACAGTTTATTGTTACAGATTCAACAAGAATTTGCATCTAGCTGCTATTATAGGGTGAGTATTTTCCCTTCTATTTAGGTTACTTAACATTTTCATTATAGAAGATTCTTGCAACTTCTTTTTAAGAGGTCCAACACCTCCACTACTGAATGTCAAAGGCCTGCTACAAACAGAGAGAGAGCTCTAGGGCCAGGGAGGTGCCTTTTGCTAACCCCATGTAAATTCTTTAGATTTGGCAGAGTTTAACCACACTGCACCTTTAAGCGGGGGGGAATTTGTCTGTCTCGTGGAATGAAGGGAACAGTTCTTTATGGCTGGAGAGAGGTCAAAATGCTGCAAAAGGGGACAAACGCTGATTCATCCCTGGAATCCAGATAGGTGAGAGGGCTTAAAAGGGGCAGCCTGTGCCATGAAGCCCCCTTTTACATGGAGCAGGCTGAGGCAGCAGCACGGAATGGAGGACTTTGGCACATCTCAGCACGGCTCCGTGTGGACAAAGGACAGTGAGAACAGAGTGGCAGGGGGGAGATGGTTGATTCCCCCCTTCCCCTGGTCTGGGTAGGGCAAATCAGGCAGAGGAAAGTAGTTCCAGAAAGGGGGAGGGGGGAGTTGACAGAGGTAGCCCCAAGGATAGAGAGGCAGCCCCAAGTCGGATTCTGTCCCCGGGTATAGAGACAAGGAGGGAAAGGAGAGGGAGTGTGGCCCCTCTTGTAGCAGCTGTGCTCTGGGTACAGATGTAGGGAATCAGGTTTCAAGTTTTCCTGCTGTGGGCAGGAGACAATGGGGGGGTGGGGGAATTTCGCTTCTCAGTCTAGGTTGGTCTCGCTGGGACAGGGAGGGGGCAATCAAACCCTGCTCAGGGCAGACAGAGTGGAGTTGTGGGGCCAGTGGGGAGCCAGGGGCAGGATCCTCACAACAAGGGTGAGGGACTGGTGGAGCCCAGGGTAATGTGTTTAATTACCAAGGGCAGCCCCCAAGGCTTATGGAAGTGGGGGCAGGGCTCCAGATGAAGCCAATCCCCACGCAAGTGAGCTGGCTGCATTTGCTGAGGATTTGATGCAAGTTGTCAGTGCGACTGCATCTGAGGTCGATTCCTCAGCATTACAGGGTGTACAGAGTGTAAGGGGTCATCCAGAACCAAGATGTTCGACTCCGGCAATTGCAGGAGATGACACTGAGGGCTGAGGTGAGTTGAATCAACCACAGATAAAGGTTCCTGATTGCAGGGGTACTTGGATCTGCATCGGGCAGAGGCTGCAAGTACAGGTGGGCCCCTACCACACAATGTGGCAATAGTTGGGGATTGTGGGATCCTCAGTGAGGTACAGAGTCCATGCACTATTGGTTCCTCTGAGGCTTCACATGGGGGGAAATGTGGATGGACCAAACGGAGTACTGAATGGTCCACCAGGGCAAGGATTGGGAGTCGTAGAAGCTGTATCAGCTCATCTGGGGAGCACACCCCTGAAAGGAGGCTCATAGTATTGCACAGCTGCTACAGGCTAACTTGCAATAGTTGCAATGCCTTGGGACACTCACAGGAGAGGTATCTTGCCAGGGTGGTGACGGAGGCACAGGGAGGTCACGAGTTGTGGAAACAGACAACAGGCAGGTGGGGCAGACCCCCTGCACTGGTGTGGAAGCCCTCAGCAGGGGTGGGAGAGAGCACTGGGAAACTTTCTGCTCTTCCACTACCAAGGACTGTAACTTCATGGGATAGAGTTGCTGTTCTGGGGATAGCCGAGGGGTAACAGGGCATGAGGTACCACAACACTCAGTCCTGAATACGGTTAGGCCGGGGTCACTGACCCTATGGGAGTTCGTCTTCTCAATACTACTAGGGATAAAATCCTGAAAGGTGAATACATTGCTATATTATCACTGTTGCACAGGGAGATGTTGGTGGTCAGTAATTAGGGATTGAGTGAACAGAACAGAGAAATGCCCAAGCAGCCAAGGGTCCATAGAATGAGGGAAAATTGCAAGGCTGCCTTCCTTATCGATGCAGGTGTTACCTACAGAGCTTACCTACAGAGATGCTCAGCCTTGTTTAGATATATGGATATAATCAGGTGGGCATACAATATATTCAAGGCATGTCTTGGTCTCATTATGATGAGCAATTTAGATTGAGGGAGGCAAAACAAACTGGGATGCAGTGGGACATACCACATCCTATGTCATGGTTGGAATGGCTGATGCCACGGTGAGCTGGTGCCCACATGGATAGTGGCCTGTTCATTCCATGGCAAGCCCGGCAGGGGCCTGGGTTCCATATTTGCCAGGCATTTAATGACAGTGGTTGTTTTTGCAGCATCTGTAAGTTCAGGCATGCTTGCGAAATATGTGTTGGAGGCTCACACAGCACATTCATGCTGGAATGGTGAGAGGAGGTCCCAAGAAGGAAACAGGATGAAGGGTAGAGAAAATGCCACCTGCAGGTTTGACTTCGCAGGAATAGGGTGTGGGGGACAGAACGCAAGCAGGCGCAGGGGGTGAGTTGAAAGCAGTGGAATAGGCAAGGGCGCAGTTTCCAGTTAAGCTGGAGGTGTTTAGGGTCCTCTTGTGGGACTACCCCAGCTAAGCCAATGGGGCAGATTTGTGGAGCAGGATTTAATGGGGGGTTTCTGATCCATTTTATGTTTAAAATAAAAAGAAATAAATAAATAAAATAATTGAAGTCAGGGGCTGGGTTTGGTTATACTGTCAGGACAATGATTCCACGAGAATGAATTGAGGTTAGAGTGACAGGGCCATTCAAGCAGTTGCCTGTGGAAAACTTGTGGGTTTTTCCTCCCCAAGGCTTGGCCCCCAAGAAGGCTCCAGAAAATATGGATTACTTCATCACCTCACTGGAGTTGATAATGGCATAGCATATGCCTCGTCTCATGTTCAGATGTACAGATTTCTGGAGCTGGCACCAGGAGCCAGCCCGGAACTAAGGCAGATTCCACTAGCACCAAGAATGGCGGTCAGTGTGGTGCAGAGATCAGTTGCTCCACGCATGTAGTAGAGCTAGGAGAGAAATTTTAATGATTTCATGGAATTTCAGAATCCGGAAGGCCAGACAACACTATGGTTCATTACAGAGAAACAGGTGCTGTGGTACATGGTGTCGTTGGCAACCCGCCACCTGGCGTCCTCAACAATCTCGAATCACCTTTCTGCCATTACGTTCATCGTTAGGCTAAATGGTTATCCAGATCCTTGCGGTGGTTTTTAGCTTGAAGGTTGTTGGCAGGGTGGTCGTGTACCAGTGGTCCCGTGGAAGATTCACGTTATCCTATCACAGTTTTACATGCTCAGTGATCTTGTGCAGACCATTGGCGCCGTATGTCATAGTGGACAGCAGGCAGCCTTATTCAGGGCAGCGTTCTTGATAGCATTGTTTGGTGCTTTCAGGATCAGCAAGCTAGTACCTGGGTCCGGTAGGGACTCTACAGGAAGAGCTTTGGAACTGCGTGATGTACAATGACATGAGCATTCAGTGATATTACACTTGTGAAGGTCAAAGAAGGATCAAGTAGGCTGGGGTAAATCTGTTATCCTACGGGAGGGCAGTGAGCCTGGAGTCTGCCCCAGGCAGGCTTTGAAGGCCTATATGGAGATACGGTTGGGGGCGGGGGAAGGACCCCTTTTTATGCATGGTGATGGGAGTCCCCTCACTACATATCAATTCATTACAGTATTGAGACGGGGACTGACAAGTTGGGGGCTGCTAGCCCACAAATTTGGTTCCCACTCATTCAGAATCGGGGTAGCAACAGCAGCAGCACAGCTAGGTATGGGAGCAGAGGCAATTCAGGCAATCAGGCATTGGCATTAGTAAGTACCGAACGTATGTGAGACCTCAGGTGGTAAGTCACATTAATTTGTTGTAACCTCATTCCAGATGTTGAATGACCAGCCATGCAGACAGTGGTGTGGATCTGCAGGCACAGTATTGTCTTTTGGGTGCATAGGAGTGCATCCAAGTTGTTTGAGGGTTCACAGCTGGGGTTCAGCAGTGAAGCAATACTGAGTTGTCATAGAAAGAGGAGCATGTTATGGGATCAGCTGATACCACATACGAATGCTATGGGGACCCATCAGCAGCCACCAGATATAACTGCAGCACACCTTGGGGAAAACGATTTAGGAATGTGTAAAGGGGTGAATCAAGGAGGGACTTGAGGATGATCCTTGAACTTTTTCCATGAGTAAAAATTGTATGGTCAGAGATACTTCAGCGCAGGGTCTGGCGGGGAGCCATGAGGCCCCCCCCCAGCGTGGACAAGGCAAGGAGGTATGTGAATGTGGAGGTGGCCAAATTTCTTGGGACCATAAGAAAGTCAGTAATTTCACATCTTGGCATAGTATATGGGGCACCAGAGTTATTTCAGGAGGATGGGGTTCACCTCTCAGACTTGTTTTTGGCTCATAAAAAAAGAGGGCATTGGAAGATGTCTGGGAACCCAACTGGGTTTGTGGAGGAGGCAGTTGAGCTAATGGCGGGCGCCTCCTTGTGGCAGATGTCCAGTACAAGTACTCCAGAGGAAAGGTATACGGTGACCAGATAAATGGCTTGGAAAAGGACTTAAAAAGGAGGTTAGTTAAAGGAACGAAACTGGGGAGGGGGGGTGATTGGGGCTCCTATGATTGGTACAGTAGAGCATTAACTCCCCTTTCTCATAGCCCACCTTAACCCTCCTAAAATGGGGGGGGGGGGTGGATGGTAAGGTCCCAGCAATGGGTTGGCTGGGGACCTGGATGGAAAAAGGGGGAGGGACTGGTGGAAGCCCCCTGGGAATTATTGAATGAATATGGGGTTACCTGCACTGCACACTTTTATCTGCTGGGTAGTCCCTGACATCTAATAATAAAGTTGCAACCTGATTACAGACTAACAAACTGTTGGAAATTACCATTGCCTATCTGTGTTTTGTGCATCTGGCAGCACACAAAAATCCCTCCACTTTCTACAAGCACTGTGCATGCACCTACCCTGCATTTACCAAGCAGAAGCACTTCATCCTTCTTTGCTAATGGGACTAGGTTCTTGGAAAATTCTAGCCTGTCTCCTTATACCTATAATTCTCTGAACCGGTGACCCTTGAATGGCTCTCTTTTCCAAGTTCTTTGCTATGGCACAATGTAGATTCTCACTGCACTGATCATTTTCAGCATCAACAGAGCAGAAACATTCACAAATGTTCAGGGTCAAATAATTTTAAGAACAACTAATCCTCCTAGGAGGACCAAGGTTTGCTATTTGGTCTTCCATTCAGTCTGCCATTCTGTCAGGTTCTTTCTTTCACACCAGATTGCCTCCCCCCAGACTCTTTCCTCCCCACTCTTGAGCCCAATCTCTCTGCAAGGCCCTCACTGTCCACAAGCTTTACTCTCTGACTCCCCTTGGTTGCTGCTAAATAGCTCCCTCCAGTACTGCTGGCTGGCTTCCATAAGAGAGTGTCCTTAGCAGTCGACCCTGTTTCTATTCCCCTTCCTCTCCTACCAGCTGTTATAAACATGTGCCACTCCAACTGCAGATGTTGATTAGATCAGACAGCATCACCTGTTTTATTCAGACAACTGGTCTGTTCTTGCTAAGGAAACTATTCTGCATGCAGACTAGTTATCTGAAGCAAGGCAATGTATACATAGATGCACAATTTTATAGAGAAAATTACACACCCACACTCAGAGCATGGACTAGCAATTGTGGTACCTCCGCTTTTGGTTCCAGCTTTTCACGGGACCTGATTTTCAGAAAGTGATAAGCACCAACCCTCTGAAAACCACTCTTAAAATATTTCAAGTTGGGGACTAAATATCATTAGGCACTTTTGAAAACATAGGCCTACATACATAATACATACATGCACACACAAAGCACAGCAATTTGCAAACTGGTTTGGAATCATTCCGGATTAAATGTTTCATATAAATACATTAGTAATGTACAACACATCCCAGTGCTATACCTCCCTAAATCCCATACATATTTGTGAAGTTTAGGGTGGTATGATAATTTTCTTCTAAGTTGTAAATCAATTTTTATTTAAAACTCCCCCCAATTTAAGTCACCAGCCTTGGATTGAATCTTGAGAGTTTGGCAAATTTTCATTAACCCACCTCCCTGCCCCCCATACTGCAGCCATTCTCATAGCACTGAGATGAGGCATTGTTGGACGGGAGAAAGTTGTCAAGGCTTTCCTTTTGATTGGACATAAAGAATCTATTGAAACTGAAAATGCTTTTTCGTTTTTAGGGCTGACCTTGCCTTCATTTTCTCTTGCTCTTTGCCTGCACTCCACTGAGGTATGTCACTGAAGCAGAGGAAAAGCCATTCAGCAGTTTTATGAAAATGAAATCCAAGAAATATGCATGTTATTTATATGCAGATCATTGCTAGCACGCAAAATTCACAAGAGTTTCCCCCCCCCCCTTCCAACTACACAGGGTGCACAAAAATAAGAGAATAAAGCCTGGTATGGCTGATTTCACACCAGTCTCCTCACTCCACAGCAAAATGTTGGAGGCTCAGTGTAGTATTTTACCGCAGCCTTCCAAGATGTATTGCTATCATTCTGACCTCAGCCGGAGCTAAAGATTCCCTGGCCTAGTTAACCTTAATATCAGTTTCTCTTTCTATTAGCTTCTTGTGTTTCATCTACACTGTCCTAATAAGCAGTAGTGGTGCTTTGTCATATAACAATGGAAATATTAGCATTAGAACCTGACATTACCCATAAATAGTATTGTTCTCCTCCAGAAATCACTGAAGGGATAAACAGGTGGCATGAGTTAAGGAAAACACAGTGTAACAACAGAGTTGCAGGATTCAATATATACACAGCTTATTTTACTGGCTCATCATCCAGACCTTTAGCTAAGACTTTTGAGAATTTATGTCCTATGACCTTGAAGAATTCACAGCTATACAACGTCAGTCAAAAGCAAGATCAAAGTTATAAGACTGGAGGCAATAACTTTCTTGTCTCAGCTTGACTGGCTTCAGAAATGCAGTTGCTTTGCAAGAGCCAAAGTACTGGACTTGAAAATTCACCATGCTGTTTCTTCTAGTTAATCATCAGAATGCACAGAATTCATTTTAGTTGTTTCCAGCATTCAGTATGAGTCAAAGCCATTGGTATCTTAAGATCTTTGTTACACAGTGAGGCTGCAGGGAGGAGGTGGTGGGTAATTGTCAATAAAAAAGGATTTCATTGGCTTCTAATTGTCAAAGTAAACTCCGCTGGTCGTTCATTAATTCCACACACCATCTTTTTATACATTAAAGACTGGAAGAATTAACAAAGAAAAGTAGGGTTCTCTATTCTAAGTGCTTAAAAATCAAATCAGTAAGATCATTTTCTCCCTGCACTTTTGTATTTTTTCCCACTTATTAGAGTATGCAAAACACACACAAATATTTCTATCCTCCTTAATGACCTAGAATAGGGGGTAAATGGTGTGTTAATTACATTTGCTGATACTATATCTGTAGGTGTTGTAAGCACTAGGGAGGAAAGAGAAATGATAGAAGGGGATTGAAAGTGGTTAGAAATATTGGCAGGACAAGCAAAAATTAGATTAATACTTGAGAACAGCAGGCTAGACTGGATTGGAAATAGTCTGAAATACAATATTCAATGACAAATATTAAGACTTGATGGTGAAAGTTGGCCAACAAACTTATGGGCGCCAGGTTTGTATAATTTTTGGTGGTGCCCAGAACGGGTCCAGGCAGAGCCGTCCCGTCTATAGGACGGACTGGGGCAACCACCCTGGCCCCCACTCTTTGGGGGGTCCTGTGCTTTAGGGGATCACGGGATCCAGGACGGCCTGGAGGGTTAGCGGGGGGCCTGGTACCAGCAGCAGCAAGCGACCCAGCCCCAGCCCAACCCAGCTCCGTCCCCTCCCTGCTCCCATTCCACCTCTTCCCCGCAGCCCCAGCGCTGCCTCTTACCAGCTTCCGCCCCCTCCCCCAAGTGACACCAGGAGCCGACGGGGCAGGCTGGGGCCGGGTCACTCACTGCTGCTGGCACCAGGCCCCCCCACTTAACTCCCAGGACACCCTGGATCCCATGTCCCCCTAAAGCGCGGGGCCCCCCAAAGTGCAGAAAGCTCAAATATTGGTGGAACCGGGCCCACGTTCCTAAGTATTGGTGGAGCATGGGCACCACGGGCCCATATAACTCGTCGCCTATGACAACTAGGATACGGTATGGCAGCAAAGCGAAAAAGTGTGTTTTGGGGCCTGCACAAGAAGAAGGATCACATGATGGAGCAGAGAGGCCATAGTCATTCACTACTTGCTATTAAAGTGACAGTACCTACTGGGTACTTGTCTGGGCATTTTTGAGAAAATTTCAGACAAATTGGAGAGAGATGAGAGAAAGGCAACAACCGCAATAAAGGACTAGAGGAACTGATTTATGAAGAACACTTAGAAGAACTATATATATATAAATCTTAGCCAAATGTAAATTCAGGGCATGTAAGATAACTGGATGCAAATATTGGAAGGACAGAAACACCAAGAAAGGAGAAGAATTGTTTGTTGTAGTCCATGGGGTTATTCTAGGAGTCATGATATGAAATTAAGCCCAGGAAATTTAAACTGAATATTAGGACAAGTATTCAGTGGTCAAATCTATTAGACCACAGGAAGATTCTCAAGTGAAGATGTGAAAACTTCATCACTTCAGTCATTTCAAAGTGGACAAAGTTGTAATAACTTCACTGTTTGGAACAACCCTCCAGTGACAGAGATTAACCAACACCAGTAGATTCTTCTATCAGTAATTTCTATGATCCTATGAACTTTTTGACAGAATACTTGTCTCTAATTCCACTTCCAAAACAACAGCTAGCTCTGGCCATAACTGAGTTCTCAAAATGCAGGATGCTTGGCTTGCTCATGTTCATGTTGATCCCTAGAATGCTCTTCCACCACCTTATGGTAGCAGCATCAAAGCACTGGGAAAAAACAAAATGTAGGATATGCTTGTGTATAGAGTGTTCTTTTATACGCTTTACAAGCAAAAATGTGGAAGGTTTCTCCCAGTTTGAGCCTCCATACTGACAGTAGGTTGCACTCATCAGAAAAATAGGATAAATCCTTTACTACACTGTATAAGTTCACAGAAAGTAAAACCAAAAAGGAAATCTGCTCTGAAGCTCTGACAAGCCTCGTGTGTGATACGAAAGATCAAACTGAATATCTAGCAACGCAGACACACCAGCTAGCATCTCTGTTTCTCTGTGACACATGGGCTTTTGAGGTAAGAATATGATCCAGACCTTAAGATCCAAAGTCATTTTCAATGGCATTTTACTATGCTTAAAATAGAGACTGTGACAAATACTGCAGCTTTTCAGACAGATTTGTGGAATAAAGCAGCCAGAGAGCTTGCAGCCTGACTCTGCACATGATTAAAAAGAGCAAACCACAGAGGACATATCAAGTCCCCTCTGACCTTAATGCTGTTGATGTTTACGCATGAGCCTCCCCATTCAACTGAAGATAAGGAATGACAGACAGTACAACAAATTAGTGAAGGTCAATAGAGCGGGAGGCAGCAGTTAATCAATTAGCAAAGCAAACCCTCTGTTACAGTATCCAGTCCTGTGTTTTGTCAGTATAATCAACTGCCTGACTCATGTAGTCTACCAAACTTGACCTGTTTTTGCTTTGTCTAATTGACTGATGCCTTGAATTTCATGAACTTTTGGTGTTCTAGAATTTAAGACTTAATATCATGCCACCAAAAGGCAGACATCTAATTAGCCTGTCTCCAGATACCTCAGTAAAGTGGAATTCCATCCAACCATGACAAAACCCTTGCTTTGAAGAAGGTGTTTACAAGCTATTTATTAACTCTATTGGGTGCTAGTAAAGTCGCTGTGGTGAGAGGATTCTCCATGCGTGAACAGCAAGGACTAAATTACAACAGAACTACAGAACACTTAAGACATCCTTGATTTGCTTTTTTTTTTTTGCCAGAGGGATGAAGGAAACTATGACATTAATTTTTCTCAAGTAGTAAAAAGTTTTTCCTTCCTTGATTCTGGCCCCACTGAGATTCTAAATAACCTGCCTCACACTTTCTGCCCTTAAAGACTTTACACACCTAGTGAGGTAACTGTGAGGGGGACACTCACTCTTGAGTACCTCCTAGCAGTTGGGGGTTGTACTGCAATTCTTTTCTCACCCCAGTATCCCGTGCAGGTTGCCAGCTAAACTTGGTGGGTCTTCCGTGGCTTACCCCTCCTGCAAAGTCACTACCCTGCTGGGGTGGTAAAGTTTCCAATAAATTAACAATCTCATTGCTCTCAAGAGAGTCTTCAGCCCTTGGTCCATGTTCTCAAATAAATCCTCTCTCCTTCTTGGGGTTTATGCTGCTGTGCCAGGTAGGTGAACTACTCTGGGTTCCAACCCAGGGATCCTATAAACAGCAGCTACACCACTGCTTGATTTCAGTTCATTGCTGCTTCTTCCCTGGGCCTCTGCCCACCTGGCCCCTTTTAGCTTCATTCTTACCTCAGGGCCAAGGTTCTTAGAATCTTTCTGTCCCTGCACACCCATCTTAAGTAAATGCAGCCAGAAACAAGCTCTGGCATAGATGCTGGAACTCAGGGTGCTGGGGGGTCTGCCACAACCCCTGGCGTGAAGTGGTTTCCATTATATACAGGGTTTAAAGTTTGGTTTAATGGCTCTCAGCACCCCCACTATAAAAATTGCTTCAGCACCCCTGAGCTCTGGTTATCCCTCATGCTCCTTTGGCCAGAGAGGAGCACCCTTCCAGCTCTGACTGGTTGCTTACATGAGGCCTCTCTAGGCAGACCTGGAGAACCCACCTTCACTGCTCCTTTCTTGTCACTTCGCTGCTTCCTGACGCAGGACGTAGTAGGACCAGGAGTCTCCTATAGGGAGCTGCAAAGAACAGGTACACCCTCTAACAGTAAACAACTTATCAGGGGATGGGGGAAGGGAGAAAGAGGGGGGGAAAAGAGTCTAGTTTTGCTTAGGCCCCTTTAAAAAGTCAAGCACTTACTCATTTTTGAGATAGGAAAGAAGTATGATGGAGCTAATAATTTTGGCTCAAACTTTCTGGAATAGCCTGTTGTAGTAATTGAGGTCCAGCGAGCCTACTCCAACTGTGAGCTCAGTTATTAGAAAGCAGGTGAACGTTAATACAATGTTAAAGTAACCTGTACCAATAAATTCTGGTACAAAAAGGAGACAGACTGAATTAGTCCAAACAAAAAGATCTACTGACATCGCCCAAGGACTCTCTTGAGATCATGACTGGTAAACAAGGAGAATACAACTGGCAATTAATGAACCAAAGTTGGTGCATCAGAAATTAGGCCTAATTGGTGGACAAAATAATGAGGGGATGGGTTACTCAACTCATAACACTTTTGGGGTCCTTAAAAAGAGACTGTGGGGGCAGAAGAATCAAAAGGATGCAGACAGATGAACCAAAAGGAGTGAGCTTCACCATCATAGCTGCCACTGCTACCTTCTGGGACACCAGGATGCACCATGACACTATTGGACCTTCATCATCCTTATCCTAAAAGACATCCTGACCAGATCAGGCCAGGGAGTGAGGACTCAGATGATGTCATCAACTCCATCAGCTCCGCTAAACCCCAACCACCACCTAGATATGAGATGATTTGCTGCTGTCACCCTCTCCCTCATGTTTTTTTCCTTCCTCACCTTATTTCTTCTCTCTCTCTAGCTGTCCTTACTACGGCTGTCTCTTTTGCAACACTGCTGTAAGCTTGTGACCAGAAAAGCTATGTCTTGAACAGCCCTATGCTGGAACAAGTTTTCTAGATCTCAGAATGGCTGATAAGACCATGTGGTGGGCCTGTGTTTCTCTAGCAGTGAGGTTGCAAGTGAAAGTCAGCACCAAAGACAGAAGCAGTATTTTCTATCTTTGCTGGTTTTTTCAGTACCCTTTTATGTATGTTTGTCTTGTTTTGTCTTCTAGGAAATAGGATCTGACTTTAACAACATTTCCAGACCATCTCAACTAACTTCTTCTCTTTTCCCTGGAAGGACAGTTATTACCATCTAAAAGACTGTCTGATGGGGGTGGTGTGTTCCTTATAAAAACTCTCTATAGCTGAAGGGAAAGGGAATAAGATATATTGTTAAAATGAAAGATTTTACTTAATATTTTACATTTCAAATGCTTTAACTGTTTTTCCTCCCCCTCCCCCCCCCCAATCTTCAATAAAAGGTTAAAAAGTTTATTAAGGGTGTGTTTGCCCTGGGAATAAGCAGGTTGAGAGCTCTATGCTCAAAACTCTGGACCATGTTTAACTGTTTAGTGTTGTACAGTGACAGGGTCATGTTAACATATTCAACTCTCTGCACCCATTTATTCCAGCCCAACAGCCCCTAATTTGGGTGCCTCCATTTTTTTGTACCCAAGTTCGGATATCTAGGACCTACTTTCAGAGCATCGACAACTTCATCTGTAGTCAATGAGAGCTACAGGCACTCAGCACCTTTGAAAACCATGACACTTACCTAGGTATCTGGAGTATAAATGCATGTGCCTAACATTGGCTACCTGTGTTCAGAAATGTTGGTCAATAGTCTCAGTTGTTATAGTAAAACTGGGTTTTTCAGAGGAGCCTAAGGGAATTAGGCACACAAATCCAACTGAAAGTCAACATAAGACCTCTTGAACCTTAGACCTCTTGAAAACCCCAGCATAAACCAACAAGCACTTATTATCCCATTGTTGTCCATGTTTCTGAGAGTGAAACATTGCTAGATGCAAAATGTCTACTGAATTGACTTGGATGCACTATTACTATGTCTAACTCACAGTTCTGAAACGCACTCTAAGAAGTTGTGCCCATTCTGTAAAATTTTGTTCATTAACAGTAGAAATGGAACAGTAACTGCAGAACTCAATTTACTCAAGTCTTCTTTCAGTATCCCAGGTCAACGATCATTCCAGAATAGAAAGTGATACAATAATATAAAAAGAAAATACCAAAGATGAGTTTAGGAATACATTTGGTAGAATTTCTTCACAGTTCACTCTTCTGCATAATGCCACATATATTCCTTACAATTATATTATGCAGTTTTTTGTCTGGACAAGGCAATTGGTGTTGATGATATTAAACACTAATTACTTCTGGTTAAAAGTTAATATTAATTATATTACAATATATTCTATTACAAATAGGATACTTCCAGCTGTACATCATGTGACTGCAATCCCATGAGAGGGATTCATGTGTCATCAGTAACTATAACAGCGAAGCATGAGTTATGTATTTTTGTCACCAGAAACTCCAGATAGAATTATAGCTTTAATTTATGCATACTTTGCTGGGGAGGGTATGCTAGTTAGTTCATTATAATATACAGTTTAAGATAACTCCTTTCCTAATCTGTCTAATCTCCCATTTTGCACAGTGCATCTCTCTGCTGCAAGAACCCCCTAACTATGTTTTTCTATAGACCTTCTCTTCTGGGCTGGGGGAATAGTCAGCTTCTTTCCTCTCTTCAGCTGCACTCCCACTGAGGATTTACCAATGAACTTGTGACTCCTCTAACTCCTACTGCTCCTCACTTTCCAAACTTTGTTCCAAACCCTATCTCAAATACTCCCTCCTCCCCTTCCGCCTCCATGCCATAATGCCATTCCTTGATTGTAAGGCACCTATTAACATCGTGCAAGATTCATCCTCCCTCTGAGGGGAAACTTCAACTCATTTCTAATCACCTCCAACTCCCTTTTACCACTAGGCTGATTAGAAAAAAAAATGGTTACATTTTTAAGAACTAATGCACTTTGTAAAAATGTGCATTGTGGAAGAGGAGGTTACTTACTTTAACTGGAGGGTCTCTGAGATGCGTGGTTCCTATTTGGATTCCAGATGTGGGTGCCCATGTTTGCCATGTGCCGGAGCCAGAACTGTTCATAGTTGTGTCCGTCGACCCACATGTGGGTCATGCGTCAGCCACATGGTGTGCCCAAGGTTTTAAGAGTTTGTGCGGGTCGATGCCGCTTCAGGTCCCTCTTACCAGCAAGCAATGGAGTCCACAGAAGAGGGGATGGAGGGCGAGTATTGGAATCCAAATAAGAGGAATGGGGAGAGATTGGACTGTAAAAGGTGGAGAAAATAGTCCAGGCGAATGGGAATGGAGATGGAGTCCAGAGGGTAGTGGTGGCAGCACCCCCAGGCAGTGAAGCAGCCCCATTTAGCTTGGTAGCAGGCTCTAGTAGATGGTTTTCTGCTGTGAGTGAGGATGTTGCACATGGAGATAGAGCACGCAAGCTCCATCCAAATACCAGGTTGTGAGGTGGAGCAGGCCCAGGCTGGGATACTGCAGGTGGCTGTGTGCCTGTGTGAGGAGATTCAGGAAGGTGGGAATGCGGATCGAGGGGTAAGCAGAGAGGTGGAGGAGATCGGTGAATCAATACTGGCAAGATCAAGGGGGGGAGTTATGAGAATAACTGTTGAGTGAGCCTGCCACACCTTGCACAGGACTTGCGGGAGCAAGGAATGGGCGGGAAGGCATAGCAGAGTTCGATGGTCCAGGGAAGGAGAAGGACGTTGCCTTGTGAGCCCAGCCCATGGGCTTCTCTGGAACAGAATTGGGAAAGTTTGTGGTTCGCGGCCATTGCAAAGAGGCCCCAGCACGATGTGCCCCATTGAGAGAAGAGTGGGGTCACGGAGCTCCCACTCATGATTTGCGTAGAAGCACGTCCGTCAGACAGTTGCTAGTGCCCAGGAGGTACACACCATGGAGGGTGACCCCGTGCGGCACCAGTTCAGAGGAGGATGGCCTTCATGCAGAGGGTGGGGGACCGGGCGCCATATTGCTTGTTGATATATACAACCACCGTCATGTTATCGGACAGCAGTTGAATGTGGCGGGATCTGATGAAGGGCAGGAATGCCTAACAGGCAAGGTGGGCAGCCCGCAATTCCAGTATATTGAGGTGCATCCGCGCCTCTCATGGTGTCCAGACACCATGGGCTGCAGAAGAGAAGCTGATTGAGACATGCAACGAAAGGCAGTTCAGCACCGAGGATTGGGCCAAGATACAGCTAGTAGATTTAATGTGTTCTAATGGTCAGAAGAGGAATAATGGTCCAGTCCATTGGCAGAGTCCAGCAGACGAGAAAAATCTTAGAACCAACTCCCTGAAAAGTAACGGAATAGGCTGACAGAGGTAGCAACCATGTTCAGTCCAGACTGTATGCACCACTGCAACAGGAGTTGTGGACAGATCTACAGCTAGAGCAAGAGAAGTTGCAGCTGGAGAGAGACAGTGCATGTGGAAATCCAGTAGCTTGCAGTCCAGGAGCAAAAGAGAGCAGACAGAAGCATCAGTATGAGAGAGACACATCTCCATCCAAGAGAGATGACGGCTAGGGAGCTGGAAGCCTGAGAATGGGTGACTTTTGATAGACCATAGAGGGGAATCACAGGTGCAGTTACTCTGAACTGTGACACTCCCCTACATGAGAGAGACATGTCTTGAGCATCCTTCAAGATTTGCAGTATATAAGTGCCGGTGGAAGTTAAGTTCTGTTAACATACCAATTACATACCACAGAGGTTCTAAATGGACTTGGGCTTTGCTGAACACCTCTCTTGTGGTAGCTCCTTGAGTGAGGAGATACAAAACCTGAAGGGGAGGAACTGTGCTCCTGAATGGCCTACATAGCAACACTTGACTCCTTTGAATTCGGGAGGAGAGCAGCAACATTCAAATGTGTTCTAATGGCAAGAGCAGGGGACCAGGAGTCAGGATGGTTGATCTCTCCATGCAATCTGTGAAATTGGGGTGTTACTTTTAAAAATACTTGTAGATCTTTGGATGAAAAGCTCTGTGTAGTGCAAAGTGTTATTCTATTTTAACAACTAAGGCATATGTGGGGTTGGATTGTAGGTGCCCTACACACAGGGCCAGTGCAACCATTTAGGCGACCTAGGCGGTCGCCTAGGGCACTAGGATTGGGGGGGGGGTGCCATTTTCTTCGGCAGCAACCGCGGCCGGCTCTTTGGCCGCCCCAGTCGCCGCCGGTATTTAGGCAGAGGGAGCTGTGGGCAGTGGAGTGCGGGGAGGGCTGCCTGCAGCAAAGGGAGGGGTGGCACGCAGGGGAACTCCCCGCCCCAGCTCATCCCTGCCCCGCCTCCTCCCCGAGCACGCCATGGCTGCTTCACTTCTCCCATCTCCCAGGCTTGCGGCGCCTAAGCTGATTGGCGCCGCAAGCCTGGGAGGCGGGAGAAGTGAAGCAGCGACGGCGTGCTCGTGGAGGAGGCGGAGCAAGGGTGAGCTGGGGCGGGGGGGGGTGCCGAGCTACCGCAAGGGGGGCATCTCAGGGCGGAGGTGCTCAGGGCAGAGGCTTGGGGATGGGGGGGCGCAAGGTGGAAGTTTCGCCTAGGGCATGAAACATCCTTCCACCGGCCCTGCCTACACAGACAGCAGGGCAGATATAGAAGGAGTTGGTTGGGGCAATAAATATAGGATATTTGATATAAAAACTATGTTAGAAAAAATAAAAGCCAACACTAATCTCTTAACTTCTGAAATACTGCTTTGTTCTATTTTTGCATTTCCTGGCTTTTGTTTGTTTAAGTCAGATCCTGCGTGTTACCTTAACATTGAGTTTGTAATTAATTTCATTTAAAAAGTAAAAAGAAAAAAAGACAACTCCTATCACTAACATGGTATATAAGATACTATCAACAGAACTGTAATTTAATTGCAGTGGGATCATTACATCTATTTTTCTGAGATCATTCCATACTGTATATTACAATCTCAAGGATCCTTGATCTCTACAGATCACTGACAAAGCACCTGTCTCACTGCTGTATCATTTTTACAATCAGGGACTCTTGATCCAAGGAGTATTGACATAGACACATCACCTCTTTGACTGCATCAATGTGTTCTAAGTGTCCTTAACTGGGAAATTATTGACACCACAGAGCATCATTAAAATCATTTGTGTCAAACTGAGTTTGTGTAATTAAGGAATGTTATATTTTTAATACATATGTGGTAGTAGGCAAGAGCAGTAAGTATTGTAAGCAGACTACTGTAATTCCTAATGACTCAAATTGCTAAGCAAACAAAGATGCCTCAATCTTGACTGCTTCAATTTAAAAGCAATAATTAAGAACACCTAAATGCTAGACTATAATATGGATGTTGAGTAAAATTATTAAATTAAATCAATTACATTTTTGATGTATAGGAATTTATTTAAAAAAAAAAGCTGAAATCCTAAACTAATTTCAACCAAATTATTTCAATTAATGTTTTACTAAAAACACACACACTCCTGAAGCCAGAATTTTTTCTACCTGTAGAACATAAACTAATTGTGCACATGCATGTGGTTGATGAGATTGTTTCTCTGCTTTAGTTATGATCCTAGGCTGTGCTTCATTTGCTTTACACTGCACTGCTGGCACAAACCCACCATAAAGTTGTCATATAGGAGATCCTCTGATCACCCCTACAAGAACTCCTCTCTCTGCAGCCAGATTAGAAGGTTTAGCAAGGGAAAAAGAGGGAGTAGCTAATGCTTGCCTGCACCCCAGCTACCTCTGGAAGCTGTATCAATTTTTTGAGGCCATAGAAAATTAGAACAATATTTTGGCTCCATACCCCCCACTCCACGGCTACCCCTGACTAGTGAGTGGCTGCAAAGGGGTGCCCAGCCAACCTCTGCATGCTGCTACCACCTTTGCTACCCCCGTGTCAAGGCTGATTCCCCTCTCTGGCATTTCGAGTGCAGAAGGTGGGGGCCTGCAAAGATTCTAAAAATTAATACTTGCCACTCCAGGCTTGTATTAAACTCCCAAGGTTACAGCTTCTCTCTGACCTTGGATGGGTAGATGCTGCCACCACCCAAATGCAAAACCCCTGGGAACCCAGGAAGGCGCACTTGGGAATTCCTTCCTGAGGGTACCCTCAAGCACTTCCCCCCACCCCTCCTCCAGGGAAGAGCAGAGAAAGGAAAACAAAGAAATCAGCTGTTGCCACCAGCTAACTAAAAAACATGTGCACAAACCTCTTAAGACACAAAAAAACAAACTCTGTTCTTAAAAAAGGTAAATTTTATTAAAAACAAAAAGAAAGAAAATTAATCTGAAAACTCAGGCTATTGTTAGATTTTTAAAAGAGCAATTCCAAAAATTAAGCACCCAAAATAGTTTTCTGGGGGTTCATCTTAAAGGTTACAAGCAACGAAAGCATCTGGGGTTAGCACAGAGGAATCCACAAGCCATAAGAAATAAACAAAATAAACCTAATCACGTCTTTCTACACATTTTCTGATCTATTTACATATCTGGGTTTCCAAATAGGCAATTTCTAGGTATGATTCTGATTATTTTTATACCTGGCCTTTAGCTTCTCACAGCATAACTGTTGCTTTTCCCCTCTTCCCCAGAGAACAACAACAGACAAACAAAGGGGGAGTCTTATTTCAATTTTTAAAAGTTCTAGCCGTCCCATTGGCTCTTTTGGTCAGGTGCCCACTCCCTTTCTTTTACCTATGCAGGGAGACTTTATTAACCCTTTATAGATAAAACAAGCAGAGAGCAGCCACCAAGAGGGACTTTATAGCTAACTGGCTGGCTGGGGGTCCATAAGAGGGAGTTACCCCCCCCCTTCATTTATCACACCGTGCCAGTGCAAAAGGCCACAGTGAGGTAAAGTTTAGGCGGTGCTGTGGATCTGAATCTATGTGTCCACAGTACTCCACACTACCAATGCACAGGGGCTGTGTCCACTATTCACTTGTAGGGGCAATTCTGCCATCCTTACAGAATGGGACTACTGGCATTATTCAAGAAGAGGGTGGCAGAATTGGACCCTTGACTTACCTGTGCCTCATGTTTACTCATCTTTAAAATAGCTATATAAATGCTCTTCTGACTCTCAGGTGTGCTAGGAGGCATAAGTAATCTTTGTAAACTTCTTGGAGATCCTGGGATGAAACACACTATTATTATTAATCATTTATATTATTATGGCACCCAAAGGCCACAGACAGAACAGGCCTTATTTGGGCTGGCTAAGTGCAATGGAGTCTCTGTTTTCTGGGGCTAGAGCAAGTGTCTTTTTGACTACATTTAACATGTTTTATAGATCAGAAAAATAACACATTTTCCCTCTTACTGTGTTATTCCACAATTCATTTCAGCTTTTAAAAGATATTTGATGTCTATGAATCTCTCACATTCCTAGCTGTTCACACTTAAAAGTAGTGGCACCACAAAGCCCACGTTGGACAGAGTTGGAAATGGAGGGTTGCCTTTTTTATTTTGATGCCATTCTAATCAGTGGAACAGTTTTGCCCAAGTTTCACTTTACAAGGCAATTCTGTTTTCATGTCAAGAAGCATTTTGTGCCACTTCAGGCTAAGCAGCCCATCTCCTTTTGGTTCTATTCTAAAACAGACTATTTATGACAGCTCTAATAATGGTTCACAAAATTACTGTTCAAGAACCTAAGCCTACTGTACCTCTGACTATCCTACAGGACCAAACTTATTAAAATTTAAATATGAGCATTAAGACTGTCATGCATTTTACATAGGATGTTTTGGTTCCAACATGATTTCCTCATTGGAGTCATTGGCCAGTCAGGCACTTGCTTCTGTCTTGCCTGAATTATTCATTAGACATTTTCATGTAGAAATCATCAACTTAACTGGAACAACCACTCTGCAGAAAAATCTGTCAACGTATTTTATTTCCTCCCCTGAATTAAATTCTGATATTAATCAAGAGCACTAAGTGAAGAAAAAGAAAATTAATTTCTTCATAAGAAACTATAGCTGAGGCATTTATTCATGGATGTCTGTTATCTGCCACACATGAGGAGCAGCATCCTGAATTAAAGAGGGGAAAAAATTAGATTTCTCCCCAAAGTGGCTGCTGTGTAAGTGACAAGATTCCTAAAGAAATGAATGAATAAACGGAAGTAGAAAGATTTAGACTGCCATTTTAATATACTGTAGCTAGAATACAACTACCTGCAGAATCCTTAATTCCAGTGACTGGTGATTATCACAAAAGAAAATACTGTACTTGTGAAATTTAAGAGAATGAATATGGCTGAATATACAAAACAGTCTACATTATTTTCGCAGGTTGAACTTCCATTGAGAAAGCCTGCGCTATATGAACAGGTATAGTACAGGAACCGGTTTCTCTTTCTCCTATGGATGCTGCTGGCTAAAAAAGTGACAGACCAGACTCAAAGTTTTACAGACAGAGTGAAATCCTGGCTCTGTTGAAGTTACTCACATTGAATTCAATGGGTCAAGATTTCACCCAGAGCTTCAGAGGACAAAATCCACATTTGTGCTAAGTGCCAGCACAAGGGCCTGTTTTGAGTTTCAGCAGGACTAAAATGATGACTGACTTTGTGCTGGTCCTCTGCATGGGGTGACTTTCATCCAGAGCGCTCATTTTCTTTTTAACTTTATATACCAAAGACAATAGGATGTAAAGGTATGAGAATCACATTCACATCACACCTTTAACAATGAAAATGCCAAGAACCCAAGCAGATAAAGAGCAACAGGCACAAATTACCTTGGCCTAGACTCTCTGAGTTTCTGTAACTTGACTCAGTTCTCTTCTCAGGTCTTAGACCCAATGTTCAAAAGGAGTTAGGCACTTGTGACATTCCCCAGGGTGCAATCTGAACTGCTGTGTCCTCTCAGCTCTCCAGCCTACGATGCCTTTTACACTGTTTTGCAATGGACAGCGCCCCTCTCCCCTTCTCCAGTTCTGCTCACTCACAGCCACCAGCATGCAAAGTCACTCCCAGCTAAAAACATGAATGCTATGCCCAGCCATCCACTAATTACATATAGGGCGACACCCGCATATCCCTCAGTTCCAGCCTTGCTCCCCAGAAATGTGTGTCTTGTACTGTTCAATAGCCAACTACACTGTACAAGCTCATAGATAGTTCGTCATTCCAACAACAGGTAACGATTCCCAAGCACTTCAACCAAAACACACTTATTTAGATAAAACAACAAAACAAATTTATGAATTAGAGAAACATAGATTTTAAGTGATTACAAGGATAGATGCATATAAATCAGGATTGGTTACAAAAGAAATAGGACAAACACACATGTTAATTTCTAAACTTTACCAAGGTTAATAGGTTTAAAAGTGAAAAAGGAGTTTTTCCTCACCAAAGCTTACTGCAGTCTGTTCTGGCTATAAAAGCTCCAGGCCAAGACCACGCCCCTAGTTCAATGATGCTGCTTTTGTCTTCCAAGTGATCTAGTTGCTGTAAATAGAGTTGGAGTGGGAAAGCTGGCTAGGGACATTTTTCCTCCCTTATATTCCAACCCTTTGTGCAGGAAAAATCCTTGCTGAGTCATGGGGACAGGCAGTTCCAATGCATAAGTGAGCGCCAAACTATCCTTTAGATTAATTGTAAATTTCTTATGTACAACTCCCTCCCTGCTGGAGAATGTCTCTGCTGATCCCAGAAGCCAGTGCCCAGCCTGGGCAGTTCCTCTGGCCTGGCTGTACCGTTCCCAGCCCTGCCCACTGGGGGGGACACCAGGCTCACCAGGAGTTGTCCCTGGTCACCCTAGTGTGCAAGTGGCTCACACGCTCCTGGACGATGCATGGAAGGGACTCTGTCTGGGAGTGTGTGAGCCACTTGCACACACTAGTGTGACCAGGGACAGCTCCCAGTGAGCCTGGTGTCTACCCCAGTGGACGGGGCTGAGAGCTGTACAGCCACGCTGGAGGAGGTGCTGGCTCCTGGGAGCAGCAACATGTTACTGCTTTCACCTCTGCGGTTCCCAGTAGAGCTCTGCAGCTCCGTAGATAGCTATTTATATCTGCAGATATCTGCATCCGTGGATATATATTTTGTATCGGCTCAGGGCTCTAAGCATCTTCCACTGGCTACCTTAGGCAGCTACCTGCCTAGCCTGTTAACTTTTGTGATTCATAGTCTAAGACACCAGTCTCTCCCCTTTCATTGAATAGGAGCTTAGGTGTCTAAACTCAAGCTTTGTGAGTCGCAGTGATTTTTCCAGATACCAAAAAGTTAGGCATTGTGACATGCCTATATCCTTTTGAGCATTCAGCCCTAGTCCTCAGAGTAATTTCCTTCCTGTCTCTTTGAGTAGTCACAAATTAGAGTCTACTGCTGATCACGTTGTTTTGTTCCCTGTAAATTAGTAGCCAAACTTCGCAATACAGGAACATTCTTTAGCTATTTAATCCATACTTGAATTACATATCCTAATTCCAGTAAAATGCAGATATATGTAGACTAGAGCTGCATCTATCAACTGGGCTACAGGAGAGAATTTTGCCCTTTAAAAAAAAACAAAAACAGTATATTTAAAAAACATTAAAAATGTAAAGCAAAACAGGACAAGAATCCAAAAAGCTTTCTGCATTATATAATGACAATTTTAACTTTAACTACCAGTTGTTGTCCCTTTAAAAACAGGTAAAGAAAATTACATTTGGAAGCTAAATCCTTTGCACAGGAAAAAAAATCAGTATCATGAATTACAAAATGTTAAATTTTTAGCTAATCACTGCCTTCCATTAGCAAATCCATCAATGTGTTCTAATTAAAAATTATGACAACAATGCTTTTGTGCTGTGTAATTATAGTCAAGTGAAAAACCAAAAGTCATAACCTGCTTTACCTACTCCCAGTCCAAACATACAAACTTTTCTGTGAGAAAAAAAATATTTATTTAATTGGATTTTCTCATTTAAATTTAGTATTCCCCACAATACTGCTTTATCTGAGAAACGGTGATTACTGCTTCCTATCTGACCCCTTTTCTCAATTGATCTGTCTATTGTCCAGGTTAAAATATGTAAATGTAGATGAAAAATGACATGCTGTTAATTAGTTATGTAGCACACATTTAAATCCTATCCCTATCCACAACTCTGAATAGAACAGGGAAATGGCTATCATGTAAAATTTAAATCCCTTAGAGGATTACTGTTTTCCAGAATAATGAGGTACATATCATAACTTGATAAATTTACACGCCATGGCATCACCACTTCTTTTCTTATTAAAGAGTATTAACAACAACTATGGAGCTGGAGCAGGTTTAAATTTAGCTATGTAAAAATCACTTACCTTTTCTTTAATCCAGAGAGACATGAAACTAAAAGAAGAAAACTCTATTTTTAGAAACACAAAAAGTAATGTTAGCACTTGATATTTAAACTATGGTAATGTAATGTAATGATTGTCACTCATATTCAAGTATGACTATGACTGGAAATAAGTTTCCACCTTTAGGGTTCAGGAAACTTGCCAGGGCATGCTGGTGTCTACATTTCCTTCTACTGTCGGCTGAGGTGGCACGATGATATTCTGTCGCACATTCTGCTTCCTTCGTAGAGAGCGCCAAGCTCACCTGTCCTGGGTCACATCCTCCCAGATCATTACATTACATGTTCTTTTTCAAAAGATCTGCATGTATTTTTATAGCATTTTTTGCTTCGTTAAAAAAAAAAAATCCACATCAAGGACCTAATCCTTCAAACACTTGTGCATGTGAGTAATTTCACTCAGGTATATAGCCCCTCACGTGCTTGTTTGCAGGATAGGGCCCTGAGTTTGGTTTGGTTATTATAGTCACAATTGTCACCTGCTTCACACAGTTGCACTGGACCACAGAAGAGCACATGGTTCATGGGGACAGGTGGTAAGGACTCTGAATTGCTGCTTACATGGTCAAAGGGACTTGCGCAATCCTGCATACCCTGTCCAGTCACTATAAAACCAGGGCTGGGTGACAGGCTGCCAGTTCTTCTGCTCCCCCCACCCGTGGTAACCAGACTTTTAGTGTCTGGTCAGTACATCATTCAACCACACTTTCCAGTCAAAAACCAGACACCCTGGCAACCTTAGGCTGTAACAGTTTACCAGTTGTTCAATGAAGAACAGTGGACGTGTTATTTCTTGACTTTAGCAAAGCTTTTGATACGGTCTCCCACAGTATTCTTGCCAGCAAGTTAAAGAAGTATGGGCTGGATGAATGGATTAGAAGATGGATAGAAAGCTGGTTAGATCATCAAAGGGTAGTGATCAATGACTCCATGTCTAGTTGGCAGCCGCTATTAAGCAGAGTGCCCCAAGGGTCTGTCCTGGGGCCCATTTTGTTCAGTATCTTCATTAATGATCTGGAGGATGGTATGGACTGCACCCTCAGCAAGTTTGCAGATGACACTAAACTGGGAGGAGTGGTAGATACGCTGGAAGGTAGGGATAGGATACAGAGGGACCTAGACAAATTAGGAGATTGGGCCAAAAGAAATCTGATGAGGTTCAACAAGGACAAGTGCAGAGTCCTGTACTTAGGACGGAAGAACCCCATGCACTGCTACAGACTAGGGACTGAGTGGCTAGGCAGCAGTTCTGCAGAAAAGGATCTAGGGGTTACAATGGACAAGAAGCTGGATATGAGTCAACAGTGTGCCCTTGTTGCCAAGAAGGCTAACAGCATTTTGGGCTGTATAAGTAGGAGCATTCCCAGCAGATCGAGGGACGTGATCATTCCCCTCTATTCGACATTGGTGAGGCCTCATCTGGAGTACTGTGTCCAGTTTTGGGCCCCACACTACAAGAAGGATGTGGAAAAATTGGAAAGAGTCCAGCGGAGGGCAACAAAAATGTTTAGGGGGCAGGAGCACATCACTTATGAGGGGAACTGGGATTATTTAATCTGCAGAAGAGAAGAATGAGGGGAGATTTGATAGCTCTTTCAACTACCTGAAAGGGGGTTCCAAAGAGGATGGATCTAGACTGCTCTCTGTGGTAGCAGATGACAGAACAAGGAGTAGTGGTCTCAAGTTGCAGTGGGGGAGGTTTAGGTTGGATATTAGGAAAAACTTTTTCACTAGGAGGGTGGTGAAGCACTGCAATGGGTTACCTAGGGAGGTGGTGGAATCTCCTTCCTTAGAGGTTTTTAAGGTCAGGCTTGACAAAGCCCTGGCTGGGATGATTTAGTTGGGGATTGGTCCTGCTTTGAGCAGGGGGTTGGACTAGATGACCTCTGAGGTCTCTTCCAACCCTGATATTCTAGGATTCTATGAATATAGCTGCCCATATAGGGGACACTGGTCAGCTGACCCTTAGCATCCACCTAGAAATACAGAAGTTGGTCCAAAGAAAGCATTAATGGATCCTAAGCCACTGAGACAAAGCAGTCACGTGTACCTGCTCTGTTCAAATAAAACAAAGATGCCATGGCAAGCCTAATGCTGAAGAAACCATTCAGCTAGGGCCATAGCAGTATAGGTCAGGCTTTCCACCAACTACAGCCCAGTAGTGGAAGCAGCACCCCACAACTCTCCAATCACTTATATACATGTAGCCTTGGTGACTAACCCTCCTCTACTCCAAGGGGTTCCAGAGTCCCAACACTGTCCTACTGAACAGTACTGGGCAGTTGCTGACATGACTCCAATGTTTTAAGGTTCCTGTCACCATACTATGACCCACACAATCACCCCCACAAAAATCTTACCATAACCTGATTGCAGGCTGCACAAGCAGAAGGCATAGAAATTATTTTGCTCCATCTCTGACATACAGGGATTTGGGATCCATGTAGCCCTCAGTGGGTCACAATACCAAACCTACCCCTTTCATTTCCTAAGGGGGTGCAGGAGTAGACACTCATCCTTCTTACACACAAGGCATACTGCAAGGGCATGACTTAGGATTTGTCTTACACTGCACTGTGGGTGTAGCCTATGTGATGTGTGCCGTATAGGACCAATGACACAGTCATGATAATCTTGTTTAATCATGTGTAAACTGAAAGTATCAAGTATTTTATGTGAATGCATGGATATAGATATTAAAGAACCCCACAAGTTACTCAAGAAGAAAATTACTGAACCCAGATACCTTTTTAAAGAGTTCAGTTTTTTAATTACCTTTCTAAACAAAAAATAAATAAATAGAAAACACTACAGCATGAGCATCTTTTTAATCCATTTTAGCATTACAGAAGAAAAACCTTTAGTCTAAAAATAAATTTTGTCTTTTATCAAATCATTTGAACATTTTTTAAAATAGAAAACTAATGAAACACTAACTGCTTTCTAATATTTTGACAACAGATGGAATTTGTAAGATGTTAGAATGCAATGGGCATAAAGTCCTGCAGGTAACAAATCATGTCATGCTCTTCCTGGACCAACTTTATCTTGAAATTTGAAAGCTTTCTAGAATACATTCTTCTACAAAGAGAAAATAAACATAAGAGGGCTCAGAAATACCTTAAAAAAAAAAAAGTAAATATGTAGTTTTCGCAATCACACAATCACATACAACTTTTGTATCCAATATCTTGTACTGGAAACGTTGTCAGTTTACAATATTTTATGGAATTACATCTTTTTTCACCAAAATTTGATATCAACGTCATCAGCATATGTACTACAATGTCACCAATTCCCCATTCAGTGGAATGTAGAGGGCAGACTGTATTTATACAGCAACATTTAAAAGTGCAAAGCTGACAAAGGGAGAAAAACAAACATTAAAAGAAAATACACTGTATTAAATACGTTTTTAAAAGTTCACTTCTCTGCTAGACTGCTGTTTTAAACTCCCAAGAATCTTTTGGTAATTAACAAATGAAGAGTGGATAACCATGAAAGTAAATAATAAAAATGCAAAATAAACATACTTTAATTAAAATTTCTTACAGAAATTAGGTGACAGCTCTTCAAGCTCTCTCACAATAAAAAGATTTAAGAATTTGTGTAGTATCTTTTCTTGAGATAACTGTCATATATTAAAATATAACTTCCAAGTTTGATCCCCGTTGGCCTGAAGACAAGATTGCTAAATTCTGAAAATGTTTGTTAATGCACATAATTTTGTTTAAAAAGCTATACAGTATCACCAAAAATATAAAAATCTGAAAATAAACTCACAACTGATCAACTTGCATGACACTTTCATGTAACATAAAATATTGAAATTAAACAGTAACAATTCAGTATATAGAACCAATCAAAATTCTGTTTACAAGAATAATAGCTTAAGGGCCATCTTTACATGCACAATGTTATATCTGCAAATAATTCTGCTTGAATTTTGGTGTCCATAATAAATTGGAGGCAAAAGTGATAGTTATACCACTTTTCGCATATACAGATATTTAGACATCTATTACTTGCACCTGTGATTAATTTAAAACCCAATTATTTGAAGGTGCAAAATTAGGCCTACAAAAAAAAAAAAAAAGATACTGGATTGAGGCCTACCTGAAAATTAGGCTCTAAATGTCTTTGTGCCCAGAAAAGATTAATGAAAAAGGTGCTCAGAAGGAATAGAAGACGTGAAGAAATATTATTTGAGAATATATTCTGCTTGGTTTTCAAGAAAGGACTGCAGCAACAGAATTGGTTTTTAAAATAGAGGAAGAAGATAAAACAGCTTTAATCAAATTAAGTGTTAGTTCTTTGTAAAATGGCAATGAACAAAAAAATGTGATCAGCTTTGATGTAACTTCATGTGACAACTGTGTAGCAACTAGATGCCCATCCCAGTTAAACTAAAAATGACAAAATCCTCAAAGAAAGTAAAATTTTAGGATTCTAGTAACTGAAGCATAACAAATAACTTCATTTTTTTTTTCATTTTTAAAATAACTGTTGCATAGTGATCTACTAGTATGGTACAGACAGTACTGCAGACTTGATTGCAACAGACATCCACTTGTCCAACATTAGGGCTTGATCCTACAAACATTACTCACTTAAGTAATACTTACTCATGGGAGTAGCCCCACATCAATGAGATTATTCACATCAATAAAAATCTCTCATAAAAACACTGGAAAATTTGACCCTTATGCAGGATTGAAAAAAACCTTCAATTCACATACTGTACTGTACTGAAGTACTTCATGTAGGATTATAACTCAATTAAGTAGACTATTTCTTTGATCCACTAAGACTTCAATTGTTTGTGAATTTAGAGTATTAACACAGATTTTCCTCTGTTCTCCAGAATTTGAACTTACATTTTGTGAATAGAAATATATAACCCTTCTGTTAGGGAAAATAACCATCACAGTGTAAACTGAAGGATGCACTGCTGTCCCACTGAACCTGAAACAAGGTAAACTGAAACAATAGCAGCAAGTAGAAACATCGTCCATTCTAGTCAATGTGGTGTTAACCCACAGAGCTTAATTACCACTTAAACAGGAATTCTTGCCTGTTTCACTAGAGAATGTGCTTCTACAGTAAAGGTGTCTACATTAGTCTTTCTGCTCCTAATGTCTCATTGTCGCTATCACCAGTTCAGCTGTACCAGTGTTAGCCGCAGACATGGGATTTATCTAAATAGCATCTAGACTAAAGAAAAGGTCATGGTTAGCCAACATCTTAGCTAGTCCTGACATAAACTTGATCTCTTAATATAGACAAATCCACAGTTGTTAAAACACTGGTGACCACTTAAGAGTCCAGTGGGAGCAGCAGTCATAAATTATGGGAAAAATACCCTAGACTAGATAAGGCCTAAGAATAGGCCTTATCTAGTGCACTGCTGGCACTTATAGTGGAACCACTAGTCAGGACAGGGATCAGGCACTTTTACTACCACGGTTTCATAAAGCAGGTTTTCACTGTGGTAAAGCCCTAATATCACTAGTTTTCGTCATGAAAACCTGCTTCATGATGCAAATAAAAATAGCTGATCCTTGTCTTCACTAGTGCTTCCACTGCTGGCAGCAACACTGCAGTGCCACGATTGCTGAAAAAAAGAGAATCATTTCGCCACAAGATTTGATGCATCTGCAAACATATTTTTACAGTCTGACTAGACTACTCAATTCTGAAAGGGTTTCAACAGACACTTCTGCAGGAATACATGTAAATTCCAAAATCAAAGGGATTAAACAAGATGTGGTATACTGCATATACTCTTTGGGCCAAATTCTACAGACAAGGGGAGTTTTGCCCAAGTATGGAGTGCAGAACCTGGTCTACAATTCAGATAAAAGCTTAGCTCCATCTTCATTTCCATATTTTCTTTTTTATTAAAATCTGAACAAAATATATTGGACTATCTCAGCCAAGCAAAACCCTTGAAAACTGCAGACAGGCTCTAAGTAAGTATGACTGCACAATAACATGGATATAAATCCATAACAAGTTAACAGACTAATAAAATAATAAACGCCTCACAAAACTAAAACAAAAATGCCCACATCACATTTCCTTATGTTCAGATTAACTAACTAATATAGGAATTTATAGTTATACCCTATTGTAATTACTGATTAAAATTAAAATGCTGAGAAGTAATTCAATATTCTTCCAAATACTGGATCCTTACCCTTACCACAATCTACTTAAACAGACTGTCTGTTCTTCAGTACTGAGAAAAAGCTTCCCCAAAGTAAATCTATCCAGTCTTAATGAGGATCATACACTGACTCTAGAGACAACATAGCTCTAAATTATTCACTGCAGTTTTCCTCCCCTCCACAGGGGGTTATCAGTTGAACAAAGACACCTGGCCTAGTATAACAACAAAACTAAACATGCTGCCTATTACTGTAGTTGGCATTATTGACAGGAAGCCTCCTGAATACAAAGGGTTTAAAAGGTCTATTACCATATGGATGGCTATTTGGAACAATCCAATATCAAACTGTGTTTGTTAGCTATAAAAAAATTAATTCCATAGTACTGTGTGTGCAGTCTTTCTAGATTTTAACATTATTCACTAAGAGTTCCATTCTCCTGAGCTTGCGTTTATTCTTTGGCATGGGTTTGTCATATAAACCATTTTTAAGAAGATGCTCCTTGCTGTGATGGATCTGGGCACCATGCTGAAGTTGGAAAGAGCACAAAGCTTGAAGAGGGCGGAGTATAGTCTGTGAAAAACAAAACAAACCAAAAAAGCTTTTAAATATGTCTAGGAGATATCATTTCATCCAGGCTTTATGTGTAGGGATCATCATTAAAATATAAAATTTTACCAAGTTTTATCATGCAGTGGAATGTAAGATACTAAAGGGCCTAAATATACCCCTGTGATTTGTATACAGACGTCGCCCTTCACACGCAGCTCTCCCCACATACAGAAGGTGGAAGACAGATGTCTCTGGACATTGTGAGCCCTATCCTCGGGTCCCATGATACATCTGGGATAAGGGACAAGCCAAGGAAGGTACGGGCAGGCCATGAGGGATGCACTTGTCCCCCTTCTCTGGAGATTCCTCTGGATATGTAATAGAGCTACATCTGGCTCAGATATAAGAGAGCATGACTGTTAATCTACTGCAATATGCCAATCCTACCAGCAAATTTGGGGCCGTAAATTTTGTGTCCTAAATGTCCCTAATTTGTTGCAGAGGGACCAGAATAGCTCTGCATAGAGTGGGGACCAGGATGAAAAGATGGGCTTTAAAGCCACCTTTACAAAAACCTCTTGAACTACGCCTGTGCATTTGAGCCACATTTGGCCCAGTACTGCTCGCTGCCTCTTAGATCTCTCTTGAAATGCTGATTACCATTAATATTTTACAGTGCCAGCAACAAAAGACTGAGAACATTGAGGACATTTTAGTGTCTTGACAGAGTCTTCCATCATAGACCAGTGGGATCAAAACTTGCAATGCAAAGGCTAATGTCTGATTGGTATTCTTTGACCTAATAGAATAAACAAACTCAAGAACTGTCACGACCCAAATTTCTCCAAGGGCAATTGACAGTTTTAAGTTGATTAGTAGAAAGAAGCAACCCAGTGGGTCACATTTTCTCGCTAAAGGACTATTCCAGGTCAGTGGGGCAGGCTTAGAAAAGCATTTTATCTTCCAGCTAGCTGTGAGGGCAGCTCAGGTTATCTCTGCATTTCTGCAAAAGCTAGACCGATTTCCATGTAGGAGTATTAATTGTTTGTCTGGAATTGGATCAGCACTGTCCCTGAGAGTTAAAGTTCACCAGTGCTGTGCTTTGACTGTAGGAAAACATTTTAAACCTATTTAAAAATATTTATCTATTTAAAAATAAAACAAAGATAATTGCTTAGTTTGACTCCAATAACCTTTCTGTAGCTACTAAATGCTACTACATATAAGGACATGGAAAAAGAGTCGCATCTGACCAGTTAGAAAACTTCTAGTGTCTACTTCACGCCAACAGTTTTAACAGGACATATTGGCATGAGAATGACTTAATTCAGGCCCCAGTTCAGCAATATACATAAGCCTATATCCCATGTACTTAAAGTAAGTCACATGTTTAAATATCTTGGCTGAATCAGGACCTATGACACACAGGTGCCCCTATTTCCTTCCATTTAGACACAGGTCATGGAAATATTTCTCTCTCCTACGTGGTAAATTACAACAAACTTTTTTTTAACAAATTCTATTTGCTATACTATATTTTTCTTCTTGAATTAGTAATTTTTAAAGGATAGAAACGGTGTATTGATTCAGTCCTGATCTCAGATACAGAAAACTAGCATTAACACACATTTTTTAAAATGAATTACAGTGCTTCCACAGTGGATGGTTTTACAAGATAAACGGCAATGCATGTCTGATTATCTGAGACTAGGCTTGAGTTGTGTGTGTTTCACAGTATGTACCCCCATCAACAATAAGTTGCTAAGTTTTCTGACTCTGAAAGTTATTTCAAGACAATGAAACCATGCAAGCTTTGGGGGTAAAAATAAACAAAAACCCCTTGACCATTCAACTGAAAGTAAATTGAAGTTGTGCTCCTCCTATTATGTAGAGAACTATGCAGTATATGTGCAGGTCAATTCAGTAAAATACCCCAATTTAAATATTTCTGTCACAGATTTGTTCTCAAACAAAGGGATACATCTTTATTTTCTGAAATATATTTAAGGCATAAGGTTTACAAGATCAAAAGATCCTGTCAACGTCAACTGTTTTCAGGTATCATTTGCACTCTCTGTGTGTGCAAAGCACAAAGCTTTGAAGATCCAGCTTAAAATTTTGGTTCCACATGCTAATTACCATGTCATTTACTGCTGATGAATCACTGATTATCTAAATAATCATCAAGTTTTTTGGATCCATGAAAATTAGATAAAAGACTGAAATCTCTGCAAATTTTACTAGCATTTTCATTTGCTAAAAAATATCAAATCTTAATCTTCTAGACTGAAAGCAGCATGGGTGAGACAGAATAAATATGTAAATTCTACACATAAAAAACACCAGTACAATGGATTGTTACCTTCCTGGCAGTTTGACCCAGTACTTAGACTCTAGTAGATTTTGATAAATTACAGAATTAAGAAGTATCTGAAGAAAAGTATTTACAAAAATTCAATACAACATGCTATATTAGTGTAAGTTAGCACACTACAAATGCTGTTTGTACAGCTTAGGGGGAATATTTAAGTATTGCAGTCAGGAATGCCAAGTGAGTTATCTCAAACAGCAAGGTAGTTGGAGAAGTGCATACATTTCTAACACATACATGTTCTGTTTGCTGCGCTGTATTTAAAAATGCAATACATTTTCTATTTCTTAATTTTGGGCAAATTCTGAACTCTTATCTATTTTGATATTTGTTTTATACTCAAAACTGAAGCATTTGAGTACCTTACAAACAGATATAAATTCAAGTGATGGAGAGACAAATGTAGATTTACTCTTCTCATCTTGTTTCAGAAAAGAGGGAGGAAAAAAAAGGAGTGAGAAACAGAAGTATGGGATGAGAAAGTAAATGTAAGGGGAATGAGGAGGAGAGGGAATAGGAGCTGGTGAGAATAAAAGGACAGTCTGAGTGAATGAGCGAGGAGTAGTACACAGGAGGAGTGCAAGATGAATGAGGAGAGGGCAAGCAAAAAAAAATATAGAAGGGATTGAAAGAGGAGAAAGAATGAGGACAGTTTGAATTTAGGGGAGATCCCAGGATGATGGGTTTGGTACAAAAAACAGAAGACAGCAGAACAGAAGAGAAGTGGGAGTCAAAAAGAGAGAGTAGATGTGAGGGAGGGTGAGTTCATACGGGGGGGTGCTAATAATAATTAAGCTTGTGTTAAGTCAGTCAATATGTTACTACAGAGAGAGAGAGAGAAGAATGATCCAGAAAGCTACTGTCACACCACTAGTCTGCATTCAACCTTCAAGATGGTAAGGCAGATACCCTATATATAAGTTGATGTTATGACACTAGCTGGTACTTTGAAACATTTCCCTCTGCCCACCACTTCCTTCCAAAAGTCTTGCCCAAGTTTATCTTCAGCCAACTCCTCATTGTAAAAGAGCATAATTCAATTACGGTGATAGCTGGAAAATAGTGTAGTTAGCATTCAGTGCAAAGAATGTAAGTATCATGAACAAACTGTTAGCATTTAAGACCATGGTGTTTGACAGGGATGTTCTATAAGATGAGGGAGAGAATGGAACCTTGTGGAGGTCCACAGTAGACAGCTGCAGTAATGGGTATGCAAGTGTCAGTTAGTAAAACCTGGGTATGGTCTGCAAAGAAGGAACAGAATAATATCAGCAGACAGCTGCTTGCTTACCCCTGCTAGGTCTCTGAAATGAACCAACCAGCAGCATCTCATGATCTCATTCAGGTCTTTGGGTAACGAATGTGTAAGGTGCTCAAGATAAATATGGTACTATTATCTAACTAACTTGGCTTTCACACTACTGTTCCATTAACAAAGTCAATTATTTAAAATTAATTACATACCTCCTGAATACCATCATTTTTTTCCATGATGGCAAGGGCAATAGCTGCACATTCAAGCGTAGAAAGGCAGGTGTTTGTTGGCTGGGTACGAATTACATATTGACTTGAAATGCTTGTTTTCAATTGCACCTGAAAAAAACAAACACACACATACCCAACTTAAAGAAATCAATTACTATGATACAGCAAGTTTTTTTCTTTTCTATTTTTTTAATAATCACCTGCCTTCCTACCTCACTACTGTCTTGTTCCCTGTTAGCCAATTGTCATAGGCTATACATATCTTCACATATGAATGAAGCTGCTGAAGAATAATCATAGACATTAGCCGTGTAGGGGCCAAATCCTCAACTCCTCACAAAACTAGCACCAGTGACCTCAGTGGGTTTATAAATAGAGGAGGATTTGGACTGAGTTGGAATAAACATGTAAGCACTATATACGGTTGATCCTACAAGCCCTTTTTTCTTCATTTCTTTCATTAATGTTTCATTTGAATTTGTAGTGACCTGGCTTTTTATGCCAACAAAATGTTATTGATGAAAAGGTGATTGCCATGAATCACTGAAGGAAGTACAATCAGAAAAGTCATAGACTTCTTAGACTATTACAATAGGTTCCCATCCAGTACTTTGGGAGTCTATTCCATGAATTAAAAATCATAACATGAATATTAACATAAATGTAGCTATCTCAACCCATGCCTTCCTCAAGAAGTAAGAAAAAAGATGAACTCTATAGCATGCCCAGAAGGTTAACAAATCTGGGCTCTGGCAGACCAAAGAGGAGAAGCAAATTCCCAAAATTAGGACCCCTCACAAAGAAAGAACTGCAGCTAGAGTGCCTCTGCCGAGCTGAACTGTGGCAGCATGTAATGGTGAGAGAGGTGATCATGACTTGGTAAAACATGTTGTACCTTACGGGCCTACTGAAGGCTTAGTGATGGGCAAACCTCTCTGAACCTTTTGATTGTTGACCTCTGACCTAATCTTATGACCTATGACTCTGTCTCATGGGTGATTTTATGCTAACTAGAGCTGAAATTACATTATAAGAGTATAAGATGATAGAGATATATTGCTTTTTTTAGCTTGGAATATGCAAGGGGGGCAAATAGGTGAACGTAAGTAAATTGGTCATTAAGCTTGCTGTAGTAAAGGCCTGGTATATTAGATTAAGGCTTTGTTGGAGTAGTTATGTTAAAAGCTGGGATTTGTAGAACAGTGTAGTCCTAAGGAGATAGATCCAGGTCAGATATTTTGCACTCTCAACTTGAGAGATGAGTGAGTCACCTCAAACAAGTACAGTTTACCACAGGATTCGTCAAGAAGGGAGTTTTGGGGGGCTTCAGCAATTAGGTTGCTATGCAGAATCTAAGCAGTTAGACTGCATGTACCTATAGGAATTATTAAGAAATAAGTGATGTAACTCATGAATATTAATGCTTGATATATAATCATGGGCACCCCAAAGGCCACATATGGATAGGGACAGCTATTGACCCTATTATAATCAGTGTAAAGGATCAAATTTGGTATATATTCATATTATTACCATAAGAAAGGGCATAATACTACAACCAGTTCCCATTTCTTCATGTTCACTGGGTCGCCGAGACACACAAACTGAATCAGGATCTCTCTTGTGATGGGCTCCACTTACTTTCCCTTCCATCTCTGTTTGCAATGGTCTCCATAAGTTGTAAGTATGCATGATGCAAGATTGTGAGAAGGAACGCAGGAAACCACTTTAATGTACTTATTTTTCTAACCATTTTGTATATTGATGCTTGCCTCTGATTTCAATTACAGTTGTCTGTAATAAACAAAGCTTCTGTGTGTGTTTCACCAAATTCTATCTTTTCAATTACTTTTAAGTAGCCGCCTAAGAAAGAACCTGTTATCTGTGACAAGTGCATGTTGTACCCCAATACGTAACCTTACAGGTATAATACCTGTTCAGGCTACATGATTCTTTTTCCATTCCAATCCGACTAGAATCCTCCAGGGGCCAGATACTGCAATTGGATCCATTGGTTTGTCTCTACATTGCAGCTTGGAGGTGGGATTTCCAGAGCAAGGGAACAGTCTTGCACTCGCTCTGTTCAAGCTAGCACACTAAAAATAGCAGAATGGAAATTGTGGCATAGATGGTGACTTGGACTAGCCACCCAAGTCCAAGCTCATCTGACCCCCAGGGTCCGAGCTGCTGTAACATCCACACTGCTATTTTTAACATACTAGCTTGAATAGAGTTAGCACAAGTCTGTCTACTATGCTGGGAATCACACCTCCCAGCCATATGCCATATTCACAGCATAAAGTCAAGGTAAAGCATTAAGGATTTAAAAATATTCAATACTCTGAACAAAATTATTTTGTTCTAAATTACTTATGTGAGAAATTCTATCTTGTAATTTCTTATTTTTATATTGCTAAGAGCATGGGTGGAATTTTACAAACAGGTCAGAAGGTAGGGTCCCTGCCTTTTTAGAGTTAAAAATCTAAATAGGCAAATATACAAAACTAGGAAAGAGGACGGAATATAATGAAAAGCAATGGGATTAAGTAGTGATGTTTAGCATGGATCATGTTAATATTCAAGTCAATATTTTAAGGGATTTTCAATTAATCTGGCCTAGATTTTTCAATAGTGACTGATAATTCTGCAGCCCAACTTCATACACTTTAACGGTCATTATTTCCAGAAGTGCTGAGTGTCAATTCTCTGAATATCAGGTGAAAATTTCAGCTTTTAAGTATTTCAAACTGTACACTAAAAAGCAGAGGCACCTAAAATCACTAGTCCTTTTTGAAAATGCAGACATTTAGGTCTCATGTTTTTATGTGTTAAAACAACCTAATGTTGTAACGGTCAAATACCTGAGTTCCTTTGAGTTCTTACTACAAAATAAAGAAGTATTGAAGTAATCTATAAACTTTAGAATGGAGTGCCTGACCCTGAGAGATGTTGAGTATTTTGCCACTGCCATTACAATGGCCACTCAGACTTACTGCAACTGATAAACAAAGATAGCATATATAATATACAGATTGTAAAACAGCATTTCTCAGCATTCCATTTTGTTCTTTTTCTTTTGAAAAAAAATGCTAACATGCAATTTCCATTTCCACATTTTTTTCCCCAAAACAAGAACAGAGTACGCAGAAAGTCTAAATCTTATTTTACATTCTATATATAATCACATATTCTTTCTTTTAAAATTAAATGCAATACATGCATACAAGACTTATTCCATATATGGGCATGTTGTACTCCGTCATTAAGACTGTATTTACCCTGTTTAAGTATTATTTGTTATGTTTTAGAAAGACAAATTAGAAACCAAATTAATTCATATAATTTATTAGGCTACTTTGGTTAAAAATTGATTTACTGACTTAAAGCATATTTGAAACTGATTTATTGGTTCTGCCTAAAGTGATAACCACTTTATACTATCACACGAGTAAAACATTTTCTAAGAAAGATAAATGTCATTCAACCATTAGACCGTCTGTTTTATCAGTTCCAAAAGCTTTTATTGCTTTTATAAACAGCTGTTGAGAAATGACAGATTTCATAGCATTCGCTCTGTGTGAGAATTCAGACATTATTCATTTACTCTTATAATTTCCATATAATTTTCTCTTATGAGTTAACTTGTTTCGTAACCTCAGTTGTAGGGTTTAACATAAATAATCTGTTCCTTTCCCAAATCCTTGAGGAAACACTGTGTTCATTTTCTTAGTACAATAAACCCTACAAAATGACTAGGCATGTGAGGCCAATTCCTATTATTTCCTAATTCCTAAGGTCTGGTTAAGGAACACATTTCTTAGCTCACTTCAGAGTATCACTAGATTGAAATTTCTATTCAGTACATTGGTTGCCAATGGCTTCTTACCCACTTCTCCTGGTCCCTTCCTCTTCGTCATCATCATCACCATTCCCTTCCCTTGCCCTCCTAACCTGGGGTCACTATCCTCTTCCCCGTCCTTACCCTGTTCTTTATCCTAGTCACTTCTCCAAAGTACTTCCAGATTCCTCACTTACGAGGGATCTATAAGAAAGGAAGCTCCAAACAGTTCTGGAGTTTTGATGACTGAGGCCATCAGCTCTCAATGTGCTAATAAATGCAATCACCTCAGGAGCCAAACTGAGGCAAGGAGAATGAATGGATATGCTGGCAGGAACAAAGAATAATGATATTCTTCAATATAATTTGAAGAACCTATAAAATACTGAGTTGATTTGGATTGGAGGGAAGGTAGGGGTTTAAGGAATAAAGCTATTTTAGAAGAATCCGGCTGGTTTCCCTAAGGAACATGGATTTTGGTATTATCTGGTACATTTCAAAGGCAAAAACATATATTCTTCAGAAATGTCTTTAAGCTCCTGGCTATGGTGGTCTAGCAGTATCTAGAGAGAAATCCATCCCAAAAAGGCAAGGAATTCCCAACACCCATTTCAATTCAGACAAAGGTATTTTGCATTGTGTAAACAGTATATTTCTATCTTTATATCATAGTAACAATTGACATCAGTTTTCTATTAAATACTTTTTAAAATTAAATTTCTTAAATCTGTCTCTATTTTGCTCCTTCTCTTTTCCTGCTTTATATATATTAGTGCACTTTTCTTTTGTCATTTTCAATGTCTGTCTGTATATGTGCCTGTCTGTCCCTTTCCAGTGTGGATGATCTCTTTTTTCCTTCCTCCTCATGCCCCACTATGTTTGCCATTCACTCTCCCTCTAGAACCTGTGCATTCACCAAAATCCTTCTTCCCTCATCCTAGCCTCTTCCTCATTCTTCATTCCTGGAGGTCTTGGTCCATGTCTAGGGCTCCTATGAGCTATAGTAACACAAATAATAAAATAAGAACTCCCTCCACATCTCACCCAGTCTCCACATATTTTATCCACTTACCCCACAAATTCAACGAGAGAGCCCTGCAAGTCCATTCAGCACCCCAACTTTTCACTTAGGCTCTCAAAATACAAACCTCCATTCATACTCACTTTCCAAGATATGTACAACTCCCACATTCACGCCCCAAATACATTCATACGACAACCAGTCAATTCCCATAATGTATTCAATCCCCATCCAATGCACCTTCTCTCAACAAAAGCTGGGATTGAGGAAAGGACTCAGTAGGCTGGCACACCATCAGGACCCTTCTCATCTCCTGGGGGAATGACAGAGGCTTCAGTTGTAGATTTTTCTTCTTCAGACAGCTTGACCTCCCCTTTGGAAACTTATCTCCCTCCCTCTCCTCTAAAGCTATCTATATATTCCTTACCCACTGTCCACAGTGGCTTCTTGGGCCAGAAAATGAAGAATTACGTATGTCTTTCTGTTTTTGGAGAAAATCAGGGTTGGGCAGTAAGATCCTTTCTTGTCCTCCACCAGGCAAGAATTATTGACCAGTGTGCTTCCCCCCATTTAGCCTTGTGGGGGAAAAGTCAAGGGAATCTGACGTGGAAGTGGCTCACGGAATCGGACGTGGAAGTGACTCACGTACTACAAGGTATTTCTGCACAGCAGTGGCTTCTAAAGAGCCACCTACTGCTTTCCCTGCAAGTAGCATAAACCCACTCACAAGAGTGTTTTTTGCAAAGCACGTCTGCATATGGGTTGGGGACCTTCATCATGGTAATAAATGCTTATGTTATTTCTAAGGTTGATTACTGCAGCATTTTAATGGGATGTTTTGTATATTTAAACAGGTCTGGAATCAACAATTGTTAATGGAACATTAGGACATACTGTAGAATATAAATCTAAAGGGACACAAAAATGGACCTCTCGAATATGTACTTTATATGCTTATATACTTGCAGAGGGGGAATGTGGGGAGGAAAAGGTTTATAGTTATTTTCTGCAAATTTAATGTCATCTTTACTTGAAACATCTTCATTTTCTGTTACTATTCATCACATTTTTGCAAACGGATCAGCCCAACGTATGACTGATTCCTTAACTAATGCATTCATATTACAATTTCATAGTTAGCCAGAAAGTGATATTGTACATTTAATGGCTGATTATCCCAAAAAGCTGATTATTTCATGTCTGCAAAATCAGGACCTAAGTGCCAGTCTCTGTCTTCGTATTTCATCTGTCTTCACAAAAGGGGCTCCTGCCTAATGGCTCATTAACAGATTATGTTTTCTATTACACTATACCAGTAGCTCATTATCATACATTAAACAAGAATTCTATATAGTATGACAGCCAGATTTACACTGGGGTGAAGGACATAAAATGAACTGCATATTCTAGGGCAAATGCAGACCCTCCACTCCTACTCCCACAGCAGTAGATCCTGGTGAGATTTTAGAGGAACACGTCACCTGTCTGGTTTCAGTGGGAACACTTCACCTGCCTGGCCTAGAGATGAATTGCTACTGTTTATTCCTCTAGCCCATGGTAAGGCCATGCTAAGGGCATGCAAGGCTACTTTAGCCATGGGGGTGAAACAGCCTCTGCAGAACTGCTCCACTAGCTTGAAGGAATGGTGCTTCCACACCTTTCCCTTTGCACATCTCATAAAAGATTAGCCCAGCTACACATGTTAAGTGCTGAGCTGAGAGTTAGTAGTCTTTGTGCATTATCTGTCCCAAATCAGAATATTCTGTTGTCATAGCTTGTTTATTCCACCTTGAATTCTAGAAAGAAACACATGAAAGCAACCACCAATAGGACACTTCACAACAGAAGTCATGGCATTTTGCATCCACTTTCCCATAAAATAGTGAAGATATAGTGATACAGTAATTACTATATCATATCTTTCACCCTGAAGAGTCTCAAAACAATTTACAAACCAGACACATATATTCGAATAACTTCAGTCATCACTGAAATACAAAAGTCTCTGAATTGAAAAAAAAGAAGTCATTTAACAGCACTCAGCAAAAGTTTAAGGAAGGAAATACAAGAGTATAAGGAAGGAAATTAAGAATACCTCAACCAGTTCAAGCTGGAGGGGAAAGTTAGATAAGCCAAATGCAGTTACTCATTGCAAATTGGCTGGGACACTGGAGTTAGCATTTCTTCTCCTACATTAAGTGCCACCAAAAATTTTGGGCTTGATTTTCAAGACAACAGAAGTCTAAGGCTGCATGCAATCAAGTATCTAATTTCCATTTACAACTGTGTAGAAGGCCTAGGGCTTCCAAGGTCTTGAAAGACTTAATAACAAGGTTTATGTTGGTTTAATGTCTCATATGTAAACTGGCTCCTGTACCAACACAGTGCCCTGTCGGTACATGGTGAAGCACTGGCTCATTGCTCCATTTACAGAGGACTTGTGTGGGAGTTATGGGAAGTGTTCAAAAAAAGAACATGAGTACTTATGGCACCTTAGAGACTAACAAATTTATTAGAGCATAAGCTTTCATGGACTACAGCCCACTTCTTCGGATGCATACAGGGTATGGTTCAGTATCTCTCAGGACCCGGCCCCTCACGCACTAACACCACCTCTTGCAGCAACCTAGACTTTCCTTGGAGATCTCGCATTCAAATAGCAACCCAGGCCATTCTGTTTAGCTTTTGAGAACTGATGGGAGTACAAGTTTGGCATAATATGACTATAGGCCAATCATACTACAATAACACAATGTGACTGAAATTCATCCTAGTTATGAATAGTAGAATTTATTAGGACTAGAGAGATTGTATAGAATGTTATTGTACATACTGTCCCCATCCCTCCCTTCCATCTTAATGTCCCATCTCTTCTCAACCTCTTCTGTTCTCATGAAACTCTTACCTCCCTCACTGCTCTTGAAGGCTCAGCAAAATTCTTCAACCAAAACTATTTTTTCACCTAAAAATGCAGGTTTGGATTGATCCAAACATTTTGTGAATTTGTGTTGATTCTGGTGAACAGTTTTGGTCAAAATGAAAATGAGAAACAACATCTAAATGAACAGTTTCAACATTAATGAAATGAGACATTTTGATTTTTCAAGCTAGGATTACAGATCAAAACTGCCCAGCCTTGCCCGACTTCCAGCAGCTGATGTCCCCACTCTGCCTGCAGGACTCGCTCAGCAGCAGACTTAAGACCTGCTGCAAGGAGAAGGAGGTGGGCTGTGGTGAGTGCCCGCATGGGGGAGCCAGCAGGCACAAAAGTGTTGTGTGTGCACCATGTGAAACATTTCTGGGGGCACCCCAGAGCCTGGTAGTTAGAGCACTTCACTTAAGAGTGGGCAAGCCTGGGTTCCATCTCCTGCTCAAGAGCAGGGATTTGAACCTGGATCTTCCACATCCTAAGAGAATGACCTAACCACTGGTCTAAAGATTATAAGGGGGATCCAGCACCAGTGGCTGTTCCTCTGGCTATGAGTTGTGAATCTAGCCCTTCACTTCCCTTAAAAAAAAAAAAAAAATTAAAATACCTGAAACAATTTCCCCAACTTTATTGATATGCCCAAAATTCTGAAAAAAATAGTTTTGTTCAACTTGAACTATTTTTTTTATTTTTCAGAACTGAAAAATTATTTATGCATCCAGCTCTACTCCTCTCTCATTAGTTCTAACCTCAAAACAAAATGTAAGCTCATCCAAAAATATATTTAGAAATACAATGCACCCTTCAAGATAAAAACGCAGCATGACCATCTGGTTAGTAACCTTGTCCCACTGTATACCGATCTTTCACACTGTTTATGCCTCATACTTGTTTTGGTTTTGCTATAATTAGATTGTACGCTTCTCAGACCAGGGAAAGTGCCTTTGATAGGTTCTGTGAGAAGCCTAGCACGTTTCTTAGGGTTACCATATCTAATAAATAAAAAAAGAGGACCCTCCACGGGCTCTGGCCCCGCCCATTTCCCCACCCCTAGCCCCACCCAACTCCGCCCCTTCCCCGCCCGAACTCCGCCCCCTCCTCCCTCCCACTCCCAGCCATGGGGAAAGGGCTGCCCCAGCGCCACCGGCTTCACGGTTTGCCGGGCAGCCCCCAGACCCTGCGCCCCCGGCCGGCGCTTCCCTAGCGCAGCTGGAGCCCGGGAGGGGAAGCGCCCAGCCGGGGGCGCAGGGTCTGGAGGCTGCCCGGCAAACCGTGAAGCCGGTAGCGCTTGGGCTTTGGGCAGCCCCTATGCCTCCGGACCCTGCGCCCCCGGCCGGGCACTTCCCCTCCCGGGCTCCAGCGGCGCAGGGTCCGGAGGCACGGGGGCTGCCCGAAGCCGGTAGTGCTCGGGCAGCCCGGCTCTTAAACAGAGCTGAAGAGGAGCAGAGCCTCCAGCCGCGGCGGCTCTGCTCCTCCCCGACTCTTCGGCTCTGTTTAAGAGCCGGGCTGCCCGAGCGCTACCGGCTTCGGGCAGCCCCCGTGCCTCCAGACCCTGCGCCGCCGGAGCCCGGGAGGGGAAGTGCCCAGCCGGCGGCTGCGGTCCGGAGGCAAGGGGGCTGCCTGAAGCCCATAGCGCTCGGGCAGCTCAGTTCTTAAACAGAGCCGAAGAGTCAGGGGAGGAGCAGAGCCGCCATTTTCCCGGACATGTTTGGCTTTTTGGCAATTCCCCCCGGACGGGGGTTTGACTGCCGAAAAGCCGGACATGTCCGGGAAAAAGAGGCCATATGGTAACCCTACGTTTCTGAATGTTCATTTTTTAGAAATAATAGTAACCCAAAAAAGATAAGTCCAGTTTGCGACAAGGTATCCTTCATCTGCGTTGGGCTATGTCTACAATGCGCACCTTACAGCGGCACAGCTGTGCCGCTACAGCCGTGTCGCTCTAAGGTATGCAGTGTAGCCGCTCTTTGTCAGGAGGAGAGAGCTCTCCTGCTGAAAAAATAAAACCACCACCACCAAGGGGCAGTAGCTTTGTTGGCAGGAAAGCGTCTCCCACTGACAAAGCACTGTCCACACTGGCACTTTTCGCCTGTAAAACATTTGTCGGTCAGGGGGTGTTTTTTCACACCCCTGGCTGACAAAAGTGCAGTGCAGACATAGCCTTAGAGTGAATTCAAGGTTCAGAACCTTTAGTAGTCATTCTTTTTATCTGCAGCAGTGGTTGGTATCATTTATAGGTTGAACTAGTATTAAATGCTGAATTAATATTAAAACCAGGAAAATACAAGCTAGATTATTCCTGGTCCTTGGAAGGGTGTGCAGGGGAGGGGACTAGCAGGGAATTTAAACACACAAACCCCTTGCAGACTTATCTCAAAGGCTAGGAACAATTGCAGTTTATGTGCTTGGGGGGAAAATGCAGGAAATACTTTTTTTCTACCACTGGCGCAAAAACCATCCCCAAAAGAGGAGAGTCAGCCAGACAGGGAATGGGAATATATGGCTCACAATATTAAGAGTTTACACATTTACCTTTTGCCTAAAAGGCTAACAGTGTCTGTTTTCTACTATATTTCTTTTCATATTCTAAAATGCAAAAATCTCATAACCTTGCAGCTAAATAAAGTTCCATGAGCTACCTTCGTGACAGAGAAAAAACCCAGAGCAAAGTAAACCCCAGCACGCTATTGAAATTTACATCAAGAACATAAATAAGTTAGCTCTCTCAGACATCCTGGCTTTAATTTAAAGTGACATTTTAAGAGCTCTCTGTTTTCAAGTTCTGCAGGGAATAACTGTCACGCAACTGTCATAAATGCAAAGTCAAAAAACTAAATGGATGTCACAAAAACCTTTCCCTTCCCTTCACGTTTTGCTGATTGCACGTATGTATGTATCCATGCTACCTTTGTGCATTCTGCCATATGTAAATTGCTGACACAAATTTACTATAAATTGCAGCCTGCACATTCCCAAGCCACACTAACAACTCTCAGGTAAACCTCAGGGAAAACATCTCATTCAATTTCCATTTAGCTGACATCCTTTTTCTGTATTTTCCCCACACAATTTCTTTTACTACAAGATGCCTCTCTGTTTTGTAGTCTCCTTTTTTCCCTCTTCCTAACCAACCTATTGCTTTAGGCCTACACAGTGGCATTCAGCCACAGGCCTGAGTTGAGTATGATGCAGAGCTGCACCACCCAGGAGGAGCATAGGGAGGGATTCTATCTCAGAGTTGCACTGGAGGGTAGGGAGGGAAAGAGTCATCTGTGGAAACCTTTTAAAGGGTGTAGCCTACTATTCTTTCCCCAACAGGATCAACCATCTCCGAGGACCAGTGTACGGTAGTGGCAAGACATAGTTCTGCCTATTCCCTGCTCTTTTTCATCCCTATGTAACTGGGGAGAAACTCCGTAATAACCCCCATGTTTTCCTGGGCAAAGGGTGGACAACTCTCACTAGCTCTTGCAGAGATCATCCGAGAGCAGGGAGGCTCCTTAATCTCTCTCTCTTTTAGCTATGTAAATGGGACGTCCAGGATATCTGTTCAGTGATCAGATTTATGGCATCACAGTTTGCTAGCAATGACTCTGATATAATTAACAATCAGATTTATGAGAATGTATTCTCAAATGATTTTCCAGGTATTTTCAGGAGTACTCTTGTCCATAACCAACAATTAATGAGACAGATTTTACCATCCACATTAAGGTGGAGTATTTTTTACTCCACAAGTAGTCCAATTGAAATCAGTTGGCTACTCACTAGATAAGGTATTGCTCAACATGAGCAAGGGTGGCAGAATATAACCCTAAGCAAACATGTAGTCTCTTTCTTTCATTACCGTGCACAATTGTTTGTTTTAAAAGCTTCATCTCTACGTTTAGTTCCCTCTCTACGATGGCACAATAGAGAATTTGAATGAAGGTAAAATGAACTATCCTATAATTTCATGGATTCACATATAAAGGATATTACTTCTTTTTTTAAACCAACAGCTTGCTGCGTTTTCTGAAAAAAATTCTTTTGAATATTTTAGAAAATTTTGGTCTTGCTTTTAGATTATTTTCTGTGTGAGAATAACTAAAGATGCACTACTGTGATGTGCACAGGATTTGTCTACTTCGTGTCACTGGGGCCCAACTGTATTTGAAAACAAAACGTGTGGAAAAATGGAACTACAGTATACAGACTCCCCCCCCCACCACATACACACGCGCGCACACACACACACACACACACACACACACACACACTTACTTATGTAGTCTGACTCCGAAGCTTTTCCAAAAGTTTAAGTTTGATGATCCCTGAAAATACAGTGTGGATGCAAACACACATGCATACCCTAAACCGTGAGGCTTCTAAGTACTATGACGTTGTTTCAAACTATTAGTCCTTCTTCAACCTGACTACCCTAATCTGTTGAACACAAGTTCTTATCTGAGAGTTGGACAAGTGAATATGCGTCTATAGAAAGTCATTCCCTTTAAAGAAATCATACAGGCAAACAACTTTTTTGTCCTTAAAATGCGTTCTCTATCGCTCTACATTCCCAGGGACTACAATGTTATATGACTTTCTCTGTCCATTCAAGACAAAATTGTGATAAAATAAAAATCCAGTTTAAACAAAATAATCATACATTGGGTTTTATTTATATTGGTAGAAATACTTAAACAGGCAAAACTCCCATTTATTTCAACAATAGTTTTGCCTGTGTAAAGACTGCAGAATTTGGCCCATAAACAGGAATCCTGTATTTTGTAAGATAAACTATACTAGAAAACCTGCTTACAAAAAAAGAGATATATCCAGATTTAAAATAACTATTAAAGCAAAAATCAACACACCCAAAAAGAAAACAAGTTTGCTATTTTTAGATACTAAAAGATATGAATATTGGTAAGATTTGAGGTTCCAGAACCGGAGCATGCTGTATAGACTATAGTATAGACTATTGATGTACTGCTTACTACCAGGTGTACTGGTTACTTCTATGGGGAGGGTCATTGACATCAAAAAGATTCCTCATAGTAGTAAACACTACTCTTAGTAGAAAGTGTTTGCAGGATTAGGCCCTAATAACTATCCTAGTCCAAATGTGACCCTCTCTTTCATACAGTACAGGATGAAGGATATATATTAAAGAGTTCTTAGTGACTCCCTACATGCTCCTTCTGCTTGTTAAATCAATTTACTGCTGGCTACTTTTCTATGTATCTAGGCATTTATAGAGCACTCATCACCACCACTGTCATCATAGTTCTTATCAAGAACTAAATCTTGTGAAGTATTGAGCACCCTTAACTCCTTTTGGTTTCATCACGAGCTGAGGGTACTCAGCACCTCAGAAGAGGCTCGCAATACCTTCTAAGATCAGGCATGAAACAGCTTTATTTTTATACTCTCAATTCTTCTTTCTCCCAATAATGGTGATACTCATACACCGCAATTTCAGCCATTTAGCGTTTTATGAATATACTGAAAGGTTATTTTTTTACCTCCAGGATAATCAAAAAGCCTTAAGGCTGAGCTTGTATAATGGTCTCTGACTGAGGAAAAAGTAAAGCAACCTAATGGAAGAAAACTAACACCGCCTTCGCAATGAATTCAGAATCAACAACTGATATCCTTATTTGTCATATCAGTAAGTAGCCTTCATTGACTTTACAGAGCAGAGTTATGACATTCAAAATTTATTTTATCTGGAAGGTGATTTAAGAATAGAAAAATTGAGTACCTCAAAGGTGGACTCTACCATCTTAGACAGCATCATGATAAATATTCCATAATAACATTACTTAAAATTGGAATATTTGGTCATATTTTCCTAATATGTCTAAAGTCTGTAGAGCATTTGCTTGACTTGGACTAATTATTCATGACTGCTTTTGATAGTATTTTGTGTGTTGGCTCCCTTGCCTCCCCAACCCCATCGACATATTTTTCATTCTCACGGTTGCATGTAATGAGTGAGGGTGGAAGAGAAGGAAGCTAACACTTCAAGCATGAGCCCTTTCCCTTCATGTTTGCCATAAAAATATTAAAAGATATTTGCATGGTGCTATGAAAATGTAAGAACTAGTTAGGTGTTCAGGCCAGTGACTTAGGAAAATTTATGCATGCTTACCGGAAAATTTCCTTTGATCAATTAGTAAAGCCCACTGAACTGGCCCACCTTGAGCAAATTATACGAGAAGAATAAGTATGTACAAAAAGAATATAATTGTTTCTTGATACCTTAGATCTAGAGCAGGCATATGTTCAACTTACTATAGAATTATTTCAAGTTTCTGCAGTTAAACTGGCTGAAAATCCAGATCTGTGGATGTAACCTAAAATGGTTGCCTCTTCAGTGGCAGAAGCCTAGGCTGCTGACAGGGGCTGATAAGTCTGCATCTGCCTCCAATGCCTCAAACAGGCTGAAGATTAAGTGCTAGAATCTATGGACACTGCTTCACTGAAGAAAGGACCAGGGACATAGCCATGGGTGGGCCATGGCCAACCCACTTAGCATTCAGGCCCACCCATGGCTATGTCCCTGGTCCAAATCTGAGCAGAGGTATAGTGCTGCCACAGTGGCCCAGAGCGTTACTTGGACACCTGAAATCCAGGATGGAGCTATGCACCCACCCTTCAGAAACCTACATTCTGGCAGCTCTGCCTTGCCATTTTCTGAGCTGCCCCATGCACGTGCCCAGCTCGGCAGGTGAAGCCCTTTGTCTGGGGGCACCAGGACTAGGAAGAGGGCATAGCGTTGGGGGAGAAACTGAGCTAGCACAGTCGGTCATTGTCTGTCCACCCGAAAGTCGGGGCCCACCCAAAATTTCCACTTCTAGCTCTGCCACTGGGAAGGACCCTGCACTATGAATCAGCAGATGACTCCAATTCACTGTGTGACTTTAGATAAGTCACTTTGCTTCTGTGAGCCCCAACTTCTTCATCTGTAAAACAGGGATAATAATATTTACCCCGTTTTGTGAGGTCCTTTAAGAGCTATGGAAGAAAAACACTACATATACCAAGTACTGTTATTAAAGATGGAAGAATGAAATGATTATGAGAAAGTTAGAGTAGGACTAATAAGGAAGAAAACAAAAACTATGAATGGAAAATTCAGTGCTTACACAGTCATGTAACAAAATGTAACAAAATTTACTTTGCTTGTTTTTTATCCACTGGTTTTTTCTTACACTTCTGTATGAAGATTATTACAAACAGGAGAAACAATAGAAAATTAAGGCCTTGTCTTCACTACAACAAAAAAGGTGTATTCTTAACTCAAGTTAGCTAACTTCAAGTAAAATCCTAGTGAAGACAAGGCAGGCTGCAGGATTCATAAGAGTTAGCAGGTCTAGTTTATGCCTTCAGGTAGGCCTAAGCTTGAACTTGACCTGCTAACTAATGTGAAAACTGCAGTCTGCCTCATCTTCACTAGGATTTTACCTCAAGTTAGTTAACTTGAGATAAGAATGCCCCGTTCCCCTTTTTTTAAAGTAAAGACAATGCCTAAGAGTAGACCAGATTTTATTGTGCTTAGACTCAGTTACAAACCCAGGCATAGGCAATATGAAATTCAGCTAGAGTATAGTCTCAGTCTTGAACAGATTTTGTTGGTTTTTGGCTACAATGGTGGAAGAAGTTTAATAAAAGACAGCATGTTGTGGAAAAATAATTATATTTTAAAGTTTGTTATGGAATGCATACTTAACACCCAGTAAAATAAAATGAACATCCATTTTCAGTGAAATATCTTTTCATGCATTACAGTTTATGTATTAACAGAAAGAAAAGCTCTTGAAATGGCTCCTGTATTACCTCTTGCTCCGCTTACATTTCAAAAATGAATGTCAGGCAACAGATCAATATTTTATGTAGCTCTATTCTTTTAATAATTAATGCAGGAGGAAAGTGCTGCAAGAAAATTCAGTCAGTGAGCAGAATAAGGATCTAGAGAACAGGGTCATGAAATGAAGAAAGAAAATTTAATTACACATATTGTCACAGCTATTTAACTTTAATTACCTGTAAATATGAGAAGCCTGGAAAACACCAGAAGGAAAATTAAATAGCTCAATGTCAAAAAGTAGTATCTGTGCATAGAGATTGTTCTTTGGAACACACTAATTACTTTTGCTTTCACTAGTTTTCATTATTTGTTATTGCTAGTGAGTACTTCCTTTTAAAATGGAAAAAGAAATGGAAGGAGCTCTGGAGGGGAACATTCAGAAAAAATATGTATAATGTGATTTTAAAAAATACCTTCATTTAACTAGACAGTTTAAAATTCGAAGTATTTGCTTATTATGGACACAAACTCAAGTAGACATTCAGAAATCCAAGAGCAGCATGGACATACTACTATTAACCTTGTTATTGTCAACAAAACATTCCAGCAACAGGACAGGCACATTCAAAAATATGAAATTCAACTGAAGAGTTAAAAAATAATTATGAAAAGAATGGCAAAGCAGTAAAGGTAAGTTAATAAAAATTTTGCCATGCACCCAAGGCATAAGATGACATATGTTTCTGACATCTGGCAAATTACCCGAGACCTTTCAGTCAAAGCAAAAGTCACTAAGTAGAAGCAATAAACACTGCTGACCAGAAATGAGATGAATCAAACAAAACAAACCAATGTTATTCAAATTATCCTAACTTGCTGAAGGACGGTTTCTCCTGCTGACCATCAAGTTTCACAATTTACTGAAAATAAAGAAAGACTCGCCTAAAGAGCACCCCCAAATACAGAGTAACTCCCAGTTACTTTAATTTGAGTTCTTTACATAGAGCACTTACTGGATCAATTTGTTCTGTCCGGACCAAAAGGTTTTGCTTAATGCTTCAGTTGTAATAATACACAAGCTACAGGCTGAACACAAGCACAAACACTTTAGAAAATGAGGAATATATGTCTCTAATTTTCTGTAATCAAAACTGCACATTTGCTGATATTTGAATGAATAGCATGAGGAAATTATAAGCTACTTATTCAATTAATGAACATGTACTTATGGTTTGCAAAAACACCTCATAGTTTTTAATACACCAATATAAACAAAGTCACAAGTTTAGACACTTATTCAAAGTTCTCAAAGACTTCTCTAGTCTAAATAATTTGTTGGGCTCTTTCTGGAGATTTCCCATAGATCTTAGAATTGGGAAAGATCTTCATATAGGTCCAAATCCTCAGCCCCTTCCAGGCAAGCAGTGTGTGAAAACCAGAGAAAGTGAGGTGTTTTTCTGCTGAATGTGTTTGTGCGCACGGAATGGTGATGCAGAGAGCACATTCAGGGGATCTTCACACTCTGTGTTGCCCTGTGCTGTTGGGCGAATTTAAGAGTGCACAATTAGCGGTGCCATGACTACAAAAATTTCCAGTTAAATGTCCATGCACATGACAGAGAGAGAAAAAACACAGTGGCTCTGAAGAACTGCTGCAGACCATGGTGTTCAACAGGTGGATCTGTATAGACATGGATCCACGGTCCACAATAAGCTCTGGACCCTCCCCTCAAACTCCTCCCTTTCCATCTCACCTCTGACCCCAGAAGCATTCCTTTGGGCATAGCCTAGTTACTCAGGCAGTACAGAGAATTTGGTCCACTGTATTTTGATACTTCTAGCAGAAACCAGAAATTTCACAGGTATATGAAAATGGAAAAAATAAAAAATAAAACCTGTACTATTTTGAACCTCAGGAAAAATTTGTATCAGGTAGGATTTAAGTTTTGGTTGAACTTTGGGTCAGATCTTATTTAATCCTCACTGATCTTCATAGAGTCTACCTGCCTGTTTAGCTCTCGTCACCATGAATGCTCACCTCCAGTTGTGCAGGAGGAAGGGAAGCCCAAACCAGCAGAACTAGGTATGGAGATGGAGGAGGAGACGGCATGCAGTAGTGCCACTGCTTCCCACACAGTCTTAGATCATTGATCTACATATGAACAGAGAAAGGCATAAACCATATATTCTAGTTATGCGTGTGTAACCCAGACACCTTCTGGGTATGGTGTTCTGTCCCATCTAGTGGCAACAAGACCACTTATAGAGCAATGAATGAGTCTGCTCTACAGCCTTAGATAACAAGCAAGTAGCTTTTAGCTCATGCGGTAGATGTTCCTGCACTAAGCTCCAGAGGTCCCAGACTGGTGTCTGTCAGTGTTAGACATGCTGATGTGCTGCTCCTTTGCAAAGAATCAACATAAGAAAGGAGACTATGCTACTACATACTAATGAGGGTTCTGGATCTCACTATCTTGCTCACTATATAGTTTTTTTGTTTTTGGGGGGGAGGGGGTTGTACCAACTACCATGACTTTCTGGAGTGTCCTTCCATGTGTGTCCAACTAGCACTTTGCAACATGCTCATCATTATGCCATCTCTGTCTGTTAAAATAGAGGGGGGTATCGAGGGGTCTTGAGCAGTTATCAGAAAAATGGAGATAATGTAGTTGGCGCAACTGCTGTGCCAGAAAAGACATTCTTGTAATCTTTAGACAATTCTTCCAGAAACTTCTTGTTACAGTTTCTCTTAGTACTATAAGCCTGAAAATGACAATTGTCCAAATATAGCTTTGTTATAGTAAGGCTCTTGAAGAAATAATAATCTTATAATACCCAGCGCTTTTACTTATGGGGACCAGTCCTGTACTTTAAGGCAAAATGAAACTGGACTCCAATGTAGGTTTTGTCTGTGTATGCATGGCAGTACTGGATCTGTAGTATTTGTGTTTTACCAACTTTACTGTATATGCCATTATGGTCACTTCATCAATATATAAAGAAGAGATAACGAAAACGTACACCTTGGATACTAAACCATTACTGCACTCCCCACAGTGATATTTCAGTCACCCATTTACAACAAAATTTGCTCCCCTGAGCGAAACCAGAGTAAAAAGCCTTTTGTGCAAGGTGGTTCATGGGGAGAAGAAAGAGGGAATAAAACACTATCCTTCCTGCTAACTTCTCTTCAGCTGTAGACCAGCAGTCAATTTTGACTGATGGATTCGAGCTCAAGGCTCTACTGAACATACCTTCATACTTCCAGTGGTAAATCCCCTCAACCTTCCTTTGTGCTGGGGTAGATGGATACACATCTATGCAATTTCACAGTACATTTCTACAGCATGACAGGACTGCACACCACCCAGGAGCGCTCTTCAAAATCTATGCCCTTTCTCTGCAATGAAGCCACACTGATTCTACTGGGTTCAGGGTCTTTTATGAACTTCATTTAGTCAATAACAGGTACTTGTGTCATGTTGCTCTGGGCCTGGAGACAAGGTCCCTGTGCTTACATGTAGCTGTTGAAAAGAAGAAACAGAGGCAGCTGGAGCAGACTAATCCCTTTATAACCTTGTCTCCAAATGTTCAGTGCTGAAGGAAGGCATTTGCATAGTACCAATTGGAACAGCTGTCCAGAAGGTTGCTGAAACTCAGTGGCACTGAGGAACACAATATGAAGAAACTTAAGAAGAAACTTGCCACAATATGGCAATATGAAGAAACTAACTTAAAGGTTTCTCTCTTTGTCATTGATATCAAAGATTTCTGAGAGCATTATGCTTACAAGACAAACATGCAAGCCATACTTTTCTGCATTAGACAAGATCAGATCACCAGATTATCTGCAAGTGTTTTGGTAGCACAGGAGGTAGGTAGTTAGGGATTTTATATATTTGCCAATTTCTTGTTTTAATAACAATCAATGAACCTTACATTTATAAAGGACCTTTCATCTAGAAGTACCTTAAAATATCTATGAAGTGTAGGTTTCAGAGTAGTAGCCGTGTTAGTCTGTATCCGCAAAAAGAAGAACAGGAGTACTTGTGGCACCTTAGAGACTAACAAATTTATTAGAGCATAAGCTTTCGTGGACTACATCCGAAGAAGTGGGCTGTAGTCCACGAAAGCTTATGCTCTAATAAATTTGTTAGTCTCTAAGGTGCCACAAGTACTCCTGTTCTTCTTTTTATGAAGTGTAGTAAGTGACTGTACTAAAAACCTGGTTATACAAATATTGTATATGGTACAGGATTGGATTCAACTTCATCCATTAGTAAAGTACATCCACATCTGGAGAATGCACTATTAAACAGCTGCTATGTGGCCCTACAGAACCATATAAATGAAGAATACCATATACAACTGCAACTAAAGGAGAAATTTAGTTTAGCAAAACATAATCACCCAAGATGGAATTTGGCCAGGACCTTGGAGTAAACACTCCATTTCTTATGGAAAAGGATCATGCAAGTTTTTAAAATGACAAGTGGTGAGCAGTTCAGTGTAACACTATACCTCCAGTAGTAGAGAGTAGAAATTGATTTTGTTGCAACTCAGAGAGAAGAGTGTGACTCACTGAAATACCAGATCAGTTCTTGAAGAAGCTTGGGATGTGTGAAACACAAAGAGAACCAAGTACTGAACCAGAGCAAACCTGCTTGGCTTGTGATACCTGCTAATATTACAACTTGAGGGTATATGGCAGTGAAGTGGAGTACAATGTAAATGTTCTAACAACCTAAGCCTCCATGACAAAAAAACTACAAAAACATTAAAAACCAAGAACATTTGATATTATTAATTAAATTTGTTACCATATTTCTATTAACTATAGCTAAAAATTTTATGATGGTATGATGTTTTAAATTATCAAAATATAGAACACACATATTCTGGATATACATTTAAATATGTAATTATATATTGTGCACTTAGCTTAATATTAACTGCCTATAATGCAACAGATCAGCTCCAAGTTATAAATTTCAATATCTTTCATAACCGTAATCTACTTCAGTTCCCAACACTGAAAGTGTCATTTATAATTGATGAGATACTGTAATCACATGGAGTGAAGTTCAGCCTCTCAGTTAAACCAGAGCAGGAATTCGCAATGGATTGTACCTTTCCCACGAAAGCTTATGCTGAAATAAATTTGTTAGTCTCTAAGGTGCCACAAGTACTCCTGTTCTTTTTTCTGGTGCATTGTGACACTATCTGGCGTCATTAAGTTTACATTAAAGAGATTCAAAATAAAAGACAAAGAAAACGTTAAAAAGAGGAGCTATTTCAAAAACCAGGAATTATAATATGTAAACTTCCTGGATTTGAAGGTGGAAATGAGACAAAAGGCTTGCTCTGTTGGGGCTCTAATTTTGGTGCTATTTTTGGTAAATTTGCTATTCATTATTTTTTGTTACCCGCTTAAAATACTGGAGGAATATGTGCACGAGGACAGGCAAATTGGAACTAACCAATCACAGACAAAGAAAACCTCAGAGTGTAACCTGCTGATATACCTACTGTCCATGAGTTCTGAAACTGCCTTACCCCCAGGTTTACTGCTGCTTAGTGGAGAACAAAGATCTTCTTTAAGTAAAAAACTGATGAAAGGAGACCTGCTGTAAATAAACCCTCAAACTGGCTTCAGCTTCCTGCAACTCTGACCCTCATCTTGTAACATGACTTCAGCAGACAATACAGCTCACTTTACTATTTCCAGCCCAAGTTTTGCCCTTCCTTCCTTAGTCACAAAAATCCCACAGCCAGGAGAACAACTGTAGGGTTCTGCTGGGGTAATAGGGCAGGATTTGGATCAGCACAATGACAATCAGCATGCCCCTGTTAATGACAGAACTCTGCATTTGATTTCAATATGCTTGCAAGAGGGGCTGGTGAATCCATGTGGTCATTGGCCATTTTCCCCCATACAGGAGTCCACGGGGTGAGAGCAGTTCCTGTAGACTCACAGGAAATGCTCAAGTGTGGCTCCAGTGTCCCATAGTCTGTGAAGGAAGGATTTATTTCTTCTTGATCTTCCTAGAAATTTTAGTTGCACAGCCCAGCCAGGCAGGCTGCATCCTTGGTTCTAGGATTCAGCTCTTCATATTTAATATTTTATATAGATATAAGGACCCTTAGAATTGCAATGAGGAAACCTTTAGCTGAGGAGAAATCTAAAAACACAAGAGAGATTGAGAGGAGAATTTCCCCAGAAAATAACTTTTGAAGGGAATAACCATTATTCTTGTGTAATCTAAGCCAGACATTCAACATATGCCAAAAAAATGCCAACATGTAAAAAATCATTCTGGATTTAGTGATCGAGGTGTCTCTATTATACTTGGGGGGAGAGTTAAAGTATGACTTTGGGGATATTTTGACTGTAAATTGATTTTTTGTAAAAAAAAACAAAAACAACCCTCACCCCCCCCAAATCAAGGCTTTCACAGAAGACAATATTGAGGACAAAGAGGAAGTGAACGTGTAACAGGCTACATACAACAGTCCTACTATTAACAGTAATTTGTCTCTGTACCTCAAGAACAAAAGATGTTTATACAAAATGGGTATCACAGAACTTACGTTTTCTCTGGTAGCACTACCACAGCTGAATACCACTGTACGTTAACATTTCCACAGCACAGCCTTTCCATTAGCTCCACTATAGATAATTCTGTATATTTTAATTAAATTCCTAGATTCTACAGTTTCTAGTAACATACCGGTAGTGCATAATAGTGATCTGATCAGCTGTGCAATCTCTGCACAGATGATGGTATATACAATAAATCTGTATCCGTTTTTTTCTGAGTCAGAGTATTTTGAATATTAATGTGCTCCGAATGTATTGTACTACCTAACGAGTGTTATACAAATCTATTAAAAAAAATAGATTTAAAATACAAATATTGGGCTTTTTCAAAGTGTCTAGTATTCACTAAACTTATGAGGACAATTATAAAATGAGAAAATAATTCATGGTTCCTTCCAACCAAAAACTAAATGGTCATTGTCATAACTATAAAGGGAAGGGTAACAGCTGTCCTGTGTACAGTACTATAAAATCCCTCCTGGCCAGAGACTCCAAAATCCTTTTCCCTGTAAAGGGTTAAGAAGCTCAGGTAACCTGGCTGGCATCTGACCCAAAGGACCAATAAGGGGACAAGATACTTTCAAATCTTGAGGGGAAGGCTTTTGTTTGTGTTCTTTGTTTGGGAGTGCGTTCGCTCTCGGGACTGAGAGGGACCAGACATCAATCCAGGTTCTCCACATCTTTCTAAACAAGTCTCTCCTATTTCAAACTTGTAAGTAAATAGCCAGGCAAGGCGTGTTAGTTTTCCTTTGTTTTCTCAACTTGTAAATGTACCTTTTACTAGAGTGTTTATCTTTGTTTGCTGTACTTTGAACCTAAGACTAGAGGGGAGTCCTCTGAGCTCTTTAAGTTTGATTACCCTGTAAGGTTAATGTCCATACTGATTTTACAGAGATGATTTTTACCTTTTTCTTTAATTAAAAGCCTTCTTTTTAAGAACCTGATTGATTTTTCCTTGTTTTAAGATCCAAGGGATTTGGATCTGTATTCACCAGGTGAAAGGTTTCTCAAGGCTTCCCAGGGAGGGAATCCATTGGGAATGGTGGCAGCGGGACCAGAGCTAAGCTGGTAGTTAAGCTTAGAAGTTTTCATGCAGGCCCCTACATTTGTACCCTAAAGTTCAAAGGGGGGATACAGCCTTGACAGTCATTTTCAAAAACTAAATATACATGAATATGACTAAAGCTTGATCCTGAAAACACAAGAGTAACTTTACCCACGTGACTAGTCCCATTGAACTCAATTGTACTGCTCATGCTTGTAAAATTAATTTCACTCAAACATTTATGGAATTGGAACCTAAAACTCCAATCCTGCAATCTACTTTCATCCCAAACTCTCACAACAGATGAGAGTTTGGACATTTTAAAAACTAAAAGACCAGGCCCTATGTATCATTTTTGAAGGCTTTCTTATATTAATAAAAGCCACAATGCATCAGCAAAATATGCAATTATTTTTCAGGTGCAACAAGGTCTGTGCACACGGAACATGTACTCCGCATGTTTTGATTTTTGTTCCCTGTGCATCAGTAATTAGGGCACATGAAAATCTGATGCAATAAAAAATAAAACACATTTCAGGTGTCATATGAAAGTTGAGTTTATAAGGAGTAAGGTTCAGACTTACAACTGTTAGTAATCTCTGGAAATGAACATGATTTATCAAACATCAGTAACCACAAATAGAAAATAATCTTTCCATCTAGTGACCACCAGGATGATGACAAACTTTTATTTCCTCTTAGAAGCCCATAGCCAGGTTTTGTATAGAAAAATCTATCAGTGCCAGTCTGAGGAGATAAAATCCCTTCCAATGGTAAAAAAAAAAAAAAGAGGCAAAAAATAAATAAAACTGAGAAATGATGACACCTGCAAGTGATGATACTGTGAATTTTACAAATATTTATGGTTTTGTTAGTAATGAGTAAGAAAGATTGAGAATAGTGGAGGTAAGGGTTACAAATCTGTAGTTTGCAAATTTATACAAGCATATTCTCCATATATATGATTTTGCAGTAACTACGAGAATATGAACTACAGGAAGGAAAGCAGAGAGACAAGCAATAAACATTCCCCACCCCTCCTTATGCAAAGCTACAAGAACATTAATGATTTTTGTTTCCTGTAGAAGCTCTAGGATTTTAAACCAAAGTACATTTCCTGCTTCCTTGATGGACTTATTTTTGTCTGTTTATTTGGTATCAGTGCAATCCAAAACTAGTTTTTGTTTTTTTCCCCCCTTAACACATTCCAATTGTTAGCAATCCACAGAATGATTGAAATTAAAACAGGACCAACACAATTTTTATTTCATTCAGAAGCAATTGGTAAAATTCCTAACTATGAGGGATATTATATTTGTTAAGCCTCTATCTCCTCCCCCCAGCTTTTTTTTTTTAATTGCAAATACTACATCAGTAACTTCCAATAGATACACCTTTTGACTACAGACAAGTAAACTGAACCTAAGAACTAGTTCAGTGCAGTCATCCACTGTTGCATAAAGAAGGCAGGCCATGAAGGACCCAGGGTGTTTGCGTAGCCAATGTTACTAAGCCCGGGACTTGGCCCACTAGCTATAGTTATACATACATAACCAATCTTGTGCTTCAGGGCATAAGCTGTTTGCCACAGGGCTCAAAAGGAAAACTTACCCTCACCCATGTACAGCACTGCAGAACTGGCCATTGATTTACAGTCTCTCTTCCCCTCCCCTCCTGCCCTCCCCATCTTCCTTTAGTTCATTAGTTCCAACAGATTCAGAATTAAGTGAAAACACTTGTCAGATGGGAAAATCCAGGCTTCAGGTGTTAGAAAGTATTTTACATAGATAAAATTTTAGAACAATTTTATTTTTTTCTTCCTTCAAATCATAGCAGGCAACTGCTCCAGATTTTGAGCCGTATTCCTAATTAATGCATGACGGTCTCTATAGCCTACATAGTCTGGCATTCTTGCTCATTAATTGAAGGGATTTACAGAGTAGAAAATAAATCTCTTATTTACTATGAATGAAAATTCTTGTTTACACATTGATTTCAGTGAGTTTTCCCTAAGAACAATATGGAATTCAGGATTTGGACCTGGATTTTACTTTTTAAACTATTTGTGTAAAACGAGAAACATTTATTTTCCTGAAATGTGATTAACCATTCCCTATACTGTAGCTCTGTTTGACTGATTGCTCCAAAAGCTGTCCATATATTTATTTATTTATTTCTATATTTTGTGAATTTAATTTACAAAGTAGGGAAGAGGCAGTCAGTACTGTTCAGGAAAGTACTATTTCAACAGTAGACTAACTCTGAATTGTGGCAGAGAAATAGCAAATATAGGGTCAAATTAAGGCTCCTACAAGGCAAGATGTACTAGGATGGCAGGAAGAAGTATAGCACCTGAGTGCTGTTGAAGTGTTACATCTGTTGTAGCTAGGAGCATATATAATATTTCAAGGGACACTGGGGGAAAAGTGTGCTCACTTGCCTGACAGACAGTTTGCACTTCCCCCAGTAAAGCCTTTTAGCTAATGACTGACACAGAGCTGGGGAATTCCCAAACCCTCCCAGCCATTATTTGTATTACTATAGTACTTAGAAGCCCTAGTCATGGACCAGGATGCCATTGTTCTAGGTGCTGTACAAAATGTGCTGGTCTCTTGGTCAGTATGTACTGCTGAGGTAGTGCTGACTCCCCCTTTTGCTCCTGAAACACAAGTAGCCAAATTATAGCTGCCTCCTGTTCAAGAGGGCAATAGATGTAAAAAGAGTCTGCCTGCATCCCTTGTGCACCAATGATGGAGTGGCCATAATTTGTCCCATAATTACTACAGAAATGTCACAGACCAGGAATTGTTTATGCCGATGAAGCACTTGTAAAACAGCAATGACAGCTAGATCACAGAAGAATTATATACCCATAATACAGTGAAAGGAAGATCTGTGGAACAACCAGGGAACAGTGGATATTTTTTCCAAACGTAATATGGGACTATTACCTTACATAGGCTGTTGATCAGCAGATGGTATATGATGTATAGCAAATACCTAGCAATAAGTTTGAATTGCTGAACATTAAAAGGTAAATAATCTTACAATCACATTTCCAATGTTTGTGAAGGCAATTAATGGACTAGTGAACAATTAAACTTATAAAACGAAAAGGTTGGATTTGAAAAGGTTGAGTTCAAACGCATGGAAAATGAGAGAAAGAAAAATGAAAAAGTGAAAACTTCTGAATAAAAGAAATGCATTAACTATGAACAATCCCTGCTTGTTCTGCTGAGGCCCCTATCACAAATGATTAATTCTCTAAAATTACAATTCTTTGCATCAGATGTGTTAAATTTTTTTGTAACATATCTCTTATGTAATTTACACAGGATTCAGGGCAGTTTCTGCCACCTTTACTCACAATGAGTAGTACCTTACTCTGTTCTCTTGATTTCAATGAATTACATGAGGTACAGCTCCATGTGGGTTAAGGTGGCAAAATCTCAACTTTAGTATTCATCTAAGGCCTGATTCTGCCACAATTTCTCATACTGAATAGGCTCACTGAAATCAACAACACTATTTCATGTAAGGCACTGGAGTGTGAAAGTCTGTCCTCAAATGGATTTCTCTCTGAATAGTTGTCCCATCTGAGATGGAACAAGTAAAACCTATTTCTGAGCTGTTTTAACTTGCATTTCAAGTATTTTCTCAATATAAACCCAAATTCCTAAACTCTAATCTTGGCAGTGAAAAAGTGTCAGTTATGCTCAGCCAGCTTCTCTCTCACAATAGCCTCATTAAAAAAAAAAAAAAAAAAAAGTGAGAGAGAGAGAGACACACACACACACACACACACACACACACACACACACACACACACACACACACACACACACACACACACACACACACACACACACCCCTCTACTGCATCCTTAGGATATAAAAACATTTTCTCCAAGTTATTTTCTGCTGGGTTTTTGCCCCTGTTGAAATTTTAGTCTAACATCCCTCTTTGCTCAAGAGATCCTTGGCAAGCTCTTTGGGGGACTTGAATAGTAAAGTCATGTGAGGCTGTTTCTCCTTTCTGCATGAAGTGAGAGTGAAGGATGATTCTTTGTCTGCAGGAAATAACAGATTTTTGATATTTCATATTAAAAAAAAATCAAGCTCCTCTACCCCAAAAATGTATAATGCTTTTCTTCTGCTTAACCTTCTCTGCAAACCTGGAGTTTACTCGCAGAATGCTCCCCAAAATTCTCTAGCTAGCTCTGTCTGAGAATGTAGTACATGACTTTAAAGACACTTAAAAAAAATCACAAAAAAGCCATTATTGTTGCCCTTTTGACAAGCAGTAGCAAAATGTGGGCCTTGCAGGTCAGTTTCCCATTTGAAGCAGAAATCAGTGACATTACACTAAAAATAACTTGAGTCAATTTGTTTATTTGTAAAATGTACACAAGCCCTCTTTCCTTAAAACAAAGGTGGTCACAAACTGCATAAAGACAACTGTCTCTTGCAGAAATCACAGCTGAAGCACCACTGCCCTGTTACAGAGGCTTGGTCTACACTACCAACTTATGTTGGTATAACTACGTTGCTTAGGGGTGTAAGCTACTGAGCAACATATTTATTCTGACCAAACTCCCTCCCCCCCACCCCCTTTGTGTAGACAGCACTATGTTGACGGGATGGCTTTTCCCGTCTACATATCTACCGCCTCTTGGGGAAGTGGAGAAGTTCTTCCATTGGGATAGGTAGCGTCTTCATGAAGCACTGCAGCTGCACCGTAAATATAGACAAGCCTGTAAAAGCAGCAGTTTTAGTGCCTGCCCTACTTGGACTTTCAATCCTATCTATTTGCTTAACATATATTTTTCTATTCCTGCCTATGCCCCACAGAGTGGACAAAATCACAATCTTGACTATATTGATTGCTTCAGGAAAAAACTTGACTGCATAGAAATCGGTGTAATAAAACATATTACCTCAACCAACATAGATTTTGTGTTTCAATCCACACAGCCTCCTTAACAAGGGCCTGTGTGTGCTTATATATATATATATATATATATATATATATATGATCCTAATGTGTCGTTAGCATCTTTTGCTGCAACACTATTTTAACTGGTATGCCAAGTTTCTGATGACTATAAAAGACGGTTACTCACCGTTGTAACTGTTGTTCTTCGAGATGTGTTGCTCATATCCATTCCATTAGGTGTGTGCGCGCCGCGTGCACGATCGTCGGAAGATTTTTACCCTAGCAACACCGGCGGGTCGGCTGTGGAGCCCCCTAGAGTGGCGCCTTCATGGCGCTGAATATATACCCCAGCCGACCCGGCGCCCCCTCAGTTCCTTCTTGCCGGCTACTCCGACAGTGGGGACGGAGGGCGGGTTTGGAATGGATATGAGCAACACATCTCGAAGAACAACAGTTACAATGGTGAGTAACCGTCTTTTCTTCTTCGAGTGCTTGCTCATATCCATTCCATTAGGTGACTCCCAAGCCCAACTTAGGTGGTGGGGTCGGAGTGAGACATTGCTGTGTGCAAAACCGCTGATCCAAAGGCAGCATCGTCCCTGGACTGCTGCACTAGTGCATAGTGTTCTGTAAACGTGTGGACTGACGACCAAACCGCAGCTCTACAAATGTCCTGGATCGGAACTTGCGCCAGGAAAGCCGCCGAGGAAGCTTGGGCCCTCGTGGAGTGAGCGGTGAGGTGGGGTGCTGAGACACCTGCCAGGTCGTAGCAAGTCCGGATGCAAGACGTAATCCAGGAGGATAGGCGTTGTGATGAGACCGGTGAGCCTTTCATTCGGTCGGCCACTGCAACGAAGAGTTGCGTCGTCTTTCTAAAGGGCCTTGTGCGGTCAATATAGAAGGCCAGGGCCCTGCGTACGTCCAGAGAATGCAAACGTTGATCCTGGCGAGAAGCATGTGGTTTAGGGTGAAAGACCGGGAGAAATATATCCTGGTTGATATGAAATGGAGAAACCACCTTAGGGAGAAAGGCAGGATGTGGACGAAGCTGCACTTTATCCTTATGGAAAACTGTGTAAGGGGGCTCGGATGTAAGCGCCCTGAGTTCAGAAACGCGCCTTGCTGAGGTGATGGCTACGAGGAAGGCTGTCTTCCAGGATAGGTACAGAAGTGAACAGGTGGCCAGTGGCTCGAATGGAGGACCTGTGAGCTTGGAGAGAACCAGGTTGAGGTCCCACGTCGGAACGGGCTGACGTTGTTGTGGGTACATCCGGTCTAAGCCCTTGAGGAATCTAACGACCATCGGGTTAGAGAATACCGAGGACGCGAGTTCCCCTGGATGGAAGGCCGATATAGCGGCCAGGTGAACTCTAATTGAAGATATCGCCAACCCCTGCTGTTTTAGGGAGAGGAGATATTCCAAAATAAGAGGAATAGGTGCGTGCAACGGGGACGTGGCTCGTTGTTCGCACCAACAGGAGAACCGCTTCCACTTGGCCAAGTATGTGGTCCGTGTTGAGGGCTTCCTACTGCTCAGCAGAATCTGTTGGACAGAGTGTGAACACTGTTGCTCTGCCTGGGTGAACCATGGAGCAGCCACGCCGTGAGGTGGAGTGATTGCAGGTCGGGGTGACGCAGCCGGCCGTGGTTCTGCGTGATGAGATCCGGATACAACGGAAGCGGGATCGGTGTCTGAACCGAGAGTTCCAACAGCGTGGTGTACCAATGTTGTCTCGGCCACGCTGGAGCGACCAGAATTACCTGTGCCTGGTCTCTGCGCAATTTGAGCAGTACCTTGTGGACCAGAGGAAACGGAGGGAAGGCATAAAACAGGTGGTCCTTCCAGGGAAGGAGAAACGCGTCCGAGAGGGAGCCCGGGGCTCGACCTTGCAGGGAGCAGAACACGTGACACTTCCTGTTGTCTCGAGATGCAAACAGGTCTATCTGGGGAAACCCCCACTTCTGGAAAACGGAATGTATGATGTCCGGACGGATAGACCACTCGTGTGTTTGAAAGGACCTGCTGAGTCGGTCCGCCAGAGTGTTCTGGACTCCAGGGAGGAACGATGCCGTGAGAAGGATTGAGTGGGCGATGCAGAAGTCCCACAGGCGAATGGCCTCCTGGCATAGAATTGACGAACGTGCTCCTCCCTGCTTGTTGATGTAAAACATGGCCGTGGTGTTGTCGATGAGAACTAACACGCAGCGACCACGTAGGAGGTTGAGAAATGCCTGGCACGCCAGGCGCACCGCCATCAGTTCCCGAACATTGATGTGCAGGGCTAGCTGGGATGCAGTCCACAGGCCCTGGGTATGGTGCTCGTTGAGATGGGCGCCCCAACCCAGAGATGAAGCGTCTGTGACCAGGTGTAGAGAGGGTTGTGGGGCGTGAAACGGCATCCCTTCGCAAACCACATTGTGATCTAGCCACCATGTGAGGGAGGTCAGGACCGAGTTCGGGATTGTGACCACCATATTCAGGCTGTCCCGATGTGGGCGGTATATTGATGACACCCAGGTCTGGAGTGGGCGAAGCCGAAGTCTGGCATGCCTGGTTACGTACGTGCAGGAAGCCATGTGACCCAGCAGGGTAAGGCACGACCTCACCGTGGTAGTTGGGAAGGCCTTGAGTCCTTGGATGAGGCTCGTGATGGTGCAAAAGCGATTGTCTGGCAGGATGGCTTGTGCGCGTCTGGAGTCTAGAACCGCACCGATGAATTCTATTCTCTGGGTAGGTTCTAGAGTGGATTTGTCCTTGTTGAGTAGGATACCCAACTTGTTGAATGTGCGCACTATTATGTGGACGTGATCGCGAACTTGTTCTTTGGTGCGACCGCGTACCAGCCAGTCGTCTAGGTACGGGAACACCTGTATCCCTTGCCGACGAAGGTACGCTGCCACGACAGCCATACATTTCGTGAACACCCGTGGGGCCGAGGATAGGCCGAAGGGAAGGACTGCAAATTGGTAGTGCACCCTGTTTACCACGAATCGCAGGAAGCGTCTGTGAGGCGTGTAAATAGCAATGTGAAAGTATGCGTCTTTCATGTCGAGGGCGGCGAACCAGTCTCCAGGATCGAGGGAAGGGATAATGGCCCCCAGAGAGACCATGCGGAACTTCAACTTTACTACGAATTTGTTGAGTCCGCGCAAGTCCAAGATGGGTCGCAGACCTCCTTTGGACTTGGGGATGAGGAAGTAACGGGAATAGAATCCCCTGCCCCTTAAATCCACTGGAACCTCCTCTATGGCCCCCATGGCGAGGAGCGTAGAAACTTCCTGTATAAGAAGTTGCTCGTGAGAAGGGTCCCTGAAGAGGGACGGGGAAGGGGGGAAGGAGGGGGGAAATGAAGAAAACTGGATAGCGTATCCCCTCTCCACCGTGCGGAGGACCCAACGGTCCGAAGTTATAAGGGACCAAGCACGGTGGAAGTGGGAGAGGCGATCCCGAAAGGAGGGGGCTGGATCCTGGGGGATGACTGGGGCGCCGTCCTCGACCGCACCTTCAAAAGTTCTGCCTGGGGCCTGAAGGTGGTCTAGGTGGCCCCTGGTTCTGGCCGGGTTGAGGGCCGGTCCACCTTCTTCTACCACCTCGCCCTCGCCTCCGGGCCGAGTCCTGTCTCTGACGAGGCGGGGGGGGGGTAGAAGCGCTGAGGCTGCGGCCTAAATGGCCTGCGCTGGGGGCCCACAACATGCATCCCCAGGGAGCGCATGATTGTTCTCGAGTCCTTGAGGCTCTGCAGGCGAGAGTCCGTCTTATCTGAGAACAATCCATGACCCTCAAAAGGCAGATCTTGTAGGGTTTGCTGCAGCTCCGGAGGCAAACCCGAAACCTGAAGCCAGGAGATCCTGCGCATAGCGATACCCGAAGCCAGGGTCCTCGCCGCTGAGTCTGCAATGTCCAAGGAGGCCTGCAAGGAGGTCCGAGCCACCTTCTTGCCCTCCTCTACCATGGCTCCAAACTCTTCCCTGGACTCTTGGGGAATCAACTCCTTAAACTTCCCCATAGAGTTCCAGGAGTTGAAATTGTAGCGGCTCAGTAGCGCCTGTTGGTTCGCCGCTCTAAGTTGTAGCCCTCCGGCTGAGTAAACCTTACGGCCAAACAGATCGAGCCGCTTAGCCTCTTTTGATTTAGGCGCTGCAGCCTGCTGGCCGTGGCGCTCTCGTGCATTCACTGATTCCACCACCAGTGAACACGGTTGGGGGTGGGTATACAAGTACCCATAGTCCTTAGACGGGACAAAGTATTTTCTTTCCACCCCTCTCGCTGTGGGTGGAATGGAGGCAGGAGTTTGCCATATCTTATCCGCATTCGTTTGTATCGTGCGGATCAGAGGTAACGCCACCCTCGATGGGGCATCTGCTCCAAGGATGTTCACGATCGGGTCGTGCACCTCCACTATCTCCTCCGCCTGCAGGTCCATATTACGGGCCATCCTACGCAGGAGATCCTGGTGAGCCCGAAGATCTATCGGAGGGGGACCCGTACATGAAGTGCCCGCCACTGCCTCGTCCGGAGAGGAGGAAGAGGATGCCTCCGGCGGTACCGGATCCAAGGGGGGGTCCTGATCCCCCTGCTCTTGGGCCGGGGCATCACCTGCACTTGGGTCCCTGGTGTCGGATGGCGTGGACACCGAAGCCTCCATGCCTCCTGGCGGAGGCCGAGAGATGGTGGATTCTGGGGCCCTTCTGACCGAGTGACCCGAGCGAGAGGTCGATGGTATTGGAGCCCCTTGCTCTTGGTGGTACGCCCACGGGGTCCAAAACGACCAGTGAGATGGTCCATGAGAGTGGTCCTCTGCCATCTCTTGCCAGTGGCCGAAATTTTGTTCCTCGGCGTGCCCTTGAGGGGGGTATGCCGATCTCGACAGGTCCTCCGAGGAACGAGACGCCGATCTTGACGGCCATGGCGGTGCCGAGAGAGATGAAACCATCCCGGTGGGCTGCGGTGCCGCACGGTGCCGGTCCGGAGATGATCTATCTCTGCGCGGTGCCGGCGATCGGTGCCGGGACCGCGACCGGTGCCGATGACCTCGTCGGTGCCGGGAGTCGGATCTGGACCTCGACGAGGATCTGGAGTATGCCCGGTGCCGGGAGCGACCCCTCGACGTCGAGCGTCGACCGTAGCGGTGCCGAGAGCTACGTCTCGACGTTGATCGGTGCCGACGATCATATCGGTGCCGAGACGAAGAGCGGTGCCGCGAAGAAGATCTTGGCCGCGAGTACGACCGGTGCCGAGACGATATTCGGTGCCGGGACTGCGAGCGGCGTGGGGACCTGCTTCGGGACCTGGATCGGTGCCGAGGTTCCAGCCCTTGTGATGGCGGGCGCATCAAGGCAGGTTTCCCCCTCGACTGGACCGGGCGAGTCAACGGTGCAGTCGGTGCCGGTTGTTGAGGCGGTGCCGGCTCCGTGAGAGCTATTAAGTCTCTCGCCGCCGCGAAGGTCTCTGGAGTCGACGGGAGGCACTGTATCACCGCCGGCCTGGGGGGAGACGCTATTTGCACCGGACTCAACGGCCTCGGCGCCGGAGTCGACGGTGCCGGAGGCACCTGTTTTCGTTGCTCCACCGGCGGACGCGGCTCTACCCCCGGCACTGGGGGAGCTGGCGTCTTCGGCACGGATGTCCCCGTCTTATGGGCTTTTTTATGCCCTGGGGATAAGGACCGGCGCCGAGGCACTTGCTGTGTCTGCGGTGCCGACGAGGTCCGGTGCCGGGGAGGCTTGTCTGACGCCACTCGCGTGGTCGTCGTAGCCGGTGCCGCCGGGGCACTGCGCACCGAGGTGCTAGGTGCCGGGGCCTTGCCCGTGGAAGGAGTGTCCGGGCTAAGAGCCGCCTCCATCAGAAGTTGCCTGAGCCGAAAGTCCCGCTCCTTCTTGGTCCTCGGTCGGAAGGCCTTACAGATTTTACACTTATCTGTCTGGTGTGACTCTCCCAGGCACTTCAGACAGGAGTCGTGCGGGTCGCTCGTGGGCATAGGTTTAGCGCAGGAGGCGCACAGCTTGAAGCCGGGAGCGTTGGGCATGAGCCCGGCCCCGCGGCCGGGGGAGAAAGGGGGGAGACGACCCCCTTAATCCCCTGGACTACTTAGAACAACTTTAAAACTACTTAACTAATTTACAACAAACTCTAGAACTATAACTATAACTACAACTATGATACAACAAGATAAGCTAGGGAAAGTGGAGAACAGCTAAGCAGCGCTCCACAGTTCCAACGACCGTCAGGGGCGGTAAGAAGGAACTGAGGGGGCGCCGGGTCGGCTGGGGTATATATTCAGCGCCATGAAGGCGCCACTCTAGGGGGCTCCACAGCCGACCCGCCGGTGTTGCTAGGGTAAAAATCTTCCGACGATCGTGCACGCGGCGCGCACACACCTAATGGAATGGATATGAGCAAGCACTCGAAGAAGAATCTTAATTGTTTGTTGACCAAAAAAATTAAGAAAGAGCTATATTAACAAGAAATTTTGAGAATGCACACATGGATAATCTTGCCTGTTATTACATCAAACATCAAATCAGTGCACCAATGTACAGTCTGAGGTGCTGGTGTTTTCTTTATACAATAGTTGGACCATCAAAGCTTATTTTTCCTCAAGCATTATCACAAACAGATGTTCTCAAGACTCATCCAGCAAACTTCAGACTCTGAAATCTTCAAACAGTGCCTAAAATTAACGTGGAGGATACCTGCAAAAATAATCTACGAGCAACAATCCAGCTAGGTATTTATTATGATGCACTCATCACCATGGTATTCAAGTGCATAACATAATTACAGGGTTCTACCACATGGGCTAAAGTTGGTCTTTGGTTCTCTTACTTTTTCCATCAGACTGGAGATAAAATGTAAAATATTATTATTGGTAATATTTTGATCAAGAGAAAGTTATGATTAAGAGATGAATCTCATCCTGAAGACCTTGAGATTTGTTGTTTTCCTATTATCTTGTGAAAGGACATTCTAAAATCTAAGCAAGCCACTGTATAAGGTTTGTTTCATGCTTCCACAAGTCCCCGCCCTTGTCCCTGAGGAACCTGGCTGTTGTAGAAGTTATGGTTGCAAAGAAACGGAGGCAGGATCTGAGGTAGCATAGCCTAGGCTTGGCCAATTTGAGGACTTTGAAGATGAGGACTGGAATCAAACTGAGGACAGGGTCTGGACAAACAGGGTGATACGCTCACACCTAGCAGACTGCTGCATTCAGTGGGCAAAGGTAAAACTGAAATCTTGTAAACTTGCGGTGGTAAATCATATTTAAGTTGAAGACCCCAACTAACATATAAAGACAATAATGTCAAACTTGGATATACAAGCATTAAGAAATGGTTGTGACAGAAGTTACTGAAAAACCCAGTGGAGAAGAGAAAATGAGGTATTGTATGTCTGAATATGTAGCAAAGGGGAGTTCCAATGAAGCATTAGAGAGTGACAGTGAAGGTGAAGTCCCCCTACTTCAACTGTGCCTATTTATGCACAAGCAAGCATCACACTCAGAGTAAAAAAAAAAAAAAAAAGCTAGAAGCAAAAACTGATGTAGCCTATGAAAATGGTGACATTACAACAGCTGGAATACTTTGACTTCAGGAAAACATATGGAGCTCCTCAAATGTTAATTTTTTTAGGGGAGAGAGGGTGCAAATTGCCAAAGAATTAAAAATGATATGTACAGATTCTTTAAAAAAAAAAACTATGTAAAAGGAAAAAAATTGCAAAATATAAAAGGAATTATACACACAACTGATGTCCTTGTGTGAACTTACTTTATGTTCCTTCCCCGATTATCTTAACTTTTATTTCTCTCAACAAAGTCAGCTACATGACAATGTTATAATTATAGAACTAGTTCCTATAGCTCCAGCTGAAATAAGCTGAGGATCTAACCCACAATCTTTAGGTCACGATTTTAACAACATTTAAAGACTTGTTTTATAATTGTTAATGTACCAGTGTTTTCTAAAGCTATCATTTAAAAGAAAAGGTTCAACAACGCAATGCAGCAATTAGAACTGCTGTGCTGTAATGTCTGCAATGTTTTAGTTTTATTATATACACAGATCTATGTGTTGGGTAGGGCAAATTGACATAGTGGATGCACTACTGATTTGTCAGCATCAGTTGTGCACTGCTTTGTAAAGTTCCATGTCTTAAGTGGCAATTTTTTTTCTAAGATATGCAACACAAATAGTAGCATAGCTATCATATAGAGTTGTCTTCCAGCTAATTCACCAAACAGAACTTGAAAACAGGTTACAGCTGGAGTCGTCACAGGTACTCCCTCAGCAGGTTCTTAGATTAAAAATAAAACTGGACCAACAGTACACTTAACACACAACTAAGACTCATTTTACTTATTTACCAAAAGTAGATAGCAGCTACCAACAATAGTAATATAATTTTATCCTAACAGTATTGTGAGCCTCAATTTGCCATTTGTAGTCATGTTTGTCCCAACCTATTAAAAAATCCTTTATTTTATTTTATTTTTAGTTGGGTGAAGTATTAGAACGTCAAATGTTTCTTATCCATCTGTTACTAGTATGCCATTCATATCACTTCATAACCAGAGGCAGTTTCATCCACAGTGCTCTGTGATTGCTTCATACAATATACCAGCTTCATAAGTGTGCCAAGCAAGACTGCTGTGCAAACCAGCTTGTTCTTCTCTCTAAACTAATTGTGTCCACTGGGCCAAGTTAATGTAATGGTTTTTCCGTATCACCTTTGCCAACTGTGACAGCTGTTGCAAGGAAGCCTGCAGTGTATAATCTGATGCTTATGGACTCAGCCTCAGTTGTGGCTATGCAAGACATATCAGGGTAATGTGCTCCTCTAAAAGGGTGCCAGCACATGGAATAGTAAACACAATCAATAAAATCATATGGCTCACTACAAAAGTCACTTTATAAGCTATGCCTGGCATACATGTGTTTTTACTTTTGAGTCTCTCAACACCCCCGCCCCCCATTATCTATTTACTGCCTATATTGGTGGAGCTAAACATAAATGATTCTGGACCTATTGGGGGGAGGGATAGCTCAGTGGTTTGAGTATTGGCCTGCTAAACGCAGGGTTGTGAGCTCAATCTTTGAGGGGGCCACTTAGGGATCTGGGGCAAAATCAGTACTTGGTCCTGCTAGTGAAGGCAGGGGGCTGGACTCAATGACCTTGCAAGGTCCCTTCCAGTTCTAGGAGATAGGATATCTCCATTAATTTAATTTAAAGCACTACCATTCAGTATGGGCTGAAACTGCATTAACCCTCCAATTCCAAAATTTTGGTAAAAAGTTAAATCTGCTGCAGTCACAGGTAAAAAAAGTATTGAATGCAAAAACTATGCAGAAACTCCTTGAACTTAAAGAATAGAACTTCTCCTTTAATAAGTGTATCTTGCTGTTTTTTCAACACACTTAGGTAACTGAATGTACCAGCTTTTAATGTTTACTCTATTTAAAAAAAAAGTTATAAAATCCTGCTTTAGCTTTAAAAAAAAAAAAGAAAAAGAAAAAGGAGAAAGTGCAGCAGTACATGTTGCCCAAGGCTGTAGTGGTCAAGGAATAACAAGGTGCGTGACTTAAATATCTTTTACTAGACCAACTTCTGTTGGCCAACTTCTCACCAACAGAAGTTGGTCCAATAAAACATATTATTTCACCCACTTTGTCTCTCTAATATCCTGGGACCAACACATCTACAACATTGTGAAGGAATGTCCTTTTGACAACCGAAATTGGCCTTTCAATGTATGCAATATATATTAGCTTTACCTTACAGTTAGTTATCCAATTAAAAATAATACCACTCACTTTTCTGCCTTTCAAATGTTCTGTGTGGTAGAAATCTCAATCATGACAGTTTAGATACTTCTACAATTTTCCATTTTTAATTCTTTTAATTTTTTTTATTCAGCCTTTTCAGCAATCTCACTTGCTTTTCCTATAATACCTCTTTTTCAGCTGCTGTCATATCTGCCTCAGTCTCCCTTTCTGGCACTAAAACTGGTTTCCTATATTTCAAAAGTGAAGTTACTGTGTTAGTGTTGATGACCGAGTCAAGGGTGGTCTGTCCTAGTGATTGAAGCAAGAATCTGGCCTATCATAGGGTTACCATACGTCCATTTTTTCCCAGACATGTCCTACTTTTCGGCAATCAAACCCCCGTCCGGGGGGAACTGCCGAAAAGCCAAACATGTCCGGGAAAATGCCGGCCGGGCACTTCCCCTCCCGCGGCTGCTCTGCTCCGCTCCTCCCCTCTCAGACTTTAAGAGCCGAGCAGGCCCCAGCCCCCCCGTCCCGCTCGGGTCCCGCAGGGGAACGAACGGGGCTGGGCTGCCGATGCCTCCGCCCCGGGGCCGCCGCGGGATAGCACCACCTGGGCAGTAGCCCAGACGCGACTGGCCAGGGGCTGGGCGCAGCGTGCGCGCTGCTGGGTCCCCGCAGCAGGCCCCGGCTCGGAGGGTTCGGGGGCGCCAGAGCCGCAGCCGCCAAGCGCCATGGCCGCTTCCTCCCCCCGCGGCAGTGGGAGCTGCAGCAGCGGCTGCTCCCGAGTCCCGCTGCCCGGGGGGGAGAACAGCCGCCGCCTGGCCCCGCGGGCCGCCCCCTTCCTCTCCCTACCGCCCAACTGAGTCCTGCCTGCTCGGGACCAGGCCGGACTCTTACTCACCCTGGCCCTGCGCTTCCCCTGAGTCTCCCGGGCCTCCCTCCAGCGCTTGCGGAGGGAGGAGGAATGGTGAGCCTGGGGAAGCGGCGGGGATTCGGGGAGGGAGCCAATCGGGGGAGGAGGGGGTGGAGTCGGGGCGGGGGGGGTGTGTGCGAGCACTTCCGGGCTCCAGGCTCCGGCGCATTTCCTTGTTTGTCCCGCGTCCCGACCGACGTGCGGTCGGGCCGCGGGACAAACAAGGAAATATCGGGACAGTCCTGATAAAATCGGGACATCTGGTCACCCTAGGGGGCTGCCCGGCAAATCCTGAAGCCGGTAGCGCTGGGTCAGCGCCCCAGGGAGGAAGGGGCGGGGAAGGGGCGGAGTTGGGGTGGGGAAATGGGCGGGGCCAGGGCCCGTGGAGGGTCCTCTTTTTTTGTTTATTAGATATGGTAACCCTAGCCTACCAATCAGAGATGAATCCAGAGAGGGCAGGACCTGGGCAAAGTCAAGGGCTGTAGCCGGATTCAAGAAACCAAAGCCTAAGCCGAAGGGTTCACTGGAGTCACAGTCAGATGGCAGGGACAATGGGCTGAGCCAGGAGTCAGGTACAGGCTGGAGTAGGAGCAGGTACAGGCTGAGGCAGGAGCAAGGCCAGAGACAGCATAGGTAGGGATCGAACCAAGCACAGCTGCAGGCTAGGAATGCATTGAGCAACCACTGCCAGCTGCTGCTGCTGAGCTTAAGTATCAGCCTGCTAACTCCTTCAACCAATTAGGTGATGCAGTAAGACAACTTCTATCAGGACCAGCTGTGCTCATCAGGTTGCTAAGAGACTGACTCTGCTGCAGGCTAGGCCAATAACTGTTAGCTTATACTTGGGACCAAAGCCACTTCCAACACATTTAAGCCTCTATTAAGCATCAAAAATTTGTAATATAACAGTTCTTCATCTCTGATCTTGTCTGAACTCCAATACTTGGAATGTAACTATTATGTGTATCTGGTATGTGAATGAATTGTCTACAGCTGTTCTCTTTCATACTTCTAACATCAAATATAATTTATTCCAGTGGTTCTCAAACTTTTTTTTCCGCGGACCACTTGAAAATTGCTGAGGGTCTCGGCGGACCACTTAATGATCTTTGTACAGTTAGCTAAGTATTGTAAAGTACTTTGGATAAAAGCGCTATATAAAAAAAAAAACCTTAAAAATAAATAATTTTTTTTGTTCTACAAATAAAAGCACACAACTCATTTTAATATCAATAGTCTTACCTTTCTAATCCAATAGATATGCCCTCTCTCCCCTGCTGCAGTGGCCCCCCGAGTTGGGGCTGGGAAGGAAGGGGGTCTCTCCAGGCGCGTACCTTAGAGAGACCTGTCCGCAGACCACCTGAAATGGAGTTCGTGGACCACTGGTGGTCCGCGGACCACAGTTTGAGAACCTCTGCTCTAGACCTTCCACAGGACCATGGCAATTGAAAATTAATCATAGAATCACAGATTATTAGGGTTGGAAAAGACCTCAGAAGGTCATCTAGTCCAATCCCCTGCTCAAAGCAGGACCATCACCAACTAAATCATCCCAGCCAGGGCTTTGTCAAGCCAGGCCTTAAAAACCTCTAAGGATGGAGATTCCACTACCTCCCTAGGTAACTCATTCCAGTGCTTCACCATCCTTCTAGGGAAATAGTGTTTCCTAATATCCAACCTAGACCTCCTCCACTGCAACTTGAGACCATTGCTTCTTGTTCTGTCATCTGTCATCATTGCCCAGCTCCATCCTCTTTGGAACCTCCCTTCAGGTAGTTGAAGGCTGCTATCAAATTCCCCCTCACTCTTCTCTTCTGCGGACTAAATAACCCCAGTTCCCTCAGACTCTCCTCGTAAATCATGTGCCCCAGCCCCCTAATAATTTTCGTTGCCCTCCACTGGACTCTCTCCAATTTGTCCACATCCCTTCTGTAGTGGGGGGACCAAAACTGGATGCAATACTCCAGGTGTGGCCTCACCAGTGTCGAATAGAGGGGAATAATCACTTCCCTCGATCTGCAGGCAATGCTCCTACTAATACAGCCCAATATGCCATTGGCCTTCTTGGCAATGAGGGCACACTGCTGATTCATATCCATCTTCTCATCCACTGTAATCCTCAGGTTCTTTTCTGCAGAACTGCTGTTTAGCCAGTCGGTCCCCAGCCTGTAGCAGTGCATGGGATTCTTTCTTCCTAAGTGCACTTGTCCTTGTTGAGCCTCATCAGATTTCTTTTGGCCCAATCCTCCAATTGGTCTAGGTCACTCTGGACCCTATCCCTACCCTTCAGCATATCTACCTCTCCCCACATCTTAGTATCATCTGTGAACTTGCTGAGGGTGCAATTAATCCAATCATCCAGATCATTAATAAAGATGTTGAACAAAGCTGGCCCCAAGACCAACTGCTGGGGCACTCTGCTTGATACTGACTGCCAACTAGACATCAAGCCATTGATCACTACCTGTTGAGCCCGACAATCTAGCCAGATTTCTATCCACCTTATAGTCCATTCATCCAATCCATACTTTTTTAACTTGTTGACAAGAATACTGTGGGAGACCGTATCGAAAGCTTTGCTAAAGTCAAGATACATCACATGCACTGCTTTCACCATATCCACAGAGCCAGTTATCTCATCATAGAAGGCAATCAGGTTGGTCAGGCATGACTTGCCCTTGGTGAATCCATGTTGACTGTTCCTGACCACCTTCCTCTCCTCCAAGTGCTTCAAAATGGATTACTGGAGTACCTGCTCCATAATTTTGCCGGGGACTGAAGTGAGGCTGACCAGTCTGTAGTTCCCCGGGTTCTCTTTCTTCCCTTTTTTAAATATGGACACTATATTTGCCTTTTTCCAATTATCCAGGACCTCCCCTGATCGGCACGAATTTTCAAAGATAATGGCCAATGGCTCTGCAATCACATCAGGCAACTCCCTCAACACCCTTCGATGCATTAGATCTGGGCCCATGGACTTGTGCACGTCTAGCTTTTCTAAATAGTCCATAACCTGTTCTTTCATTACTAAGGGCTGCTCACCTCCCCCGCATACTGTGTTTTCCAGTGCAGCAGTCTGGGAACTGACCTTGTCTGTGAAGACGAAGGCAAAAAAAGCATTGAATACTTCAGTTTTTTCCACATCATCTGTCATGAAGGTCCAGAACTTGCTACTTACCAAGTTCAGCCAACGGGAAAGCTATTAAGAACCAAAACTACATAATTATTAAGGTTAAGATAAAGGTTACGATTAAGGTTAAGATTAAGATAGTCACATTAAAAAAGCAGAAAACAACTGAACATGTACAAATTTGAACAACTGGAAGCCAGAGGGGTCACCTCCCCAACATACTGCTCTCAGTGGGATGGGAATCAAACTGGAAAATCAATGAAAGAAGCTTTAAGAGGTAGGAAAATCCTGGACAGCAATTGGTTGCCATCCTGTCAGGCAAAGCAAGGGGGGGGGGGCTTTACAGAAAAGTTTACTTCTGCCTCTTGCAACCCATTAATAATAAATCGGAACATCTCGATCTTGAAATGCACCTCTCAGTGATTGTATAATATAGGTAGTGTTCCACATTTTCAGCTTTTACCGATTTACACTGATAAATTACCAGGTTTTTTTTAGTAAAGGAGTTCAGTTTTTATTGATTTATACATATTTATCAATCCACTCAGTATTTTTGGGGTACTTATTTTTGTTAAACACTAAAGTTTAAGAACATAAGAATGGCCATACTGGATCAAACCAATGATCCATCTAGCCCAGTATCCTGTCTTCCGATAATGGCCAATGCAAGTGCCCGTGAGGGAATGAACAGAACGGTAATCATCAAGTGATCCATTCCCTGTCGCCCATTCCCAGCTTCTGGCAAACAGAGGCTAGGGATACCATCCCTGCCCATCCTGGCTAATAGCCATTGATGGACCTATCCTCCATGAACTTATCTAGTTCTTTTTTAAATCCTGTTATAATCTTGGCCTTCACAACATTCTCTGGCAAAGAGTTCCACAGGTTCACTGTGCATTGTGTGAATAAATACTTCCTTTTGTTTGTTTTAAACCTGTTGTCTATTAATTTCATTTGGTGACCCCTCGTTCTTGTGTTATGAGAAGGAGTAAATAACACTTCCTTATTTACTTTCTCCACACCAGACATGATTTTATAGACCTCTATCATATCCCACCTTAGTCATCTCTTTTCCAAGCTGAAAAGTCCAAGTTTTATTAATCTCTCCTCATACAGAAGCTGTTCCATACCCCTAATCATTGTTGTGGCCCTTTCTGAACCTGTTTCAATTCCAATATATCTTTTTTGAGATGGGGCGACCACATCTGTACGCAGTATCCAAGATGTCGGTGTACCATGGATTTAGATAGAGGCAATATGATATTTTCAGTCTTATTGTCTATCCCTTTCTTAATAATTCCCAACATTCTGTTTGCTTTTTTGACTGTCGCTGCACATTGAGTGGAAGTTTTCAGAGAACTATCCACAATGACTCCAAGATCTCTTTCTTGGGTGGTAATAGCTAATTTAGACCCCATCTTTTAATATATATAGTTGGGATTATGTTTTTCAATGTGCATTACTTCGCATTTATCAACACTGAATTTCATCTGCCATTTTGTTGCCCAGTCACCCAGTTTTGTGAGATCCTTTTGTAGCTCTTTGCAGTCTTCCTGGGACTTAACTATCTTGAGTAGTTTTGTATAATCTGCAAATTTTGCCACCTCACTTTTTACCCCCCCTTTCCAGATAATTTATGAATATGTTGAACAGGACTGGTCCCAGTACAGACTCTTGAGGGACACTACTATTTACCTCTCTCCAGTCTGAAACCGGTCCATTTATTCCTACCCTTTGTTTCCAATCTTTAACCAGTTATCAATCCACGAGAGGACGATCCCCTCTTATCCCATGACAGCTTACTTTGCTTAAGAGCCTTTGGTGAGGGACCTTGACAAAGGCTTTCTGAAAATCTAAGTACACTATATCCTCTGGATCCCCCTTCTCCAACATGCTTGTTGACCCCCCCTCGAAGAACTCTAGTAGATTGGTGAGGCGTGATTTCCCTTTACAAAAACCATGTTGACTCTTCCCCAACAAATATTGTTCATCTCTGTGTCTGACAATTTTGTTCTTTATTGTAGTTTCAACCAGTTTCCCGGTACCGAAGTCAGTTACTGGCCTGTAATGGCTGTGATCACCTCTGGAGCCCTTTTAAAAAAATTGGTGTCACATTAGTTATCCTCCAGTCATTTCGTACAGAAGCTGATTTAAATGATAGGTTACAGACTATAGTTACTAGTTCTGCAATTTCACATTTGAGTTCCTTCAGAACTCTTGGGTGAAAACCAGCTGGTCCTAGTGACTTATTACTGTTTAGTTTATCAAATTGTCCCAAAACCTCCTCTAATGACACCTCAATCTGGGACAGTTCCTCAGATTTGTCACCTAAAAAGAATGGCTCAGGTTTGGGAATCTCCCTCACATCCTCAGCCGTGAAGACCAATGCAAAGAATTCATTTGGTTTCTCCACAATGGCCATATCATCCTTGAGTGCTCCTTTAGCATCTCGACAGTCCAGTGGCCCCCACTGGTTGTTTAGCAGGCTTCCTGCTTCTGATGTACTTTCAAAAAAATAATAGCAAAAATTCTTTTGTCTTTGGCTTGCTGTTCTTCAAATTCTTTTTTGGCCTTCCTAATTATATTTTTACACTTCATTTGCCAGAGTTTATGCTCCTTTCTATTTTCCTCACTAGGATTTAATTCCACTTTTTAAAGGATGCCTTTTTGCCTCTCACTGCTTCTTTTACTTTGTTGTTTAGAGACGGTGGCACTTTTTTGGTTCTCTTACTATGTTTTTTTAATTTGGGGTATACATTTAAGTTGAATCTCTATTACAGTGTCTTTTAAAAGTTTCCATGCAGCTTGCAGGGATTTCACTTTTGGTGCTGTACCTTTTAATTTCTGTTTAACTAACCTCCTCATTTTTGTGTAGTCTCCCTTTCTGAAATTAAATGCTACACTGTTGGGCTGCTGTGGTGTTTTCCCCACCACAAAGGAATTGTTGCGAATTACGCAATTGTTGTGTCCTGCAACTCTGATATTGAAGCAGTTCCACAATGTAAAACACAGAACACACACACGGTGGAGGTCGGAAAATCAAACAACATTAATATTGTGCTATGATTAGGCCACAAGGAGATGCTGCCTGCCTACTTCTGTGCATCCATTCAGTATGGCACTGAAGTTAAAGAATAAATCCTCCACAGATAAAGATATGTATTGCCCTCTATTCACCTGGTTACTTCCTTTAATGCCAATCTCATGGGTTTGGATGGGCAGCCCTGGGTTCTTCTAGTTCCCCACACAGCCAGTCCTGCTCTTTCTGTGGCTGGCTCCAGACTTCCCCCAAAATGGCTTTTCCCTCCTCCAAGGCTCCCGGGGAGGGCATCTTACTCCCAACTGGTCAGGCTAGCTCTTCTTCCCATGCTTTCCCATGTCAATCATTTCACTGTGCCCCTCCACTGAGCAGGCACACTTGCAATCCTTCCCCAACCAACAGGGGCCCATGTTGTTCTACATAGTCTCTCTCCTCTCCCACTCTGAGTTGCCTAGCAGACTCCGCGTCTGCCCTTGGTTCCCCCTTCCTATCGCTCCCTAAACTACCTCAACTACCAGCACACAGAAACCTAGGTAAATTCCTTGGGGGTTACGGATAGATAAAGTAAAAAAGGTAAACATGGGGAGAAAAGGCAAATTATGCCCAAATATCAACAAGGAAATCAGTGCTTAGATATTTTCAAGAAAAGTAAAGATGGGAATGAAGAGGCTGCATTGAGCTGCAAGTACTGCAGCATTGAGGTCAGTGCTCGCACTGACAGAATAAAGGAGCATGCTGAAAGTAAGTGACGCAAGAAGCTTAAAGAAGAAAGTGACCTTCAGGATAAACAGTAAATATCAGGAGCTTCCACCAGGGATTTAATGGAAGAGAGGACACAGCATGATTGTGTCAATGAATTTGTGCATGCTCTTTGTTTCACTGGACAACCACTGTTAATCGCAGAGGCGCCTATTGGTGACTTTGTGCAATAATACTGTCCAGCAGCAAAAATCCTTTCTAATGCAGACAACCTCACTCATCAGATGATTTAGTATCTAAACTGATGGAACGAATAAATGGAAATGTGATTTCTAGTCTGATTTCTGACAAGTCTCCTGATGCTTGGACCATCCGATTCTTGGCACCTTTTTTTTTTTTTTAAATATCAAAGTGAATAAATCCGTATTGTTTTGTGCTGATGTGACATTCATCCCCTCTGCTGACAGCCATTTTATTGACGCAGGAATAACTGACATGTTTGAGATATACTAACTAATTTGGTGAAATGTGGCCACAACTAATACAGATTCTGCTTCCTACAAGTCTAAGTTTGCACGGCAGATTAAACTCAATCAGAAACCAGAGCTACTATGTATTACCTGTCCTGCTCATCTGATTAATGTTACACTGTCAGCAGCAACTGCTACAGAAGAAATGAAAGACATGAAATCTTGCATCATTGGATTCTGGGCTGTTTTCAAGAATGTGAACAAATTGAAGGCTTTGTTTTACACAGTGCGAGACAAGTGCAGAGCCAGCTGCCAATTAAAGTACCCCTGTTGTGCCACATCGGTGGGTGAGCTTATATTTCACTGCCTGTCATGTAAATAATGTGTGGACTGTGCTAATGCGTCTCCTAGATCATCTTGAGTTTGATGGTTCTAAAGCAGAAACTCTGAAGAGACTGGAAAATAACCAAAATGACCGCCAGATTATGCACACCAAACTAGTAATAGAATCACAGACCTGAAAAGGACCTCGAGAGATCATCTAGTCCAGTCCCCTGCACTCAAGGTAGGACTAAGTATTATCTGGAGCAGGAGTAAGCAACTTATGGCATGCGTGCCAAATGCGGCACGTGAGCTGATTTTCAGTGGCACTCACACTGCCCAGGTCCTGGCCACTAGTCTGGGGGGCTCTGCATTTTAATTTAATTTTAAATGAAGCCTCAAATATTTTAAAAACCTTATTCACTTTACATACAACAATAGTTTAGTTATATATTATAGACTTATAGAAAGAGACCTTCTAAAAATGTTAAAATGTATTACTGGCATGCGAAACCTTAAATTAGACTGAATAAATGAAGACTCGGCACATCACTTCTGAAAGTAGGAAGAGACCTTCTAAAAACATTAAAATGTATTACTGGCATGCGAAACCTTAAATTAGACTGAATAAATGAAGACTCGGCACACCACTTCTGAAAGCTTGCCGACCCCTGATCTAGACCATCACTGACAGGTGTATGTCAAACCTGCTCTTAAAAATCCCCAGTGACGGAGATTCCACAACCTCCCTAGGCAATTTATTCCAGTGCTTAACCACTCTGACAATTAGGAAGTTTTTCCTAATGTCCAACCTCAACTGCCCTTGCTGCAATTTAAGCCCATTGTTTCTTGTCCTATCCTCAGAGGTTAAGAACAACAATTTTTCTCCCTCCTCCTTGTAACAAAGTTTTATGTACTTGAAAATTGTTATCTTGTCCCCTCTTGTCTGCTCTCCTCCAGACTAAACAAACCCAGTTTTTCAATCTTCCCTCATAGGTCATGTTTTCTAGACCTTTAATCATTTTTGTTGCTGTTCGCTGGACTTTCTCCAATTTGTCCACATCTTTCCTGAAATATGGCGCCCAGAACTGGACACAATGCTCCAGTTGAGGCCTAATCAGCGGGGAGTAAAGCGGAAGAATTACTTCTCTTGTCTTGCTTACAATACTCCTGCTAATATATCCCAGAATGATGTTTGCTCATATTTAGCTTGTGATCCACTAAGATCCCCAGATATCTTTCCACAGTACTCCTTCCTGGGCAGTCATTTCACATTTTGTATGTGTGCAACTGATTGTTCCTTCCCAGGTGGAGTACTTTGCATTTGTCCTTATTGAATTTCATTCTATTTACTTCAGTCCATTTCTCCAGTTTGTCCAGATCGTTTTGCATTTTAATCCTAGCCTCCAAAGCACTTTCAACCCCTCCCAGCTTGGTATCGTCCGCAAACTTTGTAAGTGAACTCTCTATACCATTATCTAAATCACTGATGAAGATATTGAACAGAACCGGACCCAGAACCAATCCCTGTGGGACCCCACTCATTATGCCCTTCCAGTAGGACTGTGAACCACTGATAACTACTCTCTGGGAACGATTTTCCAACCTTATAGTAGCTCCATCTAGGTCAGAGGTGGGCAAACTTTTTGGCCCAAGGGCCACATCTGGGTACAGAAATTGTATGGCGGGCCATGAATGCTCATGAAATTGGGGGTTGGGTTGCAGGAGGGGGGTGAGGGCTCTGGCTAGGGGTGCGGATTCTGGGGTGGGGTCAGAAATGAGAAGTTCAGGGTGCGTGAGGGGGCTCAAGGCTTGGGCAGAGGGTTTGGGTGAGTGTGGGGGTGAGGGCTCCAGCTGGGGGTGCGGGCTCTGGGGTGGGGCTGGGTATGAGGAGTTGGGTGTGCAGGAGGGTGCTCCAGGCTGGGACCAAGGGGTTCGGAGGGTGGGAGGGGGATCAGGGCTGGGGCAGAGGGTTGGGGAAGGGGTCAGGGATGCAGGCTCCAGGCAGCGCTTAACTCAAGCAGCTCCTGGAAGCAGCAGCATGTCCCCACTCCGGCTCCTACGCGGAGGCATGCTGCCCCATCCACAGGCACTGTCTCTGCAGCTCCCATTGGCCTCGGTTCCCAGCCAATGGGAGCTGCGGGGATGGCGCTTGGGGCAGGGGCAGCATGCGAAGCCCCCTGGCTGCCCCTATATGTAGGAGCCAGAGGGGGGACATGGCACTGCTTCTGGGAGGTGCATGGAGCTGGCATGCCGGAGCAGGGCAAGCCTCAGACCCCGCTCCCCGTCTGGAGCTCGAGGGCCAGATTAAAACATCTGAAAGGGCAGATGCAGCCTCCGGGCCGTAGTGTGCCCACCCCTGATCTAGGTTGTATTTCCCTAATTAGTTTATGAGACAGTCATGCGAGACAGTATCAAAAGCTTTACTAAAGTCAAGATATATCACCTCTATCGCTTCCCCCCATCCACAAGGCTTGTTATCCTTTCAAAGAAAGCTATCAGGTTGGTTTGACACAATTTGTTCTTCACAAATCCATGCTGACAATTATTTATCACCTTATTATCGTCTAGGTATTTGCAAATTGATTGCTTAATTATTTGCTCCTGTACCCGGAAAAGATAATGAAGTCATTAAGCTGACTGGTCAGTAATTCCCCAGGTTGTCCTTATTTCACTTTTTATAGATGGGCACTATATTTGCCCTTTTCCCATGTTCTGAAATGTCTCTCGTCTTCCATGACTTTTCAAATGTTCATTATTGATAACCTGACACACAGAAAACACTGGAGTTTTCTCTGACTACTGCCAATATGTTTGCCAATACAGATGTTTACTGGATTCTGACAACCATAATGCCAGCTGAATCGAGCACAAAAGCTGCAAGGAAAAACCCAGGTGTTTCTGGAAATCTTTCCCACTCTGGAACACGAGAAAACCAAAAGGGCATTCAAAACCTTCAACCCCGAAGTGTTTGGTGTCAAAGATTATTTTTAGACTGTCATCCAGGTGTTGCACCCTTTTCTCAAGGTGAATTTTGCAGCCGACTATGACCATTATGCTAAAGTGTTTCAACCATTTGCCACTAAAGATGAACTTTCAAATCTGAAAGGGGAATTTAATACTTACCTTAACTTTCCTAACCCTGACAATGTGAAACAGGATGTGCTGGCTTTTTGGAACAGCTATCAAGACACACTTCCCAACTTCAGCAAAGTGGCACGGTGAGCTATGAGTGTACCCCTAAATCTACTTATGTAGAGCGCATATTTTCAAAGTTGGACTACCTCCAACAAAGAAAGAGGCTCAACATGAGTGGGGATATTTTAAAGAAGATTATGCGAGCGTATGCAAACCAGGCTTTCCGGAAAAAACTACTAGCTCCAAGAGAGACAAAACAGATCTTTGTACATTAAAAAAAGTTTCAAACATACTGTAGTAAAATGTGTATATTACTAAAAAGCAACAGAGGGTCCTGTGGCACCTTTAAGACTAACAGAAGTATTGGGAGCATAAGCTTTCGTGGGTGAGAACCTCACTTCTTCAGATGCAAGTCTTGCAGGACCCTCTGTTGCTTTTTACAGACTAACACGGCTACCCCTCTGATATATTACTAAAGTTTTTTTGTTTTTCTTCCCCCCCCCCCAATTTTATTTTTAATCTGAGTTCATTCTGGTTTTCATGTTTATTTTCCAAACTCTGAAAAATTCCCAGATTTTTTTTTAATAAATAAAAACAGAAAATACAGACCCCTAAATATAGGTAACAACCCTATACTAACGTTAGCACTGAGAAATAAAGTAATAGCTTAAACATGTCTCCCATTGTCAGATTAACAACATTCTTGCATCTTACCAAAGTGACCACACTTTATGTTTTGTATTTTTCATGGGTTTTAGCCCATGAAAGTTTATGTCCAAATAATCTGTTAGTCTCTAAGGTACCAAAAGTACTCCTCGTTGTTTTCACACTTTATTTAAATATTTGATTCTGTCACTGAAAAGACTGGGGGAAATTGCCTGGGGGAAATAGCTGGGAAAGTGGTGCAACAGAATCCTCTTTTCGTCCTAAATCCTGAGGAAGGGTGAAGAGCACTTACTCAGACTGTAGCTGCTATTACAGCACTCTCTGCCCCCATCATATGCAGAATTTGGAATGAGTAAATTCTCACTGTTGATTAAGCTACTGGCTATACCTCTGCTAATCCTCCAATCTGCTCACATTTGCATTTCTACCATCAAGCAGTCCCCCCCAGTTAGCTGCTTATAGCATTGCTCCTAATTCAAAGGTTTGCACAATCTTCCTAGGGAAGAACTCCATGATTTGTCCCTACTGTGGTTTAGGTCTTGAGAGCTCAATATTGCAAGGTGCTGAGCACTCTTCAAGTGCGGATAGCTCTCAAGTTCTACTTCAGTGGAGCTGAAGGCACCCAACACTTTGCAGAGGTTATCAGCAACTTGGAGGATCCATGAACTCCAGTAATGGATAAGTCCTGGCCTATGTACAGTATAATTATATGTAATACTGAAATAAAATATTTTAAATAATAGTCATCCAAAAGGAAGCTTAAATTTCTATACAACCTTCTGAATTTTCTCTACATCTATTGCCAAGGCAACAAATTCTTATAGTGTTCCTTGTTCAAAGATAATGTAATAGGGCTGTCAATTAATCGCAGTTAACTCACGTGATTAACTCAAAAAAATTAATCGCAATTAAAAAAATTAATTGCGATTAATTGCGCTGTTAAACAATAGAATACCAATTGAAACTTATTAAATATTTTTGGATGTTTTTCTACCTTTTCAAATATATCGATTTCGTTTACATCACAGAATACAGAGTGTACAGTGCTCACTTTATATTATTTTTTATTATATTTGCACTGTAAATTGATAAAACAATAGTATTTTTCAATTCACCTCATACAAGTACTGTCGTGCAATCTCTTTATTATGAAAGGCAACTTAAAAATGTAGATTTTTTTTGTTACATAACTGCACTCAAAAACCAAACAATGTAAAACTTTAGAGCCTACAAGTCCACTCAGTCCTACTTCTTGTTCAGCCAATTGCTAAGAGAAACAAGTTTGTTTACATTTACCGAGATATTGCTGCCCGCTTCTTATTTTCAATGTCACCTGAAAGTGAGAACAGGCATTCACATGACATTGTTGTAGCTGGCATTGCAAGATATTTATGTGCCAGATGCGCTAAGATTCATATGCCTCTTCATGCTTCAGCCATCGTTCCAGAGGACATGCGTCCATTCTGATGACATTCGTTAAAAAAATAATACGTTAATTAAATTTGTGACTGAACTCCTTGGGGAAGAACTGTATGTCTCCAGCTCTGTTTTACCCTCATTCTACCATATATTTCATGTTATATCAGTCTCGGATGATGACCCAGCATGTGTTGTTCGTTTTAAGAACACTTTCACTGCAAATTTAACAAAATGCAAAGAAGATACCAATGTGAAATTTCTAAAGGTAGCTACAGCACTTGACACCAGATTTAAAAATCTGACGTGCCTTCCAAAAGGCACTGAGAGGGATGAGGTGTGGAGCATGCTTTCAGAAGTCTTAAAAGAGCAACACTCCAATGTGGCAACTACAGAACACTAACCACCAAAAAAGAAAATCAACCTTCTGCAGGTGGCGTCTGATTCAGATTATGAAAATTAACATGCGTTGGTCCGCACTGCTTAGGATCGTTATCAAGCAGAACCCATCACCAGCATGTCCTCTAGAATGGTGGTTGAAGCACCAAGGGACATAATCTTTAGCGCATCTGACACGTAAATATCTTGTGGTGCCAGCTACAACAGTGCCATGCAAATGCCTGTTCTCACTTTCAGGTGACGCTGTAAACAAGAAGCAGGCAGCATCATCTTCTGCAAATGTAAACAAATCTGTTTGTGTGAAGTAGAACTGATTGGACTTGTAGGCTCTAAAGTCTGACATTGTAGAAAACATCCAAAAATATTTAAATAAAATAGTATTCCATTATTATTTAACAGCGTGATTAATCGTGATTAATTTTTTTAATCGCTTGACAGCCCTATAATGTACATAAAGAAAAAAAGGGATTTCTAAAGGTAAAAAATTATTTTGCATACTCTAACTCGCTGTAACTTCTGATTCTAAAAGGCAGGTAATAAATTATTTGATTTTTAAAAGGGTGATCTTTAATAGCATATTACTTGCTTACATAACATTGTTTCCTATGAAGATTTGAAGGTCTGGGAAACACACAGCTGGCTCACTAAATTCAAAGCAATGAATCCAAAGTAGAAGATTTAAGGAAAGAGAATGATAATTATAACATGAAAATAACTTGATTCAAAACATCAGTCTAAAATATATTAAATAGTAATACCTTGCTCTTAATCAGCACCTTGCATTCAAGTACCTCAGGGGGCTTTGCAAACATGAACTAATTAAGCAATACAGCATCACTGTTCGGAGAAAGTAAGATCATTCCACCACTGAAATGCACCCACCTCAGGGATAGAAGGCAGCAGATGTTTGCTTACAATTAACAGTAACACTACACAGTTGTTTAGTTCAAGGAGCAATAGTACAAGGAGTGAAGAATATTGTACCCCGCTGGAATTGCAGGGGGGAATTTTAAGTAGGTAGAGTATGAGTTTAATTACCCAAGTCAAAATTCAACCAGCATACTGGAGGTAAGTGGAGCTATTACAAAATGTGTTTAAAAATTTCATGACACAAGTGGGCAGGATCTCAGATATACATCATTCCCTCAGTGTTACATCCCCATTATTAATTGAGTATTGACTCTAGGAAAGCGATTCCTACTGTATAACCAACACCACCTCCAGCAGTAATTGCTTAGGTGTTCCTTCAAAGACTGCTATTCTAACACTGAACTAGTATTACCCTATTTAATTTGTAAAATCTGACAGAATTACAACACATCATATTGTGTTTGCTACAGAGCACTAAATCATTTAGGCACTGATTTAGGAAAGCAATTCTATTTAGGAAGGACACTTAAGCCATTGTTTAAAGTCCCACTGAAGTTACTGGGACTTATACACATACTTAAGTGCTTTTTCTAATTGGGACTTTAGGGTGCTCCTTTCAAGCTCTGGTAGATAATTCTTTACAATTTCAAAGTGAATAAGATTTGTAAAGTAATGAAAAATAACTTCTCTGAACACAAGCTCAATGAAATCAATATTCAAACCACAATACTGGCTGCCAGGGTCCTAGCTATTATACCCGCTATATTTTATGCTGCATTAGATAGGGGATATTAGAGGCTCACTGCTACTTATTTACTCCTTCGCATCTTTTGAAAAATCTCCAAATATGTCTGAAAGCACTGCAGATACAGTAGACTGGAGCGTTGGAAGATAAAATGAATGGGTGATGGGATGTACATGCCCCACATTGGACAAGAAGAGGTTAACATATTCTGGGTGGAGGAAGCCATGCCCCATCGCCACTGTTGGGCATACTCCAACTGGGGCCTCAGTATAAAAGAGAGCAGCCCAGCTCAGTCAGGGCTGACTGCTAAGGAGAGAGGATGCATATTGCAGGCTCCCTCTCAGGAGCTGCTGAAGTCCCAGATTGCGGAGGCCAAGTGTGAGGAGATCCAGGTGGATATCCAGCTGCCTCCTGAAGACCAAGAACAGACGGAGTCATGGGGAGTTTTGCAAGCCGACGATCCCAGAGACCCAGGAGACTTGTGTACAGCAATGCTGGAAAACTGGGTTGGAAGTAACCTAGGGGAACTAGACATTGATCTGGTTGTGGAACCCGGCCAAAGGCAGTGTGTTTCGGATGGATCCCTGCTAACATTCTGGTGAATCCATTCACCGCTATCAGGGTCCTGGATTGGGACCCAGTTAGCAGGGAGGGCCCGGGTCTCCCTACCCCGGCCACCAGCCACCCTTTGGCTTCCCCACTGGCTACTAGGCCGCACAGCCCTAATTAAGAGAGAAGCCATATTGACTCTGACCACTAGGCCATGCAGCCCTGCAGAGGTGGGCGGCCATATTGACTCTGGCCACTAGGTCACAGGGCCCCGAATACGAGGGTAGCCATATTGGCTCTGGTTACAGGGCCCCACAGCCCTGCAGAGGTGGGCTGCCTTATTGACTCTGGCCATTAGGCCATACTGCCCTGAGGCTAAGGGTGGCCATTTGGACTCAGCCGTGGGCCTAAAACGCCCTTCCCCCGCCCACCCCAAAGGGTGATGGGGAGTACTTGCCCCGTGACAGGGTGTCAGCTTCTAAATATATTCCAGGAGATTAATAACTGCAACAAAGCATCAGTCAGTCTTTTTAGGCCTTAATATTGCTTCTCTGACAGTTAAACTCATTTTAGCATTCAAAGGTGTTACTATTGCAAAAGGACAACTGCCATCCATATGGACACATTATATTTTTGAGTTGAAAGAGACAAGAAATCACATTGAACCTATAATTTTATGTGAGTAGCATTTTGGTCACTCTTTCTTCTGTCACTAGATGTACCAGAAGTGCCACCAACGCTGAAGAGAGTAAAAGAGGCAGTCAGAGACAAAAAAGACATCCTTTAAAAACCTAGTGAGGAAACAGAAATGAGCCTAAACTCTGGCAAGTCAAGTGTAAAAGTATAATTAGGCAGGTTAAAAAAAGAATTTGAAGAGGAACTCTCAAAAGACACACAAAAAATGTATTTGCTGTTAGTTTAAGTACATCAGAAGCACAACGCCTTCCGAACAATCAGTGGGGCCCCTGGACAATCCAGGTGCTAAAGGAACACCCATAAAAGGCAAAGTCATTGTGAAGAAGCTAAATGAATACCTAGCATTGGTCTTCACTGCAGAGGATGTGAGGGAAAGATTCCCATGCCTGAGTCATTCCTTTTAGGTGACAGATCTGAGGCACTGTCCTAGATTGAGGTGTCAACAGAGGAGATTTTGAAACTAGTTACTGTTTAATTTATTAATAAGTCACCAGGACCAGATGGCATTCACCCAAAAGTTCTGAAGGAACTCAAATGTGAAATTGCAGAACTACTAACTGTGGTATGTAACCTATTACTTAAATCAGGCTCTGTACCAGATGACTGGAGGATAGCTAACGTAATGCCAATTTTAAAAAAAGGCGGAAGAGGTGATCCTGGCAAATACCATGCAAGGTGAGCGTACCTTCAATACCAGGAAAACTGGTTGAAACAATAGTAAAGAACAGAATTATCAGACACATAGATGAACGTGATTTGTTGAAGAAGAGTCAATATAGCTTTTGTACAGGGAAATCATGCCTCACCAATATATTACAATTCTTTGAGAGTGTCAACAAACATATGGACAAAGATGTTCTAGCACATAGTGTACTTCGACTTTCAGAAAGCCTTTGACAAGGTCCCTCACCAAAGGCTTTTAAGCAAAGTAGGCAGTCATGGGATACAAGGAAAGATCCTCTCATGGATCAATAACTGGTTAAAAGATAGGAAACAAAGGATAGGAATAAATGGTCAGTTTTCACAGTGGAAAGAGATAAACAGCAGTTCTGTTCAACATATTCATAACTGATCTGGAAAAAGGGGTAAGCACTGAGGCGGCAACGTTTGTAGTTGATACAAAATTACTCAAGATAGTTAAATTCAAAGCTGACTGCTAAGAGTTACAAAAGGATCTCACAAAACTGGGTGACTGGGCAGATGAAATCCAACGTTGATAAATGCTGAGTAACGCACATAGAAAAACATAATCCTAACAACACATACAAAATGAGGAGTCTAAATTAGCTATTACCACTCAAGAAGCAATCTATCTGTGGATAGTTCTCTGAAAACATCCACTCAGTGTGCAGTGGCAGCCAAAAAAAGTAAACAGAATGTTGGGAATCATTAAGAAAGGGATAGATAATAAGACATAAAATATCATAATGTCACTATATAAATCCATCGTATGACCACACCTTGAATACTTCATGCAGTTCTGGTAGCCCATCTAAAGAAGGATATATTAGAATTGGAAAAAGTACAGAGAAGGGCTGCAAAAATTATTACGGGTATGGAATAGCTTCCATACAAGGAGTTATTAAAAAGATTGGGATTGCTCAGTTTGGAAAAGAGATGACAAAGAGGGATATAATCTAGGTTTATAAAATCATGAATGGCGTGGAGAAAGTAAGTGTTATTTGCCCCTTCACATAACTCACAAACCAGGGCCGAATGGACCAAATTTGTGAGAGTGGCATTGTGACATTGCGGCCTGGTGCATGGGGTCACAGCACTACTCAATCAAATTTGGCCCAGCCAGCTCTCCATCATCATAATGGATGGGCAGTGGGGCAAACCCGAGTGGCACAGCAACCTTGTGAAGCAGGCTGCAAAGCCCGGAGTGGGTAGCCAAGCCTAGCCAGCCCTGCGGGACCAGAGCTGCCACTGAGGAGTAAGTGCAGGGTGGGCTCTGCAACGCCCTACGGCCTCTACCACCCAGCCCAGAGGCAGGATCAAATCCTCCCCACCCCCCACTCCAGCCTCCCACCCAACCTTTTGACACATTCTGGTGATCCAAATTTGGGTTGCGACTCAGAGGTTGAGATACCCTGAACTAGTTCACCTTACTGCTAAGGTGCATACTTTCTTTTCTCCCCCACCCCATATGGATGTTCAACCCCTGGGGATCCACAGACTACGTCTAAGATTTCCAAAGATTTTTAGGGGTCCGCAAATGAAAAAGGTTGAAAACCACTGTTCTAATCTGCTTAAAATCCAGAAAGCTAAGTTCACAAAAACTACTACAGTAATTTAGAATTCCAAGTCTGATTAAAGATGATTGAAGAATGAGCACAGCAGTAAATACCAATTTAACAGCACATGGACCAGCTGCTCATATCACACTTGTGCACAGGCATTCTTTACAATGTCTGTACTAACCAGCTTGGATTCCAAAGACACTTCAGTATCTAAACATGATTATCATCATTATATAGTTATAACAGGTCTCTTGCCTGTCTTCTGACAAAGTGCTCCTAGGATCTGTTTGGGTAATGCCAATGTTAAATGGTACTTCAAAGTGCCCAGACATGGGACTAAAAGCCTTTGTAATACCAGAAAGCCACAGACAGAAGAGCTTTGAAAAATGTACTCTACTATCATCCATTTTTTTTATTCAGTACAGCTGTTGTGATAAGTGGGCCAACAAATTTACCCTAATTGTGAGTTCAACTTTAACAAGTGAGTGAAGGTTCATAAGATGCACAATAATCTATAACAACAAATGTTGATGGGGAAAGGTATGAAAGGGAGGCAGAAAGACTGAATTAGTCCAAACAAAAAGGCCTACTGATATAACTCAAGGAGTGAGTTGAGATCATTCTCGATAAAAAAGAAAAGCATAAAATCAGAAATCAATCAGCCACAATGAGTGCATCGGAAACTATGCCTAATTGATGCACAAAATAGTGGGATAGACTATTCTGCCCATCACTCCCTTTGTGTATCCTTAAAGCAAGAGACTTCAGGAGGAAAATGGGCTACTGGAGCAAGTTGCACCATCATTGCTGCCACCTCCACTGTCTCCCAGAACCCTAAGCCATTGTCCAACTGATACTGAGAGATGTCCTGACCAGACCGGGCCAGAGAGAAGGACCCAGATGACACTGCCACCTCCACCAGCTTCAGCTGAATCCCAACCACCGCCTAGGATGAAAGTGGACTGAACTTTAACAGTAGTAGCAGCTCCAGCCCATCTCAACTAACATCTTCTCTTTTCCCCAAAAGGGCAGTTAGTACCATCTTTGATATCAACTAAGAGAACTGTCCCTCAAAGGAGTTTTCTCTTCTAAAAACTCTCTCCTGGATAAACTCTCTCCTGTGTAACTAAAATGAGAGCCTCATTTAATACTTTAAATTTCAAATGTTTTCACTGTTTTCCCTCTTCTTTATCTTTAATGAAAGGTTAAAAGGATTTTTGATGGTGTGCTTGCCATGGTACTAAGCAGGCTGAGGTCTCTATATACCAAACCCTCAGCCTTGTTTAACACTGTTTAATGTTAGACAGTGACTGGGTTATGCTAACACTTTTGGCCCATATATTCCATCTAAATTAATAAAACGCCTACCCACCCCCTTCCCATTTTGGAACAACCCACTTCAGGCCTACAAGCCAGAGCATGAATGGAAAGAACCAGTTAGCCACAACAGGTTTTTAATTTTTTTTTTAGCTCACTTTAACAGCACACAGTAGCAATTCATGGAGTAATTCACCACAAAAATAAATAAATAAATAAAATCTCAGAAAACAAGGTACTGTCAGGATATTTAGCCAATCAAGTAATGCAACTGAGTGAACAGTTTTAGTTGTTTTGTAGTGAACAAAAAAAACACATGAGCATACACAGCATCAGCAAAGGTCAGATGACTGACTATGGACAGCACAAGGTAGAAAAGATTTGTACTTGTACTTCCTTCATTCCAACAAGTCTTGGTTGCAAGAAGAAAAAAAAGCAGCTGTAAATTATCGGAAGATATTGGAAGTGAATTGGACATCTAACTCTTTGGTTTACTCTTAAGGTTTGAGTCTCAGACCTGTCTTTCCCTCTCCAGGAAGGTAAAAAAAACACCCAAATCTGTGGACTAACATGTTGTAATAGTTAAGGCCCATGTGCAAACAGAAGCTAGTAAGTGTAAGTGCATAAGGTACTTCCACATGCAAATATCCATATTTATAAACATCTATCAAATCTGTCCGCAAAAATCTGCTTTTGTGTTTGCATTTCTTTTTTCAGATGCAACAAGCCTCAAGTTTGTGAAAATCTGACCCTATACTTGAAGCATCCTAAATATTTTCCTTTGCATCTGACCTAATACTCCCCTTTGAAAACAATTTTTTTGTACTAGTCTTTAATTTTCTTCATATTATATTAATGAACAGGACAACCAGCCAAAAAGGGAGGAATGGGCAGGGATCAGGAATGTTAAGTACTTAAAATAAGAAATAGAAAAATCCAGCAGAATCTGTTATCATACAATAGGCATATTTTCCAAACCTGTAATCTTATATAAGATGAGCTGCAAGCAATGTTTTTTTTAAGCAAAACCAGCACTTTAGAACTGTTCTTGCTCCAAAATACAAAAAATGTACCCAAATAGTTTACACTAATAGAAAAAAATGAGGAAGCTCACTTGCTTCCCCACATATATGCTTCATAATTTTCTGAAAACAGAATATTTACTTGCTTGAGCAAGAAAACAAGATTCATATATTTTCTTTATTAGCTATCAAATTACCCTCTCTGTTACTTGATGAAATAGCCTAAATCTTGCTTTAGTCTATGCAAAGAGAAGGAAATCTACTTTCAACATCTCCAATACGAAAGAAAAATGAAAGCATGTGCATGTCATCTTAGGTTCTAGTAATTTAATCAAAACTTTTTACTTCTTGCTGATAGAGTGTGGGACACCACACTCTCTACACAATGAACCAGCTTCTCAGCTAGTATCAGTCCATGTAGCTCCGATGCGGATTTATACTATCTGAGAATCAGAATTCGAATCCCAATAACGGTAAATAAACTGGGGAACAAGGAGTATTATTTTTTGCTTGTGTGCAGTCACCTAGCTATCTACATCCCCATGAAGTGGAGCTGATGTTTTCTGTACCCAAACTTGTTGAAGTGTCCTATGAATAAGGCTTACCTTCTCCCCTTCAGTAGTTAATGTCCCACTACTGGTTCAGTTTCAAGACAAGTGTCCACTTTAAAACACTTCAATGTTTACATATTTATAATGGTTTACTACTTTATATGAAGCACTTTCCATGGTCCTGGGTCATGTTTTTTTTCTTTATTTAACACATTGTTCAGGAGAAGGCTACTAGTATATGTTACTAATTTTTGTAAGCATTTGGAAAAGAGGTATCTTATGTACTGTGACCAGGATAGATCTGTGCAGATGACTAACCAGATATGCAAGGAGAATTTCTGAGCCTAAGGGTTTTCAAAAAGTGAGCCGACTGCAAGTGAGCCAATTTCAAAGTGGCCCTGTGTTCTAAGAAAAGGATGCACATTTGGGGGCAATGCAGCATGACCATCCATGGGGACCGTTTCCACACAAAGATTTTCGCATTTGGGAGATGATATCAGGCATGGAAATATTAGGTCAGGGCAGTGGCTAGGCACTGGATCATTATTCATGGTGCCAGATCAGTAAAACAGAAGCTGTACTTGAGAAAATGCAAAAATTAGCAGTGGGCACATTCCTACAATTGAAATTACCTGGGTACAAAGTAAAAGAAGACATTGTAAATTCTACAGCATCCATCAATGAAACAGGTTATTTAGTCACAAAATATACACAGACTCAGAGCACCACCAAATTAACCCATCAACACATCAAGGACAAAAAAATCTTCATAAGTCTTTCTGAATATCCTAGTTACATGCACAAACATTAGTCCGAGTGCATTTAGATGACCACACAACTCTGTGCTTGTGCACGTAACCATGACTGGATTTTCAGAACAGTTAGATACTTAAAATGACATCTGAAATTTCTCAGCAAAAAACACTCACTGATATCTACACACAATTACCAATTTAGGTGCAGAGTGCTTGGGTTTTGAAATCCAGCTATATATGCATATCAATTTTCATTGATATAGTACAAGATAATTTATGTTCTGTTTTATTTCCCTTTTGACATATACCTGGTAGAGAAGAAATTTAGACTCCTCGTTTGTTTTTTGCGCACTTTTAAGTCAAAGTGACTAAAGTTAAAGGCAAAGACACTAAACTTTAAACGCAAAAGTTTAGCTCTTGCCCACAGGATCCCAAACACATAATAATGTGATTATTCCCGTAAGTAAAGAGAATAGGATGTTCATAAATTCAAAGGTAGTTTAGTTCACAATGAGAAGAATTTCCCAGTCTCCACTACCCAATTTAGTCACTTCGGTATACCTTGTGCAAGCCCCATATGTGGAATTCACCTCTTACTCATCAGCTGTCATTCAGAATGCCCTCAGATTTCTGAGTTAAAACCAAACCTTTACACTATATTCATTTCTTGGTGTTTATTTTTATCAGAGTTAAGCCAAAATGTTGCTTAGCCCATATTAATAACAGAAACACTGACTGGCTGTTAACTTTAGTGGTGTATGCAAACACTCAGATTTCTATTTCCCTATTTTCTAATTAGAATCAAAATTTGATTTTCTAAATCAATTGATATAATCATATTAACTGACCATTTGAAGAGGCTTCAAAATATTTTTTTAATATCCTTCTCATATCCAGCATAAGAGGGGAGAGGATTTTGTTTTGATCCCAGGCTTAATGGGCATCTATTCCAATTATTCTTTGTACACAGTTGGTTAGAAAAAGAAGGCTTTTCTTGTGTCTTTCTGCAAAATCCCTTTTCACAAGCTTGGCAATATCTTCCATTTCTTAGTGGTAGACAGGTTTGCATTATTAATATTTGAAAATGCTCTACGGTATACACACAGAGAATACCATATGGGACTTGAGAATCTGACTGACTGAAATGCTGAGAATGACATCAAAGAAACAGATGCTGTAGGCTTATAATTTACTGAGATATTATGAATATCTAGCTATACCACATTAACAGCTTTTTATACCATCCAGTAGTATTGTATGTGTGACATCATATTATAGCCTTGAGCTGGCTCTGTCTTCTGAATTTTGTCACTGTCAAAACACATACTACGGCTAATTAATCTGCATGTTTTGACCTCAGACGTGAACTGCTTCATACATTCAATCTATAAATGTGGAAGGAAAAAGCAATTCCTTTTATTTTCTGTTACTTTAACAGAGCCTATGAGTAAAAAGTTCTTGCCACAACACCGTCTTTGACTGCATCTGCTATGGATAATTCTATTAATCAGTCACCAATAGACACATACATCCCTTGAACAGTAACAAGTGAGACTCCATAATCACATTTTAGAATGTGGTAACAGTCATATTTCTAAAAAATTTTTGTCAGTTAATCAGTGATGAGGAGCCTGCAAATGATCATGCTGTGAATGATGAGGCTGTTCATTATCTCTTATACAGAAGTCGCATTGAATTTATGATGATCACAGTACATGCTCCTCAGGGGTCTGATCCAAAGTCCACTGAAGTCTCCATTGATTTCAGTGGGCCTTGGATAAGTTCCTAGTTAAGGCAACATGATGTTCAAATGCATAGAATGGGTAGATTAATAATCTCTCCTAGTTTCCTTCTTTCTCTCTCTTTTTCAACCTATACACATGCTTTCCATTTATGTAAGTCTATTGTCCTTTATGTTTTCAGTTAGTCACAAATATATGTTCAATCCTGTTTTCAGGAGGGTTTACAATTTATTTTTTAAAAAACGAAAGGGTTGAATTTTTCAACCTACTAGATTAAAATCTTCAGTCAGTGGGTATAAGAAATACATGGCTGGCATTTATCTGAAATTATAACGTGGAGGGAGGTTTGTGGATCTCTACTCCAACTACTGAGGGGATTTTATTAATTTTTTCCCCAAGGGGTTTGCAACTTTAAGGTATTTTTGGACTTCTGCTTGTTTTGGGCATGTCAGAAAGAGCTAGTAGCCAAATTTGCCCCGCCCCCAAATCTTCATCTCTCTCTCTCAGTTCTACCTTTTGACACATACTGGATTGCTATAACATGCTCTCCACAGGGTTTCCCATGAAGACCACTGGGAGACTACAGCGGAGGTAAAATGCAGCAGCCTCTCTGAAGTGAGGCTAGCCACAGGCAACACATCACCTCAGCTATTCCAAGATTTGCACTGTCTCATTATTAGTTTCTGACTGAAATTCAAGATGTTGACTGCAATCTAAAGTCCTATTCAGTCTGAGTCCTGGATATGAGAGGTATTGCCAAACGTACTACAACAGCCTTTGAGACCAGCTGTGGTGCTTCAACTAATAATCCACAGCTTTAAATATCATGGGGCTGTGGAAGTGTTCCCCAGTGGAAGATTTTTCAACTCTGGAATTTCTTTCCATGGCTAGTCCAAGACCCAGAGTTTGCTGACCTTTAACAAAATATGCAAGAAATCTCCCAGGCTGTTGCCTGAGGGGGTAAAGTTAGTAGGTCAGCAATCAGTTTGTTTTGGGGAAAATCATCTGTTTCTATTAATTATAATACAATTAAAATGATAGAAATAATGTTTTTTAAAGGTTTTGTTTGTTTTTACACACTCACCCACCCATGTCCCTTCAGTTTTGGTAACATTTTATAAATTAAAGAACAAACATATAACACATATCCTCTGCCATTCATTGTCTGCTTCCCTATCACACCCATTCAGCAATAGCTTTACCTGCTTCTAAGAGTACCTGTGGTCCAGTACATCAATAAAGATTTTATTTGGAGGATTTTTTTTCCCTTGTGTCTACAAAGAAGAGTTAAAGGCCATGATCTCCATCAATATTTATTTTAGTAAAACAGAGCTGCTATTTGCATTACTGACATTGAAAATATGTAAACAAAAGTAACAAAATGAAGAGCTAAAATTAAATCAAAATTGTGGCTGCTCCTAAATCGGTGAACAAATAGGAGTGAATGCACCTGCTCAAGAGCACCAAAATCCTGGTCTATGCGGTCAGGAGGACCAGGGCAGAGACTCCCTACATACACTGGTGGAGAGCAGCTAGTACTGAGTAGGAGGAAGTCCACCAGCAGGGAGATGTAAACAAACTCTTCCTGGCACCAATAAAGCCATTTCCTGTATGTTCTGCTGACAAACTGGCTCCTATGGGCCATGCTACGACAGGGTCCTAGATCTGTAATCAGAACATCACAGTTCAATAAAGGACACTTAAGCAACAGTTCCTAAATAGTAATCATCCATACCCCACCCAAAAAGAGCATCTCCAGGTCATGGAGTCCCATGACAAGTTTGACTGAAAACACAGGCACAGAACGCATCCCTCCATGGACTATAAAGAATGAGAGATGGCCAAAGGGAAAAGAAGAGAAGGATTGTCTTCTGGTTACAGGACTGGACTGGGATTCAGAAGATCTGAGCTCACCTCTGGCTCTCTCACACTTGCTGTGGGACTGTGGGCAAATACTTGTTCCATTTATTGCTTCTTGATTATGTATGAAGCAATCTTTTAAAAAGTAATTTTTTCTTCTTGTTTTATCTTAACTTGCTTACTTTTACTAGAAGACTCTCTAAAGGTGTGGGAGCTTCCACCCTCAATTGAAAAAAAAAAAAAAAACAGGTTTGAATATTTCATAGAGCTTCAAGGGTCTGTCAGGTGTTTGAAGTAAGTCATTATCATCATAAAACTTGTAATAGTCTTAGAGGGACTATGTTGTAATTGAAATCAATATATTTGAAAATGTAGAAAACATCCAAAAATATTGAAATAAATGGTATTCTATTATTTTTAGCAGTGTGATTAATTGCGATTAATTTTTGTAATTGCTTGACAGCCCTAATTTTAATGATCAGCAACAATTCTTTAAAGCAAACATCATAGGCAAACTTTCAGTAAAGGAGCGCTGCTATGTAACTTTAAAATAGATTTAATTATGTGACCTCTTTTGTTTGTCATAGCCTCTAAGAAGTAGTTTAAAATAATTAATGCATGGTTGCAATGAAGGTGTCCAGGAATCTATTAGGACTGGGAAAGACATGGTAAGAGGTATTTTAAAAGGCAGAAGTTTTACTGACCAAATGCTTACCACAGCAAGGAATTCATTGGTTACACACTGGAAATTAAGTTCCAGCGAAAGAGGAATAACTAATTTTACTAGTAGGGAATGTGGACTAACTCACCAGTCCCGGAACCAAAGAACACTCTCCATCCTCTGGATTTCAAGTCCCCTTTCTTCGGGGCTTCAAAGTTTTATTTCTTCAAAATAAAGCTGTTTAACACTAGCTCAGCATCTCTGTCCTATCCTTCTCACTCCCTGCAGCTCTTAAACTCCACAGGCCCTCTCTCTGGAAGTCAACATGAGCCTTTCTGCTGCCTTCTCTTTTCTAGCCTGCAGGATTATACTCTGCAGGCTATCCTGAGTCACATATGAACTGGGTTCTTTCACTTGACCCTGCAGAAGCCTTCCTACTCCCTGCAGCACTCATTTGCTCACTGTTACACGAGAGCCTCCCTGTAGATCTCACCTGTTTCCAGCTCCCCTTGCTGAGCTGAGAGCACTCCTTTAGATACTCCCCAGGAAGCAAGCAGTCAGGAGACTCAATCCTGACCCCTTCCTTGCTGGGGCTGATAAATACAACCTATAACTTATCATTCCTAAACATTGATTCTTAAAGGGGTTCTGCCTCAGAACAAGGCTGGCTGGTTTCAGCCCCTACAGCCCTTAAAGAAACAAACCATCTTATTACACAGACATAAGGCCAAATTCTCTGCTAGTGTAAAATGAGAGTAGGACCATAGAGTTAAATGAAGTTTTGCATATTTACACCAGAGAATTTGGCAATAAACTATGGTATGATTTTCTGATTGTGAAACAGACAATAGATGAAGTAATATATATGAATAAATCAAGAACTGTCAGAGGTATCAGACCATTGTTTGTAAGTTCGTTGATTTACCTACCATGCTGAAATTCTTTACTCTTCTTGTTACTCATTTTTCAAATTTTTTCTATTTTTGGTTCCTATCCCTTAAATAGATAACACACAAACATTAAATTTCACTCTTCAGACATAAGCAGACATACCTTTCATTATGGAAGTATTTAAAAGGTACTCTTAAGCGTTCCACAACACTTGCTGTTACCGCCTTCCTGACCATTGAACCAGGTTGCCTCAGTCAGCCGGATCCAGCCTTCGCATGCAATGGGTAGACAGGCCCTAACTCACCGACAGTCTCATACTCATCGGCTACCTTCACCTGGTTTAGCCCACCAGTCGAGATGGTCTCCGGGGTGTCACCGCTGTCGCATGCTGACAGCTACTTGGAGCCACAGGTGAGAGCTGGGTGTCAAGTGAAGACCAAAGTGGATGAGCTACTCCTAGGAGTACGACTGCTCCCCCAACAGAGATACTACCCCTCCCTGACAATCCCATACACGACAAGACACGTAGGCGTCCTGGTCATCCACTGCACCCTGCCCTATCTCCAGCCGTCTCGACTTCTGTCCTGCCACTGGATACAGATAGGAACTGGGAAGAGAGAGTGAGGCTGACATTGCACAACTCTCCCTCAATTTAATCCAATTCACGCGCAAGTCTCGACATCATATCATATTACATCATATCAAGTCCTGTGGCGATGGGCGAGCGACGAAGCAGCAGGTGTGGATACACTGGGAGCTGTAGCTGCGGACCTGCACATAGGCGGCTCAGGCATAATGGTCGTTCCTCACTGACCGAAGCAGCAGTGGAGCTCGGCATCTTCTTGAGCGACTGAGCAGCCCTATTCAGGATTGCACTGCTCACCTCCGTAGAATGAGGAGGGGGCTAGAAAAGGTGCCCTAAACATTGCCTGCTTCACCTTACCCTGGCCAGCATACCGCAGCTGGCGGGGATCCCACAAAAGCGGTCGAACAAAAGCAAAAACAAAATTCAGAGTGACACCGATCACTATTGGCACATGGAATGTGCACACGTTACTGGACAACATCACGGCAGACAGACCGGAGAGAAGAACAGCACTTGTCGCTAGAGAGCTCGCACGCTACAACACTGACATTGCAGCCCTTAGCGAAACTCGCCTTGCTAATGAAGGACAGCTGTCCGAGTCAGGCGGTGGCTATACATTCTTTTGGAGTGGCTGCAGCAGTGATGAGCATCGCGGATCTCGAGTTGGCTTCACCATCAAGAATCTTCTTGTTCGGAAACTTGCCAGTTCCCCCAAGGGTATGAATGACCAGCTCATGACAATGGAGCTTCCGCTTCAAAAAGGAAAACAAGCTACTGTGATCAGCACATATGCTCCTACCATGACCAACCCAGAGGATGTGAAGGATAAATTCTACAAAGAACTAGATACTCTGCTATCATCAGTGTACTGCACAGACAAGCTGATTCTGCTTGGCGATTTTAACGCAAGAGTCGGATGCGATGCTGCAGCCTGGGAAGGAGTCATCGGGAAAAATGGAGTGGGAAACTATAACAGCAATGGCCTGTTACTGCTGAAAACTTGTGCAGCACATGACCTTCTGATCAGCAATATGGTTTTCCGCCTTCCTACCCGTAATGGGACTTCGTGGATGCATCCCCGTTCCAAGCACTGGCATTTGATCGATTATGTCATCATCAGGAGAAGGGACAGACAAGATGTCAGGGTTACAAAAGCTATGTGTGGCGCTGACTGTTGGATGGATCATAGGCTCATAGTATCCAAAATGAAGCTCCGTATCATGCCAAAGAGACGACCACGAGGCTGTAAGGCTCTCAAAAGGATCAACGTGTCGAAGCTGATGAACAGCCGCATCACTGAAAATCTAGCAGAAGACCTAGAGAATGAGCTTGCTGATCTTCGTATTGAGGAGGACGCTGAGAAAGGCTGGGAGCGATTCCGCAACACTGTCCATACAGCTGCATCGAAGGTATTGGGGCCCTTCACATGCAGGCAACAAGACTGGTTTGACGAAAATGATGCAGAAATCCAGGCCTTACTTGCTGAGAAGCACCGCCTGCATCGTGCATATCAAAACGATCCATCCTCAGCAGCAAAGAAGACCACCTTTATCGACGCTCGCAGAACAGTACAGAACCGACTGCGCAAAATGCGGGACTTGTGGCTGAGCACCAAAGCAGATGAAATACAGGCATATGCAGACAGGAACGACTATAAGCAGTTTTATGAAGCCCTCAACACACTCTATGGTCCACAGTCTTCTGGGAGCTTTCCCCTCCTGAACTCTGATGGTACTGTGCTCCTTACAGAGAAGACGCAGATTCTCCAGAGATGGGCTGAACATTCTCAATCGCCCCTCAGTCATCAATGATGAGGCCATTGACAAGATGACAAGGTTGCAGTCAATGACTCCATGGATGCTTCACCAGAAGAGAACAAAGTGAAGAAAGCTATCAATCAGCTGTCAAGTGGCAAAGCCCCAGGGTCAGATGCCATACCAGCAGAGGTGTACAAAGTCGGTGGACCCGTGCTGTTACGGAAACTCACTGAGCTGTTTCAGTCCTTCTGGAAGCAGGGAACCATTTCACAAGAATTTAGAGACGCGTCCATCTTGCACCTCTATAAGAGGAAGGGCAATCGCCAAGTATGCGACAATCACCGTGGAATCTCGCTGCTTTCTACAGCGGGGAAAGTTCTTGCACGGGTTCTGTTGAACCGATTGATCATTCACCTGGAGAAGGGCTTACTACCAGAATCACAGTGTGGCTTTTGCAAGAGACGTGGGACTATTGACATGATCTTTGGTGTGCGTCAGCTACAGGAGAAATGGCAAGAGCAGAATCGTGAAATCTACACAACTTTTGCGGACCTCACGGAAGCATTTGACTCTGTCAGTCGCCAGGGCCTGTGGAGGATCGTGTCGAAATTTGGCTGTCCAGACAGATTTATACGAATGGTATATCAATTTCATCACGGTATGATGGCTCGTGTCCTGGACGACGGTGAAACATCTGAGGCCTTCCCAGTCACCAACGGCGTCAAGCAAGGGTGTATTTTAGCACCCACTTTGTTCAGCATGATATTCTCTGCCACTTTGACTGATGCCTTTCAACACTGCACTGAAGGAGTAGGCCTGAAGTATAGAACTGACGGGAAACTATTCCATCTAAGGCAACTGCATGCCATCACCAAGGTGAAGGAAACTGTACTTCGAGTCTTTCTCTTTGCTGATGATTGTGCTCTGAATGCTAGTACAGAACCAGAAATGCAAGCCAGTATGGACAAGTTTTCAACTGCATGCAACAACTTCGGTCTCACCATTAACATCAAGACGACTGAGGTCATGCACCAGCCAGCTCCCCCGGCTCCATACTCAGAACCGTCCATCACTGTAAATGGACAGAGACTTCAGACAGTGGACCACTTCACGTACCTGGGCAGTATCCTTTCTCGAGCAGTGTCAATCGATGATGAGGTAAACTGCAGAATTGCTAAAGCCAGCTCTGCATTTGGCCAATTGCGCTCCAGCGTTTGGGAATGTCGAGGGATCAGCCTACCAGCGAAGCTGAAGGTCTACCGAGCAATGGTGCTTCCAACTCTGCTGTACGCCTGCGAGACGTGGACTGTCTATCGGAGTCATGCACGAAGGCTCAATCACTTCCACATTTCCTGTCTGCGAAAGCTTCTAAAAATCAGATGGCAGGACCAAGTGCCCGAATCTAATGTCCTTACAAGAGCCAGTCTGCCGTCAGTTCACACATTGCTGATGAGATCCCAGACCAGGTGGGCCGGACATGTCGTGAGAATGTCAGACGAACGCATTTCTAAACAGCTCTTCTACGGAGAACTCACTCAGGGAAAGCGCTCCCATGGAGGACAAAAGAAGCGGTTTAAGGACACGCTGAAGATCTCTTTGAAGTCCTTCGAGATCAACACCACCACATGGGAAACCTTCACACTGAACCATTCAGCATGGCACAGCCTCATTCACACAGGCAGTAATACCTCTGAGGTGAGGCGTATTACTGAGGCTGAAAAAAAACATGAGCTGCGCAAGTCCAGAGCTGCTCGTACATCATCAACAGTGCCATTACATGTCTGCCCGACGTGTGACAGGACGTTTCACGCCCGAATCGGACTGATCAGTCATCTTCAGACGCACAGAGCCCGTTCATCAAAAGAATGAGTTGTTGAGGTCTTCATCGATCACGATGGACGAACATCACCATTTAAAAGGTATGATTATGAGAATACAAATCCACACAGATGCTTAAAAGTAACAACATGTATATTTTAAGCAAATACACATCTATATTTTGAAGTGTCTAGAATATACAGGATAGAAGCATACAATACTAATCAGTTTGATAGTACATGAACAGTCTGATGTCGGAATTATATATAAGCATCATTTTATGCATGCTTTGCAAAAGGCACATAGCCCCAGAGGCAATTTATGAGCATGCATAGGCATCATGGAGAGAATGACTGGCAGGAGATACCACTTGGGGTATAGGTGGATGTGGTCTGAAAAGAACAGAGGAGGGAAAGCCACATGGAGGATATGTGGTCCTATATGGGGAACAGGAGGGAAGAAGTCATATACAAAGGAAAGAGGCTGTCTGAGAAAAAAAAAATGTGATACGTTCCTGAATGCCTTGCAAGATCCGAAGCTCAGAATCTCTATGCAGCTTTCAAGAAGTCTCCAGGGATTTCTCTCCCTGAGTAATTCTGAAATCTTTTATACAAACTAAAAGAAATTCCCAGGCAAGCTAAACACTTCACTAATCAGGAGTTAAGGCTGAAAGAATCTATCCATCACTTACTTCAGCCAAAATGCCCAGGAGAACGTTGTGTTTTTCTGAAAACACACAAATTAAAATTCCTTGAAATTGGAAATAAAGATACGCTTTCCTTTTGAATGTTCTGAGCTTTTCTATTATGGTGATGCAGCTAATATATCTCCATATATTAATTTGGGGGGAGGGATAGGGATAGCTCAGTGGTTTGAGTTCAATCCTTGAGGGGGCCACTTAGGGATCTGGGGCAAAAATCAGTTCTTGGTCCTGCTAGTGAAGATAGGGGGCTGGACTCGATGAACTTTCGGGGTCCCTTCCAGTTCTATGAGATAGGTATATCTCCATATTAATATTCACTCAATAACCATCTCTCTGTCCCCAAAGAAGGTCATTACAATTAAGAGTAAGGTCTAGCAGTTTAATTGTTGTAAACTGTGGTGGCACTATGGGTGCGGACTTAAGGTTGCCTGAGTAATATCCTCAGCTAAACTACCAGGCTAGTGTGTGCACTTTGCCTCTTTGGAGGCAGCAAACTTAACTTGTGTGAGGGTCCAGTGAGAGGGACTGGAAACTGCAGGGAAATGGTTTGGGGGAGCCTGGGGACTGGAATAGCTGTTGGTGTCATTCTGCAAGAAGTAACCAGGAAGCCAGGGTGAGGACATTGTACTGTGAGCAGGATGCTGGTGTCAGGGCTATGAGAAAAAGCTTCAAAGCATAGCAGCACCCAGGGTCACAGGGCAGGAAGAGATACAACCCCTTTGTTGTTTGTGATTTTATATGAAAAATCTTGAGGACATTTCAAATTTGTTTTGAGAGCTTAAGTTGTGTAACTAAAGAACTATGATTTTCAGCTATTTGACAAAACTTTCTACCTGTTACTGAACCCATCTAGTATATGCATGGTCATCTGTGCTAACCAAGTACCTTCCAACAATTGCATTTTTCTCAATGGAACATGGAAGCATGACAGTGGCAATAAAATTCCAGTTGGGAAGTAGTTAAAATATTATAGTTTCAAAATCGTTTCCCTAACCCTCAATTTTTCTTCCATTTGAAGACAAAACTTTCCTTTAAACGTCCCATTAGAGCGCCATAATTCTCTTAAAAAGAACAGGAGTACTTGTGGCACCTTAAAGTAATTAATTCTCTTAATTATTCTTAACAACACTTGATGGCAACAGATTGTTGATGGCACTCACCAATTGTTTGGGGAACTCTCTAATGAAGATTCTTGTTAATAATAATAGATCCTTATTTATAAATAAGAGCATTGAGAAATTAGTGCACAGCAGGCATATGATTAAAAATGCTGCAAAATTTGATTACAAATAATAAATATTTGAGTGCTTTATTGACATTCTGATCTGAAGAGCTGTATTAGTTCTTTTCTAAATGGCAGTTGCTTACAACACTGTATAATACTTTAAAATGAACAGATATTAGTTTCTTTTCATCCAAGTTAAGAATAAAAGAAATATTTTTAGACCAACTAGGCATTTGTGTATTAAATATACTTTGTATCTTTAAAGCTAATGGTTAAACAAAAGTAAAATTGAATACATTATAATACAGAATAATGAAAGGATGATACCAGGAAATTTGGTTTGTCATTTATCTCTTTTATTTCATCCTACGTGGCAATAACCCTGATTACACTGCTCTACAGCCAAAATGCTTCTGAAATAATCAGAAGTCAAACTTTACTAATTCTGGGTCCCTGAGAATGAAAATGATGCTTAAAATTGTTGATTGGCTCTAGTTTTCAAGATATGCTATTGGGTCAGTATATACGACCCTTGACTTGGGAATGGCGGAGGATAAGTGAGTTATAAAGCAAAGGGATCTCAATTTAAACCAGAAGTGACTAAAATACATCTTTGACTGGATCTATGAATAAATCTATGACTGGGTTTGGACAGTACTTGCTTTTTAGGCAAAACAATGAATGATGCAATCTGAAGCTGGTATTGCGTCATACAGGATATGAATTGCATCATGTTATTCCTAGAAGTCATGGATGATGCAATCATAACAAAGCTTGTACTTGTGTAAACAGTGCAGATAACTTCTGCTATGTTTGTGGTGAAGTGACTTTTGCATCACAAAAGCGCAGTATAACCACTATGATTAAGAAAGCCTATCACCTTTATTTTGGCTGCAAAATTGGAGATCAGGACAAGAGGTGGGCCCCACACATATGCTGCAACACTTGTGCAACAAATCTTTGCCAGTGGTTGAACAGGAAAAGGAAATCTATGCCTTTTGCAGTGCCAATGATTTGGAGAGAGCCAACAGATCATACCAGTAATTGTTACTTCTGCATGGTGCCTCCAGTTGGGAAAGGTGTGTCAAAGAAGAAAAAGTGGACTGTGCATTATCCAAACATTCCATCAGCTATACGCCCAGTACCCCACGGAGAAGGACTGCCGGTTCCTGATGCACCAGAATCATTCTCACTTGACTCAGACGAGGAAGAGGATGAAACTTCTGGCCCTGAACCATCAATGTCACAGGACCCACATTTTCTCCCATCCTCCTCCTCTGAACCACACCTCATAACACAAGGTGAACTGAATGACCTTGTCAGGGATTTGGAACTACCCAAGAGTAAGGCAGAGCTGTTGGGCTCCAGACTACAGCAGTGGAATCTCCTGGCAGGTGATGTTAGGGTTTCCATGTTCCGTGACCGTCAAAAGGCTCTTGTCCCATTCTTCTTCATGGAAGGTGATCTTGTAGCCTGCAACAACATCGATGGTGTGATGGCAGCCCTCAACATCGTTCACGATCCAGATGAGTGGAGACTGTTCATTGATTCATCGAAGATGAGTCTTAAAGCTGTTTTACTGCATAATGGCAATGTTTTGCCATCAATTCCAGTTGGTCATGCAGTCCATATGAAGGAAACCTATGACAACATGAAACAACTTTTGAGGTGCATAAACTATGACCAACATCAGTGGCAGCTTTGTGGTGATTTGAAGGTTGTTACTCTCTTGCTTGGTCTGCAGACTGGATACACAAAGTACTGCTGTTTTCTCTGCGAATGGGATAGTCGTGTAAGAGATTCCCACTATATCAAGAAAGATTGGCCACTCCGACAGTCATTGGAGCCTGGGAGGAAAAGTGTTCAGCATCCACCACTTGTTGAATCAAGGAAGATTTTGTTACCACCCTTACACATCAAGCTGGGTCTGATGAAGAACTTCGTCAAGGCCATTGACAAAACACAAGCAGCTTTCAAGTACCTCCGTGGAAAATTTCCAAGGTTAAGTGAAGCTAAGATAAAGGAAGGTGTCTTTGTTGGTCCTCAGATTCGTGAACTTCTTCGAGATGATGCATTTGACCATGCACTGCGTGGCAAGGAAAAGACGGCATGGAAAGCCTTCCATTAGTGGCAATAAATTTTCTCGGAAACAACAAGGCAGACAACTACAGGTTGTTGGTGGAAAACCTCCTCAAGGCATACAAAAGCCTTGGTTGCAACATGTCACTAAAGATACATTTTTTGCACTCTCATCTAGATTTTTTTCCACCGAACTGCGGAGCAGTGAGCGACGAGCATGGCGAGCGATTTCACCAGGACATTGCAACAATGGAGAAACGCTATCAGGGCAAATGGAGCCCATCAATTCTTGCAGACTATTGCTGGATAGTGACAAGAGATGCTCCATTTAATGAATACAAGAGACAAGCCAAGAAGCGCAGAGTAGACACTGAATAGGACTAAACTATGTACATAATAGTTTTTTGCCTTTTGTTTCATAATAAATTTTATTTATATAACCCTTTTGCTGATTTTTAAAGTGTTCCATAAACAGGACAGGTGAAATATTATCATGTAAAGCAACCATAAACACATGAAAAGACCTAGGTTTACAATTTATGATTAAAACTCTACTATCTACACAATATACATAGACATAAAATGTAAAAACTTAAATATCTTAGAAACAGTAGCCAATCAGTTGTTTTAATTGTCATATTTGAATTCAACACATCAAAATACATAATAAATAGCACATTTTATCTCTGAAGCAGACGACTTCTCAAAAATTGTAGACCAGTGTTATCAGCATTATAGCTCCACCAAACAGAAAATGGAAGACAAGATCTGTCAGCCAACTCCCGCAGTCCTGCTCTTCAGAGAAACTTCCAACTCAAGAAATAGGCTACAGAATAAGTAAAGAGAAGAAAAAATTGGCTATTCTAAGCAACATTACTTCAGGGTATATGGCAGAGAATGCAGGCTAGAAGAGAACCACAATAAACTGGATAATCTGTGAGTCTCCCTTGACACATGGCCCTTTCCTCCCATGTGGTCGGCTGAAAGCATTGACTATCAGAAGCATGACTATTAATAAATGCTCTAGAAAAGCAGCTTCAGTGTAGCTTGCATGACAGTTCTTCTGAATTCAGTCAACTACAGGTCCAACTGACAATAGCAAAGAAATGTGTAGGGGGAGGACCAGGTGGTTACTTTACAGATCAGGGAGGCCAGTGCCTCATCCCTCCAAGCACAAGGTTGACATGCTGCTGTATACAAGGAGTAACATTTGTCAGGATGCAGATGCAACCTTTCGGTAGTCTTAAACCAACTGGATGCAATCCTTTATTTAGCAGGCAATGGAAGCACTGCATGCTGTTTTCTCTTGTTGGAAGCAGATGAAGAGCAGCACAGGTTCTCTTACTGGTTGTGCATGAGGGGATAAAATTTAATCAGTCACATTATGTACAGAACAGAAAACGTTTCCCCCTGTGAGGGAGAAGGCACTAGGCCTACGGTCAGTAGAACAATTGTTTGTGTAATACAAAAAAGTCTATTGCTCTTTGGAATAAACTCTGGGGGGGGGAGAGGATGAAATATTGTTTGACCCAGAAAAAATCTGAAGACAGGGAGGTGGTATAAAGGACGGAACTCAAGCCAAAGTCCCAGCAACTAAACACACATCTTTGAAAGTGAGATTCCTGAAGGGGATATTTTCCCTTATGTTCAAATATGGAATCCATAAACACATAGAAAACTTACAAAAGGCGTCACTGTGGAATAGTTTGCTGGTGTTTTACTGAATATAATCATTGATTTGTGAAAGAATGAGATCCAATATCTCTAAGCTAGATACGAAAAACTGAGAAACTACCGAAGTGTATAGATAATTCACCTTGCAGCCTTTCTTACACTCTGCCAGTATCACTCAAGAATATGTTTAAGGGAGCAGGAGAAAATGTCAATCTTCTTCTCTCGCCCAACACTGAAAGAATATATCCCACATCTTGGAGAAAGTATTGGATGCAAACTTCTTCCTACTCTTCCCAACAAATGGCTGGCCTACACTGGGAACTTAAATCAGCATAGCTACATCCAGGGCCGCCGAGAGCGGGTTTGAGACCCAGTGAAAAAAATGTTTCGGGCCCACCAGTAAGGGCGGGGCCCCCTTCCAGAATTTTTTCAGGCCCCCCAGCAAGGGCAGACCAGCTAAACAGGGACAACGAGAGGGGGGGGAATGTCAATCCCTGAGAGACGTAGCTATATTAACCTAGCCCCCGGTGCAGATAGCTCTATGTCAACAGAAGCACCCGCTCCCAGGAGCGTAGGTAGTAGCTACACTGAAGCACTACAATGGCACAGCCGAAGCGCCACAGTACTGTTCCAAGCCCCCAGCAATCTTCTTCGGTATTGAAACCAATCAACATCCAGGCCATTAACACATTCATAGGGTCCTGGTTTAGGAGATCATGATTAAGAAACCACTTTCATGGTCAGGAGATGGTAATACTTCAGCAGTTGGACATTACAGCCTTTGACAAATCTCCTGGAGTGCATGAGGCTATAGACTCCAGTCCCACAGAAATAGATTCAGTTGGACACTCTGATCTGCTACAGCAGCGTTTCCCAAACTTTTTTGGCCATGGAACACTTTTTAGCCTATTACGGAACACTTATAATATTATTTTGTAGTCGTTTGGTTTTCAAATAAAAAATTGCATTATTTTATAAAACAAAGCAAAAAATACAAATTTAAAGTAACTTGAACTAACAATTTCTAACTGGAAAGCGCGTATAAAGTAGTACAAAAATCAAGTGCAAGAGTCAAAATTTAAAACAGTGTTCTACTTTAAAAAACCTGTTTTTATATATACACAAACACCAAACAAATTAGATTTTTACTAGGAAAATCTATTTTTATAAACAGAAATCCAAATTTGGATTTAATGGGATTGGTGTTTCTGCGTTTTTCTATCACAAATTTGCTTAATATTAGGAATAATGCTGGAAAGTTGAATCCTCATCTCAGGTGCAGCATCAAGTGTATTCCTATATTTGGTTTTTGTTGCAGTATAATACGAAAATCCCGTCTCACACAAATAAGTTATAGCAAAAGGAAGGAGCACTCGAATTGCACCTTTAGCCACATTAAGGTACTCTTCTATTAGGCTGCTCCAAAAATTATTCAGCGGAAGATCCTTAAACTTTTGTTTCAAATCAGAGTCAGAAATTAAGTCAATTGGGCTTTCATAATCGTGCGCAGTAAAGCCAACTGGTTTGGCTGTAATTACAAATGGATTTCGAACCCAAGCATTATCATCAGTAGTTGTAGGAAAATAGTCTAATAAAGAGGCCTGCAAGTCACGTAAGTGCTGTAAAATGGTGCTGGCAACTTCTTCATGGATCGTAGAATTTATTTCAGTCAGAAATTCATGTACTGTAGGGAAAAAGTCGACGTTATTCTGTTCTACAGAAGATGCCCAGAATTCCAGTTTCTTTTTTAACGACAAAATTTTATCCATTGTAGTAAAAATGGTCACATTCTTTCCTTGCAGCGACAGATTAATTCATTTAATTTTGCAAAAATATCTGCAAGATACGCAAGTCTCATTAGCCATGAAGAATTTGTCAGACAGTCATTAAATTTTTGTCCTGAATTATCTGGAGTGAAGAATACCAGTAGTTCACTACGATGCTCAAAAAGCCTCACAAGCACTTTTCCTCTGGATAGCCACCTCACTTCTGTATGTAAAAGAACCGCTTTGTGCTGACTATCCATTTCCTGACACAAAATTTTAAATAACCTGGATTGAAGTGGTCGAGATTTAACAAAATTGATAATTTGTACTGCTTCATCGAGCACAATTTTCAGATATGCTGGTATTTTTTTTACGTGCAAGTGCTTGTCTGTGTAGAACACAATGGCTCTTAGCGCTTTCTGGTGCCACGCTTATGATTCGTGTTACAGCTCCCTTCATCTTCCCGATCATTGCCCGAGCACCATCAGTACATACATCAATACATTTTCCCCAACTAATTTCATGCTCTCTGATACAATTGTTGATGCAGTTGAATATTTCTTCTCCAGTTGTGTTGCTTTGCAGAGATTCACATAAGAGCAGGTCCTCTTCAATAGTATTATTAAATCTATATCGGACAAATATTAGTAGCACAGCAAGGCCTGAAACGTCAGTGGACTCATCTTGTTGTAATGAATACTCATGGCAAATTTTCAGTCGGCAGACTAGCTCTTTTTCTATGTCATCGGCAAGATCTTTAATACGGCGTGCAACAGTATTATTTGACAATTGTACAGCATCAATTTTTTTACCAGACTGCTTGCTCAACATGCATGTTACAATATCTTTCACGCAAGGCTTGATAAGCGTTTCTCCAATAGTGTGAGCTTCTCCAGCAAGCGCAATATGGTAACTTACTCGATAAGATGCCTCTGTTGCACTTTTGTTGTCTGTTTTAGCTATTTTAATCATCAAAAGTTTATAATTTCCAAGTGAGTCACACTTCCTCTTGAAAAAACTTATATCTTTGTCTTTGTATTCAGCATGCTTGGTTTCCAAATGCCTACGAAGTTTAGCTGGAGCCAATGAACCATCTGCTAGTATTTTGTTGCACACTATGCACTGCACATCAGAAACATCTTTATTTCCAACACATGTAAAACCGAAAGACAAATAACTTTCATCATACTTTCGTTTCGGTCTTTTAACACCTGCTTCTTCTTGTTTTTTTATATACTTCGGTGGAAATTCTTTCACCTTGGATAACTCACTAGTACCAACAGATTTTTCGGCAACAAAAGACTGCAATTGTTCATCCTCACTTTGAAGTGTCGCAATATTTTACTCGTTTATTTCGGCCACAGTTGGAGTACATGCTTTTCGTTTCAAAGTTCATCCTTCAGGCCCCCAAATCCATGGTGATTAGGTTTAGTAACAATATTTAGAAATACTGATTTTTGTCAAATTTTGTTTGTCACAAATATTTATATTGTTTCGAGCGAAGCTAGTTTAGTTGTGCTTATCGCACAAACGGTAAAGACCCACAGGTTTGAACGTGTTGAGTGAATATGTTAAATTCAACATGGTGTAAAGAGAATGGTGTGTGCATAGCACTGCAGTTCACGCAGCCTCGAGCGGAAGGGGTACGACGTCACTAAGTGAAACGTGCCCGAAAGGGGTAGACGTCAACATGCTTGCGTGCCACGTTCTCTTTACGCCATGATATTCAATACGAGATCTATCAATAACCGTAAAAAGAGTTTTACGTTAAATTATAGTCATTCAAAAAGAGTTGTAAACTACGCTTCAAATATGCCAAATTTAAAATTAAAAAAAAATTAAAGACCTTTTTTCTAATTATGATTCTTTCACGGAACACCTATTCACATCGTGCGGAACATATTACATAGAGAATGACAAGTAATTTATACTAGGACAATCATGCTCTCCCACATAAAATTCAGCGGGAGGGCAAAATTCCCAAGTTTACATCTATTCAGCATGCAATGTTTTCATATCTCTGGGGTGAGCAGAAGTCGTGGCCCTCTAAGCCCCGCTGCTATCCCAATATCTGTGCGAAATCCTACAGATCTCAAGACGTCTGCAGAAAGCAAGGAGACTGGTACAAAGGATAAAGTACTTTGCTCCCTGGTACAATGGCTCCATCTCTAATACCATCATACGTGTCTTATCCTGAATCTGAGGGGTTTGCCAGTAGGAAAAGAGCCACAGGAATTAATGCTTACAAGATCTACATTTATCTTCATAGGTTTTTCCAAGGGGTAATGCCACACAGTGTGTCAGTCCCATAGCAGTGTCCCTCAAAACCCTTTTAGCCCTGACAGACTTTGTAAAGGACATTCTTACATAAAATAAGAGGTGGGTGCATGTAGATACTCTTGCCCCCTTCCCCCGCCCCCAAACAAAGTAACTGAAAATCTGTTGAGGATGTTCAACTACTTTCATCCCCTTCCCTGCAAAACCAAGTAACAGAAATGCAAGTTACAATGCAATTTATATGGTCTACTGCATCATTCATAACTATAAAAAGGGACAATAAATGATGTTAGAACTGGCCATCTTCCATGACTAACCAGCAAAAAATCCCAGTTGGGAACCAGTGACTCTCTGCAGGCATCCCACAAAGCTAATCAGGTGCTCAAAGGCAAATGTAAAGCCCCAGCTCTTTTTTAGCAATCTGCAATGAGCCTGTTAATCAAGAGGAACAGGTTTTCATTATTCCTTATGCATTCAAGGTATATATTGGGGGAAGAGAATCTCAGCTCACGTCTGTTCTCTGGCTGAGAAGAGAGGATTTAAATCCAGATTAATGAAAGTTTGGATTAATGAAAAAGTTTGATTTTTTTCCTGTTAAGTAAGAAAACGAAAAGATCTATTAGAACATCTTTACCTGTCCTGAGTGCTTTACCCCCGCCCCCAAAGCCATAGTTCCAGTAATGAAGATTCCACTACTTCACAGGCCTTAACTAAATAATTGCAGAGGCAAAACTAACAGTTGCAAAGTCTTTGAATTTCAAGAAGCAATAAAAAAGTACTTTCAAGCAAGTTACAAGCAGAAGAAAGATTGGAGCTCAAAATGTCAATATTTAAAACGTGTGGTGAAGGATATGCAAGTTCCTTTTACCCACTTAGACAGTTTCTGATAGTCTCTGCTGACATAGGGAACTGTTGGAGACAAATCATTTCCCCAGTATCCATCTTCCCAAGCTCTCTGGATCAAGGACTGAATCACAGGGAAGGTCTACACTTACCTCTGGGTCTGGCGGTAAGCAATCGATCTTCTGGGATTGATTTATCACGTCTTGTCTAGACGCGATAAATCGATCCCGGATCGATCCCGGAAGTGCTCGCTGTCAACGCCGGTACTCCAGCTCGGCGAAAGGAGTACGCGGCATCGACGGGGGAGCCTGCCTGCCGCGTCTGGACCCGCAGTAAGTTCGAACTAAGGTACTTCGAATTCAGCTACGTTATTAACGTAGCTGAATTTGCGTACCTTAGTTCGAAGGGGGGGGGGTTAGTGTGGACCAGGCCATAGATATGTGCTTGTACAGAACCTAGCACAACAGGACCAGATTTCGAGGTGCTTTGGACTCTACCACAATGCAAATATGTAAATAAATAAATAAATAAATAAATAAACGAACGAATGAATGAATGGCAAGTATTGGTCAGAGTTCTATATCAGGCTGGTATGTATTTGGATCTCACATTACAGTTCCTAATATAAACGTCTCCTGGATTGTGGACTAGGGAATGAAACATTGTCTCTCCATTCTTTTGGTTTACTAAAGCAGTTTTGCTCACATCCCAAGAGAAGTCTGGTAGATGACATAACTGTTTTATATCTAGCATGGAAGTGCATACTAAGGAACCGTAAAATAATTTCCCACCTTCAGAGAGTGACTACATGCTACCATGCAGCAAATATCACTGGATTTCCTGGGATACACTTTAGAGATGAGATAGAACTATGGCCTGACTGTCATTTATTCAACAATCACCAGAGGATCTCCAGGACTTATTTCCAAAAGAGAAAAAATGATTTTTTTTTTAAACTTTACCTGATAAGAAAACTCTGCACAAGTATTTTGGGCAAGGATTCACCAAGTTACCTAAAACCATGCCCAACTTGGAGCATGTGAGGAGTCCCACTGATATCAACGAGATTCTTAACATATATAAAGTTCAGCATATGCTTAAATATTTGCTTATTTGAGGCCTTAATTAAGAGGTATTTGAACTATACTTCAGACTGTTAAAACAATTGGAATTACTTCTGCAACAATGCAAATAATGGGGAGGTTCCCCCCGCTGCCTTTTTTGCATTGATGGACTGAATTAACATCTACTATGAGCTTTCTAAACTGGTCCAGCATGAAGAGAATAACATGTATATTTTAATGGTTAAATATTTTTGACTTTTATCTAATTTTTCCAATTAAAAGATTAAAAAACTTTACTCCTAATTCATGACAATAGACAAGACAGCTTCTAATTGTTCACGAACAACATAAAAAGGTGTTGGCTGTACAAGTGAAGCAATATCATTCCACAAATACATACAATATGTTAAATTTTAAAATATATTATCTGAATGCAAAGAATTTAATAACTCATAACATTTAGCACTTACAAAGCATTTTGAAAATGTAAAGTTCCACACAAACATTAATTAATAAGAAAAAAAGCAATGATAATCTAAAACTGATCTTCAAAACTGATTAGCATTTTTCTAGTCTCATATAAATACTCATTTTACCAGCACTTGTGGACTCAGAAATACATAGAATGTTATCTCATCTGATTTAAACCAGAAATAATGGACTTTTTGAAAATGTATAACAAACCCTTTTGATAAAGTAAGGCAATCTACCTTAACCAAACTATTTGTACTCAGAAAAAAAAAAACATTCACATTTAGTTTAATCTACATAAATATATCTAAACATATTGAATATCTGCGATGTAAAAGATGGAATAATGTAAGAACAGGTCTGCTAATGCTGCCAATAGCACTAGCAGCCCTGGAGGAGGCACGATCGAGCAGATTCACACCATTATATATCACATTCGCATCCTTTCCTGTGCTGAGTGCATAATTTTGACTATAAGGGTTAAACAAGTGTACTAGTGGGCAGTTCCCAGGATGCTCTTCTCCAGTGTTCAGGGGCACTATGTCTTACAAAGTGATTATGCCTCCAGCTACTTATTGTAAGACACAATCACCCGAGTGCCTAGGAAGTGTCCACTGTTATACCGGTGACTGACACAGTTCAATGGGACTGGTTATGGGAGTATCTGCTCATAATAATAACTATGGAGGTCACAATCTGGCCCATAAAATAATTAAAACATACTGAAATGTGATGCCTGAAACACTATAAAACATCCGTTCAGTAGTAGACAGCTATGAATGTCCATCTTTTTGAAAGGCCTTTGCTGTGCATAGGAGTATTAGAATATTTGAATTTTGTAAATCAGATTTTATTCTACAGTTTTATCAACTTCAGTAAACTAGCTGTACAAATACAAACATTTTATGATCTATTTTTAGTGTATTTCAATGAATTAAAGACCTGCCTACTCTATTCTCCTGTAAAAGGGTTGTTATTCAACATACTGTCTCAGAACAGAAGAGCAGTTCTTTTCTGCCCTGAAATTAAAAATATTTCTGTTGGAATTAAAAGCTTAAGGCAGTAAATGCTTTAAGCATCAAGATTATGGGAATTGCCTGTAGTCTACATTTTTACTGAGAGCGTAGGGGAGTATAGTTTTCTAATATACAGAGTAACTACCACAAACAGTAATCTTTAAACTAAGCTGATTAAGCAAAATGGCAACTAAAAATAATAGATTTAAAACAAAAAAAACAACAAAAATGAAATTAAGTGTTCCAGTGCTGTAAAAGACTGCCCTGTCATAGTACATAACTCATGGAGTAGGATTCAGAAGAAAAGGAAATGATTTAAGGTTCTCTTTGTGAAGTTTGTGAAGCAAAGGGGCAGGAAGTCCATGATGTTTGACCCCAGATATGGAAACAGCCTCTGAAAGCAGCCTCGAAGCCTCACAGATCCATGGCAGGGATCAACAAGAGGCCAAATGTCCTCTTCCTCTGCAGAAGCTTTGTGCCCCAGTGTACCCCTACCTCCAATGGAGCTGTGCTACCAGGGCTTCCCTGACCAGGAGATCGATAGAAAAGATAATACAGTCCCTTGCATTAATTTATTATGTGGTATTGGGATGCCCCCAGGTGAAAGACCACTGTGCCCATCACCAAATCTAGAGTATCCTGTGGGATATGTTAGAGGCCAGAGGCCAGTACACCAGCTCTAGCCCATGGTAACCTAGTAGTTCGGCTTTAATGGAACCCCACTACCAAATATTTCCAGTAACCATATGAAAAAAAAAAGGATATAAACAGTGAAACTTATTTAAACAAGGTTTTTCCTCCCCTCTGGCCTGTGTGACCAGCATGTGTTTTATCAGTTGTTTACCAAATTAAGACAGAAGACCAATCATACTTGGCTTTGACAACAACACTTATCTCTTTCTCTTTCTGTATGTAAGAATGAAACAGCCATCTCTTATTGCAGGTCTGATTTATTTAAAAATATCCACTTGCTGCATAATTTAATAGGAACCATAAACTACTTGTGAGAGGATTGCATTAAGGTTTCAAGTTTTATATTTCTACCCCCAAAGATATTGCTTATGGCTATTTATAAAGTTTTAAAGTATTTATGGGAGATCACTTTTAAAAACCTCATAGGCTCTGGGTTTAGGATAAAATACAGTTCATTGTGGATGAAGCATGACTTGTAGATCAAAACACCACTTTTTTAAATCCACAACTAAACTGATTAACTCATAGAAGGCATTTTTAGGAGAAAACACAGGCTGACAAGTTGTGTATAACAAGTAACTTGTGTTAGACTAAAACTTGTTATACTAAGGATGGAATAACTGCCCAAATAAGAGTGGTTAATCACATAACAACAATAAATTAAGTCTTCCATCCTGCACTGAGAATCATGTGTATGCATCCTACACAGCACCAGAGACTTACACAAATTTTTTTCAGGGCTGTGCTTACACAGTTCTCAGAGCAGGACTAGAACCTACATTTGTTAATTTTATTAGCACTAACTGTTAGTGCTATATTCAAACATTATAATCTAGAGTACTTGGATGGGAAAAACCTATTTCTGTTAATGATAATATCTGGAGAAAATGTGATGTTATTAATATGTTTCATCATAAGCTCCCTCCATATTCAGTAGCTGTGATTTGACGACCGTTCTGGATTCTTACAAACTTTCCCTCGGACATGAGTAGAAGTGTTGAGAATTTGCACTGAAGGATCACAATATCCTACTTTCACACTCAGGTTCATACACTTACCTGGAAATAGGATAAGGATAAAAAAAAATGTAGACTTCACAACTGTGAACATTTTATTACGAGACCTTACCACCACCACTTGCCTTTTGGAAGTCCTGAGTTCAAGCTAGAGATGGTTTGTTATTTTCTGCTGAAGCTCTTTTTTGGACAGAAAAATCCATTTCCATAAAATGGAAAACCTCCTGACATTTTTCAAATTTTCCATTGGAACATGTCAAGTCAAACTGAAAATATTTCAATTTGTCAGGCCAACCCAATTTTTTTTTCGGGTCAGCTTGACATTGTGTGTGTTTGCTGGAGCTGCCACAATGCCTCATGGGAGCTGCAGTTCTAATATCTCATGACTGCATTCTTTATTCTATGGGACAGTCTTCCTGGCAGAACTACTACATTTTCCAGGATGCACCACAGTCTCCCCTCTAGTTGAACCAGTATGATGAATCATGAGATTCATGTGACCACTGTGCATCATGAGAAGAGTACTCTGGCCTGGGAACTCAGCTCACAGAAAAGGATGGGAGCATGTGGCACCCAAACTATAGCAACCACGAGGCACTAAAGCAGCTCAAGTAGATGTGGATTAGTGCTGAACCAAACTGAAATTTAATGTTTTGAGTCCGTTCAACAAACCAAAATGAAACATTTCAATTCAGCAATGTCAACACAAAAATTGACATTTCAAAATCCAAATTTTTTGAACTTAATGTTCTGTGAAAAATGTCAGTATTTTGACTTTTTGTCTCAATTGTGACAAATAAAATTTGAAACATACAAATTTTATACAGAATACAGTTCTAGTTTTTGACCAGTTCTAGATCAAATACTTCCAGTGAAAAAAGAAAACATATTACACTCTCAAGTCAAAGCATTACATCTTACCTGCTTAGGAAGCCGGAAAAGAGAGTTTTTGTAGAATATATCTTTAGCCTGACTCCATGTTCCATCAATGATGATGATTGTGGACGGACTTGGGAAGATCAAAGCCAATTCTTCCAAATTAGCTGCTTCAGCTCCAGGATACAGAATTAGAGTACTAGAATTTCGGCACACAGCTGCTAATTCAGGATACCTACATGAACAGAGAGAGGACTTTGTTTTTCTGAAAGGGAATATATATATAATGTTTATCATGCCTCATTCCCATAGTTCTGACAATTTATTGACTCTTCAAATTCATCTTCTCCCAACTTCAACTATCCAACCCACTATACTCCCATCTATAGCCTTCAATTCTGCTCCTTAGTCAGGCAGAGGAATCTGCAAAGTACTAAGAGGTGTTACTTTACTACAAGCTTACAAAAGGCCTAGGGGCTAAATTTTCAGAAGTGGCTACTAATTTTGGGTGTCCAACTTGAGAGTTTTAGTTCTGATTTGCAGAGAAGCTAAGCACCCAAAACTCTAATTGAAGTCAATGGAACTTAAGTACTTAGCATCTCTTTAAAAAAAAATCAGAGTGGTCTTGGCATCTCAAGTTGGGCACCAACAGAGATAGGAAAACTTAATGGACGCTTGAAAATAATGGCCAAAAGATACTGACTCTGCAATACTCCCAGCTCCTGCCAGCCCAGTGAGCAAGACACAAGGACCAGGACAGAGTTTTAATCTCCCATATGACAGCATATAATTTTCACTAGATACAGAGCTAAATTCAGTTTATTTGCTTTAGGGAAAGTTCACAGTTATGCAGACATCGTTGAATGTTTGAATTATTTATTATGGATTTTAGTCTTATTAGGTTTTTACAAATGATTAAAAAACATATATACAGAATAGTTTCAGCATAAATAAAAAGCAAAGGACTACAAATGCTTTCATCAGATTGAGGGTGAATACTGAATACAGAAAACATTTTCCATTATGTAAGTAAAAGCATTTCAAAATGTTTCCAGAAACAAAAATCCAAGTTTAATGCGTATTTAATAGTACTAATAATAATGCAGGATTAAAGTTCCATGGCTAAGAACTAAAACATTAGGAAATGTGAAAGTTACATTTGAACTCTGAACCTTGGTTCAGTTGTATTCTGCAAAGGAACTGTGAGATTCTATGTTAATTGTCTCAGTAGTTCCACAGACTTGTTCAACATCAATGTAGAAAGATGGGAGGAGCGCAAACAATCCTGTCCAATTTGGAAGGAATATCTGGCACTGGGTGCCGCTCAACATGAAGAGGCTTTGATCCAGAAGATGGAGCAAAGTGAGAAAGAAGAAAGCAGCATACTGTAGTCTTGGATTGTAACTCAGACAACACATGGATCTGGAAATTTGTAACCAACTGTGTTGCTCTTGAATTGGGCTTGTCAGCCATAAGCGGATTCATCATGTTATGCTCATACAAAGCACACGGGATCTTTATAGAGGAAGGTAAATACACACAGCGTTTATTGAGAATACCACAGTTAGCATATGTTTTTTAGACACACACACACACACACACACACACACACACACACACACACACACACACACAGTCCTGCAGTGATGTTTATAGTTACCAGTCCAGAGTCTGGATCAATCTAGTGGCCAGCCAGATTGGTCGCAGAGGGGAGCGGGGTTCTATCGGTTGCGATCCGATACTCCTGGAGTGTGGCAAGACGAACCCAAAGTCCTATGGCAAAGCACCCTGTTCTTATAGGTTTTCTTCTTTGTTGAAACCTATGGATTCTGCTGTGTCACTTTGTGACCGGTTACTTCTTAATTGGTGTAAACATTTCAATACACTTCCAAGAGGGTCATCCTGTCCTCTGCTCCGATTTAATCAATTGTCTTTAGGGGTGCCAGCCTTCACCTCAGGGTCGTCAATCTGCCCTTCATTATGGATGCGTGTTGATGATTCTTTGATGTCCTTTAAGTTTCTTCACTCCTTCTTCCTTGACTCTGGCTATAACAATGGCCTTCACACCTTATCTTTTTCTAATGCATACATTCCTCATTCACACAAACAGATTGAGAATACAAACAGTCGTATTTTATATTGAGCAACAGGGCATTGCAAATTAAACCTTGCTAAGTTTTACAATCAATAACCAAGACAATTTACATTGAGACCCGGACCTTCAATGTTCCTCTAATCTACTTAACATAGACACAATAGAGAATCCTGTCTCTTACTTCCTAATTTGTAATACATATAGTAAACCACTGTAGCTTTATAACTTATTCTAAAACAAAAGGATGACCATAATTAGTCATAAGGATTGTTCTGGTCTGTCATTCCTTTCTGCTATTCAAAAAAGGGTGGCTGACAAGATGAAATCAAATCATACATTAATTCTCATAGTACATTATAAAATCCAGCTCCTACAATCAGGCACCTGATTAGACCTCTTATGCATAAAGCATGATCCAGTTTGGATCGACAGCTGACAATGAAAAATGGTTACAGTGACTTCACTTGAGATCTGGTCCATTTAAATGTATAAAGATTATTTTTCTAAGTGCCACTTCCATAAATAAATCTTGGAATTCGAAAGTTAATTATTACTTATATAGTGTCATAAGTGGGCATGTTGCTTTACAGACAAACGAAAGACATTGTCCCTGCACTAAGGAACTTGCCATCTACAGACCTGAGGTAATTGGCCAATTACACAACCACTACCAGACACTGTAGTGCTCACTACTATGAGTGGCCTTATTGGAGCCATGCCCAGCACTAGTAAGATTTGCAGAATAGAACAGGAGGACTTGTGGCACCTTAGAGACTAACAAATTTATTAGAGCATAAGCATTTATTAGATGCATATATGCATCCGAAGAAGTGGGCTGTAGTCCACGAAAGCTTATGCTCTAATAAATTTGTTAGTCTCTAAGGTGCCACAAGTTCTCCTGTTCTTTTTGCGGATACAGACTAACACGGCTGCTACTCTGAAACCTGTCATTTGCAGAACAGACCTTCTAAACACAGCATAGGAAGAGACAAGATCAACATAAACACAACCTGGTGGTTGGATTACAGAAGGACATGGTTAACACTAAATAAGCTCATGAGGTTATATGTTTTTGTAACATGTATATTTTAGTTCCATTTGTTTTTTAAATTAATTTGGTGTAGATGTGCAGGTTAGCTGGTCTTTTTCTTCTCATGTATCATCACTATTAAAATACACGTTGAGTGAGACATATTAGGTGTACCCTTCAATTGCACCTAACTATGCCTTTCTTTGATGTGGTGAAACGGAAATAACTTGACTTACAGATTCAATTATAATATACAGGGTTGGCAGTTAAAATATCTTTTTACTTATAAACTGAACAAATATAATATGGAGTTGCTGAGACACAAATATGTACCCCAACAATATCATTTTTAAAGCTACTTTATAGAAAGCAACAACCATGCTTTGGATCTGCCTCCTTGTGCATAAGTATTACTATACAGTTTTTAATTATGTGGTGACATACTACTTCTCAAAATAATGCTATAGGACATGATTTTTCAAAAGGACTCAGCACACACAGCTAGAGCCAGATGTTCGTAATCAGAGTTGCTCTACAGAACACTTTTGAAAGTAATGCCATTCATTTAGTTGCCCAAATGGGAACAATTGGTGAGGGACTCTTTGAAAAATTTGGTCCATGTAAACATTCTACATTTCTTTCTAAAAGCTTAAACTACACATACAATATAGTAAAATTTGTATTGTAATGGTTATGTCCAAATGAATAGAGTTATGGTTAGGTATTCAACCTGCACCTTTGCATTTCCTTAAGTTTAAATGCTAAGCTGCGTAACCTTAACAATGCCTTAATATAGTTTTTTTTTTATTTAGTTTCTTTTCTTTTTACCTTTCCTCTATTAAATTCATCATCAGAACAAAGAATAATTAACAGGTGATACAAAACAAAAAGAAAAAAGTGTGTTTCATATTAAAAGTTAATTAAATGAAGGTTAGTGAAGCTGGTTACAAAATAGGTAACTAAAACAATAATTTCTGCCCTTGTGTGTCATTGCTTGTATTAAGAAATGAAACGGTGTTTTTACATAGGTATCAGTTTGAAACATTATTGACTTTAAGACACTGCTGCACCAAGAAGATTAATTTCAGAGCAGACACCATACTGATGGCAGCCCTTCAGAAGCTGCCAAGCCTCAAGAGGGAACTAAGCCATTTAAAAAAAAAAAAAAAAACTGAATCTTCTAACTACCACCATTTATTCCACAGATCAGAGACAGATGTTTAAAGGTTTTACATCTCAGTGTCAGTCAGAAAAAAAAATGCTGCATATGAAAAAAGTGATTTTCTTAAAACAGCCCAGTTCCCTCCTGAGTACCACCTACTTCAAAAAGGCTGCAAAAAGAGTAGCAGCTGCTCCACTTCCACTATTGACTTTAGGTACCATGATTCCAGTATTTTCAAACTAGTCAGGATTTAGAATTACTTAATTTTTGTGCTCTTTTATAAACACGTGATCATGAAAAAGGCTGACAATTAAAGAATTTCAACCACAGAATTGCTGTGTACTAATTTCACTGCTATAATGCTTATCAGCTAACAATAATCATTAGCTTATCAGCTAATCCTTCAATTTGTTCTGTCTGTTTTATCATGTAAATTTTAATGTGCGTCTAATAAGGATTATCCAAAACTTTACGTTGAATGGCCAATGGTCTCAGTCATACTCATATTTAAAATTCCTAAACAAAACTTTAATATGACGCAATTATGATTTAGCAGTGGTTAAGCCATAGGTAAGGTTGTAACAGTGAATTGTGCTTAAGAAGGCACACGATGGCAACATCTGTTAGCTGTCTTATTCAAAACTTACAAATTGAGTATAAGAAAGCTTCTAATTTTCTGGATAATTATAATTTCTAGGGCAGTTATATTTTAAAATATTGTTGGAATAAAAACAAATGGTTTTATGTTTGGGTCACTAGCATCTCACTTTTTTTCAGAACCCTTTTGCAAAGATTACTAATGGAGCATCTACACTAAACTTAGTTTATATAAATACCAGTTTTATATTTTCCCATTTTGGAATTTGAGAAAAATAGTTATGCTTCATAACTGATTTGAGCTGGGCCTATTTGAAAGGGCCCATTAATTATATGATGGTGTTGTTTGCTAGGCACAGCTCTATGTCCATACATTGCATCCAGTTTCAAATTACTACAGGCCCATTTACTCTACTGTAAATGTTGACTTCAGTGTCAATTTTAAAGTGCCACATTTACGAATATCAACGTTCTTTGCTAAGTAGCATCCTATGTCTTCATACATGACAAGGTTTGTCTAGTTGCAAAAGCTGTTTGTAGGCTGTCAACATTTCTCCACTCTGACCCCATACTGCAGCTGCTGCATTCACCAGATTGTTGCCATTCTTTGTAAGGCAGCATATTATTTGCTTGCAATTTTTCATCTTTAATTTCAACAGTTTAAAAACTAGGAAAATTCATTTAATATTAGTTAAGGTTGCTCTGCTCTACTTACAACGTTTTCCTCACATAATGAAAAGCAAGTAAATTGTGGAGGCCAATAGCCATATTTCTGTTTATCTTCACAAATATAAAGTGCATCAACTGTTAACTATTATTACCTTTCTTCCACAACACACTGTTAACACCCATGGCTTTATCAACTACTACATAGCCTTAAATCTGACATACGTACAAGAAGAATACATATGGTTATTAACATATTAACTTCCTTTTTTAAGTGTATATATAATTCATACTCAGTTATAACAAACAGGACAATTTGACTTCCTGCACCACTCAGTAAATGTCATGCTTTTTGATTATTATATACACTCACACATACAGACCTTCCCCACACATTACTAGGGGAGGGAAAGTTACAAACCAACAGACCACAAGCTCAAATCCTAGTTTTTCTGGCTGTTCTTAATATTTCTGTGACCTTCACAATCCTTATTAACCAAGGATTCATACACTTAGGAGACACAATGGTCATTCACCCATTTTACAGATAAGGGCGTGTCTACATGGGGACACCCAGGAAAATTAATCCAAATTAAATGAATGTGAGGATTTAAAGTGGATTAGTTAAATGCCATTAAACCTCTGTGGTGGATGCTTTTATTCAGAATGAAAATGGCATTAATTTAGGTTAGTTTAATTCACTTTTGAATTAAGATAACACAAATTAAGGCCATTTTAATTCTGAATAAAGAGCATCCATAGAGGGGTTTAATGCAGTCTAACTAATCCATTTTAAAAATTAGTTTGCATTAACTTTCCCGAGTGTCCCGATATAGAGGATCCCAAACATAACTGCGAGATTGCACAATGTCACTACAGGCAGAGCTGGGCATAGAATTGGTCTCTACAATGACAGATCCAAGTCTCATCCACTTTGCCACACAACCTTTCAGAAGTGCGCCAAATTGTGTGCCTGCGTGACCCACTCTAACAAAGGGTAGATCGTCATCCCTCTAGTGGCCAACCACCTATGAAAGTTTGACACTAGTGCCTCCTTGCTAACAGACGTGATCCATTAACTCAAGTGGTGTTCGTTCCTGCTTTTAGATTCAGAGTTCACAAATTCAATTTTAACAGCTAACCCAAACAAGAGAGTTATCATATTTAGCTATGCTGCCTTTAACCACTAGACAACACTCCGCAGCCAGAGACAGGAACAGAGCCTGTGCGAGTTTATAGTAGTTGTGCAATCCAGTGGTAAAGTGTGTGCTTTGTCATGTTCTATGCGCTGCTCTTAACACGGAGAACAGCATGCTTTCCCCATCAGTTATTCGTACGGCTGAAATGGAAGAGATCGAATGCTGTGGATCTGAAGGTTACAGGTTTAAACATATCTGATAATCCAGGGGGAGAAGAATTGTCTAAATTAGAATGAGGACACAAATTATTTGATATTGGAAAACACTGTATTTAATGCAAATGTGAATGTTGTGTCAATATTTGTTTTATTGCTGCATTTGCAGTGTTTACATTTTGGTTAATGAGAACTATTCCATTCAAAAGAGGGTTGAGTGCTTATTGGTAACTAGTAACTGAAAGCCCGTGAGATGTAAAGTCATGTGTGTCAAAAAGCTGAAAGGTTTCAGAGTAGCAGCCGTGTTAGTCTGTATCCGCAAAAAGAACAGGAGTACTTGTGGCACCTTAGAGACTAACAAATTTATTAGAGCATAAGCTTTCGTGGACTACAGCCCACTTCTACTCCTGTTTTTTAAAAAGCTGAAAGTGGCTGAGAACTTAAAAACTGGACAGTAACAGATTATGAATCCCAGTAATGACTGAACATGGTGATACTGTAAACAAAAAGAGCTCTCAACTATGCTTGTAGCTGTTTTCTCACTTCACACTGACTCAACAGACATTCTGGGCTTCAGAGTGATGTTTGGGGTTATTGTGTGTGCTGGCTGTGTTGTTGTGTGCTGGTTATTTTGTGTGAGGGTTGTTTGTGTTGTGAGAGTGGTATGGATTTGGGTAGGTGGTGAATAGGAGTGTGTGCCGAGGTGAACGGCTGTCTGTGTTTGGGGTTATTGTGTGTTCTGGCTATTGTATGAGTGGTTTTGAAGAACTGTGGCAGTAAGGCCAAGTAATCTGCCATCTCTGCAGTCACCTTTGTACAACCAATGAATTGTTGCACAGAAATTAGCTACAGAGTAAGGGTGTAGAGTAAATTAGGGTTGTGCCTAGTTGAGTTACCTGATATCACAATGGTCTAGCACTCTTGCCATAACATATAAACATGCCTTGTCATGGCATAGATGTAATTCATAAAGTCAAATAGCTGAGAACTTAAAAATTGGATAGTAACAGACCACGAAACCCAGTGATGATTCAACCCTGTGATATTCTGAACAAAAAGCTTTCAACCATGCTTGCACCTATTTCCATTACTTTACACTGGCTGAGACATTTCCAGCTTCAGAGTGACACACAGACAGGTGAAAATCCTGGAATGTTATTTTATAGCTTATAAAGTTTACTTGAAGATTGAAGGTTTCTCTACAATTTTTTATACCTACTTAAATAAAACAATAGAAAAATACCTTTTGTTAGCTGAAGTTAGTCCACTCTGAGGTTTCACCAGACTGGTATGAAGGGTTTTACACCAGTATCACTTGGTTGGTATTTGCCAAACACTCCCCGCAAAACATAAGAGGAAGGGGGAGATATAGGGGAAGGGGGGCAAAGTAGCAGACCATTTTTAAAACAGCAGAACAATGGAGAAAACATTGTCTTTTGGGAAGTCCTCATTATCTTATCCTTGTACAATACCTAGACACTATTGCAATAGGCATTTCAGAAGTGCTAACAGATATAAGGATTGACAGACAACGATGGATAAATAGGCGCATGTTAGTTTTAAATATAGAATAGAATTGGAATCTGTGAAAGCAGAGCCAGTGCTAGGCATAAGCCGGGGTGGGCAAACTACGACCCATGGGCCGCATCCGGCCCGTGGGACCATCCTGCCGGGCCCTTGAGCTCCTGGCCTGGGAGGCTACCCCTAGCCCCTCCCCTGCTGTCCCCCTGCCCCGCAGCCTCAGCTCGCTTGCTCCGCCGCCAGTGCAATGTTCTGGGCGGTGGGGCTGTGAGCTGCTGGGGCAGCGCAGCTGCAGAGCCCGGCCTGACCCGGTGCTCTGTGCTACGTGGTGGTGGCGGTGGTGTGGCCAGGCTCCAGCCAGGCGGCGTGGCTGTAGTGCCACAAGCCACCAGTGCTCCAGGCAGCATGGTAAGGTGGCACAGAGTAGGGGGGGGTTGGATAGAGGGCAGGGGAGTTTGGGGTGGTGGTCAGGATGTGGATAGGGGTCTGGGCAGTCGGCGGAGGGGGGGAGGGGGGAACAGGGGGTTGAATGGGGGCAGGGGTTCCAGGGAGGCAGTCAGGAAGGAGGGAGGATTGGATGGGGCGGCAGGAGGCAGTCAGGAGCAGGAGTTCTGGGGGCAGTCAGGGGACAGGGGTGTGTGGATGGGGCCAGGGTCCTGGGGGGGGGGGCGGATGGGGCAGGAGTCCAGGGGGGGACAGATAGGAGGTGGGGGCCGGGCCACGACCCCATCCCCTAACCGTCCCTCCATACAATTTCCGAAACCCGATGCAGCCCTCAGGCCAAAAAGTTTGCCCGCCCCTGGCACAGGCAGACTAAGCAATTGCTTAGGGCCCCAAGCAGCACAATGATGCCCCCTATTAATTATTAGTATGAGCTGTGGAGGGGGGGCAGGCAAAAATATTCTTGCTAAGGGTCCCCGAATGGGATAGCACTGGCACAGAGTGAAAAGAGTCACGTAACTTAGAGCATTGGTGGTACATTATATTGGGAACAAGTAAACTCATTTACAGTATTAAGAAAAAAAATATTTTTGTTTCGGAGCAACCAGGAGAAAAGCTCACAGTTCAAGCAAGTAATTAGTGAAAATATTTTCATATAAATGATAGCAGAAGTAAGTTGCACTCAACTTTCTAAAGATATTGAAGTCGTTAATGAGTTTCCCAAACCTTCTAATGCATTTTTGATGTACCTGATTTAACCACTGACCTGTAACAGAGCTGGTATTTTGACTGTATGGAATTTATTGTACTGATTCTGAAACCGAACTTGTGATGAATTTTGGAGATCTATATGCATGTATTGTCCACCTGATTAATTTTTGAAGACAAACCAAGTTGAATGTTGTTTTTTCCCCCTATTCTTTAAGACAGTCTCCTGCCCCAAATAACAGGGTTCAAGTCAAATGGGTATTGGATGAATAGCTCTATTACAGCTTAATCATTAGTGTCCATAACATTCAGAATTTACTAGTAGATTACAGAAACTTGAAGAAAGTAAAGAACTATAGAACTTAAGTAGGCAGCTATTTCACTAAAAAAAGAACAGAAGGCCAAAGCAAAGCAGCTTTGGTGTGTTTTTTCCCTTTCTTTGTAGCGGTCACAGTTATAAAGTTGATATTTAAAAACATGAGTGCCAAGATTTCTCATATAACTCTAAAAGTATGAAATGAAGATTATTCAGATTGTCGACAAGTCAGATTACAACGAGCAATTTCATCTAAAATATGTGTTTTCTTTACAACACACAAGAATTTCCTATAGAGCTGAGCAAACAGTATTTATTAGGATTTAAAAAAATTGCTTGCAAAATATTTATTAGCATCCTAAAAAAGAAAATAAATCCCAGAAATTATGGTATTTTATTCATAAATATAGGCACTCTCTTTTTTCTTAGCACTTCCCTCATGAATAATAAACCTAGTGCTTGGCCAAAGAATTTACAATGATTATTATATAAGGCACTATACATAGCAGGACATGACTATTTATTTTAGAGCATACTTTAAACTTAGCATGTCTACAAATAGATAAAATCATAGCTCTTTGTTGTTTCTTTTAAGTGTATTTTTTCCTTCCACAAGCCATATCAGTTTCAAAGATGATACACTGAGCAACAGCCGAAATGTTTGAAGGCTGAAATATGACAACTGGATAGAGTTCTTCGTGCCCATCAAGTCTATCTTTACTAAAACATATGTCCAAAATTGTACACGGTCTTAGGTCCCTATTCAGGAAAGCATGTGCTTGAATGCTTTCCTGAATTGGAGCCTTACTGAGTAACCATGCAATTTTTCTGATCCATGTAATTATTATAACTATTATTGCAGCTTTTGTCATACCTCTCTGCTTTCCCTTCTTTTTTGTTTATTATATGATATTTTTATTGTTTCATGTATAAAATTACATTATCAGATCTTCTGGGCAGGGCTTGTGACAGTCGTCGTGTAACACCTAGCACGCTTCTGGGTGCTGAAGATAATCAATTTTTTCTTGATTTAAGACTTTTTCGATTTTTACTGACACCGCCCAATATGCTCAGTGCTGTGTGCAAATGGGTACTATGTTCCCCATTTCTATTCTTGTCTACACTAAAGTAACTCAGTAGTGCTACCACACCTTCATAATCCTCCAGAAACTCAGTCATATTATTCTGGAATACTTCTGGTGCAGAGGATTCCATATGGAATCTGCCGAAAAAAAGGTCTCCCAAAAGAGCATTGTGATTTTAGCACTGTCAATGTTCAATGAACCTTAATCAAATATGGACATATCAGAAAGTGACCTCACACTATTTAATACTGAATACCTTGCCTGTATACTTTCTGAACACGAACATAAATCCTGGAAAAACTCATCATATGCACAAAAACAACGAGGAGTCTGGTGGCACCTTAAAGACTAATAGATTTATTTGGGCATAAGATTTCATGTGTAAAAAACCCACTTCTTCAGATGCCTGGAGTGAAAAGATACAGATACAGGTATAAATATGTATTGGTACATGAAGAGAAGGGAGTTACTTTACAAGTGGAGAACCAATGTTGAAGGCCAATTTGTCAGGGTGGATGTGGTCCACTCCCAATAATTGGGATGAGGAGGAGTCAAGATCAAGAGAGGCAAAATTGCTATTGTAGTGAGCCAACCACTCCCAGTCCCTATTCAAGCCCAAATTGATGGTGTTAAGTTTTCAAATGAATTGTAGCTCTGCTGTTTCTCTTTTAAGTCTGTTTTTGAAGTTTTTTTGTTGAAGAATGGCTACTTTTAAATCTGTTATTGAGTGTCCAGGGAGATTGAAGTGTTCTCCTACTGGCTTTTGTATGTTACCATTCCCGATGTTTGATTCGTGTCCATTTATCGTTTTACGTTGAGACTGTCTGGTTTGGCCAATGTACACGGCAGAGGGGCATTGCTGGCACATGATGGCATATATCGCATTAGTAGATGTGCAGGTGAATGAGCCTCTGATGGTGTGACTGGTTTAGCTGGGTCCTATGATGGTGTCACTAGAGTAAACAGAGGGACAAAGAAGGCAACGGGGTTTGTTACAGGGATTGGTTACTAGGTTAGTGTTTCTGTGGTGTGGTGTGTAGTTGCTGGTGAGTATTTGCTTCATGTTGGGGGGCTGTCTGTAAGCTAGCATTAGCCTCCCCCCAAGGCCTATGAAGGGGGGATAGTTTTCCAGGATAGGTTGTAGATCATTGATGATGCAATGGAGAGGTTTTAGCTGGGGGCTGTAGGTGATGGCCAGTGGCGTTCTGTTATTTTCCTGGTTGGGCCTGTCCTGTAGTAGGTGACATCTCACCATATGCACAAACTGAACACAGATAGATTGTATGAAAAATATCATTTGTGTTCACAATAGTGCAAATATTACACGTGCAAGTTATATTATTTATTATTTATAGTACTGGCACCTTTCTTTAAAAAGTTTGCTCTAAGGAAAAAAAAAAAAAGAAGATTTGGAGGTTGTGGTAGATAATCAGCTGAACGAGCTGAATGTAATAGATAATCGTCTGAATGGTGCAATACTGTGACCAAAAGGATTAATATATTCTTGGATGAATACAGAGGGGAAAATTGAGTAGAAGTAGAAAGATTATTTTACCTCTGCATTTGGAAAAATTACTAACCTTTCATAACTGTTGTTCTTTGAGATGTGCTGCTCATGTCCATTCCATGTTAGGTGTGCGCACCATGTGCACAGTTGCCTGAGATTTCTTTTTCCCCTTAGTGGTATTCAGAGGACCGGCCCTAGCGCCTCTTGGAGCCCTGCGCACATGAGCCGGTATAAGGGGTGCTGCCAGCTCTGCACCCCCTCAGTTCTTTCTTGCTGGTAACTCCGACAGAGGGTAGGAGTGTGGGTCATGGAATGGACATGAGCAACACATCTTGAAGAACAACAGTTATGAAAGGTTAGTAACCATTCTTTTCCTTGTTCAAATGCTTGCTCATGTCCATTCCTTGCTAAGTGACTCACAAGCAGTATCCCTGAAGGTAGGCTCGGAGTTCATGGGTAGGCAGATTGCAACATTGCTCTCCCGAAACTTGCATCATCATGGGCCTGTTGGGTGATGGCATAGTGGGACACAAAGGTATGAACTGATGACCATAATGAGGTTCTCCAGATGTCCTGTATTGGTATCTCAGTGAGGAACTCTGCTGACAAAGCCTGGGCTCTCGTTGAATGAGCTGTCATGATGGCCAGAAGCAGAGCCTTTGCCTGCTCTTGGCAAACTCGGATGCAAGCAGTTGTCCAGGATGAGATTCTTTGGGATGACACTGGTAGTCCTTTCATCCTTTTCGCTACTGTTACAAAAAGTTGCATAGTCTTGCGGAAGGGCTTAGTCTTCTCGATATAGAAGGTCAGGGCCCGCCTAACGTCTAACGTGTGGACCCAACGTTCCTCATCAGTGCTGTGAGGAAAGATGATAAGCAGAAAAATATCCTGGTTGCTATGGAATTCTGACACCAGATTTGGTAGGAAGGTCGGGTTGGGGCGCAGCTAGACCTTGTCCTTGAAGAATACCATATAAGGGGGTTCTGATGTCAGGGCTTTGATCTTGTAGATCCTTCTGGCCAAAGTGATCACCACCAGGAAGGTGACCTTCCAAGACAGTAGCAGGAAGAAACAAGATGCCAACGGCTCCAAGGGGGGCCTCTGTGAGCTTTGACAGGACCAGGTTTAAGTCCCATGGGGGAACTGGGTTACGAACCTGGAGGTAGAGTCTTTCCAAACCCTTGAGGAACCTGACTGTCATCTCATGGGAGAAGACTGATCTGCACTATACTGGAGGATGGACGGCCGAGATCGCTGCCAAGTGAACCTTAGCCGACAACAGAGCCAGACCATGATGTTTCACCTGGAGCAGGTAGTCCAAGATGGACTGCAGGGAAGATCGAGATGGAAAAAGATTCTGTTCAAAGACCCAACAAGTGAAACATTTCTACTTAGCCAAGTAGGTAGCCCTGGTGGAATGTTTTCTGCTACTTAGCAAGACTGATTTGAGCAGGCCCACTCCTCAGGGTTCAGCCATGCAGCAGCCATGCCATAGGTGTAGGGAGACGAGGTTTGGGTGAAAAGCAACCAACCATGGTTTTGCAAAATCAAGTCCAGACAGGGTGGAGCACTAGTGCAGCTGCCACTGAGAGGTCCAGAAGCATGCCAAACTAATGCTGGCATGGCCATGCCAGAGCTATCATGACAACCTTCACCTTGTCCCTCTTGATCTTTAGGAGGACTTTGCGAACCAAAAGGATCAGTGGGAAGGCGTACAACAGGCCAACTGTCCATGAGAGCAGAAAGGCATGGGAAAGGGAGCCCCTGCTGAGCCCGCGCATAGAACAGAACTGATGGCATTTCCTGTTCTGTCTGGTGGCAAAACAGGTCCACCTGGGGAGTCCCCCACTTCTGGAAGATAACAGTGGTGACCTTCGTGTGAAGAGCCCACTCATGGCAAGAGGAAAAGGACCTGCTGAGGTGATCCACCAATGCATTCCGGTCTCCCGGAAGGTGCGAAGCCTCAAGGTAAATGGCACACTTCATACAAAAGTCCCACAGTCGGAGAGCCTCCTGACACAGGGATTAGGCGCGAGCTCCCCCTTGCTTGTTGATGTAAAACATTAAGGCCATGTTGTCTGTTAAGACATGCATGACCTTGCCTAAGAGTTGGAGGAGAAACACCAGGCAGGCCAAGCATATGGGGGGAGGGATAGCTCAGTGGTTTGAGCATTGGCCTGCTAAACCCAGGGTTGTGAGTTCAATCCTTGAGGGGGCCACTTGGGGATCTGGGGCAAAATCAGTACTTGGTCCTGCTAGTGAAGGCAGGGGGCTGGACTCGATGACCTTTCAAGGTCCCTTCCAGTTCTAGGAGATGGGATATCTCCATTATTATTATATTGCCCTAAGTTCTGTGATGTTTATGTGCAGGGAGAGTTCTTCCTGGGACCAGAAACCCTGGGTCCTGAGTCTGCAGAGATGGGCTCACCACCCCACGTCTGACGCATCCAAAACCAAGGTACCTGTTGGATATGGGGCAGCAAAAGGCACACCCCCTTCATCACAGAACGCGAGTCTCTCCACCAAGTCAGAGAAGCTAAGACAGGTGATGGAATCGTGAGAACTGAGTGCAAGTGGCATCTACCCGGGGAGTAAACTGACTCCAGCCACATTTGTAGGGTTCTGAGGCGTAGCCGCACAAACTGCACCAGGCAGGTACATGCTGCCATGTGACCTAACAGTTTGAGGCACACCTGGTCGGTCATAAGTGGGTGAGCTGTGACCCGGGTGATTAGATCCAACATAGTTCAGAACTTGGCCCTAGTAGGTAGGCCCTGGCCTGGGCGGAGTTGAGCACTGTCCCAGTAAACTTTATTCTCTGCACCGGGACCAATGTTGATTTCTGTTAGTTTATTAACAAACCCAGCACCCAAAGGGTGGCATGTAGTATGCCAATGCTGTGCTGAATCTGAGAGTGGCCTTTGATCAGCCAATTATCAAAGTATGGGTAGACTTGTAGGCTTCGACATCTGAGGTAGGCTGCAACCACTGCCATACACTTAGTAGAAACCCGAGGGCTGAAAATAGACCAGTGGTTCTCAAACTTTTGTAGTGGTGACCCCTTTCACACAGCAAACCTATGAGTGTGACCCCCCCTTATAAATTTAAAAGACTTTTAAAAATATTTATTATTATAATAAATGAAGGTGAAGCAGGGTTTGGGGGTGTAATAACCTTGTGACGCCCTAAGGGGTCACAACCCCCAGTTTGAGAACCCCTGTGATAGACTGAAGGGAAGCGTGGTGAATTGGTAGTGGCATTGGCCCACCACAAATCTGAGGAATCTCCTGTGTCCATGGATGGAGATGTGGAAATAAGCATTCTTTAAATTGAGGGCAGCGTATCAGTCTCCTAGCTCCTGGGAGGGAAAGATGAAGGCCAGGGAGACCATGCGGAACCTCACTTTCTTGAGCTATTTGTTGAGGTGATGCAGTTCCAGGATGTGCTGTAGGCCCCCCTTTGGCCTTAAGGATTAAAAAAACTTGGGAGTAAAACTTCTTCCATCTCAAGTCTCGAGGAACTTTCTCTATTGCCCCCAAATGTAGGAGGACTTGTACCTCCTTGACAAGAATCTGCTCATGAGAAGGGTCCATGAAGAGGGATGGGGTTGGAGGTGTGGGAAAGATGAAAACTGCAGGTTGTAACCAACTGTTACAGTACAAAGCACCCAACAGTACAATGTTACATAGGCAGTCCAAAAACCAAAGCGGGGGGATGTATCCTGAATTGAGTCTGGTATATCATCCTCAGGTGTGCCTTCAAAAGGCCAGCCTGGTCCCACCGGGGTACCTACTTGAGCCTGACTGGGAAGCTGAGGTAGAAGGTAGGGGCTGACAACATTAATAACCCTTTCTTTTATAGGGTTCCTGCTTGGGAGGCCCCAAAAACCTGGGAGGCTGTTGAGGCCTGAAATGCTTCCTGGAGGCCAGGGATGTAAACAGGCCTAGGGAGTGAAGTATGGCCATTGAGTCTGAGGTCATGAAGCTTTTGGAGTCTGAGAACAGGGAGGTACCCTTGAGGGAGAGTTCCTGGACGGATTACTGAACCTCATGTGAGAGACCTGATGATTGGGGTCACGAATAGCGCCTCATGGTGACCGCTGACACCATCGTTGTGGCTGCTGAGTCAGCAGCATCCAGAGCTGCCTGGAGGGAGGGTCTGGCCACCGTCTTGCCTTCCTCCAAGAAGGGCATGAACTCCTGCTTCGACTCCTGTGGCAGGGAGCTCTTTAACTTGACCATTGAGTCCCACAGGTTAAAATTATACTTTCACAGTGTAACGCCCTGCTGGTTAGAGATACGAAGCTAGTGGCTGCCCGTGGAATAAACCTTTCACCCAAACAGATCCAGCCTTAATTCTTTGAGGTGGCGCTCAACTGCGCTTGTCTGTCCCGCTCATTTGCAGTAGACACCACCAGGGATCCTGACGGGGGAATGTGAGTACAGGTATTCAAACTCACTGGCCACTACATAGTACTTCTTCTCTGTCCTTTTTGAGGTAGGCAGCAGAGACGAAGGGGTCTGCTATAGCACCCTGACTAGACCCAACACTGCCTCATTTACTGGCAGGGCCACTATCAATCAGGCTCTGCATGGACTCCTTTACTCCTAGGCTTCCAGCCTCAAATTTGTGGTGACATGTTTCAGGAGTTCTTGATAGGCCCTGAAGTCATCTGGCAGAAGCGGGTTATTAGGACCTGCGACTGCCTCATCCAGGGATGATGAGGAAGGCGGCTAGCACCGTAAGAAGGGCTGGTCCTTACTCCTCCACCTGGACTACTTTCATTGGGGCCACTTCAGTGACCTTGGTGCCAGGGTCAGTACTGGAGTCGGGGTCCAGTGCCGGGGTCAGTGGCTTGTTTCTCGGTCACCACCAAATATGAATGCTGGGAAGGGGGTCTCGGTACCAGGGGAAACCACCATGTGTTCCAATATTGCCACTGCATTGGCCAATGGCCCGATGGCCAAGCTCCAGCTGCGGGGCCGGTACTGAAGTCGGGTATCAGTACTTTTCTGGCAGGGCGAATGATTGCCCTCTGACTCCAAAGAGGACTCTTCCCTCGGAGACCACGGCGGAGCTGTAGCTGTTTCTGCCTCCAGGCGGTGCCGGGAAACTGGTGACTGATGCCGGGTTGGGGACTGCTCATGGTGGGGCCATGGAGGGCCTTCCTCTGGAAGGTGCCACAATGGTCGGTGATGGGATAGAACTCACGGCCCCTTGAATCCTTCTATCCCCGGAACCTCTGGCTGGCAAGGGGTCTTGGGGGTGGGCGGTCCCGGGAGGGACATCAAATTCTTTGCAGCCTGGAAAGCCTCTGGAGTTGAGGGTGTCCACAGGCGCGAAGTGACACAACTGCTCTCAGGAGTCCGAGATGGGCCCCAGACCGGGCTCATTGCCTTACGCAGAGTCGACAGAGTCAACCATGAATCTGGGAAGGATGAGTGGCCCAGCACAGGTCTCACTTCATCGGCTACTCCCCACTTGTCCCTCTTCAGCATCAGAGAGTGCCCTCTCTTGGCACGCTGTTTCTTATGATTCTTCCTGTATGGAGAAAGGTGCCAGGTGGAGCACTTCGCACAGAGGCCAAAGTGCTCAGTGCTGATTCAGAGCAGCAAGGCTCTGAGGATTATCTGAGGGCTGCCTTCATGAGCAAAGTCTTCAGACGAACATCCCTGCCTTTCTGAGTGCGCAGTCTGAAGTTCCTGCAGATCTTGCGCTTCTCCTTTATGTAAGCTTCCCCAAGGCATTTTAGAAAGCTCAAATGCGGGTCACTGACTGGCATGGGCTCCACTTACCGCAGGACGTACCCTGAGATGATGCCCTTTGATGACTGGGACCACTATTTACACTACATACACTAATACTAATTGATAACTAAATACACCAACTACAAAAACTATATACGATGGAGTACAGAGTCCAAACCACTGGGAAAGACTTTCAAGAGCAAGAAGGTCAGTCCAAACAACCGTCACGGGCAGTAAAAAGGAACTGAGAGGATGTGGAGCTGGCGGCACCCCACATACCGGTGCATGTGTGCAGGGCTGCCAGGGGCACTAGGGCCGGTCCCCTGGATACCACTAAGGGGAAAAAAAACCTCTGGCAACTGTGCATGTGGAATGTGCAAATCTAGCATGGAATGGATGTGAGCAAGTGCTTGAAGAAGAACTGGTGCAACCACTGCTGGAATACTGTGACCACAATTCAAGAAGGATGTTGATAACCTGAAGAAGGTTCAGAGAAGAGCCACAAGAATACTTATAGGATTAGAAAACAAGCTTTATTGTGACAGACTCAGGGAGCTCATTCTATTTAGCGTAACAAAGAGATGGGATAGGGATGACTTATCAGTCTATATGTACCTACACAGGGAACAAAAATTTGATAACAGGCTCTTCAATTTAGCAGACAAAGGTATATCTCGATCCACAGGCTGGAAGTTGAAGCTAGACAAATTCATACTGGATATAAGATGACAATTTTTAAGTGAGGGTAATTAACCACTGGAACAATTTACCAAGGGTATGGTGGATTCTCTATCAATAGCAATTTTTAAATTAAGAGTGATTTTTTTTAAGTTATGCTCTCGTTCAACAGGAATTATTTTGGGGAAGTTCTATGGCCTGTGTTATATTGGTCATGCTAGGCACTCACAATGACTTTTCTGTAAAAAGCAACAGAGGGTCCTGTGGCACCTTTAAGACTAACAGAAGTATTGGGAGCATAAGCTTTCGTGGGTAAGAACCTCACTTCTTCAGATGCAAGTAATGGAAATCTCCAGAGGCAGGTATAAATCAGTATGGAGATAACGAGGTTAGTTCAATCAGGGAGCACCAGGTGCTCTGCTAGCAGTTGAGGTGTGAACACCAAGGGAGGAGAAACTGCTTCTGTAGTTGGATAGCCATTCACAGTCTTTGTTTAATCCTGATCTGATGGTGTCAAATTTGCAAATGAACTGGAGCTCAGCAGTTTCTCTTTGGAGTCTGGTCCTGAAGTTTTTTTGCTGTAAGATGGCTACCTTTACATCTGCTATTGTGTGGCCAGGGAGGTTGAAGTGTTCTCCTACAGGTTTTTGTATATTGCCATTCCTGATATCTGACTTGTGTCCATTTATCCTCTTGCGTAGTGACTGTCCAGTTTGGCCAATGTACATAGCAGAGGGGCATTGCTGGCATATGATGGCATATATAACATTGGTGGACGTGCAGGTGAATGAGCCGGTGATGTTGTAGCTGATTTGGTTAGGTCCTGTGATGGTGTTGCTGGTGTAGATATGTGGGCAGAGTTGGCATCGAGGTTTGTTGCATGGGTTGGTTCCTGAGTTAGAGGTGTTATGGTGCGGTGCGTGGTTGCTGGTGAGAATATGCTTAAGGTTGGCAGGTTGTCTGTGGGCGAGGACTGGCCTGCCTCCCAAGGTCTGTGAAAGTGAGGGATCATTGTCCAGGATGGGTTGTAGATCACTGATGATGCGTTGGAGAGGTTTAAGCTGAGGACTGTAGGTGATGGCCAGTGGAGTTCTGTTGGTTTCTTTTTTGGGCCTGTCTTGTAGCAGGAGGCTTCTGGGTACACGTCTGGCTCTGTTGATTTGTTTCTTTATTTCCTTGTGTGGGTATCGTAGTTTTGAGAATGCTTGGTGAAGATCTTGTAGGTGTTGGTCTCTGTCTGAGGGGTTGGAGCAGATGCGATTGTACCTCAGTGCTTGGCTGTAGACGATGGATCGTGTGGTGTGACCGGGGTGGAAGCTGGAGGCATGAAGGTAGGCATAGCGGTCGGTGGGTTTTCAGTATAGGGTGGTGTTAATGTGGCCATCGCTTATTTGTACTGTGGTGTCTAGGAAGTGGACCTCCCGTGTAGATTGGTCCAGGCTGAGGTTGATGGTGGGGTGGAAGCTTTGAAATCATGGTGGAATTCTTCCAGGGTCTCCTTCCCATGGGTCCAGATGATGAAGATGTCATCAATAGCGTAGGTAGAGAAGGGGCATGAGTGGTCGAGAACTGAGGAAGCGTTGTTCCAGGTCAGCCATAAAAATGTTGGCATATTGTGGGGCCATGCAGGTGCCCATAATGGTGCCACTGGTCTGGAGGTATATATTGTCACCAAATTTGAAATAATTGTGCGTGAGATAAAGTCACAGAGCTCAGCAATAAGTTGTGCTGTGTCATCATCAGGGATACTGTTCCTGACAGCTTGTATTCCATCTGTGTGTGGGATGTTTGTGTAGAGAGCCTCTACATCCATGGTGGCTAGGATGGTGTTTTCTGGGAGGTCACCAATGCACTGTAGTTTTCTCAGGAAATGTGAGGTTCTTACCCACGAAAGCTTATGCTCCCAATACTTCTGTTAGTCTTAAAGGTGCCACAGGACCCTCTGTTGCTTTTTACAGATTCAGACTAACACGGCTACCCCACTGATAAATGACTTTTCTGATCTCGGAATCCATGAACGCATGAATATTCAACTCCAGAATTCAATTTATTTGTATTGTGGTGATGTCCTGGGACCCCAATAATGGATGAGGCCCCATTATGCTAACAATTGTATAGTCTATGCCCTAAAAGGTCTTAAATTTAAATATAAGACAAGAGACAGCAGATGGATAGACAGACAGTGGAGTACAAGGTAACTGACACAAGACTAGTATGCATGAAAAACAGTTATCATGCATCAGGTATGTAACTATTGTTGAGCTTTTTGTACACATCATGACAGAAAATTGTAAGGAGCAATCTGAAGGAAAGCAATGATGTGGCTTTCTGGATGTTTAAAGCCAGCTTCTCCCATACATGAGGGTCAGCATGGGAAAAAGTATGAAGGTTCTTGTATTAACATAATGGACAATAAAGGCTGGCATTACTGGCAGAAGTCAACATCTTGAGGGTGTGCAAGAGATGATGTTAAAATAGGCCATGAAAGGCTTTAAAAGCAAAGATGAGTAGTTTATGTTTGATGCAGTGGAGAAGAGGGAACCAGGGAGGAGTGACATTGTTTTCATGGATCATTCCTTCAACTGTCTTTGCAGTAGTTTTTTAAATGGAGGTAACTGGGGCAAGGTAATATTTATCAAGGCAGGAGAGAGAAAGATGTAACAGTACTAGAGATGGATGACAAATTTCTCTGTATGAATGGAGGGAAAAAAAGGCAGAATTTTAGAGATGTTTTGCAGGATAAAGCAGCAATATTTAGAAATGACCTGGACGTGATGTCCGAGACACATCTGAGTAGAAAATACCATGCAGGTTACAGGCCTGAGTGACAGGGAGGATGGTGGTGCTGTACATGGTGACTGAAAAAGGAGGAAGACAGGGTTTAGTGGTAGTGATTTAAAAGCTCCAATTGTTAATTGGGGGGGAGGGATAGCTCAGTGGTTTGAGCATTGGCCTGCTAAACCCAGGGTTGTGAGTTTAATCTTTGAGGGGGCCATTTAAGGATCTGGGGCAAAAATCTGTCTGGGGATTGGTCCTGCTTTAAGCAGGGGGTTGGACTAGATGACCTCCTGAGGTCCCTTCCAATCCTGATATTCTATGATTAAAACCCACTATTACTTTGTTTTAGGAATCGCTCTTTTCTCTGGAGCTAAATATTTTGAGCATTTAAAAGTATTATGAAGTGAGTGGGCTGTTTTTATTGGTGACCAGTAGTATCATTTAAAACACTATTTATACATACTGAAAACTGTCAGAGATTAACCTTATACTCACCTTCTTTTACCATTTGACTTCACCTCCCACAATCAGCTGGGTACAACTATGTCACCTTTACCTTGTGTATCTCTTTTGAGACTTTTTGCAATGGTGTGGGTGTTTCACTGCTGACAATGTATTTTACAGCATGAAATGCTCATCTATTTGCATATGGATCAAATAACTATAGTGGTAACACGTAATATAATGTAGCCAATTAGTTCAGCTTATTATTTAATTGTGATATATTGTTGGGATTAATGCGCATGCTATTTCATATGTAATCAGTGTGTGATGAATAGATTTAAGTTGTAAGTATAGGTATAGATATAAGTAGGATAGGATCATAGGAGTATAAAATTGACAAGTATTTGAGTGATGAGTATGTATTAGACAGATAAGAAAGATAAGGTTGTAATGCACGGTCTACAGGCTGAGACCTGCACGATTTCAGATTAGCCATACTAGGCCTCAGGCCTAAGAAGAGCTGACATAAGTAGCTTAATCAGAAATAACCCTGTACAAGTAAAGTTACAAGATTATTGTAAAGTAAGTGCCAGTAGGTGATGTTTGGGGAAATATATTTCAATGTACCTATCTAGACTGCCAGACACCTGACTGTAACATCACTGTGGAAAGTTTTGCTCTCCCCACAAGTTACCATGGGAACATGTTTACATAGATGCTTATGAGACTGAGGGGAACTAAGAGAACCACCTATGAAAAGCAGGGCATCCCAAAATGTATGGGATGTGGAAGGACAGAAAGAAAAAGGGGGTTGGAACAGTCATGCATATACATATGATGGTAGATGTGGTCATAACACAGGATAAAAAGGGTTTGCTGGTATGGACAGGGTGGTAAGACCACTTCAGAAAAAAAAAACCCATCTGTCAGGATCCCACCAAAGGCAGTAAGGGCATAGGGTCAGAGCAGGGGGAAAACCTGAGGCTGGAAGTAGCAGAGGAGTTTGTAGTCAGGTTCTAGGCCAGGGTCAATACAAAAGGTCAGAGTCTAAGTCAGGTTTCAGGTTCGAGTCAGGAAGCAAAGTCCAAATCAAGCCAATGTCAGTTCCAGGCATGGCTGTGGCAGCTACAGGAGATCCACACTGTTGCCTGGAAACTTCCTGGAACACTCGTTGGGTTTATATAGGGCAGAGAGCCAATGAGGAGCCATGAGGCTGCTCTCTGTCAAATCCTTGAGGTGGAACTTCCCATGGGCTGTGTCCACAGCAGGTCTTGGGAAGTGGAGAGCAAGCTGGTTACATTTGCCGCTGGGTGGCAGCCTGAAGATATCAGCTGACTGGTAGCTTCACAGCCCTGGGTTCTAGACTGGGGGCCTTAAACCATCAGGGAAGAACCAAGTCAGAAAGACTCTCTCCTCCCCCTCCCACCCCCATTGATGACAACCTGTTGAGAGATGAACCTGACTCTGTGATAGGTGAGTATGAATACAGCATTGGCTATTGCATAGTTTTGTACATGTAGGTGTGAATGTAACATAATACAGACAAAATTACTTGTGATTGCGTGTGGGATCACTGTATTCCCTCTTTGTGTACTCCTAGAGTCTCCCAACCTAAGAGAAGCTCTAAGGGTGACTTTTACCCTGTTTATCTTAAAACTGTAGCAACACAGGAGATGGACTTACTTACTAGGGACAGTGTTTTAGCATAGAACTATCAATTCAATTGAAATAAAGGCTACAATAGTTATGGATGCTAAACAGTTCTACCCTTTTGTTTTAAAATGTTCAAAAATTTTCAAAACCTTTCACTTTTGGGGCTAAAGTTTTCGGTGTTTTGTCTCTACCTAAAAGCTTTTTTATTATTTTATTTTTGTAAATTGGAGCAAAATTCTGGCTTTTGAACTGAGAAAGGGTAAACAATTGCACTTGGGACACTTAAAGAAATTTGCTTTACCAAAAGCAGACTGCATTGGAAACAATACATCCAGTGCATGTCACCATGAAAAGTGATTTCATTTTCTGCTTTAACTGGAGGAAAATGCAGTTTTCCCATACACTGGAAGTTCTTAGGTAATTTAAATGCTTATTACCATAGAAGACTAATAAAAACATTCTGAATTGACTTATGGCATCTCTGTTCAGTAGACCTCAGTGAATTCTGCAAAAAGCTTCCCCAAATATTCATTTGAATTTTAAATGAATTTGCTTCATCAGTATTCACACCCTTTTTTGTTGCCTTTCAGGGAACATTTATGCAACAAAATCTCACAAGCATTTGCACCAGAAGTTTGTTGATAAAAAATTAGCTTCACCCAATGAGGATGAAAGACAATACTAATGTGACAATCTTGTCCAAAATTTCAGAATATCAAAAAATAAATGTGAAGAAACTGCCATGCGTTAACACATAGCTAACAGAAAGAATATCACCAAAAATACGCACTCATTTTTAATCTCAGGACTCCCTCTTCTCAGACTTGTAAAGCATCTACAGCCTGATTTACATCTAAAAGTTATATTGGCATAGCTACGCTGGTCAGGGATGTGGAAAAATATACCCCGACTGACAAAACCCCCAGTGTAGGTGCAACTATGTCGACATAACGGTACTTCTGTCAATGTAGTTAAAGTTGCCTGGACAGGTGATGTTCGTAGACTGACAGAAAAACTCCTTCTGCCACTGTAGGTTGCGTCTACACGAGGGGGCTATGCCAGGGAACTACAGGCCAGTCAGCCTCACCTCAGTCCCTGGAAAAATCATGGAGCAGATCCTCAAGGAATCAATTATGAAACATTTAGAGGAGAGGAAAGTGATCAGGAACAGTCAGCATGGATTCACGAAGGGGAAGTCGTGCCTGACTAACCTAATTGCCTTCTATGATGAGATAACTGGCTCTGTGGATGAGGGGAAAGCAGTGGATGTGTTATTCCTTGACTTTAGCACAGCTTTTGATACGGTCTCCCACAGTATTCTTGCCGCCAAGTTAAAGAAGTATGGGCTGGATGAATGGACTGTAAGGTGGATAGAAAGTTGGCTAGATCGTCGGGCTCAACGGGTAGTGATCAATGGCTCCATGTCTTGTTGGCAGCCAGTTTCAAGCGGAGTGCCCCAAGGGTCGGGCCTGGGGCCGGTTTTGTTTAATATCTTTATTAATGATCTGGAGGATGGTGTGGACTGCACTCTCAGCAAGTTTGCAGATGACACTAAACTAGGAGGCGTGGTAGATACACTAGAGGGTAGGGATCGGATACAGAGGGACCTAGACAAATTAGAGGATTGGGCCGAAAAAAACCTGATGAGGTTCAACAAGGACAAGTGCAGAGTCCTGCACTTAGGACGGAAGAATCCCATGCACTGCTACAGACTAGGGACCGAATGGCTAGGTAGCAGTTCTGCAGAAAAGGACCTAGGGGTCACAGTGGACGAGAAGCTGGATATGAGTCAACAGTGTGCTCTTGTTGCCAAGAAGGCTAACGGCATTTTGGGCTGTATAAGTAGGGGCATTGCCAGCAGATCGAGGAACGTGATCGTTCCCCTTTATTTGACATTGGTGAGGCCTCATCTGGAATACTGTGTCCAGTTTTGGGCCCCACACTACAAGAAGGATGTGGAAAAATTGGAAAGAGTCCAGCGGAGGGCAACAAAAATGATTAGGGGTCTGGAGCACATGACTTATGAGGAGAGGCTGAGGGAACTGGGATTGTTTAGTCTCCAGAAGAGAAGAATGAGGGGGGATTTGATAGCAGCCTTCAACTACCTGAAGGGGGGTTCCAAAGAGGATGGAGCTCCGCTGTTCTCAGTGGTGGCAGATGACAGAACAAGGAGCAATGGTCTCAAGTTGCAGTGGGGGAGGTCCAGGTTGGATATCAGGAAAAACTATTTCACTAGGAGGGTGGTGAAACACTGGAATGCGTTACCTAGGGAGGTGGTGGAGTCTCCTTCCTTGGAGGTTTTTAAGGCCCAGTTTGACAAAGCCCTGGCTGGGATGATTTAACTGGGAATTGGTCCTGCTTTGAGCAGGAGGTTGGACTAGATGACCTCTTGAGGTCCCTTCCAACTCTGATATTCTATGATTACAACATAGGCTCTGTATTGCAGACTTAGCTTAAATCAATCAATGCAGATTATTATTTGTACAGCAGTAGCACTTATTAGCCATCAGTCTTTGTGCTAAGAACTGAACAAGCATATAAAATTAAGATAGATTTTAAGCTTTTCAGGGAAGGAACTAAGTATAAAGAGGAGACACAACAGGTGTGTGTGTATACAGATAAACAGAGGTAGTACAAAGTAACAACGAGACTATTAGGAACACCGTGATAAGCAATGGTGACTGCATACCAGTTGCCTAACCATTTTTGTAGGCATCATGACTGATAAGAATGATGCAGGGCATTGGCTGCACTGCCATTTACTGGCTTTAGAAAAGACCAGGACATCTTGCCTTCTCACTTGAAGTAAAGGTGTCACAGTACCAGGGTTCTGAAAAGAGGACAAGAATGAACATACAGAATGCAACAGCATCCCCATATGAAGAGGTAACAACTTTTGACCCCCCGAGGGCTTGGTTAAAAAAAAAAAAAAAAAAAAAAGTGGATTTGATGCTAATTAAAAGGAAACAGACCAAAAAGGAGTTTACAAAATGCAGTACTGTATTTCAACTTCATTTGTGAGCCTTAGCACTGCACAGCAGTGAACACTTAGAAATGCAAAAATATTCAGTGTAGCTTTTAAAAGCAGTATCATCAATAGTACACAACAGAGAACCAGAAGTTGAATCAGCAATTCTGCTTACCTATCTTCACCAAAACGTCGGCCAATCAAGACTTTACACTTGTCTCCAGGGAGGCAAGCAGCTAGAAGAGGCACTGTCCGTAATACTCGACTTTCCTTTATATCAAAAAGGGAAAAAAACATTTTTTAAAGAATAAGGATGCTTTCTTAAACTCTTAAGATGTAGTAGTTTCTTTTGTAGTTCTTACTACCACAAAATAGGCATCATACAGGCTCTCTCAGTGATAGAAAAGGCATACAATAAGGAAAAAAATCCAGATTCCAATTTTAATTTATTCTTTTCTGTGTAATACTTACCTGTAATTGTTGCTCTCTGAAAATATACAGCTCAGTGAAAACATGTAGTCTTGCCTCCATTCACCTGTTCAGACCTGGTAGGAATTTCCATAAACCAAATTCTATGAAGTTTGGTGTGATGAGGACTTCTCATCCTACCACTGCCCCCCAATACTTCACCAGTTAATTTCAAGCTGGAAGTTAGAATACTTCCATATACATATTAGCCAATTAAAACATGAAAAAAAAATAATGAGGTCAGTCTCTTCACCTCTGTACATCTTCAGAGAAGCTTTTTTTTACAGGTATCTAATTATTTCTTTTTTAGAGCTACCCATCTCAATAGATTCTCACACTGGACTTTTATCCTGCTCTCTCAAGTCAATGAAAAAACTCCCATTGACTTCAATTCTGCAAGGTCAGACCTTCAGTGACTTAAAAAAAAGCTCAAGGGTGCTTGTAAAAGAAAACTGTAAACAGAAACTTCAACAAAAAATGAGAAACAATGAACAAGGAAACCATAGAGAACACACCCTGATCAGTACCATTAACAATAATGCAGATTACATAAACAGTATGCTACATGACAAAATGTATTATACACAAATATATGTGTGCAACAGGGAGAGAGAGAGATTGATTTCAAATTGCAGAGCCACCAAGCACTTGCTATTAATTCATCAGGCACAATGGAAGCCACCAACCACCTATAGCCGTCCTGCAATTTTGCCAAAAGGGCTTATTTTGTGATTCAAGAAATCGATAAGAAGTTTCACGGCTTTTAAAAAAATCTAAAAAGTTAAAACAATTTTATTCTTATGCTCAGAGTGAAGAAGCAAGAATGTACAAAAAAGTAGAAACCTGGTCAAAGACTGAAAAACCATGACAGCAAGACTGATACTGCATCCAATGTCCTGGGCTACCACTATCCAAACAAAGCATTTAAACAACAGACTAGTCTAAAACGGGCACAGAATACATTAGTTTTTATACTTGTGGGGTTCCCCCCTCCCGTGTCTCTCTCTCTCTCTCACACACACACACACACACACACACACACACACACACACACACACACACACGAGGTTGACTTTACTTTCACAAACAGATGCCAAAAATAATAATCTTGGATGTGTCAGAAGATTCATTTTTTGGCAAGTGGTTAAAGAATGGCAACAAAGAGCAGAAAGAACAGCTACTATTGGTCTCTCATTAAAAAAATATTAATAGCCAGCAGGAGGAAGACATTCAAAAATTGTTACTTTCAATGTTTTTCTCTAATTTGGTCCCACTGCCCAATCCAAATAATCTAACTTTTAGACAAATGCTTGCTGCTAACTGTATGGAAGTGTATTTTTTTTAACTGAATTAAAGGTGAACTACAAGAGAAAAGTATGTTTGGAAATGTAGACATTATATGAAAGATGGACTACACAAAGTAGAGAAGAAATTGTTTGAGAATTCAGACATGAGCTTGTAGATAACCAAGACCTTAGTAAAGGTTAAGGCTAAATATATACTGTCATTGTAGCTATTTTCAATCTACAGGTCTGAAAACATGTAATTATTTCCTTCCTTTGCACTCTTCCATGTTCCTCCTGGCAGCAGTGTGCAATGCTTTGTTTTGTGGAAATACTGAATATTTGACTACTGAAGTACCATAGATACAGCACCATAGGGGTTATTCTTCTTTTCTGAGAGTTAATGGTGTTGGTTACTACCTTATATTTTCTCTGTAGTGAACTGGATTTTTCATGATTCATGACTAATAATGAAACATCTACTAAAAGAAAATTTATTAAAAATAAACAACCAAAAACCAGTATCCTTTTGGTTTCTCTCAGTTGAAATGTCATCTTGATTTTCTCTGGAATGGATAAAGTGTAACAATAAAAAAATCCCACAATCCTCAGGATTCAACTGGGGATGCTATAAGGAATAAGTGAAGGTGAGCTAACGGCACCAAATCTATGCATGAGGATATTAAACCCAGAAGATTATTGGTCTTAAATTTCCTTCACAGAAGTTAGACATAGTGATCACTAGCTTTGCAGGAAGCATTGTTTGGAACCGAGACATGTACAGTATGGCTTACATTCTTTTAACTCCATTAAGGGCTCAGACTTGAGCCATGCTGCATTCCTTTGCTTCTGACCAGAAAGCAGACTGTTCTACACTGCTGGAGATTCCTCTAACGAGGCTGGGGGAAAGAGGTGGTAAAACAAATAGGTGTACGGTCAGCACAGCTAACTCTATGCCACATCCCCAAGTCCCCAGCACAGGCTCCTGTCCTGAAGAGTTTAAAATCTAAATAGACAAGACATACAGAAGGTGTGAGGGAAAAGAGACACAGAGAGGTAAAGTGACATCTCCAAGGTCACACAATAGGTAAGCAGCCAAACCAGGACCAGAATCCAGGCCTCTTAACTTCCAGTCCAGTGCCCCAACCATTAGACCACAATGCCTCTCCAAATTGGGTGCAACTAACGTAATTCCATCATTTAGATGGCCAGGAGAATGTATCATCCTTAATTCAGGAGACACATGAAATTGTTATTAGAAATCTTGCTATTAGGTTTACACAGTTATTAGGGCCCATGGTTTTTTTGAAGGCATAAATGACGTTAACAAACCGTGTGAACTAGTTGTTCAGCTTTATAGCTATTTTCAAAGATGAAGTTGTTGCACATGTCTGAACAAGATTGTTTCCTCTTGCCCTCTCTCACACCCTTTGCTATTGAAGCTTCTTGCTGAACTCTGACAATTCCCATAGCCTTACTCACCTCCGCTGGATGCTGAATTATATACAAGCAGGTGGAGACTTTTAGAGGATGTACAGGGAAGAATGGACACAAACACACCTTCTGAGGACGGCTACAGGATGGAAAGGGGAAAAAAACATTGGCAATTAGTCATACACACTATAAACTTTATTACGTAAAACATGTATCCCTTCTCAAGAGCTGTGTTAGTACTTTCCTGTACAACAAACTGCACCTATACAAACCTTCTGACATAAACTTTCTGTTGCTGATATTGCTATTATTTGTAAAAACAAACAAGACTGTATTTAAATAGACTTTGGAGAGCAGTGTTCAGAAACATGCTCTAGAAAATTCAGTTGGGATTAAGGCACTTCAAAGAATTCATTTTCAACCTGTTCAAGAGAAACAATTTATAAGTGGCTATGCCCTGACCAAGTGAGAAATCAACCACTATCTTCCATCCCAAATAAAGGATTCAATAATATAATACAAAGCACAGAGAGGAAGGCATATTTGTATGCACAACAAACCATAGACATCCCAAATATATTATTTTGTTGTAATTATTTACTATTCCACACTATATTCATCAGAAATGTAGAAACAAAGGAAGGCATGGTCACTGTTTCAGAAACGTACAGTCTGAAAGACACAAACAGTACAAAACAAATCAGCTGTTTAAAACTGTTCTGTACTCGGCAAAAGGTCTTATAGAAGACTTGAATATAGAAAGACAGTGATTTGAACATTATTATTGTTATTTGGTACACAAGAAGAGCAGGTTGGAGGTCCAGGCACTGGGAGCAGCACAGAATGGGACACAGTGTAATATAGTGGAGCAGAGATAATATCAGAGGATAAGAATGATGTCAGTAAGTTGGGTCATAAGCTAACCAACAATAAATAAATAAAAAACAAATATCGCTACTAGCGTATTACAATTGGTGACAAAACACGAACAAAAAAAGACCCAAATTATTTTCCTTGTGACAACAAGATTTAAAAAAACAGGATCATCTAAATAATTTTTTCCCCTTAGGCAAAAAAAAAAAAAAAAAAAAGAAGCAGCTAAAAGTCATTATTTCCATAGTAAACCTAAGGTCCCCATTTCCAACTACTCCTTGTGGTCAACGTGTTTTTCCCCTGTAACATTTACTGACCACACCCGCATACTTTCACTGTATGTTTTTATACTGATATGTCTTCACTGCAAAGTTAACTTGAGTTATTCTCCTGAGTTAACCACTGATCTAAGCTCTCAACTTTTTTATCATTGTGTGTTACCTGGGCCGCATGGGCCAGGTGGCAAGGCAGCGGCAGCATGGACCCCGACCCTGGACCCCTGCCGCGCGGGGCCAACTGCCTGCTCCAGACCCCACCGTGCAGGGCCGGCTGTTTGCCCAGATCCCACCACGCTGGGTGCCAGGGTACCCCGGACCCCACCGCGCCAGGCAGCGGGGAACCTGGACTCTGCCATACGGGCCGGCCTTTAGCACACACCTGAGTTGGACTACAGCAATGTACTAATTCGGCCGTATGCGGCCCGTGGGTTTAGAACTGCTGGCTTAGATTGAGAGAGCAGTTGCATTGCAAAAAGACTCTGGTGGCTGTGTCCGCACTGGCGCTGCACACACTAGAGTGTGGCACTAAGACTTCTGGGGGCAAAGCTGATAGCCCTTTGCACTGCAGTAATCTGCAATGCTCTATGAATTCTCAGTGAGTTGTGAGAATGCTTTTCTGTCCTTTTTGAGCACACAAGAGGAACTGTCGGAAGGCACTAGCAGAGGACTAGCAACATTCAAGTGGAGTTAGCCTACATCCATGCAACAGCATGGTAGTATTAACAGCTGACGAGTTGTGCTAACTTGACCTTTAGCCTATACATCCCAACAGGCCAGTTAAAAGCACCATCAGACTAAAATTAAGGGGTTTTGTGTCTGGACAGGACTCAAATTAAAGACAATCCTGAGTTTAGTACGCAATGAAGGCCTTTAGCCCTTCAGGTCCTGAAGTGTTTCAATTCAGTTACATCTTGCCCCAGTTTCAGACTGCCTCTCACCAGAGATCTTAAATTTATGTTAATCTAGGATTTACACCACCATAAGTCCAGAAACTACCTCTAGAAAGCTTTGGTGATTGGGGGGGGGGGGGAAGCAAAAATAAAAGCTTACATAGTATAAGTAATAGACTTACAAAGTAACTAGTGAGAACATTTTATCCTAAGTTAACCAAGCATATGTTTCCGCTTTCTTTGCGATCAGACTCTATCAGCCTTTTTTCATCAGTGAAATCTCTGCTACTCTATTAGCTGTGATATTTAGCTGTATATAGCCCACATTACCATTAAAGCCATTCAAGTTTTTTTAGTATTAGTGCACAGACATTACAAAATTTGAAAGAGAGACCATTAAGTTTGGTGCTCAACTTGAGACACCTGGGGCCTGATTTAAATAGGTTGAACATCTATTTCTCATTTTCAGATGTGCTGAGACTAAGTATCTCAAAATGGGTTCATATGAACAGGGAAGTGGTTTTGATGATTTAGCTTATTTCTTCATTTCAACACTTTTGAGTAAGTTTATGGAAGTTGCTCCAGCAAAATGTATTGTTGTCTTATTTTTCATATTTCCTCTTATGAAACAAACAACACTTCAGAAGGGACCCTAGATAGGTGTTAAGTATAGATTAAAACCTTCTGAATACTACTGGATTATAACAGAGTATAACCGCAAATCGGTGCAACCCCCAACAGGTTTTTTTGCTGTCTTTGCCTTGAATGTTTAGATACTTTTCTTACTGGTCATAACTTTTAAGTTCTTGTACTTCCCTGCAATTAAATTCTTAATTACTTCCATTAAATATATGATTTCTCTCAGATATTACCCAGCTCACTGCATTAAGAAAAGAAGTTAATAGTTAAGGTTTTCCCGTCACAACATTTTCTGTAGAAAAGATTTAGTAGTGAATACCCACTGAATAAATCAGTTTCAAAACAATAAATTCTTAACTTCCAAACTCCAATTCAAAGAGCTACATTTCCCCCCAACTTCTATAAACTGAAGTAAATGGCATCCAGTGAATCCTGAACTGTATTTGTTATAATTAAATTTCTCAGACACAATTTACTTTGTTTCTTGGTCTCCATTTCATATAAAAACCCCTCCTTTCTGTTGCTTTTTGCATTTTTCACACTTGGTTGTATTTTTGGTTGGTGAATTTTCAACTTTGTTAAAATTTAATAAAAGGAAATTCTAAACAAAGAAAGCAAGTATTTTCATATTATAAACTCAGCCCTGTCCATCTGTAATTTGATTTGAAGGAAATGGAGCACAAAGTATTGCAAAGTATTTTTTCAATAAAACTTAATTACTTACATGTGTATATACACATCATTTAAGTTTAGGCACCCAATTAGGCACCTAATTATGTTGACTATATCTTTGTACAACCCTACTCTGGGGGCACCACGCTTATTTCTGTGCTCTCATTTTGATGCCTCATGGTTACTGTGCTTTTAGGGGCAATTCCCTACATACAGCCCACATTACTAGCCTGCAAACTGTGGGGCTCCTAAGGTGTAGCAGTGGGAAAGGAAAAACTTTCCATTGGACTACAGAATGGCAGAAATCCTGTTCCACAACCACAAATGTAGCCTCAAGGTTACAGAAGCCTACACTCTGAAGGCCATCTAGGCAAAAGGAGTATTTTGTATCTTTTTGTTTGTTTGTTTTAAGTTTGTGGGCACAATCCTGCAATGCACAGCAGGCTGAAGTCAAAACTGAGTAGGAGTTGCAGCCTTGGAGCCAAAAAGAAAAACACGAGAAGAGTGGTCTGTGCCTAGTCCAGAGGGAAGAGGTCTCTCCAGGGACTCCTTCTGCCCAAGTGTGCCCTGTGGCTATGGCTCTCTTCAGGGAGAATAAAGATTGGTGGAAAAGGAACATTTGTGTCTACATCAACAAGGGCAAACTAAAGGTTTACTTCGGGATGTGAACAGTTTTACTTGTGTATCTGTTTATCTGTAATTTCACTATGGTTCAGAATTCTCTCAAGATGTTGTTTCCTCTATTTTCCCTTATAGCATTCCAGTATCTGGAAAATTATTATAAGGCAATGCCAGGCAGTGATACCAACCCCAGGCCACACCAGTGTAAGTACAATACCTTACTGGTTTACGTCTAGTAAAAAGTGTTAAATGTTCTGAAATTGTCTAATGAGGTCACTCCGAATTTTCTTCACATGCTGGAGCAGAAGTCACTCCCACCGTTTTTTAATCTAGTTTATTTTAAAATGTAAAAAGTTAAAAAAAAACTAATGTTGAAATTGAAAGATACATTTTGTTTATTTATAATACATTGTGTGCAGTTTCTTGTTTAGTGTTGCCCAACACGGCTAAGACCAGCCAAGCAATGTTTCCCTTTCCTGGTGTCAAGACTGCTGTGAATCGTGGTCACAGGGCAGGAATGCTATAAAGGTGAAGATGCAGAAGGCCATAAAATAGGCTGGTATATGAAAACCCTTTCTCACAATCTCCTTCTAATCTCCATTCTCACACAAATAAAATCTATGTATATCCAGGCCATAGATGTGCTCTTCTGAGGCCTAATTTTCAACCTGTCAGAACATGCCCATAGGGCTGTTGAAATCAGGCACCATTCTGAGGATGCAAATAAGTACACACCTTCAGGTCTCAGTGCCTCCCCTCAAATGATTCTTTGGAAGTGTAGCCTTTTAGCTTTATTCTGAATATATGCATTTAACCAATTTTAATATTTACAATGAACTCAGACAGTTCATCCCATGATAAAGAGCAACCTAAGCAGAACAAGATAACTGCGTTTTTATATTCTGAATTTGTAAACTTTCCTGGCCAAAAACCCATGTGAAGGTAAGTGTGTCACAACATGTGTTTTAGAAACCGTATTTGCAATTTTAAAAGGAAGCTGATGTTTTTGAACTATTATCACTAGTGGCAACATCATCATGTTCTAAAGCATATTGCGAAGGTCAGGCACAGACTCAATATTTTCGAGGAAATGCAGCTGGCCAAATGTAGATGGATGCTTCAAATTCAAGTTAAACAGATTGCTTCCCCATCTAAGTCAAAACACCACAGACCTTAAGGTCAAAGCACACCTGACAAAGCTGGACAGCATCCATACAGTTACCCCTTTCCATTTCACATACTTTATACTAATAAAAACTCATTAAATACACATTAAAACAGTATTCAGGGATTATGTTATGCCGGGACTTGGCATGGAGAGTTTAAAACTGTGAACAAATATATTTTGGAAAATCTGAACAAAAATTTACTTTTGCTACTTTTATGTTTAGAGGGCAAATAGCATTACAGCTTCAGTGCTTTTTCACAAACAAATAAAAAACATTTTGTTTTTTAAATTAAATTTTGCAGGCTACAACTGCAGTTTTCCAACATTAACTACTACATTCATTTTTTCAGGATTTAAAACAAATGAATACAATGGCAACAATTGGCACCAAAATTAACTACCCACCAAATTTCTTTGCACCTTTATTTTAGCTATAAACTCTTTGGGGTGCTGGATATGTTGGGGAGCTTTTCTCTCACACTCCCAGTGTTCCAGTGGTGTCTCCTTACAACTACTACCAGCTAGCTCAGAGGCAGAAGGAACTATACCTCTTCCCTCAACCAAAAGTGCAGAGGCCCTTTAAAATGGTGGGGACTGCAGTGCACACAAGAGTTAGCTTAATCTGCTACAGCTTTCCCCCTCCATTCTCTTGAGCAACAGTGTTAGAAACTAGTTCTGGATAAGTAAAAAAAGAAGATAAAAGCCAGACATTTAACCACTTTTTTTCCTAAATAATAATCGCCTTAAGGCTGACGGACAACCTGTAGGCCACGTTTCAACGCCATACAATCTGAGGTACTGCAAGAAGAGTTATAACAAAAGATGATTGGACCCAAGACAATGAAACCTGTGTAAAAAATTGCCCTTATTAGGCAACCCGTTCTCCCCAAAAAATCTGCCTCACCTTTGGTAGAAGACTACTTCTCTATAACAACCCATTACTGATACCTTAAACTACATCTCAAAGTCTGGCAAATGGTTACACCAACAGTCCCCAATTTGGCTAGGACTATTTCACATTTAACAAACCATTATTGACATCCCTGTGTCCCAGCACAGTTGGCAGCTGGCATATGAGGCAGGCCCTTCTAAAATGCCCCATGGGCTGCTGTGCTGAAAAACCTGAATGACTGTTTCACCTTCACCTTGTCTGATGCTGTATTACCTGGTCCCCTTTCCATGGCAGACAACCCCGAGAAGCCCAAGGCATCTATATTCTGGAGGAATGCCTGGTAGTGTGTATGACAACTTTGGAGCTATACTGACAAGGAGCAGTATCCTTGTCAGTGCCTCTGCACAGATGGCCCTGGCCTTCTGTGGATCTGTGTGGCTGATGGATAGGGCCTGCTGCTCATTCTGTGGGTTAGTATAACCATGTGCCCCTCATGAACTGATGACAATAATTCCCTCAGAGGATTTGTCATTGGAGTTCTTCTTGCCAGTTTTACCACACAACAGGGCAATCCATTTGTCCTTTTATATATATATATATATATATATATATATATATATATATATATATATATATATATATACACACACATATATACATATATACATATATACACACACACAAAGTTGCCCTTCATTTCCTTCAAATGCAGGCAGTACCCTATAAGAATATTTTACACATTAAAAGACTGCAGGGTGTGTGTAATACTAGGATATCACCATTTCTCAGGATGCTGCAATAGCCCAGTACAGTACAACTCTGACATGTCTTATTGCTTAACTAAATTACGAATATAGGGAGGTAGGGGGTTTTGTTGGGGTTTTTTTTTTTTTTTTTTTACCGCCTTGTTTGAAGCAAGTATTGTGGCTTTAATTTTTTCAAGGCATCTCTTGTTCCCCTCAAGTTTACTCTCACCAATTGATTTAAAGAAGCTGAATTCCCAGATAACATCAAAAGTGATAAAATGTGGTTTAAAGCCATACATAAAAAAACAAATACATACATTTTTTTACTCTTGGAATAGCCTCCCAATTAAGTCTATGCCAAAAGCCCTCCCTTCCCTCCTTTGAATAGCTTCTGAAAATCCATCTGTTCTGAAAAGCATTACAGCTCTAATGATCACATGTGCCTTTCTGTATTTTTGCTGCACTGCATGGTCCCTGCTCATGCTTATTTTGTGCTAGATCCAACACTCTGCTCAGGTAAAAAACTCACTAAAGTTTATTTGGTTTAAATATGGAAAGCACCATTTAACCCCTGAATTGCAAGATCTTTAGGGCTTGATTTTACGCTCACTGAAATCAATGGCAAAGCTCCCACAAACTGCAGCAGTTCAGGATCAGGCTGTCTATGCAGGGTTTCTGTTAACTATTTGAAACACTATTTATTATTACATTTACGGTTTGATACAAAACCATTTGAAGCCAAAGGAAAGACTCCTATTGACTTCAATGAGTTTTGTATTATATCCTTAAATAACTGTGAAGATACATATCTCTAGTAAGAAACTCATTCATCTGTGTAAATCAAGCACCATATCTATTTTGCAATATGTTAGCCAGTTTCTTCCTGGCCTTTCAGTATAAAAATCTAACGTTGTAATCTAAATATGTGCTATACCCATTATTTAAGTGTTATTTTTAGATGACCCAACTAATTGGACTACTTATACATTTTGGACCAGATTCTCTGGTCTATGAAACTCACTTTGTATCTTATATAAAGAGACTAGAGCATTGCCTTGGAAAATCCCCCTTCCCCTTCTGTAGAGTGACTCTCCACCAGCTGCTATCACCACCTCCTGCCTCAGAACTCTGATAAGCAGGGTGGGGAGATTCAGGGTACCTCAGGGTGCAGCGCTGCAAAGCGCGAGTGTAGTCACGCCGCCAGAGCTGCGGGAACTCTCTCGCAGTGCTGTATGTACTCCACCTCTCCGAGGGGAGTAGCTTGCAGCGCTGCGAGCGAGCAGTGCTGTGCTGCAGGCTCTGATTACACTGGCGCTTTACAGCGCTGCACTCGGGGGGGGGGGCGTTTTCACACCCCTGAGCGCAGCAAGTTGCAGCGCTGTACCACGCCAGTGTAGCCAAGGCCTAAGTGAGGCTCTGCTATGGCCCATTTCTCACTGGTGATAGATCCCAGCCTGAGGGATGTTAAATCAGAGGCACAAGCTAAAGCTGCCCTCTGCCCTTGTCAGCCCTTCTCTCCGCTGCGCCCTCGGGTGCAGTCAAACCATTTATTTGATATGGCAAAGGCACACTCAATATCAATAGATACTTTTCTGTATCATGTAAACCTTTGTAGTGATTACAAGTTTCTTTTTAAAGCTGACTGTAGAGTTATGTAGGGACAGGTGTATAGCATACTGAGTACAATTTTCAAAACATTTCCTATTATACTTGGTTCCCAACATAAATCAAAAGCAAGTTGAGTTTTGCTTCCTATGAAAAGTTAAACAATGCTGAAGCAGAAGCATTCAGTCTTTCTATACTGTAGTCTGTATATATGATGGAATATATCATAGATAATTTTCTGAAGAAAGTGACACATTACAGAATGTTCTCTCTTTAAATGCAGTATTATATGAAAAACGTTATTTGCAAATAAATGATACATAACTGAGCTGCAAAACAATCATATTTAAAAGCTATTTTAAGTAGTATTGCTAATGATGTTTTTATATTTATTGATACAATTAGTGAATTAATGAATCCATGATCAGAAGCTGTACATTGCTGTAATAAGATGTATCAGACATTTGCTGCCCCCTACTGGAGGCCCTCCTTCATACACTGCACTCAAAGTAGTGTTTTTAGAAGAGGCCTCCCAGGATCTGGTGCTAGCAGAAGTAGTGAGACTTGGAACTACAGCGGCTAGATGGCCAGGAGAAGGCAGAGACCAATCAGGGCCCAGTAGACTAGATAAAAACAGCTGGTTGCTTCTTTCGAAGGCCATGTCTGGGTAAGGCTGCAACAAGGGAGGAAGGCTCTCCCTGTCTAAAATCTAACAAACATAAACTGGTCAGGAGACCTAACGCTGACAATATTTTGGCTGGATCAACAAAGGACTGTTTTATGTTATGAAGGCTTGGAATCTGAGGGGAGCATGGGGCGTTATAGCAGGCATAAGGGAGAGACAAGAGAGAACAGGGCGGGGGGGGAGAGAGAAATCAGATCAGTATCTTAGATGTCTGTATACTAATGCAAGAAGTATGGGTAATAAGCAGGAAGAACTTGAAATGCTAGTTAATAAACATAACTATGACATAGTTGGCATCACAGAGACTTGGTGGGATAATACGCATGACTGGAATATTGGTACAGAAGGATACAGCTTGCTCAGGAAGGACAGGCGGGGGAAAAAGGGAGGAGGTGTTACCTTATATATTAAAATATATACATTTGGACTGAGGTTGAAATGGAAATAGGGGACAGACTTGTGGAATGTCTCTTGGTAAGGACAAAAGGGGTAAAAAAACCAGGGTGATGTCATGTAGGGGTCTACTACAGACCACCTAATTATGAAGAAGAGGTGGATGAGACTTTTTTTAAACTAACAAAGTCATCCAAAGCACAGCACTTGATAGTGATGGGGTACTTCAACTACCTAGACATCTGTTGGGAAAATAACCCAGCAGGGCACAGATTGTCCAACAAGTTCTTGGAATGCATTAGAGACCATTTTTTATTTCCAAAGGTGGAGAAAGTTAATAGGGGAGAGGCTGTTCTAGCTTTGATTTTGACAAATAGGGAAGAACTAGCTGAGAATTTGAAAGTGAAAGGCAGCTTAGGTGAAAGTGATTATGAAATGGTAGAGTTCATGATTCTAAGGAATGGTAGAAGGAAAACAGCACAATAAAGATAATGGATTTCAAGAAAGCAGACCTTAGCAAACTCAGGGAGTTGGTAGGTAAGATCCCATGGGAAGCATGTCTAAAGTCTGGTCTACACTGCCACTTAAGTTGATGTAAAAAAAAAAACCACTCATGGGTGTGAAAAAAAATCACCCCCGAGCGACATAGCTTACATCGACCTAATGCGGTGTCTACACCACTATGTTGGCAGGAGAGACTCTCCCACCAACTTACCTTCCGCCTCTTGAGGAGGTGGAATACTGAAGTCAATGGGAGCACTTTCCCATCGACTCATCACGTCTTCACCAGACCCACTAGCGCGCAGTATAGACAAGCCCTAAGGGGAAGAACAGTTCGAGAGAGTTGGCAGTTTTTCAATGAGACATGGGCACAAGAGCAAACTATCCCACTGCACAGGAAAGATAGGAAGTACGGCAAGAGACCACCCTGACTTAACCAGAAGATCTTCAATTATCTGAAACTGAAAAATGAGTTCTACAAAAAATGGAAACTAGGTCAAATTACAAAGGATGAATATAAACATAAAACACAAATATGTAGGGACAAAATTAGAAAGGCCAAGGCACAAAATGAGATTAAACTAGATAGAGACATAAAGGGTAACAAGAAAACATTCTACAACTACATTAGAAGCAAGAGGAAGACCAAGGACAAGGAAGGCCCTTTACTCAATGAGGAGGGAAAAACAGTAACAGAGAATGTGGAAAGGACTTGGTTTCCATTTTCACCAAAAAGGTTAGTAGAGATTGAACATCTAACAGAGAGAATGCAAGTGAAACTGAGGTAGGATGAGAGGCTAAAATAGGGAGGGGGAGGGATAGCTCAGTGGTTTGAGAATTGGCCTGCTAAACATAGGGTTGTGAGTTCAATCCTTGAGGGGGCCATTTAGGGAACTGGGGTAAAAATCTGTCTGGGGATTGGTCCTGCTTTGAGCAGGGGGTTGGACTAGATGACCTTCTGAGGTCCCTTCCAACCCTGATATTCTATGAAAGAACAAGTTAATAATTACTTAGACAAGTTAGATGTCTTCAAGTCACCAGGGCCTGATGAAACACATCCTAGAATACTCAAGGAGATGACTGAGGAGATATTTAAGCCATTAGCGATTATCTTTGAAAAGTCATGAAAGATGGGAGAGATTCCAGAGGACTGGAAAAGGACAAATATTGTGCCAATCTATAAAAAGGGAAATATGGACTTGTCAGCTTAACTTCAGTACCCGGAAAGCAAATAATTAAGCAATAAAATTTCAAAACACCTAGAAAACAATAGGGTGATAAATAAGTGAGCATGGATTTGTCAAGAATAAATTGTGTCAAACCAACCTAATAGCTTTCTTTGACAGGGTAACAAGCCTTGTGGATAAGGGGGAAGCAGTAGATGTTGTATATCTTGACTTTAGTATGGCTTCTGATATTGTTTTGCATGACCATCTCATAAACAAACTAGGGAAATATAACCTAGATGGAGCTACTATAAGGTGGGTACATAGGTGGTTGGAAAACCGTTCCCAGAGTGTAGTTATCCATGGTTCACAGTCAAGCTGAAAGGACATACCACGAGGACTCCTGCAGGGATCAGTTCTGGGTCCGAGTCTGTGCAATTATTTAGATAATGGCATAGATAGCACATTTATAGTTTGCGGATGATACCAAGCTGGGAGGCGTTGCAAGTGCTTTGGAGGATAGGATTAAAATTCAAAATGATCTGGACAAACTAAGGAAATGGTCTGAAGTAAACAGGATGAAATTCAATAAGGACAAATGCAAAGTACTCCACTTAGGAAGGAACAAATCAGTTGCACATATACAAAATGGGAAATGACTGCCTAGGAAGGAGTACTGCAGAAAGTGATCTGGGAGTCATAGTCGATCACAAACTAAATATGAGTGAACAGCATAACACTGTAGCAGAAAAAGCAAACATCATTCTGGGCTGTATTAGTAGGAGTGTTGTAAGCAAGGCACAAGAAGTAATTCTTCCGCTCTACTCTGCGCTGATTACGCCCCAACCGGAGTATTGTCTTCAGTTCTGGGTGCCACATTTCAGGAAAGATGTGGTCAAACTGGAGAAAGTCCAGAGAAGAGCAACAAAAATGAATAAAGGTCTAGAAAAGGATAGGACAAAAAACAATGGGCTTAAATTGCAGCAAGGGAAGTTTACGTTGGACATTGTCAGGGTAGTTAAAGTACTGGAATAAATTGCCTAGGGAGGCTGGGGAATCTCCGTCATTGGAGATTTTTAAGACCACGTTAGACAAACACCTGTCAGCAATGGTATATTTAGTCCTACCCTGAGTGCAAGGGACTGGACTAGATGACCTCTCGAGGTACCCTTCAGGTCCTACGATTCTATGGTCTTTAATGCCCACATGGCCATTTTGAGTTCAGTGTAAATTTCTTTACTGTAAAATTAAGGTGAGCCCATTGCATGGATGCCCTGGCTCAGATAAACTCATGACAACTGTCTACTAATTTGGGCCCCGACCTGAAATCTGATACATGTAGGAGGACTTGTCAATGAAGAGCCTCATTAACTTCAGAAGGCCTGCTTCCATGGTTCAGATTATAGGATTGGAGCCTTAATTGAAAAACAAAAAAAAACCCTATAACTCAGGTAAATATTTCATCACTCCTTAAATATTTTTAAACAAGTCTTGTGTGCATAAAAGATGACAGACTGATGACTTCAGACACTTGGCCTATGAAAAGAATGAAGACAAGACCACACACACACACACACACACACACACACAAGCAGTAGCAATGCAAGATTTTCTGTGATATTCAGCCAACATGTCTCAACCATGTTCCCAAAGGATCTCCTCTGAGAAAATGTATTTATTTAGATTTAAATAATAATTTTTAAAATGGCCCATACAAAAGCTCTAAGTGACCTAGCAATTCAACTTATAAAAAGGATGACCAGCCAGCAGCATTAAATGATCAATAATGCTAACATAATAACTCAGAGTCGGAAACTTTAGATATCTGACATAAATAAGTCACCCCCTATCCAAAAAAAAACAAACCCCATCTTTCATCCACATCTCTCTTTCTTTTCCACAAACAAACCTTTAACCACCACAAAAACACTGTCAAATAAATGGCTTTGCAACATGACAGAAAGGTAGGGTGACCATATTTCCCTATGCTGAATACGGGATACCTGGTAAAATTACTCTTATTCAAGTAATTCAAGAGAGTTCAATGGCAATCAGAACTATGCAATACAAACGTTCAAATTAACATCAAGTTGACTGAGCCCATTAAAAAGAAATACTGCGTAGTTAGATTCTTCTCATTTATCTTCTTATCTTTAAGGCTTTAGGATTTACACGGGGAAAGGTGACACACACTCCCATGCACCTCTCTCACACAGGAGGGGTGGCCGACCAATCCGACCCTCCCTGACCGGCACTCTTCGCCTTCCATGCCTGGCTGGGCCCACGGGATGGACCCAACTCTCCTGGTACTCGGTGCCACATCTTCCTGAGGCAACACATTGGTGGGGGACATGCAGGGTCGCATCTTCCTCCCCGCCCCCGCTGATTTCTGTCAGGGTTCGCAACTGGCCCTGCTGGACTTTCGGCACTGTGTGGGAGGGAAGGGACGGGAGCTGCTTCCAGTCACAGGGGAGGAGAGGGTCGGAGAGACGACCTGGCCTATGTCTTTGCAGAGCTCATCTCTTCCACCCTCCACTCCCCAGTGGCTGGAAGAGGATTGTCCCTTCCTGCCCTCACAGTGTTGAAAGGCAGCTAACACCTCCAGCCTCCTTCTGTCCCTTGGCTACAGCACGGGCAGGAAGGGGTTAAGCCCTAAGGATGCACTGTGCACCATAGCCTAGGGAACCTAACTGCAGGGCTTCAGCGAACCTGGCCAGAGGTGGCTCAGCAGAGGAGGGTGCCTACAGGTCGGAGCAGCCCTGCGCTCCCTGGGGGCAGGACCCAGGGCGGGGGGGGCGGGGGGGGGGCGGGCAGTGGATGCTGTGGAGCCTGCAGAGTCAGGTCATGAATGGGCTGTAAACTGCTTTCCCCTCCACCACTCCAGAGTTTAGCTGGGGGGGTGGGGACGGGGGAGGCTTCCCATGCCAGCGTTTGCGGGAGTTTGGCATGTGCAGGGCCCGGCTCCTCCTGGCCAGTGCCCTGGGCCGGAGGATCTTGGGCTTTCCTAGGGTGCTGGCCCAGCCAGAGGCAGTGGGGGAAGGAAGGAGCCTACCAGCCAGGCTGTTGGTGAGCTCAGTACTTTGACCAGGGGCTGGGTTCTTCGCACAGCGCTGGGAGAGGGATGTGCCCTGCCAGGGGGGATATGGACCCGCACTCACCAGCCACCACAGCCGGAAATAGACGAGGCCCTGCTGGACAAGAGCCGGCATGCAGCGGGGGCAGCGCTGACAGACCAGCATGGGAGCCACCAGCCCTATGCGCTGCATCTTCGCCCCGCCACTAGCCTTGTACACCCACCCCCATCGTCAGCCACTGGACCCTCCCCACTCACTGCTGGTGGGTGGGCGGCTGGTGAGCAGAGATCTGGCCAGCAGCAGGAACTGCCAGTACTGATGGGAGGGTAAGACAAAAAATATGGGACAATTTGCCCATTTTTAAAAAAAGTTGGGATACCTGCCAGAGGGCTTAAATATGGGACTATCCCTTGAAAAATGGGACGTCTGGTCACTCTACAGAAAGGTCAAATTCTGATTATTAAGCTGGTACCATCTAAACGTGCTACACAGAAACGAACCACTATCTCATTTCATAGAGGCTTAATTTTTGAGTCCCCCAGCTTATTTGAAGTGTCTTGAATCAGAGCACGCAGACTTGATATTGAGATACATAATTATCGGCTTTCTTCTTTAATTGCTCCAAAGTCCTGGTCAGAAGTCTGGATGGCATCTTCTTATAGCATCACATTTGGAACTATATCAACCCAGTACATTTGAATCACTGACTAGCATTTAAGTGTTGTATTAATTTTAACACACATCTTGACCCATCCAGTTCCAGGCAAAGGCATGATGAAATAATAATTTAAAGAAATCATCAAAATCTTGGACAAAATTTTGCATTTAGTTACATCAGTGGAAACCAAAGTAACTCCATAGACTTCAATCAAGTTAATTCTGAATCAATGCCAGCGTAATGAAAATAAAATTGGCCAATTAAGTAGATTAACATTACATGTCAAGGAAAGAATCAGTACGTCAAGTAAAAAATGTTGCTACATTTCTGCTATAGAACAATTTACCTATGCAACCATTCTAATACAAAGGGCCAGATTTGCAAATGCTCAGGACCCACAATTGGAGCCAGATTTTCAAAAGCACTCAGCACACAGCAGTTCCCTGTATGAACAGCTAGATTTTCAAAGTAATTCAGCACATTTGAAGTAAGCTCTGCCCCCAACGTACTGAGCTCTTCCGAAAATCTAGCCTAAAATGTCCAAATCTCAAACAAAGAAAGGGTTGTTCATTCAGATTCTGCGTGCATTCCTATTTATGGCCTCTTTGAAGGACTACAAACGAGTGTGTCAATTAGTGCCAATTTTGATCATGGATTTTCTGTTGACACCTGTCCAATAGAAAGTGGACTGACCCTGTGAATTCATTTCCCAGATGGCACCAAACAGCCATCACATGTTAATGATTTTCAATCTCAACTGAACTAGTCTGAATTTGAACTACTGTAGCAAAATATCTAAAAGCATTACTTACAAAGATTATTAAGTATCATTCTTTTCCGATTTAAGCCCAAACAGGACAAGAAAAATCACATATTTGTACATGAGGGCCTGGAAGAAGAAATTTTATTTCCTGATAAATGCAGAGTTCTGTTTAAGGACAGTAATATTCTTTTCTCCCCCCCCCCCTTTTTTGGGGGGGGTGCAGGTTGGGAGGAGGGGGGAATTAAGCCAGCTAGGATACGGCTTGAAAAAAAAAATGTAGACAGATAAAGTGCACTCTTCCCGCAAAGAACAAAACAAAGATGTGTATCCATGTTTCCTATTTAATAATAATTTACAAATCATTATTGAATTTCCTTTTATTAGCATTTCATAATCTATGCATTCTTTTTAAATAGGTATTCTGTTTTTGCGTGCACATACATATGCGTTAAATTTAGTTTTGAAGAAATCCAGGGAAACAATGTGATAGCAATTTCCAATTTTTAGGAAACATTTTTATTTGTAGAATTAAAGTTTTGCAGTGAAGTGGGTTGGATTTTATTTAGGAATTGATAATTTCTCCAAAGAGACGTCCAGTTGCATGGAAAAATGTTTAAAGAAATTGGGGGAGAGAAGAGGCGAGAAGATGACAGTCTGAATTCTGACATTAGGATGTTTGGGAGGAGGGTGTTAAATTTAGCCCTAAAAAACTCTCTCATTATTAATATTTTCACATATGTAAGAACCTAAAAGCAAGGGCCTAAATTACACATAATGTAGAGTTGCAGCTAGATATGGTAGATTAATCACATACTTCATATACTGTAACTTAGGCAAGGAGACCCTATTTTAGACTTTGTATAGTGCCCATTATCCTAGCATATGTATTACCTGGGCCGCCAATATTCTACTCTAATTCTCCAGGGCAAATAACTGTTCTTACAGGCAAGTAAAATATGTAATCATTACAATAAAGGGCAGGCTAGTAGATTTGCCTGTAATGGTTCATGACAATTTTACAAAACTGATCTAAATATATTTGTTTTAAAGCATCTCACTTCTCCGATTAACAGTAGACAGAAAAAAGGCAATAAGGAGAAAAGGATACTGAACATAAAGAATGGACTTCTGGATTGTATTAACCCATTGAAGAGAATAGGCTTTATGTGGATAGTTCCCATTAATAATGGGAATTAACAACATAAAGTCCATACAAATCAATAGGAGATCAGACTTCCAAAATTTTGGATTATGTTCATATTATAATGAAAGATGGGAAAATGCAGCCAATTTTAACTAATAAGAAAGAATAAATCAATGGGGTTTAGCTTATATACCATTAGAGTGGTTACAGAGACCTGGACTCAAATAAAATTGGCAGTGAAGCCAAGAACTAATGAGCCTGATATTTTTGACATTTTCATGCATCTTGGGTCTACAGCCTGGCAAGATATTTGGCTTATTGACAAGCTTGATTCCAGAGAGTTAACGGAGCCTTAAACTTGCTGAATAAGGGGTAGTAGTCTTCTTCTTAGCATATGCGTAACATGCCTCAAGTGGCACGTGACCAGGATTCATAACCTAATTTGGTTCGCTGGTTGGATCATTAGTTTCCCCATCTTGGGCAAGGTACTGATAGGGAGCATGACAAACACTGATCCATGCCCTCCTAGGGGTGGTAGCAATGGTTTTTAAGCTCAGCCATTAAGATTAAGACATTAAATTGAAGTTTTACCTTGCCAGTGTTATAGTTCCTCATCTGTGCCTCAGAAGCTTGGAAGTAGGCACAAGCAACATAAATACACTGGATTATTTTTTATCACAGATCTCATGAGAGATGTTAAGAGTCCAGTGGGGCTAGTAAAATAGAAAATACTATGATTCAAGTTAAGGGAAAAAAGCTCAACAATTGACAGCACCACCAAATCAGTAGCAAAGATTCCGTTGGTATTTCAACCATTTGCGCAAGCACAAGTAGAGTACTTGGTTTTGCAACATAATGTAGCAATGCAGGTTTATTTATTTCAGGCCTTCTATTTTGAAGTAATTACCTTCATTGAACTGAACAAGGGAGGACAGACTTGAAACCTTTTTCTGAGGCTATCATATCTTTGGAGACGGTTTTCTGCAACAGCGCTTTAAAGGGGCAACAGTAGACAAAGCTACGCAAAAAAATTGATTTTTCAGCTTCATGGTTGAACCGAAAAATCTGATCAAAACTGACATTTGGTTTCCCAGCAAAATAAAAAAAATGTTGCTTCACTTTCATCCTGTTATGGGTTTTTTGTTGTTGCTGCTAAGTATATCTAAATTTTGAAACAAAATATTATTTCAAAACAAAAAAAACCCCACACTTAATTTTGAAGGTGTCAAAATGAAATATTTTCATTTTTTCAGAATTTGTCTCCATTTTAAATTGGCCAAAATTATACATGAAATTCAACCCAAAAATACATTTTTGGCAAATAAACTAATCTTCTAAAAAAAAAAAAAAATCCACACAGCTTTAACAGTACATTGACATATACAAGGAAGGTTATCTTCAAACCCAAGAATCGAAGACTTCAGTTTCTCAAATGGATGCCTATATTCTGAAGAAAGTCAGCCTACTCTATAATTTTTAACTTTGTAACCATTAAGTAACACACCCGGGTCTAAACATTTTAGTATGGTAGCTAACCACATCATCCTTAGCAGTGATTTAGGGTATGTCTTTACTACCAACGTTAAAAGGCTGCCACAGCTGTGTAGTTGTGGCATCAGCACTGGGAGAGCTCTCCCAGCACTGTAAAAAAAAAAAAAAAAAAAAAAAAAAAAAAAAAAAAAGAAGGAGAGTAGCTCCCAGTTCTGGGAACATGGCTCCCAGCACTGGTGCACTGTCTACACTGCCACTTTATAGCACTGAAACTTGTATTGCTTAGGGGGAAGGGGGGGGTTTCACACCCCAAGCAAGAAAGTTTCAGCATTGTAAAGTGGCAACGTAGACAAGGCCTTAGACTGCTATGTGGATGTCTTCCTATAACGGAGCCATAACAGTTATTTTGTTGGTCAGGCAGGCCCTTCTCTAACCATATTTTCATATTAGGTTGGCCGGTCCTCCTTCCTCTCAGCTTTCTGTTCAGCAGGATGTCCTAGAGTCCATTGCCCAACATGCATCTGGTGCCACTCTGTGCACTCCGCTAGACACTCTTTTTCTGCTGAAGCAGCTACCAAGATTTTCCCAGAATGCATTGATATAAAGGCATTTAGATGTGGATGCAGAAACACTAATGACATATGGTTGTATTGTGAAAATAACTCCTGTGTGGACGCAACTCAGCAGTGTTTGTTATATCCAGGTTTAATGAAGATGGTACAACCTGGTTATAAAAGCACGGCTGTACTTACAAAGTTCTCTTCTCACCCCTCACCCATTTTTAATCTGTGTAACTCCATTAATTTAAGTGGAGTTAGTCCTAATGTATACCACTGAGACAGAATCAGGCCCATAGCATAGATAGAGCCTGTAACGTATTGGGGTTCAACCAAGACCAGTGAGAGATTGGGTCACTGCCTGCCTGTAACCCTGGGTGCCTGAAATGCTCTGCACAACTCTGGCTCACAGCCCAGACACCAAGAACCAGCAGACAAAAACAGTGCTCTGAGCGTCTGTGTGCTGTGCAGCCATGGTTCAGCACTCTGATACAACAGCTCCCCCCCTTCCCCCGCCCAAGTCTTCACCAGCATTGGTTACTACTCCCAGGGCAACCCCATCACAGCCTCAGTACTGAATTTCCCTAAAACTATAACAGTCACTTCAATTCAAACACAGTAATGGGTTGGTTTAGATTAAAAGTAAAAAACTGATTTAAGCAAAAAGATATCGGTTTTACGTGAGTTCAAGTACAAGGAATAAAGACAAGCGAGTAAAATACGCTTCTAAAACTAAAAAAAAAAAACAAAAAAAACCTTAAATTTCAACAAGGTACAATCTTAGCCTCAGCAGGTTTCTTACCTAAACATAGTTCCCAGAGACTTCAAGGCCCTTTGCTTAAGAGTCCAACATTCTGTGATTTCAAAAGCTCCATCCACTTGAACCCCCCAAGTAATGGAGCACTCAACTGTCTTTTTGCCCACCTTATATCACCCCAAAATTCAACAGTCTGTTTCAAGAGCCAGGAAGTCTTCCTGCTGTTCTTCCCTTCCTGCTGACTTCCCATCTCCCAGCTGATTTGTCTGTAAACAGGGTTTCCATTGTTTTGATTCCATTTTGTGTAATTTACATTGGAGACAGGTAGCTAGGTTTTATCCTAGACACCAGGGAAGGCAGCTGTTTCTTCCTGTGTTTGTTCACCATCTTTAAAGCATAATATCAGTGAGTATCCATAATTCCTCATACCATGTTAATGCATACATTTCACTTTATTATTAATCACCAGCATGTCAAGGGCTTTCATAAAAGACTTTGCATACAATGTTACTGTATTATAGAAGTGTATAAGGTAATCAGTTGATTCAATATTTTAGGTTCAGACTCCTGTCTTTATATGTAAGAGGCTATCTTCCCCCACTCACTAGTTGGATTGCTTTACCTTGCATGGAAAAATACCTTCATTGTCTCTGCCTGATGACCAGGCTGGTCAAACAAGTATATACCCATTCCTTTGTCTAAGGCAGACTGCCTAATTTTAAGAACATGATTCTAGCACATACCCATAACTTTGTACACACCCCGTACAAACATCATGCCAGCATATTAGCAGATATTATTACTTTTCCCCAATATCTATTACATGCCACCTTCGGGGTATATATTATGACAGTAGTGTGTTAGGTATAGTGAGTATGTCAGGCCTGACAAGAGTTGCTTACAGAGTAGTGAACCACCAATGGGCTTCTGTGTCACAGGTCCTTATGGACTAATTAACATTTCCTATGCGCTTCCATAGGACTGAATAAATGTTGTGAACATCTGTTTGACTAACTAGACTTTCAATATCCTCTGTTGTATATTTCTCCTGAATTAGAGGAATGAATACCTATACCTCTCTAAGATTAGGTCTACACTCACCCAGTAGGGTGTGACATACATTTCCCTTATCGTATTATCGTCACCTGAAACTGATGTAGTGAGAATGACAATGAAAAGCAGAAAATGACTTTTTCTGAGGGCATGAACTGAAACTAATCAGAGAGTCTGACAACAGAAAAGACAAGTAAAAATGCTTTTATCCATGCTGCATAATATGGGGAATATCCACACAGCAGCTATTTCCTAATGTATGCTTTTCCATTAGCAGATATCTAATCTACATTTTTCATTATGTGCCATCTTTGTATATGTTTACATAGAAAGCCTATGTGTTCAAAGTGCATGCTTTGTTATGACTTGATAGATGGCTTGTTACAGTAGCACTTGTTACAGTGCTAAATTAATTGAGGGACTGTCAGCATATTTGCTAATAAACCTGATTTTCAGCAAGTTTTCCACTTGTCCCAGATGGAAACTTCACATACCAAGGCCTTGGCTACACTTACCCGGTAGTTCGGCGGCGAGCGATCGAACTTCTGGGTTCGACTTACCGCGTCTAGTCTGGACGCGATAAGTCGAACCCGGAAGTGCTCGCCATCGACTGTGGTACTCCAGCTCGGCGAGAGGAGTACCGCGGAGTCGACGGGGGAGCCTGCCTGCCGAGTGTGGACCAAGGTAAGTTCGAACTAAGGTACTTCGAACTTCAGCTACGTTATTCACGTAGCTGAAGTTCCGTACCTTAGTTTGAATTAGGGGGTTAGTGTAGACCTGGCCCAAGTCTCAGTCAGGGAACAATATATACTACTTTATTTTGTGCTCCCATCAAGTTCAGTTTAGAACAGTTCAGTGATATGTGCTATCAAATTCTCTTTGTACTCATACAAGTCAACATGGCTTTCAATGAACATGTGACATTTTGTAGGCTGTATTGTTACTTCATAATATGGAACTGAATTTTTTTAAGCGAGTGTGGTTTGTGTGTAGAAAGATATTCAAAAGCAGTTAATATACATTCACTTCAGTGCTTTTCATAAGGTTTTTAGTAAACATACTTACTGCACATGTGCAATTATACATATTTTAAAAACCAGTTTCTTTCAATGCAATGTATTTGTAACATTTTTGTGTCTCAATATGCTCTGGAGCCAAGACCACTGATATTAAAAAAATTTAGATTATTAAAGTTTCCATAAACATGGAAAGACAGTTAACATGGCCTAATTAGGAAAAAACTTGATTACCTTCTTACTCAATCTCTGTTTTAAGCAAACAGTGGATTTCCCTGAGGGAACTGTGTTACTGTGGAACCATCTGACATAGGAGAGAGGTCATTAACAGAGAAGAGAGATAACTGGGGAGCTATTGTGCAGGGGACAGAAGTGACACAGGAAATGGGGAGCAGAGTTCTATTTTAGGGGGACCATTGGAAGTCTCCAGAAGAAGTGCACAGTGTCCCAGGAAACATTATGAAACAGATTGGAATCCAAAAAACCTGCCAACACAAATTATTTTCTATGCAGTTTAACCAAACGCCCAAAACATACAAAATAGCTTTTGTCCAGGTAATTCATGTCCAGTTGATGTGGAATTCATTACACTGTCACTGATGAAAGTCCTCTCAGCCATTTACTCTTCCTGTTTAGAGTTGTCAGGTGTCCGGTTTTCGACCGGAATGTCCGGTCCAAAAAGGACCCTGGCGGCTCCAGTCAGCATCACTGACCAGACCACTGGAAGTATGGTTCGCAGCATAGTGGGGCTAAGGCAGCCTCCCTGCCTGCCCTGGCTCCATGTGGCTCCCAGAAGCAGCTGGCATGTCCGGCTCCAAGATCTAGGGGTGGCCATGGGGGCTCTGTGTGCTGCCCCCACCCTGAGAGCCAGCTCTGCAGCTCCTATTGGCCGGGAACCATGTCCCATGGGAACTGCAGGGGTGGCACCTGTGGGTAGAGCTCCCTGGCTACCCCTCTTCCTAGGAGCCAGAAATGGTATCTGCTTCCAGTAGCCGCCTAAGTTAAGCGCCACCCGGAGCCGACACCACTAACCCCCTCCTGTGCCCTACCTCCTGCCCCAGCCCTTAGCTCCTTCTCACACCCAAACTCCCTCGAAAAGCCTGCACCCCCCAGCCCCTCCCATACTCCGAATTCCTGAATTCTGGTGCCACCCCAGAGCCCACACCCTCAGCCCAGAGCCCATAGCCTCTCCCACAGCCCAACCCCCTGCCTAAGCTCCCTCCCACACTCTGAACGGCTCAGCCCCACCTGGAGCCCCCTCTTGCACCCCAAACCCCTCATCCCCAGCCCCACCTCAGAGCCCACCCGCCCCCAGCCAGAGCCCTCATCCCCTCCCGCCCCCCCAACCTCCTGCCCCAGCCCAGTGAAAATGAGTGAGTGTGGGTGAGGGAGAGCGAGCGACAGGGTGTGTGTGTGTGTGTATGGAGTGAGGAGGCCCACGGAGAAGGGTCGGGGCAGGGTTGGGGCTTCAGGGAAGGGGTGGGACAGAGGGCAGTGCAAGGGTGTTCGGTTTTCTGGGATTAGAAAGTTGGCAACCCTATTCCTGTTATTAATCTTTACCATTTTTTATATAATTACCAACATATCGCAGCATAACAAAATAAAAAGTAAAACTTCAAAGGCTTCAGAAATGTATTTGGATAACAAAAACTGATTCTTTTCAGCAACAGAACCCAACAAATCCAATTGCAAATAAATTTGCTACAAACCCCGCCACACCCAAGAGGCTTTCATGTTTAGTAGCAACAGAAGCCACTCCAAAGCTCTGTTTGAAAACTTCTGGAACACTCAGCTTCGAAGAGTAAACATATCCACTTCCCACACAAGTGCAGAAGAAAAATGATGTACAATAATGAAGTAATGTGTATTCATCTGAATGTGGTAAGAGTGCAAAGATATGGATTCTTGAAAGAGAGGACAAAGGGTTAGTCAGAGGATGACTGACACTGGGGTCGAACTGTGCTGGCTCACAATTCATTGGCAAGTCAGTGCTTTTGTTGTTGGCTACTATCTTGTGCTCCCAGAGACTCTAAACTTTTTATTAATTAATTAAAAGGCTGTAGCCCTTATAGTTTTGAAGAAAACCTTCACATTGTGAACTAAACATAACCAATGCTGACAGCAATATCTTCCTGAGTCAGAGTAACACTGGGAAATCTCCATTGTTAACTATAAAGTCTAGAATCATGTTTTCAGTGTCAATATTGTTAACCATTTTACTATTGATCAAAATATGCAAAAAAGAGAGATGACCATAATATAAATATCTTCCCAATCTATTGGAAATATCAATTTGTTCTGGTGTCTTCAGTGCATGGAGCTTGAGAATACTATCACTATTTTTCCTCCCATTTGATGCCTGATTAACAGTATCCTCAGCGCTAGTAAGATTCTAACAACATTTAGAGAACATGGCTGGCAGGATTTTTATTTGTATTTATTTATTTATTTTTAAAGTCCCATTTCCAAGACAGAAAGATCTGGGTGATCACGTAGCGCTTGTGGAGGATTTAGTGCCCCCAAACCTACATATAATTTTGGCTTGGTTTGACAAATTTATAACAACTTGGTCATGGTCTAGAGAAACCTTGCAGTGGTCTACATGGAGGTAAAACATTTTAACTTCATGGACACATTGTGAGCTTTAATGTCAAGCTCTGTGAAAGTTTGTTTAAAAAAAATCAAATTAGATGTCTAGAAAATATCCTTTAAAACCACGGTTACAAAAAAGTGCAAGGCAAAGGGCAATGCAAGTGGACGTTCATAATTAAATGTTACTACCTCTATATAAGAAATCAACAATTTCTAGAATAAGGTTTTTATGTGGCAGCTCACCTATTCTGAGGTTAGCCTCATACAGTGAAAATAATCCATTATTTTCAATATACAGTTTATTTGCATGTAGATCATTTTTTTCTACCAGAAGCATGGCTTCATAATAATATTTTGCTCTTACACAGCACCTTCCATACATAATTATCAAAGCCTTTTTACAAAGGACTGCATCATTAACAAATTATTGAACATTCAATTTGTAAGCACCTAGAGGATAATAAGGATATTATAAGAAATAGCAAGCATGGATTTATCAAGAACAAATCATGCCACACCAACCCAATTTCTTTTTTTGACAGGGTTACTGGCCTAGAGGATTGGGAGAAAACAGTAGATGTGATATACCGGATTTTAGTAATGCTTTTGACATAGTGCCACATGACATTCTCAGAAGCCAACTAAGAAAATTTGTTCTAGATGAAATTGCTATAAAATGGGTGCACAACTGGTTGAAAGCCCACACTCAAGGAATACTTATCTGTGGTTCGCTGTCAAACTGGGAGGGCGTATCTAGTGAAGTCCCACTAAGGTGACCAGATGTCTCGATTTTAGAGGGTCAGTCCCGATATTTGGGGCTGTGTCTTATATAGGCTCCTATTACCCCCCACTCCCTGTCCCGATTTTTCACACTTGCTGTCTGGTCACCCTAGGTCCCTCAGGGGTCAGTCCTAGGCCTGGTACTATTAAATATTTTCATTAATGACTTGGATAACAGTGTGGAGAGTATGCTGATAAAATTCTGCAGATTACATGAAGCTGGAAGGAGCAGCAAGCGCTCTGGAGGACAGGATTAGAATTCAAAACAACCTTGACAAATTGGAGAATTGGTCTGTATTCAATTAGGTGAAATTCAGTAAAGACAAGTGCAGAGTATTTCACTTAAGAAGGAATAATCAAATGCACAACTACAAAAAGGGGAATAACTGGCTCAAAAGGATCTGAGGGTCACAAACTCAATATGAATCAATGTGATGAGATGCAAAAAAAAAAAGGCTAATATTCAGGGATGTATTAACAGGAGTGTTATATGTAAGTATAGAAGGTGCACAACCACCAACACTGCTGCCTTGCGGTCAGATGGGGGTTAGCAGATTGTCTCCCCATTGAAACACAGTCCTGTCCTTCAGTGCCCCACTCCCCGAGTTTCCTACCCCAGTCTCCTTTAGCTTCCTGAAGTAAATCACTTCAATCAAGTCTTTGACCTGCACTCTCAGTCACCTGCCTCTCCTTTGTAAGTTTGCACACCTCTGTGTTGTCAGGTCTCAGAAAATGAGCTCCTGGGCAGTATTTTCCCATAAGGAGTTCAGAGCAGCTGTCTGCTCCCTTTCATTGCCTCCCTCTGAGATGCTCTCATCTCCTTTTTAAAGCCCTGCCTCCAGCTTCTGCAAGCTTTGCAGGTGTGTCTGTCGGGGGCTGCCTTAGCCCAGAACTGTTCCTTAACTCTTGCTCTCCAGTTTGGGGTTTGTACCCCATCACAGAAAGACAAGTGAGGTAACTGTCCTGCTCTACTCAGCACTGGTGAGGCCTTGGCTGGAGTACTGTGCCCAGTTCTGGATGCCACAGTTTAGGAGAAAGGGGGATACACTGGAGAGAGTCCAGAGGAGAGCAACAAAAATGATTTAAAAGTTTAGAAAACCTGACCCCTGAGGAAAAGTTAAATAACTGGGCATGTTTAATCTTGAGAAGACAGAGGGGACCTGATAACAATCTTCCCATAAGTTAAGGGCTGTCATAAGGAGGACTGATCAATTGTTCTCTGTGCCCACTGAAGGCAGGACAAGAAGTAATGGGTTTTATCTGTCGCAAAGGAGATTTAGGTTTGATATTAGGAAAAACTTTCTAACTATAAGGTGACTTCAGCTCTGGAATAGGCTTCCAAGAGAGGATGCAGAATCCCCATCATCAGAGGTTTTTAGGAACAGATTGGACAAACACCTATCAAGGATGGCCTACGTTTACTTGATCCTGTGTCAGCATAGGGAACTGGACTTTCGAATTCTCAAGGTCCCTGCCAGCCCTATATTTCTAAGGTTATATAATTCTATTATTGTTATCTTAATATTTTTTGCTAAATAAAAAAACGAGGAAAGCAAGTCAAAGATTAAAGGCTCATTTACATAAGTGAAGTCAATGGAAGCTATGCCACTGACTTCAGTGAGAGAAGGATCAGGACCAAAATGGCTTTCAAAGTCCAGTGGCAGAATGAAGCTCTCTGACTCCCAGTTGTGTGGTCTATCAGCCCGGCCATGCTGCATCCCATCTATTAAACCACAAGCTTATCATTAAAATTCTATACAACACATTCATTTTAAGCTACATTTGAAGAGGAAAGTTAACATTTTGATAGACGTTACCTGGGAGAAGTAGCTTTTTCTGCTATGGAATTTTGCTTATTCTAATGCACATTTTATCAGAAGAATAAATATGGATACTTTCTAAATGACTAAAATTTACGAAGTTTATGGTAAGGTGTTGTTAAATAAGAAGGGAAAACTGTCCTTCTAGGCAGCCTATCCTTGCTTATCTCAGCATGTAAGCAATCAAAATTATATCTCACATAAGGCTAGACATGGTGGAACAATAAATAGGAAAACATTTAAAAATTAAATAGACACCTTAACTCACTGAGCTCTCGGTTATGCACAGCTCTTCCAGAGACATTTTATATAGCCCAACAAAAGACTAAAATATTATCTTTATTTTATGAGAGATGATGGGATTTAAAATTCACCTAGTCGTAAATTTTGTCTGTTCTGCAAATTATTTTATCCAACATACATCGTTATAATCAGTGAAAAAGGAAACAAATTGTTTTTAAAATGGCAGAAGAAAATACTTTTGTCCATTATGTTTAAAGTATGTAGCGTTTTTTAAAGCGCTAATACTGTATAAAATGGTGAAGAAGTAGTTTTATAGGATTGTATAGAGCTGTATGAACCATCATGTTGAAGGACATTAAAATGTCAAAATGCTGAATAAGGAAACTACAGTACTATAACTAGATGTTACACTACCATCTACTGTCCTTTTTGAAAAATGCAGGCACTTATTTGATATTCCATGGTTTAGCTTCTTTGAGATCTAATATTCTAGTCTTCAACCAAGGTCCAAAAGAGAAATTACAGTTCACTAGGCTAATAAAAAATATTTATCATCTGACTTTGAATATTACAAAAAAAATTAAATATAAATAAAATTAAGCTACATTAGCCACAATCAACTTTTTTTTTTAAACAGTGTATTGACAATTTCATTTCTCTGTAATTTTCCCAGTGGAATTCCCATTCTTGCAAGAGATATAATAAATCTTTGGTTGCAGAAGCCTGTGCGGTTAGCTGTAGTGTAATGAAAGGAGTTTACTCAGAAAAAAATTTACTTTTTGCTTCAAGTGACAGTTGTATGAAGAAAAAAGTAACAATGCTTCCCTTTTGGGTGTTTGTGAAAGACTGAAAAGTCAAATTTGCTTTGTATGTGAAATTCCTTGCATGACTAGTTTTATAATTAACAAAGTGGAAGCTGAAGCATTTTTAGTATTGGTTATCTCAAGTGTCAATCTAAAGATGTTCAATCTAAATATTTAGGGCTAGTTTTCCATTTCCATTTATTTTGCTTATAACCTACAATGCAGATCACCCTGGATGTCTCAAACTCTCGTTAAATCTAGTTACATTTTAATCATTGTAAAATGAAAAAGGAAATTAAGGCACTGTGATTCAGATAGGCAGAAATAAGACATTTAATATAATATGTAACCAACTCCCAAATCCATATCCTGGACACTCTTCAGAACTCCAGCCATAACACAGTCTATAACATTGTGACAATGACCTCTTCTACTTCAAGTATCTGGGATATACAAGGCTTATGCTCAATGTCTGGAAATAAACACCAAACTTCATTCAGGAGATCTATACCATGACACACTGTATTTTTTAAACACCTAAGCAGGCAAATATGCTCATAAATACTGCCCTTGTGGCTACAAGGAACTGCAAGTACACAGTCTAAAGAAACAAAAAGTGGAAGACAGTTGTGATCGCCTAGTACGACTCCAAGTAGAAGTAGCAAAATACATCACTCCTGTAATGAAAGCTTAGCCAATCTGTGGGTCATAATATTCAGAGACCTCTTCACACCTGCAGTATATCTACCTTTTTGCTCTATATATGCCACATACCATCTCCCACACTATGATTAGGATTATTTCTCAAACATACATTCAGAAAACAAAAACTTTCAACTGCATTTGTGGAGGCACACAGTGCACCTACAACACTACTATGCAAGTCCCTGCAAAGAACAGATTAAAAAAAAAAAAACACAAAAACACAGCAACAATCTAGACTACAACAGATCTTTGTACTGAACAATCATACCAGCAAACTCTCTCATTACAGTTAACCCTCCTAATATTATGGGGTCTATCTGACCCCAACATTCACAACAATGAAATTTTTTTATTTACATGACAAACCTCTGCCACTTCACACATTAAGTATTCTAAAACTTGGATTAAGTAAATCTTTCCACACTGGTTTTTATCATCCTACCTACCTATTCTGGTTTTTTAGTAGCAAAGCAGTCACTAAAAAGCTAATGGGATAAGTTAGATTCATTAATGTTAGTCAATGAGGAAAGTGATAATACTACACTTCCAAGGTTTTTGGAGGTCTCTTGGACCCTAACACGTACAAAAATTTAAATAAAACATGAGACGCAAACCACTGCTTCTTCTTTCTTTAAGTGTTCTCAAACTACAGTGAGGATAACCTATTGGCATTGGTTTTATCTGCATATCCATTGTGGTTTCAGTTTAGTGAAAAAAGTCACAAAATGTAATGGGATCAGTTAGACCCCCCCCCCAATTAATTATGCAGGTATTCTAGCATCAGAGTGTTTTTATTTTGAAGCAGAAGTTATGATATGGTTATATGAATTTTTCAGCATTGGTTTATATCATCATCAGTGTCAATGTTTTTTGTATTTCAAAAAAATACACCAAAATGGACCTGGGGATCTGAGATAGCAGATAACATTTGCCTCATGTATCATAACTGTCCAGCAAATTGAGTTTCTTTGTAGATAGCACTGTCAGTGATTTTCTGGGAAGCCTATGCTTGCTAGGAAGAGTTTCTGGGGAAAGCCACAATTATCAGATAGATTTTCTGGCAAGTTCACACTTCACAGATTCTGTTGCTGGGGCAAACGCTCCCTGTTGCACTGCACATGCACATTGCATGTCTGACAGCACATATTGTTTGGATTTTGTTGACTCGCATGTGGAATAATAAATCTTTGAGTAAGAGATGGATGTTTCTCAGGGACCTGGGTACAGAAATGGTGCCGAAAAGGAACAATGAAGCCTTGCCTCAGGTTTCTAAAGAAGAAGCATCTAGTGTGTTGGGTACTGATCCAGAGCCTAAGAAATGGGGAAGATATTACATCTGTTCCAGAGAACAAGACAAAAACATATAAAAAATGTGCAAAGTGTAAAAACGTTATATATTAAAAACATCACCTATTTGCGTCATTTCTTTAAAGTAGTAAGCTATTTACTGCCACTTTATTGTGTTTATATTGTTGCTATTGTTCTCTATTTTCATAGGTCACTTAGATCCCAAGACCTGTATAGTGTGTAGCATTTTTTCTTTTTAAAATGTTTTTGATCAAGGAGTCAGTTAGCAGGTGTCTAAACACCAATAAAACATCTGCGGGTAGCCTGTGTAAGCTGACTAATGTAGGCATGCCCTTAGATCCCAACACAAGTACTGTGCAGCGTGCTTCTGAATCTAGGAAAGTTTTAATTTGTTCACAGTTTTATAGTTCACTAGTTACAATAAAGTCAGTTTTAAATGTATCCCATGTGTCTTTTCCCAATTCTAACATACTAGAGATCTCCAAGACCTCAATACAGAAATAGCTGGGTGATTTTTGGTCCCATACAAGTGTTAAATATGGAAAACTAAGACAAACTCACCAAATATAAAATCAGGGAGTTTGACCATACACTAGTTGTGGAAATTAGGAGGCAAAAAGCAGAGTCCAACCCTCTAAAAGAACGATTGTGCAACCAATGTGACAGAAAGAAAGATGCTTCCCACTTCAATGCTCCAAAAGATATCTGATCAGATTACCAGGCATCACAAGAGGCTTTTTGTTAAATAGCAATGAGGAAAAAGTGATGGAAAAAGGAGAGAGAGAGATGGTAGAAATAGCATCGTGCTAGGTAGCAACCTGCCACTGGATCAGGAATGAACATTATGGCAAACAGACTGAAGATCAAACCCAAACCACACTATATAGCCATATCCTGTGTGGATCAGATCTCTCGCTGACCAATACCAGAGTGATTTCTTTTTTACATTTTTGAAAGAGTTGTGCAGTTTGTCAAAAGAATCAAGTCTCTTTGAATTGAGTTGAGTTGAGTCTTGCACAATGGATGGAGTGACAGTACTGGAAACTGAAATCTCCCCTTCAGCTGCAGAAAAGGAACAGTGGCAAAGCAAGTTTTTCCATACAACCTCATCAATATGCCTCATACTTGCCTTGAAGGAGGAAAAGGTAGTTCACTCTTCAGAGTCATATAATCCTTGATTTCTCCACAGACTACCAACAAAGGATACTGATTAGTATCGGAGTTGGCAGTTTGTGTCACATGGCCACTTGTCCCAGAAGAACTTGACAGAGTCCAACAATTCCTTTCACTTCAAGTCAGCAAACAGTCAGATGTACAATCAGCTGTTCTACTCAAGTATTAGAAGCACATTAGGGGAGTAACATATAACAAATTTAATAAGACAAAATAGCTTAGAAGATTTATGCAGAGTACTTTAAAAATATATCTTTCATTAGATGAATGTTGTATGGTGGTCCCTCCTTTGTCTTAGTTGCCACTAGATTCTGTAACTGAAATCAAGTCAGGGAGTTGCAGCATAAAGAGCTCACATCATGCTCCAGGATTCACAGGTAGATTTTCCCAGCCTCATGCAGAAAAGAAAGTTCAAATATATCTAGAGCATCGTGTCTACCATTTCCAACTCTAGAATCCTGCAGAGGGCTCTCTATGGGAGGCAGGATCTGTGCAGGTGTAGGGATGGGAATTTGGTGGGATTTGGAAAATGGAAGCTGTGATGGGGCAGGATCTCATTAGGTGGATAATCAACAAGACTGTACTATTGATGTAAATATTTAAATAAAAAACAAGCATATCTTTGAAGGTACTTGGAGTTGTAGCAGTATTTCCATTCTGCTGCACCAGACAGCCATACAAACCAGGGTCAAGATTTAGGTCAGGATTAACATGGAGTCTTGCCCACAAGCCTGCCCATAAAAGCAGAGACAACAATTTCAGTGAATTGTTATTCTTCATAACTTTGGCAAAGCTATTAGCAGCAGCACAGACACTCGAGTTCTAAGAAAACTTGGGAAAGACAGCATTGCATTGTTACACAGAGTTCACATTCTGAATGGTTTTGTTTGCTTAATTTTTATTGGGGAGCTGCACAGTTGCAAAGGCTAGAAACTTCCAGTTTTTCTAACAAAAGCTTAGATTCAAGACAAGTTCATGGCATTTCCCAGGAATGCTTCCTAATAATCATTAGTGATAGGCTCTGCTAATATTCATGTGTCTAGATGTAAAATTTGTGGCAATTACATATAGCTGTAGAAATTTGAGAATGTGGATCACTAATTGTCAGTTTCTATATGGACAGGAATTACTTTGTTTTGTTACCAGCTGAAGCAATATTCTACCCTGGAAAACAAATGTTTACTTCATAGCACTTGTACTATGTGAAATGAATGATGTACACTAGACTGATGCAAGAGAGTAATATCTATTTCAGTCATCACTCTGCAAACACATCAGGTTCAGTTATATATGCATTGCCAGCAGATCCTTTAGCCTTTTTTAGCACCGCTGCTTCATAATTCCACTCAGGCCAGTTCAACAATTTACTCACAATGTATCCATTAAAGAAGCTATAAAAAATGAAAAATTCTAAGTATTTTAGCACTTTCTAGTTTACTTGGTGTAATTTATTTTGCAATTTATTCAAATCAAATAGAGGCAGGGAAATTTGCTTTGGAGTACATTCTCATGACCAAATGGTTCTGAAACCTGTCAGGTTTCCTGTTAGCTAACCCACGCAGTCCCTCAGCAGTCTGGGCTCCCAGAGTCCAGAGCTCCAGGATAGCCCCAGAGCTAGGACTCCATTTCCTTTTACAGAGGAGGGAGAGAGACTTCCAAAATTTTTAGTTTTCGTTTTAAATTTGTATGTAGCAAAATTTCAAAAGAGTAAAATTCTTTGTCAAAGTGAATTACCTTTCTCCACTCAGCTCTCATAATTACTGTACTTTGTCAAGAAAGTTTGCAAAAGGGACAGTGTAATATTCTGAACACTAAGTCTCCCATATTCTAATTTTACACTCACAACTGTGCTTCCAATGAAGTCACTTCCATTACATCAACAACAAAGCAGAATAAGACTCCTTGTATCCAGCAGATCCAAGCACTTAATAAGTGCTGCTATCTCGGTAACATCTGTTCAGTTCACTTCTTTATCATTTCCTCACCAATCAGCAGTGTGAAGTAGTTCAAGTGACTTAATATCATGGCTACTGGAAAAGGAACATGGGAGAGATGGTAAAGCTCCTTTATCATTGAAGCATCATCTACACTACAGGCATTTTGAAATGGAGTATGTCAATAACTTCTTTCAGCCATTACCAAAGACATCAATTTTCACAATGATCTCCTTCTCAGAAGTCTAATAGCTACCAGTTTGCTGAACTATTTTACAAGTTAGTTAGTAGGCTTCTCTTAGAGTAAGTGCAAAGATCTCCCTTCATTTTCTCTGAAACACAACTACTTATGAGGAGTACTAACATGGCTACCACTCTACCAACTACTTATGTGTTTGTAGCTTTCCTATCACTCCTCTATAATCTATACAGAAGTATAGGGAGATAAGGGAAGATATACACTTCACCGTATGAAAAGTTGAGTTTAGTTCGTTACCACAGTTCTCCTAGGAGGTCCAAAAAAGTGACTTCCCCACCCCCAAACTTCAAGTTTCTCTCAGAAAGATAGGAAAATTTCCAAGAAGGTAATCCAACAAAAGTGGTATTTCAGACTAAATATATCTCGTGTCCTCTTCCTCAGTTACAGGCATGAAGACCAGTACAATGGAGTTCATTTTAAATGGCACTACCTGTGGATGGGTTCCAACCCAGAGTAACCCTTCTGGGCTGGAGGTAGCCCTGCAGGCATCCTGCCCTGCATTCCCTCTTAGTTCTTTGCAGTGAACTAGTGTGACCTTCTTTTTTAACCCTTAACTATAGAGATGTCAGGGCAATGCAGAGACAAAAACAGGGACACAGTTTGCACTGCTTCTGCCCATGCTGTAACTTTTCTATATAAATTAAAGAATTCAGTCTCAGGTTGTCAAACCTACACCTGTCATGAGCATTAACTAAAACAAAGCTTTAACTTGCTTTTGTACTCTTCCCTTTTTCCCCACTCTTTGGGTCTCCCCCACCAACCCAGCTCTCCTCACCTCCTTTCCTCCCCTAACCTATATTCATAAACCTTTCTTTTTTTCTTCTTTCTATTCAATCTTTTCCCCACCTTGTTTTAGTTTTTGGTTGTCCTCCCATCACACTCATTTTCTCCTACTGCCTCTCCTATCATTTGTTTTGAAGTTGCTATTTAACCTGCATCGCAAACATTAAACCAATATCTCCAAAAACCAAAACAAACAGTGGCCAGAAGGGTCATTCATTCATAAATAAATAAGCAAGCAAGCCAGCCAGCCCCACTAACTTTAGTGCGGTTTGACAGTGTAATTGAGCACCGAATTTGGATTACTGCATTCAAATTTTGTAGATGTGTTAGTTGTTACAAAGATATCACAAAATAGCAGGTTACACAATGCATAAGAGGGTTGTATGGTATCGGACTTCATTTCAACTGAAGAAAAAATATCCAAAATATTTCATATTTTACACTATTCAGGAATATTTTGTAAAACACCTAAAATCAACTTGATAAGTTGCTTTAACTGTCTGGAGGAGCCTCAGTATTTCATACATTAACGATTTCAATATGACTTCAAAGTTCACATAATAAAAATAATTTCTTATAGGATTTTAGCAGAAAGAACACATCTGACCTTCAATACACAACCTATTTTGCTATTCTAATGAAGAATTTAGCTATTAGAGTGTGTAATTAACCTGTTCTTCTATCAAGAAAGTAACAAGACAAAGTTACTTTTCAAGTATACGTATTTAAACCTAAATAACCTTATGAACTCAAAACACATTCCAAGTCTCTACATGAAGTTCTCTTTAATCTTAGTTTCTTCACTATTTATTTAAAAATACCCACAAAATTATCCCAAGTGATGACCTATTTGATTATGAAAAGGTCAAAAAAAGCAGATTCAGCAAGCATATCCTCAACATTCATAACTGATACCAAATTCACACAATTGAGACAAATGGGCTTCATAGATTGTAAATCCAGAAAGAACAATTGTGTTCATCTAGTTTGACTTCCTGTATAGTGCAGTCATAGGGCTTCCCTGAAATAATCTGTGTTTGAACCAAAGCATAGCTTTTAGAAAAATTAAAAATTTTCAGTGACGGAGAATCCACCACAACCCTTGGTAAGTTGTTCCAATGGGTAATTACCTTCACTGTTAAAAATTTGCACCTTATTTTTAGTCCGAATTTCACTAGCTTTAACTTCCAACAAACGGATCTTGTTATACCTTTCTCTGCTAGATTGAAGAGCTTTCTATTTTGTAATTTCTGTTCTCTACAGGGACTGATCAAGGCATCCTTTAACTTCTTCTTTGATAAGCTACAAAGATTAAGTGCCTTGCTTTTACTATAAAAGCTTGAATTGTTTGACTCAGAGTCAGTACCAATACTGTTCTAAAAATACGTCTTACAAATATGATTCAGCATAAAAACACAACTTGAAATATGTAAAATATAAAAATTTCAGAAAATACTAAGCTATTCAATAAAGAAAATTTCTGGAACTATTTAATCTATAAATTAGATTCCAAATACAGTACTGTACCTCTGTTTCATATAATAAAGTTATTAATATATCTTTTATCTTCTGTAAAAACAGCAACACAAGAGAGTGACAAACTCGGTTATCTGATTCCAAATAAAGCAATTGAGATTTCCAGGTCCCAGTAAATAAAATAAAATAATAAGAAAAATAAAAAACAGATAATTTTAAATTATTAAAATAGATACATAAATAAATTAATTAAATTAAGTTAAATTAAATTAAATAAAAAGACAACCCATCCCTACAATTCTCAATGTTTTTGCAAGGAAAAACTAGAACAGCAGTTCTCAAACTGTGGGTCAAGACCCCCTTTTAATGGAGTCACCAGGGCTTGCTTAGAATTGCTGGGGCCCGGAGCCAAAGCCAAAGCCCAAGGCCTACCGCCCAGGGCCCGAAGCCAAAGGGCTTCAACCCTGGGCGGCAGGGCTAGGTCACAAGCCCCCTGCCTGGGGCTAAAGGCTTTGGGCTTTGGCTTTGCCCTCCCCACCCCAGCCTGGGGCCATGTGGCTCAGGCTTCAGTCCTCCCTTCTGGGGTCATGTAGTGATTTTTGTTATCAGAAGGGGGTCGCGATGCAATGAAGTTTGAGAACCCCTGATCTAGAAAATTCCAATGTATTTATAAATCTATACATTTCAATTGTGCTAGAGAAAGGTTTGGCATATCTTGGTTCCCCTATTCAAACATTCTGTTACCAATATTTCAGCTTGGACATGTTTGTTAAATAGGTAGAACCGCATATAAATTAAGGAACAATAATATCTACTGTGGCAAAATGACAAACATATTCATAAGTCATATTTAAAGTGGAAAGAATAAGGGGTTAACTACTTCAGATCAACTCAGCAAAGTACTGAGATAATGAAATTCTTAAATTGGAACAATGGGTGCTGTCAAACTAGATGAGCTCAGATTGACTTTGGATGTCATTAAGGCCAATTACTGTGCAACAAATGCCAGTTAAGGGATCCTGCAAATTCTGCCTAGGGAAATACTTTGGTGAAGAGCTGTATATACAATTCTTGTGTATGCCCCAGGAACCAAAGATTAAGTTATTTGAGAAAATGAGTTTTTGAGGGAGTTCAAAAGTCAGATACAAAAAGACTCCTACCTCAAATTTCATATCCTGCTGTGGGTCTTTTAAAGAGCAGATATGTTGGGTATGTGGGGGCTACTGCCTGTGCAGGAGAACCAGCACACCCAGCTGTGTGATCTGTCTTTGTGAGAAGCTATGTGGGACTCTTGGCTGCTCTCAGCTTCTCACATCTGAACAGAACTGGTACTATCACACTTCTGTGTACTCTGCCAGGAAATTATGCATTTGGAGCATGAACAGGTTGTCTTCTCTGCATCAATCCTGTATGCCATATTGGAAGTGGCTCCCTTGCCAGGACAAAGGGAAGAAAGAGTAAAGGCCACTGGAAGAGAGAGGGGGAATATTACCAAAAAAAAAAAAAAAAAAACCTGGAACATGTGACAGTGATGACTTGATGTGATGTCTGGTGTAGGCCCTGCCACCACTTTAATCTCTTCCATCATCCTCCAACAGAGAAATCTCTTTGCTGGTATTAAGAGGCCTGTATTCGAGAGTATGTGTCAATATTCCTTCTTACAGGTGTCCTCAAAAGGCTTTTTTTTTTTTTGCTTTTAAGCGGTCATAAACATACAGCTAAAGGTAGCATAAAATCCCTCCTTTACCTGTAAAGGGTTAAGAAGCTCAAATAACCTGGTTGGCACCTGACCAAAAGGACCAATAAGGGGAGAAGATACTTTCAAATCTGTGGGGGAAGGTTTTTGTTTTGTGTTCTCTTTGTGTGTTCTCTCCGGGACAGCAAGGAACCAGGGCAGGGAAAATACATCTCCTAAAGTCTACCTGAACTAAGCATCTAAGATTACAAATTATAAGTAATAGGAAGGAAATGCGTTAGATTATCTTTTGTTTTAACTTGTGAATTTTCCCTAGGCTAAGAGGGAGGTTTATTCCGGTTTTGGGGTGGGTTTTTTTGTAACTTCAAAGTTTTGCCTAGAGGGGAATCCTCTGTGTTTTGAATCTGATTACCCTGTAAAATTACCTTCCATCCTGATTTTACAGAGGTGCTTCTTTTACTTTTTCTTTATAATAAAGTTCTGCTTTTAAGAACCTGATTGGTTTTTAAAAACCCCATCTAAAAACCAAGGGGCTGGTCTATGCTCACCTTGTTTGCTCTCAAGCCTCCCCAGGAAAGGGGGTGAAGGGTCTTGGGGGGATATTTTGTGGAAACAGGAACTCCAAGTGGTCCTTTTCCCAAATCTTTGTCTAACTCACTTGGTGGTGGCAGTGATACCATTCCAAGGACAAGGAAGAATTTGTGCCTTGTGGAAGTTTTTAACCTAAGCTGGTAGAGATAAGCTTAGAGGGTCTTTCATGCAGGTCCCCATATCTGTACCCTAGAGTTCAGAGTGGGGAGGGAACCCTGACATAGACTTATTTTATTCAAAGCTGACGAAAGAATTTTCCCTCCCCATATTGCAAAAGCCCTTGTCCATTAATCCTGGGTCTCAATCTTCCATTATTGTATCCATATGTATCTCCTGGAGGCAAAATGAAACAACAGTCTTTTCTGAATTTCTTAGGGACTTCAATGATGAGTCATCCAGGGTAATAACCATAGGAAATTTGGGGGGGGGGGGGGGGGGGGGGGGGGGCGGGCGGAAGGCAATCTATCAGTCAAAAGGATTGGGACAGAGAAGGCAAACTAATGTAATCTTTCAGGTTCCACACATAGGTTGTCAGAAAGACCAATTTTGCATAGATTCATAGAGTTTACAGCCAGAAGGGATCATTTGTTCATCTAGTCTGACCTCTTGTATACGACAGGCCATTAAATTTCACCTACTTATCCTGTATTGAGCCCAATAAATTGTGTCTGACTAAAGTACAACTTCTAGAAAGACATCCATTCTTAATTTGAAGACATCACGACACAGATAATCCGCTACTTCCCTTGGTAGCTGGTTGCAATGATTGATTAACTTCACTGTTTTAAAAAAAAAAAAAAATCTGACTTGGGCTTCCAGCCATTGGTTCTTTTTATGCCTGTCTCTGATACTTATTATTTCATCTAATCTATCTTTTTGATAAAATACACAGATTTACTTCTAAGGCCTTGTCTATACTGCCAACTTTCTGCATGGTAAAGCAGCTTTCTGCGGTGTAACTCCCGAAGTGTACACACTGCCAGGCCACTCAGTGCACACAAACTGCGCAGTTACAGCGCTGTAAAAAAACCACCCTGATGAGAGGCGTAGAGCTTTCTGCACCGGGGCTACAGTGCCGCGGTGCCAGTGCAGACACCCTGGTCAATTACAGCGCTGCAGCTGGCCTCCGGGAGGTGTCCCACAATGCCTGTTCTCACCTCTCTGGTCATCGATTTGAACTCTACTGTCCTGCCCTCAGGTGACCAACTGTAAACCCCACCCCTTGAATTTCTTGGGAATTTTTCAAGTCCCCTTTCTGTTTGCTCGGTGATGAATGCAGTGGTCTCAGTGCATCTTTACAGGTGACCATGCCTGCTCCATGCACCAGGCAATCCCGCACTTCGAGCAATGCCGAGCTGCTGGACCTCATCAGCTTTTGGGGAGAGGAAGCAGTGCAGTCACAGCTACGCTCCAGCTGTAGGAATTATGATACCTACAGACAGATTTCATGATGCATGACAGAAAGGATGCATGACTGGGACACAGTGCAGTGTCAAAGTAAAGGAGCTGCAGAACGCCTAACACAAGGCGCAGGAGGCAAACCACCTCTCTGGTGCTGCACCCACGAGCTGCCGATTCTATAAAGAGCTGGACACGATACTCAGTGGCGACCCCCCCTCCACTGCGAAGGCCACCATGGATACTTCGGTGGCTCGCGTACCAGTCGAGTGTGGACTGAGTCAGGAGAAGGAAATCTTCGACCAGGATGTGATGGGGGAGGGGGACCCAAAGGCAGAGGACGACTCGGAGGTCAGAGATGCATGCATCCAGGAGCTCTTCTCTACCCTGGAGGAGGCTAGCTAGTCACAGCTGTCGGAGCTTGGCGAAGCGCAAACAGAAGAGGAGGCCCCAGTAAGTGGCTTTGAATTTGGGAATCGCTGAACAGGGTGTTGATTCACTCCCTCACTTCACAGGAATCTACCTCAGCGATCTCCATGAAACTCTCATGGAGATACTGGGCAATCCGCTGCCATAGGTTCTTTGGCAGAGCTGCCTTGTTTTTTGTCCCATTAAGGTTAACTTTCCTGTATCACTCTGCCGTCACTGGGGCGAGGGGACCATTGCTGCACACAGATGAACTGCATAAGGGCCAGGGTGGAAGCCATAGTCTTGGAGAAGACCCTCCCTTGATTCCCTGCTTACCCTCAGCACTGAGATATCTTCTATAATGAACACAGCCTGTGGAAAACATGGGGACAGTAATGATTATAAGGCCTCACCTATAGAGCTGACTCTCCCCAAGAGCCTCATGCCCAATGCACAGTGCGGTCCTGAAACACTGATTTCCCCTGCCCCTGCAGTTACTCACCATTTTGGGGGTCTTTTGGCTCATGTGTGCTTGCCTGGGGTCAGCCAGTTAGTGACAGGTATGTGAATACTGCTTGTGTTTTAAACCACTGAATCAGTGGTTTGTGTTGCAAACAATATTGCTCCTGTAAAATGCTGAATTTTGGCTTCGCAGATATGACCGTGGGAGCCCAGCCTCCCTCTTTGTTATCGCTGGATGAACGGCTGTGCAGAATTAGAAAGTGGCCACAAAGAACTAAAGAGGACTTTCTGCGTGATGTCATGATGCACTCCACAGCCGAAAAACAAGAACTGAAGGAGTGGCAGGACAGCAAGAAGAGGGACCGAAAGGCGAACGCGATGTGCCAGAACGAAGCCACAGAGCGGCTCTTTAAAGTTATGAAGCACCAAGCGGACACACTCCAGGTATGCTACTAGCACTGCAAACCCTGCAGACTCCCAGTACCCACCGCACTCAACACCAGTCCCTCTGCAGTTTAACCCTGCTGAAGTTCACTACCCACTGCACTGTACTCCCAAGGACGAGGTTGCATAGGATACCTGGACAAACACAAATCTTTAACCATCCAGGAGACCCCACCTTCTCCTGGACCCTCCCTTCCCCCATCCCCCAAAGTGCTGATGTGTTTTTTTGTTTGTCTCTCTCCTCCGGTTGTTGATTTTTAATAAAATAATTGTTTTGGTTTGAAAGTGATCTTTATTCCATTAATTGAAAGCAAATAGAGCCCTGCAAAGCAACAGGCAATTTTCTTAAACCTTCATAGTGCATAGTCTGCACCACTCACAATCACCTCCTAGCAATACAAGCACTGCACTCCGAGCACAGCAACAAATATCAGTGGATTTCTGCTTCAAATTGCTGCCTGAACGCATCCTTGATCGTTATGGCCCTGCACTGCGCCCCTCTAATAGCCCTGGTCTCTGGCTGTTCAAATGCAGTCTCCAGGCGCTGAGCCATAGCAGTCCAGCCTTGACTGAAGTTTTCACTCTTCCCTTCACAAATATTATGGAATGTACAGCATGCGGCTATAATCATAGGAATATTGTCATCAGCCAAGTCCAGCCTCCCATATAGTCAGCGCCATCGGGCCTTTAAACAGCCAAACACACTCTCAACAGTCATTCTGCACTTGCTCAGCCTGTTGAACCACTCCTTGCTGCTGTCAAGATGCCCCATGCATGGCTTCATAAGCCACTGCATTAAGGGGTAGGCAGGGTCTCCCAGGATCACAATGGGCAATTGGACTTCCCCTACGGTGATCTTCTGGTCCAGGAAGCAAGTCCCTGCTTGCAGATTCCTGAATAGGCCAGTGTTCCGAAAGATGCATGCGTCATGCACCTTTCCGGATCAGCTTGCATTAATGGCCATGAAACGCCCACGGTGATCCACAAGTGCCTGATATTCTGTGTGGTTTTCCATAGAACTAATCATGATCCTTAACAAGTCAACAACTTCAAAATTATGGCATGACAGTAGCCATAATAAATTTGTCCCTCTATAGAACAATAAAGAAAACCTATTGCTGACCCGCAGCTGGTAAACATGATTTTGAGAATGAGAACTCCAAGTTTATTAATAACACCCCCACATAGAAAAATACCCCTTCCGATTAATGTACTTGGTGGGTAGGTGGTCTGGTGGCAGAATTGGAATGTGTGTGCCATTTATTGCCCCTCCACAGTTAGGGATGCCCATTTGTGCAAAGCCATCTTCCACAGTGCAATCGCTACACACTTCTACAACAGCAGGGCAGCTCTCATTCTCGTGTCCTTGTGCCACAGTGCTGGAGCGAGTTCACCACGCAGTCCCATGAATGTGGCTTTCCTCACCTGAAAATTCTGCAGCCACTGCTCATCATCCCAGACGTGCATGACGATGTGATCCCACCACTCAGTGCTTGTTTCCCAAGCCCAAAAGTGGTCAGCACCTCAGTGAATGCCACAAGCAATCTCGTGTTGTAGCTACTACGCGTTGCGAGATCAACGTCAAACTCCTCTTGCCTTTGTGGTTAAAGGAATAACTCCACTGCCACTCATGACATGTTACTGAGAGTGAGCAGAATATTGGTCAACAGTGCAGGATCTATTCCTGCAGACTGAAGAGGCAGAGCACACAGTACACAAACCATTGAAAGATGGCGCCAAATGCAGACGGAAGCACAGGAATTGCTGGGATGCGAAGCAATGCATCATGGGGCATTGGGACAGGAGCCAGGATGCCTCACGATCCCCTCTGCCTTCCCACAACTCTTAGCAGCAGAAGAGGAAGAGATGCTCTGTGGGATAGCTGCCCAGAGTGCACTGCTCCGAATATCGCTGCAAGTGCCACAAGTGTGAACACGCTATTGCACAGGCAGCTGACAGTGTGAACACACAATAGCAGTTTCTCTTCAGCGCTCTCTGAGTGGTGCTGTAACTGCTGGCGATGTAACTCTGCCAATGTAGACATACCCTAAGTCTCTCACTGTATGGCATTTTCTCTAGCCCTCCAATAATCTTGTGGCACTTTTCCACACCATCTCCAATTTTCCAACATCCTTTTTAAATGCTGACAACAGAACTGGCTGCAGTATTCTAGTATTAATTCCACACTAAAGTTGCCTGACCCCAAGCAAACAGATGGAGTGAGAGTCCCAACACTCAGGGCAGGTCTACACTACAGCCAGGACCGACACTCTGAGATCGATCCACCAGCGGTCGACTTAGCGGTCTAGTAAAGACCCAGCAAATCGACTGCAAATCGCTCTCCACTCGACCCCTGTACTCTACCCCTGACGAGAAGAGTAAGGTAAGTCAACGGGAGAGTTTCTCTCAACAACCCCCCACGGTGTAGACCCCATGGTAACTCGACCTAAGGTACGTCAACTCCAGCTATATTATTCATGTAGCTGGAGTTGCGTAGTGTAGGTCAACTTACCACAGTAGTGTAGACATAGCCATAGTTTCTTCTTAAAGATGCCACTATTCTTTAATCAGTAAGCTCTTAATTTCAGAAATCCCCTCCTACCTCTGAACAATGGACATTGTAGTTTGTATATATGTAAAAAACAATGTTCAATAGAATGCGTTACAAAAAAGACTAGAAATTATTTGCAATTAAACAAAGATTACCATTTGAATATATGGATATAGGCCTCGGATTTGCTTTTACTATAATTTCATTACCATTATATAAAACAAAAAGTAAAATAGAAACCTATTTATGTTTTACCTTTGTGTTATATTTATAAAGTCAATAGTGATTCTTTTATATGAACCATTTTCCTTTCTTTGAACCATTTCTTATGAACATACCTTTCACGTTTAATCTCCATTGAAATATCCTGTCTCTCTCTCTCTCTCTTTCTTTCTCAATAAACTACACTCCCCAAGGCAAGGTTGCATGTGATGTAGTTACAGAAGAAGCTGATCAAAGGGTACTGACATTACTTTAATTAACAAGATTAGTCACTGCTGCAGTCCTTGCCTCCTGTTGTGATGTTACTCACCAGTAGTTATCCACAGCCAAGGGATGTGGCTATCCAATGGCCTGACAACTTTTTTTATGCCAGCAGATCAAAACAGTTACTAGCCAAATTGATGAGGCACAGAATGAGTGGCCTAAAAAAGTCACAACTCATAAATCTAATCATGCTATAACAGAAATGAATGAATGCCTTAGAAGCTTAGCTCAGCAGAAATAAGCAATGATCTGGTTCCTGGGATTTCTAGTTAATCTAAACTAATATTTCAAGCTACTAACAATTCGTTAGTGTTAATATAAGATAAAGAAACAAGGGCGTCTGAGAAATTAACTATTACAGATACTATTATTGCAGGCTATAGAAGACAAACAACCTCACACTAATTTACCCATATTTAGACTGATACTTGTAAGCAAATTCTAGCCAATATAAATCATATCAACTGTTCAAAGCTTACTGAAATCCCTTCATACTAGTCAGAAGAAGCTACTGTCATTTTAAAAACCATAAACCCTTCAGAACAGAAAATACTTTATTCTAATGGCTACTAATTTGCTGAACTCCCCAAGCTTCCCATCATCTCCTCTAACAAACTGCAGTACATAAATATGCATTGATATTCTGCGTGGTTTTCCATAGAACTAATCATGACCCTTAACAAGTCAACAACTTCAAAATTATGGCATGACAGTATCCATAATAAATTTGTCCCTCTATAGAACAATAAAGAAAACCTATTGCTGACCCACAGCTAGTAAACATGATTTTGAGAATGAGAATTTCAAGTTTAATAAATATACCCCAGAATAACCACTGGTGTAACACTTCCATTAACTTTTGTGAAGTTGTACCATCTTATTTACACTAATGGTAAATTTCTCCCAACTTCTTTACATGGTTCCTAACAGACTCCTAAGTGCTTGTGTTTGGATCCCTCTTCAAACAATGTCATAGTCTGGGAGAACATGCCAACTCATATTCCTATGTGCCAAAATGTACCCATATTTCCTTATCTGGCAATTATCTGAAGGATTTGTTGTGGCATCCAGATCAAAGGAAGTGGGGGCAAATGGACTGAGATGGAGGATCTACCAGATACTGTACCTAAGAATATTTGTTTTTATTAAAGTTACAACAGGGCTCTTGCCGTGATGCGGTGCCTGACTTACTCTGGCCATATTCATTACTTAATTTCATGTTATGAAAATTTACCCATAAATTTTGTGCAAGTATTCTTTTAATATCCAAGGAAGTATCCTAGCTGTTGTGGTTAAATGGACAGTGAACAGCTAAAGCTCTTATCAGTTAAGTAAAACAAAGCTGGATTCTAATTTTTTGAGCTTGTTCTCACAAGTTTACAATTAGAGCCTTAATTAATGTAAAGGCTCTCCTTCCAGAAGGTGAGGTAGCTGGTCTCAGTTAAATAGTGAATAGTAATCTGCAATGGTTCTGACAAAGGTGTTCCTATGTGATAGTACTCAGATTCAAAACCAGTCAATGATTCAGCTGTTTGAATCATCTGCTGAAGTAACTGTCTGCCAAACAGAAGAATGGTTGGAAGGAATTTAACTGTAGAAGCAAATGTGGCATCCTAAGTAAGTATGGCTAGGTTCACTCAGGCCAAAACAATGAACAATGGTCCTGATTCTTAGTTATGCTTATCACTTGGCAGTGTAAAGAGGCCTTTAAGGAAATAGAAAGGGCTCTCTGAAAATTCCACTCTGTGCAATGAGGTTTTCTGGTCAGTGTAGAACTGAGGCAGGTGGGGGGAGTTTGGGGTGGGGTGGGAGGCCATTTCACTCTTCCCATATGCGTGGGAACACCTGGCATAAGGGGTGTGTTGGGTGTTTGCCCAGGATAGGGAAGGGGCCTGGACTGAGTTCACTGCACTTCAGTGTCTCTCAGGGTTCACAGAGGACTAGAGGAAGCAGGTTGTTTGGCCTGGTATACATACAGCTTTTGTACCAATGACTATGTCAGTTAAGGATGTAATTTTTTAACCAAATTAGTTAATTCAGCACAAACCCTAGTGCAACTGCAGTTATAATTGTAAAAACAACGAGGAGTCCTTGTGGCACCTTAGAGACTAACAAATTTACTTGGACATAAGCTTTTGTGGGCTATAACCCACTTCATCAGAAGCATGGAGTGGAAAATACAGTAAGCAAGTATAAATACATAGCACATGAAAAGATGGAAGTTGCCTTACGGAGTGGGGGGGGGGGTCAGTGCTAACAAGGCCAATTCAATCATGGTAGATATTGCCCATTCGCAACAGTTGACAAGAAGGTGTGAGTATCAACAGAGGGAAAATTATTTTTTGTAGTGACCCAGTCACTCCCAGTCTTTATTCAGGCCTAATTTGATGGTGTCAAATTTGCAAATTAATTCTAGTTCCGCAGTTTCTCGTTGAAGTCTGTTTTTGTTGAAGAATTGCTACTTTTAAGTCTGTTATTAAGTGCTCTCCTACTGGTTTTTGAATGTTACAATTCTTGATGTCTGATTTGTGTCCATTTATTCGTTTATGTCTGTATAAAGGTGCCTTATACAGTAACACCTCACTTAAAATCATCCCAATTAACATTGTTTCGTTGCTGATCAATTAGCGAACATGCTCGTTTAAAGTTGTGCAAAGCTGCCTGCTTTGTCCACTGCTTGCAGAAAGAGTAGCCAGTTGCAGCTGGCTGGTGAGGGCTTGGAACCAGGGTAGACCTGCAGACCCCCTATTAGCTCCCCACTACCTGTGCAGCAGTCGCCCAGCAGGCTACCAATTGCCGGCAGTTCAGCTGTCCCTCCCTCCACTGCCGTGTGCTGCTCCTGCCCTCTGCCTTGGAGCTGCTCCCAGGAGCCTACTGCTTGCTGTGCAGGGGAGGGGGGGGAAGAAGGGGACTAATGTCAGGGTGTCCCCTACTCCTGCCCTTCGCTTACCCCTTCTCCATATAGAGCAGGGTGGGGACGGGACAGGGCTCAGGATGGAAAGAGCTTGCTGGCCGCAGCTGCTGTCTCAACTTCCTGATCTTTTTAAAGGCAATGTACTTAGAGTGGTGTCAGCTATAAAAGACCAATGCAAATCTCTCTCTCTCTCCCACACACAGGATATGTGTGTGTGTGTGTGTGTGTGTGTGTGTGTGTGTGTGTGTGTGTGTTTCTGCCATGCTGTCTCCCCTCCCTCCATTCGTGCTGCCTTGTAGAGTGTGAGGCTACATTAACAACAATGTGCTAACCCTTGAGGGCTCAGCCGAATTCTAGTTCATCATTTAGCAGTAAGGCATTTCCCGGGAAATATCCCACCCTCTAACTTCACCACCTCAGCCAAGCTTCACAATCATCATATAGTGTGTGTGTGTGTGTGTGTGTGTGTGTGTGTGTGTGTGTGTGTGTGTGTGTGTAAAAATAAAATATAGTTTTTTGTCTGGTGAAAAAAATTTCCCTGGAACCTAATTTACATTAATTCTTATGGGGAAATTGGATTTGCTTAACATCGTTTTGCTTAAAGTCACATTTTTCAGGAACATAATTACAACGTTAAGCGAGGAGTTACTGTAGCAATATAAGCGCTTGTATAACAGTACAACTGTGTCCACATGGAGTTTGTACCACTTTAACCATACTAGTTTCAAAGTGATAAAGTAGTATAAAAATAGCATGTAGACAAGCCTCAAGTTGGAGCAGCCCTGAGACAGAGCCCTGTACAGCCCCAGTATACAGAAGAGCAAAAGTGGCTTAAAGCCACAGAGCACAGAACAGACTAACTGAGAATAGGGTGCAAGGAAATCAGAGACAAAATGATCCTCAACAGTGGCAACAGATGTGCTACTGCTCATCCAATGCAAAGGCTGTAATCATTGTAAATGTTTGTAATCACATACAAATAAAACTACATAATTCATTACATTAAAAATAACTTACATACATAACTTGTGCATAAATTTTCCCAATTTTTTTCCAACCAGGTTTATTTTCTAATCAAAATGTGGATTTAAACACATGCATGTGCATAAGGGACTTATAAAGAAAAGGTGAGCAGAAGATGATTATGATTATCTTTCCTTACATTGTACCATATATATCGAATTATAAAGGCACTGACTCAGTAGGCAACACGTTTTTTGACTACTTTTTTCTTTTAAATGATGTGAAGAGATAATAAAACTCCTATTGATTGAAAGTCTTTCCTAGAGACAGCCTAGTCAAAGAACAAACTAAAGATTTTTTTATTTTTAAACTTCATTTTTATATTTTTACATAAAACAAAACATACAGAAATCCACACACACAAGATGGAAATAGCATATAAATAACAAAATTCAAAGTTAATTATTTGCAAAACCTGGGAACAAAACAAAACCAAAATACCTGAACCTATAGAGGTCATGCATGGTGTCAACTATTAAAGTGACTAAATAGATACATGAGAACACAACCTAGGAGTATCAGGGACTATACATACTAAACTGCAAAAGTATGCAATAGTTTCATGTTTGATCAGATATCCTCATTTTTTCCCCAAACATTTTGATTAGACAGTCATTTTTTCTGTTAATGGAGTAGTAGAGCTCTCACTAAGTCTGTCTGTGTATGAGGGAGGAACTGCAGATTTCCATTTTCTCAAAATAACTCTTGGCCACTAAAATAGTTACTGCAATCCATTTCTTAATGCTAACTGGTAATACCAACTCATCCAGTTCCCCTAAAATATACAAACTTGGAGAAGGAAAGATAGTGACAAGTACAGTTTTTGAGAGAGCACTGAATATGGTGTGTGAGAACACATACATTTTTGTCAGGTACAAATAGGATTGCCAACTGTCTAATCACACAAACCCAAACACCCTTGCCCTGCCCATGTCCCACCCTTGCCCCGCCCCACTCACTCAATCCCCCCACCCTCCATTGCTCACTCTCCCCCCACCCTCACTCATTTTCACCAGGCTGAAGCAGGGGTACAGGAGAGGGTGCGGGGTGCAGGCTCTGGGAGGGAGTTTGGGTGCAGGAGGGGGCTCAGGGCTGGGGTGCAGGAGGGAGTGTGGGCTTCGGCCAGGAGGCGCTTACCTCAGGCGGCTCCCGGTCGGTGGGGCTAAGGCGAGCCTACCCTGGGCCTGCGCCGCTCCCAGAAGCAACTGGCATGTCCCTGTGGTCTGGGGGGCTGGGAGGGGAAGGGAGGTGGAGGCAGCGCGCGGAGCTGTTTCCCCCCCCCTCCCCGGGACCACACAGACATACCAGCTGCTTTCAAGAGCAGTGCGGAGCCAGGGCAGGCAGAAAGCCTGCCTTAGCCCCGTTGTGCTGCCGGACTTTCAGTGCCTAAAATCTCCCGGTTTGGCTTCAGTGGCCTCCAGGAAAAATGGCCTGATTCCGGGAGACTCCCGGCGAAACCAGGAGGGTTGGCAGCCCTAGGTACAGAGGATATGTGAAATGCAAACAGTCATGTCTAACAATCGCTGTGTGTTGCCCATCTAGACTTACACTTCCTGGAGTCCAGTAGTACCTGTTTAATATCTTGTTATGGAAGTTTCCGGAGGTCAATCACTGCATAATAAGGTTACTCCCCGTTTACACTGGAGCACCAGCATCTCAGCCACTCCGCACCAGCTGTTAATCCTCTCGGGGAGGTGCAGTACATGCAGCGCTGTAGCCACGGAGATACAGCGCTGTAAGTGCCTTGCCAGTGTGGACAGGGAGTGAGTTACAGCGCTGCGGGCAGATTTATTGCACTGTAACTCTCAAGTGTAGCCAAGGCCAAAGTTTAAACACCAGCGACCACTTAATATAGGCCTTGGCTACACTAGCAATTCACAGCACTGCACTTGCTGTGCTCAGGGGTGTGAAAAAACACCCCCCCCCCGAGCGCAGCGAGTGCAGCGCTGTAAAGCACCAGTGTAATCAGCGCCTGCAGCGTTGCACGCTCGCTCGCAGCGCTGCAAGCTATTCCCCTCGGAGAGGTGGAGTACTTGCAGCACTGCGAGAGAGCTCTCGCAGCGCTGGCAGCGCGACTACACTCGTGCTTCACAGCGCTGCCGCAGCAGCACTGTGAAGTCCCGAGTGTAGCCAAGCCCATAGACCTAGGTGTATCTTAAAAAGCTTTGTCAACAAAAATCACCTTTTGTCACCACAGCTTTGCATGCGTCCACACCCAAAATCTATGTAAGCTGGCAAAACCCAGCCAGTCACCCAAATAAAATCACCTCCCCAAGCAAGTCCTCAGTTAACATACTTCTGCCAACAAAATACCAATGTGGATGCTGCATTACCGGTGTTGCTTACAAAAAATCCTCCAGGAACAGTGCTATTGTCTAGTGCATCTGACTCCATGACAGTGACAGCTTCAGTCAGTTTTTGACCTCTGCTTTCCAGAGAAGGGAGCTGCTCCAGACAGCTTCAGGTCGACATTGCTCATACGCTGCCAGGCTGCTCACAGTGATGGGGCGTGGGACACTCTCGTATTGCAGGGGCAGAAACATGGCCCCCCTTATAGAAATATCTAGGAAATGATCCAAAAGGACCCCCTAGAAAATTTCACTGAGAGTTTTCTAAAAGACAAGAGGGACATCTGTATACAGATCAACAAAATACTACCCAAGAGAAGGGCTTGTCTCCATTTCCCAGAACTGCAAGCCAAAAGAAAACTGAACCCCCTCCTCCCAAATCCAAGACCACCACTTCTACCTCCATCCATGCACAGAATGAGTGTGATTTGTATTGCACTGGGGAAATCAGATTTCAAAACCAAGGGACTATCTTTTACAATGTCCTCATTATACTCTTAAAAATCAGGTATTCTGACTGGACAGTCACTGATTGTTTGCAAGAGTATTTTAAAATTTCTTAAGTATATATATTTTTATGCTCCAGTATCTTTCTATTTGTTTATAATGAATAACTTTTCTAATATGTAATGTTTTATGACAGCTGAAATTTTATCTTGATGCCAAAACATGTTGGCTACTACATGATTTCAATATTCTGTTTATTGCTATTGCATCATTTTAAGATCAACTGACTTTTAAAGAAGGCAGTTTCTTTGTTCTGTGACCGTGAATAATTGTCATTTTGAAAGGAGGGGGTGAACATCTGGAGGAAGGTTTTGGGCACCATGAAGGGGCTGGGGGGAAATCATGCATTTAAAAAATCAGGAGCAATACATCTACCTGAACTCCCTTCCCTTTCCTTTCCTCACTGGACTCATCTGGGTCCGAGTTGGGTCTGGCCATGTATCAAAGAGCTCCTGGCTCTCCACAGGTGTGTACCCCCTTCATTATGCCCCTTTTCCTTCCTGTCCTTGCTGGACACTGTTGAGATTCCCTTCTCTGGGGCCAACAATGTGTCCATCATCACATTTGGTGGGGGTGGAGTCCCTTTCAAGCATGTCAGGGAGCTCATCGTAGAAGCAGCAGGTCTGCAGTACGACCTCAGATTTCTTGTTGCCTTCCTTCACCAACTGCTATGACTGGAAGTCCTTTGTTTTCATTCACCATTTCTTCCTGTTTCTGTCTTAACCCAAGGCTTGCATTCTCTCTGCAATGTCTCCTTAGACATCGATGATCCTGAAGCTGCCTCACAGTTGGGCTTGCATAGGCCTCTTCTCCCTACAGACCTAAGACATGCAGGACTTCTTTCTTTGCCCATAGAGCAGCATGAGATTTAGCTGGAGCTCCATCTTTGCACTGATCCTTGCCTGTTTTCATGCCAAAGTGGGCTACCGGGGGGAGGTGGGGGGAAGGGGAGCAACTATTTTCAAAAGAGTCTGAACTTTAAAGGGGATGGGAAGGACACCATGGCTTTCAGTCACAGTTAGCCCTGTGCAGCACACACACACCAAACAAAGCGCCAGCATAGCTTGCAGTCTTATCCTTACCACTCCACACCAGTGGAAAACAAGGAGAACTATGACTATATGTTCAATGACTTGCGATTACTACAGGATCAGTCAGCAAGCACCTTGCACTTCGTTTATTACCTTATAAAGGTTTTATTTTAAGATTTTGTCAGTGTTGATACCCTCAAAGTTGACTGTTAAGAATGGGCACTGTTTCTTTGCACTCCATAAATTTATGTTTTTTTTAAAATTATAGTATATTTATTGGGTGTCACCAAACAAATATCAGAGACCAAAGTGGCATCCCTCCCACCAAATTCATATCAGGAGTTTATAAATCCATGTTCAAGCCAAGTACTGAGAGCAGTACACAAAAGCAGCACACTGCAATACTATGGCACAGTGTCAGTGATTTTTTAAGAGCTGATTCAGCCATACAGCTCCTTGATGGGCTCTTGTAATGTCCCTGGTGCCTGGCTGTTCAAAATCAGCAGTTTGTCTATTTCATCACTCCACCCTACTAGTAATGCTTCCCCTTTAGCTTCACAAATATTACTCGATACATAACAAGCAGCAATACCAGGAATATTTGCCTCACAGATATCCAGTGTAGTCATGAGGCATTGCTAGAGTTCTTTCAACCTACCAAACACACATTCAACAGTCATCCTGACCAGTTTGGACGGTAGTTAAATCTTTCCATGGTGCTGTCCAGGTGTCATGTACAGTTTCATGATCCAAGTAAGCAAGCAGCCACATTCCCCCAAATCACTACTGGCATTTCAGCCTCACTAATGTGAGTGTGCCGGTTCAGGAAGAATGTCTTTCGGAAATCCTGTATTCCTAAAATTGCACACATCATGCATCTTCCCTGACCAGCACAGTCAGTTAAACAGCCTGGTGATCTCCCAGTGTTTGCATAACCATGGAAACGTACCCTTCCTGTTTAGGTACTCAGACACAAGGTGGGCATGGAAGAAGGATCTGATTATGCAACCTATTGCCCCATCACAGTTTGGGAAGTTCACTTTTTTTCAAACCCTCTATTATTTACTGCACATTACCCAAAGTCACAATCGTTTGAAGCAGGACACACTTAATGGCCTTGCACTCCTGGATGACCGCCACCCCCCACAGGTGATTTTTCCAACCCTGAACTGACTGCCCATCAACCAATAGCAGTCTCCAGTTGCAAACTTCCAGGGTGTGATTGCCACCTGTTTTTCTATTATCCAGCAGCTCTGATTCTGGTATCACTGTGCTGAAGGGAACAGCATTCTGCATCCAAAAGTTCTAAAGCCACTGCTGATAGTCCCAGCTGCAAGCCCACCATCCCACAGGCTGAAAAACACCATTCCACCATGTGGAGCTGGTCAGTACATGCCTGTAACACTCTGTAATTTTTATTCGCTATCTGCATCATCCATTCCTTCTTCTCCTCAGTTGTCTCAGATGCTTCGTTACAGCACCACCACAATCCTTGAAGTGGTAGTCACTGAAGTTCTGCAAATACAGAAAAATTGTGCACCTGGTCTCTAAAACAGCCACCAGCGCTGCACTTAGCTGTGCTAGCTCTTTTAGTCCAATGCATAGAACAAAGAGGCAGCATGAGGGCCTACAGGCATTTTTAAAAATGGCACAAAAGTTATGGAATGGAGGAAAGGGAATTTGTGGGAACTAGACCCTGAGCTCCCATAATTTGCTGGACAGTCTAGTTCCCACAATGCACTGCAAAAGTCTCTCACAAGGCAGAATAGTGGCCCAGGGATACTGGAATGCCTACACATGTTGCACCACATCTTTCGCCAACACAACATCTCACTATGAGGACATGCAGCACCGACAAGAGCGGCCAAGTGTGCACTCTCTCTAGCAACATCGGAAGCTGTAAGCAGACAAAAGTTCAGTCGGCGAATCTTGCTAATGTAAACGTGGCCCCAGCAGAGCTACCCTGGTGGTAGAAACAATAGGGAATTTTAGGGAAAAAGTAGCATAGAAAACAGTCTACAAAGCAAATAGAATGCCAATGGTTCCATGGCAGTTGAAGGACAATTGGCCAGAAATAAGAGCGAAAGCAGCATATGTAATGTGTGTGCTGCTCATCCATTAATAACTGCTGATGTTGGAAGGGATCAGAAAAGAGAACTGTTTGGGAAGTGTTACCTTCTGACACAGGGGTAAAAAAGGGTGAATACCCCCCAGTAAATTCTGTAGAACCCAGTCATTGTCAACAGAAGAAAGAGACTGAGTGCACTCCTCTGATGAGAATTAAAATTGGTGAGCAGAACAAAGCTGAAGAGATAAGTAGTTTTGCTCCTGGATATAAAGAGCTTCACAATAATGTACAGAAAGGGATTACAGGAGTTCAGAGTGAAGACTAACATATGCGAGGAAATATATAGATAAGAGGAATATTATAATGATTCTTAACATCTGGCAGTGGAAGGACTTTGAAATAAAACATACTTGGGAATATTAAGATTTAGATACTATAGCAAGAAAAAAATGGACATTTTAAGGTTTTAAAACATGGATTATTGAACAGAAATATCAATAAAAAGAATAAAGGGGCTTTCCACAAAATTTACAAATTCCTGTATGATATTTTCCTAACCAAAGGATGTATGTAAGCATGCCCTGTGGTATAGTAGGAAAGACCAAGATTACACAGAGGTCTTACTCTGTAATCATCCCTATTTTCCTCCAAAAAGTTTCTTAGCAAAATACTGCAAAGCACTGATAAGAATTTGTAAACTGACCCTACTCATTAGGGACTTAATTAAGAAACAGAAAAAAACATTTACCTCATGCCATGCAGAAGTCTACTCCCGCTACCTAACATATGATTAGCCACTACATTAATTCTCTAAGGCAAATTGGCTTTCTCTCATGAATTATGAATTAGCAACTTCAAAGAATAAACTCTTTTTTTTCCTTTTTAAAACTGACAAAAATCTTGCAGAACAAATTTAATAATTTTCTCTCTCGGTGCTATTTTCTCTCTTGATTTACATGAAAACAAACTTTAGGATCATCTCATACTTTTAAAGTCACAGTTATGAGTCATTACTAGATGAACTAAGACACCACTGGTCCAAACTAGTTTTGGGCATTCTCTGATTTATCAAATCAAAATTCCACACTGTCTATATGAACTGTGTACTTTGCATATACAGTATTCTGTCAGTTCTGGAAGCTCAAAACTAATGAGACAGACCCAAAAAGTCATGAAGGTTTTTTTTGTTTGATTTTTTAAAAAAGATTAAATTATGTTTAGGTCCGTTTTCCAATTCTTCCCTCTCCCCACTCCCAATGCATATGTGACAGAAACAATGCTTCAAACGCTTGCAGATTTATACTAAGCAAGGCAATTTCAGCCCCATGGCAGAAGCTCTCACTACAAGACTCAATGAAGACCAGGACATCACTGTGCTAGTCCCTGTCTGGAAGAGTTTACAATCTACAGCAAAACATAGTGGTGCATTTGATGTGGGAACTGAACTTGTTTCGTATGGGGCTACCAAACATTCATTAGATGGGAACAACTATTAATCCCTGTTGAGCTGGACTTGATTCGAATTGGTGATCTACATGTCAGAGGCAACCTAGCTGATTAGCATACCCCAGGCATCCACCCCTACGATTGCTAGTGTTACACCTTCAACTATAGGGGTCCAAAAAAACAAACCAAAAAACGTGTCTCTCATTTGGAGGATTTCCAAAAAGGACTGTTTCAAATGTGTAATTTTTTCTTTTTATTATTTTTTAGAGCATTACGTTGACAGTGAAGTTTACCTAGAAAACTGACGTTTGCCTTCTTATAGGCAAGGTAGATTTTGGGTAATAATCAGGTTCAGGTTGCATGTTGTTCTTATGCTGCTTTTATGTGGAAAAAGCAACTCAAATTTAATTGTGGTGCCTCTAAGGTGCATCCCCCACATATTCACCAGGGCCTGACTCCTGTAATTGGAGCCAGGTGGGTGAAAAAGTCCACATGCACATACAACTACAGGATCAAAGCATTAAGATCTTAATTCTCTGCATAAGATCTGCATTCTCTGTAAAGTCCTTCCCGTCCATTATATTAGGAAAGTCAGCCAAAAACTCAAATACACTTTTAAAATATATCCTCTCTGTCAGCTGCTGATGTGCAGATTACTCTCTGGTTGGCACAGCATTGACACCTTCTTGGGCTACATCCATTGGAGAACTACTGTAACAAGTACAAGATGGACACTGCCCAGCAATATCTGAAGGGAACTGGAAAGCTGGCTCAATAATGCCAAGGTTAAGTACTTCTAAAAGCAACTGAGTTTTTTTCACCATTTTATTATTGTCACCAGACTAACTTATCACATAATTAGTTGTGCTCCATCTGCAGACCTCAGGTGCGCCAAAGTCTCATTATTAGTCTACAATTTTGCCAAGCTGAACTCCTCTTTATTATGCTTAATTCTTAACCCACTGCTTTTGAACTGAGGCCCACAAATGACAGCATTAAAGAGCCCTCTCATCAATAATTAGATGTTGATGTTTATTTATCCCACAAAAGAGGTTTATTAGAATTGAGTTGAATTTATTTTCTATTGTAACTGTTGCATAATATAACATTGCCTTTATTTCACAAGATGCAAGTGTTTTAGTATCAATATTAAAAGTTCAAAAAATACTAAATACATTTCTAGCTCACATTTTAAACATATGGACTCCTTCAAATCCCACCAGTTGCAATTAAGTATTTCTATTGCATTCCTGCTATAATTATTGTGCAGATGTTCCTATTACACTGCTCTAAAGCCAAAATGCTTCTGAAATAAATGTAGTCAAACTTTACTAATTCTGGGTCACTGAGAATGAAAATGATGCTTAAAATTGTTGATTGGATCTAGTTTTCAAGATATGCTATTGGGTCAGTATATACGACCCTTGACTTGGGAATGGCGGAGGATAAGCGAGTTATAAAGGGAAGGGATCTCAATTTAAACCAGAAATGACTAAAATACATCTTTGACTGGATCTATGAATAAATCTATGACTGGGTTTGGACAATACTTGCTTTTTAGGCAAAACAACAAATGATGCAATCTGAAGCTGGTATTGCATCATACAGGATATGAATTGCATCATGTTATTCCTAGAAGTCATGGATGATGCAATCATAACAAAGCTTACATCACTCTGCTGAACAAATTGCCCTATATCAGCTCTAGAAATCATACAGTGTCGTGCTCTCTTATTTGTCAGCGTTTGATTTTGCAAAGGGACACATTTCTGTTTAGCCAAAGTGAGCAGAGATGCCTCGTACTTGTGTGAACAGTGCAGATAACTTCTGCTATGTTTGTGCTGAAGTGACTTTTGCATCACAAAAGCACAGTATAACCACTATGGTTAAGAAAGCCTATCACCTTTATTTTGGCTGCAAAATTGGAGATCAGGACAAGAGGTGGGCCCCACACATATGCTGCAACACTTGTTCAAGAAATCTTCGCCAGTGGTTGAACAGGAAAAGGAAATCTATGCCTTCTACAGTGCCAATGATTTGGAGACAGCCAACAGATCAGACCAGCAATTGTTACTTCTGCATGGTGCCTCCAGTTGGGAAAGGTGTGTCAAAGAAGAAAAAGTGGACTGTGCATTATCCAAACATTCCATCAGCTATACGCCCAGTATCCCACGGAGAAGGACTGCCGGTTCCTGATGCACCAGAATCATTCTCACTTGAGTCAGACGAGGAAGAGGAAGAGGATGAAACTTCTGGTCCTGAACCATCTCATAACACAAGGTGAACTCAATGACCTTGTCAGCGATTTGGAACTACCCAAGAGTAAGGCAGAGTGTTGGGCTCCAGACTACAGCAGTGGAATCTCCTGGCAGGTGATGTTAGGGTTTCCATGTTCCGTGACCGTCAAAAGGATCTTGTCCCATTCTTCTTCATGGAAGGTGATCTTGTAGCCTGCTACAACATCGATGGTGTTATGGCAGCCCTCAACATCGTTCACAATCCAGATGAGTGGAGACTGTTCATTGATTCATCCAAGACGAGTCTTAAAGCTGTTTTACTGCATAATGGCTATGTTTTGCCATCAATTCCAGTTGGTCATGCAGTCCATATGAAGGAAACCTATGACAACATGAAACAAGGTGCATAAACTATGACCAACATCAGTGGCAGCTTTGTGGCGATTTGAAGGTTGTTGCTCTCTTGCTTTGTCTGCAGACTGGATACACAAAGTACTGCTGTTTTCTCTGCGAATGGGATAGTCGTGCAAGAGATTCCCACTACATCAAGAAAGATTGGCCACTCCGACAGTCATTGGAGCTGTTGACGTCACTAGGCCTCACCCTAGGTAACTTGGGAGGGTGGAAGGCCACTAAGTGTCAATGAAGCCTTCCTGCACTAGGCCTAAGTGAACCAAACTCTATCCTTCCATGTTTAATCAACCTCAAAAGCCAGGTGCAATTGGAATATGTAAGCAACCAGTTATCTGTGTGCAACCCCCTGCTCAAGCGGTAATAATGAGGCCTGCATGTTTCTGGCTGAAGGGAAAAAGGACAAGATAACGGTTTAAAGAAGTTACTAACAAGCTAGGCTTATAGCTGCCAAGAATGATTTAACTGCTTAAATGTAATCGTTATTTGCTTAGTAACTATTACCAGGGACAGGAGGGGTAGAGGAAGGAATGGGGTGGGAGGGGGGGCGAGAAAGGGAGGGCTAGAGGGGAAAGGGGGGGGGTGAGGCTTAACTGCAAAATGTATAAAAGAAGAAAAACTGTTCCTGTTAGTGTGCTTGATCTGAGACGTGCCTGTCTCCTAGCACCGCTTTGGGATCCGAAATAAACTTTGTTTGCTTCTCCCCCGCGGTGTGTTTATTGGCGCGAAGCACACTGGGCAACGAACCCCGCTGTTGCTTTGCCTCGGGCACTCTGTGCTGGCAACAGTTTTGGCGCCCAACGTGGGGCTCGAGGCTGAAATTTAGCCTTGCCCGGATCCCTCTCGGAGGTTGACAGATTGCAGCGACGACCGACGCCCAGCACGCAACGGTGACTTTACCGGGGGCCTCGGCGGAGACGTGGTTTGGTCGACCCCGGAGGGCACAACGGTGCAACGCGCTCGAGTAGTGGAGAAGCAGCTGCGAGCGACGGTGGGGAACCGGTCCCGTGGATAGGGCAACGGTGCAGAACCCTTGGATAAGGTAGGAACAGTCCAGTGGGGACTTCATCTGTCTTGACCTGGGGACGCCCAGTGTCTCCCTACGGGGCAGGGACAGAGTACTGCAGGCAGGGCAAGGTGTACACCCTTGGAATGCATTCTGGTGAATTGGAAAGTGTTTGGCGCAAATCCAATAACTAAAAGTAAACTGAAAAGATTCTGTACAGTAGACTGGCCTCAATATCAGCTAGAGGACCAGGAAAGGTGACCACCGGAAGGATCACTTAATTATAATACAATCCTTCAATTACTTCTGTTTTGTCAGCAAACGGGTAAATGGAATGAACATATGTATGTACAGTTGTTTATGTTGCTAAGAGATAGGTTAGATATTTTGCAAAAGTGTAATTTGACTCCGACAGGTTTGGTAGTAGCTACTGTTAGTCCCCAGAACCCCCCCACAGCTGTAATGACAGGTCCGGCGTCCCCTTCGGCTATCACACCCCCACCATATAAAGACAAGGTGTCTCAGGTCCCAGAGATTGCCTCCTCGGTGGAATTTTATCTGTTAATCACTGAGACCATGGTGTCGAGACATGGCTCAGATAGGAATCAGGCCACTACTATGCAGGTTTACACCCATGTGCCTTTTAACCCGGTGGACCTAGCAGCCTTTAAGGCACAGGCAGAGGAATTCTCTACGAACCCAAGCAAATTTATCTCGGTCTTTGAAGGGTGCCTGTCTAGCTGTAAGCCTGACTGGGATGATTGTAATGTTCTTACGTGGACCCTGCTGTCTGAGGTGGAGCATAATCAGGTTGTGTCTAAAGAAAAGGAAAAGAGGCAAGCGAAAATGATGGTTGCAGCAGTACAGGCCGGTGGCAGGGGAAAATTCCAGGAAGGTGGAAGGGGCCGGGGAATGAGAGGACGTGGGCGCCCTGGCTCACAGGAAAGGCGTCTGGGTCGCAACCAGTGTGCCATATGCCAGAAGGAGGAACATTGAAAAAAATGAGTGCCCCGAAAGGGAAGGTACCCCTATGATGGCAGCGGAGGATCAAGAATAGGGGTGTCGGGAGACGGACTATCCTGCCCCCGGAACCCCGAGTAAAAATGCGGGTGGGAGATTTGGACATAGACTTTTTAATAGACTCTGGAGCTGCACAAACCGCCATAAACCAACCCCTGCAGCTGCCTGTGTCAGAGTGCCTCACTGTGGTGGGTGCAACAGGGAAAGGAACCAAGTGCCCAGTATATGCCTCAGCGGAATGTGCTTTGGGAAACAGAACTCTATTTCACAAACTGGTTTACCTCCCCGATTGTCCAACACTTCTACTAGGACGGGACCTGCTTTGTCGCTTAGGAGCCACCCTGCATTTCACCCAAGATGAAATAACCCTCACCTTACCCCCAGAGAATACCTGGATAATGACCCTTGCAATTGAGCCTCAGCCACGCAAGCCTCAGAGTGGAGCCAGTGGGAGGACAAAAGGAGGGTTAAAAAGCAGCTTTGCTGGACAGTGTTGGCCCAGGGATTTAAAACCCCCCCCACCCTTTTCGGCCAGGCCCTGGCCAGAGACTTGGAGGAGTGGGACAATGAGGACAGGGTCCTCCTCCTGCAATATGTGGATGACTTGTTAATTGCCGCTGTGGGTCTCACCCCTTGCCTTAAAGGCCACTGTGAGCCTCCTGAACTTTGTTGGACTCTTCAAAAGTAGGTGTGCTCGTCCTGGTTTGTTGCTCCAAAGCTCTGTATAGAAGTTATGTTACTGGAAGGGTGTATAATGGCAATGTGTATGTGTTCATTGTTGGGAAAAGGTGTATGAGTGAAGAGTGGAAGTTTCCTTTGTAAGTTAAAAGAAGCCAAGAAGGAGAGAAGGAAAAAGAACAGAATGTGTTAACTGAGGAAAAAAATATAGCTAGCAAGCTCAGTCCAAAGATAAGATGCTGGCACCATCCAAGGACATTGTTCACAGCTAAGACTTGGCTGACAACCAAGAAAAGGGGGGCCTGAATGTGCCCAAGCAACTATGAGATCTGCAAAACACTGCCAGGCATTAATGAAATGTGTTAGCACTTCTTTTATCTGTGAGAAAAGAAACCTAACCAAAGACCCTAGCAGCTCTGCCATTTATTGAAACAAGGAGACTGAGTCTACGTAAAGTCCATCAACGAAAAACTGCTTTGGCTCCACACTGGAAAGGAGCTGTCCAAGTCCTGTTAACCACCAACACCGCTGTGAAGTACCAAGGACTGCCCACCTGGACCCAGGCTTCTCACTGTAAAAAGACCCCTCCACCTCGGGAGGACTCTCCGACTGATGATAAGCCTATTTAAAGACAGGGTGATGTGCTAGTAACCTCTCCCCTGTATGATTCTGAACCACACTGTTTCAGGAAAAGAGAAGAAGGAACACTTGCTTCATTGAAACCACAAAGTCCAGGAATTCCTGACTACAAAAGACATTAAGAACTGACCCTGGTGAAGAAAAAGAATTATACGCTGGCAGGGAGGCTCTTATCCAGCTTATGAATAAATATTTTCTAACCTCTGGACTTAGACCCCTGGCCTCCCAGGTACAGGCTGAATGTCTAGTCTGCCAAAAGAACAACCCTCGACCAGAAGTGTCAGTGCCACCAGCCACTCTGGAACCTACCCCAGGCCCAGGACTGGTTTGGCTAACCCAATTTTATCATAGGCTCTCTGTGTTTCTCACCAAGTTCGCCAATGAGACCTTGGCCATAGAGAAAAGCCTTAACTCAGAGCTATACTAGCTCCGGTTGCTGTCCGTGAAAAACAGACAGGCCTTAAATTATGTTTTAGCCTCCCAGGGCAGGGTGTGTACCCTTATTGGGAATGAATGTTGTACTTATGTCCCAGAAAACTCACAGGACATTAACAAGCACATCCTGTCAGCCGAACAGGCTTTTGAGCAGTGGGAGGCCCAGGAAAGGGAACCCACAGGTTTCGATTCCCTTTGAAGTTGGTTGCTTAACCTAGGAGGACTGGGGGGTGGCCTTGTGCGTCTCCTCCTCACCGGTGTGGTACTGTGCCTGGTCACCCTCCTCCTAATTGCTTGTTTTAAAATGCTCCTCGGTAAGCTTTGTGCCCCCCTGCTCCTCAAAAATCCCGGCATACCCTCTCATTGAAAACCCCAGCTTCATAGCACTTAATCATATCTTGTCCACAGAATATGAGAAAACTCAGCCAAAGGCTTGTTGAGTATTCTCAAAGGAGGGAGTTGTTGACGTCACTAGGCCTCACCCTAGGTAACTTGGGAGGGTGGAAGGCCATTAAGTGTCAATGAAGCCTTCCTGCACTAGCCCTAAGTGAACCAAACTCTATCCTTCCATGTTTAAACTCTAATCAACCTCAAAAGCCAGGTGCAATTGGAATATGTAAGCAACCAGTTATCTGTGTGCAACCCCCTGCTCAAGCGGTAATAATGAGGCCTGCATGTTTCTGGCTGAAGGGAAAAAGGACAAGGTAACGGTTTAAAGAAGTTACTAACAAGCTAGGCTTATAGCTGCCAAGAATGATTTAACTGCTTAAATGTAATCGTTATTTGCTTAGTAACTATTACCAGGGACAGGAGGGGTAGAGGAAGGAATGGGGGGGGGGGAGAAAGGGAGGGCTAGAGGGGAAAGGGGGGGGGGTGAGGCTTAACTGCAAAATGTATAAAAGAAGAAAAACTGTTCCTGTTAGTGTGCTTGATCTGAGACGTGCCTGTCTCTTAGCACCGCTTTGGGATCCCAAATAAACTTTGTTTGCTTCTCCCCCTGGTGTGTTTATTGGCACGAAGCACACCGGGCAACGAACCCCGCTGTTGCTTTGCCTCGGGCACTCTGTGCTGGCAACAGAGCCCAGGAGGAAAAGTGTTCAGCATCCACCACTTGTTGAATCAAGGAAGATTTTGTTACCACCCTCACACATCAAGCTGGGTCTGATGAAGAACTTTGTCAAGGCCATTGACAAAACGCAAGCAGCTTTCAAGTACCTCCGTGGAAAATTTCCAAGGTTAAGGTGTCTTTGTTGGTCCTCAGATTCGTGAACTTCTTCGAGATAATGCATTTGACCATGCACTGCGTGGCAAGGAAAAGACGGCATGGAAAGCCTTCCAGTTAGTGGCAATACATTTTCTCGGAAATAACCAGGCAGACAACTACAGGTTGTTGGTGGAAAACCTCCTCAAGGCATACAAAAGCCTTGGTTGCAACATGTCACTAAAGATACATTTTTTGCACTCTCATCTAGATTTTTTTCCACCGAACTGCGGAGCAGTGAGCGACGAGCGATTTCACCAAGACATTGCAACAATGGAGAAACGCTATCAGGGCAAATGGAGCCCATCAATGCTTACAGACTATTGCTGGACAGTGACAAGAGATGCTCCATTTAATGAATACAAGAGACAAGCCAAGAAGCGCAGAGTAGACACTGAATAGGACTAAACTATGTACATAATAGTTTTTTGCCTTTTGTTTCATAATAAATTTTATTTATATAACCCTTTTGTTGATTTTTAAAGTGTTACATAAACAGGACAGGTGAAATATTATCATGTAAAGCAACCATAATCACATGAAAAGACCTAGGTTTACAATTTATGATTAAAACTCTCCTATCTACACAATATACATAGACATAAAATGTAAAAACTTAAATATCTTAGAAACAGTAGCCAATCAGTTGTTTTAATTGTCATATTTGAATTCAGCACATCAAAATACATAATAAATAGCAGATTTTATCTCTGAAGCAGACGACTTCTCAAAAATTGTAGACCAGTGTTATGAGAAGGAATTGTATAATACTGTAATAAAAATACGCAAGCATGTTTTTTTTGTCTAAAACCCTCCACTGGCCACAGAATCTAGCTTTAAAGCAACCTGAAAATTTTGCCAGGGTTAAAAAGAGGCCTCGTGACATGCACACACACAAATCACATGGCAAAAACCTAAGCCAACTGCAGAGTTCTATTTCTCATTCACTATGTTGGCAAGGGAAGGCAGCAGTGATATCGTTATGTGATCACGTGGAGGGTACAAATGACTAACTTTAAAGAACCCTAGCTGATTCTGAGATACCAAGGGAAACCCATCAAAGCTTTCTCACATGGATGTAAAGTTATCAAGACCATCTGAAAAAAAGATTTCTCTAGCTTCAAAAAGGAAAAGAAAATAGTCTCTTTCCAAGCTTCAGATGTTAAGTGACAGGGTGCACAACAGGGGAAGAAAGTGTTCCTCCCTTTAATCACCACTTGGAGTACAGACCACCAGAGAAGGAGGCAGGATCATAGCCCTATTTTCACCTTTGTACTAGCCACCAGAGCTAACTATCCAGAGAAAGGGATACACTTGTCCCTCGTCATGACTGACAGGGAGCTCTAGGAAGCATCATGGAATAGTGATTCCCAGTGCTCCCAATAGGGCAATCCAGATCTGCACCTCCCTGAAATGGGGAAGGAATTACTGCAACGATCTGATTGGAGCAGCAAACAAAAAACCTTACAAACTTGTTAAAATTCTAATGAACAACTCTATTTATGTTATACCTGCTCAGCCTCTTCCTTGATTAATGTTTCTTGGTGCTGCTGAAAATCTACTCTGCCTTTTTAAAGGCTTTTGAACTTTTTGCAACTATTGAAATTGACATATTTGACCAGACAAATATAATGTTTGACATTTGGCAGCTCCAGTGTGTAGATGGAAAACTTACTTTTAACATTTAGCTGAAATCACGAGGGCAATTTAACAAAAAAATATTGCTGTCACATGAAAAATAATTCTAAAATTATTAATCATTTGTTTTAAAAGGTTTTTCTTTTTGCTGCACCATCAAAAAACCAAAGACAATAAAAACTCTTTCTTCAGGGCTAGAGTATCAGAGGGGTAGCCGTGTTAGTCTGGATCTGTAAAAGCAGCAAAGAGTCCTGTGGCACCTTATAGGCTAAACAGACGTATTGGAGCATGAGCTTTTGTGGGTGAATACCCATTTCGTCGGACATGCATCCGACGAAGTGGATATTCACCCACGAAAGCTCATGCTCCAATACATCTGTTAGTCTATAAGGTGCCACAGGACTCTTTGGTGCTTTCAGGGCTAGAGTAGCTCAACTAGTCATTCTGTTTCTATTTCTTTTTTAATATTTCCAATGAGAACATAATGCTAAAGAAGTGTGCAAGATGTTTTTTAAAATATTATACTCTACAGTAGAGGTGGGCAAACTACAGCCTGGGGACCACATCTGGCCCTCCAGCCTGTTTAATCTGGCCCTTGAGCTCCCACTGGGGAGTGGGGTCTGGGGCTTGCCCTGCTCCCATGCTCCAGCCGGGGAGCAGGGTCGGAGACCTGTCCACACGCGCATGCCAAGGCTCCCGGAAGCAGCAGCATGTTCCCCTCTCCAGCTCCTACGCTTAGTTGTAGCAAGGGGGCTCCACACGCTGCCCCCACCCAAGTGCCACCCCCGCAGCTCCCACTGGCCGGGAACTGCGGCTAATGGGAACCGTAGGGGCAGCGCCTGCGGACGGGGTGGCGCCTGCGGACAGGGCGGTGCACGGAGCCACCTGGCCGCACCACCACACAGGAGCCGGACGGGGAAGGGGGACATGCCGCTGCTTCCAAGAGCTGCTTGAGGTAAGCGCCTCCCGGAGCCTGCAGCCCTGACCCCCTCCCGTGCCCCAACCTCCTTCCCCAGCCCAGAGACCCCACCCCCCTCCTCATTTCTGCCACAATCCCAGAGCTGCATCCCCAGCCAGTGCCCCCCGCCCCCCCAACCCCAATTTCGTGAGCATTCATGGCCCATCATACAATTTGCATACCCAGATGTTGGCCCTGGGGCCAAAAAGTTTGCCCACACCTGCTCAACAGGCTAGTAAGTCATTTGTTTAAAATTATGAACCACAGAGGAGTCTCTGTATCAATAGCTGCGCGTGCACGCACACACACACACACACACACACAAAACTTAAAAACTGGAGTCACGAATACAGAAGTATTACTTTCAGTGATGGCAGAATTGCTGTGAATTTAGAGCAGCTAGGATGAGTATCTACATCTCACATTTTAAGAAGAAGGGGGAAAAGAAGGTTCTGAAGAAATTTGGATACTTAAGATTTTTTTCTAAATAATTAAAGCAAATTTGTTAAAATTCACGTTTACGTTAAGTATTTATTTGAAATAAAGTTCATATAGCTCAGTAACGTGCCATAAGGAAACTGCAGATATCTTTGCGCTCAGGAAAAGTGTGCTGCCTCTTCACACTTAATTTTTCATCAAAAAACTTGCAGAAGATGTCATATTCATTATCGATACTATTGAGCACACTACATTCTTCACTATCGATACTACTGAGCACACTAAATTCTTCACAAGCTATACAGCATGCAGGGGTGTTGTGTATTATCTTTCTTCACCAATGGGTCAGTTATCTTCATCTAGATGAAGAGCCTTCATCAAGCACATGGATAAAGTATAGTACACCAAAACACTGATGTACAATTACAATGATCATACCATAGATTGATCATTTCAGATTTAGTTTTTCTTACAACAGCCATCCTTTAAAGTATAAATGTTTTATCACAACTAGGGCTCTCAATTAATCATAGTTAACTCACGCAATAAACTCAAATTAATTGCTATTAAAAAAATTAATAGCAATTAATTGCACTGTTAAACAATAGAATACCAATTGAAATTTATTAAATATTTTACAGCATGTTTTTCTACATTTTCAAATATACTGATTTCAATTACAAAGAATACAAAGTGCACAGTGCTCACTTTATATTACAAATATTTTCACTGTAAAAATGATAAATAGTATTTTTCAGTTCATCTCATACAAGTACTGTAGTGCAATCTCCATCATGAAAGTGCAATTTACAAATGTAGTTTAATTGCATAACTGCACTCAAAAACAAAACAGAGTGGATAAAAATCAATGATTTAAAAAAAATTTAAAATCAGATTTTTTGATAACATGCTTTTTGAGGAAAAAACCTATCTAAAGATAGTTTTAATTAAGGTGCATTATAGCTCAAATATATCTCATCATGGAATAGGGATTATAAATTCGAATTCTATAGTTGAGACAATATATTCATGGAATGTTTAAGAAAAGTTTTTAAATGAGTTCCAGTAGTTCATGGATTAGGGACCCAATCTTATGAGGCTCCAGGGGCTTCTGTATAGATTATTTAGGTTAATCTTTCTATCTACCCAATGGGACTCAGTGCTCATTCTAGAAGATATCATCAGAGATGCTTAGTTTTGCAGTTCTCAAACTGTGGATTTGTGTCTCCAGAGATAACATGCTTGTTAACAGCAAAAATGTAAGTAAATAAGTAAATACATAAATACAATAAAATATAGAGGTGAGAAATAACAGGCCTCAATCCTATTGTCCCTCTGCAAATTTGTGTACACAGAGACAATCCCTTACCTCTCTCAAAGTGAAAAGTTTCAAAAAGCTCAATGAATAGACGACGGTTGGGGGCGGAATAGATCTGGACAAGGAGAAGAAGTCTAGAGATAAATGTGAGAAGGAAGGGACAGGCAGTAGAAACAAAAGAAACTGTTTGAGCAGCATATTCCAGAAGTCTTGAGGCCTTTCTGAGTGTAGCCTTCATTGATTTGAGATTTACCATACCATTCTCTCACTAGAAGGGAAAACCTATAATGGCAGCAAGAGATTATAGAGACCCAGTTTGGGAATATTTTAATGAAGGTCCTCTATCTGTGGGTAAAACAGACATGCATGCAAAATGCAAACAGTGCAACAAAGAAATGCAAGGCCTGGTTGCCCAAATGAAACAACATCATGAGAAGTGTTCCTTCTCAGGAGAAAGCTGCTTGAAGATGATGAAAGGAACATGTCTGAACATGCAGGATCTTCAGGTTGGTAAACTTTTATTTCATACTTCTTTCTTAAGGAATGCCAGTCTTCCTTCTGAACTAGTCTTGAATTCTCATGTTTTTGAGCAAGAAATATAGTTGTTACTCTATGGTACTATCATTTTAGATGCAGTTGTGATAAAAAATAAGTAGCTGAAATAGGCAGATCTTCCTTTTACAATTTCCCCTTTATAGTAGTACTGAGTGTCAGTGAATGCAATGAGTAATACTAAATGAGCAGTATGGTAATAATAATTAAATAACTGCATTGACTTAACATACACGATTCTGAAGACTATCCACCTTCAAGATCACCATCATTTTCTATAGTTTCAGAGTTATCTGCCAATGATAGTGTTTCAGTCACATCACGTATGTCATATAGCCACAGTATATCACCTGCAGCAAAAAGAAAAAAAAAAATCAACCATAGATAAGTTTGTGATAAGAACCAGCAGATTACAAAAAGAGGTAATTGATGAAAAAATTGCCCAGTTTGTTTATGCAACAAACTCCTTTCTGTATGATAGAGAACTCACACTTCATTAATATGGTTCAGTCATTAAGACCAGGATACAGTCAACCTAACAGAGCAAATGTCGCAGGTAAATTGCTGCAAGAAGTGTATGAAAGAGAAATTGAGCAGTGTGCAAAAGGTCTAGAGGGTAAAATTATTAACCTGAGTCCTGATGGGTGGAGCAATGTCCTCAATGATCCTGTTGTATGTACTTGTGTGAAAACAGAAGAAGGGAATGTCTTCCTTACAGAAACAATTGATACATCAGGAAATGCACACACAGCAGAATACTTACAAGTAGCAGCAGTAAAAGCTAGAACAAACTGAAAAAAAAAATTCAAATGTCTAGTACGCAGCTTGGTCACAGACAATGCTGCAAATGTATCCAAGATAAGAAGAAATTATTTAGAAGAGAGTGAAGAGAATCCCAAGCTAATAACATACGGTTGCAGTGCTCATTTGATGCACCTCCTAGCCAAAGACTTCAGTGTTCCAGAAATAAAGGCTAATGCTGTTGAAATGGCAAAATACTTCCGTAACAACCACTTTGCAGCAGCTGCTCTGAAAAAAGTGGGAGGAACCAAGCTAACTCTCCCACAGGACGTGCGATGTAACTCAGTAGTGGACTGTTTTGAGCACTATATCAAGAACTGGCCTAATCTGATGACAGTTTGTGAACAAAATCGTGAAAAAATAGATGGCACTGTCACAGCCAAAGTTCTCAACATTGGTTTTAAGAGAAATATTGAACACATACTGAGTACCCTGAAGCCTATTTCTGTAGCCTTGAACAAAATGCAGGGAAATAGCTGTTTTATTGCAATGGCTGTCTTAAAAATGTCTTTTTCACATCAGCAAGAATTATTACTCCTAGTCCCGCAAACATACTGCTTTCACAGATTGCTAGACCTCAATTCACAAGCACACAAGTAACACATGAACACAGATCTATTATAGATGATATTCCAGATAATTTAAGTTTTCCTTGGTTAAAATCATAGGGCCTGTTCCTGCAAATACTTCTCATGCACAATTCCCTTTGAAATTTATGGAAGAACTGTGCACATAGCATTTACAGACCTTTAACCAAGATCTGTGCCAACAAATTACTATATATTACTTTATGTCATCCTCTTTTATATGACCAACAGCCTTTTTTAAAGCAGCATACTACATTTAGGGAACAGTGATGCACTAGTGTACATAAGAGCACCATTTCCTAACCCTAATGTTGCTCAAAGATTATAATGCTAAAATATCTACATGGTCTCATTTAGAAAATTAGGTTTGGAAGAGACCTCAGGAGGTCTTTTAAATTGAAATTGTGCTTAAATATAAAGCACAATTTCAAAGGGGAATATTGTTTGTTTCTTTTATTACAGCTATCAAGAATGACATAGAAATTAAATTGGGTCTACATTTCCTGATTACAATTTAAAAAACAAACAAACAAACAAAAAAAAAAAAACCACACAACAGAAAAACAAAAACTATTGCTGAGCAGGCTGTTTAAATCTTCAGAAAAAAAAATCTTTAAAAATGACAAGGCAATTGCTACTCAGCAATCACCAAAAAATTCAAAATATATATGTGAGGAAATCACATCTAAATGTTAAACTCTTTCCAAGTTGATGAAACAAAAGGGCCGGATGGTGGGGGTGGTGAGGGAAATCAATAGCTGTCTGTTACTTTCCATTTTGTTTAGAATTAGCAAAGTCAGTTCTATTAAATATTTCTTGAGACACTTGCTAGTCTGATTGACAGCAATCACTTTATATTAATACAAAATAGATAACCTGTATTTTTAAAAAGGGACAGGCTTCAGAGATCAGCACTCATGTCAATTACAATTATCTGGTTGCTCACTGGACTAGAACTGGCAGAGAGGTGGCATGACAGGCAAGTTCACATTGTATTAACCATGCATCCATGATCCCAGCTTATCCAGTATTGTAGTTTAATTGATGGTTTACCCAGCCAGAACCACCATAGGCATGTTTTAAAACAAGGCATACATGTTTTCAATTGAGTTATATTTTGAGCCTATAACAAGCTTAGATAGCTTCTCTGACCAAAACATGTGTTTGGTTGAGTGGGGATTGTAAAATTCAGTTTGTGAACTGGCATCAAAACAACATACAACAAACCAATAATCCACTAACCTAGAACAGTCTTTAATCATCATCTCATAATAAGATCATAAATATCTGTGATGTCCACTGACATGGACTATATCTATTATTAATATACCAATACTCTATGGAGTTTGCATGTATGTATACCTTATATTTTCATTTTTAAAATAAAGTACATATCCAGTCCTGTTTGTGAAGTTGGTATTCTATATGTAAACTGACACAAAGTTGTCTTCCTGAATCTAAAGCCTAATAGCTCCAGTGATTACTCCTGCTTTTTGCTTAGATTTCAATTATTGTGTATTTTATTTCTATAGGTGTTCTTAGCTATGGCCTTGTCTATACAGAAGCATTGAAGTGTTTTAACTAAATCTGTTTCTGAATGGTTCAGTGAAAACAAAAACAACACCTTGCCTAAAAATGCATAAATAGGTTTGAGCAACGTATAGTTTACTTTTAAATTAGTGTAACTTGTTTGTAAATAAGGCATATGTTTGTAAATAAAGCACATTTTATAAATCTAAACAAATTTCTTTGTATGAAAAATACACCATGAGGCATTAGATAGCAGTATTATATCATTATCCATAACACCACCAAGAATAATTGAAGATTTCTCCCCAATAAATGGGTTAAAGTGACTTCAAAACATTCTACTAACTTACAGTGGTATTGGAAGTGATTTTAAAGAGTTACTCCTGAGGGTATTCTGCACCAAAAAATTAAAAATTCTGCGCACAATATTTTAAAATTCTGCAAATTTTGTCATATAAATGTGGAGGCCCCAGCATGGCATTGGGGAGCACAGGCAACTGCCTGCACAGAGGTAGGAGATCACTCTGCAGCTCTCCACCGCCTCCCATCGGGACATGGCTCAGCAGTGAGGCTGCACCCAATCCTGACACAGCACAAGGATCGAGCCTCTCCCAGACAGCACCCTACGTACCAGGTGCACCAGGTGTGGGCAGGCAGGCTCAGCCTGGCAGGATCTAAGTGTGGAGGGACTTAGTGTGGGGGGATCCAGGTGTGCATTGAGAGGGTTCTGTGTGGGGCAATCTGGGTGCGGGAGGCGATCTGGATGCACAGGGGCTTGTTGAGTGGTTCTGGGTGCAATGGTAATGGGGCTCTGCAGGGGGGGTCCAGGTAGGAGGGTCGGGGTATGAGGGGCTCCGGATGCATGGAGGTTGGGCGAATGGGGGAGCAGCTCCCCGTACAGTGATCCCTCCCCCTGCAGCTGAGGAGTGATGGGTGGGGAGTTTGCAGAGCTTCCTGTAGCCTGGGGAGAAATCTGGGGGTGGGTCTGACCCAGCCCCGGAGGCCGTGCAGGGGAAGAGGAAGTCCCATCCTCCCCAGCCCAGCCAGACCTAGCAGCTGAGCCTAGTGCAGGGTAAGAGCCACCAGCAGGGTCTTCCCCAGTCCCGCGCCCTGCCCCACATTGATTTACTACTCTGCCAGTTGCCCTAGGCACCCAAAACATACTGCTGGGGAGGGTCGCATGACTGCTCTTGTGGCTTCCCTTAGCTTCCCTATCAGAGAGTCATTTTTCCGTGGGGAAGCAAAGAAATCTGCAGAGGACATGAATTCTGCGCATGTGCAGTGGTGCAGAATTCCCTCAGAAGTAAAGAGTACACTATCATTCAAATTTATTTGAGCATAAGCTTTCATGGGCTACAGCCCACTTCATCCGATGAAAGCTTATGCTCAAATAAATTTGTTAGTCTCTAAGGTGTTCTTTTTATGGATACAGACTAACACGGCTGCTACTCTGAAACCTGTCACTATAATTCAAAAGCATACAGAACACAAGACAAACTGACTTCTGACTACAGAAAGATTTTCCAATACTGTTGATATAAGAATGAGTGCTTATAACTTAAACCACTGAATAAATATTAATTAACTATCATTTCACCACTGAGAGTTAATTTTTTAATCATGCTCATCTCACGATTTTAAAATCTGCTGTGAAAGTGTTCTTAAAACAAATATGTGCTGAGTCACCATCCAAGACTGCTATAACATGAAATATATAGCACAACGCAGGTAAAACAGAACAGGAGACATACAATTCTCCCCCAAGGAGTTCAGTTGCAAATTCAATTAAGGCTTTTTTTTTTTTAAACGAGTATCATCAGCATGGAAGTATGGCCTCTGGAATGGTGGCCGAAGCATGAAGCGGCATACGGATATTTAGCATATCTGGCATGTAAATTCCTTGCAACACTGGCTACTAAAGTGCTATGTGAATGCCTGTTCTCACTTTCAGGTGACATTGTAAATAAGAAGCAGTCAGCAGTATCTCCCGTGAAGGTAAACAAACTTGTCTGTCTTAGCAATTAGCTGAACAAGAAGTAGGACTGAGTGGACTTGTAGGCTCTAAAGTTTTACATTTTTTTTTTGTTACTCAAAAACAAAACAATCTACATTTGTAAGTTACAATTTCTTTATCATGAAAGTGTACTACAGTACATGTTTGAGGTAAAATGAAAAATACTATTTCTTTTGTCATTCTTACAGTGCAAATGTTTGTAATAAAAAATAATAATATAAAGTGAGCATGGTACACTTAGTATTCTGTGTTGTAACAGAAATCAATATATTTGAAAATGTAGAAAAAATCCAAAAATATTTAATACATTTCAGTTGGTATTTTATTGTTTAACAATGCAATTAATCGCGATTAATTTTTTCAATCACGATTAATTTTTTTTAATCACCTGAGTTAAGTGTGATTAATCAACAGTCCTAGTTGTGAATACACTATATCCATCAACGCAGCAAAGCTAAGTGTCTACAGAAAATCGGGTTGGTTTAACTACATTGGTCAGAGGTGCGAAAAATCCACACCCTGAGCAGAGTTGTTAAGCCAATTTAAGTCTCCTTGTAGACAGCACAAGGTCAACAGAAGAAATCTTCCATCAACCTAGCTATTGCCTCTTGGGGACGTGGACTGCCTATACCAATAGGAGAACCCCTCCCATCACAATAGTGCAGCCATGCTGCTACAGCGTTTTAATCAGACCCTGTGATATGAACTGAAGAGACAGCAAGCAGGTGTGAAGAGAGAGAAAGAGGAAAAAGTGTTGTTGGGTGGGAGCTCAAGCACGTTTGGCAATATTGGCCCGGAATCAACCCAAAAGATATTTCTAAACACACCAAGGCAACAAAAAAAGTGTTTTTAAGATTTTTTTTAAAATACCGATTCACACTATTTCAAAGGTGCTCTATTAAGAAAACAAGTTACCGTATATACTCGTTCATTAGCCCGTTCGTTTATAAGCCGACCCCCCAAGATGGTTAGGTAAAAATAGCAAAAACTGTATGACCCTTTCATAAGCCGATCCTATATTTCAGGGGTTGGCAAACTTTGACTCCCGGATGTCGGAGTAAGCAGCTGGCGGGTCGGGACGTTTTGTTTATTTAGAGCGTTATTTGGAGCAGCCAATGGGAGCTGTGGGAATGGCGAACTGTGGCCACAGGGAGCTGAGGGGCTCCATGCCTGCAGACGCTCCAAGTAAACAAAACAACAATGTATTAGATATTCAATTCAATGATTCCATAGAGTTTAAAATCATCAAATTTTGGTGTAGACCCATTTATAAGCCGACCCCCGCTCTTTGATATGTCACTTTTTTACCAAAAATATTCGACTTATGAACAAGTAGTATATACGGTAATTAAAAATATCAGTGTTTCTTTAAAAGGAAATATAAGTAAAGGACACTGAGAAAGGGGTAACAAGATAATGTAAGAACAAGACAAAGTGATAACAGCAAGAACTACTAAATAGAAGAATCAAGGTTCGCTGCACTAATCTAGACTTCACACAAACTAAGTTCTGCCAAGCCTTTTTTTTTTAAATGTCATTCCCTGTTATTTTTCCACTGACACAGGGTTATTTTCTGACTTTACTACTATATGATCCACCTATTTAGGACTTAATGGCTTTGGGGCAATCCTGTACATTTACATACACTGAACATTAAGCATGCACATAAGTGCATGCAGGATTGGGGCTTTAAGGTCCTCGTCACAGCTGTTCAGCCTCTACTGGATACTACTTGGGTAAACTGATCAAAATCAGGAGAGCACAGGTTGGTAGAAATGACCACTCAAGGCAACTAAACTGTATTTCCTAGGAATATGTACATAAACTTAAAACTCAAGTTGTGGAGCTAGAATATTGTGCTTTGTACCACTTGATGATTACCTCTTCTGGTCATTCCCTCTGGGGCTCCTGGCATTGGCCACTGTATGAAGACAGGTACTGGGCTAGATGGGCTTTTGGTCTGACCCAGTATGGCTGTTCTTATGTACCATTTGGTATTGAGCTTTCTGGCTCATGAGTTACCAGCAGGACTGTAGCAGGTGGGGGTTATAATGCTATTGCTGTAATTTCAACTATATATATTTTCCACGTATAAGAGTTGGGCCTCAACTGCTGCCTGTAATACTGACTAATACTATCTCATTATTTTCTTGTACCTGCCCATCCATATGTATCCACATATCTCCCTCCGGGGAAAAGCTAAGGAAGGGGTTCTCAAACAGGGGGTCGGGACCCCTCAAGGAGTCACAAGGTTATTACGTGGGGGGGTCATAAGCTCACAGACTCCACTCCAAGCCCCACTTTGCCTCTAACATTTATAATGGTTTTAAATACATAAAAAGTGTTTTTAATTTATAAGGGGCGGTCGCACTCAAAGGCTTGCTATGTGAAAGGGGTCACCAGTAGAAAAGTTTGAGAACCACTGGGCTAAGGGAACATACATAGCAAAAATGGAGCCCCCTCACTTACTGCACCAGTGGAAGGTGCGCAGATGCTACGGTGAAGCCTGCGGTGTAAAACACCAATCAGAGTACAACCTGTACAGCTCAACGTGCTTTACAAAGAACATAAGCACATCATTCTCCCCCACCCCGGTTTTTTAGACAGGAGAAAACTGAGGCACGGAGAGGGGAAGTGACTTGGCCAAGGTCAGCCATTGGCAGAGCTGCAGCCCCCCTCCCCAGCTGCTGAAGTCCGGTCCCTAAGCGAACACAAGCATATGGCTGGTGGCTCAGCAGAGACACTTGCACCTGCAACCCCCGCCCTGGTTCCGCTCCCCCTGCGGACAGCGCGGGTTGAGCCGGGCCCCCTGCCAAGCAGCAACAGGCGGAGAACAGCGGCCCGCGACACGCGAGAAGACCCGCCTCAGGACTCCCGAAGGCATGTCCCGCCCCGCGCCCGAGGCGGACCCGGCGGACCTCCGCGCTGCGGCCCGTGCGCGGTGCGGGCAGAGCTGGGCGCAGACAGCAGCCCGTGTCCCGGCGCTTCCCCCTCCACAACGGCAGGGGGCGCAGCTGCCAGGCCCCGCTGCCCGGCTCGAGCTGACCGCGCGCCCCGCTCCTCACCTACAGCGCCCGCACTCGGCCCGCCTCACGCAGCGCTCCACGGGCAGCTCCCACAGACCCTCGCAGCCGCCATCTTCCCGCTCTGCTGCTTCCTCCACGGGCCCTTCCGCGACGCCCGACTCCTCGCTCCCAGTAACTGCCGTCTCCATTTCGCCGCCGGCTAGGCAGAGCCGGGGCTCAAGGCTGCGATGTGGGAGGTAGCCGCCAGGTGGCGCTAAGAGGCAGCGAAAGGCGATGGTCGGTTGGGAGCCTGGGTAAGGCCGCGGGGCCCCGTCACGTGTGGTGTGGGGGGGTCAAGCGCCTATCGCGGGAGCGCCCCCCTGGGCTGCTCAACCAATCACAAGGCCAGATAGGATCACTATTCCCGCCTGGGGGGGGGGGGGGGAGGAGCGGTAGCTGGTTGTTCCGGTCCGGCGGTGCCCTGCCATCGGAGAGCGAACGGGAGAGGTGGGGCGGGGCTGTGCTGTGCAGCCCCCTCGAATTGCGCCAGAGACTCGCCTGGAGGAAGGTTCCCGTGCAGCGTCGGTGAGGCCGGGATACGCTGTTTGCGAGCGCCCATTACCGTGAAACTGACCAGACATCCTGGGCCGGTGTGCGTATCTGCATTGGCCCAGAGTTACTCCGGATTAATGCCACGTGTGGTTCTGGAAGCAGGCTGCGTTATTTTGCATTAGTTTAATTCGCTTTGTTGTTAATTTGTATTAGCGTAGTCCACAACTGGAGCTAATTCAAAGCTGACTTCATTCCATTTTAGCCTTTTTATGTAGACAAACATACATACGTCTGCAACTGTGCTATAGCATATTCTGGTAGAGACTGTAGTTTAGGCATACCCTATGTGCAAATCTTTGCAGGATCAGGCCATGAGTGAAAAGTAGATTGGGGGGTTTTTTAATTAATTTTTGATAAGTTCAGCTTATTGTTAAAAGTTAAGTAACTTTATAATAGTCATAAAATGATGAAAGACAAACACCCAGTGGGCAAACACTTTTAATAAAACAACACCTTCAAAAGATGAGCCTGGGAACTTAAATTCATAACTCTGCTAGACACTAAAAATCATGGATTTAAAAAAAAAAAGATACTGGCTTTGTAGCTCATTACAACAATCTAACCCACTAACCCTCTTTATTCCTAAGGCCTGGTCCCCACTAATCCCCCACTTCGGACTAAGGTATGCAAATTCAGCTACATTAATAATGTAGCTGAATTCGAAGTACCTTAGTCCGAACTTACCGCGGGTCCAGACGTGGCAGGGAGGCTCCCCCGTCAATGCTGCGTACTCCTCTCGCCGAGCTGGAGTACCGGCGTCGACGGCGAGCACTTCCGGGATTGATCCCAGAACATCGATTGCCTGCCGCCAGACCCTCCGGTAAGTGTAGACGTACCCTATGACTGCAGAGGTGTTTACTACCAATGTCACCTGAAATGATTACTTGCAACGTGGGTTAACTCATACCCATATCTGTTCCACCCTTGTATTTTTCTGAGACACTCTGAATACCTTTCCCAGACCTGAAGAAGAGCTCTTTGTAAGTTCAAGAACTTGTCTTTTTCACCAACAGAAGTCAGCCCAAAAAAAGATATTACCTCATTCACCTTGTCTCTAATTATAATATGACATTTAAATTGATAGTGCCCCCTTTAAAGTGCCTCATAATAGCTTTTATGGCATCAAACACCATTCCCCAGGTGCTTCTCTTTGGCTGTAAATACATTCAGATTTTTTCCACACCTTTATTTGTCAGTGGTCGTAGCTGTACCTAATTATTAAATATGAACTAAATTGCTTTTTTACCTGCAAGACACAACTCAGGGATGTGTGTTTCTAAGATTAGCCCTAGTTCATAATGGCTAGTATTTTTACATTAAAGCTGATGCACAAAATCCACAAGGCAAATGTGTATTTGTTTAGTAGAAAAATGCTAAATATTTCTATTTAAATTATAAATTAAAATGAAGCAGTCTTTTATTTTATGTGGTTGATATATTTTCCTGGCAACTCAACTTGAAAGAATACCAAAAATTGAGTTAGGAACACTATTCCTTACACTGCTTTAGTAGTAAGCCACATAGGTGAAAGAAGTAAAGTATGGGTAGCTGAGGCCATATCTGCACCATGGGCACTGCAGCAACCCAGCTACGATGCTGCAGCACTGTAATGTAGATGCTTCCTACATGGACAGAAAGGTTTTTTTACATTGCTGTAGGTAATCCACTTCTCTGAGCAGCAGTAATTAGGTCAATGGAAGGATTATTCAGTCAATTTAGTCACATCTACACTAAGGATTAGGTCGGCATAGTTACAGTGCTCAGGGAGCTGAATTTTTCAACCCCCTGAGTGCCAGAGCTGTGTCAACCTAACTTTTAAGAGTAGACCAGGTCTTAGTCCACACTGTCCCCTCCCTATCTCACCTCAATGAAAAGAGCCCTCACCTAGTATATAAACACACCTTGTCTGTCTGTCTCTCATACTCATTTAGGGATTTGTCTATACTACAAATGCTTTGCCAGTGTAACTATGCTGGCCTAGCCCCCTACTAGAGACTCAGCATTTGTCTCCTACCATAATTTAACCATTTCCAGACATTAGCTATGCCAACAAGAGCACTCTTCTGTCGGCATGGTTGTGTCTACATTAGGGGAGGTTAGCTGTGTTAACTAGGGAGTGTGATTTTTTTGCACACTCCTAATCAATATAACTGTCCTGGCAAACCTTTGCAGACTAAGCCACACACACTGCTAAGTGCCCCTTCCAGATAACAAGGCCTTTCTGCAGCCTCTAATGACAACCACCTGCACAACTTCACACCAGGGTCTGTATCAACCTAGGATGAGACTTATCTGTGATATTCTCAAATCTTGCAGGAAAAATCTCAAACCTCAGCTTGGATCTTAGTATAAGTTTAAAATAAAATTATTTTTAACCATTTTCTCTTAATATACAGTAAAAGCTGTGTTATTTGGCACTTTACCAACCAGAAAGCTCTATAAAGGCATTTCTGATCTTCATTGAAAGTCTGGATTATAGTCTGGTTGGTATACGACCAGCAGGCTCCCCACATGGCTCCCTGGAAGCAGTGATATGTCCCTGCTGCTCCTAGGGGGAGGTGTGGCTAGGCGGCTCTGTGCACTGCGTCCACCCCGCCCAGAGCACTGCCTCTGCAGCTCCCATTGGCCGGGAACTGTGGCCAGTGGGAGCTGTAGGGGCAGCGCCTGCAGGCGGAGCAGCACGCAGAACAGTCTAGCTGTGCCTCCGCCTAGGACTACCAGGGACAGGTCTCTGCTTCTGGGGAGCCACCCGAGCTGAGCGCTGCCCAGATCCAGCACCCCACAACCCTCCCACGCCCCTTCCCCGAGCCCCCTCTTGCACCCCAACTCCCTCCCAGAGCCTGAAACGAGCTCCTCCTCCTGCACCCCGAGCTCTAAGCCCTCTCCTGCACCCAAACTCTCTCCCTCTTAGTTAACTGGACTTTTTAACTAACTGATACCACCCATTCCCACAACATGCCGGATAACACAGCTTTTACTGTACTTACGATTTTTCAAACTATATGGAAAGGGAAAATGATGTGCAGAGAGTTGAGTAAAAGAAAAGTAATAAACATGTTTTTGCAGAATATTTTCATCAAGAAGGGAATGGAAATAATAGTCACAAACTAAGTTTTCATAGGGTTTTAAGGTGACAAGTGATATGCCAGCATCCCAGATTGCTAAAACTTAAATGGTGGAAAATGACCAAAACTAAGAAACAGATGAAAGATAGTAGTATTGCAGCTATGTTAGAATAAGACATAATTAGTTTATATAATCTTTATTATCAGGAAATTCAATGTAAAGATAAATGATAAATTGGTTACATTGTATAGATAATCTGTAAAAGTAATAAAGTTATATTGTTTGTATCTTAGTCTCCCTGGACATAGGTGGATTTATACTAATACAGTTTCACAGCAACCCTGTGGAGGATATGAGAGCAGAAGTTTCTAGAACATACAGGTAATTATATAGTTCTGTGTTTATTTGATAAAAGCAGAACGTGCAAATATAACAATATTTTGATAGTATATTTTATACACTGACCCATTTTACAATATTAAAGTACAAATTAACACTATACAAAATGCTGTGAATGCACAAGGTGGTTAGATTAGATTATGGCTGCTTAGGGAACCATAACTTTGAATTTCCTGAGTTCTGTGCATTTACAATTAGTTTAACAGTTACATTTATTAAGGTCCTGATCCTGCAAATACACTTGAGTTACTTTACTCATGTATAGGGTGACCAGATGTCCCGTTTTTAAAGGGACAGTCCTATTTTTTGGGACTTTTTCTTATATAGGCACCTATTACCCCCCACCCCTGTCCCGTTTTTTCACAGTTGCTATCTGGTAACCCTACTCATGTAAGAAGTCCAGTGTGTAAAGTTACTTAAAAAATTGTTTTAGAATTGGAGGCTCCTGTTTGGCATTTCATTTTTACTAACAGAACTCTCTGATATACTGCATTGTTAACTTTCATTTGCATCTTTTCACAGCTGAGCAATATGTTGATAGCAATTTTTCATGCGAGACTTCCCTTTTCTGAGGTTTTGCATTATCACATGTTTAGTGACTAGCCAGAATATCATTCTCACATGGAAAGTCCACTAATTGTGCTGGAAACTACCCTTTTTCTCCCCACACATTCTCTTCTGCATTTATCTCTAAACCCTCTCTTTCTCTGTGTGCTTATCAACAACTACTAAGCCTGCAATTACCGAAAACCCCCTTTTCAATAGGGAGGTCCCAAATGAGACATTCAGAGTAGATATGCATTTGTTTGAGAGAGGTGAAGGGCAGCATTTAGGAGGATAACCATATATATAATATCAGAGTGAAGTGGGAAATGATCCAGCATTATGTTTTATCAGCCTGACTGTGAATAGCAGTTTTCCTGACTCATTGCCCAAGCCACAAGTTAACAGCAACTTGTTGGAGCCTCACCAATGTACGCCACTTGGTTAATAAAACAAATATCTGCATAATTTCCTTTTTTTTCTTTTCTTTTTACAGATAACTGTATGTCAGAACACAGACTTCCTGTTCAGTTATCCACCTGGCTTCAGATTTTTAGTTCCATGACCTACAGAAATGTTTAGCAAAAGAGAGCAGTTGTTCGCAAACTTTTGTACTGGTGACCCCTTTCACATAACAAGCCTCTGAGTGCGACGCCCCCATATCAATTAAAAACACTTTTTTATATATTTATCACCATTATAAATAAAGACAAAGCGGGGTTTGGGGTGGAGGCTGACAGCTCGCGACCCCCTGAGGGGTTCCGACCACCAGTTTGAGAGCCCCTGAGTTAGAGGTTTCTGCTGCAGTGATCAGCTAATGAAGCAGAGGTTATGGGTAGTCTAGAGCCTCCCAGGCATCCCTTCTGCAACTACTTGTCAGAAACTTTTGCTGTGGAAGTGGTTGCCACCCCACCCTTACTGTGGGCTCCCATAATCTATTTTTATTGTATTTTTAATTTTATATATTGCTCCTCTTGTAGATGACAAATAGAAACTTTCTAGGAAAACAGTCAGAAAATCAGTCATAATAATTCTGGCAATGGTGCTTATAAGGCAATAATTAACATCCTTGACTCAATCCAATTTCTGTTTTGTTTTTTATATATATAATAGGCCAACAAATTTAATTTAATATTATTCTAAGTAGGCAGTATTTTCTGTGTCTGTGAGATATTGTTACAGATTCTTTTTGTGTTACTTGTCAGAAGAGCTCCCATGAGAGCTGAGAAATAAAAACCCTAGATTTAAAGAGCCCCCTTCACTTCCAACTGATTGGACAGACTGACATAGCATTTAACTGCAGTTATTACTTTTCCTTAAAGTGAGGCAATAAGGTTCTTGTACAAAGTTACAGTCAATCTCTCCTCTCTTCCCTGCTACAAAAAAAGACTGAGGGTGAAATCCTTTCCACAAGGTAGTCAAGGGGAGTTTTGCTATTGACTTCATGGGAGCCAGGATTTCAATTCATGTCTGTTTAGTCACAACTCGACTTCTGTTAGTTAAGGGAGCATTTGTTCTGCACTATGTTTTCCTAACCACTGTAGTTTGTGGGCTTAGTGGTTCATAGAGAGCTGGCTGCTGCTATAGTGCTGGCTCCTCTTGTTTTCTTTCTTAATATTACTTTTGCATGTGATCAGTTACTGTATTGTGAGGGAATATGTGTGAAGAAGCCTATGTGATCATGAATGGGCAGGGCGGTGTCCTGTGAGACAATCTCACTACTACAATGTATGGTTCATTCTCTGAAAAAGTTTGAGAACCTCAGTTTGACACTACTAAACATGTATTTAAATATAATTTAAATTAACATGATTTTTGAGAACTCCTTCCAAAATAAAACCAGAATCTTTCTTCTATGTGACTGAAGAGTGCGTTGTTGCACATTACACCGGTTTTCCAGCTTGCTCCATTCTTGCTGCAGCTAAGCGATATGTGCAGGAACCTTTCTCTAAGCCCTGGTCTACACTGGCGGAGGGGATCAATCTAAGTTATGCAACTTCAGCTACATGAATACCAGGTAGCTGAAGTCGACGTACTTAGATCTATTCACCGCGGTGTCTTCACTGCGGTGAGTCGACTGCCGACGTTCCCCCGTCAACTCCGCCGGCGCCTCTCGGCCTGGTGGAGTACAGGAGTCGACGAGAGAATGCTCGGGGGTTGATTTATTGCATCTAGACGAGATGCGATAAATCAACCCCCGCTGGATCGATCGCTGCCCACCAATCCGGCGGGTAGTATAGACATACCCTAAGTAAAAAGAGTGGTTTAGAGAGGCAGAGTAGATGAACAGAATAATACAACTCCAAACCCTTACCACGTGCCTGATCTGTGTTGTGATTAGGTGGCTCCTAAAGCTGAATGTCTGCCTCATGGAATAGTGTACTACTAGCATTCCCTCAGGCCAGCCAAGGATTACATTCATATTACACAAAAATAATAAGAATGAGTTCACCATCCAGCACTGAACAAAATCAAATTGTATAGTAAGCAACAGTATAAAAACAACATGATATGTTATCTCCAAAGCTTTTCATGTGCTGTATTTAATATTATTTACAGTTATGGCTCCTAATAATTTTATAAGCACCCTTTAGATCCAGCCCCTATACTGCAAGTCTATAAATTGCTGTCGCTCAAATTCATGTCATACATTTCAACCATTGATCACATAAGACTTGAAAGAAAAATAATTAATTTTAGGTATTTTAGCTATTACCGTGTAGGCGAAAGTGTCCCTTGCATAAATTAGCACAGCAGCAGAATAGTGTGATTATTATCTTGTTACTTCATATCTTCATACCATATTATCTTCATATCTTCCCAGTGAAGGCTGAAATGAAATCAGCATAACCCTGTCCAAAATCCTTTGCAGCATCAGACCTTTTCTCATCCTACATCACGGAAATCCCTTTGCAAGATTTCCTTACCATTATGGGCCTAGTGTTTTGGAGGGTATAGGCCATGGGATGGACACTCTCCCTAACATTGACAGTCTCCCTGGAGACCCATCCCCATCCCTCCAAACAGCTTCCCACTGCCTCCCTGCCAAGAGGGACTATCAGCTGTTTCTACTCCCCTTTTCAGTTTTTTTTCTCCCCAGGGCAAAGCAGACTTGACTGAATAGTCTACTACCACCAACTATAATTTCTAATTTCTAGCAGTTTTTATTCTCTTGTTCTGCCCGGTGTCTTTCAGGTAATGTAGCAATGCCTTTTTAATACTAGCCCATTTTCCCAATATTTTGACTCAATAACATAATTATGGATGTCAATAAATCGCAGTTAACTCATGCAGTTAACTCAAAAATTAATCACGATTTAAAAAATTAATCGTCATTAATCACAGATTTAATTGCACTGTTAAACAATAGAATACCAATTGAAATTTATTAAATATTTTGGATGTTTTTCTACATTTTCGTATATATTGTATTCTGTGTTGTAATTTAAATCGGTGTATATTATTTTTATTATAAATATTTGCACTGTAAAATGAACAAAAGAAATAGTATTTTTCAATTCACATCATACAAGTACTGTAGTGCAATCTCTGTCGTGAAAGTGCAACTTACAAATGTAGTTTTTTTGTTACGTAACTGCACTCAAACAAAACAATGTAAAACTTCAGAGCCTACAAGTCCACTCAGTCCTACTTCTTGTTCAGCCAATCACTAAGACAAACAAGTTTGTTTACATTTACAGGAGATAATGCTGCCCTCTTCTTTTTAAAATGTCACCAGAAAGTGAGAACAGGCATTTGCATGGCACTATTGTATTGTAGCCGGCATTGCAAGGTATTTACATGCCAGATATGCTAAACATTTGTATGCCCCTTCATGCTTTGGCCATCATTCCAGAGTACATGCTTATGACACACGTTAAAAAAATAATGCGTTAATTAAATTTGTGACTGAACTCAGGGGAGAATTGTATGACCCTGCTCTGTTTTACCCACATTCTGCCATATATTTCATGTTATAGCAGTCTCGGATGATTATCCAGCACATGTTATTCATTTTAAGAACACTCACTGCAGATTTGACAAAACGCAAAGAAGGTAATTTGAGATTTCTAAAGATAGCTACAGCACTTGATCCAAGGTTTAAGAATCTGAAGTGCCTTCCAAAATCTGAGATGGATGAGGTATGGAGCTTGCTTTCATAAGTCTTAAAAGAACAATACTCCGATGCAGAAACTACAGAACACAAACCCCCAAAAAAGAAAATCAACCTTTTGCTGATGGCATCTGACTCATAATGAAAATGAACATGCGTCAGTCCGAACTGCTTTGGATTGTTATCGAGCAGACATGCGTCATCGGCATGGACGCATGTCTCCTGGAATGGTGGTTGAAGCATGAAGGGACATAGGAATCTTTAGCACATCTGGCACGTAGATACCTTGCGATGCCGGCTATAGCAGTGCTAGGAGAACGCCTGTTCTCACTTTCAGGTGACATTGTAAACAAGAAGTGGGCAGCATTATTTCCTGCAAATGTAAACAAACTTGTTTGAGTGATTGGCTGAACAAGAAGTAGGACTGAGTGGACTTGCAGGCTCTAAAATTTTACATTGTTTTATTTCTGAATGCATTTTTTGTACATAATTCTACATTTGTAAGTTCAACTTTCATGATAAAGAGACTGCACTACAGTACTTGTATTAGGTGAATTGAAAAATACTATTTCTTTTTTTTTACAGTGCAAATACTTGTAATCAAAAATAATTATGAAGTGAGCACTGTATACTTTGTATTCCGTTTTGTAATTGAAATCAATATATTGAAAATGTAGAAAACATCCAAAAATATTTAAATAACTGTTATTCTATTAATGCTTAACAGTGCGATTAATTTTTTATCCCCTTTATTATTGAAATTCTCTATGTCATCACTCACACAGTGCTTCCCCTTCATAACTGACAGCCTGGCTCTCTATAGCCCTAGGTGCTGCCCTGCCCTCTTAATTGACCAAACTGGGACCACCTGTTCTAGCACAAGGGAGTTGGACTTGCTTCATTTTAGGGGGCCAGCCACCCTGTAACAGACTCGAATAAACTGAAAGTTGACTGGAAAATACCATCTGATTTAGAAAAACATACTTACACATTAAAATAAAACCTTTAGCCAAAGCACCATAAAGGTAAAGTTATAGCTGTGCAATATGTGAGATTTTGGGATAGGTACAATGCAGCTGGATCCAAAAAAGGTAACTGAAAAACCAAAAGAGCATAGTCTAAATGAAATGATTGAGTGATAGCTGAAATGGCATCTGCTATAAAATTAATTGTAGTATCAGGGGAGGGAAGAATAATTTTGTTTTGTTTGTAGCTCTGGTACATTTCCTGCGTAATTCCTATGTATTAAGTTAAATTTTGGAGAATTCCCCTTAGTCTGTTCTCCTTGTTAAACCAGGATTGAACAGGACACAGCTATAGCAGTCAATTGCACTGCTGCAGGGATGTTGGCTGGATGAAATCTTTGACTGTATGGCTTGGCTTTGTAACAGAGCAGCATGTAATCATAGCAACTCAATATGCCATGCAATCATGTTTTTACTGGTGTAATCTGGGATATCTGAAGCACCTATCCCATACTTCCCAGCACAGTTGTCTGGAGCAAGGATTTTGGTGACACTTTCATAATGGCCACAGACCTTCCCAGTTTGGAAAATACCTTTATTATCTCTGTATGCAGCTTGGCCCAACATTACAGTGATAATCCACCTAGAGAGAGCTGCAATCCTCACGGAGAAGGGACTGGCTGTTACTTAGGCCTGGTCTACACTACAAGTTTAGGTCAAATTTAGCAGCGTTAAATCGAATTAAGCCTGGACACATCCACACGACGAAGCCCTTTTTTTCGACTTAAAGGACCTTTAAACTGGTTTCTTTACTCCACCTCCGACGAGGGGATTAGCGCTGAAATCGGCCTTTCCATGTAGGATTTGGGGTAGTGCGGACGGAATTTGACGGTATTGGCCTCTGGGAGCTATCCCAGAGTGCTTCATTGTGACCGCTCTGGACAGCGCTCTCAACTCAGATGCACTGACCAGGTAAACAGGAAAAGCCCTGCGAACTTTTGAATTTCATTTCCTGTTTGCCCAGCGTGGAGAGCACAGGTGACCATCAGCACAGGTGACCATCAGAGCTCATCAGCACAGGTAACCATGATGGAGTCCCAGGATCGCAAAAGAGCTCCAGCATGGATCGAACGGGAGGTACGGGATCTGCTTGCCATGTGGGGAGACGAATCAGTGCTAGCTGAACTCCATAGCAGTAAACGAAATGGCAAAATATTAGAAAAAGTCTCAAAGGCCACGAAGGACAGAGGCCATAACAGGGACGTACAGCAGTGCCGCGTGAAAATTAAGGAGCTAAGGCAAGCCTACCACAAAGCCAGAGAGGCAAACGGAAGGTCCGGGGCAGAGCCACAGACATGCCATTTCTACGCGGAGCTGCATGCCATGCTAGGGGATGCAGCCACCACTACCCCAACCCTGTGCTTTGACTCCATCAATGGAGAATCACGCAACAGGGAAGCAGGTTCGGGGTACGAGGAAGATGATGATGATGAAGACAATGAAGATAGCTCACAGCAAGGAAGCGAAGAAACCGGTTTCCCCAAAGGCCAGGATATGTTTATCACCCTGGACCTGGAACCAGTAACCCCCGAACTCACCCAAGGCATGCTCGCAGACCCTGAGAGTGCACAAGGGACCTCTGGTGAGTGTACCTTTGTAAATATTACACATGATTTAAAAGCAACCGTGTTTAATGATTAATTTGCCCTGGCAATTGCGGCCAGTACAGCTACTGGAAAAGTCTGTTAACGTGTATGGGGATGGAGCGGAAATCCTCCAGGGACATCTCCAGAAAGCTCTCCTTGATGTACTCCCAAAGCCTTTGCAAAAGGTTTCTGGGGAGGGCTGCCTTATCCCGTCTGTCATGGTAGGACACTTTACCACACCAGGCCAGTAGCACGTAGTCTGGAATCATTGCATAACAAAGCATGGCAGCGTATGGTCCTGGTGTTTGCTGGCATGCAGACAACATCCATTCCTTATCTCTCTAAGGTGCCACAAGTACTCCTGTTTATCTCTCTTTGTTATCCTCAGGAGAGTGATATCATTCATGGTCACCTGGTTGAAATGGGGTGATTTTATTAAGGGGACATTCAGAGGTGCCCGTTCCTGCTTGGCTGAACAGAAATATTTCCCGCTGTTAGCCACGCGGTGAGGGAGAGGGGTGAAGTGATCATCCCAGAGAATTGGGGGGGGGGAGGGAAGTTAGTTGGGTTTGTGCTGCATGTTAACCCAGAAACCGCAGCCCCTCCTTTTATATTGCAAACCCATTTTAAATGGCCAACCCAACGGCTGCTTGGTATGGGAAATGAGGGCGCTGCTGTTTGAAACCATTCCCACGTGTTATGAAGGTTAAAAAAGCCAAAAGACAGTGGCTTACTATGGCTGCCTGCAAGCCGAATTCTGTTGCCTGGCACTGCGTGAGTGATCTCTCACACCAAACAGGCAGGCCCTCAATATAAGAGGAAAAATGCGGCCTTGTAACGAAAGCACATGTGCTGTGTAATGTGAACAGAAAAATTTAACGTGAAAGAGTGTTCCCATTGTTCTCTAAAATGTGTCTTTTTTAATCACCTCTCCCTTCTCCACCACCAGGTGCAAATGTTTCTCCTTCACAGAGGCTAGTGAAGATTAGAAGGAGAAAATGGCGGACTCGGGATGATATGTTCTCGGAGCTCCAGATGTCCTCCCACGCTGACAGAGCACAGCAGAATGCATGGAGGCAGTCAATGTCAGAGTGCAGAAAAGCACAATATGAACGAGAGGAGAGGTGGCGGGCTGAATCGCGGGCTGAAGAGAGCAAGTGGCAGGCTGAAGAGGATAGGTGGCGTCAGCTTGCTGACAGAAGGCAAGAGTCGATGCTCCGGCTGCTGGAGCATCAAACTGATATGCTCCAGCGTATGGTTGAGCTGCAGGAAAGGCAGCAGGAGCAGAGACCGCCGCTACAGCCCCTGTGTAACCAACAGCCCTCCTCCCCAAGTTCCATAGCCTCCTCACCCAGACGCCCAAGAACGCGGTGGGGGGGCCTCCGGCCACACAGCCACTCCACCCCAGATGATTGCCCAAGCATCAGAAGGCTGGCCTTCAATAAGAGTTAGTTTTAAACTGCAGTGTGTTCTTTTCTTTCCCTCCTCCCCCACCCATCCCGGGCTACCTTGGCAATTATTCCCCTAGTTGTATGATGAATTAATAAAGAATGCATGAATGTGAAGTAACAATGACTTTATTGCCTCTGCAAGCGGTGCTCGAAGGGGGGAGGAGAGGGTGATTAGCTTACAGGGAAGTAGAATGAACTGGGCGGGGGGGGGGGAGAAGGGTTCATCAAGGAGAAACAAACAGAAGTTTCACACCGTAGCCTGGCCAGTCACAAAAAACTGTTTTTCAAAGCTTCTCTGATGCGCACCGCGCCCTGCTGTACTCTTCTAACCGCCCTGGTGTCTGGCTGCGCGTAATCAGCGGCCAGGTGATTTGCCTCCACCTCCCACCCCGCCAAAAAGGTCTCCCCCTTACTCTCACAGATATTGTGGAGCACACAGCAAGCAGCAATAACAATGGGGATATTGGTTTTGCTGAGGTCTATCTGAGTCAGTAAACTGCACCAGCGCGCTTTTAAACGTCCAAATGCACATTCTACCACCATTCTGCACTTGCTCAGCCTATAGTTGAATAGGTCCTGACTACTGTCCAGGCTGCCTGTGTACGGTTTCTTGAGCCATGGCATTAAGGGGTAGGCTGGGTCCCCAAGGATAACTATAGGCATTTCAACATCCCCAACGGTTATTTTCTGGTCTGGGAAGAAAGTCCCTTCCTCCAGCTTTTGAAACAGACCAGAGGTCCTGAAGATGCGAGCATCATGTACCTTTCCCGGCCATCCCACGTTGATTTTAGGGTACTTTTCAATGCTGCTGCAAGCCCTGGTGGATCACAAGGGACGTTTCACTTTTTGGTTTATGTACTCGGTGGCTTGGTGCTCTGGTGACAAGATAGGGATATGGGTTCCATCTATCGCCCCACCACCGTTAGGGAATCCCATTGCAGCAAAGCCATCCACTATGACCTGCACGTTTCCCAGAGTCACTACCCTGGATATCAGCAGTTCTTTGATTGCGTTGGCTACTTGGATCACAGCAGCCCCCACAGTTGATTTGCCTACTCCAAATTGATTCCCGACTGACCAGTAGCTGTCTGGTGTTGCAAGCTTCCACAGGCCTATCGCCACTCGCTTCTCACCTGTAAGGGCTGCTCTCATCCTGGTATTCTGGCGCTTCAGGGCAGGGGAAAGCAAGTCACAAAGTTCCATGAAAGTGCCCTTACACATGCAAAAGTTTCGCAGCCACTGGGAATCGTCCCACACCTGCAACATGATGCGGTCCCACTAGTCTGTGCTTGTTTCCTGGGCCCAGAATCGGCGTTTCACGGCATGAACCTGCCCCAGTAACACCATGATTTGCACATTGCTGGGGCCCGTACTTTGTGAGAGATCTATGTCCATGACAATTTCTTCATCACTCTCGTCACCACGCTGCAGTCGCCTCCTTGCCTGGTTTTGCTTTGGCATGTTCTGGCTCTGCATATACTCCAGGACAATGCACTTGGTGTTCATAGTGCTCATAATTGCTGCGGTGATCTGAGCGGGCTCCATGATCCCAGTGCTATGACGTCTGGGCTGAAAAAAGGCGTGAAACTATTGTCTGACGGAGGGAAGGAGTGACGTCATGGCTTACAGGGAATTAAAATCAACAAAGGTGGCTGGGCATCAAGGAGAAACACAAACAACTGTCACACAGAATGCCCCCCCAAAGATTGAACTCAAAACCCTGGGTTTAGCAGGCCGTTGATTTCATGGAGGGAGGGGGAAGCAAATGAATACAAAACAAATCTGGTCCATCTATCTTTTACATCTTAGCCTGGCAGCAGACTGTGCAGCATGACTGATAGCCATCGGCATCTTCTGGGTGCTTGGCAGAAGATGCTGCATTACGATTGTTTGCCATCATCGTCAAGACAGTGCAATAGGACTGCCGGCAGGACTGAGTCTCCAGGAGACAAAACATGTCTGCCCAGGCGCCTCTGACCGAATTCACTGAGGAGTACGACGATGATGGATACCAATCGTAATACACCAACTACTGCCAAAAGGCAAGGAGCTGCTGCTGTATAGCAATGCAGTCCCACGTCTGCCAGCACCCAGATAGCCAATGATGGCTACCAGTCATACTGCACCGTCTACTGCCAAAAGGCAATTAGCTGCTGCTGTGTAGCAATGCAGTACCACGTCTGCTGGCACCCAGATGACATATGGTGACGGTAAGCTGAGCTGAACGGGCTCCATGCTTGCCGTATTATGTCGTCTGCACAGGTAACCCAGGAAAAAAGGTGCGAAACGATTGTCTGTCATTGCTCTCATGGGGGGGGGGGGAGGGGCTGATGACATGTACCCAGAATCCCCCGCAACACTATTTTTGCCTCATCAGGCATTGGGATCTCAACCCAGAATTCCAATGGGCGGCAGAGACTGCGGGAACTGTAGGATAGCTACCCACAGTGCAACGCTCCGGAAGTCGACGCTAGCCTCGATACTGTGAATGCGGTACTTCATGCACTTAGAGCATTTTATGTGGGGGGACACACAATCGACTGTATACAACCGATTTCTATAAAACCGGCCTCTATAAATTCGACCTAATTTTGTAGTGTAGACATACCCTTAGTGGAGGTTGTTCTCAGGGCTGCAGAATCTTGAACAGCTCCTGCTCCGCCTTCCACACAGCTGTACACTTACCTCTGTGGAGGTGGTGGGTGTTGGCTGTTGGATACAGATAGTGATGGCCATGCATCCATTGCACTCTGCCCTCCAAACCCCTACAGCACAATGTGAGAGTATGGGTTGGCTGTGAGGACAAGCAGTTTGTTCCAGCTTTGGGAATAAAATAGTCTAAACTGCTATAAAATATGCTGTATAATGTTCAGCTCTCTTCAAAGCTACTTCTGCAAGAACTGCATATACTGTAAATAGTTCTGTCTAATATGACTTATTCTGGGCTGTAATAGTTTCTCTCCACAAAAGGGAAACAACTTTGAGTACAAAGCTTCCTGACCAGTTGGAAATAATGACAGGACTGAGGGAGAATATAAGTAGTGCGCTTTTTACTCATGTCCATAGGCTCAAAAGCATGCTGCCCCTGCATAGATTGAGGTGTCCCAACCTTCAGGAATAGCTTCACAATCCATTCCACATATCTGCTTTTCCGACTCTTTATACAAAAGCTAGTATTGCACAAGAATGGGTCATCCTATGCCAAATATTTGAGTTAAAGCACCTGGTTGCAGAAAGTATCATAACAGATTCAAGTCAGGCTTGTCATAAAAAAGGGGGGAGAAATGCCATGATCCTAGTAATCTCCAGTATCTGAGCACAACCCTTCCTCTGCTTTGTTTCCAGCCTGCTCCTCGAAACTTCAGAGAGAGAGATGAAAAGATTTAGCAGGACGGGAAGCTCTCATCTGCTAAAATTGTTTATATACAAAGCAGTTGACTTTGGTTTATGGCCCAAAATATCAGCTGGTATAAATTAGTTTGGCTCTATTAAAGTTACAGTAGTGTTACACTGATTTATACCAGGTGAAGATCTGGTACTGTGTTTTTAAGACTAGATTGTGCCTTTGTCACAAACCTCAAGTAAGAGCAGTATGCAGATGTATTGCTCCAGGAGTCAGATTGTGACTCAGTCACTCATTCTTCTTTGCTCCAAGGGAGGGAAGTAATATGTGCTACATATAGGGCTAGTACAGATTACTTCCCCCTCCATACTGGTTCATCAGTGCTGCAATATGGGTAGCCCTCAGAGGATTTAAGGGGGCACTTTTTACCCTTTTACTTCCCTGCACAGACACATAACATGGGTCCTTAGTTTATATTTATTTATATGTTTGAGCTTGAGTTGTTAATTGGGGTGGGGGGGTGTGTGTGTGTGTGTGTGAGAGAGAGAGAGAGAGAGAGAGAGACTGAAAAGCATATGCTAACTGATGTATTTTCAATAAATGTGGTGTATTTGCCTTTTCTCCCTGAAAAGATCCCATGTGCTTTGCATAGCATAACATTTTTGGTGGAGAATTGCAAAAGGGGGAAGACTATATGCACTGTAATTATTGACAATACTGCTAAGTGATTGATCAATCAGGTGTGCACACCCCCGGTCATAGAGATACTGGGCAGTAAAAAGGGAACGAGGTATGGTTAATATTGTATTCACTGTTGGTATTTTATGAATTGAGAATTTGTATGATTAAGAGGTATACGCACACTTGGTTGTAGCAGGGCTGAGAGACAGGAGAGAGGTTTAGCATCCCTCTCTCCACCCCAGACTGCTGGGGGGGAAATAACTGAAGTTGGGTATACCCCAGTCATAATATGGTCGGGCAATAGGAGGAGGACTGAGAGATCCTCACTCCAAACGGAAAGAAAAAAACCATAGGTGCATACACCTCAGCCGTAGCATGACTGAGCATAAGAGGATAACTTAGGGTTTCTCACTCTGCCCCTGGGAGGGGTTTTTATATTTGGTGTCTGAGCCCTCAGTGGTAGAAGGCCAAGCAATACAGAGGGAAGTTTAGTGTCTCTCCCTCTGGCCCAGAGTGGGTTAAAATCATAAGCCCTGGCACTGGCACGGGCAAACATAAGATACAGATCTTGTTCTGTTAAACCAAACTCTGAAGGATATAGGAGTTTGGGCAGTGTAGTATTTTTTTGAGAGTGATATTGTGCTAATTTCACAATTTTGAAATAAATGTTTAAGGAAAGGGACCAGGAAGGGTGGGTGCTAGTTGAGGAGCTCACCCTCCTTACTAAATTGGTAGTGGAACAAAGCTTGTGCCCATGGAAAGGATCGGTTCATTGGAAAAAGCAGGATAGGGCCCAGGCAAGCGGGCAAGCAACAGATAGAGAAATTGGAAAACAGGTTGGAAGCCCTGAGAGGCATAGTGGCAGGAGTAGAAAAAGAAGTGAAATTCAGATCTCTGGGACACTACTTGGAATGGTGAAATCTGAGTTGATAAAGGTGACATTTTGGGAGATAAACAAGTGATTTAAGGAAAGAGAGTGAAAAGTTAACTTTACAAAGGCTGGAGAGAATTAAGCAGTTAAACTTTGTGAAAATGTTTAAAAGGACCATGTTAAAGAGAGAGAATTCTTGGTTTCTTTGCAGCCATTCTGAAGGAAAAATGGGCCCTTTTCCAATGGAATGTCTGTAAATAATCCAGGCAAAGAGACTATCTGATTTAAATAATTTGACTATGGACAATTTAGTAATATTTGCTAAAAGAACATAAGGGGGTTCTATTGGAACTTAACTGCCCCAAATGTATGAAGGGAATGTAATCTATGTACAGCTATGTAAAAACAGAGCAGTGTAGAAGGGATGTTAAGGAAAAGAAAATGTGTATGTATCTGTCGGTCTGTGGAAATATGTGAGGTTCTAAGAACCTAAACCAACACATCTGATTTGTAAAACTCCTGTTTTGTAGGTTTAAGATAAATTGGTTTTGTTTTGTTTTTAATAATGCCACTAAAAATCCATTTGACTCTTTAATTCAAAGTTGCAAAACTGACAGACCTTTTTGCCAGACCCAGGTAATTAGTGTTGTTTGGCTTTGGGATTTGGCATTTAACCCTTAAGGGGTAACTTGATTCTTTACAAAATTTAAAATGTTTTTAAATAAAGACCAAAGTCATGGCTGCAGCAGGGCAGTCAAAATCAGGAGAATAGGGAAAGATTCTGGATTATTTTTGTTTGGTTGGTTGGTTGTTCTTTGTAACAAAATAGCAGATGAGAGCTGTAGTAAAAGAATAAGATTTTTTTTTTTTTTAAAGTGCCCCTCTGAAGCAACAGCAGGGGTGAGGTGCACAAAACAAAAAGAAGCAATGTTAGAAACACTGAGCCTTAAGATGGATCTGTGTAATCAGACTGTCACTTTAATAAGGTGTGACAGACCCAGACCAGTGGGGTACAGGAGTCTGGTCCTATTGGGATCCAGGATGTGGGCGGGCTTTGCCCGCCCACTGCTAAAGGATCCCCCCCAGCCTAAGGGGGGGGGGGGTCCACAGGGCCTGGAGACCAAAAAATTACAGGGGACAACTAATAAAAGAACAGGGACAGGAGTGAGGTCAAAGGGTCAAGAGAAGGGAACCTGACGGGGACACCGAGCAGAGAACCCCGGACAGCGCCCACTGCTCCTCGAAGGCATCAAGGGAGCCAGTGGACACCGCCCAGAGGAACTCTGCCCGGATACGTGATCGATCGGAGGACCGGAAATAGGCCCCACAGTCACAGGAGACTCCATCGGCCAACCTCCTCACTCTGGTTTTATAAATGGCCAGTTTTGCTAGGGCCAGGAGGAGGTTGACCAGGAGGTCCCATGACTTTGTGGGGCGACGGATAGGGAGTGCATAAATAAAAAGGTGAGGGGAAAAGTGCAACCAAAAACGTAACAAAATATCCTTGAGGAGCCAGAATAGGGGCTGCAGCCTGGCGCACTCCAGGTAAACATGCGCCAGGGTCTCCCTCACGCCGCAAAAGGGGCAGGTGTCTGGGATAGGGGTAAACCGCGCCAAGTGTGCGCCTGTGCTCACGGCTCCGTGAAGGAGCCGCCAACTGATGTCCCCGGTGGGCTTTGGGATCAGAGTAGAATAAAGACTGGCTCACCGGGGCTCCTCACCCTCCAGAGGTGGCAGGAGGTCCCGCCACTTCGTATCGGGGCGGGACGCGAGGGTGAGGGCATGAAGAACATGAAGCACGAGCGTGTATAGATGTTTCCTTGGCGTGGTCCGGAACAGAATCGGCTGCAGATCGTGCAGCCGGCTCATGGCGAAGGGACATGGGGGGGGCCGATTGGGTCTATGGGGCAGGGGCCCGATTAAAAGGTCTGGAGGGCTCGGAGTGGAGGGTGGGTGGGGCGTGCCCTCTTGCAGGACCCGGACGAGATAGTCCGGAGCAGCGGGCGGCAAAGCGGCCCTCACCTCCTGAAGCACGCGCCGGGAGTACAAGGTCTGGAGAGCCCCATGCGCTGAGCGAGCGTCAGGGGATCCAGCCAGTCTCCCCGGTCGTAGTCCAGGAGGTCTCCGACTTTGGTGACTTCTGCCAGGACCAACCTCTGGCGCACCATGGGGGACTCCGCCACCTGCACACGAAGCTGGGGGTTGTATAGCAGGGGCTCCGTGAGGAGATCTGCCCCCACGGTGGCCGCCACGGACCTGGTCACTGAAAACAGTTTCCAGGTCCGGAGGAGGTCCTGGTAGAAGACCGGCAGCTCGGAGAGGCCTCGCGGAAGACCTCTTGGATCGAGATAAAAGAGCTTCCGGTCATATCGGAGCCCTCGGAAGCGGCGCAGGAAGGCGTGCGCCAATACGCTCCATGCCGGACTACCTGCACCATAAAGGAGCCTCTGCAGGGCCTGGAGGCGGAAGACGTGGATCTGAGCCTGCAGACACTTCAGGCCCTGCCCTCCCTCCTCCAGAGGTAGATGGAGAACCCCCGCAGAGACCCAGTGCAGTCCTGACCAAAAGAACTCCAGAATCAACGTCCGGAAGGTGGTCAGGAAGCCCGGGGCCAGGGTGTTGAGCCGGTACAAGAGCATGGACAGGACTAGTTGATTGAGCACCAGTGCTCTCCCTCGAAGGGAGAGACACTGGAGTAGTCCTGTCCATTTCCGGAGCCGCTCCGACACTCTGCCCTCTAAACCTAGCCAGTTCTCCGGCGGAGACGGATGCGTGGCAGAAAGGTAAACGCCGAGATAGAGCAGCGGACCCGCGCTCCACCGGATGGCCTGAAGCGCGGGTGGGAGGGAGCTCGCCTGCCACCCGTCCCCTACCACCAGGCCAGAGCTCTTGACCCAGTTAACCCGGGCGGAGGAGGCCACCGAATAGATGGTCTGGCAAGCCTCCACCCGCACCAGGTCCCCCGGGTCCTGGACCACGAGGAGCACGTCGTCGGCGTACGCCGACAGGACCAGCGGCAGCTCCGGCTCCCGCAGCACCAACCCTGCCAACCTCCTACGGAGGAGACAGAGGAAGGGCTCGATCGCCAGAGCATACAGCTGGCCCGAGGGGGCACCCTTGACGTACTCCTCGCCCGAAGCTGACCGGTTCGGTCAGGGTCCAGTTGAGCCTGACCAAACACTCTGCGGAGGCGTACAGCACCTGGAGAAAACCCACAAACTGGGGCCCGAAGCCAAACGCTCGCAGAGTGCCCAGGAGATACCCGTGGTCCACCCTGTCGAACGCCTTCTCCTGATCCAGGGACAGAAGGGCGAACGGCAGACCATCCCTACACCCGAGTTCCAAGAGGTCCCGGACCAGATACAAGTTGTCGAAGATGGTGCGGCCCGGGACGGTGTAGGTCTGGTCTGGGTGGATCACGTCCACCAACACGGATCCTAGCCGCAGCAAGATGGCCTTTGCTACGATTTTATAGTCCGTGCTGAGGAGCGAGATGGGACGCCAATTCCGTAAATCGCGGAGGTCCCCCTTCTTCGGCAATAAGGTCAGCACGGCTCGCCTGCACGAAAGAGGGAGGACCCCGCCCTGCAAGGACTCGGCCCAGACGGTGACAAGGTCCGGGCCGAGGACGTCCCAAAACACGCGGTAGAACTCCACGGTCAGCCCGTCCATGCCCGGAGATTTATTGGTGGGCATGCGGCGGAGGGCTTCCGAGAACTCGGCCAGAGTGAGAGGCAGCTCCAGCCGGTCTCGGTCGCCCGCGCTGACCGTCGGGAGTTCATCCCAGAGCATTCTGCAAGCGTTAGGATCGGTCGGATCCGGGGAGAAAAGGCCTGTGTAGAAGGCCCTGGCCCTCCTGCACATTTCCGCCGGATTCGTGAGGGGGGTGCCGTCCTCTGCTAGAAGGCAGGTGACGTGCTTTTTAGCCCCCCTCTTTTTCTCCAAGGCGTAGAAGAAGCGGGAATCGCGATCCATCTCCCGAAGGAGGCGGATGCGGGATCGAACAAAGGCACCTCGGGCCCGATGGTCCTCGAGGGTCCGCAGCTCTTCCCGCTTCTCCCGGCACGCTCCGCAGAGGGATGGATCACCGGGGCTGGCAGCCAGACGCCTCTCCAGCTCTAAGACCTCCCGTTCCAACTGCCCTATCGCCGTATCCCTCCGTCGGCTGGCGCCCCGGGTGTAGTCACGGCAGAAGAGCCGGGCGCGCACCTTCCCCAGGTCCCACCACCGTCGCGCCGAGGGAAAGGCACGCCGCTGTCCTCGCCAGGCTAGCCAGAACTCCCGGAAGGACGCCACGAAGCCCACATCCTCCAACAAGCTATTATTAAAGTGCCAATAGGCCGGCCCCGGCCTCTCCGCACAGAGAGAGGCTGTCACGGTGGCTAGATGGTGATCTGAAAAAGGGGCCGGCCGGACGCTGGAGGAGTGGGCCCGGGAAAGATGGAAGTGTGACATATAGATGCGGTCCAACCGGGAGTGGTACGACCGATGGACCTCCACCCGGACAAAAGTGAATGTCGAAACGTCATCCGGGTGGTGGTCGCGCCAGACATCCACCAGGGAGTGATGTTCAACGATCTCCTGGAGGACGTCCGCGGCGGCCTGGTGCTGCTCGGTCCCCGAGCGGTCCCGTTCCTCAAGGGTGGCGTTAAAGTCCCAGCCCAGTAGTAGGCACTCGCGAGGATCCAAGGTGCCGAGGAAGGCGGACGCCTGCTGATAAAAACACAACCTCTCCGGGCCCAATGTCGGGGCGTAAACGTTGACGAGATTAACCACAAGCCCCTCCATGCGCACCCGGAGGTGCAGCAGGCGGCCCGGCACAGCCTCGGTGACCCCCAGCACCTCGGGCCGTAGGTCGGGGGAGAACAGGGTCGCCACTCCAGCCGTACAAACTGTGAGGTGGCTAAAATAGACCCTGTCCCCCCACTCCAGCCGCCAGCTAGCTTCAGCGGCCGGATCCGTATGGGTCTCCTGCAGGAAAATCACAGAGTACCCCCCCTCCCGAAGGAAGGAGAGCACCTGGCTCCTGCGGAGACCCATCCTACAGCCCCGGGTGTTTAATGTTGCGAAGATGATCGGTGCCATGAGGAGGGCTCGGGGAGGATCCTCGCTAGCAGAGACACCCACGGCCTCCGTTGGGCCGCGCAACAATCCGTGACCTACCCCATAAGCGATTAAGGAGTCACGGAAGAGGCGGACCCGTTGGTAGGCCGCGGCGGCCTGCCTCCCGGTCCTCTTACCCTTCCCCATGAGGGCCCTCACGGCCCGGAGGATCTGATGGAAATCCCCCCATCGCTGGAGTGCAAGCTGTACCTTGTTGCGGGAGCCACGGACGTCCTCAAGGAAGTCCCGTAGCTCCTATCTCAGCGTATGGGGGGGTGGGGTTATTGATCTATGGCTATCCCCCAGCGGGGCCCCTGTCACAGCCCCGTGGCCCACCGAGACGGGCAAGCAGGGGGCAGACCCTCGACGTGGTGTCCGATGGGCTGGTGCCACATGGCCCGCCTCAAACCCTGGCTCAATGGGGGGCGGCAGAGGGAAAATAGCAGCCCCTGGTGGGTCGGGACAGGGAAAAACAAAGGCTGCTCCTTGGGGGTCATCCTCTGGGATATGGAAGGAGACAACCCCAGGGGCGGCAATAGCATCATGGGAAGTGGAGGGGACAGGGACGGGGTCGGTGACAAGGGCAGGGTCAGAGTCAGGAATAGGGACAGGGGAAGGGGCGATAGTGGGATCGGGGGCCTCAGCAGCCAGGCCACTGGGTGGGGAGGGTGGCACCCCACAAAGGGGCTCAGGGATTTGCAGGGAGGGAGGTGGGCCCTCGGCGATGCCGGACTCGTGCTCCAAGGCAGATGGTAAGGCCACGGCATCCGTAGGTGGAGAATCAACGATGGGGCCCCCACCCAGAAAGGAGGTCGGCTGTCCCTCAGCCATGAGGGAGTCCCCTGGTGACTCGGGTCCCGGTTGCGTGGTACTGGCCGTCGCCTCAAGAGGCTCGGCGGCCGCTAGCGGGGTGCCATCTGCAGCTGGGATGGTGGAAGAGTCCAAGGGCTCCTCGGGGGCGGGAGTGGAAGCAGTGGGTAAGGGGACGGAATACGGGGAAAGGGGGGCCGAGGCGAGGTCGCTCAGATCGAGGCCCGCTGGCAGAGGGTCGTCCTCCCCCGGGTAACCGGGGTCAGACCCAGGGCCTCGATCTCCTCATAAATGGAAGGGAGATCACCTTCCACCACCCCAGGGCTCTCCCCTCCTGCACCCGAAGCGACGCTCGCCTTGGTGCGTGCAGGGGCTTCAGTTTGTAAGGGGGCGAGAGGGGCTCCATCAGGGGTTTCCATAGGAAGGGACACCGGAGGAGGGGTAGTGATTTCCTCCGATGCTGCCACGTCTTCCCTAGCCGGCAATGGTGGACAAAACCCACCCGGGGGCAAAGCGGAAGGCTCAGCATCGGTTCCCCCCTTCCTGGTCTTCCGGGGGGCTACCGCATCAGATGGAAGGAGCGGAGCTCGAGCCTTCCGCTTGCCCCGCTTCCCCTGCACTAAGGACCAGCCCTCCATGGCATCATCTGGGGGCTGGCTAACAGGAGTTGGGTCAGGGAGCAAGAGCGAAGGCTTAGGGACCCGGGGAGGCAATGGTGGGGCAGCATGTAGGAGGGAGGATTCTCTCTGGGGCATGCCCTCTTCTATGCCCGGCGATATCCCTACCTCACCCTCCTCCACAGGCCCCACCAGATCGCAGGCGGCAGAGACGGGGCCTTCTCGCTCGTCTGGGCGCACTGGGGGAGATACCCCTTGGGCCCGAGCGGGAGCATTGGTGGACCGGAAAGGAGGAGGGGCGGCTTCGGGCGCCGGGCAGCTAGGAGCGCCGGCGATGACGGGGCCGGCGCCCTGCCGGGGCTCGGGGGTCCCGGATGTCCCTCCGTGCCGGGCCAAAGGGCAGTCCCTCCGGAGCTATGTTGCAGGAACTGGTAAACCAGGTAAAGTCCCTTACAGAGCTGAATCGTGGCCATGATGGGATGTGGCTCATATGGCCAGCCATTGGCTGCAGAAAATGACACGGGAGGATGATGTAGAGGCATACCTTCTGGCCTTTGAGAGGACAGCCCTACGGGAGGCCTGGCCTTGAGATCAGTGGTCTGGCATCCTTGCCCCATTTCTGTGTGGGGAGGCCTAGAAGGCCTACCATGATCTGCCTGAAGAGGCTGCGGCAGACTACCCCCAGCTGAAAGCAGAGATCCTGGCCAGATCTGGGGTAACGACAGCAGTGCGGCCCGGCAGTATCACGGTTGGAGGTACCAGGAAGACAAAACCCCACGGTCCCAATTGTATGACCTCATCCATCTCACACGAAAGTGGTTGCAAACAGAGTCCCGGAGTCCGGAACAGATACTAGCGGTTCTGGTCATCGACTGATACATAAGGGGACTACCACCAGATCTTCGTGCCTGGGTAAGCCAGAACGAACCCTCCACCTATAACGAGGTTGTTGCCCTAGTAGAGAGGTGAAGGACAGCGAGGGAGCTGACCCGACCAGTTAAGGAAGAGGCACCCCAGGTTAAACTAGCAGCACCAAGACCTAGAGTTCGGGCACCGGGAGGGCCCAGATGGAAAAAGAGAGAGGCTGAAGGCCCATCAGAGGCCACAAAGAGTCGGAGCACTGAGGGAGAAGAGGATCGTGGTGCTAGACTGCCCAAACCAAGAGACGGGGAACGCCTAGGGCTCCATACAGATGTTATGCCTGCGGGGAGTGGGGACACATAGCTGCACAGTGTCCCAATGCTGAGGAGCCTATGCAGTGTAACCTGGGGAACTGGGCAGATCCATGCTCCCTAATCCACCTTGTGGGGGCCTCATTAACCCCACATATGTATACCAGACCAGTGAAACTAAATGGGGTAGGGACCACGGCACTGGTTGATTCGGGGAGTGCTATCACGCTTATCTCAGGGAAGCTTGTGAAGCGTAGTCAGCTGCTGCAGGCTAAATGTACGGGGATAACATATGTCCATGGGACAGTTAGTTACTACCCCACCATCCCAGTAAAAATCGAGATCCAAGGGAACACTACTGAGGTAGCAGCAGGTGTAGTCCCTAAACTCCCATACCTGGTGCTCATAGGGAGGGACTTCCCCGGGTTTGGAAACTTACTCCCAATAGGGGGATTGGAGAAAGATGGGGACCCTAAAATTGGTGAGGCATCCACAGCAGACTGTCAACCCCCAATCTTCTCTGAAATATCCCCAGATTTGTTCTCCACTCCCAGACAGGGTAGAAAAACAAAAAGGGAAAGAAGGGCAGCTACGGCCTTGGGAACCCGAATACTGACCCAAAGCCAGAGGGTCGCTCTTGTAGGTAGGCGGACTGGCGCAGCTGAAAAGGAGGCCACGCAGGAGGGAGAAGCACCTGATTCTGACCCCCACCCTAATGCTTCTGAACCAGTAGAGGCAACAGAGACTGGGCCACTAGATCTTGGGCAGATTAGCCCCGGAGAGGAAATTTTGGACAGGACCCAGGCAGAAGACCCAAGGTATGACAACATTAGGAAGGAGATGACTGAAATAGATGGGGTCCCCGTGGAAGGGAAAACCCAGGGACCAGGACCCTACTTCATAATGAAGAAGGATCTCTTATACCGGGTTGCACCAGTACAGGGGCAGAAGGACCCCTTGCCGCGGGTCTTCAGGGCACTTTGGCGGCGGGTCCCGGAGTGGAAGGACCCCCTGCCGCCGAATTGCTGCCAAAGACCCGGAGCGAAAGAAGATCCGGAAGCCAGGGCCCCACGAGAGTTTTCTGGGGCCCCCGGAGCTTCTCCGGAGCGAGTGAAGGACCCGGGGCCTGGGGCAAATTGCTCCACTTGCCCTCCCTTCTGGGTGGCCCTGCACCTGGCAGAGGGAGGACATTAGCCCTACTCTTTCTTCCCCCTGCACAGCAAGCAGGAGGCTCCTGGGAGCAGCTCCAAGGCAGAGGGCAGGAGCAGCACACGGCAGTGGCGGGAGGGACAGCTGAACTGCCGGCAATTGATAGCCTGCTGGGCAGCTGCTGCACAGGGAACTTAAGGGAGCGGGGAGCTGATAGGGGCAGGGCCTGCTTTAGGCCAATTCCACCAATTCCCCCGAATCGGGCCCCACGCCTAAGAGGGCCCCGCGCCCAGTGGCAGGGCCGCCGGGGTGGGGGCAAGTGGCCGAGAATCCCTTCCCTGGCTAGAGGCTCCTTTTTAATTTTTACTCACCTGGCAGCGCTCCGGGTCTTCGGCAGCACTTCGGCGGCAGGTCCTTCAGTGCCACCGAAGACCCGGAGCGAGTGAAGGACCCACCGCCAAAAACTAGGAGTGCCACCCGGTGAGTACAAGCCCCAAGTGTTTTTTTACGGTTTTTTTTTCAGTCATCCCTGCCGGGGCCCCGTGAAAACTGTTCGAATCGGGCCCCGCACTTCCTAAAGCCGGCCCTGGATAGGGGGGCTGCCGGTCAACCCTAGTTCCAAGCCCCCACCAGCTCACTCCAACAGGCTGCTCTTCCTGCAAGCAGTGGACAAAGCAGGCAGCTGCCAAATTACGTTATAAGGGAGCATTGCACAACTTTAAACAAGCATCTTCCCTAATTGATCAGCAATGAAACAACGTTAACCAGGATGACTTTAAGTGAGGAGTTACTGTACTTACTTATGAGTGGAAGATAAGATTACTTTATATGAGTACCATTATCCCAGAGCACATCGTGTTGTCAATTATATATGTGTCACACATCTGTAGTGAACAGAGTTTAAAGAATTGTGGTGACATGATTACTACACATTTAATGTCTGGAATATTCTGGGTTGTCTGAATTCAAAAGACTTATCAGTTGGTAGAAGCTGAAGTTGGAGTTGGTTTGAGACTGAACCCATGAATTAAGTGGGCTGGATGTAACTTGTGAAGAAAGACCTTTTCTAATGATATTTTTTGTTATTTCACTGTTTTGTTGTTCTGATCCAATTAAAGTCAGTGTAGTACATTGCAAAGCTTACTGGATTCTGGAGCCATAATAAAATCACTAGTGCTGAGGATGAGATCATTTTGGTGGGATTAATTGACAGGACATTTTTGATGGGACTTTTTTGATGGAATTCTTTCAGAAACAACAAAGTGATCAGTGTAACAGCCATGAAGGAAACATCTCTAAAAGAAAGGAGGAGAAAGAAAGGAAAAAATAATCATGTGTGAAAAAAATGAACTGTTTCCACTTTGATGAAAACAGGTAAAGATTTTTAAGATTATGTGCAAAGGCTTCAGCAGTATTTGTTTTCAATGATATTGGAGAGTCACTATTTTCCCCCCTCACACTTCTTAGGAAAGGGATATTTGCACTCCCAAAAGACTTGTGTCCCTTTTAAAAACTAGGTCATATTAACGGTGAGGTATTGACTTAGATGCTTAAAAGCACTATAAACCCTCTAGAAATTTGAACTCCTCAAGGAACTCATTCTGGAAGGAATAATGGATATAACATTGGTATTTTATACCAAAGTATGGCAGTGTGAGAGATTACGTCTACCTACATATCATGTAAAGGAAGGAAAATCCAACCTAGATGGAAGAATGGCAAGTGTCTCTACAACCAGGAAGACATCAGAAAGTGGGAGGGATCCTTGTTTTGGTTGCTTTGCAACATTACATTAACTGGATCAATAGTTTGTTTTGTTTTGAACATAAGAATGGCCATACTGAGTCAGGCGAATGGTCCATCTAGCCCAGTATCCTGTATTCCCACAGTGGCTGGTGCCAGATGCTTCCAAGGGAATGAACAGAACATGGCAATTTATGATGCAGTATTCAAGATGTGGACGTACTATGGATTTATATAGTGGTATTATGAGTTCTGCCTTATTATCTATCCTTTTTCAAATGGTTGTTAATATTCTGTTAGCTTTTTTTGATTGCTGCTGCACATTGAGTAGATGTTTTCAGAGAACTATCCACGATCACTCCAATTCTTTCTTGAGTGGGAACAGGTGGTTGATCTCACCATTTTGTGTGTATAGTTGGGATTAAGTTTCTAATGTGCATTACTTAGCATTTATCAATATTGACTTTCATCTGCCATTTTCTTGACGAGTCATCCAGTTTTGCGATATCCCTTTGTAACTCTTTGCAGTCAGCTTTGGACTTAACTATCTTGAGTAATTTTGTATCATCTGCAAACTTTGTCACTTTGCTGTTTATCCCCTTTGCCCAGATCATTTATGAATATGTTGAACAGCACTGGTCTTAATACAGATCCTTGGCAGACCCTTTACCTGTCTCCACTGTGAAAACTTACCATTTATTCCTAACCTTTGTTTCCTATCTTTTAACCAGTTAATGATCCATGAGTTCACCTTTCCTCTTATCCCAGGACTCCTGACTTTGCTTAAGAGGGACTTTCTTTGGTGAGAGACTTTCTCAAAAGTTTTCTGAAAGTCCAAATGCACTATATCCACTGGAACACCCTTGTCCACATGTTTGCTGACACCCTCAATGAATCCTAAGAGATTGGTGAGGCATGATTTTCCTGTATAAAAATTGTGTTGACTCTTCCCCCAACATATCTTGTTAATCTATGTGTCTGATCACTCTGTTTACTATAGTTTCAACTAATTTGTCTGGTACTGAAGTCAGGCTTCCCATCCTGTAATTACCAGGATTGCCTAAAAAGAATGGCTTATGCATGGGAATCTCCCTCTCATTCTCTGCAATGAAGACGGATGCACCGAATTAATTTAGCTTCTCTGCAATGGCCTTGTTTTCCTTGTTTTTAAATGAGGTGAAGTGCAGGAGGTGGGTAAGAAGAGATGATATGTAAGTTGGGCTTGTTGTGCCACAGAGAGGAAATAATACAACAAAAGGACGTAATTTTCCCCCCAACAGCATTTTTGCCCAACTATGTGAATAGGGAAGGATCTGTTATACAAACTGCGCCTGTCCATAATAAGATGCTTGTTACTTAAACCACTCCCCAGAACTCTTTGTTGTGAAGAACAAGACTGAAATACTCCATTTTAGATTAAACAGAACAGAAATAATGTGAGAATGAGAATGGAAACTGATAGAGGAGCTGCAGTATCTGAAGAACACATGCAAACATTGTTAACGTAACAGTAGTAGAAATTGATGGTATGTTGAAAAACAAATCAAGGGGAGATAATGGTATAAGGATACCTGTAGGTAATCAAGTACGAAAGCGTATGTTTGCCATTGCCACTAACTGTACAGAGAAAAAGTTCCTTTACTAATTGGCAGAAACTGAAGAACCATGCATTACATAACAGATTTTGTGTCAAAATTAGAAGAAAAACAGAAATCTGGCTGTTTGGTTGTTTCTTTTTAATACAGACAAGGTTTTAGTGAAAGGAATAATAATACTAAAACACAAGTAGTTAATGCTAATTGACTGTTTCTTAATGTTTATCCTCCATCTTGCTGTATTAAAAAAAACCTGTTGAAAGAAGTGCAAAAACAGCATATAACTTAACCGAGAAAGTTTAAATGGGTTCTACTGATGTTGTGTCTTCCTAAAACAAATGGAAGTGTTGAGATTGGTAGTGATTATAAATTCACAATAAGTAGGTGGCCTCCCCCAACCTATTATAATATTTACTCAGTGTTGCCAATTCTCATTATTTTGTCCTGAGTCTCATGATAATTATTGTGGCCCCTAAAGCCCGAACTCCTGGAGTCAAGTGGATATGTGATGATTTCAGCCTTCATTCTTAAAGAAAAAGTAGGGCTTTCAATTAATCGCAGTTAATGCTTGTGATTAACTGAAAACAAAATTAACACGTTAACGGCATTAATTGAATACTTCTGGGCGGGAAGGGAGGCATCAGCTGTGGAGGGACCTGACCATGTCCAGTCAGGCGCAGTAACCCAATCCACCTCCAGAGGGTGAGAAAAGAAGAGCAGAGAAGAGGAAGTGGCTCCCATCCCAGCTCCGGTGAGAAATAGGGATCCTGGCCACGCTGTGCCTCATTGTCCCCACCCAGCCCCTCGTTCCAGGAACTGATCCCCCCATGCCATGCCTCATTGCCCCTGGCTGGCTTCTTGCTCTGAGGATCAACGTTCCCCCCCCCCCCACACACACACACACCTGTATCATGCCCTATTGCCCCTGACCAGGCCCTCACTCCGGGGGTACCCCATAGAACACAGGGGCCTGGTGAGCTCAGCCTCCCTGCACCAGCCTCTCCTCCCCTGCCACATGGAGACAAGACTCCTCCCTCACCCTCATCCTTTCATTGCTTGCTTCCTCCCCTCCTTCCCCCCCCACCCCCCACCCCAGGAACACTGAATGCAGGTTTCTAAGATGAAACTCTTCCTCTTTGGAAATTAGGGAAGTCTGGCAAGCTTAGAAACCCAACCCAACAGGAGCATCATCAAGAATTCACCCTTCTCCTGTACAACTCACACCCCTCCCATCTTCAGAATACTGACTTTCTGAGATTAAAAAAAAATCTTTCCCCTAGACTCCTTTAGAGGAGTCTAAGCCAAGACTCCTCTAAAGAAGGAACAAGAAGTAGGACTGAGTGTACTTGTAGGCTCTAAAGTTTTGCATTGTTTTATTTTTGAGTGAAGTTCTATAAGAAAATAGTTCTACAATTTGATACAGAGATTGCATTACATTACTTGTATGAGGTGAATTGAAATACTATTATTTTGTTGCTTTTTTACAGTGCAAGTATTTGTAATAAAAATAATAATATAAAGTGAGCAGTGTATACTTTGTATGTTGCGTTGTAATTGAAATCAATATATTTGAAAATGTAGAAAGCATTAAAAATATTTAAATAAATGGTATTCTATTATTAACAGTGTGATTAAAACTGCGCTTCATTGCGATTAATTTTTTTTAATCGCTTGACAACCCTAAGACAAAGTAAGTTTCTAGCCTTCAGAGCTGTGGATAAAGCTTCAAAATGTGACCCTTGTATACTCTAAGGGCTCAAAAAGCAGGAGGAAAAAAAATCTAAATCTTTACATAATCTCGTGATTTTAAATCTCATGATTTTTGAACATTTAGGGCTGGTCTACACTGAGGGGGGATCGATCTAAAATACGCAACTTCAGCTACGAGAATAGCGAAGCTGAAGTCGACGTATCTTAGATCGATTTACCTCGGGTCCTCACGGCGTGGGATCGACAGCAGCAGCTCCCCCGTCAACTCCGCTTCCGCCTCTCACTCTGGTGGAGTTCCGGAGTCGACGGGGGGGGGGGGGTGCGTTCGGGGATCGATTTATCGCGTCTAGATGAGACATGATAAATCGATCCCCGATAGATCAGTTACTACCCGCCGGACCTACCCTTAGCGTAGTCAATACTGTTTACTTATATTGGGGAAGTGAGATTGTACATGATCACCACTACTTACAGCACCTACTGCAAACCAGGCAAACTTTACATGTGCTCTAGTGTTTTTATTGTCTGCACCTGTCTATACCAACCAATAGAAATGTGACAGAATGCACCCCTGTATTCACACCCTACACATGCCTTGTGATGTATCATTTGAAAACTCATAATTTGCTGATAAGTAATATTATGGTAAAATGCATGTAGCAACATGATGTACACTTATGAACATAAGTTGAAATCATGACTGAAGTGTTTCCCAGATAAGTCTGGGAGAGCCCAGGGTTGGGGCAGCAGGGGGTGCAGGTGAGGTGGGGGATGAGAGCCCAGGGCTGGGGTGGGGGGCAGCCAAAAATTGTTTTGCTTGGGGCTGCAAAAAACCTAGAGCTGGCCCTGATTCTTGGGGAGGGGTCCTGACCTTGAAGTATGGTCAGTAATTATGTTGGAAGCACGTGGTGAGAAACTTAGCTTTAAATGTAATATAATTTGTTAAATTAGTCACTAGAAGGCATTGTTATCTTTATTTTCTTGTAACCATTTTTTACTTTTATGCCTCAATGCCTGTACTCCCTTAAAATCTCTCTCTTTGTAGTTACAAAACTTGTATTTTTTTTATAAATCACTGTTTAAGTGTGTGGGCATCTCCATAGAAGGTGCTAAATTGGTATATACTATTCCCTTAAAGGAATAACAGACTTAATATATTTGGACTGTTCAGGAGAGGGCTGGGCAGTATACGATATGCATTTCTGGGGGGAAATCTCAGACTGGGCTTGTGTTGGGGTTCCCCTGCAGTATAACCAAGGCTGTGGAGTCCCAAAGTGTAACCCAAGTGTGACTGGCAGGGCACAGAATCTCAGAATGTGACTTGCGTGCTGAAGGCTGTTTGTGAGCAGCGTAGGTAGGTGCTACTGCAGCAAGGTATTGTGAGGCACACAATGTTGCAGGACAGAGGTGACGCAGCCTCTCACTGGTCTGGATTGCAGCCCGATATGTTACAGCTCGGGTGACCAGATGTCCCGATTTTATAGGGACAGTCCCGATTTTTCGGTCTTTTTCTTATATAGGCTCCTATTACCCCCCACCCCCGTCCCAATTTTTCACATTTGTTATCTGGTCACCCTAGTTACAGCCCACCAGGCTCTTGGCAAATTACCAGTGATTCCACTAAGTAGGCAAAGTTCGAGTACCTCCGCTTCACAGCCTTTATTAAGGATATGGGTCTGAGCTGGACTGAAGTTACGTGATAACTCTGTCATACTGAATATTCAAATTACCAATATCATAAGTGGAAGGAAGCTCCCCAGGCTGCTTAGTAGCAAAGATCAACGATCTGGTCTAAAGATGGACCACCAGAAAACATTGTTTTCCATTTACATCCCTCCAATCGTTCCCAGGGCCCTTCTAGCAGCTGAGCTTTCAGTGTGTGGCAAATGGAATGAGAGAGACTTCAGACGTCCGGAAATGGGTTTTTGAATAACCCTTCAAAGCACAGCAACAGCCGTCACTGACAGAGATACTTTCAAATCGCTCTGGCCGCCGGTAACCCCTCTCACAATGAGCCAGGCTGGGTAAATCCACTGTCACTGTGCTCGTTAGCCGCACAGGGCTGGAGCGAGCGCGTGCCGTGGTGACGCTCCCGTTCCATCCCTCTAACGTCCATCCCGCCTGGGCCCGCTCGCAGCTCCGCGGGAGCGGCGACAGCAACATCGAAATCCCCAGTGAACATGCGCAGACACCCCATACGTACGTCCCTGCACAACCAGCCTTCCCTGACGTTCCTTTCTAGGTAAGTTTACTTCCACGCACGCGCACAAAACACCCTTCACCGCACATTCAGTCCCGGGGTAGGGCTGGCGCACGCGCCGTTACAGGAAAAAACGGTGACGTCACATGGAGCAGAGGCTCGCGATATTTCGTTTTCCTCCCGTTTCGCTGTTACCGGCGGAGGCGTTGAGCAAGGGGGGGGGACTACGTGTGTGGCCCGCCCTGCGGGGAGGCGGAGTTATGAGGCTCCGCCCCGAGCTATGTGCTGCTGCCTTCGCCGCTTGCGGGACTTAGAGCGGCCGAGCAGCTGTGGTCCCTTCGCTGCCGCCCCGGGGGCCGGAGCATGAACATGAGCCTCGCGCCCGGGCCCCTGCAGTGAGGCCAGCCGGGCCCCGCGTTCTCTGCGCCATGAATCTGCACCAGGTGCTGACGGGCGCCGTGAACCCCGGGGACAACTGCTTCTCCGTGGGGAGCCTCCACGACCAGCCGCTCACGGTGAGTCCCGGGCCGGGCTGTCCCGACGTGCGCCCACCCCCTGGCGGGGCCTCTGTAGCCTGCCGGGCAGCCCCCCAGCGTTCCCAGGGCTACTCCCGGGTGCTGACCCCCCGCCCCTTCGGGCCCCCTCGCTCCGTCCTGCCCTCCCGCTGGGGACGTGACTCCTCTTCTCCCGGTCCCATCCGCCCTGCACCAGGCACAGGGTGGCCTGAACTAGCCGGGAGCCAGGTCGCTAACTGGATGCGTCCGGGAGGGGTGGGATTGGCATGGGTTGGTTCAGGTGCACAGAGAACACATGACCCGAGAGGCGGGGGAGCAGCACAACGCAGCTGATGAGATCAAAGTGTGATGAGTAGGGGCGCTTCATTTCCTGCCTTCTGTTGCTGCTGATAATATTATCGTACATTACAATAGCGCACACCCATGGTGTGTCCACGTACACACGCAGGATGACACAATACACAGTTTAAGGCCTATAGTACACCTGTTCAGAACTCCTATTGGAGGAGAAGTATTCACACCTTTTTTAAGATCATGATTAATGATGCTTGTGATGAAAAAGCTATAAGCAATAAGCCATAGTGTTTATATATATATATATATATATATATATATATATATATATATATATATAAGCAATGTTATGTTAAAATACATGTCATATAGTGTCTTTTAGAGATTTGCAAGTGTAAGTATGTGGTGCCTTAAAGTGAATCTACATGTCAGATTTCATAAATGTCAACTTGAAAACATGAGTAAAATATTTTAGAGTCCTTACACTGGCATAAGCTAACAATTGAGTTTTATTGCATTTTGAGTAGATGACGCTAAGGGCAACTCGACACTACAGCCCTACATCTGCGCAGTTGCACATCTGTATTGCATCTGGTGAAGACTTGTTATGCTGATCGGAGAGCCCTCTCCCGTCGGCATAATTACTCCATCTTGGCTAGAAGCAGAAGCTATGTTGTCTGGGAGAGTGTTTCTCACTGACATAGAGCTGGTGTGGACAGTATGAAATTTACGTTGCTTGGGGTGTGGGTGTGAGGCTTTTTCACATCCCTGAGCAGATAAGTTAGATTAACTTAAGCAATAGTGTAGACCTGCTGTAAGAGACATATAAGAGGTCCTTGAGAGTGGCACAGAAAAAAACCCTTAAAGATGGAGCTATTTTTTTAGCACATTTAATGTTCAGCAAGGCACTTTTTTTTTTGCCATGTAGTAACTCTGAATTATGTTCTAAAATCTTGAAGTTAAATCTAGTATTTCTGAACTTCCTGTTTGCATGCACCCTGCTGCTGGAAAGTAACTGTGCACAGCACTTTAAGTACAAATTAGGCTTCTGTACAGTTTTTAATTTTTGTTAATAAGGTTTTTTCTCTTTATCCTTTCACTCTCCAAAGCCCACTATTCCACCCTGCCTTTATTCAATAGAGTGACTAGTTTTATTTGAGTTTTGTTTGTCTATAAACGTGAATAGCATCCTCATCATAATAGACTATGGAGTTCAAAAGACTCAGTCTTGAGTCTAAATTTAAATTATTCTCTTCTATTTCTCTTCTCTCTCTGGTTTGGCTCCCTCTTTCTTGGGGTGCCTCATCATCTGAGTATCTTCTCATTCTTTTCCTATCTTTTCATATTAAATTATGCTAGTGGTGGCGTTGTTGTGCTTAAGTCTTTGGCTGGATGAAACTGTCGGGAACCTAGTCGGTTTTGCTTGGTACACAGTATATCAGAAGGGGCCCAAAGTAGAACTTAACAGATTTCCGTCAGGTTCGCTCTGGAGCAGCAGCACCCAAGGTAGTGCTATAAACTGTGAGATATCTTCAGTCTTGCACCCAGTTTAACTCACTGCCTAATCTGTTGGAGAGTGACTGCTAAACTTATTTTTAGTCTTTGTGCATAGTAGGCACACTTCTATGCTCCTCTGCTGAGTTTTTTTAACAAATACAACATTGGAAGACAAAATACTTGTTCACTATCTGACACTTTGATCCTGCAAGGTGTTCCATCTGGGGGACCTCTGCTGAACTAATGGAGGCTCGATGTCATCACAGGAATTTTCTTGAGTAGTTGCAGATTCAGAACCCTGCAAGTTGCTGCTCAAAAGAGGAAGTAATCAGAATAAAGCTTTGTTATAGACAGTCAGCTCAATCAGTTTCGGGGGAAAAAAAAAAGTTAAAAGTAACTAACAGTACTACACCTGCTTTTGGATCCACCTTTCAGATTTTCCCATTTGTTTAAATGTTTCTCTGCCTATTGTGGTGTGTGTATGACTCTCAAACAGCATGAAACTGTACGTGAAAAACAATGTAATTTCCTTTACAGCAAAGCGCCATTAATTGTGCAAAGTAAAGAAGCGAGACAAATCCAGAATTCTCTTATCTTTTACTTATACTAAAGTTTAGATCTGTCTTGTAATAACATTAGGTTCCTTTTTTAAAACTTCAAGTTATCAGGATCACTTCCATAGAATGACTGCTGAGCACCTCTGTCCAGTATTGCAGCCTGTCTGATTAGAAGAGTGTTTAGAACTCTAAAATGACCTGGAAGTGGTAGCTTTCTCTTGAGAGGGAGGAATATGCCAAACTGTACTGTTTTGAGTAATACTACCTTGAGAGACCTTTGTTTTCAAGAGCAGTTTTGACACAAATATAATCATAGGAATTTCTATATGTGTATTAAATCTTTTATAGATTTGTGGTGTGCAGGAAAGCATATTATTAATGGAATTTTTAGCCAGTAGTCACAAACTCGGAGAACAAAAATGTCCTTCATTGCCCTTTTTTTTTTTTTGGGGGGGGGGGGGGTGGTTCTCATGATGTACAACTTAATCAGATTTCTCCACACCTATTTGAATGAGTACAAAAAAGGTACTGTAAATAAGTTGAGTTGATCCCACTAGTTACTTTTCTACAAAGAAATGGCTGATCTTTCAATAGATGTACAAGGGTTGGAATACAAGCATTCTTCTCTCCCTAGTTATGTCATTACCAGTTAGTGCTTATACCATGATCACTTAGAAATGAAGAGTTAAATGTATGGGAAATATGAAACTTTACTTGAAATTTTAGTTAAACATTGGAAGTTTTTTAAAATGTCATGCAAAACAAAATGAAAATAACTACAAATAGAAGTAGCTCACAAATGCTGTGGGTTTTTTGTACCACTTGTGTTTAGTCCATGGACAGTGTTCTTCTAACCCTTCCACTCTACCCCAATAAATCTTAATGTTAACTGTCAAAATAGAACAAGAAGACTTCCTATGTTGTTTAGAAGAGATTTCAGGAAAATGGCCTTGGTGATCATACAGAAGCATAAGTTCTAGTCGGCCTCAAGTTTGGACCTCCCTCATAGTAACAATACAAAAATGATATGGTAGTTGGACTCAAACACCTGGAAACCCCGATGGATTATACTCTAGTTCATGGGTTCTCAATACAAGTCTTCATTGTATGCTCCTAGTATTAGTGATTCAAAACCTACTAAGTTCTACTGAACATGAAGTTCTGAGCACTTTTTTGTTTTCAGTTGTCTTGCATGTGATAAGTGAGAATATATGCACCTTGGAACATGCTGTTTGCTGATGACTTAGTGATATATGCAGAAGATTAAGACTGTAAGCCAACTTTGAACAGTGGCAACATAGATTTGAGCAGGCTGGACTTCACTTTGGTCTTACCAACATTCACTCTATGAGAACTGAAGGAAGACTCAGCATAAAGGATATCCCTCGGCCCGTGCCGCTTCCTGCAGCCCCCATTGGTCTGGGACAGCGAACCGCAGCCAGTGGAAGCCACGATCGGCCGAACCTGGGGACGCAGCAGGTAAAACCGGCCCAGCCTGCCAGGGTGCTTACCCTGGCGGGCCGCGTGCCAAAGGTTGCCGATCCCTGTCATGGGAAGAAAGCTTAGGGGGGAGAAAGAGAATTTAAGTACCTAGAATTAGTGCTTGCTGACAATGGTGCCCTCCTGAGTGATGCCCAGCATTGTAGTAAAGTTGCTCAGTGCAAATGGTAGGAGCTGACCCAAGTTCTTTGTGATTAAAAAAAAAATGCCAATAAGGTTAAGGGTGGTCAAATCACAGTTTTATACAATCCTAATGTACAGAACAGGGATTTACCCATTTCTTTTCTAGTGACTGGCTATGTTGTCCAAATGAAGCTGTTGAGATGATAGGAAACGAAGTGATCTTGTAAGGGATCCAATAAAGGTTGTTCCAATTGAAGACAAGTTGAGGGAGGCTATGCTATGTGGATATGTGCATATCCAGTGGAGACTTGAGAACTGTGTTGGTAAGATGTCTTTTGCAGGGATCTTCCCCTGGTTGTCTTCCGTCAATGACCAAAGTCTTGGTATGTGGACTGGATATCGGTTGACATCAGAGGCCTTGGCTACACTTACCGGCAAGTTCGACGGCTGGAAATCTAACTTCTGGGTTCGACTTATCGCGTCTAGTCTGGACGCGATAAGTCGAACCCGGAAGTGCTCGCCGTCGACTGCGGTACTCCAGCTCGCCGAGAGGAGTACCGCGGAGTCGACGGGGGAGCCTGCCTGCCGAGTGTGGACCAAGGTAAGTTTGAACTAATTCGAAATAAGGTACTTCGAACTTCAGCTACGTTATTCACGTAGCTGAAGTTGCGTACCTTAGTTCGAATTAGGGGGGGTAGTGTAGACCAAGCCAGAGAGACCAGTCTGCATTACGGCCTAGCATTCTATCATGAGTTTTGGAAGAAGGCTATAAAAGTTACTGACCTAAAATAGGGAAGTGGCAAGAAAGGAGACAATTTGTGAAGCCTAATGTATATTTGCTATTTTTAGCTTCAGTACACCTAAGATGAAGCTAAAATACAGGGAGTATATACTATCATTGTTGCTACTAATTCTCTGTTTTAGAGCCCACAAGTATGTAAGCCAAACTTCACCGAACTGCTACCTACTTGGCTTTTTCTCACATCTGCAGTATTTGAGTTTAAAGCAACTTGATCTGTAAGTTTAAGTATTACCTCCCACACTCGTCATGGATGCTACTTTAATATCTGAAGCATTCTTCAGGGTGTTGTTTTGAATTGTGTAATCAATACTGTCACCACAGTCTTTGTTGAATGGCTTTGCAGATGTTTACTTATTTATTTTTGCTTTAGTGACTCTTACAGTCCTTTTAAAAAAATCTTTATACTGTGATAACTTGTACTTTTCTGTTGTGAGTTTATAGTTGTTGACTCTACAATGTATAAAAATAGTTTAAGCTAGAGTTTGGAGGAACTTGGAAGTTCTAATAGTCATTACAAAATTTCAGGGAAGTATAAAAAAGCAAATGACTTGGTAATATGCATATTATACATTTCTCTAATCTAATGCTGTTACTTTACTGGAGAAGAAACTTCTGTTCCATTATGTTTTCTCTTAATTATTGGAATTGTCACTTAAAGAAAATATTGTTGGTGTGGCTCCATTTATTTAGTTATTTCTTTCAAAGATAATTTTTTACAAACTTGTTAATTTATTAATGTTAAGATGTCAGGTTTAAAAAGTAATAAATTTTGGAGGAAAGAGTATGCTGCAGCAATAATCTCATGAAATATTTTTTTATCACTAAAAAAGACAGGTGATAAATGCTGCAAGGTAAATGTTTACTTTCTTGCCTGACATTGAGTATGAGGAGAAAAACATGAAATAAAAAATGTACATGTAATTACTATATAGTTGAGGAGAACCATTTAATAAATAGCCTTGCCTGAATTCTGTCCAATAGTTAATCATGACTGAGCTTTGGAACATTAATGCTAGCTTCTTTGTGTTTTTGTGGAACGGAGACATTTTTAAACTTTCTGCCACACTTGGACTCATCTCTGGTGCAGGACAAGTGACAGTTTTAAGGTTCATTTTGTTCAGCCCAACAAAAATAGGTACTTCATGCTATTTGAAAGCACAATAGATAGGGGAATTCTGGTATAAAGCTTTGTTCCCAGTTCAAGTACATTATGTTTTAAAATCTTTACACTTTTACCTGCAATAGCTTTTCAATACAGTTCGGGGTTCCATTTGAAAAAAGGGGGTGGGGAGGAGAATCCTCCTTTAAGATATGTATAGTTGTCTGGTAATTAAGGCAGTTTTTTTTACATGCATGTAAAAATTAGTAGCAATGCTTGTAAAAACTCTTTTTTAAAAAGATAATAGACACAATGCATGGCTTGGCATAAAGATTCTGTTGAGAGTCTCCTGGGAATAACCTGTCTAACTGACTTGTTGCTTGTAACGCCTTTACTTGTCAGTCCTATACATGTGCAGGAAAGGAGCCTTTTATTTTGTGCACCATATTTCCTGATTTAGCAGAAATTAGCTGCTTTAGTAAATTACATTTTTTTATGTGCAAATTCAGGGTTATAATTTAAAAAAAAAATCCTGCACATAATTCTTAACTCTTACAGATACGTGATTGTACCAATAGAAGATTTATTTTCTTATGTTTAAGGAGTTAGTTAGGTACAATTTTCACTTTAGAAAAAAATAAGAATTTTGTAGCAGTTAAATTATTGGCTGTAATATCTTCTGTTAACAGTTCTGTAAAATTGCCTTAGTGTTATCTTCAAAGGAAAACATTTGCTAATCCTCTCTCAAGAAACTTAGGATGCAGGGATAAAATAGCTAAAAGCTGGATAAGAAGCAAATAGAAAGGAGGTGAAAATCCAATACCAGATGCAAATTCGCTTCTCTCAGTCTTAGGTGCACAGAAAGATGTTTAATTTTCTAAATCCAGATATGTGGTGGCAAGACATCAGCTAGTAAAATCCTTGTTTCCGTAGTTGTAACTGGTTTTACCCTGTTTGCTTTTGTTCGCTGGTTTTAAAAACATTGTTTAACATACATACCAAGAGCATGATAAGGTCAACAATATCTGCTTGTTTCATTGCACAGACTACTCCACAAATAACCTAGGACATTTTAATCTTTAAAGGTGACTTTAACTTCCCAGATATAGATTGGAGGACAAGTGCTACTAATGATGATAGGGCCAAGATTTTCCTGGATGGGATAGCTGAACCAACAAGAGGTGATGGCATTTTAGATTTAGTATTGTTGCGTAGCGAGGACCTCAAAGAAGAATTAGTTATAGTGGACAACCTTGATTTGAGTGATCATGAACTAATTCAGTTTCAACTAAATGGAAGGGTAAACAAAAATAAGTCTGCAATTAGGTTCCTTGATTTCACCTAAACAAATATTTTGGGTCCGTTTTTAATAAGGGTACTGAGCTTCGGGGTGGTGGCAGGGGGGCTAACGAAAATAAGGATGTGGAAGCTAAACTGAAACAGCTTAATGGGATCAAATTTGGGGGCTTGGATAATCACCATCCAAGAATATTAAAGGAAATAGCACATGAAATTGCAAGCCCAACAGTAGGGATTTTTAATGATCTGTAAACTCGAGGGTCATACCCTATGACTGGAGAATTGCTACTATAGTTCTTTTTAAGAAAGGAAAAAAGTGATCTGTGAAACTACAGGCCAGTTAGTTTGACCTCAATTGTATGCAAGCTTTTGGAACAAATTTTGAAAGAGAAAGTAGTTAAGAATATAGAGCTGAATGGTAATTGGGATAAAATAGAACATAGTTTTACAAAAGATAGATTGTGCCAGACCAACCTGATCTTCTTTAAGAAAACCGATTAAATTTTTTTTTTTAGAGAAAGGAAATACAGTAGATCCAATCTATGTGGATTTCAGAAAGGCATTTGATACTATTCCCTATGAGAAATTATTAATTAAATTGGAGAAGATTAGGATTAATATGAGACTTGAAAGGAAGATAAGGAACTGGTTAAAGTGAGGCTACACTGGGTCATACTGAAAGGTGATCTGTCAGGCTGGACAGAGGTTGCTAGTGAAGTTCCTCAGGGATCGGTTTTGGGACCAATCTTAATTAACCTTTTCATTAATGACCTTGGCACAAAAAGTGGAAGTGTACTAATAAAATTTGTGGCTGACACAAAGTTGGGAGGTATTGTCAATATGGAGGTCCGAAATATTATACAAGAATTTGGACAACCTTGAAAACTGTAGTAATAGAAATGGGATGAAATTTAATAGTGAGACGTGCAAGGGACTAACAACAAGAAGTTTTGCTATAAGCTAAGGATTTATCAGTTGGAAGCGACAGGGGGAGAAAGACCTGGGTGTATTGGTCAGTTGTAAGAGGACTGTGAGCTGTGAATGTGATATGGCTGTGAAAAAAGCTAATGGAATCCTAGGATGCATCAAGCGAGATATTTCCAGTAGAGATAGGGCAGTGTTAGTACCATTATACAAGGCACTGGTGAGACCTCATCCAGAATGCTGTGTGCAGTTCTGGTCTCCCATGTTTAAGAACAATGAATTCAAACTGGAATATGTGCAGAAAATCTATCTTATGAGAGTAGACTCAAAGAGCTTGGCTTATTTAGCCTAACAAAATGAAGGCTGAGGGGAGATATGATTGCTTTCTATAAATACATCAGAGGGATGAGTACCAGGGAGGGAGAGTTCTTATTTAAAAGATAAGGGCCAATGTTGACACAAGAACAAGTGGTATAAATTGTCCATCAACAAGTTTAGGCTTGTTAGATCAATGTTTCTAATCATCAGAGGAGTGAAGTTCTGGAATAGCCTTCCAAGCAAGCAGTGGGGGCAAAAAACCTACCTGGCTTCAAGACTGAACTTGATAAGTTTATGGAGGGGATGGTAGGATGAGACTGATGACAATGGCATGTGGCCCATCTCCAACTGCTAGTAGCGAATATCCCGAATGGCCGGAGATGGAACACTAGCTGGAGAGGGCTCTGAGTTACTACAGAGAATTCTTTCCCAGGTGTGTGGCGGGTGGGTCTTGCTGACATGTTCACGGTCTAATTTATCATCATATTTGGGGTTAGAAAGGAATTTTCCCTCAGATCAGATTAGCAGAGACCCTGGGCGTTTTTCACCTTCCTCTGTAGCATGGGATTTGGGTCACTTGCAGGTTTAGATTAGAATAAATGATAGATTCTCTGTAACTTGGAGTCCTCAAATTGTGATTTGAGGATTTCAGTAACTCAGCCAAACATTAGGGGTCTATAACAGGAGTGGATGTGTAAGGTTCTGTGGCTTGCAATGTGCAGGAGGTCAGACTAAGAGCAGAAGTCACCATCATGATCATCTAAAGTCTGAGTAATATTTCTAGATTACATTCCATATACATATGCTGATAAAGGTACTTCCTCTTTTTGGAAAACTGTATGAAAACTTTATGCTTATTTGTAATCTGTGATTTACAAATTACCCCATCACTTCATTGTGATAATTATTATAATCCCAGAAAAATATACCAGGAAGCTAGTTGTTGTTTGGGGACCTTTGTGTGCTAGCATAAGGCAATCAGGATTGAGGCTTTGTGGTGGGTGTTATACAGATGTACAGTCCTGCCAGTAAGAGCTTGTATTAAGACTGAATCAAGGGGTGGGTGTAGAAGAGAAGGAAAGGGAGAAAAGTTGCAATAAAAGGAATGTGACGTTACGCATACTTATTACATATCTATTTGTAAATTATAAGTAGACTAGAGATACTAAAGTCTCTGCAGGCCACCTGCTGGTGTCAGGTGTAAGGTCCTGCAGCTAGCCTGCTTACCTGCTAGCTTAACACCCCTCCCACCCCCAAGCAGTCTAACAAAGAAACCTGGGCCCCAGTCGGGCCACCTGATTGTCTAACCTGCCCAATTGGCTCAGGGGATCAGAAGGCCCTTCTCTTAAGATCAGCAAAAGTAGCAGACTGCTCAAAGTATTCATCCAAGGTTACGATAGCCTTGGCCCCTGGAATCCCCCACTCCAGGTAACTTAGCTCTGACCCTCAGCTCCAATTTCAGACTACCGATTCCTGCTCTAACCACTAGGCATGAGTGCCCACTTTCCGGTCTTTGACAGCTAACCATCATCAAGTGGTAGTTTACTGTAGTACTCCGAGTTAAAGACCAGAAAGGAACACTAAATCATCTAGTCTAACATCCTGCATATCACAGGCCGCCAACATCACCCAGCATCCACACGTTAAAGCTGGTTTTGTTTCACTTGTTAAAGGATTATAACCCACAGGAGTGGGTTGTCATTTTAGAGATATAATAGCTGCTTTATGGAGGGATTTGGTAAGAGTCTTCCATGCTGCAACATGTCTTCAGCCCTTCTTCCATATACAATTGTGGAAGAAGCCCGTCTCCATCTCCCTGTATATTTCTGTATTTGGCAGAGTGGGAAAGGATGAAGCAGTAAGATGCAACAGTGGATAGGTGGGAATAGAGCCTGTTGCAGTTCCACTTGCACAACAATTTCCATTACTGTCCTAATTCACATACTCACTTTTTTTACACACAGTCATCCCCCTTCCGCTTCCCATCCCCACAGTCACCCCAGGCACTTAACTTCTTTGCTTATTTTTCATATCAGTGATCTCCCAAAGATGGAGGTCTGAACAAAATCACTCCTAGGTGAGTGTTTTTTAACATGAGGAAAATTTTCTTTTCTCACCACATGTAAAAGGTTTTCAAACAAGCTTCAAAACATTTAATTGGAGACTAGTTTATCCATTCAGAATGCTGCTTCAAAGATCATTTTCCTAGCCCATCACATATGAGCCCCCCCCCTTTTCATCTTTCCACTGACTCCCCCTTCTTGCTTATGCCAAACATAAGCTTCTTGTCTTCACTTCAAAGGCTATTTATGGCCTATCCCTGCATTACCTATCGTTGCTCATTTACTATCGAGATGTCAACTCCTGCTGGCCCATGGGTGCCAGAAAGAGGAGCACGAAGAGCAACTTTAGGTGCACTTTCATGACAATGGAAAAAAGGCACATCCCTGACATCAGGGCAAACTTCAAGTCCCTGTTCCAAAGCACAAAGTCAGTAGAGCTTCTGACAGCCATTTTGTTGAGAAATATTTTAGATGGGCAAAACTTACTTTTTCACTCTCATTCTGAAAAGTGGCTGAATAGTGTTTGCTAAACATATCCGAAAAAATTGTCTGAGGCAAGCAAACAGCATAAAAAAAATCAGCCTAAATGGTTGAAATTTGTCAAACTTTCAAGCAATTGAAAACAAGGTCTTATTATGGAAAGTATTGGGCACCCTTTAGGTTTTGCTACTCGCATTATCTATAATAGTACCACCCTTGTTTAAATTTAGATGTTATTGAAAAGTAAAAGCTCTATGTACATGTATATTATATTTGCAATAGTTTGTAAAAAATTAACTAGTTAAAACAAAATGTCTGAACAGCAAATATAATATTCTGTAATCTTGTATTATGCTTGTATGTGGCTTCTCCCTTGGAAATGCAAGTCTGATACTTACGAAACAGGGAAGTTCTGCCTATAGCTCCTCAAACTAACAGTTCCTAGAATTAATGGATAATTCCTGCCAATAGAACAGACTGTCACAAATCTAGCTTTGGTGCTGTTAAATTAGATCTCTGATTATGGCTTGTTACTACTTGGAAAATTACTATTCTGTGGCTAGACACTATGGTGTCAGCCACCCTAGAGAGTCTCATAGATAGGACTGTAATGTACTGTTAATTAAGGCAGGCAGCGAATGATTTAATTCTCTCTGAGTCTTGAAGAGTTTAAGCATAGATGTACTGTGTAGAAAGAATGCCGTCTTAAATCTGTTACTAATTTTATGAAATTCTTCTCCCTACTCATTTTAGCTTTATCCTCTTCCAGAGTAGTTGGAAGGGTGTAAATAGATATTTCTCAAGTCAAAACTAAGTTCTCTTAACTAAATAATTATGGCATCAGATGTTTCCTACACAGTGTACTGGTTGGCATCTTCCAAGGAGCAAAATACCCCATATGTGGTGGCGTCAATATTCATTTTTTCCTATTAAGTTTTAAAGTTTACCACAGGTCTTTGCACCCCTTTTTGTACATTCTTATGGTTCTAAAGTACAGAACTGCTTTGCTCAGAACTATCTGTTACTCTATTAGATGTCTTAAAGTATGCTCTTTGTCACATCTACATAACCAAGCATGTGGGTCTTCATTCTTTTACTGCAGTTCTTGAGACAGACCAGACCTATGGGTTACTGGCACATGAGTAGGGTCTCTTCATCAGGAGATAGGTTGTTTTGCTTCCAGCAGCCTTAGACTTGTTCTAAAGACCCTCAAGTTTTTGTCACGTCTGGCCCTACGATTTCTTTTAATTTGTCTCTTTGAGGTACAGGAGTGTCCTCCAGTCAGATTGATGTGGGAAGACAAAACAAAGCATGAGGCAGAAGATGCTTCTGAGCGGTGTTCTTCCAAAAGTGTGTAGAAGATTATTTCTGCTTGTCTGGGACAAATTCCTCTTAAATGTGCTCAAGTCTCTCCTTTCAGGTGTTTGTTTCAACCTGTTAACAAGGAGCAGCACTGGAAGTAATCTTTTATGCTGAGCAATATTCTAAGGGCAGGCAAGTTTAAGCCACCTCATGCTACTGTCAGCACTGCATTGGTTGGTGCTTTTTGAAACATACATACAGCAGAAGACCACTGCACTGCAGCTTTCACTTGACTAGATCAGCATCATGCACTCCCTGCTTTCAGATAAATGTTGGTGAGTGCAGAGTAGTTCAGTACTACAGATAACCCTCTTTGGCAGTACTTGTCACCTGCCACATCAACAAGACTATGGCATAACTGTAGCTCCTCCAAACAGGTCTCGTCAAACTGAGACAGCAATAGTAAAGGAACGTCAGAGGCCTGTCACCAGCAGAGCTCCCCTGTATGTGTCTGTTAGTCAAGGGGCCAAAGAACAGAGTACTCCTACCTACACATTTGGCACCATCAGCTTTGTGGTTAGTCAGACTCTTGGGAATGAATACTGCCCCATCAGCTTCACTGTACAACAACCAAATAGTAGGGTCTTCCGAGAGCTGAGAAGCTGAAGACTTTTCTCTTTATGGTAATTGGCAACTGCTTTCTCAAGGCCTCGTCAGCCATTGGTTCTTTGGGACCAGCCATCTTTGGCAAGGTGCAATCATGCCAATATAGGGCTTACTCCTACTGTGAGGCTAGCAGAAGGTTTCAAATGTGTGGTATGTGCCAATCAATGTAAATTTTGAATGGCAGAGAAAGTACATTGACCTTGGTCTTACACTGAAAGCTATTATAAATATGCACTTCAACATTATATTTGATTCTCAATAATAATAATAATTAATAATAATTAGGGCTGTCAAATGATTAAAAAAAATCACCATTAAAAAATCACGATTAATCATGTGATTAATCGCACTGTTAATAAATACCATTTATTTAAATAATTTGGATGTTTTCTACGTTTTCAAATATATTGATTTCAGTTGCAACACAGAATACAAAGTGTACAGTGCTCACTTTATATTTTTGATTACAAGTATTTGCACTGTCAAAAAAAAAGGAAATAGTATTTTTCAATTCACCTAATACAAGTGCTGTAGTGCAGTCTCTTTATCATGAAAGTTGAACTTACAAATGTAGAATTATATAAAAAAACCTGCATTCAAAAATAAAACAAAGTAAAATTTTAGAGCCTGCAAGTCCACTAAGTCCTACTTCTTGTTCAGTCAATCGTTCAAGTCTGTTTACATTTGCAGGAAATAATGCTGTCCGCTTCTTGTTTACAATGGCACCTGAAAGTGAGAACAGGCATTCTCATGGCACTGCTGTAGCCAGCATTGCAAGATATTTACGTGCCAGATGTGCTAAAGATTCATCTGTCCCTTCATACTTCAACCACCATTCCAGCGGACATGCGTGCCTGCTGATGACGGGTTCTGCTCGATAACAATCCAAAGCAGTTTGAACTGACGCATGTTCATTTTCATTATCTGAGTCAGATGCCATCAGCAGAAGGTTGATGGCTTTTTTGAGGGTTCGGGTTCTGTAGTTTCCGCATCGGAGTGTTGCTCTTTTAAGACATAAGAAAGCATGCTCCACACCTCACCCCTCTCAGATTTTGGAATGCACTTCAGACTGCTATAACATGAAAAATATGGCAGAATGCGAGTAAAACAGAGCAGGGGTCATACGATTCTCCCCCGAAGAGTTCAGTCACAAATTTAAATAACGCATTATTTTTTTTACGAGTGTCATCAGCATGGAAGCATGTCCTCTGGAATGGTGGCCAAAGCATGAAGGGACATACAAATGTTTAGCATATCTGGCACGTAAATACCTTGCAATGCCGGATACAAAAGTGCCATGCAAATGCCTGTTCTCACTTTCTAGTGACATTGTTAATAAGAATCCAGCAGCATTATCGCCTGTAAATGTAAACAAAATTGTTTGTCTTAGCAATTGGCTGAACAAAAAGTAGGACTGAGTGGACTTCGTTTTGTTTTTGAGTCCAGTTATGTTAAAAACAAACACCCTACATTTGTAAATTGCACTTTCACCACAGAGATTGCACTACAGTACAGAAATTCCCCACTTAACGTCCTATCGCTTAACGTTCTTTCGATCTTACATTCCTGCTCAATTACAGAACATGCTCCATTTTAAGTTGTGTAATGCTTTGCTATAACGTCGTTTGGCTGCCTGCTTTGTCCACACTTGTCAGCCCACCTATCAGGGCACCCCTTACCCACCCTCTCCCCCCCCCCCACAGTGCCTCCCGCCTGCAGGAGACCCTGCGGATCAGTGCCTTCCCCCTCGCCTCCTGCCCGCGGCGTTCACGGGTGGGGGAGGAGTGAGGACTTGGCGCGCAGGCTTCCCCTGCCTCCCGAACACCACAAGCCAGCTGACTGCCGTGGGCGGGAGGCAGGAAAGAGAGGGGGGAGCCTGCGTGCTGAGTCCTCGCTCCTCCGCCCTTCCTCCTGCCCCCTGAACATTGCAAGCCAGCTGATTGCCATGGGCAAGAGGGAGGGGGGAGGAGCGAGGACGTGGCGCACCTCCCCCCTCTATCCCCTGCCTCCTGCCCAAGGCAATCAGCTGGCTTGTGGTGTTCAGGAGGCATGGGAGGGAGGGAAAGCCTGTGCGCTGTGTCCTCACTCCTGCTTCCTGAACGCTGCAAGCCAGTTGATTGCTGCGGGGAGCGGGGAGGAGCAAGGATGCGGCGTGTAAAGTAAAAGGGGGGGAGAAGAAGCGGGTTAAGGGTGGAGGCTTGGGGGAAGGGGTGGAGTGGGTGGGCTGAGGGTTGAGCCCCCTGCCCCTGGTGCTTGCAGAGTATGGGAAGCTGCTGCTGCGCAACGTGCTTCTCCTAGCCTACAGCACTTTCAGCCTCCTTGCCTGCCTCATTGTCTCCAGTGCCAGTGGGCTGTGCCTGTGTGGGGTAAGGCGGGGACACCTCCCCACTGTAATACTGTACTGTATGGCAAAAAAAAAAAATTCCCTGGAACCTAACCCCCCCATTTACATTCATTCTTATGGGGAAATTGGATTCGCTTAGCATCGTTTCCCTTTGTCGCATTTTTCAGGAACGTAACTACAACGTTAAGTGAGGAGTTACTGTTCTTGTATGAGGTGAATTGAAAAGTACTATTTTTTATAATAATTTTAACAATGGAGTTAACGAACGTATGAGCATAGTGGTAAGACAGTGGTGCATCTACAATTCACAGAAAGGATATCAGAGTGGTGTTGCTTAGTGTCATATGCAGTTGAAGTGGAGAAAGGTCATTGTTCATGAGAGTAACTATAATATGGGACTAAGAGAAGGAGCTTTGTAAAGCTATATCTATAAAGCAATACAGTAGAACCCTGTATATCCAACCCTCCATTATCTTACTCTCTGTATTAACTGAACAACCAGCGCACATAGGTCCAGAAGCACGCAGTCTCTCTTGTGGCCGCGAGACAGCACTGCAGCCTCATACTTCCCCAAGGCTCTGCCCATTCACTCCATTTCCCCCCCTCTCTCCATCATTCACTCCCCCCCTCACTTTCACTAGGCAGGGGCTTGGGGTGTGGGAGGAGGTGCAGGCTCTGGGCTGGGGCTGAGGGATTCAGAGTGTGGGAGGGAGCTCCAGGCTGGGGCAGGGGGTTGGGGGGCAGAAGGGGGTGAGGGGTGCAAGCTCTGGGAGGCAGCTTGGGTGTGGGCTCAGGGCTGGGGCAGGAGATTGGAGTGCAGGAGGGGGTGCAAGGTGAAGGCTCCAGCCGGGAGGCACTTACCACAGGCAGCTCCTGGTTGGCAGCGCAGTGGGGCTAAGGCAGGCTCCCTTCCTGCCCTGCCCCCACACCGCTCCTGGAAGCGACTGGCATGTCTCTGTGGCCCCTGGGTGGGGGGGCAGGCAACTCCGTGCGCCACTGCTGCCCCTGCCCCCCAGCGCCAACCCCTCCAGAGCTGCGGGGGCAGTGCTTGTGGCCCTGGGCAGGGGGCAGCGGGTCTTCACATGCTGCCCGCAAGTGCCACCCCCGCGGGGTAGATGCGGAGTCAGCACTGCAGAGTGAGGGCAGCGTGTGGAGCAGCCTGCTCCCCTCTCCCACCTGGGCCTTGGAGACATGCTGCCAGTCGCTTCTGGGGCCAGGGCAGGCAGGGAGCCTGCCTTAGACCTGCTGCGCTGCCGGACTTTTAGCAGCCGGAGATTGCTATCGACTGGCAGAGGCTCCAGGATCGACCAGTCGATCACGATCTACTGGTTGGTGACCACTGGTCTACATGAATGATGATGAACCAAGGATAGCTTCTATAAAGAAGTGCATCAAAAGGGATATCTGTACTTTACTGATTTTATCTTCATATAGTATCTAGAGGTTGTAGATTTGCTGTAACTCTTGTTTTGTTTCTTTTTACAGGCTTATGCATCAGGATGTGATATCGTTATATTGGGGACTGATTTTGAAAGATTACAAATAATCCCTGGAGCAAAACATGGGAATATTCAAGTGGGATGTGTGGACTGCTCAATGCAGCAAGGGAAGGTATGTAGTAATGTTACTAATAATGCTCAGACCACGTTGTAGTGTTAATTTATGGGAGGGATCACCACATAATAGTGCTTTCCAGGTAGTTACAAAGCTCACAGTTTAAGCACAAACGAGTAGACAGAGGTCAAGGGAATAACAATAGACAAAACTTAATTTACTGAATTTACTGTAGGCAGCATAGCAGAAGTGCCTCTCAAATAAAGAATTAATGGCATTCGGGGAGAGGGACCTTGCAAATGAGCTCAGGAAGTTGTACAATGCATAGGTAGCTGCATGGAAGAAGGCACAGAGGGGATTGTGAAAATCTGACAAGTTGAGGAGGTTGTGAGTATTGGCGAAGGTCCTGTTACGTGTGTGTGTGTGTGTGTGTGTGTATTGATAGATATAGATATAATATATACACATACTAACTTCATGTTAGTAAGTATGTGAATATGATGCCATGGTGCATAAGCAACACAGAGATTTGTATTCCCAGTAGAGCGTTGACAGGTTGGTAAAAGGAGACTGTTCATTATTTATTCACATTAAATATAAGAAAACCTATTCTGAACCTACTAGTCTGTATAATTGGATGATCTTACTATTGTTACCCTTGTCCTCTCTTCCTTTTCTTTTCACCTGCTGCATTTTACCTCTATTACTAAAGCACTATTTCGGGCAGAGGCCATGTCTTCTGTGTTTCAACAGCACTTAGCGCAAGAAGGCCCTGATCTTATCTAGAGCTTTTGAATACTACCACAGTAACAAGCTACTTGTATGAAAAAGAAACAGATTACATTCTTGAAATTGTCATTCATGGATGATCTTGACATCTTGCTATGCAACATAACTTAAGTTCATTTGGCTCAAATGTTCTGCATATGTTAGTCATTTTAATCAAAATATTTAAGTATTAACCAGTCCAACCTAGAAAGTTTTAACTACATAGCCGTTGAACACTAATGTTTCCAAGCAAATAATGTGCACAAGTGGAAAGTTCTAATGTGGATTAACTGCTCACTTATGTGATGACTATGTCAAGTGATGAATCTGCTAAGCAATGATAGGCCAGGATACAGAGGGGACTAATCTGGTGCTGTCTTTTGATTGGAAGCTAATAGGGCAGCCTCGGAAAGATCTGTGGGAGAATGGCTGTCGATAAGGGTGGGAAGCAGTGAGAAGCTTCTGGTGCAACTGAGCTGGGGGTTTCCAGAGTTACTTCTATGGCCAGGTCTGTTTTGATTTAAGAATAACAGGTGTTATGTAAATGAACAAATTACACAATACCTGATTCTGACTCCAGTTGATCTCCAGCAATTAAATTGGTTTGCTGCAAGTAGAACAGGACAAATAATTGACTCTTTGGGTCATTTTCAGTTCCAGAAAGCTGGGGGGAAATGGTTGGGTTGAACTGAATAAAAAAATTCGCAAAAGTTTCAACAAACTGAAAAAGTATGGGTTTTTTTTGGGTTGAACAAGACAAAGATGTGACCAAATTGGAGAATCTACAGGGGAGCAACAAAAATAGGAAATTTTGAAAACATGACCTATGGGGAAAGGCTGAAAGAATTGGGCATATTTAGTCATGAGCGGAGAAGACTGGAGGGGGAGCCTTGGACAGGACCTAAGTCTTCAGATATGCAAAAGATTGTTTATAAAGAGGAAATGGATCAGTAGTTCTCCATGTTCACCAAGGGTTTGGACAAGAAGTTATCATCTTAGAGTGCAGCAAGAGCGATTTAGATTATGTATTAGGAACAATTTTTAATGGTAAAGATAGCTAAGCACTGGAATAGGTTACTGAGTGCCAATCTCAGACAGCATGACCGTTACCAAGTGAGTCTGGAATCCCCATCGTTGGTGGTTTTTGAGACCATGTTAGATAGACAGACAACTGTCAGGGATGATCAAAGTATATTTAATCCTGTCTCAGCATATGGAGATGGACTAGACTTCCTCAGCTCCCTTCCAGCCCTACATTTCTATGATTCCCTGTCACTTGACCTTGAAATTCCTTGTTTCTGGGCATGTTTGTTTAAAGGCCTAGATTCACAAAACAGATGGAAGAGGGAGGTAGTAGTGTCTTCATAACTTTAGCCCAATGGTTCAGCATTCACAAGGAATGTGGGACATGAGGATTCAGTTCCCACATCTGCCTGATGTGGAGCAGGGATTTGAACTTGGGCTTCCCACATCCCAGATGAGAACCCTGACCATAGCCTGGTGGTTAATCATTATCTCTCCCTGGCGTTAAGGATTTGTCAAACTATGGAAGAGTTGCTGTCCTGATAAAATGATCATATCTGTGATGTCCTCCTATATTACTTTTTCCAAAAGGGCTTAGACTAGGGGTCGGCAGCCTTTCAGAAGTGGTGTGCCTAGTCTTCATTTATTCACTCTAATTTAAGGTTTCACGTGCCAGTAATACATTTTAATATTTTTAGAAGATCTCTTTCTATAAGTCTATAACTAAACTATTGTTGTATGTAAAGTAAAAAGGTTTTTAAAATGTTTAAGAAGCTTCATTTAAAATTAAATTAAAATGCAGAGCCCCCCCCCCCCCCCCCCCCCCCCCCCGGACTGGTGGCCAGGACCCAGGCAGTGTGAGTGTCACTGAAAATCAGCTTACTTGTCGCCTTTGGCACGCGTGCCATAGGTTGTCTACCCCTGGCTTAGACAATCTGCAGACTGTGTAAGCAGAAATCTTAAATTTAAAGACATTGTGATGCCACCCCTAAATGTCTGTGTAAGCATGTGTCTTGTCACTACGTTAACTTTTGCTACATGTATGTAAGTGTTCTAACTTCATAGTCTAGGCCATGGGTGGCCAAACTTAGCCACCCTCCAAGCGGCAAACGATAATCTTCAGAAGTTTGAGAGCCAGGTGCAGCAGGGTGGTGGGGCTAGGGGCTAAAAACTCTAGATGCCCATCCCCGCTGGGTAGAAATCCCTAGCTCTACCACCCCACCACAGGGCAGAAAGCCCCAAACTCCCTTCCAGTCTGGTAAGCGGAGAATGCCGGGGTGGGGAGTTCCGTCACCCACACTTCAACTATAAAAGAGCTGCATGCGCGGTTTGGCCACCTTTGGTCTAGAGTCTAGACCAAGGAAGTATGTATGTGGTCTTTACTGATACAGTATAATCAGTGGCACAGAAATCTTCACAAAGAATGTGGTATGAATGCCCTCAGTAGTGTATTTGTCTACTGAAGGTTTGATAAATTATATATTTCTATACTTCTGAATGTGTGATTTGCCCCTCCTCTCCCCCCCCCCCAATTTTATTCTTTACTCTGAATTGGAGTTTCTAATGTTTTGGGCTTGTCATTTTGGTAACTGCAACCTTCTTGTATACTCTTTTAAATCTTAAATTGATAATCTCACCTTGACTTCAGTATAATGAAGGTAATGTTGGATCAAAGCTATGTGTTGATAGTTCATTTCTGTTTTTAGATGCTTTAAATTAGAAATGGGTTTTAGCCTTCTGTATTATACATTCTTTCACTTAAACGAAGAGTTGGTAGTCTAGTTGGGAAGAATCGACCAGTCCTTCCCTGGGGGCAGGAGCGGCGCCAGGGTTTTTGCCACCCTAGGCAGCAGCGCTCCTCCTCTGAGCATTCGGCAGCTTGGGTTCTTCCGCTCCACGTCTTTGGGGCACTTCGGCGGCGGGTCCCGGAGCGAGTGAAGGACCCGCCGCCGAATTTCCGCCGAGGGCAGCAAAATGCCGGCCCCCAAATCCTGCCGCCCTAGGTGACCGCCGGCCCTGCCTGGGAGAAGTGTTTAAGTTTTAGGACCAGGTGGTTAGCAGAGGACACAACTAGATTTGTAAACAATCCAAAATATATTGGATGTAGTCTTGTACAGTAAGACACAATTTTAAAATGCAAAAGCAGGACTTTCCTGAAATCTAGGTGAAGCATTAACTTTTTTGCTTTAGAGACAGTTAATGAATTATAATGTTTCTTGATTTTCTCAGACTGTCTTTCTATGTTGGACATCTACATATTCTATTTTAGTCTAGTGCACTAGAATCCTGTGGAGAAACTGAAATATAGCTTCCTATTCAAAGACATTTCATCCTTCAGTGATTATGCAACTATATCCACTGTCTGGTTAACAGTCACACAGTGTCTATATATACACACCAATGTGCACATTTAGGATAATTATTTTTATATATATATATATATAAGAGGCTATTTACTGATATATATCAGTAAATAGCCTCTAACAAGTTTATTTACAGGTCATATTTGTCACTTTTTAAGCACTGTACAAACAGTACAGATGCATATAAAATAACATTAGTGTAAAGTGTCAGCCATTTGGTCAAGATGACTAAGCAAATATGCCTGCAGATACCTCTGTATATTGCCAATGCCAAGCATTCAAAAGTCATGACTCAGACCCCCTGGTGCTCCCCTCCCACAAAATTGACTTTAAATCCTCACATTTTTAAATAATAAAATTGGAGAGTTTGGGGGTGAGGAAGAAGGTTGCCTTCTGGTTTCTGAAAAGCCAGGATAAATTTTTAAAAACCAAAAGCTGAGTCACACAACATGATTGCTGGAGCTTTAAGGGGGAAAAAAAAAAAACCAAATATGAGGGGATTCTGATAAACCTTCCAAGGAGTGAAATTCTGGAACAGCCATCCATGGGAGCAGTGGGGGCAAAAAGCCTAACTGGCTTCAAATCTGAGCTTGATAAATTTATGGAGGGGATGATAGGGTGGGACTGCCTACAATGTCATGTAGCCCATCAGCAACTGTCAGTAGCAAAAATTCCCAACTGCTGGAGACAGGACTCTAGATGAGGAGGGATCTGAGTTACTTCAGAGAATTCTTTCCCAAACCTCTGTCTGGCAGGTCTTGTCCATATGCTCAGGGTCTAACTGACTGCTGTATTTGGGGTCGGGAAGGAATTTTCCCCCAGATCAGACTGGCAGAGGGCCCAGTGTGTGTGTTTCGTCTCCTTCTGTAGCATGGGTCACGGGTCACTTGCCAGTTTAAAATAGTGTAAACCGGTGAATTATCTGTAAATTGAAGTCTTTAAACCATGATTTGAGGACTTCAGTAACTCAGCGAGAGGTTAGAGATCTATTTCAGGAATGGGTAAGGTTCCGAGGCCAGCAATGTGCAGGAGGTCAGACTAGATGATAACGATGGTCCCTTCTGATCTTAAAGTCAATGAGTCTAACACTTACTTTTGATAATTTATTATTTCATTAGTTATATTGAATTCTGCAAATCAAAGCTAAGAGTACTGTTGCTTCAATTTGCTTTTATCTTTATCTACTTTTACCTGTGCACCTCTGGTTTTACTGGGAGACCAGCAGTAGGAGGATACATTTGCATATTTTGTTTTGATGTGAGGAGTAATCTTGTGAAGTACGATCAGGTGATAAATATCACATAAAGCTACTGATCGGCACATTAGCAAAGTGCTGCAGTTTTCCTCTTTAATCAGTTCAACTGCAAGGTTGCAATAGCAGCCGCAAATCATTAGTTAGAAGACCAAGATTTTGAAAGTATACTTTAAATCTTCCCAGTTCAAATTCTGAATTCTAATGTCTATGAAAATCTCATTATCCATAGGGTTTGGTAATGCTGGGTTATTCCACTTTACCAAATCTTGATGGCAGAGCAAAAATTTTCTTTTGCAGTTCTTTCCTGCGTTGACATCGGCCTTTCAGAGCTCTTTGATGGCATGAGTGCAGATGTTTCTACACAGTCTTGTTCCTCTGCGCTCAGAAAAAGGATTCCCTACAGTCATGAAATAATTAGCATAAAAAGAGTAATGATTGCCTTGGCAAGCTAGCATTTTCTTGGTCTAGACAGGATGTTAGTTACTTTTGAATTTCAACAAAATATTATTTCCTGCAGCTAGCTGAATTGTACCAGTGTCACTCTGTGCTTCACTTATAACTTAAGTTGATCTAGACACTTCAGTCATATTCGGTGTGTTCCAATTGATAACTTTCTCAATTATTCATCATCCCTGCTGAGATTTTCCATACCTGATCCTTCTGAAGGGGAATACATTTGGAAAGCTTGAGTAAAAGTGATTCAGCTGTTTATATGCTAAGAGAAGGAGAAGTACTTCTTTTTTTTAATCGTTCTAGTGCATCAGAAATTTTTGGTACAAACTTTGACATTGAGCAGGAAGATGGTTCCTAGATCAGATGTGTCATTTGGTGACAATCAGTTCAGAATTGATTAGTCTAATGGTTAGAAATAGCCTTCCCACATGCATCCTATGTTTTATTTAAAATAATACTTTATTTTACTGATCCCTGCCTTATTCCATACCCATCTTCACAGAATTCCACTCAGTTCATGCATAAGAATAATGGGAATAGAATATTGAGAGATCACTTTTTCGAAAGAAAGGGGGTGTTTGTATGTGAAATCAGGATGGAGGTGAGAAGAGTATTTTTGCCTAATGGATTAAAAAATGTGACCATGAACTGGTAATTTACATTGTCATAATGCATATGCAGCCTTACTTCGTAACTTTTTCTGACTTTTTTGAGTTCATCTCATTGGAACCTTAATCGAATACAGTAAACTGTACTTTAACATACTTTTTGAATACAGTAAACATATGGAAGGTCAGTTCTGTCCTTGTGTGCTAAATAGCATTTAACAGCAAATCTATGGCCTTTTCAGTGATTCTCTTTGTCTCCAGAAGAAATGTGATGCTTTTGTTGCATTTTCACCTTTGCTTCTTATCTGCTTGTGGACGACAATACAACCCAGGAAGAGGGCATAGACCCCATTGTTGGGTGAGTGCAATATGGATGGCTCCTGTGAAATTCAGAGGATTAAGGTTTATGAAGAGGTACAACCAAAATAAATGTGTGCTCGGAAACAATGCAGGTTGCATTGATTGTTCTAAGTCATGATTTGCTACCTTCAGTATGTTAGGGGGCCCCTTACATTCCCTGTTACAGTTTTGGTTTGGGGAAAGTGGCAAGGGAGAGCAAAGCCTTTGCCTGAGGGCAGCCTCTTCTTTCTGGGTGAGTTACAGAAATGACTTAGTAGAGCTACATGGGCCTTCTTTAAAATTCATCAGTGCCTCCCCACCCAAAGTATTCTCACTATTATGATGCCAGGGGTGCAGTGAACATACATAACTTTTCTGATGGTCACACAGTAGTAGTAGTCCTTAAAGTAGAACCTCAAAGATACGAACACCAGAGTTACGGACTGACCAGTCAACCAGACACCATGTGAAATCGGAAGTAAGCAATCAGGCAGCAGCAGAGACCAACAAAAAAGCCAATACTGTGCTGCATCTTTAAAGGTAGGCACATTTGGATTGCCTGTTCTCTCTTTCCCTGCCCCCCCCCCCCCCCGCCCCGCCCGCGCCATGTGTGGGGCAGCCACTTACAGCAAGATGCTATAATGTTATCCTAAACCACAATATTGGTTATACCAGTGTTGCGTTAAGAATTACAATTCTTAAGTTTACATCTCCATCTCAGTATTTTACTTTGAGTTCCTGTGGAAGAAACTATTCTAACTACTCTCAGAATAGTATATGTATTTGCAGAATCACAAAAATATGGCAATGATAAAGATTAAGTACAAAATGTAGGGCAAATATTAGCTAGAGATGTGTTTTAAAAACATGGCTTCTTTAGGCTTTTTGCAGCTTTGACAGAATTATAGTTGGCATATTTGGGTCATGCTGACATGTAAGTTACTTGAAGAGTCTGATGCAGGCTTCTTTTTTTTTTTTTTTTTTTTAAATGTGGAGGTTTTTCCTCTCAGAATTTAAACCTCTAGCTTTTGTTTAAATTTACTTGCAACTTAGGTATGACAAAATCACATTCTGTAAAATGCTACTTCAACTGCTTTTTATACTAGAAATGAAAAGATATCATATAACGTTAATGGTTTATTTGTAATCCACATTCTTATGATGATTTTACAGAAATAACTTGAGCCATAATTTTATGGACATGGACTATTATGCTGTCTATATAGTCTAATAAGAGGTCAGAATTAGAGTCAGTGGTAGGGTCTCTCTCATATTTGTAGTTAGTAGTTCTTGTTTTTATGACAAGCTCTAGGTAGTGTGATGACTCTCAGCCTGAGGCTTTTAAGGGGCATTTAAGTGTTCATAGGTCTGCATGTAACTTTTCCTATATTTGTTCTGATAACTTGTCCTGGGAGAAAATAATAGGGTGGATGGATTTAAATCAGTGAGATTTAAATAATTAACCAGGGAATCTTGATCTAAATCTATTTTGTATTTTGCATTTGTCCTTTATTTAGTTTGCTAAAGAAAGTTTGATAATAATTGCTTGATAACCATTAAAACATGCTGATTTGCAATTAAATATAGCCTTTATATTAAAATTGGTGCTGCCTTTTGCACATGAGGACGATTACTCTATATCTATTCACATGTTTAAGCAATTCTATAGCTTAACTCACATTTAGACAGATGCTTAATTATTTAAAATTTTTATTTAAATTGGAAAATGGTGAATTATGCATTTCTTATTTACTAGATTTTGTACTTGTGATTTGTCATATGTTTAGATGGAAATTTGAATGCAATTAAATGCAAAAAAAAGAAAGGCATTTTAAAGTTTTTAATTAGTTACATAAAACTACCTTAAATGTGCTTGATACGTAAGAAAATTGTTTAAACAAAGGAAGTTAGTGAATTATGAACTGATTATTTGTTTCTTCAAGATTTTACAACTAGTAGATCTCATTCTCTCATACCTACTTTTTATTCATAGATTGGAAGAGAAAAACAAGCTTTCTTGCTCTTTCAACTTTTTATTTATTTATTTGGTATTCATTTTTCATTGAACTGAACTAGTCACACTGAAATGAAGAAAATGTTCTCTGTGCACCTACAGCAGAAGAGGCTACTGTTGTCAAAAGCTGTTTTATCACTTAAGCCCTCTGGTTCCAGGAGCTTAACGTGTGGTTTCCTGCTTACATCAGTTCAGTGGCTTGACTTTCTTTAAAACTTGGCAGTAAATAGATGCTGCTTAACTATTTTTTAAACTTAATTTAAATGGTTTTACTAGATTAGAATAAATTCAGGTCTTAATATAAGTTGGCATAATTTCAAATAGGGTTATTTATTTAAGAATCTGTATTGAAGTTAAATTTAAAAAAAATATGATTTAAATAAACACAATTTTTATCTCTTTTCCCCTCCTCACCCCCCCCCCCGACTTTTATCCACCCTGGAAAATGACGGTTGAAAACATATGAGCAAATATGCTTATACGTGTGGTTAGCACCAAGACTCTCATTGGTCCCCAAATAAGGCTGTCTTTATTGTAAGCTTTATTTAGTACTCTTGATAAAAATATTAACTATTGTTTTATGATTGTACTATATTTTGTAGCTCTATATGACTGTCTATTTAAGTGGCTCTCATGCTTTCAGACACTCAGTGGCACAATTCGATATGTTAACAGTGAAAAAGCGGATTGATTGATGAAATGATTTTCATCCTTTCCACAGCGTATTAAAAATGGAGTCCAACAACTTTTCTTAAAGTGGCTACCTAAATTGCGTGTGGAAAAACTCTTGATACTAGACTGACGATTCATATTAAAATTGGTATCCAATACACTTACGCTTATGGTGGCTGATCCTCAGGTCTTAACCAGAAATATAGTTGTAGGCGAACAGTTTTTTCTAGTACTTCAAGTTTCAAACTTTGCAATATGTTTTAAAGATTTTCTTATTCTGGTATGTTCCTCAAGTTCTGGTCCTTGAGTCAGAAGGAAATAGAGAGACAAGCTCAAGAATATAGAGGGAAATATTTTTACAAAGAATGAATGAAAGTAGAATCAATAATCCACATCTCAAATTAAAATTTAAATTAATATTTTTGTTTTGTTTTATGTAACTTTTTATTTTAGATTGCAGCGTCTTATGGAAACATGATTTGTATTTTTGAACCAGTTACTGTCCTGAAACAGAAGAGCAATCATCCTGCTGTAAGTGAATGAACTGTCTTAATAGAAACTTAAGCTGCCTTGAAAAGTTTAAATAATTGCTATGGTTTACTTTTATTCCTTGGGAGTTGCCTTTTCTGAAATACAAGATGAGATACCAATTTAAAATTGGGATATAGGATGTTTATTGTGTGAAAAAGGGGTGGGGCACATGCTAGTTAAAATGCCACTTTATTATACCTCTTCATGATACATCAGAAGGGAATACATTGGACCAATCCATAATAACAATACATAGTAATTGTTTCATTTGTGCAGTGATTCATCTGTGCAAATCTGTGATTCGCTCTCTCTGACCCTGGCCAATACCAGAAGAAGGTGCAAAAAGCTCAAAATGGAGTACTGTAACCTGTGCACAGGGAAGTTTGCTTTTAAGCCAGCTAGTAAATGATATGTTTACACCCTGCTGCATATGGATTTATAATGGTTGTTTTTATCCTTATGTGCATCTTAAGTACTTTCACAAATTCTACTAATTATTTTGCAAAGCATTTTTTAGAATATATTTATCTGTAGATTTCAAAGGGTTTTATAATGGTTGGTAAAAACTGTACTCTCATATTCCACATAGTGTGACTTCCTTTGGTGTGGGCAAATTTGTGGATTAGCCTTGTGTTTATCAGTTTGACATGGATCCTAATCTTGATTCTTTTAGGTGCTGATTTATGTGATTTAGAGCAGGTTACTTAATCTCTGAATCCCCTTTTCTTAGCATACTTTACAAGAGTATTGAGTCTTACTTGAGCCTATGCAAAATGCCATGTAAGTGCAAAGTATTAAGATGATACAAGGGTACAAATACAACACAGTGAATTTAGCTTCCATCTTGTGTGAATTCCATCAGATCCATATGGCTTATAGAGGTTGCAACACAATTTCCTATCGCCTAGGGGATTTAAGAAATCTACTTCCTGAACTATGCTTACTTTATGAAGTTTCTAAGACATACATAGTACCTATGGGTAATTCAGAAAGCTCTTTTCCAGCTGATATAGATTTCCTACACTTTGTAAAAGATGTGCATGCTTTAAAAAGTCTGGAAGGTTTTATATTAGTAGACATTCCATTTAATTACTCCACCCTCCAAATGCTCTTCAAAATTAGCCAAGGATGCTAGTTTTCACTAAGACTAAATTAAAATAAGATTTAATGTTCTAGATAAAGCTATTAATCCTTCTAATTTGTCTGAATTCTAAATTGTTAACAAATCAAGATGCAAGTGAGTCTCTCAGTTTTTAGACCCTTCGTATCTCTTCATATTTCTTGAAACAGGAAATCACAGCTGTGACTTGTATGGCCTTGACTTATCCATTCCGAGAAATGCCAAATGTCTGTTGCCTAGTAAAACTTTGAATGCCATACAGGCATAGTATTTCAGTAATTATATATTAAATGGGAAATCATTAAATGTATTGTATTGTAAATATCTCACTTAAGCTAATGAAGTTGCTAATACTTCTGATTGTAGGGGGTGTATTACCAGTGGCAGAAGTGTGGTCAAATTTTACTGGACTCTATAGCACATAATATAACATGGGATCCCACAGGTAAGACTGGAATTAACTAAAACTTCTAATTGTTTAATATCACACGTTAAGTTTGAATTCTTTTTTAGGGAGAAGAGATGATTTCCTTTTGTTATAGCAAAACACGATATGTCCAGGGAATATGAGGAGAGTGTTGTGAATGCCACTTGTCACCTGCATTCTAAGACGCTTATATGTATTTTCAATGAGAGACTTTTTATTTAAAAAAAAAAAAAAAAGTGTCTGCATCTCACTCATATCCCAACAAACCAATGGTCTATAATGTTGTCCTATCCTTTAGAAGTGTCCAGTGCGGGCTGCTTTTAAAAAAAAGTGGGATGGTGGCATTAAAAAAATGGTATGAAAGAGGGACGTTTGAACACTTCATTCCTTTACCGCAATTGGGGGTAGTGATAACAAGGTGCCAGGTTTGATAGCTCTTGTAATTAGATCCTCATTATTTCATATACTCTTCTTTCAAAATATTAGTATCATTAGCTGTATTATTACAGAAGTGCCTAGATGTCTTTTGTTGAACAAATGCAACCTACTTTGGAAAAAGTGTAGAACAAGTGTGCTTTTATGTATTTGGACCACAGATGTCCAAATTAAACATAAAACATGACTTAATATGTAAAAATAAATGTTGTCTTCTTTTGTAAGGTCTATCCAGTCTAACAAGGTTTTGCTGCATATGGCACCTTGTAGGATTATGCCCATTGCATTAGTTTCTTTTGTGTATAGAAAAGGAGACATTATTTGTAGTATGTTTTGACTCTTGCCAGTGTTTGTGGTACAGATTAATTGGCCTTTTTTTCACTATAGAAAGCTATGCCTCATAATTTGATTTGTACATGTTATAATTTTAAACTTCTTGTAGGCACTCGTCTCTTGACTGGTTCCAGCTGTCTGCGGCTTTGGTCCAATGTTAATTTGGAAAATCAATCTGAAGATGGCAATCCTGAAAGAACAGATGTTAGCTTTGGGGACTGGAGGTGTATATGGCAATGCAAGTAAGAAACGAGTTTACAAAAAACATGAAACCTCAATAAAAGCAAAATTGACTTTTGTTGTTGTCCATTTTTTCCACATGAAACTCTTAATGAATTACAGTGGTGTGTCATCCTGCTATGTATGAAATTTCTGAAATATTACTGAAGACATGAATCTGTTCCGTCCTTCAAATTATTATATATGGGTGGTACTAAACACATTTCATTCTGCTTCCCAGATTAGTTTGGCTGCTTGAAAGTGGTTGGTGTGTGGTTTTTGTTGTTGTTGTTGTTGTTGTTTTTTTTTTTTTGTGTGTGGAGAAGATCAAAAATTGTAGTTTGCCCTACTGAAATATATTGATAAAACCAGTTATACCAGGTATCTCTCACTTCCTGCAAAAGCAAGGAAAATGTGGGAAGCAGTGAATTCAAATAGAAGTAGTACTAATGTGTGAGATCATAAAGGCTAGAAGAACAGAAATCTTAGGTAACTTACAACTATTTTGGGACTACTGGCTTACTATAATTAAGGGAATTAAGTGAAACTTGGCTCCCTATCTAGATCCTTTATAAATAAGGTTCTTCAAATGATTGTCCACACGGATTCCTCTCTTGGTTCACATCGCCATGATATTGGATTCTTTAGACCAGTAATGTGCATTAAGGCTACACCGTAGATGTCCTCTGTCCTCCCATCTAACAACATGAAGGGCTGAGCAGACCCAGCTGCCCCTGAGTTCCTTCTTACCATTCATGGCAGTGAGATGGAATCCCTGCAATGTCCACCTGTTTTGTGCGCACACTTTGCTAGCATTAGTGTGGTGTTAATATTGTTAATTAGGTGTTAGTCTTTTCATCCATTGGCACAAAAAAACGTAAGTCATATATTTAGTTTATAGGCTAGATGATACCCCTTTCCAGCTGTGGATCTACTGACATATTCCTAGCTAAATCCCAGAGATTCAAAACCTGTCCCCCCTGTGAAACTTAATGTAGTTTTAACAACGGATACCACAGGTGCTGCTTTTGACTCAGGCTCAACAGTCAAAGGGAGCTTCGGGGCGTGGTATCCACGGGTGAGGGCAGTGCGCGGCGGAGCCTCCTGCCCCACCCCACCCCCAGGAGCCACCGCCAGACACATCCGAACACCTCCTGCATCCTGAACCCTCTAACCCCCAGACGTGAGCCCCTTAATCCCCTGCCCTGGGCCCCCTCCTGCACTCTGCACCCCCTTCTGCACCCCAACCCCCTGCCCTGAGTCCCCTAATCCCCTGCCTTGAGGAACTAAAAGCCACCCTGACTAAGGACCACTGAGAGCCTGCGCTTCCCTCCAGAGCTGGAGGCATCCAATTCATCAGCACATGCCATAGTCATATCTGTGGAGATCAGAAGACTGGAGGTCCAACCACAATTTAAGACCTTCCCTTTGGGGGTAACTTACTTAATTCTAAAACAGAGGAGACCTTCCACTTGTTGAAGGACTTCAGGGCTTTTTTTAGATCTGGATATTAGGTCATCACTAATTAAGAAGCAAGTAATACCACAGGATTGCTTCAGGCAGCATCCCCTTACCCAGGTCTGTTAGAGAGAGAGAGAAGCAGAGAGGTTCCATTGACATCCCTCCAGCTCTTATTCCACCGCTGTACAATCTGCATCTTTTGCCCGGTAGCAGGTTTGCTGCCAGTGTCTAGACCCTGACAAAACTGCTTATTCCAGTGCAAAACAAGGAATTTAGAAACATCGTTTCCCTTCCTTGTTCCTTTGGGGTCAAATTCCCTTTACTGGACTGCTGCAGCACAGAACTTGATCAATAGTTGACATTGCCTTTCTGGGAGAGGAGCTTTAGGATTACAGTAGAGCACTTTAGAATGTGAGAATTTCCCCTCTGTCTGCTGAGCACTTAAAGTGACTTTGATGCCCAGAAATGGGAATGTATTTAACCTTCTTTCTAGAAGCTTGTGTATTAAATCTGCATTTCTTCTGGCTCCCTCACTCTATTCAGTGTAACTTAGCCCAGCTGCCATTTCAACCCATTTTTCACAGGCTTTTCTCACCAACACAGCAGTGGTCTAGCCTATACTAGCAGATCATTTATAAGGCCTTCTTTGTTCTCAGGTAATACTTCATTTGAAAATTAGAGTTAGGGTCCCAGAGAATCACCAATTCTAATTTAGGGTTTCATCTACTTGTTCTGCTGCAGACGGAAGTTTCTCCCCAAATTTTCATGCCTCCCAGATGAGGAGTTTAGAAGTCTTATACTAAAACCTGAAGATCACTTCTATTAGGGGAAGGGATCTGTTAAATATATTTTAGTGTTTTTGCTGCTAGATTATTTTCAACATCACATCTTGAAATGTTTCATGGACATATAAATAATGGATTTTAGTATGAACTAGTTTTGTTATGGAAATTTTCTCATAATGCAGTCGGGTCCCAAAGTTTTTTTTTTTTTTTTTTTTTTTTTTTTTTTTTTTTTTTTATTGTAGCATATGGAGCAGGTACTCTGTCTTTGGGAAAACACTGCAGTGTTGCTCCTTTTATAAATTTTATAGCTAAATTAGTTGAGGTTGTGCGGAACATAACAATCTGTAACTGACAATCGTATTTTTGTTCAAAGCAGTAAGGGTAGGGGGAATCAGAATTTGAGATGTTTCGCAAAGATCTTTATAATAGTGGCTTCATTCATGCCCATGTCTTTGATAATCTTGGAGAATCCATTTAGAAAAATCTGAAGGATTAGTTCAAAATGGAACTACCTGCTTTCCCAGTCAAGGTACTCAGCAAGAACTCTCAACATAACAGGCAATCTTTCTGGCCATTTTCTTCTCCTGGCGGTATTATTTCCAACTTTCCAGGATAGAGGTCAACCCAGATACTCCAGCAACTGAAACAGAAGGTAAACAAAAGGTTTAGGACTCTTTCAGACCAAGAATAAAATGAAATGTTTTCCTTTCTACTTTTGGACCAGTTCAATTGTAGTATTCTGTAGAGTTTCCAGCAAGTCCCTCTCTTCCCCTCTCCTTTCTACTATGGCAATGAACTTGCATTTGCACAGATTTATTTTCAAATATAAGTTCTAACATCTCACTGCATCATCCAGATGCTTTTTTTCAGGTTGTTTATAGTTCCTGTGAAAAGTGGATTCTGTTCTATTTTAGTGTGTAACAGAAATAAGATAAAACATAGAAAATACTCTTTCTTTCAAGAAATGGCTTAATTTTTACTTTTTGTTTCATAAATCTCAAAAATGTGAGATCTGGTCACAGTAGTTCTCACTTCCTGCTATTAATTTTAATTTTATTTGGAATATAATGTATAATGGTGTCTAAGATCATGTAGGCTATTAGGTCACATCTAGAAAGAGGGTACTTAGGTCTGTCTTAGATTGATTCAAAACCTAAAACACAAATACCATCTCTGGAGTTTGCCTATCTTTTGAGCTCATTTTTAAGACTTATCAAGTGATAATTTTCCTGGTTTTAAACTTTTTTTTTTGTTTTTCTTCCAATAGTCAGCTCAGATAGTTGCATCATGACATTGGAAGAGGGATGTCATCTTTCTGTCTTGTGTGCTTGTATCAATGTGTGTGTTACCCAGTTTCTTCAAATAACCAAAATGGTTTGGGAAATAAATCTAGACAGAGCATCTGCATTGCTGACCACAGTATAAAGATGGTGACTGGTACATTATGGAAGCATCCCTTTTTTTCAGTATCTTATTTCACCCCTCATAAAACTTTTCAGATTTCACAGTCAGGAATCAATCTTCAATAATGTGTATACACTCCTGTTGGGTAACTGTCTATTAAAATTATAAACTTTCCATAATTAAGAGTGTGCAAGAGGATTTGTGGGATTTAATATATCTAGAACATGGATATGTACCTTTGTCTAAATCAACTCCAATCTGATGGAGACATCACATAAATTCTAATGGTGTCCACCCCTATTGGAGCCCACCCTAAACTGAGTACTGTTAGACACTGAACTACTGAAATTGTGGCTTTGTTGTTATAAAGCTTTCTGACTTGCATCACTGAGTTTTGTCTTATGATTATGCTCTGATAGGTATTCATCACAATATAGATGAATTGATGACCAGCTTGTCACTTATAGATTTGTCATTGGTTAAGCCTTACATTTTAGATTTTTCATTTTTATAAAAATCCAAGGTTAATGGAAATTTTAATCACTGAAAAAACCTCAATAGTTACAATTCCAACATCCATACAGTAGCTGAGTGCACAAACAGTGAAAGCCTACATATTTTTCAATGGAAGTGAAGTGAAGTACAGTGCAGTGAGAGCACAACCTAATTAACTAGATTAAAAAAAAATCTTTGTTTTAATTATCAGGCTAACAAACAGTAATGAGGAATACTTCAAATAGTGTGTTTAGATTTTAAAAACAAAAGAAAAAATCAGAGTACTGCTTTAATGTATTTCTCTGGGATGTATGGTGCAGGAAGAGAAGAAGTGTTCTTATGGTTTGTTCATGGAAAAAGTTGAGTGGAATTGAATTTGAAGTATGCGTGAGGTGGGGGTTGAGCGCATCTGGGAGAAGCAGTTTAAGACCAAACCATTAGGACCCACCTCATCACAATCACATTGTCTCTGGCAGGAGACAGCAGGTCATCTGAACCCCATGTCTCTGCTAACCACAGCCTTCCTTTGACACTTCAGCTGTAGAAGAGTCTCCTCACAGCGCCCCATAGCTTGCGCTAATAGTGCTTGAGTCTGATGATACAACTGCAGAATATGAAACTAAACCTAAAATACAAAGAATTTTTCATAAAACACCAAAGAAATAACTCTGTATTCTGTGCTTCTGAAACTTTTTTTACCTTATTTATGTTGCTACATTTTTGAATTATCAAATTGTTTTTTTTAATTCTTTATTTTACAGAACTGCTTCCCAAGTTTATCTAATGAAATTTTCACCAGATGGGGAATTCTTTGCTACTGCAGGAAAGGTAAATAATTTTGGTATGACAGAATTATGTTCCTTTAGAAAGGTAATGAAATAATGCAGAACTTGACTGCATCCGTTTTTTGAAAAACAGGAGAAGTAATACTTGTTTTTTTCTTTTTTATAATTCAGAATGTCAGTAGCTTCCAAAAATTCTCTTATGCATCTCCTAATACTGTTTAGTGACCGCTTTGAGTAATTGGGAGGGCTAAAATTCAGACAGGAAACCCTACAGATTTAGTTCTAGCAGAGTACTACCTTTGTTTCTGTTTTGAGTAGACAATAGTTCAGTGCCAAAACATAAGACATTAGGAAGTGAACAGTCTGTTCCAGAGGAGTAGGCCCATGAAACGAAAATTGGATGTGATTCCTTACTAAAAAGTAAATGGAAAATATTGGAGCTTTTTCTTAATGTTTAAAAATACATTTTCGAAGAGAAGCTGATGTGCTAACATGAGTGACAGCACCTGTTAAGCAATCTGTTGCACAAAAAGTATCTCTTTATCCCATTAAAATATAGACTCTCTGGAAGTTGGCTGAGCAATCAGACTGGCTGAAACTTTTGAATGTTTGACATGTAAGCATTAAATCTTAAGGTTCTTAAATAAGCCTGCATGGAAACTTATGCCTCCATGATCAGTGTCTTCTAATAGGTACCCATGTTAGTGTCAAATGTCTGTGGCAGCTTACAAATTTAGCTTTGGAAACTTGGTAGTGAACAAGTTCAAGCTACTAAAGCACTGATTGGTTGCAGCAGCTTGGGAATGGTATTCAAGGCGAAACCACCACCATGTTGTCCCATCTCTAACAGTGCTAACCACATGATCTGCCAACTTCTACTTCTAGAAAAGCTATTTAATTTTCCTTACTCAGTCTTCAAAAGAGAATACAAAACTTAATGCTGTGGAATCAGGGAGAAGGGAACTCAAGGTGGTATGATGGGTGCACTGGAAAACAGTATTGTTTGTTCATGTTGGAGCCTGCAGTGTCTGTGGAGAGTATGTACATAGGCTATCTATTGATGCTATTAATGCTATCATTCTTGTTCAAAGGGGACTTAAATACTGACATGACATCACAAGAAGGTCCTGTCAGAATGTTCTTGAACCATGTCCAGAGCCATATTCTGAGAATTGATAATTTTGGAAATCAGTTGCTCAAAATATCTTACAGTGAAGATCATATAACATTAAGGTTATGGATAAAAAGTTTCTGATTTCCGGAAATGAAACAAGGCTCCCATAGTATGTGTATGGTTGGTAGTAAATTGACTCAGTTTGCTTGACTTCAGTAATACAGCTGTTCCCATAAATGATTGCCAATACCGAAGTGTAACGTTTGTAGTATATTCTTGCATAATAGGCAGACATTTTTACAGCTACAGATAGTTCCCTAAAGCATGTTGCAATCCTTAAGACATACTAGTTGATTTACTGGGATAAAAGCTTTTGATGTACAAATTGTGACCAAAAGAAATCAATGTATAATGTCACATTGCAAAATCAAAAAACAAAAGGGATAAAGCCAGTTTGTCATGTTGTTAAAGCAATATGAGGAGAATAATATTGGAAAGTTGACCGTAACTAACCTAGTTCCATATGTAAGTGCAGAATCTTCTAAATCTTAATCTTTTTTTATTTTCTTTTATCTCTGGCTTAGTTACACTGGAGAAGATCTCAAACAGGAGAACTGGGTCATTGCAGATTGTTTGATTCCTTCTTTCTCACATAAGATGCTGATCAGGGAGGTTATTTGATGCTAGAAATGCCTAGTGTCCACAAAATGCTTCAGTGGCAGCTCTATCCTTAAGGAAATGCTTACTGATGACTTTCATATTCAGTTTTTGGATTATCTTTGTTTATTTTAGATCAGTCCATAATGTTAAATGTGTGTGTGTTCTCATGCATAAAATGAAATGTCCTTTTGGTGGGACAGGTTCTGGAGGCAGGTATCTTCCCCCACACTGTGGGCTTAATTATGAGTATCTTATCATGTCATTAATTTACCTTTGCCTTATATTCCTGGTGTTCAAAATAGAAGTCCTTTTGGTCACTTTTTCTGTGAAATAAGCTGATAAAAATGCAACCACTCAGTCACTGCAATAATGTGGCTCCAAATCTAGGATAGTTCTGGTGAGTGAGACTCTCTGACTGTTAGAGCGGAGAAGGATCTTGTCTTTCATGGACATAATGGTCCATGTACTGTAGCTTTGTTTGAGTCTCTTGAGGTTTTTCCATCACCAGCATTTCCTTTCTCTTGCATTGGCTTTTCTTTCATAGAACATCTGAGAATAAGTGATCTATAGGGATGAGGAGAGGGTTCTTTACTGCCACCATGTCAGTGTGATCATAATGGACTTGCTTGTTAGAAACCTAGAACATTGACGTTTTGGCTGGGTTGTTTTTTTTTTTTTTTTTTCATTGGGATGTTCCCAAGATTAACTGGGCCCTTGAGTCTTCACTGTATGGAAGGTGTTGTCTGACCAAGATATGGTACAGTTCTTGAGCCCTTTGTTTGTGACTAGGCCGAAGATCCTGTCTCTCTAGGCATAGTTAGAGACAATCTGGAGAACTGAACAGTAGATGTGCCTAAATTTCTTCATTATCCTGAATGTCTTAGGTGTTTGTGTAGTTTTCTCAAGTCAGTGGCCTGGATTCTCCTGTTTACAGGTGTAAGTCAGAATTAACTCCGCTGAAGTTGATGGAATTGCACAAGTTGAAACCATGACAGAATATCTCAGCAGCTCCTCCAGGAATTCCATGCTGTTAGGATGTTCAGACAACCAAGAGGAGGTGGGGATTTGACATGAGCAAGACTAAGGCAAAGTCTACACTATGACTTTGGTATAACTTAGGTCACTAAGGGGTGTGACTAAGCCACCCTCTTGAGTAATGTAAGTTATACCACCCTAAGCACCAGTGTGAACAGCACTACGTTGGTGGGAGAACTTCTCCTGCTGACATAGCTACCACCTCTTGCGGAAGTTGATTTATTATGGCTATGGGAGAGCTCTCTCCTGTCAGCATAGAGTATCTTCACTAGATGTACTATAGCGGTGCAGCTTCACTGATGTAGTGTAGAGTACCCCTAAAAGGGAATTCTCTCACCATCTAGGACAGAATCTAGGATTTCTATAGCACCATTTGGTCTTTGAAAAGTTTTTTATATTGGGCAGACAAGGAAGGCCTGAAGCTTACTGAGTGACTTAATTCACTGCCACCAGACAAATGATACTCTATGTAAAAAGCCTTGTCAGGCGATATTCAAGGCTTTCAAATGCATCAACTTAATATCATCTAGAATCTGTGGGAACTAGTTGAAAATTTTCAGCTGAAATTTCCCAAAGTGTGTGGTGATGTAAATCATCTATTTGAATTTGTGAGCGAGAACTATTGATTTTTACATCAATTTAATCAGGTTTTACATTTGAACTTTTTATTTACCAACAAGGTTGACTTTTAGTGGTTGGTATAACTGAGTACTTGACAGCTAGGAGAATACACTATGCCTATACATATTTATTTAAACAATTATGTAAAATTTACATTTATTTATATTCTTTATTTTTATATTATTGTGTTAGAAAATGGTGATTGATGCACTTATTTACTAGATCAACTTTTTATTTGTAATTAATGTCAGGCTGCATTTGGAGATTTGCAATTCTATTAAAAATGCACAAAATATTAAAAAACCTTTGTTTATTAGTTAAATAAACCTTAAATGTGCTGGATATATAAGAAGAAAATTATCAAAATGTTATGTTTGAAACTGATTTAATAAACAGAAGAAGCACTATTTGTAGTTAGTGAATTGAACTGGGTACCATTTCCTCCAGATTTTAGAACTAGTAGATCTGATCCTCCCCCTTCATTTTCATTTGTACATTGAAAGAGAGAAACAATTTTTTCTGCTTTTTCAGCTCCCAATTGGTTTTTCAACTTTTTATGAACATGTAATTGAACTAAACTAGTGGAATAAACTGAAAGGAAGAAAATACTCTACACCTGCATAAGACTTTACTGCTGTCAAAAGCTTGTTTAGCACTTCAACAGACTCTGGTTCAGGTGCTTAGCCAGTGACTTCTACCAGTTCAGTGGTTGGACTTTCTTTGAAACTTCAGCAGCAAATATGCTGCTTGAATATTATATCTTTTATTTAATTCAAATTATTTTAATAAGTTGTCATTTAAAATTTAATTTAAATAGGTTTAACAGGATTTAATATAAATATTCCTATTTAAATTTAAAAAACCCAGTTTTATTCACCCTGGAATTTCTACTAGGATAAACTTTCTTTTGTTTTCCTACTTTCTGCTCAGGACGACTGTCTTGTAAAAGTGTGGTATAATACCGATAGTTGGCGATCAGCAGTAACACCTCAAAGTTCAAGTTCACAAAAACAAGCACAAGATGTTGATTTTTCATTTGTTTACTTGGCCCATCCTCGATCTGTAAATGGATTTTCATGGAGGAAGACAAGCAAATACATGCCACGGTCAGTAGCTTAACTGCTTGATATCTGTAAATTGTTGTTCATTACCTGATAAACTTTCCTTCCAACGTTTGTAATAGGCTTCTTTTTTAAAACTACCCTAGCTGCTCTTCTCTGGAGACCTTGGTTTAAATCCAGTTTCCTACTGTGCTAATTCAACAATACTAAATTGTGGCTGCTCTGCTACTTCTGTATTTACGATGAGCTGCCTCATACACCTCACGTTTATATTGTACATTCTGTCAAGGTTCTTTTATGCCCTGTTTACCACAGTTTGAGCACTTCCTATGAGTAAAAAGTTATTTCCTACCACCCTGCTGGCAAAAGGCAGACTTGTTTTTTTTTTTTTTTTTTTTTAAGATGTGAGGGTGGGAAACCCCTGGGTGAAGAGAGAGAGGTTTTGCATTTAGCTCTGGACAGGAATCTCATCTTTTGGTCCAGATGCTAACAAAATTATATTCCTACTTAGGTCTTAACAAGCAGACCTGGCGAATGTTCTGACTTCTGCAGTACAGTGTGTATCCAACAGTAATTAAGCACTTTAGCTAAATAGCCATTTGTGCATTTTATTATTGCACCTCCTCTCTTTATGGTCTTCCAGAATCTGATTATAACAAAACTCACATTTGTGCATGGCTTCTTGCTCATGTATGCAAATGCTGTTACCTCATTGTGGTGTGAAAGATCTCCACTGGTTCTCCGTTTACTTGAGGATCCAGTACAAAATCAAAATCCTGTCCCGAAGACCCAACATATCATGGTGACAGGCATGTTAGGACCTAAATAAAATGGTCATTCACACTGAATCCCAGTTTCCTTCTGTCTGTATCATACAGTATGCATTTTAATATACCTAAATGTAAATGGATACATTTAGGAACAAAGAATGTAGAATTACAGGATGGGAGACTATCCTGGTTAGGAGTGACTCTGGCAAAGATTTGAGGGTTGTGGTGGATAATTAGGGCCCTATGAAATGTTTAATTTTGCATTTTCTGATTTATTTTCTGATTTCATTTTTTTCCATTTTAAAAAAAGTGAATTCCATCTTTATGGTTTTTTAATAACAATTGTTTGATTCATTAACAACAATTAAGTAGCCCTACTATAAATGCATTAAAATGTTCAGAATTGGATTGCAATGGAAATAACTGATTTTACAAAAAAACCAGAACACCCTGCAGATATTCAGTATACGGTTAAAGTAACACATTTTAAATTACTTTTTAAAGTAGCACTCTGTAATATGACAAAACTGACATGGATGAACAGTAACACAAGAAGTCCACAGAGATTGGGAGGGAAGGGGGCAGGGAGTGTGTGTGTCAGCATGCTGTGTCTCTAAGCAAAGCACTCACCAGCCTGAATACTTGTTCAGCTAGCAGCTGGCAGCAACCACTCCTGAACCAGAGGCTGGTGCACAAACAGGCACTCCCCTGTCCTCCACCCCAGCTCAGCAGAGACCGGGTACGCCGGCAGGGGAAGGAGGGACACCCTGACATCAGCCCACCTCCCTTCAGCTCTGGACAGCAGATCAGGAGGCTCCTGATCCAGAGCAGCTTGACTCTTACGTGTGGCTCCATGTAGCACAGCCATGCAGCCTGCCCTGCCTGCCTGCTGCTGCTGCTACACTCTCAGTGCTGTGGAGAGCAGGATTCCACATTAATGTTTTGATTCTGTCCATGCTCTCATTAACACAGATTTCATAGAGCCCTAGATAATCAGATGAACATGAGCTCCCAGTGTGATAATATGACTGAAAGAGCTAATGCGATCCGGGGATGCATAAGGGGGGGAATATCACATAGGAGTAGAGGTTATTTTACATCTATATTGGTCACATGTGTAATCGTTGCTAGAATATTTTGTCCAGTTCTGGTGTCCATAGTTGAAGAAGCATGTTGATAAATTGGAGAGGGTGCAGAGAAAAGCCACACAAATTATTAAAGTGTTAGAAAACATGCCTTAGACTCGATGAGCTCAATGAAGGGACAGTAAAGGGATGAGTTGATTACAGTTTAAGTTTCCCCATGGGGGAACAAGTAGTTAATAAGCTCTTCTTTTTAGTAAAGAAAGGTACAACACAACCCAATGGCTGGAAGCTGAAACTAAATAAATTGAGACTGGAAATAAGGTGTACATTTTTAATGGTGAGAGTAATTAACTATTGGAACAGTTTACCAAGGTTTATGGTGGATTCTCCATCACTGTCAATTTTTAAACCAAGAGCGGTTGTTTTTCTAAAACATATGCTTTAGGCATTATTTGGGATAGATTCTGTGGCCTGTGTTGTAAGATATCTGTCTAATTACTGAGTGAGCAGGTTACTGACCTGTCTGGAGCAGCACTTCTATCTTGGTTACATGATCTCTCCAAAGCATTCCTGGGATGCTTTTTAAACAACACTGGTGGGATGCTTTCAGCCTCCTGTTGTGTATTTCTACCATCTAACATGTTTCCAAGTAGTATAATCTCACTTTAGCATGTAGATTTATCTTCTTGATGTTTGGCAAATGGGAAAATGATCTATGGGCTTTGCCAGTTCTTGCCTTTACTACTTCAGTGAGCTGGTTATTAACAGATAGTGTACTTCCAGGGTAAATAAAGTCATCGACTCTCTTGTACTCTTGCTCATCAATCACATGTCCACTGGTGTTGACATCATTTTCTTCTATCACTATGGGCTTGGTATTCTGCATACTGATATAAAGTCCCACTTTAGCACTTTCTGCTTTTATGTTCACAAATAGTCTTTTCATTCAATCCAAGCTGGTCTCCAGTGTGACTATATTATCTGCAAAATATAAGTCTTATAGCTTCACCTGCCTAAACAATACTAGTGTCTTCAGCAGCAGCTACTGCCCTTCTCATCATAAAATCTGTGACAATGCAGAAAAGATGTGGGGATAGTAAGCGGCCCTGCCTTATGCCAGGAACAGTCTTAAACCATTCTGTCTCTCCAGTGTCTGTCCTGATACAGCACACAGACTTGTCATACAAAGTATTTATTAAATTAACAATCTTTGCTGTCATCTGCTAATTGGCTTTCTTTGAATCCCCTCTAAGTCAGTTATCAGTGAGTGCAACTGCAGCAGCCTAAGGCCCTTCACAACTGTGCGCTCCTTACTTATTCTGTATGTTATGTTGCCCTCCACTTCCTGTGCTCTAAGAATGTCAGCCTTAACTGCTCACTTGAATTCCACCTCTCATATACTGAATGTCCTCCATACAGCTACTGCCTTGGAAGTTGTCAAATTCATCTTTACTATCATGCCACCCGGAATTTGCCATCTGATAATTTTTAAGGTGTGTGTGTGTGTGTGTGTGTGTGTGTGTGTGTGTGTGTGTGTGTGTGTGTGTGTGTGTACATAATACAATACCTATTACCATTTCCCTGGCAACTCTTACATGGAATCACAAAATTATGCCCACAGACTAGATACATAACCAGAACATGTTCGTGCGTCATTTGTTACATCCCCTTGGAGTGTCTTGTCTTAAACTAAATTGTAAGCTTGTCTGGGAAGCGAACTTGAATGTCTACGTAGTTTTTATAGTGCCTAGCACAACGGAGTTCTGATCTTGATTGGGATTTCTTGATGCTGTTATAATGCAAATAATGTTTAGAGAAATAAGCATAGAAGTGGTCACAAAGAACTTATTATATAGTCCTGTCTATTGTATAATCATGCTGTATGATTTTGGCCATACTTTTGAACAAACTTTTATCTATGTCCAAATTTCCACATCTGTAAAATGAGGATACCTACCTACCTAGCTTACAAGGGAATGCTGAGGATTATTAATAATTGTAGAATGCTTCAAAGAACAAAAAATGATAAAATATTGGCTATCAATATACAGTTCACTTTTTTCCATCCAAATGGCTAGTTTTGTATGCTGGAACCAAAGATCCAATATTGCATAGTTACATAACTGTAAGTTTGAGGTGGCGGAAGGCACATAACAGTGCTGTATTCATGACTGTTCACTAAACTTCTAATATTTAAAATAGTTGCACCATTTAGTCCATTTCGGGTTCCAAAGTTTCACCTATTTTTCTGGGGGTATTTATCAGGTTAATTAAAGAACTTAGTTTTGTAATTTTTTTATATGCTACCTAAGGCATAGTGTCATGCATAATTCTGGAAATTTATACTTAAATTCTTACCTTTCATTGTTTTATGTGGGTATTTGTATGCTCCGAATATAACTATTTTTTTTCAATCTGGCTAAAACTTTCTTTCAGTGGTGCTGTATGCAATGTACTGCTGACTTGCTGCAAGGATAATGTATGCCGTCTCTGGGCAGAGACTTTGTTACCCAATGATAGTTTATCATGCGCTGGTGGATACAACCATTGGACTGAACCAGTGAACTTAACCAATAACTTCAAAAGAAATGCTTCTAGTAAGGAACGAATGCAAAATGCTTTAGAGGTGAGAACTGTTGGATAGTACTTTTTTTACAAACCACATCTTTTTTGTATTTATTAAAAAAATTATTTGCTGAATATATTCTGAGAATAATTCATGTTTTATAATTTCTTTGGAAAGAGTGTTTAAAAAACAGATAGGTTTGAGAGTAACTTTTAGAGTTACGTTTATGATGTGAATGTTTAAAATGAAGTAAAACTTGTTTTCTTGAACAATCTGCAGTATTCTCTTAAAGTTAATTGTTTCAGCTTCCGGTATGCATGTTAGCTTTGAAAATGAGCTATTTAAAGAAAAATACAATAGTTGCAGATAAAGTTTGGCATCTCTGAGGGTATTAGTCACATAAATGGAGAGACAATATATTGAGTAAAGACATTTAAAATACAGAAGAAGTTTGAGTTCTCTTGAAATCTGTGTCAGTTGTGCTAGAACATGTCAGTCCTGATCACATTTCCTTGCACAACAGCCCACCTTGGACATCTTCAGGCAAAAAGGACGACAGTGGCTTGATAGTTTCACTACCTCTTGTCTTATGGCCAGAACCCTCTCCTTGAAGTCATGCTGTATGGTTTTGGCCATACTTTTGAACAAACTTATCTATGTCCAAATTTCAATAGCCAGGATGAATGATTGGGAAGATAAAGGCTATTGTTGCACTAAATCGATAAGTCACTGGAGCGGAAAGATACAAAGTAAAATAGTACTCCTCCATACACCTATATAGGGCACCAGGAAAAGGTTTGAAATATTCCCCTCATTCTCTCATCTACCAGTGCTCATGTTCTGAGGACTGAGGTAGAGTACTCCATAATTTTTAGTTTAATGTGGGAAATATGGTGTATGATAGAGAACAGCTTTACGTTTAGGGTGTAGATGCTATGGAACCCCAGTTAGGATGGTGCTTTGAGAAGTACCTGTGATAGGGGTTCTCTGGTTACCACAGGAGTTGCGGGATGTTCTCTTGCCTGTTTGATAAAGCAATGGTGATACTGTGGAAGGTTATATTTTTCCCTCTTGCTACCTTGCTTGAGGTTTAGAGCAGACTGCTTTCTGTAAGGCCGTACGTATTTGTGGAGAGTGGTCCTTGCCTGCCTGCCTGCCTCCCTCCCTCATGAAAAAGTGCTAAGTAAAAATGATGTCCTGAGGTACCTTTGAATACTTGTGGAGAGAAGTTAAGGACAGCCAGCTCCTACACAAACTTAGTGGTAGGATTAGATGGATGGTCTTTATGTCTCCCAGATGAAGAGCATAAAGCAGAGGATATGGTGTGGGTGATGGTCTGAATGGGAAAGTTTGAAGTTTCAAGTTCTGTAGAATAGAATCTTATAATGAAACTCTAGGGGGTTCTTCCAGTGCCTGCAGACGAGCTTTGCAGGATCTGTATAACTCCAACAGAGAAGAAACTTACTAAAACAAGGTATTACCACATGCTAAAGCAGCAGTTTTACCAAGTCTGGAATTGGTGACAATAACGTAGAATTGGAAACTAGAAGACAGCACAGTGCAAGCCCAGAGAAGAAAAGCTATTCAACCAGTGTTGGTAACCATGTAACCAAAGAAGACATTGAAATGGGGAGAAACTATCTACTCATATGTTCTAAGTCAAAGGGAGTGCAAGAGACAAGACTTTTTTTCTCATTTAAAAAAAGTGAAGAAAAAACTGGGAGAATGTTACGTAACAGCCTATCTACCACAAAGTTAGAAATGAGCAAGAATGACAAATTAAGAGAGGATAAAACCCCAACATACAAGGTAATCAGAATCTGGGTAGATTGAACTGAACTGACAGATATCTGAGGTTTCTTTCTTTACCCTTTTACACTATTAATGCTTGTACAGTTTTTCATGCCAATGGGGTATTAAATTGTGACAACACTAAGGTGACTAGTACATAGGAAAGTTTGACTTCAGCAATATCATATAGGTGACCATGTCCCCTCATGAAAATTTGAATCTTACTTGACTAGAGTTTTTCGGGGGTGTGTGTGTAAGGAAATGATTACAACACTTGAAGCAAATATTTTGCCTCTATTTTTAATGAGGAACTTGGTGACAGTGGCAGTATGGCTAATGGAAACAAAGATATAGAAGAAGAAATGACCACCTCCAAGATGGAAGCCAAGCTCAGTGGCACCCTGTGTGTGTGTGTGTGTGTGTGTGCTGGATGATCTCCATTCAAGAATAGTAAAGGAACTGACACATGAAATAGCCCAATAGCAAGGATTTTTAAGTAATCAGCAAACTCAGGATCATATCCTGTGACTGGAGAATTGCAAATATAGCACCTATGTTTAATAAAGGGGAGGAAAAAAGTGATCCAGGAAACTACAGGTCTGTTAAGTCCTTGTGTACAACTGAGATCAAACTAAAATAAATTTTGAAAGAGTGTAATTATGGGCATAGTGGTAAATGGTAATTGGGATAAAATAGAACATGGTTTTACAAAAGGTAGATTGTGCCAGACCAACTTTATCTTCCTTTGTGATAACAGATTTTCCATACAAAGGAAATCCAGTAAATGCAATCTATCTGTATTTCAGAAAGGCATTCTATATAGTTTCACATGGGAATTTATTAGTTAAATTGGAGAGATGGAGATTAATATGAGAATTGAAAGGTGGATAAGGAACTGGTTAAAATGGAGACTGAGTCATGCTGAAAGTGAACTGTCAGGCTGGAGTGAGGCTACTAGTGAAGTTCCTCAGGGATGGGTTTTGGGACCAATCTTCATTAACATTTTCATTAATGACCTTGGCACAAAAAATTGGAGTGTGCTAATAACATTTGCAGATGACACAAAGTTGGGAGGTATTGCCAATATAGAAGAGGACTGAAATATTATACAAGAACATCTGGATGACCTTGAAAACTCGTTTAATAGCAATGGAATGAAATAGTGCAAAGTGCAAGGCCAGGTACTTAGGGACTATCAACAGGAATTTTTGCTATAAGCTGGGGAGTTACCAGTTGGAAGCCACAGAGCAAGAGAAAGATCTGGGTATATTGGTCAATCACAGGATGACTGAGCCACCAATATGATGCAGCTGTTTAAAAAAAAAAAAAAAAAAAAAGGCTGATGCAATTGTAGAATGCATCAGGTGAGGTATTTCCTGTAGAGTTAGGGAAGAGTTGTTACCATTATACAATGTATTGGTGAGACCTCATCTGGAATACTGTGTGCAGTTCTGGTCTGCATGTTTAAGGAAGATCAATTCAAACTGGAATAGGTTCAGAGAAGGGCTACTAGGATGATCTAAGGAATAAGTAACCTACCTTATGAGAGGAGACTCAAAGAGCTTGGTTTGTTTATCTTAACCAAAAGAAGGCTGACAGGAGATATGATTGCTCTCTATAAATACATCAGAGGGAGAGGAATTATTTAAGATAAGGGCCAGTGTTGGCACAAGAAGAAATGGATATAAACTGGCCATCAACAATGTTTTTAGACTTGACATTAGACACTCGTTTCTAACCATCAGAGGAGTGAAATTCTGGAGCAGCCTTCCAAGGGCAGTAGTAGGGGCAAAAAACCTAACTTGTTTCAAGACTGATCTTGATAAGCTATGGAGGAGTCATATGATGAGGTTGCCTACAAGGGCACATGGCCCACCCTGCTATTAGCAAGTATCTCCAACAGCTGGAGATGGGACACTAGGTGGGCAGAGCTCTGAGTTATTACAGAAAATTCTTTCCCAGGGGTCTAGCTGGTTGATCTTGCATGCTAACCGATGGTCATATTTGGGGTCAGGAAGGAATCTTTCCCCAGGTCAGATTGGCAGAGACCCTGTTTTTCATTTTTTGTTTTGCTTTCCTCTGCTGCATGGGACATGGGTCGTTTGCTGATTTGAGTTACAATAAATGGTGGATTCTCTGTAACTTGAAGTCTTTTAAATCAAGATTTGAGGACTTCTGTAACTCAGCTAGTGGTTATGGGCTTATTACAGGAGTGGGTGGGCGAGGTTCTGTGGTCTGCAGTGTGCAGGAGGTCAGACTAGTTGATCATGGCAGTCCTTTCTTGGCTTTAAAGTCTGAGTCTGAGATTGTGCTTATGGGGTCGAAAATGAAGTATTGATCCAGTCATGGAGACTTGGTGATAGTAGCCAATTCAAGATTTTTTTTTTAATAACTTGAATGTGCATGGTTTGTGTTCCTCTTGAAAAATGCTATAGACACAGCATTTGATTTGGTCTGAGCATGAAGGCTGTACAGATACAGCCCAGTACATTGGAATACAAAGCTCTCTGAATTTTACTACTCCCATTCAAGGCAACACTGTGTTACTTACAAGCTTTCTACGGGATTCTAAAGACATTAACATCCTTTATTATGTAGTCCCTTTTCTATGGAAGATACGTTATGAACAATACAGTTGGTAAATTCACCAGTGCACTTTTTAACTGTAAAAGCTACTTCCTTTAGGTTAGAATTTCACATGCTTTCTTTTCTAGAAAATAATTTATAGATTAAATCCTCCTTTTTTCCTTTGGAAACAAAATTAAAATGACTTATTCTCCACACAGTTAAATCTAAGGCCCTTTCGACGAGGAAGGAGAAGGTCACTTGCCCTCATAGCACATACTGGATTTTCCCCACATCAGCAAGATCCTCATGAAGTTCATAGGAACACTCCTTTGCATGCAAATGCACTCTGTCACTTTCATATTGCTGCCAGCATCAACCCAGCCACAGGTAATCATGAGCAGTTAAGATTTATGATACAGGAACGCAATACAGACTTTTCTCTGTGTACCCTTAATTTGCCTCCTTGTATTTATACATTCGGATGGACTTTATTTATCTGAGCACAGGACCTCTGCCTCATTCAGTGCACAGGATGGATGGTGCTGACTTAAAGAGCAACTATTCAATATTCTGTTTTCTGCTCATGGTTTAATATGTGACCCTATGTGTATACATTGCACACTATTTAAATCCTGCTCTGAAGACAGAATTACCAATTCCTCATGGCTTTCTTTGGTGCTCATTGCCATACTATTGGAGTGCTTCACAACAACGTTGTGAGGTGAGGGTGTATTTTCTCCGTTTTACAGGTGGGGAACTGACCGATTAAGGTCAAAAGTATCCACTCATTTTGGGTGCCCAGTTTGAGACTCCTAGGACTTGACTTTTTCATAGTGCTTAGCATTATGTGGCCTTTTATATGTTCAAAGCACAGCTTTGATATCAGCTGTGAGTTCTGAGCACTTCTGCAAATAAGACCCTTATGTCTCAAGTCAGTCACCCAGAAAATGAGCAACCTACAATTAATGGCTATCCCAGAGCAGTTCCATCTTGCGTCCTGGATAATGCAGGTGTCTGTGCAGGGAAAAAACAGTGGTATGTGATCATGTTACAGTATTACAATGCATGTGTACAGTAGGTCCAAATAAAGGTTGCAGAGGAAACCTTAATTCTGGTACAGTAACTCCCCACTTAACATCCTCTCACTTAATGTTGTTTCGATCTTATGTCCCTGCTCAATTACAGAACATGCTCCATTTAAAGTTGTGCAATGCTTTGCTATAACGTTGTTTGGCTGCCTGCTTTGTCCACAGCTGGCAGCTCTCCTACTCTCCCCATCCCCTCCACAGCATCTCCCGCCCGCTGGCAGACCCGGCGGATCAGCGCCTTACCCCTCCTGCCCGCGGCAATCAGCTGGCCTGCAGCGTTCGTGAGGGAAGGGGGAGGAGCGAGGACTCAGCGTGCAGGCTCCCCCTGCCTCCCGAACGCCACAAACCAGCTGATTGCTGTGGGCAGGAGGGGCATGCAGAGTAAAGGGGGAGGAGGGAGGGGAAAGAAGAGGTGGGTTAAGGGTGAAGGTTTGGTGGTAGGGGGGCGTGGGCAGGCTGAGGGTTGAGCCCCCGCCCCTGGTGCTTGCAGAGTAGGGGAAGCTGCTGCTGCGCAATGTGCTTCTCCTAGCCTATAGCACCTTCAGCCTCCTTGCTTGCCTCATTGTCTCCAGTGCCAGTGGGCTGTGCCTGTGTGGGGTAAGGCAGGGGCACCTCCCCACTATAGTACTGTACTGTATGGCAAAAAAAAAAATTCCCTGGAACTTAACCCCCCAAGTTACATTCATTCTTATGGGGAAATTGGATTCGCTTAGCATCGTTTCACTTGAAGTTGCATTTTTCAGGAATATAACTACAATGTTAAGTGAGGAGTTACTGTACTTCATTTTTGAGTGCTTAGCATTACAATTTTAATCTTTTAAAATATTTTTTCATGTGTGTAATACAGGGTGTGTACACTTATATAAGCATTTTTATCATGAAACCACATAAGACTCAGTAATGATATGTATCTGTTACATAGCCCTCTTCGCTCATAGTTCCTAAAATCCTTTACAAAGGAGGGTAAGTGTCATTGTGGAGCATGCTGTGATTACAAATTAAGGTGGCTAGAAATGATAGTATTTAATTGGAGGAAGGGAGTTATTTGAAGGCTCCTTAAGAATCATTAGTAAAGTCCTAGTGCGAACTGTTAGAACTCACAAGAACCAGGATTACAGTTGTTTCAGAATAAAAGATAGAGTGAAAGAAGAGACAATACTCCATTTGACAGACTTTTTAATAATACATTTTAACCTGGGAAGGTGGGGGAAGAAGAGGGTTCCTTTCAAAAATATTGTAAAAAATATTGAAAGTTCAATAAATGTATACGAATGTCAAAAGTCAGCCTGCACATCATGTTCTTGTTTGGTATGTTCCTTTCTTAAACTAATTTTAATTCTTCCTTGTAACTCATCTTAATGCCAGATTCATCATCTTGAGAGCTGGCCCTCTGTGGCCAACTAACAAGAGAAGCTTATTCTGGAAGAATTGAAATTTCTTGTGTCTGCTTCCGCATTTCTCTTTTCATAATTTTATTCCCTGTGCACTCTCCTCCATTTCCCTCAGTCTTCCTATATTTCTTTGTTCTCCATTTCCTTGTTGTGGTCCTGGCATAACTACCTGCTTGAGCAGTTTAAAGACAGTACCAATTTCCGTGGAGAAAAGAGTGTATTTGCACTCAAAAGTGCTTTGTCTGACAGGATGTTGAATTTACAGCTGCCTCAGCACATTGTACTGCTGCATAAAATGGGAATATGGGAGACTTGTAGGTGGGGGTTACACATAAGAAGAGCCTGCTGCTGCCAGGTGCGCCATGTGAGAATTCTCAGCACGTCACAAGTGGCTGCACTCTTGCATCCTATATTTCAGATGGTACAAAATTATATACCCATCTGAAATTTGTTTGTATCATTTACTTGTGTTTGTTGCATGTGTAATAGTGGTGCCCTAACAAATAGTGTAAAGTATTGGGGATGGGTATATTTGTGAAATCTCTATTCTACAAAACACAATGTACATTGGGCTAAAATTACCTGAGATCTGTGGTGGCTTCCGTTGGTGTAAACCAGGACATATAGGGCCTTTTGGAGCAGAATATCTGCCCAGAGGGGATGGTGGTAGAATCCCTCAGGGTGAAGCAGGATTAGGCTTGCACGTGGTTGTATAACTTTAGCCTTTTTCACTTGTACGGGAAAAAACACATTACCACTACCTCTTTCTCTTTTGGAAATCACATTAACTTCTTGGTATTGCAGACATTCCTCTACTCCCTTCTATCACGTCTCTGAGTCTCAGTGAGAATGAAGAGAAAAGTGGGCCATTTGTAGTGCACTGGCTGAACAATAAAGAACTGCATTTTACCCTCTCCATGGAAGTATTTTTGCAGCATCTTAAAAAGAGCTTTGAGCAGCATTCTTCAGAGACCATCACTGAAGAGTCAAATCAGTTGGATGGCAAATCAGATGAAGGTAAAATGCATATCATAGCTATGTTTTTATTCTTTATAATGTGCTGTGAATTTTGTTGGGCAAACCAAATATCTAAATTAGTTAATATAGATGCTCCCCAACTTACACAATCGTTCCATTCCAGAAAGCCTTGCGTAACCCGAATTTTACATAAGTTGGAAACGTATATTGTGCAAGCATAAAAAAACAAACAATTACAACGTTTTCTGCTCTAAATCAATCTTCTTTTGCTTATGAACTGGTCCTGCATGCTTGCTATAACTTGGTTGCTTTCCAGACATGATTTGAATGAAATCATTAATCCAGTAACAAATTAGAAAAAAATGTTGGTTAACAAAAATAAAAGGAGTGACTCTTCAGCTTGAGTGGTCTTCGGAGTCAGGTGTACAGTTCAGGGGACCATGTGAAGTCTCTGGTTAGTATGTTACACTGGCCTGCAGGCTTCTTCTGGCCACTTGGCTGGTCAGGCTGACATAGCCTGGCATAATCTTGGGCTCCTCTTTCCTTAGAACTAACCTAGGGAAAGCAAGGGCAGCATACTTACTTGGTGTTCTGGTTGCTCAAGAATAAGACCTTCTTCCACATTTACCTTGACCTTTAAGGTTGCAGTGTAACCTATCGCTTAAATCAATCTCTGTACCAGATGACTGGAGGATAGCTAATATAACACCAGTTTTTAAAGGCTCCAGAGGCCATCCTGGCAATTATAGGCTGGTAAGCCCAGCTTTGGTGCATGTCAAAGATCTGGACAAGGGTGATCAGTGTGTATAGTGTTCTTGGACTTTCAGAAAGCAAAGGACCCCCACACCAAAGGCTCTTAAGGAAACTAAGCAGTCATGGGATAAGACGGAAGATCCTGGCGTGGATCAGTAACTGGTTAAAAGACAGGAAACAAAGGGTCGGAATAAATGCTCAGTTTTTACAGAGGAGAGAGATAAATAGTGGGGTCCGCTAAGGATTTGTACTGGGACCAGTGATGCTCAACATCTTCATAAACGATCTGGAAAAGGGGGTAAACAGCAAGGTGGCAATGTTTGCAGATAATACAAAATTACTCAAAATAGTTAAGTTCAAAGTTGATTGTGAAAAGTTAAAGGGATTTCACAAAACTGTGTGACTGGGCAAGAAAATGGCAGATGAAATTCTATGTTCATAACTACGCAATAATGCACATGGGAAAATATTATTATCCCAACTATACATCCAAAATGATGATGTCTAAATTAACTATTACCACTCAAGAAAGAGATCTTGGAGTCATTGTGAATACGTCTCTGAAAACATCTGCTCAATTTGCAGTGGCCATCAAAAAAGCTAACAATGTTAGGCACCATTAGGAAAGGGATAAATAATAAGACTGAAAACCTCATAATGCCATTGCATAAATCTAGGATATGTCCACACCTTGAATATTGCATGCAGTTTTGGTGGCTACATCTTATAAAAGATATAGTAGAATAGGAGAAGGGCAATAGAAATGATGAGGGGTATGGAACAACCTCCATGTGAGGAGAGATTAAAAAGACTTCAGACTGTTCAGCATAGAAAAGAGACGACTTCAGAGGGGATATGATAAGAGTGCTAAAAATCATGAATGGTGTGGAGAAAGTGAATAAGGAAGTGTTACTTACCCCTTCACGTAACATGAGAATCAGGAGTTATCCTATGAAATTGATAGGCAGCAGGTTTAAAGCCAATAAAAGGAAGTACTTCTTCATACAGTGCACAGTCCACTTGTGGGACTCCTTGTCAGGGGATGTTGGGAAGCCCAAAAGTATAAATGGGTTCAAAAAAGCATTAGATAAGTTCATGGAGGATAGGTCCATCTATTGGTCTATTAGCCAAGATGGTCAGGGATGCAACCCCAAGCTCTGGGTGTCCCTAAACCTCTGACTATTAGAAGCTGGGACATGACAACGAGATGGATCACTTGTTCTGTTCGTTCCATCTGAAGCATCTGGCACCAACTATTGTCCGAAGATAGACGACTGGGCTAGATGAACCATTGGCTGTACCTCATGACAATTCTCCAGAAGACTTCCAAGCAGATCAGTGCATCGCAGGTCCTGCATCCCGATTAGTGTGATCCAGTCGTTGGTCAGTTTGGAAATAGTGGAAATATCTATCATTAGACCACAAGCATGTGTACTCCAAAATCATAAAAGCATGGGGATAAATGGGACATAACTTAGTGGAAGTATCTCAGTGTCCTGACCGCCTCTTCCCCCTGCTCCCCCCCAAATCCCTTTTGGAGTAATGGTTGGTGGTGCACTGCTTTGGGTTCATTAAGGCAATTACACATTAAAAGATGTGATTTATGGCCTGATGAGGACCACATCTTTCTTAAAATACACTTTGGAGCACCTTTGTATCTGCCCCTGTGGGTTTTTGTTTTACCATCAAGGAATTGGGGAGCCAGGAGTTTTCAGGCTTAACTGGGTGAAGGGTCACCTTGCTCTTAGCGACAGGGCCTAGAGACAGAGCCAGTTTAGATTACATTAATATAAAATTCTACTTAAGCTAAGAAGGATTAAATCTTATACCTACTAAAGAAAATTGAAGTTTGTGTCTCAAGCTTTATTCACATGGACCTGTTTCTCTCTCTCTCAGCCTGAATAAGAAGCTGATAGGTTCAGTTGCCAGGCCTGCCAATCTCTCTAACCACAGAACAGATGTGATCTAGTGCTAATACAGGCTTCTGTACTCTACTATACTTATGCTGTTTTGAACGGATCACCTGTAGTGGGGAGAGGGTAGTTCAAGTTTTGTGCTTTTTCATTCTTTGCCTTTTTGCTGATACTGCCAATTATAGTCATCTAATGGCAACTGTGTATGGTGGTTTTGTGCTATAGACACCTGCCAGCTAGAAATAGAGTAGTGTGATAAGTGAAGTATGGTTTAATGTGTAAAGTCGCCAGCACTCACTGTTGTGACTGAATCCATCTGGGAATATGGGGAATTCATCTGACTGTTTCTAGAAGTGTAGGTCTTTTGTTTTGAGGTTGTTAGTTTAAAAAAAAAAACCCAAGAGGCTGTTTGAAATTTCAGACACCTTCAGGAGGCTTCTGCACACTTCCACTTATGGGATGCTAGCCTGGACACTGCAGAATGTTGCAACTTTCTTCTTTAAAGTAGTGTCCATTAGGGATCACATGAACATGTTGTTCTGGCACCAAATATTTGGAGTTGAGGTTACATAAAAGCTGTACATTATTCCATCTATATTCCTCTTTACTCAGCAGATTGCTGCGGGCAGAACTTAAAAATGAAGCTTTTCAAGAGAGACTTCCGTCAACATAATATTTTTTTTAAAACTGAACATTTAAAAATGTACTTTCTTGATTGTTTTCATTATTTGCCTTAAACAGTTAAAAAATTGGTCTTTTATTTTCTGGATCTTGTTCTAGCAAAATGCAGCCAGTGTTTTAGTAACCTCTGCAATAGAATGTTTAAAAAGAACCAAAACTCTTTTCTTTGCCATTTTAAAAACTCGGGAAAACGTGTTGACCTTAATTTTTGTAGTATTCACAAAGCCTGAAGCCTAGTGTCTAGTTTTTGGGATACATGAAGCCAGTTGGAAGGAATTTGATGCATTTATTCCTGAACTCCTCTGAACTTCCAGATTCTGGGTTTAAAAAAATATTTCATTTTCTGTACTTTCATGAATAAGCTAATACAACTTGTTTTTTAAAATGCTATAAGTGAGTTATGGTCAGTTTAATTCAATTTGGTATAATTACCAATCCATGTTTAATCGTACCTTTTTTGTTAGGTGTGTAAGAAGGTGTTGTAAAATAGCTTGACGTACATAATATAACTTACTACACTTTTCTCAGTCAGATATAGAAATATATTCAATTATATAGCATTAACTTGGTTTAGAGATTAAATCATTACCCTTTCAATTTGTTTAAATCCATGTTTGTATGAATGGTTTAGAAGAGGCTTAAAAGGAAGTTTTGAATAACCAAGCAGTGTTGCCTATAAGATTTTAATTTCCAAATGTAGCTTTCATTCATGGGTTTCTTTACTTTATATGCTCTTCTGCCAGAAGCTGATGATAGTGGAGAAGAGCAAAAAGGAAATCAAGAGAAGAAAGAACTGGGTAGTGAGAAAACTGTTCCAAATTCTGGCTTTGTTCCTTTATCTTCTGCTATTATTGATCATGAGATTGAAATACTATTGTCTGAGTGGAGCAAAAATGCGGACATGCTATTCAGTATTCATTCCATGGATGGTTCGTTGCTGGTATGGCATGTGGACTGGCTAGATGAATATCAGCCTGGTATGTTTCGCCAGGTGCAGGTATTATGATTTTTCTGAAAATCTGAAATCTGAAATATATATTTTATTCAATGAGTACATTAATATCCTCTTTATTTGTTCTAATACATATTATTTTCCCCCTTTAACTCTAGGTGTCTTTTGTTTCAAGAATTCCAGTAGCATTTCCAACAGGTGATGCAAATTCTCTTTGCAGAAGTATAGTGATGTATGCCTGCACCAAGAATGTTGACCTCGCTATTCAACAAGGCAAACAGAAGCCCCTTGGCCTTACACGTTCCTCATCTATGCTTATCTCTTCTGCCCACAATAAATCAACTAACAGTTTAAAATTAAGTATCTTCACCCCAAATGTTATGATGATTTCAAAACATGCAGATGGGTCTTTAAACCAGTGGCTAGTTAGTTTTGCAGAGGAATCTGCTTTTTCTACTGTGCTCAGTATTTCACATAAATCTCGATATTGTGGTCACCGTTTTCATCTTAATGACTTGGCTTGTCATTCAGTGTTACCTTTGCTGCTGACAACGTCTCATCATAATGCTTTAAGATCACCAGATGTTGACGGCACAAAACAGACAAATGATACTTCAAATTCTGGAGATTCGCCTTTAAGATCTCAGAATAGAGGCACTACAAGTGTAACGTCCCAGGATCCCAATGCAGTTTATAGTGAGCTTATTCTTTGGCGAGTTGATCCAGTTGGTCCATTATCCTTTTCTGGAGGTGTTTCTGAACTTGCACGAATTAATTCTCTCCATGTTTCAGCTTTTTCTAATGTGGCATGGCTGCCTACACTTATACCCAGTTACTGTCTTGGTAAGTTTTCTGAGTTAATTAGAATATTTAAAATCTTCAATTGTTAAAACAACTAGAATAGGGAAAAAAATGATGCTAGTAGTATGGAGAATCTAAATATGTTGAATGATGGAACTTTTAAATTATCTCTGGTTGGTTTCCAAAGTGTGGATTTTCTGAAAAATAACCTAGACTAAAATTTAAGAAAAATGTCCCCTTAATTTTGGTAAGCTTAAAAAAAGCCACTGGATATTTTCTCCCCTCTTATTTATAAGGCACTATAGATATGTTTTACAAGTTAAGGAGAAGGTCACTGCCCTTCGTTTTAAAATCTTAGATCTAAACATTTTTTTAAAAATGCATTAAAATGTTAATGTTAGTGGGTTGGGGTTGAAAAATATTAATACAGACAAGGAGAGTACTATTCTTGAGGGTAGTGTCGCCTTCAATAGGCAGATTGGAGTCTAGTTTCCTTTTGGTGAAGTTCAGTATTAAATCTTCATATTTCTGGCATATGGCCACGTTTATTAAATATCTAAATACAAATTAGATCAATGAGAAATAAGTTCTGCTTTCTTCTGTTTTGTTTAAGTCTTTAATAATAAATTTTTGTGATTTGCTTTTTGCCAAAAATAGGGAAGGAGCTAGTATGTATTCACTTAAATATTGAACTGATTGTTCATAAATACTTTTCAGGTGCATACTGCAATTCTCCAAGTGCTTGCTTTGTGGCAAGTGATGGACAGTATCTGAGATTATATCAGGCTATAATAGATGCTAAAAAGCTTTTGTGTGAGCTATCCAATCCTGAAATTTCTGTAAGTAAAAACTTAACTTTACTTAAACATGTAAATTACATCATCATCATAACTCATAAATTGGTTTGTCAGACTAGTGAAGAACGTTAAGAACTCTGCAAAATATATCTCTGTTGTAAAGTCAATCTGCAAGTATAATAGAATTTTACAACATTGCAGCCATACTCCATTGTTATGTCAGATCTCCAAAGCTCAGCATTGTTGAGGCAAGTCACTACTGCTTGGCTGGAAAATCTCCAAGAAACACCTAATGCTGTAAGAAGTAGTTTTGATGATTCAATAAGTGGCACTTTCCTCTGAGTCAGTACTGAACTGCTGTGTCAGCCTAGTGCAAGGAGGCATCTTTCATGTGTGGCCTTTAAAGATTCTGTGGCACTTTAGTGTTAACATTCTTACTCCTATTGTGTCCTCACAGAACTGCTTTACTTAAATTCCCATAACATTGTAAATTAGATATAATTTTAATTGTGTGTGTACTATTGCTACAGAATTAACAAAACCAAGTGCCTAGCAGTAAGAGAGAGTTCTGTAAAAGTTCTGAGTCTCTGGAGACTTCCATAGAACGTAAACAAATCTCTTTGGCTTTAATATATCTCAGTTTATTAAACTGAACTTCTTTCAACCCTGACTTTGAGTAAGTGAACCACGAATAAATAAAAACACTATGTCAAAATGAAAATGCCAAACATCAGGTAATATTTTAATCAACTTTAGGAGTTGAACTAAAAATTACTGTATTACTGTATTTTTTTCAGAAATATGTGGGTGAAGTTTTTAACATCATAAGTCAACAGTCTACTGCAAGGCCAGGGTGCATTGTAGAGTTGGATGCTATTACAGAGCTTGTAAGTAAGATACTTTTTCTGTACACATTTTATGGTGGAGAAGAACATTAATTTACTTGATTTTAAAAAGGCATTAAAATTGAGCATTACATCTGTAACTTTCCATGTTCACTGATGATGAAACCGGTACTGTGTGAGATGTGCAGACTATCCCTTTGCCCATATGCAGAGAGAATTATAGGTATCGCAGATAAATTTTATTCAAAATTCATTATTTTGCTTGGTCCTGTCAATTTTTCAATGATATTCTCTTAGAAATAAGAGATTCCATGTCTTTCTTCATTTTATTTACTGTTTGTCTTTTAATTTAGCATGGCAGAAAAACACAGTTACTTCATGTTTTTCAAGAAGACTTCATTTTGAATAACGATGATGAGAAAATACCTGAAAAGAACAACTGTTTAGCAGACTCTGGTAAAGCAGTATTAACTGTTTAATTCAGCAAGATGGTGAAGAATGTATCAAAGAGATATTGATTTGTTTGGATATAATGACTTTTTGCACTTCAGTTATATTTTGAGGCCAAAGATCTGCTTGATTTTGTTGGAATATAAGTTCAAATGAATGGAACAAAATTACAAATAGAACACAAACTACTTTCCTCTTCCTTGAGGAAACAGACTAAGGGTCTAAGTCAGGGGTAGGCAACCTATGACATGCGTGCCAAAGGTGGCACGTGAGCTGATTTTCAGTGGCACTCACACTGCCCGGGTCCTGGCCATCGGTCTGGGGAGCTCTGCATTGTAATTTAATTTTAAATGAAGCTTCTTAAACATTTTAAAAACCTTATTTACTTTACATTCAACAATAGTTTAGTTATATATTATAGACTTCTAGAAAGAGACCTTCTAAAAACGTTAAAATGTATTAGTGGCATGCGAAACCTTAAATTAGAGTGAATAAATGAAGACTCAGCACACCACTTCTGAAAGGTTGCCAACCCCTGGTCTAAGGCGAGGAAGCATTTTACCAAGAGGTACCCTTTATATACTGTAGGAAATGTTGTATAAGACTGATGGCTTTTAGTACAGAGAGAGGTACTTGTTGAAAACAGTAGTCTTTTGTACAGTAGGCCCTCTTTCAGGATCTGGGAGATGCAGGATGTGTAGCTTCCCATACTATTTTGTGGTGGTATGAAAGGCAAATAGATAGCTGAGTCCCATGTTTAATGTTAAGCTAGGGGAATGGTGCCAGATGACACTAGAAAGTGGAGTGGCTGTAAGTCTTTCCAACATTCCTTTCTGATGAGCAATCATTCTTACAACCAGCTAAACCCTTCCTTTGGACACAGGGTTCTAAAAAAAGTCTGACAGCTTCCTTTTTAAACTTGTATCTAAAAAGATATATTAAAATATATATATTAAGTAATTAAATACTGCTGCACTGCATGCCCACAGAAACAAGACCAAAAGGGCTAAGGTGTAAAATATGGTATGTCTGCAGACTTATGTTGTTACTAAAGCCAGCAGTGAATTGTAAACCAGATGTAAATAATTTGTATAAATTTTAATCTGCCATTCTTTTCTGGTGCCTCAGAAATTAGTGACTGTTCCTACATTTAACACTTCTTTATCCATAATATTTGATTAAAAACTGAGCCTACAGTTATATAGTTCACAATGCTTTCAACCTGAAAAATGAAAATATAATGCTGCTCATTAGCACTTCATATGCTACAGTATAAAATAAAAGCTGTTGCATAGATTTAAGATTTTAAACATAGCTGGTGGTGTTCTTCCCTTGAGTTTGTTTTATTGTATCAGTGATAGTATTTTCATTTAACTTTTCAATAACCGGTTCAGAGGGGGAACAAAAACAAAATCCCAACCAAATAAACAGAAGAAACATTTTCTGTATAAGATGATGACTACTTGGAATCTATATACTCTCTTAATTGTAAAGGCAGTAGTGCCTATATTTATATAGTGGGAGAGGGAAAAAAGTTAGTAGCTAACTATTGCTACACTAGATGTTGCACTAAAAACTTTGTTACTTTAAATTGCAACAGGAAACCTGCAAAATGGATTCTCTGAAAAATTTTACTTAATAGTAATTGAATATACTCAAAACCGCTCATTATTACACATGTGGAACTTACACTTGAAGTCTGTTCCAGTTTCAGTGGGTAAGTCCTTTTGTTATGATGTAAAAATATTGTTAAACATCAATTATTTGTAACCGTCTGATACTCCTCCTATTTTTAACTGTATTTACTGTTTAGATATTTAAGAAGCTACTGTCTAAAAAGCAATCAGCAATTGCTACACTGAAGGCTACTTTTGGGTTTCCATCACAACTTGTTCTTTCTTGCTCAATAGTCTCTCATTACCTTTTGCTCAGGAGCTTTTTATGCTTAGTCTTAGCCCAAACTGTGTTTATTTTTTGTTAGTAGTTGAGAAAAATCTATCCAGCTGTTTTAAGTTGTTAGTGGTAGGGATTCAGACTACTTTTGCTCCTCAGTTCAGAAATGGTAGCACAAAATTTCTTCAGATTTTCTGTGTCTTTAGTTCTAAATCATGAATGGTAGACTGCATTAATGCTGAGGGTTTAAAAATAAGTTTTAAGTGAATTAGAGTGCTGCACTGCTGAGTTGCACAGTTGCCAACTTTCACGTGGTAAATAAGCACCCCGACTTTTACAATAAGCCAAAAATCAAGCTAATCCCATTTCAAAACAAGGCCAAAACAAGCCAGTCCCTAAGAACTCCAACACTCTGTGACTAGATCCCCCCGGCGTGCAGTCTGGGACTTTGATGGGCCTGCTGTGCACCCCGACTCTCTTTCCCCCCCCTCGCCCTTGCTTGCCGGGAGCCGATCAAAAAAAAAAAAGCAACAAGCTGCTACAAGCCCAACAAGCTACAAGCCAAAAAACTAGGCAACAAGCAACTCGCAAGCCAATTAAGCCAAAAACAAGCCCAATTTCTGTTTTGTTCTCACCTCTCCTTCACCTCCTCCCCTTCCCCCATGAGTTTGGCATGTCTGGCTGAGTGTCTGTTAACACTTAAAAATTAGCAAAGCCTAAAGCCAGGTTCTCTGCCCTCTGTGACTGCTGTTATTAAACTGAGGATAACTGAATGTTCCTGACCCCACAGTCAGACTTGGGCAATAACAAAGATGGTGGTGCAGCAGAGGCAAGATTTCTTCAAGCTGTGTTCTGACAGTGTAGTTTTATACTGTCACAGCCTGTGTATGTAGGAGAGGGAAACCAATCTTCAAACCACAACAGCCCTGTCTGGTAAAGGGGAAGCTGGATGCACTCCCTTCCAGCAGGGTTGGTAAGTGTCTCATTTCTAATCCTCCTTCACTTTCCAAACTCATACCTTGGCTGTGTCTCCTTCCTGCTTTTCCAGGTAAATTCTGTCCTAGTCCTTACTTTCTATTGATTCATGCACTTATTTCCTTAAAAAGAAGGGGGGGAAAAAAACCATCATTCATGCAACTTTAAAGTTAAAATTCTAAAATGTTCATAGTAAACTAGCGCCATTTTGCGTATATATATATATATATATATATTACATGTTACGATATGCATTTAACTCTATCTGAAAATACATGTAGAGTTAACTTATTGTGAGAACTAATGTACACATGTCCTCTTTGACAGATTTAATTTTTTTTGGATCAGTATAGTTTAATTGCTTTATATTATAAAGGGTTTGAAGCTTGCAGTTCCAACCACTTCAGAAATTAGAGAGGGACTTGACATGTAGCACTTGTTGCTTGTCCTGTAAGGGTTGATCCATCCCTACTCTGCAAATCCATTTTGATCCTGTAACAAGGGTTGATCCATGCTAAGTTAATTTGTTGCGTTAAATTCTGCTTTTAAGGGATCGTTAAGATTTTTACTGGCAGGACACATAGAATTTTTAATCAAATGTAATCATAGAGTTTAGGTCCAGAAAGGGCCACCAGCTTTAGTATGATCTCCTGTATATCATAGGCCACCAGAATCACGCAGCACCTTCACACTAAACCCAACAACTGAAATTTAGATCAAAATATTACAGCCCACAGGAGACTAGACTGTTATGTTCTGGAGGCAGAGAATAGGAGGGACTGAGGCCTCGGCACTGGCAGGGAAATTATTAGAAACTTTCTTCTGATTTCCAGCCTGAATTTCTTCATGGCCAGTTTCATACACATTTGTTATTGTGACAACATTGTCCTTAAGGTTGACTGCAGTGCACCTTTATGTGGAGGAGGAGGAGAGACATGCATTGTCCAACTTGCCAGAGGAAAGGAAATTGCGCTTTAGGGGTGAGCGGGAGAGAGAGGCTCAGAGGCTGCTGCAAAAGGGTAGTAGGTCAGCATGGTGGTGCTGACTCATCCCCCTAGGGACCAGAATGGCTGTGGAATTGAAAAGGAGCAAGGCCGGTGGGAGAAGACCCCTTTTCCCATGCCAGGCAGAGCAGCACCCTTCCTCCTTACCTTCCTCCTCATGGAGGTGGCAAAATACCAGGTTTGGTCAGGACCTGCTGTGGGCGTCATGCTAGTCACACTCCTTTCTAAGGGGACTGGGAAGGAATTTTTCCTCACCACCAGATTGGCTAAGGTGGAGTGGGGGCATTATTTGCCTTCCCCACAGCGGGTTCAGGGAGGGCTTTGTTATTGTGAGTAGAGAAGGGAGTTAAGCTATGATGTTGCAACTCATGTAAGTGTGAGGCAGATGTCCAGTGCAAGTACTCCACAGGGGAGGTATGCAGTGACCAGATAAATGGTTTGGTAAAGGGCTTAAAAAGGAGGTGTTTGTTAAAGGAGTGGAATGAGGGGGTTCGGGTTCCTATGAGTGGTACAGCAGGCAGCCAACCGCCCTTTCTTATTGCCTGCGTTAATCCTTGTTTGGGGATGGAGGGAATGGTAAGGTCCCAGCAATAGGTTGGCTGGAGGGCCTGGATTAAAAAAAGGGGGGGTGGCAAAAGTCCCCCCGGGTAGATATTGAACACGGAGTTACCTGCACTGTATATTTTAATTTGACGGGGTAGTCCCAGACATCTAATAATAAAAATTGCAGCCTGATTAAAACTGTATCATGTCCATCCTGTCCTCCTTTCAGTATAGCAAGACAGTAAATAGCTCTTCGCCCTTTCCCCTCCCCCAAGGTATTTATCAAGAACAGTCATATTATCCTTGCTAGGCTAAACCAGCCACACGCTTCCAGTTTCCCCTCATAAAATAGGCTCTCAATTCCCCTGATCATCCTCAGTAACTCTCCTCTGCTTCTGTTCCAGTTTGAATTTATCTTCCTTGAACATGGGTGACCAGAATTTAACACAGTATTCCAAATGAGGTCTTACCCCATTGCCTCTTTCAGAGGAATTAGTACTTCTCTCTCTACTGGAAATGCCTTGCCTGATACAGGCTAGGATCACATTTGCCTTTTTCATGTCTGCATTATGTTGGTGAGGCATAGTCATCCTGTGATCTACCAATGCACCCAGATCTCTCTCCTCAGTTGTTTCCAACTGATAAGCCCCCAGGTTGCAGCAGAAATTCTTACTCTTAGACCCTCAATGCAGGGGCTTGCACTTAGTACTATTGAATTTCATCCCATTTCCATCACTCCAGTCTTCAAGATCATCCGGATCTTCCTATACAATATTCTGATCTTCCAATACAATATTGATGATGTCTCCCAACTTTGTATCGTGAACATATTTCATTAGCACTCATGCTCTTTGTGCTAAGGTCATTAATAAAAGTGTTGAATAAGATTGGTCCCAAGGCTGATCTTTGAGGAACTGCACTAGTAACCTCCCTGCAGCCAGATAGTTCGCCTTTCAGAACAATCCATTGCCTTTTCCCCTTTATCTAGTTCCTTGTCCACCTTACAAATCTTATACTAATCCCCATTTTTTCTAATTTAATAATTATTTTCCATGTGGTACTTTGGCTTTGCTTTGCTGATATCCAAGTATATAAGATTTACTGCATTTCCCTTATCTAAAATTTAAAAAGTCAGTTATTTTCTCAAAGAAGGAAATCAGGTTAGTCTGGCATGATCTGCCTTTGGTAAACCCGTGTTGCATTACATCCCCTATACCTCCATGAATTTAATTATTCTTTCCTTCATAATTTGTTCTAAGCCCTGCATAATACTGAGATCAGGCTCACAGAACTGTATCACTTTTTTCTCTTTCTTAAATATAGGTAAGACATTAGCTATTGTCCAGTCATATGCTATTGCCTTCGAATGCAAGGATTTTTAAGAAGTCTACCTATTGGACTAGCAATCTCATGTGCCAGTTCTTTCAGTATTCTCGGGTGGAAATTATCTAGTCCTCACAGTTTGAGTGCATTAAACTTTTGTTTTTCTTGCACCTCTGATGTGGCAATTTCCATTTCTGTACACTTGTTTCACCAGTCATTCTGCCTTTAGGCACATGTTCAATATTATCATTTTTGAAAGATGGGGGGGAAAGTATTCACTCAGTTTTTGGGACATACCTAGATTATTTTTAATATCCTTCCTGTTGGCACTGCATAGCAGCTTAATCTCATCTTTGCGTCTTATTTTTATTTATATAACTACCAAATTCTTTCCTCTTATTTTTTTTAATTTTCTTGGCAAGAACTTATTCAGCTTGACTTTTAGCAATTCTCTTTATTCCCCATTTTCTATCCTCCAAGATACAGTTTTCTTTGCAAATCAATCCATTTTCCTTTCCCTATATGTTCTCTGCTTATTCCTAATAATCTTTCTGAAGTGGTTATTCATCCAGCCATGTCTGTTCCTACAGTTTTCCCCCCTTGGTTGGGATGTAAATTGCAAATAGTTTTTGTATGGTTGATTTGAAGAAATTCCAAGCCTGCTCCACATTTAAGTCCTTGAGCTGTTAAGTCCAGTTGACTTCTTCAACTAATTCCCTTAATTTCCCAAAGACTTCCCTTTTGAAGTAAAATACCAGAGTTAGTGACTTGTTTTTGGTTACCTGCCATTACATTTAAACTGAATCAACTCATGATCACTCAATCAAAGATTATGTCCTACAACCAGCTCTTTTATGATGTTCTCACTTCTTACAAAAACCAAGTTTAAAATTGTATCCCCTCTTGTTGGTTCAGTGACAGCTGTGTTTTTTTCATAAAACAATTGTCGTATGTTACGATAACTTTCACTTAACATTGCAAACTTTTTTTTAGATGAAAAAATAGACTCAAATATAGCTGAAGCAGTGTCACATCATGAAGAGCTATATTCTTCCTCTCCGGATCCAGAGAAGATCCAGTCTCCCTTCACGCAGAAATATCGGGCCTGTAGAGCAAACCTTCAAAGTACCAGTCGTCTGACTCTCTCTTCGGAAATGGTTTATAGTCAAGAGTTGAATTTACCAGAAGGAGTGGAAATAATAAGTGTTAAACCATCAGCAGGTCTGTAATTTTAAAAGAAATAAAGAACTAGTAAATATCTTGGTATATTGTATTCTATGAGTTTCCTGCGTTATTAGAATTAAAACAACAACAAATTAACAAATACCTAGTGAACTCAAGAATATGTGGAAACCAGATTTGAAAGGCATACTAAAATACATCGTCCTTTAAAATTTTGGTTTTTACTCCTGGGGCCCAAATGCTGCAACAGAGCTTCTGCCAAAGCTAGTCAGTGAAAAATGTTGCTCTAGACCAAGGATTTCTGCAAGTAAAAGGCAATATGCAGTCCTGAGTAGTGAAATGTGGTTTGTCGGGAAAATTGACTTTTATATTAAAGTATGTTGATGGACTTAACATTAATCTCCTATGAAGACTACTTAGGCTATTCAGACCCTTTATTGGGAGCATGTGTTTTGAGCTAGTGTGATGGGGCAAGGCCAGATGCCTGCAGTAAAGTAGTGAGGAACAAGTATGTTAGCCCCAGGCTAAAAAAATCCCTGGTACCATGGTAACGAAATGGCAGTTGCTCCAGGTTAATCAAGACACCTGGGGCCAATTAAGATCCTTCTAGAAGACAGTGGAGATAGCTAGATTGATTGGGACACCTGAAGCCAATCCAGGACTGGCTGGAACTAGTTAAAAGCCTCCCAGTTAGTCAGTGTGGTGTGGTTGTGTGGAGCTATAGGAGGGAGCTGTGCTGTTGGATGAACGAAGTAGTACGAATCCATATCCGGTGCAAGGAAGGAGACCCTGAGGTAATTGTGAAGAAGATATTGAGTGGGGGCTGCTGTGGGGAAGTAGCCCAGGGAATTGTACATGTCCTATTTCCAAAAAGTCAGCTTCCATAGCTGCTAATTTTATGGTCCCTGGGCTGGAGCCCGGACTAGAGGGTGGGCCCGGGCTCCCCCCTCCCCTCCCTGATTTATCACTGATACTGGGAGACAACAGAGTGTGCGAGGGAGGGTTGTTTCTCCTCACCTCCCTTGCTGGCTTATGATGAAAATGGCTCAGTAGATGTGACCCTTGCCTCTAGAGAGAGAAGGGCTATGTGGAGGGTCACAGTGAGCCTCTGAGGTTAGCAAAATCCATCAGGAAACACAGGACCCACGGAGTCAAGGACAGAACTTTGTCACACTAGCTAGCATATAGTACCTGGATTGCAGTGTGAAGTGCACACACTTCATAATTGTGTGACTTCACATACGTGGATTATGAAAATACACCAGCATGAAAGCTCCAGCCATATTCAAAGATTCAGCAACTGCAGCGTGTCTGAGCTTCTCTGGTGACCATGGGGGAAGCCGGGTATGGATCCATGTATATACATGGACAGAGAAATCCATTTTTAATTAAAGGTCTATAAATCCATGTCATGACTTGTCACTAGTGCAAAATTTATTTTGGAGCTTACAATTCAAATGATCCATATTTTGTGTGTCATCAGGTTCCAACACTGATTATCCGTGTTGTCGATATTAAAATTTGCTTTTATTGCTTAACATATCTGGAGCCACAAGTTACTGTTTATATAATGCTTCTTTCCATTCATATTGGTGATAGAGTTTTTAAAATTTCGAAGTGAAATAATTTAAAACATTTAACTGGGCCTGTTTACATAGGTTGACACTCTCCCTCCCCCCAAGTGTCGCTGTAGAACTGTGTTCAACTTGTTCCTTTCACCTCTTCTCTCTCTGAATGCTTGTAATCATTATTCTGTGTCAGTAAAATAATAGGCACTAGATACTTTGTAGGATGAACCAAAACCAAACTGTATTAGCTTTAAGAAAATTGACTGAATTTAGTTTGGCCCTTGTATTTTAAAAAAAAAAATCTTATGTATGGTTACTTATTATTTGACCCTGATGTGAAACTTGGTTTGTTTGTTTTTGTTCTGTTTCAATTTTAGGACACCTGAGTTCCTCCTCCGTATATCCAGTTTGTCATGCCCCTTATCTACTGGCAACTTCTTGCTCAGATGGAAAAGTTAGGTTCTGGAGATGCAGAGTGACTCCTGAGGCAGTGGTTTCTTCTATGCCAGAGTATACTATAAATAGTAATGTTACGTATATATGGGAAGAATGGCCACTACTTGTTGAGGATGGACTTCTTAGTAGTAGTACTGTGAATGTTCCAGGCAGGCCAATAGAAGTTAGTTGCGCACATACAAATAGATTAGCTGTAGCATACAAGCAGATGACATCTAAAAATAGTCGATGTTCTCAAGATTTCATGATGCATGTTAGTATTTTTGAATGTGAATCTACAGGAGGATCATGTTGGATTCTGGAACAGACTCTTCATTTAGATGAAATAAGCATAACGTTGGACTCTGCCATTAGTATTGACAGTAATTTAATGGCATACAATAAACAAGAAGTTTATTTATCTAATAATGAGAGGATTTTGCCCAGCACAAAGCACTTGGTTCACTTAGACTGGATGTCTAAGGAAGATGGATCACATATCCTAACAGTAGGAATTGGATCAAAGCTTTATATGTTTGGCCAACTGGTTGGGAACATGCATGACCAAAGTAGTAAGGAGATGTCTGCATTGCCACTGTGGGAAAATGCAAAAGTTACATCCCTTTGTAGGTTTGTACTGCTACGGTGCGTGGACTTAGTTTCTTCAGTAGAAGGATCACCTCCTTTGCCAGTTTCTTTATCTTGGGTACGTGATGGCATCCTTGTAGTTGGGATGGATTGTGAAATGCATGTTTATTCTCAGTGGCAATCCCCTTCAAAACAAGAGTCAGTTACGAGTGATTCTTACAGTGGAAGCACACCATCTATTACTAGCTTAATGAAACAAAGCCAGTCAGCTGGTTCTGGCCTGCATCCACCAAAGCGAACCTTAACCAGATCCATGACAAGTCTTGCACAGAAACTTAGTGGAAAGAGAACTGCATTTGATCTATCTGTGGAAATGGAAGATTCTGGTCTTTTTGAAGCAGCTCATGCATTATGTCCAACTTTACCTCAGTACCACCCTTTCCAGCTTCTAGAGCTTATGGACCTTGGTAAAGTACGTAGAGCAAAAGCCATCCTCTCTCATTTGGTGAAATGTATTGCTGGGGAAGTTGTTGCTATAAATGAATCTGAACCTAATCATGATCGGCGACTTAGATCTCTCACAATTAGTGCTAGTGGAAGCACTGCAAGAGACCCCAAGACATTCAACAAAACTGAGAATACAGACTATACAGAAATAGACTCTGTTCCACCACTTCCTTTGTATGCATTGCTTGCTGCAGATGATGACTGCTCACATTTTTGTTTAGAGAAATCCAACAATCAAAATAACTTAAATAAACAAAATGGTTTACCCGATGAAAATTATGAAGATCTTTTTCAAAACTCCAGCCTAAATACAGATGATCTTACCGTGTTTGAAGCAGATGAAGATAATACAAAGCCAAAGGTCATTGATCTTTCTCAGTACAGCCCAACTTACTTTGGACCAGAGCATGCCCAAGTTCTTTCTCGTCACTTGATGCATTCTAGCTTACCAGGTCTCACCAGGATGGAGCAAATGTCATTGATGGCCTTGGCAGATACAATTGCTACTACCAGTACTGATATTGGAGAAAGCAGAGACAGAAACCAGGGTAAGCTATATATTTTAAGTGATAGGCAATACTCTTGTAATTCACAAGCCTTTTTGTAAGGATTTTTATTGTCTTGCAAATGTCTTTCCAGATAAGTGTATTAAATATTCAGTTGTACTAGTATGATGTACTATCGAACAAGATTTTACCATCTGCTGTTTAGGTAAACAGTCCTTTTTTTAAAATTGCAAACTTCTTCATAACACTTTTATTACAGAAATTAAGTTATGAACTTCAGAAGTATTTTCATTTGTTATTGTTGACTGATATAATCATGAACCATGTGTGTTCACTGTGAGGGGCCCAAGACTGAGACGTGCTTTGCCCTTGGTCAGAAATAACTTAAACGTGACCTTCCAAGCATGCTGGGAGAAGGGGGGGAAATTAACAGGCTTTTTGGGAAGGTTTGAGGGTATGTTCTGGGGACACTAAGGTTATTTTGCAGTTTTGATGTAATAACTAGCTGAATTAATTCGTTATTTGTATGGGTGTTTTTTGTGGGTTAGGTGGGGATGAGATGGGCGTTGGTTTACTGTTAGATTATAAATCCAGTTGTTAGGATCCAAAGAGCTTTTTGTGTGGTTGCTATTGTTTAAATCTAAAGAAACAATCAGAAGAGTTTCTTCCTGAGAATTTAACTCTCACCGTCCTATGAATGCACTTTCCTTTATCAAACAAGCTTTTTCCCTTTATCCAACATAATAGTTGTATAATACTTTGATACAATAAGCAGCATATTGTTTTTAGTTACTGATTGAAAGAATAGGGAAAGTATGATTTTTCTTAGAGTTCTAGATTACTCTGCAAAGCATAACTTGCTCAGGGCGTGCATCCTTTTTTGCCACTAGTCCACCCTGAGATTGCCTTTGTTTCTTTATGTCACTAGTGTTTTAGTTTGGGGTTTAAGAGTTGACTAAATCACTGAATTCATGAGCTCTTTTTTAAATGTGACGTCATAGATAGTGGTCTAGCAAAGAGAAATCAGAGAGCTATTTATAGTCATTTTCCATTTTTTCAAGTTCCTTTCATATGTATTTTCTTTCCGTGAAAATATGACTCAATTTTTATTTATAGGTGGAGAAACGCTTGATGAATGTGGCTTAAAATTCCTTCTGGCTGTTCAGCTGCACACATTTCTGACAACCTCACTTCCTCCTGTCCATCGAGCCCAGCTACTTCACCAAGGTAACTCTACAGATTGGGTTGTGTTTGTCTCTCCCACCCCCCACCCCCCCAAAAAAAGTGTTCACGTGATTTAACAATTTAAATGATTTCTATCACATACTACAATTCTGCATGCAGACTTGAAATACATGCAGAATTGTAGTATGAGAGAATTGCAGAGAGCATTGCAGTAAGTCCTAACAGCCCATTTGCCTTGCAAACCCTGCGCATGCTCATGCTGAAGAGTAACATAGCTGTTTGTTAACTTGTTGTGTGCATGCTTCTTGATTAATCTCTTTGGGGTAAAGATATCCTTTTATGAATTTCTGTTATAAAATACTGGAAAGAGCTTTGTTTAGAAATGAGTAATATGACAAGACATTATTTGAACATTGTATAGAACAGTTCATTTTAGTGCTTATTTTATTTTAGCATGAAAGACTCACAGCATAGGGTAAGAATTTTCAGAAAACATTAGTGACTTAGGAGCTGAAGTGCCTTAGTCACTTTTGAAAATGGGATTTAGGCTTTTTAAGTCACTTTTGGTGCTTCTGGAAAATTTTACCCATAATCAAGTTAGATTATTTCCATGCTTCCAGCAAACTTCTGCTGAGGAGCAGTGCTGCTAGAATAAATCACCAAACTTGAACTGATTTTATTTTTAATTGGTGATTATAGCAATCCTTTTCAGCAACTACTTTCAGTTCTATGATAGTCTTTACATATGTTTAATTGCAATTTCTCTTGGATAAAATTAATATATAGCTTTCACAATTTCAGTATTTCTTTTGGTGTGTTTAATTTGTTATCAAGTTAAAACAAAAAAGGACAAACTAGTACTTTCATATGTATTGTAGCATCTAACACTATTACAGTCTGAACAGTAACGTACAGTATAAAATGTGCTTCAAAAAAAGTTTTTTACAGAATTGACATAATCAGATATTTATAGTATCTATCTAACGCAGGACTGTCATTAGTGCTACCTACTTGAAAATTGCCACTTCGCAAGGCCGTTCGGTGCTGAATTTCTTTAAAAAAACCAAAACCAAAAACGTTGGGCTTTGTACTTTAAAGTAAAATATTCCTGTCAGCGTTAAAGAGGCAAGACATATTTGCTAAAGACTGGCCAAATGCAAAGGCTCGCGCGCGCGCTCTCTCTCTCTCTCTCTCTTTCTATATCTATAGATCTATCTATAGATATCTATCTATATATATCTATATATTTTTTTAAATGTCTTCAACAGCCTTGGTTTAGGTTCTACTTCTTGATAAGCTCTGTAAAGCAAACCAAGATTGGATGTAATTTCTGTTTTTCAGTAATGTTTGGGTTAGTGAGTTATTCATGTGTAAACTTCCTAGTTGAGCACAGTTCAAAGCTGAATACAGATATGGTTGATCCAGTAGCTTAACATGCTGAAGATTACCTGTAACTTAAAAATAACAATACTGATTTTTTCTAAATGTGATGTAAGTTTGTAGGTCCTGATGATAATTAAAAGAAAATAAGCAAATTCAGAAGTAAACTTACACAGTAGATTATCCTGAATGTTGAAATGCAGCAAGGTAGTTTTAGAAAGTGCATGCTGAATTGACTGTACAGGCACAAAATATGATCATAAGTCTGAATTCAAACTCACTTCGTTCAAACCACACCAGAACAGAAGACTTAAAGGAGTACTATGTCAGTGGTTCTCAACCAGGAGTCCGGGGTCCCCTAGGGGGCCGCGAGCAGGTTTCAGGGCATCTGCCAAGCAGGACCAGTGTTAGACTTGCTGGGGCCCAGGGCAGAAACCAAAGTCCCACTGGGTGGGGCTGAAGTCTGGGGTCCTGAGCAACTTAGCTTTCAGTGAAGCCCTGTGGCATGGGGTCCTGGCAATTGCCCTGCTTCCTACCCACTAATGCCGGCCCTGGCTTTTATATGCAGAAAACCAGATATTGTGGCACAGGTGGGCCGTGGAGTTTTTATAGCATGTTTGGGGGGCCTCAGAAAGAAAAAGGTTGAGAGCCTCATACTATTACATACTAAATTTTGTTGGTGGGTCTGTTTGGTATGGTTCTGTCTTAAAATAAAAATGACAGTGCATTTCATGAAAGTTAAAGGGTATTTAGCCATTTCATCAAGCCAAATGCTTTAATGATGGAAATATTTGCTTGATACTGCATAAAACTTTTTAAAAAAAGCCAACTATGAACATACTGTAGCTACAGTCCTTTTTATCTGTAAAATGCTCAATTAGGACAGAATTTTCCAAGTTTCCTTTTTGCTTTGGGTAAATAATACTCGGTGCCAAAAGATTACAAAAGCTTGTTTCCTGAAAGCCGTTTCCAAATTTGACTTCTTATTTTGGAAGTTGATGAAGTGCTGAGAAGATGATTTTTTCAGGAGAAATAAAACCCCAGAATGTTTACAATTTAGACATTAAAACTTGGCATGATTTAAAAAAAAAAAAGAGGAAGGGGGGGGGGGAGAAACTTTTCACTGAACATATCAGTATTGTTAGTTTTCCTTGGAATTTAGCATTTAATCAAAATTAAGCTAAACTTTCTGAACTTTTTGGTAAATTTCACTTAATTAAATATGCAAAATTTCACATAGGTATGACATTGCCACTAGCTATCTTTAAGGGCATTTCTCTGCAGATATTTGTGTTTAGTAGTTTATTTATATTTTGGACATTACATCTATTGTCCGTGAACTAGAAATGGCCAGTTTATAAGTGAATAATAAACAGGTTGTCCATTTGTAAGACAGTACTTAACTTTCACATATGTGTAACCTAGGAATGCAAGGCCTGCACTTGTTTTAATGCCTACCAAGTTTCTGGTCTTGTACTTTCACAGTTAAAAATCAAAGACACAACCTTCTGAACTTGCAGTTTGTTTTTCAGGTTTTGTTGTCACTGAACGAGTACTTTTTTTCTTTTGTGGATTATTGTATAGGCTTGTCTACTCGTCACTTTGCCTGGGCATTTCATTCAGTAGCAGAAGAAGAACTACTGAACATGCTCCCTGCTGTGCAGAAAGGGGATCCGACCTGGTCAGAACTCAGAGCTATGGGTGTAGGATGGTGGGTTCGGAATACCCATAGTTTGCGCAGATGCATAGAAAAGGTAAATATAGTTTACTGAAAACAAATTAGCTTACAGCATGTTACCAGTTATTCATATATCCTAGAATAATTATGCTACCCAGTTTCCTTATACGAAAATGGTTGAAGTACACTAGCGTCCTGTTAACTCTTGTTCAGTTACAGGGATGCTATGATTAGAGGGCCTTAAGGGTCAAGAATTTAACAGCAGTGGGATGGAGAAGAGTTCAGTGCTTCCTGAAGGACGTGATTTTTTTTTTTTTTTTTTTTTTTACCATAGGGAGGGCATGGGGGGGTTTGCTTCATTTCTTGTCACTTTACTGATTTTCAGTGTTGAATTTCACTGCATTTTGTGAAAGAGGTAGTTCAAGTTATAAACTTGACAAGAAGTTATAAACGAGGACAAGAAGTAATGGGCTTAATCTGAAGCAAGGGAGATTTAGGTTAGATGTTAGAAAAGCTTTCTAGCTATAAGGGCAGTTAAACTCTGCAATAGGCTTTCAAGGGAAGTAGTCTTTTGAAGTTTTTAAGAACAGGGTTGGACAAACACCTGTTGATGTCTCGGTTTACTTGATTTTGTCTTAGTGCTGAGGGTTGGACTTGATGACTTCTCAAGGTCTCTTCCAGCACTACATTTCTATGATTCTGTGACTTTTGGTTCATCTTCATCTTGTAGAAATATTTGATTTTTAATTCTGCGCTGTGAGGGAGTATAAATGTCCTTTTAAACTCTGCAAAGTCTCATTATTGAACATTCAGTATTTGGAGTTAACCAGTCAAATAAATTTTAGCACAAGAGCCTTGCTTGACTTTGGCACACACAATGACTGTTAGGAAATGGAGCCCAGTATGGAAGTGATTTCTCATTGTGGCAAATCCAGCACACAAAAAAGGCACTGTTAAGTTACATGTTCTCATGGCAGATATAAAGTATTAATGAGGTACCAAGGCTCAACTTACACATTATTTATTATTTTAACAAATGGAGTGTAAATAAATCTACTTGTATGTTCAGTTATTTAGGAAATGTGTTTTCTTTCACTTGCATGCCTGTGCATATTATATTCTTGTTTTTTTTGTGAGTTTAACATCTATAGATAGTATGTTCAGGGCACCAAAGTGGTGCAGATATTTTTCTACAGTCTCTGCTTCCTGAGGACTGCAGGTGAAAAATACTAATGAAGTCAGAAGGTAAGTCTGCTATCAGTGAGAAGTCGGAAGCTCTGCAGGACACTAGAAGCTAGGGGCAGCATGGATCTTATGGAACTGTCTAAGACGAAAATTGATTTAGACCAGGGGTCTCAAACTCAAATGATCACGAGGGCCATATGAGGGCTAGTTCATTGGCCCGAGGGCTCCATCACTGACACCCCCTCCCTCGCTGCCCCCGGCCTTGCCCCCACTCCACCCCTTCCCTGCCCCCATTCCCACCCCTTCCCTGAAGTCCCCACCCCAACTCCGCCCCCTCCCTGCCCCCAGAGGGTCCATCAGGGGTGTGGCGGGGGCTCAGGGCAGGGAGTTGAGGTGCAGCAGGGGGTTGGGGTGCAGGCAGGGGGCTCAGGGCAGGGGGTTGGGGTGCAGGAGGCATGTGAGGTGCGGCGGGGGGCTCAGGGCAGGGGGTTGGGGTGTGGGGTGCAGCAGGGGGCTCAGGGCAGGGGGTTGGGGTGTGGGGTGCAGCAGGGGGCTCAGGGCAGGGGGTTGGGGTGCAGGAGGCATGTGGGGTGCAGCAGGGGGCTCAGGGCAGGGAGTTGGGGTGCAGGAGGGGTGTGGGGTGCGGCAGGGGGCTCAGGGCAGGGAGTTGGGGATCAGGCAGGGGGCTCAGGGCAGGGGATTGGGGTGCAGAGGGGGTGTGGGATGCAGCAAGGGGCTCAGGGCAGGGAGTTGGCGGGCGGGGTGCAGGAGGGCTTCGGGCTCCGGGGTGGCAGCGCCGCACACCGGGGCCAGGGCAGGCTGCTGGCCCCGGCCCTGATCCTGCTCCGCTCCGGGAAGTAGCTGGAACCATGTCCCTGCGGCTCCTGGGGGAGGGCGACGCAGGGCTCCACATTCTGCTTGCCTCACCTCCAGGTACCTCCCCCGAAGCTCCTGTTGGCCGCGGTTCTCCGTTCCCAGCCAATAGGAGCTGTGGGGGGGCGGTGCCTGGAAGGACAGAGCCCTCTGCTTCTTCTCCCTCCCCTCCCCTCCCCCCCACTTCAGGGAGCGGCACAGGGCTCGAGGTGGGGCAGTCCTGCGGCTGTAGTTTGCCCACCTCTGGCCTGGAGGTAGGCCGGGGGGGCGAGTGCAGGCTGCTTGGCAGGCCGCAGGAAATAGCCCTGCGGGCCGCGTGTTTGAGACCCCTGGTTTAGACCCTGGTATCACATTTCCTAACATTCTGTGCCCATAATTTTCATAATGGTCCTATACCTTGCAAGCTTTATATATCAGTGAAATGGTAAATATTGAAACTTAGGTCTAAGCCTACTGTGCTTATTTAACATTGTTTACATTAACAATAGTGTTTCACACCTGTTTCAGGCTGTCTGGAAATTGAGGCAGACAGCAGTGCATCAGTTTATATTTGGTTTACCATATGGCTAGATATGAGGCAAGATCCTCAGTTTGTATAGAATGGCATAGCTTCATTGGAGCCAATAGAGCTATGGTGATTTGCACCACATGAGGGTCTGGTCCTTGATTATTGCTTTAATGAAAGCTTAAATACTGTCACACAAGATTTAGTCATCTAGGAAAATGACTGGCTTTTGTTGCACTATAATCCAGCTCAACTTGACCTGACTGATTTGCTTCAGCATACATTTGAACCCTTTCTACTGCCCTCAAATTTTAGTAAGTGAAACCATTTCCCTCAGAAGCCAATTGCAATTACTTGCATTTAATAGAAAAACTGGTAACTACAACTTTGCATGCATGTCCCCTCCCATCTTTTGAATGATGCTATCTAGTGACTCAGTTTAGCCTGCTTGATATAGGACAATCTGATAACCAGTATTGAGGGGATTCCGTTAAAATCTATGGAGACCAAACATAGTAACAAGGGAAGTTTAGGAGATGCAAACCTCTACTATACAACATGAGCCAAACTTTGAGAGCTTCTAAAATGGACCTTCACAGATCTGCATTTGTACAAGTGTATTTTGTGGGACGACTATGACAGGTGTATTGGAAATTTGACCCTCTCTGATTTACTTGTCCTCAGGGTGGACAAAATCGATGATTTTTAAAAAGGGGTTTTTTATTTAAATTGGATTTTTTAAATTTAAATTAAATGCAGATTTACTTTAAAAAAAAAATAAACCAATTTACATTTAAGTTTGAAATTGACAAGCTGTTAAGACCTGAACTTACCTTTTATTAAAAAAAAAAAAAGGTAAATTAAAGACAAAAAACACTTAACTGGTGGAAGTCACTGGCTAAATACTTGAAGCTTGCCTTCCTCTTCCGATCTGCACATAAAAAACAGGTATGAGAGGATGAGATCTATTAGTTTTAAAATCTTGAAGGATATAGTATCAGAAATCAGTTCTATTCACTAACTACAGATATTTTCTTTGCTTAATAAATCAGTTAGTGAAACGTGCAAAACATGTTTTAGTAAACTTTTTTTTAACGTATGCAGCACACTTATTTAATAAACTGTTACAATGCTGGTTTTGTGCATTTTAATTGAATTTGCGTTTTCATGCGAATAAACTTTGGATAAAAAAAATCGCCATCTGATAAAGAAGTAATGGATCATTCACCATTTTTCTGAAATACAAAATCCAAAAATTAAGAATCTGACTAAATGTATATTAAATCATGTACATGCTTAAGTGTGTGTGTGTGTGAAAGAGAGAGAGGGAGAGATGTATTCTTCTGATTAGCAAAAGGAAGCACCACATTTAGCGTAAAGACTGTTAGTTGCTAAATCAAGGTTTTCTGGTTTATGTCGGTTAAAATTAATTAAATCATTATGATTTAAATCCGTCCATTCTGCTTTTCCTTTCCTGATGACTTAGAACTATTTCTCATATCTATCAGAGTTTCTGCCCAAATGTTCAGTGCAAAAGAGTTAATGTAGACTAAGTAAATAAATGTTTTTTTATTTACATAACTGACTTTTATCATAAAAACCTGAAATCAATGTAACTTTGATTTGATGAGGAACTGGTTTTTGTTAATTGTAAGCAAAAAATATACCTAATTGATCTTTGCCATGTATATCAGAACTACTTAAACTGAATTTATTTAACAATGACTAAATCAGTTTAGGGATAGTGCTTTCAGATTACTTTTAAATTTGTTACAAATTTAACAAAACCCCATATATTCACAGGTAGCAAAAGCAGCTTTTCAACGAAACAACGATCCACTTGATGCAGCTATTTTTTACCTTGCAATGAAAAAGAAGGCTGTGATTTGGGGATTATACAGGTAGGAAACATACAAGAAAACAGTTATTTATAAATTCTAAGATTTGTAAATATTTGCTCTTAAGTACAATTCCATATTGTCCAGTCCATCTGATAAAAAATAATTTGTCTCTTCTATTCAAAAGCAGTAAAAAAGTTCCAGAAATTCCTTTTACTGATACATATACTACGGTAATCATAATGTGTTCTGAAGTCTGTATTCATTTTTGGGGTTTTTTTGCCACACAAGTATTTTAGCCAAAAATGTTTTGATGCTCTTCAGTCTTTAAATCTCTGTATGTTTAAAAATACTGCCTGGTTCATCTTCTTTCATTCCTATAATTCAGAATTCATTCTTTCTTTTAAAACTTCAATTTCAGCAGGATGTATTTATAATTCACACATTGTGGTATTTAAAAATGTGTGTTTGAGATTATTTTGATCTTAAAATACGTACAGGATATAAATTTAATCCAGAATATATTTTAAAAATTGTACATTCGGGGCCTTAAGAAGTGTGATGCAAATTCTAAAACTGTATTGCACATGTGCAGTGGCTAATTTACATGTTAGATTACATATTAGTCAAGATTTCCAAAAGTGATTGTCTAAAGTTTAGTCTCTTAAACCCGTAGCAGCCTCATCCACTACTACACAACTCTGAGTCATTCCAGAGCACTATTCTGAGAGTGTACTGAATTTAGACTAGGGGTCCTGAGGGAAAAATAGCATGTGATCATATAAATAAAGACTGTACCATAATGCTTATGCACAAAGGGGCTGGATTGAAGTCACATAGCATCCTTAATTCCGTCACTTTCTAACGTTTGAGTGATCAACTTTGCCATCTTGATGTTCTTTTAATGTAGGTTTTTGATGTAATATACTTTATTTTTAAGAACTGTCTTGGGACAAATGAACTTTTCCACGTTCATTATTCAAATTGATCAGACTGATTTAAATTGTCAGTAGCTTCCAGTATTGCTTGTCACTTTTTTAAAAATAGCAAATCTCTTAGGATGTTATCAAAACCATGAGACAAGAGCCTCTGTTTACCACTGGAAAGATTATTGCATGTGTTGTCACATGAGGAAACCAACAATAGAGGCTTTCAAGCAAATGACTGGTACTATGTGAGGATATTTTTGGTAAGTAGTATTGCAACAGAGCAGTAAAGCTTCCAAAGCATGTTGTATTCTTCTTTGAGTGCTTGCTCATGTCGATTCCATTTTAGGTGTGCATGCGCCCATGTGCACGGCTGTTGGAGATTTTTGCCTTAGCGGTACTCGTAGGGCCAGCTGTAGCGCCTTCTAGAGTGCCACGGTATATAAGGTGCTGCCAGCCCATGCCCTCTCAGTTCCTTCTTACTGCCCATGGTGATCACTTGGTGCGCCTCTCTTGCTTGTTAAGAGCTAGCGGTTTCTTCCATTGGACTTCATGCCTTCGGGCCTTTGTTCGATTCTAGTTAGTGTAAAGTAATTAAGTGCATAGTTAGCTGATAGTTAAGCTCCCAGCAAGGACTTCACCCCAAGCAGGGCATGCCCCGAGCTCCCAGGTTTAAGACTTGTTCGATCTGTGGCAGGCCACGACAGCTGCCTTAAGTCCTTGGGGGAAGCACACAACAAGGAGCATTACCGGATCTGTAAGAACTTTCAACCTCACACCCAGAAGGAGAGGGACATTGATGGAGTCCGTTCTCCACCCGGCTTTCGAGCCCTCTACGCAGGACAGAGAGAACTTCGACTACCACGTGCAATGCACTGCCGGTGCCCACTCCTTTCAGCATCGTTCGCCAGTGCCGAAGAAGAAGGCGAAGAAGTGCTCGCCGGTGCCAAGCAAGAAGGCCCCAGGGTCATCCAGTAGAGGGACTGGGCCTGTCAGCCAGCCTTCTCCGAGCAGCGCGAGCATGCCTCCGTGGCTGGGGCTCTTAGCCCTCTTAAAGCTCCGTCACTGACTCTGGTGAGCGGTATGGGATCCACCACCCTGCCTGCACCATCGTCATCCCAAGCCCAGGTGCAGAGAGAGCGCAGGTCTCCACCTGCTCCTATGACCTCTCTGGTGCCGCAGGACCATATGATCATAGAATATCAGGGATGGAAGGGACCTCAGGAGGTCATCTAGTCCAACCCCCTGCTCAAAGCAGGGCCAATCCCCAGACACATACCCCAGTTCCCTAAATGGCCCCCTCAAGGATTGAACTCACAACCCTGGGTTTAGCAGGCCAATGCTCAAACCACTGTGCTATCCCTCCCCGCACCTCCCTTCAGGCTTAAGGCTCCCCGAGAGGGCAAGGCAGCTGTTAAGACCTCTCCGAGGGCAGGGGAGGGCCGTCTGTTGCCGGACATGCAATCCCATGGCAAGTCGTAACCGCGTTGCCGGTTGCCCAAACTCTCCCCCTGGATGCCGAGACATTATTTCCCAGTGTGGGAATGACGTTCCCCATATTAAGACCAATGCCGTTTGCCCTCTTGCCAATCCGCGTCTAGACGTTGCTCCCTCTGACGTTACCAGTCTCTGCAGCACTGTTCCCCTGATGCCAATCTCCCCGGCACCAGAACCGTTCTCCCTGCTCAGCGCTCACCGGTAGCCATAACCAGCAGGCAGACCCAGGCATTGACAGCTCCTCCCTGGTCTCTGGAGAGTGGTTCCTCTGCTGCGGAGGCCCAGTTCAGCCCATCGCCCCAGTCTCCGCGATGGGATTAGGCACCGGAAACTGCTGTACCATTCACGGCACTGCAATGGCAGCAAGGCCAGTGGCCAACACAGTGGTTGTATTTGGGAGCATGGGGCATTCCGTTGATGACCATGTCCCCTTTGCAGCGCGCTTCAGTGGCTGCGTCGGAGCGAAAATCAATGACCCCACTGGCACCGGGCCAGGTACTGGAAGCTCACTTCGAGGTTGGGATGGAGGATCCAGTGGCTACCCCCCAAACCTCCCTCTCCAGTGGCTGTCGAGCCCTCAGGGCTGCCTCCTCTTCCCTGGACGAGGTGGTCGCAGGACCTTCCAGAGCCAGCCTCCCCGATGACTTTAAACAACACCAAGCTCTTCTCAGGTGGATTGCCGAGAACTTGGGCTGGAAATGCAGGAGATGGCAGAGCAGGACACCCTTTTCAATGTCCTCTCAGCCTCCACGCTTGTCCAGATTGCCCTACCTGTATGTGATGGGGTTCTCAAGATTGCTAAGGCTCTGTGGCAGACCCCTTCCTCTATCCCACTGTAGTGGGGTGGTCACTGCCCTGAAAGGGCTTGAAGCCAGCCCTGGGAGAGGGCTGGGGCTGCGAGCTAAAGGCTCACTGATTGGGGAAGCAGCCGCAGCTGGGCCATGCCCCAGTCAGACTGCAGCTGGCCCTATAAAAGCCCAGTGAAGCCAGGAGCTGAGAGGACTCTCCTAGCTCTTGAGGGAGAAGGGCCTGGCTGCCTGGGAGCTGAGAGAGTACCTAAAGTGGAGCAGGGCTGGGGGAAGGCTAGAGGAGCTGGGGCTTCAGGCCTTGTTACAAGCCAGAAAGGGTACTGGGGTTGCAAAGGGGCAGCCCAAGGGTAGGCAGCAGGTCCAAACCCCCCCTTGCCGGTGATGAATGGCATTTACACTGCAGTCTGCCCCAGTGAACGGGGGCTAGATCAAGAATGGCAGTAGCCGTAGTCTGAGGTGAGGTGGGGATAGAGGGTGGGGGTTCCCCGGGGAGGGGAGACCCAGATCTGTGGGGGTACTGCCAGGGGGCGGCACCAGGGTCCAGGAGGGACTCGGGCCCAGTGGGAAGCAGGACACCAGCTTGCAGAGGGCACTCCAGAGCTGGAAACGCTAATTTTTCTTTGAGTGCTTCCACAGTAGGTGTGCTTGCCACATGCACCGGTGCCAGAAGTTTTTCCCTCAGCAGTACCCGTAGGGGCGGGAGCGCCGCTGAGAACCCTGGAGTGGCGCCGCTGTAGCGCGCTATAAGGGGATCCACGCGCTCCCCCCACCCTCAGTTCCTTCTTGCTGCCAGTGAAGGTGCATCGGAACTATTCACTCCGGCTTAGCTGCAGCTCTTCCTAACCTCGTTCGTTGTTCAGTAGTACCTATATCAGTTAGTTTGTTAAAAGTTCTAGTTTAGTTAGAGTTGGGCCCCAGGGTTTAAATCATGGGAGTCTTGTAGGTGCTTGATGCCCAGGAGTGACCCGCACTCTGACTGCCTCCGTGAAACCCACATTAGCGACTGCTGTAAAATCTGCAGGCCCTTCAAGCCCAGAACTAAGAAAGAAAGAGACATCCGACTTCAGCCCTTCTCATGGAGTCGGCACTGGCTCCGACCCTGGTGCGCCGAGCAGAGTCCGCACCGGGCACCTTATCTTCGGTGTTCAGCGACCCCCCCCCTCCCCCCAGCACCCTCCAGTGGCCGGCACCACTCCCCAAGGAGAAAGCAGAGAAAGGCATCATCGTCGGCGAAGCGACGGGCAGGCCCTGTTCTCTCTTCCCCCCCCCCCCCCCCCCCCCCCCCCCCCGGGCTCTAGAGCTCCAACTCAAGTCGAGCGGAGCAGCTCGGTTGCGTCGATTCAGGCCTCTCCGGATGAAGTCCGCATGCCTTCGACACCGGAGGCCCTGCAGGTGGCTAAAGACATGATGTCCCTGCAGGTGCCTGGGGCACCGCCGGCACCCGGACCCCGGTCTAGAGGCAAGCCGCCGCTGGGCCCCCACCAGCCAATGCCGACTCGCCGCAGATCCCAGTCAGGGGACTGCTCTCGGGCTCGTTCGTTGCCCAGTGTCCGGTCAACACACAGCCCTCAGCCTCAGCTCTGATCACTCTCCAGGATATCTGGTAAAGTGCCGTCGGAAAGGAGCTTCAGCCACTGCTCCACGCCGAGTACAAGGTATCAGCAGGACAGGCACTGACGCCGCAGACACTCCCGCTCTAGACGGAGCTACAGAAGCTGCTCCCGGCACGGACGCTGGTGCCGGTCACACTCCGACTTTCATGCATCGAGGCACTGAGCTCACGACTCCCGGCGGGGTTAGCCAGTTGCTTGCCGTCATGGGTCCAGACATCGAAGCGTCTCGACTAGCAGCAGCTTGAGACGGCACCGTTCCTCGATGCCGGAGTCTAGGTACCATGGCAGAAGCCATGCTAGGTACTACCACTCGCACGGCAACGACAGGTTGTTGGCAACCCTGACCTCGTCGCGCACGCAGTGCCCTGGCTTCAATCGGGTCAACCCGAACAGCTGGTGCCGCCGGTGCCGCACCAGGGACAATGGCAGGGACCTCCATGGCAGAGCCAGTGGTGCCAGTGCACCCCCTGGCATCCCGCGCACGCCCAGCAAGGCCCTCGGTCGGTGGCAGAGGCATAGGAAGCACCCTCGGCCAAGCTATCCAGGCCCCCGAGGGATGCCTCACCGGGTCAAGGCTCCTTGGCACCGCAGGAAGAATCTGATCTAGGGGTGGATCCCGTGGCACCGGCCGACGTGCAGACCCTGGTACCGTCCCCGTCCCCTGCACCAGAGGACAAGATTGCAGCCCCGCCCCCCCTCAGTACCACAGGAGGACTTCAGGGCCCATCAGGAGCTGCTAAAGCAAGTGGCGTCCAGTCTCCATCTCCGAGCTGAGGAGATGGAGGGACCCTCGGACTCGCTGTTCAATGTACTCTTGTCCTCGGCACCGGGCAGAGTGGCCCTCCCGCTCTACGACGGGGTGGCCAACATCTCCAATGCCCTCTGGCAGACACCGGCCTCGCTTGCCCCAATATCGAAAAGGGCAGAGCGCAAATACTTTGTGCCCACGAAGGGGCACGAATATCTCTATACCCACCCGGCACCCAACTCCCTAGTGCAGTGGTTCCCAAATTGGGGTTCGTGAACCCCTGGGGCTTCACGAAATGTTACAGGGGGTTCTCAGGAAAAAATTCCCTAACGGCGGACAGAGCTGTCCCTAGGGGACGGCGGACAGCACGGGGCCAGCAACCTGGAGCCCCTGGACTTCCAAGAGCTAAGCAGATCAAAGCAAACATATCTATCATACTGAGGAGATTTAAACTTCAAGACTCCTTATCAAAAATGGAAAGGGAGGTGGATATTTTCTGCTGTTTCTAAAATTAAATAGGCAGATAGTATTGTTTTTAAAATTATTATGAAAAACAGGTTTAAGCTTTGTTGTAACGTGCGTCGTTTGCCTGAACTATTCAAGACCTGAATGCATATGTAGGAGGAACTCTTTGAGTTGGCTTCTTAAATACCTTCATGCTGTTTGAATTCTGATAATCCTTGATGAAACATAGGAGCCTTGTCTTATAACAGACTTATTCAAAGTGATACAAGCTACGGAGGTCAGATCTTGGAAGAGTGTTGCTGTTTTCATAATGTAATAAAAATAATGTAATTATAAATAATAATTAATAATAGTGTGTAATAAGCATGTCATAAAAACAAGTTTTATATTTCCAAGATCACTGCTTTTATAATTTATACTCGGGTAAAGGAGAAAATCCCTGGAAATACTCCTTTTTAGGAAGGGGTTCACGAGACTTGACATTTTCATGAAAGGGGTTCACAGGTTGTTAAAGTTTGGGAACCACTGCCCTACTGGTAGAGTCTGTAAACCACAGGGAAAGATAAAGCCAACCAGGACCCGTTCCCAAGAATAAAGACTGCAAAAGGCTGGACTCATTTGGCAGGAAGCTTTATTCATCTGCCAGCTTCCAGCTCAGAGTAGCCAACCACCAGGCCCTCCTCAGTTGTTATGAGTTGAACTTGTGGGGGTCACTGTGAAAATGTGATCCCTCCCTTCTGGAATGGGACAGGAAGGATTTTAAGGCGCTGGTGGATGAAGGCGCTGCCGCAGCAAAAACTGCTCTGCAGGCGGTGTCGGATGCGGCTGACACAGCAGCTTGGTCCATGGCCTTGGCTGTGTCCATGCGCAGGGCTTCATGGATTCTGCTCTCCGGGCTCTCCACGGAGGCGCAGTCCGCTATGTAGGATCTTCCCTTTGACGGCAAGGCCCTGTTTGCGGAACAAACGGACATGAGACTCCATGGTATGAAGGACTCGCGTACCACCCTACAAACCCTCGGGCTCTACGTTCCACCCAAAGAAAAGCCCAAGGCACAAGCCCCCGTCCCTGCGCCTCAGCCGAGGTCTGAACCTGCCTACCAGAGGACCAAGCCCAGAAAAGGCGACCTCAGAGGCAGTCTCGCTCGGTCCCTCAGCCTGGCCCCTCCAAGGGCAAGCATCAGGACAAGAGACGGTTTTGACTGGTTGCAGGAGGGTACCCGGGTGACCCCCGAGCGCACCCTCCCACCAATAAAGTTTGATTTTCAGCAACCACCTGTCTGCATTCCTTCCGGAATGGTCCCGCATAACATCGGACCAGTGGGTCCTCAACACCATTTCCCAGGGCTATACGCTTTGGTTTGTCTCACCCCCACCCTCCCACTCCCCACCCTCGGTCGGCAGGGCGGACCCATCGCACCTATCCCTGCTGCAGCAGGAGGTGGGTCAACTCCTCAGCCTGGGAGCTGTGAAGGCGGTTCTGTGGGAATTCCGAGGGAAAGGGTTCTACTCCCACTACTTCCTGATCCCCAAGGCCAAAGGGGACCTCAACCAGTTCATGGCAAATTGCCGATTCCGCATGGTCTCTCTGGCATGTATCATACCCTCCCTGGACCCTGGCGATTGGCATGCAGCCCTGGATCTCCAGAACGCGTACTTCCATATACACATATTCGAGGGGCACAGACGCGTCTCCATTTTCTAGTGGGACAGGACCACTAGTAATTTATGGTCCTGCTCTTTGGCCTGTCTACCGCCCCCAGGGTTTTCACAAAGTGCACGGCGGTAGTGGCGGCCTGCCTCAGACGCCAAGGGGTGCAAATATTTCCCTACCTCGACGACTGGCTGCCCAAGGGCACATCCCGGTCCCAGGTTCAGAGCCACGTGGACCTGCTGTTGGCCGCATGTGCCAAAGTGGGCCTCCTAGTGAATGAGGCCAAGTTGACATTGATCCCAGTACAGCCCATAGAATTCATAGGCGCTGTACTGGATGCCTCCAAGGCAACAGCCTCGCTTCCCATGGACAGGTTCCAAACCTTGAAGGGGCTTATAGCCTCGGTCACGGAGTTCACCATTGTGCAGCTTGTAGTACAGCTCTGCCAAAGCCAGCGTCATCTTGCGCCTGCTGAGTCAGTGAGTAGTGCAACGCGAACATATGGATGAATGACCAGGTGAAGGTCTCGTTGCAGGACATCCTGGACTATTAGCTGCATCTAAAGTTCCAGGGCTTGATGGTGTACTCCAAGCCCACCTCCATTGATACTGCTTGAGAGTCACCTAGAATGGAATCGCCATGAGCAAGCACTTGACACAGAAAAAACGGTTACCTACCTTTTTGTAACTGTTCTTCGAGATGTGTTGCTCGTGTCCATTCCATTACCTGCCCACCTGCCCCTCTGTCGGACTTGTCGGCAAGAAGGAAATGAGATGGTGTGGGCCAACAGCACCTGATATACTGGGGCATGAGGGTGCTACAGCTGGCCCTACGGGTACCACTAAGGCAAAAATCTCTGGCCGCACACATGGGCAAGCACACACCTAGAATGGAATGCACGTGAGCAACACATCTCGAAGAACAACAGTTACGAAAGGTAGGTAACTGTTTTATTCAGTGGTTGCCTTAACAATTGAAATATAACATTATCTTCAAGAAATTCTATTTTACTATTTCTTAAAAGCATGTTCTCATACAGCACTAGTATTTTCCTTTGAAAGCTATTGTTGCTGATTTCCCAATTTTCATCAGAAGTGGATATATTCTCTGTGGAACTGGAAAATGAGGCATATCCTCTCAGTTCAGATAATGTCCTAAGAGTAAGTTTGTACTAGTCCAGGGGTCGGCAACATTTGGCACGTGGCTCGCCAGGGTAAGCACCCTGGCGGGCCGGGCCAGTTTATTTACCTGCTGACACGGCAGTTTCGGCTAATCGCGGCCCCCACTGGCCGCGGTTTGCCGTCCCGGGCCAATGGGGGCAGCGAGAAGCAGCGGCCAGCACATCCTGCGCCGCTTCCCGCCGCCCTCATTGGCCCGGGATGGCGAACCGCAGCGAGTTGCCAACCCCTGTACTAGTCTATAAAACCCACCATTAACTTGAAAATATAACTATCAAATAACTAGTATGAGACAGTTCCAGGGTACATGGGAAGGTGCTTATCAGTTCTGTTGACATTTGAAAATTTAAAGACTGAACATTTATTTATCTTAAACACTCACCATTTCAATTTTAAAAAGATATAATTGTGTTGGTACTTTTTAGATAAACAAATACTTCAAAAACGTAATGGCTTTATGCATGCACATTTGGACAGCTATCTAAATCAAATCTTGAGTCAGATATCTAGAATTAATCTAATAAAATTTTAATATTAAACAAGTTTTTTCCCTCATCTATCTTGTTAAATCTGCAGGTCCCAAAAAGAAACTAAGATGACACAGTTCTTTGGGAACAATTTTACTGAAGATAGATGGCGTAAAGCAGCATTAAAGAATGCTTTTTCTTTATTAGGCAAACAGCGCTTTGAACATTCTGCAGCATTTTTCTTGTTGGCTGGTCACTTGAAGGATGCAGTTGAGGTAATAAAATAGTAGATTCTTCTATTTGTTTAAATAGTGCTAATTTTATGATAGTTTTTAGTCATTTCTTAATATTTTTTGTCTCCTAAATTTACAGGTATCTTCTTAAATAGGTTTACAGTGCATCTGAATTTTTGTCATCTAGTGTGACACAACTGTTGGAAATTCTCTCTATCTGTACCTTGTGATTATTGCACCTTTGGATCATTATTGAAAAGCTTCTTACACAGTGTAAAATTGTTTTTTTGTTTTTTGTTTTTGTTTTTTCATGTCATTAATGAAGCTTTGATGCACAACTATTCCTGATCTTTGCACTTGGATTTAAAAATGTTTTGTTTTTATCATTTCTCACCTAATAAGTTCAAGCTACAATTGATTTCTCAGTAATAGTAGTGGTAGATAGTCTGCCCAATAACTGTTGCTTTTAAGCTTCCAGTGATCTATCATAAGGAAACCCAGGAGGTGATAGATCTGGGAGGTTCCTTGGGTGCTGCTGGAGTCAGAGCATAGAGATCCCTTTACCAGGAAAAAAGCCATCTGGCTGAATAGTTAGGAGGAAGGTTGGTGGAAAGTGAGGGTATATCTAGTTTGTTTATTATAGTTTATTGGACAGCATGGACAACTTGATGAAGTGTTATGTGCACATCTCACTGGCTAGCTGAACTCAGTCTCCTGTGAATCAAAGGTACAATGTCATGTCAAAATTCTGCAAATGCTGTTCTGACAACATCGTGTCAAAAAATAGTTGGTCCATCCAGATGCATCATGCTGGAAGATTGTATGGAGTGAATGTATGGAGGGTAAATTATATGCAGGAACTCTAAACCCTGCATACATTACTGGATGACACTTTGCTATTATCACATATTTGCAGTTGCTGTCAGAGAGTTTGCAGAATTGAGCAAAAATTGACACTTCCAGTGAAACCATATTTCAGCAGGCTCATTTCACATTTTTGTCCTGTCATAAAATGGTGTATTCTTGGTGTAGGCCTTTTAACTTAAGGAGAAATGAATATTTAGTCTCTTAAAAAAAGTGGTGTTTTTTGTTTGTTTTTTTAATTAGGTCTGCCTTGAAAAATTGGGTGACATTCAGCTGGCTCTTGTAATATCAAGGCTTTATGAGTCAGAATTTGAAGTATCTAGTATATATAAATCCATACTGCAGAAGAGAATTTTGGGAAGTGCCTTTCCTGGTAAGGAGAGTTCATCAAACATGCATTGTGACCCTTTTCTACGAAGTATGGCTTTTTGGATTTTGGAAGATTATAGCATGGCTCTTGATACTCTAATTAAGCAACCTGCTGGAAATGAAGAAGGTAAGAGTCTAAATATGTTAGCTATGAAATTAGTTGCTAGTATTTCTGCACTTAAATTTAATCCACAGTTTAAAGTCTGTTTTGACTTTAGTCAACTCCTGTAAAGCCAAAAAGACCACTTGATGCCTATTTTATTGCTTACCTTTACCAAGTCTTGTTCTTCAGCTATTTTTTGTAACAGCAATTGTAAAATGAAAATATAATCAAACTTAATTGGCCACTTCTTTGTGACCCAGGAACCATTTTCCTGATTGCTGCAGAGTAGAGCTCCAGAGACAAGATGATGATTCTTAGATTGTGTGGATAGTCTTGTCTTCTCAGGATATGTCTGCCACAGGGAAATGAAAATTGGGAAATTGTTTGGTGTCGTGGACTCATATGGACTCCTGAGTGTCCCACGTACACTGTGTGCTAGCATTCATTGGTTTAAAAGATGTTGAAAGTAACTTCATACCTGTTAAATTTGTGGCCTTTTAAGTCCACTGTGAACCAGCTCAAGGTTAGATTACAGCCCAAGTCACAAAGTGTGAGTCTATGGAATTTCAAGTGCACCAACACCCTAATGGTCACAGGACAATGTCTTGATCCCAACAATGCTGTTGAAAGCACCTTTTGAACTAATGATGATTTCATTTAATAAAGTACTGTATTTCAGGTTGTAATGGCTGATAAAACTGCATACCAAGTTTTACAAAGTGGTTTCCTAGTTCCTTCCTAAATTGCTGATGTAATTCCACCTAATGAGGCAGTTATTCTATTGTTTGCCAATATCCTTCTTAGGTCCTTCTCTGTAGTGTTAAAAGAGCATGTGTTTTCTACTTGGTGTGGACTTCTTTTGACATTTTATTTGACTCTCAGTACATTCAGCTGCCTCTGAGGGCAGGTCTAAATATCTAGTTGAATGTATTTTGTAATGTTGTAGTCTGACAGATCTGTGGTTAGGTCATGTCATGGCTTCTGCTATCCAAGACAGTAAGGCTTCGCTGGCCAGCATCTGTTCTAAGCTATGGGATGCCTTGCACATGCTATGTTCCCAATATTCCAGTGGTATTGCATTCATGTTTAGACCTTATGGCTCATAAAATAACAGAGTAAAATGGTCACTGGTCTCTGAAATTACTTTAGTATTGGACTAAACACAGAACTGATATACCAGTGCAAGTTTAATTTCTTCTAGTCTAATACTGCTATTAATATATATAATTTTGTATAATTTTTATATATTTGTACTTTTAAATTGTATACATTTTTATATTTATATCTATATATAAATATATGTAAACATTATCAATGTAATCGCTTCTTTGTGTACTATAGTTGTCATAAAACTGTTTAAAAACTTGTTTTAAGATGTGCTTTTTGGAGTTGTCTTTCCTGTGAGGGACAGGATGGATAAAAAACCACATCTACGTTATTTTTTCATTTTAGATGTTAACATGATCTTTGGTAAGACATACTGGAAACTAAAGGTTACAGTTAAAATTGTTTGTTGTTCTCATAGTACAAAGATTACACAGCTCAGATTGACAGTGGGCAGTGGAGAATGCTGTATGTTCTTATAGATGGTACAAAAGTCTAGGATTCAGAGTTTTAATTACTGCAGCCGAACTGATCTCACTATGAAAAATTGAGTAATATTCCGTCCAAACTATGGGCCAAATTCTGCTCTCATTCAAACTAGCACAGCTCTGCCATTCACTTCAACAGCAGTCAGATCTGGCAATGAATATGTGTTGCTGTACTTTGTCTAAAACCAGTTATTGCTCTTTACTGCTAAAAATTGAAGTGATGGTGAAAAGGGAGAAACAGCAAACTTGAAAATACATAGCTGTCCTATATTAATTATATTGGTCATATAGATTTCTAATTAGCTTATGAGCTGGTAGAAGGTAAAGATTAACATTCAATATGAATTATTCTTCTGTGTTGTGATTTTTCTCATTTCTTTACAGATGAAAATGGTGCCTCCCCAAGTTGTGACCCTTCAGTGTTCAACTTTTATAATTATCTAAGGACGCATCCTCTCCTGCTGAGACGTCATTTTGGCTCTTCTGAAACGTCTTCAACACGCATTTGCCTAACTGTAGAAAATGGACTGGCAGACAAAATAAATTTAAGTGAAAGAAGATTGTTTTTCACTACAGCACATGCGCATTTAAAAGCTGGCTGTCCCATGTTGGCTCTAGAAGTGTTATCAAAAATGCCAAAAGTGGTCAAGAAGTCAAAGCCTTTTTGTACAAATTCTAGTTTAATGAACACGAGTAAAGATTTTTTACCTTCTTCACCAATAAGGTTAGAGACCAAGGAAGATAAAGCTTCCATTGTTGATTGGGCACAACCAGTACTAAATGGTTTGGGATCATCTTCAGATTGTTCATCAGACAAACAGTCAAGCTCTGCTCTCTCTTTTGATTGGAGTCAACCAAGTCTAGTATTCCAAGATGAACCGTTGGAGCTAAAGTGGGAAAGTGACAAAGATGAAGAAAGTGAAGATTCTTCTCTTGTAATGAAAGAGCTGAAACCTTTGCAGAAAATGACGAGTGAAAAGCTAGATGAAACTAGTTCTAACTACTCGGAGTCTTTCAGTGCAGTTGATGAAAATTATCTTTTAAGTCCATCAGAAGATGTGATCTCAGCACAATTGAAGTTTAGAGCATGCTTGAAGATTCTCACAGTAGAGCTTCGTACACTATCCACTGGTTATGAGGTAGATGGTGGGAAGCTGCGGTACCAGCTTTACCATTGGCTTGAAAGAGAAGTTGTAGCTCTTCAAAAAACCTGTGACTACAGTGCTGAAATAGAGGAGGTTCAACCTGGGATTAGCGTGACTGCTGATGAAATTGCATTAAGTGAAAACCCTGAAGAATTACCTGACCAATCAAAAGCCATGCTGCAGAGAGAGAATTTTCAGAAAAGGCGACAATGGCTTCTGAAATACCAGTCACTCCTGAGGATGTTTCTTAGTTATTGTATACTTCATGGATCTCATGGTGGGGGGTTGGCATCCGTGAGGATGGAACTGATTTTGCTTTTACAAGAATCTCAGCAGGTATGTGCTTTCATCCTGTTCCACAGGGTATGTTAAATACCATGGTCAGATATTAATTGTCTAAAAACATGCACAATATTAAACTTTTGTCTTTTTCATGCTTTAAAATTAAAAATGAATAACTGTGCTATTACCTCTTATATTGCAGTAATTTTGTAACATAAATTATGTAGGAATTCATGTAAATATAATTTACTCTTTTTCTAAATAATTTATCCTATCAATTGGATTTAAAGTTCTTAACTAGACAATGTTAACCTAGAAGTAAGAAGTTACAGCTGCTCAACTATAATTGTTTTTTTTAAAGGAACAGTCAATACAAACACTTCCTAGTCCTCTGCCAGAACAGAACTCTATACCTCTACTATTTGCCTGCACTGCCAGTGCCAAAACAGTGGTGGCCAGTCCATTACTGCATCTCAGCAACCTGACTCATGATATATTACATGCAGTAATAAACCTTGATTCACCACCTCACCCAGATATCCAGAACAATAAGGTAAGTATTTTATTATAATAAGGCAAGCTTGTACATTTTGCATATTTATACAGTTTGCTTAAAGTTAACTAACAGATTCTTTGACAGCTTGGAAACATTTCACGTCTATAACTAAAATTATAAATAAATAAATTAATGCAGTGCATAGATATGTTGTCTATGCTCTGCACCTTTTGGATTAAAAATTGCTAAATCACTGGAAATAAAATATTTCATTTTATTGATAGTGGGCAGCTACTGTGACGTACTGAGTTCCTCACTTAAATGGGAGTTGAGGTAGATCAGCACCTCTCAGGATTGGGCCCTCATGTGATGTCTGCAGAGGAGTATGAATTTTTGAAAGAGTTGTACAATACACAGTTCTTCTTTGAGTACTTGCTCGTGTAGATTCCATTCTAGGTGTGCGCACACCCACATGCACAGTCTTCAGAGATTTTTGCCTTAGTGGAATCCATAGGGTAGGCTGTGGTGCCCCGTTGAGTACTGCACCTATGCGCTGGTGTATAGGCACCGCCGATCCTATGCCCTCTCAGTTCCTTCTTAAGGCCCGTGAAGTTTGGTCAGAGCACCTTGTCTTGCAATTGCAAGAGCATTAGCAGTTCTTGAACAGCCCATTATCTGTCGTCTTAGTTAACCTTTAAGTTAAGTGTTGGGTTGTTTGGTAGTTAGAGTCCCCAATGGGACTTTGCCCTGGAGCAAGTTTTGCTCCATTCCCCCGGCTTCAAACCATGCTCGTCAGGCAACAGGCCGATGCCTATTAGTGAGCTCCATGACACGTCTCTGAAGTGCTTGGAGGAGTCCCATAGAAAGGACAAGTGCAGAATCTGTAAGAACTTTCGTCCTAGAACCCAAAAGGAGCGGCCTGAGGGTCCTCCTCATGGAGGCTGCGCTTTGTCCTGCGTCAGAGCCCTTCCACTCAGATCCTACACCGAGCACCTCAGCATTGGTGCAGAGCGCACTGCCAGCACCGGGCTCTGCCCGGCACTATTCCCCCTCACTTGTGCCAAAGAAGCAGCAAAAAAAGAAAAGCCCCCCGACATTGGAAGGGAAAGGGGCCTTGGGCAAAGGACCCATGCCATGCATGTGCCCGCCCTGGGGTTTCACGGGGGTACCACTGAGATTGGACCCACCCAGCCCAGCCAAGGATCCATCTCCTAGTCCCGTGAGCAGTAGGGGGCCCCAGCTTCTCCCAGAGCTCTCATTGCCTGATGCGGCCCCTGCGGCTAAAGAACAAACAGGCCGGCCAGGTGCCTGACTCAGCTAAGGCCCTAATGCCTAAGGGCAAGCTGATCATGAGACGGCCCCATAGGGCAGTGGAGCACCCTCGGTCCCCAGACCACAGGTGTAGATCCCCGTCTCCGGGCCTAGAACCCTGGCACTGTATTCCCATCTCCGACCAGAAGACCCAGGTCCCCGATGCTGCGTTCTCCCCCTTTGACACATGGGACACTGGAATCAGGGCTCCAGTCCCCGTACTACCGGTACCGATGAGCTTCCCGTCAAAGATCACCACGGCGCAAGTCACCCTTGCCCAGATGGTCTCCCAGATGTCGGTCCCCACTAGGACGGGATCGCTTCCAGGCACGGGACTGGTCTCCCCCCGTGCAAATTCAAGGAGGCCCTCCCACAGGACTGAGCCCAGGAGTTCGCCGCTTTGGTGGATGAAGGCACAGCGATGGCAAGGGGGGCCTTTCAGATGGCCTGTGACGCAACTGACTCAGCAGTCAGGGTGGTCACCTCTGCGGTGGCCATGAGGCACAGCTCCTGGTTGCAGTCCTTTGAGTTATCCCAGGAGATGCAGCCACTATACAGGACCTCCCGTTTGAAGGGACGGGGCTCTTCTCTGAGCTCACAGACTCAAGACTCCGTGGCCTTAAAGATTCCTATGCCATCCTCTGCTCCTTTGGCCTCCATACTCCTTAGCAGGCCAGGAAGCCATTCCGCCCTCTGCTTCCTCCACCGCCACAGTCTAGGTCCTGGGCTGGGCACCTACTGGAAAAAGGATAGAGACAAGAGGTCTTCCCGTTAATCTGCTCAGCCTGGCCCTTCCAGAAACCAAGGAGGCCAGAAGCCGTCATTTTGAGGGTGCACTTGAGGACGACATCCCAGTCACCTCACAGGATCCACCCTCCCACTCTTTCCTCAACCATCTCCGCCCCTTCTGGTCAGCCTGGTCTTGGCTGACCTCGGACTGTTGGGTGCTCGAAGTAATATCCTCAAGTTACACCCTGCTCTATTGTACACCTTCCCCCCAGTGTTGTTAATTCACAGGGTCCTCATGAAGATCAAGCAGGACAGGGCAAAGGTGATCCTCATAGCGCTGGCTTAACCATGACAGCACTGGTTCAGCATGCTGCTGGACCTCTCGGTGGCTGCTCCGTTACAGCTACCGCTCAGTCTGGACCTGCTGTCACAAAACCATGGCAATCTTCTGCATCGGAACCTGGCGGCGCTGCACCTGGTAGCTTGGCTGCTGCATGATTAAATGCAGAGGTACAGGAATGCTCGGCCGGTGTCCAGCGGGTCCTGTTGGGCAGCAGAAAGCCCTCCACTAGAGTGACCTACCTGGCCAAATGGAAGTGGTTCACTTGTTGGATCTCAGATAAAGGCATTCGGCCTGAGTGGGCCTCGCTGCAGTTAATCCTGGACTATCTTCTGCAACTCAAGCTCCAAGGCCTGTCCCTTTCATCTGTCAAGGCCCACTTGGCCGCTGTCTCGGCCTTCCATCCGCTGCTCCAGGGTAGATCGGTTTTCACCAAGGATGTGACTGCCAGGTTCCTCTAGCATCTCTACCTGTAAGTCAGGGAACCTGTCCCTCTGTGGGACTTAAAACTTGTTCTGTTGCGACTCATGGGGGTCCCCCTTCGAGCCTATGGCTTTCTGCTCTCTCCTTCTCCTTTCCTGGATGGTTATGTTCTTGGTTGCAATAACGTCTGCCTGCTGGGTCTCTGAGATTTAGGGTGCTTACCTCTATACAGTCTTTTACAAAGACAGTCCAGCTGCGGCTTCACTGGCTTTCCTGCCCAAAGTGGTCTCAGTTTCATACGGGCCAGGACATTTACTTACCTGTCTTTTTTCCAAAACCGCATAAGTCGGAGCTGGAGCATAGGTTGCATTCCCAAGACATCAGGAAGGCGCTAGCCTTCTATGTTGAAAGGACCAAGCCATTACGCAAATAGACGCAATTGTTTGTTGCGTTGGCTGACCGGGTGAAAGGTCATGCCGTGTCTGCTCAAATAATTTTTTCTTGGATCACTGCCTGCATTCGCTGCTGCTATGATCGGGCACAGGTGCCACCTCAGGCAATTTGTCACCGCCCACTCAACCAGGGCGCAAGCCTCTTCGGCAGCTTTTCTAGCCCAAGTGCCTATCCAGGACATCTTTAGGGTGGCCACTTGATAGTCTGGCCACACATTCACGTCCCATTATGCACTTACCCAACAGGCCCAGGATGATACTGGCTTTGGTAGAGCAGTACTACAAGCCAATAGACGGTGAATTCCAAGCGCCCCTCCATTGAAACTGCTTGTGAGTCACCTAGAATGGAATTGACATGAGCAAGCACTCGATGAAAAATCGGTTACCTACCTTTCGTAACTGTTGTTTTTCGAGATGTGTTGCTTATGTCCATTTCATTACCCACCCTCCTACCCCTCTGTCGGAGTTGCCGGCAAGAAGGGACTGAGGGGGCATAGGTCCGGCAGTGTCTATATACCAGTGCATAGGCGCGGCACTCAAGGGGGGGCCACAGCCGACCCTACCAATACCGAAAGGCAAAAATCTCCGCCGACTGTGCACATGGGCGCGCACACCTAGAATGGACTGGACATGAGCAACACATCTCGAAGAACAACAGTTTCAAAAGATAGGTACATGTTTTTTTCTTTCATTTTTGTACTGTGTTTTGAATGAATCAAGAATTCCTGATACTTTAGCATAAAATCTTACTTTATATTAACTTACTTCCCTGTTTCCATTTAAATAAAGCTGATAATTTTGAAGGCAAAAAATAACAAAAAGCCCTGTAATTACTGCTTAAAAATTACAAAACATCTCTGACATGAAGCAGTGTATCTTTATGCAACGATAAAATATTTCCCATAAAACATTTTCTTTTTCTTTGCAAGATTCCCTCCTTAATTGCCTTTGAGTAAAAACTAAATTTAATACTTTCCAGTGATTATCTAAGAAGCTTACAAGTGTTAGGTATCAACTCCCATTTACTTTAAATGGGAGCTAGGCACTTAAATCTCCTGGGCACCTTTGGAAAATCCCAGCCTCATATCTTAAAATTCTTATCCTATGGGATAATGTACAAGATGTTTATATGAAGGATAGTATTTGTGTAACTTAATTAACGGATGCTTTTATCACACAATAAATTAAAAGGAAACCCTTTTTTTCTTCTCCTATCCCTATCATTAATTTACTTTGAGACTGAATATAAAATGTGTGTGTGCTAGGACAACAATGAGCCTGTTTAATGCAATTCATAATAAACTGTGTGTATGTGGCTTAGAACTGCAGCAAAGATCAGTCCAAAAAACCTAAATGTCACTACAGTTCTTTATTCAAGAGCTCCAGTCTGAGGCAACTGTTAAGAAGCAGCATACTAATAAGCTTGATTGTAATTCTTTCTACTTGATTGTGCAGTATGCTTAATTGTAATATGCTTTCCAAGCTGGTTCTTTCTTAAAACTTGATTGTGTTTATATACATGATTTTAGTAGAATCTACATTGTGAAGTACCATAAATATTAGAAACTAAAACTACTCTTGGCTAATATGCATTTGGCAATGCAATGTTCTTGCTTTTTTTTATTTAGAACTCAGTTCCACAAACACTTCAATGTATGTATAACTTGCTCATCTGTGTAGACCTGTTGCCATCAAAACTTGTGTTTTCAGGATTGGACTTGTTCTCTAATTTACTGTGGGTCCTCCTACTCAGTATTGTGAATTAGCAAAATTCAGTTGTAATGGCATAGCTAAATTGCTTTCTGAACTGTTAGAAACATATCACCTGTTTCTGTTTAAATGTATTATATTAAAAGTTGCTGCCAGATATAACTTAATTATTGGTCACTTTCTTGGCATAGAAGGTGACATAAACACAGTATCAGAGACTTCCATTCAGGACTAGGCATACAATTTTTGTCACATTCTTGGTGGTTTTGACCTGCTGAAGTATTTTAATGAATGAGAGTTCTACATATCAGGGAGTAGCCATGTTAGTCTGTATCCACAAAAACAACAAGGAGTCCGGTGGCAGTTTAAAGACTAACAGATTTATTTGGGCATAAGCTTTCTTGAGTAAAAAACCCACTTCTTCAGATGCATGGGTTCGGACTCCTTGTTGTTTGAGAGTTCTACAGTAATCTATACAAATGTTCAATTTGTAGTGTAATCTGTACTGTAAATACTTTGTCTTCCAGATACATGTAATGCATACCTTAGCAGCATCACTCTCTGCCTGCATCTACCAGTGCCTTTGTGGTGGCCACAGCTACAGGTAAAGAACTATGGAACACAGCCAGGGCACTAGGTCACTATACTAACAGTTTAATATATAGACAGTGCACCTAAAAACTGTCTGTGTAGCTCTGTCATATTGTGAGTACTGTGCATTAGCCAATTGTAAACAGAATTGCAGTGTTTATATAAACATAGCTTGCTGTTTCTTTTCCACAGTTCATTACAAGCAAACCAGTTCACTGGAACAGTATATCAGACACTGCTGCTTACCCAGCGACATACTCTAAGAACAACAAGCTTAGATGAAACTGTAACTCCCAATACATCTCCAGCTCAATGGCCAGGTATCTAGTAGTGGATTTCCCCCCCCCCCCCCATCCTCTTTTACTTGCAGGTATTTAACTACAGTTTGAGCTTTTAAACAAATACTAGGAAATTGTTAAATATTTTTGCATATCAGATAACATACTGCATACTAGTCACTTGTTTTTTTTAACCGATTAAACAGTCTTCAACATTGAAATTAAGATATAAACTGAATTATATATTGCTTTCTTGCACTAAAAATTGTGCATGTCTGTAGGGATATGTATTTACATTATAGGTGGAGTTGATAGCCTCACTTGAAGATGAGAATGCTCAACAGTTGCCATTATAAGACCCTGTTTTCAGTTGCTTATAACTTAGCCAAACTTCAACCATTCAGGCTGAAACTTGCCATGCTGGATGTTCTCCTCATGCTGATTTTTTTGGAAGGGGCAGGGGTGAGGAGGGGGAAGAGAGAGAGAAATCTTTAGTTACAATTTAGGAATGTCCTACAAATATTCCATTGCTAACCCTTCACTGAATGAGGTAGGGGTCTTTTGGGGGCTAGGCGGGGGGAAGCATGCTATTATGTAACTAAAGATTTTAACATACTGCACAAGAGGGCTGAATAAAGGTTGCACGGGCAACCTGAATTCTGTCATTTCATAACTTTTGAGTGCTTGACTTGAAAGTTGTAAAGTTCTTTTAACGTAGCTTTTTGCTTAAGTTTGAGTATATTATTGGACTACTGATTAATGACATGTTTAATACACAAACCTGTAAAAGGGTACTAAAATGCAAAAGCTAAGTAAATTTTATTTCCTTCTGGAGTCTTTTAATATAGGTAACTTTCGTTATTCTTTAATGTCTACATTTTGTCCTCCAAATTAATAAAAGGATTCATACATTTGATTATATCATGCATCTTTGATTATAAACCAGAAAGTATTTACCTCTGTTATTTTTATATTTTAGGAATAACAACTCTGATAAGTCTTTTGAATTCTGCTGGTGAGGAAGCCCAGCCAGGACTCACAGTTTTACTTTGTGAAATTCTAACAGCAGTCTATCTTAGTCTCTTCATTCATGGTCTAGCAACTCATTCCAGCAGTGAATTGTATAGAATTATGGCCCATCCTTTTAACGACAAAATGTGGTCTGCTGTCTTTGGTGGAGGAGCTCATATTCCTAGCAGAGGACAGATGCAACAGACAACAAAAGCTGGTTAGCTTACGCTTTTTTATTTACCTCTCTTTTAGGTTTTTTTTTTTTTTTTAAATATTTCTGAAAAAAACTTCTTGATTACCATACAACATAGCTTGGGTTTAGTAGAAATTCATTGTGTGTCTTACTCTAGTTCATATTCGAAGCAATGTATACAAAAGACAATACAGTAAATTGCTCTAACACTTAGTGGAGCAGTTGTTTTGTAGAATAGAACACGAGAGGGAAGTGAATGGTAATGAAATGCACTTCTGTGGATTTTTAATCCTATAGAAACAGATTTAGGGTTAAACTTCTATACTGCTTTTTCAGTTATGCCAGAGTGTAGAAAATAGAATATTAAAAATGGTTCTTGCAGAGCTCAACTTTTGACTTTCTCCTGACACAATAGCCATATCTGTGTTCCTTTACTGCAAGTACAGTGTATGTTTTCTCTCTTTGGCAGGTAGGCACTTCTCTATGCCTAGCCCACACCAGGTAGTAGTGTTCTCTATGGAATGTGTGGGGTTTTCCAAATCCCTTGCTGCCATCAGTACTCATAGTCCTACCAAACATGCAGGCAAGATATTAACTTTAGTATTTAGGTCTCTAAAACCAGTTTGCATATATAGAAATATAAAACCGGTAAAGAAAAATTTCTGATCGCAAGCCATGAGCTTGAATTTAAAAACGGATAAATTTTTTTTGGTTTAATCCGCAATTGGATTACACTTCAAAAAAATTGACATATTTGTAGCATTTTTGCTATGCTTTAATTTAAACCAATTTTAAATACAAAAATAATAAATTGCTCAGACCATGGTTTGGCATCATCAGAAGTGTTTCAAATCTTTGTTTATGGAGGCTGCTTGTTTTGCATCAAATAGATATATGGGTTATGATGACTGTGGATTTCTAAGTGTTCACCCAAGACACCAAATGTGATATTTTCTCACTTTTTGGTATACTTAAAATATTTTAATAATTATAGAGAATCCTTTAGAATAGCAAACAAATAATGAACATTGTAAATACATGAATTCTAAATTGTCCTGAGATGGATTGATTTTTTTTTTAAATACATTTTTCTTTAGCACAAATTGTTAGTTTATTGATACAGAGTTTAGGATAATTTTAAACATGATATTCATGTAAATGCCTTGATAGAGAGAGCTTTATATAAATGTAAATATACATATTTTAGTGACTTACTACTGCAAAGGCTCTTGTCTAGTGATCTGTAATATCATAACTCTACTAGTTTTCCAAAAGTCATGAGGTTAAAAGTGTAGCACTTGGAGGGGAAGGCATTTTGATTAAGACTTGTTTAACTCCAGTGACTGACTAACATTTTGGAGAAAGCACGTTGAGCCTAACATACTGTCACTTCGACTAAGATGTGAGAGGTCAGTTACTCTGAAACCCTGAAAAAGTCTTGCAACAAAGTAGATACTCCTGACTCTTGTAAGTTGCAAAAACAAAAAATCCAGAAACTGTTCTGAAAAAATCATACAGGCATTTCTTATACATAGTGATAATACAAAAAAAAAAAAGGCACAAGTCCAATTTCTAAAAATCCTTTGCAGATGACTGAAATACAACATGCTTAAATAACAGTTGTGTGTAGGGGAAGAAGAAAACAAAGAAATCAAGCACAAAGTACTGCTAAAATGGGGGGATCCAAAAGGAGATATAGGGGGAAGCAATGTCTGAATGGTGAATACTAGCTATCTCCATCATCTGATCTCTCCAGCATCCAGTGACACGTTAGTCAGACCACTTTATTCAGTCACCACTGACTCCCATTCAGCTTTCCTTCTGGATTGTTCGGTAACTTTCAAGTATGTTGTCCAATAATTATGCCTATCTTTTTTTCTCATCACTTTCCTTTTACATTTTATGTTAAGCTTTCACTCACAGATTAATAATAATAATAATAATAATAAATAATAATATAATTTAAAAATTAAAGATTGAAATTAAAGACTGTTTCTAGTATTAAAAAAAAAAAAAGACTTTTCAGGTATGCATATAAATACTTCGTAATGGCATACTAGTTCAAAAAATGAAATACCTGATAAACACCTGGGTTATTTTTCTGAAAGTGTTTTTTGAGAACCCTGTCAACATTTTCCTTCCCACAAATTAAGGATGTCAAAAGACACTTTCTTATCTCATGGGGAGAGTTGCAGTAATGGGAGAACTCATTCTTTAAGGTGAGATCGTGTCCACATGAGCATCACGCACTTTAAGCTTCATCTTGGTTCCCCTGTGCCATCCAGAGTTCATAAAGAAATCAGACTTCCAAAAAGACTTCTGATCCTCTGAGAAAAGTGGAGTATGCATTTTTCCTTTGATATTTGTTCAGCTGTTTGTCTGACTTTGAGCATTTTTCTGAATGTGGATACTGAGCTCCCCATAAGTTGAGTTTAATATTTTCCATGTCCAAAACATGTATCTTTATGGAATATACTTAAGCTGATGTGGGAAAAGTTTTTTTAAGTGTTGCTTAAGATCTCAGAGCTAGTGACAGAAATAAATGTGTAGTTTTAAATGTCAGTTACATTTTAAAACAAATTTTAAAGTTTCTTTTGTTCATTTGCCAAGAATAATAGTTCAAAATTCAGATTCCCTTGAAATAGTTTACACCCCAAACACATAAAGTAGCATCCTTGCACTGCTTTAGGTGTTCTGAATATCACTTCTCACAAAGGAAATAGACTCCTTAATTCCATTAAGTAAAGAGAGAACATATTTTTCAAATATTATTATTTTTGAGACTCATTTAATTTAAGTTTACATATCTTGGCAGCCTTGTAAAATGTTTCCCTCCCCTGGGAATTGTTGTTTTGTGTATATAAAGCATTAGTTTTTCCGTTATCCTTCATGATAAAAGGGTAGGTGAAAAAAGATGATACATTTCCAGGACCATTTGGAGAGCTTCAGTCTAGTTTCCTGAATAATTTCTGATTTAATTCTGTGCAACTTAAATAGAGAAATAATAATTTTTCCATAATAAGTTCTGCAGAACAATTTTGATACTTGCGATTGTTTTATAACAGTTAGAAATCCATACTTCATTTCATGTGCTCAGTTGCTATAGAGTACTACTGTAAATGAAAATAAAAAATCAAGCCTTTTGTAGGAATGATTTTTAACATTAATTCAAATAATCATTTTGGACTTCAGATTACAAGTAAAATGTTTTTAAAATTGCTAAATTGCTTGTTGCAATTAATTTGTCTCCACAAACTAAGGAATGATGATGAAAATTTTGCTGTTTGCTGTCAGCATGATACAATTTGGATCGAACATTGAGTAATAGTGAAATCCTGAGTAGCTTGAAATATGCTTGGTTCATAATTCTTTCTTTTATTGAGCATTTTTAAAATGTTTTAAAGACAGTTCCGTGATCCCAGATACCTGTCCATCTTGTCTTGTAGATTAAATGGAGCCACTTCACTATTATTCATCAGGGTTTACTTTTGCCATCCGTTCTCAAATGTTATGTGACATGCTAGAAAATGAACTAACGCACTTCAAAACCAGAAAATATTTTGAATATTAAAACGATTCCATTAGTTTATCACTGAACCACAAAACATTGTTCTCAGAAAACTTTTTAAGGAACTGTTTGGAAAGTTAAGGTGTTGGAAAGGAATGTGAGTACCTCCTTTGCCCATCTATGAGGTAAATGAAAAAAGTTGTCATCCTTTTTTTTTACTGTCTTTGCCTCCACGACCACAAGACTTCAGAGAACCGAATCCCTCACCAAGCTGTTGCAACTCTGTGAGGAATCCACACTGTAATGCCAGATTTGCCATCCCTTCAGACCTAATGCATGTGTATGAAGCAAGTGCCCATGTGCACCAGCAGTACCAAAACCACCATCATGAAAAATTATCCAAATTTCTAATAAATTATTTTAATCGAACCCTGTGGTTCACTCCTCTTCTCCCCCTCCCCTGTGTTGTAGCTTGCAAGGCAAATCTACGGTGTTTAATATCCTAATATCTAAAGCTCCCAGACCACTTCAAATACTGGGATTTTTAATAACTTTCATTTTGTTGAGACCAACCATATTGGTGGAGTTGGGTGGGAGGAGAGTGGAAGAATAGAGAGAGAAGAGTAGGAACTAAATGGGGAGGAGTGTCTGCCAGTAACTGAAGTAAGTTACCAGAACTTGGAGAGTAGTACATTAATGACCTGTAGTACCACAAGGCTGGGTTTGAGAGAGACTGCTCAAGGATTGTCCGTTAGAGCAAACCCACGTTGATTGTCTACACAATGTTAGTAAAACTGATCTTCATAATAAGATGAACATAGGGTATGGTTCCCAGTTTCCTCCTTAAGGTGAACTTGAGATTTCATAAGGATCAGTCCATTCATTTTTCCTCACGTTTCCTCTTCTGAGTCCCTTCTTGGACATTGCGGCCATTATGTACTATGTGCACAGAAACCAGGAGTTTTGACAGTCTGACTTCCTCTTTCTGCTTTTGGATGGGGAGAGAGTGGGGAAAGACATCTTCGGTCATACTCAAGTGGCTACGTATTTCCTTCATGTAAATATACTTTGCAGAAGGTCTGCGAGTGGTGGGGATAAGAGGCTGCCTTCTGAAAGTCATACCTTATTCTGTCATTCTCCGTGTCTTGGGCAGATGGGTTGTCCACTGATTACCAGTTTGCTATCCAGAAAACATTTTTTCTATGTATTATGGGACCGATGACAACACATACCAGACAATGTCCTCTAAATTCCCATGTAAATTATTCCCACTCTTGTTTGTGCTGGGTGTTGCCAGGCATAGCCCAGATTCCTGATGGGAGTGGGGTGGAGAGGGACTCTGTGGGAGCTGCTGAAGAAAGGAGAATTTTGGTTTTAATTTGTAAATTCACTTTTTGCAAAAGAGAGAACCAATCTAAGGGTCCCAGCCAGGTAATGCTGTTCAATTTTATAGTAGTCTTGATTGTTTTGACGAAATGGAGTCTTTGGGTAAAAAGCAGACTCTAGCAAGAAAGGGAAGTACACCTCTACCCCGATATAATGTGACCTGATATAACACGAATTCAGATATAACACGGTAAAGCAGTGCTCCGGGGGGGGGGGGGGCAGGGCTGCGCACTCCAGCAGATCAAAGCAAGTTCGATATAACGCGGTTTCACCTATAACGCGGTGAGATTTTTTGGCTTCTGAGGACAGCGTTTATATCTGAGTAGAGGTGTACTACAGGGAGTTGCTTAGTGGAAGATAGGGAATGGGACTTCTTGAGTCAGAAAAAAGAGAAACAGAGGTCCAAATTTCAGGTGTTTAAGTGATAAATTTACAAGGTAAGAGCAAAATCCTTTTTTCCAGAAATAGTAGTAATTTTCGACGGTTGGTATTCAGCCAGACAAAAGTAATCTGAGACACCATTGATTTTACATGGAGCAGCATGTTGCCAAACTGGAAACTGTCCCTGTACCAATTCGTGGTACTCCATTGTTACGTTTTAGTGTAACTTCTGTACTGTAATCTAAAGTAGGACATCTGGATTCACAGACTGTTTTTTGTTTTTCTTTTAATCTGCTTCCTATTTTAAATTTGTCTGCTTTTAAAAAAATATTGTATTTTTTTTTTTTTTTTTTACTCCTTAAAAGTGCCATTTGTGAACTTGTCTCAGTGTTGTAAATTTAATGTATTGGGAATTAAGATGCATTTTCTCAGATTCTGAGTATATTAAAATTAAGTTCAAAACCACAATCTCAAATTTCTTTTAAATTGACATACTTTGTTTTGTAGCTATCTATACACACTAAATTTGACTTCACTATTAAAAGTAGCTAATGATTTAAGATCCTAAATGATATGTAATCAAGAGAGAGAAGGTAGATGATGTAATATCTTTTATTGGACCAACTTCTATTGGTGAGAGAGACAAGCTTTCATAGCCTACCACATAAGGATTTTTTTAAAAAAAACATACTTATGAACTCAAAGGATTATCAAATGATTGTTTGAGAATGTACAAAAATAGGTCACACATGATGTATGTCTCAAGTCACCTATATTTAGTTAAAAATCATTCTAAATTCAACTCTTTAAAGTATCAGACAAGTGACCAAGGGCTAGAAAATGATTGAGGAAAATACCACCACAGATTATCAGAAATAGCAACTAATAATATAGCAATTGCTTTTTGAAATGCACTTTTAAAAAAAAACTTACAAATTTATATTTAGTGCTGTATCATAAAACAGTTTTCTTTTTCTGCTTCATTTAAACATTGGAGTAAGTTTCATTTTTTGTGCTGAAGCTAAAATTACATATTTAATGATGCACGTGCATGCTCTTTGAGTTGGCTGATAATCTTTAAATAACAAAATAGGAAACATTGTATTACAGCATATATATTTGCATCATTAATGCAGGTAAGTGAATTCTTAATAGCATCCGTAAGGGGAAATATGTTTCTACTTAGCCACACTGTTCTATTGTAGCAACGTGGTGACAGAATATGCACAGTTCAAAAGTAGCTATCTTAGGTTCAATATGAAGTCTAGTTGTCCGCTTGTAGTAAATGTTGAGTTAAGCATACATTACAGTTTAGTTTGTAAAGCATTTCACAATAGAAACAACCCCGTCTTGTTTTCACATGATCATTGGATTCTGATGGTTTTCAGTGGGAACTTTCCATGCTTTGTTTTTTGCCTGAAGGTAAATTTCCTTTTTTGGAAGTGGGAGTAAAAAAATCCCTTCAGCCACTTTGAATTTTGTAAGATGTTAAAAATTGTTCCCATTTAAAACAAACAAACAAAAAAAACCCACTCTTAAGACCAGACTGTAGCAAAAAATAGCTTAAGCTTGAAACTTGCAACAGACAGTACTCCTTTGAGGGCTTAGTGACTTTTGATTGGCTTGGAAAACATCTAGTTTTCATTAACCAGAGTTACGAACATTTGAAAATGTAGAATAAAATTTAAATGAAAATGCATAGTAGAAAATTTCCTGACGTTAAGCTCTGCTCATAATTATAAACATTTTTCTTCAAGTGATTGCATATGTCCTTTGTACTAGGTGTATGTGTGTCTCATGCACTGTTGCCAGAGTTTTCCCTAGTGGTTCCCATACAGGCAGCCATACCTGCGCCCTCTTATCCCTTGTGCCTCAAGTCAAGTGTACAAAGGATGGAGGGCCCTGCCCATTCTTCAGTTTCTTCTTACCGTCAGTGGCCAGAACTTGCTGTTTGCTCATTCCCTCTGTGAACTTGCCATTTATAGCTATTAGATTGTGATACTCATTTAGGGTCCTTCGGGCCTCCTTTCTGTCTTGTTTTTTCTTCTATATAGTTTAATCTGATTGTTAGTGGATGCTGAGCTCTGCCTGGTACTGGGGGAGCCTGTGCCAGGGCCCCTGGCTTCAAGTTCTGCTCCAGGTGTCAAAAGTTCATGCCCGTGAGCATCCCTCACTCTTTCTATTTTAAATGCTTGTGAAAAGGTCACTAAGAGAATAGTGTACAACTTGCCAGAGCTTCAAAACTAGAACTAGAAAACAGAGAAACACCTCAGGTCCATCCTCATAGAGGCCGCTACTCACCTGGCATTGCTACAGCTTCAGTTGACTATAGGGAGTGCTCCCTTGGCCTTAACTGGGGAAAGAGACAAGAGGTGATAACCTTGCCAGGACATTCCTCAAAGTGCTTAGAGCGCTCTCTGCCTCCAAAGCCAAAGAGGGGGGATGACTTCCATGTTGTCATAGCCCTCTGTGTGGGACTCCTCAACTGCAGAGGCTAGCCACTCTGGTACTGAAGACAGAGTGCACCCTTAGGCCTGCCACTCCACAGGGCTCCATCCTAGTGACTCAGTCAGGCCAGAACCTTTGACTCGGCTTCCCATGCAGGGACTGTTGAGGCCAACTATTTCCTTGGTGCCGACGCTGGAGCTGTCCACTTATGCAGGGCAAAGGCCTATTTCAGAAGTGACCTCCCTGGAGGCATATGTAGCTGTAAAAGATCTGCTAAGGCTCTCCAAACCACCCTCGCCAATTATTCAGACTGATAGTACTTGTGCAAGCCTGTTGCATGTGGTGTCTATGCTGGTTTCTATGTTGGGATCTGGTTTGGCACCTGGGAGTTCAGGTCTGGTAACACTCCAGGCAATCTAGATCTTGGCTCAGACACCAGTGGTAACAGTTCTCTCTCAATGCACAGTAACATAGCTCAGAAGCCCCTGATGTTGCAGTCCCATACCACAGGCCTGTCATAGGTCACGTTCTTTATCTCCTGCGATGACTTCTGGTACTGCATCTCCCTGGCCTTAAGAGTATTTATACTCTTCCTTGGAATCTGAAGTGGGTTCCCACTTCAGAAATTCATTGCATCCCAAGGCATAGAAGTCATCAATTGGTCTCCGATACCATACCAGCCCCATCATTGACCCTACTGGTTTACCCTGGGGGGATGCCTACAGTGTCTAGATCCTCATCTCCACTGCACTACAGAAATTGGTCCTTGAGAGGGGAAGTACCAAAGAGTTGTTACCAGGTAACCACTACACTATGGAAACATATTGCTGAGGGGGAAAGTTTCTTCACGCAGTACTGACAGACTACTCACTGTTCCTACAGAGCTCCTGGGGTACTGAGGATTGGGACCACCTATTGCCTGCTTTGGAAAGACCTTCTATACTGGCAGTTCAAGACTAGCTTCAAGAAGGTTCTAACCTGCTTCCTCTGAACATCTCATCCTCATCACTGGATGAGACCCTGGCACCAGCAGCATCTTCTCCAGTAATTGATTTTTAGTCCTATCAGGAGCTTCTGAAAAGGAGGACTCTGTCTCTGGGAACTCGGATAGAGTCTGAGGAGGAGAATTCCCACAAACTCAAGACGTTTTATACCCTGCTACAACAGGGAAAGTTGCTCTCCCTATAAATGAGGCAGTCATGCAACTTAGTAAAGCTTTATGGCAAATCCCATCATCTCTAGTGTTCCATGCATTTTGCCACCAGTACAAGTACCAAGTTCCATCACAAGACTATGAATGGTTTTATCAATACTGCACACCAAGCTTCCTGGCAGCAGTGACAATTAATGAACTACACTGCAAAAGCAGAGCAAAAGCAACACCAAGAAAGGGACACAAACTTGGATCTCTCTTAGAAAATGTTGAGTCAGCTGTGGGGTTACAGCTGCTTATAGAGAATTATCGGGTCCTCTTGGCCCATTATGATTATTCCAGTTGGAATGCTCTACCAAAATCCTCGACAAGTTACCAGATATTTCCAAGAGTGATTTCCAGTCTCTCCTAGTGGAAGGTTGTCTGGTAGCACTGGCCCCTTTGCAGGCCTCCCTGGATGTGATGAACTCAGCTGCTGCAGTTTGGGCAATGGCAGTAACCATGTGGTGTTTGTCAAGGCTCCGGTCCCCAGGAAATCCTTTTCAGACCATTGAAGACCTCACCTTCGAAGGCTGTACCTTTATCTCCTTGAACAAGAGCACTAATATATTAAGGCTCTAGAGCAGTGTTGAAATTCCTAGGTCTGTATATGCTACCCCCCCAAGATAATAAAGTTTCAACATCTGTTTCTACCATGGCAGTAGGGCTACATCCCTAGAGAGACTGATGGGTATAGGCAAAAGCACAAACAGCAAAGGAAAAGGCCCCAGCTATCCACCTGGAGTGCTTCTGCTAAGAAGCCCCACACCTCAAAGCAGCCCATTGGACTCCTCCTTTGGTCAGAATATCAGATTTTAGTGAAAATCTTCCCCTTTTTGGAAACAGGTTATCTTATTTCCATATGTGGCAATATATCACCTCAGAAAAGTGGCTGCTAAGCAGGGGGGATCAGGATGTACCCTATATTTACTGTCTTCACTCCCTGTCCCTTATCAGGGAACCATCTCCCAAGTCTGTAATAGGGTGGGAAGTGCAGAATCTACATTCCTTAGGAGCCATAGAAGAAGTGCCTGCTCAGTACTGGTACGGAATTCTACTTCCGCTGCCTCCTAATACCCAGGGCAAGAAAGTGGTCTGAGGCCCATTTTGGATCTTCGGAATTCAAACAAGTACATAGAGAAGCTATAGTACTATATGGTTTCCTTTGCAACTGTTATCTCTTTGCTAGACCCAGAAGATTGGTATACTACCCTCAACTCAATGGCTGCATATTTCCATGTGGCAATCCACCCTGACCACAGGGAATTTCAAAGGTTCGTGGGAGGAGGAGACCGCTTTCAGTTCATACCCTTCAGCCTGTCTTCCACACCAAGGGTTTTTACCAGATGCATGGCAGTGGTGGCAGCCTACCTCTACCACAGATGTCTGTACCTGGACGATTGGTTGGTCTGGGATTGCTCCTGTCAACAGGTAGAGAGAAGTATTCATCGAACACTCTATTTTCATGCTCTTGGCCTTGGAAGTGAACAAAGAGAAATCTATCCTCCAAACCCCTGCAGAGAATAAAATTTATTGGGGCAGTCCTGGGTTTGATTCTAGAGAAGAATCTTTGCCAATACCAAGTCTTGTAGCTTTACGAGACCCTTGTGTGTCCTCCAAGGGCCATTCTAGACCACAACGATGAATTGCTGCAGGTGCCTGGGGCATATGGCAAGTACATGTATATGACCCCTTCCTTCACCATGGCTACATATCCGAGGATTACAGAGGCTCAAGTCAATGTATCACCCTCAGATACATCCCCTGGACACTCCAGACAAGGTCCTATCATCCCTGGATTGTTGGATGAACCAAGACAATGTCTGTAGGGGTGCCTTGTTCTCCCAGTCTCTTCCCTGTATGACTTTGGTAACAGACGCTTTAGCCATTGGGTGGGGAGTGCATCTGGGAGACAGGCATGCTCAGGGTTTGTGGTCCGCTCAGGAGGCCAGGCTGCACATAAACATTTCAGAATTTGGGGCATCTCCAGAGTATGCCACCATTTTCTACTTCATATATACAGGGCAGGTCTATCCAAATACTTACCAACACCACCATAGTGGTGTTACACTTCAACAATTGGGGGTGCCAAATTGAACAGTGTGCCAGGAGGCAGTCAGGCTCTGGAACTTCTGCATGCAGAACTTCTGACTCTTAGCATCACACCTACCATGGGTTCAGAATGGATTAGTAGACTCCCTGAACAGGTCATTTCTCTTGGATCATGAATGGTCTCTCAATATGACTGTACTAAAGTCAGTATTTCAAATAGAAGTACTTAATTGCAACCAGTCAGAACAGGGAATGCCCCATCTCTGTTCAAGGGTAGGTCACAGTTCCGGGTTTATAGCAGATACATTTCTCTTTCCTGGGACAAGGACTTGCGCTTTGCTTTCCCTCCAGTGCCACTGATTTCCAAGTCATTTTCAAGCTGAAGCCAGAATGAGGCAGAATAACACTTGTTGTTGTAGGCTGGGCAAGGTAGCCTTGGTTCTCAGATCTGCTCACATTGTCCATCAATCAAATCTTACCTCTGCTTTTAGTCAGAGACCTTATATCCTGGAGTCACAGGCAGGTATTGCATCTGAACCTTCAGTCACTACACCTCACAGCCCGGTTCCTCAGTGAGTAAACCCAGGAGGGCACTCTGTTCCGAGGCAGTCCAGAACGTCCTACATAATAGTAGAAAACGCATCCACAAGGGCGACTTAACTTAGTAAGTGGAAGCGTGCGTCTGGGTGTCTCATACAGTCTACAAGTCAAAATATTTTTGACTACTTGTTACACTTAGTTTGACAGTCAACTCTATCAAAGTGAACCTGGCACAATTTCAACATTTCACCCTCATGTATTCTCTAACCCTGTGACTACCAGGTTCCTTAGGTTGTTTTTACCTATCAGGGACCCTGTTCCACAGTGGGATTTGAATTTACTATTATCAGCCCTTATGGATGGGTCCCCTTTTTGAACTGTTAGCCACCTGTTCATTGTCACACCTCTCAGCAAAGTTGGCTCTTCAAATAGCCATCCCTTCAGCAAGAAGAGTAAGGAAGCTACATGCTCTAATGACAGATCCTAGATATGCTTTTTTTTTTTTTTTTTAAACAGGGACAAGATACAGCATAGGCCATAGCCTAAACAAAAGTAGTATCTGATTTCCACCTCCGCCAATCAAAATATATTTACCAGTCTTCTTTCCAAAGCCACGCACTCTGGATATACACTGAGCACTCGTTCTTTATCTGGAATGAGCAAAACCTTTTTGGTTCCCTACTCAGCTGTCCGTCTCCTTTGTGGAATGAATGAAAGACATCCTGCAACAGAACAACTGTCCTTTTGCATCACCAGCTGTATTGTCGTGCTACAGGGCATTGTCACACAAGCAAAACTGTTTTCACATTCAGCTGGAGCATGCTCAGTCTGTATGGCGTTTGTGAGAAATACTCCTGTCGTGGACACTGTAGAGTGGTAATATGGTCTTCAGTCCACACCTTTGCTAGACATTATGCAATTACTACCACAGTGAGAGAAGATGCAAATGTGGGGAAAGCAGTTCTGCTGTCCCTCTTCTGGTGAGACGCCTAGCTCTCCACCTCCATTGCAAACTGCTTAGAAGGCAACCAGCATAATGGATACATGCAACCAGTTGAAGAAGAAAAAATGGTTATTCACCTTTTTATAACTGGTTTTTCTTGGAGATATGTTGCATATGTCCATTACACAACCCACCCTCCTGCCCCAGTGCATCAGTCTATTTCCTGAGTCCAGTTCAAAGGAACTGAAAGGTGAGTGAGGTGGCTCCACCATTATACCCTCAGTTCAAAGCACAAGTAATACCAGAGAGCAGGCATGGCTGCTGCTAGGGCACCACTATGGAAAACTATATGGCATTGTACACAAGACATGCACGCACACACCTAGTATAATCAGCACATGCAACACCTCTCAATAAACAGTTATAAGAAGGCGAGAAACCGTTTTCTTTCATCTGGGTTCTCTATTTTTCTGATGGTTTCCTCTTTCCTTTGTTGCACAGAAGGCATGGTCAGACCTGTCAGAATATGGCCATAGCTCCTCATCTCTGGAAAAAGTCCTGTTTAGCTGCAATGGGTGATTTTCAGACCTCCTGCCATAGGTGTATTTAGAGCACTAAATTTGTCCTGCTTCAGCTCCAGAATCTTTCCTATTGGACATTATTTTTAAACTACATAATTATTTGGAGCACCATTGTGAGTTTTGAGAGATCATTTGCTCTGTTAGCACCTTCCCTCGTCCAAACGTCTATTGAGGCTAAAGCCAGTAGCCTATAAAAATAAGCTGTATTTTGTCAGCTAAAACCAGTAGCCTACATGTGTGCAGTTAATTAATGACATCAATGAATAATATTGCCTTTGCTGACTGGTGCTTGTTAGTTCTGCAACTGTGAACACCCCCCAAATAAGTGTTTAATGCAACATTAAAGTTGCATGGTTAAGCACTTGTATCAGAAGAATGCTGAAGCTGTAACCCTGTCATCTTGCATGCGTACATTTTGATTATCTCTGACCATGAAATTAAAGATATTAACTTAATAAATAGTAACTTATTTATTGAAGGATGCAATTAACTGGAGATTTTTTAAGCTTGAAGACTAGTGGTTTTCCCCTTTAACACAGAACACTATATGAAAACTTGGGAGGTTTGTTTCAAATACTGTTTGAGGAAATACTTTCTAAAGAGATGGTAAAAGAAAATCTTGGAAATATATAACAAAGAGGTGTGTTTTAGTCTTTTACCATGAATATTCATTTCTCCTTTTCATATTTTTTTTGTTTTTTTAGTTTCTTCTTCTGTAGACAATGGTAAGAAGCAACAAAAAAGTTTTACGCTTTCATCAAAAATCTCTCCGAAAGAAATTTCACAGTCTCCTTCATCATCTTTGGTAGAGCAAGAATCTCCATCTTACAGGGAAAAGTTTATCCCTCCTGAACTTAGTATCTGGGACTATTTCATAGCAAAGGTAATATTTACAATTACAAAACTCATTTTGCTCCTTCTTGCATTAGCAATACTTTAAGCAGAAATTAGCCTTTCCTCATTTAAAATTTGTTTATAGCATGATAAGGACCAGGATATCATACAGGAAGATCTGGATGATCTTGTAAACTGGAGTAATTGTAATAGGATGAAATTTAATAGTGAAAAGTGCAAGGTCATGCATTTAGGGATTAATAACAAGAATTTTTGTTATAAGCTGGGGACGCATCAGTTGGAAGTAACAGGAGGAGAAGGACCTCGGAGTATTGGTTGATCACAGGAGGACTATGAGCCGCCAATGTGATATGGCCGTGAAAAAAGCTAATGTGGTCTTGGGATGCATCAGGCGAGGTATTTCCAGTAGAGATAAGGAGATGTTAATACCATTATACAAGGCACTGGTGAGACCTCATCTGGAATACTGTATGTAGTTCTGGTCTCCCATGTTTAAGAAGGATGAAGAATTCAAACTGGAACAGGTACAGAGAAGGGCTACCAGGATGATCCGAGGAATGGAAAACCTGTCATATGAAAGGAGACTCAAAGAGCTTGACTTGTTTAGCCTTACCAAAAGAAGGCTGATGGGAGATATGATTGCCCTCTATAAATATATCAGAGGGATAAATACCAGGGAGAGAGAGGAATTATTTAAGCTCCGTACCAATGTGGACACAAGAACAAATGGATATAAACTGACCATCAGGAAGTTTAGACTTGAAACTAGATGAAGGTTTCTAACCATCAGAGGAGTGAAGTTCTGGAACAACCTTCCAAGGGGAGCAGTGAGGGCAAAAGACATATCTGGCTTCAAGATTAAGCTTGATGAGTTTATGGAGGGGATGGTATAATGGGATAGCCTAATTTTGGCAATTAATTGGTCTTTGACTATTAGCGGTAAATATGCCCAATGGCTTGTGATGGGATGTGAGATGGGGTGGGATCTGAGTTACTACAGAGAATTCTTTCCTGGGTGTCTGTCTGGTGAGTCTTGCCCACATGCTCAGGGTTTAGCTGATCGCCATATTTGGGGTCGGGAAGGAATTTTCTTCCAGGGCAGATTGTCAGAGGCCCTGCGGGTTTTTCGCCTTCCTCTGCAGCGTGGGACATGGGTCACTTGCTGGAAGATTCTCTGCATCTTGAAGTCTTTAAACCATGATTTGAGGACTTCAATGGCTCAGACACAGGTTTGATACAGGAGTGAGTGGGTGAGATTCTGTGGCCTGCGTTGTGCAGGAGGTCAGACTAGATGATCATAGTGGTCCCTTCTGACCTTAGTCTATGATTCTATACAATTTTTATCTTCCTCTTATTCATAACATCCCAAATAGTCATAAAACAATGCTGGCTGTAGCTTTTTGGAAAAATTTTGTTTGCAAAATGGTTACTTGAATTGATTTGACTTCATGGAGCATGAAGAGATTGTTCTAAAATGTTGCTCATTGAGATTGCAGATGCACATTGTTGTTGTTTTTTTTCCTGGAAGGGGGTGGGGGGGAGAGTTAGAGGCTTAACTTCTGTTCTGAGATGAGATATTAAGCGCAGAGGCTTGTACGCTTAACAGAAATGAGAAACTGCCTGATGTGAACTCTGCAGTGCACAATTCAAAAAATAATTGCCAAAATTGATATCGGTTCAATAGATACATTACGCTTACATGGTCTACTCAGGAAGACTCATAGTAAGAATGTGTTGTGATACCTCACCAGCCAATGGGGGCTGAATTCAATGTAGATGTAGGAACCCTTATTTTCTCTCCAGATGGAAAATTTGTAAAAATTCCTGTCAAACCCTCCTAATCAAGGAAATATATGAAAGGCAGCATAACGTGGAGAACGAAGGTGGAGTAGGGAGTTAGGAAGTCTTGAGTTCTAATCCTGGTCTGGTTGACTTCCTGTGCAGTCATTTTGCCTGTTTTCTTATCACAAAGGTTGGAATAATAGTTACCTGTTTCAAAGATGGGCTGAGTTAATGATGCTGTTTCTTCATCTACTAAAGTTCTTAAAATCAGATCCTTCATCTCTCCAAACAGCAAAATCTTTCTTACAGACACTCCTCATTTTCAGCTTCGATTACTGTAACCCCTGGTTTCCTGGCACACTCATCACCCCCTTATAGGCCATTAAAAACTGCCTAGATCAGTAATACTCAACTGAGGCTTTCGAGCCACAAGTGGCTCTTTAATGTGTCTCCTGCAGCTCTTTGCATGATGTGAAAACACTGTGTGGTTTAATTATTAACCAATCAGAATGCTGTTATCAGTTGTAGAATTCTTATTCATTCATTTTGTGTGTGTGTGTGTGTGTGTGTGTGTGTGTGTGTGTGTGTGTGTGTGTGTGTGTGTGAGAGAGAGAGAGAGGCTGTCAATTAACTGCTGTTAAAGCGTGTGATTAACACACAACACAATTAATGCGTTAATTTTTTTAACACACGTTAATTGCAGCAGCATAGCATCAGCTGCTCCGGAGAACCTACATCAGGTCAGGCACAGTAATGCTAGCTGCCACTGGGGGTGGGCGGAAAGAGAAGAGGCTACAGAAAGATGTGTTACCCGTGACGGCTCCAGCGGAGAAGTATTATTTTAAAAGTAAAAACAGGACAGCCAGAGGCTCACCCAAGCTGTGCCTCCTCCCCCCCCCGCCCATTGCAGGGCTTGCTCCAGCCGCCCTCCCCATTCCTCCCAGGGCTGGGGCTGACCAAAGCTCCACCCACTGCTGCCTGCATCTGGGGCTAAGCCTCCGCCCCCGAGCGCTCTACTGCCCGTGCTAGGGTCTCTCCCCACAGCCTTGTGCCACCCAGAGCTGGGGCTAACTCCCCCCCCAAGCTCTGTGCTGCTTGGGGCTGACCCACACCTGGCTATATATGTATATACATAGAGAGTAAATGAAACAATGAATTCACACTACTGTGGCTCTTTTGGGTAATGTTGATTGATAATTTGGCTCCTGAACCACTGAGGTCTGAGTATCGCTGGCCTCAATCAACTTGTTAGCTTGTTGACGTGACCACTTCAACCATTCTCTGAATGACTCCACTGCTTTTCCATCTCAATCTCGTAGAATTCAATCTTCTTGTCACCACCTTCAAGACCCTTCATAACTCTGACTGTCCTTACTTACTTGCCCTCATCTTTTACTACATCCACCCATTCCATGATATATGAATTTATTCCAGAAACCTCTCTGTATCTTCTTCCATGTTGCGCTCTCTGAATGCAATACCCATCATGGAATAACTGTAAGGCTGCTATCCTTTCTGCAAATCCCTCCTCAGAACTCACCTGTATTATGCCTGCAGGAAATCAGCCAGCTAATAACTCACCTCTACCCCGATATAACACTGTCCTCGGGAGCCAAAAAATCTTACCGTGTTATAGATGAAACTGCATCATATTGAACTTGCTTTGATCCGCCGGAGCACACAGCCCTGCCCCCCCCCAAGCGTTGCTTTACCGCATTATCTCTGAATTCGTGTTATATCGGGTCACGTTATTTCAGGGTAGAGGTGTATGTCAAGAGATGGCTGGGAATAGTTGATACTTCTATAAAAACAGCTTCAATTTATTTAAAACCATCAAGTTGTGAGTGTACTGCATCTAGTTTTAAGTAACTAGGTAATCTTGTTATTGCTCACCTCATCTACCCTCCATCATGCCACCTCCTCCCAACCCCTTCTCTCCTATTGTTTGTTATCCTCGCTTGTCATGTCTAGTGCTAAATCAGATTGCAAGATCTTTGGGGCAGAAATGCTCTTCTTGTCTTTGTCCAATACTAGCACAGAGGTCCTGGTCCTGATTGGAGCTTTTAGGTGTTACTGAAACACAAGTAGTGAAAAATAATTAAGCTTTTGAAACTGTAAAGTTTTATGTAAATAGAGTAACTTGTGTAGTTTTGAAGTCAATTGTGCTGAAGTCAGAGGTTCTAAAAAGAACCAACTGGTTTTCTCCATCAGAGTTGAAATTATTAGAATTCATGAACAATAACTTTATTTTAAATATTACCATACATGTTAACAGTATTTGAAACACAGTTTTGGCAGATACAGTTTTGCTGAACTAAAATATTTTTCTATGCTTTTTTTAGCCTTTTCTTCCAACCTCACAAAGTAGAGTGGAATACGATTCAGAGGAGAGTCAGGGAAGTGATGATGAGGATGAGGATTTTACATCAGATTTACACCTTCAGGAGCACTCTAATTCAAATTCATACAGGTATGAATCACTTTGATTCTCATACTTTTTCTGACACTGTTGACAGTGCATTTCTGGGAACTTACTGCAGAAGTGTGAGCGATAATATGGCAGCCATTCAAGAAATGCATATATTTCCTAGGAATGCATTATCTTCTTTGTTTTGTTATAAATAACGCATGAGTATAATATTTTAATGTCTTTTTATTATGTAGAATAGTTGTTTTGGCATACAAGGTATCCTTAAGGTTTTAAATATATTCATGGTTTATTAACTGTTTACAATATTTTGGTTAATAAAAGCTAAAAATATTCCTACAGTAGAGATGTTAGTTTTATTTTTAAATGAAACTTCCTTAAAGTTGTAAGAGGTCAATCAATGACTCATGTATTTTCTTGTTGTTAGTTGGTCACTGATGCGATTGGCTATGGTTCAGTTGGTGCTTCATAGGTTGAAGAATTTCTACCCCTTGGCTGGGCATGATCTGTCAGGTAATGGTGTAGTAATGGAGATGTCTTTCCATATTTAATAATCTGACAATGAATTCAGGAACCTAACTGCATAATAAAAATGGATCAGCCTTTTAGCTTCTTCTGCATTCAGCAGAGTGTTGTAAATAACTTGTTCAGTAGTTTTGGATTTATTTTTCCTGACACTATTACTATAGTAACATTGGTACACGTTAAATACTGAGGTTTTTTCCATGACGTATTAGTACCTATATATTTTGGTTCCTATTTCTATCAGTTTTGTTTACCTCTTAATCATTAAAGAAAGTTGTCAATGGCTGTATATAGATGTTTTTCACTACCCCAAGTTAGTTAATGAACCATGTGCTTTCCTTCCCCAAGTTAGTTAATGAACCAGGTACTTTCCTTTTGTAGCTCAAAGTACATCTCTGGTAAAATACATACACTGGCCTAGATGCAATGGCCCTCTTCCCATATCTAGCTCTTCTGCCAGCAAAAAGCAATACAGCTCTCTACACCCAGACCACTTGTTCATAAATGATTTTTTATTTAAAAAGTTCATAAAAAATGTTCATAATAAACATGTACATTAGATTAAAGTATTTGAAGTGATTCTCATCAAGATTCTAGCAGACATAAAATAGTTTATTTTGTTTGGTTTGTCCTTGTAGAGCTTCCAGTTAGCTCCCCACTGTGCCATGCCATTCTGAAGACATTTCAGCGCTGGGAGCAAGTTCTTCTCCGGCGACTTGAGATACATGGTGGTCCACCTCAGAATTTAATTTCTGCTCATACTTCTGAGGATGCATTATCGGCAGGTCCTGCGCTCCTTCGCCACAAAGCTTTGCTTGAACCTACAAACACTCCTTTCAAGTGAGCATGTGACTTTTAAAAAATGTGTTAATGTACATCTTCTGAACAATTAAAGTTTTCCTTGGTAAGACAAGTGAAGGGCCATAGTTTCAGAAATGCATGCTTGCATATGCAAGTACCACAGATTTAGTGCAGATGTCCAGGTAGACGCATGCCTGGCATGTATGCATGTGCCATACCTGATTTGTTCTCAGTTATAACTGTATGCTCAAATGTGTGCAATTTAGCATGCATGTGTAGACTTCTGAAACTTTGGCCTTAAGCAATGAAGATTTTCAGATGTGGAGAAAGCAATCACATTTTTGAAGTTCTCAAATGCCAAAAGTCAATTTACTGTTTGGGCGGGGCGGGAAACCTATATTTGGCCAAAATCAGAGTAAGGAGCCTTATACATCTCAGTAGCTGACCTGTGTGTGTTTGGGGGCGGGGGGGTGGAAGTGTGACAGGTCTTCGATCTACCGTCTGAGGAAGCATTGTGGTGTTAAGGAGACCAGGGCAAGGTCTAGAAGCACATTGTCATAAAAGAAGTTCCCTCTCTCTCTCCTAGTTATAACAAAAGCAACAGTAACTGTCTTCTCTGCATTGACTATGGGCTCATAATATTGCATCTTGCAACTGAAAACATTGTGGTATCAGCAAGTGATTTGTAACTCAATTTTTAAAATTGGATATCAACAGCACACATTTATGTAACCATATGTTCCTTTTCTCCTAATGGCATCTGCATGAGCTCCACAGCCAGCAGTTAAGTGCACTTTTTTCATTGTAAACTGGTAGTTCCTAACAACTGTAATCTTAGTTGTCTTGTTGACTTCATTTAAAAAAAAAATCTTTTGAATGATATACTGTACACACATCTCTATTTCTCCCCCCCCCCCGCCATTCCCCACCGTTGAGTATCCAGTAGATGGCTATGCTTTTGAACCTAGCCACCTTTCCAAAGATTTCCACAGTTGTTGGGTTACTTACAGCATATTCATCTGAGGTTCACTACTATTCTGTTTCTTTTAAAACCTGTTTAACTCAAAATCTTGACGAACTATTGGGAGAAAAGGGCTTTGTGAAAGATACAAGAAGTCCTCCTTTTCAAGTGAGGGGTGAGCTCAGGTTTGTCTGTTTTGATGTTACTTTTGCACTTTAGTTTGTCAGTCTTCTAGATGATCCTCAAGTACAAACAGGGAAACCAATTTGTTTCCCTTGATACCCTTACCCATATCCTTGATGTTCTTAAGGTTAAATAGTAATTTTTTTTAAAAATTGGAGGGGATAAAATTTGGAGGGTATTTTTGTTTTTCTTCTTCACTGTTTACCTTAAACATAGTTTAGTTTCTTTGGGGGGAAACAATTATTCTAAGCCTCCACTGTGATAAGGAGTAATTCCTATGCTTCATTATCCCCATACAGCTATGTTTTCACTTTCAGTATTTGTTGGTATTGTCTGTGTTTATCGGCTCCTAGCATCTTGGTCAATAACTTAAATTTCCTCCCCCATCAGGGAAAGGATGCATTAAGGAAACGTCAAAATGTAAGCTGTTAATTGAAGTTGGAGTCTAACTGTGGCTAGGTGTTTTCAGAGGTCTCAGAAAAGTATATTGTATATCATAATATACTGTGCCATTTATACTGAAATCTTGAGCATTCTGTTAATTGTTAAATATATAATTATATGTACTTCGCTAATTGACATAGGAAGTGATATCTGTGGCTGACTCAACTCTGGATTTCCACATTTTCAATTTGTCACAACCTGAACATTTCTATTTTACAGCATTTTATTTGGTATGAGTTGTATGCTAATAATAGTTTGAATCTCTTGTGATTACCAGCATAAATAAACACATACTTATTTTAACTTTTATCTATAGATCTAACAGTCATGTTGCACTGTCTGTGAAGAGGCTTTGGCAGTACTTGGTTAAACAAGAGGAAGTCCAGGAAACCTTCATCAGAAATATATTTACAAAGAAAAGATGCCTAAATGAGGTCTGTATAGTACACAACGTATATACAATTATGTTAATTAAGAGCCTGGATTTAAGGTAAAACATATGTAAGCTGGCTTACTTGCTTTCTACAGGGCAAATTTGTGGACAATAGGTTTGGTGTCTGGGGGCTGTCATGGGTTGAAAAATTTTGCTGCATTTTGGGTGTTACCTTGGTATAAGTCCCACAGTTCCACTCAAAACAAAAACTAAATGGCCACCTTTTGAATTGTATGGGAAGCCTTGCATTGCTGGAAATTTTGGCCTAAGGTGGTAATAAAAGTTACCTCAAAAGTCTTACAGTTTGTAAATAGTAATAATAATAATAATAATTAATAAAAAAATATACACCCACAAGATTCCAATTTGCAACCTAGTCGGGTCATAACCTTCAAAATTGAGTCTTTCCCTACCAGTTTATCTTGTGCATCCCACTGAATCCTACCTCCTTGCCTTATAGTTCTGAAAAACATCAAAATAAATTCAGCACCTATTTACAGTGCCAGTGATAGTACTTGAATAAGGTTCTCTATCCACACCCTGGCTTTCTATCCCACATGGTCTTAAAACGCACTTTTAAAAAGTTGTAGCTCTTTTTCCTTTTTTCCATGGGTGCTCTATCATTGCTCATTGCTTATAGTTATTTACTGTACTGTTTTATTGGTGATAGCACTCACTATTTGCTGTCTAGCCCCTACCCCATAAACTTATCATTTATCCCCTGCTATGGAACTCCATAAGGCAGCCCTGCCAAAAGTAAATGGTAAATGACGGTAGGGTAATTCAGGGCCGCCCGGGGGGCGGGCAAGTGGGGCAATTTGCCCCGGGCCCCGCAGGGGCCCCTACGAGAGTTTTTTGGGGGCCCTGGAGTGGGGTCCTTCACTCGCTCCGGGGGCCCCGGAAAACTCTCGTGGGGCCCGGGCTCCCGGAGCTGCTTCTGCTCCGGGTCTTCGGCGGCAATTTGGCGGCGGGGGGTCCTTCTGCTTCGGGACCCGCCGCTGAAGGGCCCTGAAGACCCGCGGCGGGGGGGTTCTGCCGCCCCGGGACCTGCCGCCAAAGCGCCGGGTCTTCGGCCACAATTCGGCAGCGGGGCTGAATCCTCTGGGCGGCCCTGGGGTCATTTGAGATTTTAATTGAACATGGCAACACTCTAATAGAGAAAATTCACATGTAATCAATAGCTTAAACTACTATGTGTGCCAAGCACCAGCCACTAGAACTCAGAACAGCACAGTACTATAGGAAATATTTGTATTGGTTTAGAAAGAGCTGCCCTCTGAATTAATGTTATTTTAAAACCATCAGTACTTTAAGTACATCTCTACTTCCACACAAAGGACAGGGTATTAATCTTTTTTTAAAAGTTACTGTTTGTTACACTTCTCAGTAATTCAATGCAGTTTTTTTTAATGTGCTGCTTTTGTTCCTCTTCCACATGTTTTTTCTTTTCCTGTCACTCTATTACCTTTCTCCATTTTCCTTTTAATTCTCTTTCTGAGAATTAAAAACAGCAGAGTTTTAAAAACTAATCCCATGTTGCTGAAAGGTGGTTTTGTTTTTCTAGGTTGCCTCCACTTAATCCTCAGGTTTTATATTCTGCTTCTGCTTAATTATGGCTCCATTTGGGCTGAATATCTGGAGTGTATACTTCATGTCTGTTATAGACATGAGGTAATGGTGCCAGAAATGACTAGTGTCAGAGAGATACTGCTGTTTCAGAGAATCAGACAGGAGGATTTGATGAGAGCAATGGAACACCTTTAGGACAATCAAGATAGTTGTCAGATTGAACAGAATTCTGGTATACATGAATTTGCACTAAATGTGGAGTGATTGCGTTCTTCAGTATTCCATAAAAGATAATGTTTAAATAACACGTATGTGTGTTTATGTGAAAGAGAGTAGTCATTTATGTACAGGATGTTGGCAGTATTTGAGTATTCTTACTGGTATAAAATAGTTTTGAGGCAGCATGGTAGATCCAGACTTTGACTACAAGCTTGTTTCTTCCTCATGAGCTGAAAGTCTGTTGCAACATTTTGAGTTATCCTCTATGACTAATACATGGTACAGTGTTGTCACATTCCTGAGGAAGCCCTAACCTGTTCTCCTCAGCTGTGAGGAGGATAATGGCAGTGTGGGAACAGAGGGAGACAGAGGAGGGAAAGACATCTAATTTCTGACAAAAATTCTTAATTTAATTAACGCAGCTCTGCTGGTATGCTGCATCTGCTGTGTGCCTTAAGTGCTTGTGAAGCAATATCACTAGTTTAGATTTGCTAGTTGTGTCCTTACTTTAAAATGACTACTTTGACTACTGTGGGATTTTCTGTTATCATTGCTAGTACATTCAACATCAATGTGTCATATTGGTAAGTTCTAAGTTTTACACAGAAAATTGACTGCTAAAGTAGATGAAACACTGATACATCTACAGAATATAACCTTAAAAGTCATTTTTGCAGCAAATGTGTAGTTTAGGAAGAAAACTTGAGAATTAGACTGTAAATGCTGAACAAAATATTTTTATGTAAGTATCTGTGCAATTCAGTGTGGAGTGTTTAATTTTGTTGTGTGTTGGAAAGATTAACATAGGAGTAAGGATTTCCTCAGTACTTTGCATGTTACATCTCATCTTTACTCTTTATCATGTGATTGTTCTTTCGTGGTGAAGTCATTAGAGGACCACAGTGAAACCATCAAAAATACTATGATGGAGGAGCCCATCTTCAATAAGGTACACAATGATAATTTTCACATGAAATTAGACTTATTCTTTCACTAGGAAACACTTACTGTCTACAATCTTTAAACTGATACTCACCTTTGTTAACCTGTTTACAGCTGTGCACAGTGTGGCAAGCTTAACTTTGCAAGTAGTCCAGCGGTTACATCAGTAATATTGTATAGGACGTAGTTCTGCAAATCAAGACTGATTCTAAAATAAATTCTCTGTGTCGTTATAGCTGCATTGAAACTTGAGTTAGAATACATAGCAGAATTAGTATATGGATTAATAATTTGCCAAATACTAATTCTGTGCTAATATTTTGCACTTTCATGACACTTAAAATTGTTTGTAAGCACTTCAAAAACAGTTGACTGAACAGCCATGTTAGAGAGGTAAGTATTGCATTAGTATATTGTCCCATAAAAGCAGAATATGCTATTTTGTGCCTCAGTGCCTCATGAAACAGTAACTTAGCACAATTTTTGCACTTAATCACTTTAATACCTCACAATGTGGATTTGTGGATGTCAATTATGAATGATTTGATTGTTGATACAGATAAGAATTCCATTTAACTGATGCTTAATTCCGGATTATTAGCAATAAAATTTTGTCTCCCGCCATTAAAAGGCCTGTTTTAGTCATTTTTATATATTTTCACAGGTGAGCAGCATTTCACTAAAAGCTACCCCACCTGTCACAATTCTTCAATAATTTGCTAATCATAACATAGCATGCCTAAGATTCAGGAATCGAGATAGAAGACTTGGTCACTTCAAGACATTGAAGTGCATTGTTTCTCCCTTAAAAGCAGTATTTCATGTTCCTTAGGATTACTCCTTCCTTACCGGGATTAAAGACCTTTTGGTGGGATCTCTGCCTCTTCTGTAGCATTGAGCTCCTGCTGTGGCAGCATCTTCCTTAAATTAAAATTGGGTGACTGTATTTAAAGGATATATTGTCACTCAACCAGAAATTTTGGGCTTCATTCAGGAAGATTTGTGGCCTGTTATGCAGATTATCATAATGGTTCCACCTCACCTTAAAAATATATGGATCTATGGAAAGTGTGCTATTTATCACCCAAATGAATCAGTGGAATGCACCTTGGTAACACCATGAAGTACACTTTCTGCCAAAATATTACGTAACTTCTGCATGGACCAGCAAATGAGGTTTAGATTCTAATCTCCACTGTACTGTAGTAGTGCCATGTATTACCACGAGGTAACTGAACCAACCCTTTCATCATGCCTTTTAAATTCATGATTGGGAGCACATCAAGAATAAACCTTTCATGTGGATTTTTTCTAATTAAGATAACTCTGTTTTGTATATTTCAGTAAGAGTTGAAAAATAGACTTTTTTTTTCATACCTTCAAGGCTGTTTTAGCTTTATTTAAAAGGTGACCTCTGCAAAATGACCAAACTCAAGGTGGCATCTTTTGTCTTACAAACATATACTGTACCAGATATTTAAAATATAACTACAGGTGTAACATAAGCAGTGCAAGTAAATTATCAGTATACAGTAGGAAAGGAAAATGCAGACTGTTTTTACTGCTGCGCATATGAAAATGCTAAACTTAGTATCTGGTTAACTGTGTCACATTTACAGTAACAGTGGAGGTAGAGGAGAAGCAAAGATAAGCACAGACTCTGGAAAAACCAGCTAATTAAAACAATAAAATACCGGTACACTCTTGTATCAGAGGGGTAGCCGTATTAGTCTGGATCTGTAAAAAGGAACAGAGTTCTGTGGCACCTTTAAGACTAACAGATGTATTGGAGCATAAGCTTTCGTGGGTGAATGCCCACTTCATCGGATGCATGTCATAATGGTTCCACTCTTTTGAAAGCTTAGGATTTATGAGAGTAAAAGGAGAAGGGAAGCTTCTACATACACTGTTCCAAGGAGTTGGATACCACATGGTACTAGCGACCACATCTCTGCATTTGTATAACAGGGACTAGTACAATGGAGTCCCTATGCTGAATGAGGCCTCTATGCCTTTGAAACTGGTAAAGACTTCAGATTCGATAAACTAAGATAGAAGCCAGAAAACAGCAGTTCTGGAACCTTGCACTTGTTATATTTTGGAGCACTTACCCAATTCAAGTTTGAAATACAGGTCATAATTTCTGTGTCCTCATTGATGTTTAGTAGCACTTCATGATCTCATTATAGTGGTAATGGTTTTGTTCCCATGGGAATTTCTCAATTTTATCAGTGCCGTCACAGGATCCTCTTTGGAATCTTGCAGTACACTGACAAATAGCTAAAATACTTCGTGAAGTGATTTCTGCTTTAAAATTGAATGCAGATCAGTCAAAAGAGTCAAATACTACCTTAGATAGCAAAGATTTAGCTTTGGAATGAAGTTTTTTCTATTAGCTGCTTCAATTTGTGTATTTTTGCAATGTGAAAAAGTGCAAGACAGCCCAGCAGATTTGTATAGTTGAATGGATGGCAGGTGGGCAAAATAAGACAGGATTTTCAAATTATTCCTCTGCACTAGATCTTGCATGTGCAGTCCCTTGGCCAATCTCATCTACTTCAGTGCTGAAATACGAAGAAGTAAGTTGCATCAAATATTCACAAAGCCCTTATGGATCTCTTGTGATCCTTAGTAAAAAATTAAGTGTAAACATAATGAAGTTCCTGATGGTTTTTTTATCAACATCCTCATGTACGTGTGCAGTCCATATCCTTCTCCAGCAGTTCAAGGAAGGTAATGGGGTACAAAAGTGTGATTGAGATGAGAACTTGTAGAATCCCCCAAAATGGCAATCTTGATACAATAAAAAGAAGCCAAACCTATTAATACTTAGACCATTTAATTTTCCCAGTAGACTCAATGAAGGATACTACTTAGCAAACATAATATGGTATATGCTATTGAGACATTTATGTAATAATCATATATGATCTAGTATTTGGCCTTTATGCTTGCAATATGAATTAAAAGTTGAACAAAGCCTTGTACTTACAGAAATATGGGTTTTATTTCCTAAATACAGATAGAAGCAGATCTGGGATATCCAGGAGGTAAAGCAAGAATTATTCATAAAGAATCTGACATCATTACTGCTTTTGCAGTCAATAAAGTGAGTATAAAGAAAAGGTAACTTTTTGTGTTTTAAAATAGACTGGACATATTTCATTACATAATACTTCAGACTATTCTTATAGATAGTACTCTTACTGTATAAGAATATATCACACTTGCCAGCAGTCCGAATATGGCTTGAATTGTCCCCATGTTCCTTCCTCTGCCCTCCTCCCCGTCACTAGAGGTTAAACTTGCCACAGCTCCCTTCCTTGCTGCACTCAGCGCTCCCACTCCTGGTTCTTCGTGTCTTACTGAACAAAACATAAGAACAGCCATATTGGGTCAGACCAGTGGTCCATCTAGCCCAGTATTCTGTCTTCCGACCATAGCTGGTGCCAGATGCTTCTGAGGGAATTCACAGAACAGGGCAATTTGGTGTCGCTAGTCTCTGTTTGCCAGAAGCTGGGAATGGGCAACAGGGGATGGATCACTTCATGATTACCTGTTCTGTTCATTCCATCTGAAGCACCTCGGATTGGCCACTTACACTGTTGGCTTCCACAACACCCTCTAGCAATGAGTTCCACAGGTGACTGTGTGAAGAAGTAGTTACTTTTGGTTGTTTTAAACTTGCTGCTTATTAATTTCATTGAGTGACCCTTGGTTCATGTGTTGTGTGAAGGTGTAAATAACACTCTGTTATTCACTTTCTCCACACTATTCAGGATGTTGTAGACCGGGGTGGACAAACTATGGCCCAGGGGCCGCATCGGGCCCTTCAGACGTTTTAATCTGACCCTAGAGCTCTTGCCGGGGAGCGGGGTCCGGGGCTTTCCCCGCTCCACAGGTGCCATGGCTCCGCACAGCTCCCGGAAGCAGCAGCATGTCCCCCCTCCGGTTTCTATGTGTGGAGGCAGCCAGGGGGCTTTGCACGCTGCCCACACCCCAAGCGCCGCCTCCGCAGCTCCCATTGGTCGGCAAACAAGACCAATGAGAGCTGCAGGGGTGGTACCTGTGGACAGGGCAGCGTGCAGAGCTGCCTGGCCGTGCCTCTGCGAAGCAGGGACATGCCACTGCTTCCAGGAGCTGCTTGAGGTAAGCGCTGCCCGGAGCCTGCGTCCCATATCCCCTCCAGCACCCCAACCCTCTGCCCCAGCCTTGACCATCCTTCTGCCCTCTGAACTCACTGGTCCCACCCTCTTGCACCCCAGAGCCTGCGCCCCGAGCCGGAGCCCTCACCCTCCTACCTGCACCCCAGCCCTGAGCCCCCTCCCACACCCTAAACTCCTAATTTCTGGCCCAACCCCAGAGCCCGCACCCCCAGTTGAAGCCCCCTCCCACGCTCCAACCCCCAATTTTGTGAGCGTTCATGGCCCACCATACAACTTCCATACCCAGATGTGGCCCTCAGGGCAAAAAGTTTGCCCACCCCTGTTGTAGACTCACCCCTCAGTCATCTCTTTTCCAAGCCGAACAGTCTGTCTTTCTAACTTCTCTTCATATGGAAGCTTTTCCATACCCTTAGTCATTTTTGTTGCCCTTCTCTGTACTTTTTCCAATACTAATATATCTTTTTTGAGACGAGGCGACCAGAACTGCACACAATATTCAAGGTGTGGACCTACTATGCATTTATATAGTTGGCATTATGATATTTTCTGTTTTATTATCTATCCCTTTCCTTAGGCTCTACTGTGTCCCTGAAAATCTCATCTGTGTAACTGTCTCCCATAGCTCCTTCAGTTCAGCCACTCTAATCTCAGGAGCCCATACTTGGTCTCTGAGGGCCATGACTTGCTTGCATCGAATGCACAGATATGCCACTGGGCCACAAGACAGATAATCTTACACGCTTCATTCAGTGCAATAAACTGGATAGCCCCTTCTCTCCTGCTGGACTTCTGCCTACATTATTTCTACTCTTGCACTGGATTGTGTGTGTGTTGACAGGGGTGTTATTGGCCTAAGTTTAGAGAATGTTTGTTTGTTAGGTGTAGCTAGCTCTCATGCTCCCTCTCTGAGCTCCCCCACAAAATTTCCTTGTTTGCTGTTCCTGTTTGCTACCTCCTCTGGTCGCTTATAAACTGTTTTTTTTTTAAACCTCTATTCTCCGTAAATTAGTCCTGCCTCCCGACAAAGGAATCAAAAAGGGATTAAGGATCAAAGGATAGCAGGTTAGAGCCTTGTTAGGAAGCTGTCAGCTGTGCCTGGCAGGCTTCTAGGCTCCGTAAACAGCACACCCCAACAAACTCAGCCCAAGAGTCACATAGTTGCTCCTGTTGCTCCTTGTTCACCCAAAGAACTCCCTTTCTAAACTCTCCTCTTTGCTGCTCCTGGTCACTAGCACAGAGGAGCAGCAGTTGGAGAGAGGAAGAGATGGGTGCTTTACTTTTCCACTGACCCTCTGCTTCTACTGGGGTTCTTCACCTCTCCTTTCCCAGGCCAGGGGGACTGCAGTGGGGTCCCTCTTCCCCATCAAGGCAGGGATGCCAATTCCAAGTGTTCTTCACTCTCCTCCCGCTTCCCAGGTTGGGTTTTACAGGGAGGGAAGTGGGAGGAGTGGACGAGCCATCTCTGCTCACAAGAGAGGTGGGAGGAAGGAAAATGGAGTTGCCCTGAGCTGTAGAGCTCTTTCTGCTCCTCCCGCTTTCCCAGTAAGAATTGGCTGCAGCCTGCTCAGTTTCTGAGGGGAAATGGGGAGACCTCTGCTGCTTCCTGAGAAGCTCTGGCTGCTGCTTCCCAGTAGGCATGAAGGGGCAGCTAATGCTCGGTCATGGGTGAAATGGAATGTCCTCATGGGCTGGATCTGGGCCACAGGCTGCCAATTGAAGAATAGAGCTCTACTGTATAGAGAGAAGGGGGTGGGAGGAAGAGAGAATGTGAGAGCGCTTTTGTGTTCACTCAGATACATCTGGAAGGCACTCAGCTATAAATGTTGTTGTATAAGAACTTAAATCAGTAACCTGTTTAACCTTCCCACAAGGAGACAGGTAAGAAGGAACTCAAGCTTCCTGGGAGGAAGGGGCTTATAAATACAGTAACATGAATGTGTAATTTTGCCTGGCAAGCATAAGGGGACAAACTTTCGAAGAGATTTCGGCTCCATCACTGCAACTTTTTGTACACAGTTGTTAGACCCAATAGAATGTAGTACCTGTATGATATGCACACACAAATGTGGGCACTTACAAATTGGCTAGCTACATGTTTGTCTACAAATGATTGTACCAGCAAAAGGACAACAGTAAAATTAAAGATCCATTCTGGGAAACTGTTGTTTTTAAATTCATTCTTTTGTAACTGTTCTTCAGGCAAACAGGAACTGCATTGCAATAGCTTCCAGCCATGACATTCAAGAACTAGATGTTTCTGGGATTCTAGCTACACAAATCTACACCTGGGTTGATGATGACACAGAAGTGGAGGCTAAAGGGTATATTTATTCCATTTTTATTTGAGTAGCTCTTGCAATTTGGTTATGGTTCTACTAACTAATCCAGAGTAACTCAATGCTTTATTTCAAAAATCTGTCTAATCAGCACTCTGGTTACTAATGTTGTATTTATAGGTCTGATGACTTCTTGGTCATACATGCTCGTGATGACCTGGCAAATGTTCAGGGTACTACACCTTATACACACAGCAATCCTGGCACCCCTATCAACATGCCTTGGCTTGGTAGTACACAGACTGGGAGAGGTGCATCTGTGGTAAGTCACTTGTCAGAGAATAACATTTTAATATCTCTAGTGCTTTAAGGTTTGTGTGCCTTTCGTAGTTACTGGATTACGCTTGCACAGAGTGAAGGAGGAGCAGAAAGTGCTCTACAGCTCAGGGCAGCACAGAGTGCATACTGCTGCATCTCCCTCATCCACTTCCTCAGAATGCTGATGGGTTAACGTACTATTACTGATTTCAGATGTACTAACTAGGCAAAAAAGTGTCTTAGTTCACATATAGTTAAATAGTTTGACTATGCAAATGATGAAAGAAGCATATATTCAGAGTGAAATAGGAGACCTGAACAAAAACTCCACATTCAAGTTCAAATAAAAGTCTGCAGCTTAAATTTCTCTCTAATGAGCTGAATCTCAACACTGAACCTGAACATTCTAAAATGTGGATAAGTTTGGATATGGATCAAGAATTTTAACACCTGCATTCAGGAATGTTTTGATCCAAGGTTTTGAGGTAGCCTGTTAGTGTCTGGATCTGGAGTTCAGAGTAGATCTTGGGGTTTTGATTTAGGCCCTCTTTATTCCAGGCTGACCTTAGTTTAAAACAAACAAGATACTTTACTAACTCATACAGTACTTTAAAGTGATGTATTATATGGGGTGTGGATGGGTGGGTGTGTGATTCTACAGTGATCCCTTCAGTCTATGTAGGAGTGGTATCACTAAGCTTTAAAAATAGTTCTGTCTAGCCCATCTCACTTTGCAGGATGGCAGGCTGTGAGGTTTGGGTGCATGGATTAAACTTGGGGGAGAAGGGAATAGAGATTCTAGGATTTGTGGGGGAAATGCATAGACCAACTGAAAAATTACCAGATAACACATGTATTTACAACTATATACCAAATTGGTATAAACTGGCAATGTTTTATCTTGTAAATTGCCAGGCAGCCTAATTCTGTATCAATAGTCATAGTTATCTACTTTTTAGTAAATGCTGCAATGTTATGCAGTCTCTACAGAAAGTTTTAATAACCTCTTTCAGGCTTACAAGAATGATAAGACATGGAGTCTTTCACCTCCAAGCTCACTGGTTGAGATCTGTCCCATAGGTAGTAACAATCAAATGTGACTTCCATTTGGCTGTTTGGCTTTTCTGAAATACATTGATGCCAGTGCACCCAGTTAAAACATTCAGATATCCACCATCACACAGGGTAGCAAATTATGTCTTAATAGTTTAATGCTGAGCTCCAACAAACATTTATCTCCACTATAGGACACAATCCTGTGCACCAGGAGTTTGTGTGTTCAGAGAGGCAATCTTGAGTATCCTTTTTCAGGACCCTTTTTTAAAATACAAAACCCTGGCAATTCGATATTTGGTACATTCCAAATGCCAAAAAGTGCTCTTCCAGAAGTATTTTATGAACCCCAGGGAAGATAGCAGAGAGGTGTGTATTCCATCAGTCAGGGAAATAATCTGAACGTTTCCTTCATTTTCATGGCAGAATGTAAAGCAAGGGACTCCCAGGAGTCTGAAGATCTCCCAACAGCACATCACTTGGCAGGAGAGGCAAAGGACTGAAATGGCATGGTAGTGTATTTAGGAGCACAAGTCAATGGGCTTATGCTTCTAAATCCCTCAGGTGTCTTTTTGAAAATCTCCCTTTTTTTTAAATCGGGAGCTAACTATATTACTTGTTCTCCAGCGGAGGGCCACAAATTACACTGTCCAATTCTTTTTCAACCTATAATTATAAAATGACTAAGTAGAAACGAAAGCCAATATATTCCCTCCTAGTATTTTTTTATCTTTGTTTACCTCTTTTTTTTACATGCTTCTGCCTCTCTTGCTTACCTTACATTATTCAGGAATATTCTAATAAATTTAATGGAATCAGAAAGGGATTGGCAAGAAAAGAGGTACATTGCAGGCAAAGGAGGGTTTATATTTAGATCTTTAAATCTAAGAAGCATAAAGCTTACATATATCTGGGTTTATAAAAATTCTGTTCATTTGAATCTGCATTAGTGTTGGGAGAAACTTCAGCTTCCATTCACTTTCACGCACATTTTTAAAAGTGGTATTGCCTTTGTTTTCAGTGGGAATTTAAAAAAGGAAACCAGTCATTTCCCATAACTAATTTAATCCAATAGGGTTTTAATTAGTTGTGTAGTTTAATTGTCTTTGATTATCTTTTATATTGAACAGCTGATCAAGAAGGCTATTAATAATGTCAGAAGAATGGCTTCCCATCCAACGCTACCTTATTGTAAGTTCATTGTATTAACAGATATTGTTTTTACAGTACTTTCATAACTATCCTTGTTTCCCAATATGTATTACTAATTTATAACAGCAAAAGTATATTAAAGATTTTAGAAAACACATATATTGTGTGAACCTTCTATATAATGAAACCATCGCTCTTTTAAAAAAGTTGGGGAAGGACGGGCCTTCAAAAGCTATTTTACTTGTACCAAATTGGGAATTTATTCCTGTTTCACCTACAATATACAGTAAAACAACAAAAGAGCAGACAGACTGGGGCCCTAGTCTGTTAGGACCTCTAGGCATTACTATAGGACTGCTAAAAGACCATAGGAAACTTAAACTTTATTTGTCAGATTCTTTTTTCCCTTAAGATGAAGCTTGGATTTTCTATTCAAATAGTAGAACATATGTGGAAAGAGTTATTAAAATATATTATTCTATTACAGACTTGACGGGTGCTCAAGATGGTAGTGTGAGAATGTTTGAATGGGGCCATTCACAACAAATTACATGTTTCCGCTCTGGTGGCAACTCAAGGATAACACGAATGAGATTCAATCACCAAGGAAATAAGGTATTATACAGAAATCCTCTCTACCTACTTCCTGTTTTTTTGCAAAACAGTATAAACAGTTCTTCTTTGTTGGTTCACTATGTCAATAAATAACACTGTATTCAAACATAATCAGGGCCGATGCTACCATTAAGGCAAACTAGGGGGTTGCCTAGGGTGCCAAGATTTGGGGGTGCCAAAAAGCAGTGCCCCAATTTTTATTTTATTTTTTAAACAGCTGGGCTGCTGGCGGTGCACTGACACGTTCGGCTCAGACTCCCTCTCCCAGCCCAGCGGCCACTCCACTTCTCGCGCCTGCCAGGCTTGCGGCACCAATCAGCTGTTTGGCACCGCAAGCCTGGGAGAGGAGGAGAATTGGAGTGGGGGCGGCGTGCTCAGGGAGGAGACGGAGCAGAGGTGAGCTGGGGTGGGGAGCTGCCACACGGCTCCCCGGGGGTGTGGGGGGCAAGGCTCAAGGTGGAAGCTTCACCTAGGGCGCGAAACTTCCTTACACCGGCCCTGAACATAATGCATTAAAATAGTGGACTCCTTGGACAGCATGACTCTCAAAAGCCTTGCTTTTCTGCTATTCACTTTTCAAACATCTTTTTAAAGGGGTAAGGGAGGGCCAGACAGCATATCTGCTTGAAGTATGAGCCAGAATAAATACCCTGGAACCCCCTTCGTAATTGCAGAATTAGAACACTTTGGTGAGAACAGTGTCTGTTTTAAAAAATTTTGCAAAGCTAAACATAAGTTATACATAACAAGGTATATCAGGATACAGGTACACAGGACTTGAGTAGATCATTTGTTTTAAAAAGCTGTAGTATAAACACCATTGTTCCAGCACCGTTCTGAGGACTGCTGCTTCAGTAAGACTTTTTAAGTCAAAGAATAGTGAAAGAAAACTTCTAAGAGACAGTTACGTCTACACTGCCCCGCATTTTCAGACTACTGAGGTGTGAATAGCAGTGTACACCAAAATGCTGCACTGTAACTCTCACATTTGGATTCTGCAGGCGCAAACTAAGATACCTAGTTTGTATTAACATATTCTCTTCAACAAGATTACGTTAATGCAAACTAGGAACCTTTTACTTTGCACCTGTAGAGTCCAGATGGGGGTGTGCACTGCTATTGACAGCCCCAATCTGCAAGGCAGTGTAGAAAGACCTTAAGTCTATTAACAGAAGTCATCAATTTAAAAAATATCCTTTCTGCTTTAGCTGCTGTTGCTCCTTTTCCATAACAATGACGCACACAATAGAAATATCATGTGCATTGAAAATGCTGTAATCCAAGTTAGTTGGTGTGTTGCATCAAGGGAGTGTTGGATTTGGGTTTGGTTCTGGTGCAGTTGCTTTCCAGAGTTAGACTAGGCACACAATACAAGTGTTTCTGGGAAGATAAAGTTTCTATTTAATATCTACTGGATTGAAGTGGTGGCAATATAATTTTTCTATCTTAAATATGCCTAGCAAAGTATACATGCATATGTATTATATTGTGTATTAAAAATATACATATACATTTTCTCTCTTCAGTTCGGGATTGTTGATGCTGATGGATATATATGTTTATATCAAACAAACTGGAAGTGTTGCCCACTTACTGGAAGCACACCCAAACCATATCTGGTAAGCTAAAATGTAAACTTGCAGTGCATAAATTTGCTTTGTACTAGGTGGTCTCCTGGCAGCACCAGGAAAGATAAGAATCCACTAGGATTTTTTTCAGCTAACCTTGTCTTGTTTCTATTTGGTTGAAATTTAGCAGACAGGTTCTCAATTCATAACCATATTTCTTAATTTGAAGAGAGAGAATGCAAAAGAAGATCTAAAATGATTTGGTTATCGTTGATTGCAAAGCAAATACCACTGGAGGTGTTAAGAATGTAAGACTATTGGTAGACTAAGTATAGAGTTACAGTCTGAACTCTGAATTCCTTCACTTTTAGTTGATTGAAGAACAACCTTTAATGTATTTTTTATCTTTTAAATAAGCTTTCGTGCTAGTATAGTATAGTATATATGTTACATGACTACTTCCTAACCATGTACTGTCATTTTCCAGACGTGGCAGTGTCATAACAAAACAGCCAATGATTTTGTTTTCATCAGTTCCTCCTCTTTGATAGCCACAGCTGGACAGGCTACTGATAACAGGTAAAAACTTGATTCAAGATCATAGTTGGAGGCTAAGTATTCATAAATAATACTGTTTTTTAGTGTTTCTTGCTACTATGTAGTTTGGGATTTGGGCAGTTAAGATTATCACCTACCAACTTGTGATATGGTTGCATCAAATAGAACAGAAGTCCTTTCATTCCTCTTTACAAATGTTTTAGTAAATGCTACTATTTTTATAGATTTGAGAGATTGTCCAGGCTTGGACTAGCTCAAAACTTGCCCTTAAAACTTTTTTTAAACATGACCCTGATAGAGAAAACAAACCCAGCATGTAGGCGACTCCAACCACAAGAGAAATTAAATTAATGTGAATCCTGTGCAAGAACAAATATGAGTGGGTTGACTATACAATATTCATGTGCTCATGTTATATGTATATTTATAATTCAGCAGTTCTCAACCAGCGGCCCATGGGCTGCATGTGGCCCAATTAGCACACAGCTGCAGCCCAGCTCAGCTGTGTGCTAAAGACCAGCCTATATGGTGGCGTCCAGGTTCCCGGCTGCCCAGTGTGGTGGAGTCGGGGCTGCCAGCCAACCCTGCATGGTGGGAGTCTGAGGTCAAGGCTGCTGGCCGCCCCCGCAGGGTCAGAGGCAGGCAGGCAGCTGGCCCCACACAGATCTGGGGTCAGGGCTGCTGCTGCTGCCCTGCCACCCGGCTCCCTGCAGCCAGGTAACACATTGTGGGCCGCATATGCAGCCCACAATGATAAATAAGTTGAGAACCACTGCTATAATTTAATAAAAATCTTAACCGGTGGTTAATTTAGTCACATTTTTTTAGGATAAGAATAAGGCTTTGGAAGGATGGTAGCGGAGTTCTTTATAATAGAACACAGTAAACAAATGCAAGTAATGTTGAATGAGTGAGTAATTTTGGGTTTGTCAATCTGAACGTTCATTTTAATTCTACTAATGTATTTGAGCATAAAACAGTGTTGTGTGAAATGTTCAGATATTGGCTGCACTATTTCAGATATATAAAGTACCTACCTTTTTCTCTTTAAACTGCATTAGTAGTTAAGTCAGTTAAATTAAAAAGTTCAACATATCTTTTCCTTTTACAGAAATATATGTTTGTGGGATACCTTAGTTGCACCTGCAAATAGTTTAGTGCATGGTAAGTAAAAACACAACAACAAATGTTGTACTTCAAGTTAATACTTTTAAATTTATAAATAATTCTGGAATTTTCTTTTAAGATTTTTAAATTACAGTTTTTACTTAATTTTGATAGTCCATAGCCATAACTATTATCTATATCTTCATTAGTTGCAAAATATGTTTATAAACAGTCTTTCATCATAGTGTCTTTCTCCATAGTGTCTAAATACATTATGAATGGTGCTTTAAAAAAATATTTATGTACTTGGGCAGGTCCTCAGCTGTTATAATTATCATAGCTTCAATTATCATTGAAGTCATAGGACCTATTTCAGTTTACACTACCTAAGGATTTGCGCCTCTGTGTGGCAAGGTCTCTTAGTGACTTGACAGTAGAAGGTATCAGTACTCAATTCCCTTGCTTTGTTTTTTCTTCAAGATGGATTTGGCAACTCCCTGCTTATTGTTAAGGCTACGTTTTAGTCATGGGTATTTTTAGTAAAAGTTATGGACTGGTCACGGGCAGTAAACAAAAAGTCATGGCCCGTGACCTGTCCATGACTTGTACTATATACCCCTAACTTAAACTTGGGTGCTCTGGGGCACGGAACAGCATGCAGCCCGGGACCCCCGCTGCTGCTGGGGAGGAGGGCTGGCAGGCTTCCCAGAAGCAGCTACAGGTCCCTCGTCTCTGAGGCGGAGGCGCGGCCATGGGCCTCCGTGCACTGCCCCCACCGCAAGCACTGGCTCCGCAGCTCCCATTGGCCAGGAACCGCAGCCAATGGGAACTGTGGGGGCGGCACCTGCAGGCAGAGGCAGTGCACAGAGCTGCCTGGCCACGTCTCCACCTAGGAGATGAGGGACATGTTGCCACTTCCAGGGAGCCCTTCTCCTCCTCCCCCCCCAACCCCCGAGGTAAGTGCTGCCCAGATCCCTGAGCCCCCTCCCCCTGCCCTGAGCCCCGTCCTGCACCCAAACTCCTGCTGCTACGGGAGGGGAGGGGGTCGCAGTAGCCCGAGACTGCCCCTGCAGCGGTGGGTGCGGCTGGCCCAGGGGCTGCCCAAGCTGCTCAGGCTCAGAATCCGTGACCTCTGTGACAGACTTGCAGCCTTACTTATTGTGCATGGAATATCAAGATGATAGCTACTACTAGTCAGTGCACAGTGAACACTGTGCATTATTGCCACACGTAGTAGGAACCACATGGCTTGTGAGATCATCTTATGGACTACAATTACACTGGTCTACAATTTTTGAGAAGTCGTCTGCTTCAGAGATAAAATGTGCTATTTATTATGTATTTTGATGTGCTGAATTCAAATATGACAATTAAAACAACTGATTGGCTACTGTTTCTAAGATATTTAAGTTTTTACATTTTATGTCTATGTATATTGTGTAGATAGGAGAGTTTTAATCATAAATTGTAAACCTAGGTTTTTTCATGTGTTTATGGTTGCTTTACATGATATTTCACCTGTCCTGTTTATGCAACACTTTAAAAATCATCAAAAGGGTTATATAAATAAAATTTATTATGAAACAAAAGGCAAAAAACTATTATGTACATAGTTTAGTCCTATTCAGTGTCTACTCGGCATTTCTTGGCTTGTCTCTTGTATTCATTAAATGGAGCATCTCTTGTCACTGTCCAGCAATAGTCTGCAAGCACTGATGGGCTCCATTTGCCCTGATAACGTTTCTCCATTGTTGCAATGTCCTGGTGAAATCGCTCGCCGTGCTCGTCGCTCACTGCTCCGCGGTTCGGTGGAAAAAAATCTAAATGAGAGTGTAAAAAAGTCTCTTTAGTGACATGTTGCAACCAAGGCTTTTGTATGCCTTGAGGAGGTTTTCCACCAACAACCTGTAGTTGTCTGCCTTGTTGTTTCCGAGAAAATGTATTGCCACTAACTGGAAGGCTTTCCATGCCGTCTTTTCCTTGCCACGCAGTGCATGGTCAAATGCATCATCTCGAAGTTCACGAATCTGAGGACCAACAAAGACACCTTCCTTTATCTTAGCTTCCCTTAACCTTGGAAATTTTCCACGGAGGTACTTGAAAGCTGCTTGTGTTCTGTCAATGGCCTTGACAAAGTTCTTCATCAGATCCAGCTTGATGTGTAAGGGTGGTAACAAAATCTTCCTTGATTCAACAAGTGGTGGATGCTGAACACTTTTCCTCCCAGGCTCCAATGGCTGTCTGAGTGGCCAATCTTTCTTGATGTAGTGTGAATCTCTTGCACGACTATCCCATTCGCGGAGAAAACAGCAGTACTTTGTGTATCCAGTCTGCAGACCAAGCAAGAGAGCCACAACCTTCAAATCGCCACAAAGCTGCCACTGATGTTGGTCATAGTTCATGCACCTCAAAAGTTGTTTCATGTTGTCATAGGTTTCCTTCATATGGACTGCATGACCAACTGGAATTGATGGCATAACATTGCCATTATGCAGTAAAACAGCTTAAGACTCGTCTTGGATGAATCAATGAACAGTCTCCACTCATCTGGATCGTGAACGATGTTGAGGGCTGCCATCACACCATGGATGTTGTAGCAGGCTACAAGATCACCTTCCATGAAGAAGAATGGGACAAGATCCTTTTGATGGTCACGGAACATGGAAACCCTAACATCACCTGCCAGGAGATTCCACTGCTGTAGTCTGGAGCCCAACAGCTCTGCCTTACTCTTGGGTAGTTCCAAATCCCTGACAAGTTCACCTTGTGTTATGAGGTGTGGTTCGGAGGAGGAGGATGGGAGAAAATGTGGGTCCTGTGACATTGATGGTTCAGGGCCAGAAGTTTCATCCTCTTCCTCGTCTGAGTCAAGTGAGAATGATTCTGGTGCATCAGGAACCGGCAGTCCTTCTCCGTGGGGTACTGGGCGTATAGCTGATGGAATGTTTGGATAATGCACAGTCCATTTTTTCTTCTTTGACACACCTTTCCCAACTGGAGGCACCATGCAGAAGTAACAATTGCTGGTATGATCTGTTGGCTCTCTCCAAATCATTGGCACTGCAAAAGGCATAGATTTTGTTGCATCATATGTGTGGGGCCCACCTCTTGTCCTGATCTCCAATTTTGCAGCCAAAATAAAGGTGATAGGCTTTCTTAACCATAGTGGTTATACTGCGCTTTTGTGATGCAAAAGTCACTTCACCACAAACATAGCAGAAGTTATCTGCACTGTTCACACAAGTACGAGGCGTCTCTGCTCACTTTGGCTAAACAGAAATGTGTCCCTTTGCAAAATCAAACACTGACAAATAAGAGAGCATGACACTGTATGATTTCTAGAGCTGATATAGGACAATTTGTTCAGCAGAGTGATGTAAGCTTCGTTATGATTGCATCATCCATGACTTCTAGGAATAACATGATGCAATTCATATCCTGTATGACGCAATACCAGCTTCAGATTGCATCATTCATTGTTTTGCCTAAAAAGCAAGTACTGTCCAAACCCAGTCATAGATTTATTCATAGATCCAGTCAAAGATGTATTTTAGTCATTTCTGGTTTAAATTGAGATCCCTTCCCTTTATAACTCACTTATCCTCCATTCCCAAGTCAAGGGTCGTATATACTGACCCAATAGCACATCTTGAAAACTAGAGCCAATCAACAATTTTAAGCATCATTTTCGTTCTCAGTGACCCAGAATTAGTAAAGTTTGACTACATTTATTTCAGAAGCATTTTGGCTGTAGAGCAGTGTTATTTCTTAACTGTATACTGCAGGGTTTCTTGTGCCTTTCTCAGAAGTATCTGGAACTGGCCACTATCATAGATAGGAATTGTTACGCTGGATCAGATCATTGTTCCATCTAATTCAGTAGCCTATGTTACTGTTGCTACTGTGTTAAACCATTAGCGCTGAAGAGGAGGCTAAAGCTGACGTATTATGTTTTCTAATGTATTACGTTCTTTATTTTGTATTTTAGCTTTTATCTGTCATGATAGTGGAGCAACTGTGCTAGCATATGCTCCAAAACATCAGCTTTTAATATCAGGAGGCAGAAAAGGCTTTACTTGTATACTTGATCTTCGCCAAAAGCAACAACGACAGCTATTCCAGAGTCATGATTCTCCCGTTAAAGCAATTGCTGTGGATCCTGCAGAAGAATACTTTGTTACAGGATCGGCAGAAGGCAATATAAAGGTAACTTTAATTTGGTGGGACAAGGCATTGTATAATGTTTTCATACTAAGTATTTGCAAAATTCTAATCCCTCTTAAAAATACTAAACTAGAATTTTGCATTGCCAGGGAAATGGATCATTCAGTAGGTCTTAACTTCTAAAATACTGTGATGAGCCTTAACTTTTGTACTTCCTGACTTCAATGTTTATCTGTGCAACCTTGATGTTACCTTAATGGCATTTTTATAGTTCAATATTTTTATGAGAATATTAGTGATTGAAAATGAAGACCAAGTATGAAACATCTGATCAAGCTAGGTGGTCCTGAGTTTTCATTAATGATTTTCAGTGAGTTGAGAGCATAAACATTACTGGTTATTTATTTTAAAAATTTTCAGATATGGAGTTTATCTACCTTTAATCTTCTTCACACTTTCATCAATGAGCATGCTCGACAGTCAATCTTCAGAAACATTGGGACAGGAGTCATGCAGATTGAGACAGGACCAGCAAATCACATATTCTCCTGTGGAGCTGATGGAACAGTAAAAATGAGAATCTTGCCTGATCAATTTAGCCCAGTAAATGAAGTATTGAAAAATGAAGTGAAATTTATGCTCTGATATTTTTGTCAATACTGTGTGTAAGTTTTCTGATATTTTTCATGGAAATGCCAACAAATGTCATGTACCAATGATAGTTTTACAATTGGTGCCACAAAGATTTTTGCTTTTCTGTGTTCATATTTATTTCCTGGAGCTTAAATCCATGATGCCTTAAAGATTAACAAGGTCCTTCAGATTTGGATTATATTGCCTAATGTAGGAATCATAGCTGAAGCTGTAAAATATATATTATATATATTTATAATGTATACACACAGAATATGTTGCTGAAATGTCCCGTTTTCCCCCCGTCCCCTTTTTGTGGTAACCTCTCCTCTGTTCAGAGCATGGACTTTTCTCACACTGAACACCTGGCCTTCTCCTAAGCCAGGTCCAGATGGAAACCTTATATCACGATAACCCTTTACTCTGACAACCACAATTGTCACCCTACAAACTTTTACTCTTTGGCAGCCATGAATAAGAGTTTGCCCCTCTGTCTAGAAAATAAGCAAATCTCTGCCTCTGAAGCAGGTGCTTACACCACAGAGGGAACTGGCCCATGGGACACTGATATGATGAACCACCACCCTCCCATTTGTGGAATCCAAGCTGGTTACCTCTGCAACTCACCTGAGCCCTTTTTCTCTCACCTAGGGTATAAGAAACTGAAGGATATTCCATAACTTGGGTTTTCTATGCTATAGCTTGAAACATTGTAAGCAGAATGGCACTTACCTTTAAAAAAGCCTATATTTTTAATCCTGAACTCCCTCTTTTCAAAATATGCAAATACATGGATATCTTCCTAATAAAACTGTGTAAAGATAATGTGTGAAGCTTTAATCTTGACAAGACAAAACTACAGACAGGTGTTGTATAGGATAAGGAATTAGAATTTATCTTTAGATAAAGGGTATTTATTTAAGTAACTGTAAAGAGAGGAAGCAACTCAAATATTTTACATTTTTTCCAGCGAGACTTTTTGTATTTAGCCAAAAGATGCTGAATTTGTTTCCAATACTTGTGTCTATCTTTCTAAGCACCTTTAAAAAGAAAACAAGCAAATAAAAATACAAGAGTGAAGTACTTTATGACCTTAGTTGTATAAAATATATTGTAGAGTTGCAAATTATATAAAAAAATCAAAGAAAAATGTATTGAAGGTGTTTGGAGCTTTTTCTTTTTTGCCAAAATGTAAACAGCATAACCTAAATACCTGACCAAAATATTAAAAATGCACAAAGCCTTTGAATCTTTTTTAACAAGCTAAAACTGTTTCTGAAATTATTTTACGTTACTTTTCCTGGCCTATTTCAAAAATGTAGAAAGCTTGATTTATAATTAGGCTAGATACGAGGCTGATTAGTTACTCAAATGAAAATGGTATACTGTTTTGTTAAAAGATAAATAGTAAAATACAGCAACAATATTTCATGTAAAATAAACTTGTTCAACTGAGGGGATAAACAAAGCATAGAAATGAAGGGCTTGTAAAATAAACATTGTAATATTCTCAGGATACTTTTAAGAGTAGAATTGTTTTAAAAGATTTTGTAAATTGTATTATAGTTTTAAATGTATGTTTAGCAAATTGCCATGTGGACATTAAGATGGTTTTTATGCACATAACCTGCACTTACAAATTGTGCAATACAGTGATAATTTTTTTTTTTTTTTGCGCTATGGAAAAACCTGTGGCAGCATTTCAAAGAATTGCTACAGCTGTTTAATATGAGGAAGAATAATTAAAGTTTCACTAACATTTTGTTCATGGATTGACACTGAGTTTACAGTACAGTGACAGAACAGAGAAGTGGCTGACTTAAAATGGCACCATCTTACTCTGTAGATCTGTGTGCATTATTGTATCTGCTTAGTGACCAATATATTGGTAATACTTATTCCTGTTAGAATCACAAAGCCCACATAGCTATCAGTGGCTCATCCATTAACACAATTAAAACCCGATCTTGTAAATGCTTAGTCATGTGAATAATTTTACATCCTCATTGAATTAACTGAGATTACTCATCTGTGCATAATTAAGTATTTCCACCATTCGGGTCTAAATTTCATTTGCAGAACTTTAGTTAATTGCAAACCAGGAAAATGTAATTTAACTTTTCAGATTCCCAGCTTAGTTTAGTGCATTGGCAATTTGGGAAAGCCATCCTTTCACTTGTAAACTGAGCAGATTTGATATGGAAGTCATTCAGATGTTGAACTTCACTGTCACTTTAGTCATCTTTCTGAGCAGAACTGCACTTTTTCCCCTTCAGTTTACTTGGCAAACCTATGTGCTTATACTGGAAAAGCAATGTTTGGGAACAAATAAGTCTTTTCATTGAAGTTTATAATTATCATAAGCTAAAAAATTAAATTATGTAAAAACATGATGTATTTACCACAGATGCATAATCTTTAAAATAAATGATCATGCAGAGACTCAACCTTTTAGAATGGCATTGTTGCTGCTACTTTTTATAAATCATACATTTCTACTCATGTATGTTTCTTGATAACTGACAATTTCAATAAGTAATTTTTGTGTGTGTGTTAGTAACAATCAAAGTGAGTTGTCTTTTGTTGTATTTGTGCCTTTTAAAAGGGACACTGTCAACTTTAACTCGATTTTTCATATTGACTAGATTTTTAAGCAGTTTTGGCTTCTACTTTTGGCTGAGAGAGAGACACACACACACTAGCTATTTTTTGTCCTTTTACAATCACTTTTTTCAATTTTTCTCTTGTGGCTTTGTAAGGAACCTAATCAACAGGAAACTGACTAGTGTTAGTCTAATTGTACACAAAGCACCACATGCACAAATGAAGCAAAAAAGTCATGTTTCTGTATTTAGTTAATATAGGTGTCATTTTAAAGTTAGTCAATTTTAAGTCAGAAATGTGGGATCAATTTTTTAAACTTAGGGTGTGAATTGAAGTACTTAACGGGATCACATCCTCGTTTTGCTAGCCAAGCCAGTTCTCAGTTTCATGATCCACAGTAGTTTTGCAATATTGCCTTTCTAATTGATTTGGAAGCCAAAACCCACTTGATTATCTACCCACAGCCTGAGATGGTGGTCACATGTAAAATAGAAAACCATTAGCAGCTAGCTGAAGCTGCATACCTATAGAGCAAAAGATGCTGTCTGAAGGACATTTGTATTTATTATACATTAACGTGGCATGCAAGAGATTTTCTTGTTCTGCATTTTAGGAAGCTCAGTTGCTAATTATAGGAAATGAATACTTAGAACAATATTCAGCAAATATTGTGGTGTGGGGCCCTTGAATTTTAAATGTTATGTACCACCTTCATCTTATTCTAAGTATAAAGGAAATTCCAAATTATACTGTACCTAGCAATCCTTATAAAAAGAGGGTGACAGTGTTCAAAGGGCACAGGGTCAAACCTGGAGCATGGTCAAAGGGTAGGAGACTAAGTATTTTATTTTTACTAGAAAGAGCCAGGCCATTGCTAAATCACAGGTTCAGCACATTGAATAAATAACTTTCTAAAACATAAACACATCATGTAATTTTCTTCCTCCCTTTCTTCTTCTTGCTCTAATATCCATTTTTGTTTGTAACTTGGTACTGATTTTCTTTTGCTCATATTAACTTATAAAAATAGCTGGGTTTTTTTTATAATTTTTGTTCTCCTTGTACATTGTGACAATGCGTCTCACCATCTGTCCATATTCTGTATATCTGCCTTTTTTTCCTCTCCCACCTTTTCACACACTTGGTCTATTACTGCACTGATTTCTTTCTACTATCCATTTTCCTCCTCCTCCTCCACCATCATGCCTTTCAACCTGCAACAGTCCAAATGTAGAACATCAGAAAATTCTCAAAATGACATAACATTGATGTAGGAGACTTCAAATGATCTGAGATTCATTCCTGTAGTGTAAATAACTTTATATAATTCACTTCTGAAGTAATTAGCCAATAAATGGAGATACCAAGTTTGTAGGCAGTGCAGATAACTTTACAGCAGTGATTCTCAAACTTTTGTACTGTTGACCCCTTTCACATAGCAAGCCTGAGTGTTGACCCCCTTATAAATTAAAAACACTTTATATATTTAACACCATTATAAATGCTGGAGGCAAAGCGGGGTTTGGGGTGGAGACTGACAGCTCGGGATGCCCCCCATAATAACCTGGTAACCCCCGTTTGAGAACCCCTGCTTTACAGCAACTTCCTTCCCTCCAAAATTAAGTACACTTGAGGTATGCTCAACCTCTCAGCAATAGATTCCACTTCTATAAACATTTTATTTGTAGAACAGTTTGAGAACCATGACCGACAGACAATATAGAAGCACAGAATAAATTGTTCCTCCTATTCCACATGTGTGGGGGCAAGCATGGATTCCCAAAATTAATTCTCAACTTTGCTACCCTTTGTTCTGCTCCCTGCTGATTATCTGCTAGCATATGCATTCCGAATCAAAAAAATCTTCCACTTCATTCTGTTGTGAAATCTAACATGTCATACCAATGTTACCTCCAGCTCACTGGACCAGCAGGGAGAAAAGGCATGAGGCACCATCTCTGCACAATGCTGACATGAGCTGGAGGAACATGTGTGTGGGATTGGGTGGGTGGGGTAGGCCAGAGGATAAATCAAAGACCCATTGAGACCAGCCCCTGGAAGTTCGAAGGTTGAAAGGGAGCACGAGAACAAAGAAAAATAAAGGGGAAAAAACACAAGAAACTAGAATATGCTAAGTTCAAAGCAGCCTCCAAGGAGCAGCACCACCAGAGGCAACAAGGTAAGAGGTTTCCATGATCAGGCATCAAACCTAAGTTGTGTTGGGGAAAGCAACAAATCCTGATCACTAACCACATCACTATGGCTGATTGGGGTTAATAAAATGCTATGATTGCTTATGAACTCATCTGTGCAGATAGTTGGCTGATTGTGGGGTCAAGTGCAGGTAAGGCCTCCTGGTAGAGTCAGGCTTCCAATGGGCAATCCTAGTGAGCCCTCTGTAGGCTTCCTGGTGCTTGGGAGAGTTCCACTGGTACAAATCTGCAATTCAAACACAGCTCCTGGCACTGCGTGCTGACGAGTTTTCCTGGCTTTTGATTAGAATCATAGAATCATAGAATATCCGAGTTGGAAGGGACCTCAAGAGGTCATCTAGTCCAACCCCCTGCTCAAAGCAGGACCAATTCCCAGCTAAATCAACCCAGCCAGGGCTTTGTCAAGCCGGGCCTTAAAAACCTCCAAGGAAGGAGACTCCACCACTTCCCTAGGTAACGCATTCCAGTGTTTCACCACCCTCCTAGTGAAATAGTTTTTCCTGATATCCAACCTGGACCTCCCCCACTGCAACTTGAGACCATTGCTCCTTGTTCTGTCATCTGCCACCACTGAGAACAGCCGAGCTCCATCCTCTTTGGAACCCCCCTTCAGGTAGTTGAAGGCTGCTATCAAATCCCCCCTCGTTCTTCTCTTCTGGAGACTAAACAATCCCAGTTCCCTCAGCCTCTCCTCATAAGTCATGTGCTCCAGACCCCTAATCATTTTTGTTGCCCTCCGATGGACTCTTTCCAATTTTTCCACATCCTTCTTGTAGTGTGGGGCCCAAAACTGGACACAGTATTCCAGATGAGGCCTCACCAATGTCGAATAAAGGGGAACGATCACGTTCCTCGATCTGCTGGCAATGCCCCTACTTATACAGCCCAAAATGCCGTTAGCCTTCTTGGCAACAAGAGCACACTGTTGACTCATATCCAGCCTCTCGTCCACTGTGACCCCTAGGTCCTTTTCTGCAGAACTGCTACCTAGCCATTTGGTCCCTAGTCTGTAGCAGTGCATGGGATTCTTCCGTCCTAAGTGCAGGACTCTGCACTTCTCCTTGTTGAACCTCATCAGGTTTTTTTCGGCCCAATCCTCTAATTTGTCTAGGTCCCTCTGTATCCGATCCCTACCCTCTAGCGTATCTACCACGCCTCCTAGTTTAGTGTCATCTGCAAACTTGCTGAGAGTGCAGTCCACACCATCCTCCAGATCATTAATAAAGATATGAAACAAAACCGGCCCCAGGACCGACCCTTGGGGCACTCCGCTTGAAACCAGCTGCCAACTAGACATGGAGCTATTGATCACTACCCGTTGAGCCTGACGATCTAGCCAGCTTTCTATCCACCTTACAGTCCATTCATCCAGCCCATACTTCTTTAACTTGGCGGCAAGAATACTGTGGGAGACCGTATCAAAAGCTGTGCTAAAGTCAAGGAATAACACATCCACTGCTTTCCCCTCATCCACAGAGCCAGTTATCTCATCATAGAAGGCAATTAGGTTAGTCAGGCACGACTTCCCCTTCGTGAATCCATGCTGACTGTTCCTGATCACTTTCCTCTCCTCTAAATGTTTCATAATTGATTCCTTGAGGACCTGCTCCATGATTTTTCCAGGGACTGAGGTGAGGCTGACTGGCCTGTAGTTCCCCGGATCCTCCTTCTTCCCTTTTTTAAAGATGGGCACTACATTAGTCTTTTTCCAGTCATCCGGGACCTCCCCCGATCGCCATGCGTTTTCAAAAATAATGGCTAATGGCTCTGCAATCTCACCCGCCAACTCCTTTAGCACCCTCGGATGCAGCGCATCCGGCCCCATGGACTTGTGCACGTCCAGTTTTTCTAAATAGTCCCGAACCACTTCTTTCTCCACAGAGGGTTGGTCACCTTCTCCCCATGCTGTACTGCCCAGTGCAGCAATCTGGGAGCTGACCTTGTGCGTGAAGACAGAGGCAAAAAAAATCATTGAGTATATTAGCTTTTTCCACATCCTCAGTCACTAGGTTGCCTCCCTCATTCAGTAAGGGGCCCACACTTTCCTTGATTTTCTTCTTGTTGCTAACATACCTGAAAAAACCCTTCTTGTTACTCTTAACATCTCTTGCTAACTGCAACTCCAAGTGTGATTTGGCCTTCCTGATTTCACTCCTGCACGCCTGAGCAATATTTTTATACTCCTCCCTGGTCATTTGTCCAATCTTCCACTTCTTGTAAGCTTCTTTTTTGCGTTTAAGATCAGCAAGGATTTCACTGTTTAGCCAAGTTGGTCGCCTGCCATATTTACTATTCTTTCTACACATCGGGATGGTTTGTTCCTGCAACCTCAATAAGGATTCTTTAAAATACAGCCAGCTCTCCTGGACCCCTTTGCCCTTCATGTTATTCTTCCAGGGGATCCTGCCCATCTGTTCCCTGAGGGAGTCAAAGTCTGCTTTTCTGAAGTCCAGGGTCCGTATTCTGCTGCTCTCCTTTCTTCCTTGTGGCAGGATCCTGAACTCGATCATCTCATGGTCATTGCCTCCCAGGTTCCCATCCACTTTTGCTTCCCCTACTAGTTCTTCCCTGTTTGTGAGTAGCAGGTCAAGAAAAGCTTCGCCCCTAGTTGGTTCCTCCTGGAAGCAGAGCCACATACCCAGTTCTGAGCCAGTCAGGAGGCAGAGTGCCCTGAGCTGGAGTTCTAGGCCAATGGAAGTAAAATTGGGGCACAGGGAGGAAGCAGATGTGTCCAACGGGGATATATATATATATATTTTTTTTAATTAGTGCAGCTAGTTCTGTGGAAGAGCATTCCTGCTGTTGCTTTCTGGCTGCTCTAGGTGCTCCATTCTTGGCTTTTGAGCCGTGGATGGGAATATTTGCTCTAGCCTCATGGTCTACCACTTACCCTCCAGAGGTGGACTATTAAGGCTCTCCTCTACCTTCAGGTGCCAACTATTAAGCCAGCCATGTTGCAGCAAAACATGGGATGAAAACGGTCTTGCCAAGGCATGACTTGCACAACCAACCCATTATTATTAGACTCCTGGAAAGCCTTAAACTGCAGTTTCGGGAGTACTACAATGAAAAGGATGGGGAAACAGAGGCATGGATTAGAAATCCCTTTAATGCAGAAATGACTGCAAGTGCTGTTCTGTCACTTACAGTGAAAGAAACATTAATGGACCTTTCCTGAGATGAGACATTGATGCTGAGATTTTCTAAGCAATCTATTGCTAACTTCTGGATTTCTGTGCGAGGAGACTATCCAGACCTGTCATCTGCGGCTTTGAAAGCACTCATGCCATTTTCATCCACCTAGCTGTGTGAAGCTGGCTTTTCAGTGCTGACTTGACTGAAAAACAAATACAGGTTCCATCTCACTGTTGAAGATGACCTCTATATTTACCTCAGCCACACACCCCTACTTCAAGGATTTGTGTTCATCAATACAAGCTCACCCCTCCCACTAGGTGCATATTTATTTTTATTTTTTACTGTTGGATAGAAAGATTGCCTTGCTATTATATTGTGAATTAAACTATTTCATGGCTACTTTTTGTAGATACAGCTTTGTAATGCATATTTTATTTAAAATACTAACTATTCTGAGTAACACAGGGCACTGGGGTAATGTAGTAGTTTTTCTTGTCAGAATGAAGATGCAGTGCAATAAAATTTGAGAACTGCTGGCCTAGACTAGCAGGGAGAAACCATGCGCTTCACTACGGCAGCTGCTCATACACCTGGGCCCTCATTAAGCGAAATGCAGTAGTGGAAAGCCTATACTCCAGCAACTATAGGGGAGGGGTGACAAAATGTGCAAGGGACATAGCAAAAGACTCACTATGCCATCTCTGAGGCTCAAACTCAGGATCTTCAAATTATGAAACTGACTGCCAACTGCACTAAGGAGGCTCTGCTGGAAGTCACTAGGTACTGCCTACCATCTTGAGGGTCACTGGCACCTGACAGCACAGCAAAATTCAGCTACAGGGCAAAACACAAGGACAGCTTGTGTCATTACTGTCCTGTATGCAGATACATCCCTCCTGGCTACCCTGCAGCTGGCCACTCCCCACTATGCTTGCTGCACATAACCAATCCTACCATCCCTGAGGAGGAGGGACAATGTGAAAGCCTTCCATGACTGAGAATCAAATCCAGTCCATGGCAATGAGAGCACCAAATTCTGACCAGGGATAAGGGGAAAGAAACTCCCTGTCTGCACAATGCTGACACAAGCTGGAGTACCATGTAAGTGAGATGACAAGACAGGGACTGGCCATAGGACAGGTCAGAAGCCCATCAAGACCAGGCCCTGGAGGTTGGAGTTTGAAAGAGGGTGCAAGGAATGTGGAACAAAAGAAGAAGAAAAAAGAGACACCTGAAAGGGAAAAACAAGAGGTTGTGGAAGCTCCTTCACTGGAAGTTTTCTGTCGTGGATAGTTTAGGCCCAACAAATTCTGCATCTTGGCAGGGGGTTAGACTAGATGTGATCCCATCTAACCCCATGGTTCTATGATAAGACACTAGAACTTGTTGCATTCAAAACACCTTTCTGAGGATGAAAGCAGCCTCCAAAGATCAGTCTTGGCAAAAGCATCAAAGCAGGACCCTTGACCATGAACTGAGCCCATAGCCGTGGTGGTTAGAGCACCAAATGCTCACCACTTGACCATCAGGGAAGAACCATGGGCTTTGCTTGGGCAACTGCTCATACGTGAGGCAAAACGCAGTAGGGGAAAGGCTGCACTGCAGCAACCACAGAGGATGGGAAACCTGAAGGAGAAAGGGCGAAAGACTCACCTTGCCTTCTCTGAGCATGGAACTAAGAAGATTCTGTCAGAAAGCGCCAGGCATTGCCACCTCCAGGTCACTGGTACCTGAGAGCTTCAGTTCAGCTTCAAGACAAAATAAAAGAACATCTTGCAGGGAGGATTTGATTTAAATCACTAGTCAGGAAGACTCAATTTAATCATGGATTTCTACATAAAAGTGCATTCTTGTTGGTTGTTATAACCTTAATACGTATTCTTCACAACGCAGAGATAGATGTAAGTTTCATTTTTATAAGGTACATACTATACATTTTTAAAGTGATTTATTTTGAAAACTTTTCAGATTACTTATATAGCTATATCAGAAAAAGAATGATTGGTTATTTCATTTACCAAAGGTAATTGAAGCCCTTCCTTTCCACCTCGCTACAGTCCAGCACGCATGCTCCTGCCCTTAACTCAAAAACAAGGGAAAATCATAGAGATTCTTGGACAAAGTTAATGCCTCCCACCCTTGTGCGACCTCACGGGTCCCTCTGTTTCATTTCCCACCCCGTGTTCAGAGATGTGTGGTGGTGTCTCCCACATGATCACCTCCGCTCCCAGGCCTTCCTGGCAGCAATTGCGGAGCACTGTGCAGGGCCGATGCAATCCATTAGGCGACCTAAGTGGTTGCCTAGGGCGCGAGCATTTGGGGGGGCAGCATTTCGGGTCCTTCGGCGGTGACCGCGGCTGCCGGATCTTCGGCTGCCCCAGTCGTCGTCGGCATTTAGGCAGGGGGCGTGGGGAGGGCCGCCTGCAGCAAGTAAGGGGGGGCGGCACGCATGGGAACTCCCCGCCCCAGCTCACCTCTCCTCTGCCTTCTCCCCTGAGCACGCGGCCCTGCTCTGCTTCCCTCCCTCCCAGGCTTGCGGCACCAAACAGCTGATTGGCTGGATTGGGGGGGGATAGTTCAGTGGTTTGAGCATTGGCCTGCTAAACCCAGGGTTGTGAGTTCAATCCTTGAGGGGGCCACTTTGGGATCTGGGGCAAAATCAGTACTTGGTCCTGCTAGTGAAGGCAGGGGGCTGTACTCCATGACCTTTCAAGGTCCCTTCCAGTTCTAGGAGATAGGATAGGATATCTCCAAGTGGCATGCTCGGGCAGGAGGAGGAGCAGAGGTGAGCTGTGGCGGGGAGCTGCTGCAGGGGTGGTGCCTCAGGGCGGTGAGGGGGGACTGTTGTAGGGGGGTGCACCTCAGGCGGAAGGGGGGGTGGGGAGCTGCCACGGGGGAGGTCGGGGAGCTGCCAAAGGGCGGGGGGGGGAAGAGGGCGCGCAAGGTGGAAGTTTTGCCTAGGGTGCGAAACACCCTTGCACCCGCCCTGGTGCTGTGACAGCCCGTGGGGGCGAGAACACCGGGACTCCGGTCCGGGCTGGCTGGAGCTGGCCCCGGTCCGCACCCAGAGCCTCAGTGCCTGACTGCTTCACCTCGCTTGTTCCGGCCAACATCCCCGCTGGCTCCTGCGGTGGGGCGCGGCCCCCGGGACCCTCCCAGGCCGCCTAATGGGTGCGACCCCGGACCCGCCACTGAAATACGGCGGGTCCTGAGATCGCTCTGCCCGGGCCGATCTCCGCCAGTCCCAGCCGGCCCGGGCTGCCGCTAGCGCCGCCAAGCCTGGAACGAAAAGGCCCCGCCCCCGGGCAGAAGCGCCCGCCCTCACCTGGTCCGGCCGGACACTGACACGGCCCCGCCCCCTCGCTGCTAAGCCCCCCCCCCCCCCCCCCCCGGCTCTGGCCCCGCCCATACCGCTTTGCGTGAGGACCGGGGCGGTTGAGGGAGTTTCCCCCAGGTCTTGGCAGCTACAGATCCCAGCCGGGACTCGACTCGCCTCGCCTCGACTCGCCGCACGCGCTGCACAGGGACCTGCCGCCTCCGCGGGGTTCGGTGCTGCTGCGCCCTGCCCCCGCACACAGTAAGTGGTGCGCCCGGCCGGCCTGGGTACCGGCTGCTCCATTAACGCCGCCAGTGCCGGGAGGAGGCTGCGGGGACAGGGCACTGGCTGCTCCAGTCTCGCTGTCCGGGCGAGTCACCGCGTCCCTCTGCCCCTTCCTCTGCAGTGCCGAGGGGTTCGCAGCCTTGCCCCGCGGCCGGGCGTGTGCGGGACACGCGGCGAGCTGCCCCGGCGGCGCTGGCTCTGCCCGCATAGATCCGTGTGTGTATTCAGAGCAGCCCGACCCGGCATACAGCCGCTCTCCGGGTGATTTCGCCTTTTCTGTCCTGCCTGGGTTGGGTCCTTTGCTCGTTTGTCTAAAATATAGTGAAGAGTCTTGGGGCAGTTTATTGCACACGCTGTGCACAGTTCCCTCCCCAGGAAATTGAACTGTTTTAACTTGATAGGCATCTGATTATTTGCAGATAAGCAAACGCAGCAGTCAAGTCTTGCTCTTCTAGATCTTGCTTCAGTAACCTAGATAATCATGCGAGTCAGTCTGTTAAAGTCAGTGGGGCCCTACAACCTGTGGCTTCTTTTCCTTCCTCTGGGGGGATCCCTTGGGAGTCTGTCCCCCTCTATTTGTTGGCTCTTCATCATGCTGGTTACTGTACACCGAATTGACTGTCACTGGAATTAGCTCAGACTTTAGAATCATGTGAAGGGAGAAGTTAGGGTCTGAGGGAGAAACCCCCTTAAAGACCAAATATTGTAGTAACCAGCCAACTTGGCATAAAAATTATGCACAGGATGTAAGAGCTAAACATGCATGTATGTTTCCCATATTTGAACATAAATGTGCTTTGAGGGAAAACAGTTTTTCAAACAAGTTGCCCCACTAATTGCTAGCAACAGGTGGCAGAATATGTATGTAGAATGATTTAAAGTTACTAACAGAGAAGAACTCTGAAAAGAGAGCTAATTTCATGCCCAGTCTGAACTGGACTAACATTAGAGATATCCATGTGTCCCTAGGGAGCAATGATGGTTCAAAATAAATTGTTGCTATTATTTTGACATGTTTATACCTGGAAACACTTGGTTGTTTTCTTAACTATAAAAATATTTCCTTACTGAGGTGCCAACATGAAGTAAATAAGTGGTGGTATTGTTTAGGATCTGAAAATTTTCACTTGTAGCAGCTTTGGTGAAATTAGAAAAATCTAGAGCAAAACACAATTACCAGTTGTGGTGTTCAGCATATACAAGTTGTGGGTATTTTAATTGTTTTAAAGCTATAAAATCTTGCTTATTGAAGTTTATAAAAACGGTTTAAAGCTTACTTTAAATTTAATGGTTTTAGCTTGGGAGGATTTTTTATTTATTTATTTTTTAATTATTTATTATTATTGTTTCGGGATAAAACTTTAAATGTTATAAATAAATTTGCAATGAAAAGTAATTAAATTGCCTACCTTTTTTCCTCACCTTCCTCCCCTCTAAAGAAAAAAAATTGTTTTGTCTGGCAAAAGAACACCTAATATACCGATTAACATATGTAACTTGCTTTTTTCGTAGATTTTTAAGGCCAGAAGGGACCATTCTGATTAGGTTGACCTCCTGCTTTCCCACCCCCCCCGAAAAACCAAACAAACCTATATCCAGCCCATAACTTCTCCTTGAGTTATCATGTATCTGTCTTTGAAAGTAACACTACCTGGGAGATGAGGTAGAAACAGCTATTTATAAAATATATAGAGTATAATTGACTTACTGTGAGTTAAAAAGAGCACTTCGGAATTCAGTGCAAGGAGCTTTTTCTATTTGGAAACTTAGACCTTTATCTAGACAGTTGCTAAAGGCATTTGCATGATCAGATTTTTCACTGTGAAAGTTTACATAAATTCCAACAGCCTGTGTGTATATGATGGAAATTATATACAAGCATACAAATAGTCAAAAAAAAAAAAAACCCCTATGTGGTATTTCAGTGTGTATAAAAATGTTGCTTTACCTAATGTTGCATGACATTCTGCAATACTATACTTAACAGCCTACAGAAACTGCATACAAATTGTTTGCTCAGTGGAAAAAAAAAACTGACTCGTCTGCTATATAGAAAGAAAAATGTCCATTAGCTGGCTGTTGTGTTCATTGGTTGGATTAACTATTAAAGAATCATTTATCTGTTGTCAGCTTTAAATAGGAAATTCCATTTGAAAGACAGTCAAAAGCATAGTGGAGTGCTTACAACTGTTAGAATGGGGGACTAGCTTTTTAGCCTCTAGAGATCTAGACTGAAATCCTGTTTAGGTTTTATGTGAAAAGAACTTTTGTGGTCTCAACCTAATCCCTTGTGGACATCACCAAAACAGCATGACTGACAGTATCTGTTGATGAGGCCCAAGGCACTAGTAGCAAGGGTGTTGCAGGTCAGGTTGAAGTGCATTTCCATGTTAGAAAACTTTCACTAAGCCTACTTGTTTTATGCCTGGGTCTATCCCCTGCTGCTCTTCCCTTACTCTCACAAGCATTAAATCCACCAATGTTTTAGAAAATAAAACATTTTTGATATTTACCATTGTTCGTAGTTTTAACTTTTTTTTTATATTATGCATTCTTGTGAAGAACTTTAACTATTTGTGGTTTAAGTTTCATGTTGATATATTTAACTCTTCCAGTAATTAAGGAAGGGCTCATTAAATCATTTGATGCTAGAGAGACAATATAGTTTTGAGTGACTATGGTTTCAAGTCAGGTGGGACACAGTCTAGTCCTCAGAGCATGGCCTTGAAGTATCTTGTTGCCATGTGTTATGAAAAATGACACTACCAAATGTTGCAGATTTCAAAATTTAACTGTTTATCTTTTAAACAAACAAGCTAACACAACATCATGCATATTATGCGTACGGAGTACTTTTTTGTGTTTAAAACAATGTTTAAAAGTTGTATTGAAGATGAGAAAAACATTCTTGAGATTGTTAACAGGTCAAATGTGTTGCTGGAAAATTGTTCATGCATGTTTAGTTGTAACTCTCCCGTGGAGCCTCCCTCCTCTGTCAAAGTAAGAGGGCCTAAACGGGAGTTGGAGATAAGATCCAAAGAAGCCAGAAAAGGTATTGGCTGTAATATTGGGAGGGAGGGGGATCAGAATTTGTATTTGGAGGAGGAGGTAAGCTCAGAGGATTTGGGAGGTTTGTGAGGGTGAATAAATTGTCCATGCTGGAGCATTTCTTTTTTTTTTTTCAACTCTGAAGTCAAATTTCATGTGAAACTCTGTTCTAGTAAAACTTATCACAGAGATCTAAGCAGAAGCACATACTGCTCAGATTTCAAACAGAAGCCACCTATGGTTTGCACAGATGACAGAAGGCTACACACTCCCCTTCTGTAGTTGACATCAGCTGACTAAACTTGAGCCATAGTGAACATAGTAAGTAAATGTGTCAGTTAGGGGAAAGTTCTTCTTAAGTTTGTACTGCTACACAGTGGGAAATAGTTCTTGTTTCAAATGACCAATGGTTAGAAATGTTAACTTTGTCCAGTGTGTTATCTCAATCTATTAAATTATGTGCCAATCTGAGTGCAGTAAAATGCCAAGGTGCAGAGGCAGGCTTCCTGCCTGTCCTAGCACCGCAGACCGCGCTACGCCCTGGAAGTGCACCCTGGAAGCTGTGCCCAGGGCTGGCTCCTAGGCGGCTCAGGCACTGCCCCCCCCCCCAGCTCCCATTAGCCAATCTGGCCAATGGGCGTGCGGAGCCGGTGCTTGGGGAGGGGGCAGCCTGCAGAGCCCCATGGCCCCTCTGCTTAGAAGCTGGACCTGCTGCTGGCCACTTCCGGGGCACAGCGCAGTGTCGAAAAAGGTAGGCATTAGCCTGCCTTAGCTGGGCAGCACTGCCGACAGGACTTTTAACGTCCCAGTCAGCGGTGTTGACCAGAGAAAAGTGACCCAGTGCCTGACATGCTGCGACCCAGTACTGGGTCGCAACCCACGGTTTGAAAAACACTGTCTTAAATCATCCCCCATGGTCCATTTGTTTACAAATTTTTTTAGAGCTTCATATATTAGTTAGAACTAAAGGGGAATTTCTAGATACATACTTGGCCAAAAAAAATAAACAACTATCTAAAGTTTGGCTTTTTATTCATATTTGGACACCTAAATAATTCGTGTGATTTTTTTTTTTTTTTTTATTTTTTTTTTTTTTATTTTTTTTGCAAGTGTAGACGGACTTTTTTTGCCAATTGTCAAAAAGGCCAATTGTCAACATGCCTAAAGAAGTTGTTAAACCTGTATATATTGCATTCAGGATAAACAAAATTAAGTGCCGTGGGTTCGATGAGTAATAAAGAATGAAAAGAGTTCACACCATAATCTGAGTTGGTTTTAGAATGGAAACCAACAAAAGAGCTTTAAAAAATAAACTTTTTTATATAAACTTCAGTTGTTAGTGAAATTGACGTTAATTTTGTCATTTTAAGTTCCAATATTAATTTCCCAGACGAAAACTATGGAAGCATAGAGTTGGAAGGGACCTCGAGAGGTAATCTAGTCCACTCTCTTGCACTCAAGGCAGGGCTAAGTATTATCTAGACCGTCCCTGACAGGTGTTTGGGGATTTTTAAGAGTAGTTTGGACAATGATGGAGATTCCACAACCTCCCTAAGCAATTTATTCCAGTGCTTAATCTCTCTGACAATTAGGAAGTTTTTCCTAATCTCCAATCTAAACCGCCCTTCCTGCAATTTAAGCCCATTGATTCTTGTCCTGTCCTGAGAGGTTAAGAAGAACAATTTTTCTCCCTCCTCCTTGTAACAACTTTTTATGTACTTGAAAATGTTGTGTCCCCTCTCAGTCTTCTCTTCTCCAGACTAAACGAACCCAATTTTTTCCATCTTCTCTCATAGGTCATGTTTTCTAGACCTTTAATCATTTTTGTTGCTCTTCTCTGGACTTTCTCCAATTTGTCCACATCTTTCCTGAAATGTGGCACCCAGAACTGAACAAAATATTTTCAGTTGAGGTCTGATCAGTGCGGAGTAGAGCAGAAAAATTACTTCTCGTGTCTTGCTTACCATACTCCTCCTAATACATCCCAGAATGATGTTTGCCTTTTTTGCAACAGCGTTACACTGTTGACTCATGTTTAGCTTGTGATCCACTATGACTCCCAGATCCCTTTCCGCCGTACTCCTACCTAGGCAGTCATTTCCCATTTTGTATGTGTGCAACTGATTTGTTCCTTCCTAAGTGGAGTACTTTGCATTTGTCCTTATTGAATTTCATCCTATTTACTTCAGACCATTTCTCCAGTTTGTCCAGACCATTTTGAATTTTAATCCTGTCCTCCAAAGCACTTGCAACCCCTCCCAGCTTGGTATTGTCTGCAAACTTTATAAGTACACTCTCTATGCCTTTATCTAAATCATTGATGAAGATATTGAACCCAAAACTGATCCCTTTGGGACCCCACTTGTTATGCCCTTCCAGCATGACTGTGAACCACTGATAATGACTCTCTGGGAATGATTTTCCAACCAGTTAGGCACCCACTTTGGCACCCACTTTATATGTTAAATTGGAGTTTAGATTTATGATTATGGATCAGTAATTTAGGCAAAATACATTACAGGGATGTTGCCATTATCCCCAGACCACTTGTTTTCTTCAGGATATTCAGTTAAGATCAAATTTAAAAGAAATGCCGACATGTTAAGGTATGGAAAATGCACAATTAAGGCACCCAACCAACCTTCACTCTATCCTATAGTGACACCATACTGTAAGTGTATGTGCCTTCCTCATAATGTTTGTGGTGCCTGATTAGATTAAATTGATTTCTAAAAGGACACCATTTTTTTTTCATTTTTCTTTTCCTTTCTTGAGTCACCTTATCTCTGAATTTCCTGAAGAAAATATCTATTTTTGGGATAATTGCAACTTCATTAATTTCAGAGAGGACATTCAGTATTTTTCATAAATTTAGAGCTGAGCTGAACCTTAACTATGGAACTCTAAGCAAGCCCTGGCATAATTAGTGACAGTTCTCAAAACTCAGTATTGTTTTTGATGGTACTGCAGAACTTGTGTAAACTTTGCCAGCTAGTCCTTGCCTAAGTGCGTTTATATAAATCAATGGGTCTGGATGCAAATAACTGTATAACTGTCCTTCTGCAGGATGTTACGCAATGAGCATCCTGTGTTAGCTACAGATTAGAATTATCTGTACACAATGTATTTAAGAAGACATGCTGATGTGGAAAGAGCCATCAATAGTTTGATTTCTTTAGAATTTAACTGCTTGACAGGAGTGTGTTTATGGGGAAACCACATTACTACTCTGACAAATAGGGGGCCGCACAAGGTAAGAGATATGAACAAGCTTGGAAAAACTCCTAGAATAAGATACATAAATCGCAAATTAGGCAACCCAAAACAAAGTTATAAGATGTGGTTTGATGTGAAATTCATGAATAGAAAGTTTTGTTGCAGCAATCAATGATTCAAAAGCCAAATCAACTTTAATCATTTTTAAAGTTTTCAGCTTGTTACATATTTTTTTAATATTATTTATACAAAATAGATCATTGCTGATAAGCAGCCATATTGCCTTTGTGGTAAACGATAGAAGTTTTGACATTTTACAAATGTGGTGGTACAATGGATTATTCCCCTTGCCTTCTTCCTCTGGGTTAAAATTCTAGTTTAGTTACAAGTGAAAAATGAGTTTGGCGTCAGTCTGGTTTGCTGCCTCCAGTTTGTTCAAATCACAAAACCATAGGAAAAAAATGTTGTCTGGTCAAGGAGAAGTTTAGACAGGCCACTGCAAGTCATTTAAATGTACTATGCAGTGTTGGTCCCAGGATATTAGAGAGACAAGGTTGGTGAGGTAATATCTTTTATTGGACAACTTCTGTTGGTGAGCGAGACAAGCTTATGAGCTTACACAGAGTTCTTCAATTATGTAGGGAAGCTATACTCCCTATGTTTAGCTGAGACAGTATTTCATTTGTCTCTAGCTTTACTAAGCACTAATCTCACTCGCAAACTTCATTAATGTTAGCTATATTACTATAAGATTGGACTATGCATTTACACTCTATGCAGAACGTACTTACATAATTTATGCATTTGTAACGTTTTCTAAAAGCTTAAAAAAAAGAAAAGAAGCAAGTATACATTTAAACTCCAAGGTGATGAGAAAAAACAACCAATGGCAGGGAAACAAAGGTAAGGATAACACTCAACATCTGATTCAGTTAGCACCTGAGGTGCTATCTCTTGAATGAGGCGTTAAACCAAGGTCCCTTCTGCTGTACTTTGGTGGCTATCCAGGTGCTTAAATTTAGGCTATGATCACAGCATCATGGCCAGTATTTCTTCAACTAAGTAAAACAGGCCCTAGATTGAAGGGGGAGCATACAAGCTGATGGGTATATAAAACTAAATTGTATATATGTTATATATAATTATTAAAAAGTAAATGGTGTGTTCTAAGGATAACACTTCACAGTTCAGTGTGAAGATGGTTTGGGTTTTTTCTGTCTATAAACTTAAGAAACTAAATTGTTCTTGCTAAAAAGAAGTGTCAGAGGCAAATGGATCCTACAGTAAATCTCAGTTGAGAATTTTTGTTACCTGGTTGCTAGATGAGATATTGGTAATACATTAAATATTAATTTAAAATTTGGTTTTGAGTGGGTAATTTCAGCCTAGAAAGCATAGAGGGTATGTGTATTCCCTTCCCAGTTCATATGCATCACTCCCAGTAGTCTTTAATGAGCACTAAATTCTCATTAACTGAGAGACTATCGCTTAGTGTATAAACTCTACTCTTTGGCTATGTGACTGTCCTACGTACCCAGTTTAAAATCTCAAGCCTGTACCTAAAATTGTTAGTTTGTTTTTAAAAAAAGGTTGACATCTTCTGAATGCTAGTTAAGAAAAAGATAAAAATACATTTGTGATGTTGTACAAAAAGTACATAGGCATGGTAGCCTCTAATGACTTTTAAAATCCAGCCTTGATTGAGAGTGACGGTTGTTAAGTCTGACGGTGGTTTGATTACATGTGAGATGAGCTGGGCTCAGTCCAGATCTTGTGCAAAACCATCCTTATGTTTAGTACTAATAACCACCCTCACGGGTCTAGCAGTCCTAAAGTTCAGTATTGTGTGTGCTGATTACTTCATTTTGCATGACTGTCATACCAGCACCTTTCACAAGCACTCAACTATGACTATTAAATTTTTTTAATACAGATTGACTAGCAGCTTGGCACAATACATTGAAGGAGTAGGAAATAGACTATATCAATCCTTGGTGCCTTTCAATTTAGGGAAAGAGTAGTCAGTACATTTCTGCAGAGTATTGGAATGTTCACTCTGTCACTCGCAGTTGCTCTAATTTTGTTTTTATTGTAGTTCAACATTACTGTTTATATAGCAAGATCCCTGTGAAATGTTAGGTTCAATATTAGTCCAGAAAATACTGCATTCTGATTAGTCAAAAAACTCTCATACTTCATTTTAAATATTTTCTGCTAAAAAGGTCAAGACTAATAGAGATCTTGATGCTTCATGATACACTATGGTAGAAAAAAGAACAAAGACTTACTAATAGCTGAACAGCATAAAAGATACTCCCAAAAACCCTTACTTCAACTGAAAAGAAAAATTTGAAGAGAGATGACTAGACACTGAAATAGTATCTGCTCCTGTGTTTGACATGATGGTCATGGCATGGCTTTCAACACCAATCTTATTGCTTGCATTATCACTTGAACTTGCTTTTAAGGGAAAAGAATCCAGCAGTAACTCACTTAGCTTTTGCTAAAGTGTGACAACTGCATGAGAAGCACAACTAAATGCTGTGCTCATTCTAAGGAAGTGGTCTTGAATGAGAGGTTCAGGAAACGGAAGAGCAAACTGAACTGCTGATAAACTTTGCGTGCTAAAATTTAAGTGGTTTTTGTTACGGTATTGGGTTTTTTAAAACTGTCGTTGAAAATTTTTAGTACCCAACTTAGATACCATCATTTAGCATCTTCATCTAATATTTGCCGTTGGAGATTCACATTGTGATTTTGTTTAAATATTTGTATAGGACACTTCCTAGGTGGTATTTGTACTCCAAACAATAGCCATATTAAGAAATAGTTTTAGGTCAAACATATCTTGTGTGGGCTTTTTCTTCACTTGCTGAACAGAAAAAAAGTCTTAACAGTGGGCCAGATTATCCTCGCTCAGCCACTGCTGTGAGTGCTTCCTACAGAAAGGAGCAGAGTATGTTCGAGTAAAAGGTGCTAATATATAGGAAAAGACTCATATTCAGGAATGGCATTTAAACATGCTTAATTTTAAATTTGTTTAAGTCTCACTGAAATTTAAAGCTATGGAGATGAATCTAGGAGAGCAATCTTCTCAAAGAGCTTTAATTACAGATGAGTAACTTTCAGATAGAAACCCCCCAAAAACGTATTGTTAGAGTTGTACTAAAGTGGTGTTTGAGTAGTGGAATGTATAAATGATTCAGAAAGAAAATAATTTGCTAGAGAAAAAATTGTTCAAAACATGGAAATAACAACCTTGCTCTAAAATGTGCTGGTGGGGCTTCAACAAACAAAATTTTGCCATAATTCAGTGATAAAGATAAGGCGTATATAGTCATCCTGATTCTCAGTGGGAATGAAATGTTCCTTAGTTAGTGTTTGTTTGAAGTAAATCACATTGGATCGCAAGTTCTTGTTACAAAATGCAGTGTGTCAACCACTTCCAATTTGATGGATAATATTAAATAACCTAAAATATATTGGAAAAATTGCTTAACCATTATATTTACCACCAGGAATGCTTTCATGTGAAAGTAAAATTTAATGATGGGCTGAAAGAGAAACCTGGGAGATGGTAGCCTGAATAAGGTACATGGTAAACAGCATGAGTGAAAGTTTGTATTGAGTTAGTATTGAAGTGCTTGGGTCATTAAATGTCTTACTGATAAAACATTACTTCTGTCTTTCGTTAAATCTAAGACCTGGTGTGCACTTAAAAAAGCTGTCATTCAGGAGTGTGAAAAATCTACACCTTTGAGCTAAGTAGTTAAATTGACCAACCCCTCCACCCTCTACACCTCTTGGGGAGGTGGATTATCTACGCTGATGGGAGACCCTCACCCATCAATAAGGCTATGTTTTAGTCACAGGTATTTTTAGTAAAAGTCATGGACAGGTGATGGGCAATCAACAAAAAGTCATGGCCCTGTGACCTGTCCATGACTTTTACTAAAAATACCTGTGACTAAATCTTACCTGCTGGGAGGGGGACGCTCCTGAGGACTGCTGTTTTTGGGGGGGGGGGAGAAGAGCGCGGGGCCCCGCTGCCGCTGCTGCTGGGGTGGTGGTGGGGGGGCGGGAGGAGAAGCAGCCCCAGGGACCAGCTGCCTGGGACTGCCAGAGCAGTGAATGGTGTGGCTGGCCCTGGGGTTTCCCCAGCTGCTGGGATGGCCCTGGGGTTAGCTGTACCTGCTGCTGCAAAATTCACAGAGGTCACAGAAAGTCACAGAAGCCAGGACCTCCGTGAGTGATTCTCAGCCTTACCCATCAGGATAGGTAATGTCTATTACACTGCAGCAGCACAGCTGCAGTACTTCAAAGAGTGGGCAGGCCCTTGCAGGGAGCCAGGTTTTGTTCTTGTTAAGTCCAGACAGTTCCCAGTTAGGACCAAGTTGAACTCTAGTGACTTCGAGATAAAACTGAATTTTTACACTACTACAGTATTTTAGTAGTTGGCTGTTTGGGATCAAAAACAGAACATTCTACCTTGAAATGTGTTTAGAAAATAACAACCTTATTATTGGAGAGTAAACACTACAATGTTGGGTTTGTAACTTCTTCACTCAGTTACTGTTGCTGTTCAGATTTCAAAATGTGCTATGCGAATCAGTCAGCAGCTAGAGTTATCTGTAAATGTCTCCTACATAACACACAGTTGGGGCCTTATTCCTGTCAGCCATAATCAATTGTAAAATGTTCCTAAAATATGAGTCAACTTTTATTACAGTGCTTAAAATGAGTAGCTGCCACTTGATTTATAGAAAATTGTCCAAGCTTATTTATACATACATAGTTTTTCACATTGTCGACTAAAATGAATTTTTAGATCTGCGTCATGGCTCCTTTAAAAAGCATCACCGTTTGATGTAAACATACCTTTATTAAGGGCTCTGTCCAGTAAGTTGGGGTCAGTTGATGTGGTTTATACCAGTCTTGGATATACTTTGCCTCACTACCCACGTCCTTGGTGAAACAGCTGTAGATCTCAGAATATGCATCTCTAATCACTTCAGCTGGTTTCATAGAAACAAAAGTTGATGTAAAAGAGGTTACCTGTGACAAGCTCTGACTCTGCTGCTGAATACGCTGGCTGGCTATGTAGGGGATATCTCCAAACTTACAAGCAACATGTAAGGGCTTGACTAATTTTTACTGAATAGAATCCTTATATCTGTGCCAGTTTGGAATATTGAGAAATGGCTGCATGTCTTTAATTTACTTCCAGAATTTTTCAGTAACCAACCATGTTTCTCATGGAGTAACATTTAGCTGTGATATGTATATGTGTGAGGTGTATCTGTGTGTTCTCTTGTTTTTCTTTTTTTGCATGAAAATAACAACATTTTCGAAACAAAGGGAGAAAATTTAGTTCACTTTTTCCACATCTTTGGAATATCAGATTTTCCTCCATCTAGAGATGCTTTAGATAAGCATGAAAATTATAATTATATTGAAATAAAATTGTTTTGGTCAGCCATAGTAGAGTTAATATACTGTTACTAACTCATAACTGTACACTTTTGAGTCAAATTTCTGTTCTTTAGCCAACGTGTCTGATTTCCATAAGGATTACAGTTACTGAGAAATTACCTTAGTCTGGAAGTCCTTGAATTCTGATTAGCTACCACTCTCAAGTATTCCATCTATGTCCCCATAAGAAACATGGCTACCACAACTTCAAAACTTCTCCCTCCCCACCTTGTCAATCCACTCAGTTGTATTAAATAAATTTTAGTTAAGAAAGTAATTAATCTTTATGTGGATGAGTGGGTGGGAAGGAAACAACTAAGCTTTCCTAAATGGGCAAGAAGGCACATGGAGGAATTTAAGTACTCTGGGGTTAAGTAGGAAAGGAAGATGAGACGTTTTGGAGACCACGTTTGTGTTCAGACAGGAAGTTCTGAGAGCAGCAACCAGTCAGCATGCGCTTCATTTTTACAGGATCTCATGTGCCATTAGTATCTACAATTAAGTATTATTCTGCATCATACCATCACATTCCTAGATTAACAGTTATGCTACAGCTTAACAAGACTTTTTAAAATAGATCCCACTTAGCATTTACTTATTTAAAATGTGTGTTTAACTAGTCAGATACGGTTATCCATGTTTACTCATTTAAGACAGAGACACAGCTCACTTGTATCAGCTAATGTAGAACAATGTATTTAAAGGCCTTTTTTGAGTATTTGACCAGCATTGGTGGAGAGTCAACTTATGAGACCTATAAAACTGCAACAGAAGGGTCAATAACTATAATATTTCCTGTGGCTACATATATGAGGGAAGTGGAGTGTCAAAATCTCCAGCCTTGACTCATTCACTCAAGCACATATGGTTACACCTACATGATTAAAACTGAGCCTGTGTTCCCAGTGAATGAAGGTTGTCATTACAACAGACTTTGAATGTTAATTTTAAGATGGATAATAAAGGAGAGGGAAATACATTTTAGAGAAATTTAAACACTGCATGAGCAATTCAACAATTACTTATTTCCTTCTGATTACTTGTCCAAAAGTATTATAGAAGTCCAAAGCTCAAAATATATTTGCAACAGTGTACCACCTTCATTTTATCTTTGTTTGCATTAGAAGTGTTTCCCAGTTGCATTATTAAAAATCTTTTTAGGAGCTTTCCCAGGTTAGATCACAGAACTGTAAGTCAGTGTTCTGTCCCATAAGTAGGGCCTTACCAAGTTCACAGCCATGAAAAATGCGTCATGGACTATGAAATCTGATCTCTGCCTGTGAAATCTGGATTTTTGTGTGCTTTTAACTTATAATATACAGATTTCATGACGGAGACCAGCATTTCTCAAATTGGGGGTTCTGATCCAAAAGGGAGTTACGGGGGGCTGCAAGGTTATTTTAGGGGTGTCACAGTATTGCCACCCTTACTTCCACGCTGCTTTCAGAGCTGGGTGGCCGGAGAGTGGTAGCTGTTGGCTGGCACCCAGCTCTGAAGGCAGCAGTGCAGAGAGGTAAGGATGACGGCATAGGCGCCAACTTTTCCCGGTGCCGATGGGTGCTCGGACCCCTCCGGCCCCGCCCCGACTCCATCCCTGCCTGCCCCCATTCCAACCCCTGCCCCAACTCCGCCCCCTCCCTGCCCCTATTGGACTCCTTCTCCAAATCCCCGCCCCACCTCTTCTCCGAGCGCACCACGTTCCCCCGCCTCCCCTTTTCCAGCGCTTGCCGCCGTGAAACAGCTGTTTCGCGGCGGCAAGCACTGGGAGGGAGGGGGAGAAGCGGGAAGAGGTGGAGGTGAGCTGGGGCGGGGGGGGTGGGACGGGGAGTTGCCGGTGGGTGCAGAGCACCCACCAATTTTTCCCCATGGGTGCTCCAGCCCCGGAGCACACATGGAATCAGCGCCTATGGATGACAGTATCATACCATGCTGTCCTTACTTCTGCCTTGCTGCTGGCAGTGGCTCTGCCTTCAAAGCTGGGCTCCTGGCCAACAGCCAGGGCTCTCCATTTGCCCAGCTCTGAAGGCAGCGCCATTGCCAGCAGCAGCGCAGAAGTAAGGTAGCAGTACTGCAACCCACCGTACAATAACCTTGACCACCCCACAACTCCTTTTTGGGTCAGGATCTCCACTTTCAACATCGTGAAATTTCAGATTTAAATAGCTGAAATCATGAAATTTACGATTTTTAAAATCCAAGGACTGTGAAATTGACCAAAATGGACCATGTGTGCTTTTGGTAGGGCCTTTCCCATAAGAGGACATAAATTTGGTGGTGGGAGTATAGCAAAATATCCACTTTCATTGTGAGTAGGCAAACATCATATATAGAGAGACAAGAACTTCTCAGGTTAACTTGGCTCATATTAATTTTCTCATTATTACTGTTCTCTTATCAAATCTCAAAATGAGACTTGAAGTATATGCTAATCTTTAAGAAATTTATAAATAGCATGGTCAACTGTTTTAAAAACAAACAAATCCTTTTGCATTTTCAAAGAGGAATCACTTCAAGTTGCTGTATTGGCATATGTTACCTGGGTTTTGAGAACCCAAAGCAGTGGTGACTTAACTGTTTCCTTCCAGGCAGTGTCACAAAGAAATCAAGGCAACATAGCACTTCTGGTTGAAGAAAAATTGATACAAGTAGGCCTGCTCTTATCTGAACTGCTATTTATTAGATTTAAGCATGCACAGACATAAACAATAGGTTTAGAACATCCCAAATAATTACCTAGAATCTGAGATGGTATTGAATAATTAGCAGCAGGTCATGGCAATTTCAGTTTAAAAAAAAATTAAAAAGGAGATCCTATAAGACTTGCAGAATTGGCTTTTTAGTGCTTGTCTTTGAGGCTGCTTAACCAGTCTTGTGTGTTCCTAACAGTGCATTAAATAGCCCCTCTGACTCCTACTGAGTTTGGTGACCCTTTTGTGTTTGAGAACAGTGTCTTAAAAAGCAGACTTTTCTAATGTAATGAAAACAGAAATTTTCACAACGAATCACAGGACACTGTCTAGTCGAGTATCTGCTCTTTGACAGTAACAGGTGTCAGCAACGGATGCAGCAGAGCTGGTGCTGAAAATGATTTAACCAGGACAAATGTGTTTAGATCTATTTTAGAAAGAGTGGTGGCAAAAGTGTACTTTGAGCAAGTCTAAAGCAAGCTGAAAATGGCTGCTGGAACCAGAGGGCAGTCTACACTAAGGCTCTTAACATTGTAATATGTGGTTATGTTCGTTTTGTGTAACAGAGTTCAAGAGCTCTTCAGTGTCTTAATTCTTAAGTCAAACTTTCTTCCATTGTATCAAAATAAACTTGCAATACATAGCAGAAATTATCACAGTCTCTTAAAATGTAGTGTTAGAGAAGTAGATAAATTATTGGTTGAGGATAAAAATTATTTAATATAGTCTTGGTGCATAGCATCCACACTTTTTTTCTTTGAGGGCTCCAAATGTACTGCATATTAAGCTAAATATTTGGACCCACAGAAACCCTTCCTTGTAGTAGTTTTTCTGTTTCAATATTTGCTTTAGAAGCTTATAAACACAGGTTTAATGGGAACTGTTCTAAGTTAGTGTTTTCTTTCCTCAGCCCCATCCTCTTGTGATGTAGTAATTTTTACTAACTAAGCATCAGATCTAGATCTGTTTAACTGGTGTCAGTCTAAAGTGTTGTTCTTTTCCACTGACAAGGATTAACTACAATCAGATAGCAGTGTTAAAAACATCAGTCTCGCTACACTGAATAGAATACACAGGGAACCCAAACAACCTTGACTCTGCCCTGCAATAACACTATGCAATAGCCATATTATTTTTAGTGTTTTATGGCTCTAGGTTAGATTAAACTGATTTTTAGAGACACATGAGATTCTCCCCCTCCCCTCCACTGTGTCCCTATGGGCTGCGATAAAACTGTTTTGGTGCCCAAACTCTGCATTTCCATACCTTTAATGTGTTTGGATTTCTTTTAAATTTAAAATCTTTACTCTGAATTTCCCAAGGAAAATGATTGGTTTTGGAATAATTGCAACATCTCTGTAATTGTGTTTTACCTTATATTATTGATGTTTACTGTCCACCTCACTTCACCTTAATACAGTTTTGGCTGGGAGTTCTTTTTTTATTACAGCTTTAATATATGAACAGTAAATGAGAGACGCAAAGAGAATATTATGATATTTCTAATAATGTGAAGGTCTGAAATATCAATCTTATTTTTTTCCAGCTTTTTATGGCCGACGTTCGGTGCTGTAGGCTGTATGCTTTATGCACCAGTAGCACAAAGCAGCCAGAACAAACTGGTCAGTTAAGCTACTTTACATTGTGAAAAAAATGCAAAGCAGTTAGATTATATCCCCCCAATTTCCCTTCTACATCTTGACCTTCAGATTCTCCCTGCTGCTTGCAACTCCTCCAGCAGGAGTTCTGACAACAGATTTTTCGTGGCCTCAGAGTGCAGCCATCAACTCTTGCTGATAGCTGCTCTGACAATTTTTCCTAAAATACTTAATTAACTTTAGGAAGAACAAATAAAATATGAACACATACATGTTCAAATCGTTGTAATTTATTTTATGTTGGGGTCTTTTGCAGACTCAATAATAAAAATAATGTACAGTTTTCTATTCTTTTCTGGATCTAAACAGAATAGAAACACAAGGTGCTTTGCATGTTCTTGTCTTTTTTTGCTTGTTTTGCATTTTGGTTGCTTTTTAAAGATTTGCTAGCTAGTAAGTCTGCTGCTGTGAAAAGTGATATTTACAAATACCACTTTTCACAGTAGACTCACTCAGCCCCAGGAAGCCGGGGGAAAAATTAAGCCCTGGATGGAGAGGTGAATAGGGAGGTAGTGGGGGCCAGAGCGATGGGGGCGGGGAGGGGGGGAATCCAGGTCTGGCGCCCACCACTACACATGCACACACCAGTTTCCTTCTTCCCCTCCCCTTTACCGCCACGTACACACCTAGTCATACGTCAAAGTATCAGATTAATGTGAATCACAGAATCAGAAAAGATGGAAAAGTCCTGCTAGGTCATCCAGTCAGATTCTCTGACTGTGCAGGATTGTTCTTGTAGTCTTTTGTGTGTCCAGAGATGGGTTGTCATGTCCAGAGATGATTTGCTTGGATTAATGTTGAGTAATTTTATATCTCTTACTGAAGGGAAGCCATTCCTAATAATTAGCCTAAATTTACCAATTAACCAAGCTGTACATTACATATTTAATTCCTGATTTTGAAAACACTTTGGCACATGAAATTATTTGAAATCAATAGTCACTTTTGAAAATCTTTGCCTTAATCATTTTAAGAACTCTTTTCAAGAAGAAAAAACTGTTAAGAACCCAAATAAATTTTACTATCTAAAGGAGGCATCATAGCCTAGTGCAGCGGGGAGTCTCAACCTTTTTCTTGCTGAGGCCCCCCTCAACATGCAATAAAGACACTCAGGCTCAGCGGCGGGGTGGGGGGACCCTTGGATATATAACTTGCATATATAAAAAAGCTACTTCTTGGTAATGTTCATAATCCATGGACTCTAATGTAGCACAATATACAATTTGACAAAAGTAACTATTTATTAGTACAGTTTGCCCCATTGCCTTTGAAAGTGAAATTTTCAGATCTACTGTGGAGTAAATGGTATTTGATATGTATGGTAGAGGAAAAGGATATCTCCAAACTATGACTCAAATATAGCACTTAGTAATCTGACTAGGAATCCGTGCATTGAGTGTCTCTAGGATGGTCACCATCCTCACCAGAATACAGTAATTAAATGTATGTGAGAGGCCAGAATACCACTTTCAGCCCACATATGAACTAAGTTCTTCTTCTCCCCCCCCCCCCCCCAAAAAAAAATAAAATTCTGTACAGCAGAGTTTTGTCCTTTTTTATTTAGACTTGTGACCACACAGAGGCGTACAAAAAATATGTGCTTCTTTAACAATTACTTAATAGATGAATCCAGTAAACAGATACATGAAAAATCGCAGGATAAAAAGCAAATGGTAGCAAGAGAAAACCGTAGATATCTTCATTTTTTTTCAAAAATAGATGAATGAGAAGGTTTTTTAATAAATATTTTTTTAAAGTAAAAATGAATACAAACTCAGTTCAGAGAGGATGTACCTAGTCTCCAAGCTCACTTTTTTCCTTAGGTTTTGAAATTATGAGTGAAAGGGTCATAAAATATTTTTCAAAGTGGGTTTGTTTGTAAATGATACAAGCTTTCTTGGTCTCTGGGTTCTGACGGTATCACACCAGTTTAAACTGACATCTGTACAGCTAAGAGGATATTTTACTTTTTTCAAGTGGCTACTTCATTTGCAGAAAGTTAGTCCATGTAGGTTGTACACTGTTTTGTCTGAGCACCCATGCAAACTCTCTATTTCTCCCTGCATAGAAGATGAAGAGTGCTATTTAATTGAATGATTGAAAATAAGAAGAACAGGAGTACTTGTGGCACCTTAGAGACTAACAAATTTATTAGAGCATAAGCTTTCGTGGACTACAGCCCACTTCTTCCGAAGTGCATCCGAAGAAGTGGGCTGTAGTCCATGAAAGCTTATGCTCTAATAAATTTGTTAGTCTCTAAGGTGCCACAAGTACTCCTGTTCTTCTTTTTGCGGATACAGACTAACACGGCTGCTACTCTGAAACCTGATTGAAAATAGTTAACTTTCACTTAAGTTTCCAAAGTTTATTGCTTAATTACAGTTCTGTGCTATTTTGGCAGGGCTGCATCAAACGTTAATTTATGTAATTGGTAGAACTTGGTTTCCTTGCAAAAAAAGCATGTATAAAAAATAAGGGTTATCTGCAATTGCATTTCTAGAAGAAATATTAACATTGTTGGGATTACTTTAGTTGCCCCAAGGCTAGAGGTATCTAAAAAGAACATTAGGATGCATGTTAAAAGTAAGAAAAACAGACTAGAATTTATATGCATCTATTCTATTTCTCCCTGGAAAGCCTTTTGTGATAATTTTCATGAAAGGTGCTATCTTAAAAACAAATTGGATAAAATCTGTTTTCTTTTTTAAACTCTGAATTATAATTGTTTTTATTTATCTTGCATTCTTCCTAATTGTTTGTTTCTTGAGCAATAAAACTAGTGTTGCAGTGCTGGTGTGGAAAAGTGAAAGATGAGCCTGTTTTATCTGACCAAATGTGGTTTTATTTATGTTCAAGGGTGGGAGAAGGTGTGTACATTTTAGAAGCAAATGTTCAATTATTGGAATGTCTAATTTGTCTTAATCTAGTATTGGCAACTGTCTAGGCATTAACATCTGATTCCTCTCTTATTCTTCATAGTAGGCTTTTTCCTCGTAATAACTAAGAGCTTTCCGAAAAAGAGGAAACTGTCACAACACTGACATCCTCCTTGCCTCTACCCGCAAATAAATAAAACACAAAAACATCAACCCAAAAAACAGACAAGCTTTAAAACAACAAAAACCACAACAACAACAAAAGACTTGAGCCAAACAAAGAATTAACTCCACCTTTTCTAAAATCTTGAAAAGGGAGAAAAGCCAGAGACTCCATGAAGTCCACTTGCTACTGTCTTGTGAGAGGGGGCAATGTTTTGTTTTTCCTGTAGATAGATCAATGCAATGTTGCCTCATCATGGAGGAAATAAAGTTTGTGAGTGACTTGTATTTCAGCTCCTTGTGCTCCTGGATGCTAAGCATATAACGGGGGTAATACACAATAATTGGTTTTCCAAGGAACAGGGTGAGTAGGTGTGTGAGTGAGAGGAGAGAGAACAGTCCTGTTCTTCCTGGCTCCAGTACAGGCTGGGATGGGCATACCAGAAATGGCTACAGAGCAAAAGAAACTTGGAGTTGTGGGTGTGGCAATGGGGTAAATAACCTCCATGGTTAAAGGTCCTAACCTCCATGGTTAAAGGGTTAGAAACTGTCTGTCTTCACTAGAAACACTGCAACTACATTGCTGTAATGCTTCAGCATAGACAATCAGAACAGTGATGGGAGGGGGGGGTCTCCCATCCCTGTAGTTAATCTGCATTGCCGAGAGGCGGTAGCTAGGTCAACAGAAGAATTTCTCCGTCAGTCTAGCACTGTCTACATTGGGGGTTGGCTCAGCTTAATTGCATTGCTCAGGTGTGTAGATTTTTCACACTGCTGAGCAAAGTAGCTTGGTTGACCTAACATTTTAGTGTAGACCGGACTTCAAATATGAAAAGTTGCAATCTGTAACTTTAGACACTATGAATGGGGTACTGTATGCAGGTATAGAACTGATTTTGTTCTATCTCAATAGAAATGCACAGATTTTATAGTAAAAATGGTAGATACACTTCAATATTTGCAAATGGATATCTGTTGATTACCAACAGAAGGACTTTTTATATAAGCAAACATGCACGTATGTAACTCTGTTTAAATGCAAAATTATTTATTATAGAACATGCTTATCATTTCTGTGTTTAGTGAATACTAATATAACAGAGTCCCTTGGTAGCAAAAGTGTGATGACTTATTGCTGCCTGATCTTGGCAAGTAAAATCATAAGAAACGACCGGGATTTTATGCTAGTGACTCTTTGTGTGTGCACAAGCACAGAGTTGAAATATTTTTTTCAAGGCCTTGTAGAACATAAAGCTCAAGACTCAAGGCTTGTTAAGGAGCACAAGAGTTAGGAAACTTTTATTCAGCAAATCAATAATCTTGGCTGCACATTTTTTCAATATTTTTAAAATCTGTAATATCTGCCTGTCCACTGGCAGCTCGAGAGGGAGGTTGATTACTAGTTTTCATTTGTATGGTAAAGTCTTCTAATTTGGCAAGGAAGCTCGTGTTAGCTGCTTTCTGAGCTGCTCCTTCCTAGGAATCTCCTGATTTTGGACCCCAGTTCAAGAAAGCACTTAAGCATGTGTCCAACTTTCAATGGGATTTAAGCACATGAAATACTTTGTTGAATCAGGGTCAGAGAGAGTGGAGGAGATACTCTAGGCTGCATTGCTGTCATCTGTGTCACACTAGATGGTATCTCAATGGTTAAAAGTCCTCCAGGCCTCTAATCAAAGAGCTATCCTGAAGGGCTAATGCTAGAGATGTATTCATAGAATCCTAGACTTTAAGGTCAGAAGGGACCATTATGATCGTCTAGTCTGAGCTGCACAATGCAGGCCACAGAATCTCACCCACCCACTCCTGTATCAAACCCTTAACCTATGTCTGAGCTACTGAAGTCCTCAAATCATGTTTTAAAGACTTCAAGGTGCAGAGAATCCTCCAGCAAGTGATCCGTGCCCCACACCGCAGAGGAAGGTGAAAAACCCCCAGGGCCTCTGCCAGTCTGCCCTGGAGGAAAATTCCTTCCCGACCCCAAATATGGCGATCAGCTAAACCCTGAGCATGTGGGCAAGACTCACCAGACAGACACCCAGGAAAGAATTCTCTGTAGTAACTCACATCCCATCACCGGCCATTGGGCATATTTACCGTTAACAGTCAAAGATCAATTAATTGCCAAAATTAGGCTATCCCATCATACCATCCCCTCCATAAACTTATCAAGCTTAGTCTTGAAGCCATATATGTCTTTTGCCCCCACTGCTCTCCTTGGAAGGCTGTTCCAGAACTTCATTCCTCTGATGGTTAGAAACCTTCGTCTAATTTCAAGTCTAAACTTCCTGATGGCCAGTTTATATCAATTTCTTCTTGTGCCAACACTGGCCTTTATCTTAACTAATTCTTCTCCCTCCCTGGTATTTATCCCTCTGATATATTTATAGAGAGCAATCATATCTCCCCTCAGCCTTCTTTTGGTTAGGCTAAACAAGCCAAGCTCTTTGAGACTCCTTTCATATGACAGGTTTTCCATTCCTCGGATCATCCTGGTAGCCCTTCTCTGTACCTGTTCCAGTTTGAATTCATTCGTCTTAAACATGGGAGACCAGAACACAGTATTCTAGATGAGGTCTCACCAGTGCCTTGTATAACGGTATTAACACCATCTTATCTCTACTGGAAATACCTCGCCTGATGCATCCCAAGACGCAGTAGCTTTTTTCGCGGCCATATCACATTGGCGGCTCATAGTCATCCTGTGATCAACCAATACTCCGAGGTCCTTCTCCTCCTCTGTTACTTCCAACTGATGCGTCCCCAGCTTATAACAAAAATTCTTGTTATTAATCCCTAAATACATGTCCTTGCACTTTTCACTATTAAATTTCATCCTATTATAGAACAAAGTCCAACAACTTATCCGTGGCCTTTGGAGCTATGACTAAAGCACCATAGTGTGGTACTTTAGCCATTTCCCCCTCACCACAGGGCCCTGTGACCTGCAATCAGAGCAGAGTCAGGGTCCCCTCAGCCAGGGAGCAAGGCAACCAACTAGAGCCAGCAGCTCAAACAGAGCATACCTTTTTACTGATCACAAGAAGCAGTGAGATCCCCCTCCCAGTCTGGGGCAAGCAGCAGCCAGTACCAGTTTAGGAGAAGGAGCAACCAGGGTCAGTGTCTCAAGGAGCTGCCAGATTTACTTGGACATAAATGCAGGGAAATGCCGGAGATACCTAAGAGCATAACAATTCCTGTATTCCTAAAACTTGTTCCATGCTGCACCCTTTGCAGTTTTTTTTATGTTCTAGTAATTCAGGACATCAACTTGTGTATGTTCATAAGGTCATGGATATTCATTGAATGTGTAAGTTATGGTACTTTGTTTACATGAAATCTGATTCCCCATCCATTTACTAAATATTATGCCAAAACAAATATTCCAAAAATGAGAAACTGCAGAAACATGTCATCTGTTTGATTCAGTTGGTGTTTCATCATCTGCATATCATTCCAGTTTGGCATAAGAAACCTCTGGAAGTTGCTCTCTAGACTGAGATTTTTATTTACTGAAACAGACATTGCTAATTGTGATAAAATAAATACTTAATAGAGAGGAATGCAGGGCATCTCCCTTTTCCTCCTCCCTTCACCCCCACCCTGTTTCCCATGATATTTCTTAATACATTCTCTAAGAAATCATTCAGTTGATAGAATTCTGGTGGAAAAAAAATCTCCAAATTCTAGGAGCAGGCAAAGAACGATTAAAAAAAATGAATGTTTTCTCCTCCAAAACTGGACCTGTCAGTCGTTTTATAGTTAGTTATTCTTTAATTCCCATGCACTCAACTCTTCCTTCTGAGGACTCATTAGATTAAAACAATGGAAGCTGCTATGCATGAAGATTTTGAATTGGCTTCCTATCAATTAGGCTATTTGGCTTTTCTGTCGTTTTGCTCATTAGTTTGTACTACAGTATTATAGAGGAGACTTCAGAAATGTAATTCAATGCCAACACTTTCTAAACAACCAAGAAATTACATCTTTCACTAGTTCAGATTTTTCTAAAAGTTATTGATGCATCTCAAGATTCTGTTAAATTTTTGCTAATTGCATGACTTAAACTGTTTCTAGAATAGCTGTCTAGCTAAGATCTTGGATTGCTGACCTTCCTTCTAAACTACACTATTTTGCTTGCCCGTATAAGGGCAAATGTCTCTTTGAGGGAAAGAGACGTATGTCCACCTTGTATTTAGCGGTGACACTGAGTACATTTCCCAGAAAAATAACTGCTTCATTAAAAGTTTAACACAACTGCATAAGGATAAGAGCTGGCATATTTAGTCAATTGTATCCAGCTAGTTCAGACTGGCTTGGCAAATACTCCTTACCAAAGCTCCATTCAGCAGGGTAATAAGCAGGGCTGGCGCTTCCATTTAGGCAACCTAGGCGGTTGCTTCAGGCACCAGGATTTGGGGGGGGGGCGGCAATTCGGCTGCAGGGGGTCCTTCCGCGCTCCGGGTCTTTGGCGGCAATTCTGCTGTGGGTCCTTCACTCGCTCCGCCGAAATGCCCTGAAGACCGGGAGCGCGGAAGAACTCCCCCGCCGCAGAATTGACGGCGACGACCGGGAGCGTGGAAGGACCCCCGCCTAGGTGCCAAAAACCCTGACGCCGCTCTTGGTAATAAGTAACAACATTTGGCCATTGAAACATATGTAGTGGCCCTATTCACGCAGTTACCTCCTTTAGCGCCAATCTCCTTATGCGTTTTTGTGGATCCTACATCCTGTCACGATAACCAGGGCGGCTCAGAAGGAAAGTTGTAACTGCAGGGTAACCCCCACTTCCTTGCCAACAGTTGGATACTCCCAAGAAAGAACATAAACTCAATATAGTCAATAGAGTGTAATAAACTGAAAGTAAATAGAACAGGGAAAAACACGATTCTCAAGGTCAGTGGTGCCCACACTGATGCAACCCATGAATTTCCCTAGTTGTGTAACCTGATGAAGCAAGAGTAAAATTTAGTGCCACATTGGTATGTGGACTTTGTAGGGACCCTCAGTGACCTGAGGCAACAATATCTTCTGTAGCAGCAAAGCAACTTGGCTGCCTGAGTTCAGTACAGCCCAAAAGACACTCATTTGGGATAAGATGTTAAATCCCACCATAAATTTGATAGGCAGCAGGTAATAAAATCCCCTACCCTTACCTCCTAGCTTGAGAGACAGTTCAGGGAATAGGGGGTCTCCCAAATAATTTCCCTGACTATCTAACTAAAGGATGGTGCATTCACAACTCCACAGATGATCCTCAGGTTAAGAGATTAATCTGGACTCCTCAGCAACTGCAGAGGGGCTGACAATCGCAGTTGGCGGGGATGCTCTTCATGCAGGAATCAGGCTGAGATTTCGTCTTACCACAAAGGGGTGCAGGTGCAAATTATAATAACGCTACTAAAATCTTAACTCTGATCTCCTAGCCTAGTACTCAGATACACTTTCAGCAGGCAGGCAGCCCAGAACTAGCAGCAAGAGCAGTATTTGCCAGGTTGTAGAAAGTTTATCTAGAGAGCTGGAGCACTACCAGCCTGAGTGGGTAGGGAATTTTCCCCAAAAATTTCCATACCTTGGGAGTTGCTTCTAACAGGGAAAGGACCAAACTGCGGGATCTTGCTCCCAGGTCCGCAGAGGTCATTCTCAGGGAAAACCCTGCATTCAGGCCTGGGATTCATCAGCTTACCACCCATCAAGTCCTTCCCTTTACAGTGGCTGGCTCTGGACTACTCCAAAATGGCTTCTTCTCTCTCATAGTGCTCCTAGGCATGGGCATCTCATTGAGGACCTTCCTACTGGACAGGCTACCTTTTCTTCCCAGGCTTTTACTTGTCAATTATTTGACTCTACCCTTCTCCTTTCTCTCAGACACTGCTCCTCCTCTGAGCAGGTGTCAGCTGGCCAGCCAGGCACCCTACTATCCTCCTCTGACTGACAGGGGCCCCTATTGCTCAAAAGTGTCTCTCCTGTCTCCCTCTTGGTTGCCTAGCAGACTAAGTCTGCCCTCGACCCTCCTCCCCCTAGATAAAGTGCACCTCTCTCTGAGTTACAAGCACACACAGCCCCAGGAACCAAGTAAGCTCCTTGGGGGTTACACACAGATTAAGCATATTATTTTAGAGAACTCTAATAGGCATCTCAGTGACCCTGAGGGAATTATCAACTTCTCAGAGATGGTTGACTCATTTTGTTTGTTACATAGAACTTGCTCCTCCCCATTTCTCGGAAACCCTGTTTCATTAAACAACCAATAATAAACCCTCACAGATTTAGCCTGTCATGATGCTTCCTTAGAAGCGAAAATCTGGTTAACACTTTTGCTCTCATATCTGTAGTCCAGGGTACCAATATAATGGTAGCTTTTTTCTCCAATAACACATTTTCATTTGTAGCATGGGAAAAGACTGAAACTTTCAATTAGATATTGTCACTCAACAGACTTCTCGGTCTGTTAAATGCCTAGCCTCTGATTAACATGAATTCTTACCCGTACAGCCCTATAGCAATTGGAATACCATAACCCAGGACCAGCTTCTGCCCTGCTCTGATGACCTTTACTCTAGACGAGAACCCTGCTTTCCCATTGGAAAGGCCTCCCAGTACTATAGCCCTCCTGTGTTTCCTGTTGAATATTTGAAGTGCATGAGCAATTGCTTAGTAAGTGTAAACAAATAGTCATTGACATAGAAGTTAGCATAAGAAAGGAAACCAGCTGCAAAACCCAATATGATTTGAAAATTGACTTCAGTTTTAAATGACAGAGATATTATTGGTGGCAGTTGAAAGAGAAATTTTTTGGCCTTTTTTTTTATTTGACTGTATTAAGTATTTATGATCAGCTCTCAAGCTTTCTTCATTCATTAATTCTCCTGCCCTTGAAGCATAGAGTGCTCACTTCGGATCACCCACTTCCAGAGAGTATGGTATCCTGGCAGTGTTGTGGCCTGCTCTATATGAAGGCTGATGCCGACAAAGTTGGAAGCCGCGACATCCTTCTAGGATGTGCAAATCAATCTATAAGGTCTTCTTTCCTCTTGCTAATTTAAAAGCAAATCCTGGCTTTTAAGAGTTTTCTCCCACCGGCCCGGTTTCTCTGGATGTGGGTATTGATTGAACTGGCAATGGGATAAATAGCCCAGAAAGAAAGGGGGTGAAGGCAGAGCACATACCAAGGCTGGGCCCTTCCTCCTACATGTGCTCTCCACCTTTCAATGGACAACCTGGGGGGGAGGGGGCGGGCGAAGAGTTGCATGCTGATTGGACCTGCACTTCTCCCGCCACCATGCCCCCCAATTAAACCTCTTCCCGATTATCTGGGGCAGTTTGGTTTCCTTTGCTCACTGCCACCTTCCTCCCCCTCCCCCCCAGTAAATCATAGGATTGGAGCTGAGTTTTTAGGATGCTGCAGGTCTGACCAAGTGCTTGTTTTGTGATCAGGAAGTATTTTTTCCCACTGGTTTATAATTGGCAGAGGAGCACTAAGTTTTTTCTCGCTAGCACTGAGAACTGGCTCTTTCAAGGTTTTGTACATGACTGTTCTTTGTGACTGAAATAGGATGTGCCCATCTGGTTTATCTGTTGAAGCTGAGGATGAGTCTATAACTTCAGTCTGCTGCAGTGCTTTACAAATTAGTGACAATGCCCAGAGTTCTTGTCTTGGGAATAAACTTCACTCAACTGATGGGCTTTTCTCTGATGCTGATTAAATATACCAGTTGTCAAATATGCATGTGGGAGCAAGTCTTCAAACTTGCCAAAAAATTACCACTTTTTTATCCAAGTTTGGTCTGTGCTGTCAGAAGTCATACCTTTCAGCTAAACTTTGTTTCTTAATGAGAAAAAAAACCTCTTAATTTCAGGATCACTTCTGTTTTTCCAGATTGTTTTTGTTGTGCCTAAAGTTCTTTAGCAGAGTATTTTTGGTACAAACCACTGATAGCGATATCACCCTTAAATTTTGTATTGTTTTTCTGTCGGTCCTTAGCCATTCTGCGGATATGCCAAACCTCTGCTGCATAATCCAAGCCAATTCAAACTGATTGCTGAAACAGGCCATTTTCGTTTGCTGCTTTCAGTAACTTGTGGCTTTTTTTATTATAAAATACCACCACCTCATTCTTTCTGCCAAGTTGTTGTTAGGAGTACAGTTATTTAAGAGCTCAGAGGTGACTACTGTTTGGAGTACAAATATTTGAAGGGCTGAGGTAAATTAGAAAAATACTGCTTTAGTAATGTCATTAAAAATGGAACTAACTAGTTCAAGGCAGTTTAATACCTTCCTTTAAAGCCTCCCTAGGGATGCGCTGGACTCTCAACCAATTTTGAAGTGTTATCTCATCAGAACAAACTCATTAGCTGATGTAGCCATGTTGGTCCCAGGATATTAGAGGCACAAGATGGGTGAGGTAATATCTTTTATTGGGCCAGCTTCTCAGCTCGTGGCTTTCACCAAGAGAAGTTGGTACAACAAAAGATATTTTCACCCACCGTTTTTCTCTATTATAATACATACATCTGTATAACTTAAGGCATGGTTAATGAGAAGAAGATATTTAGGAAATGAGGATGTTTGGGTAGGCAGATGTTAGGCCCAAATCCAGCAAAGCACTTAAGCACATGTAAAGCATGTGTAATTTTAAATGTGAATTGTCCCACTAAGTTAAAGGGGACTACTTGTGTGCTCAAAATTATACTTGTGTTCAAGGGGTTTGCTAGGCTGAGAGCTCACTGATTGTGCTGCATAAATCAGTGTCCTATAAAATATACTTTAAAATGTGAACAGGCTTGTGTGTGTGTTCTTTTGTTTTTTTTCCCCCCATGGTGGAAGCTTTCTTAAAATGAACATAAGATTGAAACAAGATCTTTCTGTAACAGGTGGCAATTTTCTGCAATATCTCAGATGAACCTTATTGGATTAAGTTTAAATATTTTAGGAGCCCACTGTAAAAATTCAAATATTTATGTATGTGGAATTGTGTGGAATTTATTTAGGAGAAAGACAGGATTAATGCAATTGGTGGAAAATATTGTGTACTTCAAAAGACTGTTGAACAATGTAGCAGATATGACTGATCTCTTGGGACAATTCATCTAAAGTCAAATTCCTAGCAAGTACTGGGGAGAAGGATGCTGCAAACCCCCACTTTATGGACTTAGCCTTTGAAGCATTGCCTGGGGGGTGGAACGGACTTTTGTCTGCTGATAACCTGTTACATTAGGACAGTTCAAAGACCTCCAAACTGTATTAGGGATGGACTAAACATTTGATGAATGTTCTTATTCTGAGAAAAGAGTGTGATTAACTTCAGGCACATGAAACACCCTGGGTAGGGTTTCGAAGGACTGCTCCTGCCAGAGCCCATGTTGGAGGGCCGTGATTTCTGGTAAGCTTATTAGCATACGTGTTAAGGTTTCTTTGTTTTTTGATGTTTTCTCTTTATTGCTTTTACCTTAAAAATAAAATATGCTTGCTTAGAAAGTGCTGTGTGATAACTTGTAGCAATTACACTGTTAACCCTCTCTGAGGAGAGAAACGACGCAGGTCTGTTTAGGCAGACTTTCTTTTGCTGGGAATAACAGTGAAAGCAGTGAACTGTTCAGCCTGGAAATAGCCCAGTCAGGAGAGGGAGAGAGACATGAGACTCTCCATCCAAGAAAGGCAATGGCTGGAGAGCTTTAAGCCCTGAGTGTAGGTGCTCTTGCTGGACCATGGAAGGGGGGATACAGGTGCAGTTGCCCTGAACTGTGACACCCTTGGACTATGGGGAAAAAAGTTAGTGAAATATCAATAGATAATGAGATTCTTTGTGTTGACTATAAATATCTTTGAGAGTTAAATGAAAAAACATGCATGCCTGGTGTTTAAGAAAATGCTGTCTGCAGAATACACTGCACGAACTGCTCAGAAATACATAATCCTTTATGTAAAGGCTGTCATAACTTTAGTGGAATCAGCATGACTTTGATTTATCTGCCATTTACATACTGGCTATGCAAGCTATAATCAGATATAGGCAGATTTACTTTACAGTCTGTGATCTTTATAAAAGATTTTTCAAAAATTCTGGATTTATGAATTTTTGTATTTGAACCTTCTTGATTCTATTAACCTTTGGGATTGCACTCTTTCCTGGCCCCTTCACCTTCCCTTTTAATATATAGAAAAAATTCACAGTCAAATGAATGTATATTATGGGATGGCTTAAACTGACAAAAACTTTAGCTTTGAGGATGAAACTCAATCCTAACTAATTCTGTACCCAGGTATTGCACCTGATATGGTCTTTAACAGGATTCTCTGAATTGTGAGTGACCTTCAAATACTATGTTCATCTTGTTCATTAAGAATGTTTTAGCCTTGACTCAGTATTTCCTGGCTTTTCTCAGTTACTGAACCTCTGATCTGTTGATATGTCTGCATAATGTGTGTTTTTTCTTATTCTGTACGTAGCTACGGGTGTCACTTCTTGCATGATCCGTACTTCTGCTATGTGTATATTGTGACCGTGTACAATATAACTGCTCTACTTTCCAACCATTCCCAATCTTTAAAGTAAGTAAGGCCTAAAAATATATATTTTTGTGACTTATTTTGAAGAACACAGAATCTAGTGACACATAGCACTTCAGAGTGAGACAGTGAATTGCTGCTTTAAGGACTGGTGCAGTGTCAGCTTCCAGGAAAGTAATAGCAATGTACTTCAGCCCAGATTACCACCCAGTATCATGGCTATTCTGACATCGAGGTAACAACTAAACCATAGAGCTTCATGTTTCAGAAATATTTACCATCCCATTTAGTCTGAGCAAAACTTGCATGGGAGAAGCACCCCTCATTATCAACAAATTGCTGGGGGAGATGACCAGATATTTATGAATAGCTTCTATGTTTCCCCAAGTTAATATCATTGGAATAATTTAAAGGGTATAGTAGATGTTCAGATGTGCTAATTCTTTAAAACCAGTTCACATTATACTTGCATTGTTCCCAAGCTCAGCAATTGATAATGGGGGGCGGGGGGGAGAGGAGGAAGGGAGGGAATGAATGTATCCTTTTATTGTTAAAAAGACTAACTAGAGGGTAGAAACAAAGATTTGCTACACATTAAGATGGCTGTTTAAGAAGAAAGATAGACTAGAAATTCTAACCCAAATACATAATAACCAGAGCCCCAGTTGTTTCCTTGCTGACAGCGTGTGCTCATGGAAGTGGAAACAGAGGGTGTTAGCTCTGTGGCAACAACAGCCTTTCCCCAATTCCATAGAAGGTGCTCTGTGGGGTTTGAACTTTTCATATTAGTATGGTCAGGGCCAAGCAGCTGCCCACTGTCCATGACGTCTTCCCACCAGAAACCCAGGAGGTTTGGGACATGCCAGGTGTTGGAAAAACACTCACATTTGTTGATGAGCCTTGTAAGCACTGATGGCCCACCATGAATACTAGTGATTGATTTTTCAGAGGTATTAGTCTGTACCTTTTGTACAGTCACTAGCCTTGGTTTTGAGGAGGGGTTCCTGGTTACTTTGATCACAGATAACTTCAGAGCAGGCAGGTTATTCTTTATTTATTCAGTGCTGACCGTGTGCTCAGCTCCATACGGAACATAGAGGAGACATGGTTTTGTTTGGTTTGTCTTAGTTAGTCTGTAAGTAATTTGGGGATAGGGTTGTCTCATTTGTTTTGTGAAGTAAATATGCACCACACAACACTGCATTTTCAGTACTATATAACTAATTTAAATATGTATTTATATTAATAATCAGAATTTTACTATATAAATAGGCAATACAATTCTGTCACACAGTGTACTGGTTATCAAAAAGATTGTTTTAATGTAAAATGGGATTTTTTTTTCACTTGAAAAAAGTATTACAACAATCTAGGTTACATGGGTAATGCACAGTTACTTTCAGATGACAGCATGCTTATTTCATTGGTCAAATAGGCTTATGTTGTGCTTTCAAAATAGGCTCTCAGGGATCTATCAAAATATTTTCAAGATAAATATATGCTAACAGGGGTGAAGAGAAGGGCATGCACAATTCTTTTTTGTGGCGTGGTGTCAACGCTGAATCCCCACTCTGTCACTTCGAGTGTAGGAAGTGGGGGCCCCACAAGGATACTCTGAAACCTAAAAATTAATACTGGCCACTCTGGGCGTGTATTAAACTCCCAAGGTTACAGCTTCTCTCTGACCTTGGCTTGGTAAACGCTGCCACCACCCAAATGCAAAAAAAACCCTTGGACCCAGGAAGGCGCACTTGGGAATTCCTCGCTGTGGGGTACCCTTAAGCCCTTTCACTCCCACCCCGGGGAAGAGCTGAGAAAGAAAACAAAGGAAATTAGCTGTTGCCACCAGCTAGTCAGAGGCATATGCACAAATCTCTGAGGACACCAAAAATCCAATCCTGTTCTTAAAAAAGGTAAATTTTATTAAAAACAGAAGGAAAGAAAATACATCTGGAATTTAAGCTTTTGCTAGATGTTAAAAGAGCAATTCCAAAAATCAAGCACCCAAAATAGCTTTCGGGGGGAGGTGGGGGGGTCAGCTTAAAGGTTACAAGCAAACAAAAGCTTATGGGGTTAGCACAGAAGCGTCCACAAGCCAATAAGAAATAAAAGAAATAACCCTAATTGTGTCTTTTTAGACATTCCCTAATTTTACTTACATATCTGAGCCTTCCGATAAGTAGGTAATCATACCTGGCTTAAGCTGCTTACAACATTGCTGCTCTCTCCCTGCTGCCCAGAGAATAACAGACAAAGGGAAAGTTTTTCCCAATTTTAAAAAGTTCTACCTTCCCATTGGCTCCTTTGATCAGGTGCCAACTCCTTTTCTTTTACCTGTGGGCTTGTTAACCCTTTACAGGTAAAACAAACAAAGATCAGACCGAGAGGGATTTTACAGCTAGCTGGCTGGCTGGGTGTCCAGCTACTCCCCCCACCCCCTTCATGCATCACAGGTGTGTTTTCACATGCTTAGACATGGATAGTTGATGCCAAAATCTTTTTGTAAAGAACATATTAGAATTGTGCATCCTTTCTTTTGAAAAGTCCATGTGGTTGAGGCATGCATTTAAAAGAAAAATCTGTATGAGCTGGAGTTCAGTCTGACAGCTCAAACTGGATGGAGGATATGAGGGAGGCAGGGAGCCTGCTTATTTTCTAATCTCTGCAGAGTACTTTGAGCATGAAAAGGCACCTGAGCCGCTCCCAATATAAACTTCAATATAAAGCCTAGGGGTTCTGCTACCTGGCCCTCTGATAGAAGTCCCTTAATTTTCTGAAGTCCATGTGAACTGATCATTGTGGTTTTTTTGCCCCCACCCTTTTTTGGGGGGGGAAGTGCTTATGACCCCAAGGCAGGGACTCTGCAGAGCGACTAAGAACTTCAATAAACCTTAATACTAAGGTGATTTATGAAACGAGATGCTAGGGATCGTCCAGGCTTAATATTCCCTTGAGATTTCAGGGTATGTCTACACTGCAATTAAAAACCCACAGCAGGTCCGAGTCAGTTGACTCAGGATTGTGGGGCTCAAGCTAAGAGGCTGTTTAATTGCAGTGTAGACATTTGGGCTCAAGCTGGAGCCCAGGCTCCACACAATCCTGCCAGGAGGGAGGATCCCAGAGTTTGGGCTCCAGCTGGAGCCTGAGTGTCTATCCTGCAGTTAAACAGCCCCTTAGCTTGAGCCCCATGAGCTCAAATAAGATGATCCGGGCCAGCCACGCTTTTTGAATTGCAGTGTAGACATACTCTCTGAGGCTATGGAGGGATGCTCTTTTCCCAGCTCCAATCAGTTGCAATTTATCTGCAGTGTTTAGGAATGCTGCTGTGCCATACCACTACTGAGTCTGAGTCATGGGTACAAGTACCTACCTGGGAAGATGATTTTTGATAGTATAGCGCCAAAGGCATATCAAGATCTAATTGCTGGAAGCTGAAACTAGACTAATTCAGACTAGAAATCAGATGCAGTTTTTAACATTGAGGGTTATAAACCATTTGGACAATATACTTAGAGATGTAGTGGGTTCTCTGTCACTACAATATTTAAATCAAGATTGAATCTTTTTCTAAAATATATGTTCTAGCTCAACCAAAAATTATGGGCTTGATGCAGGAATAATTTGCTGATATTCTATAGCATTTGCTGCTCAAGAGATGAGACTAGATGGTCATAATGGTCCCTTCTGGCCTTAATCTGTCAATCTTTGCTCTCGTTAGATTTAAGAGCCGTAACAGGTTATTGGCTATTCTGTTATGTGCATTGGTCTACGTAGCTCCTAAGCCCTGCAGTAAATTTAAAGCTGTACACAGAGGAAACTAAGGAGATTGCAACAAATCGCTGATCCTGTGAAGTGTTAAAGTGCTGGAGGACATTTTTGAGACTAGCAGACCATGCACAATGTATGAATGCACATTTGGTTGGCTAACCAGACTTAAAATACTCTCTGGAGCTTTAGAGAGGGTTTCTTCTCTCCTAGCTCCTCCTCGCCTTCAGATGAGCCCATAGAGTTTAGGAACCCCAGAGGATCCATGCCTTGTCACCACAGTTTTACAGTTCAGTTGAAGCTAGGGAAGCAAGGACACAATGGAGCTCCTAAACTCAGCAGGTTTGCTGTAGGAGAGGAAGTACAGTAGATTCGCTTTGGAAGGCCAGGAACCTCTCTAATGTGCATAAACATATCAGGATGGACCAGTGAAGCATGATAGCTTGTAAATTGCACAGGACAATTAAAGTAGAAGGGGGCCTTGGAACCAGGAACCCTGCTGTGCACTTTATGAAGCATATGTTATAGGCAGCTAACCACAGTGATAAAATGGCCTTCCAAAAGACGACTCCTTCCCTGTTCTGTTTCAAAAGCAAAGATCTGAAGACATATTTTAAGTGGGAAAACTTAAATGATTTTAATTTTTGAAAACAAAAGTTGGAAAGCTAAAAAATATTAAGGTAAAATTTTTAAAATGGGTTGTTTTGAGTATGGAAATGCGCAGTTCACCTGTATCCACTTATCATTTTCTAATTTAGTTTTACCTTTCATACACTTACACTATAGGCCCCCAAAGTGCTAAAAACAGAGAGTCTTTTTTCAATAAACAGATTGTTGGATTAGGTGCAAGTTAAATACTACTTCTGTATAACGCAGAGTCTGTATTTGGTTGCAGAAACACTCGTGGGGAGGACGAAAATTAATGTTGTTTGGGCACCTTAACTGTGTATTTCCATATTTCTCAATGTTTCATTTAAAGTTTTACACTACAATTTCTTAGCTTTTTCCAACAGATTTTTTTTTTTCATGTCAACAATGTTTTAAAGAGACAAGGTGGGTGAGGTAACATCTTTTATTGGACCGACTTCTGTTGGTGAGAGAGACAAGATTTCATGCGCTCTGACCAACAGAAATTGGTCCAATAAAAGATATTACCTCACCCACCTTGTGTCTCTAATATCCTGGGACCAATGTGGCTACAACAACACTGCATAGAACAATATTTTGTCCCTTGAGTTTTTGATATATATATACAGCTTTAGTGATGCTGTAACCATTTTTTGCCTTTTGCATTTGACTTCATTATGAAGTGTATGTATTTCACCTTTTTCCAGTGTGTAGTTATAGGGATGAATACAAAAGATGGTAGTAAAATTGTTTTATTACTGTATTTATTGTGGCCTAATATACTGAAATCACCTTTGACCAATAAAAACTTCTAACTTTTTTCCAGCACTGACTGTAAACAGAGAATCCTGTCATTACTGGTCCGACAAGTGTCCTTGAATGTGCTTCTTACATGTGTGATCTTATGACTGAGCCTCTCCCTGGTATAGATCCTATTTTGTTTTATCTGACACATTAAAACTCCAGGTTTCCTCCTTCTGCTAGCTTTCAAATATGCTAGCCCATGTGGAGTGCTGGCTATAATTCTGCAGGGTATTTGAATAAGGGTTAAGTTATTTGTGTAATGAATGTTGAGCAACCATCTTGATTCCATTACAATGCTGAAGGTTGGACCACATTTACAATGAGTACTATGTTGTAAATACCTTAGTGGATTATAAAACCAAATTCCCAGAACAACAAGAATGACAGCTTCATTCTTTTGTTGACCAAACATGTTCACTGTTTGCAGTTTAGGTAAAGTTCTATTGATTATTTTGTGGTGTGAATAAGCTTTGTTACCTGGTTTAAGAAAAAATAGCGGAGCCCTCGAGTCAAACATAAATGTCAGCAAAGTAGCTTGACAGAGAGCTGTTGGATCTTACCTCTGCTTTTCAGCTCATACACTACACTTGCGATTATTTAAGACAAAGGTTTTTTATCCAAGACTGATGCTGAGATTAGGTAAATTTATTTTAAAAGAAATACAAATTGAACGTAGTGGATTTGTGATTATGAGGATTAGGTTTTTCCTTGTACTGAAAAGAGATGGTATTCTACTGCTTTCAGCTAATATGTGTTTCTTAAATGTTGCTATTTTGGAACTACTGTAACAGAGCAGGATAGAGGTAAAGGATGTAATTGGCCATTATTATTTCACTTTGGACATCATCTTTGTGATTTTAGTGTTGTTGGAGGGGAGAAAAATAAAATTTCTTGTTCCTTAGCTCTAAGAACAAAACAGAACTTTTTAAGAGGATCTCATACATTTAATGACTTCTTTTAATGTATCATATGTGTGATGACTGATAAAATAATTTCTGCTTGATTTTTTTTCTGGGGGGCAGGAAGAGGAGATTTTGTTCTGCAGTTCAGGTATCCTACTTTAAAACGGTGGGTAGACATTTAAACATTTTTTCAGAGCATGATGGACATCTCTAATGGAGCCCCAGATAAATTAAGACTAAAATCATACAAATTTTCCCTTTAACATCTTTGTTGTTAGTATTATGTGGAGCCTTATGCGTCTACAAAAGAAATGTGTTTTTCAAATAATTAATTGGCATTGCATTTTAAACCTATGCAAGTAACACTGAAGAAAAGGATTATATGTTAAAGGATATTAGTTAGGTTTATTATTTAAATATAGTATCTATCGCTATTATAATAAGTGCAATGGTGACTACTGTCAGTCAGGTTTTCATAATGGCTTCCTTTCTAACCTCTTCTTTTCAGTTGCTCATAATTTTCTGAAAATGTTCACATTTTGGGTGGAAATTTTCAGGCTTTTACTCTGTCTGGAAGTAACTTAGGTCATGTCTGCTCTACAAACTTTGGTCAATGCAAGCTATGTCAGCATAAAGCCACTGCAGTTAGTTTATTGCTTGTGTGCGTGCATACTTGGATCCTTGTGTTGGCACTGCACGTACACACCAGGAATGCTTGTGACAAAGCACAGCGTGATGCACCATGACACGGTATCCCAGTGCGTAACTTGCCATCATCTGGTGCCCTGTCTTGTGCAAAATTTAGGCAACGCACAGTGGGGCAGAAACAAGTCGTATAGGGATTGACTAGGAGCAAGAGGTTAAGTTCCAATCACACAACTTTCTCCACCCAGATCCAATAACTTTCACTCCTTTTTTTTAAAAATCCCACAAACCCACTCGGCACCTCTTGCTGTCCACCATCTCTGACAGAAGCATGGAGCCTGCACAGCTCTGGACTGTTGTCATGACTGTTGTAAACACTGGACAAACAATCCTCTGGTATTTGGAGAGCTGTGGGAAGACCCACAATACTGGGGGACGTGATGATATTGTGGAGGACAGGTTGCTATGGGACATAGCAAAAATAAGTTCAAGATTTGAATTAAAGGAGGGAATTGTTCAGCTGCATGAAACAATACAATTTTGACCTGTTTTCATGGGTATGAGTGCAGGGCACTGGCACTATTTTCCACAGACAGTGGTGATTTTAGCTGATATCTTGCTCCTGAGAGTAACAAAGGCACAGAGAACACAGTTGCTACTGGCATCCCAAGGTGGGCAGGCCAGGCTTGTATGCTGCTAGTCTGTTTGCTGCAATGGTACCTGCTCAAGTGGTGTGGGAAAGTGTCTTACCATGGGGGAAGAAGTAAGGCTGCCATCCCTAGAAACCTTTGGGAGAGGATTTCAGAGGTCCTCCATGAAAGCTTCAGCTAGATCTCTCTGGAGGAATCAGTGGGCATCCCTGTATACATAAACTAACTGCTCTGCATGGCTCCACCTGGCTAACTCTACAGGGAAATGAAAAGCAGATAACAACTCTACCTCTCTTTGTTGTACCGCTACCTCTTCTAGTACAAGTAAATTAAAGAAAATCAATACCTGTGTTCTTCTATGCTGGGTTTGGGCACTGTCTGTACATTGAAACGTAATGGGAAATGCATTCACACGCTTAGCCGAGGTTACTTCCCCTGCGTTGGGCTCTCCCACGTTTGGTTGTTTTAGAGTGACTTGACTGCAAAGTCTCAAACGGATCCTGAGTTTGCAGCATAGCCAGAACTCCTGGTCAGATGTTCCCCATCCTCCTCCTTGCTGTTCATGGCAGGACTCTGTGGGGCACTGGTGGGGTCTCCACCAAGTATGGCATGCAGCTTGTTGTAAAAGCGGCAGGTTTGCGGCTCACCACCAAATCTACTGTTGGCCTCCCTGGTCTTCTGGTATACCTGCCGGCAGGGGACCCTGCAGCTCTGAGCTGTAGGGGGAGGAGAGGGGGACCCTGCTGTTTAGCGCCCCCATGGGTGCCATACATTTTTCATTAGAGAGTGCAATTTGTCATGAACAAGGAGGTCTCTGATGAAATTCAGGAGCTTTGTCAGTGGGGAAGACCAGCAAATCAAGGAAGAAAATCATTAAAGTTAACTTTAATAAACAAAAACAAAAGAACCCCATAAACTGGAAAGCCAGAAAATATTAAGGCTTAACTTTTAAAGAAACACTGAAATACCTTAAAAGTGCATTTTCTGTATGCCAGCATGAACTCGTTTCCTGTCACGTGCACCCTACTCATAAAGCATGAGAGTGAATGATATGTATCATAATCTTAAATCTTGTCCTGAATTTGGGAGTTTAGTCATGTACCCGCTTGCTTTTATTATAAATATGTACAATTCTTTCTACAACTTTAGATACACGTGTAGTAAACTGTACATGCAAGACAGACCATGTATTATTTTTATGGAAACTACATGGTGCGCCTGCGTATGTAATAGATTATACTTTAATATATACAACGTAGAGTAGTAATAAATTACATTCCAACATGTGTGAGCCACCTAGGTTGGCAATTAAATTAGCTTTGTAGCTAGCTTTCTTAGCTCTTGAACTGCAAATAATAAGGTTTTGCTATTCATGTGTATGCAGAGTAGATTAGCTTTGTAATCTATTTGATGTGCCCCTGAAATGCCTTGAAGGAGAGCTGTGATGCTGATTGAAAAGAGAACCTAGGTTTGAGCAAAAATTAATACATAACTGTGACAGAAGAGAACTTGTCTTCTGAAAAGTTTTCTGTTAGAGATACTGGACCTTATGATGATGAAACTAATGTAGTATAAAGGAATGGAAATAGGGATGGGTGTATATAATGTATATATAAATATTGGAAAAATGTAAAAAGGGACTATGCATTATGAATATGTGGGAGCCAAAATAGTTAAGGCTGTATGTGCAGCCTTTAACTGTGGCATATGCTACCTTTGCAACCTTAACGTTTCCTTATATAGGATTTTTTGGTATGGAATATATGCTAGGTCCTAAATCTTGTGTGACACGGAGTAGAAATTGAAATTTTTTCAAATATAGTCCAGTGCTGTGAATGTACTATCTGTTTTAGAGCAAAGACTGTTGTGTTAAAGAAGATTTATCTATAGCCCAAAGAGCTTTCAGTAATCTCTTTGTATGGCTATATAAAAATTTAATTTAACATGAAAAGTGTTTTGAAGTTAAACTGCAACAGATTGACTTTTTTATCCCCATTTTGACTTTACGTGCCCTGTTGAACTTCAGTTAAGTTTCTTTAAACAAAAAACTGGTATAAAATACATTTCCAAAGGGGTGGGGGGAAAAACAATGGATTTTTATGCTCAGATATTTCCCAGCCATTATCATGTAACTGTTGCCACCTAGTGGTACTGTATAAAACTACTATAGCTACAGCACCTATATTAGTCACAGATAGAAGTCAGAAGTGAAAATGTGTCACCTCTCATATCTTCTGTTCCATTTTACCCAGAGTTTCAGCAGGCACAGGAATGGGGTGGGGTTGCACAGTATGCTTTAAACACAGGACTCAACGTGCAGGGAAATGAGTTCTGTTGCCAAGTCTGCTCCCAAACTTTTGCGTGCAAGTCATTAATCTCTATCAGTTTCTCCTTTTTCCAAGATGAGAATAAGTACTTGTTTTGTAGGAGTTGAGTCTAAACATCTGTAAAGTATTTTGAAACCCATAGATGAAAAATGCTATAAAATGCAAAGTTGCATGTGCACATATTTGCATGCAACTTAAATATTCTTTCCTGCTCACCCACTCCCCACAAATCATCATTAGTGAGAGCAGAGGCTGTGTAACACTCTTTGAGCTCTGGTCAAGTGAAAAATTTTCTAACTTTTGTTTCCTACCCCTATCTACATATTCAGCCGTTCAGTGACTGATTGATTCAGTCACTTCTGCTCCTGTGAACCTTAACTTTTCCTGGCAATTGGAAGTTTCTCTGATTGCACCTCAGAGTTCCCCAGGTGATTCTGAATGGCCAAAGACACTTAAATGTTGTGTTTCAGAGTAGCAGCCTGAGAGTCTGTATCCGCAAAAAAAACCAGGAATGCTTGTGGCACCTTAGAGACTAGCAAATTTGAGCATAAACTTTCGTGGGCTACAGCCCACTTCATCTGATGCATAGAATGGAACATATAGTAAGGAGATCGAGATATATACAGAGAACATGAAAAGGTGGGAGTTGCAATACCAACGCCAAGAGGCTAATTAATTAAGATGAGCAATTATCAGCAGGAGGAAAAAAAACTTTTGTAGTGATACTAAAGATGACCCATTTCAGACAGTTTGACAAGAAGGTGTGAGGATACTTAACATAGGGAAATAGATTCAATGTGTGTAGTGGCTCAGCCATTCCCAGTCTCTATTCAAGCCTACATTGATGGTATCTAGTTTGCATATTAATTCAAGTTCGGCAGCTTCTCGTTGGAGTCTGTTTTTGAAGCTTTTCTGTTGCAAGATTGCCACCTTTAAGTCTGTTACTGAGTGACCAGAGAGGTGAACTGTCCACATATCTATTCAAATGACATCATCATCAGACCTAATCACATCAGCCACACCATCAGGGGCTCGTTCACCTGCACATCTATCAGTGTGATATATGCCATCATGTGCCAGCAATGCCCCTCTGCCATGTACATTGGCCAAACCAGACAGTCTCTACGCAAAAGAATAATGGACACAAATCTGACATCAGGAATCCTAACATTCAATAACCAGTAGGCGAACACTTCAATCTCTCCATCAATTTAGGCTTGAATAGACTGGGAATGGCTGAGCCACTACACACACTGAACTTTTGGATCAATACCATTAGCTTCTCATGACTTGTTGCAATTTTAATTAAAATCCATTTCCCAACTCTCGCTTGACACATCAGTGTCTGGTAATACCTCAGCTTCATTGCCTGCAAGAAGTAGCTCTGAATTAAGAATCTCCCCCTCTTCTGTGATGAAGCTATAGCCTCTGTGCAATGTTCTTACTATACTAATTCTCCTGGAGTCTGGGGAATCCACTTATTTTCTTGCAGGCTTCCTATTTCTGATAAAGAATTTCAAGTGGGTTTGTGACTTTGGCTCTTTGCCCTTCAGATTTCCTCTTAGACTTCCAGTTTCTAGTATTGTTCCAGAAAGCAATAAGCCATATCATAAAATAAACGTTGGCAGATAAGGATTTTTATTATAAAGCACTTCCGGGAACACCCAACTGATTATATGTCTTTGTTAGCTGAACACGTTGATCTGCCTGTCAGAGAAAAATAGTTTAAAATAACTAAAGTCTAGAGTACTCTATATCTGTGTTTCTCAGTATTTATCTGTTGAGGCTCTCATGTTCAGTTGAGTTGTTCTTGCTGTCCGGTTCATCACTCCCTAGTTCTTCACATAAAGGTCTCTCCTAGTCTGAATAAGAACTTTGCAATCAGTGTGTGAGTTCTGTTGTTTGTATTGTTGTAGCACCTAGAAGCCCCAATCATGGACCAGGACTCCATTGTGGTAGGTGTACACAGGGCAAAAGCCTGGTCCCAGCTCCAAAGTGTTTACAATCTAACACAATAGATTGGAAAGTACAAGGAAACAGTGAACCAAAAAAGGGGGAAAACAAAGCCTTTAGATTGGATTTTCAATAACTGGAGGAGAACTGTTGTTAACTTCTGGCAATAGCCATTGCAGATTTTGGTGCATATCCTTGAAAGGAAGGGGCAGGTAGCTTTGGTCTGCAGTATGTCCCCACAGTTAACTTTGACTACAGTGCTTCCCTCCACGTGCTTTTACACACAGTTATTTATACACAGTTTCCAAGGCATTTCATTTACTGGCAGTAAGCAAGCTCGTGTGGTGGTGTGCTATTAGATTCTGAAAATATGGGTGGCCTTTCTCCCTAATTACCAGGATCAAGACCTATTGCCTTTTATAGAGGCAGTGTTTCTTTTTCATGCTTCTGTACAAGCTGCTGCTATGAGATGATGGCCTGAGTTTCAGAGGCAATTTTGGGGTCAGAGAAAGATGGTGGCAGATGCTTGCAGTTAAGAGTAGTACAACAGCAGCATCTGAATGGGATCATGCAAACACGGATGCTTGGACTGAGTAGTGGCTGATTTTAATGGCATGTGACCATTACACAGTGTGCGGCTTCTGGCCCAGGATCACAGGCACACACTGGTGGGACCATGTTGTTCTGCAAACATGGGAGGAACAGCAGTGGGCCCAGAACTTTCTCTTGAAGAAAGGCACATTCATGGAGCTGTGAGAGAATCTAGACCAGGTACTTGAGTGACAGAGCACCCAGATGACAGACCCAATAACAGTCAAGAAGGGTGTTATGCTTGCCCTGTGGAAACTGGCAAGCCCAGATTGCTACAAACTTGTTGGCAATCAGCTTGAGGTTGGAAAATCTATAGCTGGCACAGTGGTCATTGAGGTCTGCAAAGCAATTAATGCTGTGCTGTCCCCCAGGCTTGTCAGAATTGCAGTTTTAATTAATGAGCTTCCTGAACTGTGCAGATGTGATTGATAGGATGCGTATACCCATCCTATGCCAGCAACCAAATATATTAAGAGGAAAGGATACTACTCCATTGTTATGCAGGCCCTTGTGGATCACCTTGGCATATTTATTGACACTAAATCAGATTATTTCATAAATCTGGCCTGTTTTAAGCATGGGCTAGCTTGTACATTGCCCGCAGCAATACACAGTCATCAATGGAGTGTTCATACCAACTGTGATTTTTAGGCGAGCCAGTGTTCCCTCTGCTAATGTGGTTGATGAAACCTTATCTTGATGTGCATCAACATGACAATAGGCAATTTTACTAAATGCTAGCAAGTTGCAGGATGGTGATAGAATGTCCCTTTGGCCTAATAAAGGTGAGGTGGTGCTACTTGCAAACTCATATTGGTTATAGTGTCTTTAATATCATACATGTGATTGAACCATGTGATATGTTTCACAATATAAGTTATCTTATGGGAGAGTACTTTGGGTTCGACTGGGTTGCTGACAATTTTGAATCAGTGTGTACTTACAGATGACAAGATATGAATCTTACTGCTACATGGTCTGCTACAGCCAAAGCCATAAGAGATGCTGTCAAGGCTGCTTCCCCACTCTGAACTTTAGGATACAGATGTGGGGGCCTGCATGAAAACTTCTAAGCTTAACTACCAGCTTAGATCTGGTCCACTGCCACCACTCCCAATGTGCTAATTCCCTTCCCTGGGTAACCTTGAAAGACTCTTCACCAATTCCCTGGTGAACACAGATCCAACCCCCTTGGATCTTAAAACAAGGAGAAATTAACCATCCCCCTCCTTTCTCCCACCAACTCCTGGTGAATCAAGATCCAACCCCCTTGGATCTAAAAACAAGGAAAATCAATCAGGTTCTTAAAAAGAAGGCTTTTAATGAAAGAAAAAGGTAAAAATCATCTCTGTAAAATAACTTTACAGGGTAATCAAACTTAGAGCCCAGAGGACCCCCCTCTAGCCTTAGGTTCAAAGTTACAGCAAACAGAGATAACACTCTAGCAAAAAGGTACATTTACAAGTTGAGAAAACAAAGATAAAAACTATCACGCCTTGCCTGGCTGTTTACTTACAAGTTTGAAATATGAGAGACTTGTTCAGAAAGATTTGGAGGGCCTGGATTGATGTCTGGTCCCTCTCAGTCCCAAGAGCGAACAACCCCAAAACAAAGAGCACAAACAAAAGCCTTCCCCCCCCCCTCCCCAAGATTTGAAAATGTCTTGTCCCCTTATTGGTCCTTTGGGTAAGGTGTCAGCCAGGTTACCTGAGCTTCTTAACCCTTTACAAGTAAAAGGATTTTGGAGTCTCTGGCCGTGAGGAATTTTATAGTATTGTACACAGGAGAGCTGTTACCCTTCCCTTTATAGTTATGACAGATGCCATTTGCACTTGTGTATTTGAGCTGTACAGTGAGTACAGGTGTGTTAATGGGATTGCATAGAACATTTGGAGTGTTGTGTATGGTGCATTGAGGCTGTTGCCTTGTATTCAAATGTAGAGCTTAGGCAAGCATTAACAATTCCTTTTAATTCAACTGTATTGAAATTTATTGATGCTAAAAGAGTAAGCATATAAGCTGCTGTAACTTGTTGAAAGTATGTGCAAGCATAAGACACATACAGGTCATAAACAATACAAATCATTAGTGTATCTATCTCTTTTTTGGCCCATTGGATTAAGTATAGAGTGAAGCTGTTACTGCTGATGCTATAGTGATCCATGCTTAATTGACTGATTCCACCAGGAATTGTTCTATGTTATATTTTGATAATAGTAATGTGAATTTGACTCCATGGGGGTCCTGATTCCTGGGGTTTCACCCCCATGATGCATGGCCTTGAGTAGTCTATGAAACGTGTTCCTGTGAAATTCCAAGTCTCACTTCCTTATTTCACAGTCATGGCAGAGATACTCTACAGTAGGTTCTTCTCCAGCTCTAACTTTTCTGATAGTCTGGAACACTCCTTATGAATCTCTATTATCAAGCCGTCCCTGCTCCTGTCACGTTCAGGATTCTTTTACTGACACTGACAGGTCTCCTAGTTGCCAAGGCATCCCTTGACAAGTCTATACCTTTGCACTTGTTCCTGACAGGCAAAGGAATAAATGTTGGTGAGTGCCCTTGAATTCACGTAATTCTACTCTGTCTATGTAGCAGCAAGTAAAAGGAACAATTTTTATCTCAAAAGAATTCTATTCCCTTTGTATTTTCATTCTGCCATCAAACATCTCTGAGAACTTTTCTAAAGGAGCTATCCCAAGAGAAGAAATGGTGCGTTAATTTTACCTTCCAATGACCCAAAATGTTTTTTGAAGGGAAGGGAGAGATGTCTGGAGCCATTTACTGGAAGACATAGCAGCTGTGGTGATTATATTGCACACTTTTCAGGCTGCTGCCACCTTACAAAATGATGTGCTGCTTCAGATACCAGAATGGAAGAAGACCAATTAATTATTCCAGGCTGAGTCGCCAAGGAAATCTTTCTGTGACTTGTGAGAGAGCAGCTGATAACTTCCTGAATAGGAATTGCAAATTACAATGGCAGCAGAGGGAGGCTTACATTACCAAGGAATCTTGGAGACCATCTGGAATTTCTAATGAGTGAAAAATTATATTTTATTACTCCTTTGGGACGGATCAAAATCAGATCAGTAATAAACCAGTTTCTGCACTAGTAGCAGGGTATTTTAATGTGCAGCTGATTTGGGATGGCAGTGATTGGCTTTAAACATAGCTTAATGGCGACTTACATTTTGGCTGGGATATGGCCACAAACCTTTTAGATCTTTATATGAATAATTTTTTCAATAAATAAAAACACTACTGCGTTCAACCACTGTAAGATGAATGCAGGGATAGGGAGATAGATGAACTTGATGGCCCTGCATGCACCCTCAGCTGAAGCCAAAGCTAGAATAGACTAAGAACCCACTGGTTATTTTGTAATATCCTTCATTATAACAAAGATGTTCTCCATCATCTTATTGGTCTGAGATATCAAGTACTCCTCACCCAGCTTCTGTCTATTCAATGGGTCCTACTCTCTCTTATTGTTGGCTGTCCAGGGCGCTGGGTGGGTCTTGTCTTCGCAGACATCCAAGTTCGAACCTACACTCATTTCAATTCCATGGATGACTCCATGCTGAAATGGGGCTCTCTGCTCTTGTGGATGCTCAGGATGCAGTCCAGTTCATGGTAAAATTGACTGTTGGGCAGCACCGGAGTTCTCACTCTTATCCCTGACTTTCTGGTAGCTCACCTTGAGACACTATATCTTTATTTTGCATTGATGTCGAGTCCGTTCAATCCTGTGGCTGGCCTTTGTACAATTCAGAGTGCTTCTTTGCACTGCTGAAGTCATAGGTTTTGCTCATTTTGGCTCAAAGCTGCACCAAAATTCTCAGGTGTTTGTTCATATGACCACATAGGTGCATGCTGAAACACAGGCATCTTGAGGCCATTGTTGTTTCAAACACAGGCCATGACCAAGCTTAGAGAAATTCCAAACAGTGTGTGATTGTGGATCTTGAGCAGAGAACTGTGAAGGGAGACCACTTCTAACCAGGGGGTAGATGACAAGATAGTACATAGGAATGGTATTATGGGTGGCGTTGGCTGCACGTTTTCACTGCATTAACCTTATGGTAGCAACACACATCAGAAGCTACTTCACAAGCTGACCTATAGCTCAGAATATAGTGCTTGCTATACCATGTGGCACTGAGAGCCAATAGTGGGTGTGTGAACACATACTATGTTAAGGGGGGGGAAACAGGGTTGAGCATTGAGGTTAGCATGCAGTGAAGACCAGGGACTATGACTGTAGACTTTTATGCATCTGCCAGTCTTGGTGTGTTGCTTTAACCCTGCTTATCCTCTGGTACAGTCTGTTTGTCGAGCAAACCTTGATAAGCTGAAAACAGCTTGTTGGTTTATGGTTGTTAAGACTGATAGTGTAGATTGCAACTTGTTCCAAGGTTGTTCTTAATAGATAATGTGCTGTAAAAACTGAAGTTATGTAAAAAATCATCTTTTTTCTGATAAGATGATTCTAGTCATAGTCTGCACTTGAAACACTAATATTCCTGACAACAGGCAAACCTGAGCAGTGTCTGGATTATCTTGGTAAACTTTCAAACATAAATTTTCCATTAAAAGATAATAAAAGCAAATAGAAATCAGGGTAGAATTTGACAGGAGCAGATGGGTTACTGTGTCCAGAGGCTTTCTGGCTACAGACCCATTTAAACCATTCTAATACAGTTGCACAACTAGTCAAAATTCCTTTTTGATAGCATAAAAAATTGACACCCAAAACAGCAAAACTGCCTAAAGGCTGAATAAAAGCTGGTATTTTTTCATTGCACTCATGTCTGTAGGACAAAGCAGCAGTCATCTTTTGCAACAACAGCAACAAAAAAATACAGCAACATATTTACATGTTGTGTTCCTCTACCCCTAAAATAGCTTCTAGGACTGTAAAATGATTTCAAAAAAAGTAATCGTGATTTAAAAGATCATGATTGATCGCAGTTTTAATCACCCTGTTAAACAATAACAGAATATTGTTTGTTTAGATATTTTTGGATTTTTTTTCTACATTTTCAAATGTATTGATTTCAATTACAACACAGAATAGAAACGGTACAGTGCTCACTTTATATTTTTATTACAAATATTTGCGCTGCAAAAAAGATAAAAGAAATAGTATTTTTCAATTCACCTCATACAAGTATTGTAGTGCAATCTCTTTACATTTGTAAGTTGCACTTTCACAATAGAATTATTACTTTGTTTATATTACTGCACTCAAAAACAAAACAATGTAAGACTTTAGAGTCTACAAGTCCACTCAATCCTACTTCTTGTTTAGACAATCACTAAGACAAACAAGTTTGTTTATATTTATGGGAGATAATGCTGCCCACTTCTTATTTACAATGTCAGCAGAGAGTGAGATCAGGCGTTTGCATGGCATAGTTGTAACCGGGTTGCAAGTTACTTATGTGCCAGATATGCTAAACATTTGTATGCCCCTTCATGGTTTGACCACCATTCCAGAAGAAATGCTGTAGTGTTAGTTTTGGATTATTATGTTTTAGTATAGGAGGAGCTTTGGGAGACAAGGTGGTATGTGAGTGGCAGGAGAGTTTGCTCTGTTTCTTGGGGTCTGATAAGAGTCCCTTTTTTGAGGCAGAATTGCTCCCTGGGAACTGAGCCTTGGTGTTGAGGTGTGATTCTGAAAAGAATGAATTGTCTGTATGCTGTTATACCAATCCTGAAAGGAGATGGTCAATGTATAAATAAAGCAAGTTATACTTAGAGTATTACCCAGACTGTCACTGATTTCTCCTCCACTGGGAAGCTGACCTGCAAAGCCCTGTACATTTACAACTACTCAGCAGAGGGGTGACACTAGTCAAAAGAAGGGGGCCTGGGCGGTGCTTGAATCGCCAGCTGGGGGAGGCTAGCCCCCCAGCCCCACCCTTTCTGCCCCACCTTTTCTCCCCTCCCCCCCCAGAGTTCCCCCACCGCAACCGCCGGCCCCTGCCTCAGGCTAGTGCCCCCAGCCCTGGCGCGTTGGGAGGGAGGGCAGACGGCGCAGTGCCAGCCCCAGCCCGAGGCCTACTTGGGGCTATGGGACAGGGGAACTGGCAGGAGGGGATCTGGGGGTGGAGTGTGGGCAGGGCCACGCCTGGCTGTTTGGGGAGGCACAGCCTCCCCCAGCCTATGATACCTGCCACCCATGGAAAGGGGCAACTACATTTATTTCCTTACCTCTTTTCTTGTAAGTTAATTCCTCCATTCCCCTACTAACTCTTTGTTGCTTTTCTGAACTGCTTCCAGTTAATGAAAATCTTTCTGGAAATATGGTGCCCAGAATTGAATGTAATAATCTAGGAACATAAATGCATGCTGGCTGGTTTGAGTAAGGTATGGTACCTGAGAAAAATCTGAGGTCCGTCATAGAAAATCTAGGGCAAACAAGTGCATACATAACAGAGAAAGTTTATGAAGCAAGACATGTGAGTGAGAGAAACGGCAGAATTGGTGTCCTACATAGAACAAAGTGGGAAATATTATCATAGAATATCAGGGTTGGAAGGGACCTCTGGAGGTCATCTAGGCCAAAGCAAGACCAATCCCCAATTATCTAAGGTTTTATTTTAAAAATAAAAAAAAACTCACCTTGCTCATGGAGATTTGGTAAGATTTTGGTTAGTGGGAAGTAAAAGTACGTCTAGCTACACCTATGCCACTGGAGTTTCTTACATGGTAGCTGTTAGTTCACAAATATAAATGTTTACTTAGGAGGCTTTTGTTTTCTGGTCCAAGTCAATTAACTGCACGAGCACATTTCAGCAGGTGGCGAGCTGTTCATTAGTAACATGTAAAAATGGAGCTAATTTATCTGTTTGGCTACTTAAATGGTTATTATCAAGGTAGTATCTGAGTGCCTGAGGTATTTCAATAGAAATATCAATATACAACCTCTCTTTCTTCCTTCCTTCCCATTCTGTAGGAGAAACGGGTGTGGGTGTGAGAGACAGAGAAAGAAAGAGAACTAAATTAAAATAAGTTTTGTATTTAGTTTTGAAAGTAGATAGGGTTGACCACAGAACTATTTCTTGTGGGAGTAAGCATTGTAATCTAGGTCCAGACAGAAATAAGCATTTTTAGAGGTAAGCATGTTTCTACAATATACAATCAAAAGGAGTACTCTAGTCTTCTGTTAACAGCCACAGTAAGACAAACACTCAGCCCTGAAGGCAGCAGCACAGTTGACTAATTAGGGTGAGTCTACAGTGGCAACGCTAAAGCGCTGCTGCAGCAGAGCTTTAACATGCCTTGTGTGGTTTCGGCACAGCGCTGGGAGAGAGCTCTCCCAGTGCTCTTAAAAAAAAAAAAAAACCACACCTCAACAAGGGGCGCAGTTCCCAGCGCTGGGGCACTGTCTACACTGGCGCTTTACAGTGCTGAAATTTGCTGCGTTCAGGGGTGTGTTTTTTTCACACCTCTGAGCGAGAAAGTTGCAGCGCTGTAAATTGCCAGTGTAGACAAGCCCTTAGGGTGGGGAGACGCATTGCCCAGTGATTATATCTATCTGATTTAAGGAGCATAATCAAACAAAGGTGGCCTGAAAGATTTATTTATTTTATTTTATTTTTTTAAATTGGGGTTGTACCCTATTTTTGCTGAGAATATACTTATAAAGCCTGAAAGTTTCCTCCACTACCTCCTCCCCAGAAAAAGGTTTGGGCTTTTGTTTTTGGTCGTTTTTTGTTTGATTTGTTTTGTTTTTGTTTTCCATTTTAGATGTTCTGTTCCTACTGCACAGTTAGTTGCCACCTCTTGCAAGCTTTCTCCTATTACCCCTCCCATAGCAGTGCTGCTTCTCCTTTGTAAGCCATTGATCAATTGTCAACCAATTGGGTATCTAAACATTAAGCTTCAGCATCATCTTGGCTGAATTCACTGCTCTGCTCTTGGTGGGCTTGATTTCCATTCATTTGAGCTATATGGAGGGGAAGAGGGTTAGACACTAGAGTATCTAATGAGGAAATACTTATGTAAACAGAGGAGTCTTAAACTGTGCTCTAAGAGGCAAAATCTGAGTAAAACATGATATTTCTGCAGCTGTGTATCCTTCACCAAAAATGGCTCATCCGTAGCTTGGGTAAACTTGGACTCTTGGGTCCCAACGTCTGTTGTTTCCAGCATTCTTGGAATGGTGTGGAGTGAATGTGTCCCTTTAGGCCCGGGGTGGGCAAACTTTTTGGCCTGAGGGCCACATCGGATTTTGGAAATTGTATGGCGGGCTGGTTAGGGGAGGGGGACTTGGCCCGGCCCCTCTCCAATCCGCCTCCCCTCCCCCCACTTCTCGCCCCCTGACGGCCCACCCCCGGGATCCCTGTTCCCTGTCCCCCCCGGACCTCTGCCCTCATTCAACCCCCCTGTTCCCCGCCCTCTGACTGCCCCGAATCCTATCCATCCCCCACCCCCTGATCACCACCCCGAACTCCCCTGCCCTCTATTCAACCCCCCCGCTCTCTGCCGCCATACTGCGCTGCCTGGAGCACCAGTGCTGCCCCAGGAGCTCTCAGCCCCACCACCCAGAGTACTGCGCCGGCGGCGGGGCGAGCTGAGGCTGCAGGGGAAGGGGAACAGCAGGGGAGGGGCCGGAGGCTAGCCTCCCGGGCCAGGAGCTCAAGGGCCAGGCAGGAGGGTCCCATGGGCCGGATGTGGCCTGCGGGCCGTAGTTTGCCCACGTCTGCTTTAGGCCATCATCAACCATTGAATGTTTTTATTCGATGGAGAAACATTATACTATACAGAGGACAACTGCACCCCATTTGTCCTCTACAGAGGACAACTGCACCCCATTTGTCCTCTACAGAGGACAACTGCACCCCATTTGTCCTCCAGCTTCATAACATATTGAGTGATTTTGTTATCAGAGTCTATTAAATGTTGTATAATCCTAAGCGTTATGCCACATAGTTTAGGTCTAAGTCTCCTAAGGGAATTCTCTCCTGCCCCTGAGAGGAAAACCAATCCAGTAGTCTTTTTTTAAAGGTGATATTACAGGGTTTTTGAAGTCATGCATTTGAGGGAGTTACTCACTGACTTTCAAGATGATCTGTTTTATAAAGATTGATTGATTGTTTTTTCTTCCCAAGGGAAGGATGTGAATCTACAGTGCACCAGCTTTCTATGCACTAATTTGCCATCTGGACACTGGTATAGCTCAGTGAAGGGCCTGAAGTACAGCTTGACATACTACACTTTTCAAATAGTAGTGCATCTAGCCACATTCTGAGACTTTCATTGCACGGTAGCAGTGTCCACATGGAAAGTTAGTGCACAGCAAGCTATTGCACTGTAGATTCACAGCCTGGCTTGCTGCACAGTAACTTAGTTTAGTCTGAAAAGCAACTGTAAAAATGGTTTTGTAGTTCTGCTACTTTGAATCTTAATCATTCCATATCAGACTTATTCGGTTGGTAGTTAAAACTACCGGATTTGTTTATCAACCTGGGATCTGAAAGTCAAGCTGGGCTCTTTCTGACTCACATCATCACCAGTGACTGTCGGCAAGCCAAATGTTGCCTTGGTTTTATCTGTGCAATTGCATTGTCCAAAAATTGCCCTATTCTGTTCTATATAGGTTCTTTACACCACACTCTGTAGTGCCTTCCACTTCCTGAAGAAGAACTCAATGTAAGCTCAAAAGCTTGTCTTTTTCACCAACAGACGGTGGTCCAATAAAAGATATCTGCCTTCCAGTAGTGCATGAAGCAAAACTGTCATGTGTTGTTTTTTCTCTCATCCTCTCCTGGTGGGAGGAGCATGTGCAGTGGAGTGTCTTGGCTTGGTAAGGTTTTAGGGTTTTTTACGTATACATGTTGTTAGAGAAAGCCAGGTCAAAGAAATGCAACTTGCACTTGGAGCCAAAGGTGATGAGGTGTGTGACAGTCCTCAGTTCTTGGGGAGTTCATTCCATAGTCTTAGACAGGCCCAAGAAGGTTCTGTGTTCCACACAGGTGAATTTTCTCTTTATTGTAGAGCTTCATTGTGCCAGGGGAATGAAGTTGTTATAGTTGTTGACCACAGGCTTCATCCTAGAACTTTAGGTGGTCTTTTAGATATTCTGAACCCAGGCCATGAAGCACCTTGAAGATAAAGACCAAGTCCTTGAACTTGATTCAGAATTCTATGGGAAACCTATAGAGAGAGTGGAGGGCAGGTTTGATGTGCTTGTGGTTGGTTGCCTGTGCTAGTTGGAGTTTCCTAAGCACTGACTGCAGCTTGAAAGATACTTTATTTAGCCAGACTCCAGTGACCTGAGCACTTATTGTTTATAGCACCTTTTATCCAAAGACCTCCAAAGCACTTTACGTGTGTATGTAAAGCCTCTCAACACCTCTGGGAGGTACGAATTCTGCTCACCCACAAGTTGTCTGTGTCTGAGCTGGGAATGCAAACCTGGATTCTGAGCTCTAGATGTTGCCTCTGCTTTTATACTTGGGTCATAACATTTCCACTAGGTGTTGTTCTTTAGCCTATGCACTGTACTAAACATATATCAAAGAAACTAATAGAAAAATGTTCCTTCACTCTACAGAGAGAAGTTTAAATGGAGTCTGGCAGCAATAAATATAGAGTCGTCCCATTAATTACCTTCATTGCTTTTGAACCTTCACTATATGCTCTGGTCACAACATCTACTATATTTATTTGGGCATAAGCTTTCGTGGGCTAAAACTCACTTAATCGTATGCATGAAGTGGAAAATACAGTAGGAAGATTTGTACATACACAGAGAACATGAAAAAATGGGTGTTGCCATACCAATTCTAACGAGACAAATCAATTAAGGTGGACTGTTATCAGCAGGAGGAAAAAAACTTTTGTAGTGATAATCAGGATGGCCCATTTCAAACAGTTGACAAGAAAGTGTAAGTAACAGTAGGGGAAAAATTAGCATGGGGAAATAGTTTTTACTTTGTGTAACTATTTCTGCATGCTAATTTTCCCCCTACTGTTACTCATACCTTCTTGTCAACTGTTTGAAATGGGCCATCCTGATTATCACTATAAAAGTTTTTTTTCTCCTGCTGAGAATAGCCCTTCTTAATTGATTCATCTCGTTAGAATTGGTATGGCAACACCCATTTTTTTTGGAGGGTGTATTTTCCACACAACTGTATTTTCCACTGCATGCATCTGATGAAGTGGGTTTTAGCCCACGAAAGCTTATGCCCAAATACATTTTTGTCTCTAAGGGTACGTCTATACTACCTGCCAGATTGGCAGGTAGTGTTCGATGTATCGGGGGATCGATTTATTGTGTCTCGTCTAGACGTGATAAATCGATCCCCGAATCGATGCCTGTACTCCACTGCAGCAGGAGGAGTAAGCGGAGTCGACGGGGGAGGCGCGGCGGTCAGCTTGCCGCAGTGAGGACAGTCAGGTAAGTCTAACTAAGATACTTCGACTTCAGCTTCGCTCAGCTGAAGTTGCGTATCTTAGTTCGAACCCCCACCCCTTGTGTAGCCCAGGCCTAAGGTGCCACTCCTTGTTCTCTCCTCGTGTACTCCTCGTTTTTTTTGCTTATACAGACTAACGCGGCTACCACTCTGAAACATCTACAGTACTGTGTATGAGCAGTCTGGGGATATTGTAAATGATGTACATTATTACATTCTATTGCTATGCTGCAGAAAATTTTGTGAGTGGGCCTTTAAAAGTTATATGTGGATATACAGTATATGGGGGGCATGTAGTACGAAGAATAATGGAAATAATAATAGGAAACAAACTCCCCCATGAAAAATCACATCTGAATTGCTTCTTTGAGGATCTATAGTACCACATTTTCAACATGGAGGAGGGAAAATAGTAAAATAATCTGTTCTGAAACTTTAGCTTAAACAAACAAGTAAACAGGGCTGGCTCCAGCATTTCTGCCGCCCCAAGCGGGGGGGGAAGCGGCGATCGGCGGCGGCAGTTCCGAATTGCTGCAGGTGCCGCCCCTCTCCCTTGGCCGCCCCAAGCACCTGCTTGTTAAGCTGGTTCCTGGAGCCGGCCCTGCAAGTAAAGCTGCCATTTTTCCTCCTTGAAGTACTTTTAAATCTTACCATCTTCCAGTGTTAACCAGTCCAATTTCAGATATTTCAGGTAGTGGTGAAAAGTGCAATTTAGGTTTAAAAAAATATTTTCATTTGGAGCTTGTAGCAAGTTGCCTGAGGCCTCTTCTGCTTGTCAATCACTGTCATAAAATGTTCAAGTTACCACTCAGTGCTGCTTTTGACTTAATGATTTTCACCTCACTTCTGCTCTCTCATACACATTCCGCGTGCTGTAACAAGTAAAACTCCACCCTTTCTGAAGACTGAAAGACATGAGGGGTGGGGTGGGGTGGGGATGGATGGAGTAAAATGCATAAACTACAACTAACTGCTGGGAAATGAGTTTCTGCAAGGTGCTGCTTTCCAGACAGTTGCTTGTGTGCAGTTCAGAAAGGGGCGGAATCCTTTGCACATAGCTGAGTGCTGATTTGTTGAATTCACAGAATTTTTCCCCTCATAATCCCACCCACCCTTTTTTTGAGAAGTTGACTTGCTGCTTCTCAAAGAGCACGTCAGCTGTAATCTGGCCTCCAGTGAGTTACACTGACACCATGAGCTCAGAAGCTGATGAATCCAAGGAAGGTATGATTTTAACTTTTTCAAAGGCCTTCATTTAAAAATATAGTGCAGTTAGTGCCTTCTTCAAGTCTGCTTTTGGCAGCCACAACAGAACATGAATAAGCGTTTTGCTCATTTTAGCATTGAACCATTCATAAGGGAGGGGAAAAATACTTTGGCAGAATCATCTGAAGACTGCTTTTTAGATTTTACTGGAATCAAAACAACCACAGTCTTGATTCCAAAGATGTCTGCTTATTTGTGCAAGGGTGATCTAAGAGTACACAAAGTACTGGTAAATGAAAGAAACAATATATAGTAAAAGGCTTTTGAAATTGGAAATGCTATATATTTGTTATAAAAGAGGAAGCTGTGTAGGGGAGAAGTGAAAGATCATTAATTTGGGAATGAGCTTGCTGCTGGTGCAGCTGCTGACTTCCTTTCCAGTATAAGTGTATACTTTTTTGGTGTGGGTGTGTGGGTGTGTGTGTGTGTGTGTGTGTGTGTGTGTTAAACTGAGAGGAGTGTGCCTGGAACTAACGTTGCCAAAGCAAAGGGTTTCATTTACTCCTTGTAGCATGAACGTGTGGAAGAGCTGGAAACATTTCAACAAAAACACAATTATTCTCCCATGTTGATTTTTAGGGGGGTTTGTTTTGTGCAAGTTGCAGAGGAGGGTGGTGGAGAGGGGGAGTAATTTCCTGAAACTCGGTATGTATACAAAAGAGCATTTGTACAGAAGGAAGAAAAAGTCAAGACTGGGATAAAAAACTGGCTTTCTCTGAAAAGAATTTGATTTCATGATCTTCATAAGTAGTCTCTGTGGAGACTCCAAACTGAAAGAGCGAAACAGTTTGACTCTCACAAACCAGGTTAGCAACAAGGAAACCCAAGTGTTTCCCATTTGGTAACAAAACCATCAGAAAGCTCTTCAGAATATTTCAGAAGGCTCCCTCCCCATCCCACCTTTCTCTATCCCACGCCACCACTTGAATGTTAAAATTACTGTAGGCCTAGACTTATTCTTTACATGAGGTGAAAGACAAGGATAGTTAGCTGATCTTCAGAAAAATAGGACTGGATCGAATGAAATTTAATGATACAGATGACAACATAATCTATGTATTTAATGACTATGCATGATCTTTGGCATTCTTGTAGTACTCAGAAATTACACATACGCTCTCCCTCCCTTTCTCCCCAAATGAACAAATACCTTTAAAAGCACACACTTTTTTTGCCAATACAATATTCAAGAAATTATTATAGAATTGAAATACTTTTCTGTAGCAACTGTTGTGGGGGGGAAAAAAAGCGAATGTACATTCCTATGGCAACATGCACATTCCACCCCATTTGTACAGTAGGAGAGCAAGTAGCATGCACGCCATGGCATGAAATGTTCTCTGGTTTACACACAGGAAATGTCAGACAGTTTGTAAAGTGCACTTTATTTCAAAAGTAAATTCATTTTTTTAAGGTAAAGCTCTTATATCCTTCTGTCTGATTTAGATTCTTAAAATTCTCTGGGAAGATGACTTTGGTTTTTATACAGATTGTTTAATTTCTCTTGACATAATGTGAGGTGCCAAGGTCTTCATGGTGACAAAGATAAGGGGTTGGTTTCTGAAGAGATTACTTTGAATCAGTTGCTTTAATAAAACACTGGATTTTGTTTTGCTTTGACCTGAATAAGTGTTCAATGGAAAACCGAAGCAGTGTAGAAAGAGCAGGTGTGAGTATCAGCATGCAGAGATTATTTTTTTTAATGTATCGATCACTGAAAACTCCACAAATAAATTAGTTTTATATTGCTGATAGTATTGTACAGAAATTATTTGTGCTGCATGAGATTTTTGTGTGTGTAATGTCTTGTGTCTTGAGATGAGAATACAGTCACACTGCTTTTAGTTGTCATGACCTACAAATGAGGGTAAGGGAGAAAATGACTAGATAAAGGCTAGATTCAGTCAACAAAATTATAAGTTGAGTGAGTCTGCAGCTATGTTAGACTGCCATATCTGATCCAATTTAACATTGCCAGGTAGCTCCTTGGCCCCAGGCACCACACTGAAGGCATGTCTATGCTGTAGTGCAAGGTGTGACTGTGGCATGTGTAGACTTATCCAAGCTAGCCCTTATCTAGGTAGTTTGAATAACAATAGTAGTGAAGCTGCTGCAGCACAGGCTGCACAACCCCACCCAGGACCCTGGATATGTACAGGAGGGGCTAGCCCATGCTGCTCCAGCTTCACTGCTGCTGTTGAAGCTAGCTAGATCAAAGCTGCAGTCAACAGTCACATTCTGATTGCAGTGTAGACTTACCATAACACTGAAAACATAATCAAAACTCCAAAGATGCATAATCATAGAACTGGAAGGCAAGACTAAGTATTATTTAGACCATCCCTTACTGGTGTTTGTCTAACCTGTTCTTAAAAATCTACGACTGAGATTCCACAGTCTCCCTAGGGAATTTATTCCCGTGCTTAATTACCCTGACAGTTAGTAAGTTTTTGCTAATGTCCAACCTAAATCTCCCTTGCTGCAATTTAAGCCCATTGCTTCTTATCCTATCCTCAGAGGTTAGAGAACAAATTTTCACCCTCCTCCTTGTAACAACCTTTTATGTACTTGAAAACTGTCATGTCCCATCCCAGTCTTCTTTCTTTTCCAAACTAAACAAACCTTTTTTTTAATCTTCCTTCATAAATCATGTTTTCTAGACATTTTAGTCATTTTTGTTGCCCTTCTCTGGACTTTCTCCAATTTGTCCACATCTTTCTTGAAATGTGGCATCCAGAACTGGACATATTACTCCACTTGAGGCCTAATCCGGGGTGCTCAAACTTACTGGCCCTCCGAGCCGCATACAACAATCTTCAGAAGTTTGAGAGCCGGAGCCCTGCAGCTGGGGTTTGGGGCTTCAGCCCCACTCCTGCTGAAGTCCCGAGACCCTCCTCCCCACTTGACAGAAGCTCGTACCCCACCACTTCACTGCAAGGTAGAGGTCCTGAGCTCTACCCCTCCCCCCCCCACCCCCACCCCAGTCTGGTAGACAGAGAATGGGGGACATACGGGGCATGCGAACCACAGTTTAACCACCATCAATGCGGAGTAGAGTGGAAGAATTACTTCTCATGTCTTGCTTACAACACTCCTCCTAATACATTCCCAAATGTTTGCTTTTTTTGCAACTGTGTTACACTGTTGACTCATATTTAGCTTGTGATCCACTATGACCCCCAGATCCCTTTCTGTAGTACTCTTTCCTAGGCAGTCATTCCCCAGTTTGTATGGGTGCAACTGATTTGTTGCTTCCTAAGTGGAGTACTTTGCATTTGTCTTTATTGAATTTCATTCTATTTATTTCAGACCATTTCTCCAGTTTGTCCAGATCATTTTGAATTTTAATCCTTATCCTCCAAAGCACTTGCAACTCCTCCCAGCTTGGTATCGTCCACAAACTTTATAAGTATATTCTCTATGCCATTATCTAAAATCATTGATGATGATATTGAACAGAACAGGACCCCACTTGATATGCCCTTCCAGCTTGACTGTGAATCACTGATGATTACTCTCTGGGAATGGTTTTCAACCAGTTATGCACCCACCTAAAAGAAGTTCCATCTAAGTCAGTGGTTCTCAACCAGAGGTACGCCTACCCTGGGGGTACGCAGAGATCTTCCAGGGGATACATCAACTCATCTCGATATTTGCCTAGTTTTACAACATGCTATGTAAAATGCACTAGCTAAGTCAGTATAAACTAAAATTTCATACAGACGATGACTTGTTTATACTGCTCTATATACTATACGCTGAAATGTAAGTACAGTATTTCTATTCCAATTGATTTATTTTATAATTGTATGGTAAAAATTAGAAAGTAAGCAATTTTTCAGTAATAGTGTGCTATGACACTTTTGTATTTTTAATGTCTAATTTTGTAAGCAAGTAGTTTTTAAGTGAGGTGTAACTTGGGGTACACAAGACAAATCAGACTCCTGAAAGGGGTACAGCAGTCTAGAAAGGTTGAGAGCCACTGATCTAGGTTGTATTTCCCTAGTTTGTTTGTAACAAGGTCATGAGAGACCATATTAAAGCCTTACTAAAGTCAAGATATACCACATCTACTACTTCCCCCTATCCACAAGCCTTGTTACCTGTAAAAAATAAAAAAGCTATTACGTTGGTTTGACATGATTTGTTCTTGAGAAAACCATGCTGTTTCTTATCACCTTATCTTCTAGGTGTTTACAAATTAATTGCTTAATTAATTGCTTAATAATGTATTTATGTATCAGTGTATTTATGTCAGAATTCAAGCATTTGGATTCTGTTGGATAGCTGACCAAGAAAATTCCTGTTTTATTAAAAACAGTGAAAATGCTTTCTCTGTAAGCTTGACAAATTCAAACTGGAAATAAGATGCAGTTTTTTAACAGTCTGGTAAATTAATCATTAATTCTAGGTAGCAAAAATTAATCGAACAAATACGTTATTGTCTTTGGGCATGAGTTTGATCTAATTTGTGCCCATGTCAATCAGGAGTAAGAGAGACTCTCCCTCCTTCTTGTATATTGTACTAGTTCTAGAGTAAATTGAGGATTTGGGTTATGCAGTAACTCTTGTGTGGCTTTGCAGCTTCTGTCCTTGATCACTGTTTACTACATGGTCCAGAGGAGAATTATTAAAGGGAAACAGTGAACTTTCTGTTCAATTATGCCAAAACATGCTGTGTTGTTAATGTTGCTAAGTAACAATTCAACAAATACCTGTATATTGATCTTTAAGCCAAGGTGTCATTACTTTCTGGTCTATACTCACATTGGCCTTGGCTACACTGGCGCTGTACAGCGCTGCAACTTGCTGCGCTCAGGGGTGTGAAAACGCCCCCCCCCCCAGCGCAGCGAGTGCAGCGCTGTAAAGCGCCAGTGTAATCAGCGCCTGCAGCACTGCACACTCGCTCGCAGCGCTGCAAGCTACTCCCCTCGGAGAGGTGGAGTACTTGCAGCGCTGCAAGAGCTCTCGCAGCGCTGGCGGCGCGACTACACTTGCGCTTCACAGCGCTGCTGCGGCAGCACTGTGAATTCTCAAGTGTAGCCAAGGCCATTGTTTCATACATTTTTCCATTAGTGTATTTACATTTTTAGAGGCTAACTCTGATATTAAAAAAACCCACAAACCTCTCTATATAGATATTTTTGTACAGGCCAAAACGTACAGCATGGTAAAATTAAGAAAAAAAAAAATCCTGTAATGTACTACTACTTCTGGTCTACTCATGTCCTATTTTAGGCACACAGAGCAACAACAACAACAAAAGCTGTAAGTGCTATCAAAATTGCATTGGTTTAGGTTCTGACTTCATTGCTTGCAGTGACCTGAGGCTAAATGCTTTTAGTGCAGTAAAATTAAAAAGGAGATAACACAGTATAAATTATATTTGCATCTCTCTCTCCTAGGATAAAATATTAATATGTGTAAAACTTTAGAATACTGTAGCTGAGACATTCATTCTACAGGTTTTCTGTTGTATATTTACCAAATACATAATCTTGTTTTCTAATAGAACTTTCAACTCCAAACATAACCTGAGAGAAACTCTGCTGCCCCTAAAGTACAATGGAATATTTGCTATGAAAGATTTTGAAATGCACCACATCATCTGCTGTTTAGTAGAATGCACAAATAGCATCATTTAAAACCAGAGTATCTACTGTATCTTTATTACAGTCAGTTCTAAGTTCTGCAGTTCATCGGCTTGAAATCTGTGCATTCCTGAAAAACAGTACTCCCTATTTGAGAGGTAAATACTCACCCCCTCTAGTGATTATGGATCATATTTTGACATTTTGCAACTACCTTTTTCCTAGTCAGGCAGATAAGCTCTTGTGAATAGTCAGGGAGTCCCCCAGCATCCCAATACTGGAGTGGAATGTTCTCTATTTGACGAATGTTATCAACTGGGAAAGCATTTTTAAGGAGCTGCTATTGGGCTCTCGAAGTTTGTTCAATCCCAAACATCCAACACTAAGGACAATCTAGGGTGTATCTGCAGAAGTTTCTTCCTGTTGCTACCTCCCATACTGGCCTTTGTGATGGAACCCTTTACTGCTGGACTCTTCATCAAAGTGAGGAAGGACATTCATAGTATACAAGTGATGGAGGTAGAAGTTTCCTTATTATTTGAGCTATTAGGTATAGAGCTGAATGAAGGACAATAATTCTGTTTCCCAGCAACTTTTAAGGTTTCAAAATTTGTTTTCATTCTTCATTTGAGTGAAAACAAAACCCTTCGAACATTTTAGCAAAAATGGAATTGTGCCAAAATATCCATTTTTTGGGAATGATATGAGAGTATTTCAAGGCGATTGTGGATGCTGGTGTAGGTAACATGGTGATTAGGGCACAGAGCTGAGGAGTCAGAAGACCCAGGTTCCAGGCCTGGTCTACACTAGGGGGAGGGAATCTATCTAAGTTACACAACTATTGCTACGTGAATAACGTAGCTAAAGTCAACGTACTTAGATCTACTTACCGCGGTGTCTTCACTGCTGTAAGTCAACGGCTGATGTTCTCCCGTCGACTCCGTTTAAGCTCCTCGTTCTGGTGGAGTACCAGAGTCGACAGGAGAGCACTGTTTTTTTTCACACCCCTGAGTGAAGGTTTCAGTGCTGTAAGTGGCAGTGTAGACAAGGCCTCAGACTCCTTGACTAAAGACTGGGTGTTGCACAGATAACTCTCCCTACTTCAGACTGCAGAGGAGAAGGATGATGACATGGTGTGGATTTTATTACTTGGATATCACTTGCGTCATGCCATATGTTTATATGGTTTTTACACAAACAGATAGCTGCAGTCCTGCCCTGAAGATGCTACAGTCCAAGCTACATAGGACACACTGAAGGCAAGAGGTGGGGCACTAGTTCAAGAAAGGGAAGGTTGTGGAAAGGGAGCTAGAAGATAGGAAAGAAGTGGGTATGAAGGAGACGGGAGCGGTCATTAATAAGGGCCTTTCGTAGGCCAATAAAAGAGGCCCAAGGGGAACATGATAGTAGTTGTAAAAGAGTGTGAAGGGAGGAAAGAGTACAGTAATGTGGAAGGTGCTCTAGGGAAGTTGGAGGAAATAAGATGAGAGATCTAGACAAGGCAAAATTATTACTGTCTTGAAGATGAGTTGAAGGAGCATAAATTTGATGTGGTAAAATGCCCGAAATCAGTGAAGGGATTTGAGCGGAATGATGTGACTAGAGAACATGGCAGATTCAGGTGGTAGTACTAATTTAACTCCCATAGGCCTTTTTCATCTCCTTGAGATGATATTTTCTCCTGAGAATCAAGGCTAGAAAACCACACGAGGCTGAGAATTCTCTTTCCCAAGTAGTTCTGTATCTCAGTCCAGAGCAACAAGGAAAGAATGACTGTTTTTATTTATATTTTTCCTTATCTTGTCTTCTGCCCTGGGAAAACTTTTTCCATTAACACACTGGATGTCACAGAGCTAGTATATCTGATTTTCCAGGAGTTAGCTATTCTGGAAAGCAAAGGATAATGCTGTGTTGAATCAGAGATCTTGGCTAATACCATTCCTGTAAAATACTATTGAGCCATTTTCATCTACAGAGCTCTTTGCAAGCGCTAGTCTTCATGCCACCCCTTATTTAGTTAGGTAAGATCCTTGTACATTTGAAGTAAATGAAGCCGAGGTCAAATGAATTGTCTGAGGTCACAGAGAGAGCATTGCAAAGACAGGTGACTGTAGCCTTTGGTTTCACTAGGTTGACAGAATGATTAGAACTCTAATCAGCAACTAAGTTACAATGATTGATGTAGATTTACCACTGCATCAATTCAACTTTACATTAGTATAATTTCAGACTTGAATCAATTTACATTGTTGTAAATGTGGATTAACAAAAGGTGAATCAAGCTCAATGACTGTAACTTGCACTAACTGATTCTCTTTTGAATAAAAATGAAGAATCTTTTATGCCCAGTTTTCAAACTCCAAACAAGAATTAGTGTTCACCCACATGTACTTGAAAATGCCGAGGTGTATGTGTAAGGCATCTTATCATACATCTTTCAGTCTCATGCATCCTTTCTGCCTATACCATTCCATAGTCCTGTAATTTGTTGTGATTCTGAAATCATGTTTTGGGATTGACAATCAGGAGATATACCTATATCTATCTCATAGAACTGGAAGGGACCTTGAAAGGTCATCGAGTCCGGTCCCCTGCCTTCACTAGCAGGACCAAGTACTGTCCCTGACTCTTTTTTTCTTTGCGCGCCCCAGATCCCTAAATGGCTGCCTCAAGGATTGAACTCACAACCCTGGGTTTAGTAGGCCAATGCTCAAATCACTGAGTCAAGCAAACTCTCCATCCTCCTGCCACATCATCGTGTTGACACTTTTTACCTTTAGCCTGTATTATTTTTCACACTTTTAGTGTATACATATTGTTTTAAATAAAAATGCTTTTTAAACAACAAAAGAGGAACATTTGTATAATAAAAGTAGCTTTTTATCTTTGAATGCAAAGGATGTGCTTGCGGACACCTATATTTGTATTCACAAATGGGCATTTTTGTGTCTATGGGCTCATTTGTGCACTCAAATGTGTGGTTTGGTGGGCACCAAAGGGAGGCATTCATGGCTTTTTATGAGTTAATCCATTCTGCCCTGTTTTATGCACTACCCTACACCACTGAAGTCTGTGGGGAGCACAGAATGCAAATCAGGACAGAAGATGACATATTGAGCCCATGTTTCACAATCTGCTCCTCAGGGTCTGACTTCAATCCACGCGGCAAAACAACTTATAATTGAGGTTGAAACCTTTTGGGCTCAGTCCTCCCCCAAAAAGAAGTGACAGAACTCTGTAATTAATTATGAGCAGGATCCAACCCCTTAACTCACTGCACTGTACCTAGGGTGACCAGATGTTCCGATTTTATCGGAACTGTCCCGATATTTGCTTGTTTGTCCCGCGTCCCGACTGATCTTCGGTCGGGTCACTGGACAAACGAGTAATTTTACCCTCCGCTCCAGCTCACAGGCAGAGCCCGGAGGGGCTCTCGCCCCCACTGCCCTGACTCTGCCCCCTTCTTCCCCCCCATTGGATCCGTCGCCAAATCCCCGCCCTGGTCCCGCCTCTTCCCCAACCACGCGGCATTCCTCCTCTCTCCCAGGCTTGCACACGGGCCATGGCCGGGGCCGGGAGCACAGCGCGGAGGCTGCTCCAGCCCTGCAGCCCCCGGGGCAGTGCGATGGGTCCGGGAGCAGCGCGGAGCGGGCAGGGGGTGGAGACATGCGTGGGAAGGACAAGCTCCTGCCGGGAGGGGCCGGGCCGGGCCCAGCTGCCTGGTTCGACCCCAGCCTGGGTGGGTCCCTGAGATCCCCGCGGCCGGAGAGGGGCTGCCCGGGGTTGCGGGGGCAAGTGTCCCAGGCGGGGTGGAGTGGAGCAGCCTCTGCTGCGGGGCCGATGCGACAGAGCCCGGGAGCGGCCGGGCCGGGAGCTGCAGGAGGGCCCGGAGCGCGGCTCGGCTGCTCAGCTCGGAGCCCAGGCTGGGCCCGGGAGCGAGGGGATGGGGGAGCTGGAGGTGTATCGGGGGTTGGAGCCGAGAGTTGGGTGGAGACGGGGCTGTGCCACTGCTGCGTGGGGGTGGGGTGCTCAAGCTTTTTTTTTTTTTTTTGCTCTTCTCCCACCCCCACCCCGCGTCCCGATATTTCATCTTTGTCATCTGGTCACCCTAACTGTACCCAGGTATTGCACCACATGTGAAACTATACATTGCAAACTGCTTGGATGTTGGTCCATGCATACCAACATGAGCTATGGATGACACTACAGTATTTTGATTTATGTGAAGCTTTCCGTTTAGGACAACACTTTATATTAGTGGCTTAGTTTTTCTTTATTCTTCTTACTACTATTTTGTTTTATTTACGCGATTGCTCACTGTGCCTTATGCCCTTTTTCAAACCCTCAAAGATGGTGTTGGCTCTCAGCCTGCTCACAATCTAAGCAGATAAAAGCAATGGCCTCATAAAATGCATGACTATTGTGTGAAGCCTGGATGGAGCAAAGTATGTAGAAGGTAAGACTGGGGAGCTAACAATCAGATAAGGTTATGATGCAAAGGTCTGTGTAAGTCTTTTAATCAGAGTGTCAATACTGTTTTGTCACATTCACTTATGTACTGTAGTGATGTTTGTCATTGTTTCTTTTCCACTGCTATAACCACAACCTTTAAATCAATATAGTAATAAATAATTTTAAAAAGTCATATTCCAAGTTTAATCTCAAGTTTAATTTTTACATTCTTTGAAAAAGAAGGTGATTACTGTAGTGAATGGCATGTCATGGATTATGGAAGTAAATAGATATAAAGTTTCATCCATTAAATGTAAGTTTATAGTTGTGTTGTAATATGAGAAAATTAAGTTGTTTTTGTATATGGCTCTTTATTAAGCGGCTTTCTTTCTTCTCTTAGCCTACATCAGTCACAGAGGGAGAAATGTGAAGTTTAAACTGTTATGAAATAGGTTATATTTAAGTCTAGATTCTTTTTCCAAGACACATTGTTTATTTGTTCATCTTTGCTGTTTTATGGATGATGGAACTGAGACTAATCGTTTCACAAAGCCAGTCATCTACAAAACTATAGTAGCAGTTGTTGCCATGTATGGCTGTATATGAAATTTCAGTGTTTGATATGACTGTTTTCCATTTGTAAAAATAGAAGGAAAGTTTTTACCTCAACTCAAATGACATGTGTCAGAGTTGTATTTTAATCAAATCTTTTAATGTGGAAGATTTAGATCTATTTCTCTTTTACTTATGCAAATTGTTGGGCTTTTTTAAAGAGGGGACAGCTTTGGGGTTTCTATAACTTTCTGTGATGGAAACATTTTAACAATGTCTGTTGGATGGACTGTGTGAAGATAAATGATGCATATGTGACTGCTAGCAAGATGCCCGAGGTCCCAGTAGAATAAACATGAATTGTTGATTGGCAAACCGCTCTTAGGATCACAATCAATTAGACACAATATGATTTTGTATATTTGAGTAGTATCTCTTCTGCTAGACACTATTTTACGTAGGATAGCTCTCTGCCAGGTTTGTTTGGTTTTTTGGGGGGGGGGGGGAGAGGATTTAATTTATATGGTTTGATTAGTCTACGGGGATATTTCTGATGTAGTGCTGGGCCTAAAAAGTGTAGAACCCCTGGTACAGTAAAGGAACTCAAAATTTGTCTTGAATGTAGGTTTAAACTAAAATTGTGTTACAACAAGCAATCAATATTATGATCAGTCGCAAGACATAATTTATTGCACTTGTGGCGTTTAGGCATTGATCAATCTGCTGTAATTTTGTTTACCACTTAATGAAATGTTATAGAGAAAGAGGATGGTAATACCTCATGGTAAGGTAAGGCAAACTATTAATGCATAGGCACTGCAAAAATGTCATTTCACTAATTTAAGTTTTAGATCAATAGGTTTTTTTGTTGTTGTTGTTGTTGTTTGTGGGTTTTTGGTTTTTTTTTTTTTTTTTTTTTTTTTTTTTTTGGTCATCAGGGCGAGGACTTATCCTTCTCCAGTGTTCAAGTGTTTTCTTCCAAGTCACCTTTTCACATCATAACCCCCAGGATCACAAGGTGCCGCAACTATCCTTGATTAAAGGCTGTATGGGACTCACTTCATAGTTCATCAATACTGCTAAATGCTTGCCATATGTATTACTATGGAACAATGCAAAGCACAAGGGCTAGACATTTGACCTCTGCAGTGCTCACCATCCATACCAGCCTATGTAATGAGAGTTTATCTCTCAGGCATCAGCACAAAGTACTTAACCATAGGGCAGGTCCAAATTTTAAATAGTAAACACATTTGCTAAGCTTACAATTTAAATAGGATATTTTAGTGCTATTACTAGTCAATAAAGATTATGTAATAATACTGCTTTTGACTATAACATAAGATATTCAACCACAATATCTAATTTCACAGAAGCATGAATCTGAAGATATTAAGAGCCTAATTTTCCTTTTACCTAAGTTTCTAACTTTTGTTAGATCTCTCATTTATGCTAGTGTAAATTAGGAGTAGCAAAATCAAACCCTAAGGAAGTAAAATATAGTGTTAAAAAAACAACAGAGGAAACCACTAGTTTGACAGTCTTAACAGCCATTAGGACTGAGAAAATTCAACTTTCATTTAACCTACTAAGAATCATACACTTAAAACAGTGTTGTTTAAAAACTTACAATATTTAAAATGTTTTGGTCAATTAAACAGCTGTTTTGACCATTGGCTTTGAATCAAAGGGCTACGGAATAAGACAAGCCAGAGGAAAAGGTGAGCAGCAATGCAGAGGGTGAGTGAGATGGGAGAGGTGGACTGTGCAGTAGGGTATGTTTTTGTATTGACAGATGGGAGTCAGGGAATTGAGGAGAGGAAATGAGCAAGGCATGGTGACTACAGCTTGAGTGCTTTACAAAATAGGTATGGGGTTTTTTGAAGAAGGAGGAGAATGAAGGAAGTGATATTGGTACACTAATAGAGAAACAAACTCTTGCAATTGTACAGTGTGACATGGAGGAAGTCACAGAATCAAGAAGGCAACTGAGGGAAAATAAAATTAGACGTTTTCAAATTTGCCTTAAGATCAAACGTTCTGGTTAATTTAACAGCTGTTTTCTAGTCTCACCATCTTGTCATTTGTTAACTCCTCTTTCCCGCTTTCCTTACATCCAGTTATTTGTCAGATCCTGCTGCAGCTGTCTCCACATCATTTCCAAAATATCTCCCTTCTCCTTTCTGATTTCCAATTTACTAGTCCATTCTTGTAATAGATTATTGCAGCCACCTTCTCTCTGTTGTGCCTCATGTCATCTTTGTCCCCACTATCTCCAGTCAGTTCAAATTTCATCTGTCAGTTGATTTATATTCTTGCCACATGGGGCTTGTATCTGATAGCCTTTGGCCTTTCCCTTGCTTCCAACTTATTTTCTGTATCAAGTGCAAGTTTCTCCTTTGCACTGCATGTTTCCATCTCTGTCCAAGACTCCTGAACTCTCTTGCTCCTTATGCTCTGCCCAACCTTGTCTCTTGTCACCGCCTTTGACTCCCGTCCCCATACCTAGTTCCCTTTTGTGCGTGGAAGTCCATACGCCATGACTACCTTCCTATTAATATATAACAAGACCTCTCCTCCTTCAATATTCTTGAAATAACTCTGTTCGATCAAGCATTCTAGCTGTAATTGGCCAAACTCTATCTTGTCCTGTCCTGTTTGCTTGTTTCTTATGCCCTTCGGTGACAGTGGTGACCTATTATAGTTTGGTATGCATTTATGAGGCTGCATAAATGATTACAGTATCTGGATTGCATTCTGTTTGTTCTACAGAAATGACTGATATACATTTTTATCTTACCAAACATCTTTGTAGTGTCAGTGTGGACTGTGGCATACTTGTGTGCTCCTGGCAAACACAGATCTGCACATGCAGATATAGGTGCAGAGACGCACCTGTCATTTGCCTACTTAGACCAATCCAACAGCTGAAATATATTGGATCTATATTTAATGTCACAGCACCTGTTGCTGCATTCCAAGAAAGGAGACAAATAAGGAGTAAAATGCCAGACTACGTTCGTCACCCTATTCTGTGTGACTGGGTCAGCCTTCTTTGTTTTTCAAGTACACAGTATATTTTAGAATGTGGCTCTATAATAGCAACCCTATGTGTATAAAAAAGTATTACATCTGAATCGTTTTCTTCTTGTCAAGGCAGTGTAAATAAAAACACCCATGGCTTCTAGTGGGAAGAGTGGGCAAGCCTTTAAAAAAGCTTTGTGAATCTCCTAACTAGCTACGGTATATATCATGTGATACAGGGGGTGGCTGTGGAAAGCTCAGGCATGTAAAACCAGAATAACTTGTTGGTGCAGATTGCTCTCATTGGGCAGCAAAACCCTATACACACATTCTTGTTTGGAATAGCCTCATTCACCACCCCGTCCACTCCTCCCCACCACACATACTCTTCTTGGGGCTTTTTGTTTGCCTGGCAACTGACTCTTCCCACCTTTTATAGTCAGAGATCATTTGTGTCCAGCTAGCTTAGCCAAGCCAAGGCATTTTCTGTTGCAACAACCATATATTGCATATGACTTTGTGAACCCATTGGCAAAGAGATAACACTTTCCCTTCTAGCGTCCTACAAAAAAGAGGATATAGGGCAGAGGTTCTCAGGACAAATTTTTTGGTGGCCTCAGAGTGTGGTCACTCTCACACTTTTTCCCAAAACAAATAAATATGCACATATATACACATCCAAATAATTGTAATTTATTTATTGCTAGCTAGAAAGTTTGTTGTTAAGTGGTATTAACAAATATCACTTTTCACAGCATACTTACTCAGCCCCGGCAAACCGATGGGCAAATTAAGCCCTGGATAGGGGTTTGGAGGAGACAGTCAGGGGCCAGAGTCTGAAGCCCCATAGCCAGAGCCTATTGACCCACCACCCCAGGGCTGAAGCCCAAACCCTGAGCCCCACCGCTCCTGGGAAGGTGGGGAACTCACCAGGTGGCTGCTCCAGCATTGTGTCCCAGCTGTCTCCAGAGTGGGCAGGGCCCATCCCCTGCTTGCAGCCCTAACAGCCAACACTAAGGCGGTGCATCCAGGAGCAACGGGGAGGGGGAGGGGTTGCTGCTTTGCCCTCCCCCCCAGTCACAGCCCAGGAGGCTGTGGCCGTAAAAAAAAGCCCATGGTGGCCGCATTTGAGAAACACTAGGGTATCTTATCCATATTATGGTTCTGGAGACTTTTTGTTTCTATTCCTCCACAACTCTCTGTTCTGAGGGGACTCTGCCAGACTTACTTTCTTTTGTTCCCCCGCCTGCAGCTGACACAGCTGACTGCATGGCCTTATCCAGTCTTCTTCGGCTATCCCTCAATGTGAGGATGATGTCTGCCAAGGGGGTTCATTGGTGGGTTTTTAAGTGGCTGAGGAGCCCAATTCGTGCCCTGCAGATTTTCCCACAGAAGTGACAGGTGTAATCTTGGAGGAGATGTAGTTGTTGGCTGGACTGTTGTGCCCTTTCTTTCCTCTTTTGTCACTTCTATCTCATGAGCACATCTGCTCTCCTCAAAGTGAGTTGTGCCTTGGTGTATGGTGTGGCGCCACTGTGTTCTGTTCCAGGCCGAGTCCTTCCGGTTTGTTGGGTTGATGCCTCCCTTTTTAAAGTGTTCTTTCAGTATGTCTTTGAAGTGCTTCCGCAGCCCTCCGCAAGCCCTTCTTCCTTGACTTAACTGAGAAAAGAGTACTTGCTTCAGGAGGCGAGTGTCAGGCATATGTACAGAGTGGCCAGCCCAGCTGAGTTGGTGTTTCATGACCTGCGCTTCTATACTGCTGAAGTTGGCTGCAGAGAGAGCGCTGATGTTAGTGCGTCGCTCTTCCCAGCTGATCCTGAGAATCCTCCTGACGCAGCACTGTTGGAACCACTCCAACCAGGAATTAGCTAGCAGCCTTTATGCTCCAAGAGTGGGATAACCCACTTCTATACGCTGCAAACTATGTCCATGCAACACCTCTTGTTTACTATTTATCCTAGGCTTCAGGGCCTGAGATTAGTTGCTTGTTCCAGGTCTTTCAGTGTAAATATTAAAATGATTATAAATTGCTTGACTAATCAACATTTTTATAGCACTAGATGGGGAAAAGTTGTAGCAAGAATCTTTTAAGACTTGCCTAAGGTACATAATGATAAACTCCCAGGTCAGGGGCCAGAAACATGCACATTTCATGCATTTAAAAAACTTGGTTTAAACATTTTTTCTAACTAAAACTGACATTCACATAGAAATCTGAATATTTTCCTTCATAAAGGTGTGAGTGGCAAGGTGCATAGGAGAGAAATGAGTGGAAATGAACATTTTTCTATAGAGGGGGTATGATCTACAACCCTTTATTTTTAGGGGCTTGGGGCCAAAGTGCAGGCTTGGAGAGTTGTGAGTTACAGAGGGCCTAGAAAGTGAAGTGTAACTCAGAATGGATTAAACCTTTGGGAAGGGAAGAGGTGTTAACTGCCAGTGCTCTCCCTCAGGGTTGATGATGGGGAGCAGGGAAGCTCTAGATTACAGCAGGAGTTTGAGGCTTTTGATTCAGTGTATCCGTGGTGTCATAACTTTTCCAGCCAACACTGCCCATTTTTTCGATTGTGCTAATACTGTAAGACAACCTCTCCAGTGCAGCTGAAGTTGTGGAAGATTTGCACAGCTGCATCCACTTCTCCCAGTAGACTTTCCATCTCTGGGGGTCTCATAAGGGTATGTACCAGCTCCTCAATTAATCTGGTCCATTGGGAGTGAGAACTGTGTCCTCTTTGGGACAGAAATGAAGATTCGAGGATTGTGACTTGATCTGTGTGTCACTCTTAAGCTTATAATGTCTGTGGAATCAGTTCGAAGCGATGGAAACAGCTACAAGCATGGTGAAGAGTTATTTTTGTTTATAATATCACTAAATTCAGTCATCACTGGAATGTGTGATCTGTTACCATCCAGTTCTCGAATTCTCAGCCATTTTCAGATTTATGCATCACACCAGTGTGACAGCATGGGCTTTCAGCTACTGATGTTGATGTAACATACATAGACTTCTATAAAGCATTTGACTTAATACCACACGACGTCTTGATTAAGAAACTAGAACAATACAAAATCAGCGAGGTACATGTTAAATGGATTAAAAACTGGCTAATTTAGTCTCAAAATGTAATTGTAAATGGGTAATCATCATTGAATGGTTGTTTTTCTAGTGGGGTCCCGCTGGGATCAGTTCTTGGCCCTATAGTACTTAATACATTTTCAGTGACCATAGAAGAAAATATAAAATCATTACTGATGAGACTTGCAGATGACACAAATATTGCGAGAGTTGTAAATAACAAAGAGGACATGTCAGATACCGAGTGGTGCGGATCACTTTGTAAACTGAGCTCAATTAAAATATGCCTTTCAATAGGGCAAAATGTAAGTTTATACATGTAGGAATAAAGAGGTAGGCTATCTTTACAGGATTGAGGACAGTATTCTGAAAAGCAGTGACTTAGGGTCACGGTGGATAATCAACTGAACGTGAGCTCCCAGTTACTCCTGGGGGAATAATGGCCACTGCACCTGCACAGAATTCATGTTCCCCACATATTTCTTTGCTTCTCCACAGAAAAATGACTTTCTGACAGGGAAGCAAATGGAAGCTGCAAGAGCAGTCATGCACCACTTCCTAGCTGTGCAGGTACATCATTTCAGGCATCTAGCAGACAGGTAAATCACCACAGGGCTGGGGACACCCCAGCCAGTGGTTCCTACCCTCAGCTGGGATCAACTGCTAGTCCCAGCTGGGCTGGAGGTAGGAGAGGATGGGATTTCCTCTTCCCCTGTAAGGAGTGGTTGGAGCTGTGTCAGACCTACCCCCAGAAACCTCTCCCAGCTGCAGGAAGTTCAGCATCCTCCTCTGCTTCATGCCCCCATCACTCCTCAGGGGAGGGGGAGCTGCTCCCCCATCTGCCCCAACCCCCATGCATCCAGACCTCCCAGACACCCCTGCCAAGTCTCACCCCATACACCCAGAACCCCCTAGCTCTCCATACCCAAACCTCACCCCATTGAACCTCAATCCCTGGTCTGGAGCCCTCTGCACCAGATCCCCTGCCTCCAAACCCTGCACCCAAACCACCCTCCATGAGCTCCCTGCACACCCTAATGAGCCCCGCCCCCTGCACTACCCTAAGCCCCCACATCCAGACCCCTACACCACTGACCCCCCAACTATCTGCACACCTGGCGCAGAGGGGCAGGGCTCCAGGGTGTTTCTGGGGCAGACCCAGGCCTTGTGCTGTGTCAGGGTCGAGTGCAGCCTCACTACTGAGTCTGTGTCCCGGGGGTGGGGAGGCTGCAGAGTGATCTCTCACCTTTGTGCAGCCAGTGGCCTGTGCTCCCCATTGCCATGCTGGAGCCTTTGCATTTATTTATTGTCAAATAAAACTTGCAGAATTTTAAAATATTGTGCACAGAGTTTTGAAATTTTTGGCGCAGAATGCCCTCAGGAATATCCCAGTGCAACGCTGTGGCTAAAAGGACTAGTGTGATCCTTGGATGTATAAATAGGGGAATATTCAGTAGAAGTAGGGAGATTAGTATTATCTCTGAATGTGGCACTGGTGCGACTATTACTAGAATACTATGACCAGTTCTGGTGTCCACAAATCAAGAAGGATGTTGACAAATTGGAGAGTCTTAAAATAAGAGCCACAAGAGTGATTAAAGGATTGGAAAAACTCCTTTGGTAACTCAGTCCATTACATGGAATAAGTATGGTTCTACAATCATGGAATCATAGAACTGGAAGAAGCCTCGAGAGGTCATCTAGTCCAGTCCCCTGCACTCATGGCAGGACTAAGTATTATCTAGACCATTCCTGACAGGTGTTTGTCCAACCTTCTCTTAAAAAATCCCCAATGATGGAGATTCCACAACCTCCCTAGGCAATTTATTCCAGTGCTTAACCACTCTGACAGTTAGGAAGTATTTTGTAATGTCCACCCTAAACCCCCCTTGCTGCAATTTAAGCCCATTGCTTCTTGTCCTATCCTCAGAGGTTAAGAACAACATTTTTTTCTCCCTCCTCCTTGTAACAACCTTTTATGTACTTGAAAACTGTTATCAGTCTTCTCTTCTCCAGACTAAACAAACCCAATTTTTTCAAACTTCCCTCAGAGGTCATGTTGTCTAGACCTTTAATCATTTTTGTTGCTCTTCTTTGGACTTTCTCCAATTTGTCCACATCTTTCCTGAAATGTGGCGCCCAGAATTGGACACAATACTCCAGTTGAGGCCTAATCAGCGCGGAGTCAAATGGAAGAATTACTTCTCCTGTCTTGCTTACAATACTCCTGCTAATACATCCCAGAATGATGTTTGCTTTTTTTGCAACAGCATTACACTGTTGACTCATATTTAGTTTGTGATCCACGGTGACCCCCAGATCCCTTTCCGCAGTACTCCTTCCTAGGCAGTCATTTCACATTTTGTATGTTCCTTCCTAAGTGGAGTATTTTGCATTTGTCCTTATTGAATTTCATTCTATTTACTTCAGACCATTTCTCCAGTTTGTCCAGATCATTTTGAATTTTAATCCCATCTTCCAAAGCACTTGCAACCCCTCCCATCTTGGTATCGTCCGCAAATTTTATAAGTGTACTCTGTATGCCATTATCTAAATCATTGATGAAGATATTGAATAGAACCGGACCCAGAACCGATCCCTGCGGGATCCCACTCGTTCTGCCCTTCCAGCATGACTGTGAACCACTGATAACTACTCTCTGGGAGTGATTTTCCAACCAGTTATGCACTCACCTTATATTAGCTTCCTCTAGGTTGAATTTCCCTAGTTTGTTTATGAGAAGGTCATGGCGAGACAGTATCAAAAGCCTTCCAAAATCAAGATCTACCACTTCCCCCCCCCATCCTTAAGGCTTGAAAGCTATTAGGTCTAAGAAAGCTATTAGGTTGGTTTGACACAATTTATTCTTGACAAATCCATGCTGACTGTTATTTATCACCTTATTATCTTCTAGGTGTTTGCAAATTGATTGCTTAATTATTTGCTCCATTATCTTTCCAGGTACAGAAGTTAAGCTGACTGGTCTGTAATTCCCCGGGTTGTCCTTAATTCCCTTTTTATAGATGGGCACTATATTTGCCCTTTTCCAGTCTTCTGGAATAACTTAGCTATCATTATATTTACTTAGCTATCGTTATATTTAGCAAGTTTTTCTTAATATGTAACCTCAATCTCCCTTGTTGCAGAGTAAGCCCATTGCTCCTTGTCCTACTTTCAGTGGATATGGAGATTTGATCACCATTCTTTTTATAACAGCCCTTTCCCTATTTGAAGACTGTTAGTAAGTTCCCCCCTCAGTTCTTGTCTCAACACTAAATGTGCCTAGTTTTTAACCTTTCCTCATAGGTTAGATTTTGTAAATCTTTTATCATTTCTGTTACTCTTCTCTGGACTCTCTCCAATTTGTCCACGTGTTTCCTAAAATGTGGCACCCAGAATTGGACACAGTTCTCCAATTGAGGCCTCCCCAGTGCCAAGTAGAGTGGAACAGTTTCCTCATATGTCTTACACATAGTACTGTTTTTAATACACCCCATAGTAATATTAGCCTTTTTTGCAGCTGCATCACATTGTTGGCTCATATTCAGTTTATGATCCACTATAACACCTAGATCCTTTTAGCAATACTACTGGACAACCAGTTAGGCTCCGTTTTGTATTTGTGCATTTGATTTTTCCTTCCTAAGTGTAACAACTTGCACTTGTCTTTACTGAATTTCATCTTGTTGATTTTTAGACCAATTCTCCAATTTGTTAAGGTCCTTTAGAATTATAATCTTGTTCTCCGAAGTTCTTGCAATGCCTCCCAGGTTGGTGTCATCCGCAAAGTTTATAAGCATACTCTTCACGCCATTATCAAAGCCATAAATGGAAATATTGAATAGTACTTGACCCAGAACCTGCAGGACCCCACTAGATATGCCCTCCCCGTTTGATAGTGACCCATTGATAACTACTCTGAGTACAATCTTTCTAACAGTTTACCCACCTTCTAGTAATTCCACCTAGACTGCATTTCGCTGGTTTTCTCAAAGATTGTCATGTTTGGACTGTGTCAGAATCTTTACTAAAATCAAGATGTATTACGTCGACTGCTCCTCCCCATCCACTAGACTAGTAATCCTGTGGGGTTTTTTAACCCTTACAGGAGATCAGATTAGATAGTCACGCTGGTGCCTTCTCACGTTAAAATGTATTCTAAGTATAGATCATATTTTCAGAGTGATTACCTTGTGGATCTGCCTCATTTCCTATAGCCATCATGTAACTTCCTTGTGCCTACCATAATAATTGCCTATATGGAGACATTTGATATTCGGAAGACATTTAATGAAGGTTGTTGCTTTGTCATTTTTGAAATAAGTTAGATGCTCTTTTTTGCTCTTCATTTGATATTCCCCTCATATCTATTGTATTCCTTTCTCTCTCCTTGCTATTACTTCTGTTCTTTAGTTTTCTTCTCCCCTGGACTGACTGTCCAAGCTATCTGGTCCTCTCCTCCCTCTATTCCACTGGATATTCTGTTTAGCTGTTTCAGTCCCTTTTCTCTCCACTCCTACTGTTGTTTGGCAGCTCCAGTCCCATTGCTGGCTCTGTTCCATGTGGCTGACTCCTGTTTCCTCTCCTCCGTAGTATCAGTTCTTTGTTAAAGCAGCTAGGGTGGCTTCTTGTTTTCAGCTACTTTTGAACACCCGTAGTAGCACCTAAAAACAAGGAGCACTAGTGCCAGCCAGCTTGCTGCAGAACACTGGCATGTGTTCTGAGGACCACAGTCTGGGAACTGCTGCAGTACATTAAGGAATGTTTTGAGCTTTATTTTTTTTAAAGAACTAAATTTAATATGCTTTAACCCAAGATATGATCTGTAGTATTTATTGCACATTAGAATCGAAGCATCAAGTCTTTCATTAAAAAGATAATGTCCAAAGGCTTAGAAAATGTGACACTAATTAGGAAGAAGCTATACATTATGATGGCAGAGTTCAAAACATCAGGTTGCCTCTCTTATAGTTTTATCTTTATGATCAGTGCACAGTAAAATGTGTGGCAGAGACAGGGTTCTGGGAATACACACAGGATTGTCTACTTTTGCCTGCTGCAGATTTTATCCACTCATCTGTCAAAAGCTGCTCCTGCAGTGTTGTCAACTTCTGCAATTTTATCACAAGTTTAATGATATTTGGTGGTTTTTATTTTGCTGGAATCATGTGATAAGATGATGACCTCAGTATTTTTTTTTTTAATTTCTAGCGCTTATTATTGCTTGAAAACATAAACCTTAAAGGCTCAAAACCCAGCAGATAATTAAGAAAATAATAAATAAAAAAGTATTGGTTTTAAGTTTCATGAATTCAAGCCACTTGTGATATTTGAACACTTGGTACTGCTCCTCCCACTTGTTTTCAAGTAGATGCCCCTCAGGTGTAAAACAGTGCCCCTCACTCTAGGAGTCTGTTTTACTAAGAATGTAAGATCCTAATCTTGTGCAAAGATTGTAACATGATTCAAACCCACAGCAATACTGTGGCAAATGCACTTGTCCATGCAGGAAGACAGGCAGGAAATCAGTTGCCACATTTCTCGAAATGTTCTTTCAGCATGCAATGTTCAGCCAGCAATTACTCTTTTTTTGTTGTTGTTAATCTTTTATACTTTGCAGGCTAGAATGGAAAACCTATTTGCTTTTGGAATCTGGCTTTTTGAAAAGTTTCATGAATGGTCTTGAGTTGCTAATGGACATATCCTGTATTCCCTCTACAAATATATTTACTACAATTAAAAAAAAAATCCGTGTTATTATCTTATTGGATTTCTAATGATTGAATGTTTTGGAAGTCATCTTTTGCTAATGGATTGAAGGTCAAATAAGTTTTACAGCTAAGGGCAAAAGGTAATTAAACCAGTGTATTAGAATATGCATTAACTAGAGATGTGGCTAAAAAAGTTAAACTTCAGATTTCAAACCTTCCCCAGAAAGTGCAGAGGTTGAGATCTGGAGGTTTGCTTCATACGCATCGCTAATGCAAACCTATAGGAAAAATATTTAATAACTTCTCTGTTAATATAGTACAGGCCTAGTTTGGGTAATCAAAAATCTGAGTTTAGTTTGGGCCTGTTTAGTTTAAACATGTTTTGTTCAAATAAGTTCATTTTTAGTTTGAATGAATAGCTCAAAAATAGGAAATCAGGAAATAAGCACTTAGCTACAGGAGATAGGGGTCCCTTCCAAAGAACCAAGTATGCCCTTTCTAAGTTACTTTATCTTTGTTCTTTCTATATTTTTGTTCATTGTCCCAGATGTCAGTTACCAATAACGGCTATTAATGTTACATTGCTTGCTCAGCAATGCAATTTCCTTTAAGCTTTCCTTTCAAGGAAGTGAAACTACTTCACTGTAATTTTTGCACTTTGAGTTGCCAAAGTGAAATGGAGCAATTCAGGCTGAAAAGAAAAAGGTAGTTCAGAAGAAAATGCTTTTATGAGGTTGTCACAGAGAGAGGATGAAAAAACTTTAAATCTGTATCAGATTCCGATGCTATTTGAGGGGAGTATATTAGGCTACTGTGATAAAGTATTGATGTTAAATTTAATTAACAAGCTACCAGTCCAGTCTTCACCTCATACACATTGTGACTATACCTGAAACGTGACTTTGGCATCACCATCTCAGTAAAAGCTGTAATTCTACTTGTTGATGAACAGTAAGTAAAATTTTAACTTTCTCAAGGGAAATTTTGTCTTTACTTTGAAGACTGATTCCTTTCAGTACTTAAACTCAGTTTTATTTAAGTACTTTGTAAATAAATTGCATTTTAATTCTTCAATTCTTTTTCTGGTATTGATAACAGAAGAGAGAAACCAAGAAATAAATGTTCATAATATAGTCCAACTGGGTTTTAGAATAACTTTTTTTTTTTTTTTAAAGATAGAGTTTGTATTTGACAGCCAGAACTTGTGGAATGATGACAAATTAAAGAAATGAAAGTTGACTTGTGCTCTAACAGCACAAATGTAGATGTATAGAAAGTAGTACAAGCGACATAGCCCCAGCATTTTAATAACATATAGGGCAACCATTCAGAATCTGACATTCATATGCAGGTGAGAGAGAACTCTTTATTTGCTAACACCACTGTAATCATATGTTTAAGGCTGGGTCTTTTTGTTTTGTTTTTATTTTTTAAGAAAAAGTCAAATGTTCAATTATGACTTTGTTTTAGAAAAGCTCTCTGTGTGGGGTTTTGGAGTGTCAAAACCATTAATGGCTGGGTTTGTAAGGATAGGAAATGGTTAGAGGCTGATTTGAGGAGGGGTGCTTGTTAGTAGCAAGTTCTTTAAGTTATATTGAGGTATTATTTGTGATGTAGTTTTAAGGCAAGGGTGGCTTTAGCATCTGGATAAATGCCCTTTTTAGCATTTGTATAAATCCAAAGAGGAAAATAATGAAATAAATTTTTGTTTTTGCTTTTTTATTCCTGAAGAGTTGGAAAGGTACTTTGTAACCCATCATAGTGCTCCTATCAAAGCAGAAGAAATCTGTATAAATTTGTGGAACATCAGAAATCATTGAGATTTGTGGCCTTAACAAATAAAGCCAGGGAAGGACAATATTCCTGGTTTGGTGAGAAGATGATCAAGGAGCATTTAGGAAACATAGGGGATGTGGTTTTAATTATTTTTGTTATAGTAAAGTGGCAATCATAATTCAAAGGAAGCTCATCTTTACTTGATAAAAATAGATCTCTACTATCCTAAGCACTGGTTAGTGGCTTTTCATACTTGATGATTTTTAAAATATGTTGATTGTTTTTATTTAAATAGTAACACAGATTTATTATTAAATTTTAAAAATACAAAAACTGTTCAAGTATTTTTCACTGTTCTGATTGGCTAGTTATGATCCTTAGCTGTTTCTCAGACCCATATGGTTTAGAAAAGGCGGTTTGTCTTGTGAGCTTGATTACTGCTCCCAAAATAGCTAACAATGAGTTCTTTGGTACTTCAGTATCCTCATCTGGTAAGAACTAGCTCTTTAAAAAGATATACTCAAATGATCTAAGATTTTTAATTAATTAACTGTGCAGAATGTGGTTACTTTTTCATTAAGTGGGCTGGAAGCTTTCCAAATCCTAGAATGGGATTCTGTTGTGAGTTTTTCAAAGATGCCGTGAAGGATGAAATATAGTTTTATAGCTTAACAAATGCCCCTTTGAACAAATATCCTTTATATGTGCTGGCAACTGTGTATCTGAACATATATACACATGGCTAGTAGGAAACTTTCTCTTCCAAATGCAGAACTTTGCCCATGGGCATCTGCAGAATATGCTTTCATCTTATTTAAAAAAAAAAAAATCCAGTCCTGTGTTTGCAAAGAAAACATTCCATATGTGAAATGAATGTAAACAGATGAAGGGTTTCCTTTCAGACAGCCTAAAACTACTGGGCGGGTGCAGCCAGAAGCCAATTCGTGTCCCAGCAAAATCTGTGTTGTTGTGTTCACACGTGTTCATTCGCTTTATCTAGGCCTTTATGTTCATCCATTTTGGTTGAGTTTCACTTAGTTTTTTGTGTTCATTCAAACCCAAAACAAACTCAGTGAATGCAAACCTACACAAATCATACCAAGAGCCACAGGAAGTCTGTGAACCGAAACTGCAGTTTTCACACATTGATGATTAATTCCATTACTTTTGAAGGAATATGGTATGCCAACTGTAAAATAAATGGATATGGGCAGGAAAATGTTGTTTAACATGCTGTCAGTAATGTGCCTGTAATGATCTAGTGATTGTACTCTGTTTTTTTTTTTCCAGTGGCCACGGATATCTTCAATTCCAAAAACTTGGCCGTTCAGGCCCAGAAGAAGATCCTTGGCAAAATGGTATCCAAATCAATAGCAACTACCTTGATAGATGACACCAGCAGTGATGTTTTAGATGAGCTCTACAGAGTGACAAGGGAATACACTCAAAACAAGAAAGAAGCAGAAAAAATCATTAAAAATCTCATCAAAACAGTCATCAAATTGGCAATTCTCTACAGGAATAACCAGTTTAATCAGGAAGAAATAGCACTGATGGAGAAGTTTAAGAAGAAGGTTCATCAGCTGGCTAAAACCGTGGTCAGTTTTCATCAGGTGGATTATACCTTTGACAGGATTTTTTTGTCCAAATTGTTGAATGATTGTAGAGAGATACTTCATCAAATCATCCAACGCCACCTAACTGCAAAATCACATGGACGTGTCAACAACGTGTTTGATCATTTCTCTGATTGTGAATTTTTGGCTGCCTTATACAATCCCTTCGGACCTTATAAGCCCCACTTGCAGAAACTCTGTGATGGTGTCAACAAAATGCTAGATGAGGGAAACATATAAGTACTCGCATTACGGTTGACTGCTCGTGTATAATTTGTAGAAGGAACACTGCTGATTTATGAAGGAATAAGGGACCATACAAAAGTAGTTTTTATAATATAACAGATGCTTCAGAAAAATCTTTACCAAACTGAGTATTATGAGCCATCTATTGCTATTCCCAGTCAACCTGGAACAAAGACTTCGAACAATACTGCTTTAGTGTGCTTTGCCTAAGGAAACGGCTAGATAAAGGTTGTGAAACAGAGCTGCTCAAGTAGAGGAAGACTCTTGTGAAGTATATGATAAAATGAAATTATATGTAGTCAAACAATCCAACGATGTAATTTTACATTTAGAGTAATATTTATAAATCATCAAAAGGCTATTTTTTTTTTGTATCAGACTAGCATGGTGATGGTACATTCTGTAATTTCTTTAACTCACATGTTAAAAAGAGAGAATATATATTTGATGCATTTATATTCACATGTGCTCTATGTAGATGTGTAGATAACCGCTTCCTTGAGCTGCCTTTATGAACAGTTCAGTTTTACAGTTGTCATATCCCTGATACTTTTGTGCAGCATTTGAACTGCATTGTTAATCTGCAGTCCAGTAATGAAAATCAGTTGTTTGAAAACCTACCCAGTGACCCTTGCAGATCAACTCTGATGCCTGTTAAGTTTGATTATTTCAGAAACAGTAAACTACAATAATTCAGCCTGGCTTGGAAAATGCATTCTACAGACTGAATAGTGTGTTGTAGAAGAAAGCACCTGTGATCTATAATTCTGTTTCAGAATTTTAAAACTCCATGTGCAATTAAAAGATAAAATGCAGTGAGTGAGCTAAGAACGCTCATTAATTAACATGCGAGTCCTACTACTATATCCATCCTCTTCTGAAAACGTAAGGGTTGATGTATTTCTGCACATTAAGATAACGCATATGGTAATGTGAATTTAGATAACATAAGCATCTGAAGGCTAAATAAATTCCACAGCAGTTTGCTTTGTATATAGCGAGCTTATGTTGTTGGGTTACATATAGTAACAACTGTTTAACAAATAGAGAGAAGGCATTTACAATACCACAGATTAAATCAAAAAATGTTATCTAGTTCTTTTCACTGGTACAAAAAATATGTGACTCCCAAACACTGTAACGTGCTAAAACATTTCAAACACCTGAGGAATTTTTGTGCAGAAGCTTATAAAGAACTTTGCAATGTATTTAATTGCCAAGTTTTTTTGCTGTTTGATATGTCTTCTATTTTATGAGTAAACCAAAGAATGTTTGCACTCCACACTTTGCATGTTTTTTCTGTTTACCTATTAAATTAGAAAAAGTAAACTTGTGAAGCGGAATGCAATCTCTTGATATGTGCCTCACCATTACAATTTAATTATTTCCTTTCTAAAATGGAAGGATAGTTCAGTCTTCATGCTCATTCACTCACTGGACTCATAGTATGCCAAGAAGGGTGCCCAATGTGACTTTGTGACAGGGATGCATAGGTAAGAATACCAAATTATTTTATACAGGCCACCAACATCCAGCAGATGGTGAAGGGTTAAGGTCAGTACCAGCTTGGGCCAATTAGAAATGGATAAGTTAATAATTCTCAGTTTCAAAGGGCTGGAGAACTACTTTGTCATCAGATAGTGTCTCAGAGAGCCAAAAAATAGCCATCTTCATATTGCATTTTGTCCATAATCAGTGACTTATTGGTGTCATGAGGATACCCTGATTATTTTGTGACTTTGCAGCTTCATCTTTTTTCATTTCTCCACATCAAACTGCTTGGGTGGGAAGAGAAGGATATTCTTTCCCTCCACTTTCTCTCTAACTGATGAGAGAGGGAAGGTTCCTGAGGGCTGGCTAGAAATATGGTTCAATATCACAGACTGAGTCCATATTGCACTACTAATCCACTGAGTCATCCACTCTTCCTGTATAAAACAGCATCAGTGAGTGAGATTAGAGATTAATGGAGATATCCTATCTCCTAGAACTGGAAGGGACCTTGAAAGGTCATCGAGTCCAGCCCCCTGCCTTCACTAGCAGGACCGAGTACTGATTTTGCCCCAGATCCCTAAGTGGCCCCCTCAAGGATTGAACTCTCAACCCTGGGTTTAGCAGGCCAATGCTCAAACCAGTGAGCTATTCCTCCCCCAAGAGTGAATTTGAACTCTTTTTGAAGGGAAGATGTGATATAGCACTGTTTAGAACCAAGCCTATAGTCTCTACATTTGCTGCATAAGCGTCCACATCTGCGCTTCAGTCAAGACCTGAAACATTTTGGCTAGTCAAATTCTAGGTTTCCCCTGATCATGAATTGGCAATTGTGCTTAAAAATGTAGTATTACATTGTGGGCAAATGTCCACGATCTAGGCAACTATAATGTAGTCAAAATTTATTAACCAGATTTCCGGAGGTGAAGTCCAGTAACCCATTAAATCATCCAGCCATATACTTGCATCTTAAAATAGGTTAAACTGATTATAAAACTGATTACTAGAAGCTTGCCAGATATCAGAAATCCCCTCTAGTCTGTAACTTTGACACATTCTTCTAGAGCACAGTAAGAATAACTGTCACCCAGCATTCTTGTTTGACTACAAAGAAGTCAATTTTATGACCGTGATGGAAGACACTTGGATTATATATTTTCAAAGATATAGTTTTATAGGTAAAGTGAAATGGTAGTTAAAGTGAGCTATATAATTCTACAGTGTCATTTTTCACTCTATAAAATCTAATTCAGTGCCTTTTAATCATCATAAGTTTAAAATTAAATTGGCTTTTAATTCCTCTGCCATGTCAAGAGAATGTCTTTTGCCTGTGAATTGTTTTATTCATAGCCATTAAACATAATAAAAATATCAATTTATAATATATTAAATATTGAAGTGTTATCTCAAATTAGCATTCTGTACCTATCTCAGTTTGAAAATTAAAGTACACCTCTACCCCGATATAACGCGACCCGATATAACATGAATTTGGCTATAACGCGATAAAGCAGTGCTCCGAGGGGGCAGGGCTGCACACTCCAGTGGATCAAAGCAACTTCAATATAACGCGGTTTCACCTGTAACGCAGTAAGATTTTTTTTTGGCTCCCGAGGACAGGGTTATATCAAGGTAGAAATGTAAGTTGAAGCAGTATAGTTGTCCTAAATTACTGATAAAATATTATGTTCATTATTTACTGAGGATGCACTGAACCTGATACATTATGATTTTAATAGGAGAAACATAAAACAAATTGTTGGTACGTTAAAATTCAGCTTCTCAGTTAACAAAATTGGTGGATTTTACTGTGGAATTAAAAAAACAAACCCTCAGTATTTTATGTGAGAGACTAGGTGAGATAGTATCTTTTATTGGACCGACTGTTGGTAGAAAGGACAAGCTTTCAGGCTACACTGAGCTCCTTCAGGTCTGGAGAAGGTAATCAGAGTGCCCAGCTAAATACAAGGTGGAACAGATTAAGCATAAGGGGCTCATATGTGCTGTAGGAGACCACTTGAAATTAAGTGGGCAACCAAGTGTTAGGCAGCAGGGTGTGTTACAAATTTTGTAATGAGCCATAAAACCGGTGTCTCTGTTAAGTCCATGGTATTTTATGTTTGTTTTGTACACTTGAGTGCTCAATCATCTGGATGCATAATGTATTTACTATTGTTTGGTTGATTGACCATAGCACTTGGTGTCATCAAAACTCATGTAACCTGTGATGTGCTATATTGGCTTTTGGAGAAGTTGACAAGTGATAAATGAGGCCTTGTATATAATGTAATGAAATATTCATCAAACATTATTCATCTTAGTTGCACAAAGAAGGTACAGACAGGTGGTGCAGTTTCTGCTTGTATTGGATCAGCTTGTATCCTACTCTTCAATATTGATTTGATGATCTTAGCTATCCCCATCGTGTGTGTCTGTGTGTAGATATATAGTCACAGAGAAAACAAAATCAAATAATCAGCAAGCATTTTTACCCCATCATTGCCTTCTTTAACCAACTTAAACTCCCTTCAGATTGTCCTACACTTAAAAGGTATAAAGATTGATGACAACCCTGTTGTTTCCTCTGGCTGCTATCACCTCTATCAGCAGACAACCAAATCAGGTCTTCTGCAGGGAGTATTTCATCCCTCTTCTAAAACTAAGATGACAGGGAAATATGGGAATGAGCAGATCCCCATTTGCCTCCCTTACCTGACTCCAATAAAAATCCTTCAGAGTTTAATCACAAACCTGAGGAAAAAATAAAATAAACATTTTTGGCTCCACTCAGCCCTCAATTGTCTTCCAGCATTTTGCTGAAACCAGTTTACATAACATTGCTATCAAAAGATATACTGGAATTCCACATGGAATTACTAGGGTGATTTCTATATGACAGTAGCTAAACTGCCTGAATGGTATAGGAACCAATTATATCAGAGCCACATTGATAAACCTGTGTAAGAGAGAAAATAGCCATTTTGAGTTATGGAGAGAGTAACAGAATTAGCAGGAACACATTACTGTCTTCACTCACTGAAAAGGAAAAAGCCTCAAATATCTATTTCCTGTTTGTGTCTATGTAATTGGAAATCAGATGGGATGATCTACCTCTTGATACAGCTGCTAATAGTTTTATATATAATCTATATCCACATATCAGTATATTTGGCATCTACTATGAACTTAATCTGTATATCTGCAATCCTTTTACAAAGAACATGCAATACCTGTATAAATTTTCATAGGAACATTTTGACAGGTCAGCCAACTTTCACAGTTAAGAGGAAAACATTTGTTTGTTGGATAAAATGGTCTTAACTATGAAAAGGATTACACTATTTTAACCACAAAGTTTCCATGTGATCTCATTTGCATCCTTTACAAATAGACACAACTCCTTTTTGTTCCCTTGTGGGAGGGGAGAAATACATTTCTATAATAAAAAATTATATATACTATAGCCATTACCTAGAGAGTTCATTGTGGCTACAGAACAGTTGATATGTACAATTGCTTGAGGAAAAATTGTCTGTATTGCATTGCTTTAAGAATCTCCTCTTTTCCCTAATGTACTAAGCTATAATAGAATATAATTTATTACATCTAATGTATGTGCACAACAGAAGAAATTCTATTGCAGCCTCAACATAAATATCCAGAGTAACCAAAACATCATACAAATCACTCATGTGGTTTATTTTCCTCCTAAGTACAATATAGGAATAGTATCTCCTTATAAACCATATGATAATAGTAGGAGCTAAATCCATTACTATATCAATATGTTCATACCACAAGGCAAAATTTCCTAATATCTAATGACCACAAAGTGCAAGGTGATCTCTCCACTCTTAGTACTTCAAGTTTTAATAATCAGAGCTGCTGCTTTCTGTTTTTAAAACCAATATTTATATTGGTAGAACGTTCAGAATCAAGGTCAGCTGTTTTATGTGTATATGATGCTACTATACTGATTATTTTTCATATTGTGCATTCAGATTTACCTCACTTGCAAGTATGAAATTGATAAGTCATGTGGAACAAAATGGTGATAGATGTCTGAAGCAAAATTATAACTTAATACAGGTTTCCAAATAAACATCTATTCGCTAAGAAGAAAACCTTAAGGAATTAATTCAGAGGTGGCTCTCTGGGCACAAACATTTTTGGGAGAAAGTTCAGATCATTTTGTCTTTTAAGGGGGTACTTGAGAGTGGAAGGAGCAGATATCATGGAGGTTGGAGGGAAAAGGCATGGGTGGCTAGGAGGTTAAGGTGGGACTCTGAAATTAAGAGGGGGAAGAGAGATTAGAATGAGTGTAGATGGCATGAATGGAAAAAGTATGGGATAGAACTTGGAAAAGAGAAGGAGTCCAAAGGGAGGAGGACATGAAACAATGAGGACAGGATACAGTGTGGATATGGGGGTTACAAAGGAGGGAATACAGAAATGTGGGGAAAGAGTGAACTGTGGAGAGCTTAAAACTAGCTAGGGCTGGCCCAGTCTACCATATCATATCTTGGGTATTTTCCTTCACTCAGCAGACTTTGCTTAGGTGAATAAGTTTCTTGGTGTGCATAATTCTAGAGGCTTTGAATTAACAACTTCTGAGGAGAGGAATTATATCAGTCTGTCACCACTCAGAAGATCTGATCTCTGCTGGTAGCTCTTCAGAACATCCATCTCAGTGGTTCTTATACTTTGATGGTAGTAGCCTTTGTGGAACATTTTGAATTGGCAATCTAATGCCTCATTTGTCATGTGATTACTCTGGCCAGGCACAGGGCTGGACAACTCCCAGTGGATATGGGGTGGTGTTGTGTTCAGATAGCATTATTCCAAAATAGATCAAGCACATAGGGTTTTTTCCAGAGTACTCAAGGAACATGGTATATGTGTATGCTCAACAATCTTATCTCCCTTTCTGACCAGCTGCACCAGGCCTTCTGTTCCTGCCTGGGGATGGTAGTGTACTGCTCATGTTTCAGTTTGGAATGGTGTTGAAAAATGGGTTGGGGGAGAATTTGTTCTACCTTCATTTGGAGATGCTATTTCACTGGTTGTACTAGACTTGGATCCTAAGTAGAATCCATTGGCTGTTGCTGGTTGAACTGCTAATGTCAGCTGTATGAACTCTTCTAGTCTACACTGCCTTCCCCCAGTGCGGCACTGGCTTGGTGTTTTACTGATGCTTTGTTCTGTGCTTGCAATATCTTCTGTTTACTTTACTGATGAGATTGTGAGACACTGTCCATGGAGAATCCAGCTCTACAGCCACGTGTCATCCACTATGCCCTTCAACAGCTTGCAACAGGTGAGTGGATTGCAACTGGACTTCCAGATGGAGCACAAACAATTGCAGCGGCCCAACACCAAGAGTCTTGATCTGTACTCAGCTCTAAGGAAGTATGGTTGGATCACCTAAAGATATTGATAAACATTCACCTGAGGAAAGATGATCTCACTGATGGGACTAGAACGGGTCTCTTTGTTCAAGTCAAAAGCCATCTCTGCAGCACAGCATTTTATCTTGCTCTCAGTTGTCTGAATTTGCCTTGAAGGCAGGTATGTTGCAGTACCACAAGGCAACCTGAGATTGAGTAGATAAGAGGAGTTGCAAATAGGGAGAGACTAGTACATTTCAGGGAGAAAGAGCAGGTGCTGTGATCAGGCCCGGGTATTTCATAAGTATGCTCTGATGTTCAGGGTGACTGGGCTGATCTGTTGGCTATAAGTACTGACATGTTTCTTACTGATGTGAGACTTCAGATGGAACAGTTTTTAATTACATGGCTAGGTGAGGGGCATGTTCAAGCTTGTGCTCATTCTCTGTGGGAGGAATGCTCTGCATATCAAGACCACCGTTGATCCCAAACACAGTTTTGGGTTGGGACTGAGATAAACATACAGTGATAGTGAAGGGATAGTTCTTTACACCAAATACCAATGAAAGGCAGTTCTTTTTGCCCACTGCATGCCCTTGATTGGCCTGGTATGGGAAAGTGGGAGAATACTTTCTGGTCGGGGTTAGGGAGGGTTACATTGTGCAGATTAGTTAAGTGGCTGTTCCTCTCTTTCATTCCTCCCTTCCCAGTTAGAGGAATATATGGGCCACCACCATGGTACATTCCATGTTTCCCTATGTACTCTGGGCTGCAGCTGATCATCATTTGGGGTTGGGAAGGAATTTTTCCTGCAATGCAGAATTGACCTGCTGCAGCTGGGAGTTTTTGCCTTTCCTTGATCATGTGGTGAATAAGTGGGGTATAGGGGGTTCCTGAGAAAAGTCAAGAGGTCTGCCATGCATTTTGGGGGTGGAGAGTTGTGTGTACAGTACTATGTTGTGTACACAGGAATTCTTTGCAATAATAGATCATATTGAGGCTTATGCCAAACTCTAGTACAGGGCCAGGAGTGAGAGGGCAATGGGATGTAATGAGTGGTAGGATGGGTGGAGGCTGTTTACATCATTCACAGATTAAAAGTACCAGTATTTCATGCCCAGATTAAGGAGGCAGCTGTTTGGCTGTACCCAGCCAGGGCTCTTGTCGGTTTTGGAGCTGCTTGTGGCCATAGTTTTGAGGAGATAATTGCACTGAACTAGCGTTGACAGCCAGGAGTTGTTGGGATTTTTAATTTTCCATGTATTTATTAAAGTTGCAGTTGTTAGTTTAAACCACAACTTGTGTGGAGTTTTTATTTGCAATAGCTTGGTGTCAATGCCAATACATACTGTATTCTATGGAAATCAGTTTAAATCAGCTTATTTTCTAATCTTTTCACCTCTTAATTTATTAGCTCTGTTTATTTCTTCCTTTTGCCTTTGGTGGCTACAAGAAGCCAAATCAATGGATTTTTATGAAGGGAATGTGTAGGAGAAAAACCAACATCTTCCATGGATGGAGTGGAATAGTTGTTTTCTGAGAGCAGAAGAGCTATCCTTTCCTCCCACTTTCCTATCTTAATAGATTTGTTCTACTAATTCATTATAACATGCCAGCTCAGCCATTCTCTAAGCCCCAGATGTGACCCTACGCTTGAGTCTACTGTAAAAGGTGGGTCTCCCACGTAATGGAATTGTGTGCTACCTCACTGCTCTGCTGATGCCCCTAGCGCGACTTTTCCAGTTAATTGAGTGATGTGTGCAACTAATGCCAAACATGTTTCTTGCCAAAGGGACGAGATTAGAGAGACCTCCTATGAATGTGGATTGGTGCTAAATGTTTAAGTGTTTGCTTTTGCAATTGGTTAGAACAGTGTACACATTGTGTGTTGCACAATATGCTGTCACTTGCCATTAAGTTCAGGAAGCGGTTTTCTGGTTCTCTTGGTGACAAACTGAGGATTCAAGAGCTGGCAAAAGTCCTACTCAATGACCACAATAGGCTCCTAGGTTTAAAAATAAAAGCAGCAAAAGTAATACTGAAATGATTCTCTATTCTCACCTCTCTGAAGGAAAGGGTTGACATCACCAAGGACCTTGCATTATATATTTGAGAGATTCTCTGGTGGTGATTATTTAACCAATGTTAGCACACCCAACTTCAGTGGGTGGAGGAATCTTGAAACCACCTTTCTTTTTTGAGTGCTGGTCCCTATGCATAATTCTAATGTGGTCGCATGTGCTTCAATTGCCTGGAGCCAGAGGATTTTGAAAGCAATGTACATTGGTCCGCACATGTGCCTTGGCTCACGTTGTGCCTCGGCTCACTTTGTGCCTCCAACTGAGAAGATAAAGGGTGGGGTGGACCAACTGCCTCTCCAATTCCTTCTGATCACTGCATGGCTCAGGTCAGAACCTCCAATGTCGAAAGCTTCACCTTTCTTCATCTGTGAATATATATTTAGATATCTGTAAATAGTTCTATATTCTAGAGTTTAAGTTTTTATCTGATAGTTTGTGTTTTATAGTTAGTCTCCCTGACCTGGGGAGCATCTCCCTGCCGCACACATGTACTGGCTTATGCCCAGGACTCCAGGCTTGAAAATTTGTGCTTCCTGCCTGTGATCCTTTTTGGTCAACAGCGACCACCAACGCTGCTTGTACATCCTTGGGGAAGCCCACATCGTGGCAAGATGCAGTATCTTCCATTTGTTCCCCAGTTGAACCCGGAAAGGGTGGGAACTTCACCTTAGGAAGCATCTAATGAAAAAGCCATGAGGCCACAATCGGACCTGGACTGGGGAACCCCCCACCCCCATACATCAGCCTGACTCAGCAAGAAGTGCACCTCCTGCCGTGAGGTCCAAATCAGGAGTGAGGGAATCTATCCCCACAGATCCCTCAGCAGAGTCTTGCTGGGAGAGCAGGGAGCTTTGTCATAAGCATGAGGCTAAGTCTTCCTCTAAATCCACTTCAATGAAGTCAGATCCAGCCCGACCTAAACCAAGAAATAGCTCAGCCCCAGAGAACTTAATAGATCCTAAGTCTCAGAGACATGATAAGAAAGCTCACAAGTCTAAGGCTCCATCAGCACCAGTTGCAACCTGGCAGCCACAGTGCCTCCAGGACCTTCCAAGCACTAATCCTGGGATCTGCTGGCACTGATGAAGACCACTTGCCAAGAGCATCAGTCACCTGCGGATTCACAGACATAGCTATGGCACAGACTGTCTCTACTGCAGCTCTGGTGGTTCGGGTAGCCAGGATCCCTCTTGCACCAGGAAGAGCCAAGACCTATGCTCTTCCTGAGGACATATTCGCTGTCACAGACCCTGAGTCTCCATTCCTTCAGGTCCTTCCCTTTTGAGGGATGTCATGACTCCACCAAGGGAGCTGGCTTTTGGGAGAAGTTTGTCTCCCATTCCATCTTCCGGCTATGATTTGCCCCCAGCAGCACTGTTGGTACTACTGTAGGAAGCAGAAGCAGTTTTCTTATGGGGAGATTCTGAACTACCCAATGAACCGTTATGCCCTCCTCCTCCAAGAGACACCTTCCTGGTCAAAAGACCTGGGCCAGCCTGGAACCAACTTCCACCTCATCATCCGCCTTGAAACAGTTATACCTCATGCTTTGGGGACCACCCGCCATTTGCCCCGTCCTACTGGCCATAATGGGGGCCATGGGACCAGTTCCATCCCAGTCTGTTCAGTCTGTTAAGAAGTCACCTCTTCCCTCCCCTTTTGAGGGGACAACCAGAGCTGCCCCGCATCCAACTGAGGAGGAGTACATGCCAGAGCCAGTGGTTCCACTGGATCCAATGAGATTGCAGTTTTCGTCACCAGATGAGGTAGTGACTCTGATGTCTCCATCCCCCTGATGACTATAAGCAGTTGCAGAATTGCAAGGGAGCTGCAGATTCCTCTAGGGGAGGTACAGGATCCTTGATACAAGCTCCTGGACATTCTTCAATCCTCCAGCTCCAGTAGAATAGCACTCCCTGTTAACAAAGCCATTCTGGAGCCAGCTAGAGTGGTCTGGCATACCCCAGCTACCTGTGCCACTACCCTTAAGAGGGCAGAGGAATGGTACTATGTCACAGCCAATGGGGCGGAATTTCTGTTCTTTCACCCTGCTCCTAATTATTTAGTGGTCCAAGTTTCTACAGAGAGATCTAAGCAGCAACAACCCCAGTTTACCCTGACTGATGATGAGGGCAATGGTCTCAACTTATTGTGAAGGAAAGTTTTTTTGTTTGTTTGTTTGTTTTTTGTTTTTTCTTCTAGCCTCCAGTTCAAGATAGCCATTAGTGGTTGGTAATTGGCTAAGTATGACTTCCTGAACTATTTGAAATTTGCGGACTTTGACAGTCTCCCATAGCAGGACAGAGCTTGTTTCCAGGCTCTCATATAGGAAGACAAAATGGTTGCCAGGACCATCTCCAATCACCAATGGATGCAGCTGATGCATCTTCCAGGGTAATAGCTACTGCCATCATGATGAGCTGGGAGTTGTGACTCCATGCTTCTGGATTTCCCAGGGAGGTCTAGAATATTATTGGGGACCTTTCCTTTGATGAGACTCATCTGTTTAATCAGAAGATGGATGACCTTACACACTTTAAAGGACTCCAGGGCCACCCTCTGCTCCCTGGGAATATATACTCCTGCCCCCAAAAGAAAATTAAACGGGAAACACTAACCTAGACCGATGGCTCAACAGTTCTTCCACCAGAGACCTTATGTGCCACCCCATAAGAGGCAGAGAGCTCAAAAGACCCACTTCTCCACATCATCTGCTGTGGGTTCCTCATTCCAATGCCAGCCCTGTTCCAAACATTATTTTTGGCAGGAGCTCAAGAGCTGCAAACCACTGTGTCAAACACCTTCCAACTCCCACATGTTCTTTGGGGGTTGTCTGGCACTCTTTTTCAACACTGGAGTGCAATAACAATGGACAAATGGATGCTCAGCATCATCCATTCTGACTATATAGAGTTTGCATCCCTGCCCCCTCCAAAACCCTCTTCCCCATCCCTCTTGGTGGCCACTCTCACAAGAACATTCTCAAACAAGAAATCTCTCCTACAGCGAGGAATGATAAGGTGGGTTCCTCTTTGGTACCATAGGAGGCGGTTTTACTTGATATTTCCTAGGCGCCCCCTTCCCCTCCAAAGGTGGTTGGACACCCATTCTCAACCTCTGCCATATCAACAGCTTTATTTGCAAACTTAAGTTTCCTATGGTCATGTTAGCATTCGTAATTCCGTCCCTGGGGGGAAAAAAAGTGGTATATAGCTCTCAACATGGACATTCACCCTGCTTTCTCAGATTCATAGTCTGCTCCGACCACTTTCAGTACAAAGTACTTTTTTTTTCGGCATTGCTATCACAGTGTCTTTACCTCCAAGGTGTTCTCATCATAGCAGCCTATATCAGATACCGTGATTTCACAGTCTTCCCCTACCTCACCGATTAGCACCTTGTCACTAAGTCAACCAAGAGGCCCAGGCATTGACTTTGACAATGCTACAATTCCTCTCCAAGATCAGCGTAATGCTGAAAAATCTGTTCTTACCCCTGCACGGACTTCAGACTTTGTCAGGGTGTTCTTAAATTCCATTATAGCAAGGGCTTACTTGCCAAGAGACAGGTTTTAGGCTATGATATTATAGACCAGGCTTTGATATTATCAAAACCAACCCCAGAGTGCCTGTCAAGACCAATCTCTCTCTCCTAAACTATAAGGCCCGATGCACTTACGTCATGCCTTTTGCAAGACTCTACCTTTTGTTGCCTACAAGCATGGCTTCAAACTGTGTACTCGCCAAATCAACAGTCCATAAGCACCATAGTGACTATTCTCAACAAAGTGATATCATCCCTATCATGGTGGAAGAATCCCCATCAGGTTTTCATTGGCGTTCCCTTCCTCATCTCTGTACCAGACAGGATGATCATTACCAGTATGTCCCTCTTGGGCTGGGGACTCGCATGGGCATCCATACAGTGCAAGGCACATCTCAAGAGTCCAGAATGCACCTCAATGCTCTTTAGCTGCGTGCAGTTTGAAGGGCTTGCAAAACTTTTCTCCTGTTAATTCAAGGTCACCATGCCCTTATGTCAGACAACATCACAATTGTCTTTTACATCAACAAACAGGAAGGAGCAAGATTCACCTTTCTGTGTACAGAAACAATCAGTATGTGGATCTGGTGCATTGGCAATCAAATAACCCTGTTGGCAGTCTGCTTCCCAGGAAACCAGAATTTGCTAACAGGCTCTCTCTGCAGACACTTTGCAGTCAATCACGTGTGGAAGCTTCATAACTCTGTGGTAAACAGTATTTTTGCTCTATAGAAGATCCTCACCAGGGACCTGTTTGCCTTCCAAACAAACAGGAAGTACAAAATGTGTTGTTCCAAAGACACTCCGGATTGCGACTTAAAATGAGATGCTCTACTCCTTCCTATTCAGATCATCTGAATTATGCCTTCCTCTACTACCACTCCTGCCTCAAGTTTTGTGCAAGATTTGGCAGGACAGGGCATAAGTTATTCTCATTGCCCCCAACTGGCCCAGACAGTTTTGGTTCCTGAACCGCCTACGCATGTTATCTCGGGCACAAATCATTAGTCCTATGTTTCCCAATCTCCTGACTCATAGAAACGGCAAGATCAGGCATCCCAACCTACAGTGGTTTCAACTCAGAGCCTGGTTTTTGCATGGGCATCATTCTTAGAGCAATCATGTTCTGAAGCTGTACAGAACATCCTTCTAATACAGTGGTTCCCAAACTTTAACAACGTGTGAACCCCTTTCACTAAAATGTCAAGTCTCGCAAACCCCCTCCTAAAAAAGAATATTTCCAGGGATTTTCTCCTTTACCTGAATATAAATTATAAAAGCAGTGATCTTGGAAATAAAACATTTGTTTTTATGACATGCTTATTACACACTATTTATTATTAATTATTATTTATCATTACAGTATTTTTATTACATTATGAAAATGGCAACACTCTTCCAAGATCTCACTTTCGTAGCTTGTATCACTTTGAATAAGCTTGTTATAAGACAAGGCTCCTATGTTTCATCAAGAAGTATCAGATGTGAAACAGCATGAAGGTATCTAAGAAGCCAACTCAGAGTTCCTCTTATACAAGCATTCAGGTCTTGAGCAGTTCAAGCAAACAACTAGGGTGACCAGAGGTCCCGATTTTATCAGGACTGTCCCGTTATTTGCTTCTTTGTCCCGCGTCCCGACCAATGTTTGGTCGGGACACTGGACAAAAAAGAAATTTTGCCCTCCGCTCTGGCGCTCGCGCCCCCCCTGCCCCAGCTCTGCCCCCTCCTTCCCCCATTGGCTCCCTCCCCAAATCCCCGCCCTGGCCCCACCTCTTCCCCAACCACGCAGCATTCCTCCTCCCTCCCAGGCTTGCAGCATGGCAGGGCAAGCCTGGAGGGAGGGGGTGGCGGCGGTGCCTGGATCTTGGAGCTGGTGAGTCAGCTCCGGCACCCGGGCACCGGGCGGGTGGGAAAAGGGGGGCTGGCAAGGGAGGGAAATGGGGGGGCTCAGCTGTGAGTCCCCCCGCCGCGCCAGAGGGCTCCTGCCCGGGCCGCTGCACCCGGGGCCGGGAGCGCAGCCTGGAGGCTGCTCCAGCCCTGCAGCCCGCGGGGCAGCGCAGTGGGTCCAAACGGGGGCAGCGCAGAGCGGGCAGGAGCCGGGTGGGCGGCAGGGGGCAGAATCCCTGCTGCTGCCAGGGAGCCCCACGCCTCTCCCTCCTGCTCGCGGCTGCGGCTCCTTCCCGGCGGGACGCACCCCCTGGCCTGCCCCGGGCACATGTGGCGCGCGTCCAGCTGCTCCTTCTCGGCGGGAGGGAGACTAGGCACGGGCAACGCGCGCCGCATAATAATTTTAAAAACAATACTAGCTGCCTATTTTTTAAAAACAGCAAAAAATATCCACCTTCCTTTCTATTTCTTATAAGGAGTCTTGAAGTTTAAATCTCCTCAGTGTGATAGATGTGCTTGCTTCAATCTGCTTAGCTCTCGGAAGTCCAGGGGCTGCGAGGCTGCTGGTCCCGTGCTGCCCGGGGTCCTTAAGGACAGCTCTGTCTGCCATTAGGGATTTTTTTCCTGAGAACCCCCTGTAACATTTCACGAACCACAGTTTGGGAACCACTGTTCTAATAGGAAGAGTAACCTAGCTAAGGGGAAGCATTTTTCTAACAGGGAGAACCAAAGACTTATTTCTCCAAAAGCTACAGATAGTCCTCTCATTCTGGACTATATTTTTTCCTTGAAGACAGCAGGTTTATCTGTCAGTTCCTTAAGGATCTGCTTGTCAGCAATCAGTGCATACACTCTGCCTTCACAGGGCTACTCAATCTTCTCTTACCCTCTGATTAGCAGATTCTGGAAAGGCCTGATCAGAACCTTCCCGCCTATTTTGAAAAAACACAAAACAAAAAACCTACTTCTCAATGGGACTTGACTCTTGTTCTCTCAGTACTCAATAAGCCTTGTTTTGAACCATTAGCTTCTTGCTCCATGTCTATTGTATTCATGAAGGTCACTTTCCTGGTAACCATCACCTCAGCCAGAAGGGTTAGTGAGTTTGGGGCATGGATGGTGGAGCCTCCTTACACTATATTCCATAAGGCTTCATTAAGTTTACACTGTAATTCACCCTCAAAGTAGTCTAGAGTTTTACCTGAAACAATCTATCCACTTACCTGTTGTACCGATGCGGCCTCTGGTGGGACACAACTGAGAGTATCAATTCAGGACAAATTGCTTAGAGCAGGGCAGTTACAGCCCAAGGCTGGGTTTCTTTTACTATTAAGACACACCAAACCAGCCAAACAGAGAGGACTTCAGTCTCACCCCACTGGCTAACCAGAAGTCATACAAGCAATTCCTTCAGACACTCCAGTTTTCCAATATGACCATCAGCTCCACTCCTTATGGGGATGAATGATTATGAAAACCAATACCCCAGTAAAAGAAAAAAGGTTCTCCCAGTCCCAAAGGACTAAGCCCCAGACCCAGCTCGATATTATACCAGTTAGATCTTATCCACAAATCACGCTGTTCCCAATCCTTTAGAATCTAAAATCTAAAAGTTTATTCATAAAAAGAAAGAAATATAGATGAGAGATAGAACTGGTTAAATGGAATTAATTACCTACAGTAATAGCAAAGTTCTTGATTCAGGCTTGTAGCAGTCACGGAATAAACTGCAGGTTCAAATCAAGTCTCTGGAGTACATCCACAGCTTGGATGGGAATTCAGTTCTTTGTTCAGAGCTTTAGTTTGTAGCAAGGTTCCTCCAGAGGTAAGAAGCAGGATTGAAGACAAAATGGATGGGTTTCCAGAGCCTTTTATATCCTCTGCCATGTGGAAGGACACTCCTTTGTTCTTACTGTGGAAAATCACAGCAGCAAGATGGAGTTTGGAGTCACATGGGCAAGTCACATGTCCATGCATGACTCAGTTCTTTTACAGGGAGAGCAGCCATTGCTCACATGTTACCTTGAAGGTTCCCAGGAAGACTTCTTATGTGGATTGGAGTCTCCCAAGGGCCATTGTCAGTTAAGTGTTTCTTGATTGGGCACTTAATCTGCAAATTCCTTTCTCAAGAAGCTGACCAAATGCTTCACTAATGCTACTTAGAATCAAACACATTGAGATACAAATACATAGCCAATATTCATAACTTCAACTACAAAAATGATACACAAATACAGATAGCATACTCATAACCAGGGGGAGGGATAGCTCAGTGGTTTGAGCATTGGCCTGCTAAACCCAGGGTTGTGAGTTCAATCCTTGAGGGGGCCATTTGGGGATTTAGTGGGGGATTGATCCTGCTTTGAGCAGGGGGTTGGACTAGATGACCTCCTGAGGACCCTTCCAACCCTGATATTTTATGGTTATATGATAACCTTGTCATAGACACCTCACTCGACAACCTTTGTACATATCTGCTGCAGATATATAACAGTGGTTGCAACAATGATCTATATGGTCACCGTTCATGTCAATAATGTCACACCTGTGTTCTTCACAAAACCTCAGACATCCTCAGAAGAAAGGAGGTTCCATTCCCTCAACATCTAGAGAGCCACAACCTTTTTACCTGCAGAGAATAAAAACAATCAGGAAGTTCCCTAGACTATTTGTTGCCACAGTAGAAAGGGTCAGGGGTCAGGCTATATTATCTCAAAGAATCTCTAAATGGATCTCGGGCTGTATTTTGCTCTGCTGTCAGCTAACTAATCTTCTCCCTCCTCATAGGGTAAGAGCTCATTCCACAAGAGTGCAAGTAACATCTATGGCATCACTTCAAGAGGTTCCTCTACTTGCTATTTTTAAGGCAACTACATGGAGCTCAGTCCACACATTGGCTAGACATCATGCCTTGGTATAGAATTCCTCTGCTGATGCATCTTTTGGAACAGCCATCCTTCATTCAGCTCTGCCATCTACAACTTTGCACCCTCCTCCTATTTGAGTTCTGCTGGACAATCATCCATAGTGGAATACACATAGGAACCATTATTTGAAAACAAAGTTACTTAACTTGTAGTAACTGGAGGTTCTTTGAGATGTCATCCCTATCTCTATTCCACTACCTGCCCTCCTTCCCCTCTGCTTCGGTTTTTCTCTGATTCTCAGTGGAGAGGCAGTCAGACCTCCCTGCACTTTATCTCCTTGGTCAGAGGCACATGGAGCACATGCTCACTCACAGTGGAATACAGATAGGGACCACACATGTCAAAGAAACTCCAGTTACTATAAGGTAAATAACTTTCCCTTACTGGGATAGTGTCAGGGTGGAGCTGGCTCATTAAAGGAGGAGTGGGAAGTGGGACTCAGCCACACTTGGGCTATTTAACACTTCTCCAGGTAAAGGGAATGAGTGTTGGGGTCATGTTACAAGGGTAGCTTGTGACTATAGATGAGGCCAGCTGGGAGATATCAGGGTAGCCTATGCTCAGTAAAGGGAAACGCTCCAGTGAAAATGGACCTGAGAGAGGATGTTCCATTGAGGAGCAGTAAAGGACCGATGAGGAAGCTAGGCTCTGTACATAGGAAAAAGCTCCAGGAAGGAAAGACTGGACAATTTCCATTATGGAACAGAGTTCAATTGTTAAGGCCCCAGGGTTGGAAACCCTGGTAGCAGGTGAGTGTGGGTTCTCCCTATGCTGCCACCTGTTGAGATGGTATGCCTGCTCACAACAGGGGGATGAATCAGTATTGGAGGGCTGGGAGCTGATCCCAGAGAAGGGCTAAAGACTGTCATGGAAGAGGACAGACCCACAGAGGTGGCTATGCCCAGCAAGAATCTGAGGTAGAAGATTGGGTTGTGTTTAGTTTTGGCCTTTGATTAACTCTGGAAGGGGGTAGACTTTGAGACTTAGACTGCTGAGGTGACTTAGCCCTCCAGCTAACTAGCCTGGAAAGCGATGGATGACTACCAAGAGGAGAAACTGAGGCAGATGATGGGCCTGCTACAGGTAGCCACAATACAAGCCACAGAGTTCTATAATGCTGTGTCTCAGATCAAGATAGATCATCATATGCTGTCTGCATAGGCCTTTGTACTATTAAAAGTTATAGTGGTATAATCTCTACTGTATACAGACGGGGTTAAATTTTCAGGTTCCTGGCCATATGGGCAATTTATCCTTGCTTGGGCAAAATGTGGATGACTCTTTTTCTCCTGATGCTACAGAAACACAGTTAACAGATATTGTCTAATGACTCTTACAATTGACCTCTCTGACAAGAATCATTTAATAGTTTAAATTATTTTAACTAAAGAAAATTAAACATTCATGAGGATAGGCCCCATGACCAAAACAAACATTTTAGTAGCATTTTAAAAATTCCTGAGGAAAAACAAGTAAATCCACTCATTTTCCCTAGTATAAAAAAACATTTAGGAGCTTATGGGAGCTTGAGGACACTGGCAGACATTTTGGATAGGGTTAGGAAATACTTTGAGAGAGAGTGAAAATCCTACACTGTGATGTAACTCAGCCTTAATAAAAATAATTTTGTAATTAATATGTTTCCTTATTGATATTGATTTTAGAAGGCATGCCAAGGTATGCTTCCTTTGGAGCACAATATGAAAACTAATTTTTCTAAAAGCTATGCTACTTTGGGTATTTCTAAGGTGCCTATCACCTGTGCCTAGGCCCTGCATGAAATTACTTGGATGCACAACTTCCAAAAAAATGTTTTTTCTACTTTCTAGGGGTAGGGTGTGGATATGTTTGTGTGCAAAGTTTTTTCTAGGCAAAAGACGGTATACTAACAAAGGGCTTAAAGATGAATGCACATGGACTCATTCCGACAAACAATGCTTTCAGGCCTCTCCAAGAGCTGGTGAATCTCAATAAGAGGTACTCAATCTCCCTCTTTGACACAGTCATTTCATTATCTGCTTCAGCCATTTATAATTCCTTATGCTTTTTTCTAATTGAGAGCCGAACCTGGAAATCCTGCTATTATTCTTCCTGTATGAATCATTTATGGAAAGGTCACTTTGGCACTTGCTGCTGATCTGTGGCTTGACATCTCTTCTATCCAGTTTTCCAGTTCACATCTCTCTATTGTGGTTAATGTTTGTTTTTTCCTCACTGGCCAGTTTCAGATCAATGAAGTTACTTTCCACTGGTTCTGACCCTTGAGATTAATAGTTTTTAACTCTGTTAACAGTTCCCACTGTAGTCTATTTCTTTGAATGGTGCTTTAAAAAAAAAAAGCACACTTAAACAGAGCCAGGCTACATCTTGAAGGCATAAAATATGAAGTGGCATACTTCCACCTGAGCATTTTTTTTTGCTATGTTTCCTAGAGAAACATCTAGGAATATCTGATCTCACTGAGGAAGGGGAAAAAAATGTGTTATCAATCTCCCTGCTAATCTTGAAATAGTGCATGCCAAAATGGTGAAGCTAGATTTTGAGCGATGTATTCAATTATTAGGTGAAATACGTGATCTATACATTAGAGAAGCATGTGGAGGCCCCAACAAAGATCAGGGCCCTATGGGGCTGGGCACTCTATAAACACATCGTGAGAGAAGGTCCCTGTTCCAGAGAGTTTACAGTCTAAAGAGACAGAACCAACAAAGGATTATGTCTGGGTGAGGGGGGAGGAACAGAGAGGTGAAGCATGCCCAAGTTAGCATACAAGATCTGTGGCAGAGCCAAGAATAGAACCCAAGTATCCTGAGTCCTAGACCGCTGCCATATCCACTGGACTGCGCTGTCTCAATTGTACATACCATGTTATGAATATGGGAGGGATTATCAGGGGTGAAAGTAACTTAAAGGATTTACCGATATGCTGGAGTCCTGAACGGGGTGTGTGGCCTCCACTGGAAGAGGCGGGGCCTTTCAAGATTTAAAGGCCCTGGGGCTCCGGCTGTGGCTGGGAGCCCCAGGGCCTTTAAATCACACCAGAGCTACTAGCTGCAGAGGCAGCTGGGAGCCCTGAGGCTCAGGGGCGAATTAAAGGGCCTGGGGCTCCGGCCACCATGGCACTCCGGGCCCTTTAAATCACCACGGGAGCCCGGCTGCCGGAGCTCCGGCGGCACTTTAAAGGGCCTGGGGATCCCCGCAGTGGCTGGAGCCCTGGGCCCTTTAAATCACCACCACGGAAGCCGGTCCAGTCCAGCACGGCGTACTGGCTCTTGCTGTTATGCTGTACTGGATCGGCTTACTTTCACCTCTGGGCATTATGCAAATGAATGTATGTAATGTTATTGTAGGGAAGACTATGCTAGTATTAATAGCATGAACTAAGTGTTTCCAGAAGCCTATGCAGATCTGACTACACTGAATGTTTATGCAATTAACATTTGTGCCTTCTCTCTAAACGGTGTACATCCTAAATGCTTACCAGACTTTACGGACACAGTGGGCAAACAAAACCAAACCAGAGGACAAGGTGGTGTGAGATAAAAGAATGAAAGAACCTACATCGCACTTAGCTACCCATTTGGCAAATGTAGCTATGCAAACACAGGGTCTATAATATGAGTCTCTTTGCTGGAGGCTGTACCTTTAGATGTGCCTGTTTGCTGTGGGGGAGGGCTGTCAGTCAAGTCAGGCCCCTTTTTCTGGAGCGAATAGCATACTGGGTGCTTGCTTTCTCATGGAGCCTTCTTTCAATCACCCTGACAGAGTACAGTGTGTGGTTTACTTCTTGAGGACACAAATAATAAAGAAAATAACTAGTGTCCAGGATGGGATGGTACAAACAGCAACAGTGATTACACATGTAATACTGAGAACGCAGTCTGTTTAATTTCTTAGTACTGACTATTGTGAACTGACTCGCAGCTCTGCCCCTCAGCAAGCAGGAAGTGGACTCTTTTTATATTTTAAGATGTAGTATGAACAGAGTAGAGCCAGAAACATTTCCCCCTTTATATACAACTACTTAACTGTCCCTTGCCTTTTAGGAAGTTTCTCTCTTTTGTTGAGTTGTATGTCACCTGAAATGGCCTATACATGAAAGCACCATTTTTACACACACACACACTAATCTCAATACACTTTCACATGATATATAATATGATGTGTTCTTTCTGTACAGATTCAGATATTGACCTTTTAGGCTTATATTCATGACACTTTAAATAGATGATCTATTACTCAACTCTCTCCAGCCTTACTATTATACGTGCTCAAGGGCACACTTCGCTACAGCTTCCAGTGAATGCATATAACAGGTCAATGTGGCTACAGGAATGCCACAACATAAAACCTAAAAAAATGTAGCGGGTCTTAAAACAAGTGTCCCTTTTACTTAACCAGTGCATAGGCCTTGTGCTGCTTCTGCACAAGGATGAATTTCAATCCGAGGCTGTTTTGTATCCCAGAAATGCTAACTAGCACTTTTTCCATAGGCCAGTGCTCCCTCTACTGGCAAAATGGCATGTTGCATTTACAATATTTAAAATACAGCAATCCTTTAAGATGAAATCCTACTGCTAATAGATAAGAGGTGATACAGTTCAGTTTGCACCTTCTAAAGGAGACTTTCAGCCAGACTACATGGTGTAGTCCCGATAAGTGCCAGTTTTAAAGATTCTGACTCATGTAAAACATCACTTTACTAGCTGCAGACAGTAAAGCACTAACAGACAAGGACTAGATTTCTTGCAACTATAATATTGCCTTTCTATTTTTGTGTGCCATCCATCCTAGAAAAAAAACCAGGAGAGCACAATAAAGGAAAGATAGGAGGAGGAGGGTTGAGTATGTTGAAGAGGCATTGGCAAGTCAATAAAAATAATCGTGGTTATGTATCAGTTTTTGTTTTGGAATGGGGAAATATCAGTTTTGATTTTATCTTGAAAAAGATCAAGATAGACTATCTATCTGTTGTGAAGCAGACTTGTAAATTAAAATTAATAGATTGACCAAAAGGGACCATTGTGGTCATTTATTTTGACCTCCTGCAGAACACAGGCCATAGGATATCCCTGAATTGATTCCTCCTTCAAGTCCAATAGCCGTGGCTGACTTACAACATATCTTTTAGAAAAGCGTCCAATCTTGATTTAAAAATATCCAGCAATGGAGAATCCACCACAGTCCCTGATAAATTGTTCTAGTGATTAATTACTCACTTTAAAAAAATGCACTTTATTTCTAGACTGCATTTTCTTTGCTTTAACTTCCAGCGATTGGATAATACTCTTCTGTTTTCTCTTAGATTGAAGAGCCATTTGTTACAGTTCAGGGTAACTGCACCTTTCTTTCCCCTCAGTGGTCCAGCAACAGCACCCACTGGCAAGCTTCCAGCTCCCCAGCCATCACCTCTTTTGGGTGAAGACTCATCTCTCTCTCTCTCCCTTTTGACCAGGGCATTGCCAGGTTGAACATAGAATATTAGGGATGGAAGAGACCTCAGGAGGTCATCTAGTCCAATCCCCTGCTCAAAGCAGGACCAACCCTAACTAAATCATCCGAGCCAGGGCTTTGTCAGGGCCGTAAAAACCTCTAAGGATGGAGATTCTACCACCTCCCTGGGTAAGCCATTCCAGTGCTTCACCACCCTCCTAGTGCAATAGTGTTTCCTAATATCCAACATCGACCTCCTCCATTGCAACTTGAGCCCATTGCTTCTTGTTCTGTCATCTGCCACCACTGAACAACCTAGCTCCATCCTCTTTAGAACCCCACTTCAGGTAGTTGAAGGCTGCTATCAAAACAGTTCCCTGCCTTCACTGTGTTATTCCCCAGAAAGCAGAGTCTGCCTAAGCAGGCCTGCTTTGCTTCTGTTCTCAGAACACTGTATAATTGCCCCAGTTATAGGTCATCCTGCAGTTTGTTCTAAGCAAGCCTATTTTATTCCTAATGAGAAAGGATTACAGAGAAAACAACCTTAAAAACAATTAAAAACCTACATGAATACCAATAAACTTACCAGAGATCCATCTCCTCCATCGGGTCTGGCAGAAACAGTCCTTCAAAACCCCAACCAGTGTTTTCCTGTGGTCTTAAATTAATCACACCCTTTGCTCAGACTGAGAACCCAGTCTTACAGGGAGCTGGGTAGACCAAAGTCCTTCCAAATCTTTCCTAAGGATTGGTACCCACCTTCGGTTGTGCCCATTTCCTGTATGAGAGCAAAAGCCCTAAGTCAGCTCACCACCAGGCTATTTATCTCAACATCCTTTCTTTGTCTGGTGGTTTCTGGCAAATCCAGTCTGAACCTCTGAAGAATAGGTGATCAGTCAGAGAGTAGGTCCCCTCCCCAGAGCAAAGTTTCAAAGGGCTGATAACATGAATAATTACATTAGCATAACCCCTCCTCCAGGAGAAGTTACATACAATCTCATAAAACAAACACTTGCATTTTAATACAATGGACCCCAGCAGTATTAAACTTAATTCAGTCAGGTTTACCCAAGATATTGCATATGTCACACCATCTACTCTATTATCTAATTTTTGTTCCCCATGGTGGTGCTTATAGACTGTGATCAAATAAGATGGGAATAAATTTGGGGCAGATTTTTAAAAAGTCAAAACCAATTGTTTCCACTTTATGCATGCAATTACCATGCACATGAGTTGGGATGAGGAGGTTTGGGGGCATGCTTGTATAGACAGATATCCATTTAACGATGTGTATGTAAATGCCCGTCAAAAAAATACCACCACAATTTTGGTTAATACAAACCTAATTGCATAAAAAAAAACAGTGAAACCTGTTTACAAAAGCCACTGAAGGACCTGTATAAGCTGGTGGTCAACTTGTCTAGGAGAAATAGGATTTTTAAAAACATGGCCCAAATAAACGTTAAAGATTATATCAAAATGGTTACTTGTCAAAGTATAGTGGATTGCATCTGACATGTACCATTGTCTAGCCTCTCCTTAGTGCAGGACTAACAACCCAGGGTCACTGTTTTTTGTAGTACTGTATTAAAAATAAGTCAGAGGTGCTGCCACCTACATAGACTTGACACACAAAGTAGCATGTTCAGAGGCAATTTACAGTGGTGTATATAATGATACAATGATGTAATGACCACACTGTATTTCTCACTAAACTGTTATTGAAAGAAATGCATCACAGTCCTGTGCAATACTGTTTTTCTACTATAAAGTATCCTGTGCACTCTTGAGCTCTTTGAATTTCAACAGGGGATTTTAGTAATCTTATTTCGCTGTTTTGTAATAGAGCAATATAGCTGCTTCACATCAACTAAGCTGACTATTTACTAAAAAAAATTATTAGTGTGGTATGACAGCCAATATTAATGGACAAACTTCTGCTGAAAACTGTCTCCATCTAAACCAATGTCTCCTTTCATAGCACAGTAGGTCAGACTCAATTCAGTCACTGGGAATTACTGGTTGAAATTCTATGCAGGAGTTCAGGCTAGAGGATCATAAAGGGTACTTTCCAGTACCAGGTTTACAATGGCATCATAGCACTGGGCCCACAGGCAGAAGGGAAAGTCAGCTCCTTCAAGGGGGCCATTACTCCATGCTTTTATGACTTCCCTGAAATACTTCCAATCACAGCCCAGAATTACTAGATAAGGTAGAGTGGGAACCAAACCTTCTATTACCATTTCTGTGCAATTTCCCACTCTTAGCTGTGTCTCCCTTGTGGGATACAGGCGTATATCCCTGTGTATGCATCAGAGATAGATGATGTCCCCATGAATGTCCTGAGGGCCTGATAGCTGTTCCCTAATCAACATTTGGCCGCAGTCTGAGTCTACTTGAGCTGGCAATTCTACCCTGTTAATTCATACTCAGGCTAACATCTTTACTGGGCCTCTTTTCTGAGCCCTAGTGCATGGGCAGCGTGTGAACCACCAGCGGGGGGAGGCTAGCCTCCATCCCTGTCCCTTCTGCACCCCTGCTGGAGACCAGAGGCCCTCCCCACCACAGAGGCCGGCCCCCCCACCCCAGGCTAATGCCCCCAGCCTCCCACCCCAGGCCCAGAGTAGGCGGCACAGTCCCAGCCCCTCCCACCCAATGCGGGGAGAGCATGCGGCATGGCCCAAGCCCGGGCCACCCCAGGAGACTGGAGCCACGCCAAGAGGAAACAGGGGGGACCACGCCTGGCTCTTTGGGGAGGCACTGTCTCCCCCAGCCCATGATACCCGCTGCCCATGCCTTAGTGTCAGATGTTTAAGCCTGCCCATATTTGCAATCCATGAAGGGGAAGTTGCAGTGGAAATGACCCCATTCTCCATATGCAAAACAGCTTCCCATTGAGGAACCCACCCTGTTCCCCTGCTTCCCAGGTGGCTGTTGTGTGTCTGAGGAGAGCTCATCTTTGGAACTGGGCTTTTCCCTGGCCATGTGAGGCCAGGTCTCTGTGGTCTTGCCATAGCTACTGGTCATCCACAGAGCTGAGCTAGGTATATGGTTTCCAAGAGGCCACTGTCCTCATCTGGCTCATAGGTCCATAGGCAGCAGTCCCCTGGGACGAGTGGCTTCAGGCCTCAGAGTTCTAAGGGCTGGGCCTGCTGCTGCCATATAATTCTCTGTCAGATTCATGTCGTCAACAAACATCTCTGATCTGTCGCAACACCCACTCCTGTCCCCCAGCCAGATAGATCTGCATAAACTGTTCCGGTATTATCTGCTCAGCCAGCTGTTCCCCAGTTCAATTTTTGGGTTGGAGCCATTGCCAACAATATTCCTTAAGGCTCTGGGCCACTGCTCAAGGTCTAGCATCTCTCCCAATGGATTTTGGCCATGATTGGGGTTGAAGATGACCCAGATCTTCCGCCTCACCTTTGAGTGGATCACCATTGCAGCATGGTGGCCGCCTGAGTACTGGGCTATTTTGTTGGCATCCTATCAGATTGGGCTTGGCTCAAGCTGTGTATCTGAGCCTCGATGCCATAGCTGCTCAAGGCTATGCATGGGTCTTCTACACCACAGCAAAAAAACACCGACTGTGCTTTCACCTCAGGCCTCTGGACCTCCAGTACCAAGCATTCTGATAAGATTCATAGCATAATCTTGTGTGGCCATGGCATAAAGGCCCTGGTATGCAGCTTGAGCTGGCCTGGTCAAGGAGGGTGCCAACAAAATAGCCCAGTGCTTGGCTAGTCAAGCTGTAGTAGTCACCTGCTCAAAGATGATGCTTCCGGGTCAGCTTCAGGCCTCAACTTTGTGAGTTTTATCTAGGGTGACCAGACAGCAAATGTGAAAAATTGGGACAGGGAGTGGGGGTAATAGGAGCCTATATAAGAAAAAGATCCAAAAATCAGGGCTGTCCCTATAAAATCGGGACATCTGGTCACGCTAGTTTTATCAGAAGAATTGGGCCTGGAGTGGCACTGAGAAGCCCTGCTGCAGGGTTTGTGTTTGCCCCCTGGGATGGTACAGAGGATTACCATTTGCTGGACCAGGCGCTGTTACTGTCCTTGCACTGCCAACTCCCAAATGAGCTGCTATTGTGGTCGTTGTGCTGCTTGCTGTTGTTGCTGGCTGGCTATTTGTTGGCACTGCTAGTTCTGCTGCTGCTGGGCCACATGTTGGTGGTGGTTGCGCACAGTGGTGCCAGTAGAAATCCTTTCTTGCCGGTAATGCACTCATGGGAGGAACACAAGGGGGTACACGTGACCTCCCCGCATAACCCTCCATGTGACTCCTTCCTGCCCCCCACGACATCCCCCTTTGTATATACAAACATCAACGTGCTTAACTACTCACTTTCCCCCCAAATATGTAAGTATTCAGTCTGTTTATATAGAATATGGGAGTTGGGTAAGGAGCCATTTCAGCATATGTAGGACTTATTAAAAGACAATTTTTAAGTAGAACTGTATCCTAAACTGCATTATGGTATTGTACCCAAACATTGCATTTCAATGGAGGATTCAACTTCCTTTATAGAAACAGACTCCTGAAACTCTTACCAGTCCACAAAAGTGGTCCATAGTCATGCAAATAGTCTCATTGTCTTCAATGGGATTGATCAAATGATTAAAGGTTTACAGGATTAGGTTCCCAGTTTGTAAATTGTTCTGGATGAAACTGACAATGCCTGAGCAGGGATAAAATGGAAGGTGCTCTCAGGGATTGGGAACTGGTTAAAAGATAGGAAACAAAAGGTAGGTATAAATGGTCAGTTTTCAGAATGGAGAGAGGTAAAGAGTGGTGTCCCCCAGGGGTCTGTTCTGGGACCAGTCCTATTCAACATATTCAAAAATGATCTGGAAAAAGGGGTAAACAGGGAGGTGGCAAGATTTTCAGATGATACAAAATTACTGAAGATAGTTAAGACCCAGGCAGACTGCAAAGAGCTACAAAAGGATCTCTCAGAACTGGGTGACTGGGCAACAAAATGGCAGATGAAATTTAATGTTGATAAATGCAAAGTAATGGACATTGGAAAGCATAATCCCAGCTATACATATAAAATGATGAGATCTAAATTAGCTGTTACCACTCAAGAAAGATCTTGGAATCATTGTGGATAGTTCTCTGAAAACATCCACTCAATGTGCAGCGGCAGTCAAACAAGCGAACAGAATGCTGGGAATAATTAAGAAAGGGATAGATAATAGGACAGAAAACATCACGTTGCCTCTATATAAATCCATGGTACGCCCACATCTTGAATACTATGTGCAGATGTGGTCTCCCCATCTCAAAAAAGAGATATTGGAATTGGAAAAGGTTAAGAAAAGGGCAACAAAAATTATTAATGGTTAGGTCACTAGGTCCCAGCTGTCTCCCTTCTTTGGGTCCCTCTCCGTCAATCACTCCAGCACTAGGATAGTCCATCTTTCAGTAGGTAGTGATGCAGACCTCAAGCTGGGTCATCAATCGCTCTCTTCCAAGGTAAGAGTTCAACAAAATATACACAGTCCAATGTTCCTCTAATGCTTTCTCAGGAGCCCAGACTATGGGCAACTTTGTTACTCCTCTCCCTTGCTTGAGCTAAACTAGGTGACAGCTCCCTATCACCCCAGTCTGTTAGCCAGCCAATCTCCTCAGAAGCTCTGCCAGCTTTTACTTTACCTTGCAGGTAACATTTTATCCACCCTAGTCCCCGAGCTCCCCTGGAAGAGCATTCCTCTGCAGTATCCCACCTCCTGTCACTGGACACTCACAGAAAATACCAAGTCTGCTGTCTCCAAGGAGACAGTATATGCACCATCCTGCTAGCTCAGTTGAGGATTCAGACTTTAGAATTACAACACTGAGAAGAACTAATAATAAAACCAAGAATAAGTTTATTAATAAAGAGCAGATTAAAGTGACACTAAGCGAAGATAACAGAAACAGACATGGTTACAAATGAAAAACAACAAAAAAGCACTTCTACAAGATTAAAACTTAACTATCAAAAGAATCTTATCTATAACTTTTCCTGTAGTCCTTACTAGTATTCAGTCATACCAGGATTCACATTTTCATGTTTTCCCTATACCCCACAAGAGGGTTCCTCCGTAAATAGATAATCATCTCTTTTCCCCCATCTTCTTATAGTCCAGTACATTCCTTTGCAATGTACTCTTTGAAGCACACACCTGACAAAGTTCCAGTCCCCTGTTGTGTGTTCTTCTGGGTGCAGATACCATGCGGTCTATGTTGGTACTCTGTTAATTTGCTTTTCCTGTTGCCTCACTACACAAAGATAGTCCCCATTGTCTTTGGCTAACCCTGCTTAATTTACCGTAGGAGACACGGAGATAACTACCTCCTGTCCTGTCTGGAGGAAAACCAAACAGAGAGAAAAACCGGTTACAGATCTTAAAGCATAATATCAGTAAGTATCCCTAATTCCTCTTATCGTGTTGATACATACATTTCACATTGATATTAATGACCTGTATATTAGAAGTAATGCTATGATTTAGTCATGGGTATTTTTAGTAAAAGTCACAGACAGGTCACGGGCAATAACCAAAAAGTCATGGCCAGTGACCTGTCCATGACTTTTACTAAAAATACTCCTAACTAAATCTTAGGTGCTGAGGGCAGGTGTGTGTGCTCCAGAGGACGCTGCTGCTGTGGCTCCTGGGGGTGGGGGGCAGCCCGAGGCACTGCCACTGCTCCTGGGCAGGGGGCATCCCAGGGCCCCGCCACCACCACTGCTGCTGCTCCAGGCGGAGAGAGGCCTGGGGCCCCGCTGCTGCCACCACTCGGGCCGGGAGGCGGTCCGTGGCCCACTGCACAGGATGGAAGCAGTGGAAAAAAGAACTGTATCTGTAAATACAGCTGAGCTAGAGTATAAAGATGAGAAAATGAAGATAAAGCTATTTTACCATCTTACCAAGGAAGAAAAGGATGAGTAAGGAGTGAGACACTGGCGCTAGGAATAATGCCCAAAACTCTGCCACAGCTGATAAAGGTCTCTGAGTACTGTGACCCCTAGACACATTGATACTGTAATCAGAGAGAGTGATTTTTACTCACAACCAGGAATCTGAAGAAGGAATAGTTACTTAAGTTATGGAGTTTAGAACTCTGGCACCCACATGTAACTTTGTAAACATTAAAGATTTCCTAATTAGAGACAGATGTTTGTGGAACTCATGATTACAGGTTACAGAGAGATTGAGAGAAACAGTTCTAAACCTAGAGAAGTGCTTGCAACTAGCAAGGACTGTCAAGGGAAAGGATCAAAACAATGACAGCCTCTCATGCAGAACAAGCACACAAACTCAAGTGAAAGGAAGCAAGACTGAGACAGACTTACTGAGAAAGCAGAAATCATGGTCCAGTGTGCATAATGTGGAAAGCAACATGAAAGGCAAAAAGAAAAATGCCCAGCCTTGGGCAATGGTAAAAGGGGCATGGGAGAGAGAACCACGCAATGCTGCACCTACCCAGGAAGAAAAGAGTAGCAGCAGCGATTGAGGATGTAGAGACTTCTAATGAAGAGGATGACTGTGGTGTGGCTTTAGCAGATCCAAAGACTCATAATATACACATGCTGCAGAAGAAGGCTGTCAGTCATTCAACTGTCATATTTTTAGCTATATTAGGTCTGTGACCAATTCAATGCTGCAATGTAAACCCCACAACACTGATAAACAACATTATTAGACTGGAGAAATGTGATCAGGTGATGGTTATGTGCCATCCTGAGGCCAGTGGGCAAATGCAGACTGCTGATAACAAACAAGAGATGTTATCAGTTGGAGTTTAGAGAAGTTGACACGCTGCTGAGTCGCAGACCAGTGCAAGCCTTGGATTTAGTCACAGTACAACAGCAGAATATCCTCACCAAAAGAGAAAAGGGAGAACAGTCCCCTGGACCCTGACCAGCATTTTTACAGAATACAAGTGCGTATTTCAAGGCTGCTGACACCAAAGGACAAACAGCAGTTAGAAACAGACGCTGCATGTGGCATGAGAGTGTGGTTAGGATACTTATCCAAGACAGGGGAGATCCTGGTTCACATTCCTCCTCTGCCTAATGAGGAGAATGGATTTGAACAGGGATTCCCCACATCTCAGGTGAGTACCCTACCCATTGTACTACGGGACACTTTGATGTGGGTCTCCCTCAATCTCTTTTGTTGAAGCCGATCACTTCAATTAAACAACTGAATAATTAAATATTAATTGGGCCATAGAGTGAGAATCACTCTAGAATCTTTTCAGAAAATGGCAGGCCCTTCTTGGAAGGGACATTGCCATTGGTAAACAATAGCTTGCTGCAAATGGGGGATTAGCTGGTGGATCTTTTCTGCTACACCAATAGCAAAACAATGGCCTTGTTCTTCTGTGACTTTATCGTTAACTTTCTTTTTGTGGCTTATTAGTTAAATTGTAATCGCTTTGGGGCAAATGATTTATGTGTGTACAGTCTCTAGTATAAAGGTGCTCCAATCCTGGTTCTATACAGTGTAATTTTGTCTCATAGAAGCGAGAGAGGAATGAGGCCTCTTGTGGGCCGTGTGTACACCTTCACCCTCATATAAGTATCCTGAGTCACATGGAGATTGTCCTCTCCTGAGACAGCTTTGCATTGGCACACAGTGGCTCTTTCTGGTGCTGCATCTTGAGGGGATAGTATTTCAAGATGTGGTGGTGTCATGCTGCAGTTTTGTTAGCCTGTCAGCTCCAGGAACTTTGCAATCATGTGGGCCCTTCAGCGGGACCCCCTTACCACTCAGCAGCTCTGCTGTCAGAAGCTTGCTTCACACAGCTCCTCCCGGCTGTAGATCTCAGAGCGCTTTCCTCTTTCCAGCTCTGAGGCAGAGAGAGGCGAAGAGGTGGAAGCTCAGGGAGTCACATACAGGGCTAGGAGCGACCAGAGCACAGGAATGGCTCTCTCACACACCAGTGCTTTGACCGCAGTTGGCACCACCCATTGGCACTGACTCCATGGGTGCTCTGGGGCTCAAGCACCCACTGAAAAACAAAAGGGGAGGGGTGTTCAACACCCGAAAGCCAGTCATAGATGGCGCATGACTCTTGTGATTAGGGAGGCACTGAGCGGGAGCGCTGGAAGCTCCCTAGAAAGGGGGGCACCAACACCCAGACCGTGGCTCCAAATCCCCCACTTCGCCCCACAGCCGTAGCCTCTGCTCAGCCTCCTCCCCCTAAAGCCCCACCCACGTTCCCACTCCGCCTCTTCTTGCCCATGCTCCATCTCTTCTGCCACGGTGCCCCCCCCTCCAATGGAAATCATGGACGGCGAGTTCTATGGGCCCTTGGTGCCTAGGCACCAGCACTGTATGAAGCTGGGTCTCTCCCTCGGCCTCGCCTTCTGCCTCCAGGCACCCCCCCACACACATGTCCCCGGGGCCATTTAAAACAGCCTGGGGCCCCCACTCACCACCGGCAGCGCAGTGGAGCTGAGCGGCTTCCTGTCTGTGGTCCCTGGGCGGAGTGGATCTGTGTCCTGCCCCAAGCACCCCTGCAGCCAATAGGAAGCTGCAGCGGCAGTGCCTGGGGTAGTAGTGCACGGAGACCCCCAGTAAGCACTGAAACCCCCCACACTCTCCCAGAGCCTGCACCGACACCCCTTTCCCACAGCTCCCCTCCCGCCCCCAAACTCCCTCCTAGAGCCTGCACCCCCACCCCTTCCTGCAACCCAATCTCCTACCACAGCCCAGGGCCTGCACCCCAGACCTCCCCCCCCCCACACCCAAGCGCCCTCCCAGAGCTTCAGGGAGGTGGGGGTAGAGTTTGGGGGTGGGCAGGCTCTGGGCGTTCTGGGCACCACTAAAATTTCTACAATCCTGCCGCCCCCGATGCCAATGACACCTATTCAATAACTAGAACATGAACGAAGTGTATACATATGCTTCCCCGTCCACCCCAAAACGGGCAGCGCCCTTCCTCCCCAAACACACACTCACACCTCTTCTAAAGCACCCACCAGGAGAAACGAAAGTCAGCGCCTGCAGCCCCAGACGCGCTGCTCAGCCGCTTGAGTCAATACACTACATTTCCCAGAGATCCGCGGGGCGGCGTGACGCATGCGCGCTGCTCTCGCCCTGTGCTTGGCCGCTGCCGCGGTTCCGTCCCCGCACCTGGCATCTGCGCTTGGCCCCAGGAGCTTACCGGGGCAGCATGTCGGCTGGGCTGAGGTTCGACGGGCGGGTGGTGCTGGTGACTGGCGCCGGGGGAGGTAAGCGGCTCGCGCGGGCCCTGTGGGCTTGCACTGCATGACGTTGCACTTGCCCGCTGGGCTCCGGGTGGGGCTGACCTGGCCAGGGGTCGCCTGTGCTGGTCGGTTCCCGGCGGGTTTGGAGAAAGAGTTGGGTGCAGGAATTGGGAGCTAAGGGGGGAATCCTACAGCTGAAAGGGCCCCGCTCAAATCCCCTCTGCTGTTTGGGAAAGAAAACTCTGCCTGCCAATAGCAAGGATGCAAAGGGGGGCGTGCGCGCGGTGGCGGCGGCCAGCAATTTAGTCTGTAAATCCGGTATTGTGGGTGTGGGATGTGCCTCAGCTGTGCAGAACTGGGGCAAAGGTTTTCCCTGAGGAGGGAGTTTGATTTCGCGGTGTCACGGTTGAAGCAACTCCCTATCCCTTCGAAGGAAAGAGATCAATCACTCTCATGCTTACAACAGGCGTCCTGAGTGGGTTTGCATCAACTTGCAAGATAATTGCATTTTGAAAAACTACTTTTCAAAACACAACTATATGGAATTAAAGCATGCGGGCTGCTTGAAATCTAGTCAGAATGTTCAGGTGCTGACAGAGACACAAACCAAGCTGCAGAGCTGAAGAGATTTTGTTCTGTCTTTCATAACTTATAATAATCTTAGGTAATACCCACTGAAGCCTTGATCTGCAATGAGCTCGGTACAGGTGTAGGAACGGTTTCCCCTGTCACCCACACCATGTAGGCCTCTTTGCTGGAGTGGGGATTTGGGCTGTTTAAGAGTTGCTTTACTGTAATAGCTATGCAAAGGCCAACACGTTGTCTATTCCAGTGTTTTAGCTTTGTAGGTAAAGCAGATTAATTTAAGCTGCTTTACTGATACTTGCAAGAATAGTTGGCAAAAAGTTTTCAAATGTTTTTTAAAGTTGACATTATGAAGCAGAGTAAGAACTTTAAAGCTACTCTGAATGTCTTTCAGCTCTCGCTCAGATTTTCCTTTGCTTCATGTTAGTTTGCTGTGCTGTTCTTTAAATCTTTCTTCTTCAGTGAAATCTGTCAAAAGTGACCACCTGAGCCAATAGAAAATAATACAAGATAAAAAAGCAAAAAGTTGCTTGGTATCAGTGGATCTTTAGCAAGTACAACTTGTACTAGAAGCCATAGGATTCTTGAAAGTGGTTTCACAGATAAGTATGGTTTCACTACAGCATTTTTAATTAAAATCAGTACTTAATATGTTTATCTAACTACAGATCTATCAAAATGCTTTTTTTTATTCTCAATAGGTGCTTACCTTGTTTTGATTATAGTACCATTGCTTTTACACAGTGACTTAGAAGTTGATCCTTTTATAAAGGTCAGAACTAGTGAGGGAGTCTTAACACATCTTGCAGACAGAAGAGTATTCCTTCCCATTCCTGTAGGTGTTCCCAATGAGGGGTTTCAGCAATTCTCAAGGAAGTGAAAGCAGGGTCATTTAAATGAGAAATTTGATTTTTCCAGTCATTACATATACTGTTACATTGTTTTCAAAGTTTGTATTTTACGTTTTTAAAATCGTCCCTTGAACTATTTGGGATATAAAAAAGGCTACATCCTATAAACAAAATGCAGATGTAAGAAAAATATTACATTATTCTCAATTATCCTATTTTCTTAAACTAATTTTATTTTGCCTCCCACCTTTTGTTAAGTTATTTTATTTTTTATGAAGTAAATTTCTTCATTTATTGTCCTTCAGTTATTTTTTCATGCAAAGACATCTTTAACATTATCAGGAGTCCAATTCTGGCTCAGCTGTAAAATAAATCCAAGATTTCTGCTTAGTCAATTAAGTGGTAGATGCAATCTCTAGAGAATGAGATTATAGAAGAGTTCTTTGGAAGGAGATGGACTGGGAGAAAATCTTTTATTATTACATTAGGTATTTATGTGGACACCACATAGAGGGCTTTGTGTGTAATGGTTTATAAACAGGAATCCCCATATCATAAGCACCCTGTCTGATCCATTGGGTGACACCATTCTCACTGGCCTGTGCTTTTGGATAGTTTAAACATCATGAAGAAAGGGGCACCTTAACTTTGCACAGCTCAAGGGGCTACATTACAATTTGCCAGTAGCCAAATATTGGAGCCATATTATTTTCTAATATGTAGGCATGGCACCAAAGAGATTACCAAATGAAAGCATCACATAATGGGACCTATAATCTCAACTTCAATTTCTAAATCCTTGGTTTGTTTACTAGATTTAGGATGATCAATATGTTTTCAAACAGCCTCTGTGAGCCAGTTTTAAGTGATCTCATGGGGGAACAAAGGCACTTTGTGTGCACTTTGAAAAATCCTCCTCCCCCTTACACTTTATTCAGTCGTTTGTTTAATTTGTTCATAACAAAATTACTTGTGTGGAAAAGAATCACAACTTCTGCACTTGATCAACTTTTGTTAACATTTTGACTGGTATGATTAGATAATATCATTGTCCATACAAAAAACTGTTGTATTCAACAGGCCTTAAGTCTAAGTAAAGACAAAGGTGAAAGACTAATGGAAGATAAAAGAACAGGAGTAGAAGTCAACTACTGCCCACTTCTTCGGATGCAGTAGCCCACGAAAGCTTATGCTCTAATAAATTTTAGTCTCTAAGGTGCCACAAGTACTCCTGTTCTTTTTGTGGATACAGACTAACACGGCTGCTACTCTGAAACCTAGTGGAAGGTATGAAACATTAAATGTTGCATTATGCTGTATATTAAGTCAGCTGCTTTGTGCTCCTTGCTCATGCAAATAAATGACTTGCTTCTTGTTTAGGTCCAAGTAATTGGCACTGATTTTATCAATATGGGTAAAAGGCACTATAAATAGTTTAAATAATTATGATTGGAGTTGAACTTGTGTTTGCATGACATGACAATGTTTCCTTTTCAGTAGACAAAACTAAATTAAACTAGGGGCTGTTTTATTAACTTAGAGTGTAGTTCATTAACTTGAAACAACTTCTTCCACTGCAAAACCAGAATACATTCCTGTATTTTGTAGCCTGCCCCATCAAGTGTCACAAATGCCTCCTTCACAAGCACAAAACTCTCTCCTGGAGCTTTAGCAACAAGCAGTCTCCATGATGACTCTTCTGGGTGCTGTACCACTAAGTGAGCATGGGGAATACTTCGTGTTTCCAATTGTGGATTTGGCCTTTAGTTTCTGACCTAATTTGCTTTCTTTTATGTTTCAGTTTTCAGAACATGCGACTGCTTTTGTGGCAACTTTAAAATGGAATTTTTAAATTAAATATGCAGGTGGTCTTTTTGGTCTGATTTCAGTTCAAGTGACCATTTCTCCACATGACTTTAACTAGTTTAAAGTGTATAGGTAGAAAATATACTGACACATTGAAACCTTTTTTTGTTTTTTAAAATTAGGATTGGGTAGAGCATATGCTCTGGCTTTTGCTGAAAGAGGAGCTTCAGTAGTTGGTAAGTTGTTTCTTACTTATTTTGATCTCTTGCCAGTAACCTTTGCCTCTCTCTCTCTCTCTCTCTGTCTCTCTCTTTTTTTTTTTTATTTAAATATATTGGGATTCAAACTTCATGACTTCTTTGCCAATGACCTTTGTTCTTTAATAAGTTATCCTCCTAACTCCTGAGATTCAAACTTTATTTCTGAGCTTCTGGTTTTGAAACAAGTAACAATCTTTGGCTGAGGGCTTCTCTTCACTGAAAGGCTATCTAGACATATAACTTAACCCTAACTTGACTTCCATCCACTTGCAAAAACCCTTAACTCAAGTGATATTTTACTGGTGATATTTTACTTGCGTGGCTGACTCAAAAGGGGGGGTTGGGCTAAAGCTCTCCTGAGCACAACTCCTCAGCTGTTAATCCAAGTGGGCAGTGTGGATGCCAGGGTGGATTTGATTTAAATCAAATTGATTTAAATCACTAGTCAGGAAGACTCTATTTAATCATGGATTTCTACATAAAAGTGCATTCTTATTGGTTGTTATAACCTTAATACATATTCTTCACAACTCAGAGAGAGATGTAGGTTTCATTTTTAGAAGGTACATTTTTAAAGTGATTTATTTTGTAAACTTTTCAGATTAGGTTTACAGCTATATCAGAAAATGAATGATTGTTTGGTTATTTCATTTACCAAAGGTAATTGAATCAGATATTTATGAAGTCATTGGGAGGTGAACTCTCTCCAATTCAACAGGTAAATCATTAATATTTGGAGAATTTTCTTGCCATGCTGTATTAGGAGGAGAACATCACCGGACAGACATTTAAATTTTTATTCAACTAAAACAACAACATTATGTATTCTGGATATTTTTTCTTCAACAGCAAACATAATATTTAAATAAAACAAGCATATGAACTTGAAAACATTCAAGTTTTTTAAAATCAGGTGTGTTTTTGTTTGTTTTTAACTAAAAGAGTTAAATGAAATATTAAAAAAAAAAAAACCAAATAGACTGCGTCAGCCAGGTCAACATGAGAAACTTAAACATGGCTGGCAGGGAGCTGAGCGGCTGGAATCCCAGATCAGCAGCGAGGTGAGCAGGGCCGGCAGCCAGGAGCAGAGCCCTGGGCTGGCTGCTGGTACCCCAGGCCGGCAGCAGGCTGAGCAGGGCCGATGGCCGGGACCCCGGTTGGCAAGGGGCCCGTAGCCGGAACTCCAAACCGTCAGCGGGTTAAGTGAGGTAACAGTGGCTGACCTGCTGCCGGTCTGGGATTCCGCTGGCTCCTGCCAGCTGGGATCCCGGCCGCCAATCCCGCTCAGCCCGCTGCTGGCCCGGGGTTCCGTTCACCCAGGCTGGCAGCGGGCTGAACGGAGCAGGGGGCCGAGACCCCAGCTGGCAAGGGGCCGGCAGCCGGAATCCCAGACTGTTAGCAGGGATTCTGGGGTTCTGTCAGCTCCTGCCACCGGCCCCGCTCAGCCTGCTGCTGCCTCGGGGTTCCATTCACCCAAGCCGGCAGCAGGCTGAGCGGGGCCAGCGGACAGAACCCCAGAATGGTGGCGGGCTGAGCGGCTCAGCCCGCTGCTGATCTGGGGTTCCGTCCGCCAGCTCCTGCCAGCTGGGGTCCGGCCACCAGCCCTGCTCAGTCCGTTGCCGGCTGGGGGTTTCGTTTACCCAGGCCAGCAGCTGGCTGAGCAGGGCTGGCGGCCGGGACCCCGGCTGGCAGCAGTGTGCCAGTAAAAATAGTCTCGCATGCCGCAGGTTGCCGACCCCTGCTCTAGACCTTTTGTACACTGCTCAATTTCTCTTTCATACACTTTATCTAGCAATTTGTCTGTGACATCTGCTCTGTTGGGTGGACTGTATCCTGGTCTTAATGACTGAACCGTGTTAATGAAGTATAGGTTCTCAATCATATGGAAAGGAGAGTTTGTTGCATGAACAAACTGGGCAATTTTTTAATCAGTTACCTCTTTTTGTAATCTGCTGGTTCTTATCACAAACTTATCTATGGTTGTTTCTGGATGATGAAGATTTTTTTTCTTTTTGCTACAAGTGATATACTGTGGCTATGTGACATACATGATGTGACTGAAACACTATCATTGGTAGATAACTCTGAAACTATAGTAAATGATGGTGATCTTGAAGGTGGATAGTCTTCAGAATCCTGTATGTTGAGGATGGATTCTCCTAAACAAAATAAGTCAATGCAGTTATTTAATTATCACCATACTGCTCATTTAGTATTACTCATTGCATTCACTGACACTCAGTACTACTTTAAAGGTGAAATTGTAAAAGGAAGATCTGCCTATTTCAGCTATTTATATTTTATCACAACTGCATCTAAAATGATAGTACCATAGAGTAACAACTATATTTCTTGCTCAAACCTGAGAATTCAAGAATAGTCCAAAAGGAAGACAGGCAATCCTTAAGAAAGAAGTATGAAATAAAAAAGTTTACCAACCTGAAGATTTTTCATGTTCAGACATGTTCCTTTCATCATCCTCAATGCAGCTTCTTCCTGAGAAGAAACACTTCTCATGATGTTGTTTCATTTGGGCAACCAGGCCTTGCATTTCTTTGTTGCACTGTTTGCATTTTGCACACATGCCTGTCTTACCCACAGGTAGAAGAGCTTAATTAAAATATTCCCAAACTGGGTCTCTTTTACGGCCTGCTGCCATTATAGGTTTTCCCTTCTAGTGAGAGAATGGTATGGTAGATCTCAAATCAATGAAGGCTACACTCAGAAAGACCTCAAGACTTCTGGAATATGCTGCTCAAACAGTTTCACTTTTGTTTCCACTGCCTGTCCCTTCCTTCTCACATTTATCTCTAGACTTCTTCACCTTGTCCAGATCTATTCCGCCCCCAACAATCTTTTATTCATTGAACTTTTTGAAACTTTGCACTTTTAGAGAGAGGTAAAGGATTGACTCTGTGTACACAAATTTGCAGAGAGACAATAGGGTTGAGGTCTTTTATTTTTCACCCCTATATATTTATTTATTTTAAAACATTTTTGCTGTTAACAAGCATGTTATCTCTGGAGAGACAAATCCATAGTGTGAGAACTGCAAAACTAAGCCTCTCTGATGCTATCTTCTAGACTGGGGACTGAGTCCCATTGGGTAGATGGCAAGATTAACCTAAATAATCTATACAGAAGTTCCTGCAACCCCATAAAATTGGGTCCCTAATCCATGAACTATTCAAACTCATTTACAAAACTTTTCTTAAACATTACATGACTATTTTATCTCGTACTATAGAATTAGAATTTATAATCCCTATTCCGTGATGCAATATCTTTGAGCTATAATGTATCTTAATTAAAACTAGCTTTAGATAGGTTTTTTCCTCAAAAAGGATTTTATCAAAAAAATCTGTTTTAAATTAAAAAAAATCATTGATTTTTATCCACCCTGGGATACAGACTAGCATCAGTTGAGTGTTGCTAGTTCTCCAATGCCTTATCACAGTTCACTCACGCCCAAAAAGTACAGACAGGTTCTCCTACAATACACTGAGAAATAGTTCCTGTGACTCATCCAACTACAGTGCTTAGAACCATGGGACTTGCCCCCAGAACTCTTATTGCCATGCACAAGTGAGGGGGGGCATCAGTGTGAATACAACAACTTGAGTGTTGTTTCTCAATGTGGCTGCTCTCCATTGAGTTAGGCTGACTCAAGAGGAGGAACTCTAAACATAGATAAATCAAGTTAATTCTGCAGTGAAGACATACCTTTACGTTTCAACTGAAAGATGCCACCTCCAGCAGCACAGTACTGTCTGCCATCATGCTGGGATATTAATTCAGTACAGTCTTGGGAAGAGTGCTTCTTACTGTATTGGCAGCAAAACTTGATGTGGAAAGCAAGAGTTCCATGGAACAAAGATTTTCAATTTTTTTCATAGTGACGATGTGGACCACATCTCAGTAGAGTCTCATGGACATTTCCTCTTCCATTTGTGGTCACACACATCTCCCTCCCATTTATGGTCATATAACATCCATTGAGCAACTACAGGAATTGTTTAAATGGACAGGAAATGCTTAGTGCAATATAACATCTAGGAACCAGAAGGAAAGCCAGCATCATGTTGTTAAAGTTTCCAGGGTAGTTGCACCTCTGACCCTTTTGTGACCTTGAGAGCACTCTACTTACGCCTCAGGCCTCTAGATGGTAGTTTTCTTGGGGCAAAGTCATGCAACACTCTCCCTCTTGATGGAGAATTTAGGCAGCAATTGCTCCTGCAATTCACTGTGATCACCAGCAGGTCTGACTTTAGTTCACCAATTGTCCTGTTCTCCCAGGGGCAATGACAGGATTATCCATTGACTAGCCAGCCTTCATAAATTAAAGTATTGTTTATTCAGAACAACTTACAGAGAAAACATTTTAAAAACAATAAGTAGCTTACATGCTGATCTAGTTTACCAGACTGTTATTCATTTTCCACATGGAAACCCTGATAGGAACAGAATACTTCAAAAGGGGCAAGACCCATGTCAGGTTGGTCTCTTTATACAGTTCTTAGTTCTTTGAAGGGGAGGGATAGCTCAGTGGTTTGAGCATGGGCCTGCTAAACCCAGGATTGTGAGTTCAAGCCTTGAGGGGGCCACTTAGGGATCTGGGGCAAAATCAGTACTTGGTCCTGCTAGTGAAGGCAGGGGGCTGGACTCGATGACCTTTCAAGGTCCCTTCCAGATCTAGGAGATAGGATATCTCCAGTAATTATTTATTATTGATTGTTAGCTATTGCCAGCTAGTTCAAACCAGTATATATAATTTCCCTCATGGACCTGTTTACCTGCCCAGGTGACCTTTTGGGGATCACCCAGATCAGTAAGGGATTCTGTCATTGCCTGCCCTGTAACCTTGCAGTGTGTTAATGCTGTGCTGCTATTGCTCAGATGCCTGACACCCATAGCATGCCCCCAAGCACAAGACCTTCCACCAGCCACATTGCACAGCCCATGATATAGCAGTGACACAAATAGCCCTTCCAGACCCAAGTTTCCCCAAATCCATCCTCCCAAGTTCTTAACTACCAGACACTTGTACCATTCCCCTCTGGTTCGTCAATCCCTCAGTTATCAGTTCACTTTGGCAAACACACTGGACAGAGTTTGCACAACAGAGACCTGGTTGGATAAAAATAAACAAAAAGTTCATTTAATAGAATCATAGGACTGGAAGGGACTTCGAGAGGCACTCATAGCAGGATTAAGGGCACGTTGACACTGGCAAAGTTACAGCGCCGCTCAGAGAGCGCTGAAAGGAAACGACTGTTGTGTGTTCACACTGTCAGCTGCCTGCGCAATCGCGTGTTCACACTTGTGGCACTTGCAACGGTATTAGGAGCGGTGCACTCTTGGAGAAGCTATCCCACAGAGCACCTGCAGTGGGATGGTCACCCGCTCCTGCGTGGGAAGGGTTAAAGCCAGCCCTGCAGAGGGCTGGGGATGTAGAAGGAAAGACCTGGGCTGATTGGGGGAAGCAGCTGCAGCTGGTACACGCCCCAATCAGAGCCTGCTGGCCCTATAAAGGCCTGAGCCAGGAGCAAGAAGTCAGTCTCTCTCTGCAGTCAGAGAGAGAAGGGCCTGGCTGCAGGGATCTGAGACAGAGTACTTGGGTGGAGCAGGACTGGGGAAAGGCTGAGGAGCTGGGGAGCTCCAGCCTGTGGCCTAGTAGAAGGCCAAGGGATACTGGGGGTTGCAGAGGGCAACCCAGGGGTTGGCCAAGGCATCAGGTCCAAACCCACCCTTGCCAGTGATGAGTAGGCTGATACTGCAGTCTGCCCCTGGGCGTGGGGCTAGATGAAAACTGGCAGTAGCCTGATACTGAGGCAAGGTGTGGATAGTGGGTGGGGATTCCCCTGGGAGGGGGAGACCCAGTTAAAGAGGCACCGGGGTCCTGGGAGGCGGATAAGGTGGATCACCGGCCCGCAGAGGGCGCTCCGGGCTGGATTGAGCTAATTCCCAGGACAACCAGCAGGAGGCTCCGCAGGGGTGAGTCCACGCTCTCCTACAGCACCTCTTTCTCTTCTGCCGCTAAGACTTGTGGGAAGGCAGAGGGAGTTGTGGGGCATCTTGGGTCCTGTCCGAATAATCCTTGATACGTTGCTTTGCATCCCAGAAATCCTGAGCTTCCGTCTGCATTTGGTGCCATCTTTCAACAGTTTGTGTACTGCGCGCCCTGCCTCTTCGGGCGGCAGGAATGGATCCTGAACTGTTGACCAGTATGCTGCTCGCTCTGACTAACATGTCACGAGTGGCAGTGGAGTTATTCCTTAAACTACAAAGGCAAGAGGAGTGTGACATTGATCTTGCCACACGTAGGAGCTACAACACGAGATTGCTTGTGGCATTTATGTAGATGCTGACCACAGTGGAATGCCGCTTTTGGGCTCGGGGAAACAAGCACTGAGTGGTGGGATAACATCATGATGCATGTCTGGGATGATGAGCAGTGGCTGCAGAACTTTCGGATGAGGAAAGCCACATTCATGGGATTGGGTGATGAGCTTACCCCAGCCTTGCAGCACAAGGACATGAGAATGAGAGCTGCTCTGTCGCTGGAGAAGCATGTGGTCATTGCACGGTGGAACCTGGCTACTCCAGACTGCTACTGATCAGTCGCTAACCAGTTCGGAGTGGGAACACCAGTTGGACTCGTGTTTATGGTAGTGTGCAGGGCCACTAATCACATCCTGCTCTGAAAGACTCTGGTCAGCATGCATGACATTATGGATGGCTTTGCACAAATGGGCTTCCCTAACTGCGGAGGGGCGATAGATGGCGCACACATTCCAATTCTGGCACCAGACCACCTAGTCACCGAATACATTAATCACAGGGGGTATTTCTCAATGATTCTCCAGGTGCTTGTGGATCACTGTGGGCATTTCACAGACATTAATGCAGGCTGGTCCGTATAGGTACATGATGCACGCATTTTTCAGAACAGTTCAGGAAGCTGCAAGCTGGGACTTTCACCGTAGGGAAAGTCGAAATGCCCATTGTGATCCTGGGAGACCCTGCCTACCTCTTAATGCCGTGGCTTATGAAGCCATACACGGGGCAACTTGACAGCAGCAAGGAGCGGTTCAACAACAGGCTGAGCAAGTGCAGAATGACTGTTGAGTGCGCCGTTTAAAAGCCCGCTGGCAATGCCTCTGTGGGAAGCTGGCCCTAGCCGACGACAATATTCTAATGTTTATAGCCACGTGCTGTACACTCCTTAATATTTGTGAAGGGAAGGGTGAAAACTTCACTCAGGGCTGGACCGCAGCGGCTCAGCACCTGGAGGCTGAGCTTGAACAGCCAGAGACCAGGGCTATTAGAGGGGCGCAGGGCCATGAGGATCAGGGATGCCTTGAGGCGGCAATTTGAAGCTGAAAGCCACTAATATTTGTTGTTATGCTCGGCATTGCAGTGCTTTTAATGCTAGGAGATGATTGGTGCACATGATGCAATAAGGGGGTTTAACATAATTGTATGTTGCTTTGCAGTGCTCTTTTTGCTTTCACTTAATAGAATAAAGATTGCTTTCAAACCAACACAATTCTTTTATTAAAAGACAACTGAAGGAGAGAGTCAAATGAAAAAATACATCAGTAGGGAGGGGGTGGAGGAAGGGAAGGTCCCAGGAGGAGGAGGGGTCCTGGGACGGCTAAAGATTTGTGTATGTCCAGGGATGATATCCAACCTTCTCCTTTGGAGTACAGTGCAGCGGGGGCTAAACTGCAGAGGGATGGATGTTGAGTGCAGTGGGTAGTGGGAGTCCACAGTGCTGGACTGTGAGGAGGGAGGAGTGGATTGCGGGGGGTAGAGACTGGAGCCAGGAGGTTGATAAAAGCGTGTTGGCGGTGTCTGGGGGGAAATTTTGCGACAGCGGCTGCAGGGGAGGGCGGGCGCGGAGCTGCTGTTTGAAGAGCTAATATCGCCTGGAGCGTGTCCACTTGGCGCTCCATAACGTTTAAGAGCCACTCTGTGGCTTCATTGATTAGTTAAGTTAAATTTTCTGCAGAATATTGCTTGATTTGTGTTTGTACAGTTTGAGTGGATTAAGGGTGGATACTTTTAATCTACGTCCTGCTCAGATTCCTAACCCTAGCCATCCATAACATAATCTAGTAGCAGTAGCTGTGAAGTTGATTTTTATAAGACAGTCTCATTTCTAGATGCAATTTGAATTCATGAAAGGGGAAATCTGCAGGAGTAAATAACCTGTTGTTCTAACCTGAAATAGCATGTGATTAAGCTACTTTGCTAAATAACGAGATTTTTTTAGTTAACTGATTCAACACAGCACTCAGCAGCATGACTTCTTTGTACTAATCATCAAGTTACTGATTGTGAAAGTTAATTTCATGCTGCCCTTTAATTCAGGGATGTTTTTTAGAACAAGTCTTTTGGGATACCATTTTAATGTGTTTCATCAATCCAGATGAGTTATTTCATAGAGCAGCAGAGCCAAATGTCTGTCATCTAACTACTTGGGGATAATTCTATATCCCAGAAAACCAAATCCCCTTTTCACTGAATCTTCACAGAATTCCCCTCGCATGTGGCAGTCACTTCTATTGTGAAACAATGTAAATTTTCCTCTTGATTTAAATGGCAAATAAAGGGCTATGTTAAATATATATTTTTGAACTCTGATATTCTCTCCTATATCTCTTTCAGTATTTGACTATTTAAATCAATTGAATATTTAATGCAATGAGAAAATAAAAATGGTAAAGACTAATGTATTGTTTTATATACTGGTAGGATTACCTTGTCTCCTTTAGCCAATACTCAGACTTTCACAGCTGCAAGAATGCTACTGTAACAGAGAAATGTTGTCAAGAGAGGAGGTTCTTTACAGTATCTCTGAAAAAGATGCTAAAACTAGCATTGTGGGATTCCATGGTCATTGTGCTTTCATACCTTCTATATTTAACGTGATAGAATTCACAAGTAAAAAGTTCTTTTTTCTAACTGCCAGCCCTTGGGTCTGAGAGTCAAGCTGGCTTCTTTCCATCTTGCACTTCACACTGTAAGGTTCTGTAGGCAAAATTAGATACACTTGTTGCTCTTCCACTTATGCTGGTAATGGCGAGTATGCAAGCCCACTGTTTTCCCTGGAGTTCTATAGATGTAATCGATGCTTGCTTAGTAACATTCTGTTGATGATCTCAAGACTATGTAATATAGCTTACTCAGCGTTAGCGGTGCAGGACAATAAGAAAAAATAAGGAAAAAAATATTGCTGACTGAAGTATGCAAATATGACTTTGTATACACAAAACAGCAGATTTATTGGGTAAGGAGGTACCATCTTTATAAAGTGGCCTTTCAGAGCAGAACCATATTTGAATCATTTTAATCTTTATATATATATTCTTTAGTTTTGTAAATAGATGATTTTTTCAGTTGGTTATTAGATTCATTCTATTCTTCTGTTAATATATTGACACAGCCTTGAGTGAAATACATTATCTAGATCAGTTTAATAATCAGTCTAGTTAAACTAGTGGAACCCCCCAATATAGACACACTTAAACTGGTTTAATTCTTGCTTACATTTATTTATATTAAATTGGTAAATTTACTGGCAAAAGCTAAACTGATTTAAACAAAGGGTTAAACCAGTTTAAGTGTATGTCAGAGAGTTTCACTGGTTTAAACCAGGGCAGTAACTGATCTGGTTAAATATCTGGTCAGTTTGTTTCTAGTATAAACAAGGCCTTTTTCACATTGTAACTTTATTCTAGTTTGCCAAACCACAATAAACTTGAATTTGTAAATTATGATGAAAACAGGTAGACTTGTGGGTGCATTGTATTTCATTTTGGACTTAATTATCATGTAACTGAATACTCATTGTTTGAGGTCTTGCAAAAGTTAGAAAGAGCAATGCTGGATATAGATATCGAAGAGCTTTCAAGTACCTTCCTCAGAGTATATATTGCTTGAGTTGAGACATTCTTCTCGTTGTTGCATAGCACTGCACTGACAAAATGTAGGTTTTCTGTGATTAACTTTATGAAAGAAGCTCCATGCACATGAATGCAGCCCAATTCAGAGATTATTTTTAGCTATTGTCTATTGGCTTGAAGAAGGATCAGAAATGAAATGAAATGTACTCAAGGCACAGTCTCAGTGATCATTCAATAGCAAATGTGACTGGAGGACTAGACTAGTCCTAATCAGTGTGACTGTATGATGTCTAGATTTTTAATCTTGTTGAACAATAACAATACTGTTGGCGAGATCAAGCTTGTCAGGGAAAGTAAATCACAAATAGCGATGAAACATCTCTTCTCTACCTCATAAATTGTTACCTCAGGGCATGTCTACATGAACACTTATTGTTGTAACGATACTGCCTTTGGTGGGACACAACTGAGAGTTTCAATTCGGGACAAATTGCTTAGAGCAGGGCAGTGACAGCCGAAGGCTGGCTTTCCTTTACTTCTAAGGCATACCAAACAGAGAGGACTTCGGTCCCACGGCTAACCATAAGTCATACAAGCAATTCCCTTAGACACTCTTGTTTCCCAGTATCACTACCAGCACCACTCCTTATGGGGACGAATAGTTATGAAAACCAGTACCCCAGTAAAAGAAAAAAGGTTCTCCTGATCCCAAAGGACCAAGCCCCAGACCCAGGTCAATATATGTCAGATCTTACCCACAAATCACGCTGTTGCCAATCCTTTAAAATCTAAAGGTTTATTCATAAAAAGAAAGAAATATAGATGAGAATTAAATTGGTTACATGGAATCAGTTACATACAGCAATGGCAAAGTTCTTGGTTCAGGCTTGTAGCAGTGATGGAATTAACTGCAGGTTCAAATCAAGTCTCTGGAGTACATCCACAGCTGGGATGGGTCATTCAGTCCTTTGTTTAGAGCTTCAGTTTGCAGCAAGGTTCCTCCAGAAGTAAGAAGCAAGATTGAAGACAAGATGGAGGAGATACAGCAGCCTCTTATAATCTCTTGCCATGTGGCCTCTGCTTTCTTTGTTCCAAAGACAAGCCATCCAGCATATGGCATGGAAAAACCTTAGAGTTTTGTCCATAGGCATGTCCCTGCATGCCTTGCTGAGTCACAAGGTGTATCTGCCTTCTCTGAATGGGTCAGTTGTATAGCTGATGGTCCTTAATGGGTCATCCAGCAGGCTAGATAGTGCTAATGCCAAATTGTCTGGGTTATCACCCAGAAACATAGCACAAGTTTGAAATACAGACAGTGCGGAGCCAATACTTATAACTTTAAATACAAAAATGATACTTGCATACAGATAGCATAATCATAACCAGAAAATCATAACCTTGTCTTAGACACCTTACATGACAACCTTTGTACAATATTTGCTGCAAATATATAACAGTGGTTGCAACAATTATCTATACGGTCATAGTTTATATCAATAACGTCACACCCCCAACGCAAAATTGATGCAGGAAGGGATGACGCAAACATCGCTGACTGCATCCCAAGAGCTCTCCATTCTTGGTTCTGTCTTACTACAGCTAATATTGGTGTATAACAGACATGGTTTATCCACGTCATGTTCAGTAACGTCACAATTGTATGGTAAGATGGGATGTAAATCTACAGCACTTCAGCAGGCTGTGTACTAACTATCGGTGTGGACCCTGCTGCTGCACTCAAAAAGTTCCCTAGTGCATGTTGATGTGCTGCCGTTTGAAAGAGCAATATGTCAAAACGCACTAGGGTACTTTTAGAGTACCGCAGTGGGGTCCAAATGGACAATTAGTGTGCAGCATGCTCTAGCACTGTAGATTTACACCTCAGTCGAGATGACACACTGAGGGTGGCCTTATGGGAGTTATATGCCCCCCCTCCAAGATTTGCTGCTTGGCATGTAATGAGCATGCTCAGTAACATCTGCTGAAGCTGCTGCTCTCACTTTGGCTCCCCACCATCGGCAGATACGGCAATAAGTGTTTGTGCAGATGTGCCCTCAGGAACAGTATGGAATGTTATGAAATGACTCTACCTAATCCAGTAGAGCAGGGTGGGCAAACTATGGCCCGTAGGCCAGATCCGGCCCACGAGCTCGCGCTGGGGTGGCGGGTTGGGGGCCACACTACACGGGTCGGGGGCTGCACCATGCGGCTTGGCCCCACTCTGGCACTCCAGCCAGGGCGCCGAGTCAGGGGCCGCACCACACTGCTCAGCCCTCCTCTGGTGCTCCAGCCGGGGTGGCGGGTCGGGGGCCACACCACACGGCTCGTCCCAGCTCCGGCACTCTAGCTGGGGTGCCAGGCTGGGGGCCGCACCATGTGGCTCCCAGAAGCCGTGGCATGCCCCCTGTCCGAGGGTTGCAGGCCGCTCCACTCCTAGGAGCCAGAGAAGGGCCATGCCACGGCTTCTGGGAACCACTTGAGGTAAGTGCCGCTCAGAGCCGGCACCCCTGAGCCTCTCCCCATGCCCCAACCCCCTTCCCCAGCCCTGATCCCCCTCCTGTTCTCCAAACCTCTCAATCCCAGCACGGAGCACCCTCCTGCACCCCAAACCTCTCATCCCCAGCCCAGAGCCTGCACCCTTCCTGCACCCTTGTCCCAGCCCTGAACCCCCTCCGAACCCCTCGGTCCCAGTCCAGAATACCTTCCTACACCTCAAACTCATCCCTAGCTCCACCCCAGAGCTTGCACCCTCAACCAGAGCCCTCACCCCCTCCTGTACCCCATCCCCAATTTTGAGAGCATTCATGGCCTGTCATACAATTTCTATTCCCCAAAAAGTTTGCCCACCCATGCAGTAGAGTGTCAGACTGTTTGCTCTTGTCCAAATAACTTAGGTTACCAGTAGAAATCAGCTGCAGTGAATCTCGTTAATAACATCCACCAGAAACCTTAGTGGCTGCAGGATGAGAAGAGACTGTGAAACATATGAGTATCGATTGGTCAAGAATTTCTTTTTTGTGTTATGCAGTGAATGATCTGGGAGGTGACTTCAAAGGACATGGCAAAAGCTCCTCAGCGGCTGACAAAGTTGTTGAAGAAATAAGAGCAAAAGGAGGAAAAGCAGTAGCTAACTATGGTATGTTATTTTCCATAATAGATTTAATAAGGACACTTCATTTATGGAAATAGTACATTCAGCTTTTACCAAATGAAAAAGTAACAGTTGGTGACAAAGGACTACTCCAATACTATTAGTAATTTAATTCATTCAATGAGATAAAACATTGTTCGGAGGCTGGGGGAGATGGAGACATAAAGCATCTTAAAATGAAATCTCTGATTTCTTTATTCACTTGAACTCTTGGCACCGGTATGCTGGAGGGGAGGAGCAATCCCTCCCCCCCCCCCCCGCAAAAGGTAGTCTTTTCTGTGACTTAGCAAGCTTATCATTTAGCCAACATAGAAACTAGACTGCCTGTTTTTAGTGAGTTTAGCTTCTTGGTTTTCATGTAATGTTAAAATGCTGCACTGTTTGGCTTGTGCAGGAATTGCAGTGGGCTAATTGCCTGCAGTGGCTAAAATTTCATTTTACCCTATAGGGATTTCACATGAGCAATTCACTTTTTCTTTTTAAATGCATCACATTCCATGTGGTTATCTACATCCTAGAAGTACATTGTATACAGTAATATGTGGCTGTGTAACTAATAAATGATTTTATTTGGAGATCACACCACTACCTGTTTTGTTTACAGATTCCGTGGAGGCTGGTGAGAAGCTTGTGCAGACAGCCCTTGAAGCTTTTGGGAGGATAGGTACAATTATTAACTTATAACTTGTTTGTTTGTGAATGCAAAGTCATCTTAAGCAGTGCAGTTAACAATCAAGAGTTAGTGATAACATGTACAGGAAATTCAATGTAATTAAATTCAAGATTGTGGTGTTCTATTCTCTGTAGTCCTAAACAAATGAAAAAGCCGCTTCCCAGTAACTAGAGGTTAGTAGTTGCTAGTATAAAAGAAAATTGCAAGCTTTATCTAAGTAATTATTTTGAGCATTTAGAGTGTTTATGGAAGGAACACTATTCCTTCAATATGTATAAATGACAGTACATCTTTTTCTGTAAGTAAGTGTTGTCCGGCTATGCCGGAAGGAGGACAGGACACACTGGATGTGGTATAATTAGGATGCAACTTTATTCCTAAATGTCTGGGAGTGCCCAACAGATAAAAGTGTACAGTGCAGGTAATTCCATAATCATTTACACATACTGAGACAGGCTGCTGTCAGCTCTCCCTCTTTTCCCATCCTGATCCCCAGCCAACCCACTGCTGGGACCCTGCCACCCTGATTGTAGGTTAAGGGGGGCTATAAAGGAGTGGGGGGTTGATTCCCTGCTGTACCAGTTAGAGGAGCCCTGAATCTTTCCCTGTTTCTGCTCCTTTAAATAACCCCCTGAAATCCTTTACTAATTCATTTGATCTGCTCACCATCGCCTTTCCCTGTGGAGTACCTGCACCAAACATTGGCTCCATGATTACGTAATGAGTTACGACATCATAGCCCAATCCCCGTTTCGTGTTCATCCTAGCTAAGCTCCCAACCCCCTGTGGGAAAGGCAACCCCCCCCACCACCACTTTGCCTTGGCTAATCTTGCAGTAAGGGAAAAAGTCCTTCCCAGCCCCCTGAGAAAGGAGCGACGAGTGTAATGCCCACAACAGATCATGACAAAACCTGCTATTTAGCTACTTCCAAAGATGGGAGGGTGGATGCTGTTCCACCTGGTCCAGGTAAAAAAGGGCGTTTCCTGCACTGCTGTGCACCTAAATAGTGCCTCTCTCTCTTCCATTCACTTGTGGGGTTGGTCAGCATCCCCACACAAACCTGATCTGAAGCTGCCTCAGCCAGTCATTCTGGCTCTCTAGCTGTTAAAGAGGCCACACACCTTTTCCTACAAGACAGACAACGGTACCCACTCCATAATGTGCACTGTGGTCATTGTGGATGACTTCTGTAGGGGCTGAATCTGTCAGGAATATATAAAAGTTTATTATAACGTTAGTATCATCTCTCTTTTTACATAGGGTAGAAAGGAACTCTGATTCCCCTTATGCATCTGTTTTAAGGTAGCATGTTGTTGCTTTTACACCCTTTATTAAAGGGAGACCAATGATTTAGAAATAACATTTCCTTCCGAAATTTTTCGCTTACTATTATTTCTAGCAACACCTAATTATAACTTAAAAATTTGTGCATTTGACAGCACTTCGTGTATAACCAATTTCACAGTTTCCCTTGTTAATACAGTTCTTTCACAGAGAAACAGGAGGTGAAATACAAAAAAGTAATTTTAAGAATCACAACATTTGTCAGGGAAACTCGGGAGAAGTTTTACAACCTGGAACTTGTATGATTTAGTTTTCTGAAACTGACTGGCTTTGAAGGTGATTGTTGTTCTTTTCATATAAACACTGAATGTGGTAACATAAAACAGAAGGTGAATTTATTTATACTCGTCACTCTTCATCTTCCCCTTCCAAAACAAACAAACAAAACAGAAGCCAACAAATGAGAATTCAACTCTCTCCAGTGGGCTGCTCCATTTAAAAATAAGCATATATCAGGTAATATGGTCTTTCAAGTTATTACCCAATTTTTGGACCTTCCTTACAGGTCTTCTCTAAAGTTAGTTGGCAAATAATGGTTTGCCATTATTTATGGTTTCCCAGTAGATCTCCATTTCTGTGAAGATCAGTCCCCTCGTCTTTATCACCAAGTTGTCCTTCTCTCAAAGATTGCTCCAGACACTTGCCAACTGTCATCGTAGAACAATACCCAAAACTTTAGACCTACACCTTGGAAAACTAACACAGCAACCCAGACATCTTAGCATTACTGAATCTATGATAGCCCATATTCTGGGCTGGACTGTCATTTCAGTTTATCATTATTCCAGGATAAAAGAGAACTTGCATTCCAAGACAGAGAAAATATACTTCTAAAGCATGGTGACTGGTTCCTGAAATATTGATTGTTCAGTGTTCTTCCTTAAAACAGTATATGCAGCCTTAAAGGAAGTGGATATCATTTCACTTTTTTCTTGGCTTTGTTTTATGTTCGCTTTTAATAACTACTCCGCAGTGTCTGTCTTGCCCTTTTGCTGAAGGTAGTGCAAGGAAGCATAGTTCTGACTTGCTCTGGCACATCTAAAAGACAGAATTATTGATACACATAAATAGAGAGCAAACTTTGATCTGTTTTTTTTATCATGCTATTATGTAGCTAGTCATTTAATCCCTGATGAACAGAATTGAAAGAATGTTGAAGAGATTCATGAAGAGTTAAAGATGCTCAGTAACATTTGAGTAATTCTCTTTACTTTTGCCTTACCTTAGTGAAGAATAGACTGTTGTGGTGCTACAAAGAGTAAAAGATCCCAAACGTTTTCTTAATTAATAAAGTTTGTGGTTTTGCAAATGCTTGTCAGTATTAAAGGAATAATCATTATCTAACTTTTTACTTTTGGCTGAGTTCCTGGAAATTTGGTCAGAGCTGAGGAATGGATAAGAAAAAAAGCAAATAAAACTCTATAAAGCATTAAGCTTTTGTGTGTTAATTTTTCTTCCATTTCTTCACTTATCTCTTGCCCTCTCTTCCCACTTCTGTCTTCTGTTTTCATTCTCTCCTTTTATTTCCAACCATTTCCTTCTTTCTACTGTTTTCTTCAATCCTCTTATTTTTCCATCTTCTCCCTCTGTTTTCTCTCGATCTGTTCCATTTCTCCCTTAAACTAAACAGTTTTCCCCTTCTGTATATTTCTTTCTCCTGCCCTGATGTTCGCATTCCCTTATGCTCAGGGTAGCATGTGCAGAACGGAAACCTAGGCAGTGAGTGATGAAAAACTGAGTGGGTGGTTCTGAAGCTCCCTTTCTTACCTTATTGTTGGTTGTGGGTCTGAGTTACGTTACAGGCTTTCTGACTCTTTGACCATGGTGCCACCCACTTTGAGTTTGGGAGCATTCCACTTTTATGTTACCATAAATCATGTCATTCAGAATTCGTAGCAAGTAGCATCATTGATCTGGGCAGTCTCATCACTACAGACTTGAGCGTGATGTCACTGAGGAAGGGGGCCGGTTTATGGCACCTTCCCATCAGTGCTTAATGTTGTCATCTCAACAGCTGCGTCTACTTATGAGGCTTCACTGCAGCCTGTGGCAGACTGGGACTACATGTCCCCAAATACTTTGAAACATAAGGAAAGCCATGCACTTTCCAATTCTGGAACAGCCCTAGTCAGTATGAGTGAGCAACTATTTAACAATTATAACAAACTGTATGTGTGCGCTTATAACCTAGATTTTGAAGGCAGGAGCAGAGTTAAAGAAGGTGCAGATTCATACTCATTCATACTTAAAAATGTTTTGTTTTTGTGTTCTTTGCAGATATTGTTATAAACAATGCTGGGTAAGTAAATATGAAGGTAGCTTTTCCCCACTGTTGTACCATATTCTAATCCTTTTGTTTAAATACATGTTCACCTTCCTTTTTTGTTTTCCTGACAACGTATTTTAGGATTCTGAGGGACCGTTCATTTGCTAGGATAAGTGATGAAGACTGGGGTAAGTTGATTAACTTTGAAGTAGTGAAGGTTTCTAGACGCTAAGTAAATGCCACCCCATCCTCATGAGAGTGTGAGGGGCACAGATTGGGGTGTGTGTGTTTGTACCTGACCTTAGAGATTCACACATCGCCTGCAAATCTCAGCTCCAAGATGCTTAATTGGTTATCGGCTTTCACATTGGGTCAGTGTTGCAATCCATACTGGACTCCTGCAAATGTTGCCCCCATCTCAGGGGGAAAAAAAAAAGCACTCATAAAAACCAGACCTCCTGGTTAAGGCTGTCAGGAAAAACCCACATGGGAAACATGCACCAATTTTTCCATGTGGGAAAAATGCATTTGTAACCCAAAGAAACCCCTGCAACCCTCAGCAGTCCAGAAAGACAGACCACACCCAAAACCTATAACAAAGGAAGGGTGGTGTGAAGCTGCAGTGCCCAGTGGCAGTCAGAACAGGACAGCAAGCAAATACCCCTCAGTGAAGTGATGGGGAATGAGCACCCAATTAATTCCCCAAAAGACTGCCAGTAAGAGGCAGGAACTGCAGAAAAAGACAGCCCATGGCTATGCTTAAGCTATGTGATACCGTGAGCTCCATGTGCTAGAGCTGCACACAGGACAAGAAGGGGAGCAGGGAGAAAACCAGCCTAGTCAGTTCAAATGCCCATCCCACAGCATTTCAAAATGTAATTGTAAAAAATACAATGCAGATGTCCAGACTGTGATTAAATTAGCTGAGTGTGAATGAAGTGAGATGAAGCTAAATAGGCTTCTCATTTTTTTTCTTGGAGGAAGTAGAAACTGCATATTTATTTTGCCACAAAAGAGAAAAGAATCAAATGTCTGTTCAACTAATTTGATTGTAGATATAATTCATAGAGTTCATTTGAAGGGATCATTCCTGGTCACCAGAGCTGCATGGAATCATATGAAAAATCAGAAGTTTGGAAGGTAAAACTGTATAAGGTTAATTTTTTCATCAGTAAACAGTAGATTGACATGATCTTTCTGACGCTGCAATGGATTACTTGATAATTCTTGCTCCCCTTTAGTCAATGGGAAGGAAATAATCACTTTGTGCCCAAATGTGTGAGGTTGACATCCATTTGTTTCCTGCCTTCTCCTACAAACACACTGTGGATAACATCCTAACAATTTTATTTTTTTTTTGAAGTTATTTTTGTCTTTCAATAAACATCTCCAGATTTATTGTGAAGATTTGTGTGTGGGCTCTGCCTGGTGTGTTCCCAAAGTTGATGTGGTGCTGTCAGTTCACATTACATCCAGATTTATATTTTTCACCTTCTTCTATTCTTTGTAGCAATTGTCCTGGTGTTTTGGCAATCTGGCTGTTTAGCCTGATCCACCTAGAAGTTGAAGATTAAATTAGTTTGTGCTTCATTCTGTGACCAAATGGCATTCTGTGGCTGAGTATGAAGTGAGAAGGAGAGATTGGTAGCAAAATATTTTGCCCATTTGATCACTTATTGGGCATAATTTTGGGAATTGCATCCCTGTATATATATGACATAATTCTTCTCTTGCTCTGTTTTGTAAATCACTTTGTTTATTGCCAAATGATGTTAGTATTATTTACCAAATGTATCTTCACATAATGTGTAGAAATGTGTTACTTGCAGAATGTCTGCTTCTGTACACTTTTTAGCTTTTTCTCACCTTGACTCTCTTAACATAACCAAAGCACCTTTATTTGGACTGAAGATGGTGAAATTGTGTTGATGTAGCAGTTGGGAATGACGTTGAGACAGATTCTTATGTCAGTTACGCTTGTGTTAACTTGGAGTGACTCTCGTTAAGTGCAGCTACTGTAGATACACACTCTGTGTAATTCAGATCAGAATCGGGACTGGTTATGGTGAGAATCATTTTTAACTGCTCAAAAAGGATATGTGACATGCAGTAGGCGCTGATTCAGTCAAGTACTTAAACTTGTGTCTAACTTTAATCATGTCAGTAGTGCTATTGATTACGTAGGGTGTGGGTGAAAACAGTTTTCAACTTAGCAAAATTTTCTGTTTGTCAAAGCTATTTTTAAGATGTAAAAATATCTCCATATGAAATATGTGGTTAAGTGCAAACATACATTTCATTAGTGCTCTCCCCAGTTATAACAAAATAGTTGTGCCATTATGCCAGTGGGTTGCAAGTTGCTATTTCTGTTCTAATATGAGACCAAATCCTGAGAGGTGCTGAGCACCTATAACTCCCCTTGCATTACTCTTCAGTATTTGTGCCATTTTTTGCATCACCCCAACACATTAGAAAAAGTTGCTTTTTAATTACTCATACTTTAATTTTGACATGTTGAGATGTTACAGAATTACCATTCCTGTGGTTTCAGGATGTGTAATTGTCAGAAGCCAAAAATGGCTGCAACACATAACCTGGCATCCACTAGAAACTATTAATTTTCTGTTTTTCCTTCTCTTCAAGAATAATTATGACTTCTTCAGCTGCTGGAATATATGGCAACTTTGGTCAGGCAAACTACAGTGCTGCCAAACTTGGCCTTTTTGGTCTTTCAAATACACTTGCAGTTGAAGGCAGAAAATACAACATCCACAGTAACACAATTGCACCTACTGCTGGGTCGAGGCTGACTCAGACTATCATGCCACAAGGTAAGTAACTTGAGCTCGTGAGAATTGAGTCTTTGCAAGTTGGAGCACAACCAGTTTTCTCACCAATTGAAACGTTCCATTCCTTTACACTTCAGAAACTCTTTTCTTGTCTATTTATGATAAATGATCTTTCCAGTTTCAGGTGCTGTAAGGAAGTAAGACATCAGAAGAGAGCTCTAGTGGCCTTTATAATTCACTAGAATTGTTTTATGTGCTGAAACTTTGTCACTGTAGCTTTATTCATTTCCCCATTTTCTTCAGTAGGTATTGGATCAGGGCTGTATTTGTGGTGTTTGCATTTATTGTAATATTACTGTTTGTTTGCAATGTGGTATATGTTTCACAAAATATGGAGTAGACAAAGCTGACCTGAGTAAATTAAAACAGGAGATGAGAGAAGGTAGATAAGTCTGACATAACACATTGAGCAACTAGCAGAATGCACCCTTTACATACCATATACTTATTAAACTTGGACTGGATTATACTAATATAATATTATTATAATGGATTGTGTGAAAGGCTATACAGGAAAATGTTTTGAGAAGGGTTTTGAAGAAGATGGTGAATAAATAAATGAAAAGATGAGATCAGAGGTTTGGGTTGGTTGAAGTTTTTCTGATGCAGTTTAGTTACTTAGACTGGTCTTGTTAGTCTCCACATAAGAGGAAAGTAGGCAAAACTTGGAGCACTAAGAGTTATAGATTTTTAATGCCAGAAGGAACCATTATGATGATGTAGTCTGCAAAACACAGGCCTTGGAACTGTCCCCAGAAAATGTACTACTTTGTAGTAATATAACGAACTGCGAGCCCAATTTTTAAACATTTCAGAAATTGACTATTTATATCAGCTTTTGATGCATGTGACGGGGTACGACTGACCACTGTGGAGCCTCCTGCTGGCTGTCATGGGAATTAGCTCTGATCTCTATAGCGCCCTCTTCTTGTGGTGCCTCGCCACTGTCACTTTTGTTCCGAGACCCGTGCGTCCTCTTCAGTGACGCTGCCCTCCAGGGGATCTGCAATCTCTGTCCAGCCACTCCCTCAGTGGCAACTGCAGTCCATTGTCCCAGGGACACTTCCCATGTGGCTCCAGCATCCTCTTCTGCCCTTACCTCAAGGCCTCAGCCTGCAGGCCCTAGCAGCCAGCCAGGAGCTCTCTCTAGCTCCCCCAGTTTCTGCTTGCAGCACAACTCTGTTCCAGGTGCTGGCACTCCCTCCTCCTCCTAGGACCCTGATCTTCTCCCCTTAAGCTCCACTCAGCTACTGATCTCTGTTCTGCCCTCGCAGTCCTCCTTATATGAGCCTGCTGGCCCATGATTGGCTGCTTCTCTTAGCCCCTTTCCAATCGGCTGACTCCCTAGGGCTGCTTTTTACCTCTTTTCTGCCAGTGCGGTGTAGCTGCCCCATCACAATGCCCAAGTACTAATGTTTTGTTTTATTTATTTTTTTAAGTGCAGCATTTTCTTTATTCCTTTGGAAGTATTTTTTTCCCAATAATATCTAGCTTTTTCCCCTCAAAGCATTCAGAAGGAATCATCATCCCATTCTCTTTAGGAACTAACAGTGTGCCAGACCCAGCAGTACATAGTGTTCGAGGATGGAACTGTATGAAACCAATGCAAGGCTTTTAAATTTGGCATACATAGACTCTGAATCCTTCAGAAGATCCTGTGGTATCTCTTCTGACAGTGTTAGTCTCTCGAAAGTTGAATTGCCTTTATTGTCTCTCATAATTCTTTTGCGGAACTAAACTTATCTGCTCTGCCTTCCTATGATGATGATCATAGATTTTAAGACTAGAAGGGGCTATTAGATCATCTAGTCTGACTTCCTGTATATTATAGGCTATGAAATTTCACCCACCTTACCCTGTATTGAGCCTTATTGTGTTTGGCTAAAGCATACCTTCCAGGAAGGCTTCTAGTCTTGATTTGAAGACGTTGAAATAAAGAGGGCCCACTGCTTCCCTAGGTATGCTGCTTCCAATGGTTTAATCACCTTCACTGTTAAGAACGTGTGCCTTATTTCAAATTTGAATTTGTCTGGCTTCAGCTTTTAGCCATTGGTTCTTGTTATACCTTTCTCCACTTAATTAAAGAGCCATTTAATAGCTGTTTTTTTCTCCCTGTGAAGATACTTGCACACTGCAGTCATCACTCTGCAGTCTTCTTTTTGATATGTTAAACAGATTGAAAGCTCACTGTAAGACAATTTCTTCAATTCTCAAATAATTTTTGTGGCTCTTTTTTGCACCCTCTTCAGTTTTTCAACATTCTTTTTAAAATTTGGACACCAGAACTGTATGCAATAGTATACTGTCTATCTTACCAGTGTCCTATAGAGAAGTGTAAATCATGTCCATACTACTGCTCACTGATCTGGAGCTCACATTGAGTTGTTTGTTCACTATGAACCCTAAATACTTTTCAGAGTCATTTCTTTCCAGGACACAGTCCCGCATTCTGTACATATGGCTTATATTCATTTGCTCTTAGTTAGCCAGTTCCTAATCCATGTAAGGTGTGCTTTTATTGGTATTGCATAGTGCTGATTTTTTAATCAGAATGTTGTGCAGTACTCAGTCAAATGCTTTACCAAAGTTTAAATATATTACATCTGCGTACTTATCTTTATCAACCAGACTTTATCAAAGAATGAAATCAGGTTAGTTTGACAAGACATATTTTCTATAAAACCATGTTGACTGGCATTATTTATATTCCTGTTCTTTATTGATTGAATCCTACATCAGCTTTTCCATTATTTGCGTGGGATTAATGTCAGGCTAACCAGTTTATACTTGTGTCTCTTGGAATATTGGAACAACATTAGTCCTCTTCTAGTCTTCTGGAATTTCCTGGGTATTCTAAATGAACATCAGTGGGCAGAGATCTCATTAGCCAAGTCTTTTAGGACCCTTGGGTGCAAGTTATCCAAGCTTCCTGGTTTAAAATGGGTTTATCACTAGTAGATGTTGTTTAACGTCCTCCTTGATTACTGGAAAGTCCATCATCCACATGTGATACAAATAGATCATCCTTCTTCTTTCGAAATACTGAACAGAAACATGTATTGAACAGTTCTTCTTCGAGTGCTTGCTCATATCCATTCCATTAGGTGTGCGCGCGCCGCGTGCACGATCGTCGGAAGATTTTTACCCTAGCAACACCGGCGGGTCGGCTGTGGAGCCCCCTAGAGTGGCGCCTTCATGGCGCTGAATATATACCCCAGCCGACCCGGCGCCCCCTCAGTTCCTTCTTACTGCCCCTGACGGTCGTTGGAACTGTGGAGCGCGGCATAGCTGTCCTCCACTCTCCCTAGCGTATTTCGTTGTATCACAGTTATAGTTATAGTTATAGTTCTAGTGTTTGTAGTAAATTAGTTAAGTAGTTTTAAAGTTGTTCTAAGTAGTCCAGGGGATTAAGGGGGTCGTCTCCCCCTTTCTCCCCCGGCCGCGGGGCCGGGCTCATGCCCAACGCTCCCGGCTTCAAGCAGTGCGCCTCCTGCGCTAAGCCTATGCCCACGAGCGACCCGCACGACTCCTGTCTGAAGTGCCTGGGAGAGTCCCACCAAACAGATAAGTGCAAGATCTGTAAGGCCTTCAAACCAAGGACCAAGAAGGAGCGGGACTTTCGGCTCAGGCAACTCCTGATGGAGGCGGCACTTAGCCCGGACACTCCTTCTACGGGCCAGGCCCCGGCGCCTAGCACCTCGGTGCGCAGTGCCCCAGCGGCACCGGCTATGACGACCACGCGAGTGGCGTCAGACAAGCCTCCCCGGCACCGGACCTCGTCGGCACCGCAAGCACAGCAAGTGCCTCGGCGCCGGTCATTATCCCCAGGGCATAAGAAAGCCCATAAGACGGGGACCTCCGTGCCGAAGACGCTGGCTCCCCCAGTGCCGGGGGTAGAGCCGCGTACGCCGGTGGAGCACCGGAAACAGGTGCCTCCAGCACCGTCGACTCCGGCGCCGAGGCCGTTGAGTCCGGTGCAGACGGCGTCTCCACCGAGGCCGGCGGTGATACAGTGCCTCCCGTCGACGCCAGAGACCTTCGCGGCGGCGAGAGACTTAATAGCTCTCACGGAGCCGGCACCGCCTCAACCACCGGCACCGACTGCACCGTTGACTCGCCCGGTCCAGTCGAGGGGGAAACCTGCCTTGATGCGCCCTCCATCACAAGGGCTGGAACCTCGGCACCGATCCAGGTCCCGAAGCAGGTCCCCACGCCGCTCGCAGTCCCGGCACCGAATATCGTCTCGGCACCGGTTGTACTCGCGGCCAAGATCTTCGCGGCACCGCTCTACGTCTCGGCACCGATATGATCGTCGGCACCGATCAACGTCGAGACGTAGTTCTCGGCACCGCTACGGTCGACGCTCGACGTCGAGGGGCCGCTCCCGGCACCGGGCATACTCCAGGTCCTCGTCGAGGTCCAGGTCCGACTCCCGGCACCGACGAGGTCATCGGCACCGGTCGCGGTCCCGGCACCGATCGCCGGCACCGCGCAGAGATAGGTCATCTCCAGACCGGCACCGTGCGGCACCACAGCCCACAGGGATCGTTTCATCTCTCTCGGCACCGCCATGGCCGTCAAGATCGGTGTCTCGCTCCTCGGAGGACCTGTCGAGATCGGCATACCCCCCTCAAGGGCAAGCCGAGGAACAAAACTTGGGCCATTGGCAGGAGATGGCAGAGGACCACTCTCATGGACCATCTCGCTGGTCGTTTTGGACCCCGTGGGCGTACCACCAGGAGCAAGGGGCTCCAATACCATCGACCTCTCGCTCGGGTCACTCGGTCAGAAGGGCCCCAGAATCCACCATCTCTCGGCCTCCGCCAGGAGGCATGGAGGCTTCCGTGTCCACGCCACCCGACACCATGGACCCAAGTGCAGGTGATGCTCCGGCCCAAGAGCAGGGGGATCAGGACCCCCCCTTGGATCCAGTACCACCGGAGGCATCCTCCTCCTCCTCTCCGGATGAGGCAGTGGCGGGCACTTCATGTACGGGTCCCCCTCCGATAGATCTTCGGGCTCACCAGGATCTCCTGCGTAGGATGGCCCGTAATATGGACCTGCAGGCGGAGGAGATAGTGGAGGTGCACGACCCGATCGTGAATATCCTTGGAGCGGATGCCCCATCGAGGGTGGCGTTACCCCTGATCCGCATGATCCAAACGAATGCGGATACGATATGGCAAACTCCTGCCTCTATTCCACCCACAGCTAGAGGGGTGGAAAGGAAATACTTTGTCCCGTCTAAGGACTATGGGTACTTGTATACCCACCCCCAACCGTGTTCACTGGTGGTGGAATCAGTGAATGCACGAGAGCGCCACGGCCAGCAGGCTGCAGCGCCTAAATCAAAAGAGGCTAAGCGGCTCGATCTGTTTGGCCGTAAGGTTTACTCAGCCGGAGGGCTACAACTTAGAGCGGCGAACCAACAGGCGCTACTGAGCCGCTACAATTTCAACTCCTGGAACTCTATGGGGAAGTTTAAGGAGTTGATTCCCCAAGAGTCCAGGGAAGAGTTTGGAGCCATGGTAGAGGAGGGCAAGAAGGTGGCTCGGACCTCCTTGCAGGCCTCCTTGGACATTGCAGACTCAGCTGCGAGGACCTTGGCTTCGGGTATCGCTATGCGCAGGATCTCCTGGCTTCAGGTTTCGGGTTTGCCTCCGGAGCTGCAGCAAACCCTACAAGATCTGCCCTTTGAGGGTCATGGATTGTTCTCAGATAAGACGGACTCTCGCCTGCAGAGCCTCAAGGACTCGAGAACAATCATGCGCTCCCTGGGGATGCATGTCGTGGGCCCTCAGCGCAGGCCATTTAGGCCGCAGCCTCAGCGCTTCTACCCCCCCCCCGCCTCGTCAGAGACAGGACTCGGCCCGGAGGCGAGGGCGAGGTGGTAGAAGAAGGTGGACCGGCCCTCAACCCGGCCAGAACCAGGGGCCACCTAGACCACCTTCAGGCCCCAGGCAGAACTTTTGAAGGTGCGGTCGAGGACGGCGCCCCAGTCATCCCCCAGGATCCAGCCCCCTCCTTTCGGGATCGCCTTTCCCATTTCCACCGTGCCTGGTCCCTTATAACCTCGGACCGTTGGGTCCTTCGCACGGTGGACAGGGGATATGCTATCCAGTTTTCTTCAATCCCCCCCTCCTCCCCCCCTTCCCCGTCCCTCTTCAGGGACCCTTCTCACGAGCAACTTCTTATACAGGAAGTTTCCACGCTCCTTGCTATGGGGGCCATAGAGGAGGTTCCAGTGGAGTTAAGGGGCAGGGGATTCTATTCCCGTTACTTCCTCATTCCCAAGTCCAAAGGAGGTCTGCGACCCATCTTGGACTTGCGCGGACTCAACAAATTCGTAGTAAAGTTGAAGTTCCGCATGGTCTCTCTGGGGGCCATTATCCCTTCCCTCGATCCTGGAGACTGGTTCGCCGCCCTCGACATGAAAGACGCATACTTTCACATCGCAATTTACCCGCCTCACAGACGCTTCCTGCGATTCGTGGTAAGCAAGGTGCACTACCAATTTGCAGTCCTTCCCTTCGGCCTATCCTCGGCCCCAAGGGTGTTCACGAAATGTATGGCTGTCGTGGCAGCGTACCTTCGTCGGCAAGGGATACAGGTGTTCCCGTACCTAGACGACTGGCTAGTACGCGGTCGCACCAAAGAGCAAGTTCGAGCTCACGTCCACATAATAGTGCACACATTCAACGAGTTGGGCATCCTACTCAACAAGGACAAATCCACTCTAGAACCTACCCAGAGAATAGAATTCATCGGCGCAGTTCTAGACTCCAGACGTGCACAAGCCATCCTGCCAGACAACCGCTTTTGCACCATCATGAGCCTCATTCAAGGACTCAAGGCCTTCCCAACTACCACGGTGAGGTCGTGCCTTACCCTGCTGGGTCACATGGCTTCCTGCACGTACGTAACCAGGCATGCCAGACTTCGGCTTCGCCCACTCCAGACCTGGGTGTCATCGATATACCGCCCACATCGGGACAGCCTGAACATGGTGGTCACGGTCCCGAACTCGGTCCTGACCTCCCTCACATGGTGGCTAGATCACAATGTGGTTTGCGAGGGGATGCCGTTTCACGCCCCACAACCCTCTCTACACCTGGTCACAGACGCTTCATCTCTGGGTTGGGGCGCCCATCTCAACGAGCACCATACCCAGGGCCTATGGACTGCACCCCAGCTAGCCCTGCACATCAATGTTCGGGAACTGATGGCGGTGCGCCTGGCGTGCCAGGCATTTCTCAATCTCCTACGTGGCCGCTGTGTGTTAGTTCTCATCGACAACACCACGGCCATGTTTTACATCAACAAGCAAGGAGGAGCACGTTCGTCAATTCTATGCCAAGAGGCCATTCGCCTGTGGGACTTCTGCATCGCCCACTCAATACATCTCACGGCATCGTTCCTCCCTGGAGTCCAGAACACTTTAGCGGACCGACTCAGCAGGTCCTTTCAAACGCACGAGTGGTCTATCCGCCCGGACATCATACATTCAGTCTTCCAGAAGTGGGGGTTTCCCCAGATAGACCTGTTTGCTTCTCGAGACAACAGGAAGTGCCACGTGTTCTGCTCCCTGCAAGGTCGAGCCCCGGGCTCCCTCTCGGATGCGTTTCTCCTTCCCTGGAAAGACCACCTGTTTTATGCCTTCCCTCCGTTTCCTCTGGTCCACAAGGTACTGCTCAAATTGCGCAGAGACCAGGCACAGGTCATTCTGATCGCTCCAGCGTGGCCGAGACAACATTGGTACACCACGCTGTTGGAACTCTCGGTTCGGACACCGATCCCGCTTCCGTTGTATCCGGATCTCATCACGCAGGACCACGGCCGGCTGCGTCACCCCGACCTGCAATCACTCCACCTCACGGCGTGGCTGCTCCATGGTTCACCCAGGCAGAGCAGCAATGCTCGCACTCTGTCCAACAGATTCTGCTGAGCAGTAGGAAGCCCTCAACACGCACCACGTACCTGGCCAAGTGGAAGCGGTTCTCCTGTTGGTGCGAACAACGAGCCACGTCCCCGTTGCGGGCACCCATTCCTCTCATTTTGGAGTATCTCCTCTCCCTAAAACAGCAGGGGTTGGCGATATCTTCAATTAGAGTTCACCTGGCCGCTATATCGGCCTTTCACCCAGGGGAACTCGCGTCCTCGGTGTTCTCTAACCCGATGGTCGTTAGATTCCTCAAGGGCTTAGACCGGATGTACCCACAACAACGTCAGCCCGTTCCGACGTGGGACCTCAACCTGGTTCTCTCCAAGCTCACAGGTCCTCCATTCGAGCCACTGGCCACCTGTTCACTTCTGTACCTATCCTGGAAGACAGCCTTCCTCGTAGCCATCACCTCAGCAAGGCGCGTTTCTGAACTCAGGGCGCTTACATCCGAGCCCCCTTACACAGTTTTTCATAAGGATAAAGTGCAGCTCCGCCCACATCCTGCCTTTCTCCCTAAGGTGGTTTCTCCATTTCATATCAACCAGGATATATTTCTCCCGGTCTTTCACCCTAAACCACATGCTACTCGCCAGGATCAACGTTTGCATTCTCTGGACGTACGCAGGGCCCTGGCCTTCTATATTGACCGCACAAGGCACTTTAGAAAGACGACGCAACTCTTCGTTGCAGTGGCCGACCGAATGAAAGGTTCACCGGTCTCCTCACAACGCCTATCCTCATGGATTACGTCTTGCATCCGGACTTGCTATGACCTGGCAGGTGTCTCAGCACCGCACCTCACCGCTCACTCCACAAGGGCCCAAGCTTCCTCGACGGCTTTCCTGGCGCAAGTTCCGATCCAGGACATTTGTAGAGCTGCGGTTTGGTCATCAGTCCACACGTTTACAGAACACTATGCACTAGTGCAGCAGTCCAGGGACGATGCTGCCTTCGGATCAGCGGTTTTGCACACAGCAATGTCTCACTCCGACCCCACCACCTAAGTTGGGCTTGGGAGTCACCTAATGGAATGGATATGAGCAAGCACTCGAAGAAGAAAAGACGGTTACTCACCGTTGTAACTGTTGTTCTTCGAGATGTGTTGCTCATATCCATTCCAAACCCGCCCCCCGTCCCCACTGTCGGAGTAGCCGGCAAGAAGGAACTGAGGGGGCGCCGGGTCGGCTGGGGTATATATTCAGCGCCATGAAGGCGCCACTCTAGGGGGCTCCACAGCCGACCCGCCGGTGTTGCTAGGGTAAAAATCTTCCGACGATCGTGCACGCGGCGCGCGCACACCTAATGGAATGGATATGAGCAACACATCTCGAAGAACAACAGTTACAACGGTGAGTAACCGTCTTTTCTGCCTTTTTTGCATCATTATTAACAGTTTTACCATCTTCATCTAGTAATTGGCCTGTGATATTGCTAGGATTTCATTTGTTCCTGATGTATTTAAAAACTCCTTTTTTACCAACCTTTGCTCTGATAGCTATGAAGTTTTCCTTGATGTTGTTCATTTCCCTTATCCATTTTGTTCACTCGATAGCTTCTAATTTATATTATCTATTTCTCCTTTTTTCATTGTTATATATTGCTTTTTTATTTCTAGTTGCTGCATTTATTTCTCCATTGAATGAGTATGGACTTTTAGCCAGAGTTGCCATTTTTCAGATTGTGGAATTAAGGATTTTAGGCCATCTAACAAACTCTTCTAAAAGAACTCCCAATTGTAATTCACATTTTTCTGTCTAAGTTTTCTCCAATCAATTTTAGTCATAATTTTCCTTAGCCTTGGGAAATTTTCTCTTTTTGAAGCAGTGTGGGGGCTTATATTTTATATATAATGTATTTATTTATTACTGATAAGGACTCTCCTTTGTTTGCCCATAATGAACATAATCAGATCAGGATCACTGGTCTTTAGGCAACCACCAACTTCCAGTCCAGTGATTAATTCATCTTTATTTCTCACAATGAGGTCCAAAATCATTACCTCATGTGGGGTGCAATACTTTTGTGTTAGAAATTTATCATCTATAATTTTTAGAAACTGTAACAATGTAATGTCTTCCAGATTGAAATCTCCCATAACAACCTTTCTTCCACACATTACAGATAGGTGCTTACAGAATAATTCATCATGTTCTCTGGTTTAATTCAGTGATCTGTAACAGACCCCCACTAGTACCACATCATGGGCATTGTTAGGTTGTAACTAACAAATGAGAAGTGAGCCACTGCTGATTACAGTTAAGGCTTCATTTTAGTCACGGGTAATTTTAGTAAAACCCATGGACAGGTCACGGGCAGTAAACAAAAATTCACATCCCGTGACATGTCCATGACTTGTACTATATACCCCTGACTAAATCTTGGTGAGGGGGGGCCGTGGGTGCTGGGGGAGGGGGGGTGGGGAGCGGCCCAGGACTCTCGCTGTTGCTAGAGAGGGGTGGGCAGCGGCAGCATGCAGCTCGGGACCCCCGCTGGTGCTGGAGGGGGGGCGGCCGGCGGCAGCATGCAGCCTGGGACCCCCGCTGGTGCTGGAGGGGGGGGGCCAGGGCTGGCAGGCTCCCTACCTCGCTCCATGTGCTGCCTCCACCCTGAGCGCCGGCTCCGCCCGTGGCCAATGGGAGCTGCGGGGCAGTGTCTGTAGGCATAGGCAGCGTTACTTCCGGGGAGCCCCCAGAGCCAAGCGCCAACCAGAGCCCTCACCCCCTCCCGTGCCCCAACCCCTTACCCTGAGCCCTGTCCCACACCCAAACTCCTACTGCTTCTGGGGGAGGAGGGTGTGGTGGCCAAGACTGCCCCAGTAGCGGCTGGTGCGGCTGGCCAGGGGCTGTCCGTGCTGCTCAGGCGGCCCCCGGGCCAGCTACAGTGGTAATGGAGATCACAGAATCCATGACCTCCGTGACAAACTCACAGCCTTAATTATAGTTTGTATCTTAGACTCCTCTTGATTTATCGAAGATGTATTCTGCTGTTGGTTTTATAGTGGACTGCCTGAAATATTTGCTGTCTCCAAAGCATTGCAAGGCCAGTTTTGTTTAATTCATTTGCCCATTCGTTGTGTGTGGAAAGTTAATAGAGTATTGTATTTTTAATAGCATGGCCTATGAATACTAAGCAGAAGGATGTGTGTTTTGTAAAATGTATGAAACCTATTGTTGATTTTTTTCATCCATATATGTCACACTGAATGGAGAGGGAGATGATTGATAGTCAACTGCACAATTTTTCAGTTGTGTGTTATTCTAGTAATCCTTTAAATCACCAACTGGTCAATCGTGATAGACTGGTTGATCCTAGAGGATCTCCCAGTTGATTGCAATCTCCAGTGGTGTAGTGGGGCTGCCGCTAAGGCAGACTCCCTGCCTGCCCTGGCCCCATGCTGCTCCTAGAAGTGGCCAGCGTAGCCCTGGGGGTGGAGGGGCAGGGATCTCCCTCCGCACACTGCTCCTGCCTGCAAGCACCGCCCCCGCAGCTCCCATTGACTGGGAACGGGGAGCTATAGCCAATGGGAGCTGCATGGGCGGTGCTTGCAGAGAGGGGCAGTGCGCGGAGCCATGTGCCCCCTGCTGGGCCACAGTGGTGCATTGGCCCCTTCCAGGAGTGGCGTGGGGCCGGGGTAGGCAGGGAGCCTGGCTTAGTGGTAGCCACGCTGCACCACCGACCGGGAGCTGCTGGAGGTAAGTCCTGCCCTGTGGAAGGCCATACCCCAGCCCTGAGCCCCCTCCCAGAGCCAGCACCCCAAATCTCTTCCTGCACCCTCCTCCTGCACCCCAAGCCCTGACCCCTCCTCCCAGAGCCAGCACCCTGTACCCCCTCTTGCACCCAGACTCCCTCCTAGAGCTTGTACCCCTCACCACCTCCTGTTCCAGGCTCAGCCCAGAGCTCCTTCCCACACTGCAAACCTCTTGTCCCCAGCCCAGAGCCCACACCCCTCCCGAACCCCAATATCCTACCCCAGGCTAGTGAAAGTGAATGAGGTTGCGGGAGAAGTTTGGTAATGCTGATTTCCCCTAAAGCAGAGTGCTTCTTTTCTGTCCATCAGATATTGATGGAGATCTGTCTTCCTTTGCCTTAGTGAAACAATTCTAAAAAGGGCATTATTTTAAAATAAATACTTTTTTGTATATCACTGAGGGTATTTGGAAACACCTGCACTGTTAAACCTTCCAAGCCCTTCTCCTGGGAGTTTGTATTGTAATTATCAGCTAACTTTTATCTATAGAACAGCTAGAGATCTGTTTTAGTGCTACTGAAACAAAGTAACATTTATGAAAACAAAAATGGAAAGGATTTGCAGCACAACTCATTCAAATTACAGTGAATTTGATCATTCCTTCCAGAAAGTGTGAGAAATGAATGATGATGGGAAAGGGTTTGGTGAATAAAGTATTTGAATGATGATGTATTCATACTGATGTTTGTTTGTTTTTTCAATTTATTCCAGATATGGTGGATGCTTTCAAACCAGAGTATGTGGCTCCCTTAGTTCTTTGGCTTTGCCATGAGAAGTGTCAGGAGAATGGCAGTCTGTTTGAGGTGATACTTTTTTGCATTTTAACATGCAAGAGGTTTGTTCTTTTGTAACCCAATGCAGTTATAGTCACTCTTCTGGAGCTGCAGTGTTCTTTGAAGTGGTGGCATTCTGTTGTGATAACAATGAAACAGTGGCATACTATGTACCCAGTAAAAAGGGTAGCACCAAAACTTTATTTTGTTACATGTGCCAGATATTCTGGGCAATAGTGAAGTAGTTAAATGTTAATGTTAGTAGTAAAATATTCTTTTGTGGCATTAATTTTTGTTAGTGTAGCTGTATTGTGAGGGGAATCTTTATATTGCTCCATCTCATGTGAACAAAAGGTTTGTAAATTTCCAGTGCTGGTAGCTTACAGAATAGATCTGTCTGTTTATAGCACTGGCCGTCTCCTCCTTCCCCCTCTCCCTTATGGTGCACCAGGCCATATTCCTACCCTTTACTTTCTCTTATTCTGATAACAGAGCGGTGAAATGTAGAGAACATTTGATTTCTCTGCACAAAAAGAAATGCTGGGTGTAAAAGTTATTCACAGACTATACACAGGATCCCTTTTATGTTCTCTCAATGTGCTGACACAGTTAACTGGCTTTATTTTAGGAATTCAGCATCAGCTCTAGAACCTGAAGCTAGTTCTAACTCCATTTGTAAAAAGGATTATAGTTCAAGTTGATACAATCCCTTTAGAAACAAGAGCACAGTTATTTTCCAGCACAGCTGTATGTCTCGTATGTTTATGACTGACTTCTATCTGTAATTATTCTCTTACAACTTCACCAGCCTAAAGTTGATGTGATTATATTTTGTTTGTGTAGGATAGGTGCATGTAAGTGTGGGTTTGCATCTCTCCCAAAAATCAAAAGCCTAGAAAAGAACTAGTTTTATTGTCATGTCTGATGTAGTTGCATCAGTGCTTTTTTTTAGAAAGGGGGGAATTTACACAATTCATATGTGAAACAGGTGCACACAGACCAACTTCCAGATGGGATCAAAGATTTATGATTCTGGGGTGCTTTGAGGCATGCTCTTCAAGCCTCTTTTTTTATTAAAGTAAAGATTGCTTGTCGGCATCAATAGCTTATGTTTTTTTTTCTTTAAATGATGGCATTTTCAGAAATGTGTAAGTGACTTAAAAGCACAAATTCTATTGACAGTCAAAGATTTATTCTCTTAAGTCACTTAGACACATTTTAGAATCCCCATCTAACAGCACATAGGCTGACCACATTTTTAGAATTAAGATCTTGCAAATATTTCTTATAAATGGGCTTGTGCCTTCTCTTGCGATGTATGAGGTATGAAGGAGAGTTGGCTAGATCATTGGTCAGGACAGTTTCTGTGCCACATGCAGGCCTCAAGCTAGTGTGACTTAGATCTGAATCTCTCCAACAAAATGTGTGTGAGGAATTATGTAGTTAAAAATGTGCAAATGTTCTGCTTCTTTCTTCTCTTCTTCTGTTCCCGTCAAAGTGCCATCTTTTAAATATCTTTACCCAGCCAGTCTTTTTCTTTTCCTTTCTTTTTCTCTCTTTTCTCACTTAATTTTCAGTGTCTCTAATGAGAGAAAATGACTAGGAATCCAGTCTGCTTCTGTGCTGTAATACTTTCCTGTGGAAGGTGTTTGCCATGTTGCTTAGTTCCCCATTGACTCTGCCAGTGGGGCAAAATGATGCCACAGAGAAGCATTCTTGTGAGCAGCAGTTCCAGAGAGTCAGTGATTCTGCAGTAAAATGAGTTATAGTCCTAGGTACGCAGGCCATTGATGGGATTCACCGATATAGGGCTGTCTGTTTCCCAAACAACTATTGAAATCTTATTCCTACTGCTAGCGCACCTAGGCTTAGTAGAAAGTTCTTTGGAAAAATACCACTAATTATTATAATTTTCTGCCAGGTCGCTATGTTCTCACGTATACAAATGCCCTCTAGACAGTGGTTCCCAAACTGGGGTTCGTGAACCCCTGGGGGTTCACGAAATGTTACAGGGGGTTCTTGGGGAAAAAATCCCTAATGGCAGACAGAGCTGTCCATAGGGACCCCATAGGGCCAGCAGCCCAGAGCCCCTGGACTTCCAAGAGCTAAGCAGATCAAAGCAAGCATATCTATCACACTGAGATTTAAACTTCAAGACTTCTTATAAGAAATGGAAAGGGAAGTGGATATTTTTTGCTGTTTTTAAAATTAAATAGGCAGCTAGATTTCTTCATAATAATTTTAAAAACAATAAGTTTAAGCTTTGTTGTAACATGCGTTGTTTGCCTGGACTGCTCAGGACCTGAATGCTTGTGTAGGAGGAACTCTCCAAGTTGTCTTCTTAAATACCTTCATGCTGTTTCAAATCTGATACTCCTTGATGAAACATAGGATCCTTGTCTTATAACAGGCTTATTCAAAGTGATACAAGCTACGAAAGGAAAGGGAGATCTTGGAAGAGTGTTGCCGTTTTCATAATGTAATAAAATACTGTAATGATGAATAATTAATAATAATTAATGTGTAATAAGCATGTCATAAAAACAAATTTTATATTTCCAAGATCACTACTTTTATAATTTATACTCAGGTAAAGGAGAAAATCCCTGGATATATTCATTTTTAGGAGGGGGTTCACGAGACTTGACATTTTAGTGAAAGGGGTTCACAAATTGTTAAAGTTTGGGAACCACTGCCTCTAGAGAATGGTTTTGCTTGTTTCCAACACTAAAAGTCTGACTGATTCCTGTGATAAAATCAGATAATGATTTTTTTTTCCCACTTGGCAGGTGGGAGCCGGATGGATTGGTAAATGTAAGTAGACTGCGTTGTAGTAGGTTGAGTTAGATTATTTTCTTTTTAATAAAAAAAAAATCTAATATAATTACACATTCTCTCTTCTACAATGACTGTTGATAAAGAGAGCTTTTTCTAGAGGGAGAATTTTGTTGGTCTCTAGTGGGCTGCATATTTTGAATAGATGGGGCAGATTTTAGTACAGGAAATGAGTGCCATAATCCATGTGTGCCAGATCCTCATTTGGTATAAATAGGCACCACTCCCTTGAATTGAATGGACCTGCATTGACTTACACTGGCTGAAGAGGCTTAGTTATGTTAGCTACAAGAGCTAAAGAGTATGTGTGAACACAAGGGGTAGTAGGAGGCATATATGTAGGAGGCACATACTATTAATCTGTTTTTATGTGTATTCACCTTTAAGTGAATACACATAAAGGTGTGTATAATAAAGGTAAAGACAACACCTGGGCCTCTATTCAACATTCAGTGGCTGATGAGCAAGAGGACAATTTACTTCAGTTTATAAAGATGTCTTAACTTTCTTTTCCTCTAGTCATCTTATAACTTATAAAAATGCACGATTATTTTTTTTTAAATAAACAAAGATTCTCACATTAAAGCTGGTTGAAAAATGAGATTCTCTTTTGAAAACTTTCCTGAAAAATTTGTCCCTGTTTTTAGCTGAAATATTTTGAAATTTTTTGAACAGCTCTGACCAGTATTCTAATGAAATGGACCCTAAGCCATTTCCTCTTCATTAGCAGCCTATTATACTAATTGAACAGGATAAAGGACAGCGTAGAACCTTGAAGTGCCCTCCACAAGAGGCAGTTGACCATTCACCCAGAAGTACTCTTTGGTTCCTGTCAAAGAGAAAAGAGTGGAGTCTTGCATAGTCGCTCCATCTGTAAACTTTTCAGTAACAAATCATGGTAAATGGTAGCAATGGGTGCTGATAGATCTCAGAATATTAACATGGAAACCTGATCATTGTCCATCACCAAAAAAAGATAGTCAATTAATGAGATCAACTTCCTTGCCATTTCCAAGCTGAGAGATGGATTCATAGTAGTAAAGGAAATTTGTAGCTGGCTTCATTTTAACCATTTTGAAAATTTTCTCTAAAAAGAAAGATTGGAAACATGATGACTATTGGTAAGATTGTCTGTGCCAGAAAGTATCTCCTTGAGTCAGGGTGCTAAAGATCACTTGCTTTGAGACACTGATCTCTGGCCCTCTCTGTCACTGACATTCTCCATCAACAGTGTTGTCCCCTTGTGATTCACCTACAGCTTCCCAAGCCCTTCCACAACCTGAGAGAGTAGCAGTGGTCAAAATCCTATGAAAGCAGAACTTGAATAGACTCCTTAAATTGGTTTATGGTACAAGTGTTCCTTGCCTAGTGAAAAGGAACGTTCAAAAACTGAAATCACATTTACAAACATTTCTGTCATGTTTTATTGGAATTTAAAATGTCATGGTATGATTCTTTAAGTGTTAACTAATGGCAAAGACTGTTTTAAATTCAACTACCTGGGACTTTTGAGTTAGATCAGAGAGGTTCTGACCTAGTTTTCTTTCTCCTTTGGGAGGGTTGGAATGAGTTTTAATTATCTCTCAGAAAGCACACTAAGAAATTGAAGGGTTCTGCAGTTTGTCTTGTTGACCATCCCCTTGAACTCTGTGATCAATGTCTTCCATTTTCGCTGTTTAATTAGTGCGCTGGGAGCGATCCCTGGGTTCCATTGTCAGGGAGAAGAATCATCCTATGACACCAGAGGCTGTGCAAGATAAATGGGAGAAGATCTGTGACTTTGATAATGCCAGCAAGCCCCGGACTATCCAAGGTAAAGGAGGTCTTTGGTATAATACAACAATCTGGGGAAATGAATGCTCTAAGAGAGAGTTTTATAGAAACATCAGGTTTTTATTTTATGCTTTGTAGAAGGGAAAAAAGTCTGCTGAATCAGTTGAACTTCCCCTTCAGCTGTGTCCCATAAATCATTACACACTTCTAGTAGAGTCGGGCCTTTTTAACGCTATTGCTGTGCCTTTGTTTTACAGTCAGATTAAAGATAACTGTATATTTGGTTGTACACCAATGCATGCAAGAGCAATGTGTTAATAAGGAATGTATTACCTTCTCTACTGGAATCTTGGGTTACTGTTGAAAGTTTAAATAAGGAAAAGCTTTGGGGTTAGGGGCCCTCTGGCATGACACTGGGGCTGTGATCTCCCCAGCCTCCTTATCCTAGATGACTTCTGTCAAAATTCTGCAACTACACCTGTATTCCCGCTTCATGGTTCTCCAAGGGCATCCACTCTAGGCTCCCAACTCCTCTCTTGGAAAGAGACCTGCATCTAACCTGCATTTTCTAGGCTACGCAGTTCCCTGAACTAACTTTATTTCCAGAAAGCCAGACTGCCTAAACAGGCCAGCATCTGCACTTTGTTTTCTCTTCAGAGGCTATGAACGTCATTGCTGGCAGTTGTAACTTACCAAGCAGCCCTTTATAAGCAAACACATTTATTCTTAAGATGAAAACATTACAGAGAAAACATATTAAAAACAATAAAAGTTTCTGTGTGCTAACAACTTATTAGAGGTCACCCATTGGTCTTTATGGGGCTTCTGTAAGCCAAAGTTCTTCCAAAATCCCAAGAAGGATTGGGCCCCCATTGGACAGATGGTCCTGTCCATTTGCTGGATCAGAAAGAAGGGCATGAATCAATTTAAACACAGTCCTTTCTTTGTCTGATGATCTCCGGAGAATCCTGTTTGAACTAGTATATGTTAGCCTCTACTGGTGGTGGTTCTTCTCCGGAGGTATTGCAACCTGAGTGAATATGCCTAATCACTCCCCATTGTGCTTACTGGAGGAATTGTGGTCATCTTCCACCATGGAATTACATACAATCCCTAGCCCACAATAATACAGTAATATATCCTAAAGATATTGCGGGAGATTGCCATATCTGTCACAATTTCAGCTTCCCTTTGATGATCCACCTGACTCCACTGCCTCTTGCTTCATCTCCCTTGTGTCCTGATTTGACCAGCAGCTCCAGACCCTATGTACCATGTTAGTCACTGTCTCAACCCTGGTCTTTACAAAGCTCCTCTCTATGATGGCCACGTTATCCTTTTCCGGAATTGCTCCCTGTCCTCCTCTCCTCCCTTTCTGGCCAAGAGCATACTAATTTCTTCAGGGACAAAATTGGCACTATGTAGCAAGAGCTCTCGTCCCTCTGCCTAACCTTCATTCTACCCATTGCCTCTGCTATTTCACTCCAGTGTGACTCTGGTATCTTTCCTGCTGCCTACCTCTAAGCAATCCCTCATTCTGCTCCACCTCCCCTTCCATCTTCTGACTTTTCTCCTCCCCCATACTCTCATCCTTCTGTCTGTCTTACTCTCTCTCGGATGGCTTTTTCTCTCATCCTACAGATGCCTATTGTATATCTTTTCCAAAATGAAATTTCCTTTGACACCTCCCCACCCCCATTTGCCTATCCAACAATCATGTTCCTTCTTTCCATTACTTCTAAGTTTTCTAAGTGTGAAATGTATATCTGTTGCTTTGTTTTCTTCTTCTCTTAGTATTGAATGTTGTTCTGACAGTGTGAATTTTGTTAAAGCACCTTGGGCAGGGTTGGGTGCTTCATAATGGTTTTAGGAATATCTAATTGAAATAAAATAACACTATTATAGGGTGGCCCTGTGGCAGGCTGTGGCACGACAGGTGCATTTCTCTCCTTCTGTCCATGAAAGGAAAATAGTTTCCTAGTGTCTGATATAAAACTTATCTCTGGGCACAACAATTTCATATACATCAGTGCAGTACTTCCCCCAAAACCTGATAGCAAAACCATTTTCCACAATAAACAAATGCATATAGCAGGTTTTTCCCATTTCCCCTCTCCAGAGATATATCAGCAAGTCATCGGCTCAAGAGTCATTAGCAGCGCTTCGTTCTAAGTTCCTTTGGCCCCTGATCTAGGGACCACTCTCCAGGCCTCTCTATCTGAGGGTGACTTCACTTTCTACAATCCTTCACTCAGGTCTTTGCCCCAAGGACTCCCATGACTGCTGTGTTCCACTCCTCAAGGCCTCACTCCCTGTTAGTCCTGTCTCTGTTTGGGTGATGCACCCTCCTGCAGCAACCTTTTTGCTTATGGGCTTGGCTTCCCCTGTCAAACTGGATCTTCGGCTTTTCCAAACTCAGTTCTCATCAATAGCTTTCCTCCAAGCTCTTCACTAGCAGCTTACAGTTGATGCTCTCTTTCCAAACTCAGCTCTCTCCCAGCAACGCCTGTCAGCTCTTCTTTTCTGCTCATCTTTCCTCTGTATCTCAGGCAGCTCTCATCTGGCCCTTTTCTGACTGACTCCATCTGTGCTCTAAGGCAACTCTGAGTCACCAGTTCTCTCTCCCCTCTAGAGAGGCGGCCCAAGTTCCAACTTTAAGCCCCAGTCAGGAGTCAGCTGACTAGTCACTGGCCTCTTTCCTCTTAAATGACCCATGTCACCCTGTGACAAAAACTCTATTGGATCCCTAGCTTCTCCCCATCCACTCCAGTGAAATATCTCTTACTAATAGTTAATGACCTTCCCCTGCCCTTGTCCAAGAACTTTTTCTGTGCTCTCTTCCTGGAACTACTTTCAGCAGAGTCAGTTGCTCTTGACTGCTCTTGTTCTGTCCCATATACAAGCTCTCATCAAATCGTGTTGCTCTTTTCCTTTATGCTATCTCCAGAATCGGTGTCTTCCTCGTAACTCCTACCATAGAAGCCTTGGTCATCTCTTGCCACAGCTACTGCAGCGACTTACTCTCTGGCCTCGTCACAGCTCTTCGTGGGCACCACACTAGTCTACGTAACATTTTTCCCCAGCTGATCTCATGTCACTTCCTTCTTGGGATCACTTCTCTTACTTTCTTCAGAAATACAAAGCTGGCAGGAGCTATTAAAAGCCAAGTGAGATTGTTTTTTCGTTCAGTCCCAGCCCTGTCAAATCTCCCTCCTTGAGTTGGTAATGCCTATATTTTAACATGCTTATGCATTGATTTTATAACTTCTGCTGCCACACTGGTTTTTATAACTTCTCTTCGGATTGATACAGCTATTTAGTTAGTACCCATCTTGTTCCCATAATATAAGAACTAGGGGCCACCAAATGAAATTAATGGGCAGCAGGTTTAAAACAAATAAAAGGAAGTTCTTCACACAGTGCATAGTCAACTTGTGGAACTCCTTGCATGAGGAGGTTGTAAAGGCTAGGACTATAACAGGGTTTAAAAGAGAACTGGATAAATTCATGGAGGTTAAGTCCATTAATGGGTATTAGCCAGGATGGGTAAGAAATGGTGTCCCTAGTCTCTGTTTGTCAGAGGGTGGTGATGAACAGCAGGAGAGAGATCATTTGATCATTACCTGCTAGGTTCACTCCCTCTGGTGCACCTGGTATTTGCCACTTTCGGTAGACAGGATACTGGGCTGGATGGACCTTTGGTTTGACCCAGGACAGCCGTTCTTATGTACCATACGTTTGCTCAGCACTATACAAAATGTAGAAAATCATAACTTCTGCCCCCCAAGGAGCTTGCAGTCTAAACCAGACAGAATTTAATATTTTATATTGATGGAAAAAAGTATTAACCCAAAGTACTATTGTTTAACACAAGTAAATTTATTAAACCTAGAAATTCTTGGATGAGCAGAAAACCATTTGTTCATTGGTGTTCCAAAAAAGTTGTATGATCTGTAATTCTCCTGCAAATCAGCATAATGCATACAATATATTTTTCAGGGTATTTCACTTTGGACAAATACAAAATAAGAGAAACGGATACAAAAGACAGTATAGTATACCCTTAACTATATTGCATTTGCTAAAGTTGAAGATGTCTCAGTAACATTTTTCTCTCACACCCCAATGTCATCTTCTGCTTTAGTGTGGTGTTATGAAAAGGACTGCTATGTCAAAAATTCAGAAGCATGAAGATAGAGGTGTAGCTGGGCTTTGAATGAGAGAATGAGCCCTTGTTTAATCTCTCATATCTGTGAGAATTAGCAAAAGAGTTAAAGAAAACTCTGAAGAAATTTGATAGGTCAATAAATTTTAATTTTTCAGTATGATACATTAGAAAGTTTTTTCCCCAGTATTTTCCCAGAAAGTTTTCCCCTAGCATGAAAGTCCCCTCTGTAGTGCCTAAAGGCATTCAAATGTTAAATAAGGGAAACAAATTAGAATATTTGCATTAAAAAAGTACCTTTATATATCTGCAAGTTCAAGTGCTCCCAAAAGATTTCATTAAAAACTATTACCAGTATTAATTTAAGTAATTGGATGCTGTGAAAAAGCAATTATGTACTAAAAATTATATGCAATTAAAAAAAAATACGAATTAGCTAAAGCATTTACCTTTAATTTGCAAGAATATCCCATAATCAGAGATGTGTAGCTTGACTCTGCACAAAAATAATTTGGAAATTTTGAATGAGTGGTCTGACTTTAATTCCTTCTAGATTATAAGGGGTTGAAGTTTGTGCGACATGTCATTTGAAAGGTAATTTTCCTTACATTTGTAATAATCTTTAGGACTGGATCTACAATTTTGGCATAAGTTAGTTGTGATTTTTATATAGCTATTACACATAAAGTTTTTTTTAGACTTCTTAGAACAACATTATTTTACAAAGAAACTCTTAGTGGAACTCATTAATTTTTAATATAAACAAATTAAATATTCAATACCTATTATTTAGATGGTAACTCATTTAGGCCCTAATCTAGCAAAACACTTAAGCATATGCTAAAGTTAAGTACATGTTTAAGTGGTTTGCTGGATCAATGTCCTAGTGCATATGCACTGAATTCTGTGAATAACTGCAGGGAGCTATCTCAGATGAGTTTCACATACTAGAGATAATCTCATAAGGCAAAGCAAATCTGACTGGATTTTCTAAAATCATTCGAAGTAAAAATTTCCCAATTTGCCTTCCATCATTCTGTAATATGTTTAGAAAGTTTTTTTCAGTTTTAATTTGACTCATAATACTTGATGGGTAAATCAAGTCACTGAAGGAAAAGAGCAGTCTAGTTGTTTCTGGATGTGGTTATCTAGGTTTTGTTGTTTTGTTTTTTTAAAATTGTTGGTGATGTTTTTAAACAGCCAGACCATTATCAGGGAGTGGCCAATCACTTTTGTTTATCTTACTAATTCTTTTCCCCCCTACATTCTTTTTGTTTGTTTGTGTTGCACTACTGCTTAGAGGACCAAAGGGCTCAGTTATGCTAGTCTCTGTAGAAACGTGATGGTCCTTGCTTCAAAGAGTTTACAGTCTTACTAGACAAGATAATGAGTGGGGAAGGGGATATAACATACAAGCAGAATTAACAGCCTGATGGTGTGTCAGCATGATGTTCTTCTGTGCTTTTTCCCCCCTCTTTTGGATTTTTTGAATTAAATAATTGCTGGGACTTTTAATTTTATTTATTTAAATGTATTCTAGGGCAGGGGTAAGTGAGTGTGGGAAAGAATAGTCAGAGGAGGAAGGTGAGATAGGAGAGGAGTGTGGAGGGCAGTTGAATGAGACCAAGGTGTAGAGCAAGGATCAACAACCTTTGGCACACACCCCGCCAGGATAAGCACCCTGGCGGGCCGGGCCGGTTTGTTTACCTGCCCCATCCGCAGGTTGGGTCGATCGTGGCTCCCACTGGCCGTAGTTTGCTGCTTCAGGCCAATGGGGGCGGCAGGAAGCAGTGGCCAGCACGTTCCTCGGCCTGCACTGCTTCCCACAGCCCCTGTTGGCCTGGAGTGGCGAACTGCAGCCAGTGGGAGCAGCGATCGGCCGAACCTGCGGACCCGGCAGGTAAACAAACTGGCTGACGGGCTGCGTGCCAGAGGTTGCTGATCCCTAGTGCAGAGACTGAGAGGGAGAGGGTGGGTTGTAACTGGAGCTGGCCAAGCTGATGAGCAGACAAAGAAAGTAAGTGATCAGCAAAAAACACAGAAAGCCATCTGATACTAGACTGCCTGGTCTTCTTTGGTGTCTGGGGCAAGGACCATGAGTTCTCCTCCTACCAATTTAGATTTCAGATATCCTGTTTACTGTTTAGTGTATAAATAACCAGTATTTCCCTTTTTTTAAAAAAGAAACGAAAAAAGCACTAAGTTTGAAACCAGATCATACACGCTAACTTACACCTCACGTAACCTTGATGAAGTTGAGTGTTCTGTTCTGTTGCATTAAAATCTCCTCCCACTCTCAATTTATGAGGAACAAAAGGATGATGACATACTTTCAACATGATGATGACATAATTTTAACATGAAAATTTTTGTTGCCATTAGGCAACACACTCAAATTCTGGATTAATTTATGTCTTTGAGCTTCTGCATGGGCAGAAATATTTTCCTTCTAAAGGTCATTACATGGCAATCATGTGTTTTTTGTTTTTTGTTTGTTTGTTTTTTTAACTTAAGTTTTTTACAGCACCCAAAAGTGAACTAGTGACCTCACCAAATAGCTAACTGGCACATGTCTGAACCTCAAAGAGCGTATTGTCTGCTTCCATATATGGCACAACAAAGAGGGTAATCACACTCTGGGATGAGATTGTGAGAGGAAAGGCAGTGGTCCCAGCAATAAGATTACACAATTGGTCAGCAAAGGTGTGTCCACAGCACAGCTAAACACTTTTACAAAACACCTTTTATTAAATACAAATATAACATTTTTTTTATTAAGCATGTTAGTTAGTTCTCAGCTTTGTGTATATGTGGCAGAACTGGGCTGATTATCCTGTGGCCTAGCACATGACCCCAGTGGCCTGTCCCCATTCTCTGGAGACACCAGATGGTGCAGGAGCTCCCAAGTTTCTGGATGGGGAGTGGAGAGAGAGTTGGTCGGGGCAGACATAAGGTTGCATGAGCAACTATAAATCTGGCATCTCCTAACTTTCAAGAGCTTGACTTTGCAACCTAAATAATATGCTTTTAACCTTTTATTTATTTATTTATTTATTTATTTATAAAAACATATATAACATATACATACACATATACACACACACACACATACATTATTTTATATATATATATAAAATTGTGTGTGTGTGTGTGTGTGTGTGTGTGTAATTTATGGAGTGCCAGCCATATGCTAAGAATAGAGCTAGAAACAAAGAAACAGTTATTCTTCTGAAGTAAGAATTAATTATTGTATAATACAAAGTAGTTTACTTTGAAATATGTGTTAGTTTTAATGTTTTTGATGTAGTAACGTCTTCTTCAATTTGACAATCTGTTAATTCACATGACGATAACATTAATAGGACACTTAAATATAAAATATCAGACATTTAATGTAATCTAATTTCCTCGGAGTCTTGGTTGGATGCATTGAAAATGTAACCTTGCATAACAGGAATGAGTCATGTCTGGTCAATTGCTAAAATATCATTGTAAATCTAATGCTGTAGGTGGGACTGCTGTTTCCTATGCCAGGCAGCAGCAGGTCAGTGGAGATTAAATTGGATTAATGTGTTGAGACACAGCAGTTGCACACTGCTGTAGCAGTACGTTTAGAAAATGGGAGGAATATTGGTCAGTTGTGGGGTTCTTGACTGTATAAGTTTAGCGAGCAAACTGCTCACAACGTTGAAATTGATCCTTTATTTAATATAGTGTTCTTTTGAAAACAAAGCAAAAGTACCCTCCATTCTCACATCTGATTGCAGCGATAATATTTTAATGGCTTACTTAAAGCCTTTCAGACATCTGAAGAGCATCTTTTAAAAGCGATCTTGTTTTTAAACAGTCATGAAAAACATACTGAAAAATATATATTAACTTATACTTGCTACTGTGAAATAAATATCTCAAGAAGTTCAGTGCCTGACTAACAGGCATATTTCACACTCTAGATGTCTTTGCTGTGAATTTAAAGAACAGTTAATCAAATTACAAACCCAGCAACCCCCTACAAAAGTCCTTCCCCAAAAGCCAACCTCCATCAAGCCCTCTTTCTCCCCCACTCACCCCCAAAAGATTTGCCTTGCAAAGTGCTCTGAAGATGAACAAATCTGATCTGAAAGTACCCAAGAGAGGATGTAGTTCCAAAGCTGAGGGCCCCTCATTGAGAATGCTCTACCAATTGCCCTTTCAAAGTGGATCCAGGTCAAATGCTGCTGCTGACCACAACTGCGGCAGTAATGCATGGAGAGACACAAGTATCTCAAATAGGCTGATCCCAGGCCATTTAGAATCGTAAAAGTGTAGGATTGGAAGGTACCTCAATAGGTCATCTAATCCAGATCCCTGCACTCAAGGCAGGACTAAGTAATAACTAGACTATTCCTGACAGGTGTTTGTCTAACCTGTTCGTAAAAACCTGCACAACCTCCCTAGGCAATTTGTTCCAGTGTTTAGCTACCCTGACCATTAAGAGGTTTTTCGTAATGTCCAACCTAATCCTGCCTTGCTGCAATTTAAACCCATTGCTACTTGTCCTATCCTTGGAGGTTTAGTAGAACAATTTTTTACCCTTCTTGTAACAACCTTTTACGTACTTGAAAACTGTTATCATGGACCCCCTCAGTCTTCTCTTCTATAGACGAAACAAACCCAATTTTTTCAATCCTTCTTCATAGGTCATGTTTTCTAGACCTTTGATCATGTTTGTTGCTTCCTTTGGACTTTCTCCAATTTGTCCACATCTTTCCTGAAATGTGGCACTCAGAACTGGACACAATAATCAGTTGAGGCTTTATCAGTGCAGAGTGGAAGAATTACTTCTTGTGTCTTGTTTACAGCACTCTCGCTAATACATCCCAGAATAATGTTCACTTTTTTTTGCCATTAGTGTTACACTGCTGAAATAGGGCTTTATGGTGCGGGGGAACCCAAATCACTAACCTTAAAATTTCATCCAGACACTAATAAGCAAAGATTCCCAAAGCATAGGTATCATGTGCTCCAGCCAAGATGCACCACTTAAAAGATGGGCTTCACCATTCTGTACTAGCATAAGTCTCCAGATGCTTAATGCATAGTTCCGTTTAAAATGCATATCAGGAATCTCAGTTTAAGATAATGTCAGCATGAATCATGGTAGCAAGGTTCTCATCTGAAAAACTGATTCGGTCTTCTAGCTAGAGGCAAATGGGAGGGACATTCTGTGGTTGGTTAGCTGCTGGGGAAACAAAACCATCCCCAGATTTGCAAATTCTAGTAACATTTGAGAGAGACACACCCTCCCTAAGAGAGGCACAAACAATCTTTTTGATAACTTTAGGGTTGCCTTTACCCAGACTAGCCACCATTTCCCATTGGATCTGAAGCTACAGTCTGCCTCCAGCAAATATGGCCACCACGTCACATTGTTTCCAAGGGGGTTGAGGCTAAACTACTCTCTAGGAAGATGGTGGCACCTCAGACACTATGTGAGGACCAGGCAGAGGACAGGAGACTGTGACGGTGCTGGGAATCAGAGTGGGGGGCGGGTGTTGAGGGGTGAGTTGGGAAGCAGGACAGGAAACTGATAGGGTGGGTGCAAAAGAATATGGGGGCACAGGGCAGGTTGAGGGGGCTGCAAGAGAAGGTGGTGGGGAGAAGACTGTGAGAGGGTGAGGGGAGGAATTACTGGGGACAAATGAGTGTAAGAAGCAGGGGGAGAACAGGAGACTGGGTGGCAAAAACAGTGGGAATTTCAGTGGGGCAGTTCCCTATCTTACCTAGTTAGAGGGAGATAAAGAGCAAAAGAGTATGAATCACAGCTCATTACTTAGTGCAGAGCCAGTAGAACACCTGTAGGATGTAATTGCCACACATGGTTTGTAGGCATCAGTAAGGTACAGAACTAAAATCTGTTTAGAGAAATCTGTATATATTGAATCACCCCTGCCCCCATTTTTTATTTTTCCCATATGTCACTGAAAGAAGGATCTACTTTTGCAGGGTTCTTTGGCTATTTTTAAATCATTTGTTCCCTTTTGTTTGTTCCAGAGTCGGTAAGCTTACTGAATGATGTGCTAAGTCAAATAGAATCTGAAGGAGTTTCCATGAATCCCACAAGCTATACTAGATCCGCTTCTTCAGGCTTTGACCCAGTAAGTTAAAATTCTTCTGCAAGGTACTCATCTTTTAGCTATCAAAAGACCCAAAGCAAGGACAAGCTTGCTCACAGCATGTGATCAGATGCTTTGGCTTGCTTTCTGTAAAGGTCGCTTTTTAGATGTGAACTAGAGCAGAAATAATAAACTCGCGCCCTATTCTTCTCTCATTTTCTCTAATTGGCGGTAGAACTTCTGAAATTATAAATTAAACTATCAGACTTACCACCTCTTGCACTTTGGAGCATTCTGACACCCTAAATAGGATATTGTTCAGAATGAGGGTGAAGACACTACATCTCTGTTTTTTACCTGACAGACAAGGCTTTTTGTGAAGTGCTCTTTTTCTTATCTTTCACATGGCTGATTTACCTCACCCACAAGTTCTAGGTGGGATGAGCTGTCTGTTATGGTGCTAATTATTTCATTAGTGTTGGTCTTTAATCACGATTGTTTATTGAGCTGTCCACTGTAATGTTGTTTTTCTTTGAAATACTGCATAATGTAATTTGCAGGATGCGGTTCTTTATTGCCATATATTCTACGATGATATAGACAGGGCATCCTTACAGTATATTTATTGTTATGGAATATATTTAAAGGAAAAAAAACCAAATACCACTTCAGTTCCAGAAATATCTTCCCTGTGACATGGTATGTAAGTAGGGCTGTTGATAAATTGCAGTTAACTCACTTGATTAACTAAAAAAAATTAATCGCGATTAAAAAAGGTTAATTGTAATTAATCGCACTGTTAAACAATAGAATACAAATTAAAATTTATTAAATATTTTGGATGTTTTTCTACATTTTCATATATATTGTATTCTGTTTGCAATTGAAATCAAAGTTTATATTTTTGATTATAAATATTTGCACTCTAAAAATGATAAACAAAAGAAATAAGTTTTTTTCAATTCACCTCATACAAGTACTGTAGTGCAATCAAATGTAGGGTTTTTTTTTGTTACATAATTGCACTCAAAAACAAAACAATGTAAAACTTCAACACCTACAAGTCCACTCAGTCCTCCTACTTGTTCAGCCAATCGCATGATTAATTTTTTGGATCGTGTGATTAATTTTTTTGGATCACTTGACAGTCCTACATGTAAGTAATCATAGCAAGGTCGTTAATATATTACGTTGAAGCTATATGATGATTGTGCCTGCAGAAAGTAAATTGAAATCAAATAATACATAGCATTTAACTTCGAATTATACTATATATTTTTAATCCACAGAGCAAATATGTTGGCCAAAAGTTGCCCACAGTGGTGTATAATTATACTCACTTGCAACCGATTTTGTACGCTCTTGGTGTGGGAATGTCAACCCAGGATTCAGACCATCTAAAATTTCTTTATGAAGGCAGTGAAGAGTTCTGTTGTTTACCTACCTTTGGAGTCATCCCAGCTCAGGCAGCTATGGGGGATGGTGGACTTTCTAGTGTTCCAGGACTCAACATTGACTTCACAAAGGTATGTATGATTTAGACATTGCAATTTATTTTGTGATGCATGCTATATAAATTAACTGTAATTGAAATGGCTCAGTATATATACCAAAACTTCAGAGATCGCTGCTGTTCTAGAAAGAGAAAAAGTAACAGGCTCTGATTTCTTGCAACCCAGGGAAAAACTTGTATTGAAATGAGTTACCTACCTCTCTGGTATAGCGTTCATGTTTTTTTTTATTTTTTCCCCTAAGCTGCATATGAATCACATGTCTGTCTGTCTGTCTCTCTCTCTCTCTCTCTCTCTCTCTCCCTCTTTTTTTTTTAAAGTGGGAATCTTGCTTGAAGAGCAGCATCCTCTTTATTAAAAACCAAAAATCTTTATCTAGCTCTGACTTCTTTTTTGTTAATGGAGGGATTCTATTTTTGAGCAATTTCTTTTGCTCTTTCCCGGGATGAAGCTCTCTACCATAGATAATCTAGAAAGCAAGTACAATAGGTGTAATCTTTGCTTTTTTTATTTAGTTGACAGTGTACAACGGTGCACACACTCTTCAAACTGTGTTTATCTACATAGATCTATGTAAACATTTAGCTATATATATATGTATATTAAACAAGTATAAATTATATAAAGCGGCATTCTTCAAGAATATGATGGCATAAAAAATTTAGTATTTCATAGCTGAAATACGATTTTTAAAAAGCTTAAAAATGTAAGATTTACAGCATTTTCCGTACTGGGACTGTGGTCTGCATAAAAACTAAAGAAAGCTGTATAAATGGCTCTGTTATTTTTGTCACTATCCTGCCACCCCCTGAGTTTTTTCATAGCTGTCTTGACTTCAAACTCTGAAGTTTCCTTTAAAAAGCAAACAAACAAAATCCAAACACCAGATGGCCAAACCCCTAACATTATGTATGTATTGAACCAGAATCACTGCTGCTGGCTTTTGTGGACTGCACATGGGATGTCCTGTTATGTTTGTGAGAAGCTAAGGAAAAAACATAGTGCTCCATAAAACAGAGGGAGGCCCCCTCAAAAGGTTGTAGTGTCTATTATTCTTACCATGTTCTACACATAGGCTATGGGAAGAAGAGCAACATACCGTTATCCGCATCCTGGGAATGGTGGTATAGAGCCAAATGTTATCCTCCCTCTCTCGTTGGTCCCGTACATTAAAGTAAATTACAGTCAAAAGGCTCTTTGGTCATCTCCCCTGCAGTGTTGTTTGTCTTCAAATTCCATGCGTTACAAATCTGAGTGGTTGTTACCTTATCTAGTAACACTGAACATTCAAAGCACCGAATTATAGCTGGGATATTTGTTAAAACATTTTTTAAAAGGTCTACTTTTACACCTGAACTATTTTTTAAAATAATTTTAAACCTAGGAACTTGGTGTTGTTCAGTGAAATCACATTGCTTAGCATGAAATCTGCTGCTAATTGAGAATCTATAATAGATGCTCAGAAGGAGTGAATGAACAGTTAATCATAACTTTGGTGCTGGACGTTATGAAAACTGGATTCCACTTCAGAAGTTTTGTCAGTGATTAAAAGGATAGCATAAATATGCTGGAAATATTTTAACATTTACTTAAAATTTAGGAAATCTGACATTTTCACTGCTATCCATCTCATTGACATTCTGTTTTGAATGCACTTCCTTTTAAGATGATTTCTAAGGTTAGAAAAGAAGTTCTGCAGCTTGGAGTGTTCAAATTTTTAGTAATGGGAAATGCTTATAAATTGATGTGTGTGTAGTCTCATGCTAACTGATTTATTCTGTTTGAGTTATTGACACATGATGGGGTAGACGACAGAGGTTAACCTGGCAATAAAATTGCCCATGTTTATCTTTTTGATGGCTTCTTCCTAATTAGAATTTTAGAAAAATAGAAATGTAGGGCGGTAAGGGACCTGAAAAGATCAAGTCCATCTGCCTTGGCTGAAGCAGGATTAAGTATACATAGACAATCCTTGACTGGTGTTTGCTAGCCTGTTCTTAAAAACCTCCAAGGATGGGGATTCACCACCTCCCTTAGGTAACCTGTTATGGTACTGAACTATCCTTGTAGTTAGCAAGTTTTCCTTAATATCCAACCTGGATCTCCCTGTGCTCAGTATGTTCAACGAAAATACTGTGTGATTGTAAGTCAGGGCTGATTGTGGAAGGCTGCTTGATTTTAGGCTGTTACCAACAACTTCCAAAGATGTGTGTGTCAAAATAATTCCTGCACTCAAAGTAATGTAACAAAATATTCTGAAATAATGAACTCGTCAATTTCGACTGGTATTTTTAGTGCAGCTAAAAATATCCAGGTGTGGAAAGAACTTGATATAATTTCTCACTGCTCTGTTTTGTAGCAATATGTTTTCATTCTGAACACATTTCCAAAATATCTGTATCTACATATTTGCTTATGACAGGGACGGGGGAAGTTGTGGCAAATGATACTGATTGTCATTATAGTGCTGCTTATTTTTACACAGCTACTGCATGGTGAGCAATATCTGGAGTTATATAAACCACTTCCAACCTCAGGTCAGTCCTTTACTCTGATGGTTTCATATTCACCATGACAGCACTTCACTTTTCTTTTGTATCAGCATTACATAAGGAAATACGGATACATTGTTTAGAACTGGTTTCTGTTGCAAATTTACTCTGTATTTTGTTTGTGTTGCTTTATCATACTGGTGTTGGAACTTTCCAATCAGCTGTCCTTTTAAAAAAAAATCTGATCAGATGGTGCATTTTTTTTTTTGGTCTAACAACTATAGTTTATATTTGTTGTGATGTACTTAGTAAAAACAAGGTAACAATTGGCTTTCTGCTGAGCTGCCTGAAAAAGAATATTCAGTTGCTCACTAAACATAAATTAGTGTGCCTTCACAATGTGTTATATATAGCTCATGATCAACTCATTAATTAGACTTAATTAATTACCTCTGGGAGTTGATATTACAAATTGTCAGAATATGTTTCCAGAAACTGTACTTTGTTACATTGTTTACATCCCTATGTCTGGGAGACTTAAAGAATGAAATTAACTAAGTATGTTTTAATTTTAGAAAGACAAGCTGGACCAAATTCTGTTGGTGAGAGCGAGAAGCTTTTGACCTTATAGAGATGTGAACAAAGACATACTTATCCCTTGCCTTCAAAATTTTCATTGAAAAATGTATTATTGGATAATCAGGTCTATGTCCAAAGAGATTATATATTTCTGTTTTATAAGACTTCACTAAGTACAAAGATAAGAACAACCATATTGGGTTAGACCACTGGTCCATTTAGCCCAATATTCTGTTTTCTGACAGTGGACAATGCCAGGTACTTCAGAGGAAATGACAGAAGAGGCAATCATCAAGTGATCCTTACCCCCTGTCATCCCCTCAGAGCTTTTGGCAAACAGAGGCTAGGGACATTCAGAGCATGGTTTTGCATCACCACCCATTCTGCTTAATAGTCATTGATATACCTATCCTCCATGAACTTATCTAGTTCTTTTTTTGAACCCTGTTTTAATTTTGGCCTTCACAACATCGTTGGCAAAGAGTTCCACAGATTGACTGTGTGTTGTGTGAAGAAGTACTTCCTTTTGTTTGTTTTAAACGTGCTGTCTATTCATTTATTTGGGTGACCAGTAGTACTTGTATTATGTGAAGGAGTAAATAACACTTCCTTATTCACTTTCTCTACACTATTCATGATTTTATAGCCCTCTTTCATATTCCCAGTATTTTTAATCTCTCTTCATATGGAAGCCGTTCCATACCCCTAATCATTTTTGTTGCCCTTCACTGAATCTTTTTCAATTCCAGTACTGGTTGCCATTGGTTGAATTTATTTGTAAAGTGGTATTGAGAAATTCTTCAGAGAAAGAGATGAGAGCAAGTGGGGAAGAAACCAAATAAACCACGGATAAACTAGTTCTTTGCTTCTGAGAGCGAAAGGAAGCACCTGGGCTCTTTATTGCTTGCAGGAAAGATGGCATGCTCCCCATTAATTGACAGGACTCTATGAATAAGATCATATTGTTCAGGCTGATATTTAAGTTGTTCGCAGATCTGTCAACCGATTTAAAACAATAACATCTCAAAAAATAGAATATCATATTGCATAGGACACTGGCCACCAATTCCTCTCTTGGATTGTCTCCAGAGTTGCTGTTAGTTTGAAAACTTCTTAAGAACTTTCAGAAGGCAATTCCTATTACTTCATTCCTGACCTTAAATAAATCTATTTAAAAAATGTATTTGCTGGTACACACACACACAAATGATATGTGATATATACACACACACAATGCATATTATGATATAGACCTGTGTGTAAAAATAGTTTATTTTTTTTTTAATTGTTGAAATGCAAGAATTTTCATTTGCCTCCCTAGAGGTCTAAAAGTGTAAAATATTCAGGATAAGAACATAGAGACACTTGTTTGAGAGAAGCTTGGCTTCAATATTCAAGTTATGCTTAAAATCTTGTATTTTATAACTTTGAATGATAAGAAAGCTTGTGATGGTTAAGAGCCCTATTCTTTGAACATTTTGGGTTTAATAATTGAAAATGGATTGTGTTAAAAGGGTTTATTGGGAGGGGAAGAAGTCCCTAGCCTGATAAAGGCTAAACATTTTAACTAGAGCTTTTTGCAGTACTTGATAGTTAGGGTATTGTCGCGGATTCAGAAGCTCTTTTAATTATATTTTTATGTACCAGTGACATGAGAAGACAGTAAACCGAACATTTTCCTGCTATTTGACATTCAGCATTACAAGTTGTAGTGGAATATGATAGGCAATATTGGTCCACATGTAGTGTGAGCATTCTGGATAAAGAAAGAGGACATACGAAATGGCTAAATAAATACTCTGCGCTTCCTGCACCAAATAATTAGTATATGTGATACAACTTGTCTACGTTCTCTAGGAGAAGACTTTTTACAAATAAAAGAGAAGTAGTGGGAGATTTAATGTGAAGTACAAAACTTTAAGACTATAGAGAGCCATTAATTTTTCAAGTTTTGTAAATAGTTGCTTTTGGGAAGTGGACCTGCTCTAAGGGCTGAGATAAACAGTATATTTTGTGTGTATTCAGAAGTGTCTACTTTTGATTCACTATATTTTGCACTTATATAGCATTTACAATCTATATGTGCTTCATCAACAAGCTTTGCCTTAAAGGACAGTCAATCAACTTGCAACCTATTTCATTTTGAGACAGATGTTGGTAGTGGTTTCAGGTGCTACTTTTGCTTCTCAGTGACCTGAGAGTTTCTGTGGTTTTATAATTAAATTTTCTTATGTTTCACAAAATGTAATTTGTTTTCCCTCCCTTTCTGTTTGTGTGTGAAACTCAGAGGAAAGTAAATTGTTTCTCCATATTACAAATACTTTCATTAACTTTACACAAAATGCATCAAGAAGACAAATAGAAAAAAGCAGTTAAATTGTTTCTATCAATTATAATTTTAGCCGTTACTGTTAAAAATAAGAGGTGAAATATTTTCAGACTGAAGCATGATTTTCAATGGGCATATTAAGTCTCACAATGATCCTTTGCAGTATATGCCTGTTTTTCTTCCTTGGCACACCTGCCAGTTATCCTGTTTTTGGTAGACTGTGTCCAAGGGTTCTACTGGGAAAAGATATATATGAATAAGCTTCAACACTCATACAGTTATTGTTGTGAAATTAATGAGCCAGTCTAAACCTTGAGAGGTTCATAAATATTCCAGACGTGAGTGCACCTTAACTTCTGGTAGACACTAATGGCTTGTCTACATGATGAGTTAGTGCACAGCAAGCCAGGATGTGAATGTACAGTATGCTAGCTTTGCCATGTGGACCCTGTTACTGCGCACTAAGTTTCATAGTGCACTTTGATGTATTGATGCTTGAAATAGGAGTATGTCAGAGTGCACTATGGAACTTTTAGGTACCAGGGTTTATATGGCAAATTAGTACACTGTAGATTCACATCCTGGTTTGCCACGAGCTAACTCACCATTTAGGTAAGCCTCAATCTGGCAACTATCTCCACCCAGGCAGATGCCTCTCAAACACAGTAAGGCTCTGAGTGGACACTGGAGTCAGTTACAGGATTGGGATCTAAACATATACCGGTTCCTGTTAACTGACATTTTAAAGAAAAACCTCACCTGCATTGTATTAATATATTAGAAATACATTATTTCTAATTTATATGTTCTAAAACTTTACTTGTGTGTATTACAAACCTGGGAATATTTGTAATTAGCTTTGCTAAAATACTCCTGCAAAATTCATGTTGTATTGTAATTTAAGACCTTTATACTACAACATATGTATTTTCCTATTCTCTCTCCTTTCAGGATCGTTAACTTCAGAATCAACTATTGCTGATATTCTTGACAAAGGCTCAGGAGCACTTATTCTCTTAGATGGTAACCATGTGGTAACTTATTAAAGAGACACAATCGAAGCTGACAGTCTCAAAATTTAACCTATGCTAACAATAACTTTCAGCCTAAAATTAGTTTAAATTCTTAGGTTCTGGCCACATGGCCCGGTGACTGCTGAGAAATGAATTAATTTGCAATCTTGTGCATGTTGCCTTGTTCTTTGGAATAGCTAGGATACTGAAATTAAGAATACTCCTTTTTGAGAGAACATTGACAGAAGATTCAGTATTGTTCCTGCCCACCTGAGGAGAGAGATGGTGCTGAATACACAAACAGAACAAAGCTAATACTTCTAATACATAGTCTTATCTGAAGTTGGTTAAACTGTGTTTCTCTTAAAAAGGTGTGTGTGTGTGTGTGTGTGTGTGTGTGTGTGTGTGTGTGTGTGTGTGTGTAAAATCCAACATCTAATTTAGGGGTCGGCAACCTTTCAGAAGCGGTGTGCCACGTCTTCGTTGACTCACTCTAATTTAAGGTTTTGCGTGCCAGTAATATATGTTAACGTTTTTAGAAGGTCTCTTTCTATAATATATAACTAAACTATTGTTGTATGTAAAGTAAATAAGGTTTTTAAAATGTTTAAGAAGCTTCATTTAAAATTAAATTAAAATGCAGAGCCCCTCGAACTGGTGGCCAGGACCCCGGGCAGTGTGAGTGCCACTGAAAATCAGCTCGCGTGCCGCCTTCGGCATGCGTGCCATAGGTTGCCTACCCCTGATCTAATTAAATTGACTGCCAACTTGAATTTTATGAAAGGAAATCCTTTAAGTTATGTCCTGAAATGTTTGTATTCTTTTTGTTAATTTTTTTTCTGCTCGTGCATTAATTTAGTAGGCCCAAGAAGTCCATAACTTGTATTTTTCTTTCACAAAATAAATGGGTCTTGATTTCTGGGGACATGGTTATGGTATAATATGACTGTTGGGAAGTTCAAGTTTTAAAATGAGACTAATAGGGAATGAACCACCAGATTTTTTGAGGTAGTGTACTGTTTAGATTGCTATATGAACCCTTTAAAATTTTCCCCCTACTGTTTCCTCAAAACCTCCAAATAATACTACTAATTCCTGATCTCTGCCCTTCCTGTTTCTTATCAGTGTGACAGACCCAGACCAGTGGGGTACAGGAGTCTGGTAGAGGGCAAATATACTGGTCGCTAGAGTAGTTTTCTGTTCCCTGAGTAGTACAGCAGGGGCTGTACTAGAGTAATCAGGAACCTGCTAGAACCAGTTAAGGTAGGCAGGCTAATTAGGACACCTGGAGCCAATTAAGAAGAAGCTTCTAGAATCAATTAAGGCAGGCTAATCAGGGCACCTGGGTTTTAAAAAGGAGCTCACTGCAGTTTGTGGTGTGAGTGTGAGGAGCTGGGAGCAAGAGGCACAAGGAGCAGAGAGTGAGAGGGGGTGCTGCTGGTGGACTGAGGAGCACAAGCCTTTCCAGACACCAGGAGGAAGGTCCTGTGGTGAGAATAAGGAGGCCATGGGGAAGTAGCCCAGGCAGTTGTAGCTGTCATGCAGCTGTTACAGGAGGTACTATAGACAGCTGCAGTCCACAGGGCCCTGGGCTGGAACCCGGAGTAGAGGGCGGGCCCGGGGTTCCCCCCAAACCTCCCAATTGACCTGGACTGTGGGTTCTTCCAGAGGGGAAGTTCTCTGGGCTGTTCCCCAACCCACGTGATGAATCTCTGAGGCAAGAAAATCCACCAATAAGTGCAGGACCCACCAAGATAGAGGAGGAACTTTGTCACGCTAGTTAATGGCTCAGTCTGGCAAAAAGCTAACTGCTCTCCATCCTAATCCTTCCTAGTTATGCTTTACTTCCACATAGGAACGATTGAAAAGCCAAGGTTTGGGCCCATTAGACGTTTATCCAAACCAGTCTGTCTATTTCTGTAACAAACCTAAAGGTTCTGGTCTGGGTCATTAAAGGTTAGCTGCTTATGAGAGAAACTAGGCACCCAGTATAAGTGGAAGTGGTGCACTACTGGCAATAAGTTTAAGCTGGTCTGTGTCCTAATGGAATAATAAGTGAGAATAAATTGGAAATAGAGAGATTTCTGTTTCACCTCAGTAACTATAAATACTTCAAGTTCAGCAAAATCAAAAGTGACTTTAACAAAAAGAAAACCAAGTGACCTTAAATTAAATCTTCCTTTGGGGTTGCTTTTTCCACATACAATATTAGTGCTGCTTTGTTGTGTATGAGGTTGTGAATGTGTATTTTCACCAAGGATTGTTAATGGCTTCTAATAAATCACATTTTATGGCATAGTGCTATAGTATTAAAATAAGTAGCTAATGATGTGTGAAATGTTGAAATAAACATTAATTTCAGCACTTCGTGTGTTGTCAACCATTTTTTTTAGCACTTGGTATGTCATCAGCATTTTGATAGCTCATTTTTTCATTTTAATACTTTTGTGTAAAGAGCATCTATAATAGCGTAGTTTTAAACAGGACATTAATCTTCACTTGTTAGGAAATGATTTATGACAGTGCCATTCAGAAGTGAGGACATTGTCCCCTAACTTGTGGAGATGAATACTGGCATATATAAAACAAAGCTATTCAATATCCATTGGCTCTGAGAGGGGTCTGTTAGGAGTATTCAAAAAAGAGACTATAACCTCTCATTTTGTATTGTCTTCCAGTTCATACCTACTGTGGAAAGGATCTGTTGTGCTATAATCAGTTCTCTCTGTTTATTGTTGGAGCTGGAGGATTTGGTGGAAAACGAACATCAGAAAAGGCGAAGGTAAATTTTAAATGTATTTCAGATGAAATAACTATTGTCTTTCACTGAATGTAATATAAGAAAAATAATTAGTATCTTGATTAGGGATGATCAGTTAGCTTGGGAATGACACAGCAGAAGACAGACACAAGCAGATTCTGAACAGTGTTTCAGGACTGAATTGCCTGAGCAGTACAGGTTGAGGTGGCTGATTAAAGTGGGAGAAGCTGTTTCATAGTTGCAGTCTAAGCTGGTCTTTACTTTGAGGTCTGTGAACTTAGACTGTAGGTCATCTTCTGAGGGAATCATCTGTTCACTAGCCAAGCTAGCAACAGTTATGTTGACCTCAGAGTATGATGTAGGCTAGTGGTTCTCAAACTTATTTGATTGCGCCCCCCTTCTTTCTGTCTGTAGTAGTTTATGCTCCCCTGCCTGCTGCCACACAAGTTCATACACCAATAATAAAAAATCAACATGCAACTCTCACTAAATATTAAAAACAGTAAGGCATTGATTCAGACAGAGCCATTTAAGACTGCTGAGCTAGAATTGATATGCAAACTAGACACAATCAACTCCGGTTTGAATAAGGACTGGGAATGGCTGAGCCATTACAAACATTGAATCTATCTCCCCTTGTAAGTATTCTCACACTTCTTATCAAACTGTCTCTACTGGGCTAGCTTGATTATCACTTCAAAAGTTTTTTTTCTCTTTATTAATTGGCCTCTCAGAGTTGGTAAGACAACTCCCACCTGTTTATGCTCTCTGTATGTGTGTATATATATCTCCTCAATATATGTTCCATTCTATATGCATCCGAAGAAGTGGGCTGTAGTCCACGAAAGCTTATGCTCTAATAAATTTGTTAGTCTCTAAGGTGCCACAAGTACTCCTGTTCTTCTTTTTGTGGCTACAGACTAACACGGCTGCTACTCTGAAACCAGCCATTTAAGTATATAGGGTAAAATTATACAAAAGTGCATGATGTTTCTCAACTGGGGGTCCCACCAAAACGGGGGTCACAAGCCAATTGTAGGGGGCTCACAATATTGCCACCCTTACCTCTGCGCTGCTTTCAGTGCTGAGCGGTTCGACAGTGGTGGCTGCTGACTGGGCGCCTAGCTCTGAAGGCAGTGCTGCTGCCAGCAGCAATGCAGAAGTAAGGGTGGCATGGAATATGCAACCGTATGAACACATCTGCAAAGTTCGCTCTTTATGCCTTGACCAACCCCTGAAAAATGTGCGATTTTGTCCATAATTTAAGTAGACCCCCCACCCACACCTGATATGTCTGAAGGAATCAGCTTTGCTACTTATTCATTGCTATGGGTAAAATGTGTGCAGTAGATCCCGCCCCCCCCAAAGCTTCTCACACCCACCCCCAGAATACATTCCATGACCCCCCCGGTTTGATGTAGGCCAATCTTAATTTAGGCATTGTATAGCACTTTTGTGATTGCCTCACAGCTTTTGTTTGGTTGCCCCCAATGTGACTTGATTACGTTCTCCGTAACTAGAAGGAGGGGTGCAGAGTTCTTTGCTAGAAGCTGAAGGAAAATGTTTGTTTGTTTACTCACTTTCCTTTTGATCTGTCAACTCTTCGGAAATCTCTGAAGTCTCTGTATTAATATCTAGGGCAGCAAAAGCCTTGCAGAACATCTAAAGTCAATCCAGTGTAAAGAACTTTTTTTTTTTTTTTTTTTTTTTTTTGAGTCTCTTTGTATTAGATTCTGAGAGCGCAACCTCTCCTATAGACCGACTTGAAGAGTAGGATTTCTGGCTACTAATTTTTTCTCTTTTTATAAGTAGCACAGAGATTTAGACCCCTTCAGAGGCGTTTTCACTGTTCTTTTCTTTATTGTTGGTTTATACCAGGGATCGGCAACCTTTGGCACACAGCCTGCAGGGTAAGCACCCTGGCGGGCCGGGCCAGTTTGTTTACCTGCCGTGTCCGCAGGTTCGGCCGATTGTCACTCCCACTGGCTGCGGTTCGCTGCTCCAGGCCAATGAGGGCGGCGGGAAGCGGCGGCCAGCATATCCCTCAGCCCGCGCCACTTCCCGCCTCCCCCATTGGCCTGGAGCGGCGAACCGCGGCCAGTGGGAGTCGCGATCGTCTGAACCTGCGGACACGTCAGGTAAACAAACTAGCCCGGCCCGCCAAGGTGCTTACCCTGGCAGGCCGCGTGCCAAAGGTTGCCGATCCCTGGCTTATACTGAATCTCCTTGAATCAAGGGGTCCTGGTTGTTTTATGTTCTGTGCAAAATTTATGCTTTGTCATTTTCTCATCCTAGCACTTGAATATATACCTATGTGCCACTTTCAAATACTTTACTTTTCTACAGGAAAAAAATTGAGCCATTTTTTGAATGCAGATGGTAACACCACACATGTAACTACCCTCATAGTAGTAGTCCCATTGTTAATCATGTGCTTAAGACTTTACAGATATATCCCTTTAGTGGATACTTTTTACCATATACCACACACATTCTTTTAGTTTAAAGAAGTATTTTGAATCTCTCTTCTTGTAACTGTAATGACAGAAATCTAGACTTTAATGGCCTTCAGTGTAGTTATGCACCTATGAGCATGCACACAGAATCAGTTGTGGGCGAGGGGAATACAAAACAATAAATGTTGGTTTTGATTAATGTAATCTTGACTTCATATGATCTTTGCCCCACAGTACTTGATTTCTTATGTAATTATATTATGAATGTTTTTAATGTTTGCATGTTTAGTAAAAAATGAAATTCCCAGCTAAGGAGCTTTCAAACAACTGGTGTTCCTCCTGTTTGTTTAAAATGGCTTGCAGAACATGCTGTTCATGGAAAAAACCTCTAGATGTAGCTCTGTTTCTAAACCGATGCAGTTATGTGTGTGAGATTTCAGAAGCAGAAAAAAGAAATAATATTGGCTTTCTCTACTGTCTCTCTGGATTATTATCTAGAGTGAAACTCTAGCATCTTGGGAGGTAGTTGGCAAGTGACATACAATGGCACAGTGAGGTTTATTGTATATGTGCCCTATACGCAAGTCCAAATGGATAAAGCAGCTATTCATCTAAATGAGAGGGAAAACATGGCATGTAAATGGTAAGAAGGACAGTTAGCACAATAGGACTCTTTTCCAGATCGGGGCCTTTAGGCAGTACTGTAAGACAAGTAGTAATACATAATAATCATGTGGGCTTTGCCATGTTGTAGGCACTGCACCATAGAAGATAATTTATTTTCAGTTTGTAATGGAGGGCCTATTCTTGTACATTCATAGTCCCATGTGGACTGCTTTCTGAGATATTAATTCAACTTCAAAAGCAGTAAATTGACCAACTAAAAAAATCTTTTTGATTTTTAGATTTCGATTTTTAGATTTTACATCTCTATCCACTGTGTACACCCAATCACAGCAGGTGTGGGGTGAGGCTCTCTAAATATATCATATGCTTATAAACAGAAAATTGATGAATCATGCTTGTTTTACACAGGGGCACAACTCTTCAACGTCTCCTTGACAAATTTAACAGAACACTTTATCATCATAAACCTGATTTCAATGAGACCATCTGTGTAAATACAGCAGCCCAAATGATCTGTTACTAAAGTCAGTAGTGGTGGTATTAGTGGCCCAGCTCAACATTCATGGACTTTTTTGTCTAACATGGTGCTTGTAAGAAAAACATAGGCCCACTAGAAATTAGATAAAATAAAATTAAAAATAAAAATAAAATAAATTAATGGAGATATCCTATCTCCTAGAACTGGAAGGGACCTTGAAAGGTCATCGAGTTCAGCTCCCTGCCTTCACTAGCAGGACCAAGTACTAATTTTGCCCCAGATCCCTAAGTGGCCCCCTCAAGGATTGAACTCTCAACCCTAGGTTTAACAGGCCAATGCTCAAATCACTGAGCTATCCCTCCCCCCATAATAAATTAAAAACCTCCTGGGCCAAAAAGTATAGACTAAAATTATATAGTACTGATTCTTGTTTAGGAAAGTAGTGGTGGTATTTAGTTTTCTTATGTTAACACTGAGAAAATTATTCTCTGTTAATGTCACACTGATGTAATCTTGTTTGTATGTGAGCCTCCTACATCACAACAAATGAATAAATTGTTGTCCTTAGGATTTATTTCTTCATTTAGTGAAACTTTCTCCTTGAGGCTTTTTAACATACAGGGAAATCCAGATGAGGATAGAATATAACTTGGATTGCCTGGATGATTTTTAATTTTTTATCTAATTCCTTCTAGGGCTATGTATTTGCTACAAACAATGTGTACCTACACAATATGGGGAAGTTGCCAAATATGAAAATGTGTAGGAAAATGTCTGATAATGCAATAATGTTAAACTTTGTCTCAGCTATTGGTGATCTAGATATAAAGGTAGGATGTGCAGGATTATAGAAGAGTACTGAGAGTTCTGTTCTAAACTCTGCCTCTGGAGTTACTATAATTTTTGTCAAATCTTTCAATCACTGTACCTCAGTACTCTAAAATCAGTATTATAATATCTAGCACAGAGTTTGATTGTAATGTGTGGTATGTGCTTAGACCTAGAGTGTGATAAGTGATTTTTATCTAATTTTTAACGTAAATAAAACATGAAAAGAATGCCTATTCCAAACTCTAGGTATCCTTGTGATAGTTAATTGTATTTTTATGTTAAGACACAAACAGAAATAGCAAATCAAACAGCCTTTCTCCACACACAAGAATCTAGTCCCAAATCATATACTTTCCCACTTCAGTTCCTAAAAAATATGAATCCCTCCCAAATTCAAATCTACAACTTAATTTCCTCAACATTAGCCTTGTCCAAATAGCAAGGCTTGGCGGTAGATTTCCCACAAATTTCAGGCTGTTTCAGACCAGAGATGGTAGTGAATTTCGAAGTTAGGGGTCCTCATACAGAACACATTTCGAGCAGCTCCCTCTGTCATGTATTAAAAGAGCCAGAGCTTGAACACGACCTTTCGTCTAAAGCAGTGTTGAATGGTGGGAGCGGTTGGGTCTTTCGTGTGTCTCAAGCCAGTTAGGGCTTAATAAGACAGAAATGGTATCTTTACCTCCAGATGGAAATCCACAGGCAGGCCATGCGAATTCTAGAGCACTGCTATCATGTATTCATGGCAAAATGCACTGTGTTTATCAAGTTGGCCACCACTTCCTGTACCATCTTCAGTTTCTGAGTTAATTTGAGGACTAGCTCCATTGTAGTGTTCTGAATTGGCAAAGGCGTGGATGATTCTAGTAAGGCCTGTGCCCCAGAGATGGGATCACAAACTTCTGAGCAAACACAGACTGAGAAAAGTCACCCCGTTCATTGTTATGATTGTTTATCAGCAACTGGGAATATAAGACCCCTGAATTGTGAAGTTTTCTGACACACAGCTGAGGAGTTCTCTGTCAAATGGGGCTGAGATGATCTTTGCCATTTCCTCCAATTGCCCCTACTGACCTACTAACAGCCTCAAACAGCCCTCATGTCCCAATCACTACCCTGCACTCAGCCTCTTGCTATGGCTCATGCAACATATAAGTGTTCCAGCATACTGAAAACACTTAATCCCATGCCACCTTATGAACCCTGCATTGACCCTATGTGCACATTAACAGACAGAGAAGCCAGCTCTTGGGACTCTCATGGAGTCCCCAGGCGATGCTCAGGAACTGCTCCCCACAAAGCCAGTCAGGACTTTGGGGAGCCGCCTCCTCCCTTGGAGCAGACTGTCTTCAGGGCAAGAAGCTCACACAGCTTCACCTTCCTGGGTCTGACCTTGGAGCATTCAGCATATGCCCCTCCGTGTGCTTCCCATAACGAGTCCGCCCAGGTGGGGTCCTGGGGAAGCCAGAGGGTCCTGCACACACCTCCACTTCGCAGTGAGACGTGACTCATAGCCAGCCAGTAAAACAGAGGTTTATTAGATGACAGGAACATGGTCTAAAACAGAGCTTGTAGGTCCAGAGAACGGGACCCCTCAGCCGGGTCCATTCTGGGGCCTAGCGAGCCAGACAACCCCGTCTGCACTCACTCCCCGTCCCCAGCCAGCTCCAAACTGAAAACCCCCTCCAGCCCCTCCTCCTCTGTCCTTTGTCTCTTTCCCGGGCCAGGAGGTCATCTGATCTTTGTTCACCTTTAGCCAGTCCCTTGCAGGGGGAAGGGCCCCAGACATTTGTTGCCAGGATACAGGGTGTCGGCCATTTATGCACACTGGAGACTTAAGAAATGCATAGGGGAAACTGAGGCGCGCACACACAGTATTCAGCGGAAACATTAAGCACAGTCCCACTTTGTCACAGGGACAAAAAAGCAATTACCCAAAACGATCCTCTACCTTATCTCTTTCCTCTCAGGTCTGAAAGCAAGTAAATACTACTTATTCTATGTAGCCTAGTGGACTGCACGATTGGCTGGGAGTCAGGAGACCTGGATTATATTCATGGCTCTGCCACTTGCCTGCTGGTGATCTTAAACAAGTCACTTTAATCTCTGTGCTTCAGTTTCCCCATATGTGAAATGGGGAAAAGGATGCTGAGCTCCTGTAAAGCACTTTGGGATCTACGGATGAAAAGGACCATGTAAGCGCTAGGTGGTGGCATTACTATTTATTCAGTTAGAAGCTAATAGTTCTAATATTGTTACGTTAACTAGTCTTTAGCCAGGAGAAGATCTTCTAGCTCACCCAGATCCTTAGGGAGCAGTGCCAGCCTAAACTCAAACAGAAGGGAGCCCAGAAGTTACGTTCCCAAGATCTTGCTCTTCCATGGAAAGCTCTATATGAATTAGAGGAATTTCCCCCTCCATAATCACACTGTTTCTTCCCCAGGGGTAAAGGGGCACTTGAATCAGTTCATAGGAGAAGAGAGCACAGATAAAGCAGGCTGTCCACAGCACAGACTCTTTGCTATTTGAGATTTTGTAGGTGTTCTGGTGGCAAAGAATCCTCTGTCTTAATTGCTTCCTGTACAGGCTCAGTACACTGTAGCTAGTATTATTAGAATTTGAACATCAGATCAAACTTCAAATGCGATTTTTTTCCCCCCAGTATTTTGCAATTTTTATTAAAGCATTTTCTTACATTCTGCTTCTGTTGGGGGATAAGCAGACTTAGGATCAAAGCCAGAATCCATCCAGCCATAGTGCTTCTTACTGTGGTAAATAAGTATGTCTTGCTCTTTCCCACACCAAATGTTTCATGTCATTGCCAATTAATTCTCCATTAGCCTAGTGGTGGGAGTCTCACTTTCTTATCTAGGCTTCTGAATAGAGGCAAGGCAAAACATTGCATAATATGCTACTGTGCCAGCACTTTAATTCAGTGGATCTCCCACTCCTTCCTGGGATAATTTACACAAACCACCACCAATTAGGGTGTCTGCTGTGGAAAGTAAGCCGGTATCTTCATACCATCTAATGGGTTAAACTAGCATTCATTCTCTTTAGTGCACCTCTCAGAAAGGCAATGATATACTGTAGAACTGACTTGCTATTGGTACAAATCAGAAATATATCTACCATTGTAAATATTTTCTCTTTGTGGGTTTTCAAGAATAAATTTCAGCTGCTTGAATAGTTTTCAACCGGTTGCGATATTTTCGCTCCATACAAATCAGCCGTTTAAGATGGAGTCTGACAGACTGTCATGTTGAGTTTACAATTTACATAATCAAAAAAACAAAGCCATAGAGGACCTTGTTTCAAGTGATAGGGTTCAAAATGCAGCATGTAATTGGGAGGATAAAGAATAAAAAGCCAGAGGCTTTGAAAGACTAAGATAAGGTCCAGAGTCATTCATATAGTGAACTTTTTCAAAAGTTGGTTAAGCTCTTGTTATAAGGCAGTATTTAAATAGCTTTTTTCCCCCACACCCCTTCAATTTATGGTCCAAAATGTTAACCTTGGTTTTGATAGGTTTCAAAGTTGGATCAAACCGTGAAAGTGTTAGTTTGTAGAGAAACTAATAATCTTCTTTCTTGAGCTTTATTTTTTTTTTAATATAGTTTGGAAAAAATGTCTTTAAAATGGTCTGCTGTATAAGTGTAAACCAGATTTAATGCTTTAGGATCAATAATCACTTTATAGCTTGGTGTGTGTTGCCTTAAAATTGTTGTTAGAGCAGATGTTTGTAAACCTAATGGAGTGATCATCAGTTATTCTTATTGGCTTTCGTAAAATGACGCAAGACCCTGGAATGTCCAGTGTTAAAAGCAGTGTTATTTTGCAGTGGCGAATTTGTGGCAAAAATGTATTGATGTTGTATGTTTAAAGAGAATCTTGATGTAAACTTTTTTGAGCGTGTTGGAAATTTTTTCTCCTTATCCTTAAATACGTTTTAACCCCCATCCCTGGGAAAGCATTAATTTTAGTTCTTTTTAAACATATCTGATTATGATTTTAGGGTGGGTAAAGGAGAGTGATCTTTTTGCATTTAAATATTCTAACTCTTTCCATTCAGGTAACAGTGAACCCGCCTAATAGAACACCTGATGCTGTACTTTCTGATGTTACTACAGCTGATCAGGTAAAGTTTTACTTTTTCAAGGAAGGAAAGTTTCTTTATCAGATTTACTTGGGGAAATCTCCTACCCCTGTCCCTCCTTATTTTTAATAAATTCTCTATTTTCACTAAAATAAAGTTATAAAGTGTTCTGCTTTGGAATATCATAACTCTGTGTATTTAAACTTTTATGTATGATGTTCTTTGCTTTTGTAAGGCTTATAATCTTATCAAGTTTTTCTAATGTAAAAATGCTATATAATGGGAAAGAGGCTAAAATGATTAGCATGTCATGTTGTATTTGTGAAAAATAATTTTCATTAGAATAGGAATTTTTGAAAACGTGTACCAATGCCTGTGTGTGACAAGATATGGAACAAAGTAACACTGGTGGTTCAGAACACTGTTGCTGAGTGATGCAGTCAGAATGTTGTTAATGTTTTTTAAAGCATACACTCATCTTAACCTCTGGTTGCATATATAGAAATTAAAAACAAAAACAGTGAAACCTTTTGACAAATGTCAGTCCAATTGCACTTCCCTCTGCCAAGATCCACACTTTTAATACTTCAAGTACAATCATTTCCCCCACAGCAAAAGCCTGAATAAATAGATGAGTCTTGCATCGTTTTTTGAAGGTCAACAGATAATAAAACAAATTCAGAAGCTAACAGCAGTCCATCAATAGAGCTCTGGGTGAAAATATCAAAAGTGTCTAAGGACCATTTTCAAATGCAACTTCTAGTCCCTTTCGGAGCCGAAGTTCCATTGACTACCAATGGAACTTTGGCTCTTAAGTGCTTAAGTTACCTTTTGAAAATGAGAGCAAGCTCTTAAGTGACTTCAGTGCTTTTGAAAATTTTACCTGTTTGTTTTTTTTAAATGTTTAAAGTTAGGGACTGTTAGTAAAAACCCCAGCTGATCTTGTTACTCAGCCATCATGTTGGAGCCAAGGGAGGGAGGCATTTTCTGCAAGTTAGGATTCAAACTATGTATGGCTTAATATAAACACCTTGAATGCAACTGCAAGCCAGCTCCGTCTTCCAAGAATAGATGTGGCATTCAGCACTCTGGTAATGGGTCCTGTTAAGTGAAAGCTGTCACAATTGTAGGGCTAGCTGCTTCTGTGTCCCCTTTCTGGTCTCTGAATTCACCCCCTCAGGTGTCAGACCTCATGTCCTTACCTCTTCTGGGTGAAATAGCTTTATTCTCCCACTCCTAGACTGGGTCCTGAGCTATAGTACCCTGTGTCTCAACCATGCATACCCAAACTGTCTGACTTAGTTTGGTATTCCTTGTCAGGAGTCTGACTAGTGGTGAATAGAGTGACCCAACAGCCTTCATAAATCAAAGCATGGTTTCACTGAAACAATAGGAACAAAGCATGACCTAAGAGAAAAAGGATTTGAGAACAATAAATAAGTCATACGTGTCTGTATGACATAAATCCCCACCATCCTGTGATGGTGATGGAGCCACGCCTAGCTTCTTCAAAAATCCACAGCCAGTGTGACAGTCGCTCCAGCTCCCAGACAACATCCTTTCCCCTAGACAGAGTGTGTTGCTTTTTATCCAGCAGAGTTCCTTTCTCTTCTCAGTTCCCAGATGTTTTGGCCCTGCTAATCAAAAACCAGCTTGGTGGCCCCAGTATAAAGTTGAGTCAGTCTCTTTAGGGCCAGTTGCTCTCCCATTGCCCTGTAACAGCCATCAGATGTTTGTTGAAGCTATTGTTTTGCTTTCCCGTTTGTTTCCCAATAAGCTTGCTGATTTAGCTTACTATAGTCATACAGTAAACACTGTAATAACTGGGTTGATATACAGTATCCATAAATTATTACAGAACAGATGTACATCTCGCAAGGACCCATTTAAACTTTTATTGAAGTCAATAGACTCTGAATATCTTCAGTGGGAGTTGCATTAGGTCCTAAATTGGCATTGAACATTGAGAAGCTTCAAGGGTTGTTCTATATTGAGACAACAAAGAGACAAATAACTTTGTAAAAGTCCATGTCCAAGAGGGAGGGAGGTTGCAACTTTTACCTGTATGCAGATGCAGATAAAATGGTACTTTGCTCTCCGAACCAGGGAAAGAGAGCCTTGGAACTGAGTGCTGTTAGAGTGCTAATACCACTCCAGGCCAGTCATCTTACTCTTTGTGTGCATATTGAACAAAATGTATGACAGAATGGAACCCTACAACACCCTATACAGGGGAATCATTCCACAAAGAGGTCATTTTTTGTATCAGTATTTTTCTGTCCTATTGCATTAATATGTACAAACATGGACGCACTGGAGTGGACAAACAAGGACTTTTCTGGCCTGCTCTCAATCTAATCTGAACAATGGTTTACTGCATTCACTGCTGTAAATCTTTGAATAAAATGGAATTTTTGACAGAAGATCAAAAAAGTCCAGAAAGCGTTTGACTATTAGTAGTTTAACAAGAGATGAATCATTCAATTTCAGCCCCATAGGGGACACTTAATGTAGTTATAGAGCCTGCAGTATCATCTAGTTACTCTTGTCCTGTCAGTTGTCAACCTGATAATTTAAATGATTGAATGGAAATAGATTCCACTAAATGATGAATCAGGCAGTTAAAATACACAACCTGTGATACATATCTAGTTAGACTTGCTCCTTTTTACCCTTCTCCAAAATGTATTTTTAGCATCTTAGAAACATCTTTCATTGGTGAGATACTTACACAATAAGTAGCAATGAGTAGAAAATTATGCAGAAAAATTGACTTGGTCAGATGATGCTCTTCATAGCTTTCTAAGTAACGCAATAAGATGATGTTTGTAACACTACCATGTGTGTTGTGTGTCTGCTTCAGATATGATCTATGATTCTTTTTCTCCTGGGGAAACAGGTGGAGTGGAATGAGTTTTTAATTAACTTTGGTAGTGGATATAATGTTCTGAATTTACAATGCTGGAGGTGAGGCTGGTCGATAATAAAAATGGGAAAGATTTTTCAAGAACACATCTTCAGCAGTTGTAATTTTCTCTCTTTTATATGCAACTTGTTCTCTTTTCTTCCACTGTCATTGATGGTGCACACTTAAGTGAGAAATCTACCCAACTACAAGCAGAGGTAGAAGTACTATGTGGTGTCAAATAACCATTTGTATTTCTTCAATAAAATATCTGATATTATATCAGCTGCAGAATTCTTTTCTACTGGTAAAAGTAGTATTAGATACATTGGGCATGAGCTCTATAGTTCTCTATGGTGGGTTTTGACTATGAATATTCTGTGGGTGCTCTCTCTGTCCGTGGAATTCTCTTGGATTTTGGTGGTGGCTCTGTATGAGTAGGCTGAGCTATTTTAGTTAAATTTGAGTATATAAAATGTATCACTAACTTTGCAGCCTAGCAAGATCATATATCACGCCGTTAACTATGCAGTGGAAAAGTCTTATGGTTAAAGCACAGTACTGAGAGTCGGACCTTGATTCTACTCTCATTGTGAGAACTTGGGCAAGTCACTAAAGGCTTGTTTACAGAGTGTCTTAGTCCTTGCTGTCTGGGGTGTAAATTCTAGTGCACACCAGTGTATTGTGCACTCACTGTGTCATGTGGACCCTTCTGGTGCATGCAAAAAGTTCCCTAAGGCACATTACTGTAATTGTGTTTCAAATAGTACTACATTAACATGCACTATGGAAATTTTAGTGCCTCCAGCAGGGTCCACATGGGCCAGCTAGCACATAACATGCTGGTGGGCATTAGAATCTACACCAAAGCTATTGGGGACAAGCCCTTAACCTCTTCTGTGCTTCAGTTTATCTATCCGTAAAATGATAATACTTATGTCACAGGGGTATTTAGATTTTCATGCTAATTTTTATGCTTCAGCATGCCAAAAAGTTGCCTGACACTTCCCATTATAAGACCCTGTTTTCAGTTTCTTATAACTATGCCAAACTTCAGTCTTGTGTTGAAATTTTCCAAGATGAGTGTCTGCTTCAAACTGAATTAATGTTGGAAAGCTTCAGCAAAAACAGTTAAGCTGTTTCTCAGAATGAGATTTGGGACAAACACATTTGTTTGGACTATATTAAAAAAAATCATACAGCTGTTTTCTTGAGAAGCTTTAGCACCTCTATGCTTTTAAACAGGAACTTGTAATTTGACAGGGGATTGCCCTGGGGCGAGGTACGTGTCTGTTGCTCTACTTATGAAATTCGACCCAAATTTGGCAGCTAATTTATCCAAAAATCATAGTTTGTGCATGTTCAGTCAAAGCTTGTTAATTTGGCAGCTAAATTCTCCAGAGACTCCATCCCGGAGCTGAGCCGGACTTTGTATGCAATTTCTGCTGGTAGGGACCACAGTGACACTGAACTGGGAGACTGGCCCCCTTCTCAGATCCAGGCAGCATGGAGGAAGAGGAGCAAGCAGCCTGAATCAATAGCAGTGATGGCCTGGGGAAGGATGGAGGTAGAGGCCAAGATTAGGCTAGGGAGCCAGAGGGGCACAGCAACAAGAACATTTTGAGTTGTGTCAGGCTAGGGGGACAGAAATGGGTGGGAAATGGGTATAGCAGCAGGGGGACACAGACTGGGGTGAGAGGACATACTAGGGGAATAGAGGAAAAGGGGGTTGAAATACAGCATCTGGATTTGAAATTGTCATTCCTGAGACTCAGCATTTGTTTGCTGTCTAGCTAGTAACTACGAAACCCACTGGCACAGGATGTGTTATATTACCTTCTAGTGAAGCGGTTCTCAAACTGGGGTCCAGGCCCCAAAGTGGGTCGTCACCCTGTTTTAATCATCATTGCTCTGTACAATATTAAATTTCCCTGAAACCTACCCCCCCGCCCCATTTACATTAATTCTTATGGGGAAATTGGATTCGCTTAACATCGTTTTGCTTAAAGTTGCATTTTTCAGGAACATAATTACAATGTTAAGTGAGGAGTTACTGTATCTGTCGGGGCCGTGCATGTCCCCTGTGCTGCCTCATGCTCCTGAACAAGGGCATAAAGGGCCGGGTCGTCACGACCCTTCCTCTTACCGCTCATGACGGTGAGACAGAATCTGGCAAGTATCGAACCTGCTAGTTCTTAGCTCTGGCTATCTTTTTCAAGACCTCCCGAAGTCTCTAGAACCAGCTCAGAGCCATCAGCTGTATTCAACAGCTGTGAATTATCCAACCCATCTGGCCCAAACTCTACTGTTTTGACTCATCTGTATAAACCTCTCTGCACAGGGCTCTTTATCATGGTAGACTTAAAACTTGTGGGCTTCAAAGCCTGTCCATCCTGTGCTGGACTAATCCCACTGAAGGATAAACACAGTAGGGCTGTGGCTCCTAACCTTTCCAGACTACTGTACCCCTTTCAGGAGTCTGATTTGTCTTGCGTTACCTCCAAGTTACACTTCACTTAACAACTACTTGCTTACAAAATCAGACATAAAAATACAGACTGTCACAGCACACTACTACTGAAAAATTGCTTATTGTCTCATATTTACCATATAATTATAAAATAAATCAATTGAAATGTAAATATTGTACTTTCTGCTCTATATACTATACAATGAAATGTATAAACAAGTCATCTGTGTGAAATTTTAGTTTATACTGAGTTTGTTAGTGCTTTTACGTAGCCTGTTATAAAACTAGGCAAATATCTAGATGAGTTGATGTACTCACTGGAAGGGCTCTGCATACCCCCATGGGTACACATACCCTGGTTGAGAACCACTGCAGTGGGGGAGTCACAACCAAATACTGAAAGAGGTTATAAAGAATTTTTCCCACTGAGTGAGTTACTCTAGAATGGTCTGAAATGGGACTTATTGGGGCTCTCTCTGATGCCAACAGATACTGGTCTAGATGGACCAGCAGCCTTAACTGGTGTGACAGTTTCAGTATTTTATATTCGAAATTCTGTGGGCTCATGGGATGCCAGGAAGAGTTATCACCAGGGCATTGCCCCTGGACCTCACTGTAGGCCCCATTCCCCGTCTGATTCCTTTGTCATTGGTACTGCTATACCTTTTGCTAGTAGGTGACTGGTTAATTTTTCAAGCCCGGTTAGTATGGTGGTGCTAAATCTAAATAGGAACACAGTGGCGTTCAGGATAGATAAAAATGTGTGTGCAATACTAGTTTTGTTACAGACCAGTGAACTTGGAAATGAAACATTTTTTGCTTTATATACTGTGAAAAATAAGTGCATTCCAAATATTGAGAAAGTGTAATATATTAAGCCAACATCTAGTACATTAAAAAAAGAACAAAATTCTGCCTCTTAATCCATTTGTCTCTCTTCCCCCCAACTTCATCCCATTTTTAACAGCTGTGTCAGAATGATTATTTCTGACTCAAAATGCTACTGTTGCTGCTATGATTGTTTCTATAAACAGATGAAGCTCAGGGAACTCTGAATTGCAAATTGGAGGTGAGAGAGTATATCTTATATTGTAAAAAAAAAAAAAAAAAAAAAGGTTTCTTCTTACTTTGGTTTGTTGACTGACTCCAGTTAAAATGTGAAGTGAAGACATGGCACCTCAGCTTTTAGCTTAGATTAGCAGCTTGAGATAAAGCCTGTTGGGAGCCTAAAGAGTAACTGTCTTGCTTTTGGTACCTATACCTGCATTATTCAAGGGATGAAACTGACAAGACCTGTAAATGTATTGGTGGGACTGGGGCCCGAGTATTTCCCTCCAGACAGATCTCCTGTTGCCTGTGCAGAATAGAATGTGTGTCTGTAATATTGCCTCTCTTACTTCCTGCCCTTCCATTTGTGGATCCTCACCAATAACTCTCTATATAGCTTCGCTGATAAGGGGACTGGTCTTATCTCCTGATAAGGTAGCGGATAGTCCTTCAGGAAATAATCCTGCTTTCTCTTGGTTCCCTTTGATCAGCCACAGGAAGACTCAGCCAAAGATAGCAGGGACATCAAGGCTGAGTCTGTCTGCCACCATGGGTTTGGGGAATGGGGATATTTGCTTCCTCACCCTAGGGAACTTCATACCCTCTTATTTTCCCCCCCTCTTGAAGTGATATTCTGCAGCACTCTGTGAAGCTGACCAATAGTTTTCTTGTTCTCTCCCCTGAGCTCCTTTCTTCTATGAAATAGTGATTAGATCCCCAAAGAAAATGCAAAAATAAAGGTATTTTCTTTAATTAGAATATGTAGTAATTATTTCTGCATGGCGCTTCATGATAGCCCTTCCTTTATTTTAAATAAAACAAATCAATAAGGCATGCAAAAGTGGAAGGAATTTTTCAGAGGCTGGCATGTAACAGTTGGTAGCGCCATTTGGGAGGTTGTGAAGATACAGCCATATAAAAGAGAAGATTCTGAAAAGAGCAGAGTGCTTGGAGGGGGGAAAATGGTTAAAAGACGAATGTTGACTCTCTGCCTTGTGCAACATTCCCTGAAAACATGTAACTTTACACTAACTTCAGAGGACAGCATAAGAGAGCCTCCTGGAAGCCGCAGGTGACTCTTGTTGTTTGTAGCATGAATAATTTGTTTCATGATGGAGAGAATGAAATGCTGCTGTTGGCTCACAAATTCCGAGAGCATGCCAAGAAGATTTGCTTAAAAACAAAAGACAGTACAGGCAGAGCAGAGAGGAGTGAGGCCATTGCAAAGATGTGATGTTTTCTTAATTTGTCTGGAGGCTTTAGTAGTCAGAGAATGTTGCACTGTTAATTCCCTGAAATTGTGAAGTAAGCGAGCACCTAATAATAGCAAATTACTTAGAAAGTTTATTAAATTTTATGATGCCACTTTCAAGATGTGAGATTTTTACATTTCCTGAATTTATCCCTGCTGGGCAGCTAGAAATATAATTTTCTGAGTTCGGAGGCATAAAGATGATTGTGAATTTGGAATACATTAGCATTTGTTCTGTATTATAAGATGTTGAATGGGGGAAGAATATATTGTGCTACTGGCCATTTTATTTACATACAGACCTCTTTCATCTCCACCCATCCTCCCCTTCATGTATTCAGTGTGTATTATCAAAGTATGTACAAATATTTATGCCACTTTTAGTAAAGGTTATAAACCTAGGTTAGCTTTTCTGTTTAACTGAGGTTCTAGTAGAGAAGAATTTTTGTATGTTGCTTGTGGTGGTGGTGGTACAACTCTACCCTGATATAACACGACCCAATATAACAAGAATTCGGATATAATGCAGTAAAGCAGTGCTCTGGGGGGGCGGGGCTGTGCACTCCGGCGGAACAAAGCAAGTTTGATATAACGCGGTTTCACCTATGACGCGGCAAGATTTTTTGGCTCCCGAGGACAGCGTTATATCGGGGTAGAGGTGTATTAGTGTTTTTAAGTGACAAAAAGTTATCTAAAACCACATAGCTCACAGACTTGGTGCCGGTCCCAAAGGGTTTACAATCTAATTTTAGATCTGACAGATGTATTGTGGGATAAATGGGAAAGAAGGGATGGAGTGGGGTGAGGAAGAGCTGGGGTACTGCAGTAAATCATGTAGTTAATTCATTTTGTCTTATTCATGTCTAGGTGGTACAATTTTTTTTTTTTTAAACAATAGTTGTTAAGGGCATGGAAAAAAAAATAAGTCAAGGAGAAATTTGAATGAAGACTTTAGTGTCTTGGTGGGGCAGACTTGGAATAGTATTCCATTCATGGGGTCCAGTGTTGAAAAGTAAATGTTATCTGGCTAAGTATAGATTGAGATTTCCTATAGTGAGTATCTCCTCAAAGAACTGAATAATTTATGCACTGGATTTTCATAAAAATATTCTGGCTATTGGAAACCAGTTATAAGCTACTTGTTTCACATATATCTCCTCCTCTAAGGTGAATAGAAAGATTTATTATCTGCAAAGTACAGTATATTTGTACTGTTTTGTATCATCTACTCATTCCTCCCTCCCATTACCTACCTTGCAAAAATAGGTGATTAACATAATTTTGAATGCTTAAGGCCCTGGTTCAGCAAAGTACTTAAATAGATGTGCTTAAATTTAAGCATATGCTTAAGCCCATCCCTATTCAGCTAGGCACTTAAGCATGTACTTAAGGACTTCTCTAGATCAGAGCCTATATTGGATCTATTAGTTGAACTAGAAACTTTTGGTGGCATGGGTAAGAGAGAGCTCTGTAGTACCTTTGGGTACGTCTATGCTTACCGCCGGACCCAGAGGTAAGTATAATCGATCTTCTGGGATCAATTTATCGCGTCTTGTCTAGACGCGATGGATCGATCCCGGAAGTGCTCGCCATCGACGCCAGTACTCCTGCTCCGCAAGAGGAGTACGCAGAGTCGATGGGGGAGCCTGCCTGCCATGTCTGGACCCGTGGTAAGCTCGAACTAAGATACTTCGACTTCAGCTACGTTGCTCACGTAGCTGAAGTTGCGTATCTTAGTTCGAAGTGGGGGGTTAGTGTGGACCAGCCCCTTGTGGCAGAACACAACACTTGGAAATATATAGATCCAGAGCCTTGTTCTAGCAATCAGCTTTTTTCCTGCATGAGGATGTTTGACTGCTGCTATTCATTAGCGAAACTGTGATTTTTGGCATGTGTATTTTTTAGGCAAAGAAAAAGTTACACCCTCTCAGACAAAACTCTTCTTTCCAGACAGAAGGGAGAATGTATAAATGGATAGCTGGCTTCCTTTTCTGTTAGCTTTACCAGTGACCTTTATTGTAGTATGCAGGCAAGATTGAAAAATTGGCACGGACAGGTTGAATATCGCCTTTCCTTTTGTGATCTGGCAGAACTCCTAAATTGTTAGGAAATGAGACTTGACAGTTTATTATTAATTGGAGAACACTCTAACCATGTTATGACTGACTTCAGTCTAATACCCCTAATCAATTGACTCTTGTCAAACTCCAAGGATGGATCACTTTTTTTATGTTATCACTGAAGACTTCAGGAAATGCTGTCATCATTGTCGGGACGTAGAAAGAGAAGATAACAAGGTTTGGGTTGGTTTTTTTAAATCTGCTTTTGTTTTGGAATACTATTCATATAATGAAATAATACAAAAGACTGCTTTCAGTGAAAAGAAATTGTTGACAGGTCTAACTTGGCTGCATTAAACCTGAACTCTGTTTTATCCAGTTACGTTTTATGCTTTTGTAACTGAGAACATTTCTATTAAGATGAATGTTGAAGAAAGGTAAAACACTTTAATGCTTTTGATTTTTGATCAAATGTATTGATTGCATTTAATGTTCTGAACCTAGTTATTTCTAAACACTACTTGGTAGTTTTTATAAGAAGTAAGCATGTCATGTTTTTAGTTTATAAAAACTAATCTCAATCTATACTTTAGTTGCATTTTTTTTTAAAGCGTGGATTATAAAAATTCTCCTCCACTTTTCTCCTCAACTCAAGCACCACTTCATATAAAGATACTGGTTGCAGCTACATAGCTAGGTTTGAGTCAAGTTTTGCGCTTAAAGCAGGCATTTAATGTCCTTATTATGTATGAAAAATAAAATATATGCTCCCCAAAATTATTTTTTGAGTATATAATGAATTTTCCAACAATTTACAAGTAAATCTGTTAATTAGTTTGATTTAAAAGTAATTAAAAATAGGTCCTTTAAGAAATTTAGCAGCAAAGTAGCAGAATAGCAAAGATACTGAAACTTCCCATTTAGTTATAACTCACTGAATTCTTTTACTCAGGCCACACGTGAACATTTTAGGATTAAGGGTAATTTTTTGCTGCTATTCTTCAGCCTCTTTTGTAATGGAGAACAATTTCTATTTCAGAAAATTCCATGAAGCACTGCTTTTTTTCAAAATGGCTGTAATCTCCTACTGTTGTTAATGGGACTGAGGCCACATGCTGCTCGCTTTTAAAATGACTGCCATCTATCTTTGATCGCAGTGGCATCAAGGCCACAGATTACTCCTAACAAAGACACTCATTGTTTTAGCTAATCTGCTTTTCATATTGCTCCTCTCTACTTCCTGACAATAAGGGGTGCCATCAACTTCCCAGGCAGCGTGACTTTACTCATCTCAGAGAACCAAATATACCAGCTTCTTATGGATAACGTGGTCCAAATTCTCCTCTCCTGTCCCCGCAGCAAGTTAGTCCTGCCTTCCCATTTACAGAGCTCTCATTTGTAGAGCTTAGTGCAGTAGTTAAGACTTGACAGTTGTGTGTTTGTACTTTAGACTATTAGGCCTTGTCTACACTACACAGTTTTGTCAACAAAAGTCAGCTGCCATAGACAAAATAGTGGCAGTGTACTCACTGAAATGCCCCTCCCATAAGTGTAACTCCCCTGCTATGCCGACATAATAAATCCACTTCAACGAGAGGTGTAAGGCTTATGCTGATGTAGTTAGGGCCACACAGTGTCTATGTAGACACTGCGTTCCTTACATCGGCTGTTGGCTGTCATTGCTGTCGGGTCTTCACTCCAAGCCAGGCTGCCACTGTCCCACAGGGTCCTGGCTTCCTGCCAGAAGCATGGCTGCTGACTGGACTCCATGTGTGGACCTCCCCGCTGGAGGTGAGAAGCTCCATGATGCTGCCTCCCCGCTCCCAGATGGGAGCGTGGCGGCAAGACGCCGCTATGGGGCTGAAGCCTGGAGCCATGAACCTGGTTGCTTCCATGGGGCTAAAGCTGGGAGCTGCAGGGTTGAATCCTGGAGCCCCAAGCCCTGGTTCCCCTACAAGGCTGAAGCAGGGAGCCACCATGCGGGAGCCAGGGGCTGAAGCCCTGAGCCCAGGTACCCCGCGTGATCTGAAGCCCTGCTCCCTGGTGGGGCTGTAGCCCAAGCCCTTACCACAGCTTCATCCCCAGGAGGTGGGGCTCCAGCTTCTGGGTCAGCACCTCAGGTGGGGGCCACCCAGCCTGTAGGTCAGCCTCAACGCCTTCTGGCACAGCACTGGCTCTGCCTTCAGAGACCTTGCATGCGAGAGCTCACTCCTTGGTTTCTGAGTCTGATGCCACACTTGCAGGTTATTTTAGCTCCATTTACTGGGTGTGTCAAGGCTGATTCCCCATTCTGGCACTTTGAGTGTAGGAAGTGGGGGCCCGCAAGGATTCTAAAAATTAATACTGGCCACTCCAAGCTTGTATTAAACTCCCAAGGTTCTAGCTTCTCCTTGACCTTGGATGGGTAGATGCTGTCACCACCCAAGTGCAGAACCCCTTTGAGAACCCAGAAAGGCGAACTTGGGAATTCCTTCCTGTGGGGTACCCTCAAGCCCTTTCACCCCTCCCCCCCGGGGAAGAGCAAAGAAAGAAAGAAAGAAATCAGCTGTTGCCACCAGCTAATTAAACATGTGCGCAAACCTCTTAAGACACAAAAATCCAATTCTGTTCTTGAAAAAAGTAAACTTTATTAATAAAAAGAAAGAAAATACATCTGGGAATTTGGGCATTTGCTAGATTTAAAAAAAAACCTACAAGAATTAAGCATCAAGAAGAGCTTTCTTGAGGTCCAGCTTAAAGGTTACAAGCAAAACAAAAAGCACCTGGCGTTAGCACAGAGGAATCCACAAGCCATAAAGAAATAAGAGATAAACCTAATTGTGTCTTCCTAGACATTTCCTGATCTACTTGCATATCTGGGGTTTCAAATTAGTAGTTTCTAGGTATGATACTGATGGGTTTTCATGCCTGGCCCAAGCTTCTTACAACGTAACTGCTGCCCTGTTCCCTTCTCCCCAGGAGAACAACCAGACAGACAAAGGGCAAGTTTTTCCTCAATTTTAAAAAGTTCTAGCCCTCCCATTGGCTCTCTTGGTTGGGTGCCTACTCCCTTTGCACTTTGCAAGCAGTGAGACTTTTAACCCCTTGCAGGTAAAGCAAGTAGAGAACAGCTACTACCAGGGATTTTATAGCTAACTGGTTGGCTGGGTGTCCATAAAAGGGAGCTACCCACCCACCCCTTTCATTTTTCACAGGGTGTAAAGGAGCTATTTCAGCAGGAGTAGCAAGTTACACAGCACAGGGGAAATTGTTGTAAGCATAAACAATAAATATCAGATATGGATAAATTTTGAATTCTACCATCAGCTTCAAAACAACAAAACCCACAGAGTGATGATACCGAACTTCCTTCAACAAGTTCAACCACCGTCAGGGGTGAAGAACACCAAGGAGATGATGAGAGTAAGAAACATAAAGCCGTTATTAACCTTGCAAAATTTAGGAAATATGAAGACAACTATTTGAATTTCAGTTTTATTTGTTCTGGAAGTGGAGATATACCTCAACCACAGTGTGTAATTTGTGCACAAGTACTAACCAATGAATGTTTGAAACCCTCCAAATTACAGAGACACTTAATTGCAAAGCATGACATGCATAAGGATAAGCATCATTCATTTTTTGAGCGAAAGGCCAAGGAACTGCTTGATACTAACGGAATAATGAAATTCACAACTACTGTGGAATAAAAGCTTTTAAGATCATCCTACATAGTGGCGCATAAAATTGCTTAAACAAAAAAATCACATACGATTGCTGGGACTTTGATAATGCCATGTGTTATTGAAATAACAAAGGAAGTGTTTGGGGAGAAGAAGGCCAAGGTACTGACAAAAATACCGGTGTCAAATGACAGATCACTTCTGTGTCAGAAGAGTTTCACAGTGTATTGATCGGCTGCATGTCAATGATTTTGCTCTACAATTAGCTGAATCCACAGACATTTCACAAATGTCCCTTTACTTGACGATGTTTGATATGTGTGGAATAAGGAAATAAAGGAAGACTTTTTGTTTTGCAAATTAGCAGATTAGCTGGACTAATTGCATCAGGGTCTGCCCTGATGGAGCCACAACAATGACTGGAAAGCATTCCGGTGTTGTTTACGCTATTTGGACACAATGTTTGTTTTTACACTGAGAGGTGCTTGCTGCAAAAAATACTGAACCAGGTCTTCACAGTGTTCTGAACACAGCAGTAACACTCATTAATTTTATTAAATCCAGAGCAACAAACTCGAGGTGTTTTTGCTGCACTTTGTGAGGAGGTGGATACAGAGCACCATTCCTTGCTCATGCATACAGAGGTGAGATGGCTATCTCGAGGCAGAATGCTTCCCCATATATTTAATCTCAAGGAAGAGTTGTGTACTTTCTTAGCTAATACTATTCATTGACGTACCAAGTCCAGATGCAGTTCTTGGCACTCTTCCCTGCATCTTTGGCAATTGTTTCTGTACTGTGGCAGGTGTTGAAAATAATATGTAATTTATATTTGTCTTTGTTATAGATTGCACTATCAGAACACCAGCTAAGCAGATTGTGATGAATTCCTCCCACAATCACAGGTTGCATGTGGCTTGTGCTAGATTTTTTACCAACGCAGACTAATTTTCCATTTGTTTTTCTGTTTCCGCAGGCTGCCTTGTATCGGCTCAGTGGGGATTGGAATCCTTTACACATTGATCCTGGTTTTGCTGCTCTTGGAGGTGAGCTTTGAGGAACACTGCCTTTTTTATTTTATTTTATTTTATTTTATTTTATTTTATTTTAATAGTGCTAGGGTTGGGAACGATTTAGTATTAGGTAAAAATAATATTTTTAAGTTTGTCATTTAGTCAACACATTTGAGGGATTTTGTAAAAAAAACAAATCTACCCCGTTACCTTTTAATGTCGCTTCTTAAAACTTAACATTAAATGTTCCCTTTGTCAGTCAAAATAATGTGCACCATTACACTTTTTTAATCATTGCTGCTTTTGGTTACAGTTTATGTACAATCTTTTTCCCCCCTGAAGGAAAGCTGGTCTTCCATCTTTCTGTTGGAGTTCCCTTGCATCCCATTCTGCCACTCTCCCTAGTTTTCTCTTAACTTAAAGTCTATAATCTGCAGTTTACTGTCTTAGTTCAAAAAGTTGATGTGATACCCTTTTGAAGCCATTTCTACAAAACTGTTCAGAGAACTGCCATTAGCCCATAGAGTTGGTCAGCTTGATAATTTCACATGCCAAACTAAGCAACACCAGGAGTTATTTGTTGATGATATTGTCTGGGGTGGAATGTAATCTAATTACCTAAGAACTATGAGTTTTTACAAACATTTTACTGGTAGTACAGAAGTGCCTTTGTTTAAAGAGATAAGTGGTAGTGTGTACAAGTTTCGCCCCCCCCCCGTGTCTCTATAAAATAATATTTGCATGGATATTGAGACATATTAGCATGAGAGTCTTGTAATCCCCCCCCAGTGTTAATACACCAGATTCCCATCCTCGCCTCATTCAGATCCCTCCTAAAGACTCGCTGCTTTCAAAAAGGCTAGTGCATGTTAATATTCTCTCCACCTCAACAACGAAAAAAGGAAACACCTAAGTTAACTCTGAATCTCCCAGTGCATCTTGCTATAGCCGTGTCTTTATTTTAGACAATAAGCATCTCAGGGGGCAGGGGTTTTTATTATTGTGTTTTGTACAGCACTGCACTGATTGTTGGTAGTTTACCTTTATTGGTTATTTATTATTTGTTGTTAAATTTCACTACAGTCGTTGAGGAGATTCTACTGATCCACTTAATTGTGGGATTTGTGTTGCTCAGCTGATGATGATAATGTAGGTTGGATATTTAAATAGAGTCCTACAGTTCCACTCAGAATGGCCTTGGGGAGAGACTATTTTCTCTGTGAGTAAGAGCCTGTGTTTACATGTTGAGGCCCAATATTAAGAAAACATCCTTACAAGAGAAAAGAAATCACAGATTGCTCTACTCCTTTGCTGCCACAAACCCAGACTTGCACATAGTGCAAGTAGTCTTTTGAAAAGCCAAATGAATGTGGTAGCTGAGAATATCTGTTCATTTGACAGAACCTAAAGAACAGCCACATTGCATTTGAGACAAGGAGTTGGTCAGTTCCTTACCCATGTGTGTAAATTAAATAGAAACATATTGAACAAATAGAAACGTATTAAACAAATACCTGAAAAGATTTTCAACAAGTGTTCTCTTAAATTTTACAGTGAATTTGCTTTGGACAAGCTCACATCCTTTTTGTTTTAGATTTCCATGAGCACTTTAAATGATCACGTTTTTCTTTCACAAATGCATACAGAAAGCAAATGTTAAGCTTATGTGCTTAGGCATTTGAGGATAATGAATTTGAAACTCTCAAATATTGTCACAGAAGGGGTATTTTTATATAATATCTATGCACTTGTGTGGTCCCCATAACTGTACCATCTGGGCACCTCCCAAGTATTCAAAAATAGCAATAATACTGCTCTCTCCCATGCTTCCTCACTTTTATCCTAGTCTGTAGGAGAAATAGCTTGATTGGTTTGTAGGTTATTGAGTGCTTGTTAGTATTGGCGTTTTTGTGAAGAAAGCAATGAAGGGAAGCAAAACTGAAGAAATGAGTTTTGCGTTTAGCACTGAAAGTGATTTCTCTCTTGCATAAATTAATTCCATAGTTTAAGTTCAGCTCTTGTGAAAGTTCTGTCTCCTACACCCATGAGCTGCCTCACTGTTCCAGTACAACATTGCTGGCATGGGAGGTTATGATTATGAATTGCAGGACCAAGACCTCGAATTGGACACTTGAGTGGGAAGTCAGTTTAGAGAGAGAAGCATCAAGGTGATGTTCACACTAACCTGTATTCCTAAGCAAAGAGGCTTTTGCGTTTTGTACCCGCTGTAATGTTTTCAGGACATGGAACTTCATTCCTCCCTCCTCTGTTTGCTTCACTGGCTCCGACTCCCAGTGTCCTTGCATGTATGAATTGTGATGATCAAGCCTAAAGGTCAAAATCAGTGTCTGATAGGATAGGTTGTTTCTTCTAACTAGGTAGATGAAACTGGTGTCTCTTTGCTACATGGCTATTTGTGTAGCTGTTAGCACTGAGAAATCCAAAAGAGACCCCAAGGCTTCAAACTGACAACAGTCCGAGGTACTCGATGTTTTGAAGGAGGCAGGTTCTTTGAAGTGTGTCTCTCATCCTACCAGAATCATCTTTGTCTTGCTTGGATTCAGCTTTAACCAGTTGCATTTCATCCAGGCTAATTTTGGGTAGGCAGTAAGAGAGCTAGAAGATAGTGCTATTTATGTTTGGTGTAAAGGACGCACGTATGCAGACTTGATTGTTCTCTTCATATTGGTATTGTACCCATTTCTGCTGTGATGCCTACATATGTGCCAATGTACAGTAACGAAGCTGAGGGGTGGTTATGTGTATGGTGTATATCACACACACAAAATTACATTAAAAGAACATTATTAAGGTTGCAAAGTCAAGCAATAAAATCAAGTTAGGAAATGCCAGAATAAAGGTTGCCTGGGCTTCTTGTCTCAGTTCCATTCTCCTTGCCTATTCCCAGTATTCATTCTTCAGGCTTCTCATCTCATTCTCAGTCTCCTTGCCCTGCCAATCCTAGTCTGCATCCCAAACTCCTCATCTGATCTTTCTCTCCTCCCTCCTTCCTCCAGGCCACTGGCTCACAGTCCTAGTCTCCTTCCCCAGGCTCCTCATCCAATCTCAGTTTCCCCCCACTCTTTCCCTGGCTCTCTACGTCTCAGCCAATCCCACTTCCTCACTTGCACCCCAGCTCCCTGTCAAATGTGTCTTCATTTCTCTGCCACCCAGTTCCTAGTCCTGGTGTCCTTGTCCAACCAGTCTCAGTCTGCCCCCTTTCCCTAGCTCCTTGTCTGATGTCAATGTTCCTCCTCCCTCCACTGCCATTTCTCACTGGTTCCCTGTCGTAGTCTCCTTGCCCAATCAGTCCCAGGCTCCTTGCCTAGCCAGTCCCAGGCTCCTTGCCTAGCCATTCCCTCTGTTTTTCTTTCTCCTCTCCCATAAACCTCCAATCTTAGTCTCACCAGACTCCTTATTCCAATGTACTTTTTTCTCTCTTCCCATGTCCAGCTATTGTCCCCTCTTCATATGAATCAGATGGCTTCCTCCTCTACACTCCCTGGATGCCAGCAGGAGTACATTGAGAGGCAGGAGAGACAAGCTTGCTGCTCTTAAGTCCAGTACCTGGTGCATGCCTCTCCCCCCATGGCCTGGAGCAGCTATTACAGGGAAAGTCCAGCTTTGCCCCTGAGCCCCTGACCTAGAAGGGAGAGTGCTCAGTTGTGGTCTTCATGCATGCCCAGTCCTGTTGCTGTGAGTGTCTCGAGCATGCTCAGCAGGGACACAGTCTTCAGAGATTTTAGCTGTTAAGCTCTAGCTAGTCAGTACCAAGTTTCCACGAAATGCCATTTTTTCAAAGACTTATAACTTGGCCACATTTGGGTGGATTTTCAGAGGAATGGCAAAAGTCACATTGCTGAAACAAAGACTATCCTCTGCCAATTTTCAGATCCTTGTTCCAGCGCCTAGTAGGGTGACTAAGTGTCCAGTTTTCGACCAGAATACCAGGTCGAAAAAGGACCTTGGTGGCTCCGGTCAGCATCACCGACCGGACCATTAAAGGTCTGGACGGCAGTGCTGCAGCACTAAGGCAGGCTAGTCCCTACCTGTCCTGAGGCACCGCGCTGCGGCCTGGAAGCAGCCAGCAGGTTCAGCTCCTAGGCCAATGGGAACTGGGGGGAGGGGTGCCTGCGGCAAGAGCAGCATGCAAGGAGCCTCCTGCCCCGACCCCTGCCTACTAGCGCTGGACCTGCTGTCCACTTCCAGTGCGCATGCAACATGGTGTCAAGACAGGCAGGCAGCCTGACTTAGTCGCCCCCCTGCTGCGCCGCTGACTGGGAGCTGCATGAGGTAAGGCCGTGCCCCAAGCTTGAGCCCCAGCCCTCATCCCTGAGCCCATCTCAGAGCCTTCACAGACACCCCACACTCCAACCCCCTGCCCCAGCACTGAGCCCCCCCAAACCTGGAGCCCCCTCTTGCACCCTAAACCCCTCATCCCTGGCCTCAGTCCAGAGCCCGCACTCCCCCTGCACCTCAACCCCCTGCCCCAGCCCAGACCCCCCCAAACTTGGAGCTTCCTCCTGCACCCCAAAACCCTCATCCCTGAGCCCACCCCAAACCTGGAGCCCCCTCTTGCACTCTAAACCCCTCATCCCCAGGCCAGAGCCCTCACTCCCCCTGCCCCAGCCCAGAGCCCCCTCCCAAACCAAAACCACACATCCCCGGCCCCACCCCAGAGCCCTCACTCCCTCGTGCACCCCAATCCCCTGCCTCAACCCTCCTGCATTCCGAATCCCTTGGCCCCAGCCTCACAACAGAGCCTGCACCCCCGGCCCAGAGCCCTCACCCTCACCCCTCCCACACCCAAACTCCCGGTCTCAACCCACAGCCCTCTCCCACATGATGAATCCCTCAGCCCCACCCCACCCCCCCAGCCTGGAGCCCCCTCTTACACCCCAAACTCCTCATCCCCAGCTCAGAGCCCAGTGAAAGTGAGTGAGGGTGGGGTAGAGCAAGCCACCGAGGGAGGGGGAATGTAGTGAGCGGGGGGCATGACCTCAGGGAAGGGGCAGGGCAGGGGTGGGACTAGGGTGTTTGGTTTTGTGCGATTAGAAAGTTGGCAACCTTAGCGCCTAGGGCTGCTAGTGCTGTTCCAAAAAAGGTTGCCAGTATTTTTTTAATGTAGATAAAAATCGTCTCTCTTTTATCAGCTGTTCAGGACAGGAAGCGTGTCTACTTCTGTGTCTTACGTAGCATATACTATAATAGGTCGCAGTTCTGATTGGAACTTGTGTTACTATAATATAAATAATAAATTATAACAAAGGCTATTTCAATGGGATACTCCCCAGTTCTCTATTTCTGTGTCTCATTTAATGTGAACTAATATTAATAAATATTAACAACAAGTGGGAGGAATGCAAGCCAAAATAGGGAAATATATAAATATTATTTAACCTGTTGAGATAAAGTTGTATTCAAGTTGCCAAGGCCCCATGAAATTCATCCTGGGGTACATAGGGAATTAGCTGATGCAATCTTGGAATTGCTAGCAATTAACTTCAAGAACTCATGGAGGATGCGTGAGGTCCCAGAGGACTGGAGAAGGGCAAATGTAGAACATATCTATGAAAAGGAGAACAAAGAGGACCCAGGAAATTATAGAGCAGTCAGCCTAACTTCAATACCTGGAAAAATACCAGAACAAATTATTAAACTACCAATTGGTAGGCACCTAGGGGATAACAGGGTTATAATGAAAAGCCGGCATGGATTTGTCAAGAACAAATCTTGGCAAACCAACCTAATTTACTACTTTGACAGAGGTACTTACCTCGTGGAGAGTGGGGAAGCAGTAGATGTGATAAATCTTGATTTTAGTAGGGCTTTTGACACAGTCCCGCAGGACATTCTCACAAGCAAACTAGGGAAATGAGGTCTAGATGAAATTACTATAAGGTGGGTGCACAACTGCTAGAGAGATCTTACTCAAAGAGTAGTTATCAATGGTTCATGTTGAACTCAGAGGGTGTATCAATCAGTGTTCCACGGGGCTCAGTCCTGGGTCCGGTACTATTCAATATTTTCATTAATGACTTGGATAATGGAATACACAGTTTGCTTATAAAACCTGTGAATGACCCCAAGCTGGGAGGGGTCGCAAGCACTTTGGGGGACAGGATTAGAATTCAAAACAGCCTTGACAAATTGGAGAATCTGAAATTAACATGTTGAAATTGAGTAAAGACAAATGCCAAGTATTTCATTTAGGAAGGACAACTGCAAATGCACAACTGCAAAATGGGGAATAAGTGGCTAGGTAGTAGTACTGCTGAAAAGCATCTGGGGGTTATAGTGGATTACAAATTGAATATGAGTCAGCAATGTGATGCAGTTGCGAAAAAGGCTAATACCATTCTGGGGTGCATTAACAGGAGCATTGAATGTTAGACTGAGGAAGTAATTGTTGTACTCTTCATGACACTGGTGAGGCCTCAGCTGGAGTACTGTGTCCAATTCTTAGGAAAGATGTGGACAAATTGGAGAGAGTCCAGAGGAGAGCAACAAATGGTGACAGGTTTAGAAAATCTGAGCTATGAGGAAAGGTTTTAAAAACTGGGTATGTTTAGTCTTGAGAAAAGAAGACTGATAACCAGTCTTCCAATATGTTAAGGGCTGTGATCAATTGTTCTCCATGTCCACTGAAGTATGATAAGAATTAATGGTTTTAATCTGCAGCCAGGCAGATTTAGGTTAGATATTAGGAAAACCTTTCTAGCTATAAGAGTAGTTAAGCTCTGGAAAAGGCTTCCAAGTGAGGTTGTGGAATCCCCATCACTGGAGGTTTTTTAAAAAACAGGGTTGGACACAAACCTGTGAGGGCTGGTCTAAGTTTACTTGGTCCTGCCTCAGCATAGAGGACTGGACTTGATGACCCTTTGAAGCTCCTTTCAGCCCTACATTTCTATAATTTGAGTTTAAAGAGGCATATAAAAAGGTAGGCCCTTGAAAAAGGAGAGCAAAACATGTACAATAAAACAAAAAACTGTTTTTTTTTTTTGTTTTTGTTTTTTGTTTTTAAACAGGATTTCAGAAACCCATACTGCATGGACTGGGTTCATTTGGTTTTGCTGCCAGGCATGTTTTGAAGCACTTTGCAAATAATGATGTGACCAGATTCAAGGCAATTAAGGTCTGTTCTTGACAGTTAATTTCTCTTCCTTCATTATTCAGCTATTAAGGAGTAGTTCCTGTTAATTACATTTCCTAAGGTGGAAACACTTTAGGTTTGTCCATGCAAACTTACTTTAAATCAGTCTGCTACAATGACAGAGTACTCATTTTGCTTTTACTTAATACTATATGTATTTTCATGGCTGTAGCTAGTAAGGTTCTATAAATATTACTTGTAGGGCTGTCAATTAATTGCAGTTAACTCACGCAATTAATTCAAAACAATTAATTGTGATTAAAAAAATAATAATGGCAGTTTTAATCTCACTATTAAATAATAGAATACCAATTGAAATTATTAAATATTTTGGATGTTTTTCTACCTGTTCAAATATATTGTTTTCAATTACAACACAGAATACAAGTGCTCATTTTATATTATTTTTATTACACTATTTGCACTGTAAAAATGACAAACAAAAGAAATAGTATTTTTCAATTCACCTCATACAAGTACTGTAGTGCAATCTCTTTGTGAAAGCACAACTTACAAATATAGATTTGTTTTGTTACATAACTGCACTCAAAAAACAAAACAATGTCAGACTTTAGAACCTACAAGTTCATTCAGTCCTATGTCTTGTTCAGCCAATCACTAAGAGAAACTAGTTTGTTTACATTTACGGGAGATAATGCTGTCCGCTTCTTATTTACAATGTCACCTGAAAGTGAGAACAGACATTCACATGGCACTTTTGTAGCCAGCATTGTAAGGTATTTACGTGCCAGGTATGCTAAACATTCATATGTCCCTTCATGCTTTGGCCACCATTCCAGAGCACATGCTTCCATGCTGATGACACTCATTAAAAAAAATAATGCATTAATTAAACTTGTGACTGAACTCCTTGGGGGAGAATTGTATGTCTCCTGCTCTGTGTTTTACCCACATTCTGCCATATATTTCATATTATAGCAGTCTCGGATAATGACCCAGCATGTTGTTTATTTTAAGAACACTTTCACTGCAGATCTGACAAAATACAAAGAATTTGAGATTTCTAAAGATAGGTACAGCACTCGACCCAAGGTTTCAGAATCTAAAGTGCCTTCCAAAATCTGAGAGAGATGGGGTGTGGAGCATGCTTTCAGAAGTCTTAAAAAAGCAACACTCCAATGCGGAAACTACGGAACTCAAACCACCAAAACAGAAAATCAACCTTCTGCTGGTGTCGTCTGACTCAGATGATGAAAATGAACATTTGTTGGTCTGCACTGCTTTGGATCGTTATCGAGCAGAACCCATCATCACCATGGACACATGTCCCTTGGAGTGATGGTTGAAGCATGAAGGGACATACGAATCTTCAGCGCATTTGGCATGTAAATATCTCGCAATGCTGGCTACAACAGTGCCATGCGAACGCCTGTTCTCACTGTCAGGTGACATTGTAAACAAGAAGTGGGCAGCATTATCTCCTGCAAATGTAAACAAACTTGTTTGAGTGATTGGCTAAACAAGAAGTAGGACTGAGTGGACTTGTAGGCTCTAAAGATTTACATTGTTTTATTTTTGAATGCAGTTATTTTTGTACATAATTCTACATTTGTAAATTTAACTTTCATGATAGAGATTGCATTACAGTACTTAAGTGAATTGAAAAATACTATTTTTTATTTTTACAGTGCAAATACTTATAATAAAAAATAAATACAAAGTGAGCACTGTACACTTTGTGTTCTGTGTTGTAATTGAAATCAATATATTTGAAAATGTGGAAAATATCCAAAAATATTTATATAAATGGTATTCTGTTATTGTTTAACAGCATGATTAATCGCAATTGATTTTTTTAATCGTTTGAGGGCCCTAATTGCTAGATAATCTGCTTTGACAATTATATGTTTTCTGAACAGTTTTTTCTATTTCAATTGATTTTATGCTCTAGACTGCATATTTGGTTACATGCAAATCAGTACTACTGCTGAATGTTTTTATTTAGAAATAAATAAGGCTATCTGAACCTTTTCTTTTTGCAGGTCCGTTTTGTAAAACCAGTCTTTCCAGGACAAACTCTGCAAACAGAGATGTGGAAGGAGGGAAACAGAATTCACATTCAAACTAAGGTCAGAAGAGCGAGATTCAGGCTGTGGGCTTTAGCAAAGGATGTTTAAAATACTTTTTTTTTTTTTTTTTCTGTGGGGGGACAAAATGGTTCTTCAATCACAGCATTGAAGAAAAGAAATCTTTATCACTTAACCTCATTTCTCCATCTAATAATAATAGTTTTCTGCTGTCATCAAGATTGCATATGCAGTTGCTGGAAATAACATTGTCTATAAGAACTCCCTTAATTTAGGGATTTTTATAGCATTAAGATTCCAAATTAAGTGCATTGTACTGTTTTTGTAAATCTAGCTTTTGAGGTTTATATGTATTTAATGATGGAAAAATGTGAAAACTGCAAATGGTTATCTTCAATGCCTCTATCTTAGGCCTTGTCAACACACACATTTTTATCTGTTTAGCTGAACCACTTTAGCTGAAGTGGTGCAAACCTATACCGAAGGTCTTTTCTACCAGAAGAGCTGCACCACTTTAACTTAAACTGATTTAAACTAAGCCTTAATAAACCTGGTTTAAACCAAATAGGAGTATCTCCACAATCTTGTTTACTGGTTTAACTAAATCAGTTTAAAATCATGCCATAAGTTAAACTGGTACCTCTATGTGCATAGACAAGCCCTTAGACATGATTTGAATCATTTTGGGTTTACAGTTTTTCTGTGGCTGATTTCATCAACACAGTAAATGAAACTGCCTATTTCTTGGATATTCTTGCCACTTACATCTTCAAGCTTTGTATCTCTCTTCCCAAACCTGTTGTGTCTGAGTCAATTCCCTTCTCCCTCCTCTCCATCTCATCTTATCAGGCAGTGTAGATTTGCGTTTCTTTCTCTACCCTTTGAGCATCTTGCAAGGGGAAGCAGTGCAGTAATAGTAAGCTAATTTATCAAATCAAATATGTGTTTGTTGTGCATGTCTATTGAGGGTTTCTTGTAGTTTTTCTGTAATTTCATATATTATTTTTAAAAGGCTAAGCTGTTAAGTATAGTACACTTTGTTTTTTGGTGCTTAGGGTGGAAGTCTTTGGATGCCTTAATAAAATACTATAATGTTCATGATGGCCAGGGTGTGCTCACCACTGTGCATGTATTAGGGGAAAAAGATGGGCTTATCTCAAAGAGATACAAAACTCCTGGGGAAGGGAAAAGGAACCATGCGTACATTTTGTTCACACACTAGTAGATTGCTGAATTAAAGTTCATAGGCTTTCAGGAACAAGCAGCAGTTGCATTACTTCACCTTTAATTATTTTCAAAAGTTTCAACAAAGAATACTTATACGTTAGTCCTAAACTTCAGCGAAGCACCAATGCAAATATTAATGTATTCTAAAACATTGTATATAGGCCATCCTATTATAGGTTTTACGAACCATCAGTAAGGATACAGTTTAGTTATGGAGGTCACAGCTGTCACTGATTCCGTGACTTTACCATACCTCCGTGTCTTCTTCTGCTTCAGCTGGGACCATGCCCCTCTGCCCCCCCTCCCTTCCCTGGCATGGCTGGAGCCGGGGCTATGCTCCCTTGCCCCACACTTGGGGCTGGAGCCAAGACTGTGTGGGTCCCCCTCCCCGCGCAGCTTCCACCAAGGCTGCAGCTGCCCCCCAGTTATTTTTAGTAAAGTCACAGACAGGTCATGGGCTCCCGTGAATTTCTGTGACCTTTCCATGATTTTTACTAAAAATAACTGTGACAAAATCTTAACCGTAACTGTCAGTTACTTAATATTGGATTTATTAAGTCAGCTGTGTGGAAAGGTTCCAGGTCAGGATATGTGATTACTAAGCCAATTGGAGGCCTCTGTTTGGATATTTGTGATCTCTGCTTAGTTTCCCTTATCTATTTTATTTTATAGCAAGAGGTAGCTTAGGTACCTGACAGTATAAATTACACATAGTCCCTGCCCCAAGGAGCTTATGCTTTCACATAGAATGCAGTGAAGGAAACAACAAAACAAGAAGGAAGGATGGAGTCTTGTCAGTAAGATTCTGCAGTTATTCAACAACAGGCTTGTGCACAACATTTTTGAACAAATACTATTTAAATGAATCGGTAGTCTCTTTTTAAAGAGGCAATGTCACATTGAAATCCAATTCTTAGAAAAAATGAGTTCTGTCATTTTTTATCACTTCACAGCAAAGAATCCATTTTCCTATCTCTTAAAATATTTTAATTCTTCCCTGTTGCTGCCTTAAAGACCCACAAAGGCAGGGGAGCAGTGAAACTGACTACACACAAAATGCTGTCAAAAGCGTACATGCATAAAGTATATGGAAAAATAGAGCAAGATCATTTCTCTTTGAACTATTTCAGGGCTTGTTTACACAAACATTTGGTTCACGGTAAGCTGGGATGGGAATCTTGCTTGTCCCTGTGGACCCTGCTGACATGTATTAACAATTTGTTAATGCGCTTTGATCTAGTCCTCTTTGAAACAGGACTAAATCAAAGTGCATCAATGAAGCGTTAATGTGCATCAGTGGTGTCCGCAGAGACAGCGAGTCAATGGTAGGCTAGTGCAGGGTAGATTCATGTCCCAGTTTGCTGTGAACTTATTATTTATGTAAACAAGTTACCTTAGCTGTCGTTTGTAACAACAGAAGTACATTTTCAAATAAAAGCATGATTTTTAAGTTGATGGTGTCTTTTTAGGCCAAGGAGAAATATCTTTCCATATCCAAAAAAGTAAAGCTTAAAAATTCCTTAGAAAAGAAATATAATTAAATTGCTCTAGCCCATGTTTGTTAAATACTGTAGTAGCATGCTCTTAGTGCTCATTTGAAGTTGTAGGTAGAATGTCCCAGCATTGAAGCTACGTCCTTGAAATAATTTGAACTGACAATTGAAGATGTAGTGCTGTCCTCTAGTGGGTAGAGTACTGGACCAGCACTCAAAAGAACTATTTGGGTTCCATTCCCAGCTCTGCCATTGGCCTGTTCATTGAACCTGGGGAAGTCACATTACCACTGTGCCTCAGTTTGTAAAATGGAGATAATACTAACCTTTTTAAAGCACTCTGAGATCTACTGAAGAAAAGCGTTATATTAGAGCTATTTTATTTGTGTCCTGCTATTATGGCCTTATCCAGAAAATGTGTGGTGGTAGTTTTCATAGAAAAACATCATAATAATAATATTTGGGCTTTCTTTATGCATCAAAGCAAACATAATTGTTCTTTTTTAGGACTGTTTGTAAAAGCAATACTTTCTAATTTACTCCAAACATTATTTTCCTTTGTTTTTCTCTTTGCTGGAGCTTTTTAAGTTTTTTTTTTTTTTTTTAAATCTGTGATGTAAGACATGAGGAAGATCGCTTGGTCGCTTTAAAATGTAGCCGTTTTGGTCATTATAACTCTTCTTTCTTTACTTTGCATGATCCACTCAGAATATACATTTTCTTTTAACAGGTCAAAGAAACTGGAGAAGTTGCCATTGCAGGAGCATATGTAGATCTGACATCAACCCTCGATAAACCTTCAACTAAAGAGCCCATTAAGGTAGGGGAAAAAGACACTCAGATGAATCAACTTGTGGAGAAGCATACTTATGTTTTACTTTTAAAGAATATATGACATACTAGAATTTAGTAGCAGTCTCACAAGTGATATGAGATGAGTAAACTAGTACAGTAATACACAGGTAAGAGTTATTTAAACTCCTAGGTTCATTGATCTATTTGAGAACATGTCCTATATGGGTGTTCCAGTTTTGAAGTGCTTGGCAGCAATCTCAGCTATTCGGGTGTGAATCACCATGTCTTATACAAAAGAAGTTACTAAGAACACACTAGCAAGTGTACTGGATGGTTGTGTAAGATCCACAGATATGAGCAACTGTGTAGCTGAGCTCAAACTCAGTTGCACTGTTATTGGCAGTGCCTATAATATGAGAATTTGTTTTTCTGGTATAGACGAGACTTTGGAGAAAAAATACTGTTTACATTTAGAAATGAGTATCTTTTAATAGATTGAGGGGAAAATGGACAGAAAGAGAGAGGAAGAGTTAAAGTCAAGATACACAATAGAGGAGAAGAAAGAAGGAAGGGACAAATTAAAAAGAATACAAATAAAAAGGAGTGAGAAATGTTTATTTTGTAGAAAAGGGTTGGAGGCTACTCAAGTGAATAACTCTTACCAAGGTGAGTAAGAGGGTTCACAATATAGCTCCTGGTGTGTGCGTGTATAGGCATTTGCTTTGATGTACCTAGATGATATGATTGTCAGGGTGGGGCACAGAGTAGATTGTGAATGGGAGAGTTGGGGTGCTTGTCAAGGCCTCTGAAGACCTAATACTTCACAATCTTTAATGCATTTGTCCTCAGAACCCCCATATGAGGTAGTGAAGTGCTCAGATACTATGGAAATGGAATTATATAATACGTAAGACAGGTTCCTAGAAAACTTTCTCCTTACACCTTCTCAGCCTTTCAGTCATGTGGCATATTGGAGAGTCTCATCCTTCCTGTTTTAGATTTCTTTGATGGCATGATAATAAGCCAGGCATAGATAGTCTTGTTCCCCATAGTGGTGTTCCATGGTTCTGTTCCCAGATTCATCCAGATTGTATTCAGCACTACTGTGGCTAAATAGTTTGTTTCCGTTTGTCTTCCTCACATTTGCATCTAATCATACCACGTCATCCCTGTTCTAGTCCACATTTGCAATGCGCATACCTTTGGCAATTGTATACTGTCAGCAAAAATCCTTTTGGGATTGTACACAGTTTTAGTTTTTCTTTAAGGTTGGTAAGGGTTATTTTTTTGCATAGTTGACTCTTAAAAGTACAGTATTTCTACTCCTTATCAGATTTGTCTTTTATCTGACAATAATGCCTATCTATCCCCAAAATGTATAAACAAGTCCAATAAAATATGTTAGGCTTAGAATTTGAAGTTCATAGCAATGACATTCTACCTTGTATTTCATGCCAAAGTATTGCTAAAGTTCCATTATAGTATATATCCTATATTACGTACAAGAATGATATGAAAAGAATCTTAAGGCTACAAAATCAAGCACTCAAAAGTTAGGAAATGCCAGAATTAAGCTTGCCTGTGCCACCTCTCAGTTCTGGTGCCCAGTGCTACAGTGGCACCCCCGTTGTTATGGGGAGCAATTGCAGGGAAAATTCTGCTTATCCCCTGCAGTCCAGGGCTAGATTATGCCCAGTACAGATGGAATGTTCAGAGAATTTAGCTGTCAAACTCTAACACATCTCTAAGCAATGTCTGCAAACAGGGTTTCAGAGGCTTGTAACTTGACTAAATTTGGACAAATTTTCAAGATGACAACAGGCACAGCTCTTAGACCAGAGGGATACCTGTGACAAATTTCTAGTCCCTGGTCCAGAGTGTGGAGGTGATAGAGCTTCTCAGTTAAGTGGTTATAAGAATTTTTTAACATAGGCAAAACAGCTTACATTTCTCTGACCTTGGTCTGAGAAATGGCTAAAGCATTTTTGCTCAAATTTTCCAAAATATTTCAGCCTGAGGCAGACAGCCTGGAAAACTTCGGCCTGAATGGTTGAAGTTTGAAAAAGTTATAAGCAATTGAAAATGATGTGTTATAATGGAATGGGTCAGGCAATCTTAATTTTAGGCAATGCTCATTGCAACGCTTATAATATCCTGTGTGCTATATACACCTACGTACAGTAAGGTGAATAAAAGATATCATGGCACCTTTAACTCTGCCTTATTCTGATAACTGGACTGTAGGATGAAGTGTAGTACATAAAAATGTTAATGTTGGAGCAGCTTCCTAAAATGTAAAAATTTATCCATTAAACCATTTACCTTTTAAAAAGCATCAAAGGCTTACAAAAGACTAACTGGATGCAAAATGTAAATATTTAAGTTTCGTTACATAATAGCTTAAATTTACCATTAGTCAAACAGTGCGACACCAAAAACACTCTGTATATGCTATATCTTTGACTGTCCAAGGTGAAATGAATACACTGAAACCTTATAAATCAATCTATTTTTTTAAAGTTAATATGTTGAAAATAAAGGCAACCCATTTTTTAGATGATGCCTTATTCTATAACTAGTGTATACAATGCCTTGTGGGGCGGAAGCCATGATTACACTTCAGATAAATTAAAAGATCATTTATAAGGCTTTAAGATATGCGTTCCCTTCAGGATTATTTAAATTACAAAGATAAATCACAAGAACTATAAAGTAATTTGTGAAATAGTTCTCAGGAACGATTCCACAATTTTTTTTTTCCAGGTAGAATTTACTGTCTAATGTAGATGTGCTGGATGTGATTATTGTGTGTGGAGGGAGACATTCCTATCATACAGTAACTCCTCACTGAACGTCCTAGTTATGGTCTTGAAAAATGCAACTTTAAGCAAAATGATATTAAGCGAATCCAATTTCCCCATAAGAATTAATGTAAATTAGGGGGGTTAGGTTCCAGGGAAATTTTTTTTCACCAGACAAAAGACATTATATACATATAGAGTAAAAGTTTTAAATAATTTTAAACAATTTATTCACCAATTATGATTGTGAAGCTTGGTTGAGGTAGGTGCATAGTGGGGTCAGGGCACGGGGAGCGAGGTGGAGGCGTGGGGGCTTGCCCTGTTCCACCCTGGCTCATGCTGGGGAGCGGGGTCGGGGCGTGGGGACTTGCCCTGCTCCACCTGCCCGACATTCCAGCTGGGGTGCAGGCAAGGTCCTGTGCCAAACAAGGTTATAAATTAATCTGCAGGTATCTGCTTTATATCCGTGGACCATTTCTGTGGATAGTAGCACAGATGCAGATACAAATTTTGTATCCACGCAGGGCTCTGATGGTAAAAGTTGTGTGGGCAGCTGTGAGGAACTGCAGTGGGCGGCCAGGGGGGCAGGGACACCGAGCAGTGGACTGCTTGGGCCCCACTCCCAGGGCAGGTGGAGGGTCTGCCATGGCTCCCCACAGCTGCCTGCCTGGCTCTTATTGTGGCCACACTGCAGCTCTGAGCCCCCCCCCCCCCGCCCCCCCCCCCCCGACCGGAGCTGGGTCTGGGAGAGCAGCGCTGGCAGCTGCGGGGAGCCTGGGTCTCTCCACCTGCCTTGGGCGGGGGGCAGGGACAGGAGCTGCTCGCGCCCCCTGCCCAGGGCAGGTTGAGGGTCTGCCGCGGCTGTCCCCAAAGCTGCCAACGCGGCTATCCCCAATCTGGCTCTGGCCGGGGAGGTGGGCAATTTGGAGCCGCAGCCTGGCCATGGTAAGAGTTGAGTGGGGAGCTGTGGGGGACCCTCCACCTGCCCTAGGCGTGGGGCCCAAGCAACCCCCGGGCAGCTCCACAGGTCTCTCCCGTCCCCTTGGCCAGGCAAGCTGGTGAGCCGTGGGGCTGCAGCGGACCCTCCACTTGTTTGTGGTGCCTGGGGTGGTGGTGGCTGAGAGCAGCCCCTGCCCCGCAGGCTCCCTGCCTGGCCGAGGGCAGGTGGAGGATCCATGACTGCCCACGCGGCTCTCCCCAGCCGGGCTCCAGTGGGGGGGGTGCTTCGGAGCCTCAGCCCGGCCCCCAGTTTAGAGCCCTGCAAATCCGTGGATATCTGCAGATAATTTTTGCGGGTAGTGCATGGGATGCAGATACACATTTGTGTGTCTGCGCAGGGCTCTAGTTATAAGGGAACATTGCAGGACTTTAAAGGAGTATGTTCTCTAATAGGTCAGCGACCTAATAGCGAAATGACGTTAACCGGGAGGACGTTAAGTGAGGAGTTACTGTATTTTAATCACTTTGCAGAATAGATTCCTCTGGATGCTGTGTTTGAACAATAGTTATACTTGTATTACCTTTTAATGTAGCTTTCCATTTAAAATTGTATGTACTTTATTTTATAGGCTTCAGGGCTGCAGAGTAACCTTGTGTTTGAAGAAATTGGTCGCCGCATCAAAGAGGTTGGAAATCAGCTGGTAAAGAAAGTAAATGCCATATTCCAGTGGGACATCACAAAAGATGGAGAGACAGCAGCACAGTGGAGTAAGTCATAGGCTTGTTTATATAATGCCCTGATGCATTTTTTTAATGAAGTGAGGTGAGTTATACTTCTGCTTACCTTTAAAATAGCAGGTCTTAATTGGCAGAAGTAATAGATGGGATTGCTCATTAGGGCTTGAAAATTGGAATGTGTATTGCACAAGTGACTGTTTTTGCAAATGGGTGGGATAATGTTCCATAATAGTAGTTGTTAACCTTTCTAAAAAACTTATATACCTTGCCTATTTGGGTGTACGCAGACAAGTTGTCCTCTAAAAATTTGTTCTTAGGATGTTTCCACTCATGTATTTTCTTTGGAACAATGTACTACTTTAACCAAGTCTTTCCTATTCAGAATCTGTCAGATCAAAGTTTGCTAAAGTCTTACGCATTATTACCTCTTCTCAAGAAAAGGTCTAGATTGTATGGAAGCCAAAGCATTTAACTGCAACAACTTTGTGCCTGGAGATCTTTAATTTGGGTAGTTAGATAAAGAAAATCTATGTTTCTACAGGGTTTTTAAATAAATTTCTCCCCCCTTTTTTTGTTTTTTGTTTTCTTTTCAGGTCTCTCTCTCTCTGATGTTGTTTTCAAGGATACATATTTCTGTAAAACATAAAATCTTTTTCTTACTCAGATGAATGAATGTCAGGAATCTGTGGAATTACTGTTTATTTTGCCTCCTTATCTAGAATGGTCTGTTAGAGGGATACAAAATTTTGTCCCAAGGCCACACTGGCAGTTTACCAGAAGCCTCACAGTCACACATAATTTGCATAAAATTAAGTAGATTGTAATCTCCCTCACTTTTTTTATGTGGATGTGCAACTCTGAGTTTACAATCCTCAGCTTGTAATGCTTCATCTTAATTGGCTTGGGCACTTGGAGCAAGATGAAAGCTTGCACAGTGGAAACTGTGTGCAAGTAGTGTCTGTGTGCTGTACCTCCTCAAGTTGAGGGAGGCTGATAGAGTTTTATGGGTTATGTTTGGTCATTGGGCTGCATTTTGATCACATACCACCATTTTTATCCAAAAGTAATTCTGGGAGGCTTTAAGAGCCCTCCATAAATCCGCTCTTTCTCTAAATTATTTAAGAAACTGTTCCTTCTCTCTGATTTACAGGGAGAAAGGTGTAGTCACTTTTGTAATTTCCCTTCCCTTCTTCCCAGTTCTTCACAATTGAGATTCTGACTAACAAGGCTGCTGCTAATGGGCAGGACATCATGCTGAATATTGAACCAGAGTGGCTTGACAGCTGTATTTTACCTTTCTGGCATAGCAAGCTGTCCTTGGAGAAGATGAATAAGCTGCACTGAGATAACAATGCTGATAAAAGCATTAAAAATACAGTGGAACACCATTTATCCAATCTAATCGGGACCAGGCCAAGATCAGATAATCAAAAATTCAGATAATCCAGAGAATGGACAAAGAGCTTCAGCCCCTGTCAGTGGGGCTCAGGCTGTCAGGCTTGATTCAGTTAATATGGAGAGCCAGATAAATGGGGTTCTATTGTACCTAAATAGATTAGATTAAGTTCTCCAAAAGCCAAAAATCTTTCTTTAAATCAAAATAGGAGGAAGGCAGATTTTACAAGATTCAATCTTGAGGACCTCCTGCCTACAAACAATCAAATTGGGGAAATGATCTGAAATAAATAGGATGCAATTCAATAAGGACAAATGCCAAGTACTACACTTAGAAAGGCATAATCAAATGCACAAATACAAAATGGGAAGTGACCGCCTAGGAAGGAGAATTTCAGAAAAGGATTTTGGGATTATAGTGGATCACAAACTAAATATGAATCAACCTACTCAGCACTGATAAGGCCTCAGGTAAAAGTGCTGGGCACCACACTTCAGGGAAGACATGGACAAATTTGGAGAAAGTCCAGAGGAGAGCAACAAAAATGATTAATGACCTATGAGGAAAGATTGGAAAAACTGTGCATGTTTAGTCTGGAGAAGAGAAGACTGGGGAAATAAGTCTTCAAGTATGTGAAAGGTTCCTATTAAAAAAGAAGGTGATAAATTGTTCTCCTTATCCACTGAGGACAGGACAAGAAGTAGTGGGCTTAAATTCAGCAAGGGAGATTTAGGTTAGACATTAGGAAAAATGTCTTAACTGTAAGGGTAGTTAAGCACTGGAACAAATTGCCTAGGGAGGATGTAGAATCTCCATCACTGGAGGTTTTTAAGGACAGGTTAGACAAACACCTGTCAGGGATTGTCTAGATAATACTTAGTTCTGCCTCAGTGCAGGGGACCTGACTAGATGACCTATTGAGGTCCCTTCCAGTTCTACATTTTAATGATTCTGTATTTGTCACTCTTGATCACTCCTCCAATCTCCAACAATTTCCTATTTTTGTACTCTTATGTTAATTCAAGTTAATCACATCATGGATGTGTTCAGAATAGCAACCTAAGATTTAAAAGCACTGCTTTTCTGTATTGATGCTCATATACTTTAAGGATACCTATTAAAAATGCCAGTGTCAAACTGCAAATCACTTCACTTGGAAGCCTCTGTATCATGCTGTGTGTTAGGACTCTTGGGCAGCATTCACCTCACACTCCCTGTCAGTACCCGGCCTGGGTTGGGGAAGCTAATGATCCAACCAGCGGACCTTCAGTGATGAATCCTGGTCACATGCCTCCTGAGGCACATCGCGCATGTGCTAAGTAGTATAGGGGTCTTGGCTGCATTGACAATGTGGCATCCATAATGTATGGTCTTACTACAGAGGACATTAGGAGCATAAGAAACTGAGGCTAAATTAGTACAGCTGAGTGATAGAATGTTAACCATCACAGTTAGTGATTCTTCACTCTTATTACCCTATCTGAAAAATTAAGTGGCCTTTGCCCTCTTACTTATTCAAAGTCACCAATTTATTATAATCCCTTTTTAATTTCTGAACCACCATGCTTTGTGTTCTTGTGGCGAGTGGCCTTTCCAACCCTGCTCTCTCACAAACATACATTGAAGGCGGCAGTAATAGGACTAGAAACAGCTGAAGACCTCTTTTTACCCAAGGGCTTTACCTCCCATACCAGCCTGTTGTGTTGGAGGAACTCACCCTGATTGATGTGTGTGAAATGTCAATGTATGATATCATGAATAGGCTATCCAGAAAGAGGGGCACTGCTTTGTATAAATTAAGAACCAATCTAAACCTTTTCCCTCATTTCAAGAAGAACTTTGGTCTGGCCATGTTCTCTCTGCTCCATCCCTGGCATTATCACCTCCACCTCTTCTGCACCAGGTGATTCCAGCTACCAGAGAGAATCTGGCCATTTCTTTAGGTATTGAAAATGTTTTAGCAGGTTTTGCTGCTGTTTTTAATTTTCTCTTACTTCCTGGTGCTGACCAGGACTAGGGGCTTGATTCAGAGCCCACCAAAGTCAATGGAAAAACTGTCTCTAACTTCAGTGGGGTTTGGATCAGGCCCTAGAAGCAGTGATATCAAAACACCCTGGACTCTGTGTGAGGAACTCCTGTTATTTTCAATATTTGTTACCTCACAAATACCAGGACTCATTGTAGGCAGCACTGGGGTATATGCATAAAATAAAGTTTGCTGACAATTTTCCATTATAAACCCCTCAACCATTTGAGCTGAAACTTTCTATGCATGGTCTGTGCCTCACATTGATTTTTATTTTGTAATAGTTTCAGTGCAAGCAGTTCAACTGTTTCTGAGAGGGATAAAGAAAATCAGTCATTTTGCTAATGTTAACATTTTCTAACCACTTCTTTGAAGAGCACTAGTGCTTCCATGAGTTGCAACAGGAACTTAACATTTGACAAGGAGCTAATTCTGAAGTTAAGATGTGCCTTTTGCTATCCCCATGAAAATCTATTCAATTTTGACTGAGTAGTATGTTTCTAAAAATTGCTATTTACACATTCTTAGTAGAGCTTGTTAGGGGTTTGTTGCTAAAATCTATGAAATCTTAATCTGTGCTGAACATGCTCCCAAGATCCACAGGTTGTGAACTCCAGAGAGCAACAGGCACTGCAGGAGCAGTAGCCGCTACTATCCTTTTGGGCTAGGAAAAGGAATGTTGGCCTAGGAACCAGGAGAGCATTAATTCTAATCCCACTTCCTCCATTACTGGTATTAATAATTCTGTGTACTTCACAGATTTTATTTTACCCCTATTTTTTGGAGGATGAGAAGTACCATTCCCCAAAAGGGAGTAATTGAGAGGGCTGAACAAGATCTATCAGCTAGGCAGTTTTTAATCCATTTAATGTGTGCCATGTTAATTTTATATTCTAGTTTACCCAAAATGTTGTGTGGCACCATGTCAAATGCCTTACAGAAGTCTAAATATATTACATCAACACTAAAACCTTTATTGGCCAAATTTATAATCTGAATAAAATATCAAGTGACTTTGACAGGATCTATTTTCCATAAACCCATGCTGATTTGCATTAATTATATTAACCTCCTTTAATTCTTCATTAATTGAGTCCCTTATCAGCCAGTGCATTATGTTGCCCGGGATTAATGTCAGGCTGATAGACATATAATTACCCGGGTCATCCTGTTTACCCTTTTTAGAAATTGGCATAAAGTTAGCTTTCTTCCAGTCGTCTGGAACTTCCCCAGTGTTCCAAGAGTTATCGATAATCAACATGAATGGTCTAGCAAACTCCTCACCCAGCTCTTTTAAAACTCTTGCATACATCCTGCTGACTTAAAAATGTCTAGTTTTAGTAGCATCTGTTTAACACCCTTCAGAGATACTAGTGGAATGGAAAGTGTGTTGTCACCATATGATGACACTACATCATCTGTTTTCCCCCAAAATACAGAGTAGAAATATTTATCGAATGCTGCTGCCTTTTCTGCATTATTCTTGATTATTTTACCATTTCCATCTAGTAATGGATCAATAGCATTGTCAGGATCATAGAATCGTAGAATATCAGGGTTGAAAGGGACCTCAGGAGGTCATCCTTTTTGTTCATAATATAATATTTAAAATTGATGACCCAGGCAGTATGGGTATGCATGATGGGGTTTCTTTGTTGAGTTTTTTTTTTTATGGTATATTACATTTCTTAAAAATTAAGAGGCTCAAGGTAGCAAAGTCAAGCACTCAAAAGTTACATAGCCCATGCCACCTTCTGCCTGTTTGTTCATATTCATTATGATATAGTCTGCAAATACATCATCATATGCCAGTTGTTCTACAAGATCCTTGCCTAATTCATTTCACAAAGTGAAAGTGAAGCAAGCAGCGAGTTTGTTTTCTTTCCTTTTTTTAAAGAGAGAGAGAATGTTCTCATGATTAAGAACTGGACTGGGAGCCAGTAAAGCTTGGTTCTATTCCTGTTTGTGGCATTCCTTATGTGATGACAGGCAAGACTGTTATAATACATATGAACAAAGATGCCAAAGTATAGTTGCATAGATAATCTTAATTCTGGCATTTCCTGCAACCTAATGTTCCTGTAACAGTTTTTTTTTATATGTAATAAAGAGCATAATGTTCAACTTCTATCCCAATGCCCTTGGCGTAACTTGATTTAATTGTTGTGTCTCAATACTGTTGACCAAATTCAGATCTCCTGTAAAAGTGCACAAGACCATTGAAGTCAGTGCATTTACACACTACCTTAGGTCTGAATTTGGCCCAGTATTTTTCACAATAAATATTTAATGATGACCTGCTGCATTTAAGTAATGTTAAGCTTTTGCAATTATAATGTGCTAATTTAATATAACTTGGTAAGAATTCCCCTTGCCTACCCTTTAGCATCATCCTAAAATTGCCTTTTAAAAAGGTGGCTACAGTAACTGGGCTATGAAATGAGAAGATAGAAAATTGTCAGGGAAATAACTTGATTTAGAAGTTGGTTCTTATGAATTAATATTGCATACTTTTTGTCTCAATTATATTTAAAATTGTTGACATATTTTCACTGAGACAACAGAAATATTCTCCTTTTTGTCACAAGCCTTTAGTTTACACCGATGATATTGGGGTCTCGATTGTTTCATTAGCTTTTCTTCAGGCTTCTGTTGCCAAAGCCCACAATCAGATTAAGTCTCCCGGGCCTTTACTGACAATGTTGACTGTTCTCCTGGCCTACCTGCTGGGCTTCCTTCCATTATTAAATTTGTTACTCAGCTGTGCTGCCTTGTCTTCTAATCTTTTGACTTGTCACTTTTTTGCATTGCTTTGTGCTGTTGTGCAATCTGCAGCAGTTGACAGCTCAAGAAACCATCTGGGCCCTGCAGCTTATTGCTGTCTTGGGTGATACTATGGCTCCAGCATCTCCAGCTAATGTCCTTGAGTCTAGTGTAAGGGGGGAAATGAAAGAAATCAGTGGCTTTGGGAGGAATCATCTGAAATTCTGTTCTGACAGCCAATAATTTTATTCTTCCTTAAATTTACAAGCACCAATTTTTTTTTTTTGTATTTCTGTATTTAAATGACTTGTGCATTTTATCACTACACAGCAGGGCAAGGTTTCTGTTTGGGCATCTCTTGTTAAGTGGATGGGGCATGTGGACTCAAGTATTTTTCATTGCAGCAAGAATTCTCAATGGCAACTCCAATGTTAGTAGCACCAGTCTAATTAACTAGCAATAACCTATATAACTTCATTCATTTTAATTCAGCTTGTAGACTATAAATTCCAAAGCTGTGTGGAATAGATGGTCTTAAATTCAGGTCATCGAAGTTCAGTTCATTTTTTTCCTTTAAAAATAAGATCACACTAAAACACACACACACAAACATGGGTTATTCAACATAGAATTGACAAAAAAGAGAGAAGTTGATGTACCTAATCAGTTAAGTAACTTCCAGTCTCAGCAGAAGACATTAGATCTGTTCAGAAAAAGTCTATGGACAAATAAACTGACCCTTCATAATTAATTGAGAAGGTAAAGAAAAACATTAGAAAGTTAAGAATTTTTAGTTGTCATATCTTTTTTTTAATCTATTTAATTTCTCCAAGTTTGAGACTTAAGAGAAAAAAAGCCCTATGTCTTACAAACGCCATTATTTTTGCTATTTTGGTAGCGTTCATAATTTCCTTAACTTCTCTGGGGCATGAGCAGAACCATATTCAAGAATGCATGAAAGTTAAGCTTTGTCAGCATAACCCGAGGAGCTTGTAATGCCTGTGAAATCCACATTTCCTGATTCACTGGAATTTTGTATGTTTCACCTACACAGCCTATGTGGTCAGTAGTTGGTTTATTTATGGTGCTTATAATTTTTCAGCAGAGGTTGTGGATCAAAAAGGACTTTGCACTGTTTGTAGCCAAGATCCAAAGAGATGTGAGGGAAGCTTGTACAGCCCCACAAAACAAATGTTAATGTTTCTTACACTTGTATTCTAATGGCAACAGTATTTTAAGAAACATTCCCTTGCTGCATTTGCAACCAAAACATTGCAGCATTTTTGCTAGTTCATGAAAAACCCAAAGGTAAAATTGACATAGACAAAGAAAAAGTGAAGCTAGTCTAGCTTCCCATCTAGTTTTGTTATCCAAACTGAGTTAAATGCAAAAGGCAAACAAATAGTACAAATAATGAAAATGAAAAACAATCTTTTTTATTAATCAGATATATTTGTAATATGGTGATGAAACTTGGTTTTAACCTGGCATATTATGTTCATATTAGATCTAAGTGTATCTGACCATTGTCTGCAGGTCTACAAACGATTGGGAAGGGTTGACCCAAGGCAACAAAATCTGACCACTCTGCTCATCTAATTTGAAGCGAATTGGCACTCAGCTGCCTAAGATCTACTGCGGATACTCCTCCTCTTCTTAGTTTTGTACCTAGTGTTTGGAGATATACAGGAAAATAAGTTTATCTTGATGCTTAATCAAGGAGTCTCTGGGTTTTTTTTCATTTGTGATGCATGAGCCTTCTCCCAATTCCCCCTTACTTTTTTTTTTTTTTTTTTTTTACCCTGCAGAATTGGTGATAGTCACCAGATCTGTTTCTTAAGTTGTAACATGCACGGATAACTAAACTGTATGTTCCAAGTAGGTAGTAATTGTCCCATGTGCCATTTCTCACTCAGCATTAACGTAAATGACACACTTAACATTTTGAATTTGCTTCTAGTTATGAGTGGACATGCAGATGTTAGATCAGTTTTAAAAAAAATGAAAAAAATCATCACTTTCTAAAAATATTACCATTCCTCAAACACAGTCTGTTGGATTTACCTCAAACTTTTAAAGCAGCTCTCCTTTGGGGGGAGGCTACACATGTTACAGTTTATTCAGAGAGCAGTTTCCAGAAACTTAGTAGGGGGTTAACATCAGGTCAATAATGAAAACTGTTGAAGTCTCCACAAGAGTGAAACTGCTGGGACTCTGTAATTAAAAATGTCAGAAACATCAACTTGACAATTATTTTATTTTTACACTGCTGGGGGTGCAAGGGGAATGGCTGGGAATTTGCAGACTGTGAAAATGAATTGGCAAAGTGCATCCTGTCATAATGTTGTTCTAACCAGGCAACATAGTACCTGCCCTTTGTGTCTTCTAGTAGATTATTTTGGCAGGCCTCTCAAGCTACAGACACTTTGAGGAATTTTTGGCTTTCTGTAACAGAAGGAGAGAGAATTTGCAAAGTTTAAGATACTCTTTAAATCAAGGAATACACTCTAAAGTGGTCAAAATTTGCAAACACAGATTTTAATAATGCTGTCTTTAATGAAAAGGGCACAAACCTACATGCTAAAAATATGTAGAACTTTATTACAAAAATAAGATCTTGCTGCAGTTGTAATATACAGTACCTTGCAAAACCTTAAAAAAAGTTGTGTGGATATTGCCTTGGTTATTGTTTGTTTATTTTTTGCAATTGTTGTGTAAGAAAATTAATATGAAGTTTTTTTTAAACTATCAGCGATTTCTTTTCCTATAGGCGACTCTTAAAAACCATGTATTAAAAAAATTGAATCTAGACTTTTTTTGAAGCACTTTGAAAAGAAACTTGAGACTTGAATTGGAAACTTTCTGAAAGATGTGGTTTTATTTTTCCAACATGAGATAGCTCAGTGATGAGCAAAGTCTGCCAACCTGCTCCTCCTTAAACAGATGTGTTTTGCTTTCTTGGCATGGAGCAGTTTACTCTTCCCTTGCTAAAATTTATTTCCCTTTCAAAATTGTACTAGGGATTTCCTAATTAACTATATTGTAAGTGTACTTGACAGTGAGATCATGATCACACACATCTTTTGATGGGTGGGACTGGCCAGATCAAAAAGTTCTAGAAAAGAGTAGTGGCTAATCAATAATAAGATTTATTGTATTGTACGTGTACATCACGTTTAATCTTTCTGGACCACAGTTGCCTATTTTTTGCCCTGCTAAACTCATCTAAACTGTAGGTTTTTATGAGAACAGCTGTATGTCATTTGCTGTCTGAATATTAAACATACAATCTCCTAGCTCAGACATTTAACCAAGTGAAGATCACAGAATTCTGCAGAAATCTGAAAAGCTTTGTCAAACTATGAAATTTGACTGTTACCTAAAGATCAAAAGATCTCAGTGCCTGAGGTAGGAAAACACTGATTAATCAGGCAGAATAATTTATTTGCCTCAAACCTATCAACTCGTGCTTGGTAGATCTTTGTTTATCATGGCAGGTAACAGTAGTGATTAGAGAAGAATAGCATAATTATGGAGCTTTTATGATTAGCTTTGTATTAATTCATCAGAATAAAATGACTCCACTTTGTAGCTGGTAAGCTAGGTATGTATTTATCAGGAAATGTATCTTTCAAGTCCCCCTTTCATCCTTTCCTAATAATAATTTAACGAAGTGCAGTTTGAAATTAAAACCCATCATCATTTGATTGCTACAGTCTTACTCCTGAGTGTTTACAATACCGAATTTAACACACATCTAACACAATTTTTCATTGTAAGATATTTTTACTGGAAGGGCATGTCATTTGAGTTTCCTTTACATTCCGTTTGGTTTTAAAAAACAGATTTCCCAAAAGGCTGGTAACACAAAAGTTAGACACAGACTTAGGTGTGTAATAGTAATTAATCATTTTTATTAAAAATTAAATGGATTAAAATCTGGCTAACTGATATGTCTCAAAATGGAAACAGGAAATCATCATTCTGTGTGTGTGTGTTTCCACTGAGGTCTCTCAGGGGTTGGTTCTTGACCCTACGCTATTTAACATTTTTATCAATCACCTGCAAGTAAACATAAAATAATCACTGATAATTTTTTTGGCATCTGCAAACTTTAAAGGATTGGTAAACAATAGAACAGGTCACTGATTCAGAGCAATCTGGATCACCTGGTAAGCTGAGCATAACCTGGAATACTGTATCCAGTTCTGGTGCCCACAATTCAAGAAGGATATTGATAAACTGGAGAGGGTTCAGAGAAGAGCTAAAGGTATAACATGATCCAATGGCTGGAAGATGAAGCTAGACAAATTGTGACTGGAGATAAAGTGGCTATATTTAAATCAAGATAGGATTTTTTTTTTCTGAAAATATATACTCTAGTTCATTTGGGGGAAGTTCTACGGCCTGTGTTCGAAAGGAGGTCAGATTAGATGATTACAGTAGTTTCTTTTGGTCTTGGAATCTGAATCAATTACAGTACATGGCTCTTACTATTGTCTTCTTTTAAAAACTAAACTAACTTTACTTCCTTTCTTCAGCTATTGACTTAAAGAATGGTTCTGGTGAGGTGTATCAAGGGCCAGCACAGGGTTCTGCTGACACCACTTTCACCCTTTCGGATCAAGACTTCATGGAGGTGGTCCTAGGCAAGATTAATCCACAAAAGGTAAAGGCATTGTGAAGTAGAGATGTTCAGTGGCATTGTGAAATATTACTCGTTTACTCGGAGACATTCTTGAAGTAGCACAATTTCTAGCGTGCAGCTTATTTAGAAGAAAAGACTGTCTTGTAGGCCAGTAATCTGACTGAAATATTGAGTCTCTGTGAAAGGTGCTGCTGTAGAGTACGGTGCTCACTCCTAAAATGGTGCACACTGTTGTATGAGATACTACACTTTCCTATTGTAAGTGAAGAGAGAGATTTCACATACTACTGTGCAAATCTTAGCTGAGCAACTCATATCAACCTTGTACATGTAATAATATTCCGACTTGCAAGATTAATACCCACGTTTTGTGCATTAAGAATGTAATAAAGAAGAAAGGCCCATTACTGTTGTCATGGGCCTGTGGATTTCTGTTGCATTATACTGAGACACAAATCTATTAAAATTAGGCATAAATCCTCCTAAATAAGGCAAATCACTTAGGGGAGCAGATTAAAAAAGGGACATAATAAGGAGTCGGCATTTGAGCATCTGCAAATGTTCCTCCTTAAGTGCTTAAAACTACTCATTTGTAATTAAAAACGCATGTTATACAAGTTAAGTGTCTCAAATTTAACATAATTCAGTTTATAGCATAGATAAATGAATATTCTTAATTAGCTCATCATAATATATTGAGAGCTCTTCTTTGATCCCAGTCAACGGGACTGAAATTAACAAGGACTTTGAATTTAAAATTTGGAGCTAACAATGTTGACTAGTATATAATTCCTATATACTGCATGAGCAGTAGGAATATACAGTACAAATATTTTGTGACCTTTATATATAACAAGGACAAGGTCTAAACAAACAAGTTTATGACAATCTGTGCATTTCTGTATTCTAAGGATTAAAGTGATTGCATTTCATGCACAATATTTGCTGTTAGACATCAGTATCACCTGTGAGTTTCTGTGGAGAGGAGGGGCTTTCCACCTGAAGACGTTCACAATAGCAATTTATATTTTGGACTACTGGCTCCATCAATTTCTTATTTGAATTTATCTTTGCGTTAATGGGAATATGGAGAAGTGTGCTATTCCAGAATTTTGTTTGCTTTCATATAACCTTCAAATTGCAAAACCAAAGTACAGCAATATTGATTAAATAAACACGTTTTAAAATGTCATAAAAATTATGAACCACATTTAAACTGCCTATGAAGAATCACAAATCAGGAGTAGAACTAAAAATATGCAATATTGGAATTTCAGTGAAAACGCTCAAAGACTGATTATTCTGGTTGCACGAGTGAGTGCTCCACTGCATATTGTAAATGTGTTAAGAAAAAAGTCAACTGACCGATTTTTTTAACCCATTTAAAAATGGAGACCCTGGCTGGCTGTGTGTGAATTTGAGTAGGGTTCAGTCATCCTTTTCCTATCCTCCTCACTTGCAGCTGTGGGCTGATGTTAGCACTCACTGAACTCAAGAGGGTCTGGTAAGATGGGATTGGGGCCTTGTCTCTGTGTAATTGTTAACTTCTGACATTGGAGACTGGAGAAGCTCAGCTTTTACCAGCACGCTCCCCAAGTTGCTGAGCCCTCAGAAATGGCTCAACCACCGCCACTTCTCCATTTACCACTACCCTTCTCCATCCCTGTACTCCTCAAGAAGCTTGGTGTTTGTGATTCTTGGTGATCTATACAATGAGGCTTAAAATGTCTTCTGTTCATAGCTAATGGACATTTCCTGGTGAGGTTTGTCCTGTAGGACTTGTCTAAAGTAAACCTCACTCTACTACTGTAGTTCTTTTTTTTTTTTTTTTTTTTTTTTTTTTTTTAAATAGACCTTTGAGAAGTAGGCAAACAATTGAAGAAAAAAATTTTTTTTCCCCCCTCTGCTTCCTATAGGCATTTTTTTCTGGTAAACTAAAAGTGAAAGGTAACATCATGCTGAGCCAGAAGCTGGAGATGATTCTTAAAGACTATGCCAAACTCTGAACTGCTAGATGGCCTACTTCGGTGTTCCCTTAAGAAGATCAGGAATGGCTGTCATTTCAGAAACAGAGCTTGAACCTTTATGCACATTTCTTATTGTCTATGTTCTGATTCACTTTATTGCTAATATGTTTCCTTGATTGTTGCAGATACAAAAACCTGATATAAATCTGTTTAACACTCTCTTTTTCTCTGTTCCTCAGTAAAAGTTTGAATCATAATTTTCTCATATTGTAACTTCATTTAAATAAAACTTGCGTAGTTCTTACAAAATACATATTTCTATATCAATTATAAAGAAAATTTAATCATTAAAATGCTTTGATACCTCCTTCCTGCATCATTGTCTTTAATCCTTTCATACTGCTTAAGTCTGATGTTTAAAATGCCAAAGAATCTGAAGGTTTTGTTTTTGCAGTTGGTGTATTTGGTGGTTTATTATGGCCTCCTGTATACGTCTTAAAGAAGCAGTTAACTTGAAGTCAGTTTCATTTATTACATATAGTCTGCATATCTTTTGTAGACAAGAAAGCTCTTTGAACTTTGCAGCACATCACCACATTCAGGTTGTCTGCCATTTAGAGAAATTTACTATTAATTACCATTGTGCCAATTAAATGCAAATTCTCGGTGTCTTTCAGTACAGGCCATTTATTATACTAATTAGGTGTTGTTCATGCTGCAGGTTGGAAAGGTTTATAGCTGTGTTAAAGATAATAGAATGTTTTAAATATGCAGTGTTGGAAAAAGACCTGGTTCAGGTCCTGAACCGGAGGGGAGTTGCAAGAAAGAAAGTTGATCTACTGTTTAATGATTTCCTTTGTGTTGTTGAAATATTGTTACTTTTATTTACTTGCAAAGCAAGTTAAATCAAGACTTGCAACCGTATAGTAATCATAACACATAAGGAGGATAATGCCTTCCTCTCAGCAACTGCTCTTACAATAAGAGGTAGAAACCAAAGGGTTAAGTGAGTTACCTTGTACCACAGAGACGTATGTCTCATATTTAAATAGTATGTAGACATGCTTCTGTACTGTTGTCAATACCACTAATACCTGCTGCTACAAGATCTCGCCATTAAGTGGAGGAAATGAGAGCTCAGTATTTCACATTGATTTGGAATTTCTGTATATATCATTTGCTTTGAATCACTTTACAAACCAAAGTTAAATGTTTAGTCTTTTGCATTCGCTCTCTGACTCTGCAATGACTTTTACTCAGTAGCTACAGCAATCTGCTGATTGGGTCAGATAAAGCTTACATGGTTATAATTTATTATTATAATTGATTATGGTTATAATCAAACTTGCGTCTGATGAAGTGGGCATTCACCCACGAAAGCTTGTGCTCCAATACTTCTGTTAGTCTTAAAGGTACCACAGGACCCTCTGTTGCTTTTTACAGATTCAGACTAACACGGCTACCCCCCTGATACATGGTCATAATTAATGCTGCATGAGAGCTTTTTAGCTGAAAAGCAGTTGAGTGCTGAAAATGTCTATCTCACAACACCAAAGGCTTCACAGTAGTCAACCTCCCCTTTGTGAAATCATTCTTTTGAGGGCCAGCATAATGGCAGAACAAGAAGTAGTTGCTAAGTGAGAAATTCCTGCTTTCTGCTGAAAGCAAGGTATATTACAAAATGGGATAGAGATGAATCCAGAAGAACATTCTGGAGTTGCTGTGGAGGTGCCAGATACAATACTTAGACTATCTTTTCCAAGCTAATCAATAAAACAGTGAGACTAACGGTAGTTATCCTCTGTTCTGTGAAAGAAGTACAGTAAAATACCATGATAGGAAGGCATCGTAGAGGAAAGAGAACCAGTAGCAGAAAGAGACTCAGAGTATTCCATAACATTAATAATTTAGGATGGGGATGAAGGGGAATCTGTGTCAACACGCCCACGAATAAGAAATCTAAAAAGTGTTCCTGATCCATATTTCTAACTTGAGAGAGATGGTCTCAGCTAATGTCACATTCAGTTCAGTAGTCTAGTTTGGGAACACCAAACGCACAAAAATATTGCGAGAGTTGGCCAACTTACCTGCTACGTTGGTAGGCTCTTCTTTTGTGGTACAGTGGCATTATTGAATGAAAAGAGAGAGGATTCTTTGATTAGGCTGCAGCTTTAATTATACGATTGACCTTTCTCATTGCAATAAACAGATGAAAAAATGGATTCCCAGGAAGTATTTTTTGCTCCCATATATACAGTAATCTCTTGAATCACTGTGTGGGAAGTGGTTTTTTTCCCTTCCTTAATCCACAGTTACTATTGCAGCAAAGGATGGGGGCAGAAGAAGACAGGTACATGGACCAGAGTCAAATTGCTGAAGATGTCTGAGACTGACATTTTGTTTTACAAGGTTGTCTTCTATTTAGTATTAGTTAAGCAACTTTGGCTGAATTAATGATATGATTTTCTCAGTGTCAGAAACTGAAACCCCTCATATTAGAGAATGGCTGCTGGGGTACAATGGTTTGTGTATAGCAGTTAATTATACATGCTAATATTCTTTAGTATCTATCCTAAGGGCAGTTATGTAGTGTCCATGAGGCAGTTCAGATTTGGATTCTTTTTAAGTGACATTGGCTTGAGCTAGACATAATGAGAGCAGCCTCTGCTCCACAGCCACTCAGGAATGAAGAGCAGAGATGGAGCATGCAAGTCATTAACAGTGCATTGGGATGTGGAAGTCTGCACAGCTCTTAGCCAGTTTATGCTAATGCTGGTTCCCCTCCCCCAACTTTGAATGTCAAGTCCATTTCCATTTGAGTTTTAAAACTGATGCCCTTGTTTTGAATGCTTATTTTTCAAGGAGCATAAAACTCTTGTGATCACAAACTATATTAAAGTCTTTGCAATGTGTATTTGTACCTTATCCTTGGCATCTGATCAGTGCTAAAAAGCACAAACATACAGATTATAATCTCAAAAAAACCCTGTTCAAGCACATTTCAAAGGATGTTAATACACAAAATATCAAGTATCCCAATGCCAATTTAAGCTTATAATACAGAAATTTCAGCTAGCTTTCTTATGTAAAGAGGCCAGATCCCTTCATGACTTGAGAAAGGGCATCATACACCCGAAAGGCTTAAAACTAGGAAATAACAGGAGAAGCCAATATAAATCCATACATCAACAGATGAAACAATGAAATCTGTACTAAATGAGGTAAAATCTATCAGCTGTTTCCTGTACATGACACTTTCTGTGTATAAATGGCTTACTATCAGTGTTTTTTTGTTGCATAGTACAAATCACACTTAGTGAGACATTTAGAACGATCATTGTTCTCCAGCATCTTTCATAAAAAGATCTCAAACTACTTCAGAGATGCAGACAAAATAACCAGAGAACATATCAAAGTATTGAGTGCTAGTAATTATTGTACGAATAGTGAGGCAAACATGTCACAAAGGGATGAAAGTGTATACAAGAAAATGATATATTTAATAATGTACCTAAATATTGATTGCAAAGGATGCGTCTTTGTCTGCTGTATGATAAACCTTTAATCTAGAATGCTCAGTTGGTGTATATTTAAACTGTTAGACACACACAACACACTGATTTTTCTCTACTTATAGATTTTATAGTTTTTACGGCTAGAAAGGACCACTGTGATTATCTAGTCTGACCGGCAAAATAGAGGCTATACAACTTCCCTGAATTAATTCCTGTTTGAACTAAAGCATGTCTTTTAGAAAAACATCCAGCCTTGATTTTAAAATTGCCAGCGATGGAGAGTCTATCACAAACCTTGGTAAACTATTCCAGTAGTTAATTTACACCTTATTTTCAGACTGAATTTGTCTAGCTTCAACTTCCAGCCATTGGTTCTTCTTATAGGTATTGGATATATCCTTTGTGTTGTGCTTATGTGTCTACTGAGAGGGAAAGAAGTTGAAGAAATTAATTTTGTATTTAGCTTCTTAGGAGTGAGGTCACAGGTGCTGACTTTTGTTTTTGCAAGTGGGTGCTTAAGAGGTGTGTGTTTTGGGGGGGAGGCTATTTTCAGCATATTTAAACACCTTTCATATTCTAGTTATTGAATATGTGTCTGTCTTAGCGGGTGAAGAGGAGCGGGTAGGGGGCACCTTGGGGGTGGGGGTCTCAGGGGCAGGACTTACCCTAGGGAGGTGTGGGGCCCGGGACATTAGAAACTCGGTCCCTATCTGCCTCACCCCCGCCCTGCTTCTTCCGCCCCCGCCCTGCCTCTTCCCCACCCAGTTCCGCCGAGTGCGCTGTGCCCTGGCTCCTTCCCCCTCCCCCCAGTACCTCCTGATGCTGCGAAAAATCTGATCTGTGGCAGGCGGTAGGCGCTGGGAGGGAGGGGGAGGTTCTCGTAGGGGGACTCCTCGCCTTCCCCCCCCCCCCCCCCCCCGTTCGCCTCCTCACCCCTCCTGCTTCACTTCCCTGCCTGTGAGGCTGGGAGCAGTTGCCCCGATTTGCCATACCCAAGGGACAGTTCTGCTCAGGGGAAGAGGTGGAGAGGGGGCGGGAAGAGGCAGAGTGGGGTTGGGGCCTCTGGGTGGAGCGTGGGCGGGGCCTTGGGAGGAAACCGGGCGGGGTGGGGCCACGGGGCTGAGCGTGGGGCAAGGCTGTGGTCTGGGCATTGGTGTGCCCCCCCCCCCCACTTCTAGGGAGCTTCCAGTACTCACGTCCAGCCTCCCCAAACACAAGATTCATGTGCTGCCTATGACTGTGGCTTGTGGGTCCTGAGCACTCCCTATTTTCTTCGGTGGGTGCTTGGGCCCTGGAGCACCCACAGAGCCAGTGCCTATGAGTAAGGTCCATGGTCAAGCTTGTCTCTTTGTGAGGTGAGTTCAATAGTGTAAGTCAAGCGCCTTTGACAGTTCTGTACTCAATCCAATACCTGTCTAATGGTCTACAATGCAATTGTTCCAGTGCAGCTGTTGTGAGAGGATCTGCATAGAGAGGCAACTAAGGCCAGTTTAATGGACAGCTTTCGTATAGGGACAGATACCTTGAACTGGGGTCTCTTCAGTGTGTGTGCGAGGGAGCAATACAGGGAGAGAAACTCTGCGGTAATCTCTTCAGTGACCTACATTGCTAAGCAGATGGGCTGCTATGTTTTGTACCTCTTTAGCCTTTTCAGCATATGAGGCTTGATTCCTATATTTGAACCATCATAATCATGAATGTGTGTGTGAGATTTGCTGTGTCCTACAGGATGGATTGCAAAGTTCTGGCCAGCCACAGATAGAAATGGGGATCTTTTGCTGCCGTGGCTATTTAAGCAGACCAAAGCATTAAGGAGTTCAAAGGTGATCCAAAGCTGTAGACCAACTTAACAATTTGAGAGTAGATGGCCTCTGTTATGGGGAATATTACAGAGGAGTCACATGCTTCTAAGCGCTCCTCTCTCCTGAGCAGCAATACTCCAGTCTTACCTGGGTTCAGCTATATCTAGGGTGACCAGACAGCAAATGTGAAAAATCGGGATGGGGGTGGGGGGTAATAGGAGCCTATATAAGAAAAAGCCCCAAATATCGGGACTGTCCCTATAAAATCGGGACATCTGGTCACCCTAGCTATATCCAAGTACTGATTTCTACTAGTCATTGAGAAAGCTGAAATATGCCAACCAGTGTGTCTTTTTTATATGTTATGCAGTGAATAGATGGAAAATAGCAGAACAAGTATGCTGTCAGATGTACTAAGAAGACCATCTAATGCTGATGAGTGAAAAGTGTGCCCTTAAAGCACTCTTTATATGACCTTTTCTCCAGCTAAATAATTGCCAGTTATCATTAGGGCTGAAGCTCTAAAAATACCGCACAGCTTCTTTTTACAAGTGGTCTTCATGGCAAATACAGCAGGGTCTCTTACATTAACAAACTAGCCATATTATCAGTTTTGGAAAAACAATAAGATTTCTCCTGTGCATAACAAGGTCCATTATGCAACGCCTATATGCAGGTACATAGCCATACCTAGGTATATTCAAAAGTGGGTGTTTGCCAATAGCCAAATGTACTATCTATATTAAAATTCACTTCCCCAAATTCATTAAAATACTTCCCATGGACATTTTTAAGGCACTCAAGAAGATAGGCAGACATATAGGTAAAGAATAGCTGGTATAGTCAGAGTAAATGGGCATTCAATAGGCTATGTATTTTATGTAGAACTTAATGTTTACATCACTGTATAAACCTCTAAATGTTTATTATTTGTATTATCATAGCCCCTAGGAGCCCAGTCATGGACCGCAACCCTGTTGTGCTAGGTGCTGCACAAACATGGAACAAAAACGGTTACAGACTCAATCTTAGGATACGAAAAGAGATGAGATAGATATAGACAAATGGGGTAGTACAAGGGAACAGTGAGACACTATTGGTAAACATGATAGGCAGTGGATAATGAGTTTGTTTTGTGGATGTTTACAGGGAGCTTCTCCAAGTATGAGGGGTGGCCTAGGAGAAAATATGAAAGTGCTTATTTGCAAATTTAACAAGTGGGCAATGGAGGCTGGCATCATGGGCTGTGTAGTTATTTTGGGCTAAATTCTTCTCAAATTATCTTCAAAATAGCATAAGTAGTTGGATTTCCCACACTGCTCTTAATAAACACACACTGTTTATAGTCAACTCCTGTCCTGGGGTTCAGCTTTATCAATGTCTGAAACAAAATCCTGACATAAACCTCATTTTTAGCTTTCTCCTCCTGCTTCGTTTGTTCCTAGGTGCTGCAGGCAAAACTTTCTGTCCCGTTCACTAGTTACCATTGCTCCTCCTTTTATATCCTGATTGAGGCTAACTGGATACACCTGTTAGTATGACTCAGCAGTAAATCTACTGTACTTTCATGCTAGGTAGAAGCACCTGGTAACCAAATGCCCCCACAGAAAAGCCCTGCATACCTATATAGGTTCATAGAGTCTGCCATAATGTTACAGGCAGGTTACATGAAGGAAAACTTATTGTGATATTGATGGGAGCTGTACATGACTGCATTTCTGTGGGCAGAATTTGGCTATTTAACTTTTGTATCTATCGTTTTGTAGTCCAGGAGAGTTAAACTACTTTAAATATGTTTTTGACTGTACCACTGTCAATTTTCCTTCATTCTCATTTTGTTACGTTTATTGTATGCCCTGCTATTTCTGAAAGTAATATTTTGACACATCAAATATAAAGCTATAGTGATGTATTTTCTTTTGTGTGATGATGAAGGTAATCCCTCAGAGGTTTTTTGTTAGCTGTTAAGATTATCAGTTTTATGACTTTAACTTTTTGTTAAATGCAACAAAATATTGTAAAGAAAAGACATTCAGGATGATCCTTGGATGTATGATTATTTTGTTTTTGTTTGTGTAGACTCCAATGCTGGTGGGGAAAATGATTCTTATTCTTCCATTCAGAAAAAAATATTAATCTATGGTGAGATGTGTCATGTTTCACATCTTTCTGTTCACTCTTTCATCTAGGCTGGCTTTTTACATCCCTTCTGGGCATTCAGCACTAACATCTACCAGTGTCTTGTAGCATGCATCTAGGGAAGGAGGGAATATATTACAGCTAGTCTCCTTCAGCAGCTTTTCCCTCCAAGGCAGTTTCTCCACTGATCACTTCATTCTTTGCTAGCCCTATGTGGCATTGCCCTGAAGTACACAACCATCTTGTCCACTAGCAATGAAGCATTTCAATTTTCTTTTGACTAGTACTGCTGGAATTTCCATGATATGAGTGAAACAGGTTTAAAAATCATGCTTGTTGGAAACTTTTTCATGGTGGCCTGTCAACCACCAGTGAATGGGAGTATGAGTTTGCTTGAGTGAGTGTGAGATTTCCTGTCTGGGTTATTTATTGTATGGTACTTTTAGAATGCTTCAAATATGTAAATTGGAAGGTGATGTATAGGCAAAAGCACAAATTATTACATACTGCTCACTGTATGTATAGCTGCTAATGTACTTGCTTTTTTAGACCCATGATTGGGATGGGGAGATGGCAGGAACACAGAAGTAAGTAATACCATATAAATAGTGATCTAACATGGTCTGTAGATGGCAATCCACTTGTTCTCTTTAAGGAGTACTTGAATCAGTGTTGAACATGTCAGATTAAAATCTGCATGCTCTCTCTCTGAGTTGTTTACATTTTATTTTGCCTTTTTCTGCTTCTTGCATCGTGGTCTTATTTCTGGTTTGCAATTCATCTCACTTTCCAGAAAACAAATAGAAATCCTGCAGATTTGCATCCTCTTGTCACCTTTTAAATGACCTTTAAATAAAACAGGGGAAATGGATGTGAAATGAGAATAAGACCATGCAGGATTTTGTGTTGTACTAGCCTCAGCTTGGCCCTGTGCTGATTGTTATGCCTCAAGTCACTGGAATTGTTCTTAATTAGGTTATTCCAGAGCTTTTCACTACACCAACCAGTTATCATCAGGAGTTAGTGATAACTGCACTTTAGATGTTGACAAGTGCATTCATAGTCAGAATTGCTTTAAAATTAATGAGGTAAAAAAGAATGAGAGACGTAAAGCCCACCAATTTGAAAAATGGCAACCTCAGAATAAAAGGGGACTTTAAACCCTCTTATAAAATCTACCCTGCTCTCCTTTTCTCAGATTTCTTTATATGCCAAGCCATCATGCCATCCTGTAGAAGAAACAAAAATGTCATCTGTCAGTCAAGACTCTTAAACTAAACCCAATTAAGGCCACTTTAATTCTGAATGCACACAGAGGTTTTACTAATCCACTTTAAATCCACACCTTTAGTTAATTTGGATTAATTTTCCTGAGTGTCCCTTTGTAGACAAGCCTAGAAACAGCATTTAAAATTTCAATGACCTAATTTTAGAAGCGTTGTTTTTTTAAATAAGGGATCATTTTTTTAAGAAGTCTGAAATATCATACCTTGGAGGAACCGACTATTACTTAAATATACCTAATTCTCCCTGTAATATAGTGGTCAGCACCTGAGCCTCCCCTCGTGGCCAAAGGTTACATTGCAGGCACCCTGCTCTGTTGGCCTCCTCTTTTGGGCTCCTTAAGCATACCGTACAGTCTCTCTTGTGGCTAGAAGCACCCCCACCCAGGACTTGTTTAATAACAGGAAAGGTTCAAACCGATCTCAGAATCTCCAAAATAAAGTCTCTAGCAATGACACACAAGTTCATACTCAGCCCTGGTTCTTTGTCCCACACGGCGCTCTTCCTCTGTCTGGTCTGCTCCCCCAAAGCCACCAGTCCCAGCTCTTTCTGGCTTCCTTCTCCTGTCAGTGTCTCCCCTGTTGTGAGGGAGAAGGTAGTCCTCCTTTTAAATGGCTCAGTTGGGCTCACCTGCTCTGAAAGAGGGACGCAGGGCCTGGACTGCTCACAGGGACACAGTACCCTCTGACACACCCCCACAAGGTTAACTTCTTGTGGAGTAAATAAGGACCCATACAGAGAAGGGGTAAGTGCAGGTGAAGCAATCTTTTCTGATCATGATCTTGGGAAGGGTAAGAGGAAGGAATGGTTGGTACACCATTAAATCTTGACGTTCTTGCAATGTCCTTGACTCCTATTTCTTCTGTTGACACAGTCCTTCTCCCCACATGAATACCCAGTCCCTTCAGTATGCCAGGGTTGCCAACTTTGTAATATTTAAAAAATGGGCACTCCAGCAGGAGTGTCGGAACCTCTCCCTCCCAGCCCAGGGCCCCCGTGCTCTCCCCGCCCCTCCTCACCACCCCATGTTACCTGCAAGGAGGGGCGCTCTGTCCTCCCACTGAACTGGCTCCCCCCAACACTTTCAGCTGCCCTCCCTGGCAGCCAGGCCTGGGCAGGGAGTGGGATGCAGCCGCTCCCAGTCGCTGTTCTGTGCAGCTGCCTGGGAGAGAGCCTGGTTGGGGTAGGGGGCAGCGGCAGACCGCTCCCTGCCCAGGCTCAGCTTCTGGGGACGGGCCGAGCATGCTGGGGAGGAGGGGGAACTCTGACTCACTCAGTTGCTGTCACTGGAAGCCGAGCCTGGGCAACCCGCTGCTGCCACCCCTCCCAGGCAGCTGTCCTAGTGGTCTGAAGAGGCTCTGGTCCCGCCTAGGGCCGGTGCAAGGAAGTTTCGTGCCCTAGGCGAAACTTCCACCTTGCGCCGCCCCCCCCAGCCCTGCGGCAGCTCCCCAACCCCCCACTCTGAGGCGCCCCCCCCCCAGCAGCAGCTCCCCCCCCGGCAGGTCCCCCCCCCCGGGGAGCCATGCAGCAGCTCCCCACCCCAGCTCACCTCTGCTCTGCCTTCTCCCCGAGCACGCCATCCCCGCTCTAATTTTCCTCCCCTCCCAGGTTTGTGGCACCAAACGGCTGATTGGCGCTGCAAGCCTGGGAGGCGGGAGAAGTGGAGCGGCTACTGCGCGGCAGCCCAGCCCAGCCCAGGAATGCTATAAAAAAAATTGTGGGCACCGCTTTTTGGCACCCCCAAATCTTGGTGCCCTAGTTTGCCTAAATGGTAGCACCAGCCCTGGTCCTGCCCTGTCTACTCCCTGCCTGGGCCAGCTGCTGGAGGGAACACCATGACCCCACATGCCTCCCCACCCCTGATGCATTGCTTAACTGGACTTTCAGTGTCCAGTCAGTGTTCCTGACCAGACACTGTCAGGTGCCCCTTTTGAGCAGACTTTCCAATCAAAAACCGGACACCTGGTAACCCTATCAGTATGCTCTGTCAACATTGAAAGCACTGTTGTTTTGGGATGAATATGATTATGCATGTCTGACTTCCAGTATATATTCTAGCGACACTCCTAGGTTTTTCACATATGCAGAAATTGGTGCAGTGAAGCAGTTTGGCATGCTTGTGAGTAGGTAGCTATTGCCCCCCCCCCCAGCCCTGCCCCAACTCTGCCCCTTCTGAACCCCTTCCCCAAATCCCCAGTCCTGCCTCCTCCCCCAGGGGTGTTGCATTCCCCCTCCCCATTGCTTCCTGTGGCCCCCCCCACGACCTCCCACCCTAGCTCACCTCTGCTCCGCCTGCTCCCCCGGGCGTGCCGCCGCTCCGCTTCTCTTCCTCCATCTCAGGTGAGGGACGGGGGAGAAGCGGAGTGGCGGCACGGATGTGAGCTGGGGGGGGGTGCAGGAAGTAATGGGGGGTAGAGGAACTGCTCCCCACTCTACCACCGCCGCCTCCCCCTAGCGCCCTCTGCTTCTCCTTCCTCCTAGCCTTGCTGCACAAAACAACTGTTTTGCGCCTGGCAAGCCTGGGAGGGAGGGGGGAGAAGCAGAGCGGCGGCGGTGCGCTCAGGGGAGCAGGTGGAGGCGGAGCAGAGGCGAGCTGGGGCGCCGGGGGCACTTTTTCTCCATGCCACGGAGTCGGTTCCTATGATGGCCGGTGCCAGAATGCCTCCCCTAGAAATGTGCCACCCCAAGCATCTGCTTGTTTTGCTGGTGCCTAGAGCCGGCCTTGTCTGCAGGTTCTTTTCTGTGTTCTCTACTTGGTGGCTATTTTTCAGTGTGGTTCAGTTCTGTCTCTAATCCAATAGATTGAATGCTTAATCAAATGCTTCGAGGCCCCACATCTCTGAAAAGCATAACCAAACAAGGTGGGACAACGTGTAGAAAAGCTGTCTAAATTGTATGACATTGATTGAGCACAAGGCACTTTACAGTATTCCCACTCCCACATTTTTCCAAACTACAAGCATCATGAAGGTAGAAAGTTGACTGGCTTTTTATTGATCAGCATTAACACTGCTACAAAGTCCTAAATAATCAAAAGGGGAGACTGTGAGCTCTAAAGAAGAGGGATGATAAAATTCTGCATAATACTTTGAAAAATGTGGTTTAATGTATCGAACATGTATAAAGTTGATCTGGATTAATCTGAATTTGTGTCAGGTCTCCTCAGATGAAGGTATATGCACATGTTAGACTAGTGATGGCAGGGGGACTTTGGAAGGCCTGGAGGTTGGTTGGAATGTTTCCTCTAAACTTCATTCAGACTTCTCTGAACCATGGGTGGTGATAGAAGTATTGCCAGATCTCGCTTGTGCGATTCCCAGGACTTCCAGATTTGGGCTGAGTCAGAAATACAGTGAGAGGCTCTTCCTGTGGTATTGTTTCTACTCTCAGCCCCAATGAGGAATCACAGATGAGCATAATACTTAAAAAACAGTGTCAGTAAATAGCTGAACGTGGGTTTAAGTTTTTATTTTATTCAAAAAGGTTCATCCAGGCTTTGAAGTGATACCAGTGTTTAATTTTACACCTGGGTCTACAATTTCATTAGCATTTCTTGAATGCTACTGCAGACAACAACTTGTCTGTGGTAGGGCACACCAAGCTGATTTCAACTTGGTATTGTGTGATGTAGTCATATAATTGCTGCTTCTGTCACTCAGTGTTTCTGAGTAAATTTAATCTCAAAACTGCACACAAGTATTTCCTTTTATGTTTAAAGTATGGAGATATACCTATCTCAAGGGACCCTGAAAGGTCATTGAGTCCAAGCCCCCTGCCTTCACTAGCAGGACCAAGTACTGATTTTTGCCCCAGATCCCTAAGTGGCCCCCTCAAGGATGGAGTTCACAACCCTGGATTTAGCAAGCCTCTGGTCTGGATATTACGAGTTCCACCCAGCATTCTGTTTTCACTAGATGAAGTGTGTGAGGCTTATGTATTAAAGTACTATGATCATTGTGTTCCCCACAATCTCCCTTTCCTCCTTTTTTTGGTCTAAACTGCTCTATGTTCTGCACAATGCACTTCTGTTGCATGTAGTGCAATTTGATTTGTAGGAACATTGACCAGTGCAGTTGTGAATGTCTTCTGTAACCTAATCAGTCAGTGAAGGCTGTAGTGCTGAGCGCTGCAGTAATACTGTTAGAAACTGATGATAAAAGGTGGCAGAGTTTAAGAAGAGTTGAATGCAATGTGGGGTTTTTTTTAACATGAAATTAGGCCACCTGGGTGCTGTGTCAGAGAGAATATAAACCTCCCAACTCGAATCAGAGTCAAAATGAATTTATTACTACTTCAGCTCTGAGTGTCATTTTTCATGTATCTGGGGCAGAGGAGAAAGTTTTATAAAACTAGAAAAGAAAAGAAAAAACCCTAAGAATCAGATGACCATTGTGTGAATTGTTTCCCATTTGTTTCAAACAAAAATACATTTCTGAACAAGAAGAAAGATTTGCCTGGTGTAGCTTTTCCTTGTTATGTGACCCTATCAGATCACTCAAACCAAGCAGGGCCAGCCTGCATCACTATTTGGAAGGAAGGCCTTCAAAGAGTGCCTAGGTGCTGTCAGAAATTGTGTTAATAATTTAGAGGGTGGTAGTCTTCCCTCTGTCAGCACTGGACCAAACCCCAATTTGATAGAAACACTGCTGAGGAATGCTGTGATGTAAACTCAAGCCCCTGTCCATTTGTGACCATTAAAGTTTACATTATTTCCAAAATAAGAGTATTGGTCTCAGGGTATGTCTACACTGCAGTGTAAGCCTGGGTCTGTGGGACTTGAGTCCCACAGGCTTAATGTTCGGCTGCCCACGCTTGAGCGTCCACACTGAATATTGACCCTAGATTTTGAATTTATGGACACCGGCATCACACTCCCATCAGGTGTTCGCACTGCACTATGCAGACCCAAGTCAAACTAACTTATTTCAGGCTTCCGAGCTCCCTTCCTAGCTGTAGGTGCTCTAGCCCTTTATTTGTGGTGCACTTTGGGAAAACTTGAGTGTCTGTCCCAGGGCACTTTCTAGGAAGTTGTTGCAGTCTGCCAGGACATCCAGCTGAGCCGTTTTTTGAGACTGCTGGAGCCAGCAACATGGAAGAGTCACCATATGAAGAACTTGGCTTTGCTTGTACTTTCACTCCTGTGTCGGGAAACAGGCAGGGCATCCATGAGACACTGGTGGACATTTTGGCGGCATTTTCTGATTTACTGAAGACATGCGTCAGAGAACGATGATGATACAGACATGGCAGAGTCAGTCTGGAGGCTGCGGTTCACAACTCTTGGTATAGACTGGCGCTTCTGGAGCAGGGCCACAAGCACAGACTGGTGAGATCACATTGTCATGCGAACCTGGGATGACCAGCGGTGGCTTCAAAACGCTTGCATGAAGAAAGTGACATTTCTAAAGCTTTGTGATTAGCTTGCCCTGACCTTCCAATGTCAGGATACATACATGAGGGAGGCCATGCCAGTACAGAAGAGGATTGCTGCAACCTTCTGGAAACTGGCTACCCCAGACTGCTACAGGTCCATTGCTGACCAGTTTGATGCTGGCAAGTCCACTGTAGGGCTGTGGTGGGGAAGGTTCCTGCAGCTGTCCGGCGTGTGATTTACCTAAAAGTGATGGTATAAACCAGGGATGGGCAAACTTTTTGGCCCGAGGGCCACGTCAGGGAATAGAAATTGTATGGCAGGCCATGAATGCTCACAAAATTGGGGTTGGGAAGCGGAAGGGGCTGCGGGCTCTGGGGTGGGTCTGGGGATGAGGAGTTTGTGGTGTAGGAGGGTGCTTGGGGCTGGAGTGGGAGGGGTATCAGGGCTGGGGCAGGTGTGTGGGAAGGGGTGCAGGTTTCAGCAGGGGGTGTGGGCTCTGTGGTGGGGCTGAGGATGAGAGGTTTGGGGTGTAGGAGGGTGCTCTGGGCTGGGATCGAGGGGTGTGGAGAGTGGAGAGTGGGAGCGGGATCAGGGCAGGGGGTTGGGGCGAGGAGAGAGGCTCAGGGAGTGCAGGCTCTAAGCGGCACTTACCACAAGCCGCTCTCGGAAGCAGTGGCATGTCCCTTCTCTGGCTCCTACGTGGCCAGGTGATGCAGTGATGGTGGTGCCTGGTGTCATATAGAGAAGCACCGGGAAAATACATCCTTTCCCAAATGTGACTGACTATCTGGAGTTCCTACTATGGGAAAAGTTTGCAGCTATCCGCACCCATGATGAGGTCAAAATTCAGGGGCATCAACAGGATTCTGTGCTAGCATCCATGTGGATTACTGCCTCTCTATGCTTATGATACAGCCTGTTCTGACTTCATCTGTCTATGGACTATATGTAAGCCCCTTCATTTTCAGTTTAAACCGATTTTTACCAAAAAATTCCAGGGTTTTACAAAAAGTATTCATTTTTTTCTGATTTTCACACTACTTTTGTATCATTCAAATATATAAAAAATAACTTATTGTATTAGGAAAATACAGTACATTGCGTGAGATATATGTATTATGATAATACACAGTCTGTGTGTATATGCAAAGCTGCCTGTTGTAGTAAGGGTATTTATTAAGTAAGTTGTCATGAGATAAGAAGGAAGGTCCTCTCATGGATTGGTAACAGGTTAAAAAATAGGAAACAATAGGTAGGAATAAATAGTCAGTTTTCAGAATGGAGAGAGGTAAATAGTAGTGTCCCCCAGGGGTCTATACTGGGACCAGTCTTACTCAACATATTCATAAATGATCTGGAAAAAGAGGTAAGCAGTGAAGTGGCAAAATTTGCAGATGATACATTTTAGTGTCAGATCTTTAAACTACCAGCTAACAGCTTGAAATGTGTATGTGATCGGTGTGAGATTCATCAGTATGTTCAGATGCGCGCACACTTCAGAGCTTGCATGCATGCCTGTTTATTGTGTGTATCTTCTAGACTACTAAATACACTAAAATGGGAAGAAAATAAAGATCTGTATCAGAATACCAAGCAGAAATGGCATTTGAAATTTTAATTTCAGATAAGAAAGGCCATACTGGGTCAGACCAAAGGTCCATCTAGACCAGTATCCTGTCTTCTGACAGTAGCCAATGCCAGATGCCCCGGAGGGAATGAACAGAACAGGTAATCATCAAATTATCCATCCCCTGTCGCCCATTCCCAGCTTCTGGCAAACAGAGGTTAGGGACACCATCCCTGCCCATCCTGGCTAATAGCCATCGATGGACCTATCTTCCAATTCTTTTTTGAACCCTGTTATAATCTTGGCCTTCAGAACATCTTCTGGCAAGGCATTCCACAGGTTGACTGCGCATTGTGTGTGGAAAAATATACTTGATTTTTTTTTGCTTTAAACCTGTTACCTATTAATTTCATTTGGTGATCCCTAATTCTTGTGTTATGAGAAGGAGTAAATAACACTTCCTTATTTACTTTCTCCACACCAGTCATGATTTTAAAGACCTCTATCATATCCCAACTTACTTTGCTTAAGAGCCTTTGGTGAGGGACCTTGTCAAAAGCTTTCTGAAAATCTAAGTACACTATATCCACTGGATCCCCCTTGTCCACATGCTTGTTGACCCCCCCCATCCAAAGAATTCTAGTAGATTGGTGAGAGTAGATTGGTCAGAATACATTTCAGAACACAAGGAAGTATTCAAAAGTTTTAAAAAATAAAAAGCGGAGAAAAGGATAAAGTTGAGTGTATGCACTGCAAATGATGTGGCCCAATTATTAAATGTAAATATTTATAGGCTAATAGTTCTAAGTCTATAACAGGAAACTATTTATTCAAATGAAAAGTTTTATTTGGGGTTTAGAGATGTATTGTTTTCTTAAACTCAGAGGTGGCATTGTGTTTTGAGTTCTGTTTTAGTTCTTCAGCAAACCACATTGATGAACAGAATTCAAAGCATTAATCTACTGAATACATTTCCCCCCGTCTTTCCATCCACCAAAATAAACCCTGATATTTACCCATAAAAATTATGAATAGTTTTTTTGCACTAATTTTGACCTGTTTTTGTTGTTGTGGTAATAAACCCTGATAAATTCCCAGGAAAAATTAAATAAAATAAATACTGAAAATGAAGGGCCCTAACTACACTCAAGATAAGACTCTCAAAAAAACTGCACGACCCACCCTCTCTTCCCCAGCACACTTCTGGACTGCATATACACCTCCCTGCTGTATTTCAGACCAGGAATTAGTCATCCTTGCGCTTTGATTCCCTCTTCCTCCTGTGCAGTTTACTGTTTGCAGGCTGCTTGTTCCCTTGTGGCATGGCTGATTTGTGTGATGCTATGTACTAAAACTGAAGGCAATATAAGGTTCTTACTTTTAACGCTCCAGCACATCTTTGTCAGAAGGTGTGAATTTATGGTAAAAATGTAATTTTAAATACTTGTTTACCTGTTGTTTGCACTTCCTGGTCACCATTTTGAATTCCATGTGGTAGCATGTGTGTGTGTTGGGGGGTGACACCAAGACACGGCATGCGTTCCTCCATTAGCAGACACATGCTACTACCCGTGGCTTGTAATAAAATTTGCATTGGGTCATAAACCAAAAATTCCTCCTATTGGTTTAATAATAACAAACATGGAGCCAATCACTTACCAGGCTCTGGAGTTACTTCTGCCCCTTCTGTTTCTGCTGCCAGTTCCATAGTGGGCTGCCCCTACCGAGAATGGACTCAAGACATGGTGCAGCTGCTGGCACCCTGGCAGCAAGGCCTCCTCGGGGACCAGTGTGAGCACAAGAGTCACTTCACTAGCCCAATCTGGCAGCTGCTGGCTCCCTTCTAGTGCTATGCTAGAATGATCGGAAGGTCGCTATCCCAGCTGATCAGTCTATTGTGAACTGCTGAGAGTTCAGTGTACAACCCAACACTTGGTCAAAGTTCTCATAAAAGGGGCAGGATGACAGGGAGTTCCCAGAGGTCCGGTTCTCATTCTCAGCTTTCCTGTAGCCACTTTAGATCCACTCACTCCACTTCCTGCACTGGTCACCATTCTGGTGAACCCCAGTACTGCCAGCATGTTATGCATGGTCATTTCTGGTTCTCTTATTGAAATCAAATCTCTTGCTCGTCTTGCACCAGAGAGTTATCAAAACCTAACTAGGGTTCTGTGACTAGATAACAGCATGTTTGGGAAAGGATAAATTCTTATCAGTGGCCATAGTATATGCAGGAGATGGCTCATTCTGTTTGCAGTTCAGTAGTCAGAATGAAATGGGAGGGTTCAATGCTGAGCAGCTGTACTTGAACCTGGCAGGTTGCTTCTGTTTCCTGGAAGTCAATTGGCTAGTATTGGGATAGAAAGGCCAAGTAACTCTGGCCCATGTTATTGTAGTTTGGGCAGACTCTCAGGACATGAGTCTTGGGATCCAGGTCCAAGTTGTATCCATGCTTCAAAATGATGCAGTTTTGACCCAAGTTCTGATGGGAGTTGGGCTCAGATCCATGTCCCTATGCTGGCTTCTAGGGCTTGGGTCCTGAGGGTTTACTGGCCTGAATCAAACAGATTTATGTGAAGATGGAAGGGGAGTCTGGGCTTGAGCTGGAGTCTGAGTTTGGGCTTATGTTGCAGTGTCGACATACTCTCAGTATCTTTATCAACTTCTGGCTTAGGTAGATAGGTTAGCTCACTTAGATTCACCAGCTGTTTCAGTATTTGTCACTTCCTGTCCCATATTTCAATGCAACATTGCTTATTATTTTAATCCTAGCTCTTGTCAATTTAAAACCCCAAATATTTTTATTTAATTTTCTACATTGGTTTCCAAAAGCAGCTAAGGTGATTGGTCATTTAACCTCCATTGAAAGTTCTGGTGTCCTTTGGTAAGTGCCTAATTGATTATGAACACAGTGATCAGATTCTGGTGTTTTGATGTTTCTCAACCATGGCTGAGATTATTACAAGAATTTTCAATGTAATTTATGGGAATTCCTAGTCAGTGTCAGTACAAACATTTTTAGCAAGTTAGGCTGCAAGATTCTTAACAGTGCAGTGCTCAAAATATTCAAAGGAATACCTTTTAGTGAAGGTTGGAAAGACAACAAAATTTAGCTCATTTTTTTTTAACGGTTGTAAAGGTACAACTCAGCTGACACTTAATAGCCACTATAAAGCAGTGTGCCATCAGATTGCTTCAGAATCAGAATGGTCTAATAAAATTTATAGCTAGGTTTCAAGAGCTTCTTTCTGTTTGTGAAGCTTTGAAAGAATAGCGTGCTATGCCACCAGTTATAAAAGTGTGCTCAGATAAGTGAGTTACTCCTTGATGAATCAAGGTCTTTAAGAAGCTTTTGAGACTGTTTTGAAGTCTTTGGAGTTAGACTAAGATTAAATAATCTATTCATTTTGGCATGAAATTATCCAACCTTGGGATTTATTAAAAACAAATGGAAGACAATGAAGTATCTGTGACTCAATGGCTATTGAGTTTGGCATTACCAAGCAATTCATTTCAGGATTAGCATTATTAATACACCTTGACAGTAATATAAGTGGCATAGAAAAATGAAAGCGACATTGGGGCTTGATGTGCTAGAGGGCAAATTCTGCTCTGTTACATGATTATTGCCATCATGAGGGCAGAATGTGGCCTTAAACATCTTACTATTCTCTGGGCTCCATCTTTTTTTAACATGCATATTTAATGAAGCACTTTGTGTCACACTTACGCTGATTGATTGACAGATTAAATAGCCAAAAGAGCTGCCTACATCATGGCCTTTCATTTCTAAATGATTCATGGAGTGACCAGGCTGTATTTAGCATTGTAGTGGATATTCCAATCTTGTGGAAGCCTTTGTCTCCTCCTTACTGATAAATTGTCATTAATTTTCTATCTTGATCTCTTCAGTCTCAGTAGGATGAGTTTTGTAGAATTTATCACATTGTTTCTGTCTGTCTGTGTATTTTGAGTAACAATCTGTTGGGTATGGGAGTAATTAGTAATTCATAACAAACTAGTCTATTTTCAGAATTTCTCATGGTTGATTTAATATTGCTACAAGCACTAAACTGCCCTCTCTTGCATTCATCTTTATACTGGGATTTAAATATGATTTTATGATAACAGGAAATGGGTTATTCAGGGTATTTGATATGGGCCATGTGGATAACTGCTTCACATTTTACCTAATACCTTCAATTCAGTTCTTATTAGAATTGTGTGCAGGTTGCAAAAGTCTCCACAATTGGCATCTGTCAAGGCTGATTCCCCACTCTGGCACCTCGAGAGCAGAAGGTGGGGGCTCACAAGGATTCTAAAAATTAATACTGGCCACTCCAGGCTTGTATTAAACTCCCAAGGTTACAGCTTCTCTCTGACCTTGGATGGGTAGATGCTGCCACCACCCAAGTGCAAAAAAACGGAGGGTTTCAAAAGAAGGCTGGATAGCCATCTATCTTGGATGGTTTAGACACAACAAATCCTGCATCTTGGCAGGGGGTCAGGCTAGATGTCCCTTGTGGTCCCTTCTAACCCCTATGGTTCTATGATTCTAGATAGTCTCCATCCAAGAAGATTAGTCCGCCTCCGTATGAGATGCAGGTCATCCCATTTGTACAGCTCCTTCTCCTACTGGAATATGGCTCAGTGTTCTACAAAACCAAAACCTTCAGCTTCACACCAGCCACATAGGCCTGGGTTCACCTCCAATATTTTCTGACTTCTATTGCGTGTGGAATCTCCAAGCAGATTAATGATTCCCTGGGGCAACCACAATACTTGCTTATATGGAAAAATAAAATTAGTAAAGTTAATGTGTTTTTAGCTTCTTTTAAGATGATTTACCATCTGGAGACCAGAAGGGGAGGCAATGCCGTGAGACCAGCCAGCTGTATGAACCCATCAGTGTTCTACAGACCACTGTTTGAGAACTCTTAAAATAGGAAGTGTGAAGATGTTAAGAGTTTATGCTACAAGGTAACTAGTTTGTAGTTAAATTCTACTCACATAAAGATGGGACATGAAAATGATCAGTAATTAATATATTCAGTGTGATAAATAAGGTTCAGTATGTTCAGCATCACAACAATTGTATCTTCACTTTTTAATTGAGTCCAAGAAATGATGCACCTAAAAACTTTCTATTACATTGTTTCTTTTTGATCATGAATAAATATGCAAATATATACATAGTTTGAAATTCTAATTAGATTAACAAGCATTGTTATGTAAAGAGGAATTAATTAAACACTAAATTAACTTTGTGCATACTGTATGCCTTGAGACTGTAGATTCCTCCTTCGATGATTAATGCAGAAGAAATGGCATACAGATTTACACAAAGAGACGTGATAATCTGAGAGAATGGTGTGCTGGTGAGACACTCAAATTAAATAACCTCAGTTCTTCCATTTAGCAGTATGGGAGCTAATCCCTGAGAAATATTTGGCTGTGGTAGGGAAGCTAGCCCAGTAGGTAGGGCACTGGTGTGAGAGCCAGGAACCTGGGGTTCTATTCCTGGCTCAGTTACTGACTTGTGAGACTCTGGATAACTTATTTTACCTCTTGCTTCCTCAGATTCCCCCGTTTGTAGAATGGGGATGAATATATCATTATGTATTTAAAAAGAAATTTTTTTAAATTTGGGGGTCTATAAATGAAAAGTGGTATCCAGGAAACTCTGAGGTATAACTGGGTCTTCCGTTTTTCAGGGTTATTAATTTCATTTCGGGTGGTGATGGTGTGTATTATTCTTAGCAATTTTTGAGTTCTATGTAGATGCCCAAAAATCAGGATTTAATGAGCGCTCTCTTTGTAATGTTCCCTAGTGTGCTTTAATGTAGTACTGTTTCAAATAGCACTATGTTAGAGTGCACTAGGGAACCTTTAGTGCGCACCCTCAGGGTCTACATGGACCAATTAATTTGCAACGTTACTGAGCTTTAGAAATCCCACTCCCATAGTGTGCTCTGTGTAGATAAGCTCAGAGTACATCTACATGGGATAAAAGCCCTGCGGCACAGCTGCAGCTGCCCTGGGTCAACTGACTTGGACTCATGGGGCTTGGGCTATAAGGCTAAAAATTGCTCCGTAGATGTTCTGGCTTAGGTTCCAGCGCGCCCTTGGAGGATACCAGGGGGTCAGGTTCCAGGCCATGCCTGAGTGTCTACATAGCAATTTTTCAGCCCTGGAGCCTGAGTCAGCTGACCTGGGCTAATTGTGTGTGGTTTTTTTTTAATCCCTGTGTAAACATAACCATATATACAACTAACTATTTCTGGTGTTTATTGGCTAAATACTGATTTTATTTTTTTGTATCCAGAGGTGTTTTCCAAGTGCTTATTGTTTAAAATAAAAAATCAGAATCCCTACGTCTAATCTTTATAATCTTTAATATGAAAATATCTTAATACAGTACTGCAGGGGTAGGCAACCTACGGCACGTGTGCCGAAGGCAGCACATGAGCTGATTTTCAGTGGCACTCACACTGCCCGGGTCCTGGCCACCGGTCCGGGGGGCTCTGCATTTTAATTTAATTTTCAATGAAGCTTCTTAAACATTTTTAAATCCTTATTTACTTTACATACAACAATAGTTTAGTTATATATTATAGACTTCTAGAAAGAGACCTTCAAAAAACATTAAAATGTATTACTGGCACGCGAAACCTTAAATTAGAATGAATAAATGAAGACTCGGCACACCACTTCTGAAAGGTTGCCGACCCCTGCAGTACTGTATATAATCACTTTCTGAAATTTAAATCTTCACTACATTAGCTATCTGGTAGACATATTTGGCAAATTGAATGCACTGAACCTAACACTTTAAGGTAGGAATACAAATATACTAGTTATAAAAGAGAAAAGGGGGGGATTCATGAAGAAACTTTGGAGATACTACATTGAAAAGGGAGTTACTGAGTTGTTTCCAGTGTTACCAGACTTTTTTAAAAGAACAGAGTTAAAGCAATCAAAATACTATTAAAAAGCAAATATTAACTCATTGTCTGGATTGTATTTCCATTTTTCTTAGTATTTTCCTGGAGTTGAACATTAATGAATCCAATCAATTGGATTCAAAGCCTATTCTTGGTAACAGCTGACTTTGTTCCAACCATACGTATCTCGCCAATGAAAAATCTCTTAAAATTGTCAAGTGATCACATGCTGAAAACCGGGTTTCTAATAAACTAGGAATTTTGAATTTTTGTTAAAGGAGAGTATGAAGCACTCATAGATGAAGCTATGCAAGTGCTGCTGCCATTCGCTTCCACTTATCTCTGAGAGTGCAGTGTTCAGCAATGATTTCTGTAAAAACACCACATAGAAATGATTTAATCATGGAAAATAACTTACATCTGGCCCTAATACACATTCAACCAAACATTGTGTAACTATGCAGTTCAAAACAGGCTTATTCTTCTCACCAAAATCTTAGACTCTGGCTGAACACACCAAAAAAAATCCATATTTTCAAATTATAGTTTTAAAAACCCAGATTAGATTAGATTATAGAATTTAAAAAAATGTATGTAATTGAATAAAGTTGCGATACCATGCAAACAATAGGGCCTGAACTCTTGAAACTACTAGTGTTCTGAGTCAGTAAATATTTGGTTGTGGGAAGCCACACAGTTTTAAAATATCTTTAAGGGAGCTGCAGTATTAAAAAAATTGGGAACCATGGTCCTATGCTACCCTGTACTTAATGTAAAGAGTGCATAGGGAATGCCAATTTGCTCTGTCTCTCAGATTTGGCCAGGGTCACTCTTTCTAGCCACTTACCAGACTGCTGTGAGGGGACATTTCTGGAGCCTCACCAAGCTGTAGCACTGTTTTCTTCCCTTTGCGTCTTTGGCACATTTTCTGGGCACTGAATCTGTCTGCTCCCCTTTTTCAGAAATGTAGCTTCTCAACCTAATTTCCTTAAATACCCACAACCAGCGCTTACCCCCAAGATACCCTGGTTAGTTATACAGACCTTGTCCTGGACCTCTATACCAAAGGTGTGAAGCTTCTGGTTTAATTGTTTAACTCTCTCTTGCAGTAGCTGGGAAGCAATTAATACATACACCTCTACCCCGATATAACGCTGTCCTCGGGAGCCAAAAAATCTTACTGCGTTATAGGTGAAACTGCGTTATATCAAACTTGCTTTGATCCACCGGAGTGTGCAGCCTCGCCCCCCCCGGAGCACTGCTTTACCATGTTATATCCGAATTCGTGTCATATCGGGTCGCGTTATATCAGGGTAGAGGTGTATATAGAGAGACTTTGCCCAGAGTCTAACACAATTTGCTCTTTTACTTAATCATGTAAAGCACAGGAGAATACAGATCATATAAAACAATAAACACTACATACAATTCCCCTCTCTAGTTCACCTTCCCCTGACAGTCCCTAGGGACCATCTGTGTCATGGATGGCAGGCAGGCACGGTGTCCCCTGCCTTCTATGGGTTGTTACATGCTGTGTGGTTTCTCCCTCATGGAGCTCCTTTCCCAGCTTGTGTGACCTTTATATCTCTGCCCCATTCTTTCTCTTTCTGTCTCCCTTTCTTCCTGTGTGGCTCCCTGGCTGCCTTTGTTCTCTCCTTTGGGTGACTTTCCACTGCTCCGACCTTTACCCCCTTTCTCCACAGGGGTAAGATAATATTGGTTTTCAAAGGGTGCAAATGATTTTTAGCATAACTTTATTGTGGTTAAAGTATCGTTGTTAACCTTAAATATTCCCCATTGTCTCTCTCTGGTGTGTCCTTGCTACAGGACATGTCAGCAATGGTGGAGCCACATACACTTAGGCATTCATGATACAGCAGTTTTTTATATACAACTTCAGAATGTCTACCACAGTTCAAAAGGTGTACAGACAGAGCCCCAATTCATCATACTGTTAATAAAAACTTTCCACCATAGCCAGACTTACATTCTCACTAACTATTCCCCTTATTTCCCCAAAAAACCTTATCACAAATAGCATTTTATAATCCAAAATGAGATAGGACCCACAGACTTTTGAAGCTCCTAGAAACCTACTAGACTGTCAATCTAATGAATATGGAAAATGCTCAGATACTATAGGCATAGGCAGCAGTACAAATCACTAAGATAGAATGCTTTAGCAATATTATTTAGCTACAAGGGAAACGAAACATTTTTAAAGGTGTGACCTCTGTTCATCAAATCTTGTTTTTTCTCTGTCCGGTTATTCTGTTATGAATGCAATTACTTTCCCTGATCTCCAGTACTGTTACAAAATAACTGAAGTAATCCTCACCAGTCATTTCATGGAGCCCTGATAATGAGCTTCTTCAAAGTTTTTATTGAATTAAAAATTCAGACAGAATCAAATAGTGAAATAATCAAGCAGAACCATAGAGTGATTCACCATGATCACTTCAGAAGGTTAAGATTAATACCATAGCAGAATCACTGTCTCCTGGAGCATAACCTGGTCCATATATGAAAACACGTAGCTTTTTCCAGTATTTTATATACTATGTTTTTTTTATTTAAAAACTCAGCAAAAAATAAGAAAATTTAACCAAAAATTCACAAGTACACACACCTTAGCTTGGAATGATTTAACAATAGAACATTATTTAGTCACTTCCATCATGCTCTTGTTTGGTACTGTTTTTAAATTAGCAAGTCATTTTTAGTTCTATGATTTCACCAACAGGTGATGATAATTTCTCACAATAACACTCACGAATTGTGGGCGTTTCTTCTTTGTAATTTGAAAATGCTGCTACTTTACAGCTGCTTCATTCTTTGAATAAGTCTTAACGTAGATAGAAAGCTAACTTTTATGTGGTTCCCATTATCATAATATCTGAACACTTTGCAATCTTTAATATATTTATCATCACACCATTTGTGTGAGATAGAGAAGGATTATTATTCCCATTTTACAGATGGAGAACTGAGGCACAGAGAGACTATGTGACTTGTCCAAGGTCACGTGAAGTCTGGTGGAGAAGGGAATTGGACTAGGTCTTCCAAATCCTAGACTAGTGCCGTAACCATTGGACATCCTTCCCCTTTGGAGAGTAAGAAACTGACCATGCAAAAATCAGAACTCCATGTGCATTCTTACCTTTTGAAAGTTCGATGGTGGGTGGCTCTGGGGATTTGGGCTGGCCTATTCCATTATAAAGATGGGTGCAACTTGCAAATTTGGATCCAGCTCCAGGTTCCTGTTTTTGAACATCTCCAGAGATGAAGAATGTATTGAACTGAAGTTTTCGTTTGGGCCTATCACTGCATCTGGAAGCAGCTTTTAGGAAAAAAGGGAAAATTGTGTTTCAAGGCAAGGTCCCTTCAGTCATCTGGGCTTAATTGTTACTACATAAGAACATAAGTACATAAGAATGGCCATACTGGGTCAGACCAAAGGTCCATCCAACCCAGTATCCTGTCTACCAACAGTGATCAATGCCAGGTGCCCCAGAGGGAGTGAACCTAACAGGTAATGATCAAGTGATCTCACTCCTGCCATCCATCTCCACCCTCTGACAAACAGAGGCTAGGGACACCATTCCTTACCCATCCTGGCTAATAGCCATTAATGGAATTAACCTCCATGAATTTATTCTACAATGAAGCTCTCTCAAATATTGTAACTGTTTTTCCAGCATGCTGAGAACAGCCCTTCTGTATGCACACATCTTTTAAAAAACAGCCTTGTGTATTAGAAAAGAATTAACAGTGGCAAAGAGCATTCAGAAATAGACATGGGAAATCTAGGGTTGCCAACTTTCTAATGGCACAAAACCAGACAACCTCCCCTTTCCCAGAGGCCCCGCCCCTGCCCTGCCCCTTCTATGAGGCCCCACCCCCGCTCGCTCCATCCCCACTCCCTCTGTTGTTCATGCTCCTCCACTCACTCACTTTCACTGGGCTGGGGCAGGGGGTTAGGGCTCCGGATGGGGGTGTGGGCTCTGGGGTGGGGCCAGAAAGAAGGCGTTTGGGGTGTGGGAGAGGGCTCCGGGCAGGGGCAGCTGCTGCGCTGCTGACTGTACTTTTAATGGCCTGGTTGGCAGTGCTGACCAGAGCTGCCAAGGTCCCTTTTTGACCAGGCATTCCGGTCAAAAACCAGATGCCTGGCAACCCTAGTGAAATCTCATTGACATTTTTTTTTTCATTTTACTATTTACCTATGAATTTTGTCTAAATATTAGGTACTAAATTGCCTACTTATAATCTAGTATTTATTTAGAAAATAAAAATAATTTCTATTTTGTTGGTGGCTTTAAAGAGCCCAATATTAATTTCCCTGTCTCTACTTCTTAATATCTCTCTCTTAATGTTACCATGCTGGGATGGAGCAGCTCCATAGTTGGAAAGGTTTTTGCTCACACCTATCTCAAATATGACTTGGGATAAATACTTCAGACTTGTTTCACACACTGATTCCAAATGAAAGTTCGTGCATCTGCCTTGTTTAACCTTTTTTTGCAATAATTCTTAGTAAACTCCCTATGATTTTTATAACCACTTGATATTTGCGGGACCTTCGTAAGCTTTGTGTTAACCGCTTTAGAGCTTCTAAATTCCATGTTAATATCCTGTAATTTTATATTTATAGATATTGTTTTTTTATGTGCTGAATGCTATGAATCTTAGTCTACAGGCATTGTCTACCAAACTTACAAAATGACTCTGTAAACCATATAGACATTCTTCTGTGCATACCAGTGCAGAGATGACAAGATTTGCAAGCTTTATTTGTGGAGTCTGACCATTCAGAGGTGTGTAAACCCACCCCTCAGGGCCGGCTCCAGGCACCAGCTTAACAAGCAGGTGCTTGGGGCGGCCAAGGGAGAGGGGCGGCAGGTCCCTCACTCCCTCTAGGAGCGAAGGACCTGCCACTGAACTGAAGCCGCCGATCACGCCTTTTTTTTTTTCCCATTTGCTTTTTTTCAGAAATGCCTCTGTAAGTGTTGTGAAGTAGCCAATATTTCTCTGCTCCTGTTTCAGCACAGAAATCACAACTTCACCCCTACAGTATTAACGTACCATAGTTATGTCATTTATTTGTGTGAAAAATAACGGAATCATAGAAATGTAGGGCTGAAGGGGACTTCAAGAAGTCATCAAGTCCAGCTCCCCGCACTGAGGCAGGACTACGTAAACCTGTCTGTGACATAGTAAAGGGCTATGATCTGGTCCCTTGTAAACAAAGGGTTAGCTCCCAGTGCACAGGTGGCTATTTAGGAAGTAGAAGGGTGAAAATGACTTAAGGAAATTAGAATCCACCCACAAAGGCCTTGGGCCTGGATTGGACCCCTTTCATAGTAACATTCTTTATTTTCCTATGAAATATGAACAGTTGAAGAAGAAACCTTTGCTGACCGACTTGTTTTCTGCTGACTCATTCACTGGCTGGAGTGACATAATGTCTCCAGCCTTTGTTACACAAGAGGTCAACTTAGATGATCACAATGGTCCCTTCTGGTCTTAAAATTAATAGATTTGAATAGTGATGAAATAGAGATGAAAATAGCAGTTGTTAAAAATCAGTGGTAGAAAAGCATTCCACCATCACTGCCACTGATCTGAGTCTCATGGAGTTATAACAGTGAAATGTGATTAAGCGGTGAGGGGGAAAAAACAATTAGCTCTGGCATAATACTCTGGAACACGTAACTATAAGTTAAATCATATGCAGGTCAAGCATAACACCTAGTTCAGCATTGGTCATTTTATTAATTATGCCTATTGAATATTATTCAGATTAGTCCACATCACTAAAGAATATGGTGGCAATCCTGTAGTCTCTTATCTTGGTTTAAGCGTTGGCAGTACAAATTTTATGCACACAAAGTCAGTCTAATTGTAGATTGGAGCTACGTAATAGGATTGTCCCAGAATATGAGTGCATTGTGTGTATGTGCCAATTTGCTTTGTACTAAAACAAGTAATTATCTTCTCATGATGTGGAAATAATTATAGTGTGTCATGTAGCAGCAGTAATAATACTAAGCATTTTATAGTTTAAGTTATGTACAAATATTAGCTAATTAAACCATACAATCCTTGTGAGGTAGCAGTAGAGTAAACTGAGGCAAAGTAGTAAAGTGGCTTTGCTCAAGGTCACCCAGAGACAGTTTCAGGGCTTGAAGTGGAACTCAGGACTTCCATCTTTCCAAGCCTGTGCTTATTTATTCAGACCTTGCTGCTTTGCTGTAGGTCTTGAGAAATGTCTTAGGCCTGGTTTATGCGACCAGATTTTGCCAACAAAATTTGCCTCTTAGTGGTACAGATTTGTTCACATCCAAATTTGATTCCAGCAAGTACAATCCAGAATGTCTATCACCAAAATAAAACCACCTCCCTGAACGATGTAAGTCCTCAGCCAACATATTTCTGCTAGCAAAATGCAAGTGTAGGTGCTGTATTACCTGTGCTGGTAAAAACACTCCTACAGCAACAGGCCCACAATACCCTGTGCCAACAACAGCATCCACTCAGGTCACAATTTTAAACTCCACTACAAGGATAACCATGACTGGAAGCTTGCCCCGCAGTAAAATCCCCAATGTTTTGAAAATGCCCTTTTTCCTGGGAGCCTGAATTTGCGAGCACACCTATTAACCTACACTGTGAGCTGAGAGGCATGGCTCAATGCAAATATAAAGCTGCAGTTAAACCTTGTGCGCTTGTCTGGACCAGGAAAAAAAAGTCCTGGATTTTTTGGCATGTGGGGGAGAAGGGCAGTGCAAGCCTGCCTGTGAGACAACTACAGTAACAAAAGTGTCTGTATAGACATTGCAGAGGAGGGTGTAAGAGCTGGGCTATGACAGGGACTAGAAGCAATACTGGGTGAAGCGGGAGGAGCTGCAGTAATCATTACAGAAGGTGAGGGACACTGACAGAAAATCTGACCACCCCACAGACCTGCTGTTTCTATGGTGAGTTCCATACCATACTTGCGATGTGCCCACTGTCACATTTGAGGTGGCAGTGGTGTCCCCCATCCAGACCCACAGGATGGATGGAAAGAAACTCGCATGTTGCAGCAACAATGAGCTTAGTAAGGAGGGGGATATAGACCATGGAGAGCCAGGAGCTCTTCAATACTGGATATACCTAACCAAGACCCAGATGAGCCTAGAGACAAGCTAATTGAGTAGGGTTGCCAATTTTGGTTCAATGTATTCCTGGAGATTTCATCACAAGATTAATCTTTAATTCCTAGAGACTCCAGCCCAATCCTGGAGGGTTGGCAACACTCCCACTGAGGAAGGGGAAGGAAGCTCAGGTAGGCATATTACTGCATTATTTTTGGCTGCATGATTTGTTTATCTTTGCAGTGCTTAAAATTTTCTCCCTCTCTGTCCCTCTCCCTGCCCCTTTCCAAATGGTGACCATTCACATGTGATCAGAGAACAAAGGAATTGACTTTCAAAGTAGCCAGTTTATTTTAAAACTATGAACTGCCAATAAACAAAATATTAAGTTCATTTAGCAGCCAACATATTTTGGCATCCAGATAGAATTCCTGCTATCACACGACACTAAAGTACTAGCGATTCAATTCAGTTAAAAGAAACAGAAATATACTGTATTGACACCGATACCAGAGTATAAAAAAAAAAGTACACAAGAAATTTAAGATATTCCTTGCAAGCAATCCAGGGACTGGCTAATCAAAGTTTCTGATTTTTAAGATTAAACTTGTAAAGTAAACATATGTTAACATTGCAAGAGCCAGTGCTTTGATTGTCAAGTCCAGTTGTCCGAAACAAATCATGCTCATTACTTTGCATGTATAGTTGAGGTAGAGGCGGTGACATTAGCTCAGCAGGTTCATTTTTCTGGACTTGTGCTAGGCAGCAGTGACAAACCTTCTTAATTTGTGAATTTTTGTATGGTTGTCCCTTTTTGTCCTCTGGAATGATCTTCATAACATTTTCTAGTAGATATTTTTTGATCCTATCCCAGACATTTCTAGGAAGCATGGCCAGTTTCTTCCCCCATGATACATCACTCTGCGACGCACTCCGCTGGCACCATCACTCTGAACAGCCTGGCATCATATGCATCAGAGAGACCTCAAGCTGCCTGGAGCAGCTGTTCTCTCTGTCACCCTCAAGAGCCATTATCAGCCATGATCACCACCACCTGTAACAATTCTAGCAATATTTACTGCATTGTCCTTACTCACCAGCACACTCACCAGCCCCCCATGTAGGGTCACAGGTGTCCGGTTTTCGACTGGAACACCTGGTCAAAAAGGGATCCTGGCAACTCCAGTCAGCACCACTGACCTGGCCGTTGACTGTCCAGTTGGCGGCGCTGCGCAGCGGGGCTGGCAGGGTCCCTGCTAGGCTCCATGCTGCGTGGCTCCTGGGAAGCAGCCGGCATGTCCCCCCTCCGGCTCCTACACATAGGAGCAGTCAGGGGGCTCCACACACTGCCCCTGTCCCAAGCGTCACCCCCACAGCTTCCATTGGCTTGGAACCGCGGCCAATGAGTGCTGCGGGGTCAGTGCCTGCGGATGGGGCAGCGTGCAAAGCCGTCTGGCCACGCCTCCGCATAGGAGCCAGAGTGGGGACATGCCGCTGCTGCTGGGAGCTGCTTGAGTTAAGCGCCACCTGAAGCCTGCGCTCCTGACCCCCTCCTGGGCCCCAGCCTCCTGCCTCAGCCCTGATCCCCTTCCTGCCCTCCAAACCCCTCGATCCCAGCCCAGAGCACCCTCCTGCACCCCAAACCCTGTACCCCCAGCCAGATCCCTCACTTCCCCTGGTGCTCCAACCCCCTGGCCCAGCCCCGATATCCCTCCTGCCCTCCGAACCCCTCAGTCCCATCCAGAGCACCCTCTTGTACCCCAAACCCCTCATCCTCAGCCCCAGCCCAGAGTCTGCACCCCCAGACAGAGCCATCACACTTCCCCATGCCCCTGCCCCAGCCCAGAGCCCCTTCCCATACTCCAAACCCCTCAGCCCTATCCCGGAGATCCCTCCTGCACCCCAAATTCCTCATCCCTGGCCCCACATCAGAGTCCACACCCCTACTCCCTGCACCAGCCCAGAGCCCCCTCCAGCACCCTGAACTCCTAATTTCTGCCCCTACCCTGGAGCCTGCCCCCCTACCCAAAGCCCTCCTGCCCTCCCACACTCCAGCCCCCTGAACCAGCCCAGTGGGTGAGAAGGGGGAGAGTGAGCGACAGACGGAGGGGGGATGGAGTGAGCAGCGGGGGGAGAGGCCTCAGTGAAGGGGCAAGGGGCAGGGCAAGGGTGTTCAGTTTTGTGCAAGTTGGCAAACCCAGGGTTGAAAGTTGGCAACCCTACCCCCATAACTAAACGATTTCAGCAGCACCCCCATGCTGTTCACCATATCTGGAGCTGTAGAGTGGTCCCAAAGCAAGCTGTCCCAAAGTAAGTCTGACTCTCTGCATATTTTTAGAAAGATCTTTATGAGAAAAAATTTAGAGAGTTTTGAGACTTATATTTTCCTTTTCCTTTCCAATAACTCTGTCCTTTTTGTTTATCAGTGTCCTTAGCTGGGGGATCCTAGAGAGGTGCCTCCTCAACACCTGCTGAAAGACTGTCCTTGATCAGGAGAAGAAAGACATGTTTTCAGAGCTTCCCCAGTCCTCAGAGACTGCTGACTTGGAGAATAGGCCAGCATGGAAGGACCTCATGCTGGAGACAAGGTTGAGTGACCAGGATTGGAAGGATCACATGCTGGTGGAAAGGCAGAAGGACTCAAGTGCACTGAGATGTGCACGACGATATTATGCAGCTCTTCAAGCAATACAAACAGATTTTGCATAGTATTATGAAGCAAAGCACCCCAAACCTCCTCCCAGCAGCCATTGCGCTTCATCGACCATCCAGTGTTCACAGGAACGTACAGCACTCCTTTCCTCCTCCAGGGGTAAGTATAGGCTTCGGTCTTATCCTTACCACCCCATGCCAGTGAAAAACAAGGAGAACTGCTATGACTAAGCATTTACTGACCTGTGATTTATGTAGGATCAATCAGCAAGTACATTGCTCTTTGCTTTTTTGTGTTTGTGTGTTAAATAATTGTAGGTAAGGTTTAATAAATGCTGATGAGTCTGTTTGTGGTTCATTAGTTTTTTCATTACCACTCAATAAAATTATGTTTTCAAAAAAATCAAGATCTATTTGCTGGGTCTAACAAAACAGAAATGTAGCAGCCCAAATCATCATTCCTCCCACCAAATTCATAAAAGGAGCTAAAATCCATATTCAAGTCAAGTTCCCAGAGAAGTACACAAAAGCAAGATACTGCACTATTATGGCACAGTGTTAAAGTAGTCCTTTTAAGCCTTTCTTAGCTCCTTGATGGGCTCCTGTAATTGCCTTTGTGTCTGGCTGTTCGAAAGCAGCAGACAGTCTGACCACTTCACCTCTCCACTCTGCCAGGAACATTTTCTCCTTTGCCTCACAAATATTATGAAAACACAGTAGCAACAAGAATATTTACCTTGCTGAGATCCAGCCTAGTTCTGAAGCATTGCCAGCATCCTTTCAATCTACCAAATGCACACAGCAGTCATACTGCGCCTACTCAGGCTGTAGTAAAATCTTCCCTTGCTGGTGTCTACTGTACGGCTTCATGAACCAGGAAAACAAAGGGAAGGCTGACACCCCCAGAATCTTTATTGGCATTTCAATGCCATCAATGTGAATGTGCCAGTCTAGGAAAAATGTTCCATTGTGTCGCTTTTGGACATGTCCAATATTCCTAAGAGGCGACCTTCATGTACCTCTGACCAGCCAATGTTAATTTCAGTGAAACATCCCTGGTGATCCACCAATACATTCCTAACTATGGAGAAGTCAAGGGGTGCTGGAACAATTTAGGCTCTATCACAACATAAATGTTAAATGATAATTAGGGCTGTTGATTAATCGCGATTAATTGCAGTTTTAATCGCACTGTTAAACAATAGAATACCAATTTAAATTTATTAAATATTTTGGATGCTTTTCTTCATGTTCATATATATTGTATTCTGTGTTGTAATTGAAATCAAAGTGTATTTTTATTAAATATTTGCACTGTAAAAAAGAAATAGTATTTTTCAGTTCACCTCATACAAGTACTGTAGTGCAATCTCTGTTGTAAAAGTGCAACTTACAAATGTAGATTTTTTTTGTTAAATACCTGCACTCAAAAACAAGACAATGTAAAACTTCAGAGCCTACAAGTCCACTCCGTCCTACTTCTTGTTCAGCCAATCGCTAAGACAAACAAGTTTGTTTACATTTACCGGCGATAATGCTGCCCACTTCTTAATTACAATGTTACCTGAAAGTGAGAACAGGCACTTGCATGGCACTTTTGTAGCCGGCACTGCAAGGTATTTACATGCCAGACATGCTAAACATTTGTATGCCCCTTCATGCTTTGACCACCATTCCAGAAAACTTGCTTCCATGCTGATGATGTTCATTAAACAAAATAATGCGTTAATTAAATTTGCAACTGAACTCCTTGGGGGAGAATTGTATGTCCCCTGCTCTGTTTTATCTGCATTTTGTTATATATTTCATGTTATAGCAGTCTCGGATGATGATGACCCAGCATGTTGTTCATTTTAAGAACATTTTCACTGCAGATTTGACAAAACACAAAGAAGGTACCAATGTGAGATTTCTAAAGATAGCTACAGCACTCGACCCAAGGTTTAAGGATCTGAAGTGCCTTCCAAAATCGGAGAGGGACAAGGTGTGGAGCATGCTTTCAGAAGTCTTAAAAGAACAACACTGTGATGCAGAAACTACAGAATCCAAACCACCAAAAAAGAAAATCAACCTTCTGCTAAAGGAAAAACTTCCGGCACGCACACCTACTGTGGAATACACCTGAGCAACACATCTCGAAGAACATCAGTTATGGAACAGATAACTGTCCTTTATTTCCTGCAAATGTAAACAAACTTGTTTGTCTGAGCTATTGGCTGAACAAGAAGTAAGACTGAGTAGAGTTGCAGGCTCTAAAATTTTACATTTTTTAAATTTCTGAATGCAGTTTTTTTGTACATAATTCTACATTTGTAACTTCAATTCTCACGATAAAGAGATTGCACTACAGTACTTGTATTAGGTGAATTGAAAAGTACTATTTCTTTTTTGTTTTTACAGTGCAAATATTTGTAATCAAATATAAATATAAAGTGAGCACTGTACACGTATTCTGTGTTATAACTGAAATCAATATATTTGAAAATTTAGAAAACATCAAAATATTTAAATATTTAACAGTGCAATTAATCGTGATTAATTTTTTTAATTGCTTGACAGCCCTAATGATAATATAATGAAATACATTCTTATGATTACAAAGTGCATGTCAAAGGATGAAGACATTGCACAGGATGAAACTGGCCACTTATCTCACATAATCTGCAACTCTGTCAAAAATATTTAGGAATGTTAAAATCTTGGGAAGCAATTCAGAGGCAATGGCAATTGTTTAAAAAACAAAAGGACAGGTGTTATTAGAAATTGAAAGTATTTAAAAACATCTGCAGTGGAATTTAGTGTGGTATTTAGGATGCGTCTAAACTAGAACCATGCTGAATTAAGCGAGCTGTTCAAAACTAACTCAGGTAATTACAAAAAAAAAAAAAAAAAAAAAAAAAGAAAAAAGCCACAGCTCTTGACTTTTTTTGGTACCTTTTTGGGATTCTTTAATGTTCAGCCTCTCACACCACAGGATACTTTTTCTGGGTCCCCCTAGCTATATATTCTTATTTTGTGATTTTAGAATAATACCTCAGTCAATCGTGTATGTATAAAGTACAAGAATCAATTTCTCATGGCACAAAAGAGTACATGTACTGGAAGCTATTAGCAGAGAAAAATCAAAATATATCCTGGACAGCCAGTGGGTTCATTTTATTCAGAGCATAGTGGTGGTGGTTAAATTAGTTTGGTTCCATGCCACCTCTTGTTCAACATCTCCAGCTAGCAGTTAAAGAGAGTTGCTGTGTCATTTCGGAAAGCTGTCACTCCCAGTGGATGCACGTAGAGCATGGGATATCAGACATGATTATGAGTAGTTGCTTTTCTTTTCCATAATTTACAACAGTTAGGAGAGCAAACATTCCCAATACATTTATATAGTTAATACCAGTTTCTTGCACAAAACTAAAAACTTTTCTATAAACACCCTTATGGCTTTAATCAGCATGATGGAAGCCATTCTGCAAATGGACACTGACTGGATCAACTTTTATATTTACAGCTGTCTGAGGCTCTTCAACTGCACAGCTGCTGCAGGTGGAAAGCCATTAAATTTTCATTGATGCTGGCATCTCACTAGACTCATTCAAAAAGTTCTATAGCTGGAAATAATTGCTCTCTTAAATGATAGCATTCACCATGAATTCATATCTTATGGAGGAGAAATGGAACATGCAATCATCCGCTCCTTCCCTAGAATTTCTTGGCTATTGAACATTTTCATAACGTGATACCGCTTTCATTAATTAATAAGTCCTATATTTTTTGCATTTTAACTGAGGATATTCTGAATCATCTTCGCATGCATATTTTTAGTTCTGATGCTGCTTTCCTTTAATTGCCTATTTTGTACATAAACCATTCTGTAGAGGTTTGATTGGGTCTTACTGTTGAGTGGCATTATCCTGATACAACAGACACAGAATAGTTCTGAAATTACAGTATTCCGAAAGGAGACAAGTGACTGTACACAAAATGATCATATGGTTAACATATTTTGGGCCTACCTGAAATGTCATTGGGTCTTACCAGGAGCCAAGATATGAATTGAAGTCAAAACTGAATTACAGTAGATTCTGCTTAATAGCAACCTGGATATTGACAACTTCCAGTTAATAGCCTGAAGCCATCAGGGGGCTGTAGGCAGGCTGGCTAGTCAGAGCAGGAGGCTGGCCTAGTGGTCGGAGCAGGAGTCCAAATGCCAGAGCCAAGGGTGAAGCCAAAGCCAGAGATCAGAGCTGAGGGTCAGAACTGGGTTACTTGGAGTCAAGCAAGGCAGGAATAAGGCCGGGTGCAAGGCAGGGTTTAGGCTGCAGCAGGGCTAGGAGTGAGGGGAGCACAGAAAGACAGAGACTCCACAAGCATGTGCAGTGAGCAGCCTATGCTCTTGGTTTTCTCTCTCTTTTTGTCTCTTTTTATGGCAAAGCAGACTTGACAGAATAAACTACAGCCGCTACCAACTATAATTCATCAGTACGTAGCTCTGCCCTGTGTCTTTCAGGTAACACAACAATGCCTTTTTAAGAATATTCCATTTCCCCAGGATTTTTACTAAATAACATCATGTAACTTTTAAAAAAAACCTTAAGATGTTTTAATTCCTCAAAAAGTTTTTCCCTTTTTTCAAAGCCCTCAAATACTCATAAAAGGTGATCAGTTGTTTCTTCCGTCTTACAGAGAATACATTGTCCATCTTGGTGTCTATTTCATCAAAAAAGATTTTTGTTTAAGCCACAATGGCCAGTTAGTACTCTAAAGAAAAGCACATTATTCCTATTTCTCAGATGTATTGGAGCATAAGCTTATGTTCCAATACATTTGTTAGTCTTAAAGGTGCCACAGGACTCTGTTACTTTTTACAGATCCAGACTAACATGGCTACCCTTCTGATACATAATTATTCTCAATGCTAGAGCACAGTTCAAAAAATCTTTTTTTCATTAATCCATTTTTTTGCCATTCTTCTTTTAATTTTTTCTATAATAGACTTTTGAATTCCTGTTTATTCAAAGGTATTTCTTTATCAATCTTCCATTTCTCAGTATTTTTAGCTGCTTTGTCCGCCTTTCCATTCCCTGTTATCCCAATATGCATTGGGATCCAAGCTAATGTTACATGTATCCCCATCTGCTAGCTGTTATTAGACATATAATTTCACTGATTAAATTACTTCTGTATTCTGAGACACTCTTTTTTATCACCATAAAGCCTGAGATTGAATCTGAAAAAAATGACTGCTGCTGCTGGGCGCACATCCCAGATCCAATTTAATGCTAGTGTTATTGCTACTCGTTCGGCTGTCATGACAGCTAAATAATCAGATATTATTTTAGATGTACTAATTCCCAATTTTGGTATACAGTATGCTGTCCCTCCTCTTCCTGTTTTTTCTTATTTGGACCCATTGGTATATATTTAACAAAACCAACTCCATTTTTCATCTATATGCTGGTACACTTCATTTTTCATACCCACTGTCTCTTTTACCCTTAAGTTTATAAAATAAATCTAAATCCACATTTGGACATGTGACTTTCCATCCATAACTAATTTTCCTATGACTAAAAGTTTTGACTTCATTCATCTTTTCCTTGTCTTTCAACTCCTGCACCCACATTTTAACATGAACGGCACATGGAGTTCTAACATCATGTGCTACAGTTTGCCTATTGAATTCCCAACAATCCTCATATTTCTTTGGTACTTCCATCTTCTGATATGCTTTGTTGTCTCATCATTGGTCAGCTCTAATGGCACGTCATATATTGCCCCTTTATTTCAGTCAAATAATTTGGAAGCAGCAAATTATTTTAACTTTCCCTAGCATTTTAGGTTTTGGCAGTTTATCAGCCTGCTCTTTGTTTTCATGTTCAACTAAAAGACCACCACCTAACTCCTTACAATATCCCCTATACATTTATCAATGCAGTCAACTACTTCCCCAGGGCTAATATCACTTGATCTTATTTCTTTGGTTAGGAATCTTACAATTATAACCTTTTGGTTTATTTCCTTCCTCAGCTTTGCTTTTTTGCTGATATCGTCATCATTTGATTCTACTCCCCATCCATTTGTACCCATAGATTCTCTCTAATAGACTCTTCAGCAGGGCCGGCTCCAGGCACCAGCTTCTCAAGCAGGTGCTTGGGGCGGCCGCTCGGGAGAGGGGCGGCAGGTCCAGGTATTCGGCGGCAATTCGGCGGACGGTCCCTCACTCGGAGTGAAGGACTTCCCGCCGAATTGCCGCCGCAGATCGCAATTGCGATTGCGGCCGCGGCTTTTTTTTTTTTTTTGGTTTTGGCTGCTTGGGGCGGCCAAAACCCTGGAGCCAGCACTGCTCTTCAGTTTCCAGAATGACTTCATTTGTGATCAGAAAATTCTGCCTTGCCTTGCGCAGCCCCTAACTGCCAGCCTCAGCCACCCCAAGTCCAGCCCTGCTCTGTTGTTGCTGCTGGGCTTATAAATCAGGCTGCTGGTCCTGCTGCCAATCAGGTGCAGTAATTAATCAGGCAGTTTCAGGGCAATGCAGCTGAGCCTGTCATGGTATATCTACAGTGCAATTAGACACTCATGGCTGGCCTGTGCCAGTTGTTTCAGGCTTGGGCTGCAGAGCTGTTTAATTGCAGTGTAGATGTTTTGACTTGAGCTGCAGCCTGAGCTCTGGGGACCCTTCCACCTCCCAGGGAGAGGTCCTGTGCAGTTCCCTTGGTTCCCAGTACTCCAGCTCCATGTAGAAAGCCCCAGCATCTGGCTGCAGTGCTGCAAACCTGCCTTCTGCTTATTAGTAACTGCTGGATAATGGCAACTTTTTACTGGCAACAGAGGGGTTGCCAATAAGCAGAATCTACCATATGCACACAGAAAATGAAGCCATAATTAACTAATTCAAACCAAGAACATTATTTATGTATTTTTGTACTGAATGGTGCCTGAGTAAATTTAGTTCATCGAACAGAACAGCGAAGACCTCTTGTTTAAAATAATAATCCAAAATAGTAACGTAACTATGTACCTTAGGTACCTACAGGTTGACCAAACACGGCACAGTACTGCAACCTCATTCAGGAAGTCATTACTCACCTAAATCTTCCCACTGACTTCAATGAGATTACTCACATGAGAAAGTGTGGCAGAACTGGTGCCTGGGGACACTGCCATTCTTTTCAAGTGTAGTTACTAGTGAGGGGATTGAGCCATCATACTTTTCCTATTGGTGCATTGTACAGCTTCTCTGGCTGTATTTTGCAAACATATCGTTTTTAAAGTTGTACAGGCTGTTTGGTGAATACCTTTTAAATGTTTTATCAGTTATGGTTAAGGAAGGTGAGGAGGAAGAATGGTGGATGCTCCTACAAATCAGGGAATATTCCCAATACTAAGTCTATTTTAACCATCATTAAATATTAGAGCAGTATTTCTTTAGTATCGGTCAGACCAGGGGTTTTCAAGACTGTACAAACCCATGTTCCTTTTTATAGAGCTACAGGGCTGACATGAGGGCTCATAGCTACCCCTCCTTTGTTCTTCCTGCTGATCTTTTTAGTTGCTCCCAAGGTGTGGAAAAGAGGGACTTTTCTATCTGTAGTACAGTAAACTGTGAATTCAGTGCATCTTGCTGCAACAACTGCCTAAGTTTGAGCTGGCTTCCATCTGAATCCTGTATAGTCCAGTTCTTGTAGTACTCCAGCACAGTGAGTGTGGACCTCCCTGCCACCTTGAAAGATTTAAATGGGTTGAGATGGCTAGAACATAATGTGAACATTACTGTGAATGTCAGTTGTTCTGATCTGTGTAGCAGAATAGATACCACATGTGGGTAATGGTCAGCTATTATGGAAGCATTCTATGTGATTCCTGACCAGGGGAATGCTTTAAAATACTATTCTACTAGTTGTGCTTCTACATGCATAGAAATGATTTTGTTGATTTGGAATTGTAACCAAATAGTTTCCACTCCTAGATTATCTTCCCTGAGGAAATTCCATTTGAGTATGATTTCTTTTTTGGACACTGCAACCCTTCTTTCTGGAAACCTGATCTAGCTTTCCTGCATACTGTGAAGCCAGAGACCACCCTATCTCATTGATTTATATTGTCTTAACGTGTCTGAGTTATCAGTTACTATACGTTGATTCCTTGACAACCCAAATATAGTATGTTATTTTAAGGTTTAAGCTTTTAAATTTGCATGAAGACCTGTATAGTTTTTGCACCTAACAATATGGCCATTACACTTGTGACGGGTTGAATCACAGAAACCCCCTTGGGAGCTGCCACCTGATGTGCCAAGACTACTTCTGCCCCTGCTTCCCTGCCAGCTTGGGACCCCAGCACCCTGTCTTGCTGAGCCAGACACGCCCATCCACTTCAACACAGACCCAGGGTCTGAATTACTTGCCCCAAAGCTGAAGACTTAACTGAAAGCAGCTTACAGAAGTGTTCTTATCTTTAACACTCAGATGCCCAACTCCCAGTGGGGTCTAAACCCAAATAAATCCATTTTATCCTGTATAATGCTTATACAGGGTAAACTCATAAATTGTTCACTCTCTATAACACTGATAGAGAGATATGCAGAGCTGTTTGCCCCTCCCCCCCGGTATTAATGCCTATTCTGGGTTAATTAATAAGTAAAAAGTGATTTTATTAAATACAGAAAGTAGGATTTAAGTGATTCCAAGTAGTAACAGACAGAACAAAGTGAATTACCAAGCAAAATAAAATAATACATGCAAATCTAAGCCTAATACAGTAATACAACTGAGTACAGATAATATCTCACCTGGAAAGATGTTTCAATATGTTTCTTTCATGGACTGGATGCCTTCCTAGTCTGGGCACAATCCTTTCCCCTGGTACAGCCCTTGTTCCAGCTCAGGCGATAGCTAGGGGATTCCTCATGATAGCTCTCCTCTCTTTTCTGTTCCACCCATTTATATATCTTTTGCATAAGGCAGGAATCCTTTTTCCCTTTTTCCCTGGGTTCCCACCCCTCACTTCTCAATGGAAAAGCACTAGGTTAAAGATGGATTCCAGTTCAGGTGACATGATCACATGTCACTGTAAGACTTCATTACCCACTTGCCAGCACACATGTATACAGGAAGACTTACAAGTAAACAGAGCCATCTGCAGTCAATTGTCCTAGTTAATTGGAGTCATCAAGATTCCAAACCACCATTAATGGCTCACACTTTGCATAATTACAATAGGCCCTCAGAGTTATATTTCATATTTCTAGGTGCAGATACAAGAGTAGTACATTTATACAAATAGGATGATCACATTCAGTAGATTACAAGAGACCTTTTGCATGAAGCATATTCCAGTAACATTAGCATATTTTCATAAAATCATATAGAGTGCAATGTCACAACACTTACTCCATTTAGTTCAAATGCTGCTTTTAATTGGACTGATGCCAGTAATAACTCTTTATCTTCTGTCATGCTTGCACTGGAAAGTCAGCGCTCCTGGCATAACCTTTGGACTCTCCTAGCCTTCACAGCTGTCCATATTATGTGTAGTGCAAATTGAGTGCTCTTCAGCTCCTTTTGACTCCTCTAATTTGTAGAGTAAGCCATTCTGCACCCATCCCATTCCAGAATTAGTTTTCCTGACTAGTGTTCTCTTTGCTTTATGATTAATGTGGAGCCTCTGTTTTGTCTGAAAATAATTGTCATAGGGAAGGAGGAAAATAACTCCACAAACTGTTCATGTTCCAAGTACAGTGTTTAATTTTGTTTTCTATTTTCTTACCAATTATGTCTTAGATGCTAGTGCTCACAGGTTTTTATCATTTTTATTCTGCCTCATTAACATATTTTAGGGCTTGAAGTAGTGGTAACAAGATGATTGTCTTGTCTTCACAAAGTATTATCTTCTTTAAAGCCCCTTTAAAGGCTACTTCATAAGATTTATTTTTAAAAAGATCGATGTGTGTGTTCTGACTCCATTTCTTCTCGTGTAGTCAAACAGCTATCAAACTGCATCATGATAAGAAAAAACAGTGTGTGTCCTGGCTAAAGCTGATCTAATCTATTGTTTCCTTTTTCAAAATGTAAATAGCTGTGGTGAAATTTCATGGAGGCAAAAAAGGATTAGCTTAGGCACCCATGTATTTCCCCTGCTTCACAGTTTTTCCCTGCTGTGGAAAACTACATTAGGCCTGGAATTTGTGGACTTCACAAGAAAGGAAATAATGTTACAAATCCTGGCAGTGAAGTTGGGAAGAATGGCAGTGGAAGCAGCATACTTCCTAATGTGTGCCTGGCCTTCTTCATAGATCTTCAACTGCCCACAGGGCTAGCAAAATAGCCCTTTGGTATCCTCCAAGTCAGCAAATGGTAATTCTTATCCACCATTGTTGCTGTAACCTTGGTAAACCTCCAGGATACAGTATAGTCCTTTAGTACCACTGTCCAATAACATATGTGTCAATGGCATGAGACGCTGCACTTTGCTAAGATCAGGTCACTCTTGTCAGGGAACGATAGATAGAGTTTTCATACTTTGGCTTCACGCATTTTATAAAGCATAGTCAAGACCTCTTTCATTCAGTGTTCACGGATTCTTTTTCTAGTGTTTTGGAGATCATCCTTTCTATTATTGGGTAAATTATAATAGTGTTCAGTATGGATCTGATTTTACTTTTGATCCCCATAAATAAAGGTGGTTTAAAAAAAATTGACTCGTGTAATGCAATGTCAGCAACTGTCCACACAGGGAGTCAGGACACATGGTGGTAGTCATGCCTCTGACACTGTGTGACCTTAGGCAAAGAACATAACCTCTCTATGCCTCAGTTCCCCCTGCCCTAAAGTAGGAAATATACTAACCATCCCAGTTTCACAGGAGTGCTGGGAGGTTTAAACAGTTAGGGCCAGATTGCAAACCTTTCACTTTGGTGAGCAATTATGCACACAATTCCATCTACCCAGTCTGAGTAAGGGGTTCACAATTTGGCCTGTTTATTTCAAACATTTTGAAATCTTCAGATGGAATGTCATATATGTGATGATGATGCTCATAACTGTTTAACAAATTATTATTTTGTCTATTAACCTCTGCCTGCTAAAGATCACAACGTTCTATTTTCTAGTTCTCTGGTGAAAGCCCAGTACAACAGTCTTGCAGATTTAAAATGATAATTCTCTTTTGGTTAAAACAGTGAGCTATCTTTGAATTAAATGTGTTCATCTGGTTTCCCCAAAACCCCATAGCTCAGAGGTGGGCAAACTTTGTGGCCTGAGGGCCACATCTGGGTATGGAAATTGTGTGGCAGGCCATGAATGCTCACAAAATTGGGAGTTAGGGTGTAGGAGGGGATGAGGGCTCCAGCTGGGGGTGCTCGCTCTGGGGTGGGGCTAGGGATGAGGGGTTGGGGGTACAGGAGGGTGCTCGAGGCTGGGATTGAGGGGTTTGGAGGGCAGGAGAGGGATCAGAGCTGGGGCAGGGGGTTGGGGTACAGGAGGGGGTCAGGAGTGCAGGCTCTGGGTGGCACTTACCTCAAGCAGCTCCCAGAAACAGTGGCATGTCCCCCCTCTGGCTCCTGTGCGGAGGCACAGCCAGGCGTTTCTGCACGCTCCCCTGTCCACAGGCACCGCCCCTCAGTTCCCATTGGCTGTGGTTCCTGGCCAATGAGAGCTGCAGGGGCAGCGCTCTTGGGGCGGGGCAGTGTGCGGAGTCCCCAGCTGCCCCTACGCCTAGGAGCCAAAGGGGGGACATGCCACTGCTTCCAGGAGCCGTTTGGAGTGGGGCAAGCCCTGGACCCTTCTCCCTAGGGGTAGCTCAAGGGCCAGATTAAAACGCCTGGAGGGCTGGATGCGGTCCCTGGGCTGTAGTGTGCCCACTCCTACCATAGCTGCTTGTCTATAACGGTTACTTTCATTTTTAGCTTATTCAGTCTTGCCAGTTTTGTCTACTTCTGTATCCAATGTGGTTAATGAAATCGGTGAACTATCAGTTTTTACATGATAAACCTCTGTTGAACCTCTTAGAAAAAGGGGGTATTTCTTTAGGGTGTTTTGGGTTCAGAAGAAGTGTATTCATGTGGGTGAGTGGAGGATGGCGCTAAAATGTTGGACTATGCAGAAGTAACTGCCCTTAAAATATGTTTAGAAGAATTAGATTTCAGTATAGATTTCAGTTTAATTAAAATAGAAACAGAAGTTTTAGATTTAATTTTAGGCATCTTTTGGTATTTTCTTCTCCATGAACAATGAACGTCAGTAACAGGACATTGATTTAATGAAATTAAAACAACTGAAACAGATAAGAATACCACTGCCCCAACACTCCTATATTGCACAATGTCCCTCCATTTTCTGCTTTAGTTTTTTTTTTTAATTTTAATTTTTTCCTACATGAAACAAATATGGAAACTGTGAAAGAATATAAAAATATCTGGTGACATCTTAAACCATCTGAGCTTCTCTTTCATCATCTCTTACTATAGAGTATTTGAGAAAGCATTATTTCTTCAAAAGTATCGGGGCCTCATTATGATTTCATTGAGGCTGGCATAAATCAGTGTTATAACTAACACTATAAAATTTGAGTAAGATAGGTCTGAATCAGGCCCCAAAGTAGCATATGCTAATTACAACCACAAGACATCTCTGTTGTAGCATTTCCCATAAGTAATAGTGCCGTGTTTCAAATGTTCAAGCCACATTTGTATAAAGAGCAGAATAACTGAGCTGTTAGAACTTATGTGAATGTTGTAAGATTGAAAAATGTCTCTTGTTGTCATCTTTTGGTGATCAGTTTTGAGCTATAAAGCGCCAGTAGGTGTAGTTTAGTTGGTATAATGCATACACAATGATTATAAAGTCACCAAGGAACCTTGACAATCACAATCTCTCTACACTCCCATTGAAGATTTAATAGCAGAAAGCTATAATAGGGTTGCACGTTACAACTATCTTTTACAAAATTTATAGCACACTTGCTATTGTGCTTTGAAATACTTTGCTTAAATAAAACCAAACTACAATGGTCAGAATAAACAAACAGGAAGGAAGATTGAGAGGTGTGCAGGCATCTGTATCGAAAAAGGCAGACCGAGACTACAGAAGCAGTGAAATGGGGCTAAAAAGGACAAAATAAATGGTAAGAAACCCTGAGGGGCAAAAGAGGGAAATTGAGTAGGTGTGGGATAGGAGATTGTGGGGGAACATGAAGGGAGAATGTGATGGCATTTAGCTAGCCAATGAGATTATTCCCTTAGCCTTTCTCCTGGTGTAATGCCTGGAGATTTTCAGCTGCAATGTATATAGTTTCTCTCTCTCTCTCATCTGATATTTCATGCAGTGTTCCATCACTGCCAGTTACAGTAATCACATTGTAATATGTTCCCTTCAGTATTGCATGTAATGGAGCATGAATTGAAACAAAGCAGAAATGAGGTGCAGTAGTTCATATATTTCTATTGGTGTAGCTTTGCCTTCCTACCTGTTTTACACAGGTTGTTATACATTCCCAATACCAGATAAATTTCATCTCATTTAGCTCAATTTAACAATAGTATATCAACTGAAAGCTTGCTTTAAGCAGTTTGAAAATGCTTATCTACGCTATACTACATGAAATAGCTCTACAACCACAAAGAAAAAAACGAGTTAAATGTCTGACTACAGTGTGTATGCTTGTTGGAATGCCAATGTTGTAAAAAAAAGCCTGACCTTTCTGCTGCTTCTCCCCCATCAAGCAAGCTACCCAAAGCCACATTAAAGAACAATAAAATGACTAAAAGTTGAAGAGGATCCCTGCAGTGTTTTTCTACTCACCAGTTTGTCCATGTACTGGCTCCCTTCCAATATACACATTTCACAGTCTATTCACATGGTGAGAAGAGCTTCTCATCATCTGAACTTTCAGACTGCTATGATGAACAAAATGGGCACAGCTCTGAACTTGAACCTAACAGGATTCAGTTTTCCTTCGCATAATTTGAGATCCGTGATATTTTAAGCGTGTTCAAAGGATTTCAGAATGTGGTCCTCTCTCATCCTGTTAATCAGACATTCAGTAAAAACCTACCTTTTCAGACTTTAAGATTCATAACTGTGTAAAACCTTAACAAATACCACAGTGTGTGTACACTATAAATGTCATCTGTGTCTCATCTCAGGGGATTTTGATTTTCCTCATCTGGTTTTTTTATAGATGAAAGTGGAGGAAAATATCCAACTGTAACCAAATGTTTCTTTACTATTCAAGCTTATTAGACTGTTTTTCGGTTTTGATCAATGGCAGACTGGTATACCTTCAGGAACAATTACCTCTCTGATCCTAAAAGCAGTTCGTAGCATCTGTTTTTGCCTTGGCCTGAATACATTATAAATAAAACTTGGTCTGCATCCAAGTATTCTTATTTGCATTTATTGGCTCACAATAGGAACGTCAAGATTTACTGCAAGCAGAATTTCTTGCTAAGATTAGCTACAGTGAGGTTGAAGTGTCTGTCAGCAGTGACTATTTGTTAAATTGGTATCGAGCTTATCTTTGTCACCTTTTGTATTGTCTTTAAAAAATCAGTTTCTTGGCTGACTTGAATGGTCTTTTCTATTTCACTGCTGATTTTCTGCCTAATCTTGCAAGCATTATATGTAAGCAAGTAATCTTACTCATGCAAATAATCCCCTTGAAGAACAATTCTTGTTGATTTATTTGCATGAGTAAATGTTTGCAGGAGTGAGCCCTTTAGCTTTTTACAACTGATTTTCTTCCCTGAATAAAAAGGTCAGTAGTATACACCACGTCTCTAATATGAGTGCAACCATATTAAAAAAAAAACTAAGTACTGTAAGTTTCCATAGCAAGTGCAATAAAGATACTGTACCTGGTGTATGAGGCTTATTACATAGATCTGTTGAATATTTCCATAGAGAGAACATTGCTATGGGAGTTACAATTTAACTTAAAGACTAACAGATTTATCTGGGCATAAGCTTTCATGGGTAAAAAACCCACTAATTTTTTATGAATTCAAAATGAACTGGTATATGTTTTTACCCTCTCTTAGTATTTTTCTCTATTTACAAAGGACTAGAGTCTGCCCAATCTGCCATCAGGAGCACCGATGGTTGAGGACGTGTAGCACTTAGATTTCCAGGAAGAATTCTGGCTGACTTGACCAGATCTAATCTAATCTACTTTAGGGGTCCATGAATCTTACAGCATTTCTCTTCCCCCAGCCCAACCCCCCCCCAAAACCTCATGTACTGGGTTATTTCCATGTGCTGGTGGGTCTTCCTTTTTTCTCTCTCTGTGTGCCAACCTTATCCAGAAATTCCATCCTGGACCTGAGAAATGCTTCTGATAAAAGCTTTGTTGGAATGGATATATTTCTGCAAAACGTTTGTTTCAATGAATTGGCATTTTGTGACTGAAAAACATTTTGCTGAAAAATTTGCAGTGAGTTCTATCAGTATGGAGTGTAGTATGGACAGGGCAGCTCTATGTTTTTTGCTGCCCCAAGCATGGCAGTCAGGCGGCCTTTAGCGGCATGCGGATTCGGTGGCATTTCTGCAGGTGATCTACCAGTCCCGCGCCTTCGGCATACCCACCGCCGAATTGCCGCCGAAGCCGAGGGACCGGCGGACCTCCCGCAGCCATGCCGCCAAAGGCTGCCTGACTGCTGTCCTCACGGTGACCAGCACGCTGCCCCCTGCGGCTTGCCGCCCCAGGCATGCGCTTCCTGCGCTGGTGCCTGGAGCTGCCCCTGAGTATGGAAACATGTCCCACCCTCACACTGCCCATATTCACCATTTCAGGCACCTAGCATCTGCAAGGACCCAAGGAGGGAGTAAGGACGATGTTTCCCAACAAGATGCTGAACAGCCTCTGTCTAAAAGGCATAAAATTGGGAGTACTGGATAGCAGTCGTTCTCAACCTCTCCAGAGTCTGATTTTGTCCTCGTACCCCAAGCTTCACCTCACTTAAAAACTACTTGCTTACAAAATCAGATATAAAAATACAAAAGTGTCACAGCACATTATTACTGAAAAATTGCTTATGTTCTCATTTTTACCATATCATTATAAAATAAATCAATTGGAATGTAAATATTGAACTTGCATTTCAGGGTATAGTCTATAGAGCAGCATAAACAAGTTATTGTATGAAATTTTAGTGTGTACTGACTTCGCTTGTGCTTTCCATGTAGCCCGTTGTAAAACTAGGCAAATATCTAGGTGAGTTGATGTACCCCCTGGAAGACCAGCATACCCCAATAGTACATGTACACCTGGTTGAGAAGCACAGCCATACATGGCTGGTCAGACTCTATCCCAAGAAATTCTGAACATGTTACTTATTTAATGTACTGGCTAGTCAGTGCTATAAAAGATTTTGTGCATGTGTTTTCTGCACATAAATATTCTTGGGAGAAGGTCATATGAAAACTCCTTAAAATATACGGGTATTTTCTCATCAGATTCTTTAACTTTAGAAATAGTCTGAAAATAGCTTTAGTCATCAATCTTGCAAATACTTACACATGCTTAACTAAAGTACGAGTAGTTCTATTGATTTCAGTGAAACTACTCGCTTGAAGTTAAACATGTGCATTAGAGTCTGCAGGCATGGGGCCCTACTTCAGATCTTCACTGTGTTGTGGATCTGGTAGTACAGAATTGCTTTTCTCTGAGTTATAGACTTTTAGGTCAGAAGGGACCATCATGATCATCTAGTCTGACCTCTTGCACATTAGAGGCCACAGAACCTCTCTCACCCACTCTGACTGAGTTACTGAAGTCCTCAAATCATGGTTTAAAGACTTCAAGTTACAGAGAATTCACATTTACACTATTTTAAACCTGAAAGTGACCCATGCCCCATGCTGCAGAGGAAGGTGAAAAAACCCCAGAGTCTCTGCCAATCTGTCCTGGGGGAAAATTCCTTCCTGACCCCAAATATGGCAATCAGTTAGACCCTGAGCATGTAGGCGAGACCCACCAGGCAGATACTTGGGAAAGAATTCTCTATAACAACTCAGAGCCCTCCCCATATAGAGTCCCATCTCCAGCCGTTGGGGATTTTTGCTACTGGCAGTTGCCAATGGGCCACATGCCACTGTAGGCAGTCCCATCCTACTATCCCCTCCATGAACTTATCAAGCTCAATCTTGAAGCCAGTTATGTTTTTTGCCCCGCTGCTCCTCTTGAAAGGCTGTTCCAGAACTTCACTTCTCTGACGGTTAGAAACCTCTGCCTAATTTCAATTTAATGTTTTGCAGATTTTTTTATTGTTTTCTCAGCTCGGTTTGCTTTATCAGGAACTATTATTAATGCAGTATCCCCTAAAATGTGTTAGGTGCTGTACAGGCATAGGGAGAGACAGTGGTCCGCGTAAAGATTGCCTTGCATTTTGTTAGTTCCCTTTTCAAAAAACTGTGTTTAATGGGGGATGAGATAGATGAGGAGGCTTGTCAGGAGAGCGAGTTAATTGAGGAAAGGATGTAGGTGAGAAGGAAGGAGGAAATTGAGAGGGTTTAAGAAGGGAAGGGGAAATAAGGAGAGGATGGAAGAAGGACAGGGTGCTGAGGGAGTCAGGCTAACAGAGGAGGGCTGGAAGAGGTTGGTGCAAACAGTCACGCAGTAGATTCTAAAGAAAGTACAGCTGGACAGTGCAGAAGCTGCTGACATACTGTTCTGTGCTGAATATTGTCCAGTTAAGGAAAAGTGACATAAATCTTGAATGAATGTTGAACACTTGGCTTGTCCTACATGTCTAAATGGATGGGTTCGATCTTCTAAACTGAAACTCAAACTTTAAAAAATTTCAATTTGTGGCAATTCATTATATTTGATGAGATAAAACATTTATTTGTCAAATAAAATATTCTAAGAACCTTTTTATGATTTCATTTAGATTTTTACTAAGAAATTCAGAGACCTACTGTTTTGAGCTCTCTTAAAAATATAATACTAACGAACACAGTCTATTATGTACCACCATGTACTATTTGTCATTCATTCTGACATACAAAGTATTGTATTTGTTTGAACTGCACTTAGCTCTGGTTGCATAGTATTGTTTTATTCACTGGGATAATTTCATACTTTGGATTTATGTGTTTGTGTGTGTGAATTTGTGAAAGCTTGCTGGGTTAACTCAGACCAGTCTGTGGAGCCTTAAATTCTATTCTCAGGAGGCGCTCCCTTTCTGCTTTGGCACTCATTTCTGTTATTCTTCACACCATTACTTGTGAACACCAAGGAAGCAGGGTAAGTGCTCAGCTGGTGTTGTTTTATGTGGCTTGACCTTCACTCTGTTCCAGAGAATGGCCTTAACAAGAGATGGTGAGAAGAAGCTTTTATCTGATGCTACAGATACTCTTTGTTGAAGGTGAGGTGATTGCTCACCATAGTCAGTAAATTTCAGAACTACAGAGTAAAGTAGGCATTGGTGTTTATACAGAAATTATGAAAACAATGGATTAGGGAAATGTAAAACTTTAAAAGGGCAAAATTCTTGGGGAGAGTGGCTTTGTGGCTCTCCTCTCCTTTTCCCCAAATCCCAGAGCAGACAGCCAAGCAGCAAAGAATCCAGTTAATCAGGAAGGCCAGAAGACTAGTTGCTAGCCCAACAGTGAAATGTGATGGATTAGGATGGATGTTTTGGATAGGTGGAGAGGCAGAGCATGTATAAAAGCTTAATAGAAGGAGGGATCAAAGGTCAAAAGTATGCTTGGCATAGGCAGAAGCCATAGTAATGTACTACTAGGTGAATTTAGGCCAGTTTGGGCAAAACTGTTCCCCAGATTTTGTCATATGATGATTCTGCACAAATTCAGTAGTAACTGTAGCAAATTATGTTTATGGGAAATCAAGGCTCTGAGGAGGAGACCCAATATTGTAGCTATTTTTAAATGTGTTTATTGAGCAATTGAAGAGCTATCATAAAAATACACATTAAAATATTTTTTCACCTCACTCAGGAAGACTTTATGGAAAGTATACTACTAATCCGCTTTTTCTCCTGACAGGAGCTTATTTAACTGACCATATTCTATAAATGTGTCCTGTAAATGCTTTCTGAAAAATTGGGTAATTGTGGGTTATTTTGTGATGTCTGTACAAAATACACTCAATTACAAACTGTTCTGTACTGAATTAGGATTCACATATATTAGCCATTAGCCAAAACGAATTGTAATTTACAAAAATGTACTGCTATGGTAATCTTAATGGTATTATGAGTGAAAATCACTAACCTTAATTAAGTCCTTTTTAAGGTACAGTGGATGCAGTGTGTATTATCCACTCTGTTAATGGCCTTACATTATTGTTGTTTTATTACTTTATATTATTCTAGCTGCAAGGTGGCAAAATCAATGTATACCCATCATTTGGACTGATGAATCAAGAAAATATTGGGCATTCTTATCAAGAGAAACCTGCAAATCTTGGGGAGGGGAAAAATTAAAAAATTGCATATTTTTGTATCTGGTCACCATTTACACCTCTACCTCGATATAACGCTGTCCTCGGGAGCCAAAAAATCTTACCGTGTTATAGGCGAAACCGCGTTATATTGAACTTACTTTGATCCACCGGAGTGCACAGCCCCCCCCCCAGGAGCACTGCTTTACAGTGTTGTATCCGAATTTGTGTTATATCGGGTGGCGTTATATCGAGGTAGCGGTGTATTAATTTCTCTGAACCTAACAAGGATGCTACAAGGCACTGTCTTTTAAACCCAAACAAAATTACTGATAAAAATCTAAAATGTCATCCTATCCTTCATTCACATTATCTAAGAACTAAAATGAGTCAATATAACTTGGTGTTTTTATCTGTTATGTGATTCTTTATTACCTAGTGTTTTAAAATCTTTACTCCCAAAAGATTTAAAAATATCCATTTTTAAAATTGTTATTTTCTTGTTGGGGTAACTTAAATTATCATTATACTGCTAACTGCACAGAATAAAGGAATTTAGATAGACCCTCACCCCAACAAAACACAAAAAACTTATTTTCTGTCCGGGTCTACATCCTCCCCTCCCCCCGTGAAACCCCGCCAACCCTCCACAGAAGCCCATGCAAATAAATATGCCTTGCAGTGTTCCTAGAAGGACAACTGACCTATGTGGCCAATGGGAGAGCTTGTTCTAGAGCCCCCTTGCAAAGAATGCTCTACCACCAACCCATCCTCTGTTAGATAGAGGATAATTTAGCTGGGAGACTATAGCTGCTGATTACAACCAGGGTAGTATGACAGGGAAGAGAGGCAGTTTCTTAGGTAGGAAGGTTTCTAGCCAATCTCACAAGTGGTCGGAGTCTGTGTTTTGTAGTAGGAGGCTCTAAGTTTAATCCTCAATATTACCACAAGGTTCTAAATAGCCATGAGGTAGGTGCATTGCAGTGAAAACTCTGAAGTCCTAGATGACTGCAGATTTTTTTACAGTGTATTGCATATCCATAGGGCAGCTAAAGGGTTATAGTTTGTTTTATGCTGTTTACTAAACAATTGATTGTGTGAGTGTACATTTACAGGTGCCAGTGACAATGATGTATGAAGAGTTTCTTCATTTCATAATGTCAAATGAGGGGTTTGTGTTTGGTGTGCTATCCCTGAGTTTTATTCTGAGTCAGAAAAAAAGGTAACCACAAAAACAGATTTAGCTGACTGAAACCAATTACATGTTCAGAATATTGCATTGCTGATGATATTTGACTCATTTGTGGTACCATGATTTTTGCACTTTTTAACTGAAATTGTATGGGATGTTCTTGCTGCTCGAATCCTAGATTTTCTTTTAAGAGAAGCAAAACTCTCCTACAGGTCCATAAATACATTACATGATCTGATATATTTATTTAATATACTGGCATGTAAAGCACTTTCAATGAAACTGAAAGGCAAAACTGATAAATGGAAATACATTTAACGTATTGTGTAATTACCTTTTGGAATTCATTACCACAAAATATCAATGAATGAAAGAATGTAGCAGCTGAAAAATGAATATACATTTACACAGACAATAATTACATACACAGTTATATTTTTATCCTATCTATTTTTAAATTAAAAGATAAAACATTCCTTTTGAAAGTGGTGGAGAATTGTAAAGTAACTTATAAAATATCATTTAATATAAGGATCAGATCCTCAGCTGATATCAATTGGCACAGCTACCTTCACTCCATGGAGCTCTGGTGATTTACGTTAGCTGAAGATTTGTGTCTACACATTTTAAATATACTGCCTTTAAAATAATGAATAAAACCACCTCCATTATATCTGGCTGATCCTCAAGCTATCCTATTTGTAAGTGTTAAGGAAGAAGTAGTTCTTGAGAGGTTTGAAGCAAGAGCAAGTAGGAGCAATTTGGGGAGGGCATTCCAAGTGTAGGGTTAATGTAGGAGATTGCACAAAGCAACAAAGCTGAGTCAATCTTATTACCCAACACTTCTTGTTAATAAAATAAAAATAGTTGTCCACTAGAGAGAGGAAGAGCATAAACAAATTAGAATAGATGATTGGTGTGTACAATAGAGTGACCTAGACAAATTGGAGGATTGGTCCAAAATAAATCTGATGAGGTTCAACAAGTACAAGTGCAGAGTCTTGCACTTAGGAAGGAAGAATCCCATGCACTGCTATAGGCTGGGGACCAACTGGCTAAGCAGCAGTTCTGCAGAAAAGGACTTGGGGATTACAGTGGACAAGAAGCTGGATATGAGTCAACAGTGTGCCTTTGTTGCCAAGAAGGCCAACAGCATATTGGGCTGTATTAGTAGGAGCATTGCCAGCAGATCGAGGGAAGTGATTATTCCCCTCTATTCGGCATTGGAGAGGCCACACCTGGAGTATTGTGTCCAGTTTTGGTCCCTCCACTACAGAAGGGATGTGGACAAATTAGAGAGAGTCCAGCGGAGGACAACGAAAATGATTAGGGGGCTGGGGCACATGACTTATGAGGAGAAGCTGAGGTGAACTGGGGTTATTTAGTCTGCAGGAGAGAAGAGTGAGGGGGGATTTGAGTCTTCAACTACCTGAAGGGGGGTTCCAAAGAGGACGGAGCTGGGCTGTTCTCAGTGGTGGCAGATGACAGAACAAGAAGCAGTGGACTCAAGTTGCAGTGGAGGAGGTCTACGTTGGATATTAGGAAACACTATTTCACTAGGAGGGTGGTGAAGCACTGGAATGGGTTACCTACGGAGGGGGTGGTTTTTAAGGCCCAGCTTGACAAAGCCCTGGATGGGATGATTTAGTTGGTGTTGGTCCTGCTTTGAGCAGGGGATTGCACTAGATGACCTCCTGAGGTCTCTTCCAACCCTAATATTCTATGATTCTATAATAGTAGATTTATATATAAAAATAAACCAGGAGTCCTAGCTACTATAAATTTCATCCTAAAAGGAGTGCCATTTTGGATATAAAAGTTGAGTTCATTTATAATTGTGCTTGCAGCCACATCTTTATTTTTTCTGTGTGAAAAGTTATCTGCATGAGTTGACCTGCATGATCTTCATGAGATGCTGCCTAATGCCAGCAGTCTGTGGGTATCCCCACAACGGGGAACATGGTATTATCAGAAAAGGCTTATGTCATGTTTTTGTGGAATAGGGTGAATACAGGAAAAAATATTCATATGATTAAAAGAAGATGATTTTAATTGATTTAGAAGCCTTTTTACATTCTTGTTCAAGAATGTAAGCTTTTTACTGGAAAGAATGTTCCTGTAAACATAAGATTTGTGAATAAATGTTCATGAGCCTGTTTACTGAGGAAGTACTTTCATGGCCATATTGAAAACCTACATTTTATTATTTGCACAATAAATTTGCTGAACAATTACAAATGTTTTTGGATCATATGTGAACAGAAAAGGGGATTCTGCCTGTTTATCAACTTAAGTCATTCTACCAAGGAACAGAAATAATAATATGATTTGACTTAAGTGACTGATGTGACTAGCTAACAATGAATAAAGAATACTCGTAGTGTGACAGGTTCACAGACAAACCATAAACTAAATTTGTTCACATGGTCTACTGGTTGAACATTTGTGAATAATGATCAAAGTCTTACAAATATGAGCTGTTTACGAGCCTTTTGAGAACGAACAGAAGGCAACATTCACTGGATAAAATATTTATAGTGACTAATTCAACCAGTTCTATTTTTGGCATCCAAACTACACAGATAAAACTGTGATCTGAGGATATCTCTGAAACACAAGAATGGTTCCTGATCCAAAGATATTAATATGCTGAGCAGAAAGTCTGTTGTTGAGCCTGTTGTAATACTTTGTTCATTGTCAGTATAGCCAGGACTAGAGTGAGTGAACAATGTTGATTAAAATCTGAACTGTCTCCCACTCCACTAAATCTGCAGTCTGTTGAAAATAGACGATGCGGTACCAGTATTTGGTGGTGATCTTCTCCTACTGGTGAAAAATAATAGAAAACATTTTTTATGCTGACATTCTGGATGAAACATCATGGGGGGAAATACCTGCAGTGCTGTCCTCTAAGCTGCCCGCCAATGAAAAAGCAAACAGAAGGAACAATGAGCAAGAGCAGAACAGCTAGAGACTGAAGCAAAATAATGATGGGAGAAGAGTCACATAATCTGAAAGGGAAGAGGGAAGAAGCGAGATGGTGAAAACAAGTAAAAGGAGACAAGGAAGTCACTAGAAAGAGAAACCTACACAGAAAGGAAAAGATATAAGAGAAAACAACAAATGGACTAAAATTGACATTGAGAAGAAAAAATAATTCAAGTTTCCATCCTAGCCAAAAACAGGCACGACCCATACCAGAAATTTAGTGAAAAGCATATCCTATCAAGATTTCCAGTCCAGATTCTAGCCGTGATCTTTGGATATACTTCAGATAAGCATTTGAGGTGAACCTGTTACTTCTATATTTTGTATGAATGACTGGCAAAAGACAAATACTCTTCTCATAGTCTCAATCTTTTCAGCTACCTGCACGTTTTAAAGTAACTATACAGAGGAGTTAATTCATTTTATTTTGAGTAATAAAATCCACTGATTCAAGGGCTAACATGCAAATCCATCTGGGATCTCATCAGGATGACAAATACACCGTGGCCACTATTTTGGATTCATAATTCAAGAGTCAAGACCTTTTATTTTTGCTATTGATGCAATGGAAAAAGCTCCATCAGAGTGGGAATGAGAAATTGATATTGCCAGAAAATCACCAAAAGAACTAAGGGTTGGAGAAAGAACTGTTTTACCTTTCTTGCTTCAGCTGTTTCTGCCACTGGTTTATCTGTAGATTTCCTCACCCACAAGATATAAGGAAGCCATTGCAATTTTATAGTTTATTGAAACCCAAATAAATCACAATTGTTAATCCTTGGGTTTACTGGGACCAAGCTACTTGGCTTCTACTCACGCACCGGCTCTTAAGCGTTCTAGGTGTCCTCCCATCAGTGGGTCTTTTGAAAGTTTACTTAGAGTAGAAGAAGCCTCACCACACAGATCATGTTCAAATCAATGCAGCAGCTTGTCTTTCTCAAGTCAGTTTATCAGTGCCCAATTTCCAACTCTCATTAATTCTGAAAAACTGGTTATTTTGACGTTTCTTGGCACCAAATCCCTGAACTTTGTATTGAGGATTACAGTTGCTTTTGGACAAAATGTTATGGTCTGGCGTTTACATTGGGTGAACTAATCTACATTGTGAAAGTCCATTTAAAATTTGCCCCTGTGGCTACTGGGCCTTCAGCTTAATGATTAGAATTCATGAAATGGTCTAATACAGTATTACAAGCAACCAAAAGTTTGAATTGTTGACTTCAGAAGCACTACAGGACTGGAACCTTGAACCTCTGAGTCACTGTTTGCTAAATCTAATTTTAAAATCCATAGAAAAGTCCAGTCAATTAAATAACATTAAAAATCCCCCACAAAGCTGTTTCCAAATTAAATAGCATTCTCAATATGTAAATAAGCATTTATTGGAAACCTTTTTAAATTGCTGTATATCGCATATGAAAACTGGCCTAGAAAAACAATATGAATAGTCATATCCATACACAGAGAGCTAGTTTAGTTCATGCCAACTCACCTATAAACAGCTTTACAGAAATCTGAAAAATTAATTTCTTATGAATGTCTTGCAATGTAGCCCATTTGCTCTAATCTGAAATAACCTCAAGTGCTCCTTCAAAGTGCAAATATATGACTACCATGCAATTGAAAGGTTTCTTATCATTGCAAATTTACTTAATATGCTATACAATTGATATGTAAGTTGTTTACTGTACAATCTCTAAACTGGTATCAAAACTTGATATCTATTCTCTGGGAAATGGACTGAAATTTCTCACCTGTGATTATACAGCATTTCTTCACTCAAATTGGATTCTTCTGGCAGCAAAGAAAGTGGACTTAAGAAGGCAGCTTGAGCATGAAAGTTCTGGGCAGTTCAGCTCATCTTTATCATGTTTGAAAACAGCAATACATCTTCATATTGGTCTGTATAACCTGAGGAAATAATTGGCATGCTCATTACCTTTCTTTCAAGCCAAGAGCTGAGGAAAATTTACCCTTTTGTGCTATATGATAAAGGATGGGTATATGGCTCTTCTTGACTTTGTTGTGTCTTTGCAGAGCTAGTTATTTTGCTGTTTCTTTGCAATTTCCCTCTATATATAATAGGAAAGAAGCTGATCACTTATTTTTCTTTTGTCCAAGGAGAGGCTTTGGCTATGAAGAGAAATTTTTAGACAGCCTAGTATCGATAACCCCAGTGAAAAACACATTGTATAAAGAAAGTAGATACCTACAAAAATACACAAAGTGAGCTAAAGAGCTCAGATGTTAGAATCATGTTTGAATCATAAAATCCATATGTTTCTTGTTAGATGTAACTTCTGATACTGATGTCTTGTGTGATTATTTTTGTGATTTTTTTCCTAGCTTAATAACAAATCATTTCCCATCTTCTGGCACACTATATTCTATATTGAAATGGAAACAAAGGGAAAAAAAAATTCCCCCTGCAGGTTCAGATAAAATATGATGAAGCCAAATTAATCACACGTGATTAAAATTAAGAAAATGAGTTTAAAACTAGATAGATCCACCCCATGCCTGTTGTTCTGATCCAAACTTAATAAAATATTGTCTGTCTCATAAACAGGTATGTGAAACTAAATTGTTTCTTTACTTTGGGGTAGATGCCGGTATGGGTGCTACCAGATCCCTGACTATAAATAAGATTTGGATAAATAGCAATAGTCTTCAGATCTAGAGATGAGAAGTATTGCATGAGGCTGCAGACTTTGCATCATATATTAAAATTGAAGCCTTGAACATGCAAGAAAATGAACAAGAGACTCAAAAAAATCCCAAAGAGGATACATTTGCAAAGAATAAAACTTAGTTTATTACATCAGAGGATGAGAAATAGTACATTCTTGGAAGACAGCAGAACTATTCAGAGCTGGAATCTTTTGTGACCCATCCAGACTTCTTGACATGAATTTCTTTTGTAATTTGTGATAACTGTAGCCCCAGCCCCAGGGAGTATAACTATAAAATAGCCATCATCAAAGTGGATCAGAAGTGTACATTGGTGATCCTAAGCCCTGATGAGCTGCAGAAGCAAGCTATGGATCCTAGCTATCATAGGCAAAAATCTTAGAGACTTTGAAGTCCCTTAGGACAGGACCAAAAGAGAGAGAAATTGAGAACCCTTCAGAAAATGAAGCTGACCCCGTGGATCTATCCTGTTCAGTAACCTTAATTTCTTCGCATGTGTTCTCTTTTAAGGACCTGCTTCTCTGATAGCCAGTGCTGGGAAGACACCTATGTACAACATTTTAACACAGATGAAGAGAAGAGAGGGATGAATATGTTGGGTTCTTCCATGCTCACATTAACATAGTTACAATTTGCATCTTGACCACTCTCAAATCTCTCACACACAAAAAGGGTTTCAAGACCTTTTTCCTTCAATTTTATCAGTTACAATAATTTGACAAGCGATTATCTATTCCTTCCCAACTGGAAAAAAATTATTATAAAGGCATGTTATGAGGCAATGAACAATTGAAACAAAACCTTTTTTATATTATTGCTTTTATAAATGGTGTATATTATATATTATAACTTCATGGTATTAACAATAAACATACATCTTTAGAGGTCCTTCAATTATGACTATATTGAGCTAATGTACACAAATCAATAGACAGAAGATAATACCTTAACAGTACTGAGTCTCTGGATAGTGATCAAAATCCTGCTCCTGTAACTCGGGGTTGGCAAAACCCTTGTGCCCTTTGGGGACCCCATTGACTTCAAGTGGAACTGAACAGAGGTGCAACTGGTTCATCCACTTGGAGGTCATTTCAGGATTAAGGCCTCTAATGTCAAGACTCCATACTTTATCCTGAGTAATCTGAAATGATCCCAATGCTTGTGTCTGCTGCCTCTTTCATATGTTTCTGCTGGGGGCAGGGGGCGCTTAATAAATCACTTTGATGTTGTCCTCAAGTGGAATGTATTTTGTGGTTTGTGATAGCTGTACCATTTCTCTATATCTTCAAAATCCATATTCAGATTTAATTGGGTTTTCTGCCTTTCTTGGAGAATTTTAAGGGTAAAGATTTGTCTTTTGATAAGATTATCATGAAAGGAAATTCTCATCTGTATTTCAAACCTTCTGCTAGTAGTGCCTCCTTTAATTGTTTGTACTTGATTTTTCCCCAGTGTGTAACACAGAGCTATCACGAAAAATAGATGACCTGTGTCCTTCACAAGAAAAATACTGAATACTTCTACCGGTTCTTCTAATTAATAATTATATACTATGATGTGTCATTTCTGGGGTGGAAAATTTCCCATTGGAGCTCTGAGGTCTATCATTCTTAATAGTGCTCACTATTAAAAAAAAACCATTTATGTTGTTGCTTAGTCATAGTTGATATTTTCAAAGTCTAATGCCAAGGCCACTGCTGTATGTCACAGAATAGGTTTTATTTACCTTTTCTTCTTTGTTTCAGTTCCTAAGTCTCTCACGCTCTTAACCACTTTTATCTCTTTCCATCCATAAGTGCCTTACTCTCCATTTTGTTGGTCTGAAAAATGGTTTTCCCCAACATGTTTAACCAGAAGGTTTGCATTGACATTTTGCAATGACACTTCTTTTCTTTTATCTGAATTATTTTGTTTAGATGGTCATTGACATTTATGTTTGTATAGAACCACAGGAAGATGTAAACACTTTCTCATTTGTATGTTATGGCCGAACTTCCAAAATGGTTTCACTATTTTGATAATGGGAAATAATGATGCACTTATTTTGGTTTAATTTTGGTGAAACGGTTTGTATTTGAAGGTCAGATTCTAAACAAATGGGACTCAAATTTGCAGTGTGCGTAATTTGTTTCATTGCAAAATACTGAAACACATAGTAGTGGGCATTTTACCTTGCTGCTCTGAGCAATTGCTCAAATAATAGGGAAATAAACATCTACTGAATAGATGTTGCCATAGTACCTTGAGAATCTTCTTATATTGTCATGGGATATTCTTATTCTTGACCTTTGTAGTTTTTTCCACACAATGAAACTATTTATTCCCCCAGAAAGAAAGCTGTTCACCTAACTCTTTTTTTTTTAAACTCCTGATGAAAAAAGAGCTAGAGGCAGAAAAAGTTTCTTAATTTATTTTCATAGGCAAATGGTAAAACATGGCAAAGATATCAACACGGAAGCTTTCTTTTTTTAAAGGATTTATTAAAATGTCAAACTCTTGGGAGATGGAGGCTATATGAAGTGTCTGAACAAACATCAGATTAGCATTTAGACAATATTCTGCTATTGTTCAACTGTGGAGCATAAAACTGGTGAATTGAATTAATTTGGAATTTGGCAGGAATTCTAATAGGTGGAGGTAAAACATGCAAATAATTGAGTGAATTTGAAGCTTGTAGAGACATTTATTGAAATAAATTAAGGAACATCCTGGCTTATGAAAATTCTTGCAGAGGTTAGACTAAATCAATGCCAAGCAAACGCACCGTTTCTATTTATTTGGGATATGGAACCTCTGGAATATATAAAGGAAAAATATGTTCTTATTAGGTTTTAACAGTAAAACCTAGTTTGCAAATTGAATCTTTTTGCATAATGAAGACTACTCTAACCTGTTGGAAAAAATTAAGGTTATAGGTGGAATGAGTTCAGATGGTTTTAGCCTACTTTCCTTCATGCATAGATAATGAATTGCAGTATCAGTGGTTATTTAGAGTCTTTGATGGCATTCACAGATAAGGAAAAGAATGGAGGATGTTTCATTTTTAATAGAATGGCCTTCCCCACACAAAGGCCTGACAGTTAAATTACTATAGTTTATAGATCGTAAATTGTGAACAATTCAACTCTTTCCCCTCACTTTCACATTATAGATCTAATTAGGAATAGACAGACTATTTAATGTACACATTTATATGATATATGATGAGATATAGTGTTGATTCTAGCCGGGTTTATAAAATGGCCTAGATTAAGGAAGCAATTTATTTGTCTAATGAAGAGTCTGAACTGTAAAATGAATTGAGACCATACAACCAAAAGGAATTCATTTACTAAAACATTAAAATAGCTATTTTATAACAGAGAAATATCCTCAAGGTATGTGGCTACAGTGACATACTTGCACTGTATGGTTTCTGGAGGAGCTCTCGTCCCTTAGAGATTTGCAGAAATTATGATACACTCTTGTTTGTTTATAATATATAATAATTTTCAAAGCACCAATACTAGAATTTTTCCAATTGCCCAACATGTGTCATCTGTCTTAAACATGTGTCATGAAAAACATTTTTCTTAACTAAATACCTTGTCCTCTTGGTGTCAGTTAAAAAACTTTAGGTGTTATTTAGAGAACAATGGAGGTGAAAATAGCACTTTCAAATGGCAATCAAGCCCCCTTTTCCTAAGGGGATTCATGTCCCCCACCCCAAGGAAGGGCAATAAATGATTCCACTTGCTGGGATATCTTTAAGTTCTGCGGGGAGCTTCAGGCTCTATGCACTAAAACAGTATATCCTCTAGTTGCTTTAGCTATTCCATATTCCTGGCCAGCAACACCCACTTCTGGCCATGTGTGAGAACGGTGGCAGAAGGAAGTGTGCCTACTCTGTACTGCCACCCCATGGTTGGACTTCCTGGAGGTGGCCCTCTCTGAAAATCATCACCAGCTTCACAAAACCCTCCAAAGGGAGGCTGGTAATGAAAGCACTTAAAAGACCATTAATGACAGCAACACTGCTAGGTGCCAAGTTCAGTAATAATTTAAAGTCATTTTAAAAGATGTTTTTCATCTTATCACCATCCACTAGTAACAGCATGTTCCTATCACTTAGCAATGGTAGTTGTCAGATATGTGAGCACTTTGAAAGGACTCCACATGAGTCTGAGATGTAGTTAATTATAAAACCTCCTTTGACTGAATTTACAATAATGGATGGACTTTGTCAGTGAATCAGATGGCTGTCACTCTCCCAGCTACAGTCATTTTGACAGTTCCAAATGCTCATTTGTTTCTCCCCCCCCCCGTGTATAAAAAAAGATAATGATGAGGTTATATCATACATACAGCTGCTTTTCTTCCATCTCTGTCGTGTTGGTGAAAGATAGCCTGGGAAAAGTTCATTATCAGGTATTAATTTATTTCTGCCAATCTGCTAAACCGAGAATGCTAGGTAGATCCTCAGTTGTGCATGAGCAAAGCTCAGCACAGCTGAGGATAAGGAGTACCAAAGTGGTATTAAGCTGGCCACATTTGTAGCTCTTGAATCCTGGGGTCTGCTCTCTACTTGTCTGGTCCCTGGAATAGTCAGCCAGTTTCCAGTAACCCTCAAGGACTATTCCAGCAGATGGGAATTACTGAAACTCAGGTTTACGCCACCCACCCACACACAACCTTTTGCCTAGCCTTGTCCCACACAAAGTGATGATGTAGGAGCTGCTATGGAGGCCTTACTCCAACTATGGCTTCACCCCCACCTCCCAGAATGGGAGTCCTCAGGTGGCTATTTAAACCAAGATTGTCTGCTTTGCACTGACAGAGCTTATACTGTATCTAAGATGTTTGAACTCTACCGAAAAAGACAGAAAATAGCTGAGTAATGCTAATTATTCCCAGTAGTTTTTGCCTTTAAATAGCTTGTTAGCGCTCTAGTGGTGCTCACCATGTTCTGTGTTTTAGAAATGAGTCAGAACAGCCATGAGTATTTGGGATGGAGATATGACAGAAGCTTGTGGAGGTGGACTCCAGATAGGAAGGTCTGGAAATTGCTTCTCAATAGAGAGCAGAGAGAGAGACTCAAAGGAGCCCAGTAGGGTCTGACAAGAGAAGACAGACCCACAGGAAAGAGAGGCTGGGCTCAGCTCGAGACTGGGGTGAAGACTCTGTGTTTTTTGGACCCAGATATTGCAAAATGGGTGCATTTTTCTCTAGTGACTTAGCTGGAGGGCCAAATGACTGCAGCAAGCCACCGCAGCAATCGCATTAGGTTGGAAGGTCAGGTGATCCAACCTGAGGGAAGAAAAACCGAGGCCATACTTGGTATGTAGTGGTGCCACAGCCTTGCATGTTTGTATATAGTTAGTAAATACAGTCATTTGAATCCAACTGTGCCTGTGTAGTTTCCTCCTATTTTTATTGTTGTGTAATAAGCAAAGATGCAAGAGACCGTTTATTATTATAAACACTAAAAGGATTGGTTTGAATAACTATCTAAATATTTGAGTCCTTGTTTCTCCACTTTGAATTGGTAATCAGGTTAATCAGCTTCATTGCACTTTATTTAATAAGAACCCCTAAAGTTGTACCGTAATCTTAAAATATGGTTCTACTCAGAAAAGTGATGATATAAAAAGACATCTTATGCAACAGAGCTATTCCTTTTGTGTATTCAGAAACATGTCTGGTGACAGTTATAAAAACAAGATTTACTGCTTTTTATTCTGGTTAGCAAAGAGGAGCCAACGCAGTTGAGAGACTAGAATCTAGCTCATTCTCCATCTTGGGTATCATCAACAGCTTAGTGGTGTTTAATGGTTCCAATCAATTATGCCTGTGCAAGCCCATTAGAAGGACAGGGTAGGTGAGTACAACACCCAGACCTGAAGAAGAGCTTCGGGGAAGCTCAAAATCTTGTCTCTCTCTCCAACAGAAGTTGATTCAATAACAGATGTTACCTCACCCACCTTGTCTCTCTAATATCCAGGAACCAATTCGGCTACAACAACATTACATGTGCAAACTCATTGAAGACAGCAAGGCTGCACATATGTCATTGAAGGCATAGTGAGCACACGCTCGGGTTACCTAGGTAATGCTGATTGGCCTAGTTTAGGTTGCATTACTGGGTGGTGATATCTGAGGTGGAAAGAAATCAGCTTGGCTGTCGCAGCCCAGGTTGAGTTTTTAGGGATGCAAGTTTGAAAAACATCTTTTTACTTGTGAACTTGAGCAAATTTGCTATGGAAATAAAAATGAATAAAACTGTCAATAAGGAACCCCAGATTGAATTTTTAGCATCAGCTTTCAGAATAGAAGAACACTCTACAGCATTTAATTTATGACGCCGCTATTTACAATTAATGCCTCAGAAATTAGTTGGATTTTTTCAGACCCAGGGAAAATAATCCTCCCCTTGGTGTAGGACATATTACTTGCATTTGTAGCCAAAAGGAATCACTTCAGATTTAAGGCTTTGGCCTTTTGCTCTCTACAGCTACAATATTTGGCAATTTATCCACTGAATAGATTCAATTGAAATTAAGATGATTGTCACATAAGTCAGACTTCGATTTCCCTAGGATAAAGATCTGGTGCCTTATTCAGTCTTTTCCCTTGTGTTATGTTAGTCTTCAGAAATATTTAATTATGGTTTTGGATATACACCCAAAACTCATTATGCTTGACAGCCATCACATAATGAACATTACCTGGATGTCTGTAATAAGGTTAATGAATATTAAAAAAGAACATTGACTTTTAAGCATAAATATAGAAAATCTTTATTCTGGTTCCACCACAAGCACTCTTCCTGTGAACAGCCTAAAATTTCCAACTTTCCTAAATTTTACAGACTAAATTATGATTTAATTGTCATCACTAAGACTTGCTAAATATCATGACTGGAATAATGGTATAGAGGTGTATAGCTTGTTCAGGAAGAACAGGGAGGAAGTGTTGTATTATATATCAATTATATATAACTTGTTCTGAGGTCCAGAAGGAGGTGAGAGGCAAACTAGTTGGAGTTTTTGAGTGAAGACAAAAGAGGAAAAAACAGGGTTGATTCCATGACCATGATCTACTATCGACTGCCAAATCAGGAGAAGGGAGTGGATGAGGCATTTCTAGAATAAATAACAGAAATATCCAAAACACAAGTTTGGTTGTAATGGGGAACTTTTAAGTACACAGACATCTGTTGGAAAAGTAATACAGCAAATCACTAAATCTCCAATAAAGTCTTTGGCTGTACTGGGGACAACTTTGCGTTTCAGAAAGAGGAGAAAGTAAGCAGCAGGACAGCTATTTTAGACTTAACAGGGAGGAATTGTTTGCAAATTTGAAGGTTGAAGGCAATTTGGGTGAGGAAAAGAAAGGAGTGAGAGCAGCAGAATAAGGATAATGGACTTCAAAAAAGTAGACCTTAACAAATTCGGAGAATTGGTATGTAAGGTCCCATGAGAAGAAAATCTAAGGGAAAAAGGAATTCAGGGGAGATGGCAGTTTCTCAGTTTGCTGTTATGCCTTAAATATTGTGTCTATCTCGATGATAAGGAAAGAGAGGAAGAAGAATTAAGAGGCCATTATGTCTCCGCGGGAGCTCTTTAATTACCTGAAAATCAAAAAGGAATCCTACAAAAAGTGAAAAACTGGACAAATTGCTAAGGATGAATACAAAAGAATAGCACAATCTTGTAGGGACAAACTTAGAAAGAGTAAGGCACAAAATGATTTACACCTATCAAAGCACACAAAAGGCAATAAGAAGAAGTTCTATCAATGCCTTAGGAGGGAGATAAAGGACAATGTAGGTCCACTGTTTAAAGCAGAAGGAGAGCTAATAATTGACAATATCAAGAAGGCTGAGGTGTTTAATGCCTATTTTACTTCAGTCTTTACTAAAAAGATGAATTTTGATCAGATACTTAATACTATTAATATGAACAACAAAGGGGAAGGAACACAAGCAAGAATAGTGAAAGAACTGGTTAAAGAATATGTAGATAAATTGGATGAATTCAAGTTGACAGAGCCTGATGAAATTCATTCTAGGGCACTTAAGGAATTAGTTGAAGCAGTCTTGGAAACATTAGCAATTATTTTTGAGAATTCATGGTGGATGGGTAAGGTCCCAGAGGACTGGAGAAGAGCAAATATAGTAGCTATCTTGAAAAAGGGGAACAAAGAGGACCCACCCAATTAGAGATCAGTCAGCCTAACTTCTGTACTGGGAAATTATTAAACAATCATTTTGTAAGCACCTAGAGGATAGAAGGGTTATAAGTAATAGCCAACATAGATTTGTCAAGAAGAAATAATGCCAAACTAACCTAATTTCCTTCTTTTACAGGGTTACTGGTGTGGGAGAAGCTATAGATGTGGTATATCTTGATTTTAGTAAGGTTTTTGACACAGTCCCACTTGACAATCTTATAGACAAACTAGGGAAATGTGGTCTAAATGAAGTTACGATAAGGTAGGTACACAGCTGGTTGAAAAACTAGTCAGTGTAGTTATCAATGGTTTACTGTCAAACTAGGGGGATGTATCAGATGCAGTCCCACATGGGTCTTTTTGGGCCTGATACGATACAATACTTTCATTAATGATTTGGATAATGGCGTGGACAGTGTGCTTACAAAATTTGCAGATGATTCCATATTGGGAGATGTTGCTAGCACTTTGGAGGACATGATTAAAATTCAAAACCACCTTGACAGATTGGAGAACAGATCTGAAATTCAACAAGGTGAAATTCAGTAAAGACAAATGTGAAGGAGGAAAAATCAAATGTACAACTACAATATGGGGAATAATTGGCTAGGCAGTAGTACTGCTGAAGAGGATTTGAGGATTGTAATGGATCACAAATTGAATATTAGTAAAAAATGTGACACAGTTATGAAAAAGGCTAACATCATTCTGGCACATATTACCAGGAGAATAAGACATGGGAGGTAATTATCCCCCTCTACTGGCATTGGTGAGACCTCAGCCGGAGTACTGTATCCAGTTCTTGGTGCCATGCTTTAAGAGAGATGTGGACAAATTGGAGAGTCCAGAACAGAGCAACTAAAATGATAAAAGGTTTAGAAAAGTAGTCCTATGAGCAAAACCTATTTGGCCATTTTTTATTTTGGAGAGTGGAAAAAATACACTTTGGCATTAAAAAAAAAAAAGTTTGCAATCTATTTTTAAAGAGTTCTAGTATATCAGTGGTTTGGGGTGAAAACCTGAAATTTGGTCCCTGGGTCACAGATGCTTGTTTTGGTGGTCCAGTGAAAATCTATTTTTATTTGGTTGAATTGTAAGGTTTAAAATGTTTTGCACAAATGTGAACTGATTTTTCTTATAACGGTTTTCTGGTGACTATCTCCCAGTGTACCATTGGCACTTATGTAAATTGGATGTAATTCTCATTCAACATATAATCTCTCAATATTATTTTGGCTCTAGGCATGCATTTCTAAAATGCTGAGTTGAACTTAACTTCGGTGCGTGTGGAGAACTCCCTCCAAAAGTGTGTGTAGAATTATACATAATTGATTTTGACACACTCAGGGCACTAGCAATAAAATATAATATAAAGGAAAAAATATTTCCTAAGCTTGTGAAATACAGCCCAGAGCTGAAGCCATAGGTGTGTATTGTGCTTTACGAACAAATATAGACAATAGATCAAATTCAGTGGTACTTAACTGAGTTTTCAGACTTAAGGAATTTTTGACCCATTAAGGATGGCAAATGTGGTTAAGATCTCTTCCCCAAGGGTATGTCTTCACTGCCCAGTTATCTTACCTGGGTATTCTCCCTTACGCACTTCCCTCATCCACACACATAAACTTCTCACCCAAAATTAGTGTTGCTTTTAACCTGGAGTAGCTGGTTTGGCTGGGGTGTGTGGGTTAGAGCCCAGGCTCCACCTTCCCTCAGGCTGGTAACCCTTCTACTTTGTAGTGAGGACAAGTCTAAATCACACAAGTGTGGATGGTCCTCCAATACCTTCCCACAATCCCTTCCGTCTTCTTGTGTTCCCAGAAGGGCAACCAAGTTCTCCCAGAATTCACAAGGAAAGAATCATAGAGCAGCTCTGCTGACTACAGCATGAAGAACCATTGGATATGTCCCCAAGAGTTGGACACAGTTTTGGAAGCTTGTTTAAAATTCTGGAGGTTCTTTTAAATGACAAGTAACACTGCTCTACAGCCAAAATGCTTCTGAAATAAATGTAGTCAAACTTTACTAATTCTGGGTCACTGAGAACGAAAATGATGCTTAAAATTGTTGATTGGCTCTAGTTTTCAAGATATGCTATTGGGTCAGTATATACGACCCTTGACTCGGGAATGGCGGAGGATAAGTGAGTTATAAAGGGAAGGGATCTCAATTTAAACCAGAAATGACTCAAATACATCTTTGACTGGATCTATGAATAAATCTATGACTGGGTTTGGACAGTACTTGCTTTTTAGGCAAAACAATGAATGATGCAATCTGAAGCTGGTATTGCGTCATACATGATATGAATTGCATCATGTTATTCCTAGAAGTCATGGATGATGCAATCATAACAAAGCTTACATCACTCTGCTGAACAAATTGTCCTATATCAGCTCTAGAAATCATACAGTGTCGTGCTCTCTTATTTGTCAGTGTTTGATTTTGCAAAGGGACACATTTCTGTTTAGCCAAAGTGAGCAGAGATGCCTCGTACTTGTGTGAACAGTGCAGATAACTTTTGCTATGTTTGTGGTGAAGTGACTTTTGCATCACAAAAGCGCAGTATAACCACTATGGTTAAGAAAGCCTATCACCTTTATTTTGGCTGCAAAATTGGAGATCAGGACAAGAGGTGGGCCCCACACATATGCTGCAACACTTGTGCTTCAAATCTTCGCCAATGGTTGAACAGGAAAAGGAAATCTATGCCTTTTGAAGTGCCAATGATTTGGAGAGAGCCAACAGATCATACCAGCAATTGTTACTTCTGCATGGTGCCTCCAGTTCGGAAAGGTGTGTCGAAGAAAAAGTGGACTGTGCGTTATCCAAACATTTCATCAGCTATATGCCCAGTACCCCACGGAGAAGGACTGCCGGTTCCTGATGCACCACAATCATTCTCACTTGAGTCAGACGAGGAAGAGGAAGAGGATGAAACTTCTGGTCCTGAACCATCAATGTCACAGGACCCACATTTTCTCCCATCCTCTTCCTCCGAACCACACCTCATAACACAAGGTGAACTGAATGACCTTGTCAGGGATTTGGAACTACCCAAGAGTAAGGCAGAGCTGTTGGGCTCCAGACTACAGCAGTGGAATCTCCTGGCAGGTGATGTTAGGGTTTCCATGTTCCGTGACCGTCAAAAGGATCCTGTCCCATTCTTCTTCATGGAAGGTGATCTTGTAGCCTGCTACAACATCCATGGTGTGATGGCAGCCCTCAACATCGTTCACGATCCAGATGAGTGGAGACAGTTCATTGATTCATCGAAGACGAGTCTTAAAGCTGTTTTACTGCATAATGGCAATGTTTTGCAATCGATTCCAGTTGGTCATGAAGTCCATATGAAGGAAACCTATGACAACATGAAACAACTTTTGAGGTGCATGAACTATGACCAACATCAGTGGCGGCTTTGTGGCGATTTGAAGGTTGTTGCTCTCTTGCTTGGTCTGCAGACTGGATACACAAAGTACTGCTGTTTTCTCTGTGAATGGGATAGTCGTGCAAGAGATTCCCACTACATCAAGAAAGATTGGCCACTTCAACAGTCATTGGAGCCTGGGAGGAAAAGTGTTCAGCATCCACCACTTGTTGAATCAAGGAAGATTTTGTTACCACCCTTACACATCAAGCTGGGTCTTTGTCAAGGCCATTGACAAAACACAAGCAGCTTTCAAGTACCTCCGTGGAAAATTTCCAAGGTTAAGGGAAGCTAAGATAAAGGAAGGGTCTTTGTTGGTCCTCAGATTCGTGAACTTCTTCGAGATGATGCATTTGACCATGCACTGAGTGGCAAGGAAAAGATGGCATGGAAAGCCTTCCAGTTAGTGGCAATAAATTTTCTTGGAAACAACAAGGCAGACAACTACAGGTTGTTGGTGGAAAACCTCCTCAAGGCATACAAACGTCTTGGTTGCAACATGTCACTAAAGATACATTTTTTGCACTCTCATCTAGATTTTTTTCCACTGAACTGCGGAGCAGTGAGTGACGAGCACGGCGAGCGATTTCACCAGGACATTGCAACAATGGAGAAACGCTATCAGGGCAAATGGAGCCCATCAATGCTTGCAGACTATTGCTGGACAGTGACAAGAGATGCTCCATTTAATGAATACAAGAGACAAGCCAAGAAGTGCCGAGTAGACACTGAATAGGACTAAACTATGTACATAATAGTTTTTTGCCTTTTGTTTCATAATAAATTTTATTTATATAACCCTTTTGCTGATTTTTAAAGTGTTACATAAACAGGACAGGTGAAATATTATCATGTAAAACAACCATAAACACATGAAAAGACCTAGGTTTACAATTTATGATTAAAACTCTACTATCTACACAATATACATAGACATAAAATGTAAAAACTTAAATATCTTAGAAACAGTAGCCAATCAGTTGTTTTAATTGTCATATTTGAATTCAGCACATCAAAATACATAATAAATAACACATTTTATCTCTGACGCAGACGACCTCTCAAAAATTGTAGACCAGTGTAATTGTCAAATTTTTCATTCATGTTTTTCCCAAAATACTTTCATAGCCTTGTAGGGCAACTGCGTTGGTAAAGCAGTGCCTAATTACAGTCTCCTCAATTACTGTAATGCCATGTGTGTGTGGGGAACAACTAACATCCCACAGCAGTTTTGACCGTTTTAGCAATGGTAGTCACCAAATTCAACACAGTGAATTTGGGACAGTCAACTTGGTATGAATGGAAAAGTAAAAAGAAATCAACTTGTTTACATTTTTACCCTCTCTCAGGGCAAATAATATGTCTGAATAATTATAGACTCTCCTCTCCTCTATTTCTGAAGTCTTAAGTAAATGTCATATTCCACATATATACAATTAAATATACTAGTGGCTATAGAAGATCTAATCCCATCTTTCTTCAACCACTCATATGACAGCAGCATAGCCTAATTAGCTATTTCCTTATCTCAATTAAGAGAGTTACCTGATCAGCACAAAATAGTACACTTACTGCTGAGGATTAAAATATACTGCAGGCCTTATATAGATACTTTTTTCATAGACTGACAGCTGTCAGAATCAATGTGCTTTACTCAGTATTGTAAATGGGAACACTGGTGACCTAACTTGTCTATGATATTTTGGGGACATAGTCCGTCAGTATGAATTTATACCTTAATTCAGTGCATTTTCTTACAGTTTGGAAGTATAGATAATTATACTTTACTCCATAAAGTGGAGTAAATTAGAACTAGGGAGGAATACTTTTGGAAGTTTTAGTTCTCTTTGTACATGTATCTGTGATGGTATACACTAAAACCTGTGCTACATGGTGCCTGTTGACTATTTTAACAGCCACAGCAGTATACTCTACGTCTCAACTCACTTTTTTGATTCAGGAGGTCAAATGAGATGATCCGAATAGTCCCTTTTGGTATTGGAATCTGTGAAACGGTCGTTCAACCTTTTCCAGGTTTTATATACATTTGCCTCTTTTCCGTTTGTTTTCATTTTCAACTAGTAACTTAAGAATATAGAACTTGCTTTTTCTAAAAGATCAAAAATCTCCTAGAGAGTCGGTGCTACCTATAAATCAAGCTCTATACCAGTTAAACACATAGTTCTTGGTCTGCACTTTAACTTGCATTTGCTCTTATTGGCCATACATTCCTAATGGCCATACATATTCCATTCAGTTTTCATAGCACACTTTCTATTTATCTTTATGCCAAAACTTCATCCAATAATCTCAGAACACTTAACCAATTAAGTCTCTCATTAACTCTAAGATATTAGGATTATTGCTGGTTGGGAATTTTTTGACTAAATATTTTTTCATGAGGAAGATTTTTCAGGTGCAGGATGGAATGAGGTGGGGGGAGAGAAACTCTAGAATAGCTAATGGCGCAGTGAGTAGTAGCACTCACCTGGGATGTGGGATACACAGGTTCAAGTTCCTGCTCTGAGTCAGAATTGAACCCAACACTCAGAATCCTTCCTTACCTGTTGTCTGTCTGTAGCCTGTATTTATAAAATGCTAATTTGGCTAATGCCAGGAGCAGATCCTTAGACTTAATGCAACCAATGACGAGGAGGAGTAGGTGGGGAACCAGAGGAGATAATAATAGCTATAGCCTATAGTATAAAAGATACTCCCATTCAATTGAATTTTGCCTGTTGTAGATAGGTGAGGCAGCAGGGATACTGATACATGATGAGTTGCAGATATTCATCTGGAAGAGTATCTTGCTCAAATTCTGGTTCGATCATGCAATGGTGCTGGAACAATTTGTATACTGAGGGTGCTGAGAGCCACTAAACCAAACTATATATATCAGGGGTGGCCAAACTTACTGGCCCTCCAAACCGCATACAACAATCTTCAGAAGTTCGAGAGCTGGGGCATGCCTGCTGAGATTCGGGGCTTCAGACCCACAAGAGGTGCCTGACAGAGCTCAGGGCTTCAGCCCGCTTCTGCTGAAGCCCCAAGCCCCGGCAGGTGTGACCCACAGGGCTAAAGCCCTGAAACATCCCTCGCTGCTGGGCAGAAGCCCCTCCCCCAACACCCTGCTGCAAGGCAGAGGTCCTGAGTTCCCCCCTCCCCTCAGTCTGGTAGGTGGAGAATGGGGGGCTCTGCAAGTTATACTTTAATGATAAAAGAGCCGCACGTGGCTTGCGAGCCACAGTTTGGCCACCCCCTGCTATATATGACGGAAACCACTTCAAGCCAGGGAGTGCTGCCACACCCCCAGAACCTCTAGTTCCAGCACCTACCTATGTGATCATAGAAGGAAAGTGTGACATTGCAGCAACAAAAGCCATGTTTGTTGTTTGGATTTCAGTAATTGGGTCTTATGGACATCTTCAACAAAGAAAAAGTTTACTGTGACTCTTATTATGCAGCCTGCTTCCATCGCTATGGTCTCTTTGTGAAATTGATCATGTGGGGAACACGTGGGATGGAGCCAGGATGGTTTTTGATATCCAGCTCTGTTTTGACTGTGAAATACCTATTATTTTCTGAGGTGACAGATGGGTTAAATTGTGGGTAATGCCCACAGCCTGGAAACACTGTCTTGTAGGCCAGCAATTCATGTCTGCTTTGGTGAAGGGCTTGTGTACTTTCTAAACCTAGGCAGCTGGTAAAAATTTCATTTTGGCAGAAGAAAGGTTGGCATGATAAAAATATGTCTCAGTATTATATATGTCATTAGATTTCAAACTTTAGTCTCAGCTTGTTAAAATTCTGTTTGGAAACAGCATGACAGCTTATATTCTAAAACCTCAGGCTATACAATAATAAGGCTCAGACTTTCAAAAAAGGGTGCCCAAAGGTAGAAACCAATGGAAGCTGTTGGGTGCTCAGCGTCTTTGAAAATTTTAGCTGTTGAAAGGATTTAGGAGCCTAAATATAGGTACCCAATTTTGGAAAACCTTGGCTTAAATGTCACAGAGAATAAATTTTCCAAAAGTGTCAAAGTGACCTAGAACTCTAACTCCCACTGTCTTTGTATGACTATTAGGATACTTACTGCCTGAAGTCACTTTTGTTACTGAGGCTTAGGCTCTTAAGTCATTTAGGTACTTTAGAAACTTAACATTGATTAAGAATCATCAGCTGCCACACATTAATTTAAATGGGAAAATAAGAAAGGACTAGTGAGTGGGAACTGGTTAAAGAAAAAGCATTGATCAGAGTTCAAGTGGCAGGAAAGACAAGGATGGATGTAAGGCTCAGGTCTTCAGTACAGGTCTTCAGTTGAGGAGGAAAGATATCCAATGGGAATCAGCGAGAGAAAGCGTTGCATCAAGATAAAGCAGGATATTGTGTCAAAGTGCATGCTTTGAAGACATAAAGAAATAACAGTAAAGTGTTATGGTGGATTCTGAAAAATCATGTGACAGTTGTATTTTGGAAGTATTCAAAAGACCAGATAAGTTTATACGCCATAAAATGTTATAAATGGCTGCAGGGATGTTGCTTGTCTTCCTTTTACCCCATTTGTAGGACGTGGCACAATCATAAGCTTGGACAACTATTTGCACATCAGCAATTCCAAGTTGTTCTACTCTTGCCATAATGCATTTCTAAATTTCATTGATATATTAGAACTCAGAGCAGTCCTTACACCTAACCACTCATTTACATTTAAACTTTCAGTATAACTAAGAAAAATAAAAAGTTGCTCTTGGTTTAAAGACAGCCTATCAATAATCAAACAGTAAAACCCAACACTCTGCACTTCCTTAGCTATGAACTTCCTTACCATCTCACCAGCAATGCATTGCAACTCATTTTGAGATTCACAGCCTGTGAAATTGATCATTTGTTTATTTTGATAAAGAAACAATCAATAATAAATACAAAAGGTGAATGATTTATAGCTTGTATATGTTACCAAACACCACACATTTCAGAGGATATCCAATACAATTATGCAATTACATAAAAAACCCAGAACAAAACCACAAATAGGCAAAAAAGTAAAAAAGATGGAGAGTGGGGAGCCAGCAGGGTGCAGAAAGAGGGAGGGGAAAGAGCGGAGAGGTCAGGTGGAATGGAAGTCTAGCATGATTTGAGCTATTTCATCATTCTTTAGCCAAATTTATGAAGAAATGGCATCCAAATGTCTCTATGTTGATAAGCTATTTTTTTACCTTTGCTGTTAACTCAGAAAGGTCTGAATACCACTGCTGTATTCTGGGCATAAGCCTACTCCTCCATTTTTGTAAAATCATGTGCTTGGTAATCATTGTGGCCTTCAAGAACCAAAGTCTTTGTGGTGCTGTTAAACATACGTTCCTAATGGAGTAGATAAATAACCTAAGAATTAATTTTCAGCTGAGGTTTGGTTGCTGAAGCCAAGCACTGTTTCCTTTCTAGTGTCCACCTCTTTCCACAACTGCCTGACTGTTGGACAATCCCATAGCATATGCATCAGGATTCCGTTTTTTTTCTTTATTGAAGTGCCAACAAATATCAGAGGAAAAGAATCTCATCTTGCACAATCTCTGTGGCATCCAATACATTTTGAATAGACTCTTTTGCTGCATAAGTGTAGCCTGAGATCCACAGAAGCATTTTGAACATTCAGTAATATGCTCTGCCATTGAGACTTTTTTAAGGGCTCTGATAAAATTCCCTTCCCATGCCTTCACAAAGAGCTCCAGACCAATGGAATTCCTCTTCATCAGTAAAGCATACAGAGTGGATGTGGGCCTGGGGAGTTTATGGATCATTTCCAAGGTTTCCAGTAGCTTTGGGGTCTCTGGCAGTTCTAGGGCATCCAGCCGAATTGATACATTAGCAAGTGTTTTAGTTGTAAGTACTGCCATTCTGTTAAGGGGGGCAGATCATATTTGTAGTTTAAGTGTTAGAAAAGAGAAAAGCCTTCATCCTTGATTAAATGTGAGAACCATATGATGCGTTTGCTCAGCCAGTTCTCCTAAATTATAGTTTTTTTTTGTTTTTTTCCAATTTACAAGTCTGGGCTACCCCAGATAGGTGCTTTGTCATAGTGGTGAGGAGGAAATTGGTGCCTCTTAGCTGAGATAGCCCAAACACTTTGTGCAGCCACCATTTTTCTCCATCGGACAAACAAGGAACCAAGCAGACCTGCAGGTGGAATTAGATGTGTTAATACACATTCATTTTCCACCCACGTGGCCATATGGTGGTAGCATGCTGGAACCAATGTGTTGTCTTTGACATGATAAAAGCATAATAGTAATTTTGTAGGTTGGGATTTCTTGTTGCAGACATTTGGTGTGCTGGTTGGGCAGAATGTTGTTTGGCTTTGATTATAAACTGCTCAGTAAGATACAAACATGAAAGCAAAGCAAAGCAAAGAGGCAAAACTTCATTTTTAGCTTTACATCACATGTATGTGTGCACTCAACTTATCTTAGAAAAAGGCATTACTAAAAAAAATTGCTGTTTTCCCCTACAGTAACTTCTAAGTTGTGCATAATGGTGGCACAATGTACTAGCCTGTAAGGTGTCTAGTATGCTGTCAGTGATATATCGCTGATAGCATACTGTGTATTCTGCACCAGGACTGATTAGTGTGCTCTACGTCATGACAATATATAAAGCCCTACAGGTCTAGAAACTGGGCCTGCAAGGTAGCTGACATCTCCATGCTGTCCCCTAGCAGTGGCTCTAACCAGTGTGCACACAAGTGCCCATGACTGGCTGTGGACACAGACCATGGGAAGCGCTGCCTCAAGCAATTCCATGGCTGCTGATTGGCTTCCTGCCCTATATAAACTTAAGGGGAGTTCCAGGAAGCGTTCAGGCAACCGTGTGCATTCATTTGGCTGCCATGACTGTTCCCTGCTCCTCAACTCCTGGCTTTGAGCTTTAGTTGATTTGGACTTTGCCTTCTAACTTGGACCCTGAAACCTGACTCTGACCTTTGGTATCGACCCTGGCCTGGACCCTGACTAAGCAGTCCTGCTACTCCCAGCCTCAGGTTTGCCCCTGCTCTGACCCTCAGTCCTGATTGCCTGTGTTGGGGTCCTGACACAATAACCTCAGTTTGGGTGTAAAAAAATGACACTCCATTTGAAATAAATTGCCTTGTCATAAAATAGTGATTCAATTTGATTAGAAACTGGAACTGATTATTTCTGGGAAGCACCCTTAGTGTGAAAATATTACATTCACAGTCTTGAATTTGTAATATAAACATCATCAAAATTTTGTATCCCCCAAGGACAGGGAGGTGGTTGTGATAGTGGCATCATTATCCAAAATAGCATGGCATACATTGTGTCAGAGAGTCGGTTGAGTACTAAGATGTCTCATCCAGGAATAAGCAGGACCCACATATTTGTATTTAAACAGTCCTCAAATGAGGTAGTCCATTTATAAAATAAGAATTTGCATGCTGATCAGTCTCAAGGAATTTCTTGATGAACAAGATATCTAAAATCGTACTTTGAGGTAACAGATATACCAGCTTTACATTATCAAACCAGGTAATAGTTTAATAGACAATAATTTATTGTCTTTGCCATAAATACATTTTGACTACATGTGGCCAGTGCTACTGATATTTATTAGGCTATTCACCAGTGGCCAATCAGTTTTCAAAACCAGGGACTGAACAACTCTCCCATCCCAACATTCACATGTGCGCACACAATTGAAAATCCTGTAATACGTTAATGCTATTACCTATGCTTCCTTTAACAAGACGCTTGCCAAAGAGACTGGTAAAAAAAAAAATCTCTCTCATCTAAATATTGTTAGTTTTCCTCTATGAAATTTGCCTGTCAGTGTCAACTGTTAGCATTATAATAGGATTAATATTTATATTTCTAGGACAGTAATTTTTCCTTTAACCCAACTGATAAATTGCTGTGTGCAATGAGTTTTCAGTAAGATGTATTGTCCAGTGGAAATGCCTCGTTATTAGGACCTTGCCGAATTCACTACTATGAAAAAAAAATCACAGACCATGAAATCTGGTTTCCCCAGTGAAATCTGGCTATTGTGCAGGTGGGTCGTGGGATTGTCACCCTTACTTCTGTGCTGCCTTCAGAGCTGGGCAGCCAGAGTCGTGGTTGCTAGCCAGGCACCCAGCTCTGAAGGCAGCGCCACTGCCAGCAGCAGCACAGAAATGAGGGTGGCATGGTATGGGGAAGTCATCACCTTTTTTTGTGGGGGAGGAGGGAGGGCTGGCCTCTGAGGGTGGGCAACATGGGGAACCACTATGGCACTGTGGTCACCCCTCCCTCCCCCCAGCCAGCCCAAGGCCTCTTTAACTCACAAGTGCTGGTCCCAGAGCCAAGGAGGGGCAAGGCCCAAGGTGCCTTGGCCAGGGGTTCCTACCTTGTGTCGGGCTCCAGCTGCTAGTCCTGGCTGGGCTTGGAAGGGATGGAACTTCCTCTTCTCCTGAATGGTGGGTCAGACCCACTTCCAGGAATCTCCCCCAGCCACAGGAAGCTCCGTGGCTGCTGGCTAGGAGCCCAGCTCTGAAGGCGGTGTGGCTGCCAGCGGCAGTGCAGAAGAGAGGATGGCATGATATGGTGTATTGCCACCCTTACTTCTGCACTACTGCTGGCAGCAGCACTGCCTTCAGATCTGGGCACCCGGCCAGCAGCCACCGCTCTCCAGTCACCCAGCTCTGAAGGCAACACCGTTGCCAGCAGCAGCACAGAAAGAAGAGTGGCAATACCATGTCCACCCTACAGTGGCCTTGCAACTGCCCCCGCAGCTCCCTTTTGGGTCAGGACCCCCACAGTTACAACACCGTGGAATTTCTGATTTAAATATCTGAAACTGTGAAATTTAAGATTTTTTTTTAAAAAAACTATGATTTTGCAATTTAACAAAATGGGCCATGAATTTGGTAGGGCCCTACTCATTATACCGTGACAATAATATGATCAAATTGCATTCAGCTGTGAATAGTACAGCACAGTAAATGACATGAATACTCTAATAGATGTACGATAGTGTAAAAATATTCAAGAATATGTGGGCCCCAGCTGATTACATTTTCTATTCTCTTGAAATGCCACTTCAGGAGATGAATCAGCCCATAGGTGGAGGAGGCTCAGGACAGACACAGGTCTATCAACAATAGTAGCACGTGACTAAGGAAATAATAATACTTAGCACTTTAAATGATGCTTCATATTTTCACAACAATATGCAAACATTAACTAATTAATGAATTGAGAAGTTCATGTCATGATATAAATAGTGTTAGAGTAAAACAACCTTTTGGTACTAGCAGTGAAACTCCACTGAGGTCAATGATTTTGAACTGGTGTAACTGAAAGAAAATTGGGCTCCTTGAGTTTTGTGTTGAGGTGAATAATATCACACTTTATTGCTGATAAACTAAATTAGGCCATATCATTAAAAATATGATTGCCCAACTTTGTCCCAAAAGGAAGACCTGCAATAATTTTTCTGTAGCACTCTCAACTCTTATGGCTCTGAGGGTACACTGTATACCTTATTAATTGTTTTGTTGTGTATTAAATATTAAGTATTACTGTGCTACAGGCATAGGGCATGGAATAAATAAAGGTGTTGGAAAGTAAGCATGATGCAAATAGGAAAAAAAAAAGTCCTAAAATGTGGTCATTCTCTTGAAAATCATCTTACATGGATAGTTTTTTGAGTTAATATTTATGTTGGACATCAGGCAAAGATTTCCGTGTGTTGGATGTCAATATAGATATTGCAAAAGAAACGCCATCATCTGTTTGAAGCACCTACTTGTCCCTTGGAAAGCATATATTTTCCCCTTTACCACAATATTTCTTTCTTTCTGAACTTATGCTGTATATCCTGACTCTGTGATCATGTGAATAAGTGTCACTTCTAGAAAGGTGCACCATGAGACACATGCATAGAGGTACAAAATTACCCCTTTAGACTTGAGATGTTAGTCAAAGTTTGGTACCCTGGGTTATTTCTGTTGGGAGAAGAAATAGATGATGGAGTCAGGTATCTTTGATGCAATCCTGTTTATTTACAAATAATGTAAAAAGTTCTGTTTTCCCTGAAGGCAGGAGTCAAATAATTGGAGATAGTTTCCTTGCTTACAGCTCCAAGCCCCTTCCAGCCAGCTCTCAGCCCCAAAAGCTCTCTCTGGACTTTTCTGAGGGCCATGCTAACAGTGCTTGCTCAGCCTGTGTCCTGGAGTTCTCTTGCTGTCTCTCTACTTCTCTCTCTTTTTCACAGATATTTCTACTGTAACAATACCCAACCAAACCACTCCACCCACATGTGCTTTTCTTTTAGGGTGTGATCTGTGTCTGTTTTAGGTGGAGACTATGGTTTCATAAAGGAGCTTAACTGTTTAAGAACATAACATAGGAATGGCCATATTGGGTCAGACCAATGGTTCATCTAGCCCAATATCCTGTCTTCTGATGGTGGCCAGTGCCAGATGCTTAAGAGGGAGTGAACAAAACAGGGCAACTTATCGAGTGATCCATCCCATGTTGTCCAGTCGCAGCTTCTAGCAATCAGAGGTTCAGGGACACCCAGAGCATGGGGTTATGTCCCTGACCATCTTGGCTAACAGCCATTGATGGACCTATCCTCCATCAACTGATCTAATTCTTTTTTGAACTCAGTTATCTTAAATGAAGGGCAGTGGTTACATCCATCAGCTACAATGACATTTCGCTCAACCCATTAGTTTCAGCATAGATTGATTAGGAAAGTGCATTGTTGTTTTCAGTGTAGCTTTTATTGTATGTAGCTGCATAATTTTGAATTAGTGACTGTGAGAGAGACACCCCCAAAATGTAGTAATGGTTACAACATATCAATAGTGATTATACAGGCCTAAATCCCTGAGACAACATCCCTCAGATGAGATGAGATGCATTTTCAGATTGCTAAACAGCTTGCCAAATCATAAGAATGCCAGCAAACATCTTCCGTCTGTGGTTCGGTAAATTTAAGGTTACCATATTTCTTTTCAGTTGTTGGTTGAGAGATTCAGGAAATAATTAAACCGTCTTGACAAGTAATCAAACTACTACCAAGAAATAAGTGGATTAAAAGATTCAATATAACTCTGTGGGAAGTCTAGTTCAGTGTTTCTCAAATGCGGCCACCATAGCTGCATGTGGCCACCAGGGGCTTTTTGTGTGGCTACAGGCTCCTGGGTGATGGGAGGGGGGGAGGGAAGCAGCATCTCCTCCCCTGGGGCCGTCAGCAGGGGTTGGGCCCTGACCCCCTCTGGAACCACCAACGCTGGAGAAACAGGTGTAAGTTTCCCAACCTTCCTGAGGGTGGTGGGGCTTGGGCTTCTGGCTTCAGTCTTGGGATGGCGGGCTGTAGGCTCTATCCCCTTGCTGCAGGGTTTCAGGCTCCAGCTGCGGGGCCCTGGTCCCCAGTCACACAGCAGTGGGTGCCAGCTCCGTGCTCACCACCCACCCGCTCCCCATCGCACCTGACCTCCACTGTGTCCTCTGGCCCTGGGCTTTGTTCACACGGCTGGAGGGCTCCAGCCTCAGGCTACCACTAATCCATTTCCCCAACCCTCCCACCCCACGCTGCCTCCCCCAGCCCTTCACCCACCCATCTCCATTGCATCTGGCCCCTGCTGCTTTGCTCAGTCCCCCCATCCATCTCCCAGGCACCTGCTGCCTCCCTCAGCCACTCATCCATCCTCCCCATCTCCCCTGGCCCGCTGCCTCCCTACCCACCTCCCCATTCAGGGCTTAATTTGTCCCCCAGCTTGCCAGGGCTGAGTAAGTCTGTTGTGAAAAGTGATGTTTGTATGTTTGTTAATATCACTTTTTGCTGAGTCTGCTGCTATGAAAAGTGATATTAACAAATATCAATTTTTAAATAAGCAGACTTACTAACTAGCAGGTCTTTAAAAAAGCAACCAAAAAGCAAAAGAAACAACAATAAAGAAACATTCAAAGCAGCCTTATTTGTTTCTATTCTGTTTAGATCCAGTAAAAAATAGAGACAACTGTACATTATTTTTATTACTGAGTCTGCAAAAAACCCTACATAAATAAATTACTATGATTTGGACATGTATATGTGCATATTTGTTTGTTTGTTTTTCCTAAAGTTAATTAAGTATTTTAGGAAAAATTGTCGGAGCATCCACCATCAAGAGTTGGTGGCCACACTCTTGAGGCCACCAAAAAATTTGTTGTGTGAATCCCTGGGCTAGTTAAAGCTTTGAAGAGATCCTCTTGACTGACAAAGGGCATCTGAAGAGGAAATTCTGTTTCTCAATAAGTATAGCCACAAGGTGTTATGGTATTGTCTATGTTTTAAAGTTAATGTTGATTAATGAACATACCTACCACATGATGAATAGAGGTTTAAAAAGTATGTTCTATATGTTTATATACAATACTGGGAGAAACATTTTTTGTGCTGAAGATGTTTTCTGCCTATTGGCTTTTCAAGGTAAAAAGTTTCATGAGAAACTGCATGGCCAAAAAGGCTTGTCAGCTGCTTGACACAGCTCTGAGGTATGCATCCGAATAACCCAAATTTAAGAATCAAGAAGAATTGATAAACATTTGATAATGCAGCAAAGAGTCCTGTGGCACCTTATAGACTAGAATACCCACTTCTTCACCCACGAAAGCTCATGCTCCAATACGTCTGTTAGTCTATAAGGTGCCACAGGACTCTTTGCTGCTTTTACAGATCCAGACTAACACGGCTACCCCTTTGACATTTGATAATGGGTACTGATATAATGACTAAAGATATATAAAGCTGCTTTATCACTTTGATGTTGAACCAAATTTAACATGTTGGAAAACATGACTCAAGTTGCTATACTATGGACTAATAAGCTATAAACCATCAGAAAATATGTAGAGACTTTACATAAAGGTCAGAGAACTTCAAAATAGACGTCACAGAGAAGAGGCATTGTACTGGCTCATGGAACAGAAATTTGTCATGTCAGCCAATGAAGTTACAACACACTGAATGAAGGAGCCCCTCTTAAGATTTGCAAAGATTGCAGAGCTGTGAATACCAAAACAGGAGGCCCTAGAAAAATACCAGGCAGATAGCTTGAACAGCTGAAATTCAAAATGTAGAACTTTTATTGCATAATATATTGGCATGTGGAAATTCAGGAATTAATTAAAACCCAGTGGTAGTGGTAATTACATTTAATATTAAAACCACAAAAAGATGCTTTATTTTTTCACTGGGCAATCAAACAACGATCTCATTCCATGAAATGAAGCTAGTGTTCTGACTGATCCACATCAGCTTTTCAGAATGGGAACCTGTTGCTGCAATACCCATCAAAATTAAATAAAAGAAGTAAGATGGCTTCAGAAAATCATTTCCGATAAGAAAAACAAACAAAAACCCAACAACCAAATGAACAACCCCCACATAATTAGATATGCTAATTGTTTAAATTTCTAATTTTAGAATGGTTTTTCTTTGAATTGTATGGTAATTAATTCATAGAAAGCTGGATTGGCAAATTGATAAGGAACTGTATTAAGGATCCATATTGGTACAGAAATTACTTCTCCAGAATAGTATAGAATTAAAATGGTAAAATGAATTTATCATCTGGTGATAAGAATTTGATTTATTACCTTTTGATAAGTTCATTCATTTGAACTTTGCAAACACTACTGAGACCGTTTAAGTAATTTTGTTCATCTTTCAATTCTAATTTTATTAACAAAACATATACATTTGTAGAAGACCTGAGTCTGTAATTAGCAAAAGCACCAAAAAAAAAAAAAAGTAAATTCTAGAGACTTGGTATGGTTAATTAAAATCAGTTGATCAGAATCTGTTTTTAACCATATATACTCTAAAAGTCTCAGACAGCACTAGGATGGAGAATTAATGGCTAAACATGTAATTGGGAAATAGTGTTGTTTCAATCCCATTTAAAAAAGGAGTCTTCTAGACCTCCTATTTTAGGGTCGTGTGTTTGGACTTTATATTGCCATTATCATTCAAAAATACAAAATCATTCATAATCTTTACAGAGTCTTCTTTCTCAATGACATTGCTAATGCAGAGTTGTGGAATAACTCCTTGAAAACCAGTGTGCATCAAGGGAAGCCTTATTTTCAATTAGAATAATTAAGATATTTAAATATATTAGGATCAGGAAACATTCTAAATAACAAGGGCTTCATGGGAGAAAAGAAAGTCCTAAATACCTTTGAAACTTTAACTATGCTATAAAAAAAGGACAATTGAAAACAGATCAGATTAGAGTTACTGCAAATATGGATATTCTTTTCATGAACTGAATGCAGTTCTAGACTTTAGATAGACATCATTTCAATGTGTGGAATCACTGCAGAATTTAAGAACAAGGAGGTTAGATTTTGAACTTTCCTGCATCTGATTCTGTTGCTGGTAATGTTACTGGAGAATACAAAGCACAGCAAACTCCTGTGACTTAAGAAGGAAATGAATGATCAGCCTTTAAATAAAATTAATTGAGTGCTGCTGGTGTGTTACTTTCTGTATAAAAAAAGATTCAAAGAAATAGAAAATAGAGTAAATCACTATTTAGTTCTAGTAAAACACAACATGAAGTATAAGTAGTATCATGACTTCCAAACAATCAGGAAGACATGAATTATGGGTTATGCTTGTTTCCTTAATAGGAGGGGATGGGGAAATAAAGGCGTTCACACGGATTTTATATCCTAATATGACTTATTTACAGGTATATACACTTTCAAACAGAGGTATTTAATGGTGAAAACAAAGAATATTTATTTTTTTAAAAAAGAAAGCAACTAGGGATACAAAATCTCAGCCAAATATTTTTTCTCTCTCCTAGAACTGTTGGGGAGGGAGTAAGCAGAGTCCCTGCTCCCCTATAAACTAGCAAATGGAGCAGTAAGGGAAGGAGAGGGGAGGTGTTGTGAACACCTTAAAGGGGTGCAATGGTTTGTACTCTCTACAATGGGGAGCTTCAGGATGATTCTCTGAGGCTGAATATTGCCTGATGCATGCTCTTGAGTAGTGCAGCTCTACGCTGCACCTCATTACAGGCTGTGACTGTTTGCCACAATCTAGCCCTGGGTTTGTAGTTGTTGATTAATAGATTCAAAGACCAGGAGGGACCCCTGTGAGCTCCTAGAGCATATCTTTTAGATAAACATCCAATCTTGTTTTTAAAATTGCTGGTGATCAAAAATCTACCATGACCCTTGGTAAATTGTTCCAATGGTTAATTGCCCTCATTCTTAAAAAAATTATGCCTTGTTAACCTTTTTGTTTGGAGATGAGGATATTTATACTATAGCCAGGTCAAGCATTGTATTGAAAATGCAGGGTGTGAATAATAAAAGACTGGATTCTGCAATCTCTGTGCTCATGAACCCACACTCCCTACAGTGGGACTTCCATTAATAGAATGCTTGCAGTATTTGGCCCAAAACATATCTCTTTCATCCCAAAGCATCTCTGCAGACACTGGGAGCAAGTACAGACAGCATTACCATTCATTCCTGGCCATAGCTTGTTCCTTCATTAAGCTCAGCCTGGTCATGTTTCTACGGACAATGAATCACAACCAAAGTCAGGCTACAGACCAGATGGTATTTGCATTATTTTCTTTGGCGTCCTATCATCTGTTTGTCTTCTGCAGCTCATAATCTTTTCTGGTAGTCAGTCCTGTACTCTGATTTCACATCCTGCTCTCCTTCTTTCTTCTTCATTTGACTTAAAAATCGTTCCACTTTACACTGTCCATCTTTCGAAACACTCTCACCTCTACTGCCTCCAGCCTTTTATTTTATTTTATTCAATGCAGCTGCTTCCAATCCATAAATTAATAGTGTTAGTACACTGGTCTGATAAATATATACAATTCTCTTATGTGAATAGTCTCCTCTGCTCTTCTAGCTTTCTTAGTTGCAAAATGGAAGCATACGATCCAACTGTTTAATGGAAAATAAGGTCCATTTCAGGCTCTATTTAAGATTTAGGTAAAAGTTTGAGTTGTTTTTTTTATACCATATGAATCTTTTTATCCAAGTCTTAAAAATTGCCATTTATTTTCTATAAATACTGTCTTATAATTCCTATTTCTCTAATACTCTATTAGCTTAATATAAAGATACAGATCCAAATCATGCGCTAGTGTAAATAGACACAACTCCATTGACTTCAATGGAGCTATGCCAGGTTTAACTTCGTTTTCAGAAGTTTCCTCTGTTTGTTGGTTCATTTTATGTTCATGCACAGAAGAGTGTGTGCTGCTTATATGCATTACTGTGCAATCAACCAGTTAGCAATTTAGATACCAATGCAGTTTAGCCTCATTTACTAGTCAAGTAAAACTCCTAGACATTTATCACATTTGATCTAATCTGCAGCATTGTTTCAGTTGCTGAGCTACTGAGTGCTTCAAAGTTTTTTTGTAGTGAAAATATGGTAGGTGCAAAATACATTACATTTTTGACAGCTGGTGTGTTGTCATTCAGGAATGTCACAAAATGCAAATATGATCAGGAGACAGTTGACTCATCTCTAGTTGGCTGTCTTGTTGACATGTTTTGGTAGGTATGAGTTATTTGCAGTTGCCCTTGGGAGGTTATATAAATCCCCTCTACAATAGATATTTAGGCTCTCGATTAAGAATTGTGGTAGGTTCGTCTCTTTTTAAATAAGGATTACAATGTGTTTCCATGACTACATTGCTGTTAACATGGCCTTTTGAGAACATAAAAATGGAATATATTTTTGAATGATACAGAGAAATTTGTGTAACAGGAATGCACCAAAAAAACTTGCTTACTAGATGTGGTCTTTAGTTAAAAGTCAAATAAAATGTACAATAGATACTGTACTTTAAAGTGACTACTTAAGATGGGATATATTAGAAATGGTCTTTAGGGGGTGTTTCACTGTCATAAAATTCTATTGTATTCTTCTCTATTCAGGTTACTGTACTGCACCCATCACTGTGGTATATAAGTACCGTCCAGAGGTTCAGTAAATGACATGATGAGCTTCTGTCATATGTGGTTCTTTCTAAAACCAATCTCTGCCCCAAGACAGCTTACAAACTCAGTTTAATACAAGATGCAACACAGGTGGATGGAACAACTGGAGTAAGGAGAGGGAGAATGAGGTAGTAATAATACACATATGGTTTTATATATAGCAGTGATATGCATAAATTGTTGTAACAGAGGGGTGGGATTTTTTTTTTAAATGTTTTGAATGGTAACCATTGTTTTAGCTCATCACCTGCTCATCAATTATGATCTGGCAATATTTCACAGGCATCATGACAGAAGTGAGTGTTCAGGAGGGTTTGAAAGAATAGTGTAGTGCAGGTGTTCTCAAACTGGGGGTCGGGACCCCTCGGGGGGGGCGAGGTTATTACATGGGGGGGTCAATAGCTGTCAGCCTCCACAAAAAAAAATATTTATCATGGCAGGCATCCTACCTAATGTGTGACGTGAAAAAGCACAGAGGTACTTGTGAGATAAACAGACTAATTGTCAATAAAGACTGGAAATGATGGAGCAAAAGCAGCAGACAATGACATAATAGAGGATATAGATTGGATGGCCCTTGCAACTCAGAGGCGGAAGCTCGTGTTTAGTGTGATGAATAGGGAGGGGAACTAGTGTAAGGAATTAAAATGTTGTGCACTAGCTTTTTAATTGGTCTCGAAAAGGACAAGGTTTAGGCGTCAAAACCAAGAGAGGACAAGGGCCTGGATAAGAGTTCTGACTATGGAATGTGTCGTTCCTTATGTTGTGGAAGTGCCTGAGTGGGGACCCATTGTATTTGGTACTCAGCACTTTGAGATGCAGTCCCTATTGTGAGTTGCTTACAGTCTAATTTAAGACGAGACATGAAAAGTAAGTGTGACAAATGGTAGGAGGTGAGAAAGAGGATGAGGGGAACAGTGAGATTTTACAGTTACATAGGCCAGCTATGTGCACAAGTTGAAATTTCCAAACAGTTTAGGAGTATTGGGTTGTGTCTGTTGTCTTTTTTTGCCCCTGATTTAGTTACTGATCATCAGTACGCTTATTTCTTTTATATTTAGTACATAATTTATGTATGGCTTATATATTCGTAATGATCTGCAGAGAACCTGTTCCTATTTTTTATTTTGTATTACTACTTTTATTAATGGGCACCATTACAACGTTGAAAAATCTAATGGGCAGTGAATGAAGTAAAATGGTGACAAGTGCTGAAAGTTGGGGGTGATCAAATCAGACCCAGCAGCTGGAGAAAGGATTCTAACTTGTGAGAAATGGCATCCAGGAAGATATGAGGCTGAGAGGAGGCAGTCAGGAGCTACTACTTGAACTTTTGAAGGGACCATGATCTACCTTCGTGCAGGAAAATTTTCTGGAATTTGATATGATCAGGTGGCATTGATATGAACAGAATATACACACACATCATATAGTCCAAATTAGCTGCCTTCTTGCCATTTGGTTTTCTTGGTAACTCAAATAACAATAAAGCATAAATGCCAGCAAAAGCATTCAACCCTGAGCTCTAGAATTCCAAGAGTTTTCACCGAGGAGCCTCTTCCATCCAATCCCGTAGCTTCCAATGCCTCAGATAGACATCCTCTGAGTTCTCGGTTGGAGCTATGAGATGTGCCAGTGTGACTCAGACAAAATTTTCATCATTATGTAGGGTTTCTAGCATCCGAACTTAGATAGTCAACAAAGGAGCTCTGTGTTATCCTACAATTTCCCAGAACCTGCCACCCAGTTAAAACTACATTCTAAGTATTATTGTCATTATTTTGTTACAGATGAAATGACATGAGACTCAAAATTACACACATAGTAAAATATACCAAGTGGGTATTTTATCAATTACATCAATGTACTTGTGTCAGGGGAAATGATTTTTCTCTACTAAAGACATATGAGCCAGAGAAAGACTCTTTGATTTCAGATTTTATGTAACATTCTGTTTGCAATTAGCAGGGTTCCAGATGTTAATGCATAGTAAAAAAAATCCCTTTAAAATCATTTACGTTTCTCATCAGAATACACCAATGGTTTATGTTCCCAAAACTCAATCTAAAATATTTTTTTCTGAGGTTGAGCTTGAACTGAGTGGATTTGTTCATCATTTTACCTCTAATTTTAGTTGTTTTTCCAAGATGAAAAGGCTTCTTTTGTTCATAGATGTTTACTTCTATGTCATACATTCTGCTGTTGAGTAAACATTTGGAAACCATCTTGTGCAACTATTTTTAGTGACTTATTGAATAAAACACATCTCATTACTTTGTCAGGGTAGAGCGTTCCTAGCTATTTTGACAGAGAATGTTTCTTCTGTCTCATTGTCGCATTTATCCTGTGGAGAAAATCCCTTAGAATGGGAAGGGTAAAGAGTGGTAAATTCTAATCTGTACTCTTTAGATCAAAATACAGGCACTTGTGTGGAATGTTTTTCTCTGCTGATCAACAGGAGTGTTCACCAAAGCAATGCAGAGCCAACAGCCTCATCCCCACGCCAAAACATCCTCTCTCAACAACCTCTGTCATCTCTCAATGAATTTTCCTCTGCCCATTGGGTTGGTTCAAGAAATCAGTTTCTTCATCAGATGATTTTGTGAGCATGTTTTAACTTGATACAAATACCCATTTATACACAAAAATGGATGAGGCTTTTTTTTTTAAACAATTAACAAAATCATCCAAAGCACAGGAGTTGGTGGTGATGGGGGACTTCAGCTACCCAGACATCCGTTGGATAATCTGTGCCCTGCTGTATTATTTTCCCAACAAGTTTTTGGAATGCATTGGAGACAATTTTCTATTTCAAAAGATGGAGATAGCCAGGGGAGAGGCTGTTCTAGATTTGATTTTGACAAATAGGGAGGAACTGGTTGAGAATTTGAAAGTGGAAGGCAGCTTGGGAGAAAGTGATCATGCAATAGTAGAATTCATGAGTCTAAGGAATGGTCGCAGGGCAAACAGCAGAATAAAGAAAAGGGATTTCAAGAAGGCAGACTTTAACAAGTTCAGGTAGACTTGCTTCCCATGGGATCTTACCGAAGGGGAAAAACTGACAGAATTGGCAGTTTTTCAAAAAGACATTAAGGGCACAAGAGCAAACTATCCCACTGCATAAGAAAGACAGGAAATATGGGAAGAGACAGCCCAGCTTAACCTGGAGATCTTCAATGGTCTGAAACTCAAAAAACTCTCTCGAAAGGGATATGGGGATAATAGTGGATCACAAGCTAAATATCAATCAATATGTAAATGTTGCAAAAAAATAAAAAAAGCGAACATCATTCTGGGATGTATTAAGAGGAGTGCTGTAAGCAAGACACAAGAAGTAATTCTTCCACTCTATTCCATCCTCATAAGGCCTCAGCTGGAGTATAGTGGCCAGTTCTGTGTGCCACATTTAGGAAAGATGTGGACAATTTGGAGACAGCCCAGAGGAGAGCAGCAAAAATGATTAAAGGTCTAAAAAACATGACTGAGTGGGGACATAAATTTTCAAGTACATAAATGGTTGTTACAAGAAGGGGGGGGGTGAAAAAATTTTCTTGTTATCCTCTAAGCGTAGCACAAGAAGCAAGGGCTAAAATTGCAGCAAGGGTGGTTTAGGTTGGACATTAGGAAAAGCTTCCTAACTGTCAGGGTGGTGAAGCACTGGAACAAATTACCTAGGGAAGTTGTGGAATCTCTGTCACTGGAGGTTTTTCAGAACAGGTTAGAGAAACACCTGTCAGGAATGGTCTAGTTATTACTTACTCCTGCCTTGAGTGCAGAGGACTGGGCTAGATGACCTCTTGAGGTCCCTTCCAGTCCTACATTTCTATGATTCAATGAAAATACTCAATTTACACTCATTAAGCCAAATTCTTCCTATATGCTTATAGTTTTTTAATAAAGCTTTGTATGTGCATAACTGAGGGCAGCACTGACCTTTAATGGGATAATTCTTGATAGTATGAAATTCTATGTAAAACTAAGTACTTTTCAGTTTATATATTTGCTATAAATACACAAATTTATGTGTATAATCTATACATTTCCAGAATTTCAAACATGTATTTTTGAAAACTTTACTCATACCTTAAAATTTTCTAGCTTCCAAATATTTGTTTTATAAGTACAGTATTGTATTATAGAAATATAGAAAAACTTGAAGCAACTCATTTGTCTTTACAATGACTTTATTTTAAAACAAAAGTTTTGGAAAATTTTCAAAAGCTACGAAGTGCCTTAGGAGCATAAATTCCATTATAAAAATGACTTAGACCTTTAGGAGCTGAAGTCTCATTGAAAATCACTGGAAATTAGGCTATTAAGTAGCGTTGCCAACTTTTTAATTGCACAAAACCGAACACCCTTGGCCTGCCCCTGCCCCCTTCTCTGAGGCCCCGCCCCTCACTCACTCAATCCCCCCTCCCTCCATCACTCGCTCATTTTTACCAGGGTGGGGCAAGGGGTTGGGGTACAGGAGAGGGTGAGGGCTCTGGCTGGGGGTATGGACTCCGGGGGCCTCCAGAAATGAGGGCTTCAGGGTGCGGAAGGGGGCTCTGGGGTGGGGCAGGAGCTTATGGTGCGGGCTGCAGGTGGCGCTTCCTGCAGGGGGGTCCCCGGAAGCAGCGACATGTTCATCAGCTCCTAGGTGTAGCGGCAGCCAGGTGGCTCTGCGTGGTGTGCACTGCCTCCATGCGCAGGTGCCACCCCCACAGTTCCCATTGGCTGTGGTTCCCGGGCAATGGGAGCTGCAGAGCTGGCGCCTGGAGCAGGGGCAGTGTGTGGAGCCTCCCTGACTCCCCCTGCACCTCGGAGTCAGAGGGACACCTTGCTGCTTCTGGGAGTCATGCGGAGCCAGGTAGGGAGTCTACCAGCCCCGCCGACCGTACTTTTAACGGCCTGGTTAGCGGTGTTGTTCGGAGCCATCAGGCTCCCCTTTTAACTGGACATTCCGGTCAAAAACTGGACACCTAGCAACCCTACACTTAAGTCACTTAAGCACTTTAAAAATGATACCCTTAAGGAACTATGCTTGTACAATATTAAGTATTAACTTTGCCAGTCTAATAGTATTGAGGTCTGATCCTACACCACTACATTCAGTAGTAGTTTCACCATTGATTTCTGTGGTGAGGGTTGTGCCCTTAGTGAACAAAGTTAATCTACCATTACCTTAGTTGACAATATCATCTTAAAAAATACACAAATATTGTTATTGATACCTTCTCATTGCAACTAATTGAGGTTGAGTTGGCTCTTTGGCTATACAAATTCTTACGCTACTTTAAAGAGAATTAAAATGTGTTTAACACGTTTGGTTAATAAATACACAAAATTGTAAAATACATTAAATAAAATTACTAAGTAATAGTCATAGAGTTTAAGGCCAGAAGGGACCACCAGATTAAATAGTTTGACCACCTGTATAGCACAGGCCATTGACAGCACCCATACTCTATACACAATGACCAAAATTAGCCCACAGGAGACTAAACTATTAGGTGCCACTGATAGAGAATAAGAGGAATAGAGGGGCATCACAGCCCAAGGCCCCTGCAAGGGCAGGGAGTTAAGAGAGATAGATATGGAAGGAGAAATTCAGTTTTAAGTATTTCATGGTATTTCCAAACTGAAGCTGTATTTTATGGTTTATTTTATCAGATCCTACTTGACTGATCTATAAAATAACTTGGATAATCTATTTGATGCTGTATATTTGCAAAGACCAGGTAAGACTATGATAAAAAGGGCCAAATCCTGGTCCCTGGCTTGCCCCATACTGGCAGCACAAAAGATGGATCTTTATTCCCAAACAGGGCAGCTGGGGATTCCCCTGATGTAGGCAGAATTCCCCAAGTGGCATAAAGCACCGTAACAACATCCATTTCCCTTTTAACCTCAGGCATATGGGGATGTTCCTGGGAGAGCTGCAGCCAGAGCCAGAGTATGATTTACTCAGAGCAGTTCCCAGGGAGGCTGCACTAGATGGTGTAATTTAGGGGAAGACTGGCCTAAGGTCCACTAAGGGCTGGTTTCATCCCAATTGTGGTAAGTATCAGGGTGCTGAATCATGGCATAGAGTCACCTTTCTCTCCATACCCAGACTGTACACTGAACAACAGCTCAGCTACAGACAGACATCTAGTCCAAAGTCAATAGTTAACTGCATTTTTAGGCACCATATTAAAAAGCAAAATTTTAAACATCCTTGCACAGTGTCGTCTTTAAAAAGACAATAGATGGGTACCAGAATGTTTCCTTTGTTAAGGTGTCACTCAGAAATTTTGTTATACTATGAATCTGAAGTCAGAAGACTTTTCCGCTATGAATTTGGTGTTGGATTGACAGTAAAATAAAGATTTAATTGACAGCTTGAGTGGATGGAATTGCAGAGAAGTTTTCAGGAATAAATGGTTGCCTTTTATTTTATTATGTTAGTAGAACTCTTCAGTACAATGACAACATCTTCATACAGTACACTGTTGATTAGTAAAAAAACTGAAATAAAAAACTTTACCTCTTGGGCAACACAAAAGATGTTTGAAATACAAAGCTGGCAGCTTCTATGCCAGATCTTAAGGTGTGTCTGCACCATAGCCGGAGGTGTGATTTGTAGCTCATGTAGATATACCTACACTAGCATGGGTGGTCGGTGACCCGGCCATTGGGGGAGGCTAGCCCCTGCCCCTCCCCTTGTGTCCAACACCCCATCCCTCCCCATCTGCCCCCACATCTTTCCCTCCTCCCCCCGCAGGAGCCCAGAGCACCCCCACCGCAGCCCCTGGCCCCAGCTCCAGGCAGCCAGGGGGTGAGGCCCCAGCCCTGGTGAACCAGGCGACAGCATTTCTGACCCCATGGCTTCAGGTGGCGTGGCCCCAGCACCAGCCATCCTAACTCCTTATGGGTGGCAGGCCGGCCAGCCAAGGCAGAGCACTCTGGGAACCACAGGTCGGGGCCTGGCCTGGGAGCAGAGTGTGGGCAGGGCCACACTAGGCTGTTTGGGAAGGCACAGGCTACTCCTGCCTATGATACCCACCACCCATATACACTAGTTTTAATGTAGTTAGCTTGCTGAAAAGAACAGTGAGGATGTAGCAGTGTGGGCTTCAGTGCTGGCTGCACAAGCCTGCCTGACTCCTCACCCCGGGAGGAGTACTCACTTTTGTGGCCCATGCTGCACTGTCTTCACTGCTATTTTTAGTGCGCTAGCTATGTTAAAGCTAGAGTGGGTACCTCTACATGAGCTGAAAATCACCCCCCCCCCAGCTGCAGTGTAGATCTTGCTTTCGAGTTTCATCTGGAATAGAAAATTTTAGGAGCCTTTGATAGTTCTGAGATGAGACAATTCACAGTAAAATATTTTACTAGCATAATATGGAAAAACTATAGACAAGTGGTTTAAGAACAACTCTGCTTGGAGAAAGACAAACTCTCTCTGAGTATCAGGGCTATAAACTCCAATTAATTCCAGCTTCCAAATAAAATAGTTAAATATCCATTTATTTCAAAGTAGCATTTAATCGGTAAACTGATGTTTCACTGCCTTTGGCAATATTTTTTTTATGTCTGAAGCATGAGCAGAGCAGAACTTAGACTATCACGTAGGTACATACTAAATAAATAAAAATAGTAGGCAGAGTACAGGAAGTTAGTGTGGAAGATATGCAATTGTTTTTGCCAATCTGGGAACAGCAGCCTTGAAAGCAAGTGTGAAAATGTGTACTACTTTAATGCATAAATGATATACTTTGTCACTGACTTCTCATTAAGTGTGCACAACTTCTGGCTAGCCTGTTATGGTTAAATTGTTTGCACTGAAGGGCATGTTTTCTTTCATGTAGTTTAGCATAGTTTAAAACATATTCAAGTCACATCTGTGACATGAAATTATTTATGACTTAATTGTTTCCTCTTTGCAGTGAAACTGGAAATGGGGCAATATAATGATGCTTGGAACTTCCTTGACTGCCCAAGGGTAGAGCTGTGCAAATCCTTCCAATTTTGGCTGGAAGTGGCTTTAAAGGGGTGTTTGTATGGTGGGTTTTGAAGAACCCATTCTCATGGGTTTGCAGGTGCTAAAGTTTGAAAAACTTTGAATTCAGAGTCCCTATGTCTCATTCTCGATACATAAGGTAGGTAAGTTAAGCTCTTCATTGCCTTTGCTCTATGTATGATCCCACAATTTTGCAGATGGAATTAATACACTAGGCTACTACCTTGAAAGTAGATTTGCAGGCTAGGCATCTCTGATATACTGTTTGTGTGTTGCATACACAACACCTCAGGGATCTTAGATACAAAGTGAAACAGTGTGGGGCTAAAATAACTTCCACTTACTTATGGAATTAATAATGTACTACTAAAATGCTACTTACCACAATGACAGAGAGACTTTACTTCTCTGGTGCGCTATTTTTTGTTTGTGTGTGTGCGTGTGTGCTGACTGCACATGCATTGATAGTTCAGGAATGTTTGTCTTCAAAAACTTTGAGGAATGACTATAATGATGGTTCTCCACCAATAGCTGCTCTCAGCGATAGTATCAAGGGACCTCATGCTGCCAGCACTGATTGCCTGCAATACAAAAGGTGAGATTGTCAGCTGGTGTAAATTGATGTGGTTCAATGGAGTGGCACAAATAAAACTGGCACACCAGTGACAGTTTTGGTGCATTATGTGTGGAAAACTCCAAGTATCCCAAAGCCAGGAAGCTTGCTGGTCTTTTCCTGGATGTACTGTAGCAGAACACTCTGATCTTTTTCTGAAATCTATTTTCTGACACTAAATAGTGAGTGTAGTATATGGAGACCCAAAATAGATTAGAACTGAGAAAGGAGATCTTTTATTCTGATACATGTTCATATAGACAACTAATCAACCTTCCTCTTGGACAAACTTCCTCGCAACTCTCTGCCCCCCAATCCCTCTGAACCTGCTGGAGCATGCTTAGTACAATCATAGGGCTTCTAACAGTCAATAGGTATTCTCATATTGGCTACCAAGTGACAATAAGCATAACATAAATATCTGCAACATTACATTCCTCCCCTTTACATTATTAATATTATTATTAGTAGTAATAAACTTAAAAACAAAACTTATAACAAAAACAAAACAAAACATTCTAACTAAAAGTCTGAGGTAGAGTACCCTAATCCTCAGGCAATTACAAGGGATTATTCTGCCTTCTCTATCATAATTGCTTTACTACCACAAATCCAGTATGTCTCTAGGTTTGGGAGATCTATTGGACTAACACAGTGGAGACACCTGTGGTCCTTGATCAGTAGCTGGTGCAGAACGGCTTTCTAATAATACCACCATCTCTGCAGGCTTAACTTCCAAGGCTGCTGTAGTGGTTGGTATGGGGTCCTCAGCCATCTCACTATTTCTGGATGTAGTAACTGGGTAGTCTAATGACTCCATAACACGTGGCATCTCAATATCCAAATAAGAATTCTCTACAGTAACTCCTTGTAGCACTGCAAACGAACCTGACTGTGATGTCAACGAATGTGACTCCCATCTGGTAACTCAGTCACCCAAGAAAGTGGTCTTGTCTGTGCTATGAGGCGACCTGATAACCAGTGAGGGCCATTGTGAAAATTAAGAGCCTATACTGCATTACTTAAACATCTCCAAGAACATTAGGTGTAAGCATCATAATATGACTCTTGTGCTGTCTTGCTTTTCCTTCACCTTAACAGTTTCATCGTGGTGTAGGGAGCTCAGATGAGTTCTTAGTATCCTTCCCATTAAGAGTTCTGCAGATGACTTTCCTGTTGTGGCTTGTGGCGTCACGCTATACTAGAAAAGAAGCTGGCCAGTTTAGCTTCTATGCTACCATATGCCAACTTCTTATGATTTGCAACACCTACTCAGCTAGGCCATTTGAAGAAGGGAGGCAAAGTGCACAGTTCTAAGGTGTTTTATGCTATTTTATTTCATTGATTCCTGAAATACAGCACCAGTGAACTGAGTACCATTGTCCCTCACTACTGTCTCAGGCAATCCAAAAGTGAAAAATGTACGTTGAAGTTTATCAGTTGTAGCCTGCACTATACAGGAGGGCATTATGTGTGCCTCAATCCATTTTTTGAATAAGCATCAGTTATTAAAAACATTTTCCCCATACATGGGCCAACCTAATCTACATGAAGCCTCACCATGGTTGCTGAGGCCACTCCAGTGGGTGCAAAGGAACTTTTGGTGGAGAATGGCGACTGGATTGGCAAACCACACACTGTTGCACAACAGTCTTGATCTCCTGATCCATTCCTGGCCACCACATATAATTGTGTGCAAACACATTCATGCGTACAATGCCAGGATGTGCTTCATATAATCAGTTTATCTCTACTGGTCTACTGACTGGAAGTATGATCACCCAGGACCTTAACAATAATCACCTGTCTTGGACACTAAGACTCCATTTGGAGTACTGTGCTTACCCTCTCTGTCCAACCACTTGTAACCATCCTCTGTACTGGAGACAACAGTGCGGGTCTCTGAGTCTCTTTTTTTTATCTGAAGGGTAACCGTGTTAGTCTATATCCACAAAAACAACGAAGAGTCCGGTGGCACCTTAAAGACTAACAGATTTATTTGGGTATAAGCTTTTGTGGGTAAAAAACCCCACTTCTTCAGATGCACGGAGTGAAAATTACAGATACTGGCATAAATATACTGGCACATGAAGAGAAGAGAGTTACCTTACAGATGGAGAACCAGTGTTGGAAAAGGCCAATTCAATCAGGGTGGATGGGATCCACCCCCAATAATTGATGAGGAGGTGTCAATACCAAGAGAGGAAAAATTGCTTTTGTAGTGAGCCAGCCAGTCCCTATTCAAGCCCAAATTAATAGTGTTAAGTTTGCAAATGAATTGTAGCTCTGCAGTTTCTCTTTGAAGTCTGTTTTTCAAGGTTTTTGTTGTTGAAGGATGGCTACTTTTAAATCTGTTATTCAATGTCCAGGGGGATTGAAGTGTTCTCTTACTGGCTTTTGTATGTTTTGTAAGGTGCCACCAGACTCCTCATTCTTTTTATCTGTGCTGCATTGATTAGAAAAGTGGACAGTAGTTCAACAAGGAGGATTTCTGTAGGCTGCGGTACTTTGGACATGCTCTCTGGTAAAGGAAATCTACTCAGAGCATCTGCATAAGCCAATGCTTTTCCAGGTTTATAATCAAATGCATAGTAATAAGTTGATCTGGTGAGACACCATCTCTGAATTCTGGCAGATGCCACAGGTTTGCTCTCACCAACCAGATCTTTCAGAGGTTTATTATCTGAGTGTATAACAAAATGCTTACCATATAGGTAAGTGTGGAACTTCTAAATCCAAAAAAACCACTGCTAGCCCTTCTCTTTATAGTTGGGAATTTCTTTCTGCTGGAGCTAGTGACTTTGATGCATAACTGGTGGATGCTCAAATCCATCTGGTATTTGGTGGGCTAGTACCACTACCATCCCATACGGTGAATCATCACAAGATAATACTAGTTCTTTCTGGCTATTATAATGAACCAAAAGGTTAGCAATTTCTTTGCTTCTGCACAAGTGTTTTTTTTTTTTGACCAGTGGAATTTTATGCATTCTGTAACAGTTGTGTAATGGAGCCAATATGGATGCCAAGTTGGGTAAAAAAATTACCATAATAATTTGGCAGGCTCAGAAAGAATTCAGTCTGGACTCTGACTCTGGTGGTGGTGTCACGGTAATGACCCATAGCTTCTCTTTTACTGGAGGTAAGCCATTTGCATCAGTTTTATGTTCCAAGTAAATTACGTCACCAGCCTGAAAAATACACTTCTCCCTCATAAGATGCATGCCTACATCAGCCAATTTTTGTAGTGCCCACTCCAAGCTTTTCAAGCTTTCTGACTCAGATTCCCTTGTAATCAGGTTATCATCAAATTATACACAGACATTTAGTATACCTTGGAATTAATTGTCCATGCCTAGAGCTGGTGACACTCTGAATGGGTGGCAGTTATAATGAAACAACCCTTTGGGATTATTGATCATTACATTTTAGATCTATTGTCCAGAGCGATTTGGGAGTATGCCTTAATTAAATTGATTGATTTTTGTGAAAGTTCCCCCTGCCAATATGGTAGAGTACATGTCGTCTCTCTTAGGGAGTGGGCATGTATCTAACATGGCCACATGGTTGACCATGACCTCGTAGTCCCTGTGTATCCTCACTCCTGTCTGATTTCAACACTGGGACACTAGGATCAGCCCAGTCTGAAACTATGGATAGGCTCAATAATATCAGCTGCCTGTAGTCTATCGAGTTCTTGGTCTACCTGATGTCACATGGCATAGGGTACTGGCTTTGGCTTAAAGAAACATGGTTTAGCATCTGAAGCCATGTAAATTCTGGCACTGACCCCTTTCAAAGTATCAAGACCCTCCCTGAACAGCTGGCTCTTTTTTTCCCCTCTCTCTCTTTCAAGAAGTGTTTCTATGCTTGGTGTATGGAAATGATTGACGTCTGCCCAGTTAGGTTTTGATACTTTAAGCAGTCTTATCTCATGAAGCTCAGACCTTTCCCCTTCAGTACTACTAAAGATAAGCATAGCTTCTGGTCCCGGTCCACATTGACAATGCCTCTTACTGGAACTCGTTCTCCTGTATATGTATGTAACACTACATTTGCTGCTCCCAACTGTGGTGTATTCTCCTTTGCCACAACTGGTGATAAGTAACCTCACTGATTATAGACAAAGAAGCTCCTATATCAGTCTCCATGCTTATTCTTTGTTTATTAATTGTAATATCCACTTGCAGTGGCTCCTCCTTTTGGTTTTTGCTTATAATATTGAACATATTATACACTGAATCCTTGGCTTCTGGCTCCTCTTCTTCCTCTACAATATGATAAACCTCTTTCTTGTGATCCACATTTCCCCTTGCCATGTATCTCTGTTTTTTAAGGCACACTTTTGCAAGATGACTTCGCTTCCGGCAAACCCAGCACCCTGTATCCTTGTATGGGCAGTAGATATCGTCATGTTTCTCCGCACTTCTAAAGCAATTTTATGTGCTCTTCAGGAGGTACTTAAAGATTTATGTGCTTTGTGTGGAATGCTGGACAATTTGTGCATCATGCTTGCAACTGTTCAGCTACCTACATGCTGCTTAGTGCTTCCCTGTACATCCAAACATGCTGTTCAGCTACATCCATGCTGGGTGCTGTTTCCAGAGCTTTTCTTTCTTTTTTCTTTTTTTCTTCTTCTTCTTCATTTATTTATTTATTTTAAATCTAAGGAGGACTCTGCCAACAGATGTCTCAGACTTGTCTCTGGTATCAGTGATGAAAGAATTCAATCTTACATTAAATGCCATGCTGCATCTCCAGAACCACAGTGCTCTGACAAATGGTACAGTTCTGCTACATAAACTGCCAGAGATATTCTAGATTGGCGGGAAGAACTGTTAAATTTAAAATGCTGCACAATCTCAGATGATGGAGGGGTACGATGGTGCGTGACAACTTTAACCAGCTTATCAAAGGATGTGGCACTGGACTTATCCAGCACCACCAAACTTATAATAAAATCATTGGTTTTTTTTCTTCACAAACACTCAATTTAATAGCATGGTTCTTGTTGTTATCCTCTATATCATTGCAATGAAGTACTGAGAGTCTCCCTCTGAGTATTGAATCCAGTCCTCCTGCTCTGCATCATACACTTTCATTTTTCCATGTGCAGCCATTTTTCTTTTCAGTGTGCAGAACTCGCTAGTGGTTGTTTTTCAGTTTATCCTCCTCACCAATATGGAGACCCAAAACAGATTAGAAGTGAAAAACATCTTTTATTCTGGTACATGTTCGCATAGACAATTAATCAGCCGCCATCTTAGAAAAAACTTCCATACCCTTCCCATCCTCTGCTCGAGCATACTCAGCACAGTCTTAGGGCTTCTAACAATAAACAGGTTTCAGAGGGGTAGCTGTGTTACTCTGTATCAGCAAAAACAACGAGAAGTACTTTTGGTACCTTAGAGACTAACACATTTATTTGGGCATAAGCTTTCGTGGACTAAAACCCACTTCATCAAATGCATCATGAAGTGGGTTTTAGCCGACGAAAGCTTATGCCCAAATAAATGTGTTAGTCTCTAAGGTGCCACAAGTACTCCTCATTCTTTTAACAATAAGCAGGTATTCTCACATTGGCCGCTAGGTGGCAATAAACATAACAAATACATACAATATTACAGGGAGATAAAAATGATCAGTAGGGAGGGACTGTAAAGGGCCTTGAAAGTGGTGTGTGTGTGTGTGCGCGCGCGTGTATAAAAATTGTTGTAAAAGTGACCGCTGGAGTCAGGTGATGCTGTAATTTACACTGTTATAACAGACTTAGGCCTGGTTTACACTAAAAAATTATATCGGTTTAACTACTTTGGTCAGGGGTGTGAAAAAGCCACACCCTTGTGCGGTGTAGTTCATAGAATCATAGACTTTAAGGTCAGAAGGGACCATTATGATTGTCTAGTCTGACCTGCACAACGCAGGCCACAGAATCTCACCCACCCACTCCTGTATCAAACCCCTAACCTATGTCTGAGCTACTGAAGTCCTCAAATCTTGGTTTAAAGAGAATCCTCCAGCAAGTGACCCATGCTCCACGCTGCAGGGGAAGGTGAAAACAGGGCCTCTGCCAATCTGCCCTGGAGGAAAATTCCAATTATATCTCCCCTCAGCCTTCTTTTGGTTAGGCTAAACAAGCCAAGTCTCCTTTCATCAGACAGGTTTCCCATTCCTTGGATCATCCTAGTAGCCCTTCTCTGTACCTGTTCCAGTTTGAATTTATTCTTCTTAAACATGGGAGACCAGTACTGCACTTCGTATTGCAGATAAAATCTCACCAGTGCCTTGTATAACAGTACTACCACCTCCTTATCTCTACTGGAAATACCTTGCCTGAAGCATCTCAAGACTGTATTAGCTTTTTTCACGGCCAAATCACATTGGCGGCTCATAGTCATCCTGTGATCAACCAATACTCTGAAGTCCTTCTCCTCCTCTGTTACTTCCAACTGATGCGTCACCAGCTTATAACAAAAATTCTTGTTATTAATCCCTAAATGCATGACCTTTCACTTTTCACTACTAAATTTCATCCTATTACTATTACTCCAGTTTACAAGGTCATCCTGATCTTCCTGTATGATATCACGGTCCTTCTCTGTATTGGCAATACAGAGACACAGCTTTGTGTCATCCGCAAACTTTATTAGCACATTCCCACTTTTTGTGCCAAGGTCAGTAGTAAAAAGATTGGTCCCAAAACCGATCCCTGAAGAACTCCACTAGTAACCTCCCTCCAGCCTGACAGTTCACCTTTCAGTATGACCCGTTGTAGTCTCCCCTTTAACCAGTTCCTTATCCACCTTTCAATTTTCATATTGATCCCCATCTTTTCCAATTTAGCTAATAATTCCCCATGTGGAACCATATTAAATGCCTTACTGAAATTGAGGTAAATTAGATCCACTTTGTCTAAAATATCTGTTACCTTCTCAAAGAAGGAGATCAGGTTGGTTTGGCATGATCTACCTTTTGTAAAACCATGTTGTATTTTGTCCCAATTACCATTGACCTCAATGTTCTTAACTACTTTCTCCTTCAATTTTTTTCCCAAGACCTTACATACTACAGATGTCAAACTAACAGGCCTGTAGTTACCCGGATCACTTTTTTTCCCTTTCTTAAAAATAGGAACTATGTTAGCAATTCTCCAGTCATACGGTACGACCCCTGAGTTTGCAGATTCATTAAAAATTCTTGCTAATGGGCTTGCAATTTCATGTGCCAGTTCCTTTAATATTCTTGGATGAAGATTTTCTGGGCTCCCCGATTTAGTCCCATTAAGCTGTTCGAGTTTGGCTTCTACCTCGGATGTGGTAATATCTACCTCCATATCCTCATTCCCATTTGTCATCCTGCCATTATCCCTAAGCGCCTCATTAAAGACTGAGGCAAAGTATTTGTCTTAGCTATTGGGCCATGCCTAGATTATCTTTAACTTCCACTCCATCCTCAAACCTAAGTCCCTGCTAGGTTTATAGAAGAATTCTGTCAATCTAGCTGTCATCTCTCGGAGAGGTAGATTACCTCTGCCAATGGGAGAATCCCTTGCCTTGACGAGGTAGTGTCTACACTGAGGTGCTACAGCAGTGCAGCTGCAGCATTTTAAGTGTAGACCAGACCTATTGTAATGTGCCATTTCTTCTCTTCAGTTGACCTGTCCATTTAAATACTATAAATGTTTTTACCTTTCTCCCTAACCCTTCTTAGCAAATAACAGCATTTTTTTCTCCTTTTTTGATTTTAATGGACCCTTAAAATGAGGCCCCTGCATGCTGTTTGAGTTTCTTCCAATGTTCATTAAAAAAATCATGCTTTCCCAATTCATTCTGGGTAGCTGAACTCCAGCAAACCCCATAATTCTGATGATTTTTTTCTTAGTTTCTCCTTTACAATGAGAAGGTTTCTGAGATCATGCAATGTTTTAGTACCATCTAATGTTTTGTATGTTCATGTAGTTGTAGCGTTTAGGCAGTGGCTCTGTACCTAAGAAATCAATCAGTCAGAGAGAGAGACACTAAGGCAGAGCAGTGATATTCTAGTGATAAACTAGTGATATTTTCAACTTAAATAAAGTAAAAAGAAGCTTAAAAAAGTAGCATTTCTTCACCAGTTAACTTTTTATACCTTGAAGTAAATAGAACTATTATAACCCTATGGGTAGTAGTGCCATCTGGTGACACCCACTAATATTACAATACCCGTGTCAACAAAATTTGAAAGCTGGGGCAACTAGGCCTATCCAGAGAAGCCCTTAGACATAAATAACATGGTAATGGGGACAAGTAGCAGAAATGGTCATTGAAAAATTAAACTATGCTCCTATAAAGGCAAACAAATTACCAGTGCTTGACATGAACAATTATTGACAATTATTTTCATACTTGTAATATGGCACAGGTGCTGTCAGATACTCCGCTCAAAGCGGCATGAAATCATGGTTAAATAGGCAGTGTTGATATCCAAAACCATCCAACACAGACTACAAGTACTTGTCATATTCCCAGTATCTCATTTTGTGATCCAGCACTGCAAATGTGAACTGCGTGAAGCCATTCAGGCTGTACTCTAATGTTAGCATTGTAGTATTTATATTCCTGCATATATAACTTGTGTGTGGTTTTCTGTCAGATTCATTGGCTGTAATAGAATCTTGGTAAATAGAAAATGCCATGGGCTATACTTTATCACACTCCACAGTTGCCCATGTAATGATATTGTGCTTCAGAGTCTTGTTACAAATGCAATAGTCAACATTTTTAGAAAACACAGAAATAGGGACTGGTTGGGAATTCAGTGAACCCTGGGAATCTATCAACTTCGATTTTGCCAGTTTTTTTTTTTATGAGAGTAGCCTTGTTGTTATAAATGGGACAGCCTAACATTCAACCATTTTACAATATAACAGACTGAGCATTACTATTCCCATGACATCCTTGCGTATTAACTAGACACATGGATCCACATGACGATGCTGTAATCCATATTTAAAAGGGCACCTAATAGTGCAGGCTCCACCTCTGGGATTGGGACTTCAGTGATCAGGGAGCTGTGCTGAATACTGGGACAAAGAACTCTGTTTTGTGAGATAGTGGGTCTAAGGTTGCTGTGTGGAATGTTTATTTTTAAAAATAATAATGGAACTATTATCATTACAATTACTGCTGCTGAATGTTGTTGGAATAGGTTTTGTGTTGTCAGCACTCAATTTCTTTTAGAGTACTACTGCACTAATATTTCACAATATGTATTTCAACTTAAAAAATCAAGTTGTGCAATGCAACTGAGTCTCATTGTCAGTGCAGGTTTCTGTGCTACTCAGCAGTGATTTCTATTGGTCTTCCATGCTTGCCTCATGAATGTAGTTAGTTTGCACTCAGTTGTGTGTCGGTCAGCATTTAGTATGCAGCAGTCACTGAATTAGGCAGAGAGCTACATCTGAAGTCGTAATTGCTCTAGCTTATATAGTGTTTTCCATCTCTTTTACAGCAGACTAGCACGTTATTTAATGTGCAGGGATTGCAATTTGTAGCCTACAGGGATTTATTAGTTATTCTACAATGCTCCTTTAATTTTTTGGTAGGGCCAATTACATGTTAATTCATCACCAGGTTGGGTGGTTGTGGGACCTATTTGCTTGCTTCAGGCATCTAATGGCAGACAGTATGCCCTAAAATATCAGTAGCAGCTGCCAGCCAGCTGCCCCCATTATGTGTGCAACTCTCAGTCATAATGTTTTCTTGGTCACTGTTGCTAGCTTGTTGTGTAACAGTGTCTGAATCACTGTTGTCATAGAATATAATATCATCTGTAAATACTATGGCCGGGATTCTGTGAAGCATTATGCTTTGGATTATCCAGGACTCCATGGGACTCCATGAAGGACTGTCTGTACACCTGGGTCTAACTTGGTGCAATATCTTGGCCTATGATAGTAATTTTAAAAAAGTTCACCCAGCAGTGCCATTAGAATTTTTAAAAATAGCATACTAGCTAATAAACACAGCAGCAAAACCCCTTCAACTCTATCCAGAGCCCCATACCTTTAGCATTCCCCAGAGGCCCTATTAAATTGATGTTTTCTGCAGCATGCCCTCAAAGCCAAATTTATGTCACCAACATGTCTGTCTACCTGCTTGTTCCTGCATATTAGAAGATTGGATATTTCAGTGACATTAATTAGAACAAAAATATAATTGCAGGTACAAAATTGCTCCTGCAGTTACTTGTGTCAACAATGTAGTGTTTACCAAAATGGCTGTTGAATGAAGCTAGCCTGAAAAATCAGTCTCTAAAAGTGAATCTGAATTTTTCCTATTATTCAAAAAATTGCTAAACCAAATTGTTCAACATTACTTGCAATCCTACTTTCTGGACTCAAAAGAATTTTAAAAATAAGGGACTGATTCTGATCTCTCACTGACTTTATAATGGTAAAACTCCATTGATTTTTCAACTGAATTACTCTTTGTTTATACCTGGCACACTAAATTAGCCCCCAGTAACTTTCCTTACACCTTCGGTTGTCCCCTTTTAGCCTCCACACACTCAGTAATCCCCATTCACACAACACAGTCCAACCCCTCCACCCAACAGTTATCTTCTCTCAATTTCCCACCCACCTATATATAAAGAGACTTATCTTCAGCTATAAGCATAGAGCACACAAGTGAAGACTGGCGGTTGTAAAGGTTGTGTAAAGCTCACTTTTACACTCTCTGATCTTGGACATGCTGTGTGCTTGGCCTGTAGGTGGCATCAGTTAGACTAACATGAAGGCAGAATGTAAATTACATAGGTGGCCAACAGCCCCAATAGGTTGAAAACCACAGATAGGAATCAACACAGTGTAAGGCTTCTGACCATGCGCCCTGCACTGCAGTAGGGTCCACAGGAACCACCGTGTTGGTTCTTCTCTGCCCCGAGATCACCGTTGTACTGGGGTATGCCTCCAGGGACTGGGCGTGCCTTCAGCTCCGATTCCACTGGCAGTTTGACACAAAGCAGCCATGCTGCACTGGGGGATCCTGCCGAATATATACCCAGGTATAATGGTTGCCATCAAAGAAACAGCATCTGAGATATTGTAGTTTGATCATTACTTGGAATAAAAAATTAACTGTTATATCTCGGTAACTACTATGTGGAATCGGTGAGTAATGGCAGCCACTGTGTCACAGCTGATAAGCACAATAGCAGAAATTTGGAGCTTTATGAGAGCAAGTTCCAAAGATGACATTTTGATAGTTGTATGCAGTGGTGCTGTAGCCACGTTGGTACCTGGCTGTTAGAGAGAGACAAGGTGGGTGAGGTAATATCTTTTTTTGGACCAACTTCTGTTGGTGAGAGACAAGCTTTTGAGCTACACAGAGCTTAAACTATCTGTTCAAACAGATAACTTAAACTCTGTGTAGTTCAAGAGTTTCTCTCTCGCCAGCAGAAGTTGGTCCAATAAAAGATATTTTCATAGTTGTCAGACACTGACCTTAATGAGGTTTCTGTTCTGCCTAACTTCTAGTCTATTTTCTCTTTCCCATATGCTGCTACTTTCATTGTCTTCTCTGAGTAAGAACTGCAGGTTCTTACTAAGGAACTAAGGACCAGATTTGTAAAGGTATTTAGGTGCTTACGGATGCAGATAGGCACATAGTGGGCTTTTCAAAAGTGCCTGTTGGTTTAAATGGAACTTAAGTGTGCAGGTGCTTTTAAAAATCTCTCTAGGTGCCTATCTACATCTTCAGTTGCCTGAATCTTTTCAAAGTCCGCCTCCAGATTAATTGAAGTTGAAGTCCAGTTTTAACTAGAAGAAGTTGTATGAAAACACTGGGTAAAATGTGAACTGGGAATTATTGCGTAAGGTTACATAGCACTCAAACCTTTTTTCCTGGGCCTTTTCATGCTTCTCAAGGTGCGGAGGTCATGCTGTCTTTTTTTTTCCAATGGAGATATTTGGTATAAGAAGCACAGCTTGACCACTTACTCTGCCTTGAAATGCATCTGAACTTTAAAATGCCTAGAAAGATTGAGGCAATTGTGCATGTTGGATTTTTCTGCAATTGAATACTATGATGTGTGGATGACTAAACAGTAGGGTTTTTTCCTACATCTATCAGTTCCATCTTTTCTCCTAACAGGTTTTGTTATTACATAATAATAATAATTAATAAACTGTGGCCACAGTAACAGAAGATTGGCAATTTAAGTAACCTACAGTTTTCCTTTCTACCCTCAATTAAAGTAGAGCTAAAATGAGCCGATTAAGCAAGGATAATGAGGAGATTGTTATTTAATACCTTATTTCTATCTTTCATCTCTCTCTTTGCTTCTCATACTAAATCATTCTGCAACATAATAGTGAAAAATACTCCCCCAAATCCAATAGGTATTTGGAAAAGTTAGATATTGTTAGAATTTTAGGTGGATATGGGCAATGGTAAGAAACAAAAGGCAGGGTGGAGGTGTTTGGAGGCTTTTCAGGAGATGAGGTTTATGACCTACTTGACTTACCTTCTAAATGGTATATACAGACATCCTGGATTATTTTGTTTGCTTTGCAATTTTAATGTCATTTAAACATAGATTTGGTATACATTTTAAAAAAAATGCTAGATCGAAAAAAACATTATTGGGGGGTAAATATAATGCTTACATGTGATATTGAATGTAAATTATTTATTTATGTTTGAGAACATATTATGTACCTAGTTGCATGTGTATTTTGGTAGGCTTATTTATTATTTATGTAGAGGATAATAAACCCCATGCTTCTTCCCCTTGAAAAGGGATTTTACAAATTATTGCAGCTTCAAAGCAGTGGTAATCTTGTGACACTATATGAGAAGTGAGGCAGGAATGGGATCCAGGGTCCTAGAGTGAATAACTTACAAATATTATATGTGATGCATAGGAGAAGGGGTTTGGTGGCTAAAAGTGGGGACTGTCTTATGCATCCCTGTTTCGATCATTTGGGGCATTTTTGCTAGATGGGTTGCTTCCTTCCCTGAATTGAGAGCTTAATTTTTGAGCTATGTACTAGGAGCTGCCTTCAAACCATTCACACATTAATCCTCTCTCTAAATTTGATTCACCTGAGGAGGACACAATCCTTCTCACTGTGACCTTCTAGAAACACTGGAATAAATACTCAAATTATCACATATTCCATTCAATGAGGAGAGTCTTGAACTCTACACTGTGGAAACTGGAAGAGGTTTGGTGGCTATGTAGAATACTACATGGAGGACTCCACATTTGCATACCCTATCTGGACTATGTAGCTGGGGTAAAGCTCTCAACCAAGTTCAGGATTTGACCCAGTAGCGCTGCAAGTGTCACCAAAATGCATTCCTTAACATGGCTTAAGGGGATTTCACTTTGGTAAAAGACTACTTTAGCATGCAGTTCACTGTATTTTATAACCTGCATAATGACCCCATTCTTTCATGGACAGTTCTTAATAAAACATTGGAATATCAGAGGCTCAGAGTTTTAATTCTGTTTTTTTGATATTTATCTTATGGCTTTTCCATATCTTTTCAAACAAATTTCTATAGATTTTTAAAGATTTTTAATTTAGTTAATTTAACTTGTTCATAATGCATGAAAAATATTTATATATGCTTAAAATCAAAACAAAATGTATGGGTATAAAGTGTAAATATTTAAAAATATTTTAACAAAATGCCTATTGATCTGGACAGTCCTTCAGTCTTTGTTCAGTGCCTGCTTATGCGAAATACCAATTGACTACAATGGAAGTTTTGTCTGAGTAAGGACTACAGGACTGGGCCCTCTTTACGTCAACAAGTTGAATTGTGTTTGTTTACTATGGGACTAATATCTCACACTTATGCAAAACATACTTTCATCTGTTAATTATCTTATTTTTCAGTATCCATAGGCAATGTAACACACACTTGGTTATTTGACTTTGTTATCCAGCAACACAGAAAGGTCTGATATCGCTTATTAAATATTTATCTTCTTTGAATGAACTTATTTTGACATATGAGATGTTTATAAGTGTTTAATACAGCCAAGCTTTTTATTTAAAAATGAAAACAGCATCTTTAAAATGACTGTAATAAAAATAAAGAACTATTTTTGATATCGCATAAATGTACAACTTCCAAGCAGAAGGTAATTTTGGGTTCTTTGAAACCAAAATGTAGCTTATATTAATATTTTCTATTAAAATTAGAAGGCAAATGAAGAAAATAAATCTGGATAAGTAGATGTACAACACTGGCACAAGCAGCATGATTGGGTTGGTATTTAACATAGGCACTCAGATACTGCTGTCATGGGAATCCAAATCAGTAATTAATTATCTCTAATATGGTACTTTTATAGAGACATCATTATAGTATCAAAAAGCTTGAGTCAGGCACTTTGTCAATCAACCTATATTTGGACTGACTACGGATCCTTCTGTCCTGCAGGCAAGAAAGTGGGCAGGGTGTTTTTAGATGGATTAAGGCATATGGCAGATAAAAATATGGGGAAATCACAGCATGCTCTTGATTTGTTGATTACTCTGCAACATCTGCTGCATATCAGTGATGGTATTATATCATCAACTTCCAGCTCATCCTGATGGATCAGAGATGTCTATTCTCCAACAGCAAAGTGAACATTATCACTTTGCTGATAAGAACATCATCAGTTTTAAACAGTTTTGTGGAATCATCAAACAGCCATAGATTTTTATGTGGGTGTAGTGCACAAGGTTCCTTTGATCTGTGTGCTTAAACAGCCACTCTAGCTGGTGTAGCAAAGAATACACTTTATCACCTGCTTTGGAGGAGGGAAAATGACTCTGCATTGGGTGTCCTTGTGACAATGCTGTTGCCAGGTAGGAATGGCTGAAATATCCTCCTTATGGGCAATGATAAACATTAGAGCTGGCTGAAAATTTTCCAGCAGACCAGCTTTCCATTGGAAATGCTGATTTGATGGAAATCTGGAGGAGGGATAGCTGACCTGTCAGCATGCCTGGCTGGCTCCTTGGGATTTCCAGCTCCCTAGCAGCTCCTCTGGCGTGTGGGTGGGCTCTCTGAGCTGCCCAGCCACTTGGCTGGCTCCCTGACCATCATTTTTGAAAAAAATCCCTTTTTGGTCCCCCTCCCCCCAAATTGGAATTTCTTTCAAAATTTCTGTTTTGCAGAAAATGTCAGATTTCTGACTTTCTTCATTCAGATTTGGAATGAAAGATAATTCAGGGATGCAAAATTTTTCATAGAATGGAAGTTCCAGTTCCTGCACATCTCTGGTAAACACACTCCTAATGTTCATGCTGACCTGGGGAACTCCCTCACAACTATGTTGAGATCGTGTATAAATCCATGACTGTGGCCAAAAATTGCCATTGGTTTCACATCTTGATTGACTGATGACAAACCTGAGAGGGAGAGAAGAGTTGGTCAGCCACTCTTGTATGATTTCTCCCAAGTACTTTTGTCACGGTGTGATTTTTTTCAAAGCAACACATGCGTAGTGTAGCATGTGAACAGATGCTGCTGTGGCCACCATCAAAGCCAGCCCATGGCTACTAGTATTCAGTAAACCACCACCACTAGCAGCTCTCATTTCCTTCTTGTCCTTTTGACTTGTCCTCTTGGGTTTGCTGACAGCAGCCTAATGGCAACTTACTGAGAGAGGACAGTTTTTTTGCCTTACCCCTTGTCTGAAGCTGAGCAGGTATTGTAGGTTCTAAAAACTCTTTATCCTCAGAGGTTATGGGATTCACTTCTTCTTGAGGATGTCTTTATGAAATTACCCATATGATAGTAACCTTAACTAAAAAAAGTTTTATTAAAAACAAAAAATAGAATTCTAACCAAACAAAAGTTTACTTAACACATCTGAAACCTTACATCTAGAGTTAAACTTCTTATATGCTAATTTAGAGAAGTCCTTCTCAGCTTACAGAGGGAAACTGTGAAAGGTGAATATCTTGTATGTTTTGCAAGGAATCCCCTCTCTGTCCACTCTTTGGTTAGACTGGCATCATCACTTGCTTCCTGGATAGCAAGTATTTACTCTATCTACAGATTGTTTTATCAAGTACCTGCAGCTGGATCAGCTTTCATGTCTAGACACACCTCCATTGAGCTAGGCCAACCACCTCCTCTTTCCGAATCAGTTTTCTCCAGTTACATACACACACATTAGGGTTTTAGGGACTCCTTGAATTCTCTAAGTTGAGTCATTAAGGATATAAAAACTCTTTTTAATGATATTTAATAGCCACCTTTAAAAGTTCCAGTGACCTATCTTAGATACTGCACCTCACAGACCAGGTTACCTGGTTGCTATTGATTTCTGGTGAGACCTCTTGCTAAATCCCTAAGATGCTTTTTTCTTTTGTTATGAACTATGAATTATGGACAAGTCCTGCCATCATCTGCATATAAGTGGTTTCTCAGTGTATTCACAGGCTGATCCTCCTGGCCATATGGGCTTGGTACAGCTATCAGGAAAGTGATCTAGCAATCCTAACCCACTTGACACTCAAAAATGCATCATGAAAAGATATCTTGCAATTAAAGGAGGCTTCCAGGTGCTGAAAAAATTCCAACAGTGAACTTTTCATTGTGTGAAAACTTTCATATTAAAATGTTGCATTGCTATGGACATGGCAATTAGGTTTCTGGTATTTTGTATTTTACTGTAAATATTTCAAGAAATCGTGTTACTTCATAAAATCAAAAAGGAATCCTATAAAAAGTGAAAGGATGGACAAATTGCTAAGGAGAAGTACAAAACAATAGCACAAGGATGCAGGGACATAATCAGAAATGTTAAGGCACAAAACGAGTTACACTTAGCAACAGTACTTAAGGAACTAGCTGAAGCAGCACCATCAGCAATTAACTTCAAGAACTCATGGAGGAGGAGTGAGGTCCCAGAGGACTGGAGAAGGACAAATGTAGTACATAGCTATGAAAAGGGGAACAAAGAGGACACAGGGAATTATAGACTAGTCAGCCTATCTTCAATATTTGGAAAAACACTGGAACAAATTATTAAACAATCAGTATGAAAGCACGTAGAGGATAATTGAGCTATAAGGCATAGCCAGCATCAATTTGTCAAGAACAAATCATGGCAAACCAACCTAATTTCCTTTTCTGACAGGATTACTGGCCTAGTGAATAGTAGGCTTTTGGCACAGTCCTACATGACCTGCTCATAAGCAAGCTAGGGAAATGTGGTCTAAATGAAATTACTGTAATGTGGGAGCACAATTGGTTGGAAAACAATGCTCAAAGAGTAGTTATCAATGGTTTGCTGTCATTCTGGGAGGACATCTCTAGTGGTATCCCACAGGGGGTCAGGGTCAGGTACTAGTCAATATTTTCATTAATGACTTGGATAATGGAGTGGAGAGTATGCTTAGAAAATTTGCGGATGACACCAACCTGGAAGGGGTTGCAAGCCCTTTGGAGAACATGATTAGAATTCAAAATGACGTTGACAAATTGGAGAGTTGTTTTGAAATCAACAAGGTGAAATTCAATAAAGACAAGTGCAGAGTACTTCACATAGGAAGGAAAAATCAAATGTACAACTAAAAATGGGAAATAATTGACTAGGTAGTAGTAAAACTTTTAACATAATCTCATAAAGTAAACTAGGAAAATGTGGAAATGAGATCCCCTCCAGCCCTACTTTTCTATGATTCTACAAATATTTCTTTTATTTTAACAAATGGCAAATTTAATACCTCCAAACATACAGCTCCATTTTACTTGGTAACCCAAACAATTAATAATAATAAAACATGTGAGAAAAAACATCAAATGCTAACCAGCTTAGGCTGTGACAACATCCATAGAAAAACCCTGGTAGCCACTACTATTTTGAATGCCCCAATCAATAGTGTTCTTTAAATTATATCATTATCAGAAATATGCAAATAGATAACCAAAAACTGGTGCAAATTAGAAACCTAGTTTTACTTACTTTTTTTTTTTACTAATTAGTTAAAACAAACACACATCCAGATGAATACGTTGATAGGAGCCTATAATAATTATTATTTGTTTAGAGGGCACCAGAAGCATGCCAGGCATTTATATGGGAAGATGAATCCTCTTTGAGTTGCTAAGAATCTCTCATCCTGACCCTGTGCAGGGCTTGTTTAACTTTAATTCTGAGACTACTCTAAACTCATTTGTGTTCAATGGAAGTGGTCAATGCTTCAAGTTAAGCATGTGTAGGTTTTTACAGATTAAAAGGCGTAGTAGCTAGGCAACAGTCTAACAATGGAACAGTAATGGTATGGACATCAGTCAGAAACTTTACAGTTGAATTACTTTGCTTTATCATTGGTCTTATTATTGCCATGTTTCTTGTATTGATTTTTCTTTTTTAATCATGTCTCTCTTGCTTTCATGTCTACATTCCAGTCAGGGGAGTTCCAATGTTCCAATGGAAAGGTAATGGGTCAGAACCTCATCTGGTTTAAATCAATATAGCTTTATTGTAGTCAGTGAAAGTACACAGATTTACAACAACTGAGAATCTGGCCTGTTATTTTTATTGGTTAATGAATGGATACATTTCCCATATATCACAATTTACCAATTCATGATTTACTATTGAATTTATGGTCGTACATAGTAGTAATTCTTACAATGAACCGATTGCCAGTTTTTTGGAGGAGAAGGGGAAAAGGATGGGAGAGGACAGTGAGGTGGTAGTGTTTCCTTTTTAAAAATCAAAATGCTTTACAGCAGGGACTACTTTCTGATGTAATATATAGTGATGATAATAATGGGTGATTGTGGGATTAATAGAGAGAAATAATTGAAACTTCATTGGCAAGCTCAGTCTACCTAGGGAGAGAGCTCCAATTAAGCCATATCTCCTTTACATTATAGCTGTTCTGCCAATTAAAGTGTGATGTATTTTGTAATTTTTATACAGATGAAGCTTTTAGTCTTTAACAGACTCAAGAATTCACATTTAGGCAGGATTATGAAAGACTGTCATTTCATGTTAGCAGAGCTACAAGAGGCTTTAAAGCTCAGTCCTCACCCCTGCCTTCTCCCAACCAAAAAATGAAAAAGATGCGTATAAAATTCCTTTAATAACAGCAGCTACACAATGTTTATTGATATCGTAATATTTAAGAATGAAAACTCAGCAGATTAATTAACATGACAGAGTATTCAGCATACAAATAATACAAAGCCTAATTTATATCCTCTAGCATTTTTAGAAGAAATAAAAATGAGTCTTTTATTAAAGAACAATACAGTTGTATGCTTTAAGTAACCAGTGGAATAAAAGGGTTGCTAGATTCTTGTGATATTATTAGCTTCATGCAGAAGGGAAATGCACAATGTTATTTTAGAACAATTCAGGCTATTATCTCTTGCCATATGGACTGTGGGTGCACTAAAAAAATCCATTCTGATTTTAGAGATAGTATTTCTTCTACTTATATTTCCCATTTTAAATATAGGGAATCAGTAATATCTCTAAAATGGGAATAGACTTTATAGGTGCACCTACTACAGTTTTTTAACAGTGATAATTAACTCTCATAACACGTAGTCAATACATCTAGAATCCCAGTGTTACAATTCCTTTTATAGACCCATTATTACACAGAGATGGTAACATTGTTAATAATAATTCAGAATAGGCATTAGTGTTCAGTAAATATTTCTGTTCAGTATTTGAAAAGAAGCAGGATGATGTACTTGTATTACATGAGGCTGATATATTTTTCCAGTCCATGAAGAATAGATTCTCAAAGGTATATAGGCACCCAATTGCCTCTTTAGGCATCTAAGTCCAACATTTGGGTGTTACTGAAATTCACAAACTCACAGTTTAGCTGCCACCTAATCCTACAGGTGCCTAACTCATGGGCATGCACAAAGTCTTGATGCCACCCCGCTGTTATTGAGCTGGTTGGAGCCCTCACTCATGCCTAAGCCCTGGTGGGCTTCTCAAACTAGGCTTTTCCCTCTATAACTTGCCTGCAAGTCCAATCTGTTAGGTATGCTCAACATATGCCCAACCTGCACAAAAAACAGCCAGGGGTGAATAGTGTGTGTGTGTCTGTCTGTCCGTCACGGTATACCTGATAGCACAATGGGTAGAGCACTCATTGGGTTGTGGGAGATCTGTTTTCAAATCTCTGCCTGATTTTGAACAGGAATTTAAAACTAGATCTCCCACATCCCAGATGAGTGCCCTGACCACCAGACTATTGGGTACTCCAGGCCATGTGTCTCGTAGTCTGGCCTGTTAAAGCTATTCAGATATTCATTGGAGACGGGACTTGTACCTGAGTCTCCCACATTCTAGGTGATTGTGCTGATGAGTGGTCTCTAGAGTCATTCTCTCTCTCAGGCCTAATGAATATTTAATTATTTATGCAAAGTGGAACAGCTTCAACAGGAGAGATTGACAGACACCTACCCTAGAATACTCGTTAGCTCAGTGTAAATGTGTGAGAACAGGATTCAAATCCCTGCTTCAAATTAGGTGGCATAGGAATTTGAAAATAGATCCTCCACATTCCAGGTGAGTGCCCTAATTAGTGGGCTATTTGCTAATGTGATCCTTGGATGTATAACCAGGGGAGTAGGAATAGGGAGATGATTTGACCTCTATATACAGCGTTGGTAAGATGGGTACTGGAATACCAAGTACATTTCTGGTGTCCACATTTAAAAGGGATGTTGAAAAACTGGAGGGAAAAGAGCCACAAAAAGTGATTCAAGGACTGGAGAAAATGCCTAAAGTGACAGGCCTAAAGAGTTCAGTCTGTTTAGCTTATTAAAAAAGAAGAGGCAAAGGTGACTTGATGTCAGTGTATAAGCACCTTCACTGGCAGAAAATACTGGGTACTTAAGACTCTAATTGATCTGAGAAAGAAATAACAAAAACTAGTGATTGGAAGTGGACGCCAGAAAAATTCAAATTAGAAATAAGGCATGTATATTTTAATAGATAATTAGCCATTGCCTTACTATTAAGACCTGTGCCTTGAACTTGACCCTAAAGTTCTTTGCGCATTGCTGATGAAAAGCACTATACAAGAGTTAGATATTAGTATTGTTTATTAATAAAGCAAATGGACAGGGAGTCAGGGCCGGCTTCAGGGTTTTGGCCGCCCCAAGCAGCCAATAAATAAATAAATAATAAAGAAAAAGCCGCGATCGTGATCTGCGGCGGCAATTCGGCGGGAGGTCCTTCGCTCCGAGCAGGAGTGAGGGACCGGCCGCCGAATAGCTGGACATGCCACCCCTCTCCGAAGTGGCCGCCCCAAGCACCTGCTTGGTAAGCTGGTGCCTGGAGCCGGCCCTGCAGGGAGTGGAGGGCACATAGCACTGGTGTTATAAAATTGCAGTAGTTTTTCCTACTCAATTTAGGCTGCCATCTGTTATGAGAGCTGGAGTTTTTGTTGGCTTTAATCTTCAGCTAGAGGTAGGGAAAATTATAGTATTCCAGTCTCGAGGTGATAACAGTGATAGCTAGGAAACTGTGAATTTTAGGCTAATAGCTGAGAGTTGAGCCATCATGAAACAAAATTAATTTTGTAGTTTAGTAAAATTAGTTTCAGGTGGCAGTAGTTTATTAGGTCCTACAATTGGAACAAAAATAATACCATTTGACTTGAGGGACTAGTCACACAGCGGGGATATTGACTTGAAGGAATATTCAGAGTGAACTGTTCAAGTGTCAGCCATAGGCTGAAATTATTCACACAAGCATTTCAAGAATTTCATCCTTACCATCATGCAAAAGCCCCTGTTTGGGGTAACCCAGACTTGGAGATTGGGAATAAACTACAATTTTGGAACAAATGGCTGAGCGAGGGCATCATATGGATTTCCCAGTTAGTCAGTAAAGAGGGCTTTGTCTCTTTTCTAACACTAAAGCAATGATATGACCTGCAACCCTCATTAAGGTGGCAGTACTTAATATTTGGGTAACCTATCAGCACTAAAATTAACAATCTCTAATCAGTTGTACAGTGCACTTGCAAACAGAATTTTCTTTTGAAACTATTTAGCTCAGCTGAAAATTAATTTGCAATTCATATTTTTCTTTTTTCTGTCTGATCAAATAGTAACTTTCACAAATAATGTAATTAAATATGATTTGCACAGTTATTTGTAAACAATCTGCAGAGCAAGAATTATTAGCTGATGGCTGAACTGCCAATGTTCACAATTTGTAATCTGTAGGTGTGTCACCTAAATAACTTACGTAGTATTTCCTCTTCTCTGATTGGTTGACTTATGTAATAGTTAATGTGAACTGTGAATATTATAATCAAGTATTTAATTCAAAATTCATGCTAATGCTAACAGGACTGTGCATGCTCCATTCTCACGAAGCAACTGAGCATGCTCCCTCTCTTCACCACTCATATATGTGACTGGATTGCACATGCATCATTCCTACAGAGTGACTGAGTATGCTCCAGGCCAGGGCTACCATTGCAATGCCTGATTTTGCCTGCAGTGGTGCTTTGGGCCAGAGTGCCACTGGGTACTGGAACTAAGAGCAGGGAACCTGTCTCTCCAGTTCAGACAATGACTCCCCCGTTCCCTCTCCAACCGCACCCTGTGCTGGCACCCAGGCAGTGTGGAGGGTATTGCAGTAATTGAGATGTGAGATGATGAGAGTTTTAGTTGTGTGGATGGATAAGGATTGCTGTATCTTAGGTTATGAAGAAAGGATCAGCAAGATTTAGCTATAGCCTGAATGTGAGGACCTAGAGAGAGGTCTGAATCAAACAGGTGTGGCTCAGACTTAAAACACAGGAGCTAGTAGTTTGATAAATTATGTTTATTTTCCAACTGTTTAACCACCAATCACACCCCAAATATGACATCAAGAGTTTGATCATTGTTAGTTAAGCCAGTAACCACTTGGGATAGTTCCATAGTTTTGTGGTCACCATAAAATCTTGAGATGATTCTGAGGCCTCATCATCCACATGGATATTAAAGTCCCTGAACAATATACAATTCAATTCTTCCATTGCCACCATGGGGAGGAATGTCACCAGTTCATGCAAAAAATGATCTTTTTCATTTGATGGGGTGGCCTTTTGCTCAGGTTCTTTGATTAAGGTCTACTGTGTTTTTAGGCTTCTTTATATTGGTTTGATCAAAGAATGCCTTTTCTATTTATTACTTATATAAATAATTTTTGGTGGAAGAAACAGTCAAAAATTAGATGTTTCCCATATCAGTCCTCTCATTTCCAATATGAGAGGAACAAACATGAGTTAAAAATGATTTTATTAAAAACACCAACACACAATCTTCTTACTTTAATTCTTTGTTTCCTGCCTCTAGTCACATCCAGGTATGACATGTGTATTGTCACATGCTGTAGGTATACTGGAAAATCAGTCCCAAGATTAAGTTGTAAACTACATCCAAAATGTTTAGTAAGGGCCTTCTAAGCATGTAACACAGAATTAAATTAACACCGTGTGCTATATAATTTCAGCAAGAACAGAGCTTTGCTGTCCCTTTGAAACTGATAAGAAGATAGTTCTTTTTATTAACTTTAAAGTATAATGACCTTTACATATATATTTTTTTAATTTTCATTAATAACTTGCAGAGCCTAAAATAGGTTGGAAAAGGTTGAGGTCTTAATTGGCTGATTGAAATCTTCATTGTGTAATGCAATAATATTTGTGGATATAATATGGATACAAAGAGGAAATAGATATTAAAAGGAAAAGTATTCAGTCATCTCAACAACACATACTGAAATGCAAATAAAATAAGACAAGTGAAAATATATCAACATGACCTTTGCATACTAAATGGCTCTTTATTATATTTGGACTTCTATGTTGTTAAGGCCATGAGGAAATACTGAAAAAAGTTATGTATGCTGCAATTTCTATGCACATCTGAGACTTCGTAATTACATTTTCCTCCCCATCCAGATTTTTCAAAGAAGTTCAAAGCAAGGTTTAAAAGGGTAAAATAGAGAGATGATCTTCTTTTCCTTGGCTGCCATGCTCATTTCCAATTAAATAAGTTTCAGGAGCAGTATAGCTGCACATGGAGCTGCTGGTTTGTGGCAACTTCAAATGAGGCCTTAAGAGACATTTGAGGGTAAAGACCTAACATATTTTTAATCATAACTGGGAGATTCCTAGGGTACTCATCCTTTTATCTTTCACTGCACAATTAACACAGATCTGTTTACTCTGCCAGTAAGTCAGAACTCTTGCAGCCAAGAACATCACTAGCTAATGTTCCTTTTACAAGAGGGCATTGCAATTCTCCTAATGAGACTGCTCAGTAATTATAATTAGTTACAACTCTTATAGCAAAGAACCCCCCCCCCACAGTGTTCTACAGTGATGGACCTAAACACTGCAGTGACACGGGGGATTTTGATCTTGTACTATTTTTTTTAATAGCATAGAAGTGACTTTTTTTTTACTCTTTAAGATGCTGTCTATGTTTCGTGGGAGAATTTCTTCATTGTAGGAAACAATAAATATTTAGAAAAGAGAGAATGGGAGGGAATAGCATAACTTCAATCAGTTTGTTTGATGATATGAGAGCCCCGATAGAAGAAGGCTTGTAGCCCTAGTAAGCCTGTTAAAGGATCTATAGTAGGTAATTTATGTTTGTAGAATCATCTTTCAATTTGAAGTTTTATTTTCCTCCACTTTCATTTTTCACATTTTCATTCTCCTCACCTTTCGGAGGTCAAGTTTAAGCATGAGATCCTCACCCCTGCTCAGGGCCCTTTCCACCATATAACAGGGCTGGAGTGGTGCCAAGGACCCTAAAAGCTCTGTATCTAGCTGGGAGGGATTCCTTCAGCAATTAAACTGCAGAAGATAGCCTCCACATTCTCCTCCTCTGCCAGGTGTACAGCTACAGTGTGAATTTGCCTGTCACTCAGGCCTGTAACCTGGGCATCATCTTTGACTCGGAACTCTCTGTAGGCTCTCAGATCCAGGCTATGTCTAAATTTTGCAGTTTCTTTCTCACTAACATATTTCCTTCCCTATTCATCCTTATGGCTAAAACTTTCATTCAGTTTCTCATCTTCTTGTGTCTCCATTACTGCAACATCCTTTTCTCTGGTCTTGACAAATGCAGTCTTGCCCCACTCATATCCATTCAGAATGATGAGGCAGTGATTGTTGTCCTAGAATGTTACTTTGATAATTTTGCCCCTCTGTAATGGGGTGTCCTCCTCTCACAAGGCAGAGCAGGTTAAATTAGGTCAATTAGGAAGAGCCAGGGATTGAAAGGCTGGAAGATGATGAAACTCAGCTGAGTAGTGATAGGTTGTGCTTCTATAAAGCTAGCAAGCTGAGAACAGGAGGAACTGTGGGAGATGGAAGATTCTCTGACCTGAAATGAAGTCACTCTGGCAATTGCAGAGAGTGAGAGAGTGGATACAAAGTAGGAAAAAAGAAAAGAGTAGAAGCAGAATCAGATGGCAATATCAGCAGAAAAGAAAAGCTGAGAAAGGAAATAAACCAAAAGGTTATAATTGTAAGATTCCCTAGTCAAAGAAATAAGATTAGGTGATATTAACCCTGTGAAAATAGCTTACTGGATTAAAAAGTATAGGGATATTGTAAGAGCTAGGAGGCTGGGAGATGCTGAGCTTTTAATTGAATGTAAAAACAAAGAGCAAGCTGATAAACTGCTAAAACATAAAATGCCAGGGAAAGTTTAAAATGAGTTGCAAGCTACCAAAGTATTTGACTGAAATAAAGGGGGCAATATATGGAGTTCCACTAAAGCTGACCAATGATGAGATAACCAAAAGCACAGAAGAAGACAAAGTGTTAGTAAGTGACTACATAGAAAATGAGGAGGAGACTGCAAACCATCAATAGCTCTACTGATTATATTTAAGGGAGGGATTTTACCAGAGAAAATAATACTAGGGTTTCACATATTCAGAACCAAGCCATATAGTCCCCCTCCTGTTATAAGTGCCAATGGTATGGGCATGTAGGAGCTGTTTGTAAAAGGAAAACAAGATGTGGTAAATGGGATGAGCATTCCTATGAAAACTGTATAGAAGGGTCAGACGTCAAATGAACTGCAGTGGTAATCACACTTAGGCATATAGAGCGGTTATTGATTGCAAGGCAAGTTAAGTGATACAAAAGACAAAAACGGTTAACATACCTTTTGCGGAAGCTGTAAGGCAGGGATGGGGAACCTCTTTTCTATCAGGGGCCACTGACCCACAGAAAAAATCAGTCGTGGGCCACACACAGCCCTGGTGGGCTCTGGGCTTGGGCAGAGGGTTGGAGTGCAGGAGGAGGTTAGGGCTCCCAGCTGTGGGTGCGGGCTCTGGTGTGGGGTTGGGGATGAGGAGTTTGGGGTGCAGGAGAGGGCTCAGGGCTGGGGCAGGGGGTTGGAGTGGGGGTGCGGGGTCTGGGAGGGAGTTAGGGTGTGGGAGGTGCTTCCAGCCCATGGGACGATAGGTTCCCCACCCTGCTGTAAGGAGACTTTCAAAGCATCAGGTAGAGAAGAAAGAGACAATTGGCACAAGAAAAGGGGATCTGCTGACACATCCTCATTCTATAAAGAATATGATAAACAGTGCAGAAGGAACAGGCGATTGTATACTGGTGATGGAAAAAGAAAGGGTTATTGCATTTATGATAGAAGTTATAAATTGTACATCACAAACTGGGAAAAATCAGAAAAAATGAAAACTATAAAAAAGGGCAGCTTCCTATTTGGATATTAGCAACTTGTCAATGGACCATAATCATGCAATTTTGAATGAAGTCAATGGTGAAATATGACTAGTATAGGGATCTCAATCTTCTGTTGGAATGCTCATAATCTGTTACCACATGGTCAAGAACTGAAAGAAAATATCCTGGAAATTAAAGCTAAACCATGTGTATCCAGGAAACATGGCTGGTTAAAAAACTCGCTTTAAAAATTCCAGGGTATATTGTCTTTAGGCAAGACAAAAAACTAAGAAGAGGAGGAGGCATTTGTACTTTCATAAGGGAAAGATTAAACTACATAGCAGTAGAGAATGAAGAAATAAGCCTAGAATATAATGCTGTTGAGATCCCAATGCAGAAGAGAAATATTTCTTTCAGGATTTATAATATCCATAACCCATGTGGGAAATTAGAAAGTTCAGACCTATAAGAAATAGTGAAGAATGCTAAAAGACTATATATGCGGTGACCTAAATAGTCATAACAAATTTTGGGGAAGTATGACAACTGATAAAAATGGTGCATGCTTAGAAAAGTTCATTGATGAAAAAATCTAGTGGTTTTAAATGATGCCACATCAACTAGATTTAATGCAGCAGATGGTAGTTTTTCCTGCTTATCCCTGGGAATTAATACAAGCAACTGGGAAATATATAAGGAAGAAGAAAGGGGATCATTTCCCTGTACTTAATACTTCTCAAGGGCAAGGTAAGGTTGAAGGTAATGGAAAATTACCCATCTGGAATTTTAAGAAAGCTAACTGGGAGCTATTTAAAAGTAAATGTACTGAATTTGTGAATAATCATGTGAGTGATGACATAAAGAATTTTAATGATAATGTAATAATAGCAGCTTCTGTAGCCATACCTAGGATATTGAAATATCCCGAAACTAAAAACTCACTTCCATGATGGATCGAGAAGTGCAAAATGGCAATTAAAGAAAGGAACAAAGCCTATAAAAAAAGCAAAACATACAATGAATAGTGAAACTCTAATGAAGTATAAAAGAAGTAAGGCAATAGCACAAAGAATTATAAAGAAATCAAATAGAGAGTGGGAGGAAATACTGTGGGCAGATAAATGAAGATGTCAAGACATCAGAAATATACCAGCAAAGTAGAAGAATGAATGGAATTAAGACTAACGGTAGCTGTATCCCAGGTCTTATTGGGAATGACAGCATAGTTAGAAGTTCTGATAATGCGAAAGTGTAAGTTTTACTAGAAATGTTGATGGTTGAGTAATGATGAAAACCAAAATTAAGTTTTCCACCAGATTAAAAGACAGTTCATTAAAGAGAATCATAATCTACTATGTAGTTAGGGTAAACACAAAGATACTATACTGAATGAATGGTTTTGTCCGTGAGAACTTGAGAAAGTTATTGATACCAGCAAGAATACATTTCCAAGTAAAAATAATATTTGTAATATAAAGTTTAAATATCTCTCTGAAAGCAGTTTGAGGGTTCTCTTGGAATTATATAACACGATATGGGGAAAAGGAGTGATACCAGTTATGTGGAAACATGCTGTAGAAATTCCAATACGAAAACAGGGCAAACTATCCATAAAAGTGGATGGCTGTAGAGTCTAAAATCTCCAGTAGCCGCCGAAGATAGAGGGAGGGAGAAGAGTTTCATCAGTGCGGCGGTGGACACTCTGGAGTACTTGCAGGAACCCCCAAGGATCTGCGGACCCCAGTTTGAGAAATGCTGCTGTAGACCAATTGCCTTCACATCCTGTCTGGGTAAAATTATGGCGAGAATGGTAAATGAAAGATTGGTTGTCTATTTGGAAGACAGTGGTATAGATAAGGTACAGAATGGTTTTAAGAGAGGAAGATGCACCATTGATCTGCTAAATTAGAAACTGAAATACAAAAAAAAAAATACAAGGCATGAGGTTTCATGATAGCTGTCTTTCTAGATATTAAAAAGGCGTATGATATGTTAGGAGGGAAGGCTTATTGACAAAGTATGTGCACTAGAGATAACGGGGAAAATATATGAGTGGAGTTGAGAATTTTTCTGTAAAAGGACCATGCAAGTCAGAGTTGGGAAAGTTATGTCGAACATATATAATATTAAAAATGGTACACCACAGGGAAGTGTTTATCTGCCCAACCTTATTTCATATTAAGATAAATTATTTTCCAAAAATAAGTGCCAGGGTTGGTGTCACTCTGTTCACAGATGTTTTTACGCTGTGGGTTAGGAGTGGAATATTGAGGTGTCAGAAAAGAGAATCAACAAAGTGTTATGAGAGACCTCAGACTGGGGAAATGCATAGGGTTTCAAGTACTCCATTGCTAATACCGAATGACTGATCTTTACAAAAAGGAAAGTTACAAAGGAATGTAAACTGTATCTGTATGGAGAACAAGTAGATAGCATAGATATAACTTGTAATGGTATCAGCCTGGAGGCAAGCAGCATTTTATGAACCTGAGTTTATGAAACCTGCAGTCTGAGATGCCCCTCTCCTAACTGAGGGTGTGAAAGAATGGCAGATCACCCATTGGGTGCCTGAATGGGATCCTCCTAAGCATATGAGGCACTGGATATAGGCATCAGTCTCTGGTATGATTGAAGGACAGGAGGTGCACCTTTTGAATCCCTTACAGGGCTCAGGTCCCAACATAGTTCCAATCAGGGTACCTGGGGGCTCCAGGGTATGGAAGGAGCTAACTTGAGCTATTACCTATACTCAACAACTATAGAAGAACCTCAGAGTTATGAACACCAGAGTTACAAACTGACCAGTCGACCACACACTTCATTTGGAAGTATACAATCAGGCACCAGCAAAGATTTTTAAAAAAAGAAGGCAAATACAATACAATATCGTGTTAAATGTAAACTACTAAAAAAAGGGAAAGTTTTAAAAAAAGCTTTGATAAGGTAAGGAAACTCTTTCTATGCTTATTTCATTTAAATTAAGATGGTTAAAAGCAGCATTTTTCTTCTGCATAGTAAAGTTTCAAAGCTTTATTAAATCAATGTTCAGTTGTAAACTTTTGAAAGAACAACCATAACATTTTGTTTAGAGTTATGAACAACTTCCATTCCTGAGGTGTTCGTAACTCTGAGGTTCTACATTTACAATATCTGGATGTGTAAAAGCCAGAGAAGGCTCTAAGTACACCTCTACCCCGATATAACGTGATCCGATATAACACGAATTCGGATATAACGCAGGAAAGCAGCGCTTCAGGGAGGTGGGGCTGCATGTGGTTTGTTTTATGTGGCAGTGATGAAGGATCAGAGGGGGTGGGTGCACTTCCTTATATGGATTGTGGCAATAACATCATCTTCACATGAAAATGAGAGGGTGTTTGTGTAGTATCCCCTCCTCCCCCCGAGCAGACACAGCTTTAGAAGGCAATTCCACAGCTTCACACCATAGGTACTGTATTCCACAAATGGGAATGTGCAGAAGCCCTAAAAGAAGATAATAAGTTTAGATAGTTCAAGCAAAATGATTTGAATGTCATAAAATTACACATCTACCCCATTTGTGATAACTGAGTGACCTGACTGATTTATATAGAGATTTAACAAATGAACAGCTCTGTAATCGGAAATATGCTAAAGTTTTTGAAGTGAGAGCATAGATGCTGGGAGACTATAGATTTACTGCCAAATTGCAGCCCTGGCCATTTTACATAGCCAGCTTGTTATCTTTACTAATGCTTTGTGAGTTTTTAGTCCTGAATCTCATTACTTATTTTAACAAATTATGTGGGGAAAAAACTGGGAACTGACAAATCTTATCTGAGAGTGTGTACTCTGGACCTGCCTATCTTTGATTGCTCTTGAAGACAGAAGGAGAGAATTCCAAATCTTTCATGATTTACACAGCATTATCTCACTGACTGCGATTTAGATTCTCAGAGGTCTGTATTGTCATGTGATGAAGTACTACATAAACCAGTAGAACAAACCATGGGAGAGTATCATGTCAATTGTTAACATTTAATTATTTTGGCATTTTATAGAGTCAGAAATTAGAGGTGAAATCAAAGTTATAGATTATCAGTGAGATTATCAAATCAATTCATTGCCAATGCAGGTATGTTTCTTACCAGATATCCTCCACACTGCTTTGTCTGGCATAGCTTTAAAAGTCTCAGGTGGTAAGGCCTGCATCGCTTCTGTTGGGAGACAGTTTCACTAATAAGAGCTAAATGTTTCCTGATATTTAACCTTATTTTCATCCTGTTGCTCCGGTTGTATTCCCTAACCTTGTTTAAATAGTTCCTTTTAATCTCAAAAAGAAGAACAGGAGTACTTGTGGCACCTTAGAGACTAACAAATTTATTAGAGCATAAGCTTTCGTGGACTACAGCCACATTAGAGCTTATGCTCTAATAAATTTGTTAGTCTCTAAGGTGCCACAAGTACTCCTGTTCTTCTTTTTGCAGATACAGACTAACACGGCTGTTACTCTGAAACCTTTTAATCTCAGTGTTTATACTCTTCAAATGTATGTAGATAGTTATTGTGTGTACGTCTTATTTGTTGATTATAAACCAGTCCCTCCAACATCTTAATAATGTTTATTCTTCTTCTCTGATCTCTCTCCAGTTGTTTACATCTTCCTGGTAATGAAGTGTCTAGAATGGAACACAGCATTTCAGATGGAACTGGGTGTGATGTTTAATGGAACAGTAGATATGTTGTTTGCCAGAATTAGAATTTTAGAAGCTTCCATGAAACTGGAACAATTTTGACAAACATCACTTAGGTTTTTGGTGAAATATTTTCCACTCTCTGGAAGCTTGTGAAAAAATCAAAATGCTTCTTTTACTAAAAAGTTTTCTTGTGAATTTTGAAAAAGCTTCTATGTTGGGTCAAAGGCTTCCCCGTGGTCTGAAGGAATGAGCACAACAATGAGATCCAAGGTGGTTTTGATTTCTGTTTTCACCACTTTTCGGTGAACGTCCATAATAATATCTATCTACCTTTTATGATTTTCTATAGTGTCCTCACCATTAATGTAGTGTTTAAGTTCTAAACAGGTGAAATTAGATCTACATAGTGAGGTCTGGAGTTAGAATGCATGAAGTCTTCTGCTTTTCTGCATACTCTATCTGTTCAGGAACCTGTATTTGGTGTGTGTGGAGTTTGATGGTGCTCAGTGAATGAATTAGGGTTGTATAGTGAATGAGGCTGTGGCCTTTAAGATCCTAGCCTTATTTCTTGTAGAAGTTGGAAAGAAAGGGTGGTCTTGTAGTTAAGGTGTTGAGTGTGATTGTGGAGAACTGGATCTTATTTTTGGCTCTTGTAACAGACTTCATATGTGATGGTGGGCAGGTCTTCTAAGTGGGAATTTTCACAGGTGGCCACTAATTGTGCATCCTTCATTTTCTGGGTGCCCAAGTTGAAATACTGAGGGGCTGATTTACAGAAGAGTTGAGCACTTACATCTACAAATGAATTCAGTGGGAGCTGGGGATGCTCAGCCCTCTGAAAAGGAGAATCGAGCCATCTCAAATTGGGCACCCATCAAAATTAGTGGATCCTTTTGCAAATTTTGGCCTTAATCCCTCTGAGTCTCAGATCCCCATGTGTAAAATGAGGATAATAATATCATGTTGTTTCACTACTAAAATATACTGGCACTTTACTGATCCAAAGTTAGCTGCATTTACTGATGACTGGTATTTAGGAGATCGATATGGAAAGGTTTAATAAACTTGTGAATACTACATTTTAAGGTTAAAACCAAAAAGAATGTATTTTATTTTCCAAATGAGACAATAGTCTCCAGGTTTATTCTGCATTTAATATGACTGAGGATTTGCACTTGGATCTATCATATAGTTATAGTGGCTACAGATTTTCTTTTTTTGGCTCCACTTACAAATAACTGTTTAATAATGTGTTTTTTAAACAAATTTTGATATTACAGAAGCAGTTTTAGTATAGACAGACTTGAAAAACAGACTGAATTCACATCTTTATGACACATTCCTGTCTGTTTTCTTCAAATTATAACTTCTATTCACTTGAAAAGACTTACTTTCTTAAGAGTTTTTATACCATATTTCACGCTAAGTGCAAATTTAAAAGGTTTTTACATTTTATGGTTATGTATTTTATACATATGTATAAAATGCTATTGGCTTAGTAAGGTTACAGCCCTGTTCATATTTGGGTTTTATTTCTCACATAAACTGATAGCTATGATTTCATCATGGTTCCTTCACATATTAACCCTATTAAAATTTCATTGCATCCAACACCCAGGGCTTTTCATTTAAATTATATACAACCCTAATATGAAGTAGTGTGGAGTAAAGAACTTGTTGACACAAGTTGATAATGACCGGATTATCCAAGAATGGCAAAATTCTCTCTTTTTTTCAGGCATAACATTTCATGCCCACACCTTCATGTAAAAACTTAAAATTTCCCCTTACTGTTCCCTGCCCTATAGTCCCCCTTTGTAAAAACCTGTACAGGGGACCAGAAACTTTACTTAATCCTTCTTTCAGAGTTTCCAGTAGTTCATTCTATGAGACAGGGTTTCTTCCCGTGAGGAATGGGCAGGGGGTTCAGTGCCCAGAAGCTGCAGATCTCACAGGAGCAAACGGAGACCAGACCGTCTGGGCAGAGGCCTTGTGCCTCTACATTGATGACAGACACCTCTGACTTTCTGTCAATCCAGGGGAGGCATTACTTCCCTTGCACTCAGCTGCTCCCAAATAAAAGGAGTCAGAGGAGGATGTTCCACGTTATTCGAGAGCTCCACACAAAATAAGTACAACCTCAGGCAGTACTAAATTTTGCTCAGAAACCTTCTGGTTTCCTGTATGCAATGAGTGGAAAGGCATTCACTTTCACACGAACATCCATGAGGGATGTCTGGGCTCAAATAAGGGCTGTACCACGGCTGTGCGGAAAAGTGGCTATTACATCCCTGCTCTGACAAGATGCCTATGTGGATGCAGCTTGAATTACACTGGCCATTTTTACTGTAATTTGCCATCCATGGAAGAATCTTGTTTCACTATTTTCTTCCTTTAGTGTTTAAAAGGGTTAGAAATGTTTGGAAAATGGAATTTCCGTCCCACAGAAAATACCAAGATTTCACAATTCGGTTTCCTCACAAAGTGGGATGAAAAGTCGATATCTCAGAATTTTTTGAGAAATGTTTTGTTTTGACCTTATCAAAACATTTGATTTTGATCAGGTAAAAATCTTTCACTTTGACATTATCATTTTGACTTTTATAATGATATTATAGTGTAACATAGCATTAATTTATAATTATAACATAAAAGTTGAAACATAAAATGTTTATTTGCTGCAAAAATTTCCATGAAGTTGATACATTCCTGCTATTATAGTTCAATTACTTAGGCACAGCAGTTTCCATAGAAAACTTTCATTAGAAAATTTTCGACCAGCTCTACTCATAGTAGAAAAGAAGCAGGACTCAGTTGCAATAAACTCTTTATTCTTTAGGCCAGGTCTACACTACCCCCCCTAATTCGAACTAAGGTACGCAACTTCAGCTACGTGAATAACGTAGCTGAAGTTCGAAGTACCTTAGTTCGAACTTACCTTGGTCCACACTCGGCAGGCAGGCTCCCCCGTCGACTCCGCGGTACTCCTCTCGCCGAGCTGGAGTACCGCAGTCGACGGCGAGCACTTCCGGGTTCGACTTATCGCGTCCAGACTAGACGCGATAAGTCGAATCCAGAAGTTCGATTGCCAGCCGCCGAACTAGCGGGTAAGTGTAGCCAAGGCCTTAGTTAGGACACTGGCCACAGAGAGACATTTCAGCTCCTTGGCTTCTCATCCTCACTTGCTGGTGAACACAGCCTGTGATGCACAATCAGAGCCGGCTCTGGCCGGAGCGCGGGTGCAGGGGGACCGGCTGGGGGGGGCGGGAGGAGGAGGGAGCGGGCGGGAGAGAGAGAGAAGGGGGCGGCCAGGGTTACAGCAGGGGCGCTGCCACGCGGCCCCTCTCGCTGCACTGCTTCCTGCCGCCTGCCGCGAGGGCTCCACTCCGGTCGGCGGGGAGGGAAGGAAGAGGACTACGCTGCAGGGCGCTCTAGTTCTCTGCGCCGCCGCCCCCTACAGGGCGGCCGGAGCAGAACAAGAACAACAACAACCAAAAAAAAGGCGGCCGTGCCGCCCTGGGATTGGGCAGAATGCTGCCTCCAACAGTCTGCCGCCCCAAGCACCAGCTTGCTCAGCTGGTGCCTGGAGCCGGCCCTGTGCACAATGTCACCATATAGGGACTGCTTGTATCCTGTCATGGACTAAAGAATGGATTGTTGACTGCACTACACACCTCCCTCATTTAAACAAATTATTAAATAAAGCTACCAAACAATTTAACTAGGTCCTAGCTACCTCTAGCTATGAATGTGCATATATATTTATTGAAATGATTGTTGGTGACACTACATTGCCCATGTCACCAAGCTTTTTAGATCTTTTTTATTATTTCTCGACTTTACTTCTATTTGCAGCTCCTCCAGCTTTAGTGAAATCTGCATGTTTCTTTCATGAGCTGTTCACTCCCTAGCCAGTCTGTCAGTGAAGATATTAATTAAAAGTAGACCTAACACGGGATCTGCTGATATCTCATTTAAACAGCTCCTCACAATTCAATATGTTGCTATTTACCACTAGCTTTTTCTGTGCTCTTTCAGTTTTCTTTGAATCCATAGAACAGTGATTATAGGGCTGGCTGCACCTCTGTCCTTTTCTGATCTCTGAGTGCATTCACCTGAGATCTTGGGCCTAAACCTTCCCTCCATCAGGGGAGAATTTCGCAGTTCTCCCACTCTTAGACCAGGACCCAGGTGTACTATTCCATCTGTACCAACTACCTGTTACTGTGCAGGCTTAATTTTGTTTGAGCGTTTTCCTGATCCTCCCTCTGGAAACCTCTGACTGGTGTGAGTGACCAACAGCTTTCTTAAAACTGTGTGTTTTTATTTAGCAGTCGGAATAAAGCATCAGAGAAAAAAGGATTTTAAAGCTACACATTGCCAATGTACATATTTAGCCTCATCTAATTTTATGCTTCGTTACAAACTAAGTTAGAATCAGATTTTTTTCTTGAATTAGAGGAACAGAAATGAACCAATTCACATTTTCCTAGAAAGTAAGTTTCTTCTGTGTCCGTCTCTGGCATAACAGACAGCATGTATTGCTGCTTTTCTTCTCCCCCGCTTATGTTAAGTTGAAGAGAGGCCTCCCATTCTAGAAGGAATTCATTATCATGTTGCTCAATTATTTTCTTTGATTCAGGGCCTAGGTGAGAAATCTTCTGGGAGTGGATCCACAAAGGGGACTTAGATTCAGTGCTACAACACCTAACTTTTAGGTGCCCTGCCACCCAGTGGAATCCAGAGCCCTTAGTTAAGTACCCAGACTCTGTATAATACATGGTTAGGGGCCTGCGGACTGGTCTACACTACAGAGTTAAGTCAACTTAACACTGTAAGGGCAGGTCTACACTAACCCCCCAATTCGAACTAAGGTACACAACTTCAGCTACATGAATAATGTAGCTGAAGTTCGAAGTACCTTAGTTCGAACCTACCTCGGTCCAGACGCGGTAGGCAGGCTCCCCCGTCAACTTCGCGGTACTCCTCTCGCCGAGCTGGAGTACCGCAGTTGACGGCGAGCACTTCCGGGTTCGACTTATCTCGTCCAGACAAGACGCGATAAGTCGAACCCAGAAGTTTGATTTGCTTGCCGACGAACTACCGGGTAGTGTAGACCTACCCTAAGTGTCTACACTAAAACGTAGTTCCCACTGATGTAACTTGCCCAGTACACTGACTTAATAACTCCACCTCCACAGAGGCATAGTGCTTAAGTCAATGTAGTTAGGTCAATGCAGTGTCAATGTAGACACTGCATTGCTTGCATCGACTATTGCTACCTTTCAGAAACTGTCCCACAATTTCCCACACTGGTAGTTAAATCGGTGCCAGCGCTCCCGGTGAGGACCACCGACACAAGAAGCATAGTGTGGACGTGGCTGTACAAGCCAACAGGAAATACCAAGGAGAAGGGCATAGGTCGAAGCTCTCCTCCTCAAAGAGAACTAGGTGCCTAACAGGAGGCACTTCCCTCTGCTTGGGATTCAGAGGTGTGAACCCTTTGCTGGAGGTAGGTGGCTAGGCGAGGTCAGTCTGTCCTTTCTTGCAAAAAAGAATGGCAGTGGTGGTGCCACTTGCCCTCATGACATTGCCCAGTGGCTAGAGCTCTCACCCAGGATGTGGGAGGCCAAGGTCAGCTCAGGTCAGGGTCAGGTCCCCACTGAGCTTGATGTGAAGTAGGGACTTGAATTCAGGTCCCTTATGTCCCAGCTGAGTGTCCTAATGACTTAGTGTATTCTGTGGTTGGTGTGTCTGTTTCTCCTATTAAAACTATTTCACTTTGTACAAAATACTTAGTCATGGGACCGGAACTTGGGTCTCCCAGATAAGTGCCCTGAGCACTGCTCTGTACAGTCATTCTCACTTTGTCTAGCCCAGTGCCTAATTTGAAGTTTCTGCTAGAGCTTAGGCATGAGCTAGGCTCTGGGAGTCAGGACTGAGGAGGATTTGAGCATGCTGACCAGCAGAAACATAAATGCCAAGGAGACTTTACTAGTGGAAAGTTAGGTGCCTAGGGATTTTAGGTGTCTACAGGGTTACGTGGCAGATAAGCTGGGGTTTTAGGGCTCTAATGTTTGGATTTAGATGCTTAAAGTGGCAGTTAACCACCTAAATCTTTTTGTGGCTCTAATCCCTGAGGCCAAGACTCATTCCTCCCATTTGGCTGCAGCATCCAATACTAGCGTGACCAGTTCGCAAGAGTAAAATATCAGGACACATGGGGGAGGACAGCCACAGGTGCACAGCCCTGATATGGGATGGTAGAGGGGCGCACAGCCCTAGGAAGCTGCGAGGGTGGCGTTCGGTCCCTGCTGCAGCCCCTACCGCAAGCTACGGGGCAAGAGCTCATGGCCCCAGCTCCAGCCCCTGACAGAAGCCACGGGTCGGGATGCAGGGCCCCGACTCCAGCCCCCGCTGAAGCTGCGGGGCTGGGGCACATGATCCCAGATCCAGCTCCTGCCATGGGACTGGGCACAGGATCCCGGTTGCAGTCCCAGTTGCAGGGCAGGGGAGCGAAGGGTCCTGGTTATAGCCCTGGCTCCAGCCCCAGCCCCAGTCATGGAGGGGAGGCCTACAGTCCTGCCTTCAGCCCCAGCTTCAGCCACTGACAGCTGAAACAAACTATGTCAGGGAGGTCCAGAATCAGTGACTGCCATGCCCTCCCTGACTAAATTATAGATTTAGTTGAAATCCATATTTAAATCTATAGATTTATTTGTACATTAGACAAACAGCAGGAATAAAGGGCAGGGTTTTTTATTCAGCCAATAAATCAACTTCACAATTTGCATACCTCTCAGATGTGCTAGAAGTCTAGTACTTCTTGGATGATTTTGCCATAGTCATGACTTGCTTCTGGGCAATCACAAAGCTGTAGAAGTCCTTGCAACTCATCCGGAAATTCATTTTGACAAAGGTTTCATACCGCACCAAGTCTATGCTGCTTTGATTTCAGACATCAGCCCATGCACCTTTCATGATTGAAAATACATGCACTCTGTATGCGTTGCTTACTGGTATACTGAGCAAGTATTGACACCAGGTTTGTCATGTTCAGGAATTCAGTGTTACCGTCCTTGTTTCTCAGCACATGAGACTAGAGTTCCCTAGCTGAGTATTTGCCAGGCTCCAACTTGTAGTTGATGTCTTTGATGATACAGTACGCATCATAGAGCTGATCAAGATCCATTGTTTTCTGCAGGTTTACAGCAGTCACAGCCACAGACAGATCCCTGTATTCAAATTCCCTATTAGCTTTGATGTTCAAGCACTGGGTATTGAACAAGTAGCCAGTTGTTGAAAAATCAAACCATTTCTCCAAATGTAGGACTGACACATTATAAAATTCATGAAGTCTTTCCTTAGATATTCAGCAGTTGCGAACCAGCTGAGTGGCGAACAGCAGAGGCTAACAGCAGGAGTTTGCCTGGGAGCTGTCCAAGAGGAGGTACGCTAAGTGCTGCATTAGGGGGGCTGTGTTGGTGAGTATCTGAGTGCCTGCTGCTGGGACAGTTGGTCAGTTTGACCGTGTGCTTGATTGCTTGCTTGTTTGTTTGAAAAGTGTGAATTGGGAGTGCTTTGTTCCAGGTGGGCCTTGAGTGGGCCTGACTGGTATATAAGGGCAGTCAGCAGCGAACCAGCTGAGCGGCGAACAGCAGAGGCTAACAGCAGGAGTTTGCCCGGGAGTTTGCGTGGGGAGAGCGCACTGAGGCTTTCATCTGCAGGTTTCTCCGAGTAGTTCCTGCAACAGTTGAGGAAGCTCCTAAGAGTACGGTGATATGGAAGGTGAGCGATCAGCTGTTGTAACCTGCACAGGTTGTGCCATGTTTGTCTTTCTTCCGCAGGACAGAAATGACTTTGTCTGTACAAAGTGCAAGCTGGTCTCCATATTGGAGGAGAAGGTTCGAGGGCTGGAGAAACAAGTATCGACTCTGCGTTGCATAAGGGAAAATGAAGATTTCCTGGACAGACGTCAGGAGATGCTTCTACGGCCACAATGTTCTGAAGATTCAGAGCAGGCGCAGCAGGGACAGAAGGATTGTGAGGAGGTTTGGCAGCATGTGACCTCCAGAAGAAGAAAGAGGAACGTCCATGTACCAGCAATGGAGATACAGGTGAGCAATCGTTTCCATGTTCTCTCTACAGGTGCTAATGCGGAGAGTGGACTAGATGGCCCATCTGAGGGAAGGGAGCAGAAGGAGACTCCACCGATTGGAAGGCAAAAGATGCACTGTCCTAGGGATGGGGGTTCCACGACCACCACTCCCAAGAGGAGGAGGAGGGTGGTGGTGGTCGGGGACTCCCTCCTCAGGGGGACTGAGTCATCTATCTGCCGCCCTGACCGGGAAAACCGAGAGGTCTGCTGCTTGCCAGGAGCTAGGATACACGATGTGACGGAGAGACTGCCGAGACTCATCAAGCCCTCAGATCGCTACCCCTTCCTGCTTCTCCACGTGGGCACCAATGATACTGCCAAGAATGACCTTGAGCAGATCACTGCAGACTACGTGGCTCTGGGAAGAAGGATAAAGGAGTTTGAGGTGCAAGTGGTGTTCTCGTCCATCCTCCCTGTGCAAGGAAAAGGCCGGGGTAGAGACCGTCGAATCGTGGAAGTCAACGAATGGCTACGCAGGTGGTGTCGGAGAGAAGGCTTTGGATTCTTCGACCATGGGATGGTGTTCCAAGAAGAAGGAGTGCTAGGCAGAGACGGGCTCCACCTAACGAAGAGAGGGAAGAGCATCTTCGCCAGCAGGCTGGCTAACCTAGTGAGGAGGGCTTTAAACTAGGTTCACCGGGGGAAGGAGACCAAAGCCCTGAGGTAAGTGGGGAAATGGGATCCTGGGAGGAAGCACAAGCAGGAGAGCGCAAGAGGGGAGGACTCCTGTCTCATGCTGAGAAAGAGGGACGATCATTGAGTTATCTTAAGTGCCTATAGACAAATGCAAGAAGCCTGGGAAACAAGCAGGGAGAACTGGAAGTCCTGGCACAGTCAGGGAACTATGATGTGATTGGAATAACAGAGACTTGGTGGGATAACTCACATGACTGGAGTACTGTCATGGATGGATATAAACTGTTCAGGAAGGACAGGCAGGGCAGAAAAGGTGGGGGAGTTGCGTTGTATGTAAGAGAGGAGTATGACTGCTCAGAGCTCCGGTATGATACTGCAGAAAAACCTGAGAGTCTCTGGATAAAGTTGAGAAGTGGGAGCAACAAGGGTGATGTCGTGGTTGGAGTCTGCTATAGACCACCAGACCAGGGGGATGAGGTGGACGAGGCTTTCTTCTGGCAACTAGCAGAAGTTGCTAGATCGCAGGCCCTGGTTCTCATGGGAGACTTTAATCACCCTGATATCTGCTGGGAGAGCAATACAGCGGTGCACAGGCAATCCAGGAAATTTTTGGAAAGCGTAGGGGACAATTTCCTGGTGCAAGTGCTGGAGGAACCAACTAGGGGCAAAGCTTTTCTTGACCTGCTGCTCACAAACAGGGAAGAACTAGTAGGGGAAGCAAAAGTGGATGGGAACCTTGGAGGCAGTGACCATGAGATGGTCGAGTTCAGGATCCTGACACAAGGAAGAAAGGAGAGCAGCAGAATATGGACCCTGGACTTCGGAAAAGCAGACTTTGACTCCCTCAGGGAACAGATGGGCAGGATCCCCTGGGAGAATAACATGAAGGGCAAAGGGGTCCAGGAGAGCTGGCTGTATTTTAAAGAATCCTTATTGAGGTTGCAGGAACAAACCATCCCGATGTGTAGAAAGAATAGTAAATATGGCAGGCGACCAGCTTGGCTAAACAGTGAAATCCTTGCTGATCTTAAACGCAAAAAAGAGGCTTATAAGAAGTGGAAGATTGGACAAATGACCAGGGAGGAGTATAAAAAGATTGCTCAGGCGTGCAGGAGTGAAATCAGGAAGGCCAAATCACACTTGGAGTTGCAGTTAGCAAGAGATGTTAAGAGTAACAAGAAGGGTTTCTTCAGGTATGTTAGCAACAAGAAGAAAATCAAGGAAAATGTGGGCCCCTTACTGAATGAGGGAGGCAACCTAGTGACCGAGGATGTGGAAAAAGCTAATGTACTCAATGATTTTTTTGCCTCTGTCTTCACGCACAAGGTCAGCTCCCAGATTGCTGCACTGGGCAGTACAGCATGGGGAGAAGGTGACCAGCCCTCTGTGGAGAAAGAAGTGGTTCGGGACTATTTAGAAAAACTGGACGTGCACAAGTCCATGGGGCCGGATGCGCTGCATCCGAGGGTGCTAAAGGAGTTGGCGGGTGAGATTGCAGAGCCATTAGCCATTATTTTTGAAAACTCATGGCGATCGGGGGAGGTCCCAGATGACTGGAAAAAGGCTAATGTAGTGCCCATCTTTAAAAAAGGGAAGAAGGAGGATCCGGGGAACTACAGGCCAGTCAGCCTCACCTCAGTCCCTGGAAAAATTATGGAGCAGGTCCTCAAGGAATCAATTATGAAACATTTAGAGGAAAGGAAAGTGATCAGGAACAGTCAGCATGGATTCACGAAGGGGAAGTCGTGCCTGACTAACCTAATTGCCTTCTATGATGAGATAACTGGCTCTGTGGATGAGGGGAAAGCAGTGGATGTGTTATTTCTTGACTTTAGCAAAGCTTTTGATACTGTCTCCCACAGTATTCTTGTCACCAAATTAAAGAAGTATGGGCTGGATGAATGGACTGTAAGGTGGATAGAAAGCTGGCTAGATCGTCGGGCTCAACGGGTAGTGATCAATGGCTCCATGTCTAGTTGGCAGCCGGTTTCAAGTGGAGTGCCCCAAGGGTCGGTCCTGGGGCCGGTTTTGTTTAATATCTTTATTAATGATCTGGAGGATGGTGTGGACTGCACTCTCAGCAAGTTTGCAGATGACACTAAACTAGGAGGCGTGGTAGATACACTAGAGGGTAGGGATCGGATACAGAGGGACCTAGACAAATTAGAGGATTGGGCAGAAAAAAACCTGATGAGGTTCAACAAGGACAAGTGCAGAGTCCTGCACTTAGGACGGAAGAATCCCATGCACTGCTACAGACTAGGGACCGAATGGCTAGGTAGCAGTTCTGCTGAAAAGGACCTAGGGGTCACAGTGGACGAGAAGCTGGATATGAGTCAACAGTGTGCTCTTGTTGCCAAGAAGGCTAACGGCATTTTGGGCTGTATAAGTAGGGGCATTGCCAGCAGATCGAGGAACGTGATCGTTCCCCTTTATTCGACATTGGTGAGGCCTCATCTGGAATACTGTGTCCAGTTTTGGGCCCCACACTACAAGAAGGATGTGGAAAAATTGGAAAGAGTCCAGCGGAGGGCAACAAAAATGATTAGGGGTCTGGAGCACATGACTTATGAGGAGAGGCTGAGAGAACTGGGATTGTTTAGTCTCCAGAAGAGAAGAATGAGGGGGGATTTGATAGCAGCCTTCAACTACCTGAAGGGGGGTTCCAAAGAGGATGGAGCTCGGCTGTTCTCAGTGGTGGCAGATGACAGAACAAGGAGCAATGGTCTCAAGTTGCGGTGGGGGAGGTCCAGGTTGGATATCAGGAAAAACTATTTCACTAGGAGGGTGGTGAAACACTGGAATGCGTTACCTAGGGAGGTGGTGGAGTCTCCTTCCTTGGAGGTTTTTAAGGCCCGGCTTGACAAAGCCCTGGCTGGGATGATTTAGCTGGGAATTGGTCCTGCTTTGAGCAGGGGGTTGGACTAGATGACCTCTTGAGGTCCCTTCCAACTCTGATATTCTATGATTCTATGATTCAGTGATAGGTAGCATCTCAGTTAATGGATTTTTAACTTTGGAGCCGAAGAATTTGTCATTCTTCCATTGCTAAAGTTTAATTCTCAGATTATTCATTATGGCATACATGTCACATGCCATCTCACTTTCATTTCCCAAACAGAGCACAGTATTATTGAAGATTTTCAGGACATTCTGGAGGAAAAACAGATGAACCTCAACTTTGCTAGGCCCCCCACCTTGTTCATCGTTTTTCATGTTGGAGAACAGCATCCATAGAGATTTTGGGCACTCGTCGTTGCCCAGAGAAACAAAATAGCATTTAACAGCCTGCCACACATTTACAAGCCTGTTTACAGCTGGGAAAAGACTCAACCAGAGTGTCGGAACATGACGTAGTAAAGTGGCATACTCATATCCACAAAGTCAAACATAACTCTCTTAGCAGAACTGTTGAACTGATTGAACGTCTTAATCACCAGAGTTTCAGTGTCAACTTGAAGGGTATTGCTAGCATGTTTCACGGTGTTGTGCACAACACGGGCAGGGCAGTTTGCAGGCAAGATATTTTCGTTTCGTTTTTTAAAATTCTGGTACTCTGATTGTCGCTTTCCATAATTCATGTTTGCATTATCAGCACAGTAGGAAGACACTTTGTTCAGGTCTAGTTTGTGTGTTGCAAGTTTTTCAAGTAATGTGTTGCTTATTGCCTCTGCAGTCTCTTCGCTTTGCTCATAGAAGTCTAACAGTTTATCTTGGATCCCATGTTTGGGTGTCCAGTATCTCAGTGATAAGGGGTAAGTTTTCACATTGCCCTTGTTAGATGCATCTGTGGCAACTGAGAAATAGCGACCATCTGGCTTGCGGAGGTCTTTTGAAAATTCTGTCGAGAGTGGCAACAGCACATTTTTGATCAATGCCTCTGTTTTAGTTCGGCCACAGCTGACGTGCTTCGCAATCGTTGAATCTGGATGCAAGATAGGCGCCAGTTTAAGTTCACAGTCACACAAGCAATAGGAGTGTTGATGGATTACTGTGTGGTAAACTTGAGTTAGCTCAGCAGTGACAACCTTGTTATTGAAGGATTCATTTGGCCTGCTGAAAAAAATTGAGGCCAGGGTATTACTTTTGTGAGTTTTGGTGTTTTTGTTCATAATTTTTTTGAATTAGCATGATGCTTAACATCAGACTCACCACCATGGCAAATGCTAAATTCCTTCCTGCATGCTTTACAAAAGGCTTTTGAATCATACTCGTAGGATTTCCGAATCCAGATGTAAGTGTTTTCCCATTCTGTCCTGTATCTGCACTGTCTTTTTTGTTTTTAGTAGTTGGCACCTCACTTGCCGTTGCTATTTCAGGCGGGGTTTTCGTCTGAAGACCGCTAGGTAGATTGCGCGTTTTTTTTCAGTTGCTAGCTATCTCTGTACTTCTTACGTTTTATTACGCACCCACTGTAGTCCGTGCCACAGTATGCACAGTGGTTCAGAACTGTAAACAGTAATCCCTACTGTAAATTGTGTTACAACTGAAAACAACCTGAAAAAACAAAATTGCCAGCAGATAACATAGAGCACAATCGGGTTTAACAAGTAGGACATCCCCAATCGACTAATTTTCTATTTCACTACCAAGTTTTAAATTTGACCTGAATATTGGGACAAATGGCATCCTGGTCATACATCAGTCAGGTGCATGCCACTAGGTGCAGCACCTGCTCACCAGTGTGGGTAAGTGACCTGGGCAGCAACTTAGCAGTGCTCAGCCCCGGCCTGCCCTGGGGCGGAATCAGCACGTGCAGCGCTCATTTCAGAGCTGGCAGTCCTAGCCCTTACACTGCATCCACGGAACTGGCTGCGGGGCTCCCTGCCTGGCTCTGCGAGCCAGGGCTCCCTATGAGCTGCCCTGCCCAGCCCTTCTTAGGGGCACCCCAAGCGCAGAGGGGCTGCTCCAGGGCTGTCACTCAGAGCCATTGGAACACTCCAGCCCTGGGGCTCGGCCGGGGGTCAGCAGCCGGGTGGCCTCAATTGGCGGGGTGGGTTTTCCTCTCTGTTGTCGCTGCAGAGTGAGTCTTCCGGATGGCAGAGCTTTCTGGAGGTGCTGCCCCCGCTCCTTAAAATAAATGGGCGACTTCAGTTCACTTTGGATTGGTCGGATCCCAAAGCTTATTTGCCAAGAGTGGGTTTGGATCCGGTGCAGCGCTAAGCCTGGTCACAAAGAGCTGCCAGGTGACAACTGAATTGAAGCATGACTTTTGTTCCCAGCCTCAAGAAAAGGGCAGTTCTTTCCAGAACTGGGTTTACCATGGCTACTCAGCGGCACCGGGCCCACACTCAGAAGGGGCCCCAGCGTGGCCTGCTCCGCTTGCGCTGCACCCCCAGATCCCGCCAAGTCCGCTGGCTCCTCTCTGCTCTGGCCCCACCTGCCAACTCCTCTCTGCTTCCTAACCCCTCCCCCGCCCTCCACTTGATGCACAGGGAGCCGGGACACTCGGTGCAGACCTCACTCCTGCCCCTGCAGCAGCAGCAGCCTGAGCACACTCAGCTACACTCCCGGTGCGCGCGCACTCCCAAGTGCTGGCACGAGGCCCTTGGTGGCAGTGTGGGTGCACGCGCTGAGGAGGAGGTGAGGTTCAAATGTGCACACAGCAGGCAACGTCCCCCTCCCAGAGCAAATGAGACTCCGCCGGCAAAAGGCAGCAGCAGCATGAGCCTGGGAGCTTCGGACCCAGCAGCAGTCTGTGTGTAGGGAGGGCTGCCCTCTCCCCCAGCTGCCTCACACAGCCAGCAACTCATGGACCCCGCTGTCCATGGGCTCCATCCTCCCTGTGCAGTGCCCTCTGTGGGCATCCCATTTTTGCGGGCTCCAGTACCCTACATTCATGGTTCCCCTTAGCGCTCCCCCCTTCCTGGATTCCATTCCCCACTTGCTGGGCCCCTGGGGATCCCTGACTTCATTCAAGGGGGTCTGTGCTTTTCACACTGTCCCCGCTTGGAGCTCTCTTCTCTCTTTCTCCTCCTACCCCCCGGCTTTATTCCTCCCCAACCTATTTCTTCCCTTAGACATAGGCTGATGTCATTGTGAGGCCAGTGAAGCGGGCTGGGGCTCCTTCCTGGAGCTGTCCATCCATCCCAGCATGTCAGGGCATGTGTGTATGTGTGAGGCAATCAGGCGTGTGTGTCCCCAGAGAGGTGGTGAATACAGATCCATACAGAACAACCTGCCTCCTGCATGGCATGCAATGAGTGGTGGTTTTGTTTGGCTCCTCTCCGCCCCATGCCCTGGCCGGACCCCAGTGTAGCTCCAGCTCCGGACAGTCTCTGGTGCCTGCCTGCTGTGGGGCACCGCCTTTCTCCCCAGAGCCGAGCCGTGTAGGACCGGTGCAGAAGTGGGGCCAGTCTTGGCCAGTGTGTGGAGGGGAGTCGGGGTGGGGGGACTTTGGAGGACCCCTCCAGGCAAGTGGGTCTTGAGGGAGCTTGGCTGGGGTGAGGGCAGGCCCTGGCCTGGCTGATCGTGCTGCTCCCAAGGGGATGGAGTGATTCCCTACCCTGGGACCTAGCCCAGCTGACACTCACCTCATCTCCTAGCAGGGCCGGTGAGTGCGGCCAGGAGAGGGGGCAGGGCATGAGGGAGAGTGTATCTGGGAGGTCTGTGGTGGGGTGCTGGACTGTGAGGGGATGCAGGGCGCTGGGTGGTGAGGGGACTGTTTTTTGGGGGTGCTGGGTAGTGGGGGTCTGTGTGGGGTACTGTGTAGTTGTGGTGGTGGGCTGTGGGGAAGGGCACTGGATAGTGGGGGAGGGGGAGATGTGTGTGTGTTGGGAGAGGGGGGTTCTGTATAGGGTGCTGGGCAGTTGTTGGGAGTTGGGGGGTGCTAGGCAGGGGTGGTGGTGTGCAGGGCACTGTGCATTTGTGGTGGACGGTTTGTGTAGGTAGGCGCTGGGCATAGTGTGGCTGGGGAGTGCTGTGTGGCACAGCATGGGCCTGCCTCCAGCAGGAAGGGGCACGCTGGCAGCACAGGGCCAGGTGGACCAGTGTGCCTCTGGCCGGTCACCTTGCTTGCCTCCTCACCTGAGGGCTGAGGCAGGAGGAGGAGGTGCGGGGTCCTAACGGCACTTACCTGGGGCAGCTCCCAGGAAGTGCCTGGCAGTCCCTCTGGCTTCTAGGGTCAGGGTGGCCAGGGGGGTCTCCATGTTTTGCGCCTGCCACTAGCGCCAGCTCTGCGGCTCCCTTTAGCCAAGATGGTTAAAGAGATGTGCCAGAGTTCCTAGGATTGTGGGACATCCCTGAAGCTAGCAAAATAAAAAGAAAGTCAAGCAGTAGCCTGTGAACACAGTGTGACCATGGGAAAAGCTAGAGAGAGTGCTTTTGGGTCTGTTGGCTAAAGAGGCTTTTTGCACATTAAGAAAATGCTCCTTTTGTTCTTGGTTCCTCCTGAATTCAGAGAAGGAAGACATTGTACATTCCTTGTAAATAAACAAGACTGCATCAAAGAAAATGCTGGACTCCATCAATTTCTATTTTGAGCTGGAACTTTCACTAGCTGCATGGGTTGAAAAGGGGCAAAAACATGATCCATAATATTTTACACATTAAAAAAAATCCATTTGGAAAACTGGATTTCTCAGTGGACTGACACAGAGCTTTTCATCTTTAGGTCACCAGTTGAAATAAATCTGAGGTTGCCAATGTCTGGAAGTCGTCCCCATCTGACAGTTGTCGGATAGCTTATGTGAAATGAGCTGTTGGTGTCAATCTAGCTTCTTGTGGGCAAGTGCCCATGTCTTAAAAAAATCAAACAACTTGTGCTAACTGGGGCCTTTGTTGGCAAATTCAAGAGAAGCCAAAAATTGAATGGCTATGGATAGTGAACTGCTCCCCAATCCCAACCTGGAGAGTTGATCCTTTGATAAAAGGGCTCATGCACTTTGATGGGCAAGTATGTTAGCCATTGGCTGTGCCATGGTTGTCACATGGCTAAAAGACCACAGATTCCATAGAATCCAACACCTTTCACAAGCAATGCAATTCATAGTTTTTGCTTGAATGACTGTTCATGAATCCTTTTTAAAAATAATTGCTTAGCCCTATTTAGCAGTTAAACTTTGAATAGGGAATACAGCATGCATCACAATAATTTATTATATATTTGCCTGCATCATTAACATTATTTGTAACGGACTACACGATGTTAAACATTTAACAACCAGAGTCATATGGAAAACATCAGAAGTTTTGCTAGAAAGTCAGTGATAAAATTATAGGCCTCAAATTGGTTGAGATTGTTTTAAGTACTACAATTAGGATACAGCATTTCAAGTAACAGTATTTTAAGGAATAAGCTATGACTCATTGTCTCATAAGCAATAAATACAGAAAGTAGTAAACTTCTACTGGTCATCTAGAATAGAAGCAAATGATTTACGTTTGATTATTTAAACAATTATATCTTTAGCCTATCTTTATTATGAGTTGAAATCTCAGAACACACACAAGTCAAAGCAACTGCTGCACTCCTGTGAGCTCAAGGACTGCTTGTGGCTAGGCTGTTAGTTATCCTGAAAAGGGCAGGAAGGGGTAGGGCCAGTACCAGCACTTCAGCAGCACTTTTTACAGTGCGCAGCGCAAAAAGACTCTAGTTCTGATATGGTAGCCTTTGAGTGGTACCATAGTATAAATGATCAAAATAATAATGACCTCAACTTCTCTGACTGGCCAGCTACAGTAGAATGTCTCAGCTGCATTCTCTTCAAGGTTGGTGTGGTGGCTTGGGAGTTCCAGGAGACGTGTCCCAGTAGAATGGCATGGTTCAGTACTACTCTGAGAACAGGGCTCTGGTTTAGTGTCAGAATTTAAGTTTATGGCTGCATTACTGTATATCATACAATAAACAGAGGCTGCCATGAAAAAGTGAAAATTTGCTAAGAGAGATCACACAGTTATTTTTTTATCCTAAGGACAGGAATCCCATACACCATTGTGAGGTAACTGTTAGCAATTGAAGCCAAAAGTCTGTGAGAAAAAAAAATCTAACCTAAAATTAAAATAATTATTTCTTGAAAAATCATGTACAGTTAATGTTTCCTAGGGCCCCATCTTGCCCATTATTGTATTATGATTTTTATTTACTGATCATGGATTGTGTCCCTGACACTTTACAAGATACACTTTCATGTATCCTTTTATTTCTGTGATATTCTCTTGAGGAAAGGCTTCCTGGAAGAAGAGTGTTTTCAATAGATTTTGGTGAGGAGCAAGCAGCTGTTTGAAGCCTGGTCCAAAGCCTGTTGAAGTCAATGTGAGTCTTTTCGTTGACTACAAAGATTTTGGATCACGTCCTTGGTGCATACCAATAGCAACAAGGTCCCGAGAATAAGTGCAATGGGGGGGGGGGGGGGGGAGTGAGGAGGGGAATGCACAAAGATGGATTGGGAGAAGGAAATGAGGAAGGCTTTTATGAAGAGGAAAGGGGAAGTAGGAAGAAACGGGAGCAGAGATGTAAGCAGGAGCAGTTTTAGGCAGGGAGCAGAAGGTGTTAGACTGGGTGCAACTGAGCAACATGATTTGAGTGATGGGAAAGAGAGATGATTCTCACTGTAGCATTTTAGCTCATCTGGATGGGACCAAGATTATGATTATGGGACAATTCGAGGAAACATCTTTAGGGTGATTAATAATGAGGTATTTCTCACCAGAAAGAAAAATCTGTAATGAGATCTGGAGAAGCAAATCCCATACTGATGGCTCTTATCCAAGAGATAAACCAAGCGTTTTAATCAAGGGACACACTCTAGATATTGCTTTCTGCCTTATATACATATCTCATTATTATAAACCATGTAACTAGCTGATATATTTAACTTCATTTTTGAATCCATGATTTAATATTCTCCTTGCTGTTCTTCCAGGACCAGAAGAAAAATGGTAATTTTTTCTCCTGAAAGTAAGAGTCATGTCATTATGATATTTGAATGAAAAACTAAGATTTATAATTCAATGCACACATCACGTTCAACAAGCTTTTTTAATGAGGTAGTTGTGTCCATGATTTAATGTGTTGTTTTAAATAGCTCTTGATCATATAGTAAATTGAACAAAAATGCAGGACTTTCTTCAGAGTGTCTTGATTACATATCATTTATTTTTTCACCACTTTCTTCCTCAGTTTGGCAGGACTGAATAACTGTCTGCACAAGTATTCAGCAAATAACCTTCCATAATATGTGACAGTGCCCAAACCATCCCAGTTTTTTTTATACATTCATATTCTATAGCATATACCATTTTTGGTTCACTGTTTTGTTAGAATCTCCATTTTTATATTGAAACAACCACAATAGCCTAATGCTTACAATAACCTGCAATTATGAGGAAGCAAAAGTAAGTTACAAATATAACAATTGGAAGTATAAGTTACATAAATATTTTCATAAGGGGGCAATTTCCTTTAATTTGAAAATATAAAAAGATCTGTCCTGTGTGTATTATTTTTGACATAATAGTATATTAAAATCCAGCTTGGGTAGGTTCAAATCTAGGGTCAAATCCTTTTAGAGAGAATCATACTTTCTACTCACTGGCTCCTGGTGTCTCAGCATGAATGGGTTAATGGCATATTTTACTGTCATTTCATCTGCCCAGAATAGGGAGATGTTTAGTTTATTGGAAATGTTTTGTGTGAAGCTCTGATTTTCTTATTTCCTATATTTGGACAGAAAAGCATGAGTGGTTTACTTGATGGATAGCTAGGTAAATGTGAAGTGCTATATGAGTAAAATTCACATGCTCATATTCCCATTGTTTTCTTGTCCAGGAAACTTTTTAAACAGAAAGGTAAGGATAAATCCAGTCACTTCTATTTCTGGAGAGTTGGTTCCTGGGCCCACTTAATCTAGATTAGCTAAAACACAGTCAGGGATATATCTTCACTGCACAGTTAACCTAGATGATCAGCACCATATCTGAGCACCTGGATTAGCCTAGGCAAGAGATGTGAATGGCCACAGTGCAAAGTCTTACTATGTCACTGTGTCCTAACTGTCTGCACTTTGCTGTGTGTGTCACGTTGCTGTGTGCACATCCCAGGATCTTTTTCAGTCCACAGTGTCAACTGCAGAAGCACTTTTCTATCCTTCAGGATGAAATATGGGAAGGGTTTATCCGCACTTCAGTACTTTTTGCCAGTGTCTTCACTGCAAAATGGGTGGGTTCCAGCCTGAGTGAATGTGGAGCCTGGATTCTAACTACACTCCCAGCCGGATAGGCTAGCCTGGACTTAAAACACCTTCAAACCCAATCAAAGATTTTTCTATGTGGACGGTAGGGGGATTTGGGCTAAAGTCCAGGTAAGAGCCAGTGTCAGCTGTGTGGTAAAGACATACCCTTAGTCATTATCTTCTCACTGGACAATGAATGACCATTACCTTAGTTCTAATTAGTTAATTTGTCTATAGACAATTAATTATCTAGCCAGGACATGGCTTCTAGAATCATGCTAAAGTCAGAAGAAAGTTAAAAAACCCATAATTCCCACAGGAAGTGGGTCATTGATTATCCCTTATTAATCATAGAATTGTTGGCGTGTTTTACTTTATATCACATTATATGCTCCCAAAGGGGATATTGTATATATAAAAATAATTTATAATGTCTCTGGATGATGTACTAATTGCAGTGGTTTAATGATGACTTAACTTGTTTTGTCATAAATTTGTAGTGTAGATATGGCCTAAGAAAAGAATCTGGCATTTCTTTTTAAAAGCAGACGCGCACACACGCACATGTGTGTATGCATGCGCGCGTGTGCACACACACACACACACACACACACACACACACACACACTCACACACACAGTGTAGGAAAAAAATTAGGTTGTTGCATATTACATTTATTGTAGCCTACTATACAAATGCCACATTACCTGCTGGAAATGTGAGCCATTGTATCCTGTAGGTACCACATTATTAAAAGAGGAGGCTCGATATTCTGCACAAAAATAACCATATTGAACCCAAACTTTGTTTGGGAAAGTTTTTGGTTTAGTCTCCTCACTCACATTTTAGTGATGGGCTGTGGGCCCCACAGTTGCTGCTTTTTGGCATTGCCCCAATATTAACTTCTCATGGAGCACAGTGCTCCTGGGAAACATCATATCTGATGTAGTCTGAGGTTTCTAAGGCATACATGGTAGTCTGGGGTGTTTCTTCCTGACATGTCCCAATATTCAAATAGGGAGGTATTGACCCTTGGACTGCCCACCTACTGTTGCTGTTGTAAGGATTGCTGCTGAGCTTCTGAAGAATGCTGATGTTTCCTGAGAGGAGAGGAAGGCCTTCCTGCAACAAAAACAGAAGGTAGAAAAGGGCATTTCTGAATCCTGTCTCTGAACTTTCCCGTTTTTCTCTGAATCTCTGCCATGGAGGAATGATGAGAGTATGGAAAGAAGCTTTTTTGGTGGCAGACTGGCCATGTTGAGTTACTTGTTCCTGTTTGAAAGTTTTTGTTTTGAATGCTGTGGAGGGTATTATGTTGTCAGGACATCTACAGTTCCTATATAGGAATCCTTGTATTATTTATATCTATATTTTTAATTATCGCTAACAATAATTCTGTTCTGTCCTATTCAGGTTGAGGTCAGATGGTCCAGAGCTTAGGGTGCTAGCCCATGACTTTGGACTGAACTCAAGTCTCCATGCTTCATCATGGATTATTTATGTGATGTTGGGCAAATTGCTTAGACCCAGATCCTCAAAGATATTTAGGTACCTAACTCACATTTCAATGGGTGCTAGGTGCCTAAATACTCTGGAGGATCTGGGCCCCTGTGTCTAAGTTCCTCATTTGTAAAATGGAGATAATAGTACTTCCCTACATCATGGGGTATTGTGTGGATAAATGCATTAAAGACTGTGGGGTGTTTAGATACTACAGAAGTGGAGGCCATGTAAGTAATTAAGATAGATAGCTTCATATACTGCACCCATGACTGCAGTTTCTGGGTCCCTCAGTGTATATATGTGTCTCTGTGTGTGTCCTTCTGTCTCTGTAAATATATATGTAGATACACAGAAAGTATTTTCAAAAGAGGTTGCCAAAAATTGCCATTGTACATGGGACTCCAACTTTATGGTGTTATTACATTGCAAGTGTATAAAGGTGAAACTCTACATTTTAACACTAAGGAATGAGTAATATTTTTCTGTATCACATCTATCTAGCTAGCATAGTGATTATGGACATAAATACATTTGAAAATGTATGTTGTAGCAATAATGCCCAATTGTGTTTTAATTTTCCATTTTTCATTCCATCTTCTTGAAAAGAAAGGTGTGATACGTAACTCCGTAGTGAATGACTTACTGTGTTGGAACATGGCCTCTAACAATCTCAAGATGATTGTATATGCCTGTCTGATGTTGAAATATCATGGTGTTATAAAACATTACATTGTGGGTTGACAATAAATTCTGCATACTCATGGTTAAGAATCATGGTCTATCAAATTTTTAAAAATGTTTACTGATTTGGATTTGAATACTAATTACTTGCTAATATTCTAGCTTGCTGTGCAGAGACATTGATGTACATCAGCTGTATATAGAACACTTACAATTCTTTCCAAATACTTTTGAAAGCCTAAATGAATTGTACAGTACATTTGCATGTGACTTGCACTGCTGTATTCTTCATCTAGCACATGTCAGTACTCTGTTATCCATTTTTCTTATTATTTTTAATTATACATCACCATAGAGGCATGGTGCTTTCATCTACATTTCATTAAAGCAAGTAGGTTGAATGCATAGATGAAGTACAAGGCATTAACATGTATTAACATTATAGTGTCAATGCCTTAACATGAGGATATGTAATTGTTAGTGGTAATCAGATAATGAAAATCCAAGAGAGATTCTTAACCTCTTGATCTCAAAGCTATTAAATGTATTAAAGCCTTGCTAACTTGCACTTTGCTAAACCACACACTCCATAATTTGCACACAGAAGCCAATGGCCTCTTGCAGTAAAGATTTAAAAGAAAAAAGCTGTAGTTTCAGGTCATTATATGTTGCTTGAAACATCCTGCAGATCATTTGCTAATATAGTGTGAAGTGTTGTTCTAAAAAAAGAATTAAAAATTAGATATCCTTGAAAAAAGTATGTTATATGATGCCCTTTTTTCCCCTTTGTGTTCTCTAATTCACAAAATCCAGTATGCTATAATTGATTACCCAGTCTTAACACAAATTACTGAAGATATAGGTTGATTGTCTTTTGTGCCAGTGATATGCGTAGAGAAAGAAAAGTGAGGGTATGTATGTCAGCTAGAGTATTGTGTCCAGTTTTAGGTGCTACACTTTGAGAAAGATGTGGACAAACTGAATAGAGTTCAGAGAAGAGCAACAGAAATGACAAAAGACTAGAAAACCTGACCTATGAGGAAAGGTTAAAAAAAACTGGACCTGTTTAGTCTTGAAAAAAGAAGAAAGAGAGGGGGACTGATAAGTCTCCAAATACCTTAAGGGCTGTTATTAAGAAGACGGTGATCAATAGGTCTCCATGTCCATTAAAGGTCAGACAAGAAATAATGGACTTAATCTGCAGTAAGGGAGATTTAGATTAGATATTAGGAAAAATGTTTTAACTATAAGCATAGTTAAGTACTGAAATAGGCTACCAAGGGAGAGTCCCCATCATTGGAGTTTTTTAAGAACTGGTTAAACAAACACCTGTTATCATGGTCTCTTCCAGCTCTAAATTTTTCTGATTCTGTGATACAAGCAACTCTGAGAGAAACATGCTGAACTTTCTACACCATTTGATTACTGCTAAAAAGAACCAAGTCAGCAGGGTAAAACTGTTGCCAAGGGTATCAAAAGCGACTAGTGATTATGGGTGCCTCCATTTTTGGTAAGCAACTTGAGATACCTTAAATGGGCCTGATTTTCAGAAAATGCTTTATATAAAAATGTGTATCCAGTGGTTTTTGTCTGGTACTCAGATATACATGGGTAGTGGCTAGATATCTACTGTAGCTGAGGCCCTGGTTACAATAGTGCTATTTTCATAGAGAAGTATTTATTCAGTCTGTTATAGTTGTATTCATTATGTAACACTCCATCTGCAAGGAATGTAACTACAACAGGAAAAGTTGAAGGCATTGGCCCAGTACGTGAGAATGGCTAGGTTTCAGGCAGACAGTGGAATGCCTCAGGAGTTGAAGACTACCAGGAGGTAGCAGAGACAACAAGTTAGACAAATAGGTTAAGTTATTTTGGATTTATATGAGGTGTAGTGAGGAAGAGTTCTCAGTATATTACATAGCAAGAACAGGGATTCTTTTGGAAACCCAGAGTGCAGAGCTCTGTAGTCTGAGGGTAAGAGCTACTTGCTCTCCAATTTTAAGACCCCTGAGTTGGTATTTTTCCCTTTAATGGTAGTTCTGTCTGCTCTGGGAATCTTTTCTGGTATAAATGTGTGTGAATGTCTAGTCTGTCACTTTTTCTTTCCTTCTCTAAATTGCTGTCACATCCTGATTTTTGTCCCCAGAGCAGAAAAAAATGTTTTATTAAATATATTTTTTCTTTGTTATATTTTTTTATTCACCTTTACACTCCTGTTCCCTACCAAAACAGCTGGAGTTCCTGTGGGGAGGCAACAGCAGCAATTATGTGCAGCAGAATCTAATTGAAATGGGCTCAGTTGGAGAAGGAACAACTCCCAGCAAGCTGAGGTCTTGTGATCCTATTGCTTATAAAAGCTGAGCAGGAGATTAAAAATGGCTATCAGGAGCTCAGAGAGAGGTTATATTTTTCTTTGGTAATAAATGTGTGTTCTTTTCCTTTTACCTTATAGGCAACCTTTCTGGGTCATCTCTCATCAGCCAACACTAATCATTGTGACAGTGAAACTGGTAAGTGCCTAACTACTGATTTAGTAGCCTCATGTTAGGCTCCTGTTTTTGAAAAGTCTACAAGTCTACATTTGTTGTTACTGAATAATTAGCAAAATATTCAGAATATTTACTCCAATCTAAAATGTTTTTTTCCTGAGTTTTTTCCATTGTAAACAAGAGATAAAGTTGAATATCTCTTTTATAATGATAGAACATCCAGTTAAGATGACCATAACATTATACAGTATGTAGTGGAAATATAATAGGTGCACTTCAAGATGCTATTTTTAAAATTTTTTCATTAGTAGTGCATTGGTAGCACAACTTCTTTTCACTTTCCTCTAAAATCTTCTTTGATATCTTAGTGGTATGAACTTGACACTTCATTTAACATTTTCAGACTTTAACAAAGCAAACATGCTTTAGAAACATTGAACCTTTTATCTCGGTTAAGCACATGCTCACAATACTGGATGTAATCAATGAATTATGTAGTCCTGAAGTGAAACTTACTCTGATGTTATATTGTGACTGATAATTCTTAACTGAATAAACATTAGGATGTGGTTTGCTTCATAACTATATTTTCTTAACATTAATACTTGCTTCTGTTCTTGGAGTTCTGCCTAAAAAAGCAACTGTATTTTATTCCTATAAATAGCCAGATATGCTTGAAATATCTGCATGGGCAACATTCATATTATTATTTTAGACATGAATTAGGCTATTGCCACATGGTAATGTGTGTGATAAAGTTAGGGCAACTCTCTGACATATCAGGTTTGCCAGATTGATTCCTTTGCTGCAGGAACAGATTTATTTATATATATGTATATATACACACACACGCCTCTACTCCGATATAACGCGACCCGATATAACACGAATTCTCAGTAAAGCAGTGCTCCACGGGGGCAGGGCTGCGCACTCCATACTCAAAGCAAGTTCGATATAACGCGGTTTCACCTATAACGCGGTTAAGATTCTTTGTCCCGAGGACAGCGTTATATTGGGATAGAGGTGTAATATATAAACAAATATTCTGTGTACCACTCGAAGAATTCTAAGTATAATATAGTTCAAGTGTACAATGTATGTTGTTTTAGCATCTTAGGGTACATCTACACTACAGCGGGGAGTCGATTTAAGATACGCAAATTCAGCTACGTGAATAGCGTAGCTGAATTCGACGTATTGCAGCCGACTTACCCCGTTGTGAGGACGGCGGCAAAATCGACTTCTGCCGCTTTTTGTCGGCGGCGCTTACTACCACCTCTGCTGGTGGAGTTAGAGCGCCGATTCGGGGATCGATTGTCGCGTCCCGATGGGACGCGATAAATCGATCCCGGAGAGGTCGATTTCTACCCTCCGATTCAGGCGGGTAGTATAGACCAGACCTTATAAGATTAAGTCTGAGTCATTCTAAAGAGCAAATCCTGAATAGTGATTCACCACAGGGAGGTTCATGAATGCACTAGTGGCCAAGGTAGGTCATCTGAGAAAGACCAAAAGAGAACAGACAGATGAATCATAACATTGCTGTAAAGATGGAATAGTCATGCAGTTTAACAATCAATCTCATGGAAATACGAAACCAGAATTTGGTGTCATGTTTCTTCTTCTTCATTATTTGTATTGTGTTTGTGCCTGAAAGACTTACTAAAGATTAGACCTCTGGAACAAAGTGCTGTACAAACATAGACACAATTGCTCCTCCCCAGGTATTTACAATTCAGTTCAAGATAAGTGCAACAGGTGAATGTAAGAAACAATGGGAAAGAATGGAGGAAAGGAGAATGAGGGTAACAATAAGAAGATCAAACAGGCTGAAGCTAGGTACATACACAACACAAGGGTTTCCAAATCAATTAAAAGTATATCATCATATAACTAAAGCATAAGCTTAGTTCTAACTGCCTCTCATACTAGATTTGTTGTAGGCAGAAGTGAGTCTTAAGGAAGGATTTGAAGGGAGAAGAGTAGTGGCTGAGAAAATCAGTTTGTGGAGGGTATTGTGGAGAGTATAGCCAGGATGGCAGAAAGCACATATGGTTTGGGGAGGATGAGATGAATCATTTCTTGAACCTGGGATTGTTGTCAGAACACAGGGAGCAGCAATTGATGGGATACAATTTTAAGAGTAGATATGTTGTCAAGGACATGTAGATATGTTCTAAAGCGAGGACAATAATTTTGAACTAGATGTAATGCCAAAGGGGGTAGGGGTGATGACTTTAGCAACTGTGTTTTGCATGTATTACAGTGGAAGGGGAGGCCAGAGAGGAAGAACCTGAAGTAATCCAGCAGGAAGATGAGAAGGGGTTGGGTGAGTTTTAGCAGTGTGGACAGTAAAGGGTGTATCTTAGAAATGTTAGGGAGGAAGAAGCAGCAAGATTTGTTAAGTGCCAAGTGAGAGGAAGAGTTTAATCCTGCCTTAAGGAATTGCTTGTTGTGATCCAGCCAGCATTAGCCCATACTCCTGTCTCTCTCTCTCTTCTGAGCTGGGTCCATGCCAGGGGGCAGTGTGACAGAGAGACACACAGATTCTTGAAAGGTTGGTATCAGCTGCTACTGCTTTTGTGAACAGCACCATTTTATATAATGTTCACTCTGGTAGTACTTTCCCAAAGCCCTTGCTAAGCCTGAGAAAGTATTAATACCTACTTCCCTTTCCCCCCAGTGACATCCAAGAACTGTTAAGGTAATTTTAATCAAGGGAATTGGAGGGGGGCGGGAGGCAGCACCTTTTGAGGATGAGAAGAATGGCATGGAAGCGGGACTATCAAGGGAGTGTAGACGAAAGTGTGTGTGTGTGTGTGTGTGTGTGTGTGTGTGTGTGTGTGTGTGTGTGTGTGTGTGAGTGAGAGAGAGAACGTGCAATAGGTGCAAAGAAAGTGCATAAGAGGAATAGCAAAAGTGTGAGTATGATAAACGGGAAGAAAGGATGAGTAAGCATATGTGAAGGGTAAAAAGCAAGTGAGAGTAGGTGAAAAAGACAATTGCTGTGATAAGTAGAAAAAAATTATGGGTGAGGTCGTGAGCTGTACCTACTCCCACTATCCTTTTCATATAATTTTTATGCCAGGCTATAGAATTTAGCAGAGACTTATATTTCTGCTATAGAATTCTCTAGATTGGCTAAAAAATTCTATAGAAAGATTCGTATTCTATATGATTCTCTATGAGCCATGAATTGCTCATCTGATTTGGAATTCATAGCTAAATAGATCCGTTTACAATATTTTTAAACAATATTTTTAAATGACCTTGAGCTCATCACACTTTAATGCTATGAGTCAAGCCTGTCTCCAAAGGTCACAGTGAAATAAATCATATCTCAGCAGTGCAAGTAGGAAAATAGCAGCCTTATTCATAGACCGGCAGCAGGTTGTCTTCTGTGTCTGGAGACACCTGAGTTACTGCAGAGTGGTAAATGTAGACAGGAGCCCATTTCTGTGTGATTCATATTTTTGTGCAGTAAGGAAAACTAGTTTTCTGTGCTTTAAACCTCAAGGAAAATGAATCAGACTGGTCATTGCCGTTAGACAGAATGAAGGTGAACTAATCAGGTCAAACTTGGATACAAATGCCTGCATGGTTTTAAGGGGGAGGCTGCAACTTTTATTAATCTTAAGCACATGGGAGCTCATCACCCATTCCAGGCACTTAATTGGTTCCAGTGCGTGGCAGGGTTTCAGGGCTCCTGCCACATAAACCATAAGTCAGAATAGGCTTTCCTGAGCTTATCACCCAATATTCAGCTCACTCTGACCACGACAGTTCCCCAAGGGGAACATGGTGCAGAAGGATGGGGCCCATCAGCAAAATTCCAAGTCTTTTACCTCTGGAAATGGTTAATTGTTTCCTTTTAACTGCACTGGAAACCGGCTGCAAGTTGTGATGAATTAACAACTCAACCAGGTACCTCAGTTAGGCATTGAGCACATTCCTATGTATCCCTCTGTGGCTTGAAGGTGCTGTGAGGAAAATGGAAAAAACTCCTTGGCCCTCTGCCAATTTTGTCCCTATGGGTAAAATTTTTTTCCTTCCTGACTCCCAAACGGGTGATCAGCTAGATCCACAACATCTGTCAGGCTGGATTCCCATCCTAGTTCAGGGTGGGTAGGGTGGGGCTACTGTAATGGAGCTGAAAGAGGTTTCACATGGCCCTTCCTCCAGGTTAAATCCCTGGAACTGGGGGATGCTGGCCAATCAACACCCGCTTGCCCCAACTGGCCAATAGATGTCAGAGACTCCAAAGGGAAGGGGAGAGTTACCTGGTGTCCTTCAGCGAGTGTCTCCCTGATATTGGGGCTGTCCCCCTTTGCCACTGGCCCATCAATTCTCCCCCACCCCCATTAAGGCTTGTGGGTAGCATTTGTTTGTGCTTTATTAGACCAGTTCTCAAGTCCTTATTCTGTTTTTACTCAGTTTTGGGTTAGGCTAACGCCCATTGAGTTCAATGGGTGTTTGCCTGGTATGAACTGATTAAATGTTGATTAAAGAAATCGGGAATTGGCCCTTTCAGCCTATTCAGTATTGCACCTAATATTTCTATACCAGAACTGTGTTCCAATGCAATTAGTGATTTAAGTCGCTAATTGCCAAATCAGTAGTAATTATTGGTTAGTACAATTTTTGTTCTTTATATCATACAGTATTCCAAAAGATGTTTCTGAATATAAACTCTTTGGAGTATTTCTCTCTTGAGAAAATGAGCTTTCAAAACAAATTTTGAATAATAATCATTGTTTTGACATTCAGGCTATTGAGAGAGTAGTGTTTATATTTATTCAAAAGCAAGATTTTCAGATTGTTTACAGTGTATTTCTGGGTATTCAGGCTGTTAAAGTTTGATACTGTAAGTAAAGGTTTATTCAGACATTGAAATGGGAGAATCTTGTACTAAATTATTTTATTTAGTGAAGCAGGATTGTTTGCATACTGAATGCAACAAACAAATGTACTAAAATTACTATTCTTTTGGTGCTGTGAATGAGTCTGCAGACAGCTATAGCAACTGACTGAGAAATAAAGGCTGACTGTTTTGTTTGCAAAGCAATCAGTGCAAAGGTTAAATGGAACATCAGACTGCAGACATGTTTATATCTTTTGCATGAGCAGATTGACAACATAGTGGATCAGACACCATATGGCCTCTTGTAAGAATCAAAGGAGGTCCTGCCTCTGACACAAAATTAAAATAGTGCAGTAGAAATTAATGTGCCTCCAAACATGGGGGTTGTCAATTACTGACCCAAACTGATAAAATCATAATCTAGCACTATATGTGAGAAAGGTCAAATAAATAATCAGCAAGATATGATTTTCTTTAATCTACATTAAACTATTCATCCATCAGATTCACTATCCTGCCCCTGATACTTCAGAGGAAGGAACATATCCCTCTCCCAAGTACCTGTAGCCAGTGGTGGAATGCTATTTGTAGGTGGAAAACACTTTCTTCTTGAATGAGTTATGCTTAATTCAGTGGTTAGTTCAGTTAATCACAATTTCTAGATGGCATTTCCCAGTATTTTGTTTTTTATATATTTTTATGATAGTATATTTTAAATACTGCATATATTTTAGCAACAAAGAGAAGATAAAACATAGAGGAGGAGAATCAAACTCAGCAGTTGCCTCAGGGAAGTTGGAGATGAATTCACCTCAGGCTTGCTCAGATCTTCGACCTGTTTGCTTATTGTCGTCATGTGTAGTATTAAGTTTTATCACATGACTGTTCAAGAAAATAAAATTTTAATTCACATTTAAGTATTTGTGCCATAAGTGCTTGCACACTCTTGTAGTCATGAGTTAGAAAAACACCCTGGTGACTTATCTGACCAGTTACAAGTAATCACAATACATTTTGATATACTGCTTAATGATCCTGGGGGAATTCTGTGCCAAAAATAATAATTCTACACACAATATTTTAAAATTCTGCATATTTTATTTGTCAAAATAATGCAATATAATCACTCCAGTTTCAATTATTTTGGTAATTTATTTGAACTACAATAGAATGGATGGAGAATGGGAGGGGGGCACATTTGAGGAAATCTCTAAACCCTCTTTGTCTAATAGTAATGAAGTAGGTGTGACCCCTTTTGGGGTGCCACCAGATGTGCTGGGGTCCCACTGAGCCCACTGGCCCCACCAGCCTGGGTTTCCCTTGCACTCATTTGCTGTGCCATGCTTTCAAGCCCCTTTCCAGCACACACCCAGACAGGGCCACACCTAGCTGCAGACACAGACTGAAGTCAGCTCTGTGTAGGAGGATTCAGCTAGGGGAATGGCCAGCACTCCAGTGCACACACCATCTGGAGTGTAAACACCAAAATAATATTGACTTGCGCTGTATAGACAGATCTGTACAACACAAACTCATAAAAATCGCCCCCTCCCTCAATGTGGAGGGAGATATGCACAGCTTTCCCCCAGCCTCCCTCGATATGAATTGCACAAACTGTGTTTTGGAATAAACAAGAAATGAGTTTATTAATTACAAAAGGTAACTTTTAAGTGATAATAAGGGATAGCAAACAGAACAAAGCAGATTACCTTAGTAAATAAACAAACTGCAAACTGAGCTTAACACACTAGATAGGTAAAATATAAATTAGCAAATTCTCACCCTGAGCAATAAACAGGCTGGCAGCTTCTTAAGGCACAAGTTGCCTTGGCTTTCCCAGGTTTTCATACACAGGCTAAAAATACTTCTAGCCTGGGACCATCACTTCCCCCAGTTTCGTTTGTTCCTCAGGTGTTTCCAGGTATGCTGTTGTAAGGAGAGTGAGGTTCCCCCATAATGTCATTTCCCCCCTTTTGTATCTTCTCCCCACTTGCTGGAAAGCTCTTTTGCTGTGACTTGGGTCAAACAGTTCCCATTGTGTAGTGCTATTTGAGAGGTTTCTATTGTATACAGTTCCTGGGGTAATCCTTGTGCTTGTGTGAATTTCCTCAAAAAGCCACTAACATTGTGTGGCCTTTTTACTCTCGTACTTGAAAGTCTGTTTGTGGGTGTTTTCAACCTCAGGACATGTTTCAGCAACACATATATAGCCAAACTTCATAACTTCACATACGAAGATAGCACATACAAACCAATGAGATATTGCTGTCTAACAGATCAAGACTTTTAGAATCACACCTCACAAGGCATACTTCGTGTAAGACATATCTTAATTACACAACAGTGGTGAATATTGGAATGTCTGGGTGTCATGGTAGGTTTGATTATTTATTATCTGGTTATTAGTCAACAAATCTATGAAACCATATGCTCGGTATTACATCATAGGCAACTTAAGAACAGGTGAGGGCTGGGGAATCAAACTCACAATTTATACTGGCAACTGTCCATCTCCAGAAAGGTTAGTAGTAAACAGTTCATAGAGCACATTTTGGTAAGAAAATGTTTCAGTCCAAAAATTGAGACCAGTTCTAATCACTAAAGTGCCATAAGCATTTATAAGGCCACACTGTCCTTTACAATAAAACTCCTTTACACCAGTCTGGCAATGTAAAGGAGCCTTAAAACTTTTACATCTGTTTTATGCTCCTGGGGGAATTCACTAAGAATGGGAACAATTCAGTAACAACAATGGGAACAACTAGGCAGGCAGGCTGCTACATTATGCTCTCCCTGAGGGGACAGAGCCTGCCCCACACCTACTTCCAAACACCCCAAAGCCCTGCCCATGCAAACTGGGCCTGCTGCTATAGTGAGCCAGAGAGACAGTCTCTCTGGCTCACTTGCACACCCAGTGCCGCCCCTCTGGTGGTGATTGACATCTCCCCATGCACGAAATGCCCAACCCCACCCTCACGCATGGATGTATGTTTCTGCCAGCTGCTCTGGGCTGCTGGGGAGGGGTGAGTGACTGCTCTTGTAGCTTCTCTTTGCTTCTTTTCAGAAGTCATTTTTCTGTAGGGAAGCAAAGAAATCTGTGGACGACATGAATTCTGTGCCCATGTAGTGGCGCAGAATTCACCCAGCAGTATGTTTAATATAAAATATTTGTAGCCAGCTATAACTATTCTTGGTCAAAAAGTTTGCAGAAGTTCAAAAGAAATGACAAAACATTGGCCAGATACTTGTGAATGATGAAGAATTTGAGGAAAATATCATGTGTGCGCAGATAGTCTGGGAGCAAAAAAAAGAGACTAGCCTCACTGGATACATTATTCATTTTAAGTTAACCTCTGGTATACTTTTCAGCAAGATGAATGTTAGCAGCAGTGGGCTCCAGAAGCCAGTCTTAACTAAAAACTAATTTTTAAGGATATTTCACAGTTTATGAATGGCAAGAGGTACTTATCACCTTGTGGCCTTTCAGACTGATGCTGCTGAGTAAAATGAGTGTGGTTCTTTTAAACTAAGTAGTCTGTGTCTTAGCTAAAGGAAAAGGGGTCTGATTTTCCACTGCATAATACAGGTTTGATTGGTGTGACTCCACTGAGATCACTGGAGTCACACTATGAAATTGGTGTAATGGAGTAGAGAACCAGGCTTAAGATCTTCATAGCTAAAAAAATGGGCAATGCTATCTTTTCTGTTAGGGTTATAAATAGAACTGGATCTGGAATGTACTATTGGATATGGGCATTGGTTCAAGCCCATTTCCAGTGGCAAGATATTTGTGAAAACCGATGTCTTTTTCAATTCCCTTTTCTGTATTGATAGTATAATATATGGATAATTAGAAATTAAATCCAATATTTAATCTTTAAGTAGTTGTTTTAAAGATTTTTCTGTTAAACTTCAACTTTTTTGAAATGTATTTTCTGCTTCCATTTACATATTCTATTCTCAGTCTAAGTGGTTATTTGAGGGGGAGGGCAAATGCTGTTTATGAGGACATCTTGAGAGGACTGAATCCTTTTCAGTACGAAGAGTTTTGAGGACATATGCTGCTGCCATTTCATTGCATTATTTCAGTTACAGGTTTTCTTCTGTTGAAGTGACTTGGAAATATTTGTAGAACAGCAATTTAAAAATCCTGTTAAGGTAGGACATTAGGTACACTTCTAATTCTAGAATGATACTTACTCATCCCGGCCTCACAACTAAGGAGTAGGGGACATGGATCAGCATTCACGTCTCACTCCCCATCAGTAACTGGCCAGGGCCAGGGAAGCTAATGATCCAACCAGTGGACCAAATTCTGTGATGAATCCTGGTCATGTGCCACCTGACACACCTTGTGCATACACTAAGAAGAAGAGCTAAGGAGTGATTCAAAGCCACTTTACTTCAAAATCTGAGACATACAAATGTCTCCCAGAGATCCCAAGTATGAAGAGGCTGCTTAATACTACACCCCTTTGTGAGATGCAGCTAACTCCAGATTGCTATCTTTGTGGGATCATGGGTAGAACTGAAATTCTGCTGATCCTAATGTGGGCAATGCTGATCCTAACATGGGCCATGCGAAAGTGGAGGAAGTTTCCTTTGTTCCCCCACTCCATCTCTGCTGTGCACCAGGTTAAGAGCTAGGCAAAATCTGGCCTTCTGTTATGTATTTCTCACTATCAGTACGACAGTTCACTGAATATTAATTTAGCATTGGATTGCTGTTCAAATATGGACATTCAAGCTTGCTCCCAGACGGATCTTTCTTCTAAGCTACCCTTACCTTGCACTCCTTAGTTCAAGCCTCAGGCATTTTAGAGCTGAAGTTGATTAGGATTGATGAGCCCTGCTTATGCAATAACCCTGAAGGTTTTTAGTTCCTTTCAGATGATGGGAATAAAATGCCACTTGATTTTCATCCTGCAATCTGTTACATTATCACAGATAGACATGAAAAGAGCAGCTCTCATTGCCATGACTCATTCTGACTGAGACAATATAAAAAACCTTTTGCATCTGTGTGTCAGGTACCCATTGATTAGTTTTCATTAAACTATCAGATTTGAGATTAAATTCATTTTGGCAAAATCCATTGACATTTTTCTGTTTAAACTGTATTCTCTTGGAGGACTTCAGTTCCTACAGCCATTAATGATTGCTTGTATTGTGTAGCTTTCATTTAGCAGCTACTAGCTAGACAGAAGCATAGATAATAGAGATGGAAAAGGCTTACCTAGGTCATTTAGTGCATCTCCTTGCCAAAAGCAGGATTTTTCCTTAGTGTTTCCAGGGGCTTTATGCAGGAATCCTAGGTTTTAAAGGTCCCACGTTATTCTCTTGTACCACTTTCCTGATGGTGCTGAAGGTGAGTGGGGAACAGGTTTCTTTCATGCAGATTGGGTTAGATTTTGAAGGATGGGCTAGGCTCTGAATTGCTGTAATAGTACCTCTCTCTGTTTTCCATAAAGCTGGGTTTTGTGGGAGTATAGTCTGCTGCAACTGAAAAGTTGATTGTTAAATGCTAAAGACTTGGGGCCTGAATCACCACTTTGAATTCTGGTAAACTGCAGTGATATAGTAATGAATCATGCCCATGTTCTGTAAGCCTTCTGGTGCATGTCGCTTTTCTTCCACACTCCCCAGTATTGCCAGGTGAGGAGAAAGAATGGACAAAATCTGTTAAGGCCAAGAAATTTGGATTTTAAAGTTGTGGTCTGGAACCGTGATGGGGCCCCGGTGATGTTGATAGCAAAAGAGTGGAGATATGGTGAAAAGATTGGTTTGGGCTATGTTTTGAATGTCCATCTGTAGGGTATTTTTTATTTTATTTTATTATATAGCTTTCGTAGTGCAAACATCTCTTTTAAAATTGGTTTATAATAAATCTTGCAATAACTCAAGTTTTTTGTAATAATTAAAATGATATAGAGACATAATAGTAAAATGCAGGAAACTATTGTAAGAAATACAGTAACGTCCTCCAAAATTATTGCAATTAGAGCTGGCAAGTCCTTCTGCTGGATTCCTAAATCACCTTCAGCATTTGCAGAATTCCATTGTACGATCACATCAAGGAGTAAATTATGTCTTCATAGGACATTAGTTCTGACAAAACATCACTTTCTTCTAGTACAAGAGCTGATTGATCTTAATGTGGTGGTGTTTATAATTAGCAAGTTAACTATTAAGTTAATCGTTTATAACCACTGGTATCTTGCTGGTTCCGTGTATCCCTGGTCTGTCTTTATATTCAGTCTCAGTGGCATACACGCTGACTTACTCAGATCCGGGTGCTCAATCCCCGGTGGCTAGGGTTGCAAGTTTTGGTTGGAGGTATTCCTGGAGGTCTCGTCACAAGACATAATCTTTAATTTAAAGATTAATCTTTTATTTCTAGAAATTCCAGGACAATCCTGGACAGTTGGCAACCCTAACTCCCGCTCCGCCCCACGCCCTGCTTCCACTCCACCCCTACCCTGTGTCTTCCTGCCCCCACTCCACCCTGCCTCTTCCCGCCCTCTGCCCTGGCTCTTCCTGGCCCCGCTCCTCCCCCTTCCCCAGAGTGCCTCCTGCATGCCGCTGAGCAGCTGATCATGGGAGCTGGTGGGAGTAGCTGATTGGCAGGGCCACGGGTGGGAGGGCTGCAGGGAGTGGGAGAAGTGCTGATCTGCGGGGCTGCCAGTGGGTGCTCAGCACCCACTATTTTTCTTCCATGAGTGCTCCAGCCCCGGAGCACCCATGGAGTCAGCACCTATGCTCAGTGGGATTGTTGACTATATCTTAAGTATGGACGTCTACCTCTGGTTCTTGAGCATTTGTGTTTTATGCTTCTAAGCGATGGAATTATTTGTCTTTATGGCTGATTTTTTTTTTGGTCCATTGTGGGCGCATTTGCTCTTTTCTCTGAAGTGTCTGATACTGGCCACTATCAGAGAAATGATGTTGGACTAGAAGGACTACTGGTCTGATCCACAACAGCAATCCTGTATTCCTCAGTACTGTATTAGCAATAGGGTTAAATCTACAAAGGGACGTAGGTATTATAATGCTCAGCATTACGAGGCCTAACTTTTAGGCACTCTCCTGCCCAGTGGAATTTACAGTCCTGATTTAGGCACCCACACTCTATATACAATGCATGGGTCAAGTTAGGCACCTGGGAATGGGATTCACAGAAGCCAGCAAAATAAGTGGGGAGCCACTAAACTATCCATTAGGGAATGCAAGGAGAGGGCTGGGGTCTAAGCCCCTGGGTAGTTATGCACTCTTATCTGCTCAGGATTTACAAACATGAACTTTTATGTTCACAGCATACTACTGGAAGTTAGATAAAAACATTAAACGTTCTTGCCCAGGAAGGTTGCAATATAACGTTACCTTATGTCTTATAATTCAGAATAACACCCTAGAACCCCAAAATAGAGACAGGCAAAGCAGGTTGCTCCATAAAACAGAGAGGCCCAATTCACCTCTCTTTTCTCTAGGCTGGCTGTAGGCTAAACTGACTCTGCATGATTCCCTTCAGAGCTCCCTGCCCACAAGCAGGACCAGGAAAACCCTGAGAATGTAAAAAGATAAATGATAATTTAAAGTTTTGAATACACCACAGTGAACTCGCTCCTGAAGTTAGGTGCCTACTCCAGGGCAGCCATTTAATCACAAAAGAGATATCTCCTCCCACCCCATTGGAGCCAATAACTGAGGGACAGGGTGCTCACCTGGGATGAGGCAATACTGTTTTCAAATTCTCCACTTTGCCTGATGTGGAGTAGGGATTTGAACTAGGTGTCCCCTAACCCAGGTGAGTGTCCTAACAACCAGGTTATTGGGCGTTCTAGGACATACACCCACACACATGTCTCATGCTAGCCAGCCCACCTGCCCCCCACAAAATTCCTGATCTGGTTGTCCCTAGCTGTCTTGTGTGTGGGGAGGGCATGCTTTGAGAATGCCTACTGGATTGGACCCCACAGGCGAGACAGGTGGTAGAATGTCCACTGGGGCTTAGTCGAGGGTTCTGGCATCAAGTGGCATCAAGACTTAAATGGTTTTGTGCATGCCCACCTGCAGAATTTAGATGCCTTCAGGGTTAGGCAGCAGCTGAGAGAAGGTTTTGGGGATCTTGATGCATAAATGTTGGATGTAGGCACTTAAAATGGTATTTAGCTGCCTCAATCCCTTTCTGGATCTAGCCTCTACTGCCTGCAGAAGACACCTCCTGCTCTATACAAGACAGTGTTTTGCTTCTTCCTGTGATTGCCTGTTTCCTGCTCTGCTAACATAGGATCTGTTTAGCTTCTCATATTATCTTATAAGTAACATGGTACATAATGCTGTAAAATTTAGTAAAGCTCTGCACCATAGGGGTCTTGACACATAATTTAGGATGGCATATTACAAGAGGCCATGCTTACCTCATAGGAGTGCATAGAATGTATAAATGTATTATTTGTATTACATCAGCCTCTCTGGGCCCCTGTGATGGATTGGGGACCCATTGTGTTAGGTGGGCAACATTTGGACCTTTGCTGTTTTCTCTTTGGGGCTTTTAATTGTTTTATTTTCATTTAATATTAGTACTATAAGTCCTGCTGAAGTGCTTGCATTAAAGGCATTATAAAATAGTGCTTGAACTAAGTATTGAAATGTTTTATATGACAATATAATGTGCCATGCCATTGCACACCTAAAAAAAATATGGAAAACGTAATTTTGAAGCTACTCAGTTTGTCACTTTTTGTAATGGTTGCTCTTCTGTAACTAAGAAACCCAATTCCCCCTAGAGTTTTCAGAACTATTTCTGATCCACTCAATCAGCTACAAAATGTGAGTAATTTCTCCATGTCTGTGGTATCTTTTTATCTTCAAGGCTATATCATGGGAAAGATTAAGATTGCATAATACTTTCCATTTTGACTATTTTAATTTCTCAAAACTTTCATTTCATGGCTGAAATTTTCTGTTTTTGATTTCTTAGAGATGAGACCTTATTTCAATAAAGATCCAGTAGGGACATTATGACAGTGAAAATTAGTGTAAAAGAATAAAAATATGTTGCAGGATGCCATAAATGTATCATGTTTAGGAAAAATGTATATTTCATCCTAGTTGGACATGGTATATGATTATGTAATTAAATACTTTGTAATGTATATGCAAAAAGTACAGAGTTAAGGCTGTACCTACAACCTTAATGCTGGTATTTCAAATGCTTAACAATGAAAACATAATGTTCTGTTAATGTTTTGTTGTATGTAATTCACCTTGGCTAAAAATTAGTTTTGTGACCGTGGTGTAGACCCTGCAGTATTCTCCTCTCCCTCTACTGCATTCCTCCTATCCACTAGGTCAATAACCCCTGTCAAAGAAGAAAATTAGTTTGGTTTTGCATGATTTATTCTCGACAAATACGTGCTAGTTATTCCTTATTACTCTATTATCCTCTGGGTGCATACCAGTTGATTGTTTAATCATTTGTTCCAGTATCTTTCCGGTTATTGAAGTTAGGCTGACTGCTCTATAATTCATTGCTTCCCCTTTGTTCCCCCTTTTTAAGATAGTACTATGTTTGCCCTTCTCCAGTCCTCTGGGACCTCACACGTCCTCCATGAGTTCTCAAAGATTGTTTCAGCTAGTTCCTCAAGTAACCTAGGGTGAATTTCATCAAGCCCTGCCAACTTGAATACGTCTAACTTATCTAAATATTCTTTATCCCAATCTTTCCCTATTCTCATATGCGTTCCTTCTCCTTTGGATGTAAGCTCTGTCCAAAAACCACTAAAATAATAATTTTGGGCTATCCCTTTAGTGATTTCTGTGGCGGTAGGATGGGGTGTTCTTCCAAGAGGCAGGTAAAACTTGGGGAATGAGATTTCTCAGCTACAGAAACTCTTTTTATTTATATTTATTTTGTGCACTTTGTTTCAGATTTGGGGATGTACTGTATTTGTCATTTACATCCTGTCAATGTGTGTTAACTAAGCATTCAATTCAACACTCCTTGTAATGAATTACTTTTTCACTGATTTCATAAATACTGTATTTTAATAGGTTTTCTGCTATAATTTGTCTCTATTACTCAATTTGATGAACTGATAGGAAATTACAAAATGTGACACAACAATACACTTTTTCCTTTCAGTGGAATCCTATTGAATATTTCATCTTACTTGGAAAATGATATTTGTAGAATGTTTCATTAGATTTCCAATTTATTTTATATTTTCTGGCATAATAAAGAAATGGTTAGAAGTCTAATATGTAGCCTTGACTAAATAAGATATCAGCACTATTGTTAACGATATGAATATTGATTATCCTGATATCTTACCATTGTTAAATTAAGTTCTAATGTATTGTATCAGTAAAAGTAAAAATATAAGCATAGCATAAAAATATCATACCGTCTGGTGAAGCTGTAATGCTGGAAACCATGAGGAAGGATTCTCTAGAAAGCACATAATCAAAAATATTAATAATGCACATTAATAATCCTTTCTGACTGAACTGCAGCTTCATTCTGTCCCTTGGGTGCTCGTGGTAGGAAGAACAGAAAATGGGTCAGGGTGTTTATTGTCATATTTGCCAACTGTACTCATTTGCTCAGGAATACGCTGCAGTATTGCTAGTAGTCACCAAATGACATTATTCGAAATAGTCTTATATGCTGTTTTTGCAGCTATTTTGGAGAAATGCTTGTTGTGAGGTCTGGTGCAGTTTCTTTTAGGAAGCTGTTTTAGGAGACACTAGTCAGTGTTTGTTCTCTGCCTCAGTCAGGGGTGAAAGTAACTTAAAGGACTTACCGGTACGTCGGAGTCCTGAGCGGGGGCGTGACCTCAACCGGAAGAGGCGGGGACTTTCATGATTTAAAGGGCCTGGGGCTCCCCGCAGTGGCTGGAGCCCTGGGCACTTTAAATCACTGCTGGAGAAGCCGGTCCAGTCAGGCACATCGTACTGGCTGTTGCCGATACACCGTACTGGACCGTACCAGCTTACTTTCACCTCTGGCCTCAGTATATCTCAGTATAGCACTTTTTGTCAGCTGTCCCCTAGGGTGTACCCACATAAGCAAACAAAACCCTTAAATGTGTCAAAAACTGTATGTGCCCGAGGCCTGGATGTTGGTAGTCTTGATGAAGTCCTAGCAGCAAGTTAAATTAAACAAGTATACCTTGTTCCCCTCCTGCCATTATGAACCAGTGTGGGAATTGTGTAGAAGACTTTTGGCTGCCTGTGCCCCTTCTCCCTGCCTGTTTAATTTGTTCTCCTCCCCAGTGGAGCCTTTGTGAGCAGATGATGGTGTTATGAATACAGAAGAGGCAGCATGAGGAGGGACCAGGAAATAAGGCCCCTCCTTTCCTCTCACTCCTGCATAGTAACAGTCCTGCCACTTTAATGTCTGCTTGCTGTGAGTGAGTTCCATCTCAGGGCTGAGACCTGTGAGGCACAGATGGGTATCTGATAGCCCTGGGCAAGACATATGACGTGGGGAACACATAGAGACATTTAGCATAGAGGATTTGAGGGTTGTGATAGATAGCATGGGTGCACAGTTGAGGACTTGGATTGAGATCACAAGGTGAGAGCACTGCAGTATTACCAACCCCAAATATTTCAGAATCATGAGTCAGACCCTCAAAAGTCCTGAGATTGTCTTAAAAAATCTCATGTCTTTTAGAAAAAGTCATTTTTGCTTATCTTCTGATATTCTCTCTGCTAGTGGGAAGTTAGCCAATGCCAATTGGAAGGCGATCTTCTCTTATTCAAAATCAAAACCTGAATATACTCAAATAGTGGCTCCCCTCAGTCTGTGTACTTCTCTCACATTTCTCTGTATCCCCTCAATCTGTCTCATACTTCCCCCAGTCCTCTAATTCGTAATAGTCTACTAGTACATGCCCCCCCATGCCTGTTTCCTCCATAGCGTCATCCCCCATACTTCCACATTCTCCTGGTCCCTGTCTGGTCTTCACTTGGTGATTAAATAGCCACCATCTTTTCTGAAGGCAGCCTGACTTTAGCCCTAGTAAGCAGTGGTGGCCATTTTAGCTTGGGGATGCCTCAGAAGATGGCAGCCACTGTGGAGAAGGACAAAACTACATGAGATTGAAGGCAGAAATCAGAATATACTGTAATGAATCAGCAGTCTCATTACTGCTACTACCACAATCCTGCCACCACAGGAAAGCACAGCCTGAGGTCAGAGGGACCTCAGGAAGAAGCCAGAGGATAAATCTGTATGGGAGACCACAGTGCAGAGGGAAAACTTGAAAGCAGACAAACTGGGAGTTGGGGCTGGAAAGCCTGAGAGCTGGACAGACACACCCAGTTGCAGGCAGGGAGCCAGAAGTAACTGCAGCAGCAGGACACAGCTAGAGTCTGCAAGCAGGAGGGCACTGTGGAGGGGTTACACTGGGACTCCGTAACTTTAATACTGCTGGACTGAATGGCCCCAAGGGGCTAGGTCGGAACTGTTATGTTTATCTATTGTGACAGACCCAGACCAGTGGGGTAAAGGAGTCTGGTAGAGGGCAAATATACTGGTCACTGGATGAGTAGTTTTCTGTTCCCTGAGTGACCAGAGCAGGGGCTGCACTAGAGTAATTAGGAACCTGCTAGAACCAGTTAAGGCAGGCAGGCTAATTAGGACACCTGGAGCCAATTAAGAAGAAGCTGCTAGAATCAATTAAGGCAGGCTAATCAGGGCACCTGGATTTTAAAAGGAGCTCACTTCAGTTTGTGGTGTGAGGAGCTGGGAGCAAGAGGCTGAGAGTGAGAGCTGCTGGAGGACTGAGGAGCACAAGTGTTATCAGACATCAGGAGGAAGGTCCTGTAGTGAGAATAAGGAAGGTGTTTGGAGGAGGCCATGGGGAAGTAGCCCAGGGAGTTGTAGCTGTCATGCAGCTGTTACAGGAGGCACTATAGACAGCTGCAGTCCACAGGGCCTTGGGCTGGAACCCGGAGTAGAGGGCGGGCCTGGGTTCCCCCCAAACCTCCCAATTGACCTGGACTGTAGATTCTTCCAGAGGGGAAGGTCTCTGGGCTGTTCCCCAACCCACATGGTGCATCTCTGTGGCAAGAAAATCTGCCAATAAGTGCAGGACCCACCAAGATAGAGGAGGAACTTTGTCACACTATCTTTAATTGTTACTGTGAAAGCATGTGTGCCTAGGGTATGTTCACCTTTTATTTCTAGCATCTCAGTTATGCAAAGTGAGAGTGTTTATGGGAATCCAAGCACTAAAGCATGGAGGTCATAGAGCTTGGAGTGCCTGTAGTGCTTGCCAATGAGAACATGTACACCCAACGCATTGTCTGACATCAGAGGGGACTGGTGTACCACAGCACTTGCAACAACACCCTGCAGTGGGGTCATTTACAGCATCATGAAAATGTTTTTATCTTTTAAACAACCAACCAAGTACAGGAAGACTTTTGATAAAATCATGAGAATTGGCAATACTACACTGGTATGCAGATACCAGTACAAATCTGTACCTAGAGCACAGATGAGAGAGAGAGAGAGAGATGGGAGAACTCTGAGATAAGGAGAAACAGATGAAAACAGGGAACATGAGGTGATAGGGTAAGCCTCAAATGACTCCACCCAAACACATAGTGGAGACAAAGGGGGTTAAGCCCCAAATTTCACCCCCAGAAGACTGAGACAGAAACCCTGAAGAACTGTTGGTTGTGGTGGTGCAGGAGGAAAGCAAACTTCCAGGCTCCTCCTTGGCTAAGAAATGGGAAATGTTTTCTGGAGACCTTGACGGGGACAGTGAGGGGGGGGGGGGGATGCAGAGAGACTGTGGAAGATGACCCAGGGAGATGGAAGACTGAGGCAAGTTGTTAAAAGGGATAAAGATGATAGAGAGATGAAGAAGAGGAGTGCCCCATGCTTCTTCCTATTGCAGAGAAGAGCAAGCAGGGAGAAATCAGGAAGGAACCTCTACCTTTAAGTGGAGAGAAAGAGGAGAGGAAATGCCCTTTGAACAGGCTAAAAGGGTGGAATGGGTCTGCCATCCTCCCCTAACAATGCCTGAAGAAACAGAAAGCCACTTGGGTTTTCCCTGCCCTCAAGAAGATAATTGTAGATAGCAAGCAGCTGTTGTAAGAGGCAGTTTGTTTAAGGTAGTTGACAGGGGGGCCCGTGGAGGCTCTGGTAGATTTGACAAAACCTAGCATCTGCACTTCTGGATGCTTATCTGAATCCCTAAGCTTCTGAGTGCCTGGAAAGTAAAATATATGAAACTAATTAAGAACTCGGGTGAATTTTAAAACAGAAGGTGTTATATTATAAATTCAATTAATATTATATGTTGGATATATTGTATGGTGAATCTTTTTTCTCTTAAACTAATAGTTTATGATCCTCCCTCTTCCCAAAATGCTACACTTTCATACAGTAGATTATCAATATATTACACAAACCTGAATAACTTCATTCATATCTTCTTGGCTGTCTGAAAGAGCATGTTACATGTTTCCACACTGTATTAAACCTCTTAGATTCAGTACTGCAATTGACAAGTTAAATAATTAAAGATGCACTTTACATTTGAGTCTGAATATGAATCTGTCACAAAACTGCTTTCAGAGGTATGGGTGAAACTCATAAGGGTTAGAGTTTGGCTCAGATTAGTATCCCAAATTTTGGATTGTTATCCAGACTCTCTAGATGTCTTCTGCCTGTATTATTGTACTGCAATTTTTGAGAGGAAAATACTCCTTTATGGTATTCTAGCACTTTCATTTCTAGTTCTTACTGAAACCAGGAAGTTCCAAAACAGAGAGAGACAGACACACAAAATCAGGTGTGGGAAAAGGGATGGATGAAAGATAATGAGCCTCTTCTCTAGTTGCAGAGCTCCCAATTCCTCCCTTAACTGTTTTGCAATTTAGAATGTTCATAAAACTTGGCATGGGCTCCTGAGGAGCTAAGTTATGTATGAATCCTTTCTTAGTTGGGCACTTTATGAACTTATGAAAAAATTGACTGTACATTCTGAATATACAGTCCTCAAAAGCTAAAGATGCTGTTTTTAAGGAAGACTATTTCCATATCAAATTTCACTTTTTAAAACCCACCCACAAGAAACTTGCATTGAGGCTCTTTAAAATTTTATTTATATATATATATATATATAGAGAGAGAGAGCTAGGATTTTTATATTTTATATTTACAAGGCAAATGTCTTTGCCTTCAAAAATAGCTGAAACAAATGAGATCAAAGATTCCAAAATTAATCCCCTTAGGACAGGCAACAGTCCAGATAAATTTCAGTTACAGAATTGAAATTTTCAGAAGGATTTGAAGGAAATGAAAACACAGGGTTCGAATTATACCAGGTGTTCTCTCCCACAGTTACAGCTTCTGTGTTTCCAGTTGACATTTTTAAACTCTTTGGGGCATGAATAATCAGAATTTAATAAATGCATTTTAACTACTGACTACAATATGAAGAAACCTGCCATCTGTCGAAAGTGTTGCTTCTTTCATCACGCGTCAGTTGGAATTCATGCAAAAATCTGCAAGTGTCTAACCCTGTAACTGCTGCATCTACAGTAGAACCTCAGAGTTGCAAACATGAGAGTTGTGAACTGACCAGTCAACCACACACTTCATTTGGAACTGGAAGTACGCAATCAGGGAGCAGCAGCAGAGAGAGAGACACACACCTACACAAAAGGCAAATATAGTATTATGTTAAATGTAAACTACTAAAAATGAAAGTTTAAAAAAAGATTTGACCAAGCTAAGGAAACTGTTCCTGTGTTAATTTAAATTAAACAAAGATAGTTAAAAGCAGCATTTTTCTTCTGCAAAGCAAAGTTTCAAAGCTATATTAGGTCAATGGTCAATTGTAAACTTTTGAAAGAACAACCATAATGTTCAGTTATGAATATTTCAGCTTATGAACAACCTTCATTCCTGAGGTGTTCGTAACTGAGGTTCTACTGTATATAATTAAAATATTGATTGTTTAGAAGTGCAGATAAAGAATCCATATTCTAAACTGTCAAGCAATGTCATTTACAGCACAGGCTGAGAGAGCGAGTAATGTTTTCAAGAACGCAGCAGATCAAAAGTCGAGAAATGTTGTGTGATATAGATTGTCAGACAAACTAGCTTCCTAAAGACTGAAAAATGCAAGAGAGTGAACTCCAAGATATACAGTGGGTGACAGAAGGACCTATGGCTATTTGTTTTGTAAGGGTAGTCACTTTTTTGTAGGCTTGGATTTAGACTAAAATCTTAAAGTCTTCAAAGGGTCTTGAAGGACTTTGTGCTCCAAGCAAACTTGTGACCAATAGAGTTTTCCATTCTCAGCCCCAAAAAGGGCATCTCTGAACAGACATGAATTCTGGCTACAGCACATCAAAATCATTTTGAGGGGTAGATTATTTTTAATGATCTTTTCCTACTTGATGAAACTTCACAACCTATCAACATTTTACATGAGAGAGCCCTCAGAAAGCATTAGCCTGCATAAATCTGAAAGTCTCTTAAGCTACCAAATGATCGGAAATCTGTTAGGAAGAAAGAGGAATGTTGAACCAAGATGCAGAAGACCCACCTTAATTGAAGGTTAACAGGAAGCTGGGCAATGAATTATAACCTCATTTTATAAAGCTTTCATCCGTCTGACAATTAATACTGATGGCTTTTCTTGAAAAGTGGATGAAGATAAATGAACCTTTACTTGGAGCTTGCCATCTTTCGTTGGCTTACTGGTGAAAGATTGTAGTTGCAGTAGATTGAAAGGAATGTACCCAACTGCAAATTACATGCATTTCTTAACCTGTTCCTTTGGAAGAAAAATTATGATAAATGAAGGTTGGGTGGGTCCTTAATTTGTCTTCCTTTTATTTTAATAAGATTTGCATGATGATGATGATGTCACCACATGTTTAAAATCCATCAAGTGATATCTTTTCAGTGCTCATGAAGTGAAAAACTAATCCATGCTTTAAAGATGATCTTTGATGGATCAAGTGAGAGGAAAGATGGATAAGAGCACCAGGGGTAAATATCATAGGCTGTACCTGGCTGATTTCACTATAAAGACTTGTATTGGAGGCAAAGAAGTGGTTCTTTTTTCCAATTCCATAGACTCTGCGAAGTCTCATGCAGTGGATTTGTTTTGAGTGATTGGCAGCTTGGCTAATCCAAGCAGCCTTGGCTTGGTGGCGGATTTGAATTCCTCCTATTATGAGGAAATGTCTCATTAGTTTTTGGATAAAACTGAGTGGTTTCAGGTCAGGCTGTCTGCTTCTGAGAATGCAAACAGGATCCAGAGGAAACGACTAAGTCTTCTCTGAATTTAGGCTGGTGACATTTACTGAGGTATAGGAAGTTTTGAGAGTACTTTGGTACACAAACTGTTCTTTGGATCTTCCTGGCTGGTGAATGTTATGGGGGAAGATCTGGGTTTATTGCTGATGGAGACTGTCAGCATCTACTTTAACAAGGGCAGATGGCAGGTCTCTTAAGGAAGCTGCTGTGCAGCCTTTTTTTCAAGAAAACGTCACTTGAAATTGACAGTCTGGTTAACTATCATCCAGTATCCAATCTTCCTTTTCAGATAACATGGTAGCTAATACCTAGATGCCTTTGAATACCTTGAACCTTGTCAAGGAAAGCACAGAGGTTAGAAAGGTAGAATAGATTGATAATCACTGCCTGATGATGTATAGTAATCACGTACCCATGTTAATAGTGTTAGATCTAGTAGCTGCCTTTGATCATGAGATGATATTGACTTGCCTGTGCACTACAGCAGGAGCGGATGAGGTTGCTCTCAGACCGTTCTTTCCTCCTGAACATTCGTAGAGGGTTGGTGTTGGGCAGCTGCTCACCATTTCCAACAGTGCTCTAATGAGCGGTCCTTCGGGATTTCAGCTTGCCTCCCTTGATACCACGGAGTATATGGGCCACTGGGAAAATTAGGGAGGTGGCATAGGCTATAGATATCCAGTTGTTTGTTTCTCTGATCTGACCTAGTCATCACTGAGGAATTCCTTTCCCAGTGTGTGGTTGAGACTGGGGAATAGAGCTGGATGAACCTCAATCCACATTAGACTGAGGTGATGTTGGTAGTTGGGGAGAAGTGACCATAAGTATGATGAGACTCACATCTGGTCCTGTTGTTGAGACATGTACCTGCAATTCATTGCTAGAGTTTACTGTCTAGGGGATATTATTGGATCACCAACTGCTATTAAATGGCCATATAGTTTATAGGAAACCCTTATTTCATTTGTCTGGCCTTGATACTGTGACCCTTTCTCTCTGATGTGGATCTTGCTACTGTAACCTGTGCCTTTTTCACCTCAAAACTGGATCCCAGAGCATCCATTGCATGTGCTCCCAGCAATATACTTAATAAGTGACTTACCCAATTCAGCAGCAGTTGGTGTTTCCAGGTTGATTTTAAGGATTAGCCCAATGCAGAGCCCATTGCAGTAATCTAATCTTGAGGTGACAAATGCATGGATTACTTCAATGTACTCTAGTATCTTGAGATACTCCTTCAAATCAACCTGGGAAGTTCAACTGATGCACCGTGCAGCAGCCTGGAGCACACACAACATGTGCTCTGTATCTGTATTGTGACCTGACTGCCTATTGGCTTCTGGCTGATTCTGTCCCATAACTTCTAAATGATTTGGGACCTGCATGCTTGTGAGATCTGCCTTTTTCACCATATTGTACTGCCCCAATTGTGATGAGCAGATACTCTTGAGAGCACCCCTCCAGTGTCATAAGAGAGGGAACTGCATGCCAAGCATCCTCCATAGTGGAGCCTCAACTTTGCAGTCTAGTTTCCCCACTCTGAATTGCCTGAAACTTCTATAAACTTCTACTGCTATAAAGCCCATCCGTTTTCTCAGGCATGTTGGGTGTGAGGGATGTGGAAGGGTGGTGTTTGCAGTAAGGGAATAGTTCTGATTTCATAGCTAGTTAATTTTTCAGATCTGGGGGGCTGGGAAGGGTAGAGGGAGGGAAACAGCAGCTGGTTCAATTTCTTTTTGTGATTGTATTTTTAATTTATAGTGAGGGTGCCTGTGGCCTAAGAGAAGCATCATGTATCTCAAATTCAAATAAATAAATACCCTGGCTAAAGGCATGCATAGTACTTTCCTACAGTGAAGTGGAGATGGCATCCAGCTATGTTGTGGAAGTCAGGATTGTCAACAGACTGTAGAGGAAGCATAGCTAAGAAGCAGGAAATTAAGGGCTCCAACAATACAGTTAACTTATTATTTTATTTATTTTTAATACCGTAGTGCCCAGGAGCCTTACTCATAGACCAGGACCCTGTTGCAGCAGGTGTTGTACAAACACAGAGCAAAAAGATGGTTTCTGCCCCAAACAGCTTACAATCAAAATATGAGATACGGGACAACAGATGGATACAGATGATGGGACTACAAATGAAAAATGAGACACTATTGGTCAGCATGATAGGCAGAAGTATAACTGTTAAGTTTTTCATAGACATCTCAGCAAAGAAGAGGATTTTGAAGGAGCATAATCAGGTAGCTTTGTGGATATTTAGGAGAGCTCCTCCCAAGCGTGTGGAGCAGCATGGGAAATAATCACTATGGTGCTTGTTTGAAAATTTTACAAGTGGGTGATGGTGGTGGCTTCATTGGCTGATCAGCGGTGGGAGTCAACAGCTTGAGAATGAATGAGAGATGATAGAGGACGGGACTTGAAAGTGAAGACAGGCAACTTATGTTTGTGACAGAGAAGGCGGGGAAGCCAGTGGAGGGATTAAGAGAGAGGGATAATGTGATCAAACCAACAGTCTAGGAAAATATTTGCAGTAGCATTCTGAATTGATATGAAGGGGAAAAGATTGCATTTTTCAAAGCCAAAGAAAAAGATGTTGCAGTAATTGAGATACATAAGAACTGCCATATAGGTCAGACCAATGGTCTATCCTTCCCACTATCCTGTCTCTGACAGAGCTCATACTAGAGCTTCCGGGAGGGTGTATAGAACACAGCAAGTGATCCACCCCTGTTTTCCACTCCTGGCTTCTGGAAGTCAAAGATTTAGGGTTCACCCAAGAATGGGATTGCCTCCCTGACTGAAGGGTTAAAATCCACGTGCATTTTATAAAACAACCTGGTACATGTATTGTGCCAGCTCTTTTCCAGACCCAAAGTCCAGAGTTTGGCGAAGAGACCAGAGGCCTAGCAAATAGTGATTAGCTAAGAGAAAGGTGGGGTAAACAGATAACCTTGCTTTGCCAAAATAAGCCTAGTCAGCAAATTGCCAGGTATTGGAGCTGAGAACTAAATAATTGTGTCTTATTCAGAGTTGCACATTGAACAAGAATCCCTTTTCCTATTGTGTTAGTTTCTTCTGTAGGGAAATGTTCTTCCCACAGATCCAACCTTGAGTTTATGAAAGTTGGGACTTGTCAGTATAAGATATGGCATCCTCCCACCTTCCTTTCCCAGGGACCACTGCCTGCTTTAAAACACAAAGGAGACAATCTTTATTGCTATATACTTTCACTGTTTCTTTGATTTAACTCCTAGCACTGTACCTGTTGGACAATCAAAGGAGTTGCTTCATTCCTATGGACCCCAAATTGAATTCAACATATATATAATTTTATACTAATACATTTTATCAAAGTATTAATTAAATGTTAAGTTGCTAACTTGAGATCATGGGCAGAGACATTATGTAACCTGTTAACCATTAGCTAATGTGCTATCTTGTCTTGCTGCAAAACCTATCTGGGGGTGTGGAACTGCCTACCCCGTCACTTCCCCCAGCCCATGGAAAATCCATATATTCTATTGTAATCAATTGATAGTGTCTCTGAGCCTAATAAGCAAGGTGACACTCCGTCAGCACTGTGTGTAATAAACTCCTATGCTTGACCTCTACATGGTGTGGATTTATGTTCCTTCACTGACCATCTTTTCTAATAGTCAATGATGGACGTATCCTCCATGAACCAAGTTGTACCTTTGTCCTTCATTACATCCCATGTCAATGAGTTCCACAGATTAAATTGTGCAGTATGTGAAAAAGTACTTCCTCTTGTTTGTATTAAACCTATTAATTTCATTGGGGTGCCCCTGGTTTTTGTATTGCGGGAAAGGGTAAATAACACTTTTTCCCCATAGCATTATAGATTTTACAGACTTCTATTATATCCCCCCCCTTAGCCCTAATAATTTTAGTCAGTATTCACACAGTACACACTATTGTCATAATTTTAGTATAAGGTATTCCTTGTAAGGTGTCGTTTGAAAACTCATAATTTGCTGGTCAGTATTGTCCTTATAAAATGTGTGACAACACTATATGTGAATTTATAACATTCCCTTGTATGGTGTTAACAACACATGAACCAAATCCCATAGTAATCTCCTGGTGCATGTGGTGAGACAGTTTCCTTTGCAACTAGGATAGTTTCTTAAGTAGACACTAAAAAGTGTTTTATATTTACTTTTCTTGTAACCATTTCTGATTTTTATGCCTCATTACATGTACTCACTTAAATCTATCTCTTTGTAATTAATAAACTTGTTTTATTATTTTTTCTAATCCAATGTGTTTAAATTGAAGTATCTTGGTAATTCTATTGAAGATAATAGACTGGATTATTAGACTGATATATAAGATAAGACTGGCATATATTCCCTTCAAGGAATACTGTATATAAAATATTTGTACTGTCCAGGGGAGTACTGGGCAGTAGAGGACATACATTTCTGGGAGAAAATCTGGGATTGGAAGTCTGTTGGGGTTACCCTACAGTATAACCAAGGTTGGTAGGAGCCAGGGTGTAACTGGCAGGCTGCAATTACACACAGACACTTAGAGTGTGGCTTACATGCTGGAAGGCTGTTTTTGAGTGGCTAAATCAGCAAGACATTGTAAGGTACCCAAGGTTGCAGTGTAATGATGGCACTGCCCCCCACTAGTCTGAATTGTACCTGGTATGTCACACCTTCCTTTTTAAAGGCTTTGTGATCTCTGGATGATGTAAGAGCTAAGTATTTATTATTAATTATAACAAGCAAAATGAAGAAGAATAAATAATTGGCCTTGGATGATTGTTTATGGATGAGCCAGTGTCATTTCATATATAATTGATATATGTTCTACATCACACTTTGGGCTATTGGCTCATAATCACAAAAGTCAGGCTCATAATTAATAATGTTAATTTTCAAGCCCTGATTTTATTATTTTTGTTTGGTTGTTTCTAAAGAGTTTATCTGACGGATCTGAGTGGGGTTGTGTGTGGCTTTTTTTTTTTTTTTAAGATAGTGGCTTTTATTTGGGATTTAAAGAATTGGAAATATAAAAATACTTTAATGGGTATAATTAATACTGAAAATAACAAAAATGTAATAAGAAAAGAAGGTAAAACATTAACTGACACCGTTTCTCTTCTCCCCTCCCCCCCCCCCCCCGCAGTTTATGGTAATTTTATATAGTGGATCTACTTCTCCATGCTGTTATTGTAGTTCTTTGCTGGTATAATTTAGCTGAATTATGCTTTTTCCTTTTCGCCTTTTTATCCTGTTTGCTCTTCTCCATGTTCTGTATTTTTAAACTCAGTGTTTCTTTGCTATTTCCTCTTGTCTTATTTTCTGATCTCTCCAAAATACTTTAAAAATTTATTTTGAGGGGGTATGTTTTCAGAACAATGGTCATAGAATCATAGAAGATTAGGGTTGGAAGAGATCTCAGTACGTCATCTAGTCCAACCCCCTGCTCAAAGCAGGACCAACCCCAACTAAATCATCCCAGTCAGGGCTTTGTCAAGCGGAACCTTAAAAACCCTCTAAGGATGGAGATTCTATCACCTTCCTAGGTAACCTGTTCCAGTGCTTCCTCTTAGTGAAATAGTTTTTCCTAATATCCTACCGAGACCATCCGCACTGCAACTTGACAACATTGCTCCTTGTTCTGTCATCTGCCACCATTGAGAACAGCCTAGCTCCATCCTCTGTGGAACCCCCTTCAGATAGTTGAAGGCTGCTATCAAATCCCCCCTCATTCTTCTCTTCTGCAGAGTAAATAAGACCAGTTCCCTCAGCCTCTCCTCATAAGTCATGTGCCCCAGCCCCCTAATGATTTTCGTTGCCCTCTGCTGGACTTTCTCCAATTTGTCCATATTCTTTCTGTAGCGGGGGGCCCAAAACTGGATGCAATACTCCAGATGTGGCCTCACCAGTGCCGAATAGAGGGGAATAATCACTTCCCTCAATCTGCTGGCAATGCTCCTACTAATGCAGCCCAATATGCCGTTAGCCTTCTTGGCAACAGGGGCACACTGTTGACTCATATCCAGCTTCTTGTCCACTGTAATCCCTGTGGAGATTATGGAAGAGGGAGACATGCATCAGGGGCCTAATTGTACCCTGGGTGATCACTACTTCCCACCACCCAACACAGATGTAATGAGGTTAAGTGGTGTCTGCATAAGAGAAACTAAAACAAATAATTATTCCTCAAGAAAGGTTTTAATGATTTATGGAAATAAAAACAACACAGACAGAATAAGAAAAGGAAGATTAAAGACCAGCACTGAATAAGATCAATATAAATGACAGGTTATGTTGAAGACAGGCACAGCAACTTGCAAAGCTATTATCACTCATTAACTATTAACTTTATGTGCACTGTGTCCGTTCCCAGTAAGCACAAGAACATATGCAGTTATTATATATTGATTAACTTTTTACTACTACTATTCCTAAACAATTTTCTACTATTATTAAACTTTTTACTAATATCCTTAACCCTATAGTATCGATACAGATCAACCGCTCGAGCAACCAAACTTCTTTACTCCATAACCTTACCCTGCATTTATCCAAGAATACGTTACCCTTCAGTTGACTGCTTTCTGCACTGGCTAGGCACAGATAGCCGGTGAAGTGCAAGTCTCTTTGGTTCAGGGTGTGTGTGTGTGTGTGTGTGTGTGTGTGCCTGATCAAGGAGAGACCTCTTTTAGGTCAACACACACACACACACACACCTGTGTCTTTGCACCTCTTTATACATTATTTGTTGGCCGTGTCCAAAGCAGGTCAACCAATTAAGGTGGCCAAATGTCTTAGTGTGGTATTTTGCAGTTGTTTTGATTTTATGAACTGTGCACCTGTGCCCAGCTCATCTTTTCTTTATGCGGCCACTTGTCCTAATTGTGGTCAATTTGCTAGACTCAAAAACATTTGAGTCAGCTTAAAGAAGTATCTGGTTGCAGTGCATAGTAACCACAAGTCCGTATCTAATTTCACAGAGCTTCCTTTTTGCTTAATCTTAGTCTATAAAGCTTCCTAGTTAGATTTTGCTTATGCTTGCAGGATTTTATTGCGCTAACTCTTTGCAGCTCCCGGAAGTTTGTGGCCTAACACTGCTTGACAAGACTTATGCTTACAGAGAGGCCTACCATTAGGCCTAACATTGATAATGCTTATACAATATTTATGACATTAATCAGAATCCCCAGGTCCTTTTCTGCAGAATTGCCACTTAGCCAGTCGGTCCCAAGTCTGTAGCAGTGCATGGGATTCTTCCATTCGAAGTGCAGGACTCTGCACTTTCCTTGGTGAACCTCCTCATATTTCTTTTGGCCCAATCCTCCAATTTGTCTAAGTCACTCTGGACACTATTCCTACCCTCCAGTGTATCTACCTCTTCCCCCCAGTTTAGCATCATCCGCAAACTTGCTGAGGGTGCAATCCATTCCATCATCCAGATCATTAATGAAGATGTTGAACAAAACTGGCCCCAAGACTGACCCCTGGGTTTGATATTCGCTGCCAACTAGACATTGAGCCATTGATCACGAGCCATTGAGCCCGACAATCTAGCCAGCTTTCTATCCACCTTTATAGTCCATTCATCCAATCCATACTTCTTTAACTTGCTGGCAAGAATACTGTGGGAGACCGTATCAAAAGCTTTGCTAAAGTCAAGGTATATCACATCCACTGCTTCCCCCATATCCACAGAGCCAGTTGCCTCATCATTAGAAGGCAATCAGGTTGGTCAGGCATGATTTGCCCTTGGTGAATCCATGTTGTCTGTTCCCGATCACCTTCCTCTCTTCCAAGTGCTTCAAAATGGATTTCTTGAGGACCTGCTCCATGATTTCTCCAGGGACTGAGGTGAGGCTGACCGCTCTGTAGTTTCCCTGTTTCTCCTTGTTCTCTTTTTAAAAGATTGGGACTATATTTGCCTTTTTCCAATTGTCTGGGACCTCCCCTAATTTCCACGAGTTTTCAAAGATAATGGCCAATGGCTCGCAATCACATCAGCCAACTCCCTCAGCACCCTCGGATTCATTGCATCCGGCCCCATGGACTTGTGCATGTCCAGCTTTTCTAAATAATCCTTAACCTGTTATTTCACCATTGGGGGCTGCTCACCTCCTTCCCATACTGTGCTGCCCAGTGCAGCAGTCTGGGGGCTGACCTTGTCCTATATTTTAGCTAGGCAATCCCCCTTAGTGTCAAGGGGAATCCTGCATTCAATTGTATTACAAAGCTCTGGGCTGAAAATTTACCCTAATGCCTTAAAAACAGTCCTTTGCTTCCACTTTTTCCCTATTTCTGGGGAGGAGTGTGGCGCTTGAGTACAAACAGGATTTAAGATCTTTAAACCGATGTTTACAAAATTTTGCAATGTTTCTGCGACCACCTTCCCAGCAGGTTTTCAAAATGCTTTTAATCACCCAGGCTTTGGCTGTGGTTCTGTTTCTAAATTAAACATTTTTTTTCTTTTTCTTTTTCCTTTTCATTTCCTAGGGCTAGCCTATGGATTTTTAGGGTCTGATGTTAACAAACTCAAATGTATTGTTTAATTCATTGTGTTTATGCCACATTTATATGTACTACACCTATACCAGCTGTTCCCAAAAAGGTAATATTTTGTGTGTTGCTGGGCTTGCTGTGTTACATCAGTGTAACTCCATTGATTTTAGCACCCAGACGCAGGGCCGGCTCCAGGCACTAGCTGAGCAAGCAGGTGCTTGGGGCGGCCAAGGGGAAGGGGCGGCATGTCGGGCTCTTCGGCAGCAATTCGGTGGAGGGTCTTTGTCCCTCTCGGAGGGAAGGACCTGCCGCCGAATTGCTGACGAAGAAGAAAGCAGCACGGTGGAGCTGCCGCTGATCGTGATCGCGGCTTTTTTTTTTCCCGCCACTTGGGGCGGCAAAAACCCTGGAGCCAGCCCTGCCCAGACGTCTCTAAATTTGTTCAGGGCAGGGCTGGCATAAGGGCAGCCTGAGTATCAGGGAGCTAGTTGCCCCAGTGCTGTGGCACCCAGTAGAATTTGAGCGTAGCAGAGAGTCTGAGCTAGAATGTAATAAGTGTTGAAGAATGGAAAGAGAATAACAAACAACTTACAATTTATATAGCATCTTCCATCTGAGGTCCTCAAAGCATACAATAAACAAATAATTAAACTACGTAACATCTTTGTGAAATTGTTTCTGTTCTCTGCATTTTAAAGATGGGTAAAGCTGATGTAGAGAGAGGTTAAGTAACTTCAACAAGGAAGCTTGTGGCAGAACCAGGAACAGAATTCTGAGCCCCATCTTTGATCCTTAGGATCACTGCCCCAGTAAGAAAACAAAGAGAAGACAAAAGGTGGGAGTGAGACTCAAGCCCAGTGGAATGCCAAAGATTATCTTCTTGGGTATAGAAAAATAGGGACAGTAGGGGGGAAAATGGAGGGTACAGATGAATATGGATTTCAGCTCCGCCTTCTGCACTCCCTTTCCTCAGACTTGAGTTAAGACACGATTGGTGTTTATGAAACAGATCCTGGTTTTTTAATATCTGAAAAAGCTTCTTTAAAGAGGATGTTTAATTAGACAAGAGAAGGGTCGTAAACATGTAGAGTCCGCATTGCTCATATTGCCCACAAAGAGTCTGTTAATTGTAGGCAAAATTTGAGTCTTAGCTACCACCCAGTTGCTCATGCTAGACTGATCTTCTCCCCTTATTAGCAAGCCTCTTCCCCTGTATTTTATTTCACTGCAGATAGTCAAGGTTATACACTAGGCTAGAAAACAACTTTAAAGCAGAACCTGTAAACAAGGTGTTTCTGTGTTTGAACACGGAGTCAGCTATTATTGAGTGCTTTCTTTAGCTGTCTGTTATACTGTCTGGTACTTAATGTCCAGTTAGAACAATCCAGTATATGTATTTCTCTTAAATCTCAAAGGGCATATAGCCCACATCTGCTTCTCCTATTCTATATTCTCTGGTTTCCCAAATTCCACAGGGTATAAATTATTCTTCCTATTTGACCACTCAGAGATGCCTTTTTTTTTATTGAAACACTGACCTGCTTCTTTCATAAATATCTGATCCAGGGGAGATGGGTGAGAGTTTGAGCCTTTGAAGAGACAGACAAGCCAGGTAGCAGCTAAACCAAGGCATTTCTGTGTGATGATGATTTATTACTAATGCAGGTGGAAAGTGTGCAGACACGACTAAGGAATATGCAGATTCTACTATGGAATATCATTTATTGTTAAATTATATGGTATCTCTCCTAAGACTTATGAAATCCTCCATACATTGATCCATTGCATTTTTACCCTGCAAAAGCAAAATCCAGCTCATCACAAATGGTTTTTTTACTGCCATTTTTGAGCAGCCCCCACAACAGACTTTTACACTATAATTCTATCTTTAATTAAACTAGTTTTTATGTTTCTTGCTGTTACCTTCTGTCAAAACATTTGTAATGCCAGCTTTCAACTAGTATACTATAAGTTTGGTTGCTCTGCTGAACTCATCTAGTGCATTAAATTCTTTTTTTTTTTGGAAGATGACATAAGATCAACATTGTATGTCAGTAAAAAAGGTGAATTATAATGATTACAAAATAGCTTTGTTTGCATTTGTTCTTTGGACTTCATCAGTTAGATTATTCTCTCTTCTGCATCTTCTGCCATCTGTTCTGTTTGCACTGCTATGGAAAGAAAAATGATCATGCAGAACCTATCCGTTTCCCTAGAGCCCTTTTTTATGTGATTGACAAAAGGGAGGTTATGTAGTGTACTTATGCAGTGAATGACGTTTATGGATAAAGTGAATTGATGTAAATACTCTAACTCCTAAAACAGCTATTATCTAACAGTCTTTGTTTCTCAGGATAGTTTCTACTGGAATTTTTATTTTATGTGCCCAAAGAGAGAGACTATGAATTTTAAGATGTCATGTAAAGAATAAGGGCTAGATGCACAAAAGGATTTAGGCACATAGGTCCAAAATTTAGGTAATCAAAACTCCCATCTAACCCTAAGGCACCAAAAGGTCCCTAGGCACCTATGTTGCCACTGGTGGGCATGTGCAAAGCTGACTAAGTTTTGATGCTGCCAAGCAGTTCAGTGTCTAACTGGTGCCTATGCCACAGCAGGACCCTCAAACTAGGCATTCCCCCACCTAGCTCTATTGCAGGGCCCAATCAGGTAGCCATGCTCAGAGACCATCTGCCAGGCTGAGCCTAGCACAAAAATCCTTCACCCTTATACTCAGTAGCCCAAGATATTATTGGAGTCCCAGGTTCAAATCCCCATGCTACCTGATTCATAGCAGGCACTTGAACTCAGGTTTTTCAATTTCCCAGGCAAGTGCCCTAACCACTGGGTTATCAGGGACTCTAGGTTGGACCTTTCTTAATCTCTTCTGTTGGAGCCGTTCCACTCTGGCCAAATGATTATTTGCATATTTTATACAAAGAGTGAGTGATCATGGCAGTCACCTGGGAAACCTATCTTCAAGTCCCTGCTTGAATTACTATTTAAGTACATATTTCTACAAAGTGGAACATCTTCAGCAGGAGAGATTGAGAGAGCTCCCTTCCCTCTGGAATGTCAGATAACTCAATGGGTAGGACACTCAGCTGGGATGGGGAGATCCTAAATTCAAGTCCCTGCTTTGAATCAGGTAGAGTGGAATTTGAACCTGAGTCTCCCATAGCCTAGGTCAGTGGTGGGCTGCATGCGGTCCATCTGGGTAATCTGCTGATGGGCTGCGACACATTTCGTTTACATTGACCATCCGCAGGCATGGATCCCCCGCAGTGCCCAGTGGCTGTGGTTCACCATTCCTGGCAAATGGGAGTTGCAGGAAGCGGCGCGGGCCGCAGGGACGTGCTGGCCACCACTTCCTGCAGCTCCCATTGGCCGGGAACAGTGAACCGCAGCTGCGGGGGGAGGGAGGGCGGTGCCTGCAGACGGTCAACATAAATGAAATGTCTCGTGGCCCGCCAGCAGATTACCCTGATGGGCCACAGGTTGCCCACAACTGGCCTAGGTGAGTGTTATAACCTACAGGCTATGAAAAATACCAACACCACTGGTCCAGAGTTAAGCACCTAATTATTTCTGAGGGGCAGGATTTAGGCAACACCCATTTCCTAGTGGTTATCTTAGGAGAGCCTTCCTCCCTGCTCAACGCAGTGGCTTTTATCAATCTAATTCTTAGTGTCTAACTTTCTCCATGTAGTGTATAGGGAGCCTGGGTGCCTAACTTGGGACTATGGAATCCACTAGTTGGCAGAGTGACCTAGACTGAGTGTTTCAAACTGAACGTTAAATCCCCTGTGTGGATCTAGCCCTAAGACTCTCAGGGACTGACTTTTACCTAACTCTGTGCCCTGTAAGCATCATAGTAAATACAGTACTGGCAACACCGTATTTATGGGATCCAGGTATGCTTTCTTTGAATAACTGATCTCATGCACTTGCTAAAATATTGATCTATTTGATTAAATGATTGCATTCTAAGAACTGTTTTATGCAGTTATGAGCCTGGCTTTCAGACTTTGGCTTGCACGTATTCATAAGCTATTTTGCATAAAAACTCATGTTCATAAATGGTTTTTGTGCACTAACAACTGTATGCATAAGTATTTGATTCTAACATTTACAGTTGGTAAATTCTAACACTTGCATGTTTTAGTTCACAATCCCTCATCTAAAATACTAATCTGGAAACATTGATTTTACATATGAAAATTCTGTCACTTGCATGTGTATCTTACATGTAAATTTACCAACAGTGAATGTAGGTAGATTCTAGCATACAAAAAATGCACATTAAGATATCTAAATTATGAGATTTATACGACATTTTTAAAGCTCCCACCAGGGCAAGCTTGTCTCCTTTTTTAAAAGGACTTAACAACAAAGAGGTTGAGCAAATAACCATCCTCTCACTGTGCTCCACTGTATTCTTAAGAACATAAGAATGGCCATACTGGGTCAGAGCAAGGTCCATCTTGCCCAGTATCCTGTCTTCTGAAGCACCTGGAATTGGCCACTGTCAGAGGGAATGAACAGAATAGGTAATCAAGTGATCCATCCCCTATCACTCATTCCCAGCTTCTGGCAAACAGAGGCTAGGGGAACTATCCCTGCCCATCCTGGCTAATAGCCATTGATAGACCATCCTCCATGAACTTCTCTAGTTCTTTTTTGAATTCTGTTACTGTCTTGGCTTTCACAACATCCCCTGGCAATGAGTTCCACAGGTTGACTGTGTGGTGTTTGAAGAAATACTTCCTTTTGTTTGTTTAAACCTGCTGCCTATTTAATATTCTTTGACAATATCATAATTTGTGCATTGGTCTTAATGATTTTTCCTCTGTCTCTGTTCTGTATGATTTTCTTTCAGGTCTTTGGAAAGCCCGCAGTACAGTCCCATTAGTCCTTGACTAATTTTGTACATTTTTTGCATTAATTGTTTCCTGTTGTGCTTTTAGGTCCTATAGAAATTGCCAATTATCTTGAATTGCTCTTTTTTTCTTAGATTCTCTGTCAGTGGGACCTTTAGCTGTTATCTCTATTTAGTGTGAAATATAACATTTTGCAGTCCACTTCCCTTTTTAAGTTTTTGACTATTCCTTGTTTGCTAATATGAATTATATTATTTTATGATCACTGACACCTAAGAGGTTGGTGATCAGTTACCTTCAGGGAGACTAAGATGTCCACAATCTTCATCTTATTTATTACACAGAGGAAAGAAACTGTTAGTAGAAAGGGAATAAAAAGCCTGTCTCCCACTGAGGAACAAAAATAGAAAATGATGAGGATCTTGGGGGTGAGCAGCATAGTAGAGGTGTTATTTCATTATGAGCCAGGTGGATAAGATTGAGACATTTTTGTCATTATATAGTGATCCCTAGAAGCAAATTCTCAAATATCTTTTCTGTCACTAACACAGCTTTCTTCAGCAGTGACAGAAGTCCAAGCCCTGACAGAGCTGGGATTTTCCTCCAAAACTTAAGTGCTTCATTATTGAAACCCTTACAGGACTGGGGGAAGAGACTAATTCCTTCCTAAATGGCATTATTAATAATCATTAACACTTAGATCTTATAAGCCAAGGGTCAGATTCAGCTGCTGCTAGAGAACTGGAAGGACAGTGCTGCTGTTTAAATGTCAGTGGAACAGTTTTTAGACTTCTGCCTCTTCTTTCTCTTAAATTATTACAAACATGAAAGCACTAGTACCCCTGGGATGAGATCTAGGCACATTTATAATGTTCTGATTGTGTCTTCTGTTACTGAAAGGCAGAGGGGAGATGATCCAGTAGTTAGGGCATTAGCCTTTGACCTGGGAGATGCAGGTTCAGTTCCTTGCTTCACCACAGACTTCCTATGTGACCTTGGTCACTTAGCTGCTCTGTTCCTTACTTGTGAAATAGTATTTTCCTACCCCCAGAGGTGTTGTGAGATTGAATGCATTAGACTGTGAGGCACTCAGATACTTTAGTGACGAGGCCCATAAAAGTTATTCAGACAGTATGTTGTAGCTGCTTTTCTTTTGGTGGTGGAATAGACTTCAGATATTAATAACACTAGTACTGGGGAGGCATTGGGCTCGACCTGGACCTGGGCACAGCCTCTGTATGTACGACTGTGGCATTCATAGCCTCCAGGGCAGATCTATTAATAGCCCACAGCAAGGGAATGTGTTTGAATAGTGCTCTGTATTCTTACCTTAGACCTCTATCTTCAAGTGGTTATATTCAGCAATCCCCTGTAGTCTGCCAGAATACAGCAAATGGCGCCTGTCTCTCCAGGTTAGGACATCTGGCTTTTCCAGTTCTAATGCAGCGATTCAGCCCTTAACTTGTGAACCTGGACACTACCTTCTCCTGAAGCAGTATTTACATTCCAAACATAGTGAGCCGTGGCAGCCTATCTATATCCAGAATGGCTTTACCAATCCCAAATCCAAATTAAACTATGCCCTTTGCACTGGTATCTTTGTTTGCTATGATGCTCTGTGGCAGATAAACATTCTGTTGCACCAAAATAATTTCACTAGAGGTAGAAGGAATAGGATACTGCAGCTGTGCTTGATCGTCTTAATGCTGTTCTCACTTCTGGGCTTGTTACTCTAGGAATAGCTAATATTTACTCCATCCTGACTCTTGTAGTGCTTTTCTGGGAGCTGGATATCCTATTTTCAGTTTAGAGGTTTACATTCCCTCATTTTATTTTCTGCTCTCCCTCCTGTTTCCCTGAATGTGTCATTGGGTTATGGATCTGATGCTTAAGAGGATCCTTTCACTCCATACATAGTGCTATCTTAAGCCATTTCCATCCTTTACTTCATTAATTTCTCTTGTTCACACAGACATTAAAACTATTTTGAAATGCTGCAAATGCCAACTCTCAACTCCACCTTAACAAAAAAGAATAGAAGCACATTAAAAGTTGTTCCTTTCGCTAGCATGTGATGATTATTGTAGATACTGAATACTAATTTTCCCCCAGTTTGGCAGCAAATTTCTTTCTCTCTCTCACCTCAAGAAAAAGAGAGAATCTGTTCTGCTTTCTACTCTAACCCACTTGCACTATGTGCAATAATCTTGTTGAGCTATTCCATATTTATTATTTTAAGATATCCTTTTCTTTGGCTTTGCAACAAAATACTTCACAGCACAAAATAAAATGAGCTGAGTAAATTGAAGAACCTGGTCTCAAAATTGATGTATGCTTTCAGCAAATGAAGCTTAGTTGTTATGATGTCATGATGGTAGTGGGTAAATTTTAGAAGCTTGAGAACTTTTGGAAGAAAACTTGGAGACTACATTTGTTGACTAGTTTAAAAATGGGCCTGAGGTGTATCTGAGTAGTGTTGCTTTTCTGTCTTACGATAGTATATTCCAGAACCACTATCATATATTCCGGAAATGCTCTTTACATCAGTACATAATTACATACAAACTGTTTCCATGGACTGATAATCACAGCTATCACAAGAGACAGGATGCATGGGATTCTTGTTATGAAATATGAATACTTGTGAACAACATGGCAGTTTCCCAGGGATTAAAGCTTTTCAAGATTTGTTCTGAAGTTCTGATGATAGATGCCATTTAAATACATCATCTTAAGTCTCTAAAGGCTCACAAACCAATTTAGTTTAATTAAATCTCCCTGAATTACAGCTAAGATTCTTCTCCCTAAAATGAACTTTAAATGAAATGGCATGCCTTACTCTTCCATCCATATAAAAATGGCATTCTATTCCACACTTGCAATAAAGAAAGAATGAATAAATATGTAACTTTTGGTGTGTTTCTTTGAAACTTCTTACATTAACATTTGACAGAGCGCATTCTATCCTTGTTAAAATCTTGTTCCCTCTTGAAGTATCTGTACTGATCTCTAAACAAAGATGTATTGCCACTGTCAGCCAAATCTGTATCAACACTGCATATGTTCTGTGTGTACAACAGATGCCCTGGACAAGACTGTTTAAGCTAACTGTAAAACATAATATGGATGTGCAAATCCTATAAAATGCTGTCTTGTCTGTACTGTATGTTAATCAGTATTGTATACTGGCGCAACTTATTTATGAATTTAAGGCAAGATTTCCAATAGGTGTCTAAAGCTAGGCTCGTAAATTCTTATTTGAGCACCTAAAATAAATGAATTGATTTTTCAAAAGTATTGAGCACCAAGCTATTCCCAATTTGAACATCAGGCAACACAAATTGGTATCATAATATGGATTTAGGAGACTAAATTTAGAAACCAATTTTTGAAAATCTTGCCCCTAAATTTCTATATAAGGAATCATCATATATCAGCTTTTATTGTAGTAACCCTCTCCTCTCCCCCCACCAAAACCATACCTATGAGAGCTGAGCATCTTTTGAAATTCAGAACACTTACACTGTTTAGGTGTATTTAGTTTATCAGGAGGTGCCTAGCTTTACGTGTTCAAACTTGCAAATTTTGGCTTTAGTTTTTGTTGAAATTGTAGTCCTACAGTATGTATGATGTACTGTAGCTGTTGCAGAGAAGAGGAAGGTTATGTTATAGTGGTGGTTTGGTGTACTTCCACAGGAAGCACTCAGTATGGGTTATCTGCTCTCTCAGAGTAAGCGGAGATAAAATTCTTTTAATTAGCCATTCTGACTATTGTTTTAAGTGGAATATATCAGAAATTACTTCAGTTAAAATAAAATCTATTTAATAAAATGTAGGGAAGGAGAAACCTAAAACATTGAATATAAATTTTAAAATTATAAGAGATAATGTAACTTTTTAAATTGCCTGCTGTGAGACACATTATTTTCCTGAAATGCCTCTTACAGAAGCATCTCCTTCAAAGTCGTCCTTGCATTGAATGAAGAAACAATGCTGCAAAGAGAAAATGGGTATAACTTTGGTATTTTTAATTATTTTTTTAAAAAGAGTAATAACTACGGTGGCACATAGCAATTCTTGGGCATTAATGACCAGCTGGGTTAACAATCCTACACTTCCAAGGTAATCACTTCTCCTATCTAGTCATTAATCTCCTAGAAATATTCAGTTATCCCAGACCTAGTTCTTATTGCTGAAATAAAATGTGAGTATCAAGGAATAGCAGAAACCAGCATGTTATAGGCAAGATCTAAGCTAAAGTATAAAGATTGAGAAAATAGAGTACAGTATATGTGATAAATGGGCTGAGATATAAAATACAATTGGGAGCAAATAATTAAAAGAATAAAAACATATGTGAGTACCACATATTGTAGTAGAGGAAATGACTAGTGAGTAGTATTCAGGTTGGACATATCAAAATGGTTCATCTAAAAAAGATAAAAGGAATTAAAAAACAAAAAAGCATAAATATTATTACAGTTGGAAGTTTAATCCTAAATGTGGGTATACACCCTGGGGCAGGTCTTTGTGTGGTATAAATAGGTGTAGCTCCATTGACTTCAGTGGAGCTATGACCATGTTCACTAGCTAAGGATCTAGCCTAAAACATTTGTGAGAGGAATCTGTTGGAGGGGGGGAACCTAAGGAATGATAGCTTTTTCTACCTTCTGGGCCAGCTTCAAAGGGGTCTCAGTCTGGTTTCCATTCAAATAATTATTTTAAAAGGTGCCCAAGTTACTTAGACATTTTTATATGTTTGTTATCTCTCAGGGATTTCCACAGTGTATGTGCTCAGTTTATAAATAAAATGTTTTTTCCAACTGCCAGCCCTGCAACTCCACTTGGGATGTGAGAGTTGAGTTCCATTTCTTTAAGGCTTGTGCATCATGATCAGCTACAAAGATTCTGTGGGTCAAATTTTACCCTTCTGTTGCACCTAAACAAACCCATTATCTCTGAACAGGAGGCCAAATTTGTCCCAGGAACTGGAAGTTAAGAGTTCTGTTGATCACTCTAGAGTAGAATTCAACTCTTGGTCTCAGTCCTGCATTGTGCTAACTATTGTTGGTGGATGATCATCTTCTAGCGATAGACAAGACTACCTATTGCTTATGTCTCGCTTACAGGTTGCAACCTTTTCTTTCTACCATGGAGACCTTGGCATCTTGGTCTGGATCCACAGAGACTTAGGCATTGTGATACTCAGGCAAAAACCACAGGAACAACAATGAGATCCCCAAAGCCTGAATTATGCACCAAGGCTTCCTGTACAACACATGGGGAGTGATAGGCACCGTAGTGTACAATCCACAAAAGCAAGCATACTAGACAAGGAGCCAGCTAAGCTAGTCAATGGGAGATACTGATGAGAGGGTGTGTCCTAACCCCAGCTCTTCTCTTGGAGATAGGTGCCTCCTTGCAGCCTGGATTTAGGCATCTCCACATAGGGGATTTAGGGAAGGAGTCAAATAGGGGCAGGGAGGGGGTGGAGCTGGGGTGGGGACTCTGGGGAAGGGGTTGAGATGGGGGCGGGGCAGGGGTGGAGTCTGGTCAGGGCCGGGGGCAGAGGGGGGTCGAGCACCCACTGAAGCCATTAGAAGTCGGCACCTATGCTCATCAGAATATCCCTTAGTTCAGTGGTTTGAGCACCTTCCTAAGCAGCATGAGGCAGGAGTTTTGTGTATTTCAGTGGCACCTAAAACTGGGACTTCAGTATCTTTATGGACCTGGACCCCTGAGTCTAAGTTGCTGTAATGTGTTCTACTTGTGATGACACCTTAACTCCATTTGTGAGCTAAAGCTAATACAGCAGTATGTTTTTGGTTAATGGAGTGCTTCCCTGCAGGCATATTATATCAGTGTTCCATGAGCTGCACTGGCTGCCTGTGGATTTGTGGATAGAGTTTAAGGAATTAATATTGACCTATAAAGTCCATAATGGGTTAGGAATTTCATGCCACAGTGTGTCTCTTCTTGATATACTGCCATAGTTGAGATCTGTGAAGGTGCTGAGACTGGACCCACCCCCTTTGATAAAAAAGAAGGGGTACTGGAAGGATGATCTCTGTGAGGACCCTTTTCCTTTGAAATATTGCTACCCTCCCCTGCATCACAAGAGCCAAAATCTGATAAATACACTGGTCTACAATTTTTGAGAAGTCGTCTGCTTCAGAGACAAAATGTGCTATTTATTATGTATTTTGATGTGCTGAATTCAAATATGACAATTAAAACAACTGATTGGCTACTGTTTCTAAGATATTTAAGTTTTTATATTTTATGTCTATGTATATTGTGTAGATAGTAGAGTTTTAATTATAAACTGTAAACCTAGGTCTTTTCATGTGTTTATGGTGCGTTACATGATAATATTTCACCTGTCCTGTTTATGTAACACTTTAAAAATCAGCAAAAGGGTTATATAAATAAAATTTATTATGAAACAAAAGGCAAAAAACTATTATGTACATAGTTTAGTCCTATTCAGTGTCTACTCGGCGCTTCTTGGTTTGTCTCTTGTATTCATTAAATGGAGCATCTCTTGTCACTGTCCAGCAATAGTCTGCAAGGATTGATGGGCTCCATTTGCCCTGATAGCGTTTCTCCATTGTTGCAATGTCCTGGTGAAATCGCTCGCCGTGCTCGTCGCTCACTGCTCCGCAGCTCGGTGGAAAAATCTCTAGATGAGAGTGCAAAAAATGTATCTTTAGTGACGTGTTGCAACCAAGGCTTTTGTATGCCTTGAGGAGGTTTTCCACCAACAACCTGTAGTTGTCTGCCTTCTTGTTTCCGAGAAAATGTATTGCCACTAACTGGAAGGCTTTCCATGCCGTCTTTTCCTTGCCACGCAGTGCATGGTCAAATGCATCATCTCGAAGAAGTTCACGAATCTGAGGACCAACAAAGACACCTTCCTTTATCTTAGCTTCACTTAACCATGGATATTTTCCACGGAGGTACTTGAAAGCTGCTTGTGTTTTGTCAGTGGCCTTGACAAAGTTCTTCATCAGACCCAGCTTGATGTGTAAGGGTGGTAACAAAATCTTCCTTGATTCAACAAGTGGTGGATGCTGAACACTTTTCCTCCCAGGCTCCAATGACTGTCAGAGTGCCCAATCTTTCTTGATGTAGTGGGAATCTCTTGCACGACTATCCCATTCGCAGAGAAAACAGCAGTACTTTGTGTATCCAGTCTGCAGACCAAGCAAGAGAGCAACAACCTTCAAATCGCCACAAAGCTGCCACTGATGTTGGACATAGTTTATGCACCTCAAAAGTTGTTTCATGTTGTCATAGGTTTCCTTCATATGGACTGCATGACCAACTGGAATTGATGGCAAAACATTGCCATTATGCAGTAAAACAGCTTTAAGACTCGTCTTGGATGAATCAATGAACAGTCTCCACTCATCTGGATCGTGAACGATGTTGAGGGCTGCCATCACACCATCGATGTTGTTGCAGGCTACAAGATCACCTTCCATGAAGAAGAATGGGACAAGATCCTTTTGACGGTCACGGAACATGGAAACCCTAACATCACCTGCCAGGAGATTCCACTGCTGTAGTCTGAAGCCCAACAGCTCTGCCTTACTCTTGGGTAGTTCCAAATCCCTGACGAGGTCATTCAGTTCACCTTGTGTTATGAGGCGTGGTTCAGAGGAGGAGGATGGGAGAAAATGTGGGTCCTGTGACATTGATGGTTCAGGACCAGAAGTTTCATCCTCTTCCTCGTCTGACTCAAGTGAGAATGATTCTGGTGCATCAGGAACTGTAGGATACTGGGCATATAGCTAATGGAATATTTGGATAATGCACAGTCCACTTTTTCTTCTTTGACACACCTTTCCCAACTGGAGGCACCATGCAGAAGTAACAATTTCTGGTATGATCTGTTGGCTCTCTCCAAATCATTGGCACTGCAAAAGGCATAGATTTCCTTTTCCTGTTCAACCACTGGCGAAGATTTCTTGCACAAGTGTTGCAGCATATGTGTGGGGCCCACCTCTTGTCCTGATCTCCAATTTTGCAGCCAAAATAAAGGTGATAGGCTTTCTTAACCATAGTGGTTATACTGCGCTTTTGTGATGCAAAAGTCACTTCACCACAAACATAGCAGAAGTTATCTGCACTGTTCACACAAGTACGAGGCATCTCTGCTCAACAGAGGTACGAGGCATCTTTGGCTAAACAGAAATGTGTCCCTCTGCAAAATCAAACGCTGACAAATAAGAGAGCACGACACTGTATGATTTCTAGAGCTGATATAGGGCAATTTGTTCAGCAGAGTGATGTAAGCTTCGTTATGATTGCATCATCCATGACTTCTAGGAATAACATGATGCAATTCATATCCTGTATGACGCAATACCAGCTTCAGATTGCATCATTCATTGTTTTTTGCCTAAAAAGCAAGTACTGTCCAAACCCAGTCATAGATTTATTCATAGATCCAGTCAAAGATGTATTTTAGTCATTTCTGGTTTAAATTGAGATCCCTTCCCTTTATAACTCACTTATCCTCCGCCATTCCCAAGTCAAGGGTCGTATATACTGACCCTATAGCATATCTTGAAAACTAGAGCCAATCAACAATTTTAAGCATCATTTTCGTTCTCAGTGACCCAGAATTAGTAAAGTTTGACTACATTTATTTCAGAAGCATTTTGGCTGTAGAGCAGTGATATCAAGGCATGCTGCAAGGCAAGTGTTCTTAGGAGAGCTGCTGAAGAAGTGAATATTGTTGGGGATGATGTTCAAAGAGAAATGTAGAATGTTTTTGGTCTGTTGGTTACTCAGTACTATTATGCAATAGGGTTACTACTTCTTTCATTTATTTATTTATTGTATTTATGTGCCAGAGGCTCCCAGTGTATTCACATCAGTGCCTCTTATTTATATCTTTAAAGATAAAATAAGAATAAATCAGTAAAAGCTTATTTCTGTAATCAAAATAAACAGATATGCCTAAATACTTGCAGGGTGTTAATCTATTGAGCAAGAAGTGCCTTTTTTACTGTTATTTTTCTAAACATAGCAACGCTTGAAGAAACAAAAACCATAGTATATTAAATCATGAAACCTTGTATAGAACTTGGAATGAACTACATAATGCACCTTATTTGAACTCTATAGTTCACTTAATTTTATTTTTATTATTTTTTCTTGTGTCGTTTATGTTTGTGGCATGCAAGGAACAATATAAGCTTTATCTGATGGCCAAAATAACACTGGAAAATTCCCATGGATATTAACCAAAGGCATTGTGGGCCTTTTTACAAAATATCTCCCTTATATTTGAAAGCTACTTTGAGCTTATATCCTGTCGGAGTTGCATGTTTTTATTAAAAATTATACTGAAATATAATGAAAATTTTTAAACAATGCCTTTTTAAGGGAAAAAAAAGTAATATAATGGTTTCTCATTGCTATTAGGAAAGCACCCAGTGGCTAAACTCCTCAATGCTATTAATAACACAGCGAAATGTTCTTTTTTTCTGTCTCTGGTATTCCCTGCAGTCAGGAATCTTTTCTCTGTTACTTCCCTTCCTACTTCTTCCTTCCAAGTGATGCATTCCCAGTTTCCTCTTCCCTTTGTTGTATCAGTCTGTTCTGCTCTCAATACTCTCGCCCCACTGCTCTCTTCTCTGTCTCAGACCTTCTCTACATCAGAATATCAGGAAATTAACAGTGGTATAATTGCATTGATTTAACACCATCCCTAATGTAGAGATGCTGCACTAGTGCCGAGTGGAGCATGTATCAGAGTAATACAATTTGATAACTTAACTATATCTGAGTAAGCCCCAGTTTTGACTTTACGGTCAACATTACGGGTTTGTACAGGTGTAAATAAATCAACATAGTTACTCCAGTGTAGAATTGTCTTACTGTAGACAAGCCTTGAGTTCCCAATTCTTCATTCCTTATGAATTGATAAGACACAATGCAAGAAGAAATAAATTCTCCACTGAGGGAGACAATGCATTGAAAGGTGTGATGCGCCAGTGGAGTTAGAGGGTACCTTAAGTGGAATTTGTGGAGTTTGGAGGATACCCTGGAGACTGAAAGAGTTAATCTGCAGTAACATCACCATTTTCAATAGGCAGAGCTACCAACTTTGTCCCAGACATGCAGAAAGAAAGAAAAGGCTTTGATATGGCTTAACAGAACACAATTTATTAAAGTAACTCATCTAGGAGTTACTTAGCAATAACTTGTACAGTGCCTGCCATCCTTCCTTCCATAATCTTTTCAACTTGTCTATCAACCGCTCAGCTTTCCACACCTAGTCAAAGACTGTTGCTGGAACCCCATTACCCTCCCCGCTTATGCATGTTAAGGGGGTTGTCCCTTCCCTGTGCTAGATGTTGGGAGTTCTATCCCCTTCTGCACCTTCTTTAGGGGAAGGCACCCCCTAAGTCTGCTTCCAACTCTGGTTTATTAGGGAGCAAGACACCTATGGAATGCATACTGCACTAGACACCAGGAAGCACCATCAAATACTTTGGCTGCTTCCCCACAGTCGCTACCGGATACCTGGATTTTTAACCATTCGTTCCCAAATAGCAGCCAGAATCCTATCCACTCCCCAGGTGAATAATGTGGTATTGGATATTCAGTTTCATTGTGGGTAATAACCATTTTTCTAACTCACATAATTTAGCCTGAGGCTGATTTACTCCTCTAGTAGCCTTGCCCACTCCTGAAGGCCTTGTAGTCCCCTTGCCAGGCCCTCTGCTTCAACATCTCAGACCAGGTCACAGTTAATGGCACCTGAATCATATATAAAGGACTTATATACCATTCCCTCTGTTGAGTGGGAGCCAATAGACTGCCACAGAATTCCTGCTTCCCACCCCCCCTCCCAATTGACAAGGAAGCTGCTCTCATGAGAGGGAGGGAGGGAAGTAGGAAACACTTCTGCATTGGGGCAATAGCCCTTCCCCTCCTATGGGTCCAGATAATAATTCCTGTTTTTTAAGCTACAGGGATGGAATGAGGTTACACTGAGAAGCTGGTCCCATTTTTTCAATTTGACCAGAGGCAAAACTATTACAAATAGTGGCATGGCAATCTTCTATTAGCATAAATTCAGGGCTTTGTTGGGAACTTGAGGGGTTAGGAAGTGTTCAAAATAGTTTGGAAAACTATGCCTTCTGGGCTCAATTAACACATAGCAGCTTTTAAGGACATACTTTAATTTTTAAAATTTTATAGGGACTGTCAGGGAAATGATGGTAAGCTTGACAGCCGGAGCCAAGGCCACTTGTATGGCTCAAAAGATAAAATATTTGTGTGCTGCATGTACGCAGGTCATTGTGTTGCTTTCTAATGCTTTACGATTTTCATTTGGCAAAGCCTCTTACACAAAGGGATTGGACTGCAAAAACACAGGACTCTACATAACAAAAATCACATTTTCAAAGGTGCATTAAGTTGGCCTTCAAATCAACACTCCCAGTTTTGCTTTGGGGAAAAGAACGTTATTTTCATATGCAAATAGTGCTTGTGCACAGTGCTACTCTATTTGCACATAGAGAATGTGCAGGCTGTTTTATTGTTTCTCAGTGTATCCATCTTTTCTTTTATGTGGCAAAAATAAAAACCATGAACTTAATAAAAGTGTAAGGGCCATGTTCTCCACTAAACTACATACTTATTGCCTCAGTTCAGAGCGATGTTTTTAGTATGAGGGACAATCAACCATTCCCATTTCTATTGAAAGGGGTTTGTGTCTCCCATCTACGAGAGTCTATCCCTTCATTCCATTTCAGTTTGCTATCACACTCACCAGAGTCAGATGTTTTGCAGGACCAGTTCTGAACAAAGTAATCACTTGAGGCAGTGTGGAATGAGTTCTGAGCAGATAGTTCCAAAATTTCTCTCAAGTGATGCACCTTTTCATGTCCTAGAATTGTGGAGACCATATGACAAAAGAATCCGAGGCCTTGTGCAGATTTTTGTACTGTATGGCAGGATTAGTGGGAGCATGCTTGCGGGCGGCCTATGTAATACTCATATTTATTGAAGTGGATTTCTAGATGTGGCAAAAAAATCCTAGATAATCTCAGTTGGGGCAAGCACATTAGTTCAGGGAAAGTAACAAATAACCTGAATTTTCATCTTAAGTTGCACCAAAGCTTTTATGAAGTCATTTAAAAATTATTTAACTTTTAAAATGTATTTCATCTTCATATACCTCTACATTGCCTGCAGGGTGGATTTAATCATGGATTTCTACATAAAAGTGCATTCTTGTTGGTTGTTATAACCTTAATATATATTCTTCACAGGTAGAGGAACTTCAGTAAAATATTCCCATACTGGGTCTCTTTTATGGCCTGCTGCCATTATAGGTTTTCCCTTCTAGTGAGAAAATGGTATGGTAGATTTCAAATCAATGAAGGCTACACTTAGAAAGACCACAAGACTTCTGGAATATGCTGCTCAAAAAGTTTCACTTTTGTTTCTACTGCCTGTTCCTCCATTCTCACATTTATCTCCAGACTTCTTCTCCTTGTCCAGATCTATTCTGCTCCCAACAATCTTCTATTCATTGATGTACTTTTAGAGAGAGATAAGGGATTGACTCTATGTACACAAATCTGCAGAGGGACAATAGGGTTGAGGTCTGTTGTTTCTCACCTCTCTATTTATTTTAAAACATTTTTGCTCTTAACAAGCATGTTATCTCTGGAGACACAAATCCACAGTTTCAGGAACTGCAAAACTAAGCATTTCTGATGGTATCTTCTAGACTGAGCACTGAGTCCCATTGGGTAGATAGAAAGATTAACCTAAATAATCTATACAGAAGCCCCTGGAATCCCATAAAATTGGGTCCCTAATCCATGAACTATTGGAACTCATTTACAAAACTTTTCTTAAACATTACATGAATATATTGTCTTGTACTATAGATTTAGAATTTATAATCCCTATTTTATGATGCGATATCTTTGAGCTATAATGTATCTTTAGATGGGTTTTTTCCCTCAAAAAGCATTTTATAAAAAAAAAAATCAGATTTAAATAAAAGTAATCTGATTTGTGGCATGCAAGGAACAATACAAGCTTTATCTGATGGCCAAAATAACACTGGAAAATTCCCATGGATATTAAATACTGATAAAACATTTTGTGTTTTTAGTCTTCTGTTATTGTTCACATGTGTTTGGTTCATATAGCACTGAAACACTCAATTGCTTGGAAAAATTCCCAGTTGCCTTTATATTTAAGGGTGATAATGGGGCTTTATTACTATAGGAACAATAGATCACATATGAAATTTCCAGTTATCTTCTGACCTTTGCATAGCACAATCTTCTTTTGTTACAATCATTCATTTACTCCTTTAGTACAATGTGACAAGACCTTATTAAGGGTTCTCCTGTGGCTTTTAACATCATTGTTCACAGTATTCTAATGAGCTGCCTGTCCTTTTTAATCAACACATCACCTCTTCTTCCTATTTTTCTTTTTATAGTGCAGCCATCACCATGATATGTGAATGCACCATGGACAGCGTTTGCTTATTTGCAACAATTACAGGTAGGCAAAAAAACACCACCACTGAAAGTCTTTGGTAGAAGAACTGGGACTATTATACCTTGACTTACTTTAATCAGCAATGTATCTAAGCTATGTAAGATGGCTTTAGCTGTAGCAGGTAGCATACAAACTATAGGTGTGTTTTGGAAGAAAAGCTACAAGGCTACTGCATTGCACATACTTTAGCTGGATATTAATCAGATTCCTAAATAAGAGACTCTCAAAACACTGGATTCAGAACACCGTTCGTTTTAAGGAAGTATATTTGCACTGGTTTGTAACAGATATGTGCTAACGTGTTTCTGTACCATTTTCACAATTTCATCCTGCTGTGCTCCTCCTTTGATTCTCTTGACCTTTTTCTGTTAGTTATATCATGCGTTTATTGTAGGTGTTCATAAGTAATTTTGAGTCAAACATTAACAGTTAATTATTAAACTACATGGTATTATGTTATGTGAGAACATGTTGATTTTCTGTTTTACACTAGCATATAATATGATCAGATATAATTTCCTCTTTTTATTTGATATTTCATTTGTTTACTTATAATAAACAATTACAATACTAATCTTCTGTTAATTAAAGAAGTTTGGTATGTGCTTTCTGAAGTTCTGACAGTCATTGAAGACTAAGCAAATAGCTCTCATTAAATAATTCACATGCATTTAACCTTTTTATCTGCTCATAGAGCTTTTGGAATCAGACCACTATATCTTCAAATTTGTTAATTTATTTTAATATACATGACTATTTTGTGAGTTTAATTTACTCTATGGATTGAATGCAAAGAATTCACTGTAGTTATTTGAAATGTGAGATGTTTGGATAGCTGTGACGAGTCAAATAAATCACGTGATGTTGTTTTTAGTCTCAGGTTAGATAAACATAATACTTATAGGGTTGAAAGAATAATAATACCTGTGGATATCAAAGCACTTTTGAAAAGATAGAAGTAATATAATCCCTATTTTGCAGATGGGGAAACTGAGCTAGACAGATGAAATTATTTGTTAAAGGTCAGTGGTAGAGTCATGAATAGAATTCAGTTATTCTGAGCATCACATCACTTTGGATTTCAAAAGAATCTCAGGGAGAGGCAGAAGATAATACTTTTAGGGCATTTAATAATATTTTAAGTCTTTTTCTGTCTGGGCCACTGACATAATTTCAAGAAAAATTAGGCTACTCTAAGATTTATTGGCTGGGCACCAATTATATGCATACAAAGTAATTGTGTGGGTGAATGGACTTTAACAAGTGTACACAGACAGTTGCTTAGTCCATTTATTTAATGGCACCTGTATCTGTACTCTGCTTAGTGGTTTTGATAACCCTGTTCAGCAGTATTAGTGCAAATGCTGGAATATGCAAATTTAAAATGAACTTTTTGTTGCATTTGTCTGAGTACATTCAAAAATTAGTTGACAACAGAAAAGTGGTCAGAACATTGCAAAAACAAGCTCATCATAAAATTTGAGGGAATACTTGTAGATCTGAGAGTGGAGTTGTAGGCTACAGGACAAAGTTAGACATTTATAACATGCTTTAAATTTATGATTACAAGACAATGTTATTGAACATCATGGTTTAATTTTAAATTATAAGCTAAAACAATATAATATAAACTACAAAATAAAAGATAACAATAGAATATAAAATAAATTTCTAAATGAAGTCTTTTGAAAACAAAAAATTGGAACATTTCACTTTGATTCTTTTTTAAGATATTTCACTGAAATTGACATGTTCCTGCAGAATGCTAGATTTCAACAGCTCAGCATTTATAGATGGAAAAATATTCAGCTGGAAAAATTTTGACCAATTGTACACCTTATTTACATATAATAAATCAACACACCCATATGACTCACCTAGTGGTGAGTTTCTGAAATTTTATAGAAATGTGAACAGGATTATTTCACTGCTATCTTAATGATTTGGTTTGCCTCACACTCCATGACCTTACTGTTTAAAACAAGTGATTTTGTGATCTGGTAAAGGAATAGAGCTATTCAAAGTTGTTCACTTAAATGGGCCTTTCTGACAGAATGCCCTATAGGCATTGGCAGGTTGTTCCAGGTTTCTGTAGATACTAAATTTATTTGTCATTTGGTACTGATGAATATAAGCATCTTTCAGTCTAGCTCCTGTTACAGTACTCAAATGACTTGATAAACATTGTGGTTTGGTGTGAGGCTGGTATCCAAACGATTTGATTTTCTGTGTATCAGTTTCTCCATCTATAAAATGGGGATAATGATACTTACACAGAACTTTGCAAAGCACTCTGAGATCCACAGATGAAAATAAATGTTAAGTATTATTTTTTGTCTGTTTGATCACTTTGATAGCTAATTGCTGTGCAGATTAAAAATAGCACTGAATGAGTCCTAATAGCACTATTTTCACATCTCCTTTGTGCTTGATGAGTATATTTTTAATTTTCTTTCTTTCTTGCCTTCTACTTTCTTCCATCCAGTCTTCCAGCTGTTAGCTGATCCTGGGTCATTGGTATGGGAAAGTCTCCATTTCCTAACAACTTGAGAGTTTATGTGGTATAGCTTCTTCATGCAATATATTTTTTGTTTTTGCATGCTTTATTCGTTTGCTTTGTTTATATATTGTTAGGACCTTTTCATTTTCCTTTGGTGTCTGTAGACATGTACCAAATGCAGGTGTCTGTCTTTGCTTTTTATGAAGTTTAAATCAGTTAGCAACAATTCTTTTAATTATTGGGCTCTTAGCTTCATAGTAATTTCCTCCAATGGGTGTATGACACAAATGATCATGATCAATTTGTCGTCTTTAAATATGGTAATCATTGTGGGTGACAGGCATTCTTTGATCAGGTGTTATGCAGATCAAATACATTTTGTTATGAAAAATGTTTTTGTAGGATGAAAACAGTGTTGTTGCCTTTTTCTTTTTCTTCATTTAAGCTTTCTCTGTTGGGGCTGCTCGGTGGATATATTATCTTTGTATTCCATATCTTAGAAATATATTTTGTTTTTTTTCTTCTAATTTTGTTCTGCAATTTTGAGTACAGCCACTTGTAGTAAAGTACAAAACAGAGTGAGAACCTGAACCTGCTTATCAAAAGGTAATTAGTTTTAAAAATGACTTTTTAGCTGTGAGGTTGGTTATGGGGGACTGAAAACTGCTATGGTCCAAGATATGTCTTCCATACAAATGTCTAGATAATATTTGGGACTCTGTCATTTTCATTTAAAAATGTGATATTAAGGCTATGTCTACAGGGCCCCACAGTTCAGACTACTGGGATGTAAACTGCAGTGTACACTAGTGTACTGCGCTGTAACTTACCCTGGTGGATGCTGCTGACATAAACTAAAAGATACCTAGTTCTCATTAACATAGTCCTCTTTCAAACACACCTACATCACTAAGTACTAGGTGCCTTTTAGTTTGTGCCAGCAGTGTCCACATGGGGGAATTACAGCGCAGCATGCTACTGCAGTTCACACCCCTGTTATCTGAACTGCTTAGATTCGCAGAGTTTAAAGTATAGTAGGATGTGATCCAGCTGACCTTAAAACCTCCAGTATTTCCAACTTTGTAGGTGTGGGTGGACTCTTCTGCAGCTGTCCACTACTAGAGCCAATCTAAATGAAAGGTTTTGAGTTCAGATCCATGGCCTGGATGGTAAGCATGTTTCTTTCCCTTCTTCTTGCTTGTCCTCTTGAGCGAGATTTCCAGCTAAGGAAAAGCAGAGACTGAGTAAGGGAGAGTACTCATGCACTGAACACAGAACGATGTCAGGGGAATGGTGCACACACACTGAATAAATGAGGGAGGCAGTGACCGCCTAGCCCCACCAACTCCATCTCCATAAAATTATTAAGTGTCATTGGACCTTTTCATCCTTTTTCTCTTTTCTACAGTCCCTTCTGCAACTCCCATTAACATGATTTTATCTTCAAAATCATGACAATAAATTTGAATACATATAAGGAGACTTTTTGTGGGGGGAAGAATTGGCATAGGAACCAGTTGGCATAGGTGTGCTATAGCATTTCTGAAATATGGGCTTATTTCTCATAGGATGAGACAAGCCAATAAAAGGTACTAGTATATTTCATTCTCACATGCTATACCCTAGTACTATATCAACTGTTTGATAACACAATTTATCACTGAGACCGACCCTCTCTTCCTCTAGTCTCTATCCTTTCTTAATCTGATTAATCTTTGACACAGAAAAGGAACCAAATAAAACCCAACTATAAAGAAATACAGCATAAGTTTTATTTTTTATGAATGGTCCACTTCACCTGCTGTATGGTATCTCCTTATAGTACTTCTCCATATTAATAAGCAAGATTTAACATTGCAGAGAAGTGCTCTTTTACTTTGTGCATAGTTATCTGGTTTTCAGTTGTATGCTTTTTTTTTTTTGGTAAAGATCAGTAAAAATTGAATTTTTAAAGGAAAATGTCATATGATACTGGAAAAGCATTTTTAAAAGTAGAGAGCTAACTAAATCTGCTCCTGTTGCTGCATTGGGTCTCTACCACATTAGTTCCACTCTGTTAATATCTGAGAGAAAACTGTGTGTGCAAGAGTGGACTAATGTACTAAGAATGGAACTAAGCCATGATAGCTATAGGATATATATTTTTTACTATATAATGCCCAGGGGACCCAACCAAGATTGGTGTACTGTACATACAGCTACTAAGAGACAGTTCCTGTCCCAAAGAATTTACAATCTAAAGACCTGTACCTGCACCACTAAAGTCAATGACTTCAGTGGATGCTGGATAAGGCCATAAGTAGGCAAGACAGAAACTTGATGTGGGAGCGGGGAACAAGAATGATCATATTACAGATGGGGCTACGAGACACATGAGGTATGTCTACACTTCGAGCTGGGGGTATGATAGAAATACTTGTAGGGGTAAGATCCTCAGCTGGTATAAATTGTCATTGCTTCATCGAAGTCAATGGAGCTATGACAATTCACACCCTCTGAGGATCTGCCACTAAGAGATTAGTGACTTCTCCAGAGTCATTGAGAGAGCCTGTAGCAGTTGGTAATTTGAATCCTAAACCAGTGTGTTAATCACAAGGCCATCCTTTCTATTTAAACAAAACATGTTCACCTTTTTCTATCCTCTTTTCCCTGTAGCTGCTCTTCAGTGTAGAGGTGAGGTTTAGTGGGGGAGAGTTTACATACAGTGAGATTAGGTGGAGAAAGCAGAAAACCTATTTACATGAAAGTATTCAGGGTATTTTTCTAAAGGTTTTAACTCAAATTTTGGCATGTATGTTCCCTTAACATTTTTGTGTTAATGTCACCTCTGAGATACTCCACTTGACTGTAAGCCACATTTCTGCTTCCCCCCCATTCCTAAAAAAAGAACAGGAGTACTTGTGGCACCTTAGAGACTAACAAATTTATTAGAGCATAAGCTTTCGTGGGCTACAGCCCACTTCTTCAGATGCATATAGAGTGGAACATATATTGAGGAGATATATATATATACACACATACATACATACAGAGAGCATGAACAGGTGGGAGTTGTCTTACCAACTCTGAGAGGCCAATTAAGTAAGAGAAAAAAACTTTTGAAGTAATAATCAAGATAGCTCAATACAGACAGTTTGATAAGAAGTGTGAGAATACTTACAAGGGGAGATAGATTCAATGTTTGTAATGGCTCAGCCATTCCCAGTCCTTATTCAATCCTGAGTTGATTGTATCGAGTTTGCATATCAATTCCAGCTCAGCAGTCTCTCGCTGGAGTCTGTTTTTGAAGTTTTTCTGTTGTAAAATAGCCACCCTCAGGTCTGTCATTGAATGGCCAGACAGGTTAAAGTGTTCTCCCACTGGTTTTTGAGTATTATGATTCCTGATGTCAGATTTGTGTCCATTAATTCTTTTGCGTAGAGACTGTCCGGTTTGGCCAATGTACATGGCAGAGGGGCATTGCTGGCACATGATGGCATATATCACATTGGTAGATGTGCAGATGAACGAGCGCCCTGATGGTATGGCTGATGTGATTAGGTCCTATGATGATGTCACTTGAATAGATATGTGGACAGAGTTGGCATTGGGCTTTGTTACAAGGAAAGGTTCCTGGGTCAGTGGTTTTGTTCAGTGATGTGTGGTTGCTGGTGAGTACTTGCTTTAGGTTGGGGGGGTTGTCTGTAAGCGAGGACAGGTCTGTCTCCCAAGATCTGTGAGAGTAAAGGATCATCTTTCAGGATAGGTTGTAGATCTCTGATGATGCGCTGGAGAGGTTTTAGTTGGGGGCTGAAGGTGATAGCTAGTGATGTTCTGTTATTTTCTTTGTTGGGCCTGTCTTGTAGGAGGTGGCTTCTGGGTACTCGTCTGGCTCTGTCAATCTGTTTTTTCACTTCAGCAGGTGGGTATTGTAGTTTTAAGAATACTTGATAGAGATCTTGTAGGTGCTTGTCTTTATCTGAGGGATTGGAGCAAAAGCGGTTATATCTAAGGCTTGGTCTACACTAACCCCCCAAATCGAACTAAGGTACGCAACTTCAGCTACGTGAATAACGTAGCTGAAGTTCGAAGTACCTTAGTTCGATCTTACCTCGGTCCACACGCGGCAGGCAGGCTCCCCCGTCGACTCCGCGGTACTCCTCTCGTCTAGCTGGAGTACCGCAGTCGACGGCGAGCACTTCCGGGTTCGACTTATCGCGTCCAGACAAGACGCGATAAGTCGAACCCAGAAGTTCGATTGCCAGCCGCCGAACTAGCGGCTGGGTATAGACGTACCCTTAGAGCTTGGCTGTAGACAATGGATTGTGTGGTGTGTCCTGGATGGAAGCTGGAGGCATGTAAGTAATTGTAGCGGTCAGTAGGTTTCCGGTATAGGGTGGTATTTATGTGACAATCGCTTATTAGCACATAGTGTCCAGGAAATGGACCGCTTGTGTGGATCGATCTAGGCTGAGGTTGATGGTGGGATGGAAATTATTGATATCATGGTGGAATTCCTCAAGGGCTTCTTTTCCATGGGTCCAGATGATGAAGATGTCATCAATGTAGCGCAAGTAGAGTAGGGGCGTTAGGGGACGAGAGCTAAGGAAGCGTTGTTCTAAGTCAGCCATAAAAATGTTGGCATACTGTGGGGCCATGTGGGTACCCATAGCAGTGCTGCTGACTTGAAGGTATATATTGTCCCCAAATGTGAAATAGGAACAGTATCTCTGATAATGTCACCGCTAACCTGGTGGCTGAACTTTGTGACTTTGCCTCACCCACAACTGATAGCTTGTAGTCCATCTTTGTGTGGAATATTGGTGTAGAGGGCTTCTACGTCCATAGTGGCCAGGATGATGTTTTCTGGAAGATCACCGACGGATTGTAGTTTCCTCAGGAAGTCAGTGGTGTCTCGAAGATAGCTGGGAGTGCTGGTAGTGTAGGGTCTGAGGAGAAAGTCCACATAACCAGACAAGCCTGATGTTAGGGTGCCAATGCCTGAGATGATGGGGTATCCAGGATTTCCAGGTTTATGGATCTTGGGTAGCAAATACAATACCCCTGGTCGGGGTTCTAGGCATGTGTCTGTACAGATTTGTTCCTGTGCTTTGTCAGGGAGTTTTTTTGCAGATGATGTAGTTTCTTTAGGTAATCCTCAGTGGGATCAGAGGATAATGGCCTGTAGAATGTGGTGTTAGAGAGCTGTCTAGCAGCCTCTTGGTCATATTCCAATTTATTGATGATGATGACAGCACCTCCTTCGTCAGCCTTTTTGATTCCTAAAGGTAGCCAAAGGTAAACTGGGCCTACATTTAAAGCAGCCCTGTGATGACTTTCATATAAATCACAATGGCTGGAATGCTCATTTAGGAGAGTATTGTGTTCCGGCTCCATCACAGCCTACACCACCTCCTGTGCCAAGAAGTTGGAGAAGCAGATAGCATAAAGTCAGCATAATTAAGGCAGCTCTAAGTTGCCTTTGTGTTGCTGTAGCAATGCAAAGGTATTTTGACCTGGGCCATTAAGTATTAAATTGATAAATTAAATTGCTCCTATCTAAGAATGCATCAAATTATGCTTTAGTAACAGTCTGCCAAACAAACAATGAATGTACTCATAAACACATATGTCTCAAATAGACATTTAAATTCTGAGGTTCTTTGCTGTTCAAATGGTGGGAAACTCCCGAGGAGGTCATTCAAACAATACATAATTTAATAGGAAATTGTGCTTAAACATATTTGTCTTTCCCAACTTGGTCATAACCAGTTTCTAAGTACATTACAATTTAACATCAAGACTATTAAATACCAACCACTTTCAACAGACTGTAAAGGAAAATATGTAAAAATTCAGTTGAAGAAGGAATGTGTCTGTCAGTCCATAGGAATCATGACATTTTTTAGTTTTTCCAATTTGGGTTGCTTTGACGTTCAGCCTCTACTCCCTACAGAACTGACATAAAAAACTAAAAATTGATCCTTTAAAAGAAATGATGAGCTGAAGTTGTAAATTTGGAAGCCAGATGAGATGAAATGATATACCAAACTGCAACAGAATTAAAAAATCAGAAACTTGCAGCTTTGGCCTTGTCTGAACAGACTGCTGCTGGAGATGTTTCTCTCCCGGAGCCACATTCGCTCACATGTTTTGGGACTGTCCCAGGATACAATCCTTTTGGCTAGAAATAGGCAAGAAGATTAATGTGATAATGGAGAGCTCCTTAGAAAGTACTTGCCAGACTATGTTTTTGGGATATATCTCATCATCTTAGAAACTCTCCAGCTAACGGAAAGCTTGGTTCTCTAGAGCAGTGCTTGCAGCCAAACAACATATGCAGCTTACATGGAAGGGCAGACTCCTTCCAAAGAGAGACACCTGATACAGCAACGTGGCTAAGGAGCAGGTAACATTTTGGAGAAAAGGGACTTCAGACAAATTTGAAAAAATCCTAGTGGATGCAGACTAAGACATTGCTCTCCTTTCCCCTCCCAGTCCTCTTCCTTCCTTTCCTTCCCTGCTCTTTATTTGTGTGTGAATGTGTGTCTTTGCTCTTCCCTCTTTTTATGGGGGATGGGCGGGGGAAAACTTGCTGCTTTAAAAGAAAGTTCCCCATGTGGTCAGATATGGTCCATACTACTAGCGAGAAGAAAGCTTAATTGTAAATTTGAGCTTCCAATTCTAACATACACATTCCCCGAGTATGCAAAATCAGGAGTGTTACTTGTCCCATAAATTATACAGTATAGCCAGTCATGTCTGTCTTTCTTCAGGATAGTAACTGTTTTTAGGTGAATAATTCACCAGGCCATGAACTGATTTCCTTTTATTGATGACAATGCACAGTTGATCTGGGAAATGGTATAATAATGGTCAAGTTGTAGATGAGGAGTCTAGTGCAAGTCGTCATATTCACAGAGGGAAAATTTACAGAGCATATTTGAAGGTTTCTTAATGCAGTAGATAGAAGTAACTAGTATTTGATACAGGTTCACAGCTGATCTTACTATACAACATGGTGATTATACAAATCCTTAGATTCTCTCAGAAAGTAATATGGCAGGGCAACTCCTTTGCCTGGTCAATCTCCTCGTTTCTCCCTTGGAGGGGGATAAGGAGCCTCCGGAGGGTTTTTCTGTTCACTTGGGTTTTGTTTTCCCACATTTACATGGTGGGCCCAAGAAGTCCGCTTAAGCAAAAGAAAAGAAACCCCCAAACTACAATGAAAAGGGAAATACTTTCCCCTGCCCCTTCTTCCAGTATGTTATCTTACTACACTGGCTTCTAGTTACCAAGGTTTCCCCAAGCAGCTATTATCTTAGTTTCTTTCTCTATAGAGAGGGGAGACAGCCTTCCACCCAGAGAAAGCCTTTCCTTCCTGCCACTGCCCCTAATGCAACCTATCTCCCATCTCTTATCTCGCCTCTCTCATCAGAATAGGGGTTTTTAAAGGTCACTGGCAGCCTTTAACTGGCCTCAAGTATATCTAGTTAACCTGAGGTAACTCTTTTTCAGCTCATAGGGAACAGGGTCTTCACCATTCTAGGGCTGATATATCTGTCCTCCACCACTCTTAGATTTGTCAGGACTGACTTTGTCACAGTAAGTTGGCACTTTCCCATGTGACTGCTGGTTATTCTTGGCTTTCTAGATTATTTAAAATAATGCATATCTCTATTCTGAGGAATATTTATGGTTGTTCTTAGACATTTTGTGTCTCCTAATTAGCTTGTTTCCAAGTTGCAATTTCCATTTTCCGCTCTTGTGATTAGTACAATAGCACACACAGCCATACTATTAAACTGGAATGGCATTACATTCTTCTTCTTGGAGCCCTGAAGCCAAAAACTTCCTGAGTACAACTCCACTGACCGCACTGGAATTACACCAGGGATTAATGTGACCCTGGGCTTAATTCTTACTAAAAGTTTGAGGCCAAATTCTGCTCTCTTTACACATGCGTAAATCCAGAGTAACTCCATTGAAATCCCTGGAGTATTTTAGGATTTAAAGTAGCAGGCAAATTTTGGCTCAACATTTTAAAATAAATGTTAAAATTGGGTTTCTCTCTTCTCAGCAGACAGAAAGACAGATACATGCAGGGCATCATTTTTTTCAAGAATCCTGCCATATAATAGTCAGTAGCTGATATGGTGATTGGCCTGTTTCTGGCAAAATGAATTATTACTTTTATACTATTCCCACGTGATTCTTAAACCCTAGTTCATTACAAAAAGATGTTAATATACTGTGCTTTTTTTGTTTGGAAGTTGGACATTGGAAAATATTGACTCTCTCTTACAAACATCTAAGCTAGCCACCTTACAAGAGGACCCTGCTGAGAGGACAGTACCTTTGGTACAACTTTAGGTAACATAGACTTTTTAAAAAAAATTCTAATTTAGTGTGATTTTTTTTTCCTTGCTGCAAAACTGATCTTGCAATGCCTAGTGCACTTGGTGATAGAAGAAGGGTGAGTGTCAACAGCTGTTGCCTGAGAGCTGTGAAATGCAGATAGTTTGTCTGGAGTTGAGCATGAAATGAGTTCACATGAAGTTGAGGCCTCCAGGGGATCAGGCTAATTGTTCATCAAAATATGGTGACAGTTGAGCTGGCTTTAGCAGTAGAGACCCACTCTGAATGTGCATCAACAGAGCCAGTTTTGTCAGTCATTATTGAAGCGAGCTGACCAACAACTGCCTTCTGGGTTTGAAGTGTTATGGCTAATTTACTGCAATAAGAAGCAGGTCCTGATCTTGGTACTCTTAACTGATGGAGACAATTTAGAACTCTTTGGAGAATTATGCCACTATTGTTACTATATTCAGGGTTAAATGAATCAGGGTGATTTTTCTCTTCTTTAAAACCATTTTGGGTTTACTGTTTTTTCTTCTTCTTTTCTAACTGTATTATAATGTAGACAGAAACACACAAGGCCTAGTCTTGAGTTCACTTAACTAGTATAAATCAGAAGTAATCAGTGGGTTTACACTGGTGTAACACCAATGTATGTGACCTAAAATCAGGCCCATGGCCTTTCTGAGATTGGAAAAAATTCTTATTTCTCACGGGGAAAAGAAGAAAATTAAAGCCAGTGAATGGATGTTTGCTGCAAAGGCAGTTTGAGAGGTCAGATTCTTGTCCTAATTATGACAAATGAGTCTGATATAATGGACACTGATAATTAAGGATGACAAATGGGTTACCTTTTCAAATACCGTAGTCTCTATTATGTCTTCAATGTGAATAACCATTTTTTAAAAATTCACTAGTGATAAGGGACATGATTGTTGTTAATTCTAAGTATAGTACAGTGTAACTGAACTGACTTTGGCTCTGAGAACTTTTTAAAACATCCTTTTAATTTGCACAAGAAAGTCATCTAAGGAAATTTTACATCTTATTAGACATATGAATGTATACAGTAAAATGCTTTGTGTCAATAAGTAGCTCTGAAGCCAACCACACCCCAATATTCACCTAAAATGGATGGTAAAAACTACTTGAAATGAAACAAAACACAGTAAAAAAATGTATGGAACAAAATATGTGCACAGAGAAACAAGTAGATCTACGGAACATGATAATAAATTGTTAAATGGGAAATGGAAATTCTTTTAATTAATAAGGCCCTTGATAAATTGAAATGTCAAACAGTTGAGCAATTTGACCCCTTTAGAGAAAAAGGATCTGATTAGCAGTCTTTTACAGCAGTTTCACACTGAAATTATTCCATTAACTTCAATGGAGCTACTCTTATTTTGCTACCATGTAAATGAGATGAGAATCAGGCCAGTAGTCTCTAGAATATAAAATTTAGATTTTTTTTGTGGAACTGAATGGCCTACAGGATTGATTTTTTAAAAAAAGAGAGAAAATGTGTGATCTATATACTATCCACAAGAATCTGGCCCATTCAATTAAGTAACTGAAAATTGTTACTTTATGATGCCTTTTTGGTGGTCTCAATCCAATTCCCAATAGATAGATCTTAAAAAAAAATACAACAAACAAAACAAAAACCCCTTTAATTGTCAATTATAGTACAGAGCTAGGAAAAGAACACAGGACGCTAGATCTCCAACATTCTACTGTTCATTGGCAAATAGTTTGCAATCCACTGGTAAAATGTATATTGACTCCCCTCTAGTAGCTGGTCTATATAAAGAAAAACAATTTGGCCCAGATCCACAAAGAGATTTAGGTGCCTAAGTGCTCTGTAATCCACAAAATCTCCATTTGGATGCTGCCTAATCCTGAAGGCACCTAACCTGCCCCATCACCTAAGCTTCCACTGTAAAGGTTCTCTAAGTACATAAATCTCTGCCTCGGGAAGCAGTGCACATGCCCAGTCTCACACCTAAGCCCAAGTGCAAGCAACAAACCAAAGGAAGACAGGTACTCCTCTGCCAAACTAATCTACAAAGCTCTACTGGTTAGGCCCAGCTCAACATGTTGTAACCTTGTAACTTTTACCCGTGGTTTGCGTACTCATTTGGGATGTCAGAAAGCCTTGTTCAGTCCCCATTCTGCCTGATTGGGAGAATTCTGGTGAGGGGGTCTTTCAATCTATGCTGTTGAAGCCATGCCACTTTTTAGAAATGCTTGGTCATTGGGCCAGAAAGAGTGAAAGTGGCTTCATAGGTTGGTGGTTAGGCACTCCCCTCAGATGTAGGAGAGCCAGGGTCCAGTCCTACAACTCCAATGACTCTTCCATTATTTATTCAAAACAGAACAGCTTCAACATTGCACTGATGACAGATGTATATGTTAAAAACCCCAGTTCAAATCTTATCAGGCAGAGTGGGGAGTTGAACCTAGGTCTCCTAGGGTTGCCAGGCATCCAGTTTTCGACCGGAACGCCCAGTTGAAAAGGGACCCTGGTGGCTCCGGTCAGCACTGCTGACTAGGCCATTAAAAGTCTGGTCAGTGGTGCAGTGAGGCTAAGGCAGGCTCTGCGCAGCTCCCAGAAGCGACCAGTTTGTCCCAGTGGCCCCTAGGCACAGGGAAGCTCTGTGTGCTGTCCTCTTCCCGAGCACCGTCCCCTGCTGCTCCCATTGGCAGCATGCACCGCACAGAGCCACCTGGCCACGCCTTCGCCTAGGGGCCAGCCTCTTCTGAGGACCACACAGAGCCAGGGCAAGCAAGGAGCTTGCCTTAGTCCCACCTGAGGTAAGTGCCACCTGGCTGGAACCCAGACCCCCAACCCACACCCCAACCTCCTGCCCCAGCCCTGAGCCTGCTCCCACACTCCAAACCCCTTAGCCCCAGCCTGGAGCCCCCTCCAGTGGAAATGAATGAGGGTGGGGGAAAGTGAGCAACAGAGGGAAGGGGGATGGAATGAGTGGGGGCCGGGCCTCAGAGAAGGGGTGGGGCAGGGCCGGGACAAGGGTGCTTGGTTTTGTGCAATTAGAAAGTTGGCAACCTTACCCACATCCCAGGTATGTATGTCTACCACTCAGCTGTAAGATGGGCAGCATCACCTTTTCCTTCTCTGGCCATTTTATGTGGAGAAGGCAGGCACTTAACTTAGTCTGGCAAGAAACGGCTTAGGCACCTAAGCTGCCTGACTCCAAGAGGGGGGTTTCTGGCTGTGGGTCTAAAGCCCTCATCTGCAGCCTGGCCTGAAGTGCTGAAGTCTGTGAAAGAGGTGGTGCTTAGGACACACCCCTGTCATTGGCATCTCCAAATGGCTAGCATATGTAGCTTCCTGCCTAGAGTGCTGGCATTTGTGGATCTCATTCTTAGGGAAGGCATCGTATAGGGAGCCTAGGCACCTAACTCAGGTTTTGTGGATCCCATTGTTCCACTGATTTTTCTAGGTGCCTAAAAATTAGGTGCCGCAATGCTGAGCATTGCAACATGTAAGTCCCTTTGTGGGTTTAGGTCTTACTTTCGTAGCTTAGGTGGTAGGGGTTCGTGTTGGGGAACTGGATCTAGTATTCAAACTTCTAGATGTGTGTACACCTCTACCCCGATCTAACACGAATTCGGATATAACGCGGTAAAGCAGCGCTCCGGGGAGGGAGGGCGGGCCTGCACACTCCAGCAGATCAAAGCAAGTTCGATATAATGCGGTTTCGCCTATAATGCGGTAAGATTTTTTGGCTCCCGAGGAAAGCGTTATATCAGGGTAGAGGTGTATTTATATTTACACATGATGACATTTCTATTTCCATTTATTTAAAGAAAACTGCTTAATTCACACAGTGAAGGCAGGTTTTATAGGTAAGTGACGGGTATAATGTTTGTTGCATGTCAGGTCATAAAAAAAAAACAACCTCAGCTATTCCACATTTTGATCATTTGTCACACTGGCAGGTTTGAAGCTGGAGCAGCATGGTAGGGTCCTGTAGCGGGGTGGTTACCCGTTCCTGCCCTGACAGGGTTAAAAACAGCTGAGGAGAAGGTTGTGGCCAGGGCAAGAAGCCTGGGCTGATTGGGGAAGTAGCTGCAGCTGGGCCACACCCCAATCAGGCCTCAGCTGGCCCTATATAAGAGGCTGGGAGCCAGGAGCTCAACAGTCTCTCTTTAGCTGTTGAGAGGGATGGGTCTGGCTGCTGGGAGCTGAGCAGGGTACCTAAAGTAGAGCAGGGCTGGGGCTGGGGAGCTCCAGCCTGGAAACCCTCCAGGCCTTGCTAAAGGCCAAGAAGGTACTGGGGTTGCAGGGGGCAGCCCAAAGGTAGGCAGAGGCAGCAGGTCCAAACCCAACCTTGCCTGTGATGAGTGGCTTATACTGCAGTCTGCCTCAGGGAGTGGGGCTAGACGGTGACTGGCAGTAGCCTTACACTGAGGTGAGGTGGGGTTAGTGGATGGGGGTTCCCTGGGGAGGGGAGACCCTAAGACTGAGGGGTTACTGCCAGGGGGCAGCACCCCAGACAAATGGGGCACCGGGGTCCTGGGAGGTACATGGGGGCCAGTGGTAAGGTGGATCACCAGCCTGCAGAGGGCGCTTCTGTGTTGATGAGCTAATTCCCAGAAGAGACCAGCAGGAGGCGCAGCAGTGGTGAGTCCCACTCCCTTACAGGTTCCCATTGTGCTATGTACTGTACAGACCTGGTGGGGCAGTGTAGACATAGCTTGTGCTATGTCCGTTTTATGACTTCACAGAAAATATCTGTTTCCAGGGCTGTGAATTTGGTCCCCTCCAAAACCATCACATTGACAAGAGTGTTGTACATTACCAATGTAAGTGTGTAACAGGAATAATACACATGTTTATATAAAGAAGAATTTACAGACTCCCAGACTATTGAACAGATTCTTACTCAGACTTTATGCTCCAGTGCTGAATGTGGTGGTGATGACACCAGCAGAAGGCATACTAGGACATCTCAAGACACAAAACAGACTGCTGCTTTGGGGCTTCTTCTTTACAGATCCCCAAATAAATCTGATAAATGGCCTATTATTGCTCTTTAATCTTTTCTGGTTTTCTTCAATTTTACATGTCCTACAGAACTCATTTCCCTAGAAAGACAAAGGGGTTTATTTGTTCTTCAGTCCTTTCAAGGAGGACAAATACCTTTGCCAGCCCTGACTTCATTTTCTTTCACATTAACCCTGTGTTTCAGCATATTTTATCATCCAGATCATTTGCAGTATTTGAGAGAGATTCCATTATTGTCGTCCTGCAAGTTGCATCCGTCTCTATTGGTCAGATTTTCAAAAGTGCTCTGCGTTCAGCTGTTCCTTCTGAAAACAATGGGAGGTGCTGGGAGCTCAGCACTATTGAAAAGCTGGCCAAAAAGTGGTCCTCCACATGAATTATTCAGGACCCAATTCTGTCAGATTTATTCACACTAATAGCTTATTTCCTGAGTAGTCCCATTGATTTGGAACAGTGTTAGTTCTGGTGGCAAAATCTGAGATACATAAAGCAACTCTAAGGCAAATCCTGCTCACATTTTTCATACGAGCGGTTCTGCAATACACCAGAGTTATGAAGTTGAATTGAAGTCATGCACAGAGGTCAATGGAATAACTCGTAAGAGTAAAGTAAGAAGGATCCCCGGGATTGATACCTAAACATGGCCAGTAGTTCATGTTCCTCTATTTAGACATTTCCAATTCAGTCAGGCACTTTGGAGCCAGATTTCACATTAAAATACAAAGACAGCAAAAATAAATAGCCTTGAAGCGCAGGCGCAAAAAAACCAAAAGAAAACAGGAAATGCAGATGTGAGCTCTGGATACAAAACTAGTATACAGGCCTTGCAAAGTGTGTTTCAGCTTAAGTAGAAGGGGTTTATTTGTGGTGCTAGAGGGGCTGGATTCAATCTCCACTTTGTGATCATAGTTGGTTATAAATTGATGAGAATTTTTATTATTAATCCTGCATACCAAGATGCTTTCCAACGAGGTTGTAGGAATTTATCCTGCTTTTGGTCCCTTTTAATATTAGAAAAATTGCATACATGTAATCACTTGTATTTGCAGATATCTCTTAAAAGGATTTAGGCACATAGCTAAGTCAATGAAACGTGGGCTCCTAAGTGCCTAAAAGCCAGATTTTCAAAGGTATTTAGGCACCTAAGTATGCAGATAGGCACCTAATGGGATTTTCAAAAGCACCTAAGCAGCAAATGGGATTTAAGTGACTAATCTACTTGGTGCTTTTGAAAATCCACTAAGAACCTATCTGCATATTTAGGTGTCTAAATGTATTTGCAAATCTGCCCTTCTGTCACCTTTGAAAATGTTACCTTCTGGTTTGCATCATCATATCTTTGTCCTCCAGCTATATGTTCATGAATATATTGTATTTTTGTATGTGCAGCCTGTGCTGAGACACACATTCTGGCAAATAGTTCATTTTTATTGGATTCTTAACACTTCCTGCTGATGTTGAATCCTTTGCTTTGTTTTGTGATTGCCTCTACATTCATCACAAACAAATCTTGCTTTTGCTATTTGTTTACCCTTGTATTCTTCTTCAAGTAGTGTCCCTTGGGTACTCCACTTCAGGTGTGCATGCACCCTGGATTGGAGATTATTGGTAGCAGTGCGCATCCTCGTGGCCTGTAATGAGGCTATATACGTCTGCCTGAGTGAACTGCCCTCAGTTCCTTTTCAATAGCCTTCAGCCAGAGATGGTCTAGTGAGTGTCTATTCGCTGAGTACCTATTTCACCCTTTTTATTAGTGTTTTAGCTTTCTTTTTAGTTCTTAGTAGTAGGTTTAGTACCTTTATAGTTGGAACATTTGTTCCTTCTTTTTCTTTCCTATGTTTGTTTTTCTTTTCCCGCTATTGAGGGGCTTGAACAACGTTTTCTTCTGTCGGTGCCCTGGGATTTAATAGGTGCCTTTCTTTTTGAAAAACAATCCCTGTTAATGAGCACTCCCACTGCATTCATTGCTTGGAAGACACTCACATTTCCAGCAAGTTTAAAATATGCTCATCTTTAAAGGGAAGATCCTGTAAAAACAGGAAAACTAACTATAGACTATTAATGATGGAGCAAACCTTAACCCCTGCTTTGCACCTGGGTACAGAGAACCCGCCTGTACTGGAACCTTCCAGGTTTCAGTGCCCCATCATCATTGAGATCATGGTCACCAAGAGCTTCCAATGGGAAGACAGCACCAAAACCCTGGTCTTCAGCTCTTTTCTTGACTGAGGTATCGATTAACCACATCGCCGGTAGCAAGAGCTTCCCACACCAAGTATAAGGAAAGGAATAAGAGGAGTAAAACAACAGAGTTCCTCATCAAAGAAGATCCAGTCACTGGAGTCCTCAGGCCCAAAAAGAGTGCTAGTGAGGCTCGGAGTACTCAGGATACTGTGAAGCATATAAGTCTTCAGCTAAGTCCCATACCTCAGCAGTAGAGGGCTCAGTACTGATGACTACTACTACCAAGAAGCCAGCTTCAGTAGAATCCTAAACCCCATCAGTACTGACATCATGATGGCCACTGTAACATCATCGGTGCCATTACTTAGTTCTGTTGTCCTAGTACCGCAGGAATTCTAGCACCTGAAAGATCTTATGGCACTGAATGAGCCTGAATCGCCACTCCTTGCAACCTCTGGATGCTTCTCAGCACCGAGGTTGGCTGGGTCACTGACTGCTCATGTTTCTGGGAGATCTATCTCTTCTCCATGTTCAATTATCCATGAGTAGGGATTGTCACCTCTGATACAATATGTGCAGGAGCATTCTGACTCAGACTCTGAACTTTGCTACAGGATCTCCAGTATATTGCAGGAGATGTTATCCTCTGCTTTGTAGATGCAACAGAGACATGACATCAGACTCCAGCCTTCCAACACTTTGAATCACCAGTGTTAGATTCCTCCCCTCATGCCTTATGATCTCCCGCATTGGCCTTCTTGGGATCCATGGGCAATGTTCCACCAGCATGTTTGAGGGACCTCAACTCAGCCCCGCAGGGAATGCAGAAAATTTCATTTCCTGGTACTGTCCATCCCTCCTCTCCATTCTGAGTTTGACGAGAAGAGGCAAGGATGGACAAGGTTAATTCCTCCAAAACATCTTGTCATTGTCACCAGATGAGGGATTCATGTCACCACTACCATCAGTAGCTGATTAGACAGTTCCAGGACCTGATGAAATGGGTGGCTGGCACCCTGCAAATTCCCCTGGAAGAAATCCAGGATTCCCATCACATGCTCCTGGACATATTGTATACCTCCAGCTCAGTGTGGGTGGCACTACCAAGTAACGAAGCCCCCCGGGGCCAAACAAGTCTATCTGGCAAACTCCAGCAGTGGTTCCCCCTATCTCCATCTCTCATTAGGGACCCCTCTCACAAGCAAGTGCTGACACAGGCAATGTTATCACTCCTAAATCTAAGAGCCATAGAACCAGTCCCACATCAACACAGAGGAAAATGGTTCTATTGAAGATATATTCTGATAACCAAGAAAAACGCGGGTAGGAGGCCAATACTAGATCTCTGACAATTGAATAAACATGTCAGACATCTGAAATGCAGGATGGGGTCCTTAGCAGCTATAATTCCCTCCCTGGAATTAGGAGACTGGTTTGTGACCCTTCACCTCAAAGCTACCTACTTTCACATAGCGATTCATTCTTCTCAAAAGATTTCTTCATTTCATTTTCAATCGCAATCATTATCAGTACCAGATCCTACCCATTGACATGTCTGGCACCCAAATGGTGTTCTCAAAAATCATGGGAGTCGTAGATGCCTACCTCCATTGTCTAGGAATAAGTCTTTTCCTACTTCGATGACTGGCTCCTCAAAGATCGATATTAGGAGGTATGGTTGTCAGTTCAAACAACAACTTCACTATTCCAAAGTCTGGGCCTGAAGATAAATTCAGGAAATTGATCTTGACCTCTGTGCAAAGAATTATCTTTATAGGAGTGCCTCTTGATTTGATAACAGGCAGAGCTTAACTCCCTCTTGACAGATTCCTTGCTCTGAAGAACCTTATGCAAAGAGTGCTGCTTAGCCCTCAAGTTCCAGCAAGGACATGTCTGCAATTGGTGGGACACGTGCATTCCCGCTGATGGAGGGGCAAAGGGGCAATTGACCAGGGGCCTGGGCAATTTAAAAGGGCTGGGGGCCCCCAGCCAGGGTGGCGGCAGCCAGGAGCCCTGGGCATGGGCAGCGGGTGAACCCCAGTCCCGGGGAGGCTAACCCCCGGCCCGGACCACCTCTTCTACCTGAGGTCCTGCCTCTCCTGCTGGGGTCTCCCTCCCAGGCGGGTAAGTGGGCAGTGCAGCTCCCCCCTACCCCGGTCCCAGAATGCCAGGAGGGTGAGCGAGCCTGGCAGCATGGCTCCCTCCTTTCCCCAGCCCCAGAACAGGCAGGTGAGTGGGCTGGACGGTGCAGTGTGGCCTCCCTCCCCCAGAGCAGAGACTGTGGCCCCCATTAGCCCCCAGCCTGGGGCCCCGGCCATGGGAGGAAGAGCCCCTTGCAGCACAGCCTGGGAAGCAGGAAGGGGTCTGGGTGTGGAGCATGGGCAGGGCCACCCAAGGCTGTTTGGGGAGGCACAGCCTCCCCTTGCCTTCAATACCCGCCGCCCATGGCCACAGGTCCTTTTAAATCGTCTGGACGGGCCACAGGGCTCCTAGGCACGTGTGGGGTGGTACTGCCACCGGCAGTGAAGTCAGCCTGGCAAGCATGTGGAAGCTCTGGCTGTGCCAGAAGAGCGTGCCCAGCAGCGCAGCCAACAGCAGCTCCCTGGGAACCAGCCAGCGCAGGTGCAGCACTGCCCAAAAACCTCAGCCATCCCTTTCTAGGGGGCCCATTGACTGTTCTGCCCTGGGACCCAGAATTGCTGTTGGGAGACCTGGACATATGGCAGATTGTGTTTTTTTGTGACACAAAATAAATTAAATTAATGGAGATATCCTATCTCCTAGAACTGGAAGGGACCCTTGAAAGGTCATTGAGTCCAGCCCCCTGCCTAGCAGGACCAAGTACTGATTTTGCCCCAGATCCGTAAGTGGCCCCTCTCAAAGACTGAACTCCCAACCCTGGGTTTAGCAGCAGGCCAATGCTCAAACCACTGAGCTATCTCCCCCCCCCCCCCCCCGGTTGCATCTTCAGTGTCTCCAGAGGTGGCTCAGGACTGTTCATGTATTCAATGAACAATCTCAGCAGGTAGGTAGCTGTACCCAGTCAGGTCCTACAGTCACTCACATCAAACTTTGTGCAAGAATCCTGTTCAATCAGTATCCCCTTACAATCATATTAACATTGAATGTTTTCCTCTTGGGATGGGGAGCACATTTGGGTCCTCACGCAGTCCAAGACAAATGGTCACAACAGGAACAGTGCTTACACATCAATCTGTTGGAATTAAAGGATGTCAGAAATAGTTGCCTCTGCTTTCTTCCCCTACTCAAAAACTAGTCCATCAAGATAATGACAGACAATATAGCATGTATATTTTATATTAATTGTCAGGACAGAGCATGTGCCTCCTTGCTCTGCAGCGAAGTGATAAAGTTTGGATAGTCTTGTTTTGTATACCCAGGAGGTAAGAAGTCACCATGCTGGATGGCCTGAGAAGATATTTCTCCCTAAATTATGAATGTGAGTTGGACTCTTGAGTCTCCAGCAAAATATTTCTAGCTTGGGAATTTCCAAAGGTTGACCTTTTTGCCACAGCAGACTACACAGAATGCAGGAAATTCTGTTCCAGAATAGTACTCAAACCCCCATCTCTAGGAGACTTTTTCCTCATTGCATGGACAAAGTTTTCTATGCATATCCTCCCGCTTCATTGTTCTTAAAGGGCTTGGTCCTATCTGATGTTGATAATGACAGTGATTTTGATTGCACCAACTTGGTCTAGACAAGTTTGGTTTCCTTACCTAATCAAACTCTCCTTTTGCCCACTGTGGCAACCTCTCCTTCTGTCTTTTATGCCATATTTTTAACTGTACAACTCGCAGTCAACCTATGGTACTCTTTGCCAGAGACTGTTGTGAAGGCCAAGACTATAACAGGGTTAAAAAAAGAATTAGATGGAGAATAGCCATTGATGGACCACCTATTAGCCAGGATGGGCAGGGATGGTGTCCCTAGCCTCTATTTGTCAGAATCTGGGAATGGGTGACAGGGGGTGGATCACTTGAGGATGATGACTGTGTGTATTTTGGGTCTTTTATCAGTGTCACTAGACCTCCAAATATTACTGTTGTTTGCAAAGTCAAATCTATTTTTCTTGCCACAAGATGGTGGATTTTTCCTTCCCCATGTCTTTGCTATAGCACTTGCTTCCAGGAAAATTTGGAAGCACTATAGTCACCTCCTGCAGTTCTCTGCCAGGTCCCCTTCTCAACTAATAGATTTAACAAGCTTATTTAATTCCATTTTTGTCAAAGATTAAGTTGACTTCTGACACTATTTCTTCATGGTTTGACAGGATCCTAGTAGGTTTTGAATTCAGTGCAGGTAAGCCTTCAAAATATGCAAACCAAGAGCTTGATATTACAAAGATATGCTAATTATAGTTAAGCACATGCTTAAGTTTACATATTTGAATAGTCCCACTGATTCAATTCACATGCATAAATCTTTTCAAGATCAGGACCATATGGAAGACTGCAACTTGTTCTCCAATGGTCCATCCCAACCTAAATCCACCTTCTTCGGTAGACCATTCAACAAATTCTTTCCAATAATCACCTTCCTCCCTCTTAAGATTGAGAAAAGAAATGAAAGTGGCTTCTGCTGACCCTCCTGAGCAAATAGGGGTGAGTCGAAGCCAATTAGGGGGTCCTTAGGAAATACCATATAATTTGTTGTTTGCAGTGCTGTAGCTGTATTGGTCCTAGGATATTAGACAGACAAGGTGGGTGAGGCAGTATCTTTTATTGGACCAACTTCAGTTAGTGAAAGAGACAAGCTTTCAAGCTTATACAGAGCTTTTCTTCAGGACTGACCTGAAGAAGAGCTCTGTATAAAAAAAGTAAGAGATTATCACTTTCGCTAACAGAATTTGGTCCAATAAAAATATTGCCTCACCTATCTTGTCTTTAATATAACTTCATGACATGAAATTATGAAATCCAACCAGTCCAAGTCAAAACTTGAAAATACACCAGGATTAATTGCCATGACACTTTTGCTGATAGCCATATGGTGAAAACATTTCTTGCTCAACTTTGCAAAAATTTTGCCGATGTTAAAAATTTGCACACAACCATGCATTCTTGGGAAAGCTCAACTTACTAGTACAGGAACAAATTTTGAGTTTTTCAGTGCTTATTTCACACAGCCCTAGTGTTCGATAATTGTAGTAATTAAGAAAGAATACTCCTGGGGCTGGGCAAGTCCTATTCATTATAGAAGTTTCCTTAAATCTCACTCAGAGTATTTTTAAATGTCAATTTTTGATATAATTCTAGCCCTTCACTTGTGCTTTTTCAAACTCAGTGGTCTCTCTGTTCAAGCCATGTGCCCTCAGTATTCTTGTGCTGTAGAGTTTTGGAATGACAGGCTGTCACTTGGAGCTTAGTTGATTTGAGAAACAGTGCAGTTCAACAAAGCAAGTTGTCAGTTTCTTTGAACTTTAAATACACTGTAGGCTTCAAATGATCTAAAACTTTTCTGGCAATGATCCTAAATCTAATAAATTTTTAGCTTTATTTATTATGCAGAAATGTTGGATCTACTTCAAACATCAACATAATATCTAGTGTGTATGTAGTGCTTTTCATCCATAGATTTCAGAGCACTTTAAAAGGATGTCAATATCATTATCCCCATTTTATAAAACTGTTAATAATAATAATGGGGTTGTCTGTTTTAAATGGAAGAATAATTTGAATTTCATTACACTAATTAGTTGTATTGTTAGAGAAGTACAGAAAAGTTTACATGAGCTTTGGATAAGCATCCAGATTTTATGTTGCTTATTTAAATAAAAATATAAGCTTGAAACTTTTAGAGGTTTGTCCATCACTAAGTGTACATTATATGTGTATATTTGTTAGAGTATGTTTCCTGTTTGTTCTCTGTTAATGAAATTCAGAGCAAATGTTTTTAATTTATAAGTCAAACAAGATTTTCTAACTGCCAACAATGTGACCTGAATTTGTTATTCGAAAAGGAAGCTGTGTGCTTTCAGCTTCATACATCATCAGCAATTTCAACAACCAGTAACAACAAAGATTGAGCCAAATAATGTTATGGGCCAAATTATTCTCTCAGTTACACTATTGAAGCTTCACTGATTACATTGAAGAGCAGAGTTTGATCCTCTGACAGCATAACTGCTGGCAGTTTGATACATAAGACATAAAAATACAGCTTAGGTATGTTGGTTTAACAATGCTCATAGTAGTAAAACCACATTTTTTCACTAAATTAAGAATGACTGTGAAGAAGTTAAGGAGTGAAATCCTGGCCCTATTGAAGTCAATGGCAGGTTTGCCATGTTCTTTACCAAACTACCATGTTTGCTGACCTAATGTGGGTGGTGATAAGGAAATAATTATTACAGTGTTGAACATAAAGAATGGCCATATTGGGTCAGAACAATTGTCCATCTAGCCTTCTGTCCTGTTTCTGACAGAGGCCAGTGCCAGATGCTTCAGAGGGAATGGACAGAACAGGGCAATTTTGAGTGATTCATCCTGTGTTGTCCAGTCCCGGTTTCTGGAAGTTGAAGGTTTAGGGACACCCAGAGTATAGAGTTACATCTTTGACCATCTTGGCTAATAGACATTCCTGGACCTATCCTCCAGGAACTTATCTAAATTTTTTCTGAACCCAGTCATATTTTTGGCCTTCACAGCATCCCCTGGCAATGAGTTCCACAGGTTGACTGTGCATTGTGTGAAGAAATACTTCCTTTTGTTTGTTTTAAAACTGCTGCCTATTAATTTTATCAGGTGACCCATAGTTCATATGTTATGTGAAGGGGTAAATAACACCTATTCAATGCCAGACCTAGACTAAATGGTGCCCAGGTGAGGAGCATCTTCAGCGACCCTCCCTCCATTTATTAAACTTTTGAATACTTTATTTTTATTGCATTTTATGACATTGCACAATTTTACATGCATAAGTTATACCTGTCATATAAGACTATACTATAATAACTGAAATGTACTATCATCAAGAAATTGAACTGTGCATCAACACTGGGTGGACCAGTATTAAATAGTGATACCGTAGGTGATAGACTTAGAATGTTAACCATAGTCCTTTAGTTCAAAAGGTCACTTTTCTTTTCTCCTCCCTCACAAACTGAAGCACAGCATCAGAGAGATCTAAAAACTGGCCAATGGCATTTTCAAGCAATAAAATATTAAGTGACATCTGTCTCTCGTTGGCCATTGGCTATCAAAGATATGTTTTAATCAGCCTGAGCTTCAAAAAGCTGTGCTCACCACTCATGACTGTGACCAGCAGCATGAGCAGAATCCTCAAAGCTATTCACGTTAGGAAAAGTGTCCTTCAGCTCTGCATAATGAATTTTTCATTGCCATTCTCTATACCTTTTGCAATTCAAATATATCTTTTTTGAGATGGGGCAACCAGAACTGGACTCTGTATTCAAGGTGTGAGTATACCAGGAGTTTATGTAGCAGCATTATATTTTCTGTCTTCTTATCTATCCCTTTACTAGTAGTTCCTAATGTTCTGGTAGTTATTTTATTATTGCCGTTGTATACTGAGTGGATGTTTTCAGTGACTCCAAGAACTTTCTAGAGTGGTAACAGCTAATTTAGACCACATCATTGTATATGTATAGTTGGGATTATTTTTGCCAGTGTGCATTACTTTGCACTTATCAACACTGAATTTCATGTGCCATTTTGTTGCCCAGTCACCCACTTTAGTAACTCTCTCTAACTATTTGCAGTTTGCTTTGGACTTAACGATCTTGAATAATTTTGTATAGTCTGCAAACTTTACCACTGTTCGCCCCCTTTTTCAGAGCATTTATGAACATGTTGAACAGCACAGGTCCTAGTTCAGATCCTGGAGGGACCCTGCTGTTCATCAGTCTCCAGTGTGAAAACTGCCCAGGTATTTTCCCCCCTTTGTTTCGTATCTTTCAACCAGTTACTGATGAGAGGACCTTCCCTCTTATCCCTTGACATAAAGTATAATCTAAGTATAAACTTGGCAGTAGTAGAAAATTTCATAATAAACTGTTTTCTGTGCTTTTAAAATTAGTCTTAAGTATATAGGTATCAGTGTCTTCACTCATTAGCTCTCTAGAGAGACTATTTTGGGGAAGAAGGACAGCACCTCATCAATGAATTACTTTTAAATAGCAGGGTAGTAACAAGGGTATACAAGTATGGCAGTAAGGAAATAGATCCCAGAACTCAAATACAATATCTTTATATGTATCATAATGATTGTCTTGTAAATTTCAATTGTAGTATTAAGGAACACAACATTTAGGAAGAATGTGGAATATAGGTATAGTTTTTGTTTAAATTGTAAAGTTTTATTGTCAGCTGTGTTGCTTATCAATACATCTGGCTGCGATGCAATGGTGTAATAATGATGCTGGGAGGTGTAATCTGTGTGGTTTTTATATATATAAAAATATATATATATATATATATATATATATATATATATATATAAATATATATATATATATATATATATATATATATATATATATATATATATATATATAAACCACACAGATTACACCTCCCAGCATCATTATTACACCATTGCATCGCAGGCAAATGTATTGATCAGTATTTGAACTCCTAGTGTGTGTGTGTGTGTGTGTGTGTGTGTGTGTGTGTGTATATCCTGGATTTATTTGGTGATTTTTTGCACTTCTATAATACATACTGTATCTTCTGTATCTGAGAGTCATGTAAATGGAATCCAATTATCCATATCTATTTGCTCTCACGTTAAACAAAATTATTCTTTCTAGGATGAATTATGCCTGCTTTGTCTCCAAAATTTAATAAAAGCTGATTTCCTTTCACAATGCTAAATCATTAATGATGGAGGCGGGGGGGAGGGGGAATGCCTGCAATAATAATATTCAAATGATTTGGATCCAGGTTTTGCATGGCCTTAATTTTTTTTTGTCAGTGGTGTATTAGTTCATAAATTTTAATGCTCATAATCATCCATCTAGTGTGAAAAATGCCTGTTCAACAGATTGCAATTTATATTTAGTGAACATACAGTACATTTCACATGAAACCCATTCATCTCCTACATTTTTACCTTACTCAATACTGTTCCTGGTGAACAGTTCAGAAGACTTAACTTCCATGCAAGTCTGACTTTTTTTTCATTATTGTACTCAATATTATGAGCTAGAATGTCCACTCCAATATTCAGAGATGTTTTAAATTATTGTCAAACTAGTTGTGTCTAATGGGACACTCTGAGTCTGATCTTTTTTCTACATTGGGCTAGAGTGACTGTGTACATAACTTGTACACACAAATTTATCTTAATGTCATGTGGAAATGGAAAGTTAGTTCCATAATTGGATATTTGTTTGTGAAAATGCCTGAGTTGCATGCATAATTGTGATGAGAATGCAAATTAGGAGTATAATTATGCATGTATAGTTACAAAATAATACCCTGTAATGGCCTGTGTGTATAGTACTGACAGATCAGAAGTCTGAGCATTGGACTATGTCGATTTGTGAGACTCTTTCAGTTAAAAAGAGAGTGTACTTTATGACACTGGTTGGTTTACCACCATAAGTAAGGGAAAGGGGGAAAATTGTAAAGAAGATATAAACTTATACTACACCCTGCAGGTTTAAAAGGATAAACACTGCACTACAAAGTCTGATCTTGTGGAAGAAATTTTATTGTTTCTGTTTTGTTTTGTTTTCATTTTTTTTTTGCCTTTTGAGAAATTTTATATTTCTTAAAAACCCAGTTTTCTTAAAAATCAACAACAAATTTTTCATTGGAAAAGAGATTTTTATGGAGAACATACAGGGGTGCTTTAAGAATTAATGCTTTGAAATGATTTTAGATAAAAAATGCTCTATTTCTAAATGTTATTGATATTAAGAATGCAGAATAAAATACTGACAGATTCTAAGCTTGCAGCATAGTCAAAAAAATGCATGAAACTCCCCAAGAAATCCAATGTCCAGACTCTTAGCTTTTTCATTAAGGGATAATGCTAGATTCAGGCCAAACAATTCTTGATCCTTATGCCAGTTATATCTGGCATATGTCTTTTTGTGCTGCCATGCAAAGCCAAATGAATGTGTATTCTTTTGATCTTGGTTGATAAAACAGAACTTAATTGTTTTCTGTGCAAATTAGGAAAGAACAGTTTTTCTGTCTGTGTTCATTATGGACTTTTCAAGGCCTATCCATCTACATTCCTTGCACATATCAGTGCATCATTTACATTCCTACTATTTAGGTACTTGATGTAACATCAGTAGACAAAGTAATATACCTTGACACTCATTTAGGACCAAATCCTGGTTGCCTTACTCCTCCAAAATCCCTATAGATCCATGATTATTTTCTTACAGTAAAACCAAGAATTAGATTAAATGAAATTGCCATCCTGCTCTGGTATCCTGGGCTTTGAGTAACTTCCATATGCTTTTGTATTGCAGAAATTGGGATGGGGATTATTGAACTATTGGTCCCTGATAGGTTTTAATTCCTTTTCTAATTTATATGTGCTCCCAAAATGCAGAACTCCTCTGCCCAGGAAGAGGGAGCTGTCCAAGATTTTTCAGATAATGTATTTTCCCAATCACTCTGTCTAGCCACTTATTCCATGACAGCCCTCGACTTCTTCCCATGGGGATGAAAAGTTCAAATGTTCTAAAATCATTCTTTGATGATGGTATCATCACATTCCCCAAGCCTGAACTCACTTCTGTGATGTTGCTGGGATTTACTGTTCTGAGAAATAAAACTTCCACTGGTTTCATGACAAAGCACTATGCAGCATTTGTCGTCATGAATCCTGACCATAAAACTTTCCTTTTCAAGTTCCATATTGTTTGTTTCTCGATGGCTTCCAAGAGTAAATTTCCATGTAAAAATACAGTTTAGTTTAGCTCTCTGACTTGCAAATATAACCTTGAATCTAAAAGTCAAAGAGGTTTTTGGTTTTTTTTCCCCTTCTGGTTGGTGCATTATCACCATTAAAGATTTTACAGGCCAAATTCTGAGGTCAGTTATACTTGTGCAATCCCATGGTTCTTAGGATTTGGTCCTGCAATTGGAACATAAGATTGGATTCTGGACACCTCAGTGGATTCTGCAAAGGCAGAACATAAGAAACCTCCTTTCCCTTGCAGAGCAACATGCCAGAATCTCAAAAAGTGACGCATTTTCTTAGCATCTAAAAGTACAGAGAAGTGGGGAATGGTGGGGTCATGGGCCCGCCACCCTTTTGCATCAGATAATGAAGGTCTGCAGGGGTTGGAAAAGGAGCACTCTGCATCCTGTACATGAGCAAAAGAAATCCAAATCCAGCATGCACTCCTCGGGAGGCCAAATGTCCCCTGCAGGTTTAAGCTACAGCATGGGGTGGGATCCACAAAGGGCGTTAGGTGTTGTGATGCTGAGAATCACAGAACCTAACTTTTAGATGCCTAGAAAATCACAGGAACAGCTCTGCAATCCACAAAACCAAGCTAAGCCCCTAGGCTCCCTTTAAAATGCATGGGGAGAGATAAGCACCTTAGATGTGTAGTCCAGAAAGCCAGCATGCTAGGTGGACGGTGACCTAAGCTAGCTAATGGGAGATAGCAATGAGGCTTGTGTATTAAACCCCACCCTCTCCGAGACAGGCACTTCCCTGCAGCCCAGACTCAGTGCCTGTGTCTGCTTAGTGATCCACGAGCAGGAACCACTGCCTAGAGTAAAGCACCTTGTTATTTATTTTGCTTTAAATAATAGTGTGTGGTGGTGGTTTGTTTTCTTTGCATGTACAAGTGGCTAATTTTAAAATATAATACACTACATTCTCTGATTTAAATAATTAGCTATTAGTATTATTTAACTAGTAATTTTTTCTCTGAGGTTTGCATTTGTTTGTTGTTGTTTATTTATTTATTTATTTTATTTATTGGCTTAGTTTTTTTCCTATTGACTTTTTGTGAATAAATTTTGCACCAGTGAGCTGCCATAGATGAAGTTTAAAACTGATCTGTCTGTATACATTTTTATTTTCCTTTCGAGGATAATATAGATGAAACACAGGTTTAAGCGTGTGTTGTTAAAAAACTTAATGTGTGCCCACAAGTTGTATAGCACAGCCCCTCCCACAATTTTCTGTTTAGCTGACTTCACCACCCCTCTCCCCAATGGGAAAAGGCTGGTGCCGCCCCTGCTTGAGTGTCATGACTGGGGCTTGGGAGGTCAGACCTAACAGAGACAGAGCTGGGAGTCAAGCCACAGGTCAGAGCCAGAGACCAGGAACAGGGCAGAAAGGCAAGCTCAGGAGCAAAGCAGGGAAATAGGAAGCAGGGGCAAATCAGGAAGGCAGGGTCTGATGTAGTAGCCAGCCAGGAATTCACCCGGTTGCATGGATGACTTCCTGTCTCTCTTTCTGCTTAAATAGAATATCCACCCAGTCATAGACTCCAGGTTTTCTCCAGTCAGGTCTCTATAGGTGGTACGTTTATTGGAGCACAAAACCTTAGGGAAGGCCCATGGACAGCAATTCTGGGCCCCAGGGCAGAACAGTCAATGGCCCCCCTAGAAAGAGCTGGCTGAGGTTTACAACACTACTTTTTATCCCATCGATAACACATTAGAACCCACTATGCATAAATTTGTGGCATTACTTGATCTAGTTAACCTTGTTTTCCAGTTACAGCACCAGAACTAAACAAATTGTGACCCTAAATGTTGAATTTGTTATTTTGAATTATATATTTAAATTAAATAAATACAAAACATTTAAAGAAGCACAAAGTAAGAAAACACCTAAAGTATCAAGCAGGCTAATTAAACACCTAATCGTGATTCCTGTTTAATCTAAAAACAAGGAAAAAAACTGAATGACCAACAAAGTTAAAATATACAATAGAATACAATACTTGTTCTGCTGGTGCTGTGGGACATCAACAGCCAGAGCAATGAGGAGATGGCAGGCATGGTGCACCACATCTACCGGGAGATCTCTGAGGAGGTGGCCAGGGGCGAAGGCAGAGGGAAAACCCACGCCTTGTTTCCTGGCTGAGTGGTGGAGGTGGCCCCTCATCCTGCACTCATGATAGCGGCTCATCAGCCAGTGCTAGTGGCAGTGAAGGGCGGGGGGAGCCCCAGCTGCCTCTCTGCTAACTTAGAGAGGATTGATTGGGTGGCTGAACTTGCTGGCTTGTTTGGTGAGAAACTGCAGCCCCGGGAGAGGAAAATGGTAGCACAGAGGGAGCTTCTTCCTCTTTCAAGTCTCCCTATCCTCAGCCCCGCAGCCAGAGAGCCAGCACGGCAGGCACAGTGGCTCCCAAATAACCAGAGGAGGCAGCAAGCTCTGCTTTTTTAAAAATTTTATTAAAAATACGTATTTATCCCATCCACCTGGGCCCTTTTAAATCACCAGGCCCTGGACAATAGGCCCTGGGGTAATTGACCCCTTTGTGTCCCCCCGCCCCTCCCTCCCGTTGGCGGGCCTGCCTTAGGGTTCCCAATTCTCCAGTCATTAATAGAGCTGTCTGGTGGTGGCATAGATGCGGCAGCAGCTTAAGAGCCCCCTGAACCTGTAGAGCCTAACATTCAGCCCGATTGCTGCAGTCCTCCGGATTTCTGCATTAAATTCAGAACATTGTAGAGGCCCTTCCCTTTGATGGTCTTAAATTATTCAGCACATTCACCAATGACTCCTTGCATTCTCTGAAGGACTTTCATGAAAACATTTGTTTGTTGGGCATATACTCCTGCAAACAAGAAGCGGTTTAGTCAGTCTCAGACTGGTCAGAGGTCCTGCTCAGCCCAGTTTCCCACCTACCTAGAATGCTGAGGGAAAAGTGATCAGCCACTGCACCTGGATTGACACAGCGGCTATAATCTACAAAGTATTGGTTTTGACGCCTCAATCAAGGGCCATGAACACCTCTGTGCTCCAGATCTGATGCTGTTCTACCCTGCCCCCTCCATCTCCCTACTTTTAAATCATCTCTCCCATTTCCCCAGCTCATGGGAGCAGATTACCGCCAACAGATGAGTCCTGAAGGTTATAACATTAGGCTACTCCATCCATTTTCATTCTATACTTCCCTCTCTTCCTTCTTCCTCATTCCTTTTCTGGGTCCCATTTCATGAGCCTTGCCTGAAATAAGATGTTCACTCCCTCCTCTTCTTAGAAACCATGCAACTAGTTCTCACTCACTACAAAGGAAGATTTTACTCCAAGTATCTTCCAAAAAAAGGTGGGTGGCAGCCAATTCTAGATCTCAGAATGCTGAATACATTTGTCAAGATACAGAAATTCAAGATGGTAACGCTCATAGTTGTTATTCCATCCCTGGATTTGGAAGCCTATTTTGCAACCATTGACCGTCAAGGCATTTACTTTCATGTCACAATACATGTGTCTCACAGGAGATTCCTACACTTTGCCATGGGTCAGGACCACTATTCGTATTGAGTTCTCCCTTTTAGATGATCTTCTGCTCCCAGGGTGTTTACAAAAGTAATGGCAATAGTCACTGCATAGCTTTGCCAGCGAGGAGTAATTGTCTTCCCCCATCTGAACAACTGGCTCCTAAAAGGGTGTTCCTACATCGAATTTCAAAGAGCAGTAAAGAAGGCCATGTCTCTCTTTGAAGACACACTGTTTTCAGCTCAATACTCTAAAGTCCTTCCTTTTACCTCTAGAAGGGGTAGAGTTCACAGAGGCCACTCTTCATGTCATGACATCCAGAGCCCATCTACCAGAAGACCGATTTCTCACTCTGATACTCTTAATTGCACAAGTTCAAATGAGCACACAGGTCACTCCAAGATCATGCCTTCAGCTCCTCAGGCACATGGAAGTATGCTCTTTCATCATGCTACATGCTTGTTTACATCTGCACTACTTCCAAACCTGACTCCGGACAGTTTATACCCCCAATGGAGACAGTCTGAACATATTACTCTCTAGTAGTCTTCCTGGACTGATGGAAGAATCCAGACAAGGTGTGCTCAGTTGTTCCCTTCAACCATCCCCCTGCCACAGTTTCAGCAGTTTTAAATGAATCTTTACTAGGATGGGGAGCTCATCTACTGAACCACATTATCCAGGATAGATGGTTAAATATCAATATTCTGGAGTTCTGGGCTATGAGATTTGCTTGTCACCTCTTCTTCCCCATGAGAGAAGATCATCCCATCTGCATAATGACAGGCAACAGGGCCAGTATGTACTACATAGATTGATGAGAGTGAGATCCCCTTCCCTTCGCTCAGAGGCCATCAGGTTATGGAACTAGTTCATAGCACAACAAATCCCTATCTCAACAGTTTTTGCCCAGCCTCCACATCATAGCCGACGACCACAGTAGACACTTCATTCAAGATCACGCGTAGGAACTCGACAGATCCATACTCAGGCAGATATTCCTTACTGGGGTTTTCCGTACATAGACCTTTTTTGCCACCACTGACAACTGGAAATGTGCAAGATTCTGATTGAGGGGAAGTCTTGGTCACCATTCCATTGATGGCACTTTTCCACTGTTTTGGTCAAGAAGTCTACTATATGCCACTAACCCTCCGGGTTCTAAAAAAAATCAAACAGGAAAAAGCCATAAAAATCATGTTCACACCAACTGGCTGAGACAAATGTGGTTTCGTTACCTACTTCATCTCTCCTCCTGGCCAGTGATCAGTTTCCTGTTGATGCCTGGTCTTCTCACTCAGGGGTTAGGGAATGTTTGTCACCCCAACCTGACCTCTCTATGACTCAGGGCTTGGTACCTGGATGGCTCTCGGGGTTAGAACTCTTCTATTCCAGAGAGGTTCAAGAAGTCCGGTTGAACAGCAAAAAGGAATCCACAAGGAAAACTTACCATCAGAAATGGAAAAGATTTTACCATTGGATACACTCACCATCACCTTGGCACTCTGAAGCAAAGAGGTTTCTCTTTGAGCCTCAGTAAAGTTCATCTAGCTACTGTCACAAAGTCACATTTTCCTGTGGAAGTTTCTCAGTATTTGCTCACTGTACAATTTCCAGATTCATCAGAGGGTTAGCCAGCCTCTTCTCAAATGTCAGAAAGCCTACCCCAATTTGGCACTTGAACTTAGTTCTTAATTATCTGATGAAACCTCCCTCTGAGCCCTTAGCTACTTGTATTCTTTTAAACTTTTCCATGAAAACCTCCTTTTTAGTAGCAATTACCTCTGCTTGAAGAGTTGGTAAATAAATTCAGAGCTGTGATAGCTGAACTCCTTAAACTATTGTCTTCAAGGATAAAGTACATTTCCGACCACACCTGCGGTTCTTGCCTAAAGTCACCTCAGATTTTCATATCCATCAGACAGTTCATCTGCTGGTCTTCCATCCTACTGGTCATCAGGCTAAGGAAGATGTTGCCCTTCACATCTTAGATGTTAGCAGAGGGCTAAGATATTATTTGGACAGAAGAAAACCTTTTTGAATTCCTCCAAGGCTATTTGTGTCCATCAGAGATGGAGTTAAAGGGATGCCAGTGTTCACTCCGAGATTTTCTAAGTGGGTTTCTGGCTGTATCCTGTCCTGCTAAGCAGCAGCTAATGTGCCATGCCCTGCTTAGGTCATAGCCCATTCTACTAGTTCTCAGTCCACATCTGTTGCCTACTAAAAGATGTTCCTGTTGCAGAAATCTGCAAAGTTGCTACATGGGCCTTGAGTCACACCTCCTCAAGACACTATGCCTTAGTGCATGCCTCTACAGCAGATGCTACCCTTCAGTTCTGTAGTTCTGAAGACTGTTGTAGACGTGGTTCTGAAGCTCATGCTTCCTTTAATGGATACTGCTTGGGAGTCATCTCAATTAGAGCACCCATAGGGACACTACTCCAAAGAAGGAGAGTTTACTCACTTTGTTCTGTAGCCAGAGTTCTTCAAGATGTGTGTTGCTATGTGTGCTCTGCTACCCACTGTTCTTTGCCTCTGCTTCAGAGTCTAGTCTCCATGGGACTGTGCAGTAGGGGAGGTACTGAGAGTGGTTCATCCCTCATAGCCCTATGTACCCTCCATATGTGGCATGAGCATAACTAGGGTGGATGAAAGGACCAGATAAGCACTGCTGCTGAAAATGTTCTATCGAAGACATGTGCACCTCCAAAGGAGCACCCACAGGGATGCATATCCAGAAGAACTCCAGTTACTGCAAAAGGTGAGTAACCTGTCCTGCTTAATTTGTTCAGGAAGGCTTTTAACATCTGAATTATATATCAGCCAGCATGTTAAGCAGAGTAGGCTACAAGATCAACAAGGGGCACATCTGAATAATGTAGTTGTAGTTGTAGTAGTAAACAATTCTCTCTTGCTACAGTAACTTTCCTAGATTCCTAGCATATCAACTGATTTACCTACTTTAAAAACTCATTTACGCAAACCTGTGCAAAAGAAAGTCAACATTTATTTTGTGTTTATTAACATAAACCTATTTAATACTTGTTCAAAGAAGGCAAAGACAGGGTCATGTATTGGCATATGTAAATACCCCACTTCTTTGAGTTGAAGAAAGAACAGTTTATGATTGAGGAATATTCATGCACAAGATGAACTCAAATTATCTGCTACAAAAAACAAACAAATCAGAAACAAAACCAAATTTTTATTCCCACCTTAAATCAAACTAACATAGTGAGAAAAGAATACTATTAATGTAATTCATATGCTGTATTGAAGATAAGTCTGCATATTGAGCTTGGAGTTCTTAAAGTTCAGCAGCACTGGTGTGATTAAATTTCATTGTTAATTGGAATTTCAGCAACAAAATTAAACAAATTGCTGAATTTGAATTATTTTTCTTGTCCCATTTTTACTTTTCCTTGCTTAAGGTATTACAAAGCTTGGGTAAAGTAAAATGTTTCCAAACAATCAGCTGGTGGAAATACAGAACAGTATAAACTAGAATATGGAAAAGAAGTTCATACTCCAAGTGCAGAGAGAGTTGTTTTTTTTGTTTGTTTTTTTTTTTCATTTTGGCTTAAACAGATACATTTCCACTTGCTTGTATTCCTTACACCACCAATAGACCATTTGCATACGCTGTGCTCAAGTCACTGCAGCCACCTGTGATACAATACTAGTGAAATAAATTAAACTCTGTACAAATATCTCCAAAAAATATCTTGAAAATGAAAACAAAATGCAATGTCACAGTGCAGAGTTAGGGTACCAGCTTTCCACCCTGCAGGGAGAAGGAAGATAGACACACACACACACACACACACACACACACACACACACACACACACACACACATCTGAACATAACAAGCTCTATGAAAGGATAATCTGGCATAAAATCAGAATCATAGCTTCAATAGCACTTAATATAAAAAAAAAGTCCATATTGCAGGATGAAATTAAATCTGTCAAATAGTGATTGCTCCCACTCCCTCTTGAGACTGGATCATTTGGCACATCCATGCAATAATAATTCTTCCAGCCATTTTGAAATAAACCCTGTAAAATCCCTTCACTATATATTTCTGTTTTGCAGCTTTAATTGTGTTACATAAATAAATGTAAAAAAAAAAACCCCCCAGAAACTTGAATTGATTGAAAGCAGTTATGTAGAATTGGCTTCTAACTATAACTGGAAAAGAAAGAACTGTACTCTTCCACATAATAAGGGGTGTTCCAGGGTGTTGATGTGGAAGAACAGAAAATAGATACAGAGAATTGTCCTTTTCAAATTCCAGCAGCAAAACGAGAGAGAGAGAGAACTTTCTAGAAGTGGAGGATTAAATCATTACACCTCTGAAATGAGATGTAATGGGAAAATGAAGTGTGATATCTCAGGCCTGTGGACAGTTATGCATCTACTTAACTGTTATGCACACGAGCATTCCCATTGCTTTCAGTAGGACATACATAAAGTTAAGCACATGCATAACTGTTTATAGGTGAGGCTTCGGAGTTGCTATGCAAGGGCATAAAGTTTGCTGCTTTTACTGGAGTAAGCAGGGTAGGTGAGAAGTCATTGGGACTATTGAGTTTTACAGAATTTGGTCTCTGCTTGAAAGCTCTTAATTTTGAATATTCTTATTAGACCTCAGTCTGAAGATGGGATGTTTTAATTCTCAATTTCCAGAGAGGTTTTCTCTTTTGACTTATTTTTGCTACTGTAATTTTGAAAAGACCAATTTTCTGTAGCTGTGTTGTGTTCCTGCAGAAAATATTGTATCTGCAACAAGCAGTCTGTTATTTGCACACAATAGCACATCATGTTACAATTCCAGTACAGTAATTATCATCATTGTGGGTCAGTGCTTATAAGTCTGCAGGCATTTTTTTGGCCCCATTTGTTGAAATCTTGTGCTTTCATCCAGTTTCCAAATGCAGTCCAAGCAATCAATCTATTTCATTTTCACAGAATAAGCCCTGTATAAAAATCAACCTTCTTTTTTTTTGGGGGGGGGGGGGAGAAGGGGGTTTTCTATTTTAAATTTGAGTCATATTTCTGTAGTAAAAGTTGCTGTCTTTGTGCATCTCAGTTTTGAAACTCTCACAATATTTCCTCAAACATAGTCCTCCCTAACAAAAAATATAAACTCTATCTTGATCAATACGATAATTCCTTACAGGCAGCACCAACCCTTCCTAAATTGCTTAACAAAGGGACTGTCTTGGGAGCCAGTCTAAATCAATGGATCCAATGAGAAACTTTTTGTGCTAATAAAGAAAGTCAGCCAAAGTAGTATTAGTGGGATGAAAGGGATGACCTAATATGTTTTTTCCATCTTTAATGTCTATCTGCTTGAAGAATTAAAGGTGACCTAAAGTATTTTTCTTAGCATTTAATGCAGAATGACCTAAATAGTGAGAGCCTATCGGTACGGTACAGTGGTCACCATTATAAAGGCAACATGTATCTATAGTTTCCTTCCACACATTGGTGTCAGAGAAACCACAGTTATTTTGTAATCTAAATATAATGAAATCTGCATTAATCTGATACCATTGTGTGGTAAAACATTGGCATCTTAATGGAAACCACTCCTCATGATTATAAATGTACCTTTTCTCCATATCAGCACCCCAAAAATCATGACTCACTGGCACACACTCTATTTTGACACCCCATTTTTTTTATTTTGCAGATAATAAGAAATTATTTGGATGACCCACACCTCCTTTAAACTGGCTGTATGTTGCATCAAGGTTCCAAGTTAGCTGTGACATCATTACATGGTTCACGGAAACACCTATCCACCATTGCAATGGCTGAGTTTAGCTGAAATACTTGTATGCTTTTGCTCAAGAATTGTATCTTTGAGGACTGAATGAAGGATGTGAAACTTATTTCTTCAGTTGTCCCTTTGAGGTGAATGTATGTACTTTCAGTGATTACCCAAAGCTTATCTGTTCAATTAAGCCTTCACTAAATGGCTCTAAACTTAAGGCTTCTTTATGCCCAGAAATTGCACTGGTTTAACTAAATGTATGATGATGCACCCATATAGTTAAACAGATGCAACTTTGTATGTGGGCACTGTACATTAGTTTAAAACTGTCTTATTTAATCTCAGCTTGCCCCGTAATAGTAGGAACAAGTGAAACTAAAGTAAACCAGGTTTAAACCAATGTAGACTATCCACACATAAAATTGCACCAGTTTAGTTAAATCAGTGTGACATCACACCTTTGGGTATGTCTACACTACGGATTAATCCAAATTTATATAATTCGAATTTTGGAAACAGATTGTATAAAGTCGAATGTATGCGGCCACACTAAGCACATTAATTCGGTGGTGTGCGTCCATGTACCGGGGCTAGCGTCGATTTCCGGAGCATTGCACTGTGGGTAGCTATCCCATAGTTCCCGCAGTCTCCTCCGCCCATTGGAATTCTGGGTTGAGATCCCAATGCCTGATGGGCCCAAAAACATTGTCGCGAGTGGTTCTGGGTATATGCTCCCCCCCTCTCCAGGGAAGCAACGGCAGACAACCGTTTCGTGCCTTTTTCCTGGGTGAACAGTGCAGACGCCATACCACGGCAAGCATGGAGCCCGCTCAGCTCAAGACAGCAGTCATGAACATTGTAAACACCTCGCGCGTTATCGTGCAGTTTATGCTGAACCAGAATCTGCAAAACCAGGCAGTGAGGAGTAGGCTACGGCAGCGCGGCGGCAAGAGTGATGAGGACATGGACATGGAATTCCATCAAACCGCGGGACCCGGTGCTTTGGAGATCATGCTGTTAATGGGGCAGGTTATAACCGTGGAACGCCAATTCTGGGCCCGGGAAACAAGCACAGACTGGTGGGACCGCATAGTGTTGCAGGTGTGGGATGATTCCCAGTGGCTGCGAAACTTTCGCATGCGTAAGGGCACTTTCTTGGAACTTTGTGACTTGCTTTCCCCTGCCCTGAAGCACCAGAATACCAAGATGAGAGAAGCCCTCACAGTTGAGAAGCGAGTGGCGATAGCCCTGTGGAAGCTTGCAACGCCAGACAGCTACTGGTCAGTCGGGAATCAATTTGGAGTGGGCAAATCTACTGTGGGGGCTGCTCTGATGCAAGTAGCCAAAGCAATCACTGAGCTGCTGGTATGAAAGGTAGTGACTCTGGGAAATGTGCAGGTCATAGTGGATGGCTTTGCTGCAATGGGATTCCCTAACTGTGGTGGGGTGATAGATGGAACCCATATCCCTATCTTGGCACCGGAGCACCAGGGTACCCAGTACATAAACCGCAAGGGGTACTTTTCAATGGTGCTGCAAGTGGTGGATCACAAGGGACGTTTCACCAACATCAACTTGGGCTGGCCAGGAAGGGTTCATGATGCTCACGTCTTCAGGAACACTACTCTGTTTAAACGGCTGCAGCAAGGGACTTACTTCCCGGACCAGAAAATAACCGTTGGGGATGTTGAAATGCCTATAGTTATCCTTGGGGACCCAGCCTACCCCTTAATGCCATGGCTCATGAAGCCATACACAGGCAGCCTGGACAGGAGTCAGGAGCTGTTCAACTACAGGCTGAGCAAGTGCAGAATGGTGGTAGAATGTGCATTTGGCCGTTTTAAAGGTCACTGGCGCTTGTTAATGACTCGGTCAGACCTCAGCCAAACCAATATCCCCATTGTTATTGCTGCTTGCTGTGTGCTCCACAATCTCTGTGAGAGTAAGGGGGAGACCTTTATGGAGGGGTGGGAGGCTGAGGCAAATCGCCTGGCTGCTGATTATGCGCAGCCAGACACCAGGGCAATTAGAAGATCACACCAGGAAGCGCTGCGCATCAGAGAAGCCATGACTGGCCAGGCTACGGTGTGAAAGTTCTGTTTGTTGAAAACCTGCCCCCTTGATTGACTCATTCCCTGTAAGCAAACCACCCTCCCCCCTTAAATCACAGCTTGCTTTTAAAGGAAATAAAGTCACTATTGTTTAAAAATCATGTATTCTTTATTAATTGATTATAAACATAGGGAGAGAACTGACAAGGTAATCTGGGTGAGGTTTGGGAGGAGGATAGGAGGGAAGTAAAAGGCCACTGAAAAAATTCAATATAATGACAGCCTTTTGGTTGGGCTGTCCATTGGGGTGGAGTGGGAGGGTGCACGGAGCCTCCCCCCCACGTTCTTACACGTCTGGGTGAGGAGGATATGGAACATGGTGAGGGGGGAAAGAGGTTATACAGGGGCTGCAGCGGCAGTCTGTTATCCTGCTGCCGTTCCTGAAGCTCCACTAGACGCCAGAGCATGTCTGTTTGATCACGCAGCAGCCCCAGCGTTGCAGCCTGCCACCTCTCATCTCGAGTGTCCCTCATGACCTCACGTTCACTGGCATCTTTCCTGTATTTAGATACCGTGTCCTTCCACTCATTCAAATGAGCTCTTTCATTGAGGGTGCATTCCATTATTTCCGAGAACATCTCGTCTTGCGTCCTCTTTCTCCACCGCCTTATCTGAGATAGCCTTCAGGACGGAGGATGGAGGCTTGAAAAATTTGCAGCTGCTGGAGGGAGGGTTGAAAAAAGGAGAGAAGTTTTTAAAATGATACATTTCACAGAACAATGCTTATACTCTTTCATGGTGAACAACACTATTCACATTACATAGCACATGTGATTTCAGTACAAGGTCGCATTTTCCATCTTAATATTGAGTGCCTGTGGCTTTTGGTGTTAGAGATCACAGACACAGGTCTGGGCAACAGAATTCAGCTTGCATGCGGCCATGGTAAGCCATTGTCTTTCGGCTTCTGCGCCCTCCTTTCCCACATACCAAGCAAAGCCCGTTGACTGCTGTGGTTTTCCTATTAACCTTCAGCAGCAGAAAACAAACTAAATCCCCCCCCCCCATCCAATTCTCTGGGATGATCGCTTTATCCCTCCCCCCACCATGTGGCTGGTAACAGGGAAGACCCCTGCTAGCCAAACGCGAAAAGCTCAGGGCCAATCCCCCCCCCGGCCCTGCGCTTGGCTAACTGCAGGGAAGGATTTCTTTTCAGCCACAGGCAAACAGCCCAGTAGGAACAGCCACCTCTGTCCCCTTAATTAAATTCCCATATTTCAAACAGGTTACCATGAGTGATATCACTTTCCTGAGGATTACACAGCGAGATAAAGAACGGATGTTGCTTGAATGCCAGCAAACACCAGGACCATACGCTGCCAGGGTTTGTCATGCAGTGATACCAGATTACTTGCTACTAGCATGGCGTGGTCAAGTGTCCTACCATGGAGGACGGAATAAGGCTGCACTGCCCAGAAACCTTGTGGCAAGGCTTTTGGAGTGCCTCCAGGAGAGCTTCATGGAGATGTCCCTGGAGGATTTCCACTCCATCCCCAGACACGGTAACAGACTTTTCCAGTAGCTGTACTGGCTGTGATTGCATCCCAAGTCCTCAGGGCAAAGTAATCATTAAAAAACGCTTGCTTTTAAAACAAGTTTTATGTTTTAAAAGGTAAACTCACCTGAGTTGGGTCATGGTCTTGGATACTGGGTTGGGAGGGTACTTCAGTCAGGCTGAGAAAAAGATCCTGGCTGTTGGGGAGAACGGAGTGCTGTGTGCTCTCCGCAAGCTCGTCGTCGTCGTCCTCCTCTTCCCCGTCCGCAGAATCCTCAGGTGTAGCTGATGAGATTACCCCCACCTCGGAATCCACGGTCAGAGGTGGGGTAGTGGTGGTGGGCCCCCCCAGAACTGCATGCAGCTCGGTGTAGAAGCGGTATGTCCGTGGCTCTGACCCGGAGCGACTGTTTGCCTCCTTTGTTTTTTGATAGGCTTGTCTGAGCTCCTTGACTTTCACGCGGCACTGATCTGAGTCCCTATTGTGGCCTCTCTCCATCATGCCCTTGGAGATTTTTTCAAAAGTTTTGGCATTTCATCTTTTCGAACGAAGTTCTGCTAGCACTGAATCCTCTCCCCATATAGTGATCAGATCCAGTACCTCCCGTACGGTCCTTGCTGGTGCTCTTTTTCGATTATCGGCCTGCATAGTTACCTGTGCTGATGAGCTATCTGTGGTCACCTTTGCTCTCCACACTGGGCAAACAGGAAATGAAATTCAAATGTTCGCGGGGCTTTTCCTGTCTACCTGGCCAGTGTATCCGAGTTCAGATTGCTGTCCAGAGCGGTCACAATAGTGCACTGTGGGATAGCTCCCGGAGGCCAATACCATCGAATTGCGGCCACACTAACCCTAATTCGAAATGACAATATCGATTTTGGCGCTACTCTGCTCGTCGGGGTGGAGTATAGAAATCGATTTTAAAAGCCCTTTATTTCGAAATAAAGGGCTTTGTGTGGACGGGTGCAGTGTTAATTTGATTTAACGCTGCTAAATCCGAATTAAAGTCATAGTGTAGACCAGGCCTTTGGTTAAACTGGTATAACTTTGTGTGTAAACTAGCCAAAGTAACTCTATTTTCCTTTAATGCTTGTCTCAGTTCTTTTCTAGGCGGTGGGTGACCACCTGGGCAAGAGTTAGCATGGCTGCTCATTGTGGATAGTTTTAAAGTTAGATGCACCCAGATGCCACAGTTATGATCACTACATAATAATAAAAAGCAATCTTGTCATTTTCCAGTTCCTGAGAACTCATTTTTCTCTTATAAAAGCTGGTAATGTTTATCTTGATTATATAATTGTGGTATCTCCATATTTTGACAAGTACCTTTAATTCCCTGGACAAATGCCAATCTATAAAGAGGAGGGAATCGTATACACTTTGTTCATCAGCCAAACCAGATACTTGTATCACAGAGTATAGAGCTCCAAGAGTCTTTGCTTCAAAAACACAGGTCTTTTCCATTTGTATAGAAGGTTAAAATCCAGTATCTATCTTTATTAAGTCTTCTATCCACTTTATAGGTCTGCAACTATAGGCCAAGCTAATCAGAAACAATCAGATCTGAGTCCGTCCAGAAGGAAGTTGTACAAATACATGCTAACCAATATATTGAATGGAATATACAAGCAGAAGCTGCAGATTGCATTGTGCTTACATTTTTTTAAACCAATGTTTTTGGTTTAAATCTCAAAAGATCTCTGAATGAAGTTCTGGTGCATAGTCTGGACTTAAGAAAAGCTGTTTAAAACTTCAAAACAAGCTGGCCCAGCAGTCTGGTGGTACCACATTGTGTTGCCACAGGGGGGAATTAGAGTTTGTTTCCTGACTTAACCTCAGGTTTGCTATGTGACTGAGCTTAACCTCAGATTCCTTGAGCTAGCAGGCCTGTGAACTCAGTCAAGAAGATCCCTTTTGAACTGTTAGTGTGCAAATAATTTTTCCATTTTCTTACTGAGGTTTGCCAAATAACATAAATCAGACCTGTGGGGGCGGGGGGAGGGCGGTGCTCTTCATACTGGGGAAGAGCTGGGTGTCTGGTAGATACTACAGTGATAGGCACTATCTAAATACCTCAATAGATATGTAGGACTGATTTTCCTCTCACTTACACTGGTTTTACACCCCTGTAACACCTTTAACTCAAGTGGAGTAACTCCTGAGTAAAAGGAGAATCTGGCCCATAGACAGTACTTTAATCTACATAATTTACAGTTGGGTGAAACACGGTTGATTCCATTATATCTGATTTGCTCTTTATCGCTATTAAATTTCACTGTCATGAATATTTTCTTTTGGCAACATGAAAATCTGCTTTTCCTGACATCCTTTGACTCATATTTATGTCACATAATGTCCTTAGGAGCCTACACTGGTGAAATGTACTTTATTGCCCCATCATTTCACAAACCAACTCACCATATGCTAATACTCACTACTCTTGGTGTAATGTTCCTATAGCCCCAGTTCATTCATACCCCTTGAAGTGGACAACCTGCTACCGTGATTAAATATAAGTTTATGTACATTTTGTGCTGTAAGTTTAAATTTCTAAACAATATTTTCACATCTTAACTATGCAAGGGTTTATTTAATTGGTTTAAAGAACATTTAAAAGTGAAGACTTTATTCACAGCTTGCATAACAGTCACCTTCACATCTAACTGAACAGTTTGTTAAAAAGAGAGGCAAGACATACTCTAATTCTGTCAGTGATTTTAATTTGTTTAGATATAAAATTAGTTAAGCACACAGTTTCTCTCTGAGGCTGCAGTCACAAAGCCAGACTTTTTCCCCAGATCAATTTATGCAGGAGGATAAAAGAGGAAGTAGAAGGATACTAAATAGCCTCTGCAATCTTATAGATGCTTTGGAAAATTCAGATTTATTTTATGATTATAATTAAATTTCTAATGAGAGTCAGCAGAATCATGACCTAAAGTTTCCCAGAAGTGAAAGCTGGTAATAAATAGAAAAAAGACTGGGTAAGATTAAATGTTTATATATATACATATACAATATTTCTCTAGTGATAGGGAAATCTATTCTTCTTAATATCTTCTAATAAATTTTATAATTTACAGAAGACTGCACTTTTCCAATCACTTGCATTGATTTTTGTAGGTTCTTCCATGGGCTTCCACTTTATCTTCACTTTGTTTTTAATTTAAAAAGAAATGCATGTAATTACTCCATTATAATTCTCTCTGTGATAGTACAGAGGCACCGAACATGCATGGCATTATTTGAGAAGGCCAGCAATTATGAAAGATAATCCAAATGGCAGTGCTTTCCCGGTAAAAGTGAATGATAAAAAAGATGTTGCTATGTCCATATGTTATGAAGCAGATGGTGTGCAGACACCAAGTAATCATTCCCCCTCCCCCAATTTCCTGATCTCTAGAAGGGGATGGGATGGGAGTAGGAGCGATTCTTTTACTTCCAAAAGGCCTAGTGCAGCCAAACATCTTAGTGTATCTAAGCAATGATATCGGTGGGGTGAAATTGGAATCAGGTTTAAGGGCACTATAGTCTGAAAGGTTTTATAATTTTTCCTTCTTCTTGGGGTCTAGTTCCTATTATCCTGGCCTTTGGGACAAAAGCCACCATTTTAAAACTTAGAATGGAAGAAGTATATTGAGTGACCACAAGAGAAGATTTTTTGTAAATGTATGTCTATTTCTATTAGCAGCATCTGTGTCAGTGGTGTTATGGTTATATTTTTATTGTAAACAGTCCTTTTCAATTTCTGAGGCAGAAGAGTTGTTGATAAAATTTAAATTTCAGTCTTTTATGTGGAAAAGCTTCTCATCAAATTTGAGGCAGTAATTTCTGAGTGAAGGAATATCAAAGGTTTTGTGAGAACATTTGTGCATTCTCTTCAGGGAGGCCCCTTCGCTGTGCCTCTGTGTTTTAATGGCTTTGGACCCGTAAACAGCCATGGTAAGTGACAATGAAAAGTAATCTTTTAAATGTTTCAGTGTGCACAAATGCTCTTCTTCAAGAGAACTCAAATGAAGATTGTATGAAGAGGGTGGCAAACTTTTAGTCCCTACATAGGTATGCAGAACTCTTCTGTTAAGTTGCCCCGACTTTGGGTGCTAAAACATTGTTACATTTTGGGGTAATTACTGCTGGATTATTCTGGCTGTGACAGACAGTCCATGCAGTTGCAGTATCTTTGGGGACCATGTTGTGTTAAGTGTATGAATGGTTTATGTAACATTGTGTGCTAAGAGTTGTATGTAACTCCAGAGTGGGAGGGTTGCCACAGCTCCACCAGGAATTAAAAACAGTAGGGGATTATAGGTGAATCATTTAGGTTATAAACACCTCTGGAGAGAGACCAACCCCTAGAAGGCTTGCATAGACTGGGTTTTCCAGAAACCGATAAAGAAAAGGTTTTTGATTTAAAAGGGCGGGATTTAAACTGACTTGAGGCCTTCTTTCTGATCTAGCAAATGCAGAGAGCCTGGTGTCAAAGGGGCCCCTACAACCCTTACAGATGGGTTGGAAAGATATTGGCCTATTAAGGTCTCATAAGACTGATAGGTGACCTCTGGTGACAGCTGGGAATCGGAAACCTTAAGTGGGTGCCCTGAAGGATCATGGAAGGTGAATGCAGGTGCAGTTACCCTTAAATGTTGAAATAGGCAGGTGGCAAAGTTAGATGTAATTAGGCTATAACAGAAGTAGAAACTAGGGAGATAAGAGAGCAATTTTATCTTAGATTTAAAATTTTGCTGTATGTTTAGAGTGCCACCACCAGATAATTGCACCTGGAAACTGGTTTTAGTGGATTAGAGACACCTATCAAATGAACTTGAGAGCACATTTTATCTATTGAGCCTGTCACCAACCAGTCAATGCCAGCATCTTGAACAGTGCAAAGAAGTACTGCCCTTGAAAATGGTGATTTTCAGAATGACCGCACCTATGGGCGGTGGGTGAACTGCCGGCTGGGGGAGGCTAGCCCCCAATCCCACCCCTTCTGCCCGAGGCCCTGCCTCTTCCACGCCCCCGCTGGAGCCCAGAGCACCTCCCCACCATGGCCCCAGCCCTCGCCTCAGGCTAGTGCCCCCAACCCCGGCATCCCGGGAGGGTGGGCAGCGCAGGCCCAGCCCCAGAGTTCCAGGAGGATGGGTGGTGCAGCGCCAGCCCGAGCCCTAGCTGGGGCTATGGCACAGGGACAGGGGAACTAGCAGGAGGGAGTATGGTAACAGAGCATGGGTGGGGCCATGCCTGTTTCTCCCCCAGCCGACCAGGACAGCACCACTTCAGGCAGTTCTGATGGTTGATGATGTAAAATTATTACCAGAAATATAATATTTTGGAGGTTGGTACTCCTGGTGCATATAAGGGTGTCTTCTTCACTCTCACCAAGATGTATGCACATGTGTGGGCGCACAGACAAAATGTTTTCAGTTTTGTTGGTAGCATTTTCCTTTAGTAAAAATAGTCTGTTGGTTCACCTCTATTTTTCCTTCAATTACTACAGTATTATGATTCCATAGAGCACAATTTCTGCTGTATGCACAGTCAGTAATTGAATAGTAGAGGAAAGCATCTATGGAGATATGTAAAATCAAGATTTCCAGCTTTCTATGCAAGTGTTTTGCCCATGGAAGTGAAGGAGCAGCTGTACTAGCTTAAGGCAGCAGAGATTCTGCTAAAAATAACACAGGCTTCCTTATACTATTTTTTGTCAATGCCTTCATTTCTTCTTCAGAAGCTATAAATATTTACTAATTCTCCTTTGTCTATTTCCTGACTGCTTGGGAGTATACGCAAAAAAAAAAAAAAAAAAAAAAAACCAAACTGAAAAAGGCTTCCTAAGACTAAGATTGTGCTTAACCCCAGCAATTTAAAAAGTACTCAAAATCCCTTGTTTAATCATTACAGGTGATCTGCCTTAAAAATTTTGTCCCTGTTTTCATGTGCCTCCTGTACCTTTATTTATGGCAAGATAAAAACAATGGTGAATCTTAGCTAGACCAAAATAGACTCAAGCTCTATAAGCTTGTGGAACTATTGGATATCTTTGAGATCATGTCATTACAGAATGGAATCTGTAACTTAGACTGCATAATGATTAGAATTTAGAAATGGGGATACCACATTTTAAAGGTTCTGAATTTGTGCAAGGTTTGAATAAACAAGAAGTGAGGATTTTTAAAATTCATATCTTACCAGAAATAGTGAGGGATCATATGGATTTGGCGTTTGTGACCCTAATGGACAGAAATTTTATAAGAAGCAGCTTTCTGTGACGTTTTCTTTTTGGACAGGACGAAACCATTCTCACAGTATTTATCTTTAAGCATCCAGTCACAACTTAAATTACTCATTTTTTTCCCCCTAAGCTTTGAAAGGTTTGAAAAAGAAGTTCGGGTTTCAGCTAAGTAGATTCTTATTTTATTTGACCCAGTTTTTGGATCTATAATCAGAATATATTTTTCTATTCTCTCCATACACCCAAAGATTGAGGTGGATAGTCTGTCAATGCAATTCTAAATGGTGGCCCAAACTAGATGTATGAGGTGTCCCAGCTCAGAGAGGTTAGGTTGCTGTACTTGCTCTTAAATGAAGATCTTGACAGACTTCTTTCATTCAAATGCTTGCCAAAGTTCTTAGTAATAGAGAATCTACACAGCTGACCTTCATTTAATTGAATTATTGAAATGTAAAATGAAAGATAAAACTATAAATGTAAACACAGCAATAGTAGGTGAAACATGTAGAATGTCTGCATATCTTGTTTTGTATTAACACATTCAATAAAAATACTACAGTATGATCAGCCATTCTGCTTCAAATACTGAATTCATTCTTTAAGAAGATAAGAATACCTAACAATCCAAGAATTCTGAACAAAAGTAAGCATATTTAATATGGAATTAAACTACTTTAAGAATGTTATTAAAAGGATTGGGATGTAGAAAACAGCAGGCAATTCAATAGAACGTCATTTAGAATACAATGCTACAGTGAAATGGTGAAGAATGAGAATTCATCTGGAAAAATTAACAAATTGCATTTATGGCATTGGGCTGTGAAAGTTGCAATGATTGAAAGAAAGCCAGGAAATGTCAGTATGGTATAATCACTCTACCTCCAAACAACAGGTTACAGAGAAAATGAATATAAAAAATGTATATCTTGGGCTGCATGCAAGTATGTATGTACAAGTGTTTGCCTAGTTTTCAGGTCCATTTATTACAGCATAGGTGTTGGTATATGCATATACCTAGTTTGTATATGTAAACATGGTAATTTTTGGGACTAGTCATATGAGTAACTTCATCAATATGAGTAAGCAGTTCTCAATATGGCCCATGGAGAGGGAGCTAGATTTCTCCAGCACAGAAAGAACAAGGGGCAAATGTTGTCTAATTTTAACTTATTTAGTGAATTTTGACTCTTTTTCTGCTTGTGAATTGGCTGTGACTAGTTTGTGACATTCTTGAATATATTTGTTTCGAAATTATGGACTGAATCATGTCTGTGCATAGGTCTAGGACAGTAACTTTGCAAGGAGTTCATTGTGAGTATTTTATATTCATACTATGAGCTTTTTTGATTAGACACATTAGCTCCTTAGTATTTTCAGTTCCCAAGTTGGTTAAGTGTAACTGTCACAGGGACCACCCTCTTGTGCCTGTGCCAGCTGGTTAAATAAATAGTCCTTACACCTTCTTCAGTGCTTCACCCTTGTGTCTTTATTTACAATGCCACAGTGCAATTCCACTTTGTTCCCCCAACAGTTATCCACAGTTAGACCCTCCCCAGGGTCTGCTGGCCCATGAGGCTCCTTTCCTTGGGTGGGAAGACAGAGATATAGCTCTCCTGTCTCCTCCTAGGCTAGCCTCCTCACTGAGCTTTCCTCGGGGCTTTTATAGCTTTCCTTTACTCAGCCCAGCTGCTGGCATTTAACTCAAGTTATTGCTGTGAGTCAGCCCTCATTAGGGCCTGCAGCTGGGCCCTCTGCTGGCTGCCTGAGCCCCTGCACTTGGCCTCCTTACCGAAAAGCAGGGCTTAGCCAGCATTTTAGCAGGGCATTCAAGCGGTTTACCCCTCCCCTGCCACAGTAACCCTTTGAAGAGGTTTTCAGAGTAAGTACATGTAGTTGTAAATTTGAATTCTATGTAATGCTCCAATATTTGTTTACAATTCACCATTTCTGCAAAATATAGTACCTGTAAACTCCTTTGCTAGAAGATTCACAGAAAGTAGAAACAAAAGAGGCAAGAACACATTAAAAGTAAATTTGTTTAAATAGATAGTCATGGAAAACTGACTCTAGTAATTCCCCAACTTATAGTAGAATGCGATTCACTGGGGCAATTGCCAGTAAGGGAATGTCTACACTGCATTTTGGAGCTCGTGGGAGCAAGCACCCAGCCTGGGTTGATAGATTTGGGATAGCATGGCTTTCACTGGCTTTCTCAAAAGAACTGTGTAGACAACATTTTGAAGTTATGGTTTGGGCTTGAGCTCAAATTCTAAAGCCCACCCCCTTCTGTAGGCTTCAGAACTTGACCTCTAGCCCAAGCTACAACTTCAAAGTACTATCTACACAGTTCTTTTGAGAAAGCTAGCAGAAGCCCCTCTAGCATAGATGACGCATGCCTCCTGAAACTGGGGGTGGGGCACAATCTAATGGGGAGGACATATGTGACCTCCCCACGTCTCTTCTGCCCAGCAACCTCCCAGCCTGGGGCCGCCGTGCTCTCATCACCCCCACCAAATTTATCTGCGGAGGGGGTGGGACTCTGTCCTTCTCCCTCTGCACCTCCCCCTCTGCATGTATGGCTGCTCTCCGTGGCAGCTGGGCCCCAGCAGGGAGCAGAAGAGAGCCACTTCTCATGCTGGCTGAAGCTGGCTGCTCCGGGTCGCTGACTCTGTGCAGCGCAGCAGCTGCATGAGAGCGCCTGGCTGGGGCAGTGGTCCATCCCATTCTCTCTGCTTCCCGCCTGGGCCCGGTTACCGGGGACGGGGGCCAAGTGAGCTCCCCCTCACCACTAGCACGTTTCTGGCTCACTTGGCCTCTGTCCCCGGCAACTGGGCCCAGGTGGGGTGGGCTGCCACCCCAGCCAGGCACTCTCTCAGGCAGGCGCCGTGCTGCAGAGAGCTGCGATTTGGAGTGGATGGTGTGAGAAGCAGCTGGTCCTGCCCCTTCTGGGTCCAGGCCGGGAGCGGCTGCCAGGGACAGGGACTGAGCGTGCTGGGGGGGGCAGGCACAGTGGGGGAAGGGAGCCCCTCTCTGTGCCTCCCAGCAGGCCAAGTGGAAATCTGGGGGGAGGCACTTGTAGGGGGGCATGTGGGGTTATATTGCCTATGCCCTCTAACCCAAGTCTGTTGACCCAGACTGGGAGGCTCACTCGCATGGGCTCCAAAATGCTGTGTAGACATACCCTGAGAGGCATCCTCTTGTTGTCAAAGTAGAGGATTTTAGTGAAGGATCAGGTCCCCAGTTGTGTATCTTAACCTCAAGACTATGTCTTCTCCCTGTAATTGTCTTAGCTGATTATTAAGGACAACAAATCTGTGGGTAATTTGGATAATCAGGCACAAGCTGTCTGCCTTGATGAACTGGTTGTTTTCTTGCAACCTGGCCAGGATGGATACCGTGAGTACAGGCAGGAGGTTCTCCTGCCATGTTAAATTCAAGAAACAATCAGGTATGAAGGCTGATGGAAATTCTCAGAAGACCCATATTGGAACATATATTTGGAAGTGTAATGCCTCTGGGTCTTGGTTTAAGGGTTTCTGTAAACCAAGCTCCCATGTGTGGGTGATCAGAACTTCCCATTTCTTCTTTCCCTGCAGATGTGAAAAATGTGGACAAAATTTTCTGTTTTAGGTTATTTGTAGGTAGTTTATCTGAGAACAACATATGCCCAAGAGAAAATTAGTGTCCTGGTGCACAGGCTTCTGAGAGTATTCTGAGTAGTTAAGTAGGCCTGACTCCAACCCCTCCTGTTTTCTCCCCACTCAATTTCCCTAATATCTACCCCGTCCTCCTTACCTGAGCCTCTCAACCCTTCTTCCTTCCCCTACCATCCATTCCCATTTCTCCTCCTCCCCATAATACCACATCCCTCACTGCAGACTCAATCACCTTTCCCTATTACCAACGACTCTTGCACCCATAATCATCCCTCTCTTCTCATCCCCTCACAGTGACCATTGACATGTGTAATTTATTTTCTTTTCAAAAATAGTTACAGCACCTTCTGAATATTCTACTGTACTCAGATTACATTTCTAGAAAATAAAAAACTCCTTGTTTGCAGGATTGTTGTGGGATACAACCCCTTGTTGTAACCATTTTGGTCCCAGGATATTAGAGAGACAAGGTGAGTGAGGTAGTATCTTTTATTAGATCAACTTCTGTTGGTGGAAGAGACAAGCTTTCAAGCTCCACAGAGCTCTTCTTCAGGTCTTGAAGAACTGTGTGCATTTGAATGCTTTTCTTTTCACCAATAGAAGTTGGTCCAATAAAAGACACTACCTTACTCATCAAAAACAACAAGGAGTCTGGTGGCACCTTAAAGACTAACAGATTTATTTGGGCATAAGCTTTTGTGGGTAAAAATCTCACTTCTTCAGATGCAAGTCAGACTTGCATCTGAAGAAGTGAGGTTCTTACCCACGAAAGCAGGAGAAGACTTCACATGGAGTGACCATTTTATTTAGTTGAATTCCATTGGCCGTTGTCCAGAGTCTATTGAAGTCAATGGAAACACCCTATTGACTTGAATAGGCTTTGTATTAGCCCCAGATACAGCAATCAGAGCCATGTTTAATCCAGTTTAACACTCTTTAGTTTTCTTTGAGTTCAAAGTTCTTAGCTTTCCTTTCAACGTGGCCCTGATTCAGGAAAGCACTTAAACACCTGCTGAATGTTAACTGTGTGCTTACTTTCTAAGTGCTAAGTCACAAGTTAATCAAGTGCTTGTTTGAAACTACATTTACACTACATGATAGGGATGTGATTCCCCTGCTTGCATACACATATTTGAGCCATCTTTCATTGAGCTAGCATGAGTATAAATAGCAATGTAGCTGTGGCATGACAGGTAGCAGCAGTGGCGGCATGGCTGAGCTGTGTCGAGTAGAACCCTCCCCCTGAAACATGTGAGTATGTGCTCGACATGGCTCAGCCATGCCTCTGTGGCTGCTACCCATGCTACCGTGGCTACACTGCTGTTTATATCTGTGCTAGCTTGATGAGAGTTAGTATGACTAGGGTGTACAAGAGTAGTGGAATCACACCCCTTTAGCTGATAGTGTAGACATAGCCTGAATTGGGGCCATACCAAGGATCTGTGAGTAGAAAAGAAATTAACTTCCCATTATGTTGAAAAGGAAGTCAAGAACTTTGAACCCAAAGAAATCTAAACTGTTAAATTGAATAGTTTCTAGTGAGTGAATATTATGTTTTGCTTAAGTTGTGGAATTTAATGTTAATTAGTGAGGGAAACCCCCCAAAAATGGAAATTTAGGAGTATTACATATGCTGTTTATATTTAATATTTTTTGGCAGTGTCTATGCAAGTTGAAGTTATAAAATATGCTTAAGGGAGGACATTTAGAGGAACGATTTTGTATAAAAGGATTATTCTGTTGAAACAAAACATCATGGGAACTCACATTTTCAAATAAAAATGGAAATGGAGCTTTTAAAAAAGGTTAAGAATGCATGCATTGTGCATTATTTCAGCACAGCAAGTTAATTTGGAGGTCAGCAATAAAGGGAATAGAAAGTTTTTGTTGGACAGGAGTAATTGATATTGTCAAGGCTGTATTCCCACTTTGAACTTGAAGGTACAAATGTAGGGGCCTGCATGAAAACTTTTAAGCTTAACTACCAGCTTAGCTCTGGTCCCGCTGCCACCATTCCCAATGGATTCCCTCCCTGGGAAGCCTTGAGAAACCTTTCACCAATTCCCTGGTGAATACAGATCCAAACCCCTTGGATCTTAAAACAAGGAGAAATTAACCATTCCCCTCCTTCCTCCCACCAACTCCTGGTGAATACAGATCCAACCCCCCTGGGATCTAAAACAAGGAGAAATTAACCATTCCCCCTCCTTCCTCCCACCAACTCCTGGTGAATCCAGATCCAAACCCCTTGGATCTAAAACAAGGAAAAATCAATCAGGTTCTTAAAAAGAAGGCTTTTAATGAAAGAAAAAGGTAAAAATCATCTCTGTAAAATCGGTATGGAAATTAACCTTACAGGGTAATCAAACTTAAAGAGCTCAGAGGACTCCTCTCTAGTCTTAGGATCAAAGTACAGCAAACAAAGATAATCACTGTAGTAAAAGGTACATTTACAAGTTGAGAAAACAAAGGAAAACTAAGACTATTTACTTACAAGTTTGAAATAGGAGAGACTTGTGTAGAAAGATGTGGAGAACCTGGATTGATGTCTGGTCCCTCTCAGTCCGGAGAGCGAACACACTCCCAAACAAAGAACACAAACAAAAGCCTTCCCCCCCACAAGATTTGAAAGTATCTTGTCCCCTTATTGGTCCTTTAGGTCAGATGCCAGCCAGGTTACCTGAGCTTCTTAACCCTTTACAGGGAAAAGGATTTTGGAGTCTCTGGCCAGGAGGGATTTTATAGTACTGTACACAGGACAGCTGTTACCCTTCCCTTTATAGTTATGACAGATATAAATACAAATGTTTACTGTATTCATTATAGTAGCACCTAGAACACTCAGTCAGGACTAAGGTCTCATTGTATTTGATACCGAACATATGTAAAATAAGAGCTTGAGAGTTCAGAGTCTGAACAAGACATGATAGGTGAATGAAGAATACCATGGAGTAGTGTGGAGGAGACATGGTTGTACTGTATTATTATTAATATTTAGGAATTATCATTGATTGAAACCAAGCCCCTGTGTCCTGACCCCCCTTCCCAGCAGGAGTGCCAGGCGGGAAGAGCAGGTCTGGGTACAGGGGGGCCCATTTTTCCTGGAGTCCCCCAATTGGCCAGGCTGAGTGGCTAATCTGCCACTGTATATCCTGTAACTAAAGAAATTCATGGAATTTGATACATTTTATATGATTATATTTACACTTGTTAATGGTAAATCAAAAATACACTTTGGTCAACTGAGTGAATGCCCTGTCTATTTATCCAGGGTAAATTCATGTAGCTGTTCTTAATTTTTCCCCATAGGGATGCATCCAGCAGCGAGGAAGGGTCTCTGATCTCCTTTGAATTTTAATGTTGCTGAGAAACAGGGAGAATGAGATGGGGGTTTATACCTACAATCTAAAAAGGAAAAAAATGCATCGGAAATTTCTTTGCATTTTTCTGAGGTTTACTGAAAAATCTTAATAACAAAACTGTGAGTATTATTATTGAAGTATGCAGTGACATGCATTTATGGCACACTCATTGACAGTGTGCATCACTGACATCACATAAGTGCTTCTGTAAGAGTGAGCAGCCATGTCATTCATTATGAAAGAAAGATTTACGCAGGATCTTGGCAGAAATCACTGGATCAGATGATGAATACTTTTCTTCCCCTATAACTGCATTAATAGGTTTTTGGAGGACAAATAAATAACCTCCCTTGCTCTTATTGTTACGTATTTTCTAGGATCATATAAATTTGAAATAGAAAGGAAAATATTAGGTCACGTTGTCCTTCCCTCTGTCATTACACGTGTGCTTCCTACACTGCCTTCTCAAGTGCTTTTGTATTAATTTGTGTGTTTTTCTTTCATGTACATTTAAAGTAATGTCTGCACTTTTTTCTTTTTTGCATTCTAAAAGAAGAATATGACATTCTATATTTGAAAATGGATCAACTCACCTTCTTGTGAGCAATTTGGTTCTCCTTTACTCATTCCGCAGGCACTGCCTTATTCTTCACATTGATGACTCATTCTCTTTCAGAACTGCCAGGCCTAAATGGGATACAAGCAGCAACAATGCTAGGTTTATCAAATGACAGCTTATAAAGTGGCAAAGCAGCAATAACAGTCTTACATGGAGGGTAGATTTACCTACGCAGCATGAATAATTTGGGACTATGCTTACAGTGATGTGAACAGTTGATGTGCATACTAAATCCACTCTTTCAGGTTTTACTTCTCATTTTTACTGCTACAGAGACGCCAAATAAATCTGAACAGAAAAGAAGTTCAGTCACTGACTGGCTGAAATAACAGACCTGATAACATTAAAGGTGGGGGAAATGCCCTTTGTACTGAGGTTGTGGATTGCAAGTATCTCTACAATCAGACCAATTGCCTCTTTAGTGAAGTCGTAATTTAATTGCAGCCTTTTCTGTACAACAATTTTTGACCTCTCTCTCTTTTTATGACGCTTCAGAAATGACTATTCATATAACATTGACTTATCTTCGAGAGCCAGATAGGAGTTTGGTGTACTCTGTTGCAGTGTCCTTTCTTGAGTCATTTTCTGCAGTACAGTGTGCCCTTTGAACTGTGAGGTCCTGTGAGCTAGACCTTAATTTTTCAGTGAGTCTACTCATTTTGAGTTTCTCAATTTTTGACTTCCTTTGAAGCCAGTTAGTGCTGTGGGTACTCAGCATCTCTGAAAATAGGGTCTTAAATGATTCAAGTTAGGCACCCAAAACTTGAGTAACTTAAAATTAGTGGACACTTTTGAAAATTTTTGCCTCAATAACTGTTTTATTTCAATAGCTTTCCTATGTTATCTCAGATGGCAGAAAATCCAATGAAAGTTTTCATTATATTGATCCATATGCATTGATAAAATGACATGATTTTGCCTCAGATGTCTTGCCATGGAAAAGTTATTTCTGCATAGTCTGTCGGTATAGAGGCATAGCTGATGCATAGCCCACTGGTCATGAGAACAGCTATTATTCAGGTTTCAGAGTAGCTATTATTCAGTATTCTCTGTATCCCCCCAGTCAGCATCCTTATGATGCTTTAATCCACAAATGGAAACTTTCAGACTCTTATAGTATAGTGACTTCTACATCTTAGTATATAAGCAACACATTACATTGGTTTAATTCTTAGCCTTAACATTCTTCTGCTATAAATCTTGACTAAGTTTTGTACAGTTAAATATAGAGAAGTATAACTTCTGGCTATTCAGAAGACAGCGGGATGTGAAAAGCAGTATAATTAATGCTCTGCAGGTTTATTATTATGGTTATGCATACTGTTCATTTGTTCCACTGATGGATTTTCTTTTAGAGGTTTTCATAACACAATGGTTATAAATTAAGGCAAGTCATATAAAGGCAGCTGTTTATCTTCTATAGCTCTTTACACAATGTTATTAAAGAAATTCACTGTGTAGTATTTTGCCAATTGTTAATTTCACCTTCAAATACAGTTTTCTTTGCATTTTCTTATCACATACAAAACTGTCATTTTATCCCAGTTTAGAACAGTCCTGTTTTTTAAACACATTTTGTAGAGAAACTGAGTATTTTAGCACTAGCTGTATTATTTTATTCAGATACAAATGAAAAATGATAGGCAGTTAGCTGAATTTATTTCATGAATATAGGTGTCATAAATCTTATAAGGAATAAAAATGGAATGATGCTTCATGGTAAAATCTGATAAAAACCCACCAATAAAATTATCTATCAACATAGATGGATTTAAAAGTTAAGGGTCCAATCCTGCTCCTAATGAAGTCAATGCAAGTTTTGCTTTAATGGGAGCAGAAGTGATCCTCTTGTCCTGTACATTTAGAAGTGACAGGTGAAGTGTTTCAGCTAATCTCTTCCGTTTTGGGGGCTCATTCAAACAAAATAATTATGTGTCTTAATTATGAATTACCTCAGTATGTGGTTTTTAGTCTGATAAATTCAGCTAATGGGTCGCAAGACATAGAGCCAATTTCATCTTTTCCATGGAATCCTGAGTCCTAAGACAAAGTGAACAATAGATATAGAAAAACCATTCTAAGGGGCATAGGCTCAGATCCTCAAAGGTATTTAGGTGTCTAACTCCCATTGGATTTCAAGGGAGCTATGACAATTTATACCAGCTCAGGATGTGGCTGAGGGAGCTGCTGGCAGGGTGTTCTCTGTGAGGACTCCCTCCCTTTGGATTTCACTCCTTCTTTGGTCCAAGGTTCAGAACGTACTACAAAGGCCATCTATTTATACAGGCTTGGGGACAGAGCCCAAACAGCTAGGTTGCAACAGCAGAGTCTAGGAGGAGGGGTTGGAGTATTTTCTTAAATATCGGCTTCTTTCAGGAGTTCTTTTTTGTCATGTAGAGCTATATTCTTGTATTAATTGATCGGTGTTTTTTTTTAACCTGTGAGGGTGCCTATAGCTTGTGATAGGTGTTATTAAATACATCAGAAGGAATATGTTATGTTCCCATGTTCTTAATAAATAAACTGCAAAGTTTTTTGTGTGTGTATCACACCAAAAACAAAATAAATACATAGTTGTACAGGCTCAAAATTATATAGAACATAAGCCGCACATGATGATGATGGTGACAGCAGCTGGGTTTTGTTGTGTCAAAATATTGTGTTGAGCAAACTAAAGGAAGATTAATTTGCTATTCAAAGAGCCAGGTGCTCTGAGCTGGCAGCCCCTGAGTGGCTGAGCAGGTATAAGTGGGAGCAGCTGTCCTTAATGGCTGCTTCCCACTCTGCTTTTCACTGTGATTTTTCAGCACCTGGGCAGTGCCAGTGCTCTCCCTGTGTCTCTGCTTATGCTGTGTTGTGGGCAGATGCTCACAAATGAGGCTGTCTGTGCTGTTTGGCAGGTGAAAATGAGGGCTGTAAATATGAGCACTGGCCCACTAAGAAACAGACTCTCACCAGCAGGCAAGCCAAGAAGAGTAGGCAGTTTTTAGAAACAAAGGGCCAAATGTTGCCCTGAGTTCCACATGGTCTGTGTTCTTCTTCCCCCATCTCACTCTTACTCATCACAATCTTTTCCTAGGTCTGGTCTTGTCTAGGAAAAATATACACTTGCACTGACATGTGAGATATGAAATATCTTTTTATTTTGGAAGCTTTAATAGAAGTTTCCTTCTTCTCACCATTTAAGCCAAACTTTCTTTCCTTCAGGAGAAATTAATCATCCAGCACCCCTCACTGGGCTGTAGATTGCCTATGTGTGAGTGCAGCAATCTAAAGCTACCACCAATTCTCCCAGCAGAATGCATATAGGCAGAAATATATATTCCCTGTAAACTCAGTTGGTAGGGAGGTTATTTTTTCTCATTCTTTGTTCTTATTCTATAATTGTTATTCTGTATTAATGTTTTCTATTCCCTGTGAACATCTATAATTCTGCATCTTCCACCCCACCTCCCCAGTGTGATAACCCCCACACTGGAACCTTTTAATTGTGCAATAGTGTAACAGTTTCTGTACAGTGACACCTTCTGGCAAATACTCTTTTCAATGTGGGTTCTTCAGGGAGGCTATTCCAACAATGGAAACATGTCCAATGGGGCACATGTTGTACGGCCACTCTCGGGACTCACAGTGAGCCAACATAATATGATATTGTGAAATAATGTTGTAATTTGGAGCATATCATGGCCCAGAGTCTTTCTTCCATGGATTTCTTCAGTGTACATCCCACCCATCAGTATACATTTATGATTACAGTCTGAATAAGGAGAGCAGGGGGAAATTAAACAGTTTCCTATGCATATTTTTGGAAATGTAAACATATTTTGGCAGAAATTTGTTTAATGTTTCCATCCCACACCTCTACCTTGTCCAGCAGAAAAAAATGCCCAAGGCCTGGCCAATATAAGCCTCATAAACCTGGTCCTGAAGGAAGTTTTTAAATGAAAAACCTCTCGGGGATGATCTCATGGCATCCTCCCATCCTACCTAGATTGTGATTTGTCACCAATTAGCAGGATCTAATTATTATTATTATTATTATTTATGTAACAGTTGTGCTCAAAGGCCACAACAAGAATTAGAGACCTATGGTGCAGGGTGCTGTAAAAATGATCTTGTAAGAGAGAGCCCCTTCTTAATAAGTGTACAGTCTAATTAAATTTAGGTACTGAGTAGTCCCATTGAAGTCAATGGAACTTCTCAGAGTGCGTAAAGTTAAGCACATGTGTAAGTCTTTGCATGATCAGGACCTAATTTAAGACAAGACACATCATGTGTGAGTGTAACAAACAATTAAAGATGATATCTGTGGGAGGAAGAAGGATGAGAGTAACAGCAGTAAAGTCACATGGATAGACCGATCAACTGTTGCACAGCTTGATAGTTCCAAACATCTGACTGTTGTAAAAATGAAATACTGCTGCAGCACCAAGCTATCAGCTATTAATTTGCTGATTTCTTATGTGTAGCAGCAGAAGTGGGATTTGAGATGGGATTTGAAGGGAGGAAGGGGAAGGGCATTCCAGGTACAGAGTAAAGTGTTCTGCAGCATCCTTCCAGCCTGGGAAGAAGTGCATTGCTCAGTAACTGTCACAGCTGTTCAAAGCCTCAGTACTGTAAACTTAATTCTAATACTGGGAAACATAAGAAACCCTTTCTCCGATTTGAGCATTTTTTTGTTAAGTTGAATTGGGATAGGGTCTGGTCACTGCTAAGACAAAAAAACACTTTTGGATTGTCAAAAAGTGCCTCTTGGTTATTAAAAAGTCAGTGTGTGACCGTGAGGTCTGAAATAGCCTGAGACAATCGTACAAAATACTTGACGTTGTGCAGAGACTTTTGTTTCCAGAATCATTCTTCTAAAGGTTGACATTAGAACCAATGTTAATTGCTATAGATAACAGACACACACAGCATGGGAACAGTTAATCAAACTTCCTTTACGATTTTTCTAGTAGGTATGATATTGCCTTTTCTAATAATATTCTCTATTCTAAGTATAATGATACCTGTTTGAACGGGTGCTGACAAGGTAAAACAAAATACAAAAGTTAACTCCATCCATTGTACCTCAGTATGTGAGAATTCCTATATTAATTATGCAGAAGAATAAATAAATAACTACTAGTGAGGCACAACTTCAAAGCACTACACAGCTGCTTTTTAGAGTGCTAGCATGAGCTCTGCTAACCTGAGTCTTTTGGCCTGGGTTGGGATGCTTGCTTCTGTGGGCTGGAACAGGAAGTGTGAGTCAGGAGAAAGCAAGGTCACACAAGTTGGGAAAGGGACTTCATGAGAAAGAGACAAGTTAGCATGGAATCACAAGCTGCTTGACTTTTCCCTACTTTTCCCAAGAATGCTTGTAAAATACTGGGAGAAGACTGATGCATAGCAGAAGAGAATAGGTGGGGCTTCCTTCATCTGGAAAGTAGTGCTGTGCAGTGGAAGGGCCTTGGACTAGGAATAAGAAGGCATGGATTCAATTCTTGATCTGTATCTGAGGTGTGTGACTTTGGACAGGTCACTGCACCTTCTGTGCCTCTGTTTCCCCAGTGAAAAGAATGATTATTTATACTACTTTGTAAATCACAGAGATCTATGTAAGTTAATTCTTAGCTTTTGTATAACATTTATCTCCTTCCTCTGGAATCCATATCAGAATTTTTTCAAAACTTAATGAAAAGTTTCGTTTTAATGTTGAATGGGTGAAAGTGAAAGTTGGAATATGGCATTCCATATTTTTGTTCAAGTTTTCCCACCCCTTATTGAAATCACAGAACATTTGAAATATAATGTTCCATGCTACTGCTTTTTTCTGTTTTTCTTTTTATAAAGGGAATGCTTGAGCAAACTTGGGAAAATGCACTTATAGTACAAACTCCATGACTTTCCTCATACCTATTAGATTTAAAAATAGCATTCATTTTCTTTCTGCTTAATAACGAGATCAATTCTTTTCAAAGAACAGACCTGTTCAGTGTATCAGTTTTATCTATAATACTTTAAAAGCAGTTTATAATGCACATTCTGATTTGGTTCTCAGTGTCAAATAAAGTGTCCAGAAAATACCTTGTATAATAATGTAAACAATTTAACTGAATGCTAAAATTTTATGTGAACCTTTGACTCTGGGGAAAAATGCAGTAAAAATGGCTCATACATCGGGCTTTCGTACTTGAATTATATAACAAATCTATGCCAGGATGAGGGAGTGATCTGCCCTTGCTATGTTGTTTTGTTTTGCAAAGTGTAACCTTTAAAGATTTATTAGACAGTTTGTTTAAGCCAATTGTAGGTTTTTTTTTAGGATTTTGCAACTTGCTTTGTTTTCAAAAGTGTCAGCAGTTACAAGTAAAAATATATTCAACTTGATGTCTGAGTAATGAATTTGAAAACTTGATTGGGTAATAAGAAGGAATGAGTGGGCCCAGGTGAGTGCTATAAAAGCTAGCAAAAGCTAGAAAGCAGGGCTGCTTGGAAACCAACAAAAATAAAACTACCAAGGGAAATGGGAGCAAAACTAAACAGTATGCTGTGATGGGATACACCTGGTCTTTATGGCTCCTTACAGGAGGCCTTGTGAGTCTTATTACACCCCAATCAGAGGAAATAAGTAGTGAAGGTGGGTTCTCCAGGCCTGCCTAGAGGCTGTATGGAAGCAGCTAATCAGAGTCCAGCAGGCTCAGAAACAAGGAGCTGCAGGGCCTTAGCAGGTCAGATTCTGACTGGGACCAGAGGGACAAGTCAGGGTGTTTATCTCTGCTCAAGAGAGCTTGAAAGAGAAATAGCATTTAGTTCTGGCTGCATTTGCTTATGATGGGGGAGAGAGGACCTGAGAACGTTAACCCTGAAGTAAGGGGTAAAGATTAAGGGGACAGGTGGGAAGAGGTCCAGGGAAGTAGCAGCAATGAATTGACTTGAGAGGAATATGGCTGCTGTTTATAGGGTCCCTGGGTTGGAACCTGGGGTAGTAGGTGGGTCCAGGTTCCCCCACTGGCTACCAGCAATGTGGTGTTAAACCCTGAGAAGGGAGCAAGGCTCTTAGAAGCCTGAGCAAAGAGCTGAATTTAAAGGGCCTGGAGTTGGGGCTGAAGATACTGCTGAGGGCAGATAGACAGTTTTGTTGGACTTTGCTACCTTGGGATGGTTTCACTTTGATTGTATGACCCAGCTGGAGGGCTGACCCATTGATGACCTGCCAAGCAAGGCTGAAAACCTATGGGGTCTAGGAGTGGGAAAAGGACTGAAGTACTGCATGTAGCAGGAAGGCTCACTCCAGAGGTGAGTGTTCCCCGTTAAACATGCTTAGGCTCTTGATGTTCTATAATAGTCATGGTTTTAGCCATTTTTCACTTTAATATTTTATAATTTATGTCTAGAAAACAAGAGCTCTTAGCATTAGGACAAAAGAACTGATGAATCATGAGATAAAACCAAGATTTGGCCTTGTATCACTCTAGTTTTATAACTCTGTCTCTCAACTGGAAGGGAAATCTCTCATAATAAAGAGATGAGAACTAGGTACTGTCTTCTTATGTAGATTAACTAAATATTGACAATGTTCAAGTGCTTATATACAAATACAAGAAGTCTGAATACTAAGATGGGTGAACTAGAGTGCCTGGCATTAAATGAGGATAGTGTCATCGTGGAAACATGGTGAAATGAGCATACTCATTAGGGCATGGTAACAATAGACTACAAATATATATAGGAATGATAGAATAGGTCATGCTGTGGGGGAATGGCACTGTATGTGGAAGAAAATATAGTCAAATATGGTGAAAATCTTTAATGACTGAAACTGTACCAAAGAGACTCTGTGAATAGAAATTCCATATTTGAGCAATGAGTATAACAATAGGAATATACAACTGACTACCTGGCTAGGATGGTGACAGTAAAATGCTCAGGGACATTAGAGAGGCTACAACACCAGAAAACAAAATAATAATGGGAGGTTTCAACTATCCTCATATTGAGTACATGTCACATCAGGGTGAGATGCAGAGATGAAAATTTTTAGACCCCATAAATAACTGCTTCTTGGAGCAGCTAGTCCTGAAACCCACAAGAGGCGATTCTTGATCTAGTCCTAAGTGGAGCACAAAATGTGGTCCAAGAAGTAAGTATAGCTGAATTGCCTGGCAATAGTGTGTGACGGGTTGGATCACAGAAACCCCCTTTGGGACTGTCACCTGATGTGGCTCCCAATGTGGTCCAAACCCCAAATAAATCCGTTTTACATTTTATAAAACTTAAATTGTTCGCCCTCTATAACACTGATAGAGAGATATGCACAGTTGTTTTCCCCCACAGGTATTAATACTTACTCTGGATTAATATGTAAAAAGTTATTTTATTAAATACAAAAATTAGGATGTAAGTGGTTCCAAGTAATAACAGACAGAACAAAGTGAATGACCAAGAAAAATAAAATAAAACATGCAAGTCTAAGCCTAATACAGTAAGAAAGTGATTACAGATCAAATCTCACCCTCAGCGATGTTTCAATAAGCTTCTTTCACAGACTGGACACCTGCCTCATCTGGGCACAATTGGTAGAAACTATAGTAAAGAACAGAATTATCAGACACATAAATAAATATGATTTATTGGGGAAGAGTCTAAATGACTTTTGTAAATGGGGAGGGATTATTTCACATAAGAATTCTTTGAGGGAGTCAACAAGCATGTGGATAAGATGATCCACTTGATAAAATGTACTTGGATTTTCAGAAAGCCTTTCACAAGGTACCTCACCAAAGGTTCTTAAATCATGGGATAAGAGGGAAGATCCTTTCATTGTTCAATAACTGGTAAAAAGAGTAGGGATAAATGGTTGGTTTTCATAGTGGAGAGAGGTAAATAGGGGGGTCCCCCAAGGATCTGTTCTAATTGTTGAACAGCACTGGTCCCAGTAATGATCTGGAAAAGGGGATGAACAGTGAAGTGGCAAAGTTTGCAGACAATACAAAGTTCAACATAGTAAAGTCTAAAGCAGACTTCAAAGAGTTACAAAGAGCACTCACTAAACAGGGAGACGAGGCAACAAAATGGCAATGAAATTAAATATAAAGTTCAAAGTAATGCACCCCGCCAAAAATAATTCCAATTATACATATGCAGTGGGATGGGTTCTAAATTAGCTATTACCACGCAAGAAAGAGATCTTGGAGTCACTGGATAGTTTTCTGAAAACTTTCACTCAATGCGCAATAGCAGTCAAAAAGGCTGAAAGGATGTTAAGAACTATTAGGAAAGGGATGGAAAACAAGACAAAATATCGTACTACTCTATAAATCCATGGTGTGCTCACACCTTGAATACTGAGTCCAGTTCAATTTGCCTCATCTCAAAAAGAATATAGTGAAACTGGGAAAGGGTCAGAAAAGGGCAACAAAGATGATTAGGGGTATGGAATGGCTTCCATAAAATGACAGCTTAAAAATAAAATATAAGGGGAGGGAGAGATGTTTAAAAAAAAAAAACTAGCTAAGTTAATGGAGAATAGGTCCATCAACTAAGATGGCTATTAATAAGATAGTCTGGGGCACAACCCTATGCTCAGGGCAACTCTAAACCTCTGACTGCCAGGGGTGGATGAGTCCTTAATTGTCCTGTTCTGTATACTCACCATGAAGCTCAGGTACAAGCTCTTATCTGAGATAAGATATTGGGCAAGAAGGACCACAATCTGATCCTGTATAGCAGCTCTTTTGTGCTTATGTCATGTACTAGTAGAACAGGCTATAATGTAATTCCAAACTACTACCTTGAGTAAACAAAAATATCTGAAGACACCATTTTCATTTGAATTACTTTTAGGTTGACTAAACATTTTAGTTTGCTCTTAAAATATCTGGTTGCAAGACCATTAATAATGGAAGTCATATGGCTACATCACCATGTTGAATACTTATCTGTTATGTGTTAGTAACTAAATATATCCAACTCACGTTTAAATTCAGCTGTTAAATTTTTGTGGTACATTCATTTATTTTGAAGTTATCTTTAAAACTTAAGCTTTTGTTTTAACAATTCATAAATTCTCATGAAAGAGATCAGGCAAACATCTTAAAATCTTTTAAATAAAATATATTATCATTATTACAGGGCTAACTGTACCTCTGGATTCTCTAATTGCATCACCACATCTTAGGCCTTGTGGCCTTTCTTCTTCTGTGGTGGAATCCTGTGATTTCCCTCCCCAGACTATTAGACTGGGCCTAGGCAATAATACCCTGTATCATGCATGCTTGCCAGCAGGTCTGACTAGGTATGCAACCTGCAGTGCTCCCCTATGGGAGCTTGTGACTAGTGGTGAACTCAGTGGCCCAATAATCCTGCTATTGAATTCAACTCAGTATATGCATACAGTAAACCATGCAGTGACCTGGTCAAGGTAGTGTTTATAAGTTATTACAGACAGCTCCAACCCCATAACACTTACTTTGGTGTTGCTGGTGCATGGAGTAGCACACTTTCATCATTATCTAAACCAATGTGAAATACAAAGTTTCTATAGTCCATCTCCCCTTTCTCTCCCTGGATTCTCTTGCTCTCAGCACCAAACAGCAGTAAGAAATGGGGATAGGGCATATTCAGCTAGAACCTTCCCCAGCATTGGAGCAGTAATCATTATTAATGGCTGAGGGTAACCAGCATTTAAATGCTAAATATTTAACAGCAGCAATGCTGCTGCTTTTTTGCTCTCCCTTTTATGCAGTATTCAAACTGATTCTCTTGTTTACCAAGGGAAAACATTTCCCCTCTATTATGTATCTTTTTTTTTTCACTTCATGCATAAATGTAAAACAGGCAGTTATCATATGAGCTTCCTTACTACCTGTGTAAATGAAAAGCTACTTCAAACTCTGGTGGTTAAACATGGTTGTCAACATGGAGAACCAGAGTTGTCAAAGCTACAGGTGGCAGCACTTGTCTTATTGATGTTTTGCTCCCAAAAGGTGTAATTTAAGATTAACAATGTGATTGTGCTAAAAACGTAATTTTGGACTTTAGTTATAATCTCACTATTAAAAATAAATAATAATTTAGCCATTCTGAAACCTTTATTCCTACTGTCACTCTGTTTAGTCCTATTGTTACTCTGAATAACAACAGATGGACTTCTTTTTATCAAATAGCAGTATCCTGTATGCTGGACATGTGAGGTTCAATACTGAGAACACCCTATATAAGCAAATTAGTTGACCTTGTATTGTATTGTACTTTAGTATGCACTGAAAAAGCCTAGTTCAAACTTCTACCAATAGAGAAGAATTCATTTAACAAACAACTTTCTAATACACAATGCTTTAAAAACTTAGGCTATATAAAAATTGATATCTAAAGCCTCCAGATTCATGCAATTTGGTGGAGCCAGACTTTGCCATAGAATTCACCCTTTCAATAAAATTGTATTCACTAACTTATCTTATTTTCTCCTTTCATTCCTTTTCTAGAATTCTGTTTAGAAAAGCGCATAGAGCATCTCCTCCACCTGAATTTGCTCTGCCCTTTCCACAAGATAGCTTTGGATATGTCTGAGTTAACTTGACTGGCAAGTATAGACAGACATCAATGACAAATAATGTGTGCCATATATAGGCAATTTCATTTCTTTATTATAGTCCTTAATACCTGTACAAAATAGATGCTACTACATTAACTCAGGATCATCAGGGTTCCAAGATAAGCTACTCCAGGGCTTTCATTGCCAGAACTACAATTTGCATTATTACATTAGGACCAGAACTACAATTTGCATTATTACACTAGAACCACATTTCTATAACCCACCAATAATGTAGGATAACATTTGTAATTTGTACATGCATCTTCTATTGTCATGTATAGACTAATGCATCAACATAAAATAGTAAAAACTCAAACACTTATCCCTCTCTCTCTCTCTGAATTTGACTCAGCAACCCTATTAAAACTAATGAGATGGCAGGAATTGACAAATGCCAAGGCAACACAATAAAAAGCAAATAGTTTGAAATTAACTAACATTTTTAAATCAAAGTGAATATTTATTAACCTCTGGGTGCAACATGCTATTTCTATGCTCAACCATTATAGTATAACTCATCTTACAAAGTGGAGTATAACTAGAGAAGGCTATCAATAATACCTAGAAACAACCAGCAAAAGTTGTGAAAGGCTTCTCAGTCTGCTCCTACATATTATTTTTTTTGTCCAGCTTTATGTATGAGACGTTTTCAAACTTTGATCTTTAGTAATGACGGATGGATGGACTTTCACACAGGAAGAAGAACAGGAGTACTTGTGGCACCTTAGGCCTTGTCTACACTACGAGAGTAGTTCGATTTTACTTGCATCGAATTTTTGGAATCGATATTGCAAAGTCGAACGTGTGTGTCCACACTAAGGACAGTAATTCGACTTTGTGCGTCCACACTAACGGGGCAAGCGTCGACATTGGAAGCGGTGCACTGTGGACAGCTATCCCATAGTTCCCGCAGTCCCCTCTGCCCATTGGAATTCTGGGTGTAGCCGGCAATGCCTTCTGGGTAACAAAATGAGTCGAGGGTGCTTTTGGGTAACTGTCGTCATCCGTCCATCATTCCCGTCCTCCCTCCCTGAAAGCGCCGGTGGGAAATCAGTTCGCGCACTTTTCCAGTCATTGACAGCGCAGACGCCACAGCACTGCGAGCATGGAGCACGCTGCGACCATCGCTGCAGTTGTGGCCGCTCTCAACGCCTCGCAGCTTATCATACAGATTTCCCTGAGGCAGATGCAGAAAAGTCAGGCGAGGAGGCTACGGCACCGCGGTGATGTCCTGAAGTCTGAGAGTAGCACAGACCTCTCAGAAAGCAGGGGACCCAGCGCCGAGGACATCACGGTGGCAATGGGTCATGTTGATGCCGTGGAACGGCGATTCTGGGCCCGGGAAACAAGCACTGAGTGGTGGGACCGCATAGTGCTGCAGGTCTGGGATGAATCCCAGTGGCTGAGAAACTTTCGCATGCGGAAGGGAACTTTCCTGGAACTTTGTGAGTTGCTGTCCCCTGCCCTGAAGCGCAGTGACACCCGCTTGCGAGCTGCACTGAGTGTACAGAAGCGAGTGGCCATAGCCCTCTGGAAGCTTGCAACGCCAGACAGCTACCGGTCAGTCGCGAACCAGTTTGGCGTGGGCAAATCTACCGTGGGGGTTGTTGTGATGCAAGTAGCGAAGGCAATCGTTGATGTACTGCTGCCAAAGGTAGTGACCCTGGGAAACGTGGAGGCGATCATAGATGGCTTCACAGCGATGGGATTCCCAAACTGCGGTGAGGCCATAGATGGAACTCACATCCCTATCCTGGCACCGGACCACCAGGCCACCCAGTACATTAACCGAAAGGGATACTTTTCCATGGTGCTGCAAGCACTGGTGGACCACAGGGGACGTTTTACCAACATCTACGTGGGATGGCCGGGCAAGGTTCATGACGCTCGTGTTTTCAGGAACTCTGGTCTGTTTAGACGGCTGCAACAAGGTATTTACTTCCCGGACCACAAAATAACTGTTGGGGATGTGGAGATGCCTATAGTCCTCCTCGGGGACCCAGCCTACCCGCTAATGCCCTGGCTCATGAAGCCCTATACTGGCGCCCTGGACACTGAAAAAGATCTCTTCAACTACCGGCTGAGCAAGTGCAGAATGGTGGTGGAGTGTGCTTTTGGCCGTCTCAAGGGGAGATGGAGAAGCTTACTGACTCGCTGTGATCTCAGCGAAACCAATATCCCCATTGTTATAGCAGCTTGCTGTGTGCTCCACAATCTCTGTGAGAGCAAGGGGGAGACCTTTATGGCGGGGTGGGAGGTTGAGGAAAATAGCCTGGCTGCTGATTACTCACAGCCAGACAGCCGGGCGATTAGAAGAGACCAGCGGGAAGCGCTGTGCATCCGGGAGGCTTTGAAAGCAAAGTTCCTGAGTGAGCAGGGTAACCTGTGACTTTAAAGTTTGTGTACTGAGAAGCTAAACCTGCCCCCGTTTCTTTACCCAGTTAATGTTGACTATCCTATCCAGTTACATACCCCTTTCACCCCCCTTACAACACACGTTTCGAAATAAAAATAGTTCTACTTTTTAAAGCACACCGTTTTCTTTAATACAGCTTTAGCGGGAATTTTTTAAAACTGGGACGCAGACTGTGGTGCGGAGCGGGTGTAGTGTAGTGACGCGAATGCAGCTTCTAAACTCAAGGATTGACAGGCTCCGCTGCGGTGGGATGGTTGTTTCAACGGAGCCTGTCACCCCTCCTGATCGGGACTGTGTGTATGGGGGGGTCTATGTGACTTTGTGGAAGGGGGAGGACGGTTACAGATCCCCTGCTGTATGGCTCTGTGATCCTGCCTAAGGACCGGCGCTTAAGATCTGTAACTGCCCTCCCCCGCCACAAAGTCACAGAGCAACCCCCCCCCCAACATAACATGAAAACAACCTCCCAGACTAACCAGGGTAACTAGTCACTGCATCACTGCACTGTGTATGTGCCCTGCTGCTGTGCCTGCCCCCGACTATGTACCCTGCCAAAGGTGACTGTCCTGTCCAATTACCAACCCCCTTTCCCCTCCTCCTCCAAAAGAACATGATGGAAACAGTAGTTAACAGAAACGTATTTTTTATTATCAACTACACATGGCATTGGGAGGTGAAACTTGGACGGGGGCTTGTGTCAGGCGGGAAGGAAAGAACTTTTCAAATTTTGGGAAATGACAGCCTTCTGCTACTAGAGCTCTCTGCAGGGGTGGAGTGAGACTTAGCAGGGACTCTGCCGCCTCTCCTTCTTTGCACTTTGGGTGAGGTGGGTATGGGACTTGGTGGCAGGGGAGGGTGGTTAGAGATGGACTGCAGCGGGGCTCTGTCCTCCTGCCTCCGTTCCTGCAGAACATCCACAAGGCGCCGGAGCGTGTCCGTTTGCTCCCTCAGTAGTCCAAGCAGCATTTGAGTCGCCTGCTGGTCTTCCTGCCGCCACCTCTCCTCCCGATCCATGGTGGCTTGGTGCATTTGTGTCAAGTTCTCCCGCCACTGGGTCTGCTGTGCTGCCTGGGCTTGGGAACAGGCCATAAGCTCAGAGAACATGTCCTCCCGTGTCCTCTTCTTCCTACGCCTAATCCGCGCTAGCCTCTGGGAGTGTGATTCCAGGCTAGGTTGTGAGACAGTCGCAGATGGGGCTGTGGAAATGGGAAAAAGGGAGTGAATTCCTCAGAAAGATAAATGTAGTTGTGAACAAAGAACATAGTCTTTCTCTGTGAACAAGACCATGCACAGCACCTATCACATGCGCACTCAGCACAAGGTCGAATTTTCGGCCTTCGCATTCAGTGCCTGGGGTCTTGCACAGCACATTTGAGAAGCGGGGCAGCACAACGGAATTTCTGATGCAGGCAGACATGGTAAGCCATACACTTGTGGCAGTTTAAAACTTTTATATTACCACTGGCCTCATTTCACATTTAAAGCTATGTCAGTTCCTGCAGCCAGCAATCCGGCAAGCGGGAACTCTGCCCCTGTCCCACCCCCTCGCGGCTGTCCCCGGGAACAATCCCTTTCGGCTGCCCCTCTCTCGCCTCCACCGCGTGGCTACAAACCAGCGGTTACAGTTCTGTAAAGGAACGGGAAAGCAGTCCCAACACTAACATTCCCCTACCTAATTAAAAGCAGGTCACCATGGGCGACATCACCCTGATGAGGATCTCTGAGACCGACAGACAGAGAATGCTCCGGGAAAGCCTCCAAAGACCAGGGCCGTATGCCGCCCTGCTATGCAGAGCAATGATTCCCGAGTACTTGATAGTCTCGTGGCGCGGCAACGTGTCGTACTTCGGAGGACCGAATAAGGCCGCTCTCCCCAGGAACCTCATGCAACGGCTTTCAAATTACCTCCAGGAGAGCTTCATCGAGATGTCCCAGGAGGATTACTGCTCTATCCCCGGACATATAGACCGCATTTTACTGTAGCTGCAGTAGCAGGGAATAAACAGTAGAGCGGCTTGTGCAGGACAATCACTGAAAACCGGACATTGCTAGATTTTTTTTCAAAACTTGCACTGCCCATGACTAAACCGTTAAGCGCCTAGGGCACACTAATCATGAACAACCCATTCTTTTAATTGTTAATATTCCTGTTTTGTTAAAAATAAATGTTTAGATGTTTACAACACTTACTGCCTGATCCTTCACCAGATTCTGTGTCCGGGGTAACGGCTGGGGACGCTTGGTAGGGGATCTCTGTAAGGGTGATGAAGAGATCCTGGCTGTCGGGGAAATCAGCGTTGTGAGCGCTGCCGACTGCCTCGCCCTCCTCATCTCCTTCCTCATCTTCCCCGTCCCCTAACATGTCCGAGGAACCGGCCGTGGACACTATCCCATCCTCAGAGTCCACGGTCACTGGTGGGGTAGTGGTGGCGGCCGCACCGAGGATGGAATGCAGTGCCTCGTAGAAACGGGATGTCTGGGGATGGGATCCGGAGCGTCCGTTTGCCTCTTTGGTCTTCTGGTAGCCTTGTCTCAGCTCCTTGATTTTCACGCGGCACTGCATTGCATCCCGGCTGTATCCTCTCTCTGCCATGTCTTTTGAGATCTTCTCATAGATCTTTGCATTCCTTCTTTTGGATCGCAGCTCGGAAAGCACGGACTCATCGCCCCACACAGCGATGAGGTCGAAGACTTCCCGATCAGTCCATGCTGGGGCCCTCTTTCTATTCACAGACTGCACGGCCATCACTGCTGGAGAGCTCTGCATCGTTCCCAGTGCTGCTGTGCTCGCCACGATGTCCAGGCAGGAAGTGAGATTCAAACTGGCCAGACAGGAAAAGGAATTCCAATTCAAATTTTCCCGGGGCTTTTCCTGTGTGGCTGGTCAGAGCATCCGAGCTCGCTCTGCTGTCCAGAGCGTCAGAGTGGTGCACTGTGGGATAGCTCCCGGAGCTATTAGCGTCGATTTCCATCCACACCTAGCCTAATTCGACATGGCCATGTCGAATTTGGCGCTACTCCCCTCGTCGGGGAGGAGTACAAAAGTCGAATTAAAGAGACCTCTATGTCGAACTAAATAGCATCGCAGTGTGGATGGGTGCAGGGTTAATTCGATGTAACGGCGCTAACTTCGACATAAACGCCTAGTGTAGACCAGGCCTTAGAGACTAACAAATTTATTAGAGCATAAGCTTTCGTGGACTACAGCCCACTTCTTCGGATGCATATAGAATGGAACATATATTGAGGAGATATATATATACACACATACAGAGAGCATAAACAGGTGGGAGTTGTCTTACCAACTCTGAGAGGCCAATTAATTAAGAGAAAAAAAACTTTTGAAGTGATAATCAAGATAGCCCAGTACAGACAGTTTGATAAGAAGTGTGAGCATACTTACAAGGGGAGATAGATTCAATGTTTGTAATGGCTCAGCCATTCCCAGTCCTTATTCAAACCGGAGTTGATTGTGTCTAGTTTGCATATCAGTTCCAGCTCAGCAGTCTCTCGTTGGAGTCTCTTTTTGAAGTTTTTCTGTTGTAATATAGCTACCCGCAGGTCTGTCACTGAATGACCAGACAGGTTAAAGTGTTTTCCCACTGGTTTTTGAGTATTTTGATTCCTGATGTCAGATTTGTGTCCATTAATTCTTTTGCGTAGAGACTGTCCGGTCTGGCCAATGTACATGGCAGAGGGGCATTGCTGGCACATGATGGCATATATCACATTGGTAGATGTGCAGGTGAACGAGCCCCTGATGGTATGGCTGATGTGATTAGGTCCTATGATGATGTCACTTGAATAGATATGTGGACAGAGTTGGCATCGGGGTTTGTTACAAGGATAGGTTCCTGGGTTAGTGGTTTTGTTCAGCGATGTGTGGTTGCTGGTGAATATTTGCTTTAGGTTGGGGGGTTGTCTGTAAGCGAGGACAGGTCTGTCTCCCAAGATCTGTGAGAGTAAAGGATCATCTTTCAGGATAGGTTGTAGATCTCTGATGATGCGCTGGAGAGGTTTTAGTTGGGGGCTGAAGGTGACAGCTAGTGGTGTTCTGTTATTTTCTTTGTTGGGCCTGTCTTGTAGGAGGTGACTCTGGGTTCACACAGGGTTGTTGTTGTCGTCTTCTTTTTAAATCAGCACGTTTTGAACTCAAAATCCAGCATTTCCTATATCCTATGATCTGGTCAGTTTAACTATAAAGAGTCTTTCCACAGAGTTCAATAAACTTTGGATCAGGCTCTGAGAGTATGTCTAGACTTCAATTCGACATCTGTGGCTAGCCTATGCCAGCTGACTCAGGCTAGGGCCACGGTGCCATGTAGCTGTGGTACAGACATTTGGGCTCGGGCTGCAGCCCAAGTGCTGGGACCCTCACACTTCACAGGATCCTAGGGCCTGGCTCTAGTTCTTGCCTGAAGTTCTACACCACAATTACATGAGCCAGCTGTGGGTTTTTAATTACAGTGTAGACATACCCTTAGATATCTCCATCCAAAAAGACTGGCTTCCGGGGCACTTCCCTTACATTTTAATTAAAAGTTCTATGTTTATTTGCTGGAAATTCTATAATAATCAGTGCTATAGGACAGGAGTTCCCAAACTTTTTTACCTGAGGTCCACCTGTGCAGCTGCAGTAGGCACTGTGGCCCACTGTTAACACTTTCTGAAGAAAATTATTCACTTTGTTTATTTAGAAAGTTATAGTTTATTTGTATGTAATAATTAATGTATATTTTTCCTTTTCATTTTAATGTAAACAATTGTACTGATAGAAGTCCCTAGCAATGTGCACTCAAAGAAATGCTTCAAGATCTTTGAAACCAAACAATTTTAGTAAAACTACCCTTTAAAAAGATATGTTCAGTGCAAAATGTAGTGGTTAAAAAGGGAAAACACAACATATAAATGTACAATGTTTAAAACTGAATGATAAGCAACACAACAATGTTAACACAATCTGTTTAACAACTTTGTTGTTTTTTTGGTTTTAAAACAAAACAATTGTCCAACTTTGAATACTAAATTGTGTTTAATTTTTTTAGCGCTGTGTAAGTAAAGACCCAACCCTACTCTCTACTAGTTAGAAAAGAATCAAATATTGTAAAGCAAAAATATTAAATAACAGTTATAATGCACTGAGGCAACAGGTATACATCTGATCTGCTAAAGGAGAATCCAAATTTCAAGTATGAGTGAATCGTATTTTCTTAACACTTTGTTTATATTTTTGGCTGGCTCAGTTTATGTAGCTGTAGATGGTCTGGTACTTTCATTATCTTCTCCACCACTGCACCCTTTTTGGATCAATTTATTTTTTTAAAAACATTTCAGATTGAAATATTGCTTGATGTTTTTTACAGTTGTAAATGGCAGCCTGTGTGTATGTTGCTAAGTTACCTTACAGTGAAACACACCAATGTATTCACGAGAATTAAACTTGACATATTGCCGCTTGTTTTTTAAAATAAATAAATATTTTTTTCTATACTGTGTCCAACATATACAGCTCAAAGCATTACATTTATATAGCTTTCACTTAGATTACACAAGTCATGGGGAGTTAAAGATTTACTAAGATCTTGACTGGAGAATGCAGTTATGCTGGAGGACCACCAAGCACTGTGTCATGGCCCACAGTTTGGGAACTCTTTCTATCAGATATAAATAGTCTTTATATAGTCCTTGCACAGAGGATAATTAATCTGCATCAGCCCTATGTCTGGTGCAGCTTACTTTCCCCCTCCACACTGACTGAGCCGCTCCAGCTAGCACATTGTGGTGGAGGGATCAGAGCCAAAGCTTCACCCACTTCTCACTCCTGCCTACCCACTTCCCACCCACCTGTCCCGCTAAGGAACTTAAGTTTATATCTGGAAGATTATGTTGACTTTAGTCTGGATTGTGTTATGAGAGGTTTTTTTAAGAACAATAATTCAATAGAGCTGACACTAGCAAAGGCTTTAAACCTTTCATTCACCTACTTCTGTCCTGACAGTCCCCGCAAAACCACTCTATTCTGAATCTATATTGTACCTTCCATTACATGGCACTAAACATTTCCCCTCCATATTCCAACCCAAGTAGTAAAAGCTTATAAGCCATTCCCTTGATGCACAAAATATTTCCATATCCTATCCTTACACGGTCCTCATTCTATGAAATCACGTGAGTATGTACACATTTTGAAGTCAATGGGACTACTCACAGGTTTAGGAGCATTGCTGGATCAGAACCACAATAATCTCAATCTGTAAAACGGTTGCCAAAAAATATGTCACCCTAGTCAGTGTACAATTAAGGTGTCTGGAGAGAATTTTGAATTGGAATTGCTTCTGAACACTGGATTGTGTGGCTATGTTGAAATTTAATGTGACGCTCACAGGTTTTTCCTTTAATAATATATTTCTAGAACTGGTGTCAGTTGCATAACTCAAATCCATGCTCTAACTCTGTTTCTCTGCTCTCCTTGAAAACTTCAGACCCAAAGTGTCTGATGATAGAGCAATGCAGCTTACAGAGCGTTGTGGCTCAATTGTGTGAAAGATCATCATGTGTCAGTATGAGAGCGCGCTCTGGCAGCTGTTACAGCAAGTTACTCTTTAAAAAAAAAAAAGTTTAAAATTTCCAGCAATTTTAATGGGAATTATTTAATCTTTGGGAATTATTGCCTTATTTCAGATGTCCCTTTTTTCTGTTGTAACAATGAGACATGCAGTCTCACTTCCAAACTATATAAATTATGAGATAAGAACTGGGCATCAGGCCAAAATTATGAGATTATTTTAATGAGAGGTAGGTTTGTCGTGACTTTTCCTATACAGGAGTGGTTGGAGTTTATAATGCTTTCAATTGTAATTCTCCTTGATCTTTTACTGGTCTTTGATTGATGTATTCTGTTGAAATGTTTGAAGTCTTATGCAGACACTTTGGGTGTCATGGTTTTATTTCTGTTTGCCTCAGTAGTGCCAGTTTGTCAGTGTAGCACTAACTAAATGATTTTCTGAACTTTCATAACAACAAATACGGATTACCTAAAACTCTGCCCTGGTGCCTATGCTTTATAATAGCCAGAGGCTTCCTTTACCTCTTCTAGTCCTTGACAATATGGTGTGGTTTATGTTTATCCTCCCTGATAAATCTTTCAGCACTGGTATCAGTCCTGTCTCAATGAAGATGATACAGGCTAGGTGTCTGCCAAATGAATTTTTGGACAATAGACACTTTTTTTTGTTTACATGTATAACACAACCATTTTCCTCTGTAGCTGCCCATCAGATGGCCTTGTTGGACCCCAGCCCATTTGCCTCACAACTAATATCTTTAATGCTTTGAACAATTTATGGTCTAATATATTTATTGGAATTCTGAACCACTGCAAATGAGATGGGACCCTTTTGAATCTGAGGGTACATTTTATTATATTTGGGCAATATTATTTCAGAATTTAGGCTTATATATCAATTATAAACAGGCTTCCAAGGGAGGTTGTGGAATCGCTACCAGAGGCTTAAGAACATGTTGGACAAACACATGTCAGGGATCGTCTCTCTAGGTTTACTTGGTCCTCAGTGCAGGGGAATTGACTTGATGACCTCTTGAGGTCCTTTCCAGCCCTACGTTTGATCACGATTATTTGTATTATGGCAATACCTAAAGATCCCAACTGAGATTGAGGCTTAATCGTGCTAGGTGCAGTACAGACATATAGTAAGAGTCGGTCCCCGCCCATCAAAAGTTAGTCTCTGCCACAAGCCCCAAGTAAGAGGAGGCACATAGTTACACTGCTCCGGGGTCAGACTGTCTGAGTCACAATCTGGTGCTGGTTTCCACCTGTGCACAGAGGAAGAATTAATCTGCATCAACCCTATGTCTGGTTCAGCTTACTTTCCCCCTCCACACTAACTGAGCAGCTCCAGCTAGCACATTGTGGTGGACGGATCAGAGCCAAAGCTTCACCCACTCCTCACTTCTGCCTACCCACTTCCCAGTAGAGGCCTGTGAAGGCTACTCTCCTTACCTCTATCTCCTTCCTACCCTGTGCTGCTATCTGTGATACCGATAGCCAGTCCAGGGGATTAAAGACAAGAGACAACATGTGCTTGAAACAAATAATCAAGGCTGGGAGCAAGTGGGGAAGGGAGAACAAAGTCAAGTCTTGAAGTATCAACAGTATGTTTTTACAGCAGTGTGCACAAATCATAGGTAAACATTTCAGTAATGCCAGTTTACTTCCTATTTAGCCATTATTATCTGAAATGAAATCCTAGCTTTTACCATCCTAAAGGAATTGTGCTTGGCTGTGACTTCTGCTCTTGCAGAATTACTTCAAAATATTTTTTCAGGATCCTCAAATTAGATCACTTCAAACCCATTTGTCAGTTTTCAATATTGTACTAGGGTTTCTTGCTCAAAATAAATGCTCAAGTCATATTTTTCCTGCTTTGCTTGAAAGGTTATACTGAGTTTCTGTTAAAACTGCCTACTGATAAGACCTCTTATTAGAATAATGTTTCATAGTTCTAGACCTTCATGTCTTGAATGACCTTGCTATTGCTTGAGGGCCTTGTTGTGCCAAGGATTCTGCTGACCTTGTTCTACTGAGTCCTACCTACCACCTCAAGATGTATGCCTTGAGGACTTTCAGATGTTATACAGAATTCTGACACATAGGATTCAGTGTGTCATGTCTGTTAATGCTTTCAAAGTAACAAGTATCAGGGCTTGTCTATACTTACGCGCTGGTTCGGCGGCAGGCAATCGAACTTCTGGGTTCGATTTATCGCGTCTTGTCTGGACGCGATAAATCGAACTCAGAAGTGCTCCCCGTCGACTCCGGTAATCCTGCTCGCCGCGAGGAGTACGCGGAGTCGACGGGGGAGCCTGCCTGCCGGGTCTGGACTGCGGTAAGTTCGAACTAAGGTACGTCGACTTCAGCTACGTTATTCACGTAGCTGAAGTTGCGTACCTTAGTTCGATTTGGGGGTTTAGTGTAGACCAAGCCTCAGAGGGGTAGCCGTGTTAGTCTGAATCTGTAAAAAGCAACAGAGGGTCCTGTGGCACCTTTGAGACTAACAGAAGTACTGGGAGCATAAGCTTTCGTGGGTAAGAACCTCACTTCTTCAGATGCAAGTGCATCTGAAGAAGTGAGGTTCTTACCCACGAAAGCTTATGCTCCCAGTACTTCTGTTAGTCTCAAAGGTGCCACAGGACCCTCTGTTGCTTTTTACAAAGTAACAGTTATTATTTAGCTTTGCTTTTTAGCTACTTTAAAATCTCTTCTGTATCTGAAAAGCACTTTAAAATGCTTAGTTTGATACTGTATTGAACCTTGACAAAGGGGAGGGTTGATGTGTGAGGAACATACACCTTTCTTTGTCGTGAGGCTAGATCTGTAATTTTAAGTTATTAATTTCAATTTTTGATGTGAATGTATGTTATGTGGAAAATGGCAACATCATCTACCTGCTTTTACAAATACCCACTGTGCTATCCATCTGCCAGCATTCAAGAAAAAGAACTATAAGAAGTAATGTTCTCCTTAAATATAATGCTTATTGTTTTACTTCTATTAAATATTATAAGCTCTAATATAGCCAAGCTTATCACTGTGACTAATAATATAGTTGAGGGATGAATCTTCGTCTTTTCCTAAATATATAATGTGATGTCACTATTTTCCCTCTTTGAGGTACCAGAATCCAGGACCTACAACTTTGATCATAGAAACTATTGCTGCTGTTGCTGCATTGCTGGACCGGCTCACTTTAGATTTAGGTGCACAAAGATGAAACAATATGATTATTACAGATGAGGCTGTAATAAGAATGTGTGTACCACAGATTCTATAAATAAATAGCAGCAGATTTACAGCAGATTTTAACAATCCTGCTACATACACCTGGCTTATAAAATATCATCCTAGACTATTAAAAAATTGAACTGAGAAAATGTTAAGTCTATATTTTGGAAAAGAGAAGTTTGAATTTCTTGTCTGAACAATTTTCATACCTATTTAAACTACTAGTGAATGGTAGGTAGTCACTTTCTGTACATGCAAACAAATGTGTATTAAGCCATTTGTTATTCCAATCAGCTTTTGTTCTTTGTACTGTGAAATAACCATAAATGAAGTAAATTAAAATTTAACTTACTAATATCATTTTATCTCTATTCAGAATAAACTGGATTGTAGGAAACACCCAAATTTGAATAAAAACTGATCCTCTTCTCCCTTAAAAACAAAGCTTCCTGAAGGGCATAGACTCATAGACTCATAGACTTTAAGGTCAGAAGGGACCATTATGATCATCTGGTCTGACCCCCTGCATGCTGCAGGCCATAAAACCGTCCCTACCCCTTCCCTGGACTCTGCTGTTGAAGTCCCCAATCCTGTTTTTAGTGACTGCAATCGGCAGAGACCCTCCTGCTAGAGATCCCTGCCCCATGCTGTGGAGGAAGGCGAAAAACCTCCAGAGGCTCAGCCAATCTGCCCTGGAGGAAAATTCCTTCCCGACCCCAAATGTGGCGATCAGTAAGACCCCGGGCATATAGGCAAGAGTCTCCAGCCCGACCCCGTTAGCCATTATACTATTTACCCACCATTGCTTGGCTTTCCTTGACTACTATGTTTTACCATTAAACCATTCCCTCCATAAACTTATCTAACTTTATCTTAAAACCAGACAGGTCCGTCGCCCCCACCGTTTCCCTCGGTAGGCCGTTCCAATATTTCATCCCTCTGACGGTCAGAAACCTTCGTCTAATTTCAAGTCTGAACTTCCCCACGGCCAGTTTGTATCCATTCGTTCTGGTATCCACGTTAGTACTAAGCTGGAATAATTCTTCTGATTTATGATATACATGTGTCTTTTGTGGCAGATACGGTAGCTGAATCCCACAGTTAGTCATATCTACCAATATGGGAGTACTGTGATCATCTAGTCTGAACTCTTGCAAAACACTGGCCATAGAACTTCCCTGAATTAGGTCCTGTTTGAACTATATCTTTTTAGCAAAAATATCCAATCAAGTTGTTCCAGTGGCTAATTGCCCTCATTGTTTATAAAGTTGTTCCTTATTTTCAGTCTGAGTTTGTTTAGCTTCAGCTTCCATCCACTGGATCTTATGCTTTTCACTAGATTGAAGAGCCCATTATCAGATATTGGTGCCCTGGTAAGTACTTATAGACTGTGATCAAATCACCCCTTAACCTTCTCTTTGTCAAGATAAATAGATTGATCTCCTGGAGTCTGTCACTGTATTTCAGGTTTTCTAATCCTTTAATTGTTCTTGTGGCTCTGCTCTGACCCTATCCAGTTGAACAACATCCTGTCTGAATTGTGGACACTGGAACTGGACACAGTATTCTAATAGTAGTTGCACCAGTGCCAAATACGGCAGAAATACACTCGCCGTACTCCTACCAATGTTCCCCTATTTATACAACTACAGGTCACATTAGCTCTTTTGGCTACAGAATTGCACTAGGAGCTCATGGTGAGCTTATTATCCACTCTGGCCAAAAGTTTTACATTTTTAATATAGATTCTTCTAATTATTTAGCTTGAGTATAATATAATTTTTTTGTTGCAAACCATTAAGGACTTCACATTTTTTCCCAGTGGTCACTGGCTATTTAGTTTAAATATTCCATCCTGTTTTTATTTAAGTCACACACATTTTAATGTTAAAATAGTGCACTGATGTTAAACTAAAGTTAACACTGATAATGATTGGTTAATAGTACATTGCTAGATGTGATGTTAACAGTGTCTACTCTAAACTGCAATAGATGCAAGTGTGACCTACCACCTAATTTACGTGTGTACAGTGAAAATGTATATTGCTTTTACAATAAGTTGTTCATTGATATTGTGACATTAACCACTGTCTTCAATGGAAACTGACCCCTCTCCTGTGCCCCTTTTAACCCTGACCCAGTTCAGGTGATAAAGGCCAGGAAATAAAGTTCAGTCTCTTAGTAGCGCTCCAATGTGTCACATATTTCATATATCTTCCAATTGTACTTGAAAATATCCATCCTCCTTTATAGCAGCTGATTGCCCCAGTGCCTCTTCCTAGTTTGTAACATAATCTGGAAGTTTGATGTTACCCAGGGCTTTGTAAATTCTACATGAAAGTCTCTCGTATATTGTGACACTGATAGACTAGCTAATTTGGCTATGACCCGTAACAACAAGAGACATTGAAATCTAATCATGACAAAGAGACATAGGCGCCGACTCTGTGGGTGATCTGGGGTTGCAGCACCCACGGGGAAAAAATAGTGGCTGCTCAGCACCCGCCAGCCACAGCTGATTGGAGGTGCCACCCCGATTAGCTAATTGGAAGCTGGGGGAGGGGTTTGGGGGAAGGTGGAGAGCCATGAGTGGGTGGGGGCCTCTGGGAGGGAGCACAGTGGAACCAGGAAGAGACAGAGTGAGGGTGGGGACTTGGGGAGGTGGGAGCAGGAAGAGGTGGATTGGGGGTGGGGCCTCGGGGCAGAGTGGGGGTGGAGCACCCCTGGGGAAAAGAAAAACTCAGCGCCTATGCAAAGAGAAATACTAGACTAGCAATCGTCAACTCATTGATTTGTAGTAATAGCATCTACCCTTGATTTCAAGTGTATTTGTTTGTGTTTACCTATATCTTGTTAGAAATTTAACACTCTAAACAGATTAGTTTGTAGATACTAATTCCGTTTCATGTCTTAATTACCTTAATTATGTATGCGACTATGTCCAGTTAACCTTAAGATCAAAGGTGTAAGGTACTGCAGGAAACTAATATTATCTACTTTGTTTTCAGTGTAACTACCTATGCTATAATGAAGTACCAACTATTTGCCTTGTGTGAATGAATGCAACTAGTTTACCTGTGTATGCATAGGAAATAGAAGATTGTCTGTGTACCATTGCTTTGAAGCTAATCTGCACTGCCTATTCTTCCTCAGGCAAAGGTCCTGTTGTGACAAGAGACTTGTCAGCTTGCTAGAGAGCTATAAAGGAAAGCACTGGGCCTGATTCATCTCTAGTCTGCTTAAACTTTGAACAGGGAAAGTATAAGTTGTAAGATGAAGATCTTCCAAATAATTATTTGGAATAACCGGGAAAATACTTGGAAAGACCTTAACAGACTTTACATCTAAGCTAACTTTGGGTTCTGACCTGTTGGAAGGATTCCAGATTTTTTTTATAAGCCAGCAGTTTATTCCAACACTACTGCTATCCTGAACCATGAACACTGGAAGTCCCTGGTATGTATATTTATCTTTTAACTATTTGCAACTCTCGTCTTTATTTTTCTTTTTTTTTAATTATTAAACTTTTAGTTTTAGTTTCTAAAGGATTGGCATCAGCATGATTATTGGGTAAGATATGAGACTCATATGGACCTGGGGATAAGTGTCTGGTCCTTTGGGATTGGTGAACCTCACATATGGTGAATCAGGTTTTCAGTAACCCCTCACTATATTAGACTCTGTTTAGGTGGGAGCCAAGAGCTGGAATGCATAAAGGGGACTATATTTGGCTTCTTGTTTACCCGTGTGGTATTACAGAAGCTATTGTGTTACTGGCTTGGTGAATCGAATTATAGAATAAACCATCAGTTTTGATGATTGCATGCCCTATTTCTTGCAGTCTGTCCTGAGTGTAGCATTCTCAGTGTGGCCTACCCAGGCACCCTGGGCGCACATTTATTTAAAAATATAAAGTACTTCCACCAGAATCCTTCATTTGTCACTGTTTCAGTGATTAGATTGGTTTAATGAGGGTCTGTATGAATGACTAAATTTCCCTGTTAAGCAAAATTTATGCAATATGTCTTTCATGTCATAGCCAAAGACAGCTACCTTTCCTGGCTCCTGTTTAGTACCTGTGGCTCTTCCATCTCCTTCATTCAGCCATGCACGATTTGCCTGTTTGTGCCCCAGATGCAGCTGATTCACGGGCTGATACCTTTTCCCCCAACCTTGATCAATGCTCTCTGGTTCTGGTTCCTGGAGGACACCAAAGTTTTCTGCTTTTTACAATAAGCACAGACTGCCAGATCCCTCTGGTCTCTCTCATTAGCTGGTCTTTTCTCCTTGCTAGTATTTTCAGGATGGTTGCACCCATCAAACCTCTTCAGCTTATCAACTAATTTTGTATGTATGTGCACATGCTTCTTAGGACCGTGAGGGTCTCTATACTGGTTCCTCATCGTTCTTTTGGCATAATTGTACCAAGCCTCTGGGCACTGATTTAGTAACACCCCAAGATGAGTTGTACTCTATGCATATGTCGTCCATGTGCTCAATTCTGCTGCAGTGGAAACACTTCCAAAGCTATTGTGCCACATTTAAAGCATAAATTGGGATGTCCTTGGTGGTACTTACCCCACCACACCCTGCTTACTACAAATTGTTCATACTTGGCTGATTCCATAGGAAAAACAATTGTCCCAGGACAAAATTGTTTCTTCATTACAGGTAGATCTGGGTGAATAGTGCAATATGTTTCCCATTAATATTCACTCACATTGTAATGCTGGCAGACCAGGTGCAAGCTCATGCCAAGGCCCCAGGCCTCAAGGAATACTTAGAAATGCATATCTGGAAGCCAGTCTCATGTACCTGTGTGTTAGCATTATCAAAACAAATATTAGATCTCAAATTTATAAGAGTGTTATAAAATGCTTGTAGGATGCTTCATGTGTTGTTCTGACTCACATTAGAACATGAGGTATAGTTAACCGCAAACACTTATCAGCATGACCTTGTAACTAAGTAACCCATCAAATGAGAATGAAGCTGGTAATGCAAATTCTCTTACAAAATATGTTAAATCCTGTTCATTAAATCAAATGACTCGTGTGTGAGATCAAGGATCAAGACTTTAAATGCCTTCCTCCCCCTCCCTCCATCCATGAAGAAAGGACCTGTGTGGGAACTGTTGCTATCAGCTTGGTTTCTGTGAGAAGCTATAAATATGGACAAGGAAAAATTCTTTATCACTAGACTGCTTGGATTATAACAGGGCAGAATAACTGAATGGGAAGACTGAGATTCCCAGAGTTACTCTGGGTAGCCTAAAATACTTTTGGGAAACTGGCAGATTACTATATCTCTGCTACCTTTTGAAAGTATAGGCTGTGACTCACCTGTACATATATATTTTTTACCTGCTTTAACCTCTCAATAACTCATTCCCTTTTCTTAGCTAGAAAACCTTTAGTTAGTTTACTATAGAATTGGCTATCAGTATTGTCTTTGTGAGATCTAGAAGCAATTGACCTGGGTGTGTGACTGGCCTCCTGGGACTGGGTGTAACCTGGAATATTTGATTTTTGGTGTAAGTGACTGTATATTACTTAGTCCAGCTTGCTTGGGTGGCAAGATAGACTGGAGTGTTTAAAGAGGATTGTCTGTGACTCCACTGTAGTATTTTGGGAGTTCACATTTGGTACTGGGCTGGCAAATTCTAATTATAGAACATACTACCAGTTGGGTTGTCTGCCCTGCTTTTGACAGTCTGCCCTGATGTAGGCTGTCATGGAAGTGAGCCACTCCAGATAGTGACGCACAGGTATTTAAATTGGATTGGTCATGTGCTGTGCCTTTTAACGTTTGTTTTTCCACCAACATTTAAGTGATCAAGTTGATGCACATTTGCAGAAACCAAATTGCATAGTTATACATACTAATATCTGAGGCAACTGAATTTTTAATTTATACCTGTGAACTTTTGTACATTCATATACTCAAATGATTCTTGCAGTCTCATCCAATTAGGGAACCAAAAATACAATGTGTCTCTTCTGACCAATGAGAGCTAAGCAACACAGCCTGGTTTTTAAGTACTGAGTATTGCATGCTTGTAGCAAACTGTTCATGATCAATCCACAGAGATATTTTTAAGACATAAAAACGTGAGTAAATTCAGCTGACTAATATCCTTTGACAAAATTGTGGTCTGATCATGGATAGTTGACAAAGAAGGAAAACCAGTCTTATTTTAGACAGGGCAAAGGAAGTTCTACCAGTAAGCAAGAAGATAGATACTTGTGAATTGCAGTGGAGGGGGAGAGGACAATACCACATCTAGTAGACAGATGCCCTGTAGCAATTTGGCTACCTCCTCTCTACAGATGATGCTAGCAAGTATAATTAAGGTTACAGATCTGTCACAGAGGTCACGGATTCTGTGACTTTTATGAGACTGCCGTGACTTCTTGAATATTCCAATAATTCAGCCCCGGGCAGCAGGGCTTGGGTTTCAACAAATCCATGATTTATTGTTTATTGCCCTCGTCTTGTCCGTGACTTTTAATAAAAAATACTTGTGCCAAAATTGTAGCCTTAAGCATGATGAATCTGCTTCATGTGTTTTGAAGTGCTCACACACACGAGGCTAGTTTGCATGTAAAGGCTATGTACAAAATATTACATCTACACTATCAGACATGTCCGTTTTATATCTTCATAATCAATGGGTGTCTATTTGGGATTATGAAAATCCTTAATGTAATAAAGTGAGACAATCTTGACCTTTATGTCAAGTATACATCTGAGCAGTTTTTGTGTACTGGTTAGGTAAATAACAGACAAGAGTCTGATAATGAAAATCCTGACACTACCCCTAATAAACTTAGGTACTGATGAGCCTATTGTCATAATAACACTTCTTCATCACTAATCCCTGAGCCTGCATATTTTACTTATATTTAAGAGTTTAAAAATAGTTATGCAAATTACTGATCTATATATAATTACATTCTAAACAGTTCTTCATTATCTAGACTTTTTGTAGGTAATTACAGGTATTTTGATAAATAACTTGTTCTTTTGATCCTTCACCATACATCTGAGATGTAAAAGGGTGTTAATGTTTTACCACTCATTAGCAAACTTAAATTATATGTAGAATTAATCTTTTTAAGTAAGTGAAGAAAAGTTCCATTTCATCATTATCAGAGCCAGGTGTAATCTGCTTCTGTATTTCCTGTAGGACATATGCTATAAAGTACAGCATCTAATATTGAAAACTGGAAATAGAAAATGGCATCACTTCATATATTCATAGATTTGAATGCCAGAAAGGACCATTGTAATACTTAAGCTGAACTCCTGTGTAACATAGGCCATAGAACTTCCCCATAATAATTCCTAGAGAAATCTTTTAGGAACATATCCAATCTTGATTTTAAAAAATGTCAATAATGGAGAATCTACCATGTTGCTTGGTAAATTGTTCCAGTGGTTCATTATTTCCCCCATCAAAAATGTACACCTTATTTCCAGTTTGAATCTGTCTAGATTAAATTTCCAGCCATTGGATTGTTAACTTTTCTCTTCTAGACTGAAGAGCACATTATTAAATATTTGTTCCCCATGTAGATATTTATAGACTGTGATCAAGTTACCTTTTAACCTTCTCTATATTAAGCTAAATAGACTCAAAGAGCTCAGTCATTATAAGGCACGTTTTCTAATCCTTTAAATATTCTCGTGGCTCTTCTGTGAAACTTCTCCAGTTTATCAGCATCCTTCTTGAATTGGGGGCACTAGAATTGGGCACAGTATTCCAGCAGTGGTTACACGATTGTCAAATAGAGGTAAAATAACCTCTCTACTCCTATTCAAGATTTTTCTGTTTATGTATCCCAGGATTGCATTAGCTCTTTTGGCTACAGTATCACACTGGGAGCTCATGGTCAGACCCCCAGATCTTTCAAGTCGGGATATTTTTTTTAGCTATAACATTCTACTGAGGTTCTCCAGTGTCGTCCTTAATCATAGTGTAATACAGCTATGAAGGAAGAACGGTGGTGTGGTTAAGACCCTAAAATGGGACTCAGGAAACCTGGGTTCAATTCTCAGCTTATCCACAGCCTTCATATGTGACCTGGGGCAAGCCACTTTAGCTTCTCTGTGCCTCAATTTTCCATTGTAAAACAGGGTTAACACTTCCCTACCTCTCCAGTGTTGTAAGCAGAAAAGTGAGTAGGAGGTGATCAGTGGCTGTATAGTAGTTAGATATGTTCAGAATCCCCAAACCAAAACTTTCATTGTTCTATAACAAGGAATAGCTTTTAGAATGGCAGAAGGGCTTCAGAAGTGAAACAGAGGAAAGGCAGAGCAAGTGAACATATATTTCAGATTTCCCTCCTTCAGTTTAAGTCACAATTTGTGATCAAGGTCATTGCATGTAGGTGATAGGAATAAAATACTGACTTGATCTGAGTGCCGTTTTGCACCTTTTGTTCATCGGTGATTTTTACTTTTGCCATGTAGCTGTGAATACCTTGTGCAAGAGAAGACAAATATAAAACCATATAGCAACTAACTTTGCTTCTATAAAACACCTGCTTATATGCTGAATGTTGTTTTAATTATACAAATACCCTTATGACAAAGGCTGTAATCACTCTACTATAAATTAACATGCTTTTGTTCTATAATGTGATCATATTATTTATGCGCTGTAAATGTCCATATTGTTGCTGGATGTACATTCTTAATATGTGAAATATGCTGAGCACTTCTTTATATCTAGGCCAGCATTTCCCAGTGTGACATATGCACCCCACTGAGGGAGCACAAAGGACTGGCCATGATGGGCATAAGATGAATAGGCCTTTAATAACATATGGTGTGCTGAAGTTGGATGCAGCTAGTTCCCAAGATTGAGAAACGCTGACATGGACCACAAATGAGATGCTTATGGTATTGTAATAAGTTATCCTACCCTCATTAGCTGAGTAGTGGGTGCATGTGGCTTGGGACAGGCTGGTGGGTGGTGGGGGGAATAGAAACTAAAATCAAGTGTTTTGGAGTGACACTTTAGATAGCCTGCTGTTGGGTAACAACAACTGTGTGAGGAGTCTGGTTAGATTATAGGACATTTAGTTTTTAAGATAATGTCTCACTTTATTGGGATACCTGTGATACATTTATAGATAAAATAGGACATGAATGTATTTGATATCATTTGTTGGTCATTCTGTATTTTACAATCTTTTTTCCAATCTAATATCATATCTTCATATGTTCATACAATAACATTCCATTTTGTTCTATTGTATATAACATGCTTCAATCACTAACAACTCTGATTTTTTGTTTTCCTATTTGCTAGACAAAGTGTGTGTGGGGGTGCGGGGAGGAAGGAATCTCTTTCTCACAAAAGGGACACTGATGGTGCAACCAAATTACTAGATGTTCATAGAGGATGGAAATCTGTTTTGATGACTCATATTACAGCTTGTGCTGTGGATAATCTAGCTAGCTACGACAACAGATGAGATGCTTCATTGGCTCATCTCAAAAGTGCAATGTAACTCTAGTTAAATGTCATTCTAACCTGCGCTATGACCCTATTTTTTTTTTTAACATAAAGATACCTCTGCAAAATGAACCAAGTTTCATGGATGATTTTACTGAATTATTTGACTGCCTACATTTGGAGCTGTTTCTATGTAGATTATTTGGCTTGAAAAACTACAGCATAACATTGAGTCATAAAGATTACTGTTGACACTCCATGGAGTGCAAGCTGCCTTTTGGGGAAAAAGATGAAAGTGTACATATGAAGTTGGGAGATTACTTTCTGAGAATGACGACTCCTCAGAAGGCTTTAAAGGACATTAATGTTGGAAGGACATCCATTTGTTAGGACTTGTTACAGTTTCCCATCTATTTGTTAATTTTCAGGTATACAAGAAGCAGGACACTTGCAATGACTATAGTGTGTATAATGAAATCCATAGCTTCAGAATGATGATCTACTTTTGTGCTGCTTGCATGTTAGCTATATTATTTACCACCAAAAGAAATCTTCAATATTCTTCCAAAAAAAAAAAAAAAGGTACTTTCAGATGAGAACTTGAACAGTGACATGACTTGCCACTCCCAATGGGTTATTTTTAGAATCCCAAAATGGCACAATGGTTATTACTGTGGTGAACATTAGAAAGAAAGTGAGACACCTTTCTTCTTATGTCAGTGAATAATAGAACTGGAGGGTAAAAGAAAATATTCAATGTTCTGTCACTTCAAGACCTATGAGAGTGTCTTGGATTTAGTACATCCCAGCTATCTGAATTGCACATGCACGTGATGGGTGTAGTGGGTTACGGCCCTGGATTTATCCAGTCCATATGCATATATGCACTTTGTGTCCTAGACGGAAATTAACTATTTACTATTTTCTTGGAAATGACATGCAGTGCCCGGACTGACCACAGTGTCCAGTTCTTATTTGCCCACCCCTAGGAGGGCTGCTTTGTCCCAGCCTTGCAATGAGCTCCACACTGGGGTAGGGTTCTGCCTGAGTACAGATATTTGCAAGGCTAAGGCTTTAGTTAATTCTGAGCTGTTTAAAAAATTAGCTAAAAAGGGTATTGATCTGTTTTTAGAATCTGAGACTGGTTTCCCATTACTTTTGAGCTTTACACAATTTGAAACTTAGTTCCTGAAGGAAGACACTATTCTCCAGCCAGCAGGAGTGTAACAAGATATAAAAGAGATCTGGCATGTAGGAGCTTACTGGATTCCTGCCTATCACATGTCTGATCTGGGTGGGGTTATAAAAAGAATAAGAAATCTGGTGCAAAGGTACCTTAAGGAAAGAATATGAACATCTCTCCTCCTCACTGGCTGAAGCTGGAAAGGCCTTGGGTGTTTATTACCCATTAGTTTGAGCTAATTTTTTTTGTCCTGGTTTTGATTTTGGTAACAAAGCAAGATCTGAGGAAAAGAGTGTGCAGTGACCTGTAGCTCAGGGTTTTAGGTTTCCTTCCTTGGCTGATGAGTTTGTACACTGGTTTGTATAGAGTAGTGTAAAACAGCATACTCAGACCATTACAGCTAACATCAAGAAAAAATGTAAGTATTGATGGAAAAACAACTAGATATCTCGTTCTTGGATGAACTTTATAAAATAAATGAAAACATTGCATCTTTATAAAATAAGGTCCATGTTGTGCAAAACCATGTAGGACATAATAAACACAATTATTTTTCGTGCCATAGATATAAACACAATCCATGATATGTCAAGCTTTCACTAAGAAAGAAATTTGATGTGAGCACAGTACCTAGAGGTCAGATATTGCTTCCATCAGACTATAAATGGCAGCAAGACCTACACATTTTACAAGAAGTGTATTTATTTTTTATACAGTGCCATGTGTGGGCATTATAGAGCTTTACAAATGAATAACATATGTCAGGTTCCTGTCCAGAGGAATTAACAACAATATGAGTTGTTAAAAACAATCCAACAAAAAACCTCCCTCATTTCCTTTCTCTTCTCCTGGCAACTCACTTATTAAAACTGAGAGGACCTCATGGATACAAGGTCAATGCCACTCTGATCATATGCCCCACAGCTACGTATTAAACCTTTTTCCTTTTTAGTGACAAGGTGAGAATTCTTCCTGCACTTAGGAAGCTGGGCAATATAGGCTATGACTTGTACAGGCCCCTTTATTCTGAATTATCAAAAACAAACCAACCAACAACCTCGGAGTATACCTATCCTGTTTCTTCTTACTCAACCTCTCCTTTTAACAGGAAGATGGGAATTAGCACAGCCAAGAAACTTGCAATGCATTCTATTACTCACATAGCCGTTTTTCTGCTGAATTACTATATTATTTTTTTAAATTTCAAGTTCATCCCATTGGAAAAAAATACAGGAAGTAGCATTTTCTGTGGCTTTAAACATCCTGCCACTTGAACTGTGGGTTGAGAATTTAAAAGGAAAATGCTTCACAGTTTCAAAAGCAGCATTTTAAATTTCAATATCAAGGTTGCTGCTGCTGCTTCTCTCTGAAAACGGAACATTAACTGTACCGAGTTAAGTAATACTTTATGGTGTTATATATTGCCTTTTGCTTTCAGTCTTTTGAAGATAATTTGATCCTTCCTGCAAGCAAGCAAGCAGCTAACAATTATCCTCAGACTCCCTGCTACCACACATTGGTGTTTTGCCTACTTTGTCAAGTTAAGGATTCAGTACTTATGCACAGAATAGAGAAACAGTCTAGCTTTACTGAATTCAGCAATTCTACAATACCTAACAGCTGGAGTGATCCAGGCATCCCTTTCTATATTTCTTTTTTTTAAAGTGAACCTGTACCAAGCAACAGCTGCATTCAACCATAACCCAAACTACATGAGTACAAACCATATCTCCTCTAACATATACCAAATCAGAGGTACTATTAACTTTTTTTTTTACTTGGATTTCAGCTTTTATTTTATTTGTTCCATTTCTGGGGTTTAAGGTACATCTAAAATGCATAGTACTTCTTATATAGGGTCTGTGTGTTCTGCTGCAATATTACCAGGTGAGTTCACTTGATGGAATTACAGTCTAGATATCTTTATTCTCTGTGTTCAATAAATAATTCCAAAATCATCTTTAGTTAACCTGGTCAAAAATCAATTTTCATCCAGTGGTAAATTTAATTGTTCTGAAATTTGTGTGCCCCAAATTGCGGTGAACCATTTTTTTTAATGGGAAGCTCTGAAAAATTTCAAATTAGAAATGTCAGTGTCTTGATATCAAACTGACCCAATCTGTCCACTGGCGCTATCAGTCCCTCAGGGCAGCTGTAGTTTTCATACTGCATGCCCCATTCTCCTCTATGAGGTGGGCTTCCTAGCTGGACTATGGGTCATGGTACTCCTATTGTTAACCAGGGTTTTCTGAACCCAAAGCTCTTGGTTTACTCTTTTCAAGGTGGTGTTAGGAAATAAATCAATGGGGACTCAGCATGTTCATCTGATAAATGGTTGGTATAAATAGTACAAAGCAGAGTGCTTTCACTTTAAAGCTTTTACTTTATTTATTCTGCAGCACATATACACACAAACAACAGATTAGCGCACCGGAAATCTATAGTTATCCACAAGGTCTGGAATGGTCTTCAAGTGGGTCAACAACAGATTTCCGCTTGCTGGGTCTTCCATCTGCTTCTGGGGAATCTTAAGATGGAGTCACCGAAGAATCCACTAGTCTCAGACATTTCCCCGCTTTTTATGCTCAAAGTGTTACAATAGTATGTCAATCAAAATGTGAAAATAAAAGGGGGGGAAGTTATGATTTTAAGCCATACAGCTGTGTTTCTACATCAAATATAGCCAGACATCCTGTTTTTCAAAGCTGCATACTTTCGCAATTTTAAAAGCAAACGGAACAGGATGGCAGCAGGGTCATAGTCATTCAACTTGCTACCGTCTGGCTTGCCTAGTTATGCTAACGCTGCTAGAAAGGCCTTATAGCTGCTTCTGGCAATAAGCAGGATGATTGATATTCCAGTTACTGCCAGTTACCTCGGCATTTTGCTGTGGCTGACAAAATCTCCCCAGACACCACGATGAATCATGGCAATTCAAACAGAGGGAAGACTTCAGTGTATCAGGGAGAGGTGTAGTCCTGCCAGGAAGCTTGGCCCATAGAGGAGAATGGAGGTATGAGGCATCACAGTTGCACAAGCAGATACAATTTGGCTCAGTTCAATATTAATGTGTATCAATTCAGTTCAACAAACCAATATGTTTCAATTTGGGTTGAGTCAGCCCAAAGCAAAATATTTGACAGTTGTTCCAAGAGAAATTTGAAAAAGTTGGCTGAAAATTGATTTTTTCCTGAAAATTTGATTTTTGTGGAAACTACATTTTTTATAACAAATATTTCAATAGAAAATTATTGACTGGCTCTAGTCATTTGGTTGTTTATTGTCATTATTTTCCTCACTTGCTCTGGTTGATGTCACAAGTTATGTACAGATGAAACTGTTTTTGTGTTGAGTACTCAAGTATCTGCAGCTTCACATGAGCCATTTTCCATCTGATGTTTATATTTGATACGGTCTGGGTTTTACTTGGGAACCCATAATCACTTGGGCCTTGACTGGATCTAGGCCAATTTGGACTCTGCATCCTCATACTACGGTTTCTGTGAAAAGATTTCAGTGACCTTGGCATTTCTGTCATGACCTGATTTTTCTCTTCCTTCACCCAATGCTATTTCACTTCTGTGGTAAGTATACAGATAAATACAAAGTCTCTGTGTGTCAGTTATTAGTCAATTCTATGATAGCTTAGTTCAGGGAGTTTCAAAAGTAGTCAGCATTGGACTAACTCTGATCTAATTGAAGTCGATGGAAGTTTTACTACGGACTTCCATCAAAGCAGTATTAGGTTGAGCACTTTTACAAATTCCACCCTATATATGTTGTTTTTGTTCAATAAGAATAAATTCCTGTTTCCGATGTTTATGTAATGTTCTATGAAAAAACTTGCATTTTTAAAGGGTTTAAAACTTTTAAAAACATTTTAAAAGTTTGTATTGAAGCTATTCTGAATCATCATAAACACAGGAATTTGTATTGGTCACTGTTTGTATTACTTGTTTCCAGCAGGCATGACATCTTACTTAGCTTTTCTCAAGTGGAACCAAAGGCAGTCGAGAATTGTGGCCAAAAGATCAGCTTCCTTTCAGCATTCATCTTCGTGCACAAGGAGCTGAGTACTTTAAGAATGCTTTTGTCTGCCTATGGTTGGCTCTTGTGGGGTGCGAACACTGATGTTGTTATTTCAATGATTGTTTGTTTGTCTGATACCCACCTTCATCTCCTAGAAGCATCCCACAGTAGATGCTGATTGTCAGTAATACTTTTATTTTCAGAAAGATGCCAACGTACATGGCCAGCTGTCACAGCTACATGTAGGCTTTAATGTCCACTGCTGTAATACAAATAATTAATAATAAATATAAGCATCAGGGAATGCTTATTTTTATGGGCCTGATTCTTCCACCTTTAGTCATGGTCAGTAGTACCTTACTCCACAAGTAGTCCTATTGACATGAATCGGAGTACATATGAAGTAAGGTACTGCTGAGCATGAGTGAGGGTTGCAGCTATATATCTGCATAGCAGAGAAGGTGCGCTTTTATCATCAACAGGTTGGCTTGACATCCACACCTGTTAAATACTGTTTGTTCCCATGGGTCTGCAATGGTGCATGTCTAGACATGATCAGTATAAATATTTGGATATGTCCTTGTCTATGGAAATAGAAGTTCAGCCATGAATGCTCAGCTTTTGCCAAGAGAGGCTAGTGTATGCGTTTACCTCATCATTTTATGAGCAGCTTGCAGCTCCAAGAGAAAAAATTCAGATGTGCACATCCACCCTCATCTCCATGGTATCTCAAAGAAAGTGAAGTTCTAGAGAACATCTGCAATAGCCAGTCTAATTGCTGTGCTTTCCCATTACACTATTTAGCCCATGTACTTGCCATTCACAGTACAGCACAGAAGCTCCAGAGCACTTACTTCTCTTTGGGCTGCGTTTCATCATAATAGCATAAACTCATAGTGAGCAAACACCAAGTATTCAAGTATTTCCTAAAAGGACTATGCTGGCAATTTCCAGGAACTTGTCACCTTTACACAGCTCAACTTAAACAACAAAAATGTTCAAGAAAATACCTTGATTTTATTTTTACTGTTGTGGCAACTCTATTTGGAGAAGCAAAGTTCAAAATTATGGTGATGTTTGGCAAAAGTAATGGTGATAACTAACACTAATTATCACGTGGAGCTAACATGTAGAAAATGTTAATATTAAACATGGGCTAGATTTTAGCCACAGATCTAAGCCTGAAACTCTCATTGCCCATTCCTTTCGAATGGGGCAGCATGCTCCCTTTGGTACACCTCACAACTCACAGGCTAATGGAGTATAGGGAGGGCCACAGTCTCTCCTCCTCTCTATCCTTTTTTTTTTTTTTTTTTTTTTTTGAGCCAGCTTGCATCCTCAGGGTAAGTCAGAGAGTTTTAAGGCCAGTAGGAACTACTGGATCCTCTAGTCTGACCTCCTGTAGTGCACCCACCCACTAAACCCAACAATCAAAATTAGATCAAAATATTCCAGCCCCCAGGAGACTACATATGGAAGCAATATTCCCTGTTCCCCCCAAATGCAGGGAATATGATGATGGATTATTTTGCTTTCTAGGGATGTGCAACAAGGGAAAAGGCTTCTTGCATTCTCCCTCATCCCTTCCAGCCCATTCTAGGCATAAGGACAACTTAGTCTATGAGCATTATCAATATTTCTTTTAACAAAATTAATCAGTGGGCTTCCTGAATTTCATAGACACAACTTTTACTGTCTCTCAGAATTCATTTTCCAAGGGTTGGGGAAGTGGGCCTCTTAGTAATAAAAGGTTTCAGGTTCCTCCCCCTTCTTCAAAAGACTATATGCAGGTATGTAGTGGGGAGGAGAGTAGAGAAGTCTTGTTTCCTAATTATTGTTTCTCTTAAGGAAGGTAATAACTACTAAAGTTGGTTCAAACAGTTTTGACAAAATGAAATTTCATTGAAATATGCTCTTTCGTTGAAGCCAAAACATTTTGTGGCAATGTATCAATTTTGATGTTTTCATTGTGAAGCTTTTTGGTCCAGAGTTCTCTGGTCAGTTCTGTGTGACAGAGTGCGAGAGCGAGCACAGATCAAATAGCTCAGGTTTTCAATCCGAAAATGGGACATTTTGACACAACTCCTGTGACGGTGCACCCCATAAGGCTTTATGGAAATATGCTTATGAATGTGTGTGTGTGTGTGTGTGTGTGTGTGTGTATGTATATATATATATATATATATATATATATATATATTAATTAACTGGAATATGTTTTATGCTACATATGCCATGTAACATATCTCTGTAAAGGTTATAATCTACTGAATCTATTCATCCTATTTGTATGCATGTGTCATTGTTGTATTCGAAGTTATGAATATTGGCTGTGTACTTGCTTGATTTCTAAGTAGCCTAGGTAAAGCATTTGGTCAGCTTCTTGAGAAAGGAATGTGCAAATTAAGTGCTCAATCAAGAAACATTTAAAGGACAATGAATCTTGGAAGGCTCCAATCCACATAAGAAGTCTACCTGAGGACATTCAGGGTAGCATGTAAACAATGGCTGCTGCCTGTAAAAACTGAGTCATGGCATGTGACTTGCCCATGTGACTCCAAAACTCCATCTTGGAGCTGGACTTTGCATAGGAGAGAGCAGGAGATCTCCACCCACGAGAGAAAGTCTATTTAAACCCCTGGGAGACCCCTCCATTTTGTCTTCAGCTGACTAAAGATACCCCCAAGGATACCTGAAAGAAACTGGAACAAAGGACAGTAACTACCGGGGGTGTGAGTGATTGCTGGACCCAGACTAGAAGGAGACTAGTCTGTAAAAAGAAGCTTACTGGAACTCCTATGAGGGTGAGGTTTCATCTGTATTCAGTTTTATTACTGTATTAGGCTTAAACTTGCGTGTTTTGTTTTATTTTACTTGGTAATTCACTTTGTTCTGTCTCTTACTACTTGGAACCACTTAAATCCTACTCTCTGTATTTAATAAAATCAATTTTTACTTCTTATTTAACCCAGAGTATGTATTAATACCTGGGGGGGGGGGAACCGCTGTGCATATCTCTCTATCAGTGTTAAAGAGGGAGAACAATTTATGAGTCTACCTGTATAAGCTTTATACAGGGTAAAACGGATTTATTTGGGGTTTGGACCCCATTGGGAGTTGGGCATCTGAGTGTTAAAGACAGGAACATTTCTTAAGCTGCTTTCAATTAAGCTTGCAGTTTGTGGGATGTGGTTCAGACCCTGGGTCTGTGTTGGAGCAGACTGGCATGTCTGGCTCAACAAGACAGGGTGCTGGAGTCCCAAGCTGCTTTCAGTTAAGTCTGCAGCTGTTAGGGGACATGGTTCAGACCTGCGTTTTGGATTTGGGTTTGCAGCAGGCTAGCGGGTCTGGTTCAAACCAGGCAGGGCACTGAAGTCCCAAGCTGCCAGGACAGGAAAGCAGGGGCAGAAGTAGTCTTGGCACATCAGTTGGTAGCCCCAAAAGTGATCCAACCCATCACAACTCCATTTTGTGAAAATATTCTAAAGTTTTTGATTTTGTTCCAGTGTGGTATGAAAGCAAATTTTGAAACCCTGAAAATTTCAATGAAATGGAATTGTCCCCTGAAAAGCTCTAGTCATAATAATTAATCAGCACACATCTCCTCTTAGCTGTTATATGATGTTTTTCGTCTATAGATCTTGGCACTTTATGAATGTCTTAGATAGTCACGCCTGATATTAAGAACCTTTATTCCTACCCTACCATGCAACAAACCTCAATGCCAACTTTGCCCACATATCTACACCAGCAACACCATCACTGGACCTAACCAGATCAGCTACAACATCACCGGCTCATTCACCTGCACGTCCACCAATGTTATATATGCCATCATATGCCAGCAATGCCCCTCTGCTATGTACATTGGCCAAACTGGACAGTCACTACGCAAGAGGATAAATGGACACAAGTCAGATATCAGGAATGGCAATATACAAAAACCTGTAGGAGAACATTTCAACCTCCCTGGCCACACAATAGCAGATGTAAAGGTAGCCATCTTACAGCAAAAAAACTTCAGGACCAGACTCCAAAGAGAAACTGCTGAGCTCCAGTTCATTTGCAAATTTGACACCATCAGATCAGGATTAAACAAAGACTGTGAATGGCTATCCAACTACAGAAACAGTTTCTCCTCCCTTGGTGTTCACACCTCAACTGCTAGCAGAGCACCTCACCCTCCCTGATTGAACTAACCTCGTTATCTCCACACTGATATATACCTGCCTCTGGAGATTTCCATTACTTGCATCTGAAGAAGTGAGGTTCTTACCCACGAAAGCTTATGCTCCCAGTACTTCTGTTAGTCTCAAAGGTGCCACAGGACCCTCTGTTGCTTATTAAGAACCTTCTTATTCAATTAAATAGTACCATGAAAATAAATTCAAAATTTTACTGGAGTATAGTAGACATTTTTTACAATGGGATTAATATACTCAAGCAAACTGGATCTAGTTAGCACGCAACTGTCTGTACTAAATGCAATCTATGGAGAACCCACACCAGAAGACTCAAAAACAATCAATGATGGAAGTAACAAAGACATTAACATCTGCATATCAGTTTCACTAAGGACTTATCTGGATCTTGCAATATAAGAAAATGGGAAAAAATTAACAGAAGCAAAACGTTTATCGAAGGACAAATCTGAGGATAGCAGCCTGAGAACTCATGTTTGGCAATGATATTTGTGGTTTTATCGAAATGAATCACTGCAGAAAATGGCTTAATCTAATAAGTATTTTGGATGAAACTATTTCAGCATGACAAGGATTTAACTTAATATAATTCCCCACCACCCAGATGAGAACATCACGCAGGCCTTTTGTTAATACTCAGTTCATTTGCAGAATCACCTGGTAACAATATGCAAATCTGCACAGCAATAATATCTGTCCATACTTATATTTTAAAAAAGCAATCGTAATGGTAATTTATTTATAAGACAAAATGAACAACCCAAAATAAGCCTAGAGGACTCCAAAGCATAGATTGAATGGACGTGTATCACAATCCCCAAAAGACACATTCATACATCATCGCTGAGAGAGACAGCAGGAGTGAAAACAATTCCTTCTGTTCCAAAGAGTCAAGTGATGAACTGTAAGCTGATTTGCAAGATGTCATGATTTGCCTGATCTAATGCGGGGAGAGGAGGAATGGAAAGCTATAACTAATGAAAGGCACCCTCTGCTGAAACAATCAACAGTGTCTCACTAGAACCAGATGAAATTTTGTAAATTCAAAAATTTGATAAATCTATTCATAAAAGTTTTAAATTGGGATTAAAAAGGGGATGGAGGGAAATTTTCAATGACAATTTAACTTTTTTTTCAGTTTTGACTCGATCTACTTAATATGCACCTTTTTAATCTCTCTCTCCAGGACTGCAAGGCGCACACAATCCTGACTGAAACATCTAAAACAAATCAAAATGTAACTGATAATAAGGCCAACTCTTTGGGAACTAATAGAAGGTTTGTTGTCAGAGGAACAATTGTATTGCTTGTTTGAAAATTGTGAAGTTTAAAGTTGCCTTTCTGTAGTGGAATCACCAAGGAAAGGCGGGGGCAGTACTGCAAGCTTGCTTTCCAACAGGATGAATTACCTCATCCAATGCAGATGTCCCTCTGGGATGTAAATTGGATCCCCCTTGTGTCAATCTGTCCTTTTAATCTCCAGTTCTGATCCAAGCCCAAAGCAAATGTTGCACTGTCACTAAGCTGTCAGAGAGTTATTGCTTTGTAGAGGTAATAAAGATCCTTGGATGTAAGGCTCACTAATTTTAGTTTTTAGTTTCAAATGTAGAGTCTTTATCATCATTACAAGAATAGTTCAAACCTGTTTGTACCTGTTGTGATATCATGATAGTTTTTGTGAAACTCTGGAAGCTTGTCTCTAATGTTCAGTGTCCACGGATGTTACTATAGAGCAGTTTTGCTTTGGTGAAAAGATACCTTCAGTAATAGTGTAATAGTAACACCCCAGCTTCTCAGCTGAACTCAGCAGAAAGCTGAGAGGGATCCCCAGAAAGCTGGCTGTGGCTCCTTGATTCTGGGATCTGTTCTAGTCCAGTCCTAGACTCAGTGTATTTAGAGTATCCCTAAGTGTGCTTTCAAACTGTATCAGCCAGGGCCACCACCAGATGGTAATTGTATTCTGGTCACGCTCCCTTCCTGTTTCCATCGTGCTCCTCCCCCCCGTGCTACACTGAGGTCTGTAGTGGAGGGGGACCATAGGAGTTGGACGTCAGCTGCATTCCAGCTGGGGAATACCTAGCTAGGAAGACTTGGCTACTTCCTGGGCTCTTTGTGTTGCCAGAGCATTGCAAAGAGCCAGACTGAAGCTCAAGATATGGACAACTATAATTGTAATAACAGGCGTATATAAGGCTGTGGTTTCATTAAAATGGGTTAGGGCTTCAGTTTTTTCCATCTTATTTGGATAACTTACACAAAACCAAACTACAGAACATTCTCAGTGCAATTTGATAATGAAGCATGGAATAAAGATGTAAAAGAAAACTACCAGATTTGCTAGCTGAGTCTCCATACTTTTACATACAGATGTTGCTGTTAAAAAAAATCCAGCTTTATGGAGCAACAGGAAATTCTAGACTTTGATAGACTGAGACTATAGTGGGAAATGAAGAAACTCTTAATTCCCTGAAAGTAGGACACAGTGTAGAACATGTTCTAACTTGCAGTATTTTTAAGAGTTGATCCTTACATAGAATCAGACTAGAACTGTTGAAACCATATGTTTGTCTCACGAGTCTATAGCTGTACCTGATATGTCTGTTTATACCTGTACAAAACCCTGTGCATTACAAGGCAAAAGTCTTAATTTTTAATTTAATATTTACTTTTATTTGTTTTCCAGGTATTAAAAGTTGAAGGTGCAGCATTTTTTGTGGATGTTTGCTACCAAAACCACAAACAAAACACAAGGAAATGTACGAACAAAATTACAAATTGGCGACAGCAGATAACATTTTAAAATGGTGGGATTTAAATTACCTTTATTCTGGGATTGATTTGAGTTCATACCATTATGCTGACATGCCATCTGTTTGGGGCATGCAGCCCCTCTTCAGTATGTCAAAGGGAGCAGAATGTACTTTTTGATTAGTAATCAGTGATGACAAGACATACTAAAGCCATTCATCATTTACTTAATCTAGCAGTCACGTGGGCAGGTGAAGCATGACACACATTTGTATTCATAGTCATGTAATAGTAATGACAAGAAAGTGGTTATCTAAATACATAAAATGTGTTGCACACCCTCATCTTACGCAATCTCTTTGACACAGTTTGAGTAACTAGCTGCTTGATAGGCCAATGGCACAGCAATATCAATGAACAGCCCATGGAAGATGATGGCCAGTCACAAGAAGAATTTCTTTTAATGTTTAATTTTTAGATGTTGGATATGGGAGTAGAAATTAAGGATTCTTGAAGGGTGGGGGCAAAATGAATTGGCCTTGCATGTTTTTTGAATAATCCTAATTATTCTCAAATTTGCCTACATGCTTTCAGAAGCCACCAGCTTCCAATGGAAAATTTAGGCCAAATAGTAAGAAACAATGACAGAACTATAAGACTCAAGACAGGTGGCATCAGAGATTCTCTTGTTAGTTTCTGTTGATGGTGGAACTCATATTGATAATTTATCCTGAGTATAGATTTGAGAAACTGATCTGCCTTGGGAGAGGTGGCTGACTTCCAAATGCTTATAGTTTGAAAACAGGGAGAATAAGCCCTGTGGGTTTTGGTTTCTGTGAGCTATATGTAACAGACCCCACAGAATGAGTTTACAGAAGTTGGCTTGTAACAATCTTATGATGGTTCACTTGGAAGATGGATATTGAATCCAGGCCTCCAAGAAACTTCCCCTCCCAAGCCTCTTAACACTTCTGTGGAACTAGTGGTTTCCAAGATCTGTCCTGGGTCCTGATTCGGTAGATTGCTTTCTTGGTATCTTCAATGGCACCAAGTGACAACTACACCCCTCTTCCTCAACTTCAGGGAGGATACTAAGTGGGGAGTAGGGTGACCAGATGTCCCGATTTTATAGGGACGGTCCTGATTTTTAGGTCTTTTTCTTATATAGGCTCCTATTACCCCCCACCCCCTGTCCTGATTTTTCACATTTGCTGTCTGGTCACCCTAGTGGGGAGTAACATAGCCAGGTCACTGGAGGATAGAGGAATGCAGCAGACTCTCTCTACGCTTAGATCACAGGGAGAGGGGAAACTCCCAATGCCATAGAGCAATCACTGCTAGATTAAGGCATAGGCAGTTAGTGCCACATAATCCATAGTGCAGTAGCTGGGAACTGCTAGGGGGTTATGGGGCTTCACTTCCTTAGTGTGCATTTACTGAGGAATCCCTGAGAGATTCTATTTTGTGTTTCTGGTGGAAGGTTTTACTATCTAATTCCTGGTCTGTGATAAACTACTAAATATTGCTATGAATTCTGAGCTCTTTCTAATATACAGAGGTGTATATTGTATTGTTTTGTAACTTCCACTTTTAAAGGAAAACAAGAATAATCAGATAGCTAGTCAGTGTACTACACCCAGTATCTAAAATATGGCATAGCATCTGTTTCATCATGCATTCAGCCTTAGTAACTCCTTTGCAATCCTTAACAAGAGAAGAGAGAACTCACAATAACTAGAACATGTATTTATCAAGATTCTGGTGGGCACAAAGTCTTTTCAATGATGCTAAACTGCTTATTGAATTCATGAGATGAGAATTATTAGCAGAATCAAGGTGGGTGAGGCAATATCTTTTTCTGGAACAACTTCGTTGGTAAAAGAGACAAGCATTTGAGCTTACTCAGAGCTGCTGTTTGGGTTTGGGAGAAGTCCAATAAAATATTACCTCACCTACTGTGTTTCTCTAATATCCTGGGTCCAACACAGCTATAATAACACTGCAAACAAGTTAGCAGAATCACTGATTCAGAATGCAGGTGCCTCCACTGATGATATGGGAGAATTCAAAGAGTACTTGGTGCTTCCTGCCCGAATTTTATGCCTAGAATTGCAGGAGATGGGAGGATATGGCTCTTTGTACCATCTTCTTTCCTCAGCAGGTGATATCAGGAGCTTACTCCTTAAGTGTTTTACAAACACTAACTCATTAATTCTCACAATGTTTCTGTGAGGTACGTGAATGTTATACTAGTATTTCTAGGAGGACAGAGATAGTGAGTAAATGGCTTGTTCAAGGCCAAAGAGGATGTATGTCAGTGCATGGATTAAGTTACTCCAACACAATTCTGGGAGCAGAATTTACTCCATCATCTCCCTGTCCCTCAACATGATAAAGGCGGGGCTAAGGAGAGGGGAAGTGGCCCAAGCACTGCCATGCTCTGTTGATCCCTAGCTTTACCTTGCATTGGAGGTTAAACTGGTGCATGATAGCCTTGGGGTTTGGGAAGCACAGAGGCATACCTTTTTGCCCCATACTCTTGCATCCTATCCTGTATGGAACTTGCCCAGTCCTGATATCCAGGGCCAGTGTTCTCAATAGGAATGTAGTCAAAGTAAAACTAAAAAATATAACACCTACAGTAACAGATGATCTGTTAAGTAATCACATTAACTAATGTTGCAAAATGGTAACAGTGAGCAGTGAATGCCTGAGATAAGATGGTAATTAGGTTTAATCAGGCAGTTAGTTAAACAATTCTGACATTGGTGTCGGTTGTGGTTCAGTGCATCCAGTTGCCTTGTAACTAAATGAAACAAAATCATAGGAAATGTAACCGGTTTCTTGTTATAACCTTAGAAACAAGGTACAGTATTTCCAAGCTTCAGAATAGGGCTCATGCTTCCTCTTTATGTGCAGTTCTCTGGTTCTATAATAAGTCACTGTTCAAATCAACACAGAGTAGACTTTCTCTAGTGCTCCATTACATAATCAAATGCAGTCTTTTACAGACCATTTGCTCACTTTAATAGTATATTCAGATATAGATAATACAGCCACTTGTGACTTTTTTCCCTAGCCCTCCTGTGTGCTCCCAATAAATGAGTTATAATGGAAGTAAATTTTGGTAAGACATTTGAATGTGTACAGCATAACATAGGGGAGAAACAAGGCTCAAGAATGAAAAGGGAATTGACTCCTTCATTACTAATCCTATTAGTAATGGATTCAGGAGAATCACTCCTGAATCCTTGTAAAAGCCTAAACCCAGTAAAGACTTTTCAGACTTATTAGCACACCCAAATACTATCCATAAGCATATGTGACATGGAAATTTATATATAACCTGTGGTCATTGAATAGAATCAGAAAACAAATGTACAAAACCCCTGTGAAATCATATCCTCTTTCCTGTCAGTGAAAGAGTATGGTGTGTTCTCAAGTATTTTGTCCTGTTTTTATACTAACATGATCATCACCATGGTATCTATGTGTCTTAGTTCAGATTTAATTTTCATGTTGTGGGGCTTCTCTAGGCAAGAATATTCTGTACAGTAATAGATTTTACTGCTAAGAATTTGTTCCTGATTTTATAGCCTGTTTTCTTTTGTTCAGTTTTAGCCCATTCATTCCTAATTACACATTTCTGACCATCTGCAATAATTTCTTCATCCTTGAGTCTTAACCTTCATTTACTTAGCTGATCATGTTTTACATAGCTGTAATTTAGTTAAACTATATATTTTAAGCTTTCCTCATAAAGAAGGATTGGAGGGACTGATTTGTTTTCCTCTTCTGCTGTTGTCCCACAATATAGAAGTCCTCAGACAGGTACCGTCTTACCAGTGATGTACAGAGGAAGTCAATCACTTCTTTGGTCCATGGAGTGGCCTCAGTGTATGCCACCTGAAATTGCATTCACTGACTTTTGTTTGCTTGTTTTTATTTTCTGGCCATATTGTATGGCAAACATCATAGAATAATTTCCTATTTGTTATTACCATGAGTACTTTCTTTAGGCTTGCAGCTATTCAAATATTTATTTAACATCTTACTCTTGTGAGGTAAGATGTTAAATAAGGTTGTGTCAAGAATAGATCCTTTAGCACAGTGGCTCTCAACCATTCCAGACTACTGTACTCCTTTCAGGAGTCTGATTTGTCTTGCGTACCCCCAAGTTTCACCTCACTTAAAAAGTACTTTTTTTACAAAATCAGACATAAAAATACAAAAGTGTCACAGCATACTATTACTGAAAAATTGCTTACTTTCTCATTTTTACTATATAATTATAAAATAAATCAATTGGAATATAAATGTACTTATACTTCAGTGTATAATATATAAAGCAGCATAAACAAGTCATTGTATGAAATTTTCATTTCTACTGACTTCACTAGTCCTTTTTACGTAGCCTGTTGTAAAACTAGGCAAATATTTAGATGAGTTGATGTACCCCCTGGAAGACCTCTGCGTACACCCAGGCGTATGCATACCCCTTATTGAGAAGCACTGCCTTAGGAGTCATTACATTTCTTCTTCCCTAAACTAATACTGGAGATTGGAGAACATCCAAAGGTGCTGATTATGGATTGGGTTTATATAAGCATAATAAACGTGGGCTCCCACCTCCTATTGATGTATTTCTCCATTAAATCCTCTCCTCTCTATTCCCATACCTTGTGCTCTCCTCTTTGGAAACCACACTGCTATTTAGGGTTTTTGCTGAGAAGCCCGCTAGCCTATTCTCCAGCCATTAGAACTTCAGGTGCAGATGAGACTTTCCTCTCCACCAAATCGCAGATGAGACATCTTCTGGAATGTAGACTGCCTCATCGCCTCATTTTTCAGCTTGCAGACAAGTGAAATAGGGTATTTTTGTTTTGCATCAGCTCTAGTGTACTCAATATTTTAAAGAATCAGATCCACAGGAAATAGAGGATCCACTGGAACCCAGCTGAAGAAAAATAATGGGATTGCAGCTAAAAAGGTTTTTGGTTCTCCCAAAGATGCCTTACGAAAAGGCATTGGGAAGAAATGCCCCTAAAATACACACTAACACAAAGGCATAGTGTAAAAACATGGTGCTCTGTGTGTGTGTGTGTGTGTGTGTGTGTGTGTGTGTCTCTCTCTCTCTCTCTCACTCTCTCACACACACACACACACACACACACACCCATGCTTTTACACTATGCCTTTGCGTTAGTGTGTATTTTAAGGGCACTTCTTTCCATTGTCTTTTCATAAGGCATCTTTAGGAGAACCAAAAAGCTTTCTAGCTGATATATATATAAATTCCCTTATTTCCTTTTAGATTGTTTATTTTACATTTTGTTTAGAATTGTTTACTACTGTGCAGGAGTGTTTCTAAAGTGGTTCTTAAACCTTTTCATTCTGTGAACCACTTCATAAGAGAAATATCTTCCCATAACCCAACTACCTCTGCTCAAAGGCCAGCCCCAACGGTCTGGCTTTCAAAATATTTGAATCTACAGACCATCAGCAATGTCTCTTCGGACCATGGTTACAGAACAGCGAAGTATATATTTTAGTATTTAAGTGCCTATGGAATATGTTCTGCTACTTATAACATCTTACTGTAAATGTCTTCATGAGTATATGTTAAAATTAATTGTAAAGAAGCATCACTGATGGTGTGCACTATAATGTAAAATACCTGTGAATTTTGATTGTTTTTGGTAGATCTTTCCTAGGGCTTGTCTACACCATTAAATTATACTGGAATAAGATAAGTTGTAAATTTAAATTGCAATAAGATATTGCAGAATAGTGCCCTGTGTGGACACATTTTTTGGGGGGGGGGGGCAAGAGGGGGAATAAGGGTTCCTTTTCCTGGTTTTAGCATATTCCAGAATAGCTATTTTGGTCAGTTCCCCATATAGACAAGCATTAAGAAAAAAATTCTTGATTTGGTTTGTATCTGGGTGCATAGGGAATATCCACTTAAGAAAATGAGCATCTACCTACCATTAGAGGAACACAGGGGTAGTCTGTCAGTCAGGAAATCAGAAAGAAAAACATGTGTGACTTCCACTATATAAATTGGTCCTGTCTCTGTACAGGAAACTGTGTAGGCAACTCTGCCTGTGCAGCACCCCATTGACTTAAGTGAGGCTCTGTGAAGTGCATGAGGCCACTCCTAGGATTCTCTTTGCAAATCTGAACCTCAATGCATGTTGTGATTTTTCTCCGACTAGTAAAGATTGTGGCAAAGGTGTGAAGTTCATAGGCAATTCCAAATCTGAACATTCACAGAGTTCTGAGGTATTTGTATGCTGGATTCTGGTATGGTCTCATTATGATCTTCGCTATGAATTTTAGATCCGGAGATGTCAAATATTGCTAATATAGAGTGGCTTTAGATCCAGGTATCAGAGGGGTAGCCGTGTTAGTCTGAATCTGTAAAAAGCAACAGAGGGTCCTGTGGCACCTTTGAGACTAACAGAAGTATCGGGAGCATAAGCTTTCCTGGGTAAGAATCTCACTTCTTCAGATGCAAGTCTTTCTTACCGACGAAAGCTTATGCTCCCAATACTTCTGTTAGTCTCAAAGGTGCCACAGGACCCTTTAGATCCAGATGTCTGTTTCTAGTCCTGTTGCCAAGGCCAAGTTGCTCCTTCCCCAAAGTTCAAATGTGATTATGTTAGTAAAAGTGAGCCAGTGAAAACATGTAATTGCAAAAAGAATTCAATGGCTATAGGAAAAAATGTATTTTATAAATGCAATAATTTGCTTCCTGTCCTTTTTTTTCCCCAGGAGAAGTATAAAGCTCTGATACAAAACCCACCGAAGTCACTGAAAAGACTCCCACTGATTTTAGTGGGCTTTGGATCAGGCCTTAGGAGACCCCAACACAAGAGTTACAAGTAACACACTTTCAAATATACAGTTAAAATCCTTTTTGTTCTCCAATTCCTACCCTGTTGAGACTCGTGACATGAACTAGAGCAAGGATCCAGAATCAGAAGTGTCTTCATTAACTAAGAAGTAACAAATTCTTGTTGGCCTTATTATATACCAATTAAATATCTAAACACCATTTTCAAGCAACAATGGGAGTCATTCAAACAATAAGACTATAATTATATGTGTATTGCAGAGGTAATTTTGCATAAATGAGTTAGCAACTTTGCATATCTCTTGTATTAATACTAAATTTCAGTAAGTGCTCTTTGAGCAATCAATATTTAATTAACTCACAATACAGCTGCTTTTTAAAATGCAAATTAAATAGTTATTTAAGACACTTAATTCAAGGTTGAAAAATGAATGGACCAACTTACATTGTATGTATATTCACCAGCTATTTGCAAAAACTTCTCACTGTTGCTAACGCTGATTCAGTTAGCAATGCTTGAAGCTCAAGTATAGAACTGTTGCCAGTATTCTAAGCATTCTGTTGGTTAGACGTGCTTAAAACACTGGCTGGCAGACTGTCAACCTTAGGCTCCCCAAGTGGCCATTTCCAGTGGAGCTAAGTTGGTGTTGGCAACAGTGGTGATATTTCTGAAAACTTTCCATAGGGTAGACATGTTGGTAATGTAGTGTAAAAGCATGTTCATAATGCAAAGCAAAGGCATATGCTTAGTGGGTGGACTGATTCCAAGATCGTTCAGAAGGCTCACTGCTTCAGCTCTGGCTTTTCTTGTTTTAAAATCTTCAGCCATGAGTTAAGACTGCTATAATTGATATTAACATGTCAATCAATTAGTCTGATAACTTGTTCGCGCTCATTTAGAGAAGTAGTGTATCCAGCTTCTATATATTAACTACATTCCAGTGTCTCAATGTTTCATGATTTGGGGTCTAAAGCAAAAATCCTTTTAAGAGCCATCCATGATAATTGTTTGGATAATCTGTAGATGCAGAATGACACGTTAATGTGAGTAAATGGGGTAAATGCAACTGGTGGGTGGCAGCTCAAAGAAGGTTAGCACTGCAACTACTGTCTCCTCTAGCATCTGAGTCAAAACCCATTGAAATCCATTGAAAGACTCCCAATGACTTCAAAAAAAGAACAGGAGTACTTGTGGCACCTTAGAGACTAACAAATTTATTAGAGCATAAGCTTTCGTGGACTACAGCCCACTTCTTCGAATGCATATAGAATGGAACATATATTGAGGAGATATATATACACACATACAGAGAGCATAAACAGGTGGGAGTTGTCTTACCAACTCTGAGAGGCCAATTAATCAGAGTTGGTAAGACAACTCCCACCTGTTTATGCTCTCTGTATGTGTGTATATATATCTCCTCAATATATGTTCCATTCTATATGCATTCGAAGAAGTGGGCTGTAGTCCACGAAAGCTTATGCTCTAATAAATTTGTTAGTCTCTAAGGTGCCACAAGTACTCCTGTTCTTCTTTTTGCGGATACAGACTAACACGGCTGCTACTCTGAAACCAATGACTTCAGTGTGCTTTGAATAAGTCTCCAGGTAGAATTCCCATTGACTTCACTAGTTCTGGATCATGACCCTGCCAAGAAGCTTGTAGTTTGAAATTGTGGCTGGGATAACTTGAATGAGACATATGCAATGTATTCAGCTAGTAGGTGGGGAGTGATAGTCCATTAATTAGTTAAATATACTCTTGTTGTATCTGCCAATTGGCAGGCAGAAGCAATTTAATGCTTTTTATTTGTATCTGGGCTGTAACATCTTTGAAACAGGGACTGTTTTCTTCTGTATCTTCTATATGTCTGAACATGTTTAGCAAATATACGGTAGTGTCCATACCTGTGCAAAATCAGAAAATGCTTAGAGATACTCTACCATAAGTTACAGAATGAGGAAGGATTTAGGTGAGATTTAAAGAGATGAAATGATTTACAGGACTGAAAGGGGGTGTTTGGAAGCACAAGGTAAACAGTCAATTGAAGCAGAAAAAGTGACTCCCAGTTGTGATTAGAGAGGTAATAGAGAAGAGACTGAGATTGAGGGAACAGAGATAGCAGTAACCAATGCCACACATTCAGTACAATGACAGACTAGAAAGCCATATTTAGTCCATTGTGAAAAGGAGAAAACAAGTGCTGTATCTTTACAATGAAATAGGTGGGTGATTTTTTTTTCTGACTTCTAAAAAAAAATTCCCTCGACTTGAAAGAAATAGGTCAGGTTTTAACAATTGTCCCTAACTGTACACCTGTTTTTGCTTTGTGCAGTCAAAATCATTCCAGATCTGTTTAATCAAAATTAACTTTATTTAGAAATGTGTCTACAGAAAGGAAAGATCATATGTTCTAGCTGCATAAGTGAAAAGAGATTAAGAATCTATATAAATGTATAGCCCAAATTAAGTATTTCAAGATTTGCAAAGGAGAACCTTGTTTAGACAACAAAAAAAGCTCTGATCTGAATAGTGTGTGTCTGGTTCTGGCAACCTTAATGTAATACCTTACTAGGTATATTGGTATCATGTGGAATTCGCTTGATAGGTGGAGGGAATAGTTTACATTTTTAAATATTGTAAGTAACATCTTGGTTTCTTTTCTAATCTTTGTTTTCCAGATGCATCCTATACTCCAAAAAGGAGAGAGATTAAACTGTATATTACAATACGTCTAACTGTCACTTCAATGTGTGTTGCTATGCAGCTGTAAAGAGATACAATTCTCTGTGACTGTACTTTTAAATATAGATGAGTGTTCCTGGCAATTGAAGGATCAGTTGTGAGGGAGATAGCATTTTGTGTTTCATTTCAGATGCAGAACGTTACTGTGTTCTCTCTCTTATGGAGATTTTGGGACAGATTCTGTGCTGTAACCATTCCCTAATAGGCAGCATGAGATGCACAAAGGAACAAGTTGCAGCTCCATTACACTCTGGCCAGGCTTGCAATGATTTGGTCTCAACATAATTTAGAGTAGCCTCAAAATGTCTTTGAATTGCACCAGCTGGTAATGGCCATCTAAAGCATCACCCAACTGGTAGCATCAGCCTATGCACATCTGAGGATTGTCCCATGCTGAGGGAATTTTTGGGTGGGAGAGATTTAGCCAACTGTTGCCAGAGCAGTGCATGAAAGGGCCAGACTGGAAGAGAGAATCTTTTCCATTGTTTTTGTTCATCTTTTAGATTTAATGAGTGAGTTTTATGAAATCTCTCCCCATAAATTAAACCTGTTTGTTTGTATGGCAGTCCAATCAGAAATATACTTTCCTACCTAAAGGGAAGCCTCTGCTATGCAAACATTGAAGACAAACAAGAAAAAATGTGTAGTATTCTGCTGCTGCTCATATTCAGGTCACGGAGAGACTTACTACAGTGCACTACCTAAACGAGCTTCATAAGGAGAAGGCGGGGGGCAGGGAGGGTGTTGGATTTTGTTCTTCTTAAAAAGAAGGCCCAATGTGCCAACCATGAACAAATTACATGCAGGCTGATGTTTGGGGCTTATGGAGCAGCACACTATTTGCTGCTTTCTTGTGATCCAGCTTGTTGGATTTTTGTTTTTGTTTTCTTGGATTGATGTTGCTTTTCATGAGATGTAGTGCGATTACTTCTGCTAGCACGTTACCTTTCCTGCTACCACCTCAGCCAACCAGTTTCCTAACTAACTGATTAGGCCTTGATGTTTGGGTCTACGGAGTAGTGAGTTTATGAGCATCTCTCACACATGGCAATGTAGTAGACCGCTTATTGAAGAGAAGATACCCTAATGGCAAAAATGGGTGCTATTATTATTGAGTAAGTCTCTAACTTTGCAGTAGCCACGTGGCAGTAGAATAGGTAACCCAATTTAAGGAGAGACAGACGACTATACTCACACTTAACCCAAAGCAATGGTGACCCTAGTGTTTGATCCACTGTATAACTTGCTAGCAGCAGCTCTGTGCCACAGCAGAGCAACAACTGAGGGGAAATGTACAACAAGTGGCACAGCATGTTATCACCCACCAAATGAAGCTGAATGACCTGTTTCAAAGATGTTGAATCACAGATATATGTGGATGCCTTAAACTCTAATATTTCATGTTAGCACTTTGCTACTGTGCTATGAGGCAGCAGTTACATGGAGAGCTGCAAGACAGTATAACTGGTAGCACAGCTCCTGCCTTCTGTTACTTTGGCATTGTGGGCCACGATTAATTAAATCTATCACTTCATAGAATCTGTCTATAGAATCACCTATTGACAGGACATTATAACCAGGAGTATTATCTTCCTCTAAAACTGAGGGTGGCAGAAATAATGTCCTGTGTGATGCTCTTAATTTTCAAAAGGCTTTTAAATTTCTCTAGAACTACCTATTTTCCATACCCTCTATAATCTTTTTATTGAAAAATTTTATACCAGGCAGGTAGGGGTGTGTGTGTGTGTGTTATTTCCTTTTACTCTCAGTTTTGGATTGAATGTATGTATTTTTTTCCTCCTTTCTCTGATCTTTTTCAGAAAGTGTTTTCTAATAAAGAATACTTCTCACCTCTGCTCATTTGACAGAGCTCCTTATGTTTAAGTTCCATCTTTTACAGAGCCTTGGAGTTGAATAGAAGCACTCCTTTTCTCTCTGCTGCTTTTATAGAGGTTGTATGTGAGTTTGAAAGGCCCTTTCTGTATTTTGTCTTCTATTTTTCTCCATTTCTTCCTGTAGCCCTCTTCTACACAATGGCCCCAACCATTCAACAGCCAACATAAAGGTTGAAAACTCTTGAGACCGCAGTTATTTCCAACTTATTAAGCCTTATTTCCATCCTTATTTCCAAACCATGAAGGAGGAGGAAGGTGCCTCTGGACTTCAGAAACTGGAGTTTTTAACTAGGAAGGAAGCCTGCATTTGTTAAGCATAGCTTAAAGAGTTCAAGTCTGCAGCCCAGTTTGAAGCCCAAGAGGTTCAAATGAGTACAAAATTAGGCAAAATGTGTTCACTGACCCAAAGTACCAAGGCAACATTCGTGCTAGCTGCATGACAGTGTTTCTTTATTGGGATCCCTTATCTTGTAAATCCCATAAATATATGTCAGGTCCCTTCCACTGTATTTATACGTTAGTACTAACAGCTTCTCATAAGACATCCAGAACAGACAACACATATCTGCTGATAGTGCAGGGGGCACAATTTTAAAGCTTTGGCTGCCCCCAGAACTGCTTGAGTCAGGATTTCCCCCATCCCCTCAGTCTCCCCTCTCAGAAAGCAGCAATCCCTCCCTGCAGATCCCAGCTATGGCTCTTGCCTCTCTGGCAGCTGCCATGTAGGGTGGAGGCCTGGCCACACCATGTGACCAAAGTGGGCCAGCAAACCTTGACAGAAATTGTGTCACCTCTGATCAAAAATGTCAACAGTCTGGAGTATATTAAACATTTGTTGCAAGACTGTTCCACCCCTTGCTGGTCTCTATAGTATATATTTATAAAGGCTTTCTTAAGGAAACTGAAATATCAAACCTTTTCTGGAATTTGACAAAGGTAGCATGTTCACCAGTGCCACCAGCAGGAACTGTGACTGGGGAGGTCTGCCTGTAGCAGTAAATGCTTCCCAGACTAAAGGAGCTCAATATGTAGGGCCGGGTGCATACCTTCAAACCTTCTGTGGTGGATCTGGATTTTTTTCATCCTGTCTAGTATCAGAGGGGTAGCCGTGTTAGTCTGAATCTGTAAAAAGCAACAGAGGGTCCCGTGGCACCTATGAGACTAACAGAAGTACTGGGAGCATAAGCTTTCGTGGGTAAGAACCTCACTTCTTCAGATGCAAGTGAGGTTCTTACCCACGAAAGCTTATGCTCCCAGTACTTCTGTTAGTTTCAAAGGTGCCACAGGACCCTCTGTTGCTTTCATCCTGTCTGTCACTCAGGCCTGTAACTTGGGTGTTACCTTCAATTCAGATCTCTCTAGGCCTTCACATCCAGGCTATGTCTAAATCTTGTGAATTCTTTCTGAATAATATCTGTAAGATACAGCCTTTCCTACCCATCCACACAGCTAAAACTCTCATCCAGGCTTTTATTATCTTTTCTCTGGCCTTGACATTCATAATGCGGCTGCAAAGATCATTCTCCTAGCCTGTCGCTTTGACCATGTCACTGTTCTCTTAGTATCCTTCCACTGGTTTCCCCCTTTCTATCACACCAAACATAAGTTGTTTGTCTTCACTTCCAAAGACCTTCATGGCTTATCCCCACACTACCTATCAAATCTCATTCACTATCAAAATGTCAGAGGCTATCTCCAATTGCCCACTAGTTAAATTTTCAAACTAGTACCTTATGCTTTCTGCCATGCTGTCCCTCAAGTCTAGGAGGAGCTCTTTGGACTGCCTCATGATCCTACTTCAAATCCTTTCTTAAAACTCTTTTGCTGTGATGTCTGCAAAAAACTTGACAATGGTTATGTTGCTGGTGTGCTGATATTACCTCCTGTCATGCTGACCAGTATTGTCTCACTCCATTGTACTCTCCCATCTGTGTCTTCTATATCCATTTGTTATCTCTTGTCTTGTACTACATCTGTGAGCAGTTTGGGGCAGGGACAATCTTAGTTCTGTGTTTGTACAGCGCCCATCATGAGGGTCTTGATCCATGACTAGGGCTTCTAAGCACTACAGGAATACAAAAAAATTCTTAAGAAATTAATATCTGTTAGTTTATAGGGTGTAGCAAAATGATCATTGATTTAGTGTATAATTTTAATAAATTGTCTGACATTAAGAGGAGCAACATGCTTTTTCAGTATTTACTAATCTATTGAACTAATCAAAAAGATGAAGCAGCTTCAGTACATCCAAGCACAAAATTTGTAGAGGTACACTGTGGCATAATGTGTGACAGTAGGTGGTAAGACTAGGGTGGTCTCCCGTACCCCATTGCTGAATCTTCTCACCAAAGGGATCTCACAAAATTGAAATGAAATTTTGAAATGAAATGGCAGATTAAATTCAATGTTGATTAATACAAAGTAATGTGCATTGGTAAACACAATCTGAACTATACATATAAAATGATGGGGTCTAAATTAGCTGTTATCACTCAAGAAACAGATCTTGAAGTCATTTTGGATAGTTTTCTGAAAACATCTGCTCAGTGTGCAGCAGCAGTCAAAAAAGCTAACAATGTTAGGAAGCATTAGGAAAGGAATAGATAAGACAGAAAATATCATAATGATCGTGTGTGTGTGTGTGTGTATATATATATATATATATATAGAGAGAGAGAGAGAGAGAGAGAGAGAGAGAGTCAGACCAGACAGCAACAGGAGAGTGCATGAAGGAAGATATATTATTCTCAGGATAAGCAGGTCACTCTTCCCCTGGTAACTGAGCAGGGGCTACTCAAGGTTAATTAGGACACCTGGAGCCAATTAAGAACCTGCCAGAATGGGTTAAAAGCCTTCCCCCCAGCCAGTCAGGGTGGGTGATAGGCGTTGTGAGCGTGGAGGTGAGCTGTTGGAGAGCTGAGTGGTGTGGAAGCTGATAAGGACCAGAGAAAAACCCCACAGGTATAGAGATTGGGGAGAAACCCTACCCTAAACTGGAGCTAAGGACCCTTCCAGGTCCAAAGACCTGAAGAAAAGGACCCTGCTAGAGGGGAGAGACTGAGCCGTGTGTTTGCTATGGTGCTGCCATGCCAGGAAGGGCTACCAGATCCCAGGGGTTCTCCCTCTCCTGGCAGGAGGGTTGTGAGGAACCCTGCCCAAGCAAAGTGGGGGACAATAAGCCAAGGGGCTTGGGGAAGTAACCTAGGGAAGCTAGTAGCTTTCTTGGGAACTGGCAGCTTGAGGCTGCTACTTGTAAGGTCCCTGGGTTGGGCCCAGAGTAGAGGGTGGGACTGGGTCCCCTCCACCTCTATTTCCTCTCACTGGATGTCCACCGAGGAGGCCAGAGGGCCTAGCAGGCCCAGAGCTAGTAAGGTGGCTTGGAGACCGAATTTCCCTGCCAACTATAAACAGAGGGGAGAAATTCTGGGAGACGAGATGCTATCCTAACCTACTGCTAGAAGGAAGCGCGGGTGCAGTTCTGGTTGTGCCTGAGATATCAGAATTGGAAAAAATAGGGAACAGGGCAACAGGAATGATTAAGGGTATGGATCAGTTTCCTGATGAGCAGAGATTAAAGGGAGTGGGACTGTTCATTTTAGAAAAAAGATAATTAAGGAGGACTAGGATAGGGGTTTATATAATCATGAATGGTGTGGAGAAAGTGAATAAGGAAGAGTTGTTTACCCCCTTTCCATAACACAAGAACCAAGGGTCACCCAATGAAATTAATAGGCAGCAGGTTTAAAACAAACAAAAGGAATTACTTCTTCACACAAACTCATTGCTAGGGGATGCTGTGAATGCCAAATGTATAAATGGATTAAAAAAATAATTCATGGAGGATAGGTCCATCGATGGCTATTAGGCAAGATGGTCAGGGACACAAATCCCTGCTCTGGGTATCCCTAAACCTCTGACTGCCAGAAGTGGGAATGGGATGAGACAAATTGCCCCTGGCCAGTTAAACTGGCCTTAGGGCTGCTTCACATTAGAGTAGTGCTAATTGGCCCAAGTACACTGGTGAATCTGGCCTTCTATTCCTAAATAACTTTTTCCCCATAAGAGATTAACCACAATCAGGGCTGGTGCTACCATTTAGGCCAACTAGGCGGTTGCCTAAGGTGCCAAGATTTGGGGGCGCCAAAAAGCAGCGCCCCCAATTTTTATTTACATCATTCCAGCGGCCGCTGCACTGGGAGGGAGAGGGAGTCTGAGCCGCCAACAGGCAGCCCAGGGGTTTCCCTGTGTCCACGTGCCGCCGGCAGCCCAGGGGTTCCCCTGTGTCCGCAGGGGAACCGCTGGGCTGCCGGTGGCGCGCGGACACAGGGGAACCCCTGGGCTGCCTGCCGGCAGCTCAGACTCCCTCTCCCTCCCAGCACAGTGTCCACTCCACCCCATGCGATTCTTCTTATTGCTGGCGTGGGCGTCGGCGGCTGGGAAGAGCTCCGCAGCTCTGCTTAGCGCACTTGGCACAAGCCTGGTGATGGGCGGGACAGCAGGGCTTCTGGAGGAAAGGGGTGGCTGCCTCCTGGCTCAGCATCCACGATCAGCCTCAGCGGGGGGCACGGAGAAGAAAAGAACCTCAGACGGCCATCTGGTGGAGTGAAGGAAGAAAGAGGACCCCGACGCCCATGCCTTGGGCAAGGTAAGCTCTTCCCCACAGCTCGGCCTCAGGCGCCTGTGCTCCTTCCCCCTTGGTCCTTGGCTGGTCCCTGCTCCTGCTCCCCTTGTGCATGGGCAGCTGGAGAGGACAGCAGCCTGCAGAGCTGAGCTGCCCCAGTGCCCCCCTCTCCCTGCTCCAGCCTCTGTCATGCCCAGTATCTGAGTTCAGGGCCTCCCGGGGCGGGGGGGGGAAGTGGGGCAATTTGCCCCAGGCCCCGGGCCCCGCAGGGGCCCCCACGAGTATGTCGGAGGCTCCTGGGAGAGGGGGTAAGTGGCCTGGTAAGGGGCCGGGCACCCCCCGACCCCATCCCCCCCACAGCCCTGACCCCCAGCTCTGAGCCCAGCCCCTCTGAGTCGGGCACCCCTGACCCCATCCCCCCCAGCTCCGAGCCCAGCCCCTCTGAGCAGACACCCCCCTGACCCCATCTCCCCAAATCTCTGAGCCCAGCCTCTGTGAGCGGGGCACCCCCGAATCCAGAGCCGAGCTCCCCACCCAGCCCTGGGCAACAGCAGCACCACCCCCAGGCAGCGACAGCCCATTGGTACCAACAGTCACCATCACCCAGCAACAGCCCATTGTGTAATTGCAAATGTATACATACCATTACAGCTTTTAATGTTTTTAAATAATGTATTTAGTGTATTTTCAAATTATTACAAATTAATTTTTGAATGTATTTCACTAGTTATTTTTTACATTTCCAAATGCATGTTACTATAGTATTGCAACTTTTTTTTTATGGAAGGGGCCCCCAAAATTGCTTTGCCCTAGGCCCCCTGAATCCTCTGGGCGGCCCTGGAACATGACATTGCTCACAGCATTGACTTGGAGGAACTTGTTTCTAAATTTACTAAACTTAAAGCATGGAAACATAAATTCTAAATTATAACATGTTACTCTGGGACCGTGTATTGTGTATAATGTATGTGATTTATTGTGGGGTGGGGCGTGCAAGGTGGAAGTTTTGCCTAGGGTGCAAAATATCCTTGCACCGGCCCTGACCACAATTGTGTGGCATTTGCCTTCTGTCTATATCCAAGACAGCCTGTTGTTTGTGTATTTTACATCCTCTAGTTTTTATGCGCAAGAACATCTGCTCAAAGACAGAGACTTAAAATAACAGTGCAACAGAGTGGGAGAAACAGCTGTTCCGTGTGCAACAGACTCCAGTAGTACATAAGAGAAAGGTCACAAGGAAGAGTTCATTCTCAGTTACGAATAGGTCAAGGAGGTTGGGTGTGTGGCATGAACCATTCTTGGTTTTCTGGACTATTAATTCATTAGTTAATTCTCCTACTCATGGAGGATAGCGTGCACACTTTGAATCACCCATATGACAGGAGACCGGCTCTCTGGAATATTTTGGCTTCATATTCTGCTTTATATGAAGGCTGAGGCGAGACAGGTTGGAAGCCATGACATCCTTCCAACATCTGTGAGGCTGTCTGTGTAGTCTTCTCCAATCAGCTTTTATTGGATTGAATGCATAAAGCTGGCAGGCTGGTATGGATTCCAGCATATGGAGCAGATGGCCAGGCACCTGAACCATTTGGGAAGATATTGGAGGGTGATTGGTCCAAAGTCTGACCTCATTTGTAACATGATGAACCCACCATATGCCTTCATTATGTCATTGCTATTTTCATGTCAAAAGCATCCAGCTGGTGCATTTGCATCTCTGTGGTGGCCCAGGTTTCAGAGCCATACAAGAAGACCCAAGTCACTACTACTTGATAGATATGCATCTTAGTTTGAGTAAGTATGTGAAGTTGACCTCACAGAGGCTTCCAAAGAGTGTGCTTAACATCCATGGCCTTGCTGATTTGATGTTTCATGTCACCTCCCTCCTTGGTGACAACAGAGCCAAGATATTCAACTGAGATGATGAATTTAAACTTCTTGTCCATTGATTTATGATGGGTAGGAGAAGAGGCTCATCAGTCACTTTCATCAATTTAGTCTTCTTCAAATTGACTTGAAGTTTACTTGCTTCTTTCATAAATATATTCAAGGCATTGATGAGATTAGTTTGTGAGTATGCGAATATACCTGTTATATGCATATTCCAGGTCTGTTATGCAGAAGTAATGAAGTACTGCTCCCATGCTATGAAGCTAGTGACAGCTTCCATCTTTCAATCAATAACAGTGTTGTACAGATCAGGGGCAGCCATGCACCCTTGACAGATGCTGCTGTTGCACTCAAACCAGTTGGACATTCTAGTACCTAAGTAGAGAAAGCTCTCACTTCAGTGATGCATTTCTATGAGAAGGTTTCAGGCAGAGCCAAAGGGGAGTAATGATCAATATAGTCAAAGGCAACTTTTAAATCAATAAAGGTTCTATACACGTCATTTTTCCTGAAACTGTTGGGCTTTTTTAAATAACTTGTCTAATGGTAAAAATCTTCTCTATGGTTGATTGGCTGGGCATAAATACAGCTTGCTGTAGATGGCATAGATTCCTTTAGGTGGTCTTAATATGCTCATGAACAGAGGTGGGTAAACGACATTCTGCCAGGCCCATGAGCTCCTGGCCCAGGAGGCTAGCCTCTGGCCCCTCCCCTGCTGTTCCCCTCCCCCGCAGCCTCAGCTCTCTGCGTCACTGGTGCAATGCTCTGGGCAGCGGGGCTGCAAGCTCCTGGGGTAGGGCAGCTGCAGAGCCCGGTCTGACCCGGTGCCCTGTGTTGCACGGTGCATGGCTGGCTCCAGCTGGGCGGCGCAGCTGTCTGTCCTGGTGCAGCCACGCCGCCAGCCACCAGTGCTCCAGGCAGCATGGTAAGGGGGCAGGCACAGGGGAACAGGGGGGTTGGATAGAGGGCAAGAGATTTTGGGGGTGGTCAGGGAGAAGGGGTGGTTGGATGGAGCAGGGGTCCCGGAGGGGGGGCAGTCAGGAAGGAGAGGGGGGGTTGGATAGGGCAGTGGGGGGCAGAGGTGGGAGGCAGTTAGGGGCAGGGAGTCTGGGGGCAGTCAGGGAGAAGAGGTTGTTGGATGGGGCAGGGATCCCAGGGGGCAGTCAGGAAGGAGAGGGGGGTTGAATGGGGCAGCGGGGGTCAGTTAGAGGCGGGAGGTCCGGGGGCAGTCAGGGGACAGACAGCAGGGGGGGTGGATGGGGCAGGAGTCCCAGGGGGCCGTCAGGGGGTGAGCCGGATAGGGGGCAGGGGCCGGGCCATGCCTGGCTGTTTGGGGAGGCACAGCCTCCCCAAACGGGCCCTCCATACAATTTCTGAAACCCAATGCGGCCCTCAGGCCAGAAAGTTTGCCCGCCCCTGCTCATGAAGAACCAGTGTGAATAGTTTGCTTGTAATGGAAACAAAAGAGATGTTGCAATGATTGCAACACACCAGAGCATTGCCTTTCCCTTTCCAAAATGGGAAAATAATCCCATGTCACCAGTCATCAGGTAGTTTCCCATGAAGCCATACTTGGTTGATAATATGGGTCATCTACTTCAAGATGGAATGACCATCATCCTGGGTCCAGCTCAGCATCTGTACCACAAATACTAGCAGCAAGGCCATTCTTGAGATTACAGGCTGTGCTTCAAGCCTCCAAAAGTGACATCCTCTATGTTATGTGGAGGTGTGGTCCCTGGAATCTCTGCATCCTGCTGGAGCTGCAGATCTGCAGCTCAGATGGGGCTGTTAAGAAGCTCCTGAAAGTGTCTGAGTAGGTGGTAAGAACATTCTGCCTCAATATTCAATATGTAACCACGTCCCTCTTTGGCAAACAAAGATTTGTTCCATAAACCGGCTTTTAATGTGTACAATTATTTCTGATCAAGCTATTCTAGCATCATCTCTCAGCACGCCATTGGTATTGCATAGCACAAAGATAATGTGAGCAGATACACTGCTGATGTCATACATGGCTCATGCATGTTGTTCCTCATTGGTGAGGTTAGTGAGTGCATAAGCAAGGATGCCTATGAGAAAGTCTTGTGACCACAATATGTTCAGAGATGGAAGACCATTTTATCAGGGCTTTACAAGCATTCCTTGACAAGGCCAAGGCAACACTGTAAATGCTGACATAGCTGCCGTCCTCAACACAGGGACCTGACCATAGACAATGATAGCAGTTAATAACCATCTTGCCCGTGCTGCTCCAACAGGTCTAGCAGAATCCTGCCATGGAAATGTTGTATTGGTTCAATTAATGTGACAGGACACCAATGGTATTCAGGGTGAGTTTGTTCCAAACAGCAAATCTATCTTGTATACGAAGGTCCAAAAATTGTGAGTCCATCATTCGAAGAGAGGGGTCTGTTCCAGTTTAAGTAATGTTTCATATGCAGTTCATAGCACAAAAGCCTGTGCTGGTCCTTTCTGCCTCCTCCCAGAAGTGGGCAATTTGGGTGTGTCAGCTAGCTGGGCCTGTGCCACCCTAAGCAGATTACGATTAGTAGGCAAACTGGAAACCATGACTGGGGAAAATCACACTCCATGAAATGCTCACTGCAGCAAGGGCTCCACAACAAGGTTTTCTTCTGCTATCCCCTTTTTGGAACATGGAACAACTAAAATAGCAGATACCTAGCAGTATGTAATTCTCCACCAGATCATTCCAGAATTGTACATGTCTCCCTAAATCAGCAAGGTCCAAGGGTAGGAAAATGACATACTGGAAATTGTTTTCCTTTAAGTCCACTTCAGTAAAAGGCAGCTATATTCCTTCCTCCTGACCTGTGTCATTTGACAACCTAACATTATGCTATGTGCACATTGGAAATTTCCTATAGCCTATTGACTGTATTAGAGAAGCAGTAACATTTGCCAAAGCATCTTTGACAATCTGTGCCCTCAATACCTGAAATTGAACACCTTTCTACTCTTGGATATTGATCTTACTTACTGCATAATGTGATCACTTGTACTGCAGTTACATTTGGGTGAATGCTGCAAACATTCATTTAAATAAAAACCACAATTTCCCTTTGAAGGAACAAAACAATAACAAAAAATAAAAACAAAAAATCCAAAACAAACAAAAATCCACCAGCAGAAGGGACAAGATGTCTTTAAAAAATTGGAATAGCATTTTCAGTTATATGCAGTATTGCCAATGCACCTTTACCACACCCATGTATGGTTTAAATTAAGATGTGTATTTTGCTTTTAATTTCCCCAGTGGATTCAACACATGATGCACCACACACCAATGCAATTTAAACTAGTTCAATCTTTTTCTGCCAATGAGTGGAAGCACATTTCCTTCACTCACAATTAATAGAAATTATAACCGTGGACCTTTTGCCCAGACAACCTTAATTCTGACTTTATATATTAAATAATTTTTGGTTACAGGATCACATATTATTTTTCATATAGGATTCCTGCATTATTCAGTGCACAGGATGGATGGTGAATAAGGGACAGGGTTGAAATAAGAGAGAGGGCGTTCTGTTGTGTTTAAAGCACTGGACTGTGTCCCATAAGAGATGGATTCTGTCCTTGACTCTGCTATCTAATTGCTATGTGATGTTGGGCAAGATAATCATGATGCATATGTGGAATAGGGCTAAATGAAGGTTGCATTGGCAAGCTTAATTCTGTCCTTTCCTAACTTCTGAAGGCTTGTCTCTGTAAGCTTAACATTTTAATAAAGTTTTTAATGTATTAAAGATACATGCACCTGTGCACATCCCCACACACATGCATGTGTTTAATTATCTATAACTTTTCATTTCTTTATACAAATCCACCCTACCTTGCATTTATTCAATTTAACAAACTTTAGGTAAAGCACTGGTGAAACAAAACCAGATCAACTCAGACAAAAGTGTTTGTTTTTTTTTGTTTCCGAATCCTAACTTGGATCTCTGAAGAATACATACTTTTATCTCAAGGGCAGCATTCTTTTGTATGTAGACCCCTGACCCCTCTCCCTTTCATTTCCCCCACCACAGTGCTATTATGAATCTCCTGCTGAGGTTCAATTCACATTACCTTAAATTACATACACTGTAAATAAAAGTGTGTGTGTGTGTGTGTGTGGGGAAAGCATTTTTGCTTTTGCCATTTATGAACTAACTGTAAGATGTTGACAACTCAATAAAATAGTAATTCTTCATTTAATACACTTTCTGGGGTTTGATAGTTTCCTTTAAAAATGGCATGTATATGCACACTGTGTATATCTCAGTATTGTAATACAATGAAGTATACCTCTCAAACAGTGAATGGCAAATTCCATAAACAAATGTCTAAAGTTTCAGATGATTGTAATATTAATTACCAAACCTACAGAATTCTCAGCCTCGCCCATGTAATCCACTGATCCCCCTGTGATCAGATTCTGAGTAATATATAATTTAAAGATGCACTGTGAAGCCCAGTGGTTTATTTCCTAGACTCTGGCATCTCTACACACAGTTCTGGCACACACCGATGTGTGAAAAACCTCAAACCAAATTGTACATGAGAAACAAATGGCACCCAGGACACATCTTTAAAAGGAGGAAAAGGAAAAAATTGAAGGACTGGGCAGTGGACAGCCACATTCTTGTGGCAGTAATAAAACATAAGATTTGTATGGAGAGATCAGCTTTGGGGAAAGAACTGAGAGTTGTCAGGAGGAGGGGAGGAAGACAGGAAAGTAGAGGCCTATGGGGAGACTGTAGAGAAGAAAATCAGTCTAGTTAAAGTCTTAATGTACTTCAAAGAAAAAAATATTCTAGTTCTTGTATTCACCCATCCCTCATTACAATCTTCAGACAGACTTCAGTGTATTTCCTTCACAAATATACCTACTACTATTTTACGTGCACTGTTGTAAATTCTTTATATATTGTAATTGCTGAATGATGAAATAAGAATTATAAAAGTGTCATTTATGCTAAAGAAATGAATCCCACATTATTTTAAGCTTCCTGCACTACTACTTTTCTGGTGTCTCTCATTTTGGCATCTTTACTCCCACATCATGTTCTACATTGGGCCATGAGAGATGAAAGGTACAGTAGGTTTGAAATTCTACACATCTAAAAATAATGCATTTAACGTACAGTAACAACTAAAGAGCAATCATTTTATAATCTCAATGGGAGGGGCATCTCCCATTTCCCCTAATGTGAATTCAATGAATGTAGCAAGTTTACCATCACCTCCGTAAATGCAGTCATTATACTTTGATGTATTTCCCAGTCAAAACTCTTCACTGAAAAAAAGGGGAAAACGTGTATACCTAAATGTATGCATCAGTTTAATACAGACATTGAAAATAATGTATGCATTTGAAATTGCTGGGGAAATTTAGGTAGGCTAAATATACTAGTGGTGAGTAAATGGTGTGTTGGTAACATACTAGAGGTACATTTTGCTTTCTATCAAGATGGCTAAACTGTTCTTTATCTCTTATCTGCAAAGCTATTACATTTTCAGCACTGCTGGTGAGTTATTGGCATGTTACGGCAATAATCATGTTGAGGGACAGTTTAATGTAGAAGAAAGGTTGGATTAAAAATAAAACAAAACAAGCAGAATGTTAGCAATTATGTTGTCTCTTTTTATCTTAGGTAGTAAAAAAAATACTCCATTAATAAAAGCACACAGCAGATTTGCTCCTGTATTGGGATATCACTGCTTTATGCTGCCCTTTCTGTTAACAAAGTGAAAAGCTATTTTACCACATGCCAGCACCATACACCGAACACTGAACTATTTCTCTTTGTGTCACTGCTCTCACACTGCATAAAAAGGTCTTCCTTTGTTCGCTGTCATTCCACTAAAATGTTTCAGCAACACTGCCTCTGTAAAGGGAACAAAGCTTTCCTATTTTATAATGAGCTCTGAAGAAAAGCTTGCCTTTGAGCAGTTCAGAGGGTTTTTCCTTCAATAGGCTTAACATGTATGACCCTCAGAGCCCCTCAATGCCAAATGGCAGAGGGCCCAGCATACTGTAATTCCTATCAGACCTGACACATTCACTGCCTCCAATACACTGTTGTCATAATGTATCTAAAAGGTGTCATACTAGGTATCGTATGTAAGTGGGGACAAGCAAGTCACAAAAATCATTGTGGGATCTATGTGTAGGTTGTGTACAAAGAGTAATATGTGTATACTGGAAATAAGTTCTTTAAAACATCTTTGGGAGGCAGGGCATACACCAAGTCTGACAAGAAGTGTGGATTTATCTCTGACTGGCTTGATTACAGGCAGAGGACAATGAAAGTACATTTACATAGAAGGTAAACAAAGCCATCAAGCTAACAAATGGCAGAGGAGACAACTTAGTACATATGCTGGGGAACACTGTCTGCATCCCAGGAATCCTTCCGGGCTCTTGAGACTATGGACTTTGGGTAATATGAGGGGAGCAAAAAAACTGAGTTATCCATCACATAGGAAACATTGGATACAGAACCCTCTGAACCTGTGAAAGTTGGATCTCCTAGCCTGGTGGGCTAGAGATGCTGGTAACTTGGTGTAAGATAGAAAACTGCTTAGGCAAGGATTGTAACCTTCTAAAGTTAAGTTTTAGTCACTAGAAAGAATGTTTTGTTTGTTTGTAACCATTCCTTTCTCTCTCTCTCTCTCTCTCTCTCTTTTTTTTTTGCTTAGTATAACTTTAAATTTTTGTTCTTTGTTTTAAAACTTATTCTTAGTTTTACTAATTTCAGTACTATTTTACTGAATTAAAGTGGGAGTCCACATCTAAACTAACAGGCTGGTATGTGGCCTGTTCTTTGGAGGCAGTAAACTTAATTTTTGTGAGTGTCCAGTGAGAGGGACTGGACACTGCAGATAGACGTCTCAGGGAATTTGAGACCTGGGATTCACCTATTGTTACTGGGAAGGTTTGACTGGCAGAGTCTTGAGGAGTTTGCTGGTGAAGCAGGCAGATTGGTGTGGCAGAGAGCTGACACACAGTCTAATCTCCAGCAAAGTTCACTCTGGCTGAGTCAGTGGGGTAACAGAGTGGATCACAGTTCTGGGTGTCCTGAGCAGAATACCACAACATTGTATAAGAAATGTTTAATCTTTATTACAGAATTGCTGTTGTAATCAGAAATATAGCAATAGAAATTAAACTGTGGAAATAAATAACTGGAATTTAACCTTGAGAAAGAAGACATGAAATATTAAAAAACAAAACAAAAAAACCTAGCAATATAGCAAAACTTATTTTTTAACCAGCTCTGCTGCTGATCTTTAACATTAGGAATAACAGCGTTGTCCATACTGCTAATAAAGTTCAGGAGAAGAACTCTATCTGGTACAGGGTTAAGAAAAGGGATGATATCTCCTTCCCACAGACAGACTTTTAAAGCTGCAAAAATTTATAAAGAAGATTTTTTTTTCCGAAATACTTTTGTTCTTAATATAAATTGTATATAAACTCACATTTAAATTACCTTAAAAACTTTTAGAGTAAACAAGTTAAGAACGTAAGAATGGCAAGACTGGGTCACACCATCTAGCCCAGTATCCTGTCTTCTGACAGTGGCCGGTGCCAGATGTTTCAGAGAGAATGAACAAAACAGGGCAACTTATCAAGTGATCCATCCCCTGTCATCCAGTCCCAGCATCTAGCAGTCAGAGGTTTAGGGACAGCCAGAGCATGGGGCTGTGTCCTTAACCATCTTGACTAATAGCCATTGATGGACCTATCATCCATGAACTTATCTAATTCTTTTTTTAACCCAGTTATATTTTTGGCCTTCACAACATCCCCTGGCAATGAGTTCCATAGGCTGACTGTGCATTGTGTGAAGAAGTACTTCCTTATGTTTGTTTTCAACCTGTTGCCTATTTATTTAGTTGGATTACCCTGGTTCTTGTGTTATATGAAGGGGTAAGCAACACTTCCTTATTTATTTTCTCCACACCACTCATGAATTTATAGTCCTCTATCATATCCCCCCTTAGTTGCCTCTTTTCTAAAATGAACAGTCCCACTGTTTTTAATCTCTCCTCATATGGAAGCTGTTCCATACCACTAATCATTTTTGTTGCCTTTTTCCTGTACCTTTTCTATTTCTAATATAATTTGAGAGAGGTTGACCAGAACTGTATGCAGTATTCAAGGTATGGGCATACCATGGATTTATATGGAGGCATTATTATATTTACTGTCTTATTATTTATTCCTTTCCTGATTGTTCCTAACATTCTGTTAGCTATTTTGACTGCCAGTGCACATTAAATAGATATTTTCAGAGAACTATACACAATGACTCCAAGATCTCTTTCTTGGGTGGTAACAACCAATTTAGTCTCCCACATTTTGTATGTAGTCAGGATTATGTTTTCCAACGTGCATTACTTTGTATTTATCAAAAGTTATTACTTTTTGACTGTTTGACTATAATCTCCATTGCTTCCATACTGTACATTTGAGCAAATGTAATGAATTTAACATAAGCAAGATCATTTGTCAAGTGTCAACAAAAAGTAAAAGCAGGTGACAAAACACTCTTACCTCAAGAGACAGCTACTTGGGATGCTTGGTTTATATGAGTATGTATTTCAGGTTTTTAGCCATACAGACCTGTTCTGTAAACCTGGAAAGATGAAAGCATTATTTAAGTAAATTAGGGCCATTTCTCAAGAGATAATAGCATTAAGGAGGCTCTGATTTAGAGTTTTTCCTTTTAATTGAATCTGTAGCAAAATCATCACACAAAAAAGCTAGAAACCTCAAAGTGCTGCAAAAGATACTCTGCACCACTAGCTGTAAGTAAGCCTCTAAAATTAATACAAGAAAGGCTGCAATCCATGAAGGTTTGGACCATCAAAGTAACAGCAAACTTTTTGTATATTACACTCCCAGCTGTGCAAATCTGTGTTACTAGTCACTGATGTGTTTCACAATTGTGTCATTGGTACATCAAAGTTCAATTTTAAGATGACATTTAGTAAATAAGGCCAATGAATCAGGAGACTAAATTTTAGAATTATGTATGCAGGAACTAAACTGACTTAGGGTACGTCTTCACTACCTGCCGTATCGGCGGGGTAGCAATCGATTTATCTGGGATCGATATATCGCGTCTCGTTAAGATGCGTATATCGATTCCCGAACGCGCTTACTGTCGACTCCGGAACTCCACCAGAGCGAACAGCGGTAGTGCAGTCGACGGGGGAGCCGCGACCATCGATCCCACGCCCTGTGGACCCCAGGTAATTCGATCTAAGATACTTCGACTTCAACTACTCTATTCGCGTAGCTGAAGTTGCGTATCTTAGATCGATTCCCCCCCCCCAGTGTAGACCAGCCCTTAGTGTCTGTGAAAGTGAAATGAATTATATTAAAGAAATAGAATGAATTAAAGAATGCTGTATGTACCTTTAAGTAGAAATAAGAAATGCTGCAAGTCAGGGGGCAGGAAAGCAGACATTAACTGCTTAATGAATTGCCTCACTTAAGGGCAATTGGTGAAGCATTAGATCAATAAGCATTAATAAGGAAGCAGGATATGCATATTGTGCCCTATGCAAATTTTACAATTTTGCTCTCTCTGTCCCTTTGTTTAGTTCGCACCCTTTTATCTGTATAAATAAGACTGTTTGAATCTTGCATGGGGGCTCACATTATCTGAATGTATTAGCAGAGCGCTGTGCTAATAAAACAGAGTGGTCTGACAAACTATGAGTCCTGAGTCTAACTTTGACATGTCTTAGTGGTCACTATATTTGCCTATTCTAAACTTTTGCTGACTATTGTAATAAATAATATGGATAAAAGGTAGTAGTATCTTTTATGTGAGTATCTGAACGTATTATCCTAATTTTAAACATGGAAAACCTAGGCATACTAAGGTTAAGTGACAGTGAATCAGTGGCAGAGGCATAAACAGAACACAGCTTCCAGTTCCCTACTCTGATTGCTACACACACTACCTCCCTATCAGAATGTGACTTTTTAAACAGTTTTCTTACCTTACTTAATGAGTGCAAACAAGTGCAGAGCTTAAACACTGCAGTATGACTTGAACACTGATATGAAAATACAGACATTGGAGGAGGATTACTTTTCTTGCAATGCACATTGAAGAAGTTGTAATAAGTAACACTGGAGGATTTGTAACTAGATTTAAGCAATGGAAAACTAAACTAAACATACTGCAATATGTGTGATCTTGAGACTTCTCATCTTGTTTTAGTAAAATAGAAACCAAATCAGTTTAAAACAAATATATTCTGAATTTGAAAATATATTTTGTCCTAAATTAATGGAAATCAGTTTCCCCAGTCATCATACAATTTGGAAGGGCATCTGAATAATTGGTAAAGTAAATGCTTTGGTAGTGTTCCAGAGACCAATTGCAGCCAGCAAAGGATGATAAACTTATTTTCAGAATTGATGTACATGGGATTTCCAAGGCAGACCCAACACGTATACCATATGGACTGGTTAATCCAAGGACAACATCCACAGTTATTGGAATAAAAAGGGAGAAATTTTGCTCTGGATTGCATATAAAATTCCCACTAAAATCAGTGTTACCGGTGTGCCTGCAGCCCAATGCGCATTTGTCAAAAACAAATTAAGACTCAGGCAACTCTTCATCCACATGAACTACATAGCCCTGTACTCCAATGTGATAGGGTTAGTCTGCTCATTAAGGACATTAAGGTGCAGGGGTCAGCTCACCCCTGTCTCACGGTCATGGCCCTTTAAGAGTTGTAAGTCTGATGTAGATCAGAAACTAGAAAACAGGAGATATGGGTAGAGAGGAAGTGGTCCTGGGGGTAAGTAGTACTTGGGGGAGAACTTGTTGCTGTTCCTTGGACTTGGGATGCGGGAGCCTTGCAAAATGGGTTGGGCAAGGTTCCCCTCTCACCCAGCCAATTGGGGTTGAGCTGGGAAAGGGGACTAGCGTATATGTAAAGCTCTTCATTTCCAGTTTTTATTTTGCTTAAAATGTCCCAGGAATGTATCAGTTTCTGTAGCAAAATTTTAAAAAAGTAAATCATCAGTGCAAAAAATAAACTTCCCAGTTTTCGGGGTTAATATTGGGGGACAGAAGGACAGAAAAAAAAATCAAAGAGAGAAAAGCAAGAGCACTGAAAATAAAAGCAATTTAATACCGTGGTTTGTTTGTTTTTATTTTCTTTTAAAAATAGCTTTAAAATAGTTTACTGTTACAGTTGATATAATGGGCTATAGTGGAAATTTCAAAAGTCTTGGGTAGAATAGGCTCTCAGCAATTTTTTCAAAGTGTCTTTTCCAAGGCTTGTTCTTCTGAAGTCTTGGATGTAGTTGAATTTAGAAAATATACTCTTAACATCAGCTGAGCCAGGCAGGGCACTAGGGATGTGGGAAGCAGCATGGTTCATGTACAGGATTTTCTTCACATAATCTGTATTTTGATGTACTTGAGTGAACCAAGATTCAGGTGAAAATTGGTACAAAGTGCCTAAAAGCTTTTTTTGAAACCAAGGAAATTTTAGGTAAAAATTGGTAAACTGAAAATTAAGGGCCTTACAAATATGCTGCCTTGTCCCTCATAGTAGGGATATGCAACAGTAAGAGATGAACTACCTGCTAAATTCTCCAAGCCTAAAAGTTGAAGGACTGAATGATAGAAAAAGGGACAGCTAGAGGAGGAACTGGCTGTGGGCCTGAATGGGCTACAGGAAAGATGCTGGGGGAATCTCCTGCCTTAAGGAGAGATGGAGTCACCGCCTGAGTTGCAGCCCAGTTCTAGGAGTCAGGGCTGAGGACTCCTGCTCTAGAGAGAGATGTGGTAACTTCATGAAGCACAACCTAGTGGCTAAAAAGGCTGGGAGTGGATTTGAAGAAGTGCCTCAGTAGGTGATTGAGAAGGAGCCATATGAGTCAACCAGCACAGGAACAATGGAATCTGTCCAGAGATGATGAACAAGGAAAAGTAGGGGCAGCAGGGTTTGAAAGAAGCTGTCCTCAACTGCCTAAAAAAGGTCCCTGGGCTGGAATCCAGAGGAGAAGGTGAGCCTTGGTACCCCCACCTCTTCCTCAACAGAAGAGACAGTATGATCCTCAGGAATGAGAGGCAAATACTGACAAAGTCTCAAAAGGGGACCAAGAGCTTGACATAAAGGTCATAGGGTTTTGAACTTGTCCTGTTTAGACTCCTCTGTTACCCCAGAAGGGGACTGGTTTTCAAAGGTGACCTGGCTGGAGGACCAGGACACAGAAGCTGCAGGCTGCAATAAGGCTAGAACACCAGACAACAAAGGCATAAGGATCAAAGAACCTCTGCAATGGCAAATCCTAGCATGAAGAAGCATTCCAACAGTGAGCATGCACCATAATATCCACAGAAGTTGGTACCCAGTTAACTCTATATTGCAAAACATGTGGAATTTGATATTAATGATGCAGGGAGCCAAACAGAGAAGCCACCAGGCCAGGTCGACCGTTTTTTTGCCATCTTAAATATAGGGTGATAAGTCTTAATATCACTTTATTTTTAAGGTGGCATGTAGCACCCATTCTGCTTTGAAACTGCACTGCAGTTTTGAATGTCATCATCCAGTGGAATGTAATACAGTATTCTCCAGGGCATGGGGTAATTGTGAAAGCGTGTTTGTGCATGTGTGTAGCAATATATTTTGGTTCATATTAGAGACTCAGGGCCAAATTAGAAAGAGTACTATCATTGCTATACAAAATGAACTCAATGCAAATGTATTGATATTTCTCTCCTAGATTCTCAGTAGAACTCTAAGACTTGATTCAGGCATGAGATAAACTTGAGGGGGGAATCTGAGGAATCAACACCTAGTAATGAAATTATATTTTCTCTGAGCTAAAGTGGCCAGATTTAGAAGAAGAGAAAGAAAACACAAAATTCACCTGAGATTATAGCACAGCTCTAACACTGAACCCTTGTTAACTTCCATAGAAATCTCTCATAGCTGGAAAACAAGTGAATTGACAGTTCCATCTATTTTTAGTGATCCAGTTGCTCAAGTCAGAAAGAGGCTATGCGTCTAGCCAAAGTGGATGTGTTATGCCACAGCAGAGTTCTACCTATGCTGACTACTACTTCAAACCACATAACATGTAAACTCTTTCCATAAATAACCTTCCATTTAAAAAGGGGGAAAAGCTACCACACAGTCTATACTCCGGCAGTTCTCCAGCCTTGCTGACCAGTTGGTGGAGATGCTAGCTAAGGCTTGGTGGGAGGCCAATTGTGATGGAATCACTGGTGGATGGCAGAGCCTTCAGTCTTTTGGAAATCATACAGATTTATCAGCAGAGGTTCCACTTCACTGAGTTGTTTGACTAATGTTCCAGGTTTCATAGATTAATAGATTCTAAGGGCAGAAGGGAACCACAGTGATCCTCCACTCTGGCCTCCTGCATAACACAGGCCCTACAATTGTCCCCAAAATTAATTCCTGTTTGAAATAGAGCATGTCTCTAAGGAAAACTTGATTTTAAAATTGCCAGTGATGGAGAATACACTTCAGCACCAGGTAGATGAGGGAAGCAAGTGAGGAAACAACAGATATTTCAGTCTCACCTTCCATGGATAATCAATCCAACCATGAGAATATATCTCCAGTCAGAATTTGGGACACCATTATTGTGTGTGTGTGTGTGTGTGTGTGTGTGTGTGTGTGTGTGTGTGTGTGTGTGTGTGTGTGTGTGTGTGTGTGTGTGTGTATACTCTTTAAAAACATACATAAACTATAAACATACATAAAACTGAATTATTAAATGATTCATCTCTTTCAGTTTGAAACCTTTGCTGCAAGAAGATTAAGTGGAAGAATGACAGAGTAAGGACATTTACTGGAACAAATGAAGCCACTAATATATTGATTAAAAACAACAAGGAGTCCGGTGGCACCTTAAAGACTAACAGATTTATTTGGGCATAAGCTTTTGTGGGTAAAAAACCCACTTCTTCAGATGCATGGAGTGAAAATTATGTCCTTTCCTCTACAGAGTTGTCCATCACAGGTAAATAAAACTGAGATTATGGTGGGAGTGTGTAATTACTCACGACATTGCTAAATATCACATCAATGTTTTCAAGTTTATTCACATTTTCCCCTTAAGGGGTGGTACAAGGCATCCAAGCATGGGGCTGTCAGTTGTCCCTTGTATCTAAAGCATATGCCAAGGATGTTCATAATAAATTAACCAGCCTAGTCTGATGAGCATGGCTTTCACAACCACTTCATTCCAGACCATTTTTCTCTCTTTTTACACTTTCACTCACTCTCTCTCTCTCTCACTCACACACACACACACACACACACACACACCCTCTCTCTCTCTCTCTCTTCATGGTCAGATCCTTCTCTCTCTTCTCATAGAATATCAGGGTTGGAAGGGACCTCAGGAGGTCATCTAGTCCAACCTCCTGCTCAAAGCAAGACAAATCCCCAACTACATCATCCCAGTCAGGGCTTTGTCAAGCCTGACCATAAAAACCTCTAAGGAAGGAGATTCCACCACCTCCCTAGGTAACCCATTCCAGTGCTTCACCACCTGCCTAGTGAAAAAGTTTTTCCTAATATCCAACCTAAACCTCCCACACTGCAACTTAAGACCATTACTCCTACTTATACAGCCCAAAATGCTGTTAGCTTTCTTGGCAACAAGGGCACACTGTTGACTCATATCCAGATTCTCATCCACGTAACCCCTATGTCCTTTTCTGCAGAACTGCTGCCTAGCCACTTGGTCCCTAGTCTGTAGCAGTGCATGGGATTCTTCCGTCCTAAGTACAGGACTCTGCACTTGTCCTTGTTGAACCTCATCAGATTTCTTTTGGCCCAATCCTCTAATCTGTCTAGGTCCCTCTGTATCCTATCCCTACTCTCCAGCGTATCTACCACTCCTCCCAGTTTAGTGTCATCTGCAAACTTGCTGAGGGTGCAGTCCATGCCATCCTCCAGATCATTAATGAAAATATTGAACAAAACCAGCCCCAGAACCAAATCATGGGGCACTCCGCTTGATACCAGCTGCCAACTAGACACGGAGTCATTGATCGCTACCCGTTGAGCCCGACGATCTAGCCAGCTTTCTATTCACCTTATAATCCATTCATCCAGCCCATACTTCTTTAACTTGCCGGCAAGAATACTGTGGGAGACCATATCAAAAGCTTTGCTAAAGTCTACGAATAACATGCCCACTGCTTTCCCCTCATCAACAGAGCCAATTATCTCATCATAGAAGGCAATTAGTTTAGTCAGGCATGACCTGCCTTTGGTGAATTCATGCTGATTGACCCTGATCTCCTCTAATTGCTTCAAAATTGATTCCTTGAGGACCTGCTCCATGATTTTTCCAGGGACTGAGGTGAGGCTAACTGGCCTGTAGTTCCCCGGATCCTCCTCCTTCCCTTTTTTAAAGATGGGCACTACATTAGTCTTTTTCCAGTCATCCGGGACTTCCCCCAATCGCCATGAGTTTTCAAAGATAATGGCCAATCGCTCTGCAATTACATGCGCCAACTCCTTTAGCACCCTCGGATGCAGCGCATCTGACCCCATGAGCTTGTGTGCGTCCAGCTTTTCTAAATAGTCCTGAGCCACTTCTTTCTCCATAGAGGGCTGGTCACCTCCTCCCCATACTGTGCTGCTCAGTGCAGTAGTCTGGGAGCTGACCTTGTTCGTGAAGACAGAGGTAAAAAAAGCATTGAGTACATTAGCTTTTTCCACATCCTCTGTCACTAGGTTGCCTCCGCAATTCAGTAAGGGGCCCACACTTTCCCTAACCTTCTTTTTGTTGCTAACATACCTGAAGAAACCCTTCTTGTTACTTTTAACATCCGTTGCTAGGTGCAACTCCAAGTGTGATTTGGCCTTCCTGATTTCACTCCTGCATGCCTGAGCAATATTTTTATACTCGTCCCTGGTCTTTTGTCCAAGCATCCAGTTCTTGTAAGCTTCTCTTTTGTGTTTAAGATCAGCAAGGATTCTTTAAAATACAGCCAGCTCTCCTGGACTCCTTTCCCCCTCAAGTTACTCTCCCAGGAGATCCTGCCCATCAGTTCCCTGAGGGTGTCAAAATCTGCTTTTCTGAAGACCAGGGTCTGTATTCTGCTGCTCTCCTTTCTTCCTTGTGTCAGGATCCTGAACTTGACCATCTCATGGTCACTGCCTCCCAGGTTCCCATCCACTTTTGCTTCCCCTACTAATTCTTCCCTTCTTTGAGCAGCAGGTCTAGAAGAGCTCTGCCCCTAGTTGGTTCCTCCAGCACTTGCACCAGGAAATTGTCCCCTATACTTTCCAAAAACTTCCTGGATTGTATGTGCCCTGCGGTATTGCTCTCCCAGGAAATATCGGGGTGATTAAAGTCCCCCATGAGAACCAGGGCCTGTGATCTAGTAACTTCTGTTAGTTGCCGGAAGAAAGCCTCGTCCACCTCATCCCCCTGTTCTGGTGGTCTATAAAAGACTCCCACCATGACATCACCCTTGTTGCTCACACTTCTAAACTTAATCCAGAGACTCTCAGGTTTTTCTACAGTTTCATACTGGAGCTCTGAGCAGTCATACTGCTCTCTTACATACAATCAGGGCTGGCTCCAGGGTTTTTGCCGCCCCAAGCAGCACAAAAAAAAAAAAAGCGATCGCATTCTGCGGCAATTCGGCGGCTGGTCCTTTGCTCCGAGACGGAGCGAGGGACCCGTCGCCAAATTGCTGCCGAAGAGCCAGATGTGCCACACCTCTCCCTTGGCCACCCCAAGCACCTGCTTGCTGGGTTGGTGCCTGGAGCCGGCCCTGCATACAATGCAACTCCCCCACCTTTTCTGCCCTGCCTGTCCTTCCTAAACAGTTTATATCCATCCATGGCAGTACTCCAGTCATGTGAGTTAACCCACCATGTCTCTGTTATTCCAATCACATCATAATTCCTTGACTGTGCCAGGACTTCCAGTTCTCCCTGCTTGTTTCCCAGACTTCTTGCATTTGTGTATAGGCACTTAAGATAACTCGCTGATCATCCTGTTTTCTCAGTATGAGGCAGGAGTCCTTCCCTCTTGCGCTCTCCTACTCGTGCTTCCTCCTGGTATCCCACTTCCCCACTTACCTCAGGGCTTTGGTCTCCTTCCCGGGTGAACCTAGTTTAAAGCCCTCACTAGGTTAGCCGGCCTGCTTGCAAAGATGCTCTTCTCTCTCTTCGTTAGGTGGAGGCCATCTCTACCTTGCAGTCCTCCTTCTTGGAACACCATCCCATGGTCAAAGAATTCAAAGCCTTCTCTTTGACACCACCTGCATAGCCATTCGTTGACTTCCCGGATTCAATGGTCTCTATCCAGGCCTTTTCCTTCCACAGAGAGGATGGACGAAAACACCACTTGTGCCTCAAACTCCTTTATCCTTCTTCCCAGAGCCACGTAGTCTGCAGTGATCGGCTCAAGGTCATTCTTGGCAGTATCATTGGTGCCCACATGGAGAAGCAGGAAGGGGTAGCGATCCGAGGTCTTGATGAGTCTTGGAAGTCTCTCTGTCACATTGTGAATCCTAGCTCCTGGCAAGCAGCACACTTCTCGGTTTTCCCAGTCCAGATGGCAGATAGATAGACTCAGTCCCCCTTAGGAGGGAGTCCCCGACCACCACAATCCACCTCCTTCTCTTGGGAGCGGTGGTCATAGAATCCCCATCCCTAGGACAGTGCATCTCATGCCTTCCAATTGGTGGAGTCTCCTTCTGCTCCCTTCCCTCAAATGTATCATCTAGTCCACTCTCCGCATTAGTACCTGTGGAGAGAACATGAAAATGGTTGCTCACCTGTATCTGCATTGCTGGTACATGGATGCTCCTCTTTCTTCTTCTGGAGGTCACATGCTGCCAATTTTCTTCACCATCCTTCTGTCCCTGCGGCGCAGCCTGCTCAGATTCTTCAGAATGTTGTGCCCGTAGAAGCATATCGTGACGTCTGTCCAGGAAATCTTCATTTTCTCTTATGCAACGCAGGGTTGATACTTGTTTCTCCAGACCTTCTCTTCCAATATGGAGACCAGCTTGCACTGTGTACAGACAAAGTCAGTTCTGTCATGTGGAAGAAAAACAAACATGGCACATCCTTTGCAGGTCACAACAGCTGATCGCTCACCATCCATATTACCTTCCTTCTAAGAGCTTCCTCAGCTGTTGCAGTAACTACACAGAAGCCTGCAAGATGAAAGTCTCAGTGGGCTCTCCCCAGGTGAACTCCCAACATTCTTCAGCTGGAGTTTGCATGGTGGGTGAGGCGGCTGGCACACTATATCAAGGGCCACAGGCTGTAAACAAACATGTCTCCTTTTAAGGCCACCAAAGTTAAGTCGCTAACATTTATTAGTCCTTTTGCATGATAAATTGCATGCCACTTCAGAATCATACTTTGGGTGCAATTAAGGAAGTGGGATTGTAAACTCCCTGGGTCAGGGGCTTTGTCTTCAAAGCACCTAACACATTGTTTGTGCTCTGTAAATCATAAATATGGCACCAATGGATATGTACTGCCACTTTCAATAATGGAACATACAGAATGGGATCTGGAAGCTTACTAGCCAGCAAAATAAATACCGACTACTTAGCCTGTATTACCACATTATCATCAATGGGGGGTACTAGTATATTAGAGAACTCAGCAATGACACTGAAAACTGTCTTATGTTTCTGTTTGACAGAAGTTCTTGGGAAGTGTATGAACTCCCTCCTGTACTTCAACAGTGCCAATCAAAATCTGATAAGTGTTCTGGATATAGATGACTCTGACATGTGACATATTCCCTATAGCTCAATGAGAAGATTCACCTGTTATAACAGACAGAAATCCATACTAGTCTCTACAGACAAAGGAGAGCCTAATGTTGATTGAAGCACTTTTCTAGATCAAGTGACACTAAACCAGGATTATACTTCCCTGAGTCTGGTAACATACTGTTCATCTGCCATCCTCAGTGCTGGGATGTACAGTTGATAGATGTATGTCTCATCTCCCAGGAAGAGTCTTGTCCCCTTCACCACTAAACAGCCCAAAATGTCAACAGCACCAGTTCCTCAAGTGTCTTTTGTGATGTTGAGTGAGTGTCCAGAAGCAGTCAGTTACAAATGAATGCATGTAAGAGACAAATGGTGGCGAAAGATAGGGATAATCTCCACATTTTAAGCATGTGAATATCTATGATCACTTTAGAGCCAAGCATTACAGGTATTCATGAAACTTGTGTAATCCTCATACATACAAGATGACATAACTATTCTGTAAATGGCTGTCATAGGCACTCATGGTATGATGAAACAGTCTGCTCATAGAGACAGCTAGCCCTCCTTATCACAGTACTTAGATTCTACCCAGCCAAAAAAGTCAAAGCCCTCTAGGCACCAACTGTGCACCACATACAATTTGTGGCATTTACTTGCAGGGAGACAATAAGTAAAATGAGGAAGCACATTGAAAGCTTGTTCATCATTTCTCTCCGCTTTGTGTGGAATGCTATCAGTGCCCCAGAAGCAACTGAATCAGTTCCCTTATTAACACCAGAGCATGATGAAATTGCCCAATAAAATAAAGAATACAGGAAAGCGAGATTTAGGGGTGTATTTTAGCTGAGTTTACTGCTGTTGGGTGCAGTAAATGAAACATAAATGGTGGAATATATTGCATTCTGTAAAGAAAGATGGGGTAAACACCTCAGCAAAGGCACCGGTGGATAGCCATCCCCATTGACCCCTGTTTGTAATTCACAGATCACATACCCTCACTCAGGGCCGGCTACAGGGACCCAGCCTACCAAGCATGTGCCTGGGGCGGCACCTGGAGGGGGGCGGCACTCACCCAGGGAGAGCGGAGCCGCAGCGAGCTCACCGCCCTTCCCCGGCACTCCGGACGGCCGGGGAGAGCGGGGCCGTCCTTCTCCAGGCGCTCTGGCCGGTCGGGGAGAGCGGGGTCGCGGTCGGGCTCGCCGCCCTCCTCCCAGTGCTCCGGCCGGTCGGGGAGAGTGGGGCCCCGGCCGGGCTTGCCGCCCTCCCCCCGGTGCTCCGGCCAGCCAGGAAGAGCGGGGCCATCCTCCTCCCGGCGCGCCGGCTGGTCGGGGAGAACGGGGCCCCGGCCGGGCTCTCCGCCCTCCCCCCGGCGCTCCGGATGGCCAGGGAGAGCGGGGCCCCGGCCGGGCTCTCCGCTCTCCCCCCGGTGCTCCGGCCGGCTGGGGAGAGCGGGGCCACGGCCGGGCTCGCCGCCCTCCCCCTGGCGCTCCCGCCGGCCAGGAAGAGCAGGGCTGTCCTCCTCCTGGCACTCCGGCCGGCCGGGGAGAGCGGGGCCGCGGCCAGGCTCGGCGCCCTCCCCTGCCGCGCTGGGAGGCGGGGGGTGGCGGGAGGCTTTTTTGCCTGGGGCGGCAAAAAAGCCAGAGCAGGCCCTGCCCTCACTCACTCCTGATGTAAGAGGGAAGAGGGTGCATTCTGGAGGTAGGATGGGGGTGGATGTCAGAGTTATGATCAATCCTCTGTTGGCATAAGGAACCTTATGTCAGCAGCACCTGCAGTGTTCTTTAGATCATAACCCCTCCTGCTTTAACTTATACCAGAGGTGAGTGGCCCTGAATAAGGGGGCTGTAGGCAGCTGCCACTCGTCACGCTGGTTGAGTTGGGCATAACTAGCACAAAGTTGCCTTAATGGACTGGAAAATCCAACTCTGTCAGTGAAACCAGCAAAGCGGGAAGTGTGAGGAAGTGTTAGGCACTGGTGGTTAGGCACTGGTTCGGGACACAGTGCAATTCCGTATTCTGCCACAGACTTCCTGTGTGGCCTAGTCTCTTTGTACCTCATTTCCCCATAATAACACTTCCCTACCGCACAGGAGTGCTATGAGGATAAATAAATTAAAGACTCTGAAGTGCTTAGATACTATGGTAATCAGGGACATACAATTACTGAAAATAAAATCAGGACCATTATTTCATATAAAGTTCAACATTCTAATTTACTGACTGTTATTTGTCTGTGACACTAAAACGAAATGAACACAGCTTTGACTGCTTTTTAAAACATAGTGGAAAATAGAAACAGAGATGCCAATTATGCTGCAAATGTGTGTCATAAATAAAAGCAAATTTATTTTCCATGCTGATTGCAAAAGTAGGGTTTCATGCTTATAGGGGAAAACCTATAATGCAGCATTTGAAATATTATTAAACTAAACCCATAAATAATGTATAAGTTGCATTGTGCATATTCATTGCAGTGTGTCTGTACTTCAGAATGTCTGAGTTCTTTAAACAATTCATAATATTAGTTTCATTCTGACACAGCTCACCAGCTGTAAAAGGTTCAGACTAGTATGGATTTTAGCAAAGAAAGCAAATAATTTCAGGGGAGATATTTCCTTTTGTCTGTCCAGAGCAATATATGTGGGCTTTGCTGGCACAGAACTAAGTGGGTGCTGAAGTGCTGCTCTAAATACACTTAGTAACCTGATCAATCTGCGTTATTCACAGTACCAGAAAAATACAAGTTGGATGTTTAGTAGTAGGGCTGTAGGAAAAATTGGCCTTTAAACACAATCCACTGAAATCATGGATGATTTAGTATATTTGCAAAGGTAAACTTCTGTCCAATACCCTTTCCCTCCATGTAGACACTAGATTCTCTCTATCCCCCACTTTACTTTAGAATATTTCTAAAGGGACTCCCTGTGATATATTTGAATGTACTGAGCAGAGAGTTGAATCTGTTTATGTGACTTTGCAATTATAGTTCTTTAAGCAGTTGCTTATGTTGACTGTGTTATACAGTGTACACGCCATGTTTCTCTCTTCTTCTGCAAGACAAAGTCAGTCATCATGGCTCCAACTTTGTGTACGCATCTGTGTTTCTGATCAGGGAGTTGTGCTACATCCACCATACACAACAAATGGGGATAAGGATTTCAAGAACCTCCTATACATAAGAGTAGAAAGCCAATCTACAACATTGTTTGCAGCCCGGGGGTAGGTGGAGAAGAGAGGGAGGGGAGTCTGCTACAACTGTGAGGACTCCAAACTACTGAACTGACAGCAGCGAGGTGAAATGGGAGGCTATATTGGAAAAATGGAGGCCTTCAACCATGCCACAGAGGACTGGCCCTCATATATAGTGTGGCTGGAGCAGTATTTTGAAGTAAATGAGATTCCCCCAGAAAAAACATTTAGCAGCATTACTGAGTGTGATGTGTGGAAAAATATAGTTTAGTATACAATCTGATCACTCCAGAGAAGCCAACTAGGAAAACCTTTAAAGAGAGCATGCAAATTGTTCGAGAACACTTGGCCTCCAACCCCCTGATTATAGAAAAAAGGTTCAGATTTCAGATTCTCCTTCCAGTTGATTTGGCTTATATGTCCTCGTTTGCAACAGAGTTAAAAAGGTTGTCAGAACACTGTTCTTTTAAGGATGGGCTCAACAAGGTACCAAGAGACAGATTTATGTGTGGACTGTTAAGTAAAACATACAGTAGAGGCTCTTATCTGAGGAAAATCTTGCCTTTATACACACAGAAATTGGCATAGCAATGCAAACTGCAGCAAGGGATGACATGGAATTGCCTACTGGAGCTAAAGCAGGAGTAAGAAGGTATAAACCATCTGTAACCCAAGGCCAGAGCTAGTCCACTCAGCAGACAGGCATATGTTATCAGTGTGGAAAAGGGTTCCATGCTCCCTCTCATCGCTAGATTAACTATGCATATTGCAGAAGCTGTAATACAAAAGGGCATATCCAAGCAGTCTATCACAGAGAAATGAGGACGAGATCAAGTCAGGACGTAGAAAAAGGAATATCAATGTATGCTTTGTAGAAAGAGGCAGTAGTGACACAGACTGTGAGAGTAGAGTAGCCAGCCTGGATGGATGGATGGATATATATCATGAGCAAAAATGGTGGGAAAAATGCTCAAAATGGAACTGGACCCAGGCTCCACAGTGTCCATTATGTCACCTTTGGACTATGAGAAAACTTTAAAAAATACCAAACAGAGATCAATATTGCTAAAAACATATAAGGGAGAAAAAAAAGTGTCCTTTGGAGCGATGCAAGTGAATGTGGAATATAACAATAAGCAATGTCTATTAGAGTTGTATGTCATTGAGAAGTGAGGACTCGCCCTGTGGGACTGTGAATGGTTACATAAGGTTCCTCTGGATTGGAAATCTATAAAGATGCTGCAGTCACTTTCAGCAGACCCCACTATAACAGTTGAGCTGCAGCTGGAATGGATACTAAGTCAGACACGGGGAGTATTCAAGGAGGGGACAGGAACTCTAAAACACATGAAGACTAAAATATGCTGAGCAAAGAAGGCTCAACCCAAATTCCACAAAGCTCTACCTGTCCCTTACAGTATTCACTTGAAGATAGTTAGTGAATTGCAACATCTAGAAAAAGAGGGCATACTTACTTTCAAAAGTAGCCTGGAGTGAGTGGGAAAATCCTATCAGTTTAAAAAAAATGTGGTGCAGTAAAGGTATGGGGAGATTTTTAGGTCACCATAAACTCGGTACTGAAAGCTAAAAAATACTCTCTGGCTAAAATTAAAGATATTTTTTGCTACACTGGCAGGGGGACAATAATTCAGCAAAACTGATTTGTCATAGGCCTACCTACAGATGGAAACTGAAGAAGCGTCTAAGGCATACTTCACAATCAACACAAAAAAGTGTCTGTACCAGTACAACAGAATAGTTTTTGGGGTTGCTTCAACTCTTGCTATACGGAAACAGGCAATTGACCAAGTTTTGCAAGGTATTCCCAGAACACAGTGTTATTTGAATGACAATATTGTGACTGGCAGAAGTGATGAAGAACATCTGGAAACCCTGAAAAGGATATTAAAATGTCTAGAAGAATATGGGTTATGAGCCAATGGCATACAATGCAAATTTTTCAAGGACTTGATAGTTTATTGTGGGCACATTATTGATGCATAAGGCCTACATAAATCTTAGGAGAAGCCCCACTGCCAAAGGATGTTTCACAACTTAGATCATTTCTAGGATTTATTAACTAGTATAGCTGATTTGTACCAAACCTAGCAACTGTACTGCATCCACTGAACTGTTTGCTGCAGACTGGTCAAAAGTAGATATGGTGACATGAGTGTTGAAGCTTTCCTGGAAGCAAAACAATTTTGTCACATTAGAGTGTGTGCTTACACATTTTAACCCATCTTTGCCTATCAAGGTAGCATGTAATGCTTCCTCACATGGAATTGGGACAGTTATATTGCACACCATGCCAGATGGCAGTGAGAGATCCATAGCATTTGCCTCCAGATCTCTCTCAACAGCCAAATGTAACTGTGCACAAGTAGATAAGGAGGCCTTAAGTCTGGTATGAGGAGTGAAGAAATTAAATCAGTAGCTATGTGGGAGGAAATTCACCCTTGTCACAGACCACCAACCCCAATCTCTTCATCCCAGGAAGGGAGTTTCTGTGACAACTGCAGCACATATGCAATGCTGGGATCTCTTTTTAGCTGATTACATCTATGACATTGAATTGAAAAGAACTGACGTGCATACAGATGCAGACCAGCTTTCCCACCTGCCTGTGCTAATTGAAGGGCAATCTGTAATAGAGACAGAAGCTATTAAATCTGTCAACTTGTTTCTGATATGACTGGTGACTAGTTTTGATTGAACAAGAAAACAAGAGGGATCCCTCACTTGCTCAGGTTTATGAAGTCACTCTGAAGAGCTGGATATTCACTGGCAGCCCTAGTCTGACACCATTTACACACACACAAAGGTGAGCTCACCATACATCAAGAATGAGTCATGTGGGGAATTTGTATTGTTATGCCTAAACTGTGCCCAAGACTCTTAGAGCTCCACATATGTCACTGAGGGGTAGTAAAAATGAAGGCACTCGCCAGAAATTTTGTATGGTAGCTAGGCATTGACCAACACATAAAGCAACTTGCTAAGGATAGTTTGGGATGCCAACAGGTACAGTGCATACCTAAACCAGTGCCATTATACCCCTGGGAATGGCCATCAGCTCCGTATCAATGTCTGCCTGTTGATTTTGCAGTACCATTTTGGGGAATGATGTATCTAGTAGTAGTGGAAGCCCATTCCAAAAGGCCAGAAGAGTTTTTTGAATGAAAATCACCAAAGCTGCACAGGACGTAAAAAAAAAACTTTGAAGTTTGTTTGCAAGAACTGGACTTCCAGAAGAAGCTGTGAGTAACAACAGTCCTCAGTTTAGTTCAGAAGATTTTCAGTGGTTCATGAAGAAAAACTGTATTAGACATAGCACCTGCGCACCATACCATCCACTCGCAAATGGCTTGGTTGAAAGGTCTGTACAAACTTTTAAACAAAACCTGTGATCCAAGATAGATGAGAAGGGGTCATTACAGCAGAAACTGGCATGTGTCTTGCATATTGAAATGCAATACATGCCCCAAATAACCAAACTCCTGCAATGCTGTTTATGGGCTGAAATCTCAAGTCATGCTTGGACTTATTAAAGCCCAATCTACATCTACAAGTCAGAAAATGTCTAATGAGTCAAGCTATGGTAAGAGGGACCAGTGCACCTCGTCAGCTATAAGTGAGTCAAACAGTGTTGGGGAATGATTACTGGGGACTCAGGACATGGCTTCCAGCAATTTTTAGCACACAAACAGGTCCTTTGTCCTATACAATATAAACGGACCCAATACATTTTGGTGCTGCCTCAAAGACCAATTGTAAGATGCAGGGGTGACTCCATGGCTGACAAAAGAAGTAAAATTCAGGGAGCCACCAGTTGTTCTGAAAATGGTGCCTCAGCTTGAAGCAACAATCAATAATGTTATAGCGGAAGGCAGGTGTGCTGAACAACCAGCATTATCTGAGGAAACGTCTGAGTCAGACATTGCTGCAGGCATGCCACTTCCTCAGTGAAGTGTTCAGAATGTTGGCAGGTGCTATCCAGAAAGAAAACGGAAGCCGCCTGAAACACTTGACTTATGACTAGACCTTTGTTGTTTGCCCTCAAGTACTTCTGAAGGTTTAGGCATTTAATTTCAAGGGGAGGTTAGATGTGATATTTTTGAATGTATTGAGCAGAGTGTTAAACCTTCAAAGAACTATTAAGTAGATTCATGTATGTTGACACTGTTGCTGCATAGTGGTTACCATGTTTCTTCTGCATTACAATATAGCCAGCCTTAATGGCTCCCACCCTGTGTACGTGTCTTTCTAATCAGGGATTTGTACTATCTCCACCATGCACAACACTGCTCCCTCCGGGAATCAGATGGATCCCTCCATTTGTTACCTGCGTTTTCAGGGATTGCTGCTGTTAAACTGGTGATACAAGCTGTTGGGGTGGCATTCTGATTTGTGTTAGAACCCCTTCTACTTTATAATGTTAACATTTTTAAAAATCAAAAGCTCATGCAGGGTCAGATTTCCAGATCCAATACCATGAGTGAATTGAAAATATTACCACACTATTTTTGGGGAAAACAATTGCAGAGAGACCATGTTTCAAGGTATTTGCTAGAGCTGATCAGAACATTTTTGACACAATTAAAATGAGTTTTAGGCATACTAACTATGCATGGCCTTGTATTTAAATTATTTAAACTAACCTTGGGGGTCCTTAGTTCATGTCCCTGCTCAGAATCAGGTAAAGCTGGAACTTTAATGTGGGTCTCTCCTAGCCCAATGCCCTAACCCACAGCCTACAGAGTACTAGCGTTGGTCTCAGTCTCCCCCCTCTCGCTAAAAGTGATCAGAATGTTCTGAATGTAAAAACCTTCCTGAATCAAAAAACTCAGGTTTCAGTCTGAAAATGGACATTTTGATATGATTTGGTTTTGTTAAAACGTTCAGAAAGTTTTTGGTTTCATTCCAATATGGAAAAACAGCAAATTTCAAATCCTCAAATGTTGCCACAAAACTGTTGTCCCTTGGACAGCTCTAGTAGTTACTTGAACATCGCAGGCAGCTGGAGACTAAGGCCACAGAAGGCACATTTTAATAATTTAAATACTATGGTAGGTCATGTACAAGTAGCATACCTAATTCATAGGTCAATGTCACCTCTGGCAGAATTAAGCTCAGTTTGTTTTACCTAGCAATTCCAGACACTAGCAATATCTATGCTGCAAGGTAAATGTCTGGGATTTGCTTGATACATAAGATTTTAGAAGTAAAAGAACTTATAGTATTCATTTGAGAGAACAAAGGATTTCCATGTGCAATGGTTATTTTAAACCGGATATTATTCTTCAGAATTAAATCCAATATTGTGAGCCAGATACTGGCCTTGATTTTCCTATACAAATCCTATCAGCACCTGTGGGACTGAGGGGCATTCTGAGTCCTTTAGAACTAATGTATACATAAATGTACAATATTATGTGAAGTTCAGTTATCTGGGCTGGTATTTATGTTGGCTTTCTTTGCTTATTGAAACTTTTCTGAATTAATATCAATTTCTAAACTGAGGGATTGCTCTGATAGATCCTTTTAGTTATTTGATTTGAATATGCAAAAATACTTTTTTTTTACTTTGTAAATACTCCATGTTTCCTTAGACAGGCAAATTAATGAGTTTACAACACAGGTTGTATGAAAGGACTGCAGGAATTATTGAAGGTATTGATACACTAGCAAATGTGCCAGGTACTCTTTTAGGGCCACATTTTGAAGATATTTCTGAAAGTGCATCTAATTTGCTGGTGCATACCCTTTGAGGTCAAAACTCTATATTTGCAGGTACAAATGCCTGTTTGTGTGTAAATATGCATATTATTGCATATTCAAGTGTACTCTATGTAGTCACAATGTTGCATTTTTGATGTAGCATTAAACGTTTGGGCCTCAGTATCAGGTTACCCCATCTTCTCAATGTCCATGCCTTCTTAAACCAAAGTGTTGTTTATTTTAACATTAGAAACAAAGTATTTAGAAAAAAGAGATTTTAAAACCACACTCTACACACATCTATTTCCCCTGTGATGGAGACCTTGGCAGGCCAGTGGGTATTGGTGTCTGGTTTTCCCAAACAGTTCCCCACAACTACTTTCACTTTGGAAAGAGAAAATCCTTTTTTTAGCCTCTGGTTCCTCGGTCTTTCTGGGTATGTCTACACTGCAGCTGGGAGTGAGCCTAAAAGCCAACGTCGATAGACTTGTGCTAGTGGGGCTCAAGCTAGTGTGCTAAAAATAGCAGTGTGGACATTGCAGATCAGGCTGCAGCTTGGGTTCCCATATCTAGGGGGTCACGTGGGCTTGAGAGACATACGACACTAGAAAATATACTTTAGATTATATAATGGTTCTTTTCATTTTTTAATACCACTGATCCAAAACCTATTAGAAGCTCTGCAGTTTGGCCATGCCTTGAAGCCCAGCTTGCAAAGGCCAGGCTGTGATTTTTAGCATGCTAACTTTAGACTTACTAGCGTGGGTCTGTCTACCTGGGCTGGGGGCCACTCCCAGCTGCAGCACAGACATACCCTTCTGGCCCTGGCATTGTCTTGTAAACAGCCCTCCAGTGTTTGCAGAGGTTTGGCTTACCTTGGTCCATCCTTTCCCCTGCCTGCATGCTTTCTCCTGCAGCCCCCTGTTAAACTAAACCAACAAACTCATACAGCACCCATCCCAGTAACCAGGTTAACATACTGTACTCATAAATTATTACAAAGCAGCTCAATTCTGTCACAACCATTTCATGTTTTGTAATTATGCAACGTGAGAAAGAGCTTAAAATGCCCTATTTTAGGGTAAAAAGTAGATTGTTTCCCATTGGTTAGGTATCAAATATGTTTGGGGAGGTTGTCATTCTTCAGGTATTGGATACTAGTTGACTCAGGTCACTGGACTTAATGGACCAGTAGTCTGATTGAGTATAGCAAAATTTATATTCCTAAGCTACATGAATTAGTTAGTGGGATAGGACAGTCTGTCCCTTAAGAGATGTAGGGTGTAATGGTAAGCCCATCCTGTTACTTGGCATAGCTCTTTAAGAATATGAAAAGTCAGATCATATATAAATGACCTGGGGGATATAGGGCAATTTGAAGCAGTTCTGGGAGTAAGAAGGGTTTGTGAGGAAATCTCATCACTGTTTCGTTAAGGTGGTGGGTCAGGAGCCTTGCAGAGAGGATGAGGCAAGATTTCCTTTTTGCCCAACCAATTGGGGATAAGCTGGGAAAAGGGGACCAATAACTTGTCCCATAGCAGAACAGACACCAGGAGACGTCAGCAGGGAAAGGCTGGTCTACTGAGCTCCCCGAAGCCTAATTAAGGAAAAGGGGTCAGCTGAGAGAGAAGCTGCAAAGACCCTACAGACACCAGGAGACGTCAGCAGGGAAAGGCTGGTCTACTGAGCTCCCCGAAGCCTAATTAAGGAAAAGGGGTCAGCTGAGAGAGAAGCTGCAAAGACCCTACAGTTGGCTAACTCAGAACCCAGCTTCAGAGAGGATAGCCAAGGGTTCCTGCTTAAGAAGGACCAGAGACGCTGATTAACAGAACCCACCTCTAGACAGGAGAGCTGGTGAGACTCCTGTTTAAGGAGAGAGTGAGAGACTAACTAATGCAGCTCCCTTCTAGAGGGAAAAGCTTAAGGAAGGAGTGAAAAGCAGTAACCCAGAGTAAACTCCTACCTGTGTTTATGGCTGTTATTAACAAACAACAGGGGGTGCTCTTTTATAAAAAGGACTGTCTGGACTTATCACCCAGCTGATGGGAAGTGAGGCAAGGCTCGCCTGCAGCACCATGCCAGTCCTGAACAGGTAAGATAACTCTTTTGAAAATTATCTTTCTTTGTTTCTGCTGTAATTCAGTGCAGCGATGATTAGTTCAAATGGGGGGAAATACATAAGCTGCCTACCATGAATCTTGTAAGTGCTCAATGGTTTGCTGATCTTGTTTAATAACTTTAAAAATAACAGTAATGTACATTTTCTGGGCCAAATTCTGTACTTTGCCATCCCAATGGGACTGTAAACTAGTTTAACCAATCTTAGCCTAGCACCCTTTTCCATGTCCGCTGTGCTTGCAGCGGGCAAAAGTGTACTGCAGGAGCCACTATGCTAACTGCAACACTGCTAAAGGATCCAATATAGTGGAATAACCCTCTTATGACCATGTGCTCCAGTTATGACAGTACCTGGCAATGCAAGACAAGCTCCCAAAATGTAGGGGAGAATTTGGGCCTCTGTTTTCAGTCTAAGATGCTGGGGTCTGAAAAATCAAACCTCATGTGTAGTATAGTAACACTGGGGCTAGATTAAGAAAAATATGATGCCTCTCGGTTTGTTTTAGGAATGAAAGGTAGCTGCATAGCTTTTTACAGTTTTAATTATTCATTTGGACTGAGACTGGAAAGTTCACAACGTTCAATCATTTTTTTTTCATTAGCGCATACTATATATCAAAGCAGCATTAGACCTTCACTCCAAATAAGGAAGGATTTATACTAGTAATGAGGCAGTGAGAAAACATCAGGTGCCACCACATACTCAGAAATCCTTTCATTATACCATTCCCTTCTCCAAACTGCACAGCTTCTACTAGGTATTGGATCAGTGACATTAAAAATGGAAAAGAACCATTACACAATTTAAAGTATATTTTTCTAGTATCTGGTCATATCTAGGCCTCCACCACCTACTTTGGGGAAATATTCCACTCTGTAATAGTTTCAGTGTGAGACTATACTATATACACATGCAATTTTAGGAATCTTATCTTCACTTGCTGTATATGACTAACTCCCATTAACATTAATAAGAATGACATGCATCCAGCAAAGGGAGAATGACCCTTTGAAACTGAAATCTAGATATGCCTCCTCCAACCTCTTTATTTAAGAAATAATCCATTAAAGTTACAGCAGCAATTTATCGGAAGGAAAAAATCAGGCTTGTTTTGCTGTCTGTCTCCCAAGTACAGATCTATGTCAAGTTTATTTTTGTTAAGTACAATACTGTTCAGTAGATCTGTAATGCAGCAGCTGCTCTTGCCTGGTATAACTGTCCCTGAATATGTCATTTTAGATAGCCCTCTTCTTAATCAGCCCAGGAAACCTTTCTTCGAATGAAGCACTGGAAGAAATGCAAGTCTGTTATCTGTACAATTATTCCTAAATAAAGAGAAAAGAGTGCTACCATTGCACATCAAAGTAACAGATTTAGAAATACCATCTTCTTCATGTAGGTATTGTGTTCTTATTTTAAAATGCATCAGGCTTGTCATGCATGGAAGCTTACTTCTTATACTGTATGCCATGGTTCATAGAGCTCCTTTTAGATTGGTCACAGAACAAACAGGGCCTGATCCAGTGCTCACAGAAGTCAATGAAGGTACTTCAATTGTCATTGGATCAGTACCTGTCCCCTAGCGAATATCAAAAGCTGCATTGGATAGAGGGTTTTTTGTGCATTCACTTGAATATATGATTAATTTAAATGTTGTTTGTGGATTAAGAGTCATTGTTCCTTCAGTCGATAAGTGGATATTCTGTTTGTTAATGGAACAAGCATAAAAACAGCCATACTGGGTCAGACCAAAGGTCAGTCTAGCCCAGTATACTGTCTTCTGACAGTGGCCAATACCAGGTTTATAGATTCATAGATTCTAGGATTGGAAGGGACCTCGAGAGGTCATCGAGTCCAGTCCCCTGCCCTCATGGCAGGACCAAATACTGTCTAGACCATCCCTGATAGACATTTATTCCACAACCTCCCTAGGCAATTTATTCCAGTGTTTAACCATCCTGACAGGAACTTTTTCCTAATGTCCAACCTAAATCTCCCTTGCTGCAGTTTAAGCCCACTGCTTCTTGTTCTATCCTTAGAGGCTAAGGTGAACAAGTTTTCTCCCTCCTCCTTATGACACCCTTTTAGATACCTGAAAACTGCTATCATGTCCCCTCTCAGTCTTCTCTTTTCCAAACTAAACAAACCCAATTCTTTCAGCCTTCCTTCATAGGTCATGTTTTCAAGACCTTTAATCATTCTTGTTGCTCTTCTCTGGACCCTCTCCAATTTCTCCACATCTTTCTTGAAATGCGGTGCCCAGAACTGGACACAATACTCCAGTTGAGGCCTAACCAGTCCAGAGTAGAGCAGAAGAATAACTTCTCGTGTCTTGCTCACAACACACCTGTTAATGCATCCCAGAATCATGTTTGCTTTTTTTGCAACAGCATCACACTGTTGATTCATATTTAGCTTGTGGTCCACTATAATCCCTAGATCCCTTTCTGCCGTACTCCTTCCTAGACAGTCTCTTCCCATTCTGTATGTGTGAAACTGATTTTTCCTTCCTAAGCGGAGCACTTTGCATTTGTCTTTGTTAAACTTCATCCTGTTTAACTCAGACCATTTCTCCAATTTGTCCAGATCATTTTAAATTATGGTGCTTCAAATGGAAAGCACAATATATGGCTATTTAAATTGCGTATTAAGTGAAGCAAATTGCTAAATGTTAAAGCAAAACTGTTCTTTTTAGCACAGTCTGGTGGTTGTGCTGTTGGTCTAGATCAGGGGTCGGCAACCTTTCAGAAGTGGTGTGCTGAGTCTTCATTTATGCACTCTAATTTAAGGTTTCACGTGCCAGTAATACATTTTAATGTTTTTAGAAGTCTATAATATATAACTAAACTATTGTTATATGTAAAGTAAATAAGGTTTTTAAAACGTTTAAAAAGCTTCATTTAAAATTAAATTAAAATGCAGAGCCCCCCGGACTGGTGGCCAGGATCTGGGCAGTGTGAGTGCCACTGAAAATCAGCTTGCGTGCCGCAGGTTGCCTACCCCTGGTCTAGATCCTTGCATACTGTGTTCTTGATTCGTTCTCTTAGTAATAAATGACTGTACACCTTGCAGATTTATACAGCAGAATGTTGAACATGTCACAGAGAAAAATCTGTGTACCTTTGTCAACCCACTGTATACCACCCATTTCAGTTCAGCAAGATAATACATTTCTTTGTGAGAGTAGAAGCAAAGCTTTTATAAATGAATCCAACCAAGAACTGGATTAGTGATGGCATATCCCCTTAATCTCAACATACGTAAACAGTAGGCTATTTCCAGTAGTTTTTTACCTTCAAATGTGAAGGTCTTTATATCTATACTAACCCCAAAACACCTTTCCCAATGGAACTTAATTTTGTGAGAATAAAGTTTTTGCAATGTATCTTTCAAAGAGTGCATCATTTTAGGGATGCCACAAAGACAAATTGGGTGGTGTTTATAGGCTAGGGAAATATTAAATGCATATAAACTAAATACCAGATAAACAACACATGGTGGCACAGACTTTATTTCATTATGCTTGATAATGTGGAAACCAGCACTGAGAGATTAGTTTCAAACAACAATATTACTTAGAAGTTTTAGGATAGTTTTTGTACTTACTTTATGTCATTATCTTAAGTTTTTGTTCCCATTTAAGATGATCATAGTGTCACATAAGCAACTATTAAAATATGCCAGTTTCCTTCATTCCTGCCATATTCAGTGACCAGGTGGGACCCGTTGTATTTAGTTAGATGGAATAAATAGGATAAAGGTGTTAACATAACCTAGTCACTGCCCAACATTAAACAGTGCGAAACAAGGTCCAGGATTTGGTATATTCAGGACTCAGCCTGTTTAGTACCCTGGCAAACACACCATTAAAAATCCTTTTTACCCTTTTATTAAAGATACAGAAAAGCATTTGAAATGTAAAGCATTAAATACAGTTTTCATTTTAACAACATCCCGTGTTCTCTTTCCCTTCTGTTTGACAGTCTTTTAGATGGTATCAAAGATAGTAATAACTGTCTTTTTGGGGAAACGAAAGGTTAGTTGAGATGGACTGGACCTGTTACTGGTGGTGGTGGTTAAAGTCTGTTCCCATTTCATCCCAGGTGCTGTTTGGGATTCAGCTTGAGACAGTAGAGGTGGTGGTATCATCTGGGTCCCTCTCTCTGGCCCAGTCTGGTCAGGACATCTCTCAGGGTCAGGGTGATGAAGGCTCAGAATCCCAAGAAATGGCCGGGGTGGGGGCAGCCATGATGGTGAAGCTCGCTCCGGTAGCATCCATTTGTTCTTCCCCTCTGTTTGTTCTTTCTGTATTCCCCCCCACCCCCAAGTCTCCTTCTTTAAGGACACACAAAGGGAGTAATGGGTGGACTAACCTCCCTCACTCCCCCCCCCCCCCCCCGCCCCAGTCATTCTTTTGTCCACAAGTTAGGCATAATATCCAACAAACCAATTCTGGTTCATGAATTTCCAGTTTCACATCTCCTGTTTTTACCAAGCACGATTTCAACATAGTCCTTGAATTATATCAACATGGCCTTTTTGTCTGAACTAATTTAGTCTGTCTGGTTCTCTTGTACCTGTTTACAACATTCATTATTGAAAGCAACTTGACCTATTTTTCATCAACATTTGTTGTTATAGGTTATTGTATCCTCTTATAAATGGTTACAATTGAGTTCACAATTAGGGTAAATTTGTTGTTCCAATTATTACAACAGAACTCAGCTTTAATAAAAACTTTTAATCATAATGCTTTGCTTCCACATATTAGTTTTCATCTGATGATTTCAAAGGGCCTTACAAACATTAATTTTCTGAGCACTGCAAAACCCTATGAAATAGATAATATTATTCCAATATTACAAATGGTGAAAGTATAGAATTTGAGTGATTTCCTCTTTGTTACACAGGAAGTCCATGGCAAAGTCAGGTATAGAACCAATCTCCTAACATCTGAGCAAGTTCTAAGTTTGGGGGGAAATGTCTCTTTTTTTAAAAACTGATAAAAAAGAGGGAGAAGTTCTATCTGTCTTCCACTCCTCTTATAAGCGGACCAGGAAGCCTGCATGAGACAAATATTGTATAGGAATGTGGCACATAAAATAATATAATCCTACTTACTAATATTAATGGAGGAAAACTATTATTATTCCTTTATAAAAGTATATCTAGCACTTCAAGGTCCTGATTTAGGAATGTACTTAAACACATGGTTAGTCCTATTGACTTCAATGGCACTCTCATGTGTTTGAAGTTATGTACGTGCTTAAGAACGCTCCTGAATTAATCTGGATCAGTTCCTTGGGGCCTAGGGATTTTGACAAGGTCAAAAACATTTAGTATCAAACCCCACTCAGAGCCTTAAACAAAACTTGAACTACAACAAAACTCCCACAAACCCTCTTAAAATTAAGTGAACAGTGACAATGGAGCTCTTTGTAAAACTGGGGCAAAGTTAGCTTCAAAGTGTGTGCTCCCAACACACCACCATAAAAGACCTGTGTTGTGGTAATAAAGTAAGAAAAGGTGACTTTTGACTGATGCTTGTTGTTCCACATGACAGGCATGGTCAATAATTCAAATGGCAGGTAAATGATTGCTTGCCCTCTTGCAAGCATCTTGGTGCTCACTTTACTTTTTGGCAACACTATGGAGTTGGAATGTGTGAGGTCTAAGACTAACTACAATCCAAAGAATCATTTTCAAACTGAATAGTGACTATACATTGAAAAGGGTAATTTTTGCATTTTTTTCTTTTGCTATGTATTAAAATACATTTGTGCAAAAAGTAAGAATTTGGATTTTCTTTGCAGCTGTTTGATACCACATTTATCATCAAATTAATACTTACCTAAAAACTTCTATGTAAATGCAAATGGCATTGTAGGTAGGCATCTTTCCTACCTGCCAAAATAGCCTGTTCTTCTTCAGAGTAAGTACCTCCTACCATCGGGCTTGAAAAATATACTTGAACACTCATCAGTGATGGGTGGAAAATGTTCTTTAATGAGCTGGTACACCCAAGCCATCAGCATCTGCAAAATTTAAACTTAATTATTTTAACCTTTATAATTTTTTTTCAAGTCAGAATGTGAAGTGAATATGTACTGATCCTTTTCTCACTCTCTGAGTATGCAAGCAGACACTGGTTTTACTGTTGAGCACAGTTTTTTTCACACATATGGAGAACAAAGTTAACAAGAATCTACTCAATTTTGCAGTTGTTATGCCATATTTATTGGGAAAGCTCTGGAGAGCAGTAGAGACATGTACTGGAGTCATTTACAAGGGAGAACCAATCAAGGAACAGAGATAAATTGAGACCTCTATCCCAGAGTACTTGGAAGGCTGAGGGTCAAACAGGATAACAGAACCCCCCTGGCAGGAGCAATGAGACTGGTGGAGGCAGGTGTAGTATTGTAAATCACTTCTTCCAAACCACATGACTCGGGGGCGGGGGGACAATACAGAGACACCTTGTTTTCAGATACCACTAACAGAAAGTTGATAAAAAAAGATGAAGCCACTTCTGTCTGCCCCACACATGCATTCACCCTCAGGGTTCAGGGTCTTCTCATAAGTGTGTTGTCTCTAGACTTTGCTATACCCCCTCACTATACTCTTTCAGTACATTGTGGCTAATAGGTATCCAGCAAACTTTTCAAACACTGTCCTATTAAATTTTATAGTGAGAATAAGAGTGTATAAGCAATGGTGAGTAGTATCCTAGTTCATGCTCATACTATTCGTAAGCAGGACATGACATACATCTTTTTCTCCTCCTCCTCCTCCTCCTCCTCCTAAATACCAGAAATATAAACATCAAGTACAGCAAATACACCTCCATAAGAAAATGGAGAATGAAGGAGCAAACCTTTGCTCCTTCACTCTCCTCATCTGTTGACTTTGCTAGAGTTTTTTTTTATTGCACTGCTCCCATAATGTCTATTAGACCTGAGTTCTTCTAATTCAATCCTTTAATATCCAGTTGTATTAACTCCATACAATCACTTTCCTCTGGAGGTGATGCCCTTAATCTTTCTATATAGATTGTATTTGCTATTTATCAGAGAATATTTTATAATAGCATGAAAGAAAATTAATAGAATTCTAGGGAATATCCGTCTTAATCATCCACCTCTTAAGGATGAGTTAGCTTGCTAATCATGATCATAAATCATAAGCTGGTATGTTCTGCTGGGCAAATGGTGTAATAAAGAAGCTGGATCTTCTAGTTTTTATGTAGGATCCTTTTATATCAAGCTGCTCTTCAGTATTTGTGTTTGGAAGTAAAAATTACATAGTATTCATCGGCTTGATTCTTACAACTTTTAATTTTTTTCATATTTTGTAGGCTTTGGAATTCATGAAACATCTGTATCAAATTTCAGTATGCAGTTAAATAAACCTGCTTAAATATTAATGGATATTTATCCTGTCTGCTAATGATCATTTCAGTTGCAGTTTTAGATGGAACAACCAATCAAAGTCTAAGTCCTAGAAGTGGTTTCCTTCCCTCTATCTGTGCTTGCAGGTCTGGTTTTCTTTTAACTGAAAGAAGCTCTAACACACTGTATTTTTAATCACTTGTCAACTTTCCCAACTTTATCTAACTTAGTCCTCGAGAGACTTGATATTTATAGCTTAGGTGCATTGTTATCTCCTAAAATCGTTTTTTTTTCTTTACCATTTAAGCAAAACATGTGAAGTGACACACGCTGGGTGTAGGACAGAGGAGTTTGTAGGTGGGTTGAAACTGTATTTCCAACTGAACATACAATTCCTTTTTTGGGATCCCTTAAAAAGCCATTTTTAAGAGAACATGCCATACTTCTAATATCCTTCTACTCCACAGGCTGTCCAGATCTTATTTGACTCCTCTAACTTATCATGCCCTACTCTCCTCCTGTTCTATTTTCACATTTAATAACATTTGGGGTTGTTGGTTTTTTTTGGTTTATTTGCCAGGGCCTAATAAAGAATGGCCTAGGCCACTAAATATAGTCTTGGAAAATTAGCTTCCATAAATCTTAAAATTACGGGTTGGGAAAAGGGCATAAAAAGACATTTTTTTAAAACAGAAGCCACTTGTTAGTGGATGGGAGGAGAATCTTTTAAAACAATTTTGAAGTAATTTTCAGTAGTGGTATGATGGGATCCCCAGGATACAACCTGGGACTGGGGTACCTTCTTAACCAGTGGTGGGCAACCTGTGGCCCATCAGGGTAATCCACTGGCAGGCCATGAGACAGTTTGTTTACACTGACCATCCGCAGGCACCACCACCTGCCCGCAGCTGAGGTTTCCCAAGCACTTAAAGCAAAACACACTGTTTTACCTAAAACCTAAAACAAATGTATTAACTACAGATAGATTTTAAGTGATTATAAGTGACAGGGATAGTTACCAAAGAAAATAAAAGGTAAGCACATAGTCTAAATCTTAAACATTATTAGATTAGGCAGTATTTAGAGCAAACAGTTTTTCTCACACCAGTCGATGTCGCAGGTAGGTTATATTTCTTAATACATGGACTTCCCCTTTAAGCCTGGGACCAGTCTCTTCAGTTCAAGTCTTTGTCTTTCCAACGTTCTTGTTGCTTCCAGTGTAGGTGAGGGAGGAGAAAGGTCAAAGCATGATGCCACGGTCCCCTATTTATTATCCTCAGTCTGTGTGCCTGGAAAACACTAGCCCAGATATGTCCTGGTGGACTTTGCTGAGTCACAGAGTTGAGCAATCCCCCATTGTGTGATGCTTATACAGCGCTCTTACAGCATTGTAAATCCCTTGATTACAACTCCCCTACTGATTAATGGTCATATAACACCTCCTAGGAGTGGTTTACCTCCTTTGTTGTCACTGGAGAACTAGCAGTGGAGACTCTCAAACTTACAACATATTTCAGTAACAATCATACAGCAGAATCTCATAACTTCATATGCACTAATGATATTCTGACGGAACAATGGGTTTCAGCAGATCTTGACTTTTCACATGATATCTTACATGGCATGCTTTGCATTAAATATATCATAATTATATGACAGGCATGAATATGGGGGTTACAGAGTGCTGCTTTGTGGTACAGAGTGCCACAGGTAGACAGTGACGAAGACAGCTTTCTTGGTCATGATATCCATTATTTTTATTTGTCTATCATTGTATAATACCTTGATGTGCTGTATAAAAGTAATAAGAATATGAATCAGCAAGGTTCTCCTCCCTTTTTAATTACTCTGCAAACTTAGATTTTAGGTTTCTACTCCGGAGGAGTCTAGTAGCCCTGTCCAGTTGCTATAACAACACATGCCCATATGTTCTGGATGTTGCAAGACTCAAGTTTCAGCATATATTTGGCAAAAGCTGGCTCCACCACTGTGGGCTCTTATTCAGAAAACTCTATCTCTGACTCCTTCCAGGCATGCTCTGGGTCCTGTCAGCTTTAACGATTCCTGCTGGTCACAATTCCTATTCTGAGACCCAAGCCATTTAGGGCTTTGTAGATGAATCTGAACTTGAAATGGATTCTGTACTAGAAAGGCAACAAAAGATGTGTGAGAAGCTCTGGTGAGTTGCACTCTGCTTAGCATGCAGGCTGCAGTGTTTTTGGTAAATCCATGTCATTAAGATGGGCTAGCCTGGAGGTAACAGAGACATGGATCATATTGACTAACTCCTTTTCTAAGAGGAGGGGGCACAATCTCTTGACTAAACACGGATGGAAGGAAGGCATTTTTGGGTATTGCTGTTACCTGTAAGTCCAGGATCAGATGAGAGTCTGGTAGGATCTTAGGGTTGCTCTCAACTTTGACAATGGGGATGACTGGGAAATGTCCTCAATAACAGGGAGCAGTTACTGCTTTTGGCAGATCTTCAAAATGTTTTCCTCTGCTAATCATATGAGTTTGGTATCATTTGGTGTCATATACTGACACAGCAACACATGGCATGCTACAATCTCTCTTAGAGGTCTCTCATTGGAATCTGGATTAAAAACCCTCAGGAAGGACAAACAGCTGGCCATCACCACTGTTCATGAGTACGGCTCCGTGTTTGTCATTGAAGTCATGGATTCCGTGACTTCCTGCGACTTCCGTAACTTCTGCAGCAGCCAGGGCTCCGGGGCCAGCTGCTCAGGCGGCCCTGGAGACAGCCACACCCACCGCTGCTGTGGCAGCTCTGCAACCAGCCACTTCTGGAGCTGCCATGGCCCTGGGGCCAGCTACATTGGCCGTTGGTCTGGTGGTCCAGGGTAGCTGGCCCCGGGGACCACCCGAGCAGCAGCTGATGCAGCTGGCCCTGGGGACCGCCTGAGCAGCAGTCCTGAGGGCAGCGGGAGCAGCCGCAGTTCGGCGGATTCCAGCAGTGGTCCTGAGGCGGGCGGGCAGAGCAGTGACTGGGCCCAGGGCTCCCACAGCTATGATTTAATCATGTATATTTTTAGTAAAAGTCATGGACAGGTCACAGGCCGTGATATTTTGTTTCTTGCCTGTGACCTGTCCATGACTTTTACTAAAAATATACGTGATTAAATCATAGCTGTAATCATGACCACAGAGGAGACAGTTTATCATGATTATCTAACCCTCCTATGACCTGCTGCCAGTGAGCAAGACTTAATGCTCAGCTGTTGAAAGATACCAGTAAGTCTAACAGAATTGTCTAGGGCCAGAAAGAGCTAATCCAGTGGTGCTGCCAGTGCTGTCTCTATGACATGTCAAGTTCTGAAGGGATCTTGAATGTTGGCAGAGGTCACGTGCTGATTTGGCTTCATGTTATAATGAGACTTGTGCAGTTAAATTTCCAAGTGCTATCCTGAAAATTTACTAGTTTGGGGCCAAATAATTACTTTACTTACCAATGTCAGTTGCTATTTTGCCTGAAAAAAGACTGCGGGATCTGGTTATCAACAAAACAATAGATGGATATCTAAACATCGAAATAAGAGGTTTAAATAATCCCCCAGTCCCTCATGTAGAGCTCAGTCGAATCTCTTGCTGGGAATCTTGCAAAAACAGTGTTTCAAAAAAGAACTCTTCATGGTGCCAGAAGGGCCAGAAATAAAACAAAAAAGTCAGGTGTGATATTTCTGGTCCTCATTGGAACTACTAGAAAATGCCAGAAGCATGAGAGAATTTTAAAAAAAGCAAGCAAAAAATTAACAGAAGTTTTTTAACCATCACAAATAGTTCAGTATGGAACCAGGTTCTCATTTTATCCAACCTGGTTTGCCTAAGCTACTCCGATTTTTTGATGCATGGTATAAGGGACTATTTGTTCTAGATGACAGGGAAGAGACAAGCAATGCTTTCGTTCTGACAGTTTTATCCCTTTCACAAAAGCAGTTTATAAAATCTGTCTTTTTATAAAATGTTCCCATTATAGAATATGAAATCAGATATTTCATACAGAAATTATGAATGTGAACTAGAGCAATGTAAACCTCATTGAGCATTAGATCGTCTAATTGGGAATCTATTTCCCCAAATTTTATAAACGATTTCAGCTTTTTACTATTAATGCTTTATAATAAATAAGAGAAACTGCACTATAAAATTTGATAAAAGATAGTGAGGAGTTGGGCTTGTAATTAAGATGCTCCAGCATGTCACATAATTAATAAAATACACTTTAGCACTGCCACTTTGTTAAAGTGCTTCTGTAATGTAAGAAATTCTTCCCCTCCCTCCTACCCACTGCTTATCTTTCCCCCTTCTCCTGCCACACTCATTAGGAGAGACATGGTGAGGTTTTTTATTATTATTATTATTCTTTGTTATAAGGAGCAATCCAGACAGAAAACAGCTTTCATGCTGATTATCTACTATAAGGGCCTGAGAAGTATTTCTACCTGGAGTCAGAAAACAGGGTATGAGAAGGAAAATAGAGAAAGAAGCAGAGAGGTAATGTGATCCAGGGGAATAATGTAGTGGATTAGGATTCAGGAGACCTGTGTTTTAATTGTGGCTGTGCTACTGATCTCTTTAAGACTGCAAGCTCTTTGTGGGAGACTGTCTCTTGTTTGTATAGTACTTAGCACAAATTACCACTACAGCAATACTACTATTAATAAATTACTGGGGTTGGGAGGACCGTTTCCTGTAAGCAGGGTTATTTTACTATTTCTTACTCTATCATTGTGTTATGTTCATGGTATACACACAGAGAAGTAAAATAAAAAACATAAATTACTTTTGCTGGAAGGTTGCAATGTAGCACTACTTTAATTCTTAGAATTCAGAACAGTACCACACAAGAACCCCAAAACAGAGAAAGGCAAAGCAGGCAGCTCTATTTAATAAAAAATGTGGGCACAACTCACCCTGCCTTACTTTAGGTGAGCTCTTTCCAAACTGACTCTGATCACAAGCAAGACTAGGAAGCCTTTGTGCATTCAAAGTGATAGCTCTACAATTTTAATACAGTCTTCCACACGTCACAAGTTGGTCTTTTCTATTTTGTGGTAAATTATGCCAATTTACCCAGCGTCCATGGTACATGGGTTGGGATGCAATTAGGATAACCCCGTTCATGAAGGATGAGGGCCTAATGTGGAAAGGAGGTTCACCGCTTTGAGGAGCGGGTTGGTACTCAGTGGGGGATTTGAGTGATTCATGCAATTAGAAAGAGAATATTGGTTCTTCTTTTTATGTTAGGAAATAGGAACCCATCCATCTCAGACATATGTAGGCTTTCTGCATAGGGGTGAATTTCTTCGATGGGTTCTGGTAAATTGACACCTAAGACAGCAATAGAATTGTCATGATTTTTGGAAAAATCAACAATTTAGCAGTTTTTATCATGAGAAGTAGATAAATCCACTCCCAACCCAAATAACTTACCTCTTCTTAGAAAGGAGCAAAAATATTTAAATGGTCCTGTTTATCCAATACAGAAATATAAAATTGATTTGCAGTCACTTAAGCAGTAATTGGGATTAATTTCTGTAGTTTTAGACAGAAGTTGGTTTGGTGACTTCTCCCACTGCCTTGCAAACTATTCTGCTCACTGTCACTGCAGAATGATTGACACATTTACTTGCCTGAAAATATGCAGGATTGAGGGCTGGTAACTTTAAAGATATACACAACAAATAATGACTTCATTTTACTTTGGAAAAATAGATAGAAGTTCCAGAGGCAGAAGCCACAGATTAACCTTTGCTCCTTGCTAGACTAGTTGACATTTGTATTTATAGAACAAGATCACTAGAAAAGAATTTAGTTCCTTTTTTTATAGAGGGTATTCAGAGCATTTAAGAATGCAACATATTGAAATACAATTTCTATGTACACAAATGAAACAGCTATTCTGAATTTTCAATAGAAGTTTTAGTATTCCCAAGCTTCCTGCAAGGTGCTGTATAAACTTAGCAGAGCACAGCACCATTCCATTTTTTTCCCCAGATTCTCTAATGGTATCTTTGCAATGATTGCTGAGACTTTTGCTGGATCACACTTAATAGCTGTCACTGCAAGAATGTGACCAACATACTCTTCTTCAGTGCTATCATGATACATTTGTCCAAATTTAACTTGACCCTATTTTCTCTAGATCTCTGGATCATGGCACATCAATTCTGATCTTTTGAAGGTAATTCCAAACTACAATGGTTGCAACCCCACAGATCCTGGAATCTGTTTAGTCCCTTTCTTTTGGAACACTTTAATGGGCATAATGAACACCAAAGCATAAGCAGGTGAATCTGCCTCTTCTTTGGGGGTATATTAAATATAGTCAGAAATGAACCTTTTTTGTCCAGATGTAGCTGCCAGGACCCACATATAGCATCTAGGTTACTCAATAACTGGATGTCAGCCATTTTATTTATTGCACCGTCAAATGTAGGTATTGGTTACAGCTCATGCTTGACTGCCTGAGTCAAGGTTTCATAGTTCAGGTTTCATGGATCTAAGCAAAATCTAAGCTCTGTTGGTCCTGGTTTCTCCACTACCAGTATGTAATCCACTGTTTAGTAGGATCATCTAATTTGACAATCATTCCTCAATTTTCCAATATCAAAACCAGGGCCGGCTCCAGGCACCAGTTTGCCAAGCAGGTGCGTGGGGCGGCTGCTCCGGAGAGGGACGGCAGGTCCAGCTATTCGGCAGTAATTCGGCGGATGGTCCCTCACTCCCGCTCGGAGCGAAGGACCTCCCGCTGAATTGCCGCTGCAGATCGCAAAAACCCTGGAGCCGGCCCTGATCAAAACCTTTAGACAATCTGTCTCGCAGTGAAACTGGAAAATTTGTTTGAGCATTTGAGATCCACAGAGATCCATTTTAATCTTGAAATTGCCTATATCCATTAAATGCATCTTGCCTATTTATTTTAAGATCATCTGGTTTAGTATTAGTAATGGCCCTGGAGCTGGGCTGATTCCCATTCTCATTACCAATTTGATCAGGTTATTCTCAGACCAACCATTAGTGGGTCTTTTATATTTACAATTAGAGCTGATCAAAAATGGCAATTTTATTTTCCACAAAACAACAGACAAACAAAGGAAACAAACAACTTTTGTTTTCAAATAATTTCATGGAATTTTTCATTGAAACCAAATTATTAATTTCAATTTGATTCAAAATTTAAAATGTTGTTTTGGTTGGATTAAAAGTGAAAATAAATTTGATTTGAATCAACATGAAGGTTCTTTCTTTCTTTTGGGGTTCCTTGGGGGTGGGGGTTGTGTGCTTTTCCTCCTTTCTCTCGTCCCCCTTTCCCTTTTTCTACTGAAAAAGGTGGGAGGGTAAAAAATGAAAACCAAAACTCCAACATTTTTTTTCATTTTGATTCAAATCAAATTGAATCAAAATGATTTTTTTCATTTTGAATTGAATTGAAATGAATTTTATTTTATTTTATTTTATTTTATTTTATTTTTTGACAAAATTGGAAAACTTCAAGGTACATTTTTATGAGCATTTTGTATAATTTGAAAAGCCATTTTTAATCAGGAAATATGTCAACAAAATTTCAAGTTGCTCTATTTACAATGTGAAGTTTAACAAATGTGGTCCTGATTCTCCACTCTGTTACGCCACAACTGATGTTTCAACTCCATGAAACAAAATGGAGATTCTAGCTCTTTGCATCCTCATTGTGCTTATACACTGCAGCACAGTTTTTTTGTCTCACTTCCATCATCAATTTTCAGGTGATGTTTGTGAGGTGTTTTCAGAGCCCAATCTGTTCTAATACAGTTCTTGCTGGTGTTACATTAATTTGAATACCAGTGTCCAATTTAAACTTAGCCTGTTAACAGGAGGGAGATCAGCACAGATCCTGATGAGAAAGGACAAACAACTAAGCCTGAGGAGGATCAAGAGAGAGAGACTAATGTAGAGGGCTGATGGCTGTTTTGTGTTTGGACTTCTTTTTACACCGAAAGGAGAGGACTGTAATTGGGTTTGGTTAAAGGTCTAAACCCCAAAGCACTAAAATTCCCCAAGCACCAAGAGAGCAAGGGGAAATGGAGGCAGCACTATGTCCTGATGCCTGGCAGAGGTAAAGTGCTGTTACACTTAACATGCATCTGGCTTGTATTGTTACAGGTATTGCCTGTTTTAAGGTATCATGTACATTTTGTTTTTGCAACTGGCTGAAAGCATGGTCACTCTCATCTTTAGTCTTGGATTTTAGTTCAGACTGCGTATTCAAACTATAAACAGCGTGTTTGGAAGTAACTGAGGTTTCTGAAATAGATATCGGTAATAAGCTATGGTATACAGAGTTTGAAAAAGCTGTGATCTTTTGTTCAGCAGCATGTGAGCTAAGTAAGTAAGTGTAAGGATAAAACATTTTTCTCAGCTCATTCAAGGTTTAAGATGAATCTTCCCCCTGGGATTGAAACTTGAAGGATAAGAATAGTCTGATCTATCAAAAGCTATCAGCCAAGAGCTGTCACTGCTATTCTGACATTAAAACACAGGTATATCTCTTACCATGCTGAATTGTTTTAGTATTAGCCAATGGTACGCTTAGGGAGGGGTAAAACAGGGAAATTCCCAGGTAATATTAATGCAACAGTCTAATTTCAGTATCTTATTGAATTTGAGGGAAACCTTAATTCTCCTGCAATCAGAAGATCTGGCTTCTGGCTGTCTTCTTCCCAGACTATCTGCAATTTTTGCACCAGCAGCAAGTCTTTTCCTGTAGTGGTCCTTCAGTTCATTGCATGTCAGCAACTGAAATTAGAATTATTTAAACGATAAGAACAAAATTGGGGCTAGGCAAAGATCTGATTAGACATAGAACATTGACTGTTCTGTAGGCACACGCTAGAGACTGCCTTCTGCTTGTGGGAAACTTAAAAACAAAGTATTTTTAAATGGACAGCATCCAGTAACACAGTGTCACATATTGACTAAACTGGCTTTTTGTTGTCTGCAAACCACATTCATTTATTTTTGTATTTGTTGTCCCCTTTTATTGAAATAATACAATCTGTAGCAAAACCACAAACCAGTTTACCACAAAAATATACAGTACTATAGGGTCCTTTCCTAAATGTGAAATTTAGCTGGTGTGTCAGTTCTGCACAAAGATGGCAGAATATTGTTCTATTATTTTATGGACAAATGCTTCTAACCAAGAAAAATACATGTGACCTATTTCTTAATGAGTGTAAGGTGTTTCCAGTTCCATCAATGCTGCTAGTAGCAGCACTGGCTGCTGGAGTGATGTCTGTGATCCCTATAATATTTCAGTCAAACTCTGAATAAGGAGTCCATCCACAACCTGGATGAGTCAGAACAAAACAATATAAGATCAGTTGTCCCAAAAGGTAAATTACATGCCATCTCAACTATGTATATATCCCCTAGAAATCTTTGAACATCAGGTAATAGCCCTGTGCCATTGGCAGATATTTTCACTCCATGTAGCAGAATAGGATTGAAATAGTCCATTGAGAAATGGTCACTCTTATGCTATAGGCTGAATTCACTCCTCCATTACCACTCCTCTGTATTTGTTCAGCCCTGTGTTTTTTACAGACTAGAAATATACAACAGGGAGAAAACATGGTCTGTCCCTTCATAATGCTGTATAATACAGTGTGACCAATTTGCAACATTAAGATGTAGAAAGGCAAAAGCAAAACATGCAGGAGGAGAATTGAAAATAACTGACAAGTGGTTGAAGCGCTATTGTGCTTCATAATGTGGTTCCCTGTTACCCCATGGCTGTCCCTGGAACACGTGCAGGGCCGGCTCCAGGCACCAGCTTACCAAGCAGGTGCTTGGGGCGGCCACTTCGGAGAGGGGCGGGACGTCCAGCTGTTCGGCGGCAATTCAGCAGACGGTCCCTCACTCCTGCTCAGAGCGAAGGACCTTTCGCCGAATTGCCGCTGCAGATCGCCATCGCGATCGCGACTTTTTTGTTTTTGTTTTTGTTTGGCTGCTTCGGGTGGCCAAAACCCTGGAGCCGGCCCTGAACACGTGTTTAGCCTTCCCCATAGGATCCTGATGTAGATCAGATATAATTCTTAAGTCTTAAAATGTTTGCACTGAATGTTTATTTTTGTTACATAAAGGCTTTCTAATCCCTGAGTAAGTAATCTCTTGTTTTTGTCTACCCAAATATTATACTGCAAAGTCTAAGTAGAGAATATATCAGATATCTATTAAACTTAATTCTATCTAATGCCACCCTCTTCTTTTACGTGCCCTTTCTCATTCACTTTCCTCCTCAGCAGCTGATATTTCACTCCCCAGCTAACATTCCCAGTGTCCTTAAAATCAGTGAAGAATTCTATAGATTCTTCAGGTGTTTCCTCTCCTGGGCAAATAATTGACCTATTTAACTTTAGCAGATATGTTCAATATTGCACCAAAGTGAGCTTTCATTTAACAGTGAACAAACATAAAATTCAATTCCATATTTCACTGCTGCATTCATTTTGCCTTCTATAAAATGGTGCCATAGCTCTGTTATATAAAATGAATTTAATACTCCCAATAGCCTAGATTACATGAAGATGTTATCCTTAAATATCTCACCTCCTTAATAGGGTTCATTCACCTCTGATTGTTCTCCAGCTCATCATAGTTATTCATTAATACCTAATGGTATGAGGCCAGTTGGCTCATATAGCCTGCTCTAACATTCTTACTGAAGGTACCTTACTGAACACTACTGAAGGAACCTTACCACTTAATATGTTTGTTAGAATTTTCCTTAAGATGTTGTCTATGACTAGCATGATCAATTCTTTGTTACGTTAGCATCTGATTATTAAAAGGAATTCTCAAGAATGTGGGAGTCTTGATTCACAAATTCTTTTATCCCATCACTCCCACTTCTTTTGTTAGACCCACACTATTTTGACATAAGGTATGTAATATGTAACCTATTATAGAAATATGTACAATTTAGAGATTATGTCAAATTAATCTTCAGAAGCATCCTCTGCTTTTGAACCAAAACATAAAATGGCTGCTTCTCCTGCAGCAGGGAGGTACTCCTTTACATTTAAAGGTAAAGCACACAAAACGGAATTATATCTCTTTTAATTTTACAGCTACATATACTTCAGTATAACTCTTAAGATTAGGGTTTTGTTGGTTTTTTTTGAGCTCTTGCCTTTCAAAGGCAAACCAAATCTTGTACCTTGTGGCCATTGTGAAATTACATAGGGCTTGAAGGATACAGGTGACCAGTTGCTAGCATTCAAATGTGTACAAATGTATGTGAGGCCTCCAGGTGAAAATGAAAGTCCAACAGTGCTAGTTTTGATGTTTATCCATTTTTTGAAGCAAGGGAACAGGTCACAAGAGCTGTTGTTTGGACCCACAGGCACAGTATCGGACATTGGGGCAGCCAGTTTCCCTAGAGGTTCAGAGCTAGGCCTTGGTGGTGAGGTGAATCTGAGCTAGCATAGGCATGTTCTGGGACCTGATGATGCCACTCTTACACTCTTTGACAGCCAGAAAGCAGCCGCCTGAAATGATTATTGTACACTGAGGCAAAAGTGATTTGGGATTTTGTAAGGGGGTTGAAGAGAGATTTAGGGAAGATTCAGGATCTTTTCCTAGGGGTCTGATTGGTCTGAACTTCTACATCGGAGGGTATGATGGGGAGCTCCCAGGCCTCCAGGGATTGAGAAAGCCAGAAGATGTGTGAATCATTGGGGATGGGAAAGTAGGGTAATTACCCACCAAAATATGTTGTTTGGTACCTGAGTTCTCCAGGAACAATGAGGCACACTTCTCCAACTGGGAACCTGCTACATTTTTCACCAGTGTTCAGGAAGGAACTGTTAATTATTTGGAACCTGTTTGGGGGTTGGTGGGGAAGCAGCCTAGCTGTTTTCTGGTGCCTCTCTGTGGCTGGTCACCAGTGTTCATTCCATAGGGGGTCTGGGTCCCTGATAAACTAGAACTGAAAGTAGACTTAGGGGAAGACATCCCCTAAAGATGATACAGAATGAGGCTGGAGTTCCTAAAGTCTAATACAGTGAAGAGACAACCCTCTTTTCCTAACTCCTTAACCCTTATATGAAGTTAGTGGGGTCCCAGCAATTGTCTGGGGACCAGCTGTGGAGCTGGGGAGGGCTAAAGGCAGCCCTCAACCAAGTGGAAATGATTAAAGAAGATTCATGCCCTGCACTGTATGAGTTATTGCCAGATAGTTCCCAGATGAGCTAATAAAGTTGCAGCCTAATTGAACACACTACTTGCATCTTGCTTTTCTTCCCATGTGTTCGGAACTATGTGAATTTGCAGCTCCACCGTCATGCTTAGCTTCGGAAATGGGAAGTACTGGTAGGTCTGAGCTGTTCCATCTGTTTTTCTTGAATTAGCTGAATGTGGCCTACAGCTAAAGTTGAGTGTGAGTGATGCTGGGGACTGCTACTCTGAAACCTGGGACTATACTTGTTTATGCTAGAAGAATCCCAAATAAGTTAGATTGTTAAAGCAAAATTTCAAAAAGTGATGCTGCAAAAGTCCGTAAATACTTGTCTAAAAAAACTATCTGAAAAATTCAATTGTCCTCTGAAGAGTTATTGTGCCAAATTTTGAGACTAAATTCAGACCTTACAATCTAGCATTAAAGTGTAAAACAGATGGATTTTAGTCCTCCTTTAAGTGCAAATCTCAAAACATCCTTAGTATTGCTACAAATGGCTGTGTAATTCAGATTCACTTTTTCCTGAGCACCCTGCGATTCAGTGTTAAGGTTTTGGAATTTCATTGAAATTTACAATATTACTCCCATAAGGGACTTCAAATATTACAAGACTTTCTCTATAAAGAATATCAGGAATTAGTAAACTGAAAAAAGAATGATAGAACTTGACAAACAAGGACCTTGTGTAAGAAAAAGATTTTCCTAGGTAGCTAGCGTTCTGAATAGTTAACTTATCATATAAGTTACAGAAACTACTTATGGATGTCTGCATCCCTGGAGCTGCATTGACATAGCAATTACTCTTACAAACCAAATGATGCGTCTGCTGATTCCTGCATGTTCTGTGTCAACCTCATAGCTTTGCAAAGTGCATTGCTATACTTTTTTTATGGTAAGAATTGTATACAATCAATTCTATTGTATGTCTCAGTATAACACCAAGTTAACATTACATAGAACAATTTCACAAAAGATCCCTTTTGAAAAAAGCCCATGTTCTTTCCTAAAGAATTAATTTCCATTGCAGTGATCAAATTGTAGCTGATTATAGCATGCAAACTGAATAATTGCTGCTAAACATACTGCTGTTGTGCAAAACATAGTGGAATGTGCCTGTAGAGACAATGCAGTATAGTTGTAGCTCTGATAGTCCCAAGATATTAGAGAGACAAGGCGGGCGAGGTACCTTTCCCAGACCTGAAGAAGAGCTGTGTGTGGTTCAAAAGCTTGTCTCTCTCACCTACAGAAATTGGTCCAATAAAAGATATTACCTCACCAACCTTGTCTCTGTAGACAATAACAGTTTGCAGTTAACTCATAAATCATTGTCTCACTAAAATATTCCAAAACACATTTTTCAAAAATTAAAATTGTACACATAAATTCTTGAATCTGAGATGATTAGATTTGTCTTCAGCCTCTTGTCTACGTTTCTCACTAAATTCTAGACAATTTCATCTTTAATTCAAGATTAAATTCCTCAATAAATCCTCATTAAATTCTAGTGTTTCACTGGCATTCCTAATTTAGTTCTAGTCTAAAATTAGGAAAATATATTTCCATCTTCTAGGGCCAGTGGGCTGTTACAGTTTAAGATACATATGCATTCAAAGCACTTTGATTTGTGATTAAGAAAAATATGCTTCTTCCTCTCCAGAGACATGCCAGACTTCTTGAATATAATTCAGACATGGAAAATATAGGAGTATTGATGAATTGTTTAATAAAGTTAGTTTAATACACACATATGAAAGAGTGGTTGCTGGCAAAGGCAGATTTATGGCATTCTTCTCATGAACATGGAAACATGAGCATCAACAAGGACTTTTTCAGTTACCTTAAAACAAATACTTCATTAATATTTATTATTTTATATCTTGGTAGTGCCTAAACTGTGCAAAGACCTCTACATGCAGAGGTAGGCAGAATCTGCCCCAAAGAGTATAACATTTAGGAAGACAATGGAACAGGGGGGGCGGGGAGAGAAATGTAGAAAAAAGGCTCAGTACCATGTACATTTAAGTCTACTGGAGTTTTTCCATGTACTTTAATAAGCATTGGGTCAGGCACAAAAATATCAGGGTGATGACAGAATCATGTCTTGTTAGTTACATTGAATTCTTCTCTGACCATCCTCCCTCCAGCATTTAACCCTCATGTATTCCTTAGGGAAATCTCCAACTTAATTTCCCGTGTCGTCATGCCCCTGTGTATTTACATTCAATGGCTTCCATCAGCATAGATGAGCAATTTTTCTCATAAGATACATAAAGCAAGTGACTTAGTCAGATAGCTTCCTGCCCACATTACAGAAGTAGTTCTTCAGGAGGGATTAAAGTGAGGTTAAATGGCTTTGCAGACCAGTACAAGAAGGGCTTTCCATGCATAAGGGGGTGTTGTAAAAGAAAGCTTGGAGGCAGTTGTGTTAGAAGCAGAGAACTGGTTAGTTGTGCCATAGTCAACAACTTTTAAAGTACTCTACTTATTCTACTATTGCAGAGTGTCTTCCTTTAGCACTCATGTTACTCTCATCTGTAGAATTTCTAAGTTTGCTTTCATTTATTTTTAAGTGTGTTGTTTTGGGGCTCAGTCCTACAAGACCTACAGGTACAGTAAAATCTGCACACAGAGGACCTGCAAGATTAGGTCCTTTATGTGCATTTCAGATGCCCTCGAATTTAACAAAAATACTGAAACCTCCCTCCTGATGCAAGCTGTAGGCCCTATTTTTCCTCTTCAGTTTGTGTATTGCACAAGAAGGAAAAACTATATGACTTTTTCTCTCCATTAAGGTTTCTGACTCATTCTGGAGATAGCTGATGATTTACAGGAACCCACTTAAGCAGAATGATTCACAGGAACCCAAAACAAGTAACACTTTTGGTTCGGTCACAGGTTATTTGATCTTGGGTAAGTACAAAAAGAATAAAAATGTCACTAAAGTTGTGTAGTATCTCTAGGTTTCTCGGGTAGCACCTGCCCATACCTAGCCAGTCTTGAACGAACTTCAATAACAAGCAGGAAGAACTGTACACACAAATATTCTGTAACTTGTTTGATACAGAGAAACAGTATTAGGGGAGTTCTGTTTTGCATTCAAATACATTACAGTTTCCTCTAACTTCCTGAGCTGAGTTTTTAACCTTTACAGTCAGATGGCATAAAATTCTTCAATAATACTATTTCATAGTTGGATGTTGAATGTTCTACTCAATAAGTGGTACTGTAAACACAGTCTAAATTATTTAACTAACAAATAATCTTGAAGATGGATGGGTAAATGTCTCTCTAGCTGGGTAACCTTTCTTTGAAAAAGTTCCTGGATGATCTTTTTTGATTGTGGGGTGCAATTTTGTAAGTCTGCTGAACTAGGACATCAATAGTCAACTCAGGGGTACTAGTGGTTAATGGAGCTATGGCAATTTAAAATAGTGGAAGCTCTGCCCTCTTTAATTAGTTATCACTCTCCTTCCCATCACGAGGGAGAACCTGTAGAAGTCTCTATAGTTCTGTTTGTAACTCAGGACTCTGTAGCTCTGCCATGCAATTAATCTGTATGACTGCACCAGTCTTAGTCTTTGGCATCTGTTTCCTTTACTGTGTACAATGCAGGACTTAACTGTGGCTGAACAAGTTGCTTAGGACCAAATTTGGTCTCTGTGGACATCTCTTGCCCAAATAAAATGTACATAAGATGGCAGCTTATTTTACTTCTTATAAAGTGATTCTCGTTTCAAGTAGTTCCAGTCATGAATGAAAGTTTCATTCTATGAGTGAACTAGCTCTTAATTAAATACAATTATAAAAAGATTGCAGGCATAACAAAAGTGTGTCCACTTTCACAAACAATGGGTTTGATTTAACTGAGGTGTAGGAGCTGTGGTAAGAGGGGAGATGTGGCTTATGCTTGTTAAGCACCACATCAGAGAATAGAGTTCAGTGAAAGATAAGTCTATGCCTGCTGTGGTAGAGATTCCGATCCAGAAACCCACCCACACAAGCGAGGAAACACTCTGCTGTGGGTTAGAAGGGAGAGGAGGGAACCCTTTGGGCTGCTTAGTCTAAAAAGGCATGGCTAATGCCACAGAAAACCAAGAGCAAAACAATACATGGTTTGGCCTTCTCCAGATTGGGAGGTAGTGGCAAGATGTTTCTCCCTAAAGCAGCAGGCTCCTTCCATCCTATTTGCCTCTCTATCTACTCCGTAATGATTGAAACCAATTGTTGCAGCATCCTGCTCCTTGATAACTACATATATCCTACATTTCCTCTCATTCTGGAGTGCACAGCCTGTTTTATAAGGAAACTGGAACATGGGGAAACATCACCCTAATGGCATCTCTGTTGGACCCAAAGGTTCTGTAATGCCCAGCACTACTGTTCATTTCAAGATGGCTAGTGATTTTATAAACCTTTATAGTACACAGTAAGTGGGATTCATCTGCTCAATGTTCATATGAGAACAATATGCTGTACACATGAGAATAGAAACAGATACAGGTGCTGGCTGCCATAATGTAAATTCTCTAAAGATGCACAAAAGGAAACTTGCTAATGTTACACTAAGAAAAACAGAAGTAGTGTTGAAAAATGATAATCAAGGTGAGATCGAAGTTTTATGATGCTTTCTGGTAAATGTAAAGTACAAGGGTACTTATTTGCTGACTGTTACCATTAATTTTCAAAAGAAAATGTTCCTTAACTAATTGCAGTAAGTGGCTTAACAAGATAAACCTGATTGGAGCACTGATTACTATATATGGGATCTGATGACCATATTAAAAAAAAAGAAAAAAAAAAAACCTCTGATGAAGACATGGTTTAGTGAAAGGCATAACAGCAAAGCAACATCAGTAGAAATGTCATTCCTAAATTTCTTAAGGTTTAGCTGGTGCTTTATGTTTTCTTAGAACCTGTAGAAAGGGGGTTAGAAGAATTGCAGAAATTCAGAAATTTGGAATCACTTCAGCTGCTGAGTTTAGTGAAAGGGCTGCACCAGTTGTACATTCCTAATGAAAATACAGGGATTTATGGGGGCTATGAAGTCATTTACCTTCTGGTTAAACAAATCTGACCTGGAATTTTGTATTGTTTGAACTGGCAGGATAGTGAAGTTTATCCAGCGTGGCTTGTCTCCAGCATAACAACAATCAGTATTAGAGGCAGAGTCTTAAGTACATAGGAATTACCATACAGGATCAAACCTGAAGTTCATTTAGTTCAGTATTCTGTCTCCAACAGAGTCCAGTACCAGAAACTTCAGAGAACATAAGAAGATAAGAATGCCCATACTGGGTCAGATCAATGGTCTATCTAGCCAGGTATTCTGTCTTCTGACCATTGCTGGTGCCAGATGCTTTAGAGGGAATGAACAGAACAGGGAAGTTATTGAGTGATCCATCTCCTGTTGGCTTCTGACGGTTGGAGATTTAGGGACACCCAGAGCATGGGGTAGTGTCCCTGAATAGCATGTCTAATAGCCATTGATGGACCTATCCTGCATGTATTTACAAACTTGATAGCAGTTGTAACTGGAGCTGGTTTGAAGATGTGAACCCAGGATGAAACAGCCTGGATTTACTTTTGGAAACAAGGCTGCTGACATAATTATTTTTGTTAATTTATTTTAATCTTGTTGTTCTCATGAATTAAAGTTACTTTTATTTATTAAAAGGGTGTCAAATTTACCAAACTTAGCCTTATGGGCACAGATTTAGTTGATGATCAATCCCTTATATGTAAAGTGGAGTTACCAGTCTAAAGAACAGGTGCTGTACGAATACCCAGATTATTGTGATCATAATGTCATTGGTCAACTATGAAACTTGATTATACATCTAAAGAAAATAAGCTTTCCAATAGTGTTCAGCGTGCACTGCAACTCCAAACCAGCAATGACAAGTTTGAGTGTACTCAACATTCATATACACATTCATTCCAAATTCCCAAATGATAAAAGTGGGATATGTTTGCATTTTATGGTAGATAGCCTAATGAAGGAAGGTGGAATGATGATTCAGAGGGTATGATTCTCCTTTTCTTCACACTAGTGTAAATAGAGAATATCTCCATTACCTTCATTGAAATCATATAGGTCTGGTCTAAACAGAGTTGCTCTGTTTATCTAAAGGTGTGGTTTTATTTAAATAGATTTGGTTAAATAATTTTGTTATGCAACATTGTGTGTGGACCCTCTTTTATATTGATTTAAATTTGGTTTATATTAGTTTAGCTTGTGCCAGTAAATTTACAAGAGCAAGTTAAACTGATAATAAGCAGTTTTTAAATGATATGTGCACCCACAAAGAGGTTTGCACTGTTTTAACTTAACAAGTTTAACTAAATTGGTGCAAGTTTGTGTGACAACAAGCCCATAGTTACACTAAACTGGTGTAAGTGAGAGGAGAATCAGGCTTAAATATATAGGCAGAGCAATATTATAAGTTGGTATAATTTTAATAGGGTTTTTGACTTTTCATTATACTCTGTGACTTGCCTGTATAATCCTGTAATAGTTTGATATATATGTGAAGTTCATGTACATTACCAGCTCCATCTATAATTCACTTCTCCCTGAGGAAGACATAGTAGCTGAAACAGTGGAGCGAGCAGATGAACAGACCTTTATATTTAATATGAGACATAATGCTGACATTGTTAAGAACTCCTGTACTTTAAGATCTTATGCCAAACACCTACAGGATTTAGACAATAATGAAAAAGTTTCCACTTACCAGGTCCTGGCTTTTTATATCTGATGAGAAAATACACCATTGCTTCGAGGTCGAAAGGAAGAATGCTTTTATTTCCGCAAGAGAATGTATTTCTAATCTCCTCCTTTCTTTCTTATAAACACAAAAACATCTATTGAGTCAGAATCTTTCTTAAAAGAAACCCATACTTACAAAATCCCTCTATATAGTCAGCTAGTCTAACTGCAGCAAATAAAGCCAACTTTTTCTGTTTTGTGCAGTTGGCTGAAATAGATATTAAGCATAACTTGCACCATTCACTTACAAGATGGTACTACAATACTTGTCTGTTTTTAAACAATCTCCTTTTCTGCCAAATTATATACTGGCTTGGAAAATATTCTACAGGAAACTCATAAAGGAATTGTGACATAAGTTTAAAATGAAAGATGATGTTCTGACACCCTAGTCCATGGATGTTTATTTGACACAGTACATAATATGGACTTATTTTTTTCAGGTATTATAAATTTGGAGAATTTGAATAATGTTTTTTCAATATTGGATATTGTGGTGATCCACTTTACCTTAAAGTATTCTGTGACATTGTACTCCATATGTTTTATGGAAATATGTTTATAAGTGTGAATATGATGTAACTGGAATATGCTTTATGGAAAAGGTCTCTTGTAAGGCATCATTACAAAGCTTATAATCTACAGAGTGTGTTCATCCTATTTGTATGAATTTATCATTCTTGTATCTGAAGCTAGAAATATGAAGTATTACTCTGAAGTCCTGTTGTAAGTATGCAAAGTGTGGGCCATTAATGGTGGCTTAGGATCTTGATGGCTCCCATTAACTAGAACAATTGGTTGTAAATGGCTCTGTTTATTTGTAAGCCTTCTTGTGTTCCTGTGAGTCAGGCTGGAAAGAATGGAGGCTGGGGGGTCACACAGGACATGTGACCATGTCACCTGGTACTGGAATCCATCTTAAACCTGGTGCTTTTCCATTTAGAAGGAAGGGTAAGGTGACCAGATGTCTCAATTTTATAGGGACAATCCTGATTTTTGGGTCTTTTTCTTATATAGGCTCCTATTAGCTCCCCCCACCCCCTGTCCTGATTTTTCACATTTGCTGTCTGGTCACCCTAAGGAGGGGTGGGGACCCAGAGAGACAAAAGAGTCCCACCTTGTGCCAAACCTCTAAAAGGGGGGGGGGACAGAATAAAGGGGGCTACCAGTCATGATAAATCCCCTAGTTACCACCTGAGCTGGAACTAACAAGGTCTGTACCAGGGGAAAGGATTGGACCCAGACTAAGAAGGTGTCAAGTCTGTGAAAGAAGCTTATTGGAACATCTCTGAGGGTGAGGTTTACATGTATAATCATAAGTAGTGGGCGGGCCTGGGTCCCCCCCCCCTTTCCCCTTTGCCTTACACCCGGCCGATGGAGCGGCCATCTAGAGCTGCACCAAACCCCTGCAAAGAGGGGAGTGACTTTGAGGGTGCAGTTGGCCACATCGGCCAGGACGGAGAGAGGCAGCTGATTGATCCCCCCGGAAGGAGGCGAGGATGGACTAAGGGGCACTGCTGGAAGGCAGTGGCTTGAAGAGGATGCTGCGAGCTTGGGGGCATGGACTAGGCCTGACTCTGTGTTGTAGCAGACTAGCATGTCTGGCTCAACAAGACAGGGTTCTGGAGTCCCAAGCTGCCAGTGGAAAATGGGCTCAGAGATAATTCCAGCATGTCAGGTGACAGTCCCAAGGGGGGGGGGGGGGTCTCTGTGACTGAACCTGTCACGTATTCCTATTCACTTTGTGTACAGTCTGTGGCTCCAGTGCTACAATATGATCCAGATAGGCAGAACTTTATGCCTCCACAAAGCTTTATTAACATTAGTGGACTCTGTATGCTTGCAGAGGTCTGTCTCTGCAGTTCATACTGCATAACTGAAGGATTTTCCCATAGACTTCTTAATGGCAAATTTTAGGAGAATGAACCTGCCCAGCAGAAGTAGCTTTCCATGGAGTGGAGTACACCCTGAAGAGGTGTATTAGCACTTCTGACCTTGAAAGAGCTTTGGTAGGCATTGTCTTAAAGGCATAATATAGCCCAGAAGTCTCAATATGAGCAGTATTATTACTTAGGACTCTATGAGTGATCTTGCATTCCAAGCCTGTAACCAGTTTTGTGAAGTCTGGTTCTATTAAAATCCCTGCCATCCATGTGTCTCTGTGTGAGTGTGTTTGCCATTTTCTCTGGAGCAGCTGCCACATTAATACCAAGACCTCATGTGATGGTTATGTCAATGCCCAGAAGAAAGTTGCATGCAGAGCTATCGAGAGCCAAAGTTGTATTTCCCAGGTGTAGACCTAACAGGTCAGAAATCATGAGGAATCAATGAATTGTTTGGAACACTGGAGTGATGTATTTTTGCAGGAGTTTCTTGATCAAAAGACTGGATGTTACTTGTTGAGCAAGTTGAAAGACACCAGATCCTGAGCTAGCATAAATCACCAGAAGTCAGCAGTGGCTTGCTGGTTCATAGCAGCCCAGTATCTGACACACATACTCCACTTATTAATATATGTCAAAAATAGTCCCCCTAAAAAATTGATTGTGTAGTGCAATTTCCTTGACCATGTCAGGGTTTCTTAATCATGTCATTTGTTCTTTCAAACTAAGCTTTACATTTTTTTTACTAGTGTCTTACAATTACATTTCAGGATTTATTAACTTCTAGATAATGAATTTCAGTAGAGACTGGTGATTAATCTGCAAATATGAATCTTGGCACAAGGGGCAGAGTTAGTCAGGAAAGCAGCATGAGAGCAAATGTCACTGATACATTGTAAAACACATTCAAGCTATGTCTAAGAAGCAGTAGCGACTCTTTAGACAGCTATTTGTGAATTCCTATTTCAGGGTATGTCATGCAAATAAATAATAATAAAACTGGGTTTTCAACGGACTTAATATTATTTCAGTCTCTCTTTCTTAGTAATAGGAGGAGCTGGATAATCCTCCTGTGTGGTGTTCTCACCCAAATAGGCTTTACCTGTGTTTTCTCTATTTGGAAATAATGGGAATAAAGAATCAATCCTGCAGATTTGTTATTGACAAACTGAAATTACAAAAAAGGGCTATTGTTTCTTATCGTTCGAAGTACAACTATTCCTGTAAAATAAGAGAGTTAACATGATGCAACAGAACTCCTGGGTTCTATACAAGAATATACAAAGCCAATATGGTAAGGAAAACTTCAGATTAGCTTTGCTATTTAGCTATTCATATAGTAGCTAGTCACCTAGAATTCTCTGTGTAACAATGAAAATCTCCACTCCGTTGATAAAAATAGATTGATTTATACTCCCTTGCCCCATTTTCTGGTAGTGTAGGTTGTGTACACTTTGCTTGTCTCATAGCATTTTTTTGTTGGACTTTCTGGGACGAATATGTTAGAACCTAAAGTGAGATGGCCAAGTGTTAGTTTAACGAAGTGGATGTATTCTTGTGCTCCACCTAACTCCAGCTGCACGTTTTCCATTGATGTATCCAAGGGAGTAGTGAATGACATGAAAAAGCTTCATATGTAGCAACAGGCAAGGTGAGTAAGTAAGTTGCAGGCTTATACAGTATAGGAGGAGAAAATCACACACACACACACACAAAAAATCTATGTGCAATAAAGGGTCTATTTCAATTACTCAGACTTTCATTGTAAAGGTTATTATCATTGACACCAAATGTCTAGTATCTTTCAGAGGTGAAGATGACAGTAAGAATCTTGGCTGTCAGAGGCATATAATGATTGGGACTTGGGAACATGGAGACTCTGGAGCTAGTCATAGGCTATGTTTGTATTCACATCTCCATTGATGCTTTGAAAGGCTATGAGATTTGGATGCATGAAATATTAAAAGTGTCAATTCTACTGCAGAGGAGTAATATTGTCCTCAGCATCATGGCACTATTCACAAGTGTGTCAAGATATTTAAAATAAAACTTTGCTTTTTTGCTCTAACAGTCTTTGTTTTTTCTGTAATTGTTCCTAACAGAAACATCTTGGAGATGCTGGTTTTGATGGAAGAATTTGTTCCCCTCTTATTTTCTTCTAGCACAGCCATGCTTTACTGGAAAGGATTAACTGTGAGCATATTTATTTTGGCTTCATAATTAATGATTTCAGAAAAGGATTACACATATATGAGTAACAATAGCATTTACAGCTATGGGCCCTGATTCTAAGCCAACTGGAGTCACTGGAAGTCTTTCCATTGACTTCAGTGGGCTTTGATTCAAGCCTATAATCTTGAGCATAACATTACTAAAGTTATCAATTATTATGTGTCAGGATAGCTGATCAGCAGATGGGGACTGAAAAAATTATCCTAACAACGTAATAATATTGCACAATTGGGTAGATTATAGGAGTTACCTTTCAAACATATCTCACTGTGCACTGGGAGACAGAACAATAGGCTGGAAGGACCATTGGCCTCTTACAGTATAGCAGTTCCTACATCCTTAAAGTGTCAGCTTGCAGTGAGCAAAGCAGCAGATATACATGATGATTCCATCTGCCTATGTCTTCCATACATGGGCAACAGTCTAACCAATACCAGACCCTGTTATGTCCATTCAAATAGGATTTTGGAAGACAAGTGTTCTATGCTTCCTCTGATTGCTCTAAAACTAGAGTGTAGCTATGGCGATGTGAGCTGCAGGATGGGGTAGTCACCCTGAGTATGTACCCAGGGTCTCTGATGGTCACATACTAGGGACAGCTAGCCCATCCCACCATTCATGTTGCCCCAACTACATTCTATTCTTAGCACACTAGCTCGATGAAATCTAGCACAAGCATATTTTCTCAAGCTGGGAATTGTAATCCTAGCTCCAAGTGCCAAAAGAACGAGGGAACCAAGGCTTGGTAGAGAGAGAATGTATTTGGATGTTATAAGAAGGTTTGGACAAACGTCTGAATTTATGGATGCTTGCAGAGGTTTATCGAGCTCTGATTCAATTTCAGTCTGAAAGGTGAATTTTCCATGGTCTTTTCCTTTTCTTGGCTATCATCTTGAACGGTGAGTTGCCATCTGGCAGACATAGCGGACTGGAGATTGTGGAGGACAATATAGTCCAGTGATTCTCAATGTATTGGCGTCCCCTTTCACATAGGAAGCCTCTGCGTGTGACCCCCCTTTTTATATATTTAACACCATTATAAATACTGGAAGTAAAGTGGGGTTTGGGGTGGAGGCTGACAGCTTGTGAACCCCCCCCCCACATAATAACCTCATGACCCCCTGAGGGGTCCCGACCCCAGTTTGAGAACCCCTGATATAGTCCTAATATGATGTAGGCTCAAACTGTGTTTGCATTTCTTTCAGATACACTCTGCAGCAATGGGAGGCCATGCATAGTCTCTGTCTGTCCTTCCGTACAGTCACATGAGTGTGAATAATTTTCAGTTTTTGATTAATATTTCCAGAATGGGTTCAAGCAGTTTGACATATATCTCCATTAGAGAAAGAGATGGGCTAAAGCCACAGAATTTACATTAAGATATAGATTTTAAACCATTCAAAATTTCAGAATTACACATATTCAACATACCTATAGATATAAAATGTTGGGATTTCCAGGGATTGAGTTTGTCATGCTGAAAAACTCAGGGGTCAGCTGTAAAATTCAAATCTGGGTTCAGATTCCAAAACACCTCCGTTTCCCCCCCCCCAAAAAACTTTTGTGTATGTTTGGATCCACGGTTTTGGTTTGTGCCAATCTCTAGTTATAATCATTGTGTCTGTCCTGTGGGAGCTGTAAATTCTTTGAGGATCTGCATGTATTATTCCAAGTCACGGCTGTTGTGATTTTTTTCTGCCAAGCTGTTAATCGTTTAAATGGAAACAATGGTGCAGTCAAAAAGTGAGTGCTTTCTCTTTGAGTCTCAGCAGCTAAAGGGTGCCTTTCTCTTAAAAGCACACACAAGTTTGCCCAGTTCTTCAGGATATTGGCCCAGTTTTCAGTCAAAGGAATTTCTTGTAGTCCTCTAGCATTCTCCACCATGTTTCTCTCTGATGCCAATATATGTTGTTCACATAAGTAGTTCTGCCATTCTATTCTTGTATTAACAGCTTCAAGGCTCTGATGTTTCAAACAACACTAAATGAGACTTTAACCAACGTCAATACTGCTGTCTAAAAACCTAAGGCCAACTGATTTACAAAGAATTAGTGACCCGGTGCTAAATAGGGTAGTATAACAAGCAAAGGCCCTCTGGAAATCACTATTTATTTAACAGGAAAATGTGATTAGTTAAAGATTGTAGCTTCTGTCCCAACCTGATTTCTAATTAACCTGAACAAAGGCACCTCAAGAAAATAACAAAGTGTTTAATGAAGGCGCCTTCCTCTTGTGGCAGGAGACTTACTAAAATTTGCAGTGACTTTTTAAAATATAGCTTATGTTTTATAAGCAAATTCAAAAGGAATCTATATCTGAAGGGTCATGTGTATTGCTCTCCACAACTCTTCAGAGCGATTTAGTTATTTTTAAAAGACTGTTGGCTATTTTAGTTCGAGTACAGTGAAATAAGACAATAACTCTCAAAGGACCTGAACCCACTCAACTGACAGTGAAGCCGACCGGAATTGAGGGTGGATAGCATCTTCCAGGCAGGGATCACCACCTCCGAGCGTGGGACCCACGCTCCATAAATCAACTGCAATTCAATTATTTTAAATATTTTAAATATTAAATTAAATGGGTCTCTGTCTTCGTTCACCTACCTTCTATTGACCTCAGTGAAGTTACCACTGACTTATACCTGTGTAAGGGAGAGGAGGATCAGACCCATTTGTATCTACAGTATAGTTTATATGTGGGCCAAAATCTCCTCTCATTTATACCAGTGAGAATCTGGAGAAATGAGACTTGTGCTAGTAAAAATGCGGACAGAATTTAGATGCAGATGGTGTGATAGAATCTATGCATCCGAAGAAGTGAGGTTTTTACTCACAAAAGCTTATGCCCAAATAAATCTGTTAGTCTTTAAGGTGCCACCAGACTCTTTGTTGTTTTTATTATTCCTTCTACATGCATATACATTTGGAGTAAGTAAAAGATGAAGAGAGTAGGTCCTCTACCTAGTAGGGAAGGAGAGCTAATAACTGATGACATCAAAAAAGCTAAGGTGCTTAATGTGCTATTTTGAGGTGCTTAATGCCTATGACATGTCCAAATTATCTTCAATCCATACAACCGGTCTCAGAAAAATCCTCCATATCTTTTGGCCCAGAACAATCTCAAACCAAGATCTATTGACACAGTGCAGCCAAGAGGATATGAGCACCATCATGCCAGGAGGCACTGAAGATGGATTGGTCATGTGCTTTGGATGGAAACTGATTCTATCACCAGAGTAGCAATAAGATGGACACCTGAAGACAAGCGACAACAAGGCTGCCCGAAAACAACATGGTGAAGAGCTGTGGAAGCCAAGCTGAAAAACCTGGGCACAGCTGGGGAACCATTGAAAGACTTGCCAGAAACAGGCAGGAGTGGAGGAGCTTCATTGCTGCCCTAAATGCCAGAGGCATAATGGGAACATGATGATGATGAATGCCTATTTTGCTTCACTATTCACTAAAAAGGTTAATGATGACCAAATACTCAACACACAGTTAATATTGACAACCACAGGGAAGGAATGCAAGCCAAAATAGGGAAAGAACACGTTAAAGAATATTTAGATAAATTAGGTGTATTCAAGTCAGTAGTGCCTGATGAAATTCATCCTAAGATACTTAAAGAACTAGCTCATGCAATCTTGGGGCCATTAGCAATTATCTTTGAGAACTCCTAGAGAACAAGAAAGGTCCCTGAGTACTGGAAGAAGGGCAAACGTAGTACCTATCTTTAAAAAGGGGAAATAAGGAGGACCTGGGGAATTATAGACCAGTCAGCCTAACTTTAATACCTGGAAAGTTACTGGAGCAAATTATTAAACAATCAATTTGTAAGCATCTGGAGGATAATAGGGTTATAAGGAATAGTCAGCATGGACTTGTCAAGAACAAATCATGCCAAACCAACTTAATTTCCTTTTTTGATATGATTACTGACCTACTGGATGGGGGGAAACAGCAGACGTGATATACCATGATTTTAGTAAAGCTTTTGACACAGTCCCACATGATATTCTCATAAGAAAACTAGGGAAATGTGGTCTAGATCAGGGGTTCTCAACCTTTTTCTTTTGGAGGCCCTGGACTTCAGCCTCATGTGGAAGGGCTTCAGCTTTCTGGCCTGGGCCCCAGTGACTGTAATGCTGGCCCTGCTTGGTGGACCCTCTGAAACCTGTTTGTGGCCCCGCAGGGGGTTCTGGATCCTGACAGAGATCCCACTGGTCTGGATGAATTTACTATAAGGTGTGTGCACAACTGGTTGAAAGACAGTACTCAAAGAGTACAGTAGAGCCTGAGAGTTACAAATATCTTGGGAGTAGAGGTTGTTCATAACCCTAAATGTTCGTAACTCTGAACAAAACGTTATGATTGTTCTTTAAAAAGTTTACAACTGAACATTGACTTAATTTAGCTTTGAAACTTTACTATGCAGAAGAAAAATGCTGCTTTTAACCATCTTAATTTAAATGAAACAAGCACAGAAAGTGTTTCCTTACCTTATCAAATCTTTTTTTAAAACTTTCCCTTTACTTTTTTAGTTTACGTTTAACACAATACTGCATTGTATTTGCTTTTTTTTTTTTTTTTGTCTCTGCTGCTGTCTCATTGTGTACTTCTGGTTCCAAATGAGATGTGTGGTTGACTGGTCAGTTCATAACTCTGAGTTTCTACTATAGTTATTAGTGGTTTGCTATCAAACTGGGAGGGCATATCTAGTGGGGTCCCATAGGAGTCAGTCCTGTGTCTGGTACTGGTCAAAATTTTCATTAATGACTTGGATTATGAAGTAGTGAGTATGCTTGTAAAATGTACAGGTGACAACACTTTGGAAGGGATAGAAAACAATACATAGCTGATCTTTAGTTTGTCTTAACATAAGTCTATTTTCAAACTGTACTTACTGTGTTAAATGCATGCTACCAACAACTTCAGGTATCATCATCAGGATCCCTGCCCCATCCAACCCCCCCTGTTCCCGGACGGGCCCCCCCTGGGACTCCTGCCCCATCCACCTCCCTGTCCCCCTGACAGCCCCCAAAACTCCTGCCCCCCCACTGCCCAATCCAATCCCTCTTCTCATTCTTGACTGCCCCCCCCCAGGATCCCTGCCCCATCCAACCCCCCCCCCTCCTTCCTGACTGCCCCCCCGGGATCCCCGCCCCCATTCAACCCCTGTTCCCTGCCCTCTGACTGCCCTGCCCCCATCCAACCCCCCCGGCCCCCTTACCACACTGCCTGGAGCATCGGTGGCTGGCGGCGCTACAGCCGCACCGCCCAGCTGGAGACACCCATCCCGTCGCCACTGTGCAACAAAGAGCACTGGGTCAGGCTGGGCTCTGCAGCTGCGCTGCCCCAGAAGCTCACAGCTCCACCACTGAGAGCATTGCGCAGGCAGCACAGTGAGCTGAGGCTGCGGGGAAGGGGGAACAGTGGGGGAGGGGCCGGGGGCTAGCCTCCCGGGCCAGGATCTCAGTGGCCAGGCAGGAGGGTCCCGCGGGCTGGATGTGGCCCATGGGCCATAGTTTTCCCACCTCTGGTTTAGAGAATACTAATCTGTATATATACAAGTCAGGCACTGGGTTCATTGTACTATTACTGGGGAGGGTCTGTGTGTGAGTACCGAAGGCTGTCTACCCCCCAAATCATCCCTGATGCTAGTTGATGGTTTGTCTCTGCTCAGATGAAAGTGTTATGTCATTGCTGAGTGTAACACTTGTTTATGGGGTTAATTCCTGTTTTCTCAAAGATTGTGGAAGGGAACCAAGGCATTTGGGTCTAATCAGAGGCAAGTGGGGTTTTCTTAGGCACAGAGTTTGGGATTCATGATCTACTTAACCAGCTGTGGGATAACCCCACCACCCAGTTTACCAAGGTAAGTGATAAGTCCACTGTCACTTGAAGTCCCTAAATCAATATTGGATGTCTTTCTAAAAGAGATGCTCTTTTAAAACCAGAAGTGACTGAGCTCCATGGTGTTCGCTTGCATAAGAGCAAAGAATAATTCCTTCCACTGCAGGAATTACTGGGTGAAATCCTCTGGCTTATATTATGCATGATGTCAGGCTAGATGATTAAAGTAATCCATTTTGGCACTAAAATCTATTGACCTGATTCACTCTCACTTAAAATGGTATAAACCAGGAGTTACTCCTTTGGAGTCAATGAAGTTACATCAGTGCAAAACTGGTGTAAATGGGAAGAGAATTAGGCCCTATGAATTCATAAAAAGTGAAGTCCAGCCCCCTTCTCTGTGGGTGAAGGTGTCTCCCCAGGAACAGAACTGATGTTGTTTCGCTACGCTAAGTGGAGTAGGATTTGAGAAGCCTGTGCAGTCTAGACCAGTGTATGCATTGCTAAAATTATTTTTTGTGAATTGCAGAGGTGCATTGCTAAATTAATTTATTCTGAATCATTTACCCAATTTTATTTGTATCTCACTTGATAGATCACTCACAAAGATATTCGCATGTAAAACCTCAACACACTCATGTACCTCTAAATGTTTTATAAGAACATAACACCCAAAGAGACCCTACTACCATAGAAAGCAGAACTGAAAACATTATTCTGATCTATTTTACATGACCTGTAATCCAAAAATGTTCACTCGCTTGTATTTCTTACTACACTTCTGACAGGAACCAACTTGGAGATTTCAAAAAACTGTGCAGGAAAATGTCAAATCACAGAATGCAGTGTTCATCCCTGAGATGACTAGCATGGTTAATGAGACTCTTCCAGCAAACTCCTCATTCAAGGAGTGTAATATAGAGATGGAACCAAACCAAAACATCAAATTCCACACTCCCAAACTGTGTGGCTCTGGCTTATCTCTATTATAATTAAACATTTTGGCCCCATCCCCCAACTTCAACCAAAACTCAGCACGTCTCAAAGGGAAGGTTGTTTTTAAGGCAATTTAGTGTCTTCCCAATTCTAAGGCCATACTGTTCAGGGCCAGTTGTCATCACATGAGAGTATTTTGAGAACTAACTTAACCCAAGTTCTTATAGGCCCAAAGACAGCAGCCTCAGAGCAGTTCAAAGCTACCATAATGCAGGGGTAGGATAATCAGGGTAGAGACTCTGGAAGCCTTCAGGGGATTCACTGATCTCTCCCATGCCATCCCCCAGTCCTACCTGGAGACAACAGACTGGTATACCAGCCAGGTAGGATATGTTTGGCAAGCCCCAAGGTGAGCCATTAGGCAGTTGGTACTGCTAGCCTCCACCACATTTGGGGTTAGAGAATCTGCGGCTATACTGAAGGGACTAGCAGAATGGGAGCCAAGAGCCCCAAGCCCTTCAAATTCAGTTATCACAGAAACCCCTGCTTAGGCAGACGGTGGCACCCTAAGGATTTTTCAGTGTCCAGACAGTGGGAGGTGCCCGTCAGCAGCTTGAGAACTGTAACAGTGACCTTCTTCAATTAATAATAGATTTGTTTATCCACAATAAATAACATCTGTTCATTATTTGCATAGTACAACAAAAGCTAATATGTATACATCCAGTAAGAGAAATCCAGCTACACGTTATTTGTAATCAATAAGAGATACATGAGCTGAATCTGACAAGTTTATATTTTAGCCTGTTCAACCTGGGTAATTAGACTGAGTTAATAGTTATATCTAATTGTTCCAACTAAAAGTCATTTTGTTCCAAGCAAAAGTTCCACTTTTAATTAGAAGTATCTGTGGCAATCCTCATTACTGTAGTATTTGATTCTACGTCCTCCAACATGCTGTCCTTTAGCAGGGGTTGAATCACTGCTATGTTAATTTAGCGTTTTGGCCTTATGGTTTCACAATTTCCAGCAGTAAACACATCACTTCCAGATGTTCACTAATAGTATACTAAATACACCAGGGATTTTCTTTGTGCCATTATTGTGGTAGAGTTGTTTTTCCCTATCCAGACCCCTCTTTTTCCAAGGATTTACAACTTGGCCATAAACCCTTGCTCCAGGCTAAAACTTGGCATATGAATTTCAAGCCAGGAACAACTCACCGCCCACCACCCCCCCCAATTTGAAAACAATAAACCTTGCTTGAGAACATTTGGATGATGTAGTCATATATGTTTAAAAACCAACCCTTTCTTTAGTAAATATCTTCACTGTTTTTACTGAGAGATGGAATGGAATTTTCAAAAGCACCTATAGGGATGTCTACACTGCAATAAAACCACCACAGCTGGGCAGCTGATGTGGGTTTGCAGGGCTTAGGCCGCAGGGCTATAAAATTGCAGTGTAGATGTTTGGACTCAGGATGGAGCCCTGGCTCTGACACCCCATGAGGGGAGAGGGTCCAGGAGCCTGGCTTCCAGTCCGAGCTCTCGTCTACACTGCAATTTTACAGCCCTGCAGCCTAAGCCCTGCAAACCCACATCAGCTTACCTCTGCCATCTGTGGGTATTTTATTGCAGTGTGGACATATTCTATGTGATTTAGGAGTAGAGCTGGTCAGAAACATTTTAGTGAAACAGTTTGTCAGAATTTACCAACTGGTCAAAAACTAAATGTTTCACAGAAACAGTTTGATTTCAATTAATGTCCTCCAGAATCCAGGCAGGGGGCTACTGATTTCCTGCCATCTTGCCTGCCCGGCTCCTTGGCAGTCCACCCAATGGACTGATTGGGAGCCCAGGTTTCAAAGGTCTGCAGTTCCAGGATAGTCCATCATGCAGACTGCTTTGGGGCTGCATACCCCAAGGTTTCCAGGGGCTAGGGACCCTAGGACTTTCAGGGTCTGTGGCCCTGATGCAGCCCTCCTTGTAACCTGCCCCTCAGCTGGGGACCGAAGGGCTTTCCCTTTTGCAGAGAATTTAGAAATTTTGTTGTTTTGTTCCTAATTGGAGAAATTTAGGCAACCATTACCACATTGTCTTATCTCTATAGGGAGTTCACAACACTAAATGTCTCAAAAGGAGAGCGTACTTCAAATATGATGGTTTAGAATAAGGATTCTTTCATCAAATGGGTGCCTAACAGGTCAGAGCTAGATATTATGGATTTTCTCATAGTAAGACATAAAAATAGAAAGTTCAGACAGATAGATGATTCTTGCAACAGTTCTTATTTACAGTATTTGAATTACTCATTATGGATTATCCTGTGACCCTCTTCTGCTGGTGAACAGTTACTTGCAGGAGTGTGTATATTTTAAAACATATTTTTATGTCGAGATCCTTACGTATCTTGTTCTGCCCTTTTAGATGAAAATTTGACTTCAGTGGGACTACTCATGTGAATAACTGCTCATCAGTGTGAATAAGAGGTTCACAATCAATATTAGTACACCTCTGGAAGATCTAGGATAAACTATTTGGTTCCCCAAAAGTCATTTCCAAAAGTGGAAAAAGAGAAATATATAATCTCAATTTGTGTTTTTAGGTTTTATTTGTAAAATATATGCACATCAGTAGTATGTGGGCACATTTAAGATATTAAAAACTTGATCTACAGACAGAGCCCTCACCTAGGTCACCTAGATTTAGTTATTTCATATCCTGATAATTAATACATTCTCAGGGCAAAGTCACTAATGAAACTGGAACTTCCACATCTAGGCTCTATAGGTGAATGCCCTGTCCTTGAACTAAAATAGCTTTTTCTCATATTTGCTTGGGTAAGCCATTAGAATAGCTTACACATTCATTATGCATGAGTAAAAGGATCCTCAATTCTCTGCTTATGGATTTTAAAAAATGAAGTTTATCAGTTCCCCTCACTAAACATATATTCATTTGTGATTCTTTCAATTGCTATACTCTGTGATCATTATCATCATATTAGTTTGTGATCACTGTAACGAATCTAATATCTATGGCATTCTTTATTTTTAAGCTTGTGCTAGGGAATTTGATTGAGATGCATCATCACCTTTAGTTTGCATCCTGGTGGTCAAGCTTCTGAATGACAGTCTTATTCTACATTATTATTATACAGCGCTACACAAATACAATCCATGACTGAAATTGAATCTCTGTCTAAATCACCTAATAATTTCTCCTACACATTTCAGATGGAAATTACTCACATCAGATGCATCCAAATCTCTTTTGGAAAGTCATTTCACAACAATTATAGTGAAATACAGGAGCAGTGCCAGCGTTAGTCATCCACGTTTTATTTATATGAGTAGATAAATCCAAACTTCCTTCCTATTTAAATGCCATAGGGTTTCTGGGGTTTTGATAATTAGCACCCTCAACCACATCTCCAAAGAAAATAGAATTCTAAATATTCTCTATGGAAAAGCTATTTTGTATAATTTGAGTTTTCTAAAATGTATTAGTTATCATCCCTTTCATGGGCCAAAATTTTCCAAAGTAGCCTTTGATTTTTTGGGTACCTCAGTTTTTGGGTGCCCAGCACAAGACACCTTGTGCCTAAGTTGTGATATGATTTAGGACACATTGTGATTGCATCAGTTACTGACTTTACAATCACAAGCAATCTACATATTTAGGAGTGTGTTTTGTGTTTTTCTGTATTGCTTCATTGATGAAAGAGGGTGTATGAGCAGAGAGCATTGCCTTTGGCACTCAGAATATTCGGGAAATGAATTTATAGTAGCATATAGATCTTTCAAAATATTCTGCTAGTGCCCTGTTTCTGTTGGGAAATGAATATAACTAGTTTTCCAAGAGAGGTGCATCTAGAAGCTGATCAATAGCATATGATGATGTTGACTGGCTCATTTCTGTGGTGTTTCTTATGGTAGTGTGAAAAGATCCTGTTGCCAGGAAGCATGAAAGTGTTGTCTGTTACCCAGTCAACCACAAGTGAGGCAAGATTAGGTTTGACTCTTCAAATTCCCATTAAGTTCCCTTTAGAGATTAAGAATGATTTGTCAAAACTATACCTCTGAAACTTGTCTCTAGGAAAGATTTAAAAATCTGATGCTTTGCCTGTATATTTTATGTTCTGGATATGCCTCCCCTCTTGCATTTGTTTTACTACAAATAATAAAAATATTTTCCAAGTGCCTCTGAAATGCTGTGTGAGTCAAATTATTTCCCTGTGCTAGCTCACGCTCCTGCTTTCTCATACAGGATGTGTGTGTTTTTCAAAGATTGGGAACAAGCATGACAAACCAAGGGCTTTTAAAGCTGAACTGATTGATTCCACATGCAAATCCCATGACTGCAGTTAAACGCTTAATTAGATGACCAAGTCCATTTTGTAAATGCTGAAAATTACAATTATGTGCCTAGCTGGAGAGCCAGGCCTCTTCCCTCTGTAGGCGGTTCTGCTCAGAGTCTGAATCAGAATGATTTCTCCTTTTTTCATCATTAGCTGAGGCTTGTTTGAATGTGCGAAGGGCACTGATCCAACCAAGAAAATGCACAAACTTTCTTAAAACAACTTTGCAAATAGTCTCCTTGTCCTTGTCCTTTTTCTTCTGATTTTTCTTTCCTTTCCTTGATCCCCCTTGGTAACCTCTTGAATGGCACTCCACAAAGTCAGTGCCAGGGGTTCTGGAACAGTTTTTATCGTGGGGGTGCTGAGAGCCATTTAACCAAACTGTAAACCCTGTATACAATGGAAACCACTTCAAGTCAGGGAGTGCATCAGCATCTCCATCATCCCTAGTTCCAGCACCTATGGTCATATATTTATGCCTGCATCTGTAATTTTCACTCCATGCATCTGAAGAAGTGGGTTTTTACCCACAAAAGCTTAAGCCCAAATAAATCTGTTAGTCTTTAAGGTGCCACCAGACTCCTTGCACCTATGGTCAGTGCTTCATGGGATTGCAAACATAGCATGAAAGGGAAGAAGTGGTGGAGCCAGGGAATAGCCACTTGCCATGAAATGCTCCTCTCTGTAACGCCTGGATTCCCAGCTAGAAACTTGATTGGATATTAAAGCTGCTTGACGTTATAATTGGTAGCCATGGGGAAGTAGCCAGTATAGGCTATAGGGAGAGAGATAGCTTGGTGGTTTGAACATTGGCCTGCTAAAGCTAGGGTTGTGAGTTTAATCCTTGAGGGGGCCATCTAGGGAACTTGGGTAAAAATCTGTCTGGGGATTGGTCCTGCTTTGAGCAGGGGGTTGGCCTAGATGACCTCCTGAGGTCCCTTCCAACCCTGATATTCTATGATAGTTGCTAGAGCTGTTGCTTTGTCACATTTGACTGCCAGAGGTAGGGAAGTCAGCATTGTGGAGATGACAGTCAGGCCTTCACATTTTTCCTGAGATCAGCAGCTTGGGATCCTTTGCCATTATATAGAAGTACTGAGGAATGGGGGGGGGGGGTCTCACAACCCTACAGAAAAACCACCCAGTAACTCCATGCGGTCCACCCTCTACATTCCGAAAAAATAGTGTAGGTGACATTAACTCCAACATTTGGTTTCTGTGTATATAGTTACTCAGAACTTGCACATATTTCTTATTCTTCCACTTTTGTCATATTTCAGTTCTAAATATCAAACTCTATTATTGGTGGAACTGTCTGTTTTGTTGAGAATTGCATTGCATTGTTGACTTATTGTTCCATTTAAAATTAAAGCTTAACTTTTCATTTGCCCAGTTGCTTTTCTTTATAATGTAGTTGCTCTTCTGTGTTATATCTTAGATTCAGCACTTCGATGCTTGTGAAAAGTGTTTTATTTAAGTGCAATAAAACAAAATACAGCAAAGCCTGGCCCATATAAAAGAACTACTGCCTGAAATGAAAAGGTAGCTCAGTCTCCATAGCCATTCAGTTTTTGGCCTCCTTTCTACTGATATTCCCAACAAGGGTAGCACTTATATGTCTCTTTTTTATTGTATAGAAATGCACTGATGACACAAATTAATTTCAAATAAATCACTACCCATCAGATGATAACAGTAACTGCACTTGTTCAGTATCTGCCTTGGTACAATTCAAATCGGTGACTTGTGAAATGCTCTGTCTCCTCTTACCAATTTCTGGAGTCATCCGATCCCTTTTTATGATATATTTGTACACCCTCTTTAGTGGGGATGCACTTGTGGAACTGCAGATTAGAGATACTGCAGAAATAGAAGTGATAATTATGGCTAGGGTGATGAGATGTCCAGATAAAATTGGGACTGTCCCGATATTTAACCCTTTGTCCCGCGTCCCGATCAACGTATGATCGGGATGCCATTTGTCCCAATATTCAGGTAAGGAGGTGAGCGGGAGGGAAGCACCGACTCCGTGGGAGCTCCAGGGGTGGAGCACCCACGGGGAAAAATTGCAGCCAAGCTCCCCCCTCCTCACCTCCTTCTCCCCCGTCCCTCCAGCATGCTACATCCCCACTTCCCCCCCCACCCCCCAGCGCTTCCCGCTGCCTAACAGCTGTTTGGCGGTGCTTAGCGCTTTCCAGGAGGGAGTGGGGAGGAGTGGGGATGTGGCGCGCTCAGGGGAGGAAGTGGAGAAGAGGCAGGGCAGGGGTGGGGACTTGTGGGAAGGGGGTGGAATGGAGGCAGAGCGAGGACGGATGCTTGGGCGGAAAGAGGCGGGGGGTGGGCAAGCACCCACCCGGCAGAGAGGAAGTCTGCGCCATAGGGGTGAGTGGCGGGGTGTGTGTGTGTGTGTGTGTGTGTGAAGAGGCAAGCGAGCGGCCGGCGGGCGGTGGGGGGGGTGAGGAGGCGAGTGGTGGGTGGGGGACTGAGGAGGGATGCAGCAAACCAGCAGGGGGCCAAGGGATGAGGAAGGGCACGATGGTGGGGGGGACAAACAGGGAGGGGCAGGACCTGGGGCAAAGTGGGGGCGGAGCCTGGGAGGAATGGGGGTGGACTGTGGGTGGGGCTGATGGCACCCCAATGTGTCCCCATATTTTAGTGTTGTGATCTGGTCCCCCTAATTGTGTCTGAAAATGTTGTTTGTTGTAATAACAAAATTGATATTGATTTTCAGTCAAGGCTCACAGAGCACTTTATAAGAGAGGCTAAATATTATTGTCACCGTTTCATATACAGGGAAACTAAAGCACAAAATTAGGTGCTATAAAGTCACCGGATGAGTCAAAGGCAGAGAGATGACTAGAATCAAAGTCTTCTGACTCCTAGTCCGGACCCTTTCCACTGGAATAACCAGGCTCTCTCATTGTGTCCCTCTAATTTATATGCTGAAAAGTAGCTAGGTAACTCCCAAAGACTTTACCAAAAATATTTTGCAGTTTCCTTTTAACTTTGTTGATGAAAGCATGGCAGGGGAGGAGGAGAATTACTACATTTGTGAGAAAAAGCTACAGAATTAGAGAAGAGTGCAAATCTAGTCGAGCATTGAAAAGAGGTTTCTTAAAAGAAATTAATTACACAACCTGATCCCTGATATGTAGGCTGAATTGACTGAGAAGCCAACATCTGTAAAGAGCAAGTTCATTGACTCTTTGCAACTTAATCCAATTTCTAAGCTTCAAGATCAATATATAGGCTGTCTGTTAAAAACCTTCTAAAGACATTTATAGTTCTCTTAATTTCAAAGATTGGTGCTGCTATTGGAACTAAAGAGTAAGGGTTCTTCTGAATTTATCCAAGTGAAATAAATTGTGTGAATTTTTTTTATTTCTCAGATGTGAACTGTAAGTCCAGATTTACTTTTGCAATGTCATGGTCTGCTATAACACTAGCATGGCAGATTGGGTAAAAAATATATTATGTTATAGAGTACATAACATAAGTGATGTATTGAGGTTTCCAGGTTTCAGTTTAAGCACCCACTGACACAATCCGCATTCTGTATCAAAGGGATAGCCATGTTAGTCTGGATCTATAAAAGCAGCAAAGAGTCCTGTGGCACCTTATAGACTAACAGACATATAGGAGCATGAGCTTTCGTGGGTGAATACCCACTGCATCCGAAGAAGTGGGTATTCACCCACGAAGGCTCATGCTTCTATACGTCTGTTAGTCTATAAGGTGCCACAGGACTAATCCACATTCCGAGTGTGCAAAATAGCCTATTGTAGGTATGTCTACACTGCAAAAAGAAAACCTGCAGCAGTGAGTCTCACAATCTGGGGGCTAAAAATAGCAGTGTAGGTATTCCTGCTTGGGATCTGAAAAGAGGCAATTTTCCTTATATCGTATACTTAAAAGGGTTTTCTTCTACCCATTTGTGTTGCTGGAGATGTTTTCCCTAAAAGCAGGATTTCTGCTTTTGGGAGTTCATGTGCTGCTACTGAGTCTCCCACATCTGAAGTAAATAGTCCCTTATTTTGACAACACAATTGCCTGTGTTGTAAATTATCATTACTTGACTGGTTTTATATAGTACTTTTCACAAACCCCAAAGTGCTTTGCAGAACTACAACTTGTGGGCCAAATTCTGGAGCTGTGTGCTTATTGGTTTTACATAAACAGTGCAAGAGCAGTGTTAGTGCACAGCAGCCCCATATAAAGTTTCCTCTCCAAATCTTGCAAGTACTTTCTGCCCATGGTAGGAGTAATGGGCCAGATTCTCTGCTGGCATAACTCCACTGACTTCAGCAGAGAATTTGGCCCAGTCGGTAGGAGTGTGGGAACGTGCACGTAACCATTGCTAGGCAGATACAACACATTCTAGGATGAAAATGCAGACTGCCTGACATGTAGGCCTCCATCTCAAAATGATGCTCTCACAGATGGCCTGAGAAACAGCCTCTCCGATGGTTCTGTTTGAGCCAGAATAGGAGCAGAAAACTTCTGCCTCATCCTCCCCTGCTGTGCATGAGTTGTAAACCACAAGTTATTGGAGCCTTCTCTCTCTCTTGTGTCTCTGGACTGGGGCCATCCACAGTCAGAGTGGGGATTACCATCAATGTGCTTGTCCGGTGCTGCTTTTAGTACTAATGTAGCTGCCTCAGAACTGCTGGGAAGGAAGGATGGAGCAATGGAATCTTTTTGCTCATTAACTGTTCATTCCCACAGGATGTTTGTGGTTCCTATTGTTCTTCCTTCATTTGTGAGTTAGCTTATTTATTTGAAAGAAATCTACTTTATTTCTATAATAATTACAATGTATATGGGATAGCCAGGTTTTAGAGCATCACAGAGGCTTCTATCAAAATATTATATTGCTCAGTTTTGTGGCTCAATGTCCCAATATGTCATTCATTTGCTCTGAACACTAAATCTGCAGGCTAATCAACATGGGATTTACAGTTTAATCATTCCCTTAGAGTTCCACCAACAAAATCGAGTGCAGCTTTAAAGATAACACAACTGAATCGGATTTCTTATTTGATCTCTAATACATATTATTTTGCAAGGGATAATTGAATTGAATCAATGCAGGTATTAAAAGAAAAATGGGAGAAAGAACTGATGTTAAGGCAAATCAGTAGAATAAAATCCTGAATCTTAAAGAAAAAGAGAAGCAAAAATGAAACAATTTAAATTTTTAACTCAGTTGTTATTAGATACAAACTTGGCTATTTAAAATATGGACATTGACAAAACCCTACTCTACCTTCATAAAGTCCAAGTCATTGGACTCTATAGCCAAGAATTTTTTAAAAAACAAAAAAAGCTTGAGCCCATTCAGGAGCCTAAATAAGTGACCTGAAATGAGTTGAATTCCCAGCAGTGCACCAATAAGCTGTATGTGAACTACTGGGTGACATTTTTCTGATGAATAATTTATTTACTGGAAAATGCAATTTAATTTGACCTAAAACTATTTGCAAATTTGACCCAATTAGTTTCACCTGGGAAAAATGTTTTCAGGGCCAGCTTCAGCAAAGTGTGTGTCTTCAAATCTTCTCTCTGCCTAAGTCAGAGGAGGGAGTTGAATCCACATTTCCTGCCTACCAGGTAAGTACCTTAATCACCATGCTATGGAGTCATTCTCAATGAATATTTAAGTGTTGATACAAAGTGGAACAGCTGTAACAGGAGAAATTGAGAGTAGCCCAACCCACTTCAGAATAACCTATAGTCTGGTGGTTAGATTGCTTACTTGGGGCAGAGAAGAGGAGCTGAATTCAAATCCCTGCTCCAATGTGTGGCTTTAAAGCTGTCTCTTCCATATGCTAGGTAAGTGTTTTTAGTACTGGTGTAAAGGTTGAGAAGAGATACACATACATATGTCAGGTTTCAGAGTAGCAGCCGTGTTAGTCTGTATCCGCAAAAAGAACAGGCGTACTTGTGGCACCTTAGAGACTAACAAATTTAGTAGAGCATAAGCTTTCGTGGGCTACAGCCCACTTCTTCGGATGCATATAGAGTGGAACGTATATTGAGGAGATATATATACACACATACAGATACTCCTGTTCTTTTTACATACATACGTGTCAGCTTGCTGAAGCTGACTGGAATAAAGATTTCATACAATCTGAAAAGGACTTTTCTGATTTGCTGACAATTTTCAAACCAAACTGAATATTTTTTTCAGTTTGCTGGCTGAACAGAAAAATCAATTATTCACCCAGCTCTATTCAGCCCTCTTGAAATTCAGGACACTTATTAAGATGCTTAAATACAGTGTTAGTAGTTGTGATGACTTGTGGAATCTGTATAGTTTCATAAATCCAGTTTGAGATTATGAACTCTGTGAATGTATCTTTGTCAAACATCAAACCCCATTTTGAATGTGGGGCCGGTCTGTATCTTCTTGACTGTCTTTTGACCTCCATTTTGGGATGAAATTCCAAGAGGCTGTGACACAAGGAAAAATGGAAGCTCATTAAACCTTGATAGTCTTCTAATCAAATGGAAACACCCTTGGATAAAGAAGGTGGCTAGAGCAAGACAACCAGTCCACCCAGGTAGGTTAGTAACTAAGCAATAGATCACCTGGTGGGGGACTTTTAAAATCTGACAAGCCTGATCAGGAGTCACCTGACCAAGAGATCTGGAGGTTATGAAAGAAAGATCTCTCACTGACCATTTTTGAGAGAGTGGAACAGAAAGGGGTGTGTTTATAGCTGAGGTGTCATGTGGGATTAGCAGAGGAAGCTGGCTGGAGGGGAGAGGGAAGACTCCATTTTCTAGAGGAGAAGCCATGAAAAAAGGTGTGTGGAGAGGGGGCTTGGAATCCTAAAAGAAAACTGACCCGAACTCTGGAGAATATGCCAGAGTGGTGAGGAAACTGATGCACAGAATGGCAAATAAGTGTTATTAGTTTGTCTAGAGCTCTATATTTCTTGTGGAGTCTAAAGTAAAGAATGATTGGTTGTAGAAACTTTTGCAAAGTCTCTGTGTTATGTGCTTCAGCTGTCTCATGCCCCTGGAGAGGTAAACTGTAACCCAGAGTTCCTACAAAGGTTGGAGTTCTGGGAAAGGGTGTGCTTAAGTAAAAGGGATGTTGCACTTGTGTACAGTAAGAGGGGATGGAAGCCCTTCTATACTAGGTATTGGGCTATGCTATCCAGGTAAAATAGATTCCTTGGCTCCTCCTAGCCTATTTCCATCTGGGGTGTAAAAACTCCCGTGAATTACATAAAGGTCTGCCATGCAACGCACATGTATTTGTTCTTTGTGCATGATACCAGATCTGTTCCTTAGAAATGGCAAAATAACTTTAGAGAATAAACTACAGTTTTGTTTGTGTTTTTCTTTGTTAGTCTTTCCTATATTTTATTTTGGTTTTTTTGAATGTTTATTAACTCTCTTCTTACATCTATAGTTTAATTCAGACAAGGGTCATAAAATTGCTAATTACTAATATCTATTACAAAACTGGAAAGTCATTAGCTTTTTGGCAACCAACATAACATGCTATCATAGTGTAATGCACTCCTCCCCTCTCCCCCACTGGGAATAGCTGTAAGGAAGGGAGACAATGCACCCAACTAGGAATTATAATGTAGATTTTCATGCCTGAAAAGTGATAGTTGGCAAAGTTTGCTCTATTGTGAGACAGGGAAAAGAATCCGTATAGTCTGAGGGTACTAATTCATTGGCTAACACGCCCAGCTGAGAGTTTATTTCATCTCTCCAGCAACACCCTATGTATGTAGTAAAATAGTAAGTGGCATATGTGGATTAATAGCATTTAGAAACAGAAAAGAAAAATATTAGGAATCAAAGTTCTTATTAAGGTTAAATCCTGAAACTCTTTCATCATTGCTAAATGCCCCCAAAGCAGTGAAACCTCTGTAGATCAATTACATGGGAGGGTACATCATGATGGCTTCACACAGCTCTGCAGCACAGAGCGGAAATGAGAGACAGTTGATTGAAGGATTGGGAATATGAGAACTGCTGGTGAACTCTGGGATAAGATGTGGGGGCTTGTCTGTAGTAGCTGTTGTGAAACAACTGCACATATGCTATATGCCCTTGATTGGCGGGAGCCATGGGGATCGTCCCAGCATCCTGGATCTCCACAGAGTTTCCCTGTGTATAGCTCTCTAATCCCAGGCATCCATTATACACAGGTGTCCAGAATTTACTCTTTAATCTATAAGTCATTTTACTGTGGTATGCAAACTGCTTGAGCTGCATGACCAGGGTCATACCTAGAAATCAACAGGAGGGAGAATAGGATCCTAATGATGATAATTCATGAACCTCCGGACAAAATTTATTCTCTTATTGAAATAAACCCTTTGGGCATGTTATTTCCTGGTTTGAAATGAAGCAGTTTGTGAAGTCCTCCTCAGCATATTCCTTTCTCATCTTTGGGAAAACAGCTTCTAGGTGATAGAAAAGTCTAATAACGGAGAATCTAGCTCATCATCCCTCAGATAATAATGAAGGGACACACTGAAAAATGAATTTAACTGAGTCATAAATAGTCAAACTAGAAAGATTTCTATTTTATAATTTGCACACTATATAAAGATGATATACAGTATACTCACTTTAAAAGACGTGTACAAGGGCAAAGGGAGTGTAATTAAATTAGCGAAATATCAGGGCAGGTATCAAGTAATTATGAAAGTAACTATGTTAATACCTGTGAAGTTGTTGAGCATGCCCAGTGTGAACTAGAAGTTTCCAGATGACTAACCAGACTCAGTGCTCACAAGTGCCATTTGAGCCTTCTTCCCTATCAGGCTCCAGTGGGCTGAGTAAACTTTACGAATACAGGTTGAACCTCTCTAATCCAGCACTCCCTGTTCCAGCAACATCCATGGTCTGGCATAGGTGCCGACCCCATGGGTGTTCCAGGGCTGGAGCACCCCTGGGGAAAAATTAGTGGGTGCAGAGCATCCACTGGGGCCAAGCTCCCCCACCTCTCGCACGCTGGTAGCCCCGTGCTTACCAACTTCTCCTCCCTCCCAGTGCTTCTGGAGCACTGCGAACAGCTAATTGGTGGCGTTCAAGCTCCAGGAGGGAGGGGGAGGACCTGGGGCTGGCGGCTGGGACCCTGGGTGAGGGGCCATGCTGGGTGCAAAGCGTGGGGGTCTGTAGCACCCCCTGAACCCCTACTTCCTGCACCTATGGAGACCCGCTGGCATCTGCATTGACTTTCCGTGGTTCAGAAAATTCTCTGGTTCGGCTCCGGTCAGGTCCCGAGGGTGCGGGACTAGAGAAGTTCAACCTGTACCACAATTGGAAGTGCACATATTAAGACGTCTGTTTTACACTCTGATGCTGAATCACAGAGGATAGAGGGCAGGGGAGTTTGGGGTGGCGGGCAGGGATGTGGATAGGGGGCAGGGCGGTCAGAGGGCGGGGAACGGGGGGTTGAATGAGGGCAGGGGTCCTGGGGGGCAGGAGTTCTGGGGGGCCATCGGGGCAAGAAGCAGGGGTGTGGGCCAAGCTTGGCTGTTTGGGGAGGCACAGCCTCCCCTAACTGGCCCTGCATACAATTTCAGAAACCCGATGTGACCCTCAGGCCAAAAAGTTTGCCTGCCCCTGAGAGAGAGAGAGAGAGAGAGAGTGTGAGAGTGAAAAATCGGGACGCGGGTAGGGGGGTAATGGGCGCCTATATTTAAAAAAAAAAAAAAAAACGAATATCAGGACTGTCCCTATAAAATTGGGACATCTGGTCACCCTAGTGCAAATTGATGATTGTTTGCTAATGTCATTTCAGAAGCAAGTGCTTCATGTCCCCAGTAAATGTTATTTAAACATCAACTCCCAGTCAAGTCTAAACTCTATCAGAATTCTCTCATGGACAAGTTAAGGCCCAGGGCCTGTGGAGGGATGCACCAAGAAAATCGGATTCCAGGTGGAAGTAAAAGCCAGCTGATGTTTGCCCATCTTGTTGAAAGATAGAGGCCTGAGATAACGTCTAGTACATCCTTGTCTTAAGAAGTGGTTAGCAGGAGAACATGCAGGGTATTTCAGCTCTGTTTTTTCTTGTTATGAAGGAAAAGTAATGAAGGTGGAGGACACAAATAAAACAGGATTTGAAAAAAAATCCACAGAATATTTTTTTTAAATCCGCCTCAAGGGGACTTAGTAAAAATAAATTTCAACCATCCAAAAATGAAATGAACAAAATTCCTGCCAATAATAGCAAATGCTCAAGTAAAGGAAATACATTATTTTAATTAGTAATGATGGATTTGTAATATAGCAGTTATTCCAATGTGATTAATTTTAGGTCAACCTTAAGCTTTCAAAAGTAATCAGTTCACTGCACCATTAAATAAGCCACTTACCATCCAGATTCACAGTGCATTATCAACTTAACAGACCATAATGTTAAAAAGCAACTTACTTTCCAAAAATATTACTTTGTAATTATGGAGATAACATTGAACATAGCTGAAAATGAATTTTAATATCATTAAGTGACTATCCCCATGATGCATTTTTTAAAAATTAATTTACAGTTCTTTCTGCTGATCCATGACTCTGCATTGTCAATTAGCACACGTTACTGAGGTACAAACCAGATAGAATTAACTTTTGGTAATGGAAAATATTGAACCACTATAGAATGCTGCCTAGCACAAACATTTATTAAAAATCCATTGAAAGCTAATAAATAATGATTTTGGGAAATTGTTGCTTTTTCTAAATATGGACCTGGAAATCCTAGGGAAAACTGAATATTCTAGATCCCACTTGCTTGCTGTGTTTGGAGTAATAATACAAGATAACTCCACAGGCATTATGGAAAAATAACATGACACCTTGCATCAGGGATCTTAAAGTGTAAGGATGATCCGAGATCCTGAGGGTAGGAAGTCATTATTTAGCTTCTACTTAAAGCTCATTATTACCCTTTCCTGCATGTCTTGTATACCTTATTCTTGAACTATCTTATCTTTGAATTTGGCCACAAAAGGAAAAGCTGTTATCCTCCACACTAAAATGTCACATGTGTCTGGGAATAAGGAAGCAAACTCTTTGGCGTCTGGCATGCAAGCTGTTGGTCCGGTTATTGGCAATTGAAGATGATGTGTTTTAATACCTGATAATCTCTCTCTGTTTCTCCATGTGATCCACCAGTCTAATTTTGACTATTTGCTACAGGAAATTTCAAATTGGTTATAAATATGAAAACAACTTTTATGAGACAGAAGAAAAATTCAGGTGAGAAACAGTTCAGATGCTTTTAAACCACTCACAATTTTACAAAGCTAATTCACATCTTCATTTTACAGTACTTTCAATAAAACTCCTTGTATCAGTGGTTCAGACACTTGCAGAGAAATGGGTCTGAATCTGAGCTTTGGATGATTTTGTCTTTCCACTTAAAATATTTTTGTTTATCATAACCATAACCAAGTCAGGATGCAAAAGTCTTGAGCCTGATTCTCTTCTCACACTAGCTTAATTTTTCTACTCCTGATTTACACTGGTGTGAGTGTCCAGTTGGACCCAACATGTCATTAAATGTTTTTAAGCGTAAGGTATTTTTCCACACAATTTTCTAACAAGAACTTATTGGGCACTTGAGTATACACTATCCCCAAAGCCCTCTAGAAGCCATGCATTTTGTCAGGGAAAAGATATGTGATTTTTATATGTCTCTTCCACAGCACTGACTTCAGATATTCATGAGTATGTTAGGATTTTGAGAATAGAATAAGCTGCAAAGATAATAGCACAATGCCACCAGGCTCCTCCAACCTGAAGGCTAATAGCTGATTTTGCAAGACATGGAAGAATGCATTCTTCTGTATTAAGAAGCAATATGGAACACTGGATGTGGAAAGTAGATGCTTTCAGCTTTGTGTTGTAAATACTGCCTGTCAAGCCTGTGTGAGTATTACAAGATCAGTGTACTTAAATTTGTCATTTAGATTTAAACTAGCAGACACTTTTACCTCCCCTTTTCCTTGTAGACTATTGCAGTAAAACACAATGGAAGACTGATTATCTATCAGAACCTCCTACTGAGTTCTCAGAAAAGACTCTTGGTGATGTTTTTGTTCCAATTTATAGTATTGTTTTCTGAACTTGGTCATGATGTTAGTACAACAGTTATTGAAATTGTTGAACTATATTTTAATAGTATTTTTGTGTTCTCTTCCTTTTCTGCATGGTTGCCTCTATTTTAATGCATCTTAGGAGAGCAGAAGAACTCACTGCTCTCCTCCTGTTGAAAAGTAAATAACCAACAAAGCAAAAGGCTTTCTTTCTGTTGCATCAGAAGCATGATGACAAATAAATTCACCAGAGATTAATCTGTGGAACCATCATCTGTCAGGGATGGTCTAGATAATACTTAATCCTGCCATGAATGTAGGGGACGGGACTAGATGACTCTCAAGGTCCCTTTCAGTCTATTATTCTATTTCTATTTCAGTGAGGTTAGTCCAGAGAGAGGCAGTTTACAAATGTTTATTTTGGTTTATAGGACAACAAATGCAACTAAATTCAAAATATACAACTCTAACAAACCTAACCCTCCCTGATGCGTTTGAATTTAATTTTGCATTTCTCAGGTTCTGCATCATGGCAGATGAAATTCAGTGTTGATAAATATAAAGTAATGAACATTGGAAAACATAATCCCAACTATGCATACAAAATGATGGAGTCTGAACTAGCTGTTTCCACTCATGAAAGAAATCTTGGTGTCATCATGGATAGTTCTCTGAAAACATCTGCTCAATATGCAGTGGCAATTAATAATGCAAACAGACTGTTGGAAACATTGGGAAAGGGATAGATAATAAAACAGAAAATATCATTGTTTCTGTATCAGTGATCCCCAAACTGTGGGGCGCATCCCCGTAGGGGGGGTGCAGAGGAACGTGTGTGTGTGTGTGCGCATGTGTGTGTGCGGCAAGGCCCAGGCAAGTGCCCACAGGGGCAGGGAGGGAGAATTCCCCAGCCCTGCTCTGCCCTCAGCTGCTGCTCTGCTCCTGGGCCCCTGGCCATGCTCCTAGCCCTAGCCCAGCTCCGCTCTGTCCCCTGCTCAACCTCCAGGTCAGTTCTGCCCTTGTTCCCTCTCCGATTCCATCCCCAGTTCTGTCCCCAGCTCAGCCTGCAGCCCTAGCTCCTCTGCTGAGCCAACTGTGCAGTAATGGAGATGGCATGCGGAGAGATTCCATTACTGATAGGGCAGGGGGCAGGAAAAGTTTGGGCAGCACTGTGCTATATAAATCCATGATACATCCATACCTTAAATACTGCATGCAGTTCTGGTCACCCCGCCTCAAAAAAGATACATATTAGACTTGGAAAAGGTGCAGAGAAGGGCATTGAAAATGATTAGGGGTATGAAACAACGTGCATATGAGGAGAGATTAAAAAGACTGGGACTGTTCAGCTTAGAAAAGAGACGACTGGGGGATGTGATAGAGGACTATAAAATCACGAATTGTGTTGGAAAAACGAATAAGTGGTGTTTACCCCTTCATGTAACACAAGAACCAGGGATCACCAGATTCAAATTAATATGCAGCAGGTTTAAAACAAACATAAGGAAGTACATCTTCACACAATGCACACCCTGTGGAACTTGTTGCCAGGGGATGTTATGAAGACCAAAAGTATAACTGGGTTAAAAAAAATTAAGTTCATGGATGATGGATCCATCAATGGCTACTAGAAAAGATGGTCTGAGATGCAACTTAATCTGCCCCTAAACCTCCAACTGCCAGAAGCTGGGACTGGAGATGGGGGTGGATCACTTAAAATTACCCTGTTCTGTTCATTCCCTCTGAAGCATCTCGTGCTGACCACTGTCAGAAGACAGGGTAGTGGGCTTGATGAACGTTGATCCAGTATGGCCATTCTTATGGTATTAGAAAGAAAAGGAACATTTCTGTTGTCTTTTTATGGACATAAGAGGTACTTTTATGTATGTCTCACATTTAGTAAAATAAAAGGGATGCCATTCATTCAGTTAATCTACCAATATAAGAACTGTTGTCCTTGGGGTATGACTATACAGTATTTATCAAACTAGGGGAATCTGAAGACTGGAATTGACATGACAACTGCCAGTCATATTATATAATCACAGTGGTTTATTATATCAAGTATAATCAATATGGACCAGATCTTGCAGTCCCACTGATGTCAATGGGAGTTTTGTTTCATCAAGGACCACAGGATTAGATCAGCATTGATGTAATTTGTGAAAATACTATAGTTTTGATTTCACATACTACAGAAATGTTTCACATATACAATTATGAATTTTGCTACCCAGGATGTATAAGTGCAAAAAGTATTCAACAAATGAAAGTAGATATGCAAACAATTTATGCATTTAGTGTTTATTTCATAACCATATTTTGAATATCATGCTTTCAAATATGGGCCTAATCATGACCTATTCTTTCTCTCTGTGATGGGTGTGTGTGTGTGTGTGTGTGTGTGTGTGTGTGTGTGTGTGTAATATATATACCCCATACTGTGACTGAAGGGGGTAAGAAACCGTTCTGGGCCCAGGGGGCTCTGCCCTGCCACACCTGCAGAGCCAGCTGCAGCTGGAGGGGAAGCTTAAAAGAGAGCCAGACATCTCAGAAGGGGGCAGATAGGAGAGGTGCTCCTAAATAAGGGTACAGCAGCACTCCTGGGTCTGCAAGCAGCAGCTACCTTGGGCCCTAAAGGAGGGACTAGCCTTTCCCTAAGACTAGGAAACCCTTTGCTCTAATCATTTGCAAAGCTTTTAACCACACCCTGGACTGTGAAGATAAGCAATAGGAAGTGGCCCAGGGAGGCAGCACTGAAGCATTCTGGGGTGTTTGCTGTTGCTGTCTCTGGTAGTGCCCTGGGTCAGAGCCTAGTGGAGAGGGAGGGGTGGGGCTCCTGTAACTACCACCATCTTGTGAAGGGAGCACACCCTTTTTCCACACACCCCACAGTTAAGGGGGGGTTAGAGACATTGTAAACCCTGAGACAAGGGTGTGACCCTGTAAACCCTGAGACAGGGCCTGGAGTGGGGGATGAAGGCCCTTCCTTTTGTGGGGACATTGTAATGTATATATTTTGTTGGACTCTGTTACCCCATAATGGGGCAAACTCAGTTTGTGATTTGGCTGCAGGGATGAATCACTTCTTACTGAAAGGGGTACCACTATAGTGTTAGAATGGTGAGGGCTGCTGGAGACAGAGGAGCTGGGACCCAGTGACCTAATCACTAGGCGCACCACTGGTAAGCCCAGCCTCATCACACTCTTCTTGTGAGTATTAGGCTTTTGCTAAAAAAAATGTCTGCCCAGAACTGATGGAGTTTACAGCTAATTCTGTGTAACGTACAGTCTACTGGCTTATCTGATCTTCCTACCAGGGCCGGCTCCAGGGTTTTGGCTGCCCCAAGCAGCCAAAACAAACAACAACAAAAGTTGCGATCGCGATCTGCGGTGGAAATTTGGCGGGAGGTCCTTCACTCCCAGGCGGAGTGAGGGACCGTCTGCCGAATTGCCGCTGAATACCTGAACGTGCCGCCCCTCTCCGGAGCGGCTGCCCCAAGCACCTGCTTGAGAAGCTGGTGCCTGGAGCCGGCCCTGCTTCCTACAGTTATCTTCAAGGTTCATTCCTTGGGCAAGGTGACTGTTTTTATTACTGAATTTCCTGAAAATCCAAATCGTGCCACATGGCAACATGTTTGTTCCCAAATGTTCCATTGATGCTATAAGGAGTTACATGAAAATGCAATATTTCTTTGTCCGGGGTAGACAACAAGATATAGACATACTGTATGACACATGGGGTGAAACCTTGAGCAGCAGAAGTGGTTACATCATTAAAAGCAACAGAAGAAGAAAATAATTTCCTTTTCCTATGATTGTTAAGGAAATATCATAGAAATTAATTTGATGGTGAATGAGCTCAGTGAACCATATTCCACTCAGTTCTGATGGTGGTCATCATAGCTTGTCACTCCAAAACCATGGCCAAAGACCTGGTGTTGTCACTTATTGCAAATAGTTCCTTGGGAATACAGAATAGTAACAGGGTGACACTACACCAGACAGTGTTCAAGTGTTTGTCTAGGGCCTCCACATACACATTTGGGGTCATTCCTCAGCTTCCACTTGGTCATATTGTCACCAGTCTTTGCTATCCCAGCTCTTGCTTGATTTAGAGTATATCACATTATTTTCGTCCAGGGGCCAGTGCCAAGGATGACTGATTCTGAAGGAAGTAGGTTCTCCAAGATCATTGGTATTCCTAGATTTTTGTTACTCTGTTGCCTTCCACCATGGTATTTTGGGGTAAAGGATTTTCAGATGCAAAGCTTTTATTGGGTGGTGAGATGTGTCCATACAGTAGAAGTCTTGGATCAAGCACCTATTTTTTTTGTCTCTCCTTTTTACTGGAGGCTTCCTGCCTCAATGATGGTGGTGCAATTCCCAGGAGGCAGCATAGTGACAATGTGGGGGTCAGTTTCAAAGTCCCTGTGATGATCCTGCAGGATTGATTGAGTTCAGTATCATTTTCATGAGCATAGCTCAAGTGAGACCATACTGGGGGACAGTTCTCTGAGAGGGAGACTTGCTTGACATGTTTTGGGGTCAGATGTCCATTTTGTTTTGGCCAGTTCCTGTCGTGTACAATTCCTGGGGTTCACTTTCTTTTCCAGCTGCTTGATGTGCTCTTTGAATATCAGTATTTAGTCTAATATGGTATGCTATGATGGTGTAAATCCACAGGAATGATGCTGAAGTTGATGGTGGCATTGCTCAGGTTTACACCAGTGCAACTGACAGATTTTGCCTTCCATGAACATCTACTATAGCTTTTATGTTTTTTTTTTTTTTTACTCTCAACTTTAAGTAACCATTATTTTACTACTGTACTCTATGAAAAGACATCTCTAAACCAAACAGCTGAATACATTGAACACCCATTTTCACAGCAGGCTCATACTGTAAATATATATGTAATTGTCGAATAAAGCTTGGTACTTTACTTTTTGTATTGGCCTTGAGGGGCTGATTCACCAAAACTTGAATCTATTGCAAACAGATCGCAGTATCTGCACTAGGAATAAAGCCAACACCATAGCTGCTTATGGTTTGCAAACAGCAAAACACTCAACATATTTCATTCAGCTTCAGATTTCTTTCCATCTCAATGAATATTAACTGGGCATGTTGCTTCATTTTGAATCTAACCATGTCAAGTGAATAAGTATAATAGTGCCTCTTATCTGATAAATATCACTATAAACATCACATGTATAGTTTGGGTATCAGTTTATGGCATCTCCAACTGTGAGCTTTGGTGAGCAGATGGGAGATGAAAATTGCATATCTGGGCTAGAAAAGGCACGGCAAAGGTAGGAGCTAGCTCTGCAGCATGTTCCCCTTTGTCTTAGATCCCCTCTGGAAACCGAAATCCATGGCCGGGCTGCATGCACTTGCCCATATTCTAGCACAAGGGGAAAAAAAGGAGTAAGTTAATGCAAACTGAATCTTCAATCATTTGTTTGATTAATGTACAGTTGTCATGCTTTCTTCCCGGGGGTCCCTGTGGCCACAGTGGTTGTGCAGTCAATGGCAATAGTGCTCCTTGAAGAATGATGTCATTAAGGTTCAGCAATAAGTTGTGATTGGTAGGGGCATGTAACAGTACAGATTTCCACTTGCCTGCATGCAGATCAAGGGCAATCCCTTGATTCAGATCCCCAGCCTCTTGCACAAAGGCTGTGGGAAGGCCAGCCTTGATGGAAAACTAATGAGGAAACTACATTTAAATTGATAAGTTTCCGCTCGCCTACATAGGAATAAATTGACTTTTATTCCTTTGAGACATCAGATGACATCATACCGAGGCTTAATACTAGACTTGGTTTGCTGGGTATCAGGACCAAATAAGACCTTTAAATTGTTAGGCTATGAAGTATTTTGCACTTTCTTTCCATGTTCAGAGACCAGATACCATAATTTTCCTATATACATTCCGTTTCAGTAGAAAGATGTGCTAAAGGAAAATCCGATCTCTCACACACTTCCGACAGTATTTTATTTAATCATAAATAACTAAGGCCAAATGCTACACTCCTTGGTGTGGTATGAAAGAGAGCAAATTAAGCCTAGGAGCTGTGGAAAGAAAAGAACAGATCATACTGATTACATTTCCCACTACTCTCAATCCACTGCCAGCCAGTATTAATGAATAATGTTTTATTTAGGGATCTGTATGGTTTTTGTTTTGGGGTTGGGTGTTTTTTTTTTTGGTTTGTTTGTTTTTTTGAGGCATGGCCAATAGTAGCAGCTAAGTTATCCTGAGATCTGTGGAGTTGGGGTCAGGAAATTGTATTTCAACACACTTCTGCCAAATGAATGCATTTGGAATAATTAGTTTTTCAGTTCTCTTGTATTTGAAGTTTTGGCTGCTAATTTTAGTACTCTGGTGTGATTCAGGAGTATGTCCATTAACCTCCATGAATCTCCACAGGTGTAAATCTGTAACTGAGATAAGAATACTTCTTCGTTGTAGTTATAACTCTGTTTTGCAATGTATAAATCAATAAAAGGAGGTAAGCAAGAAAATTAGCACTGAAAAAAATCTTAAAATATTGTTCAGAAAATTAGTGGTCTGCACAATCACCAGGACACAGAGACATCCCCTCATGCACCCTTCTCTCTGGCACATCCCCTCTTCAGAAAAAACTGATGTAGGAGGTGTGGTGGTCTATATGCATGTTGTTGAATTCTTGTTCCAGATACGTTGTTTTTCAGTTCTCAGTTTCAATGTCTACGTTCTCTCAAAACATTGACTCCAAATAGTATTTACCCCTTTAATTTTTGAAGCTCTGTACAGTCAGTTTAAGAAGTTCATTCTTCTTGGCAAATGCAAGACACAACAGTTTATAATTTATTTAACTTCATTGCATACTTCAGCATTGAGAGTTGTTAATTTAGGATATTAGAATTGTTCCTATGTATGTATGTATTAATTACTTTATTGGTGTTTTTCACATTGCACTCTTAATGTTTATTACATGGCCCAGAATGCATTTACTATTTTGCTGAAAAGATTTTTCTACAATATTGAACCAAATATTATTTCTGTTTTACTTTTTTCTTTCTCTGATACATTTGAGTTACTTTTCTGGTTCATGATGACTAAGTAAGAATCTGGGAAGAATTAAAGTAATTAAAGCTTACTAAGACTGGATAAATCTTGATGCTTAAGCAAATCAGAGGCTACAAACACTGGGTTAAAATAAAAACCAGTTACACATTTCTATTACTGTCTCCACTATAGCCGTCATGCACTAATGGTGTGTACAGATCAAACCAATACTTACTCATTTAGGGCCAGAGTCTGATATACAGTAGTTATTTATAATGAATAGTACCTTACTACATGAATGGCTCCACTGAAGTCAGTGTAGGGGGCTATTAGCCTACCGTAAGGATATCAGAATATGGTCCTTAATCATGAATGGAGTGGATTCTCCTGAACCTGGATCTTCATCCATTTTAATACAGTGTTCTTCACCAGGAAAAATGCAACAATGTATCTTATCTTGATTTCAGGGGACATACATTAAATACAAAAAGGGCCATTCATTGTGGCTGTCAGACACCATTGAAATGATGAATCTTAAAGTGATGAACTTTTGCGTCTAATAGTAATTTTTTTCTAGCTATTATGCTTGATTATCTGGATATTTTTTTCGTAACTGTATCATGGCCCTAATATGACTGCAACTGAAGTCAATGGTGGTGTTTCTACTGACTTTGTTGGGAGTTGGATCAAGACCTTTTAACAAATGTCTCCTAAAAAGAGACTGTTACATTTAGGTACTGAGCCAGCTCTTAATTCCTCATGGTAAGTGTTTCTTTTCTCAGTTTTCTTTGTGCTTTAAAAACTCAGATTTCATTCTTATGAATAAATTGCAAGCTACACGGTACTGCTATCTGAAGCTGGAACATGCTTTGAAAATTAAAATTTCTCTCGTCGTAGTTGTTGTCGTCGTCATCAGGTAGCTGGCTCCATAGTAACAAAACAAACAAATAACAGTAAAAACTCTGTTATCATTTCTGCCTGGAGATACAAGAGCACAGCTTCTGTTGAAATCAATGTGGTTTACACAGGTTCAACTGAAAGCAGAAGTTGTCTGTGTCCCTTCTTTTCTCCCTAGGCATGCATGATTTCTCATAATGACCATGGCATTTGTAAGATGTAATTTCTCCTTGCTGAGGGGAGAAAAGCATCACTGGCTCATCCAATATGAGACTGAGGAATGCAAACTCATGGGAGAGGCAACTTCATGTCTCAGGGTACTGGGGCTGCAAGCAAAAAGGAAAATTATGGTGCTGTTCATCTGCTGATAAATAAATAAAATGTAAAACTATGGATGTATGCCGATCCCATAAAAACACACACTGAATTTTGAAGAATGGGCAATACTTAACTAAAATTTCAAATAGGCATAATACTTTTTTCACACAAATGTGTAGTTAAACTGTGGAACTCATTGCCACAGGACATCATTGACACCAAGAACTTAAAAGATCCAAAAAGGGACTGAATATTTAGATAGATAGCAAGAATATCCAGAGTTCTATTAACAAAAATATATATAATTTTAACAAAAATGATAGCAAAAACTGTGGAAAGAATCTTAAACTTCTAGGTTCAAGCCAATCTCTAACAGTTAGAGATCAGGATGAGACCTAATGTGGGGTTAGTTTATCCCACAGTTGCCTGCTCAGGGGTTCTTACACCTTTGTCTAAAGACTGATACTGGACCCTGTCAGAGACAGGATACTGGACTAGATTGACCATAACTGATCCAGTATGGTAATTCCTATATTCCTATAAAATTCACACACTTAAAATTAACTAGAAGTTGGTGAGTCACCTGTGTCTGCAGACAGGGATAGGACAAATCCTTAATATGGTTTTACTTTGATCACAAGCTTACTCAAATCCTGAGGAAGAATTGGGATTCTCTAAATCTTGATGCTTGTTTTAGGGCACATAAATAGAGTTAACACATATTCCAGTCATCATCCTGGGCCTTTTTGCTTGTTAAGTTCTGCTCTTCCTTCCTTTGCTTGTTCCTCATGTTTTGAGACTTGTAAGCTCTTTGGGGCAGGGATGTTGTCTTTTATGTGTTTGTAAAACACACCGCAACAGAGAGCCCAGAGCCTGGCTGAGAGTCTGGGTGTGTTGTTACTATATAAATAATAACATTCAAAATGAGAAATTGCCTTAGAGTGCCCACTCTTCCCTATTTTATGTCCTACAGCAACTATGATCACTGAGCTTTAATTCTTGTGCTCCTTCTGCTAGTTGCCGATAATCATTTTCATGATAATAAATTTGTGTTAGTCCTTTTTATTCAATACTCTGAAAGTATTTTGAGGGATGTAGCATCATCTCCATTTTACAGAAGGAGAAATGGGTGGCACAGAGAGCTGAAGTTACTTGCCCAAGTCACATAGTAAATTAAGAAGAGCCAGGAATGGGACTCAGGATCCTGTCTCCCTATTCTCTACTCTAACAACTCTATCATACTAAGGCCCCAGTCCTGCAAGTGACTCTGCATGTGTGGACCCTGCACCGATGTCCCTGGTGACTTCACTTGTATGATCAGAAGGTAGGCCTATACTGCAACCACAGGGTGTGATTTCAGCTCAAGTAGACCTATCCAAGCTCACTTTAATCTAGCTAGCCACACCATAGAACAGTGAAGCTATGACAGTGGACACTTCAACGCAGGCTAGCCTCATAAGAAATTACCCAGGGTTCCAGAAAGGCTTATACCACCCACATTGAGGCATATGCTGCCATGGCTTCCTTGCTCTGGTCTTCCAGCTAGTTAAACTAAAGGTTGTCTACCATCACAGTGCAGACATATCTCGAGTCTAAAGCTGTACATGCTGCTGTTTTAATGGATCAGGAGTGAATGTGAAAACAAGCCACACAGTGTACCCTAAACCCCAATTCTTTTAATTTCTGTGATACTGCCAGTCTGAGGAGTCAAAGTAGCTACTGAAACAAAGTCACTTTCCAAAATTTCTCCCAGAGGATAGTGTTGCTGACAACATCACCTGGCCAGCAGTCATCAACCCAGCTTAAACATATCTTTTGTCAGAACCCATTGGCATTCTTTCTGGGGAGAAAATAAAAGACAGCAAAAATGTTATTTAGGCCATTCTAAATAGATGAATGTGTGGGGTTAAAATCTTTATCCAAAATAGCTAACATCTACTGTTATCAATGTGATGGTTCTCATTGAAGAGAGATGCCTATTTTAACTAAGACTAGAATTGGAAAATAGAAGTCTACTGGAAAAGAAATGGCAAGTTTGGGAAGCTAGCCAAACCTTTCAGGCAGTGTTGCCAACTTTTCCCAGTATACCTCATGACTAAAAATCTTTCTCTCTATTGGGTAGGAACTAGGGTGACCAGACAGCAAGTGTGAAAGATCAGGACAGGGGGAGGGAGGTAATAGGAGCCTATATAAGAAAAACCAGAACAAAATCAGGACTGTCCCTATAAAATCGGGACATCTGGTCACCCTACTAGGAACCCCCTACGATGGCTAGTAAGTGACATAGTCATATCTTTTCATCAGTGAAAGGTATTCTGGCTTTTGAATGTCAAAACTCCAGTTCCCCACAGAGATTCCACAGCAATATAATTACCACTCTTGCTTTATTTGGTATCTTTGATTTAACATGCTCTCAAAACACTTTACAATAGAACACAAGAATGAAGGAAAGGCAATAGAAAATAAGTAGATCTTCCACTGGGATTCGAGTGGGGGCTTCAATAAACACAGAGCTAAGTCACGAGTGAGAGTTTTCTCCATAAGAAAGAGTGAAGAATTTTGACAGTTTTACCTCCTTGTGTAATAGAACTTGCATGGGAAGAGCCTCTGTGGAATGCAGAGGTGTAGATATTAAGGATGAAGAGCTTTATCTTTTCATCCCATATGTCACATGCATTACCGTGTAACTTAGGAAACTGGCTGCAGTTTTTAATTAAGGTATTGACCAAGGTCTCAACACTGAGAATTTTTGTAATATATCCCAGTGCTAAACTAGCACTGATATAACTCCACTTGTAATGATGATGGGAATGTCCGAGTGAACCAGCTGCTAGTGTTTTTATTACTGTTGTCTAGACCTGGTAGTGAATGGTAGAAATTGTAACAAAGAGCTCAATGCAGACACAGCTGATGAGCCTGGCAGATCAACAGTAGAATTTTCAGATGTATCCCTTGTTAAGTGACTGATTCAAGAATGTGTAGTTTCTCATCTTTGCACAATACAGCACATTGGCAGCAGAACATGCAGGAGCTGGAAATCAATGTTGTTGGCAAACCAGCAGGCCAAGCACTAGAGTAGTTCAGAATGGAGGACAGAAGGATATTGCTGAGCTTACCAGAATCAGATCGGGCAAAGGCCTGGCAATATGTTTGCAAATAGAGTTGCATTTCTTTAATGATTTTAAAGTACACTTTGTTATCTCAAGAGATATTAGAACCACTAACTACCACATTATTGTATTACAGTAAGCATGGAGGTTAGATTTATCTGTTCACTTTCATGTGAAGCATTGTGTACTAAGTTTTCCATCTTGGGTTTCCCTACCACATTATAGAGGTAATTTATTTGTCTCTGGTTTCTTTTTATGTTGCTGACGCATAAGCAAGAATGGGAAGAATACATTTTTAAAATGGCATCCTCAGCCACTCTTGCCTTTCCCGCTCCCCTGGCCAGTTTCACTTGCTCTTGGGGCAAGTCTGTGGGCCTCCTGGAGAGGAGAAGCTATGTCATCTTTGCAACACTACAGATTCCCTCCTCCTCCAGTGGAGAGTATAATCCTGATCCTGCAGACATTGAAGTCAGTGGCAAAGCCCCCAGTGACTTAAGTTGTGCATCATCTAGCCTTATACCTGAAAATTAATTAGCACTGGCAGAAGCCACAGCTGAATCTAGCTTTATATGACAAGTCCAAGTCAAACTGTATTCTCATATTTACATTTTGATTGTATGTTTCCAATTATCTATCAATTCAAGAATCAGAATTTAATGGCTTTATTTTTATTAACATTAAATGGTTTTAATTTTTCCCTGTTCTCTCTTTAGGCTCAGGCAATACTTATCGTAAGCCATTTATTATTTCTATTGTCAGCCATCAGTCATCTGTAATCAAATAGACAGCTGCAATGAACTGAATCCAATTGTTTTTAAATCCCTAACAAACAGTATAATTTATAATTCCATTTTATGACAAATTGTTTTAGTAAACTGTCAACATAATTAAAATTATATTTTACTATGTCTATTTGATCTTATTGCAATGTTGAGTTTATACTGGACAATTTGAATTAAATAGATCCTGCTCTCTCAACATGTAGAAAGATCTAGATAAGACTCACCAACAATAGCTACAGTTAATAAATACTGATTGCTTTGCAGCCAATTGTCATGATTTTTCACAGGCTGTTGAGGCCAATTAACACAACATGAAACTCTGACCTGAATTTGGCAAATTAGCTGATATTGAATGAATGTGTTTACAGTAATATGCTACTTGGAGGGGGAAATATTTGTATTTTAAACAAGCTAAAAATGATATTGAATTCATCACTGTTAAAAGTTGTAGATATCTGTGCCGTGCTGCGGAAGGTTCAGAGTTCAAACCCTGATGATGTATGATGAGGTATCTGTTATAGTTAATGTTAAGATTCTGTCAGGGGTATTTTTAGTAAAAGTCATGGACAGGTCGCGGGCAAAAATTTACAGAAGCTTGTGACCTGTCCTTAACTTTTACTAAAAATGCTATGGGTGGGGGGAACTAACAGTGGGAGTGCTGCCGGGGGCTGCCCACCGGCAGGAGCCACTGCTCCAGCAGTCCTGGGGGTCAGCTGCCAGCCTGCTACGCTAGCAGCTGGGGGGGGTCAGCCCCGGGGTTGACAGCTGCTCCAGCCCTGCCACTACAGAAGAATTCACGGAGGTCCTGGAAAGTCACGGAATCTGTGACCTTTGTGATAGAATTATACCCTTAGTTATAGCTGCTCATAATTACCTTTTTTTCTGCAGCACCCACACACACACACTTAGGAAATAACACACACAAAACTTATGTTAAAATAATGTTGTTTTAGATTGTAAACTCAAGCACTTGGAAGTTAGGTTGTCTCTGCAACTTTAATTCTGTTCCCTGGGCATCTGCATTATGAAATTCTCTAATTACATGATCACATGCTATTTTTTACCAGAGGACTCTTGTTTCATTCAGTACACAGGATGGATGCAGAATGGGGCAAACTTAAAGTTTCATGGGCAACCATAAATCTGGCATTTCCTAAATGTTGAATGTGCAGCTTTGCAACCTAAATAGTACTCTTTACATAGCTTGTTTGATTGTTAATGTAGTTATAAATTGGGAATGAAAATTACTGTTAGATCTATTTACCGTACTCTTTACCTTCATTGGGCATAGTCAGGGTTGCCACCAATAGGAAGTTTTACTTTCTGTTTTTGCTGAATATTTTCAGATATTTGAACATTTTCCAATTTGAACAGGTTTTTTTTTTTTTTTTTCCTTTGTGGGCAAAAATAGTTTTCTTCATTCACAATAATGCAGCCTCCTGAAAGGCAGTATGAACTGACTGTTGTGATTTTTCATCCAGGTCTTTGGGAACAAGTGCAAATCATTTTTATAATTAATAACCCAGCAAAATGTTGTTTCAGCACCAGGCTAGTCACTTACAATAACAGATTGCACATTTATTCAGGGGGAAAATGAAAAAAGTCAATACAGTTGGAGAATTTCTTAAAATTAATCCCACTGGTGGGATTTCTACATATATCAGGAATAATAGAATGAAACATCTCTAATGGCTTCAGTCCAAAAATACCAATTACATTTTACATCTTTCACATTTTCTTGATAATTAATCAGGCAGAAGAGACACTTGTGGTGATAGTTTTCATTTTTGTCTTGGAGTACAATGGGAAACCTGCACACTGTGTACTCTTACTCTACTTCTGTGTTTAATGGCTTTTAGGCATGCTATATCTGCTTTTGATGGGATTCAGTAAAAATGAAGAATAATCCTAGGCTATTTGGGGCAGATGCAGGCCCCTGTTCCTCACTCTAGCAGCAAAATCCAGGATGAAAACTCATTTAAGGATCCAATGGGGATCCCTTGTCTCTGCACTACTCTTCTTCCTGGTCCCATCATAGAAGATATGCCCAGGAAAGTGAGGGCATGACCAGAGTTCTGCTATGTTCCAGTGATCCATAGAAGACATAACAGTCTCTTGGGGAACCATCACTAACCAGCACAACTCAGAGCAGCCCAGAGGTTGTTTTATGCACTGAAGTGGAACTGGCTCTCATATTCCCCACCCTCAGTTCTAGGGCTGTTTAAGAATGGCCACACTTAGCCAGATCAATGACCCATCTAGCCCAGTATCTTGTCTCTGACAGTGGCCTGTGCCAGATGTTTCTGGCAGTTGGAGGTTTCAGGACACCTGGAACATGGGGTTGTGCCCCTGACCATCTTGGCTAATAGCCATTGATGGACTTATTCTCCATGAACATATCTAATTTCTTTTTGAACCCAGTTATATTTTTTGGCCTTTGCAATATCCCCTGACAATGAGTTCCACAGGTTGATGTGCATTGTACAAAGTTCTTCCTTATGTTTGGTTTAAACCTGCTACCTAATAATAATCCTTATTCAATGAATTATTAAGATATTGATCTCAATGCCATAAATCTTAATGCCAATCTTTAATTATATAGATAATGATGACATCCACAGTTACATTACATAGGTTGCAACTTTTTAAAATGAAATTTCATCCTTCAGGTTTCAGAACATAAATCAATCACTAAGCATGTAGGGTTAGAAGAAATTATGACCAAATTGTTCCATAATGTTCTGACCCGTCTGCTACTGGTCACCGAAAAAACTAGTTAATGGACTAGATGGTCCATGGCAATAGTATGGCAATTCCAGTGTTCCTAAATTGGCATCTTTAGCTCGTGGTGGGGAGAAGACATGTTGCCCTAAGACTGTACATGAATCCTAGAGAAATCTCCCACCATTACCTGAGCTCCACCTGTACTGACAATGCTGGAAACACAACTGTAAATGGGCCACTACTGTGTTTTTTTTTTTATATAGCTCTTATCTTACTCTATTCAGAGCAATTCTAGCCAGTAATGATATTATAAAAATATTTAAAAAAATAAAAAGTCAAACTTGGAACAAAATATTTTTATTTTTAATCAAAACAAAACATTATGATTGACCCATAACAATATTTTTAAAATCTTACTTTACAGGAAATTAAAAAATCTACTGTTCCAGAATTTACCTCCCAATGTTGAGTTTGTTAAAGTCTGCCTTCTTGAAGTCCATTGTCTTATTGTGCTGTTTTTCTCTCCTACCATTCCTTAGAATCATGAACTCTATCAATTCATGATCATTCATTCAAGCTGCCTTCCACTTTCAAATTCTCAACCAGCTCCTCTCTATTAGTCAGAATCAAATCTAGAACATCCTCTCTCCTAGTCACTTTCTCCACCTTCTGTAATAAAAAGTTGTCTCCAATGCATTCCAAGAACTTGCTGGATAATACGTACCCAATAGATATTGGGTAGCTGAATTCCCCATCACCACCAAGTCCTGCGTTTTGGGTGATTTTTTTGTTAGTTGTTTTTTTTTAAAAATCCTCATTCACCTCTTCTTCCTGGTTAAGTGATCTATAGTAGACCTTATCCTGACATCACCCTTGTCTTTTACCCCTTTTTCTTTACCCTGAGACTTTCAACAGGTCTGCCTCCTGTTTCTATCTCAACCTCAATGCAAATGTGTACATCTCTGATACACAAGGCAACACCACCTTGCTATTTTCCCTGCCTGTCCTTTCTGAACAAGCTATACTCATCTATTTGACTATTCCAGTCATGTGAATTGCCCCACCAAGTCTCTGTGATGCCAATTATGTTGTAATTGTGACTATTCACTAATATTTCTAGTTGTTCCTGTTTATTCCCAATACTCTTTGAATTAGTATACAGACCGGTAAGATGTTGACGAAATTTCCCCTCTATACTCCCTGTTCTCTCTTCTTTGTCTCTGCCCCTGTTTCCTCCCTACCCCACCTCCTCACCCACCAGATTCTGACTCTTCACCCAGGTCTCCATGTTCCGGACTTACCTGTGGGTTTTGTCTCCTGCCCCCATTGACCCTAGTTTGAAGCCCACCTCACTAGGTTAGTAAGTCTGTATCCGAAGATACTCTTCGCCCTCCTTGATAGCTGGACCCCATTTCTGCTCAGCAGTTCTTCTAGGAACAGCATCCCGTGGTCGAGGAATTTGAAGCTAGCCTGGGGACACCATCTGCCCAGCCATCCATTCACCTCCAGGATCTGTCTGCCTCTGCCTCTTCCTGTCTACCCTTGACTGGAAGTATCAGTGAGGATACCACCTGCACCCTTAACTTCACCCTCACTCCCAGAGACCTGTAGTCACTTCTGATCTACTCAGGGTCATACCTCACCATAGCATTAGTGCCCACATGGATGAGCAGCATGGTGTAGTAGTCAAAGGGCTGGATGATCCTGGGCAGTCCTTCCATAATGTCTCATATATGGACCCCTGGCAGGGAACACCACCTCCTGGATTGCCATGTCAAGCCAGCAGATCACTGCCTACATCTCCTCCCTGACGATCACCATCCTTCTTTACGTGGCCACCTGGCTTCTCTTCTTCCACCTTTGGGGGAGATTCCTCATTCCACATTGCCAGGGCAGCATACCAATTTTTTCTGTCTATGGACAGTATGTTGGGGTCAGGGGTGGAGCATTGCCTGCTGCCAGAAGTAACCAGTAGCCAGCTTCCTCCCTGTGACAGAGCATTCTGAGTTTTGTATTAAAACCATGAGAAATTGTAAACCTGTTGTATTCAAATCATTAAATGAGAGTGCTAAATTTTCACATCTGGTTTACATAAGAGCCCACTTTGCTCTCTTTAAATTAAACCCTTTGGTTCTCTCACAAAGTTTGCTCATGACAGCTGAATCTTAAGCAACTATAAGTGCAAGATAACTCTTCTAGTGAAGAAATGAGGAGCCAAAGTGCCGACGCCAGGATCCATATGAACAGAGCTGTGCTGATTTATACTTACTGAGGATCCTGTCAAGTGTGTGTTTATATTCTGGTCAAAATAAGTATTTCTGATTCTTACTGTAGAATAGAATATTTTTCATGAGAATGGGCTTAGAAATATACAAGCATAGCATTCAACAATAATTGTCAAGCACAGCAATATATTGTTGCCCCTCTTTTGATCTGAGTGGCTAGTCAAAGTTCAGGGCCCTGTGGATGTTCCAGTTGGAAATCGAAATTGATGAAGTCTGGTATTTTCTTTGATGCAACCTTTTTTTATTTACAAAGAGCGCCCAAAATTCTGTTCCAAATGCAGGATGAACCAAGAACAAACAGAGCAGCTTCTTAGCTTACAGCCCCAGCTTCTTTAGCCAACAAACTCAAAAGTTCACAACCTCCTGCCTGGCTTCTTGTCTCTCTGTTCTTGTCTCTTCAGCTTCTGTATGATCTCTCTTCCCAACCCCCTCCCTCTCACTGTACTCAGCCCAAAGCTCTGAGCGGGGTCACATACATCTTTTTTTATTTTATTTTTTTAGGTGGGGTCTTATGCTAACAGTTCTATTAATTGAAGGGTGAGCTCACATTTATCAGTCTCAATGGGGTTTTAACTCAACCCATAACAAGGTTTCACCCAGCTCAGAACAACCTGTTTTGAGATAATTTGTGGTAAAACACCATCCAGCTGGAATTATAAACCTACTCTTATTTAATCTGTTAATTTACAATAAAATGGAGGCCATTCTGTTTAAAACCTGTGCTTAAGTACACAGTCCGCCTAGAAACTATCTTTTGCTTTGAGGTTTCTTACTGATGTGTCCTGTACCAGATAGGAGCAAGACAATTGAACTAATTTTTGAAGAGCAACACTCATACCAATCAAATAATAATGAATAGGGGGCAATATTTCTAAAGTATTTAAGTGCCTAAAGATGCAAATAGGTGTCTAAATACCTTACAATCTTGCTCGAGGCCCCTAACTAAATAATTCATTCTGGACAAAATACTGCTCTCATTTACATCAGTCACATCTGATTAAAATGGGTACAATGTAATTTGTGACATTTGATTTCAGTAGCTTTGCACCAGTGTAACAAGAACAGAATTATCAGAGGGGTAGCCGTGTTAGTCTGAATCTGTAAAAAGCAACAGAGGGTCCTGTGGCACCTTTAAGACAAACAGAAGTATTGGGAGCATAAGCTTTCGTGGGTAAGAACCTCACTTCTTGCATCTGAAGAAGTGAGGTTCTTACCCATAAAAGCTTATGCTCCCAATACTTCTGTTAGTCTTAAAAGAACAGAATTGGCACTTTAATGTTTATAATGATCAGATCTGACTGGAATCTATAATTTTGATTTTATTATCCATTCACTGTACACTGCTGTAATTTACACTTTTTTAGCAGAAATTACTGGGCGGTAACAAGTTGTAAGGGAAACTAAGTCCTATCCCTAAGTGAAGTTGGCTCCCCACTCTTAAAATGATGGTAAGCACCATATGCAACCTCGTCATTTTCACATAACCTCTACGTAGATCCAGACAACAGAGTTGGGCACATAAATATGATGCTAGACAAGTATTAACTGCAAATCAGACAATAAGTTGCTCATATACATGGATTCTCCCCATACTCATCTGACTCTTTTCCTTGGGCAATTTGTTCAGGGCTGGGAATACGTCTGCCTGAAAGATTCCCCCAAATAAATGTTTTTGGGTCCTATCCAAACACACTAAGACCCCCTGAGATCAAAAAGTAGCAGATGTTGAAGAGTATCTGCTAGGAAATATAATAGGACCCCAAGGCAAGCATAGTGACTATCATTTCTTCAGATGTACAGAAAAAGCAGTTTCTTCACATTCCCAACCTAGAATCAGGGTTAGAGTGCTGTATTTGATATAACATGTTTAAATACACTAATTGTGTTATATTTAAAATAGGGCAGTCAATTAATTGCAGTTAACTCATGCTATTAACTCAAAAAAATAAATCATGATTAATTTTTTTAATCTTAATTAATCGCAGTTTTAATTGCACTGTTAAACAATAGAATGCCAATTGAAATTTATTGAATATCTTGTATGTTTTTCTACATTTTCAGATATGTTGTATTCTGTGTTGTAACTGAAATCAAGGTATATTATTTTTATTACAAATATTTTCTCTGTAAAAATGATAAAAGAAATAGTATTTTTCAATTCACCTCATACAAGTAACATAGTGCAATCTTTGTCGTGAAAGTGCAACTTACAAATGTAGATTTTTGTTAGTTTGTTTGTTACATAACTGCACTAAAAAAAAAAAGTAAAATTTCAGAGCCTACAAATCCACTCGGTCCTACTTGTTCAGCCAATTGCTAAGACAAACACATTGATTACATTTGAAGGAGATAATGCTGCTCTCTTCTTATTTACAATGTCAACAGAAAGAGAGAACAGGTATTTGCATGGCACTTTTGTAGCTGGCATTGCAAGGTATTTACGTGCCAGATATGCTAAACATTTGTATGTCCCTTCATGCTTCTGCCACCATTCCAGAGAACATGCTTCCATCCTGATGATGCTTGTTTAAAAAAAAAATGCGTTAATTAAATTTGTGACTGAACTCCTTGGGGAAGAATGGTATGTCTCCTCTTTTGTTTTACCTGCATTCTGCCATATATTTCATGCTATAGCAGTCTCGGATGATGATCCAGCACATGTTGTTCATTTTAAGAACCCTTTTGCTGCAGATTTGACAAAATGCAAAGAAGGAACCAATGTGAGATTTCTTCTAAAGATAGCTACAGCACTCGACCCAAAGTTTAAGAATCTGAAGTGCCTTCCAAAATCTGAGAGGGACGAGGTGTGGAGCATACTTTCAGAAGTCTTAAAAGAGCAACACTGCAATGAGTGATGAGAGAACCTGAACCACCAAAAAAGAAAATCAACCTTCTGCCGGTGGCATCTGACTCAGAAAATGAACATGCACTGCTTTGGATTTTTATTGAGCAGAACCAGTCTTCAGCATGGATGCACGTCCCCTGGAATGGTGGTTGAAGCATGAAGGGACATATGAATCTTTAGTGCATCTGGCACTTAAATATCTTGCAACATCCGTTACAACAGGGCCATGAGAACACCTGTTCTCATTTTCAGGTGACACTGTAAATAAGAAGCGGGCAGTATTATCTCCTGCAAACATAAACAAACTTGTTTGTCTTAGCAATTGACTGAACAAGAAGTAGGACTGAGTGGACTTGCAGGCTCAAAAATTTTACATTGTTTTATTTTTGAATGGAGGTTTTTTGTACACAATTTTACATTTGTAAGTTCAACTTTCATGATAAAGAGATTGTACTACAGTACTTGCATTAGGTGAATTGAAAACTACTATTTCTTTTGTTTTTCTACAGTGCAAATACTTGTAATCAAAAATAATGATAAAGTGAGCACTGTACACTTTGTATTTGGTGTTGTAATTGAAATCAATATATTTGAAATGTAGAAAACATCCAAAATATTTTAATGTTTTATTAGTCTAACAGTGTGATTAATCACGCAATAATCACGATTAATTTTTTTAATCGTTTGACAACCCTAATTTAAAAGTATTTTAATTTTTAGGCTCTCATATTAAAGGGCAGTATGGCTTAGGGTCACTAGCCTTACTATAAATTTGTCTGCTGTGACACAAATCTCTGAGCCAAAAGCCTTATGAGCTGGGTTTAGCAGCTCTTCCCTGGACCTTATGCCTAAGGGAAAGGGCATGCCTGCCTCCGAAAAAGCACTAGAATGACTGCTGGCTGGGGTTGGTTTGGAGCCCCTTCTTAAAGGGGACCTGTTTTTGTTTTTGTTTGGTTGGTTTTTGTTACTTTGGTTTTGGCCTCCCCTTTCTTGGATCGTATATAGGTTGCATTGGTGTAACTAAGAGTAGAACTGGGTCCAATATATATGAATTTGTTTGAATTCAAAACAATGGTCATTTGTGCAATATGGTTTCTAACTTGGCTTTTTTCCTCCTGTTTCAGCTCCAGAAAATGTACATAATGGGACAATTCAGTCCTGACTTATATGGTGCTGTAAATGGCAAAGCATAGTATATTGTACCCATCTGGCACTCTGCAGTAGTGCGGAGGGTCTAACTCCACTTACATGATGGTAGAGAAGTGCTGCAGGGAAAGTGCGTGTAGCCAGCCAAAAGACAGTTACAAAAAAAATCTCACGAAGCCTATCCTGCAGTGAGACAGATGGCTGAAAAGTGACTAAAGTAAGGGTATAAAATCAAGCAGCCTTCTTCCACTTCTAAGTAACAGCCAAACCACAGTAGATACACCCCAGAGTCCAAGCTTGAACACACAAAGACCCATACCAGTCCCTGAAGTGTTCTAAGAAAAAGTGATGTCCATTCACTTAAAAATGATGACATATTTTCTGTCTCTTCATACAACACTGGAGCATTTCATGTATGAACCTTATATTTTTGTCATATAGACATACAATCTATACTCCTCCTTTAGTTGATATTAAATATCTTACTAATATAGGACTTTGCAGTCCAGCCTAAATAAGGGGCAGCATGTAGCTGTACTGCCTCAGGAACAGAATGAACCAACAGACCAAAGTCACAATTAAGTCTGTGCTTCTGACCTGCTCTAGGGTAAGTAATTGCACCAGCCCTTTTCTTGACATGCTGGCCAGTGTATTGGGGGTAGAGGCACAGAGTCCAGGCTTTGCCCACTCTCTAACTCTTGCCTGCTTCCTTTACATCTACCTGCTTTGGACAGGAAGCACCAATCTGGTGGTGGTGATGCAGGTAGTCTGTACTGAGGACTTAGGTGGCAATATATGCTCTTTTGCTCCCTTGTGTGGGCATAAGGCAGGTCACAATTCAGCACTTACTGATCATATACCAGTATAAATTATATTTTTACAACCGTTTTTATGCAAAACATACTATGATTTTACAAAGATATGTATGAAATCCATATATATGCTATTCATATAGTTTAATACACTCTATATATTTTACATTACAAACAGGTTCCAATATTTATTTATTTTTATATTCTTGACAATGTGTTGGCCCTGGACTATGTGTTATCCTCTGTATGTGGTGGTCTGAGCATCTGAAAGGGTTGCTTTTATAGTCCTGCTTTGTTCCCCTAGCTTTGGCTGCAGGTTTGTCATTAGTGTTTATATCCTGGGATATGGCACACTCTTAGCCTGTCAACTTCATTTTTCCAGCCTGCTAACTCACTGTGCCTGAGATTTTTAACCTGTTTTAGGACTTCAGCCTATGAAATGCTGTGTGCCTCCTGCAAGCTGATAAGAACCCATCAACTCCGAGTATATTTAAGGAGTGTTGCATTCAGAAACCCATAGGTCTGGATCTTTTTTATTTTGTTGTTCCTTTTACCCGGTACACTCATTTTGCACCTCCTCTATATAATTTTTCCCATTACTATGTGTATTATAATATTGTGAATTTGAGCCAATAGTATTCCTTGGGCTATTAGCCTGTTTGTCCTGGGCTTGATGAATTTCAGAGAAACTGCTATAGATATTTAGGATCTGGCCAGAAGAATGGAAGGTAACTATCCTGGTATTTGTGAAGTTAAGTGTCTTGCTTTGTAATAAAGGTTGAATCTGTCCTTTAAGTTGTTTTAAAGATGCAAGACTGGGACTTTTCTACTTCTGATATTCTTCTACTGGAAGATACTGCTATAAAAATGACTACTTTAACAGGAAGGTGGTGTAGGGCTTTGATCCTCATATTCCAAGGGAATCTGTGACCTGGATTTAGATTGAGGTTAGATGCTCCTCTGAAGAATCTCTTGACATGCTGATTGGAAAAGAAATGACCTGGTCTGTCTGATCCAATTACCATGTCAACTCTCCAGTTACAGCTTTAGCTCTAATGTTAATCCATGATTCTGAAGAAATTGTAAAATGTGTTTGGATTTGATGTTTTTATCTGATCACCAGTGTTTGAATTCCAATCTACACATACCCATCTATGGTAATTCAGTGTAGTATCTAAGCGTTGGCTATATTTTCCTATTTTTAATAAGATCTTTTGGGTGAGTCCTCTAGCAGGTTGACTTAAGCAGACCTAATCTTGCTGGCTGCTGGTTCAGCAGTGACCTTTGGCTCTGAGTCTGTTGGAAGAACTCAGGAAAGATCTGTTTATATGCTGATCTGGCCTTTGATGCCCATGAAGCCTATGAAGTGGTCATAGTCTGTGTCCTGACTTTTGGAATTCTATAAATGCGGAGGCTAATCTCATTTTAGATCAAATTAAATGTCTAGTGGAGGTGGAGGAGGAATGAAGACAAATCCACAACAACAGAATATTAAATAGACAAACATATTTCCTTTTACATATTTCCTTTTTTCAAATTTTCTGACCGGTTCTAAACTCTAGATCTTTCAGCTTTGAAAAGAGCTTTGAAAATATTAACCAATCATAAGAGTTGAACGTTTCATGGGGATCTTTAATAGGGGTTATTCACCGTCTACGTACAGCTGCCTTTGGTGCCTATGAAACCCATGGTTGAGGTTTGTCAATTTTGGAGGAGATACTAGACTAATCTGCAGCTTCAGAATAGGAATAATGGCTGGCTGCTGCCAACACCACTATAGCTATTGCAAACTCCCTCTTGGAAGCTGCTCAGCTGCCTGCAGCTAAGATACCTTGGCTGTTCACAAGAGAAGCTATTCTCTAGCTACATGAAGAGCAGAAGTGAGAGGCAGAATTATCTAGTGAATTAAGCATAGAACTGAGAGAAATGGAGTGCTTCACTAGACGATGGCATCAATCAAGAAAAATACCAGCTCACGGAGCTGCCATAAAGCAGTCTTATTTGATCTTTGGTCAAGGGAATGCCCATGTTCCCATTAGAAAAATACAACTATGCATTTTTAAATCTATTCCTCCAAGCTGTACTACAGTAGCAGCTTTTCACCAGGGTTGAAGAACAGCAAATTCTATTATCTCCATTATAACATTTGCTTAGCAGCTAAAAAAAAAAAGGTGACTCATTTGACAGTTTTATCTTGAATTAGTACTATTTTCCATTAAAAGAATAGGTGCAGCTTTCATAGATAAGAAACTGTTCCACAGGAACAAAAGAAATCAGAAAAACAGGAATAAATTCATGGCAACACCGCAATTTTTCCTAAAGAGAAATCTTACCATTTTCCATGCAAAAACTATGTTTGCTGGTGGAAATGGCAATTTTTTTACTGATGGCTATATCATTATGAAAGTTGATAGAGTGGTGTGAAACTATGTGCCTCTTGGTCATGAGTCTGGTCATATACAGTTGGAGGACTATGAAGTACAGCTTTACTGTCATTGAGAAGAGGACACAGGACTCTTCAGCCTGGATGCAAACAGCAGATGTTCATGCATCAGACCTGGAGAATTATGTATCTGTTCATAATGACACATTTTAGTGCTGTAATTGAGGAGAATAGAAATTGGCCAACTGTGAGGAGGAATTGGGAAAAATAAAGCACACATTTGCAAATTGAGGGTTATGGTCCCTGTGACAACTCTCTTAGTGAAAAATTAGAAACTGTTTATAACGAAATGGATTGTTGAGCTCTGCAGTCCTAACAAGTTTAATGAGTTAGTGAGTCGAGTCTTGATCAACAGGAGGCTGCCCATAACCAGAGTCTTTTGTTGCAACCCCTTGCAGCCTTCTTGCAAGAATGTGTGGTGGAATGTCTGCCCCACCCCCATGCTAGAGGGAGCTGCAGCAGGCCAGTGCGCCTGTGCAGCCCAGCAGCCAATAAGAGAAGGGCTTATTGGGAGCCAATCAGGGCCAGGCTCAGCCCTATAAAAAGGCTGCTCTGAGAGAGGAGAGTCAGTCTGTCCCAGATCTTCAGGGAGGAAGGCCTGTCTCCTGAGCAGGAGACCAGCACCCAGGACAGCGCAGTGCTGGGCAGGCTCAGGGAAGCAGAGTGGAGCTTCAGCCTGATACCTGCCAGACTGCTGGCCCTGAGTAGAAGAGCCTACAGGGTGCAATGGGGTCAGAGGGGAAGTGACCCAGGGAAGGCTGAAGGCATGGGGAGAGAAGGAGGGCCGAGAGGCTGCCATTAGAGGGTCCCTAGGTTGGGACCCAGAGTAGCGGGTGGGCCGGGGTCTCCCCCTTTCCCCCTTGTGCTGCACCGGGCCGTGGAGCAGTGGCCGAGTCAGGCTGCAACCTGCCCCCTGATGTAAGAGTGGCTAGACTTGGGGGTTGTGGTAGGCCGGTGCAAAGACTCCTGTTAACCCCCCCCTGGAAGGGGGTGTGGATGGACTAAGGGGCACTGCCGGAGGGCAGTGGTCCTGAAGAGGACGTTGGGAGTTGGAGAGTGACGTGGGCTCAGAAGCCAACCAAGGGCAAGACAACGGGAGGGACACTACCAAGAAAGGGTGCTCCACTGGACTGAGCTAATTCCCAGAGGCAACCAGTAGGAGGTGCTGGGTGGTGAGTCCCAACACTGTCACAGAACCTGCATCTGAGAAATACTACTTTAACTGTTGCTTAAAAAGCAGTAAGTTACTTTCCCAAGCACGTGAGTTTTTCCTGACTACATGCCAGAGCTATCTAAGAGGTGGAAAAAATTCAGAGGTATTAAGGAGCAGCTGGGTGTAAAGATGGTCTGCACTTTCTGCACAAGGCTGAACTTCACCCATTATGAGATGCTAACTTAATTGCATGAGCTGACTGGTCTCCAGCATCAATGACCCTAGATTTTATTTACATGATCCAATAGCTGGACGTTGACGGTAGACAAATTCAGATTGCAAATAAGGCACAGGTTTTTTTTTAACAGTGAGGATAATTAACTATTGGAAAAACATACCAAGGGTTGAGGTAGATTCTCACTATATATAGTAGATTTCTGATTATTTTTAAATCAAGATTGGATTTTTTTTTTCTGAAAGAGATGCTCTAGTTAAAACAGCACTAATTCAGGGAAGTTGTATGGTGTGTGTTATGCAGGATGTCAGATTTGATTATCACAGTGGTCCCTTCTGGCCTTCTAATCTAGGAGTCTGTTGATATGGCAAGGTATGTAAGTATGTGTGTAACTTTTAAGCACGTAAGCAGTTTCATTGACTTAAATGAGGTTGCTTAAGTGCTTTGTTGAACCAGGATCATGTATCTATAAGTTAATTCAGTTGGCCAAGGGGAATCACTAAAGAGTGATGCTGTTCTTTCTCTTTCCTCTCTCAGACATTTCTGGGGACTGTATTCATTTTCTCATCAGCTTTTCCAGATCCTTCTGGCCCAAAGGTGAGAGTTATCAAGCTCAGATCCTGAATTTGGACTTCCCCATATAACAGTTTATTGCATTACCACTGATTGTCGAACACCTAGCAAGACCTGCTAAGTTGTATCCTGCTAATGCAGTCATGTGATACCAAATTTTAGTGTACTTCTTTTCATTGTGTCACTGATGTAAAGTTATTTTCTCCATCAAAGCTGTGTTTGACAATTCTTTCAACCACTCTGAGTAAATTGGAGGTGTTTTGATTCAATTTTCTGAATATTACTCATCGGTATTTTTTTTCTCAATATTCATCTATTAATTCCAGTATACAGACTTTAGGAGAGGAAATGAACTTGTATTCAAAGGCCTTTTCATATATTGCTAGAGTGTGTGTTTTTTTTTTTTTTTAAATTTATGCCAAAAAAAATTTGTATGAGTCAGATTAATTGATGGTTGATGATGGCTTCTCCAGCATTTACTGTAGTTAGCTAAACTTGCTTTATTTACATGCTCTGATGTCCAGTAAAATCTGTTTTGTACTGAAAAATGTCCTAAACTAGACTAAATGTATTTCTGAAGTTCTTTCTTTCATATTTCTTCCCAATCTTCTTCTGACAAGGAGATATGTCACTTCACTTTCCACTTATATTTTACTTTTATTTTTCGTGGGTATAATAAAGGGTTAAATCCATTTTTGTATGTATTTCTTTCAAGATGACCTTTGACAAACTTCCTAATTTTTTCTAATGGTCACATTAGTTTATTTTCCCCCTTGTACTGCCTAATTGCTGTGATGCAGATGATCATAGTAGTCTATGGAAAGTGATATGGGCAGATGCTATTTTGTGTGCAAGAGATTGAAGGGACCTAGTTTGTCAGTAGACATTAAATCTGCAACCATATATATTCAAGTTAATTCTTTCTGAAAATAAAACAAAATTGCAAATCTCAATTTGACATGAGTAACAACTGTAAAATTCTTTGCATAAAAGTTAGGTTTTCACTTTTAATTTTGCAGTTGTTACTGGAGATCCTCACAAGCCACGAAATTTGTATCTGGATTTTGCTTTAAATCATATTTTTCTTAATATTTGTATTAAGGCCTCAATCAGGATCAGGGCCTGAGGTTGCTAAATGCTGCACAGATGCAAAGGTAGACATGACTCAGGCCCTGAAAACCTTCTCACTTACCTTTAATAATTAGCTACTGTCATTTTTTGTGTCTCGTAACTGGGAGCTCCTTTAAATCAAGACATTGTTGAAACTTCCATTGACTTCACTGAGGCCAGGATTTCACTCACTGAGACTTGATAGGTCCCAATCCTGCCAATACTTAACTTTGAGCACATCAGTAGTCCTATAGGGGTCAAACTGGTTTGCAAGATTGGCACCATAAAAATGAACTTTTTCGATTGTGCTTACAGTGTAAAAGTACTCAAAGCACTTGCCAAAAGCCTAATCCACTGCACTACCAATGGCAGCATGCCTCCTAGCCTGGGTAGATAGATACTAACTATCCTTGAGCTAGTGCATTAAAAATAGCAAGGTGGACATGGTGGCAGCGTGAGCTAGCCACCCTAGTTCAGAATCAGGAGGTCAGGCAGGCTTGTACTTGGATGACTTGCCTGAGCCACTGCGCATGCCATACCATCTGTACTGCTATTTTTAGAGTGCTAGCGGAGAGACATACCTCAAGATGCAGTGTAGACAGACCCTGTGAGTCTTTCCATTGAGTTTAATGGGCTTTGGTTGAGGACCTAAACTCCACAAATCTATCCCAACTCCCAGTGGGCTCTGTATAAAACCTAACAAAGATTTTTCTGGGGGCAGTGTCCTTTTTGATTTTTCCAAAGTCCTGGTCTGAGGTAGAGGGGAGATTATATATGTTTCATCTAAATGATGGTGACTTCTAATTTTAATTTAAAATCATGTCTCCTTAGTCTTTGTTTTCTGAGTTCTTAATGTTCACTTAAAAAATAAACCACAAACCCCCCCAATTGTAAATGCTAGCCAGACAAGTGGTTCATTAAATCGCATCTAATCAACAAAATTAAATTCCATAGTTTTCATGCGCTACAAGTCCTAGCATCTAAGTCTTAGGGATCACTCAAGCCTTAGAAGTTTTTCTGTTACAAATGAAACAATTCTTGAGGTCCAAGTAGTACCAAAAGCCAAGAGGATGCTGTGACTTCGTTTGTGGGTACTGTAAACAGATATAGGCAATTAACTGGCTAGGAGAGCCGGGGCCACCACTAACAGTACAGCAGGGACTGCCAGCAAATGTATATGAGCTACATGGGCTTGGCAGAATGCCAGCATAAGGAGGCCCCATGAATATTTTCTTTTCCATTTTTAAAGAATAGCTATTGTAATTGTAGCTACACATGGGCACGAGAGGGGGAGGTGGGGCATGAAGGTAAAAAATGCAGTTTGACATTTTTGGAAATTACAATGCACATTTTGGAATATTTATACTTTGAGAAAGTTAAAAAAAATAGTTTCACCCAGCTCTAACTGTAATTATTCAGCTATGGATTGAGGTAAAAATACCAAAGAGGAGAAACATGCTTCTAGTAGGGTAGGAGTGCTTGTTTAGGCAGATTGTATAACTGTTAAGTAATTCCAGATTTTTCTTGATCTAATCCTAATAAATAATCCAAATGTTTTAAATAAGACTGAAGATGGGAGACTGTTTACTGCTTGATGATCATGAACAAGAAATATGTTGTCAGATTTATAATAGTAATGTAGCTGAGCACTTAAAGGGTACAAAATGGAGTGTTTGACATTAGGAAAGTTGACTGTATAGCACTCTGTAGAATTCTACAACCCCTATGAAATCACCAGCAGACCAGTGGAAAATATTTAAGAAACATTTGGAGAAGCTGCAATGGAAATTCATCCTATTTAAACAGGAAAAGGAGAAACTGGGGCCAATGTGGTTAAGGGAGGATGTAAAGAGTTAGCATAAGCAGGAGGCTTTTAAATAGTATAAACAATCTGGAAAGGAAAAAGAGTGGGAGTCATAAAAAAGATGCAAGTTAAGAATAAAGGAGCAAAAGAACAGAGTTGAATTATAGGGAATATTTCAACGAACAATAAAGGTTTCTTTGAATACATTCTATTTGCAGTAAACAGAAGGAAAAGTTATTGGCCACTGAAACTAATTGTGAATAATTCAGTACAAAAGGTGAGGCAAATAGCAGATTTGTTAGACAGTTATTTATTTTACTTTACAAAGTAGAAAAAGGAATTAGAGTTGTTTAAAACTGGGAATATTTTCCAGTATGATCAGGGAATTAGATAATATGTATAGATAGAAATGACTGGGAAAAGATTATTGACTGTTAGAGTCCAGGGGTTTGAATCCCCACCATTGCAAAGTGCATTTCCTCGAAACAGCAGGAATTCTTCTCTGGGAAAGAGTAAGTAGTGTCTGCATCCCTGCTTTCCTTAAAGTGCCGATGGTGCTCAACAAATCCCATTTTTACACCAGGTTAAGAACTGATGTAAAGAGCAACCAGAGGAAGCCACTTATAGTGCACAACAAGATGTTTTATTGATCCTACAAAAGGCAGGATGGAATGAGACTACATGTTTTTCAGTGTCATCTACTGAACCTTACTTATTAATTATTTACATATATTCAAGTAGGACACTAATAGTTCAAGGGATCCAATAAATCCTTTTGACCACACCCCTTCTCAGGCTGGCACTACCTACTTTTGCAAGTATGCTCTCAAGCTGTGCGAAGACCTCTGGGCACACCTGTGGTTGCAGGTACCTTGTGCTCTTATGATTCCTTCTTCCCATTCTTGAATTAACATTCTGTTGATTAAAATAATAACACACAGGTAAATCTAACTTTGGGTCCACAGAATATATCCATGAATTCTAGAGTAATTTATAAGATCATGCAAGTGATGGGGCTTCCTTCCATCACTTCTCTTTTGTAGTTCTGTAGGCCTCATTATTAGGAATGTTTTCCTGTCTTCAGCCTGAATTTTCCATTGTTTGAGTTCATCTGGTTGCACTGTCTGCCTTTTTAGCCTCGTTAGCAATGCTTATCACAATAGTTTCTAAGCATTCCTATAGGACCCTCTACATGATTCTTTTCTCCATAGACACTAAGAAATGGTCAAGGATGTTTATTTCCTCTTACTTGGTTCCCATCCTGACAGGCTGGATTCTAAAAGTGGGAGATAGGAAGTGTGACCCTCCCCAGGGGTATCCAGTGCTGTGAGGCACCTTGCTACTGCCTGCTCTTAGTGGGAGGAAGCTTTGTCTGTACCTGCAGTGGGTTGGCTCCTCTATTCCACTGGGCCCGGGAAACACAAATACTCCCCTCTAAGTCTAGGCAGGCCCCTTCTCTCTACAGGTTGGCTATAGGCACACTCCAAATCCTCCTAGTGACTCCGGCATGTCTAATCCCTATTCACTGAATACTCCCAGTATTCACAGAGTCATTACTCCCAACGGAACAGTACACCCTGTACACCAACAGTACAGTTGACCAGTTACACCTCAGATCACCACTCCACTCAACTCACATCGCTTTGATAAGTTTATAGTGAATACAAGCATAAATTTATTTAACAAAGAATAGAGATTCAAGTGACAGCAAATGGAAGGGTTGGAAAGAAGGGTTACATTAAAAATGCACTCTAGAGCCTTGAATTAATTAGCTATCCTCAAGTCTGATGACCTATTGCTCAGCAGCATTTTTAGCCATCCAGGTTGTGATCCCTTTTTCATGAGGAGCCACACTGTTAGCTTGTCTCCTATGTGAAGGATAAAATCTTGTCCCCTCTCTTCTCCTTCTGATGCAGACTATTGTCTCTTACTCCAGGAAGTCCCTTCTTCAGAGACTTCTCTTGGAAGTTGTGATGGGGTGCCCATCCCACACAAGGCCTGAAAGGGTTAAAGTGCCTAGACCAATTAACCTGAAAGGCTGCACTTGGGGAACAGCCAGGGATTGAAGGACAGATTGAAGAGGAAGGTCAGCTGGACAGGAACAGAAGGGGCCTCTATAAAGCTGAGACTAGACAGGGGTTACAGAGACAGAGTGTGTGTGTGTGTGATTGCCTGCCTGCCTGCAATTCCTGCTCTAGTAAAAGAGAGTGAAGGCAAGGTGGGAAGTAGTCTAGATATACAGCAGTAAGGGATAGAACTATGCACACCAGGACTGCTTGTTGTAGGGTCCCTGGGGTTGGAACCCAGTGTGGAGGGTGGGCCTGAGTTCCCCATCCCACCACTGAAGAAGTGGCACTGTTAGGGACAGTGGGTTCTGTGAGACTTTGATGCATGAGATTTCCCCTGAAAGGGATAACCACAGTGACCTGGCGGGAGGGGCACTTGAGTCGAGAGAGAGAGAGTGCAACTGCAGAAAGAGGGGATGGCCTGGCAGAGCTAATCCCCCAATGTGGCGAGAAGGAGGCACTCCAGTGGTGAGGAGAGCACCTTGTGACAGGGTTCCTTTCATTTGATAAATTCTCAGTCTTGCACCTATCCCAGACAGTAAACATAACCTCTCTCTCTTTGGTGAGCTATGATGTATATATCTGACCCATAAAAATCCCTATAAAACCTTCTGCACCCCTTGTGCTTTCTGTCAGTTGGCACCTAGAGGTTCCTGAGTCACAGGAAGACACTTCAGTTTACAAATTATTTTCTAGACCAGTTGTATGCATATTTTAATACAGTAATTGCCCAGATCTTTTTAGCCATCTATACTTTGTATTGGAGGATGTTATAAAAATGCTTTGCAAAAATTCAGTGGGAGACTGTTAGACATGTTTATGAAAAGCTAATAGGAGCAAATGTATCATCCTATATTTCATTTCAACAGATTGAACTTTGAAAAAATTGAAGTTAAATGCTATTGGTTATCAAACACAATATGCCATTCTGTGCAGTAGACAGCCTTTTCAGTTCCAACATTTTCTTAACATGCATGCAAACAAATTGTTAGTTCATATTTGCATCATTCCTGCAGCTAATCTTAATGATGCACAGATATTTCCCCCTTCTTTCCTTTGGTAAACCTCCTCCAAGGATGCAAAAAAAAAAAAAAAAAAAGCTTTGAAATGCAAAACATACAATTTCAACAAATGTACTTGGAAGTCTCTTATAAATAACTACATCTTGTTTAAGTCAACTAAACTATGAAATATGTTGCATAATCCCAGAAGAACCTTTTTCCGTAAGTATGCCATTTTATGATTTACAAAAGTATACAACAAATTTTCTTTGCTTTCACTGACACCATAGTATTTTAGAGTCAGATGCTCTTTTTTTCTGGACTAGCCAGTGACAGCAAGATTATTTTCACAGGTGTGACCATATGATTTGATCTTTTAACAATCTCACAGTTTCTCATAAATTCATGAAGTTTGTAAGACATACTAGTGGGTAAAGAATCTGAGCCTTACAAAGAGTAGTTTTTAGTGGTGGTTTTGTATTAGTGGTGGCGGTTTCCCCCTCCAAAATATCCATCATGTTCACACACAGGAAGCATTGCAAATAGGTGAGCATCTAATGTACAGGATATATGAAATTAATGGAAATTTTGATCTTTCATGGAGTGACTTGTAGGACTCTTGCATTACAATATGACTACAAAACACAGAACAAAATGGGGACTGGTGTCACACTAATGCCTCAGTCTGAAGGATGATTCAGTCTCCCTCTTAGTCCCTGCCCTGAAGTCTGTCTTTGCATATGCTTGCATAAAACACTATGCAGACCTTGCAGCAATCCCACCAACTTGAAAGACAATCCCTGGTACTGTGGCAGACAGAGAAGCAGAAAAGTCTGCCACAGTTCATCAGAGAGCAGGCACAGGTGCAACAACCGTTCGTACAGAACCTGATGAGATCCAGTATGGAGACTGAGTCATAAACAGGGAGTGACTATGAAAGATGGACTTACCTGATGACCCAGATGCATTCCTGGTAACATTTGAAAGGGAGCTACAGGAGCTAGATGGAGTAAAGAAACATGGGCTCCCTATCTCTGTGAAGAAGCTCAGGTATCTTGCATGGCCCTGAGCAAGGAACAGGCCTTGGATTATGATGTTATGAAGGCAGCCATTTTAGATTGGGTAGAGCTCTCTGCCAAAAAAAAAAAAAAGCAGAAATTATGGGCTGCTTGATGGGCAAGGGGGTACAACCCAGGGCATATGGGATAAAGCTAACAAACTTGGCAACCTGCTGTCTGAGACCAGATATTCAAACTGTGGGGCAAAGTATTGACCTAATAGTATTGGAACAATTTCTCCAGAGCTTCCCTGAGAATACCAGAGTCTGGGTAAGGCAGCACCAGCCCAACAACTCTGGAGGCCATGATTAAACTCTCAGAATTGTTCCTAGATGCTAATTTTCCCAGAAGAGAGGCCTGGCCAGCTATGGGTCCAGAGCTGGGGAGTAGGAGAGGTGAACTGAAAAGCCATTATAAGAAAAGGGAGAAGGCAAAAGGAACTCTTTCAGGGAACTGGAGAATAGTGTGTGTTATGGATGTGGAAGGCCAGGACATACAAAAAAGGGCTGCTCTGAGAAGGAATGCAGATTTGCAAAATTCTGCAGGTGGACTAGGACTCTAAGGGATGGGATAAAAAAGAAAGTACCTACCATTACTATTAAGATGGGAAGGAGGTGCCCAAGGAGCATTGTGGACACTTCCTTGGGATGCTCATTGATCCAGTGGGATTTAGTGAAGCTCCATTGGAGGCTCCCTGGGCAGAAGGTAGAGTCAGAATGTATTAATGAGGAGACAAAACTCCGTCCAATGGCAGAGGTACCCTAGAGGTAAAGGGGAAACTTAGGTGGAAGCAGGTACAGGTAGTGGAGAGGCTACCCCAACCAGTCAGAGTGGGTACAGACTGGAGCCCCTTCCTGTATAGAAAGGAAGCAGGTAGCTGGAGCCCTACATGGATAAAAAAGGGCAAATGAGGAAAGAGAAAGAAGGGCCTGAGTCAACAGAATCAGACCACCCTAGATAAAATGATGCAACCCAGGAGAAACATAGAACTGGCCAGGAAAAAAGCGTGAGGAAAAAGAAAAGGTAGAACTAGGCTTGGGGAAGAAGAGCAGCCCACACTCAGTCCCAGGAATTGAACAGCCCTGTGAATCTGCATCACAGGAAGGGTGACAGGAGGAACTCCGTTACCCAAAGGCTAGACCACGGGACTAGGAGAACCAGAGGCCTTAAGGGAAGGAGGAGAATGGGTGACAACAGCAGGCCCTACCCCTACATAAGGGGGAAGGAGACAAGGAGAGTAGGCCTATAGGCTGCCCATGGTGCAAAATCCGTGGGCTGAGACTGAATTATGGGAATGTGACTTCTGAGGGTGGAGGCTGGAAGGACCCAGAAAAGGCACCCTATAAGACCACCCTAGGGGCAAACAGCAATGTGAGGAGGCAAGTGCCCCCTACAAGGATGGGGTGGTTGGTGGGAGGGAAATCTTGCTCTTAGGTAAGCAGGGGAGATGTGTGACACTGCTGATATCTAATAGATAGGTCAGCAGTCTGATCACTGTAGCCTTAATTAGTTTCCCCAGTCATGGCTGGCTGAGGAAATAGGGAGGAATTAGCTAGTCCAAAGGGAAGCTGAGTGAGTTAAGGAACTAAATGGCCCATCAGATGATTACGTTTACAAAAGGTGGGAAGGAATTGTTACATTGTACTGGGGTAAAAACAAGGCTAGCTATGCCCAGACTGAAGAAGATCTGTTCATCAGGGCCCTGGTAGGGAAAAAAAAGGGCTGAAGATAATAGGGTCATAGGTGTTCAGAAATGTTGTACTTGACTGTACAGGTGTTGGTGGAGGGGACTTGAATGAACTAATATGGTGCAGACACTAAGAGAAGAGAATCTGAGCAGTTTCTGTGGTGATCAATAATGGGGGAAAGGGGGAGCAAGCCCCGTTACAGTTTAGTACATTTTGTCCCCAATCCTGACAGGAGTTTGGATGCTGCTGTAACATCAGTAATAACTTGTCACTATAGTATATTATTGCTCTCCTTTTGAACACCTCCATTTCTATCTCTGTATTTATCATAGTCCCAGGTCTGGCCTTGGAACTGCTATCACATCTCAACCAATTGTCCTCTCATGGGTTCAACACTCCCTGGCATGAAATCAGCTGATGTTACATTACTGCTTTGGGCTGGCTGCTTTCACCCCTGACCATGCTACTGCCTTTGAAACTGCAAAACGGATTTTTATGCTCAAATCTGATTTCATAGAGCTGGAACATTTTAGAAAAAAATTCCTTTCAAAATGTTTGCTCTCTGATTTTAATTTATAAAATGGAGAAATAAACATAATCCGTCAGAACCGAACAAAATCCTCTTCAGAAATGGACCAGCTGACGTATATGCTTCCAAATCATCCCCCTCACATCAGCAAGCTTTGTCAGAGAACCCTTAACTGCTATACTCTGAGGTCCTAATGGGCTTCTCCTTTGGTCCATCACTAGTCAGCCATTGCTGTAACTGTCTCTCTTTTGGAAGCTGTTTTGTGTTTCTAGTCTATTCAGGTTCTTTTACCCCTTGAGTCAACATGGTACTGGAGCACCAAATAAGATCAGATGCTTTGGCTTCCAGAACCTGCTGTTATATGATTTATAAACTCTTCTGTTATATAAACTGTCTTCCAGCAGGGATACTGACTTTCTTCATTGGCATGTAGCTGTTTGTTGGTTTTTTCCAATCCATCAAGGGGACATCTGTATGGTGCCTGGAGCTGCTTTCCATGACTCAGATCATGTAAATCAAATACATCATCAAAGCAGCTAAGACAAGTGGTGGATATGATTCATGCCCAGTAAATTTTTTTTTTTTTTAAAACACCTAGAACTTCAATATTTTACCTTTCCTTAATATTTTCCATGCTGCAGGTTCTCAAGTTCAAAGTTTTCCTTTCAGTAATACATAAAATGCAAGTTATGATAAGTAAAAAGAGTGAGGCAAAGTTTTCTTTAAAATAGACTTCTTGGTGAAGACTGGTCATCTCTTTTGTGCCTCCATCAAAGTGAGTAATCAGCAAGTAGATGGTCCATCAATTGTTCTAGTCTTAAAATCATAAAAGTTTGGATGCTTGCTGAAGATCATATAAGAGAGATTTTTTTTTTCGTGGCATTCCCTGAAGATGACGGAGTTCTGGGTCCTGAAGTTCTGAAATTCATAATAATTTGTCCTTTAAATGTTAGCTGATACTTCTCGCCCCACTGGTGAAAGAGTCCTACCTACTAAAAATGCTAGAATAACTTCACACCTTTTGTTGGCTGCGAGGTTTCAGCTCAATATGAAAGGCTGGAAAATGGAAAGGAATATTTTCCTGGAAAAGAGTGTTTCTTTTGGCAAATACTTATGAAAAGATCACAGATTATAAGAAAATGGATCCAATTATTTTTATACCATTTAGCTCTGCTTTCTAAAACTGTACTACATGGACACAAGAAAACCATTCCCAAGCAATCAGGAGACCCAATAAATAAATATTCTTTGGATATAATTCATGTGTACATTCTGTTCCCATATAGGATTAGCTCTCCACTGTGTTTCTGGATTTGTCTGATGTGGTAGCAGTTTGTGTAAATTTACACATTCTTTGTACTTTTGTTCTCCTTTGCCTATCCTTCATTGCTCCAAACATTTGATTTTCTTCTGTTATCTCTGGAAATCAAATAAACAGTTTAAAAATATATATTTACACACAGCGAATAGCCAAAAACTTGGCTACTGTGATAGCTTCAGCCCCCTCCAGGGGGTTTGCATAGCCTGAGATTAATTTGGTGCCTTGTGTGCTACATTTCTGAAACGCTAAGTGAGTTTCTTAGCTCCCTATACAGATGCACTTAAATCCACTTATTTCTGATTCCATGTTTGTTCACAGGTGATTTACAGCCTGTCAGCCACTTTCCTAAAAGTGAAACACTCTCTGACCATGGCCCAATGTTCTATTGAAATATTCTATGCCGAAGACTGAAAATGAACTTGGAGACCATTTTGAGAAGATATAGAAATCCAGTTCTGGGTAGTCTTTGTAACTTGGAGAGTCCTCAGGCATACAGTTTTACTGAGAATTCTTTCATTGCAGGCAACACTCATATATTCGCCATAAAGAATATATATAAATCCTTTTTTAAATAAAGATTTCTAAGTTGTGTTAGTAATATCATGCTGTTATAAAGTAATAATAAATGGGAGTATAGGAATATCTCTTACATTATTTCACAGAATGCGTCTTTTTACATGGACTTTTTTTCCTCTTGTTTGAGGTGTAACGTATCCATGTGCTGCAGACAGTCACAGTTACAAGATCAATTACACAACCATAACACTTAGGCCTTGGCTACACTTACCCGCTAGTTCGGCGGCTGGCAATCGAACTTCTGGGTTCGACTTATCGCGTCTAGTCTGGACGCGATAAGTCGAACCCGGAAGTGCTCGCCGTCGACTGCGGTACTCCAGCTCGGTGAGAGGAGTACCGCGGAGTCGACGGGGGAGCCTGCCTGCCTAGTGTGGACATAGGTAAGTTCGAACTAAGGTACTTCGAACTTCAGCTACGTTATTCACGTAGCTGAAGTTCCGTACCTTAGTTCGAATTAGGGGGGTAGTGTAGACCTGGCCTTACTTGATAAATTACACAAAGACCTTGAGATGTGGCGTTAGAACCCTGTTCCTTCAGCTCCAGAAAACACAGGCTTCTACTTCTTCATATGAGGAAATTACCCTTGGCCACAAATACAGTGATTACCGAGGGAAGAGTTATTTGAAATTACCTGAACTTCCCATGTTTGTGGACCTAGATGCTAATAGAATCTGTGTGGACTTCAACATTGTATCTACAGATCACTCCCAGCATGTACAGTACTATAGGCTCAAGGTAACTAAACGGTACTATAACCCTTCAAGATAATGTCCCTACTGCCTTGTCAATATGTGCACGTGTGTGGGTGCTAGTTAGTAATGGTGGGGTCCAAGTAAAAGCCAACTCATTATCTATCCGCTAATAGAGTAAATCCTGTTGGCCAGTGGAAATTGTGCAAATAATCAGGGTAACTCTCTAAGAATGATCATTAGAGTCCTGTCTAAAATTTATGAACCTGCAATATATGTTAAACTGGACACAACCAAAGACTAATTCTCTCCTTTATAAATACATACATGCTCCCTGAGAGATGTATATGTATACAATTGAACAAAGTTTTTACTGGAACTGTTAGTAAAAGAAGAACAAATCTTTCGAACACTCACTCTCTTCCTTCTTCTCTGCCCTTCACTCCCACCCTGAATTCTGTGGTTAAAAAGATGCCATTATGCCAATTTCCAGTAAGTATGACAAACTGTTCTAATTAAGCCATTTAAAACAACAGTTTATTGCAAACATATGTGAAACCAAATGTGTTTCTAAATTAATTTTCCATTGCTCATTTGTGCAAATTAGACAGTTTCAAATCAATGTAAATGTGATTTAGGAAAATTAGAATTGCTAAGACCCACTATTTTGTGACAAGAAAATAAATTCTTATTTGAAATACGTACCTGTAATGCATGCTTAAATGATTTTTTTTAATTCAACCATCATAACTATTTTAACTACAGTAATTGGTAAATATTTTAATTTAGGGATGATGAATAACCTGTGACTTACCATGCAGGACTTTTAAAACTAGTAAATTCAGATAAAAGTTTTTAAGATTGTAATTCAATTGATCTAGCATGACATGCTGTTTAAGAACTACTCTAAGGATCTATTGCTGTCTTCATTATAAAGTCATTTTAAGGGATTTATTATTCAGCCAGTGTTTGTGGTATTATCTCCAGTTTGAAGTCACAATTAAGTAGGAGATATCTGCAGAAACTTCTAAATTACAAATTAAAATAGCAGGAAAACTAAGAAGTTGTCGGAAATAAACTTTAGGAAAGCATCTCCGGGTTTTTTTTGTTTTTGTTTTTTAAAGCACATTGCATAAAAATGAATAGAAACAATGAGCAATGCAAAAAAAGCAAAAGTTGGGCTGTGTGGGTGATGAGGTATTGCACATTCCAGAAATAAATGTTCTGTATATTGGTGTACATGCAGAATCTAAAACAGTATAATTTTTCAAAAATGTGCAAAGCACACAGTCTGTATACAATTACAGAAAATGATTCAAGTATAGCACGAGGTAAACTGTGTTAATTAAAACAGTGTTCCAGGTCAACAGGGAGGGGCAAAAAAGAATGGACAATAACTTTATAATTGAATGGAGAACCTATAAGTTAACTTGATGCAACAACCCAGGCCTGCATGCTATCAGAAAATCAAAAATGAAACTGATCTAGAATATGCAAAAATCAAGTTCACAACATAAAGTGGAGAGAAGTTGCCAGTAATAGGGATAGCAAGTACATACTTATGTAAAGACCATGTGAAGTTATGTAGCTTTCTAAATATGTGTGTAAATTCAGCCTCTATAGCAGATTAAAATGTATCATCATTATCTGGTGTTTAGGGCAGTGATGAAGCTCCTCCAACTCCTGTCTGTTTCTGGCAAGTCTTTCAATGGTTCCCCAGCTGTGTCCCAGGTTTCTCAACTTGGCTTCCACAGCTCTTCGCCATGTTGTTTTTGGGCGTCGTCGTTTTCACTTGCCTTCAGGTGTCCATCTTCTTGCTGCTCTAGTGATGGAATCAGTTTCCATCCAAAGAACATGGCCAATCCATGTCCAACACCTCCTAGCAATGATACTAGTCATATCTTCTTGGCTGCACTTGTCAATAGATCTCGGTTTGAGATTGTTCTGGGCCAAAAGATATGGAGGATTTTTTTCTGAGGCAGGTTGTATGGAATAAAGATAGTTTGGACATGTCATACTTCCTAATTCCCCAGAATTCTGCACTATAAAGTAATGTTGAAAGTACGCAGCTCTGATAAATCTTGAGTTTGGTTTTGGTTTTGTATGGTGATGGTTTCCAGACTGTATTTAAGCTCCTGAAGGTGTTTCTGGCTTTATTGATTTTTTTTTTGTTCTGGATCTCCTGGCTTGTTCCACCATCCTGGCTGATGGTACTGCCCAAGTAAGTGAATATGTTCTCACCAGTGTAGAAACAATCTTCTATCTGTACTAGTGATGGCAATAGTAAAGGTCATGATATCTGTCTTATTGTGGTTGATTTTCAGTCCAATTTGCTGGCTGAATGCATTGAGTCGAGTTGTTTTTTCTTGTATATGGTGTTGGGTATGTGATAGGAGAGCGAGATCACCTGCAAAGTGCAGGCCTTCAAGGGATGAGAAGGGTGTCCATTTAATGCCTCTTCGCATGTATTCTGTTGTACGCTGCATTACCCAGTCGATGGCAATGTTGAAGAGGATTGATGACATGACATACCCCTGGCATACTCCTGTTTTGACTTCAAAACTGAGCTCACTGTGATCAACACTGCATGTGAAGTTGAAATAAAAGCTTTTGATTGTTTTGATTATATGGACAGGGATTCCATTTGCCCGCAGAATGCGCCATAGGCTGGTCCTGTGAATGCTATCAAAAGCTTTCTCAAAGTCTATGAAATTTATATAGAATTGCTGTTGCCATTCTAAGCACTGTTTTATTATGTTTCGTAGAGTGAAGATATGGTCTGTGCATCCACGCCCTTTCAGAAAACCAGCTTGCTCTTTTCTGAGAATGCTATTGACTGCCTCTGATATACAATGGACTATGATCTTACACCATACTTTATTTGGCACAGATAAAAGTGTGATACCACACCAGTTATTACAATCACTGAGAGTTCCTTTCTTTTGATATCGTCACTATAACCCCATTGGTCCACTCATCTGGCACTTTTTCCCTTTCTCAGACTGATTTAAATAGAGAGGCCAGGATAGATGCTGCTAACTCAGGATTTACCTTGAACAATTCTGCATTCAAGTTATCCTTGCCAGGAGATTTCCCATTTTTTAAGGATTTGATGGTGTGAATGGTCTCTTCCTTAGTTGGGGTGTCTGTGTTGATATCAAGATGATTTTCTGCCTCCTGGATGTTTGCTTCCTCTTTAGGTGTCTCCCTGTTCAGCAATTCTTTGAAATGCTCAGTCCAGCACATTTCTTGTTCTTTTTTGGTTGTTAGTAGGTGGCCTTGTTTGTCCCTGATGAGAGTTTGTTGGTTTCTGCTATTTACCACTGATAAGCCACGTCATTTTGTAGATGGTTCTTTGTTCACCACAAGCAGCTGCATCCTCTGCGTATGTTGCCAGATTATTAATGTAATGCTGTTGGTCTGCTCTCACAAGGCGTTTGACCTCCCACTGTGCCTTGCTATACTGCTCGCAGTATTTGTCCTTTAGCTTCTGGGATTTTGTATCTAAAACTTTTTTCTTCAGGGCTTGTCTGGTTTCTATGGTGTTCCATGTGCTGGGTGTAATCCACTCCCTCCTTTTTTCTGCTTATAGCCTAGACAGGCTTCTCTGCTCTGTTTATAAATTTGTTACTTTATTCCACTTCTTGTTGATCTCCTCATCTGCATTTCCCTCCTCTTCATCAAGGTCTGCAAGTGCTTAAAACCTGTTGTTTAACTGCAGAACAAAGGCTTTCTGTATTTCAGGGTACTTTAGCTTGTCATTGTCATAATGTCTATGTCCCTTGTTTGGTGGACCCACAATTCTCAGTTTTAGCTTGATGGAGGCTGTCACAAAGTCATGGTCACTGCCAACATCTGCACCCCTTCTCACTTTCACATCTGCATCGCACACAGCGAGCATCGCCATTTGCCATTGATCTGGTCAATCTGATTTTCATCTCTGCCATTTGGAGAACACATCAGCTTGTGAATTTCACTATTTTGAAATAGGGTTCCGCCAATGACTAGGTAATTCATATTACAGAAATCAACAAGCCTTTCTCCGTTTCCATTCATGATGCCACACCCATGTCTTCCCATTGCTCTGTTTGTGTTGTCCTTACTGACCTTGGCATTCAGGTCTCCCATGAGGATAGTTAGGTCGTGGTGTGGTACTCTCTTTAACTGCGCCTGTAATGTAAGGTAGAATTCGTCCTTTACTACTTCATCACGGTCATTTGTCGGAACATAGCACTGAATCAGGATGATATTAGTATGTTTCTCTTTCAGTCTGGGTCTCATAAGTCTGCTGCTGATGGACTTCCATTCAAGCAGGGACTGCTCCACTCCCTTCTTCAAAAGAATGGCAACACACTCATGGTGTTGTTCATCATTCCATCCATAAAACAGTAAAGTTTCTCCTGAGGCTTTTGTTAATCATCCTGATCCCGTCCATCTGCTCTTGCTGACACCCAGGATGTGTAAGTTGTAGCGTCTCATCTCTGCTGTGACCTGAGCTAGCTAGATTAAAATGTATACCTCTGATAATTTTTTTTTCCAAATGGACATCCTGTCTGAACTAAATAGAAGTTAACATGCAAAAAACCTCTCCGGTGTGTTTGAAATTGGTTACAGTGCAGGCACACAACCTTAAGGTTTATTACTCTACCTAGAGTAGGAAAATTCCACCTGAAGTGAGACCAGCTTTAGAAGGAATTAAAATGGATGGAGGAAAATAATTTTTGAGAGTCCGTGAACTGAAGTGGCTATATCCAATCGTGCTGGTAGAAAATAAGTCTCTGACAATTAATCTGATCAAAAGAAACTTAATAATGCTATAGAGAATTGTTTCTGCTCCCAACTGTGGCAGAAATAAGTAAAAGATCAGTTGGAGTGAATATTTTAATATTTTGGACACATTCCAGGGAATTTGGCAAATGGAACTTTCCACATCTAGAGCTAACCACCATATTTGCCACAGAACTTGGCTGATACTGTGTTTTTCTGCAGTTACAGTTTAGCATCTAAGTGCACCAGGCATGTTCTACAAGGAGAGAGTAGAGATGTTAGAAGGAATAGGTAGTGACTCACTTATACTGGGCTGTAGTCCACAAAAGCTTATGCTCTAATAAATTTGTTAGTCTCTAAGGTGCCACAAGTACTCCTGTTCTTCTTTTTGCAGATACAGACTAACACGGCTGCTACTCTGAAACCTGTCATTATACTGATATGTTGGTCTCGGCCAAAACCAGCAAGTAACATATTAGCCTAATTGTCTGTTTATCCAGGTAATAATATAGCTCCTACCATCATAGTATTTGAGTGTCTCCCAACTATTTAAAAATACAAAATACACTGATAGTATCTCGTTTTCTTTCGAGCCTATAAATGCGTCCCCCCTCAAATGCCCAATCTACGAGTGTCTGACAGAAGAATCTGAAATGTGTGACAAATTATCAAAATACAGAACTTCTGAGTCTTGGTGTATGTTGCACCATAACTGGCAGATTATAATGGTTTTTAACTTTCTCATTGTGTGAACTGAATAAACCAATTTGTTTAAAAAAGAAAACAGAACCCCCCCCACACACAAATTCTATATGTGCAACCATGGAAGCCTACTGCATGACTCATTGTGAGGCTCTGAACCCAGAACTGACCCCTATCAGTTGAGCTAAAGGAATGTGTGATTCTCCTGAGGACTAGCTAGTAGGGGGGAATGTGACATACACACTTTGTCAGTGGGTTACAGGACTAGTTGGTAGACAATAGTGGAATGTTGGGGATCAGGATACCACTCCTTGTCCTAGAGAGAAGGATTAGCTAGTGGTTAGACCAGAAGCAATCCATGCTTGCAATATTAAGTGCTTACGTGCACAGAAATACAAGCAATAGTCAGTCAAAGAATATACCTTAGAATTTATGGGCTCCTGGCTCTCAGCGCAGTGTATCCTCTCCCAAGCCAAAGGGTCTTTAGAGAGTGAATCTTTCACTTTCCCTCTTCCTCTTTCACTGCCTGGCTTGGCCATTCTGCAGAATAAGGAAGCTGATTCACCCAAATCATACCATTCCGGGGCAGTTGATTTCTGTGTAGAAGATATAGCTTGATTTTTGTTGTTGTTGTCTTTGGTCTTTGCATTTATAGGCGTGTGTGTGAATCTACTTAAGGAAAAGCCAAATCAGAGATGAGATTTGCATTTAATTCTGAAAGTGTAGTAGCTTCAGGTAATTCTTAATTCTTTGTGCTAAATTCCAAAGTCTAGGATTTGACTGTGATTGCAAATAGGATTTGAAATATAAATGCTGTATAGGAACACTAGAATTGAAATAGCTGAGAAATCTACTAACTTTAAAAGGCATCACACAAAAGGAGAGGCTATGTTATCAATCTCAACACTTCAGAATAAGCAGGCATTAGAGAGGTTCCTAGAAATGGGTATGCATTTTTTTTTCAATTTCCTGCACAAGTGTCCACAGTAAATACACCATTTCCTTACTTAACAAAAAAAGTCTGTGAAAAATCTGAAACAATAGAGAAGCTACGGAAACTTTTATTCAATGTTCCTTTTTTGCATGATTGTAATCAAAGCAAACCGGTTAAACTGACTGACTGCCCCAAAAAGCAGGCTATGGGCTGCTTTATCATAGGATAGGGCTCCAGTTCTTTTGGACATAGAACTACAGGTCTTCAAATATACATTACTTAGGCAATGACTAGCAGGGCTGCCCACAGGGGGGGCAAGTGGGGCAATTTGCCCCGGGCCCCACAGGGGCCCCCACGAGAGTTTTTTGGGGCCCCTGGAGCAGTGTCCTTCACTCACTCCGGGGCCCTCGGAAAACTCTCGTGGTGCACGGGCCCCCGGAGCTTCTTCCGCACCAGGTCTTCGGCGGCAATTTGGCGGCGGGGGTTCCTTCTGCCCCGGGACCCGCCGCCGAAGCGCCGGGTCTTCGAAGACCCCAGGCCCCCTGAATTCTCTGGCTGGCCCTGATGACTAGAGGTCCAGAGAAGTTTAGTCACTAGTTGATTATCAGTCTGTTTGAACTGTTACTGTAGTGAACTACAGTGTTGACTATTTAACGTATAGCCTTTGTGACTGGTGTTCCTCCACAGTAATTAGTCCACTTAAAAAAAAGAACTGCTTTTTCCCTCTTCTCTCTGTTTCCAACATTCTGGGGTTAACTATTGTCAGAAAGTGTTTTGATGCAATTAATAATGACACTATTTTTTCTATTTGTGTTCAGTGCAGTCTCTCTGTATACAGCTTTAGAAAAGGAGACAAACTCTGCAGTTCAGGTATCTTATCATGTGAAAATACAATGGGATCAATATATGGGGCTTAAACAGTGGTTTAGAATAACAAACTTGACTCCTATAGAAAGAATTATATAAATTGAGTGAGTTGGCTGTGGGAGGTGTTCTGGAATAATTTATACAGTAGCTATAACTTAGCAGCACCACAAAAGGTAGCACCAGTCTTTCCATTTGGTAAAAATAATTTTCAGTTTAATACTTTTAATAGTTTTAACTTTATTTTGAGGTGACATGTGATGTTGAAGCCTGACCTGGAGTGCTATTTTTAAATTGGATTGACCATTTTGGATCAAAAAAATCCAGAGGGTTTTTGGTGGACTCAGAAATGTCTCTATTTTAAAAAGAACATTTGCAGGCCACAGGCTAGGTCCTCAGCCAGTGTAAATCAGCAAATCTCCACTGAAGTCAAAGAGCTATCCTTGTTACTTAATAACATTAAGGGGTCTTCCCTGAGAATGGATACATGAGACCCATTTCCCCCCATTGTATACAATGTGAAAAACAATCCAGATAAATGCAATCATCTAATAGACCAATATGTATTTGTCAAACATTCAAACTTTTGCATTAACAGTCCTGAATTTTCATTTGGATGGAAAACTTCTGCCTGTTCCAAATTCTTCCTCCAGCATAGTAGGTCAATTTTTCACTGCAGAACATCACCAAAGTCTTCTAGTTTTAAGAATTTCATACAAAGGAGTCCATCAAGCCAGGCTGCCCTCTCTTTGGAGTCTTAGTGCTGCAAATTTCACATGCTGCCTAGCAGGCTTGCAAAGGCTTCCCTTAAAATCAGGAACTGTTCCACAGGGATTCTGTTAGCAAATAAATGTTTAGGCGACAAACTAAACTCATGCTGCAGTGTTGTCTGGTGCATCATAACTGGTATAAGAGTCACTGGTGTTCCTCTTTTCCAAGACAGCTGGTGAAGATGGACCACTTTTTCCCTCCACCCCCATTCCCCCACTGTTTGAATAGTGGATAAGTATAGAAAATTATCTAAATCCTCATTATGTCAGGCTTACAGCCATGGTCTGGTCTTCTGGGAGTTCCAAAAATGATCTAAATGGACTGAGGAAGTAAACTGAATACAGAGGCATAGCGAGCGCCCTCCGTACCCTTCGACCGGAGGGGGCCCCGGAAGGAAGGGGGCCCCTAAAAGTGGCAAAAAAAATGTAAGGTATAACTAGGTAAGTGACATTTATTGACGCTATTGCACAATCCATGTCGGTTTTACTGACAAAACCGTGAAGTCATTATGATACATCATAATGCTATTGGCTACATCAGTTGTCTGTCGGTCAGTTTCGAATTTTAGTTGGACCCATTCAAAAAATGTGTATTTGCGTTCATAATGGCGGTCGACGGATAAATGTTATTAATTTAGTTGTTTAATTTTTTATCATTTGAAACTATTCGTTTCCAACGCAGAAGTGTGCTTTGTGATGTCTAAGAGAACGTATACGAGCGGAGCTAGTAAACGAAAGGCAGCAAAAGATGCCGAGAAGGAAATTGAGAAAATTCCAAAGTTGTCAACGTATTTTGCACTGCAATCCAACGTACAGGTACAGGCACATGAAACGGACAGCGCTAGCAGTGACCAATCGTATCCAGAAGTGCTTCAAGTGAGGTCGAAGGTGAAGCCAGGTGTTCTACCAAACAAACTGTGACAGATATTCCAGCTGCTGCCGGGAAAGAAGTATCTGAATCTGAACCACTGACTGATGATCCAGGAGATTGGCTGTCTATAATATCGGACAGGCAAGTGTGTGACATTGTTGCATGTGGTCCACCACAGCAGAATGAAAGTTACAAATTTCCATTTAACGAGGAAAGACGGAGATTCACAAGTACTCATTTCTATCGAACCATGGCAAATGGCGAGAAAATAAGATGTTCATGGTTAATGTACTCAGTTCAGAAAGATGCCATTTTTTGTTTTTGTTGTAAATTATTTGGCACTGGTGACATACCGCTACGTCGTGAAACATCTGCTTGGAAAACACTGTCAAAAAGACTTCAGCAGCATGAAACAGGCAAAGGTCATCAAGACTGTATGGTGAAATGGTTTGACCTTTGGTCAGGCATAGTAAACCGTACATCTATTGACCAACTCGAATTGCAGGCTTTTCTGAAAGAAAGAGATTTCTGGAGAAATGTTGTCAAACGCATGGTTGATGTCGTTATTTTCTTGTCCGAAAGAAACTTGGCATTTCGAGGAAGTAATGAAAAGCTCGGCTATCCTTCAAATGGCAACTTTTTGGGACTGTTTGAATTGCTTGCAAAGTATGATACTGTCCTCAGCGAACTTTTACAGAGGATTAAGAAGGCAGAGACACATGTTCAGTACCTCAGTCCACAGATCCAAAACGAGCTGATTCAACTTGTTGCCAGTAACATTCAAGAGGCCAACATAGCGCAGCTTAAAAAAGCTAAATATTATTCAGTTATTTTGGACTGTACTCCCAATGTGTCACATGAAGAACAGATGTCTGTGATGTTACGCTTTGTTGAATGCAACGGTGAAGATGGTGTCAATATTCGTGAAGCGTTTCTTGGTTTTCTTAATGTTCATGATACAACTGGCGAGGTCTTATTGGAAGCATTTCTTGAAAAGGCAAACAACTTAGGAATAGACATTGCTGACATGAGAGGCCAAGCTTATGATAACGGCGCAAATATGAGAGGAAAGAGTAAAGGAGTTCAAGCCCACATGCTAGAAATAAATGACGGTGCCTTGTATGTACCATGTGGAGCTCACACTTGGAATCTTGTGATCTCAGACGCGGCAAAGTCATCGAAATATGCCGTTGACTTTTTTGGTCTGATTAGCAGAATATACATTATCTTTTCTTCTTCACCTTCACGTTGGGATATACTTCAAGAACATATGCCAATATCTGTCAAAGGGTTCTCGGACACTCGTTGGGAGTCGAGAATTGATGCTGTGAAGCCACTGTGTTATCACCTTGAAGAATTGTGCAATGCTTTGTCATCTTTGCGAGAATATGCGCTCGAAAAGAAAGATGGCAATACAGCAACAGAAGCCGGTGCACTTTTAGACCATGTTACTATGTGGCCTTTTGTTCTGACTGTGTACACATGTTACGATATACTATTTCATGTGAATAAAACCAGCAAATTAATTCAGTCACCAGATGTGTCAGTTGACGTACTGCAGGCAGAAGTCGGTGCTACAAAAAAGTTTTTGGAAGACTATCGAAATATAAGATATATCTCTGTGGTCACAAATGCACGTGAAATAGCAGAGCATATGGGTATTGAGCAGGTGTTTCCAGAAACCAGGGTGCGACGTAAGAAGAGAATGTTTGATTATGAATGTGCTGATGATTCGAGTCGTCTTTCTGCCGAAGAAAAATTCAAATCGCAGTTCTTTCTTGTTCTCACTGATCAGGCCATATCTTCTGTTTCGTCGCGATTTGACCAACTTGTGGAGTGGTATAAATTGTTTGGATTTCTGTACAACGCTAACAGCCTGAAGCAGTGTCACAGAGAAAATGAACTGGAGAATCACAGCAAAAATTTTGAAAGAAAAATGGGAGACATTGATGCCAACGAACTCATAATGGAATTGAATAGTTTTATTTATGTCATCAAGAAAGAGAGAGGACTTGTCACAGAAAACAATTTTTTAATGTACATATACAAGAACAGCCTTCAGGAGATATATCCGAATCTTTGCATTTGCATCAGAATTCTTCTGACCACACCAGTTACTGTCGCTGGTGCTGAAAGGAACTTCAGCAGAATGAAACTGATCAAGAATATCCTGCACTCAACCATGACAGATGACAGGCTTTCTGCACTTGCAGTTGTCTCAATTGAAAACAAGATTGCCAGATCTCTGGACTATGACGCATTGATTAACCAATTTGCGGAGAACAAGGCTCGAAAGAAGCGCTTTGCGTAAATACAGAATACATGTACACTGTAGGCCTATGTATACATAATATGAACCCTGTATATTGTATAAAATAAATACCGCATTCCAGTTTCTGCATTGTAAGGAGCCCTGCCCGGACATATGTTCGGAGGGGGCCACGTTCTTTGTTGCTACAGCCCTGACTGAATAACTAGAATTGGATTTGCTAGTCTGTCTTCTGTTGGTTTGTATCACAGCCTTAAAGTCATTTAAACTTGGGGAGTAAGGAGGAAGTGGTTAAGGTTGATCTTGTGTCAATAGATACTGCACAGCTTGGGAATAATTTTCTTGGGTTGTGCAAATGTACAAATCTGTAACACAAGGTTTTACAGCCTCTGACGTAAAGGAAATAGGCTATAATTACTAACTAGAGGACTTGAACATAAATGATTTATGTTCTATGTTCCTGTAAATGAAAGAATTCTATCTGTTTGCCTTTCCACACTTACTAATGACTTAGTGTTTTACCTTTCCAGATTCTCTTTCTGCTTCTACACTACTTAATTAGCCAGGTAATCCTTTTGTTCAGCCTGTGCTGATTGAGATGCTTTTGGAAAGAATCCAGACAGCATTTTTCTGCTTTGCTCCAGATGTTTGCAATAATGTACTACTGAAGTGAATACCAGTGGTAAAGGGATACTTTTTCACAGGAAATAGTTTGCATCTGACACCAACCAATGGCTCCTTGGGGGGGCGAGGGGGGAGAGGAGGTACAAATTTGTTGGCTGACAGTTAACCAGTAAACAAACACAAGCTTTGTAACAGAAGCTTAAATATACAATCTGTAATGACTTATTAAAAGATCAGTGATTGAATTTTATATATTAAACTGAACAGCGATACAAAATGTCTAAATATTAATCTGATTCTTTTTTCCAAGATTCATCTAGAAAAGATTGCTCTTCCAAACACTTTTGCAATCACTACCTGCCATTTTATCCCCTCTCCCTTTTTTTTTTTTTTTTTTTGGTAAGAAGGCCAGTTTAAACATTTGTTTTATAGCTTTTTCCTGGTAGCTTCTTAGCATGTGCCCAACACAGCAATGATCCAATACACAGCGTCTTGAGCCATACCTCCCCCAGGTCTTTAAAAAATATTTTTGCATGATGCTTTAAATAGAAAAGATAAGAATATATTTTCTGAACATAAACTTTTTCCCCCAGTAACCATATTTCATCTCCCTTCCACTGCCCTGCCTCATTTATTTCCTGAAGTTATCAGAAGATAACGTTGCTTTGTTTTGGCTGTAAAGATCATGTTTTACTTCCACCCTCTCTCCACTGAAGGAGAATGGACAAAATGTCTGAGGCCAAATTTTTGAAGTTTAAATTCGTGCGTGGAAACATAATTTGTGCATGCAAAGCATGAATGTGAATGCACATTGAGCAGTTTTGCACTCAGACCAAGTAATAAGATAGCTATCTCACTTGCATGGCCACAGCCTATTGTTTGTGGAAGCAAAAGATTGTTTGCAAAACAATGCAGGCAAAGTTAAAAGCAGCTTATGAAAATTTGTCCCTTAAAATGAATATGCTCCCTTGTGTTACCAGCACTAGTTAATTACTTGTATTTTACTTCTAGTGTTTTAGGAGCAGAGATGCTACTTTATGGAGGTGTCTTGAATCCTAACAGCTCCAGAGCCAATAGTGTGTTGCATTCTACACTTAGAAAGGGCATAGATCCCATAATTAAACGAGAAAATGCACACAAACGCATTGTCAAACATGTCTCCCAGTGCCTAAGAAAACACAAAACAGTTGTGTTTTCTTAGGCACTGTGGGACTTAATTGGCATAAAATATACTATGGCCTCTTGGGCCACAATTTCAAACATCACAAAGCTGACATCTCATACAGGGCATCTCACTCTACTGGTGAGCCACAAGAAGCGGGGCATGGAAGTGAGATGCAGGGAGGGCAGGAATGGAATAATAGGGACTTAATAGGATTGGAAGGCCTGAAGGGGAACTTCATAGTAGGGAGATGTAGGAATCATGGGGACAGAAAGCAGGACCACAGGGGAGATGTAAGAATTTCTGGGACTGGAATCTGAGTTGTAGGTGAGGGAAAGACATTTCATTTTATTGGTCCATTAAAAATGGAGAAATCCTTCACTCACAAGCTTGTTAACTTACTGGAAGTGTTGAAAGGAAATTCACTTAAGTATACTTGGCCTAAATCTAGGGAATTGCTGACTAAAACAACATTAATTTTCACACCAAGCTTAAGTCACATGCCTTGCCAAACATCATTAAACCCAAATTACATCTCCCAGCTGCAGTGTAAACATACCTTCAGGGTCCACAACAAACTCATTTTAGTTCTTATGCAGAATCCCACTCATAATGTCATTCTTCCAGCTCAAGAGAAAAAATTGAGAACAGAGTTTTTTTCTCTGTCTGAATCATCCAATATAGCCTTTACCAACATGCAAATGTCCATGGGGAATATATCCTAAAATCTGAGGTCAGAGTTTGGATTGTGCGTTTAAGTGGAACTGGATGTGTGCAGTATGATTGGTTATAAATTAGAATTGAAACGGTATTTGTTTGGAGCTGAAGTCTGAATGTGCTTGGGTAGTAAAATAAGTGAACTGATGTGGAGTGCCTTAACTGATGATTAACTTTACTGACAGGTAAGGTTGCCCTAACTTATAATTTTCACAATTCTTAGTAAGTGTATATATGAAATGCACTCGAGCAATCTTAGCCCAAACTTACTCAATTTCTTGTGTGTATACACAAATCCAGGAAGTACATAGCTCTGTTTTTCTTTTAAATGGGTAACTTTAGTCTTTTATTATTTGCTAGTTTTGTTGTAATGAGTTGAAATCAAATTAGGAAATTTAAGAGTAACTATATTCTTTTTATTTTTTTCCTATTGTGTGATTGATTCCTCTAACATCATGCAGCCACCTCTGGGCTGACCTAAAACAGCCATTGTAACATCATCAGCAATGCTACATATCAATGTAGGAATAAGAATTGAGAGAGAATAACATATCTAGTTAATTATATGAGAAATTCAGTAACAGAACACTCATTATCCATATTGGAAAGATAGGACAGATACCACTATACTTTTGGGGAGTGGAGGAGAACATAACATCAAAATCAGTTTTTACATCTCATCTAGAAGACTTTACTTTCAGCAGCACAGTGGCTTTCTAGTAGACTTTCTCCAATTATTCATGACAGATATTCATTATGATATCTTTGTTGTCATTTCATAAATCATTTGTGAATTGTTCTGTTTTTTGTGACTATTCTAATTAGTATGTGCTAAAAAGGTTTGCATATGAACTATAAGCCACATACAGTAACTCCTCATTTAAAGTTGTCCCAGTTAACATTGTTACGTTGCTGATCAATTAGGGAACATGCTCATTTAAAGTTGTGTAATGCTCCCTTCTAACGTCCTTTGGCAGCTGCCTGCTTTCTCTAATGCTTGCAGGAAGATCAGCCCGTTGGAGCAAGCTGGTGGGGGCTTGGAACCAGGGTGGACGGGCAGCCCTCTATCAGCTCCCTGCTTCCCTAAGTTCCCTGTGCAGCAGCTGCCGGCAGTTCAGCTGTGTCCCTCCCCCCACTGCCATGTGCTGCTCCTGCCTTCTGCCTTGGAGCTGCTCCCGGAGACTCCTGCTTTGTATGCCAGGGGGGAGGGAAGGAAGAGGGAGGGCTAATGTCAGGGTGTCCCCCTCCCCCCTGCACCCCACTTACCCCATCTTCCATAGAGCGGGGGGACATACCAGGGCTGCAGTCTCAGCAAGCTGATCTAATTAACAAGGCAGTGTACTTAAGGGAAATGCGCATACCTCCCCCCATTCCTGCTGCCTTGCAGAGTGAGAGAGTTAACCCTTGAGGGCTCAGCCAATTGCTAGTTCATCATTTAGCAGTAAGGGAAACATCCCACCCTTTGACTCCTCCACCTCAACCAAGCTTCACATCATCACTGTGTACCGGTATTAAATTGTTTGTTTAAAACTTATACTCTCTCTCTCTCTCTCTCTCTCTCTCTCTGTGTATTAGCCTTTTGTCTGGTGAAAAAAATTCCCTGGAACCTAACCCCCTCATTTACATTAATTCTTATGGGGAAATTGGATTCGCTTAACATCATTTCGCTTAAAGTCACATTTTTCAGGAACATAACTACAACGTTAAGTGAGGAGTTACTGTAGTTTCCCTTTGACTATATAAAGTACATGATTGGTTATTATGGAATGCATGTATCATACGTGGTACTGTATGAGCTCCCTGATGCTGTTCTCTTTAAATAGGCAAATGACTGATGAATAACTTATACTGCACTTTCAATGTGAATTGTCCATGTGATGATGATCTGTGCAAAAAATGTGTAGTGTGATTCATGAACATCTTCACAAATACCCATGACTGCCTGAATGTTCTCAAACAGTGCATATGACCTCACAAATAACTGCAAATTGGACTTGTTGCTTGTATTCATTAATCATTCTTAGTATTATTCAATTGGCTTTACTCCTTAGCACAATGCTGAAACAGTGGATCAGCTCGAACTCCAAAGGAAAAGTGCCATCTAATTGAGTTATCAAAACAAACTCTTGCAACCTCTTGGTTTTTCTTTAGTGTCCCATCCAATTACTCATCATACCTAACCCTGCTTAACTTGTGTGCTTTAATGAGATCACAGCTGGCAGTGGTATGGCTGTGTGCCATGTGCCTTCATTGAGTATTCATTTAATTGTTTTCTAGTATGGAGCACAAAGTGGTGCCAGAATGAAAATTTATGTGCTGAATCTTGAACTTCTTAATCTGTTTTTGCTCAGAGAAAACTTCCCCGGGCAAATGGAAATTAAAGTTTTTAAGAAAAATAAACTTGGTCCAGGAGGAACCTTCTCCTCTCCATCTTAAATTCATTAAGAAACTTACAAAAGAACCAGTTTGCACAAAATCCTCTGTGGGATTTGAGGTGGAGGTACAAAGCCCTCGGAGGGTATGATGAGAGATTGCTCTCTATGGTTTAGCAGCTCTGCTCCATGGCCACTGCAACATGGCCCTGTCTCCAACCTCCTCCCTGCTAGCAGTATTACTATTGTAACTGGCCATTTTGTGAACTGTGCGAAGAGTTGAGAATGTTGTGGAGGTGGCTTCTTGTGCATCCCTGGTTCTAGGTAACTTCTGAGGGGCCTATCACAATCTCACAATTGTGCAAACCTGTGTGGGTGAAAAGGTGACAAACCAAAGAGGAATAAGAAATGAGCTTCTTCCTTAGAAGATGATGGATGAATTCCACTCTAGATTATTGAAGAAATTTTTTAAATCCGTAAATGTCAATTTTTTACCTCCACACACAAACCAACAAAGTTATAGGTTGGCAAAGTAAGAAAAATGCTGCTTGAGAACTTATTAGTTTGAATTAAGGCTATTTACTTTGTATATCTGTACAAATGTTGTTGACAATTTGTGTTAATGATTATAAAGCTTTAACTTTTTGAATCTCAACATCTGTTGTCATTAAATAATCAGTGTGACCCCCATTCATCCCCTAATTTATTGCAATTGTGACAAATTGATTAAAAATGCTTAACTCATAATTTTGCATACCTGTGAAGACAAATTGATAACTGAAATAAACATCTATGTTATCCATCACTTCTATATAATTTAATTCTACCAAGCCTATTTACAGGTAAAAGTGAGGTATGATTAGAAAAAGATTTCAAAGAGATGATGAAAGAATGTAAGGGATTAAACTGTAACAAACCTTAGGACCAGAGGACATTCATCTAGACATTTAGAAGGAATTTAAAAACAAACAAAACAAAACCCTAAGTGGCAGAGCTACTAACAAAAATATTTAATGGCTCATTTTAAAAGAGCCATGTCCGGGAAGAGGAGATGAGGACTAGTCCTGTACACACATCTTTGAACAGGTGCTAAGACTGATCCCCAAAATTATAGAACATGGACCCTTAGTTGAATACCAGAGAAAACCATTACAGGAAAACTATAAACAACTGGATGAATATAATAGGGACAACTCATGTCTCTCTACCTTAAAATACTTTGAAAAAGTTAATAAAATTGTAGAGACAGAATCAGTGGCTATGGTTCATCTCTTCAAAAGTCTTTGGACAAAGTATCTGAGGGCTAACTTGCAAAAGGTGAAGTCCTGTCATGATTTAAAACAAGTTGACAGAGGTAAAGTAGGAATAAAATTCTGTCTTTTCAGAGTAGAAATGTTTAATAAGCAGCTGCCAGAGAGATCAGTATGACTTAATATATTTACAACCCCAAACAGGGGGCTGAAGTGAAAAAAATTGCTAATGGTACAGAATGATTTATTTGTGTGTGTGTGTGGGTATGTTTAAAAAAAAAAAAAAGCTGTAAGAAACTGAAATCACAAGGAAACTACCCAGGGCCATTTCATAACTTTAGTAATGTCAGATAAGCGACAGGGAATTTATGCCTTTCTTTGACACATCTGGAATTAAACACTGTGGGAGAAAAGATAAGTGAATAGATAAACCAACACTCTATTCCTATTTAGTAATTTTGAGTTATTTCTATGCAACTGCAGTGACTTTTTTTTTTAAGTCTAAGTGGGGTTACACAAAATCTACATGAATAGGTTTTGATAGACTTTGGTACTCTTCTCTTCAAAGAATGTATACAAATAGAGCAATACTTCTCAAATGGATTAATCACTGAAACCAGGAAACAGTTTTTTGCTGTTTTTCCCCTTGACATTTGTTTAGTGTGGTTCTTAACTCAAAATCTGAGATTCAAGGTGTAATGCTTAATGAAGAATAGTCCGTCAACTCATATGGTATCTTTTCCTGTTTGCTGACTGGATAAGCAAAAAATCAAGTTTCCAGCGAGAATGGCTCCAGAAAATGAATCTTAACATTGCTTTCCTAGAGTATGAGTGTGGTGTGCGCTTAAAGCAGATTGCCTAAATACTTAGGGAAAGTGAATGCACTGGGTGCGAACAGGGCCACCGTGAAATTGTTTAAAGATTCTAATGAATGCCTGTGGAAAACACTTTTATTAAAAATCGTATTTACCCAACACTAATAAATCCTTTAAGTGATTTCTTCTACGGACAAAACTCCCAATGGCATTTTCACCTCCTGAATAAGGACAGCTAGCTTTCCTGGATTGGTAGCGGAGTTTGCAATTCAGCCTGTGTCGATTCCTTATTCCAGCCCCACACCCACTCTAGACACAGAACTGTTCACCACCTACTTGTCTGCATCGGGTGAGATCTGAAATGTTATGCACACACGGAGCTCTGAGCGATGTCTTTGCTCTTTCCCTTTTCTTTCCTGCTGCTAAGTTAAAACACAGCAAACTGCGAGAAATCCCTTCAGAAAGGAAAGCATTTAAGATTTCTAAACCAGATGCAACCCTCCAGGCCGATCTTCGACGCAGGGCTTGGCTGTTTGCCTCTGCTAGCTGTTTTCAGCTGAAGTTGAAGATAGAAATTCGTAATACAATTTCCAGTGCCTGGACATGACGTCTTCTTGCAATAAGTGGAAAAACCACTAGAGGTGAATATCTGATAATCTCTCTCCCTCAGCCCCAGCAAATTAAATGCTGAAGTCAAACAGCAACGTGTGGAGAAAGCCCTGCCCTTAATTGTACCTATTGAATTGAAGCAATCGAGGGCTATTTTCGTTTGTGTACCCTCTTTCCCCGGTACCTGGAATGCATAGATTTTGTTTCTCGAGTTAAAATGGCTTATTGTACCTTATGTGATCACTGAATAAAGACCGAGGTCCCTCCTGCCAATTTGGTGGCGTTTGCAAATCTCCAGCCTCCTTGCAGCTTTTAAGAGGAAAAAGAAAGTCAGGTGGCATTGTTACAGGTGCTGTAGGTCTCTCCCTTTTAAATGAGATCTGGCTGCAGAGACTGGAGTCAGAACAAGAAATCTACAGGAGAACGGGGGATTCATGCCCACAATTAATGTTCTGTGAGCAGCAGAACCAGACCCGATCGTCTGGGGGGAGTTTTGCCAGGCTCCGGCGGTGTGTAAAAGTGCTTCGCTTTTGCTGGATATTTTGTGTGTCTGGGAGGTGGCGAAAATTGACCCTGAACTAACACAGAGAAGCTCCCGCTGGGTAGCGTGAAAGAGACGAAATAACCACTGCCGGAGCGGTCGCCTGCGAGCGTGATCCAGCCATTCCAGCAGCACGCAGCGCTCCAAGTAGAGACTGTGCGCCGCAAAGGAAGTGCCTCCTCTAGAGGAGTTGTAACTACCTCCTCCTCTCCTGTCTCTTACGCACTCACACCTTCTCCCCCAATGCACTTGTAAAGGGGAATCATCTGACCCCGGGTAGTGGAGAGGAACCGGGCAGATCCCTTGCTCAGGGCGAGTTTGCACAGAGAAAAAAAAGGGGGAAAGTTTGCGTAAAAAACCTCCTGCTCCTCTCCACTAACCTACCCTCCCCCCTGTCTGGACCAAGCAGTCCTGAAGTGCGTACTCGGGGATTGTGGGTTTAGGTTCGACCCGTGGCGGGAGGTCGGAGGAGAGTCAGGCAGGCTGCCGGGGTGGGCACAGCAGGGATCGCATGCACGGCTTCCCCTCACACCGGCTCTCTCCCCTCTGTGAGTGGCATACCCTGTGCGTGCGCGTGTGCCTACGGGAGGGAGGGAGCCAGGCGCAGGCGCACCGTCCGCCCGTCTGCAGCCCGGGCGCTTTCAGTGCAGATCACGGGGAGTTGATGGCAGCAGCGCGGTGCAGCCACCCGGCGGAGAGCGGAGCGTGGCGGAGCCCTGAGCCCAAAATGTGCGGGGAGGAAGACAGCGGCTGCAGCAGCTCCGGGAGCCCGAGGGACGGGACCGGGCACCCGCTGGTTACCCAGCTCTCCTGACCTGCATACCCCCTCCCCACACATCGCTCCCCCAAAGAATGTCAGCCAAGTCCAAGGGGACCCCCGCCTCCTCCTCGCCACCCGAGGGGCCGCCCGCAGCCTCCAAAGCCAAGGTGAAGGAACAGATCAAGATCATCGTGGAGGATTTGGAATTAGTCCTGGGGGACCTGAAAGACGTGGCCAAGGAACTCAAGGAGGTGAGCGGCGCTGCACCGGAGAGGCATGGGGCAGCCCCACGTTCCCGATAGGGCGGACAGACTTGCCAACTCTTTGGGAGCCAGAGAGCGCCTCGCGAGAAGCTCATGGGGCTGGGCACAGGCTGGTTACACTTTGTGTTTGCCAAGGGGAAATCAACTGGTGTCTCTCCGCGGGGGGTGCAGAAAGCCAGGCAGCCCCTGTGGTGGCTGGCTCGGTGTGTCCCAGTCAGTTGCTCCCGGTGCTCTCCGGAGAGCGATGGAGACGGGAAGGCGCGGAAAAGGCGCTGTTGTTTTTGTGAATGATGAATTCAAGGGAAATCTCTTTCTGGAGTGGGGTTTGCCACCCAGTAGCGGCTGAGAGGGGGGCTCTTAGGCACTTGCGTTCAGGAGTCTCTATCACCCCCTCTTCCCCCGCTCACCGGTTTTCTCTGTGTTTCGAGGGGAGGAGGGAAGGGGGATTATGATTCTCTAGCCCTTTAAAGCAAAGGGGTCTGTAGGTATTTCCAGACACACATACACCCATCCATCCCTCGGGATTCAGATTTGCCTTTAGCTACTCTGCGAGGGAGAGGCTTGTGTCCGTCTCTGAGCTGATGTGCCACTTACGCCCTGACTCCCGGCGTGGTGTTGCTGTGCCTGGCTGTTGCGGATGCAATGTTTATGAGATGGAGGAGGACTGTTGAACTTATTACAGCTCCTGCCTTGGGGAAGTGGCCTTCGCTGCACCGGGGTTATACGGGGCATCTCCATGGGGGGAAAGGTTCCCTCTTGCTCCAACGTTAACTTTGCAATCGTATCCCTGTATTCATCCCGGAGCTGCCTGACTCTCACTACTCCGGCTGCTGGAAGATGGGGACAGGGAACGGGGGGCTCCCTCGGTAATAAATCTGCTGGAAGCTTTCCCAGTTATTGGGGAAAGGACAAGTCTCTAGCGATTCTGCTAACATGTATAAAGGTCATAGTAGCAAAGTCTGCATTTTTCTTCTGAGACTTGTATCACAATCACGAGATGTACATCAGGCAAAATATCTGTTGATTTTTAGATATCTGGGAATCCATTGTAATGTTTCTTTGGTCAGGGACGAGTGTCAGCTTCTGTAGGTTAATCTGCAGACAGAATGTAATTACCGCGGAGATGTTTTTAAGTATCAAAATACTGTAGCTAAAATAATGTAACTTGGCTGTCCTTTTTGGAGCTTGCCCCAAATCTTGATTTTGCTACACAACTGGTCGACAGATGGTTGGATTGGATTATGCATTGAAATTCAAATCCAAAATTTGTGTGCATTGCCTGTAATCCGTTATTTGACATTTGTATTAGGCTGTGTTTTTTGCTCTCAAACATTAGTTTTCTATTTTAACATTATTTTCAACAAGTTTAGTCAACAGTCTTCTGCCTTCAGAGGCAGTCTTTAATTCAGTGATGTGTTAACATTTAGATTATATAAATATATATCCACTAATAACAGATGCAATCTCTATATGAGCATGATTAAACTAATCACAGTCCAAGATTTTTCACTCTTTCTGGAAGATGTCTGTAATTTTCCATTAATGTGCTACCTGTCCTCTATGTGTTGTATTCTTTGAGGATGTTTTAAAAACAGAAACCTATTTCTTGTTCTTATTTGAATAGCAGTTCTTTGGACATTTAAAAATGTTGCTAGAATAAATTGGCTTCTGTTGCTGCACTAGTACATGTTGTTCAGAACCTACCTTGTGTTCTGCCCCATGAATGTAAATCATTCTGTACATATAATCAGACTCCTGGGTTTCCTCTAGTAAGCAAACAAGATCTCTGTAGTTGGAGGTCAAGTGTCATCATTTACTGTGGCATGTTTCATTTAAGCAGATATGTCTGTTCTGGCTGACTGTATCTGTAAGAGAGAACTGGGTTTACCTCTGCCTGATGGGAGTGGGAATGGCTTGTTTGGAACTTCTTTTCCCAGTTAGAAGTGAAACCAAAACTCTAAAATTCCAGTAGTGTTGGGCTATAACTTGAAAGCTGTGTGCATGAAAAGGAAGTACTGTTAAAGAGTGCAAATTTTGAAAAAATGTAAACACTTCTTCTTATAACAATGATTCTTAATCAGTGCTCAGAAGCTATGCTAACACCTGTGAATAATAATTTAAGTATCCTTTTTGTAAAGAGCCATCATTGTACCACAGATAAGTGTTGCATATGAAATTATTTATGATATCCTCTTAAAACATTGTCTTCATAAAAGTTAGATACATCTTGCACTGTAGTTATTTTGAGAAAAGTCTGTGGAAGTTTGCTATGTGACTGCTACATTTATAGTATAGGCTAAATCCACCCAAGAATTCTCAGCATATCCTGTAATGTACTTTATTTGAACAGGGAGTAACTGAAGATATGCTAAATTAAGAGTCTGGCTTTGCAGAGCCTCTATATAGGTTCTGTATAGATATTGCTGTACATTTGGAAGGACTTTGAAGCATCGTGCTTTAAATAAAACTCCAGGCAGTCTATTGTATATTAAATATAGACTATCAGACATAAAATGCTGGTTTTATAGGCAGTGAAATGTTGCCTGTGAATTAGTAAACAGTTTTCACTATTTCAAAGCATGGTAAATACTAAAACCAAGTACATTTCATTGTGGAACCTGGCAGAGTTATAAACTGTAAGGCAAATCTTTCCTTTTTCTATTTGCATTCTAAATCAAATACACAATGTTCTTTTGGAAATGTTTTGGCTATCCTCCATCTTTACTGCATATGTGCTACAGTTAGACTCTTTTATATAGTGCCTTTTCTTGTGGTGTTAATGTTCCTCTTCGTACTGTACCAGGATGAATTTCTTTTTCAGGAGTGTGGCAATCTGAGAATTTGCCTTCTACTCTACTCTATTTTTGCTTTTATTTTTATTTTTAAGAAAAAATGCACCATATTGCGATATGTCAGATCTCTTTTGTACTTTTACGGAAATCTGCAGTTGCCAAATTGACAAATACAGCGTTTGTTTCTGGCTCAAACATATGTTTAGGATTGGGATCTTTTATGATATAATTTTTTTAATGGTAGCTGTTAGTTGCATGCATAGTTAATGCACTGGTGAGTTGAAAGATTCAGTGCTTCAGAAGTGAACTCTCTCAAAATAATTGGTATGGAGAGTGGATGTGATTACTCCTGTACCATAGAGTTACATTTGGTTGTGCAATATTCCACTTAAATTAACTTTCTCCCACCTGTTGTTTGCCCTACGTGTTTCCTACTGGTCACTTCAGTAGCTATGGCCTTGAAGGTCAGAGAAAGAGGAGGACTCCTGTAGCATTCCAAGGTAGCAACAAGTACAATGATAGTAATGCCCAATGCTCTTTTTCTCTCTCTCTCTCTCTTTTTTTTTTTAGAAAAGGTTGGTTTTAAACATAAAAATAGGGCCAAAGCTATCTGATGTGACCTGTTAGCCTTCTGCAACCTCTTCAGATACTTCCATATGAAATCTTGAGAGCCCAACTGCTTGAGACAGCTTTACATGTTTATCTGGGTAAGGAGCACATTTGAGAGAGATACTCCAGTGTATTAAGAAACAGGCAAAACCTTACTTAACTTAATTTATTTCAGTGAAATCCAGACACACAAGTCTTGAAGATATTAAAATTCCTTTCAAAACAGAAGACAAAATTACATCATCTGTTGTAATGGAGTTATTGTGGCGCAGAAGTTAAACTTTATATAATTTACCATGATTTATTGGTAAGTTTAGGCTAAGGCAGCCACAAAACACTTAGGAGAGCGAAGGAGTGACTGGGAGATTTGTTAGGATGAAATAGTATGAGAAACAAGTTCTGAGTTGCAGCTGATGTATGTCTGGTCCTTCCATGGGTGCAATTTACTCACTAGAAACAGCCATACTTGTGTTGTTGCTAGAAGAAAAAACTATTATGGGTGTTTGTTATTTGCAGCACATATCTTGTGTTGGAAGAACGTGCTGTTTAAACTGAGCTGTATGGCACCTGTTTGTTTAATATTTTTTTTGGCCCCTTCAGAATATTCACCAACCACCACAAGAGTATGCCCTAATGTAGTTCATTTTAAAATTCACCCATCCAGAGTACTGGATGTCCGAGTCTTTTTTGAAAGATTTTTAACACTGGTTCTTGTTCTGCAGATGGAATTTACCTATTTACCTATGAAGCACTTAGATGTTAAGGTGATGGCACTATAAGAAACCATAAGACAATATGTGCTACTGAATTTCTGTCCTCTTGTTTAAAAACTATAAGGAATTATTTCCTTTCTGTTTGGTATTGATGGACATAGAATGCATGTTGTAGCCCAAATTCTGCATTCTCTGTGAGTTCAGTGGGAAAGGGGTTTGTCTTGTATCTGTAATATAGTGTCATTGTTATTTGAAAGGCTCCCCCCTCCTGTGTTGATTGCACTAGGGAAATCTCAAATATTGAATCATTTGGTAAATACTTTTATAGAGATGGAAAAACTCATCAACCAGAACAGATTTCTGAAAGTAATTTGTGAAACATTTGCAGAGCTTTTAATTGGTGAATGGATGTGCTTCAGTCTTTTATCAAAAGGAAGCAGCTGTTGTAGCCATTGCCAGTGTTCAGTGCAATCCAAAATGGAGGTGTGTATCTCGCATGAGAAACATAAGCTCTAGTGGGCACGGTTTGAACATGGTGGTTCCTAAGTTTGGAATTTAGAATATTGTTCAGTTGATGGACTCTCATCAGAAATTATGGTTGTAGGACCGAATCAAACTCACCCCCCCCCCCCCCCCCCCCCCAAATTCCCTGGAAATCTTGGAATATCCTAATTCATGCATCAAAAGAAATCCTGTCTTCCCCAGTTCCACCTCCCCCATTCTGAGCCCTCCCAAAGAGCTCTGTGTTTTCGGTAACTAAAAAAAGGATAAATAATCCTTTCCGACCCCTTTCCATAATGTTCAATTTCAATGAAGTTATGAGATAGGAAACTCGGGAGTGAACTGAGCAACCGGTAATGTGCTCCAGGTGATGGTAAAGTTAATAGATAAAACAAATGGCCCAATTCGTTACTGAGGTGGCTGCTCTTCTCCTATGATAAGGTCAGTGTGCAGTTCTTGTGGGTGAAATAAGCATGTTTATGTGGAATATTCCGTATTCACCATCTTTAGGATAAATTTGCACAGACATATCATAGCTCCACTCCCAATAGTCTCAGTTTCTTCGCTCAAGACTATTGTGCACAGCTGGGAAGATACAGTACTTCAGGTCAGAACCTGAAATAACAAGCAATGTGCAACAGTAGGCTATTTACAGAGACTCCCCCTCTAGGAGATGGAAGCATGATTGTTGTCTCTCTAATCCCATCGTGCATCCAAATCCCTGATGTGTAGGCAGCGATACCCTCACTGTGTTATGGAATGACATTCCAGCATTCAGAGGTCATAGTTCAGGCATGATCAGATGCACATGCTACAACGGGATTTGGAGAGAAGGGTTCCTTAATCCTCAGCTCTCCACCACTGTTAATATATCCTTGGTAGATATGCTCTGAGTGCAGCATGGTAGAGTAGCCCATATATCCAGGTCTGATTGACAGAGTGGAAGACTGATGTACAGCACTGTGTGTTCCTTAGACTGAAGCCTTCATGTGTGTTGTACTGGTGTGGCCAGGAATAGTGCTTTGTGTAGGCATCAAGGCCAAGATGTCTTGTGACTGGTTGCTTACACATCTGGATTATATGCTCCAAGATTTGCCATTCTTGCCAGGAGTATACTTCTCCCTCAGATTTCCCCATCCCATTTCCTTGATGAGATATGCAGCTGCAATCTTTGCCTTCACTTTTGTAATGAGTGCAGAGTATGATTCACTATGTATTTGAAGCACTGCACAGATTCTTCACTTGTGATCTGTTCAGTGATACCAAAAAGGGCCATAAATAGTTAACTGAATCATAGTTTTGTTACTCCTTTCATAGCTAAGAGTATATAAAATATTTATACATTTAAAATGTTACAAAAGTACAAATGTATTAAAGTAAAATTCTTACAGATGTTCAGTAAATAGCTACGAAGCTCATATGTGGTCCTGAACCTCTGATGCTTAGTTTAGGATTATCAGGGACACATTAAATGCTGATGTGATGCTGGGTGAGATTTCTTTGCATCTGACTGGAATCAAGTTGCCATAAGCTAGCAACTCCTTTCATTCTTGTACAATATACAATTAATAGAAAGAACCAATGTATACACACAACACTATTTATTAACATCATATGGCTTGACAGAAGGAAGAATGCTGTCAAATTTATGTTAGCTAAATTTTGTTTTCAGCTACATTCATTCTGCTTGTGAAACACTAAGTTACTTGAAAGTACAATATATTGTACAACCATGAACTAAATAGAACATATATAATTTTGGTTTTAAAATAAAAATAGTACCACTGTTAGAATAAGTATTACAATGTATGCCTGTATGAACTTCATGCAATCTAGATGCTTCTGACAGTGATCAGAAAACAAACTGTAGTATAGCAAAAGCATGAATCTGTTCTTGGAAGTTTTACCATTGACTTCAGTGGGAGAAAGATTGGGTTCTAAACTCAGATACGTTTTTAAGATTTCAGCCATAACTTTCTGTTTAGTATGTATGTGTGTGTGTATATGAATATTTATAGATACATAGATTTTAAGGTGAGAAGAGACCATTATGATCAAATCAGATCTCCTGTGTAACACAGGCCATAGGACTTCCTTGAACTAATTCCTATATGAACTAGAACCTACCTTTAAATATATATATATATATTGATTTAAAAATTTCCAGTGACGGAGAATCCCCCACAAAACCTAGGTAAGTTGATTCAGTGGCTAGTTGTTCTCATTCTTAAAAAAAATTCTAGTGTTAATTTGTCTAGGTTCAACTTCCAATGGTTGTGAATCTTGTCATACCTTTGTCTGCTAGACAGAAGAGCCCTCTGTTATCAAATTTCTGTTTCCCCATGGATGTACTTTTAGACTGTGAACAAGTCAGTCCTTAACCTTCTTTTTCATGAGCTAAAGAAATCGAGCTCCTGGAGTCTATCAGTGTAAGGCGTATTTTCCAATCCTTTAATCATTCTTAAATTGTGGACATCCGAACTGGACGTAATATTCCAATAGTATATGCACCAGTGCCAAATACTGAGATAATATAACTTCCCTCCTCCTACTCAAGATTCCCCTGTTTATACATTCAAGGTTCACATTAACCCTTTTGGCCACAGCATTGCACTGGGACCTCATATTCAATTGATTATCTACCATGACCTTGATGTCCTTTTCAGAGCACTGCTTTCCAGGATACAGTTCCCCATTTTGTAAGTATGGCCTACGTTCTTTGGTCCTAGATGCATACGTTTACACTTAGCCATATTAAAATGCATATGGTTTGCTTGTTCCCAGTTTACCAAGCAATCCAGATCGCTCTGAATCAGTGACCTGTCCTTATTCATTATTCACAATTTATAATCATTTGACTTGTGTGTGTATATACACACACATACTTCACTTGGTTCTGCACAATATTTTGATTAAGAAACTGGGGCAATACAAAATCTGTGTGGGTGGGTGGGCGGGCTGAGGACTGTCCTTGACGTTGTCTCAGAAGTTTTTGCCAGTCTCCTCAGCTTTGGGCACAACTATCTTAATGGAAGAAGGTTTCATAAGCCTATCAAAAACTCAGTGAACACCAATTTTGTTAAACATAATGACAAAATGCACTATGTAAAATCTGCAAAAAGAAGAACAGGAGGACTTGTGGCACCTTAGAGACTAACAAATTTATTAGAGCATAAGCTTTCGTGGACTACAGCCCACTTCTTCGGATGCATAGAAGTGGGCTGTAGTCCACGAAAGCTTATGCTCTAATAAATTTGTTAGTCTCTAAGGTGCCACAAGTCCTCCTGTTCTTCTTTTTGCGGATACAGACTAACACGGCTGCTACTCTGAAACCTATGTAAAATCTAACACTCCTGTTCTTTCTCATTCAGTTATTATAATGAAAATTAAAAATTAATTAAGGGGTTTCAAAGCATGTAACTTGAATTGAGAGCTTTTCATTAAATTAAAATTAAATTAAAAGCAAAACGAATCTTGAAAACCCTCTGTTTAGAAACCCCCGCAACCTCTCTTTGCACCTTTGTAAACCAAACGCAGTAACACTGAGGCAATTCAATAGAACCAGAAAGTGAAACTGACTTTAAAAAGGTGAATAACCAGACTAGTTTCCCTCTCTCAGCAAAATGAAGTGCAGAAAGCTAATAAGAAGCATAAAAGGTGAAACATAAACACTTTTTTTTAGTTATGAATATTGTCTAATTTAGGCATTATACATACTCTTCACAATGGTATCAGAATTGTGTTACATTTCACAAGTAAAGTAACATGCACCTGTTGAAGCTTCCTTTTTTCACACATGCGTAGAGATTATTAAAAATGATGATAATTGTTATTGTGTGGGAAAGCTGGGTTGAAGATCTGGGTTTTGCACATTGTCCTGGCTCATGATTATTGTTAACTCTTGTAGAACAGTGTTCCAGAAGCTGTGGACTAGCCACAGAGATGTCTGTCTCTCTCCTACTCTCTTTAGTCCCACTTTTGATAGATCCAGTGGAAAACAGCTAATGTGGTTGGGCTTAATCTTTCAGAGAGAGAGAGTCCCTGAGATAGCCCGGGCCCCACTTGTTGAAGGTGGTGTAGATTAAGACCGAGACTTAAATTTTAGTGTAGTATTTGATGGTTGCTAGTGTACGAAGCACGAGAGTGATGTGCTTGTGACACCCTGTTTTGGTTAGTCAGTGGGCTGTCATATCATGCACCAGCTGGAGCATTTTCAGTGCCTGTGGTATCATTTCCAGCTTCAGTGCATTGTAATTATTGAGACTGGAGATGCATGAGTGATTGTGGCCAAGTCTCATCTGACAAGATGGAGCATAATTTCCTGGCCTCGTGTAGTTGGAAGGTATATTTTACAGATGCTGCTTGGGTAGCCATAGCCATATGTAGCTATTACAGTTTAAATTGTCATATAAATATGTATTTCTTTACAAATATAACATTAATCTCATAGTACCCTGTAATCTAATTTTCTCATTATACAGACATTCATGGGAACCTTTTGCTATTTCACCTTTTTTATAATGTTTGGAACTGTCAATTCCTGCAATGAAAAAGATGATTAAATTAAATGGTTTTTATTCTAGAAGTTTGCAGATTTCTTGGAAATAACTCAAACTTGCAAATATTGGGTGAAGTTGTGGTTTGCTGTGCAAAGCCTGATTTATGATGATCCCCTTAGTACAGGGGGGAAAAATAGAAGTGGTATAGGGAGGAAGCATTCTTTTTGTGCTAATCCTGAGGAAAGGTGCACGTTGCCTGTATAGCTAAGCCATTGCTACATTAGCTCATAGGCTCTGTGGTGAAAGGCTGCAGCCTATGCCCCCTTCCCACGTGGCTTGTGACCAGTCTCTTGTTTGGTTATAAGTCATTGACTCTCTAGGTATCCATGCATGCCATTCACAATGTCCTCTCCTATCATGCTCTCATTGTGAGAGCTATTGAAGAGCTTGCTTTAAGCATGAAGGGGGCCGAAAAATGTCTGCTCAGTCCCTTCCCACAGCCCCCAAAACAGTAGCAATTCTGCTGCACTTTATGTCCATTGCAGAGGGGGCTTGAGTCCATTGGTGTTTCATTTTTGGTTTAATATTATTAAACTAAAATGAACTGGAATAGTTAGTAGCAATCTCCTCCAGACAGAAAGAGTATTGTCAGTCCTCTCTTCTCCATAGATAATAGAATGTTCATATGTATTTAAAGGTTAACACACTCATCCATTGTTTCTTGCAACATGTGCCACAGTGCATAATGGAGTTTGACAGCACTGAAGGTTGAATCATTTCCAGAACTCATTGCAGATTAAGTTTGCTCAGTAATCAGAAGAATGCTTGTAATTTTAAAACATGGTTTTTATTGAAGCCTTTCTTGGGAACTTCTGCATTAGGTCAATCTTGAATCACATTTGGTTTTTTTTTCTTCTCCCTCATGCGGTATACTAAGAAAGGAATTATGCCCTTTTCCCTGATGCATATTGAAAGCTAAGGGCCAGATTAAGTTACCCTTAATTCATGTTGAGTTGCACTTTATATGACAAGTTATCCTCTGAAGTTAGCGGAGTAAGGTACTACTCAGTGGGTGTAAAGGGTATCTGTATCTGTCGCTATATTTATTACTGGGAACCAGCAATCCAAAGCTTGTGGGTCATGAACTGAATTATAGAAGGTTTGACTAAATGCCTAGAAGATTATATTTATATTTTCTAAACTACGATCATTTAGTAGATTATAAAATTTTAGCTGTCATTGCCAATACCATTGTACTACAATAGAAAGTTCATGTAATGTTCCTCCAAAGGGAATTAAAGTAAAAAATAAATATGAAAACATTAGCAAATGAACAACATGGGGTCTGATTCTCCGTTCCTTTATACTATCTGTATTGAAGTGCAACTCCACTATCTTAATTTATGTAAAGGGATGGAGAATTAGGTCCAGCGTCTTTTCTAACTCCAATATTAAGCAAAACAAAAATGATTGACTCTTTTTTGCATACTGTAATTTTTGAAGTGCTTGCTTCCATTGTATGCTTTCTTTCATATATTTTGTTGAAACAAGACAAGAACTAAATGGCTTTTAAAAAGTAGTTCCCATGACTGTTTAGAGAACATTAAATAAGCACACCGAGTATTTCTAATGAGAAAGTAATAGGCTAGCTAAAATAAATTGAAGATATACCAATTATTGAAAACAAAATTGGCACAAGTACTTTTGTTATTAAATCAAATCTATTACATATTCAGCAATAATGGTATGTTATGAACATTAGCATTCCCAATAAACATTTATCTTACCAAAACAAGCTTCAAAATTTTGGCATTAAAATCACAATAATAAACAGTTCCTAATTTCAAACCCAGTAGTACATAGTGGATTTGAAAGTGAGATTTCCTGTCCCTAATACAGTACATAACACGGACTTGTCTTTAGCACTAGTATGTGCTTTTCCTCCTCCAAATTAAATTGTCATGACAAACACAATGAGATGCAATTACTCAAATGAACTTTGTGAACTGTCCTGATTAGTTTTGTCCCTCACATTCCAACCTCTGCAGAACTCCCCTGAACACAGAGATAAAAGCCTTAGCTTTGAGTTACTTAGTTTTTGTTGATTCGTATTAACACTCCCAATTCTGAAAACAGCTTTTCTTTTCTCTCTGCATTCTTTTCTCTCCATTCCCCCCTCTCCCCAAATTCACTCCAGTATTCCTGTTTAATCTGGAAGTACCAATGGTTTTCAAAGCTTTTTTTTTTTTTTTTTTGGTCAGTTCACAATTTGATACGTACATATTTTAAAGCATTAATCTCTGTACTCTTAAAATCTGAATAAAAAATTCAATGCACAGATAGTATTTGTGCTGAGGTATTTCTATGAAGTTAACCTTAGAAATGTGATGTCTCCTTCTCTTTCCCAGTTTAGTAGTAACAGACTGGCATGGTGGCAGACTATGGAGTGTTGTGTGTGTGATCTTTACAAAATGAAAGCTTTTTCTCTTAGAGTTCATAAGGGGTTAAACTAATATTATTTTCCAGGCTTTCCAATTCAGCATCCAAAAATATTATTTAAAATTCACTCCATTCTTGATCCAAAGACTGTGATGCTGCTGCCTTTAATAAATGGTAGTTGTTAGCTTCCAACTAAATGGTTTTCTTTTCTGTGGGCACTGTTGGTGATGTGATCATACAGTCTGCAAGAAATGTGTATTCGAAATGTGGTAGATGCACTCTCCTGGTACTGCTGTATGTGTGATCTGAGGCAGGATGCTAGGCATAGAGGGTAGTTTCTCACTGCCAACATTTAATCTCTTTTGCTTTCTGAGGAGATTTTCACTGTGATATCCCCAGCAAGTCAGACTGCCTAAACAGGTCCATACCTGTGCTTTGCTTTCCTGTGCTTTGCTTTCTCTCCAAAGGCTTTCACTTGTGCATTGTCTGCAGTTATAAGTTACCACACAGCTCTTTGTAAGCAAGCACATTTATTCTTATAATAGCCGTACAGAGAACTATATTAAAACAATAAAAGAACCTAAACATGTGCTAAATAGTTTACTAGAGGTCACTCCCATCTCCAACCTAGCATTCTGGTAGGTTTCAGTCCTTCAAAACCCACAGCTGGGTTTCCCCCTGGTTATAAGTTCATTTCCATCTTAGATCCAGAACCAGAAAGAAGGCTGGGCAGATCCATTGTTTCTCTGGCTCGGGCCATTGATCTTGGCCTTCTGTAACAGGTAATCAGCAGAGAATAAACCTCTCCGTGTGTAGGCACCTTTGGGCTTTGAAGAGATGGTGTGGGCATGTGGTACAATTGATGCATCTACAGTTCACATGATTTCAACTGTGGCAGCTTGAATTGGTAGCATGGATTAGATTTCCCTCGGAGGTAAAAATTAATGGGGATGGGTGATGGCCTTCCTCACGTTGTCCCTTCCAGAAATGTTTGGAGTTAGGGTAGTGTCCCTTTCCTGAGAATTTGACACCAACCCAACTTAACCAGACAACTTTGCATAGACACCTGGATACTCGTACAAGGCCTGGTGGTTGCCTTATGCAGTGGCTCTGAATAGGGATGTGGCCTTGCTATTAGGCTAGTGCATTGCTTTAGATCAGATTCTATGTAATAGTGCCAGATGGGTAAATTACACAACAAGCAGTGATAATGTAAGTTACTGCGAATCATAGAATCGGAGACTTGCAATGGAGAAGGCTTCTTAGGTATTGATAAAATTCATCTGGAATACCGTATGAAGTGTTGATCGCTGCCACCTGGCCATGGGTGGGATTTTATTGTATTGGGAGGAAGGTTTTTATAGGACACCAAAACCAAATCAATACAACTTACGTGTTCAGTTCTTATGAAATGGGAGTTAGTGATGACCAGAGGCAGATCACTGCACCAGAATGAAAAAACTGGTTTGTATTAGCCTAATCTACTCTTTTTACATATTTTATTGTTGAAAAGCATTTTTTTGTTTGAAACCTGTTTTAAAGAGGTTTTTTACTTTAAAAATGAGAGCAGATAACTAGGTGTGAAGAATGAAGTCATGCAAATGTTAATAAAAGTATTGATTATACCATAGCAAAGGTGATCCAGGAACTGAGTTTAAGAGACACACAGACTTGTCTCTGAGACTGAGTTGAGGGATATGATGAAATGAGATCAACCAAAATAATAATAAGAAAAAAAAGGGCAGAAATGATGTCTTGGATGACCTTTGCTTATTTGTAAATTGCATGGGCCAGATCTTTAGCTGATATGAAGTGACATAATGATATTACAACTGTGTCAGTTTACAGCAGTGGAGGAGCTAGCCCTGTGTTCTTAAACAATACCAGCCATTTGGGTCACTTCATTCAAATGAAATTGGTTGCTTGTAGTAAATCCATGGCCTGCCTTGATCTTCACACCAAAAATTGACCATCAGTGCCTAGGTTTGAATCTATTAGGCACTGAAAACAGTCTAATTCAGTTGCCCTTTCTGTATATTAGGCTCTGACAGACCATGCTTAGTGTACAGGAGTTCTGGTATTCCGCCTTTGTTTACCACGCTTTATAACACTAACATTATTGAGCACTTAGGAATGGTGGTCTGACAGTGATGGAAGATCAAAATAAAAGTAAGAAACCCAATTGCATTTGGATATAGGGTAGCTACTGTATGGCATTTCATATCAAGCAACTCTTTCTCCTAATTCTCTTATCTCTACTGAATAAGTGAATCATATCTGAATACCTATTACAGAATTACGAGTATTGTAGGTAGCATTTGTTGACAATGAAAAACTTATCTGTAGCATACAGAATGAAGGCTATGAATTATTATCATTTATTTATTTCTGTGATGACTTGGCTAGCATCTTGAATAACAAATGCACTACTAGTTTCTTAAGGTTATTAAAAGGGAGTTTTGTTGTCCCCCGGCCCTCCAAACTACTTCTAGCAACGTACCCGATGTACAAGGATATTTTCTCCATGATTTGATAGTCTGTCACAGAGCTGCATCTAGGTTAAGAATATAAATTTCTGAGCTTCAACATTTAACAGACATCAGTCAACAAGGGACATAAAACAAAATGCTAGAAGCCAAAACTGATTAGAAAACCCCACACTATCATTTCTAAGCAAGTTTCTTTTATGTCATCTTCAGGAAAAATGAAGACAGCCTTGACTGATCTTTTATATTTTAAAGATCAAATACAGTTAATAATATGTTTATTATGAAGAGGAAGTGGGATCAGTATTTTGGCAGATGAATTACTCAGTCCAGAACCTACCACTGGCTTCTCAGATAGTTACACTACTGACAATTGCGTGCCATTATGCCTATTGGATTTTGAAGGGGATAAGTAAGGATTCATAAGGGATTTGAAATCCTATTGATACTATATTTTCTGAAATCAAGTACTTGTTTAGAGACCAACTCAATTTGTACAGGGAAAAAATACATTTCCTGAATTCTTCTTTTCTCTTTTAAGCTTAATTTCATTTATTAAGAAGAATGAAGCACCATTGTTATCAGTGTGAATTATGAATATGAAATGCTGTACTTCTATGCATGGTTTCTTATTAATAAGTAACTAAGTTGTCTGCTACATACATGGTAATATACTACAATTAAATCTTAATCAACTGGCAATAATTACTACATCATATGTTAATTAAATGTCCATTTTGGGTAGTTTACTTAAATTGTTACCTTGTTTCTTCTACAGTGATTGTAGTCTTGCAACACTACAGTGACATTTTTCTTTAAAGAGCTTTGTTTTAGACCAGAAAAACAAGCCATGATAATCAGAAGGCAAAAGAGTATGTATATATTATTGCCCCTTCTTTTGAAACTGAGCAGTAGCAGATGTCTGGGCCTTGCAGGTCAGCATCCCATTGGAGGAGACATCAGTCCTCTGGAGTCTGGGTATATTCTTGGTGTTAGATGATTTATTTACCTCTGTATACCAGTGCTTGAACAAAGGGGGTCGCAAACAAGATGCAGGGCAATCTCTTCTCCCAGGAATCTCAGCCCAGCTGCAATGCCCAGTTTCTTGGGAACAGCTCTGAGCTTTGTATGCGTGTTTCGAGAGGTTGACAGAGAATACTTGACCGTGAAGGATAAGGGTGAGTGGGGGTGAGATTTTCTTTGCTTTGGATTGGAATAAAGTTTTCCATGCCTCATGAGTGCCCCACCCCCACCCCCTTGGTTGCAAGCCACTAACTGAGAAACACTGGCCAAGTGACAACACTCTGGTTAAAAATCCAAGGATCCTTTCCGACAGAGGCCTTCTCAGTTTGTGCCCACCCTTTTCTTTTTCTATGGCCCTCTGCTTTCTAGGAGGTCTAGTAAATTTTTCAAGCCCTGGGATATGTTATTTTAATGAACACAATTAAAAATGAGAGTGATGGTAGCTGAAGATGCTCACAAAAGATCAATTAAACTGCAATCTGAGTAAAGGAATAACCTTACACGTTTGTTTCTGCTTGCTCTAATACCACTACTATGTAAATGAAGTAAAAGAATGTTTTTGAGGAGTTCTGGGTTTTCTACTATAGCACTGCCATCCTTGTCAAAGGAATTCTGACCTGGTTACGTGCACCAGACCATATGGAGTAACTCTTTGCAAGAGTAGTGTGTGTTTTTTGTTTTTTTGTTTTCTAATTTGATTTGCATTGTATTTCACAGGCAAATGTAATCTTTTATTGGCAAGGCTGGTAGCACCACTTATTAAAATTGCCTTACACTTCCCATTTGAAGAGTGTGTGTTCAGTTGTTCGTAACTTTGCCAAACTTTAACTTTCTAGGCTAAAATTTGCCATGCTGTTTCTTTTGGCCAAATTATAACCCTTGGAAAAATTGTGGTTTGCACATGCTCAGTAGAAACTTTTTAGATTTTTTAGTAGCTAAACTCCCCAAAGATTCCTTCTGCATTGAGCATGCTCCAACCCAGAGCTGAGCAGGAATCTCCCTGCACTTGTGGCTTTGGGTTGCTGCAGGCTCTGCTGAGTCTGGGTCCAGGTACTGGGGCTGAGAGCAGGGAGGCTTTTTGTCCTGTGCTGTTGATGAGACCAAGGCCCAGGCAGCATGGAGGAGGAATCTGCCTGATTTTAATGCAGTGAAGACAAAATCTGGACCTGGAGTAAGCCGGGGGTGGGTGCAGAAACTTGGACTGGAGGTTGGCAGGAGGGATACTGGGACTGGCTGGGTAAGGGGACTGGGAGCTGTAGGAGAGAGATTGGGGCAATCTGGGCAAAGAGACTGAGAACCACGGTGGAAACTGGGACCCAGTAGGTAAGGGTGTGACTGGCATTGTATGAGGAGCTGTGGGAGACTGGGACTGGCTGTGCAAGGAAACCGGGACTGGGAGCCAGTAGGATGGAGAGAAGGAGGTGTGGGGGGAGAGGGAGACAGATTTGACGAGGAACTGGGGCAAAACTGGGACTAGCTGGACAAAGATTGGGACAAGGATCTGTGTGTGTGTGACTGAGATTTGACAAGAAGCCTGGGGAACAAGATTGAAATTGAGAGCTAGTGGGAATGGGGAAAGCATGCCTGGGGGTGGCAACAGAAGGCCAGGTTTGGGGGCAGATACAGATTGGATGAGGAGTTGGGAGTCAGAGAATTGGGACTGGCTGGGCAAGTAGAACAGGGACAAGAAGCTTGGGGGTTGGTGGGGAGAACTCAGGAATGGCTGGACAAGGGGACTGGGATGAGAACCTGAGGAGTGAAGGCTGGGGCTTGCAAGGTGAGGAGAATGGGACTGGGATGAGAAGCCAGGGGTGGGGTGGGGACAGGAAAGAAGGAGTTACGTTTGCAGGGATTGGGCAGAAGAGTATGTTCCCACTAGAGCATACTCCTCTCCAGAGCCTTGAATGGAAGCCAAGATCCTGAGTCTGATCATTCCTTTGTTTTCAGCAAATACCTATGAAATATACTGGGAAAGTGTCCCATTCCTTGCAATTCTACATAGTGGTAGATTATCATCCTTTGGTGTCAGTTACACAATTAAATGCTCAAGTGGTAGAAATCTCTGTGGTCCATCTAAAGGTTTGCACCCTGCTGATGACTCATATAAGTAATGGAATTTGGTTTGTTTCAGTTTCTTTTTTAAAAGCTTAGGAAGTGACACACAAAGTACATTAAAAGAATATTATTAAGATTGCAAAGTCGTATACGCAAAAGTTAAGAAATGCCAGAATGAAAGTTGCCTGTGCAACCTTAATTTGACTCCCTTGTGTATATGTGCTATGATACAGTCTTGATCACATAAAATTTTTTCCACAGGACTCCTGCCCCATTGAATGCACAGAATGGACCTGCTCTAAGGATGAATCAAGGCTGTGTATAGTGAAGCAGTCCATTGTCAGTAGGACCCCTGTTTCATTTGTTGCAGAAGTTGGAAGGTGTATAGTGCCGGGAACAGGGGATTGCAGGAAGAGAAAGGATGATCTTGTGGTTAAGACAATTAAATGCTACCCTGGAGAACTGGATTCTATCTCTCCCTCTGCCAAAGAGTTCATATGTAGTGATGGACAAGTCATTTAAATCAGAGTTTTCACAGGTGCTCACTATTTGTGTATTCCTCATGTTCTCGCTCCCCAACTTGAGACCCTAGGTTCTGATTTGCAGAAGTGCTGAGCGTTCACAGCTGAAGTCCATGGGAACTGTGCTTTGAATATATTAAGTCCTATATTAAGTAGAAGGATATGTTTTCTGAAAAATCAGGGCCTGGGTATCTCATGTTGGACACCCAATATTAATGGATACTTTTGGCCTTAATCTTTTTGTGCCTCAATTCCCTGGTGTAAAATTGGGGATAATACCCTCTCACCTCACAGGAGTGTTGTGAAAATAAATTCAGTAATATTTGTGAAGCACTCAGATACTGTAGTGAAAAGTGCTATTGGAAAGCCCATGAGGAAATTAATCATTCTTTCTTTAAAGCACGGTTTGAATAGCATGCAGTAAAGAAGGCCTGCAGACACATATTGAACAATGAGGATAAAACAAAATATTAAATTGCTGCTCATAAAGTGAGCGCCATTTGATGCTGTGCACTGAATGAGGTGGCAGTTCTATGGAAACAATAGTATGTGGTCATGTAATTTAAGACTATCATAACACATGCACAGAAGGGGAGTAAATTAAGGTTGCACAAGCTACCTTGATTCTGGCATTTCCGAGATTTTTGAGTGATTGACTTTGCAACCTTAGCAAGTGTTATTTTAATGTCATTTTGGTATGTGTAATATTGAATATAATCTAACAAAGGTGAAACAGTTCTGCTAGGACACAAAGAAAATGGATGAAATGAGGTAGATACAATTTAGCACACAATTATTACCTGACTTCTTTGTTTCTTCATAGAAAAGGAAAAATGTGAACTGAAAACAATTAACAGTTGATTCACTATTTCACATATCACAACAATCAGTTTTAGCTAAGGTAAAAATAAATACCGTTCCTAGATGTAAAAGGGAAAGATGCTACCAGTTCTGTGATTGTAGTGTATTTGGAGATTTGAACCTCTGGTTTCAGTGTTCTCCTTAATTGCTAGTTCCCATTCTGCAGTGCATTGCGCACGTTCAATGCCCTGTCCTCGTTTGGGGCCACACGCAGCAGGTGTCCACCCAATCATAATACACTGCAGAATCTGGATCTTATCAGTACATAATAAATATTTTCAGTAATGATACTTTAAAGGAGTTTAAACCATAATTTAAAAATATCTGGATTAAATTATGTTTCTATGACAAGGTATTGAAATGAGAGACCTCTCCTCTGACCTAGAAACCTTTAAAAAATCAGTTGGTATAAACATTGGGTTTTTAATATTTTTATCTTATTTTGTTACTTTGCCAAGGAAGGATAGAAGTTCTTTTCATTAAAATTTAGTGATGCTTTTTAATCAAGGTGCACTGTCTGCTGAAATGTTCGCTTTTGATCATGACTCACATTTAAAGATACTGCAACCACTAAAGAGCAACATTTATTTCCCAGTTCTTGCTGATCCTGGTCATGCTGTACGTATTGCATACAAAAAGTGTTTCTTTCAAAAGGATCAGTGTTTGCCCTTTTATGCTGAATGCATACAACACAAACTGTGATTTGTGGACCTGGTGGGGGTAGTGGCTAGGGGTTGAGTCTCATCTCTGGTTGGTTATTTTCTTTTCCGGTTTTATCTTTTGTATTGTAATTTTAATTATGTTAAGTTACCTAGCATCCAGGCTAGATGCTCTTTTTTATATTCGTTATAAATTTAAATGTGTTAAAAAGTAAATATATCAAAACCAGGAAGTATTTCCCTTCTATCAACTAAGGGTAAAATACACTCTCTATTTAATTTCCAGGTCACATCCAGCATTATGTAGTGAAAGGAAATTAAACACAGAGATACGAAGCTTTTACAATACCCATTACAGTCATCTCTATCTGTATATTTCTCTCCTTCTTTTACTGGGGTATTGTCTGCTCTTTCTTGCTGTAAAGGTAATAGTGCCTCCAGCATAATGTATCAGTGTGTTAGCCGTTACCAAGCCACCACTCCAGCATTATTTCTAAAATGTTTTGTCACTCCTGAAATATATTGTATCTTAAAGACAAAACCAGGACTTTCTGTGCCTCACATGTAGCAAAAGACCCATAATTTGGGAGTAATGGTTAAGGGGGAATTTGAAGTCACTCCTATATTCAAAAGTAGTGAACCTTCAGGGTGCCTGTGGCTAAAGCTATGCCAAAGTCAGCATTTTCAGTTCACCATGTGAACGTGTTTGTTTTTGTTGTCATATATTTTGTATATTTTAACTTATGGGGTTTTTAACTGTTGTGCATCTGCTTACGGGCTATAATTACCACATTTATGTTTTGAATAACTGAATGATAAATAGTTTTTGTGTTTCATTGTGAGCTTTGGGTTTGCACAAACCACCAACCTCCAGAACAAAACACAGCTGAAATCTCTAATTTGGCCTGCAGTAGGCTCCTTTGAAAAGTGGCTGTGGTTCACCAAAATCTTCACAGTCCCTGGGGTGCATCTGGCCTAGATTTCAGGTATGTTATGAAACCCAAAAGAAGATGATTTGCCCCCTAGCTGGCCAGATTTTGGGTTTTGTTATAAAAGTTTCCACAACTCTGCCTGTGACATCTTCAAATAAAAAACGAGTCTTAAAAAATGTAACACTACACATCATAATCTATATCCTAAGGCCAGCTCCCTCTCTGTAAATTGGGGATTTCCTACTTCATGGAGGCCTTGAGGATAAATACATTAAAAATTGTGAAGCGCTCAGATACTAGGGTATTGGGGCCATATTAATACCTGAGATAGATGGATAGACAGATACTGTTGGTCTTTCATAGGGTTCCTAGAGGATACTAACTAGACTAAGTGCCAGTGCTCTCCTGTGCAGCAGTGCTAATTGCCAACTTTTGTCAGTTGCACATGTGCTAATTACTTTTTAATAGAATCAGTGGAAGAGAATTTTCCACTAAGCGTCTATGGATAGTTATTGCAGATTTTTCTTTCAAGAGCTTGAAGCTTTGTTTAAACTTTACTCTTTCACCCTCCATCAGATCTATTTGCACCAAAATGGTAAAATTACAGCAAATGTATGCTGAGATTATGCAATCTGTTCTTTCATACTGTCCGTGTTGCTACACCATGCTTTGTAATAGACACGTTTTCAGGGTTAGTATTGACAGCCCCTGTGATGAGGCCTTATAACTATACTAAATAAATAAAATGTTCAGGAGCAGTAGGTTTTAGTGTACTAAAAATACCCCCCCCAGCCATCTGGGGAGGGTGGAGGGAAGCATTTGGTTGGACTGCAAAGGGAATGGATTGTCCCAAGAAGAGTTGTCAGGCGGGGTGGAGCATTGGCCAGAAAAATGCCTCTCCAGTCAGAGGATTGTTGCAGGTTGGGCCAAGAAATGAGATGTGCTGCTCCCAGGAGGGAGAGGGGAGGTGAAGAGCATATGCTAGAGCCACTGCCACCCCCTCTCGCCTTTTAGGGTATGTCTACACTACGAGAGTAGTTCGATTTTACTTAAATCGAATTCTTGGAATCGATATTGCAAAGTCGAACGTGTGTGTCCACACTAAGGACAGTAATTCGACTTTGTGAGTCCACACTAACGGGGAAAGCGTCGACATTGGAAGCGGTGCACTGTGGGCAGCTATCCCACAGTTCCCGCAGTCCCCGCTGCCCATTGGAATTCTGGGTGGAGCCGCCAATGCCTTCTGGGTAAAAAAAATGTGTCGAGGGTGCTTTTGGGTAACTGTCGTCATCCGTCCATCACTCCCGCCCTCCCTCCCTGAAAGCGCCGGCGGGAAATCAGTTCGCGCACTTTTCTAGTCAGTGACAGCGCGGACGCCACAGCACTGCGAGCATGGAGCCCGCTGCGACCATCGCTGCAGTTGTGGCCGTTCTCAACGCCTCGCAGCTTATCATCCACTTTTCCCTGAGGCAGATGCAGATAAGTCAGGCGAGGAGGCTACGGCACCGCGGTGAGGGCCTGAAGTCTGAGTGTAGCACAGACCTCTCAGAAAGCACGGGACCCAGCGCCGAGGACATCACGGTGGCAATGGGTCATGTTGATGCCGTGGAACGGCGATTCTGGGCCCGGGAAACAAGCACTGAGTGGTGGGACCGCATAGTGCTGCAGGTCTGGGATGAATCCCAGTGGCTGCGAAACTTTCGCATGCGGAAGGGAACTTTCCTTGAACTTTGTGAGTTGCTGTCCCCTGCCCTGAAGCGCAATGACACCCGGATGCGAGCAGCCCTGACTGTCCAGAAGCGAGTGGCCATAGCCCTCTGGAAGCTTGCAACGCCAGACAGCTACCGGTCAGTCGCGAACCACTTTGGCGTGGGCAAATCTACCGTGGGGGTTGTTGTGATGCAAGTAGCCAAGGCAATCGTTGATGTACTGCTGTCAAAGGTAGTGACCCTGGGAAACGTGGAGGCGATCATAGATGGCTTCGCAGCGATGGGATTCCCAAACTGCGGTGGGGCCATAGATGGAACTCACATCCCTATCCTGGCACCGGACCACCAGGCCAGCCAGTACATTAACAGAAAGGGCTACTTTTCCATGGTGCTGCAAGCACTGGTGGACCACAGGGGACATTTTACGAACATCTACGTGGGATGGCCGGGCAAGGTTCATGACGCTCGTGTTTTCAGGAACTCTGGTCTGTTTAGACGGCTGCAGCAAGGTATTTACTTCCCGGACCACAAAATAACTGTTGGGGATGTGGAGATGCCTATAGTCATCCTCGGGGACCCAGCCTACCCGCTAATGCCCTGGCTCATGAAGCCCTATACTGGCGCCCTGGACAGTGAAAAAGAACTCTTCAACTACCGGCTGAGCAAGTGGAGAATGGTGGTGGAGTGTGTTTTTGGCCGTCTCAAGGGGAGATGGAGAAGCTTACTGACTCGCTGTGATCTCAGCGAAACCAATATCCCCATTGTTATAGCAGCTTGCTGTGTGCTCCACAATCTCTGTGAGAGCAAGGGGGAGACCTTTCTGGCGGGGTGGGAGGTTGAGGCAAATAGCCTGGCTTCTGATTACGCCCAGCCAGACAGCCGGGCGATTAGAAGAGACCAGCGGGACGCGCTGTGCATCCGGGAGGCTTTGAAAGCTAGGTTCCTGACTGAGCAGGGTAACCTGTGACTTTTAAGTTAGTGTACAGAGAAGCTGAACCTGCCCCCGTTTCTTTACCCAGTTAATGTTGACTATCCTCTCCAGTTACATACCCCCTTCACCCCCTTCCAACACACGTTTCGAAATAAAATCACTTCTACTTTGTTAATGAACACAGTTTTCTTTATTACTGTTTTCGCGGGAATGTTTTAAACCTGGGACGCAGACTGTGGTGGGGAGCGGGTGTAGTGTAGTGACGCAAATGACGCTTCTAAACTCCAGGATTGACAGGCTCCGCTGTGGTGGACTGGTTGTTTCAACGGAGCCTGTCACCCCTCCTGATCGGGACTGTGTGTATGGGGGGGGGTTATGTGACTTTGTGGCAAGGGGAGGACGGTTACAGATCCCCTGCTGCGTGGCTCTGTGATCCAGGATAAGGACCGCCGCATAAGATCTGTAACTGCCCTCCCCCGCCACAAAGTCACAGAGCAACCCACCCCCCACCACAGAACATGAAAACCACCTCCCAGACTGACCAGGGTAACTAGTGACTGCACTGTGTATGTGCCCTGCTGCTGGACCTGCCCCCCGCCTATGTACCCTGCCAAAGGTGACTGTCCTGTCCAATTACCAACCCCCTTCCCCCCCCTCCTCCAAAAGAACATGATGGAAACAGTAATTAACAGAAACGTATTTTTTATTAGCAACTACACATGGAACTGGGAGGTGAAACTTGGACGGGGGCTTGTGTGAGGCGGGAAGGAAAGAACTTGTCAAATTTTGGGGAATGAGAGCCTTCTACTACTAGAGCTGTCTGCAGGGGTGGAGTGAGAGTTTGCACGGACTCTGCCGCCCCTCCTTCTTTGCACTTTGGGTGAGGGGGTATGGGACTTGGTGGCGGGGGAGGGCGGATACAGATAGACTGCAGCGGGGCTCTGTCCTCCTGCCTCCGTTCCTGCAGAACATCCACAAGGCGCCAGAGCGTGTCCGTTTGCTCCCTCATTAGTCCAAGCAGCGTTTGAGTCGCCTGCTGGTCTTCCTGCCGCCACCTCTCCTCCCATTCCATGTGTGCTTGGTGCATTTGGGACAAGTTCTCCCGCCACTGGGTCTGCTGTACTGCCTGGGCTCGGGAGCAGCCCATAAGCTCCGAGAACATGTCCTCCCGTGTCCTCTTCTTTCTACGCCTAATCTGCGCTAGCCTCTGGGAGTGTGATGCCAGGCTAGGTTGTGAGACAGTCGCAGATGTGGCTGTGGGAATGGGAAAAAGGGAGTGAATTCCTCAAAAAGATAAATGTAGTTGTGAACAAAGAACATAGTCTTTCTCTGTGAACAAGACCATGCACAGCACCTATCACATGCGCACTCAGGACAAGGTCGAATTCTCGGCCTTTGCATTCAGTGCCTGGGGTCTTGCACAGCAGATCTGAGAAGCGGGGCAGGACACCGGAATTTGTGTAGCAGGCAGACATGGTAAGCCGTAGACTTGTGGCAGCTTAAAACTTTAATATTAGCACTGGCCTCCTTTCACATTGAAAGCAATGTCAGTCCCTGCTGCCAGCAATCCGGCAAGCAGGAACTCTGCCCCTGTCCCACCCCCTCGCGGCTGTCCCCGGGAATGATCCCTGTAGGCTGCCCCTCTCCCGCCTCCACCGCGTGGCTGCAAACCAGCGGTTACAGTTCTGTAAAGGAACGGGCAAGCAGTCCCAACACTAACATTCCCCTACCTAATTCAAAGCAGGTCACCATGAGCGACATCACCCTGATGAGGATCTCAGACAGCGATAAAGAAAGAATGCTTCGAGAGAGCCTCCAAAGACCAGGGCCGTATGCTGCCCTGCTGTGCAGGGCAATGATCCCTGAGTACTTGATTGTCTCGTATCGCGGCAACGTGTCATACTACGGAGGACCCAATAAGGCCGCTCTCCCCAGGAACCTGATGCAACGGCTTTCCAATTACCTCCAGGAGAGCTTCCTCGAGATGTCCCAGGAGGATTTCTGCTCTATCCCCGGACATATAGACCGCATTTTACTGTAGCTGCACTGGCAGGGACTAAACAGTAGAGCGGCTTGGGCAGAACAATCATGCTAAACCGGACATTGTTAGATTTTTTTTCAATAGTTGCACTGCCCAGGACTGAAACGTTAAGCGCCTAGGGCAAACTAATCATGAGAAACCCATTGTTGTTATTCTTAATATTCCTGTTCTGTTAAAAATAAATGTTTAGATGTTTACAACACTTACTGGCTGATCCTTCCCCAGATTCTGTGTCCGGGTTAACGGCTGGGGACGGTTGGTAGGGGATCTCTGTAAGGGTGATGAAGAGATCCTGGCTGTCGGGGAAATCAGCGTTGTAAGCGCTGTCGACTGCCTCGTCCTCCTCATCTCCTTCCTCATCTTCCCCGTCCGCTAACATGTCCGAGGAACCGGCCGTGGACAATATCCCATCCTCAGAGTCCACGGTCAGTGGTGGGGTAGTGGTGGCGGCCGCACCTAGGATGGAATGCAGTGCCTCGTAGAAACGGGATGTCTGGGGATGGGATCCAGAGCGTCCGTTTGCCTCTTTGGTCTTCTGGTAGCCTTGTCTCAGCTCCTTGATTTTCACGCGGCATTGCGTTGCATCCCGGCTGTATCCTCTCTCTGACATGTCTTTAGAGATCTTCTCGTAGATCTTTGCATTCCGTTTCTTGGAGCGCAGCTCGGAAAGCACGGACTCATCGCCCCACACAGCGATCAGATCCAAGACTTCCCGATCAGTCCATGCTGGGGCCCTCTTTCTATTCTGAGATTGCACGGCCATCACTGCTGGAGAGCTCTGCATCGTTGCCAGTGCTGCTGAGCTCACCACGATGTCCAGACAGGAAATGAGATTCAAACTGCCCAGACAGGAAAAGGAATTCAAATTTTCCCGGGGCTTTTCCTGTGTGGCTGGTCAGAGCATCTGAGCTCGGACTGCTGTCCAGAGCGTCAACAGAGTGGTGCACTCTGGGATAGCTCCCGGAGCTATTAGCGTCGATTTCCATCCACACCTAGCCTAATTCGACATGGCCATGTCGAATTTAGCGCTACTCCCCTCGTCGGGGAGGAGTACAGAAGTCGAATTTAAGAGACCTCTATGTCGAACTAAATAGCTTCGCGGTGTGGACGGGTGCAGGGTTAATTCGATGTAACTGCGCTAACTTCGACATAAACGCCTAGTGTAGACCAGGCCTTAGAAATTAGAAATTAATGGAGATATCCTATCTCCTAGAACTGGAAGGGACCTTGAAAGGCTGTGTCTCATTGGCCGGCTAGGGGAAGAGAGTGGTAGCTTATTTTGGCTTCCACCCTCCCCTCCCCTACCAATAACTTAAATCTTTGCCTGTGCTGCTCCAGCCCCTTGCCTCATCAGCTGCTCTGCATACCAGTAGCTATAAATAGGGAGCTGTGTTTCCAGGATGCAGTTGGTCTGACTGATGGCCTCTTTTTGGGTTCAGGAAGGAACTTTTCCCATTTGCCATAGGTCTGGTGGTGTGACAGTTCTCAGGGCAGACCTCAAGTCACCTTGTTACCCCCTGCCTTCAGCAAGAGGGAATCTTGCCTATGCCTTGGCTAGATGTCAGCTTCCTAATACCCCCAACCTTTCAGCCGCTCAAGCTCTGTCTTCTGGGCTGTGTCAGCCCTGTCTTCACCTTGCAGGTTAACAATAGGTGCACCCCAAGTCCCTTTGAATTGTTCCCCTATGATATCCTGCCTCTGACTACTCACAGAAATCCCAGATCCTCTGCTCCAGAAAATGCAGCGTATCCCAGTTTACTAGTTTTACCTTACACCACTGCTCCTGTAAACCACACAGCACTCGTAATAAAACAAAAGAAGATTTTTTTAACAAAGGTTGAAGGTTAAAATAGAAACGAGAGAAAGTGGGGGAAACAAATACAAAACAAAATCATAAATCACACACCTGGATCTACACTTATCAGTAGTTACCTTTCCTATCTAATGAAGCAGGTTTTCTCCCCAAAGAAATCCATTGCAGAGCTGACTTGTTTCACAAGAATCAGGATCCAAACACATTCATGAAAGCACCCCTGCACTACAAGGAGTTTCCTCAGTGCATGGATACAGAGTGCTACGCCCTTCTCTGTGTTATACCGAAAACAGCCTTTGGTTTCTGTTCACAGACAGGGTGAATCTGTCTTTTTGTAAAGTTCCTTTTTTTCCTTTAAGTGCTTTTCAAGTTTGCAGTTGCCTCTGATGTTGAAAGTCTTAGTATTGTGCAGGACCAAACAGTTGTGCCTTGCATTTCATCACTGGCCAAATAGGAAGGGGTGAGACTCCCGCTTGCCTGAATGGGCTGTTACTGAGACAAATTATCCTCGGGTAACCAATTTTTACTCTAAGTCTATGAAGCATACTTGGACATAATTACATTATTCCTTAAATATTACCCATACATTTCTCTTGCAATGATTAGGAATCTTGACAAGTTATGAGCTTTCTGTAGATATCTTATGTGCTACTCTTTATGGATATATACCCTGCCAGACATGGTGTGGTGTAGTGAGTTTGTCCGGTATGAGGTGAGAGTTGTTTGCAAAGCACAGGGAACCCTTTGTCTAGGAGCCTCTGTATCACAGATAGGTATGGTTGCCTTCCTTGCAGCATTGTGGAGGTGCAGTTGGGGTAAATAAGACTAGGATTTAGAAGCCCCATATAAAATATAGGAATGTGAAGTTGTTGTAATTTGGGTCTGGTGTCCTATGCAGATAAAGGCTAAAAGAGTGTGCTCCCACATGTAAATGAGATCTGGAATTTTAGCTGGCAGACCTTTCCCCTGTAAGGGGAGACCTGAAGTCTTCACAGACTGAAAACCCCCTTGAGTACCCCTTGGTACTCTCGCTCTCCACAGGGATGAGGGTTAGAGGACTCAGAATTGAGCTGAGTCCTGAAGCATAGGCTGGGAGGGGAGATTCTACCCTGAGTTATTGATTACATGATCGGAGCCATGTAACTCCACACTGGACCCAGTTAAATGCTTGGTACATGTAAAATGACTTTACCTAGTGTTAACTGGCCTGCTGCTTAAAATCCATCCAAGTTATTGTCCTTCATTCATTCGTATATCCTGACCAATCATCTGGGTCTATTTCCTAAACTATACTGGACTAAATCTTTCCATCTCTTTTCCCTCGCCTTTGTCCTATGTTCATATTCTCCTTATGGAATAAAATATCAAAATAATTGCCTTACAGTATCTGCATAACAAATTCACAAAGGAGAGATCAGTAATAAGTCTCTTCAAAAGTTGAGCGCGCTGTTGCAGTTAGACTGAGCAGTGATTGGCATCATCTGCAAACGGATGCTCTGTCAAGAGTTTGTCGGAATAGTTGACGGGGATTTTAGTGGTATAGGTAATGTCGATTCTTCATAATATTCCATAAATTAATAAGCCAATAAATACCAATTTAGACCTAGTGCTTGGCCATGTATCCAGCTGTGCCTTCAATCTGTTCACCTAAGGCTGCTGGACTAAATGACAACTCTTTCATTGCTTATGAACAGAAAATGCATGGAATTTCCCTGAAGAATATGCATTCCAGGTTATACGGAGAGCACGAGTTCGTTCTGATGCACTGGGCCAAATTCTGGCAGTGCAGTAAATGGCTCCTAAAACAAGTACAGTGGCAAAAACAGCTTTAATGTATTCGGGCTGACAATGGCCAATATTAATAAAAATGCATAGCCAGTTAATAGACTACACTTGTGGTTTGTTATGAAAAGTGTTCAGGAGACCAAATAACCAAATTTAGCCAATTTTATTGCTAAAAGTTAACAGTACAGTACAGGGACCAAGGAGTTACTATGTTACTGATCTTTCTGGGAAGCTGTTTCTCACAATGTGTCAATTCACCTTACATAGAAGGTGCATTCCCAAAATATGCCCCAAAAACTAGCTGTGTTTACAAGTCACAAGTTAAAATCATTCTGTATGTCACCCAAGACTAAAATCACCGTGTTTTTTACCTCATTTTTCTGGTATCATGGCATACCCCATTTCTCTTCTTTTTGAACCCAGCATTCCAGATTAGTTGGGCCAGGAAGGCGCACTTGTTCCAGAGTAGAACGGTCAAGTATCTTGATTTGACACAGTTTATATTCAGTGATGCCAAATGCAATGTTTAGCTTTGCAAGGTATTGTGGAGTATTTGAGGGGTAGAAAATGGAAGTCAAACATCCCCAGGAAGGCAAGCCCCTTCCAGAACCTGGCTCACATGAGGGGGACAGAGGGTGGAGCATCAGACCGTCACAGATGAGCGGAGTCCACCCAAAATCCAGGGGGCAGGGAGTGGGGCTCAGGCATCTCTGGGGAACATCCCAGCTCTCATTAGGGTTGGGAGAGGGGCTTGCTCCCCATCTCCAAATGGCAAGCGCCTCCAGATCACATGAAGAGGGGCAGGGAGAGACGGGCTGGGGCCCCCATATCATGGCGCGCACACACATGTGCACGCACACATACGAAGTGAATGTGGGTTCCTATTTTCCCCATCACGCATTCCCATGTGTTCCACCCCTTCCTTCCCACTGCCTCTATAGTCTCCATCCCCTCTCCATCTCCTGATCCCCCAACCTCTCCACTGTTCCCACATAGTCTTTTACCCACATAGTCATCCTCCCAGAGAGCATTTGCTTGTGTAGATTATTTTCTTTTCAAAAAATAGTTCCAGTGCCTTCTGGATATTCTGCTGTACTCAGATTACATTTCCCCAAAATAAAACCAAAACCATACCAAACCGTTGACAGAGGCAGACTGGGACAAGTTTCCCCTGTTTTAGTTTTAGATTTCTGCCCTAGATAGGATTAAATTCTGTGCCTGTGGAATGATTGTAATATACCATTAGAGCCATATGGGTCCTGTGTTATAGAGAGAGTTTTCCAGGCAGTTGGCCTGCCTCTCTGCACATGCACAATGTAATCGGTTTGGTGTGTGAGCCTTAGAACTGCTTGATGTGCGCTTAACTGGAGAACCAAACCTGTTTTCAAATAAAATTTTAATTTGCTATCCCCCTCATGAGTCCATGCACTCTGTTGGGGTAATCCTTGAGTGTTGGAGACCCTGGTGTGATGGTCTGAGCCCTGGTTTGATCTCTATCTGCGTGGGGGGCAGGGAAGCTTTGCCAGACTAGGTCAATTTTAAGAAAAACTGTTTTTTTCCAGGGGGGTGTATTTCTGGACTCCCTTGGGCAAATGGATTACTAACCCTGCCCTGAGCCCCATGAAGCATACCAAATTTCAAGACAATCCAAGTTACCGTATGGAATTTGAAGCACTTAGAACAGTCAAGTTTTAAACAGAAAGCTATTACTCTGCTGTAATTAACAATGTTGCAATCGGATGGTTTTAATTTACCTGCAAAGTTAGTAATTTTAAATAAATATTCCCCAGCTAAGGACAGATAGATGAACAGTTAAGAGAGGACAGAAGAAGCAAGGGGCTAGGGATACTGAAAGAAAAAGTGCTCTTTTATAATACTCTGGGGTAGGTGAGCGATGCTCATTGTGGTTCTTTGCTTTGGTAGGCAGAAACTCAAGGTCATATGAGATTAGGTTGGAATGGAGGGGGAGACCTAGTTGTTGGGAAGTTTTCTTCTCTCTCCTGGTGTCAGGAACCAGTGTAGATGGTATTGGATGAGCAAAGTCCAAATCCAGGATCATTGTGGGTGCGTGTTAAACCCAAGAAAGACTATTTTCTGAAGTTCGATAAGCTTTACACCTGGAACAGAAACTATAGCTTCTAGCCGAAAATAGAAATAGGACAGATGCAGAGCAAAAGAAACAAAACTGAGTATTATTATTATTATTATTTTATTGATTTATTTATTGGTATTACTGTAGCACCTAGGAGCGCTAGTCATAGACCAGGCCTCCATTGTGCTAGGTGCTGTACAAACACAGAACAAAAAGACACTTCTTTCCCCAAAGAGTTTACAGTCTAAATATAAGGCTAGACAACAGATAGATGTGGACAGGTAGATGGGGGAATACAAAGAAACAATGAAACACTATTGGTCAGCATGGTAGACAGTGGCCTAAGTGCACACCAGCGGCCTAATTGTTGTCAGGTGTTTTGTAGGCATCACAGAAAAGTAGAGTTTTGAGGAGGGATTTGAAGGAGAATAATAAAAGTATATAGCTTTGCAGATGTATGTAGGGAGCTCTTCCCAAGTATGAGGGGCAGCATGGGAAAAAGCAATCAAAGTGCTTGTTTGAAAATTTAACAAGTGGGCAACGGAGGTTGGCACCATTGGATTGGAAGGTGGGAGAGAATAGGAAGGGCGAGGGTAGGCCATGAAGGGCCTTCAAAGTGAAGTTAAACAGCTTATGTTTGATATAATAGAGGAGGAGGAGGCAGTGGAGATATGCAAAGAGAGGGGAGACATGTTCAAAGTGGTGGGCTAGGAAACTGAACTTTTGCATGTCTGTAAGGGCTTCTGCATTGATAAGAACAGGGCAAGATTGCATTTGTCAAGGCCAGAGAAAAGGATGTTGCAGTAGTCAAGACATGAGATGATGAAAGTAAAGACCATGCCCTCTCCACCCGTCATCCCCTGCCTCCTGGGTTATGGAACATTTTATATTTACCTAGTTCAGTGTTCATTGAAGTTAGTGGAAAGGCTCAAATTAATTTCAATGACTGTTGGATTAAACCCCATGTCCATAGACAACTACTCAGGTTTTCCATAGCAGCACTTTATGAGTTTCCCTGCAGTCTTTTAGCCCCAACAACTTTAACTCCTAAACACAGCAACCATGTTGGAACATAACAGGAATCCAGCAATCAAAACAAAGTTCCCAGTATATGATGGGTTCTCCTTAGTGTGATTTAGTCCAAGTGACTTTAAGTCTTTTCCCACAGTCATAGGATTGTAGTTCATAGACCTTATTAAATATGTTACAGTCTGTCTCCTTTAAGTTGTCAGATCTGTTGATTCCATTGTCAGAACACCTCTGCTGGAATTCTGAGGGCCGGAGTGCAACAGGGAATATGTTGTAGATACTGTTATATCTAAAATATTGCAGGTGCTAATCTGTTTTAGTAAAACAGCAGTTTGAGTTACAGACTTTGGGGCAATAGGATTCTTCTCATTCTGATACGATACAAGAAATAGCAGGTATACAATAAGCTGTTAATAGTGTACCACAGAAGTCATAGTATTTGAAATGAGTTTGTCATTCACACAGAGAGCTGGGTTCAAAGACAGTTCATTCATAATTCACATGAAGATATGAAACAGCTTGTGGTTCTTAGTGGAAATAAACCCTTTCTGTAGCAGAATGCTGCAGTTTGTCACATTTGGCACTTTAAGTTTGCAGACAAAATCAGGAGACCCAGAGTTCAGTGTACAAATGGAAAATGTATATTTTCCCCTAATGGTGGGAAGGGAGCTCTTTTTGCCAGGATGCACTGACATAAGAGAGACTGGAAGCTCTTTTTTGTTGCCTTTTGGGATAAAGTCATCCTGCAGATAAAGTTCTACTGAAGTGTTGGAACTTAGTGTTTAGTTTCATATATAAATTTCTCAAACCTAATTCTTAGGAAACTGGCTGGTTCCCAAGAGGATAGCATCTGAGGACTGGCTGTTTGTAAGAGTTTAATAATTCAGATAAGGGATGTTAGTGGGAGTAATTTGAGGGGATTTCCAATAGTAGGGAGGCAGGGTGGAAGTCGATTCTTGTCTGGACCAAGTACTGTGTTGCCTTCCCTTCTCCCCCTGCTGGAAATACTTACTGATCTCTATAAATTGTCCAAGACAACCTCCCCACCATTGGCTCCCAGATCAGGTGGGAGTCATGGGCAACTGAGGGTCAGATAGGAATACATAGAAGAGGAAGAGAACCAGCTGGAAGCTAAAACTGGAAGGCTGGCCATCAACACAAGTGAGATAGAGGTGGGAGGTATTCTGTCCAACTGTGGGGACTGACAAGGAGGATTTGAGGAGGGCTGATGAACAAGTAAACTTATCCTCAGTGCTATAAAGGTTAAACCTAACATAAGTTACAAAACATGCACCTGTAACTGTATGCTCAAAAATATTTGGGTGTTTTTGATGTTTATAATCTATTTCCCTGCATAAATTAAGACACAGGGATGACTCATACTTTGAAAAACTGGAAATTTGTCAGAACATAGCAATATAATCTTCAATTATATACAATATTGCAAAGTAATGGGAACATAGAAGCTTCATCCCCTAAAGGTAGATATAATGAGTCTTATTAATGCATAACACCATCTATTGTACAATCTCCAATTTGGGTCCCAAGTCATTTCAAGAAAAAAGAAGGGAAAATAACTTTGCAAAGTCAGAGGTAATTTTTCTGGAGGTTCAAAATCTGTATTTGCCTTTTGGTTTTCAAAATGATCTGAAACTGAAGCTTCATTTAGATGTCCCTTATTTACTTGTACTTTTTCTCCTCGACCCCTTAATAATTAACTTTTTATCCTGTTAATTTTCTAGCTGCACAACTGGCTAGATTAATGAACAATAATTTTATATAGTACCAGTGTGTGCTAGATGCTCATAGACAAAAAAAGAGGAGAAGGTCTCTGCTCCAAAGATCTTAAAGTCTAAGTTCCTGATCCTTCAAAGACTTATGCAAGACTAACTTAATATTAAGCATATCTAGTTCCACTAATGGCAATGAGACTGCTTGCATGTGTAAGTCCTTGCAGGATCAGGGCCTAAGAATTTCCAGGCATATTGTCAGTTAGTTTTCATCATAGATAGCCTCTCCGCTCCTAGTTACAGAGGGTTCTGTCTGGATTTTAAATTTTTCCTGCATTGTCTGCAACCTGAATTGCATGAAAAAGAACTGTTAGAAAAATAAAATAAACTGTTTCTTTTCATTGTCTACAGTATTCTATACAAATTCTAGAAATGGCATTAATGGTGAAAAGTTCATAACTTTTTAAAATTCTTGCAAGTTTTAATAACCTAAGAGGCCATTGTAGAGGACATGTCAGATTTCCTAGTAGTACTGTAGTTCTGCCTTTCATTAAATCACCAAGCATACTGAATAATGGAAAGCATTGTGGTGGCTTTGATTCTGTGAATTAAAAGTAATATGTTAATACCAAGAGACTAAGGATTGGTCTACACTATCAATTTATATTGGTATAACTACCTAACCCCTGGTGTAGACCGCTATATCGACACAAGGGCTTCTCCCGTTAACATAGCTACCGCCTCTTGGGGAGGTGGAGTAGCTCACCCGTAAGCATAGGTAGCGTCTTCACTAAGCGCTACAGTGGTAGATAAGCTCTAAAGTATTTGTGACTCTACTAAGGTGGACCCCAATTTCCAGAGATGAATGGCGAGCGGTGATTAGTACCAAAAAATTGCCATTTTTTGGAAAGCTTGATAATAGTAAAATGTTACTGCTATGAGCCTAAATGACATTATAGGCAAAATCTTCCTGAGAAAAGAGTTGTCATAGACTGTAATTAAGGAAAGGAGAGAACAGAAATCAGTCATGTCACATTTGTTCCCAATAACTTTTTTTTTCTTACCTTTCTGACCCAGTTTCACTATGAATGATAACTGTCTGATTTGAAAGGCTCTAATGTCAGCAGTTGAAGACTGAGAAGCATCTGGAGGGGAAAATAAACCTATAGCTAATGCAAAATTTCCTAAAAGCACAATGCAGCAATTTCAGAAATATACAGGAAATGACAGTTATGAATCTTTTACATTAGACTTTTTAGTCGCTTCACTTGTAAAATGTCAAGAATGTACTTTATTTTGAGCCAAATATGCTTTTTCTGCTATTCATTAAATATTTTTATCTTTTGAACGAGTGGCTACTTCTTGGCTATGTTCTTGGGGGATGCGCAACTCTAAAAGTGGTGTGGGGAGTTGGAAGTTAGGGAGGATGAAGTGAACTGGAAAGGAGTCATGATGGAGTTCAACATGTGAAAAACCTAAGTTCCAGGGGAAAAAAATATTAGCTAAGTCTGTATACTACAGTTCAAGGCTGCTCGGAGCAACCGTACTGTAACCTAACATCATCGTGAGTATTTAGTTTCCTATTAAAAACTAACAAACAAACAAAAAAAACCCCACCACCTCAGGCTGTGATTGTGCCATATTTTGTAAGCTAAGTAGGATTTGGCCTGGTCAAAATTGAATGGAAAACAAGGAAATCTGCAGGCTGCTGCTTTAAGTGGTGTTGGTGGTTCAGTGGGTGGCGTTCTTCCCAGGCCTTCTTGACCAATCTTCCCCGATCCTCCATATTGCTGGTGCACATCAACATTTTTCATCTTGTTTGGACATTCTCAAATGATTATGGAAAGGGTGCAACTGTGTGCCTGACTAGTAGAGTCCAGCACAAGTCACAAATGCAATCTATAATTAATTAATCACCTCCTTCTCCTACAATGGAACTACCAGATTAATCCCTTTTTCTACATACTCTTCTTACCCCGTGGATTTCTTGCCTCTCTAGGTAGTCAGTCCAGAATGGGATAATGTGAGGTTAGCTCAATATCAGTAGTATCAGTGTGTGGGACTGACAACATCATTTATTGCTGAGAGAAAATAGATGCAGAGTAGTGAGAAACAAATTTTTGCAATGTCATGGACCTCTGGTTTCCACTGGATTTAGGTGGACACCAACAAGTTCAGTGAGGCTAGGAAAACTCATTGCACCAGCAGCATATCAGCCCCATCGCCCTCCAGCAACATAAAATTCATTTTAAACACACAGCAATTAATCCTCTTGCCATAAATAGCTTCTCCAATCTCACATATCCTGCCCTGTCTTTCCATTCTGCCACTCAGAATTTCCATCAATGCAACTCTTTGCCCACCTCATATGGGTCCCAGATTTAGTGTTGCTGACTCCCACTTCTTTATTGTGAGTCTTGCAATATTTTTTTCTTTTAAAGTCCAAACCCTGGAGCTATGTGAATGCACAAGAATCTTTGCTTTCCTTTAAAAAACAAAAGGAAGCTTCTCTGCAATCATGAGGACCAGATAAGCTTGTAACCATGACCCCTACAGGTGCAAAAGCCAAAAAAACTCCAAATCTAATATTTTTAAAATCTCATGACTTTTAAATCAGTCTCATTTTTGGGGGACTCCTAATCATGATTTTTGAACACCTGGCATTAGCACCAGTGTTAACTTGGAACAGCAGAGTCTGTGTCCAAGTCTTTGGATTAGTGTCAGTAATGCCACGTGTGTTTTTCTCAAACAACTTATGATGACTTGTTTCCTAATAATAATACCTAGCTCTTATGTAGTGCTTGTTATCCATAGACCTCAAAGCATTTTGCAAAGGTCAGTATCATTATCCTCATTTTATAGATGGGGAAACTGAGGCACAGAGCAACACATCGCCTAAGGTCACCCAGCAGGCAAGTGAGAGCTAGGAATAAATCTAGATATTCAAAGTCCCAGTCCAGTTCTTTAGGCAATAAGAAATGCTGCCTCCCATAAGTCTGTTGAGAATTTTCCTAAAGAAAAACATGTTCTAGTATTTCTTCTAAACATCTTAAGTAAGGTTTATTTTTTTTCAGAGACTTTTAAAGTAGCTACATTTGTATGAAGTTGTGCAGTATGACGTAATTCAATTTAATTAAAACATTACTTTCTCTGTTGATGATGTATATATCTTTTGTAGCCACCAGTATTTCATTTGAAGTGAATGTTTATTTCACTTTTGTCTATAATATGAGATTGTTATAACAATGTGACCCTAGTTCTCTAGACCAGTGGTTCTCAAACTTTTTTTTCCGCGGACCACTTGAAAATTGCTGAGGGTCTTGGCAGACCACTTAATGATCTTTCCAAATGTTGTTTGTACTGTTAGCTAACTAGTGTAAAGTGCTTTGGATAAAAGCAGTATATAAACCTCTCCACCAATAATATTTAATGTTTTTTGTTCTACAAATAAAAGCACACAACTCATATTTTAATATCAGTAGTCTTACCTTTCTAATGTGATGGATGTGCCCTCACTTCCCCACCGTGGCAGCCCGTGAGCTGGGACTGGGAAGGAGGGCCATCTGTCCCCAGCAGCCGTAGCCCTGGAGCTGGATAAAGTCGCTTCTTTCTTTGGCTGCTGCAGCCCTGCATGTCCCAAATTCCCCCAACCCCTCTTCTCACCCCACTGCCCCCTCCAACCAACCCCTTATTCCCCCCAAGGCCACCACCTCACCTTACATTCTTCAGGGTCCAGGCACCTAATTAGTGGAGCCACGCCTGTGAGGCTCCACTAATTAGGTGGGTGCCCCTTCATTCTCTTGTGTGCGGCCACACAGGCGCACACCTGAGAGGGAACTATCTGCAGACCACCTGAATGGAGCTCACAGACTGTTGGTGATCCACGGACCACAGTTTGAGAAGCCTCTGCTCTAGAGAGGTAAGTATCTATGCTGATCCCCATTCTTATTCCTTTGTGTAGATTCCATTTTCTAGCTAAATTCTGTGCTGATTGTGACTTTACAGTGTGGTGCATGCTGGGACATTACCTTGGAGTGAGAGCTGGATGGCTGTAGTGGTTATGGTGATAATAGAAGCGTGGGGCTGGTAGCAGCACTTTATAGTAGGCCATATGCTGAACTGAATGTTTCATAGCCTGATTTCTGTGTGCATACATGGATCAAGTTGCTGGAATCTATTATATTACCTTTGCAGGTCAGTTTTGAGGCAATTATTCATGCCAGTAAGAAGTGACATGACTCTTCCACAGAAGCCAAAAATAAAAATATTTGTCCAAATTTGTGGTTTAACACTGAGATGAATTTGACCCAACTCCACTGAATTCATTGGGATTGACCCAGAGATTAATTTTGACCAGTGACATTACAAAAGCTTTTTTTCAGATCACACAAGGCTTTTCTGTGCAACTTTGCTTAAATTCTGCATTGCTTGAAATAAGCATAGCTTTGTGGGGAAAAGCGTCCTTCAGATTTTCGGATTTGCTGCCTGACTGACACAGCCTGATGTGTCTTATAACAACATGGCTTGTCATCTGAAAATAACTGAGAAAACAAAAGCAGGGTTCTGGAAGTTAATGCTAAAGAAACCAGTATTAAGAGCTGACCAAGAAAAATGCATGCTTTTTAAAGATGAATTTCTCTTCCCCCCCGCCCATTCCCATTCCACTTAACAAGAACAAAATAATAATAATAATTATTATTAATAATAAATAAAAAATCTGCATACTAGAAACTTGACAGATGATAAACCCTCAGTAGAGGAGACAGTTTTTCCACTGCCCATAGAGAGGAAAAGTACAGAGTATATTGCTCTGGCTCATGTCTAGTCCTAACTTCTTAATGGAGTATAAGACAAATAATTAATGAAGCCAGTGTGCAGATTCATAAGATCTCAAATACAATCACCTTATGTAGTTTCAGAGATCACTTATGGTACTTAGCAGCTCAGAGCCATTCATTCTCAATAATACAAGTTTTCTGGTTTTGTTTTTATCATCTAAGTCGCTATTTTTTGAAGTTCCTACTTTTTTAACTTCTTAAATTGCTCTTCTAACTAATGAACATTTGTGCGCGAATCCAGAAGAACACAAAACTAGAACATGTTCTCCACACCGTGTAATAGTTACATATAAAGATTTCCTGAAATAAATATTTTAAATAAATGATGTGGTAGTAATAAGATAAGTGGTGAGTCTGTGGAATTCACTGTCATGGGATATTACTAAAGCTGAGTGAATATTTGACTTTGAAAGAAAATTTTGATTCCCTCATATGCAAGACCCTTTCATGTTTGATTTCTGTGAACATTCAAGTACTTGAACTTTAGTAGTATTAATACTCTTAAAGTGTATATTTTAGATATTTAACATTCACTAAAAATTAATTTCAAATTGTACATTCAGCTATAAAATTTGCAGTTTCTTTGTTTATTTACATAGGTCATCCAGTCAAGAAGCATAAACAATAACTTATGTACCTAACCCAAAGCAGGGTAAACATTTCAGTTCTGTATATCATTTGACATTTGTGCTATTTACAATATGTAACTAATAGTTATTTCCTGATTGGATGACTTAGGGGTGCACAGTTGATAATTGGAATGTGCAGATGAAATGGTGCATTCCCACATTTTGCAGGTGAAATTTAGGTGCCTACATCTGAAAATTAAAAATAGCAGAAATATTAAAAATACTATTAATAACAAAACAATATTATGGTCAAATCAGTACTAGCAAGGTCATCTGATATGTGCTCCTTCACGACCACCCTGGATATTTTTTAAATAAATTATTGAAAAACGAACTAGAAAATATTACATTATAATCCGTTCTCAAAGTTTTTTGTTTTAAGTGAATGATATGTATACTAAAATTACCTATAATCAGTAAGGACAAATAAGAAAAGAACCACCTGTTTAACCAAAAGGTGTTTCTGTGCTAGAAGTATGTCCTCTTGTGAATAGAACCTTTCTAATTAGCAACAATTATTTCAGGATTTACATTGTAATTATCTTTTTTTCCAGAATGTATAATTTGGCTGAAAATGTTCCAGAACCTTTTAATAGATTCATAGCTTTTAAGATCAGATGCCAAAGCCAAATGCCCATTACAGTCAGCTAGCCTGACCTCTTGCATAATCGCATGGAGGAGCATCAGATGTCCAATCTGTGTGGAACCTTGCAAACAAAGAGAATGAATCAATAATACTAATATGTACGAATTTTTATTTTCAAAGCCATCTACAAACGTCAATGTTTCTAACTCTGAACAAGGCATATTATTGTTATCCTAATTTTGTAGATGAGGAAACTGAGGCCAAGATATTAAGTGATGTATCTAAAAATCACAAAGGCTGTCGCTACTGGGATTAGAAACTTTGTCTGCCAGTGAGGCTAGACCACACCTTGCTCAAAACAGTGAATTTTCTCTTGCTCAGTATTTTATTATAATGGTGTTATTTTGGTGCCCAAGATTCCTTTTGTTTTGGCTGTATTACTACCTATGTGCCCTTCTATAGTTGATGTCTCAGAAAGTTCTGGCTACCCATTTAAACCAACCTTCACCTTCCTTGCAAAGCTATTCTTTCTGTTGGGTGCTCACTTAGACTTCTCAGCATGGCTGTAGCAAGCTTAATTTGTTTCTGTGAAATAAGCTTCAGCAACATGTCAAGTCTGTGACGTCTGGGAGAAAAATAACTTCAAAACCCTATTAAAAACATAAACCTATAAAAATGTGTCATCTAGAAATATTTATTTTTCAATTATTTTGAAGGGCAATTGTTCTTTTTCGGCTCTGTGCATGATAGAAGTATGAAAAGGAGCTTTTTTTCTCTTAAAGTCTCCATCTAGTCAGCAGCCTGAGGGAGGGGATAAGTTCAGAAGGAAAATAAAGTAATTAAAATGCAAACAAAGCTTAAAAAGAGACTTTAGTCCGCCCCTCCCCCCCAGTCTCAAGGCTTTTGGGCTTGGCAAGCCTTTTTGTCCCTGTCTGAGCTGAATATTTTAGCATGTGGCTCAGCACCTCACACTTCTTCACCCTCCATCTTCCTTGCCACTAGACCATATTTTTTTCATTCAGTATATAATTTTCAGCTTGCTGCATTGATGTGACAATTTTCAAATTGTAGTAAGCACTCATTTGCAAGCTTGGTTTAGGCATGTTCTACAGTAATTTCATTTAATTGAAGGCAACACAGCTAAAGCACTTCCATTCCATAGCCTGGCTACCTCGTTTATTTCAACTTCTATCCTAACATTTTCACCTTTATTTTCTTTGTCAGCTGTATCTTAATGAAGTCTCATTGGCCCCAGTCCCTCTGCTAACATATTATTTAGTTTGTTAATAAAGCTCAGCCCAAAAAATGAAAGAATGTAAAAACACAGGTGAAAGTGAATCGGTCATTTGCTATCTGGGCTTCACTTTCACAGGCTCTTCAGGATTTTCTACTCATCAGCCCTAGTTAGAGATGTGTTATCTGTACAGAGATGTACAAAGCTTGGGGAAAATAAGATTGGTCTGGAACATTCATCCATCTCTTGAATGCAACCAGATTATTTTTTGAACAGTAGTAAAAGATTGGTAAATCAGCTTTCCCCCACCACATATTACTTCTGTTACAACCTCTCTTTAGGGGACTGCCTGGTCTTTCCACGTCTAGCACACCCAGCTGGGGTGTGATCAGTCAGAAGTGATTTTCTCCAGAACACAGATGAAAGGCATCTGAGATCATTAAGGGATATTTCCCTGCCAAATTTTAACTGTCTTCTCCACCAAATTTGGCACCAGAGCTAATGCTGTTTTTTTTTTTTTTTTTTTTAATAAATCAAACTTGGTAGCACACTTGGAAAAGTGTGGTGTGTTCTTCTCTTCTTAGTTCTCAAAACAGCTAAACTGGCTTTGTTCAAACTTTTGTTGCTTTTGGTTAAAAAAGAAAAATCTACCCTCATGCAGAGAGAGTCCAGATCTGGAAATTACTCATTCTGAGAGGAGAAGTTAGGGAGCCTGCATATGGAGTCTTACAATGAATATATTCGGCTGCCTTAACTTTAGCTGCCAATTATCACTGGCTATAATATATATATATTATATATATATATTAATTATGTTATATATATATTTAACATAATTATTCTTCCATTTCTTGTTTTCCTGTCCTTCAGCCTATTTAGTTTTTTCTTATTGTTTTATATTGGTGTAATTTTCCCTGTTTTCAATGTCCTTTCCTTATTCTTTTTCCATTTCCCTCCCTCTTTTTTCCCTCTTTAATTGCATTTTTTCCTTCCACCTCCCTCTTCCCTGTGTTTTTTGGTCTTTCCTTAATTCACTTATTTTAAAACTTCCATTTAACCTCATTTCTCTTTTAGTCTGTTCCCTTTGACAGTCCCTCCTTCTCCCATTTCCTTCAACTTCTGGTCTCATACTTTACTTCCACAAATATATTCACTTATCTTGTCCATTGTCACTCCATTCTAGTGTCTCTTCCTGCTTATGTCACAGTCCAGTGCTACATGTGTTTTATACCTCCTCTCTTTCTTTGGTTCCCCATTTGGCATCTGTTTTCTTTCTGTTACACGTGCTCTACTGTGGTGAAGGAATGCAAACAAGTGTGGTCTCTTTCTCTTGGGACAGAATTGGGAGAAAAGGCATGTTGCTTGATCTGTTAATTAATTCTGATTATTTAGGATTTCTAGTTAGCACGCTAAAATTTGATACGTTCTTGTGCCAATATCAGGCCCAGTATTCTCGAGTTTATTTACTTCAGAGCCCCGATGGGCACAGTAGTGACAACACCACTCACACTCTGGGAAGGCCTTTTGTAATTGCAAAATTTTTATCATCACTGTGATTAGTCCTATAAGTAAAACAATCCAAAGAAGTAAGGTGAAGTACTGCAATCCTGTAGCAAAGTCCTGAACCATTACACTTGTATATTCTTTAGGAGGATCTCAAAGAGTTGAGACAAATCCCAGTGTGACTCTGGCATGCCGATAGATAGCTCCTACAGCTTGACCCATAGCTGAATGTTTTATAGGCATTGGTATCCATCATGCATATACATGAGTGACTCCTCCCTCCTTCCTATCTTAACTTCCTCACACTCATAATATTGGGGTGTCCTTATCCTATAGGTTAGTATATTAATTAATTTAACCTTTTGTGCATGTATGTGAATTAATTACGATAGCTACCTGCGGTTAGGCATCTGCTGATGTTTTCCTCCAAAAACACAAACTGCCTTTTCGCGGTTACATGTCAGCAGTGTATGCTTAATAACTTGTGATTATTGCAAAACAAGCAAAAGTCTTATGCCATCTTGTGACTTAGGGTCACTGTTAGTTTACTTACTTATGCTAACTTCATTAAGCAACTTACTCCTGCTAAGGCTGTAAAGCCTTATTCTTATAGTAAGCATTTAAGCTAATGCTTATAGGCCAGGACCTGCAGGTCTCTTGTTTTCTGCCTTATTATTCTTATCTGTTTACCTTAGTTATAATCAGCATAGTGCTACAGGCAAGAGATTCCACATGGTTTATGTTATCCTGTGTGGTGAGGGTTTCTGTTGGGGAAAGATTGATGGTTTTAGGAGGCTTCCTGGTTGTGCAGGGATCACTAGCTTTCTGCTCCCGGGTAGAGCTGCTGAGTTATCAGATCAGTTTCTCTGGTTTATGACACTGGTAGGCTGGGAGCACAAGGTGCCTTGGCAAAATACGTGTGTTGCAGTCAGGGGAAAATATTTCTTGGTATTTCAGAGGGCCACAATAAACAGGCCCATGGGCCATGAGGCGGTATGAATACCAAAGATTTAGGCCATTGTCAAGAAAAGTCAGTGCTGACAAAACCTGCTCTTCTCCATCTCGTTTCACCTCTCGATAGTATGTACTTGGAGATGCAGTGGCACATTCATCCCCAGAGTAAGCCCATAAAAACTTTTATTTTGGCCAAATATCTTCAGTGTTGAGTGATGACAATAAGATGATGTAATAAGCAGAAGGATGCTAGCTAGTGTCACCGTTGTTGTGTGCCTTTCTTAAACAAATAAAATAAAATGAAACTTGGAACAGATCCCAGATTATACATCTGCTTCTCTAATTTAACATTTCCTGGAGTGAGGATGACCAGAATTGTCAAATACACTTATTTGCAGTGGGTGTACTGCTCCATCTGAAATAATGTACCAGATCGTCTAAAAATATGGCTGCCGGCTGGTTTGCTAACAAGCAAATATAAGATGAATTATGTCTGCCTGTTCCAGCAATGTACTGCTGAATGCGTGCCACTTTTTAATCCCTCTGCCTAATATGCCACCTGTCCATTGTTTAGTTTAACAGGTGTAGAGAGGGAAGGAGGGATGGAAGGAGGAAGTAAGAAGGATTTATTTTCTTAGCACTGCTTATATTTCCTCATTTCCTTCTCCTATCTGTGGGCCAAGTCCTATGAAATGCTGAATGCCTTTAACTTCTAGTGAAGTAAATGGGAGTGGGAGGCAGTGGGGCAGTGCCTCTCAGAATGTGGCCCTTGTGATTTGTTTTCCTGTTTTGTAATGTGGCACTAGATATTGCTGAGATAAAAGTAGATAGAAGCCTCAATGGTCATTTTGGGAGGTGAATTCTGCTTCTAGAACTTCCCAGCCTTCACTTTTTAAGTAATGGAATGGCTGGTTGCCTGTTTGCTTGATGGTATTTTGACCACACGTGCCGAGTAAGAAGAGGTATTTTAGTACCTGTCATGTTTTGTTTGGTCTGGGGGGCTGAAATAACCTTTGACAAGCCTTCTGTTTACATCTTCTTCACTTCTCAGTGCCGGCTGGCATGGTAGTAGAGAAAAGTGATTGTATTTAAGTGCTGTGAACTCTCATGATTTCATTGCAAGTTTTGAGATTTTATTTTCCTTAAATCCTTAGTTCCTGGAGTCAGTTGTGAGAAGCTAAGCTTTAATTTCTTTTTAAAGAAAGGGCATGTCCACATGGAGACTTGGTGTGCAACAAGCTTAAGATTTCCTTGCAGTTTCAACTGGAGAACGCACACTAGCCTGTTGTGCACTAAGTCACTATGTGGATCCGGCTAATGTGCATTACAAGCTTTGAAGTCACGGTAGCAGGGTCCATGTGGCCAGGTGGTGCTCAGCACACTAAAGCACTGTAGATTTACACCCTTCCGGGCTGTGCACTAACTGATCATGTAGACAAGCCCTAAGTCTCTAGCCCTTTTGGTTGCAAAAGAAAACTTGACCTGAGTGTCCTATAAAGTTTCAAAAAGCAGAAGGCCAAATAATATGAATCCCAAATGTGTGTGTGTGTGTGTGTGTGATATATAATTTTAAATCACGATATTTAAGCCAACCGCCACAAAAAGGACGTGAGGAAGCAAAGGTTAATGCTCACATACAAGATGACTCAGGACAGGTTTTAATGCATGCTAAAGTGTTCCAAAAAGGAGCTAGCTACTGGGTTCTGTGCATGATGGGGCCATGGCTCCTGACTGTGTGCCCAAGCCAGCAGATCAAACCCTTTGGAGCTGTGGAACACAGGGAGAATGTTAGCTGTGCCCTTGCCTGTTGCTCAAGGGAAGAGCTAAGAGAAGTATATTTCCTGTGGCGGTGAGAAGGGTTTTTTGTATAGAAGAGACTCCCATTGCCCGTTCTACTCCCCCCGATAAGCAGCATAACTATGCTTCTAGTCGTATATCACCAGTGGAAAGAAGGAAGCCACCTTTTTGGTAGCAAGCAGTAGCCAACTTTCAGAGAGCATGCTACACAATGATGTAGGAGAGGAAGTTTGGTTCAGGACACCAAGGTAGACCCCTTTGCTGATGAAAAATACAATGGGATCCTTATTGTCCATGTGGAGAAGCCACTGCATTTTCCCTTTGTTGCTGTTAGTTTAAAAGTTTCATTCAAAAGCCATTATGTTGTTAAACTGCAAGGAACTCAGAGCACGCCTACCCTGCAGCCACTACAGCAGCCCATGTATGGGGCTGCAGCTGTGCCCTTTATAGTGGTATAGTGTAGATGCTTTTTACACCAACGGAGGAGGTTTTTCCATTGACATAGTTAATCCATCTCTCCAAAAGGTAGTAACAAGCATTTTTCTGTTGACAGAGCCACATCTACACTGGGGATTATGTCAGCCTAATTACAGTGCTCAGGACATGAAAACTTTCACAGCCCTTAGCGATGTAGCTAGGTCGGCGTGGGCAAACTATGGCCTGGTGGCTGCATCTGGCCCTTCAGATGTTTTAATCTGGCCCTCGAGCTCCAGACAGGGAGCCAGGTCTGAGGCTTGCTCTGCTCCGCACGTGCCATGGCTCCGTGTGGCTCCCGGCAGCAGCGGCATGTCCCCCCTCCGACTCCTATGTATGGGGCAGACAGAGGGCTCCACACACTGCCCCTGCCCCAAATGCTGCCCTCACAGCTTCCAGTGGCCGGGAACCGTGAGCATTCATGACCCATCATACAATTTCAATACTCAGATGTGGCCCTCGGGCCAAAAAGTTTGCCCACCCCTGAGCTAGGTCAATCTAATTTTTACATGTAGACCAGGTCTTACTTTATGTGCCTTGGAAGGTAAAGGGGCTGGGTGGAGCTTGCTGGGATTTGAACATTGGCCTCATGGACTCTAGGAATTTCAAACCTGAGACTTCTGACATCACAGCTGTGTTGATAAGGGTGTGAAGAGCTGTAGTCCCTGACCAACGTAGCTATGCCAGCTGAAATCCCTAGTGTAGTTGCAACTATACAGGCAGAACTGTGCTTTTATGGATAGAGCTTGTTTTGTTCGTGGGGGGTGGTTTTATTGTATTCCTATACTTGTCAAGCGCTCCTAGTGTAGACATGGCATTAACCTACTAACCATTCCTTCTCACAGTGCTTAAACTATGTGATTCAATACGTAACATTTTAGGTGAGGAAATCTCTTCTACAAGCTAATTCTGAACAAGCTGTCAACATAGATTTAAAATTAGGCCCCTACTGAATTCACAGCCATGAAAAACACGCCCCGGACTGTGATATCAGACCTTCCCCATGAAATCTAGCTATTGGAGGGGAGGCGGAAGGGGCAGGGTTGGGGGCTCATACCATTCACCAGGCACTAGGCTGGGGAAGGGCAGGATTTCCTCTTCCCCTGCATGGCTGCTTTTCGGGGGAGAAGGGGAGATCAGACCCACCTCCACCTCCGGGTATCTCCCCCAGCTGAAGGAAGCCCAGCTCTGAAGGCAGCACAGAAGTGATGGTGACAATCCTGCGACCTCCCAACCATAGCTTTGCGTCCCCCTTCTGCCCCCTTTTGGGTCAGGACCCCCACGGTTACAACACCATGAAATTTCAGATGTAAACATCTGCAAATGTGAAACTGACCAATTTTAAATCCCTCTGGCTGTGAAATTGATCAAAATGGTAGGGTTCTAGATATAATGAAGGTGTAAGAGATCTCATGAGGACTAATATTAGTTCCACCATATTTATGTGCTATTCAGGAAGATACTATAAGCTAGGTGGTATAGTCTCATTTTTCCTAGGGATGGATGTGCAGTAAAATTCTCCAGGTACTCATCAGAATTCAAGGCATAGGATCATTATTTCTTTCCAGATACCAAGCCCTTTTTATGTGATATCTAGAGAAGTAGTGATCTGAAGAATCTGGCTGAAGGATATGGAGAGGTGTGTGTGTGTGTAGTTTCTTACTGGATCTCACAATTAACTATCCTTGGAAAAACAATTTTCAGATAAATTATCAAACCTACACCTGGCCATAATGGGGTAGATATCTGTAATGTGGATGTTATGTGGGAAAGTTGTGATGTTTTTGTGGTGAGATACAAGTGGGGGAAGTGGAGAAAAAGGATGTTAACTAACAGAAAAAGCAGGCTTGTGTAAGTCATTTACATAAAAATTTTGCATTTATAGTGTTGTGCATCCTGGAGGATCCTATGGAACTTCACGTGGTTCTTCTGTAGAGATCATTCAGCCAGCACTGTTGTGGGATGTGGCATTCATTCTGCACCATCAACATTATATAATGGGATTTTCAGGAGGGAAAATGAAGAATAATTTCTCCAGTTGAAACTGCATGGAAATCATAAGAAGACTGTATGTAATTATTCAAGCTAGATTTTTGAAAAGGGATTTTTAATAAGTGGCCATGGCTTCAGCTTTGTGTCTGCCAGATTGTCCGCATTAAAGGAGATCTCAAAGGCATCTTCTGTATGGAAATGTGTGTATCTCATGTTGCTGTTCTTTCTCTCTTCAGACCATATTTAATCTCTTCTAATTTACAGAGAAATTTCTGTCTATAATTACTTATTTTAAAGAGTGCAAAGAACATTCTCTTTCACTCTGTGTGGAAAGATCTTGTGGCTCAGGATTTGTGTCTTGCTCTTAGAGATGGGCCATACCTGGCAAAATTCAGATCCTGCTTTCAGGCCACCCAAAGTTCAAGGTTCTTCGGATCCCATGTTTTGGTTCAACATCCGTAAATCAGATTCGGATCTGAGTTAAGATTCTGAACCTTCTGTTCCCCTTGAAAAATTCAGATGGCTTTGGTTCTGGGTTCAGTTCATTTGCTAAGTCTACTTGCTATTAAGTCACTTTCTTTTTTGCTTGAAACATTGTGTTTTGTAGAAAAATCCTGCCAGGAAGAGGTAGCTGTTTCATGTTGTTAGTGAGTAAAGCTGAGGCATCAAATGCCCTTCTTAGGGCTTAGTCAAATATTCAATTATTTTTGTTTTTTTCTAAGGAGACATTGGTAAGCTTGCCAAACGAGCATGACTTAATTTGATTGCCAAGATCTGAGTGCCTCTTGAAATGAAAAGGCCTACTCTTCTGTAAACCTGAAATTAGATTACAATAATACTTCAAAACTGATGTAATAAAATTGCTCCCCGATAATTTTTGTTGCTATGAAATTTATTTTAAAAATCCTCTCTAACTTTCTTTGCTCTGAGTGACATATATCTTTGCACCTCAGGGCCCCGTTCTCTGACGGTTTTGTATATTGTTTACTTTATAAGAGGGACAGAGATGTAGGGCAGAGTGTGTGTGAGAGAAAAAAAACTAGGAAATTTGAGTTTCATATTAAAATATAACCATCTTCTGAGTAAGGTTCTCACAAAACTCAGCACTCACTATGTACCATGTCTTCACCCTTGACTCATGGAGATGTTCAAACCTGTTAATGTGCAAAGGTACCTTTCAGAGTGACAGTGCTGCTGTCTGCCTTCATTTACAATCTAGAAGCAGCATTTATAGCTATATTTCTTTTGTATTGGTCTCCTTTCACTGAGTGTCTGGTCCTTTGAGGTGCTGAAAACCCTCAATGCCTATTGAAGTAAATTGGAGTTGAGGATGTTCAGTACCTCACACGATTAAGCCCTATGTTAATCACCATATTATTATGACTTCCTCAAGCCACTCTGCTAAGTTTTGCCATTTGCAAAAGCAAATAAGCTGCAAACATAGCCATGCTTGGACGCCACACTTATCTGGCACTCCTTAAACCTCTCCTCCAAAATGCCTCTGTCTAATGCTGCTCTGTTTTTTCTATATGGGTACCTACTCTACCTCATACAAGTACTGATTGTTGGCATTATCCCACCTATCAAAAAGAGAGATTCTCTCTGAATACATACACCTCTACCTCGATATAACGCTACCCAATATAACACAAATTCAGATATAATGCAGTAAAGCAGTGCTCCGGGAGGGCGGGGCTGCCCACTCAAGTGGATCAAAGCAAGTTCTATATCACGCGGTTTCACCTATAATGCGGTAAGATTTTTTGGCTCCCGGGGACAGCGTTATATCGAGGTAGAGGTGTAGTTTGAATATTCTGTAATTCCTCAGTTTCCCTGATTCTAGTTCTGTTATTTATGTAGTCTGATTTTCTTTTACTATCATGGTGCCTATCCTCTCTTTAATATATAGATAGAATTTTTTACCCTCCAGAATGATTCACTTTATAGCTTTTCATACAGCAGAGCTAGATGTCTGAATGGAACTACCTGGATCACAGCTGGACACAAGATTGATTTATGTACAAAAGAAAGGGTGTATTTCAGGCTCACCTTTTACTGAAGAAGAAAATAAGATTTAGTAGATTTTTATTAGGTTGTGTTTTAATGTAGTTTAAGACAAAATTGCAGTTTGCTAAAACAAATAATTTGTAAAACATATCTGTTCTTAATTTCCATTTCTCTCTAAACGGTCCTTCTGCACATGTGGCACATGTGGACATGTGTGGCCAGGTTGGATGAACTTGATTGTATTTCCAGGCATATTAAGAAAGTGAGGCAAAATATCTGCTCAAATACTGAAGTTGTTCACCTACTTTTCTCAAAAGGCTTGTGCTTGGCATGGACATAAAAAGGGGAAACTTTTCATTGGAGACAGTCCACAGTCTGCAGGTGTGCCAGGCAAATATACACACGTGCTTATAATGTCAGCAACAATGATGCAACATCATAGTGGCACGTCACAACAATTGCATGAATAACTACCAAATTTACAATAGTGTATTTAGAGATGGCAGCATAACAATTATGCATGCAAATAGCATTTAGGTATCTAAATTCTTGCCCACATTTGTATGATACAATTATTACTCTACATATGTAAATTTTAAAAACAATAGTGTATGGACAATATACATTATGTCAAAGCAATTTTAGACCAAATATTAGTTAACTAAATTGCGTGTGTGATGGGTTAGATCACAGAAACCCCTTTGGGAGCTGCCACCTGATGTGCCAAGACTACCTCTGCTCCTGCTTTCCCTGCCAGCTCGGGACCCCAGCACCCCATCTTGCTGAGCCAGACACGCCCGTCTGCTCCAACAAAGACCCAGAATCTGCATTACTTGCCCTGAAGCTGCAGACTTAACTGAAAGCAGCTTACAGAAGTGTTCTTGTCTTTAATACTCAGATGCCCAACTCCCAATGGGGTCTAAACCCAAATAAATCCGTTTTACCCTGTATAAAGCGTATACGGGGTAAACCCATGAATTGTTTGCCCTCTATAACACTGATAGAGAGGTATGCACAGCTGTTCGCCCCACCCCCCGGTATTAATGCATACTCTGGGTTAATTAATAAGTAAAAAGTGATTTTATTAAATACAGAAAGTAGGATTTAAGTGGTTCCAAGTAGTAACAAACAGAACAAAGTGAATTATTCAGTAAAATAAAACACGCAAATCTATGTCTAATACAGATAAGATCCTCACCAGTTCCAGAATGCTTCCTTTTACAGACTAATCTTTTAGTCTGGGTCCAGTAATCACTCACACCTCTTGCAGTCACTGTCCTTTGTTCCAGTTTCTTTCAGGTATCTTTGGGGGTGGAGAGGCTCTGTCTTTAGCCAGCTGAAGACCAAATGGAGGGGGTCTCCCCTGGGCTTAAATAGACTTTCTCTTGTGGGTGGAGACCCCCTCCTCTCTTCTATGCAAAGTCTAGCTACAAAATGGAATTTTGGAGTCACCTGGGCAAGTCACATGTCCATGCATGACTCAGTTCCTTACCAGCCAAGCCACATTCCTGGGAAAGCCCAGATCTGGATTGGTGTTTCCAATTCACTCTTGGCTTAAGTGTTTCTTGATTGGACACTTACTGAGAATAGTCTTTTCTCAAGCCTTGGCTACACTTGCAGCTGTACAGCGCTGTGAGGTAAACCTGTCTTCGTACAGCTGAGTAGGGAAAAGAGCTGCAGTCTGTCCACACTGACAGCTGCCAGCGCAGTGGTGTGGCCACACTTGTAACATTTGCAGCTGTGTTGGGAGCGGTGCATGTTGGGCAGCTATCCCAGCATTCATGTGACTGCAACGTGCTTTTCAAAACCGGGGGGTGGGATGGATTGTGACAGGGAGTGTGCGGGGAGAGTGCTTTTTGGAGCATGTCAGCTCTCTATTTTGCAAGTTCCGAACTCCCGGCCCCCTCCTCGCTCATTCACTCACTCAAAGCAAGCTGCAAACTGTTTGCTTTTCTCTGTGGTACGAGCTTTGAAACCGGCACTTCCACATTCCTGCAGCCAGTCACAACAATGGAGAGGATTGGCCACTTGACAAGGTGATTAGTACAGCGCTGCAAGCGTTTACATTCACACACGTGAGTTGTAGCCACTCCGCTGCAGCTATTATTCCTCTCGGAGATGTGGTGTACCTGCAGCGGTGTACCAAGGGAGATACAGCGCTGTAAGTGCCCTTCCAGTGTAGACGGGGAGTGAGTTACAGCGCTGCGGGAGGCTTTACAGCGCTGTAACTTGCAAGTGTAGCCAAGGCCTCAGGAAGCTGACCAACTGCTTCACTACAGCCTACTTAGAATCAAACAAGTATGCAGCCAATATTCATAACTTTGAATACAAAAATGATACATGCATACAAATAGGATTAATAGATTCAGTAGATCATGACCTTTACAGAGATATGTTACATGACATATGTAGCATAAAACACATTCTAGTTGTTGTGTGTGTATATATATCTATATATCTATACACACACACACACACACACACACACACACACACATTCATAGGCATATTTCCATAAAGCCTTATGGGTGGCACCATCACAACGTGTGTGTGTGTGTGTGTTAGAGAGAATAACATAATGCACATATGTGATTTATGTAATGAATATAAAATGTGTATTTAGGTGCATATCCCACATAAAGTGGATGGAGCACTGGTCTGGGACTTGGGAGACTTGAATTCTATTCCCAACTCTGCCACAGGCCTGCTTGAGCAAGTTACTTCACCTCTCTGTTACCTCAGTTTTGCTGTCCGTAAAACGGGGATAATGATAGTGACCTCCTTTGTGAAATGCTTTAAGATCTATTGATGAGCGCTGCATTATTAGTATTATTTATTTATCATATGCTTTCACCACTTACACACCATATCTGGCAGGAATACTTAGGTCATTCCAAACTTGTGAGGCGCTTATGATAGCTGGCATTAAAAAAAAAAATGTCTGCCAGAGAGAGAGGGAAAGAGAGAGGGAGAGGGGTGTTCTTTTTCTCCCTGAAATGTAGAGTTCTATCCCCCCAAACAAAAACAACAATCCCTCCCCCACATAACAAACAAATAAGAAGCAAATTATCTTGGATGAGTGACAGGTTTCTTTTTGGGCTAGAAAGGGGAGGTTTTTCCCATTGGAAAGGGCAGATTTCTAGCTTCTCAGCTGGAAATATAACATTGGCTTCTAGCCTTGGGGGTGTGGGGGGGTTATGTATGAAAAAAGTATAATGGGTATATTTTTAGTGTTTATTGCTCATAATTTTCCTCTCCCACTGGTCTCCAGAGTTGGAATCCTGAGCATGAAATATGTGCAGATTTTGATTAGCTTCCATTGAAATCCTTGCATGCCTGCTTTATCAGTGAAGAAATTAAAAAAACAGTCCCAAGTTTGGAAAACACTTCTAAAATCTTTTTCTGTATGATGTACAGAATAAAGAATTCAGGATGATGTGGTGGTATGATGGGGTATACAAATCTCACCCTGACCAAGAAAGAGTGAATGAGTTGCTAAGGGTTCAGTCAGCCCCATCCTGTTACACTTACGATAGATGTCAGACTTAGAGGGAGGAATTAAAAAAGGAGAGCCCAGCTCAGTTGGGAGCTGGCTGGGAGGGAGTACAGGTGCAACCTGACCCGAGCATGATAGGACCCAACTACAAGTGTTGGGTTCAGTCAGAAAAAAGCCTGGCCCTGTTCTGATGACCTTCTCCTGCCTGTTGTGTTGGCTCCATGGTGGCTGTGTGCCTTGCTCTTGCCAGCCGCCTCACTGTGCTGTGTGCGCTGTGGCTTGAGTGTCCCTAGCAGCCGCAGCACCTTTCGCTCCACAGCACAGCCAGGGGTAGCAACTGGTAGAAATGAGGCATGCAGCTGGCGGCACATGCAGGCACTTCTGTGTCAACCCCACAGGCAGGATATGATGATGTTGGCACTGACTCAGGTTCAGGAGAAAGCGTCGAAGTTGAGTCCAAAAACAACTCAACCCTCTTGGGGTTCGATCAGGTTTAAAAACTAGGCCCAAGCAGACTTCCAGGAGGGAGAATAGACTTCCATCTCTCTCTCTCTCTCTCTGAGAGAAGCTTCGCTGGGGCCAGGAACTGACTAGAGACTGCTGCCTGCCAAAGCCTCCCTGAGGAAGGTTGGCCTGACGTGGGACTGTTTGATTTGCTACCAATGACTTGCTTGTTGCTGAGTAAGACTACTGCAGGTGGTGCTCTGCCTGAAAGGGGTGACATCCAACTAAAAATCTGTTGTCTTGTGCACCTGCCCAGGGACTCAGCAGTGGTTTGTCATGCGCCCAGGAGCAATCCTTTAATAGTTATGTGTAAAGCTTTTATTGGCAATTGTTTGGGTATAATCTGCAAAAGGAGAAGAGCCAAAGACTTCATACAGTTCACTAGGGACCTCACTATTGCCAATCTATTTTACATGGCAGGTGCTCAGATACTATGGTGAGGGACAGCAGTACAAAACCATAAAATAGATGACCTGCGTAACCCATTGTTGGCGTTGTCTCTTGTGTGGAATGCAGCCATCTCAATTTCATGCAGATAAAACCTTTATATCAAACCATCTCATCATGCATTCTCACGCTTTCTCTCTCTCTCTCTCTGTGGTTGTGTGTATGTCAGAAAAGCACAAAAACGTGTAGTCACTCATTTTATTTGAATCTAGGCATTCAGATAGATTCTTGGTGGTATCAGAAATCATATCAATAATCTTGTTAAATTATAGAATACAATTATGAGTCTGTCCTATGCTACTTGGGCACCTAAGACCTTCACTGAAATCAAGGAAATTGAGCGACATTGTGTGCAACAGACACAGGATTGGAATTGCAAAATACACAAATATTAGGTGTATAATTAGAAATAGATACTAGTGCATATTTATTACCTTCAAAACACATGGTCTGACCACTAAAATCTTCCATTTCTCTAGCGTGGACTGGTCAGGGAATTTCTGTTACATTCAGGTTCTCACAGAGTATTTCAGGGCTTTCAGAATAGTTGCCAAACTGCTCACTCTTGCTTTGCATGTCTTCAAAAGGCAGTGAACAAGGATGACAGAATTTTTAAAATACTGATTTCGGTTTTGGTAAAAGGCAGGAAGTTGCTTTTGCTCTGTCTGAAATTAGTTTAGATTAAAAAAAAATAAAGTCTTTCAAATATAAATGTTTTGAGAGCAAATGGTACACCAGGGCTAGTATTCTGACCTCTCAGCTCTCTGAAATGAAGTAGTTCTATTCACAGAGCAGTTGGTGGCATAGGATTCTGACCTTAGAACATCTGGCTCTCGCAAAGAAAGAGCACAAATGTTAAAAGTGCTATTGGGTAATTAGAACAAGAATGAAAAATAGGAGGTTTAATGCAAATATCAGGAGGAGAGAGATGCATACACTTTCAATGTTGATTTTAAAGTAGAAAAATTGGCAAAATCTAGAAACACCTTGTTTACTATTTTTTTTTAAAGGAATGCCAATGGCATTTGTGGTTCACGCTGCTTGAGTGATCCCATTCTAACTCCTGTCTTCCATTGTGTATAAATCTCTGCAACTTTTACCCTTCAGTCTGAAATTTTCCAGGCTTGGCCTCTGAAGGTGAACATTATAGAAAATTTGAGTGGAAATGGTTAAGACAATTTGTGTGAGATTAAAAAAATGTTTTGCTTATTGTCCTCCCTCCATGTCTTCTCCCCCCCCCCCCAATATATCAGTAGGACTACTTAATATGAAGACAAGTTACAAAATCTGGCCCCTAATCATTAAAATAGTGTCCAGAGGATTATCCTAAGCTTGTGAGGCATGACCTGACCATGTAGTGGAGCATCGGAAAGAAGTGGGGTTCAGTTATATGGTGCTTGAGAGAAAGAAGTAAGGCCAGAGACTGGGTTCACTCTGATAAACATTCTGTGTGCTCAAAAGCCACCTCTTAACATCTCCTATGTTCACTAATCCCACCACTCTTCCATGCACTACATTTTCACTTATTTTCATAGCTAGTACACCATTTAATAAATCAGGACAGTACCTAAAGGCCATGGTGATAGGTGCCTATAAGTATCTATAATAGATTTATTCTGTATAGTGCAGTGTACATGGAGATGCAGTATATGGAAGGAGAAGACCCAGCCCTTCCCTGAGTATAGTAAAGATGGGTAGGAAGTTTCCTTATACACACTCACCTGTGCTAATGCTGGGACCAATCTGGCCCTATACTTTCAAAAAACATACTTCCATTAATAAATTGGTCTCTGCCTGGCTGCAGCTAATTCAATATAGCTTTTCAATTGTGGCATCAGTGTACTGCATCAACATCCATTGGCCGCTAAATGCACACTAGCCACTACCTAAGATAGCTATAGTATAATTGTAAGACTCACATGGTCATTGTCTACTACAGTGAAAATATATCTGATTGATTTTAATATTGCATTAACTATATCCAGCAGCATGAGTTCAAAATAAATTAGGATGCTTGGATGCATGAAAAAGGGATTGAAAATAATAGAGAAAATATGAAAACGATACTGTGGCATTATGCCCCATATTCTTCATAGTAATATTATTATGATATTACTATGGCATAACTGATGTATTTTATGCAAGATGGGTCATGTAAGATATTGAAAAGGTTATGATTTACTGAATATGATTATCCTATTTGTATGCATGTATCATTTTGGTATCTGAAGTTAGGAATATTGTCTATGCATCTGTTACAAATGTGTTTACACCTGGGGAATGCCCACTAGGCAGAATGCAATCAGTCTAGATGGCTTGCTGGGAAGGGCCATTAGGGAGAACAATAGGTCTTTGAAGATGCTAATCTCCCACCTGGGAGCCTTGCTGAGCATGCTACAAACAGCCTCTGAGTCATGGCTGCCGTGTCCCTACAGGGGCATGTGACCAAGTCACCTGGTGCTGGACTCCATCATAGAATACTAGTGTTTTTCCACTGAAAGGCATGGGAACTAAAGTTGGAGACAAAGGGTTGCTGCCATATGCAAAAGCTATTTCGGGCAGGGGAGTAACATCACTGTGGTTCTTTACTGACTTTCTGCCCAACGGAGACTTTTGGAAACAAGGACTGAACTCAGGATAGAGGGATTTCTAGCCTGTGAAAGGAATACCTGGTGTTTTAAGCTGCAAGCCAGTGTGGCTGGCCCTGAAGAATCTGTGCAAACTGCCTTAGCTAACAATTAGGGTGAGAATTTGCTACCCATATCCAATTTCTTTAGTATATTAAGCTTAGATTGCATTTTTGTTTTATTTGCTAGGGAATCTGCTTTGATCTGTTTGCTATCCCTTATCACTTAAAATCTATCTTTTGTAGTTAATACATTTATTTTTTGCTTTGTGTAAAAAACAGTGTGCGCGGGAGTCATTACTTGGAGTAGAAAGCTGTGTATATTCCTCTTCACATTGAAGGAGGGTGAAAATTTCATGAGTTTACACTGTACAGTTCCCTGTGCAGTGCAAGATGGTATAATTTTGCGTTTACCCTTCAAAGGGGGGGGGATGCACTTGAGTTACTGGGCAGTTCCTTAGCTAAGCCTTCCCATGCAGAGCTGATATCAGTCTGTGTTTAGCTACAGCTGGGTGTGTCCCTACCTGTGCGTATGCTGATTGAAAGAGCAAGCTTGGAGAGCTTAGCAACTTGCCACAGCAGCACAGTGTGAGAGGGAGCCCAGGCTGGCACATCGGGGGTCTCAGTGATACCCCAGTTCCAGGTGGCACCCCGGGGGGAACCCATCACAGATATATTAAAAATGACTTCATTTGGAATACTGTGTCCAATTTTTGTTTTTCCTTAAAGAAGTGATAGCAGAAACTAAACAGGACCAGGCAAGATGGATGAAAATGTTGAAAATTGGTGAATAGTGCGATTTTTCAGGATATACTAACAGAGATAACAGATAATAAAGAAAAACTGTAAATGGGGATTTAGCTGAGGAATTCATATTGTAAAGGGCATATTAAAAATGAATTGCTCCCTATCTCTTATCCTGTTGCATAAGAAAAGCATTGAGTGACGTTAAAGGCAGTACTAATTGGAGTGGTCAGTAATCACTCCGAGCCAAGGAGTCTGACTTCAGTCAGTATCTGAGTTCTGACCGATAGGAGCCTCTGTATAGTACGACAACCTGTTCCAACTGGCTTATGCTAGAGCCTCTTGGAGGTACACTCCCCACACTAATACAAATAAATACTATTTATCAGAATTATGTTAATCTGTGGCATTTTCTGCCACAAGGGATCATCGAGACAAATATTGAGGCTGGATTATTTTATGATCGTTGTTAAATTGTGCAGCTAGCTGTGCAACCTAGAACAATCAGATTTATCTAATCTTATGATTCAGAGCACAGACTGAAGGCCTATGGAAATCTGAAAGGATTAGGTACATTATGGGTTAGGATTTGTTTATTTTATTTTTTATTCTAGGATTCTTGGGAGTCGTCGGGTATAGGCTACTGCTGGTGGGCAGAGTACTAGCCTAGAGGGACCCAATGGTCTGATCCAATATGGCAAACACTGTATCCCTATTATTGAAGGACTAGGACAATATTAGGTTCCATGTATGACATTGTAACTCTTAATACTAGCATAGTATAGAAATATATGAGAACACCCTTCAGAGTGCAGGTGTTAGGAATTTGTAATGTGTTTGTCGCTTGCTTTGCTTTATAAAAAGAAGTTCACTGGGTTTATTTTTCATCGGCACGACTGTAAAACCATATTGAATTTGAGTAGCTTCTCATTATTTTACTGAGTCATACTGCTAGCCTTTGAAAACACAGTTGACTGAAAAATCTGTGGTTGTTAACAGTCTGGGGGCATTTTTTGGCTGTTGTCAGAAAATCTAAACTTTAGTTTTCCTCCTGGAAAATGTAAATTCAGTAGCGTGGAAATCAGTCATTTTTGTATCTTCTCCCTCCCTCCCGGCCTCTGTTTTTCCCTTCCTGGATTATTCAAGCGTCTGTGCCTTCTATAGATTTTTTTTTTTTTTTTTTTTTTTTTGCAAAGCAGAAACCTGTGACATCTGCTTCTGGATGCTCTGATTTATAGACCGTTAACCAGCAAGTTGCTGTGCTGGCTCCATAGTGCATAATGACACATAGTTGCCTGAGGTGAAGATCTGGTAGGATAGGTAATAAATACTGGAGGGGGCCAGAACTTCTTTCTGAACTGTGTATCTGACATTGCTGAATAAAACACCTTGCTAAGCTAAGCAGCAAGCATGTCATTAGAGCCAATTAGGAGTTTACTTCTTTTGTGCTTAAAGGATTAACAGCCACGGTGTCTTTGCTATCTTAATTATTAATTTGCATACTTAAGGAATGCTGCTCTTTGTGTTGTTTTCTCTGAGAGTTAAAGGATTCTTAAATAGCTTGAGAGGCTATTTTGGTGGATGTTGACTGTATCTCTTCTTTAATTTGGCTGTATCTCTTCTTTAATTTGGGGAGAATAGTATTTAGTGTTCATATAGCTCTTCAGACATTCAAAGCATTATACAAACATTATTTAATCAGGTAACAGACCATTGATTAAATCTGAGAGATTCAAAGAATAAAATAATTTGAAGCCTTAAAGCTGAATAAAATAATTAATGCCTTCAAATCCTTACCAGCAATTTTTGTTTTTGATTTGCTGAAAACAGACTTCTCAGTTTTGACAGATGTACTGTCTTTGATTTAGTTTATATATATATATTTGTAAGCGGAGTCAAAAGAATGTAGCTTGTAGTGAGCATGTAAGCTTAAATCTTACAGTGCACGACCACCATATCAAACTGCCTTTGTTGTCGTCCCCCCCATGTTAAAATCAATTAAATATAGCAGAATTGTGAATTTCACATAGACAGCCTTTTAAAGTAATTTTTATCTTCTAGTTAAGCTCCCCTTCTTATCCTGTGGTATTATGCACAGAAGCTTCAGAAAATAAGACAGAATCTGCATTTAAATAGGCTTGTCTGGTCTACTAGTGACTCATATTAAGGTGCTACTCAGCCAACTTAAATGTTTGTAATGGTTTTCAATATTAGCCCTGTTTTTCATATTTTTAAAAACCTAATCATAAAATGTTCTGAACCAGGAAGCAAAAGCATTTTTTAATGTTGAAGGATGGCCCTTTTTTCTCCCTTAAATCGGGGGAGGAAAGAATTGAGTTTGTTGCTTTTAGATACCTTCTGTGCTCCGTTTTTTTTTTTTAAGACTTAAAAATTAAAATGACCATGCCTGTCAAATCTTAAAATGACTTCATGTGCATGTGTGAAGAAACAATTATCTATAGGGACTGTTAATATCCCATTATGGAACATGAATATATATAAAATACACAATGTGTATTCACAGCACGTTACAGTATTTTTTAAAATTTGCAAATTATTCACTTACAAAATAGACCATAATGTCTCTTTTGAAGCCCTGATGCTTTTCCTGTGTTTGTAATCCACAGATTAAAGCACCCTAAATAGGAAGTGACAGAAGCTGTTATAGTCTATTATGCCAGTAATCCACGATTTAAGAGTCCCTGGGAGCGTACCTTGGTATGATGGACCATAATAGCTGAACCAGCATGTCAATGGTCTGCAGATAAAATTGTGTTTTATGCACTTCCACTAAATGATATCCTGTTCTTATGGGAAAAATCCTACCAAATATAATAGTGATGAAATAAAAAAAGATTATATAACTAAGTGATAGTTTTCTGTAGAAGCTATTGTAAAAACCCGAGAATCTAACAGGGACCAATTTGTTTTCAGTAGTATTTTTAATCATCCAAAAAAATTGGATATTTTGCTATTGAATTCAATGAAATGGGTCACAATACTCCCAGAAAGGTTATTTTATTAAATTTTATAGGATTTCTCATAAAAAATAGTTTTTCATAGACTGACAAAGAACAAAAGAAATTAACAAAATATAACTATTTACACTTCTGGAAAGTGAAGACAAAACGTCTCAGATTTGCTAATGTAAACACCAACATTTCAGATAATTGAGGCAACTATATCTTTGTGAACCACTTAAACTTAAAGCAACAATTATTTTTAAAACATCTACAACTGACTGTGGGCACAAATGATAGCACGTAAACTTTTACTAAATAGGACCTGCAAATCAAGTGGTTAAAGGTCTAAATGCTAACTCCCTGATTTGCAGGTGCTATCTGGTATTTCCAGGGCACAAAGCTGTAAACATAAATGGTAGCATTTACACCTATCTAAATTTCGCCGTCAGTGCTTTGAAATGTTGGTGTTTATATTAGCATAGCGGATATGATATATTATGATAACTTCAATCTTCAGAGTTGCTCTAATGCTAAAGGGGAAGCTCACTAAAGTAACTCTGTTGCTTGTTCAACTTTTTCTTTATAACATTTTTTCACTGTGTACTTTGAGCAAAGCTTTTTACAGCTCATAAAATAAGGCTACTCAGTGCAAATTTAAGTTATGAATTAAATTTGAAGAGAATTCAGTACAGACAGTTGGCAGACACATGGATTTAGAGAAGCTGCTGTGGGAGGTTTTGACTAAAGCTCTCTGATGTATTTGCTACTTAGGGAGAAGTAAGAAACTCTCTGATACAAATGATGAGTTGGAAGGATGTATTTTAATATTTAATGTATATCTAGACAACTGAAACCAAAGAGGAATATGGGCTAAATGCCGTTCTGTTTTGCTTTTATCTGTCTTTCTTAGGTACTTATATGATGTCCATTACTATAGTATGTGAGCACTCCAATTTTTAATGTATTTATCCTTACAACGCTGGTGAAGTAGGGAAGTGCTATTATCTGCATTTTACAGATGGGGAACTGAGGCACAGAGACACTAAGTATCTTGCCAAGATCACAAAGAAAAACTGTAGTGGATCAGGGAATTGAATCTGGGTCTCTTGGGTCCCATGCCAGCATTATAACTGATTGATCCTCCTCCTGTATGGTAGAGTGGGTATTGTCTTTAATTAGTATGAGCGTGTGTCTTCTATGAAAATTCCTGATCAGCGGTAAAGTGCTGAAGGGCTAGTTAGGGACTTTCACAGAAGATATACACTTCAAGTTCAAGATATACAGTTCAAGCTGCCACCCTAATAATTTCTCTACTAATATAGCCCTTGTAACTGTGGAGTTTCAGTGCCACCCAAGTATTTATCAATTTATTTATCTTCAAAACCTCCTTGTGAATACAGAAGAAATATTCCCATTTTACATTTGAGGAAAGAAAGATAAAGATCTGATCCAAAGCCCATTGAAGACAACGGACTAACTTTAGTAGGCTGTGAATGAGACTTCAAGTGACCTCGCCAAGATTGTATACAGACTCTGTTGCAGAGAGTGGAATTCAAGCCAGATCTTTTGAGTCTCAGTTCTGTTCTGTGTTAATTTCAAGACCAGCCTTTCCCCAGCAGACTGCTTGAAACAGGCTTTGATCAAAGTACTTTGAACTATGCTCAGAATGACAATTGCAGTTCTTGTTTTCCTCCTAAATAAGTTTCCCAAAGAGAAGGAAAGAACAGGACCAAAAATGAGTGAAACATCTAGGAAATACAGCTCTTCAGGCTTGAAATTTAATCCATCTATCCAATTTCAAGCCTGGGGGATGTCATAACAGAGACATAATGTTTAGCTAAACTCAAGGGACTGAGAAAGCAGGCCAAAAACTTCTATAGGCACTACAAAGACTGATTCAGTCTTCTCTTCTGTAATCAAGGAGATAGCGATACTTCTTGATGAATATTTTCCATCTGGACGAGAAAACACTCCTTGCCCAGGAGAAATTGCGGCAACATCAGCTGCTTTGGGTAGCTCTTCAGACTCCACATGATTTGTTAAGCAATCCTAGCATGAACAAGTGCACTGACAGATGTTGTCCTTCTCAAAACCAAGAAATCTGACTAAGGACTTCTCTCTAGAAAATTTCATTTGGTCCAGACTTAGGACTGGTCAGGGCCGGCTCCAGGCACCAGCCCACCAAGCTTGTGCTTGGGGCGGCACCTGGAGGGGGGCGGCGGGACGCTCCGACTCTGGCCGCCGGGGAGAGCAGAGCTGCAGGGGGCTCGCCGCCGGGGAGAGCAGAGCCGCTGCAGGCTCGCCGCCCTCCCCCCGGCACTCTGGCCGCCGGGGAGAGCGGAGCCCCGGCAGGGCTCGCCGCCCTCCCCCCGGCGCTCTGGCCGCCGGGGAGAGCGGAGCCCCGGCAGGGCTCGCCGCCCTCCCCCCGGCGCTCTGGCCGCCGGGGAGAGCGGAGCCCCGGCAGGGCTCGCCGCCCTCCCCCCGGCGCTCTGGCCGCCGGGGAGAGCGGAGCCCCGGCAGGGCTCGCCGCCCTCCCCCCGGCGCTCTGGCCGCCGGGGAGAGCGGAGCCCCGGCAGGACTTGCCGCCCTCCCCCCGGCACTCTGGCCGCTGGGGAGAGCGGAGCCCCGGCAGGGCTCGCCGCCCTCCCCCCGGCGCTCTGGCTGCCGGGGAGCGCGGAGCCTCAGCCGGCTCGCCGCCGAGGAGAGCAGAGCTGCAGCGGGCTCGCCGCCGGGGAGAGCGGAGCCCCGGTGGGCTCGCCGCCCTCCCCCCGGCGCTCTGGCCGCCGGGGAGAGCGGAGCCCCGGCAGGGCTCGCTGCCCTCCCCCCGGCGCTCTGGCCGCTGGGGAGAGCGGAGCCCCGGCAGGGCTCGCTGCCCTCCCACCGGCGCTCTGGCCGCTGGGGAGAGCGGAGCCCCGGCAGGGCTCGCTGCCCTCCCCCCGGGGCTCCGGCTGCCAGCAGAGCCGCGGCGGGCTCGCCGCCCTCCCTCGGGCGCTCTGGCCAGTCGGGGAGAGCGAGGCTGGGCTCGGCGCCCTCCCCTGCCGCACTGGGGGGGGTGGGGCGGCGGCGGGAGGCTTTTTTGCCTGGGGCGGCAAAAAAGCCAGAGCCGGCCCTGGGACTGGTGTACTCTGGGAACTTACATCAGCATAGCTAAGTCTCTGGGCTTGGCTACACTTGCGAGTTACAGCGCGTTAAAGGAGCCCCGGGTGCACTAGCTCACTTCCTGTCCACACTGGCAAGGCACATAGAGTGCTCTGACTCCACGGCTAGAGCGCTCCTGGTACTTCACCTCGGCAAGTAGAATAACATTTGATGCGCCCCTGCTGGAGCGCCCCAGCGTCAGTGTGAATGAAGTGTTGCATTACTGTGCTCTAATCAGCCTCCGGAAACATCCCATAATCATCTATAAGTCAAGTGGCCACTTTTGTCATTGTTTTGGATATGCCCTTTGAAAGCACCATTTGACAGCCGGCATGGTTATCTGCTCTGAGACAAAGCAAACCATTCCTGTGGAATGCTCTGTGTGAGACAGAGAGGCGGGGGGGGGGGGGGGTGAGAGGGAGGTCTGCTGCTGTCTGAACTTACCAGACAGCATGCTGACATGCTCTCAGCCCCTCAAAAACCCACTCTCTCCCCCCCACATACACACAACACACTCCCTGTCACACTCCACCTCACCCCCCTCATTTGAAAAGCATGTTGCAGCCACTTGCATGCTGGGATAGCTACCACAATGCACTGCTCTCTGTGGCCATTGCAAGAGCTGCTAATGTGGTCATGCCAGTGCGCTGTCAGCTGTCAGTGTGGACAGACTGCAGCACTTTCCCTACTGTGCTCTATGAAGGCTGGTTTAACTCAAAACGCTCTACATCTGCAAATGTAGCCATGCCCTCTGTTTCTATCTAGCTTGCACTCCCAGAGCAGGCACTATAGACAGATGGGTGATGGACATAGCCCAGAGGGGCTATTTGATAGAACTGTACAAGACATTTAGACACAGATTCATTCTATTTCCAATTTCAAACACCAAGGAAGCATCGGGGCATGAAGGAAGCCATACAGCATCTTCAGATTGAAATGTCAGAACCTGTCCCTGTTAAGGGACTGGAAAATAGAGCATAGAAAAAGAGTACAGGGACTGTTTATCATTTAAGGCTGGAAACAGGATGACAGGAGGGAAACAGAGTAGTAGTATTTGATCTGAGACACCTGAATAGATGCATTAAAAGAACCCACTGCCCCCTCCCCAATAAACAAACACCACTGACACCACACACGGATAAGTTTCAAGATGTAGGCTCTCAAAGCCACACTGGTAGCCACTGGAGGCTTATGGAGGACTTATGGTCTTGTATAAACCTGAAAGGCTTATATTCACGTTTTCATTCACCATCTGTTTTCTTTGCTTAGCTTATTGATGGAAACAATTCTAATACCAGTCATCACCAGTGGTACTTCACCGGGGTCCTGGAAATACTAATTGTAGGCCTCTACACCACTAATTGTAGGCCACTAATTGTAACTGGAGATGCAAATTTATCCCTTTTTGGATGTCTTACCGAAATGAGCACAGATACAATGAGATCTGTCCATTTTCTGGCATATTGTGGATTTGTGATGGGAAGAAAACCCAAATATTTCCAGTGCAGTCAATCATACATGATAGCAAAGATATGTTATCAGGTAATAAAATGTTCATATCAAGGGGACTTCAGCAGATGATCAAGTCTATAAAGAAAGTAAAATCTGAAATGACAATCTAATCCCTTTTGGCTGATTGAGAGTGTTGATCTCATGAACAGACATGCTACAATGGCTGCAACTCATAAGAAACCTCTGTAGAAATTCCTGTTTAATGAATTTGTAGATTTTAAGAACATAAAGGACTGTGAGGGTGACCTAGTTTGACATCTCTCATAATGCAGGCCACAACATCTCTATTTTAACCATCGGCTAAGGTCAAGGCCCCATGGACTGTTCTCCATTTTCTCAGCTGGTGGAAAACAAGGAACAGATTATTGAAAAAGAAAATACTGTCAGGCGGCCAGACAACACATCATAATGGATGTTTAGAAAGATGGGATTTTGAGGGAGACATTGGCTCCTCATTTCAATCCAGGGAATATGATCTTGGAAGGAGAAAAAGCACAGCATTCACTCGTTAGAGCTCAGAATGATTGGATATGGTGTCAAAGCATTGTTTCACTAAATGGTCATGACAATCCATACATCTGCCATAGCTTTATATAAACAAAGCAGAACACGATCGGCACTGTTCAAGAAAAAAGCTGGCTGACAACTTACCATAATGGATCTGTAGGACCTAATTTAACCAAAGAAAAGAAACAAAACTTTCAGGTAAAAGGTACCTGAGGGGAATTGAAACTGAGTTTTGGTTTTTATTTTTTAAAGACAAGGATGCACCATTGAACTAGAATGTCACTATGATTTACTGTAGGGACTTTTCTCTGAAAATATATGCCCTTTAAGGGCATATCTTGCTGTTTTTCTGCAAACTACAAGGCTTATATACTGAAATATATTTTAAAATGGTAAAAGAATGGCCTGATACCTTAAAAAAAGTCCAGATTCCTTTGTATTTTAAAATTAAAGCGGGGTAAAAACCTCTTCCTTATCAGAATATAGAACAGGGGTAGGCAACCGTTCAGAAGTGGTATGCCAAGTTCACTGTAATTTAAGGTTTCGCGTGCCAGTAATACATTTTAACGTTTTTAGAAGGTGTCTCTCTATAAATCTATATTATATCAACTATTGTTGTATTTAATGTTAAATAAGGTTTTTAAAAATTTTAAGAAGCTTCATTTAAAATAAAATTAAAATGCAGATCTTATCAGTTTAGTGTGATCCTTGCCCTCGCTTTTCCTTGCTGAGTTTTCCAATGTGGGCTACAGCAGGGGTGACTGAAGAGCACTGGGTCGAGGCCAGAAGCATAGCCCCGGGCTGGCTGGCAGTGGGCTGGGCGGGGCCGGCGGCTGGAACCCCAGACCAGCAGCGGGATGAGCCGCTCAGCCCGCTGCTGATCTGGGGTTCCAGCAGGGGTGAAAGTAACTTAAATTTCTTACAGGTGCTGTCATATTGCAACCCCCCTCAGGGGGAGGAGCTCAGGGGCTGGGGATGTGTGGATGTGTGGGGGAGCACTCAGGGCAGGAGGTTGGGGTGCGGGGGGTTCAGGGCAGGGCGTGGGGATGTGGATGATGCAGGAGTCAGGGCTGGGAGCATGGGGGGTGCGGGAGTCAGGGTTGGGTGGCATGAGGGGCTCAGGGCAGAGGGTTTTGTGGTGTGTGTGTAGGGGGGAAGTCCTGGAGGGGCGGGGCCTTGGGGCTGGCCTGGGACAGTCCCGGTTGCAGCCGGGTTACCTGGATGGTGGATGGGTCCTTGCCCTACGCCATTCCTGTTCCTCCCAAGAGAGCTGTGGGCCAGCTGTGTGGGGCACTGCATCTGCAGGCAAATGGGGGGCAGCGGCAGAAGACCCCCTGGCCTGCCACTCCCTTCCCCTTCCCCCCCAGGGTCCGCAGCTGTGCACACCGCCGGGTCGGCACGTGCCTGCAGTGCCCTGGTATTCAGCCACAGTGGCGAGATAGGGGCAGCAGGACAGGCTGGTACGCAGACACCTCCACCGCGCCTCCTGCTGGCCCCTTTCACTTTCCTGACTGCCTGCTGCTTAGTCCGGTGCACGGGGCTGCCAGCGCTAGCCTGCAGGAGAGTTCTGGCAGCCAGCAGTACCCCAGCTGGGAGTGCGCCATGCGCCGTGCCTCCACCCGCAGCGGAGTGCCCCAGCATCGGCTGGCTCCGAGCATGCATGCTCCGCCTTACTTTCACTTCTAGGTTCCGGCTGCCGGCCCCTTGCCAGCCGGGGTCCCGGCGGCCAAGACTTCGGCTGGCAAGGGGCCGGCAGCCAGAACCCCAGAGCAGCAGCAGGCTGAGTGGCTCAGCCTGCTGCTGGTCTGGAGTTCCGTCCACTGGCTCCTGCCAGCCGGGGTTCCAGCCGCTGGCCCCGCTCAGCCCGTTGCTGGCCCGGGGTTCCATCCATCCATGCCAGCAGCAGGTTGAGCGGGACTGGCGGCCAGGACCCTGGGCTGGCAGTGGGCTGAGCAGGGCTGGGGCCCCGCTCAGCCCGCTGCCGGTCTGGGGTTCCGGCCACTGGCTCCGCTCAGCCTGCTACCGGCCTGGGATTCCCTTCACCCAGGCCGGCAGTGGGCTGAGCAGGGTTGGCGGCCGGGACCTCGGCGTGCCACCCCGATATAGAAGTACAGTACTTTATGATCAAATGTTGCATTTGTCAGACAGCCATTAAAGAAACTTCACCATGTATTATTTTTTATCATTAATATTTTTCAGATGTTCTCATGACTTTAATTCAGGAAGATTTTTTTTAAATTGCTTCATTCTAAAGACAACTAAGTCTTTAGTATAAAGGGTACGAAAGTAGAACAGATCAATTTATTTAATTCTCCCAGTCCATTAATTCTGTACCAAAGAGTCTATAAATCAAAAACATGTTAGTACTATATGGTAGAATATAATACTAACTTGCCATATTGTGTGGATGAGAAATCAGTGATATTTATACATCATATCCTGGCCTTGTGCTATATTCTATTAATCTTTATTCACTTTGGGAGATTCGCAAAAAGGAGATAAACTCCAGGCACATTGGACAATGGTATTAGTAACTCAGATAATTCCTGCATTTTCTACAGTTATAGATGTATTCACATAGAACTAGAAGTATTTTTGAAAGGGGGATTAGATGTTGTTAATTATAAATGTTGCAGTAGGAGGAGTAAGAATGTCTTGTCTAATTCTTTAATTGGTTATCACAGATTCAAGTTTATATATAACTTCTATATTTTATTTAACATATTACCACAATACACTACTTTGCTATTACAATAGGTTTCTACAGTATTTTGGACCATTACTGTAAGCATTACAATATGGTCCAAAAGACAGTAGTAGTAGGGCGACCAGGTTTTCAAAGCAAACCACCCAGGAGTATGTCACAGCAGGTGAGGAATGGATGAGCATGTGCATAGAGAACTTTTATGGGCAGTCAGGAAGGAGCACAGGAGAGAAGTCTGAGCTGCTCCTCTGTCTCTTCCTCCTGCAGATCTAAAGTAGGTTTGCATTAAAATGAGTTGTGGGCTGGTTTTTGAATAACACAGCAAATGATAGGAATGACCCTTAAAAATGGTGGGGCTCTCAGTTGTCCAGGACATCTTCCCTACACAGGGATTTTGGGACAACATGTGACTGGTTGGGTGGGGAGAGGTCCATGAGGGCACACATGCACTCGGTTGGCTTTCTGTACATTTCACAGCAGCACGATCAGGTGGCCAGATTCTGCAGGCAGGGGATTACAAAACCTGGGACAAAACACCATTTTCTGTACACATCCACAGAGCCGCCAAGGAATGCTTTGAAAACAGAGACATTCTTTCATACTTTGGGACAATAATTTAGAATATGTATTTTTTTTTTTTATTGTTTTCTGTTTGATTCCCGTTACTGTCATTTTAATTTTTAGGGTTATCTTTTCCTGTCAACGAACGGGCAAAATTCCCATAACTAGAGTGAGTCTGCATTGGAAACACAGTCAAGTTTCAGAGGGGTAGCCGTGTTAGTCTGAATCTGTAAAAAGCAACAGAGGGTCCTGTGGCACCTTTGAGACTAACAGAAGTACTGGGAGCATAAGCTTTCGTGGGTAAGAACCTCACTTCTTCAGGTTGCATCTGAAGAAGTGAGGTTCTTACCCACGAAAGCTTATGCTCCCAGTACTTCTGTTAGTCTCAAAGGTGCCACAGGACCCTCTGTTGCTTTTTACAGTCAAGTTGTTATGTGTGGATAAAGCCTGGATTCAGAGAGTATGCACACTATGTAATTCCCACCATATTGTCCTTCATCAGCTATTCAACATTTATTTTATATTGTTTCTTTATATATACAAAACTACATTCTATATTCTTATTTTCCTATCTTTCCTCTCAGCCACTCTTTTAGTTAGAAAACCTACGTGTTGATCTTTAAAATCTTGTGTTTTTATGTTTGTGTTAACCAACATAACATTGTTTCTGTATATTTATTTCTCTTTAATGATATACATTTTGCATAAGTTTTGTTACTACTTCATGCAGCCTGTCATTCCTTTGTAATTTACAAGTGAATTCATACCTCTGCTCTTCTGTTTGTTGTTGAGTTTCATATACACTTGAAAAAGAATAAAAGTATAAGTAATTCAAACTTATAATTTAGGGAGCTTCTCATTTCAGGATGAAGGCTCACTTTTTCTCATCAATCACCATGTACCTCCCATTAACTTTAATAGGGATTATGCATTTAGAAGAGATTGCAGACTCTTTATTACAAGAAAATAGAACCTATTTTTTTGGAATGGTAGAGAAGAAGAATGGCATTGTAGTTAAACTTCCAGGTTGGGAGATATGGATTAATTTCTCAGTTCTATCACTGACTTCTTATGTTATTTAGGGAAAGTCACATAACCTCTCCGTGCCTCATCTTATCTGTTAAATGGGCTTAATATTTAGCTCTAATACTTCACATACATAGTGCGAAGGTCAGTTAAAGTTTTTAAAGTGCTTTGGGATCTATAAATGGAAACATCTGTAAAAGTAACTTGGGGATTGGTAAAAGGATACAGAAATGTTAACCTGACAGCAACAGTAGGGCTGGTCGGAAATTTTCTGTTGAAACTTTTTGGATAGAAAATTGTTTTTTTGATTGAATGAAAATTTTACACAGTGTCCACTTTTCTCAGCATTTTTTTATTTTTTTTCCATTGGAAAAGTAAACATTTTTGTTTTTGTTTTTTTTGCTGAAAAATCAAACTTTTCCACTGACAATATAAATAAGAATTTTTGTTCAAAATTTTCCACGGGGAAAAACAAACACTCCCCCACTATTCTTTGACCAGCTGTTACCAACAGCTCAATATGTAATGACCAAGAATAGTTATCTAATTACATCTCCTTAGCTTCTGTGAAATGAGTTGGTGTCTTTGTTCAGTTAGAAGATCAGAGGTGGCAGCCTGTTTTAAAAGTGTTTTCCAGCTCCCAGCACCAATTCTTGCCAGCTCCCACTCTGTTATATCCTAGTATGTACTACATTAGTTATAGAGGCTGGAAACTAGATTCAGTCTATAAGGAGAATAAATTCATTTTTTAATATTTCCATTCTGCTAACATTTTTTTAAAAGAAGATATAAAATAAAATAGTAAGGGTATTAAAAAAAAACCTTACAGAATTGTGACCCCCTCCCCGCTTTTAGGCTGTTTCCACTCGATAGTCAGTTATAAGATGATTCTGATGTCTGTGCAATATGCAAAATGGAGTATCAAAGAGAGTTGGAACCAGTGACCTGGAAAAGCTACCTTTAAAGTCAGTCTTGGCTCTGTGCCTCATTACCTTTATTTCAGCATATCATGGTAAACCTATGGGTCTTCCTTTTCATTTAAATTGTGTGTCACCTTTAAGATAGTTCTGAGTTCCAACTTCAGCCAAATTCATGGTAGTTTGATGTAAGGCAGCTGTTCTGTCTGTAACTTACCATGTTGTCCATAGGTACGGGAGATGTCTCAGAAAGACAGTGTGACCTTATATGTAATGTGTCCTGCAATACTTGAGCACAGTGTGGGTTGAGTTTGTACCAGCTCCAGGGAGTCTGGGTGTCTGAGATGCTTCCATTTAAAAAAACCAACCAAACAAGCACTTCCAAATTTTTCCGCCTGCATGCCAATCTGTCAGTTTTGTGCGTCTTCTTACACGGGATATGATGTTAATGGTCACTTGATTCTTTTATTGTGAAATGCATTGACCTAGTATTTGGCTGGTGGGTGTAGATATTGATGGAGCTATCATGAATTTTCTATTAATATTGTAATGGCTTCAAGTTAGTATCCTAGGGCACTCTATCAACATCATATTGGACCCACTTGTCCTACAGACATGATCATTTGGTGCAACTCTGCCATAATGTGTTAGTCATTTTCAGTGCTGTAAAAAGTGATATGAGAAGAATTTGTGCAGGCTTAGAATTACAATTTTTAAACAGTATTCTAAGGAATGGTATTCTCACCTTTAAAAGAGCTTCTCCTGAGCCTCTATTTGTATGCACCTAAAATTGCATGAGAATGTGTCCGTGGCTACACTTCGCTAGGTACAAGTGCTTTAAATGGGTGTCAGAAGGAGGAGGGAGAAAACTTGTTCACCTTAGCCTCTAAGGATAGAACCAGAAGCAATGGGTTTAAACTGCAGCAAGGGAGGTCTAGGTTGGACATTAGGAAAAAGTTCCTAACTGTCAGGGTGGTTAAACACTGGAATAAATTGCCTAGGGAGGTTGTGGAATCTCCATCTCTGGAGATATTTAAGAGTAGGTTAGATAAATGTCTATCAGGGATGGTCTAGACAGTATTTGGTCCTGCCATGCGGGCAGGGGACTGGATTCGATGACCTCTCGAGGTCCCTTCCAGTCCTAGAATCTATGAAGTGTTAGAATAGACTAGACACTAGCTTAATCTCCAGTTAGTTTTGCAACTGCAGATTCAGAAACGTATGTTTAAAGCTGTTTATATCAAATGTGAATGCAGATATTTACACCTGAAAAATACAAGCTTCAGTACCACAGTGGTCCAGCACTAGGAGATCTTCCCTTGTGCACCAAACTCCACCATGTTTTTCCTTAGATATTACAGCGCTAGAAATCATTAGTTAAATCAATTTATTTTGAATCAAGTAGTATATCTGGTGCTGATGTTAAATCAATTCTTTCAGCTGTCCATGCTCATGATGGATTATTTGATTTGGTAAATTTGACAATGTAATGAATAGAATCTTTCATGTTCTAACTTGACTGAAAATTACAAAGGACATTGAAGATATAAAAAAAGGAGTTGGAGAATAAAGATGACAGTATCAAGGCTCTCACTTGAACTTGTGGAACAGCTAGAATAATTTTGACAAAATCTCTAATATGTTTATATTGCACAAGTGTTTGTGTGTGAAGGGAGGATTTAACTGGTACTGTATTGCTGCTATCAAAATATTTATAAGAATTTCATTGTCCACCTAAATCCTAAGATCTTTCAGATGCCCTGGTTCTTTACCTGAATCTTAAGACAAATGTACTTTTTTCTGTTGAAGTTGCTAAGGTGGATTGGAACAGGAAAGGGAACTTTCCCTTTACCAGCCAAAGAAAAGGGTGTCTGAGGGGAAATGCTGCTTACCCAAGCCAAGGAGAACAGGAGAGGTCCTCTCTGTTTTTAGCAGGGGTTGGGGAGCTATGATTCCCCCAGCAATACCTTTGCGTGATTTGGAAGAGGTGCTAGTCTCCTTTGATAGTATTTTAAAAAGAGAAATGGAAACAACCTCTGCCATCCTAGATACAATTACGTTTAAAACAAGAGTATAGAAAGGGATCTGAGATACCTGTGAATGTGTGAGGTTACTGCGTACACAAGTAAAGGTGAGTATTTGTCTTGCCTATCCAAAGTGTTGAATAGCAGTAGGTGGAAGGGAGAGACACAACAGAGATTTATTTTATTAGCTTTGGAGACTGACCATTCAAAATAGGTAGATGCTGGTTTGAATCCAATTCAGGTTAATAGTGACTGAAAGTTCTTACCCATCGGACTGCTGTCTAGTGACTTTTTTGAAACCAGATGGGTGATCTTAGTCCAGTTTCTTGTGGATATTTATCCATATCACAAGAACCAACCCATTGCTGGCAATAATTGGTTCCTTTTTTGGCAATCTTGATGGAGAGAACAAGGACTGAATTAGCCTCTCTACTGGTAAGGATTGAGGCACCAATTAATGGGTCAGTATGGAGAAATTTTCAAGGCACTTCTGCTGCCTGCAAAGTTTAAAAAAAAAAAGTCTCACAACTTAATGCTATAAAGAATTACATTCACATTTGCTTTCCTTTTTTTTAGAGCAGTCCACTCTCAGGAGCAACTTATAAGGAGATACTGTTTTGGATTTGAACTTGTTCTGAAAAGTTACCTTAATGATAATGTAGAGATTCTACCTTTGCAAAAGTGTTCTCCGCCACAAATGGCAGTAAATAAGGAAAATTAAGCTATCTCAGAATTTAACTGTGGAGGCTCTTAAATCTTGTTATGTAATGGATAGTACATAAATGATAATATCTGAACTGCTGAGTTGTCTTCAGTGCAAGCTTAATTGCTACATATAAGATATAGTCAAACTACAAAAAAAATCTTGTTTTCTCTGTGTGTGTGTGTGTGTGTGTGTGTGTGTGTGTGTTGTAGTTTATCCATAGTTACAATTTTTTTCTTCATGGATATATAAACTAAATTAACTAAAACTAATCACAGTTGATCAAAGCATCAAGACTGAGTTGTCAGACTCAAGTTGCTGTGATGTTTTTCAACTCATTTTCCCTGTCTTGTTAGAGTAAAAATAATCCAAAAGTCTGAAAAGTACTGACCAGCAGTACTGACTAATTTGAGATGGAAGGACAATGGTGTTTTGTTAATTATGTGTGATTTAAAGGCTTTAATTTTTATTTAGTGCATGTCTAAGTTCATCTCTGACAATTACACCCTTGGCCTAGATAATTCTTGCTCTTTTTCATGACTTCAGGAAAGTCGTGTGGGTTTTTACAGATTTTCAGACTAGATGATCATAATTAGGGTTACCATATTTTAATATTCTAAAAGGAGGACACTCCATGGGGCCACGGCCCCGCCCCTTATCCGCCCCAGCCCAGCCCGGTTCCTCCCCATCTCCACCCCCTCCCCTGAACGCTCTGCCTCCTGCTCCTCTCCCTCCCCTGCTTCCCGCGAATCAAATGTTCGCGGGAAGCCTGAGGCAGGCAGGCAGCAGGTAAGCTGGGGCGGTGGGGGGAGGCGCGAGGAGGCGTGACCCAGTCCGGCCCCCCTGGCCGAGTGGCTCCCTCCGGCAGCTGGCCCTGACCAAGAGGCTCAGGCCCCAGTGTCTCAGGCATTCGGGCCCTGGGTCGCCGGCCCTGTTTCCGGCCGAGCGCACCGGCCCCGGCCAAGCACCCCCAGCCCTGGTCCCAGCGGCTTGGGCCCCGGTTCCGGTCGAGCGGCTCCTGCTCCGGCCCCAGCCCAGACCCAAGCCCCACGACCCCTCCCTATTTTCCCAGACATGTCCGGCTTTTTGGAATTTCCTCACGGACGGGGATTTGAGGACCAAAAAGCCGGACATGTCCGGGAAAATCCGGACATATGGTAACCCTAATCATAATGATCCCTTCTGGCTTTAAAATCTATGAATGTATTAACTTAAACATGACAGTACTGGATTCAGGTATTCTGAAGGACAATATAGTGCACAGCAAACATGTTTGCATATGGTAATGGTCATCACAAAATGTTTTTGTAACTTATCTGACTTGTTTGAGTGTTTTAGACAATGTTGATTCAAACTAATTATTAGGTTCCACATCTGCAAGGACCAAGATTCAGTGTGTGACTTTCTGTCATTGTGTGTGAGTGTGGGGAGGAGGAGGGGGGAGACTATAAGATGGACAAGAGGAGAGAAAAACTGATACGTTCTAGCTAGGGCCATGTTCTCTGATTCCTGAATTATTTTTATAGAACTCAGGCAGCCCAAAGTACCTCAAGTTTTGTTCTATGGAGTGTGAACAGTAAATGACATATTAGTATTGGTAGTCTGCATGACCCGGTGGTTTCTCTGTGCCTTCAGTGGGAAAAGCTGTGCTTCAGCACTTGCCTCTGGAGTTTGGCTGCCTTGTGTGCGGAGGGCAGGAAAGGGGCAGGGCCATGGCCATGGTCTCAAAACCAGCAGGCTTTATATGTACCACCTTTGGTCGGGCCCTCTCTTATTTGAGAGTGTTGGCTGTAGCATAATCATGATTTTCTGTGAGGGAGCACTACAGGGCAGGGTATTTCTTGTTCTGTCCTCCATGCTCAATGCGTTAGAGCAGTGTTCCCCAACCTTATTACATAGGAGGGTCATATAAACTTAAGCACAAAGTTGTGTGGGCAAAACAGATTCTACATACTTCCTTGTGTAAACTAAAATGATGTAAACATGATGACAAAACAATAATGAATCAGCCATTAGTATACTGTGTTGAAGCAGGCTGCGAGTCTTATGAAATGCTCTGGTGGGCACTAGAGCAACCATAATTTGGCTCCTCTGGTAGTGGTTAATATTGACTGTGTATAAGTAGCTGAGTAGCAGCCTACAATAGTTCTATCTATCCATCATTAGGATTGTATCTCATATATTAATGAATATATCTCACTGTGTTCGTATGAGATAGGGAAGTATTATCCCTATTTAACCGATGGGGAAACCAAGAAACAAAGAGATTGTGCCTTGCTCCTTGGTCACCCAGGAATCTGTGGCAGAGCTGAAAATTCAACCCAAACCTTCTTTATCTAGTCTAGTGCCTTAATTGTATCATCCTTCCTCTGGGAATAATGGTCTACTTCTCTGAACAGCCTCCCAGTACTCCCTGTACAACCTTCACATGATAACTTGGGGGTTGGCATCTCCCTGTTGAGTTACGTGCCCCAAACTGTTCAAATCCCAGAGTACCTAGATACAGAAACTGGGATTTGGAGTGTCTTGCACTCCATTGTGCATGAGTGTGTGCAACACTTCACCAAGGAGGAACCACAACAGAACTCCCCGTCACAGGCATAAATCCCAGAATGAATCTTTTAAGGTAGCAGTAGGCCAGCCTGAAGTCATGGAGTCTTGGCAAGGAAGGATTGAGCAGAAGGAGAAGGCAGAGATGTCCAGAGGCTTTGATTGGGTAAACAGAGAGAAAAGAAATTCAGTGGCCAGTTAGTGCGTAGGGAGACAACCATGATTATAAGCTCCCTCAAACAAATCAATTCCCCACACCTTGCTAGCTGCTTCATGCTTCCTTCCTTCAGGCAAACCATCATGTGATAAGGATCCTTAACCTGATCCTACCCAGCTGCCAAGACTCGTATACTTCTGCTTCCTCATAACCTGCCTTCAATATTTCAGCTGTAGCCCTTAGCTTCTTATTAGTCAATGTATTGTAAAAGGATATGAAGAAAATGAAATCAGCCAAACAAGAAAACTGAATCTTATATATATATTTCAACCCTTGTTTCAGTATTCTTCTTCTCTTCTTATCCTTCCACCTATCTCAATTTTGCCCTGCTCAGCCCCTCTGTACCCACTATCACACTTAAAATAAGATATTTTCCTCTTCAGCCCTACACTGCTTTTGCTTCTGCTGTTCCATCTCTTGTAGTTTCTGAATGTGCCTAACAGTGTCTCTTCATGAAATCATTCATTTTAGAGAACCTCCTAAAGCTCTCTACAAAAAAATAAAAATCTGTCCTTAAGCAGGTCAGATCAGATTAAATGTTAATATTACTCTTATCTTGAAATTTGCAACTGGATTATAGTGACTTTGAGGTGATTTCCGGGAGCAAGAGTTCCCTAGGATTAATGAGAGAACCGCATTAACTCCTCACCCCATCTGCCAGGATAAAGAAATCTCAGCTCCTGCTGCCAAAGGCTATCATCCTTCTAGAATGTGAGAATACCACAATTTTCCAGGAACCCATTTTAGTCTGTATAGTTTATTATTGCCCAATGCTGGTGACTCTTTAAATATTCAGATTTCAGAAGAAAAAAATGTTGTTTTTTTCTGATACAACACAGCTGTAGCAGGAAAATACCTTTAATTATTCTTTCATGCTGTAATGACTGTTTCATCATTGATAACTGCTTGGTGCACTTTAAATTGTTTTTGATTAGGCTCTGAGTTTACTGAGGTGTTTGTAGTAAATATGCTCTTTAGAGACTGCCAGGTGCATCTTTTGTATTTTAATGTGGGCAGTAGAAAGAAGCTCGCCAGTTGCCAGCAGAAGATGTCAAATGCCTTGGCAATACATTCAATTCTGTTTTGACTCAAGGATGGTTCACTTCAAATTCAAATAATATTTACCCCATTGCTGAATGTCCAGTACGTTTGGATATATAATTGTGAAGACTCCTTTCATAGAGAAAAACCCATTAGGCTTGCATTGATACATGAGCAGGTTGGAAGCAAGGTTCTTAGGAGGTTTGATGCCTTGTATAGCACAGAAACTAGGATAGGTTGTATATTACTGAATCCTAATGTTGCTGCAGCATTTAGAACATGTCATTTTACATATTTTGCAGAGACATTTGCTACTGTACCTCTATCTAAAGCATAATAAGTAATAGTTCAGGACAGGGAAAAAGTATCTTAGGTGTTACGCTTCTGAAAGAAAAATCTTTTCGTTCTATTATATATATTCTAACTTCTGCATTTTTCCTGCAACAATATGTTCATAGTTGCAGTTTCATAAAGGAGGAGAGAGAAAATACAGTAGATAGCTCTATCTTGCTATATAATTTATGTCCACTTAAGAGAGACTGGGCTATAACTTATAGGAGGCAGAGAAATGAGGTCACTGTTTTCTGTGCAGAAGTGAATTGTACAGTATTATATACTGATGCCCACTATTGTGCAGTTGTAACTACTACTTACTGAACCAGCTGCTATATTGTTTATTTTGTCATTTTGGTGTAAATTGAGAGTTGCGTGAAGGCAAAATTGCTAATATTTTGAGTCAAGATACAGTAAAAATAAAACAGAAGATTATAGGCCAAACTTTTAAGCCCTTGAAGGCCCTCATGCCCAGGGAAAAACACTCATGCAATTTCATGGTTCCATGTGTGCGCATCTATAGCAGTTGAGGGTGCAAATCTCATGTTGCATGCTTAATTGACCTTGTAAGTAAGTAAAAATTTAATTGCCTGTTGAAATACCTGTTTTACCCAGCGTTATAGTAACTGTGCTGAAACTTATTGATGCAAATTAGCTTTTGGTTTTTAAAATTTGCCCTATATCTTAGATCTAGAACAGGCTGGAAAAATGGGTATTTTCCCATGGAAATTTTCATGAGAAAAAAAATCCTCGTTTGAAATTTTTCCCTCTGTGGAAAATATGATATTCCATGGGAAAACTAGAAAAAAATAACAAAATATGGAAAAATCTACTTTTCTCCTACTTTGTTACTGTTTTCCAGCCATTGTCATTTGAAAATCGGTAAGAATGTGTGAAAAGTGAGGTTTTCCCTCTTTTTCAAGCACACTGTTTTCCAACTGAAAAAAAGTCATGATTAACTTTGTTAGTCTCTGACTTAAAGTGAGCAACTGAGAAAAAGTGTTACTCCTAAAAGTGAGAATGTACATACCATTCAAAGGGAGACTTTCACTTTCAAGTTTTTAGTTAATACTTAAATATGCAAATTTTACTTTTTCTCCCCTTTTAACTTAAAAAAATCCCCACACTTTTATAGGGGCAAAAAACAATCTTTGAAATTGCAGTGAAACAGGAGTACATGTGTTTGAGAGTGGACTTGATGTTCCTATCACTGCGAGGATGGAGATCCTTTGTTAGTTACCTGTTTGTTAAATTTTTGTTGCATTTCCACCAACATGGAGCCCTTGTTTCTTAGCAAAAGGGCATGTAATTGAGCACAGTGTGGCACCTGCTCTTTGATTTATACTGTTCACTGTTAAACATACCATGCCACCTTATATCTAATGACACAGAATCTGAGCTATGGCTTAGGAATGTTTAGTACAGTTCATTGCAGGAGTGAGAAGTGCAAAGGTAGCTTTTAGCTACCATTGTGCTTTACAGTCCAAAGATGGCATTAACTGGCCTGGGATGCTGGGGTAGAGTGATTACCTGTCCATGTTTCCTTTCCCTTGTTTGTGCCCTCAGACTGGCCACAGATAGGGGGATGGTATAAGAGCGCTACAGTGGTTCGGCATTACCCAAGCACCCCATAATGAGGGAAGATCCTCTGTTGGCCAGTTATGCCATCTTTGACAGCTTTTGTCAATGGAGTGGAGTGATGCTTCCCTAATGTACTATCTAAAGGGGGATTCTTTACCAGGCCTGGCAGAAAGGAGAGCATGAAATACCCTAGGTATAATCCTTAGCATTTATAACTGGTCAGCATAGTAGTTCGTCCCTGGGGGCAGTCTAGTGGAAGGACAGAAGGGTAATCTGTGCACCATGGCTCCTCAGTATCTGGGATACCTTTTTTAGTCCATCTTTTTCTTGGAGAACAATTAAGGGCTGGTCCATAGACCATGCAGACCATTCAGCTTTGTTTGTGGTTTTACTGGGATTCTTCCTGTGTTGTTGTCTTGTCGGCTAGCTCTAGCAGTTGCATTGTACCTCCTGCTGCAGACTGCTCTCCCTGTATCTTGTTGCTGAATTCTCTGCCAGCACAGCCCACTTCCTGGCTCAGCTCTTATGTCATAGAATCATAGAAGATTAGGGTTGGAAGAGACCTCAGGAGGTCATCTAGTCCAATCCCCTACTCAAAGCAGGACCAACACCAACTAAATCATCCCAGCCAGGGCTTCGTCAAGTCGGGCCTTAAAAACTTGTAAGGATGGAGATTCTCATTTCATGGCTCAGCTCTTGATTTCAGACTTCTCTGGTTTTCCCTCTGCAGCAAGTTCCAAGGCTGCTCTCTCTAGCCTGCTGCTTTCACTGCCACTCAGTTGCCTGCAATCTCCTCAAGTCTGTGTGTGTATGTGTGTATTGTATTCTGTGTATGAATACAACGTGAAAGAAATAACATTTGTTAAAATACATAGTATTTTTAACCTCACTAGTGTTTGTATTAAACCCACATAACCTACTAACTTACTGTATGGAGTATGGCAGCACATCGTTATAAATGGGAAAGAAAACAAACACAAAACAAACAACTTTCAAGAACAATCCTGCTGTTGCTAGAACTAGAGGATCCAGTAGAGTAGCTCTTAAGGCAACAGGAAAATTTACATCTCTTCTTTGTATGTGAAATTCTAATAATTTGGGGACATATTAGCTTCTGAAGTCTTTCCTTGGCAGTTATAGTTGTCTTTTGGTAGTAATAGTCCTGATTTTTCCTAATTAATATTTTATTTTGTAGTGTAGGCAAACTTGGTATTTTATATTTTGCAATATATTATTATTGTCTTTAGATTGCTATAGTTACACAAAGATTTTTCCAGAGGGAGAAAAAGTAGGTCGCGCGCTCTCTCTCTCTCTCTCTCTCTCTCTAATCTCTCAACATAAATGTTAGAATCCATATTTGGAAATTACATGCTTGGTGCTCATATTGGTATTAAGACTATATGCAGCTTGTAGTACGCAAGTGAAGGAGTTGTTTTAACAAGACGGGACATAGTACATGCCTTGTATCAGTGTATAGCCATTTGTGTTTAACAATGGACTCATCGTGCCCACTGTATTTAGTAAAGTAGCTATGTTCTCAGGGAAAAGAAAACTTAGATGTAAAGGAACACTTGAATGGGGGTTATAAGAGATTTGCACACATTAGATGACATTCTGGCCCCATTGAAATCTGTGGCAAAACTTCCACTGACTTCATTGGGATAGGCGCTCACTCATTATGGTTGCTTCAATTTGTTACATTGGCCATTACAAATTATAGGAGTGGGCCTGGCACTCATAAAACCATCACCCTGTATCTGTATCACTGCAAAGAGAAAATGACAAGTCGATTTTCTTTTTATTATTTAAACTTGGAAGTTATGCCATGCAAATCCTCATGTTTTTAGCCAATTAGTATCGGAATAGCTTATTTTTTCTTAATCTTATGTACTGTTTTGTCCTGGTTCTATGATTACTCCTTACATGACAATGATACCTGTATTTAGTTTCTGTTCTTACTGATATTACAATGGGAATATTTTGCAGTTATATTCACGTCCCACTCAACTATGGAATTTAACAGATACAGGTCACTCTGTTCATTAATGACAGGCTATGATTATTATTTTTGCTCTGTATCTATCTCTTATTATTGCATTTCTCCTAATGATGCCTAACCTGAACAGGAAAATTATTTTGTCTCATCTGCCCAAGAACTGCATTTTTGACAGATGCTCGCTATTGCATCAGATTGCGGTCTGATCCAGAAAACCCTTCAGCATGCGCTTAACTTTAAGCATGTAAGTAGTCACATTGGCTTCAGTGAGACTACTAATGTGGTTAAATTTAAGAATGTGTTTTGCTGTAAGCTAAGACAGAATCTAATGCAAAGTGTAGCCTATTTTAACACTTTGTGGAGGAGTTTCTTAGCCTTTTCTCTGAAGGCTAATTATTTTCAGTTTCTTAAAGGGAAAATTAAATTTAAACAAATCAGGGATGGGGGAATAAGGATAAGTCCATTAATTTCATATATTGGTATTACCAGACAAACTTTTAGGTTATGACAATATTGGTTTATTAACCTGTTATTTTTGACACGGAGGAAGGGACGTTTCTTATAGATTGAAGACTTCTCCTTTAACTGAATTCCAAGAAACCAGTCCTTTGGGACATGGGAAATGATTTCTGCTAGGCACTCCTTTCTTGTTATTGGAAGATGTTGTTGTGACGTTGTTGACATGAACTGTGACAGTATAGTAGCACCAAATCTTCTACAAAGGAAGTCAAGTAAGGTGTCTATGGAAAGGTTGTAATTTGCTGGTTATGATTATGCTGTCTGTATGTGTGTATCATTTTTGTATTTGAAGTTATGAATATTGGCAATGTACTCATATCTCAATGTGTTTGATTCTAAGTAGCCTCAGTGAAGCATTTGGTCAACTTCTTGAGAAAGCTTACTTCTTCTCAGTAAGTGCCCAATTAAGAAACACTTAGCTGAATCATTCAGGGACATGTGACTTGCTACAAACTCCATCTTGTTGCTGTGACTTTGCACAGAAGAATCAAAGGGGTATCCACCCACAAGAGAGAGAATATAAAAGTTCCTGGAAGTCTCTCTATTTTGTCTTCAGCTGGCTCAAGAGATGGCCTCTCCACCCCAAAGAGATGCCTGAAAGAAACTGGGACAAAGGACTGTAACTATGGGGGTGTAAGTGATTGCTGGACCCAGGGCATAAGCCACAACGTTGATCTGAAATGGATTGGGCCAAGACTAGGAAAGAGTCTAGTCTGTGAAAGAAGATTATTGGGACATCTCTGAGGGTGAGATTTACCTGTATTCAGTTTCCTACTGTATTAGGTTTAGACTTGCGTGTTTTGTTTTATTTTGCTTGGTAACTTACTTTGTTCTGTCTGTTATTACTTGGAATCACTTAAATCCTACTTTTTATACTTAAGAAAATCACTTTTGCTTATTAATTAACCCAGAGTAAGTAATTAATACCTGGGGGAGCAAACAGCTGTGCATATCTCTCTATCAGTGTTATAGAGGGTGGACAATTTATGAGTTTACCCTGTATAAGCTTTATACAGAGTAGAACAGATTCATTTGGGGTTTAGGCTCCCAGAAAGACTGAATACTGGGTGCTGGGAAAGTCCCTGTTAACTGAGAAGCACCTGGGGTAAGTGAATCTTAGTTTTTGTGCACTGCAGGGGAGCGTGGCCCAACCTCTTGGTCTCTGTTGTAGCTGACTGGCATGTCTAACTCAGCAAGACAGGCGTGGAGGGAAGCCTTCTCTGGTGGGGGGGTTTGCTCTCAGTGGTATCCCAGCACATCTAGTGACAGTCTTTAGGGAGCATCTGTGCCTGAACCGTGGCTCTATAATATAGGGAAACTGAATGAAATATATAGGGGGTGGTTATTTTTGTTCTTTAGTGACTCCTATTACTTCATAAATGGTTATGCAAAGACATCTTTTTCCCCATATCACTTACATATTCATACAAGATTTGCTGTCCTCTCCCCAAGCAATTTGTTTACTTATCATTTAAAATGTACCATTTATAGTCAGAAGCTTCTTTTCAGATACCAAAAGAAGCATTATTGTTAAAGGAATTTTGCATAGGAAAGAAATAAATCAAATATTCAAATATCTCAGACAATATATTTTGTGTAGGATTTGTTCTTTTTTTATTCCCTCACATCAGTGTGCATATTGTATTTGTGGAGTGACTTTAACTTCCTTGGATAGATTATCTAGCCACGAGAAGACACATGAAAGCCTTTTATTGAGCGTGGGCAAAGACTCTGAAGCAGTAGACTGCAAGAGACTCCTGCATTTAAAGTATCACAGACTTCTGTTTTCATTTACCCCATAATTCTTTGACATGGTAGACAATTTATTTCAAAGGCATTAGCTGCCAAAGTGGTTGATACAGAATGCTTCATTCAGATCATGCCACAGTGTCAGGTACTTTTGGAAAAGTTCCATCTCAGGAGAAGAGCAAGCACAGCTTTATTTAAAGACACCGATTTTACAACTTATTTAGGGAAAAGCCATTCCCACTATTTGTGGAAACAAACCCCCATTAGTGCAAGTAGCTCCTCTTTATTATGGAGGACTGCAAAAGCATTTCTTATAGGGTCTGTCCTCTCAGATGCCTTTGCAAAACATGAAAGGATTAATCTGAATTTTCTGGAATTTGAAGATAAAATAAAAGAACTTGAGGCTGAATTAACACATTATTTTAGTTTGGATGATAAATGTGACTCGCATGCTGGCAGGTTTTTTTGCAGCGTTGTTGTAGCCATGTTGGTCCCAGGATATGAGAGACAAGGTAGATGAGGTAATATATTTTATTGGCAGCTTGGCATTTAATACTCTTATTGTCAGAGTCTCCAAATTCATTATTTTTAGCTAGGCATAGATTCTTTTCTTTTCCCCCCAAGACAATAAACCAGGGAGATTTTTAGCAAGATTGGCCGAGGGCTCTACTGCACTCACATTAATCCCCACAGTTAACATGAAAGGAGATATTTTTTCCTATATAAATCTAAGTGTCTTCTGAGTTTTATTAAACAAACAAAAAACACCCCTCTACTCTCCGCAATTAATTCAAAGCTATTTCCCAATTAAAGGATTTTTTGAACCCTTAGTAGGGGAAATAACTTAATAAACCTTTCTGGTTGGAGCAAGTTCTTTGCAACTGATCGCTCAAAGTCGGTAGAGCAAAGGCTCCTTTGGGTTTGGAGAAGCACTCTCTAAGCTGTTGGTGCCACCTTTGTCTTAATCAAAATATACGATCAACCTTTTATTGGGGGATCTCTTCCCCATTCATCTGAGGCCTTGTAATCACAAAGTTTATAAACCAATTTAGTTAAACAGGCACAAATGTCTGTCTGAACACTCTTATTTCAGTTTGAGAGGCTTATTTCAGGGTGGCTTAAACAGATTCCTTATAAATGTAAGATACACTGAAATAAACCTGTTCACACACAGGTTTGTACTGGCTTATGTAAATCAGTTTAAAATCGCATCTTAAGTTAATGAAACTTTCTCAGGTAGTCAAGCTACTACAGCTCATACTACTTTAATACAAGTACATGGAATGGATTCTGAATGCAGTAGCTCTTACCATACCGTTTCCAACTGAACAGACAATAAGGTACCTGTCTAAAATTTTAGTCTCTTGCTTTAATCCTGTCCTCTTTTTTGGTTAAACTAGTTCAGACTGGCTATGTCCTTGGCTTCCACTCATGCATGATTTGCTTTGGAAGATAGAATTATAGTTCAAAATGATCTGGACAAACTGGAGAATTGGTCTGAAGTAAATAGAATGAAATTCAATAAGAAAGAATGCAAAGTACTACACTTAGGGGAAGGAACAATCAGTTGCACACATACAAAATGGGGAATGACTGCCTAGGAAGGAGTACTGCGGAAAGGAATCTGGGGGCGGGGGGGTCATAGTGGACCACAAGCTAAATATGAGTCAACAGTGTAATACTGTTGCAAAAAAGCAAACATCATTCTGGGATGTATTAGCAGGAGTGTTGTAAGCAAGACACGAGAAGTAATTCTTCTGATCTATTCCATGCTGATTAGTCCTCAACTGGAGTATTGTCGAGTTCTGGGCACCACATTTCAGGAAAGATGTGGACAAATTGGAGAAAGTCCAGAGAAGAACAACAAAAATGATTAAAAATGACCTATGAAGGAAGATTGAAAAAAATGGGTTTGTTTAGTCTGGAAAAGACTGAGAGGGGACATAACAGTTTTCAAGTACATAAAAGGTTGCTACAAGGGGGAGGGAGAAAAATTGTCCTGAAGATAGGACAAGAGGCAATGGGCTTAAATTGCAGCAAGAGAGGTTTAGGTTGGACATTAGGAAAAACTTCCTGCCAGGGTGGTTAAACACTGGAATAAATTGCCTAGGGAGGTTGTGGAATCTCCATCATTGGAGATTTTTGAGAGCAAGTTAGACAAACATCTGTCAGGGATGGTCTAGAATATACTTGCCATGAGTGTAGGGGACTGGACTAGATGACCTCTCGAGGTCTCTTCCAGTCCTATGATTCTACAGTGTCAGCAGCTGGCTGCACACTCTGGCCCTCCAGCTCTGGGAGACCTCCTGCCCCCAGGCTTTGGAGGTTTCCCTGGAGGTGGAGAAGATTTGGTGGAGTTGTCTATACTGCCCTATAGGTTTTTCACAGATTTGGTGTGGGAAGTACTGTCCTCAAATGGGTTCAGATTTTACCAACTTTTCCTACAGCAAGTGTAGTATTCAGATAATTTGTACAAGGCAGGTATGTCTTTCTCCCTTATTCTTTGTCCTGTTTTATAAACTACAGGCTCTCTTCAGAGTTCATTCTGGGCATTCAGGTGGATGGAGTTACTGGTGATATGCTTGTATTATGTCTGCTCATAAATATTAAACCTTAATTTAATCTCCTCAGTAAATTACTATGGTAAAATTTCAGATTTTAAAATGAGTTTTGATAAATTAGCAGTATTAGCTGGATCTTTTTGTCCAAGCAGTTATTTGATTTGCTCCTATGCTCTGTACTCTTGTAACTTTTATCCACCTTTTATCAAAATCAAAGCTGGTTATTGAGCTGGTTCTTCCTCCCTCTCTCAAGTAGATACGATTAACATAATTAAAATGACAATATTCCCTAAAGTACTTTATTTACTATGAGTACTCCCCCTTATTCTATCCAAGAAGGAGGTATCTGACTTTGAGGGCTTGTTTTCTCACTTCATCTGGCATGGCAGATGCCCACACATGTCTATAAAATTTTAAGAGGTCTAAAATGAAGGCAGCCCTTACATTTCTCTGTTTCAAACACTATAGTATTTTATGTCAAGTTAGTTTCATGAAAGACTAGCTGAGTGAGATAGGAGATTACATTTCACTATACATTGAAGAGGGGTTGGCTTCTCTAGGCCTGATTTATTCCATTGTCTTTCTTACTGGACACACACATACTCAAACAAATCATTTCTTATCTTTTAATCAAGACCCTTATATGCACTTGAAGATGTAATTTGATGGCTGAGACTTTGGATTTCTCACCATTGTGGCCTGCTTTTATTAATTGTACATTTCCTCAAACCTGGCTAGCCCTATTTTTGAACCTTGGAGGGATTAAATGTATTAATAGTTATTTTACTGTGCCTTTGCATTCATAGAGGGACTTTCAGTGTACCTCTAATCTTCCCTATGCTAATTTTGTTGCTTTTTCAGAGCTTTAATATTTTTTCAAAATTCTGTTGAACTAAAAACTTCAGTGGATGTAATCATCACTATGACTGGTCTAATTAGACTTTATTTATCTCCTATATAAACAATTATATATTTATCTTTATGCCTCTGGGGGAGTGAATCAGAAATGCCTGGGAGATATTGTGTAGAGAACAATTTACTGGTGGTGTAGGGTGTAAGGTCTCATTGAATAGTCATGAAATTCCTGACACAACAGATACACAGGGATCTCAATATAAAATAGCCGATAGATTGTATATCATACCACCTTGCCATACTTAGTCCCCAATTCTGTGTTGTGATGTGCACAGGTGGACAGCTGCACTCACCTGGAGACCCACTGAAGTCCACAAGGTTCTGCATATGAACAGAAGTCCATCAACATATATCACAGTGTAAGAATGAGGCCTAGGGATGTTATGAGATCTAGCCCATTCTGTTCCATGTGCAAGGAGGCCTTCACTGACCAAAAACTCTGGTGGAGATGAAAGACTTTTTCATGCGGCAAGGAGGCCTTACCTGAACTGTCTTCTACAAGACAAAAAAAATATCCTGAGTCTAGTGTGGGAGATTTTCTGTCATTTGGTTGTGAAATAGTGGTGGTATTTTCCTTTTGAAATCTCTCAGGAGAACACAATAAATGATACTGGAGGGAAAGGAGGATTGGAGAGTGTTAATAAGGAATAAAAGGCTGGTCTTCATAGATGTGCAGATAAATGAAGTGGGTATATGTGGAAATTTATATTTTTGTTTGGTTCATTTAATTTGTCGGACTAGGGGGGTAGATGTGGGGAAATTAAATGTTGATGCTTCAGTGTTGGTTTGCTGTGGCTGTCACTGTGAATCAATAAAATTTACTTTAAGGAAAAAGAAGATAATTCTGATGGCAAGGAGCCCTGGGCTTCTTTGTGAATCACAGTATCTCAGGAACTAAAGCAATCTTCAACAGTATACTTTTTGTTCTGTTTTTTACAGATGTGAGCTCTCTTAAAGTAACTGGCTTATGGCTTCACTTCTCTCAAGCAGTAACATATATTCTTTTTCTGTTTGTTGTGAGACTCTCAGGATTTTTTTCCACTTGTATCTGTGTCACAAAGAGGATTTCAAAGATTCTGGTGACCATGGGAATCCTATTCCATAGTCCTGTCTCTGTCAGTGTGAGTGCTCCCATGGGTCATGCTGCTATTTTCCAGTGCGGTTCTGACCGTTGCAAAGTAGACCTCTTCTTCCCCCCATCCCCCAGAATAGTATCTGCTTCTCTTTGAAATGAATACAACAATTTAAATTTCATATTCTTGAGCAGACAAGGACATAAAGAGTTTTCATTTTCCAATAGCCTTCCAAGGACTTGTTCTCTCATTTTAAATGGAGTGGCAGATTCCTGTACAAGCACAGGATCTAAAATAGAGGGAGTCCTTTTGGTTTGTTGTGTTACTTTATGTTTGTACATGTTATGTCTTGATTTTTGTAAGGCTTTTGTCACATTCCCTCCTGACATTCTCATAACCTCGGGAAATGTGGTCTAGATGAAATTACTGTAAGGTGGTTGCACAACTGGTTGAAAGATAGTCTCAAAACTAGTTATCAGTGGTTCGCTGTCAAACTGGGAAGGTGTGTGTATATAGTTGGGTCCTGGGGCTCCTGTGGATTTCCCAGGCTTGGATGTGAGCCCTGGATCTGCATCTCTGTGTGTGCTCCCAACATGTAGCCTCCTTTTAGAGTGGTATCTCTGTTGTTTAACATGCGACTATAATTTGAATGTGATTCTTAATGCTGTGGGCAGAAGTGTTGACTGATTGTCCCAACAGATGAGAATGGTTGAGTGAAAAAGAGATAACGGGGACTCAACTGGGTCCAGAGAGACCCAAGGCCTCAGACATAAACTTTGGAGTAGTTGTGGGGCTGCCACAGACAGCAGACATGTATATTGATATCTTAAGTGAAGATCACACACAATGTCTAAACAAATGTTTGATACCTGGTTTCCAAAACCCTGTAACCAAGAACTAATTACACAAAGGATAGATTCTCACTGGCACTTTATCATAACGTAGGAGAACGAACAGACAGAGAAAGGAGGACTGCAGCAACTGACAAGGAAAGCGTAGAATGAGCTCTCTGACCTTATTGCTTAGATATGTATGTGCTACAGAAAAACATACAATAGGTGGACATTAGAGGTGCCGGCGTATGATAGACATCCATTAACAATTTCCAGAAATTAAAAAGCTTTCAGGAAAGATTTCCCAAGGCACAAATGGGAGTTAGGCTTCAATTTCCATGGACTTTCAATGGGAGCAGGAGGCCTAACTGCCGTTTGGGCCTTTGGAAATTTCCACCTTCTTTTTTTGCTTATTTCAGTTGAAAATGAAACATCCGCCTTTCAAGGGAAATTTGAATCTGAGGATCAGGTACAAGAAAGGATGCTAGAGCTTTTGTGAAAGCCTCTAATCAGAGAAACAAAGAGTGAAGCAGATGTTTAGTGGAAAGGTACAAAGGAAGAAAGTATATGTTGACAGAAATCCCAACATTTTAAGCCTTCCACAGCTGTTTCAAATTATATGTAGTATCATTGGCTTGAGTTCTATATGTAGAATCTCCTGAAAGCTATATTGTTATCCTCATCAAAGCCCTCCTGGAAAAAATATATAAACTATTATTGTTGAGCTATTGCATTCTTCTCCATATCAAAAGTGCCTCTTTCTGTGCAGTGAACCACCCACCTGGAAATTGGTAAAAAAGCAGGAGGAACCTTCTGAAAACCAGATGCTGCATCTGAGATTAGCTGATCTGGGAAAATAAATGACAAAGAAGAATATTGTAACCATGAAAAATGTGCCTAAGAATCAGGGGAAAGAAATGCAGAACAACTCCTGATGCACATATTGAGGCTGTTGTAAGGTCTTACTCAATGTCGTATTATTTTGACAATTAAAAATGAAATATATGTAATAGTAAAGTGAAAACCAGAAATATCCTTTTCATAATTTTGGAACAACCACTCATCTGAAGAAGGGTGTAGCCACTAAGTTACATTAGTTGATTTCAAATCAGAGAAAGTTTTGTAACATTTATTTTTTCACTGACTTTTTTTTCCCTTTTCAGAGATAACTGCCAAAGTGCTAGTTGTTCAGCATTGTCAATATTGAACAATAGATTGACATGGTTTGTTCTTTAACACTGATCTCCCCCCAGGAAATATTTATTTATTTTCTGGGCAGCAAAGATGTATTTACTTTTGTCCTCAACTGTATGCTCCAATTTAACTGGAAAAAAAAAGGAAAAGGAACAAAAGTTCACTGAGGGTACGTCTATACCCAGCCGCTAGTTCGGCGGCTGGCAATCGAACTTCTGGGTTCGACTTATCGCGTCTTGTCTGGACGCGATAAGTCGAACCCGGAAGTGCTCGCCGTCGACTGCGGTACTCCAGCTAGACGAGAGGAGTACCGAGGAGTCGACGGGGGAGCCTGCCTGCCGCGTGTGGACCGAGGTAAGATCGAACTAAGGTACTTCGAACTTCAGCTACGTTATTCACGTAGCTGAAGTTGCGTACCTTAGTTCGATTTGGGGGGTTAGTGTAGACCAAGCCTGAGATTAACAATTGCCAAACTGATGCAAACACTCTGTCCACACTGATATAAAAAAACTTCCTGGGACTTCTAAATTTAGAGTAACAACTTTTCAAATACAAAAACTTTATGCTATAAAATGTAAAATATACAACAGCATAATTGCAAGGTAATTGCTAGCCTCTGTTTGCCAAAAGTGGGGAATGGGCAGCAGTGGACGGATGACTTGATGATTAACTGTTCTGCTCATTCCCTCTGAAGCACCTAGCATTGGCCATTGTTGGAAGACGGGATACTGGGCTAGATGGACCATTGGTCTGACCCAATATGGCCATTCTTATGTTCTTATAAATACAGTATGAAATATATGAGATGTAACTGATATATTAATCAAATTGTTTAGTTTATGGAAATCTCCATAAACTACTAAACAAAAAGTCATAGCTGTATAACAAAATCATCGGTAGCAAATTGATGCATTGTGGAATGCAAAATATATGTCAACAATAATTTATTTATATATCTAACTATCTATCTAGAATCATCCCTACCATCAGCAGCAAATACACACCAGTGGGAAAAGATTCTGTCTTGGAATTCTATTAATAAATTCTTTAAGTGCTACTCTTATGGTTCTGCTGTCCCTAATGCTCCTTGATTAAATTACTGCTTTGGATTACAGAATTTACATTTATGGTTGGGCTCACTTAAGTTTATTTTGGTTCTGGATGTTGCCTATTGTAGGGATCTACCACATTTTAAGTATAAGGAGTTATTGCTGAAATCTATAATGTCTCTAAAAACTGGAATGAGCTGTGTAAGCACACCCACTGTAATATGGCCTAATTTTCAAAGGTACTGAGCACCTACAGCTGTCATTGTCCTCAGTGGGATTTGTGGATGTTCAACACTTTTGAAAACGAGGTCACTAATGTATGTTGTACAGGATTTCCTTTGTGATCACAGATAATTTTGAGTGTTTTTCGGTAAAATTATGAAAGTTGTTGAGTCCCTGCTACTTCCTTTGTCTTCATAAAAGCCTATCAGGGATTCTTATTCAGCTGGTGCTTTTGTCACCCAGCCAATGTATCCTTTTCTCACAGAGGCATATTGGAGCCCTAAGAATTCTACTTTCCCAGTCACTTCTGTTGTAACTGAGAGGCTGAAAGTCTGACTGCTTCTGTAAATCACATTGGTTCCCCTTTAGTTGCCGTTTACTGCTGCTCTTCTATTTTTCCTTTACAAATGCTACTTTGATTAATTCATTTTGGCAGGCATGCTTAGGGAAGATCCTTTGTATTTACCACTTCTTCATATATACAATATATTTTTTTCTTAAAAATCAAAAGCTGGCATTATTCCCATCCTTCTCTCTCATGCTATTGAATTACTTCTCCGGGATAATGTGATATTAGTAGTGACTAAAACTTTCAAACTTGGGTGTCTAAATTTAGGTTCCGACATCCATACTTAGAAACCAATTTTCAGAGGTGCCAAATAACCCTATTAATGGGAGCTCCTGATACCCAGCAACTCTGAACACCAAGACATTTTGCTCTGATATCAGAAAAAATGCTTGATTTCCTTCCCTACCCCCACCCCCCAAGGTTTTTTCAAGGTTGGTGAGTACCTGGAGCTCATGTTAACTTCAAGGAGTGCTGGGATTTCTCTGGACCTCTGAAAATCAGCCTCTTTTTGGTTTCTAAATATGGATTTGGGAGCCTAACTTTAGGCATAGATGTTTCAATATTTTTGGCCACAGCTGTTACACCAATACAAAAATAGAGCATTTAGCCACTCTCACTGCCTGAGAGATAAGCAACTTGAGTTCAACCGGACTCTTCAGTGATGGAGTTCCCCTGCCCGGAGTCAATAGTCATAAGTGAGTTACAGATGTGTGAGGGTTTAGTATGTATTGTTATGGTGTACAAAAGGAGGAATGAATAATGTGTTATGTATTGCCCACACATCCCTTCCAGGATTTCCCAAACATCAAATTTGCCAGCTTTCTGTTTGTGGTTTTCTGATCCAGGCAGGAAACTCAAATGAAGGCTTTGTAGCTAACTATCAAGAAACCTGTTCCTGCTGTATTGGGGAGTCTTATTGCATACAATTCTGTGAATACATTGTAGATATTTAGTCTCTTGGCAACTGGAAGTGAGTAGGTAGTAGAACGGTGCAAATAATGGATTTTTTGCTATATTGATTATTCTAAAAAATTGGGGAGAAATCTTTTGTTTGACCCAAAATGAAATGCTTAATTTATTTTTTTAATTTATAATTTTTATTAAAAAAGGACATTTCTAAATGAGAAGTCACTTCTAACTGAAAAATTGGAAAGTTTAATTTTGAAAATGTTGTAAGAACTCGATGAAGAAGAGAAGAACTCGATGAAACCAACACAATTTTACAAAATATTTTTGTGTTGCCCAATCTGTTTTTTTTTTTTTTTTTTGGCCGAAGAAAGTTTCAGCCCAAAAAATTCACCTGGTCCTCCTAGTCAGTCTAGTCTAGTCACCGTGAGTATTTCCAGCTAAAATCTACATTAAACTGAATTGAAGGTTGAGTACATATGAGTAATTTAAAAGTAAAAACATTTCCCTTTGTGTCACTTATTCACATGTAAGGGTCTAATGAGGCCAGGGCTAAGTTTATTTAACCTGGTCATTGACTTAGTCATCCATTAATATGTTGAAATAGCATAGCTGAGGTCAATAAAGTAGTAATTGGTATAATAGGTTTCCGGATTTGTTGTAAGGAAAAGGAAGACTTAGGAGTTTGTTGCTTCTGTACTTCTACCTATGCAGACAGGATGCAAATAGTCTGTAAAATTGACTTCTAACAAGTAAATAATCAAATCAATAATTTCTGCAACTTCATTTTTTTCATGTTGAAATGAATGTTATATTCTGTCTAAGACTACAGTTTCAATCAGCTGTGAGAGCTTACTTTTATCAGGCCCCTTGAGAATGCAGTAATGTATTCAGAGATCACTGTACCTCACTAAAGAACTTTTGTAAGGACAGAATTAGGGCAAACACAGGAAAAGGCATATCCTGGACGATGTCTTTATGTTCCCAGACAATTGTTCTGCTCATAAAGTTCCAAGTCTTATATTCAGAGCTATTAGAATGTGTGGCAGGCACAGTGATCTTTATGGCGCTGAGCTAGTATGGTTCAGAATTAAGTTCTGGCAATCAGGGGAGGTCCCGGATGACTGAAAAAAGGCTAATGTAGTGCCCATCTTTAAAAAAGGGAAGGAGGAGGATCCAGGGAACTACAAGCCAGTCAGCCTGACCTCAGTCACTGGAAAAATCATGGAGCCAGGTCCTCAAGAAATCAATTTTGAAGCACTTAGAGGAGAGAAAAGTGCTCAGGAACAGTCAGCATGGATTCACCAAGGGCAACTCATGCCTGACTAACCTAATTGCCTTCTATGATGAGATAACTGGCTCTGTGGATGAGGGGAAAGCAATGGACATGTTATTCCTTGACTTTAGCAAAGCTTTTGATACGGTCTCCCACAGTATTCTTGCCGGCAAGTTAAAGAAATATGGGCTGGATGAATGGACTATAAGGTGGATAGAAAGCTGGCTAGATCGTCGGGCTCAACATGTAGTGATCAATGGCTCAATGTCTAGTTGGCAGTTGGTATCAGGCGGAGTGCCTCAAGGGTCGGTCTTGGGGCCGGTTTTGTTCAATATCCCTCAGCAAGTTTGCAGATGACACTAAACTGGGAGGAGAGGTAGATATGGTGGAAGGTAGGGATAGAATACAGAGGGACCTAGACAAATTAGAGGATTGGGCCAAAAGAAATCTGATGAGGTTCAACAAGGACAAGTGCCGAGTCCTACACTTAGGATGGAAGAATCCCATGCACTGTTACAGACTAGGGACCGAGTGGCTAGGCAGCAGTTCTGCAGAAAAGGACCTAGAGGTTACAGTGGATGAGAAGCTGGATATGAGTCAACAGTGTGCCCTTGTTGCCAAGAAGGCTAATGGCATTTTGGGCTGTATAAGTAGGAGCATTGCCAGCAGATCGAGGGACGTGATCATTCCCCTCTATTCGGCATTGGTGAGGCCTCATCTGGAGTAGTGTGTCCAGTTTTGGGCCACACGCTACAAGAAGGATGTGGAAAAATTGGAAAGAGTCCAGCGGAGGGCAACAAAAATGATTAGGGGACTGGAACATTTGACTTATGAGGAGAGGCTAAGGGAACTGGGATTATTTAGTCTGCAGAAGAGAAGAATGAGGGGGAATTTGATAGCTACTTTCAACTACCTGAAAGGGGGTTCCAAGGGAACGGATCTAGACTGTTCTCAGGGTAGCAGACGACAGAACAAGAAGTAATTGTTTCAAGTTGCAGTGGGGGAGGTTTAGGTTGTATATTAGGAAAAACTTTTTCACTAGGAGGGTGGTGAAGCAGTGGAATGGGTTACCTAGGAAGGTGGTGGAATCTCCTTCCTTAGATGTTTTTAAGGTCAGGCTTGACAAAGCCTTGACTGGGATGATTTAGTTGGGGTTTGGTCCTGCTTTGAGCAGGGGGTTGGACTAGATGACCTCCTGAGGTCCCTTCCAACCCTGATATTCTATGATTCTGTGCTGAGCTGAGGAAATAACAGTTTGGGATCATAAGTAAATAAAACTCCTTGAACCTTTTAAAAAACCTGATCCATAACCACATTCCAGGACAGTATGCTTTCCTCTTTAATTCAAAACAAATACATGGAGTTTCCATACAAAGGGCTGTGAGATAAATTAAGTCACTGAGATGCAGATCAGTAAACTATGCCTAGAGGCTATGTTACACCTCTCTGCTGGACCACAGCCAAATGAAACATAATAGTAATGAGATTAAAAGTCTGATATCCAGCTTCTGATATACTAAAAGATGTAGCACTGATATACAAGAGGTGATCTTGGGTTCCTGGAAACTCTTTATTAAAATTCAGCCACACAATGGAGAAGAAGGTTGGAATGATTTATCTGCCTCTGACAGAGTTCACACCCTTTTGGGATACTGCTAAATTGTCCTTTCCAGAGATTAATTATCTCTGTGGATCACCAAAGTACTTCTGAAGATTTTTTTGGTAACGAAGAAGATTGTAGTAAACATCAAAAGATGTTTCTAAAGATTTCCAGGGAAAGGAAATTCTCACATCCCTTCAAGGTCTTTTTGTGAATCTACTGCTTTAAAATATGTGCTGAATACTGTACTACGCTTTCAGTATACTCACTGGACCAAGGAGCTTTGCTGATTTACACCAGGTTCTATTCTAACTATGGCGGCACCCATTACCTTGGTTATGATTAAGGGAAAGCATATTTGTACAAGGGGGAAAAGTAGATTCCCTGTACTCTCAGACTTTTTCTCTGCATGTACATGGTCTTTTTGAAATTAGAGTTTATCATAGGTTAAGGGGAGAAATTTTGTGGGAGTGCCTTGTTAAAATATTGTCGGCACAGGACTGGGAAGCAGAGCCAGAAACTCATGGCAGGAGAGGCTCACCACAAAACCCTCTTCCCACCTGTCAGCATTAATTTATCTGCGTCAGTTAGTTAACGAGTGACCAGGCTTGTGACTAACACTAAATGCTAAATACTTTAACACTCCAGAGATGCATCTTAGATGGACTTGAAATAACTTCCTCCAAATTTAGAGGGGGAGAGAGAAATAAATAATGAAAGGGTCTTCCCATGTACAGTGTATATCCAGCATGTTTCCTCTGTTTTTTGATACAGTATGTGGCAATGACTGCTAAGGTATTTTGAGATTGACTGTCTACAGAAAATGACTGTGGGGTGGGACCTAGTTACAGCACAGTACTCCCCCAACACAGTTAAAGCATGGTTCAGTGTTGCTTTGTAGACACAATAAACCTGCATTGTAACCATGTTCTCTTCAACCCTGCAAAGTTGAACTCTGTAGCTCAATTCAGCAATGCCATTAAAACACAGTTTGGCCTGTGTGTGCTACAAGAATGAACCATGTTTTAACCATTCCAGGGGGCTATCATGTTGAAACAAGGTCCCTCCACGCTGTAATCTTTATAGTGTAGATTAAACTTTTATCATAGCTTTGTTAAATTCTTGTTTCACTTGTCTGACAGTGTATAGATATAAAGTGATCATGTTCAAGTGATCACCATTAGACACATCTTTATCTTTTGCCAAATTACTGTTACTGCAGCTTTTGCTGTTTAATTTATGCAGCACTTCATGTACCATGTTTATTAATTGCAAACACATTTTAAAGATGCTTCTGGTGATCATTGTACATTGACATCTTTTCTTAATTTGCACTGAAATTGTTTGCTCCAGCATCACTATTGGAAATCAGAAGGAACCACATATTTGTCCAGTGGCAGAATATAATTCTTAAGGCTTGCTCCCCAAAAAGGCTCTATATTCAGTGGATGCGGGCTCAAGAGAACTCAGGTAGAGAGAGGCTGCAACTCCAGTGCACCACTGAGCAGTGATTCATGGAAGTTGTTTCCATGGCTGGACAGAGTGGGTGATTGGAGATTGAGGAAGGGTTTTGGCCCTGTGTCAGCCCTGCATGTGTACAGGTGGGTGTGTGTGCACACATGAACATGCAGTGGTATTAACTATTACAGGTCACAGGTTCATCTTTACCCATGGTGTGTATAGCTGGGTAGGATGTATGGAAGGGAGGATGCAGTTTATCACGCTTCACAGTGATCACTTGTACAAGGTCAGCTTTCTTGGGCTTTGTTCCAGGGTCCTGAATTTGACCATGAGACTGCTTGTATGTGGTACCAAGTTTGTCTGCTAATATTTGACACGGCTGAGTTATTTTATAGCCACTAAGCACTGATATTTCAATATACAGGGACAACATTATTTTAACATTGCTCTCTGTGTCCTTTCCCCCAGTATATTATTCATGTTTAATGTAATGAGTGTTTATAAGGAGGCTTTCTATTATTAGGAAACTTGATTTTTGGAAGAATTTCTTGCCTCTGTGCTGTCTTAGGGATTCACGTATAAAGAATCTGTTCACTTCCGGAGATCGCTGTTAGGCCAGATATCTTAAAAAAATTGAATATGCACAAGAAATACAATAAAATTGAAAGGATACATAAGAGACTGCCATGTCTGACTCTCTATATGGCTCTGAGCTTACAGCCTTCTCCCTTCCCCTTAGGTTTCTCTTATAACTGCCTGATTTACCAAGATATTTGACCTTGCTATTAAAAAGTAGTTTTTCTAATTTTAGATAAACAAGATATATGCAAATAGTAAATGGTTTAACTTTATATTACATTTTATTTTTTTCTCATGTTTTTTTAAAAAGCCTTATATAGCAACATGCAATCATCAGACATTAAATTTACTGATTATTATTTGACAAGAAGTTCATGTCTTTAATTTCAGAAACTGACAGCTGACCTCAAGCCAAATAGTAATACATTTCAGAGAACAAACTGCCAGATACACTGGTGTCCCTTTTAAGGCCTTCAGCCTAGCTTCCAGTTAATATATTTTGGAAAATTGGAAATCAGTAAATTCTTTTTAAAAGGTTTCTGATTTTTTTTTTTTTTAACGGAAGCTCCATAACCTACTTCCACCTTCTCACATGATGAAGCAGGGAAAGCAATGCTTCAGGCAACCTAGAATAGCAGGAAATATGTGAAAAGGTCAGCCTCCTCCTTCCCATGATGTTTTAAATAATGTTCAACACCACACGTAATATCTTATGATCAATACAGTGTAAATAAGCTGCTAATTAATTCAGTTACTGGATTTGAGCAAAGTTTTCACAATTTGAGATTATCCGTTCCATCCCTTTTACAAAGATTTCAATTATATTGAGATCATATAGCATTTCATGTTGATAATATTACAAACCTCAATGCTAATAATCAAAACAGCAGTCATACAAAATATCTTCAGTTCTGTACTTTTTTTTCATAAAGCCATTGCTGGAAAGTCATACTAGTGTAACAGTGATGCTGTCATCACATCATGCATATTCCTAAAGTTGAAGAAAACTATAGAATACACAGACTTTAAAGTAAACATTTGGTGCAGTAGCTCAAGATTTCTTCAGCCATACAAGGTGTAAAGGGATTTCATAGTTAAATTTTGAACGTTTCGTGAATTTCTTACTAATCAGGATTATCTATGGAGATTATTTCATTTACAGTAAGGTCAGGAAATTACATTCTTCCTTACTTGGGCTTAAAAATGCCTAGCAGACATTGTCATTTAATGTGTGACATTTACATAGAAGATGTATAATTTCCTCTCAAAGGTTGATTTACAGAGCATGTAACCAATTCATAATTTGGGATGGTACTAGGATATATACCATATGTGACTCTATGAAGGATCATTATTTTTAACCGATGTGAATTCTTGATGAGGTTAAAGCAAGCAGCCTTTAACATCACTAATGTTTTTCAGTTCTAATTTTTTATTTTCCTCTCATAAAGTCTTCTTTTAAAAGTTTCACGGGGAACATTTTTCCCTCCTGTGTAACAGGGATTTAGAAGTAGTATAGATTGATGCTCATAGAACTCTAACTATGCAGTCTACATAGCTGTAAAAAGTTTCCCCACCATCATCTCTCTAGAAAATGATGGATAATAAATTATTCCAGTTTCAGGAGAGCCATGGAAAATGCCAGTATCATTTAACTATTTTCATTAAGATGAAAACCAAATAAATCTTGAAGATTTCAAGCCAAAAATTTTTTGCTCCTGGGTGACATTTCAATTCTGAAGCTGGTAGTAGAGTTATAGTAAATCTGTATATGTCAATTTGTTTGTCCCTTCATCTCATCAATTCAAGGATAGTATATTTTAAATGTACTACTTCAGGGATATTAATATTGAATTACAGGACTTTTTAGGAAATTTGCAGGTCTGTCTTGAACGGATTCATTTTTCCTTCTCAAATACGGAACATGTTTACATCCCCAAGAAGAGTAGTGGAGAATAATTCAGCAACTACTCAAATTCAATTTGTGACTCTTGAAAATATCATATTGTCTTTTCCTTTCTCTGCTCTGATCCATATTTCTAAGCACCCTTACCATCTTTAGAACTCTAATTATGACGTCTACATTTTTAGTGCAAATCTTTGTTCCATCGCTTTTTTAAAATTTCAATTTTTTCTGTAGATTTTTCAGAACTAAAGCCGCTTTACCCAATCATATCACTACACCCCACCTAAATTATCCTTCAACCTCCAGATCTACAATCTATAATCCGTAGTTTCCAAAAATACCCAAAGGAAAGATATAAAGATCTTGAAAGGAACTAGTGCTTGAATTGGGGGAAAGACGGTAAATTCTCCAGCTTTTTCCCAACTTCCCATTCTCTTTTCCAACTTTTTGTTTTTTGACTGGCAGCAATGAAAAGTAAAGATATGGCATAAGCACCTAAAATGTTTCTATTCTCAAGCAAAACAATGGAAGGATTATGGTAGGGTTTAAGACCAAAATTGAACCTACTTTAAAGTTATTTTGCAGATTTAATTGTACAGTTCCTGTTGGCTTTACTGGAAGTTATATGGCCCAAATCCTATATAATACCTTAATATTTGGGGTTGATCTTATTTTTCATGAGATATCATTTTTGGATTTCCATTGTTGTTCAAGATTACAAAATAAGGTTAAGAAAAATCTCCTGTAAACAAAGAGATTTACTGTGAATCATATATACATTACATAAGCATATATTTAGAAAATGTCTGTCTATATAGTGTGTTCTTTGTACATATTGTGTAACAATAACATCCAAAAGCAGTGGACTTGTGTAAGATGTTTTCAGCTACTTTATTTTCTTCTTACTCTATATTATGCTATCATCTTAGAATATTCAAAGTGAATAGAAAACGTCCTTACTATTGTTTCCTATTTTTGACTAGTAAATTGGATTACACACCCTAATGGTGTCAAGTATCAGAGGGGTAGCCGTGTTAGTCTGAATCTGTAAAAAGCAACAGAGGGTCCTGTGGCACCTTTAAGATTAACAGAAGTATTGGGAGCATAAGCTTTCGTGGGTAAGAACCTCACTTCTTCAGATGCAAGTCTTAAAGGTGCCACAGGACCCTCTGTTGCTTTTTACACCCTAATGGTTCATTCAGAGAGCTCTTACTGGTGCAACTGACATTTTTAAGGCCTCTTGCTTACTACTTTGTGTACAAGAGCGTCATCAACTACATCAGCACTGTTTAGGGAATAGTACTTGCTAGCTACCTCTTGCAGCAGAATTCATAAGGGAGCTGACACACTGTTTTGCCCACTCTAGTAAATAAAAATCGTGGTTTTTGATGAGATGTTTTTAGTTTGTTATGAAGAATGAGCAGTAGCATTATTTTAGAAAACAGATATTTACCAAGAGGTTTTTCCAGGGTGAGGCTTACCTAGTCGAGGTTAATACCCTGGGTTTGCTTACCCCTGTAGTGTCCCCAAAGGTGGGAAACAAGGCATAGTTGTTTTTGATAGTGGCAGATTTGGTGCGCGCCTTTCGTTACGATGGAGGATATTTGCAGTTAGCATGTGGAGGGCTCAGGTCTTTTAAGATTATAACACTTTGTTAAGGTCAGTCAGCTTTGAGGCTCAGGAGACCCAGTGTCTGAACTGAAAAGCCACAAGTCAGACCAACCTGCCTCTAGCCAAACTGTTTTATTTTCCAAATATTTCTTCCCTCACCAATAACAGCTCTCTGAATGAGCTAGTAGGGAGTGTGATCCAAACACAATGCCTTGGAATTTGGATTTCTTTTGCTTACAAGTGCTCACTTCCTGTGGAAAGTCTGGGAGTGCCAAGAATTCAGAGCCTTAAGTGTATTCTGTTTTAGGGTATGTGTAATTTTTTTGGTGGGCTGATAGTATCTTCTATTAGGAAGGATATAAATGGAGAGTAAATTTGGAGAACTGGGGTGGGAGGTCGAATTTTGGGGCCTGTTAAACTTTACAGTGTCCCTTTTTAAACTACTTGAGAATGTTTAATTAATAGTAGCTGCAATAAAAACGTTAATAGAAATTACATAGCAGTTCCAAGTTTCACTTTGGAGCACAATGTTACGGCTGAATTATGCCTAAAATGGGGTGGTAGCCAAAGGCTTTCTAACCTTAGAAACACAAGCTATCAAATCTGTAAGCCAGAACTTCCAATTACTGCTGTTATATTCACAAAAGAATCTTTCAGAATGCAAGTGACATTATCCCACAGCAGCAGTATTTACTAACGTCTCATAATCACTGAATATAAGATACAGCTCATCAGTTTTGCTACCGTAGCAACATCATAAAACCAGATTAAATAATTGCCATGTTCAGCTGTAAAAGAGGAAAAATGCTTTCTTTGTGTCACAGAAGACCCCATGGCAGGGGGAAGGTGTCTGCTGCCATTGCATGACACAGCTCCATGGGAGTTCTCTATATCAGTGGATCTCAAATTTTCCTTACTATTGTACCCCTTTTGGAGTCTGCTTTGTACCCTAAATTTCACCTCACTTAAAAACTACTTGCTTACAAAATCAGACATAAAAATACAAAATTGGCACAGCACACTATTATTGAAAAAATGCTTACTTTCTCATGTTTACCATATAATTATAAAATAAATAAATTTGAATATAAATATTGTACTTACATTTCGGTGTATAGTATATAGAGCAGTATAAACAAGTCATTGTATGAAATTTTGTACTAACTTTGCTAGTGCTTTTTATGTAGCCTCTTGTAAAACTGGGCAAATATCTAGATGAGTTGATGTACCCCCAGGGGTACATGTACCCTTGGTTGAGAACCACTGCTCTATGTCCATAGAATGGGGAGGCATGAGTTTGGGGCAGGTAAATCTCCCATTGACCGCTGTATAGTGAGTGAGTTGCATTTGTGGTTCTCCTGCTGCTTTGTGCCTTGAAGTACCAAACACAATGAGAAATTTGTCCCAATGTGTGGCATCATGTTCAGGATATGGCAAAGATGGGGGACCCAGTGTCCAGCACAGGTTCTTCCATTCTGTTCAGGCTCAAGCATTTTGTAGCCATTTATAATACTTTTCAGAAAAGGTAAAAGGAAAATGTTATTAGTAACTTGGCAAATCTCTTTTTTGAAAGCAGAAGATGAAAAACATGTACACTTTTGAAAATCTGGTACTTTAAATATTTAACAATTTGTAGTATTCTTTAAATCAAACACCTCTTTCTCTACTTTTTCCATTTAAAAAAAAAAAAGGCAGTAGGAAGAAAGGTAGAATAGTCTGCGTTGGAAAGCTACCTCAGCCTCAGGCAACCAATAAGAAGTGTGGAAAAAAGTAAAAGCAGATACTATCCTTTCTCTGCTAATACAGAACATTTTCATCCCCTTGAGATTTTACTTAATTTACATGAATTAGTTTTACAGCAGGTAAAGCAAAAGTAATACAAAGCAGTGCTTTCACTGCAGCTGAATTTTATTACTTTGGAGTATTTATAGAATGAGGTGCCTTCTGTGAATGTGCTGTCATTGCAGACATATCACAATGGAAATTGAAAAATATTATTCACCTCTCATAATTTTATTCTATAGTGTCTGGGCAAGAGCAAAATATTAGCTGAATGGTTTTTAAGTACGACATGGGAGATTCTTCAGTTATAACTTACTAAATCCAATTAAATCAGTTGTATTTAATGCATTTGTGGCCCGACCTGTTCCAGGAGATTTAAATTGTATCTCCTTACAGCCCTGAGGATATTCACCTCCGGGGAAGGCAGGTCGGTGTCCACCTTTGGGTTTTACTTGCTCATGGGGAACTCCTAGGAGCAGTACTAGTGGAGGCTGCTGAAGGGATACATAGAGTCAGCATAAGCCCTGGTCATGCCTTCTTTCCAGCCAGTATGGGTCACCTTTTTGGCTAGGCTTGTCCCCTGTGAAAAGGAATTTTGCAGCAGCTCTCTGCTGCCTCAGCTCGCCTTATTTCCTCAGACTTTCAGCTTTGCATACTCTCTTACTATATTCCAGTGGAAACTGGAACTGAATCTGATCCCTGGCTTTTAATGTGTTCCTTCTGTTGTCATTGTTACTAAATAAATCTTATCGTTCTTTTATAGAAATACAACATCCAAAAGTGGGACCATACCATTTCAGATGTGGGGAGAAGGACAACATCTTACAAAATAAATAAATACTGAGAAATATATATGTGACCGGATCCCCCCGGGGTACAGCCTGGGACTGTGGGACCGCTATGCCCACTTAACTCTCTCCAGCCTGGGTTATCTCTCGCAATGCCTTGCTAGTGACCAGCAGCAAGCTCAGCACAACAGCATGTGGAGCCCCTCACCCAGATATATTACATGAATGCTCCCAGAGCCACTCACGAATCACCCAGAGAAAGGCACCAGAGCCAAATCCTCCCAGTACTGTACCTCAGGAATATACACCATCTTGCACTGCTCAAGATGGGCAATGCAAATTTATTAATTTGTTCACCACTTCAACAATGGAAAGTGGACATTCACCAGCCTTTGTCAAACCTGAGCAGATTTGCCCCACACTTCATACAAACTCACTGGTAAAGATAAACAATTAAACAAATTTATTAACTATAAAAGGTAGTTTAAGTGAAAGGCAAAAAGTCAGTTAGTTACCACATTCTTTTGGACCAGCCATCAAGGCAAGAGACAGGTTTCAGAGTGGTAGCCGCATTAGTCTGTATCAGCAAAAAAACCGAGGAGTACTGTGGCACCTTAGAGACTAACAAATTTATTTGGGCATAAACTTTCATGGGCTAAAATCCACTTCATTGGATGTATGCAGTGGAAAATACAGTAGGAAGATATATTTACGCAGAGAACGTGAAAAAATGGGTGTTGCCATACCAACTATAATGAGACTAATCAATTAAGGTGGGCTATTATCAGCAGGAAAAAAAAACTTTGATTGTGATAATCAGGATGGCCCATTTCCAACAGTTGACAAGAAGGTGTGAGTAACAGTAGGGGAAAAATTAGCATGGGGAAATAGTTTTTACTTTGTGTAATGACCCATCCACTCCCAGTCTTTATTCAAGCCTAATTTAATGGTGTCCAGTTTGCAAATGAATTCCAATTTTGCAGTTTCTCGTTAGTCTGTTTTTAAAGTTTTTTTGTTGGAGAATTGTGACTTTTAGGTCTGTCATTGAGTGACCAGGGAGGTTGAAGTGTTCTCCGACTGGTTTTTGAAAAGTTACCTCAAGATCCCCTAGTTGTACATGGAGCAACCCTTACATAAACTAGGGTGAGGAATGTTGACTCAAGCATGTAAGGGTGGGGAGGCTACAATTTTTGCATGCAGCCTAGTAAAACTCAAACACAGTTCTTAATGTTCAATGTGTAATAGGAAACAATGCTAAAAAAGCTTAGAGGAGGTTTGTCTAGTCAAAAGCTCCCTGTTGCCAATAAGATCCTCTAGACTTTTGAAGACTCTCCTCATCAGGCATGTCTCCAATCCAGTAGTCAGGATGTCAGTCCCAGAAGTTTCAGGTTCAGGTTGACACTCTTACCAAATCTGAAGATAAACATCCAGTACATTTGGAAAGTGTGCTAACAGCAGACTTAGAATGTTTGAAGACCAAACAGCCAAGACAAGCTTAGGTTCATTGTCCATATCTAAGCTGCATCCTGACTGATCTGCAAACAGATCCGAACTAATGAAACACACAGAGGAATTTCTGATTCTATTACAAGAAGGGGGATTCCTCTAATGACACTGGGTCGTATTTGATCCTGAGGCAGAACTGGAGATAATGGATGTTTTCTTTGATAATAAAGGGACCTAGTTAAGATTTACCCCCCGGCATAATACATAATGCCAGACTGTGGGCTTGTGTATATGAAAACTTAATTTGTGGCAAGCTGGGATGTAAATCCACCTCACGTTAGCCTGCCATGTACTAGCTGTCCATGTGGACCCAACTGCACTCATTAGAAATTCCTTAGTCAGCTTTGATGTGCCATGGTTTGAAACAGGAGTAGATCTAAGCAGACTAGGGAACTTTTAGTTTGTGGCAGCAGAGTCCTCATGGACACTTAATGCACAGCAGGCTATTGCCTGGGAATTACATCCCAGCTTGATGTAAACTAAGTGTTCATATAGACAAACGCAGAGACCAAAATACAACATTTGTGCTGTTGTACAAACTATCTATTCAAGTATTGGCCAGGACATAGTTTTTCTCTTGCAGAAGGTTAGCTCCTGAAGTGGAGCTTTCAGCTCCTACAGTCCTCAAACGTTGAAAAGGCTGGAGAAGAAGTTGAACATCCCAGTCCACCATCTACAAATATTACGGTAGATAGTATGGGAAGTGAGAAGGGCATTCCCTGATGAGCATATGCTACCCTCTCTTCTTACAACTTGAATGATCTGAGAGGCTCATGTCAAAAAGAGGCGATTCTTTAGTAATCAGTCTTATGGAGGGCACAGATGTACCTGGATAAAAGTATCGTCCAGTTACACTGATAAGGAACCTGTCTGTGACCCAAAGTCTAGAGATATGCGTGAATGCTCTGGCATCTGAGACAGGTGAGGTCAGGTGTCATAGTTTTGGAGTTGGAAGCCTCCTTAGGTCTCAGCCTCTAGCTATCACCTGTCTATGGGACGAGTCCGACAGCTCTCTCCCTCCAGACTGGGCTGCAGTCCCTCCTACCCTTTACCATGCATATCCCAGCAGACCTGACCTAGCTCAGCACCTACAGTTTCTCTCTCTGTCTGTCTCTCAGGTTATCAGGTAATACCAGTGACTAGCTATGCCTCACAAAGCAACGTACATTTATTTTTAGGACAAAAGCATTACAGAGAGAACCTATAACAATAATAAAATGTCCATGTGAATGTGGGGCTTACTACGTGCCCGTCTTCCACATGGGATGAGGACTCTGGGTAGGTTCCAAAGACCTTCATACCTTTCCAGCAGAGTTTGTCCTCTTGGTTAAAGGTTCATGTAAGTTTGTCGAGCAATTCAACCCCTTTATACCAAAAACCTTTCCTTGACTCCTGGGCCTCAGCAATCTCAGGGGGTGGAATTTTTTGGTGTTTACCTGTTCCAGGATTTTCAGTAATCATCCCTGCACACATGCTGATATTAATTACTGGAAAAGGCTTGGCAACCCTCCACCATGGAGTCCACATACAATTCCTGGCTCTCCCACACACAGATAACATAGATAAAGTTGGTACAATAGTCTCAAAGATATTATATATGTCTGTAATATCTGTCATAGCAGGGTTATTTTTTTCTTCAATGTTGGATGCTTAAAGGAAAGTATTAAAGCTGACTGGAGGACATTTTGCCGCAACCTTGGAGGTTTCAAAATTAGTTTTCCTTCCAGATTGAAACAAAAACTAAATGTTTTTGCAAACATTTAAGTTTCTCAAGATGTTGGCTTTTGGATCAAAACCTGATCTTTTAGATTTCTGAAAGGTTAGGTGGGGTGTCTAGCCCAATGTTTAGGACACTTCCTGGGATGTGGGTGACTCAGATTCAGGCCCTGCTCTGCCTGAGTGAGAGCAGAGTTTTTCATCCCAGATCACACCCAAATGCCATAAAAACATCTTTATAGCCTGCATTCAAAAACAAAGCCTGACACCAGTGTTTGGAGTCTCCTGCCAGCAATGATCTTGGAGCGTTTCAGTCATCAGCACCAGATTGTAAGTTGTAGTTATTTTTCAGAACCAATAAATGGTGCAGCACTGAATGAGACTCAATAGGCATTGGGGCCACGTCAGTCTGGGTCTGGGAATGGTTCCCAAGGTTTCAGGGCTGAGGGTGTCTCAGCACTCAAAGATGAAGGGTTTCAGAGTAAAAAGCCATTCCAGATCCTACTCAGTACCCCATTCTGGAAACATAAGCAGTTCTTTTGATATCATCTAGAAGGATTCCCATAAATACAATATCTATCACCTCAGTCAACTATTCCTGCAGACCTGGGAGTAAACATCAGTAGACATCACCTCCTGGCACTTTTTACATGAGACTAAGTCTCTGATATCAGAAAGACTCTAGAACAAGAGACACAGGTTTAGAGGTGCTGATTCAATAGGTCACAAAAGCGAGGGGATTAAAGTGCCACCCATAATACAGGAAGTCAATGGTGCCAAGGTGTCAGCAACAGAATCAGTCAGACTAATTGAGTCTGGGGACTTCTGAGTCATGTGTGCTAGATGTAGAGGTTCACTCCATGCAATTCTCCTGAATCTGTGGTGCTGGATCTGTGGACTGCTAAGATTAGAGCTGATGGTGCCAGAAAATCAATAGTGCTGGATCTTTGGTACTGTGATCAGCAGAACTTGACAAATCAGGGAGCCTTGGTGACACTGATCTAGGGTACATCACTCCTTTAGTAACTAGCACTTTAGATACAGTTAATGGCACCAGCATTGGACTCACTTGACCTGAGCACCTGGATATTGCTGATATTGGGCACCACACCATTTTAACAAGTGGTTTAACCGAGTTAATGATGGTGGATCTTTGGCATCAAACTATGTTGCCTCAGATGGATCCAATGATCCTATTAATTCTTGAATTGGTTTCAGAACTACTTCAGCTAGTGGCTCGCCAAAGTCCCTGGTGGTGTATCTTTGATTTTGGTGAAACAAGGGATTTCACTATTTCAAGTGAGTGGCTCACAGAGTCCGCTGTGCCAAAATCTCAGCACCAAACTAATTCAACCTGGATGGATCTGGGGACCCAGCACCACTTATACTGATTTTTGGATCTCTTCAAGCAAGTGGTACATCAGTCAATGGTGTGATATCTTGGCACCAGACTCATACAATCCAGACCATTGTAAAGACGTTAATGACTTGTATAACGGACACTGGACACATCACCAAGTGGCACTCCTGAAAAGACCATAGAAAAGGAAAAATCATTGAAGAAAGCATTGAGGATGGTGTGTGTGATCCGAGCTCATTTGCACTTTTGTCGATTAGAGGGAAGTGAGGGTGGTTGGGGCCACTCCCCTTTTTATATCCTGGAATCCTCTGCAAGGGAGGGCCTCAAACAAACACTACTCCCTGGAAGATTATACAGCCAGGAGGTGCAAGTTCGACAAGTGGGAATATGCAAAGGCCATTTGAAGTTTAAAAAACAAAACAAACCCCACCCTCCCTAAATTGAATCTTTGGATCTGGTTAAGAAATAAGCGCAATATATTCCTGTGATTCTCAGGTGTTAATGATGAGTCTGCACTCGGTTCTATGTTTTATATTATTATTTGTGTTCTAGTGGCGCATATAGGCCTCAACTGAGATAGGGCTCTATTGGGCTAGGCACTGTACTGACACATAATAAGCAACAATCCCTGTCCTGAAGAGTTTACAATCCAGATAGACAATTGAAGGGTTGGAGGGAAACGGGCACAGAACAATGAACTGATTTGTCCAAGGACACACAGCAGATCAATTACCGAGCCAGGTATGCAAGCAATGTTTCCTGACTCCAAGATCACTGTCCTTTCCTCTTACATCACACTGGTTTTTAATTAATTTTTTTTTGAGTTACAATATTGGTGTTAATGTAAGTGCACAATGGAAGGATCACTTTATTTGATTTTATTGATAAGTGTTCTATTAATGATCGGCTTATCGGGTAATGATTAATGTGGTATTTGTGGCCAGGTTACTCACCACAGGCTCTTGTTATTGTATATGGTATATCTATTGTTTTTGCGTGCTTCTGCAATATCTGTGAAATGAAGAAAATCCATCAACAAGAGTCAGAGAATAGCATTTACAACAAGAACAAGAGTGTGTAGAGAGGGATATGTGCACCAATATGAAATATTAGATGATAATTTATCAGTGTTCTATTGGAATTACTGGAACCCAGCATTTCTTGTCACGGTATTGCTGACAAGATTTTCCATATAATTTCATTATCAAAAATTATATTTGATTTATTGTTCACAGTTCTCTGTTGAATAACAACATTCAGAATCATATTTTATTATTGATGTCCCTGGTTTTCAGGCAAACGTTGACTATATGTCCATTTGAAGTTAGAAAGATCTTCATTTGCTGGTACAGAGATGGAAATGGCTAATCATTCCTGTTTTGAAAATCCAGAGCAGTGTATATTGTAGGCAAACAATTTCATGAAGGAAGTCCCCATAAAGCCAAACAGCAGGTAAAAGCCGTGACTGTTTTTTATCTGTCTTCGGAAATCCTGTCTACAGTTGAATTCTGCCAATGCATGTCTTCAGATTAACAATACCAAGAAACGGACTAAGGTCTACATGCATATTTCAGAAAAACAAAGCAATCAAACTAAGAAACCTTCACATGTTTTTACAAAAAGGAAAGTAGAGTTTGGTCCTAAGTTGTATCCCATAAGAAAGAGCTCTCCTGCTATATTTTAATTAATGCATTATTTTTATTGTATTTCTCATACTCTGCATGCGTTACATTAAAAAAACCTGCATACTTTACCAAAGTATATTACGTATAATCTTAAAAAGCTAGAAATCCTTCTCAAGCTCCTCAACCTCAATAGCCTCTTATGGTCCCTTAAAAACGCCTTTGCAAGATTCCTGATTCGCTAAAGAATAGTACTCTGCATTTGTATATGAGGAAGCTCTTGCTGAAATAATGGTGTTAGATATTTTTGGGATCTATAGACATAAATAAATTGGATTTTATTTTAATAAAATAGGTGCCCAGACCCTAGGCTACCTATTTCTGTGACTATTTTTGCATGCAGTTACCATAACTTAATGAGAAAATTGTCCATTTGCATTCCTAAGTGACTGAGTGACCTGTTTCTGAGTTCAGCATGGAATTGCAGTGACTATGCTCAGAGCACAAAAGTAGTCATACAGAAATTAACAGTGACTTCTGGCCTCAGACCATTAAAATCAGGCTCATTAGGTCATCTGTGACATGCTCCTGGCAGTGCAGGAATTTTTACTGCAGCATATTTTCTAATGCTTTGTACAGTTTAGTTTTAAAATGTCCCAAGTGCTGTGCCATTTACCAGTTCTCTTGATAAACTATTCTACAGAAGCCTTTCCACATTTGGGGGCTTAGCATTCTGTTTGTGATGTCGTATGAATAGAGGAATAAAAGATCAACCTTTCTAATTTCTTTGGCTGCTCTGCAGGATAGCAAAATCCCATTCCTTTTTCTTTTCCCCATGATTGGTTCCTCTTAGCTCCTTAATAACAGATTCTTTCCCCGCTCTCCCTTCTTAAGTTGAAAAGCACACGTGAATTTTTAATGTTGAAGCACGTATTTAGTTCAGTGTAGTGGCCACTTCTGCACATTTTCAAAGCACTACTGCCACTTCTTCAGGTAGCACATCTTGAAAGTGTGGGCTGCTTTTGGAAAGCTACTACTGTGCTATCCATTGACAAAATCCCCCCCCTCATTCTACTGTTCTCCTCTCTTCTCTCTCCCTCCCCCCCCCACTCCGACTGTACATTTGGTGAGAATCTTTTAAGATTAGGGCTATGATGTCTCTTGTAAGGTGTTGTTTAGTTACACTTGTGTTTTAAATGGTTTAGCGCCTTTTCTTTTCAAAAGCTCTTGGATTCACTAGCTCCATTTATCTGTTGTTTCTCTAAGAGCTGCCTCATGTGAGTTGATCTGATGCCTCAGCAGAGTATAGTGCATCATCACATGTGTGCTAGAGATAGGGCTCATTCTCAGGAGAGTGGAGGTGAGAACATCTTGTAGAAATAGTTTTTAAAGTCTTATTTATTTATTAATGGGAGGACATGAAACTCTGGCTACTATTCTGACTTAGCAGAATCTTCCAGTTTTGTTTAGAAATAGCCCTAAAACTTTTCCCTGACAATAGGCACCACTCCTAGGGAAGTGGTGGAAAACATAATGTGACATTCTGTACCTTGGGGGAACACCCAGCATCCCCATGTTCACCCTTATAATATGATTGTGTGGTATCTAATGCAAAGTTTGTCATGTCGGGTGTCTTCGGAATGCTCATGATGTATTGAGCATTGTTGTTATGGTAATGTTATAGGTTGTAATTTCATGTATATATTTTGAGGCTGAAAATGTGTCCTTATGGCTTAAAGTAAGCCCAGGCTAAACTCTCCAGAAGCAGAGGGGCAGTTCACACTTTATTAGGGCATGTATGGGACAAACCCAGCCCAGCCTCACAGGAACAAAGGACACTGGCCTAGGCAACAACAAAGGATACGTTGGACTCTCGAGTGAGTCACCCCCCTTTTCTTTTGGTCAGTTTGGGACTGCGATGAGGTAATGCTCACCTGACTCTGAAGGAGGAGGGGCAAAGCCAACAGGGAAGAAAGGACATGATGAAAGGGAGAGAGGTTTGCCATGCTCTTCCTCTCTCTTTCACCTACATCTACAGACACCACACCAAGCGAATAAAGTACTGATCAAAGGGCAGAGCCTGGCTGAAGGGCAACCAGCCAGCCTGTGGTGAGAAACATCTAAGTTTGTAAGGGCACTGAAAGTGTTAAGATCAGCTTAGAATGCATTTTGCTTTTATTTTATTTGACCAAATCCGACTTGTTATGCTTTGACGTATAATCACTTAAAATCTATCTTTGTAGTTAATAAATGTGTTCGTTTATTCTACCTGAAGCAGCGCGTTTGGTTTGAAGCATGTTACTCCCTTTGGGATAACAAGCCTGGTACATATCAATTTCTTTGTTAAGTTGACAAACTCTTATAAGCTCACAGCATCCAGCGGGCATAACTGGACACTGCAAGATGGAGGTTCCTAGGGTTGTGTCTGAAGCCGGAGATATTGGCTAGTGTCATTCGGTTGCACAATCCAAGGAGCAGTTTACATACTAGAGACTGTGCGTGAACAGCCCAGGAGGGGGGTTCTCACAGCAGAGCAGGGTAAAGCTGGCTCCCAGAGTCAAGGATTGGAGTGACCTAGCAGATCACCGGTCCAGATAACTCTAGAGGGGAACGTTATACATAGTGCTATGGGTTGTACTAGATTTGTGTTGTATTTGCATATTTGATTAGTGTATAATAAAAAACATGCTGTCCAGACAAGCTGCACTTCCGCATTAACCATAGAGATACAAGCTCGAAAAAAAGATGAGCTGTTTTGAGATTGGATGATGTCATGTGGAGTAGTGATTGAAAATAACGTAAACGGCTCAATCCTGCTCCCAATGAAGTCAAAACAACTAAGCTGCTAAACTATATAGCGCATATCCCAGGATGTATGTGCAAAGTTGATGCTCTCCTGATCCTGGTGCATCTCTGTGTAAATTGGGTCCTTTGCACTGTCACAGCAGCTTAAGGCCTGCTCTAATTTAGTGCCTACTGCAGTGAAAATGCAGTGAAGGTTGGCAGAGGCATACTTGCCATACTCCATTCCTGTGGCCAGAACCTTGTTTTCCCACTATGAAAGTGGAAGGTGAAGTGAGACACACAAAAGCCTCTATGCACCAATGAAGGATCACCTTTACTTAACTGATTAAGTTATCTTTTGGTTCAGATTGCTCTAGGTGATATGGTTCTTTCTCTCTAAATTAAAGATTAACTATTTGGTTTGTGGAATTCAGTGTAGGGACCTAGATTTGTCACAAAAATTGGGTTTTGGGTGACTTGTATGAAAGATTCCCTACCCCCTTTTAGCTGAATTAAAACATAATGACTGGGTGACCATTTTTGTTAAGACGCTACACATTTTGATTCCGAGTCATCTCGCCAAGGGTATTTGGCCATAAAAATATGTTAGAAATGCAATCGGTGTTTGGATGGTATCAAGTTCTTTCTTCATGTGTAATAGTAATTATTGTTTTGAGTACTCTTTTATTGTAATTCTGCTGTGTAAATCTTTTCTAAAGCACAAGAAGCCTGTCAGAGAAATAAACCCTTAATCATAACATTTTCCAATTCAGCATTATGCCAACATTTCTAGGAATGGAAATATGATAAAGGCTAGTGAATAAATTTCTCTCTTTAAAAAAAAAAATGTTCCCTTACCTTGACAAAGACAAATGTGTCATTAATGTGTGAACTTCTGTGTTTTGTGAATTTTTTTTCTTCAGATTTTGATGCTGGATGGAAATTTCCTAAATAACCAATGGCAATTAGCCAGGATGGGCAGGGATGGTGTCCCTAGCCTCTGTTTTGCCAGAAGCTGGGAATGGGTGATGGGATAGATCACTTGATGATTACCTGTTCTGTTCATTCCCTCTGAAGCACCTGGCATTGGCCACTGTCAGAAGATAGGATACTGGGCTAGATGGACCTTTGGTCTGACCCAGTATGGCTGTTCTTATGTTAAGTAATGGATTCTTTAAAAAAAAAATATATATATATATACACATACATACAGCCTAATGACTTTTTTTGTAACATCCTCTTCCACAGCTTCTGGAATACACCATACCATGTTAAACTATCTTCACTGAATTAATATATATCCTACTCGAGGACTACTTAATAGTATTAATCTGTCTATAGATTATGAAAATAAAATTATACCATGTACCTAGTATACTTCACAGTTTTAAGCAAACAAGGATATTCCAGTTTATCTTTTATGAAGTACAAATAATCAAATACAAAATTAGTTATGCAGTCTGCCATCACATATTATTTGGGGAGGGGAGCACATCTCGTGAAGGGAAAATAGAAACAATACTAATATAAAACTGAGAAATTTAGGTATGGGAATACGGATGCTACTTCAGAAAAGAGAGAAAATATAATCCATTTTATCAATAAATGTTTATTTGTAACATTGCTTAATGCCTATTCATCTCTCTTTTTTGGTACTGTGGAGGTTTTAGTGATGCATTGCAAAATCACATCAGCAGTTTTGCCAATCACACTTAGGAGTGAACTGTTCTTTGAGAGTTGATCCTGTATTCCTTACGCAGACAAATCTTCCATTCTAGGCACTAGGTCCAAAGTGTAGTAATGCAGGTTAAGGGCCAGAATAAAAACTGCCTTCACAAATTACTTTTTAAAATCTAAGCAAATGCTGGGAGTCCTCCTTCACTAAGGGCCCTGTTGTATGAATAACAGTTTATGGACATTGTACAATGACTTGGAAGTCATCATTTTAAAAATCATTATTTAGAATAAGATAAATGTTAGTAAAAACAATAGTCTAATGTTGATGTCAAAACTTCCATATAACAAATTCTGGGATCATGTTCAGTGGCAGCAAGGAGCAAAGTAGCTTCTTATTGGTACTTAATCCTGAGGTCTGGCTGGCCCAGTGTGCAAGACAGCCTAAGGGGGTTGTTCTGCAATAGGGTGGTGAGAAATGATGTGGCTGTGGAGGTTACTTCAACCCTGATCCATCAGTAAACCTCTCTCACGGTGTCTCTGAAGGAGGAACAGAAAGATAGTGGCCAGACATGGGTCTGTCTTAAGTTTTTTGGCTTGAAGAAGTTATTGCAGGCACTATCTGCTCCACTGACACCCATCTGTGTCAGTCAATATCTAAATACCACGTCTGGATGTTGAAGGTATTGACTTCTTTTAAGTCATCCCAGCAGTGCTTACAATGCAATATGTGCCAAATGAGCAGTGGGATCTATGGCTCTTCCCTCAGGGATAGGTTATATAGGCACAGAGTCTGTACATCTACACTATAATAAAAGACCAGTGGCTGGCCCAGGTCAGCAACTCAGGCTTGCAGGGCTGGGGATGTGGGGCTAAAAACTGCAGCGTAGATGTTCCCGCTGAGGCTGCAGCCTGGGCTCTGAAACCCCACAAAGGGGGTGGGTCTCGGAACCAGAGCTTCAGCCCAGAGCTGCATATCTACACTGCTATTTTTAGCCTTGCGACCCTGAGCCAGCTGACTTGGGCCAGTCATGGTTCTTTTATTGCAGTGCGGATATACCCTATGTGACCACCTTGAGAGAGCCTCTTAGGAGTCGCATACAGGTCTGCAGTTGTAGATCCTGTTAGCTCATGGATATGCTGAGTGTTTAACCCAATAGGTGTAGGTAGTGTCAGGCTTTGATCCACAGGTGATATACAAGCAGGGAATTATTCACAGTAACTCTGCAGTCAAGTAGTGAGGTAAATTTTTAACATTGGTAGATTTAAAAAAAAATGGACTTTTTGTTCAAGAAATGTCCAAATAATTTAACAAGGTTTGGTGTAAGATTTGCTGTTCAAAGTCCTCTCTCTGGAATCTTTATGGTAACGATACCAATGAAAGCAAGAAACAGATTATGCAGCAATATGAACTGGCTGATTTCATAGAATCATAAAATCATAGAATATCAGGGTTGGAAGGGACCTCAGGAGGTCATCTAGTCCAACCCCCTGCTCAAAGCAGGACCAATCTCCAACTAAATCATCCCAGCCAGGACTTTGTCATGCTTGACCTTAAAAACCTCTAAGGATTCCACCACCTCCCTAGGTAACCCATTCCAGTGCTTCACCACCCTCCTCGTGAAAAAGTTTTTCCTAATATCCAACCTAAACCTCTGCCACTGCAACTTAAGACCATTACTCCTTGTTCTGTCATCTGATACCACTGAGAACAGTCTAGATCCATCCTCTTTGGAACCCTCTTTCAGGTAGTTGAAAGCAGCTATCAAATCCCCCCTCATTCTTCTCTTCTGTAGACTAAACAATCGCAGTTCCCTCAGCCTCTCCTCATAAGTCATGTGCTCCAGCCCCCCAATCATTTTTGTTGCCCTCCGCTGGACTCTTTCCATTTTCTCTACATCCTTCCTGTAGCGTGGAGCCCAAAACTGGACACAGTACTCCAGATGAGGCTTCACCAATGTCGAATAGAGGGGAATGATCACATCCCTCGATCTGCTGGCAATGCTGCTACTTATAAAGCCCAAAATGCCATTAGCTTTCTTGGCCACAAGGACACACTGTCGACTCATGTCCAGCTTCTCGTTCACTGGAACCCCTAGATCCTTTTCTGCGGAACTGCTGCCTAGCCACTCGGTCCCTAGTCTGTAGCAGTGCATGGGATTCTTCCATCCTAAGTGCGGGACTCTGCACTTGTCCTTGTTGAACCTCATCAGATTTCTTTTGGCCCAATCCTCTAATCTGTCTAGGTCCCTCTGTATCCTATCCCTATCCTCCAGTGTATCTACCACTCCTCCCAGTTTAGTGTCATCTGCAAACTTGCTGAGGGTGCAGTCCATGCCATCCTCCAGAGCATTAATGAAGATATTGAACAAAACTGGCCCCAGGACCGACCCTTGGGGCACTCCGCTTGATACCGGCTGCCAACTAGACATGGAGCCATTGATCACTACCTGTTGAGCCAGACGATCTAGCCAACTTTCTGTCCACCTTATAGTCCATTCATCCAGCCCATACTTCTTTAACTTGCCAGCAAGAATACTGTGGGAGACCGTATCAAAAGCTTTGCTAAAGTCAAGGAATAACACGTCCACTGCTTTCCCCTCATCTACAGAGCCAGTTATCTCATCATAGAAGGCAATTAGGTTAGTCAGGCATGAGTTGCCCTTGGTGAATCCATGGCGACTGTTCCTGATCACTTTCCTCTTCTCTAACTGCTTCAGAATTGATTTCTTGAGGACTTGCTCCATGATTTTTCCAGGGACTGAGGTAAGGCTGCCTGGCCTGTAGTTCCCTGGATCCTTCTCCTTCCCTTTTTTAAAGATGGGCACTACATTAGCCTTTTTCCAGTCATCCGGGACCTCCCTGGATCACCATGAGTTTTCAAAGATAATGGCCAATGGCTCTGCAATCACATCCGCCAACTCCTTTAGCACCCTCGGATGCAGTGCATCCAGCCCCATGGACTTGTGCTCGTCCAGCTTTTCTAAATAATCCTGAACCACTTCTTTCTCCACAGAGAGCTGGTCACCTCCTCCCCATACTGTGCTGCCCAGTGCAGTAGTCTGGGAGCTGACCTTCTACATGAAGACAGAGGCAAAAAAAGCATTGAGTACATGAGCTTTTTTCACTGTCACTAGGTTGCCTCCCTCATTCAGTAAAGGGCCCACACTTTCCTTGACTTTCTTCTTGTTGCTAACATACCTGAAGAAACCCTTCTTGTTACTCTTAACATCGCTTGCTAGCTGCAACTCCAAGTGTGATTTGGCCTTCCTGATTTCACTCCTGCATGCCTGAGCAATATTTTTTACTCTTCCCTGGTCATTTATCCAATCTTCCACTTCTTGTAAGCTTCTTTTTTGTGTTTAAGATCAGCAAGGATTTCACTGTTAAGCCAAGCTGGTCGCCTGCCATATTTACTATTCTTTCTACACATCGGGATGGTTTGTTCCTGCAACCTCAATAAGGATTCTTTAAAATACAGCCAGCTCTCCTGGACTCCTTTCCCCCTCATGACAGAGTAACAGCCCTGTTAGTCTATATCCACAAAAAGAACAGGAGTACTTGTGGCACCTTGAGACTAACAAATGTATTTGAACAAAGCTTTCGTGGGCTACAGCCCACTTCATCGGATGCATAGAATGGAACATAACAGATCCCAGGCAAACTCCCTCTGTTAGCCTCCGCTGCTCGGTCCTGTGTGGTCTTGCCATTTCAGGATGTCTGTAAACACTGTATTTCTTCCTTCAATCATTTAGCATATTTCAGTATTTGCAGACATTAAACTTCTGAGGGAAGCATGTACCTTACGCCCTTTAATTACGCGAAGCTTGGTTGCATGGTCTGCCTTTACTGTCATGTATTTGAAAGCAAAAGAATGGTCCCTAATCAATAAAACTCACTTCTTTGAAGGTTGAGAGTTGTATAACTGAAGCACGAAGAAACAGCAGGTAATTCAGCATGTACCTCATTAAAAATTGGTAATGTAAATGATTTTGAAGGTTTCAGAAGTGTGGATTGTTATACTGCTACTTACCTATATGAATGTTGATTAGATACAGTGCTATGCAATATGAAAAATTTTAATAACCCATTTAATATCATCAGTGTGGCTAATTTGGTACCTCATAGTGGTATACTGATATCTTGGCAACTATAGTTAACAGCAAATTTCCATGTTCTGATCTTTGTGAACATAATAGATGGTGCTAGAGAATAGAGCAGGAGCTGTATGAAAGAAAATTAATTTTCTTTTATTATTGTATGTTCAGAAAGTGATTTTTATTCAGTTTAAATATAGCTGCTCTAAAGCTTGGAGAGGTGTAAATGTGAAAAGTACTTTGAAGTAGCATTGTTGTCCTGTCTCAAGTGTAAAATATGTACTATTGGACCCTCACAGCAGAGATAGTATTTGGGAAAGGGCAACACCCCAAAATATGAAGAGCAAACGGTGGGAGAAATGTCAAATACTGATATTAAATTTAAAAGCATGTTTAATTTTTTGTTCAGGCTTTTAATAAAAATAAGGCAGATGAGATTAAAGGTAGCACAGTACAGATAGGTAGCATAAGTTACCAGTCACAGCGTCTGCAAGCAGACCAAATGATCTAACAAGCTGGTACTGGATTTACACCCGCTTCAACAGAAAACTGAATCACGGTCACATTTTCATTAAATATTGCTGCTTAGATCAAAATATTTTATAACCCGTGGGCCAAAGACTTGTATGGTCTCATTTTTCATGATGAATGGAAATGATTTCTTCCCTGTCCCTGCATTCAGAAATATACCCCCCACCCCAGTACTGGGAATACACTAGACAAAGCGGGAGATTAATGCAGGGAAACATCACATCTGGTTTTAGTGACAGAGTTGGAATAATACATGCTGAGCTTTCTTTTTTCTGATGAGAGAGAATTGAATTCATAAGCCACAGGGGAATTTCAATAACCAGGAGAAGGGGGGGGGAAGTAAAAGGCTTTAACTGAACCCCTCTGCGTCTTTCTTACTTGATTTTCTCTGTAAATAAACACATTAATCTGACAGTAAAATGCAGTTAAATAGCTTAGAAGGAAGGGCCTTAAACAACACCCTAATGCATATATTTCAATAATATCTGTACTACTTAATTCTCCCAGTTTAATTGAGATTGTTATAAATCATCATAGCCTGTCTAAAATCCATATTTCCCCCCCCCCACACACACACACACGTAACTAAATCGCACAACCTGGATTTCAGTCTATCTATAGGACCAGGTGGTCTGTGTCTCTTAGAGGCGGAGTTCTATCTTTTCACACACTTCATTCTTTCTAAAAATGGATTAGGGGCAGGTTTTAAAGTGTGACTGTTCTGTTGTAGCACTGGGAATGTAAAGAATGTACAGTTCAAGTTGTGAAAGTATACTTACCTGTTATCCCCAGGAAAAAGCAGACATACCTGCTCTCATTAACTCTCTCTCTCTCCATCCATCGGTAGAAATACTCAGAAGGTTGGTCGAGAAACAGCTTTCCTAACCTCTGAAAATATTTAAGATTTCAAAAAATTTTCCCCTTCCACAGTGAAAGGTCTTGAGCTTTGTCTCAATTTGTGTGTGTGTGGAAAATGAGAGAGCCTCCCCAGTTCCTAGGGCATTTCCTTGGGATGTGGGAGACCCAGGTTCAAGTCTCTATTCTATCTGATTCAGAGGAAGGAGTTGAATCTGGATCTTCCACATTCCAGGTGCCATAACCACTGGTAATCAGTTGTTGCTCGCTCTCTCTCTGGCACAGTGAATATTTAATTATTTATGCAAAATGACCCAAACCAGAATAGGCAATAGTCTAATGTCTAGATACTCACCAGCGAGGTGGGAGGAACCAAGTCTGGGTTTCTGTTCTGAATCAGGCAGAGCAGGGATTGAATTAGGGTCCTCCAAATCCCAGGGGGGTATCTAACACTAGGATATTGCTCACTGAAGTTAGTAGATTCCTGTTGACTTTAATAGGAGTTGGATTAGACCTGTATTTATTTATTAAACTATATCTGTCCCTTACTCTAGGTGTATGCATAACTAACATTTACAAAATTCACGTTAACCAATAACATTAAAATCTTTCCCATGTCACCTGTCAGGATTCTAGCCATTCACCTCCTCAATTCAGTTTGGAAAATAGGGTATGTAAATTATGAACTGAATATAAACACACTTGGGTTTTGTTGAACCAAAGAAGAGAACAGGGTCTAGAATATAGAATACTTCACTGAAAAGGCTTTATGACCTACCTTATCACCTTCTCTATTTAATAAAGGGTCTTGCTTATTGTCTCTCTTTGTCTGAAGAAAGGTTCTCTATCTACAGTGGGAATCTCTCCAGCTTCTTTTTAGTCACTATAAAATAATTTTCATACACAGGGTGGAAAAATTACCTTTTTCAGTTTCTATAGTGAAATCAGTCTACGGAATAGTTTAGTGATTTAAAAGAAAACTCAACAGCTTTCCCTAAGTAATCCTTCCAGATGCTATCACTCACCTTTTCTTATCATCCTGGTTTTATTTCCTCCCCCGCCCCAGTGCAAATGGGTTGTGATTTTTGTCATCTCATAAGCAACAAACATATATTTCTGTTTATTTTAAGGGGCATTTTAACTATGGTTCCAGAATTTTTTTCTGTTTCTGAGATTCCCAAGGTTTTGCACTCTTCACATGCATCTGTATATATGTGAACACACATGCACACAACAGAAAACAATCAAACTACTTCTCCTACAGGCTGGAAAGGAAGAGGAAAGAAGTATTGTTTCCAGTGCTTAATTTTTGCCAGGGTTGTAGGCTTTCTGTATCAGTTATGAATGTAAAAAAATTGCTTGAGCTCCAGCACCTAATTGTTTGAGCCACGGCATCTCTTTTATTACAAATTAAGCACTGATTGTGGCCTATTTTTAAATGCTAAGACGTGTTAACATACTACTTGTAGGAGGGCTATAGTAATACCTAGATAGAGAAATATTGAGTATGTGGTATGAGAAATAGATCATTTATTTGGGAAAGCCATGATTCAATTTAACTGAGAACTGCTTTTGCAGTTCTTAGCAGCAAGGCAGCCCCTGCAGTTCAAGTTTATGATCAACTCCAAACATTAAATTATTCTTTACATTGAACTCTTTCCCTCTGTGATAATGTGTATATATATTTTATAGCACTAGCTACAATGCCTACCCATAATGGAAGGTAGGCATGTATTATACTTCACTGTAATTTTTAGCTGTGCATATAGAGATTATAGCCATGCTTTTTGATAGTGAATAGATTAGGGCCCCACCATACTAGGTACTGCACAAACAAATCACACAAGACAGTCCTTGGGAGTTCCAGAGATTTCACAATTTAAGATTTAGACAAAATGCAACAGGTGAATAAATGGACAAAGGGGAGCAGGGTGAGAGGACAAATAACTTGTACAGTCACAGTGACCTATGACACAAATCAGATATTCCTGTATTTGGCTAGCTTTCTGTATAACTTGCTTGTACTGGGTAGAAAGTTGAAAAAGACTTCCAACAGGCCCAGATAACAGCTCAATTGTGCTCTGTATGGTGACAATCTGAGAGATTAATAGAAAACACCAGAAGTGTGAATGGAAATTGCTATAACTTGTGTCTGATGTGCTGTGATTCAGGGCAGCATTGGAGATGCTTCCTCTGCTAAGCCCTATAGACTGTAGCATCTGGTAGGTCTCAGTGCACAATCTGCTACAAGCCACCAACCCATCCGGGGTGGCTCTATGCTTTTTGCCGCCCCAAGCATGGCAGTCAGGTGTCCTTCGGCAGCACGCCTGCGGGCGGTTCACTGGTCATGCAGGTTCGGCGGCATTTCTGTGGGTGTTCTGCCAGTCCCGCGCTTCGGCGTACCCACCGCCGAAGCCGCGGGACCGGTGGACCTCCCGTAGGCATGCTGCCAAAGGCTGCCTGACTGCTGCCCTCACAGCGGCCGGCACACTGCCCCCCACGGCTTGCTGCTTCAGGCACACGCTTGTTGTGCTGGTGCTGCCCCTGCACCCATCGTAGGTCCTCTCAGTCCCTGCCAATTGGTCACTCCTCACTAAGCAACTAACCTCCCAACTGCTCAAAACTTCCCCCTTCCTCCTGACCTGTCGTCCTGTAGTCAGGAGACAAAAGAGCAGCATGTATGGCTGCTCAGCAGGTTTGTCATACTGTTACAGAAACACATTTCTTGGACTCCCCATTGAAATCAAGGTTTGAAGCATCCTTGATGGGTTTTCTGTCCATCTTCCTATATGAAGCCAGGGATAATGCCTGTATGGTTGCACCTCCCTTCACATTGACAGTACAGTGGTTTTCAACCTGTGGTCCACAGACCCCTGGAGGTCCGTAGACTATGTCAAAGATTTCCAAAGGGGTCCGTTCCTACATTTGAAAATTTTTAGGGGTCTGCAAATGAAAAAAAAAAAAGACTGAAAAATAATAGCATAGTATAAGTTTAGTATCTATACTAGCTACAATTCCCTTGTCAGATTTAATATTTGATTTAGCCATTCCCTGGTATTTAGCTCCTGTGAATGGCTTGATCAATACTAAAAGAACAGTGTCACATTTGGTAGCATATTATGTATTACAAGGGGGGTAATAAAAACAAGATAAAATAGGATACTATAGTATGGGCAAGTTACTAATTGCAGTATGAGTATGTGAGTGCAAACATTCACCTAGCTTGGAGGGAGAGGTGTGTGTGTTTGTGTGAGCATTTGTGGGGAAATGTAATGCAAATACTTGTCATAGTTTGTGACATTTTGCACCACTTTTCTTGTTTGCTCCACTCTTAACTTTGCTGAGCCTTAGATAAATAAATTGAAATTGATGCTGAAAACAGGTATAACTCTTTTCTTATTTACAAGTTCCGTTTTACCACTGACTGTACTACTGTTTCTAATAGAAACAGAATATTCTTTTTGTGGTATTTTTTGGACTACTTCATTTTGCATCATAATTACTTTACATTGTTTACATTCAATCAGATTGGTATTTAATGGTATTATTTAATGATATGGTATTAATAATGTGGCATTAATGAGTATTTAATAGCAGTACTTAATGGAATAGCCATTAAAGATATACTGATTTATGTTAAAATAACCCTTAGCTCTAAATTCTAGTTTTTCATGTGTGATGTCCAACTAAAAAATAATCTTGTGTATGATGTCTGTATTTAGATTGGTGGCAAGTGACTTATTGAGCTACAAAGCATCTCAGACATAAACCAAAGAAAGTCTTCTCTTAAAAATTTGAATAATTTTCTAAGGTATGTTTTTCTTCAGGAATTTGAGAGATTATATTTTTGCATTGAAATGCAGATGATATTTTGTTTCTTTAGATGTAAAGCAGTTGCATCTGAATAGATTAACATATAGTCTCTCTTTTTTTAGTCTACAGGAATGTGTTAAATCTATATGAACTGAAAAATCTATATTTTCAATGTATCAGACCCTTAGTGTTTAAAATATATTTTTGTTAAAAGAGCAAATCTTGCATCTAAAATTCTAGTGTTGAAGTGCTAAAACATGGATGACAGCTTTAAAGTGTCTACTTATATAGTAATTTATATTTTGTTAATGGCACACAGGGAGCATAAAAGAATAAACTTATTTGCTCAACGCCACTGATTGTCAGATAAGTCATTAAAAAGCAAATTTATTGTGAAACATTAATGCATGCATCTTGTTTTGAGGCATTAAAATAATTTTATTCTTGCCAATTATATTCTATTGGGTAATCTGACTATATTTTCATTTGAAATAGACAAAGCCAAGATAATTTGTACAGCATTGTAAACCATTTGGCAATAGGCACCAAAAGTCCTACTCTTCTTTGGGTATGTCTACACTACAAAATTAGGTCAATTTTATTTAAGTCGACATTGAGCCTCCGATTAGTCCCCACTATGCACATTGTGTCGGTGGAGTGCATCCTCACTAGCAGGGCATCAATCGACTCATGGAGTGCTGCACTGTGGGTAGCTATCGCACAGTGCATGGAGCTGAGTGGAATGTTGGGTTGGGTTTGCAGTGCCTCATGGGACCAAAACATTTGCGCGGGTGGTTATGGGAACATGGCATTAGCCTCCCATGATGCACTTACCTCCCTCCCTCCCTCCCTCCCTTCCGCCCTGAAATCAACAAACAAACCAAGCCTTTTTTGCATCTTTTGTTATGAGCCTGGGTTATCCACGCAGACGCCATAGCACGAAAAGCATGGACCCCGCTCAGCTGTACACTGTTGCTGTGATCATTACAAACACCTTGCGCCTTATCCTGCAGTATTTGCTCAGCCGAAGCAGGAGCTTCCAGCCCTGCTTGGAAGCCATGGAGCGGAGCAATTTGCAGATGCTGGTGACAGTTACGCATCACCTTGACATGGTGGAGCGCCACTTCTGGGCCCGGGAAACAAGCTCTGACTGGTGGGACCGCATAGTTATGCAGCTATGGGATGATAAGCAGTGTCTGCAGAACTTTCGAATGTGTAAGGCCACTTTCATGGAACTGTGCGAAGAGCTTTCCCCAGCTCTGGAGCGCAGCGATACTAAAATGAGAGCTGCTCTGACAGTTCAGTAGGAAGTGGTGATAGCTCTGTAAGCTTGCAATGCCAGACTGCTGCTGGTCAGCAAAAAATCAATTTGGAGTGGGTAAATCTACCGGGGGGGGGGGGGGTGTCTGCTGTGATCCAAGTTGCCAGGGCAATCAATAGACTTCTGCTAAGAAGGGTAGTGACTCTGGGAAATGTGCAGGACAGAGTGGATAGTTTTGCCACGATGGGGTTCTCTAACTGTGGTGGGGTGATAGATGGAACACATATCCCTATCTTGGCACCAGACCACCTTGTCATAGAGTACATAAACCAAAAAGGGTACTTCTCAATAGTGTTGCAAGTGCTGGTGAATCACAGGGGCCGTTTCACCAACATCAACGTGGGATGGTTGGGAAAGGTGCATGATGCGCATCTCTTTAGGAACTCCAGTCTGTTCAGAAAGCTGCAAGCAGGAACTTTCTTTTCACACTGCAAAATAACTGGTGATGTTGAAATGCCAATCGTGATCCTGGGACACCCAGTCTACTCCTTGCTCCCATGGCTCATGAAGCTGTACACAGGCAGCCTGGACCGCAGTAAGGAGTGGTTCAACCATAGGCTGAGCAAGTGCAGAATGGTGGTGGAATGTGCCTTTGGAGGGTTAAAAGCCCACTGGTGTAGTTTGCTTACTAGGTTAGACCTCAGTAAAAGCAATATCCCCATTGTTGCTGTGTTCTGTAGGCTTCATAACATCTGTGAAACAAAGGGAAAAAAATTTCTGGCGGGGTGGGGGGGTTGAGGCAGGTTGCCTGGCAGCCAATTTTGAGCAGCTAGACATCAGGGCAATAAGAAGAGCCCATCGAGGTGCACTGCATCTCCGTGAGGCTTTGAAAACTAGTTTTATCAATGATCCACAGTAATGTGAGACTTATGTGTGTTGTTCCTTACCAAGCTGTCCCCTTCATTGCGTGTACTCTTCTGTAAACTACATCCCCACTAACCACAGTGTGCTGAATGAATGAATGAATGAATGAATGAAGAGCCTTTTCTCCTCAATTCATTAATTATTATAATGCTCACAAACACTGAGAGACAGCAAAGAAAAGTAAGATAACCTGGGGCAAAAGGGCTGATAACACTGAGCCGGGGGAGAAACAAGGACAGCTTGGTTACAATTGCGCTGCAATAACGATCAAAGGTGTGGGAATGGGCACCTTCTGGTCCTTGTTCCCTCCCCCAGAGTTGAGTGCAAGGGATACCGGGCTTCTTCCCCCATTCTCCTCTTGTGCTGCAGCTTTTGTTAAGACATCCTTGGTTGCAACCTCAGCACAACCCCCTTTCCCATAGCAACCAGGATGGTGCTTGTGGACAGGCACCAGCATAAAGCCCCGCAAATAGTTGGATTGTTACAAAAGAGGCACTGGGTTGGGGTGGAAGGGAGACGAACAAGAAGTATCCCCCTCCCCTATTTTTAAATGCTGGCTGCAATACGCAGTGATCCCTTCCAACCACAACCAGGGCATGCTTGGGAAAACGTGGTTGTGTGATCCAGAATTCACCAACAGGGGTGGATTACTTATCCAGTTGCTTGCAGTTTAAGAGATAGCATTTAAAACTTCCCCCATTTCCCCTAGGTGACCATATGTGAGGGTAACAGAGGTGAAAAGAGAGCAGATGCTGCAAGCGTCTGGGTACAGACCTGGTCCTTATGCTGCAATGCTGTGTGCCGCAATGATGCCAGAAGAGTTAATACTGGAGTGCCGTGGGAAAGTGTCCTACTGTGGTGGATGAAATAAGGCAGCTATTCCCAGAAAGCTTCTGCAAAGGATTGCAAAGTACCTCCATGAAAGCTTCCTAGAGATCTCAAGGGAGGATTCCTGGGCCAACCCCAGGCATATAAACAATCTTTTTCGGAGAGCACACTCTGCGTAGCTGGAGTGGCCGTCGATAACTACTATCCCAATATTTTTATTCAGATTCAATATTAAAAATAATAGCATGTAACCCCTACAGTTTGATTGAAAATGTGTACTCACCAGAGGTACCTTCCCCGGCACCACGCTCTGCCAACAAATGGTCCTGTGAGGGGATTGGCTCCAGAGTTTAAAAAAGTTCTTGGCTATCAGGGAGAATGGATCCTCCGCTTGCCTGCTGCGCATTCTCCTTCTCCTACTCCTCCTCATCAACAATGTCCTCCTCATTGTTGCCCGAGGGTGCCCGGGGCTCCTGAGAGGTATCCACGGAGCGTTTTGGAGTAGTGGTGGGGTCGCTGCCTAGGATTGCATGCAGCTTCTCCTAGAAGCAACATGTCTGTGGCTCAGAACCAGAGTGACTGTTGGCCTCCCTTGTCTTCTGTTACACTTGCCGAAGTGCCTTTATTTTCACGCGGCACAGCTGTGTCTCTCTATTGTAGCCCTTTTCCCCCATGCCCTGCGCGATTTTGGCATAGATGTTAGTGTTTCTTCTGCTGGTTCAGAACTCTGCCTGCATAGACTCTTCTCCCCACACAGCAATAAGATCAACTACCTCTTGTGTGCTCCATGCTGGAGTGCGTTTGCAGCCTTGACTATCCATGGTCAGCTGTGCTGACGAGCTCTCCTCGCCAATCAAACAGGAAATGAAAATTCAAAAGTTCCCGGGGCTTTAGCAGGGGGTATATATGGTTTCCGGTATACATGGCTGAAGTGCAGTGGAGTTGAAAGCACTCTCCAGAGTGGTCACAGCGGAGCACAGTGGGATACTTCCCAGAGGCCAATTCATTCGAATGACACAGCGCAGTGTCTACACTATCCCTATGTCAACACATGGATGTCGACTGAAGCGCTACGCTTCTTGCGGAGAAGGAGTACAGAAGTCGACTTTACAAGCCCTTTAGATCGGTGGAAGGGACTCGGTAGTGTAGATACATACATTATTAACTCGACCTAATACGGCATTTGTCGACCTAACATTGTAGTGTAGACCAGGCCTTTGTGTTACTCCTCACCCATCTCCCACCAGTTCTGATAAAATCCCACTGCCTTATACATAGGAGTCACTTCAGCATGATAAACATAAAACATATAACTCATCCTACCTGAAGTATTGAGAGATCCAGGGCATGCTTGGGAAAACGTGGTTGTGTGATCCAGAATTCACCAGCAGGGGTGGATTACTTATCCAGTTGCTTGCAGTTTAAGAGATAGCATCAAGGAATTGGGAGCTGTGAGAGGTGGATAGGAACTCTCTTTTTCAGATGGGATCAGTCACTTGGATGGCAAATCAGAGAAATGGGGTATCTATTCGATATCTGAATTAAACTGGGCAGAAGCTGTGCTGCTCGCATGTATTGCCTGCCTTATGTTTAGTTAGAAAATTCAAGGAAAGGGACAGAAACTGTAATAACCCTACGAAAATTGATTAAATTTCCTCCTTCTCAAGATCCTGAAATATCTGGGCTGCCAACTTCCTGGTTTCTCTGCTGGAGTGATTGATAGAACAATAAGTACCAGAAAGAAAGATTTGAAAAAAGCAGACCATTCTGAGAGCCAAAGTCTAATGTCAGATAGGCATGTGCAAATTTTATTCAAACCAGTTGGGGATTGCACATGAATATCAGTGTACAAAAGTTGACCCTTGTGATGTTGCACTCCATATGTTTATGGAAATATGCTAATGAGTGTAAATATAATGCAACTGGAATATGCTTTATGCAAAAGGTCTCTTGTAAGGTATCATTACAAAGCTTATAATCTACTGCGTGTGTTCATCGTATTTGTATGAATGTATCATTCTTGTATCTGAAGCTAGAAATATGAAGTATTACTCTGAAATCCTATTGTAACTATGCAAAGTGTGGGCCATTAATGGTGGCTTAGAATCTTGATGGCTCCCATTAACTAGGACAATTGGTGGTAAATGGCTCTGTTTACTTGTAAGCCTTCCTGTATACCTGGGTGCCAGCCAGTGGGTAATGAAGTCTCACAGGACATGTGAACACGCCACATGATACTGGAATCCATCTTAAACCTGGTGCTTTTCCATTTAGAAGGAGGGGTGGGGACCCAGAGAGACAAAATAGTCCCGCTTTGTGCTAAAGATATAAAAGGGTGTGGAACAGAACAAAGGGGGTGGCAGTCATGAAACTGGAACTAACAAGAACTGTACCGGGGAAAGGATTGGGCCCAGACTAAGAAGGAGTCTAGTTTGTGAAAGAAGCTTATTGGAATATGTCTGAGAGCGAGATTTACCCGTATTCAGTTTCTTAAATGTATTAGGCTTAGATTTGCATGTTTTGTTTAATTTTGCTTGGTAACTTACTTTGTTCTGTTTGTTATTAGTTGAAACCACTTAAATCTTACTTTTTATACTTAATAAAATCACTTTTGTTTATTAGTAAACCCAGAGTAAATGATTAATACCTGGAGGAGCGAGCTGCTGTGCATATCTCTCTATACAGAGGGCAAACAATTTATGACTTTACCCTATATACACTTTATACAGACTAAAATGGATTTATTTGGGGTTTGGATCACATTGGGAGTTGAGAGTCTGGGTGCTGGAGACAAGTGACTTGCTGAGCAGTTTTTGGTTAAAGTCTGTAGCTTTGGTTGCGTGGACTAGACCTGGGTCTGTGTTGCAGCTGCCTAGCATGTCTGGCTCAACAAGGCAGGTTTCTGGAGTCCCAAACTGGCAGAGAGGCTCAGAGGCAGTTACAGCACATCAGGCAACAGTCCCAAGGGGGTCTCTGTGACCGAACTCGTCATACCCTAACCACATTTTTTCCAACTGGTTTATAGTACTAATCACGTAATTCACTCTGGTAACAGGTTTTCAAGTTGTAATGGAGCTGATTTTGTTAAAATGCGTCTTTAATTCAAAGTTAAACAGCCTAGGATTATGTTATGTTTAAAACTGATCAGGAATTATTCAGCAAACTGTTTTTTCTTCAGAAGTGCCAATTCATCAAAACTTTTCATGAGCACATACCAGTTTCAACAAAACTTCTGTGGGGAAAGGTTTCTCAGGCCCCGGATGGAATTTTTGGTCAAAAACAGACAGAGAAACCCCAGAAAAGCCAATATCCGGATGGTCAGGGAATGCAACTGGGAGATCCAGGTTTAACTCCTTGCTCTGCCTGATTCAGACCAGGGACTTGTTCCTGGGTCTTCCACATCCCATGTGAATGTCCTGACCACCAGGATATTGGTTTGGAGGGAGGGTTGTGCTCAATTGCTCGTGTTGGAGCTGTTCCACTTTGTATAAATAATTATTAATTGGGCCAGAGGGTGCAAAAGAGAGACTGACTGTAGCCCAGTGTTTAGGACACTTGCTTGGGATGTAGGAGACCCAGTTTTAAATCCCTGTTTCAATGATTATTTTTACAGAGTGGAACAGAATATGAGAGATTGAAAGAGACCCACCCACGAAGAGTTAAAATAATGTGGTGGTTAGAGTACTTGCCTGGGATATAGAAGATGTAGGTTCATGTCCCTGCCCTGAATTAGGTAGAGCAGGGTCTTGAACATGGATATCCATATCTTTAATCAGTGGGTTGGTGTATCTTCCTTTTTTTGTGAAAAATTTGAGAAGGTCTCAATTTAGTCCAGGGCCGGCTCAAGCTCTTTCGCTGCCTCAAGCGGCGAAGTGTGTGTGTGTGTGTGTGGGGGGGGAGCGGGCGAAGGCCAATTAGCGGCAGCTCAATCACGCCGCTTCATTCTTCTGTGGCAATTCGGCAGCGGGTCCTTCGCTCCCTCTTTTCCTCTTCAGCGGCAGCTCAAAGAGGAGGAGAGGGACTGAGGGATCCACCGCTGAATTGCTGAAGACCCGGACATGCTGCCCCCCCTTCCATTGGCCGCCCCAAGCACCTGGTTGGTTCGCTGGTGTCTGGAGCCTACCCTGGTTTAGTCACAATGTGGAATGGAAAATTTCTGGAAATCTTGAAGTTTTGTGGGATGGGGAAATCATTTCCTGCCCAATTCTAGTTTTGATATTTACTTCAAACTTTCTCTTTTAGATTGATGGGCACACTGCAAAGACAGTCAACAAAGTAACATTTGCTTCTAAAACTGTTTTGTGGTGACAGAATATTTTTTTAAAATAATATATTTAAAATCCATACTATATCCCCCCAGTTTATAACAACTTGAAGGTCAAATTTTGGCCTTTATGTACATTACTAAATATGCAGGATCATTGTGTCCAGTTTTGAGCACCACACTTTAAAAAAGATATGGACAAATTGGAGAGAGTCGAGGGGACAGCAGAATATATGATAAAAGGTTTAAAAACCATGAGGAAAGGTTAAAAAAAACTGGACATATTTAGTCTTGAGAAATGAAGACTGAGGGGGGACCTGATAACATTCTTCAAATATGTTAAGCACTGTTATAAAGAGGATGGTGATCCATGGTTCTCCATGTCCACAAAAGGTAGGACAAGAAGTAATGGGCTTAATCTGCAGCAAGAGAGAGTTAGGTTAGATGATAGTAGAAGTATTCTAACTATATGGTTAGTTATGCTCTGAAATAGATTTCCAAGGGAATTCCCATCAGAGGAGATTTTTAAGAACGTGGTCTAGGTACACTTGGTCCTGGCTCAGCTTGGGGAGATGGACTAGATCAGAGGTCGGCACAGAAGTGGTGTGCTGAGTCTTCATTTAATCACTCGAATTTAAGGTTTCACGTGCCAGTAATACATTTTAACATTTTTAGAAGGTCTCTTTCTATAAGTCTATAATATATAACTAAACCATTGTATGTAAAGAAAATAAGGTTTTTAAAATGTTTAAGAAGCGGATTTAATATTAAATTAAAATACAGAGCCCCCTGGAGCGGTGGCCAGGACCCGGGCAGTGTGAGTGCCACTGAAAATCAGCTCGCGTGCCGCTGGTTGCCTACCCCTGGACTAGATGAACTCCCGAGGTCCCTTCCACTCTACATTTCTATGATTCTGTGTTGAATAGGCTGTGAATGAATAGGGAAAATTCTAAAAGCTGTGGCTAGACTGAATTAATATTAGCCCTTTCCTGAAATAATTTACTTATTGAGCCATAAGTGTGTTCCAGACTAATGTTGGCAGTAGCTCAGTGCCAACAACCTATCATAGTTCATTTTAAGAAGTAAAGGATGTGGAATCTAGACCATGTTGGAGGAAAAAAAAAAAGAAAAACAAGCAAACGTGTCAAGCTAACACTGGTATATTGACCTTGGTTTTGTATTTCTTTGCCTTTATGTGCATGCAACATTCTTTCATAATATCTGGTTTTATTGATTTCCCTCCCCCGTATAACATTTCATTCCTAAAACCAAATACTTTTATTAATATTGATGTATAGAATATTCTCAAATAGCAGTTTCAGCCATATGGAGACATTTTCTTTCCCCAAGCCTGCATCTATAAAGAACCCAAACAAACACACTTTCTTTCATTCTGTGACTATTTGTTAAACTCTTTAAATATTTTGTGATACAGGATGAGCAGTAGTAATGCTCTGTGGAGTAAATAATTCCTAAAAGCAACCAACAATATGCTATCAGTCATATGCTCTATTCTGCAGTCTGCGCATTTCCCTCTCTTGAACAGTCAGTCTATTACTATTATTATTATTATTATTTATTTATTTAATATTTAAATATACAGTCGGGCCTCGATTCACATGGTATTTTTTGCACAGTTTCAGTTATGCGTGGTCAATTAATTGTGATGCTTTATTTTTGTACACGGCATGGATTAAATTTTACATGGTGTAGCACGGTCGCTAGGATGCGCAGATCAGCGATGTAGCCAGGATGGGACATTTGGGTGGGCCCCGACTTCGGGTGGGTGGGCAGTGATGGAGGTAGGGCAGTGGGGGCTGGAGGGATTGGGGCTGCCTCCCCTCTCCCCACTCCAGACGGTCTTGTGGGGGGTGATGGACACTGGCTGGGGTCCTCCCGGCGGCAGGCATGTACCTTGGGAGTGGGGTCAGAGCACGGGGGCTTGTCCCACTCTGCCTGGCGCTCCTGCCAGGGAGCAGTGTTGAGGGCTCATCCCACTCCACCCAGCGCTCCTGCTGGGGAGCGGGGTCGGGGCGTGGGGTTTTCAGGCAAGCCTCTGTGCCCCGACCCCATTCCCTGGGTGTGCTCCTGGCATCCAGGGGATGGGGGGCTGGCCAGAGTATCCATCGCCCCCGTATAAGGCCAGCTGGAGGGAGTGAGGCGAGGTGACCCCAATTCCTCCTGCCCCATCCCTTCTGCTTCCCCTCACCCATTCCCATCATTGCCCACCCATCCAAAGTCGGGGTCCACCTTGCGTGTCCCGACCTGGCTATGCCACTGCTCCACACTCCCCAGCCTCTCCAGACACCCCAGATGAACCCTGGGAGTTCTGACTTCAACAAAATCAACATTATCATCCTATCAAATTCATCCTCAACATCAGTAAATGTTAGTAGCAAGTTTAAATTTCATTAAATTTATTTAATAAAACATGTATTGGATAAATTAGGGAGCTCATCCTGTGAGCCTGGAACCTAAACCCTTATTTCCCATAGACCCTTGTTATCTTTTTACGTGATTTCTATTTGCTCAGTGTTTTGAACATAACCACCACGTAAATTGAGGCCTGACTGTATTTGTATTACTATAGCACCAAGGAGTTCTAGGCATGGACTGGGACTTCATTGTGTTAGGTGCTCTACAAACAGACAAAAAAAGACAGTTCCTGCCCCAAACGGCTTACAATGTAAGAATTAGACAGTATGGTCAATATTATGGCATCTCCAGTGTGGGTGCACAAAAGAGCAGAGAATGAGGGAAACCTACTTCTACCCTTGTGCTACTGCAGTGCAAGAGGTGTAGTCATAATAGGGTGGCAGATGGGCTTAATGGGAGGAAAGATATGTGACTGATTAACTTTTTAAGATTCGTAGGCTGAAGGTATTGTATAAATTCTTCATCATTATTATTTTATTCCTAAGGAAGTTTCATTAGTCTTTTGAGTGAACAAGGGCTCTTTTTCAGGCTAATGTGTTACCAAGGGAATAAATATTTTAGGAATACGAGAAAAAGAGAGTAAGTTCATAGATTTGATGTTGCAGCAGAACTCATGTTTTCATTTTTTTTTCCATTTTATTTCTGTGAAACCAGAAGAGAAACAATAGTTTTGTCTAAGCATTGCTTTAAATTTTGGGATGTGTTCAAATTCAGAATTAAAAGTGAAACTTGATGGATTATATGGATATTTGGGGGTTGTAGGGTAAACCCATGTGAATTAAAAGAAAGGAGTTGTTTGCAAGAATCTCTGCCAAGCTATAACTCGTTTCACATAGCTTTGCTATAACCTTCTTATTAACAGGTCTCACTGTGGCTCAGAAGATAACTCTTATGCCTCTATCCCAGCAGATTGTAAATTCACGTCTCATATCAGGATTTGATCTGATATTCTGCACCTCAGTAAAAGGGGGCAGAATCTCGTTGGGGACAGGCTGGATGGAGTAGTCAGGAGGGAGTTAAATTATTTTTTTTAAAAAAGGAGAGAGTTAAAAGAGAGATGATACCAGCACAAAAATCAAGATGTCGAACAAAATTAATCAAGGATCAAAAGAACATGAGAAGAAGAAATTCTTGAATTGCTTATACACTAATGCTAGGAGCCTGGGTAGCAAATGAGGAATTGGAATTTTTCATTATTAGCATAAATTCGACCTAGTTGGTATCACTGAAACCTGGTGGAATGATTCCTCCAATTGAAATGTTATAAGCAATAGTTATAGCCTGTTTAGGAAGCATCAACGGGGCAAAAGGGATGGGGGGATGGCATTCTAGATAAAAAATGACATTACCTGTTTCTGAGTCACTGATAACTCATAAGAAAATAATCTTGAATGCTTACTGATTGATGTCCTAACAGATAAAGTATAAGATGGGGTACTAGTTGGCATCTGCTACAGACCACCAAATCACACTAGGGAAGAGAATGAACTCCTCCTTATGCACCTATCTGTAATGTGTTAGGAAAATGTGTTATCATGTGAGACTTCAATTTGAGTGACATATGTTGGAGGTCTGATGCTGCCAGTACTAAATCATCCTTGGAATTTCTAAACATTATTTATAGTTGACAATTTTTTTAACTCAAAAAGCACTGCAGCCAAGAAGGGGGAATTCTGTATTAGATCTTGTCCAAACAGATAGAGAAGAATGGATCACAGAACTAAAAGTTAATGGCAGCTGAGGTACAAGTGATAATGACTTGATCGAATGTATAATGTGCATGCAGAATAAAGTTCAGATCAGCAATATAGATACTTAATGCTTTAAAAGAGCCAGTTTCAAAAAGCTGAAAACTATTATGAGCCAAATCAGCCAGGAGGAAGAGCTTAATTAGAAAAAAGTTTGATAATTGGGAATCATTTAAGAACACTTTACTAGATGCCCACAATTAAGAAAGAAGGCTGTGCTGGTGAAAAAAACAATCTGTTTTAGAGGGGAAGTGAAAGCAGCTATAAATAATAAATGTATGACAGATGGAGGAAAGGGAAAGTTAATAGTAATGAATATAAATCAAAAGTTACAAATTGTAGAAAATTGATAAAGAAAGCCAAGGGATACAAGGAGATATCTATATCCAGCAGAGTTAAGAACAATAAGAAAGAGTTTTTTAAATATATTAGGAACAGAAAGAATCCTGACAATGGCATTGGTCCATTACCTGATGGAAATGGTAGAATTATCAGTAATAATGCAGAAAGGCAGAATTGTTCAAGAAACATTTCTGTTCTGTATTTGGGTAAAACAGATGATGCTGTCTCATAATATCTGGTGATGATAATACTCTTTCCATTCTACTAGGATCTGTGGAGGATGTTAAACAAAAGCCACTAAGGTTAGACATTTGTAAGTCAGCTGGTCCAGATAACTTGCATCCAAGAGTTCTAAAAGTGCTGACTGAAGAGTTTGCTTCACCATTAATGTTGATTTTCAATAAGTTTTGAGCAGTGGGGAAGTTACAAAAGACAGGAGAAAAGCTAATATGCCCACTTTAAAAAAAGGGCATACAAAATGACCCGGGTAGTTATAGGCCTGTCAGCCTGACATTATTTCGGGGGAAGATAATGCAGCAGCAGATTCAGGACTCAATTAATAAGATTAAAGACGCTAATTTAATTAATGCAAATCAGCATTGATTTATGGAAGGTAGATCCTGTCAAGCTAACTTATTTTTCTTCTTGGCCCCTGACCGCCCCCTCCCAGGAGCCCCGCCCCTAAATGCCCCCGGGACCCCACCCCCTATCCAACCCCCCAGCTCCCAGACACCTGACTGATCCCCTGGGACTCCCACGCCTATCCAACCGCCCCTATTCCCCGTCTCCTGACCCCTATCCAACCCCCCCCCACAGGCCCCCGGGACTCCCATGCTTATGCAACTCCCCTGTTCCCCGTTCCCGACTGCCCCCCCAAACCTCCGCCCCATCCAACCGCCCCCTGGTCCCTGCCCCCTGACTGCCCTCCGTGACCCCCCACCCTTTATCCAAACCCCCGGCCCCCTTACCATGCCGCTCAGAGCAGCATGTCTGGCAGCTGTGCCGCCCAGCCGGAACTAGACATGCTGCTGCTCTGCTCCGCAGGATCACGCCACGCAGAGCACTGCCCGCACGGCAGCGTAGCTGCAGGGGAGGGGGGACAGCAGAGGAGGGGCCGGGGCTTGCCTCCCTGGCCGGGAACTCAGGGGCCAGGCAGGACGGTCCTGCAGGCCGTAGTTTGCCCACCTCTGCCTTATAGTGATAGACTCAAGTAGTTCAAGTAGGTTAAGAGGTGGGTAGATTACAGTGTATAAGTACCTACACAAGGAACAGATATTTAGAAGTGGGCTCTTCAGTCGAGCAGAGAAAGGTGTAACACAATCCAATGGCTGAAAGTTGAAGCTAAACAAATTCAGACTGGAAATAAGGTGTACATTTTTAACAGTGAGAGTAGTTAACTATTGGAACAATTTACTAATGCTGGTGGATTCTGCGTCATTGACAATTTTAAATCAAGATGGGATGTTTTTGTGAAAGATATGCTTTAGGAATTATATTGGGCAAGTTCTATATAGCCTGTGTTATACAGGGGGTCAGACTAGATGATCATATTGTTTCTTCTGGACTTAGATTCACAGTTTCTATTCAATGCTAACACTCTAGTACAGTGCAAGAAGTGATGCTACATTGTTAAAATGTGCTCCATGGAAAAGGGAGATCTATACTTACATATCACCTCAAGTTTAGAGACAGTGACAGATTTTCTCCCCATTACTATTAAATCTCTGAATCCAAAGGGCTAGAATGTAGTCTCCAGAGAGATGTATCAACCATTAAACTGATTCTACATTTGGACTTAGCACAAAAGGGTGTTTAAACAGTAGTGTTGAACAAGTGGAATTAAACATCCTAGAGCACCTTTAGGAGATAACCAAAGTGTCCTGGCTACCTCTGCGCAAATAAGTGATTTTCGGTGTGGTGCCTGTTCTGAAAAATGGAGGGGGGAATCACTTTGGGTCTATTGCAAAACAAAAACATTTCAAAACGTTTAGTGAACCAAAGAAAAAAAAATTGGGATTGAACTAAATGTTTTGTCTCCCAAAACAAAATATATTGTTTAGATTTCAAGCTTTTTTAAATGTTTATTTTTAATGAAATTGAAATATATTTCTTAATAAAAATAATTTTGAGTAAAAATAAAAATATTTGAGTTTGGAAAGGTCAAAACATTTTGAGTTTTTCAGAGTATTTGTTTTTCTAAATAAAGCCCACAAAACAGCAAATTCAACATGAATTGGCAAAAGGTTTTGGTTAACCCAAATCTGCATTTTTTTGGCAAAAAAGGTTTTGGAAGAAACATTTTGCACTGATTAGTCCTGGCTAATGTTCTTGTCAATGAATTAAGAACCTAATATTATAGATTATGAATTAGCTGATAATCTAGTCACAATGTTCCTTGACTACAAAGTAACTTCAATGTACTCATTTATGTATTTGAGTATTTACGTACTCATCAGAAAGCTCATTGAGGTACATTCAATACTGAAGGGATTATACAGAGCCACATTTATTTATATTCTAAAATTTTTAATCTCTCTATTGTATGTATTTCTAAGGTGCCATCTTGGTATCTAAATGCCTTGCAAGAAATTTTTTGTTTGTTTGTTTTGAATGGGGATTCAATTTTTTTTAAAGGGGAAAAAAAATCACCATACTGGAATCTGAGTCAACACAGTAAACTTTAATAGTTTGGATGCATATATTTCAATATATTTCTACATGCAGGTTACATAAATACATTTCATGACTGGGGACTAAATCTAGTATTTACTTGAACTCTTATGATGTAAATTTATGCAAATTGTTATTAAGAATTTTTTATCATATGAAGCCATATTTAGCTATATCAGAAATATGCAGAAAGCATTTTCAAACAAAGTACAATAAATGTTCAAAAGCCATGTTTCAATGCTAAATATTGGCTGTTCTACAGCATTTTTATTTGAAAAAATACAAGAAGTGGTGAAGCCACGTGGACTAATCAAATTTCACTTTTCAGTTCAAAGCTATTTAGGAAAAAAAACAAAACCTTTTTGTTGGTTTTCAGAAGAAAAACACTATAATAGACAGCAGGTTCTTTTAAACTTACTACAATACATATGCGAATTGAGGAGTGTTGTTTGATATATATGTTCTCTAAACCAAAAAGTGAAACCTTCACAAACTGATAGGGAAAAGCCAAATTCAGAAAGCTTTCTGCATTCATAGTTCTATAGGTTTTACACGTTTTTGTGACTTATAAATAGCCAAACTATTTTCATTTTGAACAGTTTTTTAATATGGGAAATGTGATCCTCAGCTGGCACTTTTTATTTTGAGTTTGGGACTAGAGTGAACTTTTCTTTCCAGGTTTTAAATACTTGGAAAATATGACTTTCGCTTGCCAACACACAGACCCTGGCCGGAGGAGGGGGCCCCACTGAATCTGAGAAGAGAGCTAATGTTGATGAGGAACCTGATGCCCCCTCTCCCTTTTCCCTCCCATCTTCGCAGATGAGGGAAGAGCTGTATGTGAGACAATATGACCCCCTGATTTTTTTTAAACAAAATGACTTTTAGAACCTGCTGCAAGCAAAGCACTTTTATACATCAGACAAGATTATCTGATGTACTGTGCTGTATACCTCCCAACCCAGCAAAACCCTCTGTTCTTTATCCCCACCCCAAGGTAAGACAGGCACTGGCTTTCCCTTTGGATTTCTACCTAATTCCTCAGTGGACTTTCTGCCACCAGGTCTTGCACCAAGGTTTAAACTGGTATAAACAAATGTAACACCAGGCTGAATCTATCTCAGTGCTTATAATAAACTTTGGAAAGAAAAATATCTTCTGCTGATCTACTGTGATTATCCAAATAACCCCTGAAATCAGAATTTAATCATTCTTAAATGGTGATTTTGTTCTGAAATGCTGATTTTCCTGAGTTTTGAGTGCATCATCCCCATAACCATTCTCATAGGTACAGTTTTCTTATATTAAAATTCTTTTCATTTGTACTAAAACGTTAAAGTACTTTGAATTGTGAATTGTGGGATTAGCTAAAATCTCTGCATTAGGTAGGTGGAGACTCTACCTTTATAAATGGTAAAACTGGAAATACTGAAACAGTGGTTTTCAACCTTTTTTCCATTTTCAGACCCCTACAAATTCTGAAGGGAGATGTGGACCCCTGCAGACCACAGGTGGAGAACCACTAGGCTAAAATAAATGTCTGGAGGGAAAAAAGACTATGTAAATCCATATTATTTTTCATTGGTGGGTGGATAGAATCCCTCTGAAGATAATAATTAAACACTGCAGTTTGGCATTGTTCAGTAACAGTGTTCAGGAGAGACTCTTCAGTAAGGAATATCAGATGAATTGGTTATGCGAAGAAGCTGAAACACATGTTGTTGTGTCTTTGGATCAAGTCAGTGCTACTCTAATACTGAGTCTGAAACATAATTAACTTATGGAACTTATTATTGAGGCAATTTGCATAACAGATTCAATATTTAGGGCCACATTTTTTACAAGAATAACCTTTATTCAAAAATACCTATGCAGTTTTTTTGCTCACATTTGCATGTGCAATTTGGTTTGCTAGGTAGACAGTTGACTAGCAATTTGTTTGTAACCATTTGATTTGTGCAAACAAATTTGTTAACTGCACATGCAAATATAGGTGCAGCTGATGCAAAATTTTGCATGCAAACCTCCATTCTAAAAAATATTGGTTTTATTTCCTTGTCTGCAATTACACTAGCGAATATAAAAACATTGCAATTTAGCAGTCCTCATGCTTCAAAGATATAAGTTTGTCACCAGCTAAGTCCAGGAAGAAATTTTCCCCAATGAAATATTATGGCAGTTGTATGCTTTCCTCTGAATTGCCATATATTGATCACCCAGAGACAGGACAAACAATGGATAACCTATTGGGTTGTTTCCAGATGGTCATTCAGATGTTCTTCTATTAATCCAGGGGTCTCAAACACGTGGCCCATGGGCCATGCGGCCCACGGGGTGATTTTCTGCGGCCCACGAGCCCCTCGCAGCCCCCCCGCCCTCCCCCAGTGTTTACCAGAATGGCAGCTGGACGTGCACTGGTGGCAGGGCATGCTCTCTGCCTGCCTACCCTGCCCAGCGCAGCTCCGGGAAGAGGCTGGAACGTGGGGAAGGGGGGGTGGAGGGGCTGTGTGTGGCTGTTACTTTAGGCAGTGCCCCCAGCAGCTCCCATTGGCCGGGAACGGGGAACCACGGCCAATGGGAGCTGCTGGCGGCGGTGCCTCAAGCAACAGAAACACACAGCCCCTCCGCCCCCCCCTTCCCCACATTCCAGCCTCTTGCGGGGGCAAGGCAGGCAGGCAGCCTGCCCTGCCCCCGGTACACGCCAGGCCAGATCCTACCCCCCAAATCCCTCCTGCAGCCGAACCCCCTGCCCTGAGCCACCTGCTGCACCCTGCACCCCGACCCCCTGCCCTACCCTGCACCCCTCCTGCATCCCCACCCAGTGCCCTGGACCCAATGCCGCACCCCTCCTGCACCCCGACCCCCTTTCGTACCCTGCACCCCTCCTGCACCCTGAGCCCCCTGCACCCCTGCCCTGAACCCCCTGGCGCACCCCACACTCCTCTTGCACCCCAACCTGCTGCACCCTGCACCCCTCTTGCACCCCGACCCCTTGCCATACCCTGCACCCCGACCCCCTGCCTCACCCCGTACCCCTCCTGCATCCCAGCCCACTGCCTTGAGCCCCATGCCACACCCCTCCTGCACCCCAACCCCCTACCGTACCCTGAGACCCCTGCTGCACCCTGCACCGCGACCTCTTGCCCTGAGCCCCCACCACACCCTGCACCCCTCTTGCACCCTCTGGGGGCAGGGAGGGGGCAGAGTTGGGGTGGGGATTTCGGGGAAGGGGTTGGAATGGGGGCGGGGAAGGGGTGGGAAGAGGCGGGGCAGGAGCGGGGGCCTCATGGAAGGAGTGGAGTGGGGGCGGGGCCAAGGGTGGTGGTGGGGGGCGGGAGGTGTCAATGCGGCCCTCGGGCCAATGTACTATTCCTCATGTGGCCCTCATGGTCATTTGAGTTTGAGACTCCTGTATTAATCCCTTACTTTCATGGCCTCTACCATTCATTCAAACTATAACTACTCTATAATGAACAGAATGAGAAAAACAAATATGATGATTTCTTCACATTATGGAAGTTCAACCTGGTTTCAGTTAACATGAGCTTAATTATATGAAAATTGCTGATTTCCCCTCAAACTAAATTCTTCTGACTGCAAGTTATATTGCAAATGTTATGGAAATTTACTCATGACATATTTTAATGCGCATTATCTCCCTTCCTTTTTCCAGTACTTAAAAGCCTTGGAAAGTGTGTGTGGTTTGTTTGTTTTTGTAATTTGTAAATCTTCTGTTGTTGTTCAGAACATGTTGTGCCAGATTCCTATTCTTGGAAAGAGTAATTGAGAAACACTTAATAAGCATTGCTGTCCAAAGAAGTACACGGCACACGTGCTATTTCAAATGCATACATTGATTCTTTAGTCTTACGTTTTGACAACTATTTAAGCTTGGTGCAAATCCTGGAATTGGGGAGATGGAAGATTGAAAACCTTATCAAGGTTTCCTTCTTAAATGTTGCAATACCCAGCTAATATACAGTTTTGCTTTTGGTCTGGTAGCACATGGAGAACTACTTAAAAAAATCATTGCATTAGTAAGTTCCCTGAGGGAGGATAAAAACAACTTTAGTATTAGGCCAAATGTCATGCAAATCAGGTTAATCCTCTATATTTCTTAGAAATTAATAACTCAGTATTATTTTTTCATATACGATAAGACTTCAATATTCCACACAGGATCTGGAGTGAGAATTTTTTGGTTTTTACACTGAATGACAACTTTAGTATTTTAGTTGGGCTTTTAAAACAGCTGTTTTTGATGACAAACATCCTTTAAACCTGTATATCTAGGCTACATCAGTTTCTCATAGCCAGGGGGTTATTACACTGCTGCTGTTAGATTTCTGCTTAGTTTGATGCTTATTTTTTTTTTTTTAAAAAGCTCACTTTTTTGTGGTTGCAGCTAGAATCCTATTGTTCATTATGATGTAAACTCTTGCTATATTCCTTAATGCTTCATGACCTTTTTGTTTTTGTTGTTAAAAGGCTTCCCTAGCAGACTCTATTCCGAAGGGTAGACAGAGAAATTTGCCTGTGTCATATGGGGAATTCAAGAGGCAGATCAGATGATTCCTTGCATTGTATGACTTGTCAATATCAAATCTTTTCCTTTAGGATGCTGAATAGGCTTTTTTCCAGCTTCTCTTCACTGAACGTATGTTTATGTCGGAATGGTACTGCTAAAAAGTTTTCAGGCCTTGTTAGGTCTCTGGGATCCAAGCATATTTTTTAAATTTCTATTTTTAAAGTTATGAATAAGCTGCTAACGCAAGGTGCAGGACTATTTCCAAATATTTGAGACCATCTCTGTATGTGACACAGCAAATGGTATATTTCTGTATCCACGTATTTATCAGGGGTAACTGAAGTCTTTGTGTATATGATGTGCTCCATAGACCTGTGCTAGCTCCCTGAAGATGTCTGGATGTTGTGCCATTAATTCTTCTCTTGTAGTAGCGGCATCATTATATGCTGTTCTTGTTATTTCAATAAAGGTAAACTCAATGTAAGTTTCTCTACCTGATAGTGCTGTTTTAGAAACCTTAGTAATGAAAAATATAGACTGAGCTTGTCCTTGGCTGTGCTGTTGTGAGGGTGACTTCTTGATTGTATTCTAGAGCCACTATATGCCATTAGTCTTATGCAGAGTGAGTCCAAAATCTTTCTGAAGACATGCTGGTAAAACATCAAATTATATTTTTTATAAAAACATTCCTCAAATAGAGCATCAGATGCAAATTTCTGGTAGCTTAGCTACATCACATATGTAAAGCCTTGATACGGTCCCTGGAAAGACCACAAATTGACAATCTATTTCAATCAGAGATTTCTCTCTGCGATGGGTTTGTTTCTCTGCATTTTGTGGATGATGGTATGACTTTCCACGTGTGACAAATGAACCCAAATGTTGGACAGGTTTGCAATGGATGTGTTTTAAAATGACAACCATAGTTTTTAGCATCAGCTGTGTGTGTGGTATCATTGTACAGGATCACAAGCCATGTTTGTTTTAGGACCTTCTTGGTGCTTTTCCCAGACATGATCTCTCTTTGAAGTTTTTTGGTTCTGAAGTCTAGTAAATGTCTCTAACCCAAATCAGTTTTCCTTAGTAGCCTTTCTTTCAACTTCTTGCCGATCCTGTTGAACTCAGTTTTGGCCATTACCATATCATCTTAATTAATACCAAACTCACAGTTTTCTACTTGTGCCTCAAATCTGTTACATATTTGTAATCCTGTGTGTTCTGAAGTGAGGATCAGACAAGAATTGGTGCCATTCAAAAGTAGTAGGATTCTTTTTAGGATTACATTAATTCCAAAACATTAAAATTCCATCGAGAGAAGGCTCATCATCGTCTGCTTGCTCTGTTTATCCATTAAACAATCCAAGTGCTTCCTCCACCTTAATTTTCAACAGTGCTGAGTGTGCAACAACTTATGTTGAGGTCAGTAAGATATATTGGGTACTTGGTATTTTTGAAACTCAGACCATTTATTTAGGTGCCTAAATATGGATTTAGGTGCTTCCTTTACACACCCATTTTAGAAAATCTTCACATCTAATCCTCTTTTTAAAAAAAATCTACTCCAGTAACCTTAACAAAGATTAGAAAGTCTTGCTACAATTGTTCTCTCCCATGATACCAGTTAGAGACCACAGGGACGGAAATTTGGATTGATCTATGCTTATTCCCCTCCCATTGCTGTGAGCTTTAGCTTGTAGTCTTAATTTGTTTTGCTCAAATTTTGTTACCATTTTTTAACTTCCGATGTGTACTCGTTTCCCTGCATCTCCGCATCATCTGCTATTCTGTCTGCTTTCTTTCTTATTATAATGTGAAAGCTTGCCCTAGTCATTCTACCATGCTGAGTATATTCCACTTACAGCATGATGATGTGCTTGCTAGAGAGTGTTTTCCAGACATATGTCACTTCTGGATGTTGACCCCAAAATGTGGACTCAATTTCTCTTGAAATGCAAGGAAGCGTGGTAACCCTATTTTCATAGCAAGGCACGCAAAATTTAATGCAAATCACAATTTAAAAATTTGTTGAATGTAATAACTTTAACTTATTTAACTAATTTATAGGGAAACAAAATCCAGATATGCACTAACAAGCACCACTCAAAACATTAAGCACAGTTGTCATTGTTATAACCATCAATTTCTCCTGCCCCTTTTTTAGCTTATTGTCATTCTTTACTCTGTCGAATTTGGACTCAAAGTTCCTTGGGGCAGGGACCTGTCACTTTAATTGTCTGTAAAACATCATGAAACACCATGTAAGAACACCAGGTGTCTTTTGCATCTTCTAAACAACAACGCCCAAAGTTTGAATGTGTTCTGGCATGAGGGAAATGCCCCAGATATTTTTATCCGGTTCAGTCAGAAAACAGCAGTAATGATTTCATAGATTCCAAGGCTAGAAGGGACCATTGTCATCATCTAGGCTCATCTCCTGGATAACACAGGGTATAGAACTTCCCCAAAATAATTCCTACAGCAGATCTTTTAGAAAAGCATCCAATCTTCATTTTAAAATGGTCAGTGATGGAGGATCCTGCATGACACTTGGTAAATTGTTCCAATGATTAATTACTCACTGTTAAAAAAAATGCCTTATTTCCAGTTTGAATTTGTCTAGCTTCAACTTCCAGCCATTGGATTGTGATAAACTTTTCTCTGCTAGATTGGAGAGCCCATTATCAGATATTTGTTCCTTGTTTATGTATTCATGGGCTATAATCAAGTCAACCCTGAAACTTCTCTTTGTTAAACTAAATGGATGGAGCTCCTTCAGTCTATTGCTATAAATCAGATTTTCCAATGCTTCAGTCATTCTTGCATCTTTTCTGTGAACCGTGAGTTGCAGACACCAAAATTGGATTCAGTATTCCAGCAGTGGTCTAAATACAGAAGTAAAATAACTGCTCTACTTCTATTCAAGATTCCCGTTTATGTATCCAAGGATTGCATTAGCTAGGGTTACCATATTTCAGCAAGCAAAAAAGAGGACGGGAGGAGCCCCGCCCTAGCCCTGCCCCTGCCCCTCCCACTTCCCGCCCCCCCAGAACCCCCAACCCTCCCCCCGTTCCTTGTCCCCTGACTGCCCCCTCCTGGGACCCCTGCCCCTAACTGCCCCCCAGGACTCCACTCCCTATCTAAGCCTCCCTGCCTCTTGTCCCCTGACTGCCCCAACCCTTATCCACACCCCCACCCCCAGACAGACCCCTGGGACTCCCACGCCCCATCCAACCACTCCCCACCCCCTGACAGCCCCCCCCAGAACTCCCAACCCATCTAAACCCCTCTGCTCCCTGTCCCCTGACTGCTCCGATCCCTCTCCGCACTCCTGCCCCCTGACAGCCCCCCCAGAACTCCCAACCCATCTAAACCCCTCTGCTCCCTGTCCCCTGACTGCTCCGATCCCTCTCCCCACTCCTGCCCCCTGACAGCTCCCCCCCAGAACTCTCAGCCCCCCACCCCGCTCCTTGTCCCCTGACTGCCCCCTCCTGGGACCCCTGCTCCTAACTGCCCTCCAGAACCCCACCCCCTACCTAAGACTCCCTGTTCCTTGTCCCCTAACTGCCCCCTCCTAAGACCCCCCCAACTGCCCCCCAGGACCCTACCCCCTACCTGTACCCTGACTGCCCAAAACTTTCTCCACTCCCCCCAAAAGCCCCCCCTCCCCCGTTTCTTGACTGCCCCCTCCAGAACCTCCCTGCCCCTTCTCCTGCCCCCTGGCCCCCTTACCCTGCTGCTCAGAACAGGGTGTTGGGCTCTGTGCGAGCCGGACACGTGGCTGAGCTCCCCAGCACAACAAAACCTGGTCCCTGGCCCTGCACAACAAAACCCGGTCCCTGGCCCGGACCGGGCTGCAGGGGAGAGCTGCCCTTGTATCAGCACAAAGTGCTCTCGCTCCCGTTTTGCTATGCTGCATGGCAGAAACCGCTCCCAGTTGCAAAAGGGGAGGGCTGCACTTTGTGCTGAGACACTTGCTCAGAATGCAGGGGGGAGGTCCTCTACAGCTGCTCCGGAGTCCAGCCCAGGACTTTCCTGCAGCCCTCCCAGCCGCTTGCTCTGCTCTGCCGGGGGAGGGGGGAAATCCCGGACATTGTGAGTGCTTTACAAATTCCCCCCGGACGCTATTTTTAGTACAAAAAGGAGGACATGTCTGGGTAAATCCGGACGAATGGTAACCCTAGCATTAGCCCTTTTAGCCACAGAATCCCACTGAGAGCTTATGTTCAGCTGCTTATCCACAACCCCCAAATTTTTTTCTAGAGTCACTGCGTCCCAGGGTAGAGTCCACTATCCTGTATGTATGGTTTATATTCTTTTTGTTCCTAGATTTACGGTTAGCCATTTTAAGATGCATATTGTTTGATTTCGCCCAGTTTACCAAACAATCCCGATCTGTTCTCTTCATTATTTACCACTCCCCCAACTTTTGTGTCATCTGCAAACTTTATCAGTGATGATTTTATGTTTTCTTCCAGATAATTAATAAAAATGTTAGAGGGTAGGGCCAAAACCTGATCCCCCACTAGAAACACATTTGTTCACTGATAGTTCTCCATTTACAGTGATATTATGAGACCTTTTAGCCAGCTTTTAATCCACTTAATATGTATCAGGTAAATTTTATATCTTCCTAGTTTTTTAATGAAAAATGCTTTGCAGGCATCTAAGGATATTACATCAACCAAACTTGTAATCTCATCAAAAAAAGTTGTCAAGTTACTTTGACAGGATGTATTTTCCATAAAAGCCATGTTAATTGGCATTAATCATATTACCCTCCTGCAATTCAATATTGATCGAATCTCATGTCAACTGCTCTATTATCTTGACCAGGATCAATGTCAGTCTGACAGGCCTATAATTACTCAGGTCATCCCATTTACCCTTTTTTAAATATTGGCATATCATTAGTTTTCTTCCAGTCTTCTGGAACTTCCCCAGTGCTCCAGAACTTATTGAAAATAAGCATTAATGGCCCAGCAAGCTCCTCAGCCCCTTCTTTTAAAACACTGCTGATTTAACAACATCTAAATTTAGTAGCTGCTGTTTAACATCCTCTTGATATGCAAGTGGAATGGAAAGAGTGTTACCATAGGATATGACTACATTATCTGTTTTTTCCTAAACATAGAACAGAAATATTTATTGAATATTCTGCCTTTTCTGCATTATTATTGATAATTCTATCATTTCCACCTAGTAATGGACCAGTACTATTGTTAGGATTCTTTTTGTTCCTAATATACTTTAAAAAACTCATTCTTATTGTCCTTAAATCAACTGGCCATAGGTTTCTTCTTGTGCTTCCCTTACCAAATTTCTACAATTCCTAGTTTCTGATTTATATTATTTACTATCAACTTCCCATTTTTCCCATTTGTTATATATAATTTTTATAGCTGCCTTCACTTCCCCTCTAAACAAGGTAATTTTTTTAACTAATATGGCTGCCTTCCTTGATTGTGGTTTTGTGACTTTTTGGGATCTAGTAATTTTTGGCTCATAATTGTTTTCAGCTTTGTGAAACTGGTCCTTTTAAAGCACCAAGTGTGTGTGTGTGTTTCTCTTACTGGTCTGGATTTTATTCTGTTTGCACATTATCAAGGTGGTCAAGTCATGATCACTTGTACCTAAGTTAGCATTAATTTTTATTTTTATTATCAATTCTTCCTTATCTGTCAAGATGGGAGCTAATATAGAATTCCCCCATGTTGGACGCAACACTTTTTGAGTTAGGGAATTGTCATCTATAATGTTTTGAAATTCCAAGGACATTTTAGTACTGGCTGCATGAGACCTCCAGCATATGTCATTCAAATTGGAGGCCTGCATTATCATGCAGATTTATTTTTCCTACACATTATACAGTAAAAGCCTTTTTATCCAGCATGTTGAAGGAATGAAGGTGCCAGTAAGTGAAAAATTCCAGTTAACTAAGAGGGAGGGAGTTTGGGTGCGGGAGGGGGTGCGGGGTTGGGGCACAAGAAGGGATGCAGGACATGGGCTCTGGGAGGGAGTTTGGGTGTAGGAGGGGGCTCGGGGCAGGGGGTCTTGTGGTGCCAGATCTGGGGGGTGCTCACCTAGGGTGGTTCCCCACAAGCGGCAACCTGTCCCGGATGCTCCTAGGCGGAGGCGTCATGCGCTACTATGTCATGCCCAGCCTCATGCCTAGCTCCGCAGCTCCCATTGACTGGGGTGGTGCCTGCAGGTGGAGGCAGCACGCAGAGCCGCTTGGCACACCTCAGCCTAGGAGCAGCAAAGACAAGTTGCCACTTGTGGGGAGCCGCCCGAGGTGAGCGTCCCCCAGATCTGACACCCCAAAACCTCTCCCGTGCCCCAATCCCCTGCTCCGAGCCCCCTCCTGCATCCAAAATTCCCTCCCAGAGCCTGCGCCCCACATCCCCTCCCGCACTCCGAATCCCTTGTGGCCATTCCTCCGCCTAGGAGCAGCAGGGACATGTCGCAACTTATGGGGAGCCACGCGGAGTCAGGTAGGGAGCCTGACTGCCCCATGCCAACCGGACTATAAACTGGACTTTCTACGAAGATCAGAAATGCCGGTTTATAGAGCTTTCCAGTTGGTACAGGGCTGGATAACACAGCTTTTACTGTAGATAGAAGGCACTCATCCTGTTCCCAAGTGTGATTTGATGGTTTGTAGAAGACACCAACTAGTACCTCATCTTGTGCTTTATCTATTATGACGTAGGTCTGTAGGCATTCAAGATCATTTTCTTTTGAGTTATCGCTGACTTGGAAACAGGTAATACCGCTTTTGGTGTAGAGTGCCACTCCCTCTCCTCTTCTACCCACTCGATACTTCCTGAATAGGTTAGAACTGTTAATTTTAGCATTTCAGTTAGGGAAACCATCCTACTAGCATTCAGAAATACCAACTAGGTCAAATTTATGCTCATAAATGAGTAATACCAGTTTGTTACCCAGGCTCTTAGCATTGGTATATAGGCAATTCAATAATTTCTTTTCTTTATGTCCTTTCATTCCTTGATTAATTTTGTTCTCAACATCTTGATTTTTGTGCTGAATGCTCATATCTTCCCTTTTCCCCCCTTCACTTTTGTTATCAGTTTAATTTCCTCATGACTACTCTAGCCAACCTGTCCCGAAAAAGATTGGTCCTTCTTCTACTGAGGTGGAGGCCACTCAAACTACACCTCCCCCCTTCCCATAGACGGTGGACTAATGTTCCATAAAACAAAAATCTCCACTGTATGCCACTTACCTAGCGAGCGATTCCCTTTCAGAATCTTCAGCCTTCTGTCTCTTATGGGACAGGAAGGATCTCAGGGAAGATTACTTGGACATTCATCTTCAGCAGACTTCCAAGTTCCCTGAACTCATCTACTATCTGCGAGATATCTCACAACATAGTGTCATTAGTGTCGAAATGAGCCGTTACCAATGGATACTTTCCCATCCACTTCAGAAGCCTGTCCAATCTTGTGAGGTCTCATGTCTTGGCTTCAGAAAGGTAGCACACTGTCCTGTTTTCTGCCTGTCCCTTGCAGAATGGTCTGTCGATTCTTCTGAGTATTGAATCCCTATAAGGATCCTTCCTTGGACAGTTGAACTCTTTTTGGACAAGCTTGATTTTCTTACAGGTTGTGCTGAACTGCCATCCACAGGTGTGTCCAGTACATCGCTGTTCCTTTGAGCCAGCTGAACCTTGAGAGGTATCCTCCGGTTTCCATGTTGAGAACCTGATATCAATTGGAAACTGCTGGCTGTGTAGAAGTCCTCCTGGTCCTCTTTTCTCTGGTGGCCACAGCCTGCCCATCCTTGTCTTCCTCTAGCCATATATAATGCCACTGTGACCTCTTGGCTCTGGTGGTTACAAACTGCCAGTCCACTCTCTGACTTCGTGATGGCCAGCTCATTCCTTCCTTTATCCTAGAATACATCTGTTTGCTGAACCTGGCTGCTAGCGCCTCAACTACTCTGATTCTCTGTAGTGGGTCCACTTGCTCATCCAATCCAAGAAACTTCTCTGTTGCAGCCACCAATTTGCACTTCAACTTGCATGTTCCCTTTCTGTCATGGTTCTGGTAACTACAGTGACTCCTAGTACTGAAATTAAATTTATTTTTGATGTTTTTCAAGCATCTGAAAGGCATGAGAAGAAGAAAACCTTAAAGATCCACTTGTCCCACATTGAAGCTGCTTTAAACTGCTGTTCGATCTCTTTTGTGAACATTTACCATATTCCAGTTTGATCTTTTAATTTGTCTTTGTTACAGTTCTCTTCAGAGGCTGAGACACTAGAAAGATCGAATGCTTGAAAGGTATTCTCTACAGGAATTGTAACTTTTTCAAAACTCTGTCTTTGAACATTCCCCCATAGTTCAGATGGTTGCTGTTTTATCTATTGAGCAGGCCATTTTGTGATTGAGAGTCAGATTTAAAAAATACCATAAAATTGCAGTCTCCAAACTGTATGTGAAAGTAGTTAAATTTAGTACAACACAGAGCAGGCACTCAACAGTAATGACATTTGCTTTAGGTAAGGTCATGCTGTACCATAGGAGTCAGTTTGTGCAACCCTTATTCTTGTTGACGAACAGTTGCTTATGAGTAGTCCCATTACTCCTGTAATCAAGGGCTGAGCAAGGTGAGTTAGGTTTGCACAATCTGGCCCTGTTTGTTGACGGATTTCAGAAGTAGTTCCGAGATTGACTACTTGGGTGTTTTAAAGAGGAACTTCCGTAACAAGGATTTTTTCCCAAGCATTATAATAAATGTATTTACCTGCTATGCTTTATTCATATGTATGTTTGATACATTTACTAATTACTATACCATAGTTATTTATTTTAAAACAAATTCTTGCTCTTTCTGGGCTTGTTTATATTAGAATTTTAGTTTTGCTTTTCATTCACATTGAATGCCAATTCTAAAAGGGAATTTTAAATTATTGTGTACCTGCTTAAAAATACCACCTTGCTCTTCAATGGTGCTTTTCATCAGTGGATTTAAAGTGCTTTGCAAAGGTGTTTAATATCATGTCCACATTTTACAGAGGGGGAAACTGAAGCACATGAAGGGAAGTGACTTGCTTGTTCTTGTTGCAGCTCACTGTAGGCTGAATCCTGGCATCAGTCATGACCATGAGCAGACATTTGTGAGTGTCTACACTAGAATTTTATTACAGTGTTAGCTTACTTTAATTAATTGGTGATCAGTTAACTCAAGTTACGGGATGAGCAAGGCTTCTAGTGTAGACATACCTTCCTAGGCCAGCTTCTTCTCCTATTTATCACATTGTGAAGTTACAAAATGCTCAGCTTAAGAAAGCATACAGATTTCTGTTCCAGTAGACGATGTTGTAATCAGATGTTTGACTTCATTGGAAGACCCAATTATGAGGGAGAAATATAACATGGATATCAGACTTGATTTAATCCTTGGATCTAACTACAGGAATCAGGTCTGTGGAGCTCTGATGATAGAAAGCCCTACCAGAACAGAAGTGCAGTATCACCAGAGGCATGTAGCTCCACATATCCAGTGAAGTGGGAGCTGAGGATTGGCAACCCATACAGTAGGGGGTTGACCAAGACACCCAGGAGATGTGGCAGATCTCCAGGACAGCTTCAACAAGAACACTCTTATGGAGTTCTGCACAGCTCTTCCCAGCTCCTTACATAAACTACAAGGGAGTGCAGGCAACAGAGGAGCTGTCATGTGTCCTTCCCTAGGACTGGATTCCTCTATTGGTATAGCTGCCCTGTGGAAGCAGAGAGGTACCTCTCCCCCACTCACACGTGTGAATCAGGTGCAGTTACTATAAACAGCATAGGAAACTAGACACAGTTTTAAAAATAAATAAATATTTTCTTTTTTACTCCATCAGGAAAACCTCCTTTTGCAATGGAAATTGGTTTCTAGTTGCAAACTTGCATTTTCTATTGTGCTAACAGTCTCAGGATACTTCTCCTGTGATGCAACTATTTTCTACATACTGTTTTCCTACTTGAATTTTCATTTTTTGGGCAAATAGGCAGAACAAAACAACAGTGAACAGAATCATGATTTATTATGGGAAGGAATCAAGGCAGATAAGCTGTTCTATCCTTCCAGAGCCATTCTGAGTGCCTTTTTCCAAATGAGGAAATGGAAAGAAATTTCCAACGTGTACTACACACTTGCCAAGGGACAAAAGATAAACTGTTTAAAGTCATTTAAAATTGAGGCATACTTAGGCCTGGGCTTTACTATGAATCCTGGGGAAAATCTTGCACTGGCAGGGGGATAGACTGAATTGACTAAAAGGTTTTTCCCATCACTAATTGCTATTGCTCTATGATCTGTGTACACAGTGCTTAAACTGGAGCTGTGTACTCCTACCAAGGGTGCAGTATGACCTTCTCAAATTGATGCTTACCAATTTTATCTCTGTAACTTACATTGTGATGAGGGACAGATTTGTGTGTAACAATCTGCTCTTTGGCAGGAATCAGCTTTTCATTGTGTGTGTACAGAGCTAAGCGCAATGAAGTCCTCATCCCTGATTGGGACTTCTAACCACTATTACAATGCAAATAAATCAGAATAACTGGCATAGATTTTTGGTTTGGAAAATGTACTAATTTTTGTTAACCTGCTACTTGTTGCATTAGCACTTCAGCATTTGGCCATTCTCCAGAAACAACCTACACTTTCAGTTGAACTAAAAATCTTCAGCAATTATGTGTTTGTGCTAAGTAATAAGAGTGATTACTGGTTTATTTGAGAGCAAATATATACGTTTACTTAATTTATTTGTATGGAAATATGTGCTAAAACCTGGTCAGCCTGTCAATTTATGCTTTGATGTTTTCCTTCTTCTTCACTGGGAATTTTTATATTTGAAATTCCAAAAGAATTCATATCAAGTTCAAGAAAGATTTGGTTGCTTATTAAGCTGATCTCTGTCAGCCAAATCTTTGGCTAATCATATTGCATAACAAGAGGCACTGCTCTGACCTCTTCACCTGAGCAGCCTTCCCTGTTTGTCCAGTCTACACTGGCCATGTTGGTTACTGCATTCCCCCAATTACCCAAAGCTCTTTGAGGGGAAGGATGATAGGAAGCAAGGGAGACTGGGACTAAGTGGGATGGGCAGGATTCTGTGTTCACAAGAGACGTACAGCTCCCCCATGGCATTTTGACATATCTGCTGAATCTGTTATTAAACATTGCTCAAAGCCAAGTGTAATACCATTTGGTCTTTACCAGTCAGGTCAGTATGCTTTCACCACTCCAAGCAACCCTGGCCATACTGCTCCTTACTGGAACAGCTCCTGTGGTAGTTAGGAGATTGCCACTAGATGTGTCTTTTCTTCCCCCTTGCCTTCAGTTACCTAATGACCTTGTTCTCTCCCTGGCTAACAGCTTAGCTTAGCTATCTTCTCTGATCTGTGCGGTATTATTCAGTTCTGTAGCTGTTATTTGTTGGCACAGAAAACTTTGACTCTAGACTCTTCCTTGGCCCAATTATCCAAGCAGCTCTGTACAGGCAGACCCTTACACTCACGTGAAGCTACACTGAGCCTGTGTGGATCAGCTTGCATTATCAGGGCCCAGGGCCCCATTCATCCTGGTAGATTCAGTTCTGTCACAGACTCCCTATGTGATTTTAAGTAGTCATTTAATCTGTTTATCTCAGTTCCACATGTGTAAATTGGAGCTAGGACTGTATTATTTTTTTCTCCTTGTAAGATCTTTGGAGAAGAAAGTCCCTCTTACTGTGTGTTTGTACAGTGACTAGCACAGAGGGAATCCAACTACATTTTGAGGCCACTGGGCATTACCTAAATACCAATAGGGGAGAGAAATAATATACTCTCCCCTTTCGGGGGAGGGGGAAGGGAAGAGGGGGTGAAGCTGCTGAGGTGCTGCACCTCTCATAGTGTCTTATCTCCATCTTCATCAGAACCAAATTCTTCTGATGCAAATATATACCTCTGAGGATAGAATTTGGTCCATATTTGTTGATCACAAAAAAACAAAATGCCAAATCTGAGACTTCAAGACAGAGAAGAATTTGTTTCTTAATTAACAAATGTATGTTGGATCTATTGGGTCCTCAGAGAAAGAAAAAAAATGTAATGACAATTGTTTTCAGATTGCTGGCTTTTTTTTTCTCCTCAGAGTTATTTTCCTATAGCCAGTCTGTTAAACTATACATACAAAATGATGGTGTCCAAATTAGCTGTTACTACTCAAGAAAGAGATCTTGGAGTCATTGTGGATAGTTCTCTGAAAACATCTGCTCAGTGTGCAGCGGCAGTCAAAAAAGCTAACAGAATATTAAGAACCATTAGGAAAGGGATAGATAACAAGACAGGAAAATATCAGACTGCCTCTATATAAATCCATGGTACACCCACATCTTGAATACTGTGTAAGGATGTGGTCTTCTGATCTTAAAAAAGATATATTGGAAAAGGAATAAAGAAGGGCAACTAAAATGATTAAGGGTAAGGAACAGCTTCCGTATGAGGAGAGATTTAAAAAACCTGGGACTTTTCACCTTGGAGAAAAAAGATCTAGATAAGTTCCTGGAGGATAGACCCATGAATGGCTATTAGCCAGGATGAGCACAAGTGCAACACCATGCTCTAAGTGTCCGTACCCTCTGTTCGCCAAAAGCTGGGAATGGGCGACAGGGGATGGATCACTTGATTCCCTGTTCTGTTCATTCCCTCTGGGGCACCTGGCAGTGGCCACTGTTGGAAGACAGGATACTGGGTTAGATGGACCATTGGTCTGACCCGGTATTGCTAATGTGAAAAAGCAAAAGGTTGAGAGTACTAAACTTGAGGTATGTGAAAGCTTCTTGGATACTTTACAAGAAGTGTTACAAATATTTGTTCAAATTCTGAAAAGCTATTCGGTTTAACTATTTGGTGCTGCTTACCAGCATTCATGCAGATGAGTTGTTGGTTTGGATGAATGATTGATGCCTGTCCTTAGTAGGTGACATTTGCTGTTGTGCAATGGGCCAACACAAGGCTTGTACACCATTTAAATAGGAATTGGCCTTGTGTTGACCACTTGCACAGAGGTAAATGTCATCATGTATGTATACTTGTATTAATATGGGAATACGTGTGTTCACTATTTGTTGTTCATTATTAACTCTGTTGTTTGTTATTGTTATGTTCACATCATACACCTCAATAAGTTAAATAAAACCAAGAAATACTTTTGCTGGAAAGTTGCAACATAACACTATTTCATTTCTTAGCATCTGGAACCCTAACACACAAGAATCAAAAACACCAGGGTTACAAACTGACCAGTCAAAGAGAGAGGCAAAGCAGGTTGCTCTCTTAAGGTAGAGAGGCACAGCTCAACCCACCTTCCTCTAGGCTGTGTCTCTGCAGACTGTCTCTGCTGAAGACTCAGATAATAAATTTCCCTCTGGAGCTCCTTATTCTTCATAATTTTAAAACAGATTTCAGTACACCACAATTATTCTCCTTGTTTGTAATCTCTTCTGCTCCATTCAGGAAGCAGAAACAATATCATGTGACTTGTGACCAGTCACACACTATAAACACGGAATAGTCAATGTGAGCAGTTTGCCAGGACCATAAAGGATGAAATTTGTTTGCATAAATTATAGTAGTCAAATATTGAGAAATAGAAGTACTTCCATAGGCCACATTTACCCTATGGGCACTACAGTGGCATAGCTACGATGGCATAGTTATGGTGCTGTAACCCTTTAGGATAGATGCAGACTACGGCAATGGAAGAGGTTTTTCTGTTGTTGTAGGAACTCCATTTGAACGAGTGATGGTGTCTAGTTCAACGGAAGCATTCTTCTGTCACCCTAGCTGTATCTACACCGGGGGTTAGATCACCATAGCTGTAGATTTTTCACACCCCTGAGTGCCATGTAGCTATGTCAATCCTGTTCTAAGTGTAGACCAGGCCATAGAAATTCCAAATGATTCTTAGGAGAAAAGGGGCTAAATTCTTTAGGTAATTTACTTACAAAGAATAATTAGACTAGCTTAATAAATATTACTGTATTATCTTGAATTTCAACCTTTTCTGAAGAATTACAACAGAACTAATGTATTGTCACTTTGAAACATATAGTTCACAAAAATATCTGAATTACAGTCCTTTGTTCTACTTGCATCTAGAGAGACTTTGGATAAGTGTTTTCAAAGCACATGTAAATAATTGAATCTCCTTTAAAGAGGCTACTTGAATCTCTCTCCTTTTGAATAATCCTTTGGTTAAGTCAAGGACATCAATGTGTTCCCTTACAAGTAGAAAAAAACCTTATTATATGAAAACATTCTAAAAATGGAAAATAAGTTTAGCAATAGCATTTCTATGATTAGATGTTGTCCGGGTACAACCTGCAATGGTAATAAGGACATGGGAAAGGTATTTTCATCTTTTATTTTTTTCAAATTTGTATTTCCCTCCTATGCTTTTATGGCTGTATTTACCGTAAGGGTTAATGAACTAAGTACTGAATAGGGTGCATTTTTCAGGAGGGGCTTTTAATCAGTGTACAAAGTTTTGTATACCTAGCAGAAGGCAACATTACATACTTTATATGTTTTGTTTATATATTATGATCATAAATTGGAAAATAGAAGACTAGATTAGAACAACCTAGATACTAGGGAAGTGAGTGGAAGCACATTAGAAGTATGGTATATAGAGAATTCTCTTAATATAAAATGCATGAAATAGAGTGAATTATCCCCTTCAGGAATAAACAATCACAATATCTTTATCTTAGAAATGATCCTATTTCAGATTTGGTTTAGGGGGAGTCAGATATCTCAAGTAAATAGTCACAGAAGGAGAATGTGTGGTTCAAGATAAGCTGGTAACTGCTACTCACTACTTGAATCTTTAGCAGTTTGTGTAAAAATTGCTTATATAGGCATGTATGTTAACTTTTGACGATATATCCACAATATCACCAATTCTGAGATACATGTTTAAATCTGGATTTTGTTAAAGGTCAAATCTAAAAGATCTTCTACGGTAGGTCTGGATTCAAAAATCATCCTGAACAAACTGAGGTTAAATCATTCAGCCTTCCCCTACACGGTGAGGCAAACTGTGTTACTGAAGGATTATAGCTCACGCAGCGTGTTATTGGTAGATAAGCCCTGGAGACAAAGTACAGAATTTCATTGTAGAGAGGCTAAAATTGTATTTCCATTGTATTCAGATGAGAGGACTAACTACAGATTTTTTTTTAAATTAAACTAGATTTAAACAAGAAGAAAAAAGAAACAATGGTTCATAACATTGAATATTAAAATGTTTCAGTTCCATGAAGGGGATAAAGATGATTGTGAATAAAGCTTTGTTTGTTTGCCTTTACTGTGGCGAACCTTTATCACTGTTTGTGTTCTGATTTCCATGCAGGTGGTTGACCAGATTGACACATTGACATCTGACCTGCAGCTGGAGGATGAGATGACAGACAGTTCCAAAACTGACACGCTGAACAGCAGCTCAAGCAGCACAACAGCGTCCAGCTTGGAGAAAGCCAAAGTGCGTGCCAATGCACCTCTCATCAAACCCCCAGCACACCCATCTGCCATTCTCACTGTACTGAGGAAACCCAATCCACCACCACCTCCACCACGGTTGACTCCTGTGAAGTGTGAAGACCCTCACAGGCCAGTTCCTTCTGCCAACCCTGTAAAGACTAATGGGACCCTACTTCGAAATGGAGGTTTACCAGGAGGACCAAACAAGATTCCTAATGGGGATGTATTTTGCATACCTAATAGTAACTTGGACAAAGTTCCAATGCATCCTCTGATTCATAGACCTGATAAAGACAGGTGTCCTCAGACAGGAACACGGGAACGAGTACGATTTAGTGAGAAAGTACAGTACCATGGCTATTGCCCTGACTGTGATGTTCGGTATAACATTAAAAACAGGGAGGTCCACTTACACAGTGAGCCGGCCCACCCGCTGGGAAAGCTTCCTCACCAATGTCCTCCTTTACCACCGCCGCCTCCTCCTCTCCCTCCATTGCCTCTAGAAAATGGAGGCTTGGGAATAAGTCCCAGTAATAGCTTTCCCCCTCTCAGACCTGCGACTGTGCCTCCACAAACTGCACCAAAACCCCAGAAGACCATCTTGAGAAAGTCAACCACTACAACAGTGTGATGTATGCCACTTGAAAAACTGTTTGTTTTTTCCTATATATAAACATAAACAAATAGGTAATGAGCACTTTCTACTCAAGCAATAAAAAGCCCAAATATATTACATCCTGTGTTCAGCGAAGTGGCATAAAAATCATATGGTAAGTACAAAGAAAATTGTTCACCAATGTCACATGTTTGCACCAAAGAATTTCATTATTAAAAGTTCCAGTATAATGAGCATGCTATGGGTCATGAGCTGTTAAAAGTGATTGCAGCTGAACAGCTCTAACTATGGTCTAGGCAATGTTAATAGTTCATCTCAAAAACATCATATCTGCAGTAGCAATTAGAGGTTGAAATTAAGTCTTCCTCAAACAATAGAATAATTAGTACTATGGGGGTTTTGTAGTGCAGGAAACTTTTTTAAAATACATTTGCTAGGAAAATAATGTATGATTATGTGGATCAAAATGTAACTTCAGCTAATGTTTCCTGATTGCATCTTAACAAATGAGTTTTTATATGCCTGGTTGCTTGAATCAAGGGTATCTGGTCTGGAGCTGTGCATTATGGTGTAAATCCTCACAGTTTAAACCAGCTTGTTTTTTGTTCTCTGGTCTAGAGATGAATAGGCAATTGGAAGGCATGTTGATATGATCTTGGCAAAACAAACAATATTCAAGTTTGGTTCTGAAACACTCAATAATCAAAAAGCAGAGAGAGGAGTGCCATGCTTTTGAAAGAGGAGGCATGGCCTGATCAGTTATTTTCTGCTTCCATTGTTCCATCTCATGTGGGGATAATACTTATCTACCTAACATGGATGAGATGTGTAGGTTAATGAGTTAGAGCCCAGTCCTAAAGTCCTTACTCAAGTTTTCCTCAGGCAAATCTCCTATGGAGGGCAATGGAAATTGTGCATATGGTATTCAGGGATTGGTGCTTAATACTTGTAAAGAGTTTTGAAGATGAAAAGCACTGTATAATGACTAAGTATTAACATGCACAACAAGACATTTCTCTTATTATGACATTTTGGTCGCTTAACCCAATTAAAATTCTTACCAGTGAGAAGACTCTCCAATATTTTTTCATTGTTTTACAGAAAAGAACATTTGTTGTTAGGAGGAATGTTGGCTTCTGGGGTTTTAAAAGCAGGTGATCAGTGAAAGAGATGTTATAGGAAACCTTTTCTTCACAAAGTCCCTCCAAAAATAAGCTTGCAAATGACCTAAACACCTGAATGCAGCAGATGTTACGTGAGTTACACACAAAACATGCACTTAGGCTGTTTAGCTCTGAAAGGGTTGAACAAGGTTGGCATTTGTGGTGTCTTACCAACACAGAAATATGTCAGTCCCTTATGTTTGCATAGAGCAATAGAAATTCAGCTGAAATCAGCCTTGAAACAGCTCTGCTATATTCACACCTTTGCAGTATGTACTTTGCACCGAAACAACAAAGAACCTGGCAAAATAATTACCCTTTTTACATTAAATTGCTAAATTCTTATGAAACTTTTACCGATAGTAAAGGCTGAATTTTGTGCAAATATATCTCTGGAGTTTAAAGCCTCACATTGCACTATACTATGTGGTTTACACAACCATCATGATGCAGAGAAGTCATTATCTCATGCATTTGCTCATATTCTCCAAATGTTTTCCAATCCCATAATTTGCATCATTAAAATGCCTTTACTATTTGTATGTCAGCATATTTAATCTCATGAGAGTTGTTGTGAATGGAGTAATTTTGGACCCCAAGTTAGCAGTAGGGACAAGGAACTAATTCTACAGATGTCCTTGATCTCTGAAAGTCACTGGAAGTCCCTCTGCCCTGCTCATGAGGCTCCAGAGCAGCTCCTTCCATTAGGAATTTACATTTAAAATATGGTGAAACTGTGTGCAAAACTTCTTTATACACAAACTACACAACCACACAGTGGTTGCTATTAAAAAGGAAAGATTTATCACGTGATGCTGCTTCTATCGTAAGTCATATGTACCTACTTGTGTAATTTAACTTAATCAGAAAAATCTCTTCTTCTGTACTGAAGGAATAGTATTATGTGCATATCCCGATGTATGTACAATCAAACAGTTGTGTGTTTATATAAGATTTGTGCAATCTTATATAAAATAAGATTTAAAATACTTTGAAAAATGTAACACCCTGTCTCTTCTTGGGTTTTGTTCTATTGCCTTTCCCTTTTCCGTTCCTTTCACTCTGCCTTGTTGCACCTGTTCCTGCATTTTCTTTTCAGTACCTGTTAGTCCCACATCTAAAATTGCTGTTTGAAATACTTGAAAGAATTCCATTTACTTTTTCTCTGTCTATTTTTTCTCTTTGCTGGCTCAAGACTTCTATTTATTTATTTATTTATTTTATTTTGCCTGTGAAGCTTTTTCAGCTTCACATTTATCTGCATTCTAGCGGGTCCCTATTGTGATAATATCTCTGTGCTGGGATCTCATTCCTACTATGTCTGTCCCTTATCTTTGTTCTGGGGCTAGGTGCAGCAGCTCCCAAGCCTACTAAGCTGGTTTCCAGCAACCAAGGCTCTGATACCACGTCATCAAAATGATTAATGCAGCAAATTGGTGGTTTGATAACTTTTCTGCCTCTCAAAATGGCTCCCTCTTTCCTTTCCAGATCTGAATTGTGCATGTGGATTGAGATCCTTTTGTTCCCTTTCTTGAACTCAAATGCACATAGGGTGAAATGGGAGTTGTGACATTGACTTCAGTGGGTCCAGGATTTTACCCACAGTGTCTCCTTCCACCAACCATTTCTTTTTACTATAAAATTCTCACTATTGGTAGGTTCTATCAGATAAAAACTTCACAACAGAAAGAAGTGCAAATTAATTAGCATTTGGTATCGTTCAAGACTGAGAACCCAGGACGCAAATAGCAATCTAAATTTTACTTTTATTATCTATTAAAAGAAATAAAGGAAAAACATACAAGTGATAAAACAATGCAGTTCTGTAGTTCTTGGCTGGCTTTGTAGAGCAATGTATGATGTAGAGTCTGGAGCATTTCATTCATATAACAGCATTCATTGCCAATCACATTAAACAATAGGCTCAAATTAGGTGAAAAATTCTTACTACATTTTTCAAGTAAAATATTGAAACTTAAAGGTCTCTCTTATTCTAGCTGTCACTTTTTCAGTATGAGATCTAAATCATATTTATTTTTTCTACTGGAAACTGGAGAATTTTCAGATTACAGTTTAAAAATTGTGTATTGTAAGTAATTCTTAGCTGGTCATTAATGTGAAAATGTTAGATGTTACTCCAGCTAAGCATTTAGTATGCACGGAATGTGGGATAATATTTAGTCGCTATCCAGGTTACAGGCCCAAAGGGAGGCAGCTGACTAGAGACCTAGGACATAATGAAGGATTCTCCACTTCTTGTGTCTGGCTTGACTCAGTTCTTCTCCCATAAACTCAGCTAAGGTACTAGGTGCACAGCTTTCCCTTCCTATGTTCTGTCCCTAGACTCTGTATCCTTCCATCTCCTGCTAAACCATCTTACCATACAGAGATGCCTTTCTCTGACCTACGTGGTAATTGTGCATCTCACTTAAGTACTTAAGTTTTCAGTCCTCAGCTTCTGCAGAAAAATGGTCTGTGAGGAACTGTTAACTTCAAGCCTAGGCTTTCCACCCTGAATACTCTACTTAGCCCAGTTGCTGAACTTTTAACCTCACACACTCACATTTTATTTCCCATCGGCTTTCTGTCTCATTCTATTTCTGGGAATCTTTTTTGGTCCCTTTCTAGAAGCTTTCTGAGTTCTTATTAACAAAACAGACTTTTTCCTTCTCCACTTTCGCACAAAACATATTATTGAATTAAAGCCTAAATTTTCAAGTAGGTGCACAAAATTACCTTGCATATGTTAGATATTTAATAGGCCATAGTTGAGATTTTCAAAGAAGTCTAAGGAATTTAGACATATTTTCTATTAAAGCTAATGGAAGTTATGTCCAAAAGTGTTGTGTCCACACATCTGGTATTTGTGTGTATGTGCAAAAGTTGTATCAGTGTTCAAATTCTGACTTTATTGCAGACTCCCTGTATTACCTACTTAATCTCTCTCTGTCTCAATTCCCAATCTATAAAATGGTGATGATAGTAATTGCCTTCTCCCACTCTACGCCTGACATGTCTGTATAGATTGAGTTCTGCAAGAGTTGTCTCTTATGAGTTTGCATAGTGACTACCACAATGATGCCCTGATATCTGTTGAAGTCTCTAGGTATAAATAATCTATCATAATAATTACACTACAAAAAAAAGTATATATCATCCTGGGGAGAAACACCAAATCATGGACATAATTATAGCCCCCTTCTCCTCCCACCAAAGGAAAAAACACCTATACAGGCATGAAGGAATAATAGCACCTCTTTCTCTTTACAGTGGAGTGTGGAGGGCAAGTGAGAGGAAGCTATCAGTGGGGTGAGGAGTCTGCAGTGCTTAGCACTGAATCCAGTTGTGTTCAGTCTCGCCCTTTGCTCTTTCCCATACAGAAGAAATGCTCCTTGCTCAGTGGCATTTAGAGGAAGCTCTGCAGACAACCAGCCACCAGAGGGGACAGCAGGGATGCGTTATTTGGCCCATAGTCATTACATATAGAAACTATGCGTGCTTTGTATTTACAAAACAAGTTTTGTCTTGATTTTCATAGTAGTTATTTAGCACATCAGTATGAACATGCCAGCATTAATTCACTTTGTCTCTGCTTTTGTATATAGCTTTTAAGATGGCATGCTGCTTTGGGCCAGAAATGAAGTTCCAAAGCATGAAAGGTTTCATTTTTCTGCAATACTTGCTAAACCGGTCTTACAGCTGACCATATTATCTATTGAGCATATTATAGATGATGGCCCAATATCTTTGATCTCTCTTAATGCTTCTTTGGTCTTTCTTCTATTGTGAGTTACTTTTACCACTATAACAATTGTACAGTTTTAATCTGAACTTTATTTTGTCATGTTAAAATAAGAAAATTTGCAAACCATTGGAGGCAATTAACTTAAAGCTTTATAATGTTGTCTGGGAACCTGTAATTAAAATGATACAAGGAATAACGCAATGTTCTATTCAGCCAGCAATGTTTTTTAAATTTAAATTCAAAATGTGAGGACTGTGAAGCATCTTTAAAACATCCACAACACAGTATGTTTCACATCTTCCTGAGAAAGTCATAGCAGGCCAGCCAGAACCAGACAGTTCCAAAGACAGATGATTACTAAAATAAAACCTCTTTGCAATAATATATAATATACTACAGAGGTGGTGACACTTTGAATTTCTGTAGCTATATTTTAATATAATCAAAAAGGAAAGGCACTAAATATTATATACAGCTATAGTAACCATGGTTATAGCCATTTCAGGCTATTATTCAACCTTGATCCTTTATTGATACTTTTTAAAGGCTGAATTTTAATACTGATTATTCTCATGTCTAAATTCAGACTTCATATGGTCAAAGAGGAAGAATCCCGGAGTCTTCCATTAATTTAGTGGAGGTCTATGGAAGAAATTTTTGAATTTAAAAATACAGAATAATTGCTATTTTTTTTTAATACTATAACTGGTTAAGATGCAAGTGAAGTGAGGAGGCTTTCAGGGAAAGGAACAAGTCGGAATAAAAAATGTGTTGTGGCAACTAACCTTTAAAGTTTTGAGGGAAGATCCAATGTTCCAGTTCCACCTCTTACCTTATTTGGACTAATGTGTTTTATTACAGCTTTGCTGATCATAGTTTACTGTTCATAGAAGTAATCAATTCTGATGATGGGTTTTGTGATTTTTTTTTATGCTTAAGATGTTTCATGAAATAAATTACCACATTGTTTGGCTTTATTTGGATAACCCAGTTGTTGGTTTTAGAGTAAGAAAAGTACCGAATATATTGTTTAATTACCAGACAGTATTATATGGTTCCTTTGGAGCTCTCAAAACTCTTATTTTTGCATGTTCTAATTATAGCTCCTTTTTTAGTGACTCCATAAAGAAACAGTCTGAATAACTGAACATGTAATTGAAGTAGAAATGTTGTAATCATGTTTCGAATCATTACTCTGACTACATTTCTTTTGGATTTTATCTTAAAGTAGGTTACATTACAGGAGGCATAGTTTTACTTTGATAATATTTTCCTTTCATGGTTTTTGTATGTCAACTGGATCTAGAATCCTTCATCTTTTAAAGTATATACTGAAGATGCTTATGTGCAGTATAAGTCCAGACATAAAGCAAGAGAGGATACATAATGAGTTTTTAATACAAGACATTAAAATTGGATTTGCAGGAATAATTTGAAAGGTAAAATCTCTTCAGAGACTTGCAGCAGAAGAATAGAAGTGTGGTAAGTACAGCATTTGGAACGTTTAATCTGAAAATTACTAGGTACCTATTATGTACCTATATTGTATTTTATAGGGCAAAGTGTGATATATGACATATAGTAATTACACATGGGGTCTCTAGCATTTCTGAGTTTATTAGGACTGAATGTGCTGTTGCATAATTTAAAACAGTGGCAGCACTGATGCTGTCGAGTAAGCACACAGCAGTACAGTTCATAAAATCTGCAGTGTAGTTACATCTTCGTTGTGTAGCAATTATGTGGCAGTCTTGTTTTATGTGAAACACTAGCTGGGATTTTATCATGCTGGCTTGTTTTGTGATGCAGAAAGAGTCCAAAGACAGTGGGCAGATTTGTTAATCATATTTTAACTAGATGGCTTGTAGAAGTTGTCATGGGGGGGCATGTACAAATGATATTCATTGACAAATCTTGTTGATTTCTTCTCTAGCTGCTGCAGATCAGCCTAACAGTCATTGGTGCCTCTGTGACTTCTTGAGTTAAACAATCATAGACATTTCACCCCATGTAAAATGGGTACTTTCAATTCCATACAACTCACTGCTGTATATAGCAAATGAGCTCTATGTGGGGAAGGGTGGGCAGGTTTTTCCCTTATTTACCGATGATGTACGTTTTTGGCATTTACTTATTGTGTGTGTGCGCGCGTGCACATGCTTGCACGTGTAAGATAATATTCCAATGCTATTTGGTTGTGAAGATCTCATTAACAAAGGCAAAGATAGATATTTACATGTGATGGGCTATGTTGCTTACATAGTGTGTGTTTACCACTCTGACCACATCCACTTACTGGGTTCCGGTAGTGTTTTGCAACACAGCATCTTCTGGTTATCATGGTTTTTGAAGCCATCCATGTTCACAGTTTCCCATGTTGAGATGGGCCAACCTTCTGCAGACTGTGACACAAGTAAGAGAGCCTGGTATGCTGAGAGGAACTGAAGGAGCTGAAACTTTTATTTTAGACCATTAACAGAATGTCAGGTGATCCTATTTGGCAGTTATACATACTTAAAGAATCTAACCATAGCCAAATCCTGAAACACCAACTTGTGATATTTAAATGTTATTATTTAGTTGACATTTTGCTGCTCATATAATAGGCAGCCATCTATGAGGATTTCCAAACTAAGCATTTTGTGTCTTTAAGAATGGGTATGCTTTTGGATCTTTATAAGTAATCCCTCAGTGTCGGAGCCTCTCTCATTAAAACGAACAAATCCAAATACTGGACAGTATCATACAATAATGGTCCAGCACATTATAAGATTTTTCAAAAGCACCCAATTTTAGGTGTGTGGCTCTGATTGACTCTTATTGGGAGCTGGGCACCCTTAAGTGCTTTAGAAAATTTTGTCCGATAGTGGTACTGGGTTCTGTTGTGACTCATAGCCATAATCCTACATTTGGGGACAGGGGCGAGGCAGAGCCTCAAGGGGTGGTCTAAACTGCAGCGTGAGCCCCTGGTTAGTGGAACTCAAGTGAGCGGACCTTGGATTAGAGAGCTTGAGTGACTGCCCAGATTGTCAATCCTAGGGTAAGAATTTTCTAACCGGCCTTGAACCTGGAGTTCTGGCGTCCAACCAACTATATCCCAGGCTTCCTGGCTCCTCCCTGAAATGTGGCTTCTCTGGACCTTTGACTATGGGAAAACTGTCCACCCCTGCACATTACAGGAAGTCTGAGCAGCCCACGAGCCATCATTTTGGTGTGTACGCTGCCAGCAATATGAAGGAGGCCACATTGTGGACTTGTGTGGGCCAATGCAAAGGGGGGGAATAACACCTTTATGAATATGCTTGGGGCTGGGGAAAGAGATTGCTTCCTTGTGAAGGATTTCAATGCTTGGGGAGGTGTGTGGGGTTGATTGCCATGCAATATTCTTATGCATGTTCTGACCACGTAACAGATGGGGCGGTGGGATTGATTTACAGTATGGAGTAATGTAAGGAAGTGATTGAGGTCTGGATGGATGCTAACTTTATTTCTCAATAAAGCTAACTTTATTGAGAAATGGTGTTTGCTTGCAAATGCCCAGTTGTCCCTGATCATGTGTTTCCCTTTAACTACTCATTGCATGATGCGATGAAGTGATACCAATTAACTTTCTTCATAAAATAAAAAGCTTTATTTATAAATATATATTAGAAAAGGACAACATTAACCCATTGCCATACAGACCTGCTGCAAGTACCACAACAAAATCTTAAATAATAATAATAAAAAAAAGTGCATGAACAAGTGCAAACAGTGAAACCATGTACAAGACCGAAATATCCTGCTGTTGCATATACCCCTGGTCTCCTTTCACTTCCTTCCACATTTGCCTCACACTTGGCACCAGGGGAGGAGGATGGAGCTGCCTGTGGGAGAGGGGATTAGTATGAGTGACTGTATGGGGCAGAGTTGCCATGCCCAGCTACTGATCGGGCCTGATCGCATGGGCCACCCAGCCATGGAGTTGTCCAAGCGATTCCTGGATTGCAGCACAGGGTACTGTGGAGGGGACTCAGGCCGTGATGCGGTGTGGCAGGAGCTGGTAGTGTTGTGGCTATTAGTGATAGCAGCTGCTCAAACAGTTCTTTCTGCTGAGTTCTGTCATCTGCCCTTAGCCACCATTCCTGTTCCAGAAGCTGTGAAGGAAGTGCCTGCTCCTGCATTGCAACCCTGTCCTCAACCTGTGCAGCCAACCTGAACCTTTCCTCTTACCATGCCTTTCCTCTAGCCATAAATCCCTCTGTTTTTGTTACTGGACTTGCTTGTTGGTCCTATCCAAAACCTCAACCATAAGTTCATCAAGGAAACGCTTCCTCTTGGTACAGTCCATGCAGGTACATTGACCCACGCTTTTGCTGCAGTGTGGGTGAGCTGTGGAGGTACTGCCGGCTGTAGAGGTCAAGGGCCTGGAACAGGACAAGACACGAGGGTTATTGTCTCAAATAGCTCACTGCAGGAGTACAGAAAAAAATCCTTCTGGACATAAAATGATAGTTTTCCAAACTGGACTTCAGTATATTGTGAGAGGAAGGCTTCAACCCACCCTACTCACAGCCAGGTTAATCACAGTGAAAGAGACAATGATAAGTCAAAAAAATCACAGTTGTTTCTGTTTTTCTAAAAATTGTACAGCAACTTGGGTTTTGGGGGGATGTCAGCGGCCATGCTGCACAAAGGTTTCTCTATCATTTCAGGCCTTCCATATTTTAGAGGATATCACAGTCATTGTGGTGCCCAGTTGGCAAAGGGAGATGTCATTCCAAGCTGCAGGTAGGAAACTAAAAGTGTATGCAACCAAAGTATTCAAATGTGTGGTGACTGAACAGCACATCTATGAGTGGAGTGGGCTACCAACGTAGCCCTGGAAAATATGTCCTTCACTGAGAGTTCCTGCTACAGGAGAAGTTTGCTGCTGTCAGCACCTGGATTGGATCAGAATTCATGAGGGAATCAACAGGTTGATGTGTTAGCTTCCACATGGCTTAGGCTGTTATGACTGCATGCAAACACACAGAACTCTACAGCCTTCCTCCTCCTCCAGACACCTGGCACATTTCTGGACAAAATTTCAACCCCCAGTTGTATTTGGGAGAAATGATTTTGTTACCTAAATAAAAATAAATAAATTATAAATTAATGGCGATATCCTATCTCCTAGAACTGGAAGGGACCTTGAAAGGTCATTGAGTCCAGCCCCTGCCTTCACTAGCAGGACCAAGTACTGATTTTGCCCCAGATCCCTAAGTGACCCCCTCAATGATTGAACTCACAACCCTGGATTTAGCAGGCCAATGCTCAAACCACTGAGCTATCCCTCCCCACTCCCCCCACCCCGGACTGCATGGATTACCTCTAACTGAAATGGACTAGATTTGTCAATAAAACATGTTTCCTTCTTTCTGCCCCTCATCACTGTTTCCAGATGGCTTGTTACACCATTGAATGGTTACGAGCAGTGTACTTACAGACATGGCAATGTAAGGGTGGTTATGCTCTAGCAAAAATCTGCACCTTTCAAGTCAAAATTCTCTTTCAAGGTGTTTTTACTCTTTGCCTTTTCCAGTTGCCATTTTGAACTTCACATTGTGGGGAGTGGGAGGGAGGACAGGTAGGAAGGAGCTAGCCTACCATCTGCCATTAGTGCTAATAGCTGGGGCTTGTAATAACTTTGCATTGGTTCATAGAATGGAAATCCCTCCCATTCCTATATTAATAAACATTAAAATGGACCCAGAAAGTTAGCAGGCTCCAGGAAGGCTTCTGTCCCATCTTTGTCTGCTGGAGGCTGTTCCTTGGGCTGATGGGACGGGGGAGGGCATCAAACAGCTCCCCCAAATATGGCCCCAGGATGTGCTGCTTCTGCAACAGTAACTTCACTGCTACTGGCTCTCATCAGTCCCCTTGCTGGATTCTGGGGCCAGCAGGTTACCATCCTAGCTGACCAGGTCATTGTGCACCGCCTTTGGCTCTGTGCTTGGTGCAGTACCCAGCACACAGTCAAATGCCTCATAAAATGGGCATGATGTCGGTGAGTTGCCTGAGGTGCAGTTCTAGTCCCTGGTTTTACATTACCCCGTTTTGAACTCTTTAATCTGCACCCTGCACTGTCACCAGTCCAGTAAATTTGCAATGCTATCATCTTCTTTGCTGTTTGCCTGTATCGCTGTATGCCGGTGGTCATTCCGTGTGTTCTTACTAAAATCCATTGTTTTGCTGGCCTTACACCAGAGATTTACAAACATCTGGATGTGCTCTTGCAACAATGAAGCAGTGTGCTCTGTAAAGGACTACTTCTGATTGGTCTCCATTGCAAACACAGATGGTTCTCTAAAGGTGTGTTTGCAGCTCAGAAGTCAGAAAACAATGGAAAGGTTAAATGCTGACTTGCCAAGTCACTGCACTCTACAACAAAGGGGCTTGCTTCTGTTTCTCTGGAGTCGACTGAGAATTCATGGCATAGAGAGGACAAAGAAAGTTGGCCCATTTGGATTGTGAGATACTGTTGGCAGACTCCCAGGACCCAAGTCTGGGGGGCTGTATCAATTCTGCAAACCAATAGGGCTTGAACCTGGGTCCTGTCTTGACTTGACCTCGAATACTCTACCCCCAAAGGGTTTGGCCTCAAACCTGGGTCTGAGCCCAGGCTTACATTGCAGTGTAGACATACCAGGGAGGCACAGTTCCTGTCAGATGTCCCAGGTAGGGCATACAGAAAAGAGTGTCCATCATCCTATATCTACTTGGGATTCAACATAAACTTCCCTCCATGGCCACATAGCAGTGTGCTTCCTGTTTTAAAGGAGAGAGATGGGTGGCGCCACTATGCTACTTTTTTTTGGAGTGGCTAACAGAGAGCAGTCCTTATGTCAGGAGAGCTCAGGGGCTCCAGTTGTGGCAATCCTTTCAGCATGAGGGAGAAAGGAAATTTCCTTTACATATACTTTACGCATTGTGTACATTCTAGCCACCTGTCTCTTGTAAGTTATCAAATTTAGGGTCATTACAGAGAAGTTTTGTTTTGAGAACGTTCTGGCCTCAGCACCACCCATTTTACCTTGTTCCCCTGATTCCAAAACTCACCTTCCCAAAAGCTGGCAAGTTCCATAAGGAAGAGAAATCTGCTACAAGAAAAGGAAAAATCTGCTGATATATGTGATATGTTATATCATGTTCCTGAGTTATGCTTGCCTGAGGAAGAAACAGACTTAGATGCCTAGTTTGCTTTTTGTTAAGTGGATTTATTATGATTACTTTAAATTTCACCTCAGATTGCTCTTGATGTAGATGAATGTAGGCGCAGCAGCTCAAGGACAACATTTCCCACACAAGTGTTTATTGCCTTTCTAGTGCAGGACTGACTTTTTAAAATAAGAGCTACTAAAGCATTTAACCTACCTATCCTCCTTCCTGAATAAATTAACATGTGGAAAGCTGAACAATATTTTTTTGTGCATGGTGTACTGGCTACCTCATTTTTGTTTTCAAGTACAGTATATTTTTGCAGCGGGGACTACCAATTATGTTGCCTTGTGTAACCCAGGAATAACTAACTACAGCACACTATAATTTTAATGTGCATTTGTTTATCTTGATTTGTCATGATAATTGCAATAGTAACCCTGGATCCCAGACTTGAAAGAGGAAAAAAGTGTGTATGTGTGTGTTTGGCAGCCACTATGACAAACCAGAATGGAGGACTCTCAAGCCAGTGTGCTTTGCTGTCTTTTTGTTACACAGTATAGTTGATAACACAGTTTTTGTACTGTATAGCTAATTATTTGATTCTAGAATGAATTGGCACCTTGTCAAAAGAGCCAGCAGCTATGGCATAGTGTTTGGTAAATTAGGGTTACCATATCTAATAAATAAAAAAAGAGGACCCTCCACGGGCCCTGGCCCCGCCCATTTCCCCATCCCTAGCCCCACCCCAACTCCGCCCCTTCCCCGCCCCAACTCCGCCCCCTCCTCCCTCCCACTCCCAGTCACGTGGAAAGGGCTGCCCGAGGCTACCGGCTTCACGGTTTGCCGGGCAGCCCCCAGACCCTGCGCCCCCGGCCGGCGCTTCCCCAGCACAGCTGGAGCCCGGGAGGGGAAGCGCCCAGCCGGGGGCGCGGGGTCTGGAGGCTGCCCGGCAAACCGTGAAGCCGATAGCGCTCAGGCTTTGGGCAGCCCCTATGCCTCCGGACCCTGCGCCCCCAGCCAGGCACTTCCTTCCCCTCCCGGGCTCCGGCGGCGCAGGGTCCGGAGGCAAGGGGGCTGCCTGAAGCCCATAGCGCTCGGGCAGCTCGGCTCTTAAACAGAGGCAAAGAGTCAGGGGAGGAGCAGAGCCTCCGTTTTCCAGGACATGTTCGGCTTTTTGGCAATTCCCCCCGGACGGGGGTTTGACTGCTGAAAAGCCGGACATGTCCGGGAAAAAGAGGATGTATGGTAACCCTAGGTAAATATTAGGTTCCGTGTGTGTGTTGGCACTACGCTAGGGTGACCAGACAGCAAGTGTGAAAAATCTGGACGGGGTGGAGAGGTATTAGGAGCCTATATAAGAAAAAGACCCAAAAATCGGGACTGTTCCTATAAAATTGGGACATCTGGTCACCCTACACTACGCAGTAAGAGGAGAACTTCAGTAACTTCTTAAGAGATCACTAGAGTTATCTTTAGGAGAAAGATGTAAGGCAGGACACTTTATTGGTCACTATGAATGGTGGAGTGAAGAACCAGGGTAACCCTCTGCCATTGTGGTCACTGTCACAGTGGTTTACTCCATTTCTATCCCATATCATGTTGCTTTCTATGCTGAGGAAATAAACAAAGTTAAGGGACTGGTGACAAGCTTTAACTTTACACGTGCCAATTTACTTAATAATTTTTTTTAAACCAATGCAGTTAAATCAGTACCAAAGGATATGAGGACAGTTTCATTTCAGTTTAAACTGGGTTTACTTCAGCTTCGCTTTAATTTAGGCCTAGGTATATTCAGGAAATATGGATGTTTAAACTTTTTTTTTTTTAACAGAAACATGCATATGTTCTTATGAACTTAAACACAAATTGTAATTCAGTAAAATAATTTCTATTCAGTGCTGAAAACTGCAAAAATTATCTCTATTTGAAGTTCAGCTCCATTGACTTCACAAATATATTTCAAAGTATAGACAGTTTGAAAAATGTCCACAAATTAACTTGACATTTCCCACATTATCTATAAATGAATTTCAAATGTTTTCCTGTCTTTTTTTAGCTCATTGACTGGAAAAAGGAGGAAAAGTCGTCTTTCAAATATTCAGGAAGGAACTGAACAATTAGTGTAATATGCTCATTAAAAGTCATTTAATTCCTGTATGGGAACTAAAGATAGAGAAATAATACAAATGTCATAGTGGTCTTCAGTGGGAGTTTTATAATTAGTTCTAGAATGAACTGTGTCTGATAATGAATGTACAGGAAAAGTGAGATGCAGTGAGTAGACAGAAAAATAAATGGTGTTGAGGTTTAGGTCCTGCTCTGGGATAGGAGACGAGAATAAATTTTGATGGGAATTGTAATGGACTAATAAGCTGTTAATATGTATGGGTTCAACTAGACACAGCCAATAGGAGGGTGCGGTATAGAGCTGCAGTGCCCTGGGGAGCACTGGGAGGCATAGTGCTTCATGATTGCAGTCTGACTCCTGGAGCTTCTGGACTCACAATCTCTATGTTCCTGCTAGTACACTAGTTCTGCAGGATATAGTTAATACCCCTTGTCTAGCCAGCCAGCACTGCAGGCGGGTGTATAAAGGGGAACCATAGCCTTGTCTCCTCCTTGCCCTCTTAAGAGCCCTGTGCTACAGGGGATTAGGGACTGGAATTCTGTCTGGCCCTTAAGTGGCCCACATCAGGGGTTGGGGGAGTCTTCTTATGTCCTCCATCTATTCCGCACACTAGTGTAAGGGCCAGAGAGAATTTTTCCTTAAATCTTTGGTTTGAATTCAGTCCAGATTAGCAGTAATTAAAAGTTATCACCTCGTGGCAGTTGGGAGGGCCTGTTCATAATGCACTTGTGTATTCAATTCTTTCCCAGTTGGACATGACCAAACTCACCAGCATCATCAGCATCCATCCAGAAGCAACTAAGGCTGGGTCTACACTACCCGCCTGAATCGGCGGGTAGAAATCGACCTCTCGGGGATCGACGCTCTTACTCCACCAGGGGAGGTGGGAGTAAGCGCCGTCGACGGGAAGCCGCAGAGGTCGATTTTGCCGCCGTTCTCACAGTGGGGTAAGTCAGCTGCAATACGTCGAATTCAGCTACGCTATTCACGTAGCTGAATTTGCGTATCTTAAATCGACTCCCCCATGTAGTGTAGATGTAGCCTAAGTAGTTTATGGGTAAGGAGAATTAAATACCATTTTATCATTAGGATGCATTTCCATAGGATTGAGAGCAGTGTGAAGAAGAGCTGGCATTGTATTTCTTCTATATTTAAACAGAGTACTTTGGTTCCCAAGGCTGTCAATCTGGAACCCAGCACTAAATTAACTTAAATAAAGCACATAATTCAAACTCTGATTTCTCTGTCATGGTCACAGGTGAAAGGTGTTACATTTCACAGACTCAGGGTCTCCTTGATATATCTGTCATAACCATCACTTTTCATGCTCGAATATATAGAATACGGCATATGAAACTGTCCTTCCCTCCTCAAGAGGGGGACAAAAGAGACTTTACAAGCTATTTATTTTCTGTGATTATATAACTGTTAAGTACTATAGACATTTTCATTACCGGAAGTGTCTTGAGGCTGTATACATTGTGGATAACACAGTCTTACAGAGTTGCACTGGAGTGAATATAAAAGCCATCATGTGTACCTATTTATTAGATCATAGGATTACTTGTTGCTTTCATATCTACCCTTATTTCCCCAAGAATGTTAACAGTATGTTTTGTAAAAATTCGAAAGTTTAATTTAGGGCTTGTCTACACAGTGCGGCAATGGGCATCAGAGGGATTATAAAGCCCTGTCAAGTGTGGTGCTGTAACTGCCCCATTAGACCCTGCTGACATGTTCTAAAAGAAACCTAATGCACATTGATGTAATCCCCAGTTGAAACAGTACTATGTTACACTCTAAAATGTTTCTAGTGAGCATTATCAGCAGGGTCTACAGGGGGCGGTTAGAGCACAATATTTTGGAGCACGCTACAATTTACATCCCTCTAGTGGGCATTGCCACACCATGTAGAAAAGTCCTTACTTGTACCTTACAAATCAAAATAGCTTTTTTTTTGTCTGAAGTTCTATAACATTCTATGTGCGATTTGTACTTAGCTAGGATGACCAGATGTCCCTATAAAATCGGGACAATCCCAATATATGAGGCTTTTTCTTATATAGGTGCTTATTACTCCCCAACTCTGTCCCGATTTTTCACACTTTCTATCTGGTCACCCTATATTTATCACTGTAAAAAATGGAAAGGAAAGGATGGAACCTGGCTTTTTACACTCTAGCTCAATGGTTCTCACCCCATGGCCCGTAGGCCACTTGTGGCTCAGTCAGCACACAGCTGCGGCCCATGTGACATCCTCAGGGCCATTCAGGTAGTATATAGTGTAGATGTGACCCACATAACATACAGAAAGCTGCATATGTGGCCCACAATGGTAAATAGATTGAGAACCTAGCACTAGATGCTGAATGATATTGATCAGCAAGCAATGCTTGATTTATACTAACTGACAGGGTTTAAACTTACTTAGAAAATGTCTGTTTGAAGGAAAATGAGTGAAGATTTCAGTTACATATTCATTAAAATGCAGAAAATGGACAACTGACTTCTTTATTGGAGCTGGGTGAAATTTTTCAGATTAATAGTTTATTCACTGAGAAATGCAGTTTTGGATGATGCAAACAACTCATGAATTTGACGTGAATTGCAAATAGTTTCATCCCCCCAAAAATGTTTTTGAGATTGACACAAATTCATCATTCATAGTGTCAATTCATAATGACAATGAACAGGGATTGCACCAGGGAAAGAGAGTAAGAAGGACTTTATAACATGGTGGCTAGGGCACTAATTTAGAATGTTGGTGACCCATGTTGTCCTTTCTCCAGATCAGTTGGAGGGGGAATTAAACCCAGGTCTGCCACTTCCTGAGCGAGTGCTCTGTCTACTCTGCCAAGCTTATATGGTAGTCTTCTGCTGCTGCCTGGAAAAATCCATTTCACATTGAATAAAGCATGTTTCACTTGACCTGAAACTGATTTTTCAATTTTTCATAGGTTGGACTCAGTTTAACCAGTTTTTTTATTTTTTGTAAACTGACCGCAAACCAACAAAATCAAGTGTTCACCCAGCTGTTTTTCATATTGTTTCCTGTAATGTCTCTGTTTATTATTTTTGAGCATCCCACGCATGTTAGGCACTTGATAGAATAGGTAGTGATGGTCCCCTGCCCTCACAAAGAATTTACAGTTTAAATACAGACACAATAAATGAGTCTCATAAAATGAAAAAAAGGATGCCGGAGAGGAGGAGGATAAAAGGATACAATACTGATCTCTTACAGTTGGCATAAATACCTGCTGATGGTCTGTTCAATTAGTTTTTAAATCTTTGAACTCATTTTTCATAGGTAGCAAGGGGAAATGACTTCTTTGAGGGATCAAGAGTAGGAAAGAAGTGGTTAACAAATAGATTCAGGAAAGTTACACAATGTATAGGTGGCTGCATGAAAAATGCATGGAGTCAGGAGTGGAAGAAAGAAATTAAAGGGCCATTGTGGACAGGAGAGAAGGAATGGAGACAAGGTCAAAGATATAGATTTAGGCTGTGTTGTATAACCTTGAAAGAAAAGAAATGACCCTCAAACATCATTTAGTACCTTGCCAGAAATATATAATTCTCTGAAGACTCAAAAAAAGTGAAAGATCAATGGAGAAACTCAAGGAGCTAATTCTTTCTAGGAGTGAGAGCTTCTGGTTTCTCACTTTCCTCAAACAGCTCCAAGTAATGTCTTCCCATGTAGAAAATTAGTAAGCTATTGTAGCCAGTAGAACATCATAGCCATCAGATTGAAGAAAGATTTAACACTTCACAACTACAGTGCAAGAAACTGCTTCCAACTTGAAAATAAAGAGAGACATTTTAATATCAATCTTGCTCTTTGTAGAACTATGTATCCCAAAGCTTCTTTGACTGAATGTGAAGGAGGATCCACTCTTTATAGCAAAGCATACATTTCAATACAGTCACATGCATAGTCATATGTCTAGGAACAAATAATGAAGGGCACACTTGCTGGTTGGCAGTCTGCATCCTGCAAAGTAGTGATTCTCAGAAGGACTTGTTTGTAATGGTGGATAACCAGCTGAATAGAGTGGAATAGAGATGACAATTCCATTTTGCAGCAACTTTAGAGGTTTCAGAATTGGTTTTCCTTCCACATTAGAATGAAAACAAACCTTTTGGACCTCTTTCCAGGGTGTATAGCCCAGGATGGGGGAGACTCAAAGTTTAAGTCCCTGCTCTGCCTGATTCCGAGCTGAGTTTTTTTTATCAGAGATACCTCCAAATCAGGTAGAGAGAAACTTGAATGTGGGTTTCCCACATCCCTACCTAGTGCCCTAACAGCCAGGCTGTAGAATTTCTCTCATATCAGGAATATGTGAGAGAGCGTGCCCTGTGGAAACTGATATATCTCTATCTCTGAAACATTTCAGCTTTGACAAAACAGCATATTTTCCAGCCAGCTGTACAACTGAACATGAGTTCCCAGGCAGTGTGGTTGCTAAGAAGACTAATATGATCCTTGGATGTACAAATAAGTGTATACCAAGAAGTATGGGTGGTGGTATTACCTCAGCATATGGTATTAGTGAGATCATTTCTGGAATACTGTGTCAATTTCTGGCATCTATACATCATAAAGGATATTGAAAAATTGGCGAGAGTTCAGAAAAGATCTGCAAGAATGATTTGAGGTCTGGAAAATCTGCCTTACAGTGAGAGATTTAAGAATATGATCTGTTTAGCTCATAAAAGAGAAGGTTAAAAAGGGACTTGTTGATGGTCTATATGGAAAGATTTCTGATAATAGAGAGTTTTGATCTTATGACAAGATCCAATGGCTGAAAGTTGAAACTAGACAAAATCAGACTAGAAATAAGGTGCAAATACATAACAGAGACAGAATTAAACAATTTACATTGGAATATGGTCAATTTTCCATCACTTGAAGTCTTGAAATCAAAATTGAATTTCTTCCTAAAAGATGTGCTTTGGCTCAACCTGAAGTTGTGTGTTTTGTACAGGAATTGCTGTGTAAAATTCTATATTATGCAGGAGGTCTGACTAGATGATTATAATGGTCCCTTCTAGCCTGAAAATCTATAAATAAGAGCTGCTCAGGAAAAGTGATCTGGAAATGGATCTGGAAAGATTATCATAATGCTATTGTTAGTTAGCTTTTATTCATCGTCCCTGCTAAGACTTTCAGGAATAATGGGAAAAATTCTGGGCCAAATTCTGTGAAGGTGTAAATAGACACAACTCACCCACTGGGTCATACAGTACAAAAGCATGTTAATTAGTGAATGCTGGTGTGCGTTAATAGCATTCTGAATTGGATAGAGGGTTTAGACATCAACTTTGTATATCAGATTTTTGTATTGTGTTAGATTTACGTCTCCATTATTCAGAAGAATTATTCCACAGCAAATTTAAGATGAGATAAATGCATGTTTTATAGTGTATCAGACAACTTTCTGACATCAGTGTATAGAATTAGATAGTGAAAAGATGCAGTCAGTGTTAACTCTACTGATGGTGAAGAGAGGAAATGCCCTTCAACAGCAGAGTCACGGGTCAGGATGCCATGCTATAGACACAGCCACAGCAGACGTTCTTTCACCCCAGTGCAGGCGGACACTCGAAGTACGTCTGCATTTGATCTGTGAGCTATGATTCTGAGCTTGTGTGGTTCTAGCTAGTATGCTAAAAATAGAAATGTAGCTGGGGTAGCATAGGCAGTAGCTTGGGCTAGCGGCCCGAGTATACACTCAGGGGTGTGGGAGGTTTTGTACTAAGGCCAGGGCCGGCTCCAGGCACCAGCTTCTCAAGCAGGTGCTTGGGGCGGCCGCTTGGGAGAGGGGCGGCAGGTCCAGGTATTCGGCGGCAATTCGGTGGACGGTCCCTCACTCGGGCTCGGAGTGAAGGACCTCCCGCCGAATTGCCGCCGCAGATCGCGATCGCGGCTTTTTTTTTTTTTTTTTGGTTTTGGCTGCTTGGGGCGGCCAAAACCCTGGAGCCGGCCCTGACTAAGGCAGCTAGCCCAAGCTGCTGCCCGTGCCATCCCAGCCACACTGCCATTTTTAGGCACTAGCTTGAGTAGAGCTAGCACAAGAATGTCTGTGCAAGATGAGAATTACACCCCCAACTGAAATGTAGATGTAGACTCAGTTCCCCGCTTTTCCCATCCAGTGAAGGAAGATAGTCATACTCAGCCTGATTCCCTCACCATAAACATGCAGACGCTCATCTTATGTGTTGGTGATTGGTGTAGGGAAGCGAATGCTTGGGAACTATGCTGATGGGTAGTTAGGTAAGTGGAGGAGCTGGAACTCAGCCTTCAGACATTTTAAAGCTATATGTTATATAATATCATTAATATTATTTTTATCATTATCACCGATAAGGACAAATTCTCCCCTGAGTGTCACTAGTGCAAACCCGGTGATTCAGTGGGATTTCACCAGTGTATCGGAGGAGAATATATGCCTAAAATCTGAATGTGAGTCATGCTTTCTTAGCAACCAGACTATCCATACTAGCAAACCAATCGTCATCTTGTTGTACTCACAAAGATACTATCCCTGCAGATGTCCTTGAAACACTGATGAATCTTTAGCAGCAAATCTAGCACAACTCAAGCTTGCATAAATAGGCTAACAGTCAACATTTTCTCATTAAGAACTTATTGGACAATTCTTTTTGCCTTATTTTTCCCTTTACATCTTAGATTAAGGTGTTTTTTTCATGACTCAGCAGTGCTTAATTTGTGCCAGAGCTGAGCCCCGGCACCTCTAGGCTTGCCGTGTCAGTGACTGAAGTAAAAAAACTGCTTGAGCCCTGGCATCTAATTGCTTATGCCCCGGCACCTCTTTCATTACAAATTAAACACTGCAACTCAGTTTGTTTTTCTGTCTAACAAATGTGTATATTACAAGCAACTAGCAAAGAGGGGAAAATGTATTTGTCCCTTTTATTTTTTTTTATGATGAATAAAAAAATGTACTAGTTCGGGGGTTTTTTAATGCTTGGATTTCTGGTCTTGTCTTGCACTGAGATGATGGGTATGTCTACACCTCAAGTTGGAGGTGTAATTTCCAGCTCGAGGATACATACCTGTGCTAGCTCTGACTGAGCTGGCGCGCTCAAAATAGAAGTGTGGCTGTGGCTGCAGGAGCAATGGGAGGGGCTAGCCACCCAAAGTACGTACCTAGCATCTCAGACAGGATCATACTCTGGGTGCCTAGCACCTCCTGCTGCTCACAGTGTGATAGATATACGTGTGTGTGTGTGTGTGTGTGTGTGTGTGTGTGTGTACACACTAGCTCAATTAGTATGTCTCCATGATCTGGAAAATAAACCTCCAGCTCGAAGTGTAGATACCTTCAGATAACTGAAGAATTAGTGAAAACGTGACCTGAACAGTTGAGAAAGGAAGGAATTTTTAGCCAAACTGTTGAAACTTTGGGCTCTGTTTGTTTTGAAGAAACCTATTTAACTTCAATGCCTAATGAACATCTTGGACAAAGGATCTCTGGCAAAAATTCAATTCTCTTGGCCCTTTCCATGAAAGGGGTCCCAACTCAGAATCAGCATGTTCTGAGACTCCCCCAGGGCTGTGTTTTTTGTCAAATTCTCCCAGTATTCCCACTAGCACCTGTGCAGTTCTGCTTCTATTAGCGATATTGGGAACATCAGTGTACACCAGCCACCTGCATTTTTACCACCTGTTTTAGATAATGTGTATATTTATGTATTTTATATCTTTGCAACTCCTGTCACAAACTTATTGAGAAATGACCAAGAAAGCCATCACTGTATGAAAAGGGTATATTTACTTAAATTTATTCAGCAGTCCCAGGCGTATATAATAGTTATGTTATATTACCAGTGTAAATATTAAGTGAAAAAACTCTTGCAGTTGGTTCTCTGTTATTATATTTTACAATAGAGAGACATCATAACCGTGATCACAGGTTCTTTAAGGCTGACAGTAAATTTATTCCTATGACAAGCTTATTCTCACATTGGAGGCAGTCTTTATTTAAGCAGAATGTCAAAGTAGCTGTGATGTAGTGAGATACAGGAAGCAAGACAAGCTCTTTGAATCAGATGTGTGATAACCTGTCGCATGTAGGCTAGCTATGATGTATACCGACTATTTAAATAATTGGGATTCATTGTAAATTAGGAGAATTTTCCTATTGTGCTCACAGGAACATTTTCCTGGAATGTCAAGTATTGTTGTAAATGGAAGAAATAGGATTTTTGGTACTCAATTGTGCAGTAGCAGAACATTCATTATAACAGAAACAAAGACTGTGATGATTAGTGGTTAAATATGGAGGAGGTAATGTAATTTAGTAGTTACAGGATTCCTGGGTTCTACTTTTAACTGTGCGACTGGGTTTCTGTGTAATGTTGGACAGCTCATGTAAGTCAAAATACAAATTAATGTGTACAGTATTCATAGCTATTGAATGTAACATTCATTTTCCCCGCAATTTCTCCACAGAATTACAGCTATGATAGTACAAACAGCCAGCATTCCAGGCGCGCGCGCGCTCTCTCTCTCTCTCTCTCTCTCTCTCTCTCTCTCTCTCTCTCTCTCTCTCTCTCTGTCTTTTGGTTTTTTAAAGACAAGGTGGACCAACAAATAAGATAATAAATAATCTGTGATTGACTCACTAAGCCACATAGGTTTTTGAAAGATGACTGCCTGTGGGTGCATAGCTACAGTATTTTGGTAGCTGTTGCTGTTATAGTACAAGCTCGTATGCTGCTGCACTTGAGACGTTATAAAAGCATGTCCATGGTGTATTCTAAATGCTTCTTTTAAGAGGTTTATTTCTATGTCAGTAATTGGTTGTAAATTTATTTACGAGTTTCACCATCACTGCCTCAGACATGAAATGAATCGTTTTTAATTGAGTTTAAGTGAATACTTCATGAGCTTTCTGTAGTATTTCAGAAATCAGTGTGTTACATGAAATGTTTTCAAGGAACCTTTCCTCTGTCACTGTAGGTGTCTAAAATGTCCGAAATACAAAGAAGATAGTGCTATCGCACTCCTAGGTGACTCTAGGACTCAAAATCAAAGCCAAGATCTTTGGTAATAAGAAAGGTTTGTACTGACTGAGTTCTCTACAGTGGAGTCAATCCTGCTAAGTAAATCAGCTTTACAACAGTCTATTCATCATGCTAGATTGGCAAAATTACAACTTATGGATCTGATCCTGCAATTTTTACTTACACAGTGTCCTACTGATCTTATTGGAGCTCATAGTGAGCCAGATTTTTCCACTCTTATTCGCATTGGGTAGCATTTTGTTTTTGAGAAGCACCATTGATTTCAGTGTGAGAAAGGGTATCAGAATCTGGCCTACTGTGAGTAAAGTTGCAAGATTAAGACTTAGGTTTTATCATCATCATATTGTCAACTTACATTGGTGTTTTTTGTGAATACTATTTGCTGCCATCATGAAAAAAATCTATTAAAAATAAAACAAAAATGACATGTTCTAAGGGAAGCATACACTCAGTTTATGTTCATTAAATGTTTATAAATTGTGTGACATATTGAATCATTATCAAGTTGCAAATCAAATAAGCCCGCAGTTGATGTTTTAGTCCTGCACAACTCAAGTTCTCTATTTCATGTGAAAAATGGTAAATAGCAAGTACCATCAGAGAGGCAACAGCAGCCATTTTCAATCTTCAGTTTATTTATGGTGCATGTGTTTATGAATTCATGTACTATAGTTATTTAGATTGATGTGGTAGCCAGTGTCTCTTCAAAGCTAGTGTGTTTTTTCCATATGCCAGGTTTGTTTTAACTTTGTGTGTTGGGTAAATTAATTTACTCTAGAATAACATGTGCACTCTGATTGATTTACCATCTCCAGATGGGACTGGAAATAAGCAAATTCTACTTAATTGAAAAAATGTTGTCCATTTTATATTTTCAAAGGGACTCCCAAATATTCACTGAACCTAAGCATGATAAAACATATTTTTGTTCACTGGGTGTGATCCACTGTGGCTACTATGTGATAGGCTTAGGATACTGTAGTGCAGAGCACAGCCTTTCAGAAAACACCTGACAATTTGTACAAGTTGATCATTGAAGACTTAATTTGTGTTAAAGATCAATAAATAAAAATATATCTGGTAAACATTCTCTCTTTTTGAGTTTGTATAAATGTTATCTTTGCTGACTGTTTATGGGGGGTTGGGGGGCTATGAATATGGCCCCATTTCCTCCTTGCTAATTCTTCAAAGGCTAATACAAATAGCAGCACTAGCCCTTTGAAATCCATGCACTCTAAGGCAGTGGTGGGCATTCTGTGTCTCATCAGGGTTAGCTGCTGGCAGGCCACCAGACTGTTTGTTTACATTTGCACGACCGTCCGCAGCTCCCAGTGGCCACGGTTCATCGTTCCCAGCCAAAGGGAGCTGCGGGAAACAGCGGCCAGGTTGCCCACCACTGCTCTAATGCTTTGTCTGTGCTAAGAGAAGATTTTTAAATGCACAAAAAGGAATTAGGTACCCAACTTAAATTGACTTTCAGTGGGAGTTGGGTGCCAAACTCCCCCTTCTGCCTTTGAAAATTTCCCCTTAGAATTTTTTCATAAAATATTTTCCTACCCTGGCTATCACTGATATACCTCTATCGTTGCTAGTATTGGTAGGAGTGACACTGTAGTCTGGTAGGAGTCTGGTAGGAGTGCCTCTGTAGTCTGACTGGCAAAACGTGGGAGTGTTTTAAGTACTATTTAGTATAGACCTGCTATAGTAGTTAAAACACCAATGGCTGTCAATCCCATTTGGTGATAGCAACGGTGGGAAATGTTATTGACAAAGTCGAGTAGAGACTTGACCCTTGAGTGCAAGCACTTTCATCATAGCCAACCCCTGCATGGGCACACAAATGCGCCTTGTCTTCTTACACAGAAGCTGCGCACAGTCAGGCCCTAAACGTCTGTTCCAAAGAATTGTCCCCTTCCCAGTAATGTTGTGACATTTGAACAATCAAAATAAAAAAACCTCTAATCGCTGCCCATCCTCCCTTATGCACACATATTGGGCACAGTGGAAGTCCTTGCACTCAGCATTTAAGTATTTAGAATGAGTGTTTGTGATACCTTGTGCAAGGCAATTGAGTCAGAGGGGATACAGCCTGCCACCCTTTATTCCCGCATTGGCCACAGAAGCATGGAGGAGAGCAGTAACTAATCCTTAAAATGCATCGAAGTATGAAGAGAGACTATTATTTCGAGAGAAAAAATATACCCTGCTTAACATAATTCTGCCTCAACCATCCCTTCACCCTCATGCATAGCAAGAAAGAGAACTCTTGTTCACTTCCTCCTTGTTCAGTACTCTTATATTTGGTTGATTGGCTGATTATTTGAATGTCAAATATTTGGCAATTCTCGTTTCCTTTTGTCTCTCTATGTATTTATGTTTTAACATCACTTTAAGAAGGATTTCCCAGTTTTCGTTAGCAGCAAATGGTTGCCAGGCTTCTACTCTGAATTAGCCTCATTTCCAGTTCTTCCCGCTCAGGTTATTGAGTCGTTTTATTTTATTTATTTTTTACCAGATCTATAGTTTAACTTATTAATAATGATTTTTGTAATTCATTGTGTTCTGATACAATAAAAGTTGAATGCATAAACAAGATGAAACTTTGCGGACACCCCCAAAACAAATCAGTAGAAGTGATCAAATAATTTGAAACAAATAATTTGGGTCAATTAATTTAGCCTCCTTGCTATACTTGTGAAATACCAGACTGATTTATTCAAATAATTTCAATAATTCAAAAATAGGGTTTTTTCCCCGACTATTTAAATTCTGTGTGTTGATTGAACAGTTCTCTTGGAGCATTTGCTGGTTACTATTTGAGCCAATTGTGATTGGTTAGTAAATAGTACGGGGGTGTTTCTTTGCTGCAGTGTAAGCATGCATGAATTTAAATTTCTGTTTCAGCCAATACTTAAACATCTAACTTTTGATTTCGGCTTCCATGAACATTTGCTAATATTAATGGAAAAACGTTTGCAGTATTCACCCAGGTCTGCTGAACATCAGAAACTCACATAAAGTGCATTATATTCTTCTTAACCTTCAGGTCTAAATAATCATAGATTTTCTGGCCAGCAATGTCACTTACCCTCATTGTTAAATAGAAGTATAAATAAAATATGTATGTTTATATGGTATCTTGCATCTCTTGATCTCAAAATGCCTTAGCTTAGCTTGTAAGATTCTGTGAGATACTGTAGCATGTTATACAGATGGGATAACAGGGATACAGTGACCCAAAGTCATAGAGGGGGTAGAGGCAGATTAGAATCCCAGAATCTTAAATCCTGGTTCCCTTTTCTAACCACTTAGACCCTTCTCCTTTAAAGCTAATATATTGCTTGGTTAATATTGCCTATAAGACAAACCCTAACTTGTTTATGTTGATTTGGGTGTGATTTGTTGAGGTGACTTGTTGATTTCTTATTTTCTGCTTCTTGTAGAAAAGTGTTTGAAGCTTGCATCTGGTCCTGGAAAGTTTGTTTAAAATTGTTTCCTCTCTCTGAAAATGTCTTTTTTGAACAGTTGTTTCTTTTACTAATTTATCCTTGACTTTCTGAACCCAGCAACTTGAGACCCTGTAAGTTGCACGTACAGGCCAGCAGAAATTGAGCAGGAGGCAGAAAATCTTTTTCTCAGTTTTTCCTACGATTGACAAGAGCTCTTTTGGCAGCCCAAGCATTGAGGATTTTGTAAATGCGCCATGTTTATTTTGAATTAGAATCCCTTCGCGACATGTGCAGTAACAAGTATTTTGGCACAGTGATGACATTTTAAATATGTTCTTCCCCTGCTATTATGGCAAATCCATGTGTGCATGTGGATGATATAGATCCCAAGGCCAGAAGAGGCCATAGAACTTCCCCCAAAATAATTCCTAGAGCAAAACTTTTAGAACAACATCCAGTCTTGATTTTAAAATTGCCAGTGATGGAGAAGCCATTACAACCCTTGGTAACTTGTTCCAGTGGTTAATTGTGGTAATCCAAGGTGCTTCTTCAGCACTGCTCACTGAAGTAGTGGAGTGTCTGCGCATGCCGTGCCTTTGTCATAGCATTTTGTTTTATAACTGTTGCACTCAGGCCTGTTTAACACCCTATAATTGACTGTCCAGTTTATCGGATTTGCATAGGTGTTATGTTTATTATAGTAGTGCCCAGAGCTCAACAAGAATGGGGCCCCATTGTGCTAAGCACTGTACAAGCACAGAATAGTAGATAGTCCCTGCTTCAAAAAAGCTTACAATCTAAGGGTTTGATTCCCAGCTCAAGGATACATACTTGTACTAGGTTTCAGAGTAGCAGCCGTGTTAGTCTGTATCCGCAAAAAGAAGAACAGGAGGACTTGTGGCACCTTAGAGACTAACAAATTTATTAGAGCATAAGCTTTCGTGGACTATAGCCCACTTCTTCGGATGCATATAGAATGGAACAAAAATTGAGGAGATATATATACACACATACAGAGAGCATAAACAGGTGGGAGTTGTCTTACCACCTCTGAGAGGCCAATTAATTAAGAGAAAAAAACTTTTGAAGTGATAATCAAGCTAGCCCAGCACAGACAGACAGTTAGATAACAAGTGTGAGAATACTTACAAGGGGAGATAGATTTCAATGTTTGTAATGGCCCAACCATTCCCAGTCCTTATTTAAACCGGAGTTGATTGTGTCTAGTTTGCATATCAATTCTAGCTCAGCAGTTTCTCGTTGGAGTCTGTTTTTGAAGTTTTTCTGTTGTAATATAGCCACCCGCAGGTCTGTCACTGAATGACCAGACAGGTTAAAGTGTTCTCCCACTGGTTTTTGAGTATTTTGATTCCTGATGTCAGATTTGTGTCCATTAATTCTTTTGCGTAGAGACTGTCCGGTTTGGCCAATGTACATGGCAGAGGGGCATTGCTGGCACATGATGGCATATATCACATTGGTAGATGTGCAGGTGAACGAGCCCCTGATGGTATGGCTGATGTGATTAGGTCCTATGATGATGTCACTGGAATAGATATGTGGACAGAGTTGACATCGGGGTTTGTTACAAGGATAGGTTCCTGGGTTAGTGGTTTTGTTCAGTGATGTGTGGTTGCTGGTGAGTATTTGCTTTAGGTTGGGGGGTTGTCTGTAAGCGAGGACAGGTCTGTCTCCCAAGATCTGTGAGAGTAAAGGATCATCTTTCAGGATAGGTTGTAGATCTCTGATGATGCGCTGGAGAGGTTTTAGTTGGGGGCTGAAGGTGACAGCTAGTGGTGTTCTGTTATTTTCTTTGTTGGGCCTGTCTTGTAGGAGGTGACTTCTGGGTACTCGTCTGGCTCTGTCAATCTGTTTTTTCACTTCAGCAGGTGGGTATTGTAGTTTTAAGAATGCTTGATAGAGATCTTGTAGGTGCTTGTCTCTATCCGAGGGATTGGAGCAAATGCGGTTATATCTTAGAGCTTGGCTGTAGACAATGGATCGTGTGGTGTGTCCTGGATGGAAGCTGGAGGCATGTAGGTAAGTGTAGCGGTCAGTAGGTTTCCGGTATAGGGTGGTATTTATGTGACCATCGCTTATTAGCACAGTAGTGTCCAGGAAATGGACCGCTTGTGTGGATTGATCTAGGCTGAGGTTGATGGTGGGATGGAAATTATTGAAATCATGGTGAAATTCCTCAAGGGCTTCTTTTCCATGGGTCCAGATGATGAAGATGTCATCAATGTAGCGCAAGTAGAGTAGGGGCGTTAGGGGACGAGAGCTAAGGAAGCGTTGTTCTAAGTCAGCCATAAAAATGTTGGCATATTGTGGGGCCATGCGGGTACCCATAGCAGTGCCGCTGACTTGAAGGTATATATTGTCCCCAAATGTGAAATAGTTGTGGGTGAGGACAAAATCACAAAGTTCAGCCACCAGGTTAGCTGTGATATTATCAGGGATACTGTTCCTGATAGCTTGTAGTCCATCTTTGTGTGGAATATTGGTGTAGAGGGCTTCTACGTCCATAGTGGCCAGGATGGTGTTTTCTGGAAGATCACCGATGGATTGTAGTTTCCTCAGGAAGTCAGTGGTGTCTCGAAGATAGCTGGGAGTGCTGGTAGCGTAGGGTCTGAGGAGAGAGTCTACATAACCAGACAAGCCTGATGTTAGGGTGCCAATGCCTGAGATGATGGGGCGTCCAGGATATCCAGGTTTATGGATCTTGGGTAGTAAATAGAATACCCCTGGTCGGGGTTCTAGGCATGTGTCTGTACAGATTTGTTCCTGTGCTTTGTCAGGGAGTTTTTTTAGCAGATGGTGTAGTTTCTTTAGGTAATCCTCAGTGGGATCAGAGGATAATGGCCTGTAGAATGTGGTGTTAGAGAGCTGTCTAGCAGCCTCCTGGTCATATTCCAATTTATTCATGATGACGACAGCACCTCCTTTGTCAGCCTTTTTGATTATGATGTCAGGGTTGTTTCTGAGGCTGTAGATGGCGTTGTGTTCTGCATGGCTGAGGTTATGTGGCAAGTGATGTTGCTTTTCCACAATTTCAGCCTTTGCACGTCGACGGAAGCACTCTATGTAGAAATCCAGTCTGTTGTTTCGACCGTCCGGAGGAGTCCACGCAGAATCCTTTTTTTTTGTAGTGCTGGTAGGGAGGATTCTGTGGGTTAGTATGCTGTTCAGAGGTATGTTGGAAATATTCTTTGAGTCGGAGACGTCGAAAGTAGGATTCTAGGTCACCGCAGAACTGTATCATATTCATGGGTCTGGAGGGACAAAAGGAGAGGCCCCGAGATAGGACAGACTCTTCTGCTGGGCTAAGAGTATAGCTGGAAAGATTAACAATATTGCTGGGTGGGTTAAGGGAACTACTGTTGTGGCTGCTTGTGGCATGTAGCAGTTTAGATAGTTTAGTGTCCTTTTTCCTTTGTAGAGAGGCAAAGTTTGTCTTGTAAATGGCTTGTCTAGTTTTTGTAAAGTCTATCCATGAGGAAGTTTGTGTGGAAGGTTGGTTTCTTATGAGAGTATCCAGTTCTGAGAGCTCATTCTTAATCTTTCCCTGTTTGCTGTATAGGATGCTGATCAGGTGATTTCGCAGTTTCTTTGAGAGTGTGTGACACAGTCTCTCAGCATAGTCTGTGTGATATGTAGATTGTAATGGATTTTTTACCTTTAGTCCTTTTGGTATGATGTCCATCTGCTTGCATTTGGAAAGGAAGATGATGTCTGTCTGTATCTGTACGAGTTTTTTCATGAGGTTGATGGATTTCCACTCCATACGGCTAAATGCAGTGCCTTGCATAATGAAAGGTTTCAGAGTAGCAGCCGTGTTAGTCTGTATCCGCAAAAAGAAGAACAGGAGGACTTGTGGCACCTTAGAGACTAACAAATTTATTAGAGCATAAGCTTTCGTGGACTATAGCCCACTTCTTCGGATGCATATAGAATGGAACAAAAATTGAGGAGATATATATACACACATACAGAGAGCATAAACAGGTGGGAGTTGTCTTACCACCTCTGAGAGGCCAATTAATTAAGAGAAAAAAACTTTTGAAGTGATAATCAAGCTAGCCCAGCACAGACAGACAGTTAGATAACAAGTGTGAGAATACTTACAAGGGGAGATAGATTTCAATGTTTGTAATGGCCCAACCATTCCCAGTCCTTATTTAAACCGGAGTTGATTGTGTCTAGTTTGCATATCAATTCTAGCTCAGCAGTTTCTCGTTGGAGTCTGTTTTTGAAGTTTTTCTGTTGTAATATAGCCACCCGCAGGTCTGTCACTGAATGACCAGACAGGTTAAAGTGTTCTCCCACTGGTTTTTGAGTATTTTGATTCCTGATGTCAGATTTGTGTCCATTAATTCTTTTGCGTAGAGACTGTCCGGTTTGGCCAATGTACATGGCAGAGGGGCATTGCTGGCACATGTGTATATATATCTCCTCAATTTTTGTTCCATTCTATATGCATCCGAAGAAGTGGGCTATAGTCCACGAAAGCTTATGCTCTAATAAATTTGTTAGTCTCTAAGGTGCCACAAGTCCTCCTGTTCTTCTTTATACTTGTACTAGTTCTCATTGACCCAGCATGCTAAAAATAGAGTGTAACTAAGGCAGCATGTGCGGCGGGATGGGCTAGCCATCACGAGCACCTGCCTAGAATCTCGCATGGGTATATACCCGGAACATCTAGCCCCTCTCACTGCTCGCGCTGTCACAGCTTGTAATGAGCTAGTGTGCATGTTTGTCTGCTTGAGCTGGGAATCGCTGTTGGATGAAAAGCACTGACCACACCAGATACTAATCTTAACTAGTTTGAAGCTTTAGTCAGAAAATTTGAAGACATATTACCACTTTCATCAAGCATGAAGCATAAGTAAAGTAGATAGAGCAGGATAGTGTAGTGCTCAATTACCCAGTCCTTGGTCACAGGTAGGCTGTTTCTGTCATCATCAAATCCATGGTGGTCCAATTTGATGTTAAATTGTTCCACCCCCTTTGTTAAATACCCATCCTTCTCTTGTGGCATCATGGAATTGCAGATTATTAAAACTACCTCATCTATAAACATTCTATTCTAAATATATTTTCATATACAATAATGCCAAATCCTTTTAACTGATAAATTGTTGTGTATTCTGCTAAAATTTTAATTGGTACCTGCTTACCTATCTTTTTTTTAACTGTTACTATCTTCCTCCTTACTCAGTCCAGCTGGCTTTTTATTGGTTTTATGTGTTTCATTATTTTTCAAAACAGTTGTCTGCTTCTTGTGGCTTGGAATTATTGATTGGTTAACTCCGTTCAGTCACTGTACTAGGGAGGTCTACATCTGGCTAGTAAATCTGGTTTGCTTTGACCCAGACCAAGAATCCACTGTAGATGAGGCACAAACCAACTCCCTTATTTTATTTACAGCCCTTGAAAGCTGTGTCAACAAGACACATACAGAAAACAGAATAAAATTCCTTTTATATTTTTATAGCACTATTAAATATATAATATCTACTTCTCTAACATTATTCAAAGTACATTTCTCTATCACAGTTATTTATACATTTCCTTGACAATACCCCCAGCTTGAAATGTGGACATACTTTAGATAGGACTGACAGAGTGGGGGAAGCAAACAAACACAGTGAACAATATGATGGCACCAAATGTTAGTGCCACAGTTATTTTGTGGAAGATGGGATTTAGTTGGACATGGATAAGCAAAACAGCAAGACAAGGAAAGGGACAGGGAGAGTAGATGGTATGTCAGGAAAGGAAGAAGGGTGGGCATGAACAGGTGTGGAGTGAGGCTGATATGAGGAGACTGTGAGGGGTTGGAGCAAACAGCCAATGAAGATAGGGCATAGAATGTCCAGTCAAAACTATAAAATATTCTTATGATATCATCAATGTCCCGCCAGTCCCCGCGTAAGCTGCTTCTGCAGCTGCTCTGCTGACTTCAGTCTTTGGCTGGCTCCCCCCTCATGTTTCTTTCTCAAAGGCCACATTGTAGCGGGTTGTGGTGTTGTCATGTGAGGTATCTCTCCTAAAAACTTCAGTGAAAAATTCCTAAAGCTAGTGATCAGTCCTGTTAAGTTTAGAGTATGGAGTCACCCCACAGAGTGAAGATCTTTCAGCACCTTGCAGGATTGAGGCCTTACTTATTTATTATTGATTTTTGTGTATTTTATTAATTGTGTTAGATGGGAGATGGGACAGGGTAGGAGCATGTAGAACCCCGGCCTTGTTTTTACAGCTTCACTTAATAATTTTTGCACCTTTATTACTAACATCACAACAGGAAAACCTAAGACCACTATGTGAATTCCAGTGAAAAGAGAAGTGCAGCATAAAATAAGTAACCTTTGATAAAAGTGGTAGAGTTGATCCTGGGAGTAAATGATGATTATAGGACAAATAGAGATTCATCTTATAGAACATGACAGGTCAGAGGGAATTGCATTGAAATGTCATTTTTAATAGTTTAGATAGTGTTAACCATCTAAACAGACCAGGCCAAATCCACCCCCACAGCCATTGGCTACAGTAGAGTTACATCAGGGATGAATTTGTCCCACTGCACTGATGATAGAACATGAAGCTCGAAAAGGGCATGCAAGAAAGATAAACTGAAAACAGATGTCAGGAAGCATTTTCAGAAGCATACATTTGTGGAGTAGCTACTAGGCAAGGCGGTTGATGATAAAAACACAAGGGGACAGGGAGGGATGGAGAGGGAGAGAAAGCATGGTGGCAGAGTCATTCAGGTAACTGTTGGATATGCTTCAGGAATTGGAGTACAGAAAGAAGAGAAAACATTGGTTAATGAATGCTTGCTCTGTATCTCAAGGTATATTGGAAGATCCATGCATGAGTCCTTAATACTGTTGAAGGGAGATGATTTCTATCAGCAATTGCTGCCTAAATAGTCAAGTCCCCCCAGGTCATCTTAACAGTGTACAAGAAGCATTTATTTATAATTACACTGTGATTTATGTAACATAGTGATTTGCCAAATCTCACTCCGTCTCTGTCTTTTGGGGGTTTATCTTGCTTTCTTATTCTTTTTTGTAAGAATGATAAGAGCTGGTGAGAAAAATGAAAGCTTTCTCATAAGAAATTCTGAACTAAAAACATTTTGTTTGAAATTTTGCAGTACAAAAAAATCAGTTTTCTTGCAGGAAATTTCAAATGGATAACTTTTGCTTGGAATGGAGAGTTTGACTTAATGTTAGGTGCTTTTTGTTTTTGTTTGTTGAGGGTTTTTTTGTTTTTAATTTATTTTAATCAAAGAATGAAATTACATAGGTTGACATTTCAGTTGAAAATGATTTTTTGTTACAAAATTGTCTTCAATAACTTTATTTATTTATTTATTTATTTATTTATTTAATGAGTGCTCATAATTGATACTTCCCTGTGAAAACTTTTGGTTCTGAAGAAACTGCATTGTTGTCAGCCGACTGGGACAAAGACGGTCTACCCTAATAGTTGGAGAGGGCATCTAATAAGGAGCCAAAGCCAAAGCTCTCACTGGAGGTCAGGAATTGGATACCAGACCCGAGGGGCAAGCCGGGGTCAGTACTTGGAAAGCTGGAGCTAAAGGTCACACTGGAGGGCAGGAACTAGGAGCCAGAGCCAAGGGTAAAGACGGAGTCTGTAGTCAGGACCCGGAGCCAAGGGTCAGAACCAGAAGGCAGGAACTGAAGCGAGCAAGGTAGCAGGCAAGGAGGAGGTTCAAGGCCGGGGCAGGACAGAGGCAAGTCTGGGTGTAAGGCAGAAGCAGGAGGAACAAGGTAATAAAGGAGCAGGCACAGTGGTGGGTATGAGCATTTAGAAGCCAGTGAACCGGTGCTGCTTCTGCTGGCCCCTGCAGCCAGTCAGGTGGTGTGGCTAATCAGGCAGCGTGACGCACACCAGCCCTACTGATGAAGCTGGCTGGAGACTAGCTCTGCTCCAGGCCCCGATTCCTGCCAGTTGTTTGTTGGGGGATCACTTTGCATAGAATTCTTTGACCAGCTCTGATGATAAGATTTCAGTCTCTTGTATTTGATATTGCATGCAATGCCTTGCCTATCTCCACAACCTTAGAGGTGGGGAGGCTTTGAGCCAGCAGGGGAAAAAATCCTTTGCCCCTTTGAGGATTATGCCCTCCCCATTTTTACCTCCTCTCTTCCAGGGAACTCAGTCTCTTCATGGGCTTGGCGGGGAGGGGTTCTGTGGCTGGCTGACTGGGCAGAAGGGACAGTGTAGACCTGTTGGCTCCTGTCACCCAAGAAGAGGCCTTATTAGTGTTTCCCATGTCTGGGGGCACCATTCTGCTCTGGGAAGAAGAGTCCTCTTCCCCACCGCCCCTTGTGGTTAGAATACGACTGAGCTTTGCAGCCTTGCTGTGGGCATTATGCTGGTTGCCAGGAAATGGGGGCCAGGAAGGTATTTTTCAATTTACTGCCAGACTGGTCTGGGTAGTGTGGGTTTTTTTCACCTCCCTCTTAGCAACCCAGGGACCCAGTGCGTAGTTTATGTTGTAAATTCATGTTATCGGAACTTGGCAGTGTCCAGTTTCCAATGCAGCTAATTGATCAATAGGGGGTGCGGTTTCCTGACAAACCGGAACTGGAAATGGATTAGATAAAGGCGTTTCTTAAAGAAGTTGGAGACTTGAGTTGGGGCTCCTAATGTCTGGTACAGCAAGGAAACAATCCCCACTTCCCCACCTCCTTAACCCTCACACAAGGGAGGGCAGTGGGGTCCCAGTAGTGGTGCTGGGACCAGGATAAAAGTGTATGTTGGGATCGGGGGGGGGGAGGCAGGGGGGTGATGGATTGACAGCAGACATCCACTAGATGGTATGGATTATGGAGCGAAGGAGGATGTGCACTGGACAAGTTACTGCTGGGTAGTTTCCAGATGTTGCTTCGTAAAGATGTGGCCTAGTTAAACCATATTTCAGGTCTCTTATCTTACCAGTGCCTGGAACAAAGCCTTTGAATATTTATGTGCAAATAAAAAATGGTGTTAGACATGCAATTGCACTCTTTACATGTAAGAATCTGTGTGCAAGTGTGTGGATGCACATATTATTGGTCCTTTTAAAATGTATCTCTGTGGTTCTTAAGTAGAGAAGCACTTTCAGTATAAGTGGACAGCATCTTTGGAAAGTAGAAAAAAACACACATCTTTTCCTTCTTTTCCATTAGAATATTGTAAACCAATTTCAGAGTCAGGGTTGAAACCCAATAAAATATGGTTCATAAATGTCCCCTTTCCCCTTCTCCTGTAGCAATTTTCTGTCAGCAACAATGCTGAGTTAATTTTTTGTAATTCAAAGAACACTTTTATTGTGAAGCCAATAACAAATCGTTTTTATGAAGAAACCATGACTAAATGTGGGGTTCTTGGCATCAATGCAGATCTCATTTTTGAGCGTTAAAGCAAAGATAGCATTAGTGACAATGTTTAGTGAACTGGCCTTATGATTTGAATGTTTCATAGGTATAAACATTCTGAGAGTAAAATCCTGATGCTTTTATTTTGTGGTTATGCAGGAGATAATGCCATAGGTACCAGGTGCTCTAGGCATGCATCATTTATGGCTGCTTTTTCCAACAAGCTATTTAATTCTTAAAGTTCCCTACAGTCTTTGAATACCCAGAAAGCTTTGAAGAGTGCATTTTACAAATGACCTCTGTTTGTAGCTAAGCCAATGAATTGTGCTCATGGTTTTTATCTTTTACATTGGGAAGATAAAGGTTAAGGGAGTTTACTATAAAGAGTCCTTTTCATTAATGTTCATCCAGTAGGAATTTTGTCCAGTGTAAAGACCTCCGGTAACTAGTTTGTGGAAATAGATTAACAAAATTTTGGCCTAATTTCCTAAAGAAAGAAACTGGTTCAATCTTCAGGTTCACTCTTGATGCACCACTGCCTGCTTTGTTTTTTCATCTCAAAGGAAACTTTGAAATAGAATGATATTCAACATCCTTTAATTCTTTGGTGACTATATGTTCATTTGGCTGACAGTCTGAAAAGTCAAGCCTGTGTAGTGTAACCCACAGAGGGACTGCCAGTTTTTGCATTTTAAAGAAAGTTGAAAGCTGACATTAAGTAAATCTAATGAAAATATTTCAAAGATGGCATTACTACTACTTCATAATTTAATTAATTGATTTCTGCAGGACAGAAGTAACTGTGTGGCAATGAGTAAAAGGCCAAGTCTGGGGCAGATTAATGGATCCAAGCTTCCATGCTCCTTTTGCAAAATTGATTACCTACTTCATTTAAATGTGTAATGGGAGCTGAATTTAATCCACCATAAACCAGACCCAAAATATGTTAATTTTTTCACCACATAATTATCTTCAAATCTACATGAAAATCTGTGGGCCAGAATTATATCATTTTACATTTACTTTGCCCAGCTGTAAATAACTATACAAGGTGCAAGGCAGTGGAGAATCAGGCCTTGCTCCTTTTTACTTATTTGCTCACAGAGGTTAATAATTGTCCTTCATCACACTGATCCACCAAACCATCCTTTCCGTGAAAAACTTTGCAATAAGTTTCAACCTGTTACAGTGAAGTATAAATTAGTCGTTTTATGTGATAGCTCGGGATGACTTGCATTCCTATGCTGATGGGGCCAATTCATCACTGAATTTAATGGAGTTGCAGCCATTTATAGCAATAGTGGCCATGGAATGCATCAGCCCTAGAATCAACTTTCTCAGCCCTTCTTTTATTCTACAATTGGTTAGCCATTCTTTCTCTCAAATGAGCTACAACTTCCTTCAAATTCAGCGATGGCCTCCCTACCATTTTACTGAACTAGTTAGAAGAGCATTGTTTTTTTAATAGTTTTCCTTTATTTCTATTGTTTGTAACATACTTTTGAATAGAATACAAATGTCTTTCCTCTACCACTTCTATACGCGAATAAACCTTATGTAATATCCTACTGCTAGGCAAAATTGTAGATGCATCAAGACAGAATAGTTCTGCATTTCTAGACCTACCTAGAAGATAAATGACAGAAGCTCGATATGTACATATAAAAATAAAAGATCAGACCAGGGTCTTTCTCAGTGTTTGCCTCCAAGGAAAATAAAAAGTTAAATTTATTAATTCCATCCTTTTATACTTCTATCCAATTTGTGACCTTCTGCATAGGGACAAGTCAGTTGCTATATCAGGCATTTATATCCCAGTGGGATTTATTCTTCACAGTCACAGTTTCTTTGTATATTTGTTGTTACTTCTTTGACATATTTATCAACCTATAAAAAGGAATCATAAAAAGGTACTACACCTCCACCCCGATAAAATGCGACCCGATATAACACAAATTCGGATATAACGTGGTAAAGCAGTGCTCCGGGTGGGCGGGGCTGCGCACTCTGGCAGAGCAAAGCAAGTTCGATATAACGCAGTTTCACCTATAACGCAGTAAGATTTTTTGGCTCCCAAGGACAGCGTTATATCGGGGTAGAGGTGTATATGTATAAAACTAGTTTGTAGTCCAGACTGGTAAATATTCCTTGACCTGTATTTTTGACTTGATGATCTTCACCGGGTATCACAGATGAAATTATCATATCCATATAAAAGAGGTCTTTGTATGAAATTCCATTTTTAAAACATTAAAAACACTGCTCTTAAGCAATACAGGCCTATTCTCAAACATACAAATGAAACAACAAAAGATTCTATTGTGAAGTAAAAAAAATTCTAACTGCATTCTGTATTTTCATTGGGAAAGTGTAGACAACCTGCAGTCTGAAATCTACAATTAAAAAAATGAGATGTGTAGTTTGTTATTGTTTAGAGAGATTAAATGTATATTGATGCTTTTATCAAAAGGATACAGATGAGGTAATGAATGACCCCTTTATTTAAAAACAAACAAAGAAAACCTGCATAGAGCTTGGCAAATATTGGAAAACAATTTCCATTAATACTCATTTGAATTTTTATTAAATTTGCACTGATCTTGTACACCATCTGCTGTTTCCCCCAAATTAGACTTCTGTGAAAGAACTTTATTAATATATTATTATTTATTTCATTTGTACAGAACCGAAAAGCTTTTGAGGTGCTTTGCAGCACTCATGTTTTAAGACATGGTTGCTGTCCTAAAGAATTTATATAATCTAGTTTTACTGATGGTGTGATGAGAAGAACCAATCGCTAGAACAGGGTAAACAAAAAAAAGTGGTTGTGTCAGAAATGGCCTTTCACTGAACATTTTTCTTTCACAGAAACCTGTTAACTTTTTAATTTTTTGACATTTTTAATAAAATTTTTAACCTAAAACTTTCCCTAAATGATTATCAATTGTTTTCATTTACTGAAAAATTGTTTAAGGAATGAAATCATTTTTGTTTATCATAGAATCATAGACTTTAAGGTCAGAAGGGACCATTATGATCATCTAGTCTGACCTCCTGCACAACGCAGGCTACTGAAACTCACCCACCCACTCCTGTATCACACCTGTGTCTGAGCCATTGAAGTCCTCAAATCATAGTTTTTATCAAAAAACTCTATGCTGTTTTACATGTTTTCAAAGTGTATTTAAAACACTTTTGTGGCTGCTGTTGTTGTTAAGTGTTTTAAAGGGCTTATTGCCAAGTCCTCTGGCCCAGCTAAGGTCTGCAGAAGGCCACGGGTACATCACCCTGAGAGGTCTCAGGTGAGATGTTCCAGTTTGGAGAGGCATACAGGGATGGTCTTGGGGAAAAGTGTGAGGACAAGCGCCGTGGAGGTTCTTGGATTGGTTAAAAGATAAGAAACAACAGTAGGTATAAATGGTCAGTTTTCAGAATAGAGAGAGGTAAATAGTGGTGACCCCCACAGTGTCCCCTCTCTGTTCTGGGACCAGTCCTATTCAACCTATTCATAAATGATCTGGAAAAAGGGGTAAACAGATGATACAAAATTACTAAAGATAGTTAACACCCAGGCAGACTGCAAAGAGCTACAAAAGGATCTCTCAAAACTGGGTGACTGGGCAACAAAATGGCACATGAAATTCAATGTTGATAAATGCAAAGTAATACACATTGGAAAACATAATCCCAACTATACATGTAAAATGATGGGGTCTAACTTAGCAGTTACTACTCAAGAAAGAGATCTTGGAGTCATTTTGGATAGTTGTCTGAAAACATCCACTCAATGTTCAGCAGCAGTCTAAAAAGCGAACAGAATGCTGGGAATAATTAAGAAAGGGATAGATAATAGGACAGAAAAGATCATGTTGCCTCTATATAAATCCATGGTATACCCACATCTTGTATGCAAAAAAGATATATTGGAATAGGTTCAGAAAAGGGCAACAAAAATTATTAGGGGTATGGAACGGCTTCCGTATGAGGAGAGATTAATAAGACTGGGACTTTTCAGCTTGGAAAAGAGACGGCTAAGGGGAGATATGATTGAGGTCTATAAAATCGTGACTGGTGTAGAGAAAGTAGATAAGGAAGTGTTTACTACTTCTCATAACACAAAAACTAGGGGTCACCAAATGAAATTAATAGGCAGCAGGTTTAAAACAAATAAAAGGAAGTATTTCTTCACGCAACGCACCATCAACCTGTGGAACTCCTTGCCAGAGGATGTTGTGAAGGCCAAGACCATAACAGCGTTCAAAAAAGAACTAGATAAATTCATGGAGGATAGGTCCATCAATGGTTATTAGCCAGGATGGGCAGGAATGGTGTCCCCTGCCTCTGTTTGCCAGAAGCTGAGAATGAGCAACAGGGGATGGATCACTTGATGATTACCTGTTCTGTTCATTCCCTCTGGGGCACCTGGCACTGGCCACTGTCGGAAGACAGGATACTGGGCTAGATGGACCTTTGGTCTGACCGAGTAGGGCCATTCTTATGTTCTTGCAGCCATACGACTGGAACAGTAGACATGGAGTGTCCCCCAGGGTCACTGTAGCATGAAATGACAGTGAGTTTTCTGTCTGCTGAAAACACCCCTTCATACAACCCATTTACTTAAACTGTGGTCAGGGACCATTTGGCTGTTAAGGAACAAATAAATCCAGGTAGATTGATGTTATAATTAACCTGCATGTGCTGGGGTGAGTTTTCAACAGTACCGTTATTTGTGATTGAACACTCATCTCCCTGCACCCCATGTTAAGAAGTGTATATACAGTTTTTTTCAATCATGTGGCCTAGCTTTAGATTCTCAATACCTTCTACATCAGTGGTTTTCAAACTTTTTTTTCTGGCGACCCAATTGAAGAAAATTGTTGATGCCCACAACCCAATGGAGCTGGGGATGAGGGGTCTGGGGAGTGGGAGGGGCTCAGGACTGGGGCAGAGGGTTGGGGTGCAGGGGTGAGGGCTGCAGGATGGGGCTGGCAATGAGAGGTTCAGGGTGTGGTAGGGGGCTCAGGGCTGGGGCAGGGGATTGGGGTGCGGGGGTGGGGCACGAGCTTACCCGGTAAGCAACGCAGCAGGGGTGCTAAGGCAGGCTTCCTGCTTGTCCTAGCAGTGCGGACCACGCTGCGCCCCAGAAACGGCCAGCAGCAGGTCCGGCTCCTAGGCAGAGGTGCATAAGTGGTTCTGTGCAGCTCTCACTCGCAGGCATCGCCCCCCCCCCAGCTCCTGTTGGCTGGGAACCGACCAATGGGAGTGCAGAGCCGGTGCTCAGGGCAGGAGCAGCGCGTAGAGCCCTGTGCGCCCCCCCCCCCACCACCACCACCTAGGAGCCGGACCTGCTGCTGGCAGCTTCTGGGGCACAGCGTGATGTCGGAACTTGCCTGCCTTAGCTGGGCAGCACTGCCAACGGGACTTTTAACGGCCCAGGCGGTGATGCTGACCAGAGCCGCCATGACCTAGTGCCTTACATTCCATGACCCAGTACTGGGTCGTGACCCACAGTTTGAAAACCACTGATCTAAATCCCTTAAATCCCACATCTTATTACATCCCCAGGAATGTGTGTACACTTTGTCCCTTGAAAGAAGACCAAAACATTACAGAATTTTTCTGAGAAAATTTGAACTAACTTGCCTCATGTTTAAACTCTCCTGTCTTATATGAGTGAGAACCAGTGATTACCTGCCTCTCAGTCATGCCTGAGCTCTGAAAGTTAGAGTTCCCAAACAATTTTTAGCTGATTAACAGCTCATGATCTGAAAGAGTTCAGGGGGCAAAGTCTGCAGCAAACCCTTCAAAAGATGGCAGAAAGAACTAACGAGATAAACACTCTGGTCTGGATCACTGCCACTTGCTTTGTGGGTTTATTTTCTATTCCAGAGCTTGATGTTGGTTCACCTCAGTCCTTACATCAGCTCTGCACTGGTTGAAAGGGTTGCTTGGGAAAAGATGTCAGATTTTTTTTTTCTTCTGAAAAGTTATGACAGTTCACATTTTATTTAAAAAATCTGATTAAAAAAATTAGAAAAGCTAGAGGAGCACAAACCATTTTTGTCCCACAGCAATGAATGAGTTCGGAAATTATTAAAATTTGGGCTATATAAATTATGTGATTATGTTCAAGAAGTTAATCCGCCAAACATCATATTGGTACTGGACTGTGTTATTAATTGATCAGTGAGCAAGGATGATGGTCCTGGATGGATGAGCTTGTTACACCTTGGTATTGTACTGTTTGGCTGAACTTGTTTCACCAAACAAAACTATAGTCCGTGCTCATAGCCTGAGGAAGGCAAGAGACCAGTTCTGAGATGTTAATTGAAAGAAAGATAGAGAGCGCCCATCAGGCTGTCAACAGATAGACCTACAGTACCTATTTTAACGGGGGGAAACTGTAATTATAGCAATTTAAACTGATATAAATAATTCACCCCATTCCATGTTCAACATTTCAACAGATGCAACACTGGCAAAACACAAATAAAAGCCATGCATGTTATTTCACAGCATGACAAGAACTAAAATCATTTGTAGTCAATAATCACTTCAGATACACAGTCTATTTCCTGTGGGCTTCAGCAGGACAGACTGAGTGTTAAAGCCCATGAAAGGTGGAAATAAAAAAAAAACCTGTCCTCTTTGTACCCTGTTATAGCGTTTATACAGAACAAGGAATTGTAGAGAATGTAATGCATGTTCTAGAAGTTTTTCTGAGTTCAAGATTTTGTAAAAGAACAGAGAAAAACAAACAGAATCTGATGGCAGCAAGTAAATGGTTAAACTTTTCAAAGATTAATATACCCTCTGAAATACCCTCTTCCCCACACACCTGCCATAGCATCAGCACTAATGATTGAACATGCTCTTTGAGAGATGTCAGTGTTCATCAGTCAAATTTATCATGTATTCCTCAGTTACTATGTGAATAGTGATTGTGCTAATCCCTTTAAATGACTTATTTCTTAGCATTTTAAATCAAAGCTGAAGCCCGGGCAACTTCACTTTAACGGGGCTCTGTGAGAGTTAGCTAAACATTGCAATCTTCAGCATTTGTGTTCATGGCTAAAGAGCAAATTAAGAAATGTTTAAATGGTAGGAAACCTTGGACATTTTTCATTTAAAAATATTAATACACTTATTACATTCTTTGCAACAGCAAATAGCAATGTAAATAATGTCAGTATTAGTCATTTTATGAAGCCATTTTATTCATAGAGTGAACAGGAATTTTTTATAAGAAAGCTGCTGTCTTCCCATTTACTCAGGCTGTGAAATGGGATGAGGATTTGGCCATAAATGGAAGACCCACAGAAACTGAGGTGGTGGGAATCCTCCCCCATACCACAGAGTGCCAGCAAAGCCAGTGACTGACCATAACAATAGTAGAAGGTAGAATGTGTTGTGTACAATGACTGTTCTGCTCTGCACCCTCTGTGGGGAATGGCTGATGGATTCGCATAGTTACTGAAGCACCCATTCCTCTTCCTGCCAATGGCCAGCTCTACCTTCTTTTCCCTTGTAAGGTGAGAACATTTGATATGCAGTTCCGTGGAGAAACAATAAATATGAGACCCCATTATGCCATGTTTAGAATCTCTATTTAAAGTACAGTATATACAGCCAGTCAAATAGTACCAGATTATGGAATTTCATTTTTCTTTTAAAACAGCCTGGGAAATTCTTTTTAATTCTTTTGAACTAATTGAAGGGTAGGCAGAGAAATAAAATGTGTGCTCCTATGTACATGAATTTCTTTCCCAACCAAGGAAGGCTGAAACAAAGGGTGGGTCTGGAATGTTAATATTCTACTCAATCTGAACTCATATTCACCACTGTATCTTTGCTGCTGTAAGGATATCTACTGTTTGTATAAGAGGTAGCCAGTCTGTCCCTGCAGGCTACACATTTTATACTCTCCATAGTTGGTTGAGCTTTTCCTCACCCTTGCATACATTCTTAATTTGCTGTTCTATAAACTAAAATGGAAAACTATATTGCTGTGCATTTTGCAAAATGTGCTTTGCTGTGTCATTTGTACCATGTCACTGTGATTAGCAGTATGTGCAGAAAGCATAGCCAGCATGATTTTCTTTAGTTTTAATTAATTAGAAAATTAGAGTATATTAAAGTTAAATGTTATCTCCCATTCACTTACTTCCAAGAATTATCAAAGCATAGTATTGGTTCAGCGTAATCATGACTTCCTTCCTGTTTCCTGAAAGAAAACTTAAACTCTGTCTCTGCTGTACTTCTCAGTCTGTGTCTTATGATTTACCCATACATAAATCACCATAAAGTGATTAAGCTTTTTAACTTTAGTAATGTTGAGTAGAAAATGTCTCTCCAGTTTTTGCAAGGAATTACGTTGGGGAGTGAGAGAGAAGTATTTCTATAAGTGTCTTTATCGATTTTTATATCAATGATATAAAACTGTAGAATAAGCAAGCAAAAGAGAACCAAACACTTAAAAAGTGTCCAGAATTGCTACAATCCTCTACCTCCACAATACTACTACTCTGATCCATGCATCTATCACTTGCACATCTGTTTTCCTTTACATAAGAAATTCTTTCTATACTACATGAAATACTTAATTTGCTTATTGAATTTATTAATAAGGTGCTGTGATGGGGTGTACTTGGCCTTTCGTGGGTCCTGCTGGAGGCCTTGCGGTCCTATTACATCCCACCCCAGGAGGGAACAGCGAAGGTGGGTCCTCCAGGCCTGCTGAGAGAGGCTGCACAAAAGCAGCCTATCAGAGCCCAGAAGGCTCAGATAAAAGAAGCTGCAGGGCTTGAGCAGGTAGGTTCCTGGCTGGGACCAAGAAATCGTGCTCCTTGATGGTCACAGTAGCTCGAGAGAAAACTAGAAGATGGGTTCTGGTGGCATTTGCATTCAGTGAGGAGGAACAGATCTGAGAACTTCAGCACTGAGTATGGGTGAAGAGAAAGAGACAAGGAGGGAAAAAGCCCAGGAAATAGCAGCAGCCATACGTGGCTGCTGTTTATAGGGTCCCTAGTTGGGACCCAGAGTAGTGGGTGAGCTCAGATTTCTCCACTGGGAAAAGGGCCTAAGCCCCGAGAAGGGGACAAGGCTCACTTAGAAGCTCGAGTGAAGGGTGGGATTTAATGGGACCAGAGACAGGTCTGAAGACCCTGGTGAGGGCCGATAGTTTTGTTGGACTTTTGCTACCCCAGAAAGGGGTTCATTCATTCTGACTGTGTAACGTGGCTGGAGGGCTGAGCCACCGAAGACCTGCCTAGTGAGGTCAAAAACCTACAGGAGGTGCCAGAAGCAGGAAAAGTCCTATAGCATCACACCCAGATGCTAGGAGGCACTCACGAGAGATGAGTGGTCCATTTCACAGGTATTCCTAGGAAGAAATTTTTGCCTTGTCAACATACTAAGTACCAAGCTTCTAAAAGCTGGGCAAGACTTTTAAAGATTGATCTTTATGTGTATTTTTTAAAAAGGGCAATTGCTGTCCATTTAAAAAAAATACTTTGTGATCACATGTACTGATGAAAATTCCTGGAGCAAATACATTTCTGTTTCAGCCAGTAACTTTTGATTCTGTGTGGTTTCCATGGCATTATAACATTTATCAAAAATGTGTGATACTCAGACAGTATTATCCAAATGTTACCACTCGGTTCCCATAGCACCAGCACACACCGTTGTCTTATAGGCCACATTGGAGCAAGCATACAAGTCCAATATATTCTTTTTATGAATGTAAATTGTTGCAATTTCATTTCTGATGCAATAGCACAGCTTGTAGTATAGTCTGTAATCTTTCATCAAAGTATACATTTAACTTACATTTCCATCTGTTTTGCAGAGATTGAAATGCATGAGTAGGGATAAGCTAGTCCAAGTAACAGTGCATAAAATTTTTAGACTAAATGAGAAGATCCACATTTTAACATGTAAGAGCAAAAGAAGTTATGCAAATATCTTGAAATTATGTGACATTTTGGATGCTGATTGCTTCCCAAGTTAAAGCCTGTTTGCAGTAATATGAAATGATTTGAAATGTAATTTTTGATTGTTCCCCAAGTTAAAATTACTTTACAAGGATTTGTGAAGGTTCACTAACTGGTAAACTCTCTGGACACAAATCCTTAAGAGAAACAACATTTGCTGTTTCCTAATCCTCCCAGTAAATTAACTTATTCTCAAATTTTCTTCTCTTACTGTTTCATAAGGAAGAATGAGGGGTTAATTCTGGTTAAACATTGTTCTTTTTATGCTCGTACATCCTGCTGTCATCCTACTGTATTTAAATATTGGCTGAGTCAACTTTTTCACGGTGCAAGTAAGAAAGTTTGGGTTGGAAAAAGTTCCACGTCTAGAGCTTTTAAATGCATCCAATTAGGAAATGATTCAGTAGGACCAAGAAAAGTAACCAGTTGTGAAAGATCATCTGCAACATAATATAGCTTTGTGTTTGGAAACGCTAAGCCATCTTTTGTTTTATGAGTTTCTAATCTTCCTGTTTTAACTCTTGGCCTTGTCTCGTCCCATAGAAAGGTTTTGATCATGTGCTGAATTACTTTATAGCAATTGAGAAGAAATTTAAGTGGTGTCATACTAAATCAGTAATTGAGCTGTTATCATTTTGGATTCAACCCACACAGTGAAAGCATTAGTTTATTCCAGTTCATGAAGTAGACTTGCAGTGATTGGATTACTGTGTTAAGTTTGTCTCTTAGCGTATTTTAAAGACCCCCGTTTAACTATTTCATGTCCATTGGCAAATGTCTGATGTTTCATTCAGATAAGAAGTTATTAGGTCACAAATGGGACAAGGGGAAATGTCTCATTTCTTAGTATGTGTGTTACTTTGTTTTTAATAATCTCTCATTCATAGGTGGTAAATTCTGGGGGAAAGTAAGGGATAGAGCAGTGCTTAATTTGTGCCAGGGTTTGCTGGGGCTTAGCCCTGGCACCTCTAGGCTTGGCAGTTCATAGCCCTCTGGGCTTGCTGCATTATTTATGATTGCAAAAAAATTGCTTGAGCCCCTGCACAGAATTGCTTGAGTCCCGGCACCTCTTTCATTACAAGTTAAGCATTGAGTAGAGGAAGCAAGGAGACTGACTGGCAAGTGTTGCAGTTAGTTGATGGGCTGTGTTCACCTATTACAGGTGGCAGAATTATCATTGGTGCTATTATGCATATTGAGAAGTGTGTGTTTATGTAAAATCTTTTGAAGTTCATTTAAAATCTGCCAGCTTTGTTCAGTTGCTTTCATGCTATCTTTACTAGTGAAAAGAATGAAGAAAGGGTTGAGCTGAGATACTTGTGAAAAGCACTGTACCAACAGAGGCCAGATTTAAGATGCACTGAGTTAGGTACTATATCACTGCCTGAATTCCAGAGTATTCATAGCTTTCAGAAGACTTAGTACATACCTTTAAACCAAAGAATTAAATGTTCCTTTTTTTGTAGCTTGCCATCCTTCACGCTGACAGGACCATAGTATTCCATGCTTCTTTACTGTAACTCAGGTGCCTTCTTTTGTTGATTGTTTGGCAACCTCTAATTGAAATAGGTCTGGGAGGAATATATCTAACAGTTGTAAAATACTGTCTGTTAAATGCAATCTTATTTCACCATTGGAGTCTCTGGAATCCTTAGTGGGTTTATGTAAAGCATTATATTTTCATAAATCTCCGGTGACTTGGATCTGGGGTAAATATCCATTCAGCTAAGAGCTAGTGACTTGTGACATTGTAGTACTATTAATTATCTTTAATTGCAAACAGGGGAGTTTAATTGCAAGCAGAGTCATATTGAAATGTGCAAAGACACCAAATGATACCGACTGTCAAAAGTGTAGTCATTTTGGGTAAGTATAAACCAACTTCAATCCTGTAGGGAAGGTCAAATTTTTTTTAAAAAGCTGTTGGTAACAAAATAACTGATCACATAAATGGAAATAATTAAAGGTCAAACAAATAAGAAAACATAAATCTTCCATTACTGCTATATTGAAGGTCACTAATAACAGCACACTTACCAAGGACTGGGTTTAGATCAATATGTATTCTTATCAATAGCACACAAATGCTTTTCATTTGATCCATAAACTCTTACTTGTAGATTAGGTGTCAGCACTTTGGCTGCCACTTGCGGATGCTCACTTTAAAAAATATCAGGCAATTAAAGCACAAGGGGATATGTCCAAATATACACTTTGATTAATGGGTGTTTCAAGGTCATTAGTAGATCCTTCAATATTCAATTTATTTGTAAAATTAGAGAGATTATGCAAATTTATGTCAAGTATCAGGGGGCAGCCCTGTTAGTCTGTATCCACAAAAACAACAAGGAATCCGGTGGCACCTTAAAGACTAACAGATTTATTTGGGTAAAAAGAGGTTTTAAAATGCATTGTTGTAATTATAAACTGTGTATGGATTTATTCAGCAATAGTTTATGGAGAATAAACAGCAGACTAAAAAGATACATGGAGCTACAGTAGCTTGTGGGATTACTTGTGGGAAGTAATCTCAGAATTATTTAAGATTCTATAACAAAAGTAGGTTTTAGGACTGAAGTCGCGTTAAATAAACTGAGGGTTTTGTTGGACATTTGGAGGGTTGACTAGCCACATGGTTAAAGATGCTAATGCTAATTATGATGACTTGCAGATTATTTGAATGTAGATGTTCTGTAAATAAATAGATAAATGCATTAGTTAACAAGTTCAGGCCCTCTACTTGATTTAATGCAGTAGGTATAAACTGCATAAACTGTAGTACATAGATATTAGGAGAGCAGTAGAGGGGATTAGTGGTCTGTACACGCAGATTTCTTCAAAGACACACTGTAACCTTCATAAACCTCTTGGATGACTTTCCTATGTTAGGATGTGAAAATACATAATAAATCTCCATTCCTCCATGGTAATTAATGTTGAGTAGTCTGACTCCTAGGCAGACTGTATTGTTACAGCTAACAAACTTGCACTTCATATTCAAGAGTGGGATCTCTACACTTGTCCCAGAGTTTAAAAACACATCTAGAAATAGGTTTTTAGGGTTTTATTTTTATTCATATATGTGAATAATATAACACACAGTCTACCAGTCTAATTTTATACAACCCACAAAAAGTACTCCCAGCTATTTATTTAAACTGCAACAGACATGTGGGTTGCTTTGTACTCACTGATCGGTTATATTTCTCAAACCTGTCTTCCAAACCAGCTATTCGAGTTAATGTTTCCCCAGATTATATCAAGTGGTAGTGTTATCAGAACTATCGAGGGCTCAGAGATGAGTGGCAAGAGTAGTTGGGGCATAGGAATACTCATCTGAAAAGAATAGGAATTTGTATTTTAGAGAGGGGACAAAGGAAAAGAGGTCATGATAAAAATATACATAATTTAATGGCATAGAGAAGATACTACTGCAGCTTCTATTCACCATGTCTCATAACACAAGAACAAAGGGACAGTCAATGAAAATGAAAGTTGGTAAATTTAGAACTAATAAAAGTACATTTCCACAATATATTATTGAGACAAAGAGTAGGGCAGAATTCAAAGAAGAGTTGGACTTTTGTATAGCTAAGGAAGTCCAGAGTTATCCTAGTATATATTCAAACTAAATTAGCAAAAGATTTGGAAGGGATGTAAGCCCTTGTGCTTTAAGTAATAAGCCAACCTTTAGCTGTTGCTGGTTATTAGCATAGTGTAAGGTTACTGGCAACTTTCTCTGAAGTATATGGTACTAGCTGCTGTTGGAGATAGAATATTGGACTAGATGGATTGCTAATCTGATCCAATATGGCAATTCCAAAGATCCTAAATCCTAGTAGGTGTAATCTTCAACTTCACCAAATTAATGGGCTTCCACAGGTAAGCACACCCTGGCATGTAATCATCAGGTGGCAACACTGGATTGTTCAGCCTTTTTTTTTTTTTTTACAGAATTATTTATCAGTTACAGAACATAACACTTTACATCTTCAATGTTCTGTTCAAACACTAACTAAATCATTTGCATTGCCTCTTTATTTCAAAGAAACAAATCTATTGAATAGAACTGTTTATCTTTTGAAAAAAAATGTTACATAGGAGAATCCCTGATAAATGTATTATTCCAATGTCATAAAGAGACTTCCAAAAAACATTACAATTAAATTATATTACTTTGACTATTTTTTCTATAAATTACAATTCTTTCCCTTACCTGCCTTTCATGCACACAATAATTAACAATGTAAACTGAGATTAATATCAAATGAATACCACATTTAAAAAAATACCCAATAGCATCCCAAATGGGGTGGTTATTTGCTATTCCCAGATGACTCGCTTTATGCTTATTATATTTCCAACCTCTATTATCCATTTGTGATAAGTGGATGGAGTTCAGTGAACACTGTGCTCTCTTTTTGTGTCCACGTTTTTTTTTAGCAGTTATCTGTGTGCCATTGAGACATCTAATCTAACCACCAGATATGTGGGTGCTATGAAATAGTTAAATGATTTAAAGCCATCAATTGTTTCTGCATTTATTTAGCAGGTGTGAAAAGAGACGTGTGAAGACCTGTTCAAAATCAAGGTTCTGTGTATCAGTTTATACTCAAAGGCTGTAATGTTGTAATTTTTTTGCTACACCTTTTTATATTTCTGTTAATGTAAATCCATTTTTGTATGTAAACTTCAGACAAAAGTCCGGTCCTAAAGTTGATTTTGACAGATGTTTGAGTCTTGTAGGTTAAGGGATCATACACAGTGGACCAGAACATGGTACATTTGCTGCACATTAATACAGAATATTCAGAAAGTATCTCTGATGATTCAATATATTAATTTTATAAGTTATTATGTAGAGTAAACATAACCTATTTTTGTAATTAGGGCAGATAATACAAGCCATATTTTCCACAGCTTTCGTCCTTTAGGAAAATGACTCTACCTTCCTTTCTATTGTAGCATGGTATTCTTGCATCCCATCCAAATGAACTGGTAATAGCTACCTCTACAGTTGAGTGAGACCAAGTTGGTATTGAGGCCACATGAGAGCCACCCACACTATTGAAATGGAATGACCATTTCCTCCCTCTGATGAGTGAGATTTAGGAGAAAAAGTACCTTTGGTGAGGAACTTACCTCACTCTGTGTTTAAAAGTGTATCAGTTTTAGGGCAGCACTTCAAAGCAATGATGAAATCAATATGAGTGTAGTGGGGTGGCCACCCCGCTCCTGCCTGGAGGGGTTAAAAACAGCCCTGGAAAGGCTGATTGGGGAAACAGCCTCAGCTGGGGCCATGCCCCAATTAGGGCCCAGCTGGCCCTTATAAGAGGGCAGTGGGCCAGGAGCAGGGAGTCTCTCTCTGTCTCTAGATGGAGAAGGGCCTGGCTGCTGGGAAGCTGAACCAAGTACCTAAAGTGGAGCAGGGCTGGGGAAAGGCCATCTGGGGAGCTCCAGCCTGGAAAATCTCTAGGCTGCAGGCCTTGTTAAGGGCCAAAAAGGTATTGGGGTTGCAACAGGGCAGCCCAAGGGTAGGCAGAGGCAACAGGTCCAAACCCTCCTTGCCAATGTTGAGTGGCAATTATACTGCAGTCGGCCCCAGTGAACAGGGGCTAGATGGTGACTGGCAGTAGCCAAAGACTGAGGTGAGGTGGGGGTTCCCCTAGGTGGGGAGACCCAGAGAGTGGGTGTACCGCTAGGGGGTGGCACCCAAGGACAAGGGGCACCGGGTCCAGGAGGGACACATGGGAAAGCAGCAGTGAGTCACCAGCCTGAAGAGGGCACTTCAGGGCAGGAAACACTAATTCCCTGGACAACCAGCAGGAGGCGCTGCAGGGGTGAGTCCCGCGCCATTACAATGAACAATACAAATATAATTCTTCTTTGAGTGCTTGGCCGTAACCATTCCAATGTAGATGTGTGATCGTCCGAAGCAAAGACACCAGAAAGTTTTTTAAATCCTTCCGATTGTCCCTTCTTTGCAGCTGCTTGTGCAGTCATGCCTTTTTCCACCTCTGGAAATATGCTTTTATGTGTGACAGTTTTGTTCTAATGATCCTTTTGGGCATTGATCCAAATGTGTTTTGATCACCATGACTAAATATCATATAATATATCCAGATCCACTAAACAATGACTTCTCATATTAGGCCTTTCCTCCAAAGCAAAATCTCCATTGTATATATACAAAGTTCATTGTGCTACACATTTTGATGCCAGAATAAATCCTTCTAGTTATTGGGCCAGAATCTCAGCTGCACCCAAAGAGTGGGAAGCCAGTTATTGCTCCCTGATCCTCTGCCCGGCCCCAATACAGGTTAGAGCAGCCTGTAGGAGATCCATGGAACTGTCTGACAGCTTAGAGTAGCTGGAGTATGCAGTACAGCAGTAACATTGCATACTAACCTTGACACCTCTGTGTTGCGAACTATAGGAAGGATTATATAAGCCAGTGATGCTGGCTCTCTTCTCACTATGAAGGGGGATGAAGCTACTCTGCAGTTTCTGTGTACCACCTTAGCTGCACATACGGAGCAGAATAGGGCAGAAAATCTGCCCCAGAACTGTCTCTAAGCAATCCCATCCACAGACTGTAACATTCTTTGCCTATAGCTGAAGGATCTAATTCCACCCTACCTTAGAAAACATTTAAAAAAAAAAATACTTGCAATCTGACTGGCACATTTCAATGCTACCTGATCAGTACAAGTGTTCATAGAAGAGCAACGAAAATGATCAGCGGCTTGTAGAATTGTCTTATGAGTAAATCTACAGTCTTTCATTGGCAAAAAAGTGCCATTATAGGGTAACATTACATTTCATAGACATTAGCAATGCCTTATAAGGCAATAGAAATATTTCAGCGTATACCAAAAGAAAGATAATGTCCCTTCATTCTTTCAATGTGTTGAATTTTTCAAATGATAACAACAGATCCCAATAAAATCAAAAACAAACTTTCTGGACCTTCTTCTGTGGGAAAGTAGATTTTAAGTTTTCTTTTAGATAGGAATTTTGATTAGGCTTCCAAACAATTGAGTAACACATTTACACATGGAAGTTCTTCAACCAAATTAAAAGGTTTTTTGTTCAGTCACCTGCTTTTCCACAGGTTGCAACCAGGATCAGGCTTTCTCTTCATCTCTCTATAGATGAAGAAGCTCCCAGATGGGGAACAAGTAGTAACTTTGTCGATTAATAGGAATACTGCATATAATGTAAAACATATCACCAGACACATGAAATTTACTGTTTTTATACTGTAGAGATTGGAATTGGGCAGAAATATTTTCTAATTTAAAATCTGCTTTTGTCTGTCTCAACTTTTTACGCTCAGGGTACAGCAATAATTCTCAATTTAAAGTCTGTTAGGCTTGTCTACAAGAGTGGCTCCAAAAGAGGACAAATAACTCAGAATGGGAGAGAAGAAAATATTTCAAGAGTTCAAAATATGTGGAAATCAGCCGCTTTATTCCCCGCCTATGCTTCCTTTTTAAGAGTGCTTTTTAGGTGTATTATGAGCGCGCACAAAGGCAGGCCAACATATTCCAGTCAAGGCCGCATCCTCATTTGCCTCCTATACTCCCATCCCTATCTAATTGACACCAATCACTCAGTCACCGCTATATTTGGGGGGCTTTTCACAGTGCAAGTGCAGTAAGTGGGGGGAAATGGTAAAAGGTATCAATTTGATTTTTTTAATGGAAGTTTTTTGAAAGGACATGTCTGGCAAATGGTCAGTTTAATGTATTCCATGAAATCTCTGATCATGATTAATATAATATTTCTATATTTTTTTCGGCAAGATTAAGATTAAAATATGTATAACCTCACTAAATAACGACTGAAGGGAGACATGATAGCCTACAAGTTACAGCTGGTCAAAAAAAGAGGAAAAATAGAAGTGTATGGGATTTTTTTCTTTTGTTTTTTTGTTTCATTACAAAATTTTCATGACTTTTTTGGGGGGGAGAGGAGGCAGCTTGATGAAAAAATTCATTCTGTTTTGTTTGGAAAAAGCTATTTTCTCCCCGTTTTTAACTTTCTGCTCACTTTATTCCCCCTGGAAGAAATGGGGGACTTTTTAAAGTTAAAAAGTGGGAGGAAAAACACTCACCACCCTTTTTTATTCCTCTCTCCTGTATCCCAGAGGGCTTGCCTTTACTATATTCACTGCCTTGCCTTCATTATATTTAGCTGCTTTCATTATATTCAGCTCTAATGCAAGAAACCTACAGTATCCTGTAAAATATTAGCTGAAGCATAAACTAGCATAAGTGTGATTAAGTAGGCCATGACCTTTGGCATAGATAAACAGTTACCTTTAGATTTTAGGAACTAAGAAGAGATTGCTTACTGGTAGGAGTTAGAATGTTAATGTAATTGCTACCGCTAGGAACATGGAAGTAATAACCACAAATCTGCTTAAGGAAGGGGTGACAGATATGATCATGAGCTGAAAATAATCTACTGAGGAGGACACATCAACATTAGTAGGATGAGGAAATACAAATAAGGAAAAGGGAAAAAAACTATTGAATATGCATTAGATATAATGGTGTCAGCATAACATATAAACGTTGCATCCCACTCTGTGGGAGTAGGAGAGAGAGATGTAGACCTTGAAAGGGGCCAGAATGACAGGCATTGGTGATGAGGAAGTAGGTGATGGTGATGAGTAAAATAATGGCTAACATTTCAGATCATCCTGCAAGGGATGGTGTTGAGTATATGGCTGTGCAGATGTACTTTCTGTAGGCTGTCTTTCTAACTTACTGAGTTGTGGTGTTTGCCACTCTGCTTAAATGTATTAATAAACTATTTGGAAATATATAATAAGAGTTTCTATAGCATGATTGTTGCAATTGTACACATCAGGGTTCCCAATTATATAGTAATTTTAATAATACGAGGCCTGATCTTAGGACAAGAACCTGTCAACCCTCAATGTGATAACTGGGAATGCTTAAGTAGTCAATATAATTATTACATAACCTATAGCTCAGGCTACCCTCTTTTTTTTACATTGGGGGGGGAAAAAGAGGGAAAGGAGTAAAAAAAAGTGAGAGAAAATGAGATTTCTCTTCTCAAAACAAAATTAAAATGTTCCGAATGTCTCATACTTTTTGATTATGAAAAATTATACTGATTTTTTTCAACTTTAATTTAAAAATGCCAAATTTTGAAGAAACTGAAATGCTTTGTGGAATATTATGATTTTGTAGAAAAAACATTTTTCAACTTTTTTTGAACATATTTAAATATCAGAAGATGATATACTACATATATCAGAAGTGTGTAAATACCAGTGAGTAAGAGGAATTATTTAATGTGATATATGAAGGTATAACTATAAGTAATGGGGTGGAAATAAAAAAGTGAAATGTAATAGGCTGTGAAATAGTCCCTCTAGGACAGTGGTGGAAGCTCAGTTGGTTAAAACTAGACAGAACAAAACACTAGCAAATATCATGCAGGGAACAGTCCTGCATTGGCAGAGATGGAGTCTATGATTAGATAGGCCTTTTACCTATGTAGCTTCTGAGAGTCTGTGATAACTCATCACATCACATCAATACTAACAGGAAATTGCTTTTGGAAAGAGGTAATCAATCTATATAGCACAGTGATTAACACAAGTAGAGATAATTAAAACTGAATTTCACTGTGGAGTATTTTTATATTCAGTAAGATCGCTGAAATGTGTCCAATACTTGTATAAATGAGAATGATTTCTGGATATAATGTAGACATGGGAATTTAGCTACAAAATTTCCCCAGCCGTGATTTTGGATAGTTATATTTTCTGTCTCTGTAGGAAAGTTCACGTTAATGAATAAAGCTTACGTTAATTTTTAATGAACGATTTTGAATATGCTGTCAGAGTACTTCCCTGATGGAGAAGACACATAAGAGTAATGTATTGGCGTATTGCTTTGTAACTAAAAGAAATAAATGGCAACACTTTAAAATAATTCAATAATTATTAATGCCCTAGGTATTTATTGTAATAGGATTGATTATTATGAATTATCTTAAACTAAAGTAGGTGACATAAGTACCTCCCTAGGATTCACCCTGTAATTCAGCATTAATTAATGGGTGACTATTTTAAAATCCTGTCAAATAAAGACATTTCATCTATGGTTTTGTATTTTCCGTGGTGGCTCAGTTTGACCCAGAACAAATTGGTCCTGTAATGGGACTTTTTGTGTTACCTTTCTGCTTGCCCATTTTTAGTTGTTGTACAAAGGAGGATTTGACAACTGCAGTAAAATAAAACTGCTTCTTAGAGCTTTTACCCTAAGATTTATTAAGGAATTACCAAACCAAGGGGAAAGAACTTGTGTCTCAATTAAAACCTGTAAAGCAGAGGTCACATTTTAAGTACTGCTGTTGCATTGTTATCAGCTACTGATGCTTTCTGCTAGCATTTAATCAACTTGCACCTCTTGAACCTTTCCTATTTAGGGTAGCTATTCATTGGGATAACCCGGGGAGAAGAGGATGACATGATGAGACTGAGAATTAACTATGTGTAAATCCATACCATTAAAACCTGTTGTACACAAGATAATATATTTTCTCTTCTCTCTCTCGTGGCTTTGGTACCCAAACAGTGTATTAAGTTAACTCTTTCTCTGCTGGTCATTAAATTTACCTGCTGCTTTGAGTCCTTAAAATCAGTAGCATGTAAAGATGTACCTAACATACAGATGTACCTAGGCTGGTCCTAGGATCTACAGGGCTCCAAGATGTGAGGGAAGGAAAAAATAATCTGGTGATGTGTTTGCTATCCCACTGGTCCCAATACCAGAGGGGGAGCTTGGGATGGATTCCTTTAAGCTTATGATTGGGCCCCCAGAACCCTTTCATACTGTGTTAAGCAGCAAGTGCTGCAGAGCACAGGGGGATGTATGCTGTTCCTGTTTGGGATACCAGCAAACACTGCACTGGGGGTTATGCTCTGATGCCAGCAGGGTGACTCAGGGTCTCTCCATTCAGCCTCTACCACTATCTTTCCCCTTCAGTTCAGTTGTTTGACAATAGTAGGCCTAGAATTTGTGCCTCTGTGAAAAAAATGTCACAGTTATATTATGTTTTTAATGGGAGACTGAAAGAAGGCACAGGTTTAGATTTACAGTTTATTAAAGTTCAACACAGAGGTTCTGTATTAGTAGATGGCTGGGGAAACTTCACTTGAAATGGATGCCTGTTTTGTGCAAGAAAGCTTTTCAGAAGTGAGCTGGCAAGCTTGTCTCTGGCCATGACATGTTTTGCACGTTTGACATGATGCATGAAGATTTTGTTATATGGCAATGAGTTTTCACCTTGCGGCTGTGATAGGTATAGAGATTTATCTCCAAGAGCTTTCATGGTTGTTTTTAATTCCATTTTTTTGCTGCTTATTTATTTTCTTATTAAAAGCACAGTTTGACTTTAGGTCTATTTGGTTTTGTCTTGGTATCTCCTATTCATAGATAACAGGTTACAAAGCCCAATTTAAAATCATTACTTTCAGCAATGCATGCCTATTAATGTTTTGCTTTTACTTCTGGAGACCTGCACATTTTGTAGGTCAATTATTTCTTTGTAAACAGAAAACACACAAATCTAATTATTGTGATCGACTATCTAATTTGCCCCCACCCTCCACACCCCCAGTGCATTTAGTGTTTGAGTCCCAGCCTTCATTGTTCTAGGATACAGTTGTGGCTATGAAACATAATAGAAAATAAATAAAAGCAAGCCAGTCCAATTTTCTTTTTCACTTGAAATAATATAATCTTGAGCCTTCTTTTGATGGTACGAGGAAGAGAAGGTATTTAAAAGAATAAAATGCTATAAATACATGAGAGCCAGATAGATACACAGGATGTTAAAAATTGTTTTGTGTTTTATGAAAGTTTTGTTTTACTAAGTCTTCAAACCAGCTTCCTGGAAAAATTCTGCCTGGTAGACAGTCTTTCCAGTTTTGTTGTTGTGTTTACAGTACAAGTTATAGTTTTATTTTAATTTAATTTTATATGAGCCAATGAAACCATCTGAAGTATTTAGCCCTCCGGAAACTCCCTACAGCAGGTTCCATACTCTATAAAAAGGACAGGGCACACACTGAACTTTAATCTAACAGTTCTTAATCTTGGCTTGTCATTTAGACTGGCGTGGCCAACATGCAGTCCACTGCTATAATAGATCCAATATATTCATTGCTGTCATCCTCTTGTATATAGAGATACAATCTCTAAGGGCTACATCCCTGAGTTAGGCATGAAGATGGTTACAATCTGTTCCATTGGTCCATTGTTTGCACTTACTCTCTGGAAATAGTTAACTATTAACGGAAAAGAGGGAGCACTGGAAAATGTCATGCTTATGATAAATCCAAGATGATTTCACCTTCTGTGGCTTATTTTCCTCCTTTCTGCTAATAGGTAGGTAGCAGCCTATCACATGAAGGCTTTTTTGTGCCCTTTGATAGGCTCTCATTATTATTCCGTCGAGTTGTTTATCCATCTTCCTACCTCTGCCAAAGGTGATGTACCGGAAGGCATCTACTGGAAGTTTGTTCTCCTATTTTCCATTTTGTTATTTGATTGCTTTTTTTCTTTCACATTTCTATGAAATGAAAGGAAAGTAAGGCAGAAAGGGTACCATTCACAGCATTCTATTGCATTCTGTAATAGCATCAGTCTACCCAATCATATGACACTGCTTCTATTATAGAGACAGTGCATTCTTGGACACATAAGAACAGCCATACTGGGACAGACCAATGATCCATCTAGCCTAGTATCCTGTCTTCCGACAGTGTCCAATGCCACATGCTTCAGAGGAAATGAACAGAACAGGTAATCACTGAGTGATCCATCCCCTATTATCCACTCCCAGTTTCTGGCAGTAAGAGGCTAGGGACACCCAATGCATGCGGTTGGATTCCTGACCATCTTGGCTAATAGCTGGTGATGGACCTATCCTCTATAAACTTATCTAATTCTTTTTTGAACCCTGTTATCATTTTGGCCTTCACAACATCCCCCAGCAACAAGTTCCACAGGTTGACTATGCATTGTGTGAAGAAGTACTTCCTTTTGTTTGTTTTAAACCTGATATCTATTAATTTCACTGGGTGACCTCTGGTTCCTGTGTTATGAGAAGGAGTAAATAACACATCCTTATTCACTTTCTCCACACCATTCATGATCTTATCATATCCCCCCTTAGTCATCTCTTTTCCAAGCTGAAAAAGTCCTAGTTTTTGTAATCTCTCCTCATATGGATGCTCTTTCAGACCCCTGATCATTTTTGTTGCCCTTCTCTGTACCTTTTCCAATTCTGATATATTCTTTTTTGAAATGGGGTGACCAGAACTGCAGATAGTATTCAAGGTGTAGTCATACCATGGATTTCTATAGTGGCAGTATATTTTTTTTGTCTCATTATCGATCCTTTTCCTAATGGTTCCTAAAATTCTATTCGTTTTTTGACTGCTGCTGCACATTGAGCAAATGTTTTCACAGAACTATCCACAATGGCTCCAAGATCTCTTTCTTGAGTAATAACAGCAAATAAAGATCCCATCATTTTGTAGGTGTAGTGGGGATTATGTTTTCCATGTGTATTACTTTGCATTTATCAACATCTGACTCGTGGAAACTCCAGAGCATATAGGATATTTCCAGTGCTTTCAAGAGAGTGCTGTCTGTGAGAGGTCATCCTCTAACACAATGGAATATCAGCAAACATAGATTCTTGATGAGCATCTGGAAAATATGAAAGAGGACCTGTTGGGAGTGAGTAGAATAGAAGACAGGGTGCCAAGAAGTGAAAAAAGAAGTCAGCGACCTGAAAATCTTTGGATAAACATCTAAAAGTTCTGTGGTTTAACTAACCTTATAGACTTTCTAAAGTTTGACTAGCTCTGTTTAGCATGCTCCAGTATTCACTGCTTCTAATCATTTGGGGCTAGTACTGCAAGAGCAAACCATTTCTGAATGTACAGATACATAACATAAAATACATAAAGCCTAATACAGGACAAGTGTCCTTGCTATTAACCATCATAACAGATCAATGTAGCAGGTAGGTAGCCCCATCCCTCATATTATCCACAGGGTGAAGCAATATAATTTTGTAATCTTCTTTTAAAATAATCATTTACCAATAGTTGTGGCCATCTGCCCGTACGTAAAAGGAAGTGTGTGAAGAGAAGTTTGAAATTGCAGGGGTACCATCTGCATCTTATTTTGGAGAGCTGCAAACAGACTTAATTTGAACTCTGGTTTGGGAAACAACAAAAGAACGGACCTTATCTGTTTCAGTGTGCACACGGTAGGTTTACCAGTTCAAACCTAATTTCATTCCAAATAGCCCAGAGCATTCAATATGTACAGCTATTCTGATTTGGATCAGGCCTTTTCAGCAGACCTTCTTATATTGCTGACTACCAGAATTGTTTAAATAAATAGAGCTGTATTTTTTCAACCCTGAATCAGACCATGACTTTTCAACCCTTTTGGCAACCAAATACTTGTAGCATTCCAGGCTCAGTATTGTGTGATGGTTTTCTGACAAGACAAACACTGCTAGTTTTCTGCATTCTAGGCCTGTGCTGAATATGCATACCAATGTACAGATTACTTTTGCCAGTAACCTTTTTCGGATTAAAATTAGAAACACAGTTAAACCAATATGTGTTTGACTGTTGAGTCTCTCTTGCTTTGGCCAGAATGTCCTTTTTGTCAAGTGAATCATTTCATAGCCAGATAAACATGGACCCTTGTTTTTAAGCAAGCCTGATCAGCCATTTTGGAGTCATTGAACTAGTCTGCCCTGGCAAAGATTGCAGAAATTGCAAATGTTGATGATTGATTTGGGGAAAAATCAAGTTCACATTAATTGATGTCCTCCTAATATAATGAAAAGAATTGCAGATTTGGTAGTTGGATGGTCCATTCCACTTGCCTCGTGGGCCAAGGACTGCTCTTCTTCCTGTCTTTAGAGCAGATTTTGAGACCCACCTTATGTTGAGTATTGCCTTACTCTTTGACTGGTCCCTATTCTACTCCACATGATTAAGGGGAACAGAATCTAACCCTTAATGATTAAACTGGGGTATGCCTGTTTGAAAAGCTTTTGTGCACCACCACCTCATTCAGCTACATACTCTCTGTCTATCATTGGCAACTGTACTGCTCTAAACCTCAGTCTCATGCAATCTAGCACATTCTGGAATGACAGGAGTCAAAGCTCCACTGAGTGGTATGTAGATTTGGAACCGCAGATCCAGCACAGAGGCTGGTTGTAGGGGGCAGAGGTGTAAGGAGGTTGGCCAGTACAGCCAAGGTCTTAATCTGAATCACTGACACCCTGAATCACTGGTACGTTTGCCCCAAAAGTTTAGGAATCTCTATACTAGTATATTAATCTTTTTTGATCTACAACGATTATTTCCTTATTTTTAAAAGTAAGGAAATGCTAATAGGGAGAATATGCATATAGGTTGATTTATTTTTCAATAAGTCAGAGCCATTTACCAGTGGAAAACTATGTCAGTTCAAACAGTTTTGTACATTCTCTGAAAAGCTAAGCCCCTACCACAGAGATATCTGTAATCCTTTTTCAACCGAATTAATTTATGTCAAGTCTGGCTGAGCTACTTTGTTAATGTAGTTGCAGAGCCTAAAAAACAATTCTAGGATGCCAAGTAATTTTCTGCTGATCAGCTATGGAGTTTTTTTTTCCCACCATTCAAACTTCAGAATGTATTCAGTTAGGTTTCCAGTAAAACTTGTCCTGTTTTTAGTTCAGATTGTTTCTACTGCCATTCATTCTTTGGGAGCTCCAGATTGTAGGCTATTCAGAAAAATAAATTCCATCTGCCTGAGGAATGCATACGATATTTCTGAGATGAATTGGGTAAATTTTGGTAAACTAGAATGGCAGGGGAGTCAAAATCAGGCTTCCAGACACAATTAGAGTTATTCATAGTGTATAGTGTATTCATCCAATTTTATATTTAATATTACTTATATGTTCAGTTTGCAACTGCCTTTCCTGGTCATAAGCACTGACAATGCGCAAGAGAGGAAGCAGTTATTACTGTACTTGGAAATTTGGTTCGTTTATCAATAGAACGTCAATCACAGTCAACCAAATTTATTAACCCATGGGTTTTAATCAAAATTATTCAGCACAAATACAGAAAGATAGGGATTACATATTTTACCACTCCATCGATCTGGGGTACAACCGACAGCATGGATTGTTCCAGAAATATAATTCACTGCTGAGTAGTCTGTATATATAGGCACAACCTCCCCAAAATTGGTTTGATTCATTCTTACCCTAATATTTCCATTCTCATGCAGTTTGCACTTGATGTACAAGGTTGTCAGAAATTTGTACCTGTTTCTAGCAACAGTTATTTCAGTTGCTTATTATTTTCACAAAACTTAGCAAAACACTATGTTTATCTCTGTGTGCACCAAGAACAAAATCTTTCACACAGTTTTTAATATATTTCTGTATAGAGGATGCTGGAGAAATGGTTTGCTTTAGTATAAGTATGGATTCTCTTAAAAATACATACTGGCTAAATAATTTTGGTAACAGTGTAGCAGGAAAGGATCTGACCTGTCCAAAAATTACATTTAAGCCTAACAGAGATTACCATAATCCCCACAAACTGGTACCTCTGATGCTCAGCTGTCTTTTTTGGATAAAGTGACTGGGCAATGAAGATGATTTACTACTTTTGCTTGAAACAAAGTTAATTAGTCACAAAAATGAATTTGGACCCAAAATTCATTTTCCATGACTATTCCTATGAACAAAGTTTTTGGTACATGAATAGAAAAGTGGTATAAATACACTATACCAGAACTTAGTTTCTGATTTACCTAAATGTTCAATCACAAATTTCCCCACTAGTCACACTGCAAACTCTTGGCAATAGACATACAGTGAGTATATAGTTTTCAGTAAGAATCTATAGGTACAGATGAAAATAAGAAATACCTACCTGTTATGGGGTTACTTTCATGACAAAAAGAACAGGGCTTACTGCCTATATCAGTGAGAGCACAGATTTATTTGTGACATACTCCTCTCTATGATTGCTGCTAGTAGCTGTTTATTTTATGATAGTTGGCTGCAGATGTGCAATTTACAATAAAAGGTAGGCTGCTTGATTAAAAAGCGAGATAAGGAAGTACATGTATTCCCAGAAATCACATACTGATCATTGTGAATGGTAGGGGCCAATGAGTATGGAGACAATAATTATTATTTTTGGCCAAATGGTTGCAACTTTATTGAACCTTAAGATAGCTTCTAAATGCAACCGGTCCTGGAAGCAGTGAAAAAGGGGGACAGGGATTAAGGCTCCAGGCACCCTAGGCTATAAACAGCTTTCCCATCTTTTCATGTTCAGATCAATAGCATACTAAAATTTCCTGGGGGACAGTCCCACACAGAGGTGCCACATCAGACAACTCCTAAGCCTTGTAAACATGCCCAGATTTCTTTGTGAATCTAACCCCTTTTTCTGATGCTGGGCTGATGTCAAATTTGCAGTGGTTCAAAGAGGTTTATCTGCTGTTCTTCTGTAGGTGAATCCTCATCAATCCACCAGTCCCAGCATTTGAAAGAAGCAATAGACGTTAACTCATGGTGGCCTCTACCAGGGAGGACTGCCATTGGCCAGCAGCTACTGTGGCATGGTCAAGAGTGTGACGCTGTCCCTTGCCTTCATCCAACAATATGGGCCATCTGTGAATATATATATGTGTGTGTATATATATATATATATGTAATATTTATATATATGTTATTTATATGTGTTATTTATACTCCTAGACAAAAACAAAATATATAAAGTTTCATATATATATATACACACACACACAATATATATATATATACACACACACACAATATATATATATATATACACACACACACACTTGATTATTCACCTTTTTCTTTAATAAATACTGATGCTAGAAAAACAGGACTATTGCTCTTTAGTGAGCAATCTCAGAAGTATCATCAAAAGGTATTCTGGCCTTCTAAACTGTTTGCTGACCCATGTGGCAGGGGAAAAAAATAATCTTTTGGAGAAGTGAACTCTTCTTATCAATGCTTGAGACCATATGTTTCAAAGCCACAAAAAGGGCATAAGATTGTGTCTCCATCAATTAATGATTCAAGGGTTGCTTCTTTCTCATACAGGCCTTAAATCAACGTCACTGGAGAAACAGCAAGGTTGGAATGGGGTACTCATTTTTAGAGGTCAAAGAGATTTCATTTGAAGAAAGCAAAAATATCCAGATGTTTTCAAAGTACTGTCCTCCAACATCGCTGTTATGCCAACATATTAGCCAAGACCTGCATTTTCGTGATATTCTTAGAGCAAGTAAATACAGTGCAGGTCATAGATATCCAATATTTTAAAAAAGCAGGTGAGAGAAAGAGATGGTTCAGATGGTGCTGGATCTGAACACCCCTAAACTTTGGGAGAGGGAGGCTTCAAAATCCAAACCAAACCAAATCTGAATTTTATAAACAATCTGTATCTTCACAGTGGAGCACACCAAGCCCCCAACATGGAATATAACTTAATATTGGGGTGTGAAATTTGGATGCAGATCAGGTTTTTGCAGCATGAACCCATCTCCAGTAAAAAATATAACACAGAGTATCAGAATATAATGGAACAACAATAATAGTAATAAAACCCTTTATGTCCAAATGGCCCCAAACTAGAGAGACTGCATCTTCTAGGCAGGCTGAGACGAGCTAAGCACAAATCTAGAGCAAGACATGAAAGGCAGCTCTAAGTCTCTTTCCCTGGCCTTCATCCTGAGACTGCCAAATGCTGGCTTGGTCTCTGTTGCAAGTTAGAAGGCTCTTCTATCTTGCAGCAGCTACCAAAGGCACCTATGTGCTGCTCCAGCAGCCAAGGATCAGCTGAGCATAAAGGAGACCTGGACGTGACCCCTTTTTGTCATCCTTACTCCCTGTGTCAGCACCTGAAAGGAGCGTCTGGTGTAAAGCCATTCCACTGGCTCTCCAGCACCTGAGGATTTCTCTCAGCAGGGACAGCACCCTTCAGTGGCCAAATCCACTAGCATAAGGGCTATTTTGCACAACTAAAGTGATATAAAGCAGCCAGAGCACTCTGTAGACTCAGGGCAATTATTTTTATGGGAAAATGTTTAAGTGAGCATATGGCTTTGCTATCTGTCTCTTTTATTCAGTGCTGCAATATTGCTTCATTACTTATACAGTGCAAAAAGTCATTGTTATTTTACCTTCCTGTCACATTAGCATGTTTTGGGGGAAGAGTTTAATGCAAAAGTAGTGTTACTCCAGGAATCTCCGTATCAGTTCTGGCAGTCAAATTCATATTTAATCCTCAGTGGCAAAATATTTGTAGCAGAGGATAAAGGAAGAAGTTGAATCCTGTAAAACATTTGTTAACAAACAAAATGCTGTCAGTTGGAAACATAAATGATTTCATCCCTCGATAGGGAAATCTGTAAACAGGGTGAGCCAAAGAATTTTACATATATCTTCTGATGTTTTGCTAAGTTTTATTGGCTTGAAAGATGGTTTGGAAGGTGGGTGTGGTCCTACAAGGCAGTTCAATTGCTTGAAGCATGGCAGAGAGATATGAAATAGATGAAAGATCAGTAAATGTCAAAATGAGCAGAAATAATGGTAGCTACATTATTTCATACATGGCTCCTTTCATCCATACACATCTTTTAAAAATAGGCAACTGGGGGGCTGCCAGTTCAGTGCTCCACCATCCAGCCTGGCTCCAGGCTGAACAAGAAAAGGTTTCACTTGTCAGCTAGAAGTTGTACTCTGGTAAGAACTGTTTCCAAACAATTTGTGTCATTTTAAGGATCTAAGAATAAAATAACTTTAATAGCAGATGCATGCATTCCCAATTAATTTATTCATTGTACTCTGTTGCATGTCTTGGGAGGAGCATCCTCTCTTCAGAGAATAGGTTAGCACCAGATAAGACCTGGTCTACACTGGGGGGGGGGGGGGGGGGAGACCGATCTAAGTTACGCAACTTCAGCTATGTGAATAACATAGCTGAAGTCGACGTACTTAGATCTACTTCACTACGGTGAGTCGACTGCTGCTGCTCCCCTGTCGACTCTGCCTGCACCTCTCACCAAGCTGGAGTACAGGAGTTGACGGGAGAGTGCTCGGGGATCAATTTAAATTGATCCCCGCTGGATCGATCGCTGCCCGCCGATCTGGCCGGTAGTGAAGATGTACCCCGAGATGTGCCTGTGAAAGGAAATTCTGGTTTTCTATGGCATGTAATGTTATGATATGGGTGAAAACATGTTATGGGTTGAGTTAAAACCCCATTGAGATTAATATGTGTGAACTCACCCTTCAGTTAACATAACCATAAGCATAAGTGCACCACCTAAGACAAAAGGAGTACGTAAACCTGCCCAAAAGTTTTTTGGCTGAGTATTGTTTTTGGTAGGTGTGTGGGGAAAGACTGAGGCCTGATCTACACCTAAAACTTGGGTCAACCTAGCTATGTTGCTCAGGGCTGTGAAAAATTTTGCTCCCTGAGCACCATAGTTAGGTTGACCTAACCTCCACTGTAGTTGCGGCTAGGTCAATGGAAGCATTACTCCATTGATCTGGCTACCATCTCTCAGGGAGGTGGATTGCCTACATTAATGGAATACCCCCTTCCATCGATGTAGGAAGCTGCGGGGCTATAGCTGTGTTGATGTAGCAGCTGTATTGTAGACATAATCAGAGAGAAAGTGACACTGAAGGAGCAGCTCGAAGCATGGTGGCTGACCCTGGAAGAAACCTGGGAAGAGGTTATTGGGTCATGTGTGCAGGCTGAAAAGAGTGTTCTCATAACAGTACATTCCACAGATAACCAGAATTTCCTTTCACAGGCACACCTCAGAGCCACAGGCAACCTTATCTGTTGCTAACCAATTCTCTTCAGAGAGGTTGCTCCTCCCAAGACATGCAACAAAGTACATTGGTGCTTTGAGGAAAAAAAGCTGTTTCTTGCTATTTGATTCCTTCTGTGATAGGAGAGACAGAACTTGGTATGTTCTTTGTAAATAAACATAACTGCATCAAATAAATACCTATCACCAATTTCTACTCCCAACTGGCATATCCATAGGGCCCTGAACTTGACCAGCTGCTTCGGTCAAAAGGGGGCAACAGTACCAGTAAATTTGTGTTCTGATGTTTAGTGAGTTTGTCAGGCTCTCTGGAGTGGCTCATGAATGTGAGTGTCAGCTTCAGGGCAGACTGTTACAGACGAGGGCACAAACCCCAAATTGGTTGTGTTCTATAATTAGATTTTGCCAATCGGGTATCAAGTGTGAACTCCACAAACGCTGTAACAGCATTAACATGGAGTTACAGATAGTCCCCTTGGCCACGCCGGGCTATCTTGCCACCCAGGCAAGACTGCCTTTGTGATAGATGGTCCCTTATACCAAAAATCACATCAATATTGAGGTTACTCACAGTCCCAGAGGACCCGTCACTTATCCCAGGTCAATTGTACCTGAGATCTCTCACCAAGGACAACACTTGTAGCCAAACCTGTAATAAACTAACTAAAGATTTATTAACTAGGAAAAAGAAATGAGAGTTATTTATAAGGTTAAAATAGGTAAACATACACTCACAAATGAGTTACAGTCTTAAGTAGTAGGTAATAGAAGCTGCTGTAATATGCAAGTTCTTTATGTCTTCTAGGACTAACTCAAGCTAGAAGCTTGGGGATCCCTTCCTTAAGCTTAGAAATATTGCTCTCTTCAAATTCCAAGCCGCACAGTGATACAGTTGTTTCTGGTCAGGGATTTTTATTCCCTTACCCCAGAGTTCAAACTGTGATGGGACAAGGGTTTGTGCATGTCTCCTCTTAATGAATGTGGGAGGAGCAATCAACAAAGTCTTTTGTCCACTGGTGTTCCACAATGGTTCATCTGGTGTCTATAGGCATTCTTTAGTTGGGGCGGAGATGACACCTCTTGTGATAAACTAGTATTTCACACTTAGTAATGCATTTCTCCAGACTGAGGGGGTTTCCAGTTACAAAGCAAACACTTAAATACTACCTTATAGAATGGGATACAGATATTGTAAGTGAGATTAATGCATGCAGCAACTCGCAAGCATTTCATAAAGTCAAACACTAAATACATCTCTATAAATCTAATGTCCATTTTAACAATACTAACACACAGATGAGCCGGACTGGTTCTCAGCTACGCATTTGTCAGTGTTCAGTGAGGCCTAGGGGCCTTGGTCTGAGCTGACACCTGCTCTGCAACTATCACAAAGTTCTATTTTGATTTTCTCATGAAGGCAATTAAACTCATGAATACTTCAAAATGTATTGAAACAGACACTTTATTTGAATTTAGCCATCATAAAATCCCTTTATTCTATGTAACAAAAAAAAAAAATCATCACCTCTTGGATCTATGTAATATAGTTCTTTTTGCAGGTTCCTCTTGCATTTGTAACCAGTCCTGGGTGGTATCTGTAAATATTGTATATCTTAAATATGTATAAATTCCAATGTATTGGTATGAATTATCACATTTTGAATACAGCCTCATGATTGCTTATCCTGAAACCTTGTGTGGATAACTTTTTTGACTCCCACACTAACAAAATACACTCATATATTTCTAAATACACAAGCCTATACATTGTCCTCATGTCCCTACGTGATACGGAAGTCAATATTGGTAAACTCAAACTGAAGTTAGTGGCAGTAGTACTGACACCAGCTTTGAATTTAGCCCTCCCATGTCTGGTATTTTTTTCCACTGGAATTTTTCAAAGAAAAATAGTTAATTTAAATGTTCACATTGGGAAATAAGTAAATAAGGAAAAATTCAAAAAAAATTAAGGAAGTGTAGAAAAACCTTTTTCTCCCCATTTTTGCCAGCTGGAAAACAGTATCAAAGTATGAAAGGTATGATTTACACACAGATACACACTTCCTCACTTTTTTTGAGTATCTTCCAAATGGTAACAAAAAAAATCATTGCTATGTTATGTCTCACTTAAAAAGAGAGACTATTTAAAAAAGTAACAAAAATTAAAATTTAATTTAATTTAATGCAAGTGTTACTTTCTTCCACTCTAACTTTTCCCTACTTTTCTAAGAAAAGAAAGTAAAAGAAAAAATATAAAATTTGGGGCCAATTTACCCTGAACTGTTTTGCTTTGAATTTTTTTTTTACATGGAAAATTACATTGAAAATGAAATTTTTAATGAAAAAAATTAGTTTTGACATTATGCTGCTTTTAATGAAAAAAGTTTTCTTTAATAATTTCATCCAGCTCTAGTTATATACAAATCTAGTTACAAGGCAAAAAAGAGAGAGCACTGCAGCAGTCTTTAGCCATAAGATTGTCCTGTTTTTGAATCAACCACTTTTTCTAATAGAGAAGATGTATTTGAAACATTCCATAGTTTTTGATCATCTACATGTCAGCTATACAAAAGAGGCAGAGAATGAACTGGTAAATCATCTCTCCTCATGAACCAATAAAAGGTGACAAGACAATTCATTTCACTAAATAGTGTCCCATTGTGATGGATCTGGTATCCTTAGATAAGAAAAGCTGCATATAACATAATGCTCAGGAGAAGGTCATAAGAACTTTATTTTCAAATGCCTCCACCCTTCCTGTACTTTCGAAGATGAGGTTTTGTCTGGACCAGCAGGGGAAAGAGAACCCTCAGCCCCATTAAGGATTGCAAGTCCACTCCCCTCCTCGTGGGTTTGAGGAGGGGGCCTATGTGGCTGATTAGTTAGACAGAAGAGTGCAGCATAATCTTACTGGCTGCTAGACACCCAAGGGGAGAACTTAGAAGAACTTCACCATGCCAGGACATGCTATTCTGTCTTGGGAGAAAAAACTATCCCCCTCCTCTGCTCTCCCCCACCCTCCATGATTAGAGTAAGACCAGGTTGTTGGGTTTTGCTGTAGGCCTTTTCCCTCCCTGCCAGACTGATTGGATGGTACGGGTTTCCTTCACCTTCCTTTTAGCAACCCAGGGACTCAATGGGAATGTTAGGTTATAAAAATTAATTGTTGTCACAACTTGGCAGATGTCCAGCCCAAATAATTGTTCAGGGGGGGCTCTGGTTGACTAATCAACCAGAATTTGGAAGCAGATTAGGAGAAGGCGTGTCCTAAAGAAGGTGGAGAATGGGTTGGAGCTCCTAAGGTCTGGTATAGCAAGGAGACAACCACCTGTTCCCCACCCATTGGGCAAGGCAGTGGGGTCTCAGTAATGATTGAGAGGCCAGGTTCATGGGTGGGGATTGACGGTGACATTCCACCAAGTGGAACCGATTGCAAAGACTGGATGACCTGCACTGGATGCGTTATTGCTGGATAGTTCCCAGATGTTGCTACTCTGAAACCTTAATAAAGTTGTGGCTCACTTAAACCACATTCCTGGTGTCTTTTATTTATTTATTTATTTATTTTTGTCCTCTTGTGGTGTATGGGAAAATAAATGAAAGACTTTTTAAGAACAAAAAGAGTGTGCAAGAGAATAGATATGCCAACATTTTTATGGCTGACCTGGAACAACGCTTCCTCAGCTCTCGTCCACTCATGCCCCTTCTCTACCTACGCTATATTGATGACATCTTCATCATCTGGACCCATGGAAGGGAGACCCTGGAAGAATTCCACCATGATTTCAACAGCTTCCACCCCACCATCAACCTCAGCCTGGACCAATCTACACGGGAGGTCCACTTCCTGGACACCACCGTACAAATAAGTGATGGCCACATTAACACCACCCTATACCGAAAACCCACCGACCGCTATGCCTACCTTCATGCCTCCAGCTTCCACCCCAGTCACACCACACGATCCATCGTCTACAGCCAAGCACTGAGGTACAATCGCATCTGCTCCAACCCCTCAGACAGAGACCAACACCTACAAGATCTTCACCAAGCATTCTCAAAACTACGATACCCACACAAGGAAATAAAGAAACAAATCAACAGAGCCAGACGTGTACCCAGAAGCCTCCTGCTACAAGACAGGCCCAAAAAAGAAACCAACAGAACTCCACTGGCCATCACCTACAGTCCTCAGCTTAAACCTCTCCAACACATCATCAGTGATCTACAACCCATCCTGGACAATGATCCCTCACTTTCACAGACCTTGGGAGGCAGGCCAGTCCTCGCCCACAGACAACCTGCCAACCTTAAGCATATTCTCACCAGCAACCATGCACCGCACCATAACTCTAACTCAGGAACCAACCCATGCAACAAACCTCGATGCCAACTCTGCCCACATATCTACACCAGCAACACCATCACAGGACCTAACCAGATCAGCTACAACATCACCGGTTCATTCACCTGCACGTCCACCAATGTTATATATGCCATCATATCCCAGCAATGCCCCTCTGCTATGTACATTGGCCAAACTGGACAGTCACTACGCAAGAGGATAAATGGACACAAGTCAGATATCAGGAATGGCAATATACAAAAACCTGTAGGAGAACACTTCAACCTCCCTGGCCACACAATAGCAGATGTAAAGGTAGCCATCTTACAGTAAAAAAACTTCAGGACCAGACTCCAAAGAGAAACTGCTGAGCTCCAGTTCATTTGCAAATTTGACACCATCCGATCAGGATTAAACAAAGACTGTGAATGGCTATCCAACTACAGAAGCAGTTTCTCCTCCCTTGGTGTTCACACCTTAACTGCTAGCAGAGCACCTCGCCCTCCCTGATTGAACTAACCTCGTTATCTCCATACTGATTTATACCTGCCTCTGGAGATTTCCATTACTTGCATCTGAAGAAGTGAGGTTCTTACCCACGAAAGCTTATGCTCCCTATACTTCTGTTAGTCTTAAAGGTGCCACAGGACCCTCTGTTACTTTTTACAGATTCAGACTAACACGGCTACCCCTCTGATACAAGAGAATAGAGTCGTGGCTGAGCAGCAATAATCCAACACTGTGAAAACCAAAGCTTTGGTAAATTGACTTCAACACCTTGATTTCTGCTCTTATTGGGTCTGGTTTTCAAAGGTGTTGAGAACTCCCTATTCCTATTTAAATCAGTGAGAGAGGAAGGAGAACAATACCTCTGAAATCAAGCCCATTATGGCCAGTTTATTTATTAGGATTTTTAATTATTAACATTAAGATGGTTTTTATTATAATACTGCATATTTAAAAATATAACTAAACTCTTTGTAGGAAACCAATATTTTGCTACCGTACTATTGTTAGACATGCCAGAATGTTTTCCACCCTTAATAAAATAGCTTTGGCAAATACATACTCATATTTTAACAAACATTTTTCACATTAATATTTACTTGGTATATTACTCTACAAGCTGTTTTCCCCCCTAAATTTGCAGTAACACCACTTTTGCTATAAACCTCAATTTTTACAGGACTGTAATTTACCTATATATTGTGTATGTCTGAAATTTAACATGGATGACCAATAAGTGGCCTGATTTATGTCTCGCCGTCATTGGGTTGCTGGGTTGCACAGGGCATAAGTTCGTACAAAATTTGATGGATGAGCTAAATGCAAGATCATATTTAGATTGCACTGCATTTGCATTTTCAGAAGCTTTGTATTGATTTTCTAATTCAAATTATAGCTTCTACTGTTAAGTAATAGAGAACTGCATAATACATATTAGCAATTACCAATGACCCCAGAAGATTTTGAATGTTGGTATTGAAAGCCATGAAAGTGGCAGTTCTTTATTGCCTTACTATGTTGTAAAGAAAGAAACAATAATTATTGAATTGGAGAACTGGAAATAGCCAATTATTTGGGGATGAAATTAAAACCTGTGCAGACAGCCACCACAAGACCTATGCACCATTTAAGCCCTCCAGTGATATTTAAATCTTAGTTCAGCATCTGCACAGGGTAAATTTCACATCCTGTACATTCAACAGGATTTAAAATGAATAAAATACTATTGTTCGTGGTTCAGTGGTTTCAATGGTTCATGTATCAGGTTCAGATGTTGAATGGATCAATTGACTATTAGCTGAAAAGAATCAGAAACGTAGGTGGCAAGTTAATGTAATTCCTCAAGGACATGTTTGATTTATGTTATCAGTATTTCTGCAATTGAATTAATAGTGGTAGTCTTGAATGTTTATAAGTACAGGAAGATCATGCAGGTATTTTTGAAAGAAATTTCACGTGTGATTATTTTTAAGGTCCTGGAATGTATGAAATTCCTATTTCTGTTGAAAGAACTGAAGATCAATCATTAAGAGGAAAATAGACCTCTATATTTGTGGTATTGTTAAATAAGATAGTGGCTTTTAAAAATGTATAATAGGCTACTAGGGAGAGTTTTTGACTGGCCTTTGTAATGTTGCAAATACATATGTACTGATTGGTTTCTACAACAGTTGGAAAATAATCTAATTCAGGTCTCATGAAAGGTGTTGGGTTGACAGTCCTGGAGACTGAAGTCCCCTATCCGCTAGACTATAGGTACACTACAGGCAGAAGCAGTGGCTACAATCTTTCCCATGCTTGGCCTGCCAATGTTTCTCAATAGAGGATTGGAAGGATTGCTTCTAGGGACACAAAGATAGTTTTATTTCCATTTCCATTCAACCACTTGCTCTCTTCTGAAACTGCCAATAAATGTTTTCATTAGTGCCAATGTTGAAGTGGGTGCTTGTCCATTAGGGACTGGATTAAGAGCATCAGTCACTTCACACAGGCCACTGAAGAGACAACAGATGGGTGTTGTCCTCACTGAAGTCAATGGCAAAACTTCCAGGATGGCACCAGGGTTTCACCCGGTAACATTTGGTTGTTACAGACCTCAGCTGCATTTGGAACCGGTGACGTAAAGATGAAAGGCTCAGTGGCCCACTGTCAGTTCCCTGGGCTAGCCATTTCTCTGTCACTCTCACTGATCTCTACCATTCTGTGCTGTTCACTGAGAGAAGCACTGCAGTGTTTCAGTCAACATTAATTAAGGACCTTCAGTGTTGTATTATCTTTTTATGTTGTATCCATAGTGTGCTAGCTGCTGTACAGAAAATCATGACATGTTCCCATGCCTTAATGGGTTTTCAACTAAGGAGACAACAGGTATAATATAGGGGGCCTGAGAGGTAGCCAAAATAAGACATTTTATCGTAGTTATACGTTACGTTGGCCAAGCACAATCCTTCTTGCATTCGTTGTGTGCTTATTCTTCTCCTGTTGCCAGTACTAGTAGTTGTTGTACTTACTATCAAGTATTTATATTGCAGTAGTGCTAAGGGGCTCTAATCCTGATGGGGCCCCATTTTGCTGTACAAATGCTCATGTAGACAGTAAACTTGTACAAATACATCATTTAAGCAGTAGACTTCAGTTACAAAACATGATCTACTGTATTTTACTAATCGTTTCTTCATATGCTCTCTGGATTCATTAAAGACAATGAGCCTTATTCTCAGCTGGTGTAAATTGGTATAGCTCTATTGAAATATCTGAATTTCCAGAAAAAGCTCTGGCATTGTCAGTGCTGTAGTAAAATAAAACCAAAAAAATAAAAACAAAACCATTCAAAGAAATAGAATAAGAACAATGTTATTGTTGATGCAGTGATAATAAGTGTCATCTATCTGCAAACATTATGGATTACAGCAAATAAAGATAGCAGTCAAAAATTATTAACAGAATTAATTTTAGATTTTGGAACGTTTTACATCGTAATTCAAGGTTATAAGTGAAACCATTTTAATGAAGATAATGTGTATCCTAATTGATTTCATGTTGGTATACTGATTATTTACAGGTTCAAAAAGTCAGACTGATGATTCTCTGAGTAATTACTACTGGAATTAGTAGTAGAAGTAAAAGCATATTCTGAAAGAGGGTAGCTTGAAAAAACAGTATAATTGCTTTACAGAAAGGTGTGGGAGTGGAGTTGTTAACATTCAGTTTTGCAGACATTTGAATGTTAATCTTGGTTTGGGATGGGAGACAAATGTTTGAACACAGTAACACACTGCTGAACATGGATGTGTTAATATTCATTTATAAAGTCTGAATGATGGAGAAGCACTAAGTAAAAATGCCACCTCTCCATCTCAATGGGTGAGGGAACTTGATTCGGCCAGCAGCGAAGGGGTAAATCCCCAGCAGCAAGAGAAGGAAACACTTGCTGAGTGACGCCACGTAGCTCCTCCTCCCCAGAGTCTCTGACACCCATTGGCCAGTTGGGGTGGGGGTAGGGTGCTGATTGACCAACATTCCCCAGTTCCCAGGATTTAATCTGGAGCAAGGACCATGTGGACCCTCTTTCAGCTCCGTTTCAGCAACCTCACCCTGAACTAGGAATGGGACTCCAGCCTGACAGATGATGTGGGTCTAGCTGATCACCCATTTGGAGGTCAGGAAGGAATTTTTTCACTCTTAGGAACAATTGGCAGAGGCCCAGAGGAGTTTTTTCACCTTCCTCACAGCATCTTCAAGCCACAGTGCATTAAGTAGGAATGTGCTTGGTACCTAGCTGAAGTATTTTTCTTAAGTTGTGAATTCGTCGCAACTTTCAGCTTGTTTCCAGTGAGGTAAAAAGGATAAAATGAATGGTTCCCAGAGGTAAAAGGCCTGTGATTTTACTAATGGGCCTTAGCCTCATGGGATAGGGTGAGACTTTATGGCCCTTGGAGACTGAAGTTCCCTATCCTTCTGCACCCTCTATCCCCGTCATGGGGGGTGGTGAGCTGAGTCCTGGATAGTAGGCTGAGGTGAGCCTTCTGCCATTTATGGGTTATGTGGTAAGAGCCCCTTAACTCCATGTTTGTTTAATAAAAGTTATGGCCTGCCACTTACAATCCATCCATGTGTCTTAGCTACTGTGTCTGGATCAAATACTGGCTACTTGAGTTCTGGATAAAACTTAACCACTATGCTCTCCACCAAATATACTCTAAACCACCATTTGTATTTGTGTTTTAAAAAAGGAACCAAGGTATAATGACAAAGATTTCCTAACCCTGAATAGCAAGAAAATGTTTTTGTCCTAAATGAAGATGAAAGAATTACAAATGGACAGCAAGAACAAAAAACAAAAGCCAACTGACTAACTTCCATTGAAGGAAGAATTAGGCTTTAGTATACACATAGATTTCATTTCAAAGGAATAAGAAAAAATCCAAATAGCACAACTTAGACCTGGATCTAAATATCTGTAGCTTTGGAACGTAACAGTGTGTTCAGAAAGATGTCAATAGAATGTAGAAATGCCTGGAAAATATTTACTCAATATTTTTCAGGGTTTTAAATTGTTAACTAAATGGAACCACTTCTACATTCCTTTTTTGTATCCACAATTAGAGCTGTGCGGATAATGGATTATTATCATTATTATAATATTTTATTTTTTATTTCATTCAAAAGAAATTTTTTGAAATTTTCAGCAAATCAAAAAAAAAATAATTTGGGGTCAAATGAAACATTTTGTTTGAACTGAACTGAAATGTTTCAATTTAATTTTGAGCATTTTTAACATTTTGAAGCAAAATGGAAGGAAATTTTCAAACAAAAAGCCATGTTGAACTGAAAAATTGAAATGTTTCATTTTAATAATTAAATGAAATGAAACATTTTGACTTTGCTGAATGTTTGTTTGTTTTTGTTTGGTCATAAACAGTTCAGCAAATCCAACACAAATTCCATAAACATTTCAGTTATGGAATCTGCATTTTTCACCAACAAACAGTTTTGGTTCTACTTACCTGAATAACTCACATATGAAATAGTTATTAATTATAAATCCGAATTACATTGCTTGTGTTTTATATGACCTGGGCATGCAGCTTGCGGTTACTAAAGAGGATTTTAATATTAAATACTGTAAACTGGGGACCTGAATGAATATCCTCTCTGGTTAAATATAAGTGACTGTTTATACTAAACTTTAAATCAGTGTTCATTTACTATTTAAATACATTTTTAATTAGTACCCTTATAGGTTATTTTCCCCTTATTACATCATCGTATTAAAAGCTATCTATTCAACACTCTATATTATAGTTTGAGGGGAAAGCTGGTAACAGAAAGATGCATTACTAAAACAACTAAATATTGGACATATTCCAACTGCCTGTCTTTCAAAATGTTCACATTTAATATAATTTTGAGTAAAAATGAGGAGGATGTGTGTGTGTGTTTTAAATTGAAATGGGGGAGGGAGGTCTAGAATGAAACTGAGGAGGGTAGGTGTATGTTTTAGAATGTAATTGGTTTCTTTGGGGTGGGGTCTTTTGGAATGAAATGCTAATGGAAGGAAATGGTTGAAATGGTGGTGCTGGTAGGGGAATGCAGAGAGGGAATATAATGATATAGTCTCTCCATATACCCCTCACTAGCTCTGCCCTCCCCGTCCCCCACCTCTGCATCTCTCTGTATATTTATTTAAATTTCTCTTTGTGTCTTTAGGTACTTTTATGCAGTTATGCATCTCTAAAGTTTACTGCTTTACCCTATATCAGGATATTGACAGGTACGGGTCGCAATACTTACCAACTACTTTACTTAGGGCTATTGTGGAATTAATTAATTTAATGCAGTGCTTTGTATATATACCTCTCCCAAAATGGTAAGAACTTGTAAAATTAGATGCTACATGCCTCAAAATGGGCAGCTAATCACGGAGATCCCAAAAATTAGTGGATGCTTTTCCAAATTTTTGTCCTAAACACTCTTTCTCTGCCTCAGTTTCCCATCTGTAAATTCAGGATAATACAAATTTCTTACCTTACAAGAGAGTTGTGAAGGAAAAATTGCACAAGCAACCTTAATTCTATCATTTCCTAATTTTTGAATGCTTCACTTTACAACTTAATATTCTTTTAATGTTAATACAGCTCTTTTGTATGTAATATTTATTATTTTAAAATAATGCGGGGACATTCACTCCACCTGGTTTCTGTGTGTTTCAGAACATTGCAAAACTATGTTTTCTATGGGAGATCCCATATTAGCATACAAAAGATTTTTTTTTTCTTATGGAGACCATCAGTCAAAAAGAGACCAATTTTTAGACATCATGTGAAGTTATCAAAGTATTCAGCTGTGCCCTGGGAATGAATCATGCAGTGTAGGTTGACATCCAAGATAACAAATGCTGCTAGGAGAATATGAATAGACCTTTCATGTTTCACATGGATATGAATTTAGATATATATAGAGACTGCATGTCAAAAGAAAAAAAAAGAAGAAAGTGATTTTGACATCACTCATAAGGGAATTCAGTGTTGTTCTGAATAAGTTTGAGGAAGGACTGCATACTGACAGACAGTACTGATAAAATTATTCATGTTTGTATTGAATTGATTAAACCCTTCATGTATAAATTTAGATGGATTGGTTGTGGAATTTCCATTTTGCTGGACCAGTATGCAGCACAATCCAGGGACATTGCCACCACCATTGCTTTTTCACAATGCAATATTAGCCTGAGGAACTCATTGCCACAAGGTGTAATGGAGGCCAAAAAATTTAAGGATTCAAAAAGAGTTACATATTTCTATGAGATAGCACTACAGATTTAAATGGGATATAAACTTATGATTCAGCATGCAAACCAAGTCCTGACTATCTGGAATTAGGATGAAACCTCCCCTAAAGACGAATTATACCATAATTGTCCATTATACTATTTCGGTGAGAGGCAAAATACTGGACTACATGGGCCACTGTTGTCATCTGATATGGCAATTTCTATGCTGCTATGCACCCACATTAATCCTACAGTGAAATGCTAGGAGATTTTTCTCTAGTACCTGTCAAAATGATTATATTGCAAAAATGCATCAAATACCAGGTGTAGCCTTGCTTTGTCTTTCAGTAGAATTGAAGTGATTGACCCCTATATCTCAGATGTAGGGAAATGACTGTTTCTGTTTATATTGTGCCAACACCAGTCTTTCTCTGTCCCCATTACCTCATCATCTGATGAAAAGATATCACCAGTCATTTCTTGTTTTTGTTTGCTAGATCAATGCTGGGGATAAAACCTGGCTCAAAAACTGCAGGAGAGTAACAGTGTTTTAGCATCTAGTCTCTGGAATGGAAGGATGCAAAAATTGGAGAGGTAAACAAGGTCTGCTACATAGTTTAATATATGGTCATGATGAGGAAAATGACTGCGTGAAACTGGAGTATTACAGATATGCTCACTGTGTATATTCTGAGTTTAAGTCCTTGCTTTAGTAACAAAAGGAAGTTATTAGTTTTTGTTTTTCTCCCCTTAACCAATGCAGAATCAATATAGCTATGGCGAAATAATAGGGATGCTTCTATTCTGACACGGTACATAATGTACTTTTCAACTAAGTTTCAATTGAAGAATCTTCATTATTTATGATAATGTGGGACCATGAAGAACCCCGGTTGACTTTCAGAGCCTATGCTGAGTTTTCAATTTTTTTCAACCTTCTTTAACTCTAAATACATTTGAGCACTTCTAAGATGGATGTTACTGAGAAACAATAACTGAACACCAATTATGCCATAATTAGAGCATAGCCTATAATAATAATAATAATATATGGAGATATCCTATCTCCTAGAACTGGAAGGGACCCTGAAAGGTCATTGAGTCCCTAAGTGGCCCCCTCAAGGATTGAACTCACAACCCTGGGTTTAGCAGGCCAATGCTCAAACCACTGAGCTCAAACCTCTCCCTCCCTCTAAATGTGCCACATTACCTTAGCTGCAGTCAATTGCCATACATTATGAGTACATACAGTACAAATCTGAAGATTACTTTGGATTATACATTTTCTCTAAAGAAACTACATTGCTAATCTGTGCCTCTGGTATGTAACAGGGGAGATTTGATTTATTTCTAAGGTCTCAGCACTTAGGCCTGGTCTACACTAGGCGTTTATGTCGAAGTTAGCGCCGTTAAATCGAATTAACCCTGCACCCGTCCACACTGCGATGCTATTTAGTTCGACATAGAGGTCTCTTTAATTCGACTTCTGTACTCCTCCCCGACGAGGGGAGTAGCGCTAAATTCGACATGGCCATGTCGAATTAGGCTAGGTGTGGATGGAAATCGACGCTAATAGCTCCGGGAGCTATCCCACAGTGCACCACTCTGTTGACGCTCTGGACAGCAGTGCGAGCTCGGATGCTCTGACCAGCCACACAGGAAAAGCCCCGGGAAAATTTGAATTTGAATTCCTTTTCCTGTCTGGCCAGTTTGAATCTCATTTCCTGTCTGGACATCGTGGCGAGCACAGCAGCACTGGCAACGATGCAGAGCTCTCCAGCAGTGATGGCCGTGCATTCTGGGAATAGAAAGAGAGCCCCAGCATGGACTGATCGTGAAGTCTTGGATCTCATCGCTGTGTGGGGCGATGAGTCCGTGCTTTCCGAGCTGCGATCCAAAAGAAGGAATGCAAAGATCTACGAGAAGATCTCTAAAGACATGGCAGAGAGAGGATACAGCCGGGATGCAACGCAGTGCCGCGTGAAAATCAAGGAGCTGAGACAAGGCTACCAGAAGACCAAAGAGGCAAACGGACGCTCCGGATCCCATCCCCAGACATCCCGTTTCTACGAGGCACTGCATTCCATCCTCGGTGCTGCCGCCACCACTACCCCACCAGTGACCGTGGACTCTGAGGATGGGATACTGTCCACGGCCGGTTCCTCGGACATGTTAGGGGACGGGGAAGATGAGGAAGGAGATGAGGAGGGCGAGGCAGTCGGCAGCTCTCACAACGCTGATTTCCCCGACAGCCAGGATCTCTTCATCACCCTTACAGAGATCCCCTACGAAGCGTCCCCAGCCGTTACCCCGGACACAGAATCTGGTGAAGGATCAGCCAGTAAGTGTTGTAAACATCTAAACATTTATTTTTAACAAAACAGGAATATTAACAATTAAAAGAATGGGTTGTTCATGATTAGTGTGCCCTAGGCGCTTAACGGTTTAGTAAGGGGCAGTGCAAGTTTTGAAAAGAAATCTAGCAATGTCCGGTTTTCAGTGATTGTCCAGCACAAGCCGCTCTACTGTTTATTCCCTGCTACTGCAGCTACAGTAAAATGCGGTCTATGTGTCCGGGGATAGAGCAGTAATCCTCCTAGGACATCTCGATGAAGCTCTCCTGGAGGTAACTTGAAAGCCGTTGCATGAGGTTCTTGGGGAGAGCGGCCTTATTGGGTCCTCCGAAGTACGACACGTTGCCGCGCCACGAGATTATCAAGTACTCGGGGATCATTGCTCTGCACAGCAGGGCGGCATATGGCCCTGGTCTTTGGAGGCTTTCCCGGAGCATTCTCTCTTTGTCGCTCTCGGAGATCCTCATCAGGGTGATGTCGGCCATGGTGACCTGCTTTTAATTAGGTAGGGGAATGTTAGTGTTGGGACTGCTTTCCCGTTCCTTTACAGAACTGTAACCGCTGGTTTGCAGCCACGCGGTGGAGGCGGGAGAGGGGCAGCCGAAAGGGATCGTTCCCGGGGACAGCCGCGAGGGGGTGGGACAGGGGCAGAGTTCCCGCTTGCCGGATTGCTGGCAGCAGGGACTGACATTGATTTAAATGTGAAATGAGGCCAGTGGTAATATAAAAGTTTTAAACTGCCACAAGTGTACGGCTTACCATGTCTGCCTGCAACAGAAATTCCGTTGTGCTGCCTCGCTTCTCAAATGTGCTGTTCAAGACCCCAGGCACTGAATGCGAAGGCCGAGAATTCGACCTTGTGCTGAGTGCGCATGTGAAAGGTGCTGTGCATGGTCTTGTTCACAGAGAAAGACTATGTTCTTTGTTCACAACTACATTTATCTTTCTGAGGAATTCACTCCCTTTTTCCCATTTCCACAGCCCCGTCTGCGACTGTCTCACAACCTAGCCTGGAATCACACTCCCAGAGGCTAGCGCGGATTAGGCGTAGGAAGAAGAGGACACGGGAGGACATGTTCTCTGAGCTTATGGCCTCTTCCCAAGCCCAGGCAGCACAGCAGACCCAGTGGCGGGAGAACTTGACCCGAATGCACCAAGCCAACATGGATCGGGAGGAGAGGTGGCGGCAGGAAGACCAGCAGGCGACTCAAACGCTGCTTGGACTACTGAGGGAGCAAACGGACACGCTCCGGCGCCTTGTGGATGTTCTGCAGGAACGGAGGCAGGAGGACAGAGCCCCGCTGCAGTCCATCTCTAACCGCCCTCCCCCGCCACCAAGTCCCATACCCACCTCACCCAAAGTGCAAAGAAGGAGAGGCGGCAGAGTCCCTGCTAAGTCTCACTCCACCCCTGCAGAGAGCTCTAGTAGCAGAAGGCTCTCATTTCCCAAAATTTGAAAAGTTCTTTCCTTCCCGCCTGACACAAGCCCCCGTCCAAGTTTCACCTCCCAATGCCATGTGTAGTTGATAATAAAAAATTCGTTTCTGTTAACTACTGTTTCAATCATGTTCTTTTGGAGAAGGAGGGGAAAGGGGGTTGGTAATTGGACAGGACAGTCTCCTTTGGCAGGGTACATAGTCGGGGGCAGGCACAGCAGCAGGGCACATACACAGTGCAGTGATGATGTGACTAGTTGCCCCGGTTAATCTGGGAGGTTGTTTTGATGTAATGTTGGGGGGGGGGTGGGTTGCTCTGTGACTTTGTGGCGGGGGAGGGCAGTTACAGATCTTAAGCGCCGGTCCTTAGGCAGGATCACAGAGCCACACAGCATGGGATCTGTAACCGTCCTCCCCCTGCCACAAAGTCAAATAGACCCCCCATACACACAGTCCCGATCAGGAGGGTTGACAGGCTCCATTGAAACAAGCATCCCACCGCAGCGGAGCCTGTCAATCCTTGAGTTTAGAAGCTGCATTCGCGTCACAACACTACACCCGCCCCGCACCACCGTCTGCGTCCCAGTTTTAAAAAATTCCCGCGAAAACAGTATTAAAGAAAACGGTGTGCTTTAACAAAGTAGAACTATTTTTATTTCGACACGTGTGTTGGAGGGGGGGTGAAGGGGGTATGTAACTGGATAGGATAGTCAACATTACCTGGCTAAAGAAACGGGGGCAGGTTTAGCTTCTCAGTACACAAACTATAAAGTCACAGGTTACCCTGCTCACTCAGGAACTTTGCTTTCAAAGCCTCCCGGATGCACAGCGCTTCCCGCTGGTCTCTTCTAATCGCCCGGCTGTCTGGCTGTGAGTAATCACCAGCCAGGCTATTTTCCTCAACCTCCCACCCCGCCATAAAGGTCTCCCCCTTGCTCTCACAGAGATTGTGGAGCACACAGCAAGCTGCTATAACAATGGGGATATTGGTTTCGCTGAGATCACAGCGAGTCAGTAAGCTTCTCCATCTCCCCTTGAGACGGCCAAAAGCACACTCCACCACCATTCTGCACTTGCTCAGCCGGTAGTTGAAGAGTTCTTTTTCAGTGTCCAGGGCGCCAGTATAGGGCTTCATGAGCCAGGGCATTAGCGGGTAGGCTGGGTCCCCGAGGATGACTATAGGCATCTCCACATCCCCAACAGTTATTTTGTGGTCCGGGAAGTAAATACCTTGTTGCAGCCGTCTAAACAGACCAGAGTTCCTGAAAACACGAGCGTCATGAACCTTGCCCGGCCATCCCACGTAGATGTTGGTAAAACGTCCCCTGTGGTCCACCAGTGCTTGCAGCACCATGGAAAAGTATCCCTTTCGGTTAATGTACTGGGTGGCCTGGTGGTCCGGTGCCAGGATAGGGATGTGAGTTCCATCTATGGCCCCACCGCAGTTTGGGAATCCCATCGCTGCGAAGCCATCTATGATCGCCTCCACGTTTCCCAGGGTCACTACCTTTGGCAGCAGTACATCAACGATTGCCTTCGCTACTTGCATCACAACAACCCCCACGGTAGATTTGCCCACCCCAAACTGGTTCGCGACTGACCGGTAGCTGTCTGGCGTTGCAAGCTTCCAGAGGGCTATGGCCACTCGCTTCTGTACACTCAGTGCAGCTCGCAAGCGGGTGTCACTGCGCTTCAGGGCAGGGGACAGCAACTCACAAAGTTCCAGGAAAGTTCCCTTCCGCATGCGAAAGTTTCGCAGCCACTGGGATTCATCCCAGACCTGCAGCACTATGCGGTCCCACCACTCAGTGCTTGTTTCCCGTGCCCAGAATCGCCGTTCCACGGCATCAACATGACCCATTGCCACTGTGATGTCCTCGGCGCTGGGTCGCCTGCTTTCTGACAGGTCTGTGCTACTCTCAGACTTCAGGACATCACCGCGGTGCCGTAGCCTCCTCGCCTGACTTTTCTGCATCTGCCTCAGGGAAACCTTTATGATAAGCTGCGAGACGTTGAGAGCGGCCACAACTGCAGCGATGGTCGCAGCGGGCTCCATGCTCGGAGTACAGTGGCGTCCGCGCTGTCAATGACTGGAAAAGCGCGCGAACTGTTTTCCCGCCGGCGCTTTCAGGGAGGGAGGGCGGGAGTGATGGACGGATGACGACAGTTTCCCAAAAGCACCCTCGACTCATTTTGTTACTCAGAAGGCATTGCCGGCTACACCCAGAATTCCAATGGGCAGAGGGGACTGCGGGAACTGTGGGATAGCTGACCACAGTGCACCGCTTCGAATGTCGACGCTATCACCGTTAGTGTGGACGCACAAAGTCGAATTACTGTCCTTAGTGTGGACACACACGTTCGACTTTGCAATATCGATTACAAAAATTCGATGCAAGTAAAATCGAACTACTCTCGTAGTGTAGACAAGGCCTTAGGACACCTGCCAACAAGGGATTTGAGCCACTCTGAGTGGATGTTCCAATACCAGTAACTACATCTCATTTCCTTTCTGTTCATGGGCAAGACTGGAAGCTCCTCACAGCTACTGCTGCTGCTTGTTTCAATTACGTGCTGGTTACCACTATGTTTCTGTCATATAAAGTGGCATAGCGTATATACTCTTCAATATCAGTCTGCCATGTGGATATCATTCTGTGGATTTATTGCTGTTTTCTGACATTGATAACTTCAGAATCTCAAATTTAGCAGGGTTCAGCTGTGTGCTGCAATTTTAACAAACTAAAAGTCAGTCGGACAGTATCTAAAGAAAAAAGTGTAATATATATTATTGATATTTTAAAGTTAGTTACGTTTGGCATTAGATTTGCTGCCAAAGGAAAGTGGTTTGAGTAGCAGTTATTCAAAGAAGTGGCAAAACCAGCAATTATGTCTTCAAGGTGCTTAGCACAACAGATCCCAATTGGGGCTAGTTGCTACTAGAGTATAAATATTAAATGTGAATAAATATCTGTTTCCTTACTCCCTGAGCTGGGATCACAGCACAATTAGCATGCTCAGCCCAGGGGAATGGGAGAGACAAGTTGAAACTATATTTATATTACTCTTCAGTGCCCTCCTTTGATTGGCACATGGAGTAACACTGCTAGCTCCAGTGTATCCGGCAGGGTAGTTGTAAGGCACCTGAGTGTTGTGGGGGCATGAAGAGAATCATAGAATTGTAGGATTGGAAGGGAGCTCAAGAGGTCTTCTAGTTCAGTTCCCTGCACTCAGGCAGGACTAAGTATTATCTAGACCATCTGTGACAGGTGTTTGTCTAACCTGCTCTTAAAAATCTCTACTAACAGAGATGCAACAGCCTCCCTAAGCAATTTATTCTAGTGCTTAACCACCCTGATAGATAGGAAGTTTTTCCTAATGTTCAACCTAAACCACCCATTGTTTCTTGTCCTATCCTCAGAAGTTAGAGAACAATTTTTCTCCCTCCTCTTTGTAACAACCTTTTATGTACTTGAAAGCTTATCATTTTCCATTTTGTATGTGTGCAACTGATTGTTCCTTCCTAAGTAGAGTACTTTGCATTTGTCCTTATTGAATTTCATTCAGACCATTTCTCTAGTTTGTCCAGATCATTTTGAATTTTAATCCTATCCCCCAAAGCACTTGGTATCATCCACAAACTAATCCTATCCCGCCCAGCTTGGTATCAATGACAAACTTTATAAGTGTAGTCGCTGTGCGATTATCTAAATCATTGATGAAGATATTGAACAGACTTGATCCCTGCAGGACCCCACTTGATATGCTCTTCCAGCTTGACTGTGAACCACTGATAACTTTTCTCTGGCAAGGGTTTGCCAACCAATTATGCACCCACCTTATAGTAGCTCCATCTAGGTTGTATTTCCCTAGTTTGTTTATGACAAAGTCATGAGAGACAGTATTAAAAGCCTTACTAAAATCATGATATACCACATCTACCACTTCCCCCTTATCCACAAGACTTGTTATCTTGTCAAAGAAAGCCATTAGGTTGGTTTGATACGATTTGTTCTTGACAAATCCATGGTGACTGTTACTTATCACTTTATTAACTTCTAGGTGTTTGCAATTTGATTGCTTAATTATTTGCTCCATTATCTTTCCAGGTATTGAAGTTAAGCTGACTGGTATGTAATTCCTCAGAATGGCCTTATTCCCCTTTTATAGATTGGCACTATATTTGCCCTTTTTCAGTCCTCTGGAATCTCTCTCATCTTCCATGTCTTTTCAAAGATAATTGCTAATGGCTCAGATATCTCCTCAGTCAGCTCCTTGAGTATTCTAGGATGTATTTTGTCAGGCCCTAGTGACTTGAAGACATCTAACTTGTCTAAGTAATATTAACTTGTTCTTTTCCTATTTTATCCTCTGATCCTACTTCATTTTCACTGGCATTCATTAAGTTAGATGTCCAATTGCTACTAAACTTTTTGCTAAAAACTGAAACAAAAAAGTCAGTCAGCACTTCTGCCATTTCCACATTTTCTGTTATTGTTTTTTCTCCCTCATTGAGTAAAGGGTGTCCCCTGTCCTTGGTCTTCCTCGTCCTTTTAATGTATTTGTAGAATGTTTTTTTGTTACCCTTTATGTCTCTATCTAGTTTGATCTCACTTTGTGCCTTGGCCTTTCTATTTTTGTCTCTGCATACTTGTGTTATTTGTTTATATTCATCCTTTGTAATTTGACTTAGTTTCTACTTTTTGTGGGACTCTTTTTCGAGTTTCAGATCATTGAAGACCTCCTGGTCAACCCAGGGTGGTCTCTTGCCATACTTCCTATCTTTCCTGTGCAGTGGGATAGTTTGCTCTTGTGCCCTTAATAATGTGTCTTTGAAAAACTGCCAACTCTCTTGAACTATTTTTGCCATTAGACTTGTTTCCCATAGAAGGAACCATGCCTGGGGGAAATCCCTACAACAAGAAAATAGCCTGATAAAACTATCTTTGGGGCATTTGAAATTCCCTTTGAAGGTCTACTCATACAAAATGTTTCAACAAAGTAATAGAAGATTTCTGAACACTGTAATATTCATGGTTTTACAGAAAACACTAATAATTGAGCTGGGCCTCTTAGGTCCACTGAATCTGTATCAGACTTAATATTAGAGAGTCAGTAAGATAGGAAGTGTTCTAGTTGGCTCAGTGATCCAAAGGTAAATGTAGGTGTAAATGCAGACTGCACTGCCTCAGCAAATCATTCTTTCTCATGACATATACAGCAGTACATTCTCATGGAAACAAGCCTGGGGAAAAAGGACTACAATGATGGATTATTTAACAGATCTTCTTAAAATCCTAACTTTGCACCAAAGCTACATTTTAAGAAGCAGGAGTTGGACTCCTTCCTAAATTTAGTTTGACTTCTGAGCGGTACTCTAAAATATTTAAAGTTATCTTTTCAATTAAGAATTTTGCTTCTTAATTTTCAATATTAAGGGTTTGGGTTTTTTTAAATGCACTATAGTTGAAGAGGGCATTCTGTTACAGATGTCAACCCTTCTCACCACACTACTTTCAAAGCCTCTCATTTATGTTCTGGGCATCTAAAATATTGTCATTGGTTGCAGGGGCATGCACAAGGGGGAACAAGCAGGGGCACAGGCCCCCCAATAATTGTCAAGGGCTCGGAACTTCTCTGACTCTGGGGCTGCAGAGGCAGGAAAGAGCGATTTCCTTCCTAGGGGGAGGGAGATAGAGTGAGTTCCTACTGGGGTTGTGAGGAGGGAAGAGCAAGCTCCTGCCAGGGAAGGGGAAAGAGAAAGCTCTTGTCGGGGTCAGGGTGGTGGGGAGCAGCAAGCTCCTTGGGGGGTGGGGGGGAACACACATATTTTAACCCATTTACACCAACGGAGGATCTGGTTCTGTATCAGTAAGGATGTACAATCATCACACAACCCAGTGCTTTAAGAATTTGGAATTATGTGGACTCTTAATTAAATGAAAATGTTAAATGAAACTCTTCCCTATTATGGTTTTTATTTGTTGTTAACTATGTGTCTTTAAAGTTTTGTTTTCTGTTTTGTTTTCTCTTTGACAGCTCCTTCAGGCTGGAAGGAATATCTACATTTGGAGGCATATCAGTTATTTCTTTGATGTCGGATTCGTCATTGTGACTTCTTGCAGGCCAGATCTGATGAAAGTAATGAGGAACCTGACCCTCCTTGGAGCATGGAAGCCCTTAGAGTCAGAGCACAACTAATCACTGGTGTAATCTGCATGAAATCATCTGCCTCAGATCTGACAGCTACGAGCTGAGCCCTGACAAAAGCCACAGCCTTAAATTCTGTTCACTCAGAAAGAAGAATAAAGAGGACTAAATACCTTGCCCCATGACAGAAACAACTGTCTCCAAGCCTGACACTTGAGAAGTTCAGTACTGAGCAATTAGAGTAACAAACAATAAATCAATTTTTCATGCGGTCCAGCCAGCATCCAAAAATATTTAAATATGTAGCCAAAAGGAAACATGAAGCACTTAAGTGATTGCAGGAAAAGCAATGCATGTACTACAACAGAGGAATATTGCTTTTTGTGGGGAAAGAAGACCTCTGCCATCCCTTGTACATATTCAAAGCCATAGAAGAACGGAGCTCCAGTGATGCTAAAATGTTTGAAAGAATGTTGTCTCCTGTTCTCCACCCAAATCTGAAGGAAAAAATTAGCTGTTACAGATTGCATCTCAATGCACTTCTAATATTTGCACTGTCACTTCCATTCAGGGTAATGATGTGTGCCATCATTTGCACAGATGGCCCCATGAGATTTTAGACCGCAACAAGCTGTATCTTGCAGGGGCTCCAAAAGGAATTAAAAAGTAAAAAGCTGAAGAAAAGGAATGCTCTCTTACAGTGAGAATTTCTCCCCACAGGAAAATAGTCCTTCTTAAGATTAAAAAAAATATGTATATGAGAAAAGCATCAACGTGATAAAGTGGATTTAAAAAGGGATCTAAAATTTTTTTTAATGAAATTCATTTTATATCATAGTAACAGCCAAGAGATTGAACTATACACCCAGAATGTTCCTGTTGGACATTGACAGTATCCTCCTAGAAAATATTAAAGAAAAAAGTCATTTGTAATATGTATTTGACATATAATAATTTTTATAGCCATTTATCTATGCTTCATGAAGAAATGTAAAAGACAAACAGCATTTTCAGTTTATTTTTCTAAATAAATGTGTTGTTTGTATTATTTGCAGTCACTTATTTTAGATGGTTTTCATTACCCCAAAAAAGGATTTAAAGATGGAACCAAAACATAGCAACTGTTTTGCCATGTTAAATCGTAACGATTTGCAGACTGAAAGCTTTAATATAAATATTATAATTTGTAAAATTATAAAGTATATTTATACTGCAAATATGTATGGAAAACAAGAAGAGGAGGTATTTTAACTCTTAGTTTCAGTACATAGGTTATTTTGATAGTCACATGAACGAATGTGAAGTTATATAATTGGTACAGGTTTTTTTCTGTAATAATATGTTGTAGCAAATGAAGATTCAGCTGCCTAGGAATTCAGAGAATAATTCTAATGTTCATGATTTTCCAAAATTACACACACTCCCCTTGTCAAGTGATTCACTTCATCCAGGAACCACTTTTTTCATACTGTAACATACTCACAAGGCCATTAAAGATGCCGCTATTTGGTCAAGAGGAATTTGGAAACCTAAGGGGTAAGAGAGATTGATCATTACAATCATCCACAGATTTTCATTTAGGAACAGTCATTGTATCTGTCTAATGGAGTATTTTGTTATCAAGTCATTGAACACATTGATTCTAGAGCTGTTTTGAATAAAAATATATATTTTCCTTTTTTTCATTATCCTCTAGCCTGTGTGTAATTTTAAGAGAAAAAGCAAAGCATGTGATATCAATTCTCTTACTTTAACCATCAGCTTTAATCTAAACAGGCTTTTCTTTATTCCCTTTGCTCTTGAGGAACATACTAATTAAGTGTTCAGTAGGGGAAAAGTGTTCTTTCAAAAATGATCTCCTCTAATATATAGTTGAATTTGAAATGGGTAAATAACTTAGTACTCGTGCTCTATTCTAACGTACTAACAAACGTGTATATGCTTCACCCCTTCTTATGGATGAAATGACAGAACTGCTGAAGTGTGTGCTTGAACCCCTGTTACTGCTATAGATGATAAAGTACCTGGGCTTTGGGAGAAGACAGATCTGAGTTCTGTCTCACTTAAAACTGTGAAGCCATGGGTAGCCACAGTTGGTGATTGAATGATTCATTGCAAAAAAAAAATCAAATCAATTTTAGCCCTATTTGATAGTATCTGTGATATTTATGAATGTGTTAGTTATTTGTCATTACTGAAAAGTGGCCTGATCCTGTGACCTGGGGAAGGCCCCCCATCTCCACCGGTGTCAACAAGAGATGAGATCTCTGAGCACAGCTGAGTCACGACCTTAGTTCACACATACAATTTTAGCTGAAGGTTGACTCATAGACAAGTTGCTATGAATATTCACAGATTTGTCATTTGCACTGTAGAGCCGGTCACCTAAGTCACAGATACTCACAGACTTTTAAGGCCAGACGGGACCATCATGATCATCTAGTCCAGGGGTGGGCAAACTATGGCCCGTGGACCGGATCTGGCCCATCAGGACTTTGGATCCAGCCATGGGATTGCCACCCCCGTGGCTCCAAGAGGCTAAGGCAGGCTCCTTGCCTACCCTGGCCCCATGCCGCTCCCAGAAGCGGCTGGCACCACGTCCCTGTGACCCCTGAGGGATAGCGGGAGCAGAGGGCTGCGCGCGCTGCGCTGACCTGCGGGTACTTCCCCCGAAGCTTCCATTGGCCGCGGTCTCCCGTTCCCGGACAGTGGGAGCTGCGGTGATCCACAGCCAATGGGAGCTTCGGGGGAGATACCCGTGGGGGAGGGCAGCACACGGAGCCCTCTGCCCCAGGGGCCAGAGGGATGTGGTGCCGGCCACTTCCGGGAGCAGCAAGGGGCCAGGGCAGGCAGGGAGCCTGCCTTAGCCCTGCTGCGTGCCACTGCCACCCCAGAGCTGCTCAAGGTAAGTGGCGCCGGGCTGGAGCCTGCACTCCAAACCCCTCCTGCACCCCAATCCCTTGCCCTAAGCTCTCTGCCATACCCCTCTTGCACCACAACCCCCTCCCCTGAGCCCCTGCCGCACCCCGCAGCCTTCCTGCACCCCAAGCCCCTGTCCTGAGTCCTGCCGCACCCCTCCTGCACCCCAACCCCTTGCCCTGAGCCCCCTGCTGCACGCCGCACCTCTTCTGCACCCTAACCCCCTGCCTTGATCCCCCTCCCGCACCCCAACCCTCTGCCCCCGAGCCCCCTTGTACATCCCGCACCCCTCCTGCACCCCAACCCCTTGACAGGACCCCCTTCCTGCACACTGCACCCCCTCCCACACCCCACACCCCAACCCCTTCCCCCAGCCCTACATTTATGGCCCTGCATGCAATTTCCCCATTTAGATGTGCCCCTCGGGCCAAAAAGTTTGCCCACCCCGATCTAGTCTGACCTCCTGCACTTTTTAGGCCACAGAATCTCACCCACCCACTCCTGTAATAGATCGCTTACCTCTGGCTGAGTCAATGAAGTCCTGAAATCATGATTTAAAGACTTCAAGATACAGAGAATTTACCATTTACGCTAGTTTAAACCTGCAAGTGACCCGTGCCCCATACTGCAGAGCAAAGCAAAAAAACCCCAGGGCCTCTGCAGTCTGACCCAGAGGAAAATTCCTTCCCAATCCCAAATATGGTGATCAGTTAGATTCTGAGTATGTGGACAAGACCCACCAGCCAGACACCCAAGAAAGAATTCTCTGTAATAAATCAGAGCCCCATGTACTGTCCCATAACCAGCTATGGGAGATATTTCCTGCTAGCAGTCACAGATCAGCTACATGCCATTGTAGGCAATCTTATCATACCATCCCCTCCATAAACCTATCAAGCTCAGTCTTGAAGTCAGTTAGGTTTTTTGCCTCCACTGTCCCCTTGGAAGGCTGTTCCAAAACTTCACTCCGCTGATCATTAGAAGCAGTTGTCTAATTTCAAGCCTAAACTCATTGATGACCAATTTATATCCATTTGTTCTGGTGTCCACATTGGTGCTTAACTTAAATAACTCCTCTCCCTCTCTGGTATTTATCCCTCTGATGTATTTATAGAGAGCAATCATATCTTCCCTCAGCCTTCTTCTGGTTAGGCTCAACAAACCAAGCTCTTTGAGTCCTTTATTTTGTTTGTTACCCCATTGGATGACCTGAGTTTTATAAATAGAGGATCCTCATTTTGTTTGCAAATTATCTACATCCATAATTGTTTAATTAAACTACTGTATTATGCTAATAATAACAGTATTTCAAAATAGTCATGAAAGAATTTCTGGTGTGAATATTCTCACAATCATATTTGCAGCAGTGTTTATGACATTTTTGCTTTCTGCAAACATTCTTATGAATAAACACTTGTTCACCAGAATGTCTGCAAATAAAGGAGAAAAATGCAACTTAAATTGCCTGAATTAATATTTACAAATATGTTTTCTTCTTTACTTGCCCAACTCTAGAGAAAACTGTATGATATTTTTAATATGCTAACTGCACCTATCTATTACTCTAGGCACACATACAGTTTTATATGGACAAATACAGTAGAGTAGGAAGTCCTGGGTGCCAGCAGAGCTGTTATTCTATGTTAATAATGCATAAATAATAAAAATAATAGAACGCTTTAGCCTGAATTACAAGAAACAGTTTGTGTGTCATCAGGAAGATGATGTAACAAAAGAGATTATGGTTCTCAGCAACAAATACTGTTGTTTACAGCTCTTTATTAGTAGAGGTTTTGCATATTTCAGAAGATGCGGAAACAGATATTACTCACCACCTTTCAAAATAAAGGTCAGTGCACATAGAAGTGACCAAATTCTGCTGTCCATGGCATTGGGATAAACCCACAACTTCTGTAGACTTACTCCTGTATAGATGGGTGTAACTGATAGCAGAATTTAATAAACCATATATACTGGTTCGGCTACCAGAATGCACACCAAAAAAACCCATAATAGACAATACCATTAAACTGCTGTGTAGAAACAACTAATAAAAGCCCAGTAATACAGTTAATTGCAGTGATTTAGATTTATTTGCTGTTTTTGTGTGGTCCAGCTATTCCCTTGAGCTAACAGTTCAAAATAGAAAGGTCAATATGTTACTGGAATTGGAGCCATCTCTAGGCAAATAATTAGTTCTGAAAGTCTTTTATTTAAGTCAGTTTGCAAGGCTCACTTTTAGACTTGGTAACCTCTTGCAGTTCTTTGTACGTATATGTGTATATTTATATAACATATTTTTTAGCAAGTTCTTAATTAGTGGAATGTTGTAGAATGTTGGGGCACGCAAAGAGGTAAGAGTGGTTGAAACCCTTACATTTCCAAAAGGAAAAACTGCCGCAAACTACCCCTAATTCTGGAGATTTAGGCAGATACATATGATACAAAATGGTCCTTGTAGTCCAAATTTACAGAATTCATGTACATCAGGGGTCTCAAACATGTGGCCCGCGGAGTTATTTGCTGCGGCCCACCAATCTCCCCGTGCCCCCCCCCATTCCTCTGAATTATTTCCTGTGGCTGCCAAGCTCCCCTCCCCTGCCGCTCCTTCCCCCCCCAGCACACCGCGTCCCTGCTCCTCTGCCTACCTCTAAGCACTTCCCGCTGCCAAACCGCTGTTTGGCGTTGCTTAGCACTTTCCAGGAGGCAGGGGGGGAGGAGCGGGGAGCCGTGCACTCAATGGAGGATACAGAGAAGAGGTGGGGCAGGGGCGGGGATTTGGGGAAGGGGATGGAATAGGGGCAGGGAGGGGGGCGGAGTTTGGGTGGGGACTTTGGGGAAGGGGTTGGAATGGGGACGGGGTGGGAAAAGGCGGGGCAGGGGCAGGGTCTCATGGAAGGGGTGGAGTGGGAGCAGGGGCAGGGTCAGTGATGCAGCCCTCAGGCCAATGTACTAGTCCTCATGTGGCCCTGCTGGTGAGTTGAGTTTGAGATCCCTGATGTACATCCTCTTGGTGTCTATAATGAACTATGCTGACTCAGCTGATTTGAGGAATTTGGGGTAGATTTTTAAATATATTTAAAACTTACCTAAAGATGCAGGTAGATGCCTAGAGTTTTTTTCAAACATGCCTAGGGCCCAGATTTGTAAAGGTAGTTAGGCATCGCTCCTCTCACTATTGAGAGGTCTAAGATGCACAAAATGGTGTCATGGTGTTCAGCATTGCAGCGCTACCTTTTAGACAAACTGCTGCCTTGTGGAATCCTCAGTCCTGAGCTGGGACCCCAGGCTCCCTATGCAATATGTGATTAGGCACCTAAGAAAGAGATTCACAAATACCAGGGAAACCACCTAAGCTAGCCAATAGGAAATGCCAGCGAGAGGATTGGGTACTAAGTCCCATCCCACAGAGGTAGTGAGAGGACCCGAGGGAAGTCCTTTCCTCCTCTCGGGATTTAATTATATATACAAAGTAGAACAGCTTCGACAGAAAGGATTCAGAGAGTGACCTACCCTAGAATACCCAACAGCCTTGGAGTTAGAGCACTCTATGGGACACGGGAGACCTAAGTTCAAGTCCCTGCTCCAAATCAGGCAGAGTGGGGATTTGAAAAGAGTTTCCCCAAGTGAGTGCCCTAACCATTGGACTGTTGGGTATTCTGGAGGACACACAGACAGACAAGCCCCGACCTGGAAAATTCCCAATCTGGTTACTCCTAGCTGTCCTTTATGTAAGGTACGGTTCGGTCAGTAGGCTCAGAGAATGCCTACTGGATTGGGTCCTGCAGGCAAGATAGATGGGAGAATGCCTAGTTTCAGAATCCTGCCTTGATTTAGGGTCATAGGTGATGCATAGGGGGTTATTCGGGGTCAAGTGCCACTGCTAGATTTCTGCTTGGGGTGGGAAGAGAGGCACTCTTTCTTCTGCACGTTTCTGGCTTGCTCGGCCCTGTCCCTGACAGCCAGGCCAGACAGTCCACCTCTGCCCCATCCTCAGCCAGGTTCTCTCATAGGCAGCTGCTACACTCCACAGAGCAGTGACCTGGGGCAGCCAGCTTCAGCCGGAATAAGAAATGGCTTCCTCCATTAGGTTGAGTAGCACTCATTCACATGAGTAGTCCTACTCAGCATGAGGAAGATTTTCTGGAATTGGGTCTTAACCATTAGTAGAAAGGACAATTCTCTGAATAGTTTTTGCCTCTACATTTTAGGAACTGAATAAAGCATAAGAAATTAAAACAGACTGCAGACACAGAAACCAGGGTGCTTCAGCATTAAATGCTTAAGGCATTAAGACATTTTTACTGAGAGATAAAGAAGAGGTTGGTATTTAACATTTATTTCCAAAAGCCTGGAAGAAAAAGTTACCTAAATTAATCAGTGCTTCATTTTCCTATTGAGACTTCAGTATGTTCTAGTGTAAAATGTTTGGACTGCAACTAGTCACTACTGTGGCAAACATTTTACTGCAATCAAATACATTCAAGCAGTGTAGCTTGTGTATCTTGAACAAAAACCATTTGGAATCACGTTACCATACAAGAGCAGAACATCTTATTATTCTTTATCTGATTGTGTGCTTAATCATAATCAAACCTCTATTATGTGTTTTATGGATCAAAATATTAACCACTAAGGCTATTATAAGCTCAGAATTGAAAATGCTTCTGTGTTGTTTCATACGAAAGAAAGACAAAAACTCGAAAGATGTGAAAGTTCAAAGAAGTATAGGTGATCTATCATGTAATAATGCATCATCATCAATTACATCAGTCATTGGATCATTCTGTTTAAGTAGTGAAGACAATACCAATCTTTAAGAGCAAGAAAGTAAAATAGACTATTATATATTTCAGAAGGCAAAACATTCCCCTAAATATCATAGCCCTACAACCCACTGGGTAATGCTATTTACATTTTTGTTTTCTGTTACTATGCACACTGTTTTCTTAAAGACGTCATTACAGTACTTTTCTACTGGAATAAAAGCACTCTTCCAAGAAACATGGTTGCTCAGGTGCAATATAAATTGCACTTTTTCCAAGGGAGACTCTGATTACAGTATCTTCAACTTGCTTCTGAAGATGGACTAAAACCAGATGCCCATATCTAAAACCCCTTGAATTTCCTAGATCTGAACAGCTGTTTGTGTTAGATTTTGATCAAATTTGATAGATATCCGTTGACAGCAGCTGAAGTCATAAGATTTCCACTATTCAAGATGGCAGAATAATTGTAAAAGCAGGCAGTCTTATAAAATGTATATAATGATTAAAAAGAATCTTGCAAGAGCAGCTAGCTAACAAAAGTTCAGAGCTGAATCCAAACCTGAATTCTGATTCAGCTCCTGAGATGAACCATATAGTCTAAATTTAACCTGGATTCTAATACTGTTGCCTTGGCTCATATCTACTTGATTCAGTCTTATGAGATTTTGTATTATTAATTAACATATGATGGCTAAATTGTTCAATAATTCTTTTAACAGGGGGAAATATTATTTATTTCCAAAAGGACACAACTGGATGTCTTTCAGAAGTAGGACTCTTAATAACTGCTGTAATACATAGCACCACACTTGAGTATTTTTGAGTGTCATTCTCAACACTGTCAGTGTAACAGAGGTTTAAACCAAGTCCACTTGTTTTTTCTCACACATGCTCTTTAAATTTAGTATGAAGATGTACTCTTTAAATTGGTCTTTTACTTCCTTTTTCTTTTAACTAGGTCACTAAAGATTATTGATCTCCCAGATTCAAAGCTATTGTAATTTTCTGTAAGGACATCTGGTTTTGCATTATTACGAGTCCTTTTACCTATTCATCCCTTTAGCTTCAAAATATAACTGTCATCTTTGACCTTATAAAACAAACTAGTTAATACACCTGTTGAGAATTGCTGTGCACTGATCTTATGGAAAGCAACCTAAATCCTTTTCTTTTTGGAGTATACGTTTCTTCATATTGCTCTTGTATTAGTGGTTCATAGTTAGTTTAATCTAGATAGCACTAAATTTATCTTAAGAAATAGACTAAACATTTTTTACTTATTTGGAGAGCATAATTCCATAGAACTATATTGGACTGACTGTAAGCAAATTAATTAAAAAACTTTTTCTAAGGAAATATTACATATACAAAGTTTTTAGGAGATTGGTGGGGAGTTTTCATATTTAGAAATCACTTTTTTTCTTGAACATATGATGTGAAATCCTGGCCTCACTGAAGTCAATGGCAAAACTTCCATCAACTTCATTAAGGTCAGGAATTTTCCAATAGTTTCTGTAGATGTTATAAAAGATGGCATCAACCCAAACCTCTGGATCTGAATACTCCCAAAACCTTGTGTAAGTTCAGAGATGGATCTGGACTTTGTGGCTCAGGCCCATTTCAATTTGTAAAGAGAGAGAAATTTGGGGAGAGCAGAGAAGGGAGAAATACCTGACAAAAAAAGGCAGTCATAAAGAAGAAACAATGGATAAAAATAGTACACAATCATACTAAACTGTATTAATTGTTTAGCAGGTTTTTTTCCTTTAGTAAAAAGAATATTTTATACTGGTTCCAAGGGTGGTTAAAGGAAGCAAATATTCTTTAGTAACTGCAAAAAAACCCATTTCTTACAGAGAAGACTTTCAGTTTATTTGTGTTGAGCACAGAAGAGGAAGATTAACAAGAAGACATGGTATGAAAACCTGAAGTTCTAAATTCTGAGAGACAACACTGGAAATAGATGCCATGAGGTCAACCAATGCAGCAAACTCAGATGACAACTGATGCAGAAGCCCAATGAATTTGGGCAGAATACATTTTTTATGTAGGATTCTAATGTCCTAGGGTGGAGTATCCTATAAAAACAGTAAAACTGAAATTGCTTAAAAGGTTTAAGACACAGAAACTAGTTGATTTCAAGCTGTACAGCCAGAACCATACTAATGTTTAAGCTACGGGACCAAATCCTGTAGTCCTTATCAGTCCTTATTCAAGCAACATTCCCATTGACCTTAATCAAAATTATGCCTGAAGGACTCTGCAGGATCTGACTTCTGTGAAATTAAAGAACATGTGACAGAATAATTTATATAATTATAATAATAATTTGAACATCTTAAACATTGGTATATTTCCAGGAATTTATAGGTATTATTTTCTGACTCCCAGGACTCACCATTATTCCATAAATATAATATGAACATACTGAGAGTCGCCAGGCAGCACTCATTTAATGAACTGAAGGTTAAAATGTTTACAGAAGTGTATTTCTTAGTTCACACTAAGATCTGCAGGTCAACCATGCCTAACTTCATCAAAATTAGATACAATTTCTCATTTGTTTTTTCAGAATTGTTTAATTTTTGTTATGACCATCAACTAATTTTGACGTGTATATATATATATATATATATATATATATATACATAAAGTCTATTTAACACTAAGAGAACAAGATAATAATAATTTCTATTAAAAATGTTCCCAACAAGATTTGAAAGAGAAATGTGTAAAAGTTCCATAATAAAGCCAGGTACGTTGTACTAGGTTTCCTGCTTTTATCAAATCAGAATTTGGATCAGGTTCACCCAAAGATTTACTGGGATTTGCAAACTTTTTGATAAACTAATGTTATCATTTTACTGAATGTGGATCTATTTATGGATTGGGTACAAGATGGGGTTGAGCATGAACAGCCCTTTGTAATTCAGATCTAAAGTTCCCTGAGTTCAGAAGGATCTGTGATTGTGGTTTGGGACTGTTCATCATGTGAAATTCTAGAATTTTTTTTGCAGAGCCAGAAAAATCATGGCAGTTTTGCTCTGAGTTTGACAATTTCTTCAAGCATGAAACTGAAAGAATCTCAGTAGATGAAAACTTACCTGAGCCCTAAATTGGAGAAAAGATTTGGATGAACCCCAGTGAAATTGAAACTGCTAATCTTGGCAGAGCTCTGCCAAGAACACATTTGACCAGATTTATCTCTGCTATTTCCCTTGATTGATATTACTACCTATCAGAACCTATAGCACAGATAGAATGATATAGGGATATATTGTGATGTTTGTCAGTTGAGGAGGTCAGACTTCTATAGTAAGAAGACTATAAATGAAGGAAAAAGTATCAGGGGGTAGCCGTGTTAGTCTGTATCTACAAAAACAACAAGGAGTCTGGTGGCACCTTAAAGACTAACAGATTTATTTGGGCATAAGCTTTTGTAGGTAAAAACCTCACTTCTTCGGATGTTTTTATAAATGAAGGAAGTGCAACTCCCACCTTAGCATCTCAGTGTTGATGTGGAGAAAGACATTTAGTTTATCACAGAAGGCATTTCCCACACTGCTAAATGTGTGCTGAGTAGATTGCTTACAAGCATCAGAGAATATGACCAAACTTTCTTTTGTCTCTGGGATTCCAAGGAGTCAGCTGCTAATGAGTGGTTTTCAGTTGTTGACTACACTACTACCAGGGACTGGGGGAGCTGCTTCTCCACATGTTGATAGAAATGTAGTTTCACTTCCAATTAATTTTGACAAACGTTAGTCAGACTTGTATTGTGGCTCAAGTTCAGTATTAAAAGGTTGTGAAAATGGTATTTCTATCCAGCAACTACCTAGTGGGTTGAAAGAAGGGCAGGATTATGGGTAGAAAAAACCCTGATCAATTAATCTGGCTTTATATTTCTAATGTGCCCATCATCTAGAGCAAACTACGGCCCGCGGCTTCCATTTGTCCGTCCCTTCAACCAACAGGGGAGAAACGAACAGCTGAGTAGGCAGCCGAGCAGGCAGGTGGAGGGGCCGCCGGCAGCAGCTCACGCGGGGCGACAGCACAGCTGAGCTGTGCGGAGGGGTGAGTGCCTCTGGGAGCCAACTTAGAGGAGAGTTGCTGTTGCAGCCGAGCAAGCACGGACCCCTGCCTTAGAGTAAAAATACAAGCCAGATGCTTAATTACATCTCCAGTAAATGGAATAAAGAAGATGGAAATTAGCAATTTCATAATGGTTAAATTTTAACTACAGCACTAATAGAACCAAACAGTATTTGCATGATACAAATGTGTGATTTTTTTAGAACTAAAATAAAAAAAATTATGTGAAATGATTTTTAATCTATTGACAAATATTTTGTGATTTCACAGTACCTGCATCGATTAACTTTTACACCTGATTTAGAATTTAATGCAACACTGACACAGTAGAGTAGTGTTGTTTTTTAATGATTTTGCATATATTTGCATATATTTAATTTCTTTCACAGTCACTTCGGCCTGCGAAGCCCCTTCAAAAATCTAATCTGGCCCTCGTCTCATAAAGTTTGGAGATCCCTGATCTAGAGGCCAAATACAAAAATTAATAGAAGCAGAAGTGTATTTCAGTGAGGAACTATGTTCCCTGCTCTTTCATGGGGTGTTGATGACTTGAAGATAATTGCCCATCGCCCTCTCTGTTTTTAGTTGACATATAGTTTAGTTGCCAATATTTCCTTAGTGTAGGTGTCAGCAGTATTGAAATCTATCCTGACTTTTGGCACTGGAGGAAGAGTTTGTGGAAATTGCAACCATACCCAGCTCCTAAATGCATCAAATATGGAAAAAAATAAGTTTATAATTTTCCAAAAGTAGAAGAGAAATGAACAACTTCTTAAATGATTCTATCAACTCTGCCTGTCTATCTGCACTATCTAATGGTTTTCTGTTGTGCCCATAACCACATTATGTAAGCATCACTAATGTGTTTCCAAATGTGTTGCCATCATTACATACAATGGGTAGCATGTTAGCCCCCAAGTAGTTCCACTGGAATAAGATACTAGTTAGCATTAGTAAAGCTAGTAGAGCAGTGGTTCTCAAACTTTTGCACTGGTGACCCCTTTCACATAGCAAGCCTCTGAGTGCAACCCCCCCCCCCCACATAAATTAAAAACACCTTTTTATATATTTAACACCATTATAAGTGCTGGAGGCAAAGTGGGGTTCAGGATGGAGGCTGACCGTTTGTGACCCCCCTCTATGTAATAACAACCTGAAGGGTCGCGACCCCCAGTTTGAGAACCCCCGTGGTAGAGTCTGGCCTATAGTCAGTTGTTCTCATCATATGCAGCCAGGTAAGACAAGAATACACCAAGAAAATTAAAATGTACAGTAGCAAAAGTAGTTGAGTGTCTTCAATACAGGAAAATCTTAATAGGAAAATTCAATTTGGCTTGGTCAGGTAGTTATGTGGACTGAAAACTGACTATGAGTCTATAAATAAAGGGTAATTATAAAAGGCAATGGAGGATGGAGAGGAATAACTGAAAACTTTAGGCTATCAGGAAAGTGAGGGCTATTAGACTGTGAAATAATCTGCAAAAAGAAGTAGTGAACACCCTTTATCATTGTGATTTTGGACTTTTAAAATTAGATTGGAAAAAAGCCACTAAAAATATACTGTATTGATTAATCAATTCTTCATGGGCCAAATGTTCTGATTGGTATTTTTCATCTCTGATTTCTGTGTTTCTATATATTTACCCTATGCAAATATTCTTCTAGAAGTTTCCCTTTGCCATTCATTAATTAAGATTTATAGAAATGGCTAATGAATACTGACATTTAGAGAAGCAGTCTGCTACCCAATATATATTATCTAGTAGTGACCAGAATTTCAGTGCAAATCTAATTTTTTTTTTTGCAGGTACAAATTGAGGGAGAGAGGTAACTATTCATTCTAGTGGGAGTTAGTGCTTTTAACTTAATGGAGTTTTGAATGAAGGTCTAATGGATAGTCTGGAAATGTATGAAAACTTGTCCCTTAAACTACAACAGATCCTGGGAAAGAAGAATAAATACTTCAGTGAGACACACAAATGCTGAACAAATACAAAGGTAACTGAGACTACACAACTCATCAGGTTATTATTTGTTAATTATATTAATGCCTACAGTGTGATCGGGATGCCTTGAAGACCTTTGATTGTAAAAAACAAACAGAATAAAATAATATGGGGGAGGGAGGAAAGAAGTTGGTCAACATACAGGCATTTGTAATGTTTTGCTTTATTGTGCATATGGCCAACTGCCACTCTACCAAGTCAGTATTAGGTGACTAATAGTGAGTAAGTTGTGTATTCTCTGTAACTTGAAGTCTTTAAATCAAGATTTGGAAATTTAAAAACCCAGCCAGAGATTATGGACCTACTGCAAGAGTGGGTGGGTGAGGTTCTGTGGCCTGCGATGTTCAGGAGGTCAGACTAGATGATAATGATGGTCCCTTCTGGCCTTAAAGTTTATGAGATTAATTTCCTTTAAGTATCGTGGCAGAAGTGTGTCTTACAAAGAAATGTGTATGAGAAGAGTGTAGTAGCGTGTTGGCCTGTCTCAGGGAGGGCATTTTCAAACATTAGTGTTGGCATGGAAGATAAGTTGAAGATGATTGTGGGAGAGGCTACCAAATAAAGTGTAAAGGCTAGCATCTTTGGCAGCATGAAGAGGCTGGGGGTGGGCAACACGTAAAAGCAAGTTGAGTGAAGCTGCATTAGAGAGATGTTTGCCTGCAATTTAAATATGAGACAGAACTGCATCTTCCTCTTCCTGTTGTTTATACATACAATTTGCAGATACTATCTGCCGGAAGAGGGAATTTAAACATGAAATATGCATGACTTATATTTTGTAGACAACATTTAAATGGTCATCACAACATCACAGGAAACTGCAAGAATATGAATGCTTGCATACCCAGAACATTGAATTTAATGCTGAATGCAATCATTAGGTGCAGGAGCATAGTTGTCTCAATCTGTCATACAGGCAAGCAGAGAAACACTTTAACTTGTTATGTAAATCTCCTTTTAAAGCCTCTGCACATAGCCCAGGCAGCATCATCTGTGTAGCCGAAGTTATAATGAAGGACAGAGAGTAAAAAAAAGAAATGTAGAGAAAAGATCAAAATACTCAGGGCATGATTCACATTTACACTAAACCTCTTTACACTGCACTGGCAGTAAAAAGTGAGTGTAAATGCTCTGAGTTGGTGTAAAATTAATTCAGACCCACTTTAATGACACATTACACTGCCATAGTGGTATGAAGGAGCCTTAGTGTAAATGAAAACCAGGCCCTCAAAATGGTTTCTATCCTCAGTCACCAACCCAACTGATGAACATTAATGTTTGTTTTGGCCAACTGTAGAAATAGATCCTAAATTAGAGTTAGCAGCAATTGGCCTCTTGGGGTGAATGCTGTGAAATGGGTGCTACTGATTTCATGGATACATAATATTTCTTTCTCTGATTGAGGTGAAACAAAAAATAAATAAATCTAACATTTTGTCTTATGATTTTCATATCATGTGAGAGTATAGACATTCTACCGTGGTTATCATTACAAAGTCAGCATATGCCAAAGACACAACAAATTGCTACCATGGTCACTCTTACAAATTTTCCAGTTTTGCTTTAGAAACATAAAGCAAACTCAATATTTGTAGTATTCCTTCTACTTCCATATATTTTCTACAGGAAATACCTGGAATACTACAAATACTGGGATAATATTGTTTATGACTGTGTCCCCATGCCTGCAAATGAACCTATGCAAACAAATCATTATGCCCATGCAGAGTTCCATTTGTATTCTTTGTACTGTATAGAGAAGTGTAATATCTCAGATTCAGTTGTCCTTAAACATCAATCCTTCAAATGTTAAGGCATCATATAAGACAAGTTGGTATAGTGGTCCTTGTATCTAAGATATGACATTATACATTATCAAGGAAAATAACTGTGATAAGTCTTGGCAAATGTTGACTTTTTAATGATGACCACTGTATGATGATCCCTTGAAAAAAATCATTTAATATCTCACTGATAGATCCACAAAGTGACCCAGAAAGTATGGGCACAGCTCATGGCATTGCTATAAGAAAAAGTGAAAAACGTAACTTTTATAAAATGCTCCTATTAGACTCAAATTGGACATAGAGAAACAATGTGGGTGAGGTAATAGCTTTTATTGGACCAACTTCTGTTGGTGAGAGAGACGAGTTTTTGAGCCTTCTGAAAAAGAAGAAAAAAAACCATCAACAAGTCCTGCTGTTCCGTATGTATGTACATGAAGCTCGGATTTTCTTGTCCTGATAGACACAATCGGGACTACCATACAGATACACTCTGTCTAATTGTATCAGATTCAAAATGTAAAATAGCAAACATTTAAAAATATTATTAGTTAAATTAATTGTGTTTTACTATGAGAGTAAATTAATAGAAGCTATTTTTTTCCATTGCAGTTTTCCTTTAATTCTCTGGTATGCAGATCATCTGGAACAACTGATGTGAGTGTTCATCTTTATACAACTGGATCTCTTGCCTGCTTTTGATCAATAATTACAAGATCCTAATTACCCTACCTCCTTCTCCTTATTTGTCTTGTTAAACACAATTTTAAAAAGCATAATTTTAGAAGTATCTTTAACACTGTTCTCCTCCGCAGTTAGACCGTGCTCCTATGGTAGTGCGGAACACACTCCAAGTCCTTTGAAATCAATGGGAGTGGAAACAGCTCTGCCCTTACAGGCTCAGACGAAAAATTTACCTCTCAGAGTTTTCAAAGCCCTGTTTATTCCCCCTAACTCCAGTCATTAACTTAGTCTGTTTTGCTGCACTAATCTTTCCCCTGTAAGCCTTAACTGATTATTTTGTTTTTGACACTCATTTGGCCTTTCTCTAAACCCAAGACAGTTCTTTTTTACTCCCAGAACTTTGAACATTCTCTGGTGTAAATACATTGACCACTTCTTGCTCCTCAGAGTTTCCTTTTAAAGAGGAATTATAGTTTGTTTACTTTGCTCTAAAGCACTCTTAATGCCTCCTCTAACATATTAAACTTTGCCTCCAGCTTATATACAAGATCAATAGATTTATTCATTGACCTCTATTTTCCTACCAATTCTCTGTCTCCCATCTTTTGTGTTATATTAATTTTAATCTTTATTATATTTATGTATTTATTTTAACAGATTACACATTATTCTCTCTTTATCCTTTTATGTGCCAAGAGCTATGACTACTTTGTTATAAAAGAATTGACGTTCTTATTGTAATAAGTAGATTTTCATTGTCTGTTTCTGGAACATACTCAGCAAAAAGTAGGAAGCACTCAACACCCTGCTAGACTCAGCCCTAAATTTCTGTTTTATGAAATTGCAATTCCAAAGACTTAAAAATAATTTATGGATCAAATTATAATTATCAAATTATAACTGTCTGTAGAAGCTGCACATAATATTAAAGCCATTCAATTTCTGTTCTCAAAAGGAGACTAAATCTTTGTGTTGAAAATTTCTGGGTTAAAAACAATATATATTTTCAAAAAAATGTTTGAAAGCTGTCTATAATTGCAGGAGTTTAATTTATAGATCCGCACTGTTTTCAGACATTGTGCTTACAAGTTTTTATTTTCTTGTTTTGCTCACACAGATTGTCTTACCCTCATTGTCTGACTGTCAAGGGTGACAAGTTTTGGCTAATATCTTACTTGAAAATAGAATGACGACAAGTACTGTAATAGGGTTATCCATGACAAGTACCTTAATAAGGAAAGTACTCTATGCACCAGAAATGGATTAATAATGTTTTGTCTATTCTGGAAAAAAACATGATCATGTTTTTCATCTAGATTAAGTGGAGAATCATACTTACTTTTTGCTAATATGACTGAAGAAATCAATTAAGATTCACAGGAATGCTAGATTTTATTACACAGTAGCAACTAAATACTTCATATAAGTGATGTTAGAGGACTTCATTAGCAACAGGAAGCCTACTATAGTTACAGAAATAATTTGTTCTCAGAGAACACTTGTATATTAATTGTGAAAACAGATAATATAAAGACAGAATATGCCCATGCTAAATTTAGCAAAACTGCTCATTATTTTCAGCCAACATGTTAAATCCTAGTACATTCACCTCTTTGACTCCACAGTACACAATTCTCTGCTAATGACACTTTCTTAGGGAGAGTGGTTACTGAGCTAATGGAATATGCAAACCACTCACAGAGGAGTTCCTGAAAAAGTGTTTTTGTAAATCTCATAACCCAAGAATGTGATAAATATCAAATCCTTTTCTGAACATTGGGAGAAAAATGCACCACCAGTGTAAATGGCACAATGCCAGTATCATGAAATTATTTTAACAGTTTTTTCAAGTACAAAACTAATATCTTATTTGTCTGAGTGCCCAAACCAATTTCTCTCTTGATGGACATTCCATAGCTGGGAAACCTGTGGCATTTTATGACAATTTATAGACTACGTACCAGGATTGGAGTCCCATTGTACTGGATGCTGAACAATCCCATAGGAAGACATAAGTCCCTACCTTGAAGTGCTACTAATATACTTTACCATAGTTTAAGACAATACACAATACATGAGTATTACAAACAGTAGGGAGCAAGTGGGGGAAGGGAGGAGAATGGAAGTAACAATAATAAGATCACAGAGTTACAGAGGCTACCAACAGCATAATTTGATGCTTCTAAACCATTTTAGCAATTAAAAATACGTAAATCATAGAATTCTAGAAATGTAGGCATGAAAGGGACCTTAAATGGATACCATGTCCAGCCACCCCATTAATCACCATTGGCCCTCTACCTGGCCATTAATAATGTGCAGTTTCCTGTAGGCTTTGCAAGAACTAATGGCAATTACATTGCACAATGGACCAGGTGAAAATATGTTCTTTGGCATTTCAGTGATGTTCAATATAATGAACTGTCAGAGGCAGGAAAGCAGGATGAATGGATCATTGATCAGTTCTGTCACAAATTGGTTAGCTCTGTGTCTGTGGGCAATGAAATAATCGGCCCAACCACGCCCACAATTTAAATGGGGTCTTTCTGGGGTCTTTTAACCTTCAGACCACAATTCACAGCATTAATATGACATAAAACTCAAACAAATATACACCTTTAAGCTGTCACTACACAAACACTACATTTGAATAAAGTCCATACAATAGAAATTGTATAAAAACCTCTACATTCACTGGTTCCAGGTTGAAGTTTATCTTAATGTTTTTCAGAGCATCCATAAATTTTTTCCTGTCTTCATCAGAGAAATTGAAACGAAAAGAAATGTGAATTAGCAATGATGAAATACAAGCAATTGAAAAGTGCAGCTGAAATATAAATGAAAAATCTATTGTCAGTAGGGTTATGGAAAACAAGACTAAATTCTTTAAATACAGAAGAAATAAAAGAAATCCTAGTGGTAGTGTAGCATATCCTTGTTAGTCATGCTGTTTTAGGTGCAAATTTCCTACATATTCACACTTGTGCCCTGCTTCACCATTTCAGTTGTGCTCTGGGTACATATCCCATAGTTCCTGTCACAGCTCCCAGAAACACTGGCTTCTAAGTGATATCTGTAGGTCTTCTGTGAGCCTTCAGAAAGCCCAGAGGAATGTTTGGAAAGAGGGAATACGTTCCAGAAGTCCCCAGGATCCAACACCATTTCCTAGATATTTCATGAAAATGGAGCACAGGATGAACCCTCAAAAAAGAAAGGTTTCTATGCTAAGTAATCACAAGGCAGCTGGTGTGTATCCAGTGCAACTTGTTCTACCTCCTTGCAGTTATCTGTGCAGAAGACCATTGTGGAGTTCATTGTTTTTCATGATACAGGTACCACTGTAAGTGTATGTTCTCCATGAACTCTCTTTCCTGATGCAGGGCTATAGGGTAGCTGCCCAGATTTGCTCAGAACATATGATACAAAAAAGCAGCATCGTGGATGTGCAAACATGATTGTGATGGCAGGGTGACTGCTCTGTGGACACATACTGAACCGTGAACTCATGCCTCTAACTGGTTACTACAGCATCCCAAGTAATATCTTCTCATTAATGCATCCTTACAGTTCAAAGTATTTTCCAAAAAAAAAGGCAACTGGTTTCAACCAGTGCCAGCCATAACCTGCCCTGGCTTGGTTCCCTGACAGAGAGTCCAGGCACCTGTTACTGGCCAACAATTGGGTAGCATAAATAAAAAAACTATTGTGATGGTAAGGTTATAATTTTATTGGGCTTATTTCTCACAGGCAGATGTTATATCATAGTTGGTCCATTGTATGTTCCTCTAATACTCCTATAGCCTCCTACATCCACAACTACAGAGTGTGGAGGAAATCTATGCCTCATTTCAGTGTAGTTCCTATATATAAAGGACTTCAGTGCATACAAAATCTCACCAAAAGTTTCTTTAGTACTCACACTCCACTTTGCTCTGAAGTTGTGGAATTTACCAGCAATGAGCAAACTAAGTATCCCATTATATCCAGTGCATCTTTTAATAGTCACAAAGCTCTATCTGATCACAAATTATTTAGCGATGTCCTAATTACTATTGATTTGAAATGTTATTGGAAATGACGTATTTGCTAATTAGGATTTCCAGTGGGAAATAGAAAGAAGCCCCTTTAGATCTGACTGAGGAACAATATACTTTATAACTGATGAACTGAAAGATTTAAAACTAACTGGTCTGGTTTGATTTGAAGGTGTTAGTGATAAAAATGTAAGACTTAAAGTTGAACTTTGATGGAGCCTGCCATGTATAAATGTTAAATTGAATAAATTGGTTTGGTACTGTATAATTCAAGGGCTTTCTGAGCATCTAGGAATATGCATACTTAGAAAAGTGTTTTGCCAGAAGCATTACTTTATCTTTGAAACCAAATATAATAAAAGCTGCCCTGCAGATCTGATTCCTCATGTGTAGTATATATTGACAACAAGTACCAATAGAGTGAATGTACATGTTATATTCAGGTCCATGTATTCAGATAATAATAGTGATAAATCCCATGTTATTCTAACTACAGTTGAACTTGGCCTTATTGAAATTACTGCAAACTGGGTTCATGCATTGATGTACTGGAAACAACACTTCTGATATTTCATACAAACATGTTTAGGTGTCTAAAGAAGGGTTCATAGAATTTAGGTCAACTGCACTTATTCCTGAAAGGTATTTCTGAATGGAAAGTAAAAATAAAACCATGTTTTATAATCCACTCAAATTGGGTTGATTAAAATAGTATTAGACATAGAACTTCATGCATGCATGTGTGCGCGCATGCGCACACCACACACATACAGTTTTACTTAGGATGAAATTAATGTCAATGAAATCTTTCTGATCTTGTCTAAGGGTTTTGTATTTACTTTGACAAGCAATGTCCTTTTAGGCGCCAATTCAGAAAGGTACTTGAGCATGTTCTTAACTCATAAGATGTCCCCATTGATGTCACAGGGACTAGTCATAGCTTAAAATTCAACACCTGCTTACCTACCATACTGAATCAGGTCTTAATTAGGAAATTAGAAAGGGAGTGAAGGAAGAAATCTGACCTGGAGTCTTGTAAGTGGACCATTGCTTTAATAGTAGCACAGTGATATCTATAGCTAAGGTTACCAATGTGTTTCCCTTCTAAAGTGTCTTTTTCAATTTCTTATAATTTTCTCAAACATCTACCTTGTGTGTGGAACTTTTCAGTCCTGTTCTCTCAGTGTTAATCTTCTTTGGGAAAGTTTAATCAAAAATGTTTCTGTCATTTTGGAATAAAAAGGGAGTGGAAAATAAGTCTTTTATAATTAGAACATTTGTTTGCACCATTCATCTCTTTTAAACACCTCTAGAACCTCATTGCTGTAGGGTTAGGGTGACCAGATAGCAACTGTGAAAAAATGGGACAGGGGATGGGAATGATAGGCACCTATATAAGAAAAAGTCCCCAAAAATGGGACTGTCCCTATAAAAATGGGACATCTGGTCACCCTATGTATGGTGGAATCCTGAAATTTGGCAACGACATGTGCCTTTAGGGCCCAATCTAGCAAACATTCACATACATGAGTAGTTCCTATAGGTTTCAGATAAGCTTATAAGGGCAGAACTTCTTGAGTTTCTCTCATCTATGAATTTAATTCTGCTCTCAGGCTGCTAAACACATAGTCGGTGACTGGGCTTTGTTAATGCTGGGTTTGCATGTTTTTTTATTTGTTTTCCCTTGCAGTCTTAGTAGCACAGCATGCATTATTTAAAAAGGAAAATGGAGATTGTTACTGTATTTCAGTTTGGGATTCACAAACTCAGCATGTGAAAAATTGTGGTCAATTATAGCTGCCATGGAGTATATAAGTGGCTAGCCAACCAATTTGTACTTGGAAAATGTATTTTGTGCTGTGAGTACCCAGGTGAGATTCAGCAATGCTTTGGCGACATATTTACAAAAGTGTGGAGCGGTCTAACTCTGTGAATCCTGGCTAAATTTATGAATATTATCATTACTATTGAGATAGTCTGTGTTCAAAGTCATATAGATCATACAAATCAGTAATGACCTGTGTGTATTGCTGGATTGTGGTGGGAAATAGATCTGCTTATTTGCTCCCATATAACATTTTTGGTTTGGGGGGTTAAAAGAACATGCTCCAATAACCATTATAGCCTGACCTTCCCTGGTTCCATTTTCCCAAACTGAAATGAATATCTCAAAACCATAAAAGTTCCATAGCAATACAAACACTTGGTATTAAATTAATGTTTTAAGTGTATTTTAAGTAATGTTTTCTTTCTTAATTTAAATATAAGTATCTTAAGTATATTTAAAATACATCTAGTTTTATACCATGTACATTTTACAGGAACTAACCAAATACATACAAGTCATCTGCATTTCATATATATGTTGTAGGTACAACATATTTATTTAAAACATTTTTTTTTCACAAGGCAAATTTACACTATTTGTCTGGGAAATTGTCAGTATCTAAAAGAGCATCTTGCTGTTTTCCAGATACCATACAGAGAGGACTTGGTTGAAAATTTTGTTACTCTGGTGATGTGTTGAATTAATTATTTATTTACAGTACTAAAGCTATAGTTTTGTCTTCCAAAGTGGGAGAGAGGGGCATTCAAGGAGTAAGAATCATTGCCATTTCCTTTGGAAGACACATGAAAGGAATACAGACTGGTTGCTCCTGCCTTCTTTATGGATAAAAGCCACTATACTGAAAATGTCTGTGAGAGGCAATGGGAATATTGGATATGCAGGGAATACAGACTCTGGGCTTATGGTCAGGATAACAACATAAAGTATTCTTTGAAACTGCTGGTAGAAGAAAGAGGGATGGAAGGGAGAGTCACCACATAAAGAAATTCTTTCACTTGCTTTAACTTTATTGTATTTTTACCCTCATATTTTTCTTTTCTTCTTGATTCTTAGAAAACAGTTAACAATATTTGATCACAGCTGTGAAAAATAATTTGATTTCAGCTGTCTAAATGCAAAAGAAAAGCCCTCCAGCTATATAGCCTGGCTATGCAACGTGCCACTTTGTAGCAATGTATCATCCTTTAGAAGTCCTAGTTGTTGGTTTTAAAGGTAACAATTCAAATGTGACAAATCCTGAACTCTGTTGAACATCGGGCCTTTCATGAACAAAAAATTAAATACCTGAACAATCTTGACATCCCAGAGCCCCACTATGAAAATAATTGTGCAATATGTCAATCTGCTTGTAAAGTAATTTTATCCAGACTATGTTGTGTCTGGAGGGGATTCCAAAAATTAAGAGGACTCTGTGCAATGTATACATTTATTATTATTCATTATTTTGAGATGCTCTTCACTGTAGGAGTTGGGTACTGTGGCTTACTGGTGCGGAGCCTCCCGCTGGTCATCCAGGGAATTAGCTTTTCCAGTCTTGGAGCAGCCTTGGCTGGCCGGTATCCCGCATGCCTCAAGCCCCCGTGTCCCTTTACCTTGGGTGCTTCCCCCTGGCAGTACCCCCACTCTCTGGGTCTCCCCTCTCAGGGGAGCCCCCAACCATCTATCCCCACCTTGCTTCAGTGGCTACTGCCAGTCATTGTCAGCAAAGCCTGCAGCCTGGGGGTTTTCCAGGCAGGAGCTCCCCAGCTCCTCCGGACTTCCCCCAGCCCTGCTCCACTCCAGGTACCCTCCTCAGCTCCCAGGCAGCTCAGTCCTTCTCTCTTCATGAGAGAGAGACTCTACCTGCACTCCTGGCTAGCAGCCCTTTTATAGGGCCTGCTGTGGCCTGATTGGGGCGTGGCCCCAGCTGTGACTGCCTTCCCAATCAGCCTTTTCTTCTCAGCTTTCAGCCCCAGTCCTCTCCAAGGGCTGGCTTTTAACCCTTTCAGGGGAGCAGGGTTACTGCCCTGCTACAGTACTTTTTCCATAGTTATGAAGCACATGAATTACTCAACTCTCCTTCTCCCCAATTTTCTCACTCAAAATGATGTTCCTAAAAGGGTGAGGGCAGACCAGTTCCATACCACTAGTCAGAAAAAAAAAACACCTTGTACCAAGAGATGTCTTGAACGTGACAGCACTTGAGCTCAGCCTGCTACCTGAATTCCACCACAGTTAAGATGTTCCACTGCAAACACCCTGTCCCCAAATCTCAGAAAAGACAGCCTGGGGTACAAGAGCCAAAACATGCACACTAACGGAAGCCACCAAATTGAATTAGTGTGAAAGGTGGCCTCATTCCGTTTAGGATTTTGACAATAAGTGCCAGGATGCAGAATTGGACCTGGAACATAAGTGCTAGTGTGATGTAATCTTGTTAAAAGGTAGGTTACTGTCTACTGAACCACCTTTGGTCTCTGGATGGCCTTGAGAGTCATCCCCAGATAAATGCATTTCAAAAGTCTGTGCTGGCAATAATCCTCATGGAAACTCTGGGCTAAGTCTCTTGACTAGCCAAAGATGGAATTGGGCATTTCTACTACTATTCAGGAGGCCCAGAAGCAGGGATAAGTCCAGCAGCATCCCAAGGTGGTGCCACATCTTGGTAACCAGAGAACAAAGGCCCTCAGTTAAGGACAAAGCCCTTGTTAATTCCTTCAAGTGCTTCCCTCAGCTAATTAACAACTTCACCATCACATCTGAATAAATCTTAGTTCAGTGCTTCTCATCCAGATTCCTATTTCATCCAGACAATGGGACAGCAGAGAGACTCCAAACAGGAGATATAGCACTGGATGTCATATTGATGGCACTGCACCCTGAAGCATCTCCCATGTATATAGAACATAAGGTGTGACAAGATTACTTCAGAGATGAGTTTACACTGGACCCTTGTGATCCACAGACAACTCTCCACAAGGAGAGCCTCCTGCTTGCCAAGGAGCCATGTAAATCCTGTCTCGGCTGGAAACGCATCCAACAGACTGTTTAAAGATTTTAAAGAGAGATGTTTTTAAGCAGCATAACAGTGTCATTAATACTAAGCCAGGCATTTCCTCAGCACCACTTCACTAACTTGGGACATCAGGAGCATTCTGTTTACAAATATATATTTCATGTTTAAAACCCATTAAGTTATGCTTATGTAAACTGTTGTGCTGTAATAACAATAACAATGGCTGCTCTCCCTTTGGCTTTGAGCCCTTAACTTTTCGAGCTGGTTATTAATAGGACTGTAAAATCACATTCCCCTATGGAGCAAGAGTGAAAGCCTAGTGCATTACCAGCTTTGTGGTAATTGTACAAGAGAGCCATAATAAAGGCTGTCACCTCAGTTGGCAGCCAGGTAAAATAGACTGTATTACCAACCTATCAAGAAGAGAACCAGAAACAGTTTTCTAGCTTCTGTATGATAGAAGAAAAGAAGACTGTATATGCTGTTTATTTTTTAAGAGACGTCACCTCAAATTGGTAGTCCATGAAGCATTTGCTGGTAATCTGTGGTGAGCTGTCTGGTCACATGATGCTGGCTCTCTTCCTCGTTTCCAGTTGTTGAATTGTATTAAAAGATAGTTTAACAGTCATTACATTCTTTTACTTTTCCATGTAAGTAATTGCTTAATTGACACAAAGCTGATAAACAATTGCAAATGGGAGAGGAAGTGGCTACAAACAATCTCTATATTGAGAGGGGGTCCACACTATGAAAACCTTTTAAAATCCCTGCTATAATTGATTCACGGTTCTATTTTTTTTATTAAGGACATTTTCAGAAGTACCGAGCCATTATTCTTTTGGAAATCAGCTAGAGAAAGAATCCTCCATTATTATGTAGGGTTTGAACAGACAAAAAGAATAGCCTTTGTTTGTAAGATGCAGCACAGTCAGTTTGTTATATTCAGTTACACTGGATAAAGCAACACCTAATGAATGTGTATTATGAATCCCTTTTAACTGATGAGAGAGAGAAAGAAATGTACTGATCATTGCTGCTACATATATCCACAGTACAACATAGGAATACACCTCAACAGCTAATCCAGGTAACAGATATGTCAACACTGAACTTCCTTATTCCAATGGAAGGAAAATGCTTTAAAAAATGCTACCCTGTTCCACAATAGTGCAGAAGATTCTGCAGAGGCCAGTGGTGAAGTGTTGAAAGAAATAAACAACTGCTTTGGTGATGTAATAGTTATCAGACTTGTTTAAAGAATTAAGCTACTACATGCTTAATTTGTGGACTAATTCTGTCAGTCACAGGAATGTGGTCTAGAAGGGCCCTCAAAGGTCATCAATTCTGTAGGTGTCAAAGCACAGGTTCTCCCATCCACAGTGACAGCTAATGTTCTAAGCATGGAGTTGGGAGCAAGAAGCTCCTGAGATCTAATCTCATCTTTGACCTGGATGAGCTGTCAGCATTCTGACATGTTGGCTTTTATGCCAATACATGACAATTGCTGTTTAGCTGAGAAGATGTAATGAGACTCTATGGCTTTTCAGGCTTTTTTGTCCATAGACCATTGGTCATAATGGCCAATTTACTGTTGACTCTTTTTTTAGGCTCTGTGTGTAGCCTATAGGAGGTGGCCACAAACCAAAACACTGGAACTGACTTTAAATGTTTACTATAAGTGGAACCAAAACACAGAATTAAAATGCTTCCAAAGGGGGATAGTGGGAAATCTGGATCCAAATCCAAATTTTCCCAAAGTTTTGGTATTTCAGGTTTAATGTTCAAATTCATCTGTAGCAGGGCAGTAACCCCGCTCCTGCCCTGAAGGGCTTAAAACAGCCCTGGGAGAGGGCTGTGGTAGGGGAAAACCTGGGCTGATTGGAGAAGTAGCCACGCCCCAATCAGGCTGCAGCTGGCCCTTATAAGAAGGCAGTGGACCGGGGAGCAGTCAGTCTCTCTCTGCTTTCAGTGAGAGAGGGGCCTGGCTCCTAGGATGCTCAGGGTACCTAGAATGAGGCAGGGCTGGGGAAAGGCTAGAGGGGCTGGGGAACTCCAGGCTGGCAACTCCCCAGGCTGCAGGGCCTTGTCCAAGGCCCCATAGAGGTGCTGGGTTGCAGAGAAAGGCAGCAGGTCCAAAACCCCCTTGCCTTTGATGAGTGGCTTATACTGCAGTCTTCCCTAGGGAGTGGGGGCTAGTTGGTGATTGGCAGTAGCCTACAACTGAGGTGAGGTGGGGATAGGGGATGGGGGTTCCCTGGGGAGGGGAGACCCTGAGACTGAGGGGTGTACTGCCAGGGGGTAGCACCCCAGATTACAGGGCACCGGAGTCCAGGGAGGGACATGGGGGCCAATCTGCAGCGGGATGTGTTGATATCCTTGGACATTTCAGATTCAGACCAATATTTCAAATATTTTCTTTAAAAAATTATTCTATCAGAAATATTTGGATGTTTTTCATACTTACTTTTAATAGAAAATAGTTATCTAAATTTCCTAGAGTGTTTTGAAAATTGTAACCATGAATTCCTGTAGTCTACTTCAAAATTGCTCCATCTTCCTATTACTTTTGACTTTGATAAAAATCATTTTTTTGGTCAATGTTGGAAATTTGGGCTTCAATTCTGCAACTGCATGTGATTCCACTGGGGCTTAGCCTGGTAGCAGGGGTCTGGCTAATTGCAGAAACAGGGTTTAAGAAAAGAGACAAGCGAAGGGGTGAAAGAATATCAGAAAAAAATTTAACCTCTGTGTACATTTTCAAAAATGACATTTCTGAAGTGGAAGTATTTTTTTTCCCAACTGGTTTGCCTTTTAATGATAAAGTACTTAAAGGCCTATAATGATGCTATATGCTTTGCAATGTGAGGAACTATGAAGAGTATTTGTCTTATTTTCATTTAAAAACAAACAAACTATATCTGCTTTTTAATTCCTCTCTAACACTCAGCACCATCTTTATCACACAATTCTGGTACGTAATCATTAGCAGGAGTGAACTGAGAGCAATGCCACAGGCAGCCTCTTGCTTATATTATAGACCAAGCGTCTTACCTGTGAGGTCTCCACTGAAATGACCGTATTGAGTCTGTTCCTGGCCCTGAAGGTCTGTCTTTCATACCAATTCTGTGTGCTATGCCATGGGTGGGTGCGGAGGGAGAGAATCTGTGTTGCTGACCAAGACTTAAGGCCACGTTGAATCATGTGGGCTAGACATGTGACCTTGGGATCAAGGACTCTTATTTTCATGTGTTTTAGCAATCCAAACAGCAGAGGCTTTAGTTCAGGTTCTTTTAATTTAATCCAAGCAAGTTTTACTGCTTAAAAAAAAAGAGAGACATGTAGCAGCCAGCCACGACAGTTTATGAAAAATCCTAACCATCTGTTAAATTTCTAACTAAAACACCCTCAGATTAAAAAGAAACTACAAGCAATGTAGAAAAATACAGTTTTTAACCTATGTGGTGTGCTAATCTGTGTGTATGTTTGAATAACCATATCTCTTATTTTTCCTTGAGAACCTGAAATAACAGACATCACACAAACAAACAAACAATAAACCCTTCATCTTGTGTTTAAAGTTAATCTGTCTTGAATCAGTTTTCATGTAAGGATGTGTTATTATCATTGAACTTCATGCCATTTTTAAAAATGTATGCTATGAGATCTCCCAGTTTGTTGGAGTTGCTAACTTAATTCTATCCAGATGGTATATGTAATAATAAACTGGCAGCATTCCAGTTGTATCGTATTAATATTGATACAAAATCAATCTTCCCAGTTCTTTTTTAATACCAGTAAATATGCCCTAATCTCTTTTTATTTTTTCAAATCACAGAGTCTGGTGCTTGAAAACTGTGTGTGGTGTGTGTGTTAACTTTTTATTTTTCAAACATATATATCCTGAAGCACAGAATATGGGGGCATGTATTTTTATTTTTTCTTATTTCTTTTTGTCCATTAAGCAAATAAATAAAACAATTACCAAAATCTCCTCACCAGGGTTTAAAGTGTGATTCTGTTTAGAAAAAGTGACTATAAAATAGCATCATGTTGTTCTATATTTACTATGTCTTGAGGTCCTTATCAGATGTGCTTGGATTACATGTAATATCCAGTCCTGAAAGCTCAGTCTAGGTTTTGAGAGTCAAACAGTGGGGTTTTTTCCGGTTTGTGCGTCACTCACTGCGAATAATTTGTAGTCCAAATTCTGCCCTTTGTTAAAAGTTGTGCAGTCCTATTGTCTTTGGTGCCTGCCATTGTTGCACTTTTTCATTCCCTTTAGATTATCACTGCTGTGCATCAAGTCACCTGCGAACTGTGTTCTATAGGGACTTGTGCTTGAGCTAATTTGCTGCCAAAACTGAGTTTAATTGAAAACCTTTGATTAATACTTTGTATATTTCAGTGGCCCATATGAAAATTGTGCAGCATGAAATGAAAGTGCCAGAAGGAAGATGAATATTGTAAAGTGTCACTTAGAGCAATACCACATGAGCACATAGCAATAATGTATTGCTCAACAGTATTAAAGACAGTCTGAAATAGTTCAAAAATGCTAGCAAGCTTCAACACATAAAATACCTGCCTGCTTTGGGATAGGTTTGGTACTTTTCTGCCGTAGCTGGCATCAGCTAGTCTGGCAGTTAGCCTAGGATGCTCAGTGCAACAAAGAAGCTTTTTTAAAGGCAGTCCTTGCCTTGGACTCCTACACATTCTACCATGTGGCAACTTTGTGATTTTTTTCTGACACTACTGACAGCTGTATCACTTTCTCTGTGGGAGAGGCAGTAAATATGCCCATAGACTCATCCACAGCTTCTTAAAAGATGAGGGCGTGATTCTGCTCTTTTTTTATATTGGTTTAAATCTGGATTAGTTCTCTAGCAGTCAATGGAATCCTAATAATACCCATAAGTGTGGAGTCTAGTGACTTGTTTAGGTAAAAACAACAACAAAACAAAAAATTCTGAAAAACATCAAAATTTCATTTCGACATTTTGCAAATAAAAAGTTCAACTTTTTTATTCAAAATGGCTTTTTGTTTTGAAATTATTTTTAATTTTATTGTAAAACCTTTTTATAAAGAAAAAAAATTGAAATACAAATGTAATATTTTGTTTCAGGTTGGATGAACATTTTGTTTGACTCTAAACTTATTATTATTATTATCATTTATTTTATTTTAACTTTTCAGTCCACCAAAAGTTCTCCAAAACTTGTTTTCAGGTTGACCCAAAATACCTTTTTTCACTGTCAGTGAACTGAAAAAATAATTGTGTACAGCTCTTATTGATGCCTTCTATTAAATAATATTACTTTTAAAAATCTAACATAAAGCTGCATTGGACCAAAGTTAGAATGATTTGTGTTTTCTGTTATTCTTGCTTCCATGTTCCAGTTAGTCAAATTGACTACCCTGGAAATAGATATAATTTAAATACAACAAACTTACAAACTTCATCGACAGACAACAAATTAACTACGCTTAATAGTAAGAAAAATACATAATAGGGATGGATGATTCACACTGATAAAATAAGCATTAATTCAAACCTTTTCCTAAAATGTAAACCAAATGTAATATGAAAAATGTTCGGTTAAATTTCCCTAGTTTTATTTTTAAGCATCTCTGTTGCCTCAGTTTGTCTGGGACCACACATGAGAAACCAGAAATCTCATGGAACAGTCTGTTCTCGTGAATTTTCCAAACTGATTTCTAAACTAAGTTTATATATTTGAACTGTTGATTACTTATTTAAAAGAAACTGAACATTCTCATTCTTTTCAGGTTTGCTCATCATGGTGGGTGAGTGCCAAAATGATTGCAGTTTCAGATAAGCCCTGAAAAACTTGGCCAAAACTATCTCATCTTTCTCAATCGTTCTCAGTCTTCTTTCACTTTCCTCCCTTAGCTTTATGGCCATCTTTCAGGGTAAGTACACTTCTAAAGTAATTCCCCCTCCATGATCCACCAAGGGTATCCACTTTAGGCTTCTGTCTCTTAGCTGTCACCTCTCTTGGGAAAAGGCTCGTGTTTCACTTCCTCCTGACTGGGATTTTAAGGCTGCAGAGCTCCTTGGATTACACTGTGGCATCCCCAGCAAGCCAGACTGTCTAACCAGGCCACTGTCTACACTTTACTTATTCTCCCAAGGCTATGACCAGTGTATTGCTTTCAGTTGTAAGTTACCACATAGTTCCTTCCAAGCTTTATTTTTAAAGTAAAAGCATTTAAGAGAACACGTATTTAAAAGAGCCTACATGCATACGAACAGCTTACTAGCAGTCACCCATTAGTCTTATGGGGCCCTAGTAGGTCAAGATATCCAAACCTTCCCTAAGGATTGGGGACCTCTCTTGGACAGCAGGTCCTGTCCATGCGCTGGATAAGAAAGAAGGCCTTGAGTCAGTTTAAACTTAGGCTATTTATCCAAACTTCCTCTCTTTCTCTGTTGGTCTTTGGAGAATCTAGTTTGAACTAGTACACCTCTACCCAGATATAACATGACCCGAGATAACACAAATTCAGATATAATGCGGTAAAGCAGCACTCCGGGGGGGCAGGGCTGCGCGCTCCGGCGAATCAAAGCAAGTTCAATATAACGCAGTTTCACCTATAACGTGGTAAGATTTTTTTGGCTTCCAAGAACAGCGTTATATCGGGGTAGAGGTGCATATGTGAGCATCTCCAGGAGGTGGTCCCTGTCTGGGCAGAGTTACAACCTGGCTGATTTTTCTGAATCACCACCTACTGTTTTTAGTTCCTGGAGGACCTGTGGTAGCGGAGTCTGGTGGCATTCACTTCTCCCCATGCAGTAAAACACAATCATACAGAAAACATTCATTTAAAACAATGGATCCCCAAAATACTGCATGGGGTTACAATATATGTACATCTGTCTCCCAGACAGGTTACATACAATCCTGGACCACAATAATTTATAAACTAATGAAGGATATTGCAAGAAATTGTCATATCTGTCACAATGAGATTGTTTGGCTACCATCATTGGCTCTGGTACTTACTGGTTTAGAATTGTCCAAGAATGCACTGCCTACGTTAGTGTGAAGGAAACTCTGGAATTCATAAGGTTTGATGGTAGCAGAGGCCCCTTCACATGCTCCTTCACATACCCTCTGCTGAAAGCCAAGATACATGTTGGTTTGAAATGTGACATGGTTCTTAAAATTTTCGGAACCAGTTCCCTCATCTCTTAAGTAAGTACTGCATGAGTGTGTATAGATATGATTTAGACTTACATAGTTTTAAATATTAGCTGCTCCTGTATTTTACATTCTGTTAATCTGGCAATATATCCTTATAACAGACTATGTTAAACTGAAAACTCTAAATGTTTAAAAAGAATCTTATTACTATACTACAGCCAACTCTCTTCAAAAGGACACAGCTTTTTTTATTACCAAAGAGAAAAATTGTAGAAGATCAAGTCCAGTAATCTTTTTATTCAAAAAAATATAAAAAATTATGTGCAAATCCTGCCCCCTCCTCTGGAGTTGGGGTGGTCCAAATGTGGCAGAATCACTCGGGTTGTCCTGTGTGCATGGAGAAGGATTTGGGGAGATACAGCCTGATCCTACACCTAATCAAGTCAATGGGAGCAGGATCAAGCCCCTACTACTACGACCCACCCCCTATGGAAGTTGCAGAGATATCTGCATTTCCCATGTAACGAGGTTTGTGGGGGCAGTACTGTGTAATGTTTTTGACCCTGTGTAATATTTTGATTGTGTGGGTATTCTTCAGGCAGAAGCTTTGCTATGAAGAAATTATTCAGTTAAAGAGACTCTCAAAGGAACAAACTTTACTTGTGTAATACCACAGAAGCTAAAAAGAACTGTATCAAATCTAACCATTAGTATTTCTCCAATATCTAATTGCCTATGCATTTATTTAAACAGAACTTACAATGTCTGCTGTAGTGTTGTTTGGTTACTCCCATTAGTTTCATAGATTGGTCAATCCACTACTTCATATTTCCTAGCCCTTGGAGTGGGGGCATAGCTGCTCAAACACCACAGTGCTATATACCAGGGGTGCTTGAAATACCATGATGATGGTCCTAAGATAAAACCTAAAGGGATAGAAAGAGCCTTAGGGACTGCCAGGGGGATCACAACACAGGGGAAGTATCAGGGGGTAGCCATGTTAGTCTGTATCTACAAAAACAACAAGGAGTCTGGTGGCACCTTAAAGACTAACAGATTTATTTGGGCATAAGCTTTCGTGGGTAAAAACCTCACTTCTTTGGATGCAAATAAATATTTGATTTTTTTTTACATCAAAAAATTCAGCCTTGAAAAAACAGTCTCTTTTAAAAGGCTGGTGATTTTTCTTTTTTACAGAATGTGTAATAAGTAGTTAAGGAATAATATATTCAGTCATGAGAGGAATATGTTGTATGTATTTTTTATTCATTTCTTTTGACTGCACAAAATGTTTGTGTTAATTCCTCATGACATTCACAATGGCCAGATAAAATCATGAATAAGGACACAGACTGAAACTGGAATATATAATACCACAGGGATCTGTTAGATCCAGTCTTATTTAACATCTTCATTAATGCTCTTCAGGAGGGAGTAAATAGCATTTCTAATGAAATCTGTAGATGATTCTAAATTAAGAGGACTTGTGTGAACACCAGTCAAGACAGAGAAATAACACAAAGGGACCCAGAGAAATTAGACATATGGGCAGCATGTAACAAAATAAGATTCAACTTAGGAAAAATGAATCATGAAAAATATTATCAAATTTGATAGTCAATGGGAAAGCCCCGAAAGGGGTAGATGACAGTAAATTAGACATGAGTTTATAGTAAGATATGACAGCAAAGAAGTGAAGCTCTGGTCTGTGTACACAAGGTTATTATATCAAGCAGTCCCTCTCCATATAAATGTTATCTATATATAAGCTTGGTGTGGCCATGCCAAGAATATTACATTCACTTTTGGCCATTTGGAGCCCAGAAATATATTGACTAGTTGGAGAATATTCATATGAGTGCTTCTGGAATTATCAGGGGCTGAAGGGATTGATTTATAAAGAAAGTTTTAGGTATCTGTACTTCAATGTGTAATATGGGCAGACCATGTGCCTACATGGAGACTGTTAATTTCAGGTTGCAGGACCAAGGGCTAAAAGAGTCCTGCAACTTAGTTAAGGAATGAATAAGTGGGGCATGATAATCATCTATATATATTACACACACAAACAAAGCTGTATTAGAAGAAAATGATTAAGGTTGCATATTTGAGCACTTAAAAATTAGAAAAAGTAAGAATTATGGTTGCCTTCTATTGTTTTTTCCACAGGACCCCTTCCTGAGAATAATCTCTCTGCTCCAAGCATGGGGCATGAGAATGCTTCAAAGCAAAGGTTGCCAGAATTTTTTAAACTAGGTAAAATACTGCAGTTTTCTTTAGCCTTGTTCTCAGAAATGGTTAAACCATTTTGGCCAAAATTTTCCAAAATAACTCCGCCTGAGACCTCCAGCATGGAAAATTTCAGCCCAAATAGTTTGGCAAAGTTGTAAGCAACTGAAAGCAGGGTTTTATAATGGGAAATGTTGAGCTATCGTCATAATAGGTGGTGTTACCAGCCGTCCCTATAATTTGAAGGATAGCACCAAGAATGGAGAGGAATTAGCATGATATGCTGAGGAATAACTAGAAGTGATAAGATTAATTAAGAAAGGCAACATTATGCTGAATAGCAAGAAAAAAATCCTGTCTCAGGTAGAGCTATTGGAATTTAGATTAGTCTCCCAGGGGAATAAATGTATCATCTAGGATCTTTCAATCTGAAGTGAACAAAACACTAAGTGATGTACTATAGCAAACAATCCTGCACCAATATAAAGATGGATTGGTGGTTTAATGGGTATTTTTTATTCTTTTCAATAGTTGTATGAAAAAATAAAATATATTAAAGTAAATAATAGAAAATGTTTACGTGTAATTTTTCTTGCTTCCTGATGGTGAAATTCTGGCCTCATTGAAGCCAATGCGAGTTTTGCCAATGGTTTCAGCATGGCATGACCCAGTGTATGCCAAATTCAGTCTTTGATAACTATGGCCTAGATGTGGTTTTACTAGAAGCCCCATATATAGGATAGTGCAGTGAAGGAACTGTGCCTCAGAGAGATGTAATTCTCTCCCTAGTCTGTCTCCTTTTGCTTCTGGAGAGAAACAATCTGCTTCTATCAGGAACAGATTACTTCCTCTCTGCTTGGATCTGTATGGCTCCATCCATTCCCAACCCATTCTCTGCCTACCTGCCCTGAATAGGGAGTAGTGGGTTCTCAGCACCTTAATATTCCTGTGTCCCTAGACCAAAGATTTAAATAGCCCATGCAGAAGCATGAAGGTGAGGTGGGATGGAGGATTCTTACTCTCCTTTATGACCCTCTACATTGCCCAGGATACAAGTTAGAGCTTTTAATGCAATAATAGCTTCTCTTCACACCGCTATTCCCAGAGGAGTTGGCCACAACCTAGCTTGTATTTATGGCTGTACACTTCACTGATTTGTATAATAGTATCTTCTGAGGAGGGATTGTGTTTAGTCCATCTACTTGCCTATGTGACTCCTCAGCATGGGAACCTCATCTGTAGTGCAGCTCCCCTTCATGCTAAGAACTCATGTTTTTCCTCACAAACAACGTGTGGGGAAACTGTTACAGTATTTTCCACTTTCCCCAATGGAAAACCTTTTGAGCCTTAGGGTGCTCTTTCTTTTCCAGCTGCCAACACCACACATCTGTGCAGACCCGTTATCTAGTGCTAATGTATGCTCATTAGGCATGTTTATTAGGTGAGAACAAAAGTGGTTGCAGTTGCCAACAGTGCTCAATTCTGAAGTATTCCTTCAGGAACTCCTTTGACTTTTCATCCAAACATTGATGCCTCAGGATCCGTACAATCCAATACCAACCTTGCAGCTTCTAACCAGGAAAGAGGAAGCTGTGGACTTCATGTGTCTGAGCTACTTTTGCAATGTGAGTCCCAAGATACAAAGTGTCAGTTCAAATGAATAGTTAGACTATTTCTAAAAATAATATATGAAATTCTCCTTTGTAACTGAGATGTAAAAATTGTATCCTCCTAGTAAATTTGACAGCTTCAATTATTTAGCAATGCTGGATTTTGCTTTCTGATCTCTCCTAAAAACAAGGGCAGGCTTATAAACAAAGTTATTAATAATAATAATAATAATACTAAAAATCCCTTGTACCTAACCCTTACCAAATAAAAATACAAACCAAATAGGAGCTTTGTACTCTAAGTTCTGTCGCCATATTAATTTAGCCATGAGATGAGGGTATGGCAGTGTAAAGCTTCTACCTTCTTGCTTCACAAGGATGGGGTTGAAGGGACCAGCACACCCCAGAATGTGATTGGGAAGAAGCATGGTCTCAGGTCTGCTGGAGAACATGCTGATTCAGTGGCTACTCTCAGAAGACTTGCTGAACCATTTTTCTTGAATCTGGCCTTTCATCTTTACTAAGAACAATAGGCCTGATTCACATCACCAATGGCAACCAGGGCTGGAGTGTGGGGAAGAGTAGCACAAGCTGCCTAAAAACTCCTCTTTACCATCTGGGTCTGCTGGTGAGGGGGTGGGGCCAAGACATCTGGGTGTTACTCTTGATTCACTGCTCGAACCCCTTGGCAACCCACTAGATGTGCTTGATCCCCTTGGCAACCTCCAATAGCTGCTTCTCTGTGATAAAATACTTCACTGAGGCTGGCAGTCATACCAGGAGTGAATGCCTTCACTGTTGCAGTTACCGCTGGGGATGCATTGGGTGCATATTGTATGCATATACACAAGCACACAGAGATGACCGAAAAACAGTCTATTCAAGAAAAATAATGACTTATTTAAAATATCTAGTTATCAGCTCTTTGGAAAAATAAGTAGCTGAGTTTAAAGTATATGTTAATGTGATTCCACAGTGGTTATGTACATCACTGCTCTCAAAATTATATATGAAGACTTTCAAACAACTCCAAGTTCTGGCTGAGACTGTTATATTGACAGCATTTACAATCAGGGCATGGCCAGATTAAGGCATCAATACAGTAGGCTTATGCCTATCACATCAGTTCTTGGAGTCATGTGATTAAATGAGGATCTCAGGTTTCATTTAAAAAAAAAACTAAATGCCTAGCTCTCAGGGTTATGAAGAAAAGCTTGAAAACATCGGAGGCCTGTGTCACAGTGTATTTAGTGGTGCAGGTTGTCCTAATCTGGTCCAGAATTGAGGCCCAGTTTTCAAAAGGGCTCAGCTACCATTTAGGCACCAAAATAAATGGCCATCATGGCTTTGCTTGTTGGATGCTGGACATTTTTGAAAGCTGGCTGTTAGTAAGATGCTTAAATGGGAGCTTAGCCTTTTTTTAGAAATCTGGCCCTGAGCTCTTTTGAAAAATCTTGCTCATAGAGCAACAGGAAATTCTTGTTACATCTTGCAATCTGAGATATTAAAAAAAATCTAAAATATTTAGCAAAAACTCTAGAATCAGTTCTTTGGTTATCAGTTTTTGAAATGGGGTGACTCTTAATTATATAATGTTTATCTAGAAATGTTGTAGCCAAAAAGTGTTTATACTTCGAATGGATTTATTGGTGTAATATTCATAGCCTCATTTAACAATCTCTCATGACTGACTGTTAATGTAGTAAAGCAATAGAGTATAAAGCTATTGTAAACAGTGAATATAAAAATGAAATACAGTACGGATTCAAAGAATGGAACAAAAAATATACTTGGGGAAAATGGGCTTGTCAGAAACCCACATAACCCGGGAGGTTGGCTGGCACTTATTACAAAAAAACAAAGTGTGTTGGTGTGAATGGAGGTGGACTAGAAATCTGAATTTTTGATTTCTTGCATTTGCTATAATCTTGGGCTAATCCAAACCCCTTTGAAGTTGATGGGAATCTTTCCACTGACTTCAATGGGTTTTGGATCAGCTGTTAGGCTTCAGTCTTGCAAACACCGATGCAAGCGCCATACATAACATTATCCATGTGAGTAAAGTTATGCATATTAGTATTGGTTGGATCAGGGGCTAAATGTTTTTTAAGGAAAAAATTATTTTAGTGGAAGTATCGATAAAACCTATTGTAGAGAAGCTTTGCAACATTGTCTGGAATGTTTACTAGTCCAGTCAAAAACATCTATTTACCTGTCCTTCCTATGATACATTAATAATGACAAAAACATAATACTTTTACTCATCCATTAAAAAAGTTACTAGCCAGGGTGAGTAGAATTTTGCAAGGCTGATTTAGGGGAAAACATATACTGGTATTCAGGCTCATGTAAATATTTAGGGCTGGCTTTTCCGCAGTAAATAAATATGAATGTCTAGGTCTGAAAACTGACACTGACCCTCTAGTCCTTTCTCATGGAAAGCTCTGCATTGATTTCAATGAGGAGATTTTACCCATGTATGGGCAAATGGACCAGTCACAATATATTTACTCAATGGTATGCAATGATGCCAGTTGAGTAAAGTTAAGTTTTGACACTTGACAGTGGAGCTAATCTGGTCCATCATAGATAGACTTTTGGTTTATGTTGCACTGTACATTCTTCAGCTATTCCAAAGCACTTTACAAATCAATTAGATACAGTAGTAAAGCGAAAACACAAAAACACGCACTAACAATAGTCTAAATGCAACCTTAGACAACAGAACTTGCCTTACTGAAAGAGCGAGTATTGGTCAAGGCAGCAGGGTTATTTCCTACTCTTTTCTAAAAAGTGCCACGAGATCTATAAATTCTATCAGAACAGCTGCCAGAGACAGATGGAATTTGGTTTAATTTGTCTTTGGAAGCAAGACAACTCTAACAGTGCAACATGCCCCCCCCCCAACATTTACTACTGCAGCATCAGCAGTTTAAATACAAGCCCAAATCCTGTGGTAGGTCATGATCTGCACTGGAAATCTAGCTTGTAAATCAGGCTGTATCTTATGTATTATGCAGTCATAAAGTGCTGGAACTAGAGTTGGTGGGGCTGCTGCCACACTCCCTGGCTTGAAGTGGTTTCCATTGTATACAGGGTTTACAGTTTGGTTCAATGGCTCTCAGCACCCCCACTATATAAATTGTGCCAATACCCCTGTCTACAGGGCAACCTCTTCCTAACATCCAGCCCAAGCGACAGGCAGGGTTTGGGGGATCTTTAAAGTGAGAAAAGAAGAGGAATTTTCCTGTCCCTGTAGGCTGTAGAGTAGAACTAAGTCATATGGCTGGAGTAGATTACATAGCCCTAGTGACCCCTTTTTTTGCAGAGAAAGTCTGGAGCCCTTCACTATCCCCAACAGCACCTGAATATGGCCACACAAAGAGTCCTGCAGATTTGGTTTGCTTTCCACACAAAGAGGTAAGCACACCCATGTGGTCTCCATAATCTTATCCACCTTATCTCTTTGCGCAGTAGAACTAAACTAGTCCCAATGCCAGAGGGAACTCCATGGGTGAAGGATTTACCGTTAAGTCTTCATGCTAAAAATCATAATGTAATTTGAATTAGAAAATGAATTATCATGATTCTGAATGAAGTAGCTTATTTGGTTGAATTTCTTTCCAAAAAATGAATAGGCACTAAAGATCAAATCTGCAAAACCATTACTTTGTCCTCGTTCAAATTCCTCCTTAAAACACTCTGCTGCTGGGATGTCTATGAATCATTCAAAGATGACTATGCTGTTGGTGTGCTGACACTTCTTCTTAAGGTAACCAGGAATTTTCCTGTTACCTTGTGTGACATTATGAGTGTAATATAATATTTCATTGGAAGGTGACAGGGCCAGAAAGAGTTAATTAACTCACAGACTGACCTGACCCATGGATGAACTTTAAAGACTGGTTAGGAAGATGAATAGAGCTTTGAAATGCAAGTCTGCATTGTTAGAGATCTCAAGGATAGATGTTTGCTCAGGTCTTGTGATGTAAGCAAACAAGTCTTGTCTACTACTATAGTTTTAATTCAAAGATCAAAAAAGGAATATTAATATTAACATTAACTTGAGTGAAATAGTATTATTCTCTATGTGTCTCTTTGAAGGTTGTGGTAACCTGTATCTGAACTGTTTAATGGATAAATTACCCTGTGCTAATTGCCAGGATGTTTGGAAGAAGGAGAGTTAGGACTATTGTTTTTCAGGCCGAAAGGCTGCTGGAAATGTATAAGAATGCTGGGACATGATCCTACTTCATCTCACATCTGCTTTGGGTTTCAAGAGGGGGAAACCTTAAGCCACAAGGATTGAGATCCCCAGTCATTGACTGGAGCCACCCTGAATATGGACATTGGACTATAGCCTATGGACTATATCTAAAAGGACTTTTGGCAACTACAAGCTCACTGCTATGTATCTGAACCTCAAGAATTGAATTCAAGTCTGTATGTATATTGATCTTTTAACCAACACACTCTCTCTTTTCTTTCTTAATAAATTTTAGTTTAGTTAGTAAGAATTGGCTATAAGCGTGTATTTTGGGTAAGATCTAAGTTATAATTGGACCTGGGTATGTGGCTGATCCTTTGGGATTGGAAGAACCTTTTCTTTTATATGATGAGATAAGATTTTCATTAATCATCATCATATCTGACAGGTGTGTCTGGATGGAGGCCTGAGGCTGGGTACTTTAAGGGAACTGCGTTGTTTGGACTTCTGAGTAACTATAGAAGCTGTTTTGTGTTGGCTTGGTAAATCTAAGTATTGGAATAACCACCAGCTTTTGGGGTTTGTCTGCCCTGTTTTGTTTGCAGTTCACCCTGATTGAGTGACCTCAGCTAGCTCCCACGGGCAGCACTGTCACACCTTATCATTTCCCTCATAGATTTGTTTTATGCATTATACATATAAATATATATAGCTTATAAATTCTATGGAGAAGGGGCCATCTTATTACAGGACCCAGCACAATGAGACCCAAATGTCTGATCTGGGCTGTTAGGTGCTACCAGAATATAAAGAATAATTGTTGCTTTGTAAAAATGCTAGCAGTTTTGAGTTCTATAATTGTATGCAATTTGCCTTTCTTTAGGAAATTAAAATGGTTCAACACTTCTGAAATGATCCCTTGGTAGATCAAGAAAAACTTTACATTATTTGTAAACAACAAACAGCAACGGGTCAAGTTCTACCTCCATTTACATTCCTTGTGTGACAGATCCAACAATATCCTGGACAAACCTTATGGAATTAAGTTATACCTTATTGAATTTAGTATTTTGGGACTCCACTGGATTGAAAAAGTGTTTTGGAACTCCACTGTATTGAAAATGGAAATATTTTTGTATTACTATAGGATTGTATGGAACTTCTTTAGAAGTAAGGACATGGTTAATGAAATCTATGGAAGACATTAGGGATTTCAAAGATCTTTTAGGACAATATACGTGAAGTGGATTTCCTGGGAAATATTTGGGGAGGTGACCCAGCTCAAATCCATCTTTTGTTTGAAGCTGCACTTTGAGCAGGGATTAATTGCCTGGCTGATTAGATAACCTGTTCAGTCTCTTCAAAGAACCAAACTGGATAAATGAGTGACTCATGGAGTCATAGATCCTTGTTCTCAGCAAAGAGTGTGATGAACTTGAAGCCAAGGGAGACCCAGGGGTCAGGTTTTGAAGGACTGATCCTACCAGAGTCCATGTTGGAGGTGGTGATCTCAGGTAAGTTTATTAACAAGTATTTAGGTTCTTTTATTGTTTTTAATATGTTTTCTCTGTAGTGCTTTTACTTTAAGAATAAAATATGTTTGCTTAGAAGAATTATGCGATAGCTTAACTGTGGGCAGTTATACTGCCATTAATCTCTGAAGAGAAAGCAAACCGGCCTGTTTAGGCAGTTTGTCTTTTGCTGGGAATACCACAATTGAGGCAGGAAACTGTGCAGTTTTGAAATATCCTGGTGAGAAGAGAGTGAGCCAGGGGTCTCCATCCAAGAAAGGCAACAGTTAGGGAGCCGGAAGCCTGAGAGGGGTGCCCTTGCTGAATCATTAAGGGGAAATACAAGGGCAGTTGCTCTGAACTGTGGCATCATGAAACCCTAACTGAAGTTTGTGCAGTTGCAGAGGTGTAATTGAAAGCAGAATTTGACATTGCACATGTTTTTCCAATTTTTAAGGTGATTCTGATACTTGTGATATCTATTAGACATGGGAGTTCTCTAACCAGAGAACAGGCACAACACAGAAACGGCACTGCAAGCTTCCACTCCCTCATAGTGACTCTTGTTTGGAAGGGCCAACTCTAGAAGGGAAAATCAGACAATCTCAATGCTAAGTCAGACAGGCCCATCTATGGAGATTGCCAGCAAGAAGCCAGATGGTTTGTTAATTGGGGTTATGAAATGTTTGGCCTAGATACATTTACATTCACAGTGGGTTTTGGACTTAGTCTTATCCACTAATAATTAGCCCAGATCAATTAATACTGGAGGCCTGCTGGGGTTTTGTGGGGTAAGCAATTTCAAAGTCTTTCTTGAAGTTTGCAGAACCTTCTAGCTGAAGTATGCAATTCTCTCTTGGGAATTCTCACACCTAGGCTGCCTTGGATTGAGGTTCCCATTCACAGCAAAACCCAAAACTATGTAAATATCCCATGATTTATTATGAAAGTTTTGCACAGCTTTATTACAGTCACATCTTTAACTATAAAGGCATGAATGCTACTACTGGAGGACCAAAACCTGCTGGCTGTCTTCCTATGACCATCACATAGTCCCACTGACCATTCCTACAAGTAAAGCAAGTAGGATTTGGCTCACAGTACAAAAAATCACATATGTATGCATTTGTGTTGGGGAAGGAAACTGATTTCATTTTCAGGGTCAATTAAAGGCAGAACTTCATAAGAAAAAATCCAGATCTTCTCAATCCTGTTACTGAGAGTTAATGTTATCTATAAGGGGAAGAGTAATCCTTTGAATAGATTTAATAAATGCATTCAGAATCTTTATTTAATCTCCTGAAATGTGGTCCAGCCTTTCTTGAACGTTCATCTTTTTGGCAGAGAAACAAGATGTTCCTTATGGCTGCCGCACAGACAGATGAAATCCCCCTTGCTTCAATGTGAGGCTCAGAAGCATATTACAAGAAATTCTAAGGTTGTGAACTGATCCGTTTTCCAGTGTATTATTTATCTGGCAACATAAACAAACATTAACACAATGTGTCCAGTTCACTAAACCAGAGGCAATATATTTTAAATGAGCATTTTGGCTTGGAACTTGATAGATTTCCAGCATTCAAGCCTTGATAATAAAAAGCAAATAAATAAAATAAAACCTGCTATGTAAAGTAAGCCATATGTGAAGTTTGGGCAGATTTAATGTAAGTGTTCAGAATGATGATGAGAGCTAGGGGGAGATAATTAGGAAAAGCATGTAAAATGGAAAAACAACATTAATTCTCATCTTATTACAGCTTTATTTAATTGGGGATGTGGAACCTTTCTGGGTGGGTGCAATATTTTAATGCAATGCAAGTCATGTCTGTCTGCAAAAGTTTGAACAAGGAAGGGAATAGGACTCAGGATTAAGTCTTAGTAATGTGCAGAGGTCACAACCTCAGAATGATTAAAAAAAAAAGAACCTTTGCAATATCTGATGATTAATCAGACCAGTTTTAGCCTCTTGTAGCCAATGGGTCTGATGCTTCCAGCATGAGAAGATTAGAATTAGTGCAAAAATGCATTAGTGAGTTGAATCGGGAAATCCAAGCTTTCCATGTCAAAAGGTTCAAGTGATTTAATGTTCACAAACTGAAGCGGAGAGAAGTGGGCTATTGCTGTTTGCATTTCAGTGGAACACCCAGCCCCCACCACAACCCTCCCCCCCCAGGATAAATAAATATTGTTTATTCAAAAATGCCCTGCAGCAGGCACTAGTCTTTTAAGTTGCAGAGCTACATGGCAAAGGGCAGTGGTTCCTCAGGGGCACATTTCAAAGAAATTCAGGATTTATGCACACAAACCTTAATATTTAAAGTGCAGTTATTCTCTGAAAATTACTCTGTTTGAATGGCATTGTGGGGTTTCATATTTATTCTTGTTCTATGTTTTGCATGTCAAATTTGCTCAGCATACAAATTGGGGCGGGGGTGGGGGGGAGGGAAGTTTCCTAACAGCCAGCCCGACAAACTGAACCTGTGATCTGAAGTCAAACTGCCTTCTCTCCTGCCTCAGTCTTCTTAACTAGTAAGAAAGATTCTGTAGTCGGAACTAACTACCGATTTTGTTTGTTGATTAGAGGCAACCCAGAAAAGAATCCAACTCATGCTCCTGTAGCTGTGCTAGCTTGGCTGGGCTACTGGGACTGAAAGGTACCAAAATCATATTTTTTTTCCAATAAAGCAAGTGGATGAGACTCTGAAGATTCATTAGGAGCAGATTAGTTGAACATTATGTCAAAATGTAGTCACACTTTGGGTCATCAACAGACTTGATTTGTTTTTAATTGTGATTTCCTATCCTTAGCCCACTAATTCTAGGCAAAAATGAAGCAACCCAATTAACATCCTTTGCAACCCCATTAACTTCAGGGAAGTTGCACAGGTAAAAAAATCAATTCAGAATGTGGGTCTAAATATTTATGTCAGAATTTTCAAAAGCATCTCTGCTATGGGGGCCACAGCCTAGGGCAAATATACTGGAATTCTCAAAGCTTACTGGTCATCTAAGTAACCAATGAGCCTGTAACAGGGTGCCTATGGTGGAGATGGGTAGACACACAATTTTCAGAAGTGGGTTCTAAAACCTCTCTTTGGTCAGAGATGTGAGGAGCTCATATCCACTGGGCACTGCCCAGTTCTAGGTACCCTATGGGTTTTTTGATACAGACGGAGGGTGGGGCATCTTCAATGTGTTCAGTTTTGCCTCTGTTGCTTGGTCAGTTCTGGAAAGGCTTGTAGAGTGTAGCTCAGGCTTTTTGTTATTAGCATGAGGCCCCATAGGTCTTGAACACATGTCTGGAGAGTTGCCAGGTAGTTGGCATCTCCAGGCTGCCACCCAGCAGCTGATGTAACTAGATTGTGCTCCATGACCTGCTGTGGACACACCATGTTAAGTCTCGCCTCAAGGGGTTTGACAGGCAGCAGCCTCATAGCTCCTGATTGGCTTCTCCACCCTATGCAAATGCCAGAGACATTCCAAGATGTGTCTAGGCAACAGTGTGGCTCTCCTGTAGTTGTTATGACCATTCCTGTGCCTGAACTCCTGCCTTCAACCTCAGATTAATTTGGACTTTGCCTTCTGACTTGGACCCTGAAACCTGACTTGGACTCTGACCCTTGATATTGACCCTGGCTTGGAACCTGATTATAAACTCCTTTGCTACTTCCAGCCTCAGGTTTGCTGCTGTTCTGACCCTTGGTTCCAACTGCCCTTGTTGGGATCCTAACAGTTAGTTAAATACCAGACAAATGTACAGATTATCAAAAAAGTGAATTTCAGGTACAAGTGGTGGGGTGGGAAGTGTGGTGGGAAAGAACACAATAGGTGCATGGATGGAGCTGTGTACTTGTTTTCTCAGTTTGTTCTTGGTTTTCTCTGGTGTCATTTTAGACTGTGCTCTTATTAGGGTGGGTAAAAGAACTATGATTTTTTTTAAACCAAAAAAAATCAGATTTTTTTTATTTCAGTAAGTTTTTTAAATGTAGATCAGATCTTTTAAAATTAAATACAGGGTTTTTTAAAAAAAATAAATAAACCAATTTAAAACTGAATTTGTAACTGACAGCCTGTTAAGACCTAACCTTCCTATAATATATTCAGATTAGTTAATTATATACATAAGTAATATCAGGGGCAGCTGTATGTATTTTGCCGCCCCAAGCATGGCAGTCAGGCGGCTTTCGGCGGCATGCCTGCAGAAGGTCCGGCTGGTAACGCGGATTCGGCGGCATGCCTGCGGGAGATCCGCCAGTCCCGTGGCTTCAGCGTACCCGCCGCCGAATTGCCACCGAAGCCGAATTGCCGCTGAAGGCTCCCTGACTGTCGCCCCCACAGCAACCGGCTTGCCGCCCCAGGCACGTGCTTGGTGAGCTGGTGCCTGGAGCTGCCCCTGAGTAATACTGAGTAGTATGTGTTTGCTGCCAAGTTTTAAAGAAAGTCAAACCAATGAACTGATGCAAGTCATTGGCTATGCATTTGGAACCAGAGTTTATCGAAGTGCTAAACTAGCTTTTGACATTAGCGTCTTCTGCAGGTGCAGAGAGGATATTTTCTTCATTTCTGTTTGCTCAACTAATTCGGTTCAGTGACTAGCTCACTCAAAGATGAGTCACCAACTGGGAGCTGAAAAAGCAGGAAAACTTGTTTTCTTCTTCCAATGTATGAATAAAAACTAGGTATGAGAAGGTGAGGCCTACTAGTTCTAAAATCCTGAAGGACATGGTGACCAGAAACAGTGAGGTCAGTTTATTAGCTACACATAATACTACTTTTGTTTAATAAACAAGTTAATATTAAGCATTTGTCAGGTAGTTTTATTTAATTTAAAAAAATGCTGTTTTTGTGCATTTTAATTGAAATTTGAATTTCCATCCAAATGGAGCTTGACACAAATCACAAATAAAAAATTCATCATCTAGTAAATAAGAATTGCATCATTCACCATTTTCTAATATAATATAAATTGTAAAAATTAAGAGTCTGAGTAAATGTAAGTTAAGCTACAGAAATGCTTAAATGTGGATAGATATAGTGTATACTGGCTAGCAAAAAGAAGCACTAAATGTAGTGTATTTAGTTACAAATCAGCATGTTGTAATGGTAGCCAACTAATAAGAATCAATCTTTCTTTAGGAAAATAACTAAGAAGTACAAATGCAAAACGTGATTTAAATTATTGATTTAAATCAATACACCTTGGCTCCCATCAGCTGTTAGAGTTTAATGGACCTCTGTGATGCCTCTTCTCTTCCCTGCCATGTGGTCTGGGGAGTTTGTGTGTGTAGAAACTGCAATGAGGAACCAGTCAGCGACTCCGGCAGGTAGGAGCACAAGCACTTACAGCAGGGACTTCTGGATATTGAGTATGTCTACAGAGTCTGGAATAGCAAACATCCAAGCCTGGGTTGATAGACTTGGGCTCCTGTTATCATGCTAAAAATAGCTATGTAGACATTGTGGTTCCAAGGAGAGGGGTGGACTTCAGAGCCTGAGGTCCAGCCTGAGCTGCAACTTAAAAATGCTGTCTGCACAACTATTTTTAGTATGGTAGTACGAGCCTGAGTCTATCAACCTAGAATTGCAGGCTTGTTGCCACTGGCTGTGTGGATGTACTCTCAGAGAATTTTCTACAGTTTTGATTGGATTTCTCTGCTCTGTGCTGATTAGCTGTTTGCTCTAACCTTGTCCCGCACAGTCTCTTCACCTCTGCTTCATTCAACACCTGACCTTTTATCATCTTCTCCCCAGCCCTGTGCTCTTGACCTTCTTACCTTTAATGTCCCCTCTCCCTTCATTTTTCTTCTAATTTGGCTTATCCCCTCCAAATTAAACCCAACTCCCTGCCAAAAAATTGTGGTATTAACACGCTGTTTACTGTCATCACAAGCTGATTGTGTAGTCTAGACAAGGTAGGGGAAAGAGGTATTTAGATTGCAAACTCTTTGGGGCAGGGATGGTCTGCTACTGTGTTTGTAAAGTGCCTAGCACAATGGAGCGCCATTCTTGGTTGGCCCTTAGGTACTCCTGTAATAAACATGATGATGAATAATAATAATGACATCCCTATTCTTTGGATCTTCATGTATTATTGGCTTATACGATATTTCTCTGTTGCTTGTGCTATTCTGAAATTGCTTCGTGAAGAAAACCAGCACCAACAGCAACTCTGAAATCTGAGAACATACAGATATTCTATGCGAAAGAGAAACTGCCCCATGCAATCTAACATATCTGGTTAATTTACCTTAATTTAAGCATCCTTGTACATTACATATAAGAAAGCAAAACTGTAATGACAAATATGGAAATGGCTGACTGAGGGGACAGCAGAGTAAATTGAGGAACAAATGGTGCTGACATATTTAGATAAAGTGACAAAATCCACATCACAAAAAACTTCATTTCAACATGGCTGATTCACAGCAACAGGGCAGTATTGGTTGCCAATTAGGTTTTGAGAGCATTCAGAGGTGGTTGATTAGAAAAAGAGGCTTGGGAGCAAACTTTTGAGCCCCACAAAAAGCACAAATCAAAATTCAGCAAATGTTTATTTCTCCAGGATATTAAAAGCTCATTAGATGAAATTGTATCCCACTAGACAAACAATCCATCTGCAGTCTGCATTAGCAGGTTGTTTTAAACAGTATTCTGTTTAGTACAGCTATAAGTATTTCCTGTAGCAGTTTCTATGTACCTACCAGGAACAAAACCCCATAAATATAGGCCTCTTTCAATCTTGTGTTCCTGAAATGAATCCTGTCCTGTCCAGCTGCTAATATGCAATGTCTCATTGATCAAATAGCAGTCAGAACTGGGTCAAATTCACAAGCCAAATTCTGCTGGAAGAACACAGTTTGCAAGTGCTAATAGTGAAAAGTCTGTCTGTAGCAGCCTTGCAGTGAGGGAAACAGGAACAGCTAGGGTCTGATACAAAGCACATTGAAGTCAGTTGTAAGATTTGAATTCCCTTGGTTTTTGATCAGGCTTTAAATCTCCTAGGCAGCCCCTGCCCACAGGGATTCTGTGGAGTCTTGGCGAGAGTTTAAAGTGGTCTTTCACTGGTGGAGGGTAGCTGTGGAATGGTTGCCTGCCTTCACCTGGATGTGATTTTGATTTATTTCTGGCATACTTATCTGTTGTAGAATAATAGAAACATAATAATAGATGGTGGGTTTTTTCATTAGCTTTAACTCATCCATCAGTTAGGTTTTGATTTTTAAAGGTGTTTAGGTGTTGCTGTGCTCAGCATTGATTTAGAAGTCTACATCACATCTTCAAAAGGGATTTACACACTTAGCCTAAATCACTTTTGAAAATAAGACTTAGGGGGTCTAAATCAGTTGATGGATTGCAATGATGAGCACAGCAATGCCTAAATACCTTTAAAATTTGGGCCTTCTGCAATTTTAAAAATCCTACTCATCAAGCATTGTGCCCTATCTAAATATTGTTTGGGCTAAGTGTATGCAAGCCACAAAGAGGAATCTTTGCACTTGCAAACTCATCACCAACCTACACTGATATACTTTAATTTCCTTGCAAAATGTAGGTACTCTTTTGCAATTTAAATTTCTTTGTTGGGGGAATTTAATAAACCTTTAAAGCCAGGATCATCCTCTCTCCTCAGATGTTATTCATAAAACCCATAATATTTTTTACTATTGCTGGCAACTCCAGATTGACACATACTTCATTAATAATACATGTTGCTTGCATAATCACATAGTTCAGTATTTCCAGCACCTCTAAAATTCTGGGAAGTCTCAGTGTATAAGTTATAACATACTATCACTGCTCACCATTATGATATAATAACACTCAGCTGAATGACAGAGAAACAGCATTGGTCTGCCAGGTTGGTTCTGAAACATAGCCACATAGTGGTAGTTTAAGATGTGGTATGCTATTTCTCCTTTTTTCTATTCTAGTGAGATATAGGATATTGTTTGGATATTCAGCAAGAAGGAGAGGGAAAAGACCTGGAAAAGATCTGTTTCACCTCTCTTGCATGAAATACTGTGACATCGCACTCCATATGATTTTATGAAAATATGCTAATAAGTGTGAATATAATGTAACTGGAATAGGCTTCATGCAAAAGGTCTCTTGTTAAGGTATCATTACAAAGCTTATAATCTACTGAGTGTGTTCGTCCTATTTGTATGAATGTATCATTCTTTTATCTGAAACTAAAAATATGAAATATAACTCTGAGGTCCTATTGTAATTATGCAAAGTGTGGGCCATTATTGGTGGTTTGGAATCTTGATGGCTCCCATTAACCAGGACAATTGACTGGAGATGACTCTGTTTACTTGCAGGCCTTCCTGTGAGTCAAGCCAGGAAGAATGAAGGCTTCGGGGTCTCACAGGACATGTGACGATGTCACCTGATACTGGAATCCATCTTAAATCTGGTGCTTTTCCATTTAGAAGGGGGGGGGGGAACCCAGAGAAACAAAAGATTCCCTCCTTGTGCCAAAGTTATAAAAGGGGGGTGGAACAGAACAAAGGGGCTGCCGTCATGAGAAATCCCCTAGTTACTACCTGAGCTGGAACAAGAACTGTACCGGGGAAAGGATTGGGCCCAGACTAGAAAGGAGTCTAGTCTGTGAAAGAAGCTTATTGGAACGTCTCTGAGGGTGAGATTTACTTGCATTCAGTTTCTTAATGTATTAGGCTTAGACTTGCATGTTTTGCTTTATTTTACTTGGTGACTTGCTTTGTTCAGTCTGTTATTACTTGGAACCACTTAAATCCTACTTTTTATATTTAATAAAATCACTTTTTGCTTATTATTGAACCCAGAGTAAGTAATTAATTCCCGGGAGAGCAAACAGCTATGCATATTTGTCTATCAGTGTTATAGAGGGTGGACAATTTTTGAGTTTACCCTGATTAAGCTTTATACAGAGTAAAATGGATTTATTTGGGGTTTGGACTCCATTAGGAACTGAGTATGTGGGTGCTGGAGACAGGAGCACTTCTTAAGCTATTTTCAGTTAAGTCTGCAGCTTTTGGGGGACATGGTTCAGACTGGGTCTGTGTTTGCAGCAGGCTAGCGTGTCTGGCTCAACAAGACAGGGTACTGAAGTCCCAAGCTGGCAGGTAAATTAGGCTCAGAGGTGATCTCAGCACATCAGGTGGCAGTCTCAAGAGGGTCTCTGTGACCCAACCTGTCACAAATACCTAGGATTTTTTTGATGGCTAATTAAATTAGCATTCATTTTTTGTTGTTAATCATAACAATCTTGTGTGGGTGGATTTGTTATCAAATTTGTGAAGCCTTAAGTAATCTATTTTAGACTATCTAAGCCCGTATTTCTCAACCTTTTCAGGTTGGTGACTCCTTATTCAAAGTAAAAAAAAAAATTCACATCCTCTTACTTTTATAGTAAATGCATTGACAATACCAATAAGCCTAGATAATTTATTTGTGTATGTGTTTCTAGAGGTTGACAGAGAATACTTGACCTTGAAGGGTAAGGGTATGTGGGAAGCAGGCCCGTTGACAGAAATTTGGGGCCCCAATACATCAATTTTCCTGGACACTCCCCCCTTATTTCACCCCCATTTCTTCCTAATACAATTGTCCTAACTTCCCGCCCACCTTCTCATCAGCCCTGGTGGGGAGTGAGATTTTCTTTGCTTTAGATTGTAATAACATTTTCAATGACTCCTGCCTTTCTGCCCCTTGATCGTCTTTAATGAACACCCATGGGAGTTGTAATTCAGCAGCTGAGAAACAATGTTCTAAGCCTATGTTGGAGTGGTGCCTACATTTATGGTATATTATTCAGTACTTTGTCTAGTTCAATTTCAAAAGTATGAAGCAACGGGCTTCTATGACTTTACTTGGAAAAGCATTTCACAACCTTTAGAGGGCTCACTGTTAGTTTATTCAGCATAACTGTGCATCCGCCTCTGAAGATTATGGCAGAGTGGGCAATGATTGCAGCTATGTGACTTACTAGAAGACTAGAAGACAGCAGCTGATAAGTATGGAATTCTGGGGAGACAGTGAGGCTTTATGTGGGCTGTGGAGGAAAGAGTGGTGAAGCTCTCTACTTTCTTTACAGATCTGATGAGTTTATCCAGATTAGCTTGCAGTGTCCATGTTTGTATGGTTCTGAAATCCTAAGCATGACTAAAGGGCTGTTCCCAAGGTAATGACACCTGTTACACATTTATGTCCTTCTTGAGGCAGCCCACTTAGGTCAAGACCTCTAGCCATCAACTTTTTTGGGGTGGAGTCTGTAAGAGGTCGGACTAATCCCTGAGCTGCCTCCTGCTGGTTACTTCAGGGAATCAGCTCAATCCAGCCCAGAGCGCCCTCTGTAGGCCAGTGATCCACCTTGTCACTACTGGCTCCCGTGTCCCTCCCAGGACCCCAGTGCCCCTTGCTCAGGGTGCTGCCCCCTGGCGGTACCCATGCATGCTGGGTCGCCCCTCCCAGGGGAACCTTCACCCACTAACCCCACCTCAGTGTAAGGCTACTGCCAGTCACCATCTAGCCCCACTCCCTGGGGCAGACTGCAGTATCAGCCACTCATCACAGGCAAGGTTGGGTTTGGACCTGCTGCCTTGGCCTACCTCTGCGCTGCCCTCTGCAACCCCCAGTACCTTTGGCCCAATGCTAGGCCACAGCCTGGGGCTTTCCAGGCTGGAGCGCCCCAGCCCTGCTCCACTCAGGTACCCTGTCTCAAGCTCCCTGCAGCCAGGCCCTTCTCTCTCTGAAGGAGAAAGAGACTGCTTGGCCTCTGGCTCACAGCCTTTTTATACAGGCCAACTGGGACCTGATTGGGGCGTGGCCCAGCTGCGGCTGTTTCCCCAATCAGCCCAAGTTTTTCCTTCCACAGCTCCAGCCCTCTGCAGGGCTGGCTTTAACCCTTCCCAGGCAGAAGCAGGTGTCCACGCCGCTACAGAGTCCCACAAAACTCTCCCTCTAGACTAGGGACTTAGGCAGCAATTCTTCCTGCAATTCACTGTGATCACTTTCACAGATCTGACTTTAATTCAGCAACTTCAGTCCAGAATTAACCAGTGAACAGCCAGCCTTTGTAAAATGAAGCATTACGTATTCAGAACAAAGTATTACACAGAAAACGTATCTTAAAAACAATAAATAGCTTATATACAGGTCTAGCTTACCAGGCAGTCACTCATCTCCCACATGGAGGCCCTGGAAAGTTTCAAAATATTTCAGGTCCTCTCACACTGTTCATCCCTCTTAGTCACAATGTCATGTCAATTCTTGGATCAGGTGAGAGTGACCCCTCCCCATGCAGTTTTTAGTTCTTTGCCGTTCTTTTAAATTAGTTCAAACTAGGATATGCAAATTCTCCTAGGGATTTGCATTAATTATCTCCCAGTGATTTTAGTTCCTCCAAGAAACACTAACTTTCCCATGGAAACAGAATATTATCCCTTTGAATATTCCATGTGTGCACAATATCTGTCACACTGTGAACTCACATTGACCAATTCCACTGAATTAAGTTTGTGACACCATCAAACCAAAACCACTGAGAGTTTCACATTTCACATAGTCCTAATTTCTGTACTTGTTTCCAACCTAACCAAAACCAGGTTGTTCTGAGACAAGTGAAAACTGAAATTATGTATCAAAAACTTTTTGATACATGAAAAAAAATTATGCATTCAGACCCCCAGACCCTAAGTTAAAATACAACATCACTATTAACAAAAGCTTTGAGAAACTAACAGTTCCTGTTTTGGAAACTTGCATGCCCTCAAATTTCACATTATTCATAATTTCTGTGAAAAGATATTTTATATAGAAAATGTATCTTGATTTAAATTTGAAACTTCTAGATGTTCCAGAAATCATCACATATAATAACATTTATATAATTAATATTTAAAGAATAGCTTGCTTTCACAATGTTAAAAATAATTGGGTTTTCATAACATAAATTTGTATATATGCAAAAAGCTGGGAAATGGTACAATATAAATGGGTAAATATAACCATATCTTCATACTGTCTGATTTATATTAAAGAGTCTAGTAATCGACAGAGAAAAAATGGAGGAGGGAGGGAAAAAGATAAAAGAAACAAAAGCAAAAGACCATACAAAGAAATATAAATGAAAACAAACACCACTGTTCCTGTTCAATTCCAAATGAGCACATATGATGGCAAAGTGAGGAGGTCTAGGCACCACACAGAAATGATTTACATAAGGGATAAAAGATGGCCATTTTAGTAGTAAAAATACAGGGAAAGTTCTTAAATATCAGTGTATTTCACAAAACAACTTTATCTCTATTTATTCAAATTACAGAGAGACTTTGTATCTCCTGGACCAAAATTATCTTTGTCCAAATTGTCTTCCAGGACTGACTCTATTAATCTAAGGATATCATCACAGAAAGGGGTTATACCCTGGCAAACCCACATCATATATGTGAATGTAATTTTGTCAGTGCTGCATCTCCAACCTTTGGCATTGTCATGCCTAAATGGTAGAATCAGATGGTAGCCTAATAGATAATATAGGTTAATTTATATTGAAAGGCATTTGCATAAATTGGTTCACAGAATACCTTTGGGCATTAAGAAAACTGTGGTTTTTACCTTCTTGCTTCTCTTTATATACTTACCAAATGACAATAAAAGACAGCTTCAGTCACATTTATTATTATTTGTAGAATACCAAGTGTGTTGGGAGCAAGTAGTACATTTTCAACTGTACATTTACTCAAGCTGGTGCTAAAACAAATTCCTGGTGTAGGACAATTTACATTCGTTGTGAACCAAAATGTCCTTGCAAGTATGTATTCCACAGTAGAGCCATAATTCCCAGAGAAAAGATTATTTATCAGTCCCTGGGAAAGGAGATTTAGCTATAAGTCTTCATAATTGCTGATACAGAAACCCAGAGGTTTCTATTTTTTCTAATGAGGTTTGTATTTTCCTGGACTAGGGGATGTACAGTGGAAATGTTCCTGAGATAGATTAGATCTGAGAATCTTCTTTTTGAGACAAACCAAATGTCCACAGTGACTGACTGACTCACTTTATTATAGTCATTATATCTTATAGTCATTGACTGAAAGAAATATAGCCAGGGAGTAAGGTTTAGATGTACAATGAGAAACATAGGCTGGTCAGAGCTCAACATGAAATCTACTTCAAATACACTTATGACTTAAAATACAGTCTTTCTTTGTATTAAAACATTTGTTAAAATAATATATTATAAAGACTAAACTCTTGTACAATTTGACATACATGAGCCAGATTGATTGCTGGTATAAATTGGCATAGCTCCATTGAAGTCAGTTGAATAAGTTACACACATAGGCTATGTCTGCACTTACGGGAGTATGTAGAATACAGAACCAGCAACTCCACAGCATGAGTATAATCAGAACTGTGTATGGTGAGGCCTGGTTTGGGCAAGCAGAATAGAGTGTCCTGCATGCCAAGCAGCCTACATTGCTTTTCACTATGGCGTGTGTCTACATGTACTCTACATGCTACCTCAAGTGTAGAAAAGGCCATAGTCTTCAGATTTAACCTGACTTTTAAGTCTCAGTGAAGTCTACAAAACAAGCACATGTTGAAGAGTGTCAGTTCCAGAATTTTAAGTTAATGGACCCAGCACTTACACACACCTTTACCCAAAAATGAGAATGTCACTTGTCAGTACAAAATGATAATGTTGGCACTTTATATTGGCACTTTCAACCATTGCTGATCATCTTGGTTGCTGTGTACTGAGAAGTAAAAACTGGACTTTCATTGAATTCTCCCTTCCTATATTTTAATTTCCTGTCTTTCAAGTATTTGAAGACCTCTCTCATTTCCTAATAAGTATTGTGACAGACCCAGACCAGTGGGGTACAGGAGTCTGGTAGAGGTCAAATATACTGGTCACTGGATGAGTAGTTTTCTGTTCCCTGAGTGACCAGAGAAGGGGTTGCACTAGAGTAATCAGGAACCTGCAAGAACCAGTTAAGGCAGGCAGGCTAATTAGGACACCTGGAGCCAATTAAGAAGAAGCTGCTAGAATCAATTAAGGCAGGCTAATCAGGGCACCTGGGTTTTAAAAAGGAGCTCACTGCAATTTGTGGTGCAAGTGTGAGGAGCTGGGAGCAAGAGGTGCAAGAAGCTGAGAGTGAGTGTTGTTGGAGGATTGAGGAGCACAAGCATTATCAGACACCAGGAGGAAGGTCCTGTGGTGAGAATAAGGAAGGTGTTTGGAGGAGGCCATGGGGAAGTAGCCCAGGGAGTTGTAGCTGTCATGCAGCTGTTACAGGAGGCACTATAGACAGCTGCACTCCACAGGGCCCTGGGCTGGAACCCGGAGTAAAGGGCGGGCCCGGGTTCCCCCCAAACCTCCCATTGACCTGGACTGTGGGTTCTTCCAGAGGGGAAGGTCTCTGGGCTGTTCCCCCAACCCACATGGTGAATCTCTAAGGCAAGAAAATCCACCAATAAGCGCAGGACCCACCAAGATAGAGGAGGAACTTTGTCACGGTATTTTATATTGTTTTAGTTGGGAACTAAAATGTAAAAAGTAGTCACACAAATAATGCTTTCTTTTTTTATTTGTATGTATCACAATTTAATTATGTGACTATTTTCTATAGCATTTCATAACAGTATTAAAGTGACTATTGATTTCTCTAGTGTCTGCTGTGAGATGACTCGTATTAAAAGTCAAAGGCTAAGCTACTTTGTTCAGTGGAGCCAATTGCAGGTTCAGGATGAATTACTGCAAGATGGTGAAGGATTTCTTTTCAAAATCTTGTTAGCCAGTGAGTGGCTCTAAACAATTCCAAAGTGAGTCAGCGTTTGTACCATAGAGATTTTTCTCTTCTTTCTGTATGACTTAAATGCTTTTAAGGTAAATGGTAAAATGCTTGCTAGATTTTCTTTATGGATGAGCAGGAGAAATCATTTTCTGTGGGTCTAGAAATCCTTTTGATCCTGTGGAAAATTATACATATATTCCACACAGCGATGAAGTAGATGTTATAAATACTTGAAGATGCTTTCCTTTTGATCACTTCTAATCAGTGAAGTCATTGTTAAATAGTTTTGCAGTAAGAAGGCAGCTGTATCTTAACTATTTAACAGAAGTGTTTTTGCAGCCACCATGAAAGGAACATCCTTGCTCCCAGTATCACCACCATCCCAACCTTCATTCCATCTTCCTTCTAATTAATGCCTTTGGTAGATCTTGTAATATGCATTATGGTCATTTGTGAAAAGTTCAGTTTAAAATAAAGCAAATTGCTGGAATCTGGATTTTCACCACTGGAAGCAGTTCTGTTGCGAAGAACTGAGTGGTTCCAAAAATGGAAATACTTTTTAACATTTTACCCTTTTTTGGTCAAGATTTTGTGTTGATTTTGTTCAAATGACTGCCCTACCTACCTTAGAGTGTTGGCATCCTTTCATCTGTGAGAGATGGTGGGAATTGCAGCCAATGATGGTTTGTAATGTCTCATGTGACTGAATAGTCCAATCCGAGATTTGCATGATCTTTGACAATTGTTGCAAATGTATGTGTCTTGGTTGGGAGCTGCTTGCTTTCTATGGGCTCTTTTCTCTTCAAGCTGTAGGAGCCTGTCATGGCTTTGATACCCTCATGGAGATGATGGCGCCACTTATTACGATCACTTGCCAAGATTTCCCATTGGTCAGGATCAATTCCAAATTCCTTCATATCTCGCTTGCATAAGTCTTTATAGAGAAGCTTGGGACATCCTGTTGTTCTTGTTCCCTCTGATAGATCCCCATATAGCATGTCCTTGGGTATGCATCCATCTTCCAACCTACTCAGATGGTCCAGCAAGCGCAGCCGTCTTTGCTTGAGCAGGGATCTCACAGTTGGTAGATTTGCCCTTTGAAGAACCTCTGCGTTAGTGACTTTATCTTGCCATTTGGTATTTAGTATGTGGCGTAAACAGCTTAGGTGGAATCTGTTCAACCTCTTCTCCTGAGGAGCATAAGTTGTCCATGTTTCCCCACCATTCATGAGTGCTGAGGACACAATCTTGGTACACTAGCATTTTGGTCTTGATGGTAAGCTTTGACTTTTTCCATGCTCTTTTAGTTAGTCTGCTAAAGGTGGTGGCATCCTTTCCAATGCGAACATTTAATTCTTCATGCACTGAGAGGTTGATGGTCACTGCAGAACCTAAATAGCTGAACTTTTGGACTACTTCTAGCTGGTTAGTATTTAAGGTAATTGAAGGATCTTGTGGAACCCCCTGTCCTAATACAACCATTTTCTTAATGCTGACGGTGAGAGTAAATGCCTGACAGGTACTTGAAAGGCAATCCATGAGTTCTTGTAATAGATCTTCATTGTGGACTATGAGAGCAGCATCATCAGCGAATAGAAGTTCCCTGACTTTGGTCTTTGACTTAAGTTGGGACAGATTGAAGAGTTTCCCATTGATCTTGTGTAGAGATACTCTGTCTTTCATGTCCTTAAACACACAGTTCAAGAGTACTGAGAGGATTCCAAAGAGTGTAGGGGCAAGAACACACCTTTGCTTCACTCCACTTTTCATCTCAAAGCAGTCCAAAGTGTACCTGTCAAACTGGACAATTGCTCTCATGTTGCTAAGTCTTATACGTTCATTCCACAAGGTTGGTGGACATATTTTTTAATATTTCAAATAGACCTGCTCTGCTGACTGTGTTGAAAGCTTTGGTTAGGTCCACAGAGACGATGTACAATGGTCAGTTTTGCTCTCTGCACTTTTCTAGGAGTTCATGCAGAGAAAATATCATGTCTATAGTTGATCTGCCAGGCCTGAATCCGCAATGCGATTCAGGGTAGACACGATTTGTCAGCTGTTGTAGGCACACTAAGATGACTTTTGCGACAGCTTTTCCTGCTACGCTTAGTAGCGGGATACCCCTGTAGTTGTTGCAGTCCCTCTTTTCACCTTTATTTTTATATAAAGTGATGAAGTTTGCATTGCGCATCTCTTGTGGTACCTCACCCTCTTTCCAGCATTTAAGTAGCAGCTGATGATGATATGGTAATAGGCTGTCTTTCCCGCACTTGAGGATTTCTGCTGGGATGCCTCTTTTCCAGGAGCCTTGCCACTTGATAGCAAATCAGTGGCCTTACTTAGCTCTTCTATAGGTGGCTCCACATCTAGCTCTAGCATGACCTATAAAGCATGACTGTAAAGTTAGTATTTGGTCCAGTGATTCGCTGGTGATATTTCTTCCTTGTGCATATAGCTCTGAATAGTGTTCAACCCAACGAGACAATTGCTTGCTTTTATCTGTAATGATTTCACCGCTGTGCAATTTGAGAGGGGTAACCTTGTTGACAGTGGGACCCAGAGCTTTCTTCAGGCCATCATACATGATTTTGAGGTTTCCTGTGTATGAGGCTGTCTGTATCTCTTCAGAGCTTGATCCCGTAATGATTTGCACAGCGTCTGCTTGCTCACTGTATCTCGGTTTTTGCATGTCGAAGTCTCACTTGGTGCTCTTTGTTGGCTTCTTGTGGTGTTCCAGGTAGGCCAGGGGTGGGCAAACGTATTGGCCCAAGGGCCACATCAGGGAATAGAAATTGTATGGCAGGCCATGAATGCTCACAAAATTGGGGTTGGGGTGCAGGATGGAGTGCGGGCTCTGGGGTGGGGCTGGGGATGAGGAGTTTGAGGTGTAGGAGGGTGCTCTGGGCTGGGACCGAGGGGTTCAGAGAGCAGGAGGTAGATCAGGGCTGGGGCAGAGGTGCATGAAGGGGTGCAGGTTCCAGCTGGGGGTGTGGACTTTGGGGTGGGGCTGGGGATGAGAGGTTTGGGGTGCAGGAGGGTGCTCCAGGCTGGCATTGAGAGGTTTGGGAAGGGGATCAGAGCTGGGGCAGGAGGTTGGGGCATGGGGAGAAGTTCAGGGGGTGCAGGGTCTGAGCAGGACTTACCTCAAGTGGCTCCCAGAAGCAGTGGCATGTCCCTTCTCCAGCTCCTATGCAGAGGCGCAGCCAGGCGGTTCTGCATGCTGTCTCATCCGCAAGCACCGCTCTTGCAGCTCTCATTGGATCACTTAGGAGCTGAAGCGGGGCATGCCGTGGCTTCCAGGAGCCACGTGGTGCTGCCCCAACCCAGTGCCCTGGCTGGAGTGGGACCGAGCCACTGGTGCTGCTCCCAATCCAGTGCCCTGGCTGGAGTGCCGGAGTGGGGCTGAGCTATGTGGTGCAGCTCACAGGCTGACTTAAAATGGCCCGCAGGCTGTAGTTTGCCCACCCCTGAGAATAGCCTGTGTTCTTAATGCTCATAAGAGGTAATAGTGCCATTTCATTTTCTTCAAACCAGTCCTTTTTTGATGGTCTCTTTCCCCCAAATGTAGCTAAAGCTGTTTCATGGATTGTTGTTCTTTAAATCTTCCCAAAATTCTTCTGCCTTCTCTGGTTATGACCTCCCATGCATACTAAGTTCACAAACTCCTGGCATTTCCTCTGGTTTATAGTGCATTGATTTTGGGCTTGCTCCTAGGTTTTGCTCTATGTAGTTTCTTGGCTGTAATCTTCACTTTGCTAATAATCAAGGAGTGGTCAGTGTCACAATCAGCACTGTGGAATGTGCGAGTGTTCTGCACTAAGGGTAGGTCATCCCTCCTGATGATAACAAGGTCTAATTGGTGCCAGTGGCCTGATTGTGGATGTTGCCATGACAATTTGTGGTGGTATTTTCCTGTAAAATATGAATTGGTAATGCACATTTCGTTTTGGGCGCAGACTTCAAGAAGTCGGTGGCTGTTCTGATTCATCTTGCCAATGCCAAAATGTCCTAGGCAATCTGGCCATGAGGTGTTGTCTGTGCTGACTCTTGCATTTAATTCAGTGAGGAGGAAAAGTTGCTCAGTTGATGGTATTCTTTTGATGACTTAATGCAAAGAGTTGTAAAATGTATCCTTCTCCTCGGGGCTAGATTTAAGTGTTGGTGCATAGGCACTAATGATGTTCACAGAGCCAATGGACATCTGAAGTTTAAGTGAGATGATATGCTCTGACTTCCCAATCGGTGTTTCTAGGAGCTTTACCCACTTGTTTCTCACAGCAAAACTGACGCTGTGCAGACGATTTTCTTCATTGCTTTTACCTTGCCATAAGAAAGTGTAATTGGCCTCTTGGACAGAACCAGCATCTGTAAGTCTTGTTTCCTGAAGTGCTGCAATGTCAATGTTGAGTTTGTACAGCTCATGGTCTCTCAAAGCTGACTTCCGTATGCTGCTTGTGTATTGTATGTCGTCATCATCTGTCAATCCCGGACACATGGTCCTGACATTCCAGCTGCCAAGCTGTAAAGTTCTTAATTTTTGCCAGGTGCAAGGTTTCCATCTGGCATTCAGTTTTTGGTTTGAGGTGGGCAGACTGTGGCTGGTCAGCACCCAACCGTCCCAACTGGGACTGCCCAGCTTTGTGGCAGGCTGTAGCTGGCTAATGAAATGTTGTGATTCCTCCCATCATCAAAGGTGATCCACCGCGCCCACCACACCCTCCTCTACGCCAATCAAGTGTTCATGTTGCCCGCAAGGATGGCGTGTCCTTTCCATGTGATGTGGCTGCAATAGGCTGGGAAGTTGATATGGAGGTGCTGCTTTGCCCACCTAGCAGGCCATGCAGTATTTTGGAGTGGAGCTATCTAAATCACTCCTGCTGAAGCTGTTCCATTTTGTATAAATAATTAAATATTCTTCAGTCCAGAAAGCGAGAGAGAGAGAATGAAAGTTTGACTCTCTAGTCCAGGGGTGGGCAAACTATAGCCCATGAGCTGGATCCGGCCCATGAGCCGTTTTAAGCCGGCCCGTCAGCTCCTGCTGGGGAGTGAAGCCTAGGGCTTGCCCCGCTCTGGCACTCCAGCCCGGACGCCAGGTCGGGGGCTGCACCACGCGTCTCCCGGAAGCAGCCACATGGCCCTGCTCCAGCGCTAGCAGGGTTGGGGGCCATTCCATGCGTAGGAGCCAGAGAAGGGACCTGTCACTGCTTCTGGGAGCCGTTTGAGGTAAGCGCTGCTCAGAGCCTGCACCCCTGAGCCTCTCCCCATGCTCCAACCCCCTGCCCTAGCCCTGATTCCCCTCCTGCTCTCCAGACCCCTCAATGCCAGCACAGAGCACCCTCCTGCACCCCAAACCTCTCATCCTCAGCCCCATCGTAGAGCCCGCACTCCCAGCCGGAACCTGCACCCCTTTCCGCATCCTAACCCCAATTTTGTGAACATTCATGGCCCGCCATACAATTTCTATTCCCCGATGTGGTCCTTAGGCCAAAAAGTTTTCCTACCCCTGTTCTAGTCTGATGGTTAGGGCACTCACGTGGGATATGGGAGTTCCAAGTTCAAGTTCCTACTTCAGAGTGATCAGGGATTTTAAAACAGCTTTCCCATATCCTGGGTGAGCGAGCTAACTACAGGGCTATTAACTGCAATGAGATGTGTGCGGGGGAGGTGTATCTCTCAAATATTTTCTGAGAAAGATTTGACCTAGCTTAGCACCTCACTCCAGGAAAGTTTTTTTTTATGGATAAGAATACCAAAAGGAAATAGGCACATCCCCCTGACCTGGAGTTAGGAGCCTAAACCCCACTCTTCTCTTCAGATTTCCTACCAGCTCACTTAGGCAGCTCCTGATCAGCTCGCTGGCTTCTGTGAATCCCAGTTTTAGATGCCTAACTCGCTCTATGCATTGTACAGGGAGTCTGGGCACCGAACTTGGGGCTGTGAATTCCACTAGGCACCAGGGTGTCTAAAAGCCACTTCCGAAGAAGTGGGCTATAGCCCACGAAAGCTTATGCTCAAATAAATTTGTTAGTCTCTAAGGTGCCACAAGTACTCCTGTTTTTTTTTTGTTTTTTTTAGTCAGGTGTTGCAAGGCAGCAGGTTTAAAACAAACAAGAGAAAGTACTTCTTCATACAACATACAGTCAACCTATGGAACTCATTTCCAGGCATTGTTGTGAAGGCCAAAAGAATAACTGGGTTCAAAAAGAATTAGATAAGTTCATGGAAGATAGACCCATCAATGGCTATTAGCCAAGATGGTCAGGGATGTGACTCCTTGCTCTGAGTGTCCCAACTTTCTGACTGCCAGATGCTAGGACTAGATGACAGGGATTGGTCACTTGATAATTGTCCTATTCTTTTCACTCCCTCTGACATATCTGGCATTGGCTACTGTCAAAAGCCAGGATACAGGGCCATTGGTCTGAACCTGTATGGCCATTCTTATATTCTTTTTCTGATGTGGGCCTTCCTTAGTCTCTCTTGTTGAAACTGTTCTGCTGTGGAAGAAAATAATTTTAAAAAGTCATTAGACCGGGGGGCTGGATCGTGAGTCTCCCTCCTCCAAGTTGAGTGCTCTAATCACTAGGCTACAGAGTCCTTGTTATGCTTGCTCTGTCTTTCACTGGCCCAATGATTCTGTCATTATTTAGATACTGTGAAACAGCTTCAACAGGAGAGCTCGAGGGATTCCCCACATCAGAATGTCCCATAATCCACTGGTTAGGGCACTCACTTAGCAGGTGGCAGATTCCTGTTCAAATCCCCTCTCCTCCTCAGGTGGAGGGGGAACTTTAACTGGAGTTCTTTCACCTCCCAGGTGAGCACCCTAATGTGGTTCTATGATTGTGGTATTTATTTTTATTATTAAGAGAAGTCACTGTCTCTTAACAGTACAGAAATACTCCCTGCAATACATTAACCAGAACTTTAGGTTGTATTTTTGTTTTATTCTATCATATATGGATGACTGTAGTATCCAAGTTATAGCATGAAGAGACAATTTGGTGCTGATCTGAAAACTTACATTGGCATAGCTATGTCTCTTAAAGGTGTGAAAAATCCACATCCTTGAGAGATGTAACTGCCGACCTAACCCCTTGTGTAGACAGTGTAAGGTCGACAGATGCATTCTTCCATCAACCTAGTTACCACCTCTCAGGGAGGTGGATTAACCATAAAGTGATGGGAGAACCCCTCCTGTCATTGTAGTGAGTGTCTACACTGAAGCACTGCAGCAGTACAGCTGCACCTATGTTTTTGCAATGGGGTGGGGGAGGACCTCCTTCATAACTTGAGCCTCCATGATGGTGTTTTTAAAAAATTTCCATGCAGCCTGTAGGTATTTCGCTCTTATGACTGTTCCTTTTTATTTCCATTTAACAAGCTTCCTTCTTTTTGTGTAGCTTCCCCTCTTTTGAAGTTAAATGCTACTGTGGAGAGTTTCTTTGGTATTTTCCCCCCACCCCCACTCCCAACAAGGATGTTACATTTAATTACATTATGGTCGCTACTACCAAGCAGTTGAACTATTAACAACCAAGTTAACCTCTTGGACCACACCCTGTGTGTCACTTATGTCTCAATCAAGAATTGCCTCTCCACTGTGGGTTCCAGGACTAGCTGCTGCAAGAAGCAGTCATTAATGATGTCTAGAAACTTAATCTCTGCATCCTGTCCCGAGATGACATGTACTCAGTCAATATGGGGACAGTTGAAATCCACCATTATTACTGAGTTTTCTATTTTGTTAACCTCACTAGTCTCCCTGACCATTTCACAGTCACCATCACCATCCTGATCAGGTGGTCAACTACAGTATATTCCTACTGTTAGACTCTTATTATTCAAGCATGGAATTTCTATCCATAGAGATTCTATGGTACAGTTTGATTCATTTAAGATTTTTATTATATTTGAAACTATGCTTTCTTTCACATATACTGTCACCCCCGACTCACATGACCTATTCTATCATTCCTACATATTTTGTACCCTGGTCCCATTGATTATCATTATCATTCATTCAATCTGAAACAATGTTTCATTTTGGTTTTGAGCTGTTGTAACCTTTTAAAAAATTAATGAAATTAAAGTAAACTGCAAAACTAAAAATTGTTTTGAATTGAAAGAACAAAATGTTTTGCTTGCTCAGTGCCGCTCTGAAGAAGATAAATCCTGCTCTAGTGGACTGAGAATAGGACTAGAAAGCAAGAAGTCCTTGAATTCCAGTCAATTCTGCTACTGACTTTCCATAGGACCTTTGGAAAATCGATGAAAGCCTTGGTAAATCTACATTTTTGAAAACCAAGTCACTTTAGTGTTTACATTTTGACATCTGTGACTGAAAATGTTCACCTAATTTTGTTCAGTCTCAATTTCTCAATCTGTAAAGTAGGGATAATACCTACTGTAATCCAAATATGATCTTTTTGAATTACAATACAAACCAATATTGCAACTGTTAAACTACTGGGTGGTTTGGAATAATATTTGTTTATCCATATCTATTCTATGTGTTTAGTATGTTTGTACATTGATTGCATATTTAATTCTTCCAACAATTTTACTCAAGTTGTTGTCATTGTTTATTTCCATTATAGTCGTGTTTACAGATCTCAGCTTTAAAAGCCCTACTAGTATTGGTAAGGCTCCTCTTTGCTATTGCCATTCCAGCATATGGGATGGGGACTACTCCTTCCACAAACACACCTGTCATGGTTACAGGTTTACTTGCCCCTTTCTGGTCCCTGTTAGTGCACTGCCTCAGGTGTCATACATCATGCTTTTGCCTCTCCTAAGGGTGGAATCATGTGATTCTCCCCCATTAGACCAGGCCCTGGGCTACAGCACCCTGTGTATCTATCATGCTCACCCAGAAGATCCATCTGGTTTGACACCTGCGGTTCTCCCCTTTGGGAGTCTGTGAATAGAATGAATATACTGAGTAGACCCGCTTTGTATGCTAAATTATTGTTTAATCTTAACAGTAGGAAAAATGCATAACATAAAAAAGCTTTTTTTAAAAAAAAAAGTAAACTGTTTACTTCCCAGATTTCCATCCCTTGTGATGGGAGCCTTGAAAGGCCAGCTTCTTCAGATCCTTCAGGGAGGGGTGTGTGTGTGTGTGTGTAACAGTTTCTCAGTAACCACTGTTTCTTTCCCTACAGGGAGACAATTTTTATGCAGCCAGAAGACCTTTGTCTCAGTTTTCTGGGCATGGAGACATATACCCCTTGAGAAACTGATATGTTGAACTGAGCAGGGGTTGGAGGTGGAGCATCAGAGCAAATGGCTCTTGCATAGTCCCTTAAGTGTTGGTAGGTGAATGGCTATCTGAAGCCACTGTACTCTTTCCTGCCCATGCATAGTCAGCTGCCTCTTGCATTTATCCCTTGTAGTCAGACAGTAAGACCCCTTATCTCAATCAGGCAAACATCCAGAACAGTGGTATTTCTTTTTACCCTAACCATCACACCACTTCCGAGGATGACTGCAAATTATAGCAGGAATTCTAGATGATTCAGATGGTAGACAGAGGTAGAAGATTTGTCACAATCCTCAACTGATGTAAATCAGCGTAGTTCCATTGAAGTTGCTGGTGCTATGCTGATTTACACCAGAGTCTACCAGTTTTCAGCAGCTGGAATATAGCTACACAGATATCATGGACTTTTCTGGGTTATTGTAACCCAGGTAAGATTATAAAATATTTTTGGATATAAATGTTTATTTTTCTAAAGAGCATTGGAACAAATCCTCAGCTGGTGTAAACTGAAATACCTTCAATGAAGCTACACTGATTCATTCCAGCTGAGGATCTGGCTCATAGATGGACAAAACTTGTCATGGTTAGTGAAAATGAAGAATAATTATATTTTGATGCATTTGTAAGAGCTGATTTGTCGTATTTATCTCAGATTTGTCATATCTTCTATGTTAAGGAAATGTTTCCTATTTGAAAATGTCATTTCCATAACTTGCATAAAATCTAGATTAGGAATAGTGTAATTCACAGGAATTTTGTCCACTTAAAACAAATTATGTTCAAATGTGTTTAATGCAAAATTTTGCCCTAGACACAAAATTACAGATTTTTCATTTTAAAAATTGTTTTTGTAGCTAATTCTTTTTAAAGCAAAAACAGCTTCACATCTCTTTAATGCAGTTTCATCTGATGACTGGCAAAGGGACAAAGGTATTTACTTGAGCTCTTGTTCATAAAGTTCAGCAGTGAAGGAGAAATGTGCTTCTGAGAAAGTCTTTGAAATAGCTACACTACACCCTGTGCGTTCTACTAAGAGAAGAACTGCAATTCTGAGGAAGATGGTGCCATAAAATAAACCCTTTCACACACTCCGGGAGAATGTCTTTGGTTCAGGTAAATTTGTTGATTACTTTGATCTTGTAATGAAGACACACATACTCTCTTTGTATTTTCAGTGTACATCCCCACAATCACTACCTGGAACAACTATACATAATTAAATTATTCAGCTGATGGAAAAATGTCAAGAAGGCTCTGCCTGTGATGATAAACACTTTATAGAAACTCTATTTTCACTGGAAATTGCAGTACAGAAATGTTGAGATTGTGTGAAATTGATAGTTATGAGATAGAAGTGCTACACATCCTTCAACACCTAGACATGATGGACTCATTAAGGAAACACTGAAAGAAGTATGTCGTATTGCCCAAGTGTTGAATAGGTCATCCATTTAACTTTCCCTTGTAAACAGTGCAGTACTTATTTTGTTTCTTTGGATTGTGGCTTTAGAAAGAAAGTAGGGTGTTCTGTCCTTTGCTCTTTTGCACAAAATACTTAATATGAAGGGCACAGGCCTAGTGGGGTACAAATAGATGTTTTTATCAACTATATAAACCATGCTTGGCCTAGCGCACACACTCTCTCTCATTTAGATAGATACATACACACCCATTGCTGCATTTACACAGTTCTGTTGGCTTCTGAAACACAGAAGACAGGGAAGGCCACTAGAAGGCTCACAAAATATTTAAAGAGTTATTACCCAATTCCTATACACTAAACAAGGTAAGGTGCAGCCATAGAACATCAGGAGTCCCCAAAGGGCTTGTTGCTGTTCTAGGAGGATTGCACATGGGAATGGGAGTTCCACTGCACTTTGGAAAGATGAAGTGTCATTCCCTCACCTTATACCATCTTAGTTTTGCTGGTTACTGCAGATGGGGTAGGGCCATGGCACCAACAATACTTTTTTCTCTTTTAGGTAGTCTGCCACTCCTCTGTATGATTATGGCTGCCTGACACAATGTGGCTTGGGAAGGAGCCTTGTGCTGTCTTCCTCCTTTGTCCATATACTCTGACTTTCTAGTGCACAGGGTTAGAGTTAATACACGTCTACCTCGATATAATGCTGTCCTTGAGAGCCAAAAAATCTTACCGCATTATAGGTGAAACCATGTTATATCGAACTTGCTTTGATCCACTGGAGTGCACAGCCCTGCCCCCCCAGAGCACTGCTTTACTGCATTATATCCAAATTTGTGTTATATTGGGTAGCGTTATATTGAGGTAGAGGTGAACTTTGGATTTTTTTAAATATATTTGTCTGCATATTTAACTGTAGCTTTAATTAACATGTGGATTAGTTTCCAGATTAAAATGCCTCCTCACAGGGAGATCTGCAAATCGTCCAGTAAGATATAATGTGGGAGCCAATTTACAACAGTGACTCAAAAAAGAAATTTCACTTTGCTGGGCATTGAAATATTGGTTCACATGAAGGGAAAGTTTATTTACAAACCAAACTAGCTCCTTCTTCTAATATCTTTTTTTGCAAAACCACCAAACTAGCCATCCTGCTTCTGGGGTTAATCAATGACCAAGAGCATGTTATAAAATGCTGGAGAAAATGCCTTACAGTAAGCAATTTAAAAAGCTTAATCTATTTAGCCAAAAAGAAGAGTCAGAGATGACTTGATTAGTGGATAAGTACTTTGATAGGGAGAAAATATTGGGTACTCCAGGTTTCTTTAACCTAGAGCAGAAAGGCAAAACAAGAGCCAAAGGTTGCAAGCTGAAGCCAGAAAAAGTAAAAATTAGAAGTAAGGCGCACATTGCTAACAGGGAAAGTGATTAACCTTTGGAACAAACTGCCAAGAGAAGTGATGGATTCGCCACCTCTTGATATCATCCAATCAAGACTGGATGACATTTCGGAAGATGTGCTTTAGTCAAACACAAGTTATGCCGTCACCAGTCACAAATTATTGACCTCAGTACAGGAGTAACTGGGTGAAATTTAATGGCCTGTGACATACTAGATGAACTAGTGATTCCTCCTGTGATATTTACCTGAGTATGTGTGATGCTCCTCTGAGATACCCACAGTTGACAGGCACCTCACCACGACCTGCCCTTAGTGTGAAGCAATCTTGTTGCTGCCTGCTGTGGGTCAGCTCCCTGAAACCACCAGTCTCTAGCAGCACAAGCACTGCCTTGCTTTCTCTGTGCAAGTAGCAATAGGCACACGCCAACCCCTGAATAGTTAGAGCTTTCCCTGCAGTGTCCAGCCCCTTCTCCACTGAACATTCACAGAATTACCAGGTCTGTGGTTCCCAAAGCAACAGTACACACTAGTTTTATAAGATTAATCTCAGGAACACCACCTTGCTTAACACTGCAGCACTGAGATATAGACTAATTAACTTTAAGGTCAGAAGGGACCATTATGATCATCTAGTCTGCATAACACAGGCCACAGAATCTCACCCACCCACTCCTGTAACAAACCCCTAACTTATGCCTGAGTTATTGAAGTCCTCAAATCATGGTTTAAAGACCTCAAGGTGCAGAGAATCCTCCAGCAAGTGACCCAGGCCCCACGCTGCAGAGGAAGGTGAAAACCCTCAGGGCCTCTGCCAATCTGCCCTTATGTAAAATGACTTGTTGTTTTCCACCTCCTAGTTAGTAGCAGCTGTCCACATCACAAATGGATCTATTTGGAATGCTAGGGAGCAGTCTCCGCAGAGAAGCCAAGGACTGAACGGAGACTGATAACTCAACTGTTCTCTCACTTGTAATGGTGGTTCCCCTACAAACTCCAGATCGGATTGGATTTAAGATACATAAACAGTAAGGTATAAGGAAGCTTGCAATGCTGTTCTCTGCCATAGTCCTGCACTTATTCTTTTGGGCTGGGACTTTCAAAGGTCAAAGAGAATTAAGTGTCCAACTCATAGAATTTCAGTGGAATGCAGGGGCCTTTTAAAGTCCAACCTTTAATACATAAGACCTTAATTTATACAGATGCCATGTACTTTTTCAAAAGGGCACTGATGTGCCTTTTTAAAAAGCTTGTGCTTTTTTTTTTTTAATCCCAAATGCCTTCACCAAAGAATTGGAAGAAATCAGTGTATAGATCTTCTGGTGTCACTCTGTGTATGGTCATTCTTCAAATATATTACAGGATATTAAATCTGTTATCCATTTTATCCAAAGGCGCATTCTCATTTAAACTTGAAGAACTTGAGTCACAAAACATTATCCACTGCAGGAAGCAGAGGATAGCAAAATATACCATATTAATGGACAAACCTACAATATGAGGCAAGCAACTGCTCCACTTATTTCCACCCCTCCTCCTTTATCCAAGGTAACACCACTGCCCCAGCTGAGTTGAGACAGAATGGCTCTGTATATGGGAGTTGAACCAAGGAGGGCCCAGGGGAGGAGCCCGGGAATAACCACTAAACATGGTCTGCACACTGCTTAAAATCAAGGTTGAGAGAGCTGGTTTGTATAGAAGCAAAACTAACAGAAAATTCCTCCCTCTCCGCCCTCTAATTTAAACCCTTTCATTTTCCCAGAGTTCAGTATTTCCTAGTTCTGGCTAGGGCTGGAAGTAGATGGTTTTTAGCTACTTTGAGCAAGTCTGCTCTTATGTTATTGTCTGCCTTGCTGGACAGAGGGCAACACTAAAAACTTGGAAGCTTACTCCTGTGAGATTTCCATCCTAAGTTTTACACCCAAGGAGTTTGAGGCACTAGGGTGAGCAGCCATTGAACAGTGTCCATCACTGCTTAAAATGGAGTCACCACAATGCACTGATCACATTAAAAATAGGTAGGGAGTGTCTATGTTCAGTAGCTCAGTGTTCTGTGGAGTTCATTGTACAGGAAGAATTTTAAAGGGGCAGGACTGTATATCATTTAATGGATATTTACAGCTAACAAAAGCCACTTTGTTTTCTTGGTACCAGTCTCATCACACAATCAGGGTGCACTCACCAGACACCTAGTAAACAGTCATGCTTTTCTTGTTTGTTTTAAAGGAGCACATTTTCATGACAGAAACCTATTGAATAGCTTAATGTCTGTGTAAGTGTAGTGACAAAGGATGCACATTTCACCATTATCATAAGGCAGAGGGGAAAAAAGAATTGCATTTGCAGTTCAAAATCAATATAACACAATTACCTTTTGATTTTTCTCAGAATTTTGATCTTTTTCATTTCATTTTTAAACATATTCTTTTAAAGTTTAGAATTGATTGTTTAAATGCAATTAAAGATTTGCAGCTGTTTAGCATGTCAGCATCTCTCATTATTGAACATTAAAACCAACAAATATTGATATATGATGGCTTATCGCTACATATTAGATGTTCTTTTTGAAGCTCTTATGGACAGTGACACAAGTAATTGTATATGGATCATTTCTATTAAAGTACCCCTTAGATCAGCCCATATCTGGGAAATTGTTGTTCAATTATTTGCAATGGGGATTCCATTATCATCCCTCCTTTAGGGGCATTTGGCAAGTGCTGGATTCTCATTGTAATTACTTTCTGCAGGAACCCCAGTATGCTGGACTCGCTGCAGTTCCCTTCATCAAGTACTGAACAGCTGTTATGTGTGGGCTGGAAGCAACACCTGCAGCTGAGGGACCCAAAAATGTTGAAATACTTCAAACATCCCATGGCTTAAAGGGAAGGGTTAGTGCTACAGAGTATGTCTTCAGCTCGGAAGAGAATCCGATGAAAGAAGAATAACGAAAAGGTGTGTGGAAGCCAAAAAGCTCAGCTACTGGTGAGGCCAAGAGCTGAGCTGCCATCTCAGGATTCAGGCAGCCAAGGAGCAGAGGTTAGTGTGTTTGTAAGATAATATGGACAACTTGAGTGACTGGAAGGGAAAGGTTAGGATGGGAGTTCGGGGGCCCATCCTAAAGCTGGGATTGGAGTCCCATTCACAAATTGTTGCTGCCCGGATGTGGTACTGGCATGATATATATATTTTCTGCTTTAAAGAAAATTTGCAAGGTTCAGAGTACCTCATGCTGCATCTATAAATGGGAAGAAAAAACATTCCTTAAGCAGAAAAACCTGCTTCCATCTAAATTATCACTAGAATCCCATCATTATTAACTTTACAGCTGCATTTTTTTTGTAATGCTGACCTAGAGATGCACTAATAATATTAATCTTAGATTCTAGGAACAGAATGGAAGAAGCAGTTTACTGGGCAAATTCACTCAGTGCAATGTCTATACAGTGCCTTTGGGAACTCTTCTTTTACTAAGGCATTATATAGCCACAGACTGTTATGCCCTAAAGCTGACAACTGTACAATTTAGACATTTATATGTAAGTAGTAACTTATAAAAAAGCACTTACCAGCCATGAAATAATAGTTTAGACTGAAGTGTATTATGCATTGAGTCCAGTTATTACTGATCAAAATGGTTCTAAGAGTTTTTAAGAACAACAAGAAAAAAGTATTGCTGGGCCTGTCAAAGATTCTGTGATCTCTGAGGGCATACATAAACTCTACTCCCCCATTTCTTACCATATTCAATCACAATTCATACAGAGAGACATTAGCAGCACTTCCAGGAACTGGCTATCACATTTAATTTATTCTCTAACGATCACTAGCAATACAATGTCAAAAAGCAATATAGAACAATTAAGAATATCAAAAACAGCTTTAACCATATTATAATTCAAGGACCCCTGCATTTTTTTTTCACACAATTGGTTTCCTAAAGTGGACATTTTGGGAAGCGGGAGCAAGGAATCCAGATGTTGTTCTCATGTGGGGGAGGAAAGCTCCGACTCTGGAAGGATAAACAGAACTTTACATGTTGTGTGTTTTAAAGGCTGCCCTTCAAGAAGGATTTACATATTTACTGTTATTAATTATTTTATTTTGGCAGCCCTCACAATGTGCTATGCACTGTATACATACATGAAGACAAGCCCTTGGCAGAAAGAACATGCAATCTAAAGGGATGACTGAAGGAGCCTGTTACACTCAGAATGTATACAGGTTCTACATACAGTTATGTACATTGAGGGTACATGAGGGATAAATACACTTACCTCATTACCCCTCCACGTCTCTGTTAGTTGGCCCCTTTTCTGTGGGCATCACAAAAAAATGTAGTCTTGAGAATTGATTTGAGCCTACTGGGTCAGTTCAAGGAAAGGCATTCCATCAGTCTGGAGGAACATGGAATAAACTTAAACACATGAATAAAAGAGCAATGTAATTAGGCAACCTCCTGTTTTAAGAAACTGCCTCCAAATACCTCCAAAAATATTGAGCCAAATTCAGGATTGATGCATAACACTCAGCTACATTCCCTTTCAAATACTTGTGCTCGCTGTACCCATGTGTAAGGAAGTCTGTGGTAGTATAACGAGTGCTGGGGACGTAGAAGTGGTACAAGTTAAAGTAGGGTGCATGCCTCTTACTTACATCTTCTTGCAGCATCTCAGCATGTAAATTATTCCAAGTAGGCTGTACACTGGATGTAAGTGTCTCTATAAGGAAAGTCTGAGTGTAAAGGTATCTGAGTTATACCTCTTTAGGCACCACTTCTAACCTTGTTCTATTGATGGCAATTCTGTTCCACCTTTATTCAAAAACCACGGCTGTTAAACAGCCGTTGTTTATTGGTCCCAGAAGCAGTTACTTTAGGATAGTTTTCACTGTATATTTAAAAAAATGATGGGCATCTAGTGAATCTGAAAACTAGACTCAACCTGCCAAAGCCTTGTTGTGGAACTAAGTGCCCAAGTGAGGGCCATAAGTAAAATGCCAGTGAAGGACAATTTAAGCAGCATGAAATGAATTTTATGAGTAATGTTTTCAAAGTAGGAGGATGGTCACACTGTGGCTCAAGATATTCCAGGCAAAATGAACAGAATTTCTTTTTTTCTGTTTAATTGTTTTCACTTAAGGCTAAAAGAGATGGTGTGGTTCAAAGAATAATTAATAATAATGCAACAAACATTACCTGTTTTGGTATGAATTACTTCTTCTAAAACTTCAGTTTAATGAATGAAAATGTCTAATATCTTCAAGTGACAAATAATGTCTAAAATTTGTATCTGACATTAGATGACATCCCTCATAATGAGAATCAGCAAAAAGCTGTGCTCATAATCATGGGTACGTTTTATTGCATTATGTGTTAGATTGGCTGGTTATACTTCACTAGAGGGGCTTCTGTAACTCAATATGAAAGGCCTGAGAAGTGGCAGAAAATGCTTTGTTTAGCTGGTTGTCTTGCCCTTGTGTTCTGAATCTTTGCCCCTACAACATGTTTCAGTAGAATGTGTGGAAATTTCACTGTGCAAATGTTGTTAAATGTAATGAGGTTTTGTGGCTTAGTGGCTCACACTAAACATGAATCCTGTAGTGTACTAAAACATATATGTAAAAATGTATTTATTCTGAGGAGCCATTAGTTTCAAGTCTTCTGCTTCACTGTACCTGAGGCTGGTTTCAAAGCTACATGAAAACATGGTGCTTGGTAGAGATGACTCTAGAGATCTGTTACTCAAAACAACTACAGGAGATTCTCATACAGTACTCTGCTGAGGCCAAGGAAGCCTGATATTCACAGTAGTTAAACTTTCTTAAGAACTAATCTGAAAACATTCTTTTGCCTAAAAACATGGAAAAGCCATCAAGAAAAACCCTAGCTGACATGGGGCTGAGATTTCAGTGGAAAGGAGAAATGGAACAGAGGGGGGAAAAAAACCACCTTCCTGAGAGACACCAGCATATGGAGATGTTAGGAATGTAGAACTGGTGGAAGATTCCATCACATTTAAAATTGTATGTGCTGTGAGCATTAAGTCACGCAGGACAAGTTATGGATCTCTTTCAAAAGACAGCAGTGAAAAGAAGAAACTGAAATTAATCCACAAGCAACTGATAGTGCTGTTACCTTCCCCACTCAAGAACAGGTTCGGATACACAGCAAATGATATTTGGGCTGAGTTGCCTGAAAGGCTGGGAGTGTGAAAGTTCCCAAATTGGTCATTGTTGCAGTGGATCATTCACTGATATAGATGGGACTCATCTCTAATCCACAGAGCAAGCAACTATGATCATTATAGATCAGGGGTTGTGATATGGATTTTCTTCTGACTCAGCAGCAAAATAAAAATTCTGAATAACATGTCATTTCCCTTTTTCAGATTTCCTTATTGACCTGGTGAAAAAGAAAACTAAAAATCCAACCTGTACAAAAATAAATAAATAAATACATAAAATCACCCCATTCCCCCTCTGTATGCCCTAAAATATCCAGGAACTTTGGTTGAGAATTGCAAAATGAAGAGACTTTATAACTAGGCAAAGCATTCAAGAAACAGCCAGCAAGGTAAAGAGGAGCCTATTCAGTCTGGGCAGAAGTGTCTCACGCCAAGAGTGGCTAGAAACTTTGGAACAAAGAAGAAGCTAGTGATAGGTGAGTAGAGGGAGCAGGGAGGGGAAGTCATTTGGAACACTACTTTTTTGGGGGGCTGGGGGGGGAGAGGTTGGTATGTGTAACATTGTAACCTGGTAGACAACCTCCTCCTCCCCACCGCCCATCTAATAATTTGTTTACACCAGAGTGTCTTAACTGGATCTTAATTTTGTCTGACAAAATCTGAATGTTGTTTTGCTATGTGTAATCCTGTTTAGGAATAAGCCTTGGAGATCATCTCCATCAAATTAATTTCATAGACTTCCCTTGTTCTTTGCCTTGCCTCTACATAAACCACATAAATTGCATGGCTACAATTGTTTTATTGTTAACTTAAAATGTAAAAGCTTTCTTTTATATGGGATAACATATGTAGTATTGGAAAGCCTGGAAAACCAAATGACTACAAGATTTCCCTATAATATTAAATTTGATATTTTCAAATTCTAATTTGTTTCTCTTAGTTTAATAGTTGAAATAGTAATCAAACTCATGATGATGTTCTTGTGTATGCAGCCTTTCAACCGACAATGTTATTTGGTTTGGTTTAGGCAAGAAGAGAATTATTTTTCAGTTCTATTTCTATATAAAGGCTTAGAAAGTTTGGAAATGACAATTTTCTTTAAAAATGATCAGAGCTCTTTTTTTTCCTTTTAATCACACACAAGATACTGTTTTCTCTTGGCATGGTAGAGAAAAGCTTTGTTCAGGACAGGCTCTGAAGGGATCTAACCAGCCTAAATTACATTACTATGCACTAAGAGCTGAGCTACACCTAAAACTTAGATTGCTCTAGCTATGTTGTTCACATCCCTGATAGAAGTAATTAACTGACCTAAGCCCCAGCATAGACTCCACAAGGTTGATGGAAGAAATCTTCCACTGACCCAGCTACCACTGTAACTGACCTACCCTTTTGGTGGTTGTAGCAAGTCCACACTACCGTGGCACAGCTACAGATCTGTAGTTGTGCTGCTGTAGCATTGGTAGTGTAAACAAGCCCTAAGGAATTGTGATATTCCTTTTTTTAATTGATTTCCTTCTTCTCTTAGCATGGTAAGCATTGTTCCAATATGATCAATATATTCTGTTTCTATCCTCTTTTTAAAAGATATTTTCACTATATAAAACAATTATTTTTCCCATTTTCCAGTTTAATTAGGAAATAGTTATTTCTATCATGTTCCAAGTACCTTTGGATAGGAAATAGAATTTTGTTTTTAAACAGGTCATATGAAAATAAGCTTTCCCTGGTTGTGCAGCTGTGTGTATGCTTACTTTCTATTACCAGAAGACAAGTCTCATCCATATATTTAATCTTTTCCACAGCCCTTGCTGGTAAATGGCTCTTTTTATGTTGTTATACTCGGATGCAAGAGGGCTGAAAAGTGAAGGATTTGTGAAATGAATGAAGTGAAAAGTTAGGATGTTAAATGTCATTGTAGAAACCCTCATCTCTCTCCTGAGGAATAAACTGAGCTGAAAAGGGTCAAGGTTGAATTCTATTCTTTCTTCAGTGCAAAAGGGCATAGCTATTTTGGCACACAAAGATATGCATACAGTTATAGGGCGGAGAATAATCAGATTTTCACCAAATCCATCCCTCATTCCCTTAAAAAACATTGGGCCAAGTATAAGTGGGTGCAATTGCAATAACTGTGCCCAGATACACTTGAACTGGTTTTATTCCATTCATACTATTTGTTTCCAATAACTTCAAATCCAGTTCCCAGGAGAGAGAAAAATCTTTCTGATATAGAGTCAAAACTAGTAATAACATCAAGACCACGCATAATACCCTCTTCAGTCTGGAAAGAGTTTTCTGTCTTCCTAGAATTTTATTTGATTCCTAAGGCAGTGGTTCTTAGTCTTTTCCATACCCAGACCCCTTTTTTCTATATCGGAACCACTCCATCATCTTCTCTCATCCCTTTAGCCCATCAACTCCCATCCATGGCTGCAGAATCACAGAGTCTACAGGGCCTTGATTGGGTTCACACATCTCTGAGCTATTGTTCCAGTCTCTCTGCAGATTCAGGCAATCATCACTGTCCGTTTGTATTTTGTCCACATGTTTGAGGTTATCTCCACAACATGAGGGCTAAAGACATTTGTTTTTCCAAATGAAAAAAAAGAGAAGGGAGGTAATGACCCTACCCAGAAAATTGTTAGGTTTTGACCCACATTTTAAGAACCTCTGCCACAAAGTATTTCATGCTTGTGGTAAGAACCCTGCTCAGTCAGCTTTTCTCGTCACTAAGCATATATTCATTTTATGGAGCATTTCTTTAACAATCCTCCTAGTGACTGCCTAATTCTGCACCCATTAAAGTCACTGAAAATGTTGTAGAAGCAGGTTGAATTTCTTATTTCTGTTACCCACTCCAGAATTTGAGTTGTAATCAAATTGACATGTGGACTTTGTAAATGGGAAACAGTATTGTCTTTGACTGACGATTAGTTGCCTTGTTTATATAACCTAGAACTCTCTTAATCTTATTCCTAATGCATAATCTCAGTCCCAATATGCAGCCAGTTACTGTTCCTATCTATCAATCTATCTATTTATCTAAAAATATAATTCAGTGTATATTTTCTCTTTGTATGGTCAGCCCTTAAACATATGACATTTTACTGTCTATTTATTTTTGGATTCCATGTTTCGGGTTTTTTCCCATAGCCTCAGTCTCCATGATTTGTCTGTTTTAACAAGTTAGTTTTCCTCAAAAGTGAAAGCCAATTACAGTAGTTTTAAATAGTATCCCAACATATATGCAAGTCCGGGGCCCAGTCGCGCCAGTGTGAAATTCTTAACTCCTGCACAACATCCAAGTAAATGGGTGAGGAGAGGCCATATCAATGCTGGGGTGATAAGCTCTTCCACACCCACATCAGGGCAAAAGGATATGGGGCAGCCTTTTATACAGCTTTTACTGTTACCCCTGGGCAATCAGATGAGCCATAGCTGCTATGGGCAACACACACTGGAAATTGATTTTGTGACCTGTGGAACCACACATAATTGTATATTCACTGGCCATTCTACCCTGACTCCACAACCAACCTATACCCCAAATCTAAGTTTTCCTATGCAGTGGGCTGCTGGCAAGGGATTGAATGATCCTGAAAGGCTTCTGAATGAGACTGAGTGACATCTCCAGACCCTCCTCCACCTTCCCTTCATGCAGCAAAACCACAGTGGTTGTTCTGTATTTTGGCCTGTCTACTGCTGCCATGAGGAAAGGCTTAGATTTTCTGACAAGATCCCTCACCAAAGGCTCTTAAGCAAAGTAATCTGTCCTGGGATAAGAGGGAAAGTCCTCTCATGGATTGGTAACTGCTTAAAAGATAGGAAACAAATGGTAGGAATAAATTATCAGTTTTCAGAATGGAGAGAGGAAAATAGCAGTGGCCCTCAGACGTCTGTCTGTACTGGGACCAGTCCTATTCAACATATTCATAAATGGTCTGGAAAAAGGGGTTAACAGTGAGGTGGCAAAATTTGCAGATGATACAAAACTACTCAAGATAGTTAAGTCCAAAGAGTTACAAATGGAGCTCACAAAACTGTGACTGAGCAACAAAATTATAGATGAAATTTAATGTTGATAAATGCAAAGTAATGCAAATTGGAAAACATAATCCCAACTATACATATAAAATGATGGGTCTAACTTAGCTGTTACTACTCAAGAAAGAGATCTTGGAGGCATTGTGGATCTGGAAACATCCACTCAATGTGCTGCAGCAGTAAAAAAGTGAACAGAATGTTAGGAATCATTAGGAAAGGGATAGATAATAAGACAGAAAATATTTTATTGCCTCTATATAAATCCATGGTACGCCCACATCTTGAATACTGCATGCAGATGGGTCACCCCATCTCAAAAAAAAATATATTGGAATTGGAAAAGGTTCAGAAAAGGGCAACAAAAATGGTGGTATGGAACAGCTTCCATATGAGAAGAGATTAATAAGATTGGGACTTTTCAGCTTGGAAAAGAGATGACTAAGGGGGGATATGATAGCAGTCTATAAAATCATGTCTGGTGTGGAGAAAGTAATTAAGGAAGTGTTATTTACTCCTTCTCATATCACAAGAAGTAGGGGCGCTAGCAAATGAAATTAATAGGTAGCAGGTTTGAAACAAAAGGACGTATTTTTTCACACAACGCACAGTCAACCTGTGGAACTCCTTGCCAGAGGATGTTGTGAAGGCCAAGACTATAACAGGGTTGAAAAATGAACTAGATAAATTCATGGAGGATAGGTCCAACAATGACTATTAGCCAGGATGGGCAGGAATGGTGTCCCTAACATCTATTTGCCAGAAGCTGGGAATGGGCGACGGGATGGATCGCTTGATGATTACATGTTCTGTTCATTCCCTCTGGGGCACCTGGCACTGGCCACTGTTGGAAGACAGGATACTGGGCTAGATGGACCTTTGGTCTGACCGAGTTCTTGTGTAACATGAACGTTATCCTCCATTCCCATGCAGGAGCCATTTATTTCCTGTGTGCTACAAGTGTCTTTATTAGTGGAATCTATAGATTGCAGCAACCAAATTTCCTTCATCTGTTTCTTTTGGCAATTCCTTTGATGACCTCAGAGATGTCTGACAAGATTTATTCTCTATAAACCATTCTAATGTTTGCTTGAAAGTACTTTCCCCTCTAATTTCACTGCAATTTCAACCCTAGCCATAGATTTCAGTACCTTACCTGAGGCAAAGGTAAGATTTTACTGGTCTGTAGTGCCAGATCCATACCTTCTAATCTTTTTTAGGGGGTGTGTAGAAGACTCTAGACTCATTTTCCATATAATTTCCCAGTGTTACAGTCCAGTCTTTGCTTACAGACAGCCCTGCAACCAGAAGCAAATTCTCACCGGCAACTACACACCACACAACAACAACCCAGGAACCAACCGAGGAACCAAACCCTGCAACAAACCCCGGTGTCAACTCTGTCCGCATATCTAGTCAAGGGACACCATCATAGGACCTAATCACATCAGCTACACCATCAGGGGCTCATTCACATGCACATCTACCAATGTGATATATGCCATCATGTGCCAGCAATGCCCCTCTGCCATGTACATTGGCCAAATGGGACAGTCTCTATGCAAAAGAATAAATGGACACAAATCTGACATCAGGAATTATAACATTCAAAAACGAGTAGGAGAACACTTCAATTTCCCTGGTCACACAGTAACAGATCTAAAAGTGGCAATTCTTTAACAAAAAAGCTTCAAAAACAGACTCCAACATGAAACTGCAGAACTGGAATTAATTTGTAAACTGGACACCATCAAATTAGGCCTGAATAAAGACTGGGAAGGGATGGGTCATTACAAAACCTAATTTCCCCCCATACTAATTTTCCCCTACTGTTACTCACACCTTCTTGTCAACTGTTTGAAATGGGCCACTCTCATTACCACGACAAAAGTGATTTTTCCTCCCTTGGTATCCTACTGTTAATTGAATTGTCTCATTAGATTGACCTCCCACTTGGTATGGCAACTCCCATCTTTTCATGTGCAGTGTAGTTATACCTGCTACTGTATTTTCCACTCCATGCATCTGATGAAGTGGGTTCTAGCAAACGAAAGCTTATGCCCAAATAAATATGTTAGTCTCTAAGGTGCCACAAGGACCCCTTGTTATTTTTGCTGATACAGACTAACACGGCTACCACTCTGAAACCTGAAATTATTTTGTAACTCCTGTATCACTGGCTTCGGCCTGATCATGGAGGGCCAAATCCTGTTCCAGTTAACAAATGTCTAGTAATAGAATTCTGTAAACCACATCGACCACATGTGGGACACACCATTACACTCCAATTCAAAGGGCTGTTGCAAAGTTCTGCATGCTATAGAATATAGATTTGTAGCAGCTCTGTAAAGTAGGATGAGTGGGAGCATCCCATCCTTCTTCAAGTGGATTCTGAAGACCTTGTGCAATGCTGCTGCATTTAGCACCTTGTGCATGGGATTTGCCCCTAAATAGTAATGCTTTCTAAGGGTCTGATCCAAAGCAAATAAAGTCAGCAAGAATATTTCCATTGACTTGAATGGCTTTGGACCAGGCTTTTATGGAGCCTTTCCCATATTCCTTGTTCTCTTCAATGCAGCTTATTCTTTCTTTAATTTACTGCTAAACTCTTTTTACACTAACTCTCTACCTGTATTCTGCTGTCAGCTTAAATCTTCTCCTTTGCTCTTTTTATCTCTTTATTCATTCAGGGTGCCCAAAGGGACCCTTTCTTACCTTAATAATTTTGTCTGAGGACATATTCCTGCTAGATGTTATCTTCCTGAAACTGGCCTTAATCCTGTTTCCATATCCTTTCCATTATTGTATGGATTTCATTTAAAATATTGCACTTTGGGGATAGCTTCATAAAAAAAACATCTAATCTGTGGGAGAATCCTGGTGGCACAGCATAATATAATCTCATACCAACACAATTCAGTAAAAGACAGATCAACAAATTTCACTCTGATACTTAAATCTTACTTACTAATTCTCTTAACCTTACAGAATTGGTTTTCCTTTTAACCATACATAAAGCCTGATTCTCTTTTCACTTACATTGATGGAAGCCAGTGTAGTAAAACTGGTACAAGAAAATAATAATAGCTGTATGATGATAATTATTTATTGCTATTATTTTACATGTGGAAAAACTAAAGCACAGTGGTGTTAAGGTTCTGATTTTCTAGACTGTGTATGTGTGGCTTCCCCATTTTTTTCCCTTCTCCAAGTTCCGTTCATGTGGCTGAGCATGCAAAATTGGTTAATGCATACTCAGATGGTCAATTGTGAAAATATTTGCATGTGTGAACACCTCATTTACATATACCATCACTGTAGTTCTGTTTAATCATGCAATTGAACATGTATCATTATGTGCAGTTCAGAAAAGCAGGTCTTGAGAGAATTATATGAGGTTACACTGGAAGCTCTGTAATCATGTCAGTCTTTTTTTTCTCAAAGCTCTTCTAAAATTCTCTGCTCTAAGGAACAGCTGAACAGTCTCTGTGAATTCTTTCCAGCAAAGTAATATCAGAATGGAGCTTTCTTAGTTTTCTTCAACATTTTTTAATAAAGCAAATCCAAAATATTAAACAAGGATAAATCGTAAGTTCAGAAGATCACAGGCCCCTGGCTACATCTTAATGTCACTCAAGCATGTTAAACTCAGTGAGCAATCAGTGTCAGAACTCCTAAACCTCCCAAGAGACTTTGGCATGGAAGGCGTGATCCTGTGAGGTACTGAGCAGCCCTTAAGAGCTGCTGTGAGTTGAGGGCACCAGTTCAAATCAATAGGATCTGAGGGCACTCCGCACCTTACATGCTCATGCCCAGTGTTAGCAATGGCACAAAAAACTGAGTTAGAGCTCAACATAAACAGAACTATATTCAAATTCACATCTTTTCCCAGTGTTTTGCATTTCATGGTGGCCAATTTTAAAATTAACACCCAGATCTATAAATCCAGCATCAATAAAGCTCCAGTATGAAATATGTTAACATGAAATAAATAAAAAGGGGAATGAAACAATCATAGAATCATAGAATATCAGAGTTGGAAGGGACCTCAAGAGGTCATCTAGTCCAACCCCCTGCTCAAAGCAGGACCAATTCCCAGCTAAATCATCCCAGCCAGGGCTTTGTCAAGCCGGGCCTTAAAAACCTCCAAGGAAGGAGACTCCACCACCTCCCTAGGTAACGCATTCCAGTGTTTCACCACCCTCCTAGTGAAATAGTTTTTCCTGATATCCAACCTGGACCTCCCCCACTGCAACTTGAGACCATTGCTCCTTGTTCTGTCGTCTGCCACCACTGAGAACAGCCGAGTTCCATCCTCTTTGGAACCCCCCTTCAGGTAGTTGAAGGCTGCTATCAAATCCCCCCTCATTCTTCTCTTCTGGAGACTAAACAATCCCAGTTCCCTCAGCCTCTCCTCATAAGTCATGTGCTCCAGACCCCTAATCATTTTTGTTGCCCTCTGCTGGACTCTTTCCAAGTTTTCCACATCCTTCTTGTAGTGTGGGGCCCAAAACTGGACACAGTATTCCAGATGAGGCCTCACCAATGTCGAATAAAGGGGAACGATCACATCCCTCGATCTGCTGGCAATGCCCCTACTTATACAGCCCAAAATGCCGTTAGCCTTCTTGGCAACAAGAGCACACTGTTGACTCATATCCAGCTTCTCGTCCACTGTGACCCCTAGGTCCTTTTCTGCAGAACTGCTACCTAGCCATTTGGTCCCTAGTCTGTAGCAGTGCATGGGATTCTTCCGTCCTAAGTGCAGGACTCTGCACTTGTCCTTGTTGAACCTCATCAGGTTTTTTTCGGCCCAATCTTCTAATTTGTCTAGGTCCCTCTGTATCCGATCCCTACCCTCTAGTGTATCTACCACGCCTCCTAGTTTAGTGTCATCTGCAAACTTGCTGAGAGTGCAGTCCACACCATCCTCCAGATCATTAATAAAGATATTAAACAAAACCGGCCCCAGGACCGACCCTTGGGGCACTCCGCTTGAAACCGGCTGCCAACTAGACATGGAGCCATTGATCACTACCCGTTGAGCCCGACGATCTAGCCAGCTTTCTATCCACCTTACAGTCCATTCATCCAGTCCATACTTCTTTAACTTGGCGGCAAGAATACTGTGGGAGACCGTATCAAAAGCTTTGCTAAAGTCAAGGAATAACACATCCACTGCTTTCTCCTCATCCACAGAGCCAGTTATCTCATCATAGAAGGCAATTAGGTTAGTCAGGCACGACTTCCCCTTCGTGAATCCATGCTGACTGTTCCTGATCACTTTCCTCTCCTCTAAATGTTTCATAATTGATTCCTTGAGGACCTGCTCCATGATTTTTCCAGGGACTGAGGTGAGGCTGACTGGCCTGTAGTTCCCCGGATCCTCCTTCTTCCCTTCTTTAAAGATGGGCACTACATTAGCCTTTTTCCAGTCATCTGGGACCTCCCAAGATCGCCATGAGTTTTCAAAAATAATGGCTAATGGCTCTGCAATCTCACCCGCCAACTCCTTTAGCACCCTCGGATGCTCCGGCCCCATGGACTTGTGCACGTCCAGTTTTTCTAAATAGTCCCGAACCACTTCTTTCTCCACAGAGGGTTGGTCACCTTCTCCCCATGCTGTACTGCCCAGTGCAGCAGTCTGGGAGCTGACCTTGTTTGTGAAGACAGAGGCAAAAAAATCATTGAGTACATTAGCTTTTTCCACATCCTCGGTCACTAGGTTGCCTCCCTCATTCAGTAAGGGGCCCACACTTTCCTTGATTTTCTTCTTGTTGCTAACATACCTGAAGAAACCCTTCTTGTTACTCTTAACATCTCTTGCTAACTGCAACTCCAAGTGTGATTTGGCCTTCCTGATTTCACTCCTGCACGCCTGAGCAATATTTTTATACTCCTCCCTGGTCATTTGTCCAATCTTCCACTTCTTGTAAGCTTCTTTTTTGCGTTTAAGATCAGCAAGGATTTCACTGTTTAGCCAAGCTGGTCACCTGCCATATTTACTATTCTTTCTACACATTGGGATGGTTTGTTCCTGCAACCTCAATAAGGATTCTTTAAAATACAGCCAGCTCTCCTGGACCCCTTTGCCCTTCATGTTATTCTCCCAGGGGATCCTGCCCATCTGTTCCCTGAGGGAGTCAAAGTCTGCTTTTCTGAAGTCCAGGGTCCGTATTCTGCTGCTCTCCTTTCTTCCTTGTGTCAGGATCCTGAACTCGACCATCTCATGGTCACTGCCTCCCAGGTTCCCATCCACTTTTGCTTCCCCCATTGATACTTGTTTCAAATCTAAATTGGAGTCTCAGTTTTCTGTTCTGTTCATTTTTTTTTTCCTGCTGTGTGGTTGATCATCTTCTCAAAAGAGCCCTGCTACATGTGAGAGATCCTCTGTTAATGTATACATAATTAGTTAGGGTCAAATTTTCAAAAAGCACCTAAGTGACTTTGGAGCCTCAGCCCCATTTTCAGAAGTGTCGTAAGCATTTATTGGCTAGATTGACAAACAGACTTAGGTGCCTAACTCCAACATTCAGGCAATCACTGTGATCCTCAAATCCCCTCAGCTGCCACCTAAACCTGGAGGCCCTTGGGTTTCCACTGTTAAAGTTCCCTACACACCTACATTTCTGCCAGTGAGCATCTGCACAGCCACCTACGTCTAGGTGCTTAGGCACTGACTCATGTCTAAGTTCCAGTACAATCCTTATACTAGACATTCTCCTACCTATCTGGCCTGTGGGGCCTGGTCTGATAGGCATTCTCAGAGTACACCTAAGCCCACACAAAACGGCGGGGGAGGAGGAGGTGGATGTCTCCCTTATAACCTTTAGTCTAATGTTTAGGATACTCATCCAGGATGTGGATGTCTCAGACTTAATTCCTCTCTTTGCCTGATGTGGATCAAGGAGCTTGGGTGAGTGCTCTAACCACTGGACTGTAGAGTTGTTTGCACTCTCTTTCTGTCCCAATGCATATTTAATGATATAGACACAGTGGAACAGCTTTAACAGGAGAGAGTGTGAGAGACTAGATATCCCATAGCTCAGTAGTTAGGGCATCCATAGGAGATAGGAAACCCAAGTTCAAATCCCTGCACCACATTAGGCAGAGGGGGGACAGAACACAGGTATCCTGCAATCTGGTAGAGTGCCCTAACCACTGGGCTAAAATTTAGAATGAGGTCCTCCTCCTTCCCCTAGTGTGTCTTGAGAGGGGTGGGCAGAGTAAAGAAACTGTGGGATCCATGAAGGTACACAGGTGCCTAAATCTTGTGTTTAGGCACTGAAGTCCCAGTTTTGGCTCCGCTATGACCCAGAAACCTCCTGCCAAACCCTGTAGATGCCTAAACTCACTTGGCGCCTAAGTTTTCAAAGTAAAAGTTCCCTAGGCACTTATGTTTCTGCCTCTGGGCATGTGCACGGCTGCCTCCCTCTAGGCATACAAATACCTATCTCTTGCCTGAGCCCCAGAGCGATTCATGAACCAGGGAAAGAGAGGAGTTCAGCCACCTAAGTCATAGGCGGGGCCCACTCCAGTAAGCATGCCACCTACTGGATTATCTCCCATTCAGAATCCAACCAGATAACCATTTAAGTATTTATCCACAGTGGATCACCCATTGGGCCTGAGAAAGAGAATTATTCTGTATTCTAGTGGTTAGGGTACCCACCTGGGAGGTGGGAAACCCTGTGTCCAACGCCCTGCTCCAGTCATTCTTTCGTTAATTATCCAGAATGCAACGCTTCAACAGAAGAGCCTGAGGGATCCCCATATCAGAATGTCTCATAGCTCTGTGGTTAGAGCAATCTCTGGAGAGGTTTAGGACCCAAGTTCAAATCCTTTCTACCACTCTGGTAGGGAGGTGGAATTTGAACCTGTATTTCCCACATCCCAGGTGAGTGCTCTAATCACTTGGCTAAAAGTAATGAGGGCATCAGCTCTTCCTCCTCCAGCCATGTTGTGTGGAGCAAGGCAGGCACCTAACTCATTCCCTCAAAAAGTGGTTTAGGTGACTCAAGGTACTGTGATCTTGTTAGTGGATCGCTAAACTGAAGCTAGGCACCTCCCTTCAGCCTGAGGAGGACAAAGCTTAGCACACTCCCATCTGGTTGGCATCTCCCATGGACTAGAAGTGGTGTTCCTGTCATGTTTTGTAGGCACCTTGAAGTTAGATACCGTGACAGACAGCATTTGAACACCTACATACTTTCATGTATCCTACCCTATGTGACATGCGCAACTAAACTACACAGTGCAAATTGCAATTACATATAACATTTTAAATTTATATTGATGAGGTTAATTACAAAGTCATGCAATACTGTTTCTGTTCCCTGATTGGCTCCCTTATCAAATGGGTATATTGCAACTGAATATATAATAAACATTCCTCTCTGTGTGTGGGTTAACTGCTTTAGTAATAGAAAAATTACCAGGTCATTTGTGTAGTTGATCAGCATACTATGAATGTCTGATATTCATATTAAACTGATCACAAACTGCATACCAAGTAGTGTTTGCTGAAGAAATTTGCAAATAATTTTGAATGAGAAATACATTTGAGATGTTTATGATCCACTCATGGGAAATTTGATCATAAATTATTTGTGCTAATTATTTGCTCAGCTCTAGCTATTGTACTATGAATAGAATACACGTCACACTATCACACTGTGCCTGGAACTACAAACTGCTTAAAGGCCAGACTAAAATTAGGTCACTTACATGCCAGAAGCACAGAGTGGCCAGGGATCATGCATATAGCATAGACAAGTATGTTTGAAACCATATCCATGCACTTTAGCGTTCCTCCACTTCACAGGCAAATCATTAAAATGAAGTGGATTCAGTAGATTTAAGATACTGGCAGCCACAAGATGTGAACTTCTTAAATTCCTCCTCTAAACTATCTTCACCCAAATATTTACATCTTACACAAAAGGAGGAACAAGTGTATAGGATGGAAGATTAAGTAGCAAAAGACAGAGTTAAGGTGACTTTAAGATTATTTGACTTTCAATTTAATTTTTTTAAGTGTCTCTCTTAACTGTGCATTTCCCTGCTTTCTAACTTTTGTTTGTGGGGGAGGGCACAACATTCTCTTTACATTTCTCCCCGTTTAATACCACTTTAATAAACTTTGCCAAGGAATACTTTAGGTATTTCAGTTCCAAATAGTTTTTTTTTCGTTGATCCTACCCCAAACTTAGTTTAAAAGCTTTTCCACTCATAGAAGCCTGTCCATTCACATAAGTTTGTGTATCAAACATTTGTTGGTTATCAATTTGCACCTTTTTAGGTACTTGAAAAATTACAAATAATTTCATGCTTGGAAAATTTTTATCATTGGTACCCAAATAAATCTCTCTCACTTTTAACTCATGGTTGAGCTAGACTAAATAAACCCACTATATAAGCCAGTTCTTGTCTGTTTAGATGAAGTCCATCCCTGTTAGCCTATCCAACTTCATGATATATGATTGCTGTCTTCATAAGTGGCTTTTCCTTGTATTATTGTAACTGTGACTTACCTCTGAACTTTTTGTATATTTATCATGATAAATATACTGCCCTGAGCTTTGTTCTTCCCAAACAATATAAATGGAAATGGAATGTCTGCATTTTTAAAGGCCTTACATACATCATTTAGATCTCAGAAATGATCATGGAATGGCTGTCTTTTAATAAGGGCTCCATGGATCCTTCTATAACCCTTTGGGAATCACTCTAGGCAACAATTAGGGGAACTTGCATAACTTTTGTCTCTGCTAGATAACTGATAAGGCGGCCCTAAAGGATAAACACAAGATTTACCATGCAGATGCTCATCTCTTGAATGAATCAGGAAGCAGAAATATCAACCAAATGCAGTACTGCTGATTCATATTGATATTTGTAGTATTAGAACTAAGCAATCTTGCTATATGGAAAGAAATTGGGCAGGCAAATATAAGTTTAAAGAAGTTTCAGAACTCCTCTGCTATCACCTCCTTACTAGCCTTCACTTTTGGCTCCACTATTATATAATTGAAATAAAATTGCATTGAATTTCTGAAGTAATAGAAATCCCTACAATTCCTCAGAAGAGGCAGATGCAATGAATGTATTGGACAATTTGCTCAGTGATTTGTCGTTTAAAAATCACCTCAAATGCATATCAGAACATTCACAAAAGAAACATATTCAGGGAAGGGAAATCCTACACAACATTCAGAATATGCCTTCAGGAAAGTTTCTAGGAACAGTTTTCTTTAAAGTGCTCAAAAAGCTATGCCTTCGATTGCTACAGGGAGCTCTTAAAGAAAAATTTCAAAAAGGCCAGCTACCTAAAGAAATGAGAGTAAACTTTAATTGCTTGTCAACCTTAAAGAAGAAGAAGAAAAAGACAAGGCAAAGCTCATAATTCTCCCTCTGTTTATAAAGTCACAATATTTTACTCCTTTACATAGGCTGTATACTCACTCCGAAAATTAGAGTTGATAAATTTAATATTTTACCAGCTCAAACCAACAGATTTCCTGCAGTGGATATTGGCTTGAGATGATCACAATGAATGGTTTTATGTCATCCTCCTTCCTAGTGGACAGAAGAACAAAGCTCAGGGTCCTATGTTCTCTCTCTTTATTCTCCCTCCTATTAGATCACCAGGTCAGGAAAAGTCAGACACTTATCTGAGTCCTACCCTCAATAATAGCAGGGTGCTGAAAGGGGTGTAGAACAACTACAGGTGTATGCACCTAGGTATGGTGTAGATTCAGCAGCCAGTTGAAGGCTAGTGTTGAACTTCATTTCCCTAGTGGACATGCATGGTTATTGTTATGTTCATAGCATACACACAGAGAGGTTAAATAAAAACAATTGTGCTTGCCGGAAGGTCGCACTGTCACACCACTTGCTTTCTTAGAATTCAGAATAACTCACAAGGACCCCAAAACAGAAAGAGAAAGAAGGCTGCTCCCAAAGACAGAGCGGCACAACTCACACCACTTTGTTTTAGGCTGGATCTTTCCAGGATGCCTGATGCTGCCAGATTACATGCATCCCTACAGAGTCCCTTAGCCTGAAAGCAGGCCCAATAACCCCTCTGAAATTTAAAATGGCAGCTTACAATTATAATGCTGCACATTTCTCACTAAAAACACCACTGCATTTGACATGAATTGGTCTCTTTGGCTGTCTCAATAGAGAGGTCAAGGACTGACTGGCTATAGAAACTGAATTATGCTTTTACACCTAGAGTTAGTTTTTCTAGAATAGGGCAGACTTGGAGGATGGTGCTGAAACCTGTGCTGCCAGTTGCCATGCAGTACCTGTCCCAAGGAAAAGTAGTGAACGTCAGAGAACTTTTACAGGAGAGAATTGCTCCTGGATATAGAAAATATTGGAAAAATAAAGTTGCACTGTTTGATATTGGAAGTGCAATACTCTGGTTTCTTCTTCTAGTTCTAATGTGTATAAATAGCAGTGAAATGCTCTTTTTTAACTTGCTTGTCACAACTGCAACTTGAATATGAAGAGAAGAAAGATGCCAGCCTGGGTGTGAATTTAGACATCTCTTATACTATCCTCCAAGGGCTCAATTCTGCCTTTCTTATTCTGACAAAACTGTTATTGTATTGGTCCAAGCACTATTGTTATTTTCATGTAAATAGTTCTACTGCCAAAGATTTCAACCACTCTTTTTAGGTGCCATGTATGTCAAGCTGCCTATCACAGGGCAATGTGGTTGTACCCATGGATAAGCAGCAGTATTTCAGCCCCTACCCATCTCTCCTGCCCAAATCACTGTTCTTTGATTTGGAGGTGGAGAATTATGCCAGCTGCAAGTTTTTCACATGAGGGGAATTATAGCTAGCGTTGTTCTTAGTTTAAATAAATCACTTGGGGAAAGGAGAAAACGGATCCGTGTATAGGTTATTTTGTTCACTTTGCTGAGATAAGTATGTCTGAGTGGTTTCTGACTGGTAGAATATGAGCCGATAGGTATATATTGCCTTACCTTCTAGGCATAGTTTGTGGGGGAGATGGGTTGGCGGGAGAGGGCGGTTTCAGCATTAGCCCCTGAAAATCGCAGACTATCTGAGTTGGCTGAGAGGCTGAAAGCTAGTAATTGCAGTGTTTCTGTTCACTTTTACTTCAACATTTTAAAGATCAGCCAAATATATTTTGAGAATAAATCCTGTTTTGTATTTCTTTAAAACCAATAGAAAGTGGAGTAAGAGGGGAACGATCAGCCCTGTCTGTATGCATTTAATGATAAAATACTACAACAATGTTTTTCATCCATATCTATTCTCAATTGATTTTAGGTCCAGAGAATACACAAAATGACCTGCTAGAAAAGGAGGTTAAATCCATCCAGACCCATTATTTTCTCTGAAATTATTATTCTGGCATAGTTTTCTTTAGAGGATTATACTGCAAATCTAAGGAAACATAGTCCCTTAAATACAATACTCCAAACCTGAAGAACAGGTGTTGCATGTGTAATAGCACAGAAAGTAGTTTCATGAGTAAGATTTAGAGCCACTTTGCGTAACAACAAAGTGACTGACTTGAAGTCTCACAATTAGCGATTCATAGGAGGTATTGCAATACCTACACTGTGCAATGTTTTTGTTTTTGCCACGCCCTAGGTATTCCCTGGTGGGATACACATTCGCTCTCAGTTTTAACGCGGTAAAGAATTGACGCTGGGAGAACCCTCGGTGTTGTTTCAGCCAGTCATTGCTGATGGGATCATTCCAAAAGTGGCTGGCTCCACTGCCTTGGCATGATAGGTCTTTCCACTGGGAGAATTCCGCATCTCTCCAGTTGCAGGGGATTGGGTATATTGCCCTGGGAGCTGGCTTCTCCCACCTCAGTTTTAGAAACACTTAAGCAAATGTGAAACTTGGGTTCTCTTGCTAATTTGAGTTTAACCCAAGGAAAAAACTGAAAAACAGATTGTATCTGGTCCAGTGCTGCTACACAAGGGGACAAGAGCGTGCTATGTGCCTTCCTTGCTTCCTTTCTTCCATCTCAACACACATGAACTACACAGGGGCCAGCCACAATTCCAATGAAGAGAAAGGTGCTAGCCTGACCAGCACCAGTAACCTCTGGAAAGGGGCAGGCTGTGGCGCTGATCCATCTCTGCAATGGCTAGCAGAGATGAGCCAGCACAAGGTGGACACATGCAGCAGCCTGTGACAGAGTTGCTGCTCAAGTGGGAGGTCCCCAGAGCTCCTATAGGAATTAATCCAGAATTCCTGTGTAGATGTCCATTGCTGAATAGCTCCTCACCTCTTTCCAATGCCACAAGTAGCCTAAAACCACAATATATGGCCCTGTGTGTTTTTATAAGGGGAGTATGTTTGTGCTATGTGTGTATTAAAGAAAATATAGAAGTATTCCAGAGAACAAAAGCACTGTTTAAGACTTAGGAGATTTAGTAGCAGAAATGCCTCTCTTTATAAATTTCAGATTTTAAAATAAGTTATCTCAACCCAATTCCATGGATAAACCTTTTACAGGAGAAAAATATATTTTGTGTTCCCAAAAGTCAGGGGAATCACAAATTTTAATCATTCTGTAAACCATTTGTCAGACAAGTACTTGAAAGTTATAGTCTATGAAGTGCCTAGCTGTCTGTAGTGCTTTATATGTAGATGGCTATAATAAGAATCACTCTAGATTGTGATATAATTATGTCCAGAAACTGAACAAAGGAATGCGCTTATATCAAACTGAATTTAAGGTTACCTTGCAAACCCTTATCTTAAGAATCAAATGCCTTTAATTGTCCCCTAATACATAAATCTCATCTTTGTGGCAGGAGATATCTGTTTAAATGATTAATGTATTGTAGAAAGTGGCTTTTATTTCATACAAAGAGTCAATTCATCTCTTTTACACAAGCAATAACACCACTGATGTCCATAATTTCCCCCGGATGAGGTTGGCAAGATTTTGGGCAAAATTTTGTCTAAATTTCTTTGTAAATAGAATTCTATAATGGAGAATCAATAAGGAGCTACTTACTGCACCCTACTTTCCTCAGAGCAAAGAAGGAGAAACCTGTACTGTCCCTTTAAAATATAGACACTGAACAACATTTTTCTCTTCTTTATACTTAAAGTTCTAAATACCTCCACAACCCTTACTTTTAGTATCAAAAATGTTGAATAAATCAACTGTTTTTAAAGAATATACATTATTTATCAAACATATAGAGAGTGTGTAGAATACAAATGAATACTGAGACTAACAAAAATCTCACGTTAAAAGGATTCAGCATTACTGTCCTGCATCAAATAAGGGGAATATTCTTAAAGGTCAACCGAAATGCTTTTAAAAATAGATGACCAGATTCTAAATTGTGCACATGCAATTACTAAGACACAACCAGCCATTTTGCTGCACAGTTACTAAGATTTATTTATTTATAGGTTTTTCTGTGGTACTTTTCAGTGTAGTATTTGAGCTGCTCACAAACTTTAATGGATTTATCCTCTCAAGACCTCTGTGAGTTAGGGTTATATTCTTGTCCCCATTTTGCAATTGGACAGAGGCACAGAAAAATGAATTGACTTGCCCACGGTCATGCAGGGAGACCCTGGCAGAGCAGGGAATAAAGTCTCTATTTTCTGAGTCCTGGTGCACTGTCTTAACCCTTTGAGGAACATGTGGAACTTGTACCAATCATGGTACTTGTGTGTACAAATTATGCATGCAGGCACTTTTAAAAATCTGTAACTGATCCTGTAAAACCCTGTAGGATCTCACATTTGTCCTTATCCAAAAGTCACTGATGTCAATAGGAGGCTTTCCATTCATTTCAAATTGTTCTGATGGCTTTAAGGATAGAACAAGAAGCAATGGGCTTAAATTGCATCAAGGGAGGTCTAGGTTGGTGTGATGGGTTGTCCACCCCACTCAGGACTGAATGGAGTTAAGGTGGTTGGATAGGCCAATTGACTCCACCTGGAGCGGGAGCCATGGAGCGGGAGTTTGATTCGGAACAGGCTCACTTGTGCAGGAACAAGTTCACCTGTGCAGGAACAGGTGGGGCCTATAAACCATGTAGCAGGCTCCACAGTAGCTAGCAGCTGGAAAAGGGTAGTCACTTCCTGGGAAGAGGGAGGAGTGTTTGGGGGGGTCACTGGGAAAGGCTGTAGGAAGTAGTTGCTCCCTGGGAAGAGGCAGGAGGGTTTGGAGCTGGTTTGCCTAGAGAAAGGAAGGGAACCAGAAATGTAGGAAGCAGTCCAGGGAAGGAGCAGTGAGGGTGGACAGAGAAAGCCCAGAACTGCTGAGCTGAGGGTCCCTGGACTGGAATCTGGAGAAGAGGGCAGGCCCAGGTTCTCCTACCAGCCACTGAGAGTGTGGCATAGAAACTGAGGCAGTGAATAGGAAGACTGCCTAGGACTGCTGATGGACTGTACCCCAGAAGGGGGAATGCTGAGTGACCTAGCTGGAGGACTAAGTCATGAAGGTTGTGGTGTGAGAGAGGAGCTGCAGACTAAAGGGAGAGACAGAGTAATGGTGTGCAGACTTGGACAGGGGCGTTGTCCTTGAGAGCTAATCCCCAGAGTGAGCAGGAGGAGGGGCCAGACTAGTGGTGAGTAGTGCACCCTTGTGACAGTTGAACATTTAGGAAAATTTTCCCATTGGAATAGTTAGGCACTGGAACAAATTGCCTAGAGAGGTCGTGGAATCTCCATCATTGGAGGTTTTTCAGAACACATTAGACAAACATCTGTCAGGAAGGGTCCAGTTACTACTTAGTCTTGCTTCCAGTGCAGAAGAGTTCCAAACTGAGAGTTGAAATGTTATCATGACAACTAGTTCCTATGGACAGGGGCCTTTTATTGGCTACACCCCTGAAGGGTTGTGGAGGTATATTGTGAGATGAGGCAACAGTCTTGGAGGGCCTCCTCATTCCAAAACACTTAGATTTTTGTTACACTTAGATTATAAGATTTCTTTTTGTTTGTACAGTGCCTAGCACAATAGGGTCCCAGTCTATGACTGGGGCTCCAAGGTGCTACTGCATTATAAAGAATAATAAATTCAACTCTGGGAGTTTGGTGGCTTACATGCATTCTGACTATTTTTCATTGTATTTATGCACATAGCAAGTGCAGTATTTGTTCACTGTATCTCTAGTATATACTCTATAGTGCACACAAGAAGTTCCTGGGTGATTATTTCAGGATGAAAAGGATCTATTAGTCTAGGCACAATTGGTTTTCTGAGAGGATTATGTGCAGATATGTATATTTTATGAAAAATATATTTAAAAGGTTGATTGGATTTGCTGATTTAAAAAAACCCATTTAGAATAAAATATCTGCCCTCTTACCTGAAAGCTTCTCTCAAATAGTATCAATACAGTCTCATCTATTACAATAGTGGTCAATGAAGCTGCCCTGTGAAATAAATGAGAATTGCTGCCTGTTTCTGTGCTTCATATAACTTATTTGTTGACTGCTTCATATCTGACATAACTACTGGAGAGTAACTCCTAGAGTGAAAATGGAAGAAATTAAAAAGGAGGAAACAACTCCTCAGACTCCTTTCTTTTCATTAATAAATACACAATGAGCTTCAGTTTGCTAGCAGAGGCAGTGGAAGTGCACTTTGAAGGGTGGGGACAATGGTGCATAGTGAAACCTGAACACCCTGAGCACTGTACTAAGCATGGGGAGTGGGAGGAAGTCAGAATGGGCTCTATGCCTGAGGCATGGTGGCAGTCAGGAGCAGTGGGACGGAGGTGGGAATTTAGGGTTTCACAAGTAGGCAGTGGAGTCAGGGTGGGTGCTCTTCAAGAGGAGTGGGGGACAGGCATAAGTGGGGGAAACAGCTGAGTGCTCTGCAGGGGGAGTGAAGGGAGCTACTGATACTTGACCTGGTCACCCCCAGTTCCTGCCTCCTCCTCAGCCCAATTTGGGACAGTGTGGTGATCACTTTAGCCCCTCTGGGTCCCTTCCTTGACTCTTCTTCTCTCCCCTCTTCTCCCTCCCCTTCTCCCCCGCCACCCAGCAGCTATGGAGACCCACCTGGCCTGAACACATGAGACAATTAGCCTAAGAATTATTGGTGGGGGTGGAAACATTGTTCAGCCCCCCACAGTATTTCTATTGTGGGGATACTAGCCCTGATGGCTTCCCTCCCCCCAGGTTCAACCACACCTAGCTAGAAGTGGAGTACACAGAAGCATTCATCTAGCTTGAGGTTGGTTTTCTTCAGACTAGATCTGTGCCATTCCTCTAAGATAGAAACTCCAGAAGGAAGGACTTACTTTATTGTGTCCTGTCATGCAATTTATCTTAAATACCAACATTTTATTTTTTATCTTGCTTAAAAATGGATTTTTTTTCCATTTTCTTACTATAAAAGCAGTGGCCAGAGAACTGGTGAGCACCAAAAGCTATATTCCAGACAGACATTAATCTGATATACATCTTCCCTAATATTTGGGCTAAAGACATATACTAGTTGATTTTGTAGAATGGCAATAATTACGTAGATTCTCAGAGAAGTAATGTAGCATTTTAAAGTGATCTAACATAGGCACAATAGCAGTCAGTGGGCAGCTGTTCTTGTGCTAGTCATAGGGACCTAGAATGTACTGCTATTCTACAATATCTATGTAATCTGAATCGGAATTTCTGATTCCAAATGCATACCTACATCCTTATTTCACAGGTGCTGATGTCCAGCAATTTTCACACTTTGGAAAAACTGAACTTTTTTTGTGGTTTCCTCTAAAACTTACAAGTAATTGCAGTCAGAGATGAATGCAAAAATGACTTCATCATTCTTTTCTCTCAAGTGCTTTCTGTAAATAGACAATTGACCATTTAAAATCATGACTTTTGTGGTTCTGACTCCTGTTTTGCTCATGTAAGAAAACTTGGACTTTGATAGAGAATTCAGAGTTCATTTTTAAGACGGTTTATGCAAATATATGCTGTAAGAAACTTTTCTTTCATCATGCATCAGGTAGCTTGAGATTAGTATGTTGTGAATGTGTACATTCAACAGTTTTCTCCATTGAATAGTTGTTAGTTAACTGCTAGAATTGTTTGTTGGAATAGATAAAATTTCAATATATTCTCCAAACACCAATCTGATCAAAGATATTCATTTTACATTGGTGGGCTTCATGTACAATACAGTCCCCTCATAAATTGTCACTGCTATATCCACAACTTAGTTTTGAATGTTGTAATATATGCAACTAGCTAGGGACCGGCTCCAAAGCCCATTAAAGATGATGTAATAAATCCTATTGAGTTCACTGGACTTTGGATCAGGCTTGAAGCTCTCTATTCAGAAAAGCACTTAAGCTCATGCCTGCTGTTAGGCTGAATAATAAGGGTGGATTGCTGAGTTGGGGGCCTAGATTAGTACAGGGGATCTTGACCTGGTTTTGCCTTAGCATATAGAATCAAGCTTCTCTTTAAAATTCATGTCTTAATTCAGTGAACTTTGTATTTTCAGAGACTACAGCTAATGTCATACGACACTGGAAGAGAAGCCTGGTGTTGGTGGGTGGGTTGCAGGAATAAAGTAAAATTTATTCCCCCTGTTGAAAAAGAAAGAAAATCATCCTCAAGACCAGTAGACCGATCATATAAATGCATGTGTACAGTACTCTTGCTCAGGTTACCTGTAAGCCCCTTAGAATGTATGACAAAGTCAAATATCTTAATGCATATTCATTTAAAATGACTTTGCATCAGGGGTGAAAGTAACTTAAAGGACCTACCGATATGCAGGGCAGCCAGGGTCCTGGGCAAGATAGGGTGGCTCTGGGCCATGGAAGGGGTGGGGCTGGGGCCGGGGCCAGACTCCCCTAGCCAGCCCTTCAGTGTTGCCCAACCTGTGCCACCCATGGTTCTGGTGGCTATTTAAAGGGCCTGGGGTGCCAGCTGCTGATGCGGTAGCAGTGGTTAGGAGCCCCAGGCCCTTTAAATCACAACCAGAGCCCCAGGATAGCGGCAGACGGGAGCCCTGGAGCTCTGGCGGTGATTTAAAGGGCCCCAGGCCCTTTTAAATTGCCAGGCCCCGGGGCAGCTGCCCCTTCCCTTAAGGCAGCCCTGCCGGTACAGTGCTTAAAGCACTGCCACAGCAGCGCTTTAATGTCGGCTGTGTACTGGGCTGTACCGGCGGCCACTTTCTTACTGGCTTACTTTCACCTCTGCTTGGCATACAGATTTTTTTAATTGCTGATTTATGGCTTAAACCTCAAACGTTGTAATCAGTTTTATGTTTAAAATAGAAGTTGTTATAAATGTACAATGTGCCAAAAATCCACCTAACACTCGTTTGTGAAATTACCATGATTTATTATATCCATATTTGTACATAAACTGAGCAATAACACCTGAAAGGGCTTAATTAAATGGGCTATTTAGGCATGCCTCAAGAGCATTATGTTGAGATTGAAAACTGTGGGCAAACTGATTCAGCTGTCCTGAAGTTCATCAATGGCCCTATTAAGATGTGTCCCTCAGTATGATGGTGTTGTCAGATGGGTATAGAACAATCATAGATGCTGTTGTTAAACAATATATGCATATTGTCCATTAATATTTAAACAAGTAAGATCCTCTAAGAATTCTAGAGAATGAAAAGTGGAAAGAAAAAATGAAATTGGATTCAGCTCTCCTGTTCAGTCCCGGTGTGACCTAGTTTGGTGTGATGAGGGTTGGGGGTGGGGGGAGCTGTCCCTGGGAGTTTTAAATGAGAGACAGCCCAAAGGCAAGGAAGAGCTTAGAAGCCACAGTTCAGAGAGAACATGCATTGGTAGAGGATATTTAGAGAAGTAGAGAGACTCCGCATCAGACCTAGATTGAGAGAGGGGATGCTCCTGAAGGAGGGAACACTGAGTTCTTTGGATGATCAGTGGCGTTAGATCAGGCTGTTGAAAGCAGAAGATAGTTGGGAGTCACCTAAAAACATCCTTAAGTCATAAAGCCACTGCTAAAGAGGGTAAAGGCTGCCAACAGTAGAGGGAGAGGTCTGCTGGCTCACTGAGCTGGAGAGCTGAAGAGATGAGGTTGGAGGCTAGGGAAGGGTGAGCTGCTGCTGTCTCCAGGTCTAGACTCGGACTTGAGAATGAAACCGGGCATAGAGGCACCCCCTCTAGATGGTCTGGGGTGAGGTGTAGTGAGAGACACTGGAGCTGTACTTGGTGTTAATGGACTGTGCTGGGGAATTCTGGGTTTTGGTTGCGGGACGTCTATTTATGTTTATGGTCCTTTTTTGGTAACAAATTAACCTCATTAGGGCTATTTATACTTAGGAAGCTTTTGTGCAGTTATCGAGGACTCTGGAAGAGGGAAATCCAGGCAAAGGGCTGCTTGAAGGGCAACCCTGAGACCATGAGGGATCATAGGGGTGGAGGCCACCCTGCCACAATATGATATACAATATTGTAACACTGTGACAGTAGATCCATGGAGGAGCAAGAGAATGATAGTGTTAGAAAATATGGGGCTTCAGGTCAGGGTTCTATGTAGGGGAGGGCAAAGACTATCTAGTGCGACCATCAAACAGTTGGAGCCCATTAGCCTAGATTAAGCCAGCTTCAAGCACAGGAGAGGAAATGCAAGCTAACAGTAGTGGCTGGAAGCAGCTGAGCAGCCTGTGTCTGGATTGGAGATCTGCTCCTTACAGAGGTAATGTTACTAAGTTCAAACAGTCTCAATACAAGCCACCTTTATACTGAAGGCTTTGCTCCCTCTTCAGGGTGAAGAGGAAAGAGGTCTAATGACTGGGTATGCTGTACATTTAAAGGCTTTATTTTCTGCTTGTTCAGAAGAGGATGGGGTTTAAAGACTTGCCTTTTCAGCCCATTAAAAGGCTTCACTTTTTTCTCTATCCCAGAGGGGGAGAGAGAGAGAGTAGAACAATTTAACTTTACCTGAAGGGCTTGAAATACTGTTAAGAAGTTATGAGAGTTTGGAGAGCAAACCCTGATTTCTCACTCAAGTTCCAGCTCACAGACTGGAACTACAAAATACTGGGCAGATTGGAGTTACTTGCAGCTGTGCACCTTCTGACTTTCATGTTCTCTAAGGATGCTGAAAGTCACTTCTGCCACAAAAAGTTTCAGCCGTGCAGGTGGTGGCATAGTATATAAGGTATTGGTGGATACAAAGCTTCCACGTAAACATCAGTTGTGGCAACACAAACTCTTGTGTCCTGATTAGAGCCAATGGGTGCACAGCACCTCTGAAAGTCAGGCTAAAATGCATGCGCCTTTTAAAAGAGAAATTGCAAAACTCATAACTAAGTCTGTAAAGATTATAAATAGGGCAAATCATTCTGACTTCTTAGCACTGGAATCAGTTACCTAGGGAGGTGGTGGAATCTCCTTCCTTGGAGGTTTTTAAGATCAGGCTTGACAAAGCCCTGGCTGGGATGATTTAGTTGGGGATTGGTCCTGCTTTGAGCAGGGGGTTGGACTAGATGACCTCCTGAAGTCTCTTCCAACCCTGATATTCTATTATTCTTATGTTACTGTGTTTAGAAAACCACAAGTTTCTATGCTGTGCTTACTATCTCAAAAGACTGATGGTGAAGGAAAAAAATGCCTTTTGATCCTTTAATGCGGCATTTCAAAGAACAATAAGAGAGAATGAACAGAGAGAGAGAGTAAATGTCTAGTAGTTGGATATCTTATTCCCTATGAGCATGGTGTGCAGAAAATTCTTTGCATTAAAGATTTAGTTGAGGTACTGTGGTTATGATTAATAAGTATGTGATATTGACATAATGCCATATCTTGCAAATTCCTATTCAGAGAAGTAGGCATAATTTCCCTAACTACCTTTTAATAAAACTCTGGTGGGTCAAGGTTTCTGGTGATAATGTAGAAGAGAAAACATACACAGCTTGGCCGTCAGATCTGAGTGTTTGTAGGGATGTTATGTTTTTCAATGATACTTAGTATACAACTAAAATAATTTATTATTGAGGGGAAAAGTGTACAACTGAACTTTAATAATAATGATGGATGAATCTCAAAAATGTTGGCATTATAGAATACGCTTTCACAAAGCATTTTGGTTTTCTTCTCTCCAAAGCCGCCTCTATTTCTTCCCACTTCCTAACACAACTAGCAACTTCTTTTCTTCAACTGGCTCAGCCTGCTCTGACCTTGCTTCCCTTCCATCTGTATCTCTACAATCAACTTTCTGGATGATTTCTTCTGGCAAGGACTTTATTGTGCTTAGAATATCATTGGTACATGAAGTGCCTATCCTGCTACAATTAAAGTCCAATGGAAGTTTAGTTGTATGTATTGTCATAGTGTCTAGAGGCCTCAATGTAGGCTCAGGATCATGTGACAGTCTTGGACATGCTTTGTAATACTATAAGATTCCTGATGTGTAACCTCTAGTTACTGCGAGACTGTATAAATTATATTGGAGTAGTAAAATGTTTATTATATGCCAATATTTCTTTAATGGGGTATGCAAGAAGAGCAAACAGGAAGGCAAAATGGCTCCCTGGAAAAGATACTGGCACAAATTCAAAAGGCAGTGAAGGCACCTATTAAATCTGAGGATCCTAAATCTTGACTCTGATGAAACTGCAAACCTTATTTTGCCAGGCTGGAAGCCCAGAGAGCAAAAGAATACTGATCAGTTAAGAAACCCTTATTAGGCATGAATGGGAAGGTCAGTTAGCAGCAGCTATTCAGAATGACAGAGTCTGAGAAGTTGGGCTTTTCCCTGCATCTTGGGAACAGCAAGCCTTGGAGAAAGGCAGGGATTTGTATAAACTGGTTTATGGTTTTCCAATATCTGTTTTGTATAAATATTTTTGTTCTAAATAAATGATACTTTAAAGAAATGCGTCTGTTACTGGATACTGTCCCTGCTCCCAGAGGGAAATGAACTGCTAGTACTTTACCTATCTTGGGTTATCATGGTTGATCACAGGCCTGCTGCTCAGAGAATGAAAGAATTGGTGACTCCACCCTAAGACTGCTGACAGCCAGAAGACTGACACCTGAGAGGTAGTGTGCTTGAAGAGACCAGGAAGGGTCATAGGTGCAGTAAGCCCTATAATTGACAGTCCCTGTCCAAAATAGCTAACAGTCTAAAGTGAAGCAAGTCTAAAGTGGTAACAAATTTCCATTTGGCAAATAGAGCATTTTAATTGTGTTTATTTTTATGTATATTATCTATACAGTGCCTAAAATGTACTTGGCAAAACATACCCAAACATGGTTTACAATCTAAACACAGATAAAACACAATGAATATAAGAGAACAGGAAGATGGAAGGAATATGTACCCAAGTAGATTTGAATGAATACCCTAAAAAACAAAGGCTTAGGGGGCAGCTCCACAAAATCAGTGAACCAGACTTTATTATTGTACCAAGAGAGGAATTAATGAAAAAACAGAACAGACTCTAGAGGAACATCAAATTTCCACATAAAATCAATCCTGTCACAATCTGTGTGTTTCAGTTGAAATTTCATTGCAGAAGGCTGATACTGCTTATCTCCCCTTAATGTGTCTTTTGGAGCTTTTTAAATACAAAAACAAAAGGATGGAAATAAGAGTACATTTATAAGCCATCCCTCATGAAAATAAAATGGAAAGTCAGGACATGGGGAGAAAGTGTCATCGCAGCAGACTGCTTTATCTCTCATCAGTTTCACTGTGCTGCCACTCTTTCTGATGTTCACTGTAATTTTCATGATCAGTGTCTTGAAATTGATGGGGGGCATAATTGGTAATGCCATGGCTTTTTTTCGCTTGGCTTTCTTGTTTTTGTTTAGCATTAAGTGAGACTGTCCCTGGACATAATTTCTGCAGAATGAGACTCTAAATCCATCTTGAATCTAATGGACCCAATCCAAGTTACCCATAAATTGGGTGGACACAGATACTTCAGGAACTTATAGAGCAATAGCAACAGCCATAACAAGTTATTTCATATTTACTCTTAAACTAACTATGATAAGGGAGATGAACTCTTAGATGTGTTTATTATAACATAAGTGAACATTAACGCTGGATTTACAATGGGACATAATCATGAGGTTCAGGTAGAAAATGGGATCTGAAATCAAACTTCCTCAAACTCTGTAGAACAGATCTGATGTTCCTATAAAGGCCCATCTCTTATTAAATGTTGGCAGAGAGCACTATTACAAGGAAACTTTGAATTGTTCACTTTAAATAAACTATCAGGAGAATTTAGCCGTTTATTTCTCTTCACAAGCCAATACTGACTTTTATGGATATGTTCAATGGTAAGTATTTGCCAAATACTTTGTCTGCATAAACTATGGTTGGATGTTAATGCTTATTTGTTTCTGATGGAGCCCATGATGTGCTAAGTGCTATGCTATTATAAATGAGAGCATGATCGCAAATCCTAACAATATGAAAAATACAAGACAGGCAGAGGAAAGGCTTCAGTAACTGTTCCCAGTGAGGCGGGAAAACATTAGTAAAGTATATCTAGTTATTGCATATATCTCAACAGAAACCACCTTGTTTGTTCCCTGTCCCTATCACCGAGATAGTGAATACAGTCTAAATCTGATCAATCTTGTTGGCACTGTTGATAAAAACTACTAAGAAAGTCACTTATAAAAGTGTGTGACTTGGATTGGAGCACATCAGAAGTATATTTATTCCATTAGTAAGTATGCCTGACAATATTAGAAACCCAGATAATGCAACAAAAAGTAGGGCAAAGTACTGAGAAGAAAATAATAAATGACTGAGTGTCTGGAATATGAAGCAGAGGAAAAACTAACAAATGGTGAATAGTTTACTTTTAGCCAACTAGCACTAATGTTGTCAATAAATAGTTTCTGAAATAAAGTGCATGTGTTCTAGGATCATATCACTTAAAGAGGACAGGAATTGAAGATGAAAGATACTGCAATATTACTGTACTTCGTTTGCAATGACAGATATGATGGTATCTCTTAAGAAATCTGTAGACTCCTATTTAAAATCAAGTTCATGAGAGAAGGAATATGTATTCTGCACTTCAATAATGGGCAGGGATTTCAGAAAAAGATCCCGTATTATGAGATGCTTTATCAAGAAGAATAAAGCTGTAAGGTGCATACAGAGTTCTCAAGGGTTAGAGTTGCAGGATACACATTAACCACCAAAGACTGCTCTATTTATTGGCCCAATTAGAATACTTCAAAAAGCTCAACCATGACCACCTCAGCTGATGGTAGAAAAGGACCTGTATGGATAAGATTTATATTGGCCACATCCTCTCTCATAAGGATTCCGCTGGGGGTTATTTGGGGTGCTAAGTTGTCTGGAATTCCCATGCTCTTTTCTTGGAGTGGAGAGCTTTATCTGCCTCTTAAGCCTTACATCAGGGATAGTCAATAGGCAGACCATGGGCCAAATCCAGACTGCCAGATGCTTTTGAACTGACTGAAATATCTTTATTTATTTTTTTTAATGATTTTCTCTAGAATCTGGACCTTGATTATACCTTGGCCAAGAAATCTGGACCTTGACAGAAAATAGACTACCCCTGCCTTACACCCTTTAGATCCCTTCTACAATGGGTTTTTGCTCCTGAATAACTACAACATGTGAATCTCTCACCTAGCAGACTAAAACCAAACCACATAACCAAAATAAGGAAAAATTAAGTAAATAGTAAGGAGAACTTAAGTTGCTAACCACAATAGTTATACTGCATTAGACTCCCGTTATATATCTCAGCCAATGACCAGAGACACCCAACGTTGGTCCCTGAGTTGTTGTATTTCAATGACCCATATATGAAAAGTACTCAGTGTGAAATATTGGCACACTGAACTCAATAGGAGATTGTCACTGACTGCTGTGGAGCTAGGGTTTCACCCTTAATGTCTAGCAATGGCTCATTATATACTTCCATAGAAGTACATTAAGCTTCAGGAGGTGCAGGGAGGAACAGCTCTGCCTGTGATGACACAACAAAATTACAACATAACTTGGTGGTGGAAAGGGGAATAGGGAAGTAGGGTGAGGGCAGTAGACAATAACATTAAAAACTGGGAGTGAAATACTGATCTTTGGGGAGCATGATTTCACAAGAATTACAAATCATGTATTTTGTTTTGTTTTACCTGTTAATTTTTAAAAATAAAACACGTAAAAAGACCATCATTAGTTGCAAGAGTAGATAGTAGTAAAACCTTATTTATCCATGATTTAATCATACCTATGAGTTTCTTGATTGTGCATGTATTGCCAGGATCTGGTGGGATGATTCATATGGGACAGTTGGCTTGTCCGCTTGGATACATGTGTGGACACAAAGAATTGAATTAAGTTAAACCTTACTGAATTAGGTTTAATATCTTTGAGGTCTATTGGATTAAAATATAATTGTGTATGTTGTGGTATTGTATGTAACTCCTGTAGGAGGAGAGGGATGCTAATGTAATTCCTCTGATTATCAGCCCTTTGAAGACAGTCATGCCAGGTCAAACTGGATTCTGCAGGGACCAACAGACAAGGGATTTTGAGATAAATAGTCTGATTTTAAACAGACTCAAGGCCTTCTTACTGATCCATCAAACAGACATGACCCTTGGTCCACAGAGAGCCCTGGTCCTTAGGGAAGGATAGGAAATACTTGGTCTTCTGAGGCCCAGTAAGACTGCATGCTTGCTTTGACCTGAAGTTGTGATGAACTTGAAACTACAAGGAAACCCCTTGAGTAGGGTACTGAAGGACTGCTCTTCTCAGAGCCCATATTAGAGTTAGTGTGATCTCTGGTAATCTACATGCATTCTAATAAGCTTATTTTATTGGTTTTTAATATATTTTCTGTGTAGGTCCTTATTTGAGGAGCCTTTGAATCCATCAGAGGTATTCTGATTAGACAAACCTCTGTGTACTGGCTTTGACTGACTGCAAGTCCAATGATGGTGCCCTCCGGAACTTGACTGAGCTTCTGTGGGGGAGAGGCTGCTGAGAAGCTGTGGTGGGTTCCATTTTGGGCTGGGGAGTTAGAACTGAGCGCTGCTGCTTCCCTTGTGGTTTGGGCCAAGGAAAAGCTGTGACAGAGTTCTGTTGTTGAGCTGCTGGGTTTGAAGACATGAGACCAGGGTTAAGACTACACTGCAGCTGAACACTTGTTAGTGTGGAACCCTAGCTCACGATTTCCTTCCCCACTGTTCCGCATTGAAAGTGAAAGCTGGAGACTGTTGGTTGTGCAGCAAATTTGAATCTGGCTCACAGTTGATTGAGGAAAGTGAGTTACCCTGGGCTATGGTCTCTGGGTTGAAGATACAGTGTTAAGAATCAGTTTGGCTACATCAAGTATAAGAAGAAGGGGGAGCGGGGATTCATTGTATGGCAAGAATCAGGGATGATTGGTCTCTGATATAACAAGTGTTTTTGCCAGCTAGTACTGTGTGATCCAAGCTGGTCCCAGTACAAAAATTTGCCTCATTCCTTTTCTTCTTTCATTTGGGCTGCCTTTGCCAGACTTAGTGCTGGCCTGAATTCCTGCATGTCCAGTATGCTGGTAAAAGAGAGGACCCAGCACTATAAACTAAAGGGAGAGTGCATGCTCAAGGATAGGGTGGATCTGCATATAATGGTAATAATGTGGGTTAGGTTTATGTTGCTGTTGAAAGCTCCAGCCTTTAGCTGTGCTATAGCAGAATTATATAATGACCTGGTATAGCTTAACAACTTTACCTATATTAATCTGTTGCATTTTCTATTATATGTTGCTAGGATAACTTTTAAATAAAACTATGTTAGTTCTATTTTGGTGATTTATTGCCTGAATAAGATCCATTATTTATATTTTTATTCCTGGAGGCGACTGATGTACATTCCCAGGTGTATACAGTGCCTGTCTAAATGAAGGCACTGCCAAATATGAACAATGATACAAGTAAGAGGACTACTGTTCTGCAATATTTTAAGGATATAAACAAAGGAGACAGAAGTGACTGTAATTACCACAGAGGGTAATCTGAACATTGCAGGAAAAATCTTATGCTGTATTCTTTTACCTAGATTTCAAACATTAGCTGAGAGAATCTATCCTAAGAGCCAGCAAGGCTTCCTTTTAGAAAGGTTCACCATAGACATTGTCTTCTCTGTAAGACAACTGCACGAAAAGTGCAGAGAAACGTAATGCACTGTATGTGTCTCTTTTATAGATTTAACAAAAGCCTTTGACATGGTTAGTTGGTGAGGGCTTTACTTTGTCCGCCTATATTGCTAAGCCTTGTGAAATCCTTACATGGTGGCATGAAGGCAACAATTAACCATTTAAAACCTGTTAATCATGTGCTAACCATTATAACCTATTTATGAATCCACCTCTAATATTAAGTGTGGCAGTATATGGAAAGACTTCTATCAGTGGAGACAGGAAGGAAAAAGAACAGATGGGATTTAGTGAGCAAGGCTTGAATATAGGGAGATAAGAAGTAAGAATAGTTACAGATTACACCACAGTTATAGACCTTTGAGACAAGATTAATGGAGGTGTTAGCTGTGATAAACAAGAGTCAGGAGGGGGATTAGGAAGAAAGAAATTCAGGTTTTGAGACTGAGTTTGAGGCACAAGGCAATGTGTGCATATTTGGTTACCTTTCGCTTTTTAAAAAAAAAATCCCTTCTATCATAGCTTTATGTTAGCCCCTAATAGAAGTACTGGATGAAGTGTTACATAGATAGTGCTCATAAACCAAGTTTAGAAGACCTTAATTACATAAATGAAATTATGTGCCCCAAAACAATGAAACAATGAAAATAAATGTTTGTTTGTTAATGTAATGATGTTCCTCTCCCCCATGCCTCTTGTGACTTTAAGCAGACAATCTCATTTTACATTCTTAATGTGAGATTAAAGGTGAAAATAGGATTACTTCATTATATTCCTGCCAAGAAAGACTTTCATCTTCAATCTAACATCTCTATAATCCCTCTGGAGACGTTATCCATTTTCTTAAATTCCTGTTAGGGTGCTAAACTGTGCTTACAAGTATTTCATCACTTGTTCTTTGTAAATTTCGTATCTATAAATTACATGAGTCCCAGAAAATGCAGGTGGCTACTGCTAAAGCTTATTGAATTTCTGTAATTTTGGGTGAAATGATTCTACAAAAAGTGTTCTCTTGAAAATACAAGTTGAACATAAGAGACTTGATTCACCCCTGCTTTACTGCTATCTTAAATTGATAAAACTTGAAATAGTGAAGTTGGAGTAAATCCATTCTCAAAAGCTAAAATCAGAAGTAAATCTAGAGTAGAACAACTTTAATTATTAAAAGGGAGGGAAATAATAAACGTAAACTTCCCTTTTTTGAGTTTAAATGTAAACTAAATTTCATTAAACTGAAATCTGGAAAACTAAGCACAGCTCTAATCTAGAATGACTCTGTGATGATGTAATCTTGTCTTCTGGACCTTTGATGTCAGTTTATTCTCCCTTCTAATCTACCTAAGAATTATTTAGATTGTTTACAGTTAGATTAGTCAGTTACATAGACTTGCACCCACCTATAAATGTGTAAATTATATTCCACTAATTATAAATAATCTTTGAATCTAACTACCCAAATTGGGTCCATTGGCACATGTAAGGAAACTAATAGGACATAAGAAAACAAAGTACATCACCTCTTATTTAAGGTACATTGTCTGGCTGATCAACATGTAGATGACACCAATGTGGACACCCTTCTTTTCATTTACACATCCATATTTGGGTGACAGTGGTTCTGCTGAGCAAAAGGGAGCCTAAATTAGTGTAAAATGATTTAAATTTACAGTACTGTAAATATACACATTTCTGAAACTGGCCCAAATTGTTGTCAGCTGTATGCGATTAAATTGTTTTGGCTGTACACTAATGTTTTTAATGAAGAAAGATTTAACATGGTCAATAATTGAAACAGGAGATTTTTGTCAATTCCAAAGCTATCCCATAAGAATTAATACAAGGAAGCTGCTGAATGTGCATGCTCTGTTTAATCTCCAGTCTGACAGCTTGTCAAAACAAATTACATATGAACATGCAAGGCACCAAGGGGTCAGCGAAGACATTAGTATGGCCTCCAAGAGACTGCAAGGATAATGTATGGACAGAAGAGGTTGATGGTAAAACCTAAAATAAAAAATAAAAATAAAATCAGTTTTTAGTGTGCACAGTGGTCGATGAGGGACAGACAGTGAACACAAACGTACACTTCTCAATGAGTGAAGAAATATTGAATGAAATCAACATCATGCCAGAACAATTGATTGACTCTTAGGGGCCAGATGGGATTCACATAGAACTATGAAGGAATCAAAAATAGAGACAAAGTGGAAAAAAATTCTGAGCAGGTGTATTTATTTATTTATTTATTTTAAGTGGAAGGAAGAATGGATTGAGAGAATCAAATGTACCATTCCTACTTCATGAGAGCGGTCAGAGGATCCTGGAAATTAGTGACCTATAAACCTGAATTTAGTAGGGGAAGAGATCACGCAATCAGTTTACAAAGGATTGAGAGGAATGTCTAGAAAGCTGAGTTAAGAATTCTCATTATGGGTCCAAAAAAAAAAAAATAGAGAGTATGCTTCATAAACTGGATAGACTTTTTAAAACTCTAACAAACAGTCATGGAAAGATGGCTGAATCAATAACAGTACTATACTTTTCAAAATCTTCTGAAGTAGTCTCATATATAAGGTTGGTAATTATTAATTCAGAAACATCACCTCCTGAAACATACAAGAATGTGTTGGTCAAACTGAGCATGTATTTCACAGCAAACAACTGAATAGAATGTAGCCTTGCCTTTTCAGTTTATTAAAAACAGAATGGTTTGATTTAACAGTATCCATATTCTATATTCAAAATATAGGCTGTATTGGTTACTTGGTTTGGTCACATAAGCCACATGGTGATATTTCTGTTTCACGATTAGATGAATATAACTTCAGTAAAACTCTTCAAAGTTCACTAATAATGAAGGTTTTAATAGCTCAGGGAAACCTTCCTCAAGGACAGGCAGTTAAAAAAAAAAAGTTGGATTAGGAAACTTCAGAAAATGTAATACTAGAAGTTCAAATTCAGATTTTTGATAAAAATGATTGAAAATACAAGAGAAAATATTAAATTCTTGATTTTCCCCTGTCCCTGGTCTTTGGAAGAATTATAGTGATGGTGAAAATATTTCAAATGTTGAAATTTCTATTAAAAAATGGTAGAGGGGAAATGTTTTTGGGGAAAAAAACTTCACATTTCTCCCCCCCCCCCCCCCAGCCCACTTTGGTTTTCAACCAGCTGTATTTCCGGCAAAACAACACATTAAAAATGGATCTACTGCGAGACTTATTGGCAGGATGCAGAATTGAAATGTTTTCTCACTACTTTCACACAAAGTAACTGCATCTATGCACACTCCTACCTGTGAATGGTCTGATCATATCCTCGTCTGGTTTAACTGCCTCTGTACCAGGGTTTAGGGTGTGTGAACAACAAGTCTTTAATGACATTGGTTAAAAAAAAATTAGCAGAAAAAAAAATACATGTGACAGCATTGCTTTTCAATGGTAACTGATAGACCTATTCATCGATGTAAGAAATAGGTTAGTAAGACTAAATCATTTTAAGGATGAGATTTTGCTCAACATAGATTTAAAATTGTTGAGTACCAGTAAACTGCTGTATGTTATGTCCTCTATTTTCTTTAAAATACAGGATAAACGTTCTATTCTCCTCTGGCTTAACATGATTGAGAGCTATATGTCCATATGGAAAGGAAAATGTGAAAGTGAAGAACCTGAGATCTAATCAATTTTGTCAGTTGTTGTAAAACCGTCTGTCAATGAATATGAATGAAGCATGACATGAATTGATATTCCTTTGTTCCTCAGTCTGGGAACTTAGCTTATAGTAGCCATATCTGTTGGTTGCATTAATGTATTGGGTATATACTATTTCTATTAATAGGAATTTCCAGTTAATATTTGGAGTTGTGTTCATAGCCCCTGTTGTGGATAGTTGGCGCTCTTCTGACATTTGTGCAATGGACTTTAGAGTTTGTCCATTCTGAGGCATTTCTGCACCATTATCAGTGTTCTCAGCTCTTGATTTAAATGCATTCATTTATTTAAAGTTTGATTTTTTTTTTTAAATTCAATTCACTTGACTTATAGTAGTAGTATGTTTTAATAATACTTGGCATATCTGTAATGCTCACATCTTCAAGGCACATGAAAACAGTAATTAGACAGTCTTTGTGCAATTGTATATTTCATGTAAATATAATGCCAAACAAAGAAAAGTTTAATTGGTTTATCTTTAATTCACTGGTCTCCAGGTTTCTAGTAATTTACATTTAAACTACATATTATAAATTTGCATTTATGAATTTAAAACATAAACATAATTATATTCTTAACTTTCTTTCATTTACTGCTTTATTTCTGTTGCCTCAAAAGATAAAAAACAAACCAAATGTGTACTTTAAAAAGTCATTTAAGAATTCTGATCAAATTTCTATTTGCATATTCTTCCAATTAATAGAGACATTGACAACACACATCGAGCAACTATAGTCCCTTACTCAACCGTATCATAAATCATCATGGCTAAATCTCTAGCTCCTCTACCTAGGAACTGCCTCCCCAATCCCTCGCCTTTAAAATGCTTGAAAAAGATTGGCTTTACACAGGAGCGGCGCCAGGGTTTTTGCCGCCCTAGGCGGCAGCGCTCCTCCTCTGAACATTTGGTGGCGGGGATTCTTCCGCTCCGCGTCTTCAGGGCACTTTGGCAGCGGCGGGTCCCAGAGCAAGCGAAGGACTCGCTGCCGAATTTCCGCCGAAGACCCGGAGTGGAAGGACCCCCCGCCGCAGAATTTCCGCCGAGGGCGGCAAAATGCCGCCCCCCAAATCCTGCCGCCCTAGGCGACTGTCTAGGGTCACCTAGTGGAAGCGCCGGCCCTGGCTTTACAACATGTTTGGAAGGTTAACACCTCTGGGTTCTAGAAAACTAAGGAAGGAATTCCAGAACTGAGGATTCCTCATGCCAGCAGCTCACCTGTTTGTATGAAGGGTGCTCCTGCTCAAGTGCCTCTATTGATATCAATAGTGGTAGTATGGTCCAGGGAGAGAGGCATTTCCTCAGGTAAAGGAAATTATAACTATTTAGGGTTTTATAAGTGAAGACCACACTCTGAATAGTACCAGGAAACTTACTGGAAACTAGTGGATTTGTCAGAGTATCTGTGGATTAAGCTTTGTGTACACTACTCAGCAAATGGGTAGCTGTGTTCTGTACTAACCTGTGGATCTGCTGGATAGCCCTCTTTACAGTGTCTTCTAGTATTCAAGTCTGGAGGTGACATAGGCATGGATATTGATTGTAAAGTCCCCATTATAGTGAATAATTGCTCTCTTCTATAGATGAAAAAATGCCTTTTTTTGAGTCTCCTTTTTTTTGAGTACCTTTACTTGCTCCTCCAGTTTGTTGCCCCAATCTCACCAGCTAGTGCTCAACTTTGGCATTTTCTGGAGAAATCCTCATTCACTCTCTGAATTCACAAAGTCCCAAGGTTACTGTTTCTGCTGCACTAACTGATTTTAATGTGCTGGACAGAGACCTGGATATTATCATCATACTGAATACACTGTGGCCCATGATTCATCAGCTCTCCTAACATGATACCCACCCTCCCTGCCTCTCCCCGCCCCCCAACCCATCAGAGCACTTGAGGCAGAAGAATTTTCCCCTTATAGGAAATAGTGTAACCATTCAAGCAGTTCAGTCTACTCTTGCTAGCGAATGCAGAAGTCCTAACATTTTCATGGTCACCAGTGTTACAGGCAGTTAACATATCTGGAGAAATCAGCACACTTTATCCTCTCCTATTGCAACAAGAACTTTATATAACTATGCAAATAGTGCAGTATCCTTAAATACAGTATCAATGGTTCAGAAACCACAAAGTCTAAAGACTACAGATATTACCAGAGTCGACTTGCATGACCACCTCCAGAAAGCAGATTGGCTTTTCCAGAGACAAACCAAATCTCCACCAACAATTGCCCTAGTATATCCCAGCTGGCCTTCACGAACTACAAAGGACATAGTCCAACTCACAGATTGTGGAATGAAGCATTCCTAGCAATCCCAGAACCTCAGTGCATGAAAAAGGACTAAGCTCAAGCCATGAAGAACTAGCATTTGCCCCCTCCAGTTATTGCCCTCTAGCAACAGATGTAGACAACTTAAATCACTCAAATTTAAACTTTTTTTTAATCTACGAAGTAACTTCTATTGAAAGAAACTAAACAATATCCACAATTGGCGGCAATGCAGATTCACAAAGGTTTGCTGTTAGAGACTTTCCAGATGCTATGGGGGAGGCAAAGGAACATACAGAATTTTTAGAATTGTATGTGCCAGTCAATCAGATTCTGCCAGAGATTTACACCATCAGCATTCTAGCTATCTTCTTGTACTATTGTAGTGCCTCAGAGCCCTAGTCATGGACCAGGATTCGACTGGGCTAGGCACTAAGTAAACACAGGGGAGAAAAGACTCCCAGCCCCAAAGAGCTTATAACTTAACTAGAAGACAGACAACAGGCAAATGTACTCCTCTGTCTAAGGAAACAATGGGACAGTATTGCTGAGTATAATAGGCAGTGGTCTCATTTATTCTATCAGTCATCAATAACAGTTGTGTCCTGTTAGGGTCAAGCATCAGAGGGTGGTCACTGCTTTAGTCATTATTTAGTAATCATCATTTCATGTACAGTGCCCTTACCAAAAATCTTATTTATTATTTTTACACACAGCCCATCTGCTTGTTAAAGATTGAAATTAAAACTGAGTAAGAACTTCAGGGTTTAGCCCAATAAAAATAATTTCATTTTAATATTGTTGTGATTTTATGCAATAAAGGTGATTCCATCTCTTTGGATCACTGTGGGCATGTGATTTCTCCCATTGAAATCAACATTATAATGGGGGTACATCCTAACTTTAACTAGCAATATTTAGGGTTGAATGTACATACCCTACATTTTTTCTCAATCACATTTTCGTAACTCAGTGCCCAGGTTAACATATTATGATCAATCTGGATAAATCATCTCTCCAACTATGAACACACAGGTACCTGTTCATGCAATATAGGTACTAAATTTTGAAAACATTAACTTCCTTGTGTTCAGTTTTCTGCAGAAATATATAATGCAACATTCTTCTCCTTTGGACCAGGAGACAGTTCGATTTCATTTTTAAAAAGTTTGAGATATTTGAAAAAAGTATAGAGGAATATTTTCACTCATTAAAACTTTTTTTTAAAGATCCTTTAAAGCTGTCTTTGGCTGTTGCACTCTCACCTCAAACCATTTTCTTCCCGCCATCAGATGGGATCACATACCAATCTCCTGATATTTTCAGAAACAATGTAGAGATGAAAATGCAAACGTAGTATTTGTTAGATTTAGTGGAAGGAAAAAGCTAACCCCTTTGTAGTAAGATTTGTCTGCTGGTAAACTCAAACTCAGAAATGCCTTGTGGCCAAAATGAAAAAATTGTCAAAAAAAAGTCAACAGGACCCTTTTCACTGAACTGGATCAGGCCCACGTGCACAAACTGTATAAGATAATTAAGCATGAAATATCTTACCTCATTGTGATAGAAACAAAAAGGGAACAGACTAATGAAATGAAGAGTTGGGTCATAAATAAGAGAATGTTCAGACAGTAATGGAATATATGTTCTAAGGGAAAGAAAGCTTAGGAAACCAAGGATTTTAGATTTTCCTGGGTCATCTTGTAAATGTCTTTCTATTTCAAATCTTCTCCTTTTGAAATGTATAATCTTTCTTTTGCACTCTTTGTAAGTCTTCTCTTAAAGTGGAGATGGAGACAAGCAGGCAACAAGATTTCTAGTAGCATAAAACAATGAGTGCATCCATTTCTAGGGATCAATGTTTAAATGCGGTGTTTATAATTTTGGCACTGTACGCAATTCTTTCAGATGTAATGCATGACAATAAAAGGGAATGGAAACAGTTGTCTTTGAACTCTCAGTACAGTAGGTTACTGAAAAACCATAAAGAATTCTCCACTGGAGGTTGGTGAGAAACCACTTTATTTTCCCCCTTCTTATTTTCTTTTTGTTGAAATTGCTTAATTTGCAATATAATACTGATATTAATCTTTTATATTTAGTTCCTAAGAGTCTAGGTTTGCCAGGCCTCAGGACAGAACTCCAATTGAAGTGAATGGGAATCCTGAGGTAGAAAGCAGGCCCTATGTAACTAATACATAGAAAAGGTGGTAAAGCCTTTCAGTAGTTTTCTGAATAGAGTATCATAACATTTTAAATCTATCTATGTTAAAATCTGTTTGGAAAAAACTTCTTTATAGATCACTAACTTTTCTGCTTAATTTTTTCATACTAAAAATAGTCTTATTTTTATTCCCTGTTGCTCTGCTTTACCAGGACACTTGGGCACAGGCTTAGCTTTCAGAATGTGGGCAACCCTTTTGGAGTTGGAGACTACTTGCATGCTTAAGTAGAATGCTTACTCAGAGCCCATATCAGTAGATAATCCAGTTTCTGAGATCTCACTCTACCAATATATGTTTCACTCTATATGCATCCGAAGAAGTGGGCTGTAGTCCACGAAAGCTTATGCTGTACTAAATTTGTTAGTCTCTAAGGTGCCACAAGTACTCCTGTTCTTTTTGCGGATACAGACTAACACAGCTGCTACTCTGAAACCACTCTACCAGTGTTTTCCTTGTAAAACAGTTACCATTTTTCCACTATCAGATGTACTATCAGGGCTGGCCTTACCATGCGGTGAACTGAGGCGGCCGCCTCAGGTGCCAGACTGGGGGGAAGGGAGGTGCCACTAGGAGCTAGAGTGTAGAAAATTGTGTCTGCTGCTGGTGCATAAGTATTCTCTCTGCTCTAGATGCACAGAGATGGTGGAGTGCTCTGCTGGAGGAAGGAGGTCACAAGAGACATAACAGGCAGGCAGAAGAAAAGGTGAGAGGGAATAACGGAAAGCAGCAGGAGCTGCAGGGAGAGAGAGGAGGAGGAGCCTCTTATGTACCTCTCTAGCACCCCCAGGAGCCTGGACTGATTAACACCAGCTTCTCAGGGAGCTCCCTGTTTCCTGCTGCTTCTTTGAACCCACTTGAGGAGAACAGGCAGTCAACTGAAGTTGTAGGAGCCAGTTAGGCCCTTAAGATACTGATATCTTCCCTCACTCAGGTCCTGCTACCAGCCTGCTTATTTGTCCTCTTCAATTGAGTGTTGAGAGCCACTATAGCTGGCTCAGAACAACGGTCATGAGTGAAAGAAGAAAACGCCCCTCTGGGGAAACATTCAGAAAAAGAAAGAAAGCAAAGGAAGCTTTTCTATCCAAGCAGGAAGGAGCTCTCCTGAGATACATAGACACATAGATACCTGCCCCTGGAAATTTCCATTACATGCATCCGACGAAGTGGGCATTCACCCACAAAAGCTTATGCTCCAATACATCTGTTAGTCTTAAAGGTGCCGCAGGACTCTCTTGCTTTTTATAGACACAAATGTTCACAGTGAGTCTTCTGACCCCAGTGAGGATGTCAGTGATGAGGAGATGCCTGATCTTCCAGTTAGTCAGAGTGCAAGTAACCTGGCAGCTACTGCAGCATCCATGTCTCCATCTCAAATGGATGAAACCATGCACATTCCTGAAGAAAAATGTAGATCAGAGAAGCGTGTGGTGGAGGTGCAAGAAACCGCTGCTGCTGAGTTTAGTTCCTTAAGTCTAGATGATCCAGGACTGTGGACCCACTTGAGCAGTAGCTTGAGGGACTTCCTTGTACTGCATGGGCCACAGCATGTGAAAAACTTCATGTTCTCCAAAGACAATGAAAATAGAAGTTTCCATCCAGCACATTACTGGCGTGAAATTCCCAATGATGACAAAGTGGAGAGGCCATGGCTTATGTACTCAAAAACCCAGAATGCTGCATACTGTTTTTGTTGCAAACTCTTCCAGTCTAATGTTCCAGCCACATTGGGTTCTACAGGAACAAAGGACTGGAAAAATCTGGCATGCCATGAGAAGGCAGAAAATCACCAAAGAGCATTCCATAGGTGGAAAGAGCTTGAGATGAGACTAAGATTAAAGGCCACCATAGATGATCAGCATCAAGAGAAGATTGCATCAGAAACTCTTTCCTGGCAAAATGTTCTGAAAAGGCTCATTGCCATTGTGAGACTGCTTGCTACCCAAAACCTAGCACTGTGTGGCACTTCAGATCAGCTGTATGTGCCAAACAATGGAAACTTACTTAAAATTGTGGAGCTGATGGCTGAATTTGATGCTGTACTCCAGGAGCATCTAAGAAGAGTACCACCCAAGAAATGTACACACACCACTACCTTGGAAAAACAATTCAAAATGATGACATACAGTTACTGGCAACAAAAGTCAAACAGAAGATTGTGGCACATCTGAAGTCAGCAAGATATTACTCTGTTGTTCTGCACTGCACACCTGACATCAGTCATACCGAACAAATGACTTTAATGGTGTGTTTTGTAACAACAACAAACCTAGTGAAAATGTTCCTGCAATGGTGACTGTCAGAGAGCATTTTCTAGAATTTATTGACATTGATGATACTACAGGAGCTGGTATGACAAATGTGCTTCTTAAAAAGCTGGAAGATACGGGAATTGCAATAGCTGACATGAGAGGTCAGCGCTATGATAACGGTGCCAACATGAGAGGAAAGAACAGAGGAGTACAGACACGGATCCAAGAGTTAAACCCTTGAGCTTTTTTTGTCCCATGCAGTTCTCATTCATTGAACTTGGTGGTCAGTGATGCAGCATCAGCTTCTAGTGAGGCTGCTGAATTTTTTAATGTAATTTAAAGCATCTATGTATTTTTCTCTGCATCAACTTATCGATGGCAAATTTTGAAGCAACATCTGGGAACATCCTCTCTGACGCTGAAACCACTGAGTACCACACAATGGGAAAGTCGAGTGGAGGCGATAAAGCCTATCAAACACCAAATTGGGATGATAGATGATGCCATAGTTGCCATTATGGAGGATAATGCAATGACAGGAACTGTTTGTGGGAGAACCGTGGCAGAGGGAAATGGAATCACTAGAAACATACATAACTTCAAATTTCTGTGTGGCTTAGTGTTGTGGCATGACATACTGTTTGAAATAAATGTTGTAAGCTAGAGACTCCAAGATGTTGACCTTGATATATCTGGAGCAATGGAACAACTGGACAAAGCAAAGTCATACCTACAGTCTTACCGGTCAGATGAGGGATTTCAAAACATTCTGAAGAGTGCACAGAAGTTGGCAGAGGAACTTCACACTGAAGCTATTTCCCCACCCATTCAAGAATACAAGAGTCACCGAAGAAGATGATGTTTTGATTATGAGGCACAGGATAATCCCATGAGAGACCCCAAATAACAATTCAAAGTTGAATTCTTTAACCAGGTGCTAGATTGTGCAATAAAGTCAGCTGAAGAATGTTTCATGCAGCTCAAGGAACACAACAGTATATTTGGGATGTTGAATGTTATTCCAAAACTTCTCACTATACTTGAAGAAGACCTACACCAACAATGCAGAGCACTAGAGACAGTGTTGACACAAGATGACACGCACGATATTGATGCGAGTGATTTAGGTGATGAACGGAAAGCCCTTTCAAGATGCATTTCAGCGGGATCAACTCCAAAGGCTATTCTGGAATATGTGTGCACAAATAAGATAACCACCCTCTTTCCAAATGATTTTGTTGCTCTGCACATACTTCTAACACTTCCTGTAACAGTTGCCAGTGGAGAACGCAGCTTCTCCAAGATGAAGTTAATAAAAACACATCGAAGCTCCACAATGACACGGGAGAGGCTGGTCGGCCTTGAGCATGAGTTGGCCCAGACTGTGGACTTTCAGGAAGCAGTTCAAATCTTTGCAACCAAGAAGGCATGGAAAGCACCATTTTGATTATTCAAACATAAAAATGCCAGTGTTTACTATGCAGACAAAAAAAGTTACATTTGCTGCTCAAATGTTTGAAAGTTAAGTGCTACTTAAAATTTTTGAACAAGGCATTTTAAGTTGTTAGTTCTCCTTTATTGGGGTAGGTAGCAGAGCAGTACCATGAGAGGAGTAGAACAGGAAGAAGGCAGAATTGAGACCTTTCAAATTTTTGGCTCAAGCTAGGGGGCATGGGAGAGTCATTTGAGCTCCCCACCTCAAGTGCCAAAATGTTGTGGATCAGCCCTGTGTACTATCATGAGGAACTACAAGTGTACTCAGGATACTGTCAGTAATCAGGTACTGATATTTTATTTGACAAACAAACAGATGTTGCCTCTGAATGAATGCACTAAGGTTGTCTGAAATCCAAATGTCTGTGATTGCTGTAATGAGTGAAGAAGAATGTTCTAGCAATATTCTATTATCAATCTTTCAAGAGCAACAGTGAAACCACGCTCCCAACTTTTATTGTCCAAGCTTTTTAAAAATAAAGCATTGCCATGTGTAGATGCTATTACAAATATGACCTTACAATTAGTCTACAGGAAAATATATGCTCATAAAACTAAAAAATTGTTGTCTGACAGATAAGTTTAGAGAGTCAAAGCAGCAAAACAGGAGGGTCACAGGGATCCTAGCACCAGGAAAAGAAGTTCTGTAGGTAGACCAACAGAAAGGTGTCACTAGAGCTCGACAGGAAATGTTTTTCCCATCCTACGAACACATTTGAGATTTCAAAGATTTTCCTGTTTTGCACCAGGACAAAACTGAAGTCTTTCAACATTTTTAACAAAAAAAAGAGACCAGACTGACTCCAGAATAGCCAATAGCTTGGTTGTTAGGGCACCCAACTGGGAGGTGTAAGACCCAGCATGAAATACCTGCTCTGCCTTATTTGGAACAGGGATGTGACCCTGGGTCCCTCATCTCCCAGGGTGAATCTCATTCTCTCTCGTTTTGTTCATAACATCCATCCTAGACCTGGGAAACCTTTCTGATGAAAGTTTTGCCAAAAACTGTCCATTTCAAGTGAAAGGTTTTGGTTTCAAAATATCTACATTTTCCTACCAAAAAAAAAAAATCTTGTAAAATTCCGGTCTAGTCCTACATGTCACTCAACTGGTATCCAGATATTAGAGTGTACTTAAGCATTTACCTGAGTTTTTCATTTGATTTCTGGACCTGTATCCTTGATGCATACTATCAGAGCCAAGAATCAAATTGGGATCCTTGGGATAAAAGACACTACCTTTTAAGTAAAAATCTCTCTTCTCTGGCTGTCTTCAGCTGCAAATTCTTCACATTAGACCAGTGGTTCTCAACCAGGGGCACGCAGATCTTCCAGGAAGTATGTAGCAGGATGGTCACCTGCTCTGGCCCTGAAAGACTTACTGCCAGTCCTGGGAGGGGACTGGGGCTGAGAGAAAAAAACCTAGGCTGATTGGGGAAACAGCCTCAGCTAGGGCCACGCCCCAATCAGGCCACAGCTGGCCCTATAAAAGGCTGTGGGCCAGGAGCTCAGATGGCTCTCCTCCTAGCTTATGAGGGAGAAGGGCCTGGTTGCCTAGAAGCTGAGGAAGGTACCTAGAGTGGAGCAGGGCTGGGGAAAGGCTAAAGAAGTTGGGGAGCTCCAGCCTGGAGAACTCCCCAGTCTGCAGGCCTTGATAAAGGCTGGAAAGGTACTGGGGTTGCAGAGGGGCAGCCCAGGGTAGGCAAAGGCAGCAGGTCCAAATCCTCCTTGCCAATGATGAGTGGCAATTATACTGCAGTCCGCCCCAGTGAGCGGGGGCTAGACAGTGACTGGCAGTAGCCAAGACTGAGGTGAGGTGGGGATAGGGGCTTTAGGGTTCCCTGGGGTGGGGAGACCCAGTGAGACTGCGGGGTATTGCAGAGGGCAGAACCCCGAGAGAAGGGGCACCGGGGTCCAGGAGGGACACGGGCCAGCGGCAAGGCGAGACACCAGCCTGCAGAGGGTGCTCCGGAGGCTGGAGAGCTAATTCCCTGGACGACCAGCAGGAGGCGCTGCTGGGTGAGTCATCTCCTCGCTGCAGGGTACATCAACTCATCTAGATATTTGCCTAGTTTTACAACAGGCTACATAAAAATCACTAGTGAAGTCATTAAAACTAAAATTTCATACAGACACTGACTTGTTCATAATGCTCTATATACTATACACTGAAATGTAAGTACAATATTTATATTCCAATTGATTTATTTTATAGTTATATGGTAAAAATGGGAAAGTAAGCAATTTTTCAGTAATAGTATGCTGTGACATTTATGTATTTATGTTTGATTTTGTAAGCGAATAGTTCTTAAGTGAGGTGAAATATGGGGTACAGAAGACAAATCAGTCTCCTGAAAGGAGTACAGTAGTCTGGAAAGGTTGAGAGCTACTGCATTAGAGTGACAGAAACAGAGGTAACCTGGTGGGGAAAGAGGCAAGAAAGGGAGGTGGGGCAGAATAACAAGAAAGCAGGTCCCTTTGGGCTATGAGAAACCCCAGGTAAGGAGAAAAGGGAAAAGGTCTAATTAACATAAAACCCACAGGAAACCTACAAATAAAGTTTACTATCTCAGGTTTCAGTGACATGCTCATTATACATGAATTTGCTGCGAGATAACTGTAAAATGGCCAATGGAACTTTGAGCTATATACACTAAGATGTCACATCACAGAGGGGGAAGATAAGTCCCCCTTCTCTCTGACAATGGTCCAGCTAAACGCAAATGATCTTAGCCTATATGCTGCAATAATGCAAGGCCACAAAAGCAGACACCATTACAAAGTCAGTATTTTTGAACAGACACCTAGGTTTTTTTACCCCTTTTTGGAATAACCGTTATGGTACACATATGAGATCTCTTACCAAATGCTGATTTAAAGGGTTTGTTTACACAGTGGGTTCATATATTCTGTAGGGTTGTGATTTCTAAAATGCACTGATGTGTTGTATGTTAATTGGTTCATGTAGACTCTGTTGGTATGTTTTAATGTAGAGATGTTTGAAACAGAACTATGTTAAAGCATGGTAAGGATTCTTTAGTGAGCACCAGCAGGATCTACATGGACCAGTTAATGTGCAGCTGATTAATGCGCTTTAGAAATCCCAACCACCTAGAGCTCATTACCTCACTATGTAGACAAGCCCACAGTATCTGATTTATCTGGTAACTTCACAGATGCTGGTCAAATGTGACTCAGAATACAATAATCCACTTTCTTCATCCCCAACACACCATCTCTTTAATCATGCAATACTGGAGATAATGATGGCATTCAGTCTTCAATCTGTAACTCTCAGGGTCATAAAAGAAGATAGGGTTCTAGGTTAGTATAACAGTGCCTGTGAGAAAGAGACAGCAGTGGAGTGAAAGGATTTGGAGTGGATTCTGGCTTCGTATACAGATGGCAGGGATAATGACACCTTGGGGCCATTAGAAAAACGTGTTTGGGGCATGAAGCCAGTTGACCTAAAAGCAAGATCCCTCTATGAATTACTTAATCTGCTTTTCCTGAATGAGATGCTGACTGAGGTGGGTTCCTGACTCGGGGAGTCTGTTACAATAATATACAACTTTTATACTGGACCTAGTCCCTTTTAACCTCTGTCTGTTTGGGGAAATTTCTAAATGTTGTTGACCTCTGGCCTTCTGCACACACACTGTCTTTCACAGACATAATTTAGTGATCTAATTAATTCCCTGGAAGAGGATACTAAGATTTTCTCTGTATAGCTCATCAAGGAGAGGGAGCCTATATGTTTAGCTCTGTCTCCTCCTTACCTTTGTTTCTTTGTCAATAATTTGTCAATAATTCCTTTAACACTCTTCTTTCGCAACTCTCTAAAAGCTACCTCTATTTGCACCTTCTTAGAAAAAACTTTCCCTAGACTTTGATGCTTCCTCTAAATACTGCTCCATCTGTAACCTTGATTCCATTGTCTAAGTGCTGGGGAAATGATTTTTCACTCTGAAGATCTCTCAACAATCTGAACTTCTTTAGTCTTTTGAATTTGCATTTTTCTTTGGATGTACAATGCACATTGAACTCTTCTATACAGTTGACCTCACTGCACTTGCAATGGATTTATACCAGAGAGAAGAACTTGCTCTGAAGAGGCAAATACATTGCTATGTTTTGCATGGCAAAAAAGAGAACTTAAATCAGAGATTCAGGAGTTAAGTCCTATTTATACCACTGTAAATGAGAGCAGAATTGTAGACCTAAAAATCTTGACTTCCTCCATTTTGCTGATGACAAATCTTTCTAATGCATCATTCTCATTCAGTATAGTGGACCATCTAGTGGACCTCTTCACCAGCTATATTGGAATATGTGCCCCCTCCTGTCTTGGTTTTGCTCCTCCTTGTCAAACCGCTCTTTCCCTGTATCTGGTGTAAGTTGTCATCCGATCCAAAATTTCTCCTCTATGGTCTCCCACAAGGTTAGTTTCATAGCCATCTGCCTGTAATTGTCGTCTTGGTTATTTTGGCCTCAATTCAGGGCTATGATTGCAGAGCACATGCTGGACCTTAGGAGATGCAATTTTTTTTAAAAAACAGCTTTGTATTTTCCTTATCTTCAGCTAGGAGCACACTGGATTGGCCCCTCAGCAGGAGTTAGAGCAGCCTTCAGGATGCTCTAAATTAACCAGCTAGCCATCGCCCCAAAGGTATGCTGTTGCAGTCAGAGAGCATTGGGCAATAAGAAGGTTTTGGTTAGATCCACTGCTCCACATGCACTCTGCTGGCTACAGAATAGAGGTGATGTGGAGTGGTTACGTTTGCTCTATACATGAGCAGTTACTCTAACTGTATAAGTGGGTACTAACCTCCTCTGTAAAGTGTTTTTGAGATCTTTGATGAAAAGCATTGTATAAGAGCTAGGTATTACACTGTTGGAAGATGCCCTTACGTTTGAGTGAACCCCCTGTTTGAACTATGCTGGTTTTAGGGCAAATGGAATAGAGACCCCAATGCAGTTGAGAATCCGGGCTCTCTATTAACTGTCACTTAAGCGCAATTATACACACTGTATCTTTTGACATATTTAATGAGTCTCATGTTTAAATTCTCTGCCTTTCTTGCCTAATTTGTCATCCTTTTGCCTGTCCCGTAAATTCATAACTTGAGCCAAGATTTTCAAAAATGACTAATTTCGAGTACTTGAACATTTTTTTTTGTGCCCAACTTGGAACACATTAATGGGGTGTGATTTTTCACAGCTTAGCACTTTTAGTCATGATCCTTAAGGCATCTCAATTTGAGCACCCAAAAACAGAGGTATCTCAAATCATTAGTCACTTCTGAAATTATTGGTCTTCATTTCTGTTTCCTTCAGATAAATATCTCAAAGTCAAAAGTACTTCTTGTGGGCAAACAAAATTCTGCCATGCTTCTTGACTCAGAACTCCCATTTGCCTCCATTGGCAAAAACTTTTGGTGATATTCTTAATCCAAAACTTTCCTTATTCTCCCAAATCTCTTATATGTACACATCTCTCAGCATATGTAAGCAATATTGTAGAGGTGTTAAATCCTCAGCTCTTTCTCGTGAAATTTGAATTCATGACTTTAACTCCTTTCCTTTTTACTATTGCAACTTCCCGCTCTGACTTCCCTAAGTCCCAGATCTCCAGACCCCAGAATGTGCAATATACTACTGCTGTGCCTTGTACTGTATACAAAGTGGTGTTCCCACATGACCCCCATCCTCTGACAAATTCACTAAAGCCTCCTAAGAGGTATGCTTATCCAGTGAGGTTATGGAAACCTATCCCATAATCTGGGTCAAATCAATGCATCTCACATTTTCATTTGATATTTGCAATGTACTGCTCACTAACTACATCAATGTATAGAAACTATATTGAGAGCTTTTCTAAATAACTAATAACTTTGGGAAAAATCATGAGCTGTTCAAAAACGATTTGAATAGAAAAATATTAAATTAGTTAAATAAATGACTCATTGCAAACTTTTCACCAGCACTAATAAAAGGAACAACTTCCTTGATGTTCAAGTAACTATTTACTCTTTCCAATCTGAGTTATGCTGCATAATTTTAAGTCTAGTGCACATTTTGCACAGTCATTCAGAAAATCATCAGTATTTGGCCATGACTGGCATTTTTCAAAGTCCTCTTTTTTATAATCATTATATGAATTGAATCTTAAAATTATCAAGATGAGTGATGAGAGGATGCACTGTTCTTGGAGGCAATGGCTCCTTTAGATGTGCTTAGCCTGTTTAATGCTTGCTTTCAATTATCAGTTTTCAAATATGCCTACAAAGCTCATCAATCTGTATTTTCAAATCTTTTGGTCAGAAGTTGAAGACTTGTGAACACTTGACACCCTAGTATGAACAAATGTGTGCAAATTACTTGAGGCATGCAGTTTGTGGAGTGAATCCTGTCAAACTTTCCAACACCACCATTTACATTGCTTCTGAATTTGGCTCTTTGCTTCTGTAGTATTCATCCAAAATAAGAAACTATTTGGCATAAAGCACTTGTGGGAATTTTACACATCAGACAGTAGACTCCCCTTTTTTAATTTATCATTCTTTGGTAACACATTTATGTTATCACTTTTATACATCTGACATAACCTAGAAAGTAAAAAAAATCGATGGGACATCTTTTTTGCTGTCTGACTGTCTGCTCCTACTTGAAATCACTTCAGTCTGAAGTCTGGCCTTTATATACATGAAAGAATAAATGTGTGGTGACCCTGCCCCCATGACATCTAAGCTTAACATGAATTGAAGAGAGGAGACAAATAGATTTAACCTTACATTCATTCTGTTCAGATGAGTTTCTTCTTACTTTAAAAATTCTTGTTAATGAGCTTAACCCATTCATTTTTATATTTGATGGATGTTATTACCTCTGAATATATCAGAATACAAAGCATCCAGAATTTTAGAGGAGAGAAGGTTGTAGCATCTTCACCCAAGATGCCAAAAAAAAATGGATCTCTTTGAATTGAGAAGAGAATTCTTTGGAGTACTGAGAATTAGAGGTGGACAGGTAGTTTGCTTCTAGACTCTCTGTGCTGTCAATAGCTGTCTTGTAAGAAGTAATGGTTTCTTCTTGAAGAAAACATATGTGGAATAAAAGACTGCAGAATATGAATAAATTACTAGGTTGCAGCATCTGGCTCAGCCATGCAGCATCTATTGGCCCAGAGGAGTTGCTAAACAGCCTCTCACTTTTTGTGTACCATAGGTGCTGTACTATCCTTTTACTCTAATGAAGTGACATGGGATAATGTGATCCTTCACACTTATCTTTAGAGGAAACCTTCATCTGTTGAGGATGTTCTTCAGTAGGTATGAGACACAGAGGAAAATCACCATAGTACAACTACAGCCAGCCTGGGAGTCCTATGCACTGGATTCTCACCCATTTCTTTTCCCTTCCTGATAGCAAATTGAGGAGTAACTGCAGTGGTGAGTGGGAGAAACTATGCATGGAGGAGAGCAAGAAGACCAATGCTTCAGCATCTTAAATCTTAGCAAATGAACTACTGTAGACTCTCTAGGGTTGCTCCTCTCCTCCCTTGTGGCTGTAGATATTTTGTGAGATACTTATTTATCCTTTTCTCTGCTCCGCCCTCATCAAGCAGATCTCTGGGATATTGGGATGGTGGTGAGAGAAATAGTTGTCCAGTCTCCTCTTCCTAACTATCTCTTGTGAAGTTTGGGCGCATAATTCCTTTCTGGCCTGCTACATACCATGTTTTTGTGCAATACTGGGGAAATTGTGAGTGATTGGACCATTTCTGGACTCTGAGTTTAGGGTAGTGCCTGGTCCTGCAATCATCCCTGTAGATAAGCTGTAGGGGCCCTCAGCAGGTAAGGGATGGGTCGGCATCTACCTTCCAAAATAAATAAAAACACTTTTAACCCAACAGGAGGGCATCTATTTAGGTTTAACTGGAGCTAGTTGAAAATCAAAACCTCCGGACAAAAGGAAATCTTGATATTTTGATCTTTTGTTTTCATTATGAATTGGGACAAAAAGTCAAAATATTGAATATTTTTTTGAAGTTTAGAATTTTATTTCTTTCTCCAATTCAAAAATGACAAAATATTTTCATTTGACTGAAATGAAGCACTTCAACATTCCCAAGTTGAAAGTTTTTATTTTGGTTAGTTGAACTGAATTGAAATCTTCTGGCTCCATTAAATGTTGAACTGCATCCATTGGAGTTACTGCAGTGCACCATGGAGTTGCAATTGCCATGCCTCATACCCCATTTTCCCCTGAGATCCCTGGCCAAACATTCTCTCCCATGATGCCCCATGGTCCTGGGACTACCACGAAGCACTAAAGCAGTTTAGCGAGAAGGGAGACTAGAGTGCATCACAGGAAATGTAGTCTGGCCGGGAAGTCTGGTCTACAGAAAGTACCTACTAATATCAAAATGAACTAAAACTAAACATTAAAATACTTTGATTCAACTTGACCCTACCCAAAACAAAATATTTCACCTAGATTCTAACAATAGAAAATCATTTTTCTCACAGAAAATTTTTACTTCGGGAAACTGCATTTTCCATCAAAAATACATTTAGGTGGAAAGTTCCTGACCAACAGCAGGTAGCACATACTGTTTTTCCCCTCATATTTTTTTAAAAAGTGAGTAAGTAGAAAAACTGCCAGCCTACACGTTAAGTAGAAATATTGTGTACATCAGTTATGTCATGTTTGCCCTTGGTGTTCTATTATCACTCACATTTCTTAATAGAAAAAACTTTATAGTATGGTTTGCTACTTTGAACATCTTTTGCTAGCTCTGTTTGTTCTAGCAACAGTTCATCTTTTTGAAGTTTACTACTGCTATATTTTGATGTTTGATATGTTTTCTATAACTAAAAATAAATAATGGCTTGTAATGCTTTCATTTATGTAATTCCTCTCACACATTTTCAACACCTAAATCATAAGTATGTGTGCCAGCAAATACCTTAGCATTTCACTGTAGATGTATAATTTTTATAAGACGAGAAGCAGTGACACTGTAACTAAAACTAAGATGACTTTACAGGTCTGGGCATATAGGGGAAATGATGAGTACCTTCAACTCCCAGTGAATTAATGGGCCTGATCCTATGTGTGGTGCATCTCCCTTTAATTCCAATGGGGTTTGAGAGTGTTCAGCAGCACTGCACATATTCAGGTACTCAGGGCCGGCTCCGGGTTTTGGCCGCCCCAAGCAGCCAAAACAAAACAAAACAAAAAAAAGCCACGATCGCGATCTGCGGCAGCAATTCGGCAGGAGGTCCTTCACTCCCAGGCGGAGTGAGGGTCCGCCGAATTGCAGCCGAATACCTGGAGCGGCTGCCCCTCTCCGGAGCGGCCGTCCCAAGCACCTGCTTGAGAAGCTGGTGCCTGGAGCCGGCCCTGCAGGTACTTTAAACCCTTAACTTTCAATCACTGGTAAAACTGAAGAAAAACACACCTTTCTGATCCATTTTAGACGCAGTGTATCTGCTTCAGAGCAAATATCTACATCTGGATTTGGGCATTTTACAATGTGCTTCAGGTAATTTTTTTTAACTTCAATGACTTGAAACCAAATGACTAGACTTTAGTGTATCCCCAATTCTGGTGCAACTGAAGAGGGGGGCTGAGGAAAAGGTGCCTTTAAGCCTCTTTGTGCTCTCCTGATCGTGAGGTTGCTTCATGCTGGGCTGGTCCCCAGGTGAAAATTACAGCGGGATCAGTGGGATATAGTGATGGAGTGTGATGTAAGAGCTGGTACACCACCTGAGGATGCCCCTGTTCTGGTGTGATCTTACTGTGACAACTTAAGCTGGGTTTAGAGCAGGGAAGAACTGCGCTAATTCTTCTCTATCATTTAAAAATTGTATTTTTAGCATGCGCAGTAGAACATTTCTGTAATGTTCAGATTGACAGCTACAGAGAACTCTAATTTAAAGTGTCATCAAATGCAAAGTAGGTTGAATTACAGAGTTATCAAATACAAAGAACATTGATTTCTCGATGGCAGCCATTCATGCAGAATCGCCCCCTGCCACCTCCTTGAATTGAACAGTCTTTATTTTTGACAACACTGTCACAGAAATGTTTTATTTGCCTTTTCAATTTCTTTTAGTTTCTTAATGCTGAGAAATTGATTTGGATGAAGGAAGGAGGAAGAAAGGAGAGATTCAAAACCTTTTAAGTTCTGTATAGTATCCGTACGTTCCCTCTACAAAGCCAGAAACGTTTTTACTCATAATTAACATTATTCTATGCTCTTTTCTAGCTACTATAAAACTCCTTGTGCCACTGTATTTAAAATTTTAAATCTACTGCAAAATAGAACAAACCAAAATACACAACAGCACTAGTGCATCCCGGGCTCGATAATGATGGACACCACAGTCACTTGTGAGAGTAGCTTAGGGTGGAAGAAAGGTGCATTCTGCTAGTATCTTTGAGAAATAACCCCTCTTATTGGGAGGAAAGGACAAATATTTGTGAGTTCCTGACTGGAGCTGGTTGGGAATTTTCCAATGAAACATTTTTCATCAGAAAATGTTGACTTGTTGAAAATGCATTTTTTTCATTTTAACATGCCAGTTTTGACACAGCTTTTGTCAGACAAGGTTTTCCAAGCCCAAGTTGGAATATCTGTGAAGGGAGAATAGGATAGGTTGTTGGTTCTCATACTTACGTAGGATGTGGGAGACCTATTTGAAGTCCCTGGTCTGAAGCAGGCAAAGCAAAGACTTAAACCTGGGTTTCCCACCTATGTGAGAGCCCTGACCACTAAGCTATTGACTAGTTTGGGGTCTCCCCATGTGCGCTGAAAAACTTCAAAGGGTCTTAGTTTTGTCCTTAAGCAAATTAGGGCCCCAGGAGAAGCCGGTTAGGGTAATTATCTGATTGGGCTGGGTGGGGTAAATATTCAGTTAGCCCAATCAACTCAAGTTTGACAAAGAAGACACAGGAAGGGAATGCAGGGGGACAGAGGGAGGAACAGAGCTAGCTGGGTTTAGTCTTACAGGGGCCTCAAAGCAAGGAGACCACTTTTCCCCTCGGGTCCTGCTAAGATGACCTAAAGCTCGGTAAACATTGTAAATAAGCAGGAGCATGGGGACTGTGTTTATATTGGTGATGAAGAATTGAAATAAAGTTTCAGTGAGAATACAACCAGTGGAGTTCATGTGGTTTCTGCAGGGAAGAGGACTGAGGTAGACCCAAGACCCTGTTACAGCGTCTCTTATAAAATGGGGGAGAAGGCGATGGTGCCACTGCCTCCCTTAACTTCTAGCCCAGCACATAAGATCATGCAGTAAGTGGGAGACCTGGGTTCAATTCTCCCCTCCACCTGATCTCAAGCAGGGATCTGAACTGGGTTCTCACAAGAGTATGCCCTAATCACTGGGATGTAGGGCATTCTAGGGTAGGTCTCTCCCAATCTTTCCTGTTGAAGCTGTTCCACTAGTTATTGGTTAATAATCATGGGCCAGAGAGAGTGAGTGTGACTCTGTAGCTGGTGGCTCGGGCACTTGTGTGGGATGTGGGAGACTCAAGTCTCTGTGCCATTGAATATTTAATTATTTATACAAAGTGGAACAGCTTCAACTGCTGGTCATTGATTTCTTCATGTGTCCTCTTACTTTCCTTTTCATTTTGCACAATTTCCCATTTATATGCAGTACTAAAACTGAGCAAAATATTTTGGCAAAACTTAGTTTTCAATGAAAAATGCAGATTTGGTGACCGTCTGCTGCTCTTTATTTAAAATCATAGAATAAAGGATGGGGACCATGTTTCACAAACTTATGTCCATTTCAACAAATTATATTGCTTCCCAAAACAAAACAAAACAAAAAAAGCACCCAACCCAAACAATCAGTGTTTTGTTTTGAATGTGTCAGAATTAAACTCTTTTTAAAAAAATGTCTGGTTTGAAACAACTGTTTCAAAATTCTTGTTTTTTAAAAAAACATTTAAAATGGTCAAAATTGAAACAAAACATTTTGATTTTGTTGAAATGTTTTCTTCAACCTGAATACAAACTTATTTCCTATTTTTTTCAAAATTGCCAATGAAGTGTGAAAATCTGTTCATTACCATCAATCATCCCTTTTTTTCATAACAACAAGGAGTCTGGTGCATCCGAAGAAGTGAGGTTTTAACTCACGAAAGCTTATGCCCAAATAAATCTGTTAGTCTTTAAGGTGCCACCAGACTCCTTGTTGTTTTTGTAGATACAGACTAACACGGCTACCCCCTGATACTTGACACCATGCAAGGCACCTTTTTTTCATGTGTTTTTCTTTTTTTTTTTTTTATAGCTGCTTTCACGTCTCTTAGTGAGGGCAGTGGTAGTTCAGGGTACTAGACACTTGCCATGATTGGGCCTTACTTAACTTTGGACTGAGAAATTTTGATGTTTTAATGCCAAACAGGCTAGCTAATGCAGATTCCTCTTTAACACAATAATTGGAGCAACTCAAATCACAAGTTTCATCCTCCTTCCTTACAATTCCAGCTGGGATATCCCCCTTATATGGTAAGAGTAGAGCTGATTGGAACTTTTCCAGCAAAATGCAGTTTTGTCAGAAAATGCCGATTTGCTAGACCAAAATGTGTTTTCAATTCTATTACAGATTCAGCAAAACTTTGCCAAAACACAGGAAGGCTTCCATTTGTTCCAGGGGCTGCAGCTGGGGCAGGGAGCCTGCCAGACCCTGGAGCCCCAACCAGAGCTTTGGCTCTGGTGGGCTTCTTGCTCTGTGTCCAGCACTGGGAGTCCTACCTGTGCCAACACCCCTACAGGGAACCTGCCAGTCCATGGAGCCATGAGGATATGGAGAGCCAGAAGTAGGCTGGGAGATGTTGAAAATAGGCCATCTTTCTTGGCAATTTACCAAGAAATACACACATTCTGAATTACAAACATGGCCCCCATCCCCTACGCTATGATCTTAAATAAAGAGCAGATGCAGACATAGTCAGCAAATGGGTTTTTATAAGGTGAGGGCAGCATTTGTCAGATGAAATGTGTGTTCTCACATTTTAATCTCTTTTCAGTTTCCCAGATGTCAGGATGTAACCCTGTATGAGCATATCTGAGCTCAGCAATAATCCACAAGTGTTAAGAACAGGAATAATGTTTAGGATGAACAGTGTAGTATAATACATCTCCTGACATATAGAAGAACAGAATTAACTGAAGCTCTGCAGTATGCAGTACTGTCCATTTTTGTGTGCTACACAGTGAATGGCCAGTAATCTTACTGCTTGGTGTGATTCTTATGAGTAGGAGACAGCAGTAGGGGGTCAGCATTTTGTAGTCTTACTGTAACAGATGAAATGACTGCTGCTGTATGTCAGATATTGAACAGTGGCCTCTGGGCTATGTGTCTTTTCATCTCAGTGGATTAATAAAATTGGAGATGTGACAGATGAGTGTAAAGATATCCCTGTTTTTTAGCTAGTTAAATCTACGTTCTTTGCATTTGAATGACTTTCCTACCTGTAAAGATGAAGGAAACAATCTCCCTGAAGTGATAAAAGCATTTATAACTTTTACACTGTGATAAATGACCAGTAGTTAAGTTGCCACATGCAATTTTGCATAATGCTGTAACGCAACATGTTTCAAAGTTTTATTAAAATTGCTTTATCTCAGTATGGAAGAAGGCAGTCATTTACCAACAGGTGGCTTACAAGACACAGTATTTTAATGCCTTCATCTGTGATAACTGCTTGGTGCCAGGAGTTAGAATCTCCTGGAAGTAAATTGCTTGCTGGTAAATTCTTACAAATCCTTTGTGCTCAAGGATGAAGGAGGAGTTGGTATTTTGGACTTTGGAAATTGAAAAATGCTTTTAGTGTTCTTATATTTTTCAGAGACCTGTATTTGATCCTCTTTTAAAAAGTTGTTAGTTACTCACGTTACATATTTTATTTGTTGTAGGGCTGTAGACCTTTGGGAATTGGAGCACTGCAGGTAGCTATGTATGCCATGGAAGCCCTCACTTTCTCAAAGCAGTGACTAAGAATAGGTCAGAGAGGGAGTTCTAGATATTTCATTCACTTATTTATTGAGGATGCACTTCTTCTGTGTTCTTTCATCTGCAGTCTCCTTTTGTTTAAGAGACAGCTGGGATAACATCCTTCCAGAAAATAGAAATATTTTATAAATATTCCCACTTGAAAACCTGGTAAACATGGGAAAGAGTCTGATGCCTAGAGGAATCTTAATTCTAATTTTTCCTCTTCCTTAAAGTTGCAAATCATTCTTATGTACAGTATTTCCCTCTCTTAGGAGGGATAGTTAATTAGAGCTGGTTAAAGTCTTTATTGCCACTAAATTGCCCAATAAAATAATTTCTTGTTCTGAACTGATCCAGATCTGTTCTGCAAAGACAAGGAGGAAATTAAAAAAAAATCCCTTTGGCAGTGTACTTATTTTGATTAATACTGACATTAAAGTGCTTCTCATAAGCTCTAGGTGCTTTTAACAATATCAAAGCAAAATTCTATGTAAATAATATCAAAATCAGTAACACTTCCTCAGCCACAATAACGACTCAGAAGATTAAGATCAAAATGAAATGCTATGTTAGCTTCTCCAGACATTCAAACCCTCCCCAAACACTAGGAAGGTAGATGGGCCTTGCAGCAGGACCAAAAGGTCAAAAAATTCAGGCTATTTTGGAGCAAGGATAGGGAGTCTATTTCAATGTTAAGGGCCCTCCCAGTGGGGAGTATCCTGCCACCAGGCGTCTCCAAAAAGTGTAATCATCACAGAGAGGGAAAACCTCCTTTATGCTGATCTATAAGTATTGTTAAGGGTAATTTTAAGATAAATATCAAGGAGTAGACAATCCTAAATGTCTCCTATATTGTGGAATAATTTCCCTAGGAAAGTGGTGGACCTCAGGCATTTATAGCTGTACTAGATAAATACTTAAGATGAAATACTGGCCCTGCTGAAGTCAATGGCAAAATGGCCACTGGCTGCAACGGAGCCAGGATTTCAGCCTTAGTGTACTGTAGGGAGCACTCCTGCACTGGGAGCTGAATTGACTCAATGACAGTCCAATTTTAATTTCTTTGTCTTTAAGAGTTTGTTTAAAAAAGGAAATTTCCTATAACACTGCAATATTTCTGTCTGGTTATATTGTGTAATAAGCCTTCATTTTAAACAGTTTTTTAACCCTATGCACAATAATTTGTAGATTGAGTATGTAAAAATGAGTAGATAGTAGGCGCAAAACCATCTGCCTTAGTAACGGAAGTGCAATATCACTGGTATCAAAGGACTTTGCAGAAGTCAATTTAAGGCAATATATGCATTTACATAGAAAACTTTTTTCCAGATAGGAAATATATTTGAACAGTTTCATGGGCCATCACCAGTAAATCTAGGGTGGCACCCTCTAGAAATGAATGATGCACATACTTGAAGTACCTATGTATTTTGTTAAGCTTTTAATGGATAGCTAGAACACCATGTGGAACTTGTCCAGTCAGTCTTCATTCCTCTATTGTTTCCTAAAATATTCATTCTATGCCCTATACTCTGCTCTGCTGACTGAACATAGGAAAGCATCTAACAAAATAGACCTATGGATGGTTGATTTGGAAATATCTGATTTCCAGGGTAACTTGTCTTGTCAGTATAGTTCTGACTTATTTATAGTCTCATCATTGCGGGGGGCGGGGGTGGGGGAGCAAGTTAGCAGACTGGAAAAATATTTTCATTGCCATCTAGACTGTAGATGAAAAGTTGCATTAGGTTTGTAATTGCTCTGGATGAAAGCTGACTCTTCAAAAGTTTGGCCATTAAGCCAAATAAGCATCCTAAATGTTGGATGTTTATCTGAACCCCCTGGGTCTGCAAAATTGGGATGAATGTCTTGCAAGAACAGCCTTTCTTATTGTAAAATAACTTTTTTTTTAGAGAAAAATATCAAGTACAAGTAGGGCCAGCATTTTGTAGAGAGTATAGAAAGACTGTTTATACAATTGAGTACAGAGGTGTGAATCAACATGTCTTCAAAGTACAGATGCAATCAAAATATCATAGTTAATGATCGTTGCACTGTGTATTTTCAACCCTCTGGTATTGAACCCAATTGCAGCCCTTATGGGAACACACTTGTACTAAATGAAAAAATGCCCCATATTGTATTAGTTACAGGTACCTTTTAATCAAGCTGATTATGGAAGGATTGGGGATGGGGGAGGGATTGTCTGTCCACTACTACTGTTTAGCAGTAAATAGTAGTCATTTAAATGATGCTCTTTATATTGCCCCCCTAGCAGTATATATGGAAAGTATATATGTCAGAATGTTATAGATATACCTTCATGTCTAATAATTTTGTGAAACTCCTTTGTAACTCTCTTAGCTGGTCCTCCATTACAACTGATGTGCTTTAAAATAACAGAATATTGGCGTCTACCTTGTGTAGTTGGCATTATAATAAGTACATTCTGCATACCAGTCCAAAATGTATACTGCGACTGTTCCAACCATTGTACAACCACAGTATTCATATTAAGACATTTTGATTTTGGAAGAATCTACTTGTTTGAGAAGGATTCCCTATATATAAAATGTGAAATACCTCTGGCAATGGTAATAGCTCTCAAAAGAGGAAACTTCTAAAAATATGAACATGCTATGTGACTAGATTGTCACTTTCCTTGGTGGTTTGTATTGGACAATAGAGAGACTTGCAGACTGACTTTAAAAATAAAGCTTATTTGTGTGTTTGTCTTTCTGTCTCCTTAGAAACTTACTTTGGTATTTTTATTGATGAAGAAAAACATTGAAAACAGTATGCCATGTAATTCACTAACAAATTTACATCTAAAGCAAAATTAAAATGGAGCATTTAGTGATTGATAATTCTGGAGAAAGCATTGTACAAGTTTGGGGCCCAGAAATATGGATTAATTGGAATAAGAGACACTTCAGTTCTATCTTTCAAATAGGAGAGCAAGGCAGGTCAGGGTATTGAGGCCTAAGTTTATATTAAGCAGATAACAGGTATATGCTGGAACCTTGTTACCCAAACCAGGTTAACTGAAACTCTCTCACTAATCTAAACATAAGAACATCCAACTTCTCTATGCTTTTGTACCTTGCTTAATGCTGTGGTATTTGAGCACTTATCTTAGTGAGCTTTTATTTATCTGAACCTGTCTTTGTACTTCTATGGTTGATAGACTCTAGAGAACCTTTCACCTGTGGAGCTTTAAAACTGAGCTTTTCCTAGCCTCTAGTGACTTTGTTTTAAATCTAACTCCTGGGTTACCTGACTTTCATGTCCCCATTAATCACATAATCAAGGTTGTACTGTATATAAGCTTATGCAAGCATGTGTAGCTTCACTATATAGATGGCGGAGTCCAGAAGACTGTTGAATAAAAATGATGAAGTCATGAATGCTGAGGCAATGCACTAACAATCCTCTGAGCCTGTGATCCAGCAGGCATCCTGAAATCATTCTGGGACTTTTCTCCATGGCTCACCTATTTCCTACTTCTTAGTTCTGCTCTTCTCTAAAATTGGAACAGGATTTGGCCCTCTGGCCTATGAAATATTTTAGGATAACATCTGTATCTTGATAGATACACAACTTTATAATGAAAAAGAAATACGTTTACCTTATTTAAACAAAGATATAGGAGCCCCGAAAGGAAATTTTCTCATGATTGCAGCTTTATTAACTCTGATGGCTTAATTGATATTTATAGGCCTTGTGCTGGCTCTTGGCACAAGGTTGAATTTCACCCTGTGGCCATTGCACTACTAGAAATACTGAGTATCCTTGTCTGCAATACAGCATCTCATCTCAGTCTAACTCCTCTTATGCTAGAGAGTACTTTTGGCACTAAACGCATGGCATGCTATTATTCATAACACTGGCTTCCATCCTTTTGCTGACAGAGCTGGTTTCCTGGCAGATGACCCACATGCCACAAAGTAACAATTGTTCCTGCTGTCTGGTTCTTATAATTGCAGGTTAAAATGACACCATCAACTTAAATACCATTTTTCTGCCTGAAAATGTTTCAATAGCTATTGTTACAACAACATTAAGATTACTATAACTGCAGAAGATAACAGAACAAAGTTTCGCTACTGTTTACTTTGTGCCTATGACAGCACTTTGTATCAGTTTCATGTCAATGTTCTTGTTTTTCTTGTACAACTATTAGCTGTTAGTATCTACTGTTTTTTGTGTGGATTTTTCTATACAACAGTAACAGTGGAGGGAGAAATTTAAAGAAAAAAAATGGGATTTAAAAGAACAAAGTTCTGGTAGGAGGACTCACAGGTATATGTAACACATAAAATACATAAAAGCATTCTCCCAAGGATGCTTCGTATCTTGTACCTAAACAAGAAGTTGGGAGAGAAGCTGAGCCCTGATTAGGAGGTGGGGCTTCTCTGACTAGGGGTCCTATGATGATCAACAGATGGCTCGGGCAGTGGTGCTATAAGGAGGGCTTTGGGATGTATGGCCACTGGGAAGCAGTCATGGACAGAGGACTGTTCTCTCGGGATGGACTTCACCTGAGTAGGGAGGGAAATAGACTTCTAGGATGGAGGCTGGCACAACTGATTAAGAGAGCTTTAAACTAGGAATTTGGGGGAGATGTTTGGGAGATGTCCAGGTAATCTCCATGCCGGATTTTAACATTGAGAGGGAAGAAAGCGAAGTAAGAGAGGATATAGCCGTGGGTAGGAGCATGGACATAAGGAGGAAGGGTAGTGTAGATACCGATCTAATAGGTGATACTGGCGGTAGAATGTCTGTGCCTAATCAAGCAAAGAATGTGAGAGAAGCCAAACAGCAAAAAATTAAGATGTTTTTACACTAAAATATTTGTTCTCAAATGTGTTTTATGTTTTAATTCAACTGTTCTAGAAGTAAAGACAGCAAAGTCTCACAATCATGTATTAGTTGGGTACCATGTCTATGAATAAAGATCTGTTAGAGTTTCAACATCACTTTTCAGAAACTTAATCTGAAAATTCTCCACATTAAAATCTTCTCCAGGATGAGTTTAGGCAACACATTTTTAGATGCAAAACCTTCTTTTAGGTGGGGTAGGGACTAGAAACTTTAGAAAAAATGTCTCAGTTTGGTTTTTTGTGTGTTCGGTTATTCTTACAAATTATAAATATCAGAAATATGCAAATAAGTGTTACATGGTCTGATAACTGGGCATACAACCCAGCAAGATAAGGGAGGTATTTCTATCTTTATTATTCATGTATTTTGCTTTTGTAGGACTAGAAAGTCTTTTATTTTTACCTTAATGTACTTTGAATGTATCAAACATTCCTTATTAAACTAGATAATTGGTATCATGACAAGATGTTTAAAATCCCATATATTAAAATAATCCTGGATGCTGTATAAATGAGAAGGAAAACTTATTAGATTTCACTGTTTTACAGTGTAAATGTATTATTCAAGACAACTTTCCCTGTACTGTTAATATCCTTGTACGTCAACTGGGGATTGAACACCATCATGACTACTTTGTCTAAACCTGTCTTGTAATTGTGATTTTGCTATAGATCATTTGGACCTCCTGTTCTCTAATTTGTACATCTGTGGGTGGAAGAAAAGAAACAGACTCTGAAAAGGGCTCTTTTTTCCATTTGAAATATCTTATTTTCCTGTCAGTCGGAGGAGACTATTATCAGAGCTGCTATTGCTGGATTGATGGACTAGAGCTGATTGATGTGATAGCAAGCTACCCCATCCTTTACTAAAAAGGCAATGTAAACACCCAGTTTTTATGAGGAAATATTAAGTCCTTCCATACATGAATTGTTGGCTTTCTATTCTCTTTGATTGTCCTGTAAAATAAAGGAACAGAATTTTCAAATGCAAATGGGTATCCTTTGAGAGACAGCCATGAAAGCTTCTATATGCATAAATGTTTAAATCCATCATGGATTCCATGTCTCTAAATGTTTAGCTGTCTCAGTTTGAAATTTATGACAATTGCTTCGGGTGTTCTAAACTGTATAGCTGTGCTTTGTTGACATAATGGTTTTTCTCAAAAGGTTAGATATGTGTATATATAGTGACACCTGCGGTGGCAAACTTGTGACCTGAACATTGTACATTTTGAAGTGCAGATGGAGCCAAGCAAAATTGGAAAACATGGGTCAAACCCGTACCTGGTGTAATGTCATCAGCTTCACTTGTGCTATATCATGAACGATTATGGCCTATTTCAGGCTATAGTTTTGGGCAATTACTCTGCAGTTGGAAAATCAAACAAGCCTATCACCTGAATGTTAAACATTTGGAGCAATGTTGGTTTTCCAAATACCGTATTGTCTGTTACAGCATGTTTCCTTAATTGTTTGTATATACGAGTTTACAATTTATCTGACAATATAATACTTACAATATTTCAAAACTGTCTAGTTCTTGTGATATTTAATTTCATCATGATACGTCTTTTATTTTCAGTCCAGTAAATATCCTGGAAACCTTTTTTTCATTTTTAGAGAAAGGATTTCCAATTGTATGTGTTAAGTGCTGTTCCACGTGCCTTTAAATAAAAAGGACTAATTAGATCTGAGAGCTGGGTGTTGCATTGCATTGTATGTAAATATCACCATCTTGAAATTTTTCTGCTTACATTTCTTTAATAAAACAAAATGTGATACAGATGGCAATTTCCTGGACAAACCATATTGAATTAAGTTATAATACCTTAGCAGTTTATTGTATTTAAAATGCAAATGTTTGTAACGTCTCTAGAGGGAGGACATGCTGTTATGCTTATAAGAAGCACACAGAATCTTTTTCAGGGGAAAAGGCAATACATCACATTTATTGAAGATACAACAATTAGCATATGCATTCAATCACACCACTCTCTCTCTCACTGTCCCACCAGTCAATGTTATAGTTACCAGTCCAGAGTCCGGATCAATCTAGTGGCCAGCTAGGTTGATCACGAGTAGGGAGGAGCTGGGTTCCATCAGTCACGATATGATGCTCCGGGGAAGTCTTGGCAAGATGAACCCGAAGTTTCATGGCAAGGCACCCTGTTTATATAGTGATTTTCCAATGAGTTTTGCACCGTCATACTGTAATCAATTGTTGTTTGAGTGCTTGTTTTCTTAAATTGTCCTTCTCGTTCTTTATCTTGTTCTTTCATCAAGTTCCTCAGGGAGTTATTCCATGATGGTTTTGATCACCGCTATCTTGTCCCCATTGATTGATGCCTGTCTCATCTTTAGAGTCCTCAATCTGCCCTCCTCTGACTTTTCAATAGGGGCATGTTTCAGCCTCCTGGCGCCCTTGTGTCTGTCTCTGGCTCCTCCCTAGACCATCTGGTTCAGCAATGGGCTTCACACTTACCTCTTAACCCACACATTCCTCATTCACACACACATACATTGGCCAGATGTCCCGATTTTATAGGGACAGTCCTGATTTTTGGGTCTTTTTCTTATATAGGCTCCTATTACCCTCCCCACCCCCTGTCCTGATTTTTCACACTTGCTGTCTGGTCACCTTACACACAAAACAAAACAATTAATTTACACAGAACATTTTGAACAGGGACATCAATTTGCAATGCAAAAGAAAACATTCATGGCATTCCTCTACTTACTTTAAAATGCTAAACCTACAACAAATTGGTGACCCTCAAAGAATCTGTATCTGTCTTGAAATAAATCCAGACACAGATTCTGGCTGATGTATCTCTACCAATTGCCCATTAAACCATTCCCTTCTGCTATTCAAAAAGGGTGGCTGGCAGGATATGATCAAATCATACACCAATACATTTAATATATACTATATTATTATTTTTTATTCTTTATTCTAAATTATATAAAATACAAACATAAAATCCTACTACTACAATGCCTAATGTAAACCCTGGGAAGTGTTGAGAGTTTCAAAAGACTCTCTCAAGCAATACGCCAGCCAAGAATGCACTTTTAGTTGTGCGGGTGTGTAGGAAATGCTTAGGGGAAGGGAAGAATGAAAATTCCCACCTCTGGACCTAACCATTTGAAGCTACGCCCTGAGGAGAAACCCATTGTCGGCTGATTACTTGTTCCCATGGTCCCAAGAGCTAAGGCCCAAATGCATAAATCTGTTACTCTGATTAATGCGACTTTTTCTTCTGAGCTAAAGATGTTATTCACTTGTAACCACAGAAAAAAACCTATGTGGGGTTTGAAGGACTGGCTCCAACCAGTGGAGTTGGGGTGATCTCTGGTAAGCTCCCCAAGATATAGTCAGGGGTATATAGTACCCCTGTGAATTTTTGTTTATCTCCTGTGACCTGTCCATGACTTTTACTAAAAATACCTCTGACTAAAATGCAACAGAGGGTCCTGTGGCACCTTTGAGACTAACAGAAGTATTGGGAGCATAAGCTTTCGTGGGTAAGAACCTCACTTCTTCAGATGACTAAAATGTAGCCTTACTTATTAGCACCTGGGTAAGTGGTTTTTTTTTATTGTTTTAATGTTCTCTGTAATGCTTTCACCTTAAGAATAAATATGCTTGCTTATAAAGAGCTGTGTGGTATGCAATAACTGAGCAATTATGCTGTTTATGGCTTCTGAGAGGAAAGCAAAGTAGGCCTGTTTAGGGAGTATATATGCAAAAAAAGCAAATGAGATTTTAGGATTTGTATCATACTGATGGCTCATCATTCTCTGATCGACCACCACATCTAGAACTCTCTCTCTCTCTCTCCTCTCCTTTGTGGCTTCCGAAGGATAAGTCACTGGCTTGTAGCAGAAATACTTAATATTAATACTTAATATGGATGCACTTTGTATTATTGAATCTATTTCCCCATGTTAAGTATCCTCACAACTTCTATGGGTCATCTCGATTATCACTTCAAAAGTTTTTTTTCTCCTGCTGATGATAGCTCATCTCAATTGATTGGCCTCTTACATTTGGTATGGCTACTTCCACTTTTTCATGTTCTCTGTATGTATAAATATCTTCTTGCTGTATGTTCCAGTCTATGCATCCGATGAAATGGACTGTAGCCCACGAAAGCTTAGGCTCAAATAAATTTGTTAGTATCCAAGGTGCCAAAAGTACTCCTGTTCTTTTTGTGGATATAGACTAACACGGCTGCTACTCTGAAACGTTGCATTTCTGTTACTCTTATCTTCAAGGGCATCCAGATCTTCCTGTATAACATTCTTATTCTCCTCTTTACTGATGCTTCCCAACTTTATATTGTCAGCACATGCCTATGTTTTGTGACAAGGTCATTAATAAAAATATTGAATAAAATTGTGTCCAAGACAAATCCTTGAGAATCTCCACTAATAACTTCCCTCTAATCTAATAGTTCACCTTTCAGCACAACCTGTTCCCTTCTTCTGTTGAGCCAATTCCTTATCAACCTTACAGCCTTGTACCAACCCTCACTTTCTCCAAATGTAACTAATTTCCCAAGTGGTACTATATCAAACTCTTTACTGAAGTCCAAGTATATTAAATCTACTGCATTTTCTTTATCTTTAAAAAATGTTTTGAGAAAATAACTGATTATCATGTTAGTCTGGCATTATCAACCTGTGCTGCATTATATCCCATTTTCCATTTACCTTCAAAATTTGTTTTAAAGACTTGCATACTACTGAGGTCAAACTAACAGGTCTGTTAATGCCGAGATCACTTTTTCCACCCTTTCTTAAATATAGGTCCAACATTGGCTATTGTCTAGTCATATAACAAATTATCTGCCTCCCTCCCCCACCTTTTGAGCTCATTAAGCACTTTTAAGTTTTTCTTCAACTTCAGATGTGGTAACTTCCATTTCTAGATGCTCATTTCCATCAGCCATCCTGTGTAAAATAGTCTAAAATAATAAGGTGTAACATCAGAAACGTAAAGAAAAGGCTGACTGCAGTTAGCTGTAGTCCTTGAGGTTGGCAAGAGGCTGTACCTAGTTTGCCTGTGTCTCTAAGAGACTGCTGTCCCAATGGGTGATTGCTGGTACAGGAGGCCTTAGCCATAAGATCATAGAATTTTAGGACTGAAAGGGACCTCAAGAGGTTTTCTAGTCCAGTCCCCTGCATACTAGACAGGACTACATACTAACTAGACCATTCCTGACAGGTGTTTGTCTAACCTGTTCTTAAAAACCTCCAGTGATGGAGATTCCACAACTTCCATAGGCAATTGGCTCCAGTGTTTAACTATTGTGACAGTTGGGAAGCTTTTCCTAAAGTCCAACCTAAACCTCCTTGACTGCAATTTAAGCCCATTGCCTCTTGTACGATCTGAAGAGGTTAAGCATATTTTTTCTCCCTCCTCCTTGTAACAACTTTTTATATACTTGAAAACGGTTATCATGTCATGCTCAGTCTTCTCCTCTCCAGACTAAACAAACCCATTTTTTTTTCAATCGGGTTGGGTTTGTGTGTTTTCTACACCTTGAATCATTTTTGTTGTTTTTTGCTGGACTTTTCTCCAATTTCTCCACATCTTTCCTGAAATGTGACACTCAGCTGGAGTATTGTGTTCAGTTCTGAGGCCTTATCTACGCAAAGTAGAGTGAAAGAATTACTACTTGGGTTACTGCTAATGCATCCCAGAATGATGTTTTCTTTTTTTCTTTTTTTTTTTACAAAATTGTTACTGACTCACATTTAGCTTGTGATCCACTATAATCCCCCAGATCCCTTTCCACAGAGCTCCTTCCCAGGTATTTCCCACTTTATGTGTGCAACTGATTGTTCCTTCCTAACAGGGACGGCTCCAGGCACCAGGCAACCAAGCACATGCTTAGGGCGGCACATGGTAAGGGGCGGCCAATCTTGGGGTGGTGGGGGGCGACACGGCATTCCGCAGGGTCACTCCGGTGGCGCGGCGCTCGGGGGGGGGGGGGGGGGCGCTCCAGCGGCATGGTGCTCGGCGGGGGGGGGGGGGGGGGGGAAGTTAGAGCCAGCCCTGCTTCCTAAGTGGAGTACTTTGCATTTGTCCTATTGAGTTTCATCCTATTTATGTCAATCATTTCTCTAGTTTGTCCAGATCATTTTGAATTTTAATCCTATCCTCCAAAGCACTTGCAACCCCTCCCAGCTTGGTATCATCTGCAAACTTTATAAGTATATGCTCTATGCCATTATCTAAATCATTTATGAAGATATTGAACAGAACCAGATGGGAGTGCGTGGAGTGGGGGCGGGGGTCTGAGGGCAAGCACCCCCGGGCACACTGTAAAGTCGGCGCCTGTGCTTCATCCTCTGGAATCTCCATATCCCCTTCTTCACTGGCAACTGGTGAAGGGGACAGTGTAGGAACCAGCTGTGTTCACTCTACAGCTCCAATGCAAGGGGAATCCCCAGCTGGAAAGAGATGTTAGCTCTTAAGCCCTTTGCACAGCTCTGGTGGTGTGGGGGGAGGAGCTTGCACCAGAGCTTGTAGTTGAGCCTACTTTGGTTTATAGTAAAATAGGTTTCTGTAGCTCTTCCTGCCTATGGAGCAGTTGAGTCATTCTTTGTCTTCATATCAACCATTGCTCACGTCCTTGTGCTGCTTGGAATTTTAATTCCTGCATAATTCCTGATTTAAACACAACCACAGAATGTTGTATATATTTCTTAGAATATTTTTTTAATTGCAAAAACCCTTGAATTACCTGCTCACTACTTTGTTCTCCCAGACATTTTCCTTTTAAGACCTACCATGTATGCTGATCAATTTAGCCTGTTTTTCCTCATGTGCTTTGACTTTGAGCTACTTCTTCCTGACACTTGACTCCTGTGCTGCTGCATCTCTCATTGAAGTGGATGCAGACAAGCCTGTGATGTGCACGAAAAATGACAAAGGCCAAAGGAAGATACGGTCACTATTTTGAACGTTTGGTTTTTCCACTGATCCATCAATAAAAGCAGTTGCGTAATATGTTATTTCTTACCTCATGGTATCTCATGGCTCCTTTTCATTTTGCTTCTGTCTTGACGTTTCATGCTGCAGGCAATTACTGGCTGCAGAGCTTTTCATAGGTGGAAAGCAACAGAGAGTCCTGTGGCACCTTACAGATCCAGATTAACATGGCTACCCCTCTGATACTTTCATAGGTGGAGTGACTTATGGCAGATGAAAGTACAGACTTCCAATTTCAAAGTAAAACACCAATTTAAAAGCTGAACCATGTGTTTGAAATGAGCACATTATAAAATATGTGATATTGCAACATATCTGACTTTCTTAGGCTTGCTTTCCAAACTTACTTTCCAAATTAAACAATATAGTATGTTGTTCTTGAATATGATACACTGGATATGATCTCTAGTTATGCTTCTTTAAGCATTAGAGGAAAATTGAATTAATAACTCCATTAGCTGAAGAATATCATAAGTGATGCAGCCAATGACTGAAGAATGGCCCATTGACTTCAGTGAATAAAATACAGTAACTTATAATACATTTGTCTGAAATGGATTTACCACTCTGTGAATAATTTTTGTCCCAGAGAGTGATGGATAAGTATTAAAAAAAATAAAAATCTTTCCATTCCTGTTCAGACAGTTATCCTCTTTGAAATAAAAATGCTGAAAAATGTTAGAATTCATTTGAACTCACCTAAATACAATTCAAATTCATACTTATCATGAATGTTTAAAAGAACTGTACCCATCCTACTCAATCCCTAGGATTGTCAAAGTGTCACAAATAAGGCAATCTTCTTTAGATTTAATCCATCCTCTATTTGTCTGGCGCTCTCTCTCTCTCTCTCTGTGGCATGGGATAAATTAACATATACATCTCAGGTTTTTTCCTTTTTATAACATAGGGATACTATTTTCTCACGGAACACCTGGAGTACTGTGAGGATTAGCTAATCTGAGTCCACTCAACCACACCTCTCTCAATATTTAAAGAAAATATTTAGAGCTAGGTTGTGCCTTTGCTGTAGTGGGGTTTTCCTGTTGTGGTGGAGGAAAAAGAATCTGACCCTTAAGGGTTGTGACACTGGCTTTACGAGTAGCGGGGAGACAGAGCAACTATTTTTTTTCTTGTCCCTCCTCAGTCTTGTCTACTTCAGAATTTTAGCTACTGGTACAGTTGGACTAGGGTAAACTACTGTAGACAGTTTACACTGGTGCTGCACCAATATAAAATGTGCTTTACCATGGTAACCAGTGTCTATATTAGCACACTGGACAATCAGGATGGCTGAAATTGAAGTGTGGAAAAGTTCTTACTACTTTGATTCTAAGTAAGAGTCCTTTGGGAATGCCATTCTTGCCAGCTTTTACACAGACTGCACAAGATGGGAAAGCTCTTTATTCTGTCCTCTATTGCCATGTTAGAGAACATGAGAACAAAAACTCTACTAGGAATATATCCAGAATATATCAGCCATTCTGGAATAGAAAAGAACAACACTTCCCCATTCAGAAAAAAACACATTAGTTGCCAAGCAAGTTAAAAGTTAACCTTAAATAAGAAAAGGTTGGTGTTGCCATAGACATTATGGGGCATTATAGAACCTAAGGGCTTGTCTACTCTTACAGCGCTACAGCATGGCTGTTGTACTTAATGAAGAAGCTACCTATGCTTCTCCCATTGGCATAGGTGGTACTCCTCCCCGAGAGGCAGTAGCTATGTCCACTGGAGAAGTCCCCCCACTGACATAGCTCTATCTACACGGGGGAGTTAGCTCGGTATAACTCTGTTGCTCAGGAGTGTGGATTTTTTCCCCACACCCCTGAATGATGTAGTTATACTGACATAAGTTTGTAGTGTAGACCAGGGCTAAGAATGTAAGTAGGTTATTGCCTCATGTTACAAGGCACAAGAGCATTTAATCATCACCATAATAATAATAAATGTAATTAGGTTATAGTAATCATGTTTAATTTTGCTTTATCAAATATATAGCTTCCCAATAAGGGGCTCTACAGTATGATCACATATACTAATTTAGAGAGCTCTGCTATTGGGAAATACAGTTAGAAATAAAGCCTGAGTGTTGTCTTGGCTTTCTCTCTTTATGCTCAGATGCAGAACAGATGGACTGCTGAGTGGCAAGCAAACTGAGATCTGGAGCTGTGAGCCAGGCAGGGAAAACAGCCTGTTGCTGGCAGGAATATACAGTGCAATGATCTGCAGGGAGGAGGGGTTGGGCAATTGTTCATCTGGAGAACAATGTACATGGGCCCCCACGAGACCGTCAACCAAAAAAACCTGAGCGCTCTCTGAGGGATCTGCAGGCCAGTCATTCCTTGTCCTGTGCTGGGAGTGGATTAGAGGAGGTATCCCTAGTACTAGAACTGAGTAACCTCACGTGATACAGTTACCTTTATACCCCTGTACTATACTCTTTCTAGGCTCTGGGTTAGGAAATTTTGGGTTGGTCTTCTAGTGTTAAATTGTGCCTAGGTATTTTTCCTATTTATTTTCTGACAGCTGTGGTAAAGCAATCCATTGTTCAAAATGTGAGTGTATTTATGACAACGCACCAGGGGCTAGAGCTTCTGGAATCTAGAACCAGATTGAAGTATCAAAATGCGCACAGCAACGCTGTAATGGAGTTGTTCTCCAAAGAGTGAGGTTATCATATCTATATATCATATTACCTATATCTATATATTTATATAAACTAAAAGGGGAAATTATTCATATGCATAGAAAGAACAATAAGAGGATATGAATGCCCACTGAAGTAGTAAAAAGAATGGCTACATTTTTGACAGTGTAAATACAAAAATTAAAAATATAATCAGACAGGATAAGTTATTCTTCCAAGAAGATAATGAGGAATGCAGGAAAGTCTCTGCCAGATTTTGACTAATTCGATAAGTAGGAAACATGAATAATCTTGTCCTTGAAGGAACAGCTCATGCTGAATGATCCTACTGATGCCAGAGTTAAGGCTATAGTGGGATTTGCACTTAAAGTAGAATTTTAAATCCCTCTATTTCCCACTTTAATGATTACATGTAAGCAATGCACGCCTCCCTATTTTTTTCTTATAATACAAAAACAAGGGGATATTCAATGAAATTGAAATGGAGAAATGTTAAAACTGCTAAAAGGACATATATTTTACACAACACATAATCAACCTTGGGAACTCAACCCATATTTCTTATGGAAGCCAAGAGCCTAGTATGATTAAAAAAGAAATAGACATATATGTTCTCATTACCTTTATACATAGTAACATTAGACAGGATTTTAAACAAGTTCTATATAAACGCTCACACTATGCTTCAGGATATAAACCAACCCCCAACAGGCAAAATGTAGGATGAAACATTCCTAATAGGCTGGTTATCCCTAATTGTATACTATGGGCTTTCTTGTACCTTCATTCTCTAAGCATCTGATGCTGGTCACTGTCACAGTTAGGATACTAGACTAGAGAGCATTGGTCTAATCTAGTATGGCAATTCCTATCCTGATAGAAAAACTAGATACTTCCCCACTGTAGGGAACCCTAGAGCAATTTAACTCTCTCAGAACTTCATGATTCTAAATCTAAAATGATCAAAATGGGATATATAATGTTGTAATATTCCACCTTACAGGAAAGAAGGATTTGAATTGCTATTCTAATAGCTCTTATTGTCTCAAGACATTGAAACACTGTTGGAAGAGACTCGTTTGGCTGGCTGTGAGCTGTTTACTTACTGATCTGGCTTTACATCATCTGAGATGTTGTCAAATTAACTTTATCTCATTTAAGAGCAGGAAAAGAAGAGCAGGTCAGGCAATGCCCATTTTAGTGCCTTAGGACCCTGTATTTAGAGATAGGATGATTGTGCCCATAAGCCCAATTACCAATGTCTGAGTGCTTGGGAAGTCTGGGTTGCAGTGGTGAGTGCATTACAAGGGCACAGGAAGGTGACCTGGATAAATGAGCATATTTGATGGTATTGTTTTTCAGTATTGTGATCAGAAAACAGAAAGAAACAAGAACTTAGAAAAGAAACTACCTTTTATAAACACTTTGATTTCTGTGTCTTATGTATGCTGCATCAGAACTACAGACATTAGACTCAGACAAATAATGACCTTTAGATAATATGTAGTGGTCCTTATTCTAAGTTTTAACAAGCAATCAATTTTGGTCTGTTGTTTCAGAATGAAGAAATAATTTTCTTCTTCTCCTCATCCAGTGCTTTTAAGCAGCTTAACATTTTGGCAGCAAAGGCTTGCAATTTCACTGGGGACTCCTTATCACTGAACATGTTGTCAAACCAATGATTACTTACACCGTACAAGTGACAAGACATGTTCTTAATGCGTGCACCTTTTATCACCAGCATAGAATAATTTTGGACTCAAAGGGTGGTGTTATATAAATTCAGCATTGATAACGTTTGACAGCCAACTGTTTGCTTCACTTTCCTGCCACATTAGTGTGTTTTTCTTGGCAGAAAATACTACGTGTTTCTATTAATTGAATAAAAATGAAGTGCATCGCACAATTTCCCTTACCTTTACGAAAAAGGCACTGAAAGTACAAGTATTACTTTATTACTACCTATTTGTTCTTAATAAGGATTCATACAGATATTTAAAATGATTTTTAATTGCTATTTGTTTTTGTTTATTCCTTTAAGTACATATTCTCAATCTGGTGCACAGAGATTTTGTGTAGGATTCTCAGAGCAGGTACTGTAGTGGATATTTACTGAAGAGAACAGAGGTCGGGGAAGGAAGACAAGGTAGGCTTTATTTCCTGTAAATAAATTGCTTCATCTTAAGCTGCTTCTTTAAAATGGGCATAATAAGTAAGTAAAGCAATAGTGAGGTGCTTAATTAATTTTTTGTTAAGCATATTGAGATCTTTGAATGAAAGGGTCTGTTAAAATGTAAAGTATTACTCTCCATAACTCCATAATAATTTCAGTGTGGCGTTACACACACACACACACACACACACACACACACACACACTGGAGTGGCTAGAGATCTGAATTAGGTGCCATGCTCGGATGTTACAGTTCCCCTGCACAGACAAACCAGGAAGACTTCTACACCCTCAGAGAACTTTTTGGGGCTAAATTCAGAGGTTTCTAAATACTTCACTACTATGTCTTTCAGGTTGTGCAGTGTTCATATCAGCATAGTGGAGTGTAAACATTGATATTTCAGCTATAGGTACTGGAACCCCAATGTCTTTCTAAACTTATATACATTCCATAATTGGATTATATGTAGTCTAGGAGCAATTTCTTCTTCCAACATGTGCATCAGCTACCATTTGCTGCATAGTCATATACTCTCCTAGTCAACAGTACTCAAAGAGAGACAAGCAGGTTTTTTTGCATTGCCACGGGGCCTGCTTCTCCTTTTACTCAGGATTACATAGGTGTAACTCCATTTGCTTCAGTGGATTTGCTTCTGATTTACACAGTGGAGAATAAGACCTCTGGTATTTGTTCATGTATTTCTAAGGTGTCAACCTTTTTTCTAAAGTCATTTGTCATTTAGTCTATAGAAATATACCATAGTTAAAAACTGGACATCTTGTTTCCAGACAATGACCTATTAGTAGTAATTGGATGGGTGATTTCAGATTGGCCTGTCAGGTTTATGTTTTTATATGGAAATGTCTTCAAATCAAGACGACAATCAATACCTTTTCCCCTAATCTCTCCTACTCTTGCTGAGTATATATTGGTTCTCTAGGCCTGTGGATAGCTATATTTGACAAACAAAATATTTCAAAATCATACCTGCAAATCGGTGTGTTCATACTAAGTCATTAAAGATTTCTATAACTCTCCCTTTGCATAACTCCAGCTATTCCTTGTGAATGCCACATTTATTTATTCATGCAATGGAACCATTATTTTTTCTGTTACTATATTAGATCTCCAACAACCATTAACTCACAGCAAATAAACAAATATATTTGTGGGGAAGAAAGTCAGCCTTCTGTCAATTCTCATCAGTTTACTTTGCATGGCCTACCATGCAATAGCGTGGTGTGTTTCTTCTGAACAGTGCTTCTTCCTAAGGCCTATAAAAAATAGTGCAAGGGCCTGCTTTTTGGAAGAATTTATCTAGTAATGCTGCAAATAAATAAAAATTGACAGTTCTGTGTATCTCCCTCCAAAGTTAAAATTATACATAATAGCTCTGCTGATTCACTAGGTATGTGTTAGCTTCTTAAATCAGCATTGTTTTTATGATTGTGGAAGTGCTTATTTTATGGTCTGTTCCTTTTTTTAGAATATGTTACTTTCCTTTGTGCATTAGAGAAGTCACCCATTGCAAATATAATTTCTCTCTGATGCAGAGCACTGTTATATTATTTACCGGGTGGAAGTGCATTCTGTAGTATTTTCTGAATAAATAATGTGAAAATCCTGGGTAATACTCAGGGATCCTGGAAAATTGCTGTGGCAAACAGTTTGGGGATGCTGGGATCTGTATCTCCATGTAGGTTTTGCTTTTTTCCTGCACAAGCCAAGTTTGCATTTAATAAAAATGAAGTTCCCAGACTTTCTAGCCTTTTTGTGTTGTAACATACAATGTAAAATCAAACACTGTTTCCCTTTTCAATACCCTTCATCAGGTGTATTTTTAAAAAAAAGAAAAACCCATATGTCTATTGTCCCAGGCTTACTTTAAGGCACCTCACAGTAACATTTGCAAAAGTATTCTTGATAGTGCTTTATCAAATGGTAAAAGTGTGTGTGTGTGTGTGTGTTCCCGTACGCGTGTACTGGCAGGAGAGTTCTCTTGAGTTGTGGGATGTTAGCACTGTCTTCTCTTAACAAAATTATTGATTTCTGAAGGCTAGCTGTTAATAATAAATTATTAATACTTACACTACTGTACACAGTGATTTACAAATGCTAACTAATTCTCACACCAGCCATGTGAGTTAAGTAAATATTATTCAACAGTACTAAGGTGTGTTCTCAAGAACTCTCTCTCATGCTCATCTTCACTTGTTTACATATTTTCCTATTGATGTCTAGTGCTGCTTTTGCAGGCCCTTAAAAAATCGATTTCTTAGAGCTTTCAAGCTTTTTTTTATTTTTGGACCCCTGAGAAAGTCTGCAGGCCATGGGTTAAAAACAACTGTCTTAGAGAGAGAATTGACTGGTGGAAACTCTTCTGAATGCAATTTGAGTCTTGTTTGAGAAAATATATTTCAGACATACATCATGTCTTGACTTGAGAAGTGTTTAATTGTGTTCTAAAATATTAATTAAAAGCAGCCCAGAAAGGAATGAACAATATAATTATTTAATAGAACATGAAAAACATAACTGAGTTTGCAAATGTCTGCCTACTAGTTTCAGCAATGAGCTTTCTTTTATTTTTGTTTGCTTATGAATTGGCATTGCAAAGAAGTGGTCTAGTGGCTGAAATGAAAGCACATTGTCCACACAAAAAATGCTTCTGCAGGTGTCAGCACAGCTGAAACTGCACTGCATAAATAAATTTCTGTCCATAAAAAAATAGATTCATCCATGATGATGATGGTATCATCCTGAATCTATTTAATATCATTTATTTGAAAATGTGGTATCCTACGAGGCCTGGGACAATAGACATATGGGTTTTTTCTTTTAAAAAGCTTGGGAACTAGACAAAGAGGGATTAATTAATAGATAATCTAAATTATATTGATTTAAAAAGTGATATGTTGTTGTCTGCATGTACTTTAGTCAGTCAATTCATTGACTTATTTTTCTGAATGTCGAAACAGTGAAGCAAAAAGAACAGAGGTTTATTAAACTGCCAGATGCAATCCTGCATTTAAACTTGCTTATTGGACTTAGATTCAGGAAGCTAGATCCAATGGAGCTACCTGATTTACACCAGCTTCAAAGATCTGATCTGAATTCATCACCATGGGAAGTAGCTGATATAGTTGGCACTATGGCACAGAGAATATTGAGAAACCATACTGATATATATCTTTTTTTGGGGGGGTGAGTTTAGTAATTGTGAAATCTAGCAGGTTGAGAGCCCTGGTGACTGAAGTCCTCTGTTTCATCACTGAAGAACTGACAGTGTTGACAAATTTTACCACGAGTCCTGTGGCACCTTATAGACTAACAGGTGTATTGGAGCATAAGCTTTCGTGGGTGAATACGAAGTGGGTCTGACGAAGTGGGTATTCACCCACGAAAGCTTTTGCTCCAATATGTCTGTTAGTCTATAAGGTGCCACAGGATTCTTTGTTGCTTTTTACAGATCCAGACTAACACGGCTATCCCTCTGATACTTGAAATTTTACCACATTCATCTACCAATATGCATCATATTTATGTTGGAAGAACCACCTGTTCCCATTTCATTGCCATTTCAGTTTTTGGCTTGCTTTCTGAAACCATCAACAAGAGCACCAGTTCACACTTCATATGGTTGTTTTTCCTATCTGCTAGGAAATTAATATAAAGTACCAATTCATTTCATATAAGATTCCAAAAAAGATACATCAGTTGTAGCTATGTTTGGGTGCATAAACCACCTCCTGCCAGTGAGAGCTTAAGAGACAGAGTAAATACCTCATCAGCTACGGCTAAGTGGTGGACCATGAACAGCTGGGATACGAGCCTACAGACCAGATGGGGGTGGGGGTCAGAGAGCCTGAGGAAGACCCCGTATCAGCTGTAAACTGACAGGAAATGGTTTAAGGAGCTGGAATGTCCAGTACAAAGCACTGGAACAAGTTGTACAGTGAAAGGTGCCAGGAGGCAGATGAAGGTATGAAATGGCTCAAGAAAACAGTAATGAGTCTGAGGGAACAGACCTTAGCTGCTTAGCACAGGATCCATGGGCTGGAATGCAGACGTAATGAAGGGCCTGGGTTCTCCTACCTCCCACTAAGAAAAGGAAGTAAAAGCCCTCCTGATGCAAGGAGGAAAGGACTGTGGGGCTGAAGACCTGGCATATCATCATTCAACTTTTTTTTTTGTTTTTTTTACTATCCTGGAAAGTGTGGGGCTTATAAGCGACCTGGCTGGAAGGCTGAGTTCTGAAAAAGGGCAAACCGGCACAGGCTCAGAGGTACTGTCGATCAAGGGCACCAGTAATGAAGCAGCTGCTGCACCACTCCTGGCCATGAGAGAGCACACCAATTGGTGAGTGTCCCTGCCAGAGTAGCCTATTCTATATCTGAGTGTAGCTTGACAGGCACAGCCACAGTATGCCCTACATCCACATGTCCCTCAGAGTAAACCTGCCTATGGAAAGTGTTTTCAGTGTTTCAGAACCAGGTTTCCACTGAATAAGCAGGAAAATTATTTTCGGTAATAGTTATGCTACATGCAGAGCCTCCTTGTACCTGGAGCAATGAGAAGAAGGGTGAAGAGAGAGAGAGAGAGAGAAGTTCTTAAAAATTTTACAGGACTTATTAATGGAGCTGGTCAAAAGATGTTTTGTTTTTGTCTTCCTGCAGAAAATTGACTTTTCTGAGAAATCAAAAACTCAACTTTTGGCTGAAATCCAACCATATAGATTTGGAAATGCTGCTTTGGTGCCACAAGGGAGTTGTAGTTCAGGTGCCTTATGTCCCCATTCTACTCTGAGCCAGGTTTCCTGATTCGGATACATCTTCCATGATGCACCACAGTCTCCCTGAGCCACTGGAACAACCTTGGTGTTTTTTCACCTTCCTTTGCAACGTGTGGGTCACTTGCCAGGTTTATCTGTGTACCTCTAACAATCAGTGTTTTACCATTTGCTGGGGCATTGGGGCACCTTAGGTCCTCCTAGTGTCTCAGTGCAGCACATAATCTAGTTTTCCATGGGATGTAATACCTCGGTCTAATTTCAATTGTTGGGTTTTAGTGTGCATGTGCTGGGTGGTATTGGTGGCCTGTGATACACAGGAGGTCAGACTAGAACTGGTGGTCTCTTCTGGCCTTAAGCTCTATGGGTATGTCTACACTACAGTTAACCCCCCCCCCCCATGGCACTGAGTCTCGGAGCCTGGATCTGTTGACAGAGGCTCATGGGGCTTCAACTGTGGGGCTAAAAATTGCAGTGTAGACATTCAGGCTCAGGCTGGAGCCCAGGATCTGGGACCCTTCCCCTTCACAGGGTCTCTGAGCCTGGGCTCCAGCCTCAGTCTGAATGTCTACACTGCAATTTTTAGACCTGCAGTCTGAGCCCTGCAAGCCCAAGTCAGCTGGGCTGGGCCACTTGCGGCCATACTGCAGATCTTTTATCGCAATGTAGGTATACTCTGACCTCATCTATAAACTGAGTAATCAGTTTTTGTGTCGGGTTTCCACTGGGGCTGAGGAAAATATTTCCATTTCCTAGAGTGGCAGCAAAGCTGCTCTCCATTTACAAATAAAGCTTCATAGCTATATTTGTCCTGCAACCCTTCAGTCTATTGAATTATAGTCAGTGGAGTCATATAGTCATATCCATCTACCCCTCATGCATCTCTAAAAACCTTTCCCATGCTAGGGTGCACGGCTCCCCTACAGACCATGGCTCTGCAACATGGGCGCCCACAATCCTGCTTACTCCATGCAGCATAACTGCAGTAGATCCACTGCACCATGAGAATGAGGAAGGGAAGAGTGTGGTGGATTTGTCCCTACAATTAAAATGGGCCTAAGCTTCAAAGTTCAGTGTGTTTAGATCCAGCATTTTTATTTTATCTCTGGATCAGTTTTTTTTTAATGTTATAAAGGGGTGAAAATGAGCAACCACAAATGACTGGCTCCAGTGATTTTTCCACTGGGGCAAAATTGAGCTCCGTTTAGAAATTGTTTTGCCTAGCGTTGGCACCTTTTTCTGTATTTGTGATACAACAGCAGGATTCCATGTGGAAAATTCTTATTAGAAAAACCATGTTGAACTCAAGAATAGAAGAATCAAGCAGTCTGGGCAGTTGGAAGGAGCTCTCCCAAACAAGAACAGCAGCATTCAATCCAGAGTTGAAATTTAGCTCCTTTCAAAAGAGCTGCAACGTAAAATAAAAAGTTTCTAACTTGCCAATTCTGGGTTTCTTAGGCAATTGGAAGCACTTCCAAAAGTTGTTATAACATCCACAGAGTTGGAGTGTAAATTCTGTAATTGGCTCTTGTGCAGGTGTCTGATGGGTGTATGTAAGTACTTTCCCCCTTTTATGTGGACCAAACATAATCGCAGTCCCTGTGAGCAGAAATTGTGCTCACACTCTTCACAGAGCGAGAAAACTACTTGAAAGCAAGGGAGAGAGGTCAAAAACCCTTGTTCAAATTCCAGCTAAGACACAAGAAGGAACAATATGCCTCATCTTATGAGATGATAGAGTGAGCACCCTGTGGTACGCTCAGGAACAGGAGAAGAGATTGTAGCTCAAGAGGCACAATTTCTCTCCAGGTGTGGCACAGCTCCACATCATTCCCTCCACATAGTGTACCTTTAAGACAATAAGGGAGGAGAAAGCAGGCAACTAAAGGAACAGAGATTGCGACTGAAGCGAAATATTTCTTAGACTCTTGATAAGGGTCTCATTCTGACATCATTATTCACTGAGTAGTACCTTATTCCACATAATAGACCCATTGACTAATCCCCCTGAGTAATGGTGGCAGAATAAATTACACACACCAAATTTGGGGCCTGATCCTTCAAACATACATTCATGCACGTGAGGATGAGTTACAATACCAACTGAATGAGACTGCTTGGACAACAGCTTTCCAGCCTCTCTCAACTTTCTCTTTTTCATATCAGCCATTTGAAATTCTTTCTGCGTGTGGAAAATATTTTTGAGGAGCAAGTAAAATATTTCCCCCCATTATCATCAATCATCATGATAGCCAGGTGCATGGGCTTTGTGCCTGAGCTGGAAGAATTTCACTATAATTTTGCAGGTTTCGCTTATATTTATAAAAGATTAAGGGCTACATTTTGGTCCCTTTCAAGTCTGTGTTCAAACTTCTATTGGCTTCAAAGAGAAAAAGATTGGGGCCAGAATATGTGTAAACTTATTATGCTTATTTTTGAATATGTGTAAAGTTTCTAAATTATTATGCCTATTATTTTTCTTTGAAATGTTCCACCAATGGAAATGACTTTTGCCAAGAGGAGGAGTACAAAATATTTTCCATGCCAAATTAGAGTTCTTTGAAATAACTTAAAAGGATTGAAAGCCAATTCTCTTTCCTTACGTTATGAATCAGAGACTACATGCTAAAAATATAAAATTTAATATTTAAAAAAGCAGCATGAAGTAGAAAACTCCTTAGATTACTGCATTGCAAATCAAGACGACCTTTTAATTTCTAAGCACAATAGTAGATTTGGTATACAGTATTTGTTTAGTGCAGTGTTTCCCAAACTTGGGATACCGCTTGTGTAGGGAAAGCCCCTGGCGGGCCGAGCTGGTTTGTTTACGTGCCCCGTCCGCAGGTCCGACCAATCTCAGCTCCCACTGGCCGCGGTTCGTTGCTCCAGGCCAATGGGAGCTGCTGGAAGCGGCGCGGGCCGAGGGACGTACTGGCTGCCGCTTCCAGTAGCTCCCATTGGCCTGGAGCAACAAACCGCGGCCAGTGGGAGCCGAGATCGGTCGGACCTGCGGACGGGGCAGGTAAACAAACCGGCCTGGCCCGCCAAGGGCTTTCCCTACACAAGCGGCGTCCCAAGTTTGGGAAACACTGCTTTAGTGCTTTAGTTTATAATAAGTGTGGGAAAAGATTCCTTCTAAGTGCGTATAAGGTAGAAATCAGTGCATAGGTGTTTTATTAACTCTGTCAAATAACAAATACATAGAAGATAAGGGGGGGAAGGAAACACTTTTGTTATTACCAGAAGCTCCTTTTTAAATAAAGGATAAAATGAGTTGTTTAATATTTTCCAAGACTTTGACAATCTTACTATTTCTAACTACAGCTGAGCATTAACAGACCTCTACCTTAATGAATACTTAAGCTTTCTTCTTTTTATACATAATTTAATCTAGATGATTCAGCAGTCATAGAAGTTATGGCTAATAGGCACAAGGTATTGCTGACTTAATTGCACATTAATCTGAGCAGAAATAGAACATTCCTTGATTGAAAATAACTGAAGTTAAACATAAATGGATACACAAAGGGTGGGCAATTACTAACTCATATTTTGAAGAAATTTGTGCGTTATGGGATTGGTCATCAGATAGTAGAACCTTTCACTTCTAAATTACCAGTTCTAATTTAGCCCAGGTCAATTTATTAATTAAGTTGTTCCCATCTGATGGATGTTCAGTATCTTCTATCTCAATCCAGCTCTCAGGAGACAGATAATTACAGCAAAAGGCACTACAACTAACATTAATTAGCACCCCCTGTTGACAGTTTCAGCAGAAAAGCCGAAGACTGAAATGGTACCGGGATTAAATTACTCTTTCATCCCTAGAGATGGTTCCTTCAGGTCAGGGTTGAAACCTATTGGTGGGACAAAGCGGCGGAGCTTGTATTGTTGGCGTCTGCTATACCTAGGGATATTCTGCAGATAAAGAACTTCAGCATGTGGGGTGACACTTAAGTAGCTTTCATGAGCAATCATATATATTCTCTCTCTCTCACACACACTTTTCCTCTATGAAAGAAATATGCATATATTCTTAGGGAATTTTTTCTCTCAGTTCACATGCAGAACTTCTCAATGGGAGATCCAGGCTCAGAATGAGAATGAGGGCAGCATTATATTTTTTTAAAATATTTAAATTTTTTTTTAAAAGCTAGATTTAAGATCTGCTTTGTACAAATAATTATTTATTTCACTGAAGTTAATAATGAGAAAATCCATTACTGATTTGTGAAGAGTGACACCCAAGAATAGATTAGTGTCCTCATATTCAAATATATTTACTTTTGAATTACTTACAGCTTTTTTGTTGCCTGCCATCTTGGTCATGGCTGGATACTTGGAGCTGACTTAACCAATTAGGGAAGTATTGTTGGGAGCCTTTAATACTCTGTTTTCTTAATGTATTTAGTTAATGTAAAAGAAAGTATTGAATACATTGAGCATGTTCTGGTATTGGATTTCCCTCTGCTCTCTACCTCATAGCAAACACCTGCAGGTGCTAGAGGACTATTGTACTATGTCTGTGTTTATGAACATCTTAAATAAGATCTTTAAGCTTGGAATATGGTATTGTGTCCTCCTGGGTTCTCAGTCTAATGTGAAGTGCAAATTGTTGCAGTGAAAAAGAACCACATGTAAAAACTTCAGTTGAAACCCTACCCTAACTGAAAATGAACTTCTTTAGGGGAATGCAGGCAGAGCAGATTGGCTAGTGGCTGATCAAAGGGGTTGGGAGGCATCCAACTGATATAAAGCAGTATTGCTCAGGGAACCAGTAGACAATGTATTCATTGTACTTGTACTTGTGTGTACTTCTAGTGTCTAGTGCCAGCTGGAGCTTGCAAAGAGGAGTGATGGGTTCTTGCCATGACCTCAAGATGGCTGACTGCCTGCTCAAGGCTGTCAACAGGTACAATAAGCAGGTATCCATCTTGGTTCTTGGGAAAGCGATTGGGAACATATCCCACTTTGTGAGGCACCCATACAGCAGCACACAATCGGATTTTCCCCATATTTAGTTATCTGAGGTATTGTAGCTAAACATTTCTTTTTACTTTGAAGGTACGATTCTAGCACAGGCAAATTATAAATAAGCAAGCATGTGTGATAAACACCTGGATTGCCATGATTTGTATTAATTTATCTGAATTTTATATATTTTACTACATCTATTAGTTACATATTTTACAGGGGAGCTTTTAGTGAAGGATTTAATAGGACTAACTTTTGAAATATTTCTTATGTGGGATTGGACACTATGGGCTACTTTCGGCCATATTAAGCAAGGGTTGGCTGTCACACCAGACAGATGTAAACTACTGTGAAATTGCAAAAATTGAGACCAAGGCCCTAATTCAGCAAAGTGTTTAAGCCAATCTCCAACCACATGAGTAATTCCATGGTCTTGCAATGACTTACTTTCATGTTATTCACTGGAGTTAATGGAACTGCTCATATGCTTGATATTAGACAAATACTTAAGTACCTTGATGAATAAGGGCCCAAATTGAGAATGCATGGGTCCATCCCTAGAGCCCCAAACCACTGAAAGGCTTGGCAGACATTTTTTTTCTAGACCCTATTATAGAATAGGGCAAATCTTGCTCCCCTTACTCATGCAGATGGTCCCATTGATTTATTACTTGTGTGTATCAAGTAAATTGGATTCTGCTGCACAGCATAAAAGAAATAAAACTATCCCAGAAAATCCAAATTATTCAGAAAGCTCCAGTATAACCATATACTTTCAAAATTATATCACAAATGAATTAATGATTTTGTCTTCATTTTGGTATTCTTCATGCTATATAGGTAGGAAGGTCATTTGGTCGTACCATTAAATTGATTCACAGAACAACAAATGGAGACAGCCAATTTTGCTATCAGTCAGATTTTTATCAATACTATTGCACCTTGAAGCTTTAGGGTTTTTCCGAACATACTTCAGTATGCATGATGGATGCCTTTCAAACTACAATATTAAAAGTTGCTGACCTAACTAGATTGTGTATTTTATAACTGCGTAGAGTGATGGCAATCCAGCTCAGAATGTCTATTTAATAGATAATGCCATCTGATTCTTGTCTACTGTGGTTTACTAGCAAAAGGCAGCGAACCATGAAAGAATGCTAATCTTGAGAGAATATAGTAAAATTGGAATTGCAAGCCAACTGGGTACTGGTCAGGAGGAACACTTTTTAAATACAGAGCACTAAGCCATATGTTTACAGTCAGTGAATCCTGTGGGGAAATAGAAAACACAAAGCTAGTCTAACCTTGCTGATTATACTGAAATGAAAATGAACTGCTCCTCCCAATTAATTGACAAAATTAATCTGGGAAGGATGATGTTAGCAAACTTTCACAAATGATTGAAAGCAGATATTATGCACTGTACTGTGATTAAATATCAAGAGTATCAATCGCAATAATTAGATGTTTCTAAAAAAAGAACGTAAGTACACAAGCAGTTTCAAAAGGTGGTGGTTGTTTTTTTGTTGTTGTTGTTTTTTTGCACTCTTATTTCTTAAAAATGGTTTTGCTTTTTTTAATCATGGTTTTTCCTCCAGCAGGCACTTTCTCGTGTTGTTGACTAGGGCCTTTGTGGACAATGTGGTTGAAGGATAGGAGGAAAATAATACTTCTAGTGTTTCATTTAGAAGGGCGGTTAATACATATGCACAATAAACTAAACAAACAAAAGTTGTAAGTCTTTAACTTGCAGGCTGAAAGCCCAACCAGATTTGAAGGTATACAGTTAGCTATTGAGGCCTTGCTTCAGCGAGGCACTTAAGCACATGTCTAGTTTAAATATGAGTAATCTAATGGACTCTAGTCATCTAGGGCTACTCACATGCTTAAAGTTATGCATGTGCTGAAGTACCTTGCTGGAACAAGAGCCTGGATTTCAGCATTCATTAGGAATCTGAAACAGCTCCACTGAAGGCAATAGAAAGAATTCTATTGATTTTAATGGGAACTGGATTGGGGCCCAACTCAGTAACTGAAAAATACAATGAGCACATTTTGAATATCACTGTGTGATATATAATATCTTTTTTTTTTTTTTTTTTTTTTTTGTGGTCATGTTTGTGAAGTGAGCTCTGCATCAGGACTAAACTAACTATTTCACACAGATATAGTGAACAGCTGCCAAGCAGTAACAATAAATATCTAGTCACTTATGACTACAGCTGCATGACCTATTCATAGAAGACAATTTATTTGTCCAGACTGAGCGCTTATTTTGTTTTGCTGTTTGTTGTGTTTCATGATCACAATGTCCATGACTTTTTATGCAAGCATATTTCACCCAGTAGATTGTTCGCAAACTATTTCCAGTGATGATTGCTTCGGGCATCCTTCACCCTTCAATAGTTTGTTCTGACAAACATAAGGAGATGCTTCTACTCCCTGATTGGTTGAACAGAACTCTTAGAATCCAGTGCAAATATTTGCAATAAAAATTTTGTTTTCTGTGAATATTCTGCAATGTTCATTTAAAATCTGCTATTTGCTGAAGATTCCTACCAGTTAATATGTTCTCTAGTATTCTAATGGAAGTGAACCCAAAAGGGGCATGGTCCAGGGGACGTGAATTTTTTAAAGAAAATGTGAATGTTCAAATCTTTTTTTTTCAGTATTCATCCAGCTCATGACTTGCATTCAAACCAGTGACCCAGAGGTGAAAAAATTTGCATCCTATTACTGCTGCCCATAGCTATCCAGAACCAGTAATCTCATTCTAATAGAGAGAGAACAAAAGACCTTACAGACACCAGGATTTTACAATAGCATGGTGCAATCTGGGATATAGCAGAGAGCTACTCAGTTTGAAAGCACTGGGCTCAATGGGACCAGGAGTAGAAATGGGGGAATAATGGTTTTTTTTGGTTTGCTGTCAGTTCTTGGGAGGGGGGGCGGAGGGAGGGAGGGGAGATTTTTTTTTTTTTTTACTGAAAAAATTCAGTGACATCCTTACAAATTTGTGTCATGTTTATGTATCACTGAATATATATTTCCTGCTGAAAAACGGTTTTTGCATGCAAAAATTTGCCTAGCTCTCCCCAGGGGGTCTTTCCATCAATCAGGGCTGGCTGCATGAAAAGTTGCAGACCTCGATGTTAAGTCACTTTTGAGTGGTCATGTGCAGAAAGCTATTTTAAATCCCTTTTAAAACCAAATATGTTTTTACTTGGAACAATAATTCAGCTGCATTTCAGTTTTCTAGCTTCTGTACAAAGAAACATCTTTGAACTGAGAGGAAGTATGGAAAATTTCACACAAATAGAACTTTTTGGAAACTTTTTATATGCATATCCTAAGGGATAATAGTGGAACCCTGTATACTCCATAGCATTAATTAAATACTACTGTAATTTGTGGCTGCATGCACCGATATCATGGCTGACAATGGGAATAGAACCTGGGATCTTAAGGACCAAATATACAGATTTCTAACATTTAAGCTAAAGAAGGACTCCTTTATCTGTAAGTAGCAGGCTGTTACAGTTTCTGGGGCAGCCATTGGGGGAAGACAAGATTGTATACACTAAGCCACTGTTGCAATATAATATTTAAAATTTATATTTATAAAATTCAGTCTTTTGATTGACATATTAGAAATGCTGGACCTTCCGACTAAACATATAATTTTGAAAATGTATTGGTAATAGTGGTAATTAATAACCTGCTCCCGATTACATGGAGTTGCACTGATTCATCAGGCATTGGCTAATGCCTAATGATCTGATCCAGAAACTATTCAAGTTATTCGGAGTCTTTCCATTGACTTTAATGTGCACTGAATCAGGCCCACAGGCAGGATACTAGTACAGATGATCCTATATTGTAGTGTGATCTGACATGGAAAATCACAAACCCTGAGCATCCTTCATTAAATGTTTTCCCTAAATTTCATAAACCTTATAAGAGGGATTTTATTAGAATTTCTGGAAAAAAGTAATTAGTGTTGTGGTGTTAAAAAAAGGTCAAACACTCCTGACTAGTTCTATTTAAAATAACATTTGGAAAACAATAAGAGTTAGGCTTACGGAAAATATTCAGGACTCTCCTGCGATAGCTAATAATCTATCATAGATAGCAGTTTTTCCCTGTGATGTGACTTATTACATATTCTACATACAGATTGTTTTTTTAATTTGGATTTATTTATTCCAGACAATAGTCAAGTATGTTATTTTAAAATACTGTACATCTGCAAATGCTTTTAATTTGTTGATACAATTAAGCACCAAATAGTTAGATAATTTTGAATCTTAACTTTTTAAGTGCTAAAATCTACAAAACTGTGTACAGATCATCAGTCCACTTGCTCTCAGTATGATCAGTAGCCATGCCAAGTGCCCCCGTGGAGAATTTTTGAGCAGGAAAGGTCAACATGTATTTCTATTGGAAAATGCTCCAAAAGGGTATAAGCCACTGGTCTAAGAACCCACAAAGCACAGATCAGTGTACACTCTACTCTGCCTAAAGACCCAGGGGAATTTGAGAATCTGGGGCCCCACACCTTTTCCCATCAGAGGGAGAAGGAAGAGGCACTCACTTAAGCTATTTCGCCCATCTCTTCCACGAAGTAAACAAGTTATCATTGCCACATGCCCACAGCTCCTTTCCACAGGAAAGGAAGAGAAATGCCTCGTCTCTTGGTGGTGGTTAGGAGAAAAGAGTCAACACAAGTAAATACTAAATCAAAATTCTCTCAAATCATCATGTACTTTGTTTAGGTTTATGTTGTTATGAAGGGCACATCTTGAAGCACTTACTCTCTTTCCTTGGTTGTTCTTATTAACTGCTATGGTGACTTATTTGTATCATGTCTTTTTTACTCAACCAGACCCACTGTGATGGGATGTGTCCACCACACACCTGAGGAACTGAAAGATGGGCTAAAATCACATCTCTGCAATAGGACCACAACCACCACCTGTTATTGCAAGGGTGTGGAAGGGGGAAAAGTGAAGTCTGCTGTGGAGGATCAGTGACTCTCTCTGATTAAAAAGAAAGGAGAGAGATGGGCTCATGGAAAAGTAAAGACTGCTTTAGGGCTGGCAACTCTGAATTTGTAGGAAACCTCGGCACTCTTGGGACAGATGAGTTAAGTCTGGCCCTGTTTCTCTCATGTTTCCTGTTCTTATCCTTGTAACAAATTATCACTGTCTATGGAGTCTAATCTAGTTACCCGTTAACTTTTATTTCCTGGCCTTTCGTGCCTTGGCATCCCCTGATGCCCAAGTGAAGGGAATTGAAGATTTCCTGAGTAGGGACTTCAAAATTTGTCCCCAGCTTATATACTTGCTTTTATAACTTACATGGGATGACATACCTGAGCTAATCAAAATCCTTCATGTATATGGTTGTACTGTACATCAAAATTGCAAACAAGTTTGCACACAGCTCATGTTTTCATAGGGAAGCATATTGATTCTGACTTATGCTAGGAAATCTTAATTTCTTGTTTGAGTTCTCCCAGTGTCCCTTTCAATTGTTATGGGTGAGGCAAATTGGCATCTAGACCATAAAAATGACTACTTAGTCATAATACCAGATGATAAGGGCCTTCATAAAGGTTTCCCCAGGCTCAATGTGCAATCATTGGTGCATATGTTTCACCCTTCCTCTAACTGCTCAGTATAGTGCAACAGTGAAATGTGTCATCATCTTAAACTAACATATAATTAAATTAGTGTGCCTGCCAGAAGTAACAGATTTCAAAGTAAGATCAAAAATATAAATAGTAATATTATGCAAATTGCTTCTAAGGCAGTAAAGTAACATGCACAAAAACAATATATTTGTATGGCAACTCCAGTATCCTTTCTAAAAAGCAAAATTGCATGGCATTGATTTATTCATTTTATGAATGTGTAGTTGCATTGCCTTAGGGAAAAAATTGCCCTTTTGTGCTGGGTGCTTCCACAGCAGACAGGTATCTGCATGAGAGCTGAGGATGATATTCAAGGCAGGGGTTATGAGATCTGTGATTATATGGATGCAGTGACCCTAGCAGCTTGCAAAGTAGCTGGGATTGCTAGCCACTCTTAAGAGTTGATTTAAAGAATTGTCATAGGAAACCATTTGCAGTGCACAGCAAGTTTGTATGGGTCCTACAAAACCTCAGGAACTATGATACATGTTCTTGACAGCCATCTACTGACACCTTATCTATTAACTATTTACATATACGCAGACACAGTCACTCCTATAATAGCTACTGTTGTTGTTTTCATCTAGTGTAGTGGCTTTGGGAAGGTATATTGAGTGACGCAGTTATACCACTCTAACCCTTGGTGTAGACAGCACAATATTGATGTGAGGGCTTCTCTCTCATGGAGGTGGATTAACTAAGCCAATAGGAGAAGTTCTCCTGTCAGTGTAGTAGTGTCTTCACTGAAGTCCTACAGCTGCCGTAGCGTTTTAATTATAGACCTGCCCTCAGCTTGGCTATTCCCTAACTTTTAAAAACTTCCTTTTGCAACCATAACCTGCTCTTACTGTGTAGTGGGCTTTTCTTTTTAAGGAATTGTGCAGTACGTGCGACCATTCAATATGTGCGTGAAGTGAAAGTCATGCCATACACCTGCTTTTCTTTTTTTACAAGCTGTACCTTGTGTGGTGCCCAATAATTCTGAGGCCAGAGACCCTCTCTAGTCATTGAAGCATTTCCCAACTGTTGGTACATATCAGCACATGCACTTCTGCAGCAGCACCCCTCCCCCAGACTTTCTGCCTGGAAAGCTAAGCTACTTAAATATACAGTTCCTGATAAAATACTATGAAACAACGAGATTTCGGGATGGCATAGCCTACGTGATCTGAAATCCAGATGCACAACATGCTCTCCACTTCATTATGGTGTATGGCTCATACCACTGAACTATATAAGCAATTTCCATTTTGCTGTTGATTTGCACATGCTGTTATAAAAGAGTTAACATAAAATGAACTATTTTTTTTGTTATAGGTATCTGAAGAGGATGTGTGTGGGGAGGAGAGTAAGTGTGCCACGAAAAGAGGACCCCAACCATGAGGGAGGGTCATGGAAAAGAACAAAAGAAGGAAGGTGAGAAGCCTTAAGTTTACTACACCCACCTCAGTTTCAACTCAACAGCTTCATTATTTAACATTCTGTACTGCTGATGCACTCCATTTAAACATGCAGACTGAATTACACTCCTGGGAAACAAAACATGAGGCTGCCCCCTAAGGGACTGTCACAAAGCATCAATATCAGCATAGTTAAGTTAGGGATCATCTAACAATTACAATACTCCAAACAATAAAAATTCGTTCATAATACTGCTACTTAGCTTTTAGATAGCACTGTTCATCTATCTCTCTCAAAATGTGTACAAAAAGTGGCAGGTATTTTTATCCCCCTTTAGCAGATTTGGAAAATGAAACCGTGCAGGGAATAAAAATGTTGGCTTGGTATGTGGCAGGAAAGATGCAAGATCAGGCCTTCGGAGTACAGTTTTTCCCCTGTTATAATAAGTGACAGTGCTGGAATAGGCTGCAGGGTTGGTCAGCCAACTGCTGTCACTCCATCCCTTCAATGGAGATTGGCTGTTGACCACATTTGGCAACTCTGCTCAGTCTGGTTTTAAATTGTGCTCTCTGCCCTAGCCTTAGATCAATAAAAACCTTCTCTTTGTTGGAGCTGACTATGAAAATTAATAATGTAATCAGTGCAGTATATCATTATATTTACTTTTACATGCCTCCCTCCCCTCCCCGATTTTAAATTTTCATCATGCCACAGAAGCTTCTATTGACAATTCATTACTATGCTGTAGGAGCTGTTGGGGCGAAACTGGAGGGCTTGGTATCCAGGTAGGGAACATTTAGGGCTGTACTCAACTGAGTAGGCAGGGGAGATAATTTTTGCCTTTTTGTAACTCTGTGGTTGAGTGGCTTTTAGCAATGAGCAGGAGATGTTTCTCTTCCTCTTCACTGACTCTGCTCACAAGGTGAAGATTTGAAATGCTTGGTGCATGGAGGTGGAATATGAAGTCATACTTCCTCTCATACCAGCTCTTGACAACAAGCAGCTTCTCCACTGCCCTTTGGCTGAATCTCTGCCAGTAAATCTAAAAGTAATGGAAAAATATATTAGCTGAATATTTCTGTTAAAATGATCCACAGTTAAATAGTGGACAACGTTGAAATGACAAATGCTATCCCCAGGCTTCAGAGCTTGCACCTGTCCTAGAGCTGTTGTTTCAGGCTCTTTGGGACACTCACCATCATTTTGTACCCTATTATTATTTTGAAGGCTTTTTTTCCATAACCATAGAAATGTAGTTTTTTAGATGAAAGTAACTTCAGCTGCACTATTATGTGGCAAATTGTGTGGCTGCAGAAACATGGACTACATAATACTCAGTCCATAATGTACAATTTTGTCTGTTTTATACAGGTAATTATTTGTATTGTGGTAGTGCTTAGGACCCCCAGTCATGGACCAGGGACCCATTGTGCTAGGTGCTGTACAAACACAACAAAAAAGATGTTATTGGCCCCAGAGAACTTACAAAATAAGATGTAAACAGTACTGGGAGACTGGATGATTCAAGGAAATAGTGTTGGACTAGGTAGGTCCAGCGCTATCTAATCCAGGATAATAACCAATGATCTATGTGAAATGAATGTGTGATCTTAGTACAGTTCCAGGTGCAAAAAGAACCACATAGTAAAAAATCAACACATTAGCTGGCACTGAGTTTGACCTTTTTTAAAATCAGAGATACTTTGAATTTGTTTTAAGACACACAAGCTAATTAATAGGACTTTTGGTTGTGTATTGAAACTGACTTACTGAACTCTGAGATTTGCCTCTCACTATTATTTTATTAATTACCACAGGCAACGGTTGCCCAAAAGCAAATATTTAACTTATACAAAATGTTGATTTATAAGCATAAATGGATACTAGGTTAGACACAGCATTCAGAACAGAAATGATTTATATAGAATGTAATTATGGGTCATCGGGGATGAAATCTGATACTAAGCTTTTGTTGAGGGGCAGGAACTAGCTATGAGGGAATAGTCTGTGAATCATAAATGGTAAATCAACATGATTTTTTCTAATTGGTCCAACAAATACAACAGCTGATTTTGTGTGTATGTGCTTATATCTGATACTTCATTGTAGTATGTTTGGTCTGGATATGCAAAAGCAAATTGGATACTGAGCTCACCAAGTTGCTTTTTTGAGAGAGAGGTTAGCACTTCCTCTGTTTTATCCACTTCAAACAAATATTTTAGATTTGGGCTAGATCCTACACTGGTGTAAATCTGTATAATTTCCTTGACTTTATGGATCTACACCAATTTACACCTGCTGAGTATCTGATCCAATAATTATGACATAAGAATTTGAGCTGTAAAAAAACCACAAATAACCATATTTCCGTTAAAATGATCAATAGCTATATAGTGGACAATGTTGAAATGTAAAATGCTATCCCCAGGTTTCAGAGTTTGCATCTGTCCTAGAGCTGTTTCAGGCTCTTTGGGACACTGTATCTATTTGTACCTGAATATTTGGAAGGTTATTTTTCACAGTAATCAGTCACTAAAAGTTGCATAAATAAGTGAGGTTGATTAAAGGCATAACTGTGATGGTTAAGCCATAGAAGAAAGCGCTTCTTCAGTATTCATGAGTTCAGCATGCTACTTGGTTTCCAGTGTTCATAAATCCAGGGTCCTGATCAGGAGAGAAGACATTTAAAAATAAACAAACAAAAAAAAACTTCTAACTTAAAGCACTGAGAATAGAAAAGAAATAAATATGTTGCCACAGCAATTGACAATAATATGTAAATTGTGCTGGGGACTTCATGCTTCAACTTTTAGTCAGGATTAGAATGTCTGGGCTCTTGTTATTTATATTCTTTAAAGCTCACTTTGGACCCAGTCCCGCAAGGTGCTGAGCCCCCTGAACTCCCAGTGAGGGTGTTCAGTACTCTGTAGGACTATGCTCCTTCTGAGCAGTTGTGACTTGTAGTAAGAAACAAGACACTGTAATATTTGGATTTCTGAAAAGCAGCAGAGTATTATAGAAATGTCAGGTCAGAATTGAAAACAGCTATGGCCATAAGCAGTACAACCTGTATTGGTCACCGCCAAGTGCTCGGTGGCAGTTAATTAACCCCAAAACCTCAGTAAGTGCCAGTGGCTTTAGGTGGATGAACGCCTGAGGAGGGTAGTGGAACCCTTGATGGACGAAATGCCATCAAAAAGCGGATGAGTAAATTCACTCAGTGTTTTTGCCAACAGATTGGGCACTTCAGCTGTGGCTAATAACCAATATAGGAGTGGAGCTCCAAAAAGCAGGCAGATGGAAGAACTCCTCTGTGCTGGCAACTCATGCAGCATAACTGGTTCCAAATGTATCAACTCTCATCCTTCCTTTGATCCAAACCAGCAAAGTCGAGAGGGGGACACTGACAGATGGGCAAAGCAGCACCTCCATATCAACTGCCCAGGCTATTGCTGCCGCATCACATGGAGAGGACATTACATCCTTGCTGGCAGCATGCACACAACACGGAAGGTCCCAGTTACAGGTTATAAGTCTCCCTTGATTCTCATAGAGGAGGGAGCCAAGGGTCACCTTCAATGGGGGGAGGAATCATTGCATTACATTGGTCAGCCACTGCCTGCCACAAAGCTGGGCAGCCCCTGGACATTTAGGTGCTGACCCACCATGATCGGTCTGCCTCATGGGGTGCGTGGGGCTAGACAAAAAGTTGAAAGACAGACAGAAACCTGGCAAAAATAGGAAACCAAGAACTTTCCTGCTTCGAAGCGGGGATGTCAGGTCCATGTATCTGGGATTGATAGACTATGACCTACAATACACTAGCAGCATATGGAAGTCAGCCTTGATAAACTGTGAGCTGTACAAACTCAATGTTGACATTGTAGCACTCCAGGAAACAAGACTTGCAGATGCTGGTTCTGTCCAAGAGGCCAATTATACCTTCTTTTGGCAAGGTAATAGCAATGAAGAAAATTGTCTGTGTGGTATCAGTTTCGCTGTGAGAAACAAGTGGGTAAAGCTCCTAGAAACACCCATTGGGAACTCGGAGCATATCATTTAAACTTCAGACGACCATCGGCTCTGTGAACATCATTAGTGGTTATGCACCAACACTCAATCTAGCCCCGAAGGAGAAGGATACATTTTATGACTCTCCATCAAGTCGTCAAAAGAATACCATCAACTTGAGCAACTTTTCCTCCTCAGTGAGTTCAATGCAAGAGTTGTCGCAGACAACAACTCATGGCCAGATTGCCTAGGACATTTTGGCATTGGCAAGATGAATGAGAACGGCCAACAACTTCTTGAATTCTGCGCCCAAAACCAAATATGCATTATCAATTCATATTTTACAGGAAAAGATTGCCCCAAAGTGTCATGGCAACATCCATGATCCAGTCCCTGGCACCAATGAGATCTTGTTATTGGGGGGAAGACCTATCTTAGTGGAGAACACTCGCACATTCTACAGTGCTGATTTGTGACACTGACCATTCCTTGATTATTAGCAAAGTGAAGATTACAGCCAAGAAACTACATAGAGCAAAACCTAGGAGCAAGCCCAAAATCAATGCTATAAACATCAAAAACCAGAGGAAATGCCAGGAGTTTGCAAAGGCTTTTGAATTTAGCATGCACTACCAGAGAAGGCAGAGGAATTCTGTGAAGATTTAAGAACAACAATCCATGAAACAACTTTAGCTACATTCGGGGAAAACTGATCATGAAAACAGGACTGGTTTGAAGAAAATGAATGGAACTATTACCTCTCATGAAGATTAAGAACACAGCCTATCTGGAACACAACAAGAAGCCAATGGAGAGCACCAAATGAGACTTTGACATGCAAAAACCGAGGTACAGCGAGCAAGCAGATGCTGTGCAAATCATTACTGGACCAAGCTCTGTGAAGAGAGAGAGAGCTTCAGACACAGGAAACCTCAAAGTCATGTATGACTGTCTGAAGAAAGCTCTAGGCCCCACTGTCAAAAAGATTGCCCTTCTCAAATTGCACAGCGGTGAAATCATTACAGATAAAAGCAAGGAGTTGTCTCATTGGGTTTAACACTATTCAGAGCTATATGCACAAGAAAGAAACATCACCAGAGAAGCACTGGACCAAATACCAACTCTACAGGTTATACCAGAGCTAGATGTGGAGCCCACTGTAGAAGAGCTAAGCAAGGCCATTGATTTGCTATCAAGTGGCAAGGCTCCTGGAAAAGAAGCATCCCAGCAGAAATCCTCAAGTGCAGGAAAGACAGCCTATTACCATATCTTCATCAGCTGCTACTTAAATGCTGGAAAGAAGGCAAGGTACCACAAGAGATGCATGATGCAAACATCATCACTCTATATGAAAATAAAGGCAAAAAGGGCAACTGCAACAACTACAGGGTGCTACTAAGTGTTTCAGGAAAAGTTTTCGCAAAAAGCTTAGTGCACTACAGCAGCTGGCGAATTCAGGGCTGGAAGATCACCTATAGACATATTTTCTCTGCGTCAACTCCAAGAAAAGTGCAGAGAGCAAAACCGACCATTGTACATCACCTTTGTGGACCTAACCAAAGTATCCGACACAATCAGCAGAGAAGGTCTATTTGCAATATTAGAAAAGATAAGATGCTCACCAGCCCTGTTAAAGTGTTATACATTCATTCCACGACAACATGAGAGCAACTGTCCAGTTTGATGGGTCCACTTCAGACAGCTTTGAGATGTGGAGTGGAGCAAAGATGTGATCTTGCCCCCATGCTCTTTGGAATTTTCTCTGTTCTCCTGAACTGTGTGTTTAAGGGCATGAAAGATCTACTACAAGAAATCATGGACTGTCTTTCAAGTGCCTGTCAGGCATTTGCTCTCATCGTCAGCATTAAGAAAACTCTTGTATTAGGACAAGATCCTTCAATCATCTTAAATGCAAACTAGCTAGAAGTAGTCCAAAAGTCCAGCTACTTAGGTTCTACAGTGACCACCAACCTCTCACTGGATAAAGAACTAAATGTTCTGGAAAGGCCGCCACCACCTTTAGCAGACTAAGTGGAAGTTAAATCCTAATGAGGAAAATAGAAAGGAGCATAAACTCTGCCAAAAAAGAATTTGAAGTACAGCTAGCCAAAGATTAAAAGTAATAGCAATTTTTTTAAGTACATCAGAAGCAGGAAGCCTGCTAAACAACCAGTGGGGCCACTGGATGATCAAGCAACTAAAGGAGCTCTCGAGGATGATAAGGCCATTGCGGAGAAACTAAATGAATTCTTTGCATCAGTCTTCATGGTTGAGGATGTGAGGGAGATTCCCAAACCTGAGCCATTTTTTAGGTGACAAGTCTGAGGAACTGTCCCAGACTGAGGTGTCATTAGAAGAGGTTTTGGAACAAATTGATAAAATAAACAGTTAAGTCACCAGGACCAGATGGTATTCACCCAAGAGTTCTGAAGGAACTCAAATGTGAAATTGCAGGACTACTAACTAGTCTGTAACCTATCATTTAAATCAGCTTCTGTACCAAATGACTGCAGGATAACTAATATGACGCCATTTTTTAAAAAGGGTTCTGGAGGTGAAACCAGCAATGACAGGTCAGTAAGCCTGATTTCAGTCCCAGGCAAAGTGGTTGAAACTATAGTAAAGAATAAAATTGTCAGACACATAGATGAACATAATTTATTGGGGAATAGTCAGTATGGTTTTTGTAAAGGGAAATCATACCTCACCAATCTATTAGAATGCTTTGGGGGGACAACAAGCATGTGGACAAGGGGGACCCAGTGGATATAGTGTATTTAGATTTTCAGAATGCCTTTGACAAGGTTCCTCACTAAAGGCTCTTAAGCAAAGTAAGCACTCATGGGATAAGAGGGAAAGTTCTCTCACATATTGGTAACTGGTTAAAAGGTAGGAATAAATGGTCAGTTTTCAGAATGGAGGTAAATAGTGGTGTCCCCAGGGGTCTGAAATGGGCCCAGTCCTATTTAACATATTCATAAATGATCTGGAAAAAAGGGTAAACAGTGAGGTGACAAAATTTGCAGATGATACAAAACTACTCATGATAGTTAAGTCCCAGGCAGACTGCGAAGAGCTACAAAAGGATTTCTCAAAACTGGATGACTGGGCAACAAAATGGCAGATGAAATTCAATGTTGATAAATGCAAAGTAATGCACATTGGAAAACATAATCCCAACTATACATATAAAATGACAGGGTCTAAAATAGCTGTTACCACTCAAGAAAGAGCTCTTGGAGTCATTGTGGATAGTTCTCTGGAAACATCCATTCAATGTGCAGTGGCAGTCAAAAAAGTGAACAGAATATTGGGAATCATTAAGAAAGGGAAGAACAGGAGGACTTGTGGCACCTTAGAGACTAACAAATTTATTAGAGCATAAGCTTTCGTGGACTACAGCCCACTTCTTCGGATGCATATAGAATGGAACATATATTGAGGAGATATATATACACACATACAGAGAGCATAAACAGGTGGGAGTTGTCTTACCGCCTCTGAGAGGCCAATTAATTAAGAGAAAAAAAACTTTTGAAGTGATAATCAAGCTAGCCCAGTACAGACAGTTAGATAACAAGTGTGAGAATACTTACAAGGGGAGATAGATTCAATGATTGTAATGGCTCAACCATTCCCAGTCCTTATTCAAACCGGAGTTGATTGTGTCTAGTTTGCATATCAATTCTAGCTCAGCAGTTTCAACTGCTGAGCTAGAATTGATATGCAAACTAGACACAATCAACTCCGGTTTGAATAAGGACTGGGAATGGTTGAGCCATTACAATCATTGAATCTATCTCCCCTTGTAAGTATTCTCACACTTGTTATCTAACTGTCTGTACTGGGCTAGCTTGATTATCACTTCAAAAGTTTTTTTTCTCTTAATTAATTGGCCTCTCAGAGGCGGTAAGACAACTCCCACCTGTTTATGCTCTCTGTATGTGTGTATATATATCTCCTCAATATATGTTCCATTCTATATGCATCCGAAGAAGTGGGCTGTAGTCCACGAAAGCTTATGCTCTAATAAATTTGTTAGTCTCTAAGGTGCCACAAGTCCTCCTGTTCTTCTTTTTGCGGATACAGACTAACACGGCTGCTACTCTGAAACCTTTCATTAAGAAAGGGATAGATAATAAAACAGAAAATATCATATTGCCTCTATATAAATCCCTGGTATGCCCACATCTTGACTACTGTGTGTAGATGTGGTCACCCAATCTCAAAAAAGATGTATTGGAATTGAAAAAGGTTCAGAAAAGGGCAACAAAAATGATTAGGGGTATGGAATGGCTGCCGTGTGATGAGAGATTAATAAGACTGGGGCTTTTCAGCTTGGAAAAGAGACGACTAAGGGGGGATATGATAGAGGTCTATAAAATCATGACTGGTGTGGAAAAAATAAATAAGGAAGTGTTATTTACTACTTCTCATAACACAAGAACTAGGGGTCACCAAATGAAATTAATAGGCAGGAGGTTTAAAACAAAAGAAAGCATTTTTTCACACAACGCACAGTCAACCTGTGAAACTCCTTGCCAGAGGATGTTGTGAAGGCCAAGACTATAACAGGGTTGAAAAAAGAAGTAGATAAATTCATGGAGGATAGGTCCATTAATGGCTATTAGCCAGGATGGGCAGGGATGGTGTCCCTAACCTCTGTTTGCCACAAGCTGGGAATGGGAGACAGAGAATGGATAACTTAATGATTACTTGTTCTGTTCATTCCCTCTGGGGCACCTGGTACTGGCCACTCTCGGAAGACAGGATACTGGGCTAGATGGACCTTTGGTCTGACCCAGTATGGCCGTTCTTATGTTCTAAAAGATCATGCAACAACTCAAAGCTTACTATCAAGACCAAAATGCTAGTGTACCAATTTTACATTCTCAGCACACTCATGTTTGGTGGGGAAACATGGACAATTTATGCTCATCAGGAGAAAAGATTAAACAGTTTCCACCTATATTTATGCTACATACTCAACAGCAAATGGCAAGATAAAGTTACCAACACAGAGGTTTTTCAAAGGGCAAATTTACCAGATATGACCACTCTGCTCGAGCAAAGATGACTGCGTTAGGTGGGCCATCTGATTAGGTTGAAAGATGGATGCATGCCCAAGGACATGCTATACAGGGAGCTATCAGAGGGAACAAGAACAGGACAGGACATCCCAAGCTTCACTATAAAGACACATGCAAGCAAGATATGAAATTATTTGGAATCAATCCTAACCAATGGGAAATCTTGGCAAGTGATCTTAACAAGTGGCGCCATCATCCCCATCAGGGCATTAAAGTCCATGACAGGAGCTGGCTCCTACAGCTTGAAGAGAAAAGAGCCCATAGGAAGCAAGCAATTCCCAACCAGGACACATACATTTGCAACTGCCCAGGGTCATGCAAATCTCAGATTGGACTATTCAAATCATATGAGACATTGCAAACCTTCTACACTATAGGCTGCAATTCCCACCATCTCTCGCAGACAAAGGATCCCAACAAATGATAAAAATAGAACTTCCCATACTAGACTAAATCAATATAGAGTTGGACAAGAATTTTTTGATTAAACTATTTGTGTTGGAAAATGTCAGTTCATCAAAACCTTTTCTGCAGGAACATACCAGGTTTGACAAATATTTCATCAAGACGTTTCTCAGGTGGAATTTCTAATAGAGACTGAGGGACTCTAGAATATGGAATAGCCTTGCAGATCGGCCACCTATCTGGGCATAAATCCCTGCTGTAAATCAGGCAGAGCAGGGACTTGTACCAAGGGTCTCCCGTATCTGAGGTGAGTGCCCTAACCACCAGGATATTGGCTCTCTCTCACCTTGGTTTTTCATCAAAAATGGGAATTAATTCAGAGGAGTCCTATGGATCTTTGTTATACAGGAGGTCAAAGTAGATAATTACAGGGGTCCCTTCTGTCCTTATATCAACATTGTTTCTTTGAAGATTTCTGGAGCCTCTAGTATTTGGAGCAGGAATGGAAACTTGGCAAGGAGGATTTCCTTGATGTCTGTCTTGGGGTCAGCAAAAATCCACCCAGATTTTCAAAGCATTACAATTCAGATAAACTACCATTTGCATATGCTCGGTAGAGGATGTTAGAAGCTGCTAAAAATCTCTGAACGTTGCAGCTGTACTGAGCTGGCTGCAGCACCACAGATGCAGATCTACATTTCCAAACGGGATTGATGCAGCACAGCAGTAGCAGTGTTTAATTTGCACTATGAGACTCCATTTAAATTCAATACCCAGGAAGGAGAATGAAAGAGGCAAAGGGTATGAAGAAGAGAAAAGATGTTCTCTTCTGGTTAAGGCATTACACTGGGATGAAGGGAGATGCATTCTATTCCTGGCTCTACCACTGATGGCCTTTGTGACATTAGGCAAAACTGTATCATAATACGTGTGTGCAAGGGTGCCAAATTAAAATTGCCCCTGCAACCTTAAATCTGTCACTTCCTAACTTTTGAGGCTTTGATTTTGTAACCTTAACATTCTTTTAATGTAGTTCTTTGCATGAAATACATTGTCACTTTGCTTTTCTACCTCTGTTGCAACTGAATTTTTCATTCTTTTTGTTTCCTCTTGTATAGTACACTCTTAACAGATAGCTATGGTATTCCTTGTACCTTTAAGAAAAGGAATGCAAACTTCTCTATTCCGATGCAAGAGGTATGAAAAGATTCTATTTCGCTCACTCAAAGCAAAGACAGGGAGGCATTCAAATTGACTGTGAAAAAATAAATAGTGCTGAAGAACACCTGCACACTCCCACACCATGCAGCCTCTCATTTTGATGCTATTAGGGAAAGGGACTGCAATGCAGTTTAGACAGAAAATAGCTGTATATTACTTTCTGAACCTGGAAACGTTTTAGCTGGGGGGAAGCAAATCAAGAAGGAAGAAAGTGGGATCCAGTAAAGTTTTCTACTTGGCCAAAATCTGTCACCAGCACCACCAGAAAGGAGTGGAAGAATGAAGCCCTCAGCATTGGTTTTTATGCATTCTTGGGCCAGTGGGTACTCCCCTCTAGGAATGTCTTAGAAACAGCACACTTTTCCTGCGTTCCTTAAAGTGCACATACAGTAAGATCTCCTCTATCGCTAGTACTCAGCAACACAACCAGATTGTAGAATCATGGTCACCTTTGCTGTCCGTGTCTCTTGGGACTGGATCCTTTGGTAACTCTGCTCTGGAAATCTCTAGGCCAAATTCTGCTTTTACTTGCACTGGTGCAACACCACTGAAGTTAATGTGGTATAGGGTGACCAGATGTCCCAATTTTATAGGGAGAGTCCCAATGTTTGGGTCTTTTTCTTATATAGGGTCCTATTACCCCCCCCCACACACACACCCTCTGTCCCGATTTTTCACACTTGCTGTCTGGTCACCCTAGTGTGGTACCACCATTATATAGAAAGTTGGACAGTAAAAAGACAAGACAAACCTGTTCTTTTTGTCTGCCTATCATTCTTTATTTCTGTACCTGTAGCTCTGTTTCTAATTTTTTCCCTCTTCTAGAGCCTAATTATGCTCCCAAAGAAAGAAACGGCAAAAATGTGTGTATCCTACATTGTCTTCTCTCTATACTCTCCCCCAATCATCTGTGTTTATCAAATGGCACCGACTCTTTTCATTTACCACATTTCTTTCAGGCACTGCCTTTTCTACATTTACACATCAACCCTCCCCATCTGGTAACAAGTATGAGCAGCATCTTAGAATCCTATCACCCAGTATTTTTAAATGAGTTGAGTTAATGGAGCATGCATCATTTTCAAAGTTTGCTATCATAAGTACATAGTGAATGCAAGACGAAGCAGATTTGAAATTATATTCAAGCATTTATACCTCCCTAATGATCCCCAGTTGGTTCTTTACTCATCTAATACATTCAACAAATCTTTTCTCCTCTACTCATTCTGTGTGCATGTGTGTGAGTGTGAGAGAGATGCATATGCACCAAATTAGGAGAGAAGGAAATATATGTAAATTTATATCCTTCCTTATGTGTGGGAAAGAGCTTAGGAAACTCTCTATTCAGGACTGACATATATATTGTTGGACTGGGTACTGAATTTTGCATGTATGTTACGTACCATTATTTTCAATTTATATAATGCCAGTTTCATTTTCATTCTCCAAGAAGGTAATTGTAAACAATGTGTTTCAGTAATTGCTAAAGTCTGCCCCTCTATTCCTCTCCAAAATGTTCCTTTTAAATACCTTTTAGATACTGGGGTCTACATTTGATCAGTCCTAATTACCTTATACACTGGATATACATTTATAACAGCTTAGTTTACGTTCTACTTTTCCTGAGTCAGGTGAGTTGTCTTAAAGGTGTTAATATGACCCTGTCACTGTACAATACTACACAGTTAAATGTAGTTTTAAAGCTTTAAGTATAGTGACCTCGGTCTGCTTAGTCCAATTGCGCAAACACTTGAGAATTTAGGCTAAATTCTGGAAATGTATTGATCAGGATACAAAGGAGAAAAAGAATCAGAATAAGACATAAGTACTTTGGGGGGGGGAAATTGAGTGATTATGCAGAACAAACTTAATCAAAACCATCAAAGTCCCTTTTTCAGAGAGAGGATATTAGTTAGAGATCTTATTCTGTCAGATAATCCTCCTTCATAGGGAGGAAAGATTAGTTCCGTTGTTCAATTCTATGGTATAAATAATGGCCACTTTTCTGGCTTCTGACAAAACAGATGGGAAAAGGACAGGGGGAAAGAGAGACGATAGTAAAGGTGGGCTAAATGTTGCTCTTGATGATGATCTGAGGATAGCAGTTAGCTAGTCAATCATGGACAAATGCTCTGGATTGGTAGGTTGGCCACGACAGTTGTTCTTTCCTTAGGCCTTGGCTACACTGGCAATTCACAGCGCTGCACTTGCTGCGCTCAGGGGTGTGAAAAAACACCCCCCCTGAGCGCAGCGAGTGCAGCGCTGAAAAGCGCCAGTGTAATCAGCGCCTGCAGCGCTGCAAGCTATTCCCCTCGGAGAGGTGGAGTCCTTGCTGTGCTGGTTACCTTCTTCCTGTAAGGTACCTTCTTCCTGTAAGGTATCCACAAGTGTAGCCAAGGCCTAAGTGATTGTCCAAGTAGCAGTATAACCCTTTCTGAAAAATGGATAGCCCTAGTGTCCAAGTGCGTGCTATTTATTGTTGAGCACCTAATAGTTGTTGCATTTGTTCAGAGTCTCCCCACTTCTGTCATCTAACAAACTCATTTTGTAAAGCCTTTGGGGATAACTTGAAAGGTATTGTATAAAACCCAATTCTGTTCTGTTAATGCTGATCTTGTTTTTCCTGCTTACAAGAGCTTTCAATTATTTAGTGATTTAAAATCAACCTAAAGTCCAACACTTTGGAGAATTTCACTATCAAGTTTTCAGAGATATATTATTGAGACACTGCTGCTCACAGTGCTGGCCTTCACCCTGTCCAGTTCCTTTGTTGTTCAGCATGTATAGCTGTAACTTTCATTTCCTTCTGTCTGTCTGTAATGAGTTCACACTTCTGCTCTTGCTCTTACTCTCTTCCTGGAATCACATCCCTGTGTATTGTGTGTAGTGTTTGTTTCTATATAACCACCTTCGTTATAGTGCCTACTTAAGCAGGTTTAGGCTTTTTCATTTCTTCCTGTAAGGTATGAATCAAATAAAAATACTCCAAGTGTGGGTTGATTCTATGTTTGTGTAACCCTTCTGCCCACCTAAGTTGGTGCAACAAGGGCCGGGTTCTGTATCTAAGGGTTCCATTTCAATAATGCAATGCAAAACCATCTCGAGCCCCCACCCAGTGACCTGGGACAATTACATACCACCCCCTGGGTGCCTCTAAGAGGCAATACTTCCCGTCTCGCAAGCACGGAGTCTGAGTGTAGCAGAAAATGTTTAATAACATGAGGTAAACGACATCAGCATTAAATTGGAAAAACACCACAAACAGGATTCATAACACAAACAATGAGCAAAAGACCCACCCCAGCAAATTGGGCTGTGTCCTTTCCCTTTGGATCTTGAATCCAGCAATCCAAAAATCACCCAGAGTCCCCAAAGTCCAACACCCCCAAAGTCTCTGCCCCTGGTCAGTGCAGCCCCAGACTAAAAGGGGGGCACGCAGGTTGTTAAGGGGCACCTTATGTGATCCAAGGCAGGCCGGCCGTCTCTCCGTGGGGTTCCGCCGCAGTCTTCACCACGAGCCAGTCCACTTCCTGCCGTCCCACGAACTGCTCTGCTCTACGAGCTGCTCCGCTCCACTCACCGACCTGTGAGCCACTCCAGCTGTCCCCGCAAACAGCTCCGCTCGCCGTTCCTTGGGCCGCTCCAACCATCCCCGCAAGGCTCCACACTGCTCGCTGCTCCTCCAGTCATCCCCGCAAATTGCTCTGCCAGCTGCTTAGCAATATAGCTTCAGGCTCCCTGAACACAGCACTCAGTGATCTCAGCTCTTAATAACTTTAGCTCTTTTGTGATTTCAGCTCATAGTAGGGGAGCTCGAGTGCTGGCGCACCATTGGTCCAAAGTGAATTCAGCTCAGCAGCCTGTAACTAGACTCCTAATGGAATCAAAGTTAGCTCTGACATTCAACAGTGGGGGGTGATGGGGGAAGAGGGGGAGAGAGAGAGAGAAGGTGGTGCAATTGGTGTTTCAAGCCCTCAAAGGGGGGCCCATACTATCAGGTACAAATACCAGTCCCCCATCCTCTCTGAATGCACTGGGTTTTGTAACCCATGCCCCTTGTCAAGCAAGTGCTACTTAGGTAATAGTGAGTCCTTCTGTCATACAACAGTTCTACTGGCCTTGATTCATAGAATCAGGGTAACAAAACTTTATTCTTCCTGCCCCAATAACAGAGAAACTGGGGATCCCACACCAGACAAAGTAACCACTTTCAGTTGCTGTTGTTTCATGCCAGGCGAGTGGGTGTGCCTATGCAAACAAGATCAGCCCCTGGAGTTCTTTTCCACACTCGCCATAATTCACCACCAGATGTCAGGGTAGAGCTCATCCTGACTCTGCTTACATCTGCAAACCAAAAACGACTGAAGTCTTACAAAATGAAAGCTACCCTCAGCTTGTCCCAGTTCTACTCCAAAGGTAAAATATAGATTAGCAGCCAGATTGAATGAAAGCACTGTGATCTAGATACAGTGACTCAAAAATGTTGCCTGAAACAGCAGCTGACATTAGGCAATATGCCAAACACTGTTACTGATAGAAACAAATAATTCTGTCCTGAACAAATTGAAACTTGTGCATTACTACCTTGACAATGCCATCTGAATGAATCGAGCTAAACTGGAGGAGCAAGGAAAGACCATGAAATATCTGTGATAAGCATGAAAGCTGAACACTGAAATCCTATTGAATCTTTAATGACAGTGTGGAAATATTCTGAATGGAGATGCTAATTTAGCTTGTTGCTTAAATATAGTGAAGGAGCTCCTATTATTCAGTGTGTGTATGTCTAATTCATTGTAATCTGAGCAAACATTATAAAACTGATTTTATTGTGCTTTACTTCCTTCTCCAGTAAGGATTATACCTATAGCACTAATTAGAAGGGACATAATAGGGGGACTCACTGGGTCCACTGTCCTTAAATAATTCTTCTAGATGTGTTCTGGGGCGAGGGGAAAAGTCATTCAAAGCAAAAATGTTCATCAATTCAGTGAATACAAAGCTCTAGTAGCCAGATCCTCAGGTGCCTTTTGGTTACTTTGAGTCACACTGATGGAACAGAACAGCCATAAATCTAGTGGATTTGGCTACCTGAGGATTTTCCTTGTTGGTGTGAATTCTCAAGTGCTGTCTAGGAAATAGTGGTATGAGTGCGACTAAGGCAGGGCGGCAGAGGAAAGGGGCATCCATGTGCATAGGCAATCCCAGGCTGCTGGAACAGATCCTTCGGGCCGCAAGCAGCAATTTATAAAATAGATTAGCCTGAGATTGGCCTATTTTATGTCTTTGGCCAACTTGACAGGCAAACAGCCGGAAGATCTAGGATGGGGAGGTATAATCTCAAGGTGGCTTTGGACTACACCTCTACCTCGATATAACGCTGTCTTCGGGAGCCGAAAAATATTACCATGTTATAGGTGAAACTGCGTTATATTGAACTTGCTTTGATCCACTGGAGTGAGCAGCCCCACCCCCGCGGAGCACTGCTTTACCGCGTTAGATCCGAATTCGTGTTATATCGGGTCGCGTTATATCACGGTAGAGGTATATTACCTTGCTGTGCTGAGTACAGCTTGGATGCATTGTGAGATCTAAGTCTACGTTTATCCATTGTGAAAGCTGAGAATTAAGAATCTGATCTGAAGAGATGTTAAGCTGCATCAAAAGCTCCCATCGACTCCAGTGGGTATTGCTTCACTGAGCTGAAATTTGTGGAAGGTGTGTGAGCTTGGCACTTTTCAGGATCAGACCCCAAATTCACAAAGGTCAGGAAATTCAAAAGTTAAGGTTCCCACAAACACAAACTCATCAATATTTTGTATATAGCCTTTAGGATTGCTATTAGTGATGTTGTATTTAGAGGATAGAAGAGGGAACACAATTTGCTGCAGGAGGATGTTTCCTCAGTGAAGTCTTTGTCACTGGGTGAGCAATCCTTGACAACACCATCAAGCAATGATATACTGTAGATGAGTTGGAGCTTTGACACCAACAGCAATATCAGCAATGTCCTGAAACAGATCGATGTGAAGGCTGAAAATAAATGGCATGGGGATGATGCTGTATTTCGTCAGTGAGTCCACAAGAAAGCATGCTCCTGCCTTACTTACCTGAGCTACACTGTGGACTGGACAACTAACTAAAAATGGGTGTATGGTCTGTCCACTGAATTGGTTGAACTATTTGATCTGACAACTCCGTGTATTTATAGATCAATTCTATGTTCTCCATAAAAAGAACATGAGTGAGTGTAGAATCAGAGCCTTTCCCTTCATTGGGTTTCCTCACTGAGACTAAGGTATAGCTCTCAAATCAGAAGATGCCTGGAGTCAGAAGATGGGTCAGAAGATGCCTGGAGTCCTTTCCCCTCATTAGATGTCTTGTCTAATTATCCAAATCTTCCACAACCTCAGATGTAGAAAGCAAGATAATTTGTTAGGGAGTAACTGTTAGGAAGCAAGGCCTGCAACGCAGCCAGTCTCCAGGCAACCAGATGAGCATAGCTGGCATGGAGTAGGCTGCCAGATTGGCTACATCACCTGGTTGGTTGGAAGTCAGCAGACCAGCTCTTAAGCCTAGCAGCAATTCAGCTACTGCTCAAAGATTTTGCCCATGGTTGCAATAGCTCCTGCTTCTTCCCAGCCTTACCTCACTCCAGGTAACCCAATTCTGACTCTCAGCTCTGATTCTTGACCTCTAAGTTTGGCTGTTGCATCTGGCCTCTGACTCTGATTCTGACCCTATGCTCCAGTTCCTGGCTTCTGATTCTACCTGCGACCCTTGGCTCTGACCCTGGGCCCCAATTTCTGGCTACCAACTCCTGTTCTATCCACTGGGCTTGACTCCTACTCTGACCATTGGGCATGACTCCTGCTCCAACCACTAAGTACGACTGCTGGCATCCCTGTCATGTGACCATTACATCCTTGCCTGCTAGTCCTGGTGTAAGGCCACTGCTGTGCCCCCCGCCACACACACACAAAGCGATTGTTTTGGCCTACCAGAGGGGCTAGAAAGCAATACCCTTTCAGCATCCCAACACAGGCCCTCCTCATGACTAGTGGTGTGGCATTTAGGGAGGAAGGAAGAGGCCGTTGGGGAAAGGACATGGGACAGGATCTATGCAGCAGAGAGGACCTGGGTGCCACTATGCATACAGTCAGTTTCCTAGCATGTTTCAGCTCCAGAACAGACGAAAGACTAAAAGGAAGAAACTCTTGGAGAAAAACCAAAGAAAACTTTGAGCACCCTGGCCCTTCCAGGTTTCTCAGGGAAACATCACCAATGATTCCTATAGTGGTATAGTCAGTTCAAAGAAACTGCTGAATATGATTGTTCAGCCTGAAAAGCCATAACCAAGTGAGCTGTCTGCTGTTTTAGGAAGGTAGAAAGGTGGCATGACTGAGGCATCTTGGGAGTGGAATTCCAGGCATGAGTGGGATAAAAGAGTGGCTTCCTGGACTGGATATGATCTGTAAGGAAGTTGTGTGACTATAGTGGACAAATCTTGGGAGGCACTTTAGATATGAGACAGAACCAGTGGTTGCAAGGAGAAAAGAGACTAGGATAAATTTTGGATTGTTGCAGACCATCCCAGAGGTATTTTTAGAAGGATTGAGAGGATTGCTGTCACTGATCAGTTTTAAACAGACAAGATGGAGGCTGGGATTGAGATGCCAGAGGGAACCAGATGGCATAGCTCTGATCCTATTTTTTGTGCACCTAATACACAAATATCAGGCTCTATTTGTCCAGTGATGCTGAACTGCCATCAGAGGACTTTGAAAAGGAAAATAACTATATAATTTGCAAATCAACACTCCAACTTTGTTCTATAATTTGATTAACTTAAATCTCAGCTTTAAACAGAGTACAGCTATGGGGAATGAAAGAACTAGAGGGCCTTATTGATGATAATGCTGGAAAAGAATATTACTTCACTTTATATTTTCAGTCTAACAAGAATGACAGTTAAAGTCTATCACAAATATTTTTGTAGGAGACTGATTTAAAGTATAATTATCTGTGGTAAATAAAGAAGTTCATATATTAATTTGGAAGAAATATTCATGTGAATGAATAATTGGAGATGGTTTGATTTCCCAGGACTAGTTTAAAATAATTCTAGTGTACTAAATGTATTCAACTGGGTAAAACAAAAAGGGTAAACACCTTTCTTAGTCTAATGGAATACTAGCACCTGCAAATAGTAGTACTCAGATAATAATTGGAAACTTAGGCAACAAAATCCTGGGAATGTTAAGACCTAAAAATGGTCTTGGTAACAAGAATTGTAAAATTCAATACTTTAACTGTAACAATCATGGGTTTATTTTTTAATATTAAAGAGAGAATCTGTGTCTTGGAATAAAATGTTATGGGGTTGTTTGTTTCTATTATGGGTGCATTCAGAGTCCCCAACCTAGACCAACCATATCTCATCATTATGGTCCAAATCCTGATACTCTACAATAAGGAGCATGATACTCATAGTCCTTTATGAATCAGTGGGACTACACAAGGAGTAGCAGGCTGCTCAGCTGGAGGAAGGGCATCAGAATTTGTCCCTATATGAAATGAAGTATGGTTTTGAAATCTGAGATTTAATGTATAATATTGACTAGATTTCAAATATTTGTCTAGTTTTTCTCTGGACATCCATGACTATCACAGGAGCTGATACTGATTCATATGTACATATTTATTTATCTTAGACATGTCCTAAGTGTACAAGAAAGTTAGGTTTTGGGAGGAGGGCGAGGGGGTTAGAATTTAGGTGTAACACTTTTTTTATAAAAAAATTATTTCAGACATTTGTAAAGCTGTTTGGACAGGTGGCAATGTGTAAGTGAAATAGTGGCAGAAAGTCCACTTTTAGCTCAATAATCACAAGGTTATCTATCTGACAAAATTACCATAATGAAGTAAAAATTGAAATAGGCAGGATTGTGAAAGTGTAAACTAAAACTGATGTACCTTACCATGGACAGGGCCCTAATTTACAGCTTAGTTCATCAGCATTTAGAAATTACCAACCACCAAAGGGAGAAAAATATATGTACTTTAGATTGAGTGACTTGAAAAATAACCAGGCTTGTAGCTTCTCTGATAGATAGAGCTGTGTAATATATTTTTAAAATCAAAACTGAAGACAGCAGTTTTAATCTATTTTATAAAAATCAGCAGCAGCCTTGATAAATGATGGAATTCTGCCTATCACTGTTAAACTAGGGTTGAAGGTTGAAGACTATGGAACTCACGGAGGGTTGAAGACTATGGAGGGTTGAAGACTATGGAACTCACGCAAACCATTCTCTTCAGGTACTCTACCAAACTGATAGCAGGTCGAGTGCCTCCACAGTATCTTGTTCTCATGATGGATTCAATTGTTTGTAAACTATTAGTCCATTTACTTTAGTGGCCTCACTTGTCTTTATCAGGGTCAGTGCAATTACTACAGATCCTTGAATTTTTCCTCCTTGAACTAGAAAAACTACAGTTGTTTTCAAAAAGCTGATAATGTGCTGCAAAGTATTCACTTTGTGTTTAAAGTCTGTCTGCCACTCGTTTTACTTGAACTTAGTCTCCCTTTTATGCCAATTCACTTTATTGAACCCTTGAACTGGAAAGCTATGGTATATTGTACCATCACTTCTCTGGTGCCCATGTCTGCGTCTATTATAAGCTAATCCTTTTTTTCTTTTTGTATTTGTATTTTTCCATTCTTTATGGATAAAGACATTGCTTTCCATGTAGTCTCCCCCATTTTACTGCATAGACCTTCCATTTTAAAGGACTGTTACTGAGAGATGCTGTGACCTTACATTTGACTAATTAAAAAAAAAATTCTGATCATCCTCCAGCACTTTTTTTTAATTAGGATTATTGTCCTTACTACAAGGATTTTTTTTCCTTGCTGATATTGACAACAGTGTGTTTGGCAAAGGAAGGTGGAGCAACACTGCATGTGACAACAGACCCAACTGGGCTAGGCATGGTCCTTGATCTGAATAATTTAAAAATCTAATTTGAAGCAAGATGTAATAAGGGAACGTGACATAGAAAAAGGAGGAGGAAGAGAGGAGAAGAGTAACAGTAATAAGACTGCATCATTATTTGATTGGTTCATGCACAATTTGATGGTTTAAAATTACCTAGCCATTAGTGCATCTGTCTTAAGCCACCTCACTTTCACTCTACCTATTGGATTACAATGAAATGTTCAATAAGCCATTAAGTAGTTATTGAGCAAACTGTTGGCCTGAAATATTTTTGTAAATGACCTTATCTAACAAGTATGCTTCCTGGCATTTGTATTGAATCACGATTATCTTAAAAATATTGTGCAATAAGCTATAAAGAGACTACCTGAAAAAACAGTGCATCTGTGATCCTGGGAACTCTGGTCCAAATTGCTACTTCATACAAACTTTAAAGGTAATTTAAATGCATTTGGTAGTACTGCAAAAATTTGTTATAGAGACATTGACTTGATGGAGCTGGTGTGGTTTTTGTTTGTTAGGTTGTTTTTTATGAGATTGGCCCAAATTGGAACATTGAATCTCACTCCTCTCAGACTTTGGAGATCCTTGAATTGACATTCAGATCTGAACTGTACAGATCTGGATCATCTATTTAAAATATATCATTTCTGTATTTGTATCTTAAAATTATCACCTTATCACTAACACCAATAATAACATTATATTTTCCTTCTGAATTAAAAACAAAAAATTAAGCTGTTTAACATTTGCAGTACATTGCTATTTGTAAAGAACCCAAACACTTCTCAAATACAATACTAACACATCTACTGTTATTTCCTGGACGCAACTGCTGTTGCAAACACCATTAAATTTACCAAGACCAAAGTATAGGAAACTCATCTTTATAATGAAGTGGGAGACACAATTAAACAAGGCAATGAACTCTAGATGATATGAAATGAATTTGTAATTGATCACGGTTGTGAAATATGACAAAGATATATTGATATGCTGTGTCTGCAGTTTTTTCTGATTGACAAAATGAGGGAAAGACAACCTCCCTACAGATTCATGCTTTTGAGTTATAAGTTTTGGATGGTGCTGTGTCTCAAGTCTGGCTTGGGTGGCGAGTTAAAGATCCTTGAATGCATGTGTATCATCTGACGTGCTCCTTGTTGGAACATTGAATAGTCTCAGAAGACCATATCAGCTAGATGTCAGCAACACACTATTTATTCAAGTTGTTTTTCTCCGGTGAGGTAGGCTTAAGAAGGTTGCTACCCACCCATAGTTTTTAAAATAGACAGTTAAGATGGAGTGATCATTTGTGCAAAGCCAACCTGAATACTAAAACTTTTTTTCCACAAGTGGAAAGTGTTAACTTTTAAAATTACAACTGATTGCTTTGGGGATTTTCTCCCCAACAATATAACATTTTTCTGTCCACTACCACCCTTGCTTTGTTTTCTTAAAAGTCATACATCTATTTTAAAGTGTTCTGTTATACTTATATGATATACTTCAGCATGAGCACTTAGTACTGGACTTAGACTTTTCTGTTTTGCTTGTATTTGCACAGGATGTAAATTATAAAGAGAGAAGAAACTTGGAAACTTTACCCCATGTTCAATAGTTATTTCAACCTAAAGGGTTAAACAGTTCCCATAAATGTTTCAGCGCCAACTCTTCTCTTTAGCAGCCGTGTGTGTATGTGTATATATTTTCAAGCTTTTTGAGGGTTCACCCGTCACCTCAGTGCACACTTACAGTCACTGTTCAAGTGGACTCACTATTTTATGGGCCACATCTTTAGAAATAGCCTCTAACTTTGTACCTGTAGTCAATTGTGGGTGTAAAGGGCAGAATTTAGACATCTATCTTATTTGCAAGCACAATCAGCTAGATGTTTAAATTCTGTCATTTGCAGCCACAACTGATTAACATAGTTTTAACGTGTACTCAAACATTTATTCTTATCTTATATAGGTCTATTCAGGAGACATGGTGCTGTTTATTAATCATAACATTTTCCTTGAAATGAAATTTGGCCAAAGTTGAAATATTTGTGTGGAGATGTTGATCAAGTCTCTGTCAAAACATCGAGTCTAGGCCAAAAAAGTGACCCAAGGTAGTGTTTAAGGCAATGAGCTGTGATGTGGGAAATGGAGGGTCAAAAGGCCCTGCTCTAATTGATTCAGACCATGAATTTGAACCTGGGTCTCCTACATCCTAGGTGAATGCCTTGACCACCAGGCCATTTGTGGGGTGAGGCCTTTAACAGTTTTTTGTGTGTGTGTGTGAAAAATCAAAAGGTCTGAGCTGTATCCTGATGAAGAAATGGAATTTTTTTGAAATTTCAGAATTTTGAGGGATGGGAAAACTTTCTTGCCGATCACTAATTCACAGTGATTTGGGATAAAAACCTCTCCTTTGAATCAAGCAGAGAAGGGATTTGAACCAGTATGTCTCACATCCCACATAAATGTACTGATCACTGGTTCTCCCCCACTCCTTCCTAAATTCTTATTACAAAATGGTCATTTTGACCCAATTCCGTTTTCACACAAAAAATTTGAAAGATTGTTTTCATTCCAATGTGGAACAAAAACCAATTTAAAAACCTTAAAAGTTACCACAAAATGAATTGTGCTCTGATCAGCTCTACTGTTCACTAATACAACCGGTTATCATGATTTAGAGAGATCAAGGAATCTGTATTATTTCAAGCTGGTGGCCACCTGATGTGCAGATATTTTCAGCTGTGCTATATCTGAAACATCTTGGTCAGAAAATAACCCTTTTTTTTTTAAGTCACTGTATTTATGTATGCATCCGAAGAAGTGGGCTGTAGTCCACGAAAGCTTATGCTCTAATAAATTTGTCAGTCTCTAAGGTGCCACAAGTACTCCTGTTCTTTTTGCGGATACAGACTAACACGGCTGCTACTCTGAAACCTGTATTTATGTAGTTGCATAGATCGAAGTACTGGTTGAAGAAAATGAAAGAGCTACAGAGCCTAACTGTTTATATTTCCCATATGTGTTGAAATGATTGCAAAAATATTCCCCCAATCATCTGTCGTCTTGTCTTTAATTTTCATTGGCCACAAACTGTCAGAAGAACAGTGGATAAACTGTAGATAAATTTTGAATAGAACAATGTCATTCAACATAATGCATAGATAATACCCTACATTCTGACCATACAGGCTTCTCAGATAGCACAAATACTCAGATTTCATTCTGACAAGAGTGTATAATGAAAATTTGAGAGGATTAGGCAAACCTTACAAATAATCTCGAGTAACTGTTTCATAGCAAGCTAACTGTATTACCTCAGCAAATGCAACATATTTCTTCATGTGTCGTTTCTGCTAATCAAATATTATATATATCCTTAAAAATATGTGAAGGATCAAAAATGAACACCGTGTAGAGTCAAGCACAGGAGTTTATTACGCACAACGCTGGAGGAGTGTCACTTCGCTTATCAGGCTCAGAGACACTGCAGAACAATTAATGACAATAGATTATAGAGGGTGCTCATTGGGCGGAGAGAAGCAATGTGGATGTGTTTCCCAAGCACCTGGATAGGTTCAAGCAGCAAGACAAGAAAAGCACAATAAGCCAATGGTTTAAAAGACTACATAATGGCTCTGCCCAAGGCTCAAATTAACATACTGCTGACACACAGGTAATTACCCTCAAACTATGTCTATTAAAGTATATAGGTTAAATCCTAATTTTGGGGTCCAGAGGAATGAGGTAGCTTCTCTACCGGTTGACCAACAGGTACATTCCTGGAGATTTAAAGCAAAAAAGCAGTAATTAGTACTAAACAATAACAATTGTTTATAAGTTTATCCTTGCATTTCTGTTGGCTAGGATTGGCATACATCTGTGAGGGGAGGGTGTCATAACTCATGTCAATCATATTAGGCCTCACCCCGAACTCTGTCTGGGATCTGAGGGGTATTATACCACTATCTCCTCCCTGCATTAGGGAGTAACCGTGAGGCCTTTCTCAGTGCTTCATGTGTCTATAACTCACGATAAGGCCGCCCAATTACATTTGGAGTTATGCTGACTCCGCTCACTAACCTGAAACACACAAGGTTATCTGTTTACCCCAGCTTTCTCTTAGCTATGTATTGTTCTTTGTTAGCTAGTCCTCATCCGGACCTATATGAAAAGTTCTTAGCAGTAACAGTAGTTAAGATTTTAGATCCACAGCAAATGGATTTTGGCCCTTCAGTATGAATACATGTGAAAAACAGCCATAGGGCCTGATTCACCACCGGATTACTCTGTTTTGTCAGTGTAAGATAAATTGAATTGTTATAGCATAAAACTGAGGAATGCAATGGTGAATCAGGCCGATGGAGCTTTGAGTGTTTGGTTTCCAAAAAAAAAATTTACATTTACAGTACATTCAGATATCAGTTACAGTTAGTTTGTGTTTGTCAAATTTTAATATGCCATTTTAGTTTACTACCATGGAAGTAAAATCTTGAATGAAAGGAGACATGCATATGGCACAAAAGGGTTTGTTTCGTTCCACTAAAAAGGTTAATTAAAAAAAAAAAAAAGAAAACCTACTACAACAAAGGTATTAGTCACACTGAATTAATCTGACATTGAGTATTTTCTCCTCTCTTGCTGACACTGAATTAGGATTTTACACTGGTAAAACATTAAACATAAAGATGACAAGAGGCCAAATTCTCTGCTAGTGTAAATTGGTGGAGCTCCTTTAACTTCAGTGGAGTTGTTTCAAATTATACCAGCAGAGAATTTGGAAGCACATGGGGATTGAGCAGATACAGCTGTGGTACTGCAACTTCCAACATTTAAATGCATTTGTAGTTAGTGTTCATGTCATGGAGCTACTGGATTATGGTGCACTGTATTCATATGATGCCTAAACATTTGCTGGTAATTATTTCACAATCATATTGAAAAAAAAGCCTCTGACCCAAAAAAGATTAGTTGATATAGAGAACATGTAGGCAAATAACAGATGAATGCAGACAATTAAAGGTAGTTGGGTGAGTGGGTGGGTGAGCCCATACACTCAATGTATTGAGCCAGGCACTGTTAGAGCAGCTGCTATGTAAGTGCATTAACAGAGCTTTAGTCTTGATTTATGGTTCAGTCATGACCTCTTCTAAGCAGATGGCTGTTCATGTCAAGCTATGCCAAACTCTGGTTATTTGGTGATTATGACTGGGGCCAGTAGCAATACCTCTTGTTCAGGTTACCCTAAACTTCTGGTATGAGAACCTGTTTTCAGTTGCTTATAACTTTGCCAAGTGTGAACCAATAGGGCTGAAATTTTCCATGCTGGGAGTCTGCCTCAGGCTGAATTATTCTGGACTTTTCATTGATATTTTCTTTAAAAAAAAAAAAAAAGTTCAGTTATTTCTGAGAATGATGCTAAGTTTTTGTCCATTTCTTCGAACATCTCTAGCACCCCCATACTTTGGAGCAGGAATTTGAAATTTGAAAAGAGTGTGGCCTTTTGCTGACATTCCCTATAATTCTTGCTTCCAGATACTCTGTATCAGGGTGGGACTGGGCACCGGAACTGAAAGCAGGGCATCTTTCTGTCCTGTGCTCTCAGTGACCTCCTGAGTGGCACCCAGGCACTGTGGAGGAGGAAGCTGCCTGATTTGAATGCAGAGGGGACAAAAGATGGGCCGGGGGAGGGAAAGGTCAGATGCAGATTGGGACAAGGGGTTTGGTGATACTGTAATTGGAGGAGGCAGAGATTGAGCTGGGAGCCAAGGGGGAATCTGTGATTAAGAGAAGTGGGAGAGGCGCCTGGAACCTTTTGGGCAAGGAGATTGGGACAAGAAATGAGGGGAAGACACTGGGACTTGGAGCCAGTTGGCTGGTGGGGGAGCTCTGAGACCATATTCAGAGCTGATGGTGGGAGGAAGACTGGAACTGACTGGACAACAAGAGTGGGACTAGGAGCCAGTAGGAGTGGGGACAGAACTGATAAATTTCTGAAGTGCAACTGAAATTGGCTGGGGAAAGCGACTGGGACAAGGAGCTAAGAAAAGGGCTAGAGGGAGGAATGACATTGGATGAGGAGCTTGGGAGAAGGGGAGAGACAAATCAGATGAGCTGGGAGAGGGCAACTGGGACTGACTGGGCAAGGAGACTGTCAACAAAGAACGGAGTGAAGTTAGGAATATAGAAGTAGACATGTGAGACTGGTACCAGAATGAAGGGATGGGTCATATCCATGCCAGACTGCCTGGAGTCCATCAACCAACAAAACTAGTATTCTAAATAAATAATTCCCAGGCACAGAGTACTTTGAAAGGTGTGTGAAATATAATGTTCAAAGGCATAATCGTCATGAAATCATGAAATGGTGATTGAATGATTATTCTGTAATGCAATACTGTTTTAAGTAATGTTACTTCTAGTTTCTGTTTCCCATGTCATGGTGTAGTGGCTATGAAAATAAACAGTGTAGAGCATAACTGAACCAACTGATTATTTTGACTTAACTTTGCAGATTTAGTCTAAAAGAAATCAGACAAAACCTTTAATTTTTATCTAATTTGATGTTTTCCTCACAGACACCAAATATTTGCCATTTGAAAATGATTTTCTGTGGAATTTGTACCATATGTTCTAATGCTATACATTCGATTAGGTACTATGTAGCAGTAAAGTGTGAACAATAGGGTTGCAACACAGAATTTACAGCCCTTGGAAGAGGGCTAATGTAGCTTTAAGTCACCTTTTAAGCCTTCCCAATTCTGCTCTTGGGGCCACAACAGACTTCAGCATCCAGTTACAGCAGGGTAGTGTAACAGGCAGCCTTGAGCAAGGGCAAGAAACTCACTTTTTGTTTGATTTTTGACTGGCTTGAGTATTCAAGGAGAAAGATGTTGATTTGAAAAAGGAAAAGTCTTGGCTGGAAGTGAATAGTACAGGTTCAATCAAGTGTTTAATGTTAATTAGTTTGTACTGTTGCTCACACCAATTTAATTATATTAAAATAATTCAATAAATGTCTGTACTTCAAGGTTTGGCATTTATACCATGGGTTGCAAAGTTAATTCTGCACATGTGGTTTTCACCTAACTCTACCCATGCCACTGACCGTTTCCATAGGCCACTATGCTACCCATTCCTGCATGGAGAGGGGAGAGAACAACCTTTTGAAAAGAACAGACCATAGCAGTGGCTCATCAGGTACCGTTCCTTCCCTATTACTTCAAATGATCCATATAGCCCGTTAGCCTCTTTTGAGGAAAATTGAAAGTGTGGGTGGAGGGCAGGATCCAGACCAAGGGACAAGTTTGAACTGCAAACCCAATGTAAAACATTCACAATAGAAATCATGGAAAACTGATGGTGCTTGCAGCAGCATACCTTACCATACCTGAAAGATGTCACAGAGTACATCAGTAGGTCTGGCAGCTAATGGGAGAAAGCAGCATGCCCAGGCCAGTCACCTACATCTGGGGGTTTCTGAAGAGCACTACTGAGGGGAGAGAGACCATCTGCACAGTTGACCATGAGTGGTGGCCTTGGAGATCCAGACACCCATAAAGGCCCAGCCTCCACTCAGCCTTTGGTCTCAAATCTGGGCCAGCACTAAAAAAGAAGTAAAAACAAGGAGGCATAAACAAAACAAAAATGCTAGCATGAAGAGCTGTGAATATCTTATTATGGATTTCCAAATTGTAAGTGTTTTACACTTAACAGCAATTTATAATGACCAGAAACGTCAAAAGACCTCAGTAGTTAAAAATAAATATATTTATGTTACCAAAGGAGTGTGAAAAAAAAATTCCCTCTGAAGACATGGATTACACCTCCTTTTTAGAATACCACATTTATTTGTTGATCTCCTTAGTGGGCAGAGTTCAATATATTAATTAGATACCAGCATAGAGGGAGTCAGAATGGTCCAGAATATTGGACCGAGATGTGGGTTGCTTTTCCCATTGACTTGTTTTGTGACCTTGGGCACAACTATTAACCTTTCTTCTTCAGTTTTCCCATCTGTAAAAGGCGGGTGATATGCCTTACTTTTATTAAGGATTTTGAGACCTACAGAAGTGTTATATTGTATTTCTTTTCTCCATACAGGATCTCTTAAAGATGCACGCGCGCACACACACACACACACTCTCTCTCTCTCTCTCTTTCTCTCTCTCTCGGGGGAAATTCATGCCAGGGTAGCGGGCCTGCCCAAAGCCCTGTGCATCACTTAATCCCCACATTAAGGGAAAGATTCTTGGGGTGAAATCTTGGCCTCATTCAAGTCACTGATAAAACTCCCATTGACTTCAATGAGGCTAGATTTGCAGCCATGATCTTTACTTGTATCTATGTATATTTGGAGTAATTCTATGAAATCCTTAATTCCTTAAATTGACCCTATGCACTGGGGTGAATTTCACTCTCAGATAAAATGTGTTACAAGTATTTTCTTCTGCAAATGAATGTTTGGGTGGTTTGCTTAAAAAAAAAAGTGACACTGCTTTCTTTTAAATAATCTTTAAACAGAAAATAAAATTACTTAACCATGGCATTTTTGGCCAGGTCATTTTCAATAATGAAGTGTAATGCAAAATGTATAATTATTTAAAATAACTTTTTCTTTCAAAACTGAAATGGTTTTCTGATACTGAAGTATCATGACTAATTTCAATTGTTTGTTTAGAGTGTTTTTAAAGAGGAAAAAAACCCACTTTGTTCCAACTGTAGTTCACATGCTGATGTTGCATCTTCCCAATTATTAACAGATTCCAAGGCCAGAAGGGACCCCTGTGATCATTCTAGTCTGATGTCCTATATAAAACAGGCTATAGAATTTCCCCAAAATAATTCTTGGGGCATATCCAATCTTGATTTTTAAAAATTGCCAGTCATGGAGAATTTACTACAACCCTGGGTAAATTGTTTGTGATTAATTACTCTTACTCTTAATATGGATAAGTTGTCAATATTTCTGTCACCAATAGCATTCTGGTGAAAAGATCTGTTGAAACAGATCTTTTTTTCAAAAAGCCATGTATAGTCCCTTATAAGGTATAATCACCTATAGAAAGAACTCTCCAAAACAGGAAGGAGATCATGAAGTCTGTCTTTGATGCACCAGTCTGAGCACTGATGAATTTCTCTCTGCTAAAAATGGTATTGAATTTTCAGATACTATTGAAGGTGTCTTGTGAGAAGTTGGTACAATTTCTGCATTTGAATGATTTTTTGTATGAGTAGGATGAACAGTATATATACTCATTATAGACCAGAAATGCAAATTTTTTAATTTTGCATATTGAGTTTTTTTAGGAGGTGAGATAATTAGCAATTTACATATGAAACTACGTAATAATCAGTCTTGAGCTTCTATTATATTTAAATTAATTGGATGTGTCCTTTCTGAATGAACTGCGCTAAGCTTTGGAAATCGTCACATTTGTATCACATTAAGTTTACTCCAGTTCCTTGTTCATATGACAAACCATACAGGATTACTGACTTCTAAAATAAATCAAACTGGTACACCTAATCTGCTTGCACTATGAATAAGTTCTCTTGTCTTTTATATGGTTTGCATGCTTTCTTTGCATATTTCCTTCTGACAAGCCTTATAACTTAGAACTATAAATACTTTATCATCTTTAAAACAAAGCCAATTCTTTTTCATATTCTGTACATTTTAACTTTTTGCAAAAATAAATTTTATTTCACTTAGAAAACATCGTCTGTTTAATCCCAGAGATTTTTTAACAAGATCTTTTCCTATTAAACCAAAGAATGTTGATATTGACTTACATTGACTCAAGCTATTTAATCAAACATAATACTAGGAAAACAATAGCATAAACTTGATTTCAGGGTTTCATTTCAGTAGGTTATGCTGTTACACATTTTCTTAGAAGAAAATCATGACTTCTGATCAAGAGCAATACATTTTTTGTATTTTGAACAGTTGTTGTAGTCATCATAAAGGCAAATGCCAAAGACATAGCTTCCTTGCAGATGAAGTGCCATCTGCTCCCTAGCTAGAGTTTTAAGGTGGTCTGGCTGGATATTCAGTTTGTGTCCATCACTGGGAGCTGTGATGCTGGCAGACCAGGTGCCAGCTCATGCCAAAACCTTGTGCCCCACTGAACATTGACAAATGCATAGCTGAAAATCAGTCTGGTTAACTGGTTAGTGTTGATTAAGATGATGATAGAGTTATAAGAATGTGTTTAGACTTTATGAAATGCTTGTAGGATGCTGCATGTATTACTCTTATAATATCTGTATCCCATGTTATAAGGTAATATTTAGGTGTTTGCTCTGCACCTATAAAAATGCTTGCTCACACTATAAACCCACACAGTCAGGGGAGAAGCATTACTAAGTGTGAAATACTGGGTTACCACAACAGGTGTTTTCTCCTCCAACAAAAGAATGCTTCTAGACACCAAGCAAGACATTGTGGAACGTCAGTGTACAAAAGTCTTTGTTTGCTTTCCTCACAGCCCTAAAGGGAGTACATGCACGAGCCCTTGTCCCATTACAGCTTGAATGCTGGGGGAAGGCAATAAAAATGCCTGACCAGAAGAAACTATTCCTATGTTAGTTGAACTCTGAGGGACAAAGATTTCTAAGCATAAGCAAGAAGTCCCTAGTTGTTTAGCTTGGATTACCGCTAATGGTATCCAGTATATGGAACTGGCATATTACATATTACCTTTTGAGTCCTAACTTGTGTGTGTGTTTACCTGCTTTAACCTTGTAAACAGTGCCAGCTCCAGGCACCAGCGCAGCAAGCAGGTGCTTGGGGCAGCCAAGGGAAAGGGGCGTGACGTCCGACTCTTCTGCAGCAATTCAGCGGCGGGTCCCTCAGTCCCTCTCGGAGGGAAGGACCTGCTGCCGAATGATGAAGGGGTGGCGGTAGAGCTCCCGCCAAAGTGCCGACAATCGCAGCTTCTTTTTTTTTTTCCCCGCTTGGGGCGGCAAAAACGCTGGAGCGCCGATTCTGGGTCTGAGAAAAAAGCACAGACTGGTGGGACTGCATAGTGTTGCAGGCGTGGGACAATTCCCAGTGGCTGCGAAACTTTTGCATGCGTAAGAGCACTTTCATGGAACTTTGTGACTTGCTTTCCCCTGCCCTGAAGTGCCAGAATACCAGGATGAGAGCAGCCCTCACAGTTGAGAAGCGAATGGCGATAGCCCTGTGGAAGCTTGCAACGCCAGACAGCTTCCGGTCAGTCAGGAATCAATTTGGAGTGGGCAAATCTACTGTGGGGGCTGCTGTCATGCAAATAGCCAAAGCAATCATTGAGCTGCTGCTACGAAAGGTAGTGACTCTGGGAAATGTGCAGGCCATAGTGGATGGCTTTGCTGCAATGGGATTCCCTAACTGTGGTGTGGCGATAGATGGAACCCATATCCCTATCTTGGCACCGGAGCACCAGGGTACCCAGTACATAAACCACAAGGGTTACTTTTCATTGGTGCTGCAATCACTGGTGGATCACAGGGGACGTTTCACCAACATCAACATGGGCTGGCTGGGAAGGGTTCATGACGCTCGCGTCTTCAGGAACACTACTCTGTTTGAATGGCTGCAGCAAGGGACTTACTTCCTGGACCAGAAAATAACCATTGGGGATGTTGAAATGCCTATAGTTATCCTTGGGGACCCAGCCTACCCCTTAATGCCATGGCTCATGAAGCCATACACAGGCAGCCTGGACAGGAGTCAGGAGCTGTTCAACTACAGCACATGTGTCAAACTCAAGGCCCGCGGGCCACATCCGGCCCGCCATACAATTATATCCGGCCCGCGAAATCGTTTTATATATCTGTTTTTAATGGCCCTGTGATATGACGCCCCAATAACACACACTACAAATCCCATGATGCAGTGCAATTGCCGCCAACGGCAAGCCGCGGTTCAAGTTCGCGGTCTGTTGATGTATACAACGCTAATATCAAATCAAAGCTAGACCCCAACAATGGCCAAGAGAAAAATTGATTCTGAAAACCGAGGCTTTCAAAGCCGGTGGGAGAATGAGTATATGTTTACTGAAATTGCAGGTAAACCAGTGTGTCTCCTTTGCGGGAGTAATATCGCTGTAATGAAGGAGTATAACCTAAGACGGCACTACGAGACGAAACATGAGAACAAATTCAAAAACCTGAGCGCAGGACAGAAGCTACAAAAGGTAGAGGAGTTGAAGAAGAATTTGACATCCCAGCAGACGTTTTTCACCAAAGCAAAATCACAAAGTGAAGCTGCTGTGAAAGCAAGTTTCATTGTGGCCGAAGAGATCGCCAAATCAGGACGGCCGTTTACCGAGGGGGAATTCGTAAAGAATTGTATGATGAAAGTGTGCGACGTCCTTTGTCCAGATAAAACGCGAGCGTTTGCAAATGTAAGCCTCAGCAGAAACACTGTTGCTAATCGGGTTTGTGAGATGGCGACTGATTTGAAAACACAGTTGATTGAAAGAGCAAAAGATTTTGTTGCATACTCCCTTGCCGTGGATGAAACTACTGACGCGACTGACACTGCACAGCTGGCGATATTTATCCGTGGTGTGGATTCCAATTTGTGCGTAACAGAGGAAATACTGGACATTAAATCGATGCACGGGACAACGAAAGGAGAAGACATCTTTGGAAATGTATTTCAAAGTGTAACCGACATGAAACTGCCGTGGGAAAAACTCGTTGGACTTACAACAGATGGCGCACCTGCTATGTGTGGTGAAAAAAATGGACTGGTGGGAAGGATGCGCTCAAAGATGCGGGAGGAGAACTGTGCCGGTGAGTTGACAGTGTATCACTGCATCATACACCAGGAATCGCTGAGTGCTAAAGTCCTAAAAATGGATCATGTGATGAACACTGTAACACAAACCGTCAACTTTATCAGAGCCCACGGTTTAAATCACCGCCAATTCCAGTCTTTTCTGCGGGAAATAGATAGCGAGTTTGGCGATATGCCATATCATACGGAGGTCCGGTGGCTAAGTCGGGGAAAAGTTCTCAAAAGACACTTTGAGCTGCGAGAGGAAATCTGCCAGTTCATGGACAGTAAGGGGAAAGACTGCACAGTTCTGCGGGATGAAAAGTGGAAATGTGAGTTGGCGTTCCTGGCTGACATAACGTCGCATCTTAGCGCTTTAAACCTTCAACTCCAGGGACGGGAGCACATAATAACCGATATGCATGATGCACTGAAGGCATTTCAAGTGAAGCTGCGCTTATGGGAGACACAAATGCACCAATGCAACTTGTCTCACTTTCCCTGTTGCCAAGTAATACGGAACCAAGAAAGTGCCACAGTTTTCCCAAATGTCACCTTTGCTGAAAAACTCAGTGCGCTGCGCACTGAGTTCGCACGGCGCTTCAGTGACTTTGAGGCACAGAAAAGTAACTTCGAGCTGCTTCGCAACCCATTTGCAGTCGATGTGGAAACCGCACCTGTAGAAATGCAGATGGAGCTGATAGAACTGCAATGTAACGGGACACTGAAGGCAAAGTACGACACTGCGGGGCCAGCACAGTTCACTCGCTTCATTCCTGAAGCGATGCCGCAGCTCCGCCAACATGCGGCTCGAATCCTGTCCATGTTTGGCAGCACATATCTGTGCGAGCAGCTGTTCTCTGTGATGAAAATTAACAAAACGTCACACAGGAGTCGCCTCACTGATGAACACCTGCAATCGATCCTGAGAATCTTCACAACACAGAACCTAACCCCAAACATAAACGAACTTGTTGCAAAGAAAAGACTCCAAGTATCAGGCTCTGACTAAATAGGACAAGAAAATGGAATGTTATGATTTGTTATGATTATACTTTTGCGTTAAATTCAATTTTTTATTTATATTTTCAGATTTTTTAATATTCCAGCATGTACAGATTTTGAATGTATTGTATTGACAGGATATTTTTTTATGAAGAGCAAAATATTTTAAGTTGAAATGTATTTATTTTGGAATGATATCCTGTATTTTGGTTCATATTAATGGTTAAAAAACATAAATATTTAGTCTGTTAAATAAATGGTTATACTGTTCGGCCCGCGAGTTTTGAGTTTTGGCCCCCTGTGCAATTGAGTTTGACACCCCTGAACTACAGGCTGAGCAAGTGCAGAATGGTGGTGGAATGTGCATTTGGCCGTTTAAAAGGTCGCTGGTGCACTTTACTGACTTGCTCGGACCTCAGCCAAATCAATATCCCCATTGTTATTGCTGCTTGCTGTGTGCTCCACAATCTCTGTGAGAGTAAAGGGGAGACGTTTATGGCGGGGTGGGAGGCTGAGGCAAATCGCCTGGTTGCTGATTACACGCAGATGGACACCAGGGTGATTAGAAGAGCACACCAGGAAGCGCAACGCATCAGAGAAGCTTTGAAAACCAGTTTCATGACTGGCCAGACTACCGTGTGAAAGTTCTATTTGTTTCTCCTTGATGAAAACCCGCCCTCTTTATTGACTCATTCTCTGTAGGCAACCCACCCTCCCCCTTCGATCACAGCTTGCTTTCAAAGGAAATAAAGTCACTATCATTTAAAAATCATGTATTCTTTATTAATTGATTATAAAAAGAGGGAGAGAACTGACAAGGTAGCCCGGGTGGGGTTTGGGAGGAGGATCGGAGGGAAGGAAAAGGCCACTAAAAAAAGGTTAAAATAATGACAGCCTTTTGCTTGGGCTATCCACTGGGGTGGAATGGGAGGGTCCACGAAGCATCCCCCCCCCCCCCCCGCGTTCTTACACGTCTGGGTGAGGAGCCTATGGAACATGGTGAGGGTGTAGGTGGGTTATACAGGGGCTGTAGCGCCAGTCTGTGATCCTGCTGCCGTTCCTGAAGCTCCACCAGATGCCGCAGCATGTCTGTTTGCTCATGCAGCAGCCCCAGCATTGCATCCTGCCTCCTCTGATCTTCCTGCCACCACCTCTCATCTCGAGCGTCTCTCCTCTCCTCACGTTGGTCCCTTCTGTCCTCACGTTGGTCCCTCCTGTCCTCATGTTCACTGGCATCTTTCCTATACTTTGAAACCGTGTCCTTCCGCTCATTCAGATGAGCTCTTTCACTGCGGGTGGATTCCATCATTTTTGCGAACATCTTGTCTCACGTCCTCTTTTTCCGACGCCTTATCTGAGATAGCCTTCGGGTCGGAGGAGGGAGACTTGAAAAATTTGCAGCTGCTGGAGGGAGGGGAAAAAAGGAGAGAATTTTTTAAAAAGATACATTTTACAGAACAATGCTTATACTCTTTCACGGTGAACAACACTATTCACATTACATAGCACATGTGATTTCTGTTCAAGGTCTCATTTTGCCTCTTAATATTGAGTGCCTGTGGCTTTGCTGCTAGAGATCACAGACACAGGTCCGGGCAACAGAATTCCACTTGCATGCGGCCATGGTAAGCCATTGTCTTTCGGCTTCTGCGTCCTCCTTTCCCACATACCAAGCAACCTGTTGAGTGCTGCGGTTTTCCTGTTAACCTTCAGCAGCAGAAAACAAACTAACGCCCCCTCCCCCCCCCGCATCCAATTCTCTGGGATGATCGCTTTATCCCTCCCCTCACCGCATGGCTGGTATCAGGGAAGATCCCTGCTAGCCACATGTGAAAAGCTTAGCGCCAATCCTCCCCTTCCCCCACACTTGGCTTACTGCCACAGACAAACAGCCCAGTAGGAAGGGCCATCTCTGTCCCCCTTAATTAAATTCCCATATTTCAACCAGGTTACCATGAGCGATATCACTCTCCTGAGGATTACACAGCGAGATAAAGAACGGATGTTGCTTGAATGCCAGCAAACACCGGGACCATACGCTGCCAGGCTTTGTCGTGCAATGATACCAGATTACTTGCTACTAGCATGGCGTGGTCAAGTGTCCTACCATGGAGGACGGAGTAAGGCTGCACTGCCCAGAAACCTTCTGCAAAGGCTTTTGGAGTACCTCCAGGAGAGCTTCATGGAGATGTCCCTGGAGGATTTCCGTTCCATCACCAAACACGTTAACAGACTTTTCCAGTAGCTGTACTGGCCGCGAATGCATCCCAAGTCCTCAGGGCAAATTAATCATTAAAAAACGCTTGCTTTTAAACCATGTTTTATATTTTAAAAGGTAAACTCACCTGAGGTCCCTTCCATGGGGTCATGGTCTTGGGTACTGGCTTGGGAGGGTACTTCAGTCAAGCTGAGAAAAAGATCCTGGCTGTTGGGAGAACGGAGTGCTGTGTGCTCTCCACAAGCTTGTCGTCCTCCTCCTCCTCCCCATCTGCAGACTCCTCAGGTGTGGCTGATGAGATTACCCCCACCTCGGAATCCATGGTCAGAGGTGGGGTAATGGTGGCGCCCCCCCCCTAGAATTGCATGCAGCTCAGCGTAGAAGCGGCATGTCTGCGGCTCTGATCCGGAGCGACTGTTTGCCTCCTTTGTTTTCTGATAGGCTTGTCTGAGCTCCTTGACTTTCATGCAGCACTGCTCTGAGCCCCTATTGTGGCCTCTCTCCATCATGCCCTTGGAGATTTTTTCAAAAGTTTTGGCCTTTCGTCTTTTCGAATGAAGTTCTGCTAGCACTGAATCCTCTCCCCATGTAGCGATCAGATCCAGTACCTCCCGTACGGTCCATGCTGGTGCTCTTTTTCGATTATCGGACTGCATGGTTACCTGTGCTGATGAGCTATCTGTGGTCACCTTTGCTCTCCGTGCTGGGCAAACAGGAAATGAAATTTAAATGTTTGTGGGGCTTTTCCTGTCTACCTGGCCAGTGCATCCGAGTTCAGATTGCTGTCCCTAGCGGTCACAATGGCGCACTGTGGGATAGCTCCCGAAGGCCAATACCATCGAATTGCAGCCACACTAACCCTAATTCGAAATGACAATATCGATTTTGGTGCTACTCTGCTCGTTGGGGAGGAGTACAGAAATCGATTTTAAGAGCCCTTTATTTTGAAATAAATGGCTTTGTTGTGTGGACGGGTGCAGGGTTAATTCGATTTAACGCTGCTAAATTCGACTTCTACTCATAGTGTAGACCAGGCCTTAACTAGAACTGCCTCTTAAATTCTGAGAGTGGAGCATCTAACAGCAGTTGACAAAGAAAGTGTAGACAGTTACAATATTTCATCAAATGTTAGGAAGGTGCAAGCACCAAAGAGGAAGACATGTCCAGGAGAGGGGGGGCTAGTGGGATATAACAGTGGATACCATTCAGAACTCAATATTCAACGGAATGCATTCTAAAAAGGAAAAAGAACAATGATGTTGATAAGGTTTTATATATAAAGTTTGTTACTGGTACAATTTGCTGCATGGCCAGTTTGGTTCTGGTTCATGTTTGTGATGTACATATGAATACATTACCATCATTTAAAAATACTCAGTATTTACCACCTCAAAAATCTTTTTAGAACACAGAATATCACATCTCTGTGTAGAGCAAATGGTGAGTTTTTAATGTCCACTAACTAAGTGCTAGATTGGCACCTTGCATCCTACTCAGTAGGGGACACCACATGGCTTGGAGATTCACAATTTGGTTCGTTCTCCATTTGTTCCATGGGCACCTTGTGATTGATCTTGCAAAGAATAACATAATCAGATTGAGGATGTAGGATGAATATCAAGAAAAATTCCTAACAATAAAATCTATTAGGTTTCGGAATGGTCTCCAAGGGAGGTGGTGGAAGAACCCATCATCTGGCATAGTTAAACTAGACTGCATAGAGCAATAGAAACTATTGTAGACAACAAACCCACAAGGACAGGAGGTTGAACTAGATGATTTATAGTTTCTATGAGTCACATGTTAAATAACTTATGCCAGGTTAAAAAAAATCCAACTTCCATAGCACTTTACAAGGGTGAAGCTGCCAAAAATTACTCTTATGAGCAATGCTGCATAGACCATATGGCATCTTTATTGTTTCTGGCTCTTAGAAATGTAGAAGAAGCAAAAGAAATGAAAACATTTTTGTTTTAATACATAATGTATATAAGATAATATAGAATAACACACCATACTATGTTTTGCTCTGAATTTAGAGCAGATGCCTATACTTTTCTCATATAGTGGTGGCAGCTGCAGTTTATAATAGTCTCATAACTTTGGCAAGAGGCAGACTAACTTAAATGTATAACACCAGTATATTTCCCTTCAAACTGAATGTTTCTGGTTTACTGTGGGCTGGATATATCACTGATAAGTTGCAATTAGTATTGTTCTTTAGCAACTGTCTGGGAGCGTAGATTCAAAATGGTGTCTTGTTCTTTCTGGTTGTGCGGATAATGTAGAGTTTGAAAGCACCATGTGCAACTACTTTATCCAAGTGGTGAGCAGGATTCAGGACTAAAGGGTTATTTTAGAAGGAAGGGGTTAAGTAAAAGCATGAAGCCTTTCATCTGGACCTGCATATAGATAAGGAAGGAAAGGAGAAGGCTCCATCAAAAATGTATCTGCTAGCTGGGGGCAGGTTACTATTTGCTCATTTCTTGTAAATTGTCATTTCAATGGGGAAAGAAAATTAAGGATCAGATTGAATATAAAGAACTCTTTAGAGAATGGCCACATTCTCTGTGCTGTGAGAGCTGAGCTAGATGTTTAGATTTGGTCCTGCATGTGGAGATTTTTAAAATCCCCTTTTAATCTTTATAAAAACACACTACTGCTGTCTGTAAGCAAATGATAAACACTTGCTAGCTGGCAAGTTCAACAAGGCAGGATACAGTGGACTGAACTTCTAGTCAGAGCAAGCCAGCTCTAATGATTGATGTAATGTACAACAGGAGTTTCAGCCTAAGATGCCATCCCTCAACATCCCTGTATGATGTTTAGCTACATTATGTATGGTGAGAGATAATTCTATAATAGAAGGATATTTTTACTGCAATAGTACAGTAAAAATTCTGAGCAATGGCTGTGAAAAAAGAACCTCTATTTCTGCTTCTCCTAGGTATCCAAATACAATAATTATGGAGATGCTCCATTGTGGACTGAGAATTTACTGACTTCAAGGACAGGTAGCCATGCGTACCAGATGATCATTAGAATTGGTGAATGATTTTAGAGTTACTTAGAATCACATAAAATTCAGAAAAAGCTCTTTTGTTACTGTTATTCAGTATTTGTTCTCTTTCAGCTCAAAGATGTGTGATTTAAGATGTTGATGCAGCTGGAAGCAGTTAGCATCTGAACTGGAATTGAACTGAAAGGATCATCCTACATTTGTACACACTTTGGTTTAAAATAAATACACATCATGTGAAATATCTGTCAGGCTAAACATTATTAGTTGGCTAATTTCTTGTAGTGATAATGAGAGGTGGGTCTTGAGAAGGTATTTGGAGGAGAGTACTGTGGCCACATGGAAGAACTCATGAAGACTGACATTGGAGAAGTGGACAGGTGAGCTTTGATGCCAGAATGGTAGGGGAGATCCAAGATAAATGTCAAAAGTGGATGCAAATTGGGAAGGGCAGAGTCACATAGGGCCTTGGAGATTAGGGCATGAAGACTGAACTTAATGCAGCGAGGCAAATTTGAGAGGAAGGATGGTCTTGTGGGTGAGGCACTAGCCTGGGTCTTGGTATAGTAGGTGTGATGCTCTGTATAAGAAAGATGACCATTTGTATCATTATTGCTACCACTGTTATACAGTTGTAACAAATCTTGTATAAAGTATCTCATGTATGGTGTCAATGAAAAAATTACAATCTATCAAATATGATTATCCTGGTTAAATCCATGTATCTTCTTTGCATCTAAGGTTATGACTATTGGCTATGTACTTGTATCTTACACATGTTATATTCCTGGGTGACAACTTCCCCCCCGCCCAACTAGATTTACATCAAGGCTAGACAGCTATGTGTTGATGGCCCATTAAGGACACTTCTCTGTAACAATGGGCCATTGAAGAAATTCATCCTGCCCAGTAGGTTTTCCTGCCCACACCTCAGACTCCAAGGAACCAGTTGCCACCCTCCATGATTCAGTAAACTAGTGGTTCTCAGTCTTTCCAGGAGTCTGATTTGTCTTGTGTACCCTAAGTTTCACTTCACTTAAAAGCTATTTGCTTAGAAAATCAGACATAAAAATACAAAAGTATCACAGTGCACTATTACTGAAAAATTGCTGATTTTCTCTTTTTTTATCATATAATTATAAAATAAATCGACTGGAATATAAATATTATACTTACATTTCAATGTGATACTTTAGCCAGATTTTCACTTGTGAGCCTTGTCGTTTTGGGAGGCAGTGAAGCCACAGCAACAATTTTTTATCCACATTCAGTCTATTCCTACTCTCATTGCTGGCATTAGGGGGGTGGCAAGCAAAGCAATTGCCTGGAGCCCCATGCCACAGTGGCTCCATGCAGCAGGAAGTTGCTCGGGCTTTGGCTTCAGCCCCAGCTCTGGGTGGCAGAGCTCAGGCTTCGTCTTTAGCCCAACGCAGCATGACTAGGGCTTTGACTTTCTGCCCCGGGCCCCAGCGAGTCTAACACAGGCCCTGGCAACCCCATTAAAATGAACTCGCAACCCACTTTGGGTCATGCCCCATAGTTTGAGAACCACTGATATGATATATAGAGAGCGGTATAAACAAGGCATTGTGTACATGAAATTTTAATTTGCACTGACTTTGCTAGTGCTTTTTATGTAGACTGTTGCAAAACTAGGCAAATATTTAGATGAGTTGATGTAGCCCTGGACTTTGTTTGGGACAGTAAAATTCCATGCACATGGCAAAGGATATAAAAATACACCTGAGACATCTCCATTTTGTCTTCATTTCCTCCTCCTTTTCTCTGGACTGGGTTTCTAACAAGGAAGCTCTGAGAAAGGACTGTTTGGGTAATTTCAGAGGGACTTTTGCAAGCTATCAGTTGATTCCATCACTGCTATGATCCTGATCTATGAACACTAAAAATCACTTGTATGTATATGATCTATTAACCACTTATAATTCTCTTCTTCTTTTCTTTTCAGTTTTTAGTTTCCAAAGGATTGGCATCCATGTGATATTTGGGTAAGAGCTAAAATTTACATGACCTGGGATTAAGTATCTGATACTCTGGGATCAGTAAGAACCTCACATATGGTGAAATAAGATTTAAATAACCCCTCACCATATTAGACTTGTTTATCTGGATGGGAGCCAAGTGCTGGAATGCCTAAGGGGTCTGGTCTGGCTTCTGGTTAACCAGTGTGGTACTGCAGAAGCTATTTTGTTACTGGTTTGGTTGATTTAATTATAGAATAAACCACCATCATTTTGGGGATTGTCTGCTCTATTTCTTGCAGTCTGCCTCAAGTGTGGCATTTTCAGTGTGGCTCTTCCAGGCACCCGGTCACAGTAGGTTTTAATTCCCAGCACTACTGAAGGCTGCATGTGTGATCCTGGGCAAGTCACTCAATCTCTCTGTGCCTTGGTTCCTTTTCTTCAATATTTTGTCTTTTGTGTCTATTTAGAGTAAGCTTTTCAGGGCAGAGTTTGTCTCTTACTCTGTGTTTACAAAATACTTAGTACAACATGGCCTAATCTGGGCTGTGGCCTCTAGGTACTCTAATAAATTATTCATCATAACAGGAGTGGAAAAGAGATAGGGAATGGTAATGTGGTCAAACAATGGGCAAGGAAGATGATTTTCCAGCTGAGTTGTGAATGGAGAAAGTTTTCTAAAGCAATTAGTGATGCTTTTGTGTTTGAAAGTCGCATACAAAACAAAAACAATATCTGGTGACACCCAAGGTAAAGTTTTTATGCAGATTCATTTGCTAAGTCAACCTTAAACTGCCATAGCTAGTGCTGTGGAATTCCTTTATTGTCAAAGTGCAAACCTTTGCTTGCAGGAAATCCTATTCTATACTAACCGTTCTTGACTGCATGTACAATTCATAGGAGGGTGGAAAGAAAATCCCTGAATATTTAACATTTTTCATGAATAAATATTTAAAATGTGGAAACAAACAGCAAAATGTATTAAGTGACTAAGTACGATTGGAATATAATGTAGATCTAGAAATACATATACTGTTCTGCATATAAATTCAAGGTATTGTTTAGTGTCTTGTATTTAACAAGTACTGATCTTTCATGATTTATGTAAAGATTCATGATTTCATCATTTCTTTCACCCTCCTTTCTGTATATATTAAGTATTACCTAAGTAGAAGCTTGCTAATTCACACTGACTGGAAGAGCCATAGAAAATTAATAAATGAATAAACACAAGTAGAGGATGCACTTTCTTATGTATTAGATGAGTGCAACTTGGTTTTAATTATTTTAAAATTCATAATATAGTAGATTAGGAAGACTAATTTTATAAAGTTAATTCCGTATTACTATTATGAAACCCCACTACAGAGCTCTTCTATTAAAACTTTACTGAGAAGTAGAGAGAGCATTTATTTGCCCAAATTTTAATAAAATACAGAAGGCGGAACAGAGGGAACACAGAGAAACAGGAGAAGGAGGAGAGAAGCTGAAGGGAAGATAGCAAATCAAGGGAACCAAAAGGCAGAAATAGTGATGGTTCTAAACGTGCATTCTATCATTGAGTGAGGTTAAACGAGGTAGTGAAACAAGCCAGAATGAGGTGAGTAGAATTCATCTGCCTCTCATTATGATTGATGCTCTTCATTTTGAACCCAACTTTAACTCTCCACACAAAACTTCAATTATTATTGCAAACTTTTACATCAAGAATGAGTACTTAGGGGATTTGTTAACTTCATAACTGTGACACTGAGCCAGAAAGGTTAAGAAACTTGCAGGCTAAATGACCCAAATTCTACCTTTAAAGACCTATTAGAAATGTATGTGAATGGTAATTAGGGCCGTTCCTTATAAATAGCTAACAAAGCCATGTTAGATAGACTAGAGCTTTGAAATGTAGACTTGTATTGTTAGAGAATTGGAAGAAGATAGTGATTGTATTGGTCTGTGTTTACCCATAACTTGTGAGAGGTTAACAATTTAGCTAAACGGGCCACAGGAGGAAAGGGTGGGACAGGGTCAGGGCTACAGGTCGAAGGAGTGGGCTGGGGCCATGGTTCCAGTTTTGGGACTCCCCCACTTGCTCCCACCCAGGAGACCTTAATCCACATGTGTCAAACTCAAGGCCCGCGGGCCACATCCGGCCCGCCATACAATTATATCCGGCCCGCGAAATCGTTTTATATATCTGTTTTTAATGGCCCTGTGATATGACGCCCCAATAACACACACTACAAATCCCATGATGCAGTGCAATTGCCGCCAACGGCAAGCCGCGGTTCAAGTTCGCGGTCTGTTGATGTATACAACGCTAATATCAAATCAAAGCTAGACCCCAACAATGGCCAAGAGAAAAATTGATTCTGAAAACCGAGGCTTTCAAAGCCGGTGGGAGAATGAGTATATGTTTACTGAAATTGCAGGTAAACCAGTGTGTCTCCTTTGCGGGAGTAATATCGCTGTAATGAAGGAGTATAACCTAAGACGGCACTACGAGACGAAACATGAGAACAAATTCAAAAACCTGAGCGCAGGACAGAAGCTACAAAAGGTAGAGGAGTTGAAGAAGAATTTGACATCCCAGCAGACGTTTTTCACCAAAGCAAAATCACAAAGTGAAGCTGCTGTGAAAGCAAGTTTCATTGTGGCCGAAGAGATCGCCAAATCAGGACGGCCGTTTACCGAGGGGGAATTCGTAAAGAATTGTATGATGAAAGTGTGCGACGTCCTTTGTCCAGATAAAACGCGAGCGTTTGCAAATGTAAGCCTCAGCAGAAACACTGTTGCTAATCGGGTTTGTGAGATGGCGACTGATTTGAAAACACAGTTGATTGAAAGAGCAAAAGATTTTGTTGCATACTCCCTTGCCGTGGATGAAACTACTGACGCGACTGACACTGCACAGCTGGCGATATTTATCCGTGGTGTGGATTCCAATTTGTGCGTAACAGAGGAAATACTGGACATTAAATCGATGCACGGGACAACGAAAGGAGAAGACATCTTTGGAAATGTATTTCAAAGTGTAACCGACATGAAACTGCCGTGGGAAAAACTCGTTGGACTTACAACAGATGGCGCACCTGCTATGTGTGGTGAAAAAAATGGACTGGTGGGAAGGATGCGCTCAAAGATGCGGGAGGAGAACTGTGCCGGTGAGTTGACAGTGTATCACTGCATCATACACCAGGAATCGCTGAGTGCTAAAGTCCTAAAAATGGATCATGTGATGAACACTGTAACACAAACCGTCAACTTTATCAGAGCCCACGGTTTAAATCACCGCCAATTCCAGTCTTTTCTGCGGGAAATAGATAGCGAGTTTGGCGATATGCCATATCATACGGAGGTCCGGTGGCTAAGTCGGGGAAAAGTTCTCAAAAGACACTTTGAGCTGCGAGAGGAAATCTGCCAGTTCATGGACAGTAAGGGGAAAGACTGCACAGTTCTGCGGGATGAAAAGTGGAAATGTGAGTTGGCGTTCCTGGCTGACATAACGTCGCATCTTAGCGCTTTAAACCTTCAACTCCAGGGACGGGAGCACATAATAACCGATATGCATGATGCAGTGAAGGCATTTCAAGTGAAGCTGCGCTTATGGGAGACACAAATGCACCAATGCAACTTGTCTCACTTTCCCTGTTGCCAAGTAATACGGAACCAAGAAAGTGCCACAGTTTTCCCAAATGTCACCTTTGCTGAAAAACTCAGTGCGCTGCGCACTGAGTTCGCACGGCGCTTCAGTGACTTTGAGGCACAGAAAAGTAACTTCGAGCTGCTTCGCAACCCATTTGCAGTCGATGTGGAAACCGCACCTGTAGAAATGCAGATGGAGCTGATAGAACTGCAATGTAACGGGACACTGAAGGCAAAGTACGACACTGCGGGGCCAGCACAGTTCACTCGCTTCATTCCTGAAGCGATGCCGCAGCTCCGCCAACATGCGGCTCGAATCCTGTCCATGTTTGGCAGCACATATCTGTGCGAGCAGCTGTTCTCTGTGATGAAAATTAACAAAACGTCACACAGGAGTCGCCTCACTGATGAACACCTGCAATCGATCCTGAGAATCTTCACAACACAGAACCTAACCCCAAACATAAACGAACTTGTTGCAAAGAAAAGACTCCAAGTATCAGGCTCTGACTAAATAGGACAAGAAAATGGAATGTTATGATTTGTTATGATTATACTTTTGCTTTAAATTCAATTTTTTATTTATATTTTCAGATTTTTTAATATTCCAGCATGTACAGATTTTGAATGTATTGTATTGACAGGATATTTTTTTATGAAGAGCAAAATATTTTAAGTTGAAATGTATTTATTTTGGAATGATATCCTGTATTTTGGTTCATATTAATGGTTAAAAAACATAAATATTTAGTCTGTTAAATAAATGGTTATACTGTTCGGCCCGCGAGTTTTGAGTTTTGGCCCCCTGTGCAATTGAGTTTGACACCCCTGCCTTAATCCATCTCTGACTAGCCCTGCTGAACCTTGTCTTTCATTTTCCCCCCTCCCCTCACTAGAGGGGGGTGTTGTTAAAGGTCACAGGCAGCCCTTAATTGGACTCACGTGTCCCTATTTGAGTTGAGGTAACCTCTTTTAATCTCCTAGGAAAAAGGGTGTTTGCCATTCTGGGGCTGAAATACCTGCCTTCCACCCTTCGAACTCCCTGCCAGGTACTTCAGGAGGTGAGGGTAGCCCTATCGCCCATCTCTCTGGTTAATCTCGAGCAGGTCCTGCGGGAGGGTGGTCCCTGCTCAACCCGGGGCCCCTGCCCTGTGAGTCTCCCCTGCCATCCCACCTGCATTCCTCGAGCCAGCTGTGCGACCTGCAGCCGGTTTGCTTCCGAAACGTGCCAACGGCACATCTGTACATGCTCATGCTCCATACTCTCCATTTCCTCGCCCTCGTATCCTGCTCGATATTAAGTGGTGGGACCTATTGCCACCTCTTGAGGGTGAGGAACCCTGGTGGGCCAGCCTATATTCCACTCGGTCCATAGGGATATTAGTTGGCGGCTCCTTCAGGGAGCTGTGAGCACAGGCATGTACCTGGCATGGTTCACCCTTATCCCTGATGCCTGTTCCTTTTGCAGGGTGACAGACCTCTGCGTGGACGCCTACCTTGAGTGCGCCAGGTTGTAGCCCATTTTTCAGCTCCTCCTGGATCTAATTTTGTGGTTCTGGCTGCACTTCTCCCCCCACCTTCTCATTTATACACATGACCCCATGAAGTCTCGAGATTTCCTTGTCAACTTCCTCCTAGCGATGGCCAAAGTGGCCATCTATAACACTAGGGAGAGGATGTTGGCCGAGGGGGTTCTCTGTGACTCTAGGGCCTATTTCCGTTCTTCTCTCTGTTCACATATCCGGGCAGAGTTACTCTGGGCCATGTCTGCTGGCTACCTTGATGGCTTCAAGGAGCAGTGAGCGCTGTCTGGGGTTCTCTGCTCAGTGTCCCCTTCAGGTTCCCTACTTTTGAGCCTTTAACCCTCACACCTGTCCCTGTTTTTTTCTTTTGTTGCCCCTGTACTCATTTGTGTTCTGGGTTCAGTAGCTCCTCACCTTAGACTGGAGGAGGGGCCTTTATCTGTGGATGGGCATGCACCCACCAACTTCCTGGAATGCAACAGGACCATACTCTTACAGCTGTCTGATCTGACTTTGTCACAATACATATGTAAGCAGAGTCAGGATGAGCTCTACCCTGACATCTGGTGGTGAATTATGGCGAGTGTGGAAAAGAACTCCAGGGGCTGATCTTGTTTGCATAGGCACACCCACTCGCCTGGCATGAAACAACAGCAACTCAAAGTGCTTACTTTGGCTGGTGTGGGATCCCCAGTTTTCTCTGTTATTGGGACAGGAAGAATAAAGTTTTGTCACCCTGATTCTGTGAATCAAGGCCAGTGGAACTGTTGTATGACAGAAGGACTGAGTGAGTCCTTCACCATTACCTAAGTAGCACTTGCTTGTCAAGGGGCATGGGTTACAAAACCCCGTGAATAGAGAAAGGATGGGGACAGGTATTTGTAGCTGATGGTATGGGCCCTTTCTGAGGGTTTAAAACACCAATTGCACTACCTCGTCTCTCCACTGTTGAATGTCAGAGCTAACTTTGATTCCATTAGGAGTCTAGTTACAGGCTGCTGAGCTGAATTCACTTTGGGCCAATGGTGCACTAGCACTGGGGCTCCCCTACTATGAGCTGAAATTGCTAAGAGCTGAAATCACAAAAGAGCTAAAGTTATTAAGAGCTGAGATCACTGAGGCTGTGTTAACTAGTGGGGGAGCCTGAAGTTATATTGCTAAGCGGCTGGCGGAGCAGCTAGCAGAATGGAGCCTCGCGGGGACAGTTGGAGCGGAGCTGAGCGACTCACAGGTCGGTGAGCAGAGCGGAGCGGCTGGAGGAGCAGCGAGCAGAGCGGAGCCTTATGGGAGCGGCCCAAGGGATGGCTGAAGTGGAGCAGAGCTGAGCGGCTCACAGGTCAGTGAGCAGAGCGGAGCAGCTGCCAGAGCAGTTCGTGGGAGCGGCTCACGGGACAGCTGGTGGAGTGGAGCGGCTCGTGGTGAAGGCTGCGGCGGAACCCCACGGAGAGGCAGCCGATCGGCCTCGGATCACGTAAGGTGCCCCTTAACACCCTGCGTGCCCCCCCCCTTGAACTCTGGGGCTGCACTGACCAGGGACAGAGACTTTGGGGGGTTGTTGGACTTTTGGGACTTTGGTGATCCTTGGGTTGCTGGACCCAAGAGACTTAGGAGTTGTTGGACTTTTGGGACTTTGGTGATTCTTGGGTTGCTGGTTTCAAGAAGCAACGGGAAAGGACACAGCCCAATTTGCTGGGGTGGGTTTTTTGCTCATGGTTTGTGTTATGTATCCTGTTTGTGGTGTTTTTCCAATTTAATGCTGATGTCGTTTACCTCATGTTATTAAACATTTTCTGTTACACTCAGACTCCGTGCTTGCGAGAGGGGAAGTATTGCCTCTTAGAGGCGTCTGGGGGTGGTAGGTAATTGTCCCAGGTCACTGGGTGGGGGCTTGAGCCAGTTTTGAATTGCGTTATTGAAACGGAACCCCTAGATACAGAACCCGGCCCTTGTTGCTGCCAACTTAGATGGGCAGCAGGGTTACACATATAAAATAGTTAAAAACTCTTTATCAATAAATTCTGTGCTTTCTTGGTTTTCAAAATATAATATGCTAAGTCTGGCTGAAACACTTGCTCCTGTAATGGATACAGTACTACTACTACTAGCTTCTGTTGAAATGCTTGGTCATTTTCCCACAGTATCTCTGTTCAGCTTGGTTTCAGAGCAACTTTCCAATCCCAATGACCTCAGCTCCCATGTCAAGCTCCCTTCAGTTTTGTTGTTGCCCCACCTTGGCAGGCTCATGCATTTTAAAAGTTTACTTTTTTGTCCATAAAGTCCTTTCAATAGTTTTTAAACCATTTTTAACCAAACCCCAGTGACTGAAGATTGATGAAATTCAATAACACTTGGAACATTAATAAACTAAACATTATTAAATAATATTTCCTTACTAGATTGAACCCTAAACAATAAGTTGGATTTATTTCCAATCTAGGTCATTTCAATTTTTTATATACTCGATCATAAGCTGGTTCGTTTATAGGCCGGACCCTCCAAGATGGATAAGTAAAAATGGAAAATTTTTATAATCCGTTCATAAGCTGACCCTATAATTCAGGGGTCAGCAAACTTTGGCTCCCGGGCCATCAGGATAAGCCGCTGGTGGGCCGAGATGGTTTGTCTACCTCGTGTCCGCAGGCACAGAGATAAACCTAAGTAAATAAAGTGTCCTGGCGTGCCAGCTGCTTACCCTGACGGGCCGGGACAGCAACTGGTGGGGACATCTTTTGCAGGGGAGAGGCTGGGAGTCAGGGGAGTAACCCTTGTGACCCCCCTCCACATGACCCCATCCCTAGCCTGGGACCCCCACACTCTCCCCATCCCATCCCTTCCTACCTTTTCTGGGGAAGGCCAGGGGAGGATGTCTCTGGCCTGGCCGCAGCCTGCTCCGGCGGGCCAGACTGGGCGGTGCGGCCGCAGCATGCTCCAATGGGCTGGGCCGGGCGGCACAGCCGCAGCATGCTCCGGCGGGCCGGGCGGCGTGGCCACAGTCTGCTCTAGGGGGCAGGGTTGAGCGGCACGGCTGCAGCTTGCCAGCCCCAGAGCTGCAACTGCTTTGGAGGCTGGGGAGAGAGCAGTGTGGCCAGAAGTGGAGAGATTCTGGCCTCTCCTCTTCCCTTCTGTCTCTGCTGGCTGTGCTGCCTCTCCTTGCTCCCTCTGTTGGGGGGAGGGGCTGTGTCCCACTTTTCCCTCCCCCGGTGATCCAAGCTAAATGCAAGGTAAGCCAATCATGGTTCTCTTCTGGGTGCTCTGTGACCTCCCCGAATTTCTAGCTAAATGCAAAACTAGCCAATTAGATACCTTCTTTGAGCGTCCTGTCAACCACTCCCCGGTACACTGACCGTAATACCCCGGAAGGTACTATGCACCCTGCCGAGAATATACCCCGAATGAATGCCAAGCACTGCCCATATCGGAAACCACCAAGAAGCCCTCTACTCAATATGCACCTAATTCTCGTAAATTGATAGGGGAGGTATCGGGAAAAAGGGACAGATCCCAACTCTTATTACTCGCAAATGACATATTATTTGTACTATGCTTGCGGTTTAAAGGAATAAAAGCAGCCTGCATGCTGTGCTAGATGTGGTAGTTTTCAGATTGCTACCCCAACGCATTGGTATGTATTGCAATAAACTGGCCTCAGGCTTGAGTCTGTGAACTAAAATCAACGCATGGATGACTTTTACCATGTCAAGTCTTCTAAAAGCAAAAAGAATGAAGAGTGTTTGTGGCACCTTAGAGACTAACAAATTTATTTGGGCATAAGCTTTCGTGGGCTAAAACCCACTTCATCAGATGCATGCAGTGGAAAATACAGACTAACACGGCTACCACTCTGAAACCTTTTAAAAGCAAGTTCATTTTAAACATACAAAATAGGGTTTGTACAAGCCAGGAGTATTTGTTTAGGTCCTTAAAAACCTGGCATATTTACAAAAATGAATTGGCAGTTTTTGTAAATATTTTGCTCAACACCTCTTGTGTTGCTGTAATTAATTTTACACAACTGATTACTTCCCCTACTTGTACATTCAGAGGCACCCAAGTTCAAATGGAAAACCCTTATTTCCTTTTAGAGATTTTGACTAAATTGTCCATAGTCAAATGATTCAAATCAGATTATCTCTCTGCCTAGAGCAATCATTTACAATTGATCATTTACAGACCAATCATTTGGGGAAAGGGTTCATTTTACTTCAGAAGATTCCTGGGGACAAAAACCTAGTGGTGGTAATTGTCATCATTTGACCTCTCCTTGTATAATTTGTTTGACTACCAGGGTTCCACCAGGCGAGACTGCACCAAGTTATAATGCCATAACCAGGTTTAAGGCTATGTCTACATTGGCACTTATGTCAGTGTAACTTATGCAACTCAGGGGAGTGAATAAATCATCCCCCTGAGCAACATAAGTTACATCAACATAAGCACCAGTGTGGACAGTTCTATATTGGCGGGAGAGCTTCTCCTGCCAATATAGCTTCTGCTGCTCGCAGGGGCTGGAGTGGTTAAACTGACGAAAGAGCTCTCTCCTGTCAGCTCTGTGCAGCTACATTAGAGAGCTTACAGCAGTGCAGCTGCATTGCACCGCTCTAAACTCTTTAGTGTAGCTGTGCCCTTATTACCAAACCAAGCATTCTCTTTCCCCATGTCTACAGTACAGAGTTAGGTCGACTTAAGTTATGTTGATGATCATAAATTGCTTTAATAACATTGGTTGTGCATGTCCACCCAATGCTGCTTGTATCAGCTGAGACAGCTGTATCTTGTATCACCTGAGAGAGCATTGCATCATGGGTAGCTATCCCACTGTGCAACTCACTATTCTCTGCCATTGGGCACTCTGGGAATGGATCCTGGGGACATGCTTGCTGTCTTGTGATGCAGTTTTTTTCCGTCCCATCATTCCATGGGCTTCCTACTTTTTGCACCATTTTTCAGTAGACCTTGTACACTGTGCACCCGCCATCTCTGCCTGACAGCATGGATCCTAGGCTGCTGAGCAGTCTGGTGATGAGCACTATGAACACAACCCGGCTGGTCCTGCAGTATTTCAAGAGCTGTGAAACAGAGTGAATTGGTGATGCCTCCCTTGCTGTCTGCCATAGACAAAAATAATTCAAGATTGATGCTGGCATTCACGGAACAGCTTGCCACGGTGGACCATCAGTACTGGTCTTGGGAAATGAGAGCTCTGAGTGGTGGGATTGAATCATGATGCACATGTGGGATGATGAGCAGTGGCTGCAGAACTTTTGGATTCACAAAGCCACCTTCCTGGAACTGTATGCAGAACTCGCTGCAGCACAAGGACACTAGCATGAAAGCTGCCCTCACTATAGAAAAGTGAGTGGCAATCGCTGTGTTGAAGCTGGCAACTCCAGGCTGCTACCAGTCAGTCAAAAACAGTTTGGAGTTGGAAAGTCCACCATCGGAGTTGCAGTAATGCAAGTGTGCAGGGCCATTAATCACTTCCTGCTATGAAGGACTGTGACTCTCAGTATTATGCAGGAAATAATTGATGGCTTGGAGGCAATGGGATTCTCTAACTGCGGCAGGATGATAGATGGCACGCATATCCTAATTTTGGCCCACAACCATCTTGTGATGGAGTATATCAACTCAAAGGGCTAATTCTGCATGGTCTTGCAGGTGCTGGTTGATCAGCGGGGCCATTTCACTGACATCAGTGTGGGGTAGCCAGAGAAGGTGCATGACACATGCATCATCTGGAACACTGGGCTGTATAGAAAGCTGCATGCTTTCTTTCCAGACCAGACAATTCCAGTGAGGGATGTGGAAATACCCATAGTGATCCTTGGAGACCACTGTGGCTCATGAAACCTCAGGCTGGGAACCTAGACATCAGCAAGGAGTGCTTCAACAACTGACTCAGCAGGTGCTGAATGACTATTGAATGTGCCTTTGGCCGATTAAAAGGTTGCTGGCACTGTATTTTTGGCTGGTTAGACCTCAATGAGGAAAATTTTCCCATGGTGATTGCAGCCTGTTGTACTCTGCATAATGTTTGTGAAGTGAAGGGGGGGAAGTTTTCACAGGGGTGGGCCACTGAGGCTGATTGGCTGGCTGCTGATTTTGAGCGGGAGGCTATTCAAATTGGAAAGCTTTGAAGGAGCATTTTGACAATGATTCTCAATAATGTGTCTTTAGGTGATGCATACGGGCAGGCAATGTTTACTTGCCACCTTGAATGACCCCTGTAGTGCTTGCTTCCTAAGCATTAATTGCGCTAAGCAAGTATTCCTACTTATCGCCACTGTGTTTCAAAGTTGGCACTGACCGTTGTGTATATGTCACAAATAGACTCATTTTATTTCAAAGACTCAAGCTTAATAACAGGACAAAACAAAAAACGTTGGTCAAATGGTCAAATGACAGGAAAGAACAGTTTCACAGTTAGGGCTCTCTCAGCTGTGTGTAACTCCAGCTTTCATTGGCAAAGTAGTTGCTTTGAGTGGAGTGCACAGGGTACTGTGGAGGACTGGGAACATGTGAGGAATGTGGAGGGGGAGTTTGGGGAGGGCATGGACCAGAGTTCTGTAGTGGCTGCAGGGGAAGTCATGCATGGATGTGCTCAGATTGCAGGGTAATGAGAGACTTCATCATCTCTGTCTTGCCCTTCAGAAGCTTTATCATCTGCTCCTACCCCTGTGTCCTTTCTAGCCTCAGTCTTTCATTAATTGTCTCCCTCCACACATTTGTTTTGCTATGTGCTGCACCTGTTGACTGCAGCATTTCATGAAACATACTGCTGGTTCGCTGCTTTACCTGATGTAGGTGCTCTGCCGGTGTGGAGGAGTGGGGTCCTCAAGGGCACATCTGCAGAAACCAAAGACACAATGAACAAAGACACTATTGTGAGTGCACTCACAGTCATAAATCACAAAAGTTACACACACCTCTTTCTCACTGTTCCTTGGCTAGCAGACTGGTTGGTGCGAGTCCCAAATATGGTAAGTTCATGGAGGGGAGGTGGCAAAAGGAAATGGGAAAGAAGGGACAAAAGATGGTTTGTGAAGGGGGTTACTACAAGTGGCTAGGGAGACTATTCTGAACATTGGTGTCTTTTTCCACAGGCTAGGGTAATCGAACCCGATATCTCACTCCTAAGGGTAACCCAGGATGCAAGAGTGCATCTCCTGCATGCATGTGGCTTCAGACCAGCTCCATATCCTTCTCACCTGTGCACCACTCTGGTCCCTGCAGAAATAATTGCTGGGTGGTGTGGCAAAGTTTTGTAGGGTGGGAGGAAAACCCAGGCAGCTCTGCCAAGGAACATTCGGCAAAGGATTGCAGAATACCTACAGGAAAGTTTCCTAGAGATCACTTTGGGGGATTCCGGAGACATAACCATGTACATTAACAAACTTTTCCTTCGTGGCCCCACTGCATAGATGCACATATGCTGCTGTTAATTTCTATCCCATATTCCTCCTCAATCATATAGCAAAGTACATGAGAGCTCAATGTCCTCTTATCATTCAGTATCAAAGCAAAATGAGCACTTACTGGAGCTCCCCTCTCCTGCATCCTGTGCACTAGAACCAGTTTGTTGAGACTGGCTAGATCTACCTGGAGTGGAAAAGAGGCTCTGATTCGCCAAGCCACTGGACGACCCTGCTGTGTGGTCCACATCATCCTTCAGCTCTAATTCCTTGTCTACCACTTCATCATTCGATTTGACTCTTCTGGCCGCTGCTTACAGTCCCCTTGAAGTATCCATGGGGCTCTGGGCAGTGGAGGTGCGGTCGCCACCAAAGATGGCTTCCATCTCATTATAGAAATGGCATGCCTTTGGTACCTCATGAGAGTGATGGTTGGCCTCCCTTGCCTTCTGGTATGCCTGCCTCATCTCCTTGATCTTAGCATGGCACGTCTGTGTGTCCCTTTCATGCCCCTTCCTCTGCATGCCACTAGCAATCAGACAGTAAGTATCAAAGTTCCTACAGCTGGAGTGAAGCTGCTACTGCACAGCCTCCTCTCCCCATAGACTCAGCAGATCCAACAGCTCTAGTGCACTCCATGTGGGGGAGCATCTGCTGCAGAAAGCTGGATTGGTCAGCTGGGAACAGGGGGGGGGGGGCCCGAGCCGAGCCGCAGGGGGGCCCCGAGCCGCGCCGCAGAGAGGCCAGGGGGGCCCCCGAGCCGAGCCGTGCCACCGGGGGGGGGGGCCCCGACCCGAGCCGCAGGGGGCCCCGAGCCGAGCTGGGGGGCCAGGGGGGCCCCGAGCCCAGCCGCGCCACAGGGGGGCCGGGGGGCCCCGAGCCGAGCTGCGCCGCAGAGGGGCCGGGGGGCCCCGAGCCGAGCCGTGCCGCAGGGGGGCCGGGGGGGCCCCGAGCCGAGCCGCCGGGGGGGGCCCCGAGCCGAGCCGCCGGGGGGCCGGGGGGGCCCCGAGCCGAGCCGCCAGGGGGCCGGGGGGCCCCGAGCCCAGCCGCGCCCCGCAGGGGGGCCGGGGGGCCCCGAGCCGAGCCACGCCGCAGGGGGCCCCGAGCCGGGCCGCGCCGCCGGGGGGGCCCCGAGCCGCGCACCGCGGGAGGGGGATGGGGGGGCCCGAGCCGCGGGGACCGGGCCGGAGCCGGGCCGTGCTGGGGCCTGCGGGAACAGGCCGCGCCTCCCCGGAGCCCTTCTCCCGCCCCCACCCCAGCTTACCTTGTGCTGCCGGCCGGCCCGCCCCTGCTGCTTAGTCTCAGACTTCCCGCGAATCTCTGATTCGCGGGAAGCAGGGGAGGGGGCGGGGCGTGCAGGGCTGGGGAGGAGGGGGAAGTGGGCGGGGTGAACAGCTGCAGTGCGGGGCCCTCTTGGCGCGGGGCCCAATTCAGCCGAATCGGCTGAATCGGCCTAAAGCCGGCCCTGGCTGGGAAGATGCAGTGTGAACTGTGCATGCCAAGCAAATAGGAAGAGGAATTTCAAAAATTACCAGGCCTTTAAATGGGGAAGGAGCACGGAGTTCAAACTGCTGTTTTGGGACACCTCCTGGAGGCCAATTAGGGTGATATAACCAAGCACAGTGTCAATACCGATGCTGTACCATTCTGACTGCGTTGCAAAAAGCTCTCTGCTGCTCATTGAGGTGGTTTTATTATGTTGGTGTAGCAGGGGATTTACCTTGGCAGGAGGCGCCTTTCAGTATGTACACCTCCACCATTTTGTCAATGAAACCTGACTTTTGTAAACAAAACTATGTAGTGTAGACCAGGCCTTACTGAATGTTATAGCCAATATCTTTATTACACCAGCCTGCTTAATTCTTTTAGCACCCAAAATTTTTAGCATCTGCATAAATGCTCCCTTTAATGGCTCACTCTTTTTCATTAAATCACTTCTCTCCCAAAGTGAGACATTTCTCAGCTGATTTCTCTGGGTGAGACTGAGCTTATCTTTGTCCTTTTTTTGCACTCATTTTTTGGCTACAATTACTTTTCTCTCTGTGGTCAACTATGGATCTTATTTTTTTAGAGTTTCAGTGGCCTTCAACAGACTTATGCTCTGCCAAACATTGTTTTACACAGGTATTTAAAGTACTCCCCTCTATTGCCCTTATGTTACTGAATTTCTCCATAGGAGAGACTTCTGTACTATAATTTAATAACATAGTTTTTTTCTTATTCTTGCATTTCTTATCTAATACTATTTGTTGGGGTTCCTTTTCCATGCAGTTCCATTCTCCCCCTGCCACTTCCCTGGGGAATCCATAAAAATCTTCTTTAGATCGAACCCATCCCTCCAGTGCCCTGGAAACCTCAAATTTAAATCCTTACAATACCATTGCTAAACTGCTGGGTTGTGATCCTTGACATTAAAGCTGTAGTTAAATGCTTCAGATGAATGGAATCCACGTCATGGCACCACTAATGCTGGGATTCTCTCCAAGACATTTTCCACTTGGTTTATCCAGAACACTTTGTCCAGTTCTTGGAGAATCCTTCATCCAGTTTTTTGAAATCCGAAACACTCAGTCTCCAGATTTCATCAGTCAGGTTCCCTTATTTGGCACACAGCAAAGCTATGCTGAGTGGATCAGACTCAAGCATAAGGGTGAGTATATGGCATACCACACATCCAAAATTACACAGAAAGCCTTTTCTTAATATACATTTGAACACTACATTTTTAACCATATATTGCATCATATGCTTCATGATTGGCTTGATTACTTTTCAGGAACCAACCCCTGTACAGTATGCTGTGTCCCATATACTTTTCATGCAGAGCCTGGTCTTTACATTCCAGGTTTATTTTGTCCATGGTCCTGAGCATCAGGGTATTCCTGCTTATTTTAGCTAGCACAGTCATCCTGACTCCACCATACTGTTTGCAAAGCCCCTATTTACAACTCAACCTTCCATTCACCTGCCCAATCATGCCCACTAAGAAATGAGGTAAGTTACTTCTGTCAAGCCAGGCCTACAGGGTCCAAGTGACAGAGCCAATGGTCAAACCAACCACTGCCAGAAGAAGTGTTTTGAGAGCAAATGGCCCATTCAAAATCCATCAAGGTTCAGAAATGGCAGTTATTGACAGTGTCCAACATCCTCTCATCTATCCTAGATGTACATATTTCTTTCATTAATTGGCTGTATCAGTTTAAGATGGTTTGATGAATAACTACATTGACTTCACCTGAAGCATACTTGATTTGCACTGATATAAATGGAAGGGATATTATGCTCTACATATCATCTGTGGTACTTAGCTACTGTATATCACAAAAAGCCCTGAAAGAAAATTCCAACTGTTGGAGTTTCAGTGCATGAATAAAAAAATTACTCCAGACTGCTTACATTAATCAATTTGACTGAAAACTGATGCTTGACTCATTATTTTTCAGAAGATACAATAATAAACACAATGGAACTGAAAATCATCTTCACAGGTGCACAAAGAATTTTTTACATTTTGTGATATGTTGAAATGTTTTATGGCTCAGATAAATAAAAGGCGGCATTGCAGTTCCATGTGGATATGAACAAAAGTACATTACCAATGATTTAAACATTTTTCAAAGTTTATTTTTTCATCAGCACTAATACATTTTTTTAGTGATGCAAAACACCCTGAGTATAGAACATTATTTGTATTTGAGGTGTGGATCCAAGTTCTGATTGGCAAACCTAGTTATAGGGAAATTTTCAAAGAGGGTGAAAATCACAAAATTTTCAGAGGCCAAACGCGAGGTGTCTCACACTACATCTGTTGATAACATGGGAGAGCTGCAGGAGGAGCCATTGTTCAGGGAAGCATGACTACCTTCTGGACACTGCAGCAGGGGTATGCACATATGCTGGTGAAAAGAGTTGTAATGTGTTTGGGACATGACAGAGATGGACGCAAAACACATGGCCCCAGCAGAAGAGGTTCAGAGAGACTGCCATGCAGCAGCCCCATATCCTGGCCCTGGGTTGAGGGAGTTGGCTTTCATCTCTCAAGGTCGGTGACGCTTAGTATGGAGCCCAGTTACTCAGACTTTATGTGGGACAAGTGGATTTCACCCCAGATTAATTAGGAAATGTTTCAGGAATATGTTCTCTCAGTATTAAGACAAGTGCATCCAAGATCATGTGTTATGGAAATTCTAATACTGCAAAACAGGTTGCCTGCTGACATAGTGCCTTGTTTGGTCTCATCTCATCATTTATTTCTCACACTACAGGTTAATTCTGGTTAGTGACTGACAGTGTAGTGTTGTTGTGAATGAAATGTACTTTGGGAAATTTGTATGCACATTTTATAGCTTGCAAAATAAATAAAACAGAGGGGCTTGAGGCTCTGAGGATATGGAAGTAACTAGACGTCACTTTCAATGTCTCATCCCTAAACAAAGAGTTTTAATATGTACAATGAAACTTCATAGCCCAAATGTTCTAAAAGAATTACAATGAGCAGTGATATGGCAACTGCAGGAAAGTTTTACTGATTCAGTGCACAAAAGGAAGAATGGTTTTGTGATATTAGTATGTGTCCATTGGGATGAGTCTGGCTAACACTTGCAGAGCATAGAAAATAATTCCAGTCAAACTCCCCATAGTATTTTAGACTCAATTAAGAAAACGGAAGCATTTAAACAGCAATTCTAGGCTCTCCTTTCTGATGGCTTTGCTCACGATTTGCACAGGCAGTCAGTGAGCAATACACTGTTAAAATGGTTTTTCATGTAAAGCAATTTTATATATTAGTAATAATTAGCGCTCATGTGACAATTTGCAGCAAAATATCTCAAAGAACTTTCCAAAGAAAAGTAAGTAGCCTTATCTACATATTATAAATGAGACCAATGAAGCACAGCGATATTAAGGCAAACATTTCTACCAGTGTTTATTAATTTTGCTTGCCTCAATTTTTGTGTGCCTAATACACCTCTACCCCAATATAACGCTGTCCTCGGGAGCCAAAAAATCTTACCACGTTATAGGTGAAACCGCGTTCTATCGAACTTGCTTTGATCTGCCCGAGTGTGCAGCCCCGCCCCCCTGGAGCACTGCTTTACCGCGTTATATTCGAATTAGCGTTATATCGGGGTAGAGGTGTACCTGCCATAATCCCTCTTTTTCATAGGTGCTGAGAAACTACAGTGTCGATAGATTTCATGTAGGGTTGTGGGTGATCAACTCTGAAGACAATGCTTTGGTTGTCTAAAGTTGGAACCTCAAATGTAGAGGTCATGTTGGAAATGTGGAGTTGGCAAAAATCAGAGCTATATAGTGGAGTATAATTTATGGCTAAGAGTGGCTAAAAGCTGTATCACCCATCTTCAATGGAGCAATTGAAAACCAAATCTAAAGTAACTAAAGCCATTCTCAGCTCCCAGAAACTCACATCTGGTGTTATATAGAACATAATCTGACATGGATTTTTTTTTTGTTATTTTGTAAGTCACACATCAATTATTTAAAGTTAAAGTTAACAGCAAATTGAAATTAATATAAGGACATTGTTCACAGGTGAATTTTTTTCACAGGGTTAATTTTTTTCCAGCATTTAGATTACAGTAGAATATAATGTGCTGAGCAGTTTCCAAACACACAGAGAGCCCCTAAACTAAAACAGGGGAAGGGAAGGGATAGAACATAACAAGCAAAGTCATTGTGGTATAGGGAGGGACAAGTTTTATTAATGATGTTTTGGTTGTAGGTTTATTTTAAATTAAAATATATCCTCTTAGTATATCAAAAATTCACTTCTGCATTATTAAATATCTTTTGTTTTTTATACTGTGGTTATAGAGCACAATGTGACTCAACTAGCCTACAGCAATGTGTCATCAAAAGTAGATTTCTTCATGTGAATGACAATGTGGTCTTGTACACATTGGGAATACTGTCTGTTTACCAAGTGCTGCATTTTTAGTTTTTTTTTCTTATAAGAAGTTATTTGAGTTGTGTTTGTGTTTGAACTCTCAAGCCCCAGAAGATGCTCCTTTCTAGTAACTTTGTCCCATTTAAAATGTATGAGCTACCAGAGACAGTTCAGAGAGTCACCTTCAATAACCTAGCAAAGGAAAGGTGGAAGTTTTAAACAGATTGCCTGTGTGTTTTGTTTTGCTGCATTTTTTTTTAAATTGAGAAAATATAGGAAATATCAAATATGTAGGAAACATGCCTTTAAACATGGCCGTAGTTACTGTTTTCTTCAACTGATCAGAGGGGTAGCCGTGTTAGTCTGAATCTGTAAAAAGCAACAGAGGGTCCTGTGGCACCTTTAAGACTAACGGAAGTATTGGAGCATAAGCTTTCGTGGGTGAATGCCCACTTCGTCAGCTGTTGCTTTCTTCAACTGAGTTGAAGAAAAGTAAGAACTAGTGGAAAGAACAGTTTCTTAATTTTTCAATTTTTCCAGTCAGCACTACTTAAAGACATCTCAAGTTTCCCTTAAATAATCCATTTGCAGTTAGAGAGTAGAAGCCCTCCTCACCTTATTCCATCATCTTTTGTTGCATGATTTCTGTTTGTATATTGTTTCACCCAGAATTACCATTGCTACTGGCAGTTTCAACTAGCTAAACTGAGTCACAGAAAGGCCAGCCCTGGCAGTAGATTATCCATGGCTAAGGGAAAATGTATTTTGCCATCCCTGGACCCCACTACCTCACCCATTGCCCCGAGCTCCCTTCTGTAACCTCACACCCCAGGCCTGCCCTGCTCCTTGCTTCTTGATCATGGCAGCCAGCGAGCAGTGTCTGTTGGCCAGTGCCCAGTTAAGAAGGCAGTGATGCCACCACCTTTACTTCTGCACTGCTGCTGGTGGCGGCACCACCGTCAGAGCTGGGCGGCTGGAGAGTAGCGGCTGCTGGCTGGAAGCCCAGAGGAGCTGGGGCTATGAACTGCCAAGCATAGAGCTGCCAGGGCTCAGCCCGGGCAAGCCCTAGCACAAATTAAGTATTGACACTGCCTCCTCTCCCCATCCACTGCACCCTGAGTGGGTGCCCATCTTTGGAATGGGATCTCAGAGGAACCCCTTCATTGTACCAGACTTGCTCACCTGCCAGGTAAGCCACACAGCTTCACCACCTCCTTAGATTTGCTCTCTGGGTCTTCAGCATTCCTGCTTCACACTCCTGAGCTCTATTCAGTGAGTCCAACTCAGACAGAGTCCTAATGGAGACTTGTATGTGCTCCGGGGCTAGCGTGCCTCACCAAGCATTTGCATTCATGCACTCACACTGTTGTCCAACCACTCGGCTTTATTAATCAACTGGAACATCATATAGGAAGGCCCGAGGGCAGTACAGAGAACTGAAGGTTAAAGCATGGCCCATTCTGGTTAACCCAGAGCTCGGCCATGCTGTATTTAAGCCCGTGGTTCAAGCTCTATCTGTCTCCCTCCATTTTACTTCCTTTGATTTCAGACTCCAGGTGAGAGTTGCATCTCCTTCCAGCAGCCAGTTCTTATCGCCCACCTCCAGTCCTTTCTTCTCAAGCTGGGGAAATGCTGTTCAGGCTCCTTAAGCACAGGTAGGGAAGTCCATGTCTCTGTGGGTTGTTAGTTGCTAGGTGTCAAGGTCTGGACAACTGGCTTTGCCATTGTCATCTCAGATGCACCATTGATATGGGACCTAAGGCCCAAGCCCCTTCTTTTCCAATGACCCATTTAATCCCAGACAGCTAGGTGTCATTCGCACCTGTATCTTAACCTGCCCTGAGAGCAACCATCTTTTTTCCACCCACTAGGTAACCCTGCAGAAGAGGGGAAACTGAGGCGCACATGGATTTGATAAACATATTACAAAATAATCCCACTTTGTCACAAAAGGTTGGCTGTTTTGTGGTGTGTTCTCTGAAGTTAATGCCCCATGTGCTGACCTATGGGATACAGATGGGGGGTTCCTCTTTTCAGCTTCTTGAGCCTATGCCACTTTCATTAAAAGTTTGGGGCACCCCTGGGTCTTATTGTCCACCCCCTGCCTCTTGCTATCCCTATTCTGACCCTTCCTGCAGGCTCCCCCAGCTAGCTGCTCCAGCATGATGAGTCTTCCTCCAGAGGGGATCTATAACTTAAAAGTGAAAAAGCCTTCCAGCCTGCCAGACAATGAAACTGTTAAAGAGCCATTCAAGTGGTAATGAAGCCATTTAACAGGAATTTGCCAATCGCTAGGTATATACTGTCAGTTTCTGAATTTACTGACACAAACAGTTGTGCGTTACTGTAATATTTACTCAGAACATGTTAGTCTACAGGACCTTAGTTTAAAATTTGCTTTAAAAATATTTCATTAGTGTGTTGCTGATCAATTGGACGAGTGATGTTAACATAAACAGAGAACAATTATCTCATCTCAGATTCGCGGACAACATCATACTAATTGCCAAAGCACCAACCAACTGCAGAACATGCTACAAAGACTCGACAAGAAAAGCAGTCAGGTCGGCCTGAAAATGAACCGCTGCAAAACGAAATACATACAATCAGATGTCTTATGAAAAGCCCAAATAACGGTAACAGGAGAAAAAATTGAAGAAGTGGAATAGTACATATATTTGGGCCAAGACGTTAATATGCACCAAGATCTGAACGGAGAACTCTCGCGAAGGATTCGGGCAGGATGATGTGCGTTAAATTCCATCAGGGATGTCCTCAAAGGAAAAATCGACAAGACCACACGTACAAATATCTTCAATTCAACAGTGCTGCCAGCCATGCTCTATGACAGTGAAACGTGGGCACTGACAAAGAGAGAAGAGCAGAGGCTGTTGGTAGCTGAAAGGGCAATGGAATGAGCTATGTTGGGAATTTCCCTTCTGGATCGCATCCCAAATGAAATGATCAGAGAACGCAGGATTGTGAAAGATATTGTCGTGGAAAGCAAAGTCAGTACCTTACTAAAGAAACAAAATCCTTTCTTATGCCTAAAATCTTTGGAAACATATTTTTTAAAGTTGGTGAACTTTTATAAACATGTCTATTGTTATGGAGATCACACAAAGTAAATTAGTGTTCCCTTTTTCTAAAATCAACTAACATTGTTATGAACACACTAAATCTCTGTGGCTAATTAATTTAAAATGTCTTTGTTTCAGTGAGTTAAATATGTAGCAATTTGGAATGATTACTTTATGAAAGCTTAAGAGTATGTTTAAAATATAAAATCGGCTTAGAAATACTGATTAAGAAAATGTAAAACAGAGAAGAACTGCATCATGTATTCCATAATATTTAATGTTGTATTCAGCAGGACAGCTGACTTGCCCTTTCTACAAAGTTTTTGCAAATAAATCTGATAAACTTCAAGATACATCAAAAAAGCTGTGCCTGACATTTTTTATTCCCAAGTTTAGTGCTTTTAATTAGGTACCTTCTGCATGCCCATTCTTCCACTTCTGGTATGCAGTGGAAAACATGCTCCATTTTCTTTAGAAAGAAATTGCAGAAGAGTGGTTTTTTGCTTCATTTGGATTCAGGGATTTGGCTGGAAGGGGGTGATCAAGGAGTAGGAGGGAAATAGAGGAGAGAGGGCAGGGCTGGACAGAGTGGGGGGTGGGGCCTGGGGCAGAGCAGGGGTGAAGTATGGGCGGGGCCACAGGTGGACTGGGGAGCTAGCCTCCCCAAGCAGCAGCTTCACCCACCACCCATGACAGCAAGTAAGAGCGAGTTGGCTCCCACACACCCAGTGCGCACTGCAGTCTCCTTAGGCAGGGGCTGTATTCACAGAGCCGAATGCATCGGCGCCACACATTCTGCATGCGGGAGAGAGTACGGGGGCCTCTGCAGGGAACTGTGACTCTCTGCCGCTGTGAGGTGGGCTGGGCAGCTCGGTATCCTTGCCGCCTCATCCCTCCTCACCCCCCAGGCTGCAAGCCTGGGCTGCCATTGGGCATAAGGGCACCAGTTTTATAATACTGTGTATGGCCCCTTAAATCCTTAGGACGGCCCTGGTAATTGGGCCACTAGCTATCCAAGAATCCCCACTGTAGTCCAGTGGTTTGGGTACTTACCAAGCATGTGGCTGAGACTGATTCAACTCCCCCTTTTGTTTGCTTAGGAGGGACTTAAAGAGCTGTCTCCCTCTTCTCAAGTGAATGGCCTAATTGCTGGTTTAGGAGGTATTCTGATGTGGGGAAAACTCCCTTGGCCTTTTCTGTTGGAGCTGTTTTACTTTCATTCCATATTCATTGGGCCAAAGAGTCCGAGAGCAAAGTAAGCATCCCTGGTCATTGAGTGCTTTGTGTACTTCCCTCCCAGTGAGGGATGGTTCTGGTTCTTTTGTTCTTGCTGAGCAGATTTGATCCTTGATCTCTTAGCCCTCAAGAGAATGGCCTAAGTGATGGGCTGGGAGCTATTCTAATGTGTGGGCTCCCTGCTGTGCCTGTTGAAACTAATCTACCTTCATTAAGAGAAATTGGGCCACAGTTAGTCATTCCCAACCTCAGACCCAGACTAGTGGTTTGTATACTTGCCTAAAACAGGAAGAGTGGCTGGTTCAAATCCCCTTTGTTTGGTGACATGGGATTTGAACCGTACTCTCTCACCTTTCAAGAGAATGACTTAAGTGCTGGATTGTGAGCTATTCTGATGTGGGAGTTCCTTCAGTCTTTCCTGTTAAAGCTGGTCCACTGTCACTAAATAGTAACTGGGCCAGAGCAATTAAGCAAATCATTTTGTAGTCTGGGGGTTTGGGTACTTCCCCTAGAATGAGTAAATTGTTGGTTCAAATCTTTTCTGCTGGTTGAGATGGGATTTGAACCTTGCTCTCTTACCTCTCAAGTGAATGACCTAAGTATCAGAAAGGGAGGCTATGACAGGTTCAGTCACAGAGCCCCCCCTTGGGACTGTCACCTAATGTGCTGAGACAACCCCTGAGCCTGTTTTCTCTGCCAGTTTGGGCCTCCAGAACCCTGTCTTCTCAAGTCAGATACATTAATTTGCTGCAACACAGACCCAGGGTCTGACCCATGCCCCCTGATACCAGTCAGCTCTGTGTTCTTGGGGAACCAGGGTGCAGTATCCAGCCTGTCTGACTCATGAAAGATACCCCCTCCCCCACACCAGCCTCTGCTTAAACCAAAACCCATCAGAGAAAAGACTTGCACAGAGCAATGAAGGGCGGTGGGAGACACACCTAGACCCTTCCTGACAAGGGTGACAAGATTAAGACATCTCCATTAGCATACAAAATGGAGAACAGAGACAACTCCCCTAGCCTCATCTGCATGAGAGAGGGGACAGGGAGACATCTCAATTTGCATACAGAATGGAGAACAGAGAACCGCATTGAACTCTGGGACCAGAAAAAGCAGGGAAGCACTGCATCATGGGAATCTCTGCTCCAGATGCTAATAAACCTGCGCCTGCGCACACCCAGCTCAGCAATTATCAGACCAATTCTAGTAATGAATCCTTGATTGATATCCAAAATACTGAAGCAGCCTAGTTGCATTGTGAGCTCCCTGGAAGAAAACACTATCCATAGCTAGGAGTGATCAGCTCCTATTGACTCAAGGGTTTTCTTTAGGCTAGACATCAGTTTACCAATAAACAAATCCAGTGTTCTCCCTTGAACCATTGTATTTTCTCTACAAAAATCCCTACTCGCCTTCCAGTCAGTGTTCTGATGCTAAGATCCAAACTATGCATCAGTTCCACTGGGACTCCATATTCTCCTAACTGATTGTGCTGGGGACTCCGCCTGTCTCCTGCTCTCGGATCCTGAGCTATCACCATCACCTGGGAACCCCAACCAGTTCAAGCTTCAGGGAGCGGTGAGATCCCCTTCTCTTTCTCTCTCTGTTTTCCTTTCTACCTTAGGTATTACATTATTAAAGGTTATGTGATGTTGGTTTAGCTCTCCTTGTGTAGTTATCACTATTATTCAATAAATAACTTGTATGGTTAAGTTGGTTGCTTCTCTCTCTCTTGCTGAACTTTACTCTTTTGTGTTTTTAGCTTCTCCCATTCACTCTACAGCAACACTTCTTTTATCTAAGCTAAAGATCCCTGCAGCGCCCTAAATACTGTGGGGTTTGCTCATCAAGTAGGTTACTGCCAGTACAATTGTGATGTGAGAGTGGGGATAGGGATGTGCTGAATCAGGGACGCATAAAGGTAACAGTTTGAAATTGCTGCTTGACTCAGTCCATGGAGCCCAGAGGCATATAAGGAGAGGCAGCTTGAAAGTGCTGCTTCATCCAGCCCAGTGTGTCCAGAGACATATAAGGGGTCAGCATGACAGTGCTGATTGACCAGGTCCACTCAGACTTGCTCTGTTAATGTATGTGTGGGTGGGTGGGTGTTCATCTGTTTGTGGGGCTGGAGAAACCCAGCCCTAGGGAACCTAGGTCCTGCAGGGTAGCTCCATTGGGAGAAAACTTGCAGAAGGGAGAAGTAGAGCTCCATATGAAAACACAAGTGACACAAGCAGTACATTGATAGTATTACAGAATCCCCTCCCCCAGAAGAGTAACCCGAATAAATGAGCATACCCCAATGTAACGGGCAAAAGCTGCAGACTTAACTGAAAACAGCTTAAGAAGTGCTCCTGGCTCCAGCACCCAGACAACTGCCTCCCAATGGGATTCAAACCCCAAATGAATCTGTTTTACTCTGTATAAAGCTTATACAGGGTAAACTCATAAATTGTTCACCCTCTATAACACTGATAGAGAGTTATGCACAACTGTTTGCTCCCCTAGCTATTAATTACTTACTCTGGGTTAATTAATAAGCAAAAGTGGTTTTATTAAGTATAAAAAGTAGGATTTAAGTGGTTCCAAGTAATAACAAAGTAAGTTACCAAGCAAAATAAAACAAAACTAAGCCTAATACATTAAGAAACTGATTACAGATAAAATTTCACCCTCGGAGCTGTTCTGATAAGCTTCTTTCACAGACTGGTCTCCTTCCTAGATTGGGCCCAATCCTTTCCCCAGTTCAGTTCTTGTTGGCTCCAGCTCAGGTGATAACTAGGGGATTTCTCATGACTGGCACCTCCTTTGTTCTGTTCCACCCCCCCCTTATATAGCTTTGGCATAAGACAGGACTCTTTTGTCTCTCTGGGTCCCAACCCCTCCTTCTAGATGGCAAAGCACCAGATTTAAGATGGATTCCAGTACCAGATGACATGGTCACATGTCCTGTGAGACCCCCCCCAAGCCTTCATTCTGCCTGGCCTGACTCATAGGAAGGCTTGCAAATAAATAGAGCCATTTACACCCAATTGTCATAGTTGATGGGAGCCATCAAGATTCCATAACCACCATTAATTGCCCACACTTTGCATAATTACAATAGGACCTCAGCGTTATATTTCATATTTCTAGTTTCAGATACAAGAATGATACATTTATACAAATAGGATGACCACACTCAGTAGATTCTAAGCTTTGTAATGATACCTTACAAGAGACCTTTTGCATGAAGCATATTCCAGTTACATTATATTCACACTCATTAGCATAGTTTAATAAAATCATATGGAGTGCAACATCACAGAGGCATTCTGACATTGGGGCTCGCTCAGTCTTTTTTGTTGAAGCTGTTCCACTTTAACTACATGTTAACTGGGCCAAAGGCTACCTCCAAGTCCCTCTGTGGTATCAGGATTATGGGACTCCCCTGGGGTGTGAGTGACCCTGATTCAAATCCGGCATCTGCCACTGTAGAGGGGATCTAGTGCTTGAGGTATAAGGGCTTGTCACTGAAGTGTAGACTATTTGGAGTGAGTCTTGCTCTCTTAATTCACTAGTAATTGTGCTCACACAAAAGACCTCAATCAGTCTTTTGTCCCCCCAGTGCCTAGGCTATACCTCCCAGGCTGAGAGAGACCTCAGGTCACTTCCCCCGCCCTTCTCTGACCTGTGTGTGAACTGAACGCACCCATGGAGAGCTAGAGGTGTGCAATCCCTGTCAAATCCCCTCTCTGTCCCAAGAAGACAATGGCTGCTTGAGAAAGAGAGGTGGTCTGGACAAGGATGTCCCAGCCCAAAGGGTAGTCATCAGAAATCCCTATACAAACCCCTGTTGAACAATGCATGTGGTTATGTAAACAAGGATCTCCAAGAACCCAGCTGTGTACCTAACCACCAGAATACAGCATGAATCTGACTCAGCTTAGCCAAAAGAATATTTGTCATGTGGAAAAGTTTCATGTGGAAGCCCCTCGATGCTATGCACCAAACATAAAAGCCCACAGCTGGGCTGCAGAAAAGCACTCTTCAACCTGCTTGCCAGGCCAAAGGTGAGGGGTGGGGGGGGGGAGAGAGGGAAACCAGCCTTTCCCACATACCAGGCTTGAAGCTCAACCACAAGGCTGTAGAGGGCGTCAGGCCTGCATTTGGTACAAAGCACAGTTAATTTAAGTGGAACAGTGTCAAGGAACCCCTGCAGCACTATAGCCCAAAGACCAGGCTACACTCTAGTGCAGGGGGCTCAAACTCAAATGACCATAAGGGCCACAGGAGGACTAGTACATTGGCCTGAGGGCCACATTACTGACACCTCCCCCCGGTGGCCCTCGGCCCTGCCCCCACTCCACCCCTTCCATGAAGCCCCACCCCTGCCCCACCTCTTCCCTGCCCCCATTCCAACCCCTACCCCAAACTCCGCCCCCTCCCTGCCCCAGGGGATATAGGACAGGTGTGGCGGGGGCTCAGGGCATGGGGTCAGGGTGTGGGGTGCAGCAGGGGGTTGGGGTGCAGGGTGCAGCAGGGGGTTCAGGGCAGTGGGTCAGGGGGTGCAGCAGAGGGTCAGGTGCAGGAGGGGGCTCAGGGCAGGGGGTTGGGGTGCAAGAGGGGTGCGGCAGGGGGCTTGGCTGCAGGAAGGGTTCAGGGGGCGGGGGGATGTATGGATCTGTGTGTGGCTGTTGCTTCAGGCACCGCGGGCCAATGGGAGCTGCTGGGGGCACTGCCTGAAGCAAGAGCAACACATGGACTCATGCACTCTGGCCCCTGCCTCTTGGCCCTGCACCTCCTCTTCTCCCTGAGGCACTGCCCCCTGGCCAGGCTGGAAGAGGGAGTTGTGGGAGGGAGTGTATACCCCCCCGGCTCTCTCCTGTGTGGGAATAGGCAAGCCAGTTGCCCAAGCCTGACATGGAGCTTGCTTGAGCCCCCCCTTCCCCATCCACCCCCACCCTGCCTGGAGCTGTCCCGACCCTCTCTCCCTTCCCACGTGGAGCTGGCCCTCACCCCCTGCCTTCCCTCTCCCCTCCCTCCTCCACACAGTGCTGGCCCGAGCCCCTCTCTCTTCCTCCCTGCACACAGGTGGCCCAAGCCCCTCTCCCTGCTTCCCCCGCTGTGTCACTGATCAGGAGCTGACCCAGGTAAGTCCGCACCCAAACCCAGAGCCCCACCCCCCCTACCCCAGTCCTGAGCCCCCTCCAAACCCGGAGCCCCATCCTGCACCCCAAGCCCCTTATCCTTGACTCCACACCCCAGCCTGCACCCCCAGCCAGAGCCCTCACCTCAACACACACACCTCAACCCCTGGCACCTGAACCCTTCATCCCTGGCCCCAGCCCAGAGCCTGCACCCCTAACCCAAAGCCAATACCCCCCTCCTGTACCCCAAACTCTGCCTCACTCTGAATCCTTTGGCCTCCCCAGCCTGGAGCCCCTCTCCTGTACCCCAAACACCTAATCACCAGGCCCACCTCACAGCCCGCATCCCAAGCCAGATGAGCAGGGGGCGGGGCCTCAGGGAAGGGGTGTGGCAGGGGATGGTGCCTCTGGGGAGGGGTGTGGTTAGAAAGTTGGAAACCCTAGCTTCAGGATAACTATGATTCAGATATCAGAGGGCTAGCCGTGTTAGTCTGGATCTGTAAAAGCAGCTAAGGGCTGGTCTACACTAAGGGGGGGGATCGATCCAAGATACGCAACTTCAGCTACGTGAATAGCGTAGCTGAAGTTGAAGTATCTCGGATTGAATTACCTGGGGTCCACACAGCACGGGATCGACGGTCACGGCTCCCCCGTCGACTGCGCTACCGCCGCTCGCTCTGGTGGAGTTCCGGAGTCGACGGTGAGCACGTTCGGGGATCGATATATCGTGTCTTAACGAGACGCAACATATCGATCCCGGATAAATCGATTGCTACCCACCGATACGGCGGGTAGTGAAGACGTACCCAAAGAGTCCTGTGGCACCTTATAGATTAACAGACGCATTGGAGCATGAGCTTTCTTGGGTGAATACCGACGAAGTGGGTATTCACCCACGAAAGCTCATGCTCCAATACGTCTGCTAGTCTGTAAGGTGCCATAGGACTCTTTGCTGCTTTTATGATTCAGATAGAGATGCTTTCTCAAAAGTGTTCTTGTGATGGATGAGGCCATAATATATGGAGACATAGAGCTGGAAGGGACCCTGGAAGGTCATTGAGTCCAGCCCCCTGCCTCCACTAGCAGGACCAAGTACTGATTTTGCCTCAGATCCCTAAGCAGCCCCCTCAAGGATTGAACTCACAACCCTGGGTTTAGCAGGCCAATGTTCAAACCACTGAGCTATCCCTCCCAGGCCATCTGTTCCGAGCTCTAGAAAAGGCAGGGAGCTGCTGTGTTAGGACTCTGGCTATATTAATATTTGTTGGATTTTTTTGGCCAATGTGGTCAGGCCTCATTCTTTTGGATATGTTTCATGGATTGAAACCTCTACAGGACAGGGACTATATTTTTGTACACTGCCTACCTCATTTTGGGGGCTGAACAAGTAACTTTGCCTTTGAGAGGGCTTCCACTTCGGTGTTTTCCCTTTCAGAACTAACCCTTCTACTCTTCGTAGTTCTGCCCCTTTAAATTCTGTTTCAGTGTTCTTTGTCTTTCACTTTTGATCAAGGAATCAGTTGTTCTAATACGTTGTACTTCTTCACATGCATAGAATGTACATAAGCTTTGTGATGAATCTTTGCAACAAAGTGGAGAGGTTAAAAAGGCTTTTCAGTTCTCTGTTTTTTCTTTTTCAATACTCTCCTTGCCAAAGGGTCAAATATTTGTCAGGCAACATGCTGATCCTATGTATTATTCATTTTGAACATTAACATGCTCAACTTTCATTAAACATTCCCCATGCTGTGCTAATTACATTAATAAACATTTGTACCCAGCAGTTTTTGTTACTTGTACCTACACAGGTTGAACTTGTATTAATGTGTTAAAGTCTATCACTCATCCAGAGTATGTAGAGCCCAACTTTTAAAGGTAAGTAATGATTTCCAATTCCCTGTGGATTCGAGGACAGAATAGGTGCACTGTTCCTCCTGCATGTTGTAAGAGGCAACTAAAAGGGGGCTGCCTGGAGAGGGATGGGCTCCGCCAGGTTAGAAAGCTACCCAAGACACACCATATGATGAGCAAATCAACCATGTCTATACTGGATTGGTCGCAGCCTGCGTTAATAATGACCATGCCAACTGTTTCCCACCAGGGCAGACGCGACAAGTATTCTACTGGTGTAATCCCAACAAAGAGGATCTGCAAAAGAGATAACATCACCATAGCCACATGGAATGTATGGACATTGAGACAAATAGGGAGGTTGAAAGAATTCATGTACAAAATGGAACAATACACCTGGCACCTCCTAGGAATCTCTGAGGTCAGATGGAAGAGCTTTGGAGAGGCACTAATGATAAAAGGCCATGTACTCTATTACAGTACAACAAACAGAGGACAAACATGTCAACGGTGTAGGATTTCTTGTGCTTAAAAATGCCAAGAATTCAGTATTAGGATGCCACCCAATATCTAGCAGGCTTATTTCCATCCATCTAAAGGCTGTACCGTTTAATATCACGGTGGTACAAGTCTATGACTCTACAACAGACTATGACAATGAGAAAATTGAAGATTTTTACAATCAGCTTCAAGACATCGATAAGGTACACAAGAAAGATATCCTGATTGTACAGGGAGATTGGAATACTAAAGTGAGTACTGACACAGGCAGATTGGCGAGATTATTGTGGCCCTTTCTGTAATGCAGTTACCAATGAGAGAGGACTGAGACTTTTGGAGTTTGCCAGCTATAACAATCTGGTTCTCGCAAACACATTAGGAGCACATAAAGCATCCAGATGAGCAACGTGGCATGCACCTGATGGTTTACATCACAGTCAGATTGACTACATCATGGTGCAAAACCGATTTCATTCTGGGATCAACAGAGCTAAAATATTGGAAGTGATCACGACCTAGTGATGCTAAATTTTTGGCTGCAGCTAAGGAACATCGTCAGGCCAAAGTCCACCAGAATCAAGTTTGACTTAGAAAGACTTAGAGACCAAAGCATTGCAGAGTCTTTCCAAGCAATGATTGGCGGAAAATTTGCTCCACTGCTTGCTCTAGAGGAAGATGTAGAAACAATGACCAACAATTTCAACCCTGTAAGGAATGAGGGGCAATGAACCTTCTTGGGAAACACCATAAGAAGACAAAACCATGGGTTACAAATGAAATACTACAAATGTGTGACATTAGAAGAGAACTCAAGAGAGATAAGAACAGCACTAAGGGTGCTGATAAATACAAAGTGATTGGCAGAAAGATCAAGAAAGGAAAGAAGGTGGCCAAGGAGATAAAAGGATCGAAAAAACAATACTCTAAAATTGAAGAGAGTCAATAATAAAAATACCAAATGAGCCTTCCAGACTGTAAAAGATCTGATGAAGGAAAGATGGACCAAAGCTAATGCAATTCAAGACAAAGAAGGGAACAGTCTTACAGAAGAAAAGGACATCATCAATAGGTGGACAAATTACTGCTCTGATCTATACAACCACCAAAGAAATGGAGATCCTACTGTCCTAGACAGCCCAGATTCCACAGAGGAGGATGACTTTCCAATACTGCATGAAGAAGTGAAGACAGCTGTGAAATCACTCAAGAACAGAAAGGCTACTGGTATTGACAACATCCCAGCCAAACTGATGAAATTCAGAGGAGAAATAGTAATAGATGTACTCACCAAGATCTGCAACAAGATCTGGTAGACCACTGAGTGGCCCTCCACATGGACACAGTCACTAATCATCACTCTGACAAAAGAAAGGCAACCTGTAATTGTGTCAAAATTACCGGACCATAAGCCATCCCAGAAAAGTGTTGTTGAAAGTCATATTGAACAGATTGAAGCTACAAGCGGAGAATATCACTGCTGAAGAACAGGCCGGCTTTCATGCTGGAAGAAGTATCACAGAACAGATTTTCAATCTTCGTGTTCTATGTGAGAAGTACTTTCAACACTAGCAGGACATCTACCAAGTCTTTGTTGACTTCAAGAAGGCTTTGACAGAGTATGGCATGAAGTAATTTGGGCAACCTTGAAGATGTACAATGTTGGTCTTAAGTTTATTCTTACCATTATACAACTGTATCCCAGGCCAGAAGTGCAGTTCTCGTCAGTGGCACAATAGGAGAGTAGTTTTGCACCATTGTTGGAGTCCGGCAAGGCTGCCTTCTTTCGCCCGCACTGTTCAACATCTATTTGGAGCGCATAATGACTGATGCCCTAGAAGATCACATATGCACAATCAACATTGGGGGGGGGGGCAAACTATCTCAAATCTTCGGTTTGCTGATGACATTGACAGCCTGTCAGGTAGCAAAGATGAACTTGCCAACCTTGTGAAATGATTGGATGAAACCTCCATAAAATATGGCATGGAAATCAGTGCAGAGAAAACCAAGCTGATGACAAAATCAGCTCACATATCACTGTCAATGGACAAGAGCTGGAGACAGTGAAACAGTTCAAGTATTTGGGGGCAATCATCACTGATGAAGGATCAAAGGCAGAAATTCTGGCAAGGGCTGCGCAAACAACAGCAACAGTGGCAAAGCTAAAGCCAATTTGGAGGAATAAGAACATCTCCCTGGAATCCAAACTGAAACTGCTGCATGCATTGGCCATCTCCATTTTTCTGTATGCGTGTGAGACAGAGACCCTTACGGCAGAACTTGAATGGAAAATACAGGTAGTAGAGATGAGATACTTCTGTAAAATCCTGTGCATCTCCTACTTCGACCATGTTACTAATGAAGAAGTCTGCAACATCATCACCCAATGCGCTGGGTCATATGAAGATCTCCTGATGACTGTGAAGAAGTGCAAGTTGAAGTGGTATGGCTATGTAACAAGATCATCTGACCTATCCAAGATCATCCTCCAAGGGACAGTACAGGGGAAGAGAAAAAGAGGTAAAGAGAAGAAGAGATGGATTGACAACATAAAAGAGTGGCCAGGCATGGACTTTGCGGAGACTCAAGCACTGACACACAATCGTCAGGAGTGGAGACAATTTTGGTTGATTGCTCATCAATGATGGTGCTCCAACGACCAATGCTGTTATGGGAGTGATGATGATGATGAATGATTTTCAAGTTAGAAATAGTTATTATCCTGAGGGGTGTTGGGCTTTGACACTATTCTTATCATTCTAAAAAAATAAATATATAGATTGTCCTTTTACCAGCTCTTCAAGTTTTCTAATCAGCTGATAAGTCTGACAGTGGGAGGAACTGCACTGTAATCCAATGTATGCTTGATGCAATTGCTATGGTTGTTGCCATATAGCACCATTATAATATCATGGAGGTACCTTAGCAGCTACACAGTTAATCTTGACTTTCAGTTTTACACTTAACATGGAAATTCCATTCACAAAGAGGAATCATTTAAATGAAAGAACAAACTTGAATTTACCACACAGTACTTCTACTACATTCAGCATTTGTTGTCTCTCTCTAAGGAACTCAAAATAAATGTATTTTAAAATTACACTTGGATGCTAACATTTTTCAGATCCTTATAACTTAAATACATAAATCCTACATTCAAATCCCCCAGATGTCAGTCCTTAGTAAAAATCTGACATACAATGCTTTTCAGAAAAAAAGAATTAGTAGAAACCAACAGTTATTTTCACAGTTCATTATAATTCTCTCTAGATTCACCATGGAGGATGATAGAGAATGAGTGACTGCTGTAAGTTTCCATACCCAAAATAAAGGGTCTGGAGCAGAAGAGAGTTGGATCTCATCAGGGAGGCTCAGTAGGGCCACATGGCACAGAGACAACTAGATAGAGTGTTGAGTTGCAGCTCATTGCTGTAAGAGGAGAAATGAGGGAAAATAACCACTTAAATGTTTTTTCCCAGCTGATGGACCTTGGCAGAGGACATCCCTGGTGCCAGAAACCAGATTAAGTGTGCTACAGTAGGATACTCCTCCAACCGATTCTCTAGGAGAACCTCAGATGCCAGTCCTCCCAGAGACCTGTCAGAACAGATAGACAACTGCTCATGAATGGGCAGGCCTGTGTCTGGCTACAAGAGAAGAGCTTTGCTGCAGCATGCCTGCTATGATTGATCAGTAGGAGTCTTCTCATCCTGCTGAGTCATAGGATTTGCACAAGTCATGTCCACTCTTTTTCTAAATTGTTAGGGTATGCTAGATATGAGTAAATAAATAGAGCCATAAATCTGATCCCTTTGGGAAAGAAGCCTATTTTCCAGTTTATATTCCAGTCTCTGTGAGGTTATAAAATCTCCAGAACCGCTCCTGAGATTTCAGGGTAGTCACATCTGAATCAGAACCCTAGAGCTCTGAGGGCACAGTGCAAGGCAAGTGGGGATGTAAATCTACAATGTTTCAGCATGCTGTGCACTAGATGTCCATGAAGATGCTGCTGCTGCTGCAGCAGCACACTAGAAGCTCTCTAGTGTGCATTGATGTACTGTGATTTGAAACAACACTACATCAGTGCACCATAGGGAACTTTTAGTGTGCAGCAGTAGGGTCCACCTGGACTGTTAAGAGTACTTGTCAGCTTGCCATGCAATAAGTATTTGTGTAGATGTGCCCGGATTTGACCTAGAATGTCAACCCATGTCTAAATGTACTCCAGATCCAAACACACATTCCTAGGCCTATCTCTAGTTAATATGGAATTAAAAATACTTTGCACTTCCACACCACATTCTAGCAGAGGAACTTAAACCAGTGAATTGGTTGTTTTTACCCCAATTGCCAGAGCTGTCCCAGCTTCTAATGGGAGGAATGTATATGTCACAAATTCTCCTGGGTAGACCCCCGCTCTTACTCCTACTTCCCCACCCTAACTACTCTAGGTTATTGAAGGGCAGTCTCCGCCCTTGGGTTGGTGGGTAGGTAGGTAGGTAGGTAGGTAGGTGGTTTTGTTTCTCACCTAAGCTTCATCAGATCCTTTTTGGGGCAAGGTGGGGGGAGAAATGGGAAGCATATTAGTGGGCCCCTTGTCTTAGGACTGCTGCAGTCTTCTCTGGCTGCCATTATTTCTTCATCAGCCCCCACCCTCTGTGATAATGTAGGAATCCACCTGAGCAGGGCTTTAAACTGCAATCAGGGAGAAGAGGGAGAGGCCACTCAAGGGCACTTTCATGTAAAAAACAAAAAAATAAAGAAAAATCAATTTTATTTTTTAAAAAGGCCATTTACTCACCTTCATTTTTATTAAAAGTCGTCATTTAAAAAAAAAACAAGTGTAGTCACACTTTAAGAGATTCTTAAATCTACCATAGTTTCCTGTCTTTCCTTTATCTACTATTTAACTGTTTCAAAGATCTGTCACTCAGTCAGTACTGCTCTGATTGTCTATCAGGTCACACTCAGCTAAGCTGTAGCCAAATGTTGTATCAGACTTGTTCACCCAGTTAGTTAACTAGTCTGTTTGTTAGCTATCCTATATGGTAACATTATTTTCTGAAATACATGCCTATTGCTTTTCTTATTCTCGTCTCACAGTTTGTAATCCAAATGGAATAAACACTTCCACGATATTTAGTTAAGGATACCCATAGTCACAGAATGATTTTTTTCCCAATTGTATTAAATAATCATTAACAGAGCCTTATGTTAGAACCCTTTATGCTAATGTATTTACTAATTAGTGTAGATTTAGTGAAAACGTTGTATGGGTATGACTGTGTCTGTCTCCTCTGATGGGTGCTTTTCTCTGATGTGCTTCTCATATCACTAGTGTAGGCAGGCATATAAGTTAGAAGTCTCTTGAGTCTACTCTAACTCACATGTTTAATTTTTCTTGCAGATGCTCACTTTTTTATAATTAGAAGAAAATATGGTTCAATTGCTCCCTGAAATATTCATCCATTTAGACTTTGTTCCCACCACTTTTCCAGCCCGCGAACTTATTTTAACAGACAAACTATCTGAAATGCAGGTGTCTTTATGTCAGTCAGGAAGAGTATATGAAAATCAGTACATGCTGTATAGCAGGGGTGTCAAACTCAATTGCACAGGGGGCCAAAACTCAAAACTCGCGGGCCGAACAGTATAACCATTTATTTAACAGACTAAATATTTATGTTTTTTAACCATTAATATGAACCAAAATACAGGATATCATTCCAAAATAAATACATTTCAACTTAAAATATTTTGCTCTTCATAAAAAAATATCCTGTCAATACAATACATTCAAAATCTGTACATGCTGGAATATTAAAAAATCTGAAAATATAAATAAAAAATTGAATTTAAAGCAAAAGTATAATCATAACAAATCATAACATTCCATTTTCTTGTCCTATTTAGTCAGAGCCTGATACTTGGAGTCTTTTCTTTGCAACAAGTTCGTTTATGTTTGGGGTTAGGTTCTGTGTTGTGAAGATTCTCAGGATCGATTGCAGGTGTTCATCAGTGAGGCGACTCCTGTGTGACGTTTTGTTAATTTTCATCACAGAGAACAGCTGCTCGCACAGATATGTGCTGCCAAACATGGACAGGATTCGAGCCGCATGTTGGCGGAGCTGCGGCATCGCTTCAGGAATGAAGCGAGTGAACTGTGCTGGCCCCGCAGTGTCGTACTTTGCCTTCAGTGTCCCGTTACATTGCAGTTCTATCAGCTCCATCTGCATTTCTACAGGTGCGGTTTCCACATCGACTGCAAATGGGTTGCGAAGCAGCTCGAAGTTACTTTTCTGTGCCTCAAAGTCACTGAAGCGCCGTGCGAACTCAGTGCGCAGCGCACTGAGTTTTTCAGCAAAGGTGACATTTGGGAAAACTGTGGCACTTTCTTGGTTCCGTATTACTTGGCAACAGGGAAAGTGAGACAAGTTGCATTGGTGCATTTGTGTCTCCCATAAGCGCAGCTTCACTTGAAATGCCTTCACTGCATCATGCATATCGGTTATTATGTGCTCCCGTCCCTGGAGTTGAAGGTTTAAAGCGCTAAGATGCGACGTTATGTCAGCCAGGAACGCCAACTCACATTTCCACTTTTCATCCCGCAGAACTGTGCAGTCTTTCCCCTTACTGTCCATGAACTGGCAGATTTCCTCTCGCAGCTCAAAGTGTCTTTTGAGAACTTTTCCCCGACTTAGCCACCGGACCTCCGTATGATATGGCATATCGCCAAACTCGCTATCTATTTCCCGCAGAAAAGACTGGAATTGGCGGTGATTTAAACCGTGGGCTCTGATAAAGTTGACGGTTTGTGTTACAGTGTTCATCACATGATCCATTTTTAGGACTTTAGCACTCAGCGATTCCTGGTGTATGATGCAGTGATACACTGTCAACTCACCGGCACAGTTCTCCTCCCGCATCTTTGAGCGCATCCTTCCCACCAGTCCATTTTTTTCACCACACATAGCAGGTGCGCCATCTGTTGTAAGTCCAACGAGTTTTTCCCACGGCAGTTTCATGTCGGTTACACTTTGAAATACATTTCCAAAGATGTCTTCTCCTTTCGTTGTCCCGTGCATCGATTTAATGTCCAGTATTTCCTCTGTTACGCACAAATTGGAATCCACACCACGGATAAATATCGCCAGCTGTGCAGTGTCAGTCGCGTCAGTAGTTTCATCCACGGCAAGGGAGTATGCAACAAAATCTTTTGCTCTTTCAATCAACTGTGTTTTCAAATCAGTCGCCATCTCACAAACCCGATTAGCAACAGTGTTTCTGCTGAGGCTTACATTTGCAAACGCTCGCGTTTTATCTGGACAAAGGACGTCGCACACTTTCATCATACAATTCTTTACGAATTCCCCCTCGGTAAACGGCCGTCCTGATTTGGCGATCTCTTCGGCCACAATGAAACTTGCTTTCACAGCAGCTTCACTTTGTGATTTTGCTTTGGTGAAAAACGTCTGCTGGGATGTCAAATTCTTCTTCAACTCCTCTACCTTTTGTAGCTTCTGTCCTGCGCTCAGGTTTTTGAATTTGTTCTCATGTTTCGTCTCGTAGTGCCGTCTTAGGTTATACTCCTTCATTACAGCGATATTACTCCCGCAAAGGAGACACACTGGTTTACCTGCAATTTCAGTAAACATATACTCATTCTCCCACCGGCTTTGAAAGCCTCGGTTTTCAGAATCAATTTTTCTCTTGGCCATTGTTGGGGTCTAGCTTTGATTTGATATTAGCGTTGTATACATCAACAGACCGCGAACTTGAACCGCGGCTTGCCGTTGGCGGCAATTGCACTGCATCATGGGATTTGTAGTGTGTGTTATTGGGGCGTCATATCACAGGGCCATTAAAAACAGATATATAAAACGATTTCGCGGGCCGGATATAATTGTATGGCGGGCCGGATGTGGCCCGCGGGCCTTGAGTTTGACACATGTGCTGTATAGTAACAGCAAGGTAGGTTCATTATGGAACAATACAAGAAGGTAGTATATAAACCAAAATATTAATTATTCTTAATAATAAGAAACCTCCATGTTGTTCCTTCCTTTGGGCTTTTCAGTATGTAGTGGGGTTTTTTAGGTATGTTTTTGACTCTGATCATGCAAAGTGCTCTGTGTAGGCTTCTGTGAGCAGATCCTTAAACCCACATGGATCTCCACTGAAATCAGAGGTATTTCCATGTAGAGCAGTTTGCAGAATTGGGGCCTTAGATTATAAAGTCTTTGGAGCAGGGAATGTTTTCATTTTGTGTCACATGCAGTGCTGAGTATATTGATAGAATTTACCAAATAATGGCATATATACCTAGCTCTCATATAAAATTATAAAAATTATAAAAACATTTCTTTTTGCATAGTGATATTAAAACATAAGCTTTACATGCTAACATTTGTATTGACAATTTCAACTATCACTAGAGTTGAGGAAATAATTCCTGACCCCCTAAAATCATTTGACAAATTACACCTTTTCCTCCCGGAACAGTCTTTGAACAAAATGCAAAATTATTGAATATTGTTAGTTATTTGAAATCTATGAATTTCTTCAGTGAATAATTCTTGGCCTGCAGATTGTTTGAGAGCAATTTGTTGTGAATATTTGTAATTCACAATACTGCCTTTCTTGCTTAGTTACAAAGGTCATATAATGAAACAAACAGTGTGTGACTTATATACCTAATAGTCAACACAGAGACAATTAAGTATTGCAAATTTTACAAATGTTACTATGTAGGAAACATACTATTGTTTATACTATATATTCCAGTATTTTCTCAAGCAGCAGAAACCCTGCTTCCAGTGGGCTAACATGTTACACTGAAAAACTACCAACAGCCTAGATTCCCTTATTTACTAATTACATAGAAATTAGAAACTGATCTTGAAAACATCCCCCTACTAATGTATGATTGTCCCCACAGTATATACTTAAGTGTCTTATACAGATGTCTCCTGTTCTGTGCATCACTAATAATGAACTGAGAAAACGAAGTTGAAAACCACTCCAGGTTAACAAGAAACCTAAATTATTTAGGTTTTCCTGTTCCCTTCCTTTCCTTGTTACTCTCAGAAAAATTGTGTCAAAATAATACTGCAGTACCTTCATCCTTTGAAACTAGTTAGATGGTAGAAGTGGGTGGCACAGGCTTCAGAGCAGATTGAATGCTGCAGATTCAAAATTGCTAAGTTATTCCTGTCTCACTTTTGATAATACCTATGATCATAAGGGAGTAGTAAATAGTTCTGCTTATGATCACATTCCCTCTGACTTTCTACATATGCATTTTGCATTTATACATTCTTTTCTTTGTTGTCACAAAGCTGATTTCTGATACCTATCCTGGCTAAGGCAGGTGAAACTTGTCCTATTCTTGACAATAGGAGATGGCTCATACCCTGGACTGTTTAGGCTTGAGGACAGGCAGGCAGGAACAGGAGAGGTGAAGATAATACCTACACACAGACCATCTTTTTGTTCTGTGTTTGCACAGTACCTAGCACAATGGGGTCCTGGTCCAGAAATAGGGCTCCTAGGTGCTATGGTAACACAAATAATAAATAAATAAATAATAATAATAAAAAAAACTTGGTCAAACTATTTGTCTCAAACTGTATTTCTTAGGTTTGGCTGTTTTCTTCCATTCACAAATTGACCACTGACAAACTGGTTTTCATTTGTCTATTTTAAACAATATTTTGTATTGTGCTCATTCATAAATGGTCAAGTTGCCTTAAATATATATGGTCCCATGGATTTTACACAAATTGTTCAAAATGCATTTTCCTCATAGTATTTGGTATTCAGAATTTGCTATTTGAGCCATGTGGGTCAGCTAAGTCACAGGAATTCTTTCTGTTCTCTGATTAGATGACCTAAAGTTAGCACTTATGGCATGCATTTGCTCATTTTTGTATGAATACTTCAATTGATATGAATAAAAGTTTTTAAACCATCCTTTGTGGTTCCTTCAAATGGAAGGAATTAACCCCTTGTAGGTGTTTCCTAGCTATTCCTGCAAGGCTCTGCATGTTCTGTTACAGCAACCTGATTTGTGCAACCCACTAGATTTGGAGTTATCCTTGAAAAGTAAGTGAAAGATTCATCTAGGGTAAAATGCAGTTGTTCAGCTCTTAAACAGAGTGAAGTTTTATGTAGGTAAAATACACAGTGCTCTAAACTCTGCTCTGGCTACTTGTTCCTTTCTGAATGAAATTCATTTTTTGTTTACAATGTCTAAGTCCCTAACTGGTGTGGGACTGGTTATCAGAGGGACTGCCTCTGAGCCATCACACAAATTATGATCCACTGACTCATTCTTACTCTTGGTTTCTGGATGGGCAGGGCCGGTGCTACCACTGCCTCATTCTTACTCTTCATGATGGGCAGGGCCGGTGCTACCATTTAGGCAAACTAGGCGGTTGCCTAGGGCGCCAAGATTTGGGGGCGCCAAAAAGCGGTGCCACCAATTTTTTGTACAGTGTTCCTATGCCTCCTCCCCGAGTGTGCGGTCGCCACTCCACTTCTCCTGCCTCCCAGGCTTGCAGCGCCAATCAGCTGTTTGGTGCCACAAGCCTGGGAGGGGAGGAGAATTAGAGCAGGGGCGGTGTGCTCGGGGAGGAGGCGGAGCAGAGGTGAGCTGGGGTGGGGAGGTGCCGCCTGGCTCTGGGGGGGAGCTGCCACGGGGGGGGCGCCTCAGGGTGGAGAGGGGGCAGGGAGCTGCCACAGGGCTGGGCGGGGGGGTGGGCGCAAGGTGGAAGTTTCGCCTAGGGCACAAAACTTCCTTGCACCGGTCCTGATGATGGGAGCAGTTCTGTCAGTGTGAATTTAATGAGTAGCGCTTGTCAACATTTTAAGATTTTTGACAGGAAATTTTAAGGTTTTTGATCTGTTCAGCTAATGAATTTCAAGGCACAGCATAAGATTTCTCTTTGTGCATGCCTTTAAAAGTTTAGTAGCAGGGATTGGGGTGGAAGATGTGTACTGCTTCTTTAAAGGAGGAAGAAGCCAGGGGACTTGAGAAGGTTCTAGGCTAAAGCTCTAGAGTGAAAGAGTAGCTTCTGGGATGATCTTCCAACGTTCTTTGCTTTAATGTTAAGAGAAAATTGCTTTCTTTTCACATGACAGGATAGTGATGAGTTTTCAATTAAATGGATGGTGTTGTCTTGAAAACTGCTTTTATAAACGGCCCATGTGTGGGTGGTCCTAGTGTAGGTATTGACATGATCTGATATTTTTAGTCAGCTAGCCAGCATACTATATGAAAATAGTTTGCTTCCAGTGCTCATTGAGACCTCCAGGCCACCCCCTCATGCCTGAATAGAGCCTGGCAGGGGAACTTTGCCTCTTGTACCCTCTGTGGGGGTACTTCATTGGCCAGCCCATATCTTTTCCCTACTCCTTATCTGAGTTTTCTGTGGCTCAGCCCTCCTCCTAAGTCACATAACAGTTTGCTGTCTTTCTGGGGTAACAAGATGTCCAACTTACAATCCAAATCAAATGCTCAAATCAATTGTTCTTCTACACCTCTCAGGCTCCACCAAAGTCTTTGGCTTCTTGGCCCTTTCAGAGCTTCTTTTATCTTGCTACTTCCCAGCAGAATCCCCCAACTACTTTCCTTTGCCAGGGCTCCAGCAATTTTCCTTGAAGGATCTCTCTCTTCTTTTTAGGCCCTAACTCAGGGTTCTCCACACAGGAGCCAAACTATAGGTCACTAAGGCTGACTGTCTCAGACTCTTTCCAGAAGGGAAGGCCTCTTGCTCCTCCCTTCAGGATCTTCCCCCTCTACTGACGTCCCAGCTTTATTTAAGTGGGGCTCTGCCTCCTCCACCATCATAGGTGGGGTTAGTCTTTCTAACTAAGTCCCACTACACCCAGCTGGGGTTACTAATTAGCTCTTATATTGCCAGCTCATCAGTAAGACTGAAAGATTCATGAGCAAGGTTGAGTCCAGCTTGCCTCAAAGGGCCTGCCAGGCAGCCTGCGGCAGACTGATTTTGACATTTCCCTACAAAAATGAAGTTTTGTTTAATGAAAATGAAGTTCTCTTTACAAAAGGATTTTGCATTGCATAAAAAAAAATCCTTCTTCTAATGCTCAGCTTGGTGCTAGTCAGTAATGGAGTAGAGCTCACTAGGAAGTACAAAAGAAGAATTTTCTTGTAGAACTTTGGTTCAGATACCTTGTATCCCTTATATATCTGCTGATTTCATGTTTTTCAGAGATAATCCAGCCACTGAAGAATTCAGGTTGCTGCTTTTATGGGGTTTACAAATTAATCAGCATTCAGGCTTAAAGGCTAACTCACTTCCAATGGCTAGTGTGTCGTATAGAAACTATCCAGCGAGATATTGCACCAATTTTTTAAATTAGGTACTTAAGTTTCATCTGCAAGATATGTGCATCTGAGTTTAGGGTTAATTGCACCTACAAAAATATGCAATTGCACATAGAAATCGGTAATTGCTTATGAAAATTATTTGCATGTGAAATTACCTCACTGAGCCTATCTGCACACATTTTGTATGCACAACTTAAGACATCAGTTTTTCATAAACTCTTTAGATAAACTTAGCTCATAATATAATAACCACTGGAAAATGTTCTGTTGCTCTCTGGGAATATATGGGATTCTTCAAGAAAATTGAGTTAAACACTACTATTTTATACAAAGACAAATCTTGAATGACACAAAAAGAAGAACAGGAGTACTTGTGGCACCTTAGAGACTAACAAATTTATTAGAGCATAAGCTTTCGTGGACTACAGCCCACTTCTTCGGATGCATATAGAATGGAACATATATTGAGGAGATATATATACACACATACAGAGAGCATAAACAGGTGGGAGTTGTCTTACCAACTCTGAGAGGCCAATTAATTAAGAGAAAAAAAACTTTTGAAGTGATAATCAAGCTAGCCCAGTACAGACAGTTTGATCTGAACTGAAAAGTGGCTATTTAAATAGCAAATTTCAAAATAGAAAAAAGCTTTGAAAGGAAGTAGGTCCCTAGACCCAGATTTGTAAAGGTGGTTAGATGTTGCTCTGCTCAGCATTGCAGTGAGTGACTTAGACTAAGTCACATTTTCAAAATTGACTTAGGAGCCTAAGACTCATTGGAAGTCAGTTAGATGTAGGCTCCTAAGTGCCAGTTTTTAAAATGTATTTAGAAACCTGAAGATGCAGATAGTGACTACTGGGATTTTCAAAAGCACCTAGGAGCCTAATGCCATTGATTTCAGTTCTACTTTTTATTTGTTCTGCTTTTCTGCTTGATACTGTGCACTAAATCTCACTAAAGCATCCTAGCGATATACATTTCTAGTGCTTCTTAACCACCTTTTTTGTCCTCCTGTCATTGCACAAAAAGCATTAGATTTCAGAAATGTTGAGAACACTTCCATATTTAAGGAACTATATCTTAGGAATCTTTTGGTCTTTTGACCCCAAATTTCCCTACAATTTCTATCTGTGTCACTGATCTGGTTTGCCAACATTCAAACTGATCAGATTGTTCATGTGACTTTGAGACAGAATGCAAAATTGAACTTTAAACAAGCAAGTGTGAGTGGCATCTCATTTTGCTGTCATGATTAGATGAAGGCTGGCTGGCTGGCAGGATAACGGTGGAAGTATCACCGCTTTTCTGACTCCTAGTTACAATTGGTTCTTGAGCAAAAGGTCAGTTCCTTGGTGGTTGTTAATGGTGTTAGATGAGTTGCTAGCTGTTGGTATTTCTTTATTGGTTTGAAATATGCTGGGAGTCAGACTCTTTGACTAAAAACAGATGGAGCCTCAAATGGATTTTTGCCTTTAAGTATGGCACAAGACTGCTGCCTCTTTTCTGTGCTCAGTGGACCCTTCTTAATACCAGATCAGCTATTTGCTTTATCATAGCTCCCTTTTCCCCCATGGTTTGCTGGCAGCCTCTTTTTACCTTCCTTTATCCTACCATAGTGCCACTAGTTCTCCTCTTGACCCCTTTGTCTGCCGTCTATGCTTATCCTTCAGGTCTAACAGGTTGCTTTATTTCTTCTACCCATTCTGCCTCTTTCTCTGTATTAGACTATGTTCACATGAGTGAGAAAATCAATCACCTGTGTTCTCATTCCCCACAAATACTAACCTCTGTTCTTTCCCTGCAGTAGGAGAGATAACTGAATGAATAACCCCTGATCCTGGTCATATTTTTTCACAGAGAGAAAAGGGCTGGGAAGAGATTAACTATTTTAAAGGCCCTTAAAGGTATAATGGATACTTCAATAAGTAGCTAATGAATTAATTAAATATTGTACATGGTACATTAGCAAATGATGAGCTAGTGAAATTTTGGGACTCTGGTGTCCTGTAGGTACATTAATTAAGATTAGTTTTCTCTTCCAAGGGTCAAGCACCTCAAACTGCCATTAGTACCAGTCTTCATATACAGAGATTGATTTTATGCTTAGTTTGATTTTTCTTGCAATAAAAAAAAGTGACTGTAATATGATGAAGATAAAGCCTCCTATGAGGTTGGGAAAGCCACACATTAGAAAAGCACATCGGTGCTCATGGCAGCAGTGAAAGCTGCAAATATTTTATCTGAAGTGGTCAGCATAAGTCCTTCTCAATCTCTTCAGCAGAGCCGGCATGGTGGTGCTCTGTGACTTGGGGTTGTGCAGAGCTGAGAATGGGAAGGGAGAGACCATAAGAGGAGACAGTTTAAGGTCTTAGCTACAGTGGAGATATATTGCACTTTAGGGGCCAGACATTGCTCCAGATGTTCTCATGCTATTCCCTAATAAGACAGTGTAAACCACTAAGCCATGATTTGCACTCTGTTGCAAGTAGGGGTGAGTTCTATTGATGCAAATAGCTGTTTTACCTGTCTATTATAGGAGTTTGCATTGTTGCAGCTACACAGGCAGCAGAGTACTGAGGATTGAAATCAGGGCAAATTTCCAGTGTAGACAGGTCATAAGCCGCAACACATTCACCTGTTGGCGGGGAGAGCTGCAGCTCAGTTTTCAACTCACCCCACAGGCCATCTGAAGGAACTCAGGCTTTGGTATTTCTTATATAAAAACAGGTAAAATGAATGAAGGCCCTATACATCATAAAGGAATAACAAAGAGCACAAGCTACTTTTGTTTTGCATTGCAGATTATCTTTCAGGAATTCATCACTGCCTGATGCTTTGGTGACTGGCACTCTATAAATACCTAAGAATCTAAGACAGATAAATAGTTTTCCAAAAGTTATATGGCTAAGACTTATTAAAGTGATTAGTCATTTTTTCAGATGGCCAACCTGAGCCACCTTAAAATGGTTTGATTCTTGGAGGGTGGACACTTTAGCACAATCTGAAAAATCAGGTTCCTTTAAGGTTCCTCTAAGTTCGGTATCCAAATTTAAGACACTCAGAACCACTACTTCTGAACATCTTGGCCTGTGTATCTATTTTTTTGCTTTCTACCTATGCCACCTTCAATTAAAAATATTTCTCTCAAGCCGCTATGATACTTTAATTATTTCATACAATACTTCAAATTACTAATGTCCATGTTCCTCATCAATTTTTAATATATCCTCAACACCAAACCATATCAAATTCAAAGGCTTCACAATTGCTTGAATGCAGCAAAACCTTTCCAACTGCTAAAGGGAGATGACCACTATTGTACAACCAAATCAACTAGCTGTCTGAACAGGTCTCTTTTTCAATGCGTCATACAAGCTACACAAAGCACAGTTACCAAAACTGGTCTGCAAATCAACAAATAAATAAATAAAAAATTAACAGAAAATTGCAAATTTTAAGGAAAGTGGACACTGCAACCAATTTTTTATACTTGCAATGATACAGTGAATTATGGAGAAACTCAAAGGGAGTATATTTTTTTGTTATTCTGAATGACATTCTTTTATAAATCGCATGGCTCTTGGGAGGCTTAAAGAATGATTGATCTAATAGAATTAAACTTTTGACATGACATGAATTAGATCAAAATGTCTACAGAAATCTCCACTTCTGGTAAAATATGTTTTCTCCTGTACACTCTACCAGAAGAACTAAAATGAATCCGTGGAAAATTTAGAAATTGACTTAATCTGTTCTCTTTGTCTGAATATGCCACTCTAGATCTTCCACTTCGTTCTGTGAGTTTGTGATAATTTTACGGAATTCATGTGGCCTGAAGCCTTAGAAATTAAAGACCTCTTTATTGCCACCTGTTGGTGAAATGGGAGAAGACTGGCCTAGAGCTTCTTAAAAACTTCAGCTGGGGAGAAGATCCATTGGGAACAAAGCTCTCTGCTGGCATCCATTGGAGAGCAAGGAGATTGACGAAATGGGCCAGGCCTTATTTGCATTTTAGTTATGTGACAGTTTGGGGCATTTTAGTTAGAACACAGTTAAATTCTGCTACTGAACTTTTTGGGAAATAAAAGGGCAAGACATCAACAATGCATGTGCTTTGGGTTACCCTGAATGAGACTGCTGTCAGGCACAGTTGGGGAAGTGAGTCTAGACAGAGCTAGGAGAAGGGGAGAGAGGAGAAAAGGGCTTCTACAGGGAATGCCTGTCCAGTGGGGCAGATTCTGTAAAAGATCCTAGATACTACTGATCCCTCCCTAAAGAGCTGAGCTGAGCCTGCCAGAGAACAGGCTTGGGGTGTCTGTTGCCACCATTAGGCGGGAGAGAGTTCTAAGCCCTGGACTGACATTCAGTAGATTAAGCTGCTTTTCCTCCTGTGGGATTTATATGCCGGCCCTGGGAGTCACCAGACCAGTTCCTGGCTTGTGGATTTGTTGGAGCCCAGCACAGGAGTGACTCATCACCTTACAGACACCAGCTTTGATAAACAGGGGGCCATCCTGGGCTTCTTGTTGCTCCACCCCACTGTTCCTGGGCCACATGGAGATCTGGTGTAGTAAAATCTGGCCCTGTGAATCAGAAAGAAACAATCCAAATTTCATAGATCTAATCAAATTTATGGGATCATAATATACAAGCATGAAATGGAAGAAATATATACCTACCTACCTACCTGTAGCTGCTTCTGCTGGTTTATCATACTTTCACTACAGCTGGCTTCACTGTTATGTCACTCTATTTACCCAATTCAGAAAACTTGTTATTTAAGGAAACACAGTGACACACTGGCAAAAAGAAATGGTCTAATTTGTTTCCATGATAGCGCTCAAAGAGGCAAATATCACTCATAACTGACCTCTTTTCCTCAACGTATTTTTATTTAGATTTGCTTCTATTCCTATATGGCAACAACAGAAGCAACCAGAAGTAGGGTCACTTCCAGCATAGCAATTTAATATTTCCTCTCATCTATCAAACAACGGGTCAGAACCTCCCGAGGAAAATGAAGCACAATTAATTCAATTGCCGCAGTGACACTTGTAATAGCCAAGGCCCAATTACCAAGCAGGACACAAAGATGAGTTTGGGGATGGCTCCATCACATGTGCAGGTAATAATACGTGTATATTAAATTATTTGTATGTGTGTGTATAAGTGGATGATGGTGTACTGTACCACTGGGGGAAGGGATAGCTCAGTGGTTTGAGCATTGGCCTGCTAAACGCGGGATTGTGAGTTCAGTACTTGAGGGGGCGTGTTTAAGGAACTGGGGTAAAAATCTGTCTGGGGATTGGTCCTGCTTTGAGCAGGGGATTGGACTAGAATATCCAACCCTGATATTCTGTGATAAAGGCTTTTTCAGTATGCATTTTGGATAGGTCCATTACACACAGGAGACAAACCACAAGTAAGTTATCCATATCACGCCAGACAATCACTGGTAAAACTATAAATCATGAGTTCTGTATAAGTTACAGCACAACTACCTCAGGATGTTTTAGAGAGGGTTTTTTATAACTATATTGTATTATTTCTCATTCCTCCAACTGCAAAACAAAATGCCTCAATCACCATGAGCTCAAGTGTACAGGGCTCTCAGAAAAACCATAAACACCATTAAAAATGACTGTCTCATAGCTTTGCCATACCTAACAATATCATAACTTTAAAATCTATTATGGTTGACTCTTCCAGTGTGAATGCTAGATCCCTCTGAGAAGTTAGAAATCTCCCCTTCCTAAAGGTATAAAGTTCCCATTTGTAGCTTTGCATATCCCAAGGCTAAGCTAGCATACCTTAAACCTGTCATTGGTACAGAACTAAATATTGCTGTTTCTATTTGTTGAGCCAACACAGGAATGTTGAGGGGGATTCCTTACCTGGGAAATAAAAATGAAGGTTACTTACCTGTAACTGGAGGATCTTCAAGATGTGTTGTCCCTATCTGTATTCCTAATGTGGTTGTGCATGCACATTATGTGCCAGAAGTTTCTAGTAAGCTGTGTCCATTGGCCTGCACATGTGCAGTTCTCCTCATGCTCCAAACTTGGAGTATAAAAATCAGTGTGGACCAATGCTTCTCCAGTTCCTTTTCTTACTGTGACTCTGGCTATGATCTCTATCAGAAGGGATGGAGGGCTGGTAGTGGAATACAGTTAGAACCCACACATCTTGAAGAAACTCGTTACAGGTAAGTAACCTCCATTTCTTCTTGAGGTGATGACTCCTATGAATATTCCACACGTGGGAGATTAGTAAGCAGTAGTCAAACAGGAGGTGGGTGCGAGGATACAGATGTTATATCTGTGTGTAGTACTGTTGTTCCCACAGCTTTATCTGTAGTAGAAGACTAGACCAAAATGTGATATATTGTGAAGGGTATAAGGAGCACCCGGTTACCACCTTACATATTTCAAGTAAAGGTGCATCTCACAAAGGTTGCTTGTGCTCAGGTGGAATAGGCTCTCACCCCCAATAGGGTGCAGTGGAGGGGGAATACGAGCTAGTTAGTAGCAAAGGATGATGCAGCCTGCGATCTTTTTAGAGAGTCTCTGAGCAGATAGAGTTTGACCTCTCAATCTCTCTGCTATGGCAATAAAAGTCTAGGTGTTTTTTGAATTGCTTTTATTCTGTGTAGATAAAAGGCCAGTACCTGTAGGGCATCTAGGAAATGAAACCTTCTCTCCTCATTGGAGGCATAGGGTTTTGGAAAAAATATTATTAGATTGATGATTTGATTCAGGTGAGATGCTGACATTACCTTAGGGGTGAAATTTGGATGGAGGCAAAGAGAGCTTTTCTTTATGAAGATTTGCCATGAACACTCCCAGCTCATTCACCCTTCTGGCTGATGGGATGGTGACTAGGAAGGCAACTTATTTTGAGAGAGACAGGACAAAGCAGGTGGCTAATGGTTCAAAAGGAGGTTTGGTGAGAACCAACAGAACGAAGTCAAGGTCCCATTGAGGTGCTGGCTACACCCCGGTGGAAAGAATTTAATAATTTCTTTTGGAAATCTAGTCATCGTAGGATGAGTGAAGATAGTGTGGTCCTCAATACAGGGATTAAAGTGCTGATTGTTGCCAGAGGGACCCATAGGGAACTGATAGAGAGAACCAATATCTTAAGGGTATGTAGGTAATCTAGGATAGCAGTCCCAGTGGACTCTGGAGATAACTGGTGTTTTCATGACCAAGAGGAGAAACACTACCATTTGTATGAATAACATTTCCTGGTAGAATTCTTCCTGCTTTAGTTGAGGATGGATTGAACCACTATTGAATATGAATGCTGTACATGTGATGTCCATCCAAATACCAGGCCTTGAACTGTAGTGGTCCTGGGCTGGGATACATGATTGTGCCATTGTGTTATGTCAGCAGATCTGGAAATGTTCGGATCTGAACAATGGAACCAGAATTGCTTTGGCCAGCTGGGTGCAATGAGGATCTTTAGCAGGAATTGTGCTATCAGTGGGATGAGAGGGAAGGCATAGCTGAGGTGATCCATCCTGTGCAACAGAAGGGCACCACCCTTTGAGCCTTGGCCCAGACCTCCTTTAAAGCAGTACAGGGGGAGTTTTCTGTTCCTCTCTGAGGCAAAGAGATCCCAGGATGGTGTTTTCCATTCATTACAAGTCTCTTTGAGAACAGATTTGTGACTCTCCCATTCATGGGCAGTTAAAAAATGTCTGCTGATACTGCCTTCTAGGGAGATCTGCATACCTGGTAGGTATACTCCTATAGCTGATACACCAATTTCAGAAGTCAACTGTCTCTATGCATGGGGGCGGGGGGATCTTGTTCCTCCCTGCTTGATTATGTAGAAGACAGGAATCATATTGACCATATGTTAGGACTGGATGAGTTCAGAATGTTTTGCAGGCCAGACAAACCACCTTTAATTCCACTATGTTCATGTTATTTAATTTTAAGATGAATACATTCAGATGGCATAGGTCAAGAATCTCCAGTCTCCACTGGATTTCTTGGTGATCAAGAAATGTGGGGAGTAGAATCCCTTCCCTGGTTCTTGTGTTATGTGAAGGGGTGAAATAACATTTTCTTATTCACTTTCTCCACACCATTCATGATTTTAGAGACCCCTATCATATTGCCCCTTAGTCATCTCTTTTCTAAGCTCAGTCCAATTCTTTTTAATTTATCCTCATATGTGGATATGAGTTTTTCCATACTCCTAATAATTTTTCCTGCTCCTTTCTGCACTTTTTCCAATTTTGATATATTTTTGAAATGAGGTGACCAGAACTGCATGCAGTATCCAAGGTGTGGTTGTACCATGGATTTACATAGTGGCCTTATGATATTTTCAGTTTTATAATCTCTCTCTTTTCTAGTGAACATTGTTAGGGTTTTTGATTGCCATTGAGCAGATGTTTTCAGAGAACTATCAACAATGACTCCAAGATCTTTCTTAAATGGTAACTGGAAGACTCACCCTCAAAGTGCCAGAAGACAGGAGGATGTCCAGTAGGCCCTGTTGTATATTCTAGACCTCTTTGAGAGGTATCTGTAACAACTCCTGTTATTTCTTGTGGTCATTGGGTGGAGAGGAAGATGATGGAGCAACCACTTCATCCAGTGAGGAGGATGACATACTTGTTGGAACAAGCGAACCCTGCTCAACCTCCTCCTCCACTAATTCTGGTGGAGCCAGTTGGTGTTGCTGAGAGATTCTTGCATAGAGTCTTACGGCCTTGGGTACGAGTGGTCCCTTAGGTAGCAATATTTGGAAGGAGGGGGACATTTTCAATATGTTTTTGGTTGTTTCCCTTGTGGGGTAAGCCTCATATGCAACATCAGATTCACTTGTTCTAACCAACAGCACTGATGGGAGGATGTTCCAGGTTGTAGATGTAGTAGGGAAGGATACTCTTCTCTTCAAGGTGGTTTCCCCAGGTATAGGGTTCTCTCTAATAAGAGCCAGGCCAGACAGCAGTGGTGATTTTGGGTAGGACAGAGTGAAGTTTGTTGAGGTAAAGGCTTTGGTCTTCCCTGATGTCTGGGGTGGGAGGGCTTTTTCTTAGAGGCAAATCTGGAAGGAGATCTGTTCTTACACCTATGTTCATGTCCTCGACTCTCATGAGAGGATTTCTTAAGCTTCAGAGTTTTTGCCTTGCCTCTGGTGGAGTGCTGCTCACCATCTGGGGCCATTGTATGGGGTGTTTCCCCAGACTGAATCTGAATGGGGCTTGGGGTTTCACAGCCTGCTCCATGAGGTGTTTCTGCAAATGAAGTTCTTTAGTGTCACTTGGTGGCAATATGAGCCTACCCAATGCAACAAAGCAATGCTGGTGGTTTTAACTGACAGAGATGGAACAGGGGCAGGAGACACAGTTTTTGAACCTGGAAACTCTTGGCATAGTCCCTCTTTAGAGGAAGAAGCTCCGCAGGGTGGGGAGAAATAAATTAACTATGCAAACTATAAATACCCTAGAACACTAAAATATTAAACCATTAAAAACTATTTAAAAATATATTTATAGGATCAAAGTAAAGAAGATTGAAGCAGACACAGAGGACAATAAGAAGGAATGGGGGTGGCTTCAGTCTGCATGCCCTTTATACTCTCAGTTTGGAGCACCAGGAGAACAACTGCACATGTGCGGACCAACAGACACTACGTATTTGAAATTTCTTGACTCAGGTGCATGGTGCACATGCATACACATATGTAGAATACACATAGGGACCATCATTTGAAGAAAAAGAAAATATCTCTGGCAGGTTACAGTGCATGGTCCTAACTTTAGTGAGGCTCTGAACAGGGATCCATCTGTAGGGTTCACCTTGCAGAATTAGGGCCTGTAGTATTTTGTTAATACTACAGTATTCTGAAGTTAGGTTTTTTTTTGGCATCAGCCACAACTTAATAAATTGGCAATAGAAATAAACTCTAATGAAGCATCTGCTTTAAAACTCAACATCTGAAGACTCAGTTTTTTAAAAGCTGATTCTCTGCAAAGTTTTTCTTAATACTTATATGCAGTGGTTTAAGCACAATCCCAATGAAAAAGATTTTTGAAATGTTCTTGAATACATTCTGAGCTGAATCTTTATTAATACACTTTTCCCTTGGATTATATAACTTATGTCTTGTAATGTATTATTCCTTCAGACAATATAGCTTGCTGTGAATGCATGTAAGTCCTTTAGTTTGTAATTCTTCCATTTACTTGCTGAGTCCTTGGAGACCCTTAGTACATCCAGCCTACTCCCTCCACATCAGTAATCATAATAATGAAATTTTTGATGGCACTTTAAAACAAGTAACTTAAAATGGAATTAGACGTTACAAGCAAAAAAATCTTTTCAGGCACAATTCTGTCCTGCTTTCCAGCTTTGGATGTGAATACCTGGAAAGGAAATTTGAAATTTCTGATAGAGGCATTATCCCCGCATAAGGATGTTGAAAAGGAACATTCAACTGGGGTGAAGGAGAAGGCAATATTTTATTTAAAAATTATAGGTAAACTGTTAATTAAAAAAAAATCCCAAGTACAGTAATTGTTGAATTATCAGAACTCTTTTATATTAAAGACTAATATTCTGTGCTCATATTCTCTCCATTTTTAAGAGTAAGAAAATAATTTCATATTATATAGCAGGCACCTTATGGCATCCAATCTGGTTAACAATACATAACTGTTTCTATTATAAACTATACTTTCAGATAAGCATATCTTTGTACAACATTCAGTTTAGGGGGCAACATGTTTCAAGGGGAATTCATTTGGAAGATATGAGCAAAATATGGTCCAGCCAATTCTGAGTGACAGATGAGTAGAAAAAAATACATCATTCCCATTTTTATACAAATTATTGCTATCTTTTTCTTTTAACACGCCAAGAGGTTAAATGGCTGAAAGTTGTCTAGTTAGCCTGATAATACGCCTCCTCATGGAGCAGTGAATAGAGTCTTGATCTGGACAAAATTGATCTTGATTTGATCAAGTGTAAGCACTGGAAAATTGCTTTTTGAGCATGCACAGTAAACTGTAATTTTTTTGCTGCTATTGTGTGACCTTCTTAAATGCATACTTAAGGAACAATGCATTGCATATACTTTTGACTGTAGAGTGCATTTAAATGCCTCTAGGTGATTCCAAAGTTGTACTCAGTGAGTGGTGGGGCTTAGCTGATACCAGACATAGATTAGTCTGTCATTCCTAAAAGAGTTTCAAAGTATTTTTAATTTGAAGGTTTCCCGTTAGTTGAAAATTAGCTTCTGATTTTTGCATGTACAAAAAGTGCAAAACATACTTCTCCTCACAACAAATAGACATTTTTGTGTGCAAAGCAGGTAATGAGTTTTGCAGCTTAACTTGTGTATGACCAAGCTAACGTCCATTGGTATATGCCAATGTGGGGTTTGTATGCATATAAAATAAGGCTGGCTGAAAATATGAACCATAAGTTTGAGGATAAATTCAGTTATAGAATCTTCTGCGACCTCAAACAATCCCTCAGATCTCTCCATTCCTGCCTATAGAAACAACTTATCTAGCTACCTCCCATTTACAGCTTCCTCCCTTAAATCTGAGCAACTAGCTCCTGGCTTTAAAGCTGCCTATATTTATCTAAACCCAATAAGGGCTTCTTTTATCCACCCAGGCTCATTCCTTTTCACACCCTCCACATATCAAACTTTAATGTTCTTTTGTAGAGTCTAGCTGAATCCTGTTGGCTCCCCTTTAAATCTCGGAACAATTCTATATAAAGCAGTCTGCAACTTCATATACCATAGAGCACACACACAATATTGGAAGCACTAGTGCCTTGTAAAGAGGAAAAAGATGGATGGATAAGGATGAATTATCACAGATTTCAGATATGGATTCATATCCAGGCATTTGGATGCTTATCAGATTCATTTGCCTGTTTACCTGGAGTCTCATCTTTTGTGGTCCATTGTTCTGTCACAACACTCCAGTGTTTGACTACACGGTTCATCATTACAGCAGTGACTGTGATGTTGCAAACGCTAAACTATGGCATCGCTGTAGGAATCAAGCGAGAGGAGCAGGTTGATTATAAAGAACACAAATAACATTGACCATTAGCAAACTGGGGAAAGAAATATAGCTATTGTAAAGTGCTTGAGAGTTAAGCCAAGTTTTGATGAAACATAGCATTTGCAGAGTTTGTCAACATGTGGCAGTGGTTCTTTAAAGAACACTGAACTGTTCACTGTTTGGCACTGGCAAGTTCAGAGCTCCTGCCATTAGAACTAATGCATTTTGCAATTGTAGTTATTACTAGAAAATATTAACCTCGGGCGCTAAAGCGCAGCACATTTATCTAGCAGCATTGGCTATTACTAGTGGCAAAGCTGAAGCAGGAAAACAGGATTCTTAATCCTGCCATTTGAATTGATTTGTGTATGAACAATAACTTACTGCTTACATTAAATATAAAAAGTAATACTGAAGAAATGTGTAAAACTGGCTTTAATCTCAGTGTTAAAGCTAAGAAATAAAGCCCAGAGAAATAAGAAAATTCTCAAGTTAAGGTTCATATTGCCACATCCTTCTTATTTCATGCTGTACATTTTACAAACACAAATTGTAATATATTAATAGGTTTGGAAATATTAGATTTTATTTAGTAAATATGGATTTCACCGTCACACACAAACAGATGAAAAAAACATTTCCATTGATAATTGAAATCTACATTTAGGCAAAGTTTGAAAAATACTGTTTGAGAACTTATTAGAGTTTAATTTAAGGATGTCTCATTTGCATATTTTGACATGTGATTTTGATCATTTGTGTTTTAACAATTATAGAGGTTTGACTTTTGGAATCTGTGTCTACTGTTATTAAATAATTCTCTGACACCTCTCCCCTCCATATCTGACTGCTCCCATAATTTCCCACAACTGTAAATATTTAAATAGATGCAAATGGCAAAATGCTTAAAACCCATAATTTTGATCAAGAAAAATAGAAAAAATGCTTAAAAATAAACCAATATAGGCCTTAACTATAAAAAAAATCAAATTCTGCCAAGCCTATGTAAAAGGTTTACCCTCACCACAGAAAGCAGAAATAAAAATTACTATGTACTCTAATGTAACAGAATTAACATTAACATTTCGGGAGAAACCCTGAGCCAGATTGACCGCCGCTGGCACTGGGAGGCATGAATTCCCTGCTGCAGCAGAAGATGGATTTGCCCCAGTGGGACAGCTTTAGTTTTCAAGCCTTAGACAACTTTGTTATCAGGTTTGGCAGAGTGATGATGAATCTATTCATCCCCAACTGTTCTGGCTAACTTCCATCCCCAATAAGCACTGCCCACCCTTGCTCCCCTGAAGGCTCCCTAAGCAAAAGGTAAGATATAGTTGTCTTGCAAGTTGCAACACTGTATTCTCCTTGCCTGCAGACATTCCATTGTTGAGATCCCGGCCCTCTGGCATACGTTAGCGAAGCCAACAGAGAGCAGTGGTGAAAGTCAGACATTCACAATTTGCTGACTTTGTGTCCTTGTTTTCTCATTCTTAATGTTGCATTAGCATTCTTAAAAATGTAGTTTCTCTGATTTTCTTTATGAGAAAAAGATGAAGATTAAGGACTGATAAGCCTCCTTAAGTGCTTTTAAAAAGCTGTAGTGCTATATCAGACTCTGGATAGTGACAGTACTGCTAAATATCTTTGGCAATGCTTCCTATTAGTAACTCAAATGGCCTTAAACATTTGAAAAGGTATGGCCTTAAATACTTATGCATAAATAACTTGTTCTAAATATTCAAATCATTAATTGACTTATTTGAAACTTGGATTGTTTTTCTTTTTATGGCCCTAATCCTGCAAATATTTATGCAACTATTCAGCGTCACACATGTGAAGTCATTGAAATCAAATGGACTGCTCATATGAGTACAATTAAGCACTTACATAGCTGTTGAAGGAAATTCATGAGGACTAGAAAACAAGTCATTTCATTTTTCTATCTTCAGCTACATTTGAGTTATGTGAACACAACCCTTCAATTGGAAAAGTGGGGTTTTTTTTGCACATGTGCATATGGTAACTCCAACATGGCTGAACTAAATTTTGTAAAACTTTAGGCTGAAATGAAGCATGAAAAGTATCAGTCCAAAATGAATGATCTGAAAAAGTGAAATTTGCATCTCAACCTACCTCTATTGTACCTTGTACATATTCGGAAAATAAATTCCAAAAAAGAGATAAGTAAGGGAAGAGAGAATAGATTGAAGATTATAGAAGCTCTCAAGAAATTATAACCTAAATATACTGAGAATGGTTATTTCCCTGTATATCTACTATAAAGGGTTTGTACTTTTTTCTATTAGAAAATGTGCTCTGGAATAAGCCAAACTCTCTGTCTACATACAATATCTAAAGAAATTGTTCTATGTGTCAGGCAGAGTACCTCCTCCTTTCAGATAGAATTAAAGATATTCAGATACTACAATACATTCTATTCTTATCTGCTTAAAGGTGTTTATTCAATAAAAGTGCCCTGACACAATTACATGTTAAAACCCCTGAATCAGATTTTCGTGTTCTGTAACACCATTCCCTGAAGTGATCCTGTTTATGAGAAGCAAAATTTTCAGCCTTGACACTGGAAAACATAATACTACATTACTTCATCTTAGCAAAAGAATGGATGTCAAAAAGACCTGCTCTTCTCACAAGCCAGAGAGCATTCTTATGTTTGGAGATAACGTACCTGAATCTGTAGGGAGTGACCAGGGCATCTCTAGTTAACATACAATGACAAGCATCTCCATTAATCAGAGTCGTGGATCATGCATTTGAGAATATTTCAACATAACATTACAGCTTTCATATAAACTTGGCATTTTTTAGACTGGAATGAGGATTAGGCCTCCTGTACAATATAATGACTACTATATAGGGCTGTCAACCGATTAAAAAATTAATTGAGTGATTTAAAAAATGTATTGTGATTAATTGCACTGTTAAACAATAATAGAATACTATTTATTTAACTATTTTGGATGTTTTCTACCTTTTCAAATATATTGATTTCAATTACAACACAGAATACAAAGTGCACAGTGCTCACTTTATAATTATTTTTGATTACAAGTATTTGCACAAAACACAAAATAAATGGTATTTTTCAGTTCACCTAATACAATTACTATAGTGAAATCTCTTTATCATGAAAGTTGAACTTACAAATGTAGAATTATGTACAAAAAAACTGCATTCAAAAATAAAACAATGTAAGATTTTAGAGCCTACAAGCCCACTCAGTCCTATTTCTTGTTCAGCCAATCATTCAGACAAACAAGTTTGTTTACATTTGTAGGAGATAATGCTGCCTGCTTCTTATTTACAATGTCACCGGAAAATGAGAATGTGTGTACTTATGGTACTGTTGTAGCCAGCTTTGCAAGATATTTACATGCCAGATGCGCTAAAGATTCATATGTCTCTTCATGCTTCAACCACCATTCCAAGGGACATGCATCCATGATGATGACAGGTTCTGCTTGATAACAATTCAAAGCAGTGCAGACCGATGCATGTTCATTTTCATTGTCTGAATCAGATGCCACCAGCAGACGGTTGATTTTTTTTTTTTTTTTGGTGGTTTGGGTTCTGTAGTTTCCGCAGTGGAGTGTTGCTCTTTTAAGACTTCTGAAAGCATGCTCTACACCTCATCCCTCTCAGATTTTTGAAGGCACTTCAGATTCTTAAACCTTGGGTTGAGTGCTGTAGCTATCTTTAGAAATCTCACATCGGTATCTTCTTTGTGTTTTGTCAAATCTGCAGTGAAAGTGTTCTTAAAATGAACAACATATGCAGGGTCATCATCCGAGACTGCTATAACATGAAATATATGGCAGAATGCAGGTAAAACACAGAACAGGGGACATACAATTCTCCCCCAAAGAGTTCAGTCACAAATTTAATTAAACACATTATTTTATAATGAGCATCATCAGCATGGAAGCATGTCCTCTCTAATAGTGGCTGAAGCATGAAGGGGCATATAAATGTATAGCATATCTGGCATGTAAATATCTTGCAATGCCGGCTACAGAAGTGCCATGCAAATGCCTGTTCTCACTTTCTGGTGACATTGTAAATAAGAAGTGGACAGCATTATCTCCTGTAAATGTAAACAAACTTGTTTGTCTTAGCGACTGGTAGAACAAGAAGTAGGACTGAATGGACTTGTAGGCTCTGAAGTTTTTCATTGTTTTGTTTTTGAGTGAAGTTATGTAACAAAAATAAATCTACATTTTTAAGTTGCACTTTCACGACAAAGAGATTGCAGTACAGTACTTACATGAGGTGAACTGAAAAATACTATTTCTTTTGTTTATCATTTTTACAGTGCAAATATTTATAATCAAAAATAACATACACTTTGATTTCAGTTACAACATATATGAAAATGTAGAAAAACATCCACAATAGTTAATAAATTTCAATTGGTATTCTATTGTTTAACAATGTGATTATAATATATGGAGATATACCTATGTCATAGAACTGGAAGGGACCCTGAAAGGTCATTGAGTCCAACCCCCTGCCTTCACTAGCAGGACCAAGTACTGGTTTTGCCCCAGATCCCTCAGTGGCCCCCTTAAGGATTAAACTCACAACCCTGGGTTTAGCAGGCCAATGCTCAAGCCACTGAGCCATCCCTCCCCTGATTAATTGTGATTAATTTTTTTGAGTTAATTGCATGAGTTAACTGTGATTAATCGACAGCCCTACTGATATATAATCAGACATTTTTCCCTCCAAAGGATCCCAAGATGCCCATAGACTTTAGATTGTGGAACATATTCTGTCCTCTGTCACATCCAGACAACCCCATTATTTTATACTGGGCAAGAATTAGGCTTTTTATATCTTAGAATTATTTCACTCACTTCTATGGAAAAAACTAAAATGGTGCAACTGCCATTTTACTGCAACGTAGTAAAATATTACCACACTACATTGTGTATAACACAATTATTACTATAAGATAATCTTTTAGAATAGGAAATGAAGAGTACTTGATCTTACCACACTGGAATAGTTCTGATCGGCAGAATGCAATTACTCAGACTGGAATTTGGTCAGGACACTAATAGCTCTACCTTTTCTGAAAGGTTCTTTACTTTTTGCAGTCAGAACCTTTGTTTTTCCATTTCTCCTGAAGATGCAGGGGTCTTCGGTTTTTGATTTTCTGTGGAAAAACACAGTTATATAAAAATAAATTTATGCAGAGTATAGATTACTATAATAGCATGTTCCCCACTTGAACATTCTTTAATTCCCTGCATCTATTATTTTATTATTTTTTAGAGAACAGAGATTTACTGATTAAATTGGGAAATAACTACTGGAAAGAGAACACAGTTGTTGCACAGTAAATTATCAAAATGTATGGTCAAATTATGTATCATTTCATTTTTGAATGCTCTCTAACATGGTATACCCCACATAGTATTCTGATATAACATGACACTTAAGGGAATTAAAATCAAAAGGAATTTATTTAGGAAGCTAATATATTGTAGGACTACTAAGGTTATAAACAGAAATCTAGGGACAGGACTATTACTGCTTATCTTTGAGAATATAGCAATAGAAAATTCTAACTCCTAATTTGGAAAAATGTATTATGATTTTTCTTTTCACCTTTGTGTTCCTTTTTACTTGACTTCCCTTTCTATAAATCTTTCTTTCCTATTTCAAATATATCCTGCATATTTCTGTGTTCTTCATAATTTGTTAACCCTGAATTCCACTTTTCTTTTATCTGTGAAATATAGATAGACATGTGTATATGTATCTCATTGTATATTTTCTGTCCCTTAATTTTCTTTTTTTTCCCTATCTAACATTTTAATTAAATGTACTTTTCAGTTACTCTGATGAATGGACTCCATTATAAAAAATTATTTTAAAAAATATTTCTTTTTTAATGCATTGATTTAGGTTAATTTTTCTTTAGTATTTATTAATATGTCATTCTACATACTATATGTGTGATTAATAGGTGTGCATCAGAAAACTGCTCCTTTAAATGAGAATTTTGTTCGTCATTGCAAAACACCCCACATAAAATATAACATACATACTAATTAAAAAAACATGCAAATATAGATCAATTTTACAAATGCACACAACTTCATTGATAATCTGTCAAATATTTTAAGTACTATTCCTAACAAATGAAATGGACTTTGTTAAAGTCAAGTGTTTTAGTCTGAAAAACTGGATATGTGGACTAAGGGTGGCAAGGTCCGTCAGTGTGGAGTTTGTTGTAATTTTCATCTAGAAGTAAATGAAGAAACATTAGACCAGAGCTACTAAATGTGCAAGAGACATTGTTTAAAGCATTTGTAACTTTTGAACTATTTCCCCCTCCCCCCTCCGACAATACTTTCCCTAGTTTCTTCATAATATTAAGTGACTGAAGTTAAGCTTTGGAATAAATTTCCAAGGGAGGTTGTGAAATCCCTATCATTGAAGGTTTTTAAGAAAAGGTTGGATAAACACCTGCCAGGGATGGTTTAGGTTTACTTGGTCCTGCCACAGCTCAGGGGGTTGGACTTGATTTTTCACAGTCCCTTCCAGCATTTCCATGATATTGTAAGTTTGCTATTTGTGCTGTACACAAGGCTATTCCCTTAAAACCATTTGGACATTAAAGCTGGTGCTGAAAGGAACGGCTTGCTGGGAACATGACACGATTGCTCCAGGATCTACACTGTTGTTCTCTGGGTGGAGGTTAAGGTACTGGTTATGACCTATAAAGCTCTAAATGGCCTATAAAACTCTAAATGATCCTTTGTTCTAAAAAAGCCTGAATTTAGTGACTTTCTGGTCTCTTTGATATGGATTTTGGACAGGACTGAGGTTAAATTCCTGGATGAAGGGAGAGTAGAAAGGAGCTTGTGGGAGCTAGCTGGCTGGCAGAGTTATTGTTCTTGTCTGAATGTTCCAGGACTGAGTGGCTGAGAATCAGGGAGCTACAATCAGCTGCTTGTCAGCCATGGCACTCCAACACCCCCCCCCCATCCCTCTATTCTTGTCTGCTTGAGCTCCTCCCCAGAATCTCATGGGAACGAGAGTAAAAATTTCCAGCCACTGTCCACTGTTCCTGGCAGAAGTGGGAGGGCAGAAATCCCTTCTCAAGACCAAAAATCTACAAGAAAATGTTATGTAGTCAACATTGCAGACTCTGGATTATCTGAACCTCCTAACTTTCCAGTGCATATTCACACTGGCTTGAACAGCCAAACATCATTCTTAATGTAGATATGTTTAGCTCTTTCTTAATACCTTTTCTTTAGATTAAAATAATGGAAATTAGAAAAGAATGAATGATATTTGTATAGTATTCATACTGTAATATTGCAATATTGGATATAATGATATTGTATGAGAAACCTCATTACGTGAATATGAGTGCATTGCTAGTACCAAAAAAATAAAAATAAAAAGCATGGTTCAGGATCAAGGGTAGATAGCAAAGAATGGCCACCAGAGGAGGGGAAAACCCAGAGCACTCTTTACCAGGAGAAAAAAGACAGTTACTCAGATTTGAATGCAATTATGCTTATCCTCACCACGCTCAGTGAATGTAAACTTCTTGCCTCTACCCTTCAATTTAAGTGCTTAAGTTAAAATTAAAGACTGTCAGAATTCCTATGGAAGTATATAGTACTATACCTCATAAAGGAGGGCTAATTTTTTTTAAATTATACATATGGGGGTCCAGTCAGGGAAAAGACCCCATTGTACTAGGCATGGTGCACACATGTATTAAAGAGTCCCTGACTCCAGGAATTTATGGCTGGCACATTCAGCCAAGAGACATCAAATTTCCTTAAGTTCCTTTGAAAATCCCACCCTTTAATTTAGTATCTGATAAGAGAATAGGTGGGGGGAAAATAAACACACGAGGTCAGGGCAAGGTAACAGGGGAAATGATTGTTCGGGATGAGAAGTAGCAGTCTGAGTACATCAACTGCCTAACCATTGTAACTACTAGCAGGTCCTAATACTGATGGGAATTGTAGGTGCTGTCAGAAACAGGCCCTATAGTACTAAAAACAATAAAAAAAATAATCCACTTTAGATCAAAACTCATAAAAGTAACCACTGAGGGTCTATTCAGTGGCCTATAGCATGTGATATGAATTGGGTAGCTCAATGACCCAATCAGACACTATCATTTTAGTACCATTGCCTTACATACTGACAGTCTCAGCAGAGAGGCCAAGCATTCAAAGGCAATTGAAATTGAAGTACCTTGCCATGCTATACAGGATCTGTTGGCAAGTAGGTCTGTTAATCAGGCATTTTTAAAACTGGGGGATTCATGTACATTAATCAGATGTTGCCCATTGCTATAAAATAAAAACTGTTTTTTCCCCTCACAGTATTCCAAGTGGAATGAACCTGCATGGTACTAGATTTTCTTAATGCGGCAAAATGAACTAAAGATGCTTTATTTTATGAAGGTCTACAGTTCTGGAAACTCTGAACATAACCTGGTCTGTGTAAACACAGAAGTTGAATTAGTGTATCCTTTTTCAGCCACAGGGCATTTGCCTCTCGATTTTCAGTACATCATACTGAAGATTTTATGAGATATGTGAATTACCAAAATAAGGTGTTTGCCATGCTTTTGAAAATTGTAAAGACCTAAAGATGACATATAACATTACACATTGAATAATGGGTTGGGAAATCTGTTAAACCAAGGCAACAATTTATCACAAATAATCCAAACCAGTGCCCACAGATGTGACACTTTTTGTATAGTTCATGATAAATATATGCATAGGAAAGATTAATCTAAATTTAAAGCACAGTATCTGGAATATGATAGATGACCTAGGTTACATGAGGGGTTTTTTTTGTTTTGTTTTTTGATCTTTTGTTTTTTCTTGTTTGAAAATGTAAAATAAGTTTACTGAGCCTAAGCATGAAAACAGGTGACATTTTTATGCAAACCCCTTCACATAGATTCAGTGCAAAGGGAGAATGTTACTGACTTCTTGGGTACCCAGGTGTAATGATGCAATAATGGGTTTTCTGGAACATAGCAATGAGATAAAGAAACATGCTTAAAAATAGTATGAAAAAAAACCCAATTTGTATTTTATTGTATCATAATTAATAACAAATTGCATTTTGTTGGCCAGATAATGCTACTTGCTAAGTTACAAAGATTTGTCAAAATCTTAGTGATTAAGACACTAAGGGATGGATTGTCCCTGGCTCTCATGGAGACAGATGGCATTGGGACAGTACAAGGAAATTTTCTCCCCTGCCCCTCTGTGAACCCCACAGAGCCGGAGTGTCTGGGCTCAGGGGAGTACCTGCAGTGGTCTTACCTACTCACAAAGACAGAACAGTAAATCTTTTAATGGCAACCACTGTGGCTCATTCTCTTACTTAATATATTACCGTGTATGAACTGCACAGTGTTCTTATTCCTCCTCCTCTTCCAGTTCTTGGTTCAGTGTGTGTGTCTCTCTCTTTTTATATGCATTTTTTTGTGTGGAATATTTGTGTTACATAAAATTCAATAAACAAAAATTGCAACTAATCAGCCAGAGAAAATACAAGGTGATTACCAATAGCATAGGTAAAGACTGATAAGCAACAGTGCATGTGCACTATGAAATAAGGACTCACACACACATAAGCTACTGTCTTAACCTTCTGGATATTACAAGACTCATTCACAGGCAGTGTCTGTGGTGATGATAAGACATGTGTGTTGCCTTAAGGGTCCTATGGATGCAAGTGCTGTTATTCATATCTTCACTTGTTACAGTGAACATAACTAGGAGCTTGTTTCATGTCTGCACTAGAATTTGCAGGCTGGTTAATTAATACATATTAAAACAGAAGTTGAATTTCCAAGGTAGACAAGCCCACACAGAGTAGCCACTTCCAGGAACCCAAAGTTTCAGTGTCTGTAGAGTAGGGTGGCCCAGAGACGAGAGGCAACTCATCATGAATATCAGCATGCAGTAGTTACCTGCAGCTGTGAAGGAGACATCTGAGCCAGCTGCAAGTGCAAATCAGAGGAAATACAATTGTGAGCAATCTTTTGACATGTTCCAACTTCTTTCCCTCATTCTTCCATTCCAGTTACCAGACCATGGTCCCAGTGAGTGTCCTGGTGGGGCACGATAATTTGTCTTGTTCACAGTAACTGATAATTTCCAAAAATTAGAAAAAATGTGACACTTATATAAATTGAGCCAAGAGATTGTTGAGGGTGTCCTGAGGGTACAAAGAAGAGGAGACTGATTGACAGCAGCATGGTTGATGATAGAGAGTAGGGTTACATGTGTGATGTCAGCATATACTCTGCAACAATGAAAGGCGTATGAAAGAACAGGAGAGATTTAGATATGAGCTGGGAGAGTTGGTGGTTATGGTTGACAGTAACATCTTGTTAGTGATCAGTGGTGATATCAACTGCAGTGATGGTGAAGGGATCCCAGTAGAAGGAGTTGTAGGTAAATTTAGCTTTGGTAGAAGAAATGCTGAAGGAGAGAAGTGGGTTGAATGGTGTTTTTAAATGGGTTTTCAGTAAATACGTGGTTTGAAAAAAATCCCACATTGTGACATACTACAGGAGAAAAAATAAAGCCCAGGTGGACAATCCTGAGAAGGAGAGAACATATGAAAATGATGAAAGACAAAAGTAATATCAAGTGAATATGTTGCAGAGTAACATTAGGTATTAACAGCTAAAATCAGACTGTAACCTGAGAAAACAGGAAAGGAGATGAAATTGAGGAAGAAATTGCATTAGTGATTATGGGGGAGGGGATGGGGAGAGTTCTTCCAAAAGGTAAAGGAGGCTTTGATAACAACAATAAAGTCAGTGGAAGAAGAATGGAGGAGATTTAGAGAATGTTTCATTAAGGTAGTGGAGGTAACATGTGGCACTACAGGTGGTAAGATGGGGTGCTTTCAGAGAATGAGCTGGTGGTGAAAGTCTGATGTACAAGAAAGAATGAATCATTCAAAGAGTTTGAGGAAGCAGGTTGTGATAATAAGATATTAAAAAATTGCATTCCAACTGACAAAAATGAGGCTAAAAGACAGTTGCTGAGGCAAGAATGGAGGCTGAGGAGGAATTGTACAGAAAACTGGGGAATGATGATAACAGAAACTTGGTTTTGAGTTCGCAAAAGAGAGGAGCAATGAAACACAGATGAAGAAATCTTTGTGTGTGAAGGATGGTGGTGACTGTGTGGTGACTAACCACTGTGTGGTGACTAACTAAAAAGAGATGGTAGAGCTATGGAAAAAATATTTTCAAAGGCTGTTAAATGAGAAAAGAGAGTTTCAAGTGCAAGCACGTCCAGCAATTCCGGGGAAGTCTCAAAAGGTATAGATCTCTGGAGAGGTGGTAGAAGCAGTACCCAATAAGATGAAGAATGGTAAAGCAGCTGGTGAAGATGAGATATGATCAAGGCAGCTGGAGCTACTGGAGGTGGCTTCAGAGATTACTACATGTTTGCTGGGATCAAACAAGGATACCAGATGATAAGAGAACAAAATTGATGGGGATTGATTGACCAGGTGCCTCTTTGGAATGGTAAGGTTGATGAAAAATGATCTAAACACCAAACAGCGCATCGTCATCCTGTTACGCAAGACTCTCAAAGTTCTTGAGAGAATTTTGGAGGCAAGGTTGAGGTGAAAGGTGGAGGAAAATATAGGAGAAGAGCAAGATGGTTTTAGGAAGGGAAGGAGTACTATAGATGCAATATTTGCAATGAGACAGAAGTTTGAAAAAATGGTAAGTGGAGGGCATAACTGCTAAGTAGCATTTATTGATATTGAGAAAGCATATAACTTGGTTCTGCAGGTGATGGTGTTTGGAGTACTGAGATGGATGGGAGGGGGACTTCAGAAAGCAGAAATGATAGAGGAGCTGTATTGAGAGCCAGGAGCTAAGATGGTAACAATTCATGTAATTTTGGAGTTTTGAGGTGACGTTGGGATTGAGACAATACAGTGTGCTAAGTCAACTTCTCTGCAATCTAGTTATGGAGTTAAATTAGGAGAATCAAATCTGTGGAGACACAGAAAACTGTGTACTGACAACCTAGCCCTTTTGGCTGACACAAAAGAGGAATTGGTAAATATGGTATCAGACTGGGCGTCTGTGTTTGAAGGCCATGGTTTGAAGGTAAATACAAAAACAACTGAAGTTATGCAAACAAGGAAGGTAGAAGAAGAGATATTGACTGAAGTTTCAGGAGAGAAGCTGAAGCAAAGGAAAGAATTTGTGCACTTGGGAAGTACACTTAGTACCATTGGAGAGAGGTCTGGAGAACTGAAAAGAAGAAGCCAATATGTATGGGTGGCAATGAGAAAGGTGTCAGGAGTACTGTGGGATTGGCAACTAAGTAACAAACTGAAAGGAAAAGTTTATTCAGCGTGTGTTTGTTTCTGCCTGTTGTATCAAGACAGCACCCAATTTATATAACTGAATACAACACTTTCTAGTTAGATTTGTGTAATGTCACTTTGCTAGGTATTATAATACCTAGCACTTTTCATCTATAGATCTCAAAGTGCTTTAAAAATGAGGTGTCATTATCCCTATTTTACAGATGTGGAAACTGAGGCACAGTTGGGCAAAGTAACTTGCTCTAGGCCACCCAAGCCCCAGGCCAATGTGCTAACCACTAACTACGCTGCCTCTCAGGATTGAATGATTACATTTATTCAAAATTTACTAACCCAATCTTCCAATAGGCAACCATTTATTGCCAAGTATATTATAAAATCAGCTGTTCCATATATGTGTGCAAATATTTTCAACTAATGAACATTATGGGCCAGATCCTCAGCTAGTGTAAACTGGCACAGTTCCACCATAGTTGATCTAGCCAATGGCGTGTACATAACCTGAGGCCTGTCAGGTGCCCCCTTTTTCACCATGTCATTGTTAAACCTCTTGTTCTTACCTTCCTAGTCTGTCACAGCTATGCACTTCCATATGTGCCCATGTGTTTCCTCTTGCTGTGTCTCCCCAGCCCCTTCCACCTTGCCAGCGATGTCATCCTCATCCGCATGTTTCTCAGCTTCTTATACTTTCTTAAGCTGCTTAACAGAGTAGCTTTGTCAGAATTGCCATGGAACTTTCATGGCACAAGGAGAGTGAAATCTATATTGTGATGCACTGGCATTATCATAACAACCGTGGCAAGGTAAATTCATTTAAGTAGTCTTGTTTGTATTACTGGTGTTTATTTAATATAATTGCCAAATATTGTAGGTCTGCTCAGTAGTCTACATTCTAACTAGAGCCAAAATAACATTATGAAGAACAAGTGACTGACTGAGCTATTGTGTGTTTCATAAAATTAGATCTAGCAGGTTCAAAAACCTATGTAATGGTGGTGGTGACTTGGCAGCTGTCACATTGTGTCATTTCTGCTATTCTACAAACATTAAAAAACAATGAAAATGAATGATGATCTCACACACACACTACCTGGCATGGTTAGGGTTGTCATAAAAGTGTTTAAAAAAAAATCTGGTGCCTTTGTTGGTCACATCTATGATAATGATTTGTCTAGACCAGAAGGCACAGATGCTGTCTTCCTAATGAGTGTGAGATGTCTTTTAATTTTGTTAATATAATCTTGGATGCCTTTCTTGTTTGGACAGTACTCTTAGCCTTTAATATCATTTTGTCATAAATAATTGCCTTGCATTTACTTACCAACCTTTGGAATCAATCATTTAAATATGTTCTCTTTGTCATTATTACAGTAACACTTAGTGTACCCATTGTGGGTAGGTACTGTGCAGAGGAGAAAAAAAATAGTCTCTGCTCTGAAGAACTTAAAATCTTTACTTATACCTTCAGTGTTTGATGCTAACTTTATCCTCATCACAGCCTTTAAGTAACACAGTGTGATCAGCATCATCGTTATTCTCTCTGATCATAACTATTAACATCTGACCTCCACTTCTCTCTTGTTGATATTCCTATTTTTTCAAGATGTGGTAACAAACTCAGCTGTCTCCCTAAAACACTGAGGTGGCATGTAGCAGTTGCAAGCCTTCCTATCCAGTAATTAGGCAACTTTCAATAGGATGTTTCCTCCTGATTTGTTACTGCAGATAATGGTTAATAAACAATGGACCTTCTGGGACTAGCAGTTCAATCAAAGTTCAATCATCCTTTGGTGATGCTGATAATTTTCCTCTGGGTACCCAGTTTCTAGGCAACAACTAAGCAACTCATTCCCTTTCCTTTAGTCATCATGTCCTACTAATGGCTTAACAGCACATCTGAAACATCACTGGGATGAACTGGATAACAGAGCAGAGCTACAGAGATGTCACTCTGCTTTCACCAATGCATCTTTCTCCACCATTGTCATTTTATCTGAAAGTTAGATCATTTCCCCATCAGTGTTTGCGGCTCTTGATTATAGGTGGTTTCTTCAGTGTTTAGGACTGCACTTCATGTATTGTATCATTAGAGGTGTCAGAATTCCTGTCATCCTTCTAATCTTTCATCTTGTCTTCCTAGCGTTGCCAACTTTCTAATTGCACAAAACTGAACACCTTTGCCCCATTCCTTCTCCGAGGCCCTGCCCCCACTCACTCCATCCATCCCCCCTCCCTCAGTTGCTCACTCTCCCTCACTGGGCTTGGGCAGGGGGGTTGGAATGCAGGACGAGGTGAGGGTTCCGGCTAGGGGTACAGGCTCCAGAGTGGGGGCCAGAAATAAGAGGTTCAGGGTGTGGGAGGGGACTCTGGGTTTGGGATTGGGGTGGGAGTGGGTGCGGGCTCCCAGATGGGGCCAGGGATGAGGGGCTTGGTATGCAGGAGGGGGCTCTGGGCTGGAGCTGAGGGGTTCAGAGTGCAGGTTGGGGCTCAGGGCTGGGGTGGTGTGGGCTCTGGGGAGGGGCTAGGGATGAAGGGTTTGGGGAGGCTCAGGGCTGGGGTGGTGTGGGCTCTGGGGAGGGGCTAGGGATGAAGGGTTTGGGGAGGCTCAGGTCTGGGGCAAAGGGATTCAGCATGAAGGAGGGGGCTCAGGGCTGTGGCAAGGGGTTGGGGCATGGGAGGGAGTTGGGATGTGGGCTCTGGGATGGAGTGTAGGTTCAGGAGGGGGCTTGGGGCAGAGGGTTGGGGTGTGGGAGGGGGTGCAGACTCAAGCCAGTGCTTACCTCAGACAGCTCCCTCAAGCTGCCAGCATGTGCCTCCAGCTCCTAGGCAGAAGGACCTTCTGGCACCACCCCTGCAGCTCCCAATGGCCGTGGTTTCCAGCCAATGGGGGCTGCGGAGCTGGCGCTCGGGGCAGAGGCAGCGTGCAGAACCCCCTGGCCACCCCTACGCTGAGGAGCCAAACATGGCATCTGCTTCCAGGAACCACGCAGAGCCAGGGCAGGCAAGGAGCCTGCCTTAGCCCTGCTGTGCTGCTGATCAGACTTTTAGCAGCTCGGTCAGCACCGGGGTTCCTTTTAACCCAGTGTTCCAGTCAAAAACCAGATGCCTGGTCACCCCTATGTCTTCCCCTGACACAACTTTTTGTGTCTGAATTGTTTTGCCTGTTTAGACTGTAAGCTGTTTATGTCAGTGATAATGTTCTCCCTTCTCTTTTATATAATACCAGGTACATGGTTGGTGCTTAAATAATATTTACAAGTAAACCATAGTCATAATCACTGCCCCCTGAGCTTGATCCACTCACTGTGCAATGGAGAGCTGCTTCCCAGTTGAGCGAAGAAATACTTCCTTCTAGGCCATGGAGCATTTGCTTAATGCAGTGATGAGTAGCAGGTGGATACAATCTAGTGGTAGATTACCTAGCCCTATGCCCTCCCACACAGCCCCCAAATTTTGCTGTGTGACAGTATGCAAAGAAGCCCCTTGCAGAGCTGTGCTCCATGTACAACATTGGTGGGCATGATTTGCAATGGCTCTCCAAAACTTGCTCCTTTCCACTCATGTTGGAATTGAACTGATCCCATAACAGGCCCCTTCTACACTTGCAGAGGACTAGGCAGAATTTGTCTCCTTCTAAATTTCTCACTGGTGTGCTTTTTTTGAGGGGGGGAGGGGGGAGGGGCAGCACTGGCCCTTAACATCGAAATTCCTAGTTTGTTTTTCTTATAGCTCTCACCATGTTGTCTTGGAGAATGGGAGAGGGGAAGTTAAATGGCAACTTTCAAAAGACAGCTATGTTGCTCTTTTTCAGTAGAAAATTTAATTATGCTTAACTATTTTAATTCAAGGGAATACACCATTTTATTTTACCTGCATAGTGAAAGAAGCCCCAGTTCTGAAAAGCATTTAAACACATGTATAAGTCCATTCGTAGTCAGCAAACCACGTAAGCACATGCTTATAACTGTGATATCAATGGAATTTTTCCATGTGTTTAATGTTAAACATGTACTTAAGTGCTTTATTGACTCAGGTGCACCAATAGCAAACAGCTGATTAATGGTGATTTTCTTCATGTTTTAAAAGTGATTGCTTATGCACTGAAAGTATTTTAATGTGGTAGAGTGACCTTTTATTATTAAGGATATTTTATTTTAAAAAATGTACTATCAGAAATACAAACATTTGTCAGAAAAATATTGTATACGATGTATATCTAGGGTAAAACAAAATGTGGTGGAATAAGACGCATGAAAATGAAAAAGTGAGACCATATGCACTTGATAAATCTGCTATTTGACGATACTGTATGCATTTCAGCTCCAGGCTCTGGACAGGGTACTCAAGGAGGAAACTTACATAGTTAGCTTATGACATCTTTGGTGCCTGGTTAAAAGACTTAAACTATAATGAAATGATAAAAGCAAAATTACTTCAAATAGCTATCTTAGAGGGTTAGCAAACTTGAAAATACAGTCCCATTTACTCTAAAATGTTGCCACCTAACACAAGGAGTCTTTTGCAGCCTTTATATTTTTACTGTTCTATCCTTCTACTTGCATTATTATTAAAGGTGTCATTGCAGTTACATGGTTTTAGACCAATGAGTAGGATGACAAAAAGTGGCAACAAACACTGATTTAATTTAATTTAAATTTCAATGGGTTAGAGATGCGCAAAAATAAAATGGAGAAAAGGTGTAATGAAAAATTGTTAGTCAGAGTTCACTTAGTACTGGAGGCTCAGCAATACATGACCAAAACTACTAGTTAGCCTGTGCACACTGAAATCAGTAGGCTTTGCACACTTCTGCTGAAAATGGCTTGAACCTCCTTTCTAGAAAAGTAGGGTGATGGTTGATTGATCCCCTGGTTATAGCAATTCTCAATTACCATTAAAAATTTTCATTAACATGCATTTTCATGTTGGTCTGAGAAGTCTCTTCTGCCTTTTTTCTGGTTCTGTGTATTATAAGGGGATATTATGTTCATAAAGGACTGTGAGATCTCCATGTACAACTGCTGAATAAAAGTTCTATAGTTTTACGACTACTACTGTCCAATTGTGTCCTTCAGCCTCCTGAAGGAGAATGCCCATTTGGTCCATTTTTTTGCATGACCTTCATCATTATACATTATTTAAATTTATTTATTGAAGTAGTGTCTAGAGACCACAAACAGGATCAGGGCCTTATCATACTAGTTGTGAAATGCTGTACAGACATAATACATCAGGCCTTCCATTTTGTACCAACAGTTAAGCATGGCTACACTATACTTGGCTTCAGGCTCTCAGGTCCAAGTATCAGTAGTTTTGCCTGCATTTGTAGCTGACATTTGAAGATCTCCAGCTCTCTCATCTTGTTTAGTTTATGAATCATTGAGTCCTTCCTTATTGGTTCATTGTAAGGAAGATACATTTGTGATGGCAGAGTTTCTTATACATTATGGGACCATTAATGGCAGCCTCTCCAACCTAGCCTTCGACAAAGTATGTTCTCCTTAGGTGAGCCTAAAAGCCTTAATCAATATTTATACTTACACAGTCACTACAGCTGTCACAGAGAGATATATCAATGGCTTTTTTAAAATTAGACCAATATGATTTTTCAATGATTTCATCAGCACAAATTATATTCTCTGCATTAAACAGACATGTAAATTCACCTGTTCTTGCATTCATTTCTTCTGTCCCTTTCATTTTAATCCCAACTGCTCAAATTCAAGTAAAAATATTTTCCCTTCTTCCCAAGTACCCATATGTCCCCTAAATACATGACTTCTGTGATAAAAACCAACCAAAATAAACGATCTTGCACCATTATGCATGGCAGAGCAACATAACACCATTGGGTCCAATTCACTAAATTTTAATACACCCTTTATGCAACTTCACACTCAAATAACAAGAAATTTATACACTCAAAGTGACTTGTATATCCAAACTGTATAAATCTTCTCTCTTTGCCTATAAAAAACTCCACACTCACTACATGAATCCTCATCTAATATGCACCTCAAGGGTACATGAGCCACAAAATGAGGCAGAGTTGGCTAAAAATCTTCACTTCAGTAAGTAATAGTGCCCACAAAGGGAAAATTCTAAAAATGTTTCCAAATGTGCCAGCTGTAAATTAGAGCAGTTAAGAGCAGCATTAAGCAACTATTCCATTAGCCCTGCTGCACCTCCAGTATCTCAAGTCATAAATCACTTTTCCTACAAAAGGGAATAAATGAAAGATAACTAGACATAGGGTACGTCTATACCCAGCCGCTAGTTCGGCGGCTGGCAATCGAACTTCTGGTTTCGACTTATCGTGTCTTGTCTGGACGCGATAAGTCGAACCCGGAAGTGCTCGCCGTCGACTGCGGTACTCCAGCTCGGCGAGAGGAGTACCGCGGAGTCGACGGGGGAGCCTGCCTGCCGCGTGTGGACCGAGGTAAGTTCGAACTAAGGTACTTCGAACTTCAGCTACGTTATTCACGTAGCTGAAGTTGCGTACCTTAGTTCGATTTGGGGGTTTAGTGTAGACCAAGCCATAGGTCTAGTTTAGGACCTGAAATATATACATCAGACCATACTGAATTAACTTTCCTTGCTTAATAACCAAGCCAGGTACAAGGTTACCAATGTTTTACGTTCTATTCAAAACAGTAAGAGAACTTTGCCAAGCAGTGCTTCAGTTAGAAAAATAGGAGTAATATTATGTACTGTGATTCAGACAGGGACTTGAACCTGGGTCTCCCACATACTATGTGAATACCCTAATGCAAAGAGGTGGGCCACTCACTGCTAAAATGGTGCTGCCTCCTGGCAGTTGAGGATTAGCTGAGGCAACCTGAAAACCCTTCTAACAGTACACCCCATCAGTTTCTGCCTCACATTGCCACTTCCACAATCTCTGGCAGGGGAACCCAGGCCCACGCTCTACTCCATGTGCCAGCTGAGCTCAGCAGCCAAGGTTTGTTCCCTACACCTTGCTGCCTTTCCCTGAGCTGCTTCCATACCTCCTGGCCTTCCCTACTCCTCTGGGTTTGCCAGTCTCTTCACTCCCTCCTCTCCGGAACGAACTTTAGGCAACTCATTTCTGCAGCTCCCGCCCCTTCCCTTCCAATTTCCTGTGTTTTGTTGAAGCCCCACCTGTGCCTTACAGGTGAGCTTCTCTCTAATTAGCTGCCCAAGGCTCCCCTGTTTGCAGCCTAATAACTGATTGGGCCCACTCCTTTTAAAAAAACAACATAAATTTGGAGCCCAGTGGTTAAGCTTTGTATAGTACACTAACAGAGCTGTTTTGTTTAAAAAGAATGTATATTGAAAGGGGAAGTCTACAGATCAAAAAATGGATTTTCCTATAAAGGGAGGAATCGATGACAGGGTTTGCAAGGCAGAAAGGGGTGGAGACCAATGCATTGGTAAATGGTGCCAGCTTGGGAAGGAAGTAATCAGCCCCTGTTAAGGGGCCCAAATTATTTCCCCCTTGGAATAAATGGATGCAGGGAAGGAATTGTGACTCTCTTCCTTGAAAAGTTTATTCCAATGTATATTGTAACATTGTAGCATCAAAATATTCTATTCAAATCTGGGACTTCTGCTATCCCCAATCTTCTCAGATGACAGTGATTCAGAATCTGGTCCTGGATCTATATTGGAGATTTGTGTATGGTACCTACATCTATAACAAACCAAAGGAAAAAGCATCTGCACCGATCTTTTCATCTCCTAGCTCAGGAACTTTTGAGTGCCCCAATTGATAAGGCTCTGAGTGTCCCAGCTTGGGTCCATTTCTTTTTGAAATACATTTCTGCTCTCGAATATATGCCTGATTTATTTTATTTATTTAATTTATTTTTGGCATATGAAGGTTGCTTACTTATAACTGGAGTTCTTTGACATGGCTCTGCATATTCATACTTATCACTATTCTACTGCCTAGTGCTGCCAGGAGCCTCCCTTAGAATGCTTGCATGCCCACTCCTACCCCTCTGTTTGGCATCTCTGAACACTCTGTGGAGGCTATATAAGGTAGCGAAGCACCCTCTACCACCTCAGTTCCTTCCATTGCCAGCCCACAAACACAGAACAAAGGATTCTAAGAATGAATGGAAGGTGAGTTGGAAATGTGAATGTGAAGAGCTATCTAGAAGAACTTCAGTTACCTTCAATTCATCTTTGAGTGGCTCTGCATATTCCCACTTATGGAGAGTTTGATAGACAGTGCTGAAAATAACCTGGAGGAAACAGCCCTAATCGACTAGAGTGAAGCATGACTATACCAAATCTAGCAACAGCTCTTGATGACAAATTAAGAGCATAATGTTTAGTAGAAGTGTACTCAGAAATCCAGATTACAGCCCTGAAAACCTCAGGAAAGGGACTTGATTAAGGCAAATATGACATACCAGGTACAATCCAGACTAACGAGTAGCTGTGTCATCTCTGCCCTGTAACCTGGGGTGCCCTTTACAATGCCTTGCTGCTTACAAAGAGCCTCCAGCATGTAAATCACTCCCAGTTATGTCTCTGTGTGTGTCCCGCAGCCAGCCAGCCACACCTTGGCTCTAACCAGCCTTAAAAATTACACCAGGGTGACTCCCAGTCCTAGATTTCCACCTAGAAACGTGTCCTATATTGCCCAGCCCTCTCTGTACTGTTCAACTATATTAAGGCCATTATTCCTTTAAGGGAATAATATGCACACAACTTGTTACTCCAAATAGAGTTAACAGACACTTCAATTCGAACACACTGGATTAGACAAACAGTACAACAAATGTATTAACTACAAGGAGATAGATTTTAAGTGAGTACAAGTAATGACGCATAAAAGTCAGAAATGGTAACAAGAAAAATAAAGAAAATGCTTACTGATGCTTAACTTAACTATATTAGATTCAAAGCAAACATATGCTTTCAGCAGTTTTACTGATCAAACTCTGTAGGTCAAGACTATCCACCAGAGTCTACCTGCTTCCTTTGTCTCTTAAGGTGCAGTGAATGCAATAGGCAGATGGAGCGGGGGAGTGCGTAGGGGTGTTTGTCCCTCCTTTTTTATGTTTCAGTCCCCCTCTTGACAAACATTTCCATCTGTGAACCAGGAGCCAGAGTTTATGTGGAAAGATATTCCTTGCTTCCTCCCCCCCCCCACCTGCATCTTCCCTTCCTGCTTGATGACTCTGTTTACTGCTTAAATGTAAATTAAGCAGAGCACACATTCCTTTATTTAGGATAGACCTGCTTGCCAACTTCTCTCTGGGCAGAGGGGTGGGGTTTGGAACATGTATTAACATCATACAGGAGAATACCATAACTTCACATACAATGTTGCCACACATTTTATTAGGACAATACTGACCAACAAATTACGAGTTTTCAAATGATACCATACAAGGCATACCTTCTACAAACATAACAATGGTGTGGGGTGTGAACAGAGGGGTATAGTCTGTCACAGCAAGCTAAAGACACTGCCCCAGGTCTGGTGGAATGAGATTGGTAGGTACAGAAATTTCTGCTAACCTGCAGCATTCAACTATACATTGTTTAATCTATCTAGGAATTGTATGGCCAGTGTAATTTTTAGCATAAAATACAAATGATCTAGATAATTTTAGAAAAAAATTACTTATGTTTAAAAAATATGCAAGAGCTCTTCTTGCATCCAAAGTCCATAAAAGGAGGTTTCCTCTTACTAGTATGCAGCCTTGGAAAATATACTGGCAAATTAATTGTGTGATGTAAAATTCAAAAACTGCTTTTGGCAAAACCTGGGATTAGGCATAAGAACAATCTTATCTTTATGAAAATGTGTAAATGTTGGATTTGCTATCAAGGCATTTAATTCATTCACTCTTCTATCTGACATTATGGCATTAATGAATGCCATCTTAAGAGAGAAATAATACAAAGAACACACAACTAAAGGGTTCAAAAGGTAGCTTCATGAGTGTAGTTATGACCAAATAAAGATCCCAAGAAGGCACAGGGTTCTTCAAAAGGGGATACATATTAGGTAATCCCTTCAGAAACTGTTTAACTGTATTATGCACCAACAGGAATCTGCCAAAGCATGGTAAGCTGAAATGGCTGCCAAATGAACTTTCAAAGATCGGTTAGATAATGTCTCAGTTTTTAAGTATATTACATATTCTAAAATACAAGGTATGGAAGCTGAGACAGGAGAATCAGATTTTCCCTGCCCCCAAACCACAATTCTGGATCATTTCCACTAACAGCAGTTCCTCACAGACAGTTTGCTAGAATTAAGCAGTAAATTCTGCACCAATGAGAAGCATGAGTGTTCAAGAGTAGATAGAATCAAAGTCTGATTGCCCAGGCTGTTTAGGTGAAGGGAAAAGTATAGAAGGCCCTATCGCAAAGCAGAAGGAAAGCATCTGAGATGGATTAACTGTCTCTTCCTGCTCTCTAGAAGAAGTAGTGACACTTTCTGTTGAACCTCTTACCAAACAGGTGCACATCTGGTCAACCTCAACTGGAAAAGGTGCTCCAAATCTCCAGATCCTTCAAGGACTATTCGTACATTTGAGAACTGTCCTGCTGAGAAGATCTGCAGTCACACTGTTCTCTCCTGCTAAATGCAGGGCCACTGGGTGAGTGTTGTGGACTTCACACCAGTCCCATGAGCTGATTGCCTCTGCACATAGCTGAGCTGAGCAATCACCCCATGTTTTTTGATATATTTAGCAGAAGTATTGTCCATCACTACTTGAACAATCTTCCCATGGATGTGAGGGAGGAACTGAGGCCAGAATGAATGGCTCTTAACTCCAACAGGTTTATGTGCAAACCTCTTTCCTGAGAAGTCTGGTGACCTTGAACTGTAAGATGACTCAGATATGCCCCCCAGCCATTGTTTGATGCATCTGAAGTTAAATGGTGAAGAGGGATTGAACTGGATGATGCAGAGGACATTTGGTCTGACTGCCACCATGTCAGTGGGTCCACAATGTCTCGAGGCATGTTGACTAATATTTGAAGATTGTCCAGGATCGACCTGAGACATCCAATACTGCATTGGCCTCATTCTGAGATGCCCAAAGGGAGTCATGTAAGTAGTAGCTGCAATGAGATAGCTGCTATGAGACCCAGGAAGAAAAATCACTTTCTGAGTTTGACATATTTGAATGTTTAAAACATATTGAATTATTTTTAAAAATCTGTCCTTTTGGCTACCAAGTCCAATAAGGAATCAAGAATAAAATTATTGGAGTTTGACAGAGACTTGACTTTCTGATCTTCAGAAGCAGCCCCAAGTTGCCAAAAAGGGTTCTTGTATAAGTGATCATTGTGAACAGTAGCCTTTAACATCCAAATGTGAGTAACCAAAAAAGACCCTACTTTCTCAACAACTACCACAGAGAGGCACTCTGTAAATACTTTTGGAGCTGTGAACAGGCTAAAGGGAATGCCTTTAACTGGAAATGGTGTCCCATCCCCATGAAGCAAAGGTACTTTCGATGACTATGTCAGATAGAAATAGGAAAATATGCATCCATTAAATGAGTCATGAACCAATCCCTAGTTTGAAGGCAAAGAGATTATGGAGGCCAAGGTCATGTTAAAGTATGGAACTGAAACTACTGAATGCATTCATTCAAGTTCCTTAATCTAAAATTGGATAAATTCCCCCATCCTTTTTTCATACCAGAAAGTATCTCTAATAACCCCCTGACCTCTTTAGTATGTGGTTACCTCCCCGATAGCCCCTATCAGAAGCGATTGCTGCATATCTGAAAGTAGAATAGCCTCATGAAATGGTTCCCTGAAAAAGGAAGGTTGAGGGAATTGAAAGGGGCTAGTTTCTCAAACTGAATGGCATCACCATTTTCTATAATTTCGAGGACCATTTGGCCAGTGTAATCAGCCTCCACTTGCTGATTAAAATGGACTAGCCTGTCTCCAAACAGAGGAAGGGAAGAACCCTTGCTTATTGGTTCTTGACTATGAATCCTCATGTCGAATCTGAGGCCTGGTGTTCAATAAAGACAATAGGGAGGAAGCAGATTGTTTATATTTAGGCCTCAATTTGAAATACATTGTCCTGTGTTTTCTCTGGAAAGATGTAGTCTGCTGATTTTGTTACTTACATCTTTGATTTGATGAGAAATAAGCCAAGAAAGACTGTGGATAATACTGTCTCAATGGAGAGAAGGAATAGGTCTCCCCCAGCAGAAGAAAATCAAGCCCAAAGAGCAGGACATCAAGCTTTTCTCCTTAAGCTTTTCTACAACTCATTCATTTTTTCACTGAAAAGACCATCCCCTTTGAAGGGGAGATCTTCCACCTTAATTCTAGTATCCAGAGCCAGAAAAGGGGAATGAAGCCAAGCATATCTCCTCAGATTAACTACAGATGTCAACACTCTGTCAAAAGAGCCTGAGGCCCTGGTCAAATGAAGCCCTGAGAGCATGCTTTGCCACATTTTGAAGCTGGAAACAACCTGGGTTTAGCCCTGGAACCATAGGGACCCTGTCAGAATCTGATGGATCTGAAAAATCTGCCATGTGGGATCTGGCACTGCTAACAACGGCCATCTTCTCCTTTATCGTTTTCTTTGGAACCAACACACCAAGAGCCAATAACATGTCTCTTGGTTCTGTAGCAGGCGGTCTGCCTTTCTCCAACTCCTGACTGTCTAAACAGCAGGATCCATAGTCATACCCAACAAAGGTTCTGATTTCCTGGAACCTTTAAGCTGCTTTGACTTGCTGGAGGAAGATTTTAGACCCCATGAATGCCTGGGTCTCGAAGGTTTAGCCTCAAAGGTCTCTTTAAAGAAAAGCACCTGCAATCTGTTATGCCTCTTCTTGCAAGCTCTGGGGGTGAAAGTCCAACAGATGGAATACCCAGAAGAAGAGTGGCCCTCTTCCATGCACTTCAGGCACCTAACATGGCTGTCCAAAGCCTGGAAGACAGCTGGACATGAAGCACTTCTTTTTATTCAGTTCCACCCTACCCTGGAACTGAGATACTAGCTAATTTAACTATCTATACTGATAGTAATAATTTAGTTATGCTAAAGAATAATCAGGACACTAAAAATGGAGAAAACCACAAATCAGAAGAGATCAGTTTGTTCATGTCTGTCTGGAAAAGCAGGTGGAAGGAACTGAGGTGATAGAGAGCATTGTTATATGTCCGCAGAATGTTCAGGGAGGCTGAAGGGAGGGGTAAGGGTGGGGCACACATTAACCAGACACTGCTTGGAGAAGATTCTACTGTTAGGTACCACTAGGGGGTGCAACACTCTTGAGGGGAACATGCAGAGCCACTCAAAGAAGAATCAGAACTTAAATTTTGTGTGTTAGCTTAATAAATTTCCCCTTTTTTGTACTTCCCCTCCCCTTTGTTCTTTGTCTCCTTGAAACTGACATTTGCCTCCCTCTGGCCTGAACTGGAAATGAACAACTCTTCCTTCAGAGGACTTCAAACCTATATCACTCCAATTGTATTTACTGGCCATGAAGTGTTTTATGAGTTTAGCCCCTTCCCTGAGGCATGTTCAAGCCTTCCTGGTGCTTGCTAATTGGAGTGGCTTTCCTACACTCCTTGCATGGGTTGGGTCCTAGGTTCTTCGTTGTGGTGCCTGGGGCCTTCACCCAAGGTGACTCCTCTCTGAGCTTGGGACACAAGGGGTGTATCCCTTGGGAAAATCAATACTCCTCCTCCTCCTCCTCACAAGGAGTATAACCCAATACACAAACAAAATGCAGTAATTCAAATTCCAGCAAATGAAATGCTACGCCCAAAACTATAACAAAGGAAACTTTACTGAGGACAGGAACCAGAGGCTCTAGAGAAGGAAAAGAGTAAGGTCAACTAATAAATGCTAAAACATCAACAATATAACAATTCTCCACATCCCATCATTCACTACTATACCACACACCCCAGCTCCCTCCCTGGCACCTTCCCAGGTAGATAGAATACCTAGGATGAGTCCAGAGATGGGTGTAGGAGCACTGCAAATGTTGGCCAGGTTAAAAAAAATGAAAGGGACCCTCTTACAGTGTTTTCAATCGTGGGTGGAGCAGGCTCCTCTCTTGGCTTCCTGTTCTGGAGTCCTGTGAAGTTTCTGTCTGGCTCAAGGTAGTCAGCACTGGTTAGTTCTCTGTCACCCTGGACACTGGTTTCAGTGGGGGTAAAAATAGATCCCAAAGCAGTTCAAAGTCTCCCATTGTGATTGTGTGGACGGGGAGCTAAGCAGAGACTTCCCAAGCTGTTTTGCTTCTCACTCCAAACTCAAAATCCCCCAAAGTGAAACTAAAACTAGTCCCTGTTTCTCTGAGTCAGGATGCTGAGCACTCCTGGCTCTGAGACTGAGCACCCCTGTCTCCTCCCAAACAACGCTCTATATAAATCACTCCATCAGAAGCAGGGCCGGCTCTGGCTTTTTTGCCGCCCTAGGCAAAAAAGCCACCTGCCCCCCCCCCCCCCCCGCCCAGTGCGGCAGGGGAGGGCGCCGAGCCCAGCCGCGGGCCCGCAATCCCCGACCGGCCGGAGTGCTGGGGGGAGGGCGGAGAGCCTGGCCGGGGCCCCGCCACGCCACCCCCCTCCAGGCGCCGCCCCAAGCACATGCTTGGTGGGCTGGTGCCTGGAGCCGGCCCTCATCAGAAGCCTCCCTTTTGGATTTTGCAGGAGTTTCCAGTCTATTCTGCCCTGAATTTTATTCTAAACAACCTTGGAAATGATGTTCAGAGGCAGTGGAACTTTTGTTATTGTAGTCCACAAGGGTAGGTCCCCTAAAGGTTCAGTCCAGCATTCCACGAGGAGACAAACCCCAAAGGTGATTATATAAACTACATAGCTACATATTTGCTCATCATCCCACTCCAATGACTGATTAGAGCAAAATTGTTCTCAGCTTCAGATCTCTGACTGCAAGAATGAGGTCCCAATTTAGCAGCGCACTTGAGAAAGTAATTAGAGCCATTGGTTGCAATGGGAATACTAACATGTTTTAAAGTATATGCTGAGTTGCTCTGCTGAAGCTGGGCCTGAATTTCCAAGCTGACCCACCACTTTCTCACTAGAGAGTCCTGTATAAACTAATCTTTTACCTGATCCTTCCACACTACTCTGCTTTTTATAGAGAAATTTCATAGAGAATGTCTGAGCATGAGATGGCTACTCTCTGTGGCTAAACAACTTTTTAACTTCCATCTTCAAGCCATTATTTAAGCTGACTTTCTGGCAGTTAAACTAATGACATAGTAGATGGATTTGTCAGGCTGCTCCACGGGGATTTATGTGGACTATGCTGCACTGTGCAGGTAAAGAAAGAATGTACTACAGGAATACGAAAAAATAAAATACAGGAAAGAAAGAAAGCAAGAGAAAAACTGATGGTAAAGGAAACATTTAATTGTGCCAAACAGCAGCAGGATGGTCTTACTTTATCAAGGAACTACATGGAAAGGAGAGAGACAATAGTATCAGGAGTTAATTGCATCATTATTGGTGATGTTGTCCAACTGCGTCTGACGATACACCACCTCTGAATTCCGGAGGCATTTCCAACCGGAAACAATGCTTTACAATAATGCAACTCAGTGGTAGCTCTCTAATACAGACATGGCTGTGGTAACCTTAACTTTGAATTTCCTGACATTTGGGCTTTCAGGTCTCAATTTTAACCCTCCATTAATATAGTTTTTGAAATGAACATAATTACATTTTTACAACTTTTATAATTATTTGATAGTCTCTGGGGAAGACCTGAGCATCCCTTACTGAATCACACTGATTTGAATAATCACATAGTTCTTATTTGAACCTTGTAGGAATCAGAGTGATAATCTCTTCATTATTGCATCTTTTGCTTGAAACTTTTTAAAGAACTATTGGCACTTTGAATAAAACCTGCATCTTAATGACATCTTCATGAATATTGTTATAGTGGCACTGTGAGGATTTCAAATGATGTTGATTTTGTTGATAGATTCTGTCACAGAAGTATACTGAAATATGGATTTTAAAATAAAATCATTTATGGACTTTGAGTTGTTTAGGTGTTTTTGAGTTAAAACATGAATTCAGCTTGTGTGTAAATGGTTAAATTTGAATCAATTTGTATTCATTTTTATTATTGTATAATACAGTACAATTTATTCTTGTTCACATTTGTTAAAGACCCTTTGAGAAAGCCCATGCAAAGCTAGGTACCAGGCCTTGCAATGAGTTTGCACCCCCTGCACAACTTCTCTGCACCCAGCCCTCAGCTTATGCAGTAGGAGTGCACCAGTTTGGCCACCAGGAGATTTCCAGGCCCACAGAAGAGGAGACTGGATTTGATTCTAAAGACAAACTTCTGGCCTATCTTGTTTGAATATACTGGAAGAGAGAGAACATGGAATCTAATTCCCCAGAATGGACTTGCTCAGCTAAGAACAGAATAAGGACCTAGAGCTCCCTTGCATATTAGTGGGAGCACTAGCCAATCCAGAGGAGGTGATAGCAAGTTGGTTTGGGTATGTGACCAGGCCTCTTGCAACCTTATAGACATGTTACAATTAGCAGGATGCACTGGAGGAAGTATTTGCTTCTCCTTTGTAGCAGTAATAAGGTGCATTCCAGAGCAGTGTGGTGTGCAGGCAAGATGGCTCAAATTAAGTTTTTCATTTTTGGCCCTTAACAACAGTATAACTACATCAGCTCAAAATATTCTGCTGGAGTTAGCAACAAATGTCAAGCAAACATTGTTCATAATATGGCTCCATGCAGGCATGAATCTGCATGAATCCAGTTGCAGGATCAGGGCTACCAAGGCAGAAGGAAGTTAACTAGTCTACCATCATATACACTGTACCATATAGTTAAGCAAAGATCAAATGTTAGATCATGAGGAGAGGAAACAAGTCTGGAGATGTAGACTATAGGACTTAGAAAAATATATTATTTATTTTTTGTATTAGCAAAATTTCTATAAGCCATAGTCATGGACCAGAACCTCTTTGCGCTAGATGTTGTACAAACATAGAACAAAAAGATGCTCTCTGCCCCAAGGAAGTTGCAATCTAAGTATTAGACAAAGACAACAGATGGGGACTGGGGGAGTAGAAGGAAACAGTGAGACTATATTGGCCAGCATGCTAGGCTGGAGACAGTACACCAGCAGCTTCACTATTATAAAGTTTTTTTATGGGCATCATGGCAAAGGAGGGTTTTGAAAAAAGATAAGGAGGTAATTTTGTGGCTGCTCATGGGGTGTTCCTCTCAAGAGTGAAAGGCAGCATGGAAGAAACACAAAGGTGCTTGTTGGAAATTTTAACAAGTGAGCAATCGAGGCTGGCATTGTTGGTTGATCAGAGATGGGTGTTGACATTCCAACAATGAATGAAAAATGATAGAGTGGGGTATCCCATGATAGTAAAGTCAAGCAGTTTATGTTTGATGCAACACAGAAGGGGGAACCAGTGGAGAGACTCATAGAACCATAGTACTGGCAGGACCTCGAGAGGTCTTCTATTCCCAGTCCTCTACACTCAAGGCAGGACTAAGTATTATATAAACTATCCCTGACAGGTGTTTGTCTAACCTGCTCTTAAAAATCTCCTATGATGGACACTCCACAACTTCCTTAAGCAATTTATTCCAGTGCTTAACCACTCTGCCAGTTAGGAAGTTTTTCCTGAACTGCCCTGGTTGCAATTTAAACCCATTGCTTCTTGCCCTATCCTCAGAGGTTAAGAACAACATTTTTTCTCCCTCCTCCTTGTAACAACCGTTTATGTACTTGAAAACTGTTAAGTCCCCTCTCAGTCTTCTTCTCTCCAGACTAAACAAACCCAATTTTTTCAATCTTCCCTCTTAGGTCATGTTTTCTAAACCTTTAATCATTTTTGTTGCTCTTCTCCTGGACTTTCTCCAATTTGTCCACATCTTTCCTGAAATGTGGCATCCAGAGCTGGACACAATACTCTAGCTGAGGCCTATTTAGCATGGAGTAGAGCAGAAGAATTACATCTTGTGTCTTGCTTACAACACTCCTGCTAATACATCCCAGAATTATGTTTGCTTTTTTTGTAACACTGTTGACTCATATTTAGCTAGTAATCCACTATGACCCCAGATCTCTTTCCACAGTACTCCTTCCTAGGCATTCATTTCCCAGTTTGTATGTGTGCAACTGATTGTTCCTTCCTAAGTGGAGTACTTTGCATTTGTCCTTATTGAATTTCATCCTATTTACTTCAGACCATTTCTCCAGTTTGTCCAGATCATTTTGAATTATAATCATATCCTCCAAAGCACTTGCAACCCTATCCACCTTGGTATCGTCCACAAACTTTATAAGTGCATTCTCTGTGCATTATCTAAATCATTGAATAAGATCTTGAACAGAATTGGACCCACAACTGATTCCAGTGGGGCCCCATTTGATATGCCCTTCCAACTTAACTGTGAACCACTGATAACTACTCTCTGGGAATGGTTTTCCAACCACTTATGCACCCATCTTGTAGTAGCTCCATCTAGGTTGCATTTCCCTAGTTTCTTTATGAAAAGGTCATACTAGATAGTATCAAAAGCCTTACTAAAGTCAAGCTATACCACATCAACCCTTCTCCCCATCCACAAGTCTTGATATGCTGTAGGTTGGTTTCACATGATTTGTTCTTGACCAATCTATGCTGACTGTTACTTATCACCTTATTATCTTCTAGGTGTTTGTAAATTGATTGCTTGATTATTTACTCTATTATCTTTCTGGGTACTGAAGTTAAGCTGACTGGTCTGTAATTCCCTGGGTTGTCCTTATTCCCCTTTTTATACATTAGCACTATATTTGCCCATTTCCAGTCCTCTGTAATCTCACCTATCTTCCATGACTTTTCAAAGATAATTGCTAATGGCTCAAATATCTATTCAGTTAGCTCCTTGAGTATTTTAGGGTGCATTACATCAGGCCCTGGTGACTTGAAAACATCTAACTAGTCTAAGTAATATTTAACTTGTTCTTTCCCTATTTTAACCTCTGATCCTACCTAATTTTCACCAGCATTCATTATGTTAGACGTCCAATTGCTATGGAACTTTCTAGTGAAAACAAACAAAAAGGTTATTTACCATTTCTGCCATTTCCACATTCTGTTATTGTCTTTCCCTCCTCATTGAGTAATGGGCCTTCCATATTCTTGGTCTTCCTCTTATTGCTAATGTACTTGTAGAATGTTTTCTTGTTACCCTTTATGTCTCTAGCTAGTTTAATCTTGTCTTGTGCCTTGGCCTTTTTTAATGTGTCCCTACATACTTGTGTTAATTGTTTATATTCACCCTTTGTAATTTGACCTAGTTTCCAATTTTTGTAGGATTCTTTTTGAGTTTCAGATCATTGAAGATCTCCTGGTTAAGCCAGGGTGGTCTCTAGCCATACTTCCTATCTTTCCTACACAGTAGGATAATTTGCTCTTGTGCCTTTGATAATGTCTCTTTGAAAAACTGCCAACTCTCTTGAACTGTTTTTTCCTTAGACTTGCTTCCCAATGGATCTTACCTACAGACTCCCTCAGTTTGTTGGAGTCTGACTTCTTGAAATCCATTTTCTTTATTGTGCTGTTTTCCCTCCTACCATTCTTTAGAATCATGAACTCTACCATTTCATGATCACTTTCACCTAAGCTGCTTTCCACTTTCAAATTCTCAACCAGTTTCTCTCTATTTCTCAAAATCAAAGCTAGACCAGCCTGTCCCCTAATGGCTTTCTTCGCTTTCTGAAAAAAAAAATGGTCTCCAATGCATTCTGAGAACTTGTTGGATAATCTGTGTCCTGCTGTGTTATTTTCCCAACAGATGTCTGGGTCTCCCATCAAGCCTCCCATCACCACCAAGTCCTGTGCTTTGGATGATTTTGGTAGCTGTTTATAAAAAGCCTCATCCATGTAAAGAGATGGGGTGACATGCTCAAAGTGATGGGAAATGATATAGGAGCTTGAGAAAGAAATACTTGCTAAAAATCAGAGTATGTGGAAGTCAGTAACCTGGTAGTATAGACCTATAAGGCTACAAAGCTGATACATGTGCAAGAGGCTGGGAAATCCTGGAAGAGATTATCCTTTGAAGAATAATAAAATAATAATATACGATAATCTTCACTTATATAGTGACACAACATGTAATCAACTCCTCCTACTTGAAGAGGTATAGTGCTGAAATGTACTTAGTGCTATCAGTTGCAAAAATAAAAGGATACAAGTTTCTCTTTAAAACAGAGAATTAAAAAGATGTTGTAAAATTAGATCTGAAAAAAAAAAAAGCTGCAACAGCAAAGGAGAGAAAAACCTATGGAGATCAGGATTACATTAAGAACAAACAAATTTGAACTTACTAGGTTGAGTCTCAAAACATGTTTCTTCTAGGACAAAAGCTCTTTCAGTGCAGATGAAGGCATCACTGTCATTGGTAAATAAATGATGAAAGTCTCCTCTGCTTTTAACTGATAACCACTCTAATTAGTTATGCAATGATCAACGTGCTTCCAGAAAGGAGCTGTCTAAAACACATTTGGAAACACTGTAAAGAATTTTGGATTTACACAATATGAACGCAGAAGAATTTCTTAGTGTAATAGGTCATCAGTCATTTTGAATAGGCAATAAAGTCTGGGATGCTATATATTTTCTGCTTGTGGAATTAAAACAATTACTGTTCCTGTAAAGTAATCCCAGCCACACGTACAATTTCAATTTCAAACTCTACTCTAACCATATCCCAGGACACGTAAAATGCATTACAAATTCAGGATAGGATTTATCAAAACAAGTAATGTGCAACATGGAATCTACAGATTTCAGCCTAGGATTTGAACTAGTTCCCAGAATTATGATTTTTTTATTAATTTGGAAAATTAGCTCTTTCATTTTAAATCAGGCTTGCAATTTATCAGAATCATGCCAGAGACTAGATTGAATGTTACATAATACTTCTCTGACCTAATAATAATGTTACTCTCTCAGAATTGAAATTCGAGTGTGAAGTTTTAAAAGAATTAAATCAATAACATCAATATGTAATTAAAATCAATAACAGGCTAAGTGCTAAATCTTAGAGACTGGCAGTAATGAAGACTCAGATTGTGGCTATTTACATATTATTTAACAGTGATTTAACAAGTAAACACTCAGCCACTGGAACTAATGCATGAAAATTCTTTTTTATTACCTGTAACTCCCTTTGGAGTTTGCTACCTCCTGGAACATTGAACTGAGCCTCTAAGGGTCCTACCCTCTGGCTTCAGAACCTCCAGACACGATTTCTCAGCCTGCTTAGGGCCTGGGGCAGGTGTCTACAAAAGCCAATGGAGAGCTTCAGATGGAGTGATTAATATAGATATTTTGCTGGGCCAGTGACAAGCCAGGAGTGCTCATTCCCCAGTGGGAGGGGACAGCCTGACTCAGAGAAACAGGGACTAGTTTTGGTTCCAAGTTTTGGGCTGTGAGAGTTTGGAGCTGAGAAGGGCAGCATAGCCTTGTGCATCCCTAATCAACTCCTGCTCACCACACCAAGGGAGACTGAACTACTGTGGGATTTAATATGTGAATGGGGAGTGCCAACCTTGCAGTGACCAGCGATCAGGGATCCAGAGAACCACTCCTATGCAGGCTACTTACAGCCAGCCAAGATCTCCACAGAATGCCAGGAGAGGAGCCTGCCCCCACCGAAGGTTGAAAACACTTTTAAAGGGCCCCTTTCATTTTCTTTAAACTGGCCAACATTTGCAGTGCTGCTACACCTATCTCTGGACACATCCTAGGCATTCCATCTACCTGGTAAGGTGCCAGGGAGGGAGCTGGGGATTGTGAATGGTGAAAGGCAAGGAATTTGTTATATTGTTGATTTTGTTAGTATTTTACTTCAACCCTTTTTTTCTCGAGAGCATTTGTCATCTATCCCCAATAGAGTCCCTAGTGTTCTTTTGTTCTTTTGGGATGTGACATTTCAGGGGTGGGGCTTGTATTAATATAGTGTGGTGTTTATGTACTGGGTTATATTAGTTGTTAATAGAATAGTATTAGTCATTTTCCCAAGGATTCACATCCCTTCTGACCCAGGCACAGAGGAGTCATCTTGGCTTGAGACACTGGGTGCTAAAATAAAGAATCCAGAATTCAACCTATGTGAGGAGAAAGAAGAAACCACTCTGAATAGCAAGCACCAGAAAGGAGGATTGAGCCATGCTTTGGAGGAGGGGCTATATATAATTTTACCATCAGTTCAATTGAAAGCTTTACTTAGAGCAATAAAATTTCCTCCAGGAGCAGTGCCACCCTGTTCACTCATTAATGCATTAATAGCCTGATCAAAGGCCCAATGAGGTGAGTAAAAAAATTGCTATTGATTTCAGCAGTCTTTGGATCAGGCCCTAAAATCCACAGAACGAGTGGAAAACTCTTTGAAAAATCAGGTCTCCAAGTTGTCCTCTTGGGGTGAGTGAGTTGTCAACCATAGAAATGAGTTGGGGGCCTGCCCTCCCCACAACCTGATGGAGCCTCATGAAAGCAGGGCATCCATATGGAAGCCTTGTGCTTCTCTCCCCATAAAGGCCTTTATCAATGGGGCACCTCGCACTGCTCTATTGGAGTCATGTTAGCAAAGATTCCCCTTGTCCTTGCCAGCTCCAAGAACCTATGTGCGAAAGGGATTGTATTACTTTCTAGACAGAGCTCCAAGAGTCTGGGGTAGGGGTGGGGAAGATAACGTACGTTTCTCTGATTCATCACTTCCTCCACCTATCCCATCCTTTCTGCACTCCCTGTGTCCACTGGATCTGTGTGGGGGCTGGAGTGGAGAACCTCCTTCTGTGCATGTTCGGATTAAGGGGGGCACAAACTGCCCCTCTCCCCCAAGTAACTTGCAGTTATCCATTGACACAATTAGATTGGACACCTATATTTTGAGGTCATAAAGCAGGGGTTCCTGGCTCAAAAATGCTATTATTTCATGTAACTGATGCATTTAAGAGTACATTGACTTTGCCAATGTATTTGTCAGCATTGTTGAGAACTGAGACACTTTTGGATTAACATATGGGTAGCTCCTTTGAAGACCACTTGTGAAGTTCAGCTATGCAGAGTGTGGCTGTCAATTTACTGAGCAAGGATCTTTACAAACTTGTATAAGTCATCAGTGGTCCAAAAACATTATTTCCTTCCAAATTGTTTCCAGGTGACTACAGGATCTTTTTCTGTGAAGTCTTAAATGCTTTAAGCTGTGGCTAGTCTATTGACATTGTTGCCCAAAGCAAAAAACATATTGTAGATCCGACCAGCTTTCAGAAGGTTTAATCAACACAGTGCTTAATGTGGTTGTGATAGCTAGCTAGCAGATGGTCTGTATTAAGGGAGCCCAGTGTTGCTTAACCCAGTGGAACTAAATCAATATTGCAATTATGGTAAACTTTTGTCAGATTTTCCTAGTACAAGGAAAACTTTCAAGACACTGTCTCCTCCTGCACAAATCCTGACACTCAAAATGAACTGCACACACTTTCTGAGAGTCTCCTGATTTAAAGCTGTGAGGTCCCACCAGAGTGTTAGGAGAATCTTGGTTCTGGAACTTGCTTCTTCCAATGGCTGGGCAGAGCCCATGGTTGTTCCCCTTCAGGCACATTGCAAAGCCCACCTATATATTAAGCCTTTATCCAAGGGGGTGGTCTGGCTGGCAGCTTCATTTGAGTTCTTGTGGCCTGAGGAGTTTGCTCTGAGTCCTTGTGAGTCCAATTATAGTAGCTTGTTTTAATTGCTGTTTTACAATTCAAGTACATGTGCTTTGAGGTGGAGAGAGGCATATTTTATAAATCAGTAAATAAATATCTATTTTATTTATACTCGCACTAGATGGATGTAGAATCTGCAATAGTACCTTCTAGTAGTTTTATATATGAAATGTGGCCTGATCCTGCCAACCCTTACTCACATAAAAACTCCCATTGACTTTAATTGGACTGGTAACACAAGGAAGACCTACCAAGTGAATAGGGTTTATTTGGGGGATCAGTCCTATAACTTTAAGCTAAAGTTTAGAATTCTTATAAAAACAGTTTGCTCCTGTTTTTCTCTAGCAAACAGATACTGACCAAAAAAAAAACAAACCAAACCATAACAAAAAACAAACTGTATAAGAATGCAGAGAAACAAAATATTTCATACACAGTGCTAATAAAAACATGGTTCCTTGTTAAATTCTTGTGGTGACTTTGAAACTTATAACACAAATTCAGAAAATCTGAGCCAAAGGTTTAACAGGTAATTTGGGGTTCTGTTAACATCACAAATCATGTGTTTCATACCAATGGTTAGCCCGATGTCACAGAGTACCATAACAGGCATGTATGGTCTTAAAATAAAGTTAATTGTGTAGCAGCATGTTAGCAAAATCTTCAACTGTTGGGGAAAAGGGGGGGTGGAGGATAACAGACTAGAACTGAAAATGGAAACTAGCCCTTGTTTATAAGTACAATTTTTTCCATAAAATTGATAAATATTGGGTTTAAAAATAACATGCATCTTAACAGCAAGGATGCAAAATAAATTTCAAGTAGGATTTGTAGGGTACATCTATACTGGAGCTGGGAGTCATATTTCTAGCTGGGATAGCTGTATCTGCGCTAGCTTTGAAGATGCTAGATAGCTAAAAATATCAGTAGCTGCATCAGGATGGGCTATTTGCCTATGCATATCCCATCCAAAACCTTAGGTTCTTATTTGGGCCCTATCACATGTGATGCCTTGGCTACACTACTATTTTTAGCATGCTAGCTAGTGCACAGAATGTCTTCCTGAGCTGGAAATTGTGCCTCCAGCTCCAGTGTAGACATGCCCTCAGTCTTAAAGGCCTGTTCCCAAGGAAGTAGATGTTAACTAACCGTAACAAGTACTCTGCTACAGGGGTTTGAGTATCAAATAAGACTCTCCGTTGAGCTGCTTCTTTGTTTTTGCAGCAGTAAATCTTAATAATGTGTTTATTAACTGACAACAAACACCCTAAGTCTACAAGTGCCAACTGCATCCATGAAGTCCATCAAATAAAGATTTGTGATATCCAAAGAAGATGCCTCAACCATAAATTGTAGCAAGAGTTTTGTTGTCCAAAATATAAGAGTGCTAGCTGTTTTAGGAAATACACAAATGTATAACTGATCATGATGGCTGTTCTAATAATGCATTCACTCTGCCTGGCTTTATAAGAGGAAAACAAGGCACTAGTAAAATAAAGAAATGGGATGAGTATCAAAATATCTTCTAGTGCTGGTACTTATGGGAAAACTTACATTGTCGTAAGTAATATAGATGTCTTCCAGAATAGTTTCACTGTAACAGTGGGCTATAAGACTTACTGAATGGTCACCTCTTAGAGGCACTTTGAAATCTATTTCAGGTACTTATGTGCCCCCACACCCCATTACCACAGTACCTTAGAATGTATTTATTCTCACATCCCCATTTTATTGATGAGGCACAGAGACTGAGTGACTTGCCCAGGGTTATCATCCTAGTTCCTAGGCCATAAATTGAATCTATATCTGCATTATAACAATACTGAATGCCTACATAGTACTTTATATTTTCAAAGCACTATGCAAATATTACATTTTGTTGTGAGGCAGGAAACTACTATACATTTTACTATGCTCATTTTACAGAAACACAAATGAGATATAGTGATTTAAAATGATTTGCACACGTCCATACAGAGTTGGTGAATTTAGGAGTTCCTAGCTTCCAATTGAATACTCTAACCACTAGACCTCTCTACATCTCTGTATATTCATTCAATATTCTTCCTTTGTAGAATGAATAGTAGTACAAAATCTAGATAACAAAATGTGTACTCTTGCACTGAAACTTAGAGGGCTATTTGATGTCTTGTCTCAGCCTGCCCAGTTGTATTCTTCTTTAATCTTTCTGAACACCATCCAATTTAGACAATGAACATCTAACTCTTATTTAATTAAGCCTCTTTGAACTACATCTGACTCCCATCTAATCAATTTTTTGCCTTGTTTATGCTCTCTTCTCATTCTATTACAAATGCAGCCTTTCCCCTTAACTGAGTTATTGAATACATCAACTGTTTGTTCTCAGCACTACACATATGTATTATAAATCATTTTATTCATCTCTGCTACTGTAGGAGTTGGTAAAGTGCTCTTGTTTTCCCCACCTCCCAAGTGTCACATACAAAACATTTATAAACAAGTGACACATACAGTAAGAAAATATATATATATTTTAAATATAGAAATAAGTATTTCATATTTTAACCATTTTAATATGCCTGTGGCCAATGTTTCTTGTTACCTTGCATGTCTTCTGGCTGTAGAACCCTTCAGCATTACTTAAGATGACACTTTTAACAGCACAAAGGCACTGAAGTGAGGCCACTGATATATAAAGATAAAACTTTCTCCCTTGCACTGATCTTAAAACATGGTTCTGTACTGTAGGGTACCTAATGTCCTCTAGAAATTTTTTTTACTTTCCATTTGTCTTACTTCCAGACAGCCCTTTTAATCAGTCAGGGTAACACAGGCATCCATTTTAGAGAGGTTGCCTTTTTACCAATAGGAACTAAAGCAACCTGGTGTGTCAAGTTACTGTATATAATCAGATAATGGCAGGTGATGTGACTCATCGAATAGGTTTTTTTTAAGCCTTTCTTCTTTGCAGAATTTAGATAACTGCTTAATTTCTTATTTAGTCAGCAAGATCATTTGGTCAGTTTTCTTCACACTCCAGGCATAAAATAATAGTTCTTTTTCCTGTTGCTATGACACCAGCTGTTTACCAAACTATCTAAACAATGTATGCAGTCGGTGGCGCCTCAGTTATTTCAGCAATGAATTGGGATGGATTCCTTGCCCTTTCCAGACTGGAACTGAGTCCCAAAGGAAAGCTTTTGTTTTGATTTTAATTCTTTAACTTATGGTATAATACATGGATTTACTCTATTTTACAAGCATCACATGAAAACATGAGCTAAGAGAACTCAAAAAGCAGAGCCAAGACCATGAAATGTTTTCCTTCTCACTCCAAGACTGATGTCTGGAGAGAAAATAGCTGTATTTACAGTGTTTTAGGTTAGTTTCCCTTAAGGCTTCAGCCTCCTAACTCCATATCTCAGATAGGAAAACAGATTTCAAAATAGATAACTAAGGATGAGCAAACTGGTTTGGTTAAAAAAATGAAAACCCAGCCTGAGTCATCAGAAAGTCCCAGAAATCAAAGCTTTCTTTTGTCCTGCATATGGTGAGATTTGAAGCACTGTTAGTCCCTTTCTAGAGCACCAATTTAAATCTATTTAATCTAGAAAGATGCTAAACAAATGTTCAATTCTCATTGCAGAGAGAGCATTAAGATCCATAAAAGTTTCATTATGAACATGACTGCTGCCCAAATCTTCTCCCAGGAGATAAGAGAGGCCCACCATGGCCACTGTTCCTGCTCACCAAATCCATTAACTCCCAAAAGCTCTCCCCTGGAATGTCAAGTAGATCCATCCTTCTTTCAGAACCACTTACCTTACACAAAATCTGATTGTTGGGCACAGCACTTTCACACTCTCTCTCCTGAGCCCCTGCCCAACACTTAGCTAGTGCTTGTGCATTCCATGGCATATGGGATGTGCTAGGCTGTGCCACTTCACTGGTGCTGCTGCCAGAATAGAGCAAGAGAGAATCAGGCTGTTTCTATAATATATTTGGCTGAAAGTGGGTACTCGGGCCTGTGGGACAATGATACTCAGAGCTACAAATGAAAAGCACTATTATTATTTATTAGTAGCATATTGTCCCCCAGAAAACAAGATACCACGAAGGAGGAGAGCTTCCCCAGGAAGAATAGTTATTGGTTGGAGCAAAACAGCTGCTAATCTACCCAGAAATGCAGCGAAGAAGGCTGGTAGGAGGAAAGTTTGGTCACATGAAAGTATTTAGTGCCTGATGGTGGACGATCCAGAAGAAACTGTGACAGATGGGGGGGTCGAGGGTCAAGTTTCCAAGAGGCCTTAAGCATCAAATCAAAGTGTCTACACTTTCAGTTTGCACTGGGGCAGCTACATTGGGGATTGGTAGTTAATTGCTGGAATTGGGACAACTGCGATTGTAGACAGTTAAGGCAACATTTTCAAAAGTGCTCATCAATGACCTAACCCTGCTCTCATTGCAGTCCATGCCAAAATTCACATTAACTGTAATATGCATAGTATTAGGCTTTAGAAAAACCCCATAGTTAGATTGCAAGCTCTCTGGGGCAGGGTCTTTGTATGTATTTGTAAAGAGAGACTGCACATAGGAGGAAGCACTCCTTAGATTCTTCTTATTTTCGAAGTGGATTTTAAATTATTACCAGTCCCCTTCATGCCAAAATCGCCTGAAAAGACGTGCCATAATGCTGTAGAACTCTTTGGAGAGAGGGACGGGGGGATAATAGAGTGTGGGAGGGTCAGATAATTGCTGGACTCCTGGGGAAAAAAGGGAGAACAAGATGTCAGCCAGAACTCATTCTCCCAGCTTGCACTTTACATCACTTCCAGAGGGGAGGGCTAAATCTTTTTTTCACTACATTGTTTCTGTGAAATAATCTTTTGACCTGTAGGATGGAAAGTCCTTGATGTACCAGTAGAGGTGGTTGAAAATTGGAATTTCCATCTCATGGGAAATTCTGATATTTCAAAATTGGTTTTTGTCTCAAACTGGGATGAAAAGTCAAAATATCAACTTTTTTTCATGGAGTGAAAAGTTTATAAATGTTGATATATTTTTGAGTGAAATAAAATACATCAACATTAATTAATTTAAAAATGTTATTGTGATTTGTTGAACTAAACTGAAACATTTCATTTTGGCTTAGTTTGACATTAAACTGTGCCCCCCTGAGTTGCCATGGTGCCTCATGAAGCACCTGAATTACAACTCCCATGTGCCTATCCTCCAGTAAGGGCTGGGCTTCCAGGTTGGACTACATCTTCCATGATGAATAATGATCATGAGATTTCCCCTTATATTGGTTCAACAAGGGGAGACCACAGTGTACTATGGGACATGTAGTCCAGCTAAGAAGCTTGACCCTTGGGAATAATAGGGTCTGATGTAACCACAGCTTCTATGAGGCACTGTGACAGCTCCGGCAAACAGAGATTAATGTCAATCTAACTCAAAACAAAATGTTTGGGTTCATTTAAGCAAATAGAAATGTTTTGCTTTGGGTTGACTTGACCCAAAATCATATGGATCGCTTGCCATGTGAAAGTATGACGTTAACAATAGTAGGGAAGCCTAATGCCATGACGACACTGTACACACACAGTATTGGGACATGCACTTTTCAGTCTGTACAGACTGTTCAGAATTGTTAGTTCAAAAGCAAAGCTGACGAGTAGGTTGTCAGTTTTCTCTAGTATTTCCATTACAAAAGCATACATTGTCTGACAAAAGTTTCTCACATAGGCACCCTACAGTGATTACATTTTTTTCCCTAGTGGATACTCAAAACCTATCCAGATGATCAGCTATTTTTCACTTTCCATCTCATGATGCAGAGCAGCAAAATAGCTTTATGCTGTAGTAATAATTTGCTGTTTGAATGCCAGATTCTGAATGTCAGTAAAAAGCAGCCTCCAAAGAATTTATCAGTGAAATATAAAGAACAATTATTCCTAAATTTAAAAAGTAATTATAATATGGATAATATGAAGGTGGTATTTACAAAATGAACAAATCCAGCGACAGATTTGCATTCTCTTACGTACAGGCAATGAGCTTTTACATGGTTTGTTTAGGTTCATCATTAGCTAGTCCCTCTTTCATTGTAAGATATCATCATGATCTGCAATATTTACAGCAGTAGTACACCTAAAAGAGCAGCACGGCATTAAGAGTAAGTTATACGTATAATAAATTATGACAAGTGAAAAACAATGCAGTGCAGCAGCCAACGTATATTCTATCAGTTATGTTTTGAAAAAACTATAAAAATGTTGTGATTGAGATGTGTGATTAAAAATTATTTTTAATCCCCATAGGGAAGTGCCATAGAATTTAATAAAGATGAAACCAATAGGATTCTATAGAAATCTAAGATGGCTTTAGCAAAATTACTCCAAAAATGGATACAATTTTAACAGAAAATCAGGTTCTCTATTTTTTTTTTTAAATCTTCATTATATTCTTGCTGTCTTAAGTTTTATGGGATAGTTCAAAACACAATTCTATAATACTTTTCCATAGGGTAGATACCATTGGCTCAGTGCAGAGCCAGATCCTAATGCCTGTTGCAGCTGCTTTGTGCTGGTCACCTGGCACAAAGCAATCATAAAGCCAGTGATCCCTCTGCTTGAGGGTTCCCTGGAATGGAGAAATTCAGAGGGGGCTGAGGGCAGGCATAAGGGATGTAGGGTCAAGGACTGCTGCACTTGACTGATTCCCAGCTGCCAGAAATAGCCCCTGGCAGCCATAGACAACTGGGGTGTGAGAGACTGAATGTCCAAACTGGTCTGGAGGAAAGTGTCAGATGGATGTTTCAGAGTAGCAGCCGTGTTAGTCTGTATCCGCAAAAAGAACGGGAGTACTTGTGGCACCTTAGAGACTAACAAATTTATTAGAGCATAAGCTTTCGTGGACTACAGCCCACTTCTTCGGATGCATATAGAGTGGAATAAATATTGAGGAGATATATATACACACATACATAGAGCATAAACAGGTGGGAGTTGTCTTACCAACTCTGAGAGGCCAATTAAGTAAGAGAAAAAAAAAAAAGCTTTTGAAGTGATAATCAAGATAGCCCAGTACAAGTGTGAGAATACTTACAAGGGGAGATCGATTCAATGTTTGTAATGGCTCAGCCATTCCCAGTCCTTATTCAATCCTGAGTTGATTGTGTCTAGTTTGCATATCAATTCCAGCTCAGCAGTCTCTCGTTGGAGTCTGTTTTTGAAGGTTTTTTTGTTGTAAGATAGCCACCCGCAGGTCTGACATTGAATGACCAGACAGGTTAAAGTGTTCTCCCACTGTTTTTTGAGTATTATGATTCCTGATGTCAGATTGTTTATTGTTAATCTTTCCAGCTATACTCTTAGCCCAGCAGAAGAGTCTGTCCTATCTCGGGGCCTCTCCTTTTGTCCCTCCAGACCCATGAATGTGATACAGTTCTGCGGTGTCCTAGAATCCTACTTTTGACATCTCCGACTCAAAGAATATTTCCAACATACCTCTGAACAGCATACTAACCCACAGAATCCCCCCTACCAGCACTACAAAAAAAAGGATTCTGCGTGGACTCCTCCGGACGGTCGAAACAACAGACTGGATTTCTACATATATTGCTTCCATCAACGTGCAAAGGCTGAAATTGTGGAAAAGCAACATCACTTACCCCATAACCTCAGCCATGCTGAACACAATGCCATCTACAGCCTCAGAAGCAACCCTGACATCATAATCAAAAAGGCTGACAAAGGAGGTGCTGTCGTCATCATGAATAAATTGGAATATGATCAAGAGGCTGCTACACAGCAATCTAACACCACATTCTACAGGCCATTATCCTCTGATCCCACTGAGGATTACCTAAAGAAACTACACCATCTGCTAAAAAAAACTCCCTGACAAAGCACAGGAACAAATCTGTACAGACACATGCCTAGAACCCTGAACAGGGGTATTCTATTTGCTACCCAAGATCCATAAACCTGGAAATCCTGGACGCCCTATCATCTCAGGCATTGGCACCCTAACATCAGGCTTGTCTGGTTATGTGGACTCTCTCCTCAGACCCTACGCTACCAGCACTCCCAGCTATCTTCGAGACACCACTGACTTCCTGAGGAAACTACAATCCATCGGTGATCTTCCAGAAAACACCATCCTGGCCACTATGGACGTAGAAGCCCTCTACACCAATAGATGGACTACAAGCTATCAGGATCAGTATCCCCGATAATTTCACAGCTAATCTGGTGACTGAACTTTGTGACTTTGTCCTCACCCACAACTATTTCACATATTATACCTTCAAGTCAGCGGCACTGCTATGGGTAACCAGCATGGCCCCACAATATGCCAACATTTTTATGGCTGACATAGAACAATGCTTCCTTAGCTCTCGTCCCCTAATGCCCCTACACTACTTGAGCTACACTGATGACATCTTCATCATCTGGATCCATGGAAAAGAAGCCCTTGAGGAATTTCACCATGATTTCAATAATTTCCATCCCACCATCAACCTCAGCCTAGATCAATCCACACAAGCGGTCCATTTCCTGGACACTACTGTGCTAATAAGCGATGGTCACATAAATACCACCCTATACCGGAAACCTACTGACCGCTACACTTACCTATATGCCTCCAGCTTCCATCCAGGACACACCACACGATCCATTGTCTACAGCCAAGCTCTAAGATATAACCGCATTTGCTCCAATCCCTCAGATAGAGACAAGCACCTACAAGATCTCTATCAAGCATTCTTAAAACTACAATACCCACCTGCTGAAGTGAAAAAACAGATTGACAGAGCCAGATGAGTACCCAGAAGTCACCTCCTACAAGACAGGCCCTCTACCTCACTGGAATTCTCTGCTGGATATTAGTGGCCAGATTATGGCCCCATTACACTACATGCACAGCATAAATTGGTCATGCGTTCATTAGAAAATCGGACCCAGAGACTAACAGACTAATCCAAATATCACTCAATTTCAGTGGGCTTCAGATCAGGGTTTTACTTATTCACAAGGGTCTACAAAAATAAAGTTAATGAGTACAACAGTATAGAGTGATAGTAATGAGCAATGTCAATTTAAGATGGGTAAACTTACCTTAGCATTTGCTGTATTTCCTTGCATTCCCATTTATTTCTAGGAACATTCTGAATATGGCAAAAGCTGAGTTTAGCTGACTGCAAATCTTATTCACTTATGTAGGGAAATTGGCAAGATCGTAAGTGCCACCATTTTAGTGATAAAAAATAAAGATAACTGAAAAGAAAATACAAAGAAATGTATACAAAGCAGGCATCACACAGCAAGAATGTTATACAGTCAATTTCTTGGGATTGCACTAAACTGGGATCTCAGAGCTCTTCTCTTCCTTCCTCAAAGACTGAAGCCTTAAGGGCAATGCTGTATTTACAGGTTCCCAGATCAGACCCCTTGAAGGCTTGGCCTTCTGCCAATGTTTTCCACAGTTCAATATGGACCATTGTGTATAGTCAGTAGATCGTTTCTTCTGTAAAAGGAAGTCTGGGAGAACTCTGCCCCCACTCCTCCAAACCCGTGCTGTAACTCTATAGCTCAAGAGGCATATTAAGATCACCATATATTCTCTTAAAGTAAGGGTTAACACACTTGTTAGCATACTCTGTCACACTAGCAACTTCACAGGCCATTTTTAACTGTGGTCTTTAAGGTACATATATTGATCTTAATTGATCTAAAACTGCTAGTAGAAAAAACCCTAACATTATGATTCATGAATACGGGAAGAGTGTGTCGAGACCAACAATTCTCTTCACATTCCTCACAACCACATTTATACATCTGACATAATGGTGGGTTTTATGTTTGGTCTATAGTGGCCATCTCATGGGGTTTGCCTTCACTACAGAGTTAGCTTGAGTTATCTACACTTGAATTAACTCCTCTCAAGCTGGCCTTGCTTGAGTGTGAGTAGCCACACTGTGAAATAACACTTGAGCAGCACAGAGTGTTCAGATAAGCAGCACAGAGTAGCAGTGCCCCACTGCATTACTAGCTGCAACTTCAACAGCACTTAAGCTTCAACATACTTAACTCACACTAGAGATTTTTTGTGGGTGTGTAGAAGTCGGGTTAGGGACAAGACTTGAGTTATGTCCTGAGTTGACAATGCAATAAAAACAAACAAAAAGTAAACCTAATGGAGAGTTAAAGTAATGGGGAGTAACAGACTTAAGTAAAGACATTGAATAGTAGGTTTGATTTTTCAAGTTCTGATTCTCCTTTTCTGTTATAAATCACATTTTTATTTATTATTTTTTGGAGCTGTCTCTAATGCATCTAGGAGGCAGCACAGTCAGGTGTGTAGGTCACTGTATTGAGAGTTAGGACACATGGGTTGAGATTTTCAAAGCAGTGTAGGGATTTAAACATATATCTTCCACTGAAATTAATAGGAGATATGTCTAAACACTTTGGAAATTTCAATCATGGTCTCTAGTTGTGGTTTTGACACTGACCTTTGGCAAGTTATTTAATCTCTATGCTTTGATTTCCCCATCTGTAAAATGGGAATATTGATATTTGTCCATCTTTAGTGAAGTGTTTTGAAATGTACCAGTACAGATGAAAAGTGCTAATATAAGAGCTTAAGTATTGTTATTGTGTATCTATCATTTTATCTCTGGATCCATAGTTGTGTATACATAGATATACATTCCATTTCTATAATAACATCCCATTAAGATTTGTATTTTAATATGATGAAATGTTGTTACAAAAGTGATTATGAATAGTTTAATGCTGAGAGCCAGAATACAGAGTCCACTGTCAGACAATTTTATAATAAAAAGCCCTAAAAATGCACAATGTATTTTGAAGTAAGTACCATACTGTGGTGATATAGTGTATTTTACTTCACTGTACAGCACAGTTGAAAAACATTTACAAATCTTTGTATATGCCTTTAAATGGACAAGTTCATTTCCCCCTTTTAAGTGAAGCACAATAGATCTTTATTCCAGTCACTGAAGCAGCATCCTTGGATTACAATTAATATTAATAAAGGGTTTTGATAGGACTAACCTATTATTCTGCCACTTCAATTTTAAAAAATATTGCTGGAACAGCAGAGGCTCATGAATGGAAATTTCTTGATTCACTATTGCTTTGTTTGTGGTTATTCAGTGAGTGTAAGTGTAGTTCAATAGAACTTGATGCATACCACACTTGTTTCCTCAAGCTGTGGTCTGCAGGTCAGAGAATAGCTGCCTAGTCACATGCACTGACTCCTCCCCCTAGCTAGCTCCTAAAGAAGTTGTTCCAAAGCCCATTGAAGTCAACATGAGTTTTTCATTGACTACAATGAACTTTTAAGGTCTGCTTTAACGACAGCTAAAAATGCACATGCTTTCTAAATACTGTTTTATTACAAAAACAGGTCCTATTATTGCTGCAGAGATGTTATACAAAAATAATTCAACACAACCTCTCTATTAATATGTGATGCACATTATGAAATCTAAGAACCCCTGCTTTATGATGACAAAGTGTCATGAATATGGACCCAATCCAACTGCCATTGAAGTAAGTGGTAAAATTCCCATTAATTACAAGAGGAGCAGAATCGGGGGCCTAAAAAGGATTTGTTGTGACTTAATTTGCTTGGATTGGGTTGGCTATTTATTTGTATTGATTTGTAGTTTCTACAGCAAATGAGCATCCATCTGAAGTTCTAGGCAACCTTCATGCTCTCTTAAAATAAACGCTTGAACATCAGGCTTATCCCTAAAGTATGTTCTTATATGTGAACAAAGTTTAAGGAGTATTGCATGACATAGCAATGAAAGGAATAGTAAAAATGCTAATGCCTAATACTACAATTTATAATTTTACAATACATTGGTTCAACCATATCACCTTTTATACCCCTTCATTTTATAGTGTAATAACACAAACTGTAATGATAATATATTATAGAAGAGGATACAATACTTAGAACTATAGATGTTTTAAAAGAACTACTGTAATTACACTGCAGCAAAAGCAAGCGAGTCTAGATTTATCTTTTCATTATGAAATAGTGAGAACAAATTGTGAAAGACCAAATAAAGCTATTAATAAACACAGCAAGTGATGAATAAAAATGAATTTTACACTTGATTTCTGTGGGTTTTAAGCACTATGGTAATAAAATACACCAACATTGTAGATTATAGCCCCCGTTCTTCACCAGGATCTCCTAGTATGGACTCAGGCATCAGTTTAACTCATTAACTTCAGTGGGTCCAGGCATGGGTATAGAGATCTTTATTAGCATATCCCAATGCAGGATTAAAGTCTATACAAAACAACATTTTTCTCTTAACTTCTATTGTTTAATTCACTAGAAAACTCTCTCAAACTCTACTTTCATAATTGACATTGTCAGCAGAATTTTTTGATAAAAATATGGCTTTTACATACATTTGGGAACAGTTATTTCCTCCTTATAAAATGCATTTAAAGACATTTTAAAAAAAAGTTTTTACCTTTTTCCTTTGGGAATCTAAAGTTGATGAGTGAACTCACTGGAATTGAAAGCTTTTGGGGAGGGGGATAAAAGTATTCTTCATTTTTTCATGCCTACTGCAAATATATATTAACCATGACTTTTACAGGCAATTGTAATACCTCGGAGGATGATATTGATTTATCAATAGCTTCAACACTTTTTGATCTGTAACGTAGTGTTCTTAAACTCTTCCCAAAAAATCTATACTATGAATTTAAAAATCCTATTTTTGTTATAGGTGTGTTATTCCAGTTAGAGAAAAGTCTATAAAAATCAATGTGTTAAGAGACTATTAATGGATGAGCCCTCCAAAAACAGTAAATGCCAAAGCTAGATGTACAACATTCACTCTACTCCTTTTATGATACATCTTTTAATTGTATCATTGCAAGCTACTTGTCAATGGAAGCAGCCATGGGCAATCTAATCCACTCCAGGAAGTCACAAATCCTCATGGTCATTTTTATCAAAACTGTTGAAAGATCTAAATAAATCACCTGACTACTGATCAAAAACCCATGGAAACCAGTGCAGGCTCCATATTTCAGATGAGATTGAAAAGTGTCGAGGAAATCAATGGACTATATAAATGAACCACCCTCCTTTTCACTAACTCACCAATAGCAGATTAGATATAGCAAAAAATTGGTAAGGATCTCAGCAGCAAGAGATGGTTTCTAAAGCTTGAATTATTCAAGAAATATTTAATTCTGTTTTCAACTGCACACAGCCCAGATGCACCAAGCTGTTACATATCCAGGAAAGGATTTTTCTAGTTGGGGCTGTGTGCACATTGTGGTTGAAGGAAAGAAACTTTTCTTTTCCCTAATCTCAGCTAGGGTACAAGATTTCAAAAGTTCTGTATGCCACAAGAATCTAAATTCTGTTTCTTGTGTAATCTGTCAGAGGTCATCTGTATACCAAGGTGATTTATGAAGGTGGTATATGGAAGAGCATACCATGTCTCATGTTGATGGTCAAGGAGCTGTAGTAATTACAGTGTCCTGCTAAAACACTGATAGAGCAAACCATTACCTGCCAGCGTAAACCAAGGCATAAGGTCCTCCAAAGCAGAAATTTTTGCAAGGAAAGTTTAGATCACCAACAAGGCAGCTGTAACTTGCACTTCAGAAAATCTGGGGTTCCCATAATGGAAACATAGCACAAACAATAAACGATATGAGCCAGGAATGGGGCAGGGACAGAGTGACAGTCTCTGTCCTTAGGGCTCATCTGGAGCATTAGTAGAAACAAAAGCTGGCCTCCCCAGAATAATCCTAGAGATAAGATGACAGTGGAAATATCTTCTGATTTGGGATGTATCAGACCCATCGTCTCCAAACATCACATTATCTTCAAATTTGGCTATTAGTAAATTCCACGGATTAGCTAATAACTTCTTTTTTTTAATACCATGTTTCATTATAAGAAAAAACAGCCTTTTTTGTTCTGTTGACTTTCAAAGCCTTTCTGCCATTCTTCCATCTCTTCTAACTCCTTCATGCTGATTTGATGGAGGTTTGATCTTACCTCCTAGGTGAATTCTGACAAAACAATTTGATTTAGGATTTTTTTCTGCATTCTGACATGGTGAGATTGAAAAGTATTTACCGATCACCCTTCCAGGGTAATTCAAAACTATGCAATTCGCAAAATATATTATTTTGTTATTATGAAGGATATTCTATGTTTCATTCCTATTTAATATGATAAAGACCTGCTTTCTAAAAGAGAGAAATATTGTTCACCTCTAATGTGTTCTAGCCTAGAGGAATTATTTAATTGGATACATTTCTTTATATTTAGCCAGTTTTTTGCTAACTGATCACTGCTGAAAAATGGTGCAATATTTTCTACTTTATTGTATTTAGCTAGTAATAGGAGAACCTCCAATGTTTTAATTGGGTTAAATGGCCAAAATTAAATTAAATATATGATTTGTACAACCAATTTGATTTTATTTTCTGTCTTTGACTGTTGAAAAGAAGATGAGGTGTGTAGGAGATCTACAAGCTCAGAGGGCATATGCTATTAATTATTTAGCCGTGGAGCAAAGAACTTTTAAAAGGCAACCAAGTCAGAACAACCAACAGCAATATTAACTCCCCCACTGCACCACTCAAAAAATTTTTCTAAAGGTAATCCCCATCACCAGAGCAGTCTTGAAGTTGACCAGAAGAGAAAATATTCAGTAATTTTATATTTTAAAGCTATTTTTAATACTGTAAAATGATGCAATGTGGATTCACAAAGATAGGTTCACTGTGAAATACCATACACAAAATTTTGTCTATATGAATAATTAATTTCTTTTTTTTTTTTAATTAAGAAATGGTGCAACTGTTTGCAGCTTGGATCCTCAAGCATTGCTCCATCCCAGTCTCTTATGAGCCCTTCTGATCACATGAGTAGGCTTTTAGATTGAATCCAAGCAAACCAAATAAAATCAATTTTATCTTAGGTCACTCAGAGAAAAAGTCTCTTCTACACAAGAACTCCGTTCAGTGCAGGAGCTGATGAGAAGGGAGGCATGTTCTGGGAGTCATTTCTAGATCCTCAGTTCTTGAAGATCTGACCTGGGGAATCTCACCACAGATAGAGGCACAGGGAATAGAAGTTGGAGGCAGAGGTACAACAGAGCTTTTCACTCTCATCTTTCCAATATCTTTCTCTTCATCCCATAGCCCTGATGTAATTACACATATGGTAGTTTGATAGATTCTTTTACCAGAGATTATCCTCTGGTAGCTAATGATACTGACTGTGGGTAGGCAAATTAACACAAGCAAAAAGGGTCAAATGTTTAAAGGCATTGAGGCACCAAAAGATGCAGATAAGTGTCTAGTGGGTTTTTCAAAATCACTTAGGAACTTAACTATCCCACTAGACATCTACCTACATCCTTAGGTACCTAGAAATACCTTTAATAATCTGGCCTATAGACATTTAGGAATCTAAGTGTCATTGAAAGTCAATGGGAGTTAGGTTCCTAAACCCATATTTTTTAAGTATTTAGGCATCGTAAGGCCTAAACTAAGTCACTTAAGCCAGATCTTCAAAGTATTTAGTTGCCTAACTCCCATTGATTTCAAAATGAGTTAGGCACCATAATACCTTTGAGGATCTAGGCCTTAGGCCTTGCAACACTGAGTGGAGCAATGCCTAAATACCTTTAAAAATATTAGCCCAACTGACTCAAACTTTGAAATCAAGGGGATGATTCATGCATGAAGTTGAGCATGTGTGTAAGGCCTGTAGGATTAGGGCCTAAAACATGCTCCCTTCCAAACGTGCTGAAAGTATCATACTAGAGTGCCACCAACTATTCTTCTGAGTACAGTAAAATAGAGTAGGCTGTTCTATAAAGAAGGCCATTGTGAGGAATGGTGCATTTTTAAAATTAGTATTTATTGAATTCCTAGTCTGTTTTTGGTATTTTTTCCTAAGTTGAAGCAATTCTCTCAGTTGCATCAAATGCCTGCACATATATTGGAATACTGCCTGCTATTGTAAAGGCACATCCCTCTGTAACTATAGCCTGGCTAAAACAGGAACAGTAAGTTCCTTTACAAAAAGACATGTAAACTTGTTCATCCTCCTCCCCTCCCCCCTAAGAATAGCAGTTGAGAGCTAAGATTCGTCACTGGCATGTGGAGAACTTTAAAATTAGAACTGTCAGCTGTGCTCCTCAGTTTGGAAGTAGAAATCTCTACCATCTGAACCTTTTTAAAATTCATTCTCAAAGTCCTCAGAAATGTCTGATTCTCATATGTTAAGGTTCATTACTGAGCATTTTGATAAACTCAGAGGCCTTTCATATTTTCAAATGAGATTGTTTCTACTCAAAACCCAGAAAAGGCATATGACATTTGCAAGAAAAGATAACGTCAATCAGAAGTCGGAAGTGAATCGTCATAATAGCATGCTGATCTCAGATTCATTACTTACATCACAATACCATCTAAAAAGTTCTGGACAGGGTACATAGATATAGGAAACAGTCGTTGCCCCCAAGGAATTTACAGTGTAAATAGATGAAAAAAATGAAGATTAGATACAACACACAAGCAAATATATCATGGTGATTACTTACATGCATCTTTTTAAAACTCCCCTCAACTGTTTTACATAGCTATTGTTAGTTCCTGTCATTTAAAAACAATTGTCTCACCCTGGTTTACTCCTCTCTTACTGTCATGCCAGATGTCCCAGTCACCACCTACCAACCCCATACTTGAGATACCTCCATTCCATGCTGTCCTCATCCCCATGTATTTAAGGCTGATATAAAAATAACCAGCCAGCCAGATGGTGTGCAAATTACTAAGAGTGGTGAAAGAGCCCACCAGCAGATCCTGCTGTTCACATACATATTCCCTTATGCTCTTACTGCCTGGGTGAATTGGTAACAACTGTATGACTTCAGCTTTTAATATTCCATTTCCAACACTATTTCAGTGTAGATACTAGATCTCGAGTGACGTGGTTTCTTTTCCTCTTTACACAATGATCAACAATATGAAGAATCCGCAGAGCACACGGGGTCCCAAATAATTGTGTTCGCTAATTATACACAAACATGCAAGGCCTTTCTATATACATACTGCTGCTCTTTGCATTTTCAGGTGGCTTCCAAAACATAGAATACAATGAGTACCATAAGAGGTATCACAGTCGATTGAAAGAGATACTGCCCGGTTCCTGCACACTCCACATCTCACCGTGTCTTCATTGTAGTAGCTTTACGCTTGCACATAATAGTCTCTGTTAAAATCCTTTCAACACACAAGTCTTCAGAAAATTAGTACTCCTTTTTCACTGAGGGTGGAGCTGCAAGTTTGTAAGTGTACACCATTGGTTAGTGTCTGTTACAGGTCTCCTGTGTCTGATCAACAGAGTATGTGAGTATTATAGTCCTGAATTGAAGAGCCTGGCTGTTTAGCTCAAGCTGTAGAGTCTCATGCTATGTTGCCTGGGATTCAAACTGTTGTGGGCTTCAGAGGACCTGAATTTCTAATGTAAAAAACAAAGGAGAACACACTTCATAATAAGCAAATGAAATACTGGTAGGCTTTCCTCATACATCAACAATATCAATTATGGTAAAGCAGAAGCAGATGAAGCTTACAAATTCCAGAACATATTCTAATTATTAAAATTATCTTACACTTAAAACTATTTAAATAACTTTTACAGCACAATTATTATGTTAAACAGTAAAAGCAGCAGCACAGCTTTGCAACTCATAATGCAAAAGCCGCTGTGTTCAAACCTTCAGAGAGACAGCTGTTTATTTCACATGTCCAAACTTCTGTGTGACTTTATGAACAGGACTGCTAAAAAAGGGGAAAAAAGTGTTCCAGATTTCTCTGTGTTTGCAAATACAATTATTGTAACTACAAGAGTAAACTGAGTATTTGTGCATGCAAATTCACAGTTAGGTATCTGTCTAGCCATTTGTGTGTGCAAATCCCCACATTTCACTCACAGCTACAGGAAACGCACACTCAAAAATGTATACACACGAAGTCTATTATTTAAATTGCCGAGTATGTTGTGCTAATGCACATATTAACTGCAGATGAATTTCAAATGGAAGCTTGGATGTCCAAGTCTCTCAGGAAGTAACAAGTAAAAATAATCATCTATTGCAGGTCATACCCACAGTGGTAAGACTTTCAAACACATATGACAATTGTTAGTCAGTCCAGGAATGTTGTGCTGGGAAGGCTGCCAGTTGTATTCTCTTTTAAAATCAGAGTCTCAACTACATGTTATTTGGGTCCTGGACACCCAGACTCCCACTGAAGAACCACACTATTCATATCTTATGAGCTCTGAAGGGTTACCACTAATCACATCCAACTGTTCTGAGCTTTTGTTCCCACCATGCAGCTATAGGGTGTTTTTTTGCACGTGGCTTAAATGCTTTTATTGGAGATCCTTGCCCCCCTTGATTTTGGTATACAGCATACCAAGATTTGCATCAGTGGAAATGGCAACATTGCTAAACAATCCAAACATGGAAACCATAGCTGGATGGTAGTTAGCACTCAACAACAGAATGGTCCCTTTTAAAAAACTTGGGACCAGCGAGAAACAGTAGTAAGTCATCTGCATGCAGCTTCTGGCCATGAGTCATAGAATAAAAAAATAATATTCTCTTTTGGCTGATGACCAAATCTAATGCTCAAGAGAGTGGTTAATAATTTGATCCAAATTTATGATTGATGAAAAAGTTAAAATTGGATCCCCCAAATCAATCATTTGTTGTGTCTTTCCCCAATAGTACCATGGTACAGTACATACAGCACACAAGTAACCCTAAGTGCTATATGCCCAGATATTATTGACAATCCCAAGCCAAGAATAGTATAACACTTCTGAAAGTTAACAGATAAGGCAAATTACTATAGAGAGATAACACAAAAGAGTAATGCGTAAAGTCCAATATCTTAGAAAAAACAAGATTATCTGTATGAACACGATTCTGATTTCCCAAGAGTTTGAGTCAGTTTGAATCAAATGTTTCTATTGCAAACTTGTCTAAACAAAGATGAAAAATAGAGAAAAACTGCAAGCTGTAAAGTCAATTGGATTCACCGATCATCCTGCTCCAATGCACTTGAATCTCTGAAGTCCAACAAATTGATAGTCTGCTAGATATCAAATTGACCCAAGAAAGCAGAATATAGTCTATATTTGTGATAGGTGAATTTCAAAGGATTAGGTTTAAATAGACATCCACAAATTCAGATGCTTTTTCAAAAAAATATCCCTTTCTTTTTTCCCCATGGCCTCCTTTGCAGGCGTTCTTCCTTCACAAGACTCATCTGCTCCTTATCAGTTTTCCAGTTACCTTCTAATAGGGTCATAAACTCTCCTTTCCTGTGATACCAAACAGGGTACAAATCTGTCCGTACCTACAATTCTGTATGTACGGATGGGAGCATCTGAAGCAGATGAACTTGGACTGTCTATGATTATCTTTATAATGTCAACCACCATCATCACTTTAAGAAAGCAGAGAAACATTATGGAGACCAAAGGATCAAATCAAAAAGTTAGATAATTACATCCTGGTTAAAAATATACCAAGTGATTGGACACTTTGTTTACTCTATGGTCTAAGGTGCTGAGATTGAGCTATACCACCAGTGCACAGTAAGAAATGGAGGGTGAAGTTAGGAATGGGCAAACTGATTTGGATAAAGAAACCAGCTAAAAACTTCACACATGACTAACTTTTGGGGGAGGGGAGGATTTGAATTTGTTCAGTTAATATTTGTTTTGTTAAGTTTTCATTTCAGTGCATTTCTACATTTCCAGGTTTTGGCCAAATGCCAAAACACAAGAGAGGATGCCCTTACAATATTTCCAGCCTGACCTGAAGGAGAAGACCCACAGCTTTCACAAACCTGTTAACCTACTTTCCAGAGGAAATCTGCAGATCTCTGAGATTTGGATACACTGTGGTAAGATAAGCATTAAGGGTGGCATTTGCCAAAGCAGTTCTGGGTTGGTGCAACTCTATCATCATTGAAGTCAATGATAAAACTCCCACTGCCCTCAATGGGACCAGAGTTAGGCTAATACTGAGTGCTTTGGAAAATCTGGCACAAAGGCTTTTGGTGCTTATCCAAGCACGACAGACTCCTCATATCTTTTATTGTTGGTCCATCACTAGAAAGTATATAGGGCTACCGAATGCTGTGAACAAATACAGATCATCAGTGCTAGAGTATGTTTTTCAGTAACAGTACCCAGGAATAGGGGATTTATTAATTTCTAAGAAACTGTTGTAACAGGGATTAACACAAGCATGTTTGACACCTCTCCAAAAATTATAATGTGGTTATTCTAAATATCCTTAATTTTTTTACCAAGACCCTTATTGCCACTTATTAAGGATCTTATAATTGCCAATACAGTGAACAATATTCCTTACAAATGTGTTAAATTGTATATCAGAGTAATTGCTGAGTGTTTTTTGCTTTATTGATTTCACATTTGCTATGCTTTCTAAATTAAACTGTGTTATTAACAAGCACTTCTTAATGCTTGAAATTTCAATCTTGTGTTTTATCATTTGGCAAGGCTAAGACCTGCCACTAAGCAGAGCAGCCTTTTCAAGTGATATACTCAGTGTCTTCTGGTGATTGAATCAGTGTCTAGTTGTCACAGGTGCAAAGAGGTTAGCCATTATAAAACAGGCCCGCAATTGCTCCAAGGTCTGCACACATAACTCAAAATCTGTCAGGCTTGTCTTACTGCAAAAAAGCAACATGTTTCAACAAGAAAAGATAAATCTGTGTGAGCTTTGAGGTCTGAAGCTGATGTGTGTACATCCCAGGAAGCTTTTCAGTCTTTGGAGGGTGCATGTTCAGGTAGCCAGGAGCTTTGAGTGTAACATGGGGATCACAAAGCCAGAGGAACCAGAACTGTTCATTTACAAAAACTGTGAGAACTGAAATGGGTGGGGTTTGTGTTAATGGACATCAGCCAACATGATGTACAGAATTATCAGCGGACTATGAAATGTTATGAGACAGTGCCTATTTTGTGAATTAAAGTTTTTTATGTTTTAAATATTATGAATTATGTTGAAGCATAAATAATGGATGTTTTGGTTCCCTTGTAATTTGGGGAGGGGGGGAGGGATTCATTTTGGGTTGAATAGAAAACAACATTTTTCAAAAAAATTCAGCAAATTGAATAAAATAATTTTGGATCAAAGTGTTTCAATTTAGAGCATTTTTTACATTTTTAAAATTAATTTAAAGGAAATTTCTAAGCAAAAAGTCATTTTGAACTGAACAATTGAAATATTTCATTTTTAAACACAACATGTTGACTTTTTTGGAATGTTTCTCTTTTCAGCACAGACAATTCAGCAAAGCTCACATGAATTCACAGAATGTTTTGGTGTTGCCGAATCTACATTCTTCACCAAAAAAAAATTTCAGCTGAAAAAATTTGCCCAGCTCTAGTCTTTTGTGTGTCTTTGCAGGGAGAACCCTGAACATCATATACAGGAAGAATGCAATGGGGAAATTGTTAGCTTGCTAAAGCAACGTTTTTCTAGGATGGACATGTCTGCATCTACATGTGTGGGTAGAAATATGATTATATATTGAAGTGTGGTTCTTCTTAGAACAGTGAATTCCTAAACAGGGCATCATGAGGTTCCATATATATTGAATCTCCAAGTGCCATATAAAATATATGGAGATATACCTATGTCAGAACTGGAAGGGACCTTGAAAGGTCATCAAGTCCAGCCCCCTGCCTTTATTAGCAGGACCAAGTACTGATTTTGCCCCAGATCCCTGAGCTATCCCTCCAAATTCCTTCTCCAATTACCAGTCCTGAAAACTCACTCTAGACTGAGTGTCAAGATGGGATCTTTCCTCTCAGTCACCATCACCAGTAATAAGGATGATGCAAATCAAATGATACTCTTATTCTACTCGTGCTACCCCATATCATCTTCAAATGAAGTTCTCAGTTATACCTGTCCAATCAATGTTCTAACTTATACTTGTCACAGAAAATTAAGTGAACCTCACTTTGACAAGAACAAAGTCCTGTATAAAACAGTTGCCATAAACCCAGAGAAAGTAGCTGTGGATTTTGGAGAGCTCATTGACCTGTGAGCTACGGAATGACACATTAATTGGGACTTTGTGAAAGGTGGCCCTTGTCTCCTGGGCCTGAGAGCTAGTGACTTCTTGTGTCATATAAAGTTTACAACTACCATACTTAAATATCTGTAACTAAGTCTCCTAATCTGTATTAGTGCAAGCAAGTAGGTGGAATTACACTGAGTTTATTTTGTGTGCGTCTTGTAATTCAAGTAGTTCTTCATACCCATGAGCTAAAGCAGATCTCCATTAAAGCTATTTACGATGCCTGACTTTGCTTTAGCCGACTCATTCCTTGATGCTGTCTTAGTGGATATGGATATTAGTCTATTTCAAAGTGAAACCTGCATAGAAAATTGTTCTTTTGTTGCATTATCTCAACTGCAGACTCTAATCTCACTCTTGATTTGGTCCCAGGAACGATATGACTATGCCACACACAAATGCTGTACAAAATATGAAGAAGATCTCTGGGGAGCTTGAAAGCTTGTCTCTTTAACCAACAGAAGTTGGTCCAATAAAAGATATTACCTCTCTCAACGCATCTCTCTCATATCCTAGCCTTAACACACTACAGTAACACTGCAAACAAAAAATATAAAATATATGACACTACCAAGAGAAATATTGGCTTCACTTTACTTCCCTCCCGAATACAGTAGCTTCCTAATCTAATACCTCAGTATGAATCAAGATTTAGCCCTTAATCCTCGCCACCTTTCCCAATGTGGCTAGACTCCAGATAACTTAGAGGAGGCAAGAAGTGTGGAGCTGCCCTCACCTTCCAGCCACTGAGCAGAGGTTGAGCTGCTCCATGGCTGATATCCCAACCTAAGTTCTCTGCTTTACTTGTGCCACAAAAGGGAGCTGTTTGACCCACAAAGCAGTATTTCTTTCCATCTTAACACTGTCTCAAAGAACCATTGAGCCTGGCTGCACCAGGACAGGCACAGAGCTGTGATACGTATAGAGGTGGATTCTAGCATGGGCTATTGATTAACACTGCACTTTGGAAATACAGAGTCTCAGTTGTAACAAGAGCCATCCAGACTCAGTGAGAATGGGGGCAGGATTTGGCCTTAAGTGAACAAATTTACAGTCTTTCCATTACAGCTTCCATTTTCAAGAGAGCTTCCCAACGCAATCCATATTTCCAATAGAAAACACACTTATTCTCAGTGTTATTCACAAGTTAAATTCTGATGCTTTACAGAGTTTTATCTGAGCGATTCAAAGCCAGCCCACTCCAGAATGAACAGCGGTGATCTCGACCATCTCTGAATGAGACTGGGCAAAAACCATCAGACAAACTCAGAGCAAAGGATCAAAGTGTGAGAGCAGAGGTTTAAAGCCCATATCATTCATTTGAGCCTACAGAAGCATGTTTCCTGACTAACTGTTCACTGCTGTTGCAGTCAGCCCAAATGGGATAGAATCAGTTGGAGATGTGTGTGACCTATTTCTTTCAGTATAGTATTTGAAATGATAGAAATCATGTGGCAACCAGAAAAGAAATATTGCTCTCTCCTTTCTTGTTCAGACACCCAAATCATTGAAATTTACTCCATTTAAACAACAATCCCTGAATATAAAATGTTAATGATTTAATAGTTCTGTGACAGAGCATCTTTAACCTGTCAATAATTCACATTTGATATAGAGTATATATAAAGTTTAGAGGGATTTATATGAATATATGAACTCTGTCTCTTTAAAGGCTGACAGGGAGTGGGATTCAAGTTCACATCTCCAGCCAAGACAATTAACCTGCTGTAGCATGGTCATTAAATTACAACACAGAATAGACACTTGTAGAGTGGGAGATGTTTATTAGGAAATAAGATGTGAAGGTGAAGCTGATAGGCAGTTATAGTGCATATACATCTTTACTTCTTAAGTTATCAAGGGGAGGGAAAGATAATGATTTTGTAAATCTATGTATTAAAGGCCAAATCCCACACTCCCACTGTGTGATAAAACTGAACCTTTGTATTTGCATGTGCAGTGTTAATGGAAATACTCAGTGTCTCCAACAGTGAAGCACACCTACCAAACTCACAATAGTTCTCCCAATCCGGAAGAAGCCACTACTCTACCATGAAGACTTCAACTACTGTCCCATTTCCAACCTTCCATTTCTGTGCAAAATAATTGAGAAAGTAGTAACCAGCAAGTTACAAGGCCTCATACTGTCCCTTATCCTGTTCAATAGCTACATGAGACCACTGGCACACACAGTGAAATGCCCTGGGGTCATCTGCCAACAATATGCTGATGACAGTCAACACACTCTTCTCTCTCTCTTTATATATATAAAGAGAATTTATATATAAAATTCTCAACTGATGCAACCAGTGCCACTACTCAGATGTCAGAATGTCAACAACAAAGCAGCTCTTGGAGGAGGAGAACTGGCTTAAGGTGAATACAGACATGGCAAAGTGATGCCGGTCAGAAAGGGGAAATATGGAAAAACTAGCTGAGATGGACTCTCTACCTTCCACTGAAGGCATGTAAATCCCATTCATCAAAGTGGTGCAAAGCCTCAGGATTCTGTTAAACTCCTCACTAAGCTTAGATGACCTGGTGTCAGTATCTAAAAATGCCTTCTTTCACCTCCAGCTTGCTAGGAAACATTGTCCCATCTTCCCAGATGAGGACCTGGCCACAGAAATCCCTGCAATATTCACCAGATAGAAATTCAGCGCCTCTGTTCCGGGCCCCACACCTCCCTAGGGACGGCCCTGACTACAAGGCATGTTTTCTAATCCTTTAATCATTCCTGTGGCTCTTCTCTGAACTCCCTCCAATTCAACATCCTTCTTCAACTGTGGGCACCAGAACTGGACACAGTATTTCAGCAGCGGCTGCACCAATGCCAAATACAGAGGTGAAATAACCTCTGTACTCCTACTTGAGACTCCCCTGTTCATGCATCTAAGGACTACAGTAAGCCTTTTGGCCACAGAGGTGCACTGGGAGCTCATGTTCAGCTGTTTATCTACCATGACTCCCAAATCATTTTTCAGAGTCTGCTTCTCAGGATAGAGTTCCCCACAGTGTAACTATGGCCTACATTCTTTGTTCCTAGATTTGTATACATTTATATTTAGCCATATATGAATAAAGAGTCCGCAAATATACGAATTCATGATGGATATCCAAAGCAACAAACACAATCATGGATGGATTTTAGAAATATTTAGTAGAATAGAGATTTTATGAGAAATCTTTAAGAATGGAGTGACAAGAATGGAGGGCCAAAGGTTACAAACCTTATTATAGTAAATCAAATGATTGAGGATGATAATATGATGCAAACAATTCTGTCCCACACATAATAGAAAAATAAACATTTACTTCTTGCAAACTACTTGCTAACTTACATTTGAACTAATAGAGTAACATTCTGATAATGACTAAATGGCAAAATTTTGGCTGAAACCTTAATTTTAAAACGGACATGCAATAGTAACTGTTTGAATTGTATTACATTGGGGAGTTTCCACTAGAAAATAATTTATCAAGTGTATTAAGATACATGTATGTTAATGGTGTAACTTGGTGCATTTTGCATTCTATTAAGCCAAATTCTGTGCTTGTGTTATTATCTCCAAGAGCTGTCAAAATATGTATCTGAAGGAATATTCAGTATGCACAGCAAGTACAGTTATAATTCCTACTATAATTAACATCAAAACACACCTCTCATTAAACTCTTCCTTTCAGATTGCTAATAACTTATGCAAACAGAAATGTTTTTTTCAGCTGAAATTGTCCATGTTTGAATTTATTGCAGAAGTAAATTTCTTTGGGAAGTTTCAGACAGTTAAGTCATTTCTGAATTCTGTATGCGAGTATAAAGAGCCCTCAGAGAGGCTTGTTCTATATATTCTAATCAGACATTTTGAGCATACCTAACTGAGTATTAAACTAATTTTGTTCAGACTTGGCTTGTTTTGTAGATGTGAGTAAAATCAAAGGAACAAGCCACATTTGAAGGAAGTTGAATGATCAGTTTTGAAATCATGTGCATTTAAATGTTTCTCATGCATGCAGCATATATCAGGGTCTGATTCTCATTTACAGTAAGGTCTCTTTACACAACAGTGGCAATGTAAAGGGGCCTTACATTTACATCCACTTTAAGGTCCTTTTAAACTGTCAGAGGAGTGTAAAGTTGCAGTGCACTAGTGAAAATATGAATCAGGCCTTTTGCTTGTTTATAAAGCAATTTAATACACCACAACATGCACTGTATACAGGACACAAGCAAGACAATACACAATCCATTTTCTCCTCACTTACATTCATTATTGATACATTTGTCCAAATGCAGCTGTCTGAGCTAATTTAACAAATGGATCATTGGTATCTATGTGGACTGGGACTTGGGAGATTAGGGCTCAGTTCCCAGGGCCAGAACCAGGGCAGGGCGAGTGGGGAATCTGCCCAGAGTGCTAAGCTGTAGGGGCAGAAAAAATGCGGCAGAAAAATGGTAGAGGGCACCAATACGCTTGCTTGCCCTTGGCGCTAAAATGCCTAGTTATGGCTCTGCTAGTTCCACCACAGATCCCCTTATGACCATGGGTAAAATACTTAATCCTCAACTGCAAAATGTAGAGAATACTGCTTTAGTTCAAACTAATTTTATAAAATTATTGGAAGCGCCCGAAGAAAAATGTATATTAGGCCGAATCCTGAGATTCAGTACACAGCTCAAACCGTGAGCACTGAGCTGGTGATCACAAGGGACAAGGGAATATACTCCTCCCTCAGGCCAATCAACAGCTGCTATTATAGCACTAGAGCTACCATAAGCCTGTGCTGCCTGTGCCCATGCTTTGTGGGGTGCATTGCCCTTTGGACCCATGTAGAGGTAGAGGCACAAGTCCCGCCCTGTCACTCTTTCAGCCTGCCGTACCAAGACTCATGCACAAAGCTGTGCAGTGCATCCCTACAGAGCTTATCTCCATGCCAGGCAGCGCGTGCACTTCCTCTATATAGTTCCTCCAAAACTAGATCCCTTGCACAATGGAACTGCACTGATCCCACTGCATATGGAAACAGCCACCCTATGGAAGAGAAAGCAGACTTTGCTTCTTATAAACAGCAGAATGAAAGACAAGTCTTGTCTATACTAGGCTTTTATACATTAATTAATAATCCAACACGCTCATATTATGATGCCCCTACATGTGTCCTATCTGTTCATTAGCTAAAATGCAACCTTCTGTTTCTTCCTTTAATTCATGTACTACTTCTGCCCTAGATTTAGTTGGAAGAATATTGTTTTCATTAAAGAAAATTAAGTCATCTAATTAGAATTTTACACAGATTAATCACACAGAGCAAGAAAGAGCCATTCCCAGGCTTTGTACTTTGTTTTGTAAGAATTTACCATGAAGTTGTAACAAATACATTTTTGTTCCCTAGGAAACATGCTCAAAATAAGATGGCACATCTAGAATATTTAATCCAGGTGCCAAGATTTTAAGGAGAAATGACAGAGTACAGAAATTCTGTTTAGCCAAAGATCTCAGCATTTTGAAATTCACCTTTGTTTCAAATGGAAGAAAAACCCAACATTTCAAAATTCTCTGAAGGAAAATTCTGAAAAAAAAAAAAAAATCCTTCAGATTGATTGAAATGTTTTCTTTTGACACAGTTGAAGTGTTTTGTTTGGATTTTGACTTCTTTATATTATAATACAATTTTTTAAAGAATTTTAAATTGTCATTTCAAAACAAAATATTGAAACATTCTGAATTGTCAAAATAAGATGTTGTAACATCGTCAATTTTTTTTTCTCTGAAACAAAATTTCAGCAGACGACACAATTTTATGAAGTGTTTAAATTTTGACAGAACTGCATTTTCCAGTGGAAAGTGGTTCCATCAAAGTTTTTCTGACCTGCTCTAATTTTAAGTATATCAGCTCCATAGCTGATGACTTCAATGGAGCTACAACAATTTACACCAGCTGAGGATCTGGGCCATTAATATGCAAACATGTTGTTGCTTCTTGACACATAGGCTCCATATTTTATAACCGTCTGTGCACAAAAATTGCAAATACAAGCTCTTTTGTGCTCCTGATCCACGGATATGTTACTTCAGTTTTATACTAATATATCTCCACTGACTTCAGTGAAAATACACTGTAATCCTGTAATACACAAGTAATCCTGGTGTAATTCAGAACTTAGAGTTCTACATATGCATATCTCCAAACTACACATGTGCATCTTAAATTGTGAGAGAGAAACTTCTGTATGCCAAAATATTTGCACCTTTCCACAGCATATATTAAGAATTAGGGCCAGACTCCTTAAACTGTGGTTCAATTTTGTATTGTATTGGGTAATTTGCAGATGAAAAATTCAGTGTCCTCTCTAGCATTCTTCTGCCATATATCTTCATTCGGAGGCCATTAATTTGCTCTGGCACATCTTTCAAGTAATTTTCCACTCTTTCCCTATTCCAGGAAACATATGATTATATTAGCACTCAGAAGAGGTTTTGAACTCTTAAAATCAGCTCTAGCAAATACAGCCATTTTCCCAATGATTACACCCATTCAGCATGCCTTTGAAACTATTTAATGATAATGCTAGCATCTCAACAATGCCTGAAAATCAGGTGTGTGAAAAAGGAACAGTCATGAGCCCCTTTCAGAAGCTGAAGCTTGATAACTAGAAATAAAATCACAGCATTAGCTATCAGTATTCCAGTTACTACAGTATCATTTATCGTATCACTTTTGAGGAAAGTAACATTAACACTCACTTCAAAACATGATGGCAGTTACCACTGAGCTGAAAAGTTGCCAGTTAGAACTCAGCAGAAACAAAATCACATAGCTTCTTTCAGAGAATAAAGGTTTACATCCATAAATTAAGGAAATCTAGAGTAGAAACTCCAGCCCTCATTCAATCTGTTGCATTCAGTTGGCACCTGGCATTAAGAGGAATGTTTTCCTTGACCCTTATGGGTATGCATAGTGGGGGAAAGGGTGCAGGAACTACTCCCTGTGTTTTCCTTTGGGAATCCTATATAACCTATAGGGGATGGGGAGGAGGCAGAGCCATGGCCACACTTCCTCTGCACTGGCCCACAGAGATTGTGCCTCTCATAGCTCCCACTGAAGCAGAGCAGTTCCATGTCACCTTCACCACAGGCCAGTAGAGAAATATCATAATCTAGTCCTAAGTGAACATCCTAAACATACTACAATACATACATATACACCACCGAATAAATTATGGACAGACTTTCAGATTAAAGATGGAATTTCCTTACTTTTATTGTTTTAATGTAGAGCCTTTAGACTGCACCTGGGCTCCAGTGGAACCTGAGAGAAAAGGGAGGTCACGTGAAGAGGGAAGGAGTTGGTTCAAATACATTCTATTCAAGAATCCTCACCTGGCCTGTCGCTCAGTGGACAGAAAGCCTCCATATTCTCTGGTACAGAGCAGTCAGTGGTTCCCTCAAAACCTTAGGAATTAACCAGTCTCCAGAAATAGGCTAGTTATCTAAGCAGAATTAATACATACAACACCAGTGTGTTTGTTTTATAATTAACAGTAAAGGGTTAACTTTTTTGTAGAAGTTTTGCCAATGTTGCGGATGACTCAGACTCTAAGTCCCTCTATGTTCTACTAATGATGACTTAGATGATACCTTATCTTAGACTGCACATTTAATTTACAGAATAAATGTAAATGTTCCATTTTATTCAGTGGCAAATGTGGATAAATAATATATTCTTGCTAAGTAAAACTAAATTGAATATATAATTTTCTCCCCAACTGATATGATGATCTCTATCAGACAGTGAAATAGACTGTTTAAAAGTAAATTGGATGAATAATAAAAGAGATTGCTGAAATTTGTATTTAAACATTAATTGTATTTAAAATTAAAATAATGTGATTGATGCTGTGCTGCAAAGAGCGGTTAAAGATCTCTGGTAACTTACATGCTTTCTTCATTAGGGGCCAAATCATGGCCATGCAACCTTCTTCCTCTGCAGGAGCTAGTTACATTACAACGCACAGCACGGGGGAGACATCACTATTTTACCTCCCATACATGTGCACATGGACTGGGTGAGTAAGAGCAGATCCCTCCATCCACCGGCTAGTCCAGCTGAGCCAGCACGGGGGGAAATAGGCTGCCTGATTGGAAACAGTGGATGTACTTTATTTCCACCCCTGGAGTAAGGGTGGGGAAACAGGACCAAAGTATGACGCTAAATTACAATTTGGTCACTCATCTGCTGGCAGAGCAAAACTATGCACTGCTCCTTTCTCAGGGATCAATCTAGCCCTAAAATAGTACACACAATGGGGCATGAGCTGTTAATACAAAATTGTTGTTGGCTAGTTTCCAACTGTGGGAAGAAAAAGAGTGAACATTCACTGAATATATTCTTCACTATAAATTATTTGCTAGGAACTATTTAACATCCTTCAAGAATTAGGCTCATTTTATAATGTTAATCTGCTAATACCACATTCCCCTTCTTCCTTGTAATCTCTGTATCAAGAGTTGATATATATTTCATCTGCTATCCCTTAAAATTTATCTCCTTCCAATAAGGCCTTTCTCCAATGCACAATTTGCTAGTGGAACATCTTATGTACTCTGATTCACTAATCATGTTTTAACAGAAGAATGAAATCCCGCCTAATTTCATCTGTATCAGTTTCACACCAGTTGATTTGCACTAAATTCAGTGGAGTGGTCCTTGGTTTACACCAGGGTGTGAGAATGAAAGGAGAATCATTCTCCCATCATTTCAGCTTTGCTTTTGCCTGCACATTCAATTTCCATCTTCTACAGTTTTATTTATGTTTAGTAAAGAGCTGTGAGAGATCTTGTACCAATAATACCATTAATCGGTTATTATACTACAAAGAGAAATAGTCTTTTCTATTGCTCTATTGGGAAAGAATAACCAGGTAAGAGGGAATTGAGAAACTCTGTGGGACTATTAATCATGAAAAATGTACACGTAAAAGAATTTTATTTTTGAAACAGATAATTTGGTTCACAGGTCAGTTTATAAATATACAATGGTATATTTAAGAGTGATTATTCTTTAAAATACATATATACAGAAATGTTAATGCAACTATGACTAGAATTAGTTTTAAATGTACATACCAGATGATCTCTTGTATTTGATTTTGACAAAGAAGGTCAGGCAAAAGGAAGATATTACATTTATTTTTGTTTATTCGTTTCTACCACTTGTACTTTCTGGGATTTATACCTATGGTCGTAGGCCCAGATCTTCATGAATTTAAATATCCATGAGCCTAAATATCTTTGAGGATCTGGGACTTAGTAACTATTGTCTTTTTTTTTTTTTTTTTTTTTTAAAGGCAGAATATCTTTTTCCTGTAGGGTCAGATTCTGCCATCCCTATCAAGGAGTAAATTACTATCCCTCTGTAAACCCCACCCATTTATAAAGGGCCATCACGATGCCTATGCATCACTTAAAGTCACTAAGTTAATTGGTGCATAGTCCTTGTGCCGGCCCTCTGTACATGGCTGAATTTCACCCTAATGTGAAAAACAGTGGCAGAATCCAGACCATATGTTTTCAGATTCCCTCTCTCAGCAATTTTGAGCCCTGTAGCATGCTATAAAATAACCAAATTCAATTACACATGGTGCAGTTTGGAAAGACCTTTAGGATTCTTTGTTTATTAGGCTCTATATTATAGATAAACTGTTTAGTGTTTGAGGTGCAAATTCTGGAAATTGGCAGTAGACATCCATATATTTCTGTTTAAAGAACAGTAGCTTAAATCCAGATTAAGTGACTTCTCCATAAGGCAAGGTTATTCTGACTACTTTGATCCTGATCATGTTTTCTAAAGTATTTACAGCATGTTTAACAACAATAAATTGTACATAAGTAATGTATACACTAAGATTCCAGGAATGTCACTCTGAAGTCTAAAATGTCTGTTGAATTCAAGTGAAGTGATAGAATTAAATTGGTTATATGGGGGTGATTGAACAGATGGTAGATCACTTAGCCCAGCTGCTACACCTACATGCACAACTGCTATCAGCACAAATCACCACAAATCTCCCAGTCCTACTCCCCCAAGACACAAATCAATACAACCATCCAAACAACATCACAACGAGCAAACACAATGACAATAAACATACATAGCCCCTCACAGCAGTACACCCTCCTTATTTGCACAAACCCACACAACAACTCTCCCAGCACAACAAAAAAAACACATGTATCAACACAATCACCCACACAACACCACATACAGCATGCACAATAATTCCAAACATCACTCTGAAGCTTAGAATGTCTATTGAGTCAGAGTGAAGCAATGAAAAGAGCAACAAGCATGGCTGAGAGCTTTTTGTTTCAAATGCCATGAGGTTCAATCATCACAGATTTGTGGTGTTACCATCCAATTTAAGCTATTTTTGGCCTTTTTTTTTTTTTTTTTTTTACACACACTGAATCATAGAAAATTAGGGTTGGAAGAGACCTCAGGAGGTCATCTAGTCCAACCCCCTGCTCAAAGCAGGACCAACACCAACTAAATCATCCCAGCCAGGACTTTATCAAGCTGGGCCTTAAAAACCTCTAAGGATGGAGATTCCACCACCTCCCTAGGTAACCCATTCCAGTGCTTCACCACCCTCCTAGTGAAATAGTTTTTCCTAATGTTCAACCTGGACCTCCCCCACTGCAATTTGAGACTATTGCTCCTTGTTCTGTCATCTGCCACCACTGAGAACAGCCTAGATCCATCCTCTTTGGAACCCCCCTTCAGATAGTTGAAGGCGGCTATCAAATCCCCCCTCACTCTTCTCTTCTGCAGACTAAATAAGCCCAGTTCCCTCAGACTCTCCTCATAAATCATCTGACCCAGCCCCCTGATGATTTTCGTTGCTCTCTGCTGGACTCTCTCCAATTTGTCCACATTTTTTCTTTAGTGGGGGGGCCCAAAACTGGACACATGACTTTATGAATAACATCTGTGCAAGGGCTTTCATCTACTAGTAGTTAATATACTGGAAACAGAATGAAACACTGGAAATATTAGGATGGTCAACAATTTTGCAACTAGAAAGGAAATCACTAATATTTAAGAGCGAATATTTTTAAATTAGAGTTGAGAGCAGTTCTAGAAGTGAACAACTTCAATACCAAACTAAGCGGAAATAACCACAGAAAAGATTTCAAGGGAATGATCCTTTTGATATGCTTCCAATCACATGAATATGATTATTTTGTGATCTAATATTTTTTCTTTTCTTCACATACCCTATGCACATGTTAATTGATTAATTATAATTTACTAGCATGTTCGTTATAAAGCCTCTGGCATAACAATGTTTTTCTTTGTTTTTACAGATTCTGTCAATAGTTCTTGCTTCCATCAGACTTATTTATCATCTTAGTCACACATTGGAGTGAGTCACTATAGACCAAATTTCTTTGTGCAGCTATATGCAGTGCATGCTAATTCAAAGCATTTTTCCATGTGAACAAAGTTAACTTTGGTAATGATTTATACTGTGCTATCTTCCAACCTCCACTGTGCTAAATCTGGCTTGTTGGCCTCGTCAAATACCAAATATTCCATCTGGATCTGCAGCACAGCTACTGCATGACTAGCTAGTCAGTATCCATCTGTATTGCTCACAACAGGGATTTTTGTGGAGTCCCATTCATTTCTCTGAGAAGCATGTTCTGAACAGCTCAGCTAATCAATCTGCTTCTTTGCTAGACTCCTAGACACATCAGGATTTTGGAAAATATCATTGTGGCCTAGTTCCAAAATCTCAGCCTGACATCACACGTTCTTGTGGTTGAGCCAGGAATTAGAATTTTCAAGATACTGTCCTGCTCTGCTCAGTTCAGGTAAAATTGCATCTCTAGTTCTCCCACTTCTTTGCCATTATCCTGCAGTATGTCAGACTTTGCCAAAACAAAACAAAAAAGTTTGCAACAACTCTTCAATGTCATTTTCCACAAGTATTTCCTCAATTACTCCATACTCCTAATTGCTACCTGCAGAACATTTCCTTGCTTCAGCAAGTCAAGATTCATACCAAAATGTTCAGTTAGGATAAAATTCACCTCTGGGTGGATGAACCCTACAAGGCTTATGTCCCACTTAAACTTTCAGAATAAGTATTAAATAGAACTTAAGTGGTCCATAGGCCTTGTACAAGACCTTGCTATAAATATTAGGCTGACAAGAACCTAGAAAGAAGTAAACCAGAGTCCTGGCATCAGGATAAGGAAGGCTATATAACAGAGTACTTCAGTTAAAGCTAGCCATCATCCAGATGCTCAAGTTTAATTTAAACTCACAGAAATCTTGACTTGTCGTTTACCTGAAAGTAGTAAAGCACCCTAGAGTGCAGTTAGAGAGATACTGATGGGGCTTTTGAATGATCCTACCTTGATGCTATAGAAGTGCATATATACACTTCCTAGAATTTATGGTAAAAATGCCCAGAATTTGTCTCACTGTGTTTTATTACACCTTGTAGCTAATGGAATGGGCAGAGTGGTTATCCAAGAATTGAATGTTAACACATTAAAACAATCTATAAATAATGGATATGTGAAAGCCAGCTAATTAGAAAGTGACAAAGCAGTCTGTTCAGTTTCAATAAATACCACATTCCTCTTAAGGAAGTTATATTCTTGGCAGATATTAAAAATGGCTGCAGATTTAAAAACTAGCCCTTTACATTGATTCCAGTGCATCAGATTTCAAACTTCACAAGGTTGAGAAATGCTGTCTGAACAATGAGAACGAATATGATGTTCATCATCACTTTTCAAAGCTGCCGGGACATGATCATTTTGATAGTTTATACTAATATTGTCTGAACCATAAGCAGAAATGGGAATCAGTTTTTGATTTTAAGTAATTGCATCCAAAGTTTCAGTTGCATCTTGAATATGTGGGTAGATACTGCCAGATGAATTAAATTAACTTTATCAGCAATTTCAGAACACTTCTGATGTGCTATGGAGTCTTGACATGGACATTGGCTATTACAAAATGGATGCGGGTGGAACAGATATTTCTTCACAAGAACCTGTACTGTTTGTATCCTTGAAAATGGCATAATATGGGTTTGTAATTTTTAATTTTACTAATTAGAACAAAATAAATATTACTGATAATTTTACACCATTCCAAATTGTGTTATGAACCCAGAAGACAATGTATTCTGTATTGTCACAGCTAATGGCATCATTTTATTAGGATTAATTGCTAAAATGTTAAAAATGCAGCGAGTTCAAGAAATGTCATTCTTAATATGTATTTTTTTGACAATGAATAGCATACCTTTAAACTTTACTGTAGTTTTTTTATGGCTGATAATTACATTTAATGAAGGGTAGATTGAAGGGTAGATGGGGGTTAGTTCACTCTCTGTTATAACAATAAAAAATGCAGATCTATGTGTAACCCACCAGAGAGTGGGTCTCTGACAAGTTCCCCCTCAGTGCCAAGCCACAAAGGATATGAGTTGCTACAGTGAGCAGCTACAGATGCTCGGCTCAAGCTGTACGAGCTTATGCTTTTAGGTTTGGAGGTCCCCACTTCGGTCCCCAAGATAGTGGCCATTCCATCTGTCTTTGTAAATTGTTTGTCTTCATTCAGCTAGATTTTCAAAGCCCAAGCAATGGAAGTTAGGAGCCTAAATACCTTTGAGGATCTGGACCTGAATACTTACAACCTTATAGAGACCATTAAAAACAAATAGGGAAGAAACAGTCAGAGGAGCAGACTACAGAAGATGGGTAGGAAGTCTGGCCCAGCACCTATTTGCCCCATATCATTGTCATCTGGTGTGCCAACTAGGGATGGGTTTGAAAACCTTTTATACACCTTCTTCCATTCCACCCAAGTACATCTGGAACCATATCTGATGTCTGAACACATTCATATTTCGGATTCCGGGAGACCAATTTTAGGGTTTCAGTTGACCATAATTACATTTCTGAGAGATAACCCAACCATTCGTATCAGTCCCATTCCCAATAGTTTTGATACATCAGTGCAGGTAGCACTTATTGCAAAAAGCCCCTCAGATGCTACCATCTGTTTGTTTGTGGTTCACCTGGTTATTACAAGATGCATTGCTAAATGTTATAATCTTATAAAGCACCTCAAGCACTTAACATTTTATAACCTTCAGTCAAGGCCTCACTCTAAGCCCTTAACTCTTAATGCTTAAGTCCTATAGCCAAGCCTATTTTCATACATATTTGGTTCTTCTGCTTGCTGTTACAGCTTCAATAACTTCCATTGTTATTTCTATAAGCATGCTCAGCAAATAGATTATACATTTACCCAAAAGTATAGACCTGCTAAAATCAGGTCAGGGGTCAACAGTCAACACCACTCATGTGTAATTGTATGTCTTGCTAACTGAAGGTTATTTTAAAAAAGGTTAATGGAAGTAATGCGAGTTTTATTAGATGATATTGGGTTGGTTTTGTGGTAGGATGGGTCTCTATATGTTTTTCCAGGTAAGTTTCCTGCATCCCTGATGGACTCAGCATAAGTAGCAATACCTTATTTTACTTTCCATCTGCTTTGTTGCAGACAAAGGCACAGGACCATAGATCACTTTCTTTACCTCTAATTTTCTGATTTAAAAAAATGATATATTTAATCTGAAATTCTTGAGATTCCAAGAATGGTTTGAAAGAGCTGCATCAAAGACTCTAAAGGGATCAAACCCAGCTGTACAATGATGGGACTCTTGTCGTATATATAATTATCGGGTCTATGCTCAACAAATTCATTGCCAGATAGGAGTGAAGGCTGGAGTTAGGCATGTAATACAGTATATTCCCTGCTAGCTAACGAGGCTGAGGGTTTCTGTTTCAGCCATACTATCATTTTTTAGGGGCCCAAACACGACTTATGAGTTTAGCTTTAGGCACACAGATGAAAATTTTGACCACTGTGGCCAATTTTTTTTTAAAGTGGTCACTGATTTTGGATGCCTCTGTGTGGAAGATCAATTTGAAGCATCGTGTAGTTCTGATTTGCAGAACTGCTGAGCACCTGCAGCTCCAATTCAAATCAGTGGAAGCCATGACTGCGTAGCATTTAAGCACATCCGTATATACCTTCATCTCTTGTACTGGACTAACATGAATGTATAGCCTGTATTTTCTATGCAAAATATTTAGTGCTTTCTCCTGTGTGGATGATGTTTTGTGCTAGCAGGGTGAGCTGAAAGCTATTTAGAATAGTAAATTTAGTGGAAAAGTGACAGCTCTGGTTCAGAGATCTCTGGCTGTTCATGCTAGTTTATGCTAAGCCCAATGAACAAGAATGATTTAATGGTGCTTAAAACTTTAATTAGGGTTCTAACCAATCTTTCGGCTTTCTATAATTTCCTTGTCTATATTATGAATGTCTGTTGGAAAGTCATAAATTAATACATCCAGGATAAACCATTTACTAATGCACAACTTTCAGAAAAGTAAACCAGAGAAGGATCTCTCTTACCCTGCTCACGCTCCATCAGTACTCTTACCTAACTCTTCAAATGATAGCTTTATGGTGGCATTGTCTGAGCATGGTTAATATATCTCGGTGCAATTAATATGACCCTAACTATGACAGAAGAATCGGAAGCACATTTCAGTTCAGAGATCACTCCAGTGCTTTAATTGCTTTGGCTGAAGTGCAGGGCACATGATGCTCCTTCCTGTACCTCACTACCTCATTTTACAGTTATCTACTCAAGTAATTCATTAACAAAACAATAACATAATTTATCAGTTTGATGCAGTAAGTAGCTTTCAAATAACTTTAGCTCCAGTGAGCATGACAAAAAGTTGAATGTTTTGTGGAATAGCGAGTCTTTCCTATATAGATGCTTTGGAATAATGATGATGATTGTTTATGTATTTGTAGGATATTTTTGTATTATCCTTTATGTCTCTAGCTAGTTTAATCTCATTTTGTGCCTTAGCCTTTCTAATTTTGTGTCAGGGCTGTCCTTACTTATACTCACTGCCAGCTGCTTATGGTCCCAATGGACCATCATAGCAGCCAGGAATAGCTGCAGCTCACTGGCACTAGGGCTACATTCCCTTTCCACTGACCATATGCCTTACATGTCCCCAGCCTCTACACAAGGGCTGTGAGTGGGTGTGGTTTTTAGAGCCTGTGTTTTTCAGAGATCCAGTTGGGTCTCTGCTGGCAACCCACCAGATTACTGTGAGGGGATCCAGCCACTGGGTCTAGATGTTTTAAGCTGCACTGGGGCTTAGGGTATGTCTACACTACGAAATTAGGTCGAATTTATAGAAGTCGGTTGTTTAGAAATCATTTTTATGCAGTCAATTGTGTCCCCACATAAATGCTCTAAGTGCATTAAGTCGGCGGACTCCGTCCACAGTACCGAGGCTAGCGTCGACTTCTGGAGCATTGCACTGTGGGTAGCTATCCCACAGTTCCCGCAGTCTCCGCCGCCCATTGGAATTCTGGGTTGAGATCTCAATGCCTGATGAGGCAAAAACAGTGTCGCGGGGGATTCTGGGTACATGTCCTGCCAGCAGTCCTATTGCACCATCTTGACGATGATGGCTAGCAATAGTAATGCAGCATTTTCTGCCAAGTACCCAGAAGATGCCGATGGCTATCAGTCATGCTGCACCGTCTGCTGCCAGCCTAAGATGTAAAAGATAGATGGACCAGATTTGTTCTGTATTCATTTGCTTCCCCCTCCCTCCATGAAATCGATGGCCTGCTAAACCCAGGGCTTTGAGTTCAATCTTTGGGGGGGCCATTCTGTGTGACAGTTGTTTGTGTTTCTCCCTGATGCACAGCTACCTTTGTTGATTTTAATTCCCTGTAAGCCATGTCGTCAGTCATCAGTCGCCCCTCCCTCCCTCCGTTTCGCAGCTTTTTTGAGCCCAGACGCCATAGCACTGGGATCATGGAGCCCGCTCAGATCACTGCGGCAATTATGAGCACTATGAACACCACGCGCATTATCCTGGAGTATATGCAGAGCCAGAACATGCCAGGAGGCGACTGCAGCGTGGCAACGAGAGTGATGAAGAAATAGACATGGACATAGACTCTCACAAAGTATGGGACCCAGCAATGTGCAAATCATGGTGTTAATGGGGCAGGTTCATGCCGTCGAACACCGATTCTGGGCCTGGGAAACAAGCACAGACTGGTGGGACTGCATAGTGTTGCAGGTGTGGGACGATTCCCAGTGGCTGTGAAACTTTCGCATGCGTAAGGGCACTTTCATGGAACTTTGTGAATTGCTTTCCCCTGCTCTGATGCACTAGAATACCAGGATGAGAGCAGCCCTCACAGTTGAGAAGAGAGTGGCGATAGCCCTGTAGAAGCTTGCAACACCAGACAGCTACCGGTCAGTCGGGAATCAATTTGGAGTGGGCAAATCTACTGTGGGGGCTGCTGTGATCCAAGTAGCCAATGCAATCAAAGAGCTGCTGATATCAAGGGTAGTGACATGCAGGTCATAGGGAATCCCATTGCAGCAAAGCCATCCACTAACTGTGGTGGGGTGATAGCCGGAACCCATATCCCTATCTTGTCACCGGAGCACCAAGCCAGCGAGTACATAAACCGAAAAAGGTACTTTTCAATGGTGCTGCAAGCCCTGGTGGATCACAAGGGATGTTTCACTAACATCAACGTGGGATGGCCGGGAAAGGTACATGATGCTCGCGTCTTCAGGAATTCTGGTCTGTTTCAAAAGCTGGAGGAAGGGAATTTCTTCCCGGACCAGAAAATAACCATTGGGGATGTTGAAATGCCTATAGTTATCCTTGGGGATCCAGCCTACCCCTTAATGCCATGGCTCATGAAGACGTACACAGGCAGCCTGGATAGTAGTCAGGACCTGTTCAACTATAGGCTGAGCAAGTGCAGAATGGTGGGAGAATGTGCATTTGGATGTTTAAAACCGCGCTGGCACAGTTTACTGACTCAGATAGACCTCAGCGAAACCAATATCCCCATTGTTACTGCTGCTTGCTGTGCGCTCCACAATATCTGTGAGAGTAAGGAGAAGACATTTATGGCGGGGTGGGAGGTTGAGGCAAATCGCCTGGCTGCTGATTACGCGCAGCCAGACACCAGGGCAATTAGAAGAGTACAACAGGGCTCGGTGCGCATCAGAGAAGCTTTGAAAACCAGTTTTGTGACTGGCCAGCCTACGATGTGAAACTTGTTTGTTTCTCCTTGATGAACCTCCCCCCTGGTTCACTCTACTTCCCTGTAAGCTAACCACCCTCCCCTCCCCCCTTCTAGTACCACTCGCAGAGGCAATAAAGTCATTGTTACTTCACATTCATGCATTCTTTATTAATTCATCACACAGATAGGGGAATAACTGCAAAGATAGCCCAGGAGGGGTGAGGGAGGAGGTAAGGAAAAGTTTTAAAGTGCAGTGTATTCTTGAACACTTATTGAAGGCCAGCCTTCTGATGCTTGGGCAATCCTCTGGGGTGGAGTGACTGGGTGGCCGGAGGCCTCCCCACCACGTTCTTGGGTGTCTGGGTGAGGAGGCTGCAGAACTTGGGAAGGAGGGCTGTTGGTTACACAGGGGCTGTAGCGGCGGTCTCTGCTCCTGCTGCCTTTCCTGCAGCTCAACCATACGCTGGAGCATATCAGTTTGATGCTCCAGCAGCCGGAGCATCGACTCTTGCCTTCTGTAGGCAAGCTGACACCACCTATCCTCTTCAACCTGCCACTTGCTCTCTTCAGCCCGCAATTCAGCCCGCCACCTCTCCTCTCGTTCATATTGTGCTTTTTTGCACTCTGACTTGTCTGCCTCCACACATTCTGCTGTGCTCTGTCAGCGTGGGAGGACATCTGGAGCGCCGAGAACATATCATCCCAAGTCCGCCGTTTTCTCCTTCTAATCTTTTGCTAGCCTCTGTGAAGGAGAAACATTTGCGGCTGGTGGAGGAAAAGGGAGAGGTGATTAAAAAGACACATTTTAGAGAACAATGGGTACACTCTTTCATGTTAAATTTTGCTGTTCAGATTACACAGCACATGTGCTTTCGGTACAAGGTTGCATTTTTCCTCTTGTATTTAGGGCCTGCCGGTTTGGTGTGAGAGATTACTCACGCAGTGCCAGGCAACAGAATTCGGCTTGCAGGCAGCCATGGTAAGCCACAGTCTTTTGGCTTTTTTAACCTTCATAACACACACAAACCCAACTAACCCCCTCCCCCCCAATTCTCTGGGATGATCACTTCACCCCTCCCCCCCACCGCGTGGCTAACAGCGGGGAATATTTCTGTTCAGCCGAGCAGGAATGGGCACCTCTGAATGTCCCTTAATAAAATCACCCCATGTCAACCAGGTGACCGTGAATGATATCACTCTCCTGAGGATAACAAAGAGAGATAAGGAATGGATGTTGTCTGCATGCCAGCAAACATCGGGACCATACGCTGTTATGCTTTGTTATGCAATGATTCCAGACTACATGCTACTGGCCTGGCGTGGTAAAGTGTCCTACCATGGCGGACAGGATAAGGCAGCCCTCCCCAGAAACCTTTTGCAAAGGCTTTGGAAGTACATGAAGGAAAGCTTTCTGGAGATGTCCCTAGAGGATTTCTGCTCCATCCCCATACACGTTAACAGACTTTTCCAGTAGCTGTACTGGCCGCAATTGCCAGGGCAAATTAATCATTAATCATTAAACACGCTTGCTTTTAAACCATGTGTAATATTTACAAAGGTACACTCACCAGAGGTCCCTTGTGTGCCCTCAGGGTCTGGGAGCACGCCTTGGATGAGTTTGAGGGTTACTGGTTCCAGGTCCAGGGTGATAAACATACCCTAGCTGTTGGGGAAACCGGTTTCTCCGCTTCCTTGCTGTGAGCTATCATCATCTTCCTCATCCCCCAAACCCGCTTCCATGTTGCATGATTCTCCATTGATGGAGTCAAAGCACAGGGTTAGGGTGGTGGTGGCTGCACCCCCTAGCATGGCATGCAGCTCCATGCAGAAGCAGCATGTCTGCGGCTCTGCCCTGGACCTTCCGTTTGCCTCTCTGGCTTTGTGGTAGGCTTGCCTTAGCTCCTTAATTTTCACACAGCACTGCTGTGCGGCACTTCTGTGCGTCACTGTTATGGCCTCTGTCCTTCATGCCCTTTGAGACTTTTTCTAATGTTTTGGCATTTCGTTTACTGCAACAGAGTTCAGCTAGCACTGATTCGTCTCCCCATATGGCGAGCAGATCCCGTACCTCCCGTTCGGTCCATGCTGGAGCTCTTTTGCGATCCTGGGACTCCATCATGGTTACCTGTGTTGATGAGCTCTGCGTAGTCATCACCTGTTCTCTCCACGCTGGGCAAACAGGAAATGAAATTCAAAAGTTAGCAGGGCTTTTCCTGTCTGCCCCGGTCAGTGCATCTGAGTTGAGAGCGGTCACAATGAAGCACTGTGAGATAGCTCCTGGAGGCCAATACCGTCGAATTCTGTCCACACTACCCCAAAGCCGACCCGGAAAGGCCGATTTCAGTGATAATCCCCTCGTCGGAGGTGGAGTAAAGAAATCGGTTTAAAGGGCCCTTTAAGTCGAAAAAAAGGGCTTCGTCGTGTGGACGTGTCCAGGCTTAATTCGATTTAACGCTGCTAAATTCGACCTAAACTCATAGTGTAGACCAGGCCTTAGAAGGCTGCAGCACTTTTTCATCCCTTGGTTTCTCTGGCATATTTCCTGGGATTTCCTGACTCTGTCGCTTATCTCTTCCTGAGCACCCCTCAGTCCTCCTGCCTTACGCCAGTGTCTCTCAGCCTTTCCAGACTACTGTACCTCTTTCAGGAGTCTGATTGGTCTTGCATACCCCCAAGTTTCACCTCACGTCAAAACTACTTGCTTACAAAGGGGTCACAACACACTATTACTGAAAAATTGCTTACATTCTCATTTTTACCATACAATTATAAAATACATCAATTGGAATATAAATATTGTACTCACATTTCAGTGTATAGTACATAGAACAGCATAAACACATCATTGTCTGTATGAAATTTTAGTTTGTATGGACTTCGCTAGTGCTTTTTATGTAGTCTGTTGTAAATATCTAGGCAAATATCTAGATGAGTTGATGTACTCCCAGAAGACCTTTTTGTACCCCCAGGTGTACACATACCCCTGGTTGAGAACCAATGTCTTAGGCCACCAACATCAGTACTGACTCCCAAGATCTCCAGAAGATTGAACAAACACTCTTCCAGAACTGCACCGCAAGTGTGAGCCTTCTGGTTTACCAGTTAACTCTCTCAGAAGACCCAAAGTATTTGTAAAGCCTATAAGACAAAACAGAAACTTTACCCAAAATCTAACACGTTATTGCTTTCACTCAACATATAAAACACAAGACACTCCACATCACAGAACACAGCAAACATCCTAACTTCAGAGCCCCTCACTAGCTCATCCTTCACTTGGGAGACCTTGAAGACCATCTGTGTCCAGGTGGGTCCCCTGCCTCATGCAGGTCCCAACATATTGGGTTGCTACTCTCTCCTCCTGAGCTTGGAGAAAAATGGTCCCTAAAAGAACAGTTCCTGTCCTGTTTATAACTTTTTGCCTCCTCCGGCAGGTGACATCCTCGAGCGATCACAGGTGATTCTGGTGCCGAGGTGATCTCTCCCCAGCTGAACCAGTTCTCCAGGTTGGGAGCTGTCAAGGCTGAGTCCCCACTCTGGCACTTCGAGTGCAGAAGGTGGGGGACCACAAGGACTCTAAAAATTAATACTTGCCACTCCAGGCTTGTATTAAACTCCCAAGGTTACAGCTTTTCTCTGACCTTGGATTGATAGATGCTGCCACCACCAAAGTGCAAAACCCCCTTGAGAGACAAGGAAGGCTCACTTGGGAATTCCTTCTTGTGGGGTACCCTCAAGCCCTTTCACTCCCCCCTTCGGAGAAGAGCTGAGAAAGAAAAGAAGAACATCAGCTGTTGCCACCAGCCAATTAAAAAAAACATGTGCACAAACCTCTTAAGACACAGAACTTCAATCCTGTTCTTAAAAAAGGTAAATTTTATTAAAAGAAAAAAAAGAAAGAAAATAATCTGGAAACTCAGGCTATTGCTAGATTTTAAAGGCACAAATACAAGGATTAAGCACCAAAAATAACTTTCTTAAGGTCCAGCTTAAAGTTACAAGTGAAACAAAAGCACCTGGGTTAGCATAAAGGAATCCACAAACCATAAAGAAATAAAAGGGATAAACCTAATCGCGTCTTCCTAGACGTTTCCTAATCTACTTACATACCTGGGGTTTTAAATGAGTAGGTATGAGACTGATGACTTTTTCATACCTGGTGCAAGCTTTTCACCATTGCTGCTCTGTCCCCCTCTTCCCGGGAGAACCGCCAGACAGACAGACAAAGGAGAAGGTTTTTTTCCCCTCAGTATTAAAAAGTTCTAGACCTCCCATTGACTCTTTTGATCAGGTACCTTCTCACTTCCTTTTACCTATGCATAGCAGTGAGACTTTTTAACCCTTTACAGGTAAAGCAAGTAGAGAACAGCTACCAAAAGGGATGTTATAGCTAACTGGCTGGCTGGGTGTCCATAAAAGGGAGCTATCCCCCCACTTCATTTTTCACAGGAGCCAATCTATTATTAATAACTATGCCATTTTGATGGGAGAACACAATGTCAACAACCCTCTTTCTTTATTGTTTTGCCACCAGCCTTTGGCATTTCAACCCAGTATGGAGGCAAACAGACAACAGAGAAGGTGAAAAGCTGCATCTTCAAAATGGAGTTTGTAGCTTAGTAAAGAGACAGGCAATTCATAACCTTTCATGAATTTTATAAACTGTACAGATTCCTCAAACCATCACATATCCAAGAAGAATTCCCCAGTGGTTTGAGCCATGGGCTTTACTTTCTTTTGACATCAGCAAAGCCAGTGTAAAGGAAATGTAGCAAAACAATGGCCTGCTTGCCATAGTGTCAGTGTCTTTTGTTTGTGGGTGTACATGGCGAGAGGCTTTTAGTAGCTAACTCACGTAGGGTAGTTTGTTTAGATGAGCAGCCTGCAATGGAACTGGAATATGGATAAGAAAGAGACAGTGTGATTTTATGGAAAGATGGAGGTTAAGGAAATGTGTCCTATTCCTGGCAGACAGAACACTGGACTGGGACTATGGAGATCTGGACCCTATTCCTGGCTCTGCCACTGGCCTGCTGGGTGACTTTGAACATGTCATTTCCCATTCCTCAATCTATAAAATCAGCATAAGGATTCTAATCCTCTCTGCAAAGTGAGATCTGAGATCTACTGAAGAAAATCTACATAAGAGCTAAGTATTATTATTTAATAGCATAAAACTGGTGCTGCTTTTTGAAACATTCTCACAGTCCACACAACTTGTTTTCTAACATGCCACCATTTGTCAATAAGGCAATCAAGAGAAACAAGGGGCTGTGTGAAGGACGTATGATATTCAATCAATAATTTGCATTTGTCATCTAACATTTTGAGTAATTTTTCCCCTTTAAACATTCTGAAAATTGGGAATCACATTTTATTTGAGTGAATGTAGTACTTTCAGTATGCTCTCTCTTCTGAGTCTCAAGAGATAGCATTTGTCACATGTTTCAGTGGTTGCTATAATAAATATTCATTTTATTTAAGTCATCCTCTGTTTCTCTCCCCATTTATTTATTTATTTTTGCAATGCAAAGTAAATAGTCACCGATTACCTCTGTTAATAAGCACAATGTGAAATAGGGTTGAGACTAAGCAGCTTTGACCTGCACACCTTATACAAGATATCAAGTTAGGATCCTTTTAAATTTACGTTGACTATCAACTCAATATAGTCATGTTTTGGTTTCTTTCCAAAAAGACAGCATTGATGGGGGTGGTAGTGTATGGCAAATGTACGTCGAAATTCAGGAGGCAAAGACTAAAACAACTCAAATGTGTTCACAGCTACACATTTTAGTGCGAATAAAATGGTAACCCCCAATGACTTTTGTCAATTTGCTGTTCACAGTATTTACATGACAAATCTCTTCCCCCACAAAAGAAAAATATATACATCTAAAAATAAAAATTGTGTGTTGTAAGAAGCTCACAATTTCCTCCTGCTGAAGATGAAAGTCTATTGAGGGGAGAGAAAGAGTGGCAGCTAGAGAGGCAATGGCAGAATAAAAGGAGAGGAGAGGAAAGAAGCAGCATGAGGCATAGTATCAGAAGGATGAGAGAAGCTTTGCTTGCTTGCTAAGAAGGAGTGCAATACTAACCAAGCAGAATCAGATTACAATATGACCCTGAAGTCTTTCCGAGCAAGAGGATCCTTTCTGAGGGGTAGCTTTTAAGCCTCCTCTCTCACCTTATCAATTACAGACTCTGCAGAGCTGGGCTCCACAAGCCTCTTCCTAGCAGTAGGAAGCAGACTCCTCTCATGGGAAGGACCTGTAACCTCCTCACAAATAGCAGCAGGCAGAAGCTAATGCAGTGTGGAGTCCTGCACCCTCCTTGTTGACTGCGGCTAGGTCTTCACTTAAATCTTATGCAGTTCTGAAGCTTTCCTGTTAGAGGCACTGCTAAGTTCATGGCACATCTTGGGACTACAAATACTTTAAGGGAAAGGGCATGCCTGGGGCCACTAATGAGCAACTCTCTAGAGGTAAATGAGCAGAAATAGGCCTGGCAGTCAGACTGTATGACCTTGCAGTGGAGAAGGAGGGGATGTGAACTTGTGCAAAGTTATATCAAATCTAAAAGTGATTAGGGGAAGAGTAAAGGCTTGGATCTCTTCTTGTTCAGTCTGAGCTGGTTCTCCCTTCCCTCTTCCTCGTTACTATAAACAGAGAGAAAGAACTTTTTAAAAGATTACCTTAAATAAATATTTGCTACATTTTCATATTTTCATTTCCTTAAATAAGGGGAATGAGTGAATAATTTACAAAACTCTCAGAGGTGCTTTGAGATGCACACAACTTCTAACTTACTATAACAATGACATGCTGCTAAGAAAGAACAGAACAGGTTATCTTTTTCTTGCCATCTCCTTAAAACTACTTATTCCCATATTGACCCCAGACACAGAAGAGTTGGGGGGGGGGAAGTAGATCCAGACTGATTTTTTTATCAGCAGAGCCATTCATTAAATTTCCCCGCATCTCAAGTTATAGTCATTGACAGGGTAGAAGGAAAATTTTATAGGCAAAGAAATTTCATTGTCAAAACTAACTTGAGGGCTAGTTATTTTGTATCATTTTCCATTTTCAAAGCAGTCTGTTTTCTCATTGCAATCTGAATATTGCAAACAGACACAAAAACTGATGTATTGCAGCCACTGACGATACTTTTGTAAGTGTTTTTTTTCCAATCACAATGAGTCTTGGTGGAATTTTAACACCTGTTGTCTCATACCTTTGTCTTACTCTCCAAAAGTTTTGTAACTAGACTGATTACAGAATTGATCTGAACTTGATGGGGAGGATGGCAGTCAGGAAGGATATGATTTGAGTCCAGCAAACAAGTGATAAAACCATTCTACTCGTTGCTGCTGCTGCTATTTTTGAAGGTCTATATTGGAATCATCAAGTTAAAAACTAAATCCAACACACTAGTTTTAACACAAATGTTAAGACAGCTACCTCATTTGCCATAACTCACTGGTATCTCAGCCATGTTGTACATTTTGTACTTTTGATGCTACCTGTATACATTACAAACATAAAAGCAAATATATTAAAATTGAATGTTACTAAGTAAAGGAATTTCTAAACTATTCAGTATTTTTGATGTTACCCATAAGCATGTAATAGAATTAATGAACAAATTAAAATGTAAGGCAACCCCAAAAAATGAAAATAGAAAATACTACATATTTATAAGATTGCCAACTCATCAGAGAGGAAACACCATTATCTTCTGCAATTTTTGGACTTTAATGTGCTTGATAGGCCAACCTTAATGTCCATTCTGTCTGTTCAGGTATTTACATAGCATTTGAGCATATCCAAAATAGTTAAAAACAGAAATAGTAATAATATCTTTGTTTCTCTCTTCCTTCCTTCACAGCTTGTAGGAGGATGCTAGTGTTTTACATTAAAATAACATAAAAAAGGAAAAGAGTAAAGATGTATCTAAGGCCATGTCTACACTACCACTTATGTTGACAAATCTTATGTCACTCAGGGGTATGAAAAAAACACCCTCCTGAGCAACGTAAGTTTCACCAGCATAAGTGGTAGTGTACACAGCACTATGTTGGCAGGAGAGCTCATTGGAGGTGGTTTAATTATGTTGACAGGATTGCTCTATCATGTTGGGATAGAGCGACAACACGAGAGATCTTACAGCGGCGCAACTGCATCGGTACAGCTGTGCCGCTGGCAGGTCTCCAGTGTAGACACAGCCTAAATCACGTAGACTGCTTTGAAAAGCCCAGCTACAACATTTTAAAAAGAGGACCTGATTTTCAAGATGCTAACTTCAGCTAAGAGTACTAATCTGCCATTGAAGTCAGTGGAAGTTCCGAGGGCTCATCACCTCTGAAAATCAGGTGAAAAGTGATACTATTACTAAAATTAAAGTCTAAATTACAAAGCGATTAACATGTATAGTGGGAGGGCAAGAAGATAAAATTGTTTTCAAATAATTATCTATATTTTGAGAATTAAGGTTCAGTCCTAATACAGCCATTTTTTTTATAAGATTGTCATTTTGTCTTAATGGTATTTACTTATATCTCATTTTTTCTAGCATCCAGTATTAAAGCTTTCAAGTTTTCCTAATGGAAGACTTAACCTAAATCTTGTGATTTGAGCCAGAATCCATATTAATGTATCATTCATTATGAAATCCTAATAGAAAAACAGTATGAATAAGTAACACATTTGTTTTCTGATAGCACTACTTAAATGGTAAGAAGGAAAATAATTGTGTTTGATCACAAAGGAACATTTCCCAGTACAAATAAAATAATTACATGATCAACAGCAACCAGTGAGGTATTAAATATAGGATAAATTGTAAACTGGCCAATTTACAATGTGATAACTTTAATATATTATCCTCCACACTTGCTTACACACAAGACTTTAGTCCACTTAGAAGAGGACATGAAATTTTGTGATGAACTCAGTATAACCACCGATATAGTACAGAAAGACTTTAAAGCCAAATATCAAGTAGTGGTGTTTAGAAACTAAAGCAAATTTAACATAGGTAGCTAGAGAAACTGGCAGGCAGCAGGGTTACAAGAAACTCTTATTACTGCAGAAGGATTGCTTCTACTTGGGAGTATGCAGGAGCTGAAGACAATCAGGTTGGTTTCCTCTCTCATGTCAGTTATACACTAGTTACTGTAGTTGACAGGCCCAAAGTCTGCTGCTATCCAAGGGTACTACAAGTAAGAACTCTTAGCAAGATATTTAAATAGTTAGGAATTCGTAAAGGCATGGTTCACTATTTGCTATACTAGTCACTTGTCCAACAAAGACACTCACAAAGTTGCCAGCAAGAAACGAGCTTCTTTGTTTTCTTAATCAAAGAAACTATGTATCTTTTTACCACAATGAACAGAGACTTATCCAAGAGTTTTCACTGATGTCTTAGGGTATCATCATATGTCATAGGCCCCTATACATGGTACCGAAAGACAGTTCATCTCCAAATTTTATTTATTTTGGGTATTTATGGAACAAAAGATAAGGAAAGGATTATTTAATTCTTGGTCTACCGCGTCATAAGCTGGACGCACATAAGAACAGCCATACTGGGTCAGACCAACCGTTCATCTAGCCCATCATCAGGTCTTCTGACAGTGGCCAATGCCAGATGCTTCAGATGGAATGAACAAAAAAGGACAATTATCAAGTGATCCATTCCTTGTTGTTCAGTCCCAGCATCTGGCAGTCAGAGGCTTAGGGATACCCAGAGCAGGGGTTGCATCCCTAACCATCTTGGCTAACAGCCACTGATTGACCAGTGATCCATAAGATGGATCTATCCTCCATTGGAAGATACAATCTCAGCTGTTCTGAAGGCTGCAGCTAAAATGAAGGTGATAGCAACACTGAGTCCTTCAGCTAAATACTATGCAGTACTGATGAGCTCTGAAATGAAGATCCTCGGCAGCAAATACAGAAGTCTCCATTGGTGATGTGGTATATTGAAAACTGTTACAATTTCAAGCTCTCTTTTAAACCTTAAGGGATTTCCTAGTCCTGCTTGCAGGCCAGGAAGTTCTGTAGGGAAGAGTGTAATCAGAGTCAGCCTGCAAAGAGCCAACCTACAGCAAAGTGAGGTGACTTGTGCCTCTCTGTTTTAAAGGGGGCATTTTGCTTTGTTATCTCTATTCTTGTGTGGTATTCTGCATTCTAAGAAACAGAGAAATGTCATGTTGCAGTCTTCCAGCAAGAGCATTTTATGTTTTTTATCTAACTTCTCCCTTTGTATGTCATGAAACATAACACCAATTGTTGCAAAATAATGGACTTTCATGGGAATGTGGAAGACCACTCTTTCGGGGTGAAATAACAAGAGAAGAGAAGCAAAGCAATACAATTATTCTAATAAATAAAACCTACAAAGCAAATTAACAAACATTTGTATCAAGTTTATTATTTTAGTGAGGTTTTAAACCATTAATGTCATAACCAGTAAACAGATTTCATTATGTTTAGCATTAACATATTATGAAATAACTTGTAACTTTTATAATATTTTATATTCATAAACAATACCCATTAGTTAATTTTCAAGATCACAACGTATCAGTCATACTGGCTATCTTGAATGGAATTTAAATACAACTCCAAAAGACATAATAAGGACTCGTATATTTTACTTCTTTTAATGTTGATGCTTTCTCTATTACACTTAATGAAAACATTCAATTAAGCAAAAATTTGCCAGAACAGAAAATGTCACTGGAAAGTAATGATATTAATGAATTAATTTACTGAGAAATGCAAAGACATTAGCTCATGAATCTCTTAAAATTACCAAAGACTAAATAATATCATTAATGGATTATTATTCTTTTTTGGGGATTGTTATTATGAATATTTTTCCTTAAATAAATTATAACTGAACTGTTAATATGTGGATGAGTTGCTTGGTTGGTTTTAAGCCTTTTGTGAATATAGAGGTTATGAAAGATACAGCTGTCTGATCCTTCCTGGAAATCTATCACAACCCTTATTGAAGCTATGGGGAACCCTTACTGATGGAAGACTAGAACCCATCAGAATATGAAGTAATTCAGCCTTTTAGTTCTGTATAGTTGTCTGATTGACTTAGCCAAGGATAACCTGGAGTCAAGGGTTATACTAGCACAATACAGCACAGAAGAGCTTGTGCAATTTAGCAGTAGGAGTTTCCAAAGTGCTTAGCGTTGGTTTCTGTTGACTTCAAACAAGAGCCATGTTAGGGCTGATACCAGATACTTCGGAAAATCCAACCCCTGAAGTTCAATAAAAACCATCAGATTTAGCTGAATATCATCAGTCCAGATTTTAATCTAAGACACAGAATATGCCATGCTGAGTATCTTTTAAGAAGGGGAGGGGGGGAATGGGAGAGTGGAGAACCAAACCAAAAACATGCCACAGTGTTTACAATTACACATAGTATATTTTCAAGGTATGCTACAGCACGTAATCTGAAGCCCCATATCCTAGCAACTGCACATGCACAACTCCCATTGGCTTCCAATGGCAGTTGTGTGCATGCCACTGATGAGATAATCAGGCCTATGAGGTTATTTTCAATGTGCCTTGTGCTTTTTCTATTAGGTACAGAGACCTTTATCTTTTTATCTGTCTTGTCTATTTAGATTCCAAGTTTTTTGGTACAGGGGTTGTTTTCACTCAGTTTGTATGGCATAGTGGGGTCTTGATCTTCACTGGGACCTCTTGGAGCTATCATAAAAAAAAAAAATTCTGTAGGTGACAGAGGACTTGGAAGTACACCTTATGATAAGTGTTCATGCTTGCTTGTCTGTGCCCAGCCAAATGTGCTAGCCAATGAAGTGGGAGCATGGGCACACCTTTTAACTTCACCTCTAACTGGATATAATGCTGTCCTTGGGGGCCAAAAAATCTTACCGCATTATAGGTGAAACTGCGTTATATTGAACTTGCTTTGCACTCCACCGGAGTGCGCAGCCCCAACCCCATGGAGCACTGCTTTACCGTGTTATATCCGAATTCGTGTTATATTAGGTCGCGTTATATCGAGGTAGTGATGTACCTCTCCCTACCCACTTTGTGAGTGTCTGGCAACTGGATATGCAGGGCACATGTAGCTCTTATGCTTAGAGTGAGCAGGACCTGGAATTTTGCCCAGCTACTGTACATGGGGCACAAGGGGCCCTTTGATTTCCTCTCCAGTGCACATCCGGCCCTTAGTTGTTTGTCAGTTGTTTGAGATTCCTAAGAATTAAGTTGCTGTAAAAGTATACATCAGTATTACAAATCTGTTATTTTTTTAAAGTCTAAATGTATTAAAAGCTCCCAGTAATGTGCAATGTATTAAAAGTCTTCTGCACAAGTAACTTAAGCACTATGGGTAATGCAGAGTTCTTCTGAGATTGACCTTTTAAGCTCTTCACAGTGATTTAAAATTGTTTATCCAATTAATATTTTTGGCATGTGTGTCTATGAGTTCAAGGAAAGTACATCTGATGCTACCAATTATTTCTATTGAATAGTCCTATCCTAACCCATCTCCTAGAACTGGAAGGGACCTTGAAAGGTCATCGAGTCCAGCCCCCTGCCTTCACTAGCAGGACCACGTACTGATTTTGCCCCACATCCCTAAGTGGCCCCCTCAAGGATTGAACTCACAACCCTGGGTTTAGTAGGCCAATGCTCAAACCACTGAGTTATCCCTCCCCCCTGGCTCTTGTATTATCAGATACCTAAAAGGACATAAAAGGGATGTCAACATATTTAGGCTGCTTAATTTTTCTAAATTTTCAGAAGCATGTTTGCATATATATGCTTTTGAACTGATGAAGCCTAAATCAGCAAACAAATGCATCAGACTTTTGAAATGCACAGGTTCAACAGATTTTTGGCTGAAATGGGTCATGATTTGCCCAAATTCCACTCATGATTGTGTTTAATTTTGTACAGGAAAAGAAAAATAAAGAAAATGGAACACTGAAAAATACTTATTCCTCCAGTTCATTGAGTGCTTCCCAGTACATTGATTTGTCACTACCAAGCTATTTTAGTGCACATGTTGCTTGAATGCTTTTCAAAATGTGGTTAATAAATGTGTCATTATGCAAATGTTTACTATTATTGTTACAGACTGAATTTGTCTCAATTATGTTGCTTCTCTCCCAACTGCTTGCAAAAATACATACGCTATCCATCTGCTTAATAGCTGACTAATGTCACAATGGTGTTTTGTGTTGATAGTGGTACAATAGGTGTCTCTGGTTACACTGGTCTACAATTTTTGAGAAGTCGTCTGCTTCAGAGATAAAATGTGCTATTTATTATGTATTTTGATGTGCTGAATTCAAATATGACAATTAAAACAACTGAGTGGCTACGTTTCTAAGATATTTAAGTTTTTACATTTTATGTCTATGTATATTGTGTAGATAGAGTTTTAATCATAAATTGTAAACCTAGATCTTGTCATGTGTTTATGGTTGCTTTACATGATAATATTTCACCTGTCCTGTTTATGTAATACTTTAAAAATCAGCAAAAGGGTTATATTTATATATAAATATAAATATAAATATAAATATAAATATAAAGAAATAAATAAAATTTATTATGAAACAAAAGGCAAAAAAATATTATGTACATAGTTTAGTCCTATTCAGTGTCTACTCGGTGCTTCTTGGCTTGTCTCTTGTATTCATTAAATGAAGCATCTCCTGTCACCGTCCAGCAATAGCGTGCAAGCACTGATGGGCTCCATTTGCCCTGATAGCGTTTCTCCATTGTTGCAATGTCCTGATGAAATCGCTCGCCGTGCTCGTCGCTCACTGCTCCACAGTTCGGTGGAAAAAAATCTAGATGAGAGTGCAAATAATGTCTCTTTAGTGACATGTTGCAACCAAGGCTTTTGTATGCCTTGAGGAGGTTTTCCACCGACAACCTGTAGTTGTCTGCCTTGTTGTTTCTGAGAAAATTTATTGCCACTAACTGGAAGGCTTTCCATGCCGTCTTTTCCTTGCCACGCAGTGCATGGTCAAATGCATCATCTCGAAGAAGTTCACGAATCTGAGGACCAACAAAGACACCTTCCTTTATCTTAGCTTCACTTAACCTTGGAAATTTTCCATGGAGGTACTTGAAAGCTGCTTGTGTTTTGTCAATGTCCTTGACAAAGTTCTTCATCAGACCCAGCTTGATGTGTAAGGGTGGTAACAAAATCTTCCTTGATTCAACAAGTGGTGGATGCTGAACACTTTTCCTCCCAGGCTCCAATGACTGTCGGAGTAGCCAATCTTTCGTGATGTAGTGGGAATCTCTTGCACGACTATCCCATTTGCAGAGAAAACAGCAGTACTTTGTGTATCCAGTCTGCAGACCAAGCAAGAGAGCAACAACCTTCAAATCTCCACAAAGCTGCCACTGATGTTGGTCATAGTTTATGCATCTCAAAAGTTGTTTCATGTTGTCATAGGTTTCCTTCATATGGACTCCATGACCAACTGGAATTGATGGCAAAACATTGCCATTATGCAGTAAAACAGCTTTAAGACTAGTCTTGGATGAATCAATGAACAGTCTCCACTCATCTGGATCGTGAACGATGTTGAGGGCTGCCATCACACCATCGATGTTGTTGCAGGCTACAAGATCACCTTCCATGAAGAAGAATGGGACAAGATCCTTTTGACGGTCACGGAACATGGAAACCCTAACATCACCTGCCAGGAGATTCCACTGCTGTAGTCTAGAGCCCAACAGCTCTGCCTTACTCTTGGGTAGTTCCAAATCCCTGACAAGGTCATTCAGTTCACCTTGTGTTATGAGGTGTGGTTCAGAGGAGGAGGATGGGAGAAAATGTGGGTCCTGTGACACTGATGGTTCAGGACCAGAAGTTTCATCCTCTTCCTCGTCTGACTCAAGTGAGAATGATTCTGGTGCATCAGGAACCGGCAGTCCTTCTCCATGGGCTACTGGGCGTATAGCTGATGGAATGTTTGGATAATGCACAGTCCACTTTTTCTTCTTTGACACACCTTTCCCAACTGGAGGCACCATGCAGAAGTAACAATTGCTGGTATGATCTGTTGGCTCTCTCCAAATCATTGGCACTGCAAAAGGCATAGATTTCCTTTTCCTGTTCAACCACTGGTGAAGATTTGTTGCACAAGTGTTGCAGCATATGTGTGGGGCCCACCTCTTGTCCTGATCTCCAATTTTGCAGCCAAAATGAAGGTGATAGACTGTCTTAACCAGAGTGGTTATACTGCACTTTTGTGATGCAAAGGTCATGTCACCACAAACATAGCAGAAGTTATCTGCACTGTTCACACAAGTACGAGGCATCTCTGCTCACTTTGGCTAAACAGAAATGTATGATTTCTAGAGCTGATATAGGGCAATTTGTTCAGCAGAGTGATGTAAGCTTCGTTATGATTGCATCATCCGTGACTTCTAGGAATAACATGATGCAATTCATATCATGTATGACACAATACCAGCTTCAGATTGCATCATTCATTGTTTTGCCTAAAAAGCAAGTACTGTCCAAACCCAGTCATAGATTTATTCATCGATCCAGTCAAAGATGTATTTTAGTCATTTCTGGTTTAAATTGAGATCCCTTCCCTTTATAACTCACTTATCCTCCACCATTCCCAAGTCAAGGGTCGTATATACTGACCCAATAGCATATCTTGAAAACTAGAGCTAATCAACAATTTGAAGCATCATTTTTGTTCTCAGTGACCCAGAATTAGTGAAGTTTACTACATTTATTTCAGAAGCATTTTGGCTGTAGAGCAGTGTTATTATTTCTGTTTCCTTTGGGTACTGAAACAATTTTTCTATGAAGTTGTGACAAAGTGGGAATGTTCTTAATATTTTCTCTGTGTGTACCTTAGTTTTCCCTATGTGTTACTTATTCAGGTATCTAGGTGATGGGGGAAAGGGTGTGTGATCATTGCAGAGACCCGTAGAGGGCAGGTGTGACTGCCAACTGACTGCTTGGGCACAGAGAATTGCTGACCGTCTGTATCTTGGCAATTGATATCTGGGGCCCATCTCCTGCAAGAATCAGCAGGAGATGCTGGAGAACAAAGGGAAAGGTGCAGACTAGGTAACCCTTTTGCCTGGGAAAGGGACAAAGGACAGCAGAGGAGTAAAAGGGGTGTCTGAGCTGAGCTGCTGGAAGCAAGTCAGTCTCCCGATTTGGGACTCAAGAGGGAGGGCCCAGGGCATGGAGGGGGAGCATGCTCCAGTCCTGTTTAAACGTGAGGTGCCAGTTCTGTAATGTCCCTTGTAAACAAGTGGCCTCCTCCCAGACACCCCCTTATGGTAGCCCTGCAAGTGGTCCCTCATGGGTTACCTAAAGGACTCTACTTAAACGAGATCCCTGCTGGGGCCACTTTATTGCAAAAAAACTAATGCAAATAGTCTAACACAAAAGTTCCAGAACCTAGTCCATATCACTGCAATGTATATAGTCCTTGTTCTCACCATATCCCAGCCTAGCTTCCATCAAAGCTAGGCTCCTTATCTGTCCTCCACCGTGTCCCTCTGCCAGGATGGCCCTGACAGTCCTTCTGGGGTGCAACCCTGCTCTTCCCATCAGGAACTCCACTGCCTCTTTGTTGGGATCATCCTCGACAGGGGAGCATCCCCCACTATCCTGGCCCTCTGATTGTTTCTCTGGGTCTGGGTCTCTAGCAAGGAGACATCAATGCGTAAGGCCCTCCACTGCTATCCCTTCTTTCTGCCATCTCTGGCCCTTGATTCCAGCTCTCTGGCTTAAAGCTGGCAAGTATCTCCCTCTCTGCTGCTGCTCCTCCTACCTGCAGCCCTCTTTAGCCCTTGGTCTCTACCTTGGGGACGCAAGCCAGGAAACCCCTTGTATGGCTCCCCTGCCTTCTTCAGCCATTTTTATTTTTCCCTTGTGGGCTTGGTAAAAAAAATTACTTTAATTTTAAAATTACCTGGTTTACCAGAGTTCTTTTCATAATCTCTTACTCCTTTACAATGACACACTGATGTCTCTCAAGCACTTCATGTACTTAGTGGGAAGCAATGTCCAAATTAAGACTGACAAAAGAAAATCGGCTACCTGATAGCTGGAACTAGCCAGTAGAGCCCTGCATTGGGACTATTGTTGGATCCCACTCACACTATTTTGGCAGCGGGTTCCTGAGGACCTGTGAGATCCCAGTCTCACAGCAGGGCTCTACTAGCCAGCCAATGAAAATAAGCATCCTCTTTCTTGAATTCCCCTATGGAACAGGTGTCCCAGGCCCTTACCTTCCAGTGAAATCAAAGCAAACTGGGAGCAAACAACACATTACATGATCAGGCCCCAACTGGGTTTAAGTAAAAACATATCTTGCATTTCTTGACTTTTTAAATGTGCAACTTGTTCCTGTAGTGATCTTCATAAAGTTCAATAGAGGCACACAGATGGATCTCCAATATCCATGGCCTATCTTCTCTCCCACTGATGTACAGTAGTAGTATTCATTAGACCTCTTCTATGCCAGAGTCATAACCTTATTCTCAAATTACAGATTGATATTGAGAAAGGAGGTATGATCCCAGAATGAATTTTATATTCAGAAGAGAATTCAGGAAATGGAATATTGTTTTTAGGCCCCTTTCTTATTTAAAAGAGAAGTGACTGCTCAATAATGCATTTTCCCCTCAGAGTTCACCAAGATCCTAATCTGCAGGAAATTTTAGGAAACATTACAGGGCCCAGTCCTGCTCCCACTGAAGTCAATGACATAACCCTGGTTAACATCAATGGGAACAGGCTTAGATCTGCATGGTATTTTTATAATGCCCATGTCCTTAAATTCCTGCAGAATCTCATAGAACTAGATATATTCACTCTTTTAATGATCTTCAGTCATTGTAGCTACTTCAGCATGTCCCACTTCCTCCCCCTCTGTCATATCACCAGGGTTAATCAGTTATTGGATTACCGCAAGAATCCATTAAAACCCAGGACAATCCCTGCTATGAAAGGACATCTGATCACATAACATAACGCTACTAATTCTTGATCTAGTAAACCAATCATGAACAGATCAAGAAAAGTTAAATAGAAATGTTAAATACAACAGTGCAGCCATTTATCACCAACCCATGCATAAAGCAAATATAGTGCTACTAATACTCTGGCAATCCATTATGCCTGACTTTTTGTTAAACAAACAAACAAACAAACACACACACACACACACACACACAAAACTTGCTACTACTGAAAGAGGACAATAAAATCCAATGTACACAGCAACCCTCATTAACATGAAATCCTTGGGGCAGGAGAAGTAGCAAGAACATGATAAAAACAGGGCTGTAAAAGCATGTGCAGCATTTCTTTTTCATTCTTTGCTTTCTTTAACAAAATAGAGAGGAGGGGCATTCAGGGCCAGGCATATTAATTGATGGTAAGTTTAAAAAGGAAAATAAGGAAGTCTGAAGTTTTTCCTCAGTGTATATTAAAGGCAAAGTTTAGGTCAGCAACAAAGACAACTTTTATATAAAGAACTTTTTTATTTCCACCTCCTTGTTAATAGAGAAATATTCCTGTCTATTTACGTATCCAGCTAAACCAGCTCAATGATCAAAATATTTATTTGAAATGGGAAAACTTCTTTAACTGCAGCAAAGTACCAATGAAACTGAAAATGGTACAAGAGACAGGAGTAAAGCTTTTTTACGTGAACAGCATATGTATTCCAAATGAAAGTTATAAATACAAAGTGACATTCAAAAGAAATGCCTAGTGAGAGGCTGAGTAACTGGGATGGGGTGGGGGGAGGAAGAGGGGAGGGAAAATAGGAAATTAGGCTTTTTCTGTATTTATAGCAACTAAAATTCTCTTTTGTAATTTTTCATGTTCATTGGGCCAGAAAAAGTGTGTGATTGAGTCTATAGCTGAGTGTTTAGGGCCTACACCTGGGATGTAGGACTCCAAGTTTAATTCCCTGACCTAATGACTATTTATCTACATGAAGTGGAATGGCTTCAACAGGAGCCAATGAGAAAGCCCCATCTTAGAATATCTCATCATCCAGTGGGGCTAGGGTACTCTTCTGAGAGGTGGGAGATGTGGGTTCAAATCCTTCCTCCAAATCAGAGAGATTTGACCTCAGATTCTTCTGAGAATGCCTACAGATTGGGCCCTGCAGGTAAGATAGGTAGGGGAATGCCAGGTCTGAAGATCTCATGGGGGTTAGGCATGAGTTAGGCACTAGGCATCAGGACTTAGATGGCCACTGGAAGACTAAGGAACCTAGGGAACTTTAGTACTGGAAAGTTAAATGTCATGGGAATTTAGGCACCTAAAGGGTTAGATGGCAGCTGCGCAGGGGTTTTGAGGATCTAAACTTTGGACTCAGGCTATGTCCCTCCCGTCAGCATAGAGCAGCTACACGGGAGATCTTACAGCAGAATAATTGAACAAAGAATAATTGAACAAGTAAGGCCATGTTTTGAATACTGTCCATGTGCCATTTTAGAAACCTCAGGCCAAATTCTGCTCTTATTTACTCTTATGTAAATCCAAAATAATTTAAACTGGTGTTAGATTTGCACTGGAGTGACAGAGAACAGAAACTGACTCCTATTTTTCTTCTTCTCTCTCCATATTCCCATCCCCTTACTTCTTACTTTTAAAGAAAGAGAGATAACAGAAATAAGAATGATGCAGAAGAAACTAAGGGTACGTCTATACTTACCTCCGGGTTCGGCGGTAAGCAATCGATCTTCTGGGATCGATTTATCGCGTCTAGACAAGATGCGATAAATCAATCCCGGAAGTGCTCGCCATCGACACCGGTACTCCTGCTCCGCGAGAGGGATACGCAAAGTCGACGGGGGAGCCTGCCTGCCATGTGTGGACCCACGGTAAGTACCTTGTAATTCGAACTAAGATACTTCGACTTCAGCTACGTTATTCACGTAGCTGAAATTGCGTATCTTAGTTCGAACTGGGGAGGTTAGTGTGGACCAGCCCAAAGATAAGTTGCATGGAAAAGGCAAAGTAAGGGCCAATCCAATTTATTCAAAGACTCCAAAGGGAAATAAGATTGCAGACAGTTTATGTTTCTGTGCTTTTCTTCTTCCCCATGTAGCAATGTCACTGGATTATGATGGCATAGTATTTAGTGTATCTCTAGTGTATGCTTTTTAAGTAGTGAATTTGGGTGTAAAGCATTTGAGCTGACCATTGCAGGTAAATCTAGTGTACCAGTTATGCAAATGACAAAGCGAAGTTGTTGGGTTTTTTTTTTTTTTTTTTTTAAACAGGTAACTACAGTAGCAGTTGCAACTACCGTCTTTTGATTTTAGCACACATTATGCATCTAAATAAGTGGTGCTTATAACAAGGACCAAGTTATATTTAGATCAGTGTTCTAGTCTGAGGCTAAATCACTAAGCGAGGACAACAAAAAGTATTTACAACTCAACATACCAAAATCTCATAAGCTGTTCAAGAGATTTCAAATCAACATGGTGAAAATCTCAGGCAATCAGCTATTCTTGGGATATCTGCCATCTCAAACTGAAATCTGCAAGATTGTATTTGAGAGAGAGGGTTTTTTTTTTTCCATATCAGAATGAGAACCAAAGTACAAGTTACTAGTTTTGGATAGGATTCAGAAAAAAACCCATTAGTGGCAAGTGAGGATCTGGTGAATGACCTCTGAACCTTGCTGGGGTTTGTATTTGAGCTTTCATTCTAGCTCTGTACATACTTCTATTATCTTACTATCATATGCAAGGGAGCAAAGCTTTAGATGCTATAAATGACAGTACACCACATCTCCCAATAGTCCTTAATGGTTCTATGTGATTGCAAAGCTAAAACTACTAATTTAAATTCCAACCCCCCCCCCCCGCATCTTTGATACATCTGCTTTGCTTTAATATCTAAACAGTTTGACTACTTCAAAACCAGTACAGTACAGAAGCTCCAAACAATCATCATTCCCTTTCCACATAATTAAAATACATTTACCTGCAGAACAAATGATAATGAAACCTGCTTGTTCTAATTAGCATTTTATTAAATGAAGGAAGAATTATGGATATGCTACATTCCCCCATCACAACTTCAGGGAGCAGATGTAAAGGTGAAGGGAAATGGGATGCAGTTAATAGCTGATGCTTCCTTTACACTGATTATTTTGACCCTGGGGCACAGAAACTAAAAGCATTTGCCATACAAAGCACAGACATCAGGTTTTCTCATTCCAGAAAGCATATTCTAAGCAGCAGGGCACCAGATCCATTGTTTCAGAAATGTCTGAAATCTGTGAGTCTATAAAAAGTGAGTTTGTCATTTTTAAAGGGGCACAAATCGTAATGATGCAATAAACTCTCCTAGCAGCGTCCATCATGAACAGGGACTTCAAACAGCTGAGGTCAGGTATTCCCCCCGCCCCAGAACTTTTGATGTAAAACAAACCAACCAAAAACAACTCAGATTCTTATCAACAAGAAAAAAAATGATTGAAGGAATGAAATATAAAATTAAAGATAAATCTAATGTAAAGGGGAGGGAAAGAAGGATAGTTTAGAGGATCTAATGTACAATGTATATTTTTCACTGAGCCCAGTTCAGCTTTCTGAGATACACTAAGAATACATGACATCAATGGAAGCTGCATAGTTGTAGATAAATGCAGAAATGGACTATGCGGACCACATTCTGATCTCAGTCATACTAGCATAAATCCAGAGCAGTAGGTTAGTGGAACTGAGTATGGAATCATACCTGCAAGATTTACCACTGTTCAATGTTAAATAATAAGAACTGGTTACTGGTTGTCACTGGTTAGGAAGTTTGAGAGGATTTTTGTGTTACTTTGGAGAAAATATTGAAAAGTAGGTCAGGTATCACAAATGTAACTTCCGACAGCTAGTCAAGGAAAGGGATCAACTATTCTAGGTAGAGGTGATCTTAGGTGTTCACAACTACTATTTACTGATGGCCTAAAAGTCTTTGTAAAGGTGACTTGTCTCTGTGGAAGTTATTCTTCTGCAGACGTTACAGGCATTTCAATAACTTTTAAATACATTTTGATTATGCATATCCTTTAGAGAACTACAAATTAAGGATCAATTTTTGGCAGGTCCTTGCCTGAAAGCACCAGGTTTCTTTGAGGGAGGGAGGTATCCTGCACAGGAGCTGGCCAGCTTCAGACCCCTGCATTACCCTGTTTCCTATCAGCACAGCACAGCTGCCCACCAGCTGAGAGGACCATGTGCTGCACCTTCTTAAGGATACGTGCAATTGGCATGTTCTTCCTTCACATCTGTGAGCCATGTGAAAATTAAATTCCACAATCTGAATGTCAAAGGTTTTTTGGGGTGGACATATTATAAGTTGCTATATTTTATAATAAGAGAGCATTGAAGCAGCTGATTTTGGAGATCCTCCCCCTCTTTACCCTAAAATTTGAAAGGACTTTACAAATAGACCAAAAAAAGGGGGGAATATTACAAATGGATAAATAAAAAATAGTTTACATATGAACTTTAACAGCTACTCTTTAAGAACAGGATTACTTGTGGCACCTTAGAGACTAACATTTATTAAAGCATAAGCTTTCGTGGCCTACAGCCCACTTCTCCGGAGGCATATAGAATGGAACATATACTGAGGAGATATATATACACACACATACAGAGAGCATGAACAGGTGGGACTTGTCTTACCAACTCTGAGAGGCTACCCTTTAGCTTACTAAATAAAGGCCAGATCCTGCATTTCTTGCCCGCTCAAAACTTGAATCATCTACCAGTGGAAATGTTAGGCACCCAAGTAATTTCATGAGTGGGCCTCCTAGCCCTTAAAAAAAAACGGTACTTATTGCATGCAAAATTAAAAAACAGTTAATACAAAAGCCAATATAGAGCAGAAAATGTTTTAAGAAAAAAAGCCAACAATACTAAAAGTTAATGTAGTATGTCTGAAACAGCTGTGTGTGTGTGAGAGAGAGAAAGAGAAAGAGCGCGCAAGACGGAAACTGTTTAGAAAGAAAAACAAGATAAGCTTCTTTTAAAAAACAGATCCAGTGGCCTATTCTAGTTATATTTTTTTGTTAAGCCACCAAAAGTGGTAAATGAGAAACACCATTATAAATTAATCTTTCAACAGATGTTGTCTGAAACAAAATAATTATTCTGATTGTTCAAGAACAAAGTCTAGGAACTAAATAGGTAACATTTTCTCACTTGAAAGTATGAAAATATAATCACTATAAAAAGAAAGCACTTTTTACAGCAATGGTCTAACAGAAATGCTGACAATAGTGATCCTACAGCATTAAGGGCTATTAGTGTAGAATACTGTAGTATGGTTTAGAACGAATGCTTAAGATGAAAAGAAATCAATAAAACATTTTAGTGGAATGTATACTTGAGGCTATTTTTTCCAAAAATAACAGAACAGCTCTTTTATACCAAAAAAGGTGATTGTCACTTATACTGTAAGAAGGAAGCATAAAGAAAAAACAAACATAAAAGCACTCAGAAAAAAAGCTACAACCTTTATATAGAAGTTAAAAATAAATCTCTTTTAATTTTGAGTATCAGCAGCTTCCAAAAGAGGAATGCAGGAGCTGGCAACAGCAGATCATATAGTACTCCAGTGATTAGAATCCTACGCAGATACAAAATGTGTATCCTCATCCAATCTATGATCTGCAAATATGGTCCATGGATATCCGCACATTTGCAGAGCTCTACCAATGAGGTTTTTTTACAAACAACGTGGTAGGATTTGCAAGAGGGATCAACACTGGCCCAATTTGCTGCCATTGACGTTCTATTGCTTTTGGAACAAAAATTAAACTCCCCAGAACTTAAAAATTATTGATTTGAGATTCTTCCTTCTTTTACAGATTTATCAGCATATGAATAAAATGCATACACTCATCCACCCCTATTATCCATCAATGCACTGATGAAAGCTAGATCTCTTGGGATGCTTTCTGGGTGAAGAAAAACAATGTATTGTCCTTACTTTATGGGGTCCAAACAAAATAGTTGCTATACCATAGATAGTGCAATGCCATAATTATTTCTTTTTCAGAATGCACAGGATAATATTGAGTCACCTCAAATCCTGTGGTGTGATAACAGTTTATAAATGTTCAGTTTTTAATAGTGGCCACTTGAAAAGTGCTGCTTTAAGTGTGTGTCATTTCTCTCTCTGCATCCTCAATTGTGAAGCCAGCTCAACTTCTTTGGGCTTTAGTATGGAGGCTAATGCACATATCTATGAATTGATGTTACTTCTACCTGGCTAAACATAGTGAGATAAGGTAATGACAAAAGCAAACCTGAAGAAATAAGATCAATGTTTGGTGATGTGAGCAAAGAGGTGGTCTGCAAAACTACTGATGGATGAAGAGAGGAACACAGAGAAACTGTGCAGAGAGTATTTGAAGCTTGGGAAGTAACTTTTCTTGTGGTATCTTGACAACCTATATAGCATCTAATCAATAATTATTTCTCTTTATATTGTTATGCTGCATTTTACACAAAAATAAAATCAGGCAGGAGGTCTCCAATTTGTGGCTCAGCCCTTGGAGGAACTTGATTTGAACAATATCTGCCTTCTATCTATCAGACATAGAATATCAGGGTTGGAAGGACCTCAGGAGGTCATCTAGTCCAACCTCCTGCTCAAAGCACAACCAATCCCCAGACAGATATTTTTTTGTCCCTAAATGGCCCCCTTAAGGATTGAACTCACAAAGGGTTTAGCAGGCCAATGCTCAAACCACTGAGCTATCCTTCCCCCGATCTTATTTCATCTTCTGGAAGTTATTATAATAATTACTTAACCTTTGTGTAGGGTGCTTTAAATAGCAAATAAAACCACAGTGAACTCCTGAGTACACTGAAGTCAATGGGAACATGGACAAGATATCCCCTATAGTCTCTGCTTCAAAGAAATTACAATCTAAACTGATCATGCCAAGACAGGGTACTGGGAGAGAGAACAGCCAAGGAAGGAAGGAAGGAATACATTTGAAGAAAGATATGATTCAACTATATATCATACCAAGGTTGACAGTCTTTAGCTACGTGGTTATATACTATTTCCCACCCCCACAGGACTCCTGCCTTGTTCAGTGCATAGAATGGACCAGCTTTGTGGATGAAGCAGGGTTGTGTATTGAGTGAGGCTGTTTGTAGGACCCCTGCTTCATTTGTTGAAGAAATTGGAAGGTTGCAGTGAACGAGGCAAGGGATTGCAGGAAAAGAAAATGTGATCTGATGGTTAAGAAAGTTATTTAGCTTAACAAAGAGGACATTAAGTGTGACTTGATCAGTTTATAAATACCTATATGGGGAAGAAATATTTGATAATGGGGCTCTTCAATATAGCAGACAAAGGTATAATGAGATCCAATGGCTGGAAGTTAAAACTCGACAAATTCAGAGGGGAAATAAGGAGTATATTTTTAACATTGAGGATAATTAACCACTGGAACAATTTACCAAGGGTTGTGATGAATTTCCCAGCACTGGCAATTTTTAAATCAAGACTGGATTACCTCCCCCCCTATAAAATATGCTCTAATTCAAACAGGAGCTATTTTTGGGGAAGTTCTATGGCCTGTGTTATGCAGGTCAGACTAGATTATCACAATGGTCCCTTCTGATGGTCCAATCTATGAATGCGGCCTCAGAGGACTGGTTTCGATCCCTACCTCTGCCACAGAGTTCCTGTGTGATACTAGGCTGGTGTTTAACTAAAATTTTCACAGGTGCTCATTACTGATGTGTTCCTCATTTTCATGTGTTGCACATTTCCAATGTGAAATATTTTGGGCCAGACTTGCAGAAGTGCTAATCACAACTGCAACTGAGGTCAACTGAGCTGTGATTTGAACTATAAAAGTGCTATAAAAATACAAATTACTCAGAACAGTTTCCAGAACTCCTATTGTGGAAGCACAACTACACTCCATTCCTTACAGAGAGTGATCCTTTAAGATCCAGTCTAATCCTCTGTAAATACATCTTAACACTTACATTCTTCTACCCAGTTCCTTCGCTTCAGTAGTACTTTCTTTGTATTGAATAATCTTTTGCAACTGGTAAATGAGAACATGCTTAGAAATAGTGACAACTGGTTGAAAAAAAAAAAAGGCGGGGGGAAGAGAATCACTAAATATTTTCCTTTTTATTTATTTGTGGGCACTGAGATTTTAACATTTGAAAAAATTCAACCAACTCTAATAGTAACAGTATTTAGAATCACAAAATTCACTCACTGACAATCAGGTAAAGAGGTTTGAAATGCATGTATGTGAACAAGTTTGCACCAAGTAAAACATTTTTTAATGGGAAAAAAAAACAAATAGTTCTAATCACTTGAAGCCCAATTTTGACACCCTTAACAACACTGGTTAGTACTTCTCTCTGCAAATAAACCCATTCATTTCAGTGGGACTACTCATGCTGTCAGGTACTAAAGATGAAAGAGCATCAGAATTAAGCCCATTATTTTAGTTCAGAAGTGGAAATTAGGTATTCAGAACAATGAGCCTGATTCTCTTTTCACGTCTGACAGCGCAAACCCAGAGGTTAATTACTGCATGGAAGTCAATGCAATCTTACCATGTATAAAAACAGGTGTAAGTGAAAGGAGACTCCAGAGCCAATATTACATTGCTCTGTATGGAATTAAGGGAGCATTAACTACTGCATAAATGACTAGTCAGAGACTAGCAGTCAGGCCACATTTTCAGCGTTGTGCATCCTTGTAATCCGTTTATTACAAGATGGAAACTTGCACTTCAGACCATCACCTCCACTAGGCAGCTCACTAGCTTATACAATCTTCTGAAACAGCTACGAGTTTCCAGTAAACATTGCATCAACCTCTTGAACACCATTTTCTGTTAGACAACTGATTTTGTTGGTCTGTACGTGCTTCACATGTTTTACTGTATTAAAGAAAAAGAATACTGTAATAATGGGAAAGCCAAGTAATACAAGGATCCAAAGATTTCAGGGGTTTATAGTGATTAGAGAAGTAGGAGCAAAAATTCACCTTTCCAGTTCCCACAGAGGTCCAGTATTGCATATTCTCCACTCTTCCATGCACAGTACTCACTCATATGAGTAGAAGCTCTGAGCATGGACCAAGTACAGATTATTCACTGAGAATAAGAGAATCACAGAGTGACTCAGAAAGGAGAATTTTTATCTCAAAGCTTTATGAAACAAAGAGAGCAACCAGGCTATTTGAAGAAGGCTACTACCAATCACAACACTATAAGACAAACTTCAGCCCAGGAAAGGCACAACAAAGCATGTTAGATCAAATAATTTTATACAGGGCTCAGGTCTGCTGGCTTTGCTCTCACACACCTTTAATAAGAGCATTTAGATTTCTAAAATAATGCATTTATCCTTTAATCTTGCGTACCTGTACGTTAAGAAATTTTACAACGCAAACCAATAACTTATGGACTCTACCCACCTATCAATCTGGCAAGACTAACAAGTACGAAACCCTATTGCCCCACTAGGGAATAGGAAAGGTCTTCAGTTTTTCCAAATGCAAAATGTACTTGAAATTATGTTAATTTAGATTTGTGTGTGTTATCATAATTCATAGTAGCCACAGTATTTTGCACAAGTGACATTTAATTAGCACATTACTGTCTATACACTAAAAGCATAAATACATATACAATGTATTTCTTATTGTTGCCTCTAGTAGTTTAAAACAGTCTTTTAACTGCTTCCTGTGAACCAAGTCTTGTAGTCTTAACTCAAGCTAAATTCCCATCAGATATTTGACAAGTTGAAGGAAATTATTTTAACATTTTGTGAGAAGATAGTGGTCAGGCCATGTTAGCAAACCCAGAGGCAATTCTGCCAAAGTAAGGGGCTGCAGGACTGGAGCCATAGGGAATACTTAAAAGAAAATAAGAGCAGAAAATCATTCAATTTTTCCTTTAGGGGCTAGCCTCTGGCTTTAGGCAGAGCTTTCTACCACCCCAGGAGTAGCCCTGATGGGCATTGTGTCATGGAGTCACCACTGTAAGTCACAATGCCTCCCCTGATTCCGCCTAACTCCTGCGAGTTCTATACCAGTAGTAAATTATTCCCCCCAGCGATGGCTTAGCTTACAGGCTAGTGAATAGTGGTGGTGGTGGTGCCAAGGCACAAATTATTCCTTACTTAAAGATCATTTTTAAGGCGTTAAAAAGTTTGTCATCATTACAGAATCCCCACTGAGTAACACACTAACAGAAATAGGGCAGGAATACTTTGGTGGCTTGAATCCCAAACTTTACATTTCCTTTAATGCAGAAAGAAAAGCCACTTGATTTATTATAGCAGAAACAGTGGAAGTTAAGAGTCTAATTCAACCCTGGAATAAGCAGATACAACTCCTATTGACTGCGCTTATGTCAGGTTGAACTTGATCCTAAATAGTTGATATTTATATTATTATGATAAGATCTGTTCACCATGAACCAGATTGTGACTTTGGACATACCTGCACAGGGGAGTAATGGGGAGTAAGAATCTGCCCTTTGAGCCCATGTGTGCTACCTGCACCTTAGGTCCCAGTCACAAGAGTAAAGGGGTGCCATGCATGCACATGGCCAGAGAGTGGCAGAGAATGAGTAGAATCTTAATTCTGGCCCCTGCAATGCAGTAAGCACTACAGCTGAGTCAATGAACAGGGTGTCAATTTGTTGCCGGTGTAGACTCAAAGCAAATATTAACTCCCTCAAGTTAGGCAAAAGCAGGAAGGGAACTGTGCTTTGAAGGGATGTCTTTATGACTCAGTATCTCCTATGTCTACTCTTGAGTGCTTCAGTTTATGCACCACCCCTTATACAGGCTGTGATTAAGGTCACTATTTATTTATTTTTGTATTCTTAAAAAATACAAATGCTCATCCAAGGTTCCAGAAACCAGATTTTTAAAGGTATTTAGGTGCTTAATTCCCATACCTTTAAAATACAACCTAAATATATCTTTAAAAATCTGGCCCCGGGTACCTTAACATAATTAAAATCACACAATACATACAATTAAATTAAACCTCAACAGCATTGAAATCAGCTCCACAGAAACTTGGCCATCCAGCTAGCCACCTACCCCCATAATCTGGGAAGCATACCCCCAGCCTTCTCCAAAGACGCAAGCAAACATTTATTTTGCAGCGTGTCAGGAAAGCCACCATATCAAGGGTATTTTGGAGTCCAAAATTTGGACCAAGCAGGGAGCAAGTTCTAGAACCCTGGAGCCTTCTCAGAAAACACTCTGCCAGCTGCTCCATGAGGTCATGTTGCATGACAGTACTACATCTTATTGTGGTAATGTACATACCAGTATCGCAATAAGCTAATTGCCAGTTTTTACAGCTTTCATAGTTTTCAAAGATGTAAATAGTATTGCTGACAGCATAATCAAGACTCTGTAGATATACCCCCACACAGATGACACACCCCAAAATATTAAGTGAGTCCCACAAGTATGACATCTGAATTCTTAAGTGCTTTATGCAAAAGTTGGGTGCTCTCTTAAAGGACTGACCAGATGCAGTGGTACATTCACTGTGGTTTAGGTAGCTTAATGTAGCATTATGGAAAATAGGCAGCCTGTTTGTAATGTCATCTAATAGTATGAGAAAAACTGAAAATAATTAATTCAGGTGCAATCTGGTAGTGTTAAGACAGTGGCAGCTTCATTAATTGAGATCCCCAAACAACTGAGTTGCCCAATATCACTGCCTTAGCTCAAAGCACTGTCATTTTCCCTCCATTTTGAAAAATGATTGATAGTTTAGAACTCTAGTCAGCAGAAATATGATTTCACAGGTGCCAGCTCTGTAGGTTTCATGGTACAACAACTGGGAAAGGGGTATAAACCAAATTCTGCTGACTTTTCTTTGGCACATATAAATGAGATCAGAATCTGACCCTGACCAATAGGGAGAGGATCATTTTCTTTTCTTTCACATGACTCATTTTGTTATTTGCCAAATTAGAAAGGAAAACAAAAGCACTTCACTGAGTAAAAATCTAATGCATAACCAGCACATTATTTAACTATTTTATTCCACAGAACAAATATAAATGGAATATGGCAGCAGGTTAAAGTTCCCAACCCATAGAGAGATTACTGCTAAATTCAGATGGTGTCAGAACCATAACTAAGAATTTCTTGAGTTTTAGCATCTATATAGAGTTTTAAACAATTTTTTTGTTTTATTGTCATTCTTTTAAAGGACCATATATTCTCATTATTTATCCTAACTTTTTTTTTCTCTAAGATTATATTGTAGCAATTTTCAACTCTCCTCAAAATAGGTAGGGGCTACATTAAGCATGCCTTAGACTAAATCTAATTTTCTGTGGCCAAATGAAAATAAATAAATCTATATATCTATCTATCTCTCTCTATATATAGCATACCAGTGCTAAACCTAACTGTTCTGGCCCCTAGAAGAACTCTAGGTGCACGGAGGGTCCTCTAGAGGTGTAGAGCCACCATAGTTGCTGCTGTGTCTTCTATTTGTGGATGAAAGCATAGGGAGTGATATTACAGGGAAGCACCTGGCCGGGGCTTGTGTAGATCCTAGGATTCCTGGCTGCTTGGCAACTGGCACAGATTAGGGCAGCCTCTAAGCTCCAGGGGACCAGTCTGGTGTAGAGCAGCCATAGGATCAGAAGAGCAACAGTAGACACCTTTGTACTCCACTTACATTCTCTATTGAGATTTATTATTGTGACCCACATTTGTGATTATTATGATGACATTTTGTAACTTAAAGAAAAATGAAACCAAAGCTTCCAACCCTACCTGTGTTCATTTGTAAATGAATCATGCTAACTAGAGGGCATTAGTACTATTATTTGAACTCATGTTGCTTTAAAGCTAAAAGCAACATATTTTTCAAAACCTGGTATACCATTTTGCCCATGTAAAAACAGAGCAATACACCCTGAACTTTGGAAACGTTTCCATCTAGATCCAGATCTGAACTTCACAAAGAAATGACAAGATCTCCACACCCTTGAACTTGGATCTATCCAAAATAAAATGGTGTGCCTTGAGCAGAGACAAAAACCTTGAAAAAAAGGAATGTTAGAAGGTGTAGGAGAAGTACTTCTTTACAAGTAGCATTATGTTTATAGGAGGAGAAGGAACATTACAGAGATTAGGATGAAAATGGCTGAAGTTTAAAACTTAATATGGATGTAAGGCATAATCCAACTCCCATTAAAGCTACCGCCATGGTTTTAAAGGTATTGAAAGAACAACTCCCACAAGTCCATTGATTGTATATGAGTTAGACCTAAGCCACAAACCAAACTGAGGAACAGTACCTTTGAATATTTGGGGGGCAGATGAGTGGAATAATTTAAAAATTAAAAAAAGTTACAAGCCATTGAAAAACAGAGCAAGCTCAGTAGCATCCGCTAAAATGTTATCAGAGCTTAATAAAGACCCATCCCTTTAGGATATCACTGCTCGGTCCCCCTGCCTGACCTGGTGATGAGACTTTGGCATACAAAGGGGCTGTTGCTCTCATGTTGCTGCTGAGAAAACAGAGAGACTGAACACAAATTGTAAATCATCTGTGGCTCTGCAAAGGAGTGACAGAGGGTCATTCATTGGTTACGGTTTAAACTCATGCTGAATCTGGAATAAAGTATGCTTGTAAGCTTAGATACAATCAAGAATTTTAGTATGTACTATATTTAATTAAAATCCCATTTATTTAAGGTTCCTGTTAAAGCTGGCAATTTTAAATAAATTCCTGTACATATGCACTTTTATGATATAATTCAGCATCATTTAAGTGAAAGATTTATGGATCAATTAATACCAATGAAGGAATGCTATTATATCAGTGTATAATCAGCCATGGTATGGACAGGATTTTGATTACTTTGGTGACTTTAATGCTTATTTTTGTCATGATGATTCTATATGATATAATGTACTTGGCAAAAAATGGTAAGATGAACAATGGCCTACTGGACGGCATGTGTCCAGTACCATCAAGTTATTACAGACACTGTCTTCTGATTCCATGACAAATATAAAACAACCTGGATGTACCCTCACTCATGACACTGGCATCTGATCAGCTGTGTGTTGGTCAGAGAGCGGGACCTATGAGATGTGTGCATAATTTAGGTATTTTGCAGAACTGATTACTGGACTGACCACCATTATGTCTGCTCAAAACTTTCCCTTTCTATTTGGCTGAAAATGCATACAAGCCTATCAGTTAAGCATGTAAATATTCTCTGGGTGAAAGATGTGTCAATTGCTGAACAATTTTCAACATAGCTAACTACTATTTTAGAAATTCTTCCAATAATCAGTGATTATTTCTCTGCCAAATGGGTATCCTTATTAGACACAAATCTATAAAATTGCATGTACAAAATGTAATCTTGCAGACTGGTTCAACAATAATAATCCTGAAATACTGAATCTTCTATGCCAATCGACAAGCACATACTGCACTCTTAGATGACTCACTTTCTGAGTTGGAAAAGGCCAGCTATAGGGCAGCTTGCAGTACGCCCCAGTACAAACTCCACCAAATGCAAAATATGTGGTTCGACTGTGAAGCAAATGAACTATAGGCCCTTGCTGATAAACATGACTCCAAAGGTTTCTACGATGTGATCAAAGCCGTGTATGGCTCTATCCTCTCTATCTTGGCATCACTTACAAGTGCTAATAGTGAATCTCTCATCACAGATCACACTGCCATCCACCAACAGTGGCCTGAACATTTTAGTGAACTACTTAGTCATTTATCTACTGTTTCTGATGAACTGTTGGTTTATGTCCACAAATTCCCCACATATGTACTTGCCAATCCACCCAAATTAACTGAGGTATTGAAGGCTGTTCTGGTCCTGATGTCATTCCAGCTGAAGTTTTAAAACATGGAGGAAATCTTCTCATTGACAAGATTTTGATTTTTTCTTACATGTCTGGATTCAAGAAATTATACAGCAACTACTGAAAGATGCTACCACCATTATCTAGAAGTCTTAAAGAGCAACTATAATAAAGACTATGGTGTTTCTTTTCTCTCTGTAGCCAGCAAGATTTGTGCACAGATCCTCCCTGCCCACTCCTGACCCAAGTCATTGACAAGGTTCTATCCAAGTCACAATACAGCTTTATGTTCAGTGGAACACTGTTTATATGATTTTCATCATTTATCAACTACAGGAAAAACATCACAAACAGCACCAACCTTTGTACATCGTGTTTCTTGATCTAACCAAAGCATTTGGTCAACTGCACCATCCTCCAAAAAATTCTTGCTAAATTTGGCTATCCAGACAAAATTTATTAACGTCATTTGGCAATTCCACGAAGGCATTGCTGGAAGAGTTAGTGTTGATGGTGATCTAGCAGACCAATTTCCAATCAAAATGGGGTGAAGATAGGATGTGTCCTTGCTCTTAGCCTTTTTAGTATATCCTGTCCTGCGACACTAGAGGTGATCCTTTGTGGCTCTTCCGAAGGTCTCTTTATATGCCTCCACACTAGAAAGTTTTTTTGAGTTTCCCCATTTGCATGTGAACACCAAGGGGATAGAAGCATCGATCCAGGAACTACTCCATGCTGATTATTATGCCTCGACAGTGCACTCTGAAGCAGCGCTACAAGATCTTACAAACTGCTTTGCTGTGGCAGCTCATAATTTTGGCCTTACCATCAGTCAAACAAAAACTGAAGTTACATATGAGCCAGCTCCTCAACAACCTTACCAAGATCCTTCAATAAGTTTGGAAGGTATCTCACTCGAAGCCATCCAACAAGTTTACTTATCTTGGCAACATGTTGAGCAAGAAAGTGACAAATTGACCGCAAAGTGGATATGCGAATTAAAAAAAAGCCAGCACCACACATGGTCACCTTTATCACAAATAGGGAAACAAAGGGAATTGGTCTACAGACAAAAATCAAAGTCTGTAATGGTGTTGTCCTCATGACATTGCTCTATGGTGCAAAACATAGACCTGTTATCACTGGCACATTAAGAAGCTTGTCAGTTTCCATTTGCGACACCTTCGATGATTTCTGGGCATCAAATGGCAGAAGCATGTTTCTAACACCGAAGTCCTGGTGAAAGCTGGTTTGGTCAGCATCCAGGCTCATTTGATTGGTGCCTAGTTGTGATGGCCTGGCCACATAATTTGTATACCTGGCACCTGTTTATCAAAACAAGGTATATACCAAATCAAGCTCTGCTGATCATAAGCATGGAGGGTAGATGAAATTCCTCAAGCAAAATCTGCACAAAATGAACATTTCTGACTCTACCTTTGAACAAGTGGCAACTGTATTGTATGACACCACATTGTACGGGTGGGTGGTCCATGATTGCATCAAGCAGCTAGAAATGCAGCTCCAGACATTGAAACAATGTGCCGCTCAATCAACACAACTAGGCAGATGACTCTGTGGCCAGTACGGGAAACTGTTGCTCTTCCCAAATTGGTCTATGGAGTCATGCAAAGACCCACGAGTACACACTATGATTGCCAACATCATCCCAAAATTGATGGGACTAGCATCCTATTGTCACAGGCCCAAGGACTCCCTCCCTCAGTGGGTCCCATGGGGAGGCAGATCACCACTGTATGTTGCCAACGCAGTTGCAAGCATCGCAAGGCATTTCGGGGGTGGGTCAAAGGTATAAGTGAATGTGGAATGGAAGATTCCTTTGCAGGTTGCGAGAGGCCAAAGGGGGAAGAAGGAAGAGAGCAGAGAACGGGTTAACTCAACACTGTAGCTCAGTCCAATAATAAGACGCTACACTGGTCCCAGTTCAAGGTCACTGCGCCAGATGAGAAATTATTATTTATTTATTAATAAAGCTTTAAAACTTAGACACTTGGTGTGTTTCGTCATCTCCTCCCCAAAAGATCCTGTGGCCTCAGCCTGATCACCTGACCCCTCAGTCAGATTGGTAACAGAAATCTGTCACAGTTTTGGTGGAGAATTGCAGTGTGGGGGGAGCCCTGCGGCGCACACCAACTGCCTTGCCCTTGGTATTTGATGTTTGCTCTGTCTGGCACTGTTGGTATTGCATGTTGGGAATTTTATATTTAAAGGTGAGCCCCACCCTCAGTCGTAGCATGACAGAGAACCAGAGGGAGGTTTAGTATTCCTCTCTCCACCCCGGTTGGTGGGGGAAGGGTGCAGGTGGGTCTACCCCGGTCGTAAAAGTACCGGGCAGTAGAAGGTAGGCTTAAAGACCCTTGCTCCACACAACAAGTATCCTCAGTGCATATGCCCTCAGTCGTAGTAGGACTGAGTTGAAGAGGAAAACATAGGGTGTCTCGCTCTGCCCAGGAAGGGTTGTGGTGTATGTACCCTTGGTGGGATCAGACTGAGTGATACAGAGAGAGGCTTAGCGTCTCTCCCTCCAGCCCCACAAAGTGGGGGGGCGGTGAGCATTGTAAGCCCCAGTGCCGATGTGGGCAATGTAAAAATCTCAAGTAATTAAAAGACCTTCAGAGTTGTACTAAGGGATTGTGACAGCATGCTCAGGAAACAAGGGTACAGCTGTGGACTCGGGAGTCCCGCAGTCGTGGGCGATGGCATCAACAATGGGTTCAAGGCCGGACTTACGGGCATTAGGGACTGTGGACATGGTAGTCCTGCTGCCCGGTTGGCTGGGGTCACGGGAGGCAGATGGACCTGATGCCCAAGCCACGGGTGAGGCAGCAAAAAGGGACAGAACCCTGTTGCCTCTTTCACAGGGGGGTGAGGACCTCTCCTGGCTGGAGAGGGCTCTCACCAAGGTGGGATACAATCCCTGGGGTTCAGTGACGGATCTTCAGAAGAAACTGCAGACTTGGCAGGATTTGTTGGACCTGTATGCTGAGTATGAAAAGCTGAAGGGCAAAAACCTAGGGGCAGCTGGGGAATTAATTTGGACTGCAGCAGCCATGTGGTATCATGTTGTCGGGACAGAAAGAGGAGTTGGGGGAGAAGGGACGAGGCGTATACCTGACAGCTGATGGAAATTGAGCAACTGAAAGCACAGATCACCAACCAGGCAGCAACCCAAGCCTATGCCCAGGACAAGTTGCAGGCCTTGAGACAGGACTTCCAGGTGGAAAAAGTGAAACGCACCAGTCTGGAAGCACTGGCTAAGCAAGTACCTGTCTTTCAAGGACTTGTCAAAGATTTAACCATTCATGCTCAGCATACGCCACAATGGTAGTGTGGTTGCCATGAAAAGAAAATTAAACAGTTAAAATGTCAATTGGCCGTGTGTTTGGTCCAGGTGGCGAGCCTGGGTGGGAATGATTTGGGTGACCGTTGTGAGGGCTTTGATCTCTCCCTTTGTGAGGATCCTCAATTTTGGGCAGAACCTTGTTGCACCCCTATAGCAGCCCTCATTAAGGCTGAGAAGAGGTCCAGTGGGTAAAGGGGGAGAAGGTCGTATGTACAGCTCCCCCAACTACAAAGAGAGCACCCTGTGGGGTGATTATGAAAAAAAAAGGGACCAGGGGGGTGGGGGCTAGTTAAGGAGCCCACCCTCCTTGCTAAGTTGGTAGTGGAACAAAGCCCATGAAAAGGAACAGTTCAACAAAAAAGCAGGATCGGGCCCAGCCAAACAGGCAGGCAGCAGACAAAGAAATAAAAGAATGGGTTGAAAGCCCTAAGGGCATAGTGGCAGGAGTAAGAAAGAAGTAAGTGCAGACATGGGGAATTTAAATCCGTAAAATAGTACTTGAAATAGTAAAATCTGAGTTAATTAAGGTCTCATTTTGGAAAATAAGTAATTTAAGGAAAGAAAGTAAAAAGTTAACTCTGTAAATGCTGGAGGAAACTAAGCAGTTAAAGGTTGTAAAAATGTTTTTTAAAAAATTCTTGGTTTCTTTGCACCCATTCTGAAGGAAAAATGGGCTTTTTTCCAAAGTAATGTCTGTAAATAAGCCAGGCAAAAACAAAAACAAAATCTGATTTAAATCATTTGACTATAAACAATTTAGTCAAATTTGCTAAAAAACATAAGGGGTGTCTATTGAAACGTAACTGCCCCAAAATGAATATAAATGTAATCTATGTACAGCTGTGTAAAAATTAAAGCAGTGTAAGAGGTGTTAAAAAAAATGAACAAAATACATTGGTTTTGTTTTTAAATAATACCACTAAAATCCATTTAAATATTTCATTCAAAGTTGCAAAACCAAAAAATGTGTTTTGCCGAACTCAGTTAACTAGAGTGTTGTTTGGCTTTGGTATTTGGCATTTAACCCTTAAGGGGTAACTCGATGCTTTACGAAATTTTAAATGTTTTTAAATAAAGGCCAAAGTGATGGCTGCAGCAGGGCAGTCAAAGCCAGAAAAATGGAAAAAGACTTTAAATTTGTTTTTTGGTAACAAAGTAGCAAATAAAAGCTGTGGTAAAAATTAAAAAAAAAAAAAACGACAGTGCCCCACACTGAGCCTTAAAGTGGCTCTGGGTAATCAAACTGTCACTTTGCCAAGGGTACATAAAAATTCTGTAAGCACAAAAAAAAGTTACACCTTATGTAAAAATTAATATGGCTAATGTTAGAAAAATTAAATTATAAAAAAGTGCATTTCCCCAGAACATTTGCAATGTATATTGTAAAAGGGGTAAAAGAAATGCAAAGCTACCATGATACTTAATTAAAATCCTCTGAGGGCTCCAAAGGGAGCCACAAAAGGTTGTTTTCTCCTTTTCAAATCACTGTGTGTTTTGGAAGCAGGACTTAAAAGTTAAAAGTAATCAAAACTCTGGTAAAAGTTAATTGTGTCCCTTTTAAGACAAAGTCTCTAACCTGCAAGCAAGCCAAAAGGCATCTGTGTTAATACAAATTACCTAACTAATAAAGGTAAAAGCCATTAAAACCTGGTCTGCCTATGGAACAAACACAGGAAAATATGGGGGTAATTCCTCTGTTTTGCCTGCAATCAGCAAGGGTATTTGTAAATATATATTTTAAGCAAGAACCTGCCACCCCGAAAGGGGTAGAAACATGGTCTTTTTGTCTTTCAGAAAATCAGAAAAAGCTAATACCATCTGAAGAGCAACCCAAAATACCATGAATTTACTGTCACAATAGAAATTGTGTTTTGTGTTCTATGTTTTGTCTTGCGTTGTTTGTCTTGTTGCTAGCACTGTTGTGTAGTAAATGCTGCAGGGAAACATCCTCAAGTGGCAACAACATATTAGGAAAAATTGGTTTTGGAGCAGGGATTATACATATTGTAGACCTGGAGGTAATTACAAATAAATTAAGCTCTCTGTCCCAGCTACAGGGCAGCCTAATACAAAAACAAATTGGAAAAAAGGGGCCACTCCCAGGAATCAAAATGGACAGGACCCTATGCCATAATGGACCGCCTCAGCCCACTGGTATACCATAGTAAAAACAATAAAAAAATTAAAATGGGTACATGTTTTACAATTTTTTTTTTTTTTTTTTTTTTTTTTTTACACACACAGAAAAGGATTCCTGGAATTCAAAACATAAAATGCTGCTTAACCACTACCACTTCAAACCCCATAAAACCTCAGTATAAGAATAATTTGGGGAAGATATCTTGGGGAAGCCCACTGCCATCTCTCCCCTGGCCAAGAATAATTCCCCTACCACATCCTTTTAGTCATCCAATAATGTGGGATAATCTTTGAAAATGATTTATTCTGGACGTCTAGTGGGTGGGTCCGTACTCCATTGTAAATCAGATCTCCCCAACAGTGTACCAGTTTCAGCTACCAGGCAAACTAAATTGGGCGCATGCCAATTAGCTCAAAATATATGTTTCTCCCTAGGTTTCTGGCCTTGGCTGTGAACCAGCCACCTGCCTGGACCATCCAGGTTTCCAGCTATCCATGGGATTATCTAAATAATTACAATTATAAGAAGAAAAAGTACCTCCAAAGGCTCTCCATGGTTCGAGCCACCGATGGGGTTTGAGCCACAGTGTGGCGCAAGACTGGAGGGGAGGAGCCATGGAGGCAATACATAGTTCAAATAAACACAGAAGGGCCACAGCAAAATACCTGGTGGGTGGCCCCGGACCTCCCATGGATCCCAAAGGGGCAGACCCTGTTCCTCATGTGGTGGCCTGAAACAAAATGGAAGATCCTTTGGCAAGCAACAGTAGCCCCTGATCCCTGGATGCAATATTGTTGTTGTGACGTCTTAAACCAAGAAAACAACATCCATAATGAAAGCCCGGAAGGGCAGGAACAAAAAAAACTAATAATGTACAAAATTTATCCTCTGTGCCTCAGTTTCCCCAATAGAAACATTTACGATGTGTTCTTTCTTTTTTCTTCTTCTTTGCTTTGCTAACAGAACCAGGCAGTAATAACGAGAGCCCAGGGACACCCTAAACAGGAATGGTGGGACTGCTCTTGCTGCTTCAGGCCGCAAAATTAATTAGTGTAATGCAATGTAGGTATGGTGGCACATGTCTATGGGAATCCTTGGGTGTCCGATGCTTTTATCCTCCTTTGTTAATTTTACCACTGTTCAGAATTGGCCAGTAAAAAAAAAAAAAAAAAAAAAAGGTTGATTATTCATTGGCGGGGGGCAAGTGTGGCTTAGCATCCTCAAAATGTGGCATCACGTATTGCCTGACTGTTTTCCCAGGGGAGACCCTGCCAAGAGCCTCAGGTCTGCCAGCCTTGTGTGTCCCTCCCCAACTGGATCCCAGACAGGATCAACCCAGAAGGGCCCCACGCCTCCCCAGGCAACGCTCCGTGGAACAACAGTACATCCCATTGCCACCTAAATACCCCTTCCAAAAGAGTTTGTATCCATCTGGGAACAATGGCCCCTACCTTTGGAGAAGGAAGACCTCCATCCATACTGTCAACGTTTACGGTTCCACTGGGAGGGAGAAATCTGGAAAAGGTGGCTCGAGTGGACAACCAATGGGAGGGTACATGGAAAGGTATTCAAGATCACGGAAAAATTTAACATGCCATCCGAGTCAATGCTCCACATTGACAGCTGGCATCAAAAGGTAATTGCAATGTTAGCCCCCAAGTGATGTACAGTTCAACCTAACCCCCACAGTCCCAAATGTTGGTATATCATGCATATCACTCACTTATCTGCACACGTGATCCACCAGTGTGGGAAGGTAAATATTACATGCCCCAAATGATTTCCAGCACCTTTTCTAAATTGTAGCCTTCTCCGTTTAGCCACTAGTCTCCAGGAAACAGTTCTTGGAAAGCACCTCCACATCTCTCCCCACCAACGGTGATGGCAGATGTTACCTGCCACTAAATGGGAGGCAGCCACTCAACACTGGACCCTCCTAGATGCCACCTTGGGAGCTTTAAACATTTACCTGCCCCTGACACGCTCTCAGGTCCCAGCCTTCCTTCCCAATTGTACCGGGGGGTGGGGGAGAAGCACCCTCCAACTCACTCTCCTCAGGCATACGGTGTCTTTGTCCCCCCTGGAAAAGGCGGACCATAGTGGGCTCCTTGTGCAGTGGACCATGAGAAACAAGCAGTTAAAATGATTAAAAACGGCCATGGGACTGATCATAAGTGCAAAACTCACCCACCTGTCAGTGGCCACCGCCACCCTCAAACAGACTGCCAAATTGGCCCTCCACATGCGAAATACCTTGCAGGGACTGATTAAGAACATAACTGAGGCCGGGAACCAACCAACATTGAATTCGGTATGTTCCCAGCTGCAACAATATTTTACCCAACAAGTCTGTAGCATTTGCGTGCTATATTGCTGTGTGTGTAAAAGCACAATAGTAACCCTAGGCACCATGTCAGAGGGAGGGTGGAAACCGAAATGGTGACCACTCACAACAAAATGTTGATTCGGGGTCAAGGAGGGGGAGGGGGGCGACTCTCACAGGCCCAAGGACTCCCTCCCTCAGGGGGTCCCATGGGGAGGCAGATCAGCACTGTATGTTCCTAATGCGGTTGCAAGCATCGCAAGGCATTTCGGGGGAGGGTCAACGGTGTAAGTGAGCGTGGAATGAAAAATTCCTTTGCAGGTCACGAAAGGCCAAAGGGGGGAAAAGGAAGAGAGCAGAGAATGGGTTAACGCTACACTGTAGCTAGCTCAGTCCAATAATAAGATACTACGCTGGCCCCAGGCCAAGGTCACAGCGACAGACAAGAAATCTGCAGAGCTTATCTCACTCAGCCACAGACAGCCATAAACAAAAAAAAGTACATTAAACCGGGACTGCAAAGATGGAACACACAGGCAAGACGACAAGGGCGGGGAGCAGAGCTGCACGTCCCTGGAACTCAGGCAGATAGTGTGACAGATTTCTGTTACCAATCACATGGATGAAATTTTCAGTAGTAGTCACCCAAGTTGTGCAAGCAAATTAGGTGTGTGAGAGCACAGATGTTTGTGGGAACAAATATGCAGTTGCAATCATGTTTATGCTTTATGCAATCATCTGTTTTGAACATGCAGGGGTATGTTCTTCATACACAGTTACCTCTCTGTACTCCCACAGTAATAGGAACTTTGCCATTGACTTTAGTAGGAGTGGGGTCAGACCTCTGGAACCTGTTTGCATCATATATGCCTAATTTGATATATTGACCCTTATTGGATCTACAAACCCTATGCATTTGGATCACCCACTTCCAACTTGCCTCAAAATAGCCTATATGCTAGCTAGTGTATGGGGGGAGAGGGGACGAAGCTTAATACATTTAAAAACAAAATTGTAAGTATCTATCATTTTCTATAAATTTTGTTTTATTGCTACAAGAATGTATTCATGTTGTGCCACTTCTTCTCATTATAATGATTTCCATGAGACTACATTCATGTGGTGTCTTTTTTCTGTTCTAATTATGTTTGTTATTAAAAGGAGGCACCCACTTTGTGATGTGTAGCGCAATCTAAAACTAACACTATTAGCTGGTGCTAATTTAACAATAGAAATGGGATTATCTGAAAAGGTTTCAAAGGTGAAATCCTGGCCCCAAGAAATTCAATAGCTAAACTCCTATTGACTTAGATGGGGCAAGATGTTATCACATTTTTTTTAAACACTTTTTAAAATGTATTGCTTTGCAAAACAAACAAGCAGAGGAAGAAAGAAAAAACATGAAACCTACTCAGAGTGGTCTAGAAATATGTTTTCTTAAATAAAAAGGTTTATTTTACACCTATTGACTTGAAAAATAAACCTAGTACCCTGTTTCCCCGAAAATAAGACAGTGTCTTATATTAATTTTTGCTCCCAAAGATGCGCTAGGTCTTATTTTCAGGGGATGTCTTATTTTTCAGAAATGAAAAATGCCTTATTATCGGTGGATGCCTTATTATCGGGGAGGTCTTATTATCGGGGGGATGCCTTATATTACAACGAGAGGCAAAACTGTAAGTAGGCCTTATTTTCGGAGGATGTCTTATTTTCGGGGAAACAGGGTATGACCAGTCCTGGACACACCACCACCAGAGCTAAATCAAGCCAGTGTATTAAGAACCACCATAGTTTACTGTATTCACTTGGCTTAGAAGTGTCCTTAACTAGTAACCACCCATACCTATTAGCCATATCTTTACCATGCAGTATTTAATAGAAGGTGCCTTTGTTTGGTAGCTGTAGCAATATTAAAAGAGTACACAAGTATGATACTCATTATTAGTAACATTTAGGCATCAGTTACCACCCCAGTTACACATTACAAAAAAATCAAAAATAGAGTTGAACTCCCTGTCCCGATTACATATTCAAAAAAAGGCTAATATTAGACTCTGAAACTGTGTACGTACATTTTGTAAACACACTGGTTATATCCAACTAACCATCTAGTCCAATATCCTGCATCTGACAATACCCAGTACTCAGTGCTTCATAGGAAGGTGCAAAAAGTCCCACAGTGGACAATCATGGAAAAAACTAATCATAAGAATAGTTTCTTTCTAGTCTCTGTTTGTCTGTGGTTGGCATATGCCACTTTTTAATAGGTAAAATCTCTCTGGTGAGGGGGAAGTACCCCTCTCAGGGAAAAAAAAGGAGCAGTCTGCCAGAGCTTCGAAGAGCCATCAGCCATGGAGGCTAATTTCTTAGGGCCAGTTAAAGCCCCTGCAGAATATTACAACAGTATTGACATTCAGATTTGCTCTAAGGGCTTGCAAATTGTTCTAACATAAGAGTTCATTTCAATATCTCTTGAATTAATAGTGAAACAGCTCACACATATACATCAAAATAATTGGTTATACAGTCCATAGTTGTATGTGAATAGTAAATGCACCAGTTCTTTTGGAACTAGGCAAATGTATGTGAGATTCATCTGCAGAAGAGAGTGCAAACTATCAGCCTGAGGGATGACGGTGCAATATTTTTGCAGTAGACAGATATTTTCATATTTTCTCTGATGTAATATTTGTTCCATTCCTGCACATGCCTTGCATCAGTGTTCAACGTTCTATGGTAATTTGTTTTATGTCACAAAAGGAAAAATTGTGGTGATAACTCTTTACCTCACAATTTTTATAATTTGATATGGCAGACACTACCACTGTAAAAGAAGCCTATAGTAATATTGTGGCTAGCCATCATAATAAGTTTTGCATATAATTAGGTGAAATTAGAGAAGTTAATTCAAACAATTAGGGACAAATCTTGACTTGAAATATGGCCCCTTTGCACCACACCTAAATCTGCAGCTGAGAATTTCACTGGTGAGGGGAAATAGTTGGCTAACGTAAGTTCTATTTCACCCGCTCTTTGATCTCCTGGCAGAGAGGAAGTGTGGGAGCGCTGGTGATTTCCTGCTGCACAATGGCCTCTTGGAAGCCATTACTTAAGCCAACCTAGAGTTACACCACAGACAGAACCAGCTTCTGAGTGCCTTGGAGTCTAGATAACCAGAGCCACCCTTTACACAGAGCTCTGACAACTAAAGAGCTGACCCCTATAAAAGCAAAGAAAAAAAGGAATACAAATTCTGCTCTCATTTATGTGCTGTAAATCCAGACTAAGTCCATGCCATCGGAGGAGTTATTCCAGATGTACACAATGTTAATGAAAGAAGAATTGAAGCCATTTTATTTTACCATCCAACATGTCAATACTTTCTTTCATTTCTAACAGGGAGTTTCGCAAGGGAGTTCTCCAGGTGAAGGAGGAGCAAATACAGGACCCTTGCGGTAAGTGACTGTCTGTAGTGTGTGTGTGTTTGTGTTTGGGGGTTACTTGCTGTATTCTGAGCTTGTGTTTGTCAGTCTGTTTGTTTGGTTGATTGAAGGACCGTGTGCTGTGGCTGGCAATTGGAAGCTGTGAGCTTCAAAGGAAGGTCTGAAGGCTAGAAGCCTCTGGTAATTGGCTGCGCCTTAATCAGTGGCCAGGGCATTCACCCAGGCCAGGGCTTTATAAAGCAGTGCACAAGCGACCAGGGAACTTTTGCAACCAGGGGCTGCTAACAGGGAGTTTCGCAAGGGAGTTTAGAAGGGGAGCAGGAAGGGAGCTTGGGTCCCTTGCCGGTTCTATCTTATACCCTTTATTCCACTTAAAACCTATAAACCAAACTACATTGAAAACTTCTTGCTTTAAACAACCCCTTCATTAACTAGGAGACAATGCAGGCAAAAGCCCAGCTGCAGAGTGGGGGCTATCCAGTTTATTGCACTGAGTGTAGCATGTATGATTACCTGTCCTGTGGGTGGGTGGCGTATGTGTGCATTCGGTGCAAGGAGCTCCTGGCCCTCAGAGACCACATACGGACTTTGGAGGCAAGGGTGGCCGAACTGGAGGAGCTAAGGGAAGCAGAGAGGTATGTTGATGAGGCTTTCCGGGACACTGTAGCATTGTCCCACCTCCGGTCAGACAGCCCCTGCACTGTTGAGGAGGATGAAAGGCCCAGGGAAGCAGAGCAGTCAACAGGAGCAGAGGGAAACCTTCCCATAGTTGGGACCCTTCTTCCAGAAGGTGCTGGGGTTGCCTCTTGCACTGAGGTTACCTCTCTGGGGGAGGAAACTCCAGTTGCTAGGAAAAGGCAGGTATTAGTATTGGGAGATTCGATCATTAGAAACGTAGATAGCTAGGTTTGTGATGACCGGGAGAACCATATGGCGACTTGCCTGCCTGGTGTGAAGATTGCGGATCTCTCGAGGCATCTAGACAGACTTATGTGTAGTGCTGGGGAGGAGCCAGTGGTCGTGGTACATGTAGGTACCAATGACATAGGGAAGGGTAGGAGAGATGTCCTGGAGGTCAAATTTAGGCTGCTAGGGAAGAGACTGAAATCCAGAACCTCTATAGTGGCATTCTCAGAAATGCTCCCAGTTCCATGCGCAGGGCCAGGTAGGCAGGCAGAGCTTCAGAGTCTCAATGCATGGATGAGACGATGGTGTAGAGAGGAGGGGTTTACATTCATTAGGAACTGGGGAAACTTCTGGAATGGGGGGAGCCTATACAGGAAGGATGGGCTCCACCTAAACCAAAGTGGAACCAGACTTCTGGCACTAAACATTAAAAAGGTTGTAGAGCAGTTTTTAAACTAGGAGATGGGGGAAAGCTGACTGCTGCAGAGGAGCATGTGCATTGGACAGAGACTTCTCTTAGGGGAGAGACTAATGATAGAGAATCTCCAGGTTATAGTCAGGAGCAGAGGATGGAAGAGGATAATGTAAGGGCCAGATCAGATGATAAACATTCACATAAAAAAAGAATCTGACACATCAGAAAAGGGCAGACAAAGAGACAGTGACAAGTTTTTAAAGTGCTTGTACACAAATGCTAGAAGTCTAAATAATATGATGGGTGAACTAGAGTGCCTTGTGATAAAGGAGGATATTGATATAATAAGCATCACAGAAACCTGGTGGACTGAGAGCAAATCAATGGGACACAATCATTCCAGGGTACAAAATATATTGGAAGGACAGAACAGGTCATGCGGGGGGGGGGGGCGGGGGGGAGGGGGCGGCAGGGGAGTGGCACTATATGTGAAAGAAAATGTACAATCAAATGAAGCAAAAATCTTAAGCAAACCCGCACGGTCCATAGAATCTCTATGGATAGAAATTTCATGCTCTAATAAGAATATAACATTAGGGATCTATTATCGACCACCTGACCAGGATGGTGATAGTGATGATGAAATGCTAAGGGAAATTAGAGAGGCTATCAAAATTAAGAACTCAATAATAGTGGGGGATTTCAATTATCCCCATATTGACTGGGAACATTTCACTTCAGGACGAAATGCAGAGATAAAATTTCTCGATACTTTAAATGACTGCTTCATGGAGCAGCTGGTACTGGAACCCACAAGGAGAGAGGCAACTCTAGATTTAGTCCTGAGTGGAGGTCAGGAGCTGGTCCAATAGCAGGACCACTTGGAAATAGTGACCATAATACAATAGCATTCAACATCCCTGTGGTGGGAAGAACATCTCAACAGCCCAACACTGTGGCATTTAATTTCAAAAGGGGGAACTATGCAAAAATGAGGGGGTTAGTTAAACAGAAGTTAAAAGGTACAGTGGCTAAAGTGAAATCCCTGCAAGCTCCATGGGTGCTTTTTAAAGACACCATAATAGAGGCCCAACTTCAATGTATACCCCAAATTAAGAAACACAGTAAAATAACTAAAAAAGAGCCACCGTGGCTTAACAACCATGTAAAAGAAGCAGTGAGAGATAAAAAGACTTCCTTTAAAAAGTGGAAGTCAAATCCTAGTGAGGCAAATAGAAAGGAGCATAAACGCTGCCAAATTAAGTGCAAGAATGTAATAAGAAAAGCCAAAGAGGAGTTTGAAGAACGGCTAGCCAAAAACTCCAAAGGTGGTAAAAAGTTTTTTAAGTACATCAGAAGTAGGAAGCCTGCTAAACAACCAGTGGGGCCCCTTGATGATCAAGATACAAAAGGAGCGCTTAAAGACGATACAGTCATTGCGGAGAAACTAAATGGATTCTTTGCTTCAGTCTTCATGGCTGAGGATGTTAGGGAGATTCCCAAACCTGAGCTGGCTTTTGTAGGTGACAAATCTCAGGAACTGTCATGGATTGAAGTGTCATTAGAGGAGGTTTTGGAATTAATTGATAAACTTAACATTAACAAGTCACCGGGACCAGATGGCATTCATCGAAGAGTTCTGAAAGAACTCAAATGTGAAGTTGCGGAACTGTTAACTAAGGTTTGTAACCTGTCCTTTAAATCGGCTTCTGTACCCAATGACTGGAAGTTAGCTAATGTAACGCCAATATTTAAAAAGGGCTCTAGAGGTGATCCCGGCAATTACAGACCGGTAAGTCTAACATCTGTACCAGGCAAATTAGTCGAAACAATAGTTAAGAATAAAATTGTCCGACACATAGAAAAACAAACTGTTGAGCAATAGTCAACATGGTTTCTGTAAAGGAAAATCATGTTTTACTAATCTATTAGAGTTCTTTGAAGGGGTCAAACAAACATGTGGACAAGGGGGATCCAGTGGACATAGTGTACTTAAACTTACAGAAAGCCTTTGACAAGGTCCCTCACCAAAGGCTCTTATGTAAATTAAGCTGCCATGGGATAAAAGGGAAGGTCCTTTCATGGATTGAGAACTGGTTAAAAGACAGGGAACAAAGAGTAGGAATTAATGGTAAATTCTCAGAATGGAGAGGGGTAACTAGTGGTGTTCCCCAAGAGTCAGTCTCGGACCGATCCTATTCAACTTATTCATAAATGATCTGGAGAAAGGGGTAAACAGTGAGGTGGCAAAGTTTGCAGATGATACTAAACTGCTAAAGATAGTTAAGACCAAAGCAGACTGTGAAGAACTTCAAAAAGATCTCACAAAACTAAGTGATTGGGCAACAAAATGGCAAATGAAATTTAATGTGGATAAATGTAAAGTAATGCACATTGGAAAAAATAACCCCAACTATACATACAATATGATGGGGGCTAATTTAGCTACAATAAGTCAGGAAAAAGATCTTGGAGTTATTGTGGATAGTTCTCTGAAAATGTCCACGCAGTGTGCAGAGGCGGTCAAAAAAGCAAACAGGATGTTAGGAACCATTAAAAATGGGATAGAGAATCAGACTGAATATATTATTGCCCTTATATAAATCGATGGTACGCCCTCATCTCGAATACTGTGTACAGATGTGGTCTCCTCATCTCAAAAAAGATATACTGGCACTAGAAAAGGTTCAGAAAAGGGCAACTAAAGGGGTTAAGGGTTTGGAACGGGTCCCATATGAGGAGAGATTAAAGAGGCTAGGACTCTTCAGCTTGGAAAAGAGGAGACTAAGGGGGGATATGATAGAGGTATATAAAATCATGAGTGATGTGGAGAAAGTGGATAAGGAAACGTTATTTACTTATTCCCATAATACAAGAACTAGGGGTCATCAAATGAAATTAATAGGCAGCAGGTTTAAAACAAATAAAAGGAAGTTCTTCTTCACGCAGCACACAGTCAACTTGTGGAACTCCTTACCTGAGGAGGTTGTGAAGGCTAGGACTATAACAGAGTTTAAAAGAAAACTGGATAAATTCATGGTGGTTAAGTCCATTAATGGCTATTAGCCAGGCCGGGTAAGGAATGGTGTCCCTAGACTCTGTCTGTCAGAGGGTGGAGATGGATGGCAGGAGAGAGATCACTTGATCATTGTCTGTTAGGTTCACTCCCTCTGGGGCACCTGGCATTGGCCACTGTTGGTAGACAGGATAGTGGGCTAGATGGACCTTTGGTCTGACCTGGTACAGCCTTTCTTATGTCCATCACATTAACATATCACTCTAGTGCCAAAACCAATACACTGATTAAACCTTCACAGTCCCTAGTCTGCAATCCCTTTGTATGGGATATCCTTCAATGAAAGTTCCACATGTAGAACAATTACATCATCAAGCCTAGAATAGTAATTCTTTCTGTATGTTTTATCTAGTTAAACTCTGCAATAATTGGAAAACAGTTCATAAGATTTTTTTTTTTTTAAGTGCTGAAAGCTAGTTACCTAATCAAGTACTTAGACATACTTGTGTACATCAGTGATACTTACACTTTTCATACTATGGACCACTTCTTGTGGAATCCTTCCTTAGGTACCTCCACTCAAAATCCCAGTTGCAATGTCATGCCTTCTCTACACTAGATATGGCATTTGGTTACACTAACAAGAATAGGACAGAATGAGGGAGATCAAATGAAAAATAAACTTGCTTTATAGCAATAATATATTGCTGCTTGGTTACATCCACCCATAAAGTCTGGGGTTTTTTGTTTGATTTGGGTTGGGTTGCGGTTTTTTTGAATGCAAGTATTTATGGGTGAGATTTCAAAAACAATCAGTGTTTACTTAGCTCTGCCCCCATTGGTGTCAATATGAATTTTGACATGAACTTCAGCAGAGGCAGAGTTAAGCCTCAGCACATTTGAAAATCCCATTTTATATTTATTAGGGCCTAATAGAATTGGTGAAATCAGTTTTAAAAAGTGGATCATAGATAATTTGATGAAGAAATGTGACAAGTTAGTTCACTCTGGACAGTAAGAGCAGAAACATCAGATGACTTAACAGCGTGGACAGCAAGCAGCTGTAGTGGGCAGTCAATGTTTCCCCATGAATGTTTTTCTCACCCAAGAGGTGAGAGGTAGTGAGATGTCCTTTCTTCCCCAGACAGAGGCATTTTGAAAGGGAGAGGGATGCTCCTCCAACACAATGAGAGCGTTGGGAGGAATTCCCTCCACCACATGCTCAATTATTGCCAGGGAAAAGAGTTCAGTGTGTCAAGAAAGAGGAACCCAGAGCAGTGCCAGTTTTGGGGAGCAGGAGATAAATGTAATTGGGGTTATGGGTTTCCTCCAGATGAATGCATGGAGCTCCAGGCATGGAAGCAGGAGCAGGCTAGGGTTATCAAGCATGGCAGAGACCATGATACTAGCAAGAGTGCTAGATGCTGCCTTATTTAAATATAAAGGCTTCACCTTTGAAATTTGGGGATTTAAATGCTGAACAGGGAGGTGAATTTTGATAACTGAAATAACTTGCTCATGCTTTCTTTAGCACAGTTATTCACTGGGGAAAAATAGCTGGATAAAGTCAAATTTGGAAGCACTTCTAGAATAGTAGTGAATGATTGACTTACATGAGAAAATGAAGCATGTCACTTATTGGATTCCTCATACTGATAAAAAATGAGTTTGTAGAAAGAAAGGTACCAGTTTATAGAAAGCATGCATGCTCAGAGTAAAACAATCAAAAGTACATTTGAATGTAAAATTACAGTCATCTCCGCTATGAAGTTATGTTCCATGTTTTAAACAATACGGTGCAGGCTTAATGAATATCATTTTTCAAAACACTCAAACTTTTAATTGCTTTCTTTTCAGCTTCATTAGTGAAATGGCAAATCTTCAGTCTTTCAAAATTAGATGCAAAGCATCCTGCCAGTTTGAGTTAAGAAACATGTTACAAAAGTCATTAACTGAAGAGTCAGACATACTGCTTTTCTAGTATATACAGGTCCACAGTAATTGGTGTGCCAAATATTACTGCCTTTAAATAAGGTGAGAGGATGCATTTGTGCATTGAGAGCCTGATTCGCCTCTCACTTGTTCAGGTGCAAATCAGGAATAACTACTAAAGTTGGTGGAGTTATCCCATTGTAAAAGCAATGTAAGAGACATGAGAATCCGACATTTACACTGATATCAGATCATACAGTTTTATGTATTGCTATTTATTAATTTGTTTGAGGGTTTCTTAGTCACATTAATAGAATGAATTCAGAATTAAATGAAAACCAGTTGGACAATGTTTTGCCATCACTGAACTGAGCTTTCAATTAGCCTTCATTCACTCTCAGAGGTCTCTAACCACCATAGACATACTGCTTTAGTCCTCTCTCAAGATGGGATATGGGTGAGCAACTGCACCCCTAGCATGCTATAGATGAGAACTCTAGATTAGCCCTGGGTTAGGCTATCATGAAGACTGATAGGCATGGGCCAGGAGAGAGGTTTCTGGATAGGTGATAACAGACAATGGCCCCCAAACCCTGTATTGTGGAGGGGAGCTGCCAATAGTCCAGTGCACAGATTAGTAAAGTAAGCAGCATTTCAGACCCACTGCCTGCCTGTTGGTAGAAAGAATAGATTTAATCCCGTTCTCTACCCACTCACCCTTTCTCAGTTTCTCAGGCTTTGAGTGGGGATGGGTGAATTTCCTGCATGGTCACCCAACCAAACTCTCCTCTCAAGCACAGTGGGCAAAAGCTTACAATTATCTTGTCACTGAATGTGCACACCTAAACTACAGAAATTCAAGAATGTTAATGAATTTGGAATTTTTTTTTACTGTTTTTAAAATTTAAATCCATGTGTGAAGGACACTTGCAGATAATGTTCAAGTTACTTACAGGAGCTGTTTACAGGTGCTTTTTTTCCCCTAGTTACAGACAAGTGGAATATGAGAGAGCAAGGAGTGCACAGTGGTTTATTCTTTACTAAAAAGAAAGTAGCAAGAAGACAGATTGCGGCAGCGTAAGCCAAGCTACAGCCAGTTATGAAGTAGAATTATAGAGTAACCAAGGATGATAGGGAGTCAGAACATTTTTGTCAAAATGTAATTCTGTCAAAGCCAAAACATTTCACAGAGCTATATTAGTTTTGACAATGTTGTTGAGAAGGTTTGAGGTCCAGGGTTCTCTGGTCACTTTTGATGAGCTAGAGAAAGAGAAAGAGAGACGCCCAAATCAAAAACCTGAGCTTTCTTATCCAAAAACAGTTGTTTTGACAGAATACTGTTTTGCAAAAATGTTCCAAACATTTTGGTTTTGTTCCAATGATGAGTGGAAATAATTTTTGAAACCTTGAAATTTGTCATGAAACAGAATTGTCATTTTCTGGCCAGCTGTATTTGCTCGACATCAGGTGATAGCTAATGAGGTATTCAGAGATAGTTTCTTAAGAAAGGATTGGCAGCTCACCTTCCTTTTGAACCTGAATCTGTGCTCTATCACCTGCATACTGATTAACAGGGATGGAAGAATCTTAAAACCAAATCTAAGGAGAAACCAGCAATCTTCTCCTTTGTTCACTCAGTAATATCTAAATAGAATTATTGTTGTGTAATTCAAGTGAATGGAAAAATGTATTTTACAAGAGAGAAAATAAGCTGAACAAATCATTTTAAATATACTGTTATATTATATGACCCTTGAAGGTAGAAAAATGGCAGGTTGGAATTTCTTGTGGTACATCCCGAACTGCATCTTTCAGCAGTAAATTCCAACTCTTTCCTCTGGCCCATCCCTTCTTCCTTCCATCTCCCTTCTGTCTCTTACTCCTGAACATATTGGACACAAAATAATCATTAAGGAGGAACCTGAACATCTTCCTCTGTGACTTCATACTGTAATTAAGAGAGTTAGTAGCTAAGCAGGGATCAGCAATGTGTCTATGGTAAAAATTTTGAGGTCTGTGGTAATTTTTCAAAAAAATTGAATGACTGAATGACATACCCCATCCACCCCATGTCCGTCACTAAGTATGGTAATTTTGTCAAATGTCCGTCACATAACATGGTGGTGCTGACCCCTGTAGCTAAGTTGTTGCAATTATGGCAAGATAGTCCTTGGATGCCATTCCAGGGGAAGCTTTATATTGAGAAAGGAGAGCCTGAGAGCACCAATCCCCTCATCTTCTCCTGGCTAGTAAATGGGAGGCAGAGAAACCACTTCCCCAGGCACACTCCACATGTTCTTTCAGGTGCAAGGGGTTCAGCACATACTGGAGTATGTCTGTGTGCAAGCTCACACCTCTTCACTTCCCTTCCTAACAAATGTCCATCCCTGTGCTGGTCTGACCAGACTTCTCTCCTGATAAGATAAGGAGGGGCCTGATACACTGGCAGCCTATTCAGGTAATTTTTATTAACTTGTGCTATCACTGTATGATTGATACCACAGGAAAGTTTGGTTCTGCATGGCAAGAAACAAAAGCAATTTGTTATCCATTATAATGGATCTTTTTGTAAGACATACTAAGTTTTAATATACTAATAAGCATTTTCTTAACTCCTTTCTGAAATGTCTTTCAAATCAGATTGAGAACCATGTCACTATTGCAGACAACACCTTTGTAGCACCATCACTGAATTCTCATTAGGACTGCCAATACCTGCTGAATGCAAATTCTAAACACTCCATGCAATAGGAAAATGATATCCATTAATCTATTTTCCTGACCTAAAACTGAATTTATGGCTCACTGCTGCTGCATATGTTTAATGTCCTGTTGAAAATGAATATCAATCATTTGTATGTATTGCAGCTTTCTAGAGCCAAGGGCAGCCTTCTGTTTTGAAGAGCAGTTTCAATACAAGATATAAGATGTTACAAGCTAACTTATACATAAATATGTACACAAATTAGTTCGTAACATCTTACATCTTGTATTGAAACTGCTCTTCAGAATAGAAGACTGCCCTTGGCTCTAGAAAGTTGCAATATGTGCAAGTGATTGATATTCATTTATCACCAAGACATTAAACGTGCAGCAGCAATGAGTTGTGAATTCAGTTCTAGGGAAAAAAACAAACCAAACCAAAAACCAGACTAATATATGACTAAATACACATATTTTATATATGGTGTAATTACACACTCTGTGCTCTTTGGTGAAGAATTTACCTTTGTTTTTTAATGAGTTTTTAATTTAAAATTTGTTCGGAGTAAAAGTATGCATTTGCTCATGTGTATGAAAAAACATAACATTCACTTGGTGATTTTGCTCCATTAACTTTTTCTCAGGTCCACATATGGAGTTCTGGTTCTCTACCTTGCACCTATCAAAATATTGCAGGCAGTAGCTCAGAACTCATTCTTGGCTGGGCTCCAAACTAAAGTTGAAAGAAGCTGCTATATATTCTCTGAATTGCTCTAATCCTTACCAGTCATGTCACAGATTGACTGAACTATCGGACGCCCACAGATCTTTTAGGAATTGAAAGCTCTCTCATTCATTGTAGAGTTCAGACTACTGAAACAATCCATTTGATTCATAATTACTGCAGCCTGAGCTATGTTGTTTATTAGGATATATTGTTTATTCTTTGCTGCAGTCTTGTAATTGGTCTTGTTTTGCTTGAATGTTTCAAATACAGACCAAAGTGGTAAGGATATGTATAGTCATTTAATTTTTTCAGATTATCCTTACTTTCTATGAAAAGGCACCTAAAGAATAAGTGCCTGAATACCTCATAAATACTGCCTTTGATCCATACTAGAACTCTTACTGAAGTTTATGGAAGCTGCATACATATCCTGATCAGAAGATGAACCAAAGGATTTTATGGTCAATGCTATCTCAAGCAAACTAGCAGCCAATGAGGTTGCAAAGATTTTCTAAAACATGAATAGTACTCCATTTCCTTTTGACATTTTTAGGTCTCTCCTCACCTATTTTACTGGCCTTGTGAGGTAGTATGAAATGCATAATATTCTTCAAGAATTTAGTACACAGGGGGAAAAAAACACTCATCTCTCTCTCTCTCTCTCTCTCTAGTGCTAGTAGTTTATGTAGAATTTTTTTTAACAAGATATTGGAGCTTCCAATATATCCAGGGAAGCCTATGGTCTGTGCACTCCTCCTTTAGCACAGGTGATTTACATGTAATTTGAAGTTTGTCGTATCGACATATGGGTGCAATTTTGCTCTCTCCAGTGTTCTTGTGTGTGGATTCAAGTCACTTTGAAAAGAAAATGAAACACAATGGTAAGAGTAGATTGGAAAGTGTTGACATATATTGTCAATAACAATTTAAAGCAAGCACTAACTAAACTGAACAGAAAAGCAATGACAGTAACGACAGGTGCAGAGAAAAGATGTAGTATATAGCAATTGAAAACTGAAATGGCAAAGAAGGAGTTCTAGTTGTGTCAATGGTTTGACTGAACAATGAAGTTCAATTCTTGTATCTTCCTTAAACCAGTCTGTTAGAAGCACTGACAAAGAAGCAGGTGAAGTTCACAAAATTTAATTAATTTGCTGCAGAAAAACAAATATAATCTGGCTGAGGAAGTGTTACTATACTTGGGGAACAAGCAAAATTGAAACAATGTCAAAGGATTTATGTACTGCTGTTTGTTTAATTAAGTGTTGTCTTTTCAGATGTTTCTCTAGATTAACTATCTGCTGTAGGGACACGGAATAAATTTCAATAGCAAAAACAATACAAATGACAAGCAAAGCAGTGCAGGTTTTTCCAGAGATTTCATATTACTAGGTGTAATGAGAAACATTTCAACCCAAATTAAAAACTTTACTTTTTTCTCACTGGTTAGACACAGCAGTAAAGGTAAGTCTGCCAATGAACTGCAACTTATTTACAATGAAATGATCAATCCTATTAACTCTATTTCTAAAAGGGTATCTGTGGCAGTGAAAAAACAAAACAGCAGGACTGGCCCACTGCTGTTTTGCTTTGGGGAATCAGGAAGCATTCAAGGAAGACAACAAGTACAGTATTGGATAAAGGTACGTCTACACAGCCTGTGGAAGTGAGCCTCCCAGCCCAGGTCAACAGACTTGGTTTAGCACGGCTCAAGCTAGCACTCTTAAAAATAGCTGTGTAGACATCACTTTGAAGTTGAAGCCGAGGCTAGCTTCAGAGCTGAAACTTGAGCCTGAGTTGCAGCTTCAAAGAGTTATGTACACAACTATTTTTAGAGTGCTAGTGCAAGCCCAAGTCTGTCAACCAGCACTGGAAATCTCACTTCTGTGGGTGGTGTAGACATGGCCAAAGTATGCTGGAATGTTCATTTCCCCAGGAATCAGTGAAAATGGTGGATGTTTTCTTCAATTAGATGATTCTCTCTCTCTCTCTCTCTCTCTCTCTCTCTCACACACACACACACACACACCCCTACCTACCTTATTAAGGTGAAATTAAGGTTGCATGTACATCAGTGGTTTGGGTTTGAGTGTACATTCCCTTTCAAGAATATTAGATATAGAAGAAAACAGAAAAAAACAACAAGACATTTAGAAATGCAGGAAACACAGAGCTGAGGAACCATTTTTCGAACAATGTAGACAAACTATTTTAATTCTACCTCATCTTGACCATGATCACTCCGCATTACAACAATTGACTTATTTGTATCACGATGGATCACTTCAGTTTGTTCAGTGCTTGGAACAAGGTGTCCATCCTGACTGAGGAGTCGGGGTGCCACTATAATAATATGTATGTTAATAAGTCTTCAAGCTCTCCCCACCACTATTGTCATTATTTGAAGCCTAAAATAGGCTAAGTAGGTCATTTATTGAAAGCTTGTATTTCATAATCCACATCACCCCAAGGCAGCAGTGGAAAGGTTATCCTTTTCTAGAGAAGAAAGCGGAAAAACTGAGAAATATCAAAAGAACCTACTGAGAATTACATGTTCACCTATTGTCCTGGATCAGCAGATAAAAATCAGGTTTTGCCAAAGGATTTATTGTAACGATTTATCATACAGCCATGGGAATAACCCATGGGACTTGGTGGGAGGGGTAGGAAGTAATAAGACTACCCTGAGGAATAAAAATAATGATCTTACAAATATTTTTAAAGAGCTTCTCTTCTCAATATAGTTGCCTAGAAGCAAAGGGCTACAGCTATCGGTTTTTGTTGTTGTTGTAAGTAAATAAAGTCTGTGTTACAGCAAAGCCAAACACAGGAAACAGAATGGTTACAATCCTCTCAAGTTATGGAAAAAGGACAGAGGACTGAAATCAGTAGAAACACTCCAGAGAGGATCAGTCCCAGAGTAATCAGTAAAAACCAATACAGAATACATTTGATCTCAACTGTTAGCTTTCTGAAGGATATTAATTGCTAGTGTCTCTATGGCTTTTTCTCCAGAACTATTCTCAGTCAGTAACAGCTTGGGGAAAAAAATTACAAGTATAAAATTCAAAATGGGAGAAACTGAAAACACCGATATAAACAAAACAAAGTTCAAAAGACACAAATTACTTTAGAATAAGCTAGAATGAAAACAAGACACATGAAAACTCTCCCTTTATTTTATAGAGTGTAATGAAATTTACAAGGTTCTGATTCAAAGTCCACTGAAATCAACAGTGACTTCAAGAGACTCTAAATTTCCTTTCTTCCACAGTTTTAATACATCTGTAAGAAGCAGAATAAAATAAGAATTCTTTTAATGAGCTGCAGGAGAGGATTGTGTATTTATAGTCTGTGTCAAGAATGGATGAATTGACTAAGGGAAAGAACCATCCTGCACCTCAGATTATTTAAAAAAAATAATAGAAGAAATAAAAGACAACAAAAAATGTTAGATTTAATACACTCACTCATAGGTGCTGACTCTGTGGGTGCTCCAGGGCTGAGAAAAATTAGCAGGTGCTTAGCACCCACCAGCAGCCAAACTCTCCCCTCTCACCCATCCCCCAGCACCTCTCCCCCGCCATCAGCCCCGCTGATCACTCCTCCCCCTCCCAGCACCTCCCGCCCACTGCAAACAGCTGTTTCGCGGCATGCATGTTGGCTGCAGGAGGGTGGGGGAGGAGCAGGGACAGGGTGCACTCGGGAGCAGGGGGCAGAAAGAGTTGGGGAAGAGGCAGGAGAGGGGTGGGGCCTGGGAAGGGGGGGGCACCTCAGGCACCCACCAGCTAGAGGGGAAGTCAGCATCTATGAATTTATCGTTCCCTAATTCTCTACTATCTCTGCTGAGATTATCTCAAAGGTTCATCAGGTCCATCAACCTATACTGTACCAGCAAGTGATAGGCAGTGTGTAAGTATCTACATGGGGAACAACTATTTAATCATGGGCTTTTCAATCAAGAAGAGAAAGGTGTAACAATTCAATGGCTGGAAGTTGAAGCTAGAAAAATTCAGACTGGAAATAAGGTGTAAATTTAACAGTGAGTAATTAACCATTAGAACAATTTACTAAGGATCATGGTGGATTTTCCATCACAGACAATTCTGAAATCAAGGTTGGATGTATTTCTAAAAGATATGCTCTAGGAATTATTTGGGGGAACTTCTAGAGGAGGTCAGATTAGATGATCACAATGGTTCCTTCTGGCTTATGAATCTATGAATACAGAGAGGACAAAAGCTGCAAATCAAGTTGGGGTGGGGAAAAAGAGAAGGAAAATAGTAGATGGGACAAAGATACTGGTGAGACTGGGATTGGAGGAGGTGGAGGAGAGAAACTGACTCTGTCGAGGGGCGGGGGCGGAGCTGGGACTGGATGGGCAAGGGGACTAAGATTGGTTTGACAAGCCTGGGAGTCTGTAGCTAGGAGAATGGGACTGGAACAAAAAGTCAGCAGTGGGCAGGGCTGGCTCTAGGCACCAGCAAAACAAGCTGGTGCTTGGGGCGGCACTTTTTTAGTGGTGGCATGGCCAGCGCCAGAATGCCGCCCCTAAAAAATGTGCCCCGGCTGCCCTAGCTCACCTCCGCTGCTGCTGCTCGCACGCTGCTTCTCCCCCTCCCTCCTAGGCTTCAGAGCCTGGGGGGAGGAGGGAGGGCTGGGGATTTGGGGAAGGGGCGGAGCTGAGGCGGTGCCGGGGGTGGGGTAAGAAAAAAAATGGGGGAGGGGGGCAGCCAAAATTGTTTCTGCTTGGGGCGGCAAAAATCCTACAGCCAGCCCTGGCAGTGGAGAAGAGACAGGACTAGAGCAGGTTAGATGGGGCAAACCAGAAGAGAGCAAGATTTGATGGCGGGGAGGGATGCAGAAGCATTTGTGCTGACTAAAGCACACTTCCCCATCCAGTGCTTGGAACGGTATTTAAGTTTCCTGAGTCTCAGCATTCCTCTACTCTCAGCAAATATCTGTGAAACCCACTAGCAAAGTGTCTCTCTCTTCCCCTCTAGTGCACAGAATAAGGTAGGGTTCCGGGGTGGGGAAAGAGGAAAATAGTATGTGATCATGTAACCAAGGACTATCAAAATGCACATGCATAAGGGTTGTAAACAACAACCACCACCTCAGTTATGGTATGTCCTAACTTTTGAGTGCTTGACTTTGCAACCAAATGTTATTTTAATGTAGTTAAATGTGTAATAAGTATATAATATATGATTAAGATAAGGTACATTTAGTAGTTGAATGTTTTTGCCTTTATTTGTGTGTAGATCTTAGTTCTTCTGGACATTTTGATGATCATGATTCTACTCCCTTTGATGTCAGTAAGACTTCTGCCACTGACATAAATAGGTCCTTCGACACCTTATCTAAAATCTTCATCAGCTCATTTTACTGAATTTTCAGTTTGCTTTTCCAGGTTTAGATAGGCTCTGTTTGTCTTCCAACATGCCTTTTCATTTCAGACAGTACTGCTATTCATATGCGAGTGTGAATCTCTTTTCAGAATGCTCAGAAGTCATAACATTTGTGTGTGGTTTTTTTTTAAATTGGCAAGGAGAAAACTACTACATTTATTTTATACTAAATTGATTATAACTTAACATTAGACTGTATTCAATTTTAGGGAAGTTGTTATCTCAATGATTTGACTCATTAAACGCACCTCCATTTCATACACTAATGAGTAAAACCTAGAAACAATACTGATTTTCCCTGAAGAGTCTCACTAATTTCCTATCCTGCTAGGAAAATCAAATGTAGCACAGAGCAACTTACTGTAGTTAATGTCTCTAAACATCACACTGTGCATCAGATTACAAATAAAACCATCAGTAGGAATATTGCAGAGAGTGATCATATGCACTGTAAAAAAGCCCATTCTTTTTCTTCCAGACTCAAAATGGAGATTAATATGGTAGTGCAGTTATTACAGTGGTCTTGTATCCACCCTTTTCAGCCCAGGAGCCAAAGACATATTTCCAAAAAGTCAATGGGACACAAACAGTGCATTGGAGCAGATTGTCTGGGCTATTCTGCCCCCTTTGTACAGTTCAGGTGTCACATAGGAAGCAGAAGATGCATGCACGTTTCCTGCTGGGGACCCCTCCAGTGTATGGCATTTCTCAGTGGGCCCAGAGCCAGTGTATTTGGTGCCTATACTACTCATCCTGTAGTAGCCACTAGTGCAGGGCCCACGTCACAGTGTGTGTGTGGAGTGGGAGGGGGGCGCGAAGGAGGAGTGTCTGGTGTGCCTTTGCTAACACAGAAGCTGGGTGTTGGTTCTTAGTTTCTCTTTTCCTCTCCCCTGGGCTTCCTTTGGTGACTATGTAGAGGTGAGGAGGCATTCTTTGCTAGATGCTCCTATAGGCTTAGGTAGTACCAGTCAAATGCCTATTCTGTTTCCTCTGAAGCTCCTAAAACCCAACTGGAAGGCAATGGAGATCTCTCTTCTCGCTCCCCTGCAATTGCTTGCAGCAGTGTTCAGAGAGGAAATTTCTGAGCCGCTGCAGCAGAGAAGGGACAGCAGATGAGCAGAGCGCTTCCAGGTGACTCTGGGGAAGGGGAGGGAAGCAACTGGGGACATTGCACACCATACCTCCTTTACATGATTCAAAACACTTCAGTTTAAAGTCACAGGGGACAGCTCCTGGAACATGTTCTGAATTCATAATCAAGTACAAATATTCTTGGCACAGCTACCATCAAGGACTACAATTTAGAGCCTCCAGGACCACAAGCAACCCCTCCAGGCCACAAATTGGATACTTCTGATCTAGTGTGTTCACTGCATGTTTATACACTCTGTCAACCATTGTAAGATGTCATATAGCATTGAAGCACACATGATTACCAAATATCAGAGGGGTAGCTGTGTTAGTCTGAATCTGTAAAAAGCAACAGAGGGTCCTGTGGCACCTTTGAGACTAACAGAAGTACTGGGAGCATAAGCTTTCGTGGGTCAGAACCTCACTTCTTCAGATGCAAGTAATGGAAATCTCCAGAGGCAGGTATATATCAGTGTGGAGATAACGAGGTTACCAAATGATTACCAAAGTATTCTGCAGCAAAGAATGTAGGAATCAAAGCCATGGTTCCAGGAATCTTACTCATGAGATATCCAAAAGAGCTGTAAGTTAGATATTCTTTAATTACTACTAAAATGTGGACTAGTCTATGTACTTAGTTACATGCTACCTACAGTTAAGTCACTAGCAAACATTCTCTTTTCACTTGTGTATTATGGTGTATGCCTATGGTAAACTCAATTTGTGAAACAGAGACAACATATATAGTGAGTGAGTGATCAGTTTATGGAGATAAGTAGGAGAAACCCCATATAGCATTTTCTTCCATTAGGTCCATCATACAGCTCTTCAGTGGGACGAAGATTCATGCTTAGTGTAATGCAGTTCATTATAGAGGACTGAAAATAGAACTATTGCTTATACACCTGGTCTGACATACTGAAATCATATCATGATATAATTCTTAAGAAAACAAAGCTGTTCTATATTACCATAATTATCATTGCAAGTCAGCTATTGCTAGAAGTTTATTCTGCAACTTTAAGAACGGATGAACTTTAGTATCATTAGTGACAAAGTGGTGAGTGAATAGGCTATTAATAATTGTGCGTCCAAATATCAGACCCTGGATCTCTCTCCCACAAGTGATCTGGGAGATCACTCACTTAGCTAGGGACTGGCCTAATGGCATTTTTACTTAGCCCCACTTCCAATATATTTGAAGCCAGCTGAGTTTCTCCATCCTGCATCTTCTGGGGTAAGCCAATTGGTCCACTCCCCCACGTCCTGCAGCCTCAGAGAGCAGCAAGGTAAGATACTCTCTTCCCATTATCCTTTCTTCATTAATTTTTGGGAGCAGACAGCTTTTTTATTAGCAGTAGGTGGAGTGAAAAACATTGCTACTCTTTCTGACTCCAGTCCTGCATTGCTCCTTTAAGTCTGGGATTGCAAGCTGCCTTTAGAATGCAGGAGGTTAAAAGGAAATTCTATTCTCACATGAACTCATTTTAGTCTATGAATTCTAATTCATCGCTATTCTTATATATAATGAATTAGAGATATTTGAGCTGTTATGGGTTATGCAGCAATGGTTGGCTTCCTTATCTTGTGACATACATGGACATGATTATAGTTTACTGGCTTTCCTATTAGCCCTCTATTTTTTTCAAGCATTCCCCTAACCATAAAAGGTCACAACCTTATGTTCACTAGTCCTGTCAAACAAATTTAAACATCTGCAAATATAACCATAAAAAGAAATGTAAACCATTAATTTATGTTCATTCTGGATAATCCCTTCTACACATCTCAATGTCCGGTAAAGAGAAATCAGAAAAGTATTAAAGAGTGGTCATATGAAGTATATAAATTAAGCAGAAGTTTATCTAATATAAAGCTATAAACATAAGTTTGTATTTTCAGCACCTGAGTATTTAGTAAACCTGTGTGTAGAGATGGTCACAGAACATACTACTTCTAGAAATGCAGCAGATGCACCATGTATAGATTACTCAGGGTGTTAGATCTGTATTTAAATTTGAGTCACGTCTATTAAGCCAGTGTACTTTTGTTTTGTTTGTTTTTAAACTTTTTAATGCTAACCGTAGCAGCTCTCTTACAGGTGCTCTTTAGAGTGACCCAGAGTTTTTGGCAATACTGGTTGAGCAAATGAAAGATTGCCAGGGAAGAATATTCTTATACAACTTGACTGAAAATATCTGGATGGTCTACAAAAAGGCAAGGCAGTTGTTTCCCAAATTTGGTGGTATGGCAGCATGTTCCTTTACAAGTTAGACAGCTTACATGTTCAAGGGGACTCATCCGCACCCATGATTTTAGATGCATGGTCACTTGCCCTCACATGGGGCAAAATTGAAAGAGTATTTACTTCTGCAGGTTACAAAGCTAAATATCTAGTTTGTAGGTTCAAGTTGTGTACACATATTCTAGCGTCTGTAAACTCAAGTGATTGTGGGTGCAACATGGTTGGTCAGACAGAGGCTTTCACTGAAAATTTTGCCCTGAAAGATTTTTATTTTAAAAAACAAACTTCCATCATTGACAAGGATTTTGGCGGTATGTGATTTACATCAGGGGAGTCAATGAACTGAAATCAATTATTTTGGTTATAAAATGGATAGTCTTAAAGTAATAAAAAGATCCCATGTATATTTAATCCTCATCTTCAAAAACATGGAATATGCATCAACTATTCTTATTATGTAAAATAGCCAGTCTAATCAAGGTCATTTGTCCTTTCCTCTGAGCTAATGTTTGATAGCGCTGAACAAGATCATTAAACATTCTATAAAAATTGAAGAGCAATTACACCCTGCACAAGAAATGCAAGCTGCCATACATTCTGAGCAGCCACAAAACCTTCACAATACTTGGGTTTCAAGACATTTCCCCTCTACATTATTGGCATTATTCATAAAATAGCAAAATTAGAGAGATAGCAGTTCAAAGGTCCAGTTCAGAAAAAAAATTCAAATATTCAAATGGCTACCTGATACAGGGGTGTCTGCAAAAGGGAGATATGATTTTTCAGAGATGCTAAATGCTCATAATTCATTTATGTACCTAGATATGAATTTAGGTGCCTAAAGGTGGGCAGTCAAGTTAAAATATTTTGGCCAAAGCACCTACTTGTTCAAAGTAGTCTCACTGACAAAATGATGAATATTAGAAGAAATAGAATCCAGAAGATTTCCCCCCCCCAACACTGTACAACAATTATAAATGTTGCTCTAATTTACTGTATTAATTTTTGAAATCAGCGTAGATACTAGAAAAAAAAGTAACCTTTTCCCCTTGCCTGGAGTTCTTATACAATTAATTATTCTTATAGAAGACTAGTCTGTGTGCACAGCACTTTTTCTCTATTAGAAGCAATTGCCTAGCTCTAGTGTACTGCCCCAGTATAGTTTCCTGTCCTTGCCTTTGTTGAGTCTATTAAAATTGGGTGTATTTTCATTTAGGATTTTCAAATTTTGTATTTACTGTCATCTCTAAACTAAAATCTGTACCCATCATTGAACACAAGAAAGAACTGCTATTAGCATTTTAATGAAACTCTTTATATTATCTGGACTCCTTTGGCAATAGGAGAGAAGTAATTGAAAAATATGCAGGGAAACCTATTTACCAACTGAGGAAAGAAAAGGAGATTGTAGGTTGAGTTTGCCAGAATGCCTGAAAATCAAAAGATCCTGTTTAAAATAGATTGGAGTAAAGAACCATATATATGTAAATTTAGACAACATCCTAGCCTAAGGGGAAGGGGCGGACTTTCTTTATCAAGGGAATGCACAGTTAACGTGTAACTGAAGAAAAAAATGAAAGGATGATCTGGATTCTAATCTTACTTAAACCCTTGTACATCAGGATTAATTGCACTAAAGTAAATTGTGTGGTGCCAATTCAAAATGTGCATAGTCAGATCAGATATAGGCCCATACCTAAAAACCAAAAGGGAACTGGAGAACAGCAATGTTACAACCCTGGGTACTGCTCACTGACAGGAAAAGCAACATAGTTGTTGTTCCGATGATCTATTAAAAAATCAACTAAGAATATGGTTACAGAGGCAAGCCCCAGCAAAGAACCAGTTCTCAGCAGCACATTGTCTCTAGTATTCGTTATTTTCCTCATGGTTAATTTTGTAGTGGAAACAACTACAACAACCACCACCACCACCACTGAATCAACTGTAATAAACAGTTAAAAATACTAGTAGACACATTAGAGAGGCCTAATACAACTACATGCAGACTAATTATAGAAATCCCAAGACCGTTGCAGACATCCCCATTTCAACACTATTATGTGTCACCAGCCACAGTTTCAGGTCATGTACATAACCCAGAACTGGGGTGGGTGGGGGTGGGGGGTGAGAATGTTCTGATGCTCGCACAAGTCATTCGTTTTCTTTGGAACCTTTAAAAATGTTCAAATTATGTAAGGTCACACAGTATATACATTACAGTAGGTTTTGATTAGAAGTGTGGAAGGAGCATTTTCATTCTTTCCTAGATTTCTCTCTTCCTCCAAAAAAGGAGAGAGGAGTTCTCATCAGAAAATTAGAACAGAGTAAAACATTTCTGAAGCAAATCTGTGAAGTCACCTTTTATTTTACATGACATAACTCACCCCTCCAGAAAAGGTACTGATCAATAAGACATTTTGCTTAAAAATAGCTATTGGTGTTACTGAAGTTTAGTTAATGTTTGTTGGCTGGTTTTCATATGCCTTGTTAAGCCCTTCTTCCCCACCCTCAGGTACCTCTATGGGGCTATGTTAAATGACAGCTTCATTGAACTCAGGATCTACAAGGTACAACATAATTTTTACATTCTTTAATAATTGTAACTTTATCTGTTTATTATATACATATTATTGACACAAGCAAATCAACTGCTTCATTTAACAAACATATGAATCCGTCCACAAAGAGAGTACTCTGAAAGCACTGTGATATAAATAGGATTGAGACTATGAGCATCAATTAAAAATACAATGTTGAGAAATGTTATGTGGAACAATAGGGCAAAAAAAAAAAAAAAAAAAGGTAATGGCAGTAATTCTGCATCCAACCTAGAGGCAAAGTTATCAATGAAAAGAACTGGGCAAAAAAAGCAGTTACATTTCAATGAACATTCTTTAGAGCTTTTAAGGTCCTGACATCATAGTATCCTTGGAAATCAGAGTCCTTCCATTTTTCATATATTGGACTGGCCCCATATGAATTCACTGAAACTATTTTCTTGCCTCTTTTGTGGTTACATTCCATTAATATTACTTCAAAGTGTGAGCCACCAAAAATACCCATAGGGAGCAAATTTTAAAGGTGCATATACAAGAATTAACAGATGCCAAATTTTAAATTACAAATGTACGTATTAGCACCAGAAGAGCTTGTGCGTTCATCCAAACAGAGCAAAATTTTGTCCAATATATCTGACCTATCACAAGTAAGCTATGCAGCTTAAATTTTGAATAGTCATGATCAAACTATAAAGTAAAAATATTCTCAAAGGTGTCATTTAAATAAGTTTGAGCAAGTTTCAATACATTTGTAGATATTCTGTGAGTTGAAAGAAAGGCCAAACTCGCTGAATAAATTGCTAATGGCAAATTATTCACTCAGTTCTCATGACAACACACTATGGACAAGGATAGCACATTGAAATGAAATAGTTTTATTTTTATATTGCCTTCCCATCAACATCCTCAGAGCTGTATTTCAGAGCATAAATAAATACAACTTGATGCTATCAGTTATACTACTGCCATAAAGAACAAATTATAAAAGGGGTTTAATATAGTGTGATGGTGTGAAATCGACCCTAAGGCCCCAAGCTGCCTAGAGAGACTGCGTGAGACATAGCCAATCAGGGTCCCACAGGCCCATATAAAAGAAGTTGGAGGGCTAAAGTGAGTTCAGTCTGCTTACAGGGACCAGGGGAGCAAGAGGTGCTCCTGGCTGGCTGCAGGAGCTGCAAGGGCCAAGGCAGGTAGTTGCTGGCAGGGACCGGGGGAGCAAGGAAGGGACTTGACAATAAGGCCTGCAGAGAAGTGGCCCAGGGAAACACAGTTAGTTAAAGGGATATGGCTGCTACTTAGAGGGTTCCTGGGTGGGGCCTAGAATAAGGTGAGCTCAAGCCCTGCCCCCACCCCCAACAGTCATTGGGGAAGTGGCTATGCCCTGAAAGAAGGGAATTTAGACAGGCCCAGGGAAGGGACTATATGTGAAAGTCCAGAAAGGGGGCCAAACTGAGACTGACCCAGCTGGAGAGCTGGGGTCAGAGGACTAAAGGGCAGCAAAGAACCTCCAGGGAGGAAGCCCTGGGGGTGTGACTCCATCCCAGAGCAGGGACCTTTGCACGCAAGCTGGCCAACTAGGGGTACTGAGATAGTCCTCATTCTGAGGAACAGGGCCTGAGCCTGGGAGGCTGTGATGGGCCCCGTTGGACTGCTAAAGGATTGAGCTACAGAACATTGAGGGCATTGTGATAGGCCTGATTGGGCAGTATACCCTGGAAGGAGCTTGTTTGTTTGTTGTGCACATGAACAGCTCTACGGCTGAGTCACTGGACACCTGCCTGATGAGCACAGTGGCCAACAGGAGGCACTATGAGTGGAGGAAATTGAGAAACTGCAGGCATGCACACACACGTGACCAGGAGGTGTTCACGAGAGGAGGGTGCCACCCCATTCAAAGTGGGAAAAACAGATGGATTAAGAATAGAGGAAAAGATGGCAACATTTCTAAAAAGAAAAAAAAAAAGTATACTTTAAAAATGAATCCCATGACTGACAATTTGGTATTAAAGAGACGTTCACAAGGAGTGGCAATGCACTGGAAATACAAACATGCCAGAATAAAAGACACTAGTCTTCTGAAAGATCTCGTAACTGAAGCTTCTCCTCACAATCTTAATACCATTGAGTCTGCAAACCAAAAACAGTTGAGACTCTTTTACACTCATATGTTAAAATAGTGTCCTGTGAATGGATGTGGAATTCAGACCAAGATGCATGGTACCTCCCAGCTAAAGCATCAGTGGTAAACCATAATTTAACTGCAGTCATAGTCATGGTCGGATTTCAGCTAAAAGTGTTATGTAGCTACAGATTTGGGATCCAATTCTGCAATCCTGAGCAGGATTTGTGGTATTGTCAACCCTTGGCATATTGAAATTCCTGTAGAATTGGGCCCTTAATGAAGCATTTGAATTGTGACTGGATTATCCCCTTACTCTTTGGATGTGAACATGTTTTAGTTCAGTACTTTAGTTGACAGCAGTTCTCATTTAGCCTTTTGTCTTTAAAGTGGTGTGCTAATGCATTTTAATTCAACCTGTGGCCGAAAGCTTGACTGATAACAAGTAGGCCTGCTGCAATGGGAGCGAACCTCAGAAAAAGGTGACGTGCAGGAGACCAGGTTAAGTACTGTCAATTCAAATGCCCTGGAAGAGCACAGCTGTCTTGGTCATGAAGATTATGATGATGGTGAGAGACATTGTTTAAGAGGTATCTCTGGCCCAGCCTACTAAGGGCTTGTCTACACTGGCAATTTACAGCACTGCAACTTTCTTGCTCATGGGTGGGAACCCCCACACCCCCCAAGTGCAGCAAGTTTCAATGCTGTAAAGTGCCAGTGTATCAGCGCTGGTAGCTATGCCTCTCATGGAGGTGGGTTTTTTAGAGCACCAGGAGAGCTCTTTCCCAGTGCTCTGCCGCAACTACAAAAGCCATGTTAAAGCGCTGCTGTGGCACTGCTGCCACGGCAGTGCTTTAGTGTTGCCAGTGTAGACTAGCTTTAAGGGCTCTGAAGATCAAAACAAGGACCTCAATTTGAACCCAGGAGCAAGTATATAGCACAGAACACTGGGCTAATGTGTTCTCCTCTCTTGAGTTGGTTAGAAAGTGGTCTGCCTCATATTGTGCTATCTGGGACTTCTTCATGGTATGCAGAGTTAGCCCCTTGTACAGTGCATTGCTGTAATCAACCCTGGACGTGATAAATAGCGTGTCCGGGTCCACATCCCACAGGAATGGACATAACCTCCAAACTAACTGAAGATTGAAAAATACATTTGTGTCTGTTGGAACTATATCAGTATTCAGGATTAGTACACAAGGAGTCTGAGACTGCCTTATCTTGATAAGAAGGTAGATTGCCCAACCAAAAAAATTCCATACCCTCAGTTAATGGAGAAGCTATCACTTGGGAAGAGAACACTCTCTCTCTCTCTCTCTCTCTCTCTCTCTCTCTCACACACACACACACACACACACACAAACCACCCACAAAAGCAGCAAAACACAGATGCATTCAGCTAGGACCACTGTCAAGGTTATGTTTTACCAGAGAGGGGGAGGAGGGAAACAAGGGTTGATCCAACAACCTTGACAGTGTCCTTTTAATTTAAAGCAATTTTGCATAGATAAAAGAACTAGGAACTATTCAAAATGATTAGTGCTGTAATTAAAGAGCTGAATTACAGTCTGTTGTTCTTAGAGAAATGTGAACAGATGGTACATATGTTACAAAGATTTTAGTAAAACGAGGTGTCTAATTAGTTCACTGCTAATAGTACTTGCTTTACAGAATATATGAAACTTGTGAATTAGATATCCACAGGAATCAAATAATTTTAATGTAAATGTATATTTTACCCTCAGGGTACTACTTTCTGAATTTGAGTGAGATTCTTGAGCTGAAGGAACGTGATGCCCAAACTTCACACAGAAACCTTATAAATAAGTAAAGAGGGATTTTTTGGATACATGGGGATGAAATACAACATTATAATAAAATACTTTAAATGGTCACTGTCATTTCAGGCACCAGATATTTATAATCATATGTAGAATCCAAGACATTTCTCATGACTGTTTTTACAAAACAACCATGGTTAAAAAAAAAAAAAAAAAAAAAAAAAAAACTACATATAACTTAATATGACTTTTCTATATTCAACTTTTATGATTTTATAAGCCACAGGAGAAAAATAGCCACAGTTTATCAATAAAGCTGAAAACTTTCAGACACTACATTCAGTAGCAGTCACTCAGCTAGCACAAGAACCAAAAGTTATTTCACAAATCATGGGATACATTGTCACCTGCATAAGACAGCCTGCACAAAAAGAAATGCCACTGGAAATGCCATTTGGTTCATAGAGTTTCCTGTGAATTGGCCTGTTGGAAGTGGGTAGGAAGAAGAGACAGGGGGTTCAGACCTCTAAATTCATGGATGCCCAGAGATCTATGGGAAATCTCATACATCTCAGAGCATTTTGGAGGCCCTTGACATCCATACAAAGGCACAGTGTTAGTACCCCAGGTTCCCACACTCAGAGCTGCACAGCTGTCTCAGAAATCATGCTCCCTTGTAGTCCTCACCAATGGGCTCCCTAAAACCAATTTCAAGAGAGGTGGGTCACTGTCTTACAGAGTCAGCATTGTTTTATGTAAGGAAAACCCATGAGTTTTGGAGGAAGGGACTGCACTGCAGAGGGCAAATGACCTCTGATCCCATGGAGCAGAAAACCACATTGGGGCTTGGAATTAGGGGAAGTGCCCAGGAGCCACTTTTTATTTCATGCCCCTATGCCACACCACATGTATCTAGTCTTGCTAATCTCTGTTACTGTAACGGAGGGGCTAGGCTGTACTAACAACACTGAGGATGAGGATACATGGATAGAAAGTACTGTGACAAAGTTCTGTCCTTGACTCCATGGGTCCAGCATTTCCTGACAGATTTTGCTAGCCTCAGAGGCTCACTGTGACCCTCCACATAGCCCTTCTCTCTCTAGAGGCAAGGGTCACAGTCTACTGAGCCATTTTCATCATAAGTCAGCAAGGGAGGTGTGGAGAAGCAACCCTACCTCACACAGTCTCTGTTGTCTCCCAGTATCAGTGATTAATCAGGGAAGGGAGGGGGGAGCCCGGGCCCACCCTTTACTCCAGGCTCCAGCCCAGGGACCCTAAAATTAGCAGCTATGGAAACTGACTTTTTGGAAATAGGACATGTACAATACCCTGGGCCACATCCCCACAGCAGCTCCCACTCAATATCTTCTTCACAATTACCTCAGGGCCTCCTTCCTTGCACCTGATATAGACTTGTACTGCTTCATTCCTCCAACAGCACAGCTCCCTCCTATAGCTCCTGTCACCCACACCTCACTGACTAACTGGGAGGCTTTTAACTAGTTCCAGCCAGTCCTTGATTGGCTTCAGGTGTCCCAATCAATCTAGCTATCTCCACTGCCTTCTAGAAGGATCTTAATTGGCCCCAGGTGTCTTGATTAACCTGGAGCAACTGCCATTTGGCTACCATGGTACCAGGGATTTGTTTAGCCTGGGGCTAACATACCTGGGGCTAACATACCTGTTCCTCACTACTTTAGTGTAGCCATCTGGCCTTGCCCCATCACAGTACATGAACTCAGGCTATATTTGCTTGTGTTCCATTATAGACAGTGATCCCCCCCACCCACAAAATTGCAAAAGAGAAAACTATAGGGAGACATTTGTAAGCATTTAAGAGGCCATTAAATCAATGATTAGCAAGTAAGGTGCATCACTGTATCTTTAACCACTAAAAGCAAATAAATAAGTGCAACACTGAAATGTTTTTTCCCTCCGTAGTCAAGTGGTTTAATGTCCCCCTCCCAAAACAATGGGATGATAGAGCATACATAAAAACAAGCCTAAGACACATTTCTATCACTAGGAAGGATCCAGCAATTTGATTTGTTGAACATATCAAAGTGCTTTATAATTTACATTGGCAATTCATGAATTGCCAGAGAAAATATAAAAACAAAGGGGTTAAAAACTTCACTGAGCTTCATCAAGTTATTTGGAGAGTTAGATCAGGTTTTCATACAGATTTTGCACCAATATAACTCTCTTGATTTAAAAAAAAAAAACCCACCATGCAAAACATTAACCACCCAGTACCATGATGGATGAGGCCATACCATCATTTCTTGCCATTAAGGACTTGTCTAAACACAAAAGTTGTACCACTGTAACACTATCGATACAAGAGTGCTTATTGTTGATGTAGCTTTTTCCAGTATGTGAAGGGGAATAAACTATACTAATATATTAAGGCAGCATACTACTGGCATAACTGCACAGTATGGGGGCATTGTACCAGTGTAACTATTTTGGTTAAAACAAAAAAATCAGATGCCTAATTAAAATAATCATATGAGTATTTTAATTAGGAATCTGAATTTTTTTTTAAACCAAAAATAGGGATATGAATAGAGCCACTGAAATCAATGAGGCTTTTCACGTGCTGAAAGTTACATGTGCCTACGTGGCTTGTTGAATCAGGGTTTTACTTATGAGACATTACTTGCCAGTAACATGAGGTGCTTCTACAGCCAATGAGCTGCCCATAGCTCCTTTAATTATTTTTACAGGAGGAATTTTATTTGATTAAGGTGTGCCTGAACTGCAAAGTTCAAGTATGTTCATATCAGTGTTTGATTTGGCCCATTACAGAAAAGAATTAGCCATAAAGTTGAACCTAGAGTCCATTCCAAACTGCCATGAAGCTCTCAGCACAGAACTCGCAGCCATGGGTGGGAGGGCGCTAAGATGACTTTAAGCCACCTTTGCACGGTCACGTTTCTGGGCTGCTATAAGGCCAATATGGCAACCGGCACAATTTAGAGAACAACTGAAAGCCGAAAGTTGCCTAAGTTACAGCAGCCTGGCTCTGCTCCAGCCCGTTGCTCTGACCCACCTCTCCTACGCCACAGCTTCACCCCTAGCCTACGCCTACACTGAAGTTTGCAAGGGAGTACTCAGAATGACAGTCTTCAGCTAGTTTTCTCAGTTCCTACAGCACAAAGGGAATTATCCCCTGCCTAAATCTGAGGCTTTTAGAGATTCCTCACCCTGCTCTAACCCTTTTCAGGGACTGGAGTGAGGATGGGAAACTTGCCGGTGGTGTCCAGATTTAGGGATTAGCCAGCGTTTACTTTCAAATCTTCATAGGAGTCCTTGAACCATCTCAGTTTGTCACTAACATCAAGGACATCGCCACATATTTAAGAACCATATCTTGTAAACAATCTACCTTCCATACTTCACAAGGAGTTCCGCTCCTCCTGCCCTTACGACTTTGAGGAATTGAAATGGACTGCCTGTTTTGCTGATTTTAGGCATAATGGTGTTATTTTCTGAAACACATGAACATTGATGGCTATCCTTGCACACTACTAGTTCCACTGCAGTGAGTGGGCAAGCAAAGATAAACACTAAGACCATGACAGTAACGATACTAGTAAAAGTGCTTTGGATAATCCCTTTCACCTCACACTTTTTCAAAGAAAGCTGAATACTTTGCTAGACTGATCTCTTATCAGAGGCCCAACCTCCTGTCAACTGTGAAAACAGGATTATAAAGTCGAACTGGTAGCCTGTGATTCACTGCTATTATGATTGGAATTACAAGAGGAAGAAATAGCTACAGGAACTCATCCTCTGGCTAGGGTTGGACATTTGCAAGTTCCAATGTTTCTCTCTCTCTCTCGTAAAACTAATTCAGAGGCATAACGTTATTTGGATACTTCTCCAAACCAAAAATTAACATATGGCACTATACAACTTGAATGTGTACATTTAAAGCATGCCACCATCCATTTCTGGTGGTTTTCTCCACATTACTTACCTACCTTACACACACTGACTCCCTATACATTAACAAAAATATATGCCGCAAGCAACATACAATTATTATATAAATCACTCACACAGGAAACTGCAACTGCAACCCTGCCTATTCAGCTCCAAAAAACAGCTTAATGGGATCCCCCTTTGTGGATAGTAGTAGTACGTTCCATATCCTATCTGTGGGCCAGTTACTAGAAGGCAATATCATTCATGCACTACCTTGCCCACACAACCTGCTGGCTGCCCTGTCTCCCACCAACCAGTAGATGGGTCACCCATCTGCTAGTGGTTGCATGATTTACTCCCAAGGAAGAGCAGAGTACATCAAGAACTACAGTGGGAGGTAAGGCAGGTGATAATGCAGAAAAACAGATGACTAGTTTCTAAGGCTCTGGCTGCTTCTCTTCCTATTCCAGACAATAAGAACAATTCTGCAGTGGAAGGATTTGCAGCTGTCCTCACATTATCACAAAGTCTTGCATATTCCCCCACCCTTCTTTTGTTAAAGTCATAAATAGAATTAGAGGGACCAGTAGGAGATCTAGCCACCAAACCAAATGATGTGGGACTTCAATGTTCTCTAACCAGCTATTGTAAGACATGAGTGAAATTAATGGATGTTAGACATCTTAATGCCTTTGAGGATCTGGGCCAAATGCATTATTTTTGTCTCAGCCACAGAAATCTTAAACACTATAATTGTTTACAGTTTAACTACAGCAATACTATTCCTTGGTTTGCCAGTCGACTCGGGGTCCAAGAGCTTTTGCTCTACTGAAAAGCAATAAAAGACACTGTGTTATGTAATTGGATTCGCATTATTACATCCCAGCCCTCCAGAATTCACCATGAAAACTGCAGCTTGACCATGTAAGTGATTTGTAAGGCTTTGACATCCCACTATCTACTACATAAAGTTTAGTGGTAAATAAATTGCCTTGATAATGGAAACTACGATAAAAGTGGCACATAATCCTCAAATACCAAGGAATTCGGAGTCACAGAAAAAGGCATGCTGTCTTGCTGCTACATGTTGGCTACAAGTAGCTTATCAGAAAGGAAGATTAGAGTAAATAAAGTTTAAATCCTATTGTCAATGCTTATTGGATAAATCATGCCTTTGGGTCACAAAATATCATGCACTAAGGGTGAAATCCAGGAACCAGTGCTGAGCTCAAGCAAAGAGCTGTGCATTAGTTAGCTCTGTGTGGTCTGAAGGGAAATCTAATCCTCCCTTTTGGGGCCACAGAACAGATGCACAGCTGTTCTATCTCTAACTAGGCTCACATCACCGTTTCAGCTGCTCCCCATAAGGCTAATTCAGTCCAATAGCTGAGAGCCTTAATGGCCTTAACAAGGAACATACCCTGCAATGGAGAATTCTCTGAATGCCCACTCATCCCAAAATACTGACTCTGCCCCATGCAAAGCACACATAGGCTATGTGCAGTCTCCTCAAATCCCATCCCTCCTTGCACAAGGAACTACACTGGCTCTGCTGCCAGTGGGATCTCGACAACTACAGAAACGGAGCCTGGCTTTGGCACTAAGGGGGAAAGTGCTCTGCCTAGTATTAACAAAGCCTCAGTTTGCATGGCTGCAAATGATTTCAGCCACACTTTCCATCCACAATTATTTCCATCCACTGTGTTATAAAGTTCTTCAAGAAGTGTAGTGATGCCACACTTCCTGTGCACTCCAGGTAGTCTTTGGTTACCTGTGACACATTTCTCAGTGAGTTATTACAGGATACCAGGAGTGGAAGGGACAGCGTTCTGGAAGAGCCAGTGAGAGAGGTAACATCAAAATAGCTATTACAGGGCCTGTGTAACTTCAAGTAACTTCCCCACAAGCCCTGAAAATCAGAGGAAAGGCTGACTATGCTGGGAAACAGTTCAAACAGCAATTTGAGCTGTATATGAAAGCCACAGGAGCAAATAAACTGGACGATGAGCAAAAGATTGCTCTGCTCTTAACAGTAGCAGGCACAGAAGCCCTTGATGTACATAATGCATTCTAGATGGGTGGTGCTGGTGGGGAGAGAGGGGAAGGCTTTGCAGGAATAATTAAAAATGTTTGAGGATCATTGTCTCCTTAGGAAGAAGGGAAACAAAGGTGCTACTCATGATGGATGTGTGTTTAGGATGAGAACACAGAATGAAGGGGAAACCATAAATGAAGGAATCACAGACTTAAAACTGAAAATTCAGTGAATGTGGAATATTGAAAGATGCTCTCATTAAAATCAGATTCTCCTGTGGTGTAACAACAACAAGAAGAGTCTGAACAGTTACTAAGTGAGATGGATGACTAAGTGAGAAAGGGCAAAACAGACACCAAGCAGCAAAACACATAGCGAAATGCACAGAGCACATGACTTCCTCTAAACCAGCAAAGGAAAAGTTCACAGAAATTAAATTGCTTGAGGACAGAAACATGGAATGCAGGAAACAATGCCGGCAATGTGACAACCAGCATGAGTATAGGAAATTACCAGCATTTGGGCACATACATAGAAACTGTAATAAACCAAACCACTATGCAAAGAACAGCAGGAAAGTGTGTGTTTGTCGTACATTGGAGAGGAAGAACTGTTCTAAAGCACAATAAGGGAGGAGGCTGAAAACTCAAAAGAGGAGCTAATTTAAATGTACACAAACGGAACTTGACACAAGTAAAAATGTAATAATAGTGACTGAAACAGAGATGTAAAGAGCTCCTAAAAGTAGAGGAGTCAAAACTTTCTATGAAAGAAGAATTCCAGTGTCAAGAGACTGCACACTGACATTTAATACAAAATGTGAAATGATAAAACAAGAGCGCCTGGGATGCTACACAAAGACTGGCAACAAGTCTTGGGCCTACACATGTGAGGTGCTTGGTCTCGTTAAGATGTATATCACAGTCAGAAAGACAACTTAGTGCCAGATATCAAAGTATTAATAGCATCATTTGAAGACGCTATAGGGTCTAGCAGGTGCGAAAATGTAAATTGAAGACAATGATTTGGGGCAGCACTTCCACTGGAGTTCAGGAATAACTGAAATGTATGAAAATTGTGAGAGCTAATAACCCTAAACTGAATAAGGCCGAATTCAGTTTCAAACAGTGGAAATAACATACTTGAGAGAAAGAACAGGAGTACTTGTGGCACCTTAGAGACTAACCAATTTATCTGAGCATAAGCTTTCGTGGGCTACAGCCCACTTCTTTGAATGCATAGAATGGAACATATATTGAGGAGATATATATACACACACATACAGAGAGCATGAAAAGGTGGAAGTTGTCTTACTTGGGAGATACACTGACCTCCAAGGGAGTCTTGCTTGATTAATCAAATATTCAGGCAATACTGAACATGCCGAGGCCTGAAGATAAAAAGGGAATTCAAAAGCTGCTAGGCGTGTGAATCACATCAGTAAATTCATACTTCTCTTAGGTGAGCTGTGCAAGCTGTTGAACTATTGCCTCCACTGTCCACAAGAGCATGGGCTTGGATACCAAAGCAAGAAAGTACAATAGTTTAAAAGCACATTCTGACTTCAGCTCCAGTGCTGCAATTTTTTGACTCACTAACAGATATTAAACTCTTCACAGATGCTTTGTAAGGAGGTCTGGGGGTCGTACTATTACAGTATCATGGAACTGATTGGTTGCCAGTCTCACATGCATGAGACTATGAAAGTCACCGAGAAGATCTAGGCACAAATTGAAAAAGGAACACTAGGTCTGACACACAGCTGTAAAAGTTTTCAAGACTTTTTTTAAATGGTCCTAGCTTCAAAGCAGAAACTGATCACAAACTACTGATTGCTATACACAAAAAGAGAATTGGAGAAGCACCACCAATGATGGAGTTCCAACCTGGGCCTGTTTAGTATTAGCAGAACACTCAATACATAGCCTGATGATCAAGAACAAGCAACAAATATACATGTGAACATGATAAAAGCATCACATACTGCATCTCCAGGCACATAGGATGAATTGGTGACAGAAACAGCTAAAGATGAATTGGTACCAAAGATAAGTAAAGGAAGGGAAAAAACCACCCCAACACTTCCCACTTGCGTATTCCCACTACAGAAATGAGCTTTCAGTCATCTCAGGAGTGCTTTAAAGGGAACACAGCTTATGGCTCCCACAGTGAGAAGAAAGAAAATATTGGAATGAACATTGAGGGCCTCTAGGAATGACCCATTCAAAAAGGAAAACTAGAGAAGTTTTATTATGGCCATAGATGAATAGTAATATCAAAGAAATTAAACAGGTGTGGACCATACAAGTAGCACAGAGATTCCCAGCAGTGCTACCATGCAAATAACTCACAACTCTATGGTACAAAGTTGGAAATGACATGTTCAGCTCAGGAAGACACGATCACCTACCTGGCAATAATGGACTACTTTCCCATAAGCAGTCACACTTAAAGATACCACAGCAGCAACAGTTATCAGGGACATTAAATCTGCATTTGCATGTCATGGAATTCGAAGGACTGTAATAACTGATCCTGGAGTTAGCTAAAATGGACAACTTTCATCATGAGACATTTAGTCCCAGATATCCTCAAGTCAACAGATTAACTGAATATGGAGTAGTTACCCTGAAGAACTTGCTTGAAAAACCAATGAATGCAAGAGAAGATCCATACTTAGCCCTTGTCAAATATAGAGTTACACCGCTGCAGTGGAAAGTCACCCGCTGAACTTCTTTACAATAGACGTATAAGTGCTCAATTACAATATGGGACAAAACACAAATGATGACTAAGGAGAATGAGGGAAAAAAGACGGGGAAAGTACAATCAGACAAAATATTACAATAAAAGGACCTCTTTCTCAGTTAAAAACTAGACTCATTGAGAATTTGACAAGATAGGCACTGGCCAATCAAAGCTACAGTGATGAAATAGGAGTCACTTCATTCATACTCGGTTATCATAAGTGAAGGCAAAAATTTCACAAAGAAATTGTAAGTATTTGCTCAAGATACATGATGACTGGGCTGAGATAAATGAAGTCAGAGCAGACACACAAGTTGGGAAAAAAACCAAAAACTTACAAACTGATCCTGTTATTGACCACGAGTCTGTTACAAAGAAGGATTTGTCTGAAGAGGGTTTACAATACAGCAGATCAGCAAGACCGCTAGAACGTCCTAAGAGAATGAACAAAACATGTTAACATTGTGTTAAAGAAACCTAAACAGTATATTTATGCTCCAGTTCTGAATAATTTATAGGATTTTACAAATAAGTGTGGCATTCAGTAAAATAAATGGAGTATGACTGTCAGGGAATTAAAAGAGGTGGCTCAACCATTTCTTCATCTACCTTTAGACATATGAAGGCTTATATGCAAATCCAGATTAAGTTTACTGAAGTCTTAAGTGATCATCATGCACCTATATCAGGATAGAAGTTTCAGGTCCAGGATAGATTATACAGCAGTGCTCAAGATTTATTCTCTCAATCTCTCTCATGTGCATTAATGGGCAAATCCTGCCCCGAGGTGAAACTTATGCATTCCCACTGTATAGGGGAATGGAGTGAGGCAAGATCTTGGGACACTGTGTGTTCTTGGTACAACCTGAAACCCAGCTCCCCAAGGGCTCCCTGTACAGCAGTTCTGAGGAGCGAACCAAGGAATGGGCAGGCCTGAGGATTTGCTATTGCATGGATATTCAGGTCCTGCCTTCATGTGGAGGGGGCATGCTACTCTATGGTAGTTATTGTGCTGTTGCTGGTTCATGGCCTTGGACATTCCTCCACCTTCCTCTTGTGACACTGGCAGGCCACATGCCAGTTCTTGCCCAGGCTGCAGGCATTAGCTAAGAAGTGACAACCTCACAGCTGGAGACCTGACCAAGTCACACTGAATGTTAGTTTTGCTCAAAATAGATATTAGTCTTATAAGAAGGTATTCAGTGTTTAAACTCCATGAAATTCCACATGCATTAATCTAATACCTTATAACATGGGATATAGATAACATTAGAATGTTTGCTCTGTAACTGTAAACCCCCTAGGAGGGGAGCATTACCAAGTGTGAAATACTAGGAAGTATTTTTTCACACAATACAGTCAACCTGTGGAACTCCTTGCCAGAGGATGTTGTGAAGGCCAAAACTATAACAGGGTTTTAAAAAGAACTAGATAAATTCATGGAGTATAGGTCCATCAATGGCTATTAGCCAGGATGGGCAGGGATGGTGTCCCTAGCCTCTGTTTGCCAGAAGCTGGGAATGGGCGACAGGGGGTGGATCACTTCATGATTACCTGTTTTGTTCATTCCTTCTGAAGCACCTGGCATTGGCCACTGTTGGAAGACAGGATACTGAGCTAGATGGACCTCTGGTCTGACCCAGTATGGCTGTTCTTATGTCCTAGTTTGCCACAGGAGATTCTCTCCTGCCCAACAAAAAGGTCCATAGACACCAGACAGATAATTGTGGAACATCAGAGGACAAAAGTTTTTTGATTGGTTCCTCACCCACCCAAAAAGATGAGACATGCACATGAACTCATCCCATCATCTTGAACTCTGGGGGAAGGGAACAAAAATCCCTGAATAGAAGAAACTACATCTTTTTGGCTGTTCAAACTCTGAAGGACTGGAGACACCCTCCCCACAGGGTTGCCTCCTGGGTCTGCCCTGAAAGACACTTTGAATTGACAGATCACTACAACTCTGTCACTCTTAGGATTTAGATGGTGACTCATCTGTGTGCATATGTTTGCTTGCTTTAACCTATAAATAAATCATTTCTTTTTCCTAATTAATAAACCTTTAGATAGTTTATTACAGGATTGGCTACAGGCATTGTCTTTGATGTAAAACCTAGGGGACCAATTGATCTGGGGCAAATGACTGGTCTCTTGGGACTGGAAGCAACCTGAATGTGGTGTGATTTTTGGTATAAGTGACCATTTATCACTAAGTCCAGTTTTATCTGGGTGGTGAGATAGACTGGAGAGTTACTCCACGGTAAGACTATTACAGTGATCCAGGAGTTCACATTTGTTACTGGCTTGGTGAAATCTAATATAGAACACTCCACCAGTCTGGAGTGTCTGGCCTGTTTTGGACAGTCTGCCCTGAGGTGGGCACTCACAGATATGAGTCAATCCAGACAGCGTGACACCTCTAACTGAAATTCCCATTGCCCGCTTGGGATACTCGGGCTGGGGAATGGGAACTAGATTTGCCCCAAGTCATAAAAACTTTAACGTAGAACAACTAAAGGATTGACCATCAGAGATATTCCTCCCAACATCCATGCTTTATTGTCAGTTATAGTGCAGATCGCTGAAAGTAGTAATTTGAAGACAATCAATGTAATGCACATTGTCCTGATTGTACTAACAACAACTTTTGAACTGTCCATAGCAATTTAAATAAGAACAGGAACACACACAGTGTATAGCTGATCAACATTTTCTGAAGCATTAGCAAATCTCATTAAAACAAAGTCTGTCGTACTGTAATCTAGAACTGGAACATCACATTAAAACTCAGGAATGTTTCCCTGTTCCTGGAGGCCTGTTTATGAGCAAATTTCTCCCTGCAAAGGAGACTTTCAAAATTATTCCTGAAACTCAACCCACATTTGTGTGGTGTGAACTTTTTAAAAGGTAAAAAGCATGATTGGCAAACTAGCATTTTCTTCTAAATCTGTAAGAAGTGAAAATCTATTACTTGTTTGATTAGCTACTGCTTAATGAACTGGGCCCAATGTTAAAAGAAATGCATTTCTGAAAATGGCAGAGCAAGTTGGTTTGCTATAAAATATGTAAACACTACTGAAACAGTGGGAGAACTGCACACGGCATACTTACAATTCATTAGTGAGGCATGGCTACACCAAATTGAGCTTTACACCATCCAGTTACATCAGTAAAGTTACAATTTCAATTTATGTAGAAGTGTTTGTGTATTCAAAATATAAGGAAAAACATTAATGGTATTTCAAAAGAGAACACTGGGAATTTCAGGAAGCCCACACAGATGTGCACTGAAAATATAATTATGAAAAATTGGTAGGGAGTATGGTCCAATGCTCAGAACTGGGCACTGGGGGACAGGACTCTCATTCTATTTCTGGCCCATCTATTCACATGCTGTGTGACTTTCAGCAGCTCAGTTAACCTCTCTATGCCTCAGTTTATTCATGAGGGATACTACTACTAACTTACTTTAGAGATGTTGTCATCATTATTTCCAGTAGTACCTGTGGTGTGCTTGGTGCTTTTCAGATCAGAAGGCAAAGAAATCACTGCCTTTAGGAGCTAACACTGAAGACCGAGACAGATGGTAGTGGGACAGGCATGTGCCCCATTTCAAGTTTATCAAAAAGGTAGCAGCAAGCCACTTTCAACAACAATCTTTGTCAACAGCCTAAAAATTTCCCAGATGGCAGTACTGGTTTCACTGTTAGATCTGAAAGTCTTGGACAGAAGATAGATCCAACAGTATTAATGGAGTCAAAGATTCTACCTCTAGTAAATTACAGCAGTTTATGAACCCTACTGCTTCTTAGGGGACCCAATGAGACAAAGATGCTCCTGGGAACATGAGTTCTGGTGTCTCATATTAAAGGGCATAGAGGTGACAGAGAGCCTTTTCCAAATCCATGGTGGGACCCACCTCGAGTATTTTCCACACCTACAGCATTCCTTTTAGTTGGACTTTATTTACTCAGTGAGGTGTAGAAGGAAGCTGCATTGGCTCAGATTTTGACAGTTTCCCTGGTGGCATTACTAGCACAGGCCTTGAGGCCAAGAGCTGATATCTAAAGGAACTGTACAGCAAATGAAGATTTCACTGGCATCTGTCCCCATATTGGAGATTGTTTTCTCCCTCTAGTCATTTGGTGCCTCTTAGGATCTGCTGAAGCCCAGACCATTCTCCTATTGTTAGTTTGCCAGAGATTAATTTCCCAAATATGCTATGTGACACCTCAAAAATGAGCTTTCACACTAAATCTCAAAGATCAAATGAAATTTATTAAAAGAAGCTTCTAGGACTGTTTTTCAGACAAGTGGCAAAAGAGCATTAAATAAAATTTCATAACATGACTAACACCTATCGGTTTTAACCCAGTATCTCAAAAATGGATTGCTAGAACCCTCAAAGTTGAGCAAAGCGTCTGCAAACACACACATTTAACATGATTTTTAAAAGAATCTGGGAGAGGCTGGAGAAAGGGCAAAAATCAATTTTCTAATGGAAAGCATCTCAACCTTAACTATAATGGGCTACTACATTTTAATAATGAGAAGTTAAAGGATGCAGTATGTTAACAGAGATTTTACATTTAGAACTCTGGGTTCTATAGCCCATGAGGGAAATGAAGCTATAACACAACAGTAAATCTCTTCTCAAAGGAGTAAGGAATAATAAGATGAAGTGGTAGAGACATCTCAATCTTGCATCATAAGACAGGCTCCTTGCTGCCCATGCACAGCAAAAACAAAAAATGCAAGAAAGCGCATAATGAATTTGATCATTAGACTCTTGAAATAATCCACTCTGCATCCCTATGGATATTGTGATATTTGAATAAAAGTTTGTCTTTCCTGAAAAGTTTAGAGAGCAGTAACCTATAGAAGAATCCTTCATTGGACTTTCCTCTCCACTGCTGAGTTTGCATTGTTGCTGAGTTAATGACATACAGAATTACAGAGATGAATGGAAGTTATTGACCTGCGCGCATCAGCTTGCTGAGAATGACATTATGTCCCAGGAATTCATACTACACTTTAATGGTTCACTGCAGCTCAAAACCTGAGTGAAGTATCTGAATTAAATTTAGGTAGTGGCATGATTGTCAGTTTGAACAGTTCAAGCTTATCAGAGCATTTACATGTAAAAGCTTCGGTAAGCTTGAAATCAGCGATTTTGGCCATGCATTACAATTTAACAAAACACTTAGATTGCTTTGGAATAATCCCAGTTGGTTAAAGCCTAAAAACCAATGTTATACGCAGCACTAAAACAAAACAGCTATTGTCTTCCTATTACATATTTGTTATAAACCCATGATATGAATGATCTTAGGAAACATTTAATGGAGGATTGAACAATTTCATCATGCACAGAAAAGAACAATGCTGAGGAATTCATCAGCAATTTTTAATCAATGGTTTGTCATGGGATATGTCAGCAGTGACATTTTGCTGGACCTGCATCTCTCCCCCTTCGTCTTTCTGCCCTCCCCCCTATCCCCCCATTATCCAGATGATTTGGATTTTAGGTTTCAAAATAAAAGTCATACACCATGTGATAATGATGGGCAGTTTCCTGTGACTGACTAGAGTATAATGTTACTCTGTTTTTACTTAGACCCAGATCCTTTAAAATATGTAGATGCCTAACTCTCCTTGAAATCAATGGAAGTTAGGTGCCTAAGTACTTCTACAGGAAGAAAGGGAAAGGCCACATAGATGTAAGTGAAATCAAAGCATCCATGCTCCATGGACAGGTTGTAGTAGATATAGACCTAGCTGCAGTATGCATATATGAAAGCATGGGTCAAAGACTGGATGGACTATTGCAGAACACCCAGAAACTATATCTGCGACAAACCATACAATATGCCTGCCTGCTAGATAAGGGAAACTGACATGATCACAACACACCAGTACACTCCACTCTGTGCTGGTTACCAGTTAAAAACCAGATGCATTACATTGTTCAATATCAACTGGACCTTGTCTAGACTAGGGGAAAAAATAAAGTTTTGCTGGGGTTTCTGTTTTTGTTTAAAAAAATTAGCTAATGTGTTTTAATTAAGAGCTATTTAAATGTGTTCCCATCTAGAGTAGACAAGCTTTAATATTTTTATAGACATATTCCCTATGGTAGACTATGACCTGCTAGCACATTTTAAAGATGCTAAAATCTGTCTACACTAGATGCTAACATCTACCAGTATTTCCCTTCCATTTCCTTAGGCCTTGTCTCCTCCATTGTCAACTACCATCTCCTTTTTTCGACCCCTTCTTGATTATCTCTGGTTTCATTCCGCCCTTCCTTTCCCCTTTCCTCCTTGGATTACATCCCAAACATACTGTTGCTGGTACCTTTCAAGGTACACCTTCTCATTGCTGTTTGAGCACTTAAAAAAAACCTCACCTCCTGATTAGTGGAAATATGGTGCTGGTCAAAAATATACTTTAAAATAGTGGACATAAAGCCTAAGTTTGCTGGTGACTCTTATCCATGCAAAAAGAACTGCTTTTGAGAAGCATGAACATCCATTCCATTTTTTTTTTTTTTTATATTTGTAAAGTGCCAGATCCTGCAAGGTGCCCTGAGTCTCACCGGAATCAATTGAAGTTGAGGATATACTGAGTACCTCCTGCCTCTAATGCATGGAATTTATTTAAAGTGGGTCTTTTCTGCAGGAAAGCAGACAGTAAAAACAAAATCCCTGATGCACCTGGGATTCTTGCTATCCATTCACAAACACAGCTATGGTATTTGGAAACCTGCCCATCTCTGCCTTACTGGAAGTCACTTCAGGAGGAAAAAATAAATAATAGAATCACAGGTTTCAGAGTAGCAGCCGTGTTAGTCTGTATCCGCAAAAAGAAGAACAGGAGGACTTGTGGCACCTTAGAGACTAATAAATTTGTTAGTCTCTAAGGTGCCACAAGTCCTCCTGTTCTTCTTTTTAATAGAATCACAGAATATCAGGGTTGGAAGGGACCTCAGGAGGTCATCTAGTCCAACCCTCTGCTCAAAGCAGGACCAATCCCCAACTAAATTATACTTTCAACCCACTTGTGTAACTTTTCAATGTGATGTTTCATCCACCACAAAGGCACTGAAAATATACTTGAAACTCATATCAGCCTGCTGTAAAAGAATTTTTAGGTCTATCTCCCCTTGTAAGTATTCTCACACTTCTTATCAAACTGTCTGTACTGGGCTATCTTGATTATCACTTCAAAAGTTTTTTTTCCTCTTACTTAATTGGCCTCTCAGAGTTGGTAAGACAACTCCCACCTGTTTATGCTCTCTGAATGTGTGTATATATATCTCCTCAATATTTATTCCACTCTATATGCATCCGAAGAAGTGGGCTGTAGTCCACGAAAGCTTATGCTCTAATAAATTTGTTAGTCTCTAAGGTGCCACAAGTACTCCTGTTCTTTTTGCGGATACAGACTAACACGGCTGTTACTCTGAAACCTATAAAAATCATGGATTCCATCCTACATCTTTTACTTAATTAACTCCAATATGCGTGGATTACGAACAACGATTTGGAATGGTAATAATGGAATTGATACCATAGTGGCTTTCTTGGTATGTATTGTACCTGCAGAACAATCCTATCTAAAGATGAAGCAAGTCATATAAATCCAGCAATAAAACTCCAAAGCTACTTGCCTTGAAATCTACTTCACAAAAACTGTACAGTAGCTGTTCATGTCAACTTGCAAAATTAAGGTTTAATGCTTACATTAGAGTTTAAGGACCCTGTGACAGTGTACCCCATAAGGCTTCATGGGGGTGCTCATAAATGTATGTATGATATAACTGGAATAAGGTTTTGCTACATATGTCATGTAACATATCTATGTAAAGGTTATGATCTACTGGTTATGTTCATCCTAGTTGTATGCAGGCACCATTTGTGTGTTCACAGTTATGAACACTGGCTGTATAATTGCTTGATTTCTAAGTAGCCTTAGTTAGAACAGGTCACTTCTTGGGAAAGGAATGTGCAAATTAGGTGCTCAATCAGGAAGCACTTAACAGACAAAAGAGCTTGGAAGACTCCAATCCACATAAGTCTACCTGAGGACATTCAAGGTAGCATGTGGGTAATGGCTACTACCTGCAAGTCCTGAGTCATGCATAGGCATGTGACTTGCCCATGTGATTCCGAATCTCCATTTTGTGACTGGATTCTACACAGGGTGAGGAGGGGGTCTCCACCCACAAGAGAAAGTCTATATAAACCCCTGGTAGACCCCTCCATTTGGTCTTCAGCTGGCTAAAGAAGGAGCTTCTCCACCCTCCCCACCCCCACCAGGATACTTAAAGGAAACTGAAACAAAGGACAGTAACTACAGGGGGTGAGAGTAATTGCTGGACTCAGGCTAAAAGGAGATTAGTCTGTAAAAGGGAGCATTCTGGAACTGGTGAGGATCTTATCTATATTTAGTTTAATTAAAATAAAATACGCAAATCTATGTCTATTTTGCTTGGTGACTTACTTTGTTCTGTCTGTTACTACTTGAAACCACTTAAATCCTACTTTCTGTATTTAATAAAATCACTTTTTACTTATTAATTAACTCAGAGTATGTGTTAATACCTGGGGGAGCAAACAACTGTGCACATCTCTCTATCAGTGTTATAGAGGGTGAACAATTTATGAGTTTACCCTGTTGAAAGCTTATACAGGGTAAAACGGATTTATTTGGGTTTAGACCCCATTGGGAGTTGGGCATCTGAGTGCTAAAGACAAGCACACTTCTGTGAGCTATTTTCAGGTAAACCTGCAGTTTTGGGGTAAGTAATTCAGACCCTGGGTCTGTGTTGGAGCAGACGGGAGTGTCTGGCTCAGCAAGACAGGGTGCTAGAATCCTGAGCTGGCAGGGAAAACAGGAGCAGAGGTAGTCTTGGTACATTAGGTGGCAACTCCCAAGGGGGTTTCTGTGATCCAACCCGTCACAGACCGATACTGAACATGTCAGTCCGTGGATGGGTTGCTGTGCCTGCAGAGATGCAGTTAAGCCAATGAGGTTCCATGTGGATTCAGCAGTCCTCCTGTACACTGACAACCTAAACTATCATATAGCTTAGTTTTGATCAATCAAATCATATTCAGAAACCAAGACCTCTGGACTCTGTTTTCAAGGGGAAAGGTTTGTTTTATTTGAGGGGGGAGGGAGGGGTTGAATGTAAATAATTTACATTTCTCTTAGTTCTACTCCCCATTTTGAGAATCTCAACATTCTGCAATACCCAAGAACCAGCATCCACAAGATTTCAAGTTTGTATGGCCTGGAAGACCAAATATAATTTTGATCACACTGGGCTCTTAAGAAAGAAAAGCTATAGGGCAAGAAGATCTAATTACGGTGACAAATTCTAAAGTTACAAGATGGATGATAAGCAGAACAAATGGAAGGTTCAAAACATCCAGACTGTATATTGGATGAGACTGGGGAATAGAGAAATTTGGGGGATTTAGGAGATATCCACAAGATGTTCTGCAGCATTAGAATAGAGATTTTCTTTAGCATCAACTTCTATTGGCCATTCTGAGACAAATTCAGCCCTTATGAATTATATTACATGGAGCCAAGGAAGGCCAAAGAGCAGAGGTGGTCTGGGACAAGGAAAGGCTGGAACAGAGGGAGCAAGAAGGATCAGGTTTTGTGAGGGACAGAAGCAGAAGGCCCTGCAATCACTAGAGGATGCTCTCCTCAGAGCCCAGAATTGAACCCAGGATTCCAGAGTCTCAGCAATCTTCTGTTGTCAGCAAAAAAGCTTGAAACCCACTGACAAAATATGTGCCTCACATCCTCCACATTGGCCAGCCACTAGAGGGAGGAGAAACTAAAACTGCTATCAGTTGTCCCATTAGCCCAAATGACAGATGTATGTGGTGAAACTAAAGATTCTAACACGGGTGAATAAGGTGGCAGTTAGTGGGGTTCCATATGATGGACATCCTGTTATTTTCAGGTTGCCTTAAAAAATAAATAAACAAACAAACTAGCAAACTACATACAAAAAGTTACATTTTAAGATGTTAAGATTGCAAAGTATTCAAAAGTTAGGAAATGTCAGAATTAAGGCTGCCCATTCAAACCTTAATTCAGCCCCTTGTGAGTATACCCTATGATACAGTCTTTAACTGTGTGATCACATACTATTTTTTTCCACAGGATCCCTGTCTCATTCAGTTTACACTAAATGTTACATAGTCACATGGAGTAGATACAACCTATTAAGCCCATACAGCACTGGACCAGCTCCTGAACCACTCCTGAAACAACTGGCATATCTCTAAATGGAAATGCATAGCAACTTTTGAACAAACAATACACTCATCCACCAAAAAGCTTCTGAGTTAAAAAAGTTACTGATGCATGCCTGAAATGCATGTACAGTAAAAGAAAGGAGGTCATTCTTAGGAGAAAAGAAAAATCTGCATTAATCAGAAGTAATGTACCTCAAGATCATCTTGTTTACTCCATAAAATATGAATGGACGTGGCTTCTTTGTGAACCAAGGTAAAAGGCAAACTGGATTATACTAACCCAGTGACATAGGTATACGTCTTGATAGAGACGATCTAATGAGCCTGTACCTGGCCTTAGCAGACTCTGCAATGGAGGATTAAGTTCCTGTGCTCAAGAAACACAGGATCTACTTGCTCTTACTGCCCTCAGGACATAAGAGAATCTAAGGAGGCAGGACTATGTTCCCACACCCATTATATACGTATTCAATAGCACAGCACATCCCATGTTCACCAGAAGGGATTGTGCCTTCAAACTATCCATTGGAATACTATTGTGCCATACCATCCTCTACCTCAGGGAGGGTTGTATACAAAATATACAATCTGACCTCTCTATCTCATGGCATTATATATGGTTTAAAAGACTGAATATTAAAGAGCATTAACCTCAGTAACAGAAAATTTTATTGGCTCCAATCAAATTAAGCAAGATTGCTTTTGAGGGCACATAGAGCATATGAAAGCAAGCATAACTCATTCGAAGTCACCATTACTTTCCTGGTTTAACAAGTACCTTGAAAAATAAGTGGTATCATCTTACCAAATAGTTACACTCCCTGCAGCAGTGAGGAACTGCCAAAACAGATGGGTACTACTCAGTTTAGAGTCTTCAGAATGAATTATATAGAACAGTTATAGAGAACAATGTTGATAAATACCCTTGCACACAGGGAGAAGTGAGTGGTATTCAATAAAGATGACAGGCATGTCTAAAAGATTTAAAAGAGTACGAAGGAAAAACAGCACAGATTATTTTGACACTAATAACATTTAATGAGTCATAAAATCCAGCCTGAAAAATTATTTGTTCGGATCTGATTCACAAATGCATGCTATGTACAATGTGTCACAGTGTCATTCATAGTTATGAATTTACAGTGCTGAAAGAAAACAAGCCTAATTTTTGAGACATTATTTCTCCTTTCTAATAGCTGATGAAAAAAAAAATAAAAAAAACCTTTCTTTATGCAACAATTACGCATATCCTAAAACTCTTGCAGGCCAACCAATACCTTCCTCGTTAAGAATTAGAGCTGGTCAGAAATTTTCCAACAAAATGTTTTTCCATTGGAAAATGCTGATGCAACAGAATCAAAATGTTCTATGGGAACATGTTGATTTCATTGATACCTGCCTGGTTTCCTACCAGCTCACCCACCCAGATCCTCACAAGCCCAGCTAGCCGGCTGATAGGGAGCTGGGAGCCTGGAAAGCCTTTGGATCCTGAACTCCCTGGGTCCTCAATACCCCAGACTGAGGCTTCTGGCTCTCTACCAGAACAGGGTGCCCCTTTCCTCAGCATCCCGGAAGCCCTGAGAAACCAGGTTACCAAGGCACTGAGCAGCTCAGGGAACCTCAAAAAATGTTCCAAAAAGATCTGAGCAAAATGCTGTTTAGAGTTTTTCTAAACAAACTTCTGGAATTCCCAGTTCACTGGAAAACTCCATTTGGTATTCTATTTCTGAATTTTATTTTAGAATTTCAGAATTTCCTATGTAAACAAGTATACTCACCACTAGTTGTCCCGTTGTGGCCAGGCTTGGCATTGCAGATCTCTCACAGATAATTGATCCAGCACTGTGGCAGTTCCTTTGCCTGGTAATTCAGCCCTTCAAGCTGGGTCACCATCTTTAGTCCATCTCTTCTGGGATCCAGCTGTCTCAAACTAAGAGTACAAAAATGTCTTCAACAGAAACAAGTCCTTTCACCATCTCTGGGGCTTGTCTTCAGCTGAACCTGCAGCCACCTTGCTGGGCATGGTAACCCTTTCTATAGGCATGTAATCCCACCTTCCTTGGAACTAGTAGGGGAACTCAGTCCCAACCTTGACTCCAGGTTCCAGACCAGGGCCCTGTACTAAACAGCTATATCTGCTCCTTTACCTTTGCTGTGGTTTTCCCTTGCCCACTTTCTACCTGGTCTCAAGTTTCCCCTCTGGGCCTCCAAGTCACTTTCTTGACTAGTGAAGGTCTCTCCCAGGGCCTCCCTACATGGTAAGCTTTTCCACTCACCCCTCCACACACAGTCTCTCTCCTTATCTGGAAAACTTCCCTTATTGTTCTGAGCTTCCTGCCTATTTCTCACACTAGCTCTTTCCCCAGCTGGGCTTTATCACCTCTTAAACCTGGGCTCTTTCTGGGGAATTTCCTATTCCTTCTCAGGTGAGGCTCATTCAATCAGGTTGGCTTAGCCCCAGGCTCTCCAGCCCCTGGGGTAAGCCACCCTGTTACACTGTGGAACAGAAATCCAGTTTTTAGTCAACTCTATTAAAGACAAAATATACAAATGGGCCTTAATTTGGCTTCCATTTGTACAGGTAGTTTGTACCGTGCACAAAAGACCTTCACAGGAACTTTTCAAGCATTAACATCCATGTGGCAGTTGATAGAGTCTAACAACTACCAAATAGAGGCTACTTTATGACAGTTGAGCACTCCTTACTCCAGCAAAATCCATGATGAGGCCCAAGGGAATTTTGTCTGAGTAAGGAGTGTGGACTAGTGTCCTCAAATGCAACAAAATCTCCAGTAAAAGTGCATGGAAACCAAAACATTCTGCACTCATTCAGAAATATAGACTTTGAAATTAAGGAGAGGCTGAACAAAGTTGGGAGGAAATTGGAGTGAAATGTCCCTGGGCAAAGATATTATTTTGCTTCTGCATTTCTACAGAACAGTATGTGTGTGAGGGAGGGAATAGAGGGGGTGTCATTGCAATTGCATTCAGAAGTTCCACTGCCAAAAACCAGGACTTTACAGGCTGAGATTAAAGTCTTAGATAAGTTGTTGTCTATGGAAAGCACTGCAGCAAGGCAGGCTCTGCTCCTGCCTTTCTGCACCACAGAAACTGGCTCAGACTGTACTGATAGCATATGGACTATGCTGTGTATTTGAGTTCCATCCTTCAACATGCTTACAGGCCTGTGAAACAGTCTATTTACAATATCCCCTATGGTTTAGGCCATCTCCTCAGAATATGAGAGAAGCAAAAGTCTCCCTTCTCTGAGGCCTCTGTGAGGTTACACTTAGCTAGCTTTGTTCCCCTACCTCTGGCGCTTTGTTCCTCTGCCTCTTTATCCCACTAGGCTAATGGACTAATGTGCTCTTTATCTCACCCAGTTCACGAGCCTGATTATCTAATTACCTCAATCAGCTTTCTCTGGGGGGAACTAGCTAGTGTCCCAGGCTCACCTCCCCTAAGCAGGGCCAGCTCCAGGCACCAGCCGACCAAGCACGTGCTTGGGGCAGCACCTTGGAGTGGGGCGGCGCTAGGATTTGTATTTATTTATTTATTTTGGTTCGGCGGCGGGGTGCTCGGAGGGGCGGGGGCTTGGCACAGCACGTCGCTCAGAGGGGGGGCGGGGGCGCAGCGCTCGGAGGGGGCTTTGGGCAGTGCGGCACTTGGAGGGGGTGGGGCTTCGGGCAGCACGGCACTTGGAGGGGCGGGGGCTTGCCGCGGCGCGTCGCTCAGAGGGGGGGCGGGGGCTTCGGGCGGTGCTTGGAGGGGGCGGGGCTTCAGGTGGCAGGGCGCTGGGGGGGCAGGGGCTTGCGTGGCGCGTTACTCAGAGGGGGGCGGGGGCTTCGGCCGGCGTGGCGCTTGGAGGGGGCGGGGCTTTGGGCGGCACAGCGCTGGGGGGGCGGGGGCTTGGCACGGCGCTCGGAGGGGGCGGGGCTTCAGGCAGCGCGGTGCTCGGGGGCGGGGCTTCGGGCGGCACGGTGCTGGGGGGGGGGGGATTTCAGCCGTGCTGGTGGGGGCAGGTTCGGCTGCACGTCGCTTGCGGGGGGTGTACGTCGGGGCGGCGCTCTTCTTTTTTGCCTGGGGCGGCAAAAAAGTTAGAGCCGGCCCTGCTCCTAAGGAGGTGTTATTCTCCCCAATAGGTCCAGTGTATTAGTAACTCAGGTGAAATGCAGATGCTAATTCACATTACCCCTGAACCATTTCACTTTTCTGTTGCTGAAATAGGGCTGTGCTGATTTACACTCACATGATATGCAAAGATTTGCCTACCCTCTTCAAAGATGTCCATGCTGATAGGCACTACAAAAACTAAAAACTAATTTCCCCCTACTGTTACTCACACCTTCTTGTCAACTGTTTGAAATGGGCCATCCTGATTACCACTACAAAAATGATTTTCCTCGTGTTGATAATAGCACACTTTAATTGAATTGTCTCGTTAGAACTGATCCCCCACTTGGTAAGGCAACTCCAACCTTCCTTAGAGGTTTTTAAGGTCAGGATTGACAAAGCCCTGGCTGGGATGATTTATTTGGGAATTGGTCCTGCTTTGAGCAGGGGGTTGGACTAGATGACCTCCTGAGGTCCCTTCCAACCCTGATATTCTATGATTCTATGATCTTTTCATGTACTGTGTATATATATCTTCCTACTGTATTTTCCACTCCATGCATCTGATGAAGTGGGTTTTAGCCCATGAAAGCTTATGCCCAAATAAATTTGTTAGTCTCTAAGGTGCCACAAGTACTCCTCATTGTTCATGTTGATAGTATTAATTTAGTCCTAAAATAATGCATGCTTGTTAAAAATGCAAGGCACATTACAAAATCAGCATGCACAAAGTTTATTGGGCACATTGGAAAGTGTATCACCTGGGAGCTGTTATTTCTTGCAGCCCAATTAATAAGTGTTAATATCTGTCCTCATTCTTCATCTGAAAGGTTTAAACTGCAAATCATGGTTGTCATTTCACTTTTATATCATTGATATTGCAAGGTGCGGTCCCTGCAGGCAAAGCACAGGAAGGAGATGAAGGATTTGATGGTCATTTTAGCTCAGACTTATATCTCTGAAGGAAAACAATTTCCCTCTTTACTCAAAGGACACTTACAAGCAGTGCTGGATTTGTAAATACAGATGACCTCAAGATTCATTGTCTATCTCTATTTCAATAATGAGTTTGAAACCATCTAGCTTTACACTGAACACCAGTGTAAATTAGGAGTTACACCTGGAGTCAGAGGGTCTGATTCTCCACTACCTTGCACTTGTGAAGTCATTGATACCTATATGTCTGTGCGATAATACCAGTCTGACTGGCGTAGACAATTATGCAGGTGTGATGCAGTTGGGAACCAGACCCAGTATTATTGAACCCATCTTAAGTGAAATCAGAATTAGGCCCATTGTTCTGATATTAATCACTCATCTTTGACAAGTGCTGGGAACCCAGAACTTCCTGACTTCAGTAGGACTTGTTGGCACTCAACATTTCCATAGGACTTTACCCATTTAGCATCCCTTTTCCCTTCAACAAACTTCAGGACAATCTGTCAAAGATCTGTCCATTACAGAGCACTAGAGAAGTCAGCTGTAAGAATTTTATATTGTTCCAACGTGAAACCCACTTTTAAACTGGTTTCAGAGTAGCAGCCATGTTAGTCTGTATCTGCAAAAAGAACAGGAGTACTTGTGGCACTTTGCTTGCCCCTGTGTAACTCTGATGGAGCTGGGAGATGTGGAGACAGTGTCTATCCTCTGGGAAAGGAGTGATCTCAACCAAGAGCAATTAGGGCAGTGCTAAACATACTTTCCCCTCCCTCCCTCACTTGCCTTCAGCATGTGAAGGGAGCTACTTCTTTCTTTTTCCCCTTACCGCCATTCCACATGCTGCATCTGAACCTGGGCTCCAGAGCCTGTCTGACTTACCACTGCTGCCATTGGGCAGTGGGGGTAAGAGTGGTGCTGGGGCCAGGGCCGGTGCAAGGAATTTTTGCGCCCTAGGCTAAACTTCCACCTTGTGCCCCCCCCCCCCCCCCCCCCAGCTAATGCCACCCCCCCTAGCACCAGTAGAAAAGAGGAATGGGTTGGTATTTCCAGTCAGGGCAGGCCTGGCAGTGTAGAGGGATATGGCCTTTATACCCACTGTCAGGTGTATATTACCTGGTGCCATTGGTGCCTGTTGAGTTCTGCACTGGAACAACCCGCCAGGTAGTTAGAGATGCATTATTCTGGCTAATTTTAAATAGAGTTGCAGCCTCTGCATTTAATCATACCATAGTGTTCACGTCTGATTGTTTCTGTGTCCACATCAACGTTTTTCCTTCACTATAAAATGTGCAATCTAACCCTTTTCTGGCTTAAATATGACACCTAAGAACAGTCATTTTCCCATTAATAAGCTGCCTAGTAAACTGGTACATGCTGTACAACCTGTCTCAAACTGTGAACTTTTGGCTTGTGTACAATGTCTGCTCTTTTCAGTTATAAATCATCCAGCATCTGATGTACAGTAGCTTTGAAAGAAGTGTCATGATTTATATTTTAAGTACTAAGGTAAACCCATCAGCGAATCAGCTGAGAAGTAAGATTCTCCCAGGAGCCAGTGTGGACAGAAAAAAATTGTGGGATCAGTGTCATAATTATTGTATTTGCTAAGCAATTATTAACTATTTCTTGGTGACACTAAATCCACATGTTGTTTAAACCACACAGTATAACACAAAGACATTCTAAACCCTCAAAAGGTCAATGTCTTGACAATCTAACAAGCTCCTAGATTACCTATTCCAGCCTTTTAAGGTAATTTTTTCAGTTCAATGGCCCCATGTATCAACTATGGTAATATTAAGAAAGCACGTATTCTCTACATTTATTCTCCTCCGAGTTCTGTTTCCCAAGACCTTAAAAAATCTTTTATTTTACTTATTTCCACTCAGTAGCAGGCAAGAAAAAATTGTTTCCAGTTTCTTGATTGCCTCTAATTTCCAGACAAGCCCATGGGCTGACCTGCTAACTTACCCTCTATAGCGCTGTCTTGATTTGCTTCACTTAGTGGAAAATTGATTTTAAAAATGTAGTCAGAGAATGAGGCTGCAGCACAGCTGATGCAGGTCTGCCAGTTTCTGTCTGATTTTAATGTGGCTCTGCCAGAGTGCAGAGGTCGGCTTATCCAATTGTATTACTGGGTCTAAGTTTAAATATGGCTTTCAGATAATATATTTAGAAGCACTGCAACATTGGTGGAATTTTTTAATAAAAAATCCTGGACAACTGAACCTCATGGGTAGAGCTATGCAAATAACTGATATTTTCAGTTCAAAAATAAAACTGTTTCCAATCGCCCCAACACCATATTTTTTTCCAGAATTTTCAGCAAATTGAAAAGTCACAAATAATTTCATTTTAGGTCAAACAAAAGGTTTCATTTAACCCCAAACTAAACATTTTGTTTTAAATTCAGGCATTTTTAACCTTTTTAAAAAAAACTGGCAAAAGGGTCAGAGTCACAAGGGGACTTAGGCACCATCAACATTCACAACATAGAGAAATATGTTATACCCAATAGCCCAGTGATGTTGGCATTCAGCTGAGAGGTGGGAGACCCGAGTTTAAATCCCACTTTGGAACAAGGAATTTAAACCTGTCTCCCCCTTGCTAGGTAAGTGTCCTAACCACTGAGCTAGAGAGTATTCTGGAGCAGGTGTCTCTCATTCTCTCCTGTTACACAGTTTTACTTTGTATAAATAATTCAATATTCACTGGAATAGGGATTGGATCCGAGGAATTCTCTCCTGACCTAGGCAAGTGTCCTAACCACCAAGCTACAGAGTCAATCTCAATGACAACATGGATGCCAGTTGTACCTACCGCCCCTTGTGAATCGATCCCTAAAATCAAAATGGTTCATTTCAGAAATGTTGAAACACACAAACAAACAAACAATTAGTTTTGACATTTTCCCCCCTTTTTTTTCCTCCAACCAAAACAATTAGCCACAATTGACATGAAGTTGCTCAATGTTTTGGTCAGCCCAAATCCGCATTTTTTCTTTTAGAAAATTTCAGATAAATCCCAAAATTCACCAAGTTCTACCCAGGGGTTCTATTGTTGGTTCTATCTCTGGCCTTATGTGTGACTGTGGGCAAGTCACTATAATCTCCCTGCCCCCTGTCTCAGTTTCCCTTTCTGTCCAAAGGGGATAAAATGCCTCCTTTGCAAAGTGCAATGAGATCTACGGATGGAAAGCATGATATGAGCACTAGATATTAATTATTACAATTACATTTGAAATTCAAACAATTAAGAATCTTTCAATTACTCAGCAGTATCTTGCAACAAATGACAAAAACTAGCAATAGGTCTAAAATTGTTCTCTATCACCCATACTGAGGTTCACCTTCTTCCAAGCCTCTTTAACATCTTGTTTTTCTTATGGTAATCCCTCCCTTACTGATCTCCATTCAGGCCTCCACTATAGACAATGTCCCATATTTTAATATATTAATCTTATTTATATTTTAGCAAGGGGCACTTTTGGGTGCTAACTATCTTTTCGAGCTAGAATTGCCTATATTGATGTTGCTTTATCTGGACATTATAAACTGGTGTAATGGAATATTAAGTATAGATAATGTATTGGGGGGGGATCTATAAATTATGTGGTCTCAGGAATCATACTGGGTGCAGGAGACCAAGCCAGCAAATTATGGTGCAGGATAGAGGCTTGTATGTAGCTTTGTCATTCTCCAGCTTCTGTCAGGAAAACTGTATTGAGCCCTAATCGTGCATACAATTATTGTGAAAGATGGGACCTGATCCAAAGCCCATGGAACTCAATAGTAGTCCCAGCGATTGACAGAAGCTAACAAATGAAGAAAAAAATAGACTGTATTTGTTTATAGACACAATACATGGTTTGACACAAATGGGATGATTCTAGATAGTGAGCAATCTATTTATATATATTATGTATATTTTGCTGTGATGTAACAGATAGAGTGCAGATATTTGTTATTTTAAATAAACTATGCTGCACTGGAAAATAATGTGTCAGAAAAATTAGAAAATATTAATCATTTTTAATTCAGGCTCCTTGCTAAATTTCCTGTAATGAACTAAAAAAAAGAGATCGAGTTTTTAAATCTTTTTCATCTAATCTGAATTAATTGTGTTTCAAAAGAACATACAGTGTAAATGTAGTTCATATCACAACATAACTCTCAGCAAAATACAAACCCATCTTCAGGCAACACAATGAAACAAACAAGAAAAATGGATACACTATAGGTCACCTCCCTAGTAACAGACTATATCCTAAAGTACTATGTCAAATGACTATCCATAGTGTTTAAATCCTTATAACACAAAGAATGCAACGCAAAAGGGACAGTTAGATGACTGTATCTTAGAGCAAAAGAATGATCCACATTATATTTCATGATGAGAATAACATTCTTTCCATTAAAAGCAGCAAAGAGTCCTGTGGCACCTTATAGACTAACAGACGTATTGGAGCATGAGCTTTCGTGGGTGAATACCCACTTCGTCGGATGCATGTCGGATTCTTTCCATTGATTCCTCTTCTTCCTTTTATATTTTTGATCAACCAAAGAATGTATTTTATAAGTGAGAACCCTAGGTTATGTTATTTTTTTCTAAACCTATGTCTGCGTGTAGATTGTTCCATTAATTCCTATCTAAAATGTACTTTCTGTAATTATGCAAATGTAATGCAAATAAAATTTACTTTCTGTAATATGCAAATATAGGAATAAGATTTTACCACGGTAAACAAACTTATTGAAAACCATCAAAAAATACCTGCAGGGGTATCTATTTAATAAAATGTCAAGTTACATTTGTTTCACCAGCTAATATCCACAAAGGTGTATATGCTGTAGAGCCCCGGATTGGCATACATTTTCACACAAGTAATCCTGCAGTTGCTATATAAAGAAAATAAAAATGAGGGTTGACTTTACATTTAGACCCTGATCCTGCAAGGACATATGTAGAATATATGCCCAACAATCCTCAACATAGAATGCTTTTAGAATCTACAGATAAAAAATGCTATACGAGTTAGGTATTATTATTATTATTCCATTTACAATTGAAAGAATTAAGAACATTTCCTTTACTTTGCAGCATCTTGCAATAAACAACAAAACTGTAATTGCCACTAGTTTACAATGGCCTCCTAGAAACCACTGTAGCAGCTAAGAGTAGCTAGACTGCAGCAGTAATCTGACCACTGGCTACATCCCCATTATACCCACATATGCTAGAGCTGCAAGAGGGGCAGTATTCTGTCCAATAGGATGGAAGAAGTTGGGCACAGAAGGTTGATATGGGGTGTAAATCTTTAGAGTACGCTAAGGAAAAGAAATACTAGGAAGAATATAACTCTACTAAAATATGACAGCAGTTTATAAGTTGTCTATGGCTAGAGCAGCAGACTAAAGATACAGGGTATGTCTACACTACGAAATTAGGTCGAATTTATAGAAGCCGGTTTTATAGATATCGGTTTTATACAGTCGATTGTGTGTGTCCCCACATAAAATGCTCTAAGTGCATTAAGTCAGCGGACCGCGTCCACAGTACCGAGGCTAGTGTCGACTTCCGGAGCGTTGCACTGTGGGTAGCTATCCCACAGTTCCTGCAGTCTCTGCCACCCATTGGAATTCTGGGTTGAGATCCCAATGCCTGATGATGCAAAAACAGTGTTGCGGGGGTTCTGGGTACATGTCGTCAGGCCCCTCCCCCGCCATCAGAGCAATCGCAGACAATTGATTCGCGCCTTTTTACCTGGGTTACCTGTGCAGACAACATACCACGGCAAGCATGGAGCCTGCTCAGCTCAGCTCACCATCACCATATGTCATCTGGGTGCCGGCAGACGTGGTACTGCATTGCTACACAGCAGCAGCTAATTGCCTTTTGGCAGTAGACGGTACAGTATGACTGGTAGCCTTCATCGGCGATCTGGGTGCTGGCAGACGTGGGGCTGCATTGCTACACAGCAGCAGCTCCTTGCCTTTTGGCAGTGGATGGTGTATTAAGATTGGTATCCGTCGTCATCATACTCCCCAGTGAGTTCAATCAGAGGCACCCGGGAAAGTTCTTCAGCAGATTCCTCTAAGAAATACTGCACCAAACTTTCCACTCTGGGCATCTGATTCTTGAGGATGATGGCTATCAGTCATAGTACATCATTTTCTGCCAAGCACCCAGAAGATGCCGATGGCTATCAGTCATGCTGCACCGTCTGCTGCCAGCTTAAGATGTAAAAAATAGATGGACCAGATTTGTTCTGTATTCATTTGCTTCACCCTCCCTCCGTGAAATCAACGGCCTGCTAAACCCAGGGTTTTGAGTTCAATCTTTGGGAGGGCCATTCTGTGTGACAGTTGTTTGTGTTTCTCCCTGACGCACAGCCACCTTTGTTGATTTTAATTCCCTGTACGTGTACGCCATGTCGTCAGTCGCCCCCTCTTTCTCCATCAGTTTCGCGCCTTTTTTCAGACCAGACGCCATAGCACTGGTATCATGGAGCCCGCTCAGATCACCGCGTCAATTATGAGCATTATGAACACCACGCGCATTGTCCTGGAGTATATGCAGAGCCAGGACATGCGAAAGCAAAACCAGGACCAGCCGAGGAGGCGATTGCAACGCGGCGACGAGAATGATGAGGAAATTGACATGGACATAGACCTCTCACAAAGTACAGGCCCCAGCAATGTGCAAATCATGGTGTTACTAGGGCAGGTTCAAGGCGTGGAACGCCGATTCTGGGCCCAGGAAACAAGCACAGACTGGTGGGACCGCATTGTGTTGCAGGTGTGGGACGATTCCCAGTGGCTGCAAAACTTTCGCACGCATAAGGGCACTTTCATGGAACTTTGTGACTTGCTTTCCCCCGCCTTGAAGTGCCAGAATACCAGGATGAGAGCAGCCCTCACAGTTGAGAAGCAAGTGGTGATAGCCCTGTGGAAGCTTGCAATGCCAGACAGCTTCCGGTCAGTCGGGAATCAATTTGGAGTGGGCAAATCTACTGTGGGGGCTGCTGTGATCAAAGTTGCTAGGGCAATCAAAGACCTGGTGATATCAAGGGTAGTGACTCTGGGAAACGTGCAGGTCATAGTGGATGGCTTTGCTGCAATGGGATTCCCAAACTGTGGTGGGGCAATAGACGGAACCCATATCCCTATCTTGGCACCGCGGCACCAAGCCATCGAGTACATAAACCACAAGGGGTACTTTTCAATGCTGCTGTAAGCAAGTCCTGGTGGATCACAAGGGACGTTTCACCAACATCAACGTGGGATGGCCGGGAAAGGTACATGATGCTTGCGTCTTCAGACACAGTGGTCTGTTTCGAAAGCTGAAGGAAGGGACTTTCTTCCCAGACCAGAAAATAACTGTTGGGGATGTTGAAATGCCTATCGTTATCCTTGGGGACCCAGCCTACCCCTTAATGCCATGGCTCATGAAGCCATATACAGGCAGCCTGGACAGTAGTCAGGACCTGTTCAACTATAGGCTAAGCAAGTGCCGAATGGTGGTGGAATGTGCATTTTGATGTTTAAAAGCACACTGGCGCAGCTTACTGACTCAGATAGACCTCAGCGAAACCAATATCCCCATTGTTATTGCTGCTTGCTGTGCGCTCCACAATATCTGTGAGTGTAAGGGGGAGACATTTATGTGGGGTGGGAGGTTGAGGCAAATCACCTGGCTGCTGATTACGCACAGCCAGACACCAGGGCGGATAGAAGAGTACAGCAGGGCGCGGTGCACATCAGGGAAGCTTTGAAACCGAGTTTTGTGACTACACTGTGAAACTTCTGTTTGTTTCTCCTTGATGCCCCCCCCCAGTTCACTCTACTTCCCTGTAAACTAACCACCCTCCCCTCCCCCCTTCGAGCACTGCTTGCAGAGGCAATAAAGTCATTGTTACTTCACATTCATGCATTCTTTATTAATTCATCACACAACCAGGGGGATAACTGCCAAGGTAGCCCGGGAGGGGTGGAGGAGGAGGGAAGGAAAAAGACACACTGCAGTTTAAAACTTTAAAACTTTAACACTTATTGAAGGCCAGCCTTCTGATGCTCAGGCAATCATCTGGGGTGGAGTGACTGGGTGGCCGGAGGCCCCCGCCACTGCGTTCTTGGGCGTCTGGGTGAGGAGGCTATGGAACTTGTGGAGGAGGGCTGTTGGTTACACTGGGGCTGTAGCGGCGGTCTCTGCTCCTGCTGCCTTTCCTGCAGCTCAACCACACGCTGGAGCATATCAGTTTGATGCGCCAGCAGCCAGAGCATCGACTCTTGCCTTCTGTCTGCAAGCTGACGCCACCAATCATCTTCAGCCGCCACTTGCTCTCTTCAGCCTGCGATTCACCCTGCCACCTCTCCTCTCATTCATATTGTGCTTTTTTGCACTCTGACATTGACTGCCTCCATGCATTCTGCTGTGCTCTTTCAGCGTGGGAGGACATCTGGAGCTCTGTGAACATATCATCACGAGTCCGCCATTTTCTCCTTCTAATCTTCGCTAGCCTCTGCGAAGGAGAAACATTTGCAGCTGGTGGAGGAGAAGGGAGAGGTGGTTAAAAAAGACACATTTTAGAGAACAATGGGTACACTCTTTCACGTTAAATTTTGCTGTTCACATTACAGAGCACATGTGCTTTCATTACAAGGTCGCATTTTTCCTCTTATATTGAGGGCCTGCCGGTTTGGTGTGAGAGATCACTCACTCAGTGCCAGGCAACAGAATTCAGCTTGCAGGCAGCCATGGTAAGCCACAGTCTTTTGGCTTTTTTAACCTTCATAACATGTGGGAATGGTTTCAAACAGCAACGCCCTCATTTCCCATACCAAGGACCCATTGGGTTGGCCATTTAAAATGGGTTTGCAATGTAAAAGGAGGGGCTGTGGTTTCCGGGTTAACATGCAGCACAAACCCAACTACCCCCCCGTCCCCCCACACACACACTCAATTCTCTGCGATGATCACTTCACCCCTCCCCCCACCACGTGGCTAACAGCTGGGAACATTTCTGTTCAGCCAAGCAGGAACGGGCACCTCTGAATGTCCCCTTAATAAAATCAACCCATTTCAATCAGGTGACCATGAATGATATCACTCTCCTGAGGATAACAAAGAGAGATAAGGAATGGATGTTGTCTGCATGCCAGCAAACACCAGGACCATACGCTGCCATGCTTTGTTATGTAATGATTCCAGACTACGTGCTACTGGCCTGGCGTGGTAAAGTGTCCTACCATGGCGGATGGGATAAGGCAGCCCTCCCGAGAAACCTTTTGCAAAGGCTTTGGGAGTACATGAAGGAGAGCTTTCTGGAGATGTCCCTGGAGGATTTCCGCTCCATCCCCATACACGTTAACAGACTTTTCCAGTAGCTGTACTGGCCACAATTGCCAGGGCAAATTAATCATTAATCATTAAACACACTTGCTTTTAAACCATGTGTAATATTTATAAAGGTACACTCACCAGAGGTCCCTTGTGTGCCCTCAGCGTCTGGGAGCACACCTTGGGTGAGTTTGGGGGTTACTGGTTCCAGGTCCAGGGTGATAAACATATCCTGGCTGTTGGGGAAACCTGTTTCTCCGCTTCCTTGCTGTGAGCTCTGTTCATTGTCTTCATCATCATCTTCCTCATACCCCGAACCCGCTTCCCTGTTGCGTGTTTCTCCATTGACGGAGTCAAAGCACACGGTTGGGGTAGTGGTGGCTGCACCCCCTAGCATCGCATGCAGCTCCGCATAGAAGCGGCATGTTTGCGGCTCTGCCCCAGACCTTCCGTTTGCCTCTCTGGCTTTGTGGTAGGCTTGCCTTAGCTCCTTAATTTTCACGTGGCACTGCTGTGCGTCCCTGTTATGGCCTCTGTCCTTCATGGCCTTTGAGACTTTTTCTAATATTTTGCCTTTTCGTTTACTGCTATGGAGTTCAGCCAGCCTGATTTGTCTCCCCATATGGCGAGCAGATCCCGTACCTCCCGTTCGGTCCATGCTGGAGCTCTTTTGCGATCCTGGGACTCCATCATGGTTACCTGTGCTGATGAGCTCTGCGTGGTCACCTGTGTTCTCCACGCTGGGCAAACAGGAAATGAAATTCAAAAGTTCGCGGGGTTTTCCTGTCTACCTGGTCAGTGCATCTGAGTTGAGAGTGCTGTCCAGAGCGGTCACAATGAAGCACTGTGGGATAGCTCCCGGAGGCCAATAACGTTGAATTCCATCCACACTACCCCAAATCCGACCCGCAAAGGCCGATTTTAGTGCTAATCCCCTCGTTGGAGGTGGAGTAAAGAAACTGGTTTAAAGGGCCCTTTAAGTCGAAAAAAAGGGCTTCGTTGTGTGGACGTGTCCAGGCTTAATTCAATTTAACGCTGCTAAAGTTGACATAAACTCGTAGTGTAGACCAGGCCAAAGATAAGAGTACGTGTACTCATATAGGCAGTATAGCTAAGGATTTCTTCAGTAACCCACGCCCCTTTCATGTTAAACTCATAGTAGTATGTTATACTGTTCAGGATAGTCAATCTAAGTAGGCAAATAGATTAACTGTCATTATTCTCAATAATAATAATGACTATCAGACCTGCTGTCATAATTGGTGTAGTTAGAACGTCCTCTGAAAAAAGAGTTTTATCTTTGAATTGCTTCCCCTTCGCTAAATCCTATACTGAAGTAAACAACGTGCCAATGTGATACCTTTTTCTCTGCAGATTCTCTAGTGCATTAATTCTAATTCATAATACATTTGGAATGCTGTTTGCCAAAACAAAAACAGCTTTTTGTTGTCCCTGATGCCTTCTCATAGTAACGAGGAGCCCTCCAGTGCATACAAGAGTTAAAGAAAATTCTGAATTCTAAATACACTTTAAAAAATATCCTATTGATTTATAAAATGTGTACATTGACGTAAGATGCAGCCCAGGGAAGAAGAAACACCCTACAGATTTGGGTTGAAATTAAGGATGAAGTTTCTTGCAAAAAACGGTCAAATAAAAACTGTCAAGAAAGTTCCTGTCCCCTCAATACATTATGTACTGAGGTTCTGGCTCCAAAATCACTCCCAAAGCCCACAACAAATGACTCACAAAAGCTCATATCTCTTGTATTCTCTCACAACAGAGTAATTCCTTGTATCTGAGCCTCTATTGACTGGGCTCAGTGACAGACTTTTCACCGAGGGCAGACATTTTTAGTAGCTTCTCAGTTCAGCAGACACTTTTAGTAGTTCCCTGCTGAACACTGCATGGGGACTATACACTTCAGCACATTATGCACTGATAGAAAAATTATTCTGTGGCAATTATCAGAGTGACAATTGTGCATCTTTAGGGGGTTGAGAAGGATTGATAACACTGCTCTACAGCCAAAATGTTTCTGAAATAAATGTAGTCAAACTTTACTAATTCTGGATCACTGAGAACAAAAATGATGCTTAAAATTGTTGATTGGCTCTAGTTTTCAAGATATGCTATTGGGTCAGTATATATAACCCTTGACATGGGAATGGCGGAGGATAAGTGAGTTATAAAGGGAAGGGATCTCAATTTAAACCAGAAATGACTAAAATACATCTTTGACTGGATCTATGAATAAATCTATGACTGGGTTTGGACAGTACTTGCTTTTTAGGCAAAACAATGAATGATGAAATCTGAAGCTGGTATTGCATCAGACATGATATGAATTGCATCATGTTATTCCTAGAAGTCATGGATGATGCAATCATAACGAAGCTTACATCACTCTGCTGAACAAATTGCCCTATATCAGATCTAGAAATCATACAGTGTCATGCTCTCTTATTTGTCAGTGTTTGATTTTGCAAAGGGACACATTTCTGTATAGCCAAAGTGAGTAGAGATGCCTCATACTTGTGTGAACAGTGCAGATAACTTCTGCTATGTTTGTGCTGAAGTGATTTTTGCATCACAAAAGCGCAGTATAACCACTCTGGTTAAGAAAGCCTATTACCTTTATTTTGGCTGCAAAATTGGAGATCAGGACAAGAGGTGGGCCCCACACGTATGCTGCAACACTTGTGCAACAAATCTTCACCAGTGGTTGAACAGGAAAAGGAAATCTATGCCTTTTGCAGTGCCAATGATTTGGAGAGAGCCAACAGATCATACCAGCAATTGTTACTTCTGCATGGTGCCTCCAGTTGGGAAAGGTGTGTCAAAGAAGAAAAAGTGGACTGTGCATTATCCAATCATTCCATCAGCTATACGCCCAGTACCCCACGGAGAAGGACTGCCGGTTCCTGATGCACCAGAATCATTCTCACTTGAGTCAGACGAGGAAGAGGATGAAACTTCTGGTCCTGAACCATCAATGTCACAGGACCCACATTTTCTCCCATCCTCCTCCTCCGAACCACACCTCATAACACAAGGTGAACTGAATGACCTTGTCAGGGATTTGAAACTACCCAAGAGTTAAGGCAGAGCTGTTGGGCTCCAGACTACAGCAGTGGAATCTCCTGGCAGGTGATGTTAGGGTTTCCATGTTCCGTGACCGTCAAAAGGATCTTGTCCCATTCTTCTTCATGGAAGGTGATCTTGTAGCCTGCAACAACCTCGATGGTGTGATGGCAGCCCTCAACATCGTTCACGATCCAGATGAGTGGAGACTGTTCATTGATTCATCCAAGACGAGTCTTAAAGCTGTTTTACTGCATAATGGCAATGTTTTGCCATCAATTCCAGTTGGTCATGCAGTCCATATGAAGGAAACCTATGACAACATGAAACAACTTTTGAGGTGCATAAACTATGACCAACATCAGTGGCAGCTTTGTGGCGATTTGAAGGTTGTTGCTCTCTTGCTTGGTCTGCAGACTGGATACACAAAGTACTGCAGTTTTCTCTGCGAATGGGATAGTCATGCAAGAGATTCCTACTACATCAAGAAAGATTGGCCACTCCGACAGTCATTGGAGCCTGGGAGGAAAAGTGTTCAGCATCCATCACTTGTTGAATCAAGGAAGATTTTGTTACCACCCTTACACATCAAGCTGGGTCTGATGAAGAACTTTGTCAAGGCCATTGACAAAACACAAGCAGCTTTCAAGTACCTCCGTTGAAAATTTCCAAGGTTAAGTGAAGCTAAGATAAAGGAAGGTGTCTTTGTTGGTCCTCAGATTTGTGTACTTCTTCGAGATGATGCATTTGACCATGCACTGCGTGGCAAGGAAAAGACGGCATGGAAAGCCTTCCAGTTAGTGGCAATAAATTTTCTCGGAAACAACAAGGCAGACAACTACAGGTTGTTGGTGGAAAACCTCCTCAAGGCATACAAAAGCCTTGGTCGCAACATGTCACTAAAGAGACATTTTTTGCACTCTCATCTAGATTTTTTTCCACCGAACTGCGGAGCAGTGAGCGATGAGCACGGCGAGCGATTTCACCAGGACATTGCAACAATGGAGAAACGCTATCAGGGCAAATGGAGCCCATCAGTGCTTGCAGACTATTGCTGGACAGTGACAAGAGATGCTCCATTTAATGAATACAAGAGACAAGCCAAGAAGCGCTGAGTAGACACTGAATAGGACTAAACTATGTACATAATAGTTTTGTGCCTTTTGTTTCATAATAAATTTTATTTATATAACCCTTTTGCTGATTTTTAAAGTGTTACATAAATAGAACAGGTGAAATATTATCATGTAAAGCAACCATAAACACATGAAAAGACCTAGGTTTACAATTTATGATTAAAACTCTACTATCTACACAATATACATAGACAGAAACAGTAGCCAATCAGTTGTTTTAATTATCATATTTGAATTCAGCACATCAAAATACATAAGAAATAGCACGTTTTATCTCTGAAGCAGACGACTTCTCACAAATTGTAGACCAATGTAATCTTTGCTGTGTTTTTCTCTTATCCTATAAATGTGAGAGAGATACAGTAAGATATACAAGAATTCTGAAAGCACCTATAAACATATAAGGGCAAATCCTGCTATCTTTACTAAGTTAAAAATTTCCACTGAACTCATCATCATTTTTATTTATTTATAATTTTTTTACAGTAATACAGATTCCTTGATCTGAAGATCTAATTTTAGGTGTGATAGAATGAGTGGGATTAACAAACAGTAAGGAGCAGATGGGTTGAGAAAGGACATGGGTTGCAGCAATGAGATCATATGATTAAATCACTTTGATCAAAAGTAATTTAAAATAGAATAGTAATTCATAGACTTACTTCTTATGGGTATCAAAGACAACATGAGTCTTAAAGGGGTGATTTGAATGAAGAGAGGTCAGTGACTTTGCAGGTCACAGGAGGGAATTAGTTGACAGTTTCCCTGAAGAACTGAGAAGTTCTGAATTTGACCCATAGCATATAATTTGATGGGATCAAGGAATTTCAAGTATTTCACTGTGATGAGAATGAACTGCTGGCAATTATACAGGAATAATTTCTGATTCTATTCCTTGACAAAATAACACTACCACCTCGTAATGATGATTTGATTCTGGGCAGTAATAACTGTGCCTTTTAGATTGCATTTCATTAGTTTATCATTTAGATCAGCTTGAAGTTGGTCAGTTCAATTAAATGAAAAATTGTCCCTAAAGTGAATTTGCATTCCAAAGTCTTCTTGTCAAAGGAAATCTTCTTATAGACAAGAGCCTATCACCTCATCAGTTACTGGCAGACATGACCTTCATTTTGCAGAAGCCACTGAGGCACTCATTTAGCCGAAAAAGTCTTTGGTATTTATTAGCACTTGACCATTTTTTCCATCTGAGTTATTATAACCACTGAACAAATGCTTTAGGTTAGTGGGAAAACAGCATCTTCCTTTTCATGCAGGTTAGAGTCTGAATTTACCACAACATCCATCCTTGTGTGTTTGTATGTGTGTGTAAAAACTGCTAAAGTGTTCTACCTTATGAAGTTGTTCTTGGCACTGATCCCAGATTTTGAGTTAATATATTCAGTGTTTTCACTTGTTATGCTCTCCTTTACTGTTTTCTTCTTTGGCAAGTTTGCTATACATATGACAGGGCTTGCAATTCCTGAACATGACTCAGTGCAATGCATGTTATCTCATTAGTACTCATTTCAGCTTTTTTGTTGCTGAGCTTCTTTTCACTTTTGGTTAGTGGTCCTCTATATTTAGAGATGAAGTTGGATCCAAGAGATGCTCTGTAAGCCAGTCTTGATTTCCTCCACACAAGTCGCCAGCTGGTGTTGCTGCACCCATTCCTTCCCTGCACCAGGAGGAAATGGGTAAACTGTTCTAGGGCCATCATCTCAGCCACTTGGACTCCAGTTGGCATCTCCAGTTCCAGCCATCACCAACAATAGTGCCGGAGACGATGGGCTACCACCCTCAGTCTGGCCCCAGGTGGGTATTGTTCCTGGTGGAAGCGTTGGTGGTATGTCCCTCGGCTAGTGCCAATCTGGTCTGAGATGGCTGCCCTCATTTTCCCATAGTCCAACACCTCCTGGGAGTCTAGGTTTTGGTAGGCAGACTGGACAGGCCCTATCAGATATAGAACCAGGAGGGTAGCCCAGGGCTCTAACGACCACCGAGTGGTGGTGGCAACTCACTCAAATGTCAAAAGGAATGCTTTGGGGTCATTGCTGGGTCCCATCTTCATGAGCCACATGGGAAAGCCAGCCAAGATGTTCTCAGCATCTGACCCCACTGGGGTGCAGGATGGTGCTCTGCCCAGCCGCAGTAGTGCCGCTATCTGCCAGAACAAGTGCTTCTTCTGTGTCTGGTGTTGGGTGGCCAGCTCCCATATCATCTGCTGCTGTGCAGTGATCTTTTGTAGCAGTTCTGTTTGGTGCTGCTGCTGTTGCGTCGCTTGCTGTTACTGACTCTCTGGCAGCTACTTTATAACTTTGTCCATCTCCTTCCCAATCCAGCTCGACAGAAGGCAAACAAAAGAAAAAGGGGTGTCCTATCACCGCTTTCCCTCATTCGGGCCTTTTAGCAAGTTCTGGCATTCTCTGCCAGTTGTTGCAAGGCACATATACCCCATCACCCCCTAGAGGGTGTTATGGCTCTGCAGCTAAATCCAACAGACTGTTTCTACTCTCAGGGAGGTATAGCCTAATGGTCTGAATCAGGGAGGCTGCTCTTAGAGTCAGGGCAATATGGCCTAATGGCCCAAGTAAATGGGACCACCCTTTAGCACAGAGCGGTACAGCCTACAGGCCAAAGTCAATGGGGTCGCCCTTCTGTGTAGGGCAGCATTGCCTAGTGGCCAGAGTCAATAGGTCTGCCCTTCGGTTCAGGGCAATATGGCCTAGCAACCAGAGTTAATAGAGCTGCCCTTCTATGCAGGGCAATGTGGTCTAGTTGCCAGGCAGGGCCCTACAAGTGGTGAGCGTATCTGCCACCGAGTCAACAGGGATCCCTCCAAACCACGCTGACTTTGTTCCTGGTTCCACAACCAGGTCAATGTCTGGTTCCGCAGGGCTACTTCCTACCCTGTCTTCATGCTCCATAGTCCACAGGTCCCCTTGTTCTCCAGGGTAGTTGTCAGGTGAAATTCCTGAGGACTCCTTCCTCTCATGGGTTCTGCAGATAGCCAGATATTCACCTGGGTCTTGGCAAACCTGGCCTCTGTAGTCTGAGGCTCCAACAGCTTTCAGTAGCATCTTGCAACACATGTCCTCTCTCCACCCCGGTCAGGGCAGACTGAGCTGAGCTGTTCCCTTGTATACTGTGGTTCCAGTTGGAGCATGCCCAGCATGGGCGAGGGCACATTCCTTCCTAAGCCCACAGTATGGGGTTAACCAGTTCAGGGCAGATATAACATCTACTGATCATATTTCAGGACAAAATCTAATAAAAACATACAATTTGGCCTCTTATCAAAATGCAAAAAAGACATTCTCCAAAATAGAGCTTGTGACGGGTTGGACCCCACTTCTGGGGTTTCACTGAGCCTCCCCTGCTCAATCAGCCTGGGTTTCCTCTCTTTGCTTTTCTGAATTAGGATCTCCAGCCTCTTGCAGCACACACACACAGGTAGGGCCATACTCCGCTGCAGACACAAACTGAAGTCAGCTCTGTGTGAGAGGACTCCCCCAGCACTCATGTGTTCATCCCTTTTTGGGAGATAAATGCAAAATAATACTGTCTTGCACTGTATAGAAAAATCTGCCCAGAACAAATCCACCCTTTTCCTCCATGTGAAGAGAGATGTGCACACTTCTTGCCCCCCCCCATTAGAAATTGCATAAACTGGGTTTTATTATAAACAAGAAATAAATTTATTAACTACAAAAGGTGAATGTTAAGTGAATATAAGAGATAACAGACAGAACAAAGCAGATTACCGAGCAAATAAAACAAAGTACACAAGCTAAACTCACTATACTTAAGAAACAGGTTTCAAATTGTAATTTCTTACCCTACATGTTATTTTAGGCAGGTTGCAAAATTTCTATGGTTCAGAGTTCCAGTTATATTTCTTTTCAGACTGGACCCCTGTCTCAGTCTGGACTCCTCCTTTGCCTTCCCTTCAGGTGGCTCCAGCATTCTTTCTTCTTGGGCAGACAGACCATGGAGAGGAGGAGTGCCATTTGCCTTCCTCCCCACCCTTAAATGGGATTTACATAAGGCGAGAGTCCTTTGTTTCCCAAACTTGACCCGCCCCTTCCCTTCCAGTGGAAAGTTACAAGAAGTCTCAGGTAATGTTTAGTATCAGGTGACAAGACCATTTGACCTAATAGTATCACAGTTATGTCCCCGGACAGCTCCCAGGAGGGAGAGAGATTAGTATCTTCACAGTCTTGTTGTTTCTTCCTGATGGCTCCTCAAATCTGATGGCCTGTCATCTGGTAGGTGTATTCTCAATACACACCCAGCTGTAATTGTTACAGAGTCCATAGTCCTAACTTTAGATACAGAAATGATACAGGCATACAAATTGGATAATCACATTCAGTAAATCATAACCTTTCCAATGATACCTTACAAGACTCACCTTGCATAAAGTATATCTCAGTTATTTCATATTCATATCATAAGCATATTTTCATAATGAATATGGAGTGAAACGTCACAGAACTGCCACTCACATGTACTCAAGCCCTCTCCCAGAAATCTGGGAAACTATATACACCACCCTGGATGCTCTGATGGGCAATTCTTCTCCATTTACAGCCACTGTTGTACAGGGGTTACAACTAAAAGAATATTATTAGGGGAAAAAGAGGGGAATAACAGAATGAATTTGGGAAAACCACCAATTAACAAATTATCTGAAGTAAGACTCCCACCCTGCAGGGTGTTTTAACAGAAGACCCAACCTCACTTCTCCTTTGGCCATTATGGGTGGCTGATGTGTTCTGGCCACTTCCTTCGTCCCCAGATCCCTACTCACAGTTAGCTGTCCTGGGCTGGAAAAGTCCAAGGATTCTAGTAGGTTAGTGCTGCCTGGGGGCTCTGCCACCTGACCCAGCTGGAGTGATTTCAGCTTTAATTGCTGGGCATAGAGGCCTGCACCAGAGTCCCTTGGGTAGGCCGCTGTTCTCCCTTGACTTCAGCACAAGCTGTTTAACTTCGGCACTGCTCTGCACCATCTATCCCCTAAAAAGTGCTGCCACTGCTCTGTGCTGTCCATCACCTTGGAGAAGCTGTAGCTGCTACCAATGGAGCCCATGCCTATCTGCAGTTCTTAAGCAGCTGTCAGCAGCTCCTCTTCCCGTTCAGCAACAGGTGACAGTACTGAGCTCCCTCTTTTCTAAGTCTTCAGGCCACAGGACTTACATGAGCAACATCCCAATTCCAAAGAAATGCATCTTAGCAGTTCATCCTGCAAAATGAAAGTGAATTTACAAAAAACACAGCCCAAATGAATTTACTTTCATCATGAAGACTACAGACAAACGTTCCTAAACCATATCCTACCCCACAAAACAATATACAATGATAAAGACACTTTTTAAACGAAATGTAAAATATAGACCTTCTGCAAAGCCTTTAAAAAATAAAAAATCCGGTAATTCAAAGGTTTTAAACTCCTTAATGGGTACATTTCCCTTCACCTATATCTCTAGAAATCTAATAGTCCAAAACTTTTAAAAATAATGGTAAACTAATACATATGTTTTTATGCAATGGTTATCACTAAAAAATTCCTTTATCACACAGTAACTTGTAGAAAATCCAATTATACTACATTGCAGTGTTTTATACCAAATGGAATCTATGCCACCTAATCAGATTGCTAGGTGAGCGACAATTTACTAATGAAAATGAAAGGCCATGATTCCACAAAGCATTTAGGCACAGGATTAAGTCTATTCTTAATCAGTAAAGCCCATAAGCATATGCTTAATTTTAAGAATGTTTTTAACAGGTAAGGAGATGCTTATATGTCCTCCTGAAAAGTGCTGCTTTCCTGAATCAGGGCCTTAAACATAAGCTCAGCTTTAAGCATATATTGAAGTCCCATGGATTTCAATGAGAATTAAGCACATGCTTAAATATATACTTAAGTGCTTTGCTGAATCAAGACCCGAAACAAAAAAATGAAAGCTGCTCATAAGCCAGTACTTTTTGCTAGAAGTACAACCTACTACATGGAAAATTAACATTTGATAAACAATGGACTCTGTATATGGTTGTGCTGAGAACAAACATTCTGTTGTGCAAGTGTAATACAATTGCCACTAGATATGTATAGCACCAATAACAGTCAATGATGGAATAGCCTGTTTACTGCATCAGCACTCATACTACACAACAATAATTTTTTCATTGAACATTTAGTGTTACCTTATGTAAAAGAGGCAATGAAAATAAATGTTGCATTGATATTATATAAGCTCAGTAATGTTAAACACTATTAGAGGATTAATATCTACTGTTTTGAAAATAAATATCTTAGCTCATATTTATGCCCCATATGTACATTGGCACTTACATAATAGTAGGAGGCTATGATAACATATCTGATCAATTATTGAAGATATTTGTAGAGTTTACAAGATTTAAAAGATCTTCTGAATGATTAAATGCCTAGATGGACCCTAACCAATTCAGTTTCCAGACTAGCTGTGTCTGCCTTTTGATGTTGAGTCAGCTTTCAGAAGTCTTGTCCAGAGGTGCCATACTTCCAGCAAAGACATCTTAATCTCATGTTGTGAAATTGTTAAGAGATTTTTCTTTCTGGAAACATTACTTCTTGGAGCAACAACTTCAGGGGATTTGTCTACTCATTGCCCAAGAGGTTTGCATCTTTGAGAAGCTTTTTCATCCTCAGTGTCTCTGGGATCCCTAGATGGCATTGTGGTCCAAAATCTTGTATTTTCCCAACTGTATTCGGTAAGCTATTTGTGGTCATTTCTCTGATGAACCATAGTTACTCGGACTGCTACTAGATTGGGTCACTGCAATGGGTTATCCATGAAGAGCATTCAGAAGCTACAGCAAAGTGTCTCTTTGCCCAGTATTCAGGACAAAGAACTAACTTCCCATTTGTGGCTGGGATCAATAATGGACATTGATCTTTAAAGTCTTATATAGTTTGGTTCCTGGTTATCAGTGAGACCGCCTCTCTCCTTATGTGTTACAAGCAGTGAAACACTTTTAATATCAACAGCCGAGTTTCAGTGTTTGGGCGCTCAAGCCCTTGTCTGCAAAACTGACCTGTCTCTGGTCCCCCTGAGTGTGCAATGCCTTTTGAACTTGACAACTAGACCATACTGAAAAGTTTCTAATTTCTGAAATTTTGCTGGAAGCATTTTGCAAAGTTTTGATTTCCCCCCCTGTTTTTCAGCAAGCTTATAGAATGAACAAAAATTTGACAAAACACTTTTTTATTTTCTTTATAAAAATGTTTTATATTTTTCAACCTGCTGTATTCAGGACAGAGAGTGAGGTCCATCACTTTTTTCAGAAGTTGGGGGGGAGGGGCCTTTCCAGTGTCATTGTGAGGTCAAAGTCTCTAGTGTGTACATTGTTCAATGAGTTGTTATATTTCAAAATCTCTACTATTCCTAGAGTCTTCTGTGATAGGCACTTTTATAAACAAACAACGATAACAAAAATTAAATTAGAGATGAAGCAAAGCCACAAAGTTTGAATCCAGACCCAAACTTCCTCACAGCTGGAGGGGTTTTGTATCTAGTGTTCTGGTTCAAATCAATCTTCTAGAGATGGGCCTAAGCAACAGCCTTTGGATCAAATTCAGATTTATTTCAAACATATATATAAAATAAACAACCAACCAAGCTGGCCTTCACCACTTTGGAGAGCCTATGGGAAAGGCTGTTCAGTCACCAGCTATTGTCCCTTATCTAAGCATAACAACATGATTTTTTTTAGTTCATTAATACTCATTTCATTCTATTTTGCCTTTACAAGTGATCTCCTTTAAACAGAGCTCTAAGTTTGTTTACAACAGATTTCTAATTTTAATTGCTGTTATTGTTTGCACACACCATTTTGGAAAAGATGAAAGGAGAGTTCCCCATTGTCATCTTTGAAGAAGGCAATGAGGAACAGTGATGTATGTCTGTCTGTAGAAGGATTTGGTTAATCCTTTTCCTATCAGTAGTCTTTGAGTGTATGCTAATATGTTAATGCTCTGTTGAAAGAGTGTTTATCTGACTGCAAAGAATTTGATTTGGGTATGATGGCATTTCAGTTTGTTTGCAAGACTATCCTTGTAATCTAAAATATTGACTTGCAAAGCTGTAATGTATACATAAAAAAATTAATAGTTTGGGAAAGATTTAAGTGAGTGTTGTATGATAACTGCCAGGTAGAACTAAACATACTTTGTTGCCAAAAACAAACAACAACAAAAAACAATGTAATGCTTAACAATATGCAATTTTTTTGGTCTTTAGTATGCCTTAGTGATGATTTCAGTATCTGGCAATGTTGTCTTTATTATATATCTCAATATATGCAACTTCTAGATGTAAAAATTGCCACTACTTTAAGATAGCTTTGTATAATGATCAAACAACTAAAAATATGTTCCCTAACTCCCTGAGTTTATTAAATTGGTCTATATTTAGGTCTTGATTCAGGAAAGCAACCCTTTTCAGGAAAGCGCTGTTTTACTTCAAAAGAACATAAGAAAGGCCATACTGGGTCAGACCAAAGGTCCACCTAGCCCAGTATCCTGTCTTCCAACAGGACAGTGGCCAATACCAGGTACTTCAGTGGTAATGAACATAACAGGTAATTATCAAATCATCCATCCCGTCGCTCACTCCCAGCTTCTGGCAAACAGAGACTAGGGACACCATCCCTGTCCATCCTCACTAATAGCAATTGATGGACCTATCCTCCATGAACTTATCTAGTTCTTTTTTCAACCCTGTTATAGTCTTGGCCTTCACAACATCCTTTAGCAAAGTGTTCCATAGGATGACTGTGCGTTGTATGAAGAAATACTTCCTTTGGTTTTAAACCTGCTGCCTATTAATTTCATTTGATGACCCCTAGTTCTTGTGTTATGAGAAGGAGTAAATAACACTCTTATTTACTTTCTCCACATCAGTCATGATTTTATAGACCTCTATCATATCCCCCCTTAGTCATCTCTTTCCGTAACTGAAAAGTCCAAGTCTTATTAATCTCTCCTCATATGGAAGCTGTTCCGTAACGCTAATCATTTTTGTTTTCCTTTTCTGTACCTTTTCCAATTCCAATATATCTTTTTTGAGATTGGGCAACAGACCTGCACGCAGTATTCAAGATGTGGCTGTACCATGGATTATTATCTATCCCTTTCTTAATGATTCCCAACGTTCTGTTAGCTTTTTTTGACTGCTGTTGCACTTTGAGTGGCTGTTTTCAGAGAACTATCCACAATGACTCCAAGATCTCATTCTTGAGTGGTAATGCCTCCTCCCCTCCTCCCTCCGCAGGTGTAGCAGCCGCCTCAGTCTGCCACTGGCGCTGCTCCCTTTGTTTTAGCCAGCAGTGGCCAGTGATGGAGTGCAGTGTGGAGTGACAGGGCAGCCCGGGATGCTCTGGGGGAGGCTTGTGGGGGCGGCAGGTGGGACCAGGGAAGAGACCCAGCCCTGAACATTGGTGGAGTCAGATCCCCGTGCCCTGAATATTGCTGGAGCATGGGCACCATGGGCCCATGTAACTCGCCGCCCCCAATTGTTACTCATTTTTAGGTTGATAGACAAAAATCGTAGCCCTCCTATTTTAGATCTTACCTGCCATTGTTGGTGTTTTGTTCTAGAGACTTCATCTGAGCTGGATTTCCCTTATTGTTTGGTATCTATTTTGCTGTATAAAAATAGAAAATACTCTCTTTGTGAAGAAGAGATGTCTTCCTTGGAAAATGTGTCTGATATTGTGCCAAAAACTATAGTCAAAGCTATTAGGAAAATGGAAAATAAAATTGATTTATTTACTGTAAGAGTTACTAGAATAAGAGCAAAAATAGACTCTCTGCAGGGGCAAGTAAATAATAATGCATCTTTCATTCAAATGGTTGCCACTAAAGCAGACTGTTTAACTGAAGACTCTGTGATGCTTATGAAATGGAATGGATCAGTGCAGCCAGGGTACGCCATTGAAAGCTTCCTGCAGCGAAGCCAGTGTATGATAGGTAATTGCCATGTTAGAAAGATGAAGTAAAATAATATATAAGGGAACATTTCTTCAGTAAAGATTTGATAAAGCAATCAATTAGAGATCTAACAGACTTTTAATATCCATGAACTTCTTTGCAGAGTTGTTACACTGTTGACATACTGCAAGAATAATAAATATGTATTCTTAGAGCCTGATGCCATACCCTCATAGGCACCAGCTTTCCCCAGTGGTGCTCAACCCCCACTGAGCCCCAGGCCCCTCCCTCACTCTCTACCCCTTCCCCCAAACCCCGTCCCCCACCCCGCCCCTACTCCACACCTCCTCTTCTCACCCCTGCTCTGCCCCACCCCACCCAGTTTCGCCCCCTCCCCCGAGCACACCCTGTACCCACTTCTCCCCCTTCCCCCAGTGCCTCCTGCACGCTGTGGAACAGCTGATCATGGCAGGTGGGAGGTGCTGGGAGGGAGGTGGAGGAGTTGATCGCCGGGGCCGTTTGCGGGCGGGAAGCATTGGGGGAAAGAGGGGCAGCTAATTATTTTCTGTGGGTGCTCCAGTTCTGGACCACCCACGGACTCGGAGCCTATGCCTACCCTTACTCACAATGAGTAGTCCCACTAATATTATTGAGAAAAAGCTTGAGATCAAACCCTTTATGCTGGAAATAAGGCATCAATTTTTAAGAGTGAGAGTAATTAACCATTGGAACAATTTACCAGTTGTCATAAGACCATAAAAATGGCCATACTGGGTCATACCAATGGTCCATCTATCCCAGCATCCTGTCTTCTGACAGTGGTCAGTGCCAGATGCTCCAGAAAGAATGAACAGAACAGGGTAATTTATCAATTGATCTATCCCTTGTTGTTCAGTCCCAGCTTCTGGCCTTCAAAGGTTTAGGGACACCTGGAGCACAGGTTTGCATCCCTGACCAATTTGACTAATAGCCATTGATGGACCTATCCTCCATGAATTTATCTAATTCTTTTTAAACCCAGTTATACCCAGTGGATTATCCATTACTGACGATTATTAAATCAAGACTGGATGTTTTCCTAAAAGATCTGCTCTAGGAATTATTTTGGGGAAGTTTTATGGCCTGTGTTATACAGGAGGTCAGACTAGATTATCACAATGGTCCCTTTTGGCCTTGGGATCTATGAATCTATGTTAACACAGGGGTTCTTGAGGTATGGAGTGTTGGAGCTTGATCCTCCTTTCTGCTGCCATGAGCTCAGAGCAGACATTGCTACTGAGAAGGCACTCACTTTGCAGCACTTTACTCGAGGATTCTGTTTCCTTACTGGATGATTTATATTGCTAGTAGGAGTGGTTTAGAAATGGTAAGTATTTTGCATTAAAAAATCTGAAAAAAATAAAAATCTTAATATTTTTACAAAAAATTTTCACAGACATTTTCAGTTTTTCATTGAAATAAAAAAAGAGAAAATTTTAATTCAATTTGATTAAAAAAACATCTTTAAGTTTTTCAGTTTGGATTTTTCTCCCTTTTCTCTTTGATCAAAGGGGGGGAAAATCTCCCCTTCCTTCTAAGAAAACAAAAACAAAAAATAATCTGAAAAACTTGTTTTGATTCAAGTTTAATTTTGTTGAGAAAAAAACAAAACATTTCTATCAGAGAATTTTCCTTTGAAGATTTGCATTTCATTTGAGAAGCCATTTTTCATCAAAATAAAAAAGATGAAAAATGTCATCAACATTTCATCAATGCTAATAACTTAACACAGAATTTGAATATTGCAATTGCATATTCATTCAGAAGTTAACTGAATTAATTAAATTAGAGTGTTCATTTTAAAATTAGCTTTTTGAACTAAAGTTATCCCTATACAGAAGACCAACACTAGTTCTAAACAATATGTAAATCCCACTCATGCTTTCAATATAGCTCTTAAGAAGGACTTATGCGGTCCATAGTCCTTATGGAAGTTATCTGAATAGGAGTGAACGTCACCTTTTGCGACTATTCATTCTAGTAAAGATAGAACACTGAAGTGGCTGAACGTAAGTGCCATAAATCTGGTCAAATTGGAAGTTGTTCTCCGCTCTCACACAGATTTACAGATCATTTAGTAGTTGCTGAGCTCCTAACTCTTATCACTCACATTATTTTTCTTCACAGGTGTCCTGTTTTCTTTTACCTACAGCGTTTTACACAATGTTCTTTTCCCATCTGTTCTTTGCTAGGACCACTTTTTCCTCAAAACCCTCTTCTCTTTCATTGTGATGATAAAAAAGCATTAAAATGCATTTACTAAGCTTAGGTTTTCTGTAATGTTCGTTACTTACTATTTCTCTACTTTTTTAACAAATATCAACTTGAATCAAATCCCAGATTAAAACACACCAAACTTTAGGGAAATCCAGTCCAATTTTTAATTCAAACTTTGTTGCTCAGGTCTATCTCTAATTCTGAAAAGATAAACACATAGGAAATATATTTTAAGAATCTTGAGATATTTCCTGTAATAAGCAACAATTAAAAAGTATATTTTTCAATTAGAGTAATTCCTTGAGCATCAATAAGTTATGGTCCCTCAGTAGCTATTAACCAAGATGTCTTCCCCATGCTCCAGATGTCCCTAAACCTTTGATTGACAGAAGCTGGTACCATTCTGTTTATACCCTCTGAAGTTTTGGCACTGTCCTGTCAGAATAGAGGTTACTAGACTAGATGGACCATTGGTCTGACCCTGTATGACCATTCCTATGTTCTTAATCATGGGCTGATATGATTAGACTCTAGTCTAAACATCTTTGGGATTATTAAAATGTCTCATAGGCAGCTACGTGCTACATTTCAAGGGAAGAACAGTAAAGACTTATCTTATTTAGTCAGAAGTTTAAAGTGGTTTATGGGTCCAGTGCAAAGGAACATGATGCAAGTGCAGCTGATTCTGAATGAAATCCTTCTTCTTCTTGTGTCCTTTTTCTGCAGTAATAGGTTTTTCCAGTGTTGGGCACATGATATGGCCTGGTCTGTGGCCCTGGTGAGGTCTTCCATAGTGCATGGCTCCTCCAGGAGCTAGCAGTTCAATTGACATACCATGATACTGCAATATATGACCCTGAGAAGATTAGAAGTGACTACAGTGTTCTGGGAGTGAAGGAGTTGGGGGTGCAGGTGGGGTGCTCTCATTGATCCTTCTGGTCAAGGGTAGGGGCCCAGGCAGAGGCACACATTCTGGAGGTAAATACATAGCTGCACACATGGCATGACCAAGAGGGTTTTGGCTGCCTTGATCATGGGATACTGTTCTGAGAAGGACTACTGAGCAGAGAAGGGGACTACCTATCAAGAAAAGGGAAGAATATCTTCAGATACAGACTGCATAGGAGAGAGAGAAAGTATAGTAAGAGGCCACCCTGCCTTAACCAGGAGATCTTCAATGACCTGAAACTCAAAAGAGAGTCATACAAAAAGTGAAAACTTGGTCAAATTACAAAAGATTTATATATATATAACTTTGTCCTCTGCCTTGGTGGGTCCTGCGCTTTCCGGCAGATTTGCTTGCCTTAGAGGTTCACAGCCCTCAGTTTGGCCACTTTTGCCACTGGATCAAACCTGCCATTCACTCAGCTAACCTCACCACTGGCCAGCATGGGGGAAAGGGAGGAGAACAATCCCTGCAGTCTCTGTTGTCACACCTAGTGGGTCGGGGACAGGCCAGAGACCTTCCCCTCTGATATGACTCACAGTCCAGGTCAACTTCTCGTGTCAAATAGGGAGTTGGGGAATGCGGGGGAACCCGGCCTGCCCTCTACTCAGGGTTCCAGCCCAGGGCCCTGTGGATTGCAGCTGTCTACAATGTCTCCTGTAACAGCTGTGTGACAACTACAACTCCCTGGGCCACTTCCTCATGACCTCCCCCCAGCACCTTCTTTATCCTCACTGCAGGACATTCTTCCTGGTGGCATTTGTATTCCTCCGTCCTCTAGCAGCATGTCCTCTTACTCCTAGCTCCTTACGTGCCTCTCCTTATCTGAAGGGAGATCTTTCTTTTTAACCAGGTGCCCTGATTAGCCTACCTGCCTTAATTGGTTCTAGTGGCTTCCTAATTGGCTCCAGATGTCCTAATTAGCCTGCTTGCCTTAATTGGTTCTAGCAGGTTCCTGATTGTTCTAGAATAGTCTCTGTTATTTTACCCAGGAAAAAGGGACCTGCTTAATCTGGGGCTAATGTATCTACCTTCCACCACTCTCCTGTAGCCCGCCTACTTCCTGGATCCCAATAGGACCACTCTCCTGTAGCCATCTGGCCTGATCCTGTCACAATATATATATCTTTTGTAACATAAAGAACACCTCAAGCATATAGGAACAAAATTTAAAAGGCCAAAACAGAAAATGAGATTAAACTATCTAGTGGTATAAAGGGTAACAAGAAATACATGAGAAACAAGAGGAAGACCAAGGACAATAAGGAGGGAAAGACAATAACAGAAAGGGCAGCAATGGCCAAAGTGTTAAATTCCTTTTTGTTTCAGTTTTCACCAAAAAAGTTAACAATAATTGGATGACTAACATTGTTGAACATCAGTGTAAATGGGATAGGAGATGAGGCTAAAATAGGAAAAGATCAAGTTAAGAATTAGATAGATAGTTAGATGTCTTCAAGTTGGCAGGGCCTGATGAAATAGATCCTAGAATACTGAAGGAACTGGCTGAAGAGCTTTCTGCGCTATTAGCAATTATCTCTGAGAACGTTTGGAGGATGGGAGTGATCCCAGAGGACTGGAAAAGGGCAAATATAGTACCTATGTAAAAAGGGGAATAAGGACAACTCAGGGAATTATAGACCAGTCAGCTTAACTTTGGTATCTGGAAAGTCAATGGAGCAAATAATAAAACAATCAATTTGTAAGCACCTAGAAGAAAATACGTTAATAAATTACAGTCAACACAGATTTGTCAAGAACAATTCGTGTCAAACCAACCTAATATCCTCCTTTAGCAAGCCTTGTGGATGTGGGGGAAATGGTAGATGTGGTATAATTTGACTTTACTAAGGCTTTTGTTACTGTCTCACATGACCTTATCAATAAAAAAAAAACCTAGAGAACTATATCCTAGACAAACCTACTATAAGGTGCATGCATAACTGTCTGGAAAACCATACTCAGAGTAGCTACCAGTGATTCACAATCAAGCTGGAAGGGCATATCAAGTGAGATCCCACAGGGATCGGTCCAGTTCTCTTTAATTTCTTCATAAATGATTTAGATAAAGGCATAGAGTACACTTATCAAGTTTGCACAGTTACCAAGCATGGAGAGATTGCAAGCACTTTGGAAGACAAAAGTAGAATTCAGAATGATTTTGACAAACTGGAGATATGGTCTTAAATAAATAGGATGGAATTCAATAAGGACAAATGCAAATTCCAACATTTAGGAAGGAATAATCAGTTGCACAAATAAAAAATGGGAAATGAATGCCTAGGAAGGAGTACTGCAGAAAAGATATGGGGGTCGTAGTGGATCACAAACTAAATATGTGTCATCTATGTAATACTGTTACAAAAAAAGCAAACATCATTCTCAAATGTATTAGCAGGAGTGTTGTAAGCAAGACACAAGAAGTAATTCTTCCACTCTACTCAGCACTGAAAAGGCTTCAATTGGAATACTGTGTCCAGTTCTGGGCATCAAACTTCGGGAAAGATGTGAACAAATTGGAGAAAGTCCAGAGGAGAGCAACAAAAATGATTAAAGATCTAAAAACATGACCTACGAGGAAAGAGGGATAAAACTGGGTTTGTTTAGTCTGAAGAAGAGAAGACTAAGGGGAGAAATGATGACAGTCTACAATTATGTAAAAGGTTGTTGTAAAGAGGAGTATGATAAATTGTTCTCTTTAACCACTGAGGACAGGAATAGAAGTAATGGGCTTAAATTGCAGCAAGGAAAATTTAGGTTAGATATTATGAAACATTTCCTAATTGTGAGAATGGTTAAGCACTGGAACAAATTATCTAGGGAGGTTGTGGAATCTCCATCTTTGGAAGGTTTTAGGAACAGGTTAGACAAACACCTGTCAGGGATTGTCTAGATAATACTTAGCCCTGCCTCAGTACAGGAGACTGGACTAGATGACCTATTGAGGTCCCTTCCAGTCCTACACTTCTATGATTCTGTGGTCTGTGTTTCACCATAGTCACATTTGTCTGGGTCATTGAAGTAACCCCACTTCTGCATATTGACTTTTGACCTGACAACTCTTGTTCTGAGGTGATTTAAACATCTCCGGGTCGATCCATCCTTCTTTGTGCCTGCAGGAAGGCCACTGATGGGGGGCAATAGCAGGGAGTGTTCATGTCACCCCTTGTCAGCTTCTCTCAATCTGAGTCTTGCTGAACACCTACCACTACAATTCTGAATTAAGTAAGGAGACAGAGAATTTGCTCATCCCAATTATATAATTGTGTCACCACTTTAACATAGCATTAAGAGTGTGCATAAAATCTGATGGTTTCTATCAGACGATGTGGTAAATATTTACAGCTAAATCTAAATTGAATAGCAGTACCCCATGTAATTATGTATAACTCTTTCCTTGTTCCATACTGCCCACACCATGAAAGGGGAAAATCTAATGAGTTTGTAAAAATCAGTTTAATCTAAACTGGGACCACAAACACTAATGTGCCTTAATCATAATTATGAGATAACTGCAGAGTTAAGGTTGTTTGGGTGCCTTAGTTGTGGTTTTCCATCCCTTAACATGTTTGGATTTCTTTTAAGTTTAACCTTAACTCCCTTAGTTTAACCATGCTTCCTCGGTCTACAAGCATTATTTTTTCAAATAATTGCAACATCCCTATAATGTTTTTTACAGTAAGTTATTGCTATATACGTTCAACCTGTCCTCCATCTTACTGTGTATTTTGTCCAGGAATAAAAATAAAATGTATAGGAATGTGTATTCTATATGCCATTTGGTTAATTGAATCAGCAAACCAAAAAAGTGTTCAAATTGGCTCAGAATTTCTGTCTTCGTTGCCAAAATATGTCCCAAAGTAATTGTAAAAGTTAATCATCAAAATCATTGGATGAAAAGCACTGTGGGCCTAACATTGTCACCCTCACTGACCTTTGAGTTCTGTGGGATTATTCACAGAATAAAGGTAGTAATGAATAAATGAATGAATAAATAAAGATGTCAGGATCCAGCCCTAATATTATTATAAAAAAAAAACCCTAGGGATAGCTAAATTGCATATTTCCACAATGGCAATGTTAGCTGCAGTTTTTTAGGGTAAATGTGTCTCAAAGCAACATGCTTTCAAAACATTCTCTATCAACAGGCTGACAATTCTGGAGGAAGCAGGCTTTCATAGAGACAAGACACTGTTACTTTGTTCTCCTCATTCAGCATTGCAACTACAGCACTGCACTTCACTGTATGATAAAAGGGACATACTGCTAATGTTTCATTCTTGGCTATGTGTAGGTGATCATGTGGGAGGATAGCTGTCTGTCAGAAGCAGAAGTTGCCTATAGAAACCGTAAAAATATAAATATCTTTGTGCTGCCTGGTATGTGCAATGCACAAAGTGGGTAGGATTCAACCTGCCACTTTAGGCACCTAAGTCCAAAATTTAGATGTTTCAAAACCCCTGCTCAGCTGCTGCCAAACCCTGTAGATGCCTAAACTCCCTAGGCACCTACATTTCCACTGGCAAAGTCCCCTAGGTGCCTGAATTACTGCTAATGGACATACACAGCTGCCTCTGACCTGACACCACCAAGTAGCTCAGCACTTAACATACACCTAAACTCCACAAGGATTCACAAACTGGCATCTATCTTGCCTTTAGGGCCACATCTGGTGGACATGTTCAGAGGCTGCATCATCATCCTGCCTCTGTTACCCTTTTATCCAATACCACAGTACTTAGAGCACTTACCCAGGATGTGAAAGAGCTGAGATCAAATTCCCTCTTTATGTGATTCAGAGCAGGGACCTGAATGCAGTTTCTCCCAGGTGAGTGCTCTACCTGTTAGGCTATGGGGCATTCTGGGGTACACCCCTCTCTATCACTCCTGTTAAAGAGATTTCACTTTATATGAAGTATTTCAACACTCATTGGAGCAGGGACTTGAACTGAGGCCACTCACCTGTGCTATGGGAAACCCAGCCAGTGGCCAACACAGTCACTCTCTCTCATGTGTGCCATGGCTATTTAAATATTTATTAAAAACAGAAGAGCTTTAGCAGGAGAGCTTGATAGAGGCCCACATCTGAATACCCTATAGCCAAGTACACTCACCTGGGAGGAATGAGACCTACAATCTAGTCCCTGCTCCTCTCAGGCAGAGTGAGCATTTAATTCCAGGTCTTCCAGATGAGTGCTCCATTGGGCTGTTGGGAAAGAAGGGGGCTCCTCCTCAGTTTTTCATGAAAATTGGTTGACCTGACTTAGGCATCCAACTCCAGGAGATGGTTTACAACTGTGAATCCCAAGTGGAGGAGGGTGCCTCCCTCCAGCCTGGAGTTAGGCATCAAGCTCCCCGTAAGGGACAGGGATTAGGCCATATCCTCGTCTTCAGCATTTCCTACTGGCTAATGCAGGCAGCTTCCAGCTCAGCATGCTGGTTTCTGTCACTTTTTTAGGCAAGCATTGCATTGAGAACCTGGATGCCTAACATGGGTGTGTGAATTCCAATTGGCGGCAGGCACGGCACCTAAACGTTAGGCCTTGCGATGCTAGCCTAAGCCCCCGTTGGGTATCCTAGCCAATGTTTTCAGACTGTAGGTGAAGTAAGATAGCAATGTTGACATATGAATCTTTAAACAAACTTTTGTCAGCACATAGTTTAGCAACAGGAATGGACTATCACTGATTATATAACTCCAGTTTAACATTAGTAAAGTAGTTTAATGTGTCCAATATCTGTTCACCCCTTTGATTCTCTTCTAAAGAATGGCAGATGATTTTTTGCTAAACTGAAGGGATAATCCCACCATACGAGCCATCACTTCAGGCTTTTTTTTTTTTTTAATGTAATGGTTGTAGTGTATACCTTGCACCTATTTGGCAACTTACCATTTAGCCATGAATGCACTTATCTGAAGTAACTATCCATTGATCAGTGTCACAAATGTCATTTTTTTCATCCATAAACATATTCGGAATCAGTTTTTTGAAAAGTCTCTCACTAGCTAATTATGCTGTAGTAAAATAAATTGGAAACCAGATGTTGTACCTTTACGTTATTAATATATTTCAAGATTAATCATTTTATGCTAATGTGGAGTAGAATGTACCAATGAAAATGATCTAAGCACTCCACTGCGGTACTGCATTTTCTTATCTTTCTGCGTGACTCTATAGTCTAAACAAACATACGTCATTTATAGCTCTTCTGTCAGAGAACCCAAGCTGCATTGTTTCAGAGAATGTTTACTTTCAGTGATTTCTGAACATGATACCAAATAGCTCCAGATAGAAATGGATTCACACAAGGACAACACAGCACCATGGGTTGTTCCTTACAGAAAAAGACCAACCTTGAAAGAAATATTGCTCTGACACTGGTTATTGGCAGCGGAATATTAATTATGACGGACCAGATCCTCTGTTGCAGTGAAAATGCAGTGTCCAGGTCAGCAGGCAAAGTTGGTTTAAAGCTCATCTTTCTGCTCCCCTGTACTTGGTACTACTCTGTGCATAGCCATTCCCCTTAGCTGTTAGAGCTGCTGCAAGGCAGGGAAAAGGGGTTGTGACTTAAGATAAGATGGAGTGATTGGAAATGGCCAAGGCTGTTCTAACTTACTTTGTGCTGCAACAACCATGAGGGGATGAAAACAAAACCAAAGATTAGTGTGGCATAAGGACATCCCAGCCACTCCCCTTTTTCCTACAGCTATACCCCCTTTTCACTGCTACGCCAGTACCTGGGAAGGTGTGTCGCATAAGAGACTGTTCCTTGGTGTTGAATCACTGGAGCTCACACTTATATTGGAATATTTAACTGCTCCACTAGGAAAATATGCCTTTATAGGCGTTTTGGTGACATGATGCAAAGTGACTGCACTATGTGGTCCACACAGGAAGATCTGGTCGAATATGCTGGATATATTATCATTTGTGACTAGAAAGTGAGCAAGGTAAAGAGTCACAGCTTCATTCATTGTGGTACCAATTCTCAAAGATAACCAAGGGACCAATTCAGTTTCCACTGAAGTCAATAGAAGTCTTTCCATTGGATAAGGTCCTAAACTGATATGAAGATACACCTCTACCCCGCTATAACGCGGTCGTAGGGAGCCAAAAATCCCTACCGCATTATAGCTGAAACCCCGTTATATCGGGGTAGGGGAGGCAGGGCTCCGGCGGTGATTTAAAGAGCTCCGGGCTCCACTGCAGGGATCCCCAGGCCCTTTAAATCACCAGTGGAGCCCCGCTGCCACAGCCCCAGGGTAGGGGTGGCAGGGCTCCAGGGGTGATTTAAAAGGCTCCCCGCAGCAGCCGGAGCCCTGGACCCTTTAAAGCGCTGCCAGAACCCCGCTGCTACCGCACTATGCGCGAACCCGTGTTATATCGGGTCGCGTTATAGCGCGGTGGAGGTGTACATTCAGAAGAACAGAGACTCAGGCCAAAAATATAGAAACTACATACCTTATACATTACATGTCAAGTTTTGTACATATGGTATTATTACTCTGTCTGCTGGTCCAGTAATTGTGTTTGTAAGTCATTTTAAAAAAACAACTAATCAGGATATATGTCAGTATTTAAATTGTTTGAGAAAAAGAAAGACCATGTACTTTATTACCTGCCTAATACCAAGTTGCACAAAGAAATACATTTTAAAAATTGTGGTTTTCAGTTAAAAGACAGAAGCTTTCCATTTCCCTGGCGAAGTTTTGCAAGTAATAAACCAAGATATTTTTTTCCTTCCATGACTCATAATAAATGGAGGAGGAAGAGGTCAAGCTGAAGATCAGAGATGAAGCAGAGCTCACTATTGACTGGGCCAGCTGATCTTGGTTTGAATCCACATGATCACCAGAGCTTTCTATCATGTGGAGGATGATCAGGGAAGGAAAGGATGATTAAACGGAAGTCTAAAGAATATGTTCAGTAAATATTTGCTCTAACTTTTCTCCCTGTGCAGTTTATAGCACTTCTGTTTATTGCTGTGGGAAACTGGCTGTAGAAGCGAAAATGATTTGGTTTGTTGGCATGAAAAATATGCAAAAGATTTATAGGCCTGTTCCTATCCCCATTGTAGTCAGTGGCAGAACTCCCATACTAGGACCCCCACCTCCAGGAATTTCCTCCCATATAGCCAGAATCTAGCTGAAACACACCCTCCCTTTTAATGACCACCTGACATGTTTTCACAACCCTCTGGGAATCATGACCCTGGGGCTGAGAATCGCTGAAACATTCTAGCACCTTTTCAGGAGTCCTAAGCAGTAATGTGGCAAGGGCAAGTCATGCCTGACCAACCTGATTGCCTTCTATGATGATATAACTGGCTCTGTGGATATAGGAAAAGTGGGGGATGTGATATATCTTGACTTTAGCAAAGCTTTTGGTACGGTCTTCCACAGTATTCTTGCCGGCAAGTTAAAGAAGTATGGATTGGATGGACTATAAGGTGGATAGATCGTTGGACTCAACAGGTAGTGATCAATGACTCGATGTCTAGTTGGTAGCCGGTATCAAGTGGAGTGCCCCAGGGGTCTGTCCTGGGACCAGTTTTGTTCAACATCTTCAGTAATTATCTGGATGATGGGATGGATTGCACCCTCAGCAAGTTCGCGGATGACACTAAGCTGGGGAGAGAGGTAGATACGCTGGAGGGTAGGGATAGGGTCCAGAGTGACCTTAGACAAATTGGAGGATTAGACCAAAAGAAGTCTGATGAGGTTCAACAAGGACAAGTGCAGAGTCCTGCACTTAGGACAGAAGAATCCCATGCACCGCTACAGGCTAGGGACCGACCGGCTACGCAGCAGTTCTGCAGAAAAGGACCTGGGGATTACAGTGGATGAGAAGCTGGATATGAATCAACAGTGTGCCCTTGTTGCCAAGGTGGCTAACAGCATATTGGGCTGCATGAGTAGGAGCATTGCCAGCAGATCTAGGGAAGTGATTATTCCCCTCTATTCGGCACTGGAGAGGCCACATCTGGAGTATTGCATCCAGTTTTGGGTCCCCCACTACAGAAAGGATGTGGATAAATTGGAGAGAGTCCAATGGAGGGCAACAAAAATTATTAGGGAGCTGGGGCACATAACTTATGAGGAGAGGCTGAGGGAACTTGGCTTATTTAGTCTTCAGAAGAGAAGAGTGAGGGGGGATTTGATAGCAGTCTTCAACTACCTGAAGGATGGTTCCAAAGAGGATGGAGCTTGGCTGTTCTCAGTGGTAGCAGATGACAGAACAAGGAGTAATGGTCTCAAGTTGAAGTGGGGGAGGTCTAGTTTGGATATTAGGAAAAACTATTTCACTAGGAGGGTGGTGAAGCACTGGAATGGGTTACCTAGGGAGGTGGTGGAATCTCTATCCTTAGAGGTTTTTAAGGCCCGGTTTGACAAAGCGCTGACTGGAATGATTTAGTTGGGGTTGGTCCTGCTTTGAGCAGGGGGTTGGACTAGATGACCTCCTGAGGTCTCTTCCAACCCTAATCTTCTGTGATTTTATCTGTAATGAATGTCCTACCAACAACTTGCTGATCAGGTACAAACTTATGTAGATGCTAGTCTGTAGCCTCCCTGCCCCGGGAAGAGCATCAGGGGGCATAAACGTTTATAGGAACAACATAGGCCAGATACAGGAAGGGGCCCACTGAAAATTAAGCTCGTAGTAGACTGTCGTTTGACTGAGAAAATGGGGATCACTGACAATATTTGAGTTCAAGGTGGCTTGGCTTTGTACTTCATGAAAACATATTAAAAGGCTCAAAGCCAACAGTGGAATGAGTTGACAAAGAATAAATTGTATGTTATAGAGAAAAAATAGATACCTGCTATAATATGAAATACACCAGAGAACTATTCTGACTATTATGGCCCCAGTGTGGAAGGTGAGCGAGCAGGAGGATTTGAACTTAAGGAAGGAGTTATTTATTTCCTTTTTAATGCAGAGTTTGTTTATACTGTGAGTTACTATGCAGCAAACCAGGGTGTGACTCTTCAGTGCACCAGCGTGCTGTGAAGTAAGATCCCGTATGGACACTGTTATAGCACAAGCAGTAGTATACTGTGTACTCTAGGACTTTCATTGTGCTGTAGCAGCATCTGCACAGTGAATTACTGCATAGCAAGCTGGTGTGCTGCAGATTCACACCCTGGCTTGCCACACAGAAATTGCCCTGTAGACAAGCCCTAGAAAGGAGTAAATTCAGACACTGGATAAATTAAGATTTATTAGTTAGATTATCCTAGTCTGCTTTATTTGGAATATGTACAGATTCTGAGCAATAAACCATAGAAGAATTGTAAATATATTATCATAATTTTCATACTGTGTTTCATTCATTGTTTCTGTTCTACCAGTATGATAGCCGAGTTTCTAAGCTCTGCAGGCTCTCTGCAAAAACACCAACTTTTTTCAACTGGATATGGGTTGTTGTATACTAATAATCATGTAATTCTAACGTGAACTACACATATTACAGGTGAACTGAGAGCATTAAACAAATTCCAAAAGCCTGTATAATTTTAGAATGCTAACTTATTTTTTAATCTTAGAAAATGTTATTGTAATTTGAGATCTAACTCAAGTATGTGCACATCATTCAATAACCAAAATACAAGCCAAAAATTTATATTAAAATGTCATTAGAAAGCACTGCTAGGGGATGAATAATAATTATTTGAGTAATGAGACTATAATTTGTTTCATACTACACCAGTATAGCACTTAAAAAATACTTACAAAAACTACTAACATACTAATTAGAGCCTAAATACAAAATAAATCCTTTCAAATGCAAGGCCAAGCCTTAAAGTAGCTATAATCAAAAGAATATAGATGTACTTTTGTTTGCAACATTAATAAAATGAAATGGACTTTTCATATAAAGGTCATATTATACGATTTATGCAGTATATATAACATAGAAGCCTAACTTAGCAGATCTGTGAGCAATGAAACGGCAGGAGCAAGGTTTAAAATATCACAAAAATACGTGATTTAGGCAATATTTTCAGAACTGTTAATGAAGTGCAATGATGGAAGAAATACCAAGAAGTTTACAAACACCTTACCAGCCATGCAGATCCTCCGAATAAAGTATGATCTCTCCAACCAGCTGATTTGTGCCACAGCAACCTATTTCAATTCCAGTTGCAACATTAGCTAATTAAAACTGGTCATTTGCAGTCATGGGTAGCATCCTCTTATTGGTCATTCTCACATAACACAAGCTGAATACTGCAGTCTTTCTGCACCCAAAATGCCAATTGACTTCAGTGGATATTTTAGGTATGTAGAAAGGTGAAATTCACCCCAGTGTGGAAGGTGAGCATGAGACCTTCTGAGTCAGCTAATGCTTTGTTGCAAATATTGGATGGGGGACAATGGGTTGCAGATGGAACACCACACAGCAGAAGTGGTCTCTGCACTTGCCCCTACATAGACAGGTGCAAAAAAATCAAGAACAAAATACAAGAGGCATAAAGGCCACCTGCACCTTTAAACTGGATTCCATGTTCCTAATCTCCCCCATTTCACTCACAGAGCCCAAATAGTTGGGTTTAAGGAGTGATTAAGGGCTCAAATGAGAATGATAAGAAGTTAGATTTGGACAAGGGGTTTTAACATATATAGCAAGTACCATTTGTTTTCACAAGAAAAGTGGAGGACAGGGTTATGGAAGAAAAATGTCTACATTTATCCAGAAGTGAGAAAAAGGCAATGATTTCATTGTGAAATTCCTAAAAGCATGGAAATCACAGAAATGTCTCAGCTGCAGAATGAAACAAACAGAAGTAGATGGAGGTGAGAGGAGCAGTAAAATGCCTGGCTGTGAAGTTAAGCTCCCTGGGCCAAGGGCCTGTCTTTATAAATACATCTGCAAACCACCAGGCATGCCTATGACCCTAGAGCAATAATAAATAAATAATTTAAAGCCAGGGAACAGATAGCATAGAGAGGGTAATTTCCTTAGTTCTCTGCAGAACCCTACTACCCACCAACAAATAAAGAACTGGCAGCAGGTGTTCACAGTGGGTAGGTTAGTACCTTTGCATGTTTAGTCTGAATTAAAAATAAATGCTATTGATGTAAAAATAAATGAACCAGAACTGGATTACAGTGATGCCAAAGGCAGAATTTCACAGCGTAGTAGGCTTATAGGCATGCTTATAGGCATGATCAGACAGAAAATGAATGATTAAGAGCTGGTTGTTTGCTTCGTTTTCAACTGTTTTCTCCATTTTTAGGGTAAAGTTTTCAAAAGTGCCTGAGTGACTTAGAAGTCTCAATCCCATTTTCAAAAGTGACATAGGCATTTTGGCATAGCCACTCAGCGTTGCAAGGCCAAGGTGATCTAGACAGCCAAGTCCCATTGTCAAACACAACTTAGGCTCATAAATGCCTGTCTCAATGAAAGTCATTGGGATATAGGTGGGATTCTACTTTGCCTCCAGCATTTATAATAGTGTTAAAAATATTTTAAAGTGGTTTTAATTTATAATGGGGAGGTCACACTCATAAGTTTGCTGTGTGAAAGGGGTCACCAATACAAAAGTTTGAGAACCATTGCTCTAGGCATTTTTGAAAATGCCATTAGGCACCTATCTGCATATTTAAGGACCTAAAGACATTTAAAACACAGCCACCAGCTCTTAAGTCACTTAGACCCTTTGAAAAATGTTATCCTTGTTCCACAAGTGGTCCCATTGAAGCCAATAGGGCCACTTGTAGTTCATTATGAATAAGGACACAAGAACTTGGCCTTACAGGGTGTGTGTGTGTGCATGAAGAAGGTCATTTTGCATGAGGAATGTCATTTTGTACTTCAAAACAAAATAAAATATAAAAGCCAATTAAAATACACACAAGGTGGTTTGGATGATGAAGAAACAAAGCAATGAGGGGCTTAGCAGAATCACTAGGACACTTGCTGTGAATGAAAGTTCGGCTCATCTGCGTTAATTCTTATCCTCCTTTATATTTCGATGGGAAAGTTGCAACCCACTTAATAAGATACTTTTCTTCATGTCTAAAAGACAGTTGTTAAACAAAAACATTGCAGCTCACTGAAGGCAGGAGCAAGGCACCTCCAGGCCAGTAATTTAATAATAAATCCTTATTGAAACTAAATATATACAAGAGATTCCAAAGATAGAGAAAATGATTTTAATGAGCAATTATGTAATATAAAAAAGCTAAAAGAGTAAATGACACTTGTGCTATTATTCTTCTGAATGACATGTTATTTTCAAGAAGTCATGCCTGAGATTTTTGTGCAAAATGGTCTTTCTAAGGTTTAATCTGATACACATGATTTGCTTTCTAAAGGAAGATATAAAACACTACACAATTGTGCTACGTGTCAATAGATTGAGACTAGGCCAAGTACTCAGAAAGAAAATTGGTCATAATTGGCTGAATTATAAGCCAAATTGTCTTCACTCACTTTTGCAAGCAAATCTTCGCTCATGCAAAACTTGAGTGAAATCAAGTATTCACACCTGTGCTTTGACACTCACTGGAATTGGTTGTGCAGCCATCTTACAAGTTATCTTGCTGTGGTCTGGGAGTGAACCTGCTATAAGAAAGAACAGAGAAACAGAGTTGTTGTAGCCGTGTCGGTCCCAGGATATTAGAGAGAGAAGATGAGGTAATATCTTTTATTGGACCAACTTCTGTTGGTAAGATGCTTTAACTACTTATGCTAAACAATCTGTTTCACTTTGTATTTAGCTGTGGACTCTTTTCTAGTAATGATAACACAGAAGACAAGGATAGGTGAACCAGAGCACGTAAAGTAACAGTCACCCTAGCTTTCATTTCAGACCTGAACTGAACCTTCTGTTCAAATCATTTTTGTTAAGTTTTAAAACATATTTTTCATTTGCTTAAAACTCCCATAACATTAGGTTTTGAAGGGAGCTGAATTGCAGAGGTGACAGATTGCTGCGCCACAGTAACTCTGATGCTTATATGTCAAGGTGGCAATAAAATGCCCAAATTCACCAGATAAACTTATTCTTCATGTATAATTGTAATCGGTATAAGATAGAAATTGAATCAGAAAGTATCAGAAATCTCATGAGAGTGCCTGTTTTGCAAGATTCCTACTAGGGTGACCAGATGTCCCGATTTTATAGGGACAGTCCCGATTTTTGGGTCTTTCTCTTATATAGGATCCTATTACCGCCCCCCCCCCCCCATCCCGATTTTTCACACTTGCTGTCTGGTCACCCTAATTCCTACCTACTTTTGCAGAGGTTCAAATAGTTCAGATAAACTGTTGAATTTTTGGGTGCTTATCCATATTATAACCTGAAACCTCTTGAGGTTTAATCATCATTAATTAAATAGAACAGCACCCACCAGACTTACATGTGGGACCAAAACACAGGTGCTGGACCTGTCTGAGTCATCCTCATATTGGCAGATTTCTAGCTTGTTTTCCATCCACAACTGAAAGGGTTAAGGGCAATGACATCACAAGCTTTTCCAAGAGAGCCTAGAGGCACTTGTTTGCCAAAATTAAAATCCCAGTCTGGCAATCCTACTCCAGAGTTCTAATGAAATCGGACTTTCACATTGTGAAAACCTCCATAGAGATTCCCATAGGGCTTTGTACTTAGCATCTTCATATACATGATTCTTCTTTCAGAGCTCATCTAAATGCCATCTTTGTATCATACTTATGCCAGGAGCAATGAGATTTATTGCTCCTTAACATCATTTAAATAATTTATTTAGCTGTATTTTGTCTTTTCTAAGAATGTGACAAGTGACCTGAAAATAATTTGCCTAAAATAAGCTTTCAAGGCACAATACCCATTTGTGGATACAATACACAGTAATTCCCTTAACAAATTCCACTGTAAACTCATTACATGTAAGTTAATAGTAGGCGTCTGACTTACTGACTGACATAAAGGTTATCTTTGGTCACATTATGAGTTTCCTTTGCAACTGTGGGGGAAATCCTCATGCTTAGAAAAAGATAATGTGTTTGTGAAAAAGCAAAACTTCACTCCTGCCCTCAAATTATATCTTAAGGGAAAACCCTGATCCCTCCTCCAAGCTTGTGGAGGAACCTCAGCAAAGAAAGTTGCGCAGGATGGAGCTCTGCTCACTACAACTCAGCACCTAGTCAAGGTAGAACTGGCAATGGGTGAAAAGCAAAGACCAAAGGATCTGCTCCTAACCAAATCCTTTCAGAGCATCCATGGAGTCGGGGGAAGAAGTTGCCATGGTGCATAGCTGGCACTGCCCACTTCCATGCCACCTCCCATTCACAGATCCACTGTTTGCTCCCTTACATTCGCCTAAGCAGAAGGGAGTATTTTTCCCTCTGTCTCAAACGCGAGCCTTCTCATGGACGCCTTATGTGTTTTATTAAAACATGACTTATTTCACTTCACCTCCTTCTGCATCTACTTCCCCAATTGTATATTTATGTAAATCCCAGCTGTAGTTCATGTGTTCCCTCAAAATACATCCAGTGTGTGGGGTGCTTTCCATTCCCCTCTGTCTCACTGATTCATGTTAAAAATGAAGAAGTGTTTTAGTATATATTATTTTTAAGTTTTAGCCCTGCCCTTCACTAATGTGCAGTGAATCAAGCAGTAGTACATAGTTTTTGTCAGTAGCTTGCTTTTCTGGAACTTGTGATATTTACCTGCAAGGTGGTATTGAACAAACATGATTGTTACAGCTAAGATATTAGTATTTAAAATGTTACGGATGAATGGTTCTGTACTGCCTTTGCATGCTAAAGCATGATAAGCAGGGCATTTCTGAGTGAGAATTCTCACCAGCCATTGGTGAATGTTTGAGGTTAACATTTGAAATGCACTTCCTGGAGAATTAATTGTATTAAAACATAAAAATAAGGAAAGCAACCATTAATTTAGTGGGTAACCTGGACATGGTTATGAGAACTAGTGGACATCAATGACAATCAAAAAAAGTTGTCTGCACATGCGTCCAGAGTTCTATAAACAGAGGCCAAAATGGTCAGTCTGGGTTTCTCAACTAAGGCACCTACTTCCATATTTAAAGAGCTTTGCAACCTTAAAGTTCATTAAAGTCAAGCCCTCAAAAGTTATGAAATGCCAGAATTAAGGTTGCCTGTGCAGCTCAGTGGGATGCTGAGTACTGAAGCCAGGAGCCTGGAAGCCCCAGCTTTGCAATAGCCTGGCTTCTAATTGCTGGTTCCTGCATAGGCAACCTTAACTCTGGCATTTCCTAGCTTGTGAGGGCTTGACTTTACAATCTTAACTTTTTTTTTAAGATTCATTTCTTACAAACCCCCAAAATTTCATACAAAAAATTAAAAGAATAGTTCAACTCTTTGGCTTCATATTGGCACCTACATGGATCATCAGCAGAGCTGGAACCTTTAGATCCATTGTACACATCTCTGCCACTCTAACTAATGGATAGCAATAGTAGTTGTTGTCTTCAGCCCTACAGGGGGAAGGGATATTTTCCTGATCAGTTCTGACAAAAAAGGAATGGTAAAACAGATCTTGGGTTCTGTTATAGGCTTTGGAGGGGAGGGTGCTCCCGCAAGCAAAGCATAGATACTTCTGCCCTTACTGAGACCCAAGGTCTCCTTGGAACCAACTGGCAGAAAACTTAATGGGTGCACAGGGGTTTACAGGGAGCCCCTGGATCTGAAGTCTACATAATAGTGCGCCAAAGTGACCATGTGAGGTCTCTACCAACATCCAGTAACACACCGGCCACCATAATTATTTCAAATGTATGTATAAGTAATATTTAAGAAGTTATGTATTTAGTCTGGAAAATGTGTTCTTAGAGCTCTGAGTTAAAAGCAGGTCACCAGGAGGTGACAGGTCTTGGACAAATTCTGTTCAGATAGTGGGTAAAAGATGCTTCTTTCCCTTTGTCTCCCCAAGTTAGTATTATATGTCTCATAATGTAAGCCTCTCTGGGTACAGAGCCAGATGCTGATTAAAGGATTGCTAGGTCGGTAAGAAAGCGGGCCACAGGGAAGAACAATCAACAGGGGATTAGGAAAAAGAAAAAGGACTGTCCTGATATATCTAAAGGGACCCAGAGACACTTTCATCCTTTACCTTGGAGATGAAGTGCTAGCACATTCTGTCTTATGAAAGGAGGGTCACAACCTACCTGGATGGAAAATGCTGCAAAGACTTTGGGTAAAGAAAATGGTCTTGTGAGTTAAGTCTAAGGTCTGGGAGGCATGTTATATTTTACATGTAATCAATTGTTTCCAATATTTCTGTCTACTTGTGATTTCTTGACTCTGTTAAATAAACTTAGACTTGTTTTCACTATAAGCAAATCGAAGTGGTGTGAGTTGAACAGAGAGGTGATCCTGAGGAAAAACTGGCAAGCTAAGGTATACAGTTGTTTTTGGTGATAGTGGATCTGAGAATTCAGTGAGTGCCAGTGAAATGGGGGCATATTGTGTAGGGTCCCGCAGGGATCTGTTCTCCATCCAGTTCTATTCAATATCTTCATCAATGATTTAAATTCTAATTCTATTCAGTGGCAGAGCCAGAACCTCGTGTGAACTTTGGTAGGTCACTTCATCTCTCCATCCCTTTGTTTCTTCTTCCATTGTGTCTATCTTGTCTAGTAAGATAGAGTTCCTTAAGCAAAGAGCTGTATAAACACATAGTAGGAGATAGCACCTAGCACAATGGGTCCCGGAGCTTTGATTGTGGCCTCTAGGGCCTATTGTAAGACGAGTACTAAACAATATGAGTGAAGTGGCTGCATCCTTTTCATATTTTTGGAGGTAGAAGAATCATTCAAAGGACATTACAAAACATTTTCTGGCTGTTGGGTAGATTCCATTGATATCAACTTTCAATCTTAATGACTTCTTAAAGAAGCATTTCATTTGCCAATATATTAGTCCATATTTAATTACAGTGGTCATGGAAGTGAGGCTCTGGAACAGCATTATCTATAAACAAACTGTATTTTTAGTTCAAGATTTCCTTCAGTTCTGCCTGTTTACCTCATTCTTGAACTACCATGTGCTTACTTTGCAATGCTGGCTATCTCCTCGGGTAAAACAAGCACAAGGGCTAAGCAAGTAGAGTATAAACAAATTCTGTGTAGAAAGTGAGTGAAGGCCCATAAAAAAAAAACAAAGCTAGACACCCAGAAACACTGTTCAGTTCCTCTCCAACAGTACAATAATGTATCTGATACATTAGGAAAAAAAAACCCCACTGATTACAATTGTTTTTTAATCCAGAATTCCAGGGGCAATAGTTTAGCATTGAAACATGAGACAATCCAATCTCCTAGTCTGCACCTCAAATTCAGAGGAATGTCTGAAAAGGAAAATCTGAAGAAATAGATTGGTAACAGTAACATGGTTCACAAAGCAATTGATTCTGCTGCTCTTTTCAATCAAAGCTTAAACTAACACGATGTCAGAACAACAGAAGTAATTTTCTCTTGTGCTGGTGGATTTATTTAGGCATTAGCAAAAGATCTATTATATTATAGTTATGACAGAATCTGATGAGCTATAATGATTATTTAATTAACAATAAACCCTTTCTCTGGTGAGAACAACAGAAAAGTCTGATTAGCTTTGGTTGGAAAATTAAAATATACTAAACACTACAAAATCTGACAATGTCCTGGGTGAATTTAGTGGCTTAACAAAAAATCAATAGGATATAGCTTTTTTCTGTTTGTTTGAAGCAAAGATTCATTTAAGAGGGTCATTCAAACAAAATTGTATTGCATGTCTCTTATTGGAACAAGTTATCTGATGAGCTCTGTTTAGTTTCAAGCCCACTTCTCCATTTTCACTTAACTCCTTCAAAGCTAAAGTAGCGCTTTTTCCCACAATCTTATTTTCACACCTGTAAAGACCACATGGTCCTTGAATACTTGCTACAGGAAATCTCCTTGGAAATATATATACCGTTGCTACTTACAATCTTCTCCTATCACTCCGATTTCTGGAAAACAAAAATATTTCCATTTAACATAAGTCAGTACAGGGATCTTAATAAATGCATCAAAAAATTCAGTATGTGTCTGCTGTAAGAGTTGATCAAACAACTGTTAGATTATACCATTGATTGACTTACACAGTATATGTTTCCCAAGTCTTAATTCGACTCAGAATAAAAAAACTACACATTTTTAGCTCAGAAATAGTCACTTTTGGTTGGAAGACTGAAGACAGATTCAGCAACACTATACAAACACAAAACAGCTTAGGGACAGGAAATGAAAAAGAATATTCTATCTAATTAAAGCAGAAGGGAATGCTAAATGATGGGAAATACAAGCTACATATGGCTGTAAGAAAATGTATCTTTCAGGCAGGGTTATGAAAAAGGTTTGTATGGAACTCAGAACTCACCTAAATTAGCAATTACACTGCTACCTTGATATAACACGACCCGATATAACACGAATTCGGATATAATGTGGTAAAGCAGTGCTCTGGGGGGGGTGGAGGGGGCAGGGCTGCGCACTCCGGTGGATCAAAGTAAGTTCAATATAAGTTTCACCTATAACATGGTAAGATTTTTTTGGCTCCTGAGGACAACGTTGTATCTAGGTAGAAGTGTACTTATTAAAATTTCTATTTTTAAATAGACAGCCATTAATGTTGTTGTTGTTACCATTTGATCAGGAATCTTGAGATTAACTTCAGCATGAAGGGGGAAATATAGAGGAGAGTATAGGCTACATTTTACAAGTCTATAATTTAAGAGGGGACATAGACTGGTAAGCAGAGGGGAAGCAAAATCCTTTCAAATCAGTATTCCTGATTCCTGAGCAGACTTCTGTTTATCTTCCAGGAATCTCTCTAACATAAGCCACAGCTTTGTGGAATTTCCAAAGAGTTTCAGTTTAAATCTTTGCAAACAGGTTTGTGCACAAAAAGTTGGGGTGTGAGCCCTCAGCTGTGCCAGCATTCCCTATCCTTGAAATATAAATAGGTAAATCATTTCAGTTCCACAATGCCAGGCCTTCAGCAAATTGTTAAGAAGGACATTGTCCAGCAGGTAAGGTATTGGACTATGATTCGGGAAACTTAGATTGTATTCCTGGCTCTTCCACTAAATGGGTTGTAACAGCCAGTCAGTGGTGGTGCACTTTAGCTGTCACAATGATGCTAGAAGTGGCATCCTGCAGTAGTCTGTTTGTGACAGGCCTTCTGTGATGCAGTCTCATTTCATAAAGTTATTTGAAATTACAATAAAACTCAAAAATGCAGTAAATTAAAGTGGCTTTTTTTCCTGATGGTGCTTCTTCTGTACAGGGGGAAGAAAATGAAATGATAAGCCTTATAAATCGAAGGCTTATGTGACTGCAGGCGGTCCACTTTTCCAAGAATCCTGCACCACATACATATGGCTTAGAAGCTGCAAAGCCTTACAGCTAGGTGAGGGGGTATCTAGTCACATCCTGAGGGCAAATTCATACAGTTGCCAGGGTTTTGGTTTCATAAGTACGTAAACTTAGAGTTAGTTATAAATGAGGAGGATGTTACTTACAATGAAGACCCAAGAAAACCTAGGGCTAGCCTGAGGAAATGAATCAAGTGATGGAAATAAAGAAAAACATATTGGTTATATCCTGCCCTTGATCAACACATAGGACTACCTCCAATATCAACTGCAGAGCAAATATAGGATATGACTTGTTGTGTGGGTTAGGGATGAGTGTCCACTTAAGGGGCAGGGGAAGGGGAGGTATGTTACCTGAACTGGATCCACAATCTCAAGTATAGGAACAGGGAGATGAGGAAGTATTTTTAAATACTCAGAGAACATATCTTCAGTCACTAAATTGGAATTTTCCAGACAAACATATGGACAGAGGATAATCTGGTGTCAAAGAGGAAGAAATCATAAAGAACTAACCCTATGGAGATAAGGAGAAAAGTAAACAGAAAATAATGATTAGACCTGAAAGGGAATGGGGCAGGTTACTCCCAAATGACCAGTCATTTACCCCAGGTCAAGTGCATGCTAGATCTCTCACCAAAGACCATGCTTGTAGCCAATCCTGTAATAAAGTAATTAAAGATTTATTAAGTAGGAAAGAGAATACGTTTTTTTAAATCAGGTTAAAGCAGGCACACATATACACACAAATGAGATACAGTCTTAGGTTCCAAAAGATGACTGTAACTGCTATAAATGTACAAGCTTTCTATGTCCTTTAGGACTAACCCAAGCTAAACAGCTGGAGACCTTTTCCTCATGCTTAGAAACCTTGCCCCTCAGAGTTCAAGCAGTAGAGGGATAACAATTTCTCCTTAACAGGGATTTTTATTCCCTTCCCCCAGCATTCAAGTGGTGAGGGGATGAGCACTTATGCACATACCCTCTTCACAGGTGTGAGGGAGCAATCAACAAAGTCTTTTGTTCACTGATGTTCCACAATGGTTTGAGTGGTGTCTATTGACCTTCTTTTTGAGGGGGAAGAGACAAAACCTCTTGTTAAAACACTTGTTAATGCTTCTCCCCTGACAGAGTGGATATACAGTCTAAGCAAACATGTTTCTAGTTACAGAGCAAGCACTTAAATGTTACTTATAATATCTGTATCCCATGTTTTAAGGTAAAATTAATACATGCAGCATTTCATAAACTTTAAACACTAAAAGCATTCTTATAATTGTAATATGTATTTTATGAATACTAAACATCCAGGTGAGTCAGACTGGTTTCCACTTATGCATTTGTCAGTGTTTAGTGAGGCCCAGTGGCCTTGGCATGAGCTGGCACCTGGCCTGCCAGCATCAGAGGTGGCTGGCCCTTGTGGAGTGCCTCCTCATAGCCTGGGTTGGCTCTATGATGCCCTGCTTCAATTTCCCTTCTTGGACACCTCAAAAACTCCAGATTACAGTCCAAAGGTGATAAACACACTCATCTTCTGAGGTGCAATTTATTTAGTCCTAACACACTTTGATTCCTACTCCAGTTCAGAGTCACTCCACCTTGGGTAGGGAGCCCCCATTCCTGCTTCCTGAAGCTGGGTCACATTTCCTTTACTCGCTGAAGGCTTCCCAACACCCCTGACATCTGTTGTAATAACTGGGCCTAAAAATTTACTGTAATTGTGAGTTCAACTGTGGGAAAGTGGATTAAAAGTTTATGAAATGTTTCAATCACATATAATGATAAATGTTAATGGGAAAAGGTGCAAAAGGGAAACAAAGTTTGAATTAATCCAAACAAAAAGGCCTCCTGATAGAATTCAAGGACTGTGTTAAGATCATGCCTGGTAAAACGAGAATTGTGGGACCAAAATCAGAGAACTAAAATTAGGCCTATTTGGTGAACAAAATGATGAGTGGATAAGCTATTCCATCCATCGCTCCTTTTGGGGAAAAGCTGGCTACTGCAACACTGGCTGGCAGAAAGGGGAAGGAGCAAGATTCACCCCCATGGCTGCCACTCCCACTCTTCTTCGGATTAGGCCAGAAAGAGGGGCCCATGACACCATCACTTCCAGCTAAATTCCAAACAGTATCTGGGATGTGAGACTTTGTGTCTCCTTCTCACCCTCCAAGGGTCCACTTTCTTCCCCTCCTCCTGTCTAATAAGAGTCTCGCTCAACACTCCAAGACTGTGTATTTTTCAGCACTGCTGTAAGTCGGTGACCATGAACAGGCAGCTAGAAGCAATGCCAGCCCGACACTGGTACGAGTTTGCCCAGGTCTTAGAGTGGCTAATGAGACCATGGGCTGTGCCTGTGCCTTTCAGCAGTGAGACAACAAGTGAAAGTCAACACCAAAGACAGAAGCTGTTCTTTCTAGGTTTTCTGTTCTTCTCTTTCCCCTTGTGTTTGTGTGTCTGTCTGTCTTGCTTTGTATTCTATGAAATAGAATTGCACTTTAACAACAGCAACTATGACAGATCCAATCCATCTCAAATAACATTTTCTCTTTTCCAAAAAGAACAACTATTACTATCTGAGAGACTGTCAACTAGGGAGTTTTCCTTCTAAAACCTCTGTCCAGTTAAAGGGTAAAGGAATAAGGGATATAGATATAATGAAAGTCTTACTTAATACTTCACATTTCCAGTGTGGTCCCGCCCTTTATCATCTCTAATAAAAGGTTGAAAAAATATTTTAATGGTGTTTGCTGGGGGTATTAAACAAGCTAAGGTCTGTATACCAAACCCTAAACCTTGTTTAAAACTGTTTAATGTTGGACAGTTACAGGGTCACGTTAACACCTTTAATGCTTTGGGCCCCGTATTCAATCTAAATTGCTTTAGGAGTGTAATCCCAGCCTTCCTAAGTAGGGCAACTCCCCTGGTCTCAGGGTCTTCCCTAAAGGCGTCTCTCTCACTCTCTGCAGTTTCTCTATAGTTTCCTCAGCTCCCACCCCTTCTCTGCAGCTTCCTGCTGGTCTTATAGGGAAATCACTTGATTGCTGCTCAGGTGTGCCTGCTTAGTAACTAGGGTTGGCTGGCCTCAGATCTCTGGTCATTAAAAGGGGCAAGCGGCCCTGTTACACTCCTCGATCTCTATAGTTCTCACTTTCACCTTACATTTAGCATTCCAGGAAGCCCTGTATTACCTCCCCTCACTAAGTGGGGGAGGGAGGAGGAGCCACCACGTGCTACTAGCAAATAGGCAAGGGCACTAAACCTATTGGAAGGTCACTGGGAGAGAGTAGAGTCATGTAGTTGTTGCAAGGATTGGGTGGAAGAAGGAAAGGAGCCATTACCAACTTGGGAGCTGGAGAGAATGACACAGAAAAAGAGAAACTTATCTGAACCAATTTGTAAACGAACAAAGGATTATGTTGTTTAATTTTAGAAGGTAAACAAAGATTCGTCCCACTTCTTACTTTATTTGGACTAGACTTTGAACTTCTCATATTGATGTAGTTAATGTCATTAAAAAGGACAGCTTATTTTTCCTTTTAGGAAACACGATGAGCAAATTCAGAGATAAAACTCAGTCAATAAAAGAGCACTTCCTTTGCAAATTGTGGATAATTCTGCAATGACACAAGATTAACTCACGGGGAGCAGAACTCTCTCATATTGGGCCAGCTTCTGGCCCTTGCTCTGGCTACTTTGCCTCCTCTTAAAAAGCCTGTGGACACCTCTTGTACAAAGGGAAAACCCAGGCTGCACAGAGCCCATGACAGCTCCAACCTGACCCCCAGGATAGGAAAGGGATGGGTGTGTGAAGGATGATTCCCAGCTACCAGAAGGGCCCTTTGGGTGGGCAACCAGCCATAAGATGAAGCAGCCCTAAGGTGTTCCAATTTACTTCAGGGATTGGATTGTTGTCCAGCTGTTCCCTGGATCTGCAAAGGTGGCTTAAAGCCACCTTCCCCTCCCCACTCTAAATACACTTAACTTGACTAAAGAATCTGTCCTTTCTGTTCATCTTATTAAATTCACTCTATGTAAAGAAAAACTTATCTGATTTAATGGGAAACTTTGCTTCCCAAAACCAAACTAATTTGTTCCTTATATGCCTACAAAGTCAAGGCATCTTTTTTCCCCTGTTACATCTTCATATTTAATTGATGTGTATCAAAACAAACATTTCTGGCAGAACATCCAAGGATCATTCCAAAAGAGTCTAGCAAACCATTCTGATAACTGAGCCTTCAAACGATAAGAGGTTACATCAATCAACAACACACAGCAAGTGAAGAAACTATTTACCAAAAATCCTTGTGTCCTGTTATAATTACTTGTCAATTGGTGAAGCAATAAACGATTGCCCCTTCAAGCAAATAAATATTTTGCAGCAAATGCTGCACATTGTTCCTGCCACAGCTAAGAATAGCTATTAAAAATTACATACCAGCCAGCTGTGTGAAAAATAAGAGCAAAACTGAACATGGCAATCAGAGGTATTATTCTGGAGTTATATAAGTCTTTTAGATGTGTTGTTCGGTGAAGTACAAGATTCACGATGGACAAAAATTCTTAAAGACTTCCTTTCTTAACAAATACCTGTGCTATAAACAGCAGTGGAATTCAGCTGCTAGAACCAAACTGAATGCATGGGAATGCTTCCATTCTCATTTAGTCTGATCTTCTATTATATGAGGTATTGGGCCTCAGTCCTGCTTGTCTTGAAAATAACTGAAACGCTAGCAATAAGGCAAAGACAATATTAATGCTTTTAGGGACCAATCCTGCAATTGAGTGCATTTGCCTCCCACTGAATTCAACAGGAGTTGAGGGCACTTTGAACCTTCATGGCATTTCTGCAAAAATGATAGATGACGTTTATTTTCACAATTGTGTCCATAAATGCAGTGAAGAAATTCTTGGGACATAATGTGCATGGTCCAATTTCCATTATTGTTTCTTGGTATGGAGGAGATAATGGGTTAAGAATCTGATCCAATCCTGCTCCCACTGAAATCAGTAGTAAAGCTCCCATTGAATTAGGGGGGAGCAGGATCAAGCTGTATTAGCTTTATGTTTCCTTGTGGAGTTTGAACAAAGAATTTCTCTGATGGGGGGCACTAGAAAAGATCTGGTTAGGACTCTTTGATCCAGGTTCTACACCCAGCCTCAGAAAAGATTAATGCAGCTTGTGGGCTGCTCAAACATACATCAGCTAACTACAGCCCTTGAAGGGCCATTTACCAGTGAGAAGTCACCAGGGAGCAATGCCTACTCTATGCCCATTGCGACTGTCTCACACCAGGTAAATCCCCAGCAGGTGAGATCTGGAATAGCAGGAGCCAGCAGAGCCTATTATTTCTGAATTATACTTGGGGCCCAACATGGTCATCACAAAATCTTGCAGAGGTTCCACATCCAAAGCTGTGGAGCCGCAAGTTTTCATAGGAAGCATTTATTTACTATGTAGTTACCATCAATTATATCCACATTTTCTAATAAACCCAGTCTGCTAGCAGGGGAGAAAAGGGGAATTATGACTCACTTTTAATCCCTCCTTCCCCCCCCCCCCCCCCCGCCCAAACTCTAGTCCAAGGGTAGGCAACCAGCGGCACGCAAGCTGATTTTCAGTGGCACTCACACTGCCCGGGTCCTGGCCACCGGTCCAGGGGGCTCTGCATTTTAATTTAATTTTAAATTAAGCTTCTTAAACATTTTAAAAACCTTATGTACTTTACATACAATAGTTTAGTGATATATTATAGACTTCTAGAAAGAGACTTAAAAATGTTAAAATGTATTACTGGCACGCGAAACCTTAAATTAGAGTGAATAAATGAAGACTCGGCACACCACTTCTGAAAGGTTGCTGACCCCTGGTCTAGTCTCTGGGCTCTAACACAACATAGGGACACCAGATTTAACTTGTTATTAAACATTAAATTTTTCTTTTCTGAGATCTTTTTCTTATTTCTCACCATCAGCTTGCCTTATGCAACTTGTGTTTATATATAATTTCTTGAAGAGCTCCCTGCCTGTGGAGAACCATTAGCAGCAGGAGCAGCTCAGAGATAATCAGGGGGTTGGGTAGCAGAAGAGGCTATTTAGGAGGCACCATTTCCCTGCTGTCATTTGCATTGGTGAGGCAGCATGACAAATAACTGAACATGAGCACTACAAAGAGGCGGGCCCACACCTGCCAAAGCAGCAGCAGCACACACACACCCCTGGGACATGCCTGAAGCTGCCAGAGCAGTTGTTGAGAGAGCCAGGCCAGGCTCCCTCCCTCTGCTGAAATTTTCCTTTAGTTTTGTTTCAAAAATTTCCCACAAACAAAATTGAAAAAACTTGAATGAAAAAATGTGTGTGTTTGAAAACTACCATCTCTAAAACTAATATAGGGAAATATTAATAAAATAGATAAAACAGAGAGAGAAAATAGAAGGGCAAAAATAAAATGTTAAAGTAGTAAATAAAGGTTTAAAATAAATTAGGAAAAACAGTAACAGCTTAAAACAGGAAAAACAACAGAGATATGGTCTTAAACAAGCAAGTGGCTTGAGGTGTTGTTTGCCTACCTTGCCTTTTCAGACTGAAGCAATGCAGTTCAGGAACTGTATCTTCCTCTGTCTCTACTGCTCCTACTTCAAAGGTATGTTGGTCCCAGTCTTTTCTGGGGTCTTAGGGACTAGCTCAGTAAGAAAATCAACAATAATTTGTGGTAAAATTGTGCTCAGTTATTAATCCTGATCTCCATCTCCTCAGATAAGAAGGTTGGCCTAGGACGGGAACTGGGGGTCTAGTGGTTAGGGCAGACAGAACTGGGAGGCTTGACTCCAGGGTTCTAGTCCCAGCTCTGGAAATTGAGCACTGCATAGAACAGGATTAGGGCTGTAGGGAAAGATCTTTAACCAAAGTGTAACTGGGTTTAAAAAAGAATTAGATAAGTAATGGAGGGTAGCTCCATCAATGACTATTAGCTAAGATGGTCAGGGATGTAACCCCAAGCTCTGGGTGTCCCTAAACTCTGACTACCAGAAGCTGGTAAGGACTGCTTCATATCATTTGCTGTGGTCCCCAAGGCCAATGAAACAGCACTGATGGACTCAAAGGAAGATGAGGTTGGAAATTTTAAAGAATGGACATGTGAGGGAATCCTTCTTCCTTCTAAGTGAGAAATAAGGGAACCCATGGGGGAACAAAATTAAAAACCCATACAATATAAATTCTCTCTGTTCTTTTGACTTGGATCTTATTAACACGTGTTTGATTAAAAGCTCCTCTGATTAGTGAAAACTGATGGTTCCCAGCCAATTCCTGCTGTGAATTTAACTCATGATAGTCTCCAGTCCATTTGCCTCAGAGTTCAAGAGTTTCACAGATTAAAATGTGTTTTGGATTAGCAGTCATTAGTATTGGTTAGAAAATCATTTGAAATTTAGACCAACAAGCAATTTTTGCAATTGAGAGGAGCAGGAGGTCTCAAATATTTCCGGTGTATTTCAAGTCATTTTGCTCAATAAGATACATATGTTGTTTTTAACCATTGAATACTTTGGGGCAAAAATTATACTCCATTTCCATTGCTGGCACATTTCAACCACAAAAATGAGTTATGAAAACACCAAAAGTTGCTATTTTATGAAATAGCCATCTTTGACATGGTTAGAATTTAAATGCGAGACTGTGGTGCAGCATTCAGAGATGCAGGCTGTACTTTTTTTTCTTTTAATAAAAAGGTTTAGTTATTTTTACTTTTCAGTACAAACATCACAACACAAAAAAATGAAAAGTATAAACCTAAAATTACCATCTATAACATACAGCACCATGTTAACATTCATATGCAACCATCATTTTTATCAACCTTAATTTGAAACTATAAAAATCGAAGAGCCAGCCAGAGACTCCAGCTGATAGGAGCGGAAGCTGCCAAAATCTTCTTTGGTCCTTTGGAGACCATTACTACAGTTATGAATGGACTTTCTCTGCCCTGAGCTAATTGGCTGATTTTCTCCAACCTTTTCCCTTCTCTCCACCTCCCTCATGTTTTCTTCGCCTGAGCATCATCTTTATACTCTTCTTGCCTTCTCTTTATCTTATTGCCTCCTAACTAAACTCACAAAATAAAAAATAAATAAACCAACCATGACACTTACATGCTGCTTGCTGTGATCACTTAGTTTCTTCTGCTTATATGCTCTACTTCTTCCTTCACCCTGTGTCAGTCCTGTCTATTCAAACTGTATGCTCTTCAGGGCAGGGACTAACTGTTCTATGCTTGGAGTCCTGCGTCCATGACTAGGGCTCCCAAGCACAACAGAAATAGAAATAATAAATAATTCAGTGCTTTACAAATAAGGGGACAACACAGACAAGGTAGGAGTGGGATGTGTGACAGCAAGGAAAAAAATGAAGTGAGTGAGGAGTCAAGGGTGAGGAAGAAGAGGTCTGGACTGGCCATGGAGCCTTGGGGTTCCTTAATTAAAATGTTTCTAAAAGCAGAGTCCAGATTTCTTCAACTTGTACAGTTGATCCCTGTGGCAAAGGTGGCCCTGTCTTTGGCCACTTGGTCAGAGAAGTCAGAGTACCATTGTTGTATTCTGTACCACACCCCCCTCCCCCCCCCCCCCCCCCCGATATTGGCTTTTTTATATGGGGTCGGGGATGAAAATAGAATCTATTGGACACAACAATCCATATTCTCCTGGTTGCCATTAAATAGAAGATATTCTTTTCTCTGTAAGGTAGGATGAGTATCCTGAAGGCCCCAATATGGGGTGATCAGTTTCATTAACTTTCTTTCAATTCCCACCCATGAAGGGGTGTTACTGTTTATGTATTGGAATCACAGTGCGAGGCTGGGACATGATACAGACAACAGCATAGTTCTTTTAATAAGAAAGTGGAAGGCCATTGCAAAACAGAAGAACAGGAAACTAGTGATAACTTGAAGTATTTAGTGTTTATAGTAGATGTATTGTTTTCTATACAGTTAGGACAAGATTCTGTAATGCTTTGCTGTAGCTGTAGTCAAATGCAACTGTGCAGAGAGCAAAATAGCCACAAAATAAGAGATTATGGTGGCTAGTTCTGCATACAATAGGAAATCAGGCACTTTCCTTGGTAGCAGAAAGAAAAAAAAATGGCATTTGTAGCCCTATCTGCACTTTCCCAACCATGGTCACAATTTGATTACTTATTTAAATTTAGGCACCTACTTCTTATCCACATTCACGGGATAATCTCGCAATTTATATGATCATGGGGAGCAACAACTCATCAACTAGCGACCATCCAACTATGTTGTTTTAAGACAGTCACCTATGCACATGTATACAATCAGAGAAAAAAATAGTGTGAAAAACATTGCTACAAAAAAAGTGAGGTACAAATGTACCCCAAATGTGTTGCACTGTTATCCTGCATTTTTACTAGTTCTATATACACATTTGCTTCTAATGAGTATCTTTTATCGTAATAGTTAGCATATGATAATTGATAATGCATTGCAGTGACAGTGGGTGCTGCATATAGTCATTCTAAGGTAGAAGGTACTCGAGGAAGGTTGGCCCCTTCAAATCCAGGCTTGTTAGATATATGCAACAGAGTACAGAGATGATGGCTCTCTCTGCCTGGCTTTTTGAGGGAATTTTTTTTTTCCAAGGTTTTGAGCTCCAAACACTGCAGACTCAGGAGACTTTCGAGGAGATTCTGTGTTGTGCAATTCAAGATGGTGAACAAACGGGCACGATAGTCTGCTTCTGACCTTAAAAAATGGATTTGCAATCCTGAAAGTGAGTCGTGGTGTTATAACCATGTATTAGGTGATAGTGATTTGTGCCAGATCATGTTGAGAATTGCTCTGAGAATGAAGACCATGTTCCTGTTAATAGCCGGACGTTAAGGGTCTATTACAGGAGTGGGTGGGTGAGGTTCTGTGGTCTGCAATGTGCAGAAGGTCAGACTAGATGATCATGATGGTCCCTTCTGACCTTAAAGTCTATGAGTTGGAGATAACTTCATCAGTATTCAGCTTGCTGAAGATCTTCTCAGAAAAAATTGGAACAATCCAATAAAATAAGCCAGATATACCCAGTGAGATGCATCCACATCTCACAGAAAAAAAAAAAACCCTCAGTGTTCAGGTTTTCTGGGTTACTCACCCTGGTTTCCTATTTGTCAAAGAAGGAAAAGTCTAAAAATGTTATCCATGATGCATCATGACACGATTGTGGAAGGAGACAAAAAGAAAGCCTACAGAATTCTCCACTACGATGACACTAAAAATGGTGTCAATAACCGGGGCCATCTTACAATAATGTACTCCTGCAGGTACCAGATAAATAGGTGGCCCGTGGTTCCTTTCTTCAGCCTGCTTAATCTTGTTGGCATTGCAAGTTTCGTCATTTGGGTCAGCAACAATCCTACTTAGCACCTCACTCAACCAAGTGAAAGAGGGAGCTTGTTGCATGTAATCTAGGAGAACAACTCAGACACACATATAAAGAGAAGAATCCTTGGCACTCTTCATCTCACCACGCCCATCAAAGCAGCACTCTGATCCCTGGCTACTGCCCAAACCAGTCTCCATGGGATCACTTAGCAAACTCTGTAGTGGTCACTGCCACATTTGCCCAAAGCAGCTGACCTGAATTGCCATAAACAATATGAAGAACACAGTGAATTTGTATGTGCTGATAAGTCCACATTGATGCTGATGTGTCAAAATTGCATATAGGCTCACACTGAATGAGACTCCTGCTACATCTTTCAATTTGCTAGTTAAATAAAGGGTGGTTGTTTTTTTACCTAAGATATTAACGAGTTGTACTTAGTTTCAAAACGCATTTGGGGGACAAAAATCCCCCATACCTCAGTAATGTAACTTTTTTCATGAGACTGGATGAAGGCTAAGTGGTCTGATTTTCAGAAGCTTTTCATCTTTTCTCATAAGCCATTTCTTCTACCAGCCTCTTCATATTTATTTATTTGGTTCTTCTGAGTTTCATTCAGTCTGCAAACATTTTTCTGGTACTGAGATCGGTCAAAATGATTGCAGAATGTTAGGTGTGAAGCCAGAATATGTTGGACTGTAATCCTCCAAAGTCCCTGGTGATGTCTCTGTACGACACCACATTTTTGCTTGATTTATATAAAACAGTTTGAAAACTTGAATGTCCACTGAAACATGGAAATTTTACATGAAGCACCAAAGAAAATATTTAAGATCTACATACTATAACAATGAAATGGAGTACTTCATAATATTTTAAAACGATACAAGAATTTAAACATGAACATTGGTAACATTGGGTTTGAAATAGATCAGAACATCCATGAGGGTAACACATGAATAACATTCTAGGGGCAACTATGCTGCAAACTCTGGATTGGGAAATCCTGAATAATTGAAAAGAAAAAGAGAAGCTCTACAGCTCTTAGCCTCAGCAGCCCAAACACCATAGAAATATCAATAGAATTTACATGGTTAATTACTGATACTTAACATCTTTGACAGGATTTACAGTCTTTGATATTTGCTGTGCCTATGCCAACAGCACACTCATAAGTATTCTCAGGAAAGTCTACTGGTATGACTAGAAAAGTACAAGCCATGCATTTTTCCTGTGCTATAGAAAATTTAAGCAATACAGCAACACGTTTGCTTCAGCAAATCCCGGTAAAAGTATACGCTAAGAGGCATAATGTATGTGTCTCTCTCTTCATGTGTCATTAATGTGTTATGAAAGAAACAAGAGCTGTTTGCTAGAGCTGGTAGAAAAATTCTGAAATTTTGCAAAAAATATTTTTGCTTTCTTTTGACAGCTAAGAGTGGTCAACATTTCTCAAAAATGTCAAATTTCAACAAAAGAAAATTGAGAAAAATGGTTTGCATTTTCAACCAGCTTTACTGTTCACAAACTGTAGAGATCAAAGTGTATCCTCATTTGTCAACCTTTGCATAGCCCTCACCCTTCTACTCTGCCTGCTCCTTACCTTGTCATACAATCGCTTCCATGCCTTTTCTTCCATCTGTCCTTGTATGTTTGGTATGACCCTGAGCACCATCCCTATCTTGTCCATGTTTAGGTTCCTCTTAAAGTCCCAGTTTTGCTATGCTTCTTACAATGAACTTCTTACAATGAACTGACTTCACTTATGTTGCCTACTGTTGTTCCCCTTTCTCTAGCCTCTGTCTGTCCTTAGCTTGTGAAATTATCCCTTTTGGGTGTTTGGAAAGTACCTAGAAGATAGTGAGTGCTATCATAAACAAACAGAAACAACAACAACTGCATGAAAAGTACTCAAAATCATGAAATGCCAGAGTGAAGGTTGTCTGCAGAATCTCAATGCTCTACTGTAGTTTTTTTATGCAGTGATATAGTCTTCAACTACATAATCACATGTTAATTACCCGCACCGTATCCCTGCCTCATTTACCACTTAAATTGGATATGTTTTTTCATCTTATTTATCATGTGGCCACCCTAATTGATTGCATATGCCTGTAACAAATCTACCACAGCCACATGAAACCATCTCCGAGTTAAAATGTGAGCTGTTCAACACAAGCATTTTAAGGCTAGAAATTACAAAGGCCACATTTAACTGCTAATAGTCTCTTGATAACTTTAACAGCTATAAAATATATGATTATACAGCCTAGGCTTGAGGTAATTCTCTAGAATTATTATGTATTCCATTTAATTAATGAGTTGTTACTCTTTTTGATGGTTGTTTTTTCCCCTACTAAAGTCACTGACATCACTACCCTGATTTTTTGTAAATTTCAATTCTATTGAATGTATATAAAGATGAATATACATACCTAATCTATGGCCCTGCCTACAATAGAGAAATTCACACTGGCACAACTACATTGATATAAAGCAAAATAAATTAAATGCTTATGTGACTTACTGGCTTTTGAATATTTTAACCCATAGTCACTCCAATGCAAACCCCTTGTTTAGAGACACTGAACTGATGTATAAATAGGTGTTGTGGCTTTCAGTGTTCCTCCCCATCAGCACCAGAGGGAGGCCATTCTGCCTCGCTACGTCACCTAGCAGCTGAGAGCTAACCAACAGGGAATTAGCAAGGTAAATCAGTAAAGAGTCTAAAGGCCTGGCGCCTTGGGACAGGGCAACTGGAAGTCTTTAGCCAGCTCCCTGGCTGGGCCAGACACCCACCACAGTCAGGCTCAAGCCCTCTGGGCAGGGCAGAGCAACAGCAGTCTGTAGCCAGCCCTCTGGTTGGGGCAGGCAGCATCCAGACACAGGCCATCTGGCCTACGGTGGGTAGGCTGCCACCCCAAGGGTGGGGTTGGTGACAGAGGGTAGGGGAACCCGGGACCAGTCTACTTCACCATGTCCCAGCCCAGGGCCCTACTAGTGGTGTGGAATCCCACCACTGGGTCAGCAGGGATCCTGCTGAAACATGCTGACTGTGGTTTCAACAACACAACCAGACTAATATCTGGTTTCCCTGAGCCACTTCCTACCCTTACCTGTTCATAGGGCTTCATCATTCATGGGACATCAGGCTCCTCAGAGTACTCAGCAGTCAGCAGTTCCAGCAGCTCCTTGGAGTAGTTGCCTGGTGGCAGCTCCTCAAAGTATTCCTCCAGAGGCAAGGGTTGGGTATGGCTCAGTCCCTGGTTCAGAGGCTGGCAGCAGCATGCAGCGCCTTCTCTTGCACTCCATCAACTGAGCTGGAGGCCCTGTCTCTTATACTTCCTGTTCCGCCCCTCTGCTTCCAGTGCAAGGGACAGTCCTGGCCTTGCTCCACCCACCCGGGGGCATGGAGCGATTCCTCCCTGTCAGCCTCAGAGGGAGGCTACTCCACATCACTACAATACGGTTTATACTTGTAGAATTAATCCAGTAAATTAATGATGTAAACTGCACCACTCTAAACCCATTTTACATTGGTACATTTGGGTGACATAGTTAAAGTAGTGCAGATTTCTCTAATGTAGATAGGGTATACATCCATATACAACTCCCTTGCCAATAATTGTTAGCTTTGAGTTAATGTCACCAGAGGGTATCACACCAATGAAAACTGTAAACAAGGAAATAACCAATCAAGTCATTCAACACCTCATCTATAGTTCATTCATCTGATGACATTGAATAATCTGCATCAGATTTCCTTAAACTAGTAATAATTTGAATCTCTCGAGGCTACTTCTCCTATGCATTCCCCTTGCTACAGTGTTTTCTCACTTCCTCAGCGCTGACATCTGTCTACTGCTCGCAGGAGATCTCTCTTATTCTCAGCAAAATCCAGATCTTTAAATGAGATTTTTAAAAGCCTTCAGGAAAAGCAATTTTGCAATTTGAGACTGAGACTTGGATAGGCTCTCATTCACAGAAAGCCATGATGCCAGTATATTATAAAGTGGGTGAAAATGCTTCTGTATGCATAGCAAGCCATTTATTGATCTTAAACTAGCCTTTATAAGTAATTCATGATGTCTGACTTACACTATACATAAAATTGAGTAATTCAGGAGGCCAAATTTCTTATTGCATCTGACATCTTTAAAACTGACTCTATCCCAATTGCCTTTCTTTTTAAATAGCTGTTATGAAATAACTTGTAAGATCAGACATTTGATCTTTAGTTTTCATTCATTTATATCCATTATAAAGGATGTGTGAAGAATTGTTTTTACAAAAAGATGACACTATCTTCCAAATCTACCTCATGCCAGTTGTTTTAAAAGAGAGATTAATAGTAGATATATTTTACTGCAACAATGTTTCTTGACCGTTTCTCATAATGACCCAAACACTAAGAGTTTTCCCAAACTAAAAAGCTTAATTTAAAAAAACAGGCTAGGTTGCAAAGTCACAACAATGTAGTTGTTACCTATCACCTCACATGTATACCAATACTTACGTAACAAAACCCAAATACTTTTGAGCAAGGTAATAAATAGTTACGGGCAATAAAACAAACACATTATTCCAATCAAGTATAAATAAATGCACATTGCAACCTCTGTACTGAACATTTTCATATTCCCAGTTTTTATTGGCTTGGGAGATATTTACTACACATGGGACAGAGTTAAGATTTTTGTCAGCTGTACACTTGTATACAAGAGGGAATAACAGCAGGCATGCAGCAGCTGTGTAGTCCGGAGAAGGAGAGTAATAGCAAGCATGCAGGATTGTGTGCTCTAGAAAAGGGCATAGATAGGGGGCATGAAGAGGCTGAGTACTCGGGAGGCAATATGCCTTCTGGTGCTTTCCCTCTGGAGCAATATGGGATGCATCTCTGATGTTTTGTGAATCATCCAGACCAGTAAGGGGTTCTGTCACGGCCCTGCCCTGTAACCTGGGGGTGCCTTAATGCTGTGCTGCTATGGCTCAGATCACTGACGCCAGTAGCCTGCCATCAAGCACAAGGCCTCACCCTGCTTTCCACCAGCCTAGTTACTCCTTGCAGGTTGGCACCAGAATCCCTTCCAGTCCCGAGTCTCCCCTAATCCACCCTCCCTGCATTATTAGCTATGAGACACTTAGACTTTTCAACTCTGGTTCATCATTCTCAAAAGCATGAAACCAACCCCTCAGTTATCAGTTTACTCTAGGCATACACCCGCCACACAGTTTGCACAACAGAGACCAGCTTGGGGTAAAAAATAAGTAAAAGGTTTATTTAATAGAAAAACCACAGATTCAAGGATGAAATAGTAAGGGAAAGCAAATATATACAAGTTACACAAAATAAAGATGCAACTTCAGGCTTTCCAGTTCTGTATTACATAAAATCCCTTTTCTAATACAAGTTACTTATTGTAAGTGACCATTTCTCAGCATCGCCCCCTAGCCAAATGGAGGTGGTGCATAACATTCACAGACAGGCTTTTACACTAGGGTGACCAGATGTCCCGATTTTATAGGGACAGTCCCGATTTTTGGGTCTTTTTCTTATATAGGCTCCTATTACCCCCCACCCCCGTCCCGATTTTTCACATTTGCCGTCTGGTCACACTAACTGTCTCTCAAGTCCTAGATGCCAAATCTTGCTTCTAAAAGGTGTGTGTGTGTGTGTGTGTGATTAATAGTTATTCAGAGCTTGGAAATCCCCTCTTAACCCAGGAGGATGTCTCAATGTCTTTCAGTTAATTCTAAAATGTCCCATCATCATCTCTTCTTGGCTGGACAATGGGTCGCTACTTGGAGCAGGTTTCCTGTAAACCTCTGTCTTGGCAGGTGCCCTTCCCTGCTGTGAAATTGTAGTGTGGGTTATGAGCACAGTTTTCAATATAAATGAATCTATGAATTTACAACCAATCTGTATTCTTGTGTTATAATGACCATCAAGTTCAGAAAATTACTAGATTTCATAAAAGACCTTACTCAATACACTTAGTTTTATAGAATAATAATACAGTGTGCAATCAGTTGGTTTAAGTGCTCATATGGGGGGTTTAAACCTTCCATTCTCCCCTTGGGGTGTTTGGACCCTGATTGTCACAATACTTTGCTATGGCTTGTGTGCAGTTTGCCCAATCTAGACATGTTCCCCTTACCCCACCCCCACCACATTTGTTTAGAAGTTGGCCCCAAACTGGACAACTCCCCCACCAAATCTTTGGGAAAGTTCAGATTCTGATCTCAATCCATTTCTGCACTTTGCGGTTTAGGGCCATCTCTCCCTTCTATTTTCTTTTCCGGTGGCAACATATCAACTCAATGAGGCTGAATATGTTTATTAAACTTAATCATGTGGAAGATATTTCTCACATTATATATGGGACATCATTTTTCAATGGCTAATTCAAAACAGCCTATGTTTCTGAGAACTCCCACTGAGTTTCTGCAAACTGTGTGACATAATAATAGTTTTTTTCCCTGAATAGGAGCTCACACCTTAATGGAGCTATACTTTAGTTCACTCACCCCATCTCAGCAGGAGTTCCTGGAAAATAAAGCAAAAAAGAACAGGTTACACAGGACATGATTATATTTAGAAAAATGTTGTAATCCTGCCTGTGTATTAGTAAATAATACCAATGCAGTACTATAGCACATTATTAGTAGTAGTAAAGAATACACTGCAGTACTGTAGCACACTATATCAGCAAAACCTACATACTGAGAGATGATCATTTGCTTGGTGAATTGTTGGGATTCTCTTCCTCCAAGATTTTTTCTCATTAATTACAAATAGTTTTGTTATTTCAAGAGTTTCTTTAATGCTAAGATTGATATGCTAGATAGATAATGATAAAGGTTTGAATTGTAGCTCCAGTAGTGTCTTGCAAAGGCAGGTTAAGAAACCTAGATGGTCAATCTCCAAATCATGTAGAAAGATCCCTCTGGAGTTAGAAGCATTGGCAAATGAGCTATTCCCTTCTTCCATGACTGGAATTTTTTGAATTGGGAATGAGACATCCTGAGAGAGAACATCACAAAATCTGTGAGTAATGGATTCTGTGTCATGAAGGCCACGTAAAGATTTCAGTGAAGATTAAGTCTTGGAGCAGGATAGGGTGAGGGGATTAGGGAAGTGCTACTCAGACATTTTAGGTGGGGGAAGCAAGGCGTTCACAGCTTCAAATAGTGGCTAGAGAACAGGCTGGAAAAATAGCACAAAACTTGAGACTGAAGATAGCAAGTCATGAATGAATTTGGTTCCAGAGATTGCCCTTTAACATCTTGTTTAAAAGTCATTCATTGGTTTGTTGGTTGTGGGGTTTTTTTTTTTTTTTTTGGTCTTCCCCTCCTCCCCCAGTAATTTCATTCACTGATAAATCAATACACAAGTAAGCCATTTGCTGAATCAGGTTTGTGCTGACGGAAAAGCCAGAATGATCCACATGTCAGACTACTATTTAAAGAATGAAGTCTGATACACACGAAAGACTGTTTAGTTGGTTGTTTCAGGAATCTCTTCTTCAGCTGCTGGCTCCTGACATTCAGCTAAAGAAAGCTATCAAACAAGTATCAGCTGTAATGCTTCCAATCCCCTTTCTTGCTAGTTTATTTCTGCTTCATACTAAAATTGCCAACAGTCACTTTTGAAAATTATATTATTTTAGGGTTTTGTAGAGCACAACACCAATCACAGCTGGAATGTTTGACTTGATCCCTGGGCCACTGTAAACACACATCCTCGCCTATAGGGCTCCCCCACTTACCCAGACATGGCATTGCAAGGAACTTGAACTTTTATAGCCTTCTGGTGGCCATTTTCTCAGCCACAGTGACCAATCCCAGGCTCTTCTCCAGACTCTCTTACTGGATCTTTTGTGCCTCAGTCCTGTGGCACAATCACACAACAGTTCAGTCTCCTTCCAGGGTAAGTAAAGGTCCAACTCAAAATCCAAATCAAATACCTAAACTAATAGTCCTGCCCTACTGAGGCTCCACTAAAGTCCCCCATTTCTTGGCCCCATCTCCTGCAGAACTTCTCTTACCTTGCTTCTTCTCCAGCACTATTCCCCTACTGCCTTCCTTCCCCTGGGATTCCAAGAGCTTTCCTGAGGGATCTCCCTACTGCAGACCTTCTTTTATAACTCCTCTACCCCTCCTGGGCTTCTCTCCTAGTCCTTTATCCTCATAGACCCTAGCCTAGAAGTCCCCCATAGGGTCTTCCCAAAAGGCAACTCCCCTTATTCCTCCCCCAGCTACTGACTTCCCAGTTCTATTTAAGCAGAGGTCTCCCTGCTTCACCATCACAGCTGGGATCAGTCTTTCTAACTGGTGACCCCAGCTGGATGTAATGGGGCTTAATTAGCCCTTATGTTGCCAGCTTATCAGTGAGGCTGTGAGATAGCTAAAAAGTCACGAGTAAGGCTGAGCTCAGGTTGCCTCAAAGGACCAGCCAGCCTGTGACAGTCATATTCAGGCCTACTTCAGTTCTAATAAAGTCAGTGGAATTAAGAGCTACTCTGGATTAATTAGATTTTTATAAAACCCTACGTTTTTACCATTCGCTACAATCTACTTGATCACTGAAACAGTTCTGCATTCTGTTGTAATCTGGTCATATCCTTCCCTTTCCCAACTTTCATTGGGTCTGATTGGGTGGCACTATTTTGGGGTAGATACACCTGTCCCATGCTGTATTTAGTGAAGGTTGCCACAGAGCAGTATAATTTCACTGGTAAAAATGTATCTCAATTTAGCCATTTTTTACTAGTTCAATATGCCCTGAAGTCCTTGCTTTTTACCACATTTGTTAGTGACCACAAATTAGAAACTGAAAACACAGAGTAATTTAATACTTGTCATGAATTTTCCTGGGAGAGATCTTGAAGAGTGTTGATCCAGAAGTAATTAATTTATCTTGGAAATAATGACTAATTGCTATAATAAACTATGCTAATCTTTCAACAATAATGAATATCACTACAGTGCATCCCTGGAAAATACTAACTCTGAAGCCTCACCAGTTCAAATTAAATCATCATCCAACATAATGACAGCACACTAGAGATCAAATTCTGTGCAGGTGGGTCCAGAAGCACTTCCACTATAGCAGAGCTGCCATGATTCTTTTGTATGGATAATTCGGTACTTTTTAAACACAGTTTTTATAGCAAAGAGGCACTGTTATCAGCAAGCAAACCAACCATGCAGAAGAACAAAGAATAGGAGGGAACATAGATATTTTAAAAATAAAATAAATTGGCAAATGCCTCTAAAAATAGAAAAATTCCTGAAATCTATAAATAGGGTCCTACCAAACTCATCATCCATTTTAGTCAGTTTCACAGCCATAGGATTTTTAAAATTGTAAATTTCACATTTTCAGATATTTAAATCTGAAATTTCACAATGTTGTAACTGTGGGGGTCCTGACCCAAAAAGAGGCCATAGGGGGATTGCAAGGCTATCGTGGGGAGTGTTGCAGTATTACCACCCTTACTTCTGCACTGCTGGTGGTGGTGCTGCCTTCAGAGCTGGGCTCCCAGCCAGGAGCCACAGAGCTACCTGCAGCCAGGGGAGGTTCCTGGGGATGGGTCTGACTCGGCCCCAGGAGCAGCCCCCCTGCAGGGGAAGAGGAAGTCTCGTCCCTCCTCAGCCCAGCTGGGACTAGCATCTGGAAAACGGTGCAGTAAGAGCCCCCAGCACTGCCCCTCCCCTACACCAGACAGATTTCATGGGGGAGTTCAGATTTCACAGTCCGTGATGCATTTTCATGGCCGTGAATTTCATAGGGCTCTCCCTATAAACACCCAATGCCCACACAACCCCACCAAAATTAAATTGTCATAAAATGAAATGAGGAAAACAAAAGCAGATGTTTTCAGTTCCTGCAGGAAAAAGAAAACCCTGAAGTCTCCAGCATACTCATACATACATTAACTCCATCTCTCTCATTCAGTAACACTCACTTATTGTGGGACAAATTCTGGGCCTCATTTCTGTGACAGCATAGGGACTTGCAAGCCCCTTGCAGCAATATAAACCTCCCTCACAACAGGTCACCTGACAACAATCAGTCCCAGGGCACAAAGGAGGAAGAAGACTTCTAGGAGGGTGTGGGGAGATATCATGCAAATAAGGTCCCCGCTGACTTGTCTTCTGCAGATTCTCACCCCATTTAAGACCCATGAGAGTTACTGAAGCTCCTGCAAGACAGAAAGGCAGGGATTAGAGTGTGGTCTCCCTGTAGGATGTGTGTGGTAGAGGCCCTCTCTCTTTTCCCCCAATTTCTCAAAAGGGAGTATTTCTTTGGCTCAGTGGCCCAAGGTTCCAGCGGATAGTTCTACAATGGAGCTGTCAAGCCAGGAGCAGGCTCGGGCACAGTGGCCTGTCCTATCCTTGCCACTCAGATTGTAAAACAGAGGATGCATGTGCCCTCTCATTGACCTAAACCTGTAGAGGTTCTCCACCATTAATTTTAATGTTGCCCCACTCATTTTCCTTTATGTCCATACTATGGAGACTCCTTTCTTACATATGCACAAGCAAATCAAAGTGATCTCCATGCCCACAGGATGCAGGAATTACCCTTTGTGTCAGGTAAGAAAAAATGTGAAGTAGATTCACTGATAAGTGGTGCAATATCTAGTATGCTTCTGACACTACATTAAGAAAATGTGACAAAAGTTCTGGTCCACGTACTTTTACTGTGCACATTAGGCAGATTTACTCAGCCTTTGATACTGGGTGAGCTAATCAGTAAGAAATACATATCATCCCAGTTCCTGGACACAATCGTGTTGTATTGCACATTGCAATATTTTTACTCAAACTGTTCTGTAATTATATAATTAGTATAAATAAGTGGCATGTTCTGTCCATCATCATAACTTATGGAAAAATATCGAGTTCTGTTGATAGGATCTGGGACGATGGAATACTTTGTTATGATGTGCTATTCATTATGGTCATAGTAAAAATAAAAGAAAAAACTTCAATCAAAGTTTGAAAATGACAAACAATAATAAAATAATTTATAAGAATCCGGGTCAAGATTTTCAAAAGTGGGTGCCTAAAATTAGGTTCTAATTTTATTTTTAGACACATAAATAAGTGGCCTGATTTTCAAAGTGGCTGAGCTCCCAGTAGCGCCTGTTGAATTTAATGGGGGGAGATGAGAGTTCAGCAGCTTTGAAAAATCAGGCCACTTATTTATGTGCCTAAACATGAAATTGAGAAGCTAACTTTATACTTTTACAAATATTGGTCCAGATTTATAATCCAGCTAAGTGCAAGAAAAATTGAGAAAAAAATCTGCCATGTTATCCTTATATTCTTTACTTTCATCAGATGTTTTGCATATGTCCAGCAGGGATAAGCACTTTAATCTGAATTCTAGTCTGAGGATTCCTCTATTCAAGTGACATTAGAAACCCTAAATCCAAATATCTCCCTATTAGAAGTTCAGCCTATATTTGCTCCTCTTAGCATGACTTTCCCTGAGAACTGGCCTCTTTTAGCTGAATAGCTGGAATCAATTCACATCAAAATATTCTGCTCCCTCAGCATTATTGATATATAGGCTGTTTAAAAAAAAATTCTTCAGTTTGCACCTCCACAGAGTCCAGGTAGTACACACCTAGTCTGATGCTGCAATAGAATGACATGGGTGACACAGCACCACCACAAATTAAGGTGCAAAGGAGAAGCAGTTGTGAAAAGTTAGCCAGCCTTACTCAACCAAATGTACTACAAAATCCAAGACATCTGTTGTAGAACTCATACCATTGCTTTTACTTGCTATTAAGTAAATAGTAAGAAAGTTGGCCTCACTTAGTTCAGTTGGGAATGCAGATGAGGTAGCAGGGCAGGTACTCAACAAGTCTTACAACATGCATAATGAAGAAGTTAGGGCTCATTCAGCGGTAAGTTAGAGGAAAAATGCAGTGACTAGGAGCAGCTGGCACAGATATAGCGCCAAAAAACATTTTCACCTTTACTAACCTGCAGATGAGCCCTCCTGTCCTCCATATACACGTGTCCATGTCACATGATTGGACAAGACTAAGTGTGCTTGCCACACCTTCGATACTCACAAAGCCCCATAGTCACCAACTTCCTTCTTTCCCAATCACATTCTGCAATTTCTGTGCAGTCATTTGCTGTGAACCAATTCACACGGAAAGTGTTACGTTGTGAACATAAGTTATGCTGGTGGTGTCCACTTTAGGCCTGACTCCTAGCATCTCCACAGAGTCTAAACAGGTCTTTTTGGAAGGTGCGGATTCCCTTTTTTACTTCGACTGCTGCTCTGGCTGCCATATATACTGATTGATTCTTATGGTCATCAACACACACAATTACTTTTGGGACACTGATCAATAGTAATCATATGTAGGGAACAGGTTTGTTCCCCAGCCTCCTGGCACACAGGCTAGTTCAAAGGTCTGAGTACATCATTCACATCTAGGACTCAATTTGCACACACAACTGTTATGATGACAAAGTGCTGGAATGAATAGTGACAGCATTAGTAGTAACATTCAATAAATGAATCTGGCAAACAGATTTTATACCTCTCAGCAATCCACCTGGCTTGGACAGTATTTCTACAGTTACTCCCTCTTTCCATCCTGCCCCCCCTACACTTATGCACATTTGCTACCAGCCTGGCTGATTCTCACTCTAGTTCCCTCACCAAGAATATTGGAGTGGAAAAGGCAGCCATAGGCAGTAAAGCATGTAGAGAGTGAAGCATGTTATGGACAACACTGAATAATTTCTTGGTGGGAAGGAAGGATTGGATTGTGTACTGCCTGGATGAATAGCCTCAAGAGGTGCTGTCACAGCCCTGGGAACTGCTCCCTAGAGCTGGCAGGAGCCAAAGCTAAAGGGGAAAAGAAGGGCTGTTTTGCCCATGTATCACAATATTAGAGTCATCCCCAAAATGTTCACAAACCATAAGAGGAATACAATTGATGGGGGTAAAACTTGGAAAACTGAGTCAAGCTTACACTATTTTCGCCTTTATTTATACAGTTTGAGACAGAATTATTGTCACTTATAGTGTCTGGACATACATTTATTCCAGACAAATAACAGACAAGATGGAACTGATAAATGGGACCAAGTTATCACATTCCAGGGCTCCAGAAGTCTTTCCACCTTCCAGAATAGTTCTTGCCTTCTCTGATATCCTGGTTTGGTCCTTCAGTCTTTGTTTTTTTCCAGTTTGGGCCCATGTTCACTTAGATCTTTTACACATTTTATATTAGAGATTACTTAATCTTTATCCGGTTAGCTTTTAATATACCAGCTCTATGGGTTTCATATATTACACAAATGCAAGATTCAGTTATGCAATTTCTGCATTTTTTTCTGCTTGTTTTGCAGTTTCAGTGTCATGTTTTTCTGTCACATTGTCCTGGATCTTCCCAGAAAAGGTGGTGGTTGTTTTTTAAAATCTCTTACTTGTATCTTCCAATACAACATGTTACCTTTGTTTTGTCAGCAACAACATTTTAAGATGATTAGCAATTCTATGTAAAAGAAGAATTGGCAAATCCATACTCACGCCAGCAAGGCCTTTGTCTAAGTGTCAAGTATCAGAGGGGTAGCCGTGTTAGTCTGGATCTGTAAAAAGCATGCGTCTGACGAAGTGGGTATTCACCCATGAAAGCTTATGCTCCAATACGTCTGTTAGGTGTCACAGGACTCTTGGTCTAAGTCACGGGACTCTTGGTCATCTGTACTCATTCACTATCGATAATTACAAATAATTAAAAATATAACTATCAAAGCCCTTAATCTTACCATTAATAATAGTCATTTTATATTTCAATCTTATAAATCAGTATATGTACGTTATCCTGTGCTACCCTTTTAACATGGGGGTGGTGGGAATTATGGAAAACATGGTGGTTCTTTAATATTGATATTATCTTCTTATCTTATCTTCTTTAAAGATGCATTTTTCATTCAAATTCCAGTTTTGTTCATCAATCATTACAAAGAAACTTTATTAGAAATTTTCCAGTGAATGCATTTTGAAGGATGTCTCAATTTAGGACCTTGATATTTAATTGCTTTTCAAAAGGTACCCCACCACAATATTACATCCTAGTATTTGGGCAATAGAACAAAGTGTTATAGCAGGACAAGGATGTGGTCAGCATGTGCTAGGTGCAGAAATTTCAATGCATTTCAGCTATTCAGTGTGGTTTCTTCGTATACTTTGTGCCCTTCAGAAATACACATGCCTTGAACTATATGCTGAAAAGCTCGTTGAAAGATGGGGAAAGACGCAGGCAAAATCCTGATCCCACTGAAATCAATGGTAAAACACCCATTGACTTCAATAGGGCCAGGATTTCCCCATACTCCTTTTTTGTTTTGTTTTACACAGAGCAAAGACTCCCTACTATTTTATACCTTTGAAAATGCAGATTTCAATCCTAACCACATTGTTACAGATCTGTAGATAGAGCTAGAGTGTGCCCTGCCTCTGAGCGGGGGCACAAAAGGAGAGCGAGCGAGAGAGGAAAAGATGCTGGTGCCACTGGCCCCCATTCAGGAGCCCAACAATCACCACAGACCTTATGGTCTCCTGAACACAAGTGCTGAGAGAAGCTAGCAACTCCAACAGGGCAAGGATTAATGGGGACAAGACAGTGCTCTTCAGTGGAGTAGAGCAGTGCCTGTGTTCCCTGTGGGCGCGGGAAAGGTCTATGTAGGATGTCTAGGGGGGATGGAACAGCTTCAATATGAGAGATTAAAAAAGACTGGGACTGTTCAGTTTGAAAAAGATATGACTGGGGGGGGGAGACATAATAGAGATCTATAAAATCATGAATGGTGTGGAGAAAGTGAAGTGTTGTTTACCCCTTTACACAACACAAGAACCAGGGGTCAACCAATTAAATGAATAGGCAGTAGGGTTAAAATAAACACAAAGAAGTATTGCCTCACACAGTGTGCCATCAGCCTATGGAACTGTTGGCCTTCATAACATCCCTAGGCAACAGGTATAACTGGCTTAAAAAAAGAATTAGATAAGTTCCTGGAGGACAGGTCCATCAGTGGCTATTAGCCAAGATGGTTAGGGACTCAGCCCCATGCTCTGGGTGTCCTAAATCTCTGACTGCTAGAAGCGGGGACTGGATGACAGGGGATAGATCGTTCAATAAATTATTCTATTCACTCTGTCAGAAGCATCTGGTACTTGGCCACTGTCAGAAGACAGGATCCTAGGCTAGGGGGACCATTGGTCTGACCCAGTTTCTTATGTTCTTATCCCTCCAGTGTGGCTCATCACTACCTCTGACAGAGAGCAGTGCTCATAAAGGACAATATAGCACTAAATGTGACAGCTGAGCAATTGTTTCTATCAGAATAAAATAACTGCTATTAATTTTACCACAGTTGAGGCCTCTGTTATCTAGTGTTTAGGCAGTTGCAGACGTAAGATCTATTTTTCTTGGGTGGCCTTGTATGCAAACTTTATCACATGTACAAGAATCAGCTTTCATTCATGTGTATTTGACATTCTTGTAATCTTTAATGGTGCAAGGGCGCTGGCAGTAAAATAAAATAAAACAATAATAATAAAAAATCAAGGTAGGTAGACTGAGTGCTTTTCAAGCTTCCTGAGGCTTGTTTGCTGGGATTTATGACTGCTAATTAGTCCTCCTCAGCTTTGATTTTAAACTTATTTTTATACTCAAGTGCTTTGAGGTGTTATTTCTCATTGGAAGCTGCCTGTATTGTGGAGAAAGATAATGTTTTAAAAGTCTATCACAAACGTAGGCTGCTGTCACAAGTGCCACTGCAATATTTCATTTTTATTTCTATCCGGACCAGTTCATACAGGTATCTCAATGACTCCTAAGTCAATGATTTTATCTTGTGAATGATATGTACAAATATATTTTTAAGCAAAAATGTCGTGGTGTTCAAGCAGTCCAAGTTTTATTACTGTGGAAAAAACTTTTTTCCTTTAACAGGGATATGTTAGATTATAGGAGCCACCCACTGGGAATCTGACAACTTGTATTGTATGGGACACATCAAGATGCAGTGTACATTTGTCATGAAGATCTGCCTAAAAAAAGAAACAGCACGCTGCCATGAAAATTCACAATTTAAACACTGCAGGATATTCATAAATAATAATGTGACAGCATATACAAATGGGGAATAAGTAAATTCTACCTAAGAGTTATAGGGAAAGAATGCCACTTATATGGAGACAGAATAAACGCTTGACCCACTGTATGGATAATATAGGTTTGTGAGTGCAGGTTTTGAGGGGTGTGGGCTAGGCCCAGAGATCTGCTGCTCTGTGGTTCTTTCAGTCCCATGCCCCATAGCAGGGATATATAAAGGTCCATGAAAGCCCTGGGCACCACTTAATTTCCAGTGAAACCCTTAACTCAAGGCTTAAGCAAAGCAATCATTAAGGGTATGTCTACATGGGGATAAAAAAAAAAACCCCACAGCTGTCTCAGGTCAGCTGACTTGGCTTGCAGGGCCTGGGCTGTGGGGCTGAAACATTGCTGTGTAGATAGACTTCATGCTCTCAGCAATTTTTCAGCTCCAGAGCCCGAGCCATGCAAGCTCAAGTCCGCAGACCCAGGCCAGCTCAGCTGCACGGCTTTTATCCCCAGGTAGATATTCTCAGTGTGACTACAGGCTACATTTACTGTGATAAATTTCACCTTGAATATAACAAGCTGCCTTAGTAGCTGTGATTCCCAATATCAAGCTCTAGGTCCAAGTTTTCAAACCTGGCCTCTGAATTTACAAGTGGAATTTTTTGCATGTTAGTTTTGGGGTGCATAATTTTATGCATGTAATTTGTGTGCCCCAATACATGAAAATTTGCAAATAAATGCATTTTGCAGCTGTAAGTTTGGTAGTTAGCTGCTATCAGTCTCAGCTTGGGTTGTGCAAAATTACTGGTCAAGAGTTAGCAGCAGGTTGAGGTCCCTTTGAATGAGACAAAAACCCAGCAATGGTTGTAGGAGGAGAAGGGGACAAACAGAATGACAAGGCAGGCATTACTGGAGAAGTAGAGAGGAGGAGCGGGGATGTGGTTGTTTACAGGGATCAGGGCCGGCTCCAGGCACCAGCTGAGCAAGCAGATGCATGGGGCGGCCAAGGGGAAGGGGCGGCACGTCGGGCTCTTCGGCGGCAATTCGGTGGAGGAACCCTGTCCCTCTTGGAGGGAAGGACCTGCCGCCGAATTGCCGCCGAAGAAGAAGAAAGTGACCCGGTGGAGCTGCTGCCGATCGCGATCGCAGCTTTTTTTTTTTTTTCCGCCACTTGTGGCAGCAAAAACCCTGGAGCCGGCCCTGACAGGGATAAATAGGAAGGAGCAGAGTTAGGTTAGGACGTACCAAAATGCTGTTGTAAATTTAACTATTGCAGGTGGTGAATATCATTGAATGGTATTCCTTTCATGAAGAACATTAGAACAGGTGTAAATCACTGGTCAGGGTGTGCTATCAGTCTGATTCACAGAAGAGGAAAGTCCATTACGATCGCCAGTCAGAGAGCCATATGTAAGCCACTGGTCAGTGTATGCTGTGCATCCTCTTTGTGCCTGATCCACAGAGCAGGAGAGTCTGTTATAGCTTACAGCTGTTAACTCTCTCCAATTTAAGACGTTGTAGAGCATTCTTTTAACTCCAGAGGTCCCTGATTCAGCCCTCAGTATTGGTTAAGATGGCAACAGTCACAAAGGCACAGTTCTGGTCCTAAAATTACCTAGCACATTTAGTCCATTTTTCAGTTGTCAATTCCTTCCAAGAAAATGAAATTATTCACAAGAACATTTGGCAGTAGATGAAGCAAGGAGCTTTAACTTGAAAAAGTTCTAATTTTCCCAGCAGTGAACACATGTATTAAAAAGATCATACCAACACGAGGTACACCAAGCCCAATGTGCATTCCAAGCAGCTATCTTTGTTGTTCTTTAGAGATCATGCATTCCAAGTATTGCATAGTAACAAGCCTATATGATTAACTGATACTAATATTTAAAAAATAAAGGAGATGGCTAGTATTGAATATTTTATAAGGAACACTTGGCCATATAAGACTGAGGTCTGCTTTTCCTTTATTTTATAACTGTTGTTTATTTTGGCAGGAGTTGGGAAGAACCAACCTACGTGGATTACTACTAACTTGTATGTAAAATGTTTCAATAATTAAGGTTGCTAATAGCTGACACAATAAAGGCTACTCTGAACATCGGCTCAAAATAATGAGTAGCCAGCTTTAGCCTTCTCTGAACTATTGAAGAGTATATTGTTTAGTGCAAGAGGTTCTTTCTCTATCCCTCATAGATAAATAATAGTAATGTTAAATGAATATCCATCTTTTTATGGTTCTTGCCTTTGCAGCACTGTTCCACAGGAATGGTTCTATCATCTAACCAAAGACAGTTAATCATTCCCCCGTAAGGAAGTTGATACTGGAATTTCTGGGGCAGTATATAAATGTTACAGCACACATCAAAGCACTGCTTGCTTGTTAAAGCCATTTATTAGTGTTACATTATTTATTTAGAAATGCCTGCAAGTATGAATAGTACTGCTTAAACTCTATATGATATTATTATTTTTTTAAGTATGCTATCGCCATGCCTATTTAGCTTTTACAGCACTAATGAGTTTAACGACTAAAACTATGTTCTGCTTCCTTTGGCCCCATGATAAGCATTTTAAGCAACAAAAGATTCTTGAATATAAGTAAACAATAAACTTACAATAAAACCTACTGATACATAACAGAAAAAGAACAATTTCTGCAATAAAACCTCAAGGTTGGTAGAACAATACAGCAAGTACTGTGTATGCATTGATATACTTCCAGATTTGTTAATCTTGATTTCAGAAACCCGGCACTGCTTCATCTTTTGATGTCAGACTCAAACCCTATCCATAAAATGTAATAAAAGCCCTGCAATACAGACTTCATATTCTGGTTGCAATGGATATTTGAACACTAGAAGTACAAGCTTATGTATCCAGAATTCTTTTCCAGATCACAGCTATGTGGGAGTCTGAATCCCAAAAGGAAAAAAAAAAGCATGCTTAAGATGTAGGCTCTGATCCTGCAATGAACTCTGTACAGGCACCTCAGTTCACCCATGCAAAGCGCATTGACTTAGTCAATCTAGCTTAATTCACAGATCTTCACTTCTAAAAATAAAACAAACAGGTTCAGAATAAAATGGTTTGAATTTTTTAAAAGCTTTTTGTTGGAAGTCAATGGTATATTTTCATTTGAATATATAGCTTTCTTTTTGTGTAACAAATACATTGTGATTGCTTATATTTCACTTAGGCAGTGATCCATCAGCTAGTGAGACAGATAGTCAATCCAGCCCATGCCCTTTTTCTCTGAAGTAATTACTTAGATAAATGGAAGAGATGTCACTGTGGAAACAGAGAAGAGGAAGATTTTATTGTTATGAGAACATTTCTGATTTTTCTCCTTCCCATGAATCATAGCATAATTGAATATGTACCTGCATTTTAGGGTACGTCTACATTACCCGCCGGATCGATGGGCAGGGATTGATCCAGCAGGGGTCGATTTATTGTGTCTAGTCTAGAGATGATAAATCGATCCCTGAGCGCTCTCCCCTCGACTCTTGTACTCCACCGCCGCGAGAGGTGCAAGCAGAGTCGATGGGGAACGGCAGCAGTTGACTCACCGCAGTGAAGACACCACGGTAAGTCAATCTAAGCATGTCGACTTCAGATACGTTATTCACATAGCTGAAGTTGCATAGCTTAGATCGATCCCCCCCAGTGTAGACCAGGCTTTAGTTAAAAAACCCATCTCAGATCATGTGGTGACTAACTCAGCTTTTTATTATTCTTTCAAATCCAAAGATTCACTTTGACAGTCATTTGTACGCATGCTTGACTAGTCAATTTAGAAAAGTTGAAGTGCACTTCTGTTCTGAGAAGTGACTGTTTAATAATGGCACCATCTAGCTCAGTGGATCTGCTTCCTTTGTGTACTCGGTCATATCAGCTTAAGTACTTCACTGACAAAACAACAAACAAGCTTTTACTGATTTTTACTCCTATAGGCACTGGAGAACCAATATACCTATCCTTTTCCTTTCTGTGCATTATGAACAGATTTCTTTATTAAGAATATAATATAGTATAACCTAATACATTTTTAAGAGGACATGTCATGGCCAGGTCATGGGCAGCTGGAACTGGTAGTCAGAGCCAGGGTCCACAGTCATAAGACAGGAGTCAAGAGTCAGCTAGGGCAGGACACTGGGAAGTCAGAAGCAGGAGACAAATTGGAAGTCGGGAACCAGAAGTCAGGAGCCAGGAGTCAAGCCAGGTCAGAATGCCAGAAAATCAAGCCAGGAAAGCAGGAGCGGAGAATGCAAGGCATACAGTCCAGAGCAGGATGGAGCCCAGTTGTTCAGACAGTTTCCTGTTCCTGCTGGTGGCTCAAGTAAGGCCAACAGGCCAATTAGACGGTCTGGGACTCTATCAATTAGACCTCAGTGGCAAAGCCTCATGGTTTTCAGTGAAGCTGTTATTAGCAGGCTGCCAGGTGGAAGGTTAGAATGTGGCTACTCTCCTGAACCTTATGGGCCTGGGTTTGAAGTGTGTGGTCATGAAAGGACAAAATTTGAAGACATTGGGGTTGCACAGGTGCAGGGGCGGCGAGTTACATGGGCCCACGATGCCCAGGCTCCAGCAATATTCAGGACGGAGGCCCAGCTATACCAAGGTTTGAAGCCGGATCTCTCCCCCAGCCCTGCCTGGAGCGTCCCCCGGCCCTTACCTGCCGCCCCCTGTGTGCCTTCCCCGGGCCCCGGAGCGTCCCTGCCTGATTAAAAGCAGGCGGCTGCCCTGCTGCTCCGTGCTGCTCTCCTTTGCCTGCGCTGCCACCTAAGGCTAGGCTACAGCACAAGAGCAGGCTGAGGCAGCTGGCAGCTGCTGCTGCATCAGAGGAGGGGAGGAGGTGCACACATGATTGGCAGCCCTCCCCTCTCCAGCACCCAATGGGAGGAGACGCTGGAAGAGACCTCTGGACCTCACTCATCTGAGCAGCTGCTGGGGCTTCCTTGAGTGTCTGACCCTGTGATCCTGCCCCCCCCAGCCCGCAGCCACAGGGCAAGGGGCAGCCCCCTTGCCCCCAGGCTATGGTCTGGGGCAGCAGGCTGCAGCAGGGGAGGAAGCCACATGTGATGGCAGACCTCTCCCCTTCCAGCACCGACCCACCATAGAGGAGGTGAGGGGGCTTCCTGGACCTGAGCAGCTGGGGCTTGGATGAGTGTAGTGACACCCTGTCCCCTCCACCAGTCACTGCTTCTGCCCCACCCTGGGCAAGGGGCAACCCCATCCCCCACTCCCAGTGAGGCTACGGTGAGGGGCAACAGCTCTGGGGGGAGAGGGTTGGGGGGAGTCCTCCTCTCTGGCCCTAACCCTGGGGCAGCCTGTCTGCACCCCAAGCTCCTCATCCCTGGTCCACCCCAGAGCCTGTGCCCCAGCCAGAGCCCTCACCCAAGGCACTCCAACCCTCAGCCCCATCCCTGAGGCCCCTCCTGCACCCCTGCCCCCGTCCAGACCCCTCACCCAAACTCCCTCCCAGAGCATATCCCCCACACCCACTCCTCCTTCCCCAGCCAAGACCCCACACCCCAACTCCCTCCCACAGTCCATCCCCTGCACCCCAACTGCCTGCCCCAGCCCAGACCCCATGTCCCAACTCCCTTCCAGAGCCTACCCCCCACACCGAAACACCTTCCCAGAGCCCACTCCCTGCCACAGCCTAAGCTCACATCCCGCACCCAAATGCCCTCCCAGAGCCCGACACCTCCCCCTCCCACACCCAAACTTCCTCCCAGACCCTTAGGGAGGTGAGAGGGGAGGGGCGCGACTCGGACCCATTCTGGACACCACCAAAAATTATACAAACCTGCTGTCCCTGCACGGGTGTCTGCAAAACTTTCATTACTTTTGAGTTGTGAAGAGGAAAGAATCTAACCTGCCTCTTGGAGACCCAGCTGAGTTGGCAAGGCTAGCAATCACAAAAACACTTACTTGTGATCATCAGACATAAAACCGAGTATATGGTCTGTAGTTTCAATGATAACTGGCAGATTGATAATGAGACCAAGTTTGGGAGGCCAGCCACTACCAAATATACAGAAGTTCAAGTACATAGGTTTGATAGTGCAAGGTAAAGGTGAACTCAACAAAAACTTATAAGCAGAATAGGAAAGGAGTGAGTTGAGTTATCTGTGATAGGAGAATGCCTATCAACTTGAAAAGTAAGATCTACAGGACAGTAATTAAGCCTGCACTTTTGTATAGTTCTGAATGCTGGACACTGAGAAAGAGACAGGAGCAGATCCTGAATAAACATAAAAGGTTGTTACAAGGAGGAGGGAGAAAAATTGTTCTTAACTTCTGAGGATAGGACAAGAAGCAATGGGCTTAAATTGCAGCAAGGGCAGTTTAGATTGGACATTAGAAAAAACTTTCTGTCAGAGTGGTTAAGCACTGGAATAAATTGCCTAGGAAGATTGTAGAATCTCCATCATTGGGGATTTTTAAGAGCAAACACCTGTCAGGGATGGTCTAGATAATACTTAGTCCTGCCTTGAGTGCAGGGGACTGGACTAAATGACCTCTTGAAGTCCCTTCCAGTTCTATGATTCTATGATGCTAATAGAGAGGAAATTGAAAAGTTAAGATGGATGTTTGGAGTTACAAGTATGTACCATGTTCGGAATGAAGTGTGAACTGTGAACATAGTACCAAATATAGAAAAGCTCAGGGAATCCAGGTTTAGATTTGGGCATGTGAAAAGATGATCAGAAGAATTTATAGGAAATCAGAGTGGAGGGTAACAGAAGGTTTGGAAGACCCAAAAACTAGATGGATGGATGTCATACAAAAATATTTAATTAGCTGTAGTGTTTCGGAGGAACTGCTTCAAGACCGAATGGAATCGAGAAGGAGGACTTAGAAGGACTTAGTCCCATTTAGATAAGACTAAGGCTAGAAGAAGATGAGACTTGGGAACTGAGTACAATTCACAAGAAAATAATTGCGACAATAAACAGGGAGCCCCTGATGCCACTTTCACAAAGTCACATTTTAGAAAAGAATCGCACACCAAGCTCTGACTGGGCTAGCTGAGGTCATATATACCATATCAAGGGGAAAAAAGAGTTAAAGCCCCATTGCAGTGATACTGAACCAGTGGCTAAAGCCACATGTGGCTCCTCAGGGATTTAAATACAATTCTAGCAAAGTCCACAGGTCTGATGGAGTCTGCTCTCTTTTTGGCCCCTGGCACTCATCACCAGAGCACTCCCCTTACTTCCTGAGGAGTGCAAGGCAGTACAGGGAGAGCTGCACAAGTTCAACAGAATCAGCCCCCTTCTGAAGGTGCCAGTAATTTAGCATTATCAGCATCCTACCACTGAGAGATGTCTTTTCATACAGCTCTTTGGAAAATGATAGCTACATCATACTGGTGGCTGAAGAGTTAACACAAAAAACTATTATATTTTTAAATTGCATGTGGGAACACCACACATTTTAGACACGTGCTGCTTATTTGATTTCATCCCTCCTACACATTGCATAGAAACTCTAAAAGCAACCATGAGAAGTATTGTCAGATAGAAAACCTGGACTGAAACTAGATATAGCTGATCCATAATAACGTAAACAGGGAATGAAGTCAGCAAAATAATTAAAATAACTACAATATATAATGGTGAGTAACACCAGTGAGCACAGCTAACTGCGAGGCAAGAGACAAAATACTGATTATTTCCATAAACTAGCAGATAGTTCTGTATTTGCAAATCCTGCCTTTCCCCTTACAGGGTCATAGACCCAATATACAGGTTCCTAGCATTGCAGGCTGGTGCAAAGTGTGATACAATCAGTGGCTGTGTAACATTCAACAGCTGAACACATACAAGTGTCATACGGGGAGGGCATAGTAGCTGCAAAAGGCAATTGTAACTAGGGTAAGTGTCTTTCAGCAGGTTAAGGGAGGAGGAAGATTTCATTTCCAGCACCAAGGAGAAGAAAATTTGGCCACTATTTCTGCTACCTAAATCATTCTTCCAGCTTCAGGGGTCATTTGGTATATAATGGTATTTCCTTGGGAATGTCTATTGGGGAAAAAAGGTTATTCCTCCTATACAATTCTGAAGAGAGTTCACATCCTTGAAACAACAGTGTGTCACTTTGAACATTCATTTCCACCCCTTATAGCAGGTGAGTAAGAATAAGTCATTCAGTTATTCAGCCCTTGTCCAGGTTGGAAATTTTGACATCTACAGATCAGAAGCTTACTATTAGAGCATGGCACAAAACAAAAACAGGAATCGAACCCCTCCGTAGTCAGGGCACAAAACTATCCATCTTTGGTTTCCATATGCAACTATTCACAAGTTAAATCTGACATTTTTGTACTGATAATTTGATCCAGTATGAAATTTTCCATTTCTGGGCAAGAGTGATTTTTTTGTGGATTTGGATCAGGCAGAAGTTTTCTATTTTCTCCTTTTTCATAGCAAACCGTTTTACTTGGGGGGAGGGAAAAACGACTTCCTGCCCTCAGTAAGGCTTTTTCCACTAAACTCTAGTGCTGAATTTATGCTACAGCTTCAGTTTTACTTAGTACACAGGTACTGATTTGCTCAAATTTATGGAAAATGGTGATCAAGGCAATAGTTTCCCAAATTTGAGACTAAAGGTGTCAGCATGAAAGCTAGATATTGGTACAGGTAATAAAGTTTACCTTCCTAACTTTTTCATACTTGTTACCTGGCCAACAGCAATCTACATGTCAGATTTACCTCAGAGTGTCAAGTTCTCTCAAGAATAGATTACAAATCAAATACCCTCCTATTATTATTTATTTATAATAGAGGCCTGAACTGAAATGAGAACCCCACTGAATTAGGCACTGTTCATACAGAAAGCAAGAGAGAGTAATTTCCACCAAAGAATTTACAACCTAAATAGATAATTCAAAGGGTGAGAGAAAGGAAATATCCCCATTTTACGGACAGGGACTAGGGCAGAGAGTACTTAAATGTTTAATCCAAGATAATATAGGAAGTTTGTGACAGAACTGAGCCCAAATCTTCTGAGTCCCAGGCCAATATCTTCACCATAAGACCATCCTTCCTCTAATTTTCTCATCTGTAGCTTTCTTTCTGTTATAATCCCTTGAACAGAAAATGCAGGTGTTAGAAGTTCTAAACCCAAGCTCCACATATATTTAAGACTCCAGCTGGAAATAGAACAGTGCACATCTTTGTCCTTTACCATATGGCCCTTTTACAAGCTGAGAGAAATGCAGTTTGAGTGGCAGCCTTTTTAGCCCTCCCCACACCCATCAACTAGCCAGTAAGATGGGAACAGACAGTGATGGGGAAGGTAGAAACATTGGACTACAGTCAATCATCAGAAACATTACACTTGAATCCTGGGAAGCAGACAAAGAAAGTAGTCTAGTCTCATCTCAAAGTGTAGCACCAGAGAAGACTATGCTAATAGCAATTACTTGATGGTGCTTAGCTAAGAGCATGTGCCTCCAAATCCGAATATGAGCTTGAGAAAATATTTCTTTAGAACAAGTTAATAATGCTTCCATGAACAAGATTAAGAATTGCCAAAACCAACCTCAGAGAGAGCTCAAAACAAATAGATTAAATGCATAACTGTGATTGTACTTTAATAAATGGCACTAAAACAAAATTATCAAAGGAAAACTTTAAATGATTCCAAGTGCCAATGTGCTCAGGAGCTTTTTTTTTTTTTTTTTTTTAATAGTTTTGATGTGTTACAAAATGGAGAGTTAGACTTTGAAAACATTTGTTTCACAGCAATTTATTCATAATCCTATAAGAGCAGATTGTTTAACTAAATATAAATTTTGATCAACTTCCAAAAGAGCTGTCGGAGTATTGAGCAAATATTTATAACAGGCCAAAATGGCTTTTTAATATGTCTATATAAAGTAAATTTCTTGTGCAATAATTACACTGTCACCAGAGTGTATTTTTTGTGTCTTGCTAATTGTGTACGTGTTAAGAGATTAATTTAGCAGCACCTCATCTGTTAAAGTTTTTCTGTTCACTCAGATTTTGGCTGAAAATGTTGCCCTCAAAGGTAATGAGTTCACCTACAAAAGTCAGTGTTTGGTACTGCAGGCACAGCATGGTGAAGAATCAGAGAGGGCCGTTCAGAAAGGGGAAGAAAATTGGCTGCATGTGACCCCTAGAAGAAGAAAGAGAACCCATATACCCCCAATGCAGATAGAGGTAAGAAACCATTTTCAGACTCTCTGCACGGGTACTATGGCAGAGAATGGTTTGGAAGAGTCATCTGAGGGAAGGGGTCAGAAGGAGACCCCATCGACCAGAAGGACGGGATGCATTGTCTTAGGGATGGGGGTTCCATGACCACCACTACCAAGACGAGAAGGGGGTCGGGGACTCCTCCTAAAGGGGACAGAGTCCATCTGCCGTCCAGACCGGGAAACTCGAGAAGTGTGCTGCTTTCCTGGAACTAGAATTCAGGATGTGACGGAGTATCTGTCAGATGGAGTATCTGCCTGGAACTAGAATTCAGGATGTGACTGATCAAGCCCTTGGATCGCTACCCCTTCCTACTTCTCCACGTGGGCACCAGTGATACTGCCAAGAAGGATCTTGAGCGGGTCACTGTAGACTACATGGTTCTGGGAAGAAGGATAAAGGAGTTTGAGGCACAAGTTGTGTTCTCGTCCATCCTCCCTGTTGAAGGAAAAGGCCCAGGTAGGGACCATCGAATTGTGGCGGTAAATGCGTGGTTGCCCAGGTGGTGTCAGAGAGAGGGCTTTGGATTCTTTGACAATGGGATGTTGTTCCAGGAAGAAGGATTGCTAGGAAGAGATGGGATCCACCTAACGAAGAGAGGGAAGAACATTTTCGCAGGCAGGCTTGCTAACTTAGTGAGGAGGGTGTAGCAGTGAAGACTCACCCCTGCGGCATCTCCTGCTGGTCGTCTAGGGGAATTAGCTCTGCCAGCCTTGGAGTGCCCTCTGCAGGCCGGTGATCCACCTTGCCGCTGGCCCCATGTCCCTCCCAGGATCCCGGTGCCCTTTCTCTGGGTGCTGCCCCCTGGCAGTACCCCCTCCCACAGTTCTGGGTCTCCCCCTCCCAGGGAAACCCCCACCCACTATCCCCACCTCGCCTCAGTATCAGGCTACTGCCAGTCATCGTCTAGCCCCCGCTCCCTGGGGCAGACTGCAGTATCAGCCTACTCATCACCAGCAAGGTTGGGTTTGGACCTGCTGCCTTTGCCTACCCCTGGGCTGCCCTCTGCAACCCCCAGTACCTATTTGCCTTATGCTAGGCCGCAGCCTGGGGCTTTCCAGGCTGGAGCTCCCCGGCTCCTCCGCCTTTCCCCAGCCCTGCTCCATTCAGGTACCCTGTCTCTAGCTCCCTGCAGCCAGGCCCATCTCCCTCTACAGCTAGAGAGAGACTGTTTGGGCTTCTGGCTCACAGCCTCTTATAGGGACCAGCTGGGCCTGATTGGGGCATGGCCACAGTTGTTACTGCCTTCCCCAATCAGCCCAGGCTTTCCTTCCCAGCCTCAGCCCTCTCCCAGGGCTGGCTTTAACCCTTTCTGAGCCAGAGCGGGTAACCACCCCACTACACAGGGCTTTAAACTAGGTTCGCTGGGGGATGGAGACCTGAGCCCTGAGGTAAGTGGGGAAGTGGGATACTGGGAGGAAACACAAAAATGAGGGTGCAACAGGGGAGGCCTCCTGATTCAAACTGAGAAAGTAGGGCAATTGGCTAGTTATCTTAGGTGCCTGCATATGAAAGCAAGAAGCCTGGGAAACAAGCAGCAAGAATTGGAAGTCCTGGCACAGTCAAGGAACTATGATGTGATTGGAATAACAGACTTGGTGGGGTAACTCACATGACTGGAGCACTGTCATGGATGGGTTTAAACTGTTCAGGAAGGACAGGTGGGGAGAAAAAGTGGAGGAGTTGCACTATATGTAAGAGAGCAGTATGATTGCTCAGAGTTCCAGTATGAAACAGGAAACAAAGCCTGTTGAGAGTTTTTGGGTTAAGTTTAGAGGTGAAAGCAACAAGGGTGGTGTCGTGATAGGCATGTGCTATAGACCACCAGACCAGGAGGATGAGGTAGATGAAGCTTTCTTCGGACAAATAACATAAGTTTCTAGATCACAGGCCCTGGTTCTCATGGGGGACTTCAATCACCCTGACATCTGCCGGGAGAGCAATACAGCAGTGCACAGACAATCGAGGAAGTTTTTGGAGAGTGTTGGAGACAACTTCCTGGTGCAAGTGCTGGAGGAACCAACTAGGGGCTGTGCTCCTCTTGACTTGCTGCTCACAAACAGGGAATAATTTGTAGGGGAAGTAAAAGTGGGTGGCAACCTGGGCAGCAGTGACCATGAGATGGTTGAGTTCAGGATCCTGACAAAAGGAAGAAAGGAGAGCAGCAGAATATGGACCTTGGACTTCAGAAAAGCAGACTTTGACTCCCTCAGAGAGCTGATGGGCAGGATTCCCTGGAAGGCTAATATGAGGGGGAAAGGATGCCAGGAGAGCTGGCTGTATTTTAAAGAAGCCTTATTGAGGGCGCAGGAACAAACCATCCCAATGTGCAGAAAGAATAGCAAATATAGTAGGCAAGCAGCTTGGCTGAAAAGAGAAATCTTTGGTGAGGTTAAACACAAAAAGGAAGCTTACAAGAAGTGAAAACTTGGACAGATGACTAGGGAGGAGTATAAAAATATTGCTTGATTGTAGGGGTGTAATCAAGAAGTCCAAGACACAATTGGAGTTGCAGGTAGCAAGGTATGTGAAGGGTTTCTACAGGTATGTTAGCAACAAGAAGGTCAGGGAAAGTGTGGGACCCTTAATTAATGGGGGAGGCAACCTAGTGATAGATCATGTGGAAAAAGCTGAAGTATTCAATGCTTTTTTGCTTCAGTATTCACAGACAAGGTCAGCTCCCAGACTGCTACACTGGGCAGCACAGTATGGGGAGGAGGTCAACAGCCCTCAGTGGTGAAAGGTTAAGGACTGTTTAGAAAAGCTGGACATGCACAAGTTCATGGGGCCGGATGCAGTGCATCGAGGGTGCTGATGGAGTTGGTTGATGTGATTGCAGAGGCATTGGCCATGATCTCTGAAAACTCGTAATGATCGGGGGAGGTCCCGGTTGATTTGAAAAAGGCAAATATAGTGCCCAACTTTAAAAAGGGGAAGAAGGAGAATCTGGAGAACTACAGCCCTGTCAGCCTCACCTCAGTCCCTGGAAAAATCATGGAGCAGGTCCTCAAAGAATCCATTTTGAAGCACTTGGAGGAGAGGAAGGTGATCAGGAACAGTCAACATGGATTCACCAAGGGCAAATCATGCCTGAACCAACCTGATTGTCTTCTATGATGAGATAACTGACTCTGTGAATATGGGGAAATTGGTGGACGTGATATACCTTGACTTTAGCAAGGCTTTTGATACAATCTCCCACAGTATTCTTGACAGCAAGTTAAAGAAGAATGTATTGGATGAATGGACTATAAGGTGGATAGAAAACTGGCTAGATTGTCGGGCTGAACAGGTAATGATCAACGTCTCGATGTCTAGTTGGCAGCTGGTATTAAGCGGAATGCCTCATGGGTCGGTCCTGGAGCCGGTTTTGTTCAACATCTTCATTAATTATCTGAATGATAGCAGATAGTTCGCAGTTCACAGATGACACTAAGCTGGGGGGAGAGGTAAATATGCTGGAGGGTAAGGATAGCATCCAGACTGACCCAGACAAATTGAAGGATTGGGCCAAAAGAAATCTGATGAGGTTTAGCAAGGACAAGTGCAGAGTCCTGCATTTAGGACGGAAGAATCCCATGCACTGCTACCGACTGGCTAAGTGGCAGTTCTGCAGAAAAGAACCTGGGGGTTACAGTGGACGAGAAGCTGGATATGAGTCTACAGTGTGCCCTTGTTGCCAAGAAGGCTAATGACACACTGGGCTGCATTAGTAAGAGCATTGCCAGCAGATCAAGGGAAGTGATTATTCCCCTCTATTCGGCACTGGTGAGCCCACATCTGGAGTACTGCATCCAGTTTTGGGGCCCCCACTACAGAAGGGATGTGGACAAATTGGAGAGAGTCCAATGGAGGGCAATGAAAATGACTATGGGGTTGGGCACATGACTTATGAGGAGAGGCTGAGGAAACTGGGCTTAAGTAGTCTTCAGAAGAGAAGAGTGAGGGTGGATTTGATAGCAGCCTCCAACTACCTGAAGCGGGGTTCCAAAGAGGATGGAACTAGGCTGTTCAAAGTGGTGGCAGATGACAGAACAAGGAGCAATGTTCTCAAGTTGCCGTGAGGGAGGTCTAGGTTGGATATTAGGAAAAACTATTTCACTAGGAAGGAGGTGAAGCACTGGAATGGCTTACCTAGGGAGGTGGTGAAATCTCCATCCTTAGAAATGTTTAAGGCCTGGTTTGATAAAGCCCTGGCTGGGATGATTTAGTTGGGGTTGGTCCTGCTTTGACTTACAGGCTGGACTAGGTGACCTCCTGCAGTCTCTTCCAACCCTAATCTTCTATGAATTTGTATATGTCATGAAGGATTTGTATGAGTGCAGTTGGTGTTCATGCAATTTTGCACCCATGACAGAACGGTTTGATCCCAGTTCCATATTCTGCCACTTTTATTCATACTGACATATAATCCATGAGTAGCTCCATTGTTTTCAGTAGACCTACTCATGGAATTAGGTACTACTCCACATGAATAAGTGTGGCAGAATCTAGCCCTTATTATGATGATCATACCATTTCTCCAGGGCTGCATTTCCTAAACTTTTGAAAGCTGAGCTCCCACTTCAGGACAATTCAACTAATCACACTCTCATTAAGCCCTGCCATGTACTGTTAAAAGGCCTAACAAAAATGAGTGTAGATTTTCATAACATGATGTGACACTGAGCCAAAAAGGGGTTAAGCACTAGCAGGCTAACTGACCCAGATTCAACCTTTAGGAACACATTAGTAGATAATGATTGTGGGGGTTGTGTGTTTACAAATATATTGTTCGAGGTTGACAATGTAGCCAATCTGTTACTGTCTATCCCTGTATTCTGTTAATTCAGAAATCAAAAGGAGATGTTAACATTTAGATGAACCATGAATGTAGTAATATCAATGGCTTTATTTCTTTTTAAAATATGTAGTAAACTATCTGTAAATAGCGGGAGATTGGCAGTTGCCTTATGCTAATCTATTCAGCTAATTACTGGTGGTGCTAAGGAAATAGGAGATTTTACTTCAAAGTCACAATGCTTCACCCAAGGAACACCTGCTGTCAAGAGATTGCCAGAGAACTATAAAAAGAACTCTTGGGCCCCAATCCTGTTCTCTCAGATCTACTTACGCTTTGTCAGGGGAAGTTTGAGGCCTTGTCTACACGGCCACTTTACAGCACTAACTGAAAACAGCTACTCTTATAGTGGAATAAGAATGTCCATAGGTGCAATTATACTGATATACCTGAATCGTTGGTTTTCCAATTATACTGGTATGGGTTCTCTGAAGGCAAGCTGTGACGTTACCTGATTACAATATGACCATATAGAGCATTGTTGCAACCACTGTTATATATTTGCAGCAAATCTTGCACAAAGGTTGTAAAGTGAGGTGCCTATGAAAAGGTTATGATGTGCTGGTTATGATTATGCTATCTGTATGCATGTATTATTTTTGTATGAGAAGTTACAGGTCTGTCTCCATCTTACGTTCTGCAGTCAGCGCCTAAAGCGAAAATTGCATATAGTCAAAATTACATTGAGTGTAATGGCGGGCGGAATCGCCCACACTACAGAAACAGTATTTAAATTGTTATTTTTCTCTCTTTTTTTTTTTTCTGACTGCGTAAATCTGAAATCGCTCATGTTAAACGTGCCTAATATGCGACAGACCTGTATAAGTATTGGCTCTATACTTGGATTTCAAATGTTTGCTCCTGGGGTAATGCCCACAAGGTAATGCCCAGCACATCTTGGAAGGATTGTTCAAATTAAGTGGCTCATCAAGAACATTTAGCTGACAATGGACTATGGGAGATGCCCATCTACACTTAATGGAATTTTCTGCTGTGACTAGGCGAAATGCATGGACATGGGACTTGCCCACGTGACTCCAAACTCCATCTTGTTGTTGTAATTTTCCACAGTAAGAATAATGGGATGTCCACCACATGGCAAACGCTATAAAAAGTCCTGGAAACACTTCCATTTTATCTTCAATCCTGCTTCTTAACTCTGGAGGAACTTTGCTACAAACTGAAGCTCTGAACAAAGGACTGAATGACCCATCCAAGCTGTGGATGTACTCCAGAGATATGACCTAAGCCAGCCATTTAGTCCATCATTGCTACAAGCCTGAACCAAGAACTTCACCATTACTGTATGTAATTGATTACTTTAACCAATTTTAACTCTCATCTTTCTTTCTTTTTATGAATAAACCTTTAGATTTTAGATACTAAAAGATTGGCACCAGCGTGATTTTGGGGTAAGATCTAAGTTATATATTGACCTGGGTGTGTGGCTGGTCCTTTGGGATCAGAAGAACCTATTATTTGATGAGACTGGTTGTAAAGAACCACTCATCTCTGAAACCAGTGTTTTTGTGGTGATATAAGAACTGGAATGCCTGAGAAAACTGCCTTTATTTTTTCTTGTTAGCCTGTGTGGTGAAACAGGAGTTTACTTTTGTGGCTGGTTTGGTATATCTTATAAAAAAATAACCACCAGTTTTGGGTTGTGTTTGCCCTATTTCTCAGCAGTCTGTCCTGAATTTGGCATCCTCAGTTGTGACCCCTAAGGCACGGTTACACAAGCCCTTTGTCAGGATCTACACCTCGTGTCAGGAGTCAGTGACATAGCACAGAAATAGCAGCAGAGACAGAAAACTGGTCATAACTGTAGCCAACCTAGCTCAGTATTCAGAAATATTGTGACTGTATAATGCAGGGCAAGTCTAGTTTTACTTTCCCAGTCTTTGCCTCTAATACCTTGCAAATGTATTTGTCAAATAATGCTTGTTATTTCTCTGACAGCAGAATAACTGCCAGTGCTGTATGTCAGTCAGGTGTTTTCCACCTGGTTTTTCAAGCGAGAATCAGGGAATGTTGCCAGGTCATATTGATTCTGAACCAAAAATATCATGGATTTTTCTTTCCTCATGCAGCACTCTGTACAGATGGCTAGCCCTGATTTTTTCACTATCCAGGACTTGGCCAATAATCAGAAGGAGCTGGTTTGGAAAACAAATGGATCTGATGACCTGTTTGGACACAGATTCTGCTCTGCTGCTGACAACACTGAACTGGGCCACTGTTTACTAGTACCTAGTAACTGAAAGATAGCATTCAGACAACTTTGATTTTAAGTTAAGCCTGCTGCAGCAACCCTAACTCAGGTCCTTTGTAGCCAAGTAAATTGGGCTTGCACAGCAGTCAAGATTTGTTCTAAAATCAAGAGAAAAATGTATGTGTTTGGTTTCACATTATACTGGAGTATGGTGTGCCCAAGTGTACATTTCTGTGAGTACATAGGAAGAAGAGCGACGGTGCAAATTAAAGAAACTGAACACAGACTACAAGGGTTAAAGTGTTACTGAGGCTAGTTGAAACCCAACCCAGATCAGACTGAAGTGATGCTTTTAGTGGGGGAAGCAAACAGAGGAAAGAGAGATACTGTCTGCACCCAGGGCCGGCTCCAGGCACCAGCCGAGCAAGCTTGTGCTTGGGGCGGCAGATTCCAAGGGGCGGCATTCCAGCCGCTCTTTTTTTTTTCCTTTTTCTTTTTGGTTTGCTGCTCTGGCCGCCCTGTAGGGAGCGGCGGCGTGGAGGAGGGGAGCACCCTGCAGCAAACTCGGCAGGGCAGCCCACGTCCTTCCCTCCCAGCCGACTGGAGCGGTGCAGAGCCCTGCTGAAGCCCTGGCCGCTCCCCTTCTCTCTCTCCGCCCCCACTCCCTCCCCCTCCCCCCACTAGACCAGATGTGCACTCTGCTGCACGTCTGCAGCACAGGGAGTCCCCCTGCACCCTGGCTCCATTTTGTTTTGTTTTTTTCTGCTTTGCTGTTCCGGCTGCCCCGCAGGGTTGTTTTTTTTCTTCCTGCTTTGCCGCTCTGGTCACCCCACAGGTGTTTTGTGTGTGTGTGTGTGTGTGTGTGTGTGTGTGTGTGTGTGTGTGTTTTGCCACTCCGACCACCCCGCAGGTGTTATTTTGTTTTGTTTTGTTTTTTGCTTGGGGCGGCAAAAAAGCCAGAGCCGACCCTGTCCGCACCCCATGTTTGGAGGTGCCCTTGTTAGATCCTCACTGGTGGTTGCATGGAGAGCAGCATTTGTGAAGACTTATGCTTGGCAAAAAAGTTGCTCTTTTCATTTAGATGTGCTCATCCATGCCTGTCATAGTTGGATCACTATTGTGCACTCTACATTGAGCTTTGTCTTAGGACCAGTCAGAAGCTGAAAGCACAGCAAGATGCAGCTGCTCACTTACGTAGTATTTCACACAGAGAACACATTACATCTGGGCTGTGCAATCTGCAGGGTCTGCAGTTAGTTTCTACATATATTTATATGTATATCTAAGTAGCTTTGGCTCAGCCAACCTGACAGGCTGCTTTCCTCCTCAAACAATTCTGAGGCAGCCACAATCTGTTTAGACATTTTTTGATGTCTGAGTGGGCTTCTGGCACAGCATTCTTAATCCTAGGATCTGGAACTCAATCTTTCTCTCTGTCCTTTGCTCTGCTAGAGATCAAATGTTCTGACCTTAGGACATGCTACAAGATTGATATATTAATCAGGCTTTTCATAGACTTTATGCATTTTTCCTTAGGTATTCCTTCTAAAATCTGCACATGCTTTAAGAGACTGTTGATCAGTACATTTTTAAAAAAAAGTCGGTTGAAGTTTATTTTCCTTCACAGAAAATGAAACTGCTTCAAACGTACACAAAGGAACCAGAGGAAAGAGTGGAATTACTCTGTGATCACATCTCACTCATCTGTCAGCACTTGAAATTGTTTGGAACTAATTAAATCTCAATATCCCATTTTTAGCTCTGCCTCCAGCATTGGAGATTCCTGCTCAAACTTATATTCTATTTTTTCTTCACAAGGAAAGAATCCAAATGTGTAAAATGAACCTTTGATTACACTGTTAGCCTTGGTCTACCCTACAAGTTTAGGTCGAATTTAGAAGCGTTAGATCGATTTAACCCTGCACCCATCCACACAACGAAGCCATTTTTGTTGACTTAAAGGGGTCCTTAAAATTAATTTCTGTACTCCTCCCCGACGAGGAGATTAGCGCTGAAATCGACATAACCGGGTTGAATTTGGGGGTAGTGTGGACGCAATTCGAGGGTATTGGCCTCCGGGAGCTATCCCAGAGTGCTCCATTGTGACCGCTCTGGACAGCACTCTCAACTCAGATGCACTGGCCAGCTAGACAGGAAAAGCCCCACAAACTTTGAATTTTATTTCCTGTTTGGCCAGCGTGGCAAGTTGATCAGCACAGGTAACCATGCAGAGCTCATCAGCAGAGGTGACCATGGAGTCCCAGAATCGCAAAAGAGCTCCAGCATGGACCGAACGGGAGGTACTGGATCCGATCACTGTATGGGGAGATGAATCCGTGCTATCAGAACTCAGTTCCAAAAGACGAAATGCCAAAACATTTGAAAAAATCTCCAAGGGCATGAAGGACAGGGACCTGCAGCAGTGCCACATGAAACTTAAAGAGCTCAGGCAAGCCTACCAAAAAACCAAAGAGGCAAACTGCCCCTCTGGGTCAGATCCCCAGACATGCCGCTTCTATCATGAGCTGCATGCAAGTCTCAGGGGTGCCCTACAACTATTCCACCCTTGTACGTGGACTCCTGCAAGGGAGTCTCACGCAACAGGGATGAGGATTTTGGGGACAAGGAAGAGGAGGAGGAGGAGGAGGAGGTTGAAGATAGCACACAGCAGGCAAGCAGAGAAACTGTTCTCCCCGACAGCCAGGAACTGTTTATCACCCTGTAGACATTACCCTCCAAACCTGGGCTCCCAGACCTTGAAGGCAGAGAAGGAACCTCTGGTGAGTGTACCTTTATAAATATAATACACGGTTTAAAAGCAAGCGTGTTTAATGATTAATTTGCCCTGAAGACTTGGGATGTATTCGTGGCCAGTAAAGCTACTGGAATGCAGTCAAGCAACATCCGTTCTTTATCTCTCTCTGTGTTATCCTCAGGAGAGTGAGATCATTCATGGTCACCTGGTTGAAATAGGGGAATTTTATTAAGGGGACATTCAGAGGTGGCCGTTCCTGCTGGGCTGTGTGCCAGTGGCTGAAAATAAATCATCCCCGCTGTTAGCCACGTGGTGGGAGGAGGGGTGAAGCAATCATCCCAGAGAATTGGGTGTGTGTGGGGGGTTAGTTGGGTTTGTGCTGCATGTTAACCCAAAAACTGCAGCCCCTCCTTTTAAATGGCCAAACCATTTTAAATGGTCAATCCAACTCTCCCTTTTTTTCCTCCTGCAGCTGCAAATGTTTCAACGCTCCCCCTATCATCTCCGTCCCAGAGGCTAGCGCAGATAAGAAGGCGAAAAAAATGCACTTGCGATTAAATGTTCTCTGAGCTCATGCAGTCCGCACTGAAAGATCCCAGCAGAATGCATGGAGGCAGACAATGTCAGAGTCCAGGAAAGCACAAAATGAATGTGAGGACAGGATGGATGCGCAAGAGGATAGATGGCTAGAGCAAAAGGAGCAGTGGTGGCAGCGTGATGAGAGGAGGCAGGATACAATGCTGAGGCTACTGAAGGATCAAACTGATATGCTCCAGTGTATGGTTGAGGTGCAGGAAAGGCAGCAGGAGCACAGACCACCGCTGCAGCCCCTGTGTAACCAATTGCCCTCCTTCCCCAAGTTCCATAGCCTCCTCACCCAGACACCCAAGAACATGGGGGGGAGGGGAGAGGGACACCCAACCACTCCACCCCAGAGGACTGCCCAAGCAACAGAAGGCTAGCATTCAATAAGTTTTGAAGTGCAGTGTGGCCTTGATCTTCCCTCCTCCACCACCCCACCCGGTGCTTCCCTCCTCCACAACCCCTCCCAGGCTACCTTGGCAGTTATCCCCCTATTTCTGTGACTAATTAATAAAGAATGCATGAATTTGAAACAACAATGACTTTATTGCCTCTGCAAGCGGTGATCGAAGGGGGGAAGGGAGGGCGGTTGGCCTACAGGGAAATAGAGTGAACCAAGGGGGCAGGTTTTCATCAAGGAGAAACAAACAGAACTTTCACACCGTAGCCTGGCCAGTCATAAAACTGATTTTCAAAACTTCTCTGATGCGCAGCACGCCCTGCTGTGCTCTTCTAACCACCCTGGTGTCAGGCTGCACGTAATCAGAGGCCAGGTGATTTGCCTCAACCTCCCACCCCGCCATAAACATCTCCCCCTTACTCTCACAGATATTGTGGAGCACACAGCAAGCAGTAATGACGATGGGAATATTGGTTTCGCTGAGGTCTAACCGAGTCAGTAATCTGTGCCAGCGCACTTTTAAACGTCCAAATGCACATTCTACCACCATTCTGCACTTGCTCAGCCTATAGTTGAACAGCTCCTGTCCAGGGTGCCTGTGTATGGCTTCATGAGCCATGGCATTAACGGGTAGGCTGGGTTCCCAAGGATATCTATAGGCATTTCAACATCCCAACTGTTATTTTCTGGTCTGGAAAATAAGTCCCTTGCTGCAGCCATTCAGACAGACCAGAGTTCCTGAAGATGCAAGCATCATGTACCTTTCCCAGCCATCCCACATTGATGTTGGTGAAACATGCCTTGTGATCCACCAGTGCTTGCAGCACCATTGAAAAGTATCCCTCTCGGTTTATGTATTGGCTGCCTTGGTGCTCCGGTCTCAAGATAGGGATATGCATTCCGTCTATCGCCCCATCACCGTTAGGGAATCCCATTGCAGCAAAGCCATCCACTATGACCTGCACATTTCCCAGAGTCACTGCCCTTGATAGCAGCAGCTCAGTGATTGCGTTGGCTACTTGGATCACAGCAACCCCCACAGTAGATTTGCCCACTCCAAATTGATTCCCTACTGACCGGTAGCTGTCTCGCATTGCAAGCTTCCAGAGGGCTATTGCCACTTGCTTGTGAACTGTGAAGGCTGCTCTCATCTTGGTATTCTTGCGCTTCAGGGCAGAGGACAGCAAATCACAAAGTTCCATGAAAGTGTCCTTATGCATGCGAAAGTTTCACAGGCACTGGGAATCATCCCAGACCTGCAACACTATGCGGTCCCACCAGTCTGTGCTTGTTTCCAAGTCCCAGAATCGGCGTTCCACGGCATGAACCTGCGCCATTACCACCATGATGTCCAAATTGGCAGGGCCCATGCTTTGAGAGAAGTCTGTTTCCATGTCCTCATCACTCTCGTCACCGTGTTGCTGTCGCCTCCTCGCCTGCTTTTGCAGGTTCTGGTGCTGCATATACTGCAGGATAATGCACGAGGTGTTTACAGTGCTCATAACTACCGCGGTGATCTGAGCGGGCTCCATGCTTGCCGTAGTATGGTGTCTGCAGGAGAGCAGAGTGGCAGCAGAAGCGTGACGATGGTTTGCAGCCCTACTGCACCGTCTGCTGCCAGCAGCACCCAGGACACAACAGCGGTGGCTGAGCTGAGCAGGCTGCATGTTTGCTGTGGTACGATGCCTGCGTGGAAAAAAGGCACAAAACTATTGTCTGCCATTGCTCTCACGGAGGGAGGGGCGACTGACGACATGTACCCCAAACCACCCGCAACAATATTTTTGCCCCATCAGGCAGTGGGAGCTCAACCCAGAATTCCAATGGGTGGTGGAGACTGCGGGAACTGTGGGATAGCTACCCACAGTGCAATGCTCCGAAAGTCGATGTTAGCCTCGGTACTGTGGACGCACTCCGCCGACTTAATGGGCTTAGTGGGGACACACACAATCGACTGTATAAAATCGCTTCCTAAAAAATCGACTTCTATAAATTCGACCTAATTTTGTAGTGTAGACATACCCTTATTTATGAATTTGAACAAATAAAGCCCTTGATAAGGCACTCACTATAATATTCTGCTGCTTATTCACTTAGCTGGTGTAAAATGTGGATAAGAAATGCTGTTTAAGAAGTCTTTACTGCAATGCTATACTCTACTTGGCAACAAGAAATTTACCTGGAATTAATCTTGAGCACACTGTCAAAGCAAGAGAGTGATAAGGAATTACTCTGAGAAACCGCCTACTAGAGCGGCATGTACCTAGAAGCAACAGCATCAATACATCCATCACAGCTCAAATGTACATTGAACCAATGTAAGTGTCCTTGTTGCTATAACTATGTACAGGATGATGATGATGCGAACTCCATTGGGAGACTAATTCTGCCCTCACTTATACCACTCTTTCATTGATAAACTCCATTTGCTGTAATGGAGTCAACTCCTGATTTATGAGATCAGAATCTGGTCCATTCAGTAATAAAAGACAACAAGTATTTCTGCACTAACTGAATGTCTTGCATCCAATCATGGTGGGCCAAATGCTGATCTTTATTATACCAGCATTGACATCACATAGTTTCTCCAGGTTTCAGAGTAGCAGCCGTGTTAGTCTGTATCCGCAAAAAGAAGAACAGGAGTACTTGTGGCACCTTAGAGACTAACAAATTTATTAGAGCATAAGCTTTCGTGGACTACAGCCCACTTCTTCGGATGCATAGCGAAGAAGTGGGCTGTAGTCCACAAAAGCTTATGCTCTAATAAATTTGTTAGTCTCTAAGGTGCCACAAGTACTCCTGTTCTTCTTTTTATAGTTTCTCCAGGTTTATACTGGTATATATCAGAGCAAAATTCAGCCCATGTACCCTATGTCAGTCCATTTACTGTTGCCTTAGCATTAGTGCTGGTCAAAAATTCTATCAAAACTGTTTTTCAGTGGAAAACTGGGGTTTTGACTAAATGACATTTTTTACAAGTATTTGCTTTCTGCAGGAAATTTTTTATTTCATTAAAAAACACCTGAAAAACAAAAATATTTCAGCCAAAATATTTTGATTTAGAAATGCTGCCATGGTGCCTCGTTAAATGTAGTTTGGTTGCTTCATATTCCAATTTTCTTGTATGGTCCTGGCTCCCCTGCCAGACTTCATCTCTCACAATATGCTATGGGACTCCCATGATGCACTGCTTCCCCTCACTCAGAGAGAGCCTCTCTCTGGGAGACATAGCCCAACCAAAGAGAATGACTTATGGAGAAGAACAGGACCCTGAGGCAAACTACAATTCCCATGAGACACCACAGCAGCATTTCCAGATCAAAATATTTTGGTTTCATTTTTCACCTGAAGTAATTTGATATTCAAATTTCTGCTACAATTTGAAAATTTCTACAAAAGACATTTTCCAAACACCTCTACTTAAGAATAAAAACAAAATAGCTGCTTTCCCTAGGCCACCTTCCTTTTGTGCTCACAAAACTTTCAACAATTTTTATCATCTCGGGATTAGTGGAAGACAATTGGGATCACACTATCTTGTATGTCCCCTGAGTTAGTCCATGTGTCTCTGGCCTGAGCAGGTAGAATGCTGCCATGCAGCCACCACCTGGTACAATTGTATATTCCCCACTCACTTACCCAACTTTACCAAATCACTTTTGATTGCAAAAATTCAAATTTGACCCACACAATTTGCTGCTATTATTGACAGTCACTTTTCAGCTGTGAAATTACACATTCTTCTGAATTGCTTGTAGGTTAGTTTTCTGTATAACATAACCAGGTTGACACAGAAATCCAGTTTATGTTACTTGAGTGAGAAGTAGAGTAACCCATCAGTGGAGGGATTGCATACATATATCTGATAGTTAAACTCCAGCAATGAATTTTTGATGCTTACATTCCCAATTCTGTCCTTTTGATCTCTGCTCTGAACTTATGTTATTGCAACCCTTAAGTGCACACAATGTTCCAGTTAGAGTGTTATATTATGTCCAGACAGTGTGCTTGGCTCTTTGTCAACATGGATGCACTCAAAGGCTTGTAAAAACTTGCAAGGAAATCTTGCAGAAAAACAGAAGGTAGTTGCTGCCAAACATTTGGTTTAAGAGTACTCTCTGCACGCATGCCATTGGTCTCTCTTCTAATCTGTATTCCATTTTATGCTCCCATTTAGATTTTAATCCCTGTACTATTTGTTGGTCTCTAGCCTCATTAATTTAATTCCACTACTCAAACCACTTATAGCTCCTTAAAACAAATCTGTACATATTGTTCTGTACTGGGTTGCTCTGTTCCTTTGTGCTTGTTTCATCTCATCACATAAATATACACACATTCTCAAATCATGGGCAAATATGGGCAGTTTTGAAACTGCATTCAATCCAGGTTACTTATAGCCAAGGTGAACAAAAGCTAGGTCTAATATTGACTCCTGAGGCAACACTTCTTATCTCTCTGTAAATCTGTATTATGTTTACCAGCATGCCCTACATTCTACTTACAAAATAGTCTATTATTCATTCCAGTAAGTTTCCCTCAGACCATGCTTGAAGACTCTGTAAGGCATTGTTTTATACAGCAATAAACTCCTCTGCAATATAGTTATTTCTGCAGTTTTTCCTCTTCAGTAAGTCTATATAATTAAAATAGCTGAAGCAAGTTTGTCATGTCTGAGCCTTTCAAAACTGCATGCCAGGTATCTAAGCATTCTTAGTTCCACATTACATTGGCAAAGGCAAAAAGTAAATGTTTTGTAAAAACAATAAAATGATGAGAACATTGGACACACTGCACCCTTGCATATCAAGTCACCTATTTAGGTGCTTAGGCCTTGGCTACACTGGCGCTGTACAGTGCTGCAACTTGCTGCGCTCAGGGGTGTGAAAACGCCCTCCCCCCCCCCAGCGCAGCGCTGTAAAGTGCCAGTGTGATCAGAGCCTGCAGCGCTGCACGCTCACTTGCAGTGCTGCAAGCTACTCCCTTCGGAGAGGTGGAGTACATACAGCGCTGCGAGAGCTCTCTCGCAGCGCTGGCAGCACGACTACACCCGTGCATTCACAGCGCTGCCGCGGCAGCGCTGTGAATTCCCGAGTGTAGCCAAGGCCTTAGACAGTGTACTGGGAACCAACAGCTGAGCCAGGACTCTGATCAATTAAACACCAATTAACTCCCAGGGGCAGGACCTGACTCTTCCTAATTAGCAGACTAGAATGGGCTGGGGAGGAGTACACAGCTAATTAGCCCATTAAGGCAGAAGGTATAGAAGAAGGTAAAGGAGGAAGGGTTGGAGGGAGAGGCGGGCTAGTGAAGCCAGAAGCAAGAAAGAACTGTGGGTGATAAGAGCTCTTCCCTCTCCTCCCAGTGGCAGGAGGAAGAACTAATATTGTAAATGCTGTGGTGGGAAGACAATGTAAATAAACACCACCATGTAGGCCTTGGCTACACTTACCCGGTAGTTCGGCGGCGAGCGATCGAACTTCTGGGTTCGACTTATCGCGTCTAGTCTGGACGCGATAAGTCGAACCCGGAAGTGCTCGCCGTCGACTGCGGTACTCCAGCTCGGCGAGAGGAGTACCGCGGAGTCGACGGGGGAGCCTGCCTGCCGAGTGTGGACCAAGGTAAGTTCGAACTAAGGTACTTCGAACTTCAGCTACATTATTCACGTAGCTGAAGTTCCGTACCTTAGTTCGAATTAGGGGGTTAGTGTAGACCTGGCCCTAGTTTGACATCTGAAGTCTTTGATTAGTCTGAGAAGACAGGAATGGGGCCTAGCCTCATCATAGTGCATAAACCAGATTTAAGTGCTTAGCTTTAGGCCAATTTTTTTAAAACTGGGTACCTAATAACCCAAATAACTGACTGAATAGTTGAATGCATTTAAATGTTACCTACATTTACAGGTTAGAGGGGAAAAATGAAGTTTAGATCTTTCTTCAAGTCTTGAACTCTTCATTATTTTGGATCATATGCTGCAGGGCAAACAATGTAGACATTCTGATTTATGCTAAGGCAATATCTGACTGTAGTAATCGTTGTATCTTATACTGAAGTCAGTGCTAAGTGTGCTCACTGTTTGTGTTCAGATTATCTGTACCTTGTGAAATGTGATTGTCACAAATCCTTTTTCTTTTGTTAAAAGCTCTGAGCATGCACAATGTGGACCAAATGTTTCCTGATGTCTGACCAGAGTCAGATTGACCCAAATGCTCATGCGCTTAATAAAAAGTGTTGTTGGAATTTCTCTGTGACCAACCTGTAACCAACAGTAAGTGGATCAGTGCTGTCTATAGCGGGGGTTAGGTTGGCAAAGCTGTATCTCTGAGGGGTGTGGATTTCTCACAACCCTGCGAGCTGTAGCTATGCTGATGTAAGTTTCCAGTGGACCAGCCCTTGTTTTTTTTAAGGAAAGCAGTAAAGGCTTATGGTTTTTGGGCTGGAGATTCATAGTTCAAACTCTACTCATGACCCAAATGGATAGGGCATCAGGAGGGTCATACTTAGTAAACAATAAAGTCATAATCTCAGAAGAAATCAGAGGGTTGTTGAGGATAAGCAGAGATGAGAAGCAGGGTCAATGGAGGAAAAGAAGCTGGATGGGGCAGTGGACATTTACATTGTACGGAGAATTTCCAACATAGGGATAACCATGGTGGGCTCCTTCCCCTCTCCCTCAGTTCTGAGGGACTGATCTAGCACCAACTGAAGTCAGAATCTTCCCATCGCCATCAGTTGAAACTGGATTGGGCCCCAAGCATCTCACTGTAGAGACTAGAGCCAAGACCATTTTTGCATTTACTTATGAAGTGAGAAGTGCATGCAAGAAAGATAAATGTGGTCTCTAATGGTGTAATAAGAAATAGGAAAAGTGATTTAAAAACTACAAAAGAAAGGAGAGAAAATCCATTATAGGCCGGACTATGGCCCCTGCACGGGTAGGTACTAGGGAGAAGATGCAGCTGTGCAGAGAGAGGAGAGCCCACCTCTCAACCTCTGGTGCCTTCATGCTCCAATTGTTTTGAAGAGTGAGGAGAAAATGGCAGGATCCTTCCATAATGAGAATGGGAGATACTGGTTGGGAACGAGGGGACAACATTTCCCTAAAGGGGGAACACCACAAGAAAGAAGAGAAAGATTCCCCAGGGTTCAAGGTAGGAGAAGATGACAAAAACACCCTGAAGTTTGTAGAACAGACTTCCAGTTGGTGGAGAGGGATGAGAGAAGGCCCTTAAACAGGAAGGGTATTGAATGCTTCTGGGTGGGATGGAGGATATATTAGGGAGACCGAATGAACCCCAACTCCACCCCAAGAGGGCTACTCCAAGAAGTGCAGATTCAAGGGAGAACAGAAGAGCATGGCTTCTCTAAAAGAAAGACAGGAAAGAACACCAAGCTTTCAGAAATTCTGGGGGAAAGAGAGGAACCCAGGGTGAAGGAAGAAAGACTCAAAGGGGAAGCAAGGTTGTAGGCGTAAGAAAGAGGAGGAGGACAGGAAGAGAGAGGACTGAGGTGGAGAGAACTGACTAAAGATGAGTGAGATGCTTTGAGGAGCAAGTGAACTGTGACAGGCCTACACCAGTCATAAAGAACACTCCAACTACATTGCAGGACACAATGAGTAGTGAAAGGGCAGTCAAGCCTCCACCCAATCCCAATCCAGCTGCTCCTTCCTGCCCAGCTATATGAGATGTAGGTGTGTGCGCATACCGCATAGCTGCTTAGAAGAGTTTGCTTCCTATGTATGCACAGAAAATGGTGGTATGCTGCAGCAGTGCACAGGACTACTCTCTTATGCCAGTGCAGAAGAGGTCACTCTCTAACCCTAAAGGTCTTAGAAGTCTACCCACTTTTGTTCAGCTGGCTAACCACTCTTCAGGTCCATTAACTGAAATAGCTGTCAACACTGCTGTATGAGACACAATTGCTCTCCCATAGTGACAGTCACTGGTGAGATGAACAGGAGTGCAAAATTTAGTCACTGATGAGATTAAAAGAGATTGCACAGAGATTTTCCCTGTTTTTCTCTTATCAAAGAATTTCCCTGAGCTTCAGGTATACCCAAAATTCTAGCATATCTAAGAATGGGTGTCTCTTTGTTTGACAAATTAATACAAGTTATATACCTAGATAAGCAAGCTTGTTTCCTTTTTTGATTATTATTTGTGATTTTTTTATACAAATCATGCTGACAAATTTCATCCAAATCTGAATGTATTGAGATTTTGCTACTCTGTCCTTCTCTATATAGAGACTCTTGTACTGCACTCATCACCATAGCAGTTGAGTACCTTCCAACAGAGCGGTTAAAAAATGTGACTAATCTGTCAGGTGTTTGTTCCCTCATCTCCCAGAGGGAGAAGTGTGTACAATAGAGTGTTTTGCTTTAGAGTGGAATATTGCACACACTGTTATGTGCTTATGTGAGAAAAATCAAGGTCAAAGAAATGTGTTTTTCACTTAGAGTGGAAGGTGTTGAGGTTTATGATGGTCCCGATTCTGATCGCCCATAAGAAAGAATCAGGAATCACAGCAAAAAAACAAAAACAAAAACAAAAAAACTATCTTTATACACACAGCAGCACTCAGGAATAAGTTTACTCACGTTTGATATGATGGGAAACCTATGCTAAACTGAAAAAGCATATAGAATTTCAGTGAATATATATACAGAAGCTCACTCTCCTTTTCAGGATTTTGATATCTTTTTAAGACATGAAAGTGTGAAGCCCAATGAAGTCATCCCATTTCAATAAGGGGCATTGCTCTAAAATCCTTACTGGTTACACAAATTTCAGTGGCTGCAATAACTCTCTTATTTCTTGCCAGGTGTGTGTTTAACTCAAACTGCCAAAGTGGAACTGTTTTCAGTTCACAGGGAGGCCATAAAACTTAATGTGGGCTCTTTTTTAAAAAGACCTATTTTCTTTCTCCATAGAACTATACAGCTAGCTTAATTCAAGCAACCACAATATGCACTTTACTGCAGATCTTTCCCAGTGACCTCAAGCCTTCATATAGGAGTCATTTTCTCTAAGGAAAAAAGTCTGTCTTACCACTGGTTTAGTCAATATGCTCTCAGAACACTAGTGTCTGCCAAATGTGCTGCACTTTGTTAAATAATCTGGAGTGATTTTGTTATGTGAATTATTTTCCCACCAGTAAAGCAATTTCAGACCAGTTAATTACTTCAATTTTCCTGTGGCTTAGCAATGGAAAAGAGATTTTTTTTTTCTTCTAAGCAAGCCTTTCCCTGTATTTCATATTATTTAATAACAAATATTTTACTCTTATATACTGTCTTTGAATGCAAGAATAATTTGTGCTTCATAAACATAGGCTTGGCATGTATGGCAGGTATTATACCTCCTTTACAGATGCACAAACTGAGACACAGTTCACAGAAAATCAGTAAAAGGGCAAGGAATCAAAATGAGGTATTCTGACTCACAAAAATATGCAGTGGCAATCTGTAAACTTACTGTGGTTCCTCAATTGTTTTTACACTTAAGCACCTCTATTTTGCAATTTTTCTGCTATAGTCTTCATTGGAAGACTCAAATTGCTAAAACAGATGGAAGAATTCTAGTTTGTTTTTGCCATTAAGAGTTTGTAGTAAATATATGTGGATGCATAAGTATCCTATTTATCATGGCATTATTTTTTCTTATAATAAATTGAAGGCAGCAAGGTCAAAATTTTCAAAAACAAATGCTATCATCTAGGCTCCTATATTTATAGTTGGGCATCTAAGTAAGAGGCCTGGTTCCCACAAGTGCTATCCCCTCAACAGTAGAAAATGATATTTAGGTGCAGTATTACCAACTCCAACCTTTCAAAGATTATCTCTTGCCTCAAGAAATTATGAGATTTGCTTTAGAATCTTGAGATCTTAAATATAACTTTTAGCTCCTTTTATTTGTTCTCTGGTGTTGGAAACTTTAGAGTTCCCATTGGCATGAAACTCCACTGCATTGAGGGCTGGAAACTTACCTTAAAAAAAAAGAACAAAAAAACCCCCACAAACCTGAGGAGCTGGAGTTATGAAAACACCATCAAATATTGCAAAGGCTTGCAATATCACAAGGATTGAGAACACTAGGTAGGTGCCTAAAAATAAATTTAGAATCTAACTTTGGGCACTTGAGGTGAAATCCTGTCCCCATTGACGTCAGCAGCAAAACTCCCATTGACTTCAATGGGGCAAGGATTTCACCTCAAGTGCCCAAAGTTAGATTCTAAATTTATTTTAAATAGATTTATAGGCACCTTTATAGGGTCAACCAGGCAAGAGAAAAAAAATGGAGTAAGAGTTTGTATGTTCTTCAAAAGTCTTCAGATTTTCTCAAGGGAAGATTAACTTCTGTGGATGTGTTCTAATGCACACCTCTGTCATGACAATGGATTATAGCTATTCAGGCTTTATCATGAAAATGAGAGCAAAAATATGCTAATAAAGTACAAAATCAAACATTAAAATAATTCTTACTGGAAGAATTCCTTATTAAAACAATCCCCAAAACAAGATTAACATTTATAAAGAAATATGTAAAGCTATTATCTATTTTTGTACCAAAAACTCAATTTCCAAACTGCCATCTTAGAACTAGAAAGCTCTGTGATCCCTTGGGGTTTTGGTTTTTAAGCTTGATGATTTTCTGTTAAAAGGTTTCTTTTTCTAAAAGCAGAATTTTTGATGGTAAAAACATTATGGTTCAGTGCTAATTCATTTTACTAATTAATATCAGGCAACAATTATTTATTCATTGCACAGCTTTATATGTACAATACAGCTTCTGTAGCACCACCTCCATTTTTGTGTAGAATAATTTTCCTATTGAGTAGGTATTACCCAAAGTGTGTTTTGCATATTTCTAGTGAAAAACTAATTAGGACTTTCAGCTTATCAGTCAGCAAGTTTTTCTTCTGCATTTAGTCTTTGACCATGTTGGTCTCATTCAGGAAAGCTCCCCGCGAATAGTGAGACAACTACATACCTTTCACATGTTCCTTGTTTTGAGACATCCCTCATTTTTGTCCAAAAGTTACTTATATTCCACACAAATATAGTGCTCCCTCACTTCTATTGTTAAAAATTTCATGCATCAGAAGTTAAGAATCATTAATTGAGGTTACCAAAAGTTGAAGAAGGGAATCCTACAGTCTAAGCATCTTTCTGCATGAATAATTATGGTGTATACCTCATTGCAATACTTTGTCGTCACACTCTGCATCTCACATTATGACTTTTTCAATAAAAATGTATAGACAGCTTGTTCTCGCTAGGTATGTCTACACTGCAATCATGGGGTGCAATTGCTGCTTGTGTAGACATACCCAAGATAGCTTTAACCTAGCTAGCTCTGGTCAGGTACCAGAGCAGGAATGCCCGGAACAATGGGTAATTATTTGGACAGGCCACCTGCACTGAGACCCATGCTGCCACAGCTTTGCTGTTCCAGTACCTGAGGTAGCTAGATTAAAGCTAGCTCAAGTAGGTCGATGGGAGTTGCAATCACATACTGCATTGTAATGCTGCATTGTAGACATACCCTCTGGCCCTCATTCAGCAAAGCTGAAGGACTTGGGGCTTAACCACGCACTTAATGTGCTTTAGGACTTTAGGAATCCTGCTGTGATTCAAGTCAATGGGAAAACACACATTCATTTTAATGGTGCAGGACCAAGCCCTTAGTGAATTGGGGGTCTATGCTTATTTATAGACAGAGACCTTGCAAAAATGAATGCATTCAAATGTAAGTTTAAGCAGCACCTTCTGATTTATTTGCTTTTCATGTTAGGTGGGGGTTTCACATCTTGATACTTTCTTGTATATCATTTCATTGTATGGTCCAGGCAAAGATTTTTGTCATGTAGTGCTGCAAATAAAAAAGACAAACATCTACTTATTTGAAAACATTATTTACAGTGTAAAATACAGGCTCAGAATTTGTCAGTTCATTACATGATTGCTTTTACTATTGCTGTGTATATTAAATAAAATTCTTTAGTTCCTCAATTTATTAACAGGTCATTATGTTAAATCTGTAGGCACTCATTAACAAATTTTGAAAGCCAAAATATATATTTACCATACAATATAATAATAGTCAGTAATTAAGGTAATCAAAGTCTATTAAGTCTTAATTTAAGTGTTTTGTTTCCTCAATAGCAGTCTCAATTTTTATTTTAAGTAAGCAATATAAGTGTCTCAATTTCCCTCTGATGTTCATGATCAAAGGTAAACGATAGTAAAAATATTGTGTGTTCATCTTACAAATGTTTATGCTATTGACTTCAGGTGCAATTTAAGGACCTAATACTACAATCCCTTCTCAAGCAAAGTTCCCATTGATTCCCAAGGAGTTTTGTCATGACATGTAGGACTGGGCACAAATTGAGTAGTAGTTTATTCTATTGCTCACATTTATTCCGAAACTTAATGTTCAGTTTAATAACACTTTATATATGGACACAAAGTTCTTGAAAGTTTGGTCTATGAATATAGTTGCATATAGACGTGACTGTGCATGCAAGATTTGTTGTAATATGGTTTGAACAGCAGCTTCATATTCAACAGCAACAAAGAATTACCAGCTGTTTGCTCCTATATGCTTATATATTGTAGGGGCAAATTAAGTGTCTATTTTTGAACATTTTGTCCTGTATTTCCATGCATAGTGTTTAAGTGCTATCCTCCTCCCCAGCATAGGCATGATTCCTCTTATAACCAATGGAAGTAGTGAAGTGGGAAGGTAGGTGCAGGGAGTGTGTACCACTTGGCATATCATAGAGCTGTGCTAGGGACTTCCTCTACCCAAGCACATGCAAGTTTAGGAGAGGGCTGGTTAATCTGTGACTAAGTGGAGTCACTGACAAACTCTACTGTGAGGTGGGGTCAGCAGCCATGGAAGCTACTGAAACCCTGCAGCTGTAGTAACAGCAACTCTGCTATCACTCCAATCAGTGGTGGTAGACTATTGATACCTCTCCACATTTTTAAAATACATCTGTAAACCATTCTAGAGCAATGCATTATACCTTTGTCCCCAAGAAATCATTAGTCGGAAAGATTCCCTGGCACAATCCATTAGTTCATCAAGGAATAAAAGTCTACAAAGTAGACAACGACCTGAGTGCTGGTCATCTCCACAAGATTTCTTATGTTCTTTGGGCACAGACTTCACAGAAATTCTCTCTTATGGTGACTCAGATGCTTATACTGCAGGAAAACAGAAATCATTGCACTCTCTCTGCACATCAACAGGACTTGTATAGAGAGTGCCTGCTATGTCCTAAGCCTTTTTTTTTTAATTTTCCCATTCACAGCATCACTCTGAGTCACAATGAGAATTTGGATTCTTCTCAGACACTTAGCAAAAACATAAAACTTAGCCTTGAAAATGGTAAGTGCACAGAATGAAGGAAACCACAAATGAAGTGAGTCAGAGCCACTCACACTTTACTCCCCCACAGACTTTGCAGGTCCTTCTGCTTCATGTGCCAAGTCTTTGAAAAACCTTAGGTTTCACTGTCCCTGAAATTCAGCCTCTCTATTGAAATCTTGTATTGCTGGTAGCTCTTCAAACAACAGTGAAAAGCGGCAATTATTGCTTTTCTTACAGATTCCCCACAAGCAATTAGAAATTAATAATATGGCAGTGATAACTGACTGTATATAACAAAAGGTAACAGCACGTTCTTCCAATATACTTAGCCACAAAGCAACAAAAGATTTTAGTCCATTTGAAACTCTCTGCTTCTTTGTTCATCTCAGGATAGGACTGGAGGCCATGAAAACATCACTACAGATACCCAGCTATAAATAATACCTATAGAATAATAAAAGGGAATTTGAATGTATCTCTAAGTACTGTGCTAACAAACTTGATTATACTGAACACACTATCCATTTTGTCAGATGGTTTCTTTCTGCATTTTTGTAGCATTATAAGGTCTGTTATTATTTGAGCTAATTTGACGAGTCCATGAGGATGAAGGATTGACATATGAACAAAAGTTAAAATGCCTCTTTTTAAAAATGTATATTACAGAAGCCAACTCACCAGGGCTCGCAGTTGGCTGAGGCTCACCTTATAGAAGCAGCATTCACCTGTTGCTTTTCTGCAGGATTTCTGGAGCTTGCAGCTGGTAGGTCTGAATACATCAAAATGTACTGGTTGGCCTGTGTTCAGCATCAGGTGTTATATAAAAGAAACGGGGTAGAGCTGAGCAACTTGCCTTCTCACCTACCAGCAGCTGGGTCTACCTTCTTCTCCAGTGGCCTCTTAATCTCCTCCCCACACCAACAGCTGATGGAATACCAGGCAGAGCAGAAAGAGGACAACAACAAGTATCATCATTGGAGTTGGCAGCAACAGTAGGGAAGGAAGCAATTTTGGAGGCCAAGGTGATCCTATAGCCTGCCTACTTCTCCCATATCATGGTTGGCACAACAGCCAATGTGCACACATCAGGATACCACGAAGTCAGGGTCAGGCACCAAGTTGCAGGCAGCAGGCAAATAGAGTTGGGATTGAGATGGGTCAGGCACCAGCTTATAGACAGCAAGCAAATAGAAAAGTGATAGATAAACCAGTCTAGGGTCAACAACAAGGCAAGGTCTGGAGTAAAAGCAAGCAAGTAGACAGCATTGTTGCTCAGACAGCTCCCGATGATGGCTTCCTGGTTTATATAACAGCATAAGACAATCACTGGGCTGTGAAGGGCTGCCACTCAGGCCCTGCTGGGTAGTACTTCCTGTAGAGCCTAGCTTCACAGGGTCCTGCAGCAAAAAAACTAGCCTATGCTTCCAGTGGTGAAGTGTCAGCAGCCCAAAACCCCCTGTAGTCCCAGGTTTGAGCTCTGCAGGGTCTTATGCGGGCATGGAGACCTGGCTGTGGAACTTTAGCTAGCCTCATCCCCCTCACCCTTACACACCAGTGTGGTGATTTGCCCAGACCATTGTTAGGGTGGAGGGAAGAGTGATCAGAGCACAAGTTCAGAAGGTTGCAGGGTAGGTACAAGATTCAGGGGCCAAAAGCAACCAAACCAGTCACTGGCCAGCTGTAGTACCTTGAATTCACAGTTATGCCTTTCTGCAAGTTGGGTCACTGAAGCAGAGGCCAGATGAGGGTAGCTGCAAGGAATAGCAGGAGTCAGGTTGGTCCCTCACACATCCCGCTAGCTGACTCAGAAGTATATTTTGTTATTCAAGGCTATCCCACTGGATCAGCAGTGCTGGGTATGGGGTCCCTCAGCAGTAACAGGATTCATGATGCAGAATAGTCGGCAGAGGAGGGAAAGGGCAGCAGCAAGATGGACATGCAGAGAGCAGCATCAGTGGGAATGCAATATGGGCCTGGGCTAGCGCCACAAGCAAGTTGGAGCTGAGAGCAACAGGAAAAGGAGAGCACCACCAAGGGTAATAGGTAGAGTGAAAGGGGACCCTACTTCTTATCAGGAGAATAAGCCCTTCACATTGTGCAATGATTGGGAACTAAGATTAGGTGACAGACCTAATGGCTATGCTCTGCATGAATAGTCCCTCCCTGCTTGGCACTGGTATCATCCACTAGATGCTTTATGATGTTCACATGGAGTGCAGCAGCTCCACAGGTTCCCGCCCCAGTAACATCACAGCAGGAACAATATATGGGTGTCTGTGACAGGTCATGGCCCTTGCTTCTGTTTTCTCTTATAAATGACTCTGACACCGCTTGTCTGTAAACACTACTGTGTATTTTATTTGTGTTTTTATCATCCACCATCCTTTCAGACCCATACAGCAATTCTTGTTACAGTGTTGTATGATCATAAGAGATTGCTCCATGCACAGATTGCCCTTTACCTGGCCCTACTGGTCTTCCACCCTCTCCATCTTTCTTTTCCTTCCCTTGCATGGCCTTCCTGTGCTCCTTTTCTACTCTTGCAGTTAACAGGCTAATTAGTTCCTTAGCTCTCTCCAGCCCAGGCTGATCTAGTAATTAGCTATTCCTTCCCTCAATCAGACCCTGGGGTAGGGGTTGTGGTAACTAATTGGATTTACAGTGAACAGGGGCTGGTTCAATTGCTGGTTTTGAGCATTCTGTCAGGGGTCCAAGCAGGTGCTTGACTGAGGTTTCTGCAAAAGGGAACACAAGAAACAGGATTTTTGTTCATTTTATAAATAGACGAGTTACACTAAAAAATACCTGAGACTGTTACCAATTTCTGCTCCAAATGGGAAACGACTTGTAAGGTCCCCCCAAAATCTGATCCTGCTTGGCAAAGGGGTAACAATCAGTGACCTCCTCTCTGCTCTTTCACAAGGCTGTGGAAGAGGATGGGGATAGGAACAAGTGAAAAAAAACTCAGATGTCCTAAAATTACGAAGTCCTTAGACCACTGCTTAGCAGCCTCTTTCATATCTGTGAACATGCTTTGCAAAGAGTACTCCTGATAACTCACTTTAGTTGATTGACTATGGCCAGCTCTGATGCTCATCACTGGTACTTCTGGTGGAGTAGCTTCTCTGCCTACTCTACTACTGCACCCTAAGGGATTAGAACCATAACACACAACCATCTCAGACTTGTAATTGCTCCCCAGAAGGGCCTGCTCTATTAGCTTAACCACTATGGTCAGTTCAGTCCAAGGAAATAATTTTCTAAGGGTTTGTCTATACTACAGTAGCGACAGCAGCACAGCTACAGTGCTGCAGCTGTGCTGCCATAGTTCAGATACTTCCTACGTTGACAGAAGGGATTTTCCCACTGATGTAGTTAATCCACTTTTCTGAGAGGTCATAGCCAGGTTCATGGAAGAATTCTTCCTTTGGCCTAGCTGCGTCTACAGTGGGGCTCTGGTCAGCATAACCATCTCACACAGGGCACAAAATTTTTCACAGCCCAAAGCGATGTAGTTTTTACCGATCTAATTTTTAGGTATAGGGCTGGTCTACACTAGGAATTTACTTTGGTATAGCTGCGTCTCTCAGGGGTGAGAAAAATCCATACCCCTGAGAGATGTAGTTATACCAACCTAACCCCTGGTGTAGACAGCACTAGGTCGATGGAAGAATTCCGTCTTCGCCGACAGGAGATGATGTCCCATTGGCAAAAGTAGTGTCTACACCGAAGCGCTACAGCACACTGTAGCATGTTAAATGCAGATATTCGGCTAGAGCAGGCCTGAGACCAGAATTACAAGGAAAGAGGAGAAATACGTTTGGCTATTTTCAACTTGTAAGTTTAAAATCTTACTGTAATATGAAAGAACTACAATGTTTCTCAGTAAGTTATTTAAGCAATGAATAAAACAAAAAAGCACCTGCTCAGGGTCAGTGCTATAGAAACCTGCAATGAGCCCAGACATTTAAATAAGTAATTTTATCACTTCTGCCTTACATTCATGTGCACAAAAATAGCAGGGACAACAGCAGCAATGCCATAAAAGTAGCATTTACAGGAGAAACTAGAATGTATTGGAAGGGTTTGACTCAGCGTGTTTGTTAATTTCATGATATAATTTCATTTAACTATAGTATTGTTCTGGTGTCTTTTTAAAATACATTTTCTTGTTAAATATTAAATCACTAAATAAAATGAGAGAAAATACCCAAAAGACACCAGAACAATACTACTATAGTTAAATGATATATAAATAACTGTTTATGCTATTTGCCTTCCTTCTAGAGATAGCTGGTAACTTATTCAAGGGTAATATGAGTCATTTCTCTTCCATACAGATTAGCCTCACAAAAAGATTAAATAGTTATGTATTCTCGTTAGGCACAGTAATCTTTGGGCTCATTTACAGAGTCATGAGTGTGCTCATGATAGTTCAAGCACTTCCAAACATACATACGCCACACATTATTTTGGATTCCTAAACATTCTATTAACCACCTGTAGATTGGAGCTGAATAATCTGAAAAGGGAAAGAAGAACAAAGGCTGAACTGGAATCTAGCATTATTTGCATGCCGGGAAAAAGACACATTCTTGGGGGTTTGATAAAAGCATGTAGGTATAGGGAATATAGCAAAACATTTGAAGCAAGCAGAAAGAAAAGAGAGTTTTCAAAAGTAACATTTTTAACCAGTAAATTTAGTCAAGCATGGATTAAGATTAAATGGAAAAGAGACCCACGCAAATTTCAGGGCCAAGATTTCCTTCCAGATTGTTCCTTAATCATCCTACAACCGGAGTCTTCCTTATTGTCCCCATTTATGAACTCCATTTCCCCTTTTTTAGCCCACTTGTCTCTTCCCGCAATCTCTTGCCTGCTCGGGCTCTCGTCTTGATTTCTCACTGATGTACTAATGTGTTGTGTCATCTTAGACTATCAAACTTGATTACAAACATTTGTGTTGTAAAAAGCAAAAGAAATAGTATTTGTCAATTCACCTCATACAAGTATTGTAGTGCAAGCTCTTAATCATTAAAGTTGAACTTACAAAGGTAGAATTATGTAAAAAAAAAACTGCATTCAAAAATAAAACAATGTGAAACGTTAGAGCCTACCAGTCCACTCAGTCCTACCTCTTGTTCAGCCAGTCACTCAGACAAACAAGTTTGTTTACATTTGCAGAGATAATGCTATCCGCTTCTTGTTTACAATGTCACCCAAAGGTGAGAACAGGCATTCGCATGGCACTGTTGTAGCCAGTGTTGCAAGATATTTATGTGCCAGATGCGCTAAAGATTCATATGTCCCTTCTAGAGCTGTCAAGCGTTTAAAAAAATTAATCGCAATTAATTGTGCGATTAAAAAAATTAATCATGATTAATTGTGAAATTAATCATGCTGTTAAACAATAATAGAATACTATATATTTAAGGATTTGGGGATGTTTTCTACATTTTCAAATATATTGCTTTCAATTACAACACAGAATACAAAGTGTACAGTTCTCACTTTATATTTATTTTTATTATAAATATTTGCACTGTAAAGTTGACTTTACAAATGCAGAATTATGTACAAAAAACTGCATTAAAAATAAAACAATGTAAAACTTTAGAGCCTACAAGTCCACTCAGTCCTACTTCTTGTTCAGTCAATCACTCAGACAAACTAGTTTGTTTACATTTGCAGGAGATAACACTTCTTGTTTACAAAGTCACCTGAAAGTGAGAACAGGCATTCTCATGGCAAGATATTTACGTGCCAGATGTGCTAAAGATTCATATGCCCCTTCATTCTTCGGCCAACTATTCCAGAGGACATGTGCCAATGCTGATGATGGGTTCTGCTCGATAACGATCCAAAGCAGTGCAGACCGACGCATGTTCACTTTCATCATCTGAGTCAGATCACCAGCAGAAGGTTGATTTTCTTTTTTGATGGTTTGGCTTCTGTAGTTTCCGCACCAGAGTGTTGCTCTTTTAAGACTTCTGAAAGCATGCTCCACACCTCGTCCCTCTCAGATTTTGGAAGGCACTTCAGATTCTTAAACCTTGGGTTGAGTGCTGTAGCTATCTTTAGAAATCTCACATTGGTACCTTCTTTGCTTTTTGTCAAATCTGCAGTGAAAGTATTCTTAAAATGAATAACATGTTCTGGGTCATCATCTGAGACTGCTATATTATGAAATATATGGCAGAATGAGGGTAAAACAGAGCAGGAAACATACAATTCTCCCCCAAGGAGTTCAGTCACAAATTTAATTAACACATTATTTTTTTAACGAGCAACATCAGCAGGGAAGCATGTCCTCTGGAATGGTAGCTAAAGCATGAAGGGGCATCTGAATGTTTAGCATACCTGGCATGTAAATACCTTACAATGCCAGCTACAAAAGTGCCATGCAAAAGCCTGTTCTCACTTTCAGGTAACATTGTAAATAAGAAGCCAGCAGCATTATCTCCCATAAATGTAAACAAACTTCTTTGTCTTAGCGATTGGCTGAACAAGAAGTCAGACTGAGACGACTTGTAGGCTCTAAAGTTTGACATTATTTTGTTTTTGAGTGCAGTTATGTAACAAAAAAAATTAACATTTGTAAGTTGCACTTTCACGATAAAGAGATTGCATTATATTTCTTGTCTGACATGAACTGAAAAATACTGTATCTTTTATCATTTTACAGTGCAAATATGCGTAATAAAAATAATATAAAGTGAGCACTGTACACTTTGTATTCTGTGTTGTATTTTAAATCAATATATTTGAAAATGTAGAAAAACAACCAAAAATAGTTAATAGATTTCATTTGGTATTCTATTGTTCAACAGTGTGATTAAAACTGTGATTAATTTTTTAATAGTGATTAATTTTTTTGAGTTAATCGCGTGAGTTAACTTCGATTAATCGACACCCCTAATAATTTCTGAAGGTTAATATAAACATCCAAAATTCAGATACTATTCTGGGGCTCATCTGAGTTTCTGGAGCATATACACACATACATCTGTAGTAGAGACAGGAATAAAACCTAGATCTCCCAAATACCAGGCTCCGTCTCTAAGTACAAGGCCAGCCTCTCTTTCCTACAGACACATACATACACATACAACATTCAGAAACCTGATACTTTCTACTTTCTCTTCATGAATTATAATCATCCAGATGTTCAAATTCATCTATCCAGAAACTTCCTCTTTAGAGAGGGTAACTGCTCAACTGATTACTTAGCAAGGTGAGGTTTTTTGTTCATTTGTTTTTTCTCTCTCTCCTGTTTAATTTATTCATTGACCTAAATACAAATGGTCTCCAGAGCTTGTGTTTGTGATAAACAGTGTTTCTCCAAAGAAAACAGTGGACACTCCTGAGAACCCAGCCTGGAGTGGCCCTAGCCGTTTTGCTAGCAAATGCAAAAAACATGCCCCGCCCCATGACTAAGCAAAAAAAGAAAACCTGGAGTGGAAGGAGGGAAAAAAGCCAAGTGGCACAGCAGTTTCTGTATCCTAGAAGTTGGTGCCCAAGTGACTAACTGCTCCCCCACCCCTTAAATCAGCCCTGAGCTCAGTTCTCTTATGATTACATTTCCTTTGCTTCCTTTTCATTAAAATGTATACCACATCGCTCTTTTATGTGCTATAATACAGTGTATTAAGAATATTCTTTGCAGATAAAAAGTATTATTTTCTAATCAAAGCAAGTTGAGGAATGATGTTGTGAGGGGTTCCCCAGGGTGCAACCTGGAACTGGGATACTGCTGAGCCCCATCTTACCAACCTGGGATTCCTCTCACACTGTGATGCTGTGACAAGCTACAAACCTCTCCAGGTCCTGCACTTACACAGCCATCCATAGGCTGTACATCCATGTAGCATCCATGAACCAACAATAGAGAGGCTCCAGCCAATCCCCCCAGATCCCCAACCTAGGACCTAAGGGCTGTACCACCTTGCCCTGATCAAAAGCCTGACCAGTGTAAGTACCCAGTCCACCTCTCCCTCAATGTGGAGAGGAGATGCACCAGCTCTTATTCCTGAGCAGATTTTCCAAGCACTACAAGCCAAAATGCACTGTTTTAGGTAAAATAAAAAGCAGATTTATTAACTATAGACAGATAGATTTGAAGTGATTATAAGCAATAAGTGTACAGCTCAAAGTTGGTTACTTAAGAAATAAAACAAATTCACAGTCTTAGTTCTATAAACTAAACAGGATTTCAATCAAGCAGTGTCTTACCCTGATAGATGGTAGAGTCTCGTAATACACAGGCTGGGATTCTCCTTCCCAGCCTGGGACCACCTCCCAACAAGTTCAGTCTTTGTTCTCTAGATGTGTTTCCAGATGCTGAGTTGTGGGGGGAGTGAGGCCAAATGATGATGTTACTTCCCCCTTTTATAGCTTCTTCCAGCTTGCTGGAAACATGTATGTTTGTGATGTGGCTCAAGCAGTATCCATTGTCTATGTGCTCCCTCTGAGAAGTCTTCAATGGATACAAATCCTGTGATAGTCCTTGGTAGTGTGGATTCCCCTTAATGGGCCATCCACGCTGTCTGGCTACTCTGTTGTTGTACCTGAAAGGCTGGTTGTGGGTGTTTCAATTTCACAACATATTTCAGTAACACACAAATAGCAAAACTTCATAATTTCACATATAATTATAGCACCTACAATCCAGCAGGATACTGATGTTCAACAGACCAAGACTTTTGAAATGATATGCCACAAGGTATACTTTGTACAAAACATATTATTTATGACAGTGGTAAATATGGGGGTGTCAGGGTGTTGCTTTGGGGTACAGAGTGTCACAGACATAAAGCCAATAATCCTATACCTTGAGTTTTACTCATCATGGTATACTTACTGTATACACACGCACAGCTAGCAGCGCACCGCAGGGATCATGGATTCTTCTACTGCACCTCATCTGCTTTTTTAAATAGGACACAAGGATATTCCTCCCTCCCTGGCCATAGGAAAGCCAAGGAGAGAGCATTGTGTCAGGCAGAGTCACACTTTATGTTAAGATTCCATTAATACAGATCTTATACAGGGTCAATAAATGATTGATAGATTTTTTAATAAATGGTTAATTGATTGTTTATAGAGTCAAAGAGGTCAATAGACCACTTATGACTATAGCTTATACACATCAATAACATCATCTAGTGATGTGCTTGTAACCATTTATAGCACCTACTACTCGTCTGCAACATACTCAAAATGTGCATAAATCGTTTATTAACCTTTTATAAAACATTTATAAAGGGATCCTTAATATAAACTGACTGAAGATTTAAACATGTAGAATTAATTTCCTTAGTATTAAAACTCTTTAATCTCAGCTTGATCATTTAACATTTTTTATTGAAATGTGACAAACCCAAGCTGCCATTTATTCCCATAACGTGAATGTGAACAAAAGAGAATTTTGGACAAATAATATTATTTCTAGATCAGTTTCCACATAATCCAGCTGATTTTTTGTGCATATGTCAGGGTTCCCATTAGTCCTTCTGGTCAGGTGCCAACTAGGTTAATTGAACTGATTAACCCCTTACAGGTAAAATGATTCTGTACCTCTGTCTGTACCGCTGGCCGGGAGGGATTTTATGTTACTGCATCCATAAAGGTTGTTACCGTTCCCTTTATATTTATGACAGCATACATGCCCATGATCTTTTCACACTGAACTGGAAAGCAAAACATTGTTCTGAAGAATACCTACAGTGGGCAATTGGCTAAGGATATATATTATAAACTTACAATTTAAATAAGCTCTTTGAGACAGGAACCATGATGTTGTTCTGTGTTTGTACAGTGTGTAGTACATTGGCATTCTGGTTCATGATGGGGACTCCTAGGCACTATCACAGTACAAAAAAATAATAAACAGATAAGTAGTTAGTTCTGTCTTTTACTATTGAAACTGTATTCCTTGGAAAATATAGCACTATAAAAATAGACAAATAAAATAGCTTTGGTTCTCTGCTCTAAAGATCTTTATATCATTATTTCATGCCAGTAGCTGCTAGGTTATATCATTTTGAATACTGATTACTAGTACCTGATTTATCTGACCCACAGAAGAGTGAAGTCACACATGCACAATATAATGATCCTACATGGAGCTAGGCAGGGTCATTGAATATTCTTTGCAGTAAAGCTTGAGTAATTGATCATTGCATAATCTGTGTTTGTCCTTTACTGAAATATGCAATCAAGAGGCCCGATCCTGCAAGTTACTGAAATCAGGCTGTCTTGTGAGATTTCCAGTGCTTCCTGATCCAAGAGGAGCCAAAAGTTCAGTGAACGCAACCTATCTGAGGGGGTTTGTCTGGATTAGGGAAAGAGGTTATGGTTATGTCAATTAATTTACTTTTATGTCATGTAACTAACACATCCTAGCTAACCCTGACCTTTTCCCTGGCGTAGATGCAGGTTAACACCTTTTATCTTGATTTAGTTGGTCAAGATTAATTCTAAACTTCCCCTAAAAGATGACCTCGATTAACTAAATTGAGATGAAAAGTCTGTGTTTGTGTCTACACTAGGGAAAATGTCAGGGTAATTTTCATATGCTAGCTAGCCCTAATATCTATTCCTAATCTAGACAAAACCATGGAGTTTCAGTTCTTTTTTCAGTGCTGACCAAATCTCCTCCTTGCCTCAATACCTCTAGCTAAAAATGGGGATAATGATACTTACTCTCCTTTGCAAAGCATTATAAGAAGCAGGGATGACAATATTTGCATAAGAGCCAAGTATAATCATTTTATTATAGAAATATTCAAACTGCGGTTCCCTGAGCAGTAGCTGGTGGTCCACAGAGAGCTGGCTATTCATCTGCTGCTGACTCTCTTTGTTTCCAGCTGCTACATCACATTAAAAGACAGCTAAAATAATTCAGTAAATACATTCCAAACATTATTTTTCCATATGAACAATCACTGTTGTTCCACAAAATTTTATGCTATATAGAATGGGATGGGGAGATGCCCATGAGACAATCTCTCTATTAAATTGAAGTCCATGCTTGGATAAAATGGAAGAATGTTTGTATTAAAATAAATAATCTGATTAAAATAGCCAACAAAACGTTTTAATGAAGTTTGCCAATGTGTACATAAAATAAGGACAAATCATACCAATACTAAATAAAAACAATCAACTAAATGCAGGACAAAATGAATGGGCCCTATATTATGTCCTGGACTCACCAAATTTGGGCTTTGGTGGACCACCAAAGGGAATGCATTCAAAGATGGAGCCCTTCAAATAACAAAGCCCTGCAATCAGCTTTGGATAATATTACTTGAGGAACTGACAGCAAGGACATGCCAGCTGGCCTTTACTGTTGCCACATAAAATAAGGAGAGAAGAGGGGTTTGTATACCATGGAGAGCTTTCAAGATAGCATCCGAGAGAAAGAAATATGTATGTTGTGTATGGGGAGGTGGGTGAATGTTGGGGGTTTTTTTTGCTTTTTTTCAGTTACACTGACATAGGCCACAATTGCTCTGGGACCAAATCAGGACAAAATATGCTCTGAAAATAAGGACTTTTTTTTCATATTCTTCCCACCCCCAGTTACATTATAGTGGAGCAGTAGCTCTGATGTAGTTAAGATTGAGACTAGTTTACTCTAATGCTTTTACATGTGTTCTAATAACTTGGGGTTTTATGATCACTCTGTGAAAAAACAGGAAATAATGCACAATGACATCAATTGTCATAAACAATCCAGTTATAACATTCTTGGTAGCCCCAAGTGAGACACTCAAAAAATCAAATTAACACAACTGCCAGGATATGCTGAAGACCATTAAACAGAACAAACTGTAATTTGAGTAGTTGGAAGTATAAAATTATGAACAAGGAATCTATTAATTCAATAGTAAAAGTTAAAGATCAGTTGAGTGAGTATGAGATTCAAGAGACAAAGAAGATATAATATTTCATTTGATAGAAGCCTGGAAGGCCAAATTCTGATTAGCATGCACCCATGTAAATCAAGTGTAATTCCACTGACATCAATTGTGTTACACTGGTGTAAAACAAGTGTCAGTGTAATGAGAATCAGTCTCATAAAATGTAAGTATGTTTTTTTCAGGACTATGTGTATCAATTGACTGAATACGTTCAAATATTCTACACACTAATCTCTTTTGGAAAAATTAAACCGTGGTTTTACAGGTAGTCTCTTAGTCTACGTCTACGCCACATGTACATGAAGCTACATGCTGCAGTTATAAGTGTCCACACTGCAGAGTGTAGCTACACAGCTCAGTGAAAGACTCTGGCAGTGGGAGAGATGGCAGGGAAAAGCTTCAGCAGCTCACCACTGCAGGACACTTTTCCTGCTGCCTCTTGGCTGCCAGAGTCTTCCCTTGTGGCAGGAGAAGGCTCTGGCAGATGGAAGCTGGTAGAGCCTTTCCCCACTGCTGGAGCAGGGAAGGGCTCCAGCAGCAGGGAGCTGGTAGCACCTGTCCATGCAGCTGCTTCCCCATGGACAGAGCCTTCCCCTGCTCTTTCCCTGTAGGGGTTTCTGTGTTCTACTTGCCTATGCCACGTCTCACCTGCTACATTGCTATGTATACCCTTGCTAGGGGGGCTACACAGGTACGTACACTGCACACCACTAAAAGTGATATGTGGTGTAGATGTAGTCTTAAAGGAATTGGTACAGGAAGTTAAAATTTAAATAGTGTTTAAAAGTTAAAACGAAAAATATCCCTCATTTCTTTTCCAAGTCAACACAGAGATTAGTGAATTTAAATTGTGGATAATAAATGAGTAGCATGTTGGTGATATTGCCCTGCTAGAGGAAGCTTTAGCAGGGATGCGCTGAATCAGCATGTCTCATTGCTGCCCTAGGCCAGTATTCTCTCTAGCCAGCAACACCTATTTTGAGCAGCTGTGCTGACTGGCTGAAGGAAGAATGAGGATGGCTGAAACTGTTGCAACCCTCCCCCAGGTAGGCTTTCCACCAAGGGATGCTCTGTGGCAAGCTCTGTGCTAATTTCTGCTGACCCTGAATGAATTGGAGCCATTAAATTTTAGAAAGGCTAGAGCAGGGGTAGGCAACCTATGGCACGTGTGCCAAAGGCGGCACGCAAGCTGATTTTCAGTGGCACTCACACTGCCCGGGTCCTGGCCACCGGTCCAGGGAGCTCTGCATTTTAATTTAATTTTAAATGAAGCTTCGTAAACATTTTAAAAACCTTATTTACTTTACATATAACAATGGTTTAGTTATATATTATAGACTTATAGAAAGAGACCTTCTAAAAATATTAAAATGTATTACTGGCACACGAAACCTTAAATCAGAGTGAATAAATGAAGACTCGGCACACCACTTCTGAAAGGTTGCTGACCCCTGGGCTAGAGAGAGAAAAATGGATGAAGGGGAAAACTGCTGATCATATAAAATATTGGAGAGCTTTTGCAAATTATATTGTGTCTTACCCTAATGAAACAGCTGCAACATTTTTCTCCTCTATATCCTTAGGCAATAGATAACTTGATAAGAAACTAGTATAATTTTCAAAATGTACCACTGTTAATATGAGTGCATTTTATTCGGAGATGCACCTAACTAGTAGGGAATTTCAGAAGAATCTATTTTCCATATTATCTTTCATAAAGCATTTCCCATTCTGTATATAATGGAGTTTCTGCAAAACTGGAATTTTTTTGCAGAAAAACATCAATTTTGCAAACAAAAATTGATTTTCTGTCAGGCAAATTGAGGGAAAATATTTAGTTTTAAGTAAGTTTGACCCAAATCAAAATATTTTGGTTTGTTGAACTGACCTAAAACATTTCATTATGAGACAGTTCAACATTAAACTGCATTTTCCTATGATGGCATATCACCTCCGATGTCCCCATTCTCTCTTTTGGACCTGGCTTCCTGGCCAGACTACATCCCCATGCTGCCATGCAGTGTCCCTTCTCACTGAGTAATGTGGTACATCATGGAAATCACAAGGCTGTGGTTGAATCCTTGGTAAAGTCCTGGGCAAAAACAAAACAACATAAAATGAAAAATAATGCATAAAATTAAATAAAACAAAAAACTCACCCTGCAGCTGCCGCAGCTGCCGCTCCAGAGGCTCCTGTCCCAGCTCCCTACTCCAAGTGTTGAATCCTGATGCACAGGGTCGCAGCACCGCTCAGGATGGACCCAGCTGCCCCTCTATCATGATGACAGAGGGGGGCCAAATTTGAGTGAGTGATGCTCAGACCTATGCCACTCACTCAAATTTGAGCCAGTTGCCCCCCATCATGATGAAGCCAGGCCAACCCAAATGGTACTGCTAGTGCCAGGTCACTTTGCCCGGAATGCAGAACTGGGTCCAGTCCCAAAGAATAGGAGATGCCACTGCAGGGTGAGTGTGGGGTTAACTCCGTCTGCAACCCCATCCCCCATTCCCTGGGGGCAGGATTTGGACCCCTCTTGGGGGAAGTACCCAAACCCCTCCCCCAGGATCACCCACTCCCCCAGGGAAAGAGGCGATGCCCCTGAATAAATAAAATAGATAAAACATAACACAACATTCTTTAAAAAATCAAATGAAAAATTATAAAAAAATAAAAAGAATTTCACGGGGCTCTGCTCATGGGAAATATAGTCCAGCCATGCAGCCTGGATCATAGGGGAGACTGGGGGCATTGGGCAACCTGAACTGCAGCTGCCATGAGGCAATGTGCCACAACAGGGAAGTGCAGTTTAGCATTGAACTGACTCCAAACAAAATTTTGACATTTCTGAATTGACATTTTGGAGCATTTTGTAGTATGACAATTTTTGATATTTCAACTTTTCATCCTGACTCAGGACAAAAAACAGATGTTGAAATATCAGAATTTCCTAGGGATGGAAATTCTAATTTTCTCTTAGTTAATAAGACCAACTATAAAAGTGTCATTTTATTGGATAAGGATAGCACAATGATTTTTGCATGACAGTTGAAGTGAGATGAATGGTCTGTCCACTTGAACATATCTGAAGGGAGCAGAAAGAGGCTGCAATGAAGAAATTATTCTCCAAGGCTATCTGCAGCGAACTGAGGTAGGGCAGTGGAGACCTTGTGTTAATGACAGATAAGGGGAAGAGAAATAAAAACGTAAGGAACTCTCTGGACACATGATATCTTGGATAATCCCTTTGTTCCTTTCTGTTGTATATTATAGTTAATTGTAGGCTCAGTTACAGTGTTTGAAAAATCATTAGAGAGAAGGAAAACCTCACACACTGTACATGCCTTACCAGAGGGATCGCTTCAGAGCACTTACATGTAGTTGCCAAGACTGCAATTGATTGCCCAGTAGAGTCTCTTTCCATTAAATCTGTTGCTGTATCCTGTCTGAAAGCATGGAACTTGTATCAGAGCTTTATAAAATAAAGATAATCTCCCTTGACAATCCCTGAGTCCGAAGCTTTGTTTCTTCTCCATTATTGCCTTAAAAAGGAATCTGCACTAGTTTATTAGTTATGGGCCATTTAAATGCAAGAGATTCAGGTGCTATTGACACCTTCTTTCAAAATATAATGGGAAGAATAATAGGGATTCTTTATTACCAATGAGATTGAAACAAACATTTAATATAAATTCCCTGTAAGAAACCATGACGTTGCAAGCCTCTCCCAGTAGGCAAAGGATGACTATCTACAACAAGTGTTTCTACAGTATTGCATGCCAGAAAAGGATAAGAACATAGGCAAAACACTTACAGAATATGTCAGAGTAGTAGTTTGTGTCATTTAGGTAAAAGAAAAAATGCTGCCAACAGAAGAATGAAGGAATCTCATACATTATATACACCACTTACCCTTTTGGCCTATTAATGGCAAACAACTTAACACCGTAGTAGTGTTCCTGCAAAGATGAAGTTAATTGCCATCCCTCTGGTATTTTCCTCTTTTATACAGTGTAACCTTTGGGGATAGGGAGCATAATTTCCAAAACCCTATCCAAAAGATATTACTAAAGGACCCTTTAGAAATTTAGTTGAGATGCCTTTATGAAAAAATCTACTAGAGTGTAACAGGAAATTATAACTTTTCTATGGGTATTTTGTAACCTGCAGAAGGAAGATGATTCTGTATTAAATTCTATAAGGTTTGAGAGGGATTTCCATAGACCCCTATAGGTTTAATCACTAAACAAAAGGTTGTGGGAAATACCACAAAAAGAGCCTCTTTTACAGCATTTTCAATACTTGCACTTATGACTCATAGTTGGAGATGTACAGGTGTGTGGATAAAAAGGATTAAGTGCCTGATCCTTCTCCCATTTATTTCAGTAGGAACTGTGAACTTTCAGCACCTCCGAAAAATATCAAACCACTTTTAATTAAATGTAGATTTAGATGATTCTCTTTAAGCACTCTAGTTTGAAAATTTAGGCATACGGTAATAAAGCTGTTTCAAACTTCAGGAAAAGTTAAGATTGACTTCAAATTTTGAACAAAGTTTGGGTCAGTTCATCATTAATCAAATTGCTTTATTCACCATTACTCTCAGACACTCAACTCACACTTTCGGGGATTACAGGCAATTTGAATTGCCCATTTGTCTGAGAGTATTTTGGTATTACTTTAAAAATAGTATGCAAATGTATCTGTAACAACACTACCACTACCTACCAAAATGGACTTTCAAATTCTCGTGTGCACCATAATGTCCTTCACCTCACCCACTTTGTCTCTCTTATATCCTGGGACCAATATGGCTACAACAACATCACAACCAAAATGTCATGTAGGCAGATGAGAAACTGACGAGAATAGACCATTTCCAACTTTTATCACCGATCTTTTATAAGTAATTCCAGCTCTAAACAACCCATAAGGTATCTGAATTCACATATCTTAATGCTGCTGCAAATGCAACTTTCTGCATACATTCTGTGTTCGTTTCTACTTGCTGCCACCCACTCTTTAGATTTTAAGGGCCAGTATCTCTGATCAGTTAAAGCGGCTTTGTGCAAAGCAGCCTTAAACACTGGGTAACTGGCTAAGGGGGCATTCCTCCAGCATAGAAGAATCTTACAGTAACCAGGGTCACCAAAAGGGAGGCGGAGAGGGGCAAAAGCTGCCCTCCCCCGAGCTCCCAACATATTTGGTAAAATTTTATCTGTGGCTGGTAGTGGTGACTACCTCCTCAGTGACAGTGTGGTGCTGAGCCAGTGGATCTCCTCCCACTGCCCGCAGAGAATAGCAGCAGTGGAGGAGTTCAAGTTTCTACTGCTGCTGGCTGGGCCGTGTTGCCTCTCTGGGGTTCTCTGCATGCTGCCTGCAGTGGAGAGGGGATGCCAAGGAGTTGGAGCTGTCTCAGGAGGTGTCATGGGGAAGGAGGAATGCCAAGGAGCAGGCTCTCGGAATGCCAGTTCCGAGAAGAGGATGGCAGTCGCCTGGGGAATGGCATTGCCATTGCCACACCTTTTATACTGTGCAGCCTGAACAGGCCCCACCCAGTAACCCAACTCTACCGCCAACTCCTAGTAATGCCTGAGGCATGGGGTGGGGCCTGTGCAGGCTGACTCAGTCCCTGGTGTCTCAATGGAGTGAAGGGCCCAGTCCAGCTGCCAGAGGGCACTAGCTTGGAGTGGAGGGATGGCACAGAAAAGCACCAACCCTGACCAGCAAGTCAGGTTTGTGGCTCAGGATTAGATCTGGTAAGACCTGTTCCCCTTCCCCCCTTGACCCACCCAATTCCAGCCCCTAAACCCTTTCCCCCACCTTGGGGACTCTACTCCAGTCTCCTCCCTCCACCACTCACACTATTTGGTAAAATTTCAGGAAACATTCAGTAAATGTTTTAAATTTGACTCTGCCTTCCTGAGACCCCAGATGACATAGGGCCTCTAACAGCTCTGACATCACACCCTTCCCAGTCCCTGTTATGGAGAATGTGGACAGGGAAGAGCAGCTCCTTGCACTTAGCTGATCTCTAGCTGCTAGATCATCCCCAGTGGGCCATTAGCAGTGGTTTGAAATAGAGTAACCCTTCAGGCTTCTCTAATTTACACCAGAGACCGGACCAGCACCAAGCAGCCTTGGGATCAACAGAGCACAAATGTGCTTGAAACCATCTTTGGCTTCTATTGTGTCTTTTCCTTTTTGCAGAACAAACATATTATGAAGGAACCACACAGGGTGTGTGCATATCCAAATAACCATGTTTAATACCTATACACAACATGCCTCACCTAGTTATATATCTAGGTGGGCTTCTTGTTGCTTCTGGAACACTGAAGACAGTGAGAGTCAATAGAGGCTCATAAATCATTTAAAGTGATACTTCCATGTTCCTATGTAATACAGTCTCTCCCTCTGTATTTGCTCCTAGGTGAACTTGGCTGGCTGGCCTGTTTCCTAAAGTCCGCACAAAATGTAGCACTCACCACATTCTAGGTCACAAGAATAGTCAGAGATGACCAGTGTATCAAGGACAGTTTGATAACCAGCTCATCTGATATCTCCTACACTGATTTTAAGGATCCTACCCTTCTTTGGAAAAGGCAGCATAAACCATAGTGGTTTGATAGACTTAGCATTTTCATGTCCGTTTTATAAAGAATTAATGCACATCTTCTCAAAACCCTTTGAAAATAAGCTCTGGTTTTCATCAAGAAATCTATATAGCAATTCTTTTGTTGCTGATTCAAGTTGGCAGTATTGTGTCATTAGAGTTACCTCAGAGTTGAAGAAACATGTTCTTCCCCATTCTACTACTCCTTCTGAACCAAAACCATTTTTCAAGTTTTGATAATTATATGACATATATCAGCACTTTCCCTAGGAACATTCTTCACATTTGGCTACATCCACAATAGTCCTTATGTATTTGAATTTTATCCTTAAGTAATCTCTACACTATCCTTTACTGATTAGAAGAAATACTTACTTCTTTCTGTGCTACCAACTTTTTATTTCGTATGATGCCAGTCAAGAATCTATATAGCACGTCATCGTGATCATCTGTCTGTAGCTAAAAGGAATCAAAAAATCAAAAGCTAATATGCATTCAGTCAGAATACATGCTGCCCTCGATTCCACATTCAATTAATCAATTTCAGTTTGGAATGTTACTGTCTCCCATTTCAGTACAGTTACTCCATCCATATTCACATTCCTCAAGGAACAGTTTTGCAACAACGTATTTCCCCAATCTGATATAAAACTGCCTGCCACGTATCCAACTCAAGCCTAGTAACAGTCAATCATGTATCTGAAATAATAGTACAAGATATACTTTCAGATTCAGAAAAACCCATTCAAAGTCCTAAGTTTGCCAGATCCTAGTTTTTAGGTGCAAGATTCACATTCATTCTCATTAAGTTTTGCTCATCAAATGTAGATTATTCTCAAACTATGAGGATTCATCTTTCTTTCACTAGCATTTCTTTATTTTCCTTTGACCTCAAGTGTCTTGATTCTTATTCCCCAATTTTTTACTATGCCCACTGTGACGGATTCCCTCCGGGGTGCCAGCTGAAACTGGGGTATCATTGAGCCCTCTGACCCACCAGTCTGGGTGCCCTCTCACACTGTGCTGCTGTGGCAAGATGCAAAGCCATACAAGCTTGCACTTTCACCAGCATTGACCCAGGTAGGGACACACCCAGCTTCCCAACCTAGGACCTGAGAGCAGTACAATCCTGCCCTGGTCAAATCTGGTCAGTATATGGGTTTAACACCTGAATCACCTCTCCCTCAATGTGAAGAGGGCCGCCCACACTTGTGATAACCAAGCTGAGATTTTCCCCAGATACCTTAGTCAAATGCACACTGGTTTGGATTAAAACAAAAAATAAGTTTAACAACTATAAGAGGCTAGATTTTAAGTGATAGCAAACAGATCAAAGCAGATTACCTAATAAATAAACAAAACTGCAAACTGAGCTTAACATACTTCTCACCCTGAGTGATAAACGGGCTGGCAGATTCTTAAGGCACAAGTCGCTTTGGCTCTGCAGCTTGGATTTCCCAGGTTTTCATACCCGGGCTAGAAACCCTCATGATCTCATTTCCCCCTTTTATATCTTCTTCCCAGTTGCTGGAAAGCTCTTTTGCTGTGACCTAGTCAAACAGTTCCCAGTGTAGTGCTCTCTCTGAGAGGTTTCTATGGTACACAGTTCCAGGGCCGGCTCTGGCTTTTTTGCCGCCCCAGGCAAAAAAGTCTCCAGCCGTCCCCCCCCCAGTCCCCAGCGCGGCAGGGGAGGGCAGCCGGAGCCCCGGGGGGAGGGTGGCGAGCCCCGGCCGGGGCTCCGCTCTCCCCGGCGGCCAGGGGGAGGGCGGCCGGAGCCCTGGGAGGAGGGCGGAGTGCCCGGCCAGGGCTCCGCTCTCTCCGGCGGCCAGAGCGCCGGGGGGAGGGCGGCGAGCCCGGCCATGGCCCCGCTCTCCCCGGCGGCCGGAGCCGGAGCACCGCACCACGCCGCCCCCCTCCAGGTGCCGCCCCAAGCACAAGCTTGGTGGGCTGGTGCCTGGAGCCGGCCCCGCATAGTTCCTGGGGTAATCCTTGTGCACTGTGTGCTCAATAAGCCACTAACATTCATTGGCCTTTTTACTGTTGTATCTGAAAGGCTGCTTGTGCGTGTTTTCAACATGTTTCAGTAACACATACACAGCCAAACTTCCTAATTTCACATACGATGATAGCACATGCAATCCAATGATATATTAATGTCTAGCAGATCAAGACTTTTAGAATAATACGTCACAAGGCACACTTTGTACAAAACATATCCTAATTACATGACAGTGGTAAATATTGGGGTGCCGGAGTGTCACACCCACAACACTTTTATATTAGATTTTATTCTAAGATCAAAGATTTGAGGTTTAAAAAAAACTGTATTGGAAATGGAAAGAAAGGGAGGCCATCAAACAAGAATGAATTAGGCTTGCAGGGAAAAGGTAAGGACACTAAGCAAACATGAGTAAATCCTGGCAAAAGAATTCAGGAGACCAATAAGAATATTTAAATTATATAATTATATATATATATATATATATATATATATATATATATATATATATATATATATATATATCAAGGGGAAAATGTAGCAGACAAAGAGTTCACCCATTAATAAATATATTTATTTTTACTTCTTTAAAATGCATCCCTCCAAAGTCTTGGTCTCTTATACAGAAATTATTTATAGCAATCTAAAACTATATAATCAGATCAATGTCCAAGACGAAAAGCTCTCCCAAACCCACACCAAAATGTAAACTATCTGCCATCCATTCAACTCTTCACTAGGCACCCAACCCTCACCCACCAACAACCTGGCACAACAGATAAATGTTGACATGTTACCTGGACATCAATCCTTTTGTACTCAGTGGAACCTACTGTTTAAACAATTTTCAGGGTTGAGGGCTAATGCACTGTAATACCCTACCTCCAACCCCATCCCAAATGAACCAAAGAGACCTTAGCTCAACCACCTCAACTGATTGCAAATGCTAAAGCCTCACACAAGGAAAGTGGAGGGGGACAAAATTAATGATAACTCAGCAGTAGCTGAGACTCTGGAACCCTTTTTTTTCAATTTTCCTTCAAACTTAAAGAATGTAAAAGAGGCAAGAACAATAACTCTTGAGAAGCAGCAGATGAGGATTAGGAATGCTTGAAAAATATAAATATAAGCAAATCAATGCTAAAAACAGAAAAAAAAGTCATTTACCTGACCCAGTTGGCAGAACATGAGAGTCTTGATCTCAGTAGCATAGTTTCAGGCTCCCTGTTGGGTAAGGGGAGGTTGACACTAGATTCTAGAATAACTTTCAATTATTATGCAGGATGTCAGACTAAATTTTTCCTAGAATGGTCCTTTCTGGCACTAGAATCTGTGAAAATCCAGTCTGGATGACATGCAGCCTATGACTTTAAAAGAATTAACAAACAACTTTACTAACCCTCTGACAATTATTTAAAAAAAAAACATGAAGACTTGTAGGGTACAGAAGAAGTGGAGAACAACGCAGTATGCACTTGCAGCAAATGGAAGAAGAGTGATGCAGGCAATTGCCAATTATCACTAACAGAGCAATGGAAAATTCTTTGAGAGAGAAAAAAGCAATTTGAAGATTAAAACTGCAGCTATATTACTTACATGAATATATGTAGCATCTAATCTTTTTTTATTCTCACAAAACTATTTGCCTCAATAATTTATTGTATTTGTGTTGTTCTCCATCTCACAGGTTGATTAAATATACAGACTATAGCATTTAGTATTTTTTGATTAATTAATTAAATGGGTGATTTTGCACAGGTCTCTTCACAAAGTTAATTCTTTTCTTATTTTTTATTCTTATTTTTCTATGTGTGGTGTTTAGATGCTGCCTGTATTATTAGAACTGGGAGCACTGGCTGTTGGGAGTCTGAAAGGACAGGAAACAGGAAGGAGGGGGGAGGAGTTGAGGAGGCTGGGAGAGTTACAGAGGGTGTGGCTACAGTTTGGAGAAGAGACTTGCACTGTAAATAAAGTTCTGTTGAAGTTGTTAATACTTTGCCTGGTGGAAACAACATTTTGGCAACGAGGATGGGATCTTCTGCCTCTGAACCCACCTGCAGCCTTTCTGCAAAGCCCACGTGAGCCTCCAATTGCTTTTACTGCCTGGATCCATATGTCTGAGACTTATCTGCTTGCAATCAGTGCTACAGAGATTTCTGAAGTAAGAAAGCGTGCTCTGCTAATCCACTGCCTTGGAGCAGAAGGGCAGTGAATATTTTACACTTTTCCCCTTGCAGATGATAAATATGAGACTGCACTCACTGCATTAAAGAAATTTTTTGTGCCAAAAGTGAATGTAGTAGCTAATCACTACAGATTTCGCCAGCGTGAGCAGAAACCAGGGGAGACTATAATGCAGTATATGGCTTCCCTGAGGAGTCTGATTGTAACGTGTGACTTTGGGAATATGGCAGATGAGGAGATTAGAGACCAGCTCATTGAGAAAACAACAATGCTTCGTGTAAGAGAACGCTTACTTCTAGAACCACAATTTACACTAGAAAAAGCAATAACCGTTGCTACTCAGCTTGAGTCAGCTACAGCTGAAGCCAAAATAATGAGCCAGGGTACAAGAGGCCCAGTCCAGGCTGTGACTCCTTTGCAGAAAAGTTCACTATCACTGCAGACAAACAATTGCAAAAGGAAAACTAATGAAAGCCACTGAATCAGCGAATGCAAAATACAGTAAAAGCATGCTTTCGCTGTGGATCCCCACAACATCTTGCAAGCTACATGGGATGTCCAGCAAAAGTAGCTCAGTGCAATCATTGCAAAAAGATTGGGCATTTTGCTAAAGTATGTCGCAGTAGCCAGTTCAATCAACAGGTGCATGCAGTTACAATACCAGATGTTACTGTGCTGAGTGTAGACAAAATCACTACTGCACATATTCCAGAACAGATAAAGTGCACTGTAAATGCAAATCACACTCTATTCAGCTAATGTTGGACACTGGCTCAGCAGTATCTATACTACCTGATTCCATCTATTTGCATTACTTTAAAGATGTGCCTCTTACTGAACCCAAACTTCACTTGGTATGCTATTTGAAAAACCATATTCCAGTACATGGCTGCCTGCCAGCAATAGTTACTGTTGGTGATCGCTGTGTAACTGCGAAGTTCTACATTGTCCACAAAGGCACTGCTATCCTTGGCAGAAATGTATTAGCTGCTTTAAATCTCAGGGTAGTGAATGGACAAATTGATCTTCCTCAGCAAAGCACTCTTGCGGTACACACACCAGTTTCAGCTGGGACCCAACTCCAGGTTGAGGAGAAACTCGGCTGTGCTTATGGGTTTCTGCATAAAGTTACAATGCGGAATAATGTGTTGCCTGTACGACAGAAATTACAGTGCTTACCATTTTCAGTCAGGGAAGCTGTTTCAGAGGAACTTAGAAAACTTGTTCAAAAGGACATTATTGAAGAGATTAACTCCTTGGAATGGGTTTCACCTATAGTTGTGACGCAGAAGAAGGGTAGAGACATTCGCCTTTGTGTGGACTTAAGGGAGCCAAATAGAGCTATTGTTATTGACAGCCATCCTCTCCTCACATAGAGGAAGTATTTGCAGAATTCCGTGGAGCAAAGATGTTTTCTACTCTTGATTTGCAAAGCGCATACCACCAGGTTATGTTGCATGAAGATAGCAGAGACCTCACAGCATTTATTACACGAGAGACTATTTCATTTTAAACGTGTTCCATATGGTCTCGCATCAGCCCCAAGTGCCTTCCAAAAAATGATGTCATTGATTCTGAAGAATCAACATGGAGTTCAGTGCTATTTGGATGATATTATTGTGTTTGGAAATACTACTGAGGAGCATAACAATAACCTGAAGTCTGTACTAAACTGCATCAGCAAAGCAGGCCTCAAGCTCAATAGGTCCAAATGCAAATTTAGACAAACTGAACTCTCCTTTCTGGGGCATACAATTTCACAGGCTGGACTGAAACCTGATCCAGATCATATCCTGGCAATTTCAAATGCTCCTCCTCCAACAGATTTGCAAACCTTACGTTCCTTCTTGGGTCTTACCTCCTGGTATGCAAAATTCATTTCCAATTATGCTTCTGTCATTGAACCGTTACGAGAATTACTACGGAGAAGTTCAGCCTTAGTGTGGACAACGGATGCACAAGTTAGTTTCGAAAGGGTGACAGACTTGATTGTACATAGTTCAGTACTTGCATTATTCAGTCCTGCATTGCCCACAATTGTAACTACTGATGCTTCTGATTATGGACTTGGGGCTGTCCTCACACAACTTCATGAGGACAACACAGAGAGGACTGTTGCATTTGCTTCAAGGACACTAAGTAATGCTGAGAGAAAGACAGTTGAACAGAACCAAGCAAAGTCTAAGGCTTTCACAGACAAATGGCGGGGTGCTAAGGAACCAAAGTTTGAGTGTGGTTCCTTTGTTAAAATACGAAAACCTGGAATCTTACGCAAAGGGGACCATAAATTCACAGCTCCTCTTAAAATCATAGAGAAGAAGGGACCTTACACCTATCGACTTTCTGATGGGCGGGTTTGGAATGCTTCTTATCTTGCACCTGCCTATGCACCAAGAGGAGATTTTGCCAACACCCAGTCTGCATTGGATGACTTCACTGTAGAACCAACACAACAAGACATTGAACTGGAACCGGGGCTTGAGAGATGGCCTGTCAGACTCAGATGACCACCTGCCTGGCCTAAAGACTATGTTATGTAGTATCTACAGTGTTTTCAGTGTAATATTCCTGCCAACTGTATAGAGTCTTGTTTCATATTTGTTTCTGGGGTTAGAACAACAATGTTTATTTTAATTTGGAAAGTTTCTTAAGAGAGGAGGGAATGTGGTGTTTAGATGCTACTTTAATTATTAGAACTGGGAGCACTGGCTATTGGGAGTCTGAAAGGATAGGAAACAGGAAGGAGGGGGGAGGAGTTGAGGAGGCTGGGAGAGTTACAGAGTGTGCAGCTACAGCTCGGAGAAGAGACTTGCACTGTAAATAAAGTTCTGTTGAAGTGTTAATACTTTGCCTGGTGGATACAACACTATGCTAAAGTGTTGAGGTATTTTAATTTCAGCACATACAATATAAACCAGTCTGAAGTACATGCCATGCCAAAAGAAAGTAAAATAAGAGACTGTAAAATGTGAGTAAAACTAAACTGTGCAATTATTATGAAGGAAAAAGAGGATGAAAAATGGAAAGACGAGGAAGAAAATCTGGATGGTAGGAGAGAAAGAGTGTTGCAATTCAATAAGCTACATTGATATTTGCATTTTTGCCCATTTCCACATATTAGTTCCACAGGGACCAGATATTCAATAGCATGTGGTGCAGCAGTGGCAATGATTATAAGCAATCCCATAATAAAGCACCGAAGTGATAGTGCTTCCTATCAGTATATAGTGCACTCAACTGACATTGCAACAGAACTGATCCTGCAAAATGTTGAGCATCACTGAAGTTAATAAAAGCCAAGGATGCTCTGGAAATGCTCAACTTGCAGAATCAGATTCTAGGGGCCCGATCCTGCGTGCACAGAACTCTATTGCAACACTCCCATTAATTTCAGTGGACGAAGACTGTGTCTGTTTAGGTCTTAGTACAATGGGATTCTGAACTGGCTAGGACCTTGAGGTACTGCATAATACAAACAGTAATAATCATGGGTGGAGGATCTAGCCCTAAGAGCAAAAGCTGTACAAGCATCTTAATTTATATCAAAGATAAACTATGCAATGTAGTTGTAGCTGTGTCCGTCCCATGATATTAGAGAGACTAGGTGGATGAGTTAATATCTTTTATTGGACCAACTTCTCTTGTTGAGAGAGACAAGCTTTCAAGCCACACAGAGCATAATACTTTCAAAAGATGGGCCTAGGAGCTTAAATTCATAATACCAGATACTAAAAATCATGGACTGAATAGGGACACTGGATTTATGGCTTATTACCACAATCTGTGACATGCTAACTCCCTCTTTTTGTCCTATGACTGCAGAGGTTTTAACAGGCCACTCTACCTTGAAGGGTCCCTTAGAATATCTGCTAACTCTTATGCTAAACAATCTGTTACACCTTGCATTTAGCTGTGATGCTTGGAGTACCTTTCCCAGACCTGAAGAAGAGCTCCATGTCTCTTGAAAGCTTGTCTCTCTCACCAACAGAAGTTGGTGCAATAAAAGACATTACCTCGCCAACCTTATCTCCAAACATGAACCATGAAAGATTTGATGGGATATAGTTGTCAAGCACCTTGTTTTCTGCGGAACCTTCCAATTCAGAAGCTTTGCTTAGAATGCCTTGTAGGTTTAATTTAATTATTGTAGTACTGACCTTTTTATACTATTAACAAATAATCTTTTATCCCTCTAGACTAGTCTGTTTATTACATTTTTCTACTCACATCTTAAAGCACATTGATTTCCAATTACCAGTTTATAAAACTGCCAAGTAATCTTTGTCAAATTACTTTTTTCCCCCCAAGCAGTTTAAAAAGTATACAGGTCAACAGAGGTAACTACAGTATTAATTAAAAGTTACAGGGGGAAAGGAAGGATCCAAGAAAAGCAATGACTTCACTCATCATAAAAACAAGGTCACTAGAATGTCCTGTGCATTCATCTTATTTGTCTTTATAGCTGTATAAAGATAGTTTCTTAAAATATGATGAATCCACAACACACAGATATTCTTAATCTTTAAAATGGGCCAAACATATAAGAAAGTTTGTAAGAAAATACTGAAAGAAGAGTTTATAGTCTGGGAACAGTAAGATTTCTTCAGCCCAGTATATGTTTACATGGTTACTGATCCTAAGTACAAAATGTCTGTTTTTTCCAACTACTTTCATGATACAAAACCGTCTTGAAGAGAAAGGATAGTCTTGATCTTAAGGCACGGGACAGGAATTGTTTATCTTAACAAAGAAAAGATTAAGGGGTTATTTCATCACAGACTAATTGACTATATGGGGAACCAAAGTTTGATAATGGACTCTTCAGTCTAGCAGAGAAAGCTATAACAAAATCAGAATTTGAGATCCCCAGCCATTGTGTTTCTGGATAGAGACCTGCATCTCTCTCTCTTCTGCCTCGGGTATTTCCAGGCTGCACAGTTCCCTACCTTCACTGTGTTAATCCCAGCAAAGGCCATCTGCCTAAACAGACCTGTCTGTTGTCTCTTCAGACAGAGACAGGTAACAGGTTTACTTGCTGGAAGTTAGAAGGTACTACATAGCACTCCTGTGAAAGCCTACTTTATTCTTAAGGTAAAAAGCACTATAGAAGAAAACATATTACATAAACATAAAACATATTAAAAACAATAACAGAACCTACACACATACTATATAGCTTACCAGAGATCACCCCTAGCAGGGATAACTCCTTCAAACTCCCATCTTAGGGAAGTCCTTGTGGTCACCAGTTCAACACAGCTTCAACTGAGAACAAACCCACTCATAACAGGTTTAATCTACCCTTTATAAAGTTTGGGGGTCTTTGATCTGGATTTCCAAAAGCAGGTTAGCAGACAATGGGTTTTCATCACCAGGGTATAGCTTCAAAAGGGATTCGAAGTGAGTCATTTGCATTCCCCGCACTTTCTAGGAAATTTACTTCAAAGGTATTGTTCCAAAAAGCCCTTTGTGGTTCCTAATACCTTCCTGAGATTGCATTAATCTTATTTTCCTGCTAAAGAAATTTCACACAATCTCACAATAGTACATAAACTTTAGCATTTTAATACAAGAGGAATTCCAAAGATGTTAAAACTAATTCAATTATAAGGTTTAATTTAATTTAATAAAGTTCATTCCAGATATTGAAGGATATTGTCAGTCACAATCATATCAGTTGGAAAGTGGTGTAAGAGAAGGATGCTTACCTGTAAGAATTTTTTTAAGATCATTAAGACTATTGGACATTTATTTCCTTGAATCTCTCTTTACTTAGTACAAGGGAATCTGTCTTGAGAAGTTATATATTATTTAAACATATTTGTCTAAAATAAATGTTTATGTAGTGGGGTGATCACCTTGCTCTGGTCCTGGAAGGGTACAAGCAGTCCTGGAGAGGGCTGCAGCTCTGAAAGCTGGGCTGATTGGGAAAACAGCTACAGCTGTAGCTGGCTTAATAAGGGCCCAGCTGGCCCTTATAAGAGGAGGGAGATGGACCTAGCTGCCTGAGTGCTAAAGGGTACTGGTGTGAAACAGGCCTGGGGAAGGCCAGAGGAGCTGGGGCGCTCCGGGCCAGCAACTCCCCAGGCTGCAGGGCCTTGTACAAGGCCCCTGGAGGTACTGGGTTGCAGGGAAAGGCAGCAGGTCAAAACCATGACTGAGGCAAGTTGGGGATAGAGGGTTGGGGGTTCCCCTGGGTGGGGAGACCCTGAGACTGAAGGAGTATTGCCAGGGGGAAGCACCCCAAAAGACGAGGGACACGGGGGCCAGTGGTAGTGGGACACTGGCCTGCAGAGGGCACTCGGGAGGCTGGAGATCCTAATTCCCTGGAAGACCAGCAGGAGGCGCCGCAGCGGTGAGTCCTACCCTGTGACAGTTTAGTATTGTGGTCTGAAGATGTGCTTCTGCAAACAAAGTATGGGTAAAACTCCATTAGAATTGAAGCAGCATTAGGTCCACTAGTTAAATTATAATTATAAATTAATTATAAAATTACACCATTAATGCCTGATCTGATTACCACTGAAGTCAATGGACAGTTTACGTTGCATCACGACCAATGGTGGTAAGCTTTTCTGGACAGGAATCAGGGCTTCTTATATGTTTGTACTTCACCTAGAATAATGAGGCCCTATTTGTCATTGACTCACATATTTAAAACAATGCCTACGAACTCTCACATTATATGTGATTTAGTTGGGGTTGGTCCTGCTTTGAGCAGGGAGTTGAACTAGACCTCCTGAGGTATCTTCCAACCCTAATCTTCTATGATTCTATGTTCATCAACATTTTGCACACACAGTCTATAATCCATGCCCCAACATGGGGCTAGGGCACTCTGCTGTTGGAATTCCCATATTTTAGATAAGACAGTAGTTCTTCAGGTGACCAATATTGGTTTCAAACATTATGTGGCACTTATTCTGGAACAAAGTAATTATTCATCCTGAGTTCTGGACAAACTCCAATCCTGATAATGTGATCCTGCCTAAATCCCCCTGTCATAACTATAAAGGGAAGGGTAATAGCTGTCCTGTGTGCAGTACTATAAAATCCCTCCTGGCCAGAGACTCCAAAATCCTTTTCCCTGTAAAGGGTTAAGAAGCTCAGGTAACCTGGCTGGCATCTGACCTAAAGGACCAATAAGGGGACAAGATACTTTCAAATCTTGGGGGGGCGGGGGGGAGGTTGTTGTTTGTGTTCTTTGTTTGGGAGTGTGTTCGTTCTCGGGACTGAGAGGGACCAGACATCAATCCAGGTTCTCCACATCTTTCTAAACAAGTCTCTCCTATTTCAAACTTGTAAGTAAATAGCCAGGCAAGGCGTCTTAGTTTTCCTTTGTTTTCTCAACTTGTAAATGTACCTTTTACCAGAGTGTTTATCTTTGTTTGCTGTACTTTGAACCTAAGACTAGAGGGGAGTCCTCTGAACTCTTTAAGTTTGATTACCCTGTAAGGTTAATTTCCATACTGAATTTACAGAGATGATTTTTACCTTTTTATTTAATTAAAAACCTTCTTTTTAAGAACCTGATTGATTTTTCCTTGTTCAAGATCCAAGGGGTTTGGATCTTGATTCACCAGGAGTTGGTGGGAGGAAGGAGGGGAATGGTTAATTTCTCCTTGTTTTAGATCCAAGGGGTTTGGATCTTGATTCACCAGGAGTTGGTGGGAGGAAGGAGGGGAATGGTTAATTTCTCCTTGTTTTAAGATCCAAGGGGGTTGGATCTGTATTCACCAGGAGTTGGTGGGAGGAAGGAGGGGAATGGTTAATTTCTCCTTCTTTTAAGATCCAAGGGGTTTGGATCTGTATTCACCAGGGATTTGGTGAAGGTTTTTCAAGGTTTCCCAGGAATGGAATCCATTGAAATGGTGGCAGCAGAACCAGAGCTAAGCTGGTAGTTAAGCTTAGAAGTTTTCATGCAGGCCCCTACATTTGTACCCTAAAGTTCAAAGTGGGGATCCAGCCTTGACACACCCCCCCCCCCCTTTTTTGTTGTTGTTGTTGAACATAGTATTCTTCTTCACTTTTGGTCCTAATTTTGTGTGTGTGTGTGTGTTAGAGTGCAGTGCTACATAGTTGCTGCATTTAAGCTGAGTTTGGCTCCACTCCTGCAAGCTGTTCTGCACAGGTAGACCCCCTTCACCTGCATGTAGCACGAATTAAGTCAGCTAAGCTCTGCAGTGGGCACATGAATCTACCTGCATGGAGAAACTTGCCAGATTGGGCCTATGTTTGTCAAGCTTGTTGAGCTGATCCTGAACAAAACGCTTGTGTAAATGTAAGTAATTGGTTTTTGTAATTTAGGTGCTTGCATTTCAATAAAGCCTTTCATGGATAAATATCTCAAGTGAGGCATGCCCAAATATGTCCAGAAGGAGGCATTCCCCTTCTGGTGGGTCATGTGCCCTGACTTTCAGGCAGACAGAAGTAAAGAAATATGGTTTAAATACCTTTAAAAACCCATACTACTAAAGGCTTGATCTGGAAGCAGACTTTGATATGATCAGAGAGAAGGCATAACAGAAGTGCAAGGCACTGTTTTCATGTAGCTTTAGTTCCCTTTGTGTTAATGTACTGTATACTTATGTACTGATCAGCTTTCTCTTGTCCTCTCCCCTTCCTAACTGAATTCTTGCATGTGTTTGAGTGGTAGATTAATAGTTATCCCAACAAGCAGCTCCTCCCAACACCTCCCATGGTGCAGGTACATTACAACTGAAACACCAGAAACTGGTGCACTAATGAATCTGATTTAATTCAAGCTTTAGTCTTATCAAACACAGAGTATCTGTTAATTGTGTATAATCACTTGATCCTTATCCAGAAAGCCAGAGAAAGCCCTCTACTTTAGAAAAAAATTAAATTTTTGTGAAAATAATTTATAGTGAATGCTTTAGAATTTATCTATCTGATATTACATAAAATATAGAGACATTAAGTGAAAATATTTAATATGAATAAATATTTAAAGGATGGCATTACCTTCAAGAGTACATTTAAAAATATATAATTTTTTAGTTATGTTGGTTAGATCTTAGAAAGTTCAACAGGAAATTTGTTTTCAAACTGAACTTGCACAATACAAAGGACACAGTACATTGGAATTCTTGTAACAGTAGTTTTTCCTTAGTTCTGAATCCTTTACCATGTGCACCTTCCCAAATGAAATTAAGTGTAAATGTGTTACTACATGTTTAGCATCAGATTGTGCAGTAACATTGACAGCAGGATATGCTGCTAGCACCAAGTTGTTTACATGAGACATCTGCATTTTTTTATTGTTCATATCTGACATCAGTGTTGCTAAGGAACTGAATTTACTCTGCTTGTTAATGGACCAGTCCTGCTAAACATTATACAAAATAGTCTTTGTACACAAACTGACTACAATAGGACAAAGTGGATAAGGTAATATCTTTTTATTAGACCAACTTCTGTTTTATATCCAATTTAAAAATATTACCTCGCCCACCTTGTCTCTCTAATATCCTGGGGCCAACATGGCTACAATAACACTTTATACTACAATAGGACAACTCACATGAGCAAGAGTTCCAGGATCAGGATCTATGTGAATCAAATAATTGTTTGTGCAACAGTGTGAACAACAAAGAAAAGACCTGCTATTTTGAGAAATCAAGCCCTATTCAATTAAAACAGTATAAATGGTTTTTCTGTTACCTCAGGCTCATTTAGCTTGAAAATGACTATTTTCTACACTGACAATCTGAATGTCATTTACCATGAGACTGGATGAATGATTTCAGATACCAATGATATTTAATTTGAGCAAAATGACACAGGAGAAAACTAGTGGCATCATCCTTTTTTCCAGTGATTATTTAGCATTATTATTCTGTGGTACACCAGTTCTGCTTAAGTTCTACAGTTAGTACAAAGGTGCTAGTGAAGAATTACAGGAAAACAGAGGGCACAAATGTAGAACAAGGCCCAGGAATTCTGCAGCATAGAGTGGTTTCTAGATATGTCATGACCAAGGGTTCTCACGCATTTGCACAATGAGGACCACATCTTAACAGAGATTGCCTTGTGGACTTCTCATCTCCTACTTACAATTGCATGGACTATCTTGTCTCCTATTGAAAATTGCATAACATCTGTGTTAATTACAGAAGTTGCACTCATGGAAAACAAGAACATATTTTTAATTGGGATTAGACTGCTGAAAATAAAGAGGAAAGCTAGTATATTGTGACTAGCCAGCTCTCCATAGACCAACAGCAGCAAGTGTGCTTTGTTAGTCAGAATATTAAGATTATACATTGATGCTCTGCTAATTATTCATGAAAATTATGTATTCAGTTTGCTAAATAAAGACTACTCTTTGTAACTAGGATTAAGTGAATGCTAGAAAACATTGCTATGATATTCTGTGCCAGTTAAATATTGCTATGATGTGCCAGTTGAGTTACTAAATGGATTCACTTTTGACATTGTCATTCCCTTTTATCTTCACTTCTCAAGAACAATAAGATCAAACTGAATTTCATGTTCACATACTTGAATAATTTTAAAATAATTTTAAATGCGTGTTTACACCAGAAAGTAAAAATAATCACCCAGTCAGGGAACATAATCACATTTCTTATGGACCTATACAAATAAGTATATCAGATCAAACAGCAAGGCACAACATACATGCAACTTGTGAAAACTTTCATCAAATATCCTAAATGTATTTGTTGTTAGAGATTAATAGCAATATGTTCACAGATATTGTGCAAACAGAGAGAGAGGTTAAAGCCATCAAATAAGTTATTAGTTATGAACTATTCACTAGTTCTCTTTATAACCTAAGGAAGAGCAATTGTTGTTTTTTCACAAACTCATGGGGGGAAAAAACTCAAATAGAAAGTAATTGAAACTATGTAGCCATACTATACATACCATGAGAACAGTAACAAAAAAGAGGGAGGGAGTCTCTTCCACTACAGCCCCTATATGCCATTGCTCAGTGTATAGTGACCATAAAAGCCCCACAGCTAGCTGGGGAAGAATTCGCCCATAATTAGCATTGAGTAGGGCCACCAGACATGCATGCCTAGGATGGGCAGCTATAATTTAGAACAGCCCCCCAAGTTACACTGGGGGGCGTTTTAGCCCTTGGAGCAGCCCCTTGTTGGGATGGTTCAAAGATGTGGTTGCGTTGTGCTTCCAAGAGGTTTAGCCTAGTATCTCACTGATGAAAGACTTAACATCCTGTGGGTAACTAATTCACTATCGGAAGCAAGTTAACATCCACTCAAAATATTTATTGTTGTTCCATAATACCTGGTCATATAACTTTTATCGCTGCTCAGTAATGTACCTCTTCATAGCATCATGAATTTGGGAATTTAACTCATCCTAGAGCATGAAATGTGCTCAGAAAGCACTAAAAAAATAAATGTATATATAATTTTTGGCAGGTTTTCAGTTAATTTTGACATGGAAACCACATACCTGTCATGGAAACCATGAAATGACTTATGGAAATGCAAATCGGTTAGTCTAACGTGTTCATTACTGGGTATTTTCTAGAACTATTCCAAACCACCTGCATAAGCACAGAGGAGAATACCAAGAGTGTCTATTGGCTAGAGGACTGGATTGATAAGTCTCTGTGCTCTGTTTCTGGCTCTGACACTGACTTGCTACACAACCTTGGACAAATCATCTCACTTTTTGTGCTTATTTCCCCTCCCGCCCTTTGCGTGTCTTGTCTATTTAGAATGAGCTCTTCAGGGCAGGGACTGTGTCTTACTGTGCATTTGTGCAGCACCTAGAACTATGGGGCCCTAATCTTGGCTGAGGCCTCCAAGCATTACTGTACTATAAATAAGAGTAAGAATTCTGAAGGGGTCAAGGGGTCAATCAATCCTTAAAGCAATTAAGACAAGCACAACAATTGTCTGTATTTCATCATCTTACATGCAGGGTGAGATTGTGGATGCTTGTAAAAGCTGAATACTCCATAACTATATCTAAGTCAGTTTGAGCTAGTGGGTATTTAGCCAAGTTATCAACTTATGTATCCAGTAACTTTTTCCCCCTATTTTTTTATCATTTAGCTATTCTTAAATTCTTGGAATAAAGCCCCATCATCCATCAAAATCAGATTAATACCTTCACTTCTGAGACTCCCATTTCCCAGCCATTGGAAGTTCCACCCATAACTTTTATGGTAATCACAACTACATATCATACTGTATGTTCCAAAAGCTTTTTGTAAAATAGATGACTACTCTGTTGTGGCTAGCTCTGACCGTCAAGATTTAATGTTGCCAAATGGAGTTATGATGGAATGGCTCTGTCCTTTTATTGACCTTTTTTCACCTTTCTCAGACACGTTCTATATGTCTGGTCTGATCCATAAACAATTTCTTATTCATTTTAAGCAATATTTTAAAAATAGACAGCTTCTCCATTGTTGTTCGTTTTTATAGCTCAAGGTTTCACAATCTACTTTTTGTCAGTCACAGAGCTGCTCTACTTCCTTTCCTCCCCAAAGTCTTCTTTTAAGGCCTACTCTTTCCTTACTCTGTTTCTCTTATTGAAAGAGTGAAGTGACAAACTCTCCCTAGGTTCTTTTAATGGCACCCGTCAGTCTAGTATTTGAGCACTTCCTTATATGGCTAACTCAACTGATCAGACTCCTGGAGATCTACCACTTAGGGCAACAGCAGGGTTGTCTGACAATTAGGGGACTAGTGGATCTAAGGCCATTCAACGGCAGCCAACAAGCATGCCCCATTAAAGACAACGTGTAATGTGTAAGTGTGCTGCAGATCCCAGAGTTGCAGGAGGAGTGGTGGCAGCAAGGGTTGAGCCCTAAATGGGCTGGAACTACTCTAGGCCTCCTGGGCCTTGCTTCATGTGGCCTACAGGCAACAGTACCCAGGAACAAGCAGGGTTTTACAGACCTCTGAGAGGCTTATTTCAGAAAAGTCTCTCCGGAAGCAGATTATGGGGGGGCTTTCTTGTAAGCACCTGTACATTACAGGGATGCTATCCACTTGAAGAAGGAACTCATGAAGCATATCAGGACCAACAGCTCTACTCTCTGTGTTTCTCCAGAACAGAAAAGTGTTTCTAACCAATTTGGGAAGCTAGATGTTAGAAAGAAGTCAGAAATGAATGGATGCTTTCTGCATATGAGCAAGGAGGAAGAGGGAATGAGTCAGCAAAAGGGAACACATGGCAGTTCTCATACAGTTCAGATAGGAGTCAGCAGAGTGCCTCCTGATCCAGTACTTGTAAAATAATTTATTCCACCAATAATATTTGATCTTGAATACCCTAAAACATTATTCCAATAAACTATTTGACCAATAAAACTGCAAAATACCAAATACTGTTCAACCATCTCTGCCCAAAATCAGGTTCTTATTTTGTAAATTATTAGTAGAAGGAATCTGTCCATTATATTTGTAAAGAACCATATATACTTATGGCGCTGTAGCTTGTCACTGTTCAAAGCCTATATATGGTTGTCAAGGCTGTATCCCCACTTTGAACTTTAGGGTACAAATGTAGGGGCCTGCATGAAAACTTCTAAGCTTAACTACCAGCTTAGGTCTGGTCCGCTGCCACCATCCCAATGGATTCCCTTCCCTGGGAAGCCTTGAGAAACCTTTCACCAATTCCCTGGTGAATACAGATCCAAACCCCTTGGATCTTAAAACAAGGAGAAATTAACCATTCCCCTCCTTCCTCCCACCAACTCCTGGTGAATACAGTTCCAACCCCCCTGGGATCTTAAAACAAGGAGAAATTAACCATTCCCCCCTTCTTTCTCCCACCAACTCCTGGTGAATACAGTTCCAACCCCCCTGGGATCTTAAAACAAGGAGAAATTAACCATTCCCCCCTTCTTTCTCCCACCAACTCCTGGTGAATACAGATCCAACCCCCTTGGATCTAAAAACAAGGAGAAATTAACCATTCCCCCCTTCTTTCTCCCACCAACTCCTGGTGAATACAGATCCAACCCCCTTGGATCTAAAAACAAGGAAAAATCAATCAGGTTCTTAAAAAGAAGGCTTTTAATTAAAGAAAAAGGTAAAAATCATCTTTGTAAAATCAGTATGGAAAATAATTTTACAGGGTAATCAAACTTAAAGAGCTCAGAGGACTCCCCTCTAGTCTTAGGTTCAAAGTACAGCAAACAAAGATAAACACTCTAGTAAAAGGTACATTTACAAGTTGAGAAAACAAAGGAAAACTAAGACGCCTTGCCTGGCTATTTACTTACAAGTTTGAAATAGGAGAGACTTGTTTAGAAAGATGTGGAGAACCTGGATTGATGTCTGGTCCCTCTCAGTCCCAAGAGCGAACAAACTCCCAAACAAAGAGCACAAACGAAAACTCCCCCCCCCCCCCCCCCCCCCAAGATTTGAAAGTAGCTTGTCCCCTTATTGGTCCTTTGGGTCAGATGCCAGCCAGGTTACCTGAGCTTCTTAACCCTTGGATTTTGGAGTCTCTGGCCAGGAGGGATTTTATAGTACTGTACACAGGACAGCTGTTACCCTTCCCTTTATAGTTATGACAATGGTGAACATTGGGAAGGATCTCAACCTCTTATGCTTTTGAAAACCAGGGTTTTCAACAGTATTAAACTATTTAAAAGTTGCCATAGAGAAGGAATCCATTGATCCATTATAGCATGAAAACAGTCAGTCATATTCTTGAGCTCATATTTGGATTTATCTTAAATATTTAATTTGCTCAGATTACAGATAGGATGATCCAAAAATCACCTTGCCCATTTCTATACAAAGGACAATCCATACCTAAATTAACACCAGAGACAGTTTGTTCTTTTACAGCCACAGAGATTCCCATTGATTGTTGTGGTCATCTTGGTGCTATGAACAGCTGAATACCCACCATCCCCCTTGCCAGAATGTCAGTTACCTCACCAACAGACATTATCCGCTGTTATCCTCAGCTGGTTGTTTCCTGCACCTGGAAGTTTAATAATGATCTATGAGGGCTGAAATATTTGGGGTTCAGACTGGAGAAGACATGGCTGTTAAGCAATCTAGAATCTGACCCATACGTTCATGTTAAACCTCTTACGCAGAAGTGCTGTGACTGAGGCCAACAAATATAGCTTGTTTTAGGACACAGCCACCAGAAGGTTCCAGCCAGCTGATTAATCCAGACTGCCTCATCCCTGTAACACTTATTTTAATCAATCGCTGTGTTGAGGGTGTTATTTTCTTTGCAGGTAACATCCAAGAAAGGTAATTTCTGAAAATTAGACTTTCTTCCCTTAATTAATTGGGTTTGAGCATATCTGTTAACTTCAGTTCAGATTTCCAGTATATGCATAGATGGCAATAAATGGATAATATTTATTGAATAGCATTTAATGAACAATAGACAAGATTATTTTAGAAAATGTGTTGAGTAATGTTTTAATATATTATTATATGCAAATAATATCTTTAATATGGCAGTATGTTATTTTTCAAAACCAAATATTTTTCTTTAGTCCCTCACAGTGGTTTTTGATTATTTATGTAGTTCCCTCTCTCCCCCGCCCCACCACAAATCACCCCCTTTTTATGGATTTTTTTTGCCTTGAGGAGAAATTCAATTTCATCCATGATTAAAATGGAAAGAAGAGGTTACAAACAATTGAACAACCCTTTTAAAAATGTAAAAATAATATTGTACTGACAGTGATAAATTGCATCTGGCTTTGGCATTATGAGGAGTCAGCTCATTCCCCTTAAAGCCATCACTTATTTAATGATACATTTAATATAACTAGTTCTGTTTAAAATAAATACTCATACTGTGAACAATGACTATTTCATAATCGTTCATTTCAGGCAATATAAGTCAGCCTTGTGGACAAACTTTCAATGCTTTGTTCACTATCAGGTTTTTCCTTAAGGACAAACATTTGTTAATAAAAACTCATTTGCATTCTCTCTCAGATAATGAATAAAATGTCAGTTGTTCAGAACTAGAACAAATGTTCATTAGCACTGTTCAGCAATATTCACCCAGCTCTAGACTAAGCAAACCATACTTATGGGGATACTTCTCACTCTTTAGATTCTTTTGCCATTACCCTCATACTATATACACAAGTTATCTAATTGTATCACAAGTTAATATGGCCCCATAATACATATTCATTGCAGGGTAGCTTTGTTTTCATTGGAATCACAAAATAAAATGTCTATATAGTACATAGAGCATGCCATAAGAAGGCACACAAAAGAAAATACAGTACATAAACACTTGTGAATCTATACATAGATCTAAAAGATGATGCTCCAGGCACATTTTAGAATCAATATGGTTGTGCAGTAACTCCTAAGGCTCCCAAATTCCACTGGGTAATGGCCCTGAGGTCCCTGGCTGGGGGCTGTGCATATGGTGGAGCTTCCCCAGAGTTATGGCCCTTGGACGCCTATCCCAGGACTTCTAGGCTCCCAGCTATGCAGTAGAGAGCCTGGAAACCCTGAGCATCCTGGCTCAAGTCAGGGTTCTCAGGGCATCCAGGATCTCCTGCTAAAGATTCGGGTGCTGAGCCCCCAGTTACAGCTGGAGTACCACAGCAGGGAGCCAGGAAAGCCTAGCATGGTCAGGCCTCCTCAGAGCTGAGGACCCTGGAAGCATGGGGTGCCCAGCAGTCCATCAGGAAACCAGGCAGGGTCCATCCAAATCCTTGCCTATGATTCAACAAAAGTTAGTCAGACATGAGAGTTCATTAAACATGTTGGTTTGATGAATCGGCATTTTCCAATTAAATGGTTTTGTTGGAAAATGGTCAACCAGCTGTTATCCCAGCAGATCCCATCTCAAGTAAAAGCTGCTCCAAAAAGCATTAACATTCACTGAGTCCCTACATGTCTGCTGCTGCACAATCAGGAAGGGACTTGCTAATTACAAAATCATTTCTGAAGGAGAATGGGAGGGGGAAAAAAACCGCATGGAAGCCTCAGCCCTGTGAGTAAAGTGCCTTCTGGCTTAAATCCCTAAGATCTGTGACATGGGGAGGCCATGATTCTTGCCACTACACCTATCTCCAAAATTTCCCACCTTAAAGGACTGTTGCTTGGAAAGACCAAACGGTGCACTTTGTGTGTCCCTCTGGCCCTCCAGCGAACATTTCTATGTGGACTGGGACAATCTAGACTAAGTTATGTTATCATGGGAGTTACCTTTCCCGGTGTTATGTTTTATTGTTAATTAGGCATCCATGTTTTAAAATGGAATGACTTGCTAATTCTAACTGCTTTATTTTTAACAGGTATATCGAAAGGGATTTAGTAAGCAATAACTGACTGATAAGATTTAGAAGGACACAGATAAGACCTTAATATTCCTGCTATTTTCAGAGATGGTGAAGTCACTGGGAGTTGCACATGCTCATTCTTGAAAATCAAAAACATTTTATTCCAAGTACTTAAATATGGCTTTGAGCCAAACTTCAGACATCCAGATTTGAAAACTGTGGCCCACTTATTTGCCTGTGGTGATAGATGGCTGCTGAGGTACAATATGTAATTAGGGTATAGGACACTATAGGAAAGCTACAGCTCTTGAAGAAAGTAATGTATTTCAAGCTTTAGTATAAACTCCAACAAGAACTGCAGAGGTAGTCCTAGGGATTGGTGAAATGTGTTGATTAAAGTAATAAAAAAAAGCAGTGAAATTTGGTTTTTCTCTCAAAGCTAATTTGAGCTTTCATGCATACTTTTCATTAATCTTCTCAGAGATGCTGGACAGACTACCCTGGAAAGTGAAGTTGTTTGTTTATCCATTGAACAGGTACAGTATAGGCTTTATCAGAACTAACTTCTCACCATGAACCCACCAATTTGCCTCAATAGCCAACTTCTAGCTGTGAGCAGGTCATTCAGTTTCCAAAGTCAGGCAATCCTTGAACTCTCCAGTGAGGCTGCCAATAATTACAGTAATTTAGAGCCAGTTCAGGTGGATGGATCTGATGTGGCCATGTCCACATCGAAGTGGACTGTGAGCACCAAAACTCTTTTAATAAAGGTCACCAGACATCAAACAGATGGTGAGGAAGTTTGTCCTTAACTGAGTAGGCCAGATTTGAACCAATGATCCAGCAATGAAAGTCTCAGTCCAACAGAGTCCCTGAGATATTCAGTCTTCCAACTTAAACCTTTGTAAAACTTCAATCAATTTTGGATAAGTATCTCCATATTATTAATGCTCTTTAATAACACAATTTCCCTATCTTTACTTTCACTTTAGTGATAACCTGTTAGTTCTTACCTTTTCTCCTTAAGTTGTCAAGTGGCTGATAGCATTTTAGGGTATCCAACTTCCACACAGTTACTGTCCCTTGCTTTTCAGCTCCGAGGGGATCTCATCCTGGTACTGCAGGGTCATAGCAAGCTCAGCACACAGATCCTAGAAGTCTCCTTCCTCATCTTGAAATTCTGCAGCTAAAATCAGTTCATTGATTTCTCTAGTGTAGCCAAGGTCTCACTGTGAGAACAGCATCAGGGGCCTGATTGTCCTACAACAAGGGAAAAGAGGAGACTCAGGACCTGCTCTCTAGAGGAGCTGAGCACTTGCAGCACCCACTAATTTTAATGAGGGTTTTGGATGCAAAGCAGTGCATTGCATTATGATTTGTCCTAAAGGACCTCCTGTTTTTAGAAAGTGAGGGTCAGCATCTAGCAATCAAATCTCTTGATGTAAATCTGACAGTTTATTGCAACAGAGGGTCCTGTGGCACTTTTAAGACTAACAGATGTATTGGAGCATAAGCTTTCATGAGTGAATGCCCACTTCATCAGACGCATGTCAAGACGAAGTGGGCATTCACCCACGAAAGCTTATGCTCCAATACATCTGTTAGTCTTAAAGGTGCCACGGGACCCTCTGTTGCTTTTTACAGATCCACACTAACATGGCTACCCCTCTGATACTTGACAGTTTATTGTTCCTCACTAGTGATGGAAGGACACAGTGTCAGATTTGATTTCAGTTACACCAGTGTAAATTAGTTCAGAAACTGGCCCAGAATGCACATAAGTAAGTAGCTTTCTAAAATACTTGATTTAAAGTGTTAATTTTATATTTGTTGATCATTAATAGGATATGTGTTGCTTTCTTGCCAGCCATATAAAGATATTTTAAAAGAAAAATCCTTGTAGGTTTCTTTTGTCAGTACTACATTCAACAAGATGGAAACTATGCTTGTGCACCACTCTCAGAATACCAGAGAGCCTATTCATTTATTGTGTTATGAAATGTAGAGTTTCATTTGGTGGTATTTCTCCACAAATGGAAAAATGGCTAGATCTCAGAGGACAACAGCCACCTACTTTAATTTTTATAATTCCATCTTTAGGTTGTTCGTACATTCCAGCTGTCACCACCATCTGCATTTGTACCTGACAAATGTGTTTTATACTCCTATCAGAAACCCAAAACATTTTGAAGCACCCTGTTCATTCTGGACACTAAACTGCATGATTGCCTGGAGAGTCAGATGACATTTCCTAGAGAGATAGATGTCTGTTCATAAACAAAACAAAAATCAAATGTCTTTCCTCAACCTCAAAAATCAAGTTGTTCTACTTCATATCATCATCAGCAAAGGTTAATAATATGATTTGTCCAGAATATGTTTTCCTGTGCATGTTTATTTCCTTTTTCCTAATTCTTTTAAGCCTCACTAGAAGAAACACAAACTGTGAGATTGATGATGCTTGGGTTCAAGTTATAACCTGTGATGAAATAAAATACAAAACTTAAAATAAAAAACCTCACACTACAGAAATAGAAAATCAATGACCAAACAAAAAAACAAATACGCCAACTCTGCAAAAAAAAAAATTAAATGCTATTTTAACTCTGTGGAATCATTTTTCTCAGGGGTTTATCATTTCTATAGTAATTGAATTCAGTATTACAATATATTTGTTTTAGATAAGTCGCATAAATAATTTAGTTTAGGTTGACACTATAGAAAAGAGCAGACAGAAAACTTTGACAGAAATACAGCTGGCAGATCTTCAGGTGAAATTACCTGTCTCTCACTCACAAAAGACAGTAATATGCTGCACATTGACATTGATTATATCACCCAACATGTTGCAGACATATCAAGAGACTTCCCCCCCATCTTTCATAATGATAAAGGAATTAGTTCATCTCATCAGCTACAAGCTGAACCCTCCCAAGCAGCTGTTGCTGATGGAGAAGTAGACACCAGGGCAAATTAGTCTTTTGAATAGTTGAATTGTCTATTAAAAACAATCTGAAAGGTTTAGTTCATGCTTTAATCCAGATTTTAGTCAAATTCAGAGGTCTTAAACTATGATTTGCGTTGAGCTGACTGGTCAGATTAAGGCATACACAACATAGACACATGCTTAGAGCCCAATTTGGGTGGGGGCAGCAGCCCAACCTCTGGCTGGTCTGATTCAGGTACTGGAGCAGGAGCTGGCCCAACAGCAGCAGTGAAGAGCAGCAGCACTAGCTGCCCCACGCCTCACTCAGGTATGGCCCCTTGGCCCATTCATCATGTCATGGGGTGGGCCAAAATTGAGTGAGTGGCATTGCGACCTGAGGCACAGGGCTGCTCAGATTTGGGCCCATTGCCCCTCTGTGACCCAAATCAAATTACTGAAGAAATGGAGGCCCTGAGGGTGTGTGTACATTACAATGTAAGTGTGGGCTCAGACACAGGCTTGATGCCAACCCCACCTTCCATCTACACACAAATCTGTCTGACTTGGGCCAGTAAACCCTCTGGCCTGGGACCTAGGTCTGAGGCTGAGTCCCACTGGGACTTGGGACCATAATGAATCATTTTGCAGTGTGGAGGAGTTTAGGCCCAAGCCCCCCACACTTGTGCCACAAGCCCATGAGCCAGCAATCCTTGTCCTTTCTATCCCAAGACTAGCCAATCAGCTCCAAAGACATGGAAGAAACCCCCATGGTTCAAGTACAGCTTCTCATCATTTAACCCTTCTGTTTTTTTTCTGACCGCTGAACTACAGAGTGAACTTTGTGTTAGCTATGGGCACCTACAAGACAAAGTGCACTGCTACTATGGACACAGGCCCATAGTCATATTTTGCTTGTGCGAGGCAAGCAAGCCGTTCTATTTCAGTAAGAGCACCAGAAATTACCATGTGTACCAGGAAACAGAGGACAAGCTGGGCCTATAAAGGGCTGGTAGTGGGCAGCTAAAGGAGATTGACTGAGGCATGCTGTGCCATGGGGAGGAAAGGCCCACACTAGAGTGGAGCTAGCTGTGGTAAAGAAACAAACTTCCATGCAAAAGCCTGGGTGTTGCAGTGCATGCTTTGGAGCTGGGGAGATGCTGGGCTCAGTAACAAGTCCCCAGTGGTTCATGATAGCCCAAGCATCCAGGATAGTGACCTTCTGCCCCTGAATCTAACATAGCACCAGAGGGGAGCCAGCTGCTGCCGGATTAGGCTAGTGAAGTGACTCCGGTGCTCACACCAGTCCCCAAGGAGGCTTTGCCAATGGAGTAGCTGCAATATGTCCTGGTCCGTAGTCAGAGGAGGTGTTTGACTCTCCCTGGAAGAGCTGCACACCACAGATCTAGCAACAGAAGAGGCAGAACTAGCCCTGGAGCCTGGTAAGTTTCTGACCAGGTTTGTTGTTATTAATATAGGAGTGGGAGAGATGTCTGGTTTATGACCCAATGCTTATTTTATAACAAGCTGCCTGTATCCCTGGATGGCAGCATGCACACCAGTGCCTTGGCATCATCCCCTCCTGCCTCCACTACGAGGAATTCAGAATGCAGACCAGGAAGCACAAACAGCACTTAAACAGGCATTTAAAAATATTTTTTTACTTGACACTTGCACATTCTTAGAGAGTCGTGTTAGGGTGTTAAAAGTAAGAACCTTAAATTGCCTTCCCTTTTAGTACACTTCATCATACATATCAGCCATGCCACAGTGTAATGACACCAGTAAACTGTACAGGGGGTGGGAGGTTTGAAATATAGTCCAAGGGTGATTAAATCAATGTCCAAAATATGGCTGGGGAGTTGTATGCAGTCCAGAAACATGCAGGGAGAAATGTGCAGTTCCTGAGAGTCTGTATTATGTGCATTTGCATGCAGTCCATAGGCAGATGTAGACAGAGCAGGCTGTATTGTAAACCAGAGGGAGGTAGTAAACCCTGTGGACACTGATGAAGCATCCTGTTGATATCCCCATGAATTCTGACCCAACCCCAAGTGCTGATGCTGCAAACTTTTCCTGTAGTAGGAATTACAGATAGGTAGTCAGTCACATTTTTGGAGAAGGCTGTATTTTCCAGGCCCTCCTTCGTACAACACGAGGGCATGCGACTCAGATGTGTTGTTCAGTCAAACCTCTGTGGTATGCACATTTGGCTTGCCACCAGTAGTTTGCAATAGAATGTCCCTGTGCCATTCAGGAATCTTCTGGATCATTATGTCTTCTAGAATGTGGAATGCCTGAAAGGATAGAGAAGACTTAGGCATGCCCCTGCTCCCCACCCAAGGCTACAGTGGTCTCCAATTTTTAAACATACCATTTGTAAATTCACCTTACTGCTGTTTGCGTACTCTTTTTTCATTCTGTTTTACTCAGTCGTGTCCACGGAGCTTCTGAAAACTGAAATGTTCCCCCTGACAATATACTGAAGCTGAGTTTTACAGAGTATCATTTTTTGACATTGAGATTCCACAGGTGCTCTTCTCTGTGGATGAACAGAACTTTTTTTTTGAAGTACTGAGATAATAGTGTACAGTTTGATGTCTGCTTTCAGATCCTTCCATCTCTACAGGCCCTTCTACTTCTGCAGCTCAGCCACACTCCAGCAGGAGCCTGGGAATGGTCAAGGAGCAGCCTGAGAAGAAGCATTTCCATGATGAACTAATAGTGGATATCCTGGACAAGGCCAGCAAGCAGGTACCAATACCAAAGGGAAAAGAATTCATGGCAAGTAGAAAAGGCACAGATAGGCTGCAGAATGTAAGGAGAGAATTACGGCACAGTTCCTTGAGCAGGAACATCACTTGAGGGAGGAAGATTTATGTGAGAGATTTCTTGTGCCAGTGGCCACAAGAGTCCAAGCTTCTGCTGCACCCACACCACTACATCCTGAATTCCCCTCCCCCCAGAAACTACATGCTGCAGACCAGCAATGCATTGGACAGTTCAATGGTTGGATTGCCGAGACGATCAGCATTTAACAGTAGCAGGACAGGGCAAATGAACCCCCTGCTGGCCTCCATCCTCCTGCAGCAGTGTCAAGTGCAAGCTAAACATGTAAGAAAGGGAAAGGATAATGGGGGAGCAGAGGACACACAGAAGTAGGGAATTTCTTTGTTTGCACTGATTTCACCATTTCTCACTGTTCAATGTTTGTGTTATGCACTTTATTTTATTTCTGGTTTTGATGTTGGTTTATTAGTGGCATGTTGGTGTTTCTTTGGAAGCTGGCCTGCCTGACCATGTATTTTGTAATATATCCATGTCCATAAATAAACTTTCTGGATAAAATAAAAGACTACCATCACTGCATCATACCACATAATGAATATTTCTTCAAAGAATAAAGATAGACATGATAAGGTACAACTGGGAAGTTGTATCCCACCACAATTTCTCAATTAATCTCTTCACATTAATCCATAATGAAAATCTACAGTTTGTGTCACACAAACCACCCCCTTCCCACGCTGTATAAGCAGTTCTCTCATCTGCAATTAACAACTCATGAAAATCATACAGAATTTGTACTGTACAGCCACAGTACTTCATTTACTGTAAAGACAGCAGTACAAATACAACCATCCATAAATGTACTAATCTCCCTCAGCCATTAGTCCATGAAAGTCCATAATGTGAATTTATAAAGCAACTCTGATTTGTTGCCTTTGAGCATCCTGCTCCAGCTGTGACAGGTGCACTTTCTGACTGAATGTACTGGTTCAGCAATCAAGTTTTTCCACAGTGCACTACGAACAAAAGGCTAGAGAGCCTACAGCTGAGGAAAGCACTAGGCAGCATGGGATAGGCTGGTTTGAGTCAGATCTGTGTAATGCAGTGTGGACAGTTGAACACAGGATCAGAAATTCTAACGGGAGGGTCAATATTCAGTGTGGACACTCATGCTTCGGCTTACAAACACCAAGCCTGTAGACTTGGGATCCACAGCCCCTGGACTTGCATTGCACTATAGACATACACTCATAGGTTAAATGATTTGCAAAGGTTCAAACAGTAAGTCACTGGCAGAGTCATGGACATAATTCATACCCCATAATGTCCATCCAATGTCCTAACTTCTAGACCACATTCATTCCCTGAACATCTTCTCCAGTACTTAGGATAAACAATGAGGAGTCCTTGTGGCACCTTAGAGACTAATAAATTTATTTGGGCATAAGCTTTCGTGGGCTATAACCCACTTCATCACACCTTCTTGTTAACTGTTGGGAATGGGCCACAGCCACCATGATTGAATTGGCCTCGTTAGCACTGACCCCCCACTTGGCAAGGCAACTCCCATCTTTTCATGTGCTGTATATTTATACCTGCTTACTGTATTTTTCACTCCATGCATCTGATGAAGTGGGTTATAGCCCATGAAAACTTATGCCCAAATAAATGTGTTAGTCTTTAAAGTGCCACAAGGACTCCTCGTTGTTTCTGCTGAGACAGACTAACATGGCTACCCTTCTGAAACCAGTACTTAGGATGTTACCAACCAAGGTGTGTTTTAGTTTACTAGGCCAACTAATGAAGTGTACCACTGCTCTCTTCGGAACTTACATTAGCACTACTTACATTAGAACACATCGATGTGAAATAGACAGCTCAGCAATGTAATCTAAACATTAGATTATATGGCAGAATTTGTCATGCTATAGTACATAATATACTATAATGTACTTAAGTTGATCCAATACCTATATCTTATTGTTTCAGTTTTAAAGAAACAGCACTTTTTAGAAGTTTTTTTAAAAGCTTCGCTTTTTAAAAACACTAACATTCTACAGCCAAGCTGTCAACATTTATATAGCTTTTGAGATACTTTTGCAGGAAAAAAAGTGAGTGAGCCACTCAATGCTCTGTGTCTGTCAGTGCCAGGAACCATGATTTTAATTTGGCAGTGAACTATGCTTTCCATGTTTAGGCAATGCTTAAATCATAAATGATGCTTGTCACTTTGGGTCATTTTGTTCTGATCTCCCTTTTTGCTGGTGAATGTTTGTTTCTTGATATTTCTATTGTACTTGAATTAAAATACATTCTTGGTGTTTCAGTTCTCTATAGTATTTTGTGTAATAAAAGCTTGTCTACTGGTTTAGTTGCATTGGTTTAGTTAAACAGCTTCAAACTTCTTTATAGAGATTTCTATTTCTCTTTAAAAGTGTCCACATCTTAAGCCCGTTCCTAATAGACTTAAGCTAAACTGCATTAACAAAAATAAGGGTACGTCTTCACTACCCGCCAGATCAGCGGTAGTAATCAATCTATCGGGGATTGATTTATCGCGTCTTGTCTAGATGCGATAAATCGATCCCCAAACGTGCTCCCCGTCGACTCCGGAACTCCACCAGAGCGAGAGGCAGAAGTGGAGTCGACAGGGGAGCCACAGCCGTCGATCCTGCGCCGTGAGGATGTGAGGTAAATCGATCTAAGATACGTCAACTTCAGCTACGTTATTCTCGTAGCTGAAGTTGCGTATCTTAGATCGATTCCCCCCCCAGTGTAGACCAGCCCTAAGAGTGTCCACACAGCTTTTTTGCATTAGTTTAACTGAATCAGTTTAAAGTCATACCTTGTGTTAAACTGGTGCAACTCCCATATTGGATATTTTATTTGGAGCTACTCAAATAATAGTGTAAACTATGTCCATACAACAATAGCTCTCCAATAAGCACAGAAGATTAGCCATATCAAACCAAACCCTATCAGACATTCATTGACATTTCATGTTATGTCATTCTCAGCAAGCTGTGTGCACACACTTAGTAAAAAGGTTTCCACTGAAAATATCCATGAAATCTAGTGTTTCTCTCTCTGAGTGCTACATAAACTGAGTTAATAATTCTAGGTAAAGCAATTTTATTTCCATCTAGTCTTATACACACTGATCTTTGTCAGATCTTCTTGATCACTAAAGGGACTTTGGTATCTAACTGCCTCTTTAGGTGCCTATGTCCAACATTTAGGCGACACTGACATAACACCACTGTTTAGCAGTCACCTATCCCTGTAGGCATGTCAATTTCAGGTGGTAAGCATGCACAAAACTGGGTAGATCCTGACACCGCCAAGCAGCTTGGAGCCTTAGATCACGCCTAAACACTAGCAGGATTCTCATACTATGTGTTCCCCTGCCTATCTTATCTTCCCCTGCCTGATCTGGTAAGCACACTCTGAACACACCTATCCCTACAAAAGCCAGCCACAGGCAAGAATATATTTGGGACTGGGTGGTATATGTATTATTATACCCTCCATCCCAGTGGGCACTTTCTTGAGGTGTGGATGACCCAAGTTTGAAGCCCATCTGCCTGTTTTGGAGCAGGGACTTGAACCAGGGACATCTGTCTCCTAGTAGCATGTCCCAACCACCAGCCTATTGAGTATTCTGAAGCAGATGTCTCTCATCCTCTCCTGTTGATGCTGTTCCATGTTGTATAACTAATTAAATATTTATTGAAGCGTTGAACCTGACTCTCTCAGATCCTCCTGGAGTACCTGAACCACTGGAATATAGATTCATAGATTCTAGGACTGGAAGGGACCTCAAGAGGTCATCGAGTCCAGTCCCCTGCCCTCATTGCAGGACCAAATACTGTCCAGACCTAGACCATCCCTGATAGACATTTATCTAACCTACTCTTAAATATCTCCAGAAATGGAGATTCTACAACCTCCCTAGGCAATTTATTCCAGTGTTTAACCACCCTGACAGTTAGGAACTTTTTCCTAATGTCCAACCTAGACCTCCCTTGCTGCAGTTTAAGCCCATTGCTTCTTGTTCTATCCTTAGACGCTAAGGTGAACAAGTTTTCTCCCTCCTCCTTGTGACACCCTTTTAGATACCTGAAAACTGCTATCATGTCCCCTCTCAGTCTTCTCTTTTCCAAGCTAAACAAACCTAATTCTTTCAGCCTTCCTTCATAGGTCATGTTCTCAAGACCTTTAATCATTCTTGTTGCTCTTCTCTGGACCCTCTCCAATTTCTCCACATCTTTCTTGAAATGCGGTGCCCACAACTGGACACACTACTCCAGTTGAGGCCTAACCAGTGCAGAGTAGAGCAGAAGAATGACTTCTTGTGTCTTGCTCACAACACACCTGTTAATACATCCCAGAATCATGTTTGCTTTTTTTGCAACAGCATCACACTGTTGACTCATATTTAGCTTGTGGTCCACTGCAACCCCTAGATCCCTTTCTGCCGTACTCCTTCCTAGACAGTATCTTCCCATTCTGTATGTGTGAAACTGATTTTTCCTTCCTAGGTGGAGCACTTTGCATTTGTCTTTGTTAAACTTCATCCTGTTTATCTCAGACCATTTCTCCAATTTGTCCAGATCATTTTGAATTCTGTCCCTGTCCTCCAAAGCAGTTGCAATCCCTCCCAGTTTGGTATCATCCGCAAATTTAATAAGCATACTTTCTATGCCAATATCTAAGTCGTTAATGAAGATATTGAACAGAACCGGTCCCCAAACAGACCCCTGCAGAACCCCACTTATTATGCCTTTCCAGCAGGATTGGGAACCATTAATAACAACTCTTTGAGTACGGTTATCCAGCCAGTTACGCACCCATCTTATAGTAGACCCATCTAAATCGTATTTGCCTAGTTTATCGATAAGAATATCATGCAAGACCGTATCAAATGCCTTACTAAAGTCTAGGTATACCACATCCACAGCTTCTCCCTTATCCACAAGACTCGTTATCCTATCAAAGAAAGCTATCAGATTGGTTTGACACGATTTGTTCTTTACAAATCCATGCTGGCTATTCCTTTTCACCTTACCAGCTTCCAAGTGTTTGCAGATGATTTCCTTAATTACTTGCTCCATTATCTTCCCTGGCACAGAAGTTAAACTAACTGATCTGTAGTTTCCTGGGTTGTTTTTATTTCCCTTTTTATAGATGGGCACTATATTTGCCCTTTTCCAGTCTTCTGGAATCTCTCCCATCTCCCATGATTTTCCAAAGATAATAGCTAGAGGCTCAGATACCTCCTCTATTAGCTCCTTGAGTATTCTAGGATGCATTTCATCAGGCCCTGGTGACTTGCAGGCATCTAACTTTTCTAAGTGATTTTTAACTTGTTCTTTTTTTATTTTATCTGCTAAACCTACTCCTTTCCCATTAGCATTCATTATGTTAGTCATTCCTTCAGACTTCTCGGTGAAGACTGAAACAAAGAAGCCATTAAGCATCTCAGCCATTTCCAAGTTTCCTGTTACTGTTTCTCCCTCTTCAATGAGCAGTGGGCCAACCCTGTCTTTGGTCTTTCTCTTGCTTCTAATGTACTGATAAAAAGTCTTCTTGTTTCCCTTTATTACTGTAGCTAGTTTGAGCTCATTTTGTGCCTTTGCCTTTCTAATCTTGCCCCTGCATTCCTGTGTTGTTTGCCTATATTCATCCTTTGTAATCTGTCCTAGTTTCCATTTTTTATATGACTCCTTTTTACTTTTTAGATCATGCAAGATCTCGTGGTTAAGCCAAGGTGGTCTTTTGCCACATTTTCTATCTTTCCTAACCAGCGGAATAGCTTGCTTTTGGGCCCTTAATAGTGTCCCTTTGAAAAACTGCCAACTCTCCTCAGTTGTTTTTCCCCTCAGTCTTGATTTCTATGGGATCTTACCTATCAGCTCTCTGAGCTTACCAAAATCCACCTTCCTGAAATCCATTGTCTCTATTTTGCTGTTCTCCCTTCTACCCTTCCTTAGAATTGCAAACTCTATGATTTCGTGATCACTTTCACCCAAGCTGCCTTCTACTTTCAAATTCTCAAAGAGTTCCTCCCTATTTGTTAAAATCAAGTCTAGAACAGCTTCCTCCACAGTAGCTTTTTCAACCTTCTGAAATAAAAAGTTGTCTGCAATGCAGTCCAAGAATTTGTTGGATAGTCTGTGCCCCGCTGTGTTATTTTCCCAACAGATATCCGGATAGTTGAAGTCCCCCATCACCACCAAATCTTGAGCTTTGGATGATTTTGTAAGTTGTTTAAAAAAAGCCTCATCCACCTTTTCCACCTGGTTAGGTGGCCTGTAATAGACTCCTAGCATGACATCACCCTTGTTTTTTACCCCTTTTAGCCTAACCCAGAGACTCTCAACACTTCTGTCTCGTAGGTCCATTTCCACCTCAGTCCAAGTGTGTACATTTTTAATATATAAGGCAACACCTCCTCCCTTTCCCCCGTCTATCCTTCCTGAGCAAGCTGTACCCATCCACACCAACATTCCAATCATGTGTATTATCCCACCAAGTTTCAGTGATGCCAACAATGTCATAGTTGTATTTATTTATTAGCTCTTCCAGTTCTTCCCGCTTATTACCCATACTTTTCGCATTTGTATATAGGCATTTAAGATACTGGTTTGACCTTGCCTCCCAGTTTTGCCCTGACCCTCCTTTCTCTCTGCCATTATAGCCCACGCTCCCTCTTGTTTCTGACCCATCTCCCAGGTCTCCATATTCCTCACTTACCTGTGGGCTTTGCTCACCTGTCCCCGTCGAACGTAGTTTAAAGCCTCCTCACTAGGTTAGCCAGTCTGTGTCCAAATAGGATCTTTCCCCTCCTCGAAAGGTGAACGCCATCTCTGCCTAGCAGTCCTTCCTCGAATAGCATCCCGTAGTCGAAGAAGCCAAAGCCCTCCTGGAGACACCATCTTCGCAGACAGGCATTCATCTCCATGATGCATCTGTCTCTGCCCGGGCCCCTACCTTTGACAGGAAGAATCGAAGAGAATACCACCTGCGCTCCAAACTCCTTCACCTGTACTCCCAGAGCCCTGTAGTCACTCTTGATCTGCTCAGTGTCACACCACGCAGTATCTCTGGGGTTTGTTTGTTTGTTTTTTTTGGGGGGAGGGTGTTGTGCAAGAAAGGACTGACATGGGTTAGGACCTAACTACAGGACAGAGTTCATGGCTGTGAATCCTGAACAGAGGGAGGCATCTCCCTCTAGCCTAGAGTTAGGCACCTTTCCTCAGTATTTCCTACTAGCTCCTTTAGGCAGTTCTCAGCTCAGCTTGCTGGCTTCAGTGAGTCCATTTTTTTAGGTGCCTACCTCTACCCACATAATGCATTGGGAAGCTTGGACTAATTCAGAGCTGTGAATTCCACTGGGCAATATGTATTGCAATGCCTAAATCCCCTTTATGAATCTAGCCCCAGAACCGAATTGCAAATGCCCAGCAGGGAACCCCCTGTTAGAGGCATTTCCATGCTACTGCTGGGCCCTGCATCTCCACCATCCAGCCCCCAGTTCTGAAGGAAGAAGGGAGCCTTTTCGGAGGTGGAGGGGTGGGAACACAGCAGAGCTCTGCCATGGAAATCCTCCTCTGGTTTAGAGTCCTTTAAAGATCCTAAGCCACTGGCAGAACTTAAGCTACCAAGCAGCAACTACAGCTTTAAGTTGCATTGAGGCTACAGATGGCCCTGAGAACTGAGGAACAACCTAACTGCCGCCCTCCATGCCAAGCTCATCTTAGTGACAACCTTCTGTGATATCACCATTTGGATTCTCCATGGTCCTCCAGTAAAAATAGGGAGGCAAGGACTTATTTTTTCTGCTTGAAATAGAAATATCATGTATGTAAATTTTAGGCCATCTGTACACATTGTAAAGATGAAGAACATGAACCAGATTCTATTGTAGTTTGGGTCAGGCTTTCAAATCCATGATACTGGAGTGAGTTCAAAATTATGCAAAATGTGTTTGCCTATCTCTATTAGAAACCCTAACATAGAATTTCTTGACAAGCTTATGTGACTCCTTAAAAAAAACAGGACTAAAGAAATGGAACACTAGAAATCTGAAGGGCTCTTTTCAGCACCATAAAGACACAGCTTCTTTGGAGCTTCTCCAGCATTTTAACTAGATAAAGCTCCACACTTGTCAAGTGTTGATATGATAAAAGTACAGATTTATGAAGCATATTAGATTTATAGATTTAGAAAGGCATTAAAATATCCACAGAATAAAAGAGATGGTTCTATTAATCATGTGATTATGGTGCAGACTAGTTTTAGCAGCAAGAAAAATCTTGAATGTTGCCATCCTGGTTGAGTAAGAGGTACTATTTAATTCAAACTCTCTCTAAGGCTAAAATATTGAGAGTAGAATTTAGAAAATTAGGCTGTTTGTCAAAATATGTATGATTGGGTGCCTTAATTTTTGGTTGTCCAACTGAGCAACTACTTGCTATAAATCAGGCCCTGTTAAGATGTCTCCAGTTAGGCATCCAAATATTGAGAGACCAGTCACTTATGAAAATCTTGGTCAATGTCTTCCTCCATTTGTTTGCCAGACTAACAGATAAGGCAATAAGTTGTTTGGAACTTTGTAATCAGTTGTACATTGGAAAGTATTTGCTAGAATGTCACCTGCTAGTGTTCTTGTATAGATATTATAATTCAGCAGCTTTTTCCTCAATTTTCAAGTCTCTCCCCTTTTAGAGGGTGCTTATGTGTGGGAAATGAGGGTTCAGAACACAGAAGATTGATATGAGATGTGGGAACTATTTTGCAACCAAATCCAAAATCATAAATATTGAATCGAGGTTTTGAGTACAGAACTGAAAGCCCCAAACTATATGCATGCAACTTTTAGGGTCCAAAAACCCTTGCATAAAACTGAAAGTTGTTTTGCTGTCTCTAACCAGGGACATGTTTTTTCAAGATGTGATTTTTTGTATAATGAAACTTGGGATGTCAAGTCATATCTGGCTTGAATAAACCCTTAGAGTTAATATTGCAGGTGCAGTTCCAGAGCTCAATCCTGCAAGGCTCTGTACAATCCCTGCACATGCATTCTGGCACCAGCTGATTATCTGATCCAAAATTTTAATTTCTTCCTGAGGCACTTAATCTGTTTTTGTTAGAACTTTATCTGATTTGACATGTCAAAATGTCAAAAAGGAAACCAAAAACCCCCAACAGATTGCATTTAATAGTTACTTGGATAAATGTCATTTGAACATGAACTGATGAAAACTCTCCTGCTATTCACAGCACAATATTACAAGAGAGCATTCCGGATTTTGCTTGGTGAACCAACAAACAGATTAACAATAAATGAGAATCTCAGAGGGCAAGCAGCCCATTTATAACTTCCTAGTGGGGCTCCCTAAATAACGCAGGGTTGTACAAATGGAGTATTAGAACTCTGGAAATTGGAAAAGAAAAATATATTAAAAAGGCAAGAGCCCAGCGTTGAAGTCCATTTCTCAGAATGATGAACAAAAATGCATTTTCCAAAACTCCATGTTAACATAGTCCTTCTCATTAGCAAGACTAAATGTAAATGCATATTTATTATGATTAAGTGAATATTAAAATGGCTTTGCACAATGTATTCACTTCCAGTAAGTGGTTTTGCTTAATTCTATCCAATCTGAACCAGCTATTAATATTGTAATCTCCACCTTCAGGCGATTTATAAGCAAAATTGCTCTTTTAGCTTTATGAAAAATTTTCAGCACCACAGAATATTTCAATGAAAAAACCCTCAGCACTATGGTCAGGATGGGAATGTCTGCACAGTTAGATAAACTTTTGTGAAATATAGCCTACCAACACAGCTTAGACAAACACTATTGATCATGCTGAAATGCAGCATGGAAGAAAAATTACAGAGCAGCAGTATTAAGGACAAAAGCATTGCCCACTAAAGCTCCAATTACAGATTTGCCAGCTCCACGTCAGTGGGCAACAAAAACAATCTGCACAGCATAGCCTGTTTGCTAAATATCTCCTTTGGTCTTTTCACTATCACACCACAAAAGCACAATCACATACACCACCACCACTCCCCTCATCTCAGGAAATGCCAGACCTTAGAAAGACAATGATGCCCAACATGAGACAAATGCCTCTCTTCTCTTGGAGAAGAGTACAGTAACTGTAGAGAGCACAGTAATTGGTTTAATCTGAGCTCTATTACAGTTGTAAGTATTGGAGTTACTCTGTAACAGGATATACCAAACCCCTAAGGTGCCAGTAATGTGTAGGTGTACATAAAGCAAGAGATAGTCCCTGCCCAAAAGAGTTTATGTTCTGAATAGACAAGGCAGACGGGTGAGAGATAGGAAGTATTGTTTTATCCACATTTTATAGATGGCGAACTGAGGCACAAAGGGATTAAGAGACTTGCCCAAAGTCATACAGGAAGACCGTGTCAGAGTGCAGATCACTGGATGGACACTCATTCTACAGTAGTAAAAATCCAAATAAATAAATAAATAATATTAACAAGCGGGACTGATGTCTGTGAAGTGGAATGTAAACTCACTCACACACATTGTCTCTCTCCACTCTCCCCTGCTATGGGTTCAGACATCTCCTAGGGCCTTAACTGATGGCCTGACAAGATTGCAGTTGTATTTCTTTGAGATGGCAGGATAGATTTTTATGAGCAGGGAGTTAATCTAATTGTGGATTGGAAACTATGTTATAGTCACCTTCCAGAGTAATAACACAATGCAGGCATTTGTCAGTTTTGGTCTTTACTAAGATAAAGAATATGAAATCTGATTCAAATGCTGCATGTATGCTGGACACATTCATTCTGTTCCCATATACAGCATGCCTAATATGATAATGCTTACCTTATCTACTAGGGTAATGACTCTATAGTTGTGAGCCTATACCATGCTAGTCCAGCCCAAATGCATACAAAATTTATTTTTATATCTGAGAGTACATACACATGAAGCCCTGCTTTTCTTTTTTAAAGAAAGAAAATAATTGTTTTCCTTGTTAATTGGAATTTTCCCCTTTATATTCTAGATAAAGAGTTTCAAGCCACTCCCAGCACCTATGATTTCCTTTAAAGTCAAATCTTAGTTTCAAGGCCACATCTAATCTTGATTGCATTGACAACATAGAAAAATAAACGTTTTCAAAAAACAAAAATAAATTATAAACTAACAAAACTACTCAAGAATCTCAGCAATTCAGTTATATTGCCTAGCTAATCACACTTGTGCTGGGAAATATTTATGATGTATTTCCAATATAAAACTGAAGCTTTAGCTTATTATTATTGTTACAGGACAGGAAAAAAGTCAGCAAGAGTTCACAGCTTCTTAACCATTTAAGTATTTAGGATTGCAGAAAGTAACAACAACAAGGGATCGGTCTTGCATGCATATAAGCACTTGAGTGTCTCTACCATCTTGAGTCGTTCTATTGACTACAATGGTACTATTCACATGGGGCTCAGTGCTGCAAGGTACTGAGCATACTAGCCCCAAGCCAGCATAGCACTTAGCTCTGACATAAATTTAAGTCTGTGAAAGTCAATGGGGCTACTTATATACTTACGGGGCAAAAGAGTGTTTTGCTGGGTTGGGGCCAGAATGCTCAGCACCTTGCAGGATAGCTCACAGAAGACTGATCCAAAGCCCATTGAGGACAATAAAAATCTTACCACCAACTTCAACCAGGTTTGGATTATGCCCATGATTTATAAAGCTATTCACATGTTAAACTGCTTCCTGGATCAGGCTCTGGAAGATAAAAGAATGTATAACGGGGAGGAAGATATGGGATCAAGCGTAGCCAGGGAGTGACAATTAGCCCAACAACATATAACATTTATTGAGTCACTATTTCTATTTTTAGAAATTCCTCCTTCCCTTTTCTTTCTTAGCTTTTATTATCACCTTTAAAAATCTGGGCCTATGTATTTAGGCATTGCTCCAGTCAGTGTTGCACAGCTAAAGGGAAGGGTTTTCAAAAGTTCCTAGATGACTTTCGCTGGGGTTTAGGCCCATTTAAAAATCCCAAATTTAGAAGCCTAAATCCCACTAAATTTTAATAAGCATCAAAGAGCCTAAGTCACTTTTGAAAACGGGACTTTATTTTGCTCAGCATTGCATAGTCTAAGTCTAAATACCTTTAGAACTGTGGGCCTTAGCTAACTAGTGAGGTTTGAGGAAAATGCATGTATCGGCAAATATAAAGCTTTTTTGGACTTTGTGAAGATGATTTGAATGTCTTTCGCAACTAGGTTTTCAGGCTTGCTGAATGGATGTTATTATTTTGGATACTATTATTTTTTCTGGATGGATTCAGAGTCGCTTACGTCTTCTGCAGAATAAAGAGGAAGTCATAAAAAACCATGGCAGTTTTATTTTTATATAATGGTTATGGTCAGGATTGTTTATTGGTAACTTACGGTTTATCTTCAACCAGTTTTGCCATATTTCTGTATTTTTGTGCACACTCCTACCAATGTCAGGAATTGTTTCACTAACTATGGCCATGTCTACACTACAAAGTTGGTCAAATTAAGTTATGTCAACATACAGCCAGCTACTTTTGTATATTGCCTAGGCATGCACATATTTCAATGCATCAGTGCTGTCCCTACTCATCACAAGTGATTGTGTGGATGGCAAATACAGTGCACCACAGCTATGTATCCCAGGGTGCTCCACACCATCAGCTGGCTCAATGCCTTGAGACACATTTTTGCAGTTTGAGGGATACCAATTATTCACCCAGAGATTTCTGAGAAATAGGGTTCAAGTTCCCACGATGTCACATTCCCATAATACTTGTTCTGTTCCGTAATATTTGCACCATTGTTTAAATCTCTCACAGTTGTATTTGCTGCTTTTCAGTGTGCATAGTCTCTCCAGCAGAAGCATAGACCGTGCAGAGCAAAGTGTAGTTTTAATAGACATGGCTAACACAGGAGGCCAAATTCTCCTATATTAGCACAACTTGAGTGAGTACTACAAATGGACTTTCAACGAGGAAGATGTGGAGATGTTCAAATGCAATAAATGATAGACACAGCAAATAAAATGACAGGCTGCTGCTAGCATTCACAGAGCAGCTCCACATGATGGATTGTCTCTTCTGGGTCCAAGAAAAGAGAACTGATTGGTGGGATCACATCATAATGCAGGTTTGGGATGATACGCAGTAGCTGCAGAATGTTCAGTTGCAAAAGGCCACATTCCTGGATGTGTGTGCCAAACTCTCATAGGATCTCCAGTGCAGAGATACCAAAATGAGAGCTGATTGACAGTGGAGAAGTGAGTGGTGATCACACTCTGAAAGCTTGCAATCCCAGATTACTATCTGTCAGTGACCAATCAGTTTGGAGTTGGAAAATCCACAGTGGGGACCATTATTCTCCAAGTATGTAAGGCTGTTAAATGTATTCTGTTGCATAGGACTGCGACTCTCGGTAACATACGGAAAACAGGACATAGATTTGCAGCAATGAGGTTCCCTAAACTGCAGTGTGGCAATAGATAGCAAGCATATCCCTGTTCTGGCACCACCCATTTTGCCAGTGAGTACATAGCATGAAAAGCATCCCTTTCTGGTTATGCAAGTGGTGACCAGGGATACTTTTCACAGCAAACCTGGTGGCTGAACTTTGTGACTTTGTCCTCAACCACAACTATTTCACATTTGGGGACAATATATACCTTCAAGTCAGCGGCACTGCTATGAGTATCTGCATGGTCCTACAGTATGCCAACATTTTTATGGCTGACTTAGAACAACACTTCCTCAGCTCTTGTCCCCTAACGCCTCTACTCTACTTGCACTACATTGATGACATCATCATCTGGACCCATGGAAAAGAAGCCCTTGAGGAATTCCACTATGATTTCAACAATTTCCATCCCACCATCAACCTCAGCCTGGACCAGTCCACATAAGAGGATCTACTTCCTGGACGCTACAGTGCTAATAAGCGATGGTCACATAAACATCACCCTATACCGGAAACCTACTGACTGCTGTACGTACCTACATGCCTCCAGCTTTCATCCACATCACATCACACAATCCATTGTCTACAGCCAAGCTCTAAGATACAACCGCATTTGCTCCAAACCCTCAGACACAGGCAAACATCTACAAGATCTCTATCAAACGTTCTTAAAGCTACAATACTCACCTGCTGAAATGAAGAAACAGATTGACAGAGTCAGAAGAGTACCCAGAAGTCACCTATTACAGGACAGGCCCAACAAAGAAAGTAACAGAACGCCACTAGCCGTCACCTTCAGTCCCCAACTAAAACCTCTTTAGCACATCAAAGATCTACAACCTTTTCTGAAGGACGATCCCTCACTCTCTCAGATCTTAGGAGACAGGCCAGTCCTTGCTTACAGACAGCCCCCCAACCTGAAGCAAATACTCACCAGCAACCACACACCACACCACATGCATCTGATGAAGTCGATTTTAGTCCGCAAAAGCTTATGCCCAAATAAATTTGTTAGCCTCTAAGGTGCCACAAGTACTCTTCATTCTTTTTGCTGCTAAGACTATGACTACACTCCAAATGAGGCAGCCACAGCCTAATAGGAAGCAATCCAGTAGGGGGTGTAACTTGGGGTAGACCAAGTGGTCCAGACACTGCAACACTCTTTTAGGGCCCTGGGTAAGAACCTAGTGAAGTGGGAGGGTGCAGGTCCCCCTTCCCCCTGTCATGACAGAACATATAGCGGCAGAAGAGGAGACACACAGGGAGACTGTGGCCTGCTGTATATGAACTTGCAGGGGCCCTTCTAGAATGAGCAGATGGAGAGAACTGTGAAACCACTGCCTGACCTCTAGGCCAGCTGGCTATCAGGCTGATCCAGTACAGGGATCTAGCCTATATCATGCTCTCCTGGCTCATGAAGCTGTACACTGGCTACCCGGAGAGCACCAAAGAAAGATTCAATTAGCAGCTCTGTAGGCACAGGCATACATCCTCATTATCATAGCTGTGTGTTGTATACTGCATGTCTGAGACAAAGGCTACTGCCAGAGTGAAGGGATGAAGTAGATTGTCTGCTGAATTTGAACAGCAAGACACAAAGATTGTTAAACCAACTGGGGGCTATACAGCTGACAGATCTTAAGACCATGCAGTCACTTTAGCTTTGGAGCAGGGCTGGCTCCAGGCACCAGCTGAGCAAGCTGGTGCTTGGGGCGGCAGATTGTTGGAGGCGGCATTCTGCCCAATCCTAGGGCGGCACGGCTGCTTTTTGTTTTGTTTTGTTTTGTTTTTGTTCCGCTCCGGCTGCCCTGTAGGGGACGGCGGCACGGAGAACCAGAGCGCCCTGCAGGGCAGTCCTCTTCCTTCCCTCCCCGCCAACCGGAGCGGAGCCCTCGCAGCAGGAGGCGGCGCAGTGGGAGGGGCCGTGTGGCAGCGCCTCTGCTCTAGCCGTGGCCTCCCCCTTCTCTCTCTCTCCCGCCCGCTTCCCCCCTCCCCCGCCCGAGCCGGTCCCCCTGCATCCGCGCTCCGGCTGCGCCGCAGGTTTTTGGTTTTTTTTTGCTTTGCCGTTCTGGCCGCCCCTTTTCTTTTTTGTTTGTTTGTTTGCTTGGGGCAGCCAAAAAGCCAGAGCCGGCCCTGCTTTGGAGTGCCTCAATACAACACTGCTCCGCAGTTCAAGCCATGGCAAGAAAAGACTAGTCTAACGGGGAGGAAAAGGTGTGTTCTAGTGGATGGAAGGTTTAAATGTTGGGCACGCAAGTATGAGTATAGTGAGAGTGAGGTGAATATTGTCAATATTGTCACAGGCAGTGGTGATTTGGGGTGATCTCTGAACTCTTGAGGGTGACAAAGGCACAGAAAACCCAGCTGCTACTGACATCCGGAAGCTGCCCAGACCCATATACTACTAGCCTGTTTACTGCAGTGTGCCAGCAGAACTCATCACAAAGCAGCATGGGAAAGTTTCCTGTCATGGAGGAGGAAACAAAACTGCTATCCCTAGAAATCTTCAGGAGAGGATTGCAGAGCATCTCCATGAAAGTTTAATTGAGATCGCTCAAGAAGATGAGAGATATCACCATTCAGATAAATAAAGTACTCTGGTACTCTGCCACATCCCCTCCCATCCCCCTTTGCCCAACAAGGGAAAGAACTGAACAGCAGATGCTGACTACCTTGGAGTTTGTTCTACATCTACCGAGCAGAGCACATGGATGTGATGTGGATTGTGTGTCTTTAAGCATGTGGGACTCACCCCTGCGACACCTCCTGCTGGTGTCTTGGGAATTAGCTTATTTCCAGCCTTGGAGCACCCTCTGCAGGCCAGTATCCTGCTGCCGCTTGGCCCCGTGTCCTTCCCTGGACTCTGGTGCCCCTTTATCTGGGGTGCTGTCCCCTGGCAGTACACCCCTCAGTTTCAGGGTCTCCCCACCCCCTATCCCCACCTCACCTCAGTCATAGGCTACTGCCAGTCACCAACTTGCCCCCATGCCCTGGGGCAGACTGCAATGTCAGCCACTCATCATAGGCAAGGTTGGGTCTGGACCTGCTGCCTCTCTGCAACCCACTACCTCTATGGGGCCTTGGATAAGGCCCTGCAGCCTGGGGAGTTGCCAGCCTGGAGTTCCCCAACCCCTCTGGCCTTTCACCAGCCCTGCCTCACTCTAGGCACCCTGAGCTCCCCAGCAGCAGAGAGACTGTCTGCTCCCAGTCCACTGCCCTCCTATAAGGGCCAGCTCTGGCCTGATTGGGGCATGGCCCAGCTGCAGCTGCTTCCTCAGTCAGCCTAGTAGCTGCTTTCTCCTGCCATAGCCCTCTCCCAGGGCTGTTTTGAACCCCTCTGGGCAGGAGCGGAGTGATTACCCCGCTACAGTGTCAGACTGCCATATAACTTTTTTGATTTTATTCTCTAACATTTCATATTCTAACATAAAAGTAAAGAAAGCAACCAAAAGCCAATGGCCTTGTTCTCTAAACTTATAGATGGGATGAGCACCATTTTTAAATGGGGAGAAGGGAGGGAGATGAGATTTTGGGTGAGAAAAAGGTTAAAAATGGAAAAGACTATAAGGAATAATGCATGTACACTTCTATCCCTTCACCACCAGGTACAGCTGTATTCACCTGGTGGGCCAGGCTTGACTCCACCAGGGTTTCAAACAACCCTGGCTTGCTGCAAGGTTTGAGTCCTCTATATCATCTCCGCCACTCCTGATGTTCGAAACAAGGGTCTCCACCTACAGATTATGCAAAGTGCCCCAGTCAAATGTGGAGTGCTGATGGGATCCCTGCCAATTATGGGATGCAGGTTCCATTAGAAGTGGCAGATCCGTGGGGTAGCACCAGATTTGTTGTCCTCCCTTGCCTTCTGGTATGCCTCAAAGTTCCTTTGCTTTCATGTGGCACTGCTGCTTATTCCTATCATGCCCTGTTTCAGCATCCTCTCTGCAATCTGCACATAGATGTCAATATTTCTATGGCTGTTCCATAACTGTGCTACCACCGTTTTTTCTCGCTACCGTCCAAGGAAATCCAGGAACTTCTTGCCTGCTCTAGGCAGAAGCAGATCTAGCAGCTCTGTGTGTGAAGCTGGTATGGTCAGATGAACACAACAAAGACGAAGTGGAAGGTGTACTCACCAAGGTAAGCAATGAGGGGAAAGCATGTCAAAAACATGTGGGAGGTTTTAAGTAGGTTCAGCATGGCTGTGTATTGCTCAAGGAAGTGACATAAGCATCCTGTTACAACAATGCAATAATGTCAGCAGGACCCAAATTTTGGTGTAGACACACTATGTACACCTACATCAATACAAGACAAATTAGGTCAACCTAACTTTGTAATGTAGACCAGGCCTATGCCTTTCTAAAGTAGTGTAATTATAATAGTACAAAAACAACATGTTAATATTTTTGCTTTATCTGTTATCATTTTTTTTGTTTTCTTCCAGACACACGCTCTTTTCCAGGGCTGCAATGCTCTCGCGATGGTCCAACTGTGCATAGCTAAAAAATGATGTCTACACGGCAATTAAAAACCCACAGCTTGACCATGCCAGATGACTTGAGCTCATAGCCCTGCAGCCTGAGCCCTATTTAATTGCAGTGTAGACATTTGGGCTTGGCTGCAACCCGAGCTCTGGGAAACCCTCTCCCTCCGCACCTCTCAGGGTCCTGGAGCCCTGACTCCAGACCAAGCCAGAATCCAAATATCTACACCACAATTAAACAGTCCCTTAGCCCATGCCCTGTGAACACAGGCCAGCCTCAGGTTTTTAATTGCAATGTAGACATGCCCTATATTCCTTCCAACTTTCTCACTTCAGTAAACATGGTGTTGCCTGACGTGTACTCTGATTCAAGAAAGCACCTATGCATGTGTTTAAGTTCATCCCTATTCAGGACAGTACTTCAGCATGTGCTTAACATTAAGCACAATGTTTAAGTACACTTTTTTCTGAACATAAATCAAGAGAGTACTAATTAGGTCTCAAGCTTTTTAATGACTATTAAAGTCAATGATATATGACTGATGAGCAGAACAAAAATTAATCAGATAGCCCATTGAATGAGTGTAGATGTGATTGGAATATACTCCTATGAGCCAAGAACCCAGTAATCCATCACAGGTAGAATTAATTGTTGGATGAGTATTTGCCTAGTGATCAAATTGAGTTTAAGTCCTTCCCGTTGTTCAAGGTATTCTGCAAAACAGATGGCTTTATTTACAGCATTGTGTCATATTAAACCAAAAAACAACAACATTCAAACTTCACAGAGACTGATAGCAAATAAAAGTTATCATGTGACAACTATTCTTGACTTATGTACCTGATGTCAGCCCATTTAGTTGTTGACAGGTGGCAACATAATAATTAGCATCCTAGATAGGTTTTGTGAGAATGAGTTAGGCATCTGCCTATACCCCACAAACAAGAGGGGGGGGATGATTTTGTTTAGCCCAGCTGTTAGAACACTAACCTGGGATACAGGAGACCCAGGTTCAATTCCACCCTCTGGCTGAGGGGGACTCTCACAGGGTGGATTGAGCCCTTTAAGAAGGATTTGGTCCAGCCCACCTGTGCCTTGTTAATAGCCTTTCAATGGGGCCATCTGGTTTTTATAAAGAACCAGATGAGGAAGCCATGGCAAAGAGTGAGAAAGGCTTCTGTAGGGAGGATCCTATGATACCCAGGGAGTTTTAAGGCTATATGTTAGGGAGGAGGAGGTGTCCAGGTTAAAGTGGGAGGGGAGAAGAACTCTGGCAATAAAACCAGACCTGACGGAGGGGTATTACTGAACAGAAAAAAGCCCTTAAGTTTGAGGAGTCCAAAAGGGGAAACTGAAGCAGGAGACTGCAGAACCCACCCCAGGACAATCTCTCCCATTGAAGCTCTTCTACTGTGGATAAATGATTAAAGAGTCACTGGATGAGAGAGAGAGAGAGAGACTGTAGTCTAGTGCTTAGGGCAACCAGCTGCAAGACCCAGTCTCCCTGCTTCAATCCCTTTTTCTTTATCACCCACATCAGAATATTCCATAATTCAGTGGTTAGAGCACTCTCCTGAAAGTGGGAGAGACCCCCTCTTCAAATCCTCTTCCTGCCCCCACTCTCAGGCAGAGAGTGAGGAATTGAACTTGGGTCACCACATCTCAGATGAGTGCTCTAACCACTGGACTAGAACTTCTAAGTGGGGGGGGGGGGAGAAAATCAGGTCATCTTCTGGGTGGCAGATTTTTTGAATAGGATCATATCCAATAGATGGCCTCTGAGCATGCCTATAGGATCCGGCCCATGACAGGCAGCTGAACATATCTTTCCCTAATTCATGATCACTCTGGGGAGACAGGTGTCTAAACAGCTAGAGTCAGGCAGCAGTGTGCATGCCCAGAGGCAGAGACTTTTACCCTGATATATTTAGGCATTGACTTAGTTTAGGTGCCCACAGAATTTGGCAGGAGTTTTGTGGATCACCATGGCAGGGCCGCCCCCGGGGTGGGGGAGGGGAGTGGCAAGTGGGGCAATTTGCCCCAGGCCCTGCAGGAGCCCCCATAAGAATATAGTATTCTCTAGTATTGCAACTTTTTTTTATGGAAGGGGCCCCCAAAATTGCTTTGCCCCAGGCCCCCTGAATCCTCTGGGCAGCCCTGTACCATGGAGCCTCAAACTGGAATTTAGGTGCCTAAATCTGGAGTCTAGGAACCTAAGTACCTTTCTGAATCTCATCCAACCCTCCACATTTCATTTTATACACACAGTATTTTGAAGAGTTAGTCTCCTTAGTCCTCTTCTTAAAAGAGATGGAATCAGAGTTCCCTTGTAAATAATCTATTTATCCTATCTTGGTTCTTTACCATGCTCATCACTGGAGCAGAGAGCCTTCCAGTAGCTCAGTAAGCAATATGACTAACATCTGTTTGAATTCTCATACTCCCTGTAGGGGGAGAAGTATGGTAAGTGGAATGTTTTGTTTTGGTAAGGGACTTTTGTTTTTTAAATATATCTGTTCAAAGTAGACTTTTGGCAAAATTTCTGATACCATATTACATTATCTTCGGGCACATCTAATTTAGGGCCTGATGCTGCAAACTTTAATGTGTTCTACATCCAAATACAACTTAATTCTAAATTAAATGGTGATTTAAAATCCCCTCAAGGGCCCAGTTTTGCTACATATACTCATCCACTTCTACATCTTCCTAGTATTATTTAAGACTGTTTTCCACATCTGTTTTTTGTCTTTTTCTGTCTGTTTTTCTTACTTAGTAGTTTACATATTTCCTCACTTCAAACTAGTTTGTTGTCCAAGTAAAGGAAAGCCTGTTTCTACAACCCTTACTCATAGAGTGTAATACTTTACTCAAAACTAGTTTGTGAAGGGTGACCCTCACCAGCAGGGTCATCGAGTGGTCAGACAAGGTTGCGGAAAGTGGTCCCCCTTCCCTCTATAACTCCATCCTGAGGGGTCAGTCCCTTCTCTTATAGTTCAGCCCTCCAACCAGGTCCCACCCCTTTTGGAGTATACAAAAAGAGAAGTTCAAAACAGAGAAGGCGTTTGTTGCCCACAAAGTTTTAGTGTTTTCTCCTTAGCTTCAGGACTTAATGTCCGGACCCATGTGCATTCAGGGCTTTCACAGCTGGATTCCCCACAGATGGGTAGACTCTTTATTATCCCATTTTTAGGGGTTGGTAGAGAATCCTAGCCAATCCTCTCCACTGCGCTTTAATCTAGGGCCCAATAGTAGGCCATTTAGTTCTGCTCCCTGGATTACTTCCTACCTAAATTCCCCTTCTGCTCCCTCCCCAAGGTAAGTTTAAAGCACTGAACAGAAAATAAAGTTTGACCTTTCCTAACAATCACTACTCTCTCTTTTGGTCAGGTCTCAGGCAATTAGAGGTCCCAGGCTGTGACTTTCCAAGAGCAAAGATCTGTGCCCTTCTACTGCTTGTCTTCTTGTGAGCTATGCTGCTTCTCCTTTTAAGCTCCACCTCCAGCTTGTGCAGGCTTTGCTGATGTGGCTGGGTAGGCCACCTGGCCTCAGAGCTCCTTCTTAACCCCATGTTCTCCAGTGTGGTGTTTGTATACCTCATCACAAAGTCCTACTAAAATGAAATTAAATGTACTCTGGTGCAATTGATTTTGAATAATTCCACTGACTTGCACAGTCACCAACATGCTGAGAGGAATTTCCTTATGTTTAGCCACCCTGCTTGGTTCTATGCATGTACCACACTGCAGAGGTGCAACTACATGAAAAAAGTGGGGTGTGTGAAAATGAAATGAACAGGGGAATGAAAGGGTGGGGAGGGAGCCACAACAAGGGAGACATTAAAAAGATAGTAAAAAATAGGAGGGTGGCATAAACCCTAGTAGCTATGGCTATCCTACTAAGTGATCCTGAAGCAGTTAGTATTTATATTCCAGAAGGAAGAAGGAGGAGAGCCAAGGAAAGCAAAGAGCTAACAATCCTCTGAAGGCCTTTTCCAATTGTCCTAGCTTGTGAGGCCGGCCAGTCAAGCTTGGTAGGATTTCCAAACAGCTCCTTAAAAGCCTGAGGTAAGGGTGGGTATCCTGAGCTTGTCCAGTTCCTGAAAGTGCTTTAAATGGGATTATCATACAGCATGCTTGCATCAAAGCATTCCATAATAAACAGCCTTTCTAATCAGGGCCTGATGCATTATTTATTTTCTCAAATTAACAGTCATATCACGTGCAAATTAAAAGCAACTTGATTCATCCCATTATGTTTATAAACAGTAGCAAGTGCAGTTATTATGGGAATAACTATGGGGGGGGAAGTGTTTATTATGGAATACTTAAAGTAGATCCCTTTAAATACTTTTATTTTTCATTGTTAAAAAAATCCAGCTCATTGACAATCCAATTACAGATAGTATGGTAGCACTGCAATCAAATGCAAATTTTGCCATAAAATATACAGTTTTACTATAATAATTGCTTAAATTGTCCTTTTAAACTGTAAATAAACACCTCTAATATACATACTTCAAGTAACTCAAATTAGCAGTTTAAAAGGACTGCTTTCTATTGTCTGTGTAATTGTAAAAACTGTTTGATTTGGCAATAAACAAAATGTAAGGAACCGAATTGGCTGTGATGCAAATTTATTAACTTTAAATGTAGTATTTATCATAGCTAATTTGAGGAGGGATTATGCCAGCCATTGGCATATAAAATATTCAAGATGGCTTAAAATTGCATTCAACTATGTCAATTCACAACTACACTGCTCTGCAAAATTGCTACAATGAGGCACTTAACATTCTCAAATCATCTTTGATAGTAAATACAGGTTTTCAGGAGGGTTATTTTAAAAAAGGAAGGAAGGAAATGTGCGTTAAATTATTCAAATTGAACAAAATCTGTGTGATTACTATGTTCCCCACACACACTTCTGGATATTCTATAAAAGTCAAGACCACGCTATGCCTTCATTAAAAAATAAAATAGATCGAGCCTTTTCATTGCAGAAGTAGCCTTGGAAATGTAAGCTTAGTGTTGCTACTTTAGAACAAGTCAAGATGGCTCATGTAAAGATACAGGAGCCCAGCCTGTAGAATTCTTTGAAAAATTTAACATAATGGATAAAGGAGCACTAGTGATAGTTTATTGAAGGCTTCCCAGTGCTTTTATGAAATACTCTCACAAGAAGCTACTTAGGAAAACTGGTAACCATGGTGAGAAGTAAAGTCCTGTCATGCATTAACACCTGGTTACATTATTGGAAATAGGGTGACCACATGTCCCGATTTTATAAGGACGGTCCTGATATTCGGGGCTTTTTCTTAGATAGGTGCCTATTACCCTCAATCCCCTGTCCTGATTTTTCCACACTTTTTATCTAGTCACCCTAATTGGAAAACAAAGTAAATATAATCAATGTTCATCTCGGAAAGAGATTAATAACAGTAGCAATCAGCACTTAGGGCCATTATTACACAGTTTACTTAATTTAGAAGTGAGTTTCCAGAATACTGAACGTTTCAGATTTTGCTTGGGTAAGAAGGAATATTGTGATGCTGTACAGAAGCTTAACACAGGCAACTAGATGCCACTGAGCAGATGAAATTCAAAGAGTGCCCCGTGTTCATTTCAAGATTAATTTCAAATTACTCATTCAGTAACTCTGTGTACATTGAGAGGTTCTAAAGAAGCATACTGAATCCTTAAATGAAGGAGGGCATGATCCCTTGGAGACAATTGGAATAGAAGTGATTTTTAGTTTTAGTTTTATTGGTACATAGCCAAAGATGTAAAATAAACCATAAAATTCAGATCTAGATCCAAATTTCAAGCCACCCATAGTGTGGAAGCATGCAGATTTGGTTTAACCCACTATAGGGACAGGAGTCAGTTGAGAAATAGGGATCCAGTTTTGGGTTGAGAGTCTGAAATACATCTACCACTGCCCTGCCAAAGATCAGTAATGCTCAGGTGCATGGTTTTGGTTTGGAGCTCCCTTTATACATGCATCTGAAGAAGTGGGTATTCACCCATGAAAGCTCATGCTCCTATATGTCTGTTAGTATATAAGGTATGTGACAAAGTTCCTCCTCTATCTTGGTGGGTCCTGCACTTATTGGCAGATTTTCTTGCCTCAGAGATTCACCATGTGGTTGGGGAACAGCCCAGAGATCTTCCCCTCTGGAAGAACCCACAGTCCAGGTCAATTGGGAGGGTTGGGGGGAACCCAGGCCCACCCTCTACTCCAGGTTCCAGCCCTGTGGACTGCAGCTGTCTATAGTGCATCCTGTAACAACTGCATGACAGCTACAACTCCCTGGGCTACTTCCCCATGGCCTCCTCCAAACACCTTCCTTACTCTCACCACAGGATCTTCCTCCTGGTGTCTGCTTGTGCCTGTGCCTCACCCTCCCACTCACACCACAAACTGAAGTGAGCTCCTTTTAAAACGCAGGTGCCCTGATTAGCCTGCCTTAATTGATTCTAGCAGCTTCTTCTTAATTGGCTCCAGGTGTCCTAATTAGCCTGCCTGCCTTAACTGGTTCTAGCAGGTTCCTGATTAATCTAGTGCAGTCCCTGCTCTGGTCACTCAGGGAACAGAAAACTACTCATCCAGTGACCAGTATATTTGCCCTCTACCAGACTCCTGTACCCCACTGGTCTGGGTCTGTCACAGGTGCCACAGGACTCTTTGCTGCTTTTACAGATCCAGACTAACACAGCTACCCCTTTGATACTTTATATATAATGTTAGGCAGAATCAGGATTTTAAGTGACAGAGTGACTCCAGTTGGGCATTTAGCAGAGGAATGAATTTGAGTGACGCCTCTAGCACAAAGGAAAGAATTTAGAGTGGGATTTATGAAGGGCTTTAGGCATTGCAATGCTGAGTGTCACACCACCTAACCAAGCCCTAGCTGTGCCTTCCCAGCTATATTGCTATTGTTAGCCAAATCGTGTCCTGCTGCCACCCATCTGCTGGAGTCTTTCCCAGCTGCAGGAAAAGACTCCATCAGTGGGGAAAGGCTCTGGCAGCTCCTCCGGGCTGGAGCATTCCCCCACCACAGGTAAAGACTCCAGCAATAGGGAAAGGTTCTTGCAGGTGGGAGGGAGCAGGGAAAGGGCTCAGCCTTTCTTTGCTGCCTCCCACCTGCTAAAGCCCTTCCTTACAACAGTGAAAGGCTCTGGCAGCAGAGGGCTGCTGAATTTCATCACTGCCTCTCCCCTGCCAGAGCCCTCCATGGATGTGTAGCTATACACTGCAGTGTGGATGCGGCCTGCCTTTCACTGTGGCATGTAGTTACATGTACCCTACTTGCCACCAGAAAGTGGTGTGAAGTGTAGACATAGCCTTAGGCCTTGGCTACTCTTGCAAGTTACAGCGCTGTAACTCACTCCCCATCCACGCTGGCAGGGCACTTACAGCGCTGTATCTCCCTGGGTACACCGTTGCAGATACTCCACCTTCCCGAGAGGAATAACAGCTGCAGCGGAGTGGCTATGACTCACGAGTGTGAGTGTAAACACTTGCAGCGCTGTACTAATCACCTTGTCAAGTGGCCAATCCTCTCCATTGTTGTGCCTGGCTGCAGGAATGCGGAAGTGCCGGTTTCAAAGCTCATACCACAGAGAAAAGCAAACAGTTTGCAGCTTGCTTTGAGTGAGTAAATGAATGAGCAGGGGGCCGGGAGTTTGGAACTTGCAAAATAGAGAGCTGACATGCTCCAAAAAGCACTCTCTCTCCCCCCACACTCCCTGTCACAATCCACCCCACCCCCCGTTTTGAAAACCATGTTGCAGCCACATGAATGCTGGGATAGCTGCCCATAATGCACAGCTCCCAACACAGCTGCAAATGTTGCAAGTGTGGCCACACCACTGCGCTGGCAGCTGTCAGTGTGGATAGACTGCAGCGCTTTTCCCTACTCAGCTGTACGAAGACAGTTTTACCTCACAGCGCTGTACAGCTGCAAGTGTAGCCAAGGCCTTAGTGTTCAAGGAGAGGAGAGTTAACAATCAGAGAAACAGACAGTGAAGTGGCTGTTAAATAAAGGTGCATGATGGCATCCTGAAAGTAAAACCCGTGTGCAGCTTTGTAGCTGCTTTTGCTAAATTTCTTCAAGGTGAAAAAGACTTGTGTACATGGGGGCACTAAATAGAAAGAAGTGACTGAATCTCAATCTATACATTCATTTCCCATTCAATGAGAAATCTAGAAACTCAAATTTGACTACTTGGAAGCTTGAAACATAAATTAATGAAAGGTATACAAAAAGACAACAGATGCTCATTTTTATACTCTCATAATACATAAGCAAGGGGGGGCTCTCATTAAAATAATAACAATACAAAACATAAGTGCAATTAGTAAAAGGAAATACTACTTTACACAGCATCTAACTGATCTATTCAACTTACTGCCATAGGCTATAATTAAGACAAATAGCTTGGTAAGATTCAGAAAGCATTAGTCAAGTACTGAATAAGAATGGTACTGGCATTTATACTGACAAGAACAACATGGACCATCTATCTTCATGTTTTATAGTATAACAGGATTATTCCTAGTGTCAGGATAAAGTTACATACATACACACTGATGCAGTGCTGCATTTTAGCCCTGGTGGTGCATTCTTGGGAATTCTACATCATATGATACATTCATTTGATTATAGGACATGGTCTGCTCTAGAATTCCTACCATCAAACAAAGTGCTCCCGTTAGGATGTTATCACAGAATTAAGCTACGTATATTGCATTAAACAAAATTAATTTAATTTTTGCAGCATTAGTCAAAGTAGTCAGGAACTGAGCACTGGTGCTTCTTTCCAAGAGAAGCTAAGTTACTATTTCTTTTTCAGATTAAACATTTAAAAACATGTCTTACTGTTGCACTTCAAGAATTAAAAAATGATGCAAAGACAGAAAGGATTAAATGAAAAAGTTATGTAAACTACAATTTAAAAGAAAAGGGGAAAAGAATAAAAACCATGAATTTGTAGGTCTTCTTTGACTGATCTGAAGTTAGCCCCTCGCTAATTACATTTAAAAACAAAGTAAATTATTTCATTTTTAGGGAACATTCCATATCTGAATAGAAATGTAGAATATAAGGGAATATTCAAACTCAAATGAGTTATGGGGTATCAATAATGACTTTGGTTACAATTGAGGATACATCAGAGAATCAGTATTCTATTTCCCCTTTATATTTTCATTTCAGGGGGCAACAGATCAAAATAGAGAGAATCATACCATATTGCAAGTGCTTGTAGTTTGATGAATAATTTGCTTTGGCTATCAAACTTCTGTGTTTAGTATCTCATGACTGAAAATAGGTCATGATGAGTCCAAATGATTGTGCCTTCAAGGCCAGTTCAGAATAAAATTTTTACATTGTAGCTAGAGTGAACCCATAAGACATACTGAGACTTGTCTGATTATATTACTTTGCTTGAAACTGTAAATGCATTTCCTTTTTTAACCCATTAGGCTCCTCAGGTCAGTTTCTGCCCTTGATTACAGGTAGCCTAATTCAATGTAAACAGTAGGATAGCATAGGTTAACTGAGGGCAGAAGTTGGATTTACATGTATAAACTGCTTTGGTATCTTTAAAAAAATAGCTTGTGTCAAACTAGAATTTTTCTTCTCTATTCCTCTCTTTAGAGTTTGACTAAATACTGCTTATGCTTCACACAGTGAATGTAAGTCAGCCAGAGATTGCCATTGGAGAATTTCCCTGGCAGCCGGGCTGCCTCCTGCACCAGAGAAACCTTCCCACTCCAAGAGTAAGGAGAAGGAGGAGGCATGTTGGAGGTTGGTCAGAGAAAAGGCACAGGAGAGAATGAGTGGTGGCATGGAGAATCAAGGTTCTATTCACCAGGATCTCCACCAGCATAAGGAGCTTACATCAATGGTTTAAGTTAACACTGCTCCTCTCTACTAGGGCCAGTGGATGAGAATAGCTCCCAGACATTTGTCCCCTTTTCATTGCTTACATTTATACTATATCTTTGGGCATATCAGGATAAATTGCAACAGCACATGATGATCAGCATTTGTTTAGTTCCTTTAACCATTTGAATCTGCCACAGGCTTTTCCCTAAAAGCCTCTTGTCTGCTACCCTCCACCAAACACACCCACCCAACACAGCACTATAATTTTGATCCTTTACAAGTAAGAACACAATCTGTTACTACCCAAATGAGGAAAATCTCTGAAATGTTGAACAGAGAGATACTTTGCCCTTAAGCTCCTGACAGCCAATAATACCATTAACATTAGATGCATTCATTAATAACTTTGCTTAATTGTAGTCTAATTTTCTAAAATATAGTCTAAGCAGGAGGTCTCAAAGGGCCAAATCCCCAGGTCTAGTAAGGCTGCACTTGATGTAAACAAGAGGTATAAGAAGGAGCAGCAAGTTGGCTCTAAACAACCCTTCTGCTTCCTCAATCTTTGGCCTGACTGGGTGCTGAACTGGTCTGTGGTATAATTCAGAGCAGCCTAAAACCTGCTCTAAGTTATTTCTGCTGGAGAGGTCTCTTCCTGGCTGGCAGATCGGTCCTGTGATTACCAGAGCATAGTGCATTCCTGCACAGTAACTCTTGGCCAACTCTCCTGCCAAATTCCTGTGCCTGTGGGGAATGGACAGTGTCTTGCTGACTACACTGGTTTACACCACCCAGGGAATTTCCAGCTGCTCTCTGTTATCCCTTGCTTCCATCTGGCTATTCTTTTCACTTTTCTCTGGCAGTGTGAATGGGGCATGACTATGGACCGGGATCTGGACCAAGGAGATCAAACTCAGCAGGAAGTTTGAAAAGGTAGCAACAAGTTACTTCAGAAACAGACTAACTTTGCTGGACACAAGTCAACCTAACAAAGTCAGAGTAATTTAACAAAACTATTTAGGCTCTGGTGTTTAAAAAAAACATTTCAAAGCAATTTTGCATCTATTTCACATTGTGAGTTCTAGTTGTCCATTTATGTAGGCAAATTCTTAATTTAGGTATAGAACTGTGCTGGTAAAATAGGTATAGAATTGCATACACTTTTGAGAAAGATGCCCCTTATCTTTGCTGTCAGGGAAAGTATTGTGCTATTTTTCTTTTTTTTTTTTTAAATGGGAAATGATTTGAGATAACGGCATTTCATTGCATTAATTTACTTCCTTGATATTCAGTGTCTTTGTCTCCTTTTCTCCTTTTTTCATATTGAAAATTGTAGCCTCTCTCATTTTTGAATAATTGTTTCCCTTTATTCTTTAAATCTGTGCTTTGGTTATCTCTGAAATGTTTTAGGATTGAACAGTTAAAATGAAAGTAAGGTAGGAACTGCAAAAATTAATGTTCCAACAAATACACTGAATTGTCTGCATTGCATAGGCTGTATGTTTTATTATAATGTTTTACTGTAGTTGGGGTGGTAATGTCACCTATTATTAAGGGTTTCTCACACTTGCTTATTTTCAGTAGCTTAGAACTTTTGGCCAAACTTTAGGTGGATGTTTTCCACTCTGGTGTCTGCCTCACACAGATTTTTTTTTTTAAATTGAAAAGCAAAAAATTGTTCAGTCATTTCCAAGATCAAGACTAGGGAAAAATATATTGTTTTGCCCACGTTAAAAATAAATCCTGGTGACCTCTTGTTTAAGAAGCTCCAGAGCCTTTATGCTTTGGAGCAGGGACTTGAAATTCAGAAGGAAGTAGCTTTTCTGTCATGGATGTGCCTTTTGCCAATCCCATGACAATCGATCTGAAGTTGGCCACATTATAAGCTTTTTTTAAAAAAGCTCACAATTCAAATATGCTCAGCAGAGACTCGCTAGAGCTTCACAGCTAAACTCTCAGAAGATTTGGTCTGCACTAAACAGACTTCATCCCAGGGTTGAGGAGAACCTTCCTTACAATTGCAGCCCTGGGCTCCTGTGAGCTTGGCTGGGGTTGGGCACTGGAACAGAGAGCAAAGAGCCTGATTCTCCTGTGCTCTCAGTTCCATCCCTTGCTGCACCCAGGCTGTGTGGAGGAGGAAGTTGCCTGATTCAAACACACACAGGACAATACGGACCTAGAGACAGAAATAATAGATTGAGAGAAGGAGATTGGGACTGGAGGCTGTCAGAGGATGGATAGAGAGGGAAACTGGGACTGAGAGTTGAAGTAGGGGAGAGAGTGGGACTGGCTGGGCAAGGACACTGAATCTGTGAGCTGCAGAGGAAAATGGGGGGGATGGACTTGGGAGCCACTAGGTGTGTTTGGAGATTTAGATCAGAGGAGGAGTCCAAGGGAAAACTGGGCAAGGAGACTAGGAACCAGTGAGGCAAGAGGAAGGAGGTGGATGAGGGGAGACAGATCTATGAAGAAGCTGGAGTTCTGGGGGAGAACTGGAAATGGCTGGACAAGAAGATTTGGACTCCCCATCCAAGTCCCAAATAGAGAGACTAGGACTGGCAGGGCAAAGAGACTGGGATGAGAAGCCAGAGGAGTAGAGACTGAATTGGTTAGGTGAGGTGAATGGGACTGGGCTGTGGAGCCGGAGGGGGAAGAGACAGGGTTGGGACATGAACAGGTTGGAGGGCACCTGGCAGAATGGGTTCTGCTTGGGGAGCACAAGTTGCCTCCAGAGCCTGGAACCCAGGATTCCTGAGCCTTACCTTTCCTTTACTGTAAGCGAATACCTATGAAACCCACTGGTAATGTGTCCCATCCCCTTTCAGTGCTGGTCCATATAAAGGATGACAGCTATCAGTTACTCTGTGAGCGCAAGTGAAAGAGGTCTGTGTAGTTCATCTAGAGACTTTCTGACCCTGCTGATGACCCATATAGATGTCAATATGGTACCACATGAAGGAATTCCCCACCCCCCCGTCTGCTTTTTTTTTAAAGCACTAGTAAATTACACCCAAAAAACTACATGAAAAGAACATAATTAAGGATGTGACATTTAACATTCAAAAGTGAAGAAATGCCAGAATTAAGATCGCTTATGCAGCCTTAATTCAGCCCCTTTGTTCACATGCATTATGATACAGTCTAATTACATGATCACTTATTTTTTTTCCATAGGCTCCCTGCTTCATACAGTGAAAAGAAAGGATGTATCAGGGTTGTGTAGTGAAGAAGACTGTTGTCTATAGGACTCCTGCTTTATTTGTTGCAGAAGTTGGAAGGTGTGTACTGTTCATAGTAATGGGGGCAGGCAGGTCTAGGCCCACCCACGCAGCTAAGCGGGAGGAACCACTAGTCCCAGGCTACAACTGGTTTCTGGGGACAACAAATGAAAAAACAGGATCTTGACTGAGGTCAAAGATTAAAAATTGAGGGAGCTAGAGGGTGCCAAGCAGAGAACTCTTGGAAGATGTGCCCCTATTGTGGTTGCTGGAATACAGTGGGCCTAAGCCTGCCCACAGCTAAAGTGCAAGGGGGAGGGGCCAGTGAACCCAAGCCACAAGTGAATAGTGGGGACAGCAAATGACAAAAAAAGATCTGGAGTGAGGTCAAAAGGTTATTATGAGGGATCGAGAGGGGACACCACACAGAGAACCCTTGGAAGGTATGCAGTAAATGAGGTAGGGGACTGCAGAAAAAGAAAGGTTGATCTCTTAGAAAAGGCAGTTGAATGCTGCCCCGGAGAAATTGGAGTCTATCCTCACCTCTGCTGCATGGTAGGCAAGTCACTTAAACCAAACTTTTGAAAGTTAGTCACTAAATAGCTTCAAGTGAAGACAGTGGGAACTGTGTTTGAATATATAACATGCTCTATAATGCTACATACTACAGCTGGTCAAAATATTTGACAAAACATCTTGTTGAGATGTGTCGATTTCAACAGAAAGGTTCCTGAGGTGGATTTTCTTAGCAATGAGAGAGACTTATAGTGGAAATCTTCTGAAAAAATGGGTTTTCATTCAATATTGGAATGAAAACAAAATTTCAAAACCTCAAAACATATCTTTATGAAATGGCATTGTTAGTCTCTGGCCAGCTCTAATAAGCACTCTGAAAAATCAGGTCCTAGGTATCTCAAATTAAGCATCCAAAATTAGTGGATACTTTTAACTTCAGTTTCCCATCTGTAAAATGGGGGTAATACTTACTCATCTCACAGGGTTTTTGTGAAAATTAATATTCATTAAGCACTCAGATACTATAGTGATGATCACTATGGAAAAGCCAATGAGAAAATGAATAATTCTGTCCTTACAGCAAGGTTTGAATAGTGAGGATAAACACACCATATTTAACAGCTGCTCATTAAGTGACCCCTGTCCATCCTGCACACTGAATAAACCAAGATCCTGTGGAAAAATAGTATGTGATTATGTAATTAAAGTCTGTATCATAATGCATACAAATAAGAGGGCCAAAGTAAGGTTGCACAGACAACCTTACTTCTGGCATGTCTTAACTTTTGAATGCTCGACTTTGCAACCTTAGTATTTTTAACATAATATTTATGTAAAATAATTTTAACATGTTATGCTAATCATTTAACCAGAATAGTTATAGAAAATGCTATAATATATGCAAAGTATCCAAGTTAAGGTTGTTGTTCTAACTCATGTGTTGTCTGGTTGTGTAAATTTAGATTTGTAAATTTAAGGATGATTTAAAGGGCGAGGGTTGGAGGCAGGGGATTGTTTGGTTAGTTGCTTTGGATGGATGAAATTCCTTCAGTGTTTTTGTTCAGAAATTTATTCTCTTTTTTGTTAAGAAAAACTCAATTTTAAGCCTGTTTGTTGCTTTTCAGAAGTATCTCATCCGTCATAGCTATTGTGCACTGGGCTCCTAAAGATACTTACAGTACTTTATTACAATAACTGTTTTGTTATTTGAGACATCTCTTCAGCTACTTACTCTTACAACCCTGTGCAGATGGTATCTTTAAAGATAGGCAGCCAAATCCTCAGTGGGTGTAATCAGTATAATGCCACTGACTTTAGTGGAGGTTTGCTGATTTACTCTGGCTGAGGAACTGCACCCAGCAAATTACTGTAATTTTGCTCCTTTGATGGTACCATCATGTAGGATTTTCATTCATCCGCCCACCTTGCCTCAGAGACTGTCTCTCCTATTCTTGAAGCAGCTTTTCTGCAGATATTTCTTACATTTTTTGGAATGCTTTTCTGTTTACAAAAATGTCATTTACCCATGTTATAGTACAATCTACTAACTCTTGAATTTGGGATCTCTTGCTGTCGCTCTTGAAAGGAACTGACTGAATGTTCCAGAGCTTCTGTATAGCTGGAGCATACTTAGGAGAAAGGGGTGAGTGCCACCCTGCAAGTCTACAGGTGCATTAGAGGCCAAAAAACTCAGAGCTGGGGGAGTGCCCTCATGACTCATGCCAGTTCCGTAGCAGCTCTGCTGATGAAGGCTTGTTAAATCAGCATGTCTGCTAGTTTTCCTGCCTATGCCCCTTCCTTACCAACTCTACCTACAATCCCCCATTGGAGGGAAGACATTACTCTCTGAGCTCCCTTGTCACACACTCACAGCCCAGTTAACTTGATGGTGCCAGGATCCTTTGCCTGGGTGTACAGGCTGAATCTAGACCATTGACAGTCCATTTGATTGCTTAGGAGTGGAGAGTTAGCTCAAGAGATAGTTACTTCCTTAAATTTAGATGTTGTTTGTAGTAATTTTCAATTGTTTCTTTTAGAAAGGAGAGAGTTAAGAGAAGTAGAGCAAAAATCCAGCTCACAAAAATAAACATTCTGCTTAAAATGACTGGGTTCCACAGGGAGCAGATAAACCAGATTTCTACTGTCCCCATGCACCATACATTACATGAATTCCAGCTTTCATAGGTGAAAAGACATTTTTGCTGGATTTTTCTTGCTTTACTATATGACAGTTCATGAATGACAAAAATATTCAATACATTTATGCTGTGCCTTTATTTAACTTATATATCCTCCTTACTTCATGTACTAGCCTTCCACCTCTCACGATGTTAAAATGTAAGACACTGTTTAGTATGAAGTAATGACTGAGATTCTTATAAAAATGCAATTTAGACTGAGCACATTTTTCACACATGCATTTTGTCAGTTTTTCTCAGACTATTTCAAATATGCTTGCAGAAGGATGTGTCTCCCCTAAACATCTGCAGCTTAGGATCCTGCAGAAACAAAAAGCATGTCAGCGGTGTCCCATGTATTTACGTACCTAATCAAGTATTCCAAAGAATATTACATATTTGTATAAAATACAAAATATTTAAAGTACTTAAAGTACATGTCAAAGGTACTTCACACATAAGTAACTTTATCAGCAAGTACTTATTCAAAATTGTTTTTAAAAAACCTATCACATCCCTCCCAACTGTCCCAGATTCTGGCTGGCTGTCCCCCAGAATGCACTGGCCTGGCAACTTTAGGCCCTGAGTTCTGGCTGCCAGAGCGTTTTGGTTTTTTTGTTTTGTTTTTTTTTGTTAAAGTTGTCCCTGGGTCCTGTGGAAAGACTCATCCAATACTACTGAATAATCCTTCTGCCAAGAAGGAACCATCTCCAGGATGATGTGTTTGAGATAATACAGCTATTGAAGAAAAATGCCTATTTTATGGAATTATAAATATAAGATTATGTACAGACAGCATATGTAGCATATACACATCTATACACACAATCTAACAGAAAGGAAATGTATATATTTATTTACGTTTCAGAGATTTGTTCATTGTTATTCTATGAATATTTGTGTATATGACTAAAATTTCATTGTTTTCTCTCTCTTCCACTATGTGCTTATACTATTTAGTTAGTTCATATATTGACCAGACAATTGCAAGGAATACAGGAGATTAAAAGTACAAGTATAATGCAAATACTTTCACTTATACAGAAGTATTATTTCCACAGTGTAATTATAAGTACTTCTGCAGTGGTGTTCTTGGCACTTGCACTTAAGTCCTTTTTATCAGTCCTTACTTCAACACTGCATTTCAGAGAGAATAAATGTCAGTCTATATTGAAAAGAAAAACAAATCAAATGGTTATAAATCCAATAAAATGGCCCATAATGTGGCTGAGTAGACTTGCAGAGATCTAGCTCTCATTTACAAACCCATTCTTGATAAAAGTTTTCTTTTGTTGGTCCACATGCCACTCACTAACATGATTGGCTCTAAGCCCAAATGAAACTTCAGTCTAGCAAGTCACTGTCATTAGAGAAAAAAACCTTGATTGAATGTAAAAAATAATTTCTAGAGATCTCCTGCTGTAAAGAAACACCTGTAGGATTGATTGTGTTCTTCCCACATAGGCAAATCAATGAAAGGATGACTTCCCTTTCATCACTCCTTAGTGTCCTCTTCTGCCTTATATAGCATCTCTGAGTAGGACAACATTGCAATTAAAAACCCACAGATGGCCCACGCCAGCTGACTTGGGCTTGCAGGGCTCAAGCTATGGGGCTGACGGTGTAGATATTAGGGCTCGGGCTGGAGTCCATGCTCCAAGACCTTGTGAGGTGGGAGGGTCTCAGAGCTCAGGCTCCAGCCCGAGTTTGAATTTCTACACTGCAATTAAACAGTCCCTTAACCAGAGCCCAGTTAGCCCAATTCAGCTGGCACAGGTTTTCAATTGCAGTGTAGACATACCCCAGGACCCACCTTGCTCTGGATTCGATTAGTGTTCCATAAGCACAGAGCCTGGCCAAGCTATATTAATTATTATTTATTATGTATTATGCCCAGTACCCAAAGATCCCAATGGGGACATGGGCCCATTTGTGTTTGTACAATGCTTAACACACAGTAACACACTGTGGATATGGGGAAAGTGGTGGACGTGATTATATCTTGACTTTAGCAAAGCTTTTGATATACTCCCACAGTATTATTGCCAGCAAGTTAAAAAAAATATGGATTGGATGAATGGACTATAAGGTGGATAGAAAGCTGGCTAGATTGTTGGGCTCAACGGGTAGTGATCAACAGCTTGATGTCTAGTTGGCAGCCGGTATCAAGCGGAGTGCCCCACGGGTCGGTCCTGGGGCCAGTTTTGTTCAACATCTTTATTAATGATCTGGACGATGGGATAGATTGCACCCTCAGCAAGTTCACGGATGACACTAAGCTGGGGGGAGAGGTAGATACACTGTAGGGTAGGGATAGGGTCCAGAATGACCTAGACCAATTGGAGGATTGGGCCAAAAGAAATCTGATGAGGTTCAACAAGGACAAGTGTAGAGTCCTGCACTTAGGATGGAAGAATCCCATGCACCGCTACAGGCTGGGGACTGACTGGCTAAGCAGCAGATCTGCAGAAAAGGACCTGAGGATTAGTGGATGAGAAGCTGAATATGAGTCAGCAGTGTGCCCTTGTTGCCAAGAAGGCTAACAGCATATTGGGCTGCATTAGTAGGAGCATTGCCACCAGATCAAAGGAAGTCATTATTCCCCGCTATTTGGCACTGGTGAGGCCACATGTGGAGTATTGCGTCCAGTTTTGGGGCCCCCAGTACAGAAAGGATGTGGACAAATTGGAGAGAGTCCAGTGGAGGCTAGGGCACGTGACTTATGAGGAGAGGATGAGGGAACTGGGCTTGTTTAGTCTGCAGAAGAGAAGAGTGAGGGGGGGATTTGATAGCAGCTTTCAACTACCAAAGAGGATGGAACTCAGCTGTTCTCAGTGGTGGCAGATGACAGAACAAAGAGCAATGGTCTCAAATTGCAGTGGGGGAGGTCTAGGTTGGATATTAGGAAACATTATTTCACCAGGAGGATGGTGAAGCACTGGAATGGGTTACCTAGGGAGGTGGTGGAATCTCCATCCTTAGGGGTTTTTAAAGCCTTGGCTGGGATGATTTCATTGGTGTTAGTCCTGCTTTGAGCAGGGGGTTGGACTTGATGACCTCCTGAGGTCTTTTCCGGCTCTAATCTTCTATGATTCTAAGGGACTGTCCCTATTCCTATAGGCTTCCAGTCTAAATAGACATGGTAGCAAAAGGGTGGAAGGAGAAACAAAGGCCTAAACAAAAGGACTCACCCAAGGTCATACGGCAGGTCAAGAGCAGAGCTGGAACTAGAACTGCCCCATACACTGGACTATGCTGTCTCACCATAGAGCTTAACATTTAACAGCCGTATGCAATGCATGTAATAATGAAAATGCAAACATCCATGTCAGAGCTAACAACAAATATTAAATTTTACATATGTTGGATCAATGAGACCACACTTACTGACAGATACCAAGCTGAGAAGCACTTTAAGAATACTTTCGTGAGACATACGGACACTACTATTTGAGCCACCTTGTTATAAAAAGGTCACAGAACGGATGGGGCCAAGAAGAACAGCCACAGCAACAAAAGAAACCAAGAATCTTAGATATTTTTAAAGAATGTTTTTTTTTTGGAGGAAATAAATTGTGAAAGTCACTACGGAAAGAGATGCCACATATATGTAACTCCATTGACTTCAATAGAATTCTATCTGCTTATACAAATGGTAAAGCAGGTCCAAAGTTGGTAATCTTTGGGAAAGAAAAGATTTGGGAGGGAACCTGACAGATAAAAATTTCTGTGAAAACTAGATAAGCTAGATTCTTAAAACTGTGTGTGATTGTGTCAAATGTAAGAGTGTAATCTAAAGGATGAATAAACCACCAAGGACAGCAGTAGGAGCAGCTGTCACAAGTCATTCTAAAAAGGCAAGTATTTGTAGAAAGAAAATATTACGGGAAACAAATTTAGATGTGTTTCCTGATCTCCTTCCTCCAGAATATTTCCTACATTGCCATGTCATATTGAGTCCCTCTTTTAAAAAGCAGCAAAGAACTACAATCAGTCTTAGAGTGCATAAATATTTTACAATTTAACTCATGTCTGTTTGATTTATGTTTTCATGTTTGACCAATGGCAGTTTGATTTATGTTTTCAGACTTGCCTTATGCATTGAGTATTTACAGTAACTGCTCCCAAAACTAGAAGAGAATCCTAAAAGAAAGTTAAATTTCATCTTCTGAATGGATATTTAAAAGGTAAGTGCACACTTTGTCCTGAGTTATTCATGGGAGCCGAGGAACTGGAATGTAACCATGGTACAATATGTGCTGTCTAAAAGGGGTTCTAGATTTAAAGATGAGGAAAATGTTTATAAGGACATATTTCCAGAGATCTGTATGTGTCAGGTAGAGGAACTGATGGACATCCCTATTTTTCATAATGCAGTATACTAGGCAGTGAGTGAGATTAAGGAGAGTTTAACTAGTATGTAAGCCAGGGTATGTTTTCATTGACATCTTACAAAGAATGTGATGAAATGTTACCAGCCCTGGTACAAAAATAAATAAATAAATAAATCCACTCACCCACATATATGATGACAATAAAACTAATATTTTACTCACTCAAAACAATTAATCACAAAGGGTAAATGAGTGAGTAGAGTTTTGCAAGACTAGTGTATTACCACCATTCTTTCTTAAGTAATATGTAGGCATTGTAATGTGGCAAAAATATTTTCTAATCACATTGTGGACATTGTTTATTATTTCCTAGGCCTGACACTACCATAAATAAAATGTTATGTGATATGTACTGCAAATGTAATTAGCAGTGGCTTTTATATTTCCCAAACAGAAAATTGTAGCCTGCTTCACAGAAAGAATATTTGCAATTCTCTATAACAGTCTATGAGTGAAATCATGGGCCCCACTGAAGTCAATGGCAATATTCCCATTGACTTCAGTGCAGACAGGATTTCTTGCTATAACTTTATCCTGCCCTTATTACTTCCCCAATCTGTTATGCCTTCTTTCTCTTTGCATCACCACTGTCATATTTCAGTATTTTCCATAACTGTCTACACATCTTTAGATCTGAAACTAGAAATGGCCAGGAACTAGAATATTGCCTGACTCAAGGAGTTGCCCCTGTCCCCCCCACACCCTCATTTCTTATTAGAAGTTCCCTACAGCAGACTTGCTGCTTTAAGAGTTCACTGGAAGAGTAAAAGGGTGGTAGAATGATAATGTTGTTAAAAATTACCATCGCTTTCTTAGACTGGCAATCCCTGGGACATTGGATGGTGGTGTGACAGGTTCGGTCACAGACACCCCCTTAGTACGGTCACCTTACGTGCTGGAATTACCTCTGAGCCTGTTTTCCCTGCCAGCTTGGGACTCCAGAACCCTGCCTTGTTGAGCCAGACACACTAGCCTGCTGCAACACAGACCCAGGTCTGGTCCATGTCCCCAAAGCTGCAGGCTTAACCGAAAACAGCTCTGCAGGTCACCAACCTCCAGCACCCAGACACCCAGCTCCCAGTGGAATCCTTTTGCTTGGCCTGACTGCTCTGGAGGTTAATTTGGACAATTTCCATCATGTCCTTTAACTCCCTTCTGAACCTCTGAACATACTCAGTCACAGGTTCTTCCCTCCCCTTGTTGCAACATTCCCAGGTATCCCTAATGAGATCAAGAGGTCCCCTCACTTTCCTCCCATACGGAAGGTCAAATGGGGAAAATCCCGTGGACTCTTGGGGTACCTCCCTGTACGTATACAGCAGGAATGGCACTAACTCATCCCAACTTTGGCCCCTTTTCTTGACATACATCCGCAGCATGGATTTTAGGGTCCCATTGAACCGTTTCACCAGCCCATTGGCCTGGGGGTGGTAAGGGGCCGTCTTAAGCTGTCTCATTCCACACACCTTCCATAGCTCATTGAACATCTGTGACATAAAATTTGCCCCCCAATCAGACAAAATCTCCTTAGGGAAGCCCACTCTGCTGAATATGGTGAGCAGGGCTCTTGCTACCATTTCAGCCTGTATGTTAGACAGTGTGATTGCCTTAGGATGCCGAGTAGCAAAATCCACCACCACTAAAATATACTTGTTCCCCCTCCGAGTCGGGCACGGCCTAGGACCTACTATGTCCATTGCCATCCTTTGGAACGCCTCCTGTATAACAGGCAAGGGAGGCAGCAGAGCCTTCTGGGGTCTCACCAGTTTCTTCCTCTCTTGACACACTGCACAAGTCCTACAATAATCCCGCACATTATTCTGTATCCCTGGCCAGTAGAAATTCCTCCTCAGCCTGTTGTAAGTCCTCTGTACCCCCAAGTGACCAGCAAAGGGACTATCATTTGCTACCAGTGCTAATTCTCTCAGTGTTGGCTGGGTACAACCAACTGCTTATAGGGTTGGCCGGAGCCTTGGTTCTTCCCTACAGGGGACTCCCTATACAGTTTCCCATCCTCTTAAAAAAACTTCTCCCCTCCCCCTTCCTGGAGTTCCCTCTGAGACACACTTTCTTGTGCCCTCAAGGGAGGGGCCGACCCTTTGTTTAGCTGCAAATTCCTAACAGGCAACCCTTGAGATAGCGTCTCCATCCCTAGGCACTTACTGCATCTCCCCTGCCCTCATCCCTGGGAGCCTGTCGTCCTCAGCTGGGCAGAGGCCTGGCTCTACCTCTCCCATACTTGGAAGCACCCTGCCTTACTGCACTGTCATGTCAATAGGACCCTCCCTCACCTGCTCTGCCAAGGTCCCCGCCTCGTTTCTGGGGATTGCCTCTGAGATACCTACCCCCATGTTCTCTAGGGCAGGATGTGTTAGCTGTTCAGCTGCATCAGACCTGCAGTCATCAGCTAGAACAGCCTCCTCACCGACAGGAAGTTCTCTCTCATCCCCTTCTGGGAACCCCTCACAGCGTTTCTTCCTGTTGTGAATTACTACACTAACAGTCCTGGCTTTGCTGAAAAAATCATTTCCCAGCAACATGTCCGCGGGGATATCCTCGAGCATCCCCACCAGTAAATCACCTTCCATACCTTCCCACTCCATATGAACCTTCGCCAGGGGTACAGGGAATCTTTGCGGTCCCACCCCCTTAATGTGGGCCATCTGCCCCGTCAAAACACTAGCATCTGGAACCACACTTGGTCGAACCAGAGAGAACTGAGCTGCAGTATACCCCCATTCCAGACCTCTGTGCCATCAGTCTTGATAACCTTGATGTGTTCCCTGTCGGCTTCACTAGGCCCCGTGTCCACCAAGCTGGTGTGATAAGAGTGGGAGTGCCCTCTGGGACCTCAGGGCTGAGGACAACTGAGCTAACATGGGATAAGGGAGGTTTACTCTCCTTTAATTTGGAACAGTTGCTCCTCAGGTGCTCTGGGAAATTGCAGTGTAATCAGCTTCTGGGATTCCTTTGTTGTCCAGGAGCCCTGGGGCGAGTAACTGGGCAATGGGGAGATGAGCACCCAGCCTCCTTTTTCCCCAGGGGTAAAACAGTGATTCTGCTTTCCACCAACACTGTACCCCTCTGACAGTGGTTTATATTTAATTGCAGCTTGTGATTGCTCATAAGAGTCTGCAAACCCAGCTAATTCACCCACTGCATCCACCTTTTTGTCCCACAAATACTGTTTTACATCATCACTGCACATATTCAGGAACTGTTCCTAAGTAACCAAATCACACATTTCTTCAAAGCTTGTAATGCCTTTTTCCCTCACCCACTTGTCTAAGAAATCTCTCATTTCATTTACATAAGCCACGTTACTCAATCCAGTCCCCCTCTTAAGGCTCCTGAATTTAACCCTGTAGGTTTCAGGTGTAATCTGAAACTGTTTCAAAACCAATTCCTTAAATATACTATAGTTTGAAGCATCAGCAATAGGCATCTTATTGAATATGTCCAGAGCTCTTCCAGTCAATTTTGCAACCAGAGTAGTCATCTTTGGATCTTCAAGAATTGCATGGAGAGCGCACAGTCTGTCAAAGGTGACAAAATACTCGATAATATCTGGATTCATCATATGATGGACATAACCGTTCCCATTTATGGATTTTTGGGGAATTAGAGCCCGCTGCTGAAGGGTTCTGTCTCTTTCACTCCATTATAGCCAGTTCATGCTTCTGGGTCTCAATCTGGGCTTGTCTCTGGGCCTCAATTTCTTTGTCTCTTAACTCCAGGGTTTGCTGCCTCTCCCTTTCGTTCTCCTCCAGAGCATGTTGTCTCTCTTCTTGAGCAGCTTGTTGGGCTAACCTCTGGACTTCCATGGCTCTTTTGTGAGCAGCTTTTTCCCAAACAAATTAGGAATTAATCTCCATTATTTTTTAATTCCAGCTGCTTTTTATGTTCATTTTCCTTCTCAGCAATTTGCAACTGTGCAATTTTAGCTTCTTCTGAGCTTCACTCTCACCCATTTTGCTTATTTTCTGCCTCTATTTCCCTTACCCGAAATAAGCAAACAGAAAATAACAAAGCAGTAACCAATTTGTCTGTTCTCCAGCCAGCACACTTAAAACTCACTTAAAATCACTACCAGTGTCTCAAAGCAATCAACTATGCACAGATCCTGCTCGACTACTCCACCGTAATGGATTCGGTCACAGAGACCCCGTTGGGACCATCACCTGACATGCTGGAATTACCTCTGAGCCTATTTTCCCTACCAGCTTTGGACTTCCAGAACCCTGCTTTGTTGATCCAGACACTCTAGCTTGCTGCAACACAGACCCAGGTCTGGTCCATGCCCCCAAAGCTGCAGGCTTACCTGAAAACAGCTCTGCAGGTTACCAACCTCCAGCACCCAGACACCCAGCTCCCAATGGGATCCAAACCCCAAATAAATCCATTTTACTCTGTATAAATCTTATACAGGGTAAACTCATAAATTGCCCACCCTCTATAACACTGCTAGAGAAATATGCACAGCTGTTTGCTCTCCCAGTTATTAATCACTCACTAATTCATTAATAAGCAAAAGTGATTTTATTAAGTATAAAACGTAGGATTTAAGTGGTTTCAAGTAATAACAGACAGAACAAAATAAGTTACCAAGCAAAATAAAGCAAAAACACACAAGTCTAAGCTTAATACATTAAGAAACTGATTACAGATAAAATCTCACCCTCAGAGATGTTCCAATAAGCTTCTTTCACAGACTAGACTCCTTCCTAGTCTGGTCCCAATCCTTTCCCCTGGTACAGTCCTTGTTAGTTCCAGCAGACATCTTAGGTGGAAAGTTGGGGTGTTCTCATGACCGGCAGCCTCCTGGGTGTCTGGCTGGTGAGTCTTGCCCACATGCTCACGGTTTAGCTGATCGCCATATTTGGGGTCAGGAAGGAATTTTCATCCAGGGCAGATTGGCAAAGGCCCTGGGGATTTTTCGCTTTCCTCTGCAGGGTGGGGCACAGGTCACTTGCTGGAGGATTCTCTGCACCTTGAGGTCTTTAAACCACGTCTTGAGGACTTCAATAGCTCGACATAGCTTAGGGGTTTGATACAGGAGTGGGGGGGGGGGAGATTCTGTGGCCTGCGTTGTGCAGGAGGTCAGACTAGACGATCAGAATGGTCCCTTCTAACTTTAAAGTCTAGGTGGTACTGTCTGTGGGGTGGTGATTTGCCATTATGGACATCACACTTGCCAAAGATTTTCATTTCTTTGGAATTAAAATCAGATAAAATTCTTGGACATTTTCTTGGCTAAAACAAATACATTCACATGTGAGCTGAGGATGTTGATTGGCTGAGGCTTTTGTCACCAATAGAGCAAGTAGTCTGTCATTGGACTCTTTCCCCTTTATGGAGTTTCTAGGGTGTTCATTTGTTTTGTGTTTACATTTGTCCCACTTCAATCCTCTTATTCCTTTTCCAGCACTTCCTCAAATTCAGAACTGCCGTTATCTTCTGAGGATTCACAAAGGAATACTGGTTGATGAAAGGATGTTTTTCTACTCCCACTATCAGGCATAGTCCATGTTGTAAATGCTTTAGCTCCTGTTATTTGTACTGCATCTTCTTGTGGTCTTTTCACAGTTCATTAAGAAGAGGAGGAGGAAAAAGAACAGACTGTCAGTTCCATCATTAAACTGTGCCAGTAGTACAACTGAGGGAGTAACATGCTCCACTAACTCATGTTTGGCTGATAAACCAGAAAAACCTGGCAAGCCTTTGAGAGTCAGTCACGGACAGTCTGATTGTAGCATTCTATAGAGTGCTTCCACTTTTTCATTATGTTTGGCATTTCTGACCTGTGCTAGAAACTAGAAGCCTGGGGTACTGTGCTGTAAGGATGAGATTTTACCAAGCTACAGACCACATTGAATGAAAATAAAATTGAAATGACAAAATTGCTGATATGTAACGCCTATGTCTATGACATTTAACTTGATGTAATTTTATGTTGGTTGTATATTGAAAGATAGTAAATGAGGTAGTTATCTGAGGTTTCATATCTCTATATCTAACATCAGAAGGCAGTACAAGTACCCTTTGTAAAATCCACAAAGCATACTATTGTAGCTAAGTCACACAATACTGCTGCTTTGACACCAAACAATTTTTCTGCCTTGAACAATACCTGTGACTGAACTGTCCTGGTCATGAGTTCAGTGCACACTTTGTCTAGATAATATGGCATTTTTAAACAATTCATTTTTATATCTAGATATAAAAGCACATTGGTGCTGCTAGTTTGAGGCTATATAGAACCTAACTCAGTAATGGGAACTTGCCTGAGTAAGGACCTCTGCATTTATCCCATATACTCATTCAATGTGCTATATACAATGTTAATCTCAGTAAAAGATGCAGCCAGAAAAAGCCTGTCTTCTAAAAAAAATAACTACTACTTAATGGCCCAATACTGCAAATTTTTACTACCAGGCATCATACTTACTCCCATGCTGCCAGCGAGCTGGAGAACTTGGAAACCAAAACCCTTCAAATTCCACCATAATATCATGGTCCTAATTCTGCTTTTAAATACTCCAGATTCACACTGGGGTAGCAGATCTTAATTTAACCCCATAATTTTTAAAGTGCTTTCAAAATATATTTTTAGAGGGAGAGATTTAAATTAATTGGCTCACCTGATTGCTAATGGGTATATTGTTCCAAGGGGATAGTTGACTTTTCAGTGGGCATACACTACAGTAGGCATATACTACAACCTTCTAAAAGAGAATCACCTAATGTTTCAAACGGGCAAATTGACAATAGCCAGTTCTATAACATTAACCATGAAGGTACCTACCTCTTCAGAGGACAGTGCTTCTGGGGACCAGATCATTTAAAATAGCAGCTAGCACTGCCAGAGTTCATAAGTATGTTGATAAACCAAAATCACTTTCTATAAAGCCAGATCATGTTAAAATATAACTTGAGTTTTCCATATTTAATAGAAGCATGCCATTTGACTCCATTCAAAAGTAACCTTTTCACCAAAAGGTTTGTTGGCTGGTTGGATTTTTAAGCTTACAACCAATTATGGGGATCTTTCCTACAAAAGAAGAATCTTGTTATTCTCATAGCAGAATTTATAGTTAATTCCATAGAATTTGGCAAATATTGCCTGCCTCCTCCTCAGTATTAGCTTGATAAGGATGTGCCCTCCAATACTACCCAGTATTTAAGAATACCACCATCATATCTTAAGATAGTAGGTGATCAAGCCTTTGCTGTGGTGGATGATAGGGGTGGTCTTATTTTTTTTGCGGGGAGGGAGGGTTTCATATACTTTTAAGAACCATGACTAGTTATTACGGTTTTATTATATTTGCAGTGCAACATCACAGAGGGAGGCTGAAGAAATTCAGCATTCATATCCCACATACTACATTACTTGTTTTTTATGTCTGGAGCTTTCAAACTCAACTTTCAAATGCACAAAAGGAACTAAAGAGGAAGCACAGATGGGGGGCTGTATATAAGATGAGCATGCATAGGAAATGAAGGGAAAACCTGTAAATTAAAGAGATCAAAGCCTGAGCAGTTAAAAGGGATGATGAATTAGCAAAAAGGATGAGGAACTAAAATAAAAGCGCTACTGAAACCCTGTTTTTCCTCCAAATGTCTGATATTCAGAGTTGTTGATTATTTACTCCAGGGGTGGCCAACCTGTGGTTCCGGAGCCACATGCGGCTCTTCAGAAGTTAATATGAGGCTCCTTGTATAGGCACTGACTCTGGTGCTAGAGCTACAGGCACCAACTTTCCAATGTGCCGTGGGGGTGCTCACTGCTCAACCTCTGACTCTGCCCCCACTCCACCCATTCCCCTGAGCCTGCCACGCCGTCGCTCCTCCCCCTCCCCCTCCAAGCCTCCTGCACATCATGAAACAGCTGATCGGGAGGTGCGGGGAGGGAGGGGAAGGCATTGATCCAACTGATAACAATGGATTCCTGGGCTGGTCCATTTTGAGAGTACTGTATGGTAAATTGCATGTGTACTGTGTAATAAATGGCACAGAAATATAGACAAATACACACACACAGCAGACTATGTTTACTGGGGGTGCACACTGCATATGTGTAAAATGGATATAACAAAAGGTGACAAGTCCCTGAGGGTAACAATGTATGTACATCTTTGCTGAAGCTCATGGTTGGAGGCAGACAACTAGTCTTCCACATCCAATGCCTCTGTCTGCATGTCATTCCTCTCATCTCATACTGCTAAGACACATCTAGCATATAAAGGGAAATTTAAATTCAGCATTAAGGCTTAAAGAGTTGCACAGCAGGGATTTGATTTAAAACTCCTAATTTTCTTCAGAGGTAGAGTAACCTCCTCCCAATAGCAGTTAATGGAATATTAAAAGCTTAATTTAGATGACTTGCTCCTCATTGCCCATCTGTTTTCATTGCACTTTCCTAAACCTGAATGCTCAAAAACCTAATCCTTAAAAGAACTGCTTCTTTTAACTGTACTCTACTAAATGGATAAAAGTTCTGTTTCGGTAGCATGTAGGGACCTGCAGAAAAGATTAATTTAAGAAAAGTTCAGTGAATTATCAGTAATAAACACCTGTTGCCATTTTTCTCTGTCAGCCAATCATGATTTTCCGAAATTTATTTGTCCTTGAAAAATTATTTGTCTGACCAAATTGCAGCAAAATGGTCACTATGCTTATTATATTTATGTGTGACTAGTCACCTATGTCACAAGATAGTTCTGTTCCCTATGGATGGTCTAAGCTGTCTAATCAGGAGGACTTTCTAGCCAAATCACTGGGGCTGGGTCTTTCCCTGGGAGAGGGAGTGGCACACTACAGGGAGAGAGATAGTAGGCATAAGGAACTTCAGGGCATTTAAATATTTTCCTATTTTGTCCATTAGGATGGGAGATATTCCATTGGCTTCAGTGGGTTTTGTATCAAGGCCTATATTTGGCTGCATTTATGGATACCTGATCTAAAAATACTGTTTCCTAGTGCAGGGAAAGAAAGATCTAAGCATAGTTTATTGGCTGTTTGTATGGAGAGATGGCAGGAGGGAATTTAAAAGTACTCACACTTTCTTCCTGGTTAGTGCTGTGTCCCCATTTCTCCCTGAGTCACTGGAAGAGCTGATGTCCCTCCTCCATGTCAGCAGACCTTTTATGTCCCGCTGGCAAGCGTCCATCTGGCCACAAGGCAATAATATATGTAGACCTATGCCTTAAGCAGAGGTAATTTCATAGTGCATTTTTCCCCAGACACTGAACCCTTAGCACCTGGCTATCTTATCTTACTCTATGCCCAAGACATGTTAAAAGTGTGTCAAAACAACAGATCCTTCTTTTTCTAGAACATTCCCCCCTCCTGCCTCAAACTAGTCTCTTCTCACTGCTGTTCATGAAGACAATTATCACACAGTTTGGTGTTGTAATTGCTGGCCTTTTAACTCTCCCACATATCTTTCATGGACCCCAATGGAGTCAGCACAGAAGTATGATGGTTAGTAAAAGAATTCCTGCTCTTTACTCCTATAGTATTTCCTGAATATAGTAACTACAACTTAGAACCAAAATTTGGCACTCAAATTGTGGTTCTTATTATAAACATCAGAGTAATTGGAAAATTCCACTTAGAACTTTATATAACCCCTTTATGTTCCTGAAAGCACAAGTGTGTGAGTGTGCCTTGAGGGGAACATAAGTGAAGTCTAAGGCACTTCAGATGAATGGCAAATGTGCAATGTCATAGACCTCTTACATGAGTTACTGTTGGTAATGTCTGTCTCTGGGCAAGTCATTATAAATATTAATACTCCAGAAGAACAGCAAAAGGAAACAGCAAGTTGGCTTATCCAGGACTTTCTGAAAGGATCCTGTAGCCAGGTGCTCCAAAGCAATGGTGACTTTGATTATCACAGTAAAAGCATAGCTGCCATGTGGGGATGGTCCAAATCCTCTGCATTGTTGTAGAGTCAAACCGGAATTATTCCCCATCTCTATTCATAATGATCACCTGCTGCTGTAAATCCCATTTTCAGGCCATGAGAGGCTCTCAACATTTCATAGAATCAAACCCTAGATGCCAAAAAACAACTTAGTTTAAGGATTGTGATTAAATGAACTACAATAACACTACTTTCATTTAAATAAAATGCAATTTTTGACAAATATATTCATGCCTGAAGGTAACAAAATTATTGTAAAGGCAATTTACCTTCTCTGTTTGTTGTTTTTATTCAAGAAAGCAACCTAACTAAAAATCGCATCCCTTTTTATTAATAGATATCCTTGTGGACATAGTTTATGAGAGAAAAGCAATAGATCTAAACCCATTTAGATAAGATTTAAAGCTGAAGGCATTTTTAAAAGGGCAGGCATAAAAAGATACCCAACTGTAGCAAATATCTATTATGAGCACTTAGTATAAACTAAGGAAGAAACATTATATAAAATAAGTTAGTGGCCTCTTTAATAATGATGTACAGGCAGAAGGAACAATGATACTTTGTACCATATAAGACACAAGTGTAGATTGGTAGCTCCTTCAGGTAAGGACCTTGTCTTCTTTGCTTGTTAAAATGCATAGCACACTTTGGGCTTTGTCAGAATAAATTAAGGGCCCAATTCACTTTTGTGAATTTACACCAGTGAAAAGCAAGCAAAAACACTATGAGAAACTAAAACATTTTGCACCCACTTTCCACTTATGTAATTATTTACACAAGACGCAGGGCAATGGTGAATCACAGCCTAAATAAATACCTCCAGCCCCAAATATCTGCATTCTGAGCAAATACACGTGTGACACAAAGCAATTAGGGCTGTCTGTAGTGCCTGTCAGATAAATAGATAGAAATCAGTAGCATGCTAATAATCACACACAGCTCATATAACAGTTAGTTGCATGGAAACCTGGCTGGAATCAACTTATTCTGATCTCTTAATAGCAGCCCTTTGTCTTCTGAATTGTAAATTATTTCCAGCCATTTCATTTCTATGAGGCTGAAACAGGTTTTGAATTTTTAATGACTAAAGTTACATGTACATCTGACCAGACACCTAAAGTAAATCAATACAGTGAGAAAAATAAGGGCCTGAGCAAGTGAGCACCTTGTAAATAAAAGGACTCTGCTCATCTGACACGCCCACAAAGCAACCTGGCGGAATCTTACCCTTCTAACTGAAAGTCATTCCTAGAGAACCCATACAGCTAAGTTGCAGCCTGCTACTACAGGGCATAGGGAATTAGTGGATATAGGTAGCTAGATACTCCCTTCATGCCCTGCAGTAGCTGGCTGCAGCCTGGCAAATTGGAGTTTTATGAATAACCTGGAATATTCACATGCCACGCGTCTGATGAAGTGGGTATTCACCCACGTAAGCTTATGCTCCAATACATCTGTTAGTCTTAAAGATGCCACAGGACCCTCTGTTGCTTTTTACAGATCCAGACTAACACGGCTACTCCTCTGATACTTGACTGGCATGTTCATGTTCCCCCCATCATGGAACCCTGCAGAGAACTGCCATAGAGTTCCTTTTCCATGGCACAAAAGGGAGTGGGGGCTACAATGCTTTTGCTCCTCCATCCAGGCAAGCAACCCTTAGGGTATGTCTACGCTGCAATAAAAAAAAACATGGCACAGAGTCTCAGAGACCGGACCAATTGTCTCGGGCTTGGGCTTGGGGGGGGGGGGGGGGCGGCAAAAATTGCAGTGTAGATATTTGGGGTTTCAGAGCCTGGGTTCTAGCCCAAGCCCAAATGTCTATATGGCAATTTTTAGCCCCATGAGCCCAAGTCAGTTGCGGCCATGCCATGGTACTTCATTGCAGAGTAGATATACTCTTAGAGTCTGATCTTCATTTACACTAAGGCCCTGTAAAGGGGGCATAAATTTGATCTACATGTACTTCAATGCCCCTTTACAAGCCAGATTGGTATAAAGAGACCTCACTGTAACTAAGAATCAGGCCCTCAGATTTTAAGATGTTTTCAAAATCCACTTGAGAAGCTTTGGGATAGAGCCCTTATTACATTAAAATTGTTGGAAAGTGCTCTCTTTCTTTTATCAAACTATTTGAAAACCAGAGCTAAAACTGCTGAGTTCCCACCTTCCTGAGACAGACTAATTTCAGCTGCTTGCTTATAAGGACCATAAAGAGCTGATAACATGAGTTTAAAAGTTGAACAAATATATTCCATTTAGGAACAATTCTTCGTAGATTCCATTTTTTCTTTCACTGATCTGAACATCTATATGAAAATATGTTCTTCAAAAAAAGAGCATAAATTGGCCTAAGACTATTGTAATATCATATTCATAGCAATTTCTTGGGGGTGTATGTGACATAGTATGACAGTTTTGAAAAAAAATTCAGAGCTCATGAGACATTAGAAATGAAAGTCAATGAAAACAACTCTATACCTAACCATCTATCACAGTTTGGGGCTTTCACATGGCACTACTAGAGGCAGTAAGATATTGTAATATCTGTTTATCTGAATCACCTAACCCTGCACTTCGGCACCTAAGTCCCCTTTTTAGGTGCCACTGTGATCCAAAAAACCCCTGCCTGGCTGCTGCCTAACCCTGTACACTCCTAAACTTGCTCAGCTATAACTTTTTGCCGTGCTTAATTTATGCCAGGGCAGAGCCCGGGCACCTTTAGACTTGGCAGTTCAGAGGCCTGGCACCTCTAGGTTTGCTTCATCAGTTTTTAATGTAAAAAAATTGCTTGAGGCCCAGCACCTTTTATTGCAAATTAAGCACTGTCCCTACCCATGTTTCTGCCTCTGGGCATGTGCACGGCTGCCTCATCTAGGCATCTAGGTACCCATCTCCTGCCTAAGCCCCAGAGTGATCCAGTGAATCAGGGAAGACAGACTTTCCTCCACCTATCTTGTCTGCGGTGTCTGATCCAGTAGGATGCTCACAGATTACCTACCTATACACAAAATGACAAAGAGGTGATGGTGCTCCCTTATAACCTTATCCTAGCAGTTAAAGTACTCACGTGGGATGTGGAATGAAGAGATTCCCACTGTTTCTCTAGGCCAATTAATATTAATTAGTCAATTAAATAAAGTGGTACAGCTTAACTGGAGAGATACCCATATTAGAATTTCCCATAGCCCAGTGATTAGGGCACTTACCTGATTGATATCAGATCCCAGTTCAAAACCCTTCTCCTCATTAGGTTCAGGGATAAGAGGAACTTGAAGGGGGGGTGTCTCCCACATTCCCGCTGAGTCCCCTAACCACTGGACAAAAGTCTATAAGGAAGTTGCTTCTGCTCCTTCCCTCCTGGCAGCTATTATATGTGGAGGAAAGGCAGGCACCTAACATTCTCAGAAGAAACTACTTAGGCATCTAAATTGCCTGACTCCAGAAGAGGGGTTCCCAGTTATAGATCACAAGCAAAGATAGGTACCTCCCTGCAGCCAGACTTAGGTACCTGTGTTGGTGAAAGGGGCAGGGGTTAGGACACCGCCCTCTCATTGGCATCTTCCATTGAGTAGCTTACACAGCTCCCAGCCTACCTTGCTGACTTTTGTGGATCCCATTCTTAGATGACTATCTTCCCCATACATTGTATAGGGAGCCTTGGCACCTGATTCAGGTTTTTCCTAGAAAATCACTGGGACAAAACCACACTTAAGTCCCTTTGTGGAGTCAGGCCTTAGCTCTTGAAGAAGTGTTTGTCAGCTGTAATTCACTTTTCTTTAGATGGCAAACATATCTCCAATAAAGGCCGTGCTGCCTTAGTTTCTCTTGAAATCATTCTAAGCCAGCACAGCTGACACATGAGCAATTAAAACATCACATTGTGTAAAACATTACAATTTTCTCATCAGGCCCATTGCCTTTGGATGCAAGTTCTTAGGTGTTTTTAAATGCTCAGTTTACAATGGGCCATAAATTAAAAGGCATGTGGAATTAAACAACACAGAACAGGGTTGTTGGATAGACTGACTGTGTAATATTCAAAATTCTGATCCTGAGTCTTTCACCTTCACACCCCAAAAAAGTGTGGCTGTTCAAAAAAAATCTGTCATAAGTAGTTTACTTTGCTGCCAAGTCAAAGCAGTTTTACAGGAGCTGTTGACATAATGACACTCTTACCATTCAAACTGACAACAAAATAAAAGCTTTTAGCACCTTTATGGACCACAGGATCCTAAATCCTGTAGTGTTTAAAAACCCAATCTAAATTAGGAAAAAATTAGGGGGAAAATAGTGCCCCATGTGGTTATTTTAACATGAAGGGTGAGAGGCTAATAAGGGTAATAAGTGATAAAATAATTATTTATGACTGATGAGAATCCTCATTGGTAGAGCTACGGAAATAATACATAATTTGTCAAATTTGCCCTTTTTTCCAGTTTGTAAATTGTCTGTCAACATATCACAACAACATTCTTGTATGTATTATTCATATTACAATCTGCAGTCCAAGAATTAATCACTGAAAAAAATTAGTAATGTTCAAAATGTGAACAATCAGTAATAGGAAGTAACTTATATATAACATCAAGTTACAGGAGAATGTAACATTTGAATTGTACCTTATATTTGGTTGCAATATTTGCCGTTCTGACTGTTTTGATTAATTAGATAAGTAGGGCCCTACCAAATTCACAGCATGAAAAACTCATTATAGACCATGAAATCTGGTCTTTTGTGTGCTTTTACCCTGTACTATACAGATTTCACAGAGTGGGGGTGTAGGGGAGATCAGCATTTCTCAAATTGGGTGTCCTGACCCAAAAGTGAGTTGCAGGAGGGGTGGCAAGGTTATTTTAGGGGTGTGATGGTATTGCAACCCTTACTTCTGCGCTGCCTTCAGAGCTGGGCAGCCGGAAAGTGGTGGCTGTTGGCCAGCTGCCCAGCTCTGAAGGCAGCACTGCCGCCTGCAGCAACGCAGAAGGGTGGCAGAACCGCAAAACCCCCACTACACCCCCAAACACACACACAATAACCTTGCAACCTTCCCACAACTTCTTTTTTGGGTAGGACCCTACAATTACAATACCATGACATTTCAGATTTAAATAGCTGAAATCATGAAATTTACAATTTTTAAAATCCTATGACCGTGAAATTGACCAAAATGGACCATGAATTTGGTAGGGCCCTATACATAAGTCATCCAATCAGGGAACAAAGAATTCCACATCCTATGTAAGTAAACATGGCACAAATGTTGAATTATAAATTTTACAATCATACATAATTTTATATTTATTCTTGACAGATGGTCAGACTGGTCAGCTAAACGTTCACTTTTTGTATTAGTCTTTGTAAAGTTTGAGCATCTAAATATTTTCAGAATCAACATGGAAAGGCTGCCAGCACAGTTGAATCAACATTAGTTTTCCAATTCAAAATAATAGTCATGGAAATGTTTTCCACTATTCACGCAGCACTATTCATTAGTCAGTGAGATTTTATTTTCATGCTGTTGAGCAGCAAGCAAGCTTGCTGTTTACATGAGATCATTCTGTAGTGTTTTTCATCCATAAATTTCAAGTCAGTTTGTGGAGTTAAATATTATCATCTGCATTTTATCCATGGGGTAACTGGGATGTACAAAATGCTCACCAGTATACGCAAGAGCATAATTTGGTGTGAAGTCTCCCATCTTCCACTGCAGAACTCAATCTGCTAGATTACAGCTACCTCGTATATGTTTTCAGAAACTACTTTCTGTGGCTAATGAATGACAAGATTTTTCTCTTTAAAAAGCGTATAAAGGAACTGTGATTCTGATGGAACCAAAATTATCAAATGCTCTTTGGGATGCTAAAGAGTACATGAACTTTCACACAAGGCTGCACATTTCCCATGACAGAGGGGAATCTACAGTCTTAAGACACAGAAAACATACTGAAATCAGTTATTGAAGAGTATTATCCTTAGGATCCAATTGTTAATCTGAGTCTGTGAAGTTCAGTTGAAAGGGCAGTGGTCCCTTAGAGAAGCATCTAATCTGCACACTACAGATCTCAGATAATGGATGTTTTTATTCACGTCTCTCAAACTTTACATCAAGTGCTCAAAGTCAAGCAAGTTCCAATGACTTTATACATATAGCAAACTTTCGTATCAAAGTATTTATTTTTGCAGAAAGTGAGTGAATTTATTCAAATCTCTAGCATATCATGAAGGAGAGCGGGGAAATAAATATACATACATATACAGGGCTAAATCTTCATGCCAGCACCCAACTCGAGTATTATCTAGGCTGGGTACTGGGCAGATGTGCAGTGAAGGTGGGAGAAGAAATATAGCCTCCCTCAGCTATGGAGAGGCTGTGTGGCGGTTACCTCAGCATATGCTTGAACCCATATGCATATCTGCCATGGGGTGGATGGCTAGACAATTTCACCCACACCTTCTTCAGAATCCTCACCAATCCTCTTTTCTTAGCACTGTGAAGCTATACCATGACCTTCACCAGAGTAACCTCCATGGCTGTGAAGTGCATTCATGCCTTAGTGTATGTTAAAAAGGTCAGAGGAGGTAGACCTGCCCATACCAGGGTTAGAGTTAAGGGTATAGGAATTAGGCTTCAAACAAGGAGGTCTGCCATGACCAAAGCTAGGCCTCAAGCAAGGAGGTAGTTATGCTGGGGCCAGGGTTGCAGCTTTCAAAAGTAATAAAAATAGATCAGAGAAAAGTCTGTTCAACTGTGCTCTCTACTCAATTTCTGACCTTTTTAGCATGCACTAAGGCATGAATGCACTTTACAGCCATGGAGGTTACTCTGGTGAAGGTCATGGTATAGCTCCACAGTGCAAAGAAAATGCACAGAGTCCAAAAATAAATGGGGCCTTGCCACAGGGTGTGTGCTACTCACCACTCAGTGGCATCTCCTTGGGACTCATCTGGGGAATTAGCTTGACTCTGTCCACACCCCATCTGGCAATCACTCAGCCTGTTGTCTTAGTCACTTGCTCTGCAGCCCCTCTCTCCCTAGTCAGGAGCTACAGCATCTCTCTTTCATGGCTTAGTCCTCATCAGATGTCCCGTTTTTAAAGGGACAGTCCCATTTTTGGGGACTTTTTCTTATATAGGGGCCTATTACCCTCCTTCCCCTGTCCCGTTTTTTCACAGTTGCTATCTGGTCACCCTATCCTCCAGCCAAGTCACAACTGTCCTCCCCTGTCAGGGTCTCACCACAATCTCTCTCCTCACAGTCTTAGGCAGTCTCTATATCCACCGCACTGACCATGTGGCTTATAGAGGAACTCAGGTCCACCCTTTAACCTGGGTTCCAATCCAGGTGCCCTCAAACCAGCAGTTTAAATCTATTCTCTCAGCCTTTACTGGTCCTTCCCTGGACTTCTTCCTACACTATTACAGGCTCCTACTCTCTCCCCACTTTGTAACAGAGAGTGTAACTGCAAACTTTATCCCCAGGTAAGCCTCCTCACATCTTAGCTCCCCTTCAGATGCAGCCTATTGCTAATTGGCCTTTCTCTTGCCCATATTAACCCTCCAGGGTTAAGTATAGGGAGAACCTTATCACAGGCCTAAAGACAAGCTGTTGCTGTCAAGTCCCAGGAAAAAAATACTATAGGAAAATTATTGTTTATATAATTACAGTAATTCTGTATTACTGTAAATACAGTTACTACCATTTTTGTCTTAAGTGTATTTATTAAAATATGTTTATGGTAAAATCTAGCTCTTTTGATTCTAAAGTATATTAACGTTACAATAATGAGATTACAATATATAGCTAGACCCTCAGCCAACCCTATGACTCACATATTTTAAAGAATATACTATATTGTAGTCAACCAATAGTTCTTAAAACATTACATGCCAAACAATGTCTTTGTGGCTTGCTTGTGCTCATGCTTAACTAGGCATGGTGGAATAAGTTCAGGTATTATAAGAATCAGAGCTGAACACTTATGAGATTTGAAAAAGTAAAAATAATTCCTCCCACCCCAGTCACTTTCATTTTCCTGTAATTTAGCTCTATAATGAAATGGAAGTGCAGCAAAACTACACAAAAAGACTATTCTCGTCGAATTTCACTTCTTTTCTCTCGTTAAACATACTACTAAATGTCTTGCAAGAAAGCTGACTTTGAAAATGTCTCACATGGTTTTGCAGATCTAAGTGGTGTGAATAAGCTTCAGATCAGCATCCAAACTTTTGAAGCTAATTGGAGATGGGCCTTAGCTGCAAAATTTGGATTTCAATCTGAACATATTTTGGCTTAGTCCAGTTTAAAGGGGCTTAGTCATAGCATTCATAGTTGACCTACCCCAAAGACTGAGAGTGGTTGGTGATAGGATACTGGTCAAGGGATACATGAAACCTTTTGAAATCTGCTCATCTAACCATGTCTCTGCTTCAGAGGCACCACACTTTTGAAACGGTCTGCTAGTATTTTTCTCTTTTATAGTTTTCTTTTGGGTAGATATTAAAGTAGAATATATTTAAATTGCAAAAGAGTAAAGACACAGCAATCTCCTTTGTTCGATTTAAAATAAAGTAGTTAGTTAATGTGTGGCCAGCATATTCAAAAAATGCAAAGCAGAAATATATAAAGCCAATGAAGATTCTCTAGGAAACAACTCCATCTTTCAAGATGTTCTTCATTTCTTGGCAACTCCTGAAATTTGTTTGGTTTTTGCTTTCTTCATTTCCTACTTGAACAAGACAGCAACACTTTGGTCACAGGGAAAGAACAGTTTTCCATTACCAATCTAAGCATTTTGTTCTCCCTTGAATTTGGAGTTTTCATTCTCTTCCCTTATGCTAAAGTTAATGGGAAGTTGGATAAATAGTGTTTCAACAATGAGCTGAAGAGAAATGTTTGTGCGTAGTATTGTAGCAGTAGCTCATCCCATGGGCAAGATACTAATTCAAAACTCATTTTCCCCTGTTCTTTAAAGTGCAGCCTCTGACAAGGCATCTCTTCTAATGTAGGCAAAGGTCTCTGATCAAAAGAGACAGATTCCTATAAATGAAATGATGATATCTGAGCCCAGTGGAATCACAACTTAAATATTTTCCCTTGAAACTTTTCATCATGTAGTTCTGTCAACATGTATGCTTGACTCTAATTCCTTCCTTGAATTCTTTGAGACCACTGTCTACTTTGAGTATTCATGTAGTGAGATTGGGATCTTTGTTTTCTTGTTGGATTTGGATTTGTTTCAGAACAATAGGTACTGCAGCTGACTGATTGATTATAGAAGAGTTCCTAGCTTATTCCCTCAAAAGTCGATAGAAAATGCTTAAATGTCAAGAAGCCATTTTGAAGAAATATGTACTAAAGCACATCAAACTGCCACAGCACCTGGATTAAAGGATTCACATAATCCAAGAAGCTTTATTTTGGATTTCTGTCAATTTTTACTCTCAGATGGTTTGATTCCCCTCACACTTAACTTGTGTATAGCAGAAGCTATTCCAATGAAGTCAGTGGAGTTGCACTGGTTTCACAATATTGTAAGAGAAGAAACAGTCCCAATTGTCAGTGACCAAAATCTAAGTGACTAACAAACACATACACCCCTCCTGCCCCAGAGCATTTCTTATTAGTACACCAGAAGCAGGAAAAAATGCACTCTGAATTTTAGAGACCAGCTACTTGCTTTTTACTGTTCTTTAAAAATTAATTTTTTTTTACAGATAAGTGCTTTCTTGGTAGCAAATGCTATAGTTTAATTTGCTAGTTAAACAGCTTAATTACAACTTTGTTCTCAGTTGCTCACAGATTGTCCATCAGTGCTACTTCTACACTAGCCACTCTCTAAGAAGAAAAAACAGTATGGCTCTCTTGAGGACCCCAGCTGTCTCTGCCACTTTATAGATCACAAAGTGGTATAACTACAGTAATGGGACAGCATAAGAAAGTCATCCATCTACTAGGGCAAAGCTCTAGCCACATCTCCTACACCAGGAGGCTGAGTGGCCTAGAGCTGGCTATGCCAGCTGTTCAGCATCTGCATGTTTCCTGATCCCTGGGGAATCCTCATTTGGTCAGTTAAACCAGCTCTATGACCTCACCTCTTTTTTTTCTTTCTCTCTCCTTTAAACAGTGAATGACTACAGCTGAAGAAATATCTAAGCCTGGCTCAGATTCTTTGCTTGTGTGATTGCTGCAAATTATCTTGTTCTTCGACAGCTAAAGATGTTTTACTAGATGTGACTTTCTAACTGAAAGAGCATCCAACCAAACAAGGTCAGGAAGTGCATTAGTATGGAACTTTTTTTTGCTGATTTAGTGCTCTATTTATCTAAAGATAGATCTTTCCATGCCTGGAAGCTGGCAGAGGCTAGGGACAGACTCATGTCTCTGCCACTGAAGAAAGTGTTTTAATTTCTAAATATGAATCCAGGTGGGAAATAAATTAACTGCCTGGATGCTCCCCTCTGACAGTTTTGGCACATCTCCAATAGAAAATCTGCTTTGTTAGGCATGAAATATAACATTCCAGGATCTAACTTCATCACATCTGGATGTATTTCATGCTGATCTCTGTACATTAGATTGTTTTTTATTAGGAACAGGGACATTTAGACAATATGTACTTTTATTTTTTTAAACACAAAGCAATCTTGACTGTGTTAATGTGGAGGTGATTTTTCTCCATCAATGGGATTATAAACTACATTATTAGGAAATTTACCCAAACACAGAATGCAAGATGAATACCTCTTTTTCCTTCAGGGATCATTCATATTTTGTTTTCCATAATGCCTGCACGCTACTGTTATTTATTTTAATACAAATAATCATTCGTTTATTTGAATGCAAATATAATCCATCAGACCTGTAACTTGAGCTGTGGTAGTAACTGAGGCTATAGTAATTGAGGATGCAGAGTAGAGATTAATAGAAAAAAGACTTGAGGATGAATTTTGATTTCACGGCCTTAAAGGTACTGATAGCAATAAGAGGTATAGCAAACAGTTATAAATGGAACTGGTGCCAGCACCAGTCATACTGTCAGATAACTGACCTTTACTGTGCTGCCTGACCGCCTACTGTACTGCACCATGTATTTATGCCATTATATGAATGACTAATAATAAGCCAGACATACTTTACTGAGGCATCCTTAGCTGACTTCAGAAATTCCTTCATATGGAACTTTCCTGCATGAGGAATTTATGTGGCTCATTGGTTTTATCAGAGGAGCAGAAGTTGTAACCTTTTAATACAAGATAATATTTCTTTTCATTGTAAAGGTAAATAAATCCAGACCTTCCATCCTCTGTATTAGGTTGAAAAGAGGAGTCAGAGGAAGATAATCCTCCCAAATTTACCTGGTTCATTAGAAGACATTTTTGAAGTAAAAGTTGACCTATAGAAAGGGCTATTTGTTTGTGAGCAAAACTGTTGAAGCAAGAGATTCAGTTAATAAGGTAGTATGGTTTGATTATGTTAGAGTCTATAATTGATCAATAAAGAAAAAAAATAGATTTAAAACAAAAAAGTGGCCTTTTGACATCAGATTCTAATATGTCCTCTGATTTAGCAAGGAAGACCTCCAATCAGTGACAAGTTTTACCTGATAATGTAGAAATTTACAAATATTAGTGCCACAAAAGCTTTAAAGCATTAATCCAGAAAAGCACTTAAATTTAAGGATGTGATTTTTTCCTTTTAAGTGACTAAAAACAAAGTACACGCTAAAAACTTTACTAGATCAGAGTCCAATTTTTCTGGCTAAATTGTTGGTTATATTAGATTATAAATGTACTGATTATGGTGAACCAAGATCTATATTAACATCTATTTTTAGCATCTATACCACAATCTAAGATAGATAATGGTTTAGATTTTACAAATAAGTATTGTAACCCCAGATTGGAATAGATGAATTATTCCTCTGTGTGTGTTTTTTTTATTATTATTATTATTTTTACATTTCAGGCTCCTCTTACATAGCAATATTTTTTATGAGACTCAACCCTCATTGTCTGAGGTACTCATAGCAATAACTGCAATTCACCCTTAGTCAATTGAGTAGCTCCTTCTTTTATCTTAACGATGTTTTTGTAAATCTTGACCCTGATCCTCTCATCTGACTGAATTCTGTTTACTTCAGAACCAAAATGGAGGAGCAAAGGTGGCTGTTTACCACCTTTGCACTTCTCTGATTTCTGTGGCTAGGTCTACACTACCCGCCTGAATCGGCGAGTAGAAATCGATCTCTCGGGGATCGAATTATCGCATCTCGTCGGGACGCGACAATCGATCCCCGAATCGACGCTCTTACTCCACCAACGGAGGTGGGCATAAGCGCCGTCGATGGGGAGCCGCGGAGGTTGATTTTGCCGCTGTCCTCACAGCGGGGTAAGTCGGCTCCGATACGTCGAATTCAGCTACGCTATTCCCGTAGCTGAATTTGCGTATCTTAAATCGACCCCCCCCCCCGTAGTGAAGACCTGCCCTGTGACTATAGGGGGCTAGCTGCAACAAACAAAAGACAACCAGGGACAGCCAGCATACTGCTTTCATCCTGGCTCCCCTCTGATATGTCCCTGTGCTGGGTATCAGGTGAGGGAGGCATAGCATTGTCTATTCTAGCTCTATCTCAGTTCGGATTATCTCTACCAGTGGAATCCTCAGCTTCCAAGATAAGGCAGCTTTATAGCCAATTTGTGCCATTCTGGTGCTGCAAAAGGGCCATATCATCGGCTGAGGTCTAGACCATTAAGTACAACTGATCTTGTTAAGTAAGAGTAGAATGTAATGTCTGATTTAAAAATAGTTGTTTTATATATATATATATATATATATATATATATATATATATATATATATATATATATATATATACTTTATATTATTGTAACCAAATGCAATGATAATTAACTGCCGATTCCACTATTACATGAAAGTAAACAAAATACAACTATGTGGCAATAACATTTAATAAGACAGTTGTGTAATTCATTTTCCAGAACATACTTGTTCAAAACCAGACAAAATTATTTTTTTGCACAGGCATTAGAAAGCTTTTGTTCGGATCCCCCCCCAATTTAGAGGAATCCTATTTGCAAACCTAGCTAGCTAATGCTAGTACACCATCTTGTGGTTAAGAGGTTTAATTGGGACTAAATCTTTTAGCAGGAGAGGTTTTTGATAGGGTTTGCTTCCTTGCCATAGGATAGGCTCTGAAAGAAGTTTTAAATATTAAAATACACATCCAATGCCTAACATTTCCACTGTTTATGAAGAACAGAAAGTTTTTGAATAGGAAGTAGTGTGTTAAGTGGCAGTATGTTTATAAATCAGCTAACTGGTAAATATGCTCAGTAGGCCACATTTACTGGCGAAAGCAACCAAAATCACTGAACACTTAACCCTAGCAACACATATAGTTAGTTACTATAATTACTTGCCTGTTGTGTTATAAAGGTAGCCCCACCCAGCACTGTTGTGAGAGAATTTACCAGAATTGTACTGACCCCTGGCTTTGTTCTTGTGCGCAGGTGGTAAGCATCAGTGGGAAGCTTTGTGAACACCTGTTGTTCATTAGTATCCAAAATGCTAGTATCCAAAAGCGGTCTTCAGATATTAGAGATTAAATCCATATGAATGTAATGATCTGTGATATTTATCATGTCTTATTCATGTGAATTGCAATCTTACTTCAGATCACTGAAAAATAAAAGAATAGGGTAAATTATGCCCAGCTCAGTGTGCACAAGGTGCGGGAAGTGCAAGGAGTTTTGACATCCCCTCCACTTTATATGGACCTCTGGAAAATAATCCAATTCTTTGCACTGCTAAAGCACAGGGCCCACGAGGTGGACTAGTGTGAACTCCTCAATACAGAGTGATAAGACTAGAACAGGGCCAGTCCCTCCATTACTGGTCAGCACAGGGGATAGCATATGCTACACCCTCTGAAAGGGGGGACCATAGCCTGCTCAATCCTGCACCCTTCCAGAAAGCCAGGAGAAAATGGTCCTGATTCTCTATTGCTCAGTCATTCTCACCAGTGGAAAGTGAGAAGTGGGTGTAAATACTACCAAAGTGATTTAGTAGCATTTTACACCTACTTTGCAAGGGTGAAAAATGACTACATAAGGTGCAGACAATGGAGAATGAGGCCTGTTGAACACAATCTCACCGGGTGCAGCCATTGTTGTACAATTCCTTCTCCCATCCAATAGAATATAGGCTCCATAAAAGACACAGACTTCTTCAAAAGCGATTCAGAATTTCAGTACTACATATCTTCTCACACTCACACTCTGCATATCTGTACACCCACATGGAATGGCAACAGCAGCTCAGTGGTATCACTTCTGAAAAAATCTACCTATGGAATGTTACAAATGGCATATAAAACACAATACAGTGGTTCACTTGTTGTCCGGTCAAATTAGCAATTGGCAAAGTACTAATCCTTCACATGGGCTTCTGAACCCAGAGACTGTACCCCAACTTTTCTACCTTGTCCTTTCCATCTCTCCTTTGAAATACATTTCTTAGACAGATGGTGTCATTGTTCCTTTTCTCATCTTCCTCCTCCCTTGTACTCTTTACTGCAGCTCCTCTGTCTAAAATGAAAATGCAACATAGGTGCCAACCACAAGAAAAGGTAAACAAGCATCTTAAAGCAAGAAATAATTCTGAGGGGAAATTAGTGTAAAAAGAAAAATTCAGTTTAATAGTATCGGCATAACGTGCTGTATTTTGATGTCTGTGGATAGGTTTAGATGGAGCAATTGATATTTATTGAGTAATACCATGACATGGTAGTTTCATGAGGCAACTGCATCTTTAAATTTAGTGTGCATAGTTGCCAGCTGTTGTGGAATGAGAAAAAAAGTTCTTTTTTCAACTAGATTGCAATCTAAATATCATTTATCTCTAGAGAAGAGATTGATTGTTATTTAATCTTTGTATTAGAATACTTGCAATTTAATATGTGTTTAAAATGACCAGAAAGCTATAACAGACATTAAGATGCTCAAATTTGTTGATGATACTCCAAATGGGCAAACAATCAGTCAACTCAATGACTGTGAATATGCATAAAAATAGTGCAGACTGATGCTGTATTCTGTGGTTCAGTGTAGATTAATTGCAGATCTTTCAAAAGATTAAAAACTGACTGCATCAAAGTATATAAACAATTGTGAGGACAATAGAGATGCTAAATGCTATTTCAAGTAGTGTAAATTGCCAGTTAGGGAACAGAGGGGTGACTTGAGAAATTTAAAAGGAATTGATTTGCATTAAGAAAGATAATAAGGAATAAACTACCAAAACTGGAAATAGGACTCATTGGTTTAGAGTGGTTGTTAGTGTCTGTTGTACTGTTTGCAAGATCATCTTTGTTTTCTTATAGCAATTCTTCATCCCACAAGCACTGCTACCAGGATATTCACAGGACTCAAAAATCAGTTGGGCTGGGATGGGGCTATGAAATATCTCAGAGTTGCCTCATAACTTTATGCCATTTTAACGTACATCATTTTGCATTGTGAAATGATTGGATGGTGTCAGGATATCACATTGTAAACATCACATCCTGGGAGAGGGGACAACATTGTAGCTTTACAAATTTATAAGGTGAAGTAAGTGAACATAGTGCTGTGCAATTGGAGGCCTGTACCAAATAGATTCCATGCCTTGAAGGCCTTACAATCTAGAATTACACTCTGGAACACTAGAGATCAATACAATAACTAAACAGAAGTCTGGATTGTAGATGTAGGAGAAAGGTCAACAAGAGTCATTTGCAGCTCTCTGACCATGGGGCCAGTTTGATGCCAGCCTTGGCATAATTTAGATCAACCAAGGAGCTAAACTACACCAGCTAGCTGTGATCCCCACGTGCTCAGCACTCCGTAGCACCAGAGGAATTCACAGTATGGGGTCTGGGCTACATGCCACTGCCTTAGTGTCACCTGGGCATCAACAGGCCAGAGAATTTGACCCAGAGTTGTGTTGGTGATTACAAACTGAGTGTATCAATAATTGTAAGAAGACATTAGGCAAATACAACAAACAGAAAAGAGAGTCTCAGAAGTTTCCTGGAACTTTTCTATGTTAAGATTAACTTCCAAGTATCCTTTTATGTTTTCAAAACTAGACTTCACACACATTACTAGCTACAATATGCTCTAGAGAATAATTAAAGCTTTCTTGTTGTAAAGCAATGGATGGGCATTAAAAGAGGTACCAAAAGACCTTGCCCACCCAAATGATGCTTGTGCCCGAGTATGATCTCATACAAGCTTTACATCAATGTAACTCCATTGATTTCAACGGTCAGTCCAGATTTACACTGGTATTACTGAGACCAGAATTAGCCTATCCCTTTAAAAATCTGTTATGATTCCTAATGAGAAAAACAAAGTGGGGGTGGGGGATGCCACACCTCAGAAACCTCTTTCTGCCACTAGCCAGCAGGAAACCTGAGAAAGACAGTGGGTAACTACTAGTCTATTTTCACAATAGAAGTTCAACAAGGCCTATCTGCACATGTACCATAGCGCCTATGATAGAAGATAATATTTTAGAGGCTCGGTGAAGGATTAGAAACTTTATGGAACATTAATCTGTAATGAATGTAATTGAGAACATTTATGCTGTGAAGATGAAGGTGTTTCTTTTGTAACTGGTATGTGTTTCCTCTGGGTTTGTACTGGAGTTGGCTTTACCAGACATCTCATTCAATGACATCCCATGCTGCTGTCTCACAGAGGTAAATATATGCTTCAGTGAAAGATCCTAGTGGCCTGAAGGGAATAGCCATTATTCTCAGTTTGAAATAAACTAGCATCTCTCTCCACTTCTTTACTTAAAAAAAATAAAAGCCTAATTACTATCACAGAATCTTTTACCATGTTTGTGACTGATCAGCAAGAAGGAGCATAAATCTTTCAAGGCCTCCATCACACAGCATCACACATTGCATCAATTTACCAGAAACATGAGTGAGATGGTCTCTTTTTATTCATCTGGTTTATTAATATACAGTAGCCTTTTATTCTTAGATAATAAATGAACTATCCTCAAGAAGGTCCATTTCCTTCCACATTTAGCTGCCTGTTAGTTAGGTGACTAAGTATAATAAACGATGATAATAATAGTGTTAAGGAGGAGAGAACATATTTCTGAGGACAGGTGTGTTACACATTGATATGCGGTATAGTGTTGTCTCCAAACATGGAGCCAAGGTCCTTTTTCCTTCTGCTGTCTTCTGTGGATGGGTCTGGTGTCCTACACCATAATATCTTCACGGGGAGGGCATCTGACCGCATCTCCTCTTCATCAGTGTTTGGGATGGTGGGGGCAAGGTCAGCTCCAATTACCTCCAGAAGTCAGCCTGTCTGCTTGGGGATTGTCTGCGTGCCTCCCAGCTGAGCAGCAATAGGACATTAAACACAGAAGGATGGCAGTCACCACAGGGCAATTTGTCAGCTCTGTATCTCCTACGTAATACTATTATGTAGCCCCACCTTTTCAGTCTTTAATATCTCCCTCTGTGTCTGCCCATTTGACAGCTTCACTGTCATTATAACTAGTAGGTGATACAGCATGATCAGTAGATTCAGGATCATCTCTGTCAGCCATTTTGTTAGTGTCTATACCTTGCTTCACTGATGCCATTAGAGGGGCCTCGGGCACTAGTGTACCATGGTCCCTCCTATTCTTTATCTGTGGCACATAATAGTTTAGTCTCCTGTGGGATGTAATAGTTTGGTCTAATTTTGGTTTTTAGGTTTAGTGTGCAGTACTGGTGGTGTTTGTTGGCTGTGACATACTAGAGGAGGTCAGACTCTCTTCTGGCCTTAAACTCTCTGGTTTGTTCCAGATAAGATATTTTGGGCAGATCCTGGGGTCAGGACAAACTACACAAATCAATGGTAAAGAGAGTGAGGGCAAGTCCAAAGCTCTCTTAAAGATTACCCCGTACTCCCCTGATCCTGGGGCCACTTTGTGAAGGATCCATCCCTCAGTGTGAGTTAAAGAAGAGGAGAGGGAGAGGTTGAAGAGAAAAGGATGCCATTTTCTCCTATTTGGTTCCATATTAAGCTTCATCCCTCCCCTACAACTCTCTTCACTTTCAACATTTAAAAAGTCAAGACCCGTGGGAGGGGGAATTCTCCATCCCCACTTTCCTGAACTTCCTACCCCATTTCTGCAGGTCCAACTCCTTGTCTCACCAACCCTGAGTTCTGCTTTATTTCTTGCTCTTCTTCCATCTCTATTTTCTTCTTAGCTTTCTATGTTTTTGGTTTCTTGTCTTCCTTTCTCTTTTCTATATTTGCTTTGCTTCTCTTCCATCTGTGCTCTTCTACATGCTCATTCAGCCTTCTTCTTTGTCTTTTGGATGTCTGCTGGCTAGAGCTGGTATATTTTTTGGAACCATTTAATTTTTTTTAACAGAAAACAATTTATTTTTCAACTAAGTCTGCTGCTGTGACTGCCAACATGGATGCCAGTTTGTAAAAATGGTGATGTGGGGTTTTGTTGTCGGTTTTTTGGTTTGGATCAGGACCCCTTTCCTTTCAAAACTGGACGCAGATCACTTTCATTAAGATTCAGATGCAATCCCAAACTACAAGCAAATTTGTATTGAGAATGATGGATTACATTAGAGAAAGCATTTTTCAAGATGGGAAAATATTTTTTCCGTTCGTTCAAAACTGAGCTTTCTCATGCTCAGTCAGACCAAGGGGTAGGAGTTTTTCCACCGCTTATTTGTTTGTTTGTTTTTTGTTTGTAAATACTGGCGCAGAGCAAGTTCGTGCTCTCATGCGCTCTCTCTCTCTCTCGCTCTCTCACAGACACACAAAATCCAGGAATACTGCAAGAGTCAAAATAGTTTGCCTTCCTCATGAGATTGGGTCCCTAATCTGCTTATGTGACAAAGGATGTCATTTTGACTTTTCAGAATGCATGACTGCCACTAACAAAGAAGCTTGAGCATTCATTTTATAAAATAAAAATGAAATTTAAATACAACTGACGGTTTACACATTCTCACTATAGAATCATAGAATCATAGAATATCAGGGTTGGAAGGGACCTCAGCAAGTCATCTAGTCCAACCCCCTGCTCAAAGCAGGACCAATTCCCAACTAAATCATCCCAGCCAGGGCTTTGTCAAGCCTGACCTTAAAAACCTCTAAGGAAGGAGATTCCACCACCTCCCTAGGTAACCCATTCCAGTGCTTCACCACCCTCCGAGTGAAAAAGTTTTTCCTAATATCCAACCTAAACCTCTCCAACTGCAACTTGAGACCATTACTCCTTGTTCTGTCATCAGGTACCACTGAGAACAGTCTAGATCCATCCTCTTTGGAACCCCCTTTCAGGTAGTTGAAAGCAGCTATCAAATCCCCCCTCATTCTTCTTTTCTGCAGACCAAACAATCCCAGTTCCCTCAGCCTCTCCTCATAAGTCATGTGCTCCAGCCCCCTAATCATTTTTTTGCCCTCCGCTGGACTCTTTCCAATTTTTCCACATCCTTCTTGTAGTGTGGGGCCCAAAACTGGACACTGTACTCCAGATGAGGCCTTCCCAATGTCGAATAGAGGGGAATGATCACGTCCCTCATCTGCTGGCAATGCCCCTTCTTATACAGCCCAAAATACCGTTAGCCTTCTTGGCAACAAGAGCACACTGTTGACTCATATCCAGCTTCTCGTCCACTGTAACCCCTAGGTCCTTTTCTGCAGAACTGTTTCCTAGCCATTCGGTCCCTAGTCTGTAACAGTGCATGGGATTCTTCCGTCCTAAGTGCAGGACTCGGCACTTGTCCTTGTTGAACCTCATCAGGTTTCTTTTGGCCCAATCCTCTCATTTGTCTAGGTCCCTCTGTATCCTATCCTTACCCTCCAGTGTATCTACCACTCCTCCCAGTTTAGTGTCATCTGCAAACTTGCTGAGAGTGCAGTCCAGTCCATCCTCCAGATCATTAATGAAGATATTGAACAAAACCGGCCCCAGGACCAACCCTTGGGGCACTCCTCTTGATACCGGCTGCCAACTAGACATGGAGTCATTGATCACTACCCGTTGAGCCAGACGATCTAACCAGCTTCCTATCCACCTTATACTCCATTCATCCAGCCCATACTTCTTTAACTTGCCGGCAAGAATACTGTGGGAGACCGTATCAAAAGCTTTGCCAAAGTCAGGGAATAACACTTCCACCTTGAGGGGACCACTTAGGAATCTGGGGCAAAAATCAGTACTTGGTCCTGCTAGTGAAGGCAGGGGGCTGGACTTGATGACCCTTCGGGGTCCCTTCCAGTTCTATGAGATAGGTGTAGGTATAACACATCCACTGCTTTCCCCTCATCCACAGACCCAGTTATCTCCTCATAGAAGGCAATTAGGTTAGTCAGGCATGACTTGCCCTTGGTGAATCCACGCTGACTGTTCCTGATTACTTTCCTCTCCTCTAAGTGCTTCAGAATTGATTCCTTGAGGATGACCTGCTCCATGATTTTTCCAGGGACTGAGGTGAGGCTGATTGGCCTGTAATTCCCCAGATCCTCCTTCTTCCCTTTTTTAAAGATTGGCACTACATTATCCTTTTTCCAGTCATCCAGACCTCCCCCGATCGCCATGAGTTTTCAAAGATAATGGCCAATGGCTCTGCAATCACATCCGCCAACTCCTTTAGCACCCTTGGATGCAGCGCATCCAGCCCCATGGACTTGTGCTCGTCCAGTTTTTCTAAATAGTCCTGAACCACTTCTTTCTCCACAGAGGGCTGGTCACCTTCTCTCCATACTGTGCTGCCCAGTGCAGCAGTCTGGGAGCTGACCTTGTTCATGAAGACAGAGGCAAAAAAATCATTGAGTACATTAGCTTTTTCCACATCCTCTGTTACTAGGTTGCCTCCCTCATTCAGTAAGGGGCCCACACTTTCCTTGACTTTCTTCTTGTTGCTAACATGCCTGAAGGAACCCTTCTTGTTACTCTTAACATCTCTTGCTAGCTGCAACTCCAAGTATGATTTTGCCTTCACTCCTGCCTGCCTGAGCAATATTTTTATACTCCTCCCTGGTCATTTGTTCAATCTTCCACTTCTTGTAAGCTTCTTTTTTGCGTATAAGGTCAGCAAGGATTTCACTGTTAAGCCAAGCTTGTCACCTGCCATATTTACTGTTCTTTCTACACATTGGGATGTTTTTTTCCTGCAACCTCAATAAGGATTCTTTAAAATACAACCAGCTGTCCTGGACTCCTTTCCCCGTCATGTTATTCTCCCAGGGGATCCTGCCCATCAGTTCCCTGAGGGAGTCAAAGTCTGCTTTTCTGAAGTCCAGGGTCCGTATTCTGCTGCTCTCCTTTCTTCCTTGTGTCAGGATCCTGAACTCGACCATCTCATGGTCACTGCCTCCCAGGATCCCATCTACTTTTGCTTCCCCTACTAATTCTTCCCGGTTTGTGAGCAGCAGGTCTAGAAGAGCTCTGCCCCTAGTTGGTTCCTCCAGCACTTGCACCAGGAAATTGTTCCCTACACTTTCCAAAAACTTCCTGGATTGTCTGTGGACCGCTGTATTGCTCTCCCAGCAGATATCAGGGTGATTAAAGTCTCCCATGAGAACCAGAGCCTGCGATCTAGTAACTTCTGCTAGTTGCCGGAAGAAAGCCTCGTCCACCTCATCCCCCTGGTCTGGTGGTCTATAGCAGACTCCCACCACAACAGCAACCTTGATGCTCACACTTCTAAACTTAATCCAGAGACTCTCAGGTTTTTCTGCAGTTTCATACCGGAGCTCTGAGCAGTCATACTCCTCTCTTACATACAATGCAACTCCCCCACCTTTTCTGCCCTGCCTGTCCTTCCTGAACAGTTTGTGATTTTTCAAAACATTGTTCTAAGCAAACTAAGCACAGCTTCCTCTTAACGTTGGGCTATTTGTCACAGACAATGGTATAAACATGCTGATGGTCAGGAGTGACAGCAGCTTCACTCACACATCGTCCTTTGTGCACACACTTGGTCTGATGGTGAACTATGGCTTGGGAAAACACAATAGGGTCAAAGTTGTCCTCTGTCACCTGTAATATTAATTGCTTCTCCAAGAAAAATAATCATTAAACAAACTATTCAGTCTTTTTTCTCAGCCGGGGGAGAGAAAAGTGGAAGCTCAGGCAGCAAGTTCATATACCCCTAAATTCTCTGGCTGCAGAATTTACTGTTTGAGCCAGCTGCCACAGAAAAAAAAGGGGTTTTAGAGAGATTTGTGTTGCCATTTTGTGCTCCCTGCCTGCTTCTCCCTCCTCATCCAAAGGGAGTCCTTGCTGTTTTCAGTGCGCACCCTAAGCCACACAAAGGAAATTCTCAGGCATCTCAACTTCTCGCCAGGACACTGACCTCTGAAAATCAACCCTATCCTGTCCCAAGGTAAAAGTGATCTACTTTGAAACTGAACATGCTATGCTTCCCACAGCTTTTCTGAACAGCTCTTGAATATCTAAATCCCTTTCTCCCCTCTGCTGCCTTCAACTGCTCAAGTATCTGTTTTCCCCTCCTCCACCTTTGTCAAAATAACATTTCTTTCCCTCCCAATCCTACTTTATTCTATCCCCTCCGTCATTGAATCAGAAGGGAAGCAGTAAGACACCCAAACGACTCCCTCCCTGCAATCAAAGAGGAATATAAGCCTCCTTTCTTCTTCTCAGTAGCTAGGAGAAATGCACTTTGGCCCTAAATTCTACAACAAGGCCCCTTAACTAGAGCCAGTATTATTGGCAAAGATCCTACATCTAGAAATTATGCGGGAACCTGAAATCGATGGTACAGAGATCATTAAATGGTTGAATTTTGGATTTAACATGTGACTAATCTTCATTGAGGACTGAGTCAGCTTTAGCCTCAGGATTTGACTTAATGGAGAGTTAGTGCTCAGCTTTGAAACAGGAGTGGTTCAGTGCAGACCAGGGAACTTTTAGTGCATGCGGCCAGCTGAGATGTAAATCTACAGCACGCTAGCATGCCACATTCTAACTCTTTTTCTAAACAAACCCTCATTCATGCTGAAGAAGTGTTGTCTAGTGACTAGGGCCCTGGACTGGGAGTCGGAGTTCAGTTCTAGCCCCGCTAACTTACTATATGACCATGGGCAAGTTATTTATCTCCTGTGCTCCACACCCCATACCCTTTGTCTGCCTTGTCTATTTAGACTAGAAACTACCCAAGGCAGACACTGTGTCTCACTCTGTACAGTGACTACCACAATGGGGACCTGCTCTTGGTTAGGTCCTATATAGTACACAGTAATGCAAAAAATAATGTGTACATTTTAAAGTGTTATGAATGCAAAAAAAAAACATTTCAGGAAGTGCATTATACTGGATACCCCAGTGTGAATTATGAACTATATTTATAGATAATCACACATGGTGCTTAGGCTTCTCTGATATAGGACCATATGCATTACATATCCAGGGAAAAGTTAAGTGTTTATGTAACCTACTTGTGAGTATGTGTTACAGGTCCCTTTCTGTGGATGATCCTCTTGGGATATGAGTTACACTACCTCCTAATGAGCTTTAGCTCAAGCTTAGCAGCTCATGCTTTTTAGCCCTGGAGATCTCCAGTTGAATCCCCAGGGTGTTAGCCAAGTCAGTGGCCATCACATTGGGCCACCTTAATGCAGACTTTTCATGTTTTTGTGGGTTCATGTTTTAAGTTTAACCTTTTCACTGCTATGTGTATTTGAAAGATCTGCATGCTGTAGGAATTTTATAGTTTACAGACAAAGATATTGCACAACTCAAATTGTATGGTTTACTGTCTAATATTGGATACCTCAAAACTAACTTGCATTTGAGAGAACTCAGGGAACCAATTTGTAATATTTTTTTGAGCACAACCTGTAACATCACTTTAATTGTTAGCCAAGTTTTATGAACATCTGATTATGTTAATCTAAAATTCATAGTCATTATAAATTTCTATTCCATTTTTATTCAGCATCGTAATCGGTCCATCAAACTCAATGGAGCATTTCTATGGATTAGATTCCTTTGCAGCCCACATTTGTTAAACTTTCCACTTATTTCATTGTTGCTTTTTCTGTTGAGTCCAGATTGAGTCACTACAGATATACATTGCTTTAAAGTGTTTGAGATGAGCTCCAGTTTACAGATGCTGCATTGCCTTCAATGAAGCAAACTCACAGACTATCTCTTATCCCAAAGAATGAATGTAATTCTCTCTTCCCACACATTTGTTCCTATCTGCAATAACAAAATTAGCCTAGATGAGTAAGGAATGGTGTCCCTAGCCTCTGTTTGTCAGAGGGTGGAGATGGATGGCAGGAGAGAGATCACTTGATCATTGCCTGTTAGGTTCACTCCCTCTGGGGCACCTGGCATTGCCCACTGTCGGCAGACAGGATGCTGGGCTGGATAGACCCTTGGTCTGACCCAGTATGGCCATTGTTATATTCTTATGTTCTAAAATGCCAAAATAATTTTCAAAACATTATTCAGCAACAGTTATTTGTCATGAGATCCTTTGTCCCAGCCATGGGTTAATCACCTTCCTCTCCCTCACCTGGCTGGCAGTAGCCACTTCAAGATTCTTGATTAAATGGCAAAACTTATAACACAGAAAATACTGTCCCTATTTCCAGCTAGTCAGCCTGATCTCATTCAGAATAGTACATTTCAAGTTGTATCAAAGCGGCAAATTGACAAGATATGAATGTTTGTGGTTGGAACATTTGTTTAGGTAGCCTTAAGCTTAAACAAAGAAAGACATCATCTAAATGCTATGGGACATTTTTGGTGTTTAGGGTACTGTTTGTTTTAGATTTTTTTTTAATACTATACTCCTGTCATTGCTCCTTCACTAAGTCCTTTTTACACATCCTTTTCCAGGTGGTACAGTTATATATCTGCCAGAATGCTCACTACACAAAGCCTCAGGGCTGAAGTGAACCTATGTAGGACTACAACAGCAACAAGTACTTGCAAAACAACCCTTCACCATGCCCTGCTATGGAAGTCAGACTAATATGCTAGTGTCAGGTACATTCAATATGTAACTCTACTTGGTTTTTCTCCTTCCCACACTGCAGCTGGCTCTGTCTCCCTTGCAACCATGCTGTATTGTATTGTTATAGTTGTTCTCCTAACATTATGTTGTTGTCAGTGTAAAGGAAAACACTTTTTCTTTGTGCACAGTGAGGTTGGCTTGACCTTGTATTTCTCATCTTCAGAAAGGCTCCAAACTATTGGCATTGTTCAACTGATATTCTAGCTTCTTCAGCACCTTACCTTAGAGGAGAGAGCTCATTCCTGACCCTTCAGATCGCTGATGCCCTGCTGATTTAAGAGTTTGAGAAGCTTAAATGATATGAAGGGCATAGTTAAACCCTCAGCAGTAGGGTAAAATGTCATATAAATTAAATTATGGATTTTACTCCATGAACACTTGTCTCATTAATTCAAGAGGCACAACCTAAGGAATGAGTGATAAAGTGGTTGTTGAGAGGCATTTTTGTTAAAAAAAAAAAAAAAAGAATAAAACACCTGGGAAAAACCTATCAGTAGTAAGGCAAGAGCTGCTGTTCTCAAAGCACTTGCAGGTGGACTATAGAGACCTGGCTGCTCACGTAGTGCTGTCTCTTTGTTGTGAGATGCTAAATTTGCCTCCCACCCCCCAGAAAATAAGCTAAAAATACACTGAGCCCTTTACTAATATCACTTTCCCATGGAAACAATTACTATAATTGTCAAGAGGGAATATATACATTTGTGAATTGGAGTGCAGATAAAAGTTTTCGAAAACACCTACACTCAAGTATTCAGAGAACAGTTTTTCTAAGGAGAATATAAGGACATATTTACTCCATTTCCCATTACCTGAGCATGCTATAAAACTTATAGAGGGACATGAAAGGAATTTATTTTTCAGTGTTTTTCAGAACTGTGCAGTACTGGTTTTTAGCATGTTGGAGCCATTATCTCTATACATTTTAATTTAATCTAGAACATTTGTTAGAACTGCAATTTTACTAATTAAAACAATGATCTTAATTCTGTGAGCTGTGAAGAGATATTTAAAATCGTCTTAAGAATATGATTGGTTCAGAGTTTAGCTCTCCATAGCATGTTTCTACGTTACCTAGATTGTGACAAGCCCCAGCACAGCCAAAAAGGGAATGAGGATTCTCATCCTATTCCATAGCCATTAGAGCAATGCCGATCTTAGCGTGGGGTGCTGTGGTGACTCCAGTTGCTGCCAAAGCAGACAGGGATGAGGCAAAGCCCTGGCTCTGCTCCCAGACTATTTACCATCCTGTAGAGCTAGCTGGCTCTGAGTAGAGGATGGAAGGTGAGGAGGAGACTGCACCCTGAAAAGCGATACTACAATTACTTCCTCAGCAAAGCAACTGGGAAACCTAAGGAAGAATCGTACCTCTGGGATGTCTGTGAGACACATGGCCTCTCAGTGCACCCCCGGTGATGGTGCACCAATGCACCACCACTTACTCAAGCCAATGCATACAGGCAACATCCAGACTTGAATGGAGATGGCGCACTTTACTTAAATGAAAAGCGGTAAGGAACTGGAAACTGGCAGTTTTTAAATATTCTGCAGCTTTGTAACTAAATACAAATTCTGCTTTTATTGTATTTTTTTTTCCTTGCAAAAGCATTTTTAATGTATTTCCCCACACCCTTAAGGAAATCTTAGTAATATGGCAATATATTTATCCGTGCCTTTGTCATCACACTGGAAGAGGCATTTCCAGAATGACCTTTAATGTCTGTTTAAATAAATGTGTGAGGGTGCATACATGATTAAGGATTATGTCATTGGTTTATGCAAGAAATTTGTGTGTAACTTGGTGATGGATGTTCCTGTGCACTTACTTATAAAGGGGAAACTTTGTTGTAAAAAGCATTGCTTACTAAGCTTCTGAAACAGACATTTAAACAAAACCTGCCACTGCATAGTAGATATTTCATTTTAATGGCTTTCCCATTTCTGCACAGCATATGTGGTAGCATAGTAGAGATCTCAGTAAAAATCCTGGTTTTGTATATTTTATTTATAAAAGAAAAAAAATATGGTTAAGTTCCCATGGGGGAAACAAACAAATCAAATCTATAACACCACAACTGGGCATCTTCTTGTATATTAATTTAATCGATATCTTAATCATTGACCAACATCCTCTAAAGACACCCCAGCAATAATTTTTCCAGGTGTAAATAAGGACCTTTTTCATATTTTCTTTGTGGAGTAAAGGACAGTAAAGTACTTTTTTAGACACGACATTGTCTAATGAACAACTCCACAGGTACTTATTTCATGAAGGATCTTTGATAGGTTAAGTGTCTGTTCTTTACTTCATCACCACTAATGCCTCTCTCATCTTTTCAGAGCTTGAAATTCATAATTATGGTATTTATCTGCTGTTGTGATTCATTGCTTCAGCTGTACACCAAACATGAATGGACTGCTGAATCTGTAGTGAAACAGACATGAGGTATGGCAAGTTTCAGACATTTGTTTTCTCTTTCTTCCTTGGGGTGTAAAGATTTTTTTTCTACAGAGAGACAACTGAATTAATTTTGGTGTATAAAAGGAAGGCAAAAAAATCTCTCAGGTACTAACTGCTGTTTTAAATTTTAATTTCCAGATAACTTGTCATACATACAGAATCAAGTGAAATGTGAAGAGGACACTAAAGAAACTCAGTGCAATAAATATCAACAAGTATCAGATCAATCTTTATTTTTTGCCTCGCTATGTCAAATAAAAGGTGAAAATAGTATTATTGTTTATTATTGATACTTATGGGTGGACCTGGTGCTCTGCAGACAAATAGACTTATAGGTCTGTGCCCCCAGGAACTTACTCAGTAAGAGTCAAATTATGACCTTGGTCACATAGGTATAAAACTAAAGTAAGTCCACAAACTTCACTGAAGCTACTCTGGGTTTACATCTCTGGCCCTAAACCAGATATATATAGTTAGGGATGAAAATAAACAAAGGATGCAAATAGTATGGGAAGATGAGGGTTACAAGAGTGAAAGATCATGTTTATTACAACATGTATCTTGTTAGTTCCTCCTTATTTTTATTTAATTTAACATTACAGTTGGGTTGGGGACTGTCTAGTTGTGGTAGAGTATCAGAACCTGCAAACTGGATGCAAACAGTATCCCACTCCATAAGTTATTGACCAGACTTGTCCTTTCTTGCCTTTGGGGGTTTAGTGAGATCACAATCTGAGGTAGTGTGGCTACAGAAACAGAAAGGGGCCTCAGAGTGGATAGCTATTAATGGGAAGACTGGTAGCACTGCATTGAAGGTAAGCAGTTGTCAATAAGTAAGAAGTAGGTAGATAAGTTTAGGATCACATTTCATTTTGCAGCTGGGTCTCAAGTGTGTACTGTCAGCAAGATATGGAGTCCCTGAAGTCCTCATATCAGATAATGGGCCTCAATTTACCACGTTGCCCACAGAGCTACAGGCAGGTGGAGAGAGCAGTGCAGATTTTAAAAAGACTTCTGGAAAAAATTCATGCACCTATATAAAGCACTCATGACAAAAAACGAGTCAATATTACTTGACTTTGGACTATCTCCAAGAGAACCTCTTAGGGGAAGAACCTCTTAGGGGATGCTTCTACCTGTGGCACCAATACAACCTAAACTTAAGTGACCCAGCCTGAAGGAATTTTGAAAATAGGATGCTGGAACAAAAATTTGGCAGCAACAAAACATCAATGTTTGGCACAGAACAAAAACACTCCCTTAACTGAGTCCAGGGAACAAAGCTTGACTGAAAAGCACCTAAACATTTGGAACTCAGCAGAAACTCCCAGATCCTACCTAGTGGAGATTCCAGAAAAATTGCTCCAGAGAAATTGGGTTCATCTTCAATATTTCTCTACACAAAGAGAATCTGGGACTTGCAGGTATTCTGTTGGAAATTGAGCCCTCCCTCTACAGTGTACTCCATATGCAAACTCAGTAGAAGTGAAAACAGTCTGGAGGAGTGATCAGACCCCCTCTGAGACTTGAACTTTAGAACAGTGGTCAGGAATGTTTAAATGGAATTTATAACGTAGTATAAATAGTTAAGGAATTCAAAGTTTATTTTGAAACGTGTGGGCACGTGCATGCACACACACATACACTTATAATTTAAGTTTTAATATTTCATTAAAAAGGAGAGAGTGAAGTGGTTAGAGAATTCTTGGTCCTCAACAGTTATTAAAAAAGGACCAGGATGTGTTTCAGAGGAGCTCTCTAATTGCTGTTAAGGCCTGGCTCTTTTTGTATATATTATCATGCTACAATTACATATTCGGTGTATACCACATTTTAGAAATGTGTTACAGTTTTTAAATATTTCACTGGCACTATGTTGCTTATCTCTCCATCTAGAAACCTGTTCCTCCAAGCACCAGAAGTTCAACTATCCAGGCCTCAGGAGAAGAGGGAAATAATAACATAAAATATTAGAAGCATGACCTAAAATAACATTTTTCAAACATAATAATGGTGTGATTGTAAAGTCAAGTATATCAGGGGTAGAAGCAGGTGGTATATATACTGGAAAACTGGAATCTCTCCAGTTTCTAATAGCATAGGATTCCAGTTTCCAAGTTGGATGGAATGCAAGATATTAGACTTTAAACCTTTCTAATGGACCAGGACTGACTATTGCCCTGAACTGGGCCTCAGACTAATATAAATTTGAAGAGAAATTCCACATTTAGGTGGTATGGCAGGAGTTTTTGGTGTGTGTTTGTTTTTAATAGTGGCTATTTGAAGCTGTACAGAGGATTGCAGTGCCAGAAGTTCACCTGGAATAGATGCACTTGTGGGAAATGAGCAGGAAAAGTAGCCAAACGTGCATGATAAATGTAATGTACCACCTGGCTTATAATATGTATCTGCATGATATACACTTTTATCTGAGTGAGGCAGTCTAAATACATACCTGCAGTGAATACATGAAAAAGTATGAACATCTGTTAATATAAAAGGGAACGTTTCTATAGTGATAATTATTTGTCAATCAATTTTAAGAAAACCTATGTATTCAGCCTTTCATGAAAATAAATAGGTAGCAGAGAAAGAAAGATTTGAAAAGACAAGAATGCAAAGTTAGATCTCTGCTGCATAAGACAACATTGGACTCCTGAAATTTTACAAGCTTGAGGATAGATTGTTGACATTAAAGAAAACCCCATGCTGTGTCTGTGCCCACCAATGGAGAAAGAAGATTATCTATGTTAATAGCACACTGGGAAAGATAAAAGTGTCCCAGACTGCCCTCAACAAGAACTAAGAGATGTCTACATTTAAACTGCCACAGCAGCACAGCTGTAGCGCTTCAGTGTAGTAGACACTACCCATGTCTACAGGAGGGGTTCTCCCATCGCCACAGAGGGTAATCCACCTCCCTGAGAGGCAGTAGCTAGACTGACAGAAGAATTCTTCTGTCAGCCTAGCACTGTCCACACTGGGGTTTAGATTGGCTTAACTATGTCTCTCGGGGGCGTGGATTTTTCAAATCCCTGAGGCTACATCTACACTACGGGGGGAGTTGATTTAAGATACGCAAATTCAGTTACGTGAATAGCGTAGCTGAATTCGACGTATCGCAGCCGACTTACCCCACTGTGAGGACGGCGGCAAAATCGACCTCTGCGGCTTCCTGTCGACGGCGCTTACTCCCACCTCCGCTGGTGGAGTAAGAGCGTCGATTCGGGGATCGATTGTCGCGTCCCGATGGGATGCGATAAATCAATCCCCGAGAGGTCGATTTCTACCTGCCGATTCAGGCGGGTAGTGTAGACCTAGCCTGAGAGACATAGATATGCCAATATAAGTTCCCAGTGTAGACCAGCCCTACATATGAAACAACTGTTATTTCAGAAGACAAACAAAGTTAGGCCTGGCCTACACTAGGAAATTTGTTTGGTAAAACAATATCTCTCAGGGGTGTGAAAAATCCACACCTCAGAAAAACACAGTTAAACCAACTTAACCCCCGTATAGACAGTGCTAGGTTGACGGGAGGTGGATTATCTATGTGCCAATGGGAGAACACCTCCTGTCAGTGTAGGTAGTGTCTTTGCTCCGCAGCTGCAGCGTTTTATCTGTAGAAAACCTCTTTTAAAAGCAGCACTGGAATCTCTACATTACAGCCAGAAAATATGCTTTTAGTCATTTCTACGTACCCCTTTGAAAAGATTTGTGTATGACCACAACACTGACTTTTAATGAGGCGGATGAAGCTGAACTTACTTTACACTGAAACAGACCATTCACTACTTTGCAAGCAAACAACATTCTCTTGGAATGAATTTCAAATATTAATATGGTCATGGTGTTTATCAGTACTTGCTGTCAGGAAATTGGGAACATCAGCATTTCTTTAGCCTCAGGGAAATTGGGTCTTAGTGCCAAGGAGCTGATTTTGCATGGAAAAAGTCAAACCAGTCCAAAAGGGGTGGGGTGGGGGGTGGACAACTATGCTTTCAGTGGAAAGCTACAGTGAACATGTGGTTTTCTCTGGCCTCTTAAATATTCCTGTGGCCATACCTTATTCCATACATAGGAATACATTAAGGACACTTAAATACATTGCAATGCTGACTATAGGCCAAATTCTGCCCTCAGATACAAATAGACAACTTTCCATTGCAGTCATGGTGGTATGGGGGGAGAGAGGAGTGTAGGCACATACTGAGCACAGTATCTAACCTTTAGGGTTTGCTCTACATCTAACTGAAGTTAATGAAGCCTAGATTTTTGACTTCAACGGGAGTTGGATTAAACCCTCAATTTTGATACACTAGATGCAAAATACATACCAATTAACCATTAAGAACCAATTAATTTGGTACTTAATTAACAATGTACACTGCATTATACTACAATGTTGGGCCAAAGCCTGAGTTCCTTAATTCAATATCTGTGCAGGCAAACCATATTGGGCTTGGGATTGATTAGCACAGAATTCAGTAATACTGAATTCATTTTACTTAGTCATGTTTTAAATAAAAGTTGGGGAAAAAACTACAAAGAAAATATGGTTGCAGAAAGAAACTGTTTCAAGGAAGTTAATACTTTTCGCCCTTCCTTCTCCTCGACATCTTTCTCTCCTTTGTTTTTCTACTTTCCAACCAATTCTCTTCTTTCTCCATCATTTTCCACTTCCTTTTCACAGGCCAGAGAGAAGAGTCCCCCTGGAATAACTACAAGATATATCTGCAGGCAGATAAGAGACTTATTTCCTTCATCTAGACCTAATTTTCCTTCCATTGCTGTAAGGGAGTTTTTGCTGATGACTTCAATGAGAGTAGAATCTGATCCTACTTCCTTTTATCCTTATATAGTTCATTTTTTAAAAAAAAATCCATAATTGGGAAGAAGGGGGGTGGAATTGCCCCAGTCTAGAGTACAAATGTGAAACTGACTGGGCTATAAGAATATCCCTACCATTTAAGGAGGGGCAAAAGATTGCTGGGCAGGGGAAGAAGGATAAGAGAAAAGGTAAAAATTTATTTTCACTGAAGTCATAGGCAAAATTCCCATTAACATCAATGGAAGCAAGATTAATGCTATGTCTTCACTGACAAAAAGGGTGCATTTTTTACTGTGCAGATTTTACTGTGAGGTAGGTACGTGAGGTCAACACTCCACCTCTGCACATGATTATCCTTGCTTATCTACCTCATGGTAAGTGCACTGCCTTATCTCCACTAGGATTTTACAGCAAAATAGCTAACTTGCATTGGTTATCCCACAGTAAAAAATAATAATAGTAATAATAATAATAATAATGTAAAAAAAACATAGCTGATGTCTAAATGAAGGAAGTGAGTCAATAGTTTCCCAGCCCCATTTTCTTTGATGGATTGTTTTGTGGTGGAGGAAAGTCTTCTGCTATATGGAAGTTGTCTGTTTCTTCTGATTCACTTGAAGAGAGTGAGAGGCTGACATGGTTTCTCCCTTGCTGGCAAGCAGCCTGAAAACTATGAGTGCAGGAGCTCACCAAAAGTACTACAATAGCCAATTAGGGAAACAGGAGGGGTGAAGTAATATCATTCATTGGACCAACTTCTGTTCATGAGGGACAATAACTTTCAAGCTTACACAGAGCTCTTCTTCAGGACCTGAAAGCTATTCTCTCTCACCAACAGAAGTTGGCCCAATAAATGATATTACCTCACACCATGCCCCCACTCCCCTTGTCTCTCTAATATTCTGGGACCAACATATCTACAACAATACTAGGAGAGAGATGTGTGTGCTCATAGTAAGAACAGTGAAGACAGTAACCATATATAGATTATTCAAAACAGCACGTACCTAAGAATTTGTCATTCAGAGTACAGTGATTTACATACTGTATAGTTAAGTAGTATGCATGTAGTAATTATGTAAATCAGATCACCGGAACCAATTCGAGAGCAGGATAACAACTGGAGAGGGGTGTGGGGAAATCTATACAGTTATGCTTCAGTAACTACAAAGTATTCTTAGCTCAGGTAATTCATTTTAGTGTACTATAAAATAGTCTTTCTGACAGTAAACTTACCACCTTTTGTTTTCTAGGATGCACTTGGGATGACAGGCCAGTTAAAAATTTATCATTTTCTGAAGTATTAATCACTCCAATGATTCAGGAAAGACAACCATAAACAATAGAAAAGTTACCAAAACAATAGTAGAATGTTATGTAGTCTTGGGCTCCAAAACAATAGAAAATACTGTAGTTTAGAAAAACCACTCTTTTTAATCATCGTACAACGTTTAAAAATCAGTAGCACTCCAGAAGAATCTTGCATTATATATTTGAGATGCTATAGTAAACAGCTTCTTGTATTTGTAAAATAAGCCTGACTGCAACATTGCACAGGGCTCTTGTCTCTGGCACCTGCACCAGGCTCTCCCTTGGAGCTGTAATGGCCTTTCTTGGCCTGTTTATTGACGCAACTCCCACACTGGATGTTCTGTGGTTTGGCCCTCTGGCCAAACCACATGAAAGTCTAAACCCCTTTGCACAAGCAAGTCCAAATAAAAGTCAAACATCTCCAAACTAATAGCCCTTCCATTCCTCTCAGACATTACTGTAATTCTCTTGCTGCCTTTACCTCAAGGTTTCCCTGCAGGAGTCTGACCTGTTCTTATTGTGTTCTTCCTCCATTGTTTCTTGTCTGTTAAACCCTATCTCAGGGATTGCTCTCTCTCTCTCTCTCTCTCTCTCTCTCTCTGCCAGAGACTTGTCTTCTCTATCATCTCTCTCAAACCTGAGCTCCCTCAGTCTACTTAGAAGGCCTAGCTCTGCCACCTCTGTCCATGAGGCAATTACTTAGTGAGCACAGCATGACTAGCTGGTGATCTTTCCCTTGTCTTGCAGGTGAAGGGGGTTAAGCCCCATCACAACATGTAAAGCACCAAAAGATGAATAGCTCCACATGTATAAGACCTGTATGTAAAAATATCTGTCTCTGTCTAAAAGAATGGAAAGTCCCTATTAAAGTTTGAACAAATAGTATGCCAAAACAGCAGTTTTAATCAGCCAGTAGATTCAATATCAGCTTTTCAATCTTCATGAATTTATCAACTAATGAAAAAAAGATACAAAATATAACAAATAAAACTTTTGCCTTGTTGTTGATTATAAAATTGTTGGTATATTGAAGCATAAATATCTTATGAATAAAGCATAGACCTTGTTTATACCTAAATTGCAAACACAGTAATCTAATATCCATCTAATGCTCTGAACTACGGAAAAAAACAGAAATTTATCAGAAATGATGAATCATTAATGCACACACCATGCAGTTCAAGAGCCTAGATGGCCAAAACAAGAAAATAGTTAATTAATTCAAAGAGCCTTAATTGGAAGAAAAGCACATGAAAAAGCATCACACTATTAGAACTCATAAAACACACAATGCATATGGAGAAGATTTTTAATCATTTTAATCTGTAATCTTTGCTATGGAGACATAGTATTGACATATAAAGAAAACACACAAAAAAAGGTTTATTCTAGAAACACTGAAAGAGGAGTTACTGACAGATAAAGAACATATTGATTTATCAGGCATCTGAAGAAGTGATGATATATAATGAATAATACCACCTAATCTCCTCTTTTTGATTATTCTTTATTGTTTATTTTAACACAGCTAACGTGGATAAAAAAGAGATGAAAGATATCTAACCTGGCGTAGAGAGCCAATATCAGATATAACAAGATAGGCAAGACCAAACTTTGTCACTAATTGCAAAAAATAACAAAGGTAATTTGTGACTGGTTAAAGAGATTTGCCTGTACAATTACATAATAATGGGCAGTTTGATATAAAATGCCAGTTTGGAAGCCTTTGTAAAGTATGAACATAAGCAAATATCTAAACTTATTCCCTTTCAGAAAGAGAAAGAAGGAGGAGGCTCATTGTACAGTGAATAAAGTAGTCAGTTATAAGCAATTAAAGTTATCTAATGAATGGGCCTGATTCACTATGAAGTTACTCCAGTCTAAGGCCAGTATAGGTCCTTTGATATCACGAATGAAGTAATGCAGTGGTGAATTGAACTACAGCAGGGTGGTGCAAGGCCCTCTTGGCTTCTGCCCCTGCTGTGCTAACCAAGTCACTTGGAAACCCTTGGGTTCAGTAACCACTGGTGACATATATTTACAGGTTGTGCTCCCACCACCTTTTCACCATACACAGCTTGGGTTCTAGTGTTTTCACACAAGAGGTAAGAGCTATCATTTTGCTTCCTTACTCCCAGCCTTTTATTTTGCACCAGGCAAATTGGGTGGGCAGCTGTATCCCACTCACCAATTAGGTGCAGGTTTTCTTTAGCCAGCTCCAATTTACTTCCCTTAATGGGAGTTGGCATGACAGAGGGCTGAGTCAGCAGTTCTTGCCCAGTGTCCTGTCACATGGGCCCTATCTCTCTATCTGTCCTAGGCCTGGTCTACAATCAGGGCCGCTAAGAGCAGGTTCGGGCCCTGGTGAAAAAAAAATTTGGGTCCCCCAGCCAGGGCGGACCGGCTAAACAGGGCTGACGAGAGGGAGGGGAAGACAGGGAAGACGGGCCCCAGGCCCTCTTCCAGACCGCCGGGCCCCCGTAATTTGTACCGGCTTCCCCCCCTCTCGTCGGCCCTGTCTACAGTTAAATTCAGGTTGACATAACTATGCGCTCAGGATAAAGGAATGAACTCCTTCATATGACCTTATTTAATAAACACATGCTCAGATAAGGTGAGCTACAGTGCCCTAGGTAAAATGCTGATCCACAGCCACCTGTGATTACAAGGCCAATAACAGAGGGAAAGAGAAATGAAGAGGAAAAAAATCCATTTTAAGATAAGCTCTTGAAAGAGCTGGAGAGTCAGTGAGTGGAAAGATGACAAACACAACCATGCAATATATCCGATCAACTCCTTCTGCACAGTGGAAATGAGAGAGAGAGTGGAAGCTACCAGACCTGGGTATTTTACAGCTGCTGAAAAGCCCAAGGTGAGTGTCACCTTGACTAAGTCTTCAGTATCCCTAAACCAATAAAATGCTTACAGTTAAATCATAGCTAGGGTGAGATTTCAAGTTATTTGCTGAAAAAATGGTACAACAGACCACTTACAAAACAGATTAAGAGATCCATCACTCCACATAAGGAAGTATGACTCAAGTGTAGTTAAGTCATCATGGGAAGCGGTGATTTGCTGAAAGGGGCAGAGGCTGTTTAGACCCGTCAATGATATAAGACTATAATCAAGTCCTGCCTTCCCATTAATAGAGTGGCCTGTCAGCTACCAGTAACCTGAGTATATATGGGAGCTCTTAATGTTTCCCAAAGTAATTGTTAAAGAAAGACATAACTATGAAGAGAAACGACTCTAGGCTGCTTTATTTCAAGTAAGTTGGAAAACTGCAGAAGGACACAAATGGATGTCTTTTGGAAGCTTGTTCTGGGTAGTGGCGTGTGAAGGCATAATTAGGCCCATTTTACATATGCAGTTATAATACTACTTTTCCTGCATACAAGTTAGTTCATTGCTTGCACAGAACCATTTGTGAAACAAGAACACTATGTACGTATGCTGCCAGAGCCTTCCTCACCTCAGGAGGCGCTGAACTCCTGTGGCAGAGATGCCTGACACCTGTCAACTTTCAAAGCTATGTGTTGCACAAGCCATTGAAATGTGCGACAAATGACTGAAATAGGAAGCAGCAAGTTCTGTTGGCACATTGCATCATAAGTGAAAAGTTAGGGTATTTTAAATATAATATCAGTTTTCAGGTTGGTTTCTCACTGGGTGAACTAATTAAACCAATTTTGCAATCAGTTACAGATCGGGGGCAAGGAAGGTTTAAGGGGCCTCCCTGTCCAGCTTGCTCAGGGCCTCAGGTTTTGCACTGAGGGTCCTGCTTCAGCTTCTTGTGGGGAGGAGAGGTTTAGAGGAAAGAGAGTTGATCCTGCCCCAACACAATTAATTCAGCTCACCTACAATACAGTTAATACAGACCCCTCCCCCTGCCTTTCAGCAGGGCTACACTGGTGCTACCCCTGATGTCCTTGCTGCTTCTCTAGGTCCCTGCTCTTCTCCACCCTTTCCCCTCCCAGCAGCAGGGGAAGAAGCCTACTAGCCAACAGTTCCTTTTGGAAGAAGGGAGCAACTTGGCTGCTCTATTTTTTTCACTGGTGATGCGGAGGAGGTTGGGCCACAAAGAAATGGAGCCTCGAAGACTGTGAACCACTTCCTCCTCCCCTGATGTGTTGCTACATCCTCACCTCTCTCATACCTAAAAAATAACTGGGGTCCTTTGGTCCCAGAAGGGTTTGTTTCCACACGCAGAGGGCTAGCAGGGTTGGACCCTGTTTCATTAGCAGGGCTTCTGTATAGCTTTTATTCCTGTGGTACATCAGTAAAGGAAACGGTATATTCCAGTCTCTTTGTTACAAGCATAACTCTCACTTTTCCCTTGCAATACAAGGACACAAGTGACAATGAATGCGGAAAAAAAAAAAGAGCCAGATCCTCAGGTGGTGTAAAGAAGCATAACTCCATTGGCTCTACTGGAGTTATGCCAATTTAAACCACATGAGGATCTAGTCAAATGTACTTCCAACTTCTATCATTTGAGATGTCAGAGAGAAATGTTATGGTGTAAACTGACAGCCCCGCTGCCCCTTTGGGACTGTCCCTATAACTGTAGGGAGAACACTTTGAGATGATATCCGTGTGAATATAGCAAACCTGCCAATGGAGCACTCATGTCAAGGTCACTCATGTTGTAGTGACATTTAATTACAGTTTTGCATTTGATTAAAAAAGACAAAAGTCTGACTCAAACAGGCATGACTAGAAGCAATAGATGCTAAATTATTCTGTATAATTCTGTGATTTCAAAACATGAATTAGCTGATGCTTAAGGCAATGAACTGTTGAAGTTTTAATGTGGAAAGTTCTGCCTATTACCATTAATAAGAGCTGTCCTGACAACTGCTTATCACTCACATGCCAAACAGGATCACGTAGACATGCCCAGCAGGACACGGGTAATAAGTAATTAACAGCATCCTCTTTAAAAAAATCTACTTTAACACAAGCCAGGAGTCTTCATACTTCTAAAATTTACTTACAGAAAATAAATAATACATGCTGGTGAATGAAGCCCTGAAGTTCAGAATTGGGATTAACCTCTGTTTTTAATGTATTATGCTGAGACGTGACAAGGGCAAGACTCATTAAAATTATGAGCATATCATAGCGGCAGACCAATGAGGCACATCATAATTATACATTCATTCCAACAGTACATTAACATTACCTTATACAATAATTCTCTGGGATGAAGGAAATAATTACAGTATATAATAATTGTTTCAAACGTTCCTGCTAGCATTTGATTAAATTTTTATAGGACGCTGATATACATTCCTCCTATGAAGTATTTTAAAAGGTACTTACAGTGCTACAAGGGGAAAATCAGATAAATATATTTTAGGTAAAATGATGCCATGCAATTATTCTATGTGTAATAAGTTTATTTTGTGGGTTCATTTCATCTGAAGTTGTAAACTGCAATTTTACATGTAAAAACATTTGGCTTCTCTTGCAAATGTAGCTGGTGTAACTTAATACCTCTGAACAGTTACTTTTATAACTTTTGCAGAGAATAATTCTACATTTTAATGTGGATTTCAGCTAAGATTTAACTTAACTAAATTCAGTTCTCAAATTGCCTGCTTCTCCTCCTCCCCTTGAAGTCAAAGCGGCTTTTGGCACCAACTTCAAGGAGATCAGGATTAATCACTAAGTGAATACCTATTGCAAGCCAGTAAGGTCAGAAGAAAACTATGCAGCAGTTTGACTATATTTACATGTTACATTTTGTGTTTACACTATTAATATTCCCTCACCAGATGGAATATATATTTTACTTTTGCAAAAACTTTATAAATAAAACTAATATAACAGACTTTAAAACAAATATTAAAGGGAATGTATTTGCCTACATTTCCACTTAATTACAAGAGCATTTCTCTTAAAGAATAAGGTCTTAAAAGTGTAACTCCTTATAAATTTCCCTGCTTTATTTTTTACTCAATGTGTAAATTTGTAATGATAGATAAAAATCATTTTATCTGAAGGGTTTTGCTTAGTGGTCGAAATCTTGGGTTTCAAATACTAGGACTTCCAGACCCATATGTGTAAATGCTAAAAGAATCAACTCAGTCTATTCTCCTTTCAAGTCTGAGATGTGAATGAAGTTTACTGTATTCAGGTTTTTGAGAGGTAACCTTAAAAAAAACATTAAGCTCTTTTTGCTCTGTGGGTCTGATTTTGTGTCCATTGAAGTCAATGCAATATTACTGTTAACTTGAGTGAACATTCAGATATGGTATTAACATTAAGGGCCAGATTTTCAAGAGCAAAGCCCAAGCTCTGAAAGGCAGTTGAAGTTGCTGCATAGGAGAAAGAGAAGAATTTTAAATTAGGTCTGATTTTTATGGAGGCTGAAAAATTATACATGGTAATTACATTCTCTCTCGAATCTCTAGGCATGTACCAAACTGAGCCTCTATTTTGTTCTGAACTAGTTTACTGGTTTTTTTCATAGTCATCATTTGAATACTCTGACATCCGTTTTGTTCTTGGATTTCAACAACAAAGTGGATGGGAGTGAGCTAGGAAAGGGGAATGTAATAGATTTATTGATGAAGGAACTGTGGGTGGGATTCACAAGAGGGACTGTAGGCACCTACATCTAAAACTTAGATTCTCAGAACCCTCCACTCAGCTGTGGCCTAACGCTGTAGGCGTCTAAACTCCTAAGGTGCCCACGTTTCCACTAGTAAAGTCCCTGAGGAGCAGGAGCCTACCACCAGCAGCACAGCATTGAACTCATATCTAATTCTTGGTGGGATTCATATAGTAGTCATTCCCTCCCCTATCTCACCTGCAGGACCCAATCTAGTAGATGTGCTCAGAGGCCACATTAGATCATGTTTACCAGCTCAGCCCCTCCACCAAACACAAACAGAAGAGGAGGAGGTAGTGGCTGCAGGACTCTATTACAATTTTTATCTCAATGGTTAGAGCCCTCAACCAGGATGTGGGAGACCTAGGATCAAATCCTCCCTCTGCCTGATTCATAGCCGGGGATTCAAATCCAGAAATCCTATCTCCTGCTGTCGTTAAATTCATTTATTCATGTTTTTATATAATTATCATGTGTGGAACTATTTCAAAGTTTCATTGTAATTTGTTTCTTACAGGTTATTCTTCTCTGCCAGAGTACAAATTTCCCATATCATCTCTTCTGAAGTTCTGCTGTCAGAATGGAATAACTAGAGAGAGACTATCTGCTATTTTTAGACTTTTCAAAAAGATGTTTACAGTTCATTGCTTGTAATTTTCTCAAAGTTTGGAAATATAATTTTTCCCCTTCACCAAGTTTGTCCTTTATTGTTTATCAAATATTGACTTTCTCCACTGGGTTTCTAATGAAGTAAAAAAAAATAGATCAGCAGGACTGCCTTTTGTTTACTTCCTTGTGGACACATCATTATTTACTCCTACAGCACCTGCAAGTGGGATAAATGTTTCTCAAGAGACAGGAAGGAGTTTACAATCCATATTTTAGACCTGACATAATGAATGGGAGTACCTAAGAGCAGCAGGAAAGGGAAGGATGGAGTGAAGAAGAATGAGAAGGATCACAGATTGCTCTTTTCCTGCACAAATGGGGAGCTGTAGAAGGAGGCTCCTCTGAGGCAGAATGCCTTCAAATACTCCCTACCACCCTCAGTGCTGGTCTGTGGTTAAATGGCAGATTTTTCATTCAAAGATCTCAATGCCTCAGAACTCAGGGGCCACTGGATGGTACACAAAACAATGGCTCCTTTTTATCAAATGTTGAATATTCAAGTAGACATGTCAGCAAATTACCTTCATTCATTAGCTTTTAAAATACATCCTTCATTTTATCACCTTTATTGCCAACCTTATTTGACTTGGTTGAGATTTTTTTTAAATAATTGCTGCCTCATTCACTGCAAACAGGTGCATACATCTTGACGTTTTGGGCAGGGAGACTGTGACTTGTCATTTAGGCACACCATGTTATTAGGCTGCATAAACCCCAATGGGGATGTTAGACATAAGCATAACAGGGTTTAAATGAATATACCATGTGTGCAAAGAGGAGAATGTTCATTTTAGCCACCCTTTAGCCCCTCCACATCCTTGATTAGTTCACTATCTCTGTAAGGGACATTTCTGTCACCCAGTTTTACAACATGCACTTTGACAACTGTGTTCACCTTCCAAAGCAGCAACATGAAAAGGTACCAGTTCCTTGAATTCAGTATACTTAAGGGGGGAAAGCTTGCCAAAGTTTGATTTAGAATTTAAAAAAAATCAACAGAAAAAAGGTGGCAAATGCACAGGAAGAATCAACCACCTGCAGCCTTGGTCTAATCAGTCAAGAAGTAAATGATTTCACTGCAAAAAGCAAAATAGCCTAGTGCCAAGTATATGGTTTGTTAAAGATTTAAAACCTTGTCAATAATCAGCTGTAGGAAAAGGCTGTTGCTCAAGTACAATCACTTTACCAGTCACTTAAAAATAAAAAGCAGATAGTTTTAGGGTTTATTTGTAGCTTTTAGCTCATCATATCCTGTCAGTTATTTAAATATTAGCTTTTTTTTTTCTTCTGCACCTGCTTCCTCATCTTAAGAAGCTGGGTTTTGAGATGATGGAGAAATGAATTGATGCTAGACTTGGGGCTATATTGCAAAGTCTGTAGGGTACATCTACACGGCAAAACAAAAATAATCCACAGCAGCGAGTCTCAGAGGCTGGGTCAGTTGACCCAGTGGGTCTCAGTCTTAGAGACTGAGTGAGAACATCTACACTGCTACTTTTAGCCCCATAGTGGGAATCCGAGTCAGTTTAACTGGACACTTAGACTCGCTGCTACAGGTTGGTTTGTTTTGTTTTTTCAGTGTAGACATACCTGAGGTTTTCAACTCCAGACCTTAGATGTGGCCTGCTTAGAGAGTGGGAGTAGCTGCAACATTTAGATATGGTTCCAAATATCCTCAAAACAGTGTGTTTGGATCTGAGATTTCCATTTAGACCCTTCTGTAATTGATATCAACATTCTGTATGCTCTCTCTCACCATGTGGAATGGAGAATCAAGCCAAGGATCTTTAATTTCTTGGTCCTCCCAATCACATTCTATGTTTTAGTAATATAAACACTTTGGACCTGATTCTAATCTCATATTCTACTGTAAAATTGGTGTGAAACTCTACAAGCTTCAGTGAATTATCCCGGATTCTCACGGGTGGAGTGAGATCAGAATCAGGCCAATTGTCTTTCACATGCTTGGGAATCAGTGATAGCATCACAGTTTAAAAATCACAAACCTTTTCTCATCTGCTCCCAGTAAAGTCCAGCTACCATGCTAGCATATAGCAGTACTCACTGAATTGTCATACCAGCCTTGTTTCTTATCTGACATTCTAGACTCAAAAAACATCTTCCTTGATAGCAACAAAAACAGAAGATGAGTCAGCTGTAGTAACTAATAAAACGTGGTCTCCACACATCTAAGCCTTCCTATCCATACTACGTGTTGATGCTAAGTTGCTATAAGTCTCTGAACAGCATTTCTAAACATTATAGGGAGGGAAAAGGTTTCAGCTTCAGTGATTCATGACTGTGGAATGCTCTTGCAGAGAGTTTCAGGCTGATCAATTCATGACTTCTCATTTACACTGGCCCTTTTGAGGCAATATCTTATTACTTTTGTGGGGGAGGGATAGCTCAGTGGTTTGAGCATTGGCCTGCTAAACCCAGGGTTGTGAGTTCAATCCTTGAGGGGGCCACCTGGGGATCTGGGGCAAAATCAGTACTTGGTCCTGCTAGTGAAGGCAGGGGGGGCTAGACTTGATGACCTTTCAAGGTCCCTTCCAGTTCTAGGAGATAGGATATCTCCATTATATTTATTTATTTATTTACTTAGATTAATTAGAGACAAGTACTGAAGAGACATTGGATGCCATATAGAATATAAATATGATGACTAATTCAGTCATTAATTACTTTATATGGTACCTCTACTTCCTTGGGATTTTGTTTTGTTTTGTTACCATAGGTGAATAGAGAATTGGTACCATAAATAAAACTTCTGCAAAGGTAGCATAGGTCTGACATAAGGAGTAGCACACAACAAATATTCACAAGAGAACCTTATTACTGGGATAGCTAGGATTCAAGGTTGTATCATTGCACTTTCATTCATCCTATGAACCACCTGCCAACCATTTTCCCCAGAGGACAGCTATTAGTTCCTTGGCTAAGTAGCAGGAGTAGCAATATAAGCAACATTAAACAGCCCTTTCCCCTCTATTCTTTAACTATCAGTGCTGAAATTGTAAGAAGATACGGATCCCAGCCGAAGGGTTGTTTGGAATCCATTCAAGTGGATATAATTGCAGGAAGAGACCATTAAAAAAAAAGTTTATCAAATTGAGGTTAAATACATTTGTAGCTTCTTATAACTTCTCCCAATTCCTGTGAGTAAATGTGCTGAATGATTCAGTAATGGTCTGGAATCTTGGTAAACAAAGTTACTCACTAGCTCACAGATAGCAAGGTCATGGTGCTGCCCCCCACTACTTTCAAATGATGGAGATATGCTTCTTCTTGTGGAAGTTTGATGTATATTAGGACAGTACACTACATGGCCTTGATTTAGCAAAGCACTTAAACACATGCTTAATTTACAATACATGAGTAATCCCATCCCTATTCAGAAAAGCACTTAAGCATGTGCTTGTCTTCAATGGGAGTTGTGTGTGTGTTTAAGTGCTTTGCTGAATATGAGCCAAGTCTTCCATATTGTAATGATTTTTACATGTCCCAGTATACATGCAATGAAAAATTCAGAGTCCTTGACTCACACTGAAAGTGTCATTCTTAAGGAATTAGATCTGCAAAGTTGCATCAAATTTTGCTTACCAAGGGGGGGACACAAGTCTGTACCATCTCAAGTCTACAAGAAAATAATACATTCAACTCACACATTTGTAAGTAAGATGCAATGCCTGCAAGAAAGGGAGTATTCCATAACTGTAGTTAGTAGGTAATTATATGGTGGTGATAAGGATCCAAGTCTACTTGTTTCACTCCCTGAAATGGTGAGGGTAACTGGCAAGAATTAATGAGATCTGTGTCCTGAGAACCACTCAATATAATTTAAGATTAATCTAAATCACATAGGGTTGATTCTGATACCCTTACGTTGAATAGTACCCTATTCCCCAAATTGTTTCATTTATTTCAGTGGGACTATTCATAAAGTAACTGTGAATAAGGGCAACAGAATGGGGCCCAAAGTTTGGATTCAGATTGAGATCCAAAACCAAACTTTTCCATAATCTAGGGGTTTTGGATCCAGAGTTTTAGTTCATGCTTACCTCTAATTGCAATAGTAATTTTATTTGCATAAAGTGCTTCCTATTCTGATAAAATGATTTTTTGATCCAGTGCCACAAGTCCATCCTATCAAAACTGCTATAGCCTAACAAGCCAGAGAAGATCTCCTCTAGTCTAGGCTTGAAGCACTTTGAGAGCATAGTATGTGAGAAATATCCTGTTGCTGTCTATGCTGTACCTATGTCTGTTTATCAGGTACAGTTCTTCATTAGGGTTGCCAGTTTATAATCTTATAACCCGTTTTGCAAACCTCCTGGTGTTATTCTTTACCACTTTATTAATGAGTGACATAGTTAAATGCCAAAAAATAATTTGTTAAAACTATTACAAAGCATTATATACCATAAAGTGGTGCTACCACAAGAAGCGTTATTACAACACATTTTCCTTAAGAGGATGGTAAAAAATAAAAGTAAAGTACTTTGTGGGGACCACGCTACCATTTTGAAGTCCTGTCCTGGAGTTTTACCTTGTTTATTAAAACATTGGTGGTAGCAGACAGTCACCTTCCACGTGTTCACAAACAACTTGTCTTGTTTAGTTCCTGTCCACTATATCACAGTAGATGACTTCACAGACAAATCTTCTAGTCTACACTAATGTAAATGTCCTCATATTGTCCATATATTTGAATGAGCAATCTATAGAATACAAATGCTGGGACATAAGAACATTTCAGAAACAGTTAACATCTAAAAGAAACTTGAGTCCTTAATAATCGATGAAATGTAAATGAAGAGAAATCATTTTCTAAGCAAAGCTGACAAATATATTATTCTTCTCACAAGCCTTAATTATGACCCACAAATTTATACAAATGCTATTTGAAGACAAGCCATGTTAATCAGCTTTATTGATGATGGCTGTTGAAGTTTATTAACAAATGAGCATCATTATTAACATCATAACTCTGTTAGGATGATTGAACATTGAATACATAAATGCTCTTCATGAGTCTCCATTAAGTACAGTTTTAGACATTATGATTTTGTTCCAGTAGCAAGGGATATAGTGACTGTTTCTGATCTTGTATAAAACACACACGCTATCCCTCTTTACTCTCAAACTCATTAGGGGAGATCCTGCTGTTCTTTGTACCCATCTATAAGAACAAATGAGGAATGAATAACCTGTCTCAGTAGAACACCTCAGGTGCTGCATGCCTGAAATTCTAGCTGCAGACTACCTGTTCTATAGACTACCTGTTCTACAAGCATTATGGCCCCTCAAGGTGTACAGTTACACTGGGAAATACTGAACACACTCCACTTCCACTGATGACAGTGAGAGTTGAAGGCACTTAGGAGTTCTGTCTCAGCATCTTGTAGCAGCAGCTCCAAGTGAGCTCAGCTTTGCAGAATAAAAAGGGAGCACGGGCACCACGAAAGTCCCTTGTAGGGTTGGCCTCCAGCTTCAAGCTACAAACAAAGCAAGCTTTTCCAGGCCCATCCACTTGCTGTTTCTCCCACCTGAGCTCCAACCTCTCTTCTCCTCCAGGCAGTGCTGAGATTATTGGTGCTCTTTTGCTCTGACCGTACTCATAGCCAGGCTCACATAATGCATGCAGAGAAAGTAGTCTGCATTTTTCCAAGACACACAGAGTTGAGGAGTATCTATTCAGGGATGCAGATCCTGAGGTGTGCTTCTGCAACAGGTTATTTATTTCTCCTTTGTTCTTGTCCCTATTATTTTATGAAATTAGAGGGATTGGGGGGGGGGTGCAAGCGCAATAGATCAGAACTAATCGATATATCCCTTGCTAGTGAAACTAAAGCATATGTCTAAACTGTACTTAAACTCATATACAACATTTATGTATCATTCAGTGTTCAATCCTGCTGAGTTAAGATGCTAAAGAACCTCATTTGTTGTTAAACTTCAACAACCATCAGAAACAAAGTCCATTAAAGTGACTTGACATAACACTTTTTGTGTAAATACCTGAATCATAATTAAAGAGCACAAGGGATTGTGAGAATAATAATGTATAAGTCAGCTTTGTATGCAGTGTAGTTGTAGCCGTGTTTGTCCCAGGATATTAGAGAGACAAGGTGGGTGAGGTAATATTTTTTATTGGACCAACTTCTGTTGGTGAGAGAGACAAGCTTTTGAACCACACAGAGCTCTCCTTGGGGGCCTCTCTTGGATTCCCAACTCCAAAAGGGAGTGGAGGGAAGAGAAATATGGATCACTGCTTCCAGCATGGCCTCACCGATACTGTAATCACTCTTCCCACAGCAACAGGAATCACTCTTACAGGCTGCACTAAGAAGTAACTCCTTCGCCCTAGCCTCTATGCTAGCAGTGCTCTTTTATGCTGTCCTTGCACCAGGAGGATGCCCTGCAGCTGCTAAGGAGTGGTGCCTCCCTGACCCAGTACTGCCCCAAGCCTTGCTCTGGTTTAGCGTGAAGTCTATGGAGCTCATCACAGCTTGTTATTCAATATTTTTGTTAATGATGTGGATAATGGAGCGGACGGTATGCTTATGAAATTTGCAGGGAGGGTTGCAAGCACTTTGGAGAGCAGGATTAGAATTCTAAAGGACCTTGATTATTGGAGAATTGGTCTGAAGTCAACAAGATGAAATTCAATAAAAACCAAGTGAAAAGTTCTGCATTTAGTACTGAAAAGTCAGATTTTCCCAATACAAAGGGCTTAACATTCTATATCAGGACTAAAAGATGCATGATTGGCCAGGAAGAAGACACTTAGAAAAAAGCATAAAAAATGTGGATGTTTAAGTGGCAAAAACAAAAACTAAAGAACCACACAACAAACAGCGACAACATCATCTCTAAATTTATAAATACATAGAAAGACTATCAGGCTTGGAAGGGACCTCAGGAGGTCATCTAGTCCAACCCCCTGCTCAAAGCAGGACCAATCCCCAACTAAATCATCCCAGCCAGGACTTTTGTCAAGCCTGACCTTAAAAACCTCTAAGGAAGGAGATTCCACAACCTCCATAGGTAACCCATTCCAGTGCTTCCCCACCCTCCTAGTGAAAAAGTTTTTCCTAATATCCAACCTAAACCTCCCCCACTGCAACTTGAGACCATCGCTCCTTGTTCTGTCATCTGCTACCACTGAGAACAGTCTAGATCCATCTTCTTTGGAAACCCTTTTCAGGTAGTTGAAAGCATCTATCAAATCCCCCCTCATTCTTCTCTTCTGCAGAATAAACAATCCCAGTTCCCTCAGCCTCTCCTCACAAGTCATGTGCTCCAGACCCCTAATCATTTTTGTTGCTCTCTGCTGGACTCTTTCCAATTTTTCCACATCCTTCTTGTAGTGTGGGGCCCAAAACTGGACACAGTACTCCAGATGAGGCCTCACCAATGCCGAATAGAGGGGAATGATCATGTTCCTCGATCTGCTGGCAATACCCCTACTTATACCAAGCCCAAAATGCCATTAGCCTTCTTGGCAACAAGGGCACACTGTTGACTCATATCCAGCTTCTCGTCCACTGTAACCCCTAGGTCCTTTTCTGCAGAACTGCTGCCTAGCCACTTGGTCCCTAGTCTGTAGCAGTGAATTGGATTCTTCCGTCCTAAGTGCAGGACTCTGCACTTGTCCTTGTTGAACCTCATCAGATTTCTTTTGGCCCAATCCTCTACTTTGTCTAGGTCCCTCTGTAACCTATCCCTACCCTCCAGCATATCTACCACTCCTCCCAGTTTAGTGTCATCTGCAAACTTGTTGAGGGTGCAATCCACGCCATCCTCCAGATCATTAATGAAGATATTGAACAAAACCGGACCCAGGACCGACCCTTGGGGCACTCCGCTTGATATCAGCTGCCAACTAGACATGGAGCTATTGATCACTACCTGTTGAGCTTGATGATCTAGCCAGCTTTCTCTCCACCTTATAGTCCATTCATCCAGCCCATACTTCTTTATAACTTGCTGGCAAGAATACTGTGTTAGACAGTATCAAAAGCTTTGCTAAGGTCAAGGAATAACACATCCACTGCTTTTCCCCCATCCACAGAGCCAGTTATCTCCTCATAGAAGGCAATTAGGTTAGTCAGGCATGACTTGCCCTTGGTGAATCCATGCTGACTGTTCCTGATCACTTTTGTCTCTTCAAAGTGCTTCAAAATTGGTTCCTTGAGGACCTGCTCCATGATTTTTCCAGGGACTGAGGTGAGGCTGACTGGCCTGTAGTTCCCCAGATCCTCCTCCTTCCCTTTTTTAAAGATGGGCACTACATTAGCCTTTTTCCAGTCATCCAGGACCTCCTCCGATCGCCACAAGTTTTCAAAGATAATGGCCAATGGCTCTGCAATCACATCCCCCAACTCCTTTAGCACCCTCGGATGCAGCGCATCTGGCCCCATGGATTTGTGCTCGTCCAGTTTTTCTAAATAGCCCTGAACCACTTCTTTCTCCACAGAGGGCTGGTCACCTTCTCCCTATGCTATGCTGCTCAGTGCAGTAGTCTGGGAGCTGACCTTGTTCGTGAAGACAGAGGCAAAAAAAGCATTGGAGTAGCTGGAGTCTCAAGGACACTGCTAAAGTGGAGTGACTAACCCCAGCCCTGTTGGTAATTTCAGCACAGGGAATGAGTTTTTACTTTAACAACCCACACGCTCTGCCCATCCAGGTAGTGGTTTCTTTGCATGCCACATTCTGCCTGAACTTTCTTCAGGAATAGTGCTCTAGATCAGTGTTTCTCAACCTTTTTGGTACCGAGCACTGGCTTCCTGACCTTCCTAACCTGTGTCGGGGAGATCTCAGGGACTGGCATCGGTCCACAGACCAGTCGTTGAGAAACACTGCTCTAGCGGAAAAAGCAAAGAGACTATTCATCTCCCAGCCCTTTACAATTCTCATGTAAGAAAGGCCAACATTCTTCCTATCTCATCACTGCTGTGTGGGCATCATTAGGTCACGTGACCCCTTCCCACACCAAAGTGCCAATGCAACAGCCTCTGTGTGACACTACCCATATTCATCATGGGGGTATGATTATGGTATGGTCCTGACACAATTACGATGCATTTTGTACAAGATGAGTCATGTGAGGAGTCATTGGAAAAGTTATTTGCTGACCATGACCATCCTATTTGTATGCATGCACCACCCCTGCATCCGAAGTCATGAACATTGACTATGGATCTGTATTTCAAATGTGTTTACTCTGGAAACACCCACAACCAGCCTTTCAGGTACAACAATGATGAGCAAGACAGTGCTAATGGCTTATCAACAAAGACAACGAGCTATGAAAAGCTTAGCCTTCCTGTAAAAATCTATTTTTTGTAGTTAATAAACCTGTACGTTTGCTTTATCTAAACCAGTGTGCCTTTGAGTGAAGTGTCTGGAGAAAAATCTTTAGTTCAGTAGAGATGGATTAAACCAAAACCTCAGGTTGGGATTTACATCTCAAACTTGTATCTAAAGTAGGCCATGTTCGGTTATCAAATTTGGACTCCCAAATACCAGGAAGATTTGGATTTTGAACCTGCAAGTACAAGAGGGTTCAGTCTGAGATTTTGGTTCTGTCTATTAAAGATCTACAAAATTGAGATTCAAATCCAATCCCAGATTCTGGATATACAGGGTTTAGGCTTAGATTCATCTCTAATATTTAGGTATTCACTATGTGCCTGATTGAAAGCTCATTGTAGCCTGGAGAAAGAGAGCCATTGACTTCAATGTGCTGTGGACCAGGTCCTATCTGCAATTTCTCATAATAGAAAAAATCAAAAGGATATTTAAGCTATTTACAAAAAGACCAGCTATCTGACATTTTAGGTTAGTAAATTCTGCTGACCCTCTAATGATACAAATAAAATATACAATGAACTGGACAGTACACCTCTACCCCAAATTAACACGACCCGATATAACACAAATTCGGATATAACGCGGTAAAGCAGTGCTCGGGGGGGGCTGGGCTGCGTGCTCCGGCGGATCAAAGCAAGTTCGATATAACGTGGTTTCACCTATAACACAGTAAGATTTTTTGGCTCCTGAGGACAGCATTATATCGGGGTAGAGGTGTATTTGGATGTTGGATAATGATGCTTGAGTCATCATAAACAGGAGGAATTAGATGATATCAACCTAAATGAAATGAGTTTAACCCAGAAGTGAAGATCAGGGATGACCAGAAGTTAAATGTACACTTTTGGGATAATCCTTGAGCTTTGGAGATCCTGTTATGGTGATCTGAGCCCTGGTTTGATCTCTCTTTGAGCAAAAAAAGTTACTGTTTTGCTGGGAGGGAGCTGTCTCAGGAACCCCTTAGTCAATTAGCCCTAAATCTGGTCACTAACAGAACCCTGCATCCCCATGAGGCACACCAAATTTCAAGGCAATCTGAATAACTATATAGATTTTAGAGCACTTAGGGTTACTCTTTAAACAGAAAGCTGGTCTTAACTTTAACTATAGCAGAATGATAGCTCTGCTATAATATGTACTACTGATAGAAACAAATCGGTTTTCCCTTTGCCCTTTTTTAATTATTATTACCCTGCTCCTTTCTTTCTAATCTTCTAAAAACTAAATCACATTAGGCAAGCTTAAAAGATTACTCTATTGGCCCACAAATGCCTATTCCTTTTCTTTGACTACATCAATTCCAAAAGATATAGGCATTTATTCATTTTGATGTTAATTTCTTTCAGAGCAGCTCCTTTATTACCTATGCTTTACCATCCATGAAGCCAGTATAATTTAGTTATGTCTTCCCTCATGGGAAAATTACATTTAATACTTCAACAATTTCATATTTTTACATTCCCTTCAATATAATTTCTGACTTCACCTCAAATTATTTTAATTTCTTCCTTTTACTGATGTGCACCTAAATAAGAGCAAAACAATTGTAAATGTGGTGTCATTTATATTTAGTTTAACCTCACATCCTTTGCATTCTGTTCAATACATTTTTCAGGGCTTTGTTTATTTATGTATTTAACTCTTGACTCAGCTTCAAAGCAAACCCAAAGGGGCAATGTTCCAGAACCTATGTTTTCCCTTTTAATAGTGGAGAGCCCTTCCCCCAGGTCATTTCCCCCTTCTGCCCCACCAAAAGGCATCGTTTCAGCTCTAGTTTATTTTATACCAGATAATGTTTTGGTTTGTGTTTGTATCCTTTTGGTAGCAGCCCTCACATAAGAAATGAAGCTAGTTGCAGAGAAGATGACTAGGGACCAAACTTCATGTGATGTGCAAGCTTCTGAAAAAAAAAAAAACACTTAACATCGTATTCAAGATCTAAAGGATAGATTTTTTTTTAACATTTAGTCTCCTAAATCCAACTGAAATCAATAATTCACTCATTAGACTAATTGTAATAGTGTGACTGATACAACAGTAACCCTCTCTTCATCTGATGAGGGCTAGATTTATCTCCACTCAGGGAGACTGGATGACTTTGCACCCAAACTCAGATGCATACCTAGAAGTGCTATGTTCTGTCATGAAGACACTGGGGCTGCCTTCCACAAAACTATGAAACCTTATAATTCTTATATCACTGCAATATATTCTTACACACTCAAAAAAATCACTAACCACTAAAATTCCTTTCATTTGAATTTTGCACAGACCTGCATGTTTTGTTTTTTCCCCCCAGCCTGAATCTGGCTTGGGCCTAAGCCAGGGAGCGCCTGACCACTATGAGACAATAGTTCAGACTAGTCAAATTGGCTTTCATCCATCTCTTATTTATGGGGCTGCCATTTTTTCTTTATTGAAATACCTACCTGCTTTCCAGTTCTTAAGCATCAGCACAACACAGCATATGGCAGGTGGACTGGTGACCTACTTTGAAACCATAATTCTGCCTTTAAAAGGTGTTCAATGTAACTATGAGTATTTTCCTTCCCAGAAGTTATCACATGTATAACACGTTTCTTCCAATACAAAAGCTGCTTCTGCCTCAAAAGACCTGAGGCAAGACACCAGGTACATGAAGACTGAGATACTGGGAGATGTTCACATGTATTCACTATTGGGTTTTTAACATAGCAGCAATGCAGCTTAATTTTCTGGTAGTCAAGAATCATAGGCTATTTCTAACAAGGTCTAACACTGGCTCCCAGCAATGGTAACTAGCCATGCCTGAAAATATACTTGTTCTGACATCTCATGACAGGAATGCATTTGTGCCATACTTCTATTTCAACACTACAGCATATGCTAACGAACAACCTTGAGGCCTCAAAAGAATGTTCGTGTCTCCTCTTTTTATTTTTTGAACTTTTCTTTTTTTTTTCCAAATTGTTATGGTTTTTTATAAATATTCTATTCAAATATGGAAGGAGATTCAAACATTTTGGCATATGAAAAGGGGTCTGCCTCAGCCAACCACTGATTCTTTCACCTTATACTTCAATATAAGGCTGCATAGAGAAGTCCTTCTTAGAGTAAGCCCCATAGCAGGGTCACCTGCCACTTCTGCCCAGGGTGGTTGCCTCTTCTACAGTGATTTTTCCCCCCTCTACTTTTCCCTAACTACATGTCAGCCCCTCTTTGAGAGAATTAGGTAGGACTGGAAGAGCTTGGGAACATGTTAGAGACTAAAACAGTCTCAATAACACATGACCTGTTTGCCTGAGGCCTCCCCTCTGTCACTGATTGTTGACACATACTGCACTGCAGCAGAAAATACCATATATCTGCATGCTCCCAAGGTGAATCCACCCTTCCTGGGATGATTTGCTTGACAGGGTAGAGAGGCAACCCAGCATTAACTGGATGCAGGTACTGCTCTTCCTCCCAGAATTTTCTATTGGAGGAACACTATTCACTCGGTATCAAAGGAAAAATGAAGCCCTCTGACTTTGAGGATCCTGCCTTCTTCCTAGGAAAGACCCAAAGAGCTTCTTCCTTCAGCAGCAGTCACAACCCTTACTATTTCCAATCCACCTGTGGAAGGCAGAATGGCTGAGGTCACCCATATCCCAGAGATCTGTTTTAGATTAACAAGCAACAGCCAAAACAGAGGAAACACTGGGCTTAGGTAGCACATCAACTCAGTAAGCGAAGTACACAGGCTTTTACCTGCTGTTTTTAGAAACTTAGTGTTAGAGCCCATGAGACAAAGCTACATTGCATGTCTGTGACATACTACATAGTTTTAAAAGATGCCTTCCATTGGAAGGCTTTTTTCCCCCAAAAAAATCTTTGATATGAAAATAATCTCCAATTTAAAGCTACAACACAGCACATTTGGGAAGTACTTATGCAACAAACTGGTAAAAGCTGGCAATGACAATACATTTCGGGAGGGGCAACCTGTATGCGCATAAACTTTCAGGTACATAAAGGGAGGGAGACCTTTACTGTCACCCTTATGAAGCAGTGTAGGAGCCAACCATAAATTAAAGTCCCTGAGTTCTCTGAGCAAAAGGGCTACCCTAGGCTAGCAACAGCAGTCATCCTGGGCACCCCAGTGTGACAAGGGCCTAGGTTTACCTCTCCCTCCCTAACAGGCAGTAGAACTGAACCAGGGTGTGGTTGGAAGTCAATAGTGCATCCTTTCAACAGCTAGCAGAGCACCCTTGCCAGCATGACCTCCCCAACAGCTCTAGGAGGAATTCTAGCGCACAAAATTCCTGCAGCCAACACAAAACCTCTTCCAATATCTTGTTCCCCTCCCCATGTAACTTTAAACCACAGGCACATAATCTGACCCATAGTTTAACAGAAGACCTGAAAAAGCCAGTGGCAAAGTATAAAGATAGGAGCCATTTGCACTAAAAATAAGTGTGGTGAAATTACATTTCCACAAGGACTGCTTGGCAGCAGCTGGAATCTATTATACAACATCTTGAGCAGATGTGAAGTGGCTCTCACTGGGAATACTGCTAGACTGCTTCAGGGTCTGACAAAACCAGGTTTGCAAGATGCAAAAGTCTGATAACATTATATTTACACCACTGAACAGAGCATCCTGTGTGTGGAACAGTGGGCTTAGTGAGGTACACTACTTGTTTCTGCAGTGTTGTAATTGCCAGAGTTTCAGTGTCATGTTTTCCCAGGCGCTATATAGACTAGAAGTTTCCAAGTGGATATATTTATATAAACACACCAGGGACTGAATCATAGTCTTTTGCTTCTGTCTTTATTTCATGTCCTCAGTATTTTTTTTCTGATGTTTGAGGCAGCCTATATGTGAGACAACTCTGAGATCATATTGATGTATTGATGAAATTCAGTGCTGAAAGGAAACAGCTTGAAATGAGGAGTTAAGGCATGCCACACCCTCTGCTTCCTTAGAGTCAACATCAATAAACCAGTCAAACAGAAGATAAAACTCTTCTTTCATGTTCCTAATGCTTTAAGAGGAAAGATGGTCTTGTAGTTAAGGCACAGAGCTGGGAGTCATAAGGTTTGTATTCTATTCCCAGTTCTACCACAAACTTTCTGTGTTAACATGAGCAAGTCACTTGATATCTTTGTATCAGTTTCCCCATCTGTAAAATGGGGACAATAAAACCTACCTACCTTCCGGAGTAGTCCTGAGGCATTATTCATGAGTGTTTGTAAAGTGATTTAAGATCCTTGTTGGGAGGCACTTTAGCAGCACAGTTATTATTGAGCTAGCACTTTGATACTGAAGTGGATTTTGAGAACCATGTCCACAAAAGTTCGCACTTAAAAGTATTGAAGAATGAACCATTCTCTACTAGCCTCTGTGGTGTCTGAATTGGCACATCAGCTTTCTGCTTCTGAGTAGAAAATTGCCAGAGCTCACTTCTCCCCCAGGCTTTCTGCATCTTGCGGGTGTAACCTAGAATTGCTGGTTAACAGGGAAGCCATTTCAGTTTCAGCTTGGAAACAACATCAGAAGTCTGCTTAGAATGGCCAGTTGCTAACAGTGGCTCTCAGAAAAACTTGTTGTAAGGAGGTATTATTAGAAGAAAGTTGAAGAGTGTGAAGGCAGGCAGGAGGGGCCTGAAGAAAGTTCTGGGTAGAGATGGCCCGGAAACTGTCTTATACATTTCAAAACAAAGTAATTTAGAACTGAAAAATTAAGCTTTTCATTTAAAATGTATCAAAACAGGATATTGTGACAATTCTGAATTTTATTTATTTATTGCATTGGAGTTTCATCAAAATCAACCCTTTCCCACAGTCTTGATTTTGCTGACTCAGCATTTTCAGATGCAAAATTTTATCTGAAATTCTGACCAGCTCTAATTCTGGGTAGAAGTTCTGCAGTGAAACAAGAGGAGAGAGAGAGTCACTTTATGGATAATTCTGTTTTCATTAATTCCAGTTTTGCCAACACTTGTGATTGAGACTTGCAATATTTATTGTTCTCAAAGCCTCAGCTGCTGGAATCAGGTTATTGCCTAAGAATTCCAGCTTTTATTTTTTTAAAGTTTCTAGCACACATAGTTGCAGAAAGAAGGTAGAAAATGTGACCCCCTAAATGATATAGGACCAGAAGGCAAATCAAAAGCACCCACAATTTATTTTAAATAGGACTATTTTAAGCCAATCATGATTTTTTGGAACCTGATTTGAATGCTTAGGATTAGCAATACAGAATTTCATTGTTCAATGTTAGAAAGTGACTGATTCTTTACCACTCTCATATAATACAGAGTATGGACAAAACACCCCAGAGTCTACACTTTACAGATAATAAAAGCATTCACCCTGTTGATGACACGGGCATATTTTTTTCAGAACAATTGTGATGCTATCTCTGGCAATATATCATTTAATAATCTTGATCAGAAAAGAATGATTTTTCTTCCAGTAAACTACCACATTCTGTTGAAAGTGTAATTGATCCAGTAGGCTGTAAGACCAAGAAAAAAAATCAGTGGACTATTCCGGTTCCACATGTATGCTCTGTGGGTGATAGGGAATAGTAGTAGTTCAGTGTATTTAACATTAATACTCAAGCTGGCTAGAACTTTTCCACAAGCATGGTTTTACTGAAAATTTTCAATTTTTCATTAGGGAAAAACCTAAAGAAATATTTCATTTCGGGTTAGCTTGAATCAAATTGGAATATTTTATTGTTAAACTGATCAAAATATTGTTTCAAATCAGTTCAACAAAACATAAGCAGTATTTCCCTATTAGCGCATTGCCTTGTAGGAATTGTTTGGACCCCCATTCTCTCCTATGGGCTTGGCTTCCCAAGGACTACATCTCCTATAATGCAAAGTGTATTTTCTCTGATTGAACTGAATAGTCTATTGTTGGAGTCAGTCCTACAAGAGGCTTGGCCCATGGAGAGGAATTGGGGCATCAGTCTCCCAGACTACAAAACCTCCCTGAGGCAATGCACCATTGTGGGAATGCGCAGTTTATTATTGAACTAATTATATAAACAAGATGGTTTGGGTCAATTCAGTAAACAAAAGCATTTAGATTGTGGAATGTCAAACTGTTTTTCAATCAACATTTCTGAATGGGAATTTCTATTCCCCCCCCAAACATTCAAAACCTTGGGACAAATGCAAATATTGAAGTGTTGTAACTTACTGTGGGATAAAAATTCTGAATTTTGCTTAGTGATAATTAATACCACTTGCAGGCAACTTCACTCAAATAACGGAGATCACAGTATCAAATGCAAGAGGGAAGCTGGCTTTATACTGAGGGTGAACAGTTGCCTAAAGCCTCCAATAGAAATTGGCCAATTACCTACTACCCCGGTAGCATTTCTCCCAGAGTAGACTAGATTTCAACTTTCACACAATCCCATGTATAGAGTCCTCTGTACACTCGTCCTTAGTGCTTTGCACAGCTTTCAATGTTTGGTACTGGACCAAAATTATTATACCCAGTGCTTATTGTCAGACACATGCATAGTTCTTTCCTAGGCATATGGGTTCATTGTATCAATGTGCTTTTTCATGGCAGACATAGCAGCTAGCCCAGCACTTTCTAGAGAATTTTCAGTTTTACAGAACTCAGTGAGAGATATTTTGAGACTGAGAAATACTCCCATGCACTTCTACTCTTATTCACGCAGTATATCCCCAAAGATTCATAAACTAGGCCTTACATTACAGGTAACACTCAGAGTGGCTGATTTTAAGCAATGACCAATCAATCAGTGATCACAGATGGTAGTCAAGTGAACATTTGATATCCATATTCAGACATCAGGATCTGAATAATTCTGAATTTTTCCATTGATGCTGGATCCATGTACAAATCAAATCTAGTTCAGGTATTCATGTGTCACTACTTTTAACTCTTTTCATACTGGGCTTCTAATTTGAATCATTAATCAAAACAGATTCAGAGGCTGCATACATAGATGGGGTTTGAAGGACATATTAGCCAATAGTCCCTAACACCAGCATCTCGGAACTGTAATTTTTTTTGGGAGGGGGGGCTATTTTTAGAGGAGTTTTAGCAAAAAAGAATGTTATGGCTTTAATCCTGGTTATTCTAATTCAGGGGTAAAAGGTATGGATCAGTGGTAGCTGCAGGCGCTTCTTCACTGTGTGTGAGTTATTGTGTTACAGCTAATCAAATAGTATTTGATAGTCCAAAACTGATGAATTTAGGCCTTTTCTTAGCTTGACAGTCATTTGTGAACCATTTCTGATTTCTGCAAGTGCATTTGTTGTTCATGTGTATTCACTAAATGATTTTCAGACTCTGGTTGGTTTGTAAACTGTTCATGAGCTATTCTCTACAGCAGTGGTTCCCAAAGCTTTCCCTGCACAAGTGGCGAGACAAGTTTGGGAACCACTGCTCTACAGCTATGTGTTGTTCACTATTCATGGTGTGTGATTGGTCACATGGGTTTGTTTCTGCTCCCGAATTTTAACAGGATGCCAACAAATGGAGAATAGTAAAGATATGTTTCTGGTTCAAAAATTATGAAACACTGAGAATTTGCCAAGAAAATAGTCATCTAAATTGTTGTGAATAGTTAATAGAATTATCCCACAAAAGGCAATTGGGGAAATTTATTTAAAAATATGTCTGGAAAGCTGTTTCTTCTCTCCCATCCTCAACCCCCACGTAATTACTTGACCAGATCTAAATCAAGGGATAGTGGTAGCTGTGGGTGTGCGGAGGGGCTGAGGAAAGCCATTTTTATGGAAAGAAAGTATTGCACAATGCAGTACGACCTACCAACAATCAGAGCAGGTCAAAAAAATTCCACGGAAACACTTCTTCCTTTAGAATTAGCCAGTTCAGCATGCACAAAAATTTGCAGAAACAATTCTATTTACACAGACTTCTGATGGACCGCAGGCAGCTCCCAGGACTTCCAGGATACCCAGCTGCACAGCAACCAGGGACCATATTCTGTTTCACAAACACCACATTTTTAGTGTATTCTAAACATATTGCAGTATATGTAAATATTGCCAAGTTTCAGTTCTACAAAAATTAGAGTTTCTGGCTTTTTGTCCTGCTTCAGGATGAAAATTATTTCCAAAACCTCAAAATTGAGGAATTAAAAATTGGTTTTCCTGCCAGCTCTACAAAGAATACTGATTTCTAAACCACTGTAAGTGGCACATTGGAACTATAGCATTAGGAATGTCAAGGGTGTGTGCACAAAATATTACACCCTATAGCCTGATTCAGCCCTTGAGGCACTGCAGCCGATACCTACAACTAGCACTACATTTTCTTTGTATGTGTAGTCAACAGCAGTGAGAAATACAGCAGGTTGTTCAGTATGTAGTGCATGTATCTTTAATACATCAGCCCATGTTTTATATATAAAATTAGAGCATAGCCATGTGCTTCTTGTAGGTTGTCTGTACAGCCAAGTGTGACACTGGCAGACCAGCTAACCGATGTGTGACCCATAACAACTAAACAAGAGGTATTACAGTTATCAGGACAATTCATTTGAATGTGAATTTCAAAGAGATGTACTACACCAGTATTCATTAACCCATTCATTTGTAGAAATAGAAATCAAGGGGAGATGCTAAATGTGTTTGTCTGTGTACCTGTATCTTGTTTGACATTTACCAATGTAATCAAATTAGTTTTTAGATGCTAACTCCTTTTCATTTCTTAATTGCCTTACATTATGTATGTTACTGTTCAGTTAACCTTAAGATCAAAGATGTGAGATACTGCAGGAAACTAATTATCTACATTGTCTTCAGCTTATCTATCTCTGTTATAATGAAGGACTGGATAATTGCCTTATGCAAATGAGTGTTACTAGATTACCTGTGTATGCATAGAAAATTTAATGTTAACTTCAAAGAGGTGGGTCAGTGTGTCTTCAGCAAAAAATAATCCTCAATCACATGCTGTGCTCAAATCACTTAACAGCCTGCTTCAGCTATAAAACCTCAGGTCTGATCTGTCATCTCTAATCTGCTGAATTTTAAACAGAGAAAGTTTAAGTGGTGGGACTGAGATCTCCAAGTCGTTATTTGGAATACCCTGGGAAATGCATGGAAAGACTCTAACAGACTTACATCTAAGCTGCATTTGGATTCTAACCTTTTGGGATGATTCCAGAGAGACTTTTGCAAACCAGTAGACTCATCCGTCACTGCTACAAATCTGATATAAGGACTTGCAAGCTTTTGTAATGTATATAATTGTTTAACCATTCAATAACTTTTTTCTTTTATTAATAAATCTTTAGTTAGTTTACTAAGGATTGTCTGAGAGTGTGATATTTGGGAAAGATCTGAGATACATATTGACATGGAGATAAGTGTCTGATCCTTTGGGATTAGTAGAACCTTACATATGGTGAATTAGGTTTTCAGTAACCCCTCACTATATAAAACCTGTTTGCCTAGATGGGAGCCAAAGGCTGGAATTCCTAAAGGGGGATGTGTTTGGCTTCTTGTTAACCAGTGTGGTGCTGCAGAAGTTCTTTTGATACGGGTTTGGTGATTCTAATTATAGAATAAACCATCAGTTTTGGGGAATTGTCTGCCCTATTGCTTGCAGTCTGCCCTGAGTGTGGCATTCTCAATGTGGTCCATCCCAGGCACCTGGTCCCACTAACTATTCAAATGATCCTCATCATGTACTGTCTGATGCTCTGGTGAAAGGTGCCTGAAGAAAAATCCTAAATGTAAACAGAATATTTTAATTCTCTTGAAGTCTTCCTGTGTGCTATCAGGAAAAGAACAACAAATAATTCATACTGCAAGTGATTCTGAGCAATACCTGATCATTATATGCTAAAGGGATAGCATTAGTCAAGTATCAGTTATACTGTACTTTTGTGTCATTTGTTAAAAACCATTCACTCCAAGCAGAACAAAGTTTAATGCTTCTGTTACCAATTTTGAAATCTGGCTTGTGTGAAAATAAATTTTTGGCATTAGAAATATTTTTTGATTTAATTAAATCCCTGTGATTTGTTTGTCATCGGCACTGGTCATGGATGAGAACCAGATTTAGACAAAGTTTACTTACTAGATGGCTGACATACAGCTCCAAGAAGCAGCTATTTACTAGGTATAATCCAGGAACCCGTCAAAGTCCGCTAGCAAGGGGACTACAAGAATATCCCAGTTCTGGTACGAACATTCTGGTTCACCAAAAAAACGTGGAGTCTTAAGTGAAAGCCAGGGTCAGGCTGGTCATTAATATTATTGTGAAACGTACATAGATTATGTATGCATACTGATAATATGTTCCTAAAATGTATCAAGACTGAGTTGACAAACAGGTTTTCTGGCAGACAAAAGAAGTTGATTCACCTGTCTCTCTATCAGCATGCAAACTAAGCATTGTAAGTCAGTACAATGGAAACTCCATTTACCTCCATTGCATCTGAAGAAGTGGGACATAGCCCATGAAAGCTTATGCTCAAATAAATTTGTTAGTCTCTAAGGTGCCACAAGTATTCCTGTTCCATTTACCTACAAAGTCAACAGTGGAATGTGAAATCAACAGGGAGGCAGCACACTGGAGAATAAGACACAGATGATTATCCTGAATCTGGGTACAGACAATGAATTTTGGGGGAATACAAGGAGAAGGAAAGAAAGACATCCCTTTATCCTGCACCTAGGAAGTAATTTGGCAGTGAAGTTAAAGACATGAAGACAGGATCATAACCTGCCCTGGCTGAAATGCTACAGAGAACATTTGAAGTGAGAAACTTTTAGACAGAAGTTTAGCCACTAGAAATAGCGTTATGATTTTGTTTTTATATGTAACCCATTTGTTTCCATAATCCTTACTATCTCTGGAACCCTGAATTTTGGTAATAAACTTATCATCGTGTCTCACTATAAATATCTCAGTACTATGATGTTGTTCAATGACCTGATCCTGAATTGAATCATTCAAGCTAATGTGTTCACTGTTCCCTTGTGGACAGCAGACCTGCTATTTGTATAAGTGTTCAGTAAATAATGGGCTGGACACTGCAGGGGAACACTTCAAAGTGCTTGGAAAGTGAGTTAGTTTTCCTGTCTTTCCTTGTTTTTGGTTGCTGTATGTGTCTGTTTTATCATTTGCTATATGTAGTTATCTCCCCTTGTTTTTATAGCTTACTATTGGGGTGATCTTGAGAGGTGCTGTCTATTCACAACTCTTCCAGTGAAGCTCTATTTGACCAGAACTCTACATATTGACCAAATTTCAGCCTCAGTTACATTTAAGTGAAACCAGAGATAAAGCTGGAGGAGTTGCTCTAGATTTACATCAGTGTAACCAAAGGCAGGGGACCAGTACCTCTAAGACATCCTTTGGAAGTTCAGAATTCATCAACAACAGTATTCTTGTCACTTTCTGGCTACTGGGTTTGACTGTGAAAGACTAGAATTCTTCAGTCTTCAAAGGTGCTGAGTAAGGGCAGGGGCACTTTTCAACTGGACATTTAAAAAACAAAGTAAAATGGGCCCAAACCTGCAGTCTGATATGCAAAACTACTTATGAATTCAGTGGAGCAGAAACTTCTTTTCCCTTTTCCTATTGGCAATACACACTTCACAGTGAGGCCCAGGAAAGGACATGGAAGAGGCAGAGTGGGATCAGACTCTTGAAACAAGAAGCAGATGTTAGGGGGGGGAGGGGGGAAGTGTTGAAGTAATATTTTGTTTTCCATTAGCCAGTTATTTCATCATGTTGAATGCTCAGAATGTGTACTAACAAGCCACACTTGTGTGATGAGAGAAATCAATAATACTGGTTAACTACAGCAGTAAATCCCTCATGAAAAAAGGAATTTTCAACCTCAGTTATTTTAAATACTAATCTGACCTACTCACTCTGGTTTAATAACCACAAAATTGTATTATATAATCCCAAGCTATTCCTAATAAAGTAATGCAAAAGAATGAAATTAGTTAAGTTCCTTTGCCGCCTTGTGATCTTAAAGAGACTAATTTCTAAAACCAAAATCTAAAGTAAAACAAATATGCTGTTTCCAACTATTGCTAGTATTTGTGGTTGAATTCATATTGATTTTAATTACAGGTTGATAATGGTAATGATGAGAAGCTGTTACCATCACCAGTTCAGCAGTGGCAGGAAGCCTCTTGTAGATCAGACTTCTGTGGCAACCCGGGTGACCATTGTATTAAATCTAGCTCAGAGTAAAACTAAATGGCATGCTATTGAAATCTCTAATGACCACAAAAGCCTTGTCTGTACTAGGACTATTATTTTTACTGCTGGTGAAACTGCACTATCATTAATTGGATGGCTGAGAATGTTGCCACCCCCAGCCCCATTGCGGACAAGGTCTATTCATGCAGCCTGTGTCTGCATGCCTGGTAACTCCTCCACATGCAGCAATACCATTATCTTTCTGCTAGCTGAGCCTAAGTGACCTTCACATTGGGGATCATAGAGTGTGCAGGGCAAGAGAATGCTGCTCTTAGCACAGTTAGGGTGACAAATGTGTTTAAGTTACACCAGTTTGAATGGGGAACATGCTATCTAAAATGGCTGTACTCCTGACTCCTTCCCCCTTCAAGCACGTGGTCATACCCCATTACGTCACATGCTAGTGCCTGAAAGTAGTTGGTGAGGAGGGGCTGTGGATGGCTTTGTGGACTTGAGGAAACATTCCATGCGTCTGTATTTTCAAGGCAACCTACCCAGCCCTCCTGCTTTCCATCATACTACATGATGAAGTGAGCATAGTGTGCATAGAGACATTTGTTGATTGAGAAACACTGGATTATATACTTGCCTATTAATTATATCTCCTACACTGAATATTAATTATCAATTGCTTTGCAGTAGGGAAGAGCCCTTAAATTACTCTGAAATAAAACATTTCTCAGATATTAACTACCTTGAACTGCTGAGATTTGACATTGTAATTTTGCCCTCAGCTACTGTCAGTCATATTCATTGCCACAGAATCCAGAAGAATAGCCCTTAGTAATGACAGCACTGTAACACCACTATAACTTTCCCCATAGGAGATTGCTGCCATAATCATCCCGGGATCTAGCAGTATGGGATGATTCAGCAGGGTAACACTACTGTTACTCTAATTCCATCCCTCACTTTTCTTATTTGATGTCATGGGAGCTAGAAATTAAAGTACCTGTTGGTCTATTCATGCTAAGCCTGAATAGCAGTAGTTAACAGAAATGAAGACTGCTAACTTTCCTTCACAGAAGGAGCTATACTACCTATTCCATTCAATTTTAAAACTCTAGCCCTGATTTTTTTTCCCCTCCTATAAAAATATTTAAACTTAAGTTTTCCATGAAATAGACAAACACAGAGCCAGGTATTAAACAAAGTAGTGATTCACATTCAGAGTAAATATGTGCCCAATCCGTCAAACACCTGACTTGGGGCTTACTATCACAAGGAGTCCCACTGAAGTCAGTGGGATGCCTCACAGTAGTTAGCATTATACCAGGCAGGAAGGCTTTGACTGTGAAAAGTAGTTATGCATGTATCTCTGTTCAGGACAGCACTCAAACACATTCTTAAATTTAACTATATAGAATAATAGAAATGTAGGAGTAGAAGGGACCTTTGTAGGTCATCTAGTCCAGTCCTCTGCACTGAGGCAGGACTAAATATGATCTAGGCCATCCCTGACAGGTGTTTGTCTAACCTCTATTTTAAAAACCTCCAATGATGGAGATTTCACAACCTCCCTAGATAATTTGTTTCAGTGCTTCAGTATGCTTACAGTTAGGAAGTTTTTTCCTAATGTCTAACCTAAATCTCCCTTGCTATAATTTAAAACAATTACTGCTTGTCCTATCCTCAGTGGTTAAGAACAATTTATCACCCTCCTCTTTATAACAACCTTTTACGTACTTGTAGACTGTTGTCATATCTCCCCTCAGTCTTCTCTTCTCCAGACTAAACAAAACTTTCCTCATAGGTCATGTTTCTAGACCTTTAATCATTTTTGTTGCGCTCTTCTGGACTTTCTCCAATTAGCCCACATCTTTCCCAAAGTGTGGTGCCCCGCACTGGACACAGTACTCCAATTGAGGCCCTATTAATGCTAAGTAGAGTGGAAGAATTACTACTTGTATCTTGCTTACAACGCTCCCGCTAATACATCCTAGAATGATGTTTCCTTTTTTTTTTTTTGCAATAGTATTACATTGTCAACCCATATTTAGTTTGTGATCCACTATAACCCCCATATCCTTTTCTGCATCACTCTTTCCTAGACAAGTATCAGGGGGTAGTCGTGTTAGTCTGTATCTACAAAAACAACAAAGAGTCTGGTGGCACCTTAAAGACTAACAGATTTATTTGGGCATAAGCTTTCGTGAGTAAAAACCTCACTTCTTCGGATGCATAGAGTGAAAGTTACAGATGCAGGATGTAGTGTCCAGGAAGTGGATCTCTTGTGTGGACTGGTCCAGGCTGAGGTTGATGGTGGGGTGGCAATTGTTGAAGTCCAGGTGGAATTCTTCAAGGGCCTCCTTTCCGTGGGTCCATATGATGAAGATGTCATCAATGTAGCGCAAGTAGAGGAGGGGCACTAGGGGACGAGAGCTGAGGAAGCGTTGTTCTAAGTCAGCCATAAAAATGTTGGCATACTGTGGGGCCATGCGGGTACCCATAGCAGTGCCACTGACTTGAAGGTATAAGTTGTCCCCAAATCTGAAGTGGTTGTGGGTGAGGACAAAGTCACAAAGCTCAGCCACCAGGCTTGCTGTGGCCTCATCAGGGATACTGTTCCTGACAGCTTGTAGTCCATCCTCATGTGGAATATTGGTATAAAGTGCTTCTACATCCATGGTGGCCAGGATGGTGTTTTCAGGAAGAACATCAATGCATTGTAGTTTCCTCAGGAAGTCGGTGGTGTCTCGAAGATAGCTGGGAGTGCTGGTAGCATAGGGTCTGAGGAGAGAGTCCAAATAGCCAGACAATCCTGCTGTCAGAGTGCCAATGCCTGAGATGATGGGGCGTCCAGGGTTTCCGGGTTTATGGATCTTGGGTAGCAGATAGAATTCCCCACCATCAACCTCAGCCTGGACCAGTCCACACAAGAGATCCACTTCCTGGACACTACAGTACAAATAAGTGATGGTCACATAAACACCACCCTATACCGGAAACCTACTGACCGCTATACGTACCTACATGCCTCCAGCTTCCATCCAAGACACATCACACGATCCATTGTCTACAGCCAAGCCCTAAGATACAACCAAATTTGCTCCAACCCCTCAGACAGAGACAAACACCTACAAGATCTTTATCAAGCATTCGTAAAACTACAATACCCACCTGGGGAAGTGAGGAAACAGATTGACAGAGCAAGACAGGTACCCAGAAATCACCTACTACAGGACAGGCCCAACAAGGACAATTACAGAACACCACTGGCCATCACATACAGCCCCCAGCTAAAACCTCTCCAGCGCATTATCCACGATCTACAACCTATCCTGGAAAATGATCCCTCACTCTCACAGACCTTGGGAGGCAGGCCAGTCCTCGCTTACAGACAACCCCCCAACCTGAAGCAAATACTCACCAGCAACTACACACCACACCACAGAAACACCAACCCAGGAACCTATCCCTGTAGCAAACCTCGTTGCCTACTCTGTCCCCATATCTACTCTGGCAACAGCATCAGAGGACCCAACCACATCAGCCACACCATCAGGGGCTCATTCACCTGCACATCCACTAATGTCATATATGCCATCATATGCCAGCAATGCCCCTCTGCCATGTACATTGGCCAAACCGGACAGTCCCTCCGCAAAAGAATAAATGGACACAAATCGGACAGCAGGAATGGTAACATACACAAGCCAGTAAGTGAACACTTCAATCTCCCTGGTCATTCTATTACAGATTTAAAAGTCACTATCATTGAACAAAAAAAACTTCAGAAACAGACTTCAAAGAGAAACAGCAGAACTAAAATTCATTTGCAAATTCAACACCATTAATCTGGGCTTGAATAGGGACTGGGAGTGGCTGGCTCACTACAGAAGCAGCTTTTCCTCTCCTGGAATTGACACCTCCTCATCTATTATTGGGAGTGGACTACATCCACCCTGATTGAATTGGCCCTGTCAACACTGGTTCTCCACTTGTGAAGTAACTCCCTGCTCTCCATGTGCCAGTATATAATGCCTGCATCTGTAACTTTCACTCTATGCATCCGAAGAAGTGAGGTTTTTACTCACGAAAGCTTATGCCCAAATAAATCTGTTAGTCTTTAAGGTGCCACCAGACTCTTTGTTGTCTTTCCTAGACAGTCACTTCTTATTTTGTATTTGTGCAATTGATTTGTCCTCCCTAAGTGTAGTACTTTGTATTTGTCCTTATTGAGTTTATGCTATTTTACTTCAAACCATTTCTCCAATTTGTCAAGATCATTTTGAATTTTAATCCTCTCCTGCAGAGTGCTTGCAACCCCTCCCAGCTTAGTATTGACCACAAGCTTTATAAGTGTTGTAGCGAGGAGGCGTAGTGTCCCTCCCTGACTAATGGGGAGAGAACCATGACTGTCCCCTCGTGGGCAGAACCGCCCTGCCGGCAGAGGGGCAGGACAGGAACTGAAGCTATAAAAGGCCAGCAGAGGCTGCAATACTGCTAGAGACCCGGAGGAGCTGCTGGAGCTGTTATCCAAATTATTTGTGAAGATATTGAATAGAACTGGACCCAGGACAATCCCTGTGGGACCCCATTTGATATGCCATTCCAGCATGATTGTGAGTCATTGATAACTACTCTGAGTATGCTTTTCCAGCCAGTTGTGCTCCGACCTTATAATAGATTTGTTTAAGCTATACTTCTCTAGTTTGTTTGGAAGGCCTTCTGATACAATATCAAAAGCCTTGTTTAACAGTTGTCCTCAGTAGGGATACTTTCCTAAATCATGGCCTAAATATTTCTAGAATCAGGCCTTATGCTCATCACCATGAAGATTACTTTAAAAAAAAAAAAAAAAAAAAAAGTCCTACGTGTGAAGAGACTACTGTGGATTTCAAACTTCAGAGCAAGATAATGACCTATGGGCAATTCCTGACCAGCTGACTTTAATTGCTTCATAGAATAGCAAAGATCCTGAGATTTGATTTCAGATTACTCTGAATCTACTTTGTAGATCTCAAGTGCAAAACACCTTAAAAACAAACTTCAAGGCAGTAAGAGCTGCCAATGATGCACGTGTCTGTATTTTGAAAGAAAACTTGACCTGAGCATCTTTGAAAGAAGGTGTCTTCATACTAAGAAGTCAACTCGATGATACTAAATCTGCAAGACAAAACCTTCCTCAACTGTCAAGAGTCCCCTTGAATACGTGAAGAATCATAAAGAGAGAATTGCCTTGAATAGTGTGAACTTTAGAAGAGAGTGAACTTTTAGAAAGCTGTCCCTTCCAGCAATGTCAAGTCTTCTGATATAGTCCAGTAGGCTTTTAATTTTCTTTATTCACAGGGATCCCAGTAAGGTAATGTGAAAAAATGGGAGAACTACAGTTATAAACACCTCAAAGGTCTCCTTTTAATCAGCAACTCCTTCCTTCCCACATTAGCTTCCAGGTTGTGTGGAAGTCAAGATGATTAGTTGCTGGCCAAAGGCCAGGGCAAAATGTATGACTGGATGCAGTGTGTGATAAGATTTGACAGTTGAGTGAAGTCTGAAGGAATTGTTCAGTGATATTAAAAACTGAGGAATTTTTCTACCCACATCCACCTTAATTGGTAGTTGCATAATGTAAAGTTGCAATGGGTCAGCTTTAAACTATATTTCTGCTTATAAAAAAAATTTCCAGAGAAAGAACATGCACCTTGTTCCCTTTTCTATGTGCTCCACCCTTCTTTAGTGATTTGTACCCCATATCAAGTTGCTGATTATTTTGGCTATTCCTTTTATTATTTTAAAGGAAACAACTCATACTACAGCCATAAGGCCAAACTCTGCTCACTTTACTCACACAAGCAGTTCTACTGACAAAATTAGGGCTACGTCTATTAGTAAAGCAAGCAAGATTTGGCCACTGTTGCAATAAAACTATATACTTTTTGCTGAGCCAGGCAGTCTGAAAATCCATCTGATCCACATCTCATCAGAAACACTCCAAAATGTACTTTAATTACAGTTGGCATTTCTAAACCTCTTAATGAGGATAGCATAGGTGACGACTCCATGTATGCTCTGGGGCTGGAGCAGCTACAGGGAAAAAATGCTGAGCACCCCCGGCTGCCCCCATATCAGAACCTCCCTCTTCCTCCAGAGTCTCCTGCCTGCCGGCAGGCCCCACCAATCAGCACCTCCCCCTCCCTCCCTGCGCTTCCCACCGCCGCAATCAGCCAGATCTGGCCCGTGGGCCGTAGTTTGCCCATCTCTGATGTAAATGAGCATCACTATTGCAAGAAAAATACAAAACTGAGAATAGCAAAATAGAAATGATTCTTCTCCTAGCATCACATTTAAATATGAAGAGTTGGTGAACCACAATGGTTAAGACAATTTGACTAAAACAATTTGGCTGAAATCAAACAACATTGAATGTATATAATTAAAATGAAAAATTAATTTTCTTCCCAATTTCCCTTTTCTGCGACTAACACTGCCAATACTTCCCTGTTGGCCAGTTAACAATATACCTACCTGTTGCAACATTCTTCAGAATTAAGAGCAGAAAGCAGAGTATTTTCCCCTATAGCAGGGATGGGCAAACTACGGGCCGGCCCGCTAGGGAGCGGTGTCTGGGGTTTGCTCCACTCCGGCGCTCCAGGCGGGGTGCAGGATTGGGGGCTGCACCTTGCAGCTTCCAGAAGCCACAGCACGGCCCTGCTGCGGCTCCTATGCGCTCCAATGGCCTCGCTCCAATTGCCCCCTCTGGCACTCCAATGGGAGCTGCAGGGGTGGTACCTGTGGACGGAGCAGCGTGCACAGCCGCCTGGCCACCCCTCTATGTTGGAGCCAGAGAGGGACATGCCACTGCTTCCAGGAGCCGCTTGAGGTAAGCGCCACTCGGAGCCTGCACCCCTGAGCCTCTCCCCAACCCCCTTCCCCAGCCCTGATCCCCCTCCTGCCATCTGAATCCTTCAGTCCCAGCCCAGAACACTCTCCTACACCTCAAACTCATCATCCCCAGCCCCACCCCAGAGCCCGCACCCTCCAGCCGGAGCCCGCACCCCACTCTCCCACCCCAGCCCAGAGCCCCCTCCTGCATCCTGAACTCCTCATTTCTGTCCCCACCCTGGAGCCCGCACCTCCAACCAGAATCCTCACCCCCTCCCGCACCCCAATCCCAATTTTGTGAGCATTCATGGCCCATCATGCAACTTCTATTCTCAGATGTGGCCGTTGGGCCAAAAAGTTTGCCCACCATTGCCCTACAGCAAAGCTCCTCCCAACCCAGGTAGGTCACATGATCTTTTTGGTAGAGCAGCTGCCCCGACTTCTTGCCCCCATTGGAGTCTCATAATCCAGCTACAGGGAGCCATTGAGTATGACCAAAACTACCACACCCAATTCCAGAAACTTCTGCGAGTGGAATGCTAATTGTGCATTTGCAGAGCAACAATGGCCCAGACAGAATTGCCCCCCACTTCTCTCTACATCTCTTAAAGAGACATCTCCCATTAGGCATGTGGGTTACATTTAGTTCTCAGATTACTAGGTGGGGATTCAAGCTGGTTCTATATTGTGATGTTAAGAGGAACCCCTAAATTTTGAACCCAGCACTTGTTGGTGCCGATACCCCCTGGCAGAAGGGTTACACATAGAAGGAGTTAATATTTTAGGTGGTATTTTAAGCTTACGGGCTATATTATGCTTCGAGTCACATCCATGAATGGGGGCAATGCAGAGTTGCACTGAGAGGCACAATCATTCCTTGAGCACACAATGTGGTTGAAGAGTGTGCAGTCTGCTCCTCTGGTCAGGCCAGTATAAGGGCTAAACAGGGTTTCAGGGACTGTGATTATGCAGAGGTCAGGGATACAATATGTATGCAAGGGAAGCTACTTGTTCTGACTCTATTATTTGTGTAGGTGCAATCTAGGCATTGAAGTAATTTTTTTTAATGACTGTTCAACCACTCCTAAAGCATCATAGTAATTGGCTTCTAGTCTGTTGCATTGGGCTCTCTTATTTCCAAGATCATAAACAAAGTCACTTTTCAGCAAGAAAAGTCTCCTAAAGAAAGTGCAGGAACCCCACTTGTTCATTGAAAACTAGACTGAACAAAGTATTCAAAAATCCAGTGGAATCTCAAATAGCAAATGTAACAGGAGCCACAAAAGTCATTTGCATATTGAATGTTTTGTAAGTGGATGAATCACTCATATGAGCTGAAGCCACGATTTCTGTGCATAAAGTCTATGCACTGAGGTGCTGATGCTCCGTAGATTTCTGTCATAAAGAATCTCTGTTTCTCTGGTCTGCAGATGAGCTATGCTCACTGCTGGTTTTATGCCAGCTTTTGCATTTCCCCCAGTCCTGCAACTGACTGACCTGGGATCAGGGCCGGCTCCAGGCACCCAAGCACATGCTTGGGGCGGCACCTGGTAAGGGGCGGCGGGGGGAGCGCGGCACGGCATTCTGGGGGGGGGGGCGCTCCGGCGGCGTGGCACGGCGCTCGGTGGGGGGGGGGGTGGGCTCCGGGGGCCCGGCGCTCCAGGGGGGGTTCCGGCGGCGCTCGGCGGGGGGCGGGGGCAGGCTCCAGCGGTGCAGAGCTTGGCGGGGGGGCAGCACGGGGCTCGGCGCTCAGGGGGGGTTCCGGCGGCGTGGCGCTCGGCGGGGGGGGGGCAGCACGGGGCTCGGGGGGGGTTCCGGCGCAGGGCGCTCGGCGGGGGGCCTCCGGGGGCAGCGCTCTTTTTTGCTGCTTGGGGCAGCAAAAAAGCTAGAGCCGGCCCTGCCTAGGGTCCAGCTATAGAGAACTCAGTTACGAATAGCCCAAAGGAGTGTTCCAGCATCTGAGGATTATCCAGGAATTCGAATGCACTGGCCATGCCTCCTTTTCTCTAGGAATACCAACATCTCCCACTATTGTTGCCAAAGGTGCAGCCAGATTTCCCTAGAGCATTGCACTGCCCAGAGAGACTCCCCTATACTGAAAGTATCATTTGCAGGTTGAATCTATGGAGTTTCTGGCTGCTTTGCAGCACTCTGTCATTGCTGTTTTGTACAATCAGTCAAAAAAAGACTTCGGAGGGAGATACATGACCCTCTTTTGGAAATAGGGTTTTTGCTTAAGTGGCACTTCGCTAATCCAATACATAGGGCACAAGACTGAAAAGGAGACAAAAAAGTTCTGTAGCTGGCTTTGTTGCTAATTCATTAAGGAACCCTTGGCAAATCACTTAGGGCCCTATCCTGTCAAGTGCAGAGAACCTTCAACTTATATACAGCTAATGGGAGTTGGGGTGCTGAGCACCTTTACAGGATCAGTCTTTTTAAACTCTGTGCCTGGCTGTCCATCTTATTAAAATATTTACTCCCTTTCGTAAAGCAAGAGGTCGGAGGATGCAAGAACAATTCCAGCTTTTTCATTTACACATATGTAATCAAATTTGGCTTGAAGTGTGCTATATGAATGGAAAGCATCAGCACTAATATTAATCAAGATTCTACTGTAGACTGTACCTTGGCAGGGAACTAGACAAGAAATACATACACACAAAGCAATAACTGCTATTAATTTAGAGTTTTTTAAACTACATATTCTAGAATACACTGCTAAACATTTACAGTGGTTACTTCCACTGGAATCTCTCTCTCTATATATATATATATAATCACCATATCATGCCAGCTGGGAATAATTTTTTTTCCCCAATGGAAACGTGGCAGCAAAAACTCCCAAGATTATATGTCTTTACTGTCTGTCACGGCTATTAGACCTTTGGGAGATGGCAAAGTCTGAGTCGGCATGCAGGAGTAGCAACTTTAGAGGCCAGAGATTATTAAAAAAAAAAAAAAGCACATGTAACCACTTCAGTGGTCAATTGGGTCAATAGAAACCAAACCTGCTGTGGTTGCGCTTGCCCTAACTCCTTTGAACAGTCCTGCAGAGTCCAATCCCTGTGAATTGACCCCCAGAGGATTGTCCAACAGTAATCAACACATATATATTTACCCTGTCATGTAAGACCTAAAGCAGGCCACGGACCCTATTACAAGAAATGGGGAAAGTGTTGATAAATGAGAAAACTGAAGTCAAGAATGATAAGAGAAACACTACTGTAAAGCAATTTATTAATAATTCTTGCAACATTTTCTAGTACTGCAAAAAACAAACAAAAACCCCCAAGAGATAAGTCAAGGTGGGAAATAGAACATTTCTACAATTAATGGAAATTAATTTACAGGAGTCAGTAAAATTACTCACGTATTACATTAGAAATGGATGTTACTTACCTGTAACTGGAAATTATTTGAGATGTGTGGTACCTATCTATATTCCACACGTGGGTGAACATACATACCATGCACCCTAGTCCAGAAATTATAACAAGCAGTGTCTGTTGGCCCCTAGAGGCACAGTAGTTCTCCTCATGCTCCAGACTGAGGGCACAAGAGGTAGTGTGGGCTAACACCTCTCCAGTTTCTCTTCTTACTGCAAATCCAGAAGGATCTGAAGCAGGTGATGGAGCATGGGTAGTGAATAGAGATAGTAACCAACATCTTGAAGAACTTCCAGTTACAAGTAACCAACCTCCATTTCTTCTTCAAGTGCTAGTCCCCATGTGTATTCCACACGTGCATGACCGATAAGCAGTAATTAGACTAGAGGGGGATGTGAAGAAGCCAGCAAGAAATACTCTTGAAGTATTGCAGTTCCCACTGCTGCATCTGCAGCAGAGGCTTGAGCTAGTGCATAATGTTTTGTGAATGTGTGAATGGAACTTCAGGTAGCGGCTTTGCATATACCCAGTAATGGTACTTACTGCAGTGATGCTGCAGAGGCAGTTTGTGCTCTTGTGAAGTGTTCCCTTACCCCATCAGGTGGAGGGATATGCACTAATTGATAGCACACAATGATGCAACCAGAAATCCATTTAAATATGTTCTGAAAGATTATAGCTTGTCCTTGTGACATTTCCATTATGGCAAGAAATAGCCTAAGTGATTTTCGGATAGATTCAGTCCTCTGCAGATAGAACGCTAATGTGCGTCTGACATCGAGGGAATGAAGTTTCCTCTCAGCAAAAGCATGGGGTTTCAGAAAGAAAACATCTAAGCTGACAGCTTGGTTGACATGGAATTCCAAAATAACCTTGGGGAAAAAATTTAGGATGTAATCAAGGAGAGACCTTTTCCACATGGAAAACAGTATATGGGGATTTGCCATGAGGGCTTCCATCTCACTCACACTTCTGGCTGAGGTAATAGCTACTAAGAATGTGAATTTCCTGGAAGATGGGACATGGAGCATGTTGCCAAGGGTTCAAATGGTACCCTGGTGAGTGCCGATGGTATGAGATTTAGTTCCCATTGAGGAGTGAGGGCTGCAGGGAAGCCTCCCCTTGCTGCAAGCCTGCATTACACTGTGATACTTGGTAAAGGAAGAATAAATACACACATGGTGAAAATGTTAACAACTTAGTGTGTGTTCATGACTGTGAAACCACACAAACTGGCCAGGCAGTGCAGTTCAATGGGTACTGATGGAGGTGCCCTGTGACAGTGCTCCTTACTCTCATGGGAAGCCCAGGAAAAAGAGTCCTTGGGTTTAGCAGCTGTAGATTCTGCTTGTGCTCAGAGAGGCGCTGCCTGTTTGGTGGGGCCAATATACAAGGGGTCTCCCTGACCTAGATCAGATTGGGGACTCATAGCCTTCTCCATGAGGTGTTTACTAATCTAAGATCATGGTGGAAAAGAGTGACAGATGCTGCACTTTGCAGGAATATATGTCTCACCTAAACAGCAGAGACAGCAATTGCAATGGTCACTCATTGAGAAGGAGCGTGGGCAGAAGAAATTCTTGAACTTTGGGACTCTGGAAATAGTCCCAGACTGCAGAGAGGGAGTCCCCAGTATGGGGGGGGGGAAATCTACCAATACTAACTATAGTAAAACTCTAATTATGCTCATATAAAAATTAAACCATTAACAATTTTTTTTTTTTTTTTTTTTTAAACAGAGCTCAATGATAAAAAGCTGGAGAAATTTGTGGACACATACCAACTCAGGCCATGCAGCAGTAAGAAGGAACTGATGAGAGGTCAGCTCATACAGCTTCTTATGCTCTCAGTCTGAAGCATGAGCAGAACTACTGCACCTGTGCAGGCCAATGGACACTGCTTGTTAGAATTTCTGGACTCAGGTGCATGGCACACATGTGCACCCATGTGTAGAATACACATTGGGACCAGCACTCGAAGAAGAATTTCAATATATTTGAAAGAAAGAATTCAGAAAACTAGCCTTTTATATTTAATTATGCATTCAGTTTCCTAGTTGACAGCATTAACAAGGGACTCATTACCTACATGAAAGTTAGATCAATGTGAGCCAAGACCAGATAAATATCAATTAAGGGTTTAAAGAAAATCAGGGCCAAAAAATTCAAGAAGCCAGTGCCAGATAGACTTTTACCCACCTAATTCAGCTAAGGGTCACACTTAATTTGGATAAAATGGAGCAAATAGTTGCATCTTTCATACAGAAGTTTAGTCTGTGGATGTTATAGGTCCTAATATAGTCTGTCATCTGCTCTCATCAGAAGACTCAACTCTTTCCCTGCAAAAGAGATAGGGGATTACAAGATAAGAAATTTGAAAGATCAGAAGGGGAATGACCCTTGGTAGGCCAGATGGCCCATTTCAGTTAATTTATTTCACCTTTAACAGTCTGAGAGTCAGATCTCCTAAACAATAGGCTCTACTTCAAATATTCACTCCCAGAAAACAGCATAAGTGAAGGAACAAAATGGACACCGTGTAGAATCAAGCACATAGGTTTATTACACACAGTGCTGGCAGAGTGTCACTTTGCTTATTAGGCTCAGAGACATTGCCAAGCCATTGATTAGAATAGATTATATGGAATATCCATGGGTGGAGGGAAGTGACGGGGTGAGAGGTCCTGAGCCCCTGGATAGGTCTAGTAGCAAGACAAGATAAGCACAGTAAGCCAATAGTCTAAAGATTACATAATGTCTCCACCCATGGTTTCAGGTTAACATGTAACATACTGTTAGTACACAGGTGTTATCCTTTCAACAATGTATAAAGTGTTTAATTATAAGATATATATGTTGAATTCTGATTTGGAGTCCAGAGGAATGAGGTAGCTCCTCTGATTGTCCAACAGGTACATTCCTGGGGGGTTAAAGCAAAAAGACAGTGAAAAGTATATGGCAATAGAAATTGTTTTTCAGGTTGCCCATTGTATTTTTAAAGGCAGACACTGGAATCTGGGAGGGATGGGGTGCCTCAATTTGACGGGAGGATGTCATATCTCATACTGACATGCTTGAACCTCTCCATGAACTCAAGGTTGGTATGTGGGGAGGGTATTGGCTATCTTTTCCTGCAGAAGGAGTGGACATAGAGGCCCCTTTCAATACTCTGGTATGTCTGTAGCTTCCGATCAGGGTGCCAATTACTGCTCCCTATCTGGAGTTTTGCTGACCATGCTTATCTTAGTTAAAAACAAGGTTGTCTCTTGTTTGTTCAGCTTCTCTTAGCCAATATTGTTCACTGTTTGCTAGGCCCCTAGACCTCTTGACCAAGCTTTGAACTTCGGGCCTGTAAAAGTTGCTGACAGAGCCTGTGTCAGGGTTTTACATGCACAGCACATGGATTTTGGCCCTTCAATAAGGATTTTCAACGCACTGAAGAAATGGATGATGGGACTTGCACTGGACACACTGATCTGTTAAAAGTAGCATAGCCCTACGATCCACTACTTCCTACACTCCATTCAGACTAGGAAAATGAGGAAGTTTATTTTATGGGGCAAGATGCTCAAAGTGTTCTAGGCTAAAGTAAATGTAAGACTTGGTTAGAATTTTTCAAGAGAATTATACAAGGGTGCTTCAGAAAAATTCTGGGGGGGTGGGAATACAGTTGTCAACATATAGAACATTTTTATCCCAAATAGCATAATGGATCAGAGAAACTGGACAATTATTGCTTCCTAATGACCATGTCCAAACTTGGGGAGGGGGGCAAGCTACAGTCGGGGGAGCAACCCATGGAAAAAGACACCCCAGTAATTAGCTTGTGCTTATGTGGAGAGGGGCTGTGAGTGAAGCTTCCCACACTGCTCCCTCCACACAATATATAGAATTAAAGTCTAAAATTTACCCACTTCCCTGGGATTTGGTATTGTCAATTTAAGAAAATGTAACCCTCACCCGTACTCCTCCTACACTTGTCTTATGCCTATTGTTCCTTCTGTCCCAAAAGAGAAGAGCTCTAACCCTTTTGATTGATTGGAACAACTGAACATACCTTTTCTGGGTCCAAGATTAGCTAGCACGAGTCAGAATAGCCCTAATTCTCTCTGTAGGGGCCTAAAACCAGTGACTGTCCCCTACCCTTTACACTGTCCATGATTAAGGAAGTATATCAGGGGTTGGCAACGTTCGGCACGTGGCTTGCCAGGGTAAGCATCCTAGCAGGCCGGGCCAGTTTATTTACCTGCTGATGCTGCAGGTTCGGCCGATCGCGGCCCCCCACTCGCCGCGGTTCGCCGTCCCGGGACAATGGGGGGAAGTGGCGCGGGCCGAGAGATGTGTTGGCCGCCGCTTCCCGCCGCCCCCATTGGCCCAGGACGGCGAACCACGGCCACTGGGAGCTGTGATTGGCCGAACCTGCCGCATCAGCAGGTAAATAAACTAGCCCGGCCCGCTAGGGTGCTTAGCCTGGCGAGCCGCATGCCAAATGTTGCCGACCCCTGAACTACATCCTCAAGATCATACACAAAGCCAGGTGTCAGATCAATATTTGAAAAAGAAGAATGCAGTAAATTCTTCCCCAATCATCCCTTCTTTTTCAAAATAATTTAAAAAATCTCCAACCTTAAGGTCACCTCATAGACTTTAAGGTCAGAAGGGACCATTATGATCATCTGGTCTGACCCCCTGCATGCTGCAGGCCATAAAACCGTCCCTACCCCTTCCCTGGACTCTGCTGTTGAAGTCCCCAATCCTGTTTTTAGTGACTTCAATCGGCAGAGACCCTCCTGCTAGTGATCCCTGCCCCATGCTGCGGAGGAAGGCGAAAAACCTCCAGAGGCTCAGCCAATCTGCCCTGGAGGAAAATTCCTTCCTGACCCCAAATATGGCGATCAGTAAGACCCCGAGCATATAGGCAAGAGTCTCCAGCCTGACCCCTGTTAGCCATTATACTATTTACCTACCACTGCTTGGTTTTCCGTAACTACTATGTTTTACCATTAAACCATTCCCTCCATAAACTTATCTAACTTCATCTTAAAACCAGACAGGTCCGTCGCCCCCACCGTTTCCCTCGGAAGGCCGTTCCAATATTTCACCCCTCTGACGGTCAGAAACCTTCGTCTAATTTCAAGCCTGAACTTCCCCACGGCCAGTTTATATCCATTTGTTCTAGTATCCACATTAGTACTAAGCTGGAATAATTCTTCTCCCTCCCTCGTATTAATCCCTCTAATATATTTAAAGATAGCAATCATATCCCCCCTCAGCCTTCGCTTTGTCAGACTAAACAACCCAAGCTCCTCTAGTCTCCTTTCATACGACAGGTTTTCCATTCCTCTGATCATCCTAGTGGCCCTTCTCTGCACCCGTTCCAGTTTGAGTTCATCTTTTTTAAACATGGGAGACCAGAACTGCACACAGTACTCCAAATGAGGTCTCACCAGCGCCTTGTACAACGGAAGCAGGACCTCCTTATCCCTACTAGATATACCTCGCCTAATGCATCCCAAGACAGCATTGGCTTTTTTCACCGCCACGTCACATTGTCGACTCATCCATCCTGCGGTCTACAAGGACCCCTAGGTCCTTCTCCTCTTCTGTTACTTCTAACCAATGCGTCCCCAGCTTGTAACTAAAATTGTTATTAGTCATCCCCAAATGCATCACCTTACACTTTTCACTATTAAATTTCATCCTATTTCTGATACCCCAATTCACAAGCTCATTCAAGTCTCCCTGCAGGATATCCCTATCTTCCTCCGAATTTACAACGCCTCCCACCTTCGTATCATCCGCAAACTTTATCAGCCCACTCCTGCAATCGGTTCCAAGGTCAGTTATAAATAGATTAAATAAAATGAGTCCCAAAACCGAACCTTGAGGCACTCCACTAGTAACCTCCCTCCAACCTGACAGTTCACCCTTTAATACGACCCGCTGCATTCTCCCCATTAACCAATTCCTTATCCACCTCTGGATTTTCATATCGATCCCCATGTTTTTCAGTTTAACCAATAATTCCTCATGGGGTACAGTATCAAACGCTTTACTGAAATCCAGGTATTAGGTCCACCGCATTTCCCTTATCTAATAAATCCGTTACTTTCTCAAAGAAGGAGATCAGATTCGTTTGGCATGATCTGCCCTTCGTAAAACCATGTTGTAATTTATCGCAATTGCCACTAACCTCCAGGTCCTCAACTAGTTTCTCTTTCAGAATTTTCTCTAACACCTTGCACACTACAGATGTTAAACTAACAGGCCTGTAGTTACCTGGATCACTTTTTCCCTTTCTTGAAAATAGGAACCACATTAGCTATTCTCCAGTCTAACGGGACCACCCCCGAGTTTACAGATTCATTAAATATTATCGCTAATGGGCCTGCTATTTCCCGCGCCAATTCCTTCAATATTCTCGGATGAAGATTGTCCGGTCCTCCCGACTTAGCCCCAGTAAGGTGTTCAAGTTTTGTTTCTACCTCGGATACAGTAATCCCCCATCCTGAATGCCCCTCTGTAGTGGTGCTAGTATCCCTAATACCTTCATTGGCCTCATTAAACACCGATGCAAAATATTCATTGAGATATTGCGCCATGCCTAGATTGTCTTTAATCTCCTCTCCGGCAATAGTCTTCAGCGGTCCCACTTCTTTCTTTGCTTTCTTCCTATTTATGTGGCTGTAAAACCTCTTACTATTGCTTTTAATTCCCCTCGCTAGGTCCAACTCTACACGGCCTTTGGCCTTTCTCACTCTATCTCTACATTCTCCGACTTCACTTAGGTACATTTCCTTACTGATCCCTCCCCTCTTCCACTCTTTGTACGCTTTGTTTTTTCCTAATCGCCCCTTTGAGTCGGTCGCTCATCCAGCTCGGTCTAAATCTCTTGCTTAGTAATCTTTTTCCCTTTTTTGGAATACAGGCCTCCGACAGCTCATGCATCTTTAACTTGAAGTAATCCCAGGCTTCTTCTGCCTTTAGATCCATTAATACGTTTGCCCAATCCACTTCCCTTACCAGTCCCCTTAATTTGTTAAAATTGGCCTTTTTAAAATTATAAACCCTAGTCTTTGACTTAATTCTGTTACTCCTTCCATGTATTTTAAACCGAATTAGCTCATGATCACTGGAGCCCAAATTATCCCCTACTACCACTTCCTCAACGAGGTCCTCACTACTTACCAGAATCAGATCTAAAATGCCCCCCCCTCGTCGGTTCAGCTACCACTTGATGGAGGAATCGATCAGCAAGCACATCTAGGAACATCTGAGCCCTATTATTGCTACTAGCGTTTGTTCCCCAATCTATATCCGGGAAGTTAAAGTCCCCCATAATTACACAGTTTCTATTAGTAGTTACTTCTCTAAACACATTAAATAGTTCCTTATCCATATCCTGGGTCGATCCCGGTGGTCTATAGCACACCCCAAGCACTATCCCCGGAGAGGCTCTAGTAGTCCTATTACCCAGTGTGAGTATTGCCCAGATGGACTCTGTTATCTATTCCGTCCACTATTATTTCTTTACAGCTTATTTCACTATTGACATACAATGCCACCCCCCCCCCCACCTTTACCTTTGTTATGGTCTTTCCTAAACAGCGCATACCCCTCCATACCTGTGTTCCAGTCGTGACTGCCATTCCACCACGTTTCCGTTATTCCTATGATATCTGGTTTCAGCTCTTGGACCAAGAGCTCCAATTCCTCCATTTTGTTACCTAGGCTTCTGGCATTGGTGTATAAACACCCTAATGTATGTCGTTTAGCCTGTCTCCCATTAGTAGCACTATATGTTGCGGGCCTCCTTGTGTCCGTCCCCCCTGTCCTTCCTATGTCCAATCTCATCTCCCTGGCTATGTCTCCTCTCATTTTACTCACCTTTTCCATACTGGAATCTGGCGTGGAGATTAACTGTGCATCTCCCAACCGTCTCCCCAAACTTCCTAGTTTAAAGCTCTTTTGATAAGGTGAGCCAGCCTCCCTCCCAGAAGTCTATTTCCTTCCCTACTCAGGTGAAGCCCATCCCGCGAGAACAGGTGTCTGTCCCCGAAAGCCTCCCAGTGGCCATACATCCCAAAGCCCTCCTTATAGCACCACTCCCTTAGCCAACTATTTATTCTCACAATCCTATCAGCCCTTTGCTGCCCTTCCCTCGGAACGGGCAGAATCCCACTAAAGATAATCTGAGCCTCTATCTCCTTGAGTGTCTTCCCCAGCCTGGCATAATCTCCCTTGATTCTCTCTAACGAGAACCTAGCTGTGTCATTCGTTCCTACATGAAGGATTATCAAGGGGTTCTTACCTGCTCCTTTTAGGATCCTTTTCAACCGCAGGTCCACATCGCGTATCTTTGCGCCCGGTAGACAGCACACCCTTCTGTTCTCCGGGTCTGCCCTGGTCACAGGCCTATCCAATCTCTTCAGTAAAGAGTCTCCAATCACATACACCTGCCGTCGCCTGGCAGCAGTGCAATCTAGTCTCTGATCCCTCTAGTCCTGTCCTGTGCCTGTTCGTATCTTCCCTTATGCTCCCCCTTATGCCTTCCTGAATCCTCCCGGGGCCCAGAATTGGTGCTGTCTCCATCAACTCCTCCCCTCTCTCTCTTGGACTAGCTGCTCTTCTCTTCTTCCTCACCCTCCCACCTTCAGTCGCCACCTGCTGCCCCTCCACCTTGCTATCCAAACACTTGAACCTATTCCTGAGTTCTATTCCCCCCTCACTGGCCCTTCTTTTCCTTGGCCTGCTTCACAGTCACATGCTTCCACCTCCCATGTTCTCCCCCTTCCATTCCCCTCTCACCGTCCTCTACCTCTGCCTCTACCTGCACCACAGGGCATTCTCCTTCAGCCCCCCCTTGCCTGTCCTCCATCAGCTGCTCAAACCCCCGCCTAAACTCCACCAGGGTATCTACCTGCATCTCCAGCCCCTTAATCTTTTCCTCCAGTAACACTATCAGGCGACACTTCATACACACATACCTGTGTTCCAGCTCCCCTGCTAGGACCATATACATACCACAGCTTCCACATGCAGCCATCTGCATTCTGTCTGCTGCTGCTGGGCTCATGGCTGCTGTAATCTCTGCCCACAGCACCTGTGGATTCAGAGCACACACCACACCGTGCCCTCCTGCCTCCCCCCTGCAAACTCCCTCTCAAACTCCCCTGTTAGCCGCCCTGTTTCCTGCCTCCGGTGCCGCTGCTCGCCTGTTGACAGGTCATGAAAAGTTGGTTGATTGGGGAAAGCTGTGGAAGTTGGCACAGGGCCAGGAAACTCCATTAGGCTAACTTGGCAGAATTTCTAGGTGATCGTCCCCTAAAGTGGAATGGGCTAGAGCACAGCCTCCCAACCCCACAGATACTGGCAATCAGCTGGTAAGTGGAGCACCAGACCAGTGGAGATACCTACATGGTGGAGAGCTCAACTGCATTAAGAAGTCATGCTGCCATTGTATGAGTCTCCCAATCTGGCCTCTCTTTAGCAGGAAATCTTGGCTTTTAGAACTAGTGTTGAAAAAAATCCCCACACTGTTTTCCCCTTGAATGGCAATTTTTTACACTATGTTTTTAAGAAAGCTGTGTGATCTTTGAACATTTTAAGTTTACTCATCACAATGTGACTTTTCATGTCAAGACATATCAGTCAGCGGTGTAATGTACTATTGATGTAAGGAGATGGGTGGCATCCACTGGAACCACTGAATATCTGCATTATTGAAATGAGTTAAATAAATCTGTTGTGTTTTTTTCTTTTTTTTAAGAAAAGTGTGAGTTTGTTAAAAAGAATTCAAAACAGTTTCAAAAAAACAAAGAAGAGCTTTTATTACTCCTAGTATTTAAGGAATCAGTTGAGCTGATCAAAAAATCCCAGTTCTTTGCCAGATATTTCCTTTTTTAATTTTCTACAAAAAATAAAAATCAGTTTCACTGAAAAACCAGAACTGAAAACCAAAAATTTTTTCAAACATTACAAATTTCAGTTTATGGTAAATATGATCAATATTTGGTTTTAAAAACAGAATTGTTTGATTTTTTCCTCTAAAACAAAGTTTTGAAGACACAAAGTTTGTTAAATTTTCAGGGTTTGAGAAGCTATTTTTGTTGAAAAAACAGTTTGTGACCAGCTCTAATTACCAGTAAATCAGAGTATCAAAAGAAATTAATCACTTCCAGAGTTTCACTGTAGAAAGAGAGAAGTTCTAATTAATAATGTGTTACTATTCTGCAAGATAGTGGTGATGGTGGATAAAAGACAGTGGCATAAAGGTGGCTGAGGCTGACTTACAAATAGTGTCTATCCATGACCTAAATATTATAGTAGAGATTCCCTTATTAGTATTTTTCTATCAAACTCTTCTGCTTTTCAAACTAACCATACCAGCCTCTGTGTAGTCATTGATATTTCTTTGAAAGGAAAACACTGCTGTGATATAGTAAAAAGAATTATTTGAAGTTCAGATGTCCTAAAAAGTTAGAGATAAAATATATTCTGAACCTTTAGAACTCAGGAAATTATGTCCAGTTTTAACTGGTTTCATGGCACACATTTAACAACTGACTTGGCACTGATATGAAACACTTTTTTCCCCATCCCTTCATTGTTTGGAAGCTGTATGTTTAATCTTTTCCAAAAGATCATGGGTACATAGATTTACAGTATTTACCACAAAAATGTACATTTTTAAACCCATTCACTGACATGCATACACATCCTCTTTGCTGTTTGGAGTCCAAGAAGTGTCCATATAAAGTAATTGTAAATATGCATGTTTTATTTCAACTCCATCTATACCATCTGGATTGAGAATGAAATCTTGAACCATTGAAGACATCATAGCAAGGCCTACTGGAGTCACTAAAATTATGGATTTGCCAGTCAGAGTTTCTATTATAGACCCTTATTCTCAAAGGTTTATAACTAGAATACAAAACTGTGCTTGAGGATGAATGTTAGCTAGAAATGTCTCTAGAGAAGTTGTTTTCTTCCAAATTTCAAAACCAAAGTCAGCCACTTGTGTACAAAAGTAAACAAATACCAATTTTAGTTTGATAGACTCCTATCATTCACAAGTGGTTGTGTTACAACTATATCTTGCAGTGAGGTTGTCCAAAATTTTGTTTTTTAATTAAAAAGCTGATAAAAATAGGCGACTACATACTAGTGGATACATTTTTCCATTTTAATGTTATGTGGATTTACAAATATGCCTAACTGCTCTAAAGTTGTTACATTTTATCTAGCAGATGGACTGTATTTTTAAAAAGCAACAGAGGGTCTTGTGGCACCTTTGAGACTAACAGAAGTACTGGGAGCATAAGCTTTCGTGGGTCAGAACCTCACTTCTTCAGATGCAAGTAATGGAAATCTCCAGAGGCAGGTATATATCAGTGTGGAGATAACGAGGTTAGTTCAATCAGGGAGGGTGAGGTGCTCTGCTAGCAGTTGAGGTGTGAACACCAAGGGAGGAGAAACTGTTTCTGTAGTTGGATAGCCATTCACACAGTCTTTGTTTAATCCTGATCTGATGGTGTCAAATTTGCAGATGAACTGAAGCTCAGCAGTTTCTCTTTGGAGTCTGGTCCTGAAGTTTTTTTGCTGTAAGATGGCTACCTTAACATCTGCTATTGTGTGGCCAGGGAGGTTGAAGTGTTCTCCTACAGGTTTTTGTATATTGCCATTCCTGATATCTGACTTGTGTCCATTTATCCTCTTGCGTAGTGACTGTCCAGTTTGGCCAATGTACATAGCAGAGGGGCATTGCTGGCATATATAACATTGGTGGACGTGCAGGTGAATGAGCTGGTGATATTGTAGCTGATCTGGTTAGGTCCAGTGATGGTGTTGCTGGTGTAGATATGTGGGCAGAGTTGGCATCGAGGTTTGTTGCATGGGTTGGTTCCTGAGTTAAAGTTGTTATGGTGCGATGCGTGGTTGCTGGTGAGAATATGCTTAAGGTTGGCAGGTTGTCTGTGGGCAAGGACTGGCCTGCCTCCCAAGGTCTGTGAAAGTGAGGGATCATTGTCCAGGATGGGTTGTAGATCACTGATGATGCGTTGGAGAGGTTTAAGCTGAGGACTGTAGGTGATGGCCAGTGGAGTTCTGTTGGTTTCTCTTCTGGGCCTGTCTTGTAGCAGGAGTCTTCTGGGTACACGTCTGGCTCTGTTGATTAGTTTCTTTATTTCCTTGTGTGGGTATCGTAGTTTTGAGAATGCTTGGTGAAGATCTTGTAGGTGTTGGTCTCTGTCTGAGGGGTTGGAGCAGATGCGATTGTACCTCAGTGCTTGGCTGTAGACGATGGATCGTGTGGTGTGACCGGGGTGGAAGCTGGAGGCATGAAGGTAGGTGTAGCGGTCGGTGGGTTTTCGGTATAGGGTATTTTTAAGTTGCCCAAATATGTATTTTCCCATCCAGAGCCATAACTGATGGTCAGATAAATACATATGAAGACCTTTAATAAAATGCATATAATGGGGACTTACAAAATATGAGCCTAACCCTGAAGTCTTTATTCACATGAGTAGTTCTTATTTTCTCACAGAGGGTTTGTAGGATCTTACAAAAAATAGAGCCAGTACAAAATGCCCAGAGTATGCTCAGTATGCTATGGCCACTGGCTTTTTCAAGAAAGCAGGGCAGCAGAGGGACTGTGATTATTTGTGAAAGCTAGTGTGAATAACCAGTGGTTTGTAGGAAGAATAATGATCAATTTACAAACCCTAGTTGTCAGTTTACATTGCTGGCTACCTCTGCAATAAAAGGACAGGACTTTTTAAAAAAGATCACTCAGAATATGTGAAGCACAGAAGTCAAATTGCAAGAAAACAGGTGGGGGTACTCTTCTAAACTCCACTCATAAATCAGGTCTGTCCACAGTGAGGCACCACTTACACACAGAGCAGGAGTCTAACTCAAGTTGCCCAATGGACCATGGAGAGCCTGTTCAATTTTGCACATCTGCACCATGTAGTGCATGTCCATGGGCTCTGTTGAGCTCCTTGTACTTTGCTCCCCTTCAGTGCGGATCTGCTCAGCTCCTTGGGCTTGACTTCTTGATTGGCAAAAAAAGTTAGCTTGTAAGCGATTTGGGGAAGGGACTGTCTTTTTGTTCTGTGTTTCTACAGAACCTAGAACAATGGGGTCTTGGTGTATGGGTAGGGCTCGTAAGCACTATGATAATACAAATAATAAGTGATAGGATCTCCCAAACCCCATCTACCCATGGTGCCAAAATGAGGTGACATTCATAGCAGATTTTATGAACAATCATGCAAGAAAAGAGGTGGAATTGCAGATTTGCACAGTGAAATAATTAAGTGTTGACATTTAGATTATCATCACTGGTTACCAATCAATTAACCCCGAAAGAGATGTATAGGGTAATTTACACCTCCTAGGGCTATTGTTTCAGACTCAGATATTGCAACTTCACTTACACACCGTTCACATGTCTGAGGTTTTCTTAACAGCTATAACAGCTAGAGACTTAGAACTGGCCTACACAAGAAATTTACACTGCAAAATTCAAGTTATGAAACAAAAATCACTTTTGAATTGGAGTACAATCAAACTAAAATTGGTATACTTTGTTTTATATTTTTACATGACTGATGGGCTTTATTTTTTAACTTATGCCCTGTCATAGATACAGAAGTTTCTTGTCCATCTGGCTCCTCAATCATTCCATTTGCCCCAATGACTCCCTCCCATCCCCTGCTCTCCCTTGCCTCCATTCTTATTCTTCCTTACCCTGCTCCTTAGCCTCACTCTCCTCCAGCTCTTTCCCCTCACAACAAAACCCTGCTTTAGACTCTCCCACTTAAAAAACCCCACCCTCAGCCCCACTTGCCTATGAACTACCACCCTTATCTCCCCTCAGTCTGTTTTCTTCTCCTGGCATTTCATTGAAACATCTCACACTAAGGTGCTAATGACCTATTCCTGGCCAAAGCTCAGAACCACTACTCCATCCTCATTCTCCTCAAGCCGTCAGCCACCTTTGACACCATCAACCAGGCTCTTCTTGATGACATCTTGGTTACCCTTGGCTTTAATGACTGTCCCCCCCCATTTTCCTTCTACTTCTCTAATCACGCCATAATGACTTTCAGAGGATTCTCCTCATCCCTCTCCACCTTTCTGTCTGGGTCCACAGAGCTCCGTCCTTGGTATCCTTCTCTTCTTCCGCTACACTTTATCTCTGGGTAATCTCACCTGCAAGCACAAATTCAGCTACCATCTCTATGTCAATGACGCCAAGATCTCTCTCTCTTTACCCCCAAACCTGTCTGTTGCTGCCCAACACTACAACACTGTCTTGCCTGGAAGGATGTAATCTTGCCCCACTCCTAATTATTCAGTGTGTTGCTGTGAAGATCATTTTCCTAGCTTCTTTGTTACGGTCTTAGAAATGTTATTAAAATGCCCTCACTTTTCTCTCAAGGAGATAGAGACCTTAACCTGTGCTTTTGCTTTTATTACCTCTAATCTGAAATACTGAAACTCCCTTTTTATAGGGCTCTCGGTTAGATCTATTAATAGAATATGCTTCCTACCAAGCAGCTGCAAGATTTGCTAAAGCAGATTGTGACAGGGTAGTAGCTCACCGCTGTGGCACCTCCTCCTGGTCATCTCGGGGAATTGGCTCGAACCAGTAAGGCGCCCCTTCGGGTGGCGTCCCGCCTGTCGTTCCACCTGCGTTGGGTGCACGGACTTGCGTCGCCGTCAAGGTACAGAGTCCTCTTCCGAAGCACTGTCCTCCGACAGTGTCCCTTTGTCCACTCACACCCCCTTCTGGGGGGGGCTTAAACAACAGTCCCACACCCTCGAGTCCGATCCTCACAGTCCAGGACCTGGTGTGGTTCTGACCAGCCGCTCCCTGCGGCCTGTGGCTGTGCACGGGGTAGCACAGCAAACAAAGGGGGAAAAGGGGAGACTCAGGCCCACCCAGTACTCTGAGTCCTGGTCCAGAGGCCCTCAGGCAACAGGCAACAGTCTCACTGTCTTCCTTCTCCTTCCTCCTCTGACTATCCCTCTGGACCGCTCCCCCAACAGCCCTTCGCTACTCTAGGCCTCCTCCTCCCAGGCCTGCTGCCTAGCAGGCTATGGAGTAGGGCCTTCTCCCACTCTCTCAGGCTAGGCTAGGCTAGGCTAGGCTAGGCTGGCCTGGCCTGGCCTGCACTGCACTGTCCATGGTGCTGGCCTCCCAGCTCTGGAGACAGACCTTCCCCTCTGAAGGCCTGGGACAGACTGACTGTTCCTGCTCTGGGCAGCCTTTTATATGGCTAAGCTGGGCCCTGATTGGCTGGCTCCAATCTGCCTTCTGATTGGCTCCCAGTAAGCCCTCTCCTGATTGGCCGCGCGTCTACGCAGGCGCCTAGGCCTGCCGCAGCCCAGTCTCTCTGGGTGTGGGGTAATCGCCCCACCACACAGATCAACATATTTCTGTCCTTTGTATTGGTGACCAGAAGCATTTGAAAATGTTCTGTATTTTAACATTTTAGTTTTTAGTTTTAAAGCTCTTCATAGTCCTGAGCATTCAGATCAAAAGTCTGCTTGCAAAGTGAAAACTGAGGAACTCTGCTGATCAAGATGACAATTTGTAGACTTTTGTGAGGAAAAAAGTGAATATGTTCAGCAAAGGGAATACAAAAGCTTGCTTACCCTTACTTGTTTTGGGCTGGAATGTCATACTATGACTTGAAATGGGTACACACAGAGACCAGAAAGGGGTCAGAGTTGCAGTTAGTCCTGTAACCATGACAGCTGCCAACCTGATGTTGCTGTAGAAATTAGGGGCTTGATTCTCACTTACACACTGTGTAAAGGGACCTTAAAATGGGTGCAAATGTAATTTTCACCTGCTTTAAGATCTCTTTAAAATGCTACAGCAGTGTAAAGAGACCCTCATGTAAATGAGACTCCTTATCTTTTTCACTTCTGATTTTTGTGTTTGGATTTGTGAATTTGGCATAGTGCAAATTCCCTGGGGCCACCTATATTGCAATATAATATTAAATCATGTCAATATTTGTCCAATTTTCCCCTCCTCACAACAGATTCTGGCTCTCCTCTACTACAGTTGGTATTGATACAGATGGAAGAGAGAGCTACTGAACCACTAATACTACGTCTTGCAGCATCTTGAATTCAAGTTGGAGGTTTTCCATCCGAGTACTGGCTTGCCATCCTCTGCTGAGTTTGTAAGACATTCACAGCAAGCCTAAGGTAGTACATCTGCAGTTCACTTAGAAGGTAGTTAGCAGCCAAACATCAAAACATACGTAGATCTAAATGTTAGATCCTGAAGTGTATGTATTATAGAGGTATCTGAACTCAGTTTAGATTTCCTTCCTTATTAGTCAGTCTTCAAAGTCAAAGAATTCTTAGAGCAACAGTGCCATCCAGGGGCCAGTTAATTAATGGTGTGTAATCAAAATAATTGCCTAGAACTGATAATATATGTATAAACAATAATTTCTGCTGTGATTATATTTGGAATTATTTCTTCAAGTGTATTCATATCTGATTTTACATAATCTGAATAGTGCAACAGATTAAAGTGTAGAAATCTAAAACAATAACTTTGATTTTCAATTGTGGCTGTGAAACCTGTAACATACTGGAATAACATCAGAAATATATAAAGTGGTTTAAGATGATTGCATTTAAAAATCATATGGCAATTCACTTAGCATAATAAATCTGAAGTAAAGGAAAAACTATCTTTTGATGAAACCTTGATAAACAGTTTAAGCCTCAATCCTGAATATACTTATACAACACATGTGCTTAACTTGACTTCATTGAAACTATTCACAGTGCATAACATTAAACATGTATGTAAATCTTTACAGGGTTGAGGCCTTACATAGCGTAATTACTGTACATCCCATATTCTGCTTTCCAATAAAAGTGGTACTTTAATTAGCTTGGGTCTAGAGGAAGTTATTTTTTTACAGGGATTAGATTAAACAGTTGCCAAGAAACTTATCACTCTGCGTGTTATGCTCTTATTACTTTTTTATTATTGCTATATGTTAGCCTTACAATGGCAGCAACTACAATCAAAATGTGGATGTAATCCACTCTGTGGGAAAGACTTAATAAGACTGCTGTCTGAAGCATAGATTTCTATTAGTGACTGCATTTATTGAGAAGATTGTCTCACTACCAGCATTTATCTTCCATATTGCAGCTGTGTTTTTTCATTTCTTTTTTAGGCTCCAATTCTAAAAAGACTTATGCATGTGCTTAACTTTAAGCATGTGAGTAGTATCACTAAAATACTGTACACTGAAACTACTTACTTTCACTCGCTCATAACTTTCTCCTTTTAGGTTGAAACCTCCCATGTTTGATCTCTGCACAATTTTAAAACAATGTGTTCAACTTTTTTTTATTTATAAGAGAATGGGGAATAAATATATTGCTCTGTTATTAACATTGTTTAGATGTCTTGTGCAGTTTCAATTACCTGAATTTCAAACTGTGCTCACAGCTACTTTGCAGTGAGCCAAGTCTCCTTACATTTGAATTAAAACAAAAAGTAACTCTTCCTTTATTCAAATTCATTTCCCCAGGGTACCAAATTTCTTTCAGATTTCGAGGGATGTAGTATCTGAAAATACTATAGACTAGGTAAAAGCTTAAATTTTCAATTCCATGGCTGGTAACAAAATTTCAAACCCTGTGGGGCATAATGAAACTCAGACACATGGGGTGACTGGGTGGCTCCCCGATTAATTCTGTTTATAATTTTGTCATTTTTAAAAACTTGTTAGACATGTAATTTGTTTATTATATAAAATGCAGCAAGGGCTAGATCCAGTGAATCTAGAGGAAGGTATATTTGTTTTACAGGGTTAGAGTGAACAATTGCTCAGAAACTTGCCACTCTGCATGTTATGCTCTTATTACTTTTTTATTAGTGCTATATGTTCGCCTTACAATGACAGCAACCACCATCAAATTGTGTCTGTAACCCACTCCGTGGGAAAGACCTAATAGCACGGGCTAGATGCTGTGAGAGGGTGTCTGTGTGCAGGATCTGGACACGGAGCCCTCCCCTCCCATGCGTGCTTGGGGGCTCCTTGCCGGCTCTGAGCTCTATCACAAAGCTCCGTTATTCAATGTATAAAAAGTCCTGACACAGCCATAAGCTGAAATCACTGAAAAACAAAGGAAAAGTCTCTCCCCCCGGGCCGCCGCGCAGCGAACCCAGCACAACTTCCTCCAGCTCTGCCCCGTGGTGGCCGTGGTTCAATCAAGTCCGCTCGGGCCAGCGAGATGCCGCCGGTGCCTAGACTGGCCCTCACCATCGAGACGCCACCTAGAGCGTCTCCGCAACGCCGAGAGCAGTGCGCACGCGCGCAGTTTCGTTTCGTGCTTGTCTTTGAAAAGAGTGTGAGCCGTGGGGCCGCGCTTCCCCTCGCCACGGGGGCTACTGGCTCGCGTGGGCTGTTGCGGTGTAGTGGGGCCGCCATGGCGCAGGTGCTGAACCTCAACAATGAGGTGAGTCTGCACGCGGCGCCTCTCCCCCCGCACGTGGCCCTCGCCGGCGGTTTCCCGGCTGCTCCCTCCCGGGGCTCAGAACCCGGGGGCCTCTGGCAGGGGGGTGCGGCTCCCCGATGAGGGGCGTAGGGAGAGTGTTGCGGGTCGGGTCCCGGGCTGCGCATGGATGGATGGAGGGAGAGTGATGGGGGGGTCCCAGGCTGGGGCGAGTTGTTTCTTGGGCTTTTAGCTCATCTCCCATTTCAGGGGAGCCCTGGGATCAGGTATATTGTGGCCCCTCAAAACCTGGCCAATACCAGTCAGATGAGGCCTCGGTAGCTCTGCAGTGTGGCCCATGGTGCCCAGAGTGTTAAGTAGTGGCCTTATCAAATTCATGGTCCGTTTTGGTCAATTTCATTATCATAGGCTTTTAAACATAGTCAATTTCAGGGTTTCAGATATTTACACCTGAAATTTCACAGTGTTGTAACCATGGGGGTCCAGACGCAAAAGAGGGCGGGGGAGGGGATGCAAGGCTAATGTAGGGGGGGTCATGGTATTGTCACCATTATTTTGCGCTGTTGGTGACAGAGGTGCTGCATTCAGAACAGGGCAGCTGGAGAGCAATGGGCTGTGCAGACGAGGGCTGCATGGTATAGGGGGGTGTATCATCACTTTTGGGGGGCAGGGCTGGCCTTATGGCAGCCTCCACTAGCAGCTGGAGCCCAGTGCATGGTAGGCGCCACTGGTGGGGCACCCCCAGCCCAGCCTCTCCCTGGCAGATTTCACGGAGGGAGATCAGATTTCACAATCTGTGACACATTTTTCATGGCTGTGAATTTGGTAGTGACCTATTTATAAGCCTCTAGAAATGTTTGGTCCAAGTCCTGCCTCTGTCACCTGGATTGGGTGGACACAGGATAGTGTAAACTTCATGTTACATTTTCATGTTGACACCACTGGGATTGAGATGTGGCAGGTGGAGTTTTTGTCTCATGGGCTGCAGTTGTCTGGCTCCATGGGTTCCATTGGGCTGTGCCCCTTCCTGATCCAAGTAGCTGTAACCAACAGCAATGAGTACTAGCCCTTCTGCGTAGCTCAGAGTGATGTTTGATCTGATGGACTGTAATTTTGTTGGCTGTTCCCTTTTCCTTAAAAGTAAGAGCAGGTTCAACAGTTTCTTTCAGTTTTTAAAAACTACATGCATCCCTTTGGCTTCTGGCAGATTGAAATGCTGCCCTTAAATGGAGCTAGCCTGATTTAAGATTAATAAAAGATTAGGGTGCCATCACCGATGTTCTGGGTAATGTCCTAATGGAAAGCACAGACTTTCTCCCTTGAGGCTGCTGAGAAGAGAAAGGGTGCTGTCATTCAGTGACCCTAAGATCCTCTTAGTGCCAACTGGCAAAGGGTTCACTGTCATGTAACAATAACTCCTATCAGGTCTGACAAACACCTACATCTAACACGTTGCTATCCTCATATTTACATATTAAAATGTCTTGTAAGGTATTGAATGAAAGCCAGTAGCCCACTAGTCATTAATATAATTGTGATATGTATGTATTAACACTATATGGAGAATTTATACTTGCTGATGATATACTTTAAAGTCTGTAGTCAAACAAAGGGAGAAGCAGATTTTCTTCCACACAGGAGGGAAGGAATTTATCTCCTTGTCTCTAAAGTAAATTAAGCATTGTGGAACCAACACAAAGAGAGCCCCATTTGCATGTACCTCATCAGGAAAAGCTAGATTGACTGGGGGCATGTAAAATCAGCATACGAGGACACTGGAGTCTGAACCCCAAGAATTAATCGGGAAACAAATACAGTAAATTCTGGGGAAATAAAAAAGTGAAGCAAAAAGACACTTTGGTGATCCATCACTGGGAGCAGGTCTACACTTAAAACACTGTGGCAACACAGTTGCATTTCACTTAGGACACTACTACACCCACGGGAAAGCTTCTGTCAGCATAGTTCATCCACCTCCAGGAGAGATGGTAGCTATGTCAACAGGAGAAGCCCTCCTGGCTACATAGCGCTGGCTACACTGGGAGTTAGGTTGGAATTACTGTCGCTCAGGGGTGTGGATTTTTCACACCCCTGAGCCACATAGTTATATTGATGTAAGTTTATAGAGTACACCTGGCCCAAGAGAGCAAAGAGAACTGTGTCTTTGGATCCATGTTTTGGACCCTGGCCTGGAAGGTACTGGTAACTGAGACAGGTAGCCAATTGATATTCATCTTTCCGGAGATATTCTTTTTGGATTAATTGCGGTAAAACTAAAAACTCTACTTCTTTGTTCTGTTACAAATTACTGAATCTCTTAAAACATTTCTTCCTAATTTAAACTGTCATATTTTGACAGCAGTTTTAAATGGTCCTGCATTATTGAGAGCTTTCAAATTAGGGAATAAAATACCTGCAATCTGATTTTCTCCATCTTGTGAATGTGCAGGACAGCAGGGGGAGCATGAGACATAGTATTTGGGCCCCTATCTTGCAACTGATAGTTGAAGTTAGGACTGGTCTACAAAGGGGAAAATTTCCCATAACAAGTATTCTATGTATTCTTCAATAGGTATTCTGATATAATTTTGCTAATAGGTATAACACTGGTCTACAATTTTTGAGAAGTCGTCTGCTGCAGCGATAAAATGTGCTATTTATTATGTATTTTGATGTGCTGAATTCAAATATGACAATTAAAACAACTGGCTACTGTTTCTAAGATATTTAAGTTTTTACATTTTATGTCTATGTATATTGTGTAGATAGTAGAGTTTTAATCATAAATTGTAAACCTAGGTCTTTTCATGTGTTTATGGTTGCTTTACATGATAATATTTCACCTGTCCTGTTTATGTAACACTTTAAAAATCAGCAAAAGGGTTATATAAATAACATTTATTGTGAAACAAAAGGCGAAAAACTATTATGTACATAGTTTAGTCCTATTCAGTGTCTACTCAGCGCTTCTTGGCTTGTCTCTTGTATTCATTAATGGAGCATCTCTTGTCACTGTCCAGCAATAGTCTGCAAGCATTGATGGGCTCCATTTGCCCTGATAGCGTTTCCCCATTGTTGCAATGTCCTGATGAAATCACTCGCCGTGCTCGTCGCTCACTACTCCACAGTTCGGTGGAAAAAAATCTAGATGAGAGTGCAAAAAATGTATCTTTAGTGACATGTTGCAACCAAGGCTTTTGTATGCCTGGAGGAGGTTTTCCACCAACAACCTGTAGTTGTCTGCCTTGTTTTTTCCGAGAAAATGTATTGCCACTAACTGGAAGGCTTTCCATGCCGTCTTTTCCTTGCCACGCAGTGCATGGTCAAATGCATCATCTTGAAGAAGTTCACGAATCTGAGGACCAACAAAGACACCTTCCTTTATCTTAGCTTCACTTAACCTTGGAAATTTTCCACGGAGGTACTTGAAAGCTGCTTGTGTTTTGTCAATGGCCTTGACAAAGTTCTTCATCAGACCCAGCTTGATGTGTAAGGGTGGTAACAAAATCTTCCTTGATTCAACAAGTGGTGGATGCTGAACACTTTTCCTCCCAGCCTCCAATGACTGTCGGAGTGGCCAATCTTTCTTGAGGTAGTGGGAATCTCTTGCACGACTATCCCATTCGCAGAGAAAACAGCAGTACTTTGTGTATCCAGTCTGCAGACCAAGCAAGAGAGCAACAACCTTCAAATAGCCACAAAGCTGCCACTGATGTTGGTCATAGTTTATGCACTTCAAAAGTTGTTTCATGTTGTCATAGGTTTCCTTCATATGGACTGCATGACCAACTGGAATTGATGGCAAAACATTGCCATTATGCAGTAAAACAGCTTTAAGACTCGTCTTGGATGAATCAATGAACAGCCTCCACTCATCTGGATCGTGAACGATGTTGAGGGCTGCCATCACACCATCGATGTTGTTGCAGGCTACAAGATCACCTTCCATGAAGAAGAATGGGACAAGATCCTTTTGACGGTCACGGAACATGGAAACCCTACCATTACCTGCCAGGAGATTCCACTGCTGTAGTCTGGAGCCCAACAGCTCTGCCTTACTCTTGGGTAGTTCCAAATCCCTGACAAGGTCATTCAGTTCACTTTGTGTTATGAGGTGTGGTTCAGAGGAGGAAGATGGGAGAAAATGTGGGTCCTGTGACATTGATGGTTCAGGATCAGAAGTTTCATCCTCTTCCTCGTCTGAGTCAAGTGAGAATGATTCTGGTACATCAGGAACCGGCAGCCCTTCTCCGTGGGGTACTGGGCGTATAGATGATGGAATGTTTGGCTAATGCACAGTCCACTTTTTCTTCTTTGACACACCTTTCCCAACTGGAGGCACCATGCAGAAGTAACAATTGCTGGTATGATCTGTTGGCTCTCTCCAAATCATTGGCACTGCAAAAGGCATAGATTTCCTTTTCCAGTTCAACCACCGGCGAAGATTTGTTGCACAAGTATTGCAGCATATGCATGGGGCCCACCTCTTGTCCTGATCTCCAATTTTGCAGCCAAAATAAAGGTGATAGGCTTTCTTAACCAGAGTGGTTATACTGCGCTTTTGTGATGCAAAAGTCACTTCACCACAAACATAGCAGAAGTTATCTGCACTGTTCACACAAGTACGAGGCATCTCTGCTCACTTTGGCTAAACAGAAATGTGTCCCTTTGCAAAATCAAACACTAACAAATAAGAGAGCACGACACTGTATGATTTCTAGAGCTGATATAGGGCAATTTGTTCAGCAGAGTGATGTAAGCGTCGTTATGATTGCATCATCCATGACATCTAGGAATAACATGATGCAATTCATATCATGTATGACGCAATACCAGCTTCAGATTGCATCATTCATTGTTTTGCCTAAAAAGCAAGTACTGTCCAAACCCAGTCATAGATTTATTCATAGATCCAGTCAAAGATGTATTTTAGTCATTTCTGGTTTAAATTGAGATCCCTTCCCTTTATAACGCACTTATCCTCCGCCATTCCCAAGTCAAGGGTCGTATATACTGACCCAATAGCATATCTTGAAAACTAGAGCCAATCAACAATTTTAAGCATCATTTTCGTTCTCAGTGACCCAGAATTAGTAAAGTTTGACGACATTTATTTCAGAAGCATTTTGGCTGTAGAGCAGTGTAATTCCCCTTTGTTGACACTAGTCTGCAGTAAATGTGATTTTAGTCTGGAATAACTACTCTGTTTTGGACACAGAGTAATTATTCAGGAATAAAATTACTTATTGTGGAGTAGAGTGTCAACATGGTAAATTATTCAGGAATAGATATTTGCTAATGCTGTGCTGGTCAGATGTCTGTAGACAAGCCCTTGGAGGGGGTGACACAGATGCAAGGATCACGCGTTTGGTTGGGTACGGTTGCCGACTCAGATCCCTACTATACACTAAGGTGATAGGAGCCTTAGAGCTTAAAGCTCGCTCTCCCTCTGACTTTAATCAGGTCATGAAATATAATCGTTTTGCATTCTTTTAACTTCTTGTAAGTTGGGTAGGTTCTGCGTGAAGTCTGTCTAGATCCAGACCTAGCCTTTTAACTTCCAAATATTCAGCATGATAGAAACCAGACAGAACAGTCTGTTTATATAAAATTGAAAAATAAACATGAGTATCTGTTTAGTGACTTCGCTCTTTGTGTGCTACCCCACTTGAGATTTGGGATTCTAAAATATTAATTTGTATTTGAAAACAAAATTGCAGTTCTACTCTCTAAAGTGTTTTAAAACAATTCACTGTGGGGTTCCACAGTTTCCAAAGGACTACGGTTACTTTTGTGCAGTTTGAGTATAAAGATACTGTTTTTCTAAGTGCTAATCATGTAAACTCTTAACTTGGATTTGAAAGTCATGTTGTGTACTTTTCTCCTTGCAGATTGATTCTGGTAATAAAGATTCAACTAATAGGGTTAACCATGTATAACTGAGGTTGTTTGGAACAGAGTTAACTATTCTGGATGAGTTTATGGATCAGCCAGAACTGAATCCAGCTTGCTTGTGCAGCTGTGTTGACTTTAAGTGCTAACAAGAATAAAAAGGACTACAAATAGGCTTGGCAGAATTCAATTTTTATTTTTTATAATTTTAACAGATATTGGTTTATTTTAAGATTTTTTTATTTATTTAAATTTTCTTGGTTGCACATAATTAGAGGGTCTAAGCATTTTTAATTTTTTTTATTTTTAAATTTTCACAGTTGTGGGAACTTAGAGTGGGGTCAGACAATGGGAATCTCACTATAATTTAATATCAGTAAACATTAACAAATAGTTTAAAAGCTTTCTATAATTATACTATGACAGTAGACATTGAGATTCAAAAACTTAAAAGATTTATAACTGTTGACACAATGTTGACAACTTGTGTTTTAACATTTACAAAGCAAATATTGATAAATCAAACACTAATGACTAAGTTCTCAAGCAACAGTTTTCTTACGTTGCCTACCTGTAAATTTTGATTACCATCAATAGAAATACTTTTTCATTGGTTTGTATGAATGGTGAACTGGACATTTACCGATAATCTAATCTTCCCAAACCGAAATATAAACTTATTTTTGGCCCTAAAGTAAGTAGACATGATTTTGAATACACAGAGGGAACATATTTTTGATTGTGTGTAATTTATACAGATACTTTTCAAAGTAGAACCACACTAGTAAAAATAACTAATGAATGTGGGAAACATGAGTGGTGAAGACAGGTGTGTTCCACGTCAGTTTTGGCAATTTTCATTTAGTGTTATCACAAATTGCATTATTTTGTCTTTAAGATAATAGAAGAGTTTGTGAAGTCCCAGAATTTGATACCAGTAATCATAAAAAATAATACAACTTAAAAATGAGTTGGCAAAAATCAAACAAACCCAAGCCACACAAATTTTGTGAAAGGTCCTGATCTCATTTAACATAATGCATTATTATACACTAGGGAACTAAGCAAAAGACTGACCACAGAATACATGGATATTGCACTAGAACATGCTAAATTAGAAATATCTTTTGAGTCAGTGAAAAAAATCCATATTGGAGTTACTCAAGGATGATAATATAGCTAGAAAATTCAGAGACGAGATAGTAGAGCTGAACAATAGTAGTTAAAGAAAAAAGCACTTTCAAACAAAGTATACAGGTAAGATGGGAGACTACTGGAGGTACTAAGTGATGCGGGGGAAATGTGTGGGTTATTTGAGAGGGTATTATGAATATTCTTGATCTTGTTAGCAGCTAATAAGGAGGAACAGAGTCTGGGCTCTGAAATCTTGTGGCAGTATTATGAGATATTGATGATTGACCATGGATTTTTAGGAATCTATAAAGAGAAAATAGAAGGGATACTGAATTTCTTATAAGGGAATCTAGTGTTTGTATTTAAGATCTTCATCTTGCAGGCAGAGAGGAGCTTCACCATTTTCCATCTTGGGCATGTGCATCTTGGACATTCAGCAGAGAATCTAAGCTGAATACCAGTCAAGCAAGTATTCTTAAAAAGGACAGTTGATGCTCAGCAAAATTTAAAATTATTTATATAGAAAAAATATATTTTCTGGGAAACTAAACTGAAATAAATTACATGGGCAATTGTAATAGACCAGGTGGAGCACTCTGTCCTACGTTCAGGAGATAGTGGAAATTGACAGCATTGGACTAGTTTGATTGCATTGCCTGAACATCCAGTGTTTCTCTTCTCTTAAAATCCAAACCAAATACTGATCCACAAATTGAAATGCTTCAAATAAGCTGTTGAATTTTTTGTTTTAGAAATGTACACTTTTTTTTTTTATGGCTGCAAAGAGAAACATTAAATGTCACATCTATTTAAATAGTAATTTATAATTGCTGACATAGTTGAATTGGTTTTGAGAACTGTAAGGGCAAATATTTGGTTATTTACTAAAGGCACCTCCGGGATTGCAGAAGGCTTTTAAAGCAAGGTCTACAGTCATTTAACGCTGTAGTCACCTGCTTGGTTTTTTTTCCATCCTGTAGTGGTACATCATGGAGGTGATCTGAGCCTACTAATTCCAGCCAATGTTTTAAAGATGCTTTTTGGAAGCAGAGAAATTTCCCAGCTGCTTTTCTCAAATGCCTTTTTATTTTGGGAACCCAATTACCCACATTGTGGATATCCAGTCTGAACTATGACCATGTTTATTTACAAGTCGTATGCTTGTAGATTTTATTTGAATAGGGACTGTAGCTTGTCCAAGATTCTTTGAGTAAACAGTACTGTTTATGCTGTTTTGTATTTTTCTGGAAGCATTTATCAAAACAAAACAAAAAATCTGAGATCTGATAACGTTCAAAAGATTTCAGAGATACTTGTCATTAAGTGACAGCTGACAGGTTGTTAAGTTGACAGTGTTGATGTCCTGCTGGGAACTAGACTGAGGCAGAGGAAATTTATCTCCTCAGTGAAGTATATGTGAAATCAGATTTTCAAAATTGCTCTAAGGTAAGGTCTGGTACTCTTAATCTTTTTTTAAGTGTTTAACTTACTTTTCACAAAAATACAAAAATTTCAAAAATTGGTTTAATACATGGTCTAGTAATCTGACGCATTTTCTGTATCTAATCTGTGTCAGGCATTGTTAATCTGCATTCAGATTTTTATGGATTTAATTTCTGTAATTTAGAATTATTCTGTAATCATCTAATTATGTACTGTTTTGACTACTTTTGATATTACGTTGCTATTTTCCTTTAATTATTAGTATATCTGAACAGACAGAGTTTGATAACAATGTTAAAAAAAGATCTGTTGGTTTATGGTTGTAATAGATTAGAAGAGTCATATTAGTGTAAGGGAACCTGGACTCCAATTGTCACATCTGGGCTTTTTCAGAGGCTGGGCAAAGCAAATAAAGAACTTCCTATATCATGGAGGGGTTAAAGAAAGGTTTTGAAAAGCTTTCTTCAACCTGTTTCCTAAACGTTTCTCAATGAGAACTTTTTCACTGTTAACATTCTCCTTCCTCTTTCTCTCCTCCCAAAGGATGGTCTGACTCCTAATCCCAGTCAGTCAACCTCCTTCTCAGAGCGCACACCCCTTCTAAAGAGTGCTGAAGCAGTTACTAATTTTCTCTTTGCCAACCCCTGAGCGTGAACTACTTAATCATACAAAGTGATTGAGGTGGGCTGGAGGGCCCTGCAGCTGATCTCTGGGCTGAGGGGTGCCACGAGCCTGGCCTCTGAGGGGTAGGGGATGCGGGTGTCTCAGCTGGGGGGTGCCCCGCAGCTGGGCTCTGGGTGGAGGGCATGTGGGTGTTGGGGAGCTCCCTCCTGTGCTCTGTTGGGGCGGTGGGAGAGAAATAGGAACTTGGTTATCATAGGGGTTCTCTACTCTCAGGGGAACTTTTTTTGTTTCTGTATTGTTGCGGCCATACTTACTGACAGGTATTTTGAAATAAATTACCCAAATAATTGAAACTGGAGTTATATATATACTGTTTCAACAAATAAAATATGCAGAATCTTAAAATATAGTGTGCAGAATTCCCCCAGGAGCAAAGTGTAGAATTTCCCCCCACATAACTGCACTCAAAACCAAAACAATGCAAAACTTGTAGGCTCTAAAGTCCACTCAGTCCTACTTCTTGTTCAGCCAGTTGCTAAGACAAACAAGTTTGTTTACATTTACAGGAAATAATGCTGTCCGCTTCTTATTTACGATGTCACCTGAAAGTGAGAACAGGTATTCGCATGGCACTGTTGTAGTTGGCTTTGCAAGGTATTTACGTGCCAGATATGCTAAACATTCTACAAGTGGAAGCATAATCTTTTATCTTTTTACAGTGCAAATATTTGTAATAAAAACAATATAAAGTGAACGCTGTACACTTCGTATTCTGTGTTGTAATTACAATAAATATATTTAACTTTGGAGAGAAAATATTTATAATTTAAACTAGTATTCTGTTTAACAGTGCGATTAAAACCGCAATTAATCACTCTCATGATTAATTGCGATTATTTTTAATCACTTGGCAGCCCTAATTTTTAGTTATGTTTTAACTCGTTACTTAACATGTTTCTAAAATTTAGTGTAGACAGAACACAAACATATGTTGCCAACTCTAGCTACAGTCTTCATTACAGTGTTAGCTCAAGTTATCTATACTTGGAGTAACAAGTTAGCCTAGCTAAAGTAAGGGCGGTCACACTGCACAGCACTGGAGCAATTCAGTTGGTATTAGCAGCACAAGGTAGTTGAGTCCTCTCTGCATTAATAGCTGGAGTATCCGCAGCACTTGAGCTTCAGCCCCCCGCACCCTGATGGACCAGCTAGCTCAAGTTTAAAGGATCACTTAATTTGAGCTAGCGATTTTTGTGTGTGCATGGGAATCAAGTTAGGAGCAACACTCGGATTACACCTCAAGTTAACACTGCAGTGAAGACATGCCCTAGGTTTAAACATGACTAGCAGCAAGCATTTGTTCTGTCTACACTAGAATATTCAACATATTAGTTAAAACATGACTAAAACTTCAAGTGTAGGTATACCGTAATGTTTCCAGAGGATAACTCACTTTCTTTTCTTGATCTGGCAGTGTTACCTGGAATGTTCTATCTTCAGTATGGTCATTTAATTCTGTGTTTATATCACTATCTTATGGAGTTTTAAAGATATAATTCAACAAATATTTGACTTTTGTATTTTATACATATAAAAGGAAACCCATGCTTTGAGAGAGTGGAATTATCCTTCCATGTGAGCATGACTTGTTTAAAACACAGTGGCAGACATTTTGTGTACTAATCTTTTAGTATTCCATGATGTGTGACTTCAAAGTATTAGAGTTTCAAAACTAGTTTTGAAACAAATTCATAATTTAAAACAGCTATCTCCTGTATAACTGACACGGCTATGTTCAAAAATTGAATGTTGATTTGCAGTCTGTCAGCAGAAAATTTTAACTAAGGCTCTGAATGTGCATCTGAATAGGTTTGATAATTCCATTTTTATTTCCATGTAGCACAGTGGGGTGGATAGGCAGGAAAAGGAGGAGGAAGGTAGAAAGTTGGAGCAAAGTGGAAAGATGAGAGAAGGGACTTTTGAGAAGGAGTAGAAATATGGAGAATAAGATGCTTCTTTCATCTATAGTGCATATTACCCTCCCCAACTGTTTTTCCCTAAAGAAACAGAGTGATAAGAATACAAACTAAAGTAATTTATGGGGGGAGAAAGGAAAACCTTTCATCTTGTAAACTCTTACATCCATTGCATACAAGTATGCTTCCAGTATTTACATTCATTAGGCCGCAATTGTCTGTTCCCCCGTCCATCCTCTCCTCTTATGTCTAATTTTGCAGTGATCTTATATTGAAACAATATCTTGTCCATGGATTGATGACTATAAACTTACATGAAAACAAGATCTGTGTTTGAACATATTTCTAGGAATAAAGAAGAAAAGGATTAGAAAACATGTATAGTACACCAGACATATTTCTATTTACAAAGCCTTCTAAAGTTTTAATATATGGTCCTAGGTACAATAGTCTGCTGTCAGAAAATATATGTGTGGATAAACTAAATTCTTCTGAAAAATTTTGCTAGATGGCAGCACATAATCAGCAACTACTCTTGTCAGTGACAGCTTTAGAGAGATCTATGTCATATATATGTTTAATAGGGGAAAAAAGGATTGTTTTTCATCTGCAATATAGAGGAGTACAAGAGTGAAACTGATTACTGTTCACAAATACAGTTAAAACTTGAGTTTATTAATCATAACCAATGCTTTTAGGCACTATTGGCCTATTTCTGGTCTGTGGGACAGTACACTAGCAGAGACTGAAAGTACAGAATTTGGCCTTATTTGATTTTTTTTTTATTTTTTTTTTTTTAAGTTTCTTAGGTTTTGGAAACGTGTTGAACAGGTGGCCAAACAACTGAGGTAGCAAAAACACAAAATATAAAAAATGCATGTCATATATGTACATGTTAAAGTCCAGTTGTAACAAGGTGTCATATTTTGTAACACAAATTAAATCCCCAGAGAACTGGCAGTGGTGATCCATCACTAAGGCATGCTGAAACAGGATAAAACTGATATGATGGTTCAAGGGAAATAAATGAAAATAATCAACATTTTTGTTTGTATATGCAAGCATTCATCATAATACCCATTTAACTGATTTTTCGTGGTGTCCTTCCACCGTGCGCGCCTGCCCCCCCTCCTCCCCCCCGACCCCAAATAATCTTGTGGACTACCTAACAAATTCTCTCCAAACTGAGTTTTAAAAATGATGGGACCTGTTCCTGCAGAAGTCAAAGGCAATACTCCCATTCATTTTATTGGAAACAGAACTGGACCATTAAAAGGATTGTATAAACCAAAACTGTTTAGTTCCCAGTTGTGGAAGTTAGGGTGAAAAGCAGTCCTTCTTCCTGAGTTTAATAATCTTTGCATTCTCCATGCTTATTTTGATTGCTCTATATTTGTTTGATTTTAATTTTAAAAATATCCCTTTGATCTGGGAAAAAGGTTTAAATCCAAGTCTATCCAATGGTGGGCACTGCATAGCTCTCAGATTAATAAACTGTTGATCTCCACTCACCTCCCAGAAGGTGTAGGTTAAGTTTTATGTGCACCTTGACTTGTGGTTCTTGCTCAGTCTTGACCAAGCTGAAATAGAAAATTCCATTAGAGGATTGGACCAGAGATGTTTAAATTATTAAGCATTTTAAATAAGGAATGTGCTCTGGAGAAAGGCCCCTCCTCCCCCTAACCACCCCAACTTGAGCAATGAGGAAATGAATGACTATTTGTACCTGGAAGAGATTTGGGCCCATAGAGATGGTAGGAGTTGTAATCAGCACTATGCAGCCAGAGGAGTCATGCCATTGGGACAGCGAGAGTAGTTGCTCTTCTCTCATGTCATCTTGTTGAGGAGGAGAGGAGATAATGGGTTAGTGCTCCAGGCCAGAAGCTGCTTTCTCGTGGGTGGGTTTTTCCCCCTTTACTTTCCATGTTTCCTTGCTGTTCTATTATAGTATATTTGCAGCAGCAGAGTTGGGGTGAAAAAGCTAACATTCTAAATTTCTGAAATGTTCTGTGGGGTGCTTCCAACAGTGAGATGTTTAGAAAGGAAAGCTGAACTTGTAGTTAAAGCACTAAAGTGGGTCTGGGGACACTTGAATTCCGTTTAACTGTCACATAATCTTACTAAGTTTATGAACAGTGCCTACCTAGCACAACAGGGCTCAGATCTCAGTTTGAAGCTTCAACAGTACACTGTAATAGCCATTTTCACTCTCTTGTTGTCACTGTTAACAAGTCCAGTAGGAAAACGTGGCGTGGGGGAGCTGTTGGGAGATAGTAGGGTGTCCTTAATGGCAGTGGAAATCATCTTTATTTTGACTGCAGATTTTTTAGTCTATTATTTATTAGACTACAACTTACCAGAAAGTCTTTTTGCACTGCTGTGTGTGTATGTGTTTGTAAGGTGTGCTGGAGCTCTTAATTTCTAAATTTGTATTTGTTATACAACTGAACTATATCACTCCTTATATAAGAAGAAAAAATAATATGTATATAAAACACGAGTGAAAATAGCCATAACTTATGAAAAAAGACCAAATATATTAACTTTCAGAGGCCTCAGACTACACACCAGAATATATTCTCTCTGTGCCCAAGTTGAATTCTTAAGCTTGATTGACAATCAGAGTGAAGCCAGAGGGAAGTTTTGATTTGGGGATCTGTGTATCTCACAGGGGACTGTGCATTCCCTTATTTATGGGTAGGCTGGTTTGTATGTTGTGCTATGTAGCATGGATAAGTATTGTTCTCCAGGAGCTGGCCAGATAGTGGTTGTGAGGAAATTTCCACAGCTAAGATGAGAGAAGCAAATAGAAAATCAGTTGCTGGATTCTTATTCCTTGCCTTCCTTTTCTCCAGAAATGTTATTTCTCAACTTGTAAATTGAATGGCCAAACACATTCTTTCATGGTATGGAGATACTGGCTTCTGTATAATGAGAAAAACATGTATTCTCAGCCTCGTTGGGGTAGAGGGTGGAATTTGAAGGAAGGATGGGAAAATATGATAGGGAGATATGTTCCGACTGAAGCTGAGATGTCTGACGTGCATAGTTCAGGGCTGTGTAAATTAGTTTCTAAAATGTTTTAAACTATTAAATACAAAAAACATTGTTTACTTATCCACGTTAGACTTTAATCTTGCAAGTTTTACATGACTCTGCAATTAACACTATTAATGTCAATCTAATGGATCCCAGTGCAATCTGAACAAATGGGAACTACTTTGCTGTCCCTGAATGCAGTCACTCTGAGTGTGAAGCACCTTAAATACTTAACAATTCAGAGTTAATCCTCCATGATGTATATCTTCCATCATCCAAAATTGGTTCTTGACAGATTTCTCATTCATGTTTTCACTATAGCGCTCCACACTAGGACCCGTTTCCAATTTGTGTGGCACTTATCCAAGTTTGCACTACCATATTGAACTGTCATCATAAAATGAAAACTTTGAAGTTGTGTTAAAGGTAATGAACTCTTTTTTTGCTTTCACAGTTAAGGCTAGAGAAACAAGAACTACTTTTAATATGTGAGGCATCCTCTCACAAGACTCCCTCTTTGTCAAGAGAGTTGCTGAAACATTCAAATCAATTTGGATACCTTGTTTGAATACTTGGTGCATGCACCAAAAGAACAGACAAGGCCAGTGTGTCTTAAACTATGGTCTGTGTAGTTACCTGTTGGTCTTCACAGTGGTGAAGTGTTAGTCTTCAAGCAGTGACACTTATGTGAATTAAGTTTTTGATCTCCTCATTGCCTGTAAATTCCTGACCTGAAGTGGTTAGAAGATTGAAATTTGCAGGCAATGAGAAGATCTGGTACTAATAAGTACTATTGTACTTAGTTCTTCATCCAAGGAAAGGAATAGATAGATAATTGGGAGGAGAAAACCAAACAGCTGCACTGCTGAATTAAAGACCGTTTATATTTATTTTCTTCTCTCACCTAATACACCTCTACCCCGATATAACGTGACCCGATATCACACGAATTCGGATATAATGCGGTAAAGCAGTGCTCCGGGGGGGGGGGGGGGGCTGCGCACTCCAGCGGATCAAAGCAATTTCGATATAACACGGTTTCACCTGTAACGCGGTAAGATTTTTTTGGCTCCCGAGGACAGCGTTCTATTGAGGTAGAAGTGTACTACTTTTTCTATGTAACCAAGGTCTGTTGATGCTGTGCGGAAGGTGTTGGATTTGGGCTGTAAACTTGAGGTAGGTTGAGGGGGAGAGGTTTTTTGATAGATGAAGTTCAAAATATGAACGTTTGAGAGCCACTAGATAAACCTATTGGGGAAGAAGAACTTTTCAGGCAAGCTATTGCCATTGAAGAACCTACTTCATACCTTTTTTTTTTTTTTTTTTTTTTCCTGTTCACACTGGTGTGGGAAGAGTGTTGAGTGGGACAGAGAGAGAACTTACTTTATCAGGTTGGGCTGACATTCCCCCATCTTCCTGGTCCAAAATAAAAATAGTCAAAAGACAGATACCAGATGGGACCTTTTTTAATATCCCTTTAAAATGGTTTGGTCTTTTTGAGGCCATATCTTAGAAATGCTGCTCTACAGAATCTTATGCTTTTTATTTAAAAAAAAAAAAAAGTTAATAGTTGGCATCAAAGTTGATATGCGCTTAAGTAATTTTGTATACAACTTATCTTTCCCTTTTATTACATTTCTTTAATCACATTGCTGAGGAATCTTTATTGATTGGAAAAAACACTAATCCTAAATTATAATTTTCAAAGTAACTTTGTCTCTAGAGGACTAAGCAAGGCATGAGAAATCATTAAAGCAAATTTACTGTCCGTTTCAAATTTTTCCTCTTTACCAAATGTATTTTTCATGCTTTAGCCAAGTTGGGCTGATATAAAATTTTAGTTAGTGTGTGTGTGTGTGTGTGTAATATATATATATATTTTTTGCTTTGACGGCATGTGTTATAAATGTGTAGGGTGTTATGAAGGAAAAAAGTATGTACTCTTTAACCTCTGAAATACTTGGCAACAGTCCTCTTTAGCTCTATGGAAATACATGTAAAGCTTTTTGTTTTACTTTTGTTCCTTTTAAATAATCCTCAATACGACAGTTTCTGGAAGAAAAACAATGTATAGTTTGGTCTTAAGTTCTGCCTAAAATGATTCAAATGTTAAATTACTGACATTCTTTTACAGACCATCTAGATGTCCTAAGGAAAAGGTCTCTTTAAAGCTTATGAAATTTCCAAATTTATACCATGTGAGAGAGAATTCAGAGGAACAGTACTTTTTCTAGGAACTCTTCCAGCAGCTGTTTTTAAAGTTCCTAGAGATGCCACATCATCAGTTATACTCTATTAACGGCAGACTATGATCAGCAGATCACACAGATTTTTTTTCAGCAGATTGCAAAAGTAATTAAAAATGTAAAGCAATCCAGTCTTTGCTGCCAACTATATTGTACACAAGCAATATCAAACTCCTGTACTTGAGAACAAGAACTGAAAGTTTTCCTTAGCTCTCAGTAGTTTATATAAAAGTGTGTGTGGTAGGCCACGTAGGCTAGTTAGGTGCTCTCATAAAATAAAACATCTGTGGTTCCTTGGTATGGCAGTGTATAATAATGAAAAAAACATGCGCACACAGTCATGAGAAACTGCTGTAGATTTTTTTTATTTTTAGCATAGCTGCAGCACACAGATTATGCTATATAATATAGTTTACCAGTACTAATTTATTGGTGTATATGCATGTGTAAAGGACAAATGATTTTAAAAGGGGGAGGAAAAGCAACATACTTCAGTATGGCTTGCTATTATCTGCATAATGCAGAATTCCTTCTCTGTTCAGCTTTTGATTGTTAGTTTGCATTACAGGCTTGATGTGTACAAATTCATGAAGAAAAATACAGAGTGATTGTGAGAGGAAGGAGGGGTTATGCTACAGTTTTTTTCTTCCAAATTAGAATGAAGGCGCTATTGAGGTCTTTTTTCTAGAAAACTAAGAGCGAATAATAGTAAGTGATTATGACTGCTGCCTAATTGGAGCAGTGTTGATGAACTTCCATTCAATTTGGCTCATGTTATGGAGTTAAATAGCTGTGACATTCTGATTTCTCGTCTCTAATACAGAAGTTACCAGATAATCATTAAAAGTTCACTGAAGTCAGTGGAAGTCTTCGTGTTGACTTCAGGGGGCTTTGAATCTTGCCCTAGGCTAGGATGAAATAAGCATGGAGTAAATTCTGTGTCCTCTTGCAGCTGTTCAGTATAGTACTTAAGTCTTTTTAGACTTATTTTTAAAAATGACTTAACTGAGATATCTGCTTTATTGGGAAAATGCTCCAACGTGTCTTCCAGGTTCTATAGTAACAGCACTGTTCACTATACTATAGTGTATTTGAACTCAACACTTAGACTAGATTGTAGATAAATGTTACATAGTTTTTAAATGCAAGTATTCCACTCGAATTTATGTACTCTGTTCTGTGAATGTCTGGCTTCTTAAGGTGTCATGGCTTTCCATTTCATAGTTCATATTTAATTAAAGGCTAATATCGTATGTGGCATAGGATTTGAGTAATCATTCTTAGAGTATCTCCATTAAAATCATTGTGGAGTTTGTTGTAACCTGGAGATTTCCAGGGTTATCTAGGCACTCTGTTTCACAAACTTAATTTGTTGTCTGAGATCCAGGACTCTGTTCATTCACTCAGTTAGGTATTGGAAGCTGACATATCATGTGGTGCAGGGCTTGTTTAAAAAAACTTCCTCTGAGGTCAGGGCCGTCCTTACCCATATGCAAAGTATGCAGCTGCATAGGGCACTAGGAAATTTGGTTCTCCAGCCCCTGCTCCACCTCTTCCCCATGGCCCCTGCTCCACCCCTGCTCTGCCCCAGCCCTACCCCCACCCCCACTCCACCTCTTCCCTTGAGGACTGCAGCAGGGGTTGAGCCTGCACTCACCAGGTGGCAATAAGTGAAGTGACCCGGCCCCAGCCTGCTCCGCGCCGCTGCCAAGTGCTGGGGGGAAGTTCCCCCTGTCCCCCAAGCCCAAAGGCTGGGAGCCTGGGGAGCAGAGCGGCACAGGCTGGGGCCGGGTAACTCCACTTCCAGTCATCTCGTGAGTGTGGGGTTGGGCACGCCCTGCAATCACCAGGCGGCAGGAAGTGGAGCGACCCGGTTCCAACCTGCTCCACTTCGCTCCGCCGACTCAGCCTGCTCCTGCTCCGCCCCCCCCCCCCCCCCATGGAGGCCTGGGGCCACACCCTCTTCCCTCCCTCCCCCTGCGGGGGGTTGCGGGGTGGCTGCGTAGGGCACCAAAATGGCTAGGGATGGCCCTGTCTGAGGTCAATCACACATTTATCATGAATCCTCACTAAGCAATCTCATTGAATAGTTACCAAATTGAAAATTCCGTTGTATTCAAATGGTCTCCAAGGATAGAAATGCATACAGTTAAACAGAAAATTGAAGCTAATTAAACATAAATTAATGGTAAAAATAGATGCACTGATATGTGTACAGTGCAGATAAGTTGTAATAATGAGTAGGAACAGAAGCTCAGAGTAAGACACAACATTTTAGTGAATGTCTGTAAAAATACTGCAAAGCTCTTTTTTGGAGGAGGTATGAGCAGGGTCCCTAAATAGTTTTTGTCTATTCTTGAAAATTATTTTGGATTAAATTAAGTGTGAATTTAAAGCACAGTAGCAATTCTGGAATAGCTTCCTATGTGGATCTGATTCTAGAGTAAGAGTGCCTTATTCTGGTTTAGCTTAATCCGCTTCCAAACAATAATCTCATTAAATCAAATTGTGAATAGACCACTTTCAAGCAAGGATTCTCTATACCGATTTTAAAGTTGATTAAAATGTTATTTATCTGGGAATCATCTCTGTGCTCTTCTCTTTTGCAAATTTCCCAAATTGCCCTCATTTTTTAGGAACCCTCAATTCAATGGAAAATAAGGGCTGGCCCTGCGAATGAAATCAGCCAATGGAAAACTAAATTTGCCCAGCACAAGGGAATCATTCCTGAGGATTCACATCCCAACTCTGAAATATTAAGGCAGCATTTCTTCTTTGAATAAAAGAGTGCTGCTGTAGGAGCTACTCTTTTCACTCGGAATTATTAGAAAGCCAATTGTTGGGCAGAACAAGCAGGAAAAGATGATAGGAATTTTGACTAAAACTATGCATCAGTGAAGTATTTAATAGTGTCTTAGAGCTCCTGAAAGCAACAGGCCTTGAATATCTGAATCTCTAAGATAAAATACAATTTTTCTCTTAAATTTGGAACTTCGGTGATACATCAATTTATTATTTCAAAGTATACAGTCTCTCAATATTTGGGGAAGCCATCTTCAGGCAGCATTCATGTCTCTCTTTTTCAGCATCACTTTTATGCCTGTATCCAGCATCCAATTTTGTGAGGGCTTAGGACAGTGGTCCCCAAACTTTTTACCTCACTGCCTTCCACTCCCCACCCTCCCCTCCCCCCCAGGCGCGGGGCAGAGCTGGGCGGTGCTCCTTCCCTGCCCCCATGGGGGCTGACCTGGGCCCCAGCCGGGTCCCTCCCGAACATTCTCCGTGCCCCCCTAGGGGGCATGCCCCACAGTTTGGGGACCTCTGGCTTAGGAGAAAATTGCTTAGAGACCTGACATACATGCTAGTATGGGGAGATGAGTAATTAGAAACAGATTCATCGAGAGAGGCCAATGAGAGCAGTTTTGGATGAATACCAGGTCAAGAGTAAAAGATCAAAGGAGACCCATCATGTGTGTAGCATAAGTGTCTGAGAGTGTTGAAACAGAGGTTGAAGTTGCCAGTGGTGAGTCTGGAAGGGTGTGTGTGAGGGGGATCCAGGATGGTGATGGAAAACAGGACTGAAGGAGTCTGCTGAGAAGAGGTTAGCAGTGCTTCTTTATGAGGAAGGGAGAAAGAGTAGCTGGAGTCAGGTGGAGTGAGAAAGTGGGATGCCAATGCTATTACCAGAGTTTAAGGGTAAGAGAGGTGTGAGAATGGCACTATACAATGGCAATGGAGACTGAATCAGAGTGAAGGTTTTAGTGGGAATGAGGAGTGGGAGAGCATGTTTAGTTGTTTGAAGTAGGCATTCCAGGGGGTACAGAAGAAAAGGGTAGTTGATGAAGTGATGAATAGAAAGGATGTTCCCCCTTGCGGAACTGGTCTGGTTAGAGGAAGGAAGGAAGGAAATGAGGGTAGAGTCAGTATTTGTCCAAATATCTCTAGAGCCAAAGATGGAAGTGAGAGGTTGATGGGGGGAAAAGGGTGTGTAGGAGAGGAGGAATTAATAAACTAAAAGAAGAGATCACACAAATGAAAATGGGAGAGCAGGTGGTGGTAGTGGGAGGTGGGGAAGGGGAAGATGGAAAGGAAGAGATTCCCCAACAGACTGGTTAGTAGATGTAGAAAAGGAGTCATCAGTACTGAGACAAGGCAGTAGATTTTAGTAAATGGGATTAGCAATGGGAGAGCAGCTGTGTTGCTAAACCATAAAAATAGACTTGCTGAAACCTTCCAGGGCAGTAATAAGTAGCACTTAAAAGATGGTGGCAGTGATATGTGGCATCTCATGTAGTTTGGGGCCTTATAGGCTGTTTGGGGGAGAATTAACTACACAGGTAGGAGCTTTATATAAAAGTACACTGTCAATCAAACCTCTAGCAGGGATATTTGAAGCTCTTTATTCCTTCTCTTTCTTATCCTTTCCCATGGGCTTCACTCCCACTATTTGCTTTTTCTTGCAGAAAAAATTTGTGTGTAGAAGGCAAATTACTGTTCCCCTTTTAATTTCAAACAAAATTCAATATCAAACTTTGTTAAACCTGTGCTCTGTCTGGCTTACTCTGTAAATGCCAGGTGAGGCACAGAGTTCTTACTGAAGGAGACAAATACACAGAAATGATAGAAGTACCCTCAGAGGAGGAGCTTTTTCTTGTGGAATATAAAAACTTGCTAACACATAAATTATCCATGTGGCTATGTTTCACAATCTGGCTGGCCAATAATACCAAAGCATACTTGTGGGCAGCAGAAAGCCCTCTTCATCTTTTGGCATCTGTAATAGTCCCAGGCAAATGCAGGGTATTCACCCTCTCCAAATAAAATAGGAAAAGGACTGAAGCAAATCTGTGAAACTTGTAGATGAAATTAAAAAAAAAGAATGTTTTGGAACAGATACAACAGACGTGGAAAAATGCACCTTTTGAATAAATTCACCATACTTCTGATTTCGTTGCCTCCTATTCTCTATTCTTTCCCTATATCCTAGTTTTTTGCATCACAAGTACCAGCTTGTGTCCCCAAGCGCAGTAGTAAATTTTTCTTTCACGTTATCACCCTCTAGAAAACCCTATTTAAAAATCAAGCAGTTGGTCAGCTTCAAACATGTTTTTATCAAAGCTCCTTTTTGTGGCTTTGATTCAATTATTTATTTGAATAAAAGAATCCAGTCCTACTCCCTGAGCCTCAGTTTCCTTGTACTTGGTTATTCTGTTTGAAATGTACTCATATTCTTCATCACCTCTGTACAGCTAACTTTGCTTTCTGTGTGTGATATTCACTGGTTGATGTTAAGGTGTTGATATCTAGAGTATATAGATTTTTTTTTCTAAAGTTTAATAGTGTTGTATTCATTGAGCTTAATAGGTTAAAGTAGTCAATTATCTATCGTAGGACTTATATTTCCCAAAAGGGGAAAAAAGACCAAAGAGATTATTTCTTTAGATAAACTTACATCTAGCCAAATTTCTATGACAAAAGCCTGTGGAAAATGTGAAGACGACTTCCTAAGAGTAAAGTTCCCCTTTCAAGCCTTGCAGAGCCTTGACATTTTTGAAAGTCATGACACTTGTGTAGCCCAAGTTATTACAGAAAGAACAGATGTACAATATTCATCTAATATGAGCGAACAACAATAGGTGGGAATCTTATAAGGAGAACCTTTTAAAGTTTTAGTTTAGTTCAAGGTATGTGTTTATTTTGGGGGGAAGAAATAGGAAGTAAATGAATAAAAATATCACCTAGTATTACACTGTACTGGAGTGCAGTTGTACACTATTCATTTGAAACCTTTATTGGCCTGTATGAAATGAAAACTGAGGAAGAATAAAGAAAAGAGGATGGTGACACAGAAGGAAGAGGAGGAAGGAGAGGTTATAAAGGAAGAGGACCCATAGGTTAGGGTTACCATATTTAAAAATTAAAAAAAGAGGACACTCCATGGGGCCCTGGCCCTGCCCATTCCCCGCCCGGCCCCAACTCCGCCCCTTCCCCGCCCCCTCCACTGAGCGCCCCGCATTCCCCCTCCTCCCTCCCAGCCTCGCGAAACAGCTGCCCGAGCACTACCGGCTTCGTGGTTTGCCCGGCAGCCCCCAGACCTCCAGACTCTGCGCCCCCGGATGGGCGCTTCCCCAGCGCAGCCGGAGCCCGGGAGGGGAAGCTCCCGGCTGGGGGCGCAGGGTCTGGAGGTCTGGGGGCTGCCTGGCAAACCGTGAAGCCGGTAGCGCTCGGGCAGCTCGGCTCTTCAGCTGCGCAGAGCTGAGGAGTCTGGAGGGAGCAGCAGCCGCCGCCACCGCCGTGGGGGAATCTGCCTGCAGCTCGCAGCCTGCCGGAGTTGCTCTAAGGTAAGCAGGGGACTAGTATTTTCCCGGACATGTTCGGCTTTTTGGCAATTCCCCCCGGATGGGGATTTGAGGACCAAAAAGCCGGACGTGTCCGGGAAAATCTGGACGTATGGTAACCCTACCATAGGTCTGTGATAAAAACAATAAAATGTGATCATGTGGGGGTTTTTTGTGTGAAAAATGTCTCCCAAGATCTCCTGGGATTGGTAGAGCAAGTCCAGGTTGCTTGTTCTATAGAGGATGACCTTTTTCTGCTTATAAGGGTAGATGCTAAATCTGTTACTAGGAATGCAGTGGTCCCCTGATTTATTTAGCTTCACAGGTCTGAAAACCATGGCTAGAACTTGAGCAGAGTCCACCAGAAATGGTTGAAAGGACTCCAAATTGTAGCCCAATATTATCTGTTTAAGGGCTATATGCTGGACTGAATTGCTTTGTTGAATTAGGGCTGTAGCACTCAGAATCTTAGAAGGGTGACCAGACAACAAGTGTGAAAAATCGGGATGGGGGTGGGGAGTAATAGGAGCCTATATAAGAAAAAGACCCAAAAATAGGGACTGTCCCTATAAAATCGGGACATCTGGTCACCCTCCTTATAGGATCCCCTAAGTGAATAGTTGTATTTGCTTCAGACTGCTCAAGGGGAAATGAAATGACTATCCATTTGTGGGCTGATATATTTGAGATGAAGAAAATAATTGTCCAATTACATTTCTTTAACAACTAAAAGCTTAAAGATGAATTAGGACATGGGTGATTTAAATAGATTCATAGATTCATAGATTATAGGACTGGAAGGGACCTCGAGAGGTCATCGAGTCCAGTCCCCTGCCCGCATGGCAGGACCAAATACTGTCTAGACCATCCCTGATAGACATTTATCTAACCTACTCTTAAATATCTCCAGAGATGGAGATTCCACAACCTCCCTAGGCAATTTGTTCCAGTGTTTAACCACCCTGACAGTTAGGAACTTTTTCCTAATGTCCAACCTAGACCTCCCTTGCTGCAGTTTAAACCCATTGTTTCTGGTTCTATCCTTAGAGGATAAGGTGAATAAGTTCTCTCCCTCCTCCTTATGACACCCTTTTAGATACCTGAAAACTGCTATCATGTCCCCTCTCAGTCTTCTCTTTTCCAAACTAAACAAACCCAGTTCTTTCAGCCTTCCTTCATAGGTCATGTTCTCAAAACCTTTAATCATTCTTGTTGCTCTTCTTTGGACCCTTTCCAATTTCTCCACATCTTTTTTAAAATGCGGCACCCAGAACTGGACACAATACTCCAGCTGAGGCCTAACCAGAGCAGAGTAGAGCGGAAGAATGACTTCTCGTGTCTTGCTCACAACACACCTGTTAATGCATCCCAGAATCATGTTTGCTTTTTTTGCAACAGCATCACACTGTTGACTCATATTTAGCTTGTGGTCCACTATAACCCCTAGATCCCTTTCTGCCGTACTCCTTCCTAGACAGTCTTTTCCCATTCTGTATGTGTGAAATTGATTTTTCCTTCCTAAGTGGAGCACTTTGCATTTGTCTTTGTTAAACTTCATCCTGTTTAACTCAGACCATTTCTCCAATTTGTCCAGATCATTTTGAATTATGACCCTGTCCTCCAAAGTAGTTGCAATCCCTCCCAGTTTGGTATCATCCGCAAACTTAATAAGCGTACTTTCTATGCCAATATCTAAGTTGTTGATGAAGATATTGAACAGAGCCGGTCCCAAAACAGACCCCTGCGGTACCCCACTCGTTACGCCTTTCCAGCAGGCTTGGGAACCATTAACAACAACTCTCTGAGTACGGTTATCCAGCCAGTTATGCACCCACCTTATAGTAGCCCCATCTAATTTGTATTTGCCTAGTTTATCGATAAGAATATCATGCGAGACCGTATCAAATGCCTTACTAAAGTCTAGGTATACCACATCCACCGCTTCACCCTTATCCACAAGGCTCGTTATCCTATCAAAGCAAGCTATCAGATTGGTTTGACATGATTTGTTTTTCACAAATCCATGCTGGCTGTTCCCTATCACCTTACCACCTTCCAAGTGTTTGCAGATGATTTCCTTAATTACTTGCTCCATTATCTTCCCTGGCACAGAAGTTAAACTAACTGGTCTGTAGTTACCTGGGTTGTTTTTATTTCCCTTTTTATAGATGGGCACTATATTTGCCCTTTTCCAGTCTTCTGGAATCTCTCCCGTCTCCCATGACTTTCCAAAGATAATAGCTAGAGGCTCAGATACCTCCTCTATTAGCTCCTTGAGTATTCTAGGATGCATTTCATCAGGCCCGGGTGACTTGCAGGCATCTAACTTTTTTAAGTGATTTTTAACTTGTTCTTTTTTTATTTTATCCACTAAACCTATCCCCTTCCCATTAGTATTCACTATGTTAGGCATTCCTTCAGACTTCTCGGTGAAGACCGAAACAAAGAAGCCATTAAGCATCTCTGCCATTTCCAAGTTTCCTGTTACTGTTTCTCCCTCTTCACTAAGCAGTGGGCCTACCCTGTCTTTGGTCTTCCTCTTGCTTCTAATGTATTGATAAAAAGTCTTCTTGTTTCCTTTTATTCCCGTAGCTAGTTTGAGCTCATTTTGTGCCTTTGCCTTTCTAATCTTGCCCCTGCATTCCTGTGTTGTTTGCCTATATTCATCCTTTGTAATCTGTCCTAGTTTCCATTTTTTATATGACTCCTTTTTATTTTTTAGATCATGCAAGATCTTGTGGTTAAGCCAAGGTGGTCTTTTGCCACATTTTCTATCTTTCCTAACCAGCGGAATAGCTTGCTTTTGGGCCCTTAATAGTGTCCCTTTGAAAAACTGCCAACTCTCCTCAGTTGTTTTTCCCCTCAGTCTTGATTCCCATGGGACCTTACCTATCAGCTCTCTGAGCTTCCCAAAATCTGCCTTCCTGAAATCCATTGTCTCTATTTTGCTCTTCTCCCTTCTACCCTTCCTTAGAATTGCAAACTCTATGATTTCATGATCACTTTCACCCAGGCTGCCTTCTACTTTCACATTCTCAACGAGTTCCTCCCTATTTGTTAAAATCAAGTCTAGAACAGCTTCCCCCCTAGTAGCTTTTTCAACCTTCTGAAATAAAAAGTTGTCTCCAATGCAGTCCAAGAATTTGTTGGATAGTCTGTGCCCCGCTGTGTTATTTTCCCAACATATATCCGGATAGTTGAAGTCCCCCATCACCACCAAATCTTGGGCTTTGGATGATTTTGTTAGTTGCTTGAAAAAAGCCTCATCCACCTCTTCCACCTGGTTAGGTGGCCTGTAGTAGACTCCTAGCATGACATCTCCCTTGTTTTTTGCCCCTTTAAGCCTAACCCAGAGACTCTCAACACTTCCGTCTCCTATGTCCATCTCTACCTCAGTCCAAGTGTGTACATTTTTAATATATAAGGCAACACCTCCTCCCTTTTTCCCCTGTCTATCCTTCCTGAGCAAGCTGTACCCATCCACACCAACATTCCAATCATGTGTATTATCCCACCAAGTTTCAGTGATGCCAACAATGTCATAGTTGTATTTATTTATTAGCACTTCCAGTTCTTCCTGCTTATTCCCCATACTTCTCGCATTTGTATATAGGCATCTAAGATACTGGTTTGATCTTTCCTCCCAGTTTTGTCCTGACTCTCCTTTCTCTCTGCCAATATAGCCCACACTCCCTCTTGTTTCCGACCCATCTCCCAGGTCTCCATATTCCTCACTTACCTGTGGGCTTTGCTCACCTGTCCCCGTCGAACCTAGTTTAAAGCCCTCCTCACTAGGTTAGCCAGTCTGTGTCCGAATAGGGTCTTTCCTCTCCTCGAAAGGTGAACGCCATCTCTGCCTAGCAGTCCTTCCTCGAATAGCATCCCGTGGTCTAGAAAGCCAAAGCCCTCCTGGCGACACCATCTTCGCAGCCAGGCATTCACCTCCATGATGCATCTGTCTCTGCCCGAGCCCCTACCTTTGACAGGAAGAATTGAAGAGAATACCACCTGCGCTCCAAACTCCTTCACCCGTACTCCCAGAGCCCTGTAGTCACTCTTGATCCGCTCAGTGTCACACCGCGCAGTATCATTTGTGCCCACATGGATGAGTAGCATGGGGTAGTAGTCAGAGGGCTGGATAATGCTCGACAATGCCTCCGTAACGTCTCGGATACGGGCCCCCGGCAGGCAGCATACCTCCCGAGATGAAATGTCAGCGCCTCTGTCCCCCTCAGCAGAGTCTCCGACCACCACTACCCTACGTTTCCTATTCGCAGTGGTGGCAGCAGACCTTCCAGCCTTAGGGGTACGAGGCTTCTCCTCCTTCACTGTAGGGAGTGATTCCTTCTTTCCTGTATCAAGAAGAGCATAACGGTTACCTATAACCACGGCAGGAGGGTTCGGAGCAAGGGTGGAGCACTGCCTGCTGCCAGAAGTAACCAGCTGCCAGTGTCCACCCTGAGCCATCTCCTCCTCCACCAGTGGTGTATCAGCAGTCCTGTGTACTGGGACAGCTACCTCAGCTGTCTCCACATGGACACTGTCGAGGAATTGCTCGTGGATACGGATGCTCCTCAACCTAGCCACCTCCTCCTGTAGCTCTCCCACCTGCTGCCTGAGAGATTCCACCAGCAGGCACCTCTCACATTGGATGGTCCCCCCAGCCTGGATATCAGTAAGTGGAAATTGCAAGTTACAGTCTTTGCAAAACCACACCAGGATCTGGGTAGAGGCATCCATGCTCAGGCACTCTGTCTGGCTACAGGCACAGGTGGAGGAGACAGTAGCAGTGCTAGCACAGGTGTTGCGGGTCTTCCTAACCATCGTAAGCCTCCCTCTGTCAAACTCCCGTCTGCAGCCCCCTGTCAGCTGAAAGGGTTGTTTAAGCAAAAAGTTATGAATGTAGTTGCTTATAAGTATTAAGGGGAATCAAGAGAAATCAGATGGAACTGGCAAGGGATCCTCGCCCCCTTCCTGCTCCCCTTCCAAACTCCCTTGCGAAACTCCCTGTTAGCAGCCCCTGGTCGCAAAGCTCCCTGGTCGCTTGTGCGCTGCTTTATAAAGCCCTGGCCTGTATGAATGCCCCGCCCACTGATGAAGGCTCAGCCACTTACCAGAGGCTTCTAGCTTTCAAACCTTCCTTTGAAGCTCACAGCTTCCAACTGCCAGCCACAGCACACGGTCCTTCAAACAACCAAAACAAACAAACAGACTGACAAACACAAGCTCAGCACACAGCAAGTAACCCTCAAACACAAACAAACACACACTACAGACAGTCACTTACCCCAAAAGGATGCTGTATTGCTCCTCCTTCACCTGGAGAACTCCCTTGCGAAACTCCCTGTTAGCAGCCCCTGGTCGCAAAGCTCCCTGGTTCCTTGTGCGTTGCTTTATAAAATGATTTTATATGATTCTTGTATGCAAAATTAGCTGCTGCTTGTACACAGCAAAAGAATAAAAAGCTCTGATTTTTATAATGTCTTTTTGGAATCTTATCCAGATCATCTAGTACCTGTATTTCAATGTTTTAGAACAGACTACGCATAGCTAGTCTTGGGAGAATATGTGAGCATTATTTATTTTTGTCCCTGAACCATCCAGTTGGTTAACTGTTGCAGAATGCATCTGACACTGTAGTTGAAAATATAGACCTGTACCTTTCTTGCTACATCTCCCAAATCTTTAGTCATATTCTCCTAGATTAAAAAAAAATTGTCTGAATGTTCGCTTAATTTGGAGATGAACTCCCTCTACAAACTTTAAAATTAGCCCCAAATGCAGCCCCCAAAACAAGCCCCAAATGCAGCCAAGCATAACATTTTATTCTGATGTAATATTCTTTTGAGAACATTTCCACCACAGTCGAGGTCCTTGAAATTTGTGGGCTTAAAAAAAGACTCATGAGAGGAGCAGTGGCCTTCTATATTATCTATGAATGTCTTTCTGTGCCTATATCTGGGATTCAGTTATCATTAATGCATATGTGGAGCTATGCTTTGGGTTTTTTTGTTTTTTTCGGGTATCAGCCAGGCAAGTGGAAGGATTTTAACAAATAAATAAATAATAATTTAAATATAGATAAATAAAGGATTTTTTTGGTCTCCCTTATCCAGAAGTTCCCCACTTCTCATCAAGAAACCAGCAAAGTATCGTTTGTGGAAATTGCCAACTTTGTTTAAATTGTACAGGTAATTTCTCAAATAACAAGAAAGAAATAGGGAAGTGTGCGCGTTATATGCAGTGACACTTTCTTCTCTTCTGTCATGCATTTGTTTTGCTTCATACTATGTAAAAGCAAATGCTACTTGTCCTGTAAAACTGGGCGGTGCAGCAGTCTTGATCAGAGGCTAGTTTTGGTAAGCACATCACTAAGTTCAGTCATGTTAACCAAGATGAAAATATATAATGCTAAATAACTTCCGAATCCTCAGACCCAACCTCAAAGAGCAAGTTTAATAACTCTGCTTCTACTTCAGGGAAAAGATGTTAGAGCTGTGAATATTTTGTGGGTATCAGACCTAGGGGACAACATGTGCAATGAGTCTAAAGAATTCTCCCCAGCCTCTATTATGCTTGGTCACAGTAATGAAAATGGTAAATCTTTTACAGGATCCTAATTGATAAAGGCTTTGAGTAAGACAGTAAAAAATGTATAACTCTCACAATAAGAAGTGAAGGAAAAAGAAGAATCTCAACTGTCTGACTTCTACACGGTACTTGCAAAATTTAGATGGTAGTGTGAGTTAGAATGATAGAGGTGAAGGATTACATGGCAGAGAAGTGGCTAAATCCCTTGTTCATTAACTGGGTCTAATATTTGGGTTTTCTTGGAAGTTATAGAATTTTTTTTTAAGAAAGTAACTTTTGATGGGGATGGAGTATGGTGAACTCTACTGAAGTACACTTTTCAATTTGATCTCTTTAACAGTTTTTTGTTTAAGAATTTAAATTGGGTGGCAGTATAAGGCCAAAAGGAAGGAAGCCTTGTCCTAACAGATCTTACGAGGCCTACCAAAGTGGAGTTCCCCTCCTGCAGACTTTGGACGGTACACAAGAGAGGTGTGGTGTGATGGGAGTTGTATATGGATGGAATATATATGCTATGTAGTGGAAGGAGAGGGAGGCAGATCTTTATCCATTTGAGATACTTCAAGCACTGACACCCTGATTCAGCAAAATACTTCAGCATATGCCTAATTTTAAGCATGTGAGTACTCCCATAGCTACCCAATATAATTATAGAGTGTTATATGTTTCTTCATATTGATATCTGACCACTGAAATGGCAGAGAGCTGAAAAAGTACTCTGTTTAGGATTAAAATGCAGTTAAGCACACTATTTATTTTTTTGTTCTGCAATAATATTGTATACAGTATTTGCAGGATCAAAGCATGACTGAACTGTCTAGTTTTTTTCCCCCTGACAGCTTGGGCACCAGCACTTCTGAGAAACTACTAAATGCTGGGAAGGCATTCCTACTGCTGGCATGCAAGTGGACATGTCATATACACCTCTACCTTGATATAACGCTGTCCTCGGGAGCCAAAAAATCTTACTGCGTTATAGGTGAAACCGCATTATATTGAACTTGCTTTGATCCACCAGAGTGCGCAGCACCCTCCCCTCCCCCCCCCCCCCCGACACGACTTTACCGCGTTATATCCAAATTCGTGTTATATTGGGTCGCGTTATATCGAGGTAGCGGTGTATTTCACTTTCTCTTCTAAAGTTCCATTATCCAATAATGACACTACAGAACACTACAAAATAGATTTTCCCAGGCTTGGACCATAACCATGGGGCTGTTTTGACCATTTTAACCTATCAGCATAATAAAGCTACAGTGGTGATTAAACTTACTGTACTGATTAAGCTTCTTATAATTATTGCAAATGCAAATTATATCTAAAGTCAGATTTGTTACTTACTCTGAAAAAGAACAAATTAGCAATGTTTCTTCTTTCTGTTTCTTTCTATAGAAAAGAAATATGATCCAGTGATTTAAACACAGGACTAGGAGTCCAGTGATGTGGATTTTATCCTGTCTGGTCCATAGAATTACTGTGAGACCATAGCTTTTATACCTCAGTTTTTTCATCTTCAAAATTAGGGATATTTATGTACTTAACTGTGGTTCAGAATTAGTTCATTGGTATTTTGTAAAGTGCTTTGCCCTCTTCTAATGAAATATACTCTAGAAGTGCAAGATGTTATGATTATTTTAGTATCGATAAACCCACTATATATGAATCTGACATACTTGAATGCATTTGCAAGATTATTTGTTTAAATGCAAAATACAGAACTCTGATTCATCTGTTATCACTGATCCAAATATTTAAGTTGCGAATAAATATATTGTAAAGCATACATATGTATATGCTTAGTTTTAGTTGTAATTGATATGTATTGGGTGAGATCCTTACTCCTGTCCAGTCCCCTTTACACTGCTCCAGACCTTTTACCCAACATAAAGGGCCCTAAAAGCCAGGTATTGGCTGAGATGGTCATCAGCCTACCTTCTAAAACAGTGGTTCTCTACCAGGGGTACACATACTCCTCGGGGTATATGCAGAGGTCTTCCATGGGGTCTAGTTATTTGCTTAGTTTTACAACAGGCTACATAAAAAGCACTAGCGAAGTCTGTACTAACTAAAATTTCATACAATGATGTTTATACTGTTCTATATACTATACATTGAAATATAAGTACAATATTTATATTCCAATCAATTTATTTTATAATTATATGGTGAAAATGAGAACGTAAGCAATTTTTCAGTAGTAATATGGTGTGACACTGTTGTATTTTTATGTCTGATATTGTAAGCAAGTAGTTTTTAAATTAGGTGAAACTTGGGGGTATGCAAGACAAATCAGCCTCCTGAAAGGGGTACAGTAGTCTGGAAAGGTTGAGAGCCATTGTTCTAAAACACCCTTGCAAGAAATGGCATAGGGAGTATGTCGAGGGCATGGCTCCGGCATACAGTACTGCAGAGATTCTGGGTAGCATTGCAACCTGTGGAGCAACACAAGAAGCTGTTGTAATTTAGACAGCAGTAAGAGTCTAAATTTCATAGTCAATAAATTATAAGGTCAGAAGGCATCACTGTGATCTCCAGTCCCTGGAATAGCCCAGAATCAGGAGGGTGCAAAGAGGGCTTGAAGCCACCATAGCTGTGCCCTTCTCCTGGGCTGTGAGTTCTGTGCTGTATCTCCAAGAGACACAGCATAGAGTTGCATGCATTATTTCTGGCAAGATTCCTAGTGATGACTTGTTAAATGTGTTGACATAGCTTTTGCTACGCTAGTGTTTATTACACATTTGTTTTTAAAGACACTAAAACTGGTTTTCTTTCCACGATGACTTCTCAAGTTTGTTTTTTTATATCTAAGCCAACTAGACAGCACCATTCTGCAATGAATGGCAGAGCTGTCTTGGCGGAAGGAGAGCCCCACCATTCCCATCCTGCATTGCAAACAATTCTTGGTCATTCTTTCCACTGGTAGCCACGTAGTCTGTGGACTTCCAGCCACTCTAGATTGTAATTTTCCAGGGCTGCTGTTGACAGAGGAAATTATTTGGTTTGAGGTTTACCTCTGGACTATAATTAGTCTCTTCTGATTTTTGTTTGTATTTTTATATCTATGTGGAAGGAACTCCCCATCACCAAGTTTCAGGGGCTACTAAGTCTGGGGAGTTCTGATACATGGTCATGAGCCTACCTCACACCGCAGTCATTTTAGAGGCTTCATTGAAAAGGGCTTCCACTTCCTTTACTGCTTGGCCTTCTGAAACATTAGAGTCCTGCTTGGCTATAGACCCTATTTAAAAAAGAAGACTCTTTCCCACCTGAGCAGTTAGCCAAGGAAGAACCATCTATCCCATTTTTGGATGTCAGAACTCGCTGAACATTGCTACAAATAATAAAAGATGATAATGAGGCGCTCCAGTCGTGACCAGGACCCCATTGTGCTACGCACTGTACAAACGCAGAACAAAAAGACAGTCTCTGTTTCAAAGAGCTGGTCATTTTCATGGGAATAACTTCAAGAGGACTTCCAAGAGCCCAATTCACACATACCATCCATTGAGAAAGAAACAGCCACAGGTTGGTTACTTCGATATTTTGTGGCTGCTGGATAGCGGATACCTCTCCTTGTTCTTGCTGTCATCCACCTACAGAACTTTATAATTGGCTGGCAGCTGAAGAAGTTGATTTTTTTGGCGCAGTTGGTCCCTCAAAAACATGCTCCATCTGCATTAAATGTTCCTAGAAAAATACATTACAAAGCATGTTGGAGAGGAAACTAAATGTATATGTTTGGTTATATAATGACTAGCTGTGCTTTTTAAATTAGTGTATGCTTTATTCAAAGAATAATCTTGGTTTTTTATTATAGTGTGTGGATTTTTTTTTCTGCAGTGTTAAAGAACCACTATTAAAGCTTCCTATGAAATAAGACATACTAATTTTTTCTCTTCGTTTAAGACGTTCTAAATGATCTTGGGCTTAAATGTTTTCCAGCGTGTGTTCAACTTTACAGACTGCAGTTGTCGAAACAGAGCTAGATGTGCAATGTCATGAACTCCAAGGAAATAGTTTTCTCTGTAGTTATTTAATTACATCAAGTCGTCTTTGTACATGGTTCCTTTTTAGGGGCAAGAGAAAGGTAATAATTGCTCAGAGCATCTATCACATCAGTTTCCGTTTGTCCTCAATGCTCATTTTGAAAAAGTACAACTTTGCAAGACTTTTTAAAGACAGACTTCCTGTTTGTACAGTTGTTGGATGAAGGGTGTTTCCCGGCATGAAAATTTCTGAATAGTAAATTATTACAGTTCTCCCAGACTTCACATTCATGACCAGTTGGTTTCAAGGTGCGAACACACTTTTGCTTTGCGGTAAACCTTTTAAGAACCTGTAGTTTATTCAGCATGTGCAGTGGTATACGGATGTTCCTGCATTAGAACTTCTACTATTAAATTAAAATTGAAATGGGATCTGTACTATTACCTTGTGAGAAAAATGTGTTTCACATTGTGAATGTAGTGAGTTGAGTACACATAGTCAATAAAAGCCAAACTGAAATATTTTACCCTTTTACCATTGAAACTTTAATCAGAACACAAATAATCTTTATTTTTTTTTAACTTGGTTAGTTACACCTGACTTCTAATATTTACAAACTTCTATCTATCTAGAAAAATCTGAATAATTCAGTTACTTTGTACTTTCACCAATTTTTACTATCGTATATCATTGAAGCCTGGATGCAAATTTCTCAAATGTCCCTTATTTTGAAGGGTGTCATTTGTTTTAGTCCCAGTTACTTACATTCTGCACAAATTTGGTGTCCTTTCACTTTTATTGTTGACAGCTGTTTAAATTAGAAACAAGAATTGTGAAACTCAGATAATAGTTGGTAATGTTGGGTTGAATCCCACAGCATTTTAAGTTTCCTCCACTCTTGATTGTTTTTTATTTGTGTCCCTAATTTTGAGTCTGTCATTCTGTGTCCCCCATATTTGGGCAGTGGCAGTTTGGGAGGTATGCCTGCATAGTTTACACTCTAGAATATTTTAACTGGGCACTTTGTGAGGAGCTGGCAAATCTGTAATTCTCCTAGTGTGTGTGCACAATATAGCCATTAATTACATGATGACATACCAGTTATTTGATAACACAGTATGTTTTCTACAACCGTAGATGCATATAGCATTTTGTATCTTTTCCTGCTTGCATATTTATGCTATTTTTATTATCATAGTAGCCCACTATCTTTCATGCAGACTTTTAAAACTCTCCTCTCTAAACTGCATTTCCAGAATTAGGTCACAAATCTTCAAATACTTATTCACATGCTTAACTTTACACATGTGATTAATATCCTTGACCTCATTAGGACTACTAAACCTAAGCACATGCGTATTTGCAGAAAAGAGCTCTTGGTCATGAGCCATATATAAACTCTCTCCTTTGGTTTCAACCAGCAGCAGAGTTGTCTTTCAGTACAATTCAGAGGCTTGGGCTCTTAACTATGATGGCATCTTAGTTACAATCTTAAATCACATACATAGGTCAGCAAATCTTTACTTGGTATCATACTTAATCTATAGTATGTTGTGTAAGTACCATTTGCTATGCACTACTTTTGTGGTCTCTGTTCTACATATCTCCTTTCAAATGGTGAAAATATCTTATTTCTAACCATAAGAGATCAGACCTTAAACTGTCTTTGGTCCAGGACTGACTACTACCCAACAGGGCCTTGTGACTGTAATTTTGAAATGGTAATTTCACATGGGGGATACTTTTCTTCACCGTGTTGCTCATTGGAAAGGGAAGTGGCTCTTGAAAGCTTTTCAGAGGTTTGGAGTGTTAGTATTCCTGATGGAGATTTATTAATGGTGAGACTGAGGTTGTCAGTAGGATGTGATAAATACAGTTTAGCACATGGTGGGACAGATCCCCACATGAGTCAGGAAGATGTTACAGCTCCCCTGGACACCATCATCCTCAACCCAGCACACCTATAAGGTTTGTCAGGCCTGGAGATGGGTGGGTCCTGGAAAGGGAGGGAGCCCTGCTTAATGTAAGTTGACACTATAAAGGAGCAGGACTGCAACTCCAAGCTAGAGCCTTGAAACCTTGAAACCTGACAGAACCCAACTACAAGTGTCAGGGTTGGGTTGAGTTGAAAACAACCCAATACTCTCAGGCTTGGGTTGAGTCAGGTAGTCTCTGATAACCGTTTCCTGCCCATGAGATCAGTGCAGTGGCAGTTGTGTGCCTCGTTACTGTTGACCACTGTTACCTCCCTGCGCTGTGTGTGCTGCGAAGTGAATGTGCCAACAAGTCACAGTGCACCTCACTCTGCAGCACACACAATGCAGTTGTGGTATCTGGCAGAAACCAGGCACGCAGCTGCTGATGCCATGGGCAGGAGGGAGCTGAATCTGGATCACAGGCATGATCACAGGGAAGCCCCTGCAGGCTGAGCCCCAATTCTGAGTGGCAGCATTGGTGCTGCCACAGATTTGGGTGGGGGGCGGGGGAGGGGAGGAGAAATGGTCTGGAGATGGGGAAATCAGACTTTCTTCAGGTATGCAGCTCTGGACTGGGAGAGGGAGTGCCTGGCTTGCAGGTTTGGGAGAGTGAGGCTGGGGGTAATTTGCCCTACTGGCTCCACAGAGAAAACAAAGAAATGGAGCCAGGCTGGTGGTTAGACCCTTGCAACTTGACCTGAACCCGACAGGACACAACTACAAGTGTCCGGTTGGGACAAGTATAAAAACAACCCAACATGCTCATGCTTGGTTGGAGTTTGAACTGTCTGTGCTCTGGGCTTTACAATTAGGCCAGAGCAAACCTCTTCTCAAAGCTCCCCGGCCCTGGAAGAAGGGGTGGCTGACTGGAGAGATGGCTTGAGAGCCTTGGTCATCCAGGCCCACTTGGAAAGGGGAAGGGCTGGTACTCCTTCCCCCTCTTCCCACTTTTGGCTTCCTGAAAGTTTAGGACCCTTCTTGTGCGCTGCGGAAACATATTGACTCTTTCTTTGGACTATTATAACTCCCCTTGCAAAGGACAGAGACTCTGAATGGCACAGCCAAAGGGATGTGCCCCAGGGTCCAAGACAGTAGCAGTGCCCATCCTTTACCTATGGGGACACTAAAAGGTGTAGCCTGCTACAAATACTAGAGAATATAGGCGTTGACTTCCCAACCCTGACACTGGGGTAAATTAGAGGGAAATTAAAAGTCCGTACACGAGAGAGACAGAGCACCCAAGCAGAATTGGTCCTGAGCAGTGGTACGAGTCACTGACAGAGAGCCAGAGATAGCAGGCAACCCAGCAACAGCAATTCCAGCAGCAACTGTTGCAACAGTGCACCACTCAACAAGAGCTGCAGACAACCCAACAGCAGCAGCTGCTATGCAAGATGGTGAGCCAGCAGAAAGACTTGCAATAAAACCTGCTGTAACAGCTACTGTTGGAGCTAGTCTGGGCAGCCATGGATCTGATGACTGGGGCCGTGAGCCCAGGGCCAGTGTTTCCATCAGTGCCCTTTGTGGTGCTGTAAACCAGGTGCCAGATCATGCCAAGTCTGTAGGCATCAGCTGATCACTGACAAACTCATAACTGGAAATCAAACCATCTTACCTGTATGTTATTCAAAATAAGTATTAGTCTTTTATCAGAATGTATTTAGTGTTTAGACTCTAATGCATATAACAATTTACAAGCATTTCATAATCTCACTTGTAATGTCTGTATTCCATGCCAAGAAAATATGTAAGTTTTGCTTATAGCTTTGAAAATGTTGGCTCTAAACTTGTGAACCTAGGTATGGGAATCATCACCTCCGCCTGTTCAGGAGGCCTGTCAAAATTAAACTGGCAATTAACGAACATTGCAATACAAAGATTAGTGAATGACCCAGTCACACCTTGGAAATGCTACATTCAAGGGAGCTCATCTCATGGGCTGGAAGGCTTAAAGATAAAATGGGCAAAAGTAAATTTTTCATCTCTTTGCTGTTTGAACTATCACAGGGCTAGAGACACTAAACTAAGGCAGAGATCCCCAGGGATTAGCCTTGGGTCCACCCTGAAAGACATTTTGAATTGAAAGATTACTATGTTTAGGAACCATAGATGGTAACTCATTTGCGTGTATATGCTTGCTTGCTTTAACCTGTAAATAACTCTCATATTTATTTTTCCTGGTTAATAAACCTTTAGTTAGCGTATTAAGGATTGGTTAGAAGCATTGTCTTTGGTGTGAGAACTGAAATATAAACTCATGTGACTGGCTCCCTGGGACTGGAAGTAACCTGGATATTTTGTGATCTTTGGTCCAACTTGCCTGGATGACAAGATAGACTGGAGAGCCTAGGGGACTGTGTTACTGGGTTGGTGAAATCTAATTACAGAGCATAGCACCAGTTTGGAGTGTCTGTCCTGAGGCAGGCACTCAATCATGAGCTACTCCATGAAAATTGCCTAGAAACTGCAGAGATGAGGGCAGAGGACAAAGTGGGGCTAATACGCCAACCCAGCCCGATATGAAGCCCAGGCAGAAGAGAACACACTCTGTTCATCAGGGACAAGTGCCCTCATCTTCAGCATCTCGTGATTTAGAATGACTGACTTTGGATGAGTCACAGCAACAAGCTAGGCAGGGCCTGGACAAAACCTAAAGAGTGTGGTTGGCGCCTTACACCGCTGTGATGAGGGAATAGTGTGAACTTAGATGCCAAACCACTAACAGACAAGGTTGATAGCAGGTGAGAGAATGGGCTCAGACCAAAACGTGGTTGCCTATTCTCATGTGGGCAGCAAGAACACTCCCAAAGAGAGTACCCCTTTATGGAATGTGAGTATCCCAAGGTTTGGACAGTGGAAAGCTGAGTGTGGAAGACCAGACCTGCCAAAGTAATGGTCCCTGTATGGATCAATGGGACAGAAGTGCAAGGTCGGTTGAACTCTGTATGTAGCCAGATCCTGGTGCAGACTCCCTTACCTGGGGCAGAAGGGACCCAGGGGAAATCATCTTCCTACAGTGCATTCACACTCATGTGAAGGCCTATTTCTGCAGATGCCTATGGCTATCTGTAAGATGACATATGGCTCTACCCTCGCTGTTGTCCTATCCTGGGATTAGCAGTACCTGTGGGAAATTATCCATGAGCCAAGAAAATTGGATACAGTGGCTGCTGAACCCAGTTCTAGTACCTGGGGAAGATCCTGGAATGATGGATCTAGCTGAGTTAAGAGAATTAGGCAACCCCCTTTAGGGAAGTTCATGATTCACAGGTCATACATCCAGGTTGTAGACAGGAGTGGTAGCCAGGGGATTGCTGTTGTCAGATTTAGGGAGCTTTGGCTCATGACCCAGATTTTGTCTGGGAGCAAAGAGAAGACTTGGTGCTGAGCAGGGCCTACAACTAAATTGCTGCTGTGAATGACAAGGTGGTAGAACCCCAACATTTGTGGATGTTGCCCCAATTTATACTCTGAGGAGAACTATATCACGTCGAACATGATAAATGCACAGGGAAGAAGGGTTCCTCGATTGTACCACTGGATGCTTCTGCAACTAGTACATGATATCAGTTGTACTGGGCAGGAGAAGACTTGCATAGACTTCTGAAAAGTTAATTCAGTCTACGTTTGATGCATACCTGATACCATGAGCTGTTGGAACATTTAGGGTCTGCCCCAGGTATATCCGTATTTTAGATCTTATATGCGAATATGCATAGGGAGTGTGCAAGTATTTAAGATTTTGTCTGTAGTTAAAAATAAAAACTCTGGGTACAATAAAGAGAGATTCCTCTATAGAATTTTAAGAAGGGCATGACAACTTGGCATACAGTACAAATTCTCTGGGCAGGAGTAAATTTTAGGATTTTTCTACAACTTTACCACAAATATAAAAATCAGACACGATTTTTGTTCTGTTTTCTCTTTCTCTCCACTTTGTGGATTTTAACACTGTTTTACTATTGATGATGGTAAATCACTCCAAAAAAGAAAGTTTTAGAAAATGTATTTGGAAAATGTATTGCTAAATAGTTTCAAATTTCTGTACAGTATTAATGTAAACAAATGGCCAGGTCATCAGTCAGCAATGAGATGCTATTATCATCCTACACCTCAAGTCCTTGTATTTTTATGAAAACACTAATTAAACTAAATTTAATGACAGTCCATATGTAAAAAACAACAAGGAGTCTGGTGGCACCTTAAAGACTAACAGATTTATTTGGGCATAAGCTTTCGGGGGTAAAAACCTCACTTCTTCAGATGTATAGAGTGAAAGTTACAGATGCAGGCATTACATACTGACACATGGAGAGCAGGGAGTTACTTCGCAAGTGGAGAACCAGTGCTGACAGGGCCAATTCAATCAGGGTGGATGTAGTCCACTCCCAACAATAGATGAGGAGGTGTCAATTCCAGGAGAGGAAAAGCTGCTTCTGTAATAAGCCAGCCACTGCAAGTCCCTATTCAAGCCCAGATTAATGGTGTTAAATTTGCAAATGAATTTTAGTTCTGCTGTTTCTCTTTGAAGTCTGTTTCTGAAGTTTTTTTGTTCAATGATTATGACTTTTAAAGAGATTGAAGTGTTCACTTACTGGCTTTTGTATGTTACCATTCCTGATATCCGATTTGTGTCCATTTATTCTTTTGTGGAGGGACTTTCCGGTTTGGCCAATGTACATCTGCCATTGGAAGGAAGCAGCTTTTCCTCTCCCGGAATTGACACCTCCTCATCTATTGTTGGGAGTGGACTACATCCACCCTGATTGAATTGGCCCTGTCAGCACTGGTTCTCCACTTGTGAAGTAACTCCCTGCTCTCCATGTGTCAGTATGTAATGCTTGCATATGTAACTTTCACTCTATGCATCTGAAGAAGTGAGGTTTTTACCCCCAAAAGCTTATGCCCAAATAAATCTGTTAGTTTTTAAGGTGCCACCAGACTCCTTGTTATTTTTGTAGATACAGACTAACACGGCTACCCCCTGATACTTGAGTCCATATGTAACAATGTGGTTTCATTTGTTTGTCTATTTGTTTGTTCTTGTAGAATTTAGAATGGCCTTTGACAGACGGTTTATTATTGAAGTGTTAGCTTTAGGGGCTTTTTAAAGAACATTTAAATTGTCAGTTAAAGGTAGTTTTGTTCCATATCGTGCTTTAACAGAAAAGTACAGGTACATTTTCAATGAGGGTGGGAATACAAAATGAATGCTCAAAATTCTAGGCCAGCCTGGTTCTAAGAATAATATTAAAATATGCCTTGGCTTTTTCATGTCTTGTTCCTGTTCAGACCTCAGACACATTTTTAGACTGTTGGTTTGTTTTCCTCCTCTGATTGATGTTTATGGAAGCAGTTTGAGTTTAACAGGAATCTGAATTCATTTGAACTAAGATTTTTGGTAAGCAGAGGAGTGAACTGTGTTCTCAAAATATTTTTCTGTTTATTGAATCAGTTTAAAAAAACAAAGGCATAACAGATACATTTGATTAGTTTCTGTACACAAGGATAAATAGCTTTCTAACATATTGTCCTCCTTTCAAATAGGTTGTGAAGATGAGAAAAGAGGTGAAGAAGGCCAGAGTTCTTACCATTCGCAGACTCACCAGACACATTGCAAAACTTAAGTTAAAAAAGTTAGTTTTAATATTAATATTCCTTTAATTTTTTTTAATTTTTAATGCTGCATTTATTTTAAATGACTTACATAAATATTGAATAAACTGTGGGGAAAAATGAGTGTCTACATAACATTATTTAACACACTACACATTTGAGGTGTGGGCAGTACATTAACTGGATAGTTAATACTTTTATTAAGAACACTGTTTTTAGAATGGGATTGGTCTTGAACTGTACTTTTATGAATGTGCATTATTAAGTGTGTAAGATGTAGTAAATCTTATTTATAGATTTGTGTCAACATTTTACTTATCTTAATATAGTCTAAGGTAATATGAATCTAAAGACAATTTCCCAAGCAGACTTGAAGTAAAGTTTTCAGAACTGCTTAAGTGACTTTCAGCCCAAGTCTCATTTTCAGAACTGGTTTAAACACTTGACCGAAGTAATTTTTAAAATGAGATTTAGACTAAATCACATAAGCATTTTAGAAAAGTTTATCCTTTTATGTTTTAGAACATCACTGTATTACAGAAAGCTTCAGCAGCTTCCTCAGTGCAAAGTTCAAAGTACTTCTGCAAATTTCAGTGCAAGGAGCACTTTTCAATATGCTTTGAACAAATAAGCACTTTTAATGTTTTTAATCAGTGTTAATGTAATTAATCTTTCACATGGGGCAAAGTGATTTGTGACACTGTTAATACTGGAGACCAATGGAAGACGACAAATCTACTGTTGTGTTTAAAATGTGAAGAATACAGTTGGTTTTTTTTAGACAGTTCACCCACTCTAGCAAATTTTGTAAGGTTTTTGGCAGTATCGTGGCCTCCATTACATATTTAAATTTTGTAATGAACATTTAATTTTATTGTAAATTTTACTCAGCAAAGTACCTCTTGCCATCTAAATTTTCAGGATTCTATCTTCAGCTAGCTCACTTTTTTGTTGTTGTTGTTGTTGTTGTTATTGTTCTTTAATCCCTATCATCTCTTAAGGTTTGATTATTATATCCTATCTAGGGTAATTGAAAACTTAATCATAATGTACTTACACAAATTTTAGAAGGAAACTTTCAGCCTAATAATCATTCTTGGCCTTGATTCATCTCTTATCTAGTTTGAGCAATCTTGACTTAGACTGTGCTAAACAATTTATAATGTTCTCTAGACACTACATTTAATTCAACAGTTCCCATAGAGGATGCAGCAGATTCTTCTGATTTTAAAAAGCAACATTTTGGCAAGGACTTATCAGATATATTACTACTTGCCATCACGTTTTTAGAATTATCATTGTATCTCTTGTGCATGCTAATTTCATCTGTAAAAGCTGGGGATGCATTGATGTTTCTGTGTCTAGTTGGTTGTTCTAAAAATTTACATTTAACATAAAATAGATGTGAACAGTAAAATAAAATTGTTTAGGTTGACTTTTGTGATTTATTTTGCTGCAAATAGTAACTTCCTTGTTGGGAAATGATTGCAAATCAGTGTGTTACCCAGCTAAACACAGTCTTTATCTACAGGGGTTCAGAAGATGTGGTACTAAAGAACCAAAGGCGAGCAGAGAGATTACTAGAAGAAATTCATGCCATGAAGGTAATGTCTTCATATACATATAGTTAATATTTAGTGTCACTTATTTTAGTAACAAAAACCTGGGCCTGTTTTCTTGGAATGTGAAATCATGCATAGGTCTGTTTTGACTGTAAATGTAACAGGGTGGAACATTAAGAATATTTGCATATTCCATTTTTGTTGCTATACCTGTCAAGGTGTTAAACTAATTTGACTGAGACTTGCCAAACTAAACTTGCATCTGTTCAGAAATGCTCCATTGCCTGAAGCTCTCACTGTAACAGTTACAAATATAGGAATTTAAATATTTGTGCTGTTCAGGGTGTAGATCTGTTGAAATTGAAGTTGCAGTGCACTGATGAGACATTGAATCAGATATATTTTCCCCTCTTTAGACAGGGTGTTTGTTAGCATAACTTTCAAGTAATTCATTTCTCTAACACTGAGACATGTAATTAAATGTCTGGTTGTCTGTTTTATAACAGAACTTTAAAACCACATTCAACTAATAATTATCCTAATGACAGGTTGACTCCCCCTTTACTCGATTTCATAAAGTCCTAATTTCAAGTACACTGTATGAAGAAATAAAAATATTTTCAAGGGTCAGCGAGAGCTCACCGGACGCTGCCGGAACCGCGACGCTTTCCAAGAAAGTGTCTTTCGTAAGCTTGATTTAGAACTCTGGAATCTTGGAGCAATTGCATTCTTGTTGCTCCTGTTCATCATTTCCAGAGCAACACTCAAGCATCATCTTTGCATAGAAAAAGTCTAGGGGGGTTGAGCCCCAGTCTGAGGGACTTCTCTCCTCAGCCTGCGTAATGAGTTTTGAATTTCTGCACGGAGACCCTCTGCCTATTCATCTCTCTGGAAATTATCGACATTCAATTGGATTAAAAAATAGCATGCCTTTTTGTACTGATTCTTTCTCCATTTCTGGGATCTGCATCTCATTATTGACCAACAATTAAATAATTTCCGTCTAGCCACTGTTATCCTGAATTTTTTTTCCTTCCCTTTCTGCTGGTGGCATGTGTGACTGGAAGACATCTTAGTGCTTAATTACCTGGGAGATCTGCTGATCAGCGCTGTCTCCATTCAACACAATGAGAGTTGTAAATGCTCAGCCGTTTTCAGGATCAGACCTTTAACATAAGGAAAGGTTCAGTAACTAGGCCTGGAAAGTGAATTTTCCCAAATGTGTTTTCATGGTATGTGTATTATACATGCGTGTTAAAAATTTCTATCCAAATGTACATTTTGTGTGCCCCATTTCTCTGCTTTGCATAACCAAACTAGTTTGGTGGAGGGGGTATTTTAGTTTTTCATTTAATTTTAAGAGAATTAAAGTTGCATGTCAGCATGCAAAAGTTCTAATATGGCCATGTTAGGCCTGAACTTTGTCGTTGTATATGTTAGTAGTTCTTCTTAAACCTTTTCTGTACCTGGACCTCTTCCCCTTCCCCTGCATCCACTCTTCGATCCAGCCAGGACCACCCAACCCCTCTCCCCTCCAATTTAACAACATGGGAAGAGTAGAGTAGTTGCAACACTTTGACACCAGATTATGTGCTAATTTTATTTCTCAGATAATACAATGGCAGACAATGAACTAATTTTACAGCCAGTATACCATGTTGGAGGATAATGTTATCCCATACCTAAAGAACAACAAATATTGTGCCATGTTACAGAGACTTAATTTTTTAAAAAATCATATATAAATAGTCATAGAGGCAAATAATGGTGAATATGTTGAAACCCAAGGATATTTTGCCACTTGTAGATAGGAAGAGCTTTTTTCATTTACAGCAAATTTGTTCATAGAGTAAGTTATATGACTGTGGTTTGGAACAGCATTTGTTATTGATGCTTATGCATCTTGGGGTTTTTTTGGTAATGCAGGAGAATTAAAGGACAAGTAATCGCTTTAAATAACAGTGAAACGTGTTTAGAGTCATTGCATTTCTCAAGCACAGGAATTAGGAATGTGTTTTATGTGGGAGATGACAGTGGTTAAAAATTCCAGCTACGTGGATGCAAGAACTGGGTTAATTGTTTGCAGGAGTTTTCAGAGCTATTGGAATAGAACAGTGTTTTTGGACTCTTCTGACTTCATTTCACCAGAACTGAATAAAACATTTATTTTAACGTTTCTCAAAAGAAGGAAGAAAAAGAAAAGAACAGTATGATCCTTGGTAGCCTTTCCTATAAGCGATTTACTTTATAGAAATAAAAAAATGGCAAACTGGAAAGATAGGTATATTTTTAAAATAGTCTTTGCCTTGTTTGAAGGTATTTTCCAAAAGGATTATGGTTTGACTTTGCAGAGTTTTTTATCCTGTTTTTTAAAAAGTGTAATATTTAATAATCTAGCTTTCTTTACACGCTATACTGTCTAAATGTTAAACTAATCAGAAAATAACCTCTCAATTTTTAAAACTTTTTAACAGAAATTAGTACTTAGTGTCCAATATTTAACATACCTGATAAAAAAAAGTAAAACAATCACATTTGCACATTGTGTGATTTGCATTATTAGCTATTTACTATCATTGATTGACTGTGCCTCTTAAAAAAAAAGAGTGCTTTTTGTTTTTTGTTTTTTTTTAAGACTGATTTTGTTTTCTTATCCCAAACTTATCTGATAGAGAATCTCTGTAGTGGAATTATAAAGGAAGGGTAAAGCCCTCCCCATGATCAATAAAGGGAGATGTGTGGGTTCTACTTGCTGGTAGTGAGCAGCAGTTAACTGGCCAGTTCTACTAACAGAGCAAGAAGATGGCACACAATAGAAATTCAGCCCTTTCAATTTTTTCAAAATATTGTTGGAAGCCAGTGAAGCAATATAATCTCTTTATCTAGTATCCTTCATACACAGTGTGAGAATCCTTTAGGGACTCAATTATAGGCTAAAAAGGAAGGTTTTAAGATGAGATTTAAAGACAGGAAAAAACTTAGGGTGTGTGTGCTCGGCAGAGAAATTAAAGAATGAGTATATGAACAAAGGCAAGGTCAAGAGAGGTATGAGCTGTAGTAATGCTCTGACGGTTATGAATACCAGATTTATAGGTAAAGTTGTTTGAGGGCATAACATGAGACTCCAGGATGATTTTAAGAGCATGAGCCTTGAGAAGAAAATTAAGATCTAAATTTGTGAAAGCCATAGAAGCAAGAGGAAGACCAAAGACAGGGTAGGCCCACTGCTTAGTGAAGAGGGAGAAACAGTAACAGGAAACTTGGAAATGGCGGAGATGCTTAATGACTTCTTTGTTTCGGTCTTCACCGAGAAGTCTGAAGGAATGCCTAACATAGTGAATGCTAATGGGGAGGGGGTAGGTTTAGCAGATAAAATAAAAAAAGAACAAGTTAAAAATCACTTAGAAAAGTTAGATGCCTGCAAGTCACCAGGGCCTGATGAAATGCATCCTAGAATACTCAAGGAGCTAATAGAGGAGGTATCTGAGCCTCTAGCTATTATCTTTGGAAAATCATGGCAGACGGGAGAGATTCCAGAAGACTGGAAAAGGGCAAATATAGTGCCCATCTATAAAAAGGGAAATAAAAACAATCCAGGAAACTACAAACCAGTTAGTTTAACTTCTGTGCCAGGGAAGATAATGGAGCAAGTAATTAAGGAAATCATCTGCAAACACTTGGAAGGTGGTAAGGTGATAGGGAACAGCCAGCATGGATTTGTGAAGAACAAATCATGTCAAACCAATCTGATAGCTTTCTTTGATAGGATAACGAGCCTTGTGGATAAGGGTGAAGCTGTGGATGTGGTATACCTAGACTTTAGTAAGGCATTTGATACAGTCTCGCATGATATTCTTATCGATAAACTAGGCAAATATAATTTAGATGGGGCTACTATAAGGTGGGTGCATAACTGGCTGGATAACCGTACTCAGAGAGTTGTTATTAATGGTTCCCAATCCTGCTGGAAAGGCATAACGAGTGGGGTACCTCAGGGGTCTGTTTTGGGACCGGCTCTGTTCAATATCTTCATCAACGACTTAGATATTGGCATAGAAAGTACGCTTATTAAGTTTGCGGATGATACCAAACTGGGAGGGATTGCAACTGCTTTGGAGGACAGGGTCATAATTCAAAATGATCTGGACAAATTGGAGAAATGGGCTGAGGTAAATAGGATGAAGTTTAACAAAGACAAATGCAAAGTGCTCCACTTAGGAAGGAAAAATCAGTTTCACACTTACAGAATGGGAAGAGACTGTCTAGGAAGGAGTACGTCAGAAAGGGATCTAGGGGTTATAGTGGACCACAAGCTAAATAGGAGTCAACAGTGTGATGCTGTTGCAAAAAAAGCAAACATGATTCTGGGATGTATTAACAGGTGTGTTGTGAGCAAGACACGAGAAGTCATTCTTCCGCTCTACTCTGCTCTGGTTAGGCCTAAGCTGGAGTATTGTGTCCCGTTCTGGGCACCGCATTTTAAAAAAGATGTGGAGAAATTGGAAAGGGTCCAGAGAAGAGCAACAAGAATGATTAAAGGTCTTGAGAACATGACCTATGAAGGAAGGCTGAAAGAATTGGGTTTGTTTAGTTTGGAAAAGAGAAGACTGAGAGGGGACATGATAGCAGTTTTCAGGTATTTAAAAGGGTGTCATAAGGAGGAGGGAGAAAACTTGTTCACCTTAGCCTCTAAGGATAGAACCAGAAGCAATGGGTTTAAACTGCAGCAAGGGAGGTCTACCCTGTTTCCCCGAAAATAAGACAGTGTCTTATATTAATTTTTGCTCCCAAAGATGCGCTAGGTCTTATTTTCAGGGGATGTCTTATTTTTCAATGAAGAAGAATACGGTACACATTGGTGGATGCCTTATTATCGGGGAGGTCTTATTATCGGGGGGATGCCTTATATTACAACGAGAGGCAAAACTGTAAGTAGGCCTTATTTTCGGAGGATGTCTTATTTTCGGGGAAACAGGGTAGGTTGGACATTAGGAAAAAGTTCCTAACTGTCAGGGTGGTTAAACACTGGAATAAATTGCCTAGGGAGGTTGTGGAATCTCCATCTCTGGAGATATTTAAGAGTAGGTTAGATAAATGTCTATCAGGGATGGTCTAGACGGTATTTGGTCCTGCCATGCGGGCAGGGGACTGGACTCGATGACCTCTCGAGGTCCCTTCCAGTCCTAGAATCTATGAATCTTTGAATAGTGCAGTCAATGACATGAGGAAGGAAAGGCCTGGAGGAAAGCTGCAGTTTTTGGAAATCTTCCTTTATAGGAAGATATTATTTATGCAGAGGGTTATTCAAAGTAGGTAGGCAGAGAGAAGATAATGGGAAATAAAGATGGAGTTAGTGGTTTTCCACACAGAAGTGATGTCCAAAGCTGAGGCTAACTATGAGCTAGAGGTTCCAAGGGAAAAGGGGACAAAAAATAAATAATGTGAGGGAAAATGGGAGACTTGTAGACTTTAAACCAAAAGAGTGCTAAACACATTCTCTTCTTGCAATAGAAAGAATGATCAATACCAAAAATCACACTTAGATTCAGTGAAGAAAGAAGTGATCAGAAGCAAGGTTTAGGTCATTAACTCATCTAATATAGGGAAATCTCAGAAGCATTACAAGTCTTGCTCGTTGCATTGTTTTCTTGGGTTTGTTTGGTGTTTTTGTTTTTCTCTATTTTTTTTTAAAGATTTTTTTTTCTAAAAGACTTATAATGTGAATTCTTGTAAAGTAGCTACTTGTTTGTTTGATCCTTTCAGCTTCTGTAGCCTAGGTTTCAGTCAACATCCCACTGTAAATAATTGTATTAGGCAAGAGCAGTGACTAATATTCCTTGTTGCTGTTTTGCTGTATTTTTCTTTTGTCTCACAGCATATGTTTCCAACAAAAATGTGCTATATATTTTGCTTCATATTAGGCATTGCAACATTCATAAAGTTAGTATGAAAGAATATTTTAAAGGCTTTTGAAAGAATAGTGTGAAGATTTAGAGCCAGGATGCTTTCAAAGGTTCATCTATACCTTCAGCTATAGGACGTTAAAAGTGTATTAGAAATTCCTAATATGACATCAATGTGTACAAGTTAAACTGCTTTGAACACCTGTATGGACACAGGCCTTAGGAGAATTAAGTTACAGCGAAGTAAGGCCATTTTACTCCTGAAAGAGAGCATCCATAATGGGATTTAACACACTTTAACTTAATGTACATTGACTTCACATCTTTAGGTGATTTACCTTAACTTTCCTCAGTATCCCTATTCAGTGTTTCTCAAATGTGGCTTTTTGTGCAGCCACAGGCTCCTGGGCGGGGGGGCAAAGCAGCAGCCCTTCCCCAGGGCTGTCAGCAAGGGTTGGGCCTTGCCTCCCTCTGGAACCGCAATCACCGGAGAAGCAGGCAGCCAGTGTAAGTTCCCCACTTTCCTGGGGGCAGTGGGGATTGGACTTCTGGCTTCAGCCCTGGGGTGAGGGGTGTTGGGCTCCGTCCCCCGGCCGCAGGGTTTCAGACTCCGGTTGCAGGGCCATGGACTGCAGCCCCAGTCCCCAGCCATGCAGCATTGGGTGCCGGCCCCACACTCACCCACACACTTCTCCCCCCAACCCCCCCATTGCTCTTGATCCCCACTGTGTTGTCCGGCCCCAGGCGTCAGTCATGCGGGTGCAGGGCTCCAGTCCCCAGGCTCTGGCTTCAGGTCACCACCACCCCATTTCCCTGGCCCCCCGCTGCCTTGCTCAGCCCCCCCCTACATCCTGCCACCATCCCTGATCCCCATTGCTTGCCTCCCTACCCACCTCCCCATGCAGGGCTTAATTTGTGTCCTAGCTTACCAGAGCTGAGTAAATCTGTTGTGAAAAGTGATATTTGTTAATATCATTTTTTTGCTGCCTCCCAGCTAGCTAGCAAGTTTGCTACTATGAAAACTGATATTTACAAACATATAAATATCACTTTTCACAGAAGCAGATTTACTAACTAACTAGTCTTAAAAGCAACCAAAAAAGCAAAAGAAACAATAACAAAAAAGACAAGAACATGCAAAGCACATTTTGTTTTTGTTCTGTTTAGGTCTAGTAAAGAATAGAGACAACTGGATGTTGTTTTTATTTTTGAGTCTGTAAAAAACCCTACATGAATAAATTACTATGATTTGGACATGTATAGAAAAACAAATAAATATGCACATAAAGTTAGTTAAGTATTTTAGGAAAAATTGTCAGTGGCCACCAGCAAGAGTTGGTGGCCACACTTTGAGGCCACCAAAAATTTGTTGAGAACCCTGCATGTAGACAAGCCCTTAGACATTCAAGGGCTGATACATATGATAAATATACAAGGTTGTAGATTTATCTCCCAAAGAACCCCATCATCAGTATCCTGTAAAAGTAGGCTGAATGAAGCAATTGAGATTATATTGAAAGAACAATCCTATATTTGCAGTTTTACAGACAAGATAGCTTAGTACATCTTTTCACTATCAAATTTCTAGGATTCTTCCCTCCCCCCCCCCCCCCCCGAGTTTAACCCATCTTCCCCCGAAACCATTCCTCTCTTCCCTCTCACGTAGAATTCTCCATTTATACAGTTGCTTAAAGTACCTGTATAAGAAGAAAAGTATAGGCAGTATAAGAAGAAAAGCTCAGTGTAAGTGCTAAAGCTCATCTCTCTCATCAACAGAAGTTGGTCCAATAAAAGATATTACCTCACCCACCTTATCTCCCTAATATCATGGGACCAATGTGGCTATAACAGGGGTAGGCAAACCATTGCACGCGTGCTGATTTTCAGCGGCACTCTCACTGCCCGGGTCCTGGCCACCGGTCCAGGAGGCTCTGCATTTTAATTTAATTTTAAATGAAGCTTCTTAAACATTTTAAAAACCTTATTTACTTTACATACAACAATAGTTTAGTTATATATTATAGACTTATAGGAAGAGACCTTCTAAAAACGTTAAAATGTATTACTGGCACGCGAAACCTTAAATCAGAGTGAATAAATGAAGACTCGGCACACCACTTCTGAAAGGTTGCTGATCCCTGGGCTACAACAACACTGCATACACATTTCATAAGGTCCGATAACCTCTTGTTAACTTCCTAAAGTAATAGAGCAGGCTGGATAGGTTAAAAAGGTCAAAAGTTGGTTGCTGTAATCTTACACATCAGTCGCCGTCTATTAATTTCCATTGCTCTACTCCTCTCCAGTCCATCTATCTCAGGGTCTCAAACTGAAATGACCATGAGGGCCACATGAGGACTAATACATTGGCCCGAGGGCCACATTACTGACACCTCCGTCCCCCCACTGCCCTCGGCCCCGCCCCACGCCACCACTTCCATGAGGCCCCACCTCTTCCCACCCCTTCCCTGCCCCCATTCCAACCCCTTCCCCGAAATCCCCACCCCAACTCTGTCCCCTCCCTGTCCCCAGGGGGGGCAGGAGGGGTGTGGGGTGTGGTGGGGGCTCAGGGCAGGGAGTTGGGGTGTGGGGTGGAGGAGGGGTGAGGGGTACAGCAAGGGGATCAGGGCAGTCGGTTGGGGTGCGACGGGGACTCAGGGCAGGGGGTCAGGGTGCAGGAGGTGTGCAGGGTGAGGCGGGGGTTCAGGGCAGGGGATTGGGGTGCAGGGTATGGCAGGGGGTCGGGGTGCAGGGTGCGGCGGGGGCTCAGGATGGGGTCGGGGTGCAGGGTGTGGCAGGGGTCAGGGTGTAGGAGGGGTGCAGGGTGTGGCAGGGGTCAGGGTGTAGGAGGGGTGCAGAGTATGGCAGGGGATTGGGGCACAGGAGGGGTGTGGCATGGGGCTCAGGGCAGTGGGTTGGGATGCAGGAAGGGTGAGCAGGGGGTCGGGGTGCGGGGTGCGGCGGGGGCTCAGGGCAGTGGGTTGGGGTGCAAGTGGAGTGCAGGGTGCGGCAGGGGGTTTGGCTGCAGGAGGGGTTCGGGGGGCAGGGCGTGGCCCGGCACATACGGGGGGCAGGGCAGGCTCCCCGCCCCGCCCCTGCAAGAGGCTGGAAGGGGGGGCGGAGGGGCTGTGTGTTTGTTTCTTGAGGCACCGCCTCCAGCAGCTCCCATTGGACGCGGATCCCTGTTCCCGGCCAATGGGAGTTGCTGGGGGCGCTGCCTCAAGCAAAGCCACGCACAGCCCGTCCGCGTCCCCCCTTCCCCACGTTCCAGCCTTTTCCCGGAGCAGCGTGGGGGCAGGGCAGGCAGGCAGGGAGCCTGGTAAACACTGGCGGAGGGTGGGGGGGGCTGCGAGGGGCCCGCGGGCCGCAGAAAATCACCCCGCGGGCCACAGAAAATCACCCCGCGGGCCACATGTTTGAGACCCCTGATCTATCTCCTAGTTTGTTGCATGCTGCTAAAGAAAGAGCAAGTATCCCTGTTCTCCTATCAAATCCATTTGTCTACCCTTTCCAGGAAGTTACTGTTGTAAAGAATGAAACTCTGATCTTTGTTCCATTCCTCTCCCAACCCCACAGTTTGTGTTCTAAAGACATTACTACAGTCCACACGTGACTGGGCATGTCCAGGGATGTCAGTTTGTTCTCTTTTCCCCCATCGGGGTCTTTCTGAACAGAAAAATCTACAGCATTTTCTTAAAGTGGTACAGCAAGATGTGGCAAGGAGCCACATGCTTAGTCATGATTTTTTCAAGGTCCAGTCAATGTCAATAGCTTTAATTACTTATCTAATGAAGGGTATTGTTCTGTCATTTGAGTGTTTTCCATAGAATTCACCAGTTGCTGAAAATTCAGTTTAATATTTTCTTTTAATTTTGTGATTGTGTAGCTGAGTCTAGATGATGGTCTTTCATGTGGAGTTGTTCAACCCCTACTCCAGGATACAAGGAGTTGCACTGGCAGATGTAGTATTTTGTTGCTTTCGGAAATAAGTTATTCATATCACATGAATATTTTTTCTCATTTTTTACAGATGGTTTATTTTTGTTTTATTGGTAAATTTCAGTTTTAGTTTTTTCCTCTTTTGTTTTTGTTATATTGAAAACAGAACATAATAGTGAAAATTGTCTTTAAACGTAACAAAAGCAAGAAAGAAAACTGAACCTTACCAATAAAAATAGTAACTTCTTAAGTGTGTTTTTTAAAGCTTCCAGACTTGACTTTACTACTGATCTCTGTGACTAGATAACACTGGTCTACAAATTTTGAGAAGTCGTCTGCTTCAGAGATAAAATGTGCTATTTATTATGTATTTTGATTTGCTGAATTCAAATATGACAATTAAAACAACTGGCTACTGTTTCTAAGATATTTAAGTTTTTACATTTTATGTCTATGTATATTGTGTAAATAGTAGAGTTTTAATCATAAATTGTAAACCTAGGTCTTTTCATGTGTTTATGGTTGCTTTACATGATAATATTTCACCTGTCCTGTTTATGTAACACTTTAAAATCAACAAAAGGGTTATATAAATAACATTTATTATGAAACAAAAGGCGAAAAACTATTATGTACATAGTTTAGTCCTATTCAGTGTCTACTCACTTGGCACTGTCCAGCAATAGTCTGCAAGCATTGATGGGCTCCATTTGCCCTGATAGCGTTTCTCCATTGTTGCAATGTCCTGGTGAAATCGCTCGCCGTGCTCGTCGCTCACTGCTCCGCAGTTCAGTGGAAAAAAATCTAGATGAGAGTGCAAAAAATGTATCTTTAGTGACATGTTGCAACCAAGGCTTTTGTATGCCTTGAGGAGGTTTTCCACCAACAACCTGTAGTTGTCTGCCTTGTTGTTGCTGAGAAAATGTATTGCCACTAACTGGAAGGCTTTCCATGTCGTCTTTTCCTTGCCACGCAGTGCATGGTCAAATGCATCATCTCGAAGAAGTTCACGAATCTGAGGACCAACAAAGACACCTTCCTTTATCTTAGCTTCACTTAACTTTGGAAATTTTCCACGGAGGTACTTGAAAGCTGTTTGTGTTTTGTCAATGGCCTTGACAAAGTTCTTCATCAGACCCAGCTTGATGTGTAAGGGTGGTAACAAAATCTTCCTTGATTCAACAAGTGGTGGATGCTGAACACTTTTCCTCCCAGGCTCCAATGACTGTCGGAGTGGCCAACCTTTCTTGAGGTAGTGGGAATCTCTTGCACGACTATCCCATTCGCAGAGAAAACAGCAGTACTTTGTGTATCCAGTCTGCAGACCAAGCAAGAGAGCAACAACCTTCAAATCGCCACAAAGCTGCCACTGATGTTGGTCATAGTTTATGCACCTCAAAAGTTGTTTCATGTTGTCATAGGTTTCCTTCATATGGACTGCATGACCAACTGGAATTGATGGCAAAACATTGCCATTATGCAGTAAAACAGCTTTAAGACTCGTCTTCGATGAATCAATGAACAGTCTCCACTCATCTGGATCGTGAACGACATTGAGGGCTGCCATCACACCATCGATGTTGTTGCAGGCTACAAGATCACCTTCCATGAAGAAGAATGGGACAAGATCCTTTTGACGGTCACAGAACATGGAAACCCTACCATCACCTGCCAGGAGATTCCACTGCTGTAGTCTGGAGCCCAACAGCTCTGCCTTACTCTTGGGTAGTTCCAAATCCCTGACAAGGTCATTCAGTTCACCTTGTGTTATGAGGTGTGGTTCAGAGGGGGAGGAGGAGGATGGGAGAAAATGTGGGTCCTGTGACATTGATGGTTCAGGACCAGAAGTTTCATCCTCTTCCTCTTCCTCATCTGACTCAAGTGAGAATGATTCTGGTGCATCAGGAACCGGCAGTCCTTCTCCGTGGGGTACTGGGCGTATAGTTGATGGAATGTTTGGATAATGCACAGTCCACTTTTTCTTCTTTGACACACCTTTCCCAACTGGAGGCACCATGCAGAAGTAACAATTGCTGGTATGATCTGTTGGCTCTCTCCAAATCATTGGCACCGCAAAAGGCATAGTCTTCCTTTTCCTGTTCAACCACTGGCGAAGATTTGTTGCGCAAGTGTTGCAGCATATGCATGGGGCCCACCTCTTGTCCTGATCTCCAATTTTGCAGCCAAAATAAAGGTGATAGGCTTTCTTAACTATAGTGCTTATTCTGCACTTTTGTGATGCAAAAGTCACTTCACCACAAACATAGCAGAAGTTATCTGCACTGTTCACACAAGTATGAGGCATCTCTGCTCACTTTGGCTAAACAGAAATGTGTCCCTTTGCAAAATCAAATCGTGACAAATAAGAGAGCACGACACTGTATGATTTCTAGATATAGGGCAATTTATTCAGCAGAGTGATGTAAGCTTCGTTATGATTGCATCATCCGTGACTTCTAGGAATAACATGATGCAATTCATATCATGTATGTCGCAATACCTGCTTCAGATTGCATCATTCATTGTTTTGCCTAAAAAGCAAGTACTGTCCAAACTCAGTCATAGATGTATTCCTAGATCCAGTCAAAGATGTATTTTAGTCATTTCTGGTTTAAATTGAGATCCCTTCCCTTTGTAACTCACTTATCCTTCGCCATTCCCAAGTCAAGGGTCGTATATACTGACCCAATAGCATATCTTGAAAACTAGAGTCAATCAACAATTTTAAGCATCATTTTCGTTCTCAGTAACCCAGAATTAGTAAAGTTTGAGTACATTTATTTCAGAAGCATTTTGGCTGTAGAGCAGTGTAATTGGTGTATGCTATGCTATACCTACCCCTTCCAGTGTTCATGCTTCAATGTCACTTTTCTACATATCTGAAACTAACTGCTACTATGTGATCCTAACTGTATTACATTAGTACATAAGAATTTCTGAGCTATTGGGCACATGGGCCAAAACTAACATTGCCATGGATAATACAACTTGCTGTTTAAGAACTCTGTTTTCATATACCTCACCATGTGCTCCCATTAAGAAATCCTTCAGATTTCTTGGCTGATCAATATGTGTGTAGTTTTCCTTTAAGGCTAAAATATGTCATATTTGAAAAAACATGGGTATGGTTGACCAAAGGTGGGAATGCTAATAAAACATGAAGCTTAATAGGAGGAGGAAAAATACCCAATGTCTGCACTGATTTCCGTTTAAATAAAATATTCTTGGAACCAGTTATTCAGTTTACTCAATATTGGTTAAAGTTTTGTCTTGGAATGGGATCTGCATACCCTCTGGGTTGTCTAATTTTACTGTAGCTAGTAAAAGTACCTCTTTAACTTCCTGATTCTAATGTGCTAACCTAAAACAGGTTCCCCTCAGCTCTAATGTCCAGAAATGGCCAAAGAAATATTTAACTTCAGTATTTTTCTTTTTATAAACGTTGATGTCAGGGAGCCTTGATTACCACTTTGCCTGTGTAGTGTAATAGGTTGCATTACAGCTGCTCCTCCCTCTCCCCCCCCAGCTCCCAAGAGCTCAAAAATGAGCTACTGTGCAATACGTGGGCAAACTTAACAGCATAAATCTTTCGGTTTATTTTGCACCAGCTCTCTTTATTCAAACAACATCTTAGAAATGTATGGCTTATTTTGTTTGTTTTTCAGTAATTGCGCTGGCTGTTTTTGCTGACTCCTTTTAAGGGTTCTCCCTGCCTTTCTCTTTCTGGAGTTATTCAGTTATATCAACTGCACAAACAAAAAGTGCAAAGAATGTTAAATTTACACACACGCACGCAGTGGCGCTTATACAAATATGAACTGCCAGGGGATGAGTTCATGGCCTGGAGTGAACAATAGTTCATTTTCATCATTGTTTTTCAGTTGTGAAGATGGGGATAGGATTTTGACAACCACCTAGACAACAATTCTATTCACTTTAGAGGCACTTGTCGTCATCTTACTCTCACAACTCTGTGGCAGCAAGTGCGTATTTTGTTCCTTCACGCCTCCACTGGGAAACAACATCAGTTCTTATGTGAATGGCAATAAAGGTATCAAGAGTCTGATTTTGCACACCAGAAGTGTGCAGTAAAAGGAGATGAGTAAGATGGAGAGCTGGGATGCCTCATTCTATACAATGAACATGATTGCACAGCTGCATAACTACTGCTAGTTGGACTCAGGAATATGGTCCAAGAAAGGAGCATGCAGCAAGCTGAGGACAGCACTTAAGCCTATCTCCTCTGCAAAACCCTTTTTCCACCACCTGTCTCTTTGCACTCTGTGCTGGCACACAGAGGTCTGGAGATTTACCTCCACTTTGAATAACTGTGCCTAGTATTGAACATAATTTTCACCCATGTACAGTTTCCCTTCATGTGTGCGTATCCTGCAGGACACCTACTTCCCCGGAGGTACAGATTTCATTCTTCCTTTTTTTTCTTTTTCATGGAATCAGTTGAATGTCTGATTTGCTCAAGCTTAGCAGGGAAGGTGTCTATGAGGAATGATACACTCACAAGTATTTTGTCTGCAGTGTCCAGGTTGCAGATACTATACCTGTGATAGAATGCTTAAAATAAAAACAAAACCTTATTGCAGGGGTAGTCAATTTATTTTTTGTTAAGGTCCAAATTTCTTGATTAAGGTATAGTCAATGTCCACCCAGCTCCCCTCTCCTAACCCCCTGATTGCCCTGCTCTCCTCCCCCACCCCCCACTCGCCTGCCAGCTCCCTGTTTGCCCCACCCAGAGAGTACGGTGACTTTATTTCCCTAAACTGAAAATGGGACTGTAGTGAGGCGGCCTGGCTCCCAGTCGCCCCTGCGAGGGACGAGCCAGAACAGCCGCCTGAGTGGGCGGAGTCACCGCTGTCTATCCCCACCCCCCGGAAGTCAAGGGGGGGACAGGAAGTATAAAGGCGCGGCCCCAGCGCTCAGTTGGACGCCGGCCGCGGGAGAGGACAGATGCAGGTACCCGAGCTCCTGAGCAGGACTGGCCGAGCCCGGTGTCCCGAGGAGGACTGGCCGAGCTTGCCCCGAGCCCGGTGTCCCGAGGAGGACTGGCCGAGCTTCCCCTCGCCGAGGGTCCGGAGGAGCCGCCCAACCTACCCAGCGCTCGGTGCCCTGAGGAACCCATGGTCTGGGACACGGTGGAGGAGACTGAGGACATGCAGGTACCCATGGAGGGGGAGATTGGAAGTGGCCCGGGGATAACGGACCCCGAGCCCATGTCAGTGTGTTGCGGTCAGGATCCCCGCTGACCCAGCAGCAGACGGACTGCTGCTGTTAAGGCCCTGGGCTGGGACACAGTGGAGTGGGTGGGCCTGTGTCCCCCCTGCCACCCCACCCCAGGTGGCAGTCTCTCCTCCACCCCTACCCTCACGCCAATGCTCAGCCCCTGCCTCAGGGCCTGAGCCCCTGAAGTACTGTTTGTTTGCTCAGCCCCTGCGTCGACTTAGGGCTTGGAGTTGCCAGACTGAACAGTTTCCCGGCCTCGTGACGTGAGGCGGCCTGGCTCCCGGTCGCCCCTGCGAGGGACGAGCCCCACCCCGGACGTCTACAGGGACACACGGGGCTGGCCTGAGCCTCTTGGCGTTGTCGCTCGTCCCTTCCCCCAATTGAACCAAGTGACAGAGATGGGGCAGAGGGGGAGAGGGATGGGTATGGGCAGGGATCTGGGCAGCAAAGCAGGTTGTGAATGTGAGTACTTTTGAGCTCAGAGCCAGGAGGTAAAACTATTGGACTTTGATCCAACTAGTAGTGTGATGCCCTTTTGGGAGCTGGGATAGCAGAGGGGCAGGAAGGCATGCTCCAGATAGCAGGAGAGACTAAGGAGCCTCCAGGTAGCAGCTCTGGGGACATCAGGCTGGATGTGACAGAAGTGGGTGACTGGAGGCCGACTGGGGAGGGAAAGCTGGAGAGGACTCCGGGGACTGTCCCCCAAGGACAGAGGGTGAGGGGGATGTGAGGCCAGGGTGGGGGCTCCTGGGACTGCTTGGGGGTAGAGGACACGGGGGAGGGGGAGAGGCGTGCTTTGGGGACCGCTCATGGGCGATGGGTACGAGACCAGGATTTGGGGGGCACTCTGGGGACTACTCTGGGGCAGGGGGCACGAGGCTTAGGTGGGAGCGCTTCAGGGACTGCTCAGAACATGAGCACTGCTCTACGTGGCTCCAGCCTGAGCTCAGCTTAGCTTCAGCCCGTGCGCAGAAGCAACACGTAGCTGTGGGTAGTGTGTGTGTGGGGTGCAAATAAAGGTTCTTGGGGATCATGTGCCCCCCAATTTCTCGGCATGCCCAGAAGTGAGGAGGCAGTACTCCCCCTGGCAGCGGCATTCTCCATGTGTCTGTGCAGCGCAGGAAGGGAGAAAGCAGCAGGGCGGCTGGCTGAGCTTCTCTTCCCCGCCACCCACCACTACATGGGGCTGCTTTGCCTCTCACCTGCAGATGGTCTGCAAAGCAGGGAGCAGTACTGGGTCTCCAGCAGCAGGGAAGGTGAAGCAGCCCAATGGAGGTAGGGAGGAAGGCACTTAACCAGCTACCCTGGTCCCGTCCCACACTGCACGGACACATGGAGAGTGCAGCTGCCGGGGGGAATGCTGCCTCCTCACTTCTGGGCATACTCTCCTGAGACATCTGGAGCAATGGGCCGGGGGAGCACGTGACCCGGCTGTCCCGCCCACGCATCTCCTCTGCCCCTGTGATCCACTGGGCTGGCGGTCCAGATTCGGATTGCAGTCTGCCTATTGACTACCCCTGCCTTATTGTTAGCCAAACTTAAGGGGAGGGGGGAGAGACTGGATTTTGGATGAAAAACCTTTCTTTAATGCACTAAGTTTGGGGGGGGGGGCTAAAATAGCTTTCATTGTCTGTATCATTTTCATGGAGAACATCAGTCATGATTTTGCACCAAAATTTGTTGAATGGTTAATATACACACAATGTTGCTTTAGAGTGCGTCAAAGCCTATGGCCCATATTTCTTAAATGTGACCGTTAATACCACCACCTTCATCTTGTAGCCTTCCCTGTTGACAAGAGAATTGAATAGAAAAAAATAGTTGTCTCTCTTCCTTATGCCTACTAGACTGTTAAGGTGATAAAGTGAAACAGATCAGAGGCAGCTTTTTGCTGAATTTATGGCAATGTCAGAAAAGTAGGCTAAATAACAGAGATTGTTGACAATCTTCATTTTAAAAAAGTTTTGCAGATAAAATTACTCCTTCCCAAGTCTTGCATAAGTATTTTTCTTACTATTCTATTTTTCATAGGGATGTAAAAGAGGTTGTTTTCACTTTTTAAAAAATATGGGTTACAGATGAAACTCCAATTCCCTTCTGTCTTGCATAAGTGAACGTATTACTACTCCTGGTTTCATAGAGATGTAGTCTGTCTGGTAGGACAAAAAAAATGATATCCATCTTCTGTCTAATTTAGTCTAAAATTGAGCAAGGGCAGTTAGCAAAACACAAGACTTTTTAATGTCTATGCCAAGTCATTGTACCAAGACTTATTTGTGTGTTCTTTTTCCTCAAAATTAACATTTAATCTGTGTATTTTCTATGTTCTGGTTTATTTCCTCATTGACATCTATTATTTATTTTTAATACTATAGGAATTTAGTAATGATCTGGGGATATCACACTTACTCAGGCCTTTGAAAAGTTTTTATGCTAGATTTTATGATGAGCCCTGATGAAAAATCTGAATGTAACAAGAGAATTTTTATCACTGGCAGTGTGTTTCATACAGGACTTTTTTGCACTGCAGAGTTAACTCAGGTTGCAACTTGAGTGTTGCCCCTAACTCAAATCCTGTCCACACTCTCACATCCTTAACTCAAGTGTGTGGTGTTCTTAACTCAAGTTGGCTGACCTATCTGGGGGTTAAAGCCTGAGTTAGCACAACTTGTCAACTACTATAACAACCACTCTGCAGTATGGACTCAAGCTAGCTGTGCTCAAGTTCCACTAGTTCCCACAATTCTCCCCCATTTGCCCAGAAAACAGAGAAGTTTTCCCACATTTCACCAGGAAAGAACTTGGAGCAACTCAGCTCACTGCAGTGCAAGGAACCCTGGGATATGCCCCCAGAAGTCTTTGTGCTTTTCTAGATTGATTTAGTGCATGGCAAGCTGGTGTGTAAATCCATAGCACACTAGCTTGCAACAGACTGTGGACCTGGCTTCCATGCACTAAAAGTTCCGTAGTGCGCTTTCAACTATTTCTGTTTTCAAACAGCAGTCAGTCAGAGGGCACTAGGGAACTTTTAGTGCGCAGTAGCAGGGTCTGCTCTAAATGCTTGTATTATCATCTGCTTTAGATTGGTGATGTTATAATGTGGCCTTCTCTGTTGTTCAGGTATCTTGGTTCCTATTTTTATTCTCAATTTAGCTGCCGCTGATGACTGGTCAATTCCCACATCTGCCTTGTTTTGGTCTGTACATCTTCTAAAGTTACTTTCCATTTGTACTGAATTGTAATGTGGTTAGTTTGGTAAACAAAAGTTTAGAATTGCATGAGCAAATAGATACCAGGTGCTTGAAGATGAAACGGTAGTGAGCAAATGAAAACAGGTAAAGGAAACTCACTAAAACACTAAATTAAGTGCTCAGATTCAGCAAGAAACAACACAATGAATGGTTATTGAGAATATGTGCCAGAAAATAGAAGAAAGATGCAAAATTGAACTGAAAATAAATGAACCAAGAAAATGCGCGCACACAGCAGCTCCTGGAAGAATGTGTCATAAAGAACAAAGAAGCCAAAAAGAGTGCTAGGAAAGACAAATGAGACTTTGTAGACAAAATAGAAACAGAAGCACAGACTGCTGAAGCATGAAATTATATGAAGACACTGAACAAAATCATTAGATTGTTTGTTTGTTTTCCTGACAACTAATACCAACTGACCAGTTTAAGTCAACAAGGGCAAATTAAAAAGGAAAACTTCAGAACAGTTAAATAGATGGAGGCAGTACTTTAGTCAACTACTGAATGGCAAGCCGCTGGCCAATCTCCCAAATATGGAGGAAGAAGGTGTGGACATTGAACTAGAAGACCAATCACCAAAGTAGAAGTAGAGAGGGCAGCCGGTTAACAATGAAAAGACACTAGATCCAGATAACATTCCAATGGAGATTCTTAAGGCAGACTTGAAGAACACAGTAGACATTTTAATAGGCCTTTTACAAAAGGTATGAGAAGAAGAAAGTACCAGGTGAGTGGGAAAATAATATTATAGCGCAGCTGCCAATGGAAGGAGATCTCAGTGTAAAAACTGGAGAGGCATTCTGTTACTGTCTATCCCAAATAAGATACTTATGTGTATCATTCCAGACAGAATGAAGATGGACAGTAGATTCAAGATTGACAAAAACAGGCAGGTGTCAGACAGGAGAAATTGTGTAAATCAAATAGTAACTCTACATATCATAGAACTGTTGATCAAATGGCAGTCACTATTGAATTTTAGAGATTTCCAAAAAGCCAGTGGTAGGGTAGATAGAACAGTTTATGGACATTGTTACTATGGAATTCCTCTGAAATCTGTGTACCTCATTCAGAGCTTCTATGAAAATGTGACATACCAAGTAATACATAACAGTAAACTGACTAAGCCATTCAGGGTTACTGAAGGTGCCAGAGAAGCGTGTCTTTCCAGTGTTGGTTTAGCTGTGTTGGTCCCAGGATATGAGACACAAGATGGATGAGGTACTATTTTTTTTTTTATTAGGCCAACTTCTGTTGGTGAGAAACACAAGCTTTTGAGCTCCACAGAGCCCTTCTTTAAGCCAGACCTGAAGAAGAGCTCTGTGTAACTCAAAAGCTTGTCTGATTCACCAACAGAAGTTGGTCCAATTAAAAAAAATATTACCTCACCCACCTTGTGTCTCAAGGATGTCTTATGTCACCCATGATCTTTTTACTGGTAGTGGATTGGGTGATGAAAGAGACCAAAGAACAACCAAGGGATATACAAAGGGCTTTCACACAAGTTGGAGAATCTTGAGTTTGCAGGGAACATCAACTTGCTATCCCATTCCCATGGAGAGGTGCAAGCCGAAACAAATGATCTCCACATCTATGCACAATTAGTAGGGCTGAAAATCAACATATAGAAAATGAAAAGCACGAGAATCAAAACAACAAGAAACAAAAAACACTTTTTGGACTGACATAAAAGCGGTTCAATATTTCACATATGTTGGCAGCATTGTAAGTACAACAGGTGGAATAGGTGAAGACATTAAAGCCAGAATGCTAAAAGCCAGTCATGCCTTTATAATGCTAAAGCTGGTCTGGAGAAACCAAAACCTTGCACTCTAAACTTAACTTTGAATATTTAACACCATTGTATAGTCAGTCTCACTGAAACTTGGAGACTTAAGATCTTGTTGTCTATACTTCTAGTTTTCGTAAACTGTCTTAGATAAATCTTCAGTGTCAGAGGCCCAGAAAAAAATCACAAGGAACTCAGGAGGAGGACAGCACTGAAATAGAAAATTACGAAACAAAAATGGAGATGGCTAGCACGTACATGGAGAAAAACCCGAACAACAACCAGACAGGCATTGGACAGGAACTCCCAGGGCAAAAGATGACAAGGTAGACCCAGGATAACATGGAAATGCTCAATAGAAGAATAACTGAATTATCACAATGACATGGGAGGAAGCTAAGTCTGAAGCGGGAGAGTGGCAAAGATGGAAACCAGTTGTTAAGGCACTATGTTCCTTATGGAATAGAGAAGTATGAGGGAGAGAGCAGAGTCCACATGATCAGTTAGTGCGTGGCAGGCTAATGCGCTGTAGATTTACCCTCCGCCTCGCTTGCTGTGTACTACTTCTCCATCTGGACATGCCCTTAGTGCCACACATGGACTGCAGTACCATTGTGGATGCAGTAGCCGGGGTGTTGCTTTGCAGCATGACTGCTCTCACTCAAGCTAGGCTAACTTGAGAATAAATAACTCAAGATAACTCTTCAGTGAAGACATTTCCTCTGTATCTTGTTCTGAGATTGATTCAGTGCCAGCCCCAAGAAGCTTGATATCTAGTTAAGCTTTTGATTCCCAGCCTTTTGGTTCAGACCACTAATGAGACAGCTTTTTCTTCTAATGGATGCAGCATGCTTCCTCACCAACTGATGGATACTTCTAGAGAGTAAAATAGGATTTGTTTATGCTCTACACTATGTAGAAATGTGTCGTACACCATTTGGTCCCCCTAACGCTTGTTAGTAAAACACATTACGACCACACATGAAAAAAAGGTTGAGAGAGAAGAATTTTTGGGGAGGTTTTCAAAGGCACAAGGGGCAGTCAGGTGTCTTTATTCCTTGAAAAGTTTTCCCATAAAGTTTAGTTTGCAGTCTCTATCCTGATAGTCACAGCCTTCCATTGGATTGGTCTGAGAGACTGCCATCAATGGCAACTATGCTCCACTAAACTAATTAAGGTATTTATTCTGTTGGCTCAGGAGGAAGGAAAGGAGTGTGATGTTCCTTACTGTTTTTAATATCTGGAAGGCTCTCAGATGCTATGCTAATAAAAAAAAATTACCCAACTCTCAAGTAGCACTTTTCATCAGCAGATCTCCAAGCACTTTAAAAAAACAGGTCAGTATCATTTTACAGATGGGGAAGCTCAGGCACAGAGAAGTGACTTAGCCAAGCTCACCAAATAGGTGAGTGGCAGAACTAGGAATACAATCCAGGTCTCCTGAGTCTGACCAGTACTTTATCCACTAGGCAATAGTGCCTCATTTGGGTGGGGGCTGGATGCATAATGACTTAAGGTATAACAAAAAGGAAATGATTAAAAAGCAGTTTTAAATGCATCCTGTTAACTCTGACTCTTGTTCAGATTTTGACGTTTAATTATCAGTGCTTGATAAGTTTTTGGATTCGGGTAAGTATCTGGAAGCCTGGGTACTTGTCTGAACATATGGACTCCTTTCAGTCCTCCATGCCACAGAAATTACAGAATTAGAGTGGGCTCAGAGATAGGCGATGAGTATGATAGAGAATTGAGAACCTAATATGAAGAGAGATTGAAAACCCTGGATTATTTACTTTAGAACACAGACAAATAAGAGGATATGATAAACGTGTATATAATAATGAAAGGTATAGGAAGATAAATCAATAGCTTCTGTTGTTCCTATCTGAAAAGTCAAGAAAAAGGGACAATTCAATGAAATCAAAAGGTGGCAAATTAAAAACTGATAAAATGAGATCCTTTCTAACACTTTTCATAATTGGACTGTGGAACTCATTCCCATAGAACATTGTTGAGGCCAAGGATTTAGCAAGATTCAGAAAGAGGTTGGACATGTGTATATGGCTAGCAAGAATATCTACGGTTGTCATAATTACAGAAAAAAAAATCTGGAAGGGATATGAAAGTCTATGTTTCAGGGTTTAAGCCAATCTCTAACAATTAGAGATCAGGATAAGACCTACTATGGGGGGCAGGTATCCTACATCTGCCTACTTTGGTGGTGGTAAACCTTTCTGTGGAGCAGCAAGCAGCTTGTACTGGTCATTGTCAGAGACAGGATGCTGGTCTAGCTGGACATCAGATTTGATCCAGTATGGCAGCTCCTATATATAAATCCTATATGTCAGTGTTTTCCAAAGTGTGTTGTGCACCTCTCTGGGCAAATGCCTAGGATCAGTAGGGGAGCGGACAGGCCTCTCAATTGTTCATAGAAAGCTTTTATTTTATATATAAAACTAACTTGTAGGTGGAGAGAACCTTCAAAGCATGAAGCGACTGTTACAGATCATGGAATCATCTAATCTAGCCCCCTGCTCTGAGGCAGGACCAACTAAACCTAGACCGTCCCTGACAGGTGTTTGTGTAGCCTGTTCTTAAAAAATCTCCAATCAGTGGTGTCTGCCTCAGTCTGCAGAGCACCTGAAACAGTAATTTTGATAGGCGTGAACTGCTCCATTCATCTCAATAGGGAGTTAACTCAGGCTTTGGCTACACTGGCTCTGTAGAATGCTGCAACTTGCTGCGCTCACGGGTGTGAAAAAACACCCCCCCTGAGTGCAGCAAGTACAGCTCTGTAAAGCGCCAGTGTAATCAGTGCCTGCAGCGCTGCATGCTCGCTTGCAGCGCTGCAAACTACTCCCCCCGGAGAGGTGGAGTACATACAGCGCTGCGAGAGCTCTCACAACGCTGGCGGCGCGACTACACTCGCGCTTCACAGCACTGTCGTGGCAGCACTGTGAAGTCCCGAGTGTAGCCAAGCCCTCAGACGCCAGTTACATTTTAAAAATCACTCCTCGTCATCGGCAATCCCTCAGTTTAAGGATACTCTCTACCACAGGTTTACATATAGGTTCTGAAATGACTCAAGAGTCCGATCCTGGAACTAAAAAATCCACATGCAGTAGGTACAGACATTTCCTGGCAGATCTGCCTGCTGGAAGAAAGTTCGTTCTTTTTCTTTCCTTCTTGATTTTCAGCTTTGAGGGCAAGGCACTTCTCCACAAAGTGGGACACTGTCTGATGGAGGATATGGAGCCATTGAGGTTGGTTGGTGGCTTGTGATCCATATCAGTTTTCTTCGGATACGTTTTCAATGTGTAGCATTTCCTCTGACCAACATGGGATCTCAGACCATGGGTGAGCTGAGAGTAGTGGACTTGTTTTGGGAGGCGAGACTCTGGCATCCGGACACAATGTCCAACCTAGCAGAGTTGGTGCATGAGGATCATTGCTTCAATGCTGGTGACATTGGCTTCAGTGAGGATGCTGGCGTTAGTGCAGTAATTTTCCCACTTGCTGCAAAGGATCTTCTGGAGGCATCGTTGGTGGTACCTCTCCAGACTCTTGAGATGCTGTTGATAGGTCACCCATAAAAGAGTGTAAGAAAATGAGACGCATAAGACCACCTGGAGACACCCTCGCTCCAGGCATTGGCACCTTTGAATATGTTATTGTTAGAGCTTGAGATCAGAAGGATGTCCACATCATGAAGGTCATGCATGGAACCGATGACTGTTTAAAGGTCACTATTCCACTGCTAAAAGCACATAGGGAGTGGAAGTAGATGATGATCTTAAAGCAGGGATGATCTGAGGATCTGTGGATGGGCATTAGTGGCCACACTCCTTTTATCAATCACTTACTGTGGTCTGGAGTAGAAGGCTGAAACTGTTGCTATGTAGGAAAGAAGGAGGCTGCTGTCCTGCCTCTGCTTCTCCCTTGTAGTGTCCCACACCAGCAGTGAGCAGAGTGGCTAAGGCAAGGAAGAGAGGAAAGAGCAGATAACCACAGGCCTGCTGCCAGCAGGGCACAATGTCCCTCTCTGGCAGGTGACCATATTTTTCTCACTAATTTTTTCAAAAACAAATAGTTCATCTGGCAACCTATGACATTGGCAGGGATTGCAAACACTAGGACTGTAATCCAAAACCGAGGATAGTCCCATCTAAAAAAGTATGTTAACCCTGAAGTAATGTGGTGGTGACTTCAACTGTTAGAAAAGTGTTTTGTGTAACAAATTGCAAATAGTAAAATTACAGATTGCACTAGTTCATGTGACTACTGACATTCAAAACCAAAAGTTGCTTAGGGAAAAAACATTCAAATGTTATAATTTTGGCTTTATCATACTTGCCGTACTGAATAATGCCATGAGCTTGGTATTTCCTTTTGGGTAACATTTTTTAATGTTTAACTGTGTAGTTTACTAAATACTTTCATAGAATGGTTATGAAAGAACTATACCTACTACTTTTGAAATTGCTACAGAATTACAAACTTGCTAACGCTGTTTGAATGTTAGGGTGAAGACAGTAAACTTTTCTTTGCAAATGTGGCCACTGAGTCAGAGGTGAACCTCCAGAATTAAACAATTCATTAAATAAAATGCCAAGTTCATAATGTTCGTCTTTTTAGAATGATGTAATTGCTGGCATTTGACTTGCATACCTCTTGAAATATTAAATTAGTTTATAAACGTGGCAGAGGAGAGCAGCCTATACTTGCCAAATAAAGCTTGGGTATTTTACATCAGCTTAAGCAGCTAGCCACTTTAACTCTTTTGTGCTCTTAAAAGGTATTTATTTTGTGATTTAAGCAATGAATAGGTTTCTCAGGGTTACATGTTCATATTTTCAGGGCTAGCAAACATTTTTCTAGATATAGAACTTTTTACTAGAATCATTCATTAGTGTAAAGTGATTTTAGGTTTAGAAATCTTAAGGTTAAAGGTTCAGACTTTAGGATAAGAAATTTTAGCTATTTGGGAGTGTGTGCATTCCTGGAATAAAATTTAAATTAACATTTTGTAGTTTTACCTTTCAAAATAAAGGGATGAAATCATTAGTGTTTTACATTCTCTAAAAAACATTCTTTATACAAAGAATACATATAAAACTTCTTAATGTAAAGCTTAATTTCAATAAAATTAAGATTGAGTTTGACATTGAATTTCACTTGGATCTAAACTGAGACAGCACTGTATGTAGACATTTAGTAATGTTTAAAATTGCTGCCAGCAAAAACCTGACACAAATATAGTTCACAAAAGAACAATCCCTAAACAAACTCAACTTGAAGTATTTTCTTACATTCCCAATGGTAAACTGTAACTTGGGACTGCTTTTTTTTAAAGGTAAATAACATTAGAGTACCATCAAAATCAAATGACGCACTGGTTGTTGTATAGCTTTAGAATTTTTTTAGTTCCTATTCACTTCTATTGATCATTTTCATTTGCTGACTTTCTGCACTGCTTTTTTATTGTAATATGCATTTTGAATAGGTATTGCTACTTTTGTTTATATCTGATAAATTCAGATTATTAAGAATAAACAAACATGCTCAGTTTTGTTGAAAGAGCTTCAAGCTTTTTATGTTTTGAAAAGTTGTGTGCTAAAATTAAAGGTGGTACAAATAATATAAATCCCTTGAAAATTAAAAAATTCATAATGGGAATGTGGATGAAGTTGCATAAATTAAACAATACACCATATTGTCTTTGGTATATTGTTTTAAAAAAATGTTTTGTAACTGCAGAAACTTTTCTTTTGTGATTAAATCCTTCCTCTTGGCAATATATAATATACATTTTGATAACTGAAGAATGCTATAATTAATTCACAAAATCATAATGTTAAGCCTCAATGATATGGGAGTTTACTTAAATTACAATTTATTTCACATAATTTGAACACATTTTCTCTGATTACTGCTGTTCCTACTTGGTAAAACCCTTATTTTCATTATATGATAGTATGGAACTTCCAGCGCAAGCTATTATGTCAGATGGCTTGGAAACATTTTTTATATGTTCGCTAGACCGACAAAGCAAAAAAAGCCAATGAGGTCTTTTTGTGGTGTTTCTCCAGTAGTTGTCTGTCCTCCATTGTGTAGGTTTAATGAGTAGAAGCAGTGTGGCATTAAGGCAGGGGTTGTCAATTATTTTTTGTCAAAGTCCATATTTCTTGGTCAAGATATTCCAGAGAAGAAGAAAATTTTAAAAACCCAATAAGTAGATAAGATTTTGGAGTCCATTCAAAAGCGTCTGGCAGTCTAGATTTGGCCCATAGTCTGCCTATTGACTACCCCTGCCTTAGGGATAGGACACTGCACTTCAACTCAGGAGATCTGTGTTCTGTTCCTGGCTTTTCCACTGACCTGCTGTGCAACATTGGGCAAATCACTTCTCCTATGTGCCTGTCTTCCCATATATAACTTGGTGGGGATGATATTTTGTAAAGGGCTGGAGATCTGCTGTTGAAAAGTGGTATAAAAGTGTGTTGTTGATGTTATGGGCTCTTCAATCTAGCAGGCAAAGGTATAATGTGTACATTTTTAACAGTGAGGGTAATTAACCATTGGAACAATTCACTAATGGTCATGGTGGATTATCCTTCACTGGCAATTTTCAAATCAAGATTGGTAGGGCCTAGGAGCCCCCAGTCATGGCTCAGGAACCCATTGTGCTAGACACTTCAAATACTATAAGAGCTCCTGCCTAATAATTTAGTAAAGATGATGCAATGTCCCCAAATACTAATGAAGACCTTCACACCTCACTGTGCACAGAACAAGTCTTCAGTGCCTTAAATAAATAAATAAAACTTTAACTTCAGGAGCTACCTGAACACACATACAAGCTATCAGGTATGGACTGAGAAAGTAAGATATGCTGTTAACATACTACTTTTAAAGTTTCCAATTTTTGTGAATAAGTACCGTATATAATCTATCATAAGTCAGTTTGTTTATAAGCCGACACCCCCAAGATGGATAAGTAAAAATGGAAATTTTTTATAACCCGTTCATAAGCCGACCCGATGATTCAGGGGTCATCAAACTGGTGAGGAAATTTTTTGGGGGGGAGAAACTGGAAGTCAGGGGAGTAAACCCTGTGACCACCCCCCACATGACCCCACCCCTAGCCCTGGACCCCCACACTCTCCCCATCCCATCCCATCCCTTCCCACCTTATCTGGGGAGGGCCAGGGGAGGATGTCTCTGACCTGGCTGGAGCTGCTCCGGCAGGCTGGGCTGGGCAGGGCAGCGCGGCCGCAGCCTGCTCCGGCAGGCCAGACCGGGCGGCACAGCCGCAGCATGTTCCAGCGGGCTGGGCTGGGTTGTACGGCCGCTGCGTGCTCTGGCGGCGTGGCCACAGCCCGCTCTGGGAGGCAGGGATGAGCAGCACGGCCACAGCCTGCCAGCCCCGGAGCTGCGGCTGCTTCAGAGGCTGGGGGGAGAGCAGCGTGGCCAGAAGCGGAGAGACTTTGGCCCCGCCTCTTCCCTTCTGGCTGTGCTGCTTCTCCTTGCTCCCTCTGTTGGGGGAGGGGCTATGTCCCACCTCTCCGTCTCTGTACCCGTTCATAAGCCAACCCCCTTCTCAGTTGCTTCCCTTTTTTACTAAAAAAAATTCGGCTTATGAGCAAGTATATACGGTATGTCACCTGCTTTAACCTGTAAATAACTGATTTCTTTTTCCCGTTAATAAATCCCTAGTTAGTTTACTGGCTACATGTGTTCTTTGGTATGAGATGTACAGCACTAATTGACCTTGAGTAAGTGACTGGTCTCTTGGAACTCGGGCCAACCTGAATATTTTTTAATTTTTGGTGTAAGTGACCATTTATCACTAAGTCCAGCTTGCCTGGGTGCCAAGATAAACTGAAGTGCCCAATGGACTGTCTGTGACTCCATGGTAAGACTGTCCAGGACCCTACCAAATTCACAGACCGTGAAATCATACCTCCCCCATGAAATCTAGCTGCTAGTCTGCCAGGCTGGGAAGGGCCAGGACTACTACTTCCCCTGCATGGGCGCTCTCAGGGGGAGATCAGACACGCCTCTTGGACCTCCCCAGGCTGAAGGAAGCTTCATGACTGTGCTGCTTCAGATTCCTGGAGGTGCATCTGATCTCCCACAGGCTGCTGGGAATGCTCGAGCTGGGGACTCCTAGCTGCTAATCCCAGCCAGGCTGGGAAGGGACAGGACTTCCTTTTTCCCAGAACAGCTTTGCAGTTGGGCTTCTGCACCTACCCATGTACTTCAGAGATTGTTACTTATAACACATTCAGGCAAACTTATACCTTTCTAAAGAATTATTAGTACTAGCGGTATTACTGTAGTGCATAGGAGCCCTAGTCATGGACCAGCACCCCACTTGTTGGGCATTGTACAAACACAGAACAAAAGGATGGTGACAGTAATTCTTGTATTGCCCTGGTAAGAGTATTATTCAGCAATGTGGGAGTTTCTCTCACTTGTTAATTTATAGAGAGAAATTTGCAGGAGTTCTATAAGGGCTTTAAGAGCAGTGATTAAAATGTACAATGCTAATTTAATTTGATCACCGCAGAAAGTAGTCTTCTCTAATGAGAAAAAAAGACACAAAGATGAAACAGGTTATTTTAAAACCTACTGTCCCTCTGTGGAGTCACAGGGACTATTACTAAAATAGATATGTGGCTTGGCAAGTATACAGCTGCTGAAGTCTGGATTTTTATTCCCCTGTCTTTCCCCTAAATGCTATTCCTATTTATACATTGCTCCAATTCTGCAGTAATAGGCAGTTGGTTAAAGTGAGAGTTGAGAATTGGGTGATATCACATGGCTGAACATTATCTTAATGTGAATCTTTCATCTTTCAGGGTATTATTGCTGCCTTTTTTCACTTGTAACTTTTTATGTAAAACTTTAAAAGAATCCCAAATCTAAGTAAGAATTTGGAGTCTCTTGGCTATCAAATTCAAATTTGCTTTGTCAAAATGTATACTATACTTTAATTTGAATAAACCAATTGGCACTATTTTGAGAGATAAATTTTGATGTCACATCTGGTAAAATAGTTTTTCAGAACTAGTTTGGGTTTTTTATTTTGTTGTTACAATAGAACCTTAATGAGATTTCCAGCTGTAGAAATTCATGTAGATTTGGATCACAATTGGTGTCATAGGATTTGAATTTGTAAATCGTGCCATGACAAAATGTTTTTCTGCTACTTCAGATACACCATCCCAGGTTGATGTCACACTCTCCTTTTCTCCTGTTGATCAGGCAATCAGCAGGCCATTTAGAAAATAAACTTGTTACTGGCACCAAGATCCCTAGAAACAGGGCTCAACAATTGAACCCAACTGATGTCTATTGTGGATTTTGTTTCTAATTGGAAAATAGTAAATCCTTTATGTGGACCATAGCTGGATTATTTTATTGAACTGTATGTCCAGCCCTACTTGGAACTTTCCCCCACAAGTTGCCAATATACACTCTGTAGCACAGCACATGGCCCAGAATGGTAACACGCTGCAACTGTCAGTCACAGAGTACGTCTGTTCTTCACTAAATTTCCAGCTTTTTCAGATGAGACAGAAATGGGGGCTCAAATTAATCATGACATTAGACTATTCAGCCATAAACTGTTAGAAAAGGGCACTTCAGGAAACTGTGAGCTGGCCTGAGAAGAGTCCTTCCCTACTAAGACCACTACAGAATCTAAACATATTGACAGGAAATAGCATGATGAGATTGAACAACTAGAAAAAAAATCAAGTTAGTACATTTGTGGAAAAATAATCTGAAGCACAGAAACATAATGGGAGAAAGATACTTAGGTATTACTGCTTTCTAAGCAGCAGAGTGGACAGCTATTTAGCTACAAATTTGTAATATAATGTGATGGCAAAAAATTCTAAACACTTCTACTTCAATATAACGCTGTCCTCGGGAGCCAAAAAATCTTACCGCCTAATAGGTGAAACCGCATTATATCGAACTTGCTTTGATCCGCCAGAGTGCGCAGCCCCAACCCCCCGGAGCACTACTTTGCCGCGTTATATCCGAATTTGTGTTATATTGGGGTAGAGGTGTACTTTCAAATTAGGGTACATTGTCTTGTCACCCAACAGTCTAAGCCAGGGGTTCTCAAACTGGGGGTCAGGACCCCTCAGGGGGTTGCGAGGTTATTACGTGGGGGGGTCGCGAGCTGCCAGCCACCCCAAACCCTGCTTTGCCTCCAGCATCTATAATGGTATTAAATGTACAAAAAAGTGTTTTTAATTTATAAGTGGGGGGGTCTCAGAGGCTTGCTATGTGAAAGGGGTCACCAGTACAAAAGCTTGAGAACCACTGGTCTAACCAAAGTCCCTCCATGTGGCATTAGTGAGACTTCACCTAGAATACTTTATATAGGTCTGGACAATGGAGTGCTATTCATCTATCTATGTTCTAATATTGTCATTGATCATCATAGTTCCTCCAAATACCAGAAAAGTGTTGTCTTTATTAGAGGGAATTTTAGGGTGGATCAAGAAAAATGATTAAAAGACTAGATTGGTTTATTTAAGAGGGAAGACGTATGCTGTGGATGATTGGGGAATATAGTTGATAACTGTAAGTACACATCTACCCCAATATAACGCTGTCCTCGGGAGCCAAAAAATCTTACCGCATTATAGGTAAAACCGTGTTATATCGAACTTGCTTTGATCCGCCGGAGTGCACAGCCCTGCCCCCTGGAGCGCTGCTTTACCGCATTATATCCGAATTTGTGTTTTATTGGGTTGCGTTATATTGGGTTAGAGGTGTATTTGAAGCAATTTTATGCAATTTGAAGCAATTTTATGAAATACTTTCTAATCTATATGTAGACTGTATTCTCCAAGTCAGGGACTGTTTTTGTCTGTGTTTGGAAATCACTCAGCACACTATAGACTGCACTGCATTCAAAGTAGTCATAATCAATATAAATATAATTAGGAAGGCTAAAAAAGAATTTGAAGAACAGTTAGCCAAAGACTCAAAGTTATAGCTTTTTTTTTTTTTTAAGTACATCAGAAGCAGGAAGCCTGCTAAACAACCAGTGGGGCCACTGGACAATCGAGACTAAAGGAGCACTCAAGGAGGATAAGGCCATTGCAGAGAAACTAAATGAATTCTTTGCATCAGTCTTCATGGCTGAGGATGTTAGGGAGATTCGCAAACCTGAGCCATTCTTTTTATTTGCCAAATATGAGGAACTATCCCAGATTGAGGGCTCATTAGAGGAGGTTTTGGAACAAACTGGTAAACTAAAGAGTAGTAAGACACCAGGACCAGATGGTATTCACCCAAGAATTCTGAAGGAACTCAAATGTGAAATTGCAGAACTACTAAGTGTAGTCTGTAACCTATCATTTAAATCAGCTTCTGTACCAAATGACTGGAGGATAGCTAATGTGATGCCAATTTTTAAGAAGGTCTCCAGAGGTGATCCCAGCAATTACAGGCCAGTAAGCCTGATTTCAGTACCGGACACATTGGTTGAAATGATAGTAAAGAACAAAATTGTCACATACATGAACATAATTTGTTGGGGAAGAGTCAACATGGTTTTTGTAAAGGGAAATCATGTCTCACCAATCTGCTTAGAATTCTTTGAGGGGGGTCAACAAGCATGTGGACAAGGGGGATCCAGTGGATATAGTATACTTAGATTTTTAGAAAGCCTTTGACAAGGTTCCTCACCAAAGGCTCTTAAGCAAAGTAAGCTGTCATGGGATAAGAGGGAAGGTCCTCTCATGGATTGGTAACTGGCTAAAAGATAGGAAACAATAGGTAGGAATAAATGGTCAGTTTTCAGAATGGAGAGAGGTAAATAGTGGTGTCCTCCAGGAGTCTATACTGGGGCCAGACTTATTCAACATATTCATAAATGATCGGGAAAAGGGGGTAAACAATGAGGTGGCAAAATTTGCAGATGATACAAAACTACTCAAGATAGTTAAGTCCCAAGCAAACTATGAAGAGCTACAAAAGGATCTCACAAAACTGGGTGACTGGGCAACAAAATGGCAGATGAAATTCAATGTTGATAAATGCAAAGTAATGCATACTGAAAAACATCATCCCAATGATGCATATAAAATGATGGGGTCTAAATTAGCTGTTACCACTCAAGAAAGATCTTGGAGTCATTGTGGATAGTTCTCTGAAAACATCCACTCAATGTGCAGTGGCAGTCAAAAAAATGAACAGAATGTTGGGAATCATTAAAGAGATAGATAAAAGGACAGAAAATATCATATTGCCTCTATATAAATCCAGGGTATGCCCACACCTTGAATACTGTGTGCAAATATGGTCGCCCCATCTCAAAAAAAGATATATTGGAATTGGAAAAGGTTCAGAAAAGAGCAACACAAATGATTAGGTATGTATGGAATGACTTCCATATGAGAGGAGATTAATAAGACTGGGACTTTTCAGCTTGGAAAAGGGACGACTAAGGGGGGGGGGGAGATATGATAGAGGTCATGACTGGTGTGGAGAAGGTAAATAAGAAAGTGTTATTTACTCTTTCTCATAACACAAGAACTAGGGGTGACCAAATGAAATTAATAGATAGCAGGTTTAAAGCAAAAAAAATAAAGTATTTTTTTCCCACACACAGTCAACCTGTGGAATGCCTTGCCAGAGGATGTTCTGAAGGCCAAGATTATAACCGGGTTCAAAAAAGAACTGGAGGATAGGTCCATCAACGGCAGTTAGCCAGGATGGGCAGGGATGGTGTCCCTACCCTCTGTTTGCCAGAAGCTGGGAATGGGCGACAGAGGATGATCACTTGATGATTACCTATTCTGTTAATTCCCTCTGGGGCACTTGGCATTGGCTAATGTCAGAAGACAGGATACTAGGCTAGATGGACATTTGTTCTGACCCAGTATGGCTGTTCTTATCTGAAATTAAAATTTCAAATGCCATTTCTGCTTGGCATTTTAATGTTCAAGTTTGACTGCTGGTTTCCTAAGTCAGAGTTATGCCTACTTTAAATGTATTTAGTTATAACAGGGTTTATCAGTTATGCTAAATATCACAACCATTTCAGATTCAAATATTACTTATTTTAAAGTTTTTGTGTTTAAAAGAATTTGATTGCTAAATACGCACATTAAGGAAACATTTCATTTTGCTTTCTAATATCAAAATGTGTTTTGTGTTAACTTTTGGTGACACCAATCTTTAAGTTTGACACCTGTCACTAATCTTTTTAATGAAATTTATTTTTTTTTCCATTGTGCCCTGAAGAAATCTACTTTCATGTAATATCCAGCTTGTTAACTGGATGAATGAATTGGCAAGCAGGTGATATACAGGAGAAAAATTGGTTTGGAGAAAGGTTACATAAAAGAAATGAAGAGAATTAAAAAAAAGAAAATATATCAAAATATAGAAGGATTATCAAGGAGAGAAAGGTATTGAATTACAATGGGAAAATGTGTGGAATATTTAGATTTAAAGGGGAAATTATATTTCTGTAGATAAGACATTCAAAACTAAAATTTTCTTTTCAAAATGTTTTTAAAATGCTACTGCTTGTGAAAGGTGCAAACTGGGTACCACTGGAAACTGGTCTTCTGTTTATATGTAGAAAGAATACAGCAGTGGACGTACAACTTTCCCTACACTCCTGATTAAGTGCTTGGACCCTGTCCTGGAAGAGAGCACCTCTCAGAATGAGAGAATATGCTTTCTATGCCAATTTCATCCTTAGCTTCTGGGCAGAGGTTGCCAATAAGGAAGCCAGCTTTCGGTTCTTTAAGTGTTTGTCTACATGGATCCAACTCTTAATGCATGTGCATATGAGATAGGAATCTTTTGGCCAGCAGTGTCCATTGGAGTTGTGCCTGCACCCTGAATGTTCTTGCTCCTTCCCCACAAATCTGAGGGCAGAAAGGATTAGAGTGATCCCAACCGTTGCTCAGTTTCTTCTTGCTGCCCATGGCAACAAGAGCCCCTGTTGTGTGTGCCTGCTTCGCTGAAACCAAGTTATAATTAGTGATTAGATAATGGTGGTGTTAGGTAAATACAAGTTTCTTAGGGCTTCTACGCACTAGCACTTATTTTGGTATAACTTAAATCGCTCAGGGATGTGAAAAAGCCACCCCACGAGCTACGCAAGTCACATCGACCTAAGCGCCAGTGTGGACAATGCTGTGTTGATAGGAGAAGTGCTCCATAGAGCATCTGCACTAGCAGCACTACTGGAGTGAAGCTACATCAGTACAGCTGTGCCACTGTAGCGATTCTAGTGTAGACTAGCCCCTTAGTTTGTCTTTTGGCTTTAACAAAAAAAAAAAGTTTTGCTATTTTTTTTTTTTACTAATTTTTCATATTTAGGCTCTGAGCCCCCTACACTGCTATTGGGACTCAAGCAATTGTTATGGAAGCTAAATTTCCAGGGTTTAAGACATGCTTCTCTGATGCTTCTATGCAACTTAGTGATGTGCATTCTAAGTGCCTGTTTTATGTAGGTAAAGAGTATATCATAGCGATTTCTCCATCTGCCAGTCTTTCCAAGCAGACTCAGAAGACTAGGGGTGCCTTCTAAAGTTTTCATCTGAAGAGCTCCATGAAAGCCTTTTTGGACAGGGAGAAGGAGGATACAGCTAAGGCTTAGTCCTCCCTCCAGTCCCTCTAAGCTAGGGGCCCAGTAAGCTGTGATTCCACCTTGGGCTCCAGGGTTGAAACATCTGAAACTCCAGTTACTGACTTCAATCCATTATTGACTTCTTTAGGAAGGGGATAAGAAGGAGTCTCACTCTAGAGATGAGATATAGGTCTCCCTGTTCAAGACCATCAGAACGGAGATGTAGTTCAACATGTAAGATTTGTCTCAAGCTCCACAGCTGAAGATCAGCCAATGGTCTAAAATGCGACTCTCTGGCCCTTTGGTATCTGTTATGAAAAGAGTGTAGGCAGTATTGACTAGATCCGCTGTGTGCCTTTCTATGGCACTGACTCTGGCACCAGCTTTTTCACCACCCACCAGTGCAGGCCGTTTTGGTCCCTATGTGGCACCAACTGACCTGCCTGTGGGCCTGGACCAAAATCCCCAAAACCACAGCACCACGTACAGCAGTTGGGGAAGTAGATTGTACCTCTACCCAATTAGAAATGATGAGGGAGTGGTCTAGCACAGTAGAAAGTGTATCCCCATCACTGGAGGATGTATATTCCTTTTCATCTTCTCCACTGGGAGACATGGTAGAGACTTCTCTTGTGTTCATCCCCCCTTCCCCTCCATGGGCATCACACTGGGGGCTTGAGTCTCACAAAGAACAGGCCCCCTTGTATCTTCTGTCCATCAGCCCAGTAATAAATATATACTATGAGTCATGGTGCTACTGGGCACCCTGGGGTAAGCAGCCATGTGTCCACAATCCATAATCTTCTGCCCCCCTTTTAGGGCAAAACACCTTTCCCATAAGAATTAGGAGGATCAACAGGCAGAAATTGAGACGCAATTGATCCTGACAGCTATTTCGTCATCCCTACTCCCGAAGAGGCAGTCATTCCCTCCATGCCTTGTCCAACAGATGATTTTAAAGTGTTCAGAGACCCTTGACATCCCCAGCAGTAAGTCAAGAGAAGTCCCACAAGCCACTAGAGATTCTGCTCCCTTCCATGCCTGGTCAATTGCCCTGTTCATTAATGACGGATTGTTAGAACTGCAAAAGATTTGTGGTAGACTCCATTGTCAGTACCTGCCATTTCCAAGAGGGTGGATAGATGGTGTTATACCAATAGAATAAAAACCAGCAGGATCTTAAGAGGGATAAGGTAAAGATGCCACATTTATTGTAAATATAATGATAAAGCAAAAGATAAAAGTAAACAACGTCGTTTGACTACTTATTCCTATCACTACTTATTCCTTGTACACACACACACATATATTCATTCACACAATCATTCATTCAAGTTCTGTATAGGTGTTATAGTTACCAGCCTAGAAGTTGCTCATGCCAGGTTACTAGCCAGGTATCTTGGTCATGAAGATGGAGCTGAGCCCGTGTCAGGTGCACCTGATGCTCCTGGAGGTTGGCAGAAGAACCAGAGTCTCAAAGTCCTCAGTCTTTAGAGTCCATTCTTATAAGAATGGACTCTAAATTCCTATGTTAGTCTATGGGAATTGTTTCATCCTGCTGTTGCTGACTCAATCAGCAGATGGCACATTCCTGGTGGCTCCAACTGTCCACAGTTTGTGTTTCTCATCCTTCCAGGTGATGGGGTGGATCCCCGTTTACCCTCCGGGGATTGTCTGGTAGGTCCACTTGACACATTCTTCGGCCGATGGATACTCCCTTTCTAGGCTGGCACCTCCCTAACCATTCATGTACATCAAGCATTCATCAACATACATTCCATATCTTAACCATATTTTAATTTACTGTCTCCACCACTTTCCGGGGGTGTGCTAATTCATTTGAGACTCCCAGCCCTTCAATCACAGAAGGTGGGGGTCTGTTCCTAGGAGCCGTTGCTGTTACAATGAAGTGAAAGTCACTTAACGGGTTATAGCGTTTGTTTACATTGTATCAATTGCAGAATAAACTGCCTGAAGTGCACAGAGTCAATTGACGGCTTAAGGCTCACAGCAGGGGTGGTAACATAGTGTTCACTTCAAGAACAAAGTCAATTAACTTGTTTGTAAGTTTTACATAGTGATAAAGTATCTTTCACAGGACAGATACAGTCAATGGTTTCTACAGACAGTAGCTTACAAGTTTTAACAGAAGACCCAAGAGATTTTTGTACTTGGTGAAACTGTTGGATTTTAAAGTGTGGGGGACAAATTATGGGGGGGCACTGTCACTTGGGGGAATCACTGTTAGTACCTTCTTTAGTATCCCTACAATGGTACCAAGTTCCTCTCAAAGGATTCAAGGACTTTTATTTGTATTCCATTCCAGGCTCACTTGTTGTTGTGGCTGTTCAGAAAGATCCAAACAGCAAGGGCCCCCTAAAACAAAGGGAAAAGAACCCTAAGACTGGATCTGTTTGGCAGAAAAATTTGCTCCTTTCCTGATCTCCAGATGTGCATTGCCAACTACTAGGTGCTTCTGGCAAAATATGACTTTCTGCACTGGGATGTGATTGTCTCTGTTTATGGAAAGACTTCTGCAGGAGCACATGGAAGAATTACAATTCTTCATGCTAGAGGGTTAGCTAATAGCTAGAAATTCCCTGCAGGCTGCTTTAGATGCATGTTACACAACTGTATGCACCATGGTTGGTGGTGATGCAAAGATCCTCCTATATGTAGTCTGTTTTGTAAAAGGACTCTTAAAAATAGGTAGGTGAGGCTTAAATTGTTGCTGCTGGAAAAGTCCATGAAGCCTTCCATTTCTGACTCAGAGAAACCTGGAGTAGATCATTCTCACTCTGCTTTGGCACCGGCTAACTGTGTGTCATAACTATAAAGGGAAGGGCAACAGCCCTCCTGTGTACAATACTATATAATCCCTCCTGGCCAGAGACACCAAAATCCTTTTACCTGTAAAGGGTTAAGAAGCTCAGGTAACCTGGCTGACACCTGACCCAAAGGACCAATAAGGGGACAAGATACTTTGAAATCTTGGTGGGGGGAAGGCTTTTGTTTGTGCTGTTTGTTTTGGGGGTTGTTCACTCTTGGAACTAAGAGGGACCAGACATCAATCTGTGCTCTCCAAATCTTTCTGAACAGTCTCTCATATTTCAGACTTGTAAGTAACAGCCAGGCAAGGCGTGTTAGGTTTATCTTTGTTTTCTCAACTTGTAAATGTTCCTTTTGCTAGAGGGTTTATTTCTGTTTGCTGTAACTTTGAACCTAAGGCTAGAGGAGGTTCCTCTGGGCTCTTTGAATCTGATTACCCTGTAAAGTTATTTTCCATCCTGATTTTACAGAGATGATTTTTACCTTTCTTTCTTTAATTAAAAGCCTTCTTTTTAAGAACCTGATTGATTTTTCCTTGTTTTAAGATCCAAGGGGGTTGGATCTGGACTCACCAGGAATTGGTGGGGGGAAAGGAGGGGGAATGATTGATTTCTCCTTGTTTTAAGATCCAAAGGTTTGGATCGGTGTTCACCAGGAAATTGGTGGAGAATTCTCTCAAGGCTACCCAGGGAAGGGTTATAGTACTTGGGAGGGAGATATTGGGGGGTGAGGGGTAGACAGAGTTTCCCAAATAACTCAGAAATAATTTGGGTGGTGGCAGCAAAACCAGATCTAAGCTGGTAGTTAAGCTTAGAGGTTCTCATGCAGGTCCCCACATCTATACCCTAAAGTTCAGAGTGGGGAAGGAACCTTGACTCTTCCAGCTCCCATGCTGCCTCCTTGCACAAACCCCACTCCGCTACTGACTCAGTAATTTCTGAGAGAGGAAGAAAAGAGTACCACTCTGGTGGAGGATCAAAGTATAGGTCACTCTCTCCAATCCTGAGCAAGGGACTTAAAAGTTCTCAGGCTTCATCCACCAAGAGTCACAGCTCAAGGTCCTATTCTGGTACACCAACATCAAAGAGCAAAGTGTCATTGATAGATCCTTTAATCAACAAAGCCCACACTATTTCCAGTACAATGCCAATACTGTACACATCAGCACCACCTTTAACATCCACCACTTCACCCCTGATACCGATCACAGCCTTCACAGTATCAATGGATATTAAAGTAATGAATGTCTCAGCACCACATATTCAAAGCCTTTCACTATTCATATCTATTCATAGCTCCAGTACCGGAGTCTCCTCTATGGGAATGCTTAAGAGATTTGATCTCCAAGCTGCTGTGGGGAAAGCTAAATGTTATACGCTTGATGGGGTAAGAGCATCATCATATTATCATAACAAGACACAGTCATTCAGTAACACACGTGGAATGTTCATGCCTTTGTTGATAGCATTAAGGGTCAGGCAGTATCCTTACAGAGGTTATCAAAATAGGTTTCCAACCTTATAAGAGCATGTTACAAGTTAGCAAGATTAGATCCACCCACCACATTAGAGCTTATTCTACTAGAGCACAGACAGCCTTAGCTGCATGTTTGAAGAATGTCCCTATTTTTGAAATTGTAGGGCAGCTACACTGAGCTCTGTCCAGACTTTTACAGGGCACTATTCTTTAATGGAGGCTTCCAGATTGGAAACCAGTTTTGGTAGGGCTGTCTCTACAGTCATTGTTTTAGTAGGATGCCTAGCACTCATCTCCAAGCCAACAGGTAACTGCTTGGTAGTCACCAAGAGTGGGATCCATGTGGACAGATAATTGAAGAAAGAATGATTACTTACATTAACTGTCGTTCTCCAAGATATGTTGTCCACATAGATCCCATGACGTGCCCTCCTTCACTGATACTTTAGATTCGTACTCTTCTGGGATTCTACATTGGTGAAATTACTGAGGGACTATTGGGTCCAGTCTGCCCTTAGTGCCCCTAGGTGAGGGCATGCAAGGATAGCTAGGATTTAGGCTTGGCCCCAGTGGACACTGCTAGCCAAAATAATCCTATCTCATGCACACGGGGTGCATGCACACTAAGAGTGGTATCCACATGGAGAACACATCTTGAAGAATCACAGTTACTATAAGCTAAGTAACCATTGCTTTATTGAAGCAGTTATGCTGGTCAGTCTTGTGAGGTGGGCACCTATCCACCTCAAACTTGCATCAGCAACTCATTTCATATAGACCATTGAACTACCGTTCGATGGTACTGAACTGGGGTCTATATTTTATTACCAGTGTAAACAACTAGCAAGTCCAAATGTGGACTAAACTATGGTCTGTTTTTCATAAAACTTTGATTTTACCATTGAGATAAAAATGAAAATGTTTAGCCTTTTTTTAGACTTCGTCTACTGTGGACAGATAAACCAGTATGCCAATTCTGGAGTCTGTTGTATTGAACTACACCTATAGGATTAGCTCTTTTTAGTTTTTTAGCAGAGTTTTTTAACCACCAACGAGCAGAGTTAATCTATTTTTGTAGATAATGGCACCAATATCTGAACTGCCATATTGCTTAGGATGTCATGATCTGTGTATTGTATCAAGTGTCCAAGATCAAGTCTTTTTAGTGTGCTCTAAAAGGCTCAAACTAGGAAGTGACATTTTGTAGTATCTACTGGGGCATTAGCAGAGAATTTTGTACCCACTAAAACTATTGCTAGTGCATAGAAAATATATATGGATGGGAAAAGAACTCTTTTGAGTTTTGGAATTGGCTTTTCTAAGTATTTCTGTCAGGGAAACCAATCTTTATGTTAAGACTGTTATCAATTTAAACTGAAAGTATGGTTTTACAAAACTTTAAGTTTGAATATAAACCTTAATATGAATAGAAGTGTTTCCTTGTATTAAATTTCAGTGCAGTGATGTTTTTTAAACTTTTAAACATTTTCTGAATTGTTGTGAACCCAACGGACATCATAGTAACCATAGAGTTAGAAAGAACTGCAAGGTCATCTAGTCTAACCCTCTGCCAAGATGCAGGATTTGTTGTGTCTCAAAAACCATCCAACACAGATGACTATCCAACCTTCTTTTGAAAAGCTTCCATGACATGATTTTAGAACACTAATGGAATGTTATTGATTTGTATTCTTAAGAATCAGAAAAAAATGAAACTGACAAGAAAATTGAAGTTAAACTAAGTGGTAAATTTTTTTCATAATCTAGGCTGAATTAAATTCCAAATGTAAAGTATTCAGCTTTATTTGTCTAAAGGTGTCTGCACTCTTCCCCCTCCCCCCCCCCCCCCCGCCCAACTCCTTGTCAGCAAGTCTCAAAGCCCAGGTCAACTGACTCAGGCTCACACTATGGAACTAAAAATAGCAGTGTAGATGTTCCCACTTAGGTTGGAGCCAGGACTCTGAAACACACCCCTTTCCCAGGCTTCAGAGCCCCGGCTTCAACCTGTGTGGGAACATCTGGACTGTTGTTTTCAGCCTCATAGTCTGAGCACAAGTCAGTTGACCTGGGCTGTGACACCCGTTGTCACGGGTAAATTTGTTGATTGTTTTTGTACCCTTCGTGACACCACAGTATATTGTTTTTTACTTTTTGTCTTAACAGTTGTTTGACTTAAAAAAAAAAAAAAAATTCCATCATTTGACCAGCCATAAGAATCACTACTACAAAACTAGTCTTAGAATTATAATTTTTATCATGTGTTTGATTGTGGTATATATTTTGTGTTTTTTAGCAAGCACAGAAAACCATAGAATTGTAGGAGTGGAAGGGACCATCTAGTCCAGCCCCCTGCACTCATGGTGGGACTAAGTATTATCTAGACCGGGGTGGCCAACCTGTGGCTCCAGAGCCACATGCAGCTCTTCAGAAGTTAATATGCGGCTTCTTGTATAGGCACCTACTCCGGGGATGGAGCTACAGGCACCAACTTTCCAATGTGCCGGGGGGGGGGGTGCTCACTGCTCAACCCCTAGCTCTGCCACAGGCCATGCTCCCACTCCATCCTTTCCGAACCCTTCCCTTGAGCCTGCCATGTCCTTGCTCCACCTCCTCCCCTCCCCCAGAGCCTCCTGCATGCCACGAAACAGTTGATCAAGATATGTGGGGAGGGAGGGGGAGGTGCTGATGTGGGGCTGATGACATATTACTATGTCCAACCTAAACTGCCCTTGCCGCAATTTAAGCCCATTGCTTCTTGTCCTATTGTCAGAGGTTAAGGGGAACATTTTTTCTCCCTCCTCCTTGTAACAACCTTTTATGTACTTGAAAGCTGTTATCCTGGACCTCAGTTTTCTTTTCTTCAAACTAAACAAATCCAATTTTTTCAATCTTCTCTCAGAGGTCATGTTTGCTAGACCTTTAATCATTCTTGTTGCTCTTCTCTGGACTTTCTTCAATTTATCCACATCTGTCCTGAAATGTGGCATGCTGGCTGCCACACAAAATAAGAAGACACAGTCCCTTCCCCAAAATTGTTACTGTCTAAATAGGCAAGTAAAACAATAATGTGCAGGTAACATGTTGCGGTTGATGTTAGCTATACATCTTATCAGTTACATGATATTTTTATTTTAAACCATCCTCCCTTTTCCCAAAAGGCAGATGCCCCAGCCTTTTGCATCTCCAGAAATATGACCATCTCTCAACCTGCCCACCTCAAAGCTAATTAGATATTACCCTTATTGTAGGCCTGACTTGACATGGGTGAGGCTTCATTTCTTAGGTGACTGGATTAGGGAAGTGAATGAATCAGCAGACTAGGAACAGAATGTCTGTACTAGCTAAAATAAGGGGAAACACCCAGGAAACCATTTACAATGGACAAGAAAACAGTAGATAGGCCTGGAACGTAAGATAAAGTAAAGGATAAGTCGTTCATAGTGTGTGCTGTACAGGGATTGGTTTCTACAAAATGACCAAGCCAATCCCCAAATGTCTAGTGTGATGTATAGTAAATACAATGTAATGTTTAAATGTATATCAAGGCAGAGATTTGCTATGTAACTTCGGATGTTGATATGCCCTATGCCCACCCTCTACCCTTAATTCTGATCAATTCATTGTAGCTTTGCTGTATGCCAAATAAAAGAGCCTGAGTGACAAGACTAGAATCAAACTAACAGAGGCGTAGCGAGCGCCCGCCGTACCCTCCGACCGGAGAGGGCCCCGCAAGGAAGGGGGCCCCTAAAAGTGGCAAAAAAAAATGTAAGGTATAACTAGGAAAGTGACATTTATTGACGCTATTGCGCAATCCATGTCAGTTTTACTGACAAAACCGTGAAGTCATTATGATACATCATAATGTATTGGCTACATCAATTGTCTGTTGGTCAGTTTCGAATTTTAGTTGGACCCATTCAAAGAATGTGTATTTGCGTTCATAATGGCGGTCGGCAGATAAATGTTACTAATTTAGTTGTTTAATTTTTTATCGTTTGAAACGATTCATTTCCAACGCAGAAGCTTGCTTTGTGATGTCTAAGAGAACGTATAAGAGCGGAGCTAGTAAACGAAAGGCAGCAAAAGATGCCGAGAAGGAACTTGAGAAAATTCCAAAGTTGTAAACTTATTTTGCGCTGCAATCCAACGTACAGGTACAGGCACATGAAACGGACAGTTCTAGCAGCGACGAATCATATCCAGAAGTGCTTCAAGTGAGGTCGAAGGTGAAGCCAGTTGTTCTACCAAACAAACTGTGACAGATATTCCAGCTGCTGCCGGGAAAGAAGTATCTGAATCTGAACCACTGACTGATGATCCAGGAGATTGGCCGTCTATAATATCGGACAGGCAAGTGTGTGACATTGTTGCACGTGGCCCATCGCAGCAGAATGAAAGTTACGAATTTCCATTTAACAAGGAAAGACAGAGGTTCACAAGTACTCATTTCTATCGAACCATGGCAAATGGCGAGAAAATAAGATGTTCATGGTTAATGTACTGAGTTCAGAAAGATGCCATTTTTTGTTTTTGTTGTAAATTATTTGGCATTGGCGACATACCGCTACGTCGTGGAACATCTGCTTGGAAAGCACTGTCAAAAAGACTTCAGCAGCATGAAACAGGCAAAGGTCATCAAGACTGTATGGTGAAATGGTTTGACCTTTGGTCAGGCATAGTAAACCGTACATCTATTGACCAACTCGAATTGCAGGCTTTTCTGAAAGAAAGATTTCTGGAGAAATGTTGTCAAATGCATGGTTGATGTTGTTATTTTCTTGTCCGAAAGAAACTTGGCATTTCGAGGAAGTAATGAAAAGCTCGGCGATCCTTCGAATGGCAACTTTTTGGGACTGTTTGAATTGCTTACAAAGTATGATACTGTCCTCAGCGAACTTTTACAGAGGATTAAGAAGGCAGAGACACATGTTCAGTACCTCAGTCCACAGATCCAAAACGAGCTGATTCAACTTGTTGCCAGTAACATTCAAGAGGCCAACATAGCGCAGCTTAAAAAAGCAAAATATTATTCAGTTATTTTGGACTGTACTCCCGACGTGTCACATGAAGAACAGATGTCTGTGGTGTTACGCTTTGTTGAACGCAACGGTGAAGATGGTGTCAATATTCGTGAAGCATTTCTTGGTTTTCTTAATGTTCATGATACAACTGGCGAGGGCTTATTGGAAGCGTTTCTTGAAAAGGCAAACAACTTAGGAATAGACATTGCTGACATGAGAGGCCAAGCATATGATAACGGCGCAAATATGAGAGGAAAGAATAAAGGAGTTCAAGCCCGCATGCTAGATATAAATGACCATGCCTTGTATGTACCATGTGGAGCTCACACTTGGAATCTTGTGATCTCAGACGCGGCAAAGTCATCGAAATATGCCATTGACTTTTTTGGTCTGATTTAACAGAATACACGTTATATTTTCTTCTTCACCTTCACGTTGGGATATACTTCAAGAACATATGCCAATATCTGTTAAAGGGTTATCGGACACTCGTTGGGAGTCGAGAATTGATGCTATGAAGCCATTGCATTATCACCTTGAAGAATTGTGCACTGCTTTGTCATCTTTGTGAGAATATGCGCTCGAAAAGAAAGATGGCAATACAGCAACAGAAGCCGGTGCGCTTTTAGACCATGTTACTACGTGGCCTTTTGTTCTGACTGTGTACACGTGGTACGATATACTATTTCACGTCATTAAAACCAGCAAATTAATTCAGTCACTAGATGTGTCAATTGACGTACTGCAGGCAGAAGTCAGTGCTACAAAGAAGTTTTTGGAAGATTATCGAAATACAGGATATATCTCTGTGCTCCCAAATGCACGTGAAATAGCAGAGCATATGGGTATTGAGCAGGTGTTTCCAGAAACCAGGGTGCGACGTAAGAGAATGTTTGATTACGAATGTGCTGATGATTCGAGTCGTCTTTCTGCTGAAGAAAAATTCAAATCGCAGTTCTTTCTTGTTCTCGCTGATCAGGCCATATCTTCTGTTTCGTCACGATTTGATCAACTCGTGGAGTGGTACAAGTTGTTTGGATTTCTGTACAACGCTAACAGCCTGAAGCAGTGTCACAGAGAAAATGAACTGGAGAATCACAGCAAAAATTTTGAAAGAAAAATGGGAGACATTGATGCCAACGAACTCATAATGGAATTGAATCGTTTTATTTATGTCCTCAAGAAAAAAAATTGTTTGCCATGACAAGTCCTCTCTCTAACGTACATGTACAAGAACAGCCTTCAGGAGATGTATCCGAATCTTTGCATTTGCATAGAATTCTTCTGACCACACCAGTTACTGTCACTGGTGCTGAAAGGAGCTTCAGCAGAATGAAACTGATCAAGAATATCCTGCGCTCAACCATGACAGATGACAGGCTTTCTGCGCTTGCAGTTATCTCAATCGAAAACAAGATTGCCAGATCTCTGGACTATGACGCATTGATTAACCAATTTGCGGAGAACAAGGCTCGAAAGAAGTGCTTTGCGTAAATACGGAATACATATACACTGTAGGCCTATGTATACATAATATGAACCCTGTATATTGTATAAAATAAATACCGCATTCCAGTTTTTGCATTGTAAGGGGCCCCGCCTGGACATATGTTCGGAGGGGGCCACGTTCTTTGTTGCTAGGGCCCTGCAAACTAAGTTCTTGGAGAACCAAGCGGAAGAAGTCTTAGGGGAACCCAAACACATTTTAGTACAATTAGCTTAAGATGGTGTTTGATAGTTTCTGTTGTTCCATACCGTCTGACCTCCCACAGAGGGTTAGGGAGTGGATGTTTGTTTGGATAGTGTGAAAGGTCTGCATGGACTCGTCTGACTCTAGTCTCTACTGGCTCCCACACAAATATGGGGTGAGTGGAGGCAGCCTTCTCCACTGGCTCCCTTGGTGTAAGGGCACCTCTGCTGCCCCTAATTTTTGTTGGCTTCTGCTGTCCTTTCCACCCACCCTCTCCGTATATGAAAGGAGGGGGAAGAATGCTCCTTCCTCTGGAATTTATGCTGTTCTTTCCCATGCCCCTATGATAGCTCATTTTATACTGATTTTACTTGCAATTTTTGATAGTTTTACTATAGTCATAAGGATTATACCATTATGAGCACTATGAACACCACGCGCATTGTCCTGGAGTATATGCAGAGCCAGAACATGCCAAAGCAAAATGAGGCGAGGAGGTGATTGCAGCGCGGCGACGAGAGTGATGAGGAAATTGACATGGACATAGACCTCTCACAAAGTACAGGCCCCAGCAATGTGCAAATCATGGTGTTACTTGGGCAGGTTCATGCCGTGGAACGCCGATTCTGGGCCCGGGAAACAAGCACAGACTGGTGGGACCGCATCATGTTGCAGGTGTGGGATGATTCCCAGTGGCTGCGAAACTTTTGCATGCGTAAGGGCACTTTCATGGAACTTGGTGATTTGCTTTCCCCTGCCTTGAAGCGCCAGAATACCAGGATGAGAGCAGCCCTCACAGTGGAGAAGCGAGTGGTGATAGCCCTGTGGAAGCTTGCAACGGCAGACAGCTACCGGTCAGTCGAGAATCAATTTGGAGTGGGAAAATCTACTGTGGGGGCTGCTGTGATCCAAGTAGCCAACGCAATCAGAGAGCTGCTGATATCAAGGGTAGTGACTCTGGGAAACGTGCAGGTCGTAGTGGATGGCTTTCCTGCAATGGGATTCCCAAACTGTGGTGAGGTGATAGACGGAACCCATATCCCTATTTTGTCACCGGAGCACCAAGTCACCGAGTACATAAACCGCAAGGGGTACTTTTCAATGCTGCTGCAAGCCCTGGTGGATCACAAGGGACGTTTCACTAACATAAACGTGGGATGGCCGGGAAAGGTACATGATGCTCGCGTCTTCAGGAACTCTGGTCTGTTTCAAAAGCTGGAGGAAGGGACTTTCTTCCCGGACCAGAAAATAACCGTTGGGGATGTTGAAATGCCTATCGTTATCCTTGGGGATCCAGCCTACCCCTTAATGCCATGGCTCATGAAGCCGTACACAGGCAGCCTGGACAGTAGTCAGGACCTGTTCAACTATAAGCTGAGCAAGTGCTGAATGGTGGTGGAATGTGCATTTGGACGTTTAAAAGCGCGCTGGCACAGTTTACTGACTCGGATAGACCTCAGCGAAGCCAATATTCCAATTGTTATTGCTGCTTGCTGTGCGCGCCACAATATCTGAGAGGGTAAAGGGGAGACATTTATGGCGGGGTGGGAGGTTGAGGCAAATCGCCTGTCCGCTGATTACACGTAGCCAGACACCAGGGCAGTTAGAAGAGTAGAGCAGGGCACGGTGCGCATCAGAGAATCTTTGAAAACGAGTTTTGTGACTACGCTGTGAAACTTCTGTTTGTTTCTCCTTGATGAACCTCCCCCCCTCCTCCTCCCGGTTCACTCTACTTCCCTGTAAACTAACCACCCTCCCCTCCCCCCTTCGAGCACCGCTTGCAGAGGCAATAAAGTCATTACTTCACATTCATGCATTCTTTATTAATTCATCACACAACTAGGGGGATAACTGCCAAGGTAGCCCGGGAGGGGTGGGGGAGGAGGGAAGGAAAAGGACACACTGCAGTTTAAAACTTTAAAACTTTAACCCTTATTGAAGGCCAGCCTTCTGATGCTCGGGCAATCATCTGGGGTGGAGTGTCTGGGTGGCCGGAGGCCCCCCGCACCGCGTTCTTGGGCGTCTGGGTGAGGAGGCTATGGAACGTTTGGAGAAGGACTCTTGGTTACATAGGGGCTGTAGCGGCGGTCTCTGCTCCTGCTGCCTTTCCTGCAGCTCAACCGTACGCTGGAGCATATCAGTTTGATGCTCCAGCAGCCGGAGCATCGATTCTTGCCTTCTGTCAGCAAGCTGACGCCACCTATCCTCTTCAGCCCGCCACTTGCTCTCTTCAGCCCGCGATTCAGCCTGCCACCTCTCCTCTCGTTCATATTGTGCTTTTTTGCACTCTGACATTGACTGCCTCCATGCATTCTGCTGTGCTCTGTCAGCGTGGGAGGACATCTGGAGCTCCGAGAACATATCATCCCGAGTCCGCCGTTTTCTCCTAATCTTCACTAGCCTCTGTGAAGGAGAAACATTTGCAGCTGGTGGAGAAGGGAGAGGTGGTTAAAAAAGACACATTTTAGAGAACAATGGGTACACTCTTTCACGTTAAATTTTGCTGTTCACATTACACAGCACATGTGCTTTCGTTACAAGGTCTCATTTTTCCTCTTATATTGAGGGCCTGCCAGTTTGGTGTGAGAGATCACTCACGCAGTGCCAGGCAATAGATTTCGGCTTGCAGGCAGTCATGGTAAGCCACAGTCTTTTGGCTTTTTTAACATGTGGGAATAGTTTCACACAGTAGCACCCTCATTTCCCATACCAAGCACCCGTTGGGTTGGCCATTTAAAATGGGTTTGCAATGTAAAAGGAGGGGCTGCAGTTTCCGGGTTAACATGCAGCACAAACCCAACTACCCCCCACTTCTCTGGGATGATCACTTCACCCCTCCCCCCTACCGCGTGGCTAACAGCGGGGAACATTTCTGTTCAACCGAGCAGGAACAGGCACCTCTGAATGTCCCCTTAATAAAATCACCCCATTTCAACCAGGTGACCGTGAATGATATCACTCTCCTGAGGATAACAAAGGGAGATAAGGAATGGATGTTGTCTACATGCCAGCAAACACCAGGACCATACGCTGCCATGCTTTGTTATGCAATGATTCCAGACTACGTGCTACTGGCCTGGCGTGGTAAAGTGTCCTACTATGGCGGATGGGATAAGGCAGCCCTCCCCAGAAACCTTTTGCAAAGGCTTTAGGAGTACATGAAGGAGAGCTTTCTGGAGATGTCCCTGGAGGATTTCCGCTCCATCGCCATACACGTTAACAGACTTTTCCAGTAGCTGTACTGGCCGTGATTGCCAGGGCAAATTAATCATTAAACCCACTTGCTTTTAAACCATGTGTAATATTTACAAAGGTACACTCACCAGAGGTCCCTTGTGTGCCCTCAGGGTCTGGAAGCATGCCTTGGGGTTGTTTGGGGGTTACTGGTTCCAGGTCCAGGGTGATAAACATATCCTGGCTGTTGGGGAAACCTTGCTGTGAGCTATCTTCATTGTCTTCATCATCATCTTCCTCGTACCCCGAACCCGCTTCCCTGTTGCATGATTCTCCGTTGATAGAGTCAAAGCACACGTTTGGGGTAGTGGTGGCTGCAACCCCTAGCATGGCATGCAGCTCCGCGTAGAAGCAGCATGTTTGTGGCTCTGCCCCGGACCTTTCATTTGCCTCTCTGGCTTGGTGGTAGGCTTGCCTTAGCTCCTTAATTTTCACGCGGCACTGCTGTGCATCCCTGTTATGGCCGCTGTCCTTCATGGCCTTTGAGACTTTTTCTAATATTTTGCCATTTCGTTTACTGCTACGGAGTTCAGCTAGCACTGATTCATCTCCCCATATGGCGAGCAGATCCCGTACCTCCCGTTCGGTCCATGCTGGAGCTCTTTTGCGATCCTGGGACTCCATCATGGTTACCTGTGCTGATGAGCTCTGTGTGGTCACCTGCGCTCTCCACGCTGGGCAAACAGGAAATGAAATTCAAAAGTTCGCAGGGCTTTTCCTGTCTACCTGGTCAGTGCATCTGAGTTGAGAGTGCTGTCCGGAGCGGTCACAATGAAGCACTGTGGGATAGCTCCCAGAGGCCAATAACGTCGAATTCCGTCCATACTACCCCAAATCCGACCCACAAAGGCCGATTTTAGCGCTAATCCCCTCGTCGGAGATGGAGTAAAGAAACCGTTTTTAAGTTGAAAGAAAGGGCTTCGTCGTGTGGACGTGTCCAGGCTTAATTCGATTTAACGCTGCTAAATTTGACCTAAACTCGTAGTGTAGACCAGGCCTAAGTTTAAAATTTGCTTCTCTAAAGACGCCTGCTGTACAGGATTCTCCCTTCTGGCATGAGAATCCTGCATAGATGATAGCTTCAGAGAAGTGGAATTACAGGTAAGTAATTTTTCCTTTCAACCTTAATTACAGGGCTGTAATCAAATCTATATATTTATGCTGGAAAGATTTCAGAGACTCTGGTAAATGGGCATGTCTAAACCTCCCATGGTCTATTTTAAGTGACAAATTCAGGCAGCTGAGTTTCTAAAAATAAGATCTGATCCTGAAGACTGTACTCACTCAAAACTCCCACTGGCTTTAGTATAACCAGGTACTGTTGTGATGGCTATGATATAAATAGATTAGAAAGAATCTGGTTTTAAATATGTAAGGCAACATTTTGCAAGTAAATTCAGTATAATTTTACCTGTAAGTGTACATAAATACTGGTGTCTATGCCATCTTTGAAGAACTGATCCTATTCTCCTTTAAATTAGTAGGAGTAGTCAAAGTTTACTAAACCTCTCAGATTTACCTTCTTCATGAACATTATTATAAAGTACTGTTATTACACGTCTAAGAAGAGTAAACATTTTTCTTCCACAGGAAATCAAACCGGATCAAGTAACCAAACTTGCTCTTGGAGGAGAGATTAATTTTGAGCAAGTCTGCAAAAAGGTACGACTTTTTTATCTTAGAATGATCATTAGGACACATGCAAGTGTGGGTATATGTATGCATGTGCAAATTGTGTGTATGTGTATTGATTTTTTTTTAATTAAAAGAATATACCGATCCATTAGGGCATGTGTGTATGTATTTTAAAAAGCAATTTAGCAGGAATGGCTTGTTATTAGGGCTGGTAAGGCTAATACCCATCAATAGTAGGCAACCACATCATTGGCCTATATAACATCTATATCAGGGTGTCATGGCCTTCCTAATATATGTGTGACCCACATGACCTACACGTGGACAATGTATGTTTTCATTTTTTTATAAAGTAAATTTCCAACTACTTTGGCTGCAGAGAGAAATGTCCAAATGTGAACAGAGTATAACTGATGTCATGGTGTCTGCAGACAACCTGAAATAATGACTGAGTGGTGAACTCCCTGTCCCCTATTAATCTCATTGGTGTATCACCTCGATAGCCTGATAATTAATTGTCAACATTAACTATTCCATTGTTGATGTTTTTAGCAAATCAAAAGTACATGAGGGTAATAATAGGTCATTCTGTTGGGAAGGAAATTCAGAGGGTGGATGCACGGACAAGATAATGGGAGAAAAATGGAGAAGGACGAGTAACAAAAGGCAGGAATAAGAGAGCCCTAAAAGGGAGCATATTTTCCCGCTGAGTGATACTGAATGGTACAAGAAGGCATTGAATCAATAATAAATACACCTCTACCCCAATATAACGCTGTCCTCGAGAGCCAAAAAATCTTACCATGTTATAGGTGAAACTGCGTTGTATCGAACTTGCTTTATTCCGCAGGAGCACGCAGCCCTGCCCTCCCGGAGCACTGCTTTACCACATTATATCTGAATTGGTGTTATATCGGGGTAGAGGCGTAGGTAAAATTTTGTTATATATATTTATTTTTATGAAGTTTTATATTGCATGTTCTTCTTTTGATCTCTGACATCAGTGGACTCTCCACTGAGGATCGTGTGGAGTATGAAGTCTGGAGTTTATATCTGAGGCTAACATGGAATTCAGCCATCTATGAATGGGCTTGACATCCCTGGGCTACTGTACTGCATGCAGGGTGTAGAGGAGTCTGAAGCAGCTGAAGTTTCTCAAGCCCCAGGAGCAGTGGGGGGCAAAGAGGACAATTTCCCAGGGACCTGGGTGATTTAAAAAGGCCTGGGGCCCGCTGCCGGCAGCGCAGCAGAGCTAAGGTAGGCTTCCTGCCCACCCTCACTCTGCGCTGCTCCCGGAAGTGGCTGGAACGGCCCTATGGCCCCTGGGGGGAAGAGGGGGGTCTCCACGCTGCCCCGCCCCAGCACTGACTCCACAGCTCCCATTGGCAGGGAACTGTGGCCAATGGGAGATGCGGGGGTGGTGCCTGCGGCCAGCGGCGCGCGGAGACCCGCTTGTCCCCCACCTCGGAGCTGTTGCCAGAGGGGTGTGCCAGTCTCTTTCGGAAGCCGCCCAAGGTAAGTGCCGAACCCCTGCCCCCCTCCTGTACCCCTGCCCCAGCCTAGAGCCCACACCCAAACTCCCTCCCAGAGCCCACACTCCCTCCCGCACCCCAACTCCCTGCCCCAGCCTGGTGAAAGTGAGTGATGGTAGAGCAGAGCGAGCAACAGAGGGTAGGGGGACGGAGTGAGCAGCGGGTGGGGCCTCAGAGAAGGGGTGAGACCAGGGGTGTGGCCTCAGGGAAGGGATGGGACAGGGGTGGTGCAAGGGTCTTTGGGTTTGTGCAGTTAGACAGTTGGCAACCTTACTGGGCAGGCATATGGAAGCCCTGGTCATGTTGGAAAAGCGTGCGCAGCAGTACAGCCCAAACGTCAGGCAGACCTCATCCGCACGGGCATGGCTTGTGCATGCGTGGGGGCCCATTGACTGTTCTGCCCTGGGTCCCAGATTTGCTGTCGGTGGGCCTGCCCAGGAGTCTGTGCAGCACATGCAGAGGGGATTCCAAACTTCCACGGGGAAAAATCAGATTAATCTTCAATTCAAAGAGCAGAATAGCAGCATCCTCCGTAGGAGGGACTGAGCGGGTCTAGAGCGGCACTCCAGTAGGCATTCCTCTCTGTTGTCTTCTCTACCATTCCTTCATGCTAGGGCTGGAAAAGAGGGTAAATGAAAGATTGGGAGATTGCTGGTAGGGAGTGGGTTGGAAGTACCTGTGATGGGTATGGAGTTTCCGGGCATGGAGTTTCCAGGCAGTAGGAGAGCTGGAGGAAGGTTGGTTGCTGGTATGAAGGGAATATGGAACTAAGATAGGAGTGTTTTCTGGTGTGCAGGGTCTCTGGAGATGGGAAGGGAGCTAAAACAGGGAGAGTTCGCATCTTGGAAAAATTCTTGAGTTGAAACAGTGAAGCATTTTGATGCCAATTTCTGTGGCTTAATAGCATTGTCAAGAGTCCAACAGCAACCAGTTTCTCGTTCTGTGATGAAATTCTTGAAAAATACGAAAGCCCAGAAATGAAGCAGCTGGCATTAGCTTGGAGCAATTCACTGTCATGGTTAGGATTTTATTACCCAAAAAGAATGGGGAAGTAAAGCTTTTAATCTGACCAGTCAGATTTTCTCTCTTGTCTATTCCTTATTTTTCTCCAATTATGAACCTGAAGCAATCAAGCAAGGAAAGTTTTATGTGCCATGAAATTCCAGGGGCCTTAACTATAGCTATTTTCCCCAATGACATGGCTGAATTGCGTGTTTTTGTATTTACATAAAGTAAGCTTTCTTTTTATCATTTAAAACAGACATGTTTATGAAGCTACCTATTTAAAATTATTCTAGGGATTTTTATCATAAGCCTCATCTGCTATTACGCTGCTGTGTTCTGTTTTGCAACTACTACATGAAAGTCTTTATTTTAAACTTGCTCCTTTATAATGAATGCAGTTTCTTTGCTCACAAGAAAAAGTAAACTGGGGTTCACCAGTATGTTTTATTAGAATTAAACTCTGCAGTTCCTTCTCTATACTATTTTCCCCTTATTTTTTAGGTTTTCCTTTATTTGTGATTTTCTTCCTCTTTTAATCCCTAATAATGTTCTATAGGTCAGCTAAAGCACATAATGTATTGTTTACCTTTTCATTAACTTGAATATCAAAATATCTGAAACAAAACATCCCGTAGTTTACCTTTTCAGAATAGTTTTTGTTTCCATAAAAAGCAATCTTTTTTTTTTTTAATTCATAGTGGAATGATGAATATTAGTTTTGCATAGTCATTTGTTGCTAATTCCTTCAACCTACTGAGATTTCATGATCTAATACTAGCTTTTTTTTTGACAGGCATAAATTTCTATTTGGAAACAGTTTCTGTATATTTCAAGTATTGACAGAAAAAGAAATTGCATACCATAGGTGTATAGCAAGTCAAAAATATTATAGTTCTATGATTTAGCTGTTTTGAGATTAGTCAACATATTTTTATACCGGGTAGTCACTACTATGGCAGATAAGAATATTTGATTTACAGTAGATAAAAATTATTATTTATCTGTATTGTGATAGCACCTAGAGTCTCTGGGCCCCTTGTGCTAGACCCTGTACAAACCCAGAGCAAAGAGACTGACCCTGCAGAGTTTACATTATATTAATATTGTAAGAACAGCCAGTGGATACTTCATGTTTGTGGGTAAATCTACACTGAAAAATTTCGTACCCGTTTTTTCAGTAGTGGTGCAGCTGCAGCAGTGCTACCAACAGAATAACCTCTAGTATAGACCACAGGTTAGGTGACAGTGATGAAAATGTCTCCATGAGGCTAGAATAGTAGAACTTATACTTTTGGTTGCTCTCATGCAGCTGTGCCAGTACTAAAAAATGGGACATAAATTTTCTAGCATTGACTTTGTCTTTTAGGTGCTGATTATGTGCTGCCAAAAACCTATATCTGTCAGCCAAAGAGAGATTTCAGGCACACATCAGTGTTTTGAATGTATACTGCCTTTAAAGAAGAATGTTTAAGTTTAAAAAAACCTTCAGTGGCCAGGTTGCATTTTGCAAACAAAGCACGTAAACTAACTTTACTAATGATGCCTTAACAAAATCAACTTCATGTTTCCTTATCAAACCATAACAAACAGTTCTATTTTATCAGTGACTATAAAAACTAGAATACCTCAGTCTTAATCAAATCATTCTTATGCTGCTTTATGGTCTTCCTTACTGTCCTATATTGTACACACACAGCATTTTACAAATTCATGATGAAAAAGAGAGTCTTCTGAAGGCAGTTGTTTCGCAATCCTCATTAAGGATGGTAGCGGCAGCAGGCATCTCCAAGGCAGGGCGAATCTGAATGTCTTTTAAGAAGCACAACATTAACTGCATTTCCTAGTTTTCTGAAATTTGAGGGGTTTGCTTTTTTTTAACCTTCCTAAATACATGTCTGTATCCGTAACTTCATTTTAACAAAGTATTTTGTGATGGAAAATGTATATAACAAAAACAATGCTCTTTCTGTCAGAGTGTAATTCTCTGTGTGGGTGAGAGATGCGTGTGTGTGTGTGTGTGTGTATGTTAGAAAAGTCACAAAGGGCCTGATCCAAAGCCTGTTGAAGACCGTGGAAGTCTTTCCATTGACTTCAAAGGGCTTTAGAACAGGCACAGAATCACTGCAGTTTTCATTTTGTTCCCAAATAAAGTCGGTTCACTACAGAAAACATTCCTGCAATGATAGATTCCTATTAGTGATATAAAACTTCTGGTTTTATTGTTAGTGCCTTTTAATAGCAGCATAACCAGATAATTACTTGTGGATTTTTAACGTTCTTTGCTTATGAAAAAGTTCTGTTCACAGTCCATAAACCATAGAAAAATAATGACTGTATGCAGTCCTCTCTCTCTATTGGTTTAATATTATTAATGTGCTGTTCAATCTATTTAGTCTTTTGTATTTTGTATAATATGCTTGTCATTGATGTCTTGCACTTAAGTGTTTCTGTGTTTAATTATAGGCAGAGCATTCTCACCCAAAATTTGCCATTTAAAAATAATCTGGCTCAGTCATTGCAATTTTGTCAATAAATATATAGTGGTAGTTTGGCAAAAGGAATTTTGCAGTTATTCCAATTCCAAGAAATTTGAAACAAAAAGCAGCTGCTGTTTTTGTGGGACCCATCAAAAATTTGTATTCTGCTTTTTATGCTTTATGTATTCTGCTTTTCAATTGTGGCCTCATATGTAAATGTAAAACTCTAGATGAAATAATGGAAATTCTACAAGGACATCCAGTGCAGAATTTGATTCAAAATATGTTTCTGAAATGAAGCTCAACCTTTAATACTCATCCTCCTGTGCTTTAATAGTGTGTGTATATTTGTAACAGCTACTAGAAATTCTGTCACCAACATATTTAATGTAGCAGGGAGTATTTCCAGTTATCCAAATTTCCCCAGAAGCAGTAGTGATTATTCTATTTCTTTTTGCTCCAAAGATGAATATGCTGCCTTCTGCATCAATCCCCTTTCTTTACCATCTTGGGATATATAAAGCCGTGTCCCGGCTCTCAGCTCGCTGCCTTTTATGGCAGCATATTTATGCTGAAAGTACTGAAAGGGAAATAATACTTTCATGGAAGTGCTTTTCTTTCCCTATTATATCAGATGTGTTATTCAGGGTGCAATAAGGAACTGTCAGGATCCCTTTAATGGAAATCTATTCAGTGATAATGTGTGCCTCAGCTTTACATTATATCTACATACTCAAAATCCTTGTGGAACAATGTGCATTACTTCACTAAATAAAATGGTTTCTTTTAGTACAGACCCAAAATAACTGAAGATATACAGGAATCACCACGATAGGGTTGGGGTTTTTGTTCGTTTATTAAAATCTGCTTGAAATGGAAGTGACTCTGGGTCTATGAAACCACAGTTCCCTGAGAATTTTCCATGGCAAACGTGAAATGTTAACTTCAAACAAGGATGGCTGTGGCTTTCATAAGACCATTGAAGATGTGAAAAATGTTGCACTAAGGTGTAAAAACTGTCTGTCTGTGACCAACTCATCGTGACCAACTCATTGCCTTCAAAACTGGATAATTTAAACTGAACTGAGAGATACTTAATGCCTATCTACACAATTATTTTTACTGCTTTAACTATATCCATTTAGAAACTGATCGTTAAAGTGGTACAATCATTTGGGAGCTGTATTGGTATAAAGATGCTTTATATCTGTAGAGTTTATTCCCCATAATTTACAGGAATAAGCTATATAGATAGTATGCACAAAAACTATATTAAAAGAACATCAAGGTTGGTGTAAAATCAAGCCATCAAACGTTAGGAAATGCCAGAAGTAAGGTTGTCCTTGTTTGGCCCACTTATGCATGTGCATTATGGTAGTCTTTAATTACATACTTTTTTTTCCCCACATGACTGATTAATCCCCAGAGTAGGTCCGCCCTGTTCACTGAATGAGGCAGGAGTCCATTGGAAAAAAATGAGATCGTGTAATTTGGCCCCCTATGCATATGTATGCATAGGGGGCCAAATTAAGGTTCCACAGTCAATTGAGGTGGATTGATTTTAAATCAAAGCTTTTTAAAGCAATGAGGAGGAAATCTTGATTTAAATAATTTATTTTAATCATGTTTTTTGTTTATACTTTTTAGTTATTTTTTGGAAAGAGAGGTTGATTTTCTTCAGTACATACCCCTTAAAACATGTTAATTTGCAACTAAATATAGCCTTTACACTAAATCTGATGCTTCTTTTTGCTAACTAGGCAGCTACAGTATATCTATATACATTTATTTGAACTATTCAATAGGTTAACCTCCATTTATTCATATTCTTAATTTTTACATTTTTATAGTTAGAAAATGGTCAGTGATGCAGTTCTTATTTAGTAGATGTTTAATTTTTTTACTTGTTATTTGTGTCAAGCTGTATTTAGATGGAAAATCAATTTTAAAAGCCCCAAAACAGCATTTTATTTTTTTATTGAATAAAACTACCTTAAATGTGTGAGATACATATGGGGAGGAAATCAAAACTTTTATCAAAACATTTTTTGCATTTAACATGTCCTTTAAGATTTTAGAACTAGTAGATCTCATGCTCTCAAATCTAGTTTTTAATTATTAAGTTGGAAGAAGATAACAAATTCCATTATTTTTCACCTTCCAATTGTTTTCTTAACTTTGAATGAACTGGTCATTGAACTGAACTAGTTGAGTAAACAAAAATGAGAGAAATATTCTCTCTACACCTCCAGGAGAGGATGCTGCTGTCAAAATCTGGTTTAGCCCCAGCAAACTCTGGTTCCAGCAAACTCCATCTGCTTAGCAAATGACTTCAATCAATTCAGTGGGGGATTTCCACTAGACTTTATTTAAAATTTGGCAGCAAAAATGTACTGCTTAAATATTTTTTTGTATTTAATTTAAACTATTTTAATAGATTATAGTTTTTACATAGATTGTGGATTTAATATTTAATTTTAAATAGGTTTATTTTTTAAAAATCCATATTTGCTTTAAATTTGTAAAAGTCTGATTTTTTTTTTTTTATTTTTATTTTTTAAATAACCAATTTTTATTCACCATTCAGGAAACTTTTTTCTGGCATTTCCTAACTTGAGGGCTTGGCATTGTAACCTTCATCCTTTAATTTATTTTTGTGTGTGTAATTCCGTATTTTTAAAATATTAAACTGAAAAAAGCAGAAAATCCATAATTTGGCATCATATTTGGCATAATTTGGCACTGCTCATGACCCATGAGTCATCCGCAGTTTTGGAACTTTTAGATCTACGCAGACCTCTGCCACTTGAGCTAACAAAGTAACCAATAATAGTCATGTACCAACACTAGAGAAGCATCAGTGGGTTTCACAGATATTTGCTGGCAGCAGAGGAACTGAGATTAATGAATCTTGGATTCCATTCCTGGTTTTGGAGGGATTTGTGGTCTAGTAGGCACAGACACTTCTCTGCCCCCAAGCTTGATCCCTTCTGCCTCATACCTTCAAACCTATCCCTGCCCTTCCCCTCTCCCCCACGCCTTGCCCCCAGTCCCAGCCTCCACTCCCCAGGCTTCTAGTCCTAATTCCAGTCTCTTTGCCCAGCAAGTGCTAGTCTCTCATTTCCAGACTCTACCTTTCCAGTTCCCGATGTAATCTGTCTTTTTCTCCAATCCTGGCTTCCAGATTCCATTCCACTCCCCACCCCCTCACAATTCTCAAGCTCAGTCCCAATCTTTTTGCCCAGCCAGTGGAAGTTCTCATACTGCACCCTGGGTCCTCTCAAATCGCCTCCCCCTACTTCACTAATTCTCGGTCCCAGTCTCTTTGCCCAACGTGCCCCAGCTCCTCATCCAATCTTAATCTACCCGCTCTCCCCACCTACTGGCTCCCAGTTCACCAACCCTCCACTCCCTTCCCCTCCAAAAAAGAAAAACCCTTACAGACCCGGTCTCCCTGCCCAAGATATAGTTAACAGAAAATTGCAATAAACACTTACGTTCCTATGTTTCCCAGAGTGCTCTGAATGAGAGAAATACACAGAAATGATGGGTAAAGGGCAGTTACGCATTGTACTATGTTTCCTCCTTGTTTCTCCGTGCTAAATTCTTTTGTTTCCTCTGTGATGGGAAAATGTCATGGACAGTTCTGGAAAAGGATAGAGGAAATCCTGCACTTGCATGTTTAGAGGCTGGGAGCTGATTTCATCCCTGTATGGGAGGGCTGGGTCTCAGATTTGTATATGTGATGTACTCATAAGGGAATGTAATTGTTTTTTTAAGTTGACCCACAAAGAGGGGAAAATAAGTTTGGGCCTTTGGGGGTGGGGAAGGAGCCTTACAAGCCACCCCTGTAGATAACAGAAAGGTGCAAAAAAAAAAATCTGCGTGTTTTTACATGGGAACTTCATTTTTTGTCAGTTCCGCTTTTCCACCCCTCCCCTCCAAAAAAAAAAAAAAAAAAAATACAGACAGCTGGAGGGTTGTAGAGTTATGATGTCATAGATATTAAGCAAATTAAATCTGTCTGAGGAGGAAAGTGGGTTTTGTTTAGTTTTATTGAAAACTTTTTTTTGTTAAGACCTGTTTAATGCAAATGTTCTGTAAACAAAGAAAATGAGTAATCTGTCAAAGATTCATCTCCCTTACATTTACGAATGGAGAATTCTCACTATACATGTCTGCATTTGAATTTGACTGAGTCATACTACAGTAATTACTGTGGTGACTGTAAATTGACCTAACCTATGTCAATTTAAGATGTAGTGTAGACATGCCCTAAGCTATGCAAGTGTGGAGACACCCTTGTATTGTGCAGCAGTGTGACTGTTTCCTTTAAAAATAGTAGGGATTAGGGGTCAGTCTATTCTTATCCCCAGGTGTATCTGTTTAAGGTTCCTGGGACTTTTTGGAGTGGACAAAGGCCTAGGGAAGAGCAGAGGTAGGTATTAGGATAGAGGAAGATGGTGCTGGGTGAATAGATAGTGCTGGGGGTTGAGGGATTTGTGGGAGAGAATCCCAGGTCACTGTTTCTTTGAGGGCCTGGAACCAAAGAGATTGTAGGGCAGGGTGGGGCAAGGCTCCCTGCCAACTGGGACAAGCCCTGGGAAGGTTGGAAGCATCTATGCTGCCTCCTCCTTCATAACAGGAGAGAGATCAGCAGTGGAAGGACTGCTGCCCTTTTCCAGCCTGCGGGGGAAAGGACTGAGCTACGAAGCGGGACAGCTGGGAGAAGCTGGTTTAAGGCTGCAGCAGGCCTGAATATTAGCACAGCCCTAGAACGATGGCTGTGGGGCTCCTGTGCCTAGAAGAGGAAACCTGCTGTTATCCAGGAGGAGGGCAGGCACAATTCCTGAATGAAGGAGGAGAACAGTTGGTCCTGAAGGGGCTACAACAGTCTATATTTGGGAAAGTCTAAATAAGACCCCACAAGGGGGCATATTATTATAAGTATTTTGGCCTGAATATAAATTATTATGAAGAACTAAGATGGAACTCAGGACATGGTGTCCGTAGGGCCACCTCAAACCATGAGGGGGTGCTCTGGGACTGCACCCATCCACATAACTGCATTTACACTAGAGGGCTGTGACAATTTAACTATTTTGGTTTAAAAAAAAAAAACTGCCTGTAAACCGAGTCTAAGGAATAATACCTCAGTAGCCAGAAGACACCTAAAAGATCTTCTCCCAGTATGATACAGAATCACTGATGTACCAAATGCTGAAATACCTCCAGTAGGATTTTTGAGTGCAGGGTTTAAATTCATCTCCAAGTCTTCTATGGTATGTATGGAAACCTTGATTTTGCTTGAGCAGTTGTGGCATGTGTTACTCATTACTAAATGCATATATTGCCTATTGAACATAATGCTGGAAAATCTGCTTTTCAGTGCCAAGAAGTTGTTAATCTACATGTTTATCTCAAATGCTTTATAGTTTTTCAGTGAACTGAATTTCCATTTCCATGGTACGTCTTTCAGAAAAATGGCTAAACACATACGATGAAAATCTGTTTTCAATTGTGGGCAGACTTTATGAGTGTAGTATGCCAAGAAATCTTTTTGTTTTCAATAGCACATCCAACTTTTAAAATGACACACTTATTGTAACAGTACCAGATACCCACTAGGTCATTTATCCCTGTGTGTCCTCACTAGCCCTCACCACCTTTGTAGCATGGCCCAAGAGATTAACATACCTCTTTCCCCTTGAGTCTAACTGCAGAAGCACTGATGTTTTTTTCACCATGTCACAAGTCTGTGTGGGTATCCCTGATGAGTTATCTTTTGGGGTTTGTGTTTGTGCCTTGGAGCCACATAATTGCCTAATAATACTTTGAAGGTTAAATCCCCAGGAGTCTGTGTTCATCATTCCATCAGCAACCTAAATTTGTAATAAGACTTTAGCTATGAGGATTTTAATTCCAGAACTTTTCAACTAATGGTTTGATCAAGCAGCCACTTTTCTTGGGCCATCACATAGTTTCATTAGTATAGAGATAAACCCTGTACGCCACCATCCTCAGAACTGTCCTTATTTATTTCTACCATCTACTTCCACTGAGAGAGTATGGTCAGTGGTAAACTGCAGAGAAGTCAAGATGCATTTGAGTTATTGCTAACTTGTAGAAGTTTTTTCAGAACTCTGTCTCCAAATTGGCTTACAACACGTAAGTTGAGGGGCATAGTTTGTTCTACCCTCAGCATGTGTTCTCTTTCACATTACCACCCATTTTTAATGGAGAACAGTGAGAACAATACTAGTTTCAGACTTTTCTTTTGGAGCTTGTTGAGGTTGGCCAGTTCCCATCATGTTTAGACATCCAACTCCCTGTTGGAAGCAACTTCCTGCTCTAGTTCTCTCTAACCTGGCTTTTCTCCATTTTCACTTTTTAGTGCTATATGATCAGCTACTGGTATATTGAGAGGCCAGTTTCACATTTTGCTCTCCAGAAAAGGTGAAGCAATCAGTGTGATGCTTTCAGATCAGCTGTGAAATGGTTAAGAAATTATTTTTATATATATGTTTAAAGTATGGCTCAAGATTTCATTCCAATTTTGTAACAGATCTTTTTAGTAAGATTTTTCTACATATTCTATACAGCTTCTTAGTCACTTACAAATAATGTACAATCTTTTGCTCAGCCCTCTTATTTGACCATGTTTGTTGCTGCAGCACAATCACTGTTAATTATCTCCTTATTTTTATGGGGATTGCCTGGTTTTTAAGTACTAGCATCTCTTTTGCTCCCCTGTTTTTTGCCAAGTTTTGTTGTTCAGCACAGTAAAAACCAAATAGTAAAAATATTTAGCAATGGCATAGTTTTTTAACTTTTCAAAGAATTGTACAAATATGTAATCCTGATGAATAAATACCACTTCTGTTGTCTTCTTCTATATGAATTCTTACAGTATTTAATAGACTAATACTTTTTCTAATATGTTACTAAATTTAAGATTGGCAACAAAACCTAAAGTGATTAGAAAGTTGGAAATTCTTAAGGCAAAACCTGAATAATCCAAATTACTTTCAGTATTTTTTTTTCATAAACAACTTTTGGACAAATGTACCTGGTATCCCTTTTGATAGGAACTTAGCAATGCTTTTTGTAAATGCACTGTTTTCAACACTGAAGAAATTTCTAAAGTCAAATATGAAGAGTATAATACCCACCTACTTTCTAGTGGGAAATTTTTCCACATGAAAAACAACATAAAATACCAATCAACATGACTGCTGTGTCAATTTAGGCCTGGAAGGATAAACTCTATGCATGGGTAGGTAACTCAGATCATGTGCGTGCCCTGTCCTAGAACTTTTTGTGTGGTTTCCCATTATAATACCAGTTGTAGTGTTGATACTATGGACAAAAAGAAGAAGTTAAGAATAATAATGGCTTGTAGATCGCCACAGAATGTGCACTTGGGAGATCTGATTATTATTCCAAGCTCTGCTATAGATCATTATAGTGTCACTAGACAGATTACTTAATCTTTCTATGGCTGTTTCCCATTCTAAAAAATAATTGCCGAGCTCAGAGTTCTTGGATAGCTAAATTAATTTTGCCAGATTAATCCAATGGAACTACATTGACCGTTGTATTCTAAATCTATTAAGACTTGCAAAGTGCTTTGAGGTTTCATGGAAGACATTAATTAGAGGTTCAATATATTATGTCATCTTAATACTACCAAGCCAATTAATATAAATCCAATTAAGAGTGTGGGGAAGAGAGTCTGGGTTTTTTTTCAAAATTTTGAGGGGGAAAAAACTTTCTGACTTCATTCCATGCAATTTCATGCCTCTGAATTTTCCCTTTATTGTGATAATGTTGGTATGGTGGCTATTTTTTACATCATATCCTGCAAAGAAAACCTCTATAAAAGTTACTTTCATATGAAAACCATTTGCAAAATTCTGATGGGAATGTAGTTATGTCTTTGAAAATTCTCTTGGAAGAAGAAAGGAGAATACATCTTGGAAAATGCTTCTGTTGACAGGGATGCTGGAACAATTTGTATGGTGGAGGTGCTCAGACCATTGAACCAAACTGTAAACCCTGTGTATAATGAAATCCACGTCAAGCCAAGGGGTGTGGCAGCACCCCTAGTTCCAGCATCTATGCTTGTTGAAGGAAGGAGGTGAGAGACCATGATAGAAACTCATTTACATATTCAAGTATACTCATTCTTTTTTGATGGGAGAAAGAGGAGAGGCAGGTGTGGCTGTAGTGTAATTGGAGGACACGAGGCACAGCCTCCAACATTTTGGGGATATACTTCACTTTATAATAGAAATAGGGCTAAATGCACAGGATGTGTGAAAGTGGTTAGCCTTGGTCTCAGGCCACGCATATCGAACAGGGCAATGCGCTTGCTCTTCAACCGTGCTCAGAAAGTTGGATATTCAAGTGTGCACCTGGGTGCCAGACTCCACCAGAAAAGAAGAGTCAACAGCACTGATGCCACTCAGTGTTATCGCCTGTTGCACAGGGACAGACTCTCCAGACGGCTGCCTCATTCTCCAAATTTCTCTCTGTGTGTTTGCTGATAAGCAGAAGGTGGCTCAGGAAAATCCCTGGTTACCAAAAGTGGCCTTTGGCCCTTCTAAAAAATAATCTCAGCTTTCATTTTAATAAAATAAAGCAAGCCTCTAGGCCAGCGGTTCTCAAACTGTGGGTCTGGACCTAAAAGTGGGTTGCGATCCCATTTTAATGGGGTCACGAGGGCCAGCATTAGACTTGCTGGAACCCGGGGCTGAAGCCTGAGCTGCACCCTCACCCAGGGCAGTGGGGCTCAGGTTCTGTCTCCCTCTTCCCCTACCTGGGTCATGTAGTAATTTTGTTGTCAGAAGGCGGTCGTGGTGCAATGAAGTTTGAGAACCGCTGCTCTAGGCTTTTTATTTACAAAGATTACCTTGAATATGGTAACTGACAGAAACCAAAGGGGACCTTAAGATTGCCTACGTGTATTGACTTCTTATGTGAAATGGTTCAGTGAAGTTTGGGACTTATTGCGAAGTATCATCTTGCTAAACCTCCACAAAATCCTTAGGCCAGTGTGATCATAGTGAACAGACAGTAGTGCTGGCACTATGGGTGCTGGGAGTGCTGCTGCACTCCCTGGCTTGAAGTAGTAATAACAAACACCAAATGCATGGTTTTCATCGTCAACACCCCCACTATATAAATTGTTCCAGCACCCCTGTGGACAGATGTCAGCTACAGCTGAAAACATTTCATAAGCCTACTCAAAAATGCTAGGGTCACCTCTGTTGACATTTACTGACGCTCATGCTGAGTTGTTTCCTCACTCAGGCAGCTGCTACAAGGGGAACGTCTCATCTACAGTGCTGCTAAAAGCTTATGAAAGTCACTCCATGTAGTCCCTACACTCCATACCACCCCTGACCCTTGGCAGCTGCTGCAGTCCACCTCTCCCTTCCATTGCCTATCTCCCCATCCCCAGCTCAGAACTTGAAGAGCCAGTGCTGGTGTTCTTGGTTCCGCTCAATATATAGTTTTCAAGTATGAAAATTAGCTTATATAACTACACCACTACCCCGATGTAACGCGACCCGATATAACATGAATTCGGATATAACGCAGTAAAGCAGTGCTCCAGGGGGATGGGGCTGCGCACTCCGGTTGATCAAAGCAAGTTCGATATAACATGGTTTCACCTATAACGCGGTAAGATTTTTTGGCTCCCGAGGACAGAGTTATATCTGGGTAGAGGTGTAGCATAAAATGTCACTCATGGAGCTTAACGAGACATGGCAGTTGTTGACAAACTGATTCCTTTTTAAGTTGTTGTAAATCAACATAAATAAGTGCATCGCTTAGTGAGGCCAAAAAGTTTTGAAGGAGCCCCTTGTTAAAATGACCTCCCTGCACCTGTAAGCGGAGGGGTATTTGGCTGGCTGGCCAAACAAGGGAACTGTGCTTTAGGGCTTGGGGGAAAAGGGGAGATAGAAAACTGCTGCAAAGGGTCAGTGAGGTCACTGACTCATCCCCCAGGAATGAGGCACTGAAAAGGGACAGCCCTGTACCTTAACCCTCCCTTTTGCATGAAGTGGTGTGGATCTGTGGGCACAGTATTGTTTTTTTGGGAGCATAGGCACACATCCAAGTTGCTCAAGGGTTCACACTGGGCTTCGGTGGTGAAGCAGTTCTCATTGGCGTGCAAAGAGGGGCATTTCATGGGATCAACTGATACAGCTGCTGTATGCTGTGCGGGCCCATCAATGGCCACCAGATATAATTGTGGTACACCTTGGGGAAAACAATTTGGGAATGCTTAAAGGGGTGGAACTAATGCTCAGAACAAGGAGGGACTTGAGGCTGATCCTTGACATTTTTCCAGGAGTTAACATTGCATGGTCAGATATTCTTCATCGCAGGGTCTGGCAAGGAGCCATGAGACCCCCAAGGTGGACAAGGCCAGGAGGTATGTGAACAGGGAGGTGGCCAAATTCCTGGGGACCCTAGAATGGGCAGTAATTTCACATCCTTGCATAGTATATGGAGCACTAGAGTTGTTTTGGGAGTTGTTTCACCTCTCAGACTTGGGTGCTGTCATGTTTTTGACTGATATAAAAGAGGGCATTAGGTGAGGTCAGGGAACCTACTGGGTTTGGAAGGAAGCAGCCAAGCTAATAGTTTTCGCCTCCTTGTGGCGGATGTTCAGTGCAGGTACTCCATAGGAAAGATATACAGTGACCGGATAAATGGTTTGGAAAAGCACATAAAAAGAGGTGTTCGGTAAAGGAGCGAACGGGGGCTGGTTGGGGACCGCTATGATTGGTACGGCAGGGAGCCAACCCCTATTATTATAGCCCACCTTAACGATCCTATGAGGGCGGGGTGGATGGTAAGTTCCTGGCAATGGATTTGCTGGAGGGACCTGGATGGAAAAAGGGGGAGCTGGTAAAAGCCCCCTGGTTAATTATGGAATAAACATGGGGTTACCTGCACTGTACACTTATCGGCCAGGTAGTCCCAGACATCTGATAATAAATTTGTGGCCTGATTAAGCCTATGTCAAATATCTCCTGTCTTTTTTCTGGTATAGCCAGACAATGTTGGCATCTCATGACTGCCCAGGTTGAATGTTGAGTACAGAAAGAGCCAGTCACTGAACAGTAAACATATATTACTTGACTGCTTTATTCACTTTACACCTGCCAGACTGGATGCTGAATGAGGGAAGAGGATCCTATCGAAATATGTGGTGATGCAATTAGGTATTGTCAAAAATGCATATGCACAAGAAGATAGAGATGTGATTGTGCATGCAGCCTTACGCATTTTCTGATCATTTGAGTTTCACATTGCAACTTTTACATTCTTTTAACATTGTTTTAGTTTAACATATATTGGATAGAAGACAGCTATAGAAATACCAAAAAATAAAAATTTCTGTTCGTGCATATCTAAGTAAATATTAGGTTTTGTAAGTGTAAACTTCTTGATAGAGAGCCAGGAAAACCAGATTTTATTGTTGCATGTGAGAAACTTCCTTTATGACTTCAGGTAAGTCACTGGGGCTAATTTGTGCTTAGTTTTTCAGTCTGTAAAATGGGGATAATGTCTACCTTTGAAAATACTATGAGACTTTTGCATGAAAGACACACATTAGTGAAAAGTGGTACAAGAAATAGTATGGTTTCATATGAATAAATATTTACCATTCCAGCATTTTCATAAATAATCAAATGTAATGATTTTTTTCCTCTATGGATAGACTTAACATTTTTCCTTCTAAATTAGATTTTCTGTCAGTGTTTTCCATCATGTAAAACACTTGTGTTCAATTTGTTTTTCCATAAGCCTGGATATGCCAAAAAGTCAAAAAATAGGAAGTGTTTAAGGATAAGAATGTCACATTGTATGTTTATGGCTGCTATCTCCTAATGTAGATTAGTGTTTGCAGGTATTTTTTCTTTAGAATACTCACATTTTTCTTATATAAACTGGCAAATAAACTTAAACCCTTTTCCATAAATACTTGAATTAAAGAACACCAGATGTTGCACAGAAGCTACTACTGGTTTGTGAAATTTATGGTATACACTTTCTAAACCCACAGGAAGCGTCTGAGGGGAAAAGTATATTAATTAACTTCAAAAATACATTTTCCAGCTATAGAAAAATCTCCAAAGAAAATACCTTTTGATCTTCAGCAGTGTGAGCAGGCTGTCCCAGCAGTCTGGGAGCAGCATGCACCATTGTCACATGGGATCTGGATTCAGGCTTCAAGTTCTCTAGGCCAAACCAGCCTGCAAGTAAGCCAGCTGAGGCCCATTGGAGATGGAACATGTATGTCTTTTGGACCATCTCCTCTGGCCAATGTTCAGAAAATCGCAGACTGTCTGCAAAGGAAACAGTTTCCCAGCTCTCCTTGACCTGAGGAAAGCTTTCTGCAATATAGGGGACTTGGGAAGAAGGGAAATTACTGGCAAGCCCAGAAAATCATCTCATCAAACAAGAAATATGACCTAAACAGTATGGTCTTCTGCTAAAATGTTGAGTTTCCCTCACTATTTTGTAACATTTTCCCTAGGGCTGGCCAGAAAACATTTGTTTTCAAAGAGTTTAGAGAGTTTGAAATTTTGTTTTTATTTGGATATGGAATGAGGGGGAGAAACCCACCGAGTGTTGCTAGTAGCTTGATGTTTAGGGCACTCACCTCCAAACCAGGCACAGTAGGAACTTGAACCTGGGTCTCCCACATTCCAGGTGATAAACACTGGGCTATTAGCAGTACTGGGTTTGGTGTTTTTCCTCCTTCCTTTCCCCTCTACCCCACAAAATCCATCCTGGATCTGAGATGCCTTCCCTATCAGTTTTGCCCATTAAGACTTTTGCAGTGAGGACAACTTTGAGTTAAGAACAGTCTAATAACTGCATGTTATCTTCCAACATATGAAAAACTAGGAATTGAAAATCACAAGGGTAGGAAAGGAAAGAAACACCATCCATAGTACTTTTACCCTAATTACTATAAATTCCCCCTCTTGCCTCCATGACACCCAAATTGTCTTCTGCCTCCCTTCTCTTCATACAAAACTCACAAACCCCAATATCATCCTTGCCCTTCAATCTGACCATGTTACCCTGCTCTTTAAATCCCTCCAATGGCTTTCCTCTGCTCACCTACATCAAATTTAAGCTTACCTTTGCCTTCAAGACCCTGTATAACTCTGCACCTTAACTCTTAGCCACCCTTCTCTTTATCCATCTTCCCTTATCTCCTCTGCTGTGCTAACAATGCCAGCCTCAATGCCTCATTCCACCTGCTTCTCTCACAAATTCTACTCTATTCCTTTATCCAAACCACCCCTCTTTGAGCTAGTCCACAAGGTTGCTACCTTCTTCGTGTTCAGATACTTCCTGAAAGTTAACCTCTACGGTGACTCCTACAGGAAGTCAGGTGGTTGCTTATTACTATTTATCCACAGCCTTGTCATAACCTCTATTTAAAAAACACAAGTGTGTTATATTTTTCAAACTGTGTTACTAAGATGTGGCCATTTGCTACTTTGACTACCTTACTTAGATATGTACACTTCTCCTCTACCCGTTCATCTGTTTGCCTTTTAGACTGAAAAGTTCTTGGAGAAAAGGAGCAATGTTGTCTCATGTTTGGAAAGCACCTAATACATTGTGAGCACTATTGGAAATAATAGTAATGACTTCAAAATTTAGTCTCTAGAGCTCTATCAAAAAAGGAAGATGAATAATATTATCTGACTTAATAGTAATTACCCCTCCAGCCAAGAGGAGGTGGCCTTGTGTATACAGTCCTGTTCAGTCTTTTTTTGAATTATTGTAGACCAATATAGCAAATATGCAGTGAATGTAAAATTGTAGTATGTTGTTCAAGCCTGAAAGATGTGCTGACAATATATTCTTAAACAAAAATATCAACAATATCACTCATATTTAACAATAGGGCAATTGCAATGGTATATATTTGTGATGTTCTTATCAATAGCCTCATAGTCAAATTCTTTCATGCTCCTTGGGATGACGTGAGATTTTAATTTAAGACAAATGTGTGGTGTGCAGGCCTGGTAACATTTAAACTTGTATTGTCTTGGGGTTTGGTTTGTTTTTTAGTGGGCCGGGATATCCATAATCTGTCACTAGTGTATCTTGTAGTATGGATCAGGCAAATCTACACAACCACCTTATCACCATATAACATTTCTTATTTATTTTTTATCTTTTTATACAGCCAAATTCCACTGCAGCTGACAGAGCGACTGCTAGACTAGCAACACACCCACTGTTAAAGACAAAAATTGCTGATATTAAAGGTATGAAATAGACAATCTCATCTTGTTCAAATTCCTGTATTTATTTATGCATATTATCTTGTTCTATCCCTAAAAAATGGTGTTTTGGAAGAGGTAATATAATTACTGTGTCTCAAATAGAGATATTTGCCTTAGCCACACAGATGAATTTTAAAGGTTTTACAATTCTATTCTGAACACCAAGGCTCCCTTTATTCTGTAAGGAACTGAATTTTTAATAGAGAGAAAATACAAATATATAGTGTCAATAATGAACTGGCTTATTATAGCCTGAACATGTTGATCACTTTTGATTAATATTAAATTGCTTCCATATTTGTCTCTGCTTTTTAACCCACAGTAATATTATTTGCTATTAGGTGTATGTACTGTTTGCTAATATGTATATGTACTGTTACATGCTTGTATTGCCAAACTTAAGCCAGCTAGCTGAGATGAAGTCACAGACCTAAAATAGTTTTGTAATAACTACTTAGCTGGTTAATAGGTGTAAAACTCTCAATTGCATAGCAACTAGCAGAGAGAGGGATTACATGATTCATAAAATCCAGAAGTCTCTGCTGAATTGGTGCTGAATCATATTTAGGGCAGCACCTGTATTGACTCTATAAAGACGATATACTGGAGGTATTTAAGGCTAGGGTTTTCAAAGTATCCTAAGGCAGTTTGCACTGTTTCCAGTATGGACATAGTGTGCTTTTCACTGCAGCACTCACATACCCTACACACCACCGCTAGTGGTGTATAGTGTAGACATAGGCTAAAAGAAGGTTGAGGCACATTGGTTTTGCTCGCTGTTAGGCAGAAAGCAGATAGGGAATATTCCAGGCCAAAGGGTGAATGTTCCAGGAAAAAATTAGCTTGTGAAAAAAGGTTATGGTGGAAATAACCTTAGCTAATAATAGGCACTGTTAGCAACCTATGATTATACGTGTGTGTGTGTGTGTGTGGTGATAAAGTTCCTCCTCTATCTTGGTGGGTCCTGCACTTAATGGCGGATTTTCTTGCCTCAGAGATTCACCATGTGGGTTGGGGAGCAACCCAGAGACCTTTCCCTCTGAAACAACCCACAGTCCAAGTCAATTGGGAGGTTTGGGGGGAACCCGGGCCTGCCCTCTACTCCGGGGTCCAGCCCAGGGCCCTGTGGACTGTAGCTGTCTAGAGTGCCTCCTGTAACAGCTGCATGACAGCTACAACTCCCTGGGCTACTTCCCTATGGCCTCCTCCAAACACCTTTCTTATTCTCACCACAGGACCTTCCTCCTGGTGTCTGATAACGCTTGTGCTCCTCAGTCCTCCAGCAGCACACCCTCTCACTCTCAGCTCCCTGCGCCTCTTGCTCCCAGCTCCTCACACTCGCACCACAAACTGAAGTGAGCTCCTTTTAAAACCCAGGTGCCCTGATTAGCCTGCCTTAATTGATTCTAGCAGCTTCTTCTTAATTGGCTCCAGTTGTCCTAATTAGCCTGCCTGCCTTAACTGGTTCTAGCAGGTTCCTGATTACTCTAGTGCAGCCCCTGCTCTGGTCACTCAGGGAACAGAAAACTACTCATCCAGTGACCAGTATATTTGCCCTCTACCAGACTCCTGTACCCCACTGGTCTGGGTCTGTCACATATCCCTCCCCCCTGCTCAATGCCATGACGGCTCCCTGCTCTGTGTCGCACACGGAACTGGAAAGGTTGGAGGGATAAGAACCATCTGGTCACCCTTGTGTTTTTCTCCTTGTTCCGCTGCATCCATTGAAGAGGGGCATGGTCGGTCATGAGGACAAATCTGCGCCCGAGCAGGTAGTAGCGCAATGTTTCCATGGCCCATTTTACAGCGAGGCATTCTCTCTCCACCACTGCATATTTTTGTTCCCTTGGAAGGAGTTTCCGATTGAGGTATAGAATTGGGTGTTCCTCCTCCCCGACCATCTGGGTTATAACGGCCCCCAACCCTACTTCCGATTCATCTGTCTACAGGATAAACTCCTTGGTGAAATCAGGGGCTATCAGTACGGGGTTACTGCAGAGGGCAGTCCGTAGGTCTGTGAATGCTTCCTCTGCTGCGTCAGACCATCTCACCAGATCAGGTCCACGGGCTTTCACTAGGTCTGTCAGGGGGCTTGCCCTTGTGGCAAAGTGGGGGATAAATCGTCGGTAATACCCCACCACACCTAGGAACGCCCGGACTTGTTTCTTGCGACTTGGTCGGGGCCAATTTTGGATGGCCTCTAACTTGTTCACTTGGGGTTTTACCAAACCTTTTCCCACAGTGTAGCCAAGATATTTGGCCTCTGTAAACCCTACAGCGCACTTGGCAGGGTTTGCTGTAAGGCCAGCTCGCCTGAAGGTATCGAGGACTGCCTCCACCTTCTCCAGGTGGGTTTCCCAGTCTGGGGTATGAATGACCACATCGTCCAAGTAGGCAGCAGCATAACTGTTATGCGGACGTAATAGCTTGTCCATGAGGCGCTGGAAGGTAGCTGGGGCCCCTTGTAGTCCAAAAGGGAGGACAGTATATTGAAAAAGACCCTCTGGTGTAGAGAACGCAGTCTTTTCCTTTGTGTCTTCTGCAAGGGGAATCTGCCAGTACCGCTTTGTCAAGTCTAGGGTAGTCAAGTACTGGGCATTACCCAGACGGTCCACTAGCTCATCTATGCGAGGTATGGGGTACGCGTCGAACTGGGATACTTTGTTTAGTCGCCGGAAGTCGTTGCAAAATCTTGTGGTGCCATCAGGTTTGGGCACCAGCACAATTGGGCTGGACCACTGACTGTGGGATTCTTCGATGATCCCCAACTCCAGCATTTTTTTTACTTCTGCTTTTATTTCCTCCCTTTTTGCCGCTGGCACCCGATAGGGCCTCATTGTTACTCTGGCCCCAGGGTTCGTGACGATGTGGTGATAGGTCTCTGTTGTTCGACCCGGTTTTGTCGAGAACACATCTTGGTTCCGGAAGATCATCTCAGACACCTCATTCTTCTGGTCTGGTTTTAAATCGGGAGACACTCTCACCTGTTTAGAAGGCTTGTTTTCCTGGGTTAGGTCTTTTTGGACCGTTGTGCATGCCTCTTGTGCTTGCCAGGGTTTCAGAAGGTTAACGTGATAAATCTGTTCTTGTTTTCTGCATCCTGGCTGCTGCACCTTGTGGGTTACTTCCCCCACGGGCTCAACCACCTCTGACCCCATTGGGCCAGAAGCTTGTTTTCTGCCGTGGGTACCAACACCATAACCCGATCCCCTGGTTGGAACTGTCGCACTTTTGCCTGGCGATTGTAATGGGTTCGCTGGGCCTCCTCTGCCTTATCCAAATGTTCCCGTACAATAGGGGTAACCCGGGCTATCCGGTCTCGCATCTGCATTACATGCTCTATTATATTTCTCCCCTCATTGGGTTCCTCTTCCCAGATCTCTTTGGCGATATCTAGTATGCCACGGGGGTGACGCCCATATAATAACTCGAAGGGGGAAAACCCAATTGAGGCCTGTGGTACCTCCCGGATAGCGAACATAAGGTAGGGTAGTAGGGTGTCCCAATCCTTCCCATCCCGACTTAGCACCTTCCTTATCATAGCCTTGAGGGTTTGGTTAAACCTTTCTACCAACCCATCAGTCTGCGGATGGTAGACCGAAGTTCTCAGGGTATGTATATGGAGCAGCGTACAGAGGTCCTTCATTAGCTTCGACATAAATGGGGTTCCTTGGTCGGTTAATATCTCCTTCAGTAGCCCCATTCGGGCAAAGATCCCCACCAGCTCTTTGGCTATAGTTTCAGAGGCCATGTTCCGCAGGGGGACGGCTTCTGGGTAGTGAGTAGCATAGTCCAAAACAACAAGTATATATTGGTGGCCCCGAGCCATCTTCTCCAGGGGCCCCAATAGGTTCATGGCTATTCGCTCGAAGGGGACCTCTATGATGGGAAGGGTTACTAAAGGTGCCCTCAAGTGGGGACGGGGACTGTGCAGCTGACACTCCGGGCAGGAGGCACAGTACCTCCGCACTTCTTCATGTACTCCGGGAGAACTGTCGTAGGACTCGTGCCAGGGTCTTCTCTACCCCCAAATTCCCCCCAAAAAGATTACTATGAGAAAGATTTAATACAGCGTTCTGGTGTTTTTGAAGTACTAGGATCTGCTGTACCTTCTACCCCGTACTGGTGCAACCCAGTATAAGAGATCCTTCTTCATTATGAAGTAGGGTCCTGGTCCCTGGGTTTTTCCCTTCCACGGGGACCCCATCTATTTCAGTCACCTCCTTCCTAATGTTGTCATACCTTGGGTCTTCTGCCTGGTCCCGTCCAAAATTTCCTCTCCCGGGGCTAATCTGCCCAAGATCTAGGGGCCCAGTCTCTGTTGCCTCTACTGGTTCAGAAGCATTAGGGTGGGGGTCAGACTCAGGTGCTTCTCCCTCCTACGTGACCTCCTTTTCAGCTGCGCAGGTCCGCCTACCTACAAGAGCGACCCTCTGGCTTTGGGTCAGTCTTCGGGTTCCCAAGGCCTTAGCTGCCCTTCTTTCCCTTTTTGTCTTTCTACCCTGTCTGGGAGTGGAGAACAAATCTGGGGATATTCCAGAGAAGATTGGGGGTTGACAGTCTACTGTGGATGCCTCACCAATGTTAGGGTCCCCATCTTTCTCCAATCCCCCTACTGGGAGTAAGTTTCCAAACCCTGGGAAGTCCCTCCCTATGAGCACCAGGTATGGGAGTTTAGGGACTACACCTGCTGCTACCTCAGTAGTGTTCCCTTGGATCTCGATTTTTACTGGGATGGTGGGGTAGTAACTAACTGTCCCATGGACACATGTTATCCCCGTACGTTTAGCCTGTAGCAGCGGACTACGCTTCACAAGCTTCCCTGAGATAAGAGTGATAGCACTCCCCGAATCAACCAGTGCCGTGGTCCCTACCCCATTTAGTTTCACTGGTCTGGTATATATATATGTGGGGTTAGTCAGACCCCCACAAGGTGGATTAGGGGGCATGGATCTGCCCAGTTCCCCAGGTTACGCTGTATAGGCTCCTCAGCATTGGGACACTGTGCAGCTATGTGTCCCCACTCCCCGCAGGCATAACATCTGTATGGAGCCCTAGGCATTCCCCGGTCTCTTGATTTGGGCAGTCTAACATCACGATCCCCTTCTCCCTCAGTGCTCCGACTCTTTGTGGCCTCTAATGGGCCTTCAGCCTCTATCTTTTTCCAGCTGGGCCCTCCTGGTGGCCCAGTCACCCGAACTTTAGGGCTTGGTGCTGCTAGTTTAACCTGGGGTGCCTCTTCCTTAACTGGTCGGGTCAGCTCCCTCACTGTCCTTCGCCTTTCTACCAGGGCGACAATCTCATCATAGGTGGAGGGTTCGTTCTGGCTTACCCAGGCATGAAGGACTGATGGTAGTCCCCTCATGTATCGGTCGATGACCAGAACCGCTAGTATCTCTTCCAGACTCCGGGACTCTGTTTGCAACCACTTTCATGCGAGATGGATGAGGTCATACAATTGGGACCGTGGGGTTTTGTCTTCCTGGTACCTCCAACCATGATACCGCTGGGCCCGCACTGCTGTCGTTACCCCAGATCTGGCCAGGATCTCTGCTTTCAGCTGGGGGTAGTCTGCCGCAGCCTCTTCAGGCAGATCATGGTAGGCCTTCTGGGCCTCCCCACACAGGAATGGGGCAAGGATGCCAGACCACTGATCTCCAGGCCAGGCCTCCCGTAGGGCTGTCCTCTCGAAGGCCAGAAGGTATGCCTCTACATCATCCTCCCGTGTCATTTTCTGCAGCCAATGGCTGGCCCGTATGAGCCGCGTCCCATCATGGCCATGATTCAGCTCTGTAAGGGACTTTACCTGGTTTACCAGTTCCCACAATATAGCTCGGTCTTGAGCAGCCTGGTCCATCAGCAGGCAATTAGGCTCTTGCTGCAGCCGCACTGCCTCCTGTTGGGCGGCTGCCTGGACACTGGTAGCCTCCTGCTGGGCCACCGTAGCTTGTATCAGTGCCCGCACTACGTCATCCATTGTGGTGGAAAAAAAGTAAACCCTCTCCCTTTTTTTTGTGTGTGTGTGTTTTTGTTTGTTTGTTTTTAAATCACCCTCCTTCCGCTGTGCTGTGCACCCCAAGATCCCACTCCTGACACCAGTGTGACAAAGTTCCTCCTCTATCTTGGTGGGTCCTGCACTTATTGGCGGATTTTCTTGCCTCAGAGATTCACCATGTGGGTTGGGGAACAGCCCAGAGACCTTCCCCTCTGGAAGAACCCACAGTCCAGGTCAATTGGGAGGTTTGGGGGGAACCCGGGCCTGCCCTCTACTCCAGGTTCCAGCCCAGGGCCCTGTGGACTGCAGCTGTCTAGAGTGCCTCCTGTAACAGCTGCATGACAGCTACAACTCCCTGGGCTACTTCCCCATGGCCTCCTCCAAACACCTTCCTTATTCTCACCACAGGACCTTCCTCTTGGTGTCTGATAACGCTTGTGCTCCTCAGTCCTCCAGCAGCACACCCTCTCACTCTCAGCTCCTTGCACCTCTTGCTCCCAGCTCCTCACACTCGCCCCACAAACTGAAGTGAGCTCCTTTTAAAACCCAGGTACCCTGATTAGCCTGCCTTAATTGATTCTAGCAGCTTCTTCTTAATTGGCTCCAGGTGTCCTAATTAGCCTGCCTGTCTTAACTGGTTCTAGCAGGTTCCTGATTACTCTAGTGCAGCCCCTGCTCTGGTCACTCAGGGAACAGAAAACTACTCATCCAGTGACCTCTACCAGACTCCTGTACCCCACTGGTCTGGGTCTGTCACTATATATATATAAACGTGTGTTTACAGTTTTTCCACACTCAAAATATCACCTGACATTAACTTGAATCAATGAAAATCATCTGATGCTGAGACGTTCACTACATGCAATAGGAGCCCTCACTCAGTTCTGATTTCCCACTTTTCCTCTTTGACATTACTTCAAGCCATTTTCAGCCCCTACTTTTACTTTCTAAATGATCTAGTGAAGGCACCAAAAATATCTCATACTTGTTCAGCACAGTGGATCTAACTTGCAAACTTAGTGTCATAGCCACTTGAACGTTGTTTTAACTAATGTATGTACTGTCGTGATGCTGCAATAACTCTATTTGCTATTATTTTTGTAGCTGCTGTAAAAGCCTTTAAGGATGCAAGACGGAAGCCACCTAAAACTCAATCTTCAGATGAGCATAAATCAGAAGAACAGCTTTCTCAAAAGCCTAAATTGAGGCAACATTCTAATAGCAATGTAGACAACCAGACACATATACTGGTTCTAAAACAGCAAGAAGCTAAAACAAAGGTGAATGTGAAAACAGCCACTAACATAGAAAATAAACAAATCTGTGAGAGAGAATGTGAGCAGAAATCTTCAGAAATTGAAAGAACAGATTCTCCGGGTGATTTGTCATTACAAACTTCAGAAAAACATTCCGTAGTTGAAGATCAAACAGAACCGACAATTGACTGGCCAAAAAGAAAAAAACTTACAAGTGCGAACAAGTTCAGGATAACAAACAAATCAAACAGTGATGTTAGTGATATGGAAGAATTCGATAACAAGGAGTATTTTGATGACAGCACAGAAGAGAGGTTTTATAACCAGTCATCCGATTCTGAAGAAAGTGATAGCGATGATGATTTCTTCATCGGCAAAGTGAAGAAAAAGAAGAAGAAAGTGGCAGATAGTGACCTTTCTTCAGCAAAGGAAAAGAAAAAACTCAAAGAAGCATTACTAAACAAAACAAAGGACTCAAAGTTTATGACGATGCAGGATGTGATCACAGAAGAAAGTAAACCAAGTGCAAAAGCAATGAAGTTGGAATCAGTATTTTGCAATTCTCTGTCCAGATCTGATCAGAAATCCAAAAATATGAAGAGGTATTCTTTTCCATTTCAGTTATAGAAATTATAGAGTAATTATTATGACTTGTTATATTTCCATCAACTGAGCAGAATTTCAGCCAATCACTGCTCAGAGTATTTGGATTGGCATTTTGTATCCAGTCACATTATTATTCCTTGACCGTTATGCATTTTTCAAATTCTTCCCTGCTCAGGAAAGTTATTTGTGTCAGTATCAATAGAAAGTTCTAAAAAGATGCTCACAGCAATGTTAACTGCTCCTGACTTTCATAAAAGCTGAACTCAAAAGCTCAAGATGAGCCAGCAAAAATCAGTTGTATACAAAAAATATAAATTATATATAGTTCTTGCATTGGTTTTCATGTCACAGTTTCACTTCGGTGTTAACCAATAGCAAAAGCTGTTTATTGCTACCATACCCTAGTGCCATGTAGATTATCCAGCAAGTATGGTGGATTTTACCATTTTTTCAAACAAATCTTTTATTTATTATTCCTTTCTTGAAAGATCTTTAATATTATTTTCTTGTTTTTTAGAAATGCTAACTATCAGACTTCCAAAAACAGAAGAACAGGTATGTGTCCATGGTACTGCTGCTCCATTTGAATTCCTTAAAATCCCAAAGTAAAACCTGTCAAGCTATACTTACCCCTGTAGGGCTAATCACAGTGAGGTATTCTGTTTTGTTTCATATTTCAATTTAGGACTTGTCTGCATGAAAACAATTAGCTTGCGGCAAGCTGGGGTGGGAATCTACCCCCTTCCTAGCCTATCATAGACTGTCTGTGTGGACCCTCTTGACATGCATTAACAATATGTTAACGTGCTTTGGTTTAGTTCCGTTTCAGAGAGGACTAGATCAGAGAATGTTATCAAACCATAAATGTGCATCAGCAAGGTCTACATAGATAGTTAGTCTGCAGCAGGCTAGTGCAGGGTAGATTCCCACCCAATCTTGCCACAAATTAAATGTTCATGCAGACAAGCCCTTAGTGACATTTATTCAGTTTGAGTCATCGAGGGATTGTATTTGCCCTTTAACTTATAGAAACTGTTTGATGTTATACGTTTCCATGGTTTGAAATAGTTATCAAAAGCAAGCATCCTACAGGTCTGTACTCTGTCACCTTTCCCCACGTTAAGTAGGACCTTACTCCATGAAACTTCTCATGGAAAAAGGTACAACCTGAGTATGAGTAAAGGTGACGGAATTCAACCTTTAATCTCATCAAGTGGTTCATCCCAGCAAATTATTTTAGCCACTTGAATATTTTACCCAGATTATGGCTCATTCTGCACTTTTAAGGATTATAATTTTTTTGAAGAAAGAAAGAAAGAAAGAAAGAAATTATGTGCCGATCTCATATTGAAAGTGCTACTCTAAAATCGGATGTCCAGTGACTCATCTCTCATCGGTATTCTGTACAATAAAATCAGAGATTGCACAAATTTTGCATTGAAACCCCAGAGCCTTCTGCCATCTTAATCATATCATCTTGACCATATCTGCTGTTCATGAACTGGCAGTTTGCTGATTTGTGAGAAGAGGGATAATCTTCCTTCCTCCTTAGCAATCTTCCTAGGTGTTTATACTTTTTTTTTTTTAGTCGTGTTCATCTGTGTATATTATGTGTGGCTCATTAGGAATGGATATTGGAGATTATATGATATGTCTCACTTATTATATATTGTCTTAGTTATATTGGCTTCCAGTAAATACCTACCCTTATTTTAAGGTATTTATAGTATGTATTACCTGGTTTTGTATATGTTCATGACATAGTTGCATTTAATGTTTTTTATTGTATTTTATGCACAGCTTTTCCAAAAAATGAACTGCGAGTAAAGAGAACACACCTTGCTAAAGCTGCAGGTATAAAGTATGAAAATAAAAAAGAGTATTTAGAGCAACCACTTCATCCTTCGTGGGAAGCAAGCAAGAAGCGTCGGGAACAAATATCTCAAATTACAGCATTCCAGGGGAAAAAGATTAAATTTGATGATGATTAAACTTTTTTAATGTAAATTCATATTGTTAAAGAAGATTCTTATAGTTCCCCTCTAGTTTGGTATCTACTTTTGAGATGTAACAACTTGTGTTTTGACTGGACCTTTGTGACCCCGGTGTTATAGATTGAAAAGAGAATATTTATCTTCTTGATTGAGATGATACGTGCAAAGTTTGGAAACTAAACCTTTTACAGTATTTGAGAACTAGTGCCTTTTTCAAATCATATTTACAGGTTTTTATAAACTAAATAGTATTCTAATCTTGAGAAATCGGTGATGTAGTCTTTTAAGGTTTTTTGGCAAGGAAAAAGCTATTCCAGATTTGTTTATAATGAAGATTGAGCAAATGAAACAATTTGTGCTGTATTAGTTAACTAATGGGGATGTCACATAGTATATGATTAAGAGTTCAGTTCTTTAGTGCCACCACCTGTGAAACCCACAATGAAGTCAGGAAGGGGTTTATGGAGCTATTTTGTGCTCTGTAATAGTTGAGAATTTTCCTCTGTGGGGTTTTGCATTATGTAAGGTACACTCCAGAAAACTATTTAAGGACTTCAATATCAGAAGAGATGGGAAGAATAAGTGCTCCTAGCTAAGAAAACATAGTTAAAATAGTTCATTAAGACATATGTTTAAAATATCAAAATATTTACTCTTATCTTAGCTGGAAGAAGTTCAGAGCTCTGTTAGCTCTGAAGACATTTGCTAAATTCCATAAATGCATGAAGCAAGCCGAAATGCAGATTAGTGTGTATGGCAAACTCTAGATAGCAATAAAAATTTGCCATCTAAAATATGTTCATCTTTCTTGATTAGATCAACAATTTTGATAACTAAAGTACACGGTCGTGAGCATTCCTGTACTGAAAGGAAAATTCAGTGTGCCCCACTTAATTTAAATTGCAGGTAGTCAGAGAATTAGGATCTCATCCTACTGAGTTCCTAACTCCAGAATCAGTAAGAAGAGTATAAATTTAAAAAGTACCTTCTTATTAAATGCTATTGATTTGTTTGCCAAAGATCTTGGGTTTTTTTATATCCCTAACTGTTGGAAGGGCATTTGACTGTGTTGGATGGAGCTATCGTTTTAGTGTTCTGGAGTTCCTGGGATCGGGGTGTGGGGAGATGGTTTTTTAACCATTTTTTTTTCTTTAAAGGTCTTTCATATTAGTTAGTTTTAAAAGATCTATGAACTTAATTGTAACTGTCTCTTCCTCGTTGTGGTTTAATTGGATGCTACTGTCCTTTATACAATTGGTCTGAATCAATTCCATAAAACATATACACAGTTAATAATATGGATAGTCTATGCTATGCTTTGCTATCCATACAGCAGGAAGGTTTTTATATCCAAAGTGAAGTTCTCCCTTCCTGAATTATGTTACAGCCTTGGAGGAATGTGGATTTCAATTAAGTTTGTGCCCCGAATGTTTTGATTTTTTTTCTTTTTATTCCTCATTATATGAAACAGTGGTGTATGTGTGGAGGTGGGGATTTTATACCAGATCGTAAGAGTTCAAGGCATCTTCAATAGCAATAGACTCTTGTAAAAGTAATCTTGTACTAGGTAAGCAGCCAGTGGCTACACATAGGAACTACATTCATTGTATTTTGAACTTGTATTTATCTTCAAGGAAAATCATGTTTTGAAGAAAAAGTCATCCTCTTGAAAGCAATATCTAGAATACTGTTTTACATATTCTAGACAAGAAACTTTTTTAAAGGCTTAGTACTAGTCCAAACAAATATTTGATGTGTAATTTTCCTGGTTTCAATAAAGGGCAGGAAACTTTTTCTCTTTTCGTTGGCTGTAATCCTGTTATAAAAAAATTCTTCACAGACAGCTAATCTTTTCTGAGTAGGTGAAAGTTTCCAATTTTGAGAAGTGACTGATATCCATGGTCAAATAATTAAAAAAACACATTAACTGGACATTTCTGCTAAAGTTATTGAGTGAAATAGTTAACAAAGTGGACATTTTAAATGTGTTCACCTTTATACTTCTACATTAACTCCTCAGACCTTTATACTTCTGCATTAACTCCTCAGATGTATGGGAGGCACTACACACCTCAGGGTACATCTATACTACACATTCCTTTCAGCGGTGTGCAAAGTACTTACACTACACACACTTCTAACAGGTATAAATAACAGTTGGTTGTAAGTAAAGGTATGCCTGAACCATGTGGGTATGGGGCTCTCTATTCACTCAAACAGTGCCTACCTGTCAACAATACTATTTTTTATAAATATACAGGTTTCAGAGTGGTAGCCGTGTTAGTCTGTATCAGCAAAATGGAGGAGTACTTGTGGCACTTTAGAGACTAACAAATTTATTTGGGCATAAGTTTTCGTGGGCTAAAACCCACTTCATCAGATGCATCAGATGAAGTGGGTTTTAGCCCACGAAAGCTTATGCCCGAATAAATTTGTTAGTCTCTAAGGTGCCATAAGTACGCCTCATTGTTTTATCAATATAAGTTCCTGCTGATGGAGCCACTGTACACCACAGGGAAAGACTCCTAAAGCAGGGAGCTGCCAGAATCTTTCCTCGTAGAGGGGAAAGGCTCTGGCAGCTCTCCGCTACTGGCCAGCAGCTCCCTGCTGTAGGAGCTGGCTAGAGCCATTCCCTGCCACAGTGGAAGGCTGCTGCAACAGGGAAAGGCGCTGGTGTGGGAAGGCAGTGGGGAAAGGCTCTGGGAGCTCTCTGCTGCCAAGCGTTTTCCTGCTGCCTCCCCCTTCCCAGAGGATTTCACTTTCATGCTACATGCTGCAGCGTGGACCACCCTGCTTTTCACTGTGGCTTGTAGCTATACACCCTACACACCACCACAAGAGGTGCAGTGTAGACATAGCCTTAGTCTATTGATTCAGGCAGTGTACAGAACTGGGAAGACAACATAACGTTCGTTCATATTTAGAAGGTAAACCATACGGCTTAAAAATGTGTTTCTATGAAAATTGAAATTCCGAAGGAACTGCGGGATGGCTAGAGATGTGCCATTACATCTCTCTGGCTTACATGGAGCCAGGCGTGTTAGAGGGTCTAAGCCCATTCATTTCCTTGTGGTATCTGTTCTTTGGAATGAATTCTTCAAACTGGTTGCTAGGCTCATGCTCTATTTCCTCTGGTGCTCTGGTTAGATGATTGCTAACAGTGTGTCCTTAGTACAGTGTGAATGTTGATCTAGCTGTAGGATAGATCATCCCACCATTCCTGTATTGTTAGGCATTAGTGTAACGTACTTTCATGTGTTGTTTCGATGTGGTAATTTAGCTTTGGTTTCTGCTTTCTATTTTGTTTCACATCAGAATTACCCAAGTCAAATGACAAAATACCATATGCTATATTATTGGTATGGTATGTGGTATTGGTATGTGTTTCCACAAAACATATCTTCTCCAAGTAACAGAACATCATTGTATCTAAATAGTGTCTCTTATTCAATTCTATTTTCCTTGATACTCTAAAAAGACAGATTGAGAATTACTATAGAAATAAATAATGTGGCGGCTCGGGCTTTCAAAACAGACAGAGCACAAAACAAGTTTTTAAATCCTAAATGAAATATCTTTCATCATGGCCTAAAGGTCACTTTGGATTTGACTGGCTTCCAGGGAGAGCAAATTCCAAATGGGGCCCTCATTTTGTTAATGCTTTTGCCTCTGAACGTGGAGTATTTAGGCTTGGGTTCTGGCAGCAAGCACTTCCCAACAGGATTTGTTACAAGAAAGATGTTGCAGGAGCCCCTTCTTAAAATTTTGGCCAAAATGAAGGGAAAGTTGGAATGTTTTCCCTGCTTCTTATTGAGTTCACACCCTTTCTTAATGCTGTGAAACCATCTTTGCCCAGATGAACTAAGTCTGGGCTTAGGAAATACTTCTTGAAGAGCAATTTTCTTTTTATTAGTTTACAGTGAATGACAGGCATTTCCAAAATATTTGCAGAGGGGAAGATACCAGGAAACACTAAAGGTATGACTACACAGTATTTTGGAGTGAGCGCAAGCTAGCGCTCTAAAAACAGCTGTAGAGACAGTGCTTTGAGGTTGTGGCTTGGGCTGGAGCTCAGGCTCAGAGGCCTGAGACTTCCTCCAAAATGTTGTGTGGACATACTAGAAGACCTTTACTTCCTCCTCCTTCTCCTCCTAATTACATAAGTTAAATGTGGTATGGTATCACTATACACTGTACATTTTTTTCAGGCATTTGCTATGTAACATCACTTGCCAAACAAGTATTGACTGCTTCCTTTTTTGTGGCTAGAAGAAAGCATTTGTGGGTAAAATAAATTCCCAGTCCCTCACGCCGCCTCTTTTGTGGACACATGCACCCGAGACCCAAAAGTTAGCACAGGCCCAAGCACTTCATGGGATCACCTTATTAAAACATTCACACATTTCAGTAATCCCAGTTGGCTTAATTGCCATGATGAGATATAGGGCTCTCTGACAGTTGGGTCCCAGAGTATTCAGAGTTTTAAAGATCTACACCCAAAAGTGAATTTAGAACCCAGAACTAAGATTTATAAACATGTTATGTATTTGTGCTAGATTCTTGTGTATTATAGGCAGAGTTGATACTGCTGCTGGTTGCCTGACACTTCCCATTATAAGACTTATAAGGTGCTTATAACTTTGCCAAACTTTAATCGTTCCCATTTTGACGCATATATAGCCTCAGCCCAGCGCCACTGGAGACAATGAAGAGATTCCAGTTGACCTCGGTGACAAAGGGATCAGGCCCATGTTGAACTCAGGTGCAGCAGGACAGACAGTGTGAACACTTGAAACATTTTATTCAAGTCATTTTCACATAAACTTGCAACCATAATACAGGCAATGTAACACAAGAATATGAAAGTGCAATGAAGAATACAAAGCTAGTGTCTGAATATTATAAATAAAAGCTCTTCAAATAAAGATAGAGATTTTAAAATTAAGATTCTTGGAAAACAGTGAAGGAAACATTGAAAACTCCTTCAAGAAATTGCAAAAACAAGTGGCATTTCACTGAATTTGTAGCATTTAGTTGCTAAAACAACAACAAAAAATAACCTGCTATTAGCATACACTTCTTGGTTTTAATTCAAGTTATTACAGCACCTTTTTTAATCTGGGGAATGTGAAAAGACCATACATATTTGGCATAATGTGAGGCACAGGATAGACCACTTTCAATATCTTATGAATGAAAATAAACCTTTTGGTATGAACAGATACAACTAAAAAAACATATATAAAAGGACTATGAATGTAAATTTGGTGAATGCACCATTCAATACTACATAGTAAACTTTGGTGTGCAACATAAAAATATCATCTACATGATCTGTTGGTTCAACTGATGACCAATCTCTCATTCTTTTAATACTTTTGTCTAGAAATATGCACCTATTATCAAACATGTATTTCAAGATTTTACAAATATAGCAAAACCCTCTTGTAATGCGTCTGTTGCATGGGAATGTTCCTTATGTGCACCATTTCTCTAAAGACCTGAAATGTCGGAGGTAATTGCTTCATGCACACTCTAACATTTTCAACGGAAATTTGAAACTGCAAGAGAAGCATTTCTGTACTTCTGAAATTTTGCAAACTCTTGGACTGATCTTACACTCTTTGAGATCAAGGGCAAAGCTCCTTTTCAAAGACTGCAGGAACAGGCCCAAAGCCTATTAAAAATGATTACACAATAAAATTTGTTTTATAAAATAAACTCTTACATCAAAACAATGTATAAAGATTTCCTACAGAAAAGCAAGCATTCCCTTAAATATATTGCAGCATGAAAAAAGTAGGCTTCAGGTACCTGGGTCAAACCTGCAGTGACCAAGATATTGAGCATTATGGCCAGCACTCCTTCATTTATTAACATTACCTCATAAGCTATATAAATCCACTTTTCTCTACTCCTGCATTATAGCCCAGCAGGATTAATTAAGGACAGATTGTATTAATTTTTCCAACTTTAATGCTGACATTCCTAGCTTTTGTTGATTTAAGTAAGACCATTCATGTATTCTTGAACAGTGAGCAAATTTCATTTATTTTCCCATTGTTTAAAACGTTTTAAAACTTGTACAGTATTTAGCTAAAGAAAAGAAATCCCATTGTCTTATCAGATCAACATGTAAAATGTGTTCATTTACCAATGAAGGTGTCTATGGAGCCCTAACAATCTATCATGTCAATGAGTAATTAAAGATTCTTAAATCACTGGATCATTTGGCAGCCCAAGCATCAGCACTAAAGGCCAGAATGTCTCTTCCTACAGGAGAGCCAAAGATACTCAGTAAACTCCCTTTTTAAACTTCCACAATTTTTGAGGTAAGTAGAGGGTGTGGCTCTCCAACCCTGCAGATGCCCGCAAAGCTACAGGAAAATCCCACAGATCTCAGGGCATCTACAAAGTAAACACCCCCAGAACTACTCTTAGAACACCACACCTCAGAGTGCCTCCTGGCTGCACAGCTCCTGGCTAATGGCTGATCCTAAATGTGCTGTGCCCCAACAGTTTTCAGAGTCCAGCTCTACAGAACAAGGCTTGCGGGACTTGTGCTATGGTGTTAAAAATAGTAGTGTAGACATGCCAGCTTGGGCTCTGAGAATCACTCCCCTCACCATGTTTCAAACCCTGAGCTCCAGCCCAAACGGGAACAACCCTGCTATTTTTAGCTCTGTAGCACAAGCCGAGGTCTGGAGACCTGAACTCTGAGACTTGCTGCAGTCGGTACATGTTTGCAGTGTAGACGTATCCTCTGACTTCCATGCAACTGCACATGTACAAGTTGCCCACACACAAGAAGTTGTAGAATCAGAACCTTCATCCCAGGTTGGAAATCTTGGCCTGAATCACTTTTGACAGGAGGTATAAATGTACCTGCAGTCGTTCATTCATACACGTACGTGTGTGTGTGCGTGCTTTTTTTTTTTTTTTTAATCCATTTACAAAAACTGTTCTGGAGCTTAGCCCTCAAAAGCCAAACCTCAGGAACATATTTGTACAGTCAATTATAAACACATTAAAATAGTGTGTTTTTTTATAAGAAATAATGGCACAACTTTAACTGCTGATGTGCATAGAGCCCTACTACAGTAAAATGTACCAAGTCTAGTTTTCAAACTTTATTGCTTGAGTTAGATACCAACTTGGTGAGTGATTAAAATGATCATTTATCAACCAAATGAGGAAAACCAATGGAAAACTTAGCAGCCTGCAGATGTAAACTGGACCCATCCCGCATGCAGAAGTGAAAGGTGAGTGAGTAGTCCTAAAAGGCCATGCCCTCAATGAGTTAATGGTTCATCAGTGTCAGTCTGGCTAAGTGTTGATGTTTCAGTTGTTTAGGTTTATTGTGCCAGAACATGATTGTGATTTGGACAGAAACATCTGATAATCTTAAAACAACAAAATATATGTAGGAAATAACTAGCTGATCCATAGTCCTCAAGGATATTCTGATAACTAACACAAATTCAAAATTAAATTTGCATGGTTCTACTGCATGCAATATTGGCAAATATTGCTTAAAACATTTCCCAAAGTTGTAACAAAACACCCCAATATTCCTCAAGCTACACCAATACATAAAAATAAATGCCATTAAAACTCTAAAGGTTTTGAGCTTTGGCTGTTGTGAGCTGCAGGTTGAGCATTGCATCTTCTGATATCTTTGGAAAAAGTATCAGGACAATGTTGTGAGAAATAATTTCACAGTTTAAAAAACAAAAATCACAGCTGTTTTAGCTTACAGATTGGTCCACTGCATACATGAAATAATTGTACTTTTGTGAACCCCCACCAGTAAGCAGCATGATGTATCTTGTTAATTTGGGCTGAAAGTTTTTCACTTTGAATATTTCATGATTGACCTAACTAAAGTACTTTCTGTGTTGCATACACCAACTATTATTCTATACTTACTGTATAATATTTTAAGCTTCATTCTTTGAATAGCCAAATATGCAATTAAGAATCAAGTACAGTACTAAATGTAAAATAATGTTAATGGGAATACAAGTAAAAGGCCTTTTCTCAATAAGAACACCCTGATAGGTCTTTTGGCCTATTTCTGTTTGTGGTGCCTCTAACTGACAAGAGGCAATGAGCTCATTGTAATTGGTTGGCCTGTTCAATTCATGCTTTTTTTTTTTTTTTTTTTTTTCCCCCACTGCTAATAATTAGGGACTATCCAGTGTCGCTTTCAGAAGCCTTGTTTCTGCTGGACAGGTGTTCATCCTAGTTCATTTTACTCACATTGAATTAATGGTAGATCCTTTTAAGAGCCCCATTTTGAAAATCTCTATTCACACAGAAAAGTGGCTAAGTTCTTTAATTCTATTCCAAAAGTAAAACAGGCTTATGGCCAAAGCCCCAGTATGCATTTGGCTTGAGAAAATGGTTTACCTACTAATATATTAAAAATGTAAAATAAACATAAATTTCGTATATGGGATGTAACTAATGCATACATGAAAATTTTTCTGCTATATGTTAATATTCCTTGAAAACCAGGGATACTTTTCTCGTCTGCATCCAATGTATCCAATTAGTTTTACTGTAAGGGCAGGAGCATCACTCCCAAGTTCGTCTTTGATCTGGCATTCATTGAGCTAGCCAGCATTACTACTACTACTTACTGCATTTTATGTAATATTATACGTTTTTGCTACCTTTTAAAGAGATTACAACTCATTCACAGAGAGTGTACTGACCAAACTCTGCTGTTATCTACACTCTGATTTCCAGTGGAGTTTAAAACAAAACAAAACACAAAAAACTTATTTTTCTGTGAATGAGTTAATTTCCTTTAGAATTTGAAAATCTGTACATAAATCACCAATCCCACACGTTGCAATAGTTTTTTAAGTGACAATTTGAGTGCTAAAAATCCAGTTACACATTTTATGAAGCAGCCATTATGCTTCAAAACAACATAAAAGTTTGTGTTGAATTTTTTTGCTTTTTGTAAAGTGTTCATATTCTACTGAAGTTTATATAATGATATTACAGTACAAAACAGTGGGCACTGACTCATCCATTTTCTTGCATCTTAGTATCTATTAAAAAAAATGAAAAATTTGTTAAAAATATCATACATTAGCAAACGAGTACTAAACAAAGTTAACCCACCTGTGTTAAATATCTATGCATCAGTATGAACATGCAACACAAAAGGAACTAGAGAACTTGCTTTCTTTGTACGTTTGAATATCATTACAGTGTTTTGTTAATTTAGGAAGCTGAGAGAGGGGAGGCTACAAAGCAAAGTAACTATGCATAACCCTAACTGACATCCTTCAGTTAACCTTTTCTCTCTCCTCCCCTTTTTGAATTCAAGTGAATAGAAGCTCTGTTACTGAAGGCTCTGATTAGAGCTAGTCCTAGTGCAGGGAGATGCCATAAAAGTTTCTTCACACTGCTCTGCCAAAAATAACCACTCATGACCTGCAGCACACCTCATTCTCCCACAAGCACAGACACTCTGGTGGCGAGAACAAATAAAGGACCAGGCCAAGGCCACTTAACTTGTTGCTTTTAATAACTTAAAAATGGCCATACTGGGTGAGATCATGCCTGTGACCCAATGTGGGGATGAGGGGTTTGGGATGTGGGAGGGGTTCAGGGCTGGGGTGTGGGATGAGGGCTGCAGGGTGGGGCTGGGAATGGGGTTCAGTGTGTGGAAGGGGGCTTGGCTGTGGCAGGGTTGAAGTGCGGGAGTGGGTCAGGGCTGGGGGTGCAGGCTCTGACGTGAGGCCGGGGATGAGGGGTTTGGGGTGCAGGAAAGGGCTCCAGATTTGGGGGGGCTCAGGAATGGGGCAGGGGATTGGGGCATGGGCTTACCTCAGGTGGCTCCCGGTCAGCAGCGCAGCAGGAGTTCTAAGGCAGGCTTTCCTGCCTGTCCTGGGACCACGCTGTGCCCCAGAAGCGGCCAGCAGCAGGTCCGGCTCCTAGGCGGAGGTTCGCAAGGGACTCTGCATGGCTCTGGCCCACAGGCACTGCCCCCACCCAAGCTCCATTGGCCAGGCGGAGCCGGTGCTCAGGGCAGGGGCAGCACACAGAGCCCCATGGCCCCCCGCCAAGGAGCCAGACCTGCCGCTGGCTGCTTCCAGGGCACAGCGCAATATCAGAACAGGTAGGGACTAGCCTGCCTCAGCCAGGCAGCACCGCCCACGGGATTTTTAACGGCCCGGTCGGTGGTGCTGACCAGAGCAGCCGCGACCCAATGCCTTATATTCTGCGACCCAGTTGTGGGTTGCGACCCACAATTTGAAAACCACCGATCTAGTCCAGTGTCCTGTTTTTGACAATGGCCAGTGCCAGATGGATCAGAGGGAATAAACAGAACAGGGCAGTTTATTGAGTGATCAGTTCCCGGACATCCAGACCCAGCTTTTGGCAGTCAGAGGTTTAAGGACACCCAGGGGTTCAGTCCTGCACATCTTGTCTAATGATCACTGATGGACCTATCTTATTCTTTGTTATGAACGGTGTGATATGAACCTAGGTCTTCACATAAGGGTGATACAAATGTTTGTCATTTTAGCCCTGCTTGATCAGTGTTTGATTTCCCAGTACAAAGGATTTTGTAGCAAATTCAAAGTGAGATAAGCCTTACAATTGGTATGTGATGGGGCATCAGCCCCACACTGTCCAGTAAGGGGTTAAAAAGAGCCTTAGGGCAGAGCAGGGTCAGTAGCTGCCTGGAGTTCGAGGAGGGAAGACTGTCTCTTGAGTAGGCTGCAAACCTGTAGCATCTTGGACAGAGCGGTGCAGGCAGGAACCAGGAAGACAGAAGGAGCTCCAGATGGGCTGCTGAGACTGAGAAGGGTGCTGTGGCTGCAGGGAAGTGGCCCAAGGAAATGCAGTGATAGTAGAGGCAAAGGAATGCAGTAAGTAACTGCAGTTCAGAGGGTTCCTGGGCTGGGACCTGGAGTAGTGGGCGGGCCTGGATCCCCTCCACACGGCACTGGAAGGGGCAGGGCAACTGACTACAGTTGCCACTGGGAAGTGGCTTGACTACTAAGGAGCTAAATCTCCCCAAAAAGGGGGAACACAGATAGTGACATGGCCGGAGGGCCCAGCCACGAAGAGGATTCTGTGGTTCCTGACGCAAGAGGGGTTGCAGGCGGACTGTGGAGAAGGAGTGATAGGGTGCAGACCGCGGACATGGGTGTTGGCTTCGAGCTAATCCCCAGAACAACCAGGAGGAGGCGCCAGTTCAGCAGTGAGTGATGCACTCCGACATAGTAATTAAGCAATGTCCAAATGAGATCTGTGTAATGTTCATAGGCTATGTTAAGCTAAAATACAAAGGGAACACTGATTTTGTTCAATGTACATATGCTTTTTACAAAACAATTTGTGGCCAGACATAGTTAAGGGTTATTGCTTGAACACCAAGGGAGCTAACATGAAACAGTAAATGAGGTGTTGCTGGAAGAACTGTTCTAGGGGGCCTTGCTGTAGCAGTGAGAAGGTAATACATAAGTTCATGTGGGTTTTTTGTTTTGTTTTTAACAAAGCGTTTCAAGGGCCCCTCAGCAACCTGTTCAACAGCTCTGTATGGCAATTGGATAAGCATCAGGAGGCTTGTGACTGCAAATTCAAGAAGGGAGTTGACCAGGGAGAACAGCTGGGAATCCAGGTAGGAGCAGCAAGTTTAAAATCCCTATAAATCAGTGGTTCTCAAACTTTTGTACTGGTGACCCCTTTCACATAGCCCCTGAATGCGATGCGCCCCGCCCCCCCCCCCCTTATAAATTATAAAAACATGTTTTTATATTTAACACCATTATAAATGCTGGAGGCAAAGCGGGATTTGGGGTGGAGGCTGACAGCTCGCAACCCCCCATTCTAATAACCTTGCGATCCCCTGACCCTCCCGACCCACAGTTTGAGAACCCCTGCTATAAATCCTGAATTCAAGAGTTCAAAAACAATTTTTTCTAACAAGAATTTTAGTAGGTGTTCTGTACTGGGAGAGGAATGGATTTTGATAAACTATTGTAGGTTCCTTCCATCTCAAATGGTTCTATGAATCTGATGGAAGATTGAAGAAAATAGCTTAATTACAAGTAGTTATAATTTGAAAGCTATGCAGTTGTAATTAGCAAAATAATCATTCCCATTTCGCCCACACACAAAAACCTCTAAATTCCATCTGTAATCCAAACTAGCACACTCCATACTAAATATAAAATTATACACTTACAAAGTTTGCATCACTAGAACTCATTTGGCAATTATCTATTCAATGCAAAATTCACCCCTAAATACCATAAACCTATTTGCTAATATTAATTTTATGAGTGTAAAGTAGTTACAAAGAAAGAGGAATCTACTTACGGTGAAATTGTGCAGCCAGAGGCGTATGCATGATGGCCTGTATAGCGGATATCGCAGCGTACTACATTGTTGGAGTAATCAGACTCTGGTACCAAATAGCTGGGATTTACACTAACCTTGAAGAAAGGAAAATGCTGTTTACAACTGGGGTTTGGATTGATAACCTGCTGTGCTGGCTTAAAGGGATTTATAGTTATGATTTCTTAAAACACACCCCATACCTTCAGTATGTAGTTTCCAGGTTTTACATCTGTAATATCAATCCACTGGCAATCTATGTCAGCATTGTAGGTGTCATAACAGCCAGGGCTTAGTCCCTAAAAATATGCAAGCAAAGGAGTCTAAGGAATATATTTTCAGAAATCAACATTAACACCGTCAAAAAATGCAGGTAACACCATGATGCTTCCTTCGTGCACATCACTGGGGGGGAAAAAGACACCAATGAATGACTTAAGCATTGAATCTGAACTTTCTGGGTTTTGTTTGTTTAAATAGTATTGCCTAGCTCTGACAGAGCCGTTGTATTGTCTTTTTGTTGTTTCTGCCATATAAGAAAATTAAAGATAAAACTATTCATAAATAAGCATTGTAATTACTGGTACCTATCTGAGAGACTGGAGCATCATTTACAAGCTGTTCTGCTCTTTTGGATAAATAGGTATTTGCTATAGCTGGTTGGAAAATAGGGGTTGTTTTTCATGGAAAGTTTTGGATGAAAAATCAAAAACAAATATTTTGGCCAAAAACAGAAATATTTCAATTCTGAAATGCTGCTGCAGACAATTCCCTGACCCAGCATGGTTCCATTTCAGAATTTTTTTTTTTTTTTTTTCATTTTTCAGGTGATCAGTTTGATTAAAAATCAATTTTCTGTGGAAAGCAGATACATTTCCCAGAAAATATTTTGTTGAGAACCCAGTTTTCCGGCAAAACACTGTTTCAATGGAAAACTTTGAACTAGTCTTACTATTTATACACTTTTTTAATATAATAGGTATTTACTGATTACATATCCCTGAAATTTAAAATCCTTATATTTAAGTACTATCTGACAGTATTACCTAAAGTGTCGCTTATTTGCAAGAGGTGAAGGAATCATTTCAGAAAAGATAAGAACTGACCAAAATCTACACCTAAAACTCTGAATTTCAACTGAATGGCTTTTGAGGTTCAGAAAGTTTTGGCTATCATTTTTCCTATTGTCTTTTTTCATGTACCACTTTCTGGTTCGGCGTGGGACCAGCATTGCTGAAATATTATGAGGGAGCCTGTTCTCACAGTATTTTCAGCCTGACAGGAAGCAGGAAGTACTGAAAATCTTGCGATAGTTTAATCCTGGATTTGCAGGCCCAAGAAGCGTGGGTACAGTTCAAATAAACATCTGAAATTTTGACTAAACACCTGTGACTTTTTTCTTTACCTATTTACCTGATTAATGAAACCAAAGGAGTTATTTTGGTCCATTGGGGAGAAACATACAAGGCCACTTGAAAAGTTTGGTAGATGTAAGGAGGATCCTGCATGAGACAGTACAGCAGCGATAAAGTCACAGACATACTATTTGCAAGTGCCATTTTAGATCCCTTCTATCTGAAGACGAAGTTCTTATAACTGCTGCTTAAGACTTAAAATCTTAGAGACCAATTCAGCAAAAAATATTCATTACCGTTTTTGTGGGATAAGTTGGGGAGGGCTACACAGCTCCTCTTTCTTGTCCTGGCAGCTCCATTTTAAACCATTTTCCTTCTAAATTTATTTGAATATAAGAAAAATCAAGAAAGAACTTTGCTCCGTGAGTTAGGACATTAGATGCGTGCTCAATGAATCCCATTCTCCAGTTCCAAACTCATTTATGTGAATGTAATTGCCATTAGAATCTTGGACTACCTCAAAGAAGAGTGTTAGCTTTGGCCATAGATGAACTCTGCATCCAATGCAAAGAGTAAAGTACTCTCTTGGCGTAGGAAGCTCGCGGCGTTCAAGGGCTATCTTTGTATTTTATTTGTCTATGGCTTTACTTCTGCAAAAAATGGCCTAATGGTTTTTCTCTTCAAGCAAATACAGGTTTTGAAACATCAGAAATGTCTGCAAGAATTCAGAGGGTATCCAAAACGGCAGCAGAGGTTTTTCCAGATCTGTGTTTCCAAAAAACCTCCTACTTTGTTGCTAGGAATAGCCACACTGAAACACATCAATGGTCCATCAAGTCTGGTATCCTCAGCAGTGGCCAATATAGGATGCTTTAGTGGAAAATGAAAAATCCTCATAAGGCACTTAACTATGCAAGACAAAGCCATGCAGGAATTCCCTCCTGACCCCAGCTGGTAATCAGCTTATGCCCTACTTGCACATGCCAAGTTTGAGGCTGGAGCAAAGTTTTACAGTCCAATTACAGCCCCTAAAAATATGGGTTTACAGTGGAAATGCTGACACAGCCTTGACTCTAGTGACACAAGTACTCCAGCTGTAAAATATATATGTTAGGTGAACGCTGTAACCTACACAAAGGAAACTATTTTTAAAACCCCTTCACAAACTTTACATATTGTAGATAAATCATTATACAGTACTTAAGATTTAAATGTGGACACATCCACCATGGGATAATATTTGGCATTTCTCAGGGATAAAATTACTACCTCTGCAGAAAAAGGGATATAGTTTGCCCATGATGTTCACACAGCTCCCATTAATTGGAATGTCTGTTACAGATATGCACAGAGCACGATTCGGTGGTGTACTGAATCCCCTCAAACCCCTTTCGATAGCATTGGGAACTGAGGAAACAGACGATAGAATGTGGATTGGGATGAGAGAAGTGGAGTAAGACCTTAAAGGATTTATTTACTGCCCCTAATCCTGGGACTGCTGTCTGATGGCCAGTCCCCCAATCTAAGTTAGAGTACCTTGAGGACTGTTTTAATGTACATCAGCTGTCAATGGCTCCAGGGGACCTGCCAGCGTACAAGAAAGCCCCAGTCACGCACTTCCAGCAGCCACAACCCCTACAGGGCTGTAGTGGAAGGAGACTACAAAAGCTGCTATGCTGGTTTTATGCCACCCGTACCCTGGGGTGATTATCTCATAGCTAATTAAGGCACCTGAGCATTGGGGCCTATAATGTTACATAAAATCTCTCAAGTGAAGTAAACTGCAAGAAAGAAAATCTCTTGGTTCTTTGGAATTATCTCTTACCTGTGTATGTGCTGTACATGCATATCTTCTATAGTATCCATAATCACAGGAGGTATCTTCAAGACAAAAACTAGCTTTGTGCCCTTCAGCAACTCTCCGATGTGAGCCTGCTTCCAGCAAGTCATAGTGGCTGAATTCGTCCATGCTGTGGTAATGTCTGTTAGACCACAGGTCAGTTAGTAGAGGCAGATCAGATTTTGCCAAAACCTTATTAAATCATGTTTCCTATCTAATCTACCTTATAGTGCATCCTGCCAAATTTTGTTTCTTACATAAAACTAATGGGTTAATATATTTTTCTCAGTGGCACCACTGTTAAATTTTTTTATTGTATAAAAACACAACCTTCTAAAAACAAATCACATTTTAATTTGTTAAAGGAATGGCTCTGCATTGGCTTTGTTTTCCCAAAATTTCCTGTTTTCTCTTTTTCAATAACACTAGCAAGCACTTGAACCACTCAAATATGAACAGTTTATCTTGTAATGTTTGCCTTCAGGCACAGTTTGTTTGGCTAGGAATGCTTACCTTACATACTGTAAATTCTAGGCAAGTTTGCTATTTCTGGAAGGAGCTGAAGGGTTGTGGTTATTTTTCCACTTCCATTGTCTCCCAAACATGTGACATTTTATAATTATATTTGCAAACAATCTACTCTGCTTAAAGATTCATTCTTTATGTACTAATATTACAGATTGGATTAGTTGAAGGAATTGCTATTTACATTCAAATATATAAACTGACATGCAAAGTCTCGCTGGTTTGATAATGTTAAGGTGTTCTGCAAAAACATATTTTTGCTTGTTTCACAGTGTGCACTATCGTGTGTGTGTGTCAGTCCTAGATCTCACACACTAGCTGTTCGTGTGTGTGTGTGTGTGTGTGTGTGTGTGTGTGTGTGTGTGTCAGTCCTAGATCTCACACAGTCCTAGATCTCACACCCTATTTGTTCTATGGTTCTACTTTTCTCACATAGATGGAGAAAGCAAACTAGCAAGAGCTAACAAATCAGCAGCTTGTCTTTGTAGCATTCTGCTGCTGTTGCTTATGCAAGATTTTTAGCAAGCTGTGTATATGTAAAAGATTAAATAAAATATAGTTCAAACACCTTTTAATGAAAAATACATACATATATATATATATATATATATAAAATCACCAACTAAAAACTTGGATGACAAGGTGACTCAGAGAATGATGATGATTAAACAGTACCATCTGATGGCAGGTCATTTGAGAAATTAATTGGTTGTTATAGTTCATCTACTAATGGACTAGTGTCAACATCATAGAAACCATCCCCACAATTGGCATTCTTGTTGGCAGCGTATTCAAAGTCCAAGAATTGGATGAGTATTGAAAGAACTACATTCAAATCCTGGTCAGTATGGTTATAGGGCCTATTGGCAAGGCAAGGATTACCTGTTCTGTGGATGAAGAATTTCAGTTTGCAGTGCTATCAGTCTGTCACCTTTGTAAGTATCAATTTCACATTACATTTTTTAAAACTAAAACACATTCACAGAGCGAGAGGGGTTTTTTTTTTGGACTTTACCAAAGGCTTGTAGTCTGAATAAAACATCTGCCTTTCTAGGTCTGTGTTTAAAAGACTTCATTTGAATTGATAGTAATTATTCCATCAGGAATAAACAATTTTACAATTTGACATATTGCTGCAGGCTTGATCCCAAGCCCCTTGAAATCAAAGGAGAAATTCCACTAACTTCAAAGGGTTTTGGATCAGGCCCATGGCAACCTCTGTGGTATGTATTTAGATGGAATTCAGTGTTCAGTCATCACTTTATCAATGAATACATTATTTCTGTCATATTAAAATTAATCATTATGTACACACAACTGTAGAGTCATATTTTAAATAAATTGAAGAAAATACATATACTTTCCTAAAGGATCACAAACCTGGTATGAAATATCTAAATTTAGGACAAGATTTCAAACTCATATATGCCAAGCCTCTTGGAAAAGACACAAGTGCACACATGCAGTTTTATTAGGTCCCAAAATGTTACAAATATTCTCCAGTGTTTGTCTTGCCAAGTGTCTGTCAATGTTCGTCTTGCAAAGGTGATATTAGCGCATTGTATATCAGAGCTCAATAGTATCTATTGTGGCATCACTTTTTATGTAAAACTCCAGTTCTTTTCAGATGAAGATGATAATGAGATACCACCCTAAGGCTTCATATAGGTACAACTGCTTATTAAGGACCATTCCAATTCCTCTTTTCAAATTTGAGGAAAATGTGCCTTGTCTCATGAAATAATGGCCCTTTAGAGGACCAAATGACACATTCAGTATTTGAATATTCCTTTTTTTTTTTAGTGAATGTGCAAGTAAAAAATACATTTGGGGGCATTAACTATAATTGTAACTTTTTTTTAAGTTCACTGGTTAGTTCTTTAATATACAGGTAAATGGACAATAGACTTATGCAAAATTGAATTCTATAGATGGGATATGTGACTGAATATTCTAAACTGATTTGAGATTGCATAGGCTTCCAGATTGTCACATTTGTATGTGAGTATGAACCATTTATTTTCATTTGATCATTTCAATTCTTCATCCTCACATGTGTAGCTATATAATGAGCTATTACCATAAAATGGGAGGGGAGAGCAAAATATTATAGCTATATTTCCCCTAGATAGTAACAAAACACATCACATTACAATTAACAAATGACAAATTAAAAAGATAAGTAGAAGGTACCATACTGGGCACTTTACTCACTGGTGACAGCTGTGCCACTCCCATGAATATCGGGGTCTGCTTGGTAGGAAGTCTGATGTGCCTTGATTTTTCACTCTTTGGGGGAATCTCAGAAGCACTCGAGTATCATAATCTCTGACATCTGACCTGTAAGCTGAACTGCAGTGATGTAAAAAGAGGCATAAGTATGTTTACAAAATATTAAACATTCAAAATTGCTGCTTCTTGGCTTATGCTCTAGCATTCAACCTTCTGTGACTAGATGTCATAACTAGCAAGTTGCTGAGCACCCTCAACCCCATTAATTTAAATAGCTGAGGATGCTCAAGAATGCTCAATGGTGTACTTAGGAGCTTCTGGTATTGGATGCAGGCTTTAGTAACATTCTAGGACTCAGTCTTTTTGTTGATGTTGATTTTGTCGCTGTTTTCAGTAAGAGCAGGATTTTGATACCTGATGAGCACTGGTTAGAAACACTTTGATATTTAGGGAAATCAATGGTGTTTAACAATAGCCAAGAGCATAAGATCACTTTAACAATGGATAGCTGTAAAAATGTCCTTGTTTGGCATGAAAAACTGTTTTCCAATAGTTTCTGTAAAACATATCTTGTTGATTTCTTGGCCACAGTAGATTCTGTTTCCACTGTAGTTTAAAAGGCTACAATCAAGACATTTTGATCCCAAATTGTAATTTAACTCTTTAAATATCTGACTTTTAACTATCAATTTGCTACCAAGAACCACATAATCAACCGTTTGTGCTCCCTTTGCTGGTTTTCCTGAAGCAACGTAACAAAAATGATTCCTTAATGCTATGCTACAACCAGTTTATGAAACTGATGAATAAACAAAGTTGTTTTGCATGGTAAGGTACTATATAAGTTAAATTTATGAAACTCAGCTATGTTCATTTCAGTTCCAGTCAAAACAGGAAAAATCCCTGTTTGCCAAGTGGATAGAGACAACTCACGAGTAAAGATTTTTTTTTTCTTCAAAATTCTAAGAGATTATTGCAAATATTTTTCTGCTAGATTCTCTCACAGATGTTGTATTGCATGTGCCTAAGAATACTGAATACAGTATTTTGTGAACCCACACAAATGATTACAAATGAGCAGCTGGTGATTTTTTAAAAATGAAACAATGATTTATTCACGTTAATGGAGAGAGTTGAAAAAGACCAGATTCCAAGGATTTTCAAAAGGGACAAGTGATTTGGTGTATCTAGCTTCAGTAAGGTTTAGAGGCCTGATTTTCAGAAAGTGCAGCATACCTACCCTTTGGAAATCAGGCTCCTTTAAGACATTTCAAATGAGCTACCCAATGGAGGCACCCAAAAGCACTTGTCACTTTTAAAAACATTGGTTAGTACATTACCCTTTCTTGTTGTCTGTTGTTGAAACATTATAAGGATGCCACAAAAGAAGCTAGACTCAGGACCTGTTCTCAAGCCCTCTATCTTTACCTTCCCTTCTGGTTTTCTTGCTGTTGGGTACCCAGGCTTGAGCCTAACATAAAGGAGAAGTCACCAGAGATGCCTACCTTGCCAGACAGTTCTCCTCGGCAGCACATCTCAGGCTGTACATGGACACCCTTTGGACATATGTGGATGCCTGGATGTAATAGGGATCCGCGACTAAGTCAGGGAGACCTGCAGTTCATCAAACCAACCACACAACAGCACGATCAAACCCAGAACATGTCTGCCAACATTTTGTTTCACTTTCAACCATTACTTAGAAGGAGTTATTTTGGCCATAAGCTCCTGCCAGCCTTTAGGTCACAAGAAGCATTTAAACTTCTCGCTCGACAGACACAGCCTATTGTTTGCAGCCAGCCTCTCGCCTCATAAATCCTCTCGGGCCCCTAAGACTACCATATGATCCTAGGAATCCTAGGACCGTGTCAGATTTTTTGCCTCGTGTGTGGAGCAGGCAGGGCTGGTCATTTCTCCAGAGCATGCTGGGATGTGAGCCCACTGCCAAAGCCTATCGCTATGTGCTGTGCTGGCGTTTGGGTTGGCTGCGGGCTGAGGCGGGGAGGGCTGTGGGAAATAGCGGAGAGCCCAGCTAAGAGCTGGCGGCGGGGCCTCTGCTGGAGCCTGGGGCGAGGTGTTACTGCTCGCGCTCGAGGGGTGCGGGGGGCTCTTACCATACTGGAAGTAGCCGGTGCCATAGCCGGGTCTGTACCTGCTGCCCTGGCGGGGTCTCTCGTAGGTGTCGTAGTAGTTGTAATAGGGGTTGTCGTCCGTGTACTTGTAGGGGTTGTAGGGATCGTCTCCTACCATGGCATCTTCCCGACCGGCTCTCACATTGCTCAGGGGCGGGGGGCTGCCGGGGCTGGTGCTGTTGCCCCTCCTGGGCCCGACGCCTGAGCTGTGGGGGGCGCTGGGCTGAGACGCCCCCTGGGGAGGGCTCCTGGCTGAACCGCTCGTGGCTCCCTGGCTCCTCTGCCCTGCGGTGCCGCCGGGGGGCGGCTGGTAGCCGGCTTGAAACCAGTGGCGAGCCCCCGAGCCCCTGCTGGCGGCCCCGGCCGGCGGTTGGGCAACGCTGGCTGGAGCAGCAGCAGCAGCCCCCCGCGGGGCGGTGGCGTTGTTTCGGAGCAGCAGGATGGGGCTGCCCGCGGCCGCTGCCTGCCGGCGCCGGGGCGGCTGGTACTGGGAGGCCAGGCTCAGCAGGCTGTACACCTGCCCGTTGTTCTCCCACTGAATCCTCTGCCTCCAGGCGGCGGGCGCCGGTGGGTTGCGGCGCGGCGGCGGCTGGCAGCCGGCGGGCCAGGCGCAGCTCAGGTACACCCACACCTGCAGCGGGGCGAGCAAAGCCGCTGGCAGCGCCACGTGCATCTTCCCCGCTTCAATGGCCCCGGACGGGCGCGAAGGTCGTTCGCCAAACGCCGCTGGCCGCAGCCAGGCTCAATCCCCGCCGGCGGGCCGGGGAGGCAGAGACCTTCCGAAAGGAGGGAGCTTGTCCGCTCCCGGGGTGTTTACAGGGCACGGTTCTGAACAGCAGCAGCAGCAGCAAACAACCCGCCTCTCATCGTCCTCCGGCTTTCTCTGGGGTCTGGACTGGAGGCGGGAGGAGGAGGGCTCAGGGATTTTAAACTTTCTGGCACATTTGCAAAGTTACACAAGCCCGCCTGGCGGGTTGCTCCGCCGCTGTTTGCTCACGTAATGCGATGGGGAACGTGCGAGTCTGACAGCGCCTCACATCTGTCCCGCCGCTGCCTCCCCTCTTCGGCCCGCGCTCACAGAGCCTCTTTGCAGGGGGAAGGAGACAAAAGGGTCCCTCCCTCTCTATATATACACACCTCTAGCTGCACGTCTCAAGCTGGAGCGAGCCTGCAGGCATCTCAATGCACTCAGACACACACGGCCTGCCAGGCCGTGGGGCAATGCCAAAATATGCAAAGGAAAAATGCTATTAGCTCATCAGCACTGGAGAGACTGGGGTGAGCGCTTAGTAAGAGAGGAAACATGTTTCTGGGAAATATTCTGGCCAAAACATCTCCCACAATATGGTCACTGCTGAGGATTTAAGTAACAGTCAAGTATCCTTAATGCCCTTTTAATTGAGGTAAACCCCTCAGTAAATAAACTCTTGCCTATCCATTTCTGGATTTCTGCATGAGTCACACGAGAAATGCACTACAACTTTGCCTCCCAGAGTAAGTGTTCATTGGAAAATGAAATTTCACATGGGAGAGACTTAGCCCATCAGCAGAACAAATAAACCTGGCCAGGCAAGTGTCCCCTAAAGCTATGCTTTCCCTGGAAGAGCTGGGAGAAGAGGAAAGGTATTTGATCTGACTTTTTCCCCTTCCTGCTTTAAAAAAAATGTATAAACGCTGTGTTTGGATCAGATCAGACTGTTTCACTGTCTGGGAGTAACTACACATCCATGAAGCACAGACAAACTCCAGACTGGTGTGGTTTCAGTGGCTGTTACAGGTGCAAATGTTTGCTAATGAATCATTTCAAAGGAATGGGACAGAATCAGCTCTAGTTTGTTAGTGAGGATTTTTCACACGACCCTGTCAGTCCTGGGTCAGTGCCAGGCTGGAATTTCTTGCCTCAGTTAAATAGATTCTCTTAACTCTCCTGAACCTTCAGGTTAGCAACCTGCTAACAGTGCCATGCAAAGCTGGTTCCAGACAAATTTGCCACCTACTCTTTGCAATAACATAAAAATTGTCCATTTGTACAGTACTGGTTATAATAATTTCAGTATAAATATTGGACTTGATCCTACAATATAAGGATGTTTAACTAAGCTATCATCCAATTAATAATATTAATAATAAATAAGAATTAATACCTTTTGTATAACACTTTACTAGGAGGAGTCCTATTAATTTCAATGGATGAAAAGTTAAGCATGTGCATTTGCAGGACTGGGGCCTTTGCTAGATAGATAAAGGAGCACTAAGGCCCATTACTGCCACATATGCAAAATAATTTCGGTGGAATTGGTGTTAGAAATGGTGGTAGCCTTAGTGCAGACGGGGCTCTCTCTGCTGGACTGTTTTTTACCACCAGGGCCAGCTCCAGGCACTAGCCTGGCAAGCAGGTGCTTGGGGTGGCCGCTCCGGAGAGGGGCGGCAGGTCCAGCTATTCGGCGGACGGTCCCTCACTCCCGCTCGGAGCAACGGACCTCCCGCTGAATTGCCGCCGCAGATCACAATCGCGGCTTTTTTTTTTTTTTTTTTTTGGCTGCTTGGGGCAGGCAAAACCCTGGAGCCGGCCATGGTTGCTTTCCAGCTGCTGTAACTAAAATGGTGATAAAAATAGGCTCCTCTATACCAGGTGTTAAAACCAATAGGGATTTTTGTTGTTGTCTCTTGTAAATTTCCCTGGTAGTCCTGCAACCGCTTCCTGACTAGCATAGTGTTTTCTCCCAGGAGTGATCCCATTGGCTGAAGATGCCTGCTCATGATAGTTTAAAAATACTTGGTAGGTAGCATTTGCAGGACAGGGTCTTCTAGTAGTAAAACAGGTAAATGGTAACTTCCCTCACATGCACAGGCCAAGCAACTGTTAAGCCATTACTCTCCTGTTTCTTTTAACGAGGTTTTCTTCTAATTTTTCAGACAGTTCATCTCAGTCTCTCAGAACTTTTTCATGTGGTTACTAAATATTTTATCCTCCGCTTTAGGTCTTGACTGGAACAATGACTAAGACTGACGAAAATGGAAAGTCTAGAAAAGAAGGAAAATATAACGTTGAAGAAAATGAAGTCTCCGTCTTTCTAATCTTCCCATAAATCTTACTAGTGTTACAAATAGCAAGTTGTATACCAATGTGTGATATTAGAAAATGTTTCCACACACTGGGATTCTGGCCACAACTCTTGTGCTTTGCCTGATTATGTAACTGTTTTTCCTGAAATTGAAGAAACCAATAATTGGGAATAGTCTTGCCCATTTATCAGACATTGTTTATCATTTGTTCCAAAGAACTATTTTTAATTTTTAGTGAATGTAGAACTCATGAGTCATAAAAGGTGCTGGCAACAATCCTGGAAAGTGAGATCCTCCATTTTTAGTTAAGTTCATTCAGCCCCTGTCCTCTCTGCAAATATTGCCAATATACCTATCCTTGAGGAACCGGACTAAGATGATTAACTTGTTTTCATAGGCCTCTGAAAAGCCTACCACTGGCTCTGAACAAGAGATAGAGAGCTGAAAAGCTCATTACAAAACTAACCCATCCAACTCTCTTGTCCCCCCAGTATAATTGCATAAAAATTGCCCTAAAAATCTAGTGATATAACAGGTATCCAACACAACACATTCACCTTACTCATGTATTTGAGTACTGCTTCATTTTAAAAGTTCATGTATTTTACTGGGTCATGATTCACTCAGCTACTTAAGCATGTGACTAACTTTCAGCATGAGCAGTCCCATTTCAAATTAATGGGATTACTCATGTGCATAAGTACCTTGCTTAATTGGGGTAATATCTATAACAAACAATAAATAACATTGCAGTTCCAAACCATCATAGCCAAGAGTCAGCTGCTTGCCAGGACATCTTTACAAGCCTCCCTAGATGCTCCAGACACCATTGCTCATTCCTTCTCCAAGGCAGTTATCACGAAACAGGCATCTTGGTTCCAGCTCTCTGGGTTCCCTAGGAAAGTCCAAAATACAGATGACCTTTCCTTTGATGGTTTGAAACTTTTTGCTGAGAACACTGATGAGTCATTGCACATGGTGAAAGACTCCAGAGCCATCTTGAGATCTACACACTTGCAAGTAAATGGAGATCCCAGGCAGCTCAGAGATCCTGAGATCCTGTTCCATCCAGTTAACTCATTTCCAAAGACCTTCTGAGCTCCCAAGGCCGCAGTCAAGTTTTCAGAGAAAGAGACCACTCACTGCACCTGGTTCAACCACACAACTCTCCTCATTGACAAAATGTCAATTTTAGCAGCTTGGTTGAAGGTCCAAATCATCCCTGTTTTTTGCATCTCCAGCTGCAACATTTTGCCTGCATCCTCACATGTGGAGGTTGCCTTTCCCATTTTCAACTGCCATGGGAGCAGATTACATCTAACAAACAGATCTTGGAGGTCATAACATTGGGATACACCATTCATTTTACTTCCCTTCCCCCCCCCACCTCACTCCTCTTTCCCATCCCTCTGCAGGGATCACTCTTATGAACGTTTGCTGAGACAGGAAATTGACAACCTTCTACATTTAGGAGCTTCAAAACCAGTTCCTGCTCAGCACAGACGGAAGGGGTTTTACTCCAAGTACTTTATGGTCCCAAAAGAGAACAGAGGGTGAAGACCCATTTTAAAACTAAGACTCCTAAACAACTTTGTGAAAGTATGAAAGTTCAGGATGATTACTCTTGCAGCTATAATTCCATCATTGGATCCAGGGATGGTTTTCACCCCTCAACCTTCAAGATGCATATTTGCATATCGTGATTCACTTGTCTGAAAGAGATTCCTTTGCTTTGTGGTAGGCCAGGACCACTTCCAATACTGAGTACTTCCGTTTGTTACCCTACTCCAAGAATATTTTAGAAGGTTCTAGCAGTGGTCACTGCCTATCTTCATCAACAGGTGATAATAATCTTTCCGTACCTCTACAACTGGCTGATTAAGAGCTGGTCTTACAATGAGATTTGTCCCCGTTCCTCAGGCTAGGTTTTCAGCTCAATATCAAGAAATCTATGTTGATCCCTGTGCCAAGAATAGAATTCATAGGAGCTTCTCTGGATGCTGTGCCTTCCCATGGACAGATTCACAACCCTGTCAGACTGTGGCGGTACATTGTCTCCAACTCTTGGGACATATGACAGCTTGTACCTTTGTAACACGTCATGCAAGGTTATGCCTTTGCTGCTTCTATGATGACTCAGAGCAATTTATTCACTGAGTAAACACAGGCTAGACTGACAAGTGTCAGTCCCTTGTTAAGTAAAAGATTCACTCAATTGGTGGAAGGATTCTCACAATGTCTGTGCAGGTGTTCCTTTTACCCAGTCATCTCTATCCATCACCATAACAACAGATGTTGGGCTGGGGGGCACATTTAGTGTCACATACTGTTCAGGGAAGATGGTTGGCCCAAGAATCTCAACTACACATTAACCTTCTGGAGTTGAAGGCAGAGAGGAATGACTGCCTTCACTTGCTTCTATTAATCAAGGAGAAATCTATCAAAATCATGACAGACTACATAGCTTGCACTTTTTACATCAAATGGCAAAAGGAAATGTGATCCCCTTCTCTTTGTACTGAAGCAATAAAGTTTTTGAACTGGTGCATAGCCAATCAGAGCCTCATTTTGGTGGCCTATCTTCCGGGCATACAGAACACCACAGATGCCACTCTCAGCAGGCTCTTCTCCCAGGACAAAAAGTGGGTGTTGGATTCTAGGACCCTTAATCCCATATTTCTGACCAGGGGGTTTCCAGAGATGGACCTTTTTTCTGCCATCCTCAATAACAAGTGCAGTCAGTTTTGTTGAATCCAAACTGGTCCTTCACTCACTGGGAGATGCCTTCTTCCTCCCATGGATGAAGGGACATATGTTTGCATTTCCCCCAATGCCTTTAATATGAAAAGTGATGAACAAGATCAGACAAGACATATCCAGGGTCAGACTAATAATTTCAGCATGGTCAAGACGGGTCTGGTATCCTTACCTGATTCACCTAGCTGTCTGCAATTAGCCCTGTGGCAATTTCTCATCTGTTTTCTCAAGAGGCTGTTCAGGTTCTTCACCCCAACCTAGGAGGTTTTCACCTCAAGATGTGGCTTCTCAATGGTTTGCAGGACTAGTGACTGCTTGCACTGCAGAGATACAACAGGTATTGCTGAACATTAGGAAAACATCCACCCAAAATACTTACCTTCAAAAGTGGAGAAGATTCAACCATTAGTGTGAACAACAACGTCTTTCACCTGCTTATTCTTCTGTCTCAGCTGTTCTAGACTACTTCCTGGAATTGAAGATGACAGGTTTATCTATGAGTTCTGTGAGAGTTCACTTGGCGGTTATAATGCCTTTCACTCTCTGGTTGAGGGGTTCTCATTCCACAACAGTGAGATTTATCAAAGGATTGGGAAACTTTTCCCTCAGATGAAAGCTCCCACCCAAGGACCAAGCCATTTAGGAAGACTCTGAGACTGGTAGTGTCAATCGCTGACCTATCAAAAGGGTCCACAACCTCCATCTAGAGACTTTCCTATATGAATCTATCGATATGTAACCTCTTTCTACGGTATTGGCCCATTTCATGAGAGTTCTCTCTAATTCTGTGGCACTGCTCAAGAACATTTCCGTCACTGAGATCTGCAAGGCTGCAACTTGGACATTAATACATGTCTTTTTCCAAACACTATGCAGTAGTTCCATCTTCCAGATCAGATGGTGCCCTTGGGAATGCAGTCTTGTTTACAGCCCTGGACTCAGCTCTGAAGCTCTCCGCTCCAGCTGAGAGTGCTGCTCAGTAGTCACCTGAAGTAGAGATCCCATAGGGACACTCTTCAAGTAGACAGAGAGGTTACTCACCCTGTGCAGTAACTGGAGTTCCTTGAGATGTCTCTCTCTATGGTTGCTCCACTACTTGCCCTCCTTCCATTCAGCTTCAGAATTCCTCTACCAGATTTTGCAGTGGAGAAGGAACTGAGGACAGTATGCCTGTGTACCCCTATATAAACTCAGTGCAGGACATGAGATATTTTCCAGTGCATGTGTGTCTTTCCTGGAGGTAATGGAGCAATCATATCTAAAATGAACGCCAATGCATATTTGACACAAGGTAACTGGCTAGCCCAGTACAGATAAGTAAAAATCTTCATATTATAAGAATTCATCCTGAAGGAATTGCCAGGAGATACATTAATGCTATTTAGCTCACCAGATAAGGTTAGTATATATACACATTCCATGTTTAAGCTATAGGTACAGAAAAAGTAAAGTTCCTGTGTGATTGAAGTGAACTGAGGTTTCAAAAGATATGTATTCTTATCTTTGGACTATACTGTATCAGCTAACGTGAGACAAGGGGCCAGATCCTCACTGGAGCTATTCCAATTTACCCATCCTGGTGATCTGGCCTGGTGATCGGTTCTCCATTGTTAAATATTATTCTCTAGGAGATCTGAGTGTGATTATTCCGAGAAGTATGGAAAACTTGGTGGCTAGTTGAATGACAGTCATGGAAAGCTGATTTTCTTTATTTACCTGATTTATAAGAGACAGTGAGTTCTGAATCAAATAAAAGGCCATCTAGGTATTCACATTCTTATCCAGTGTAACTGCCATTATCGTCCCTCCCCAATTCCCTCCTATTGTTTGCATATTTTCTTTAATAATATTTTAAGCTCTGCAGGGCTGGGTCTCAGAGGTGTTTGTTCAATTACATCATGATGGGGCTCTGATCCTATTAGTTTTGGCCACTATGGCAATATACATAATAACAACGTTAACAGATTAGTCCAAACTGTTTATAGAACATTGTCTTAGGTACAATATTATGATCAAACATATACTCTTTTATTATTCAATTTTGTTTTATATAGCTGTACAATAGATCCATTTCAAGCCAGATTCTGGTCTTCAACTATGGGTAGCTGTCACATTTCACTTTTGCTCTTCCAGTTACCCAGAAAAATGAATAAATGGTTGAATTAAAAAATTCAAAGTAACTCAGGTATATTGAAAGAAATGCTTTGTAAGAGGCATCAAAAGCTTGTCAAGATAACATGTATAGTATTTATCCTACCAATTAGAGATAGCAGGAGAAAAATCTACTGGGATTTTCAATAGCAGATATAAAAATTATCACTGAATTCTTTTTCTTTTTGCAGTAAATACTGATAACCTAGATACTTGAACAAATCTCTGGTATGGATTGAAGTATGATCCTCTGGGAGTAAGCATGAGAGTTGTCATGGGATAGCAGGTCAGTATTATTGCATTTGATTTTAAACCTATCTGACAAAGACAATGAATACACAATAATTTGCTTAGCTGCATAATGTGTTTGCCATTACAGAAGCACTTAAAATAAATGCAACATTTAAAGTCATTTAGATCCTTGCAAAGCCTTTCATGCAGCTATTTGTATTATTTAACAAAGTAGACATGCTACAATTCTGACTCAGTAGAATATCCCCTGTGGTTTTTCCTTTGGTCTGATTTTCACCATAATATTTTCTGTCTCTACATGTGTTTATTTAGAAAAAAGATCCTCCTGTATATCGATGTGTATAACAACACTAACATTCCAAAGTATAGTTGTTAATAGATGGTCCTGAACCAAAACCCAAGACCTTTACAAATACACCTACACACATATGGTCAGACACACACACAAATATCCCTAAAACTTTGGGGACATTTTGGCTTTGTCTACACTAGCACTTTTGTTGGCAAACATTTCAGTCAGATCCAAACTTTATAGTTGGGGTCCATCTCCAGTAAAATGTTTGATTTTTTTTTAAAAAAAGCTTTTCATTAAGAAGAGCTACCTGAGAATTCTCTGTCATCAATCACAATATTCCAGTTCACCTTCTCTACTGCCATGATCAAAAGAGATTCAGGAAAGTGTGCCAGCTTCTTGGCCTCATTCTGTTCTTCCCCCTTCTGACTGCTCCACAGAAATCAGGCTTCACAGGTGAGGCTGGGGAAATGGATGCTCTTAGTGGCATAGTTCCTCTTGAGAGCCAGGGAAATCAGTGAGTTCAGAAAGGTAATCCTTGGCCTGTCAACATTATCTTTCTGCCCTGCTGGGCCCCTGAAGAGAGTGAGTCAGGGTTGGTAGCCTGCATTGTCCTACAGGAGCCATACTGACATGGATGTCAGGGGGAGAAGGAAATTTTGGAGAAACACAACACATCCACAAACCTTGACCCACATAAGTTTCTTGCGTCAAGTCCCTGCTTGAGATAAAAGGGAAAAAATTCTTAAGCTAGTGTTTCCCACACTGGAAGGGGTCTCATTCAGTATGTTTATACTAGGTTCCTCATTAAAACATTGTGGGTCAAATTCATTCCTGGTATAACTCCCAAGGAAGTCAGCTGTGTTGTACCAGGGGTCAATTTGTCCCTGTATCTGATAATTACTGCAGTGAAATGTTTAATCTGGTTCTAGTTGGCCTAAGATTTATTTTTAAAGGAATAAAAAAAGCCCTGAGGTGCTCTTGTTTTCATACTTTGTGTTGTAGCTGTTGATTTGCATTTTAAATCTGTATTAAAAGTGGAATGATTCTCAGCACTACTGTTTTGGCTCAGAATTACTGCTGTAAAATTTGCCTCATTAAAGTTTCTATTTTCTCATGCTTGGGGATAAGAGTAGAGCATTATTTCAAGTGTCTGACCTATGGGAGGAAGGGAAGGAATCATTATCATCATCTCTCTCTTTTTCTTACACACACCACTTTCTTCTCCGCCTCCTCTGTTGTCACCACCACAGCTAATTAAGCACTCTACAAAGACTAAACAATAATAATTTACATTCATATAACACCTTTTATTGTGAAAGATCCCACAGTACTTTACATACTGCACCAACAACTGAGATGCAAACAGCTCTCTGGTGGAACATGGCAGCTGTTTACAAGCAACACTAAGGACAGTTTTAGACAAGAAGTGAAGGGAAACTCTTTCATTGAAACTGCTGGGGAAAGTTCTAGGTAGACTGAGTAGAGTGAGATTACACATGCTGAAATTTGGATTCATAGATTTTTTTTAAGCCAGAGAAGGGACCATTATGATCATCTAGTCCAGGGGTTGGCAACCTATGACACGTGTGCCAAAGACAGCATGTGAGCCGATTTTTAATGGCACGCTGCTGCCTGCCGGAGTCCTGGCAGGCAGCAGAGTGCCATTAAAAATCCTGCCCAGCCCTGCCCGACCCAGCCTGCTCTTCTCTGCCCCCGCCAGCCCCCACAGGGGCAAGGGGCAAAACCTTGGTCCTGCCGGCTCCCCTGCCTCTTCCCGCAGTGTGCTGGGATGCGAGGGAGGGAGTCGGGAAGGAACAGAGTCAGCGTGCTGGCTGCTCCCGGCGGAGGCAGAGAAGAAGCGGGGGCAGGGCCTTTGGGAAGAGGGAGGTGGAATAGGGGCATATTCCCTCCAGCCCCCTGCCCTGACCCCCCCCACACACACACACCCAGCCCACAGCCCCAAACACACCCCAGGCCCGTGCCCTGAGCCCTGTGCCCCCCTCATACACACCCAGCCCTCTGCTTAACTCCTTCACCGCCCCCCCCACGACGCAAGCCCTGACTCTGGCACCCCCACACATACCCAGACCCCCCGCCCTGACACCTGCACCCCCTCACATGCCCCCAGCCCTCTGTCCTGACTCTTGCATCCCCCCAACACCCCATGCAACCCCCACATCCTGACTCTTGCACCCCCCCACATCCCCACCCCGAGCACCAAATGGGAGCTCCTGTACCCAGCCCCCACATTCCCACCTGCACCCCTCGCACCAAATGGGAGCTGCCCAGGTAAGTGCCCCACACCCAAACCTCCTGCCCCAACCCTGAGCCCCCTCCCTCATTCTAGCTCTTGGCCAGACCCTTCATCCCCAGCCCTGTACTCAATGCACTCCCACCCTCAGCTCAGTGCAGAGAGAGGAAGAGAATGGGCCAGAACCAGGGAGAAGGTAGGTACAGGGCCGGCTTTAGGCCGATTCAGCCGATTCGGCTGAATTGGGCCCCGCGCCAAGAGGGCCCCGCGCTGCAGCTCTCCATCCCGCCCCCAGCTCACTTCCCCGTCCCCTCCTCCATTTCAAATGATGGAGAGTGTACCACATCCCTAGGTAAATTGCTCCAATGGTTAGTTACCCTGATTTAAAAAAAAACTGTGCCTTATTTCTAATTTGAATTTAACACTCCATCTCTTATGAAAAACCCTCAATATAAATGGTTATGAAGCTGCTTTTACATTTAATCTACAAGACATCACCTGCAGCATCACAGTGCCCTGTAACACCATGGTGGGGTATCAACTATGGACAGTGGTGGTGGTAGATCAAAAAAGTAGGTGAAGCACGAACCCTCCTCATGCACTCATTAAATAGGGGCACCTTTGAAAAAGCCCTCACTTCTTTGCTATGACCATCGGCTCCACAGTGAAGGGCAGGTGCTCTTGTTAAAATGCTGCTGCTGCTTTGGAATGTGCTCTTCATTGTCTGGGGCACTGAAGCAACTTCCCTGCTTAGATCCATCTTCTGGAGCACTGTGCAGTTAAAATTAACAACTTTGAATGATGCACAGAAGTGTTAGGAAGGCTCATGTATTTTGTTTTGCTTTTGTGATTTGAGGTGATATAGTGCCCCAATGCCTTAATGACAAAACCACCAATGAGTAGCAACCGAGAGGGAAGAATGCCACATCCTGAGGCCTGAACACCACTTCCTGTAACACTAGGGTTTTCCTGGAGGTTCTCATATCCAAACATAAACCCAACTAACCCCATCTTCTGACAGGGTCACAAAACAAGCTGGTATGGTCATAGAGATGAGAGGTAGGGAGGAGCAAGGACATTTCATCTCCTGTTGTATGGTTTGTTTTCTTAACACTGGGATCAGAACAAATCCTATGTGGGTTGAAAAGGTTTAATTTTCTCAACCACTAGAAGTTTATGTTCAGAACACAGGTTTATATTATCTAGCCCTATTCACTGTTAGTAAAAATCTGGCTCCTATCCTATAGAGCCAAAATCCACATTGCAAAACAAAAGCAGAGTTGCCATAAGTGTCTGCTTGTACAAGAGAAGCCTGATGATAGGACACTATGTATTCATTCATCTCCCTCCAATTATGACTTTCTGGTCATGCTTAAATTACAGAGGAGAAACTAACATATCTGTCTGTGTTATATCTGTATAGAGTATCCAAACTAGCTAGTTTAACCCACACTTTGTGTCCTCTCCCATTCTCACCTCTCCATATTCTTCCATCCAGTCCCATACACCTGACTCAATCTGATCTCCATTCTCTCCTCCTTTAAATCCTTCATTAAGACATATTACTTCTAACAGGGCTACAAACAAACATGAAACTAATAAGACACATGTCCCTTCTCCCTTGAACCATCAGTTGATTGTTACATCCCAGCCCCGACCACTGGCTACTTTTGTTCTATTTACATTCTAAAATACATTCCGAACAGGGATTAGCCTCTATTTTTTGTCGCTAGAGCCCCTGGTCCTATATAAATAGTAAGTAGTAATTTAATAAATAATAGTTTACATAAGGACAGCCATACTGGATCAGACCAAAGTCCATCTACCCAGTATCCTGTCTTCCGACAGTAGCCAATGCCAGGTGCCCCAGAGGGAATGAACAGAACAAGTAATCATCAAGTGATCCATCCCCTTTCACCCATTCCCAGCTTTTGGCAAACAGAGGCTAGGGTTGAGCTCTTGCAAGATGAGTGACTTAATTCAATAACCAGAGAGAGACTGAAAATGGATGAGTCACTGTTCTTGTAATATGAGAACATTATTTTTACTATACAATAAAAATATTTTACACATGGCAGCATATCCCAGCAGTGAACAAAATAATCCTGTAAATGTGAAGCAATAATTTCCTTGGGCAAAAGCAAGTTAAACTCACTTGAACTCATGAAAAAACTCTCATCACTGAGGTTAAACCATAATATACAGTGGACAATTTCTCACTATGGTAAACCACTAGACTGTTAGATATGTGAGTAATATGTATGTGTTTGCCCCTGTGAGTACAGAAGCTATTCTGAATTCCTCAGAAAGGCTTTAAATGTTGTGTACAAAATGTTAAACTAATACATTAGGGACGAAAACAGAATCCAATAGATGCCAACCAGACCACGAAAAAAAAAAAAGTGGAAAAATAATAAGTTCAAGACTCAATTTTTTTGGCCTGATCATTTACGGAACATATTTCCATTCCAACTATAAAAAGCTCCTGAAAGGGAAATGTCAATCCTGAGTTTCAAACTGTGCACATTTACACCTGAAGATAATGATGTATTTTTATTCAATTGCTTTCGGAAAAGGTTATTTTTGCTTTAACCAAAGTAACCTCCCTTTATTTTGTATTATAAGGTCTTTGAAATTAGAAGTTACTCTGCCTTTCTAAAGGGAGTTTCCTCTTCAAGGAAAACAAAGAAAATTACATGCCTGAATCTAGTAGGACAATTTATTGTTGTTTATGTCTACAGCGGCCCTAGAAGTAACACAAACAGTACATTTTCTGGGAGAAAAACTAACAAATACTGTCCCATTTTGTTAATGGATGGATTGTTTTTTCTTCTAGAGTTCACCCAAAGGTAAATACTCTGAGAGAACTCCAAGTGGAGTAAACATACTATTTATAAAAACATACATCAGGGGAAAAGAGAGAGTGTTTATATGTGCAGCGGGGTTGTGAAAGCAATTCCTAAAAACAGAAGTTCTTTGCAACACTTGTCCCACCTTGAAATGATTATTAGGTTTTACTTAATGTAAATTTCTGTGGAATTCTGGGAGTCTGTCCAATTAAACACATGCGTCCTTCCTGCCCCAGAGCAAGCTGTCCACAGAAAATTCTGAATGGAGGGGGGCGGGGTTTACATTTGCAGGACTCATCTGGAAACTTTGCTTCCATATACATATGTTTGGGAGAGAATTTAGATCTGTCACAAATATATTGATATTCTCTCTCAGCCACACAGCTTGTTGGAACAAATGAGGTGGGTAAATAAATATTGACTTTGGAGTAAAAAGAGGAAAACCATCATACCATTCAGTAACTTGGTCTTTGCTAACCATCATCGACATTACATGTGCTCGTCGCCCTCTCCTGGTCTCAGCCGGTAATTTTCAGGTTTGAAATGTGTGACTCAGGTCTCCTAAGAATGTTACTCATTTCCCTGACAGACTTTTCCCCTGCCTAATCGAAGGGTTGCTTGATGATCATATTTTTCAGGCACTGGTACATGCTATCTGGCAACAGCAGAATGTATGTATAGTTTTTCATTAGAGTACTGGAAACATCAAGCTGAGCCAGTTGTGCCTGCTTTGAGAGAAAAATCACAGTCTTGTGTAGTGTTACCACCACAGTTACCAAAAAACCCAGCCTATTGGTATAAGGAAGCAGATTACATGGAGTGGGCCAGGATCTGGGTAACAGACTCAAACCCCTTATGCTGGTGCATTCCAGGAAGATATTGGCTATAATACCTTTGACTAGAACTTGGATTAGATTTGGAAACTTTAAAATATACAGGAAGTTATTTCCATTTTTACCCCTTGTAGCCATGCAGGATTCACCCCACGGCACCTCCTGCTGGTCATCTCGGGAATTAGCTCTGCAGGCCCGTGTCCTGCTGCTGCTTGGCCCCCCATGTCCCTCCCGGACCCGGTGCCCCGTTATCTGGGGCGCTGCCCCCTGGCAGTAACCCCTGACAGCCTCAGGGTCTCCCCTCCCAGGGAAACCTCCACCCACCATCCCCACTTCGCCTCAGTGTTAGACTACTGCCAGTCCCCATCTAGCCCCGCACTCACTGGGGCGGACTTCAGTGTAAGCCACTCATCATAGGCAAAGGGGGTTTGAACCTGCTGCCTCTGCCTACCCGTGGGCTGCCCTCTGCAACCTTCAGTTCCCGTTGGCCTTCTGCTAGGCCACAGCCTGGGACTTTCCAGGCTGGAGCTTCCCCAGCCCTGCTCCACTCAGGTCCCCTGCTCAGGTCCCTCCCTCTCAGAAGCTGGAGGGAGTCTGTTGAGCTCCTGGCTCCCAGCCTCTTTATACAGGCTAGCTGTGGCCTAATTGGGGCATGGCCCAGCTGCAGCCACTTCCCAATCAGCCCAGCTTAGCAGCTCCCAGCCACAACCTTCTCCCAGGGCTATTTTCAAGCCCTTCCAGGCAGGAGCGGGATGACCACCCCACTACACCCCTCTACACAGATTTTATTTTTATTCATTTAGGCTGTTTAAGAAGGCTTCTGATGTGTTTCTTCGTGGGGATGGAGGAGGGTTGAGGAAACACTGTTTCAGTGGAAATCGTTGCCTAGTGGCAGTCGCACAACTTGCAGTGCAGCAGTAGAAGATAGAGATGGCACTCTAAAGAGCCTCATAAAGTGGAGAATATGAGTTGTTGTTATGGAGGTTAAACAAGATGGAGTGGAAATTCTCTTCAACTCAAAGCTTGCTGTAAGCTCCAGTTTCAGATCTGAGACCCACACATTCTGGGCTTGATATTTAGCCCATTGTTAGTACCCCCCATACACACTTAGAATCACAGACTTTAAGGTCAGAAGGGACCGTTATGATCATCTAGTCTGACCTCCTGCACAATGCAGGCCACAGAATCTCACCCACCCACTCCTGTATCAGACCTGTGTCTGAGCCATTGAAGTCCTTAAATCATGGTTTAAAGACTTCAAGGTGCAGAGAATCTTCCAGCAAGTGACCTGTGCCCCATGCTGCAGAGGAAGGTGAAAACCCCCCAGGGCTTCTGCCAATCTGCCCTGGAGGAAAATTCCTTCCTGACCCCAAATATGGCGATCAGCTAAACCCTGAGCATGTGGGCAAGACTCACCAGCCAGACACCCAGGAAAGAATTTTCTGTAGTAACTCAGATCCCACCTCATCTAACATCCCATCACAAGCCATTGGGCATATTTACTGCTAATAGTCAAAGATCAATTAATTGCCAAAATTAGGCTATCCCATCATACCATCCCCTCCATAAACTTATCAAGTTTAGTCCTGAAGCCAGATATGTCTTTTGCCCTCACTGCTCCCCTTGGAAGGCTGTTCCAGAACTTCACTCCTCTGATGGTTAGAAACCTTCATCTAATTTCAAGCCTAAACTTCCTGATAGCCAGTTTATATCCATTTGTTTTTGTGTCCACATTGGTACTGAGCTTAAATAATTCCTCTCCCTCCCTGGTATTTATTCCTCTGATATATTTATAGAGAGCAATCATATCTCCCCTCAGCCTTCTTTTGGTTAGGCTAAACAAACCAAGCTCTTCGAGTCTCCTTTCATATGACAGGTTTTCCATTCCTCGAATCATCCTAGTAACCCTTCTCTGAACCTGTTACAGTTTGAATTCATCCTTCTTAAACATGGAAGACCAGAACTTTACACAGTATTCCAGATGAGGTCTCACCAGTGCCTTGTATTTCGGGTACTAACACCTCCTTATCTCTATTGGAAATACCTCGCCTGATGCATCCCAAGACCGCATTAGCTTTTTTCACGGCCATATCACATTGGCGGCTCATAGTCATCCTGTGATCACCCAATACTCCGAGGTCCTTCTCCTCCTCTGTTACTTCCAACTGATGCCTCCCCAGCTTATAACAATAGTTCTTGTTATTAATCCCTAAATGCATGACCTTGCACTTTTCACTATTAAATTTCATCCGATTACTATTACTCCAGTTTACAAGATCATCCAGATCTTCCTGTATGATATCCCGGTCCTTCTCTGTATTGGCAATACCTCCCAGCTTTGTGTCATCCGCAAACTTTATTACCACATTCCCACTTTTTGTGCCAAGGTCAGTAATAATAAGATTAAATAAGATTGGTCCCAAAACCGATCCCTGAGGAACTCCACCAATAACCTCCCTCCAGCCTGACAATTCACCTTTCAGTATGACCCGTTGTAGTCTCCCCTTTAACCAGTTCCTTATCCACCTTTCAATTTTCATATTGATCCCCATCTTTCCAATTTAGCTAATTATTCCCCATGTGGAAACGTATCAAATGCCTTACTGAAATAGAGGTAAATTAGATCCACTGCATTTCCTTTGTCTAAAAAATCTGTTACCTTCTCAAAGAAGGAGATCAGGTTGGTTTGGCACAATCTACCTTTTGTAAAACCATGTTGTATTTTGTCCCAATTACCATTGACCTCAATGTCCTTGACTACTTTTTCCTTCAAAAATTTTTCCAAGACCTTGCATACTACAGATGTCAAACTGACAGGCCTGTAGTTGCCCGGATCATTTTTTTCCCCTTTCTTAAAGACAGGAACTATGTTAGCAATTCTCCAGTCATAAGGTACAACCCCTGAGTTTACAGATTCATTAAAAATTCTTGCTAATGGGCTTGCAATTTCATGTGCCAGTTCCTTTAATATTCTTGGATGAAGATTATCTGGGCCCCCTGATTTCATCTCATTAAGCTGTTCGAGTTTGGCTTCTACCTCAGATGTGGTAATATCTACCTCCATATCCTCATTCCTATTTGACATCCTACCATTATCCCTAAGCTCCTCATTAGCCTCATTAAAGACTGAGGCAAAGTATTAGTTTAGATACTGGGCCATGCCTAGATTATCCTTAACCTCCACTCCATCCTCAGTGTTTAGCGGTCCCACTTCTTCTTTCTTTGTTTTCTTCTTATTTATATGGCTACAGAACCTTTTACTATTGGTTTTAATTCCCTTTGCAAGGTCCAACTCTACATGGCTTTTGGCCTTTCTAACTTTATCCCTACATGTTCTGACCTCAATAAGGTAGCTTTCCTTGCTGATCACTCCCATCTTCCAGTGCTTGTAGGCTTTCTGCTTTTTCTTAATCACCTCTCTGAGATGCTTGCTCATCCAGCTTGGTCTACAATTCCTGCCTATGAATTTTTTTCCCCTTTCTTGGGATGCAGGCTTCTGATAGTTTCTGCAACTTTGACTTGAAGTAATTCCAGGCTTCCTCTACCTTTCAATCCCCAAGTTCTTCAGTCCAATCCACTTCCCTAATTTCCTTAATTCTTTAAAGTTAGCCCTTTTGAAATCAAAAACCTTAGTCACAGATGTATTTTTGTTTATCCTTCCATTTAGTTTAAACTGAATTAGCTCATGATCGCCTGAACCAAGGTTCATCTATGTCACTACTCACCAAAACCAAATCTAAAATGGCATCCCCTCTTGTTGTTTCAGCAACTACTTGGTGAAGGAATCCATCAGCTGTCGCATCTAGGAAAATCTGAGCCCTATTACTAGCACTTGTCCTCCAGTCTATATTTGGGAAATTAAAGTCTCCCATGATCACACAATTCCCATTAATATTTACTTCATTAAAAAGGTCTCTATCCATACCCAAATCAGATCCTGGCGGTCTATAGCACACCCCAAGCACTATCTCAGGGGAGGCTCTAGTAGCTTTCTTCCCCAATGTGATTTTTGCCCAGACAGACTCTGTCTTATCCATTCCATTCCTTCTTATTTTGTACAGTCTACTTCATCATTGATATACAATGCTACTCCACCACCTTTGCTTTTATTTCTGTCTTTCCTAAACAGCACATACCCTTCAATACCTGTACTCCAGTCATGACTACTATTCCACCATGTTTCTGTTATCCCTATAATATCCGGTTTCACTTCCTGCACCAGTAACTCTAGTTCCTCCATTTTGTTACCTAGGCTCCTCGCATTGGTGTACAAACATCTGAATTCTTGCTGTTTGGCTTCACTCACATTCTTTACCCGATTAGGCCCAGACATTCTACCGCCAATATTGCCTATTAGAATTGTATCTACAGTACACTTTCTCCATATGTCCATTCTCCGACCTACGACAGTATCCTTTCTTGCTTCGTTTTCTTCCCTCTCAATGTTAAAATCAGGCGTGTCGATTACCTGGACATCTCCTAACCATCTCCCCCCACTTCCTAGTTTTTAAATCTGTACAGTTTTCTGAGTGCAAATAATTGGCACATGTTAGCTACATTGTGCTTACTAATCAGCTATACCAGCTGACTTGAAGTGCACCTGCAAGTAACTGTGAGCACAAAGAGGGAGACCTGCTTTTAAGAATCTGGCCCTTTTTCTTTAGAGACTGACTTCTTATGGAGGAGAGAGGGTATCATCAGCCAGCACAACTGTTTGGCTGATCCAGTGTTCAGTCAAAACTAGGTTTTGTTCCCCAAATATCTGTTTAGAACACATCTCTGCCCAATAGGGTTGCCAACTTTCTAATCGCACAAAACCAGCCAATGGGTGCCCCAAATTTCCTGGTACCCTATGCAGCTGTGTGCTGCTCCAGCCCCTGCTCTGCCTCTTCCCACCCTTACTTCACCCCAGCCCCACCCCCAGTCCACCCCTTCCCCTGAGGACTGCAGCAGGGGTCGGGCCTGCACTCACCGGGCAGCGGTAAGTGGAGCGACCCAGCCCCAGCCTGCTCCGCACCACCGGTGAGTGCTGGAAGGCAGGTCCCCCCTACCCCGCAAGCCCCAAGGCTGGGAGCCAGGGGATCAGAGCAGAGCGGGCTGAGGCTGGGTCACTCGCTTCCCGCCGCCCCATGAGTGTGGGGTTGGGCCCGCCCTGCAATCACCAGGCGGCAGGAAGAGGAGCGACCCAGCCCCAACCTACTCCGCTCCGCCGGCTTGTGCTGGGGGGCGGTCTCCCTCTTGCTCCCCAGCGGAGGCCTGGGGCCACACCCTCTTCCCCCCCCAAAAAAACAGACCAGTAAGCAGCTTTCAGATAGAAACCACCTTCCGACACTACCGGCTTGCACTAGATTTGAACTTGTTGCTGGGGGTTAAAGAATCCATATCCCTTTACCCATCCCCTTTGCAGTGGTTTGGAGAATTAACCGAGTATTGAAAATGGCAAGAAAAATGGGCATTATGAAATAAATCCACTGATAGGCCGATATCTGATATATCCGAACAGATTGGGACTGTTAACATATTTTATAAAAGTAACAATATACTTCAAAAAGTGAAGTTAAATGTGATATTCTTATTTCTGAGTTGATTGCATATGAATGTTGGTATCCATATAACCACATGATGTTTGTGTGTTAAATATATAATCTTTAGCTTTCATCAGTTTCCCAACAGCAGAATCTGATGCTTCCTCACCATCATGATACTGTGCATTTTATTGCTTGGATTTTCTGTAAAGACCAGGCCATTAAGCATTAGGGAGCTATTGCTGGAAGGATTACTAGTCCCAAGAGCTTAGAATTTGCTTTCAAGTATATATTTGCCTTCAATATTCCTTTCTTTAGAATGTTTATTATAAATGTAATGTTAAACAGATGGAGATTTTTCTATGATGTACTGTAGTGTATTCAATAAGATATGCTTTAAACACTACCATCCACAGCAGATTGCTTGTTTTTGGTCCAAGGTCTGACACCATACACTGCAATCCCAGCTGAAACACAGTGCAACTATTAAATTATCTATTTATTTTACGTTTCTTCCAGGTTTGGCACATAAACAGAGCAATGGTTGGGTGCTTTAAATCTAATTTGAAAGGATGAATAACAGACTGGTACCCACTGTGTGAACTTAGTTTCTGTACTTCTGAAAGCCTCCCTTTTGCCATAAATAAGAATTGTACACACTTTGGCTGGCTGCAATGCTCTGTAATCTCAGGAATGCAAAAGTCCTCGTGTTATCCCCCTTCCCTGCACAAAAACACTGACATCTGGCTATGGTTTCCTCTGTTTAGACCACAAGATTGCAGTAAATGAGACATTTATTTTCTCCTCTGTGAATTTCCTTTCTGCTCAGTCTTCACACCATTCCAGACCTATGGGTTCACATAATGTTCTTCTGGAAAAGGAAAGAGAGAGAGAGGGAGATGTTGAAAAAGAGCATTTTTCAAAAGACTTAACCTTAAATCTCTTCACACTGGTGAGCATAATAAAATTACTTCTATAGTACTTTCCAATCAAGGATCTCTGGCAGTTTGCAAAGGTTAATTAATCAATCTCACAGCACCCTGTAGAGTAACAAAGTGTCATTATCCTCTTTGTACAGATGGATGAATTGGAGGTACAATTATTATTTATATCCTACATTACTGTAGCATTACAGAGGTCCCAGCTGAGGTTGCAGGCTTCTTGGTTAAGTGATTTGTTCAAGATCACATAGGAAGGCTGCCCAGGAACAGAATTCAGAACTCTTCATCCCCAGTCCTGTGGTTTAACCACACAATCACCTTCCTCTTTCACAATCTAATTAATGTCACTGGGAAAGAATAGCTCTGGTGATTTTGCAATGTTTTAAAGGGGGGGGGGGGAAAGGGGGCAGAATTTAGCTTCTGAAAGCTTCTGTTTAAAATGTTTTTAAAATTGTTCTGCACTGCTTGAGGACTCAAAGGTCTAGACATGTGTTTTATGTTGGGTTGTGTTTGATTTGATGCCTGTATTATTGTCTTTTTGTGAGCAGTCGTGCAGTTTGAGTGTCTGTTCCCCTGTTTCAGTAATTGCCATTTATGAATTTAGAATTCCTGACTAAGGAAGCAAACTAAGATGGATTGAACCTTCACTCTTTTTCACTGTAATAGATGTGACCAGCCTGTTCAATTTATCATTTTTTCATATCTATATTTGATTCCTACAGCTGTGTAACTCAATTAAAGTACATTGCGGACAAACATCCTATCTTTGTTGAACTAGATTGCTAGCTCCTTGGGGCAGGGATTGTTTCTTTATTCTCTAGAAGGTGTGTTGACCTCTATATATCAACATGTTAATCATTCATGTTAATGCTAATGGAATTTGAAAAGAGGTGTTGCCTTGGTTGTTAATAATACAAACAAACAAACAAAACCCAGTTAAATGAAATGTATGCAAAGAGATTTTTTTCACCCAGCTGGACAAGGAAATTGAAATAACTTATTTGAAGTGGGCAAAGAGATGGATGTAATTTTGAAAAATGAATTAATCAGTGAGAAACTTTTTCTTTTATCATAAGTCAATACCAGGATAGAAGAACATACAGTAAAATCTCTCTTAAGCAATCATTCAGTAGACCAACAAAAACTGGTTACTTAGTGGAGGTGGTCTTCTAATAAATCTAGAGCAGAACGGTACTGAATATGTTTAGAAATACTCAGAGGCAGTCTGTAGCAGAAGGTTGCCCCCAAAAGATGGTGTTTTGTGCAGGTTTCACGGTATAACAACCCCTTTCTTCAAAAGAAAAAATAGTTTTATCTACACAGTAACACATATTGAAATTTGTGCTCTCTACACATTAAAACTAATTGACTTATACTACATTGATTATTAAGTGCATGGCACATTTCTCTGTAGAGACATGTCAGAAAGAGAAGCAATACTGCAGGGTCTCAATGCATGGATGAGATGATGGTGTAGGGGAACAGGGTTTTAGGTTTATTAGGAACTGGGGAACCTTTTGGGAAAGGAGTAGCCTATACAGGAAGGATGGGTTCCACCTAAACCAAAACAGAACCAGGTTGCTGGCATGTAAAATTAAAAACAGAGGATTTTTTTAAACTAAGGCTGAGGGAAAGCCCTTAGGGTGAATTTATTAAAGGAGGAACTAACTCCCTATCCAAGTAAAGAGGATAAGAAAGAAGTTGGTAAAGTACAGGTAGGAGCTAGTGAGGAACAGTCAAACATAAAAGAGTCTCATTTAATATAATACATGAAGGCAAGCAAGTGGATATAGATAAAATGTACAAGGGCTTATATACAAATGCTAGTAGTCTAAATACTAAGATTGGGTGAACTAGACTTCCTAGAATTAAATGAGGACATTGATATGATAGGCATCACTAAAACTTGGTGGAATGAGGATAATCACTGGGACACTGTAATACCAGTGTATAAAATGTACAGGAATGACAGAGTAGGTTATGCTGGTGGGGGAGTGACACTATGTGTGAAAGAAAGCATAGAGTTAAATAAAGTAAAAATCTAAAGTGAATCAAACTGTACCATAGAATCTTTATGGATACAAATTCCATTCTTGAACAATAAGAGTGTAGCAGTAGAACTATAATACCAACCACCTGACCAAGATGGTGATTGTGAAATGCTCAGAGAGATTAGAGAGGCTACAAATGCAGAAAATGAGATAAAAATGGGGGATTTCAATTATCCTCATATTAACTGGGTATAGGTCACCTAAGGAAAGGATACAGATATAAAATTTCAAGACACAATAAATGATTGCTTTTTGAAAGATCTTGTCCTGGAACCTACAAGGGGAGAGGCAATTTTGATTTAATCCTAAATGGAGAACCGGATCTGGTCCATGAGGTGAATATAGCTGAATTGTTTAGTAATAGCAACTACAATGTAATTAAATTTAACATAGCTGTAAGGGGGGAAATGCCAAAGAAACCCACATAGTTGCATTTAACTTCACAAAGAGGAACTACACAAAACTGAGGAAGCTAGTTAAATGGAAATTAAAAGGAACAGTCACAAAGGTGACCATGCCTGCAAACTGCATGGAGACTATATAAAAACACCATAATAGAGGCTCAAACTACATGTATACCCCAAATTAAAAAAAAAAAAAAAGTAAGAGGACCAAAAAAAAATTGCTACCATGGCTAAACAACAGAGTAAAAAAGGCAGTAGGAGGCAAAAAGGCAGCCTTTAAAAACTGGAGATCAAATTCTAGTGAGGAAAATAGAGAGGAACATAAACTCTGGTAGGTCGTGTGTAAAAGTATAATAAGGCAGGCCAAGAAAGAATTTGAAGAGCAGCTACCAAAAGACACAAAATGTAACAGCAATTTTTTTTTAAGTACATCAGAAGCAGGAAGCCTGCCAAACAGTCACTGGGGCCATGGCTAAAGGAGTACTCAAGGAAGACAAGACTTGTGGAAAAGCTAAATGATTTCTTTGCATTGCTTTTCACAGCAACGGATGTGGGGGTGATCCCCACACCTGAGTAGGGCCATCTTTAGGCATACACAGCATATGTGGCTGTATAGGGCACCCAAAAATTTGGGGCACCACCGGGACAGCAGGTAAGAGTGTGTCGGCTCCTGCACACCCAGCGCATGCCGCAGTCTCCGTAAGCAGGGGCTGTATACATAGAGCTGAATGCGCCCACGTTGGACATTCCACGTGAGGGAGAGGGTACAAGGGTCTCTGCAGGGAACTGTGACTTGCCGCCACTGTGAGGCAGGCTGGGCAGTTCAGTATCCTTTGCTGCCTCGTTCCTTCCCCCCACCCCTACCCGGGCTGCAAGCACAAGCTGCCACAGCGTCTGCTGCGTACGAAGCTTAGTGTGTGTCAGCAATGGGGGGGTTCTTCTGGGGGTCCACGGGCGGGGTGGTGGCTGTGCCCCAAGTCGGGCATAGGGGCACTAGTTTAGTAATACTGCGTAGGGCTCCATATATCCTAAGGACGGCCCTGCACCTGAGCCATTCTTTTTAGGTGACAACTGTGAGGAACTGTCCCAGATTGAGGTGTCCGTAGAGGAGGTTTTGGAACAAACTGATACATTAAACAATAAGAAGTCACTAGGGCCAGCTGATATTCACCAAAGAATTCTGAAGGAACTCAACATGAAATTGCAGAACTACTAACTGTGGTTTGTAACTTACCATTCAAATCAGCCTCTGTAACAGTTGATAGGGGAGGCAACTTATTTAACAATGAATTTTTAAAAAGGCTCCAGAGGCAATCCTGGCAACAACAGGCCACTAAGCCTAACTTCAGTATCAGGCAAATTGGTTGAACCTATAGTAAAGAACAAAATGATCAGACACATAGATGAATATGATATGTCTTTGGGAAGAGTCAACATGGCTTTTATAAAGGGATATCATGCCTCATCACTCTATTAGAATTCTTTAAAGGTGTCAACAAACATGTGGACAAGGGTGATCAATACGGTGTATCTGGATTTTCAAAAGCAGGCATGAGACAAGCGGGAAGGTCCTCTTGTGGATCAGTAACTAGTTAAAAGATAGGAAACAAAGGCTAGGAGTAAAAGGTCAATTTTTACAATGGAGAGAAGTAAATAGTGGGACCTCCCTCAAGGATCTGTACTGGGATCTGTGCTGTTCAGCATATTCATAAATGATCTGGACAAAGGGGTGAACAGTAAGGTGGCAACATTTGCAGACAATACAAAATTACTCAAGATAGTTAAGTCCAAAGCTGACTACAAAGAGTTACAAAGGGATCTCACTAAACTGGGTGACTGGGCAACAAAATGGCAGATGAAATTCAGCATTGGTAAGTGCAAAGTAATGCACAATGAAAAAATAATCCCAACTATACATACAAAATGATGGGGTCTAAATTAGCTGTTACAACTCAAGAAAGAGATATTGGAGTTATTGTAGATAGTTGTCTGAAAACATCCACTCAGTGTGCAGCAGCAGTCAAAAAGAATGTTAGGAACCATTAGGAAAGGTATAGATAATAAGACAAAAAATAGCTTAATGCCACTATATAAATCTTCAGTATGTGCATACCTGAATGCTGTGTGCAGTTCTTGTCACCCCATCCCCCAAAAAGATACATTAGAACTGGAAAAGGTACAGAGAAGGACAACAAAATGATTCGTGGGCTAGAACAGCTTCCATATGAAGAGAGTTTAAAAAGACTCGCATCTGAAGAAGTGAGGTTCTTACCCACGAAAGCTTATGCTCCCAGTACTTCTGTTAGTCTCAAAGGTGCCACAGGACCCTCTGTTGCTAAAAAGACTACAACTGTTCATTTAGAAAAGAGATGCCTAAGGGGGAGATCTGATAGAGGTGTATAAACTCCTGGATGGAATGGAGAAAGTGATTAGAAAAGTGATGTTTGCCCTTTCACATAACACAAGAACCCGGGGTCACCCAGTGAAATTAGGGCATCACGTTAAAAACAAGCAAAAGGAAGTACTTCTTCACATAATGCACAGTCAACCTGTGGAACTCATTGCCATGGCCAAAAGTATAACTGGGTTAAAAAAAGAATTCGATAAGTTCATGGAGCATAGGTCCATCAGTGGCTATTAGCCAAGAGGATCAGGGACTGAACCCCATGCTCTGGGTGTCCTTAAACCTCTGACTGCCAGAAGCTGGGTCTGGATGACAGGGGAATGATCACTCAGTAATTGCCTGCTCTGTTCATTCCTTCTGAAGCATCTGGCACTGGCCACTGTCAGAAGACAGGATCCTGGGCTAGATAGACCACTGGGCATATGTATGGCTGTTCTTATGTCTCTAAGAAGTAGCTGTCAGGCACAGGAGCTGATTATGAAAGGGACAGCTTATACACAGTGAGGTTCCTTGAGGGGACGTCTCCTAATAGCCACACTCATACATTTAATATTTAACCTTTTCCTTCTGTTTTGTAAAATGCCAGTAAATAATGGTTTGATTAGTCATCGAATTGCATTGAGTTTTGACTGACTCTTTTCTCTGGTGAAGGAACTGGAACCGTGTCCTCAAGCTGAAGAAGAGAATGTGACAGCCTGGGCATGGAGAGTCATTATCTGAAGCAATGCCATGCGGGTCCTGCAGGTACTATTCTGGACACCAGAAAACCAAGCAACCTAAAGGTACACGGCACCAGCAACATCATGCTGTATATTTTCCTCTCTTGGTTTGACACCTGTTAACGTAATTGATTATGTTTGCGTACATTGACCTTTAGAGGGTTATTGTCAGTCTATTTGTTCTTAAAATATAACCCTCTTTGAAATTCGTACACATTGGTAATGAAGAGACTCGGTTTTACATTTCAAGTTTCTTTAGTAACATAGCAAACCAAAAGACGCAAACAAAAACAATATTTGCCAGAAGAAAAAGAAATTACAAGGAAAGAGTTCATTTTCAAGCTCCTAAGAGCTTATCCAAACAATAGAGATAAACCCTTTTTAAAGTACTTTACCATACAATTCTCTTTAAAAATAAAATAACTCACAAGCCTCATTTTAGTCCTTACTTACAGCATCACTCATCTCAATAAAAAATATCCAATATAAATGTCATATCTCTGCGGGGAAATAAAATGGCCAGCATATGAGAGTTAGTGATAAGAGATGAGAAACATGTTGTACTATGTATTTCCAAAGGTGTAATAACCCACAGTAAATTGTGCCATCCTCATGCAAATGGAGCCAGTTTTAAAGTTGTAGCAAATAGTACTTGTCATGATGAAATAATCTGGTTGTTCTTTATGTTACTTTAAAGTAGCAACCTCCATGTAAATCAAGATGGGAAGAAGCAGATATTCAGATTAAATAAATTTATTTTATTCCTAATTACATAGTACAGGTTGTGCCAAATGTATATTGTCCTCTTTTTGAGGGGTTATTTGTATCTAGTAATATAGTTTTTAATCCAGTTGGGTTTGGAATTTTTTTATTCACTGCTTACAAAACTATACGAAATCTTCTGACAGTCACGCTGGGCTTTCTACTATTTTCAGGAATATGATGGTGACAAAGTCCTGCTCACAGATGAACTAGACTTCAAACACAACTTTTTTCCGTCAGAGATTGTTGACACAATGGGAAAAAATAGGGAGTTGATTAAGTGGCAGAGGAAAGCATTGGTGCTCATTGCTGTCAGGAGACTTAATAGATGTTAGTCTAGAGTTTTGCTTACCTGGAAGTCAAGGAAAGTAGGGGATGTCCTATGACTCTGTTATCCTAGGTGCCAAAAATTCCATGTGTGTTTGTGTTTCTACCTGATATCTTGTTGCCACTCTTTCCCTAATTACTCACACAAATTCATGTATAATTCAGGTAGCATGGCTGTATTGGCACCTGAAGGAACTACTTAAACGCAGAAGGGAATTAGATCATGTATTAGATCATGTCTTATTAGCATTGCTCAGCATTTCTGCCATAGGCTGAAGGAGAAAAATACTAGGAAAGGATAAAGAGATAAATAACTTTGGCATCCATGCAGCCTGTGAATGATTCATGAAATGAAATCTATAAACTCCTGCCAAGAATGTACAGACAGTGCTACAGGTACCAGATGTTGATGGGCCCACAGGGATATGCAGTCCGAAGCCAAGACCTAAAAAACAACCCCCAGCAAAGTGGAATAAAATATGTTCTAAATCCTTTGTTTTTGTATGATTACTACATTTGTGCCTCCCTCCTGCAGCTCCTGGCAATGCCTTGGAGGAAAATATTTGGAAAGACCATCAGTCCTGCCCAACCGCTCCCCACCTTCCCTTAACCCCTCACTAGAGAGAAAATCAGCACTGCAGTACAGACTGAAATGCTGTTTTGCAATGTTGATTTGTATTGTGCTTGTTTTTTAAATGAGTGCTTTATGTCATGCCACATCCAAAGTTAGTAACGGTGCTGATGGACTCTGGAGTAGCTGATGATGGTCATAATAGTGAAGGAGCTAGGGGAAAGGAAGCAAATGGAGGAAAGAGAGCAGACTTCTTACCTGTCAATATTTATTTAAGTGTAATCGTGGATTTTGACTGTTTGTGTGGCCCTATGATTTCTGCCCATTTGTCCAGCATGGGGTTGGAATTGCCAGATTCTGCTTCTGGAATGAATTTGTCTGGCCTTACTTCCATAATCCTTCCGAGCCACACATTGGTAAAAGGGCAGTCCAGGTGAGCAAATGTCTGTGCCAGCGTGCTTGTCCAGTATACTTTCATTCTGCAGGACATGGGAGAACTGTAGAAATCCTCCGGGATTAAAGAAACAGAGCAAGCAGCCTGGCTTATAGAGCAAAGAGTCCTAGAAAAGACAGAAAAGGGGAAAACTGATAGGTAGGGATTGGAGATGGGATAACACTGGGGGACAGGAAAAGGCCTTCAGAGGAGAAGCTGGGTAAAAGATAAATCTCCTCATCACTGTGCCTAATTATGGTGATTTTAGCCTCCTTGTCCTGGGTGGATTAAGTGAGTGCCATAGCTTGCAAAGCCTGCCCCCGCCTGCAGCTAATGTAAGAAAAGGGCTGAGCCTTCTGAAGTGCACTAGTCTTTTGAACTGCTAGAGCTTGGCCTTTTGGAGCAGCTGTTCCACTGCATAGTCTGCAGGTCCTCCCATGCCTTCTCCTGGGCCCTTCCATTTCCCAGCTTCTGGACTGTCCAGCCTCCTTTACGTGGCCAGCAGCCAAATTTCTCCTGCCTCCTCCAGAGCAATCACAGGCTGTAACCAAGGAAGGGTGCTGCTCCTGCACTTTCTGATCCTGCCCTGCAGGGAAGCATTGTGGGCAGGTGAGGCAGATCAGAGATGCCTCCCATAGTAGGTATTCTACTCCTGCCTATGGCCAGTGCAATGAAAGAAGTAGAGAATGAGTGAAAAGGTGGAAAAGCCCAGAGAGAATGTGGCTTGCCCCAAGAGACCCATGAAGGGTATTCTGAGAAGAGGTCTAAACAGGTCCACATGGGAGCCTTGTGGGGAGGGTGATGAGGCTGAGAGCCTCTGAGGGCCATGGGGTAGGGGACTGTATGTGTGTGTGTATCATACAGAAATGCCAGAAAATGGAATGGGAGATGCACAAAAAGACCTAAGAGGGAGGGTCTCAGAGAACAAGAAGGGGGCTATGGGAGAGCTCATGAGAGTTCAAAAGGGGGATGGGCCTTGGGTGACCCATGGGTGTTTGGGGTGTCCTCACTGTCCCTGAAAGGGTATGGGGTGGGTGTGGAATCCAGAAAAGAAGGTCCCAGTGAGTGGTGGTGCATGGGCCTGGGTGGGACAATAGATGTGTGTGTGGTTCTCTGTGGAGGGGGGCAATGAGCGTGGATGGGTGAGACAGGTGAGTGAGTTCATGGGTGCTTGCGGCACTGTGAGTGGTGATTGTGGCAGGCAGTGGAGAAAGAAGGAAGAGATTGGGTTGTTTCATTAGCAAAGAGTGAAGCTGAACAAGTGGGGATGGAAAAGAAAAAGTAGTGAAAAGAAGGGGAAGAGAATTAAGGAAATTTGTATTGAAGGGAAGGAGTAGTTCTCCTTAAAGAAAAAAGGATTCAACAGAAAAAGGAAAGAGAAAGAAGAGCAAGAGAAAAGGAGACAGTGAATTAAACTTTTGTTGTTATCATTAAGGGATTCCCAATCTTAAATGGCTGCATTGCAAAACTCTTACTATAAAATTCTGTGCTTCTCATCCTAAGACTTTGATGAGCTCTTTGTAGAATGTACTTTGATGTCATAGAATCATAGAACATTAGGGTTGGAAGAGACCTCAGGAGGTCATCTAGTCCAACCCTCTGCTCAAAGCAGGACCAAGACCAACTAAATCATCCCAGCCAGGGCTTTGTCAAGCCAGACCTTAAAAACCTTTAAGGATGGAGATTCCATCACCTCCCTAGGTAACCCACTCCAGTGCTTCACCACCCTCATAGTGAAATAGTGTTTCCTAATATCCAACCTAGACCTCCCCCACTGCAACTTGAGACCATTGCTCCTTGTTCTGTCATCTGACACAACTCAGAACAGCTGAGCTCCATCCTTTTTGGAACCCCCCTTCAGGTAGTTGAAGGCTGCTATCAAATCCCCCCTCACTCTTCTCTTCTGCAGACTAAACAAGCCCAGTTCCCTCAGCCTCTCCTCGTAAGTCATGTGCCCCAGCCCCCTGATCATTTTCGTTGCCCTCTGCTGGACTCTCTCCAATTTGTCCACATCCTTTCTGTAGTGGGGGGCCTAAAACTGGGTGCAATACTCCAGATGTGGCCTCAACAGTGCCGAATAGAAGGGAATAATCACTTCTGTCGATCTGCTGGACTAATGCAGCCCAATATGCTGTTAGCCTTCTTGGCAACAAGGGCACACTGCTGACTCATATCCAGCTTCTCATCCACTGTAATCCCCAGAACTGCTGCAGAACTACTGCTTAGTCAGTTGGTCCCCAGCCTGTAGCAGTGCATGGGATTTTTCTGTCCTAAGTGCAGGACTCTGCACTTGTCCTTGTTGAACCTCATCAGATTTCTTTTGGCCCAATCCTCCAATTTGTCTCAGTCACTCTGGATCCTATCCATACCCTCCAGCGTATCTATCTCTCCCCCCAGCTTAGTGTCATCCGTGAACTTGCTGAGGGTGCAATCTATCCCATCGTCCAGATCATTAATAAAGATGAACAAAACTGGCTCCAGGACCAACCCCTGAGGCACTCCGCTTGATAACGGCTGCCAACTAGACATCGAGACGTTGATCACTACCCATTGAGCCTGACAATCTAGCCAGCTTTCTATCCACCTTCTAGTCCATTCATCCAATCCATACTTTTTTAACTTGCTGGCAAGAATACTGTGGGAGACCGTATCAAAAGCTTTGCTAAAGTCAAGATATATCACGTCCACCGGAGAGGTCTTACAGTGTGCTTTGCATGTTTGGCTTATGTTTATTTTGATCATCTGAGAGTACATATTAGAGGCCTTCAACCATTTTAGAGATCCCATGAAAGAAGAATGAAAGGTCTCTCACTTTCTCCACCCTTTCGTCCAGTGCAGATAGACTTTAAATCCCATTTCACATCCAATGCATGCAACTTTTTTCCTAATGATGTTAGAATTTAGGACAAAAATATAGGCAAGACACTGATTAAAGTGGAGCTCTGTTCTTTTTAGCTGCGTAGAAGTCAACGCCATTTTTTAATGAAAAACTGGAAATGAGTTCTTTGAGACACCCCCAGCTCATTTGCCATTCTAAGTGATTACAGTAAGGAAGGAAACAAACAAATACAGGATGTCTCCGTCTATAGGACTAAAATGGAGATTTTGTCTGGGCCTGTAGAATCAGATTGACCTGCCACTCTTCTACTGGGAATCTGTCTTGTGGAGCAGCTATGAAACAGGAGATGAGAAAGTGTAAAAGAAAGATGATACAAAAAATCTTTGATTAATAACTCCAAGGACAGAGGGAGGAGGCTTTAAGTAATTGAGGTTTAAATCCCTATGGGGGCCAATCATGAGGAATTACAGGACTCTTAGATCATCTAGTCTGACCTCCTGTGTATCACAGGCCAAATAATTTCATACAGTTACTCCTTTGAGCCCAAAAACTTGATTGAGTAAAGCGTATCTTCCAGAAAGGCATCCAGTCTTAATGTGAAGACTTCAAGAGATGGAGAATCCACCACTTCCCCTTCTAGGCTGTTCTTCACTGTTAAAAATGGTTCTTATTTCTAATCTGAATTTGTCCGGCTTTAACTTCCAGCCATTGTTTCTTGTTATGCCTTTTCCATGCTAGATTACAGTGTCTGCTAGTACCCCGTATTTTCTCCCTGTGAAGGTACTTATGAAATGAAGGGTGTCTGCCAGAGGTGAATAATATTAGGAGCTGAAGAATAGCCTCTGCCAAAGCAGAGTTTGAAATCCTGGGAGAGTAGAAGGAACAGACAGGAGCACTAGTGCTTAGGAAGCATTGCTCATTTTAAAATGCACTATGTTCAGATAGGCCCTACTGCAGTGGCGTTACACTCATGCCACCATTGGCACTCCCCCCGCCCCCCCCCCCCCCCCGCAAGTTCTGATATTGTATTGTTGGAATTCAGTTATTTGTTTGTGGACATTGGTATTGGCTACTAGACCACTCTGCTGCAGTGCCCTTGCGACAATTGCCAGCAGGTCCAAGAAGTTAGCAGGCTAGGCTAGGCTGCTCTGGTGACAACATGGAGTAACCTGGGAGAAAGGGAATTCGGGGTGATCTTTTCTTGCTGATTCCATCACTTTGGATGGTCTTCTGGCAATGGGGGCTGCAGGTATGGGCAGCTGCATTGCTGAGGAAAGCCAGTGAGAGACGGAGTAAAATGGCAGGCTGAGTTAGGCAGCACTGATACACCCACTCTGAGGGAGCTGCAAGAAATGCAGATTGAGCACACAGGATCCTCTGGCTGCCATAAAAAAAAAGGCCAGTAGCTTCTAATTTCTGGAAATCCAATTTATTAAATGTTCCTGGAAGTCTGTGAGAGGAAATTCTCCCAGGCTAAAGCTCTCTGCTCTGGAGAGCCATAAGCCTAAGCAGCTTCGGATGGAGGCCAAGTAAACTGAGGTTAGAGTGCAGCGCTGCAGCATTCCATGGAAGGGAGTCTGAACTTAAAGTAGTACATGGGTGAGGATAGCCTAAACTGTGGTGGAACAATCAGTTCTGATGCAATGAGTAATGTCCAGGGCAGTGGATGAGAAATATGTGTTTATGGATGTCACTTGTAAATAATGCTTTAGCCTTGTTTGCCAAGTCTGAGAAGTTCGGGTTTAATTAAAAAATATTGTTAAAAGATCCATTTCTTTAGGCCTCTTCTTTTCTAGCCCAGCTCCCTGGAATTCTTTTTCTCCCTTTTTTTTCTGATTCTCTTCATTTTAATTCCTGCTCAAAACCCACCTTCCTGTTCTTAATTATACCAATTCTAATGATTTGACATATTCTCTTTTCCACCAGTTGTTATGTGTTTGTGTTACTGAGGACAGAACTCATTAATGTTCTGAATTATTACCCCTACCTCACAGTTTGGATAGAAGGTTCTACATAAGTGTAATTGTACCATTATAAATAAAGATTAGAATGAGCACTAGATATTTTCAGGTGGTGACAACATTGTAATCACTTTCACATTGTTGTGTAATTTGGTTGGTGAAGTCCAAGCTTTGGAATGCTTGACAGTATTTCACTGTTTGAAAAGTTATTGTTGCTTCAGCTGCAGCCATATTCATCTCCCTAGGAAGACTGCCAGTTTCAAAGGAGAATGTGGGTGGTGCACATTTGAACTATGTTTTTAGTAGTAATGTGATCTTTTGTATCTGCAGACTCTTCATGAGAAATGGTAATTAAACTCCTACTCAAGGTACATTCAATCTCAGTGACATGTGTTCCCTTTCTCAGGAAATGACAGATAATCCTTCAACATTAACTCCAGTGGAGAATAAGTTCTTAACATATATTTAGATATGTCAAATGCAGTTTTTGCAGTAGTATCTATGTGCCAATCTGCACGATAAAGCACTGGGGTGTGTATATATATGTAAGCAGAGTCTGAATGAGCTCTCCCCTGACATCTAGTGAGCTGTGGAAAAAGACTTCAGAAGCTGATCTCGTTTGCATGGACACACCCACCCTGCCTACATGCTTGCCCACCAGAGTCAGGATGAGCTCTACCCTGACATCTGGTGGTGAATTATGGCGAGTGTGGAAAAGAACTCCAGGGACTGATCTGGTTTGCATAGGCACACCCACTCGCCTGGCATGAAACAACAGCAACTCAAAGTGGTTACTTTGGCTGGTGTGGGATCCCCAGCTTCTCTGTTATTGGGGCAGGAAGAATAAAGTTTTGTTACCCTGATTCTGTGAATCAAGGCCAGTGGAACTGTTGTATGACAGAAGGACTGAGTGAGTCCTTCACCATTACCTAAGTAGCACTTGCTTGACAAGGGGCATGGGTTACCAAACCCAGTGAATGGAGAGAGGACGTGAACAGGTATTTATAGCTGATGGTATGGGCCCTCTTTGAGGGTTTGAAACACCAATTGCACTACTTCCTCTCTCCACTGTTGAATGTCAGAGCTAACTTTGATTCCATTAGGAGTCTATTTACAGGCTGCTGAGCTGAACTCACTTTGGGCCAATGGTGCACTAGCACTGGGGCTCCCCTACTATGAGCTGAAATTGCTAAGAGCTGAAATCACAAAAGAGCTAAAGTTATTAAGAGCTGAGATCACTGAGACTGTGTTAACTAGTGGGGGAGCCTGAAGCTATATTGCTAAGCGGCTGGCGGAGCCGCTAGCAGAGTGGAGCCTCATGGGACGGTTGGAGCGGAGCGACTCACGGGTCGGTGAGCAGGGTGGAGTGGCTGGAGAAGCAGCGAGCAGAGCGGAGCCTTGTGGGAGTGGCCCAAGGAACGGCTGAAGTGGAGCAGAGCTGAGCGGCTCACAGGTTGGTGAGCAGAGCGGAGCAGCTGCCAGAACAGTTAGTGGACGGCGGGAGCGGCTCACGGGACAGCTGGTGGAGTGGAGTGGCTCGTGGAGAAGGCTGCGGCGGAACCCCACGGAGAGGCAGCCGGTCGGCCTCGGATCACGTAAGGTGCCCCTTAACACCCTGCGTGCCTCCTTCCCCCCCCCCCAGCTTGAACTCTGGGGCTGCACTGACCAGGGACAGAGACTTTGGGGGGTTGTTGGACTTTTGGGACTTTGGCGATCCTTGTGTAGCTGGACCCAAGAGACTTTGGGGTTGTTGGACTTTTGGGACTTTGGCGATCCTTGTGTTGCTGGACCCAAGAGACTTTGGGGTTGTTGGACTTTTGGGACTTTGGTGATTCTTGGGTTGCTGGTTTCAAGAACCAAAGGGAAAGGACACAGCCCAATTTGCTGGGGTGGGTTTTTTGCTCATGAAGCCTGTTTGTGGTGTTTTTCCAATTTAATGCTGATGTTGTTTACCTCATGTTATTAAACATTTTCTGTTACACTCAGACTCCGTGCTTGCGAGAGGGGAAATATTGCCTCTTAGAGGCGCCCAGGGGGTGGTATGTAATTGTCCCAGGTCACTGGGTGGGGGCTCGAGCCGGTTTTGCATTGTGTTATTGAAACGGAACCCCTAGATACAGAACCCGGCCCTTGTTGCTGCCAACCTAGATGGGCAAAAGGGTTACATATGTAAGCAGAGTCTGAATGAGCTCTCCCCTGACATCTAGTGAGCTGTGGAAAAAGACTTCAGAAGCTGATCTCGTTTGCATGGACACACCCACCCTGCCTACATGCTCAGCATGATGGGATTGCTTGCCCAAATGATCACTTGTGGCTGGTGTTGGATCCCCATTGTCCTTGTTATTGGGGCAGGAGTATCCTTGTTGTGTGAACCGAGGGCAGCAGAACTGTACCTGGCATACACCAATGGAGGGACTCAGACTCAATTAAATGGCACTCGCTAGGCAGGGGACAGGGTTCCAAAGACCAATGAGTTGAGAGAGGGTGGGGACAGGTACTTGTTTAAGGGTTCTAGACACCATTTGATCCTTCTTCTCTCCATGGTATAATAAAAGAGCTAATTTAGACTCAACTGAGAGTCTTATTACATGCTGCAGAGCTGAAATCAGTGGTACCTAGGTCTAAATATTAGACCCACTTTCGGATAGCATCTCTATTGCAGTGAGGCTCACCCACTAACAGCTGAATCATTGAGAGCTGTGTTAACTGTGGAGGGGGGGGCTGAAGACATCTTGACGGGTGGCTGGTGGAGAGGCGCGGCCAGCAGGGTGGCTGGTGGAGAGAGACAGTAAGCGGCTAGCAGGGAGGCTGTCAGAGACGTGGCAGGGCGGCTAGCAGAGAGGCTGCTAGAGAGGGCCAGAGCAGAGCCCCACAGAGGCGTGGCAATCGGCCATTGAGGAGATGAGCGAGTGCCCTTGCCTTCCATACAGGGTAGGAGGTGAACTCTGCGGATGAACCTCTGAACTCTAGGGCTGCACTGGCCAAGGACAGCAACTGTGAGTGGGGTACAGAGAAGGTGGGGGACAAGTTAAAGGGACTTTTGGGTTGCGGGACTTAAGACTGAGGGGAAAAGGACACTGCCCAACTTACTTGGGGGTGGGTCTTTTGTTCATGCTTTGTGTTTATGAACCCTAGTTGCGGTGTTTTCCCAAATTAATGCTGGGTTAATTCCCTCCTTTTATTAAAAGTTTTTGCTACATTCAGACTCTACACTTGTGAGAGGGGAAGTATTGCCTCTTACAGGCACCCAGGGGGTGGTTTGTAATTGTCCCAGGTCACTCGGTGGGGGCTTGAGACGGTCTTGTGTTGTATTGTTGAAAAGGAACCCCTAGATACTGAACCCAATCCTTGTTGCTGCTGGCTCCACCTGGCAGAAGGGTTACATATATAAGGCAGCGGAAAGAAAAGAAAATTCTTACAGCTATTGCTCTCGAGGCTACAAGCTTATAGTATAGGTTCGTATTTTATGGCAAGAAAAGTCAAACTCCTAAATCTTCAGCCATCCAAACATCATTGTATTAAATACAATTGAGCCCAGTAATGCTGTTCAATACATAATAGATACATTGCTAAAAGGGACAGCAAATTATGAATGTTTTTAAAGCAGAGGTAAAGCAAACAAGAAACCAAAAATACATCACAAAATATCTTTCTTTGTGTATTGACAATATGCCTTCCTCCATGAGCAAATAATAACAAGTAGTAAAAACAAGGAAGTCCTAGTAATTGAAGACCTCTCTCCTTTTTAACAGCCATAAAACACCAATGCACTTATCTTGCCATCAGACAGAGGTAGCCTTGCATTGTACTCTTTAAAATTCTACAAATGAGTTTCATAAATGCAATTTCTAGTCTCTTGGTTAGAGAGGATAGGAATTTCCTCTTTAATTTGGATCAGGAGTTTCTTAAATGTTATGATCCCGAAAGTGTCTTCAACATGTTGGTAAAAACAAAACGTAAGGAAATTCTAAGATTGTGTCATTTCTAATGCATTTACCTAATTCTTAAACAAAATCTGTAAAATAGCCACATTGGACTTTAATCCAGAGTCCATGATTGCTGGAGGCTCTTCAGGGTGCCTCTATAGTAAGCATGGGAACAAATGGGGATTATGATCCTTCAAAATGTGTATAATAAGACATTAATGATCTTGATGGGCTGGGCTCCACTTATATTCCTAGGACTCATGTCTAGACATTTGAATTACAGGCATTAGTTAATGAAAATTACTAATTCTGCTCCATTAGTTGACTGAGATTTTAATATGAGAATGATTTGTTGATCTACTTGGATAAAAAGAAAATGTCAATCTCATACCAATTTATTATGAGTTATCAGTGTGTTTTGTATAATAAGTGTAAAGTTAAGTGGGAAAGCAATTTGAGAATATGGTACATTCCCTGATAGTTGGTCCATGATATGTGATAAGAAATATATAAGCATTTGAAACATAGAATGGTCCTTTTACAGTATTCACAGTATGTTTTTGATCCCAGGAAAAAAATGTATAAAATAGATGCTAAGAACAGTGATACCTGTCACATATAAAACTCAGAATGGTGACTTCATGAAACTTGTTTTGAGCTTCTAAATTCCAAAGTTTTGAGTTGTGGTGGCTGGACATTACAGATGCTGTAGATATGTAGATAAGGCTTTTCTTTATCAATGGGTTTGCAGTATCAATGATCTATCCCAACTACTTTTATCCAATTGTAATAAATAGCTCTTATATAGTTGGATCTACAATTAAAATTACTGGCATTGCCTTATCAGTAGCTAAAACTGTATTATGCATTATTGGAGGAAGAAGTCTATGACACGAATAAAAGAATGCATTCATGCCTTGATGCCCATTTACCATCAGAAAAAGGCTATTTGCAGTGGCTGCCCTGGGACCTAAAAGAAAATATAGAAGTCCTGCTTTGGGTTTTAACTCTCCAGGGACCTGATTCTGCAAAGTGCTGGGTGCCCTCAGCTTTCATTAGCATTTTCACTGTTCCACACAGTTTTCAATTAAAAGACAAAAAATGTAAACTCTGTTCCTTCTAATATCACCACAGAAAAATATGTTTATAATATGGGAAATTAGGCTTTTAAACTGTTTTAATTGGAAAGTCACAGAGCGCATTCCAGAAGAGGTAATAGAATCTTGAGCTGTAAGGGGGTGTAACAAAGGTGGGTATCCAATACTTGCTGCTAGAACTGGTTGGAACCTGGAATTCTGGTTTCATGGGAAATTCAGGCATTTTGATATTTTCATTCCAAAATGAGAACAGAAAAAATCAAAATTTCCCATGTTACAAGTTCAAAAATTTTGTTTTGGAAAATGGCATTTTATTTCAACCTTTTCAAAATGTTTAGTTGTGATAAGATAAAAACCACTGTTTCAACTTTATCAACTCAGCTTTGTTATATTAGATTATAATTTATAACATAATATAAAATTCCAAAAGGGTTAGACAAATATTATGACATAATGATTGAAATCTTTGACTTGTCTTTCATTTTTATTTTATATTATACATTGGTAATTGGTTTTAAAATTGGTATTCTGACTAGTAAATTGGTAGTGTAATTAATAAGTAATGTTTTACTTGGTAATCGGTTTGGCAATTGGTATTCTAAATGGTCATTTGTAATTGCTATTCTAATTGGTTTGGTGATCACACACACACACACACACACACACACACTCACAGTGTGCGTGCAGTAAGAGAGGGCAATATTGTAAAAACCTACTTCATTATTTTCTTTACTTCCTTCTTAGCAGCATACCTGCATCACTGATAATTTCAACACAGCTCTGGTGCTAGGGTTTGTTTGCAATAGATCTTGTTGTTTAGCAGTACACAAAACATTGTTCTTGCCAATATCTTAAATAAATGGTGTCTATTAGGCATTATTTGCAAATTTTCCAAAACTGAGGATTGTTTTTTTTATTAAGAAAGTTATGAAATGACTATAGCACTCATGTATAAGCCCTCAGCACTACTATCATGTGCATGTGCTGTGATAGGGATTTTTCCTGCAGAAATAGGTTTATTTTCCAAGGAAAATTTCAACTATTTGGCAAAATATTGAATGCCTGTGGTTATGTTTGTTGTTATGTTTTCTCAGATTAAATAAAAGTTTAGTATTTTGTCAAACCAAGATGTGGTTTGTGTGATGCATGGCTAGAAAGGGTTAAACATTCTGCAAAATAAATAACCCTCAAAAGACATGTGGGGAGATAATGTTTGTGTTTTTGTGTATTTACATATGTATGAGTAGGGTCCACAGTGTAATCAACAGTCCCTGTCTATGCTGTATTCTGATAATTCAGAGGTCAAAACATGGGATATTTCGATATTCATCTCTCTTTGAAATGTACTGTGAATAGTGTAGGAACAAGCAAATGGCCTTATGTTAATTCGTATAGCTAAGTAACGGTGATGGACCTCCTTCAAATTCATCCTAATTACCTTTTGTTCCTTGAGGAACTCCAACTTGTCAAAAGACATGAAATTGTATAAAAGATCCTTGGGTACTGATTCTGTCATCTCAGATTTGCTTAGGCTTCATCGGAGAAGTTTGAGTCACAAGACTGAGGTCCCAGTTATGCTGGTACTCATTGAATATGAGATTTGGACATTGGACTATAACCTATGAACTATTTCTGAAAGAACTCTTTACAACTACACCATCTTTGCTATGACTCTGAACCTCTATGAATCGAACTCATGTCTATATGTATATTGATCGTTTAACCATACTCTCTCTCTCTTTTGTTTTTTAATAAATTTTAGTTTAGTTAATAAGAATTGGCTGTAGCGTGTATTTGGGTAAGATCTGAAACATTAATTAACCTGGGAGGTAATGTGTCTGATCCTTTGGGATTGGTAGAACCTTTTCTTTTATATGATGAATTAAGATTTACAGAAATTTTCATCATATTTGATGTGGGTACCTGGATGGAAGCCTGAGGCTGGGTCACTTTAAGGGACTGTGCTGATTGGACTTCTGAGTAACCAGTAAGGTAATAGAGAAGCTGTTTTATGCTGGCTTGGTAAATCTAAGTATTGGAATATCCATCAGCTTTATGGGGATTGGCTGCCCCATTCTTTGAAATTCACTCTAATTGAGTTACCATAACTGGCTCTCCTAATCAGTCAGTGGGTTTTGAAGAGATCTGCAGGGCGCTCAAGATAGAGTTAAGAAAAGCAGCCAAGATTGCCCAATATTTACAGGCAACTGTCCTGTGAAGAAAATTAGAGGGGTAAAAAGCTGTACTAGCAGCCCAGAGAAACCAGTGTTGAAGATGTGTGCCCAGGAGGTTCAAGTCATGACACATGCACTGCTGACTGATTATGTAATTTAAGGGTATCCATCTACATCTCCTATCACACACTAACATCATACATGTTATAACTGTACAACAATTGGTAGGGGGCAGGTATTCCAGCTGCAGCTCCTCCTGCATCCTACACATCCGACCTCACCTCATGTAGGTCAGTGATTATGGAATATTTGCAGAGTGGGGAGAGTTTTCTGTTCCTTCCTCTTTACCTGGTGTAGGTCAGTGATAGAGCAGCAAGAGAGAAATCTGGAGCGAGTTCCAGCTGCTGCACCCTGGCATCCCACTCCACTGAAGATGCTTATGGGGATTGCAAAGACTCCCTCCCAATGTTTTTTCCTGAACACACCTCCTCGTTCCTTTTTCTAACCAAACAATGAAGCAGGCCAATCAGCTTCTGAGGAGCTCTGTGAATTTACATTTGTTGACACGTTGCTGGGCAACATGTGAGAGACAAAAGAGAGACTCCCATTACCATAGCAACAGAAAATGCTAACCTTCCAAGCCCTGAAAGAGAGAAGGGACTGGGCTGCTGCCAGTTCCTTGCCCACTCCTGGATGCTCACAGCGGGGATCAGTATGTGGGGGATTAGGTGCTGAAATCACAAGGTAAGTCAGAAAAAATTACACATGCAGAGCAGGAAAAATGTGGTTTGTTTTGTGTTCTTCTAAATCTGCTGTTTAAGCTGCACAGTTTTCTCTCTTTTACAAAGATGAACCTGAACCATAACTCTGGATCAGAACACTCCTGGTCTTGGGAAAGTTGAGATCTGGATCCAAACTTTGCAGCATGGCCCTTTAAACCAAAATAAATATTTAGAATAAATAGTCATTAATAGATTTGTTTCATTACAAGGTTTGCACTTCATCCAGCCCCTTCTGACCTTTGGTTCAGATAATTCTGTTCATTTCTTTAAGGCACCGAGAGAGGAAAAACAGTGAAGTTTCCATTTTACCCACTGAACAAAGCAAACATGAAATTCCTGCTTATGACATTTGCAGTAAAGTGACATTAGAATCATAGAATCATAGGACTGGAAGGGACCTTGTGAGGTCAGCTAGTCCAGTCCCTTACATTCATGGCAGAACTAAGTATTATCTAGACCATCCCTGACAGGTGTTTGTCTAACCTACTCTTAAAAAGCCCCAGTGATAGAGATTCCACAGCCTCCCGGGGCAATTTATTCCAGTGTTTAATCACCCTGACAGTTAGGAATTTTTTCCTAATGTCCCACCTAAACACCCTTACTGCAATTTAAACCCATTGATTCTTGTCCTATCCTCAGAGTTTAAGGAGAATAATTTTTCTCCCTTCTCCTTGTAAAGGCATTTTATGTACATTGTGATCCTTCATCCTGTTAGCCTTCAGGTAAACTCAGGGCTGGCGCAACCCATTAGGCGACCTAGGCAGTCACCTAAGGCACTACAATTTGGGGGCAGCGACCGCGGTGGTATTTCGGCGGTGGGACTTCTGGGGGGAGCGGCATTTCGGGGCAGGACCTTCCACCACCCAGGGTGGCAGAAAAGCTGGCGGCGATCCTGGGGAAACTATATTGTGTAGTGAATTGAATGCAGGGCCGAGAGTTAGGAATACCTGAGTTATAATCCCATCTCTATTACTGTCTTGTTGTGGCTTTGGGTGAATCACTTAATCAGTCTGTGCCTCTGTTTCCCAAGTTCAGACTCAGTTGATAATACTTCCCTAACTCACAAATATGTTGTAAAAATTAACTAGTTAAGCCCTCATCCCAGCACATCAAGCCCAAAAAGCCCAGTGGGAAAGATTCCTGCAGATCTCCCAGTTTGGTGAATGGAGATGGGGGGAGGATTTGGGTGGGATTTCCCCCCCAAAATTGCTTAGTTGGTGATAATTAGGCATGTGTCTTACTTACTGGGAAAGCAGTATATTTATTTTGTGGAGCTCACCTGTACAGGTCTCCTTGACAAAGCTTTAGATAGTGTGTGCAAGTGGACGCTAAAAGTTAGAAACAGAAATATTACCTGATGTATAGGATAGCCACCACTGGCACATAAATTATTGATTGCACCAAATCACATTAAGAATCCTCCAGTAGTTCTAATTATCAGCTGTATAGGTAAGGTGCTGATAAGTAGTTACCAGAAACCAATGTTTCCTATAAAATGCAAAAATGATGGCATATAGAAACAAAAACAAAAATACATATGCTCTTTGTTTGTTTAATTTTTTCTGAAGTACGCTAAGTTTATGCAGATGTACGTAAAAAGAATCCCATCTAAGATTATACCTGATAGAATGGTTACCCAAATTATTATTTAGCATAATTGGCTTTAATGCAAAATTACCAATTTTTTATTCCAATTAGAATTTTCATTAATCTAGTGACCTGGGACTTGACTGGAAAGAGGAAGGATTTTACTTCAGACCAGATGAAACTATTGTTTTATAGCACAGAGCTCGGATGTTTCTTCATTTAACCCATAATATCTGGGGTATTTCATTCTGTTGCCCTATATGTTTTTTCCATAGGCTCATGAAATGTAGTAAAGCCCTTGTATGTGAAGAAATTATAAGATAGGATACTAGATAGTGTAAACAAATAAATGAAAAACAACTTCAAACACAGGGAAAGAAAGAAAATGAGGAGAAAGCAAACTCAAAAGTAGCAAATTGTGAAATCTCCAAAGCAGTTTGGGAGCAATTAATGATTCAATCCCGTAAATCTAATCTGTGGCATCCCACATTGGTCACTGCCACAGTCATCAAAAATGGCAACTTCATTGCAAAGAGACTGCACTGTGCTTGGTGTAGAAGCCCAATTTTTTAAAACAATAAAAAAAATAAACTTTTAGGCTGCCATATGTTAAAGATGCATCACTAATTTATGAGGTAGGACCTCTAGTAAATGACTGATCTGCTACCTATGCAATGATCTTGCACTGTAATCCTGCCAGAGCTCACATGGTGCCTGGCTGGCTTAGTATTTGGACCCTGGCCTCCTAAGCACTGTTTACATATAGCAGGAGGACTCTTCCTTCTACAATATCAATGTCCCAGCAGGACATTAGGGAGTACTGTGTTGCTGGTTCAGATGAGATGTGAAACTGCGCTTTTAGCCATCTGTATTGATTAAGGATCACAAAAATTTTTTAATAAAACATAGGGTGTTAAACCTGTTGTCCGAGCGGTATTACACTTCAGGTAATTACATCTGCCTCCCTGAGTTTCCCCTAAAGCTTCAATTCAATATGTTGTTCATCTTCATTTTCTTCCCTAAATTGTTGTTTGATGTTTCTGTACACTGTTATCTTTGATTTTAAGAACAGGGATATCCTGTTTAGGAACATAGGCATTGCCATATTGGATCAGACCATCTAGTCCAGGCGTTCTCAACTTTTTTCTTTCTGAGTCTCCCCGCAACATACTGTACAAATTCCAGGGCCTAGAAGGGGGATGGGCTCTGGGATTCAGCTGCAGGGGGCACATTGGGCCCCCAGCTTCGTCCCCCTGGAGTGCACTGGGGCTCTAGGCTCCCAGCTTCAGCCCTGTGGGGTGCTCTGGGTGTCACCATGCCTCAAAGCTGAGAATACCAGATTCAGGACAAACTGCTGAGAAATAGGGCAGACTCATCCCAAACTGGTAGTTATTCTATCATTAGATATACCACTTCCTGGCTCTGCAACTGACCTCCTGTATGACCTTGGGCAAATCACTTCACATCTCTGTGCTGCTGTTTCCCCTCCCACCCTTTGTCTATTTTGTCTATTTAGATTATAATCTCTTCAAGGCACAGACTGTCTCTTATTATGTATTTGTATATTGCCCTGCACACTGGGGCCCTGATCTTGTCCTGGGCCTCTAATTGCTACTGTAATACGAATAATGAATTATTATAATAATGTTCATGCCTCATGTGATGTTGGAAACGTGATTGCAATTTTATAATTTCTATAAAACCCAAATGTGATGTCACAAATGAGATTATAAATTTTACTTTAGCCTGTTTGAGACCCCATTCATTTTCATGGGTTAATGTGAAAATAAATATGCAGTCACAAGTTGGAAATAACATCCTCAGACATCAAGTAAAGGATAAGCAGCAAGAGCAGATGAACTCTTATATGATGATGAAGGGAAAAAGGCAATCTGCCAAATTCTACAGGCCTTATTAGGTGAAACTCCCATTAAATTCTGTGGGAGTTTTGACTGATTAAGGACTTAAGTGTGCAGGACTTCAAATTAGTATTTATAAAACAGAATGTTTTTGGAAGGTATAATTAATTTTACTTATTTTTTGTTTTATGGTTGAATAAGCAATAGTCTATCCTGGCACCAGGAGACCTTATGTCATGTGATCTTCCAAAAGGTACATATTGTTTTGTGGTTGTGAATTGTCCATGTGGCATTCCTGCTAAGTGAAAAGGTGAAGTGCTGAGGATCACTAGCATTGGCCAATTTAATCCCTTGGTCAGCATAGATGTGTTTTGTTGGCAAGAATTCAGTTAAGGAATCCAAACTCAGAAAATGGCCTGCTAATGGGTTTTGAGGGATTGTTTACATAAGAGAATCTAGAGAGATTCCAAGTTCCAACAGAGCCATGAAAGAAGTCCACAACAATTAGAATAATAGCCACGTCAGTGAGTTATGCACCTTCTGAACCTATTGGTGGAACCTTTTCAGACTGAATCCTTGACCCACACATAATAGCTAAGAGAAAATAACATGTATTGATTATGATGCCATTGTTACAACTTTTGATTAGGATTAGTTAAAAAGTGTGATATGCTACAAGTCCTGTTCCCCATACAGAACAGGAAGGTGGATGATCGAACTTATATTGATTACACACTTTTGATTCTGGGCTGTGTCATTCTCAGCCTGAAGCTGAACTAGCCATTTTATTCCACTTGTTTTTAATTGAATCAGACGAGTCCATTATTTTTAGAATTGCTGCTCTCAGTGGGAACTGCAGAGGGTCTCAGGTATTGGCTAGCAGAGCTATATAAGATAGCAAACCATAACTGGTTTCCAATGTTGTATCATTTAGAAAAGAAAAAAAAGTTTTATTTTAGCTTTTACCCAGAAACATTAATTCCACAACCTGAATGAATTCAATGTATTTTATGATTTAAGCTAGACAAAGGGGGTTTTGAAGTCTTCAAATACATTTTCAGTTCACACTGAATTTATATTTACTTTCCAACAAACAAAGGACAACTTGGCAGGAAGAAATGTAGACCAAATGGTGTAATCCCCATAAGGAAGAATAATTCTGTAAGTATTTCAATAGCAAGCTTGGAAATCCAACAATAGGTTATATTGTTAATAAGTTGTTTATAGCTTCTTTTATTGTTTTATTCATTGTTAATAATAAAATAGCTTGAGTCAGACAACATTCTTCATGTGGGAATCAGTGTATTGCTTGATGTTACTTTCAAATCCTTTCAGGTAACATAATAATCAATCTGACATAAATCAGTAAATAGAACAGAAGATGATGAGTACAACCTCACTAGGTTCAGAAGCTCTTTGAAACTTAGCTGAACTTTCTGACATTCACTTCCCATGACCCTCCAACAACCCTTATCTCCTCCCTCACGTGACCCATTAGTGTGTCCATTTCCTTCATCCCACTAAAAGGCCTTGGCTACCTTCCAACTTGTGTTCAATAGGCAGTCCTCCTAGGAATCCCTTTTCCATTATTTGAACGGGCCACGTAGTTACAGCAGCCTTATTACTAGGCTTTGTCGGCCAATGAATTCAAATGAGTTCTGGAACCATGTGCTCCTATTGTGGAGCACACCCCACCACACAATCAGTGACTACAGTCATTTGTGGGGTGAAGAGTTGAACCGCAGGAAAGTAAGGGCCAGAAAATTCAGACCCCTATGAAAGGTAAGGTGCTTGCAGACTCATTATATATACAACTTTTTTGTCCTACACTAGATAGTTGACAGGGAGTGGAAAAGTGGACTTTTTCTGCATTAAAATGATGAGGCAAAAGTTCTTGCTCTGAAAAGGACCAGGCTTTCTGCAAACCCACTAAGCTTCTTGTTTATTGTTGATTACTATAGTATCTGGAACTAACTTGTTTATGACCTTTGTATGGTCATTAGTTGGTAGTAATTTTTTTTCACTGGACATTTTAGTTTCACACTCTTGTGATGAATTGGTGTACGCTGGCTAGCAACCCTTTTGATACTGCAGACAAAAATATCACAGTGACGTATTTTAATGTGCATAGGGACATAAAATACAAATATAGCCTCAGAAATTACAGGCTTTTACAGTCTTGTACTTTACAATGTCATTATATAAGCTGTAATGATACATTAGAATTTTAGAGAAGATGATGTTAAACTCGGAATGCATATTTTCCCTAATGTGTTTGCAGGAGAGCTGCCTGCATATTGCAAAATAGTTGTTCACAGACACTTGTTCTTATAAAAATTACAGATTTGCTTTGATGGCATTCACAACCCCTTGTATTCACTCTCCACAAACCTTTGCATGAGCCAATTTGAATTTGTCAGTGTTAGAAAGTGTCATGATATCCTGGGAATACACAGCCACAATCCATACCAGTGTTAGTGCAACCAACTTGACAGCTATTTGTGGGACTGGCAACAGAAAAAATAACATGCAATTCTGGTGACCACTCATATTTTTATTACTTTTTATGTGTTTTACACTAGCCCCACGAGGCCTCAGTTAGTTAGGGTTACCATATTTCAGCGAGCAAAAAAGAGGACGGGAGGAGCCCCGCCCTAGCCCCGTCCCTGCCCCTCCCACTTCCCGCCCCCCCTGACCTCCCAACCCTCCCCCCGTTCCTTGTCCCCTGACTACCCCCTCCTGGGACCCCTGCCCCTAACTGCCCCCCAGGACTATCTAAGCCTCCCTGCCTCTTGTCCCCTGACTGCCCCAACCTTTATCCACACCCCCACCCCCAGACAGACCCCTGGGACTCCCACGCCCCATCCAACCACTCCCCACCCCCTGACAGCCCCCCCCCCAGAACTCCCAACCCATCTAAACCCCTCTGCTCCCTGTCCCCTGACTGCTCCGATCCCTCTCCGCACTCCTGCCCCCTGACAGCCCCCCCCAGAACTCCCAACCCATCTAAACCCCTCTGCTCCCTGTCCCCTGACTGCTCCGATCCCTCTCCCCACCCCTGCCCCCTGACAGCTCCCCCCCAGAACTCCCAGCCCCCTACCCCCCCCGCTCCTTGTCCCCTGACTGCCCCCTCCTGGGACCCCTGCTCCTAACTGCCCTCCAGAACCCCACCCCCTACCTAAGACTCCCTGTTCCTTGTCCCCTAACTGCCCCCTCCTAAGACCCCCCCCCCCACTGCCCACCAGGACCCTACCCCCTACCTGTACCCTGACTGCCCAAAACTTTCTCCACTCCCCCCAAAAAGCCCCCCCCCGTTTCTTGACTGCCCCCTCCAGAACCTCCCTGCCCCTTCTCCTGCCCCCCCTTACCCTGCTGCTCAGAACAGGGTGTTGGGCTCTGTGCGAGCCGGACACGTGGCTAAGCTCCCCAGCACAACAAAACCCGGTCCCTGGCCCTGCACAACAAAACCCGGTCCCTGGTCCGGACCGGGTTGCAGGGGAGAGCTGCCCTTGTATCAGCACAAAGTGCTCTCGCTCCCGTTTTGCTACGCTGCATGGCAGAAACCGCTCCCAGTTGCAAAAGGGGAGGGCTGCACTTTGTGCTGAGACACTTGCTCAGAATGCAGGGCGGAGCTCCTCTCCAGCTGCTCCGGAGTCCAGCCCGGGACTTTCCTGCAGCCCTCCCAGCCGCTCGCTCTGCTGTGCCGGGGGAGGGGGAAATCCCGGACATTGTGAGTGCTTTACAAATTCCCCCCGGACGCTATTTTTAGCACAAAAAGGAGGACATGTCCGGGTAAATCCGGACGAATGGTAACCCTAAGTTAGTGATCAGTTCCCAATGTGCTCTGCATTGTACAAACATGTAATAAAAATACAGTCCCTGCACTAAAGTGCATACAATCTGTGCTAAATTTACCCATGTGCAGTGGGCCAGTGCAAGGCCTATGCTCTGCTTTAGCCACACTGGAAGACTTAAGTAATGCAAAAGCATTGTCTTCGCCTTTCATTGGGGAGTGAATATCACCCCCAGTACGAATAGCAAATTGCAAAACCCAAATGCTTGAAGCAATAGTCCTAGCAAATAGTCTGTGAGAAACATCTGGGCTGAAATATGTCCCTGTGAAATATTAAGGGTGGTGTTAGGTCCAGAAAAGTGATCCTATTTTTGACTTTTGTCATTTTTGTGTTTCTATTACTAGTTAATGGCAAGGATGCCTAGAGCCCTGCATGAGAGTTCTTCTTATGTTGTGTCTTTAAGTACGGAATACCAATAAGTAAAATTATCAAATAATTCTGAATAACTAACAAATGGGTAAAAGTCTAACTCTCTGTGGATAACTTGCAAACAGAAAAGGGTGCTAAATTTGTCAAATAGTGTGTTGAGAATGGTATTCACATAGCTCACCTTGCATTTAATAGGACTCGCATGTAAAGTACACACATATATGAAGGGGACAATATACAGAAACTATAAGAAAGGCAAAAATCCCAATGTTGAAACATGCTGAGAGCTGAATTCTTGAAGGCGAATAGCCACGTACTTTGCTTCAGAATTTGCTCCCTCTTGTGATTGGCCAGAGCCTGACTCTGGGGCCATTAGGAAGGAGAATGGTCAGATAGTTGGAAGATCTAGATTTTATTATTGTCACTGCCACATACTTGCTATGTGAGCTTATGCCAGTCACTTAACTGCTCTGTGCCTCAGTTTCTTGATCTGTTAAGCAGTGATAACAGTGCTTATCCTACATGCTTGTTGTGAAGCTTAGTTCATTCATGTTTGTAAAAGGCTTTGAGATCTTCTAATGTCAAGTACTACAAAGGTACAAAGGATTATGGTTGTTAAAAATGTAGATGCAGCAGGAGATGGTATTTCACTGATTTTAACAGGTTTAGTGTTCAGAGCATACGACTAGTAATTAGGAAGTACACAGTTCATTTTTTGTCTATTCCACTGACACTCTGAAGGTTTGGGTAAGTCACTTAACATCTCCTTATCAGTTTTCGTAGCTGTAAAATCGGGACAATAAAGCTTAGCTTTCAACCAGTGAAGTTTAATTAATCAATGATTTAGTGTTTTGAAAATGTGAAGCAACTTGAAATTTGATATAAATGCTAAGTAGCAATCTCATTAAAAGCTGCTAGGATGTTCATTGTGCTTGGTATTGGTCATGGCAGTGAATGGTCTCTTATGACCAACTGTTAGCAATATATTTCATGATGGTTGCAATGTAAGTGATTACATTAATAAACAGGAACACCCCGCACCTATATTTGAATACTTAAATCAGCACTTAGGCATGGAAAATGGGCAATTTCTTCAACATCTAAATATCTTCTTAGAAAATGCCTGTTTTACTCATTTAAATGTCTATCTGAGTATCCAGATGTGGGATCAGAATATTCTAGTAATGATTCTGATCATGTGAGTCATTTAGCATTTCATGTGCAGTGCTGAACCCTCTTAGTAAAGTAGGGCATGTTGAGGGTGCTTGGCAGTGCAGCTTATACAGTGCAGTTTTACTCTGAAAAGTGACTGTGTAAAAAAAGCATCATGTATCTCTGTTTATTGTGCTTCTTTGTTTTAATGCCTCCATTTCATGCATATTCCATTTTCTATGTTTCCAAGTAAAACTTGCAAGGCCCTCTTGGGTTCTAAAAGTCAAGCTGGGTTCTTTTTCCTGCATATGCATCACACCCATTAATAAAATTCATCTTCAACCAATTGCTCAAGCGTAGCTGAGAGCAGAATTTGACCCTGCTATTAGAACCGGGTTTGCAATTCTGCTGATGATATGGAACTCAGAGGAGAATCCAACTCCCACTCCCACAACTGTGCTGTGCTAACAGGCGTAGACATTAATAAAGATTTATTTTTGTCATTAAGGTTCCATTTCCACAAAGTTTCACTGAAATTTTCACTTTCATGAAACCAAGTTTGAAAATTGAGCTCAAGGAGTGTCATAAGCTGAAAAAGTACAGTTCCAGCAGGAATCTGTATTTTTATTGGTAGCCAATCATTGTATAAAATTAATCCAAAATGAATAAAATGTATGGTTGTGTGTTTATTTTTTATTTAGTTGTTCCCAGAAACCCTTGCTAAAATTACAGCGTAATATCTTGTATCAAAAGATGTACAGTTTGTTTTGTTGCTTTCTCCAAGGAAGTGTTATGATCCAAACTTTATTGCTAATTTAATTTCCCAGTTGCATAGTGAATTTAAAGTTCAATTCAAGAAATACATGTAGTTCAAAACTTCATATTAATGGTTTTATCTAGTCTGTCAGTTACATGTCTTGTATTCTTTTCTTTCATGCAGAATCATCTTCGTCGGCCAGAATGCTGTCTGGATTTTCAAATTTGTTACATCTGTGGCCATGAATTTGTCTTTCGGTCAACACTGAATCAGAAATGCTTGGAAAGATGTCATGGAGATAAAAAGTAATTTACAGCAAGACGTTAGTTTATATGTTACATATGCAAAAATGATCAAAATACAAATCTTAGATCAGATGGAATGGTCAATATTTCCTGTATTTTCTTGAGATGAGGCACATAATATTTCTACCGTGGTTAACTTCAAAGATAGAGTGGGTTTTTTACTGCAAAACTGGTTTTATAACAGGTCAAATTTTTCAGTATATTTAATGTTCCTTTTGGGTGGCAGGGGCCTGATTCTCCTCTTACTTACTTATTTTACATCAATATAACTCCACTGCCTACCATAGATTTACTTCAGGTTTAGACTAGTATAAGTGAGAGGAGACTTTGACCTTGCACTGTTATATATAGTTTCAGACACAGGTTGTCTAAAGTTTTTGTTTATCAAACTTAAATGTCATTGATGGTATTGTTGTTCCTTTAGTAAAATTGGGAAAGCATAGTAATCTTTCATGACCAAACTGCCCAACAGGGTAAGTGGGTTGTGAAATAGGAGATTTCTGTTCTGTTCTCACCTCATCTACTGTCTCTTGCTGAGTGGCCTAGACAAGGGTTAAACGCAGACCCACTGTAAACAGTTAGGTTAGTGGAGTGCACCCACTTACACCACTTCTGAATTTAGTGCTCTATTCCTCAATTCTTCCTCTACAAAATAAGACTAATACTTCTCTGGAGCACAAGAATGTTGTGAATATTAACTAATACGTGTAAAGCGCTTTTCGATTCTATAATTATAGGTGCTGTAGATATGCAAAGTCTTATTATTTTAAGAGGGGCATAAAGATGAAAACAGGGGAGGCAAAAACTTGTGCCTCTGAGGAAAACAAGTGAGGGGCAGATTGCTCCTCCCACAAGGAACTCCAGGGAAGGAAAATTCTATAAGAGGAATCCTGTGCAGTTACCTCCATGTTTCTTTGGGGGAGGGAAGGCAGATTTCCATAGGAAGCAAAGGCCTTCTGCACAGAGCTTTTGTGCCTCTGCTTTGATTCCAATGGTCCAATGGTCTCTCTCTATTATCTGCCACTGGGTTCCAGCGGAGCTGTGCTTCAAGGAAAGGAAAAGCAATTTAGCAATGAGTTAGAGCTTTTTAAAATCACACAGGATGGAAGAGAGAGGACATGATGTATGTTTCCCTGGACTGCCCACCCATCCCACACTCATCCGTGGACCTACAGAGAGCTATCTGCAGGGTTATGGGTTAATGAAGGGTGGACACTGCTGACGAAGTTCGTGCACTAGCACTGGGAAATTTCATGAAGTATCATTTTGGTCAGGAATGAAAGTAACAAATTCTGCGTTATGTTTACAGTTGTATGAAGCTCAGCAGTTTTGATTCACCCAGGTTCATACAAACCTTTTATCCATATTTTGCTTCTCATGGCTTTGCACCCTGCAAGTTTACAGTTTTGAGTTTCAGATTTATATAATAAAATAATTTAGCAGCTGATGTTGTGAGTCGACCATCTTAGATGGCCTTGCTTATTTGTATGGGACATGAAAGTATAGCATCATGGTAAGGTAAATGGAGTCTACTTTACCCCTGGTTGCCAACCTTTAACAAGAGATAGTGTTTATTAATTTCTTCTTATATAATTTGTTTCAGGATAAAACAAAGCAAAAAGGCAAAACAAAAAAACTGCAATAAAAACCCCCCACAAACTCCTGCCACTGAAACATCACAACCTGATTGCTGCAAATATGCCTCAACTCGATGCAGCTCCCGTACACTCTAGTAACTTCTAGCCTGCGAAGCAAAGTCAACAAAAATGAGCATCACATTGAAAAAAGGCAATCTCAAATAAAGTAGAGAGAACATTCCTGGAACATTGTATTCTTCATGGAAACAACTGTAAAGAAAAAGAGTTTGAGCAAGCATAATAAAACTCTGCCAAGTGCTGGAAAGGTCCCTGCTAATATCTCTACCATTCTGCCTTCAAAACAGATTGCAACATCCAGTGTGTCAGATCTTCCCACAGTTTTGCCAGAAATAGTGAGTTTAGATTCCATAGTAAAAGCAAGCCCTGGGAAAAGGAGACCAGGCACTGTAATAATATCAAAACGGTCAAACACTGCAAGCATGTCTCAGAGTCAGTTGAATCGGCCAGTCATTCCATCAAAGAGACCTGGCTTTAGGGTGTGCTATATCTGTGGCAGAGAATTTGGGTCACAATCTCTTGCCATACATGAACCCAAATGCTTGGAGAAGTGGCATATTGAAAATGACAAATTACCAAAGCATCTCAGAAGAGCAGAACCTGCTAAACCTCAGTCCCTTACTGGTGGCACCTATGATATTAAGGCTGCAAATGAGGCAGCTTATCAGAGTGCTCAAGCTCAGCTCTTACCCTGTGAAAACTGTGGTCGCACTTTTCTTCCTGATCGTCTCCCTGTGCACCAAAGGAGTTGCAGACCAAAGGATGGTGGCCTGGGCCCTTCAAGCTCTAACCCCCCTAAATCTGTTAAAGGCCCTAGCTCTGGCCTTGTATCTGCAGCACGTACTGATCAATCTAGTAAAGTTCAACAAACACGTGGGGCTGCACCAGCCATACCAGATAAGGTAAATTATTATGCATATGACCTATGAAAGAGACGTGATTGTTTTGCTATAGATACCCCAGACACTAGAGATGAATGAACTTTCATCAGATCTTAAATTTTAAGGCCTACTTCTTTCAAAGGCATCATTTTGCACCATGCAAATTCTTCCCAGCTAAGCAAGGGTGGAGTAAGGCGGGGAATAATGCGTTCAGAAGGGAAGGCATAAAATATTCTAATCCTATTTATCCCTGTTTCTTTGATCTTTCTTGTTGAAAGGAGATATTTGGGTTCTCATTTTCCATGTTCCTGTGGGAGATGTATCCCCAGAAGAGGCCATTATGCACTATAGGTCATTAAGAGATTATGGCGAGCTGCTTAAGCAGGCTTTGCATTTTCTAGTATGTTTTAACGGACATCAGATGTTTGTATTTAATTAACACGAGCCCTAATGTTTCTTTGTACTTTAATCATTCCAGAGATTTACATTTTTTAAATGTTAGACTTAACCATGAATAAAATCATTGGGTTTTGCATGTTCAAAGCCAGCAACCCAGAATACAATGAAAAATAAGTAAACAGACTGCAGTTTTTCTACTGAATTTGATGAAGGAGCCAAGATTAATGGGACCAATTCTCGCTCCAATTTATATGCAAGAAGCTACATGAACATTAACCAAATAGAGCCTATATTTTTTTGTTTCTGTGCCAACTTTGGAATGGTACTTTATTTTGGCTGAAATTTTAAAAAAATGCCTACAGTTAAGTATCTAGATTCATAAGTAGGTGCCTAAATGAATGGCCTGATTTTCAAACAGGGGCGACTCTATGTATTTTGCCGCCCCAAGCACGGCAGTGAGGCAGCCTTTGGCTGGTAATGCGGACTTGCCGGCATGCCTGTGGGAGGTCCGCCGGTCCCGCGCCTTCGGTGTACCCGCCGCCAAATTGCCGCCGAAGCCATGGGACTGGCGGACCTCCCGCAGGCATGCCGCCGAAGGCAGCTTGACTTCCGCCCTCACGGCGACCAGCAGGCCGCCCCCCGCGGCTTGCTGCCACAGACACGCGCTTGGTGCATTGGTGCCTGGAGCTGCCCCTGTTTTCAAAAGTGCTGAGAATCCAACTTCATTTGCTTTCAGTGGAGTCACACTACTGTAAAAAGAAAATGTGCATGGTCCACTGGTTACCGCATTAGTCTAGCATTCAGGAGACCCATATTCACATCCTTATTCTGTCACAGATTTCCTACAAGACCAAGTAAGTCACTTAGGCTCAGATTTTTAGAAATATTTAGGTGTTGCTCTAATCAGCATTGCAGTGCCTAAGTCCCATTTTAGTCACCTTTGAAAATGGGACTTAGGCCTTGCAGTGCTGAGTGGGGCAATGGCTAAATACCTTCATAAATTTGGGCCTTAGTATCTCTGTGTCCCAGTTTCCCATCTGTTTAAAAAAATGTGTCTGGGGAGGGGGCTATAATAGTACTTCCCTACCTCACAGGGGTGTTGTGAGGACAAATACATTAAAGATTGTAAGTCACTCAGATACTACAGTATTAGGAGCTATATAAGTACATAAGATAGATAGACAATGGTGAATAGATAGTAGGGTTCTTCAGCACATGTTCACATGGCATAGGATGTATGAAGTAATGCAAAATGCTATATATATATGAGTATCTATGGTTGTAGAAAAAAATACATTAACCTTGTATTGTTACATTGTCTTATCAACCAAAAACTTGTATCATTATGTAATATAGTGTAATTGTACAATGAAATACTATTATAATGCATATGAGTTAGTTACTCTTTGCGTATAATTTCATGTTTACTGAAGAAGAAAAATTAATTAAGTAAAAATATTTTGAAAAAATTAAAAGAAAAGAAGTCCATAATTATAGTGATGCAGAGAACAGATTCTATGGAAAAAGTCACTTTGTAAAAATGTTATCCTCTTACTCAACAGATGTGTGTACATTCAGTCACATATGTTGACTTGATTGGCAAAAATAAGTTATTACTGCTTTTTACTCCTCTTAATACTGCACAGTCAGTGTAGCCAAGATGATGTGAATTGGATTTTAATCTTTCTTGTGCATCATTACTTTGTTTACTTAGTTCTAGTCAGTTACACCTGTTCATTCCACTGACATTGATGGGGGCTGTACATGTCTGACTGACAGTGTAATAATATTAGTGATGATGCACAAGAAGCAAAGAAACCAGCTTGATTTTCAGGTCTGAGGCTGAGTTTGCAGTGCTGGCCACTAGAAAAGAAATCTCTTCACTGGTAAATTGAATGTATCTAGTATGGGAATTCTTCAGCAGTAATAGACAAGGAACCACACACTGCATTTTTACATTTACAGAACCTCTCTTCTATGTAGACCTGAACTTTAAAAGCAGAGATGGGAGTGGAAAGAGAGAGAGAATTATAATGGGAACGTCATCTCAATCCTCTGAGTAGCAAAAAGACCACACAAGAAATAGACCATCTGTTGAGCTTAATTTTTAGTCATCTTGTCCAGTTTTCACTGTATTTTTCCAGCAAATACTTGTAACTATTGTTCACTTTGCCAGCTACACAACGATTTACTAATATGTTAATATTATGTTAAAAATAAATAATGGCTAATTAAGTAATAGCAAACAGCTTTGCTGCATAGAGGGAAAGTGCTGGGCTGGTGGCAGGAGAAGTTTGGAAAGTACAACATGCAGTCATACCTAGTTAATGCAAAGTAGAAAAAGCCTGTTCACCTGAGGAAATGTTGCCTCAGGGCATGTCCGTTGAGGGACAGGAGAAGGATCAAAAGAAATTAAGAGAGGACTTCTTGGTGGGAAAAATAATCCTGGGCAGTCCATGTTATGTTTATCCAAACTTCTTTGGTCCAGAATCAGCAAATCAATTAAGCACATGCGTAAAATCAAGTGTTTTGCTGAATCAGGTCCTTTTATGAATATTTAGTAAAATATATATATTAAGAGAGCCTCTCTGCCAACCTTTACATTAACATTTATAATCAGCACAGAGACCATCAATACTCCAAAGTACATAAACTTGCATACCCCAATTCCGGGCTAGCACTAGCCAGAGGAATCTCATGGCTGCTCTAATTTGTCCCTGTTGCCAGTGGTCTAAAGGAGCCATTACAACTGAGTATCACTGAAATGAAGGGATGTCCTGCCACATACCTTCCCCTTGCCAAGCCCCCTGTGCAGGGAGTTGGATCAGAGGGTGAGGTAGGGACAGTTATACAAACTCTGCATCACCTGGGGATTTTGCCACACTGGGAAATCCTGAACCAGTTGGTATCATTAAAGCACCTCTTGGGCTCCTATGTGTGACCAAAGCAGCATAAAGCAACCATGGGGAAGCAAAGGATCTGGCCCTCTGTTTTTATGCTAGCTCTGATTTTCTTCTAATCCTCCGCCAAATCTTTTGTCCAGCTGTAGAGAAAGCTAATTGGTATATTACTGATTTGTTAGTTCAAAGTTGTTTTTTAATCCAAAGTATGGATTTTAATGGAAACTATGGACTCATTTGCATTAATTGGGTCTGACTGTATATAAACCAAACAATAGCCTATGCCTAATTGACTTTCAGGGATTAAATCAGTTCTGAAATTCTTCTTCTTGGATCCTATTTGGATTATATAGTGATACATTAGATGTTATTAATAAGGCACATAATTATATTCTTTAAATCCAGTCCAGTACAACAGAGAATGCACTACTCTTTCACAGAAAAAAATGGTTGCTACTTACTATGCAGATTGATATTAATTAAGTGCTATAAATGTTCTTTTTCCGCTTTCTTTGGCAACAGATGGTGATAACTTTAATCCTAAAATCCTACCAGCTGTATGTCTAGCATCTGGTGCTGCCATCTGCTGTTTATTCCCTACTGTAATGTTTTACCGACAAAATAAAAATGTTAGCCACCTCTCTCTTCTGCATTACTGTACATCTTAATACAGAATCAGTCTGGTACTCCATCAAAATTTTTACACCATTCACTTGATCTTGCACAAAACTGTGTAACCAGTTCATAGAATTAGAACTTTTTCAAATAGAATGTATTGCCAAACAACATGGGCCTGCTCCTGCTCTCATTGAAGTAAATGACAAACTCTCCATTAATTTCAGCAGGAGCCAATTTGGACACTTTTTGTTAGAAGGTATTCACAAAAATATGAGGAAATAGAAAAGGATAGATAAAAATGGACAATAAAGGATTTGAATGAGTTTCATTAAGAAATATCATGGTGGGTATGGAGGTTCCCCTCTCTCCTCTCTATATAAGTACCGTGCACTTTACTTCTGAGTTTTAAAAAGGTAGCAGTTTTGGAATAAAATGGAAAACTCAGATAATTCCCATGCAGTTACATATGCATTTATCTACAGTGTCAAAAGAATTACCTTTTTGTTACTACACTTAACTAGATAAATATAGGGGTCAGTTCTGGCTTCTGTACTACACCATTCCAGTCAATATGGCCAATCCCCCACTGAGGTCATTATGACAGCCTGTGACAAAGAGACAATCTTTATGTTACTAATAAGATTCATACTAGAGACTTCCATCCCTTACGCTAATGTCCTTAAGTGTCAGACAGGTTGGGATGGGTGAAAAAAAGTCTACTTTCTAGGCGCCTGATTGTGCTATTAATCTTTTCTACTTCTCCATTGTTCACATGTGAGCAGCACTGGTCAGAATTCTGATCCCCTGTCATTCAGTTAGGTAGATAATTTGGTGAGTGGGAACTTTTGACTCTTCTACTACTAGATGAAAAATTATTATGCTCTTTAGGGAAGTTTGTGACCCAGTCAAATTGAACGCACCATAACAAACCAAAAATATACCTCTAAGGTAAGTACCATGTTCTACAAAACAGGCTTGGAAAAAGAAATGACATATTTTGTTCATTGTTGAAAATATATAGCCTTTGAGTTTAATTCTTGTATTCATGGTAGTGAAGACAATAAATGGTCATAACCATGTAAAAAAGGACACCTACAAGAAAAGAGTCTTAATGACTTTGTCAGGTATTTGTAGCTATTTTTATAAGCACATAGTTCCTCATGACACTGGGCATTAATGTGATCACTCTTTTTACAAGTGAAAAACAAAACCATGAACAGTAAGTAGCAGACTATTTAGTCACTGTCCTATGAATAGTCTGGGTTGGAAAATTCCTTGAACTGGGATCTGATGATTTCCAAAAATAATTTACTTCCACAACGATCATTCCAGATGTGACATTTGGGCAGGACAGTTTAAGGAGGAATAGAAATGAATGTTAAATACCAGTGGTTTTAAAAATCCCAAAGAAACTCACCATCCCAAAGATTCCATAGTTTAACAATCATCTCTTATTACAAACAGCAAGGAGAATTCTCTTTCACATTTTGTATTTTAGTTAGCTCTGGTACATGTATCTGTGGAGGTGGGAGAGAATTTAACATGTAGCATGGGTTCAGGACGGGTATCGTTCCAACCTGAAGGTGATCTAATTCAGTTCTGATGTTTCTCTCTGATCTTCAGTTTTCTTTAGAAAAATATTTGCATGCTGTTGAAAATTACAATAAGGAGCCATTTTTTTCTTACCTTTTTTTTAAAGTGAGTTTTTAGCATCTGAACAAAGTCCAAGTGCTAGACTTCTGGCTACAGAACAAATACAGCTTTTATCAGACTTCCCTACACTCCTCCAGCTATGATCTGGAGGGACAATTTCCAGGGCTTGGTTAGATATGCTTATTCAGTCTCTAGCCTTTCTGCTGAGAGTGCCAGAAAGAGTGCCAACTGCAACAGTGAGTTTTGTGATGTGGATGTCTTTTTGTGACGTGGCTGGCACAGGACTGAGACTACTAACTCGTTCCCATGTAAGCCACTAAGCAGCCATTCAATGGCAACTTTTTGCAGTGTTGTAGCTCTGTGTAGTATGAAAGCTTGTGCCTTCCACCATCAGAAGTTAGTCAAATAAGAGATATTATCTCGCCCCCCCTTGTGTCTATCCAATGGTAATGACAGTCAGTCACTTCAGAATGAAAGTGTGGTAGATCTGACATAAAAGGTTACCCCTCTCCCCTAGGGAAACATTTTTACAGAGAAAGCTATTTGCTTTGCTTTGATGATGACACTTTTGTGTTCTCCCCCAATATCATTGGAGGTATCTTATTTTAAATAATTATTTTCTCCTGAATCAAACTACTCTTTTTCTGCTTGATCACATACTTAAACTATAATTTTTTATTTAGTATGCTGATCCACTGCCATGGACATGACTGTGACAGTACGAGAAGAAGGCTTTAAATCTAGCTAGCTGAAGAGTAATGAAGTGACCTCCATGAATTTTCAGCCCAGAGTCTGGGGCACCGGTTCAAATGGCCATTTAATAAAGGAGGGACCTTTATGGGTTTAGGGCCTGAACCAAAGCCCACTGAAGTCAAGAAAAAGACTCCCATTGATTTTCGTGAGCTTTGGATCAGTTCCTTAAAATGATCATTTTCCATTAACATCACTACTGTCTAAAATGAATTCTGAAAACAATAATGTTTCTTTACTGCAATTGTTGTTTGCAGCCACCAGTGATCAGGCGGCCACCCACTGTTGTTTGTTACATATGTGGCCGTGAGTTTGGAACTAAATCTATTGGCATCCATGAACCACAATGTCTGAAAAAATGGCATAACGAGAATGACATGCTACCCAAACATTTACGAAGACCTGAACCTAAAAAGCCAGAAGTCAGATCCTTAGGAGGTAAGCTACCGACCAAACAAGAGGAACTGGGAGGTTGTAAGTTGGAAAAAAAATAGGTTTAAAGAGAGCTAAATGTTTTACATGTAATTTTGTCTTCATTCATATGAAACTATCTACTCATGATAGAGTTTAGCTTGTTTAAAGCATCCTATTTTTTCTTTTGCCAAATCAGTGTCAGTTAAAGGTGCTCTGTGCCTCTCAAGAAATGACCCTTTATATGTCAATCACTTTTGAGTCTAAAACCAGTCATTTGCAATCTTCATAATTAAGCCCTTCACTGGGATTACTTTTGGCTACTTTCTGTACCATAGGAAGGCACATTTTCAAGCAAGACAGCTCATCCAAGAACAATATGCAAGTACGACTATTACAGGGTTCAGAGTGCAATCCAGACCAGTCAGGGTGTGACTGTGGTCACTGGAGAGGCCACACTGAGAATGCTCAATCCGAGTGAACTGCAAAGAATGGGGCAAATCCCCCAAACTGGTGGTTTAATCTTATAATTAGATTCACCAAGCCAGTCACAAAACAGTTTCTGTAATACCTTACTGGTTACCAAGAAACTAAAATCCAGTTCCCAATAAGCAATCCAGCCTTTGGCTCCCACCCAGACAGCCAGGTCAAGTATGGTGTGGATTACTTAAAATCTTATTAACCATATATAAAGTTCTACCAATCCTAAGAGATCAGACACATTACCCACCAGTTCAATGAATATTTCAGATTTTACCCAAATACACTCTTACGGCCAATTTTTATTAACTAATCTAAGATTTATTTAAAAAGAAAAGAAAGCATTACTGTGGTTAAAAGATCATTATACATACAGATATCAATAAAGTTCTTAGGTCATAGCAAAGGTGGTGAGCTGCTGATTTGCAAAAACTTCTTCCAGAATCAGTTTAATAATAGGCAGTCCATGTATAGATGTTGTTCAAATTCTTCCATAAGAATTTGCAGGGACAGTTCAGAGTACCAGGAGACCTCAGTCTTGTGGCTTGAACTTCCCCTGCCAAAGTTTAAGCAGATCTGAGATGGCAAGGATCAGCCCCTAGAGTTCTTTTATAGTCCTCTAGAAGGCTATGATAGCCTTTTGACAGCAGATAACACAGTGGGCATTCCTTGATTGAAGAATAGGTAATGCACATTGTTGCTTTGAAGTAAATCTCTATTTACTATACACAGACCAGTAAATAGATGCATTTATTAGTATAAGGTTATTAACCATTTAAGCAGTTCATAGGTAGTTTTACTACAAATTTGAAGAGACATAAAGACAATGATATTATTACACCACAATTTTCATCTAAATATTAATATTCCCATTTGATCTCTGAATCCATAGAATATAGTAACAGGAACAGACGTTTATCATCCACAAGCTAATATGGTTACATTGTTAACATCTAACAAGATAAAAGTAAACACAGACAAATACAATTAGCATCTTCTAATTCTCTAACAATACGGGTTTACATTTCAAATAATTTAGTCTACTTTAACATGGCTTTGATAACTGCCTACAAGAATGGCTCTGTTTATCATTTCAATACTTCTCTAATATGTCCTTAAGGTTGATTTTGGGTCTCTACAGCCCTCCTCCCTGCAGCCTCCTTTCTGCTACCAGCTCCCTGATCTTTATAGAAGCCCCACCTGTCCTGAACAGATGAATTTCCCTTGATTAGGGCTTTCCTCTCAGCCTAAAAGTCCCCCAGTTTGCAGCTGAATTGGCCCATCTGACCTATGTTACTCCCTTCAGTTACATGAGGAGCACACTGCATCACAGTCTTCTGTTGTTTTGATTCCAACATGCTTAATTTACATAGGAGACAGGTAAATAGCTGCCTTCTCTCCTGTCTGGGAGGGAATCTGTTTCTCCCTGTTTGGCCACAGACTTTAAAACATAGTATCAATGAATCTTAATAATTCCTTATATAGTGTTAATACAGGCATTTCACAATGATATTAATCACCAGGGTGTCATTAGCTTTGAGAAAAGACCTCGCTCTATACACTTTTTTTAATACAATAATATTGTATAAAATCAGTTGATGCAATTGCTTATCACTTGAGGTTCAGACCCTGTCTTTATAGACACGTAAACCTTTTAAATGAATTCTTCTGAGGGTTACCCCTCAAAGTAAAATTTATTCAAGCTTGTAAGGAAGGCAACAAATAGTCTGGTGCTGAAGGAGCTTCGTGCTCTTTCTTCCCTGGCTTGTGTTTGCTGAAATGCAAATTGTTCTGTTTCCTGACATCTTTTCCCCCTGCTGTCTTGACATTTACTGCTTGTATGTAAATTGAGGTAAACACACCTTCCTTCGTTTAAGTTAGACCTATTTAACAACTCTTCCTGACAGACCTGGTTTAAACACTCTTTGGTCATAATTCTAGCATATATCCATATCTTTTAATACCCACTGGGTACATACATCACACAGGAATATTAAAGATCAGTCAGATATAAGTTTTCAAATGATACCTCACAAGGCATATTTTGTACAAAGAATATTACAACAGTATGTAGGGTGTGAATACATGAGGTGCTTAGTGTCACACTGACATATGCATTCATTAGAACAAAATATCTTCAGGCAAGAGTAACTTGGGGACTGATACCTCAGCCAGCTTTTACACCTATAATGTTGGCCATTTAAAAAGAAACTAACTAACATTTGCCAATGGTAACCACACAATGGCATCTGAGATACCAGAGTTTTAACCCTACCATAGTAGAAATACCAATGCTAACTATGTAGTAACTACTAGCACATGTTGACATTTTAAAAGCAGCTACTGTATACACTACAGTACAGCAAATTGCTCTTCATTAAATATATATATTATATTACGTTATGCAACAAGACACTTGCTATGGTCTTTCTACTGTCTCTAAACCCTAATAGCTTATGTGACAGACCCAGACCAGTGGAGTACAGGAGTCTGGTAGAGGGCAAATATACTGGTCACTGGATGAGTAGTTTTCTGTTCCCAGAGTGACCAGAGCAGGGGCTGAACTAGAGTAATCAGGAACCTGCTAGAACCAGTTAGGCAGGCTAATTAGGACACCTGGAGCCAATTAAGAAGAAGCTGCTAGAATCAATTAAGGCAGGTTAATCAGGGCACCTGGGTTTTAAAAAGGAGCTCACCCCAGTTTGTGGTGGGAGTGTGAGGTGCTGGGAGCAAGAGGGTGTGCTGCTGGAGGATTGTGGAGCACAAGCATTATCAGACACCAGGAGGAAGGTCCTGTGGTGAGAATAAGGAAGGTGTTTGGAGGAGGCCATGGGGAAGTAGCCCAGGGAGTTGTAGCTGTCATGCAGCTGTTACAGGAGGCACTATAGACAGCTGCAGTCCACGGGGCCCTGGGCTGGACCCTGGAGTAGAGGACAGGCATGGGTTTCCCCCCAAACCTCCCAATTGACCTAGACTGTGGGTTCTCCCAGAGGGGAAGGTCTCTGGGTCAACCCACATCGTGAATCTCTGAGGCAAGAAAATCGGCCAATAAGCACAGGACCCACCAAGATAGAGGAGGAACTTTGTCACACTTAATACAAATACATTTCCCACTGTGACATATGGAAGCCTAACTACAGTGGAAAATACTGTATGTGATATAAAATAAACATTCATTTCCTCTCACTTATTCAATGATTGTAATTTTGGGCCTGATTCTGCAAGGTGCTGAGTTTCCTCCCTTCACCTCCTCAGATTAATGAGAATTGGCAGTTCCCGGTACCTTGCAGGTTTGGACCCTTACATTTACTCGGTGCGTATGTCTTCACAGCAGGGTTAGCTCCAGCTGTTATGAGTGTTGCCTGTAAGCCTCCCTCCTGTCCACACATTAAAACCCTCTTTCCCATGTTTAGTGATGCTTTCAGTCTGGGTTTGCTGGCAAGTTTGGGGTGTGGGTTACAGCCAGGGTTCTGTTTTCACTCAGGCTGGTGACCCACCCAGTTTGCAATGAGGGTGTAGGCTAACTCATTCAAGTGCTGATAGCCCTCCAGTGTCGTCCCACATTTTCCCCTGTAGAGTGGCTCTGCACAAAGAACCATGGGATATGCTCCCAGGAGTCTCAGCAATGGATACAGGTGAGTGAAGCAACAGTGAGGACACAGTAATTTGAGTATTGTTTTGCAGTATGGCTGCTCTCAGCCAGGCTAGGCTAACCTGAGTGCTGATTACCCAAGATAATCCTGCAGTGAAGACATACTCTGAGAAGGCATTTTCATTTCATTAGCTCTTTTATGATCATCACTTTTATTACTACATACTGAGAGTAAAAATGAGAGGAAAAAGATAGAGGACTAGATCTGACAGAGGAGGGCATGGCTGGGTAAAAAGGGCTACTTCAAGGTTTTGTGGAACAGCAGTGTTCTGAGCCACTAGTTATCTTGGGGAAGTGGGAGGAAAAGAAGGTATCTACTCTTAAAGAAATAGGCACATCCTGCTGTGCTGATCTATGAATCTACACATTGCCTCACTCCTACAGGGTGTTGAGTGCCTACTGTGAGGTGCTGTGTACCCACAGTTCCCAAGGAGGCACTTGATAGTTTCTACAATATGGTCCTAAGTGTCTGCTGCTGATAGTTTTTGCTCAAACAGTGTTATTCAACCTATGTGCTTCCCACTCTCCTGTCCCCAAGAAAATAATCTTTCTTTTGTTCTTTTTTTGCTAAGATGATTCCAATCATCCAGGAAATGCTAACCACCCCCAAACTACACACACACACACCCCACATGTCTCTCCATTTTATAAATGGAGGAGGGGTGTAGCCTTTTGGGGGAATGGAACAAGCAGTGCTCTAAACCAAGAGAGGTACAGAAATGAGATCTGTTTACATAAAGCTTTTCATAGTTTACATTATTATTTTTTTAAATAAGTGTGACTGGAGAGAACCACTGAACTGATTGCAGTTTTTTTGTTTTCTGAATGCAACAAATGCCTGTAGGGAGAAAGTCACCTCCTTTCCTTTTCTCTCTCTCTCTCTCTCTTTATTCAATAAACTTTCCAAAGTACAGAAAATACACATTCATTTCCTGCAAATGAAAGGGGTATTTGCCTCAGCCAAAGAAAGAAACATCAGTCGGTTGCTCATCTAACAAAAAGAACATTAGGAACAGGCATATTAAGAGATCTAAGGCTTATTGTGGTTATGTGAACTGTTGGATATGAATCATATTAAAACTGCCTGGGCCCTATGAAGAGATCCATATCGTGCCAGTGACAGAAACCATGGAATATTTTAAAAATGCATGGGACCTTTTTTAAATAGACTTGTGCTCGCAGTTTGAAGACAAAATTTATTTAATTCCTTATAGCCACCATCTGTAGTATTGTATACCTTCTGGTCAGGTTAAAACTCATACATTTCAAATCTAGCCAGATTATTTTTTTTCCTCGTGCCCTTCAAATGGGATCTAGATGCAGTTGTTGAGACTAAAGCATTGGTTAAACAACCTAGCTGTTCTGCCTGGAAATGTGTTTAAAACAATCATTTATTGTAAGGTGAAAGAAAACAAGGTTTTATGATATAAATTATGTAGCTGAAATACACTCCAGCTAGCTCTTTAGAGCCTGATCCTATACTCTTAATGCAGGTAAACTCCCACTGAAATAATTGTGAGTAAAAGTTGAACAAAATATGACATGTGTTTAGGAAAGGACTGCAGAACCAGTCTCAATGACCTCAGTGGGTGTTTTGCCTGAGTAAACACTGCAGGATTTGTCCATAAGAGGTTTGGGGCTAATCTCACTCCTATTCAAGTCAATGGCAGTACTCTTATTGACTTAAATTGGAGAAGAATTGGACCCTTTGCTCAGACTAGCACAGATGGGACATACCCAACATAAATTTCCTCCCATCCCCTTGGTCAGATAATACAGACTCATTAAGCAGAACTTGAAATAAGGCCAAGAAAGCAAAACTTGCTGATAATAACATGCATGCAAAGATGTTAATAATTAGTAAAGAATTCATACCATCACACACAGGGCAATGTTTTCTCCTTGCTTTAATACAATACAGAATGATTGAGTTTGTAGTTAACTTTATTCAACCCCTGGGACTATAAGCAGGGCATTTTTTTTGCAAAAGCAATATGATTTGGTTAAAACTAAAAGGCTCAGTCAACAGGTATTTCCTGAAAATATTTTCCATAAAGAGCTGAATATGGTTCTCCAGAATGAAAACTAATACTTTCTTTTTTAATTTTCCAGCCAAAGGTTTCTATGATCTCGATGCTCTAAATGAGGCTGCCTGGAACAGTGCCCAGAGCCAGTTAGTTCCATGTGATATTTGTGGGCGTACTTTCCTGCCAGACAGACTGATTGTCCACCAGCGGTCCTGTAAACCGAAACCAGCAAAGTAAAGCACACCGCCCCCCCACCCCCCCCAACACACACCTTCCAGCCAAAGCATTAAAGGAATAAAATCCTGCTTGGAAATAAAAGGCATAGCTCAGGGGCTCTGTAAAATCACAGTGATGTGGAAACATGTTCAGATCATCTCCTAGGTAAAAACAACAGTAGCCACTATAATGTAGGCCAATCAGTGATTTTTTTTTTTTTTAGCACATCATTATAGAAATGGAAGACATCTCTCATCATTTCTGTGCTCTGAGAGATGCAGCACAGAGCTCACAGTTCAGGGGTGCCAGTAAGGTGCCTTTAAGCCACCTTTGTGCCCTCCTGAGCCTGTGCTATTCTGGGGGATTACCGTTCACTCCAGAGCAAAATACCCCAGCAATCAGAAGAGAAACACCCAAATACATCATCTATAAATAGCAGAGAACTCCCTGTCTCAAATAATGACGCGGGGAGAATATCCTGCAGTACTGAGTGATGGTAGCTGGGCTGTGGCTCCCTGCCCCGCTCCCATGTAATTTACTTCTTGGGTTTAATATCCTCAATTTTTAAGCTCTGACTGGAACTATCAAGCTTCCTACCTGTATCTTGTGGAGGGGAGTCAGATGTAGGGTGAGTCACATGGTTTAATAGTCCTAGTGGGTGTGTGGGGGGGAGCAGCTAGAGGAGCCAAGTGTAGGCTGAGCATAAAGCTTAGCAGAGCACAATAGTCTCCCTTCATACCAGCACTTCCGTCACTCCCTCTTCCTGAGTTTTCCTGTTTCCTTGGTAGCAGATTGCTCTTTCCCCAGGAATAATCAATAAATCAGCCTGCAGCAGTTCCAGCACCTTGGAGTTGTACAGTTTGCATGGCTCCTAAGGACACGGGTATACTGTGCTGACTTAAGCCATCTCTCCATTAAAACATAAACACAGAACTTTTTTGTTACCTACCATAGAACCATAATTTTAAATCACACTGTAAGACTAAGCTATTTAGCCTGCTTAAGCTGGCCTAAGTTTAAGCACCTGGCCCAAAGTACACTTCCCTGTCAATGAGAGAGACATCCATTGACTTCAATGGAATTTGGATCAGACCCTAAAACCACAGGCACCTACTTTCCCCATCCATTGCAACGATGGAGGAGGCATCCATAATCAGGTGACAAAGTGCTGGTAGGTGCAAAGGGGGAGGCTGGTCAGCACAAGCTACCATGGGGTGGGGGTGTGGGGGTGGGGGTGTTTGGCCCCATCCTAAACCATACTGGTAAGCACTAGGAGGTCTGTACTAGGGGCTTTATCCTGCTCATTGCAATCAAAGGTAAAACTCCCATTGACTTCAATGGTTCAGGATCAAAGTGCTAGCAGAAGACATGGGGATGTGTGTTGTATGGGGCAGCACTAGAGATGTTTTTTTATTCCAACATTTCAAAGAACGCTATTGTGTCCCAGAGCAGAGTCAGAGTCAAAGAGCACCAGTGAAAGGGTTAAACATGTGAAGGAAGTAATATATACTCTAATAGAATTGCAGCAGAGAGCACTTTTTTGTACCTTACTCTAAAGTGTTTTATTAAGTGGCCAGGGAGGTTACTGTGAAATGTATGACAAAATCCAATACGTGTTGTTAAGCAATCATAAGAACTTCCTGAACTGCTGAAAGAAACTGGATCACTTATAAGTTTTCACCTTCAGTTTTAATGCCATTAAGCTGGTTGTATGCATCCTGTGACAAATGTGACTATTCCTAGAGTATTTGCACTTATTGTAGCATTTATAAAAATCAGATATAAGGAACTGGATATCTTTATGTACTCTGGAATGACAGATGGGCTTCAACTAATCTCCCCCCCACAAGCTATCAGTCTGCACAATTTGCCATGTAAGCAAAACAAGAAATAGCATAATTGTTCAGCTGTTAAGGGAATGCCCCTGCCCGAGCCCCGACACAAAGTTAATCAAATTGGGACAGATATCGGCATTCTTTGCTGAAAATAATTTCCCAAACAGTCAAGCACCTCAGCAGCCCTTTCATCTCCAGGAGGGGAATTTTATTTTCTCTTGTTACGTATTTCCTGAAATCAATGGACCAGTTCCTGCTCTGCAATGCAAAGCTCCATAAATCCAACAGATCCAGCCCCTTCAATATCTTCATTGCATTGTACAGAATTCTTGGGTGGCATTAGAGATACTTCACCTCTTTTCCCTGGGACTGGTGGAGGGGGTGTAGCAAGGGGAAAGAGGGCTTGGCCAGGTTGTTCCCATGCACCAGCCATTTGTTGCTGCTAGATCCACCCCCAGAGGCTGTTGGCAGCCTGAAAGCTACACTCTTTTATTCTGGGGACTGGCCCAGTGCAAAATGGCATCAGGATTGGAGGAATTGGCAACGGTGGCTTAAAACGACCTTTGTGGCCCTCCTCCTCAGATATGGTAAGCAATGCTTTACTGCAACTGAGGAACTGGGCCATCAAGCTTCATTCCAGCTCAATTTCAAGAGCAGAAATGGTTTTTAAAGGGACCAAGGACCCTTAAGGTAATCAATTTATTTGCTGACATTGAAAACTAAATATGAGGTAGAATCTAAGATCAACTGTCAATGGGATTTAGGCTCCTTATTGCCTAATTTACTTTTGCAAATGGGACTCCTGAGCCTAAGTAATGTGCTATTTTGCAAATGTTACCCATAATGACTGACACTAGCTTCATGTAAAGCTCTCCCTACATCCGCCTACTCATCTCCCCAAACTGTGTATCCCAAGAGTAGAACTGAGCTGTTTGAAGGGCTGTGCACATGGGGTGTTCACGCATACTTGTGTGGATCATGTCTTTGGACTCCTGAGCTTTACCACAAAATTCCCCTCTACAAGGTTCCTGTCACAGCGACCTGAAGAGTGACTGCTATGCAGGCTTTTGGGGGAGTCAGATTAGGGCTGGCAAACTTCTGCTTTATGCCACTGCAGGTGTGTGTGGGCTTTCTGGCAAGTCTGCCAGGCCTGCCAAACTTTGGGGCCATGAGTTTGAAAGCTGTTGTGCTATTGAAATGGAAAGTTAGAGTTTAATTAGAGCTTCACAGTACAAAGTGAAGTAACTCCTGTTAATATAGCAGCGCTTGCTTTATATATTTATGTTTGTGAGATTGAAAATGTAAAGGGAGCTGGTAGCCTGATAGTGCAGTGGCAGCACAATGGTTCTCACACCTAAGGGACCCGAGATCAAAGTCTAAGCTTTTGTACCAACAAGATGGGAGCACTATGGAGGTATCACACACCTGGGCTCTGGGTGGAGAGCAGACACTCCATATCACATCACTCTCTAACACCATCCCTGAGGTAGATGGAAAAAGGAGTACCACCAGCTACCCTGTTTCCCCGAAAATAAGACATCCTCCGAAAATAAGGCCTACTTACAGTTTTGCCTCTCGTTGTAATATAAGGCATCCCCCCGATAATAAGACCTCCCCGATAATAAGGCATCCACCGATAATAAGGCATTTTTCATTTCTGAAAAATAAGACATCCCCTGAAAATAAGACCTAGCGCATCTTTGGGAGCAAAAATTAATATAAGACACTGTCTTATTTTCGGGGAAACAGGGTAGTTCTAGGACTAGTCCTCTTCAACCAGCACAAGGATGTGGGCCCCTTGGGGGAAAGTAGATAAAAAGGCCTGGATGGGGAAGGAACCATTCCCCAGAAACTGGGAGCATCTGATAGGATCATGGGTGAGGAATGCAATGGATCTTTTGATCATTTTTGGTGATGGTTTTGTGAGTGTGTCTGTATGTGTGTGTTTGTGCCATGCTGGAGACTACAGCCCTCTGTTTATCCATATATGAGGTACAGCAGAGGCAATAGCGTGGCAGGTTCTTCACACAATCAATCCCAGCAATCTGCCTCAAAACTGATGCTGAAGAGGATAGCTTGATCTCCAGCCTTTGTCACTGGCCTCTCTGCCAGCCAGAATACTAGACTTGTGCCAAGTGCAGTGGCAACTTTTATGTCAACATTTGCCCAGTGAGTTCTGCATTGATACCATCAATTCATTTCACAATTTAATTCATTTTCAGCAGAACTAAGCTGTGATCTGTCCAGCATTTTCCATATTTATTTGGCATTCCTCCTTTAACCTTCTTTCAGAAGGGGAAACAGGAAACAAAAAAGCAAAGCAGTTAACTTTCTTTGCTTTTTAGCATTGTTTACTGTTCTTTGGCTACTTATCACTTTTTCTTATCACACATTCAGTTGTCTTATAGTGGGTCCCACTTCAATCCTATGTTTCTGCTGACCCAACACATAATTGTTCTAAAGATCTGAAAAATGTTTTCCTGCACTTAAAAGAAACAAAGAAAGTCCATTTAGTTTGCAATGACTGTGCTGATAGCAACTAAAAACATACCTAGGCAAGGGTTATAAAAAGTCAGAACACAAGCTAAAATATTACTGATCCTCATGCAAGGTTCAGAACATGCTAAGAGAATGAATGTCCTCCTTTAAACAAAGTCATTTTTATAAAAGATATAGATCCAGAGTTGGAGCCTAATGGTCATTGAAGGCAATGAAATTCTTGACTCCAGGAAGGGACTCCCAAAGTCCTTACTCAGGCAAAACCTCCATTTCCTGTGGAATTACTAAAAACTGGGTAAGGACTTCAAGATTTGGCCTAACAGGGGGAAAAAATCAATTGCACATGAATAATATGTGTAAAATGTTTGTGTCTAGCTTCAGAGTGACACATTATATTAATATATTAATAGCCATGAGAATTTTATCTGCGAAAGATCTCCAGCTTTCTCAAATGTTAGTGGCAAAGCACATTGGAAGTGATCAAAACAATCCAAGGTCTGACTCCTTCACTACCTACTCAACTTTATTAATGAATGAATGTTTATGACAAATGCCTACGAAGGAGAAAATGTGGCAGTGCAATAATTGATTTTGTTCATGTAAGAGGAAAAAACACACACGCATATATATATATATATATATATACATAAATGTTTTGCAAAATTATTTCATTTTAAACCTTTTTGCTAGTAAACATTTTAGCTGCAAAAATTGTTTATTTTTATATATAAAAAGTTGCTAAATCATGTATTTGTTAATAAATTTTATAGACATGTTTGTAGCTTTCTTTTGTCTTTTTATTTTATACACAAACTATTCCCTCTGATAATCCTTGTGTAAGTGATGGAAAGAGTCCAAATGTTTATTATACAATGTTAGATAATTTCATTGTAAGCTTGATTTAAACCTCATAGCCCAGAAATAAACTGGGCACAATGTAGAAATTACACTTCCTATAGCCTTTGGCCTAATCCTGAACCCTTACAGTACACTTACTTAAGACGCACTGAAGCAGAAGCAGACTATAGAGTCCATTAAACAAAGGTATGTTTCACACTTTTTATATTTTTTACATTTTTTCAAAGTTTTTCATAAAAGTTTTTGAATTTTTCTGTTTTTTTTTTTTTAAAAAAACAAAGCCAAACACACACACACCAGATCCAAACACCACAAGAAAGTGAACATTTTAGCTTGGGGAAGGTTGTTTTAGGGTTTTCTCTTTTTTTCTTCATTTTTCTCTTCCTTTTTTCTTTTTGATCTCTTTTTTATTTGTGAAATGATAAAAAGAAAAAGAGGATGAGGGGAGACTAAATGGGAAAAAAAACAATCTCCCCCCCCAAAAAAATTGTTGGTAGTAAGTTTCAGAAATCCCCAAAATTTCTCTCCTCTTTTCATTTTCTCTAAAATTTGGAAATTTGTGAAAAAAAGAAAAATTTTCCCTTCAAATTTTCATTTTTGAAAAAATGCCATTTCTTGTCAAAAGGCACAGTAAATGAAAAATCTCCCCACCCTTACTAAATCTAGTTTAAATTTAATTTCACCTGTTTCCTGTTTCCACAAAATATTTCCTTAGAAGAGTTAATTCACCATTATTACAACACCTTTGACATTTGAAGGTCAAAATCATGTAAATATTCAGCCATTTCTTACTAATCCCCAAACCTTCTAAATGTTGAAATCTAAAGCATTGTCAAGTGTAACACGCACGACATAACAGAGACTTTGAAATGCACTGTCTTTCAACAGGTCTTGTCAGTTCGTGGACGTTTGCCCCAGGTGAATCCACACCAATGTAGCTGCGTTTTGTGCAAACACCTAGTATGGATGTACTGCACTGGTGTCAACTGAGATTTGCATTAGTGCAGATTACTCCAGTTGGAAACAGGATGAGCTTCATTGGAACAAATCATGGTTTACACCAGTGCAGCACATGATCTGTTCTAGGACTTTGCACTGGTGTAGCTATACCAGTGGCTAGAAATCCCAATGTAGACAAGGCCTGAGTTACTTCAGAGGAAATCAAAATATTCATCATTATGTGATCTCTTACAGTAATGAATATTGCAAGGGAGTAGGAAAACAGCATTTTTCAGTGAACTCTCTGCTGTATCAGGTCCCATCTTCAGCTTTTAGCAACGTATGCTGCTAATAATACTCAGAAGTGAGTCTAAAAATGATTTCACTTAAATCTTAATGAAAAGCACATTTTAAGGTAAACGAGTTTAATGATATTTGAGGTTTAAGTTTAAAATACTGCAAGCAATCTACTGGGTAAATTAACAGTGAGGTAGATCTAGCCAACCTGAAACCAAATGCTGACAAGTGCAAGTGATATTTTAAAAAAAACCCAGCGTGGTTTGAAAAAGCAGCAGCAGTTGGTTTTGATTGTTGATGAATCAACAAAGCCCAGCAGGTGGCAATATAGGCACTTGTCGTAATTTGAAATCATTGAACTCATGTCGCCCAACTAGATTAAGAAGATTAAAGAAAAATGTAATTCTAGTCATGTGTGGCTGTGCCTCTCACATGGAAAATAAAAGTCTGAACATTGAAGGTGATTTTATTCACTAAAATAATGCAAATTCCATGTGTTAGGGCGTGGGATTATTTCCATCACTGGATCCTTCTTGCTGTATAGTTTCAGAGTAGCAGCCGTGTTAGTCTGTATCCCAAAGAAGAACAGGAGGACTTGTGGCACCTTAGAGACTAACAAATTTATTAGAGCATAAGCTTTCGTGGACTACAGCCCACTTCTTCAGATGCATAGTGAAGAAGTGGGCTGTAGTCCACGAAAGCTTATGCTCTAATAAATTTGTTAGTCTCTAAGGTGCCACAAGTACTCCTGTTCTTCTTGCTGTATGCATATTTTGGGGGATTTACCTGGATTGGAACAAAGTTTCTTTCAATTGCAGAGTGCACAATGTGTCTGGAAACCAGACATGCCAAACCCACGAAAACAATTCCAAAATTGGGCTTGTTTTTGGCTTAATTGGCTTGTGAGTTGCTTGTTGGCTAGTTTTTGGCTTGTAGTTTGTTGTGGCTTGTTGCTTCTTTTTTTTGACTAGCTCCCAGCAAGCAGGGGCAATGAGCAAGCAGGGGCACAATGAGCAAGCGGGGCAAGTGGGGAGAGAGTCAGGGGCGCACAGCGGGCCCAACACAGTCCCAGACTGCACGCTGGGGGGATCTCGTCACAGAGTGTTACAGTTCTTAGGGATTGGCTTGTTTTGACCTTGTTTTGAAATGGGATTAGCTTGATTTGTGGCTTATTGTGAAAGTCGGGGTGCTTATTTACCGTGTGAAAGTTGGCAACTGTGCTGGAAACACATCCCACAGTTTTTCTTTATGAAATGGCCTTTTGAAGGCTAACAGAGTTAACTCTGATCAGAGCTTTGTCTTGAAGTACTGCTGTTAATGGGTTTTACATTTGACCTGCCTAAAGTAAATATTCTCATCCAGATAAGATTTCAAACGGTTTGTTCTGTTCTTAATTAATCAACCATTCTTCAAAAGCTAAGTTTGATTCTGGGGTTAGGTCTCATGATTAGTCTACTGATCACTAATTATTTTTAGTATTATCATTTTTAAAATATGGGTGGAAATATTAGAGGTGGGGGCTAGATTTTTTTTTTTAACCACTCATCTGGAGAGTCCAAAGGGAAAGGAGTAAATATGTAACACAGGATATATTTAGGGAAGGCAATTTTAGCAGTGAGTTGAAGTTCTGTATATTTTTGTGCTCAGGGAAATACAGAGAGAAAGTGAGCCTAGTGAACATGAAGGTTCCTTCCGGGCTTCTGGGTACTGAAGTAACTGGAGAGTCCCCCAGGGTGAAATTAAGAATCAAGAGTGCTGGGGAGCCTCTGGAATCTTGAAAGTACTGTTAAGAGAACTGAAAATCTGTAATAACAATACTTCTATAGTACCTTCTATTCAAGGCTCTGAACGTGCTTTACGACCATCTGCTAGGCTTATAGTCCCTGCCAGGCAAGTCTTATTCACACTATGTTAAAGTTAGGGAAACTGAGGCCCAGAAAAGTTACTTGACTTGCTTGAACAGAGCCAGCAATACAACCCAATTCACTTAATGCCCAATCCTGTTCTCTCAGCACTGGACCCTGTTCCCTCACAATACAAAGCTCTATTGCTTGTTTGGATGGGAACCTGCAGGGAGAATCTTAATCTTAATTTTCCAAACTATAGAACCCAAACTGCAAGTTGAAACCCCACATTTTAGCACTTAAAGCACTAATCCTGCAATGAGCTGCATGCAGGTAAACCCCAGTACCGATCAAGTGCCCTGCTAAAACCATTATGGTTCTCTGTGGATGCAGGGTCCTACACATGTGCAAAGCATTGCAAGATTGGGACCTAAGTATATACTTTAGTATATAGAATTGGCATTTGTGCTCTTATGTGATCACTTGAACAGGGATTTAGGCTCTCATGGTAAAAAATTGCACCCTTTGATTGATTCTAAGAATGGGAAGCCCTGATTGCACTCATCACAGTAGTATCTAAGGTCCAGATCCACAAAGATGCTTAGGAGCCTAAGTCTTGGTTTAGGCACCTATGTCCCAGTTTTGGCTCCACTGTGATCCACAAAACTCCCGCTGAACCCTGTAGGTGCTAAACTCACTTGGTGCCTAAGTTTTCAGGGTAAAAGTTCACAAGATGTCTATCTTTCTGCCTGTGGGCATGTGCACTGCTGCCTCCCTCTAGGCATCCAGAAGCTTGTCTCCTGCTTCAGCCCAAGATCGATGCACAAAGTGAAGGAAGACCAGCATTCATCTACTTAAATTGCATGCAGGGCTCAATCTGGTAGGTGTGCTCAGAGGCCATCTATTGGATCAAGTCTCATTCAAAATCCAGCTGGAGGAGGCACTTCTGTTACCAGCCTTGTCGGACAAGTAGTTACAGCACTTGCCTGAGATATGGGAAACTCAGGTTCAATTCCCCCTTCTTTACCAGAGGGGAAGAAAGGATTTGAAGAGGGGGGACTCCCACCTCTAAGGAGAGTGTTGTAACCACTTAGCTGTGGGACAACCTCAGTCTCTCCTGTTGAAGCTGTTTCACTGTGGACAAATAATGAAAGAGTGGATGGAACTGGAGGAGTGGACTATGGGTTTCCCACCTCCCAGGTTGGTGTCCTAACTTCAGAGTTATGCTCTCTTTCTGGCCCAATGACTATTTAAGTATTTATCCACTGTGGAACAGTCCTGAGGGCATCACCCTGGCAGGTGAGAGACCCGGGTTCCTGGCTCCAATCACTCTATTAATCCACAGTGGAACCGCTTCAACAGGAGAGGCTGAAGGAGCCCCACATCACAACATCCCATAGCTCAGTGGTTAGAAAGTCCCCTGAGAGGGGGAAGACTGCCTGCTTAAATCCTTTCTTCCCCTCTACAGGAGAGAAAAGGTGTGTGTGCTAACCACTAGGCTAAAAGTTGTAAAGTGGGCATGTTCTCTTTCGGCCATTTTGTGGCACGAGGCAGGTGTGTAACTCATTCCCCTAAGAACCACCTTAGATGCCTAAGCTCCTTTGCGCTTTGTGGCTCTCTGCAGGCTGGACATAGTCACCCATCTCCTGAGAGGGGCTGGGCTTAGCATACACTCATCTAGTCAGCATACACTCATTGGCTAGCTTAGGCAACTCCTGGCTTTCGTTGATCTCATTCTTAAGCACTTCTCTCTCCCCATTTATTGTGTTGGCACCTGATTTGGCTTTGTGGATTGCAGTGTCATTCCTGTGATTTTTCTAGTTGCCTAAAAGTTAGGCACCATGACACTCAATGTTGCAATCCCAACGTCCCTTTGTTGATCCCACCCTAAGCACCTAACTGAGATAACTTAGCACCTATCAATGGATGGCTCCTTCCCATACTACTAATGAGGGCAGGCAGGTGAGCATTTTGAGATCCAGTATATATCAATTTGATCTGCTTGTCATTTCACTCTTCCATTTTTTCTTTCTTCTCTATTTTCATTTTCTTCTTCTATCTATCTATCTATCTATCTATCTATCTATCTATCTATCTATCTATCTATCTATCATATGCAAGATTTAGATTGTATTAAATGTTAATCAATTGCCAAGACCTGGGGGGATTTAGTTTGGGTCTTTTCCCCCACTCAAATAATTATTTATATGTGCTATCATAAGTTGGAGATCCTTGTGCATCTGAAACTCAGTAAAAATATATTAGAAAAAAAAAGATTTAAGACCAAATTCTGGTCTCATTTACACTAGAGAATTCAGTGAAGTTCTTCTGGATTTAAACCTGTGTAAGTGAAAGCAGAATTTGGCTATAGTATGTGTTCTGTCAATGAAAGAAGACCATAGTCACCTTTGGGACAATGGTCAATTATAAAACCATTAGGCTGCTTTTCCTGTGCAGGTGGTGCAGTGTCATATCAAGTGTTTAGTCTCATCAAACATCTGACTCGCTGGATGTGCAAATTTCCCAGTCTCTCTGTATTATTTTGCAATGAGGGAGGAGAAATTACAAGTTTAAAATTAGAAAATGACCTGAGCCACAAAGTTCAAATCCAGATTGGAATTTTCAGTGTTCAGGGGTATTTTGTTCTGGGGTTTTGGTTCAGGCCCATGCATAGCTAAAATGGAACAGAAGTGAATTGGTAGAGTTGTGTTTGGTTTCTGCTCGGCACCAGTCAGGATCTGCATATTAAATATTCACCAGTGTAAAAAGAAGTTGGACGTTTCTCCATAAATGCATGCAATATTCCAAAGAACAGCAGGAATAGCATTTACAGTATCCTCCTGACCTGTAATTCACCTCATCATTTTTCAGTACATAAACTACGGCACATCTTAGATGTGACATACCATAACTTGATGCAAGCCAGTGCAACCACACACCAGGTTCATTTAAACAAATACCTCCTCCTCATTTAACAAATGGGTAGAACTGCTTGCCATCAAAGCTGGCTAAATTTCCTGTACTTCCAGTGGGCACCTGATGCTTGCTGCTACAATGTCTCAGTGACAGTGGCAAAATCTGCAATCTTGTGCAACAATATAAGAAATAATAAAATGTTTAAATTGTACTAAGTGCAATTGTCCTTAAGTGTGGTTATTGTTCATTTTTACCCTGTCAACACTAGTCATAGTTTGATAAAGCCGATACAGTAAAACCCAATCTAGGGATTGTTTTAATATGGCGGGCTATTTTAGATTAAAAGTAGCTTTCTCAAGCTCTGATCCTTGTTGGAGATAGGAGTGTTGCTTTCATGTTGACTGTGGTAGAAGGCACCAGAGATTCCACAGGCAAAGTGACTACAACCCTCTTGGTTGACAAACCAGGGACCTTAGCTTAACTGGCTCTGTGGGTCTGTAACACCTTATACCCTTTGTGGATCATCACAGAGGGAACCTGTAATACACCCTCCCCATTGGGTTATGCTTGTAGAAACACAAATTCTGTCCTTCTCTAAGGAGCCTAGCTTGGTGGAGTAGAGTTTGATAGCTGATAACAATTATCTTATCGAAGCTTTGCCAAAATACAGACATCAGTTACAGATCCATAACTATTATTATTATTATTTATCATTGGAAGAAATTTAGGGAGCCAGAAAATGACACCAGAATAGGAGACAAGAAGGTGTGCTGATGTGAAGCAATTTTGCTGAGCATGCCTGATTAGAATGTAAATGATTGTCGCAACTCAGCTGTGGAATCTGAGCTGTGTACTGCCGTCCTTACTCAGGCCAACCTTCCACTGGGGTGCCAATGGCAGTTTTGTGTTCTGCAGGGTCAGACTCACTGTGTTATTCTTTATATAATCCAAAGGACAAAATGCTTTGCATTTATCTTCTGTATCCTTGTCTACTCTGGCAATTTACAGCGCTGCAACTTTCTGGCTCAGGGGTGTGAAAAAACACTCCCCTGAGCACAGCAAATTTCAGCGCTGTAAAGCGCCAGTGTAAACAGTGCACCAGCGCTGGGAGCCGCGCTCCCAGTGCTGGGAGCTATGCCCCTCCTAGAGCACCGTGACCACACAAGCCATATTAAAGCGCTGCTGTGGCAGTACTTTAGTATTGCCAGTTAGATCTTGTATTTCTGTGTAGGGTAGGAAGATTAATTTTAACTTAATTTTATATGTTGCAATAATTTAGATAAATTACCTCTATGACATACACAACAGAATACTGTAGGCCAGATTTTTCCCCTGCCTAGCAGCCACTTTGCATCAAACTGCTTGTACAAAATGACCCTAATGCTGTTGTAGACAGTCCCATTGTATCCAGATCCTCTGGTGGTGTAGAGCTGGAGTACAAGTTATTACATCACCCCCAGCAGCAAGCTTAAGAGGCATGAGCTGCTGTGACCTTGGCATTCCCTGGCTGATACATCTCCAGCTTGGGGATGCTGGCAACTGGTACAAAGGATCAGGCTGATCTTACTACTAATGATGGAGTGTTGGCCTGGCACCCAGCCAGCCCGGAGATGGGGAGCATAACGGTGGACTGAAGCTCCTTTTGCAATCCCCTCCTGAGATGTGGCATGTAATTCTTGACAGCAGCTGAGGATCCAGATTTGTCTGTTTTACCAGTAGATTAGTAAATAAAAATAAAATTACTAAACATTTAAATTGTAAGTTCTTTGGACCAGGGGCCATCTTTTCTTGTTCTGTGTTTGTCCACAATGGGGTCAGTCCATGACGGGGGCTCATAGGCATTACCACAATACAAATAAATAAATACATACATAAATATTGTTAGTGATAATCATTAATAACAAGGAAGTAAGACTTAAGTCTCCTTTAATTCACCCTGTTGTGCCTATGCGTTGTAGGAATTCCATGTCCAGATACTACAGTGCTTAGCATTAAAGGCATCTCAGTCAAGTGTGTGTTTTTATATAGTACATGTGCTGAAATATCTAAGTATAGCAGGGTTAATTAAGGTCAAAGTTTGTACTTCTAGGTTTAGCCCAGAGTCTTACTGTTATTTTAATGTTTTTTTTCTTTCTTTTTGAACATTATATCCAAAATAAAACAAAAACAACTCCTATTGACATTGAACCACTTCCAAAATCCAGGATTATGAGACATAGACATTAAAAACAAAACCCTGCTATTGACACAGTATCTTGCCTGAAGCTTCTTTGGATCTGGTATGTTGGTGGAGCCATTACAACTCATATATTTTACAAGAAAGTTCCTCTGACTTTATCATCAGGTCCTCCAGATGTGATACCATGTCAGTAGAGAGTTGCGATATTGCATGAATGTAACACATCACTGAATTTTTTCACAATGTAGCTGAAAATATCACAAGAAATGGCTTAGGATGATGGTATGTGAGTGCATACAGATTGTGGTCAACAGATTGTGGGCCATAGTCAACCTGTGAACTCTTTGCCAGAGGATGTTGAAGGCCAAGACTATAACAGGCTTCAAAAAAGAACTAGATAAATTCATGGAGGATAGGTCCATCAATGGCTATTAGCCAGGATGGGCAGGGATGGTGTCACTAGCTTCTGTTTGCCAGAAGCTGGGAATGGGTGACAGGGGATGGATCACTTGATGATTACCTGTTCTGTTCATTCTCTCTGGGGCACCTGGCATTGGCCACTGTTGGAAGACAGGATACTGGGCTAGATGGACCTTTAGTCTGACCTAGTATGGCCATTCTGATGTTTGTATGGTTTTTATTTAAAAGTAGTGAAAGGCTGCAGTCAACGCTAAGAACTAAGGGACATAGTCTGCATTTCTTTTGTTGTTGCCACTGGTTGTTCCTTTTATGCACTGAGAGTAAAATATGCCTTTAAGTGCTTAAAATATGTCTTTAAGTGCTTGCAAAGCCCTGGAATGTGTGGTTTATAACGGTATTAGGAACTGACCCATAATTACAGCAGTGCTACTAGGCACGGCACTAGTAATTTATTTTGTAAGCTCTTGAAATGCTGACTATTACATTCTTTCTTACAGTCTGATTCTGGGTAGGTAATAGCAGGCAGAACAGAGCCCTTTTTCCAGGATTTCTAACAAGGATCTGTTATGCATAAAGTCAGTCTGTATCTGACACAGTCGTCTCATTCTCCATCACTCTTTCATGAACCCCAGCACTGATACCAGCATACCCAGCAGGATTGTGTAATGCCCTAGAATTTTGGCATCCTTCTCTCAGTCTATTCCAAACCAAAGTTTGTATTTGATGGTTTCTGGTCTTAGTCTCTGATTGATAGGAGTATCTCTGCTTATCAGCTAGACTGCCAGCAAATACTATCAGCTGGATTCTCTGGTCCACTAAGACCACTTCATTCTGCAAAAGCAGTGCAAAGTGGCTTTGAGCTGGCTAGAGATAGCCAGTAGACATTTTCCTTGTACAGAGAAACTCTTTCCTGGTGGAAAGCTGGCAGAGATGGTCCTGTAGCCTCCTGTGCCTGCCACCTTCCTATGAATCAAGGAGCCACAACCAGTGGCCCCCCTCTCTCCATGCCATCTGAGCAGAGCTCTGACAGAGTGGAGAATCAAGGCCATGATCTTTGTCTTTGCAGTACATTTGAGGGACTTGCTCAGCCACGTCTTGTGAAAGGAGCAGAAATACTTCTTATTTATGTGGAGAGGGCTAGCATGAGTTCTGAGCATGATTTTAGTCCCATGTAAGCCCTCAATGTCGGATTTAAAAGGGACATAGGTCGTACAAAGAGGTTTTTATTGACTGTCTGCAGAGGGATGAATTTCACTCTACACGAATAAATCCGTGACTATTTTTGTTGTTGTAGGATTACAGAATTTACAATTCAATTAGAATTTTCCAATTAATTAAACTTGACATTATTATACTAAACACAGTATTCTGAAGACTACTTGGATTTCTTTTATAGATAATACAATGTAAAACAAAACTAACATAAAATTAATGAAAATTAGATGTTAAGAAGTGACTTGTATGATTATAATTGCATAATACATTAACAATTACTCAAATGAGATGACTTTTGGTAATTAACTGTGTGAAAGAAAGAAAGAAAGAAAGAAAGAAAGAAAGAAAGAAAGAAAGAAAGAAAGAAAGAAAGAAAGAAAGAAAGAAAGAAAGAAAGAAAGAAAGAAAGAAAGAACTATCTGTTTTAGGAAGCAGCCCATTTACAAACTGCTATTTTCCTTGCAGATGCTGACCAAGTTAAGATACAAACTGAACAATGACTATCCAAAATAACTGCATTGTGGGCGAATGTGGTTAACATGCAGTTGGATATAAAAATCAAATATGACCATGGAGAAACTTCTCCTTTTGGCCACAGATGCACTGATGACATATTCAGAGCTGGAATCTTTCAGAATTAGTACATTAAATAGTGTTACTGTGGTGGAAAATGCAGCTGACAAGGCATCCTCGTGGCTAGTGGCATCATCTGGGAGTCTTGGGTTCAGGAGTAACACCACAACACTCAATCTCTAGGCCACATATTGGAAGAGATGAGTACTAGCTGGATCAGCTACTATAGCATCTCTCACCAGCTTCCTCAACATGTTGGCTGATTCATAAAATGGTATTTATCCAAACAAAAGGGGTTGTTTTTAGATGATTTTCTTACTGACTACACTAGCAGCACTCTGCTTGTATAGTTCTACTGGTATGCTATATCAAAAAAGGGCTTCTAGTGTGGATGCAGCTTATATCAGCAAAGCTGTACTTTATTCCACTCCCTGCCCCAAACAAAACAAGTTATACTGATAAAGTGCAATTGTACTGGTATAATTGAATCTACCCTAGGGGCTTTTGTTGGCACATCTCTGTCTGACAGGGATCACATCTCTTCACACTCTTGACCAACATAGCTATGTTGGCAGAAATCTGTAGTGTAGACCTGGCCTAAGGAGACCAAGCTTAGTTACTAGTAAGTATTAATTATGCTATATTTAATATATAAATTAAATTATATGAATCATTACGAATTATGTTAAAAATACATGGCTTGTTAATTATAGTTACTTATTATGTACGGTTCAAAAGTCATGTTTCAGTAGGCTGAAAGCAGCAACTGGCAAAAGAAAGTGTACATGCAAGTGGTTAGAACAGGGAAATAAGAGTCAGGAGTCTAGAATTCTATCCTTAATTTTGCTATTGACTTGCTTTATAGCATTGGGAAGTAACCATTTCTCTGTGACACACTTCCCAGGGAATAAAAAGGGATAATCAGTTGCCATTCAAGTTTTTGGAAGGGCTCACAAAATGGGTTTCTGAGGCCTCACAACTTCTAGGATAGCCCCACTCCAGCTTAGCCTATTTATAAATAAAAAAGAAGGGGAAGAATGATCACAAAGCCCTGTGTGCTTATCAACACCACAGTAGGATACATGCAAACAGTTTGTGTGAATGTGACAAGAGAAATTTAAATTAATAATCTGCTATACATTTTTAAAATCTTGCTTTTAGTGGTTTGTCTTTCTCCCTCGGTCAAGAAGTAGATAGATGTTTTAAAATCTGCTATGCACGCACATAGAATATAATGTTCTTGTGGAAAACAGTAAAGGAAAAGAAAATGTCTTATAATTTTTTTGATCTGTTATTTTCTGCTACCTTTCCCTAAAATGGTCCAACCTCCTGAATGGAAGGCCCAGCAGGTTTCAAACCCAGGTCCATAGAGCGGTCACCAGTCACTTCTGTGGTGCTACCCAGCAGCAGCTGTAAGTAGCTCACCCTCCACTTCCCATAACCCGCTATGGACACAGACCATAGGAAGTCCCGCCTCAAGGGGTCTGTCAGGCAGCAGCCTCATGGTGCCTGATTGGCTTCCTGCCCTACATAAACCCAAGCCGTGTTCCAAGCAGTGTCCAGGTCATAGTAGGGATCTTCTGTAACTGTTATTACCATTCTACCTCTTGAACTCCTGGTTTTGACCTTGGGGGGTAACTTTCCTCACCTTTCCTGAGTGGAAGTAAATGCACCACAGTGGCAATTATCAAATATGTTTCTTTGGTTGATATTAAAACTCTAAAGTTAACTGACAGAGCAGTAGAGGAAAGTCTCACTTTTTTCATTGGCAAAATTAGCATTTTTTAGTTAAATGTCATCAGAATTCAAATGTTTAGTGGTAAGGAACTATATATTCTGAAATATAGTACAGTCCTAATTATCCTAGTTGTATGTTGGGAGAAATATTATGCAGTGGAACTAGGGAGTGCAGCCAGCCTCAGAATCCCTGTCCAAAAGCACTCTGTGGTTGCATCTACCCTAGAAATTTTCTTACCCATTATTGCCAATGGGTAGTGCTCAATTAGTGCGGACTCCATATTGTCTAACTCTGATCTGAGCCTCCAAGCCATATATGTGGCCATATGTATTTCCCCATTTCACATTCTGTATCCTTCCTCCTCCTTTTAGTGGCTGTTTGGAGTGTGTCTGTCTAATTGTGGTGGGTTATCCCTTGGTTGTGAACTGTCCTATGGAAGACCCTTAATCTGTCTTAATAGCTTTTACCCTGTCCTTCATGGATCTCTTTTTGAATCTGACCCTAATGGAGTGTAAAGTGTAGGATGCGGTTAAAAGCTTTCTGGGCAGCTTTACTGAATATTTTAAACGTATGCTTTTCACCCATGCATACAGGAAGGTGATCATGAGCTGCAGGTGTACCTTTCATCATCATATTGCCATTTTCTAAAGACTCAACACTTGGTTGTGGTTGTTGCTGTTTGCCAGTGTGTTCAATTTCCAATGCACTTTGAACACTTCAGTATACTCTGCGGCAGCAAAACGCTTTCTTTTTCACGTGCTTTTGTGCTTCTTTTCTCAATGTTTTAAAATTCAAGTGCGTGTAATGAACAGAGAGGACAACCAGGGCCTTGGAGATTTTCAGCTTATTCTAGAGAACAAGCACTTGCTCTTGCTCTCTTTCTAACATATACACATAAAGGATTACAAACAAATAGCAGGTCATAGGTGCCCTTGTTTATCCTTTATTTATCATCTTCTACTCATCTTTTTAAAAGCAAATAAAGTTTCTCTGCAGGCTGGAACATGACACATGTACAGATGATTTTTTTTTATCTAAGTCCTGCCCTAGTTTTAAGGCTGCACGTCTCTCCTTGAGGTGAAAATCCCATATGATAAACGTTTCATGAATTGGGCTTTCAGGATTATAACTGAGAAAAAATAGTGACTTATAAAGGTGTTCTTTCATGCATAAGGAGAGAGGTTTATCCAGCTTGATCCTATTATGGACTCTGTTAGCACAGCTTATAACGTTACCATGGCAATGCTCTCTAATACTGCTGTATTAAAGGTCTGTCACCATTTCTTAAAAATGCATCTTTTTAAACAACCCCCATACATCCTGCCCTCTACTCTCTCCACTCAAAAATAAGATCATATATATACTTACTTTGAACAATTCCCCTTGACTAAACCAGGCACATAGATATTTATAACTGTTGTTGTGTGAGTATGTAGGCTGCATTATGCACACTGGAAATAGACAAAAGGATTAAAGACATCTAAAAGAGAAAATAGAATGACATTGATCTTAGGCCATGGTATAAAAATGACAACTTCATGGACAGAATAAGTGTCTGTTTCTATCGTGTATCTTTATTTTTGTTTTGCCACATCACACCCTGCCTCAAACCAAAGGAAGGAATAAGACTGTAGGCTTAAATTTCATACTCTACAATAAACTTATTTTTAAAAACTCTTCTGGTAGGATTGATGGTTTGGATCCCAGAGGGAAAAGGATTAAATCACAATCTAAATTAATCCTTACAATGCTTGGATGTATTTTACTTGTAATTGTTGACACAGTTGAAATTAATTTCCAGCACTTTATTTTAAACAGTGGGACCATTTTCAATATCCAGATTAGAGAATTACATTGATAAGAAACCTTTCTGCATCAGAAATGTTGGGCTCTCTCTGGTCCCTCCCAGTGACTCTGAACTCTAAGGGCTAGATACTCTCCATGAGATCTAAGTTGACTTGCAATATAGAAATGTCTCTTTCCAAGGGTGAAATCCTGGTCCCTTTGAAGTCAATGACAATACGCCATTGACTTCAAGAAGGCCAGGATTTCACCCCAGCTGACTTCATGTTGCAGACAGGGTCTTACAAAGTTTTCATAACTCCACTTCGAGGCCGATGGATCTCCAGAAGAAAGCGTAATCTGGCTGAAAAGGAACATTTTAGTATAGCTGATCAACCCTCTTCAACAACATCCACAGATAAGGCATTAAGTAATTGGCTACATATGTATTTTATTTACCAGTGTTAAGACAACAAAGCAAACAACAATCAAGGACAGAAAGTTAATGACAAGCACTCCCTGGAGGTTAAGTTTTACAAGAATTAGATGGCAAGTTTCAAAAGATATAATAACTCTCCTATGCATCTTACATATAGGGAGAAGAACCCATGTTCCTCTAGGAAGTCACTAGTATCCAAACATTGAACTCTCAGCATGAAGACACTTAGGAACAGGTGTCCAGGGATTGGGGTAGCAGCCACGAGCCCCCCAAATTAGGAAACCACAAAAGTCAATTAATGTCCCCTTTGCCTCCCCACCTTTTAGACCTATGCCAAATGCAGCTCAGACAGCATGGAGGATCTGTGCTTTAATTTTTAAAATATACCAAATACATGTGCTCATATTTACAAATATGTAATACACATGCAAACAACTGTGCACATTTTGAAAGTTGACTAAAGATTTGACATTTTACTTAGCATTACCTAGTACATATTCCCAGGTGTGGGGCGAAGCCTTGTAAACACACAGTGTTTCAAACAAAGATCAATGACATTAAAACATTTAAAAAATGCTAGATTAATTCAAACCAAACTTTGAAAGCCTGGAAATTCAAGGTTAAGGTTAAAGTTTAAAACCAACCGTCTGAAAGTCAGGCATTTTCCTGAGCCTAAAGAAAACATTTTTGTTATCTAGTTTCCATGTATTCTTTTCAGCTGCTTATCTGACATTTTTAATAGCTTATAACATACAGATATCTAAATGTAACTTCCTAACAAGCACATACAAGCCATGTTCCAACCTCCCCTCCAAACACACTAGATCCCCATTCTAATCATCTGATTCCATGAAGACAGATCAAGATCTGAAATAATTGCAGTGAAGAGACATAAAATCAAAAGTCAAGATTGAAATCAATAAGAATTCTGGACACTCAGCTCCTCACAGGAGGCACTCCGTGTTCTGCAGGCGGCTAGAGCTAGCCTTATAAGTCTTGTGGAGCTTATAAGAAAACTTTTTTTTTTAAATCTGTACTCTGGCTGCAAGTAGTTCATTGTACTGATTATCAAAATCCTGCTTATGATCTAGCTCATTCTCATATTGCCAGTTTGCTTGTTCCTAATGTCCTCTCATGAACATTAAGATCCTCTGATTAGGATCATTAAGATTAAACTCCTTTTGCTCTTGAGCTTTTGCAGGTATTGGAAAATCACTTATCCTATTAATGGAAAACTTGAAAAAATATCACTTGAATTTTATATCAGCAGTGCACTTGATAATTAAAATTGAATAACCAATTTATCAAGTTTTCAATTCTTTGTTAGATTTTCTTTCGTTTTAATGGTCAAAATGTATAAACTCGTTACTTTGTTTATATGTGTCTAATTTGGGTGTGGGGGCATTGGAGAGAATAAAAAGAACAAAAAATAACCAATAAGAGAAGATGGTGTCTTAAAACCTCTGTCAGAGATACTTCACATAAAACCTAAAATTAGGAGCAAGCTCACTACGGAGCGAAAAAGCACTAATGAGAGAGAAATAATAATATTTGAGGCCTGTACCTGGCCTGGGTCACAATCACTCCATAATTGAATTATAACCCCTCTAAGTCAATGAGGCATTGAAAACACATCCCAGCAGCTCAAGGAAAGTTAGAATAGTGCCCAGATAACAGTAGTCTGATCCTGCAAGCAAACATAGATTTTAGTCAACAGGATAGATTAGAGTAATTAAATGGTCATTCATGTTCCATATAAACATCAAACCATCATCTATATGTTGCTCATCCCAGACAATGGAGGTAAGAGGAATGTGACAGGTGTGCATCACAGCTTGTCTCCATAGTTTGAAGTACCTTTACTGCTACTTCAATTAGAACTCCACCGCTTTGACCAATCATCTTTGATTTCGCTCACGGGCTTCCTGTCCTTAAATGCGTCATGTTCAGATTTCTTGTCTGCACATTTGATGCCCTGCTTAATTTCAGCAGACATACATGTAGCAATCAGTTCTTCCTATTCTCTCTTCACACCATACATCATAGCAGCCCTCACTATTTACTTTCCCTTCCTCTACTTTTCCACTCTCAGCTTTGTGTCCTCTTCTCTGTTAGGTGCTGAGCACCTGCAACTCCCATGATTTCCTTTGATGGGATGGCTTCAAAGGGGGATGTAGGAGGCCAGTAACTATTAAATGCAGGCCTCAACTACCCTTGCTCTTCTCCATAAACCCACTTTTCCCACAAATCCTTTCTTTCCTAATCTCCGCACACTTCTTTCCCAGGCTTGAACTGTTGCCCATGTTTGATTTTTGTTACCATTATCCTTATTTTAAGGCAACTATTCTCAATTTATCAAAATATTTGCAAACTTGGACCTTCAGATGTTTCACTGCTACTAGTTACCTAAATAACAACAACTGCCAAAAATGCCCGCTTTCATCTATGACTAGCCAGGAGACTCTGCCCTTCTTGACAAAGGCAGACTTCATCATGATGATCGATGTATATGTGACCTCCAGGCTTGATTATTGCCATGTGCTGTATCTAGTGGTGAATGTGATAATCTAGAATAGGGTTGGGCAAACTTTTTGGCCTGAGGGCCGCATTGGGTTTTGGAAATTGTATGGAGGGTCGGTTAGGGGAAGGGGTCGTGGCCCGGCCTCCACCCCCATCTGCCCCCCCGGGACTCCTGCCTCATCCAACCACCCCTTCTCCTTGTACCCTGACTGCCCCGGGAACCCCTGCCCCTTACTTCCCCTCACCATCCCATCCACCACCACCCCCTCATTCCTAACTGCCTCCCCTGGGACCCCTGCCCCATCCAACCTCCCTGTTTGTTTTCGCTGATTCATAGTTCCACATTTGTGGATTTGGATAGGTGCTGCTTTGTTCTTTTATAAGTTAATTTTATTTATTTTGAAAAGCCTTGTCTTTTTGATGGGCGGGGGGATGCAGGGTGAAAGCACACATAGCATATTTACTCTTTCCTCCTTGATCCTGCGGAAGGCCATATTTTTCTATCACTAGCACTTGCTGGCCTCCTCTTGACCTATGCCTGTTGCACATCTCTTCTTACCTGAGATTGTAAAATCTGTCTAATAAGGAGACAAACATCAAGTTCAGCTTCCTGGGTTGTCCACTGCATCCTCATGAAGCACCTAATCCAGTTCTGTTCTGTTCTATTTAGGTTTTATGTTCTGCACCGTACACCATACACCACAGTAAGAGAGTTATGCTTCTGACTGCAGTGGGAGTAGGAGCAGAGCTTTCATTTTCTTTGCTGCATTATAGAGAACAATATCTTGTTCCTCAATCTTGCCCCCAGGCTCTACCCTGCCTGCTGATTGTTTAAAAAGAGCACTACAATTTAATGGAAGTTTTATTACAAATAAACTATTTCAACCAGACAAGAGTGCACACTACTCAGTAGCAATAGTTAAATTGCAAAGATAACAACTTTTCCTGTAGCCAGCAGTTCTTTAAATAGCCAGTGTTGCAGATATGAGAGATGTCAAGAAAGACAAAGAATACAGCAGCCTAATACTACAGAGCCAGAGAAAAACACACTCTGAAATTAACTTGTTTTCAATCACCTCCACCCCAGGTAAGACATAGACATATTGAATGAATAAAATTAACAAAGACAATCATGGATTAGTCATGTTAAATTAGTTTGAAGATCCACAAAATAACCTAGTTTATCAACATTCCTGGATATTACATTACAAACTAAAGGTTATTTAGTCTATTATGGGGACTGGAGATATGATTTTCCTGCACTGTTCTCTGATCATATTACTATTGAGAAACTTCTCATACGCAAGTTGATGTTGGGAGGCTTTTTATGAACCTCTGCTGACTGCAGATTTGATAAACAAACTTTTGACTCCAAAGTCTTCCTATTTTTTCCTCACAAAGGATTTTAACATGGGATCTTATTCACTTCAGAAAAATCTTGATAGACCTGATCAGTAAAGGAAGATGAAATCCATCCTCCCGGTTGCAGTGTAGACACACCTTCAAACAAATTAAACTCTTCTTTTTTTCTGCTACAGGCAAACTAGCTCCTTCTTTGGGAAAATGATCTGTGCAGTGAACATGTTTATAGTCTGCTGTTGACAATGTTTGGTGAGCCGTCTATTCTGTTTTAGCATTCTGCAACTGTCAGTCATCAGCTACTGGCCACTTTGGCATACTGAAAGTTTATTGTCATTTTTACTAAAAGTAACATTATTGGTTTTGACATGAAGGGTTTGAGTGCTTTTTTTTTTTTTTTTTTCTAGAAAAGATCACAATGAGGATAATTTGTTGTTACTCTTTAGGAAAACTAAATAAGTATTGTACAAGCTTGTACAAGCTGTCTAATTTTAAGAACTAAGGGAAAAGTTCCCTTACCAGTATGCACTGTGATCCAATTGCTTGTGTTCTTTCCTTCTGCCCAGACTCTCTGTGCTTTGGGATAGGTCTGTGCTGATATTGGGAGGTGTGATTGCAGCAAGTGAGGACATACCTAAGCTAGACCAAAGCTAGCTCAAGTAACAATAGCAGTGAAGCCAAGGTAGCATGGCTGGCTTCACAGGCTAGCCCTGCCCACCCAGGATTCTTGAGTACATACCGAGGCTCCACTGCAACTTTCACTCGAGCTAGCTTAGGTACCTCTACAGGTGGTCCATTCACTCCTCCCGGTTGCAGTGTAGACACACCTTCAAATAAATGTTTGTTACTTCTGTCAGATATTGAAGAACTGTGTGGGATTTCTAAGGCACAGCCTCACCATTCTCAGCTTACATCTTATAAGGACCAAAACAGACAACGGAAAAAAGCATACAAAATTGTTAAGAATTACCCCCCCATGGCGTATACAGTATTCTTGCTTAGTTAGCATTTTGAATGGTTCCTCCTGTAAATATACTATCTCAAAGCCAGTTGGAGAAGAAAAGAAAGGCCAGCCATTCGATCATTCTTTTAGAATCATTTCCCCAGGACTCTCAGCCCCCAATGCTGCCCCTATTGAAGTCAATAACAAAACTTCCCATGATTTTAGTGGTGCGGGACAGGGCCCTATGATTTTAATATCTAACAATTCCTACTGAATTCTAAGCTTCTCTGTTTTCACTACTTATTTATGTATAGTCCCTCTTTTCTTAGTGTAGGGTCATTATGAGGTACTCCAGAAGTCTCACTTTGCCTTTCTCCTAAGTACAAGAGACACAGATAATTACTTCTCAGAGATTCCTTTCAGCTATATTTGCATGTGTTTTTTACCATTATTTAATGATTGTCTAAAATGTCTTGCTTTGAACTAACTCAAGAAATGGATTCTTCTGCCTTCTGTATTCTATGTGGTTCACAGTAGGTGTTAATTTAAAATTTCTTAGAATCCTGTTATTCATTGGCATATCTTCTTAAAAGCCACAGCAGAGGGCTTAATTAGTATATTGACTATAGTTGAAAAATTTCTTGTTATATCACAGGATTTCTTTGATTAAAATTAATTTGTAGCCTCTATTATAAGTTTCAGATTATACTGCTTTTTTCTTAAGGCTCAAATGAAACTAATCACTTACTGTTCATGGTCTTAATCCAATTAAACACATTGTGTGGTCAGGATTTCCTAAAGTGACTCATTCATAACTCTATTGAATTGAAAAGGATATGTGTAAATTGACATTTAACTTAACTCAGAGACTTCTGACTTTTTTATCTGGCATCTTGATTGGGACCACTGAGCATGTGTATACACTCTCGCCACATAAGACAACAGTTCCTCTCTTTTACTCTATCTCTCTTCCTACACAGGACATATGAAAGAATGTAGGTCATACTTACAGGATAGGAGACTGTATTTTGGAAAACCGTGACTCTGAGAAGGACACAAAGGTCAAGCTGGACAACTGACTAAACATGAGCTCCCAGTGCAGTTTGGTAGCTAAGACAGCAAATGTGATCCTCAGATGTTTAAACAGGGAAACATTGAATAGGAGAAGGGAGGTGATATTGCAATATTATTGTACATGGCATTATAGAGACCATTACTGGAATAGTCTGTCCAGTTTTGGTGTATCAACATTTTAAAATAGATGTTGACAAACTGGAAAAGGTTCCGAAAACTACAAGAATAATTTGTGGGAGTGGGGAGCAAGTGAGTCCAGCACGGTGTTCCATTTTCCCTTTGGGAAATATGGTCACCCTAAGTATAGAAGGACTTAAGACAGAGAAATAGCTCAATTTTGTTTAATACATTACAGGGAATAGCTGCACACCCATGCCTCTGGTATAGCTTGCAAGCCCCTTCTACTCCTGTGGGGCCCATCCTGTTGAATAACTTCACAGCATATCTCATTGGTTTGTCCTTGGCCTTTTTGAGTAAGACCAATCTCTGCCTCTAAGTCACCTGCCTCAGTTTAACATCTTCCAGAGTGAGGACAGCCTAAAAGGGATGTAGAGGAGATTACTATCTAGCTTGCCTCCAATGCCCGCCATCCCCCTTTACACCTCCAATGCCATAGAAGTACCTCCAGCATGCAAAAAAAACCTGCAAAAACAAGTCTGGAACATTGCTCCAACCCCACCCTTACCAACACGAAAGCAGATACAGTAGATTGAAATCCAAATGCACCCAGCACATTCCGCACACATAGTCCACCTACCACTTACTGACATTCCCTCAAAAATGGGAAGAGTCTCAGGCCTGGTCTACACTACGAGTTTAGGTCGAATGTAGCAGCGTTAAATCAAATTAAGCCTGGACACATCCACACGACAAAGCCCTTTTTTTCGACTTAAAACCGGTTTCTTTACTCCACCTCCGACGAGGGGATTAGCGCTAAAATCGGCCTTTGCGGGTTGGATTTGGGGTAGTGTGGATGGAATTCGACGTTATTGGCCTCCGGGAGCTATCCCACAGTGCTTCATTGTGACCGCTCCGGACAGCACTCTCAACTCAGATGCACTGACAAGGTAGACAGGAAAAGCCCTGCGAACTTTTGAATTTCATCTCCTGTTTGCCCAGCGGGGAGAGCACAGGTGACCACGCAGAGCTCATCAGCACAGGTAACCATGATGGAGTCCCAGGATCACAAAAGAGCTCCAGCATGGACAGAATGGGAGGTACAGGATCTGCTCGCCATATGGGGAGATGAATCAGTGCTAGCTGAACTCCATAGCAGTAAACGAAATGGCAAAATATTAGAAAAAGTTTCAAAGGACATGAAGGACAGAGGCCATAACAGGGACGCACAGCAGTGCCGCTTGAAAATCAAGGAGCTAAGGCAAGCCTACCACAAAGCCAGAGAGGCAAATGAAAGGTCCGGGGCAGAGCTGCAAACATGCCGCTTCTACACGGAGCTGCATGCCATGCTAGGGGGTGCAGCCACCACTACCCCAACTGTGTGCTTTGACTCCATCAATGGAGAATCACGCAACAGTGAAGCGGGTTCAGCGTACGAGGAAGATGATGATGAAGACAATGAAGATAGCTCACAGCAAGGAAGCGGAGAAACCGGTTTCCCCAACAGCCAGGATATGTTGATCACACTGGACCTGGAACCAGTAACCCCCGAACTCACCCAAGGCGTGCTCCCAGACCCTGAGGGCACACAAGGGACCTCTGGTGAGTGTACCTTTGTAAATATTACACATGGTTTAAAAGCAAGCGTATTTAATGATTAATGATTAATTTGCCCTGGCAATCGCGGCCAGTACAGCTACTGGAAAAGTCTGTTAACGTGTATGGGGATGGAGCGGAAATCCTCCAGGGACATCTCCAGAAAGCTCTCCTTCATGTACTCCCAAAGCCTTTGCAAAAGGTTTCTGGGGAGGGCTGCCTTATCCCGTCCGCCATGGTAGGACACTTTACCACGCCAGGCCAGTAGCACGTAGTCTGGAATCATTGCATAACAAAGCATGGCAGCGTATGGTCCTGGTGTTTGCTGGCATGCAGACAACATCCATTCCTTATCTCTCTCTGTTATCCTCAGGAGAGTGATATCATTCACGGTCACCTGGTTGAAATGGGGTGATTTTATTAAGGGGACATTCAGAGGTGCCCGTTCCTGCTTGGCTGAACAGAAATGTTCCCCGCTGTTAGCCACGCGGTAGGGGGGAGGGGTGAAGTGATCATCCCAGAGAATTGGGGAGGGTAGTTGGGTTTGTGCTGCATGTTAACCCGGAAACCGCAGCCCCTCCTTTTACATTGTAAACCCATTTTAAATGGCCAACCCAACGGTGCTTGGTATGGGAAATGAGGGCGCTACTGTTTGAAACCATTCCCACATGTTAAGAAGGTTAAAAAAGACTGTGGCTTACCATGGCTGCCTGCAAGCCGAAATCTGTTGCCTGGCACTGCGTGAGTGATCTCTCACACCAAACTGGCAGGCCCTCAATATAAGAGGAAAAATGAGACCTTGTAACGAAAGCACATGTGCTGTGTAATGTGAACAGCAAAATTTAACGTGAAAGAGTGTACCCATTGTTCTCTAAAATGTGTCTTTTTTAACCACCTCTCCCTTCTCCTCCACCAGCTGCAAATGTTTCTCCTTCACAGAGGCTAGTAAAGATTAGAAGGAGAAAACGGCGGACTCGGGATGATATGTTATCAGAGCTCCAGATGTCCTCCCACGCTGACAGAGCACAGCAGAATGCGTGGAGGCAGTCAATGTCAGAGTGCAAAAAAGCAGAATATGAATGAGAGGAGAGGTGGCAGGCTGAATCTCGGGCTGAAGAGAGCAAGTGGCGGGCTGAAGAGGATAGGTGGGGTCAGCTTGCTGACAGAAGGCAAGAATCGATGCTCCGGCTGCTGGAGCATCAAACTGATATGCTCCAGCGTATGGTTGAGCTGCAGGAAAGGCAGCAGGAGCAGAGACCGCCGCTACAGCCCCTGTGTAACCAACAGCCCTCCTCCCCAAGTTCCATAGCCTCCTCACCCAGACACCCACGAACGTGGGGGGGGGGGGCCTCCGGCCACCCAGTCACTCCACCCCAGATGATTGCCCGAGCATCAGAAGGCTGGCCTTCAATAAGTGTTAAAGTTTTAAAGTTTTAAACTGCAGTGTGTCCTTTTCCTTCCCTCCTCCCCCACCCCTCCTGGGCTACTTTGGCAGTTATCCCCCTAGTTGTGTGATGAATTAATAAAGAATGCATGAATGTGAAGTAACAATGACTTTATTGCCTCTGCAAGCGGTGCTCGAAGGGGGGAGGGGAGGGTGGTTAGTTTACAGGGAAGTAGAGTGAACCGGGGGGGGGGGGGGAAGGGGGGCGGAGGGTTCATCAAGGAGAAACAAACAGAAGTTTCACACCGTAGCCTGGCCAGTCACAAACTCATTTTCAAAGCTTCTCTGTTGCGCACCACGCCCTGCTGTACTCTTCTAACTGCCCTGGTATCTGGCTGCACGTAATCAGTGGCCAGGTGATTTGCTTCAACCTCCCACCCCACCATAAATGTCTCCCGCTTACTCTCACAGATATTGTGGAGCACACAGCAAGCAGCAATAACAATTGGAATATTGGCTCCGCTGAGGTCTATCCGAGTCAGTAAACTGCGCCAGCGCGCTTTTAAACGTCCAAATGCACATTCCACCACCATTCGGCACTTGCTCAGCCTGTAGTTGAACAGGTCCTGACTACTGTCCAGGCTGCCTGTGTACGGCTTCATGAGCCATGGCATTAAGGGGTAGGCTGGATCCCCAAGGATAACGATAGGCATTTCAACATCCCCAACGGTTATTTTCTGGTCCGGGAAGAAAGTCCCTTCCTCCAGCTTTTGAAACAGACCAGAGTTCCTGAAGACGCGAGCATCATGTACCTTTCCCGGCCATCCCACGTTGATGTTAGTGAAACGTCCCTTGTGATCCACCAGGGCTTGCAGCACCATTGAAAAGTATCCCTTGCGGTTTATGTACTTGGTGGCTTGGTGCTCCGGTGACAAGATAGGGATATGGGTTCCGTCTATCGCCTCACCACAGTTTGGGAATCCCATTGCAGCAAAGCCATCCACTATGACCTGCACGTTTCCCAGAGTCACTATCCTTGATATCAGCAGGTCTTTGATTGCGTTGGCTACTTGGATCACAGCAGCCCCCACAGTAGATTTGCCCACTCCAAATTGATTCCCGACTGACCGGTAGCTGTCTGGCGTTGCAAGCTTCCACAGGGCTCTCGCCACTCGCTTCTCAACTGTGAGGGCTGCTCTCATCCTGGTATTTTGGTGCTTCATGGCAGGGGAAAGCAAGTCACAAAGTTCCATGAAAGTGCACTTACGCATGCAAAAGTTTCACAGCCACTGGGAATCATCCCACACTTGCAACACGATGTGGTCCCACCAGTCTGTGCTTGTTTCCCAGGCCCAGAATCGGCGTTCCACAGCATGAACCTGCCCCAGTAACACCATGATTTGCACATTGCTGGGGTCTGTACTTTGTGAGAGGTCTATGTCCATGTCAATTTCCTCATCACTCTCGTCGCCACGCTGCAATCACTGCAATCGCCTCCTCGCCTGGTTTTGCTTTGGCATGTTCTGGCTCTGCATATACTCCATGACAATGCGCGTGGTGTTCATAGTGCTCATAATTGCCGCGTGATCTGAGCGGGCTCCATGAACCCAGTGCTATGGCGTCTGGGCTGAGAAAAGGCGTGAAACTATTGTCTGACGGAGGGAGGGAGGGGCGAGTGACGACATGGCTTACAGGTACAGGGAATTAAAATCAACAAAGGTGGCTGTGCATCAGGGAGAAACAAAAACAACTGTCACACAGAATGGCCCCTCCAAAGATTGAACTCAAACCCCTGGGTTTAGCAGGCCATTGATTTCACGGAGGGAGGGGGAAGCAAATGAATACAGAACAAATCTGGTCCATCTATTTTTTACATCTTAAGCTGGCAGCAGACGGTGCAGCATGACTGATAGCCATCGGCATCTTCTGGGTACTTGGCAGAAGATGCTGTACTACGACTGTTAGCCATCATCGTCAAGACAGTTCAATAGGACTGCCGGCAGGACTGAGTCTCCAGGAGACAAAACATGTCTGCTCAGGAGCCTCTGATCGAACTCACTGAGGAATATGACGATGACGGATATCAATCATAATACACCATCTACTGCCAAAAGGCAAGGAGCTGCTGCTGTATAGCAATGCAGCCCCACGTCTGCCAGCACCCAGATAGCCGATGATGGCTACCAGTCATACTGCACCGTCTACTACCAAAAGGCAATTAGCTGCTGCTGTGTAGCAATGCAGTACCACGTCTGCCGGCACCCAGATGACATATGGTGACGGTGAACTGAACTGAGCTGAGCGGGCTCCATGCATGCCATGGTATGTTGTCTGCACAGGTAACCCAGTTAAAGAGGCGTGAATCGATTGTCTGCTGTTGCTCTGACGGAGGGGGAGAGGCCTGACGACATGTACCCAGAACCCCCCATGACACTGTTTTTGCATCATCAGGCATTGGGATCTCAACCCAGAATTCCAATGGGTGGCGGAGACTGCAGGAACTGTGGGATAGCTACCCACAGTGCAACGCTCCGGAAGTCGACGCTAACCTTGGTACTGTGGACACAGTCCGCCGACTTAATGCACTTAGAGCATTTTATGTGGGGACACACACAATCGACAGTATAAAACCGATTTCTATAAAACCGGCTTCTATAAATTCAACCTAATTTCATAGTGTAGACATACCCTTAGGGAGGTGAGGTCACACATGCATACTAAAAATAGTATCATGAGTTGTCTGGGATATGAATTTGTTTTTATTCCCCCTGCATATAACTCCCACAACACCTGCAACAGACAGACTATTAAGAACAGTGCCTCTGTGTACTGCTGACAGGCTGGCCAACTTGAGGGGGAGAAAAAGGAGGACTTGGGATGAGATATTTGCAGAACTCCAGGCAGTCACAGAGGAAAACCAGACTGGCTAAGAGGTGGAGGCTATACATGAGGACCCAGAGGGAAAAAGAAATGCAGATCTCCCAGGAGACTCTCACAATGGCCAAAGACAATGTCGAAGTGACAAGGGAAAGTGTTGCTGTGATCAAGGGCAGCATCACCATGCTGATGAACAAGGAGAACATGGAAAAAGACAGAGATGCAAAGGCAAATCATGGACGCTAACCTGAGCCAGAATGCCCTCCTGGAAAACATGCTTCTGCTAGGCCAGCAGGCCATGCAACCCTTTAATATGGGACCTAGCCATATCTTTCAGCTCCTGGACAATGCTGGCTGCTGGGACCAGCAGCAACTTCTAACCTCTGCATCTCCACTTCAGTGCTCCCAGCAACTCCCATTCACCTCTCAGATCCAACCTCTGGGCAATGAGAACACTTGCACCTCAGAGTCCAGCTCTTTTTTGAGCCTTGCAACATCCCTGAGAATTTTAACCAAGACACTCGACCCCAGAATCCATGTACTCTCCCCATGACCGAGGTCATGCGTACAAGAAGAGTTAATGGCAAGGTGTATACTCACTTTTAAGTTTATATACCCCCACTAAAAAGTTGTATTTGAAATATTCTTACTGTTGCACTTCAAGTTTTGTTTGCACTGTTGCAGTAATGAAAGGTTTGTGTATATTTGGTTACTTAACAAGATTGGTTAGTTAAATGTATTTTCATATACAAAGATTATTTTTCCATTGGTTTCATTCAAACTTTATTGTTGGTTTTTATTGTTTGTTCACAATAAAACTATTTACAGTACATCCATTATGAGTATTCATTGCATTTAACAAAAAACTCCTTAAAAATAAAGCTGAAATAATTCATAGGATTTTACAAAAGCACATAGAGCACCTAAAACTTCAACCACCTCACATAATACTCCTGTGCTTGCAATGTCTGTATCCCAACAACCACAATAGTGGTGCAGAGCATTTCTGGGTCAATCCTGGCCAATAGCAATCTGAAAATGGCACAAGCCAGCCCAGAAATTCACAATTCAAGGGGGAGAGATAGCTCAGTGGTTTGACTATTGGCCTGCTAACTCTAGGGTTGTGAGTTCCATCCTTGAGGGGGCCACTTAGGAATGTGGGGCAAAATCAGTACTTGGTCCTGCTAGTGAAGGCAGGGTGCTGGACTCAATGACCTTTCAGGGTCCCTTCCAGCTCTATGAGATAGGTATATCTCCATATTATTATATTCACAGCAAAAACAATCCTGGGATGCATGCTGCTCAGCAGAGAAGCAAAGGACCATGGGATACCTTCAGAGAATGCTATGCCCTCAGTTCACAGCCAACTGTTGCCATGTGTTCACACAATGCAATTTGAAACAGAACGGGTTCAGTGCACACACTATTGGAGCGACTTGCATTCTGAAAGTTACTTGCCAGGTATCAAAAAGTTTTGGATTAAATCTCCCATGCAGACATATGCAAAGTGGTTTTAAATTGAGTAATATATGTAGTCTACTTTATGAAAAATTGAAGGTAGGGAAAATTCAGAATGGGTTTGGAAAACTAAAATCAGGGTTAATTTGGATCTGTCCAGTGTATTTCAAACTCTCAAAGTTAGGAGGTGGAGATGGGACCAATGGCTCTAGTTCTGGCTCACCTGTCTGAAGTAGGGTGACCATCTGTCCTGTTTTTAACGGGACATTCCCATATTTAAGCCCTATTGCAGGTGTCCTGTCTTTTTAAAAAAAAAACGGACAAATTGTCCCATATTTTCTGCTCCCCCTGCTGGCCAGTCAGTGGTTAGTCAGCGCAGCCCCAGTTGTGTCTTGTTTGTGGCTGGCGAGTGAGTGCGGGCAGGCAGTGGCTCGTCAGTGAGAGCACGTGGTGGCCTCAGGCTGGGTGGAGAGGCAGGAAGATGACATGTCAGGTAGAATGAGAGGCAGCCCCGTGTGTGAGGGGCTAGGGGTGTAAGTCACCCTTCGCTATTTGAAACCTTAAGCAGGGGTTCTCAATTTGGGTCTGTGCTTTCAGGGGAGTCACTGGGCGCTGATGCTGAAACCCAGAGCCTGAGCCCGAGCGTCCCCTGTGGGGCTGCAACCCCGATCCCCAGCACTCTCCGCGGGGCTGAAGCTGGAGACGTGAGATTGAAGCCCCGATTCCCGGCACCCACTCCAGAGCTGAAGCCAGAGCCATGGGTGGCTGAAGCCCCAATTCCCAGCACCAGCCGCAGGGCTGAAGCCCGAGCCATGGAGTGGGAGCTGTTAAAACCCTGATTCCCAGCGCCTGCCGCAGGGCTCAAGCCAGAGCCATGGGGCGGGGAAGGGGACTGCAGCCCTGATTCCTAGCACCCGCCGCGGGGCTGACGCCGGAGCCGCAGGGCTGAATGCCTGACCCCTGGTGACCTCCATGAGGCTGAAGGCAGGAACTGCAGGGCTGAATCTTGGATCCCCAGTGCTCTCCATGGGGAAGAAGTATCCCAGGAGCAGCTCCCCACACCTCCTTCTCTCTCTGCCCTCTAGCCAGTTCGGAGGTGGGAAGCTGGAGCCAGGGAGCGCGGGGCAGCTGCTCCTCTAGCTGGTGCCAAGAAGCAAGCAGCCATGGTGCTCCCTCCTCTCCTGCTGGCTGCTCCTCAGCTCCCAGCCCCCTTTTCTCACACAGCTGGTAAGAGCCATAGGAGTGGGGCTGGCAGAGCCCTCAGGGAACAGGGACTGCACCCTGAGCTACCCCCTGCCCACACACAGCCCTTAGCTACCCCCTCACTTCACCTGAGCTACCCCCTGCCCATACACAGCCCCTAGCAACCCCCTGCCTGCACCCTGAGCTACCCCCTGCCTGTACACAGCCCCTAGCTACCCCCTTCCCTGCACCCTGAGCTGTTTTCCAACCTTTTTTTCAACCCCCCCCCCCATCACCTTTGAGTTATAATTTTTGGTTGTGCCTCCCTCCCATCACAACCAAGACATGCTGGGTGGCCTCCTGAGGTGAATCAGGGGGTGAGGGTGGCACTCCCTTCCCGGACCTGCCATGTGGAGCAGGCTTGAGACCTGCTGGCCCCTGCCCCGCAAAATAGAAGTCATACTACGCCTATGCCCAAGGCCGCCTCCCCTGCCCCCGGACACCTGAGGCCCTGCCTTTCCCTGGTGGGCTCTGGAGTTTTTATAGCATGCTGGGGGGGGGGGGAGAGGCGCTACTGCATAGTTCTTATTGATTGCTGTTGAATACGAGCAATTTTACAAGGTGTCCCTTATTCAACATAGGGAAATATGGTCACCCTAGTCTGAAGTAACTCAGGATTTGAGAGTGGAATATTTTCCACCAAGACTTAAAGTTGCATGGCAAAAGTAAAAAAACCCAAACAATCAAACATTTAGTTCCTGATTGCCCCTAAATAACACAAAGGGAGTATTCATCATAGTACTAGTTAAAACATAGCCTTTGTTATTTCAGCAGATGTGGATGTGGTTTCTCTGCAATCACCAGCCCTTACTTAATGTGACACCCCTGACAATACTCTCTGTGGTATCATACTCACCATCAGTCATAGATCACCATCCTGGAGCCTGGAGGCTGACTACAGATATAAAGTACTGTACATTCCTTTATTCACAGCTTGTAAAACTATGTAATTTTTAAAATTTTATAAGCTGTGGGATAGAAGATACAAATATTACCAAATTGAAAAATATTGTTGTTCTAGACTAAAACACTGATATTTTAATCTATTTGAAGGTAACTTTTACTGGGAGTTAAAAACACGGGGCCTGATCCAACGTTCACTGAAGTTAATGGAATGATTCCCATTGATTTCAATGGGGGCTTGCTCAGGCCCCTAGAATCCTATCCTGCAACCCGCTGTCTACCTTCAACTCACGCAGTCTGCTGGGGGAGCAAGATTGGGCTCTTACTTATGTACAGACATAAAAGATACTCTTTGCCCTTATCACGTGTATTACCATGATCAGTCTGTCTCATCAAGTAGGATTAGTAAATTTTCATGTACTATTGAACTGATCTTGGGTTAATCTTTTAAAAAAAAAGTATCCTAGAGCCTGTTTTTCAATGTCTTATGACTGGAGATAAGGTGGTAAATTGGAAAAATTCTACAATTCAGCAAAGCCTTGTATCTGTTCCTATGCTATAAAAATACAGATTGTGTCTTGTAATATTTTTTAAATTGAGTAATAACAGTGCTGTGTAATATAATATATAAATATGGTACATCCTGCAATCTTTATAAAAATTGACCCTTGTATATCAACAGTTATTGCTTGTACAGACATATAGGGCATGATCAGAACTCCTTACACAAGCAAAACTCCCACTGAAGTGTGCAGGAGCAGGTCCATAAGCAGGAATATCAGCTTTATGTGAGATATTATCAAATGTAACACATAAAAATATACTTGGCAGGCTAATAGGCTGCATTTAAATATAGAGTGTATTTATAGCCCCTAAATTACAAAATATGCTGCTTTTCTTTTCCATAGACACCGTGTTCTTCGACCTGGCATGAGTTATATGTGACATTGTGTTCTGAAGCTGACCTGCATTCCTTTTAAAACCATTTAATCACACACAGCTGACCAGCATTCCTTTAAAAAAACCACCTAATCAAATGCATTTCAAATACCCAAAACAGTTATTTAATCTCCATATAAGTACGAGTGTGAAATGTGCAGTGTCCAAATATGCCATTTCCTAAGAGCACTGCAATAGTCAAATGTTTCCAAAATAAAACCCTTCTCTTCCTCTCCCTGAATCACACACTCCTCAGTGCACAGACCGTTTTAGAGTGAATTTGAGCAAAGTACTGTTCCACATACCATGGCCTAAATACAAAAACTAGAATTCACTGTAATCAATGTTCAAGCTTCTTTTCACACATCTTAAAAACATACATTTATTTTTTAAAATTAACACTCTTCCACCTTTGGGCAAGTGTACTGAATGAGCTGTGAAATATATGAGAACGCATTATGTTGCAAGGGAATTATCATGGAACACTACTATACTGCCTTTCATCTCCAGGTCACTGGTGCAAACGTAGATCAGATCAGTAGTTACTATCTGAGGTCTGTTCTATGGAATACATCAAATGGTGGTCTCAGTTCCGTTCCTAATGGGCCAGGAACTGTGATTAGTGACGTCACTGGAAATTTCAGTATGAAGGCCAAGGAGTGAATGAACATGCAGACTGAACCACCGCTCTCAATTCCTAGAGGTGTTCAATCCAGAATGGGGTTTAGTAACATTAGTGGCACAGTGCAGGGAAGCTTGCATTGCTGCTATCTGTGCTATATTTGTTCTGCGGATAACAGTTACCAGTAATGTCAAACCAGGATTTTAAACAAGCATGAAATTCACTTTAATTTACTATGCACATCTTTGGGGCTTTTGCAGTGTTGTCTCATCTGAGACAGAAAACCCAAGTCCTGATTTATGTTTGAAATGTAAAAGCATACAGAAAATCTCTGGGGGGCCAGTGAGAAAGATATAGAGCAGGATAAGTTTAAAAGGCAGGCTGGAAAATGTGTGTGAATAGTGATTAAAAAAAATCCCAGACACTTCTGAGAAAACACTGCCGAAGACATTAAAATTAAACTATGAAAAAGAGGGGAAAATGCATTTAAAGGAACTTTCACTGCAGCCAAACTATCACTTAGAGTATGGGTAGTGTTTTTCTGTTACATCACACTGAAATCACAACGGTTTAGCCTAGTAAGTTACCACTTGAGAATCTTATAACAAACAATTACTATAATGTTTAAGTAGAGTGACCACCTGGCCCATGTTTGACAAATATACTATACATTCGGAAGCAGAGGCACAGCTTGTAACTGCACTAACCCTCAATAACATGAAATAAAATATGGTTTTCTAACAGAGGGAGTTAAAATGAGTTTAATGGAAACGTGTTCCATACATTGCAAGGTTGCCACCAACTCCATCTGTATCTACTGGAAGGAAAGCATGATGTGTGCTTTCCAGGTTTTATACTAAGCCAAAAACCAAGGTTTTATTTTAAACAGATGTGAACGAATTAAACCCAATATTTTCAGGTATTTTTAGTGCAATATGATGCCATGTGATTAATACGTTATACCATGAGATGATGTGTGTTTTCACCTTAAAGATAGCTTTTTAGACATTCATTACAAATTGTGCCTGCTGCTGCCAGCAAATTACAGCTCTGCGCCCTATATTGCTACTTTTAGCACATGTTGGTGTTTTTAAAAGGACCCGCTTCTGGAGTGGCGCGTGGTGTGACAGCAGAACACCCCGAGGGAATTCCGTGAGCAACACAAGGGCACGCGCCTGGCCTTTCCCGTTCTTTCCGTGCTGGAGGGCTCCTGCCAGGCGGCATGGTCCGAAGAAGGCAGGCTTTTCTGCTCAGCCCTCACCCGAGTTGACCCCTCTCAAGGAGCGATCATTGACCCATTTGAGGAGAGGGACATTGAGCCCTAGAACAACAAACACCCCACTAGTTCACCCCGGAAATCTCCCCCCAGCAGCTCGGGCAGGGGCAATTCCCGGAGGGGGGGAGGTGAAGGACACAGCGCCCGGCACCCCCCAGCCCCCGGCTTCGTCCGGTTTCAGCCCCACTCTCCCTAGTGCCCGGGGCAGCGGAGCCGCACGGCCCCTGCGGCGAGGATGGAGTAGGAACGGGGCGCCCCGAGCTGAACCCGGGGTCTCTGTCATGGGGGGTGAGGGAGAAAGTGCAAGAAGCAGGAGCGTGTGCGGGGGGAAGCCAGCGGGAGGCGACTGGCGAGGACGGGGCGGAGCGCGGGCAGCTGCCGGGGCTGCGGGCGGCAGAGGAATGGGTGGGGAGCTCCCGGCACTCAGGCTCGCGGCGGGCAGACTCCAGCGCCTCCGCCCTGCCTGACTCGCCTCCTCCCCGCCCGGCGGCGCCTCGCCCGCTCATCACGTGGCGGCTCTCCCCAGCCCCCCGAATTCCCGGCGTGGGGAATGGCCGCGGCGTGACTGTGACGCAAGCAGCGGGCGGCCGCGTCCCCGAGCTCGCCCGGGCCGCGTTCTGCTGGAGTCCGAGCAGCGGCAGGAGCGGCGCGAACCCCGGCCCGCAGAGCAGCAGCACTTTGGCCGGCAGAGCCCCGGGGTGAGTGAGCGAAAGTTCCCTCGAGCCTGGGCCAGGCAGAGCCCCGGGGGAAGGGGACAGCGCAGGCTGCGGCTCCAAGTTTGCATTGGGGGGGCCCACCTCCCTTCCCTCGCCGCGGCGCACGGAGAGGGGGATTCCGGGCATCGCATCCCTTCTGGCAGCGCAGGCAGGGGACGGCGCTGTTTGTCTCCGGGAGAGCAGCGCCTCGCCGGGCAGGGGTTAGGACAGAGCCGGTGTCTCTATAGTAACGCTGCAGCCAAGGGGTTGTTTTAGCAGGGAGATGGTTGACACACAAGAGGCAGCAGCTTCCACCGCTACCTTATGGGGCATCGATGTTCTTCCCCTCTTGGCTGGCATCCTGTCTAGTATTGCCGCTCATTGTGTCTTCCCTTTAACGAGCCACTTGGTGCAAAACGGGCACGGAATAAAGGCAGCATCACATACAGGGGGAGGTGGAGGGTGGGGTGAAACGAATACACAATAGGATAGTGTGGGAAGTGCCTGCTAACCCCTCTACCCCCGCCCCGAAATCCAGCATTCAGGACTTGGACATCCTCAGCCACCTCTCTTGCTGGGTTACAGTGTGCTTTGGTTTTGCTGCTTGCTGAAATGTGGCTCCTTTGCTTTCCTCTCCTGATGACTTTCATCTGCAGGTGGTAAGTGAGGTAAAGGGTTATTGTGGTTGTTGTCGAAATTCCAGGTTGTGTTTATTTTAAATACAAAACAATGAAAAGGGAGAAGAAAAATTAGGAGGACGTTACTGGCAGCCACACAATTTCCACAGGAAATGCTAGCATTCTTTGCTGAACTCTGCTTGCAGAGAAGAAATAGGTTTCAGAAATAACTATTGTTGACAATTTTCAGTGTTCCTTAAACTAAATCCTGAAATATAATAGTCTATTCCTGTGGCATTTTTGGCTTGCCTGTGAATAACTGTTGAAAAAGGAGTACTCCTGTTGTTTCCCTCTTAAAACAAGCAACAGAGCCCTGTATTTCTTATCAGCATATGATTGACAGGTATCTATCAAGGAAGAAAAGCACCAAGCTCTGTAAAGAAAGAGAATGACAGCAGAAATAAAGAGCCTCTTCTCTCCCCTGTAAAGTGTAGCCAGCCCAGGGTTCTGTTTTCCAAATGAAATTAGGGTTTTATCTGAGGGATTTAATTAGAGCTAAAGCATATACCGGATGTCAGTTCTCCAAAGTGCCACTGTAAAAATAATTTTCTGTGAAATTTGAAGCAAATGCAAATGTATTTGTGTTCTGTTCTGAGCTCAGACATCTCTTGTGGGAAAATGCTTTTAAACACTGAACATGTTCTACTGGTACGTATTGATAGTTAAAAGAAAATGTAAGAAAAGTTTGCTGTTTTTATCCTGTAAGGAAATGTTAGTGGAAACAGCATTTATTTAGTTCTAAGAACAGTAACTATAGGTCTATCTGATAGAAGGACTGCATCTTAGATTACAGTTAAATTAATTCAAGGCTATTCTAATAACATAGGGTTGAAATTTACAAACTGTTTACTCAAGCTGATATCAGTGGGAGTCCTTGCAGGAGTAAAAACACCGTGGATGAGTAAGAGCTGCAGAGTCAGGCTCTTAGCTTATAAATTTGGCTCTGAAACATACTAAGGGTATGTCTATACTTACCTCTGGGTCCGATGGTAAGCAATCGATCCCGGATCGATCCCGGAAGTGCTCGCCGTTGACGCCGGTACGCCTGCTCCGCGAGAGGAGTACGCGGAGTCGACGGGGGAGCCTGCCTGCCGCATGTGGACCTGCGGTAAGTTCGAACTAAGATAGTGAATAACGTAGCTGAAGTTGCATATCTTAGTTCGAAGTGGGGGGGTTAGTGTGGACCAGCCCTAAGGCTTGATTTCAGTGTTGCCAGCTCATGATATTTGATGGTTGACTTAAAGCCTCAGCACATGGAGACAATTGATTGTAAGCTTAATATATATATATATAGAGAGAGAGAGAGTTAGGGCTTTGCAACAGAGGCAGTTAATGCGCACTATAAGGGAACCTTTAGTGCACACCAGCAGGATGTACATAGACCAGTTAATGTGCATCACATTAGTGCACTGTGGAAATCAGAAATCACACCCCTGTAGTGCATATTACCCCGCCATGTAAAAAGCCCTAAGTTTGTTTCTAGCCTTATGGTTGCAAAGAAAAGCTTGGAAATATGATCCCAGTGCACCCTAAAGAGTCCAAAAAACAGAAGGCAAATAAAAACAGCCCACATTTTATTAGTCTTAAAATGTCATGATTTTTAAGCCATGATTTTTTAACATTAGGGTTGGCACTACTGTCTCTTGCTTTCTTTGAAGTCACTGGGAGCAGGATCAGATCCTCCAATTGGAAAATAAAAATAATTCCACTTGGTGCAGTTAGGCATGATTCTGCAAACATGTATTTCTCTGGTCAGTCCAATGGCACGAGGTCTAGTTGCAAACCTTTATAGATCTAAGTCAAGTCAGTAGGACTACTTGAGTAAACAGGCTGAGTACTGAGCAGTATTTAACCCAAAGTATAGAGAAAATTTTTTTTTTCATTATTAGCCTTTTTAGTTAGAAAAATGCCATTTGTAATAGAGCTATACAGACAGGCTACTCCTCTTTGCCAAATCATTAACTCAGTCATAACCCAGCAACTAAAAACCTATTTCAGATCTTTATGAATTGCCATGTAAGTCTTCCCTGCCTCTTTGAGCCAGGGAAAGCAGATGTGCCTTGCAGCATGCCCTGAAGGTTTATAAAGTCTAACTGTTCAGAATGAGGGAATGGTAGAGGGCAAGATCCAAAGCTGAGGGACCCTCACAAAGAATCTCCTGCTAGATGCCTTCTTAAATGAGTGGGTTCCAGCTTGGGCACCCCTGCTGATCTCAGCTGTGGCTTTGTGGCTAGTAAGTTAGATATTAGGTAATGCTCTCATTTGAAATAATTGTACAATAGAGTCTGCTCTTTGATATCAGTGATTCTCCTGTAATGGGGAAAAATTGCAAGAGTATGACCTAGTTTCTTTTGGGCTACATTTTGCCTTTAAGGTAAAGAAAGCTCTGTGTAAGGAGTGGTGTGTAGGTGCACCTCATCAAATGGACCAGTGGGAGGCACTGTGCTTGAGAGAGGCACCTTTTAGTGGGACAGTGCTTGTTCTGGTTCCTTTTGTGTGCTTTGAGGAGAACTAATTTGCAACACACTTTTATGAGATGCAGCATACCCCCTCATGCTTCCAAACAGATCTGGTGAATGTAGTAGAGCGATGGCTCAGTTTGCTGCCCATCTCCCCACTTGCTCCAGAGGAAGAAACATTTTGGGTGATCCACTGAGCATCAGGAGCAGTGATCCAGGAGGCACTAACATGGTACATACAGAGAGGGAAGAACCTTGGTTTTCTCTGTGAGCTAAGCATAATCTAGCCCTTTGATTTTTACTCTGACCTGAAATAGAGGCTTGCTGGCATGCAGTTATTTTAATAAAGTCTTTATAATGAACCAGAGCTACCAACATTTTGCTGTATATAATTCAGAATACTTAAGTATTTAACACAGCATGAAATAATCATTTTCACTGTCAAGATGAAAAATATGTCAAAAAGTATTTGAGAAGTGTTGTATCTTGAATGAAATGTGAAAACAAGTAGACTGACATAGTAAAGGGAGCTTGGAGCCGGCCAGTGGTGGTGTTGGTGTTTTGCCAGATACAAGGTATTTCTTTGTCGAAGGGGTGAGGGATGGTTCACATGCCGAAGAAGTGGGTATTCATCCATGAAAGCTCATGCTCCTATACGTCTGTTAGTCTATAAGGTGCCACAGGACTTTTTGCGGCTTTTATGGAGCAGGTGCATCATTAAAAACACAAGGGAATAATCCTGCAACAACAGGACTGTTGTCACTATTAAAATAGGATACATGCATCAGATACACTATTGATCCTGGTGTCACAGAGGAGTTCTTTGCTGGTGGGGAGAAACAGGCACATAAATATTCTGGTAAACAGCTGTGGAATTTCTATCTGTCTTGTAATTTCATCTTCAAGTATAAAGTTACCAGTGATATACAATATAAAGAAGCTACAGTTACCAAAAATAGCTGATATGCATTTCAACTTTCACAGGTTGGTTAGTACGGAGATCATCCTTTGCTGTGCACAAGTCTTATTCTTGTTTTTTAAAGAACAGTTTAAGAAGTACCTAAATGCACCAAATTTGTGTTCAAAATAGTTTTGTAAACAACACTATTATGTTTTTAACAGCATTTTGTATTTTTCTATATTTAATTTTAAGATGTAAATAGGTTATTCTAAATTGTTCCTTTATCAATATTTCCCCCTCCCTCACATGGGTTCATGTTAGTTGTTTCCTTGTCCATGCTAGACTGTTGGCCTTTTCTCTTTATCTATATAAAGGGGAAAAATTGTTATTCTAAACAAATTTAGACTAATTTTAATCAAATGCTATTATTGATGCTGTTGTATATTCAGATATTGTTCTTAAAGCATATTCTTTAATTAAGCTGAGTACTAACATATCATTTTGGAAACTCATGTTTTGAGCACTGGATACAATATAATATTTGTGCTTGTTGCTAGGACCTGAGCAAAAACTGTTCTTGTGTTACAGAAAGGAATGACCAGGAAATGGATGTATGCTTAACACCATTATTTGATTTATTTTTACTTAAAACAGATTTAAAATGAGATGTAAATTCATTTTACAATGGCTAGTAAAAAAACAAATTTTAGTTTATACTATATTTTTGAACGTGGTGCATGTTTTTGCCTAGCTACAGTAGAATTGCGATAACCTGGACTTCTTGGTTAGTGCTCAATATGTTTGAATTAATAGGTTTTCTGATAATAGGAGTCAATCAACAGAGACAGTATAACAGGGAAACATGTTGGCAGTTCATTAGAAGAAGGGGGGGAGAGAGAATCAGCTATTGAGTATCCTATTGTATAGCACTTGTGTTACATAGCATCAGGATGAAATGTTTGACTAAAGTAATGTGGTTGGCATAAACTACATGATGGTTGTTTGTTAATTTTTTTCTCATGTATCCTTTTTGTTACCTGTGCACAGCATATTAAGTGATCCTTAGGAAAAGGGGAACTGACTTTTAAATTATAATATGATGAGGGTAATTGATGGTTTAACATTCTGGCTATTAGAAAGACACCCGGCAAAGTGGCTAGCCCCACAAATTGGCCTACCTTTGTAATTGCCCGCTATTATAAGTCTTATCTTCAGGAATGTCTACATCCATTTAGTTTGCAAACCAGTTTTTCTTGCTGCACCCAGAAGTCTAAAAAATAATTACATGTATGATATACTGTTAAAAAGGTAAATGGAGCAGTTCATACGTTATAGGTAAGGTACGTTTTAGTTGCGGGTATTTTTACTAAAAGTCATGGACAGGTAACAGGCAGTAAACAAAAATTCATGGCCCGTGACCTGTCCATGACTTTTACTAAAAATACCCCTGACTAAAACTTGGCGGGGGGGGGGGGGAGGGCAGGCTTGGGAGGGTAGCCCTGGGGGTACTGCAGGTGCTGGGGGGACACAGCCCATGGGGGTGCTGTGGGTGCTGGGGGGGGGGGGTGAGTTGGCCTGGGGTGGCGCCGCAGGTGCTGGGGAGGGGAGCGCGGCTGGGGTGGGGGAGGAAGCTTGGGTGCTGGAGAAGGGTTGATAGGGCTGGGGCAGGCTCCCTACCTAGCTCCTGGGAAGTGGCGACCCCAGCTCCTAGCTCCATGTGCTGCCTCCTCTCCACCCCAAGACCCAGTTCTGCAGCTCCCATTGGCTGGGTACGCGGCCAATGGGAGCTGCAGGGGCGGAGGCAGCACATGGAGCTAGGAGCTGAGGGAGGGGAGTTCCTGTCACCCTTCCAGGGAGCCCCCACCAGGTAAGCATCGCCCCACACCCCAGCCCTGAGCTCCCCCACATCCAAACTCCTGCTGCTGAGGGGCAGGGTTGGGGGGCCCGAGACTGCCCCAGCAGCAGCCAGTGCGCCTGGCCCACCAGCTGCTGGAGATGTTCAGGCGGCCCCCGTGCCAGGCGCACTGGCCACTACAGAAGTCATGGAATCTGTGACCTCCGTGACAAACACGGAGCCTTAATTATAGGATAAGAGGCTGTGCATATGCTTTTATTTGTTTAATGTTAGTCTATCAAGTTGTACTTTTGCTAATTTGTTGATGCTGTTTATTAATTTCTGGAAGCAAGATGGCTCTGTTTACAAATAATTTTAATGAAAAGATTCGTGAAAATAAGATCTTCAGGGGTCTGACCATCACAAGGATTAGTATGAGGCTACTAAGTCTTATACCTGTTGGTTATGAATATACATCTGGTTTTTGTCAATTAATTGTCCATTACTACCAAAAGCAGTAGTTGTCTCATAACCATTCGGTAGCCATTGTGAAAAGCATTGGTGGTGTCAGTTTAATTCCAAGCAGACAGATTTTCACATCAAAATTGGCACCTTGAAACTGGTATTCTCATTAGAATAAATCAAAGATTGCATGGGCATAAATAATGAACTACCAACTCTCCACCAAGAAGTAGTGCCGGAGGGTCTTAGCATATTAGCAAATGGTATATTGAAATTTGTACTGTGATTTCCCATGTTGTACCCAATTTGTGGATAAATTGACCTGCAGTCTATCTACATGGCTGATCGTTTCATTTAAAATCAGTTATTCCTCTTACTCTAGGGGCCCCTTCAAACCATCCTCCAAGCTCCCATGGTTTCTCTTCTCCAAACCACTTCTGTGGACCTTAGTAGTGCTACAGGAGCTCTCCCATAACCGTTTACCAGAGAGTAAGAGCTGAGGCAAGGGTTTCTGTGCACCTGCAGTTCACTTTTGAACATGCATTTAAGTTAGACAAGCATGCTTGAGCAGTGCACTTTTGGTGTGCATTTTGGCTGTGATTCAGCAAAGCACTTAAACACACGAGTCTCTGTTCAGCAAAGCACTAGAGCATGTGCTTAATTTTAAACATGCATAAATTCCTTTAGTCACATGTTTTCCCAACTGAAATAAGATGTACAGGAATGGGGCTTTCTGTCAGCCAAGCCAGCTGGCATCCTCAGCCCACAGGATGGTAGTCCCATTCCTCAATACAATAAAGTCATGGTAGTAGTTTGTAGAAAGGTGGATTTAAAATCTGCAGTAGTAGTTTCTGGATTATGGGATTCTTTGGTGAGGGGAACTAAAAAAGTCTGGCGAATTCAGGTAAATTTAAAAAATAGTTGGTATTAGTTATTAAATAAAGCTTTGGGTGTGGGGGAGGTATTGTAGACTGTGACAGCTGTTGAGGTTTTTGGCATCTAAGGAGGCATGAGAGATGGGTTTTGGTACCCATGATGCAGGAGAGGCATTGGGTAGCTCTTTTTTTTCTTCCCAGTTTTAGGCCAATGCAAAAATAAGTTTGGAGTGAGAGGTCATGAATTCAGCAGCCTCTGCCAACAACTAGCTGCCCCACAGTATACCGTTCCAGGCTCTGCCAGTGCAGCCAACAGGGATGGATAAATATGTTACTGATAGTTTGATGTTTCTATTAAAATTATCGGCACTGCAATAGTTGTTACTAGTCTGGCTGCTTACATTATCCTGAGTTAACACCCAATGAAGTTGAATGGGAACATTTCACATCTCTCTTAGGGCATGTCTTCACTAGCAACGTTAAAGCGCTGCCGTGGCAGTGCTTTAACATGTCTATGTACACATGGCACCAGCTCTCCCAGTGCTATAAAAAAACCCACCTCCACGAGGGAAGTAGCTCCCAGTGCTGGGAGCCAGGCGCTGATGCACTGTCTACACTGCCAGTTTACAGCGTTGAAACTTGCAGCACTCGGGGGTATTTTTTCACACCACTGAGCGAGAAAGTTGCAGCACTGTAAAGTGGCAGTGTAAACAAGGACGTAGTATTATTGCATTATGCTCCCTACAGCCTTTGAAAACTGTGTCAGTGTACATTTGATTCCTGTATGGAAAATTTTCTTCAAAACCATAAGGGCTAGAGACTTTTTTTTACATAAAAGTTTAGAACCTGGAGTACAATTATGCAGCAGTTTCAAAAAGGGCAATTATGTGGCTATTGATGAGGGAACATAAATACATGGTCTTGACTAAAGCAATGACTTCAACTATACTGAAAGAACCTGTATTTATCTCATTTTATAGAAATGTTTGTTATCTTTTTGCGTATATCAGGAAAGAGACCCACATTATAAAGAGCTGTGTTATTGTCAGTCAAATTCTCTATTATTAAAGTATCCCATATTCTTAACGCTGGTATTTTGTTCAAAAATATGGTATTTAGATATGCTGCTGTTTAAGACACTTCTTTATGGCAATAATATTTGACATTAATAGGTCATACACCAAAATTTTATATGGAGGTATTTGTAATGGAAATAAGTTTGCTCTTCCTCCCATTTAAAAAAAAAAAACAAATGTAATTTAAGAAAGTTGAGGCAGAAACCATAGTTTCTAAGGATGAGGATGAAACAGAAAAAAGGTGAGCTTGTGTAAATGTTCCATGAGCCACAAAAATATATTATGCAAAGACTGTGGTGATAAATCAAAAATTAAGAAATAGGATGCAACAAAATGTGTTTCTGTGAAATAACATGCTTTGGCGACAGAAGGTGAAGCTGAGCTTTTCAGGCTGGTGGAATGTCACAGCTTATTTATATGCCAAGATAAAAATATTCTCTTTAGATCAGGGGTTCTCAAACTGGGGGTCAGGACCCCTCAGAGGGTCGAGAGGTCATTACATGGGGAGTTGCAAGCTGTCAACCTCCACCCCAAACCTGCTTGCCTCCAGCATTTATAATGGTGTTAAATATATAAAAAACTGTGTTTAATTTATTGGGGGGGGGTCACACTCCGAGGCTTGCAATGTGAAAGGGGTCACCAGTAAAAAAGTTTGAGACCCACTGCTTTAGATAAATGACTAAATAGAAATAATTCCATTATTCAAATTGCAGTTGTGGTTAAAAAAAAGTGATTGTAAAAATGTTACCTTAATGCTTCCATTACCTGCTGCTCAAGGAAAAATAGCAGCACCCTTTAGTGGATTAACTAGGAGCAAGGAATTCCTAATGCTGGCTCTGACTCTTTGATGTCAAATAAATCTTTGTCTCAGTTTACCCATTAGTAAAATGGAGAAAACCTGACCAGTGTACTGAATTTACTCATTATAAAGGGTGCTAATAGCAACATCTGTTTCCAATTGTGGGGAGCTGATAGAGACCTAACACTTAGTTGTCTAACACTTTCCATTAGAAATGACTCTTGCAACCCTGTCTTGAGAAGCTCTAACACCTCCATTGTTTGCAGTTTGGATCGTTTAAGTTCAGCAGGAACAAAGAACTGAGGTCTTTCTTTGGCCCATGAAATATATCTCATGAACAAAGTCCTTCTTTGGCCCATGAAATTCCATTCAAGTTTGGCTGATGCATACATTTTTGAAAATTGCTATTTTCTTTCTGTTGCATTGTCAGCAGAATTTTGGCAGCATGTCAAAATAATAACTGAATATGAACAATGAAATAATAACTGAATATGAACTGAATAATGAAAGGCCAGCCCGCTGCAGCAGTAGCAGCAGCAGCACACACTGCACTGTGATCCCTGGAAGCAAGACAGTCTCCCCAGGAAGAAGTTGTAAAGAGTTGGAGATGGTCCATAGTTAGGACAACAGCCTGGTACTTTGTGACCTACATTCAGTTTCCTGCTCTGCCTCAGATTTCCTTTGTGATCATGGTCAAATCTTTTACGGCCAGATTTACAAAGGTATTTAGGTACCTAAACATGTAGATAAGCATCTACTGGGTTTTTCAATAGTGCCTAAGTAGGTTAGGCCACTGAACATCTATCTGCATCTTTAGGTGCCTAAACCCCTTTTTAAATCTGGCCCTCAGCCTCTCTCTCTGTACCTCTGTTCCCCATTTGCAAAATAGAGATATAGCATTCCTCTTCCTAATAGGAGTGTTGTGAGGATTAAATGCATTGAAGATTGTCAGATACTCAGATATGCTACAGTAATGGGGATCTTGTAAGTACCCTAAATAAATAAGATAGAGTGGAGGAGAGAGAACTGGGCTGGGCTCCCCCCAACAATCTTTCCCTCTGGAGGTGCTAGGTGGGTAAGAAGCTCCCCCACTTCCTGGAACAAGGGAAGAGAGATGGCCAGACCAGGCTCCCCTCCCAGTCTCAGCAAGTCACCTCAGCAATCCATTCCACCCCACTCCCGGGGGAATGGCCTTTTGCTGCCAGCTAATGTAGTTAGTCCTATATTTCAAGTCATGCTAAGGTTAAGGGAACAAATTTTATACATGGAACTCTTGTTACAGTTGCATTTTTTTTTACCTTTTTCTTTTAAAAAAAACAACTAGGAAATCACATACAGAATTTTTAAAGTACTGTCATTTAGGTTACAAAGTCAAATACTGGAAAGATAGGAAATGCCAGAATTAAGCCTGTGGCCCCATAATTCAGACCCCTTGTGTGTATACATTGCAATAAAGTCTTCAATCTGCCTATTTCAGTGCACAGGCTGCACAATGCTCATATAATGAATCAGGGTTGGGTGGTGGACAAAATTGTAAGCTGTCATGGGATAAAAGGGAAGGTCCTATCATGGATCAGTAACTGGTTAAAAGATAGAAACAAGGAGTAGAAATAAATGGTCAGTTTTCAGAACGGAGAAGGGTAAATAGTGGTGTCCCTCAAGGGTCTGTAGTAGGACCAGTACTGTTCAAAATATTCATAAATGATCTTGGAAAAGGGGTTAACAGTGAGGTGGTAGAATTTGCAGATGATACAAAACTACTCAAGATAACAGTTAAGTCCCAGGCAGACTGTGAAGAGCTACAAAAGGATCTCTCAAAACTGTCACACAGTTTTGGGCAACAAAGTGGGAGATGAAATTTAATGTTGATAAATGCAAAGTAATGCACATTGGAAAGCATAATCCCAACGATATATATAAAAGGATGAGGTTTAAATTAGCTGTTACCACTCAAGAAAGAGATCTTGGAGTCATTATGGAGTGTTCTCTGAAAATATTCACTCAATGTGCAACTGAAGTCAAAAAAGCTAACAGAATGTTAGGAATCATTAGGAAAGGGATAGATAATACCGAAAATGACATATTGCCTCTATATAAATCCATAGTATGCTCACATCTTGAATACAGTATGTAGATCTGGTCGCCTCATCTCAAAAAAGGTATACTGGAATGGGAAAAGGTACATAAAAGGGCAACAATAATGATTAGGGATATGGAACAGCTTCCATATGAGGAGAGATTAATAAGACTGGGGCTTTTCAGCTTGGAAAAGAGACGACTAAGGGGGGGATACAATAGAGGTCTATAAAATCATGACTGGTGTGGAGAAAGTAAATAAGGAAGTTATTTACTCCTTCTCATAACACAAGAACTAAGGGTCACCAAATGAAATTAATAGGCAGGAGGTTTAAAACAAACCAATGGAAGTATTTCTTCACACAATGCACAGTCAACCTGTGGAACTCTTTGCCAGAGAATGTTGTGAAGGCCAAGACTATAACAGAGTTTAAAAAAGAACTAGATAAGTTCTTGGAGGATAGGTTCATTAATGGCTAGTAGCCAGTATGGGCAGGCATGCAAAACCATGCTCTGAAGTGTCCTTAGCCTCTGTTTGTCAGAAACTGGGATGGGCAACAGGGGATGGATCACTTGATGATTACCTGTTCTGTTCATTCCCTCTGGGGCACCTAGCATTGGCCACTGTTGGAAGACAGAATACTGGGCTAGATGGACCATTGGTTTGACCCAATATGGCTGTTCTTATATAGGATCCTTGCCTCATTTGTTCTCTAAATTAGAAAGTCTTTGGATTGTAAGGCAGGGGGCTGTAGGAAGAGAAGGAGTGGTTAAGACAGACAAATACCACATGGGACAGCTCAGTTCTATCTGTGCCTCTGTTACAGTTTTCCCATGTGATGCTGAACAAGTAACTTAAGCCAGAATTTTGGCAGGTGGCTAATTGTGTATCCTTCGTTTTCTGAGTGCCCAAGTTGAGCCATTTGGGGCCTAATGTACAGAAGTGCTGCTGAGTACCCTGGCAATGGTTAAGTGCAGGTCTGGTGATATGGGCAGAAGATGGGGAGTCATGATGTCCTGAGCTCTGATCTGTGTCTGACAGTGATTCTTTTGTCTCTTTGTCTCAGTTTCTCCATTTGTAAAATGAGATTTATAATCCCCTTCTATTTTGTAGTTTAAATAAATTCATTAATGCTTTTAAGGTATTCAGATATTATAGTGAGGACACTAATAAAGGCAACAAGGAAGTGAATTATTTTGCATTCATTGCTGCAGATGGATGGGGTGCAGTAAATGAGGCAGGGGCTACTACTTGAAGGATGAGGAGAAACGTTTCTAAACAGTGGCCCTATTCCCTGAGTACTCGCCTGCTTGTGCACTGAATGAGGCAGGGGTCCTGTGGAAAAAATAGCATGTGATGTGTAATTAAGACTGTTTCTTAATGTATATGCACAAGGGGCTGAATTAAGAAAGCACGCGCAACATGAATTCAGCCATTTTCGAACTTTCTAGTGTTTGACTTCAAAACCGAGACAAAGTTCTTCTAACAAAATTTAAAAAAAATATAATTGTTTTGAGATTCTCTAATGGAAGGCAAAAAAGTAGAAATGATTATTATTTTATTTAAGTCATGTCTGCTGTCTGCTCAAAACAAATTTGTGTGTTTGTTTTTAACACTAGCAACACGATAAAGCCAGTATACTGTAGCTGCAGAAGTACAAATTACATTCTCTTTTTCATTAATATAATTAAAAATTTCAGGTAAGCTGTGATTCCAGAAGGCCACATTCTGATTTCAGTTATATAGGTGTAAATCTGGAGTAATTCCAGAGAGGTCAGTGGAATTATTCCAGATAGGGATGAAAAAGTTTAGCTGGTTAACTGGCAAGCATCAGTCTTATCGATTTTGGTTAACGATTAAACTCTGCTGCTGCCCTGCACCCAGGATTCCGCTGCCGCCCCATGCCCGGCATCCTGTTTAACCGATAGAATTTTAATAGGTTAGACTGTTACTATTTTTAAACCCTATTTACATCCCTAATTCCAGACTCCTACTGAGTGCAGAAACTATCTCATTATTTATTTATCTCATTTATTATTTTTGATGTCTTAAAATTAACTGAAAATAACAATATTTAACTTTTTAAGCACTCCTGCAAACTCTCATACACATCCCTCTCATAGAAGGTGATGTATAAGGCTGGTCATTTATTTATCATGACAAAAAATGACTGTCATCATTTTAAATTAATAAAAGTCATAGCATATAATATTGCATATAATATAATATATAATTGTTTTGGAAATTATGAGAAAGTTTAGATATATTTTACTTTGAAATACATTGTTTAATATTTTTTAATAATATTTAATTACTTTGGACATATGGTGTCAAATTTGTAAAAGTTAATCAAGCAATCTCACTGGGTAGTGGGTGGGTCTAAGTGACAAAGATTTTAAAAAAGCCCTAAAAGTCATGGGTGGTTTGGGGTTGTGGTTTTGGTTGGTTGGTTTTGGGGGAAGGGGGGGGGGGAGGGCTCGGGGCTCCAAGACCATGATATGCAGGGGGGGAGAGGAATTATTCCAGGTTAGTACTAATGTGGACACGAGAACGAATGGATATAAACTGGCAGTGGGGAAGTTTAGGCTTGAAATTAGACGAAGGTTTCTGACCGTCAGAGGGGTGAAATATTGGAACGGCCTTCCGAGGGAAACGGTGGGGGTGAGGGACCTGTCTGGTTTTAAGATTAAATTAGATATGTTTATGGAGGGAATGGTTTAATGGTAAAACATATTAGCTGAGGAATATGGAGCAATAGCAGGTAAATAGTATAATGGCTAACAAGGGTCAGGCTGGAGACTCTTGCCTACATGCTCGGGGTCTTACTGATTGCCATATTTGGGGTCGGGAAGGAATTTTCCTCCAGGGTAGATTGGCTGAGGCCCTGGAGGTTTTTCGCCTTCCTCCGCAGCATGGGGCAGGGATCGCTAGCAGGAGGGTTCTCTGCCAATTGAAGTCACCAAGACACAGGATTTGGGGACTTCATCAGCAGAGTCAAGGGAAGGGTAGGGACGGTTTTGTGGCCTGCAGCATGCAGGGGGTCAGACCAGATGATCATAATGGTCCCTTCTGACCTTGAAGTCTATGAGATTTACAACCTTTATAATGTGCCTCCATTCTTGTGTACTGCTAGCTTCTCACAAATGCTTTTGACCACACTGCAAATAAATCTTACTAGCATCATTAGTAAGTTTCACTTGCAATGTAATGGTGTTTCTCTTTTTCGTTTGTTTATTAGAGTTTGCCAAATGATACTTACAGATGTCACCTGTAATTTTCATTTTGCAGATGGCAGAGCTGGCAGACTATAATGGACTAGGTTGTTCAAGTCAAAAAAAGGAGTATGCAAAAGGAGAGGAATTGGTAATAACAACATGGCAGGACAGGGAAAGAAGGATGATACAACAGATGGGACAATATGGAAAGAGAATGGTTCCAGCTGACATTCAGTGCTTTTACATGCGAGCAAGGAGATACAGATGATTTTACACAAATTATGGATAAATTTGGGAGATACTGTAACACCTGGAGATATGTTACTTAGGAGAGACATTATTTTAAATTAATAATTAATGGTAATATGAAGCAAAAATCATCTCAGCATTAGATATGCATTTTTGGCAAGCAAATTTAAATGAGTTAAGCTCTAAATTAATAACTTTTAAATCACTGTTTTAATGTTGCAATTGTAAGTGAATGGCATTTGGCATTAATTCTGTTCCCAAGATATTTTAAAAAGTAATCACACAAACCATTGCGGGATTACAAGACATTGAAATTCTAATGGATGATTATTTAATTTGGCTCAGGGAATTTAGAGAACACAATGAAAGATTTTGGGAAATGTTGCAGAGGTACCTCTCTGTGAACTTAAAAAAAAAACCCAACCAATCCAGGCCTCAGCAGTAGCTATTTGTATTTGATATGAATTGAGCAAAGATATTTTAATTATTGAATCAGTTAAAATAAAAGTTCTAGTTCAAATATCCATTGCACAATGTAAAATGTATCTACGGAGACTTCCAGATCTGATTATGGTCAGTAAGAGAATTGCTGAATAAGGACATTGTCTCGTATTGGGAAGACAGTCAGAAACAGACATTTTATTAATTAAATCACCATTTCAAAACATTTCAGGTATAATTACAGTATTTACCTGAACTTTTTACATTGTTAAGGCTACAGTTTTGGCATGGAATTTTTTGGTAAATTTCATGGAAGAGGTGCACGGGGAAAAAACACTAAGTCACAGAAAGGTCAGCAAATAATGTAGTTTTCACTACATCAGTATACCCACAAGCATAATGGGGGGTGCTGAAAGATGAGGCCGAGGGTAGGGAATTGGCAAGAAAGCTGTATTGACCCTGCATTGGTGGCTCCTGTCCCAGAGGGCTGGGCATGGGTTATGTACGTTCATCAACCATTCAGGAGGCATGGTGTAACTGACACTTTACAATATGTTGTATTTCATCTAGAACAAGTAATGTTTGATGTAAAGAGTAATGGCTTATGGTAGAATCACACTAATTTTGGAAATTATAAATGTGAACCAAGAATCCTTTAGCATTCAAACAGTTAATTTCCTCTCCGTTTTTTGACTGTACATTTAAATATTCACACAAGCTTCTATTGTTTCATTGCTTACATTAACAGGGTACAGTTTATGTCAGATAATTTAGGAGCACTGTAAGTTGATCTCCTGATTATCATCTAGTAGCTTGCCTTCCGTTTTAAGGAAAAGGAATAAGCAGTGGCTTTTATGTGGAGTTCACTGTATTTCAGTTGCTAGTAATCTTTGAAATAATGAAGTGAACTACAGATAATCTTGACATGAAATAGTACAGCATTTTATGTTTCTCTTTCAGTGTTCCAAGCAACCATGACTTGATCCATATAAGTCTTTTGTTCACTCTCAAATCTGAGTTTAATGGAGGATTTACAGAAATATTGGACAGCACAAGTATTTGTGTATGATTGATGCAGTGTTCTGTATATATCGTATAGTTCTGCATTATAAATTATTTGGTGTTTTAGTATTAAAAACAGATGAACATATAGCTTTAGCATTATTATATATGCACAGGAGATGGATACAGTAGATTCCACTTATTAGCAACCTCTCTGTTCTCAGCAAAAAGTTGCTATAATTCAAAGGTTTGCAGGGCTTCAGCCAGGGAAGGAAGTGCCCAGGACACACTGAGCCAAAGTCACTAGGGCTGGGCCAGGGCTCAGCATGGTGGGCACAGAGAAGTACCCGGCAGACCTGTGGGCCCTCCCCCCGCCCCCATGTGTCCTTGCTCACTGTGGAAAGTCTCTGCCCTTCCTGTGGCTGTCCTGACCTCAGCCTCCCCTCCCAGATATAGGCAGGGTTGCAGCCAGGGCACACAGGCCAAAAAGCTGTTCATAAGCAGCAAGCCTGTTGCCAATATCAGAGTCCCATTAACATTAAAGTCAATGGCATGGGATTGGTTCCCAGCAAAATGTCCCTGTTAACCAGAAGTTGTTAACATCAGGATTGCTATTAAGTGGCATCCACTGTATATGCATATATAGTGTGTGTGTTTGTGAATTCTGAGCATCCTCAAAATGTACTAAAAATGTGTTGTTCATTCCTGCCAAGAGCCATGAGTCAGTGGAAAATAATTGGTAAAATCATCTGAAATATACACATTCACAATTTGTTAATATTAATCTCTTAAATGCAAGTTACAGATATTTACCCATTAATTTTATTTTTAGTGATATTTTGAAACTCCTGAGAATTCCTGTTTGTGAATTTGCTGCATTGACACTGATATTTAAAGTAGCCTAGAAAATGTAGATAAGTTAATAATAAATATTATTTTATATTATTAAGACTTACTGACAGGTTATAAAGGTTTATGAAGGATGGAAAGCAAGGTTGCTGGCTTTTGATTTGAGAATATCACTTTGTGAATGCAACTTTTGTGTTTTACTTGCAATGTCATAAATTCAATCTGAAATCACAATTATTGTATATGTATTTTTTTAAGAGTTGCAGTTTTCACTCAGAGTGACTGTTGCACTAAAATTTCATAGCAAGTGGTGAAAGTAAGTGTGTATCTTTTAAGCCTATTTCATTAAGCAATATTTTCGAGTCTGTGTCCAGTTCTCGAGAATGACAAAAGTATAGATTTGTTCAGTTTTAGTGTTTTTGCACACTCAGATTTCTAGAAAGAACTTTGTCAAACAAAGTTTGTATATGGATGTGTTATTTTAACCTGGGTTTAGAATTATAATTAAATTACCAGTATTCAAAACAAATGTATTCAGAGATATTTTTAGTAGGCTTGTTTAAGAAAATATTTTTGTAGACTGTAAAAATTACAGCGAAACACTTACTAGCTGTCCAATTTAAACATGAAGCATTGCACATTAATTGCTCAAAAATATATCAGTGGCATAGTTCCCACTGCATTATGCATACTTTATTTTATTATTGATTGGTCTCGATTTTGCTTCTAACTTAACTTCTTTCCCATTCATATCGTTGTAGGTCCTGTAATTCTTTCTTTACTTGGTCCTTAATTTTAGTCTGATCATTTCTGTCTCATGTCTTTGATGTTTTTCTAACATTTAAAACAGAAAATGTATGCTTTCTTGAAGGAGCTGTAGCTTGTAGATTGCTGAGTGCCTTTTGTGAGTTCAGAGTTCATATTTGGGACCTTATTCTGCAATATGAGTAATCCCTTTTTTATCTGAATAGTCCCATTCATTTCAATGAGATTATTTTTGTAAGTAAAGTTGCAGTATCAACCCATTGGCTTGGATTTGGCTCCTACTGTCATGCTGCCTGGTATGGGACACAGCTAAGAGTGCCAATCTCAGTTCAGACTGCCAGAAAACAGGGCACGCACCCCAAACTGGTGGTATATTCTATTAAGATTTCACCAAGTCAGTAACAAATGTGTGCTTCCAGAATGCTGTACTAGCTATTATGGAGCCACAGACAGTCCCCTTCAGGCCCTCTAACCCCTCATACACCACCCAGAAAAACCAGACTTCTGTGATAAATTATTATTAAAACCACAAATCACATATATTGGGTTCTTCCAGTTCCAAAGAACCAGACACTCACCCCAGATCAATATGTACTTCTGGATCTCACTCAAAAACCATGCTGGTAGACAATCTTTTAGTAAACTAAACTGAAGGTTTATTTTATTTTATTTGTATTTATAATCAACTGTAATGTATATGATTCACTTTAACCATTTAATAACTCTCTCTATTTTTTATATATATATAATGTGTGTGTGTATATAATAGAGAGAGTTATTAAATGGTTAAAGTGAATCATATACATTACAGTTGATTTCAGAGTTTGTAGATCAAAATAATATCAGTGATATTAAATCTGCTAGTTTGCAGTAAGTCTCTCTGGATCACCCAAAAGATTGGGGGTCCTCAGTCCATTATTCAAAGCTTCCCTTTGTTAGATATCATAGTTAAGGCTGTGAGTCTGTCACGGAAGTCATGGATTCTGTGACTTTCTGGGACCTCCGTGACTTCTGCAGCAGCCAGTGCGGCTGATCTAGGAGCCGTCTGAGCAGCTCAAACAGCCTCTGGGTCAGCTGCACCAACCGCTGCAGAGGCAGTCTCGGGCCACCGCCTCCCCCCCCCCCCCCCCCGCCAGCAGCAGCAGGAGTTTGGGTGTGGGAGGGGGCTCAGGGCTGGGGTAGGGGTTTGGGGTGCGGGAGGAGATAAGGGGTCTGGGCAGCACTTACCTCAAGGAGGGGCTCCCCAGAAATGGCGACATGTCCCTCCACTCCTTGGTGGAGGCGTGGCCAAGCAGCTCTACACGCGGCCTCTGTCTGCAGGCACTTGGTTCCCGGACAATGGTAGCTGCGGAGCCAGTGCTTCGGGTGGGGGGACAGCGTGCGGAGCTCCCTGGCCACCCCTCCACCTAGGAGATGAGAGACATGTCGTTGCTTCCAGGCAATCGCGTGGAGCCACGTAGGGAGCCAGCCAGCCCCCCCAAACGCCTCCAGCACCAGCGGGGGTCCTGGGCCACGTGCTGCCGCCTGCCTCCCCCCAGCACCAGCGAAGGTCCTGGGCCATGTGCCACTGCCCGCCCCCCCCCCCCAACAGCAGCAGGGGTCCCAGGCCATGCAGCACCACCCGTTTCCCCCCCCCCCCCCCCAGTACCAGCAGGGGTCCCGGGCTGACCCCCCCACATGCCCTGAGTTCACCCTGGCGTCCCTGGCCCCCTGCCCCAGAACACCCACAGAGCCCCTGGGCCACCCCCTTCCCCAGAGCACCCAAGTTTTAGTTAGGGGTATATAGTCACGGACAGGTCACGGGCCGTGAATTTTTGTTTACTGCCTGTGACCTGTCCATGACTTTTACTAAAAATACCCGTGACTAAAATGTAGCCGTTTTGGAGCATAAGCTTTCGTGGGTGAATACCCACTTCGTCAGAGCTCTGGAAATTTCACCCACGAAAGCTTATGCTCCAATACGTCTGTTAGTCTATAAGGTGCCACAGGACTCTTTGTCGCTTTTTACAGATCCAGACTAACATGGCTACTCCTCTGATAATAGGAATAGTTGATTATCCTTAATGGCCCATCTTCCATGGCTGACTGATCTTAATGTAAATCTGTCTTACAATATGTTCGAGATACAAACACATAGCAAACATTCATAACTTCATATACAATGACAATGCATGCATATAAATAGGATAACATTGTTCAACAGATCACAACTTTTCTAGTAGTATCTTACAAAGCATACTTTGCATAGGATTTATCACAACTGTGCAACAGGGGTTCTGCATCAGTGGTTATACCGTAGTGTAAGCATGGTCATCTTTCTTTTTATACAGTGTCACACCTACAACTGAAGGTTGGGATCCCAAGTCCAAAAGTTAAAAATCCAAAGAAGTTTTATCCTTCCTTTTTTAGTTTTTAGAATGTATTTGAGTTTATTGGTGTAGTGGGGAGGAGAGAGAGAACAATATTATGTGGTGATACTATAAGACAGGATTTATTAAATTTAATTTAGATTTTCAATGGTAATGTGAAAAATGTAAGTTTTATAAGCAATAATAAGAAGAAAAAAAACTTTTTCCTTAACAAGAGATGTTTGAAGCCAATCAGGATGCTGAAAAACTAAAGCACTTATAAAGAATCCGTTCAAAATATTTGCAAATCCCAGTTTTGCTACAGACATTGGATCCCTGGAAAGCAATATGATACGTAACTTCTCCTTGAGGGAAAATACCCCCATAAAACTGAGAAGACAACAAAATAACATGTATTGTATTTACCTTTGCCATAACCCTTAAGAAAAACGAAAGTAGTTCTCTTTTTAATCTTTCAAACTGAGTTTAGGGGATATTTAATAAAATGTAGTTGGGCTTTTTATTGCATACCCCACTCACAAAGTATGATCTACTCTTCAGTGCCCAGCCCCGTCTGAGAGAAGTGGTGATTTGGAGCTAGTGCAGCTAATCCCAGAACTACTACTTCATTCTTTGGCTAATGTGCAAGAGCAAGTCAGCACCTTGTTTCCTGTAAACTCGGGTGGATTTTCGAAGTGTTGAACTGGGCTGTGCACAGATGTCTTGACTTGTACAGTCTGAATGCTTTGACCCCCAACTTAGTTTATTGTACTTGACTCTTTGAGTTGGTAGCACAGTGCAGTGCAGTCTGTTACGTGCGTCTCAGCTACATTAGTAGTCAATCATTTTTAGCTGTGTGGTGTAAATGTGAAGTTCAAGCTCTGTAGCATATAAATCAGGGGTTCTTAAACTGGAGGTTTGGACCCCTCAGGGGGTCGCAAGGTTATTACATGGGGGGTCACGAGCTGTCCGCCTCCACCCCAAACACCGCTTTGCATCCAGCGTTTCTAATGGTGTTAAATATATAAAAAAGTGTTTTTAATTTATAAGGGGGGTCACACTCAGAGGCTTGCTATGTGAAAGGGGTCGCCAGTACAGAAGTTTGAGAACCACTGATATAAATTCATGTAGGTATTTTTTAATAGACTTGCTCATTCTGTGCACGTCTAGATTTCCAAATATAAGCAGTCTGTTTTCCCACCTGGTAGGCCTATCAGCTGATTGTAATAGATCGAAAGGACTCTGTATACAGCTTCTGGGTCTTCCTATTGGAAATAACCATGTAAATGATCCTGATGCATTCTTATAGATTTTTTTTTTTATTACAGACCATGAGTAATGTTCAGACAAATGAGAGATTGGAAAACATCACTCTACAAAATAGAATATGGTTTGTCTAGTACTTCAGTATTGTGCTCTGTCACAATTTGAAACAATTGATTAAAGGGACAAGTCCTTACATATTAGTGTCTGTAACATTTAAAATTCTGTGGGTGTGCCTGGTCTCCTATTGAAACTCAGCCATAACTCCCGTTATTAGTAAAGGGAGTTCTGTGTGTGAATTTATAGCGAAATAATGTGTACAACCAACTCTTGAAAGCTAACTTCACAAGGTAGCCTCCAGTTCTCCCTTCAGGGAAGGATTCCTGAGCATGTACAGGGGGAGAAGATGTGGCTTGCAGTTCTAGGCTCCCTGGTGATATTAGGTTCTGTCTTTGCCATTCCTAGGGCAGTTACATAAGGAGCTAGTCATTACATATATCGCTCTGGGTCCTTCTAACACCAGGAGGGCTCCTCAGAGAGAGAGAGAGAGAGAGAGAAAGAGAGAGAGAAAGAGAGAGAGAGAGATGTAGCTACATACTTTCCTACATGGAGCTTTCTGCGTTCCCTTTGACAGAGCTAAAAAGCATAGACTAAGGAATTAATTCTGAGGGCAGTGGAAATATGCTGGTTCTTCCATATATGTCAGGGTATGTGTAAGTGTTCATGCCCCTTATGCACGTGAGATCAGTTGTTTGAATAGCAGTGTTCATCAGGGGTGCACATGTGCCCTGTGCCGCCTTCTGCCTCTGTATGAGGGCATAAAGGGTGGAGTGGCCCCAACCCTTTCTGTTCCCTCTTCTTACCTGCGGTAGTGAGATGGGACCTTGTTGGTGTCCCATCTGCTAGTCTGTAGCTCCAATTAAAACTCTTCAGAACTCTTATACTTCACACATGGTGGACTGCTGTGAATGAACGTGACCCATTTGGCCTGATTTTGGATGGTCAGACCCTCTTTTACACCCCACTTTATAGGGCATCTCGACATAGCAGACTCTAAGCTTTCAGGCTTCAGTCCCTGCCCTTCCTATGGTGGGCTGATCTCTTTAAAAGATGGGCACAGGAGGTGCCTCTTCTGCTTGGGCAAGAGTAATTTACTGGTAGATGCTCAGTATACCGGTCACTCTCTTTGAGAGCTTGCAAGTTGTGGGATACTCAACTGAAGCTTTGTTTCCTGGATCAATCAATGACTGTCTCTTCAGATCCCATAATAGGTACAAGAGCATAGCAGGTACCGGGGGTGGGGGGTTGGGAAACCATCCATGACCAGCCCATCTAGCAAATTTGTGATGCCTAAAATTAGCATGGAGAAGATTCCAGCAGCGAACAAAGACCCAGAACTGAAGTTGGTACCATCAGCATGGAAGCTAGCGCTGTCACCTTTGGTACTGAAGTCTGGCAGTGAGAGAGGCTGCCAACTTGCGGCGAGAGATCCATGCTAGTTCTAATCTAGCTAGCATGCTAAAAATAGAAGTGGTGGGAGAGCCTCGCTGCTGAAGTACAAATCTTTCCAAGATGCTGAGTATGTACAGCTACAGAGAGGATACTTGTGCATCGTTTTCTTGCCATGAGCCTTCCTGCTACAGTGATCTCCAGGCCATTTATATGCCTTTTCACAAATTTTTCCTTGTCTCAAGGTCAGATGGTACAAGGCTCATCCTGGTAGCTCCATACTGTCTGAGACAGTTTTGGCCATCAAACCTATTGCAAATGTCCTGTCAGCCTCCCAACCATTTCCCAGACCACCTGAACGAAATAGCTTACAATTATGGTCATGTATTGCACTCAGACCCAAAGTCTTTGCACCTAATTGCTTGGCTATTGGGCTCGTTGAGCACTGCTGACAGAAACTGCTCCTGTTCAACAATTCTCATACAGAGCAGAAAGCTGTCCACTACAAAGTCCTAGTCCTTGAAATGAAAAAAGATTCTTCATATGGGAAGCCTAACACCATCTAGACCCAGTAGAGGCTCAGACACAGATGCCGGAACTAGGAGTGCTGCGGGTGCTGCTGTACCCCCTGGCTTGAAGTGGCTTCCATCATATACATTAGAAAGCAAAATGTGGCAGCAGAAAATGCTTCAGTGACACAAACTGCCCCTGGCCTCTGCTCTGAAAGAGATGGAGCAGGCCAACACTGCCCACATATTGGAAGGAGATGGGACAAACATGTCCATGAGATGGGTTGAACCTGCACACCTCCCGGGCAGCTTCCACCATGAAATTTCCTGCCAGTTGTGGCTGGAATTGTAAACTGCTTCTCCGAATGGAACCTGGTTGTGGATTCCACCTTGAGAGCAGCTGCTTGTGTGAGTGTAAAAAATATCCCTCTACCCCATGGGGTAAACTGACTCTAGTATGTTGGAAAATTTGAATATTGTCTGACAGCATTACCCAATGCTGCATATATTTCCAGTAAAGTTATGATTACACTTGTATTTTGGTCATGTGCCAAGACTGATGGTGTGTTTGAGATGCAGAAAATTATATTCATAAAAATGGAAATTATAGTGAGACTGCACACAAAAACAAACTTTCCTATGACACTGTTGTTTGCTTAAAAACTAAACAGTATACAGTTAAAACCAAATTATGTGCTCAGATTTTAAACTAAATCTAACCAATCACTGTTTTTCCTTACTTGTCCATTGTGGAAAACTAAATATTTGCTTTTGAAGCTAAGCTTCTGTCTTCTGAACATCTTCTGCTAGCATTTTTCTCAGTAAATAGAAGTATTCCAACCTCTGTTCACTAGCTAGGCTCTTCTGTGGTTAGAAAATAGGCGTACCGCTTGCTATCTTTTTTTCGCGGGAGAAGTGGAGAATGTGGAGCTAGGACATATTTTACTTCCTATAATTGCCTTCAGCAGATTGGACCTAGGCCTGGCACAGTAGCACTCCCTGATGGGCACAATAGCAGACCCTATCCTTGGGAGTGCAGGGACTGCCCCCTCTTAACATTATCTGGCATACAAACCACCCCAATGGAGGCAGGGGACTAAGTGGAACTAGAGCTGGTCAGGTGGCAGCAGGCTGTCCCTCCCAAAGGGTTGCTTCACTGTGTGCTCTCCCTCTATATGCCAAGCAGCTCAGATAGGAATTGTCTACTGAAGCATAGTCCCTCCTGGAGTGCCTCTTAGGCAGCATGGCTCTGTGCTTTTTCCAGTGCAGACCAATGACTAAATGCCACACTCAGACCTCAGCTGAACAGCAGTCTGATCAGAATCACCTTTTTCCATATGGAGATGTTGTTGTGCAGAAAGCAGAAATACAACAGGTATAGAAAAAGAATAAAACTACTGGTGTGTGAAAAGATGTTTGGTGACAAAGCAGAGCAGGATGGTTCTGAAACAATTATGAAGGGACAGGTTTGTTACAATTTGGTCAGGGCCAGCTCCAGGCACCAGCCCACCAAGCATGTGCTTGGGGCGGCGCCTGGAGGGGGGCGGCGCGGCAGGGCCTCGTCCGGGCTCGCCGCTCCCCCCCACCCCCCGGTACTCTGGCCAGTCGGGGAGAGCGGGGCCCTGGCTGGGCTCACCACCCTTCCCCCGGCGCTCCGGCCAGTCGGGGAGAGTGGAGAGCCGCGGCAAGCTCGCCACCCTCCTCCCGGTGCTCTGGCCGCCAGGGACTCTCCACTCTCCCCCCGGTGCTCTGGCCGCCGGGGAGAGCGAAGAGCCCCGGCTGGGCTCTCCGCCCTCCTTCCGGCGCTCTGGCCACCAGGGACTCTCCACCCTCCTCCCGGCGCTCTGGCCGCTGGGGGCTCTACACCCTCCCCCTGGTGCTCTGGCCGCCGGGGAGAGCAGAGAGTCCCAGCCGGGCTCTCCGCCCTCCTCCCGGTGCTCCGGCCAGTCGGGGATTGCAGGCCCGCGGCCGGGCTCGGCGCCCTCCCCTGCCGCACTGAGTGGGGGGGGGGGGGCGGCGGGTGGCTTTTTTGCCTAGGGTGGCAAAAAAGCCAGAACCTGCCCTGACTTTGGTGTATCTTGTGGTGGTTCTTTTGCCATTAAAAAATTCTAGCTGTCATTTGCTCATTTTTACTATTTAGTTTAATGGTTTTACTTGGTGAATTATAGTTATTTCACTAAAAAATCACTGACCAATAATAATCTCAATTCCCATTAAAAATTATTAGATGGCATCTCTCTAGAATTTGAAATACTCAGCTGTGCAAACAGTTTCTTACCTCTTTATCAATCACCTTTAAAACTGTGAGGTTGCCTCTCAGAAATCATGTCTCCATTGAAAATAATCCTTTAAATTGTGCAGTTGCTCCTTATGTTCAAACAGGAGACGTTTAACACAACTCTTCTCAGCTTTAAAAGTTCCTCCTCTTTCTCCATTGTTTCTCCTACTGTTGTCCAGTGTTCCTGTATCTTGGTGAGCATCCCAACCAAGGCGGGTGACATTTGGCTTCTTCACTTCCTCACTGCTTCTCCGTGTATTGGCAATAGTGATCACTTGAGAACAGTTAGCCTGATCCTGTGGCCTTGTCTACACTACGAGAGTAGTTCGATTTTACTTGCATCGAATTTTTGTAATCGATATTGCAAAGTCGAACGTGTGTGTCCACACTAAGGACAGTAATTCGACTTTGTGCGTCCACACTAACGGTGATAGCGTCGACATTCGAAGCGGTGCACTGTGGTCAGCTATCCCACAGTTCCCGCAGTCCCCTCTGCCCATTGGAATTCTGGGTGTAGCCGGCAATGCCTTCTGGGTAACAAAATGAGTCGAGGGTGCTTTTGGGAAACTGTCGTCATCCGTCCATCACTCCCGCCCTCCCTCCCTGAAAGCGCCGGCGGGAAAACAGTTCGCGCGCTTTTCCAGTCATTGACAGCGCGGACGCCACTGTACTCCGAGCATGGAGCCCGCTGCGACCATCGCTGCAGTTGTGGCCGCTCTCAACGTCTCGCAGCTTATCATAAAGGTTTCCCTGAGGCAGATGCAGAAAAGTCAGGCGAGGAGGCTACGGCACCGCGGTGATGTCCTGAAGTCTGAGAGTAGCACAGACCTGTCAGAAAGCAGGCGACCCAGCGCCGAGGACATCACAGTGGCAATGGGTCATGTTGATGCCGTGGAACGGCGATTCTGGGCACGGGAAACAAGCACTGAGTGGTGGGACCGCATAGTGCTGCAGGTCTGGGATGAATCCCAGTGGCTGCGAAACTTTCGCATGCGGAAGGGAACTTTCCTGGAACTTTGTGAGTTGCTGTCCCCTGCCCTGAAGCGCAGTGACACCCGGTTGCGAGCTGCACTGAGTGTACAGAAGCGAGTGGCCATAGCCCTCTGGAAGCTTGCAACGCCAGACAGCTACCGGTCAGTCGCGAACCAGTTTGGGGTGGGCAAATCTACCGTGGGGGTTGTTGTGATGCAAGTAGCCAAGGCAATCGTTGATGTACTGCTGCCAAAGGTAGTGACCCTGGGAAACGTGGAGGCGATCATAGATGGCTTCGCAGCGATGGGATTCCCAAACTGCGGTGGGGCCATAGATGGAACTCACATCCCTATCCTGGCACCGGACCACCAGGCCACCCAGTACATTAACCGAAAGGGCTACTTTTCCATGGTGCTGCAAGCACTGGTGGACCACAGGGGACGTTTTACCAACATCTACGTGGGATGGCCGGGCAAGGTTCATGACGCTCGTGTTTTCAGGAACTCTGGTCTGTTTAGACGGCTGCAACAAGGTATTTACTTCCCGGACCACAAAATAACTGTTGGGGATCTGGAGATGCCTATAGTCATCCTCGGGGACCCAGCCTACCCGCTAATGCCCTGGCTCATGAAGCCCTATACTGGCGCCCTGGACACTGAAAAAGAACTCTTCAACTACCGGCTGAGCAAGTGCAGAATGGTGGTGGAGTGTGCTTTTGGACGTCTCAAGGGGAGATGGAGAAGCTTACTGACTCGCTGTGATCTCAGCGAAACCAATATCCCCATTGTTATAGCAGCTTGCTGTGTGCTCCACAATCTCTGTGAGAGCAAGGGGGAGACCTTTATGGCGGGGTGGGAGGTTGAGGAAAATAGCCTGGCTGGTGATTACTCACAGCCAGACAGCCGGGCGATTAGAAGAGACCAGCGGGAAGCGCTGTGCATCCGGGAGGCTTTGAAAGCAAAGTTCCTGAGTGAGCAGGGTAACCTGTGACTTTATAGTTTGTGTACTGAGAAGCTAAACCTGCCCCCGTTTCTTTACCCAGTTAATGTTGACTATCCTATCCAGTTACATACCCCCTTCACCCCCCCTCCAACACACGTGTCGAAATAAAAATAGTTCTACTTTGTTAAAGCACACCGTTTTCTTTAATACTGTTTTCGCGGGAATTTTTTAAAACTGGGACGCAGACTGTGGTGCGGGGCGGGTGTAGTGTTGTGACGCGAATGCAGCTTCTAAACTCAAGGATTGACAGGCTCCGCTGCAGTGGGATGCTTGTTTCAACGGAGCCTGTCAACCCTCCTGTTCGGGACTGTGTGTATGGGGGGTCTATTTGACTTTGTGGCAGGGGGAGGACGGTTACAGATCCCATGCTGTGTGGCTCTGTCATCCTGCCTAAGGACCGGCGCTTAAGATCTGTAACTGCCCTCCCCCGCCACAAAGTCACAGAGCAACCCCCCCCCCCCCAACATTACATCAAAACAACCTCCCAGACTAACCGGGGCAACTAGTCACTGCATCACTGCACTGTGTATGTGCCCTGCTGCTGTGCCTGCCCCCGACTATGTACCCTGCCAAAGGAGACTGTCCTGTCCAATTACCAACCCCCTTTCCCCTCCTCCTCCAAAAGAACATGATTGAAACAGTAGTTAACAGAAACGAATTTTTTATTATCAACTACACATGGCATTGGGAGGTGAAACTTGGACGGGGGCTTGTGTCAGGCGGGAAGGAAAGAACTTTTCAAATTTTGGCAAATGAGAGCCTTCTGCTACTAGAGCTCTCTGCAGGGGTGGAGTGAGACTTAGCAGGGACTCTGCCGCCTCTCCTTCTTTGCACTTTGGGTGAGGTGGGTATGGGACTTGGTGGCGGGGGAGGGCGGTTAGAGATGGACTGCAGCGGGGCTCTGTCCTCCTGCCTCCGTTCCTGCAGAACATCCACAAGGCGCCGGAGCGTGTCCGTTTGCTCCCTCAGTAGTCCAAGCAGCGTTTGAGTCGCCTGCTGGTCTTCCTGCCGCCACCTCTCCTCCCGATCCATGTTGGCTTGGTGCATTCGGGTCAAGTTCTCCCGCCACTGGGTCTGCTGTGCTGCCTGGGCTTGGGAAGAGGCCATAAGCTCAGAGAACATGTCCTCCCGTGTCCTCTTCTTCCTACGCCTAATCCGCGCTAGCCTCTGGGAGTGTGATTCCAGGCTAGGTTGTGAGACAGTCGCAGACGGGGCTGTGGAAATGGGAAAAAGGGAGTGAATTCCTCAGAAAGATAAATGTAGTTGTGAACAAAGAACATAGTCTTTCTCTGTGAACAAGACCATGCACAGCACCTTTCACATGCGCACTCAGCACAAGGTCGAATTCTCGGCCTTCGCATTCAGTGCCTGGGGTCTTGAACAGCACATTTGAGAAGCGAGGCAGCACAACGGAATTTCTGTTGCAGGCAGACATGGTAAGCCGTACACTTGTGGCAGTTTAAAACTTTTATATTACCACTGGCCTCATTTCACATTTAAATCAATGTCAGTCCCTGCTGCCAGCAATCCGGCAAGCGGGAACTCTGCCCCTGTCCCACCCCCTCGCGGCTGTCCCCGGGAACGATCCCTTTCGGCTGCCCCTCTCCCGCCTCCACCGCGTGGCTGCAAACCAGCGGTTACAGTTCTGTAAAGGAACGGGAAAGCAGTCCCAACACTAACATTCCCCTACCTAATTAAAAGCAGGTCACCATGGCCGACATCACCCTGATGAGGATCTCCGAGAGCGACAAAGAGAGAATGCTCCGGGAAAGCCTCCAAAGACCAGGGCCGTATGCCGCCCTGCTGTGCAGAGCAATGATCCCCGAGTACTTGATAATCTCGTGGCGCGGCAACGTGTCGTACTTCGGAGGACCCAATAAGGCCGCTCTCCCCAAGAACCTCATGCAACGGCTTTCAAGTTACCTCCAGGAGAGCTTCATCGAGATGTCCCAGGAGGATTACTGCTCTATCCCCGGACACATAGACCGCATTTTACTGTAGCTGCAGTAGCAGGGAATAAACAGTAGAGCGGCTTGTGCAGGACAATCACTGAAAACCGGACATTGCTAGATTTCTTTTCAAAACTTGCACTGCCCATTACTAAACCGTTAAGCGCCTAGGGCACACTAATCATGAACAACCCATTCTTTTAATTGTTAATATTCCTGTTTTGTTAAAAATAAATGTTTAGATGTTTACAACACTTACTGGCTGATCCTTCACCAGATTCTGTGTCCGGGGTAACGGCTGGGGACGCTTCGTAGGGGATCTCTGTAAGGGTGATGAAGAGATCCTGGCTGTCGGGGAAATCAGCGTTGTGAGAGCTGCCGACTGCCTCGCCCTCCTCATCTCCTTCCTCATCTTCCCCGTCCCCTAACATGTCCGAGGAACCGGCCGTGGACAGTATCCCATCCTCAGAGTCCACGGTCACTGGTGGGGTACTGGTGGCGGCAGCACCGAGGATGGAATGCAGTGCCTCGTAGAAACGGGATGTCTGGGGATGGGATCCGGAGCGTCCGTTTGCCTCTTTGGTCTTCTGGTAGCCTTGTCTCAGCTCCTTGATTTTCACGCGGCACTGCGTTGCATCCCGGCTGTATCCTCTCTCTGCCATGTCTTTAGAGATCTTCTCGTAGATCTTTGCATTCCTTCTTTTGGATCGCAGCTCGGAAAGCACGGACTCATCGCCCCACACAGCGATGAGATCCAAGACTTCACGATCAGTCCATGCTGGGGCTCTCTTTCTATTCCCAGACTGCACGGCCATCACTGCTGGAGAGCTCTGCATCGTTGCCAGTGCTGCTGTGCTCGCCACGATGTCCAGACAGGAAATGAGATTCAAACTGGCCAGACAGGAAAAGGAATTCAAATTCAAATTTTCCCGGGGCTTTTCCTGTGTGGCTGGTCAGAGCATCCGAGCTCGCACTGCTGTCCAGAGCGTCAACAGAGTGGTGCACTGTGGGATAGCTCCCGGAGCTATTAGCGTCGATTTCCATCCACACCTAGCCTAATTCGACATGGCCATGTCGAATTTAGCGCTACTCCCCTCGTCGGGGAGGAGTACAGAAGTCGAATTAAAGAGACCTCTATGTCGAACTAAATAGCATCGCAGTGTGGACAGGTGCAGGGTTAATTCGATTTAACGGCGCTAACTTCGACATAAACGCCTAATGTAGACCAGGCCTGTGAATCCTCAATACATGCAACTCCCATTGAAGGTACCGGCGTTCTGTAGGCACTTACAGGATTGGGCCCTAACAAAAAGCATGTGTATTGCAAAGTAGAGGAATCTGAGTAGTTGTGTGGAGAACAGAATAGTAGTGGATAAAAAGTTACGGAATGGCAAATTAAAAGTTCCTCTTACTGTTAGTTTTAGTATTTCATAGTATGGAGTCTAACCCACGACTTAGATTAGAATTTGTCAGCAGGACACTTGTGGTCTAGTTTTTAACTGCAGTAGGAAGACCTGGTGTCTGAAAAACATTCAGAATAATATTGCATTATTGCACAAGATAAAGGAAGAAGAACCAGATGGCTTAAAAGGTAAATCTGACTATCTGTTGTCTTTTGAAATGGAGGGCAGCAGCTGCACACTTCTGCACAACCTTGTGTAGTCTTTTAAACCTGTACAAAGTAGGTATAAAAATGCTACTAAATCAAAATGGGAATGTTCTTGTACCCGCTTTGCCCATTTGTAGACATCTACACCAGTTGCAAGGTAGTGAAGAATGAGGCCCTTATCTCTATTGTGTACCATTTAAATTTGACAGAGTAAAGTAAGTTGGCCCCATCAATACTGTATCCCTCTGGTGATGGGAAGAGTATGTGCTGTGCCTATTCCTGCATTGGAAGTATAGTGAATAAGAGGGAAAATGGAGCATTCTTTCTAGGCTCTGCACACAAAAACCTTAGTAGAACGCTACCTGATTATCATGGAATATGGCTGTGATTCTAGTTCTGACACAGATAAGTAACAGTAGTAGATGATAACTGATGTATTGATATGCAGTTCTTCTATAAAATGAGCTGGCAAAGTTGTGACTTGGTATGTTCAAGGCCAACATATTTAGAATAAAATGGTCATTTTAGTTCATTTGCACACATCTTTTCTCTGAGTTCATGCAAAATGCTGGCTTTGTCTGAAGTGGTCCCTTCTCATAGTTACTACATTAAGTCCTGTTCTAAAGGATGAAAACTAGGAAATGAAGTAGTTACTGAGGAAAAAAAATCTCCTAGAGATTAATAGCATCTTCTTATCCATCTTTTTTGCAACAGGTAAATCACATTGCAAGCACAGCTAGCATTACTTATCTAACAACTTGGGATTTACACATATTCCTAATGGCTTTCAGAAGTTTAATAAAGGACTTGTGTTGATCTGTTTTTGCACCTTTTGACATGTCAATCAATAATGATACAAAACTGTAAGATCAATTTCAAAACCTCTCAGCTTCCTCATAAAAAGTAACTTCATTGACTTCTCAGATAATTTTACTAGAAGGTTGGTTGGAGAGACCTTAAATGCATTAATTATACTTGTATCATTATCAATATATTGCATAATGTTTTTTATCACATTTTGGAGCCTACCTAAGTGGCATCGGTTTGGGGTCCTAAGGAAGGTTTTCAAGAAATCATTTATAGATTTGTGAAATGATGAAGTTGTGCAGATAGGCCAGAAACCAATAATGCTATGTACCTGTAAGAGAAGACAGATGTTTGATGAGGAAGGTAAAAGCATAATTATTTTCATTTAACTAGCAAGTTGCTTGAAAGGACATATTACACAAGCTCTGTCATATGTATAAGACTCAAAGTTATAAAGCCAGAAATTGATCACTGTGATCATCTTCTAGTCTGACCTCCTGTATAACACAGACTGTAGAACTTCTCCAAAACAATTCCTGTTTGGACTAGAGCATATCTTGTAGAAAAACATCCAGTCTTGATTTATAAATTGCTAGTGATGGTAAATCCACCATGACCATTGATAAGTTGTTCCAATGATTAATTAGCCTTGCTGTTAAAAAATCTGTACCATATTTCTAGTCTGCATTTGTTTAGCTTCAGCTTCCAGCCATTATATCTTCTTATACCTTATGTTATAGCTTTTTTTTTAAAAGAACTGTGTGAGAAACATAGACTCATAGACTCATAGACTTTAAGGTCAGAAGGGACCATTATGATCATCTGGTCTGACCCCCTGCATGCTGCAGGCCACAAAGCCGTCCCTACCCTTTCCTTGACTCTGCTGATGAAGTCCCCAAATCCTGTGTCTTAGTGACTTCAATTGGCAGAGAACCCTCCTGCTAGAGATCCCTGCCCCATGCTGTGGAGGAAGGCGAAAAACCTCCAGGGCCTCAGCCAATCTACCCTGGAGGAAAATTCCTTCCCAACCCCAAATCTGGCGATCAGTAAGACCCCGAGCATGTAGGCAAGAGTCTCCAGCCTGACCCTTGTTAGCCATTATACTGTTTACCTACCATTGTTTGGTATTCCTCAGCTAATATGTTTTACCATCAAACCATTCCCTCCATAAACTTGTCTAACTTAATCTTAAAACCAGACAGGTCCCTCGCCCCCACCGTTTCCCTCGGAAGGCCGTTCCAATATTTCACCCCTCTGACGGTCAGAAACCTTCGTCTAATTTCAAGCCTAAACTTCCCTACGGCCAGTTTATATCCATTCGTTCTCATGTCCACATTAGTACTAAGCTGGAATAATTCCTCTCCCTCCCTTGTATTTATCCCTCTGATATATTTAAAGAGAGCAATCATATCCCCCCTCAACCTTCGTTTTGTCAGACTAAACAACCTGAGCTCCTCCAGTCTCCTTTCATACGACAGGTTTTCCATTCCTCTGATCATCCTAGTGGCCCTTCTCTGCACCCGTTCCAATTTAAGTTCATCTTTTTTAAACATGGGAGACCAGAACTGCACACAGTACTCCAAATGAGGTCTCACCAGCGCCTTATACAACGGAAGCAGCACCTCCTTATCCCTACTAGATATACCTCGCCTAATGCATCCCAAGACCGCATTTGATTTTTTCACCGCCACGTCACATTGTCGACTCATAGTCATCCTGCGGTCTACAAGAACCCCTAGGTCCTTCTCCTCTTCCATTACTTCTAACCAATGCGTGCCCAGCTTGTAGCTAAAATTGTTGTTAGTCATCCCTAAATGCATCACCTTACACTTTTCACTATTAATGTCTGAGAGCCAGCTGGGATATAGTGAAGATTATGGCATCTTTACCATAAAGAACATCTGTTCACCAGTACCAACTTCCTTTTGAAAGACTGTAATAGTTGCTTTAATGAATGGTAATTTATTTATTTGATTGATTGATTTACTGTACTAGGGATATAGTGAAGATTATGGCATCTTTACCATAAAGAACATCTGTTCACCAGTACCAACTTCCTTTTGAAAGACTGTAATAGTTGCTTTAATGAATGGTAATTTATTTATTTGATTGATTGATTTACTGTACTAGTCTAAAAGGATATAGGTAGTAGTAATGCAGAGCGTACTGAAATGATAAGCATATCCTAATTGTAGCTTGTTTAAACAGTGGTTACTCAAATTGCTTTTAATATATGTTTCTATGTCCACTTAGTCCAGAACTACTTTCCCTACTGTAATTTTAAATGTGTCAAGCTATGAGATTTCCACTGTTTCCTTAGGGAGACAACTCTACAGTCTAATAGATGCCGTCCTTGGGAAATTTTTTCTAATAGTAAGGTTTGGTTTGGTTTAATTTCAGCCCATTGTTCTTGGGGGGGAAAAAACAACCTCCTCTTGACCCATCCTAATTAATGTATCTCCCTCCTTGACGTTTAATACCTTTCAGATATTTTTAACTTGTTCATTGTTTATTTTGGGGAAAAGTTGATCTACATGTAACTGATTCCTAGAGCTATGTGAAGCTGGTGACTTTTTTTTTTTTTTTTTGATAATTTTTTGAAGGATTTTTTTTTGTCGTTTTCCCTTGAAAGGATATTGCAATCCTCTAATTCACTTTTCTGAAAATAGATTTTTATTTACTATAAAAAATATTAAAAATTCAGTCTTTGAAGCTAATTCTCCTTGAAATAAACTCTTTTTCATTTTGGGGACCTGTCCTAATCAGATAATGCAAATAGTTTAATTGAAGTCAATGAAACTATCCATGTAAGTAAAGCAAGCCTGTTTTCCCTAGAAAATGAGTACATTTTAAATGCAAAATGGGCCTATTTTTTGTTTGTAATGGAATGAAAAAAACCTCCATACTTTGAGTAGATTTAATTGTGAATATTTCATATACATCTTGTTGACTTGATTGCAAGTAGATAATTTCAAAGAGAAGTTAATATCCCTGTAATGGGAGCAATATTTGAGAAGATGTAAACTCTTCTGTATTGAATGACTCCACTTACCTCCTAGATTGAATCACGCTGTTGCAAAATCTTTAATGTGCTTGTTGGAGAAATTATTCTTGAGAACATGTCAAGATAATATGGTAGGTAGGTAAGTATATAGCTACAGTCCTGTTTTATGGAATAAGTGGAAGTTCTTTGTCATTTAAAGAACACTTTCCTAAACATGTTAAGGGAATACCCCACAAAATATGTTCCCTCTTGAGAGGGGGGGATAGAATGTAGTGTTTTAGGGGAAAAGGAGGATTTATACTCCAAGGTATTTTCCAACTGCAAATACATCAGGTATCTCTCTCTAACGGAAAAATGAGCAAGAGAAGTGTACAATGTATGGCTTCACTTTCTCCTCCTCCTGAGGCAACACTTCTCTGTTTTTCATACAGAGACTTGTAAACCAAAGAATGCATACTCCATATTTATCACTAACCATGGCTTTGGAACCCTGTGTGTGCCTAATATAAAGAAATGTTGCTGAAGGAAGTGTTGCTGTGAAAAGGATATTTACATAATAAAGAAGCACTAGCAAGTAGAGCTTTATCTTTGATACCCCATTGCAAACACTGCTTTTCTGCTGGCATGGGTTGATGGATGGGATGGACAGGAGAGACAGGGCAAACTATATTAAGCACCCAATGCAGAAGGTTTGAGTACTCCTTATTAAAACTTGGAGCCAATCACACTTTCTGTATTGGGGTTGAACACAGTTTAGCCTTGGCTTATGTCTGAGATAAAACTGCGTTCCACCACAATTTAGGAGGGGAGTTGCATGATATCTTGTGTCAAACACAGCTACAGCTACTGCCCTGTGTAGATATAGCTTGGTAGTCTGTTCAAAAGAGTGGTATTATAAATGCAACTTATAATAACAAGAATACACTCTGCCCTTGTTATGTGTTCTGATGAAGTTTCTGTTTGGTCTCTCCCTTCATTTATATATACATACATGTATCATTTAGAGAGAGTTGTGGGTCATTTAATCTAGCTCTCCTCTGCATGTCAATGAGGCTCAAAGTCTATGAAAAGAATTAGCTGGTTGAAAATGTTTATACAAGTTTTCTTCAAATGCAGTTGACATGAAAATCACCCTGTCTGAAACAATTGTCTTTTGAGCTATGGTGCAGCAAAGTAAGTGTGTTAACATTACATGACTGTGGAATATTTCATATTATCAATTAACAGTCTCGTAGTAGTTCAAAGTGAATACAAACCTAAATTAATCAAATATAGCAAATCAAATATCTGTGTTCAAACAGATCAGCTGACTGTTTATTTATTTTGATACTTTCATTAAGATTTAGCATACAGTACATTAGCTTTTGCAGAGTACATGAGCCATGTATGCTGTTTCAATTTTAAAATAACAGATATTAATTTCCATTCTCTTTGGTTTCTCCTTCAGGACTAATTAAAGCAAACAAGTTTATTTTTCTAGGCACCATTCCAAAATGTGCAAGTGCATGCATTCTGGTTTAATGCTTTGAGTGCGATTTTTCTTTTGCTTAAATCTCTAAGGAAATACAAATGTGTTTCTGGAAATGGATTGTATTTATTACTATCAAATTCAGATTGGTACTTGACAAACTTCGTGGTCTGTCTTCAAAAGAATGTTACAGTTCAGCTCACTCAGTTGCCTAAACATTGAATGCTTTTTAAAAAAATATATGAGTAGTTCAAAAGTTTTCTGAGAGGGGGTATGTGACGTGTCATTCCATATTCTTTATGAAAATATGCTTATGATATGAATATGACATAACAGATATACTTTATGCAAGATGGCTCATGTGAAATATCATTGGAAAGGTTATGATTTACTGAATGCGATTATCCTATTTGTATGCCTGTATCATTTCTGTATCTGAAATTAGGAATATTGACTATATACTGTATCTGTATTTCAACTATGCTACTTTGACACCCACTGCTAACCCTTCAGGTACAACAACTGAAAAGCCAGACAGGGCAGATGGCCCATCAACAAGGACAATGGACTGGAAAAGAGCTTAGTCTTCCTGTGTAGGTCAGCCTGTGAAGAATGGCTACAAGGGCCCTACAGAGTCAGGTGGTCTTGCTGTGACAGATTTATGTTACCAATCGGCGTGGGGCTTCAGGTGATCAGGCTGAAGCCGCAGGATCTTTAGGGGAGGAGATGAAGGAATACACCAAGTGACTAAGTTTAAAGCTTTATTAACCAAATAACAGCGGTGAGTGCTGGGTGCTCCCCACATTACTCAAGGGAAGGAAGAAAGCATTAGCGCCCGAGCCCTAACCCACTTTCATACTCACACACGTACAACCCAAGGCTGGCCAAGCCTGGGTGTAATGTAAGAAGAAAAGGGGGAAGGGTAGATGGGAGTTCTGTCCTGTGCACAGGCCGTCTAGGATCCGCTGTTGATCTCCGACTTGCTTCAGCTCTCGGGACGGTTTTAAGCCCTGGGTTCTTCTGGGGGCGTTTTAGTCCAGGGATCCTTGTCTCCCATGCTCTCTGTAGCTGTCCAAACTGGCCTTCTGCAGCTCCCTTAGGTTCCCCAAAACACACCGGCTTCAGGGTCTCAAGACTGTTGTTCTTCCACTCACTGGCCTTCGCAATCTTTCTCATTTTGCAACCCCCTTCAGGTCTGCCTGGTTCAGCTCTCCTTTCCCACAGGTTTTTGGCTGTTTGGCAGCAGGGAGCTTATTTGTGTTCATTGGCCTTGAGCGGCAATTTCATTCCTTATCTTCGAGCCTAGCTGAATCATCAAGTTAACCCGTTCCTCCACCTTCGGCCTCTTGCAACCTGCAAAGGAATCTTTCATTCCACACTCACACCTTCAACCCTTCCCAAAATCCTTTCCCATGCATATATAAGCGTTAGCAATCTACAACGCTGGTGCTTACCCAGGGGACCCCATGGGTGGGGCAGGAGTTTTATTGTGACATTGTCACCTGTTACTGAAACATTACCTGGGACTTCTTGTAACTTTCCACTGTAAGGGAAGGGGGGTCAAATTAAGAAACAAAGGACTCCCATCTTATGCAAATCCTATTTAAGGGTGGGCAGTAAGGTAATCCAGGTCATCAGTTCTCCTCTGCTACTCCACCCAAGATGACTACTGGAAACAGCTAAGACTGAACAGGGGGAAAGAACTGGTCCCAGGCCGGAAGGGCATCTAGCCTGTGAAGAAGATTATTAGAACCACATTTAGGGTGAGAACTTACATGTAACCAGTTTCTTTAGTGTATTAAGCTTAGTTTGCATACTCTGTTTTATTTTCTTAGTAATCTGCCTTGTTCTGTCTGCTATCTCCTTAATTACTTAAAATACACCTGTTATAGTTAATAAATTTATTTCTGGTTTATAATATAACCCAGTTTATGTGATTTTTAATGGGGGAGGAGGAGCCGCGAGAAATGATGCATACCCCCTTCCACATTGAGGGAAGGGGCAAATATATTATATCTTTGGGTCTGTACTCCAAGGGAGGTAGACATCTGAGTGCTGGAGCAAGTCCCTTAAGCTGAGTCTTCCCAGAGCTGATCTGCAGCTGGGTGTGGCTCTGCCCGTGTGTGTGTTAGAGGAGGTTTTAAGAGCCTGGCTCAGCAAGACAGGTAAAAGGGGGCCCATGTTGGCAGAACAGGTAGACTCAGTGGTATCTCAGCACATCAGGTGACTTCCCAAGGGGTCCAACCCATCACAGAGTATAAAGGTGCATTTTTCTTTTTTTAAATATTTAAAATATGCAGTAAAAGCTTGTTCACAAGAGAACGTACAGGAATACTAATGAAAAGCAGGCAGAGAAGACCTATGAAACACCAGCTAAAAGTCAGATACTGTCTCCCTACTCATGTAGGGTAAAATCTCACCTCATTGAAGTCAGTGGCAGAGCTCCTATGAATTTCTGCGGAGCCAGGATTTCACCCATTGAGTAATACTTTACTTCTAGAGTCAGGGTATATCTACACCAGGGGTCGGCAACGTTTGGCACGTGGCTTGCCAGGGTAAGCACCCTGGCGGGCCAGGCCAGTTTATTTACCTGCTGACATGGCAGGTTCAGCCGATCGCGGCCCCCACTCACCATGGTTCGCCGTCCCGGGCCAATGGGGGCGGCAGGAAGCAACGCGGGCGAGGGATGTGCTGGCCGCGGCTTCCCGTCACCCCCATTGGCCCGGGACAGTGAACCGCGGCCAGCGGGGGCTGCGATCGGCCGAACCTGCCGTGTCAGCACGTAAATAAACTGGCCCGGCCCGCCAGGGTGCTTACCCTGGCAAGCCACGTGCCAAACGTTGCTGACCCCTGATCTACACTTTAAAATGGTATGTGGCGCAGCTGCAGCACTTCAGCGTGGACACTACATACATTGGGTTTTCCTATTGATGTAGGTTATACATTTCCCTGAGAGGCTGTAGCTAGTGCTGTCTACACTGGGGGCTAGTTTGGTATAACTACATCTCTCTGGTGTGAATTTTTCAAAGCCCTTGGAGACGTAGCTGTACCGATGTAAATTCCTAGTGTAGAACAGCCCTAAGTAAGTATGCAGAGTAACGTACTACTCAGCATAAGTAACAGCATCTTGCCCTTATGATCATACTTTACACCCATTCCTTGCTTCTAGATATGCAAGTTTTATACAGACTAAAAATTGTCTCTCACAGTAACCATTAAGGCTACGCCTACATTGCACACTACTGGCAACACACCTACAGCCTTGGCTACACTTGCGAGTTACAGCGCAATAAAGCAGCCCCAGGCATCCAAGCTCACTCCCCATCCACACTGGCAAGACCCGTAGAGCGCTCTGACTCCACAGCTACAGCGCTGCTTGTATTTCACCTCGGCGAGTAGAATAACATTTGCTGCACCCTTGCTGGAGCACCGTGGCGCCAGTGTGAATGAGGTGTTGCGTTACTGTGCTGTGATCAGCCTCCAGAAACGTCCCATAATGCCCTTAAGTCAAGTGGCCACTCTTGTCATTGTTGTGAAATCGGCTGCAGGAATGCGGAAATGCCCTTTCAAAGCTCTGTTTCGGAGAAGCCGGCTGCTTATCAGCTCTGAGAAAAGCAAACATTTACTGTTTGCTTTGAGTGAGTAAGAGAGAGAGGTGGGGGGAAAGAGGGGGGTCTGAACTTACAAGACAGCATGCTGACACGCTCTCAGCACCCCAAAAACCCACTCTCTCTCCCCCCACATACACACAAAATACTCCCTGTCACGCTCCGCTCCACCCCACCCCCATTTGAAAAGCACGTTTCAGTCACTTGCATGCTGGGATAGCTGCCCATAATGCAGCGCTCCCAATGCCGTTGCAAGTGCCGCAAATGTGGCCACGCAAGTGCGCTTGAAGCTGTCAGTGTGGACAGACTGCAGTGCTTTCCCGACTGCGTTCTACGAAGGTGGGTTTAACTCACAGTGCTCTACATCTGCAAGTGTAGCCATGACCTAGTTGAAAATCGGTCTGTGCCCACACTGTGATGTGCAGTGAAAGGCTCTGGTTGGAGGAGGCTGCAAGGAAAGGCTCCAACAGTGGAGACCTGCTGGAGCCCTTCTCTGTTGCCTCCCCTGCCAGAGTCTTTCCCTGCTGCTGGATCCTTTCCCTGCGGCAGGGGAAGACTCTGGCAGGGAAACACTACACTGCTAAAAATAGCAGTGTAGAGTGGGAAGGCTCTGCTTGGAGATGTAGAGAGCCCTGAACAGAAAGTACATACCCAGGGCCGGCTCTGGCTTTTTTGCCGCCCCAGGCAAAAAAGCTTCTGGCCGCCCCCCCCCACCCTCCAGCGCGGCAGGGGAGGGCGCGGAGGGGAGGGTAGCGAGCCCAAGTCAGGGCTCCGCTCTCCCCGGCGGCCAGAGCACCGGGGGGAGGGCGGCGAGTCCCGGTCGGGGCTCCGCTCTCCCCGGCGGCCAGGGGGACGGCGCCGGGGGGGGAGGGCGGCCGGAGCCCTGGGAGGAGGGCGGAGTGCCCAGCCGGGGCTCCGCTCTCCCCAGGGCTCCGCTCTCCCCAGCGGCCAGAGCGCTGGGGGGAGGGCGCCGAGCCCCAGCCGGGGCTCCGCTCTCCCCGGCAGCCAGAGTGCCGGGGGGAGGGCGGCGAGCCCGGCCGTGGCCCTGCTCTCCCCGGCGGCCGGAGCCGGAGCACCGCACCATGCTGCCCCCCTCCAGGTGCCGCCCCAAGCACAAGCTTGGTGGGCTGGTGCCTGGAGCCGGCCCTGTACATATCATAAGGGTTCAGGCATGTCTTTACTCAGCTAAGCAGTGCCTTGCAGTCTACACTGCTAATTATGCCTGTGCTAGGGTTGTGGAGGATTTCCCATGCAATGGGCAGGGTGGAAGCTTTGTATACCTGAGAAAGTCTTGAGGATTACATGTAAGCACACACTTTTCTTGACCTCCTTTGAGACCCCTTAGCGCAGCTTCTGTCTTTCTCGCCAGTGGCTGGATGGAACTCTTTGTAAAGTTTTGCTGAAGGGGCCCTGCTCTACAGCATAAAACAATAAAGGCCTGCCTGTCATTTCCCCCCTCTGCAGTCATTGCTAAACTCCTATTAATTTCAATAGAAGCAGAATCAGGCCCAGAATTTTCTGTTTTCTCTTTCCAGGGCTGAGTATGGTGTTTCTGCAGGCTCTTGTGGCTATAATTCAGTTTTTTAAAGTTTTTTTTTTTAAATAGCATCTCTTAATTGTTTGAGCATCAGTATGCTTGGTCCCATTCCAGTCTCAGCCCTATTGGTAACATTTGTATAATGATTGTACTTGTGTGCTGATTAAAAGCAGTGCTTTCACTCTGACTTGCTTCAGAAGTAATAGACCATTATAAATGGCTGCTGTGAACTTTTGAACTCAGGGGAATTTCTGAATAAATGTGATAAGGAATAAGGTAATCCTGGTCTCAGAATTCACTCCTCCAGTGAAGTAAATTACGTCATTTTCAACCCAGTTGTTCATTTTTCTTACAATACATTGTTCCTTCAAATTCACCTACAAAAGAAAAAAAAGGGTATTTTAATTTTGAAGTTGACTGTGTAGATAATTCCCCTTGTACTATGTATTTTTCTTGGCTTGCTTAAAAGGGAGAAAAAAAGTAAATAAAACAAGCTAGTACTAGAGAGACGCTTAGTCAGTGAGAGAAAATCCAGACGTTGCACTTGACAAGTAATAGAAACAATGTTATTTAACATAATTTTTTTTAAAGAAAAAACCTTGTGAGATTCCTAAAACTCAGAAAGATGGGTTGAACAGTACACTAGAGATTGCATTGTAGTATTAAGATCCCTCATTAGACTTATTACTTTCAAAATAGTGTCACAGTATGTCAGGTTGTCATTTTATCTGAATGTGTGAAGCTGAAATCAAGTACTTTAGCTGAAAATCAACTGTCAATTTGAGTAACAACTTCTGAGTTTTCATTCCCAGGCTGGTCTATTTAAATCTTTAATGATGAAACAGTCATATCACCTTAGAGTTATTGAGGACAATGTAAATATAAATAAGTGAGCTGTATTTTTTGTGTGTGGTTTAATTCATCCCTACTGGGAAAATTAAACTGTAAATACATATACATGGCATACAAATAGAGCTGCAAGCTATAAACTATTAATATTTTTTATTGTGATAGCACCTAGAGTCTTTAATCAGTAGTGGGACCTCATTGTATTAGGCATTGTACCAATACTCTTTTGTGATTATATACTTCTTTTTATGTTTTGCACCCAAAACTCCAAGAGGATTTCAGTATATGGCACTTAAAGCCATAGTTCGACCTCCTACAAGCAAACTTTTATACAGAGCCTCATCCAAAGCTTATTGGGAGTCTTACCATTGACTTCCCTGGGGTTTGGAGTAGGACTCTGCTGCCCATGTTCGGTTCTGTACTGTACTTGTATCCCCCACCCCCACCCCCAAACAGACACACACTGTAGCAGTGCTCCTGGATGTGTGCTTTCCTTCAGGCTTAAGCAGCTGGATGACTGAGATTGCCATTACAGTGCCAAATTCATCCTTAGTGGTACTCTGCTGAAGCCAGTAGTGTTCCAGCAGGGATTAATTTGATCCAGAGTCCCAGATAATTTCTGACTGCTGCCAGAATTTACTGAAAATCTGCCTTCCGGAACAATTTTAATTGGGTGCTGGGGTTTAAAGTCCAGGCAGAATAGACTGAACAGAATAATTTTTACTGTTCTTTTGGTTTGAAACTGAAGAAGCTTGGTTATATTTTCTTAGCTCTTTGTAAGGGCAAGTCGACATTACAAAATAAGTTGACCTAAATTAGGTAATTATTACGGTGGTTCATGTCCACCCTTTGTCCCCTGTCCATGTACAAATCCTCACCAGAAGCGCTTCCATCGACTTAACTGTGTGGGGCATTGTGGGGCACTGACAGATGGAGCACCCCCTGCCCTGGGGCTGACAGCTGGAGCTCTCTCCCCACCCCCTCCCTGGGGTCGACAGCCCCAGCCACTCAGAGGCCAACAACCAACAGATGATGTAACTCAGTGTCTACAGAGACACTGAGTTGCCATAGCTACATCAACCTAAGTGCTACACCTCTTGCGGAGGTGGTGTTATTGAGTCAGAGTAGTGAGTGACTTACATCAGTGGGAGCAACATTGTAATTTGAACATATACAGAGTTAGGTCAACGTAAGCTGCCTTACGTCAACCTAACTTTATAGTGTAGACCAGGCCTTAATGTTAGTCATGGGATAAAGTTGTATGACACTCATCAGGTTTTAAGTATTGCTTCCTAACAGTCATTCATTTGTACTGTATACCCAATATAAAGATTGTAAAATCTTCCACTATGTGTGTGAATCTTGTTTATCTTAGAACTGCTGTACATATCTAATGCTCAAGAGAGGGCAATACGTTTATTTTTGATCTCAGACCTATAATTGTGTAAAGTAACAGTCTCTAATTAAAAACCAACCGGCATGGCATTCTGGATTTAGAGCCTAAATCTTTAATATTAGCTTTTGCACATGTGCACTTAAGGAAATCTAGCCTTTTGTCAACCAAAAGTATTTACTTTTGAGTTATTTTATTTGAGTTGAAAGTTTAAGTAAATCCCCAAGTACTTTAGCATAGTAGTTTTGAGATGTGGAAAATAGTTTACTGTTTATCCTTCAGCTGCATTTCTTAAAATCATAACCCAAATGTATATTAAAGTGATGGCAAACCTCTTTTTAATTGTTGTTCTTGTATCCATGAATAAATCTGTTAGCCGTGATTATCAGTGATTTGTTGTTTTGTTTTGTTTTGTCTTCAACAAAGGACATTTCCCCCTCCCTCTTTCTTCCACTCCACTGCTCTTGGTTTTAGTCCTTCACTCAGAGTAGGGTTAGAGACCATTCTAGGCTGAGGAAGGCTGGATGAGAATCTTTTCTGAAGCAGCTCATTTCATCTATATACTTGGCTCAAGGGATCGTTGCAGAGCACCTTTGCTCCAAGGCTTTTGCAGTTTGCCCAGTGTAGGGAGCAAGGAACTGAACGATGCATCTGCTGCTCTTTTCTTTCTGCCTTCCCTCCCACTCCACTTTTTCTTCACTCTGTCAACCTCCCTCTCCCACCCACCCACCCCAACACACAAAATGCGTAAAGAAGAGTAAGATGCATGAAGTGGTAGGTCATACTAGACCTGGCCCTCTCAGAGGTCCAGAGAGGCCCAGGCCACTTCCAGCTTTTGAGGCCCCTAGCCACAATAAAAAAAAAAAAATACAACACATGAAAACAAAATAAGGCACCAAAAAAAGAGTGAGACATAATTTGAATATTTTTTTAATTTAACAAATGCTTTTCTAGCCTTTTTCTGTGCAAATGCACTAATTATTGAGGAAAAATGTAGCTTTCATGCAATGTCACAGTTGATATTAAGCATGGCGAGCCCATTCAAATGCTCTTGTCCCATAGTTGAACGGTGATAGTTCTTTACCTGCTTCAACACATTGAAGGTGCGTTCATCTGAAACCACTGATGCAGGCAAACTGACAAAAATACGCAATGCAATTGTGATATTAGGAAACACCCCAGAGAGTCTAAGTTCAAGTATTTCTTGAAGCAATTCCTTAAATTTGCAGCTCTAAGCTGAGAGTGTCACATTTTGATCCGATAGGGATGCACATGAAAACAAGTTGCGAAACTTATCAAATGCCAAAAAATTAACAAGTGTCTAAATTTGAGGTCCCTTTTGAGCTTGAGGCTCAGGCCAAATGGCCCTGCCCTCTCCCCCCATCCGATTGGCCCTGCACTAGACATATCTGTGATCGGGACTTTCTGTCCCCTTGGAGTTTTGCTGTTGAAAGAGACATATTTTTGCCATCCTTTTGCCATTTCTGATATATCAAAAAGGTAAACTGAAAGAATTATTTTATGCTTATTTTACTTGCCATTATTATCATAATGGGTTTCTGCGGGCCAGTATTACCTGAGAACAACTTCTGTTTTACATTTTTTTTTAAAATCTTTTCCCTCTTAACTTCTTGTCCCCGTTCCCCCCTTGCGTCTCTGCCCTCCCCCAAAAGGAAGAATTTTTAAAGATGACTTGTTCAAGGATAACTTAGATGTCAAATTTGTTTTTTCCAGCAAGAAAATATAGGTGTCTCGAGGTTTTTTTTTTTTAGCCATGTTACTGTAACTGCACTTTTCCCAAAGAACAGAAAATGGCAGATACCTGGTTAAGTAGACCCAGAAGAGAAATATAACAAACTAGGGACCACATCATCCATTTTTCTGCTTTTTGGTGGTGTTTAAAAGGAAATTGAAGCAGGATTCCAGTTTTCAGCTTCAGCCTCAGGAAAGATGTGGTAGTTAGTCAGTGCACCCAAGATTTTTAAGTAATAGTTGTTTCTCCAGCAGGTAATAAATAATTAAATTTCACTTGTATTTTTGGTTGGCAAAAGCTACCAGATAATAAGATTTCCCCGTTCCTTTTTTCTTTTTACCATTTTATCATGAATTTCTCTCTGTCTCTGTCCTTAGCCTGTTTTTTTATTTTGTGTGTGTAGGCAACAAGGTTTAAGTTCTGATAAATCAATTTTATTTGGGGGAAGGGTAGCAAAGAACAACCTAATATTTTGGGGAACCAATGAATGTTTCTCATACCTGAACAGGAAGGGGAAGGTGATTTTTAGCAAAACTGCATAACCCCTACATTATTTGAGGTTTAGCATTAATTACAATACAGTGCATGTGAGAGATTATTATTTTATTATGTATTTTACAAATATCATATTTCCATCTTCTTTAGTTAAGTAATATCCTTGTTCTTTCTCACAATAGTAGTGCCCATAAAATAATAAAAATACCCATTGGGTACATACATAGGGAGTGCTGTGGTTTGTGAGGTTTTTTTTCAGTATTGCATTCCATCAACAGGCTGGATTATTTTATGGGTTCTTCTCAGCTGTTGGAGTAATATGTATGTGAACCATCTCACCAGACAGATGAAATTTTTACAGGAATTCTTGAAGTCCAAAACCTTTCTAAGGAGCAAAATTCATTTGGGAAAACTAACCAGTTAAGAAACATGGAACTTTTTGCTGTCATATCAGAGATGATCACTTGCTTGCTCATCTGATTGCTGTGAGCTTGGTTGAAAAGATATTGTTAATCTGTTGTACCAGGAGGTGCATCACTGGACATTAGTGAATGTCACTCGTACTTATTTTCAGCGTTGCATTGGTTAATCTTGCTAAGAAATTGGTGGTAAATGTTATGAAGATTGTTCACACCTCCTGTGATATGTTGGATTCACCTAGCTGCAAAGTTCTCCTGTTCACAGCAGCACTGACTGACTGTGACTCTTGCCATATGATTCACAGTATATATATATATATATATTGCTCTGTTATGTTACACTATAACAAGTAATCTACCCCTGAGTGGCACTCCAAGCATGGACCAGTGCAAATGTTTTTGGTCATTGTTTTTGCTATTTGGGTTGCTGGTATTGCAGTTTGTTGTCCAGTTTTAGCACGTAAGAAAAGAACGCATAGCTGACTTCAGGAAACAAAACTTACCAGTGTTCCAGCGACTTTCTTTATGCAGAATGTAAGGTTGAGTACAGAAATAAAAAGTATAGGGTTGTTGTTTTTTTCCTATGGGAAAATATTTGTGGTGGTTATTGACCTTCTTCCCTTGTTAGTTTTAGTCTTTCTCTGTTTTCAAAGAGCCCTTCTGCTCTGGAACCATGAGAAAGCAACATATGGTGGCATTTGGATTGGGAATGATGTTGCAGAGACTAAGGTCCTCAGAGCACCTAAAGTTGTATCATTGATGTTTCTTGTTTCTGCACTCTAGGTTTCTCATTTTATCCTCAGGTGTTACCAAAAGGACCTAGACTCCTGTTGTTTTATGCCAATGATCCTCACAGTTCTGTCTTCAGGTTATTCATAAATCTATCAGTCCTTATCTTCTTAAATTGAATAATTACAGTTGAGGGTAAAGCTGCTGTCTTTCTGTTCCCAAATGAAAACAAATCAGTCAGCTGCACCAAAATTTGTTGTGCCTTCTCCATACATTTAATAACAGAAATCAATTGGATATACTGCAGTCCGAAGAGGGATGGATTTTAAAAGTAAAATAAAGAAAAACTGGAATAATGTTAATAATTGAAGCAAAACTCTGGTAAGACACACTTTTGGTAGTACATCTTGCTGCTGTATAAGGATATTGTAGCTGTAGACACTTGTTTATACCTGTTTGTGTGTACCCAGTCTGTTATGTGACTGTCCTACATTTTGTATCTTGTATCAGAGGGGTAGCTGTGTTAGTCTGAATCTGTAAAAAGCAACAGAGGGTCCTGTGGCACCTTTAAGACTAACAGAAGTATTGGGAGCATAAGCTTTCGTGGGTAAGAACCTCACTTCTTGCATCTGAAGAAGTGAGGTTCTTACCCACGAAAGCTTATGCTCCCAATACTTCTGTTAGTCTTAAAGGTGCCACAGGACCCTCTGTTGCATTTTGTATCTTGTAATTTATGTATTGCATATTTAGTCGTATGTTACCTCACCGTGGGCAGGTCTGTGTCTGGTTCAGATGGGGCACACTCTTCTAGGTTATTTGCAGATGGATTTGGGAATTTTTTGTCGCCACTTCATTGCCAGGTGGGTAGAGCCATTCCTTGGTCAACACATTTCAGAATTCATTGGTCTTCCATCCTAATATGTCCATACCAAGAAAGCCATTGAACTATTAACATGTTAATGAAGGTAGTTGCTGAATTCAGTTTTGAATAACCTCATTTCTGATCTTGTCCTGTCACTTAATATGGACCAACAGACGAAGACAACAAAGAATCAAAACGTCCCTCTTCCATTTTAAGAGGGGCAGGAACTTCCGAAAAAGCCACCTTCCTTCAACCAAGAAGAGATCCAGTTCACAGTCCATACGCTGAAATTTTGTGACATTTCACCTGAATTGTTGAAGACCAGTGAGAATATTATTGTACCATGGCTGCATAGGCTCTTCCAGACCATCTGGCACACTTATATTATCCCCGATGGGTGGTGTTACTTTACCTCTGTTCAAAAAGGACAACATGGCTGAGCGTAACAATTATAGAAGCATTATGCTGTTAGCAGTCCCAGGGAAAGTCTTCACTTCTTGGCTGGTGTCTCAAATCAGCGATCCACTTTGTGACAGACTGGGATACTCAATGTAGCTTTAGACCTGTTTTTTTTCATTGTTGACCAGATCTTTACCTTGAGACAGCTTTTTGAGGAGATAACTCAGTGGTTCTCAAACTTTTGTACTGGTGACTCCTTTCACATAGCAAGCCTCTGAGTGTGACCCCCCCCCCTTATAAATTAAAAACACTTTTTTATATATTTAACACCATTAGAAACGCTGGATGCAAAGCGGTGTTTGGGGTGGAGGCGGACAGCTCGTGACCCCCCATGTAATAACCTTGCGACCCCCTGAGGGGTCCAAACCTCCAGTTTAAGAACCCCTGATTTATATGCTACAGAGCTTGAACTTCACATTTACACCACACAGCTAAAAATGATTGACTACCCCATGAGGGGTCCTGATCCACAGTTTGAGAACCCCTGAGATAGCTGAATTTAATAAGACATGCACAACACTTTGTATAGACTTCTGTCAGGCCTTTTATTTAGTGCATCGAGCGAGTTTGTGGGATCTGATGAGGCAACCCAGCATCCCTGGGACGATAATTTCATTGATAGAAAAGATCTATAATTGATTTAAACTCAGTTTTCCATTCTATGTCAAATACAGCACATGGCTTCCTATCTCCATGGAGTTTGGCAAGGCTGTGTTCTGTTATCATTGTTCAATACTGGCATTGATTGGTTGATGGATATGCATGAGGAGGCATCATTTGGTGGCATTGATCTCAACACCATTCTTCTTTGAGATTTTGAATATGCTGATGACATTGTCTTATTGGCTCAGTTTGGCTCTCAGCTGCTGTGATTGACCAATCTGGTCAGGCAAAAAGGAGTGCACTTTGGTCTCCATTATCATATGGCTAAAACTAATCCCTGGCCATTACCATCAAGCAGCCTCCAGCTCCAGATGATAATCAGCTCAATATGAACCTGCCTGGACAGGACACTAAGCCGGTGGCAACTGTCAAATACTTAAGTCATGTCATAGACAGTACAGGAAAATGCTTGAAAGATGTGGACACTCGTACAGTAGCAGCTGCTGCCATATTTTGGGCCCTTCTGTAGCCTGCTTGGGGACTTCATAACATTGAGCCTGTTATGAAGCTGCATATCTGTAGAACCACAGTGATACCAACTCAGTTGCATGGCAGTGAAATGTGGGCATGGAGGAAGTGGATTGATGTTTTTGATGCTCATTTTTTTTGTAGTTACTAATGGCGTGTGTGCCAATGGGATGAAAAATGGGTATAGATAAGTCATGTAAAGGGGGCCTACTTCATGTAACATTCCCTCTTCTCTCGGCCTCCCCCACTAATAGTTGTTTTTGCTCTTACACTGCCTTTCACCCCTCATTATAGCCTATGTCCAGAGGTAACAATCTGTGCAGAATAAAGGACAGTGCACTGTTGCACTGCCCTTGGAGCAGTCTGGGAGGCTGAGACTCAGAGACTCATAATCTCTATCCCTCTCCCCTACTGTTTTGTGGAAGGAGTGAACTGCATTAGGTCTGTACTCAGAAATGTGTATGCTGTCAAATGTGCCATTATTACTGTGTTGCTGGGCACATGTGGGGGACAGAGTCAAGACTCTGAAATTTCCTGCCCTGTTCTGCCTACCACCAGTCTAGTGTGGTACATAGCAATTCTGCAGAACCTGCTTCTGAACCTGAATAGCTTCCCATAAGGCAAGTTACCGGCCTAGCAAAATTTGGCCACATGTAAGTTGGCACATTTAGTGAATGCCAAATTGATGTACAAAATGGAGCAGGAAATTTTTCTCATTTTATAGGACCTATGCTTGCAAGAGTAATTTGGTTGTTAATGATACAGTTTGACTAACATATCTAAACAACTAATTATTTTACCATGACTGAGCCATAATTTCCCTCCAAATGTACTATGTAACAGCCATAACAAATGTACTGCAGTCTTATGTGCCCATTAATAAACAAACAGGTGGAAAACTCTGAAGACCTGATCATGTCACCCTTACTCACACCGACTAGTATCTTACTATGTGAGTGCACTTTGAGCATCAATTTGGTATTCGGCAAGTGAACAACATGAGCGCAATTATTCTGCCCAGTAGTTTCCTATTATACACCACCTTCTGCTCCCTCATATGAAGAAGATATGGCTTGTTTTGTATTATTTTACACCCATCTCCCTCCCATTGTCCCATCTATATGTAACCCAACCCACCAACTAAGTCACAAGTGAATTTATTCCAGAGTCTGTCATGGAAGTTGTCCCCGTTTTGTATATTGCTCCTTGAATACAAAGTTTTAATTGAGGTAAAACCTGTTTTGTGTAAGTGGAAAATATGTAAGATTTGTATGTTTTTAAACAGTTGTCTGTAGATTGCTGTGAGGGAGAAATATATTAATATCTGAGTGCGTTCAGGGGGACGGGGGAAAACGTTTTTGAATTTCCATAGAAAACCTGATACTGAATGATCCTATATTTGCAGTAATTTGATGAGAATCAAACATTCAGCTTTTCAAACTTAAAAACTGTTTTGAATATATTTCTCACTTCTGCTTTTTATAGCGTTTCAAGAGCAGCTGTTTTAAGATCAACTTTTAGTTTGTGGAGGTCAGTGTATAGGAGATTAATGACTACAATTTTGTATGCCAATGAATATAACACCTGCAGAATAGGGTTTTGGGTTGTTGTTGTTTTTAAACTTGCTAGAACATTGCTAACCAAATGTTACTGATGCATACAATGATTCTGTTTAGACCAGCACAGCTTAATTTCCATTATTTGAAAACGCATTGTTTACCAATCGTCAGATTGATGAACTGGGGCTGGTATATTTTTTGCTTCAAGCTTTTCCTTTGTCACACAGAAGTGCTGGCAGAGTGAATTTGCTGCCATAATAATGCTTAGCACTTAGTTCCTTACGTCTTAATTGTTATTGTTAATGCATTATCATCTTTCTTTGTTAGCTAACTTAAGTATCTTCCTTTTTTCAGCATTGTACTTGTCTTCAGTCAGGATGTATGCCTTTGACAAGTTGGAAAATGATTTGATTAGAATTAAGAAAATTATGAGTACTTTATAATCCTAACCCCTTTGGAATGTGTGAGCTCTGATTCATGCACAGATTTTTTCTTAAGCTATTTTTTTTCACTGTGAGGAACTAGTAAAGAACCCCAAGGATTGGTGCCTATAGGTATAGATCAGTTCTTGTCACCCCAACCCCTATCCACACCCCTGCCCCCTGACAGGCCCCTGCCCCCGGGACCCCACACCTATCCAACCTCCCTTGTTCCCCATCCCCTGATTGCCCCCCACCCTGCAGAACCTCTGCCCCATCCAACCGCTCCCTGTCCCCTGATTGCCCCCCGGGACCCTCCGCCCCTTATCCAACTCCCCCGGCCCCGACTCCCTTACCATGCCACTCAGAGCAGCATGTCTGGCAGCTGCACTGCCAGGCTGGAGCTAGACACACTGCCACTCTGCTCGGCAGGAGCTCACATCCCCACCACCCAGAGCGCTGCCTGCATGGCGGTGTAGCTGCGGGGGAGGGGCCAGGGGCTAACATCCCCAGCTGGGAGCTCAAGAGCCAGGCAGGACGGTCCCGCGGACTGGATGTGGCCCGCGGGCTGTAGTTTGCCCCCCTCTGATTGAGAGGGCTGTTACTGTTTAAGGACTTGATCCTGCAACTGACTCTGTATGCGGAGCCTCTTTGACTTCATTGGGGCTCTGCATGGGAAGAGGGTGTCTGTGAGCGTACAACAAGTTGCAGGATTGGAGTCTGTCACATCCTGTTCATATTCAAGGTGGCTGTCCTGCTGTATTAGCTGAAATGGGCACAAAAACAACCCCATGATACATAGCCAAGAACAGACAAATTAAATTAAAGGTATTTGGAAGGGTACTTCAATTCCAGTCCAGCTTAAATACTTTTTCAGTAATGTGACCATGTGAAAACATTTTAAAGGTTTTAGATTCTTTAATATATAATACCTCATTTTCTGTATTTTTAATAGGACTTTACTGCTGTACTGACTCACCCAAAATGTGCATAGAAGAATAATGGAAGCCCCTGAATACCTTGATTTGGATGAAATAGATTTTAGTGATGATATATCTGTAAGTATAAATATTTTTTGTTTGCTTAGAGAGGGAGGATTTAAGTGGCTCGATTTCTAGCATAAGATACACATCTCATTGTCATTAGAAGCCAAAGCAGGCTTTTACCTCATGCAGAGGATACTTATTTTGCTTCAAGTATATATGAACTGAATTCGGGTATATACAAAAAATAAACAATGTCCCCATGTGCAAGAATGAAAATCAGATTTTTTCCCAAGGGAAACATAAATCTCTGAAAGTAGAGCTTGGGGCCCACACTTTGTCTGCATTAATAAAGATGATCTGTAAATCAAATTAATAAATTTATTTTACTCATGCTGAGCTGCCTTTATTAACTCTTTGGGTGAATTACCCATCAAGTGATTACCTACGATCACCAAAAGAATAGTTTTAAAAGAATTGAAAATAGGGCCATATGCTATCCCCTTCCCCCATCACTATTTTATTGGTGTAACTTGCTACTTTGCCACGTAGGCCAGCTCCAGGCTTCAGCAAAAGTTTCATTAATAGGTTGCAATTTGATATGTTTTGAGGTCTTATACTACAGCTAGACCAGCAGGACTTCCAGGGAGTCTAAAGAGAGCATGGTTCTGTTGCACCACTTCTCTCCTCATCCATTACTAATGGACTAATGCCCCCACCTAGGTATGGAATTCAGAGGCATCCAATGTTACTTTTGGAGGCTCCAGGACTAAGCTCCGTCCTTGAGCTCAGGATGCCGGATTTTCTGCCTCCAGAGGTGGAACAAGTTGGCGGTTAAGTTTCTCCTGAACATTTTGTTTTTAAATCTTTATTTGTACTCATTTTCATGCAGTTGCAGTTTATAATCTTCCTCTTCCTGTGCATTGGGTAAATAGCAGCATGGTGACTTCAACCACCTGGATCTGCTACTGTAGCATCTCCCCTGCTGGGCTCCTCTGCCCTCACTCAGACATGGCAGAGCTAGCCTGCAAATACTTGACTTAAATCTAATGAGGTATTCCCTATGTGAGGCAGCACTTACAACAGCTACAGAGGGTGAATTATACCCTGCCAGCCAACACACTTGCTTTGCCAGAGTACAGGGCTCAGAGTTGGACTGGCATGCCTGGTCTCCACCTTGCCCCGAGGAGACACAAATCCAATCAGGGGTTTCTGAGTTTTTCAGGGAGAGAGTCTAAGGATGAGGAGGAAGCTAACTGCAAAAGACTTGGGCTGGACAGGGGAAAAAAACACAGAAATGATCCAAAGTCCTCCCCCCGCCCCGTGGATTCTGAAGTGGGCCCTTTGTTCCCTGGGGAAAGAAGCCAGGCTCCTACACAGCTCCCTTTTCTCCCACTGAGATTCAGGGAATTTTCATGATATTCATGGATAAGTCCTGAAAACTCCAGAGACCCAAAAAGGATAAAGCAAACGTGTCCTTCACAAGGCAGTAATTAATATTTTTAATGAACAAGTGGGGTGAAAATCAGGGTTTATACCTGTGACTGGGTGCATCATAATACCCCTTCTCCTTTGCCTTCTTCTGCAGAGGCTTTGTTTACTGGGGCTTTTCTACATAGAAGCTCTCATAGTGCTCTGTATCCTGCTCATGGCCCCATCCCCTACCTACAGCATGTCTGGGCATGCAGAGAAGCTTGTTCCTCCTGTGGAGCCCTGCCTCAGTATGCAGCCTAATGGGAATTGTGCCTGTCTGGCTTTCAGCCCGAAGTCCCGTGCTGTGCTAGAGAAAGGGACTCAGATTTCAGGAATGGGAATTGTGCCATATGATCAATAGCCATAAACTTTTGCTGTGCCACAGAAAGTGGCTGAGGCTCTGGAAAGCAGGAAAGGGTCTCTCTCCCCACCTCGCCCTTACTCTGCATGCTGGCTCCTAAGCTTTACATTCTCTTCAGACAGTCAGTGACCAGATCAGAGGCACTTGAGGATCCCACTCCTCATGAAGCTGTATCATCATGGGATTACAGGGGGGTAAGAGGACTGAGAAATACAGGGCCGAAGGATTGGGGATAGCATTGGTGGAATCTCTGGACATGAACTGGGGGACCCAGGCTTGAGCTATGTCCATGCTTCAAAATGACAGGGTTTGGACCCAAGTCCCAGTGGGACTTGGGCTCACCCCACCCCAGGTGGCTCCTAGGACCTGGGTCCTGAGGGCTTGCTAAGGTTTATATGTAGATAGTAAGTGGGATTGGGCTTATACCTATGTCTGACACCAGCTTTACAATGCAGTATAGGGGTACTGGCTCTTCCAGTTGAGGTATGTGTACCAGTACCCCTCCTCTACTGTGTGGTCCCCATGCCAGGTTAGAGTGTGTGTACTACCTCCCACCTGTAAACAGTGAGAGGAAGGAGTACCACACATGCATCACAGAAAAACAAAACAAAATTCTCAGCATGACAAAGACAAAAGAGCATTTGTGTACGAGTGCTTATAATTCCTGAAGACTCTTCCTTCTGAACAACCCTCTGCACCAAGAGTCTGAAGTGGCTGGTAGTAGTCACAGCAAGGCACAGGTCGCACATTACACACTTATACCCATACATAGACAACATGCCAATCAGTACCTTGTACGGAGAAACAGAACCTTTCATAACTGGAAAGCAGCTGGAAAGGATCCATAGCTACCCTTTCTTCAAAATCAGGAAGAGCTTTTGGTCCCAGTGCAGAGAATTGCTCACCTAGAGCTCAAAATAAATAATCATCGAATATCAGGGTTGGAAGGGACCTCAGGAGGTCATCTAGTCCAACCCCCTGCTCAAAGCCGGACCAATCCCCAAATGGCCTCCGCAAAGATTGAACTTACAACTCTGGGTTTAATGCTCAAACCACTGAGCTATCCCTCCCCCCATAATGACAAAGATTTGCAAAGATCCAAAACTTCATTGCATCATTCATTTCTTGAGGGGCCATCAGTAGCCAGTTATCTCCAGTGGCTAGGGTTGCTGGTGCCATGCATCAGCTTCATCCCGAGTGGATTTCTTAAAATGTACCTGCAGAAGTGCATAGAACCGTGCACTTGATGCAGTGACTCCTTCATTCAGACCAGAAAACCTACATTTAACTCCCTAACTGTTGATCATGGATTCTTCATTAACCTCTGATCATGTCTGGTGTACAGACAGAATTCAGGATATTTCATTAATTGATCTGGTCAAATTTATATTTCAGGTGTGAGGGGAAAGCTCCTTGGGGGCAGGGGCTGCCTCTTTTGTGTAGTGCCAACCACAATGGGGCACTGCCCTCTAGATGCCTGTAATACAAATATTATAATAATCCCAAAGTTTTGGTGCTCTCAGCTATGCTAGAGTTTCTGCAGGAGATTTGGTTGGAGCCCTACAACCAAGCCCCTTAGAAACGTGGATACCAGCCTTAGCAGCATTTTGCAGCCAGGCACATGGGATCCTCTATTTGAGTATGAGGTGCTACGTTTAATCACAATGACAAACAAGACAAGCCTGTGGCTGGCCTTTCTAGCTGTCTGAAAGGCAAGTTTTGGAATTAGTTCCTATATCTATGCAAAAACTACACTGCTGTTGCCATGTGCAAAAGTTTATTCTTGTAGCTTCAGAAACCCTTTCTGTTAAGGTAAGTTCCTCTTTCCACAGTTCCTGGGAAATGGTCATCCTATCATTTTGTTGTAATCCTTTGAAAGGTTGTGGCATGTGTGGACATTCCTAGCACTCCAAACACACATCTCAAGTATATGGTATATATACATCAGTTGTACCCTATTCATCTCATTCCATCTGAAATGCAAAGGGCTTATTGCCTCAAAGTTGCTGCAGGCAAACTTCTGCACCAATTAGCATGCTAGGTATATGGGAAACTAAAGTCCTTAGAGGCACTGGGGGAAACTGTATGGGCCTTATCTGAGGAAGGTTTGTAAAATAAGTTTCCATTCCTCTGAAGACGCATCCTTTGGTAGGAAGAAGCTACTGGGTTGGTTCCCACATAAGGGGAAGCTTCCGTTCCTACTATTACTCTACTATAATAATTAAATTCTGCTTCTCCCTCCCTCTTTCTGGGATTCACTGCTTACTTCTTCCTATGAGTAATGAGTGAGGAGAGAGGCTTTGAATGAGAGACGTCTTATCTGCTCATTTTCTTTCTGTTAGTTGCTTTTCTCCAAATTCAACCCACCCTCGTAGCCTGACCAGAATATAAGTTGAAGTTTTTCTCTAAAAGGAGACTGTGGGCATGTCTACACCAACAATTAGACTGTGCAAGCTGGGGTGTGAATCTACCCTGCACTAGCCTACTGCAGTGTAATTGTCCATGTGGACTTTGCTGGTGCACATTAACAGTTCATTAGCGCACTTTGATCTAGACACTTTGGAGTGGAACTAGCTCAAAGCACTCTAATGAATTCTTAACCCATGTCAGCAGGAGCCACAGGGACAGTTAGACTGTGACAGCCTAGTGCAGGGTAGGTTCATACCCCAGTTTTCCACAGTCTAACTGTTTGTGTAGACAGGCCCTTAGATATAATATATTGTCTTAAGGTTAATTTAGTACATTTCATATGAGTTTGTCTTAATGCTAATAACTGGTTGGTGGAGTGTTTCTACAGTTGTGGAATAACTCTTCTGGTGACCTGAGCTGAAGGGTGGAGCTTAGTCCTGGAGCATCCAGCTACTCACTGGACTGTTCCAAATTCCGTGGGGAGGCGGAGGGAGGAGTATTAATGCATGAATAATTAATTCTGAGAAAAGCTGCTAACAGAAAGAAAATGATCAGGTAAGAAATGTCTCAGTCCAGGTGTTCTTGAAATACTTGCAGCTGTAATTATTGTGAGCAAAAAAGCTGTTCATGTAAGGTGCATACTTGGCAGTTATTACAGGAACCACTAATGCAGTTCATTCCTCCCTCCCTAATCATATCTCTGCCACAAGTGTTTCTCTTTTATGAATAGAAAAGTTGTTTATATGCTGAATGTCTGGCGAGTGAGGGCGCTCCGACACACAAATATTTCTGTTGTAAGTGGAATTTATTTATTTGATTTGCAGCTCACCTTTATGATACAAAGTGCAGAGCCCAAGCTCTCGTGTCAGATAACATTATAAGCTCTTGCAAAGGATTTTATTTTCTTTTTAGCATTTCAGAAGATGGTTCCTTTTAAAAAAGCTCCAGATGCTTTACTCACATGCAGCTTCCTTTTAAATGGACTTTATTTTTACCTATTTTTATGTTGCCTTTTATTTAAAGGTGGGGGGGGGAGGGAGGTGTTGAGACATCACAAGACAATGATCCAATCTTGAGAGGATAGTTTATTCTGGGGAACTGTCTTGTTATGACTGTTCCATGTTAGATTATGTCCTGTAATCTCTTCCTAGGCCCAGTTTTACAAAAACATAAAGCAGAATAGATGTATCCTCTTCTTGCCTCTCCCGTTTTGCCTGATGCTACTGAATGGTGGATTTAACTACCAGTTTCACTGTTGTACAGCTTAGATTGCCCACGCTATTAGGAAGTACTCTGACCTCTTGCTGAACCTTTGAATAATGGCATAGATTATAGAACAAAAAATATTATTCCTATCCCCAGGCAGGAGAATGAAGGAGTTGATGTCAAAGGCAAATTAACTTGAGAAGTACTGGCTTTCCTACTACTCTGCTGGTCTCCTGTGTGGTCAGATGCTTGAATGAACAGGCTTTGCACAAGGAAAGCGTGCAGCGATGGGAACAGGGGGCAGAATTCTCCCCTTTGTCAATCCACAAAACACTTATGCTGCTGCCCCTCTAATCCCCAGTTACTTGTGTGCATGTGACCAGCAGTGGCTAATTCGTCTGGGTTGTTTAGGGCTCCCTGTCAAGATCTCTTGGCTTTCTGAAACTTCAGGTTTCACCTTCGTGCTGCTGTGGAGAGAGCAGCTCCAGAGCACTTTTATTAACCATTTTCAACTTTCCTGCTACACTTCCTGTTCAGATCCAAAGCAGATAAGTAGTGAGTGGAAATTGTTACAATCCGATGATTGTTCTGTGGCCTATGTGAAGTGCTATAGTGGTCTCCATCCATTCCTCAGTGTACATTTCTCTCCCAGATGAGATCCTTGTGGGTCATCTTGGCCAACAGGTCCAGATCTGAATACCTTTGGAATACTAGAGCTGTTTTAAACACAAAATAAATATTTTTTAAGTCTTACATGTGTGTATAAGTAAATAGAAACTATAACTTTCTCTCCTGTAAGATGCTCATTTTTGAGACTCTTAGACTGCCATCATTTAAGTGCCACAAATCACAGATTTATTTGGAGTGTAGTTTATATATGAGTAGGGTAATGTGACTCTTGTTTACATTATACAGAAATATCATTCTGTCCAAAATGACGTTAGGTCACCAGCTAGCACATCTTCACTTATTACTATTATGAAAGAGCAACTGAAACAGACAATAGAAGAGCGGGAAATGAATAAAAGTGGGAGCACTATGAAACCTGTAAATTGCATTTAATCTCAGATATACCTTTAAAAATCAGTATGCATAAATTTAACCTTCCCCCTTTCCCAGTCACTCCTATGAGGACAGATAAAATTAGCCCTGTTAGTAAGTTGTATACTATTCTAGTGGTCCCTTTATGGTTTCTTAGTAGTTTAAAATACAGGCTGTTTACTACACTCTGATGTTATGCAGTTAAAATTATTATTATTACTTACTATTGCAATACAGCAGTAATACCAAATGCCTCAATGTGTTAGGTATTGTACAAACACACAGGAAGACAGTCTGTTTCCCAAAGAGCTGTGTGTGGATACAGGGGTTTCCCTGCATTGTGCCAGTGTTGGATTGGAGCTGGATTAGCTATTGCATTCCTTGATGAGTTTGAAATAATTTGAAAGCCTTTTGTCTTCTATTAATAAAATCGGCTGTCCTCAGTGGCTGCTCACCCCAGCCAGACATTGGTTGACTGACTTCTTGAGCAGTAGGCAGAACTAATTATCATCCTCTAATTTCTACACAGTGAGACAAAAGGCAGAAGGCTGTTAAGACTTACAAACTCTTTCAGATTCAAACAAAAGACATGTATCACTTATAAAGCCAATAGAAAAACAACTCCTGTCTGTTGTTAAAAGTGAAGAATAAAATACAGAGGGTATGTCTATATCAACTGATGCAAACAATACACATGAGCATGAAGAATCAGAATAGGGCTGTAAATGTGTTAATCATAGCCAGTTGGCCCATAGTTTATCCTCTTGGGAAGTAAATTATTTCCTTATAGTCAAGCCACCAGTCTGCTATTTTCTTTTCAATTATGGATGCTGTTCTTTTGTTGTTTTAATGTTTAGATAAGTGAATTCTGTGTTCATTAAAGGAAGAGACTGAGAGCACTGACATAGCATAGACAAAGTTTTTGTGTAAGCTTTTTGTTTTCATTTTTAATGTCAATAAATATTCATCTGTTATGCTTAGGCAGCCATTTGGATTAGACATGCAGTATAAACAAATGAATTAATAAAATATGTTGTAAGGCTGCTCTGCTAATTCATAATCTTGTTTCTGACCTGCAGCACCCACAGTGTGTCCTGGACACAAATTGTGAATTTGCAGAATTGTGGGTAAGAGTTCTGTAAAACACACAAAAACCCTGAAGGGAATAGTTAAGAGTTGATCACCTTACTCATTTTCAGTTGCAACCCGAGCTAGGGTTTGTAACCTTGTCTCTGGAGGGGAAAATTGGGTGGTTTTCATGTTACTATGGAAGCACTGTATGTGGTGATGCTTTCTATGTATTGCTTTACTAGTTGTAGATCACTGTTTAAGTAGCAACCCTTGAAAAGTATCCTGAAAGAGGAATGTACTGCACAGTTTTAAACCAGGAAGTAGTGAATTTAAAAATGTTTTAAAACTTACTTAACATATTTAAACTTATTAATACAATGGTGCAACTGTAATCTTAACTCTGGTAGTTAACTCTAATCTTTTTGAGAGAGTGTTTAATATCCAGAGTTACAATACAATATACCAGTTAAAGAATTTAGCATCAGTCAAGAATTTTGAATGATAGGCCAGAATTTGGAACTAAAATTTAATTTTCTTTTGTTGATTTGATGTGAATGGAAGACAACTGAATTGCTGCATTTTCCAGAGTAATATTTAAACAATAATAGTTTGTTCTAGGAAAAGTTCTACCATGTTAATAACAACTGAAAAAAACTTAATTGTAATATGGACAAGAAGCTGTCTGTATCATCTAGCTAAAAACAGAGGAGTTAGGAGTTTAAGATGAAGACAAAGGCACTGGAGACCCAATCCAGTGCCCGTGAAATCTGTGAGAGTTTTGCCATTGACATCAGTGGGAGTAGGGTAAGGTCCTTGATGCTTTCAGCGGTCACTATAGACCTGATCCTGTGAGGTTGTCAGTGTCCCCATTGAGGTGCTGAGTGTTGCTTGGGATGTGCTGAGCACCTCAGTTCCAATGTAGTGGAAGTTAAGGATGCTCCATATGACAAGTGAAAGGTTAACAAATAGCCATTATTGTCACGATACAGTTCCCTTAATTTTATTTTTAAAACTGTTTCTGTTACATCTCTGTGCCGCTACTTTTAATTTTTCTTCCATTATTTTTCTTTCTGCTATTGTTGGGCTGGCAGTCAATTTTAAACTTGAATGAAACTGCCTAGAGTGTACCTGCTAGATATTCCGAAGATCTGCCTGTTTGTGGGTGTGTGTATTTAAAATTCATTTAATACAAAGTTTTAGTACAAACTTTAAAATAATGTCAAGTGCAAAGATTTTAGAATTTCTATTCCATAAGATTTTGTAGTCATTATTGCTGGAATAATGACTGGTTATTTAACAAGCCATGATCATTTTCAGTAATGTGTGACTACAGATTTACATCTTCTACCAGCAGAAAAACTGGGCTTGTCTGGATTCCCACTGAATTCTTAGAAATCTCTTGCCTGCTGTTATTAATCTCTTTCTAGTAGTACCATTTTTTTCCACAATAGAAGTATAAAGATTGCAGATTAAAGACCTGATCATGTGGTTTGCTGAATGCCATCTTTTTCAGTGGGGGTTGAGGGCACTCAGCACCTCTTAGAATCTGGGGCATCTCTGTGTAACAGGATTGAAATAAAAAATACTACTACTAAGCAATCTAGTCTTGTAACGTGCTTTTGTTTTGCACCTGGACTTTAGTGTAAACCACAAGATAACTCCTTTTCTGAGTTAGTGAAGACCAGGATAGAGTGTGTCTGCTGTTTAAAGAAAGAGAATCCTCTCTTCCTCACTCTGCTGCTCACTTACTCTGTGCACTGGGGCGTATGACTTAACTGCTTCTTGCCTCGGTTTCTCTTTCGTTAGTGAGGTTTAATAATACCTATTTCACAGAGGAGCTGTGAGGCTTAATTGATGTGTGTAAAGCATTTTAAGATCCTTGAATGAAAAGTGGAAAATAACATCACTGAATTATGTGTAGCAAACATGGCATTCTGGATAAAGAGTGGGAGCCCTACAGCTATCAGCATTGCAGTTCAATCCATTGAATAACTTGGAAATTCTGGCTGGAAGAAAGGTTAACAACCATTGGTGGACCAGGACTGGGGCTAGAAAGCTAGAGAAGGAAGTAGCTGGGGAAGGTCTGCTACAGGAAGCAAGTACTGTTACCTCCTAGCAGCTCTATAGTTTCTCAGCTGAAAGCCATGTCTCTGTATTGACCACTAATGCAGATAGCAGAAATGTAAAAGTGCAAAAATATTTCTGAGAATAGAGGTGGGTGGGAGGAAATCTGTTAATGAAATCAAGCATATGTTGTTAAACATAATCATCAGATTTATAACACATTGAATTGACTTTTTTGTGGGTAACTGAATATATTTTAATACAACGTAGGACCGACAAGAAAGTTTGTACTTCCAGAAGTGGAGAAAAAAGACAGAGAAGGAATGGGTCTTCACTTTTGAGGATGCCTGACAAACACATAACAGTGGAGTACAAAAGGCCTACTTCTAATTGAATTACAGACTCTGTAATAGTTTAACCTGCACCAGCTGGTGTTCTAGAGCTACCATATTTCTTGGTAGCTTCTTTTAAGAATCTTACTATGCCAGTTCAACATTATCTTTTTTATCTGTAGGTAAAATACCAAAATGTACAGATCAGTGTTTGACTTTTCATTCAACAGCAGCAACAAAAAATACATGCAGTTTATGTGTGTGTGTATTTGTATTTGATGGTATCCTTCTCCCTTCACATATCACTTATTGTCTTAGGGTATATCTACACTGGAATTAAAACCCTGTGGCTGGCCCATGCCAGCTGACTTGGACTCGGGCTAAAGGGCTGTTTAATTGTGGTGTAGACGTTCGGGCTCGGGCTGAGCCCAGGCTCTAGAACCCTCTGAGTTGGGAGGGTCCCAGAGCTTAAGCTGCAGTCTCAACCCGAACATCTACACCGCAGTTAAACAGCCCCTTAGTCCGAGTCAGCTGGCACTGGCCAGCTGCGTGTGTCTAATTGCAGTGTAGACATATCCTTAGATTGTGAGCAGGGACAAAATCTTTGTATGTGTTTGTACTGCCCTCTAGTATAATGGAACTTCTCTCTGGGTTGGGTACTCTGGGTAGCACTGCAATATACAAATTAATTAATAAATTAAAGTTCTGATGCTGAGAATGCTTAGCATCTGCAGTTCCCATTGACATAGTTGCAGGTGCCCAATATCTCTCAGGATTAGTAGGCCCTAAAGAAGAAAAGTAAAGTATGGAGGGGAGCTGTGTTTGGGGGGCGGTGGTATGTGTTTGAAGTAGCCACAAGCCATGGAGTGACTGTTTTACTTGAGTTCACTTGAATCAAACGAGTAAGTTATTCTGTAATTGGTCACCTGAGATTTACTTTGTATCATTCAGAGGCATATTGTCACTTGAACTTTAATTTGCTTCAGACATGCAATTGGCAAACTGTCAACAAAAAAACAAAACTGGTATGACAATTCCTTTTTTGTGTGGAAAGCTGCCATGTTTTCGTATGTTGTTGTTCCGCTTCATCTGTCAATAGCAGACTAGCTAAAAATATGCCTTCCTTTAAGAACATATGGTTTTTATACATTCCTCAACATTTTGTGCTATATTAATCCTAAATATTTTTTACTTTACTTTTGACTGTTTTTAATAGTTCTTTTAAATGTGCAAAAGCCATTGATTTTTTTTTTAAAAAGGCATAATGATTTTCAGATATGTGTTGGTTTGAAAGGAAACTCTTGTGACACTGTAGCATTAGATTAAGGGTTTCTTGATATTGAGTAACCAGATTTCTGTTTGTGGGAAATTGTATTTTTATGATGTTGGATCATATGGCAGATTGAAGGCATTCCACAAGATTATAAGGAAATGATTGTCGCTTAGTCGGATGAATGTGTCGTCCTCCCCCCCCCACGCACACTTTTAAAGTTGAATCCAAAGAATAACTTGTTGATCAAAATCAGGTGTATCCCCTCACATCAAAGTACTAATACATGTTTGTTTTAATGAAAGCTATTCTTGGATGCGTAGATTTATGTTCTTGTTTGGCTGTGTGTTGTGGGGAGGTGTCTATATCTGAGATCAGATCTTTAACACACTAGCATATTTTTTCATATAGCATTGTATAAATCTGAATTTTATCTGCTATAAAACAAATTATGTTAAAGAGAGGTATGCTGGATCTTGCAAAATCAAACACCATAATGTATAGCACAGGCAACCAAAGTAATCCCTGGGTTTCTAAAGCTCTTGTCAATTTTAATATGGTGAGGCTACCTGTGGAAATGATGAATATATGTGACATGTCATCATAACCCAAGCAGTTATGCTCCACAAGGATGACAAGTCCCAGCAAGAAATGCTGATATCTGATGGAGCGTTGGATGCTGGGATGCAGTTGTCTTCATAGGCAGGTGGCAGTTGCTCCATTTCGTGCAGATTTAGGGGTAGCTTCAGGACTCAGCTACATAGGACACTTGGCATGAGAGTGTCCCCACTACTATTGTGTTTTTCTTTTGTATAATTTTGGGAATGAACCAATTTGTATTTTATATGCATTTTTCCGTCTCTCTATTTCAGTACTCGGTAACTTCTCTCAAGACTATCCCAGAATTATGTAGAAGGTGTGATTCGCAAAATGAAGACAGATCAGGTATGCTGCCCACTTTTGTTCTCCCATCTTCTTTTAGGCTGCTTCTTAAAGTGCAGGACTTGACAGCCTTTGCTTCTTGGCAGTGTTCTGCTGTTTTTGTTTTCTTTTATTTTTGTACTCCTTTCTGGAAACATGGATTTTTTTTTTTCAACAGATGTTAGGTCATTAGCACACACACACAAAAAATTCCATAAAAGGATTTGGCTATATAAACGTAAGGCTTCATCTGAGCAACTCCAAACCACAATTTATGCAACAATTTACTTGAAAACCCAAGAAACCATTGGTGACAAGACATAATGATGTAGGCGCCAATGAAAGAATGTTGGATACATTTACTACCCCTATGACATGACCAGTTTGAGGGATGATATTTTGCCAGGGTCTGAAACCCTATCAGAGATGCTACAAGATAGATTCTACAGTACTCTACTCTAAGACATGCTGTAACAGTTAAGATTAAAGCAAAGTTTTTGAGTTTAATAGTGTAAACTAAATGAAGAATCATGGCATATAGATGAGAACCAGCTGGAGACCTTTTCCCCCCCACTGACAAAAAGTGCATGCAGTGTTGTTTTTCACTTTCTAAATCAGATTAAGCCTCTTCTGTTTCTCTTTTTGTGATGAACAAAAATGAATTGATGAGAATAATACTTTAGTGTGGAGCTATGAAAAGTTTTTTATGCTTTCATCTGATGACTTAATTGTGCTTTCATTAATATTGTTGAATCTAAAACATTTACAGCAGAAACTTGAGACCTGAAATTCATGGGAAGATGGACCATGCCAGACTTTGGCAACCCTTATTTCTGTAGTTCCTTTCACATAGTTGTAAATTACCAAGGTTTGTAGATAAATTGAAGCTTTCTAATAGCTGCTTCTCTTGCCAGAATCATTAGTCACAGTCCTTATGGCAGCTGGACTTGAAAATAAAGGGAAGTAAAGCCTAACTTACTTCTCTGCTCAGATTGTGACTGGCTGCAGTGGGGAGGGCAAGGTTTACTCAGACAATACTTTCTGCTGCAAACAAGTGGGTGGGGAAGGGGCGGGAAATGGGATGTAAACTATAATGATCTTGGGGTTCATTAAACAACAAACCAGTGAATGAGAAAGGAATAAAACTTCTAATAAAACTAGAGAACTTCCGTGGTGAATTGCTTTACACAGCTACATTGCGTTCTCAACCCCAGCTTCCAGGACCTCTCTAAACTACTATATTTATAATACTGTCCTTTATGAGGGAGCGTCGCTAAATTATAATCTTCCACACACGTATCTCTACATAAACTGCTCCACAAAAGGGGGGATAAAGCAAGAGAGAGCAGGATAGGAATTGCAATAAAGTCACAATTCATTCTCTAGTCTCTTCCCAGCCAGAATGGTCTGCTCAGCTCTCTTTGAAGAAATAATATTTCTTTTTATTTGCAGAAAGAGCCTTGCAAACATAAACCTATATAAACCAATAACAAGGTTGGAATATTTGTTACGCCTGATTCTTCTTAGAGACCCTGGGATATTCACAGCCTGCTGTGCAGCTGAATTGTTAACTAAGTTCCATCTGTGAAGTCCCTTTTGCTGTCAGTTGTCTTCCAATGATGCCCACTGAGTTACTTCTTTACACACCAGTTGCCTTGAATGGGGTTGGATAGATGCAACTACAGGCATTTCTGGAAGACAGATGGTAGCACCACGGGACCCCTACCAATGGAAATTAACTAAGAGTTCTGTTGAAGATGCTTGATCCACAAAAGAATACAATTTACTTTCTCAGAGCTGGTAACCATTTCAGTCCTAATGGTTCTGTAGGACTGAAAATAACATGACCTTATTTTTTTCATTAAAAGTATAATGGAATATAGGCAGGGAGCAGAACTGTTGAGTGAGAAGATATCATTCCATATCCTTGATGGGCATAAATAGGTATAACTCCATTGAAGTATCAGTAGAGCAACATCAGTTGATATCAACTGAGGTCATTTTTACATAGTTGCCTTTGAGAGAGAAACCTTAACTTTTCTTCCTTAGTTTCCCTATTAGGAAATAGAGATAATAATTACCTGTCTTCAAAAAGAGTTGGGATAAAAAATTAGTCAGTGACTGAATAGCACTAAATAAGTGCCAAACTTTCGGATACATACACACATCACCGTCATACAGGGGCATACTAGCTTAAGTGGACAATTATTGCAAAACTTTAAAAAATGTTAGCAGTTATGTATGGACCCCAGAACAAGTATTTGGGTTCATCCTCTCTTGCAACAGGAGAGTACAAGTCCCATCTATTCTCCTTCACACACAGGTTCACCATTCAAACAATGGGATTTTCCTGTTATTACAGCTTAGGAGGCAAAACCAGGCCTGTTATGTATGGGAAAATGGCTTGACTCCACTCACTGGGAAAAACCCAGGTGTTATTCTGGTCTATGGTGGTCTCCTGTTCTTCTGACTTCCTGATCTGCAGATTATAGGAAAACTATTAACCTCTCCAAGAGTTATTTATTATGTATTATTTCCATATAAAGAGAAAATATGTCCAACCCCTACAGAAGATGGTAAAAACTGTAAATGAAGACAACCTGATATGTCTGCACTCCATTGACAATTTAAGTTATAATTATATACAGAACAACTGTGTAGTATTAGGAGAAGTGTTGGGGCTCCCCTGAGACCTCTTCCATTCAGTTCCCCCAAAACTCAGTTCAACTCCAATCTCATCACTCGGGTTCCTTTCTTTGGTAAACAGTAAAGCTACACTTAGTTGATTAGTCTCAAACGCGGGAGGTGGAAGCACACAGGATATGTGTCAGATTCAAATTACACAGAAAACCTGTTCCTTTAGATACATTTACACACACAGCACATTAATATACATTTCATCACATGCTTCATGATTGGCTTGGTTACTTTTTATGAACCAATCCTGGTACAGCAAGCTCTGTCAATGTGCTGCTCATGCATAATCTGAAATCTACCTTATTTTACATTTAGGCTTCTTTACTAATACCAGAATGTTCCTGCTGATCTGAGCTAGCCATCCTAACTCCAGCATACTGCTTGTGATAAGAACTTAACTTTCCATTCATCTTCCCAATCATGCCCAATAAGAAATGAGGCAAGTAACTTATGTCAAGCCAGGTCTACTAGAAGGTGGTCCAGCCCTCCACCTCAAAATCTCATTACTTACTAGGCTAGCAAAATAATAGCCACTCTGCACTCAAGACTTTTCCTCTACCTCAGTAGTGGTGCTTTGGGTTAGGTGTACTGCAGAAAAAATAAACTGTGCCACTTTTTTTGCCTCCAGCTGTGGGTTTGAATTGTTTTTTTTTTTTTGGTTGATTTTTCTTTTCTATTTTAGTTCAGCAAGCTCAATCAAGAATCCAGAAAAATATAGATTATTTTTTTTTATTATAAAATAAAAATGATATGTGTACAGCAATGTCACTGCAAGACATTTTGAACTGAATTGTATCACCAGAACCTCTTGATGAGACTAAAATCTTGTATTACATCATTGCTAATCTGTTATTCATGGTGTAAGAATGGGGTTTAGTCAATACCGTTTTCTTCACCCATTTCATCTAAATGTTTGAATAATGTGGTGGTAACATGAGAAAGTGTTTGGTTATATTGATTTTAAATTGCTCTAAATACCTTTAATCCTAGGAAAACATAACATTATTTACCAATCAGCATGCTTTCTCATGGATTCCACCCAAACTTTTCAACAGATTTTTTTTTTTTTGTCCTTATTGCCTGACTGCTGCTCCTTCAGGGCCCGTGGTCATCTGGATTTCATTTCTTATTTTCAAAAATCCAATAATGCATCTTTTTTTTTTCTCACTGTCCATTCTTTTGGTCAACAAGGGGCCAAAGGGTCTGAGAGAAGAATCCCCTCTAGCTGGATTTTCCCCTCTGGTGTAAAAGGATTGGATCTATCACCTCCATGGCATCTTCTGGCCCTATTGTCTCCTGAAGGTCAAGGATCTGTGCCTAAGGGGAAATGCATTCCTTAGTCTCTCACCTTCTCCCACACCCTGCACAAATTAACAGAGTTAATGCAAAGTGAGGGCATTATCTTTTCTGTGACCCTCTTACCAGCAGGAAGTTACTGTTTAATGGGCACATTGCTGGAACTGTGGAGTCTAAGAGAAACCTAGCAGTTCAGTAAAGCTGCCGGGGGCCCCACAGTCAGCCAGGGGTTCCAGATCCCTGGGTTTCTACAGGATTTAAGGGGGAAAGCACATCCCGTTCTGTGGGGAAAGGGTATGAGGTAAGTTCTGGTCCATCCAGTTCTCCTTCATGACACAAAATGATTCAGGCAGAACTCGGGGGTATGTCTATACTGCAGCTGAGAGTGAGCATCCAGTGTGAGTAGACAGACTTGCGCTAGCGGGGCTCAAGCTAGGTCACTAAAAATAGGTGTGTGTACATTGTGGCTTGGACGGCAGACCCCCATAGGCTTGAGTGTGGGTGGCTCGCAGGAGTCTGCCAGAGCTCCAACATCCACAATACGATAAGGGTTTTCTGTCGCATCCCACCTTATAGAAGGGCTGTTCATGGCCGGGGTAATTAGATCCAAGGACCTTTATGGCCCTATTTATAACAACTAGAGTTAAAGGAATCAATTTAAACATAATTCCAGATAGTTCCGTTTCTGACATGGTGTTGCTAGCCCATAGGTCACTTGATTTCCAGTGTTTTCTAAGCAAGAATGATTTACTGGAGCAGAAATTGGCTCTTGTTGCTTTTGTTGTTCAGTATGAAATTGCTTGCTTGCTTGCTTTCTCATCTACCTGGGGAGACAGGAAGATTTGATAAGGCCGTTGCAGCTAATAATTCATGACATCTGTGCCCAGCCAGCTTCACTGAGCTAGTTGATTGCACTAAGGTGTATTCTGTTAGCTGAAAAGTTGAGATGACTTTGTGATGTTGTTAAATAGGTGTCTAGAATGAGAACAGCATCCTACTTGAGATCTTTATTCACTTAATGCTGTAAGCCAACTGACCTCTTGTCCCCAGCAGTGAAAGGTTAGTTCAGTAACCCTCTATGCTACTGTATCCACTGAACTAAATTAAGGATGGTTCACAAGAATATCCAGGGGATTGCTTTTCTATTGGGGAAATTATCAGTAAATATTGAAATTTTCTATTCCTCCAGGTTTGGTGCTCTTATTCCTGGGGGGATTCTGCACCAAAAAATTATGCACACAATATTTTAAAATTCTGCATATTTTTTTGTCAAAATAATGCAATATAATCCAGCTAGTTTCAATTATTTTGGTAATTTATTTAAACTACAATACAATGGATGGTGAATGGGAGTGGGAAGCATTGGAGGAAATCACCAACCCCCCTCCCCATCCCCTTCTCTTCCCCCCATCTAATAGTAATGTAGGTAGTATTGACCCTTTGCTTCCAATTATTAGTCAACAAATATATGTAGCCATATGCTCAGTGTTACATCATAGACAACTGAAAAACAAGTGAGGGCTGGAGACTCAAACTCACAATTTATACTGGCTGCTGACCATGTCCAAAAAGGTCAGTAGCAAACAGTTCATGGAGCACATTTTGATAGGACATTTTTTCAATCCAAAATTGAGACCAGATCTCATCACTAAAGCACCATAAGCATTTATAAGGCCATATTGTCCTTTACAATAAGGCTCCTTTACACCGCTCTGGCAATGTAAAGGAGCCTTAAAACTTTTATACCTGTTTTATACTCCTGGGGGAATTTACCAAGAACAGTGGGAACAATTCATTAAGCAGGCAGGCTGCTATATTCTCCTCTGCCTGCCCCACTCCTATCTCTTCAGAAATACCCCAAAGCCCTGCCCCTCCATGCCAAGAGGGCTGTAATAGCGAGCGAAAGAGACCAGTCTCTCTCTCTCATATACACATGGCTACCCAGCCCCCCTCTCCCAGGTGGTGATTTACATCTCTACTGGCTGCTCTGGATGCCCAAACCGACCTGTCTGTGTTACCCGACATTGGGCCAGCTAGTAAGCTTAGGGAGGACTAATGGCCCACCAAAGTTTGGCAGAAAGCAGCATGTTTATTATACTGATAGCTAAGCTCAAAAGAAGGAGGGGGGTCACACTCACATACTCATGCTCCCAGGACAGGCACGGCACTGGAGATGTCAGGATCCTTCAAGGTAAGTGTCCCACAGCACAGCGATGGATGGTGCGATGAAGGTAAGTCTTCCCGAGGCACAATGGAATGCAATGGGGCGAACCACTGGCCAGGCGGTCTGGGCGAAGGGCCTTCATGGGAGGTACAAGCTTGTGAGTGCACTCCTGAGCACATGGCCCCTTCCCCTTTTAAGGGCCTGCTCCTCATGGCCTGCAACTAGAGATGACTTGTCCGTGTCTGGTTGGTCACGCTCCACCTCGGGCAGTGTCCATGTATTGGGTGTATGAGTGCTGCCTAATTAGAGTCCCAGACACCTTGTCTATCTGGGAGCTCTTCTGATCTTCCAGCTGTTCAACCAGCCCATTCATCCCACAAGCATTCCAGGAGGGAGGGGCAGGGGGAAAGCCACTTCACAGGTATTCAGAGAGGGAGAGGAGACAAAAGGGGGGAGGGGAAGTATAACAGACCTTTTGAGCATACAGGTTATACATAGCATAGTCGTACAGAGCATACAGATCACTGCTGCTCCTGTAACACTCTGCACTGCCAGGGAGTGGGCATATGACCGCTCTTGCAGCTTCCCTTGGCTTTCCCATCAGAAGTAATTTTTCTGCGGGTAAGCAAAGAAATCTGCAGGGGCCATGAATTCTGCACATGTGCAGTGACACAGAATTCCCCCAGGAATATGCTCTGCACAATTTATGCATCAAGCTATTTGGTAGTTTACCAATATGTGACTTATATTAAGGTAAAATTGTGATTTGGTGGCAGTTGTATTTGTAAGTTCTGGATATTTATCATGCCTCCTAAGTGTATCCCAACTAAATATGTTTGAAATTACTGGAATAAATGAATGATTGGATAATGTTAGACCCTGAAAAAAAAGGGAAGATACACAATTCTGTTCTGATAAACAATAATTAGAATAATGGGTGTATAGTAATGCAATTATACTTGTGATACCTCTTCAGCCTAAAATCTGTTCTTTTTACCTAATTTCTTCCCCTTCATTATTTTGTATCTGTACTAATTTTGTGATTCCCTCCTAGACAGTTGAGTGTGATTTTTCCCTCACCTCACCTGGTCACATCCTAAAATCAGTCCGGACAAGGTCTGGAAGATCCCAGTTCATTTATCATTTCCCTCCTTCTCTCCTCTATATCCTATCTGTTATAGTTGACAACATTTGCAATGCTCTTCCTCTAGCCAAGCTAGGACAAGTGAATCCTACAGTGAGGCTATTGCTGTATGGATCATTTGGGAAAAGGTGTAGAGTGAGCTAATATTAATGCCTGTTTCTGTCATATGCTAACCCCAAACTTTGCTTTGTCCTAATGGATAAGTAGAACTGAAATCCAGGAAGGTGAAAACACTCACTCTCACACACATAGGGTCATTCACAAATAAAGTTTCTCATGCCAGAGCACTTGTGTCAAAGCACAAGTTGTGCTCTATGAAGCTGCTAGTATATTAAAACTGTAAAACAGCACCACCTTCAGTTAAAATTGTTAATATATTTCACTGATGTTATTAATTAAAATAGAAATACATTCAGAACTGGTTCTTATTATCCCATTGTTATATATAGCATCCCTTTGTCTCATAAAGCCCCAACTCTGCTAACACTGGTGGAGATGAATCAGTGTGAACAACTGTGAGGAATTTTCTAAAAAATTCCATAGTGTAGACTGCGCCTCAGTATCTGTATACTAAGTCCAAGACAGCTGGACCTGAAATAAATGAAAGTCTTAATTCATTCAAGGGGCTCTGATGAAGTAATGAACCACAAGAGGAAAGATAAGGCATATCTTTTAGATGGCAGCAGAATTCCAAATGTAAAATCATCCATATATTTATTCCTGTCTCTCCAGTGGTTATAGAGTATATAAATGGTAACTTTAAAATATAAAGGGCTAGATTTTTTTAAAATGTTGTGCAGGTTTCTAGTGAGGTACCACAGGGATCAGTGCTAAGCCAAGTCTTCATTACTGATCATGGAAAGGGAGTAAACACTACAATAAGGGAATTTTCAGATGCTATGAAATTGGAAGCTGTTACCGAGTCCTGCAGGGGCAGAGCAGAGGTGCTTCATTAAGACAAGGTAATCTGAATTCATTCATCTGACGATAGAAATGAGATCCAGCTAAAACCAAGCCTAACATAGATGATGTGCTCATTTACAAACCATAAAAGTCTAAAGAGTTCATTAAAGGAGATCATCGATACCTTGTCGGCAACGGCGATGAATATTCCAGATTTGCCATCCTGCGAGACTTCAGCTTCCATGCTGACAACACCTCAGATTCAAAAGCCCCAAAACGCAATTCCTCACTTGCCTCCCTAGCACTTTCACATGTCATCTCCAGTCCAACCCGTACAGCTAAATGTCATTATAGTCTACGTCATGACCCAGCTACTATCTTGGAAAGACAGTCATCTCATTAAGGAAATGATCACAGCTCTCCCAGTTCTCAGGAAACAAGAAAGACCCAGGACCCTGATATGATTATGAAGACTCATGAAGCCCATCGAATTTCAAAACATGCTTAAGAACAGCAGCATATCATCATCATGCTCTAGTCTTGACCATTGGCCCAGTGGCGTCCAAGCAGTACCCTCCTCCCCATCACTTACACAGACCTCCTTGGTTCTCTGACACATTGCATCAGATGAAAAGAGAGGGGTGGAAACTTGAATACCAATGTTGGAAAACAAAGGCTGAAACAGACCAGTCAAAACAGAGAGAATCTCTCAAAGCCTATGCTAAAGTAGTATTAAGGTCAGGAAACTTGCCTTTCAGCCTCCATAGGTCAGCCTCTGAAGTTGCTAAGGAGGTATTCAAGGTGGTAAACCTCTTCATTAACCCAGACTGCCTGGAGTCCACAGCAGAACCAAGCACCAAGTGTTGCAAGGAACTATCATCCCACTTCAGTGAAATAATCACATGTTCAGAATGGGACTTCTGAGACTCCATGGAACTTCTCCCCCTATACTGGCCAATGAACAGCCCTTCTGCATTCCCAGAGTTCAGTCCTTTCATGCCTCTAGAAGTATTGGACACCTGGAAAAAGTCTCAGCCCAAACCCTCTGAACCATGACCCTCCTGGTTGGTGAAAGAGTGTTATGAACAGCAAGTGTCACTCATCACCAAAATAGCCAATGCCTCATTCAAACGAGGAATCTTCCCTTTCTCCTTCAAACGTGCAATTGTCCAACCAGTGCTGAAGAAACCCACCCTGACATCAGACCTAGCCAACTACCACCCAGTATCAAACCTCCTGTTCCTGAGCAAGTTCATAGAGAAGTTTGCATACTGGAAAGATGGTCTAATGGTTAGGGCACTAGCATGGGCTTCAGAAAACCTGGGTTCTGCAGTTCTATGAAGTAGGGAAGAATTATCTCCTTGTTATAGTTGGGAGCGGAGACGCACAGTATAAGTGATGTACTAAAGGTTATGTAAGTGTGCGGCAGATCTTGGAATTGAATAAGATCTCCTGGGTTCCAGTTCAGTGCCTGTGTCATGGGGTATGTCTACACTACGGGATTAATCCGAATTTAGATAATTCGGATTTGAGAAACAGGTTGTATAAAGTATAAATGAGTGCGGCCACACTAGCACAGTAATTCGGTGGTGTGCGTCCAAGTACCGGGGCTAGCGTCGATTTCTGCACCGTTGCACTGTGGGTAGCAATTCCATAGCTATCCCATAGTTCCCGCAGTCTCCCGCGCCCATTGGGATTGTGGGTTAAGATCCCAGTGCCTGATGGGACAAAAAACATCGTCGCAGGTGGTTCTGGGTACAGCCTCACTTCCTCCCTCCCTCCCTCCCTGCATGAAAGCAACGGACGGCAGACAACCATTTTTGCGCCTTTTTTCCTGGGTGGGTGAACACTGCAGACTCCATACCACGGCAAGCATGGAGCCCGCTGAGGTCAAGACAGCACTCATGAATATTGTAAACACCTCGCGCGTTCTCGTGGAGTTTATGCTCAGCCAGGACCAGAAAAACGAGGAGAGGAGGCAGCGGCGGCGGCAGCGCAGCGACAAGCATGATGAGGACATGGACACGGACACGGACACAGAATTCAGTGAAACCACAGGCCCCGGTGCTTTGGAGATCATGTTGTTAATGGGGCAGATTCTATCCATGGAACGCCGATTCTGGGCAAGGGAAACAAGCACAGACTGGTGGGACCGCATAGTGTTGCAGGTCTGGGACGATTCCCAGTGGCTGCGGAACTTTCGCATGCGTAAGGGCACTTTCATGGAACTTTGTGACTTGCTGTCCCCTGCCCTGAAACGCCAGAATACCAAGATGAGAGCAGCCCTCACAGTTGAGAAGCGCGTGGCGATAGCCCTGTGGAAGCTTGCAACGCCAGACAGCTACCGGTCAGTCGGGAATCAATTTGGAGTGGGCAAATCTACTGTGGGGGCTGCTGTGATGCAAGTAGCCAAAGCAATCACTCAGGTGCTGCTACGAAAGTTAGTGACTCTGGGAAATGTGCAGGCTATAGTGGATGGTTTTGCTGCAATGGGATTCCCTAACTGTGGTGGGGCAATAGACGGAACCCATATCCCTATCTTGGCACCGGAGCACCAAGCCACCGAGTACATAAACCGCAAGGGGTACTTTTCAATGGTGCTGCAAGCACTTGTGGATCACAAGGGACGTTTCACCAACATCAACGCGGGCTGGGCGGGAAGGGTTCATGACGCTCGCGTCTTCAGGAACACTACTCTGTTTAAAGGGCTGCAGCAAGGGACTTACTTTCCGGACCAGAAAATAACCGTTGGGGATGTTGAAATGCCCATAGTTATTCTTGGGGACCCAGCCTACCCCTTAATGCCATGGCTTATGAAGCCATACACAGGCAGCCTGGACAGGAGTCAGGAGCTGTTTAACTACAGGCTAAGCAAGTGCAGAATGGTGGTAGAATGTGCATTTGGCCGTTTAAAAGGTCGCTGGCGTTCATTATTGACTCGCTCTGACCTCAGCCAAAGAAATCTCCCCATTGTTATTTCTGCTTGCTGTGTGCTCCACAATCTCTGTGAAAGTAAGGGGGAGACCTTTATGGCGGGGTGAGAGGCTGAGGCAAATCGCCTGGCTGCTGATTACGCGCAGCCAGACACCAGGGCGATTAGAAGATCACACCATGAAGCGCTGTGCATCAGAGAAGCTTTGAAAACCAGTTTCATGGCTGGCCAGGCTACCGTGTGAAATATCTGTTTGTTTCTCCTTCATGAAAACCCTCCCCCTTTACTGACTGATTTTCTGTAAGGAACCCACCCTGCCCCTTCCCCCAGCTTTCTTTCAAACCAAATAAAGTCACTATCATTTAAAAATCATTTATTCTTTATTAATAGATTAGAAAAAGAGGGAGGGAACCCGGGTGGTATTTGGGAGGAGGATTGCTGGGAAGGAAAAAGCCACAAAGAAAAGGTTAAAAAAATGACAGCCTTTTGCTTGGGCTGTCTACTGGGGTGGAATGGGAAGGTGTACGGAGCCTCCCCCCCCCGCGTTCTTACACGTCTGGGTGAGGAGGATACGGAACATGGGGAGGGGGGAGGGTGGAACAGGGGCTGAAGCGGCAGTCTGTTTTCCAGCAGCCGTTCCTGAACCTCCACCAGACGCCGGAGCAGCCCCAGCGTTGCATCCTTCATCCTCTGGTCTTCCTGCCGCCATCTCTCATCTCGATCGTCTCTCCTCTCCTCACGTTGGTCCCTCCTGTCCTCACGTTCACTGACTTCTTTCCTATACTTTGAAACTGTTTCCTTCCACTCATTCAGATGAGCTCTGTCACTCCTGCTGGATTGCATAATTTCAGAAAACATCTCGTCTCGCGTCTTCTTCTTACGACGCCTTATCTGTGATAACCTTCGGGATGGAGGAGGGAGGCTTGAGGAATTTGCAGCTGCTGTAGGGAGGGGAAAAAAGAGAGAATTGTTTTAAAAGCTACATTTTGCAGAACAATGCTTATACTCTTTCACGGTGACCAACACTGTTCACATTACATAGCACATGTGATTTCTGTGCAAGGTCGCATTTTGCCTCTTAATGCTGAGTGCCTGTGGCTTTGCTGCTAGAGATCACAGGTCTGGGCAACAGAATTCGGCTTGCATGCGGCCATGGTAAGCTTCTGCGCCGTGCTTTCCCACATACCAAGCATAGCTTGTAGAGTGCTGCAGAAGCCTGGCCAATCTCAGCCAGTTCGGGGGGGGGCAGTGTGGTGGGGCTTGTCTGGGCCCCTTCAGGCAAGTAGAGTGCTGCGGTTTTTCTGTTAACATTCAGCAGCACCAGAAAACAAACTAACCCCCCCCCTCGCCATGAATTCTCTGGGATGATCACGGTACCCTCCCCCCACTGCGTGGCTGGTATCAGGGAAGATCCCTGCAGGCACCAAACTACCCCCCCCCCGCCGCCGACCCTCCCCCCTCGCCATGAATTCTCTGGGATGATCACGGTACCCTCCCCCCACCGCGTGGCTGGTAACAGGGAAGATCCCTGCTAGCCAAACGCGAAAAACTCAGGGCCAATTTCCCATCTGCGCTTGGCTAACTGCAGGGAAGGATTTATTTTCCGCCACAGGCAAACAGCCCAGTAGGAACGGCCACCTCTGTCCCCTTAATTAAGTTCCCGTATTTCAACCAGGTTACCAGGAGTGATATCACTCTCCTGAGGATTACACAACAAGATAAAGAACGGATGTTGCTTGAATGCCAGCAAACACCGGGACCATACGCTGCCAGGCTTTGTCAGGCAATGATACCAGATTACTTGCTGCAAGCATGGCGTGGTCAAGTGTCCTACCATGGAGGAGGGAATAAAGATGCACTGCCCAGAAACCTTCTGGCAAGGCTTTCGGAGTACCTCCAGGAGAGCTTCATTGAGATGTCCCTGGAGGATTTCCGCTCCATCCCCAGACACGTTAACAGACTTTTCCAGTAGCTACAGACTTTTCCAGTAGCTGAACTGACCGCGAATGCAAAGTCAGGCAAAGTAATCATTAAAAACCGTTTGCTTTTAAAACAAGTTTTATATTTTAAAAGGTAAACTCACCTGAGGTCCCTTCCATGGGGTCAGAGTCTTGGGTACTGGCTTGGGAGGGTACTTCAGTCGGGGTGATAAAAAGATCCTGGCTGTTGGGGAGAAGGGAGTGCTGTGTGCTCTCTGCAAGCTCATCCTCCTCCTCCTCCTCCTCCTCTACCCCATCGGCAGAATCCTCAGGCGTCGAGACTATCCCCGACCCAGAATCCACGAACAAAGGTGGGGTAGTGGTGGCAGCCCCCCCTAGAATTGCATGCAGCTCGGCGTAGTAGCGGCATGTCCGCGGCTCTGACCCGGAGCGACCGTTTGCCTCCTTTGTTTTTTGATAGGCTTGTCTGAGCTCCTTGACCTTCACGCGGCACTGCTCAGAGTCCCTATTGTGGCCTCTCTCCATCATGCCCTTGGAAATTTTTTCAAAAGTTTTTGCATTTCGTCTTTTAGAACGAAGTTCTGCAAGCACTGAATCTTCTCCCCATACAGCGATCAGATCCAGTACCTCCCGTACGGTCCATGCTGGTGCTCTTTTTCGATTATCAGCCTGCATGGTTACCTGTGCTGATGAGGTATCTGTGGTCACCTGTGCTCTCCACGCTGGGCAAACAGGAAATGAAGTTCAAATGTTCGCGGGGCTTTTCCTGTCTACCTGGCCAGTGCATCCGAGTTCAGATTGCTGTCCAGAGCGGTCACAGTGATGCACTGTGGGATAGCTCCCGGAGGCCAATACCATCGAATTGCGGCCACACTAACCCTAATTCGAATTGCTAAAATCGATTTTGGCGCTACTCCGCTCGTTGGGGTGGAGTACAGAAATCGATTTAAAGAGCCCTTTACATCGAATTAAATAGCGTCGTTGTGTGGACGGTTACAGGGTTAATTCGAATTAAAGCTGATAAATCCGAATTAAAGTCGTAGTGTAGACCAGGCCATGGGTTTCCAGAGTAGTAAGCAGTTAGCCTTTATTTGGCCCTGATTGCCAATGGCTTATGCATGACCTCATGAATGTGGAGGGGTGAGCAAGAGCCTTCTCCCACTGGGGCATCTGTGTAAAGGCTACTCACAATAGCAATCCCTGAGCCCTCAGCTCTCTGGAAATCAAACCCGCTACTGATTTCTGATCTCTGAGGGAAGAAGTCCATGACAAGGGGATGGGGAGGAGGCAAAATCATGGCCCTGCTCATCTCTGCACAGGTCTGTGGAGTGGGGCCGGTGTGCATGGGGGATCAGCACTCTGTCAGTGTAATGGCTGGTGCAAAATATGCAATCCCCATGCACAGAAAGCAGCATCAGAAGAGATTGTGCCTGCCTGTCAGATCAGCCTCACTCCCTATAGGGGCCTGTGGGTAAATGCTACAACCTTTTAGTCCTGTATTATGTGCAATATCAATCCATCTTTCTGCTTAAATAAGTAGATATATTCATGAGTTAGAGGAAACGTAGATCATTGTTTTGGTTTAAATCTGCTTTTCTGTAGGCAGTAAGTATAAAGAAATGTCCGGTTTATGTAGTGGACAAAATAGAAGGAAAAATGAGCAAAAAGTGGTTTACTGTGGATGTAATGCAGGAAACAAGAATTAAATGAACATGTGGTGAATCAAGAAAATTTGTAGAAAGCAGCTTTTGCTTTCTCTTAACATCAGGTTTAATATTTTTACTATCACTGTTATGTGTAGATTTCAATTTTTAAGATTAAAAAGTGGCAAAGAGGTAGCTTGTTTCAGCATAGGGACAGAATAATGGATCTAAGCATAAGGAAAGTGACGACAAACAAAATGTTGATGCCGTTTTCTCTGTCTAGACCCTTCTGTTGAAAGAAGTGTTTTCATAAGACTCAGGCAGAATTCATTTCCATTCAGAGTCCTTAATGGTTCCTGTCAGAGCAAAACAGCTGGAAAACATATGGTATCCATTTCCCTGTATCACTTGGAAAAAATTTCACATGTAAATAAAACCAACATAAAAGTGTAACCCTTTGAACCTAGAATCTTATACAATACATAAATAAATCAGTACAATGCGTTCTTTGTATTGGCCCACTAAATTACTTGTTATTATTATTATTATTATTTTCTTTGATATATATTCACAAGAGCCTCCAAAGAAATCAAGGTGATACTCAGACAACTCCAGTTACTAAGCAGTATTATCCTTTTGATTCGTATCTTTAATAATGTATTGAAAACTGTGTATTGCTGCTTCTTAAGAAAGGTGTTTGTTACAGATTATGTATGTGATCACAAATTAGACCTCAGTGATACACTACAGCTAATAATAAATCTACCATGTTTAAAATGTGCCTCTTGAACTTTAGAATGTGCTCGTTCTTTATAAACATTAAAGGTCACTTGGAAAGAAAACATCTAAATTGATTTTAGTGAAAGAAATTTGGTGAGTTTCCCACCTCCCCCACTAAAAATATAAATATAAAGGAAACTTAGTACTGGGGTTCCACTGATCCTGGGCACTGGGGTTATGATGAACTGGGACTGTACTTTTTATAGTTATAGAAGGGTGGAGGATTTTTCTACTGACTAGAACTGGTTGAAAAATCGAGGCGTTCTGCATAAAATTTTCAACCAAAATGGAAAGAAAACCAATAGTTTGAAATTTTCCATGAAAAATACAGAACTGAAATATTTCCACCAAAAAAGCCAGATATTTCGTTTGGGAAACTCTGACGTAATGCCTCACGGGAGTTGAGGTTCAGGTGCCTCATGCTCCCGCTCTCCTCTACAAGCTCCCTTGGTCAGAGTACATTTCCTATGAAGCATCACAGTCTTCCTTGTTGGTGAGGTGAAGTGGTGCACCATGGGAGTCCCATGCCTGCAATATATAATGGTGCATAAAGTCAAGCTGGGGAGCCTGACCCATGGAGGAGAATGGGGATATGAGGCAAGGAATTACAGCTCCCTTGAGGCACCATAGTGGCATATCCAAATAGATATATCTCATTTTCAGACAGAGTCCAAGAACTTTTCAGTTCTTTGATGAAGAATAAAATTTTTCTGCAGAAAGAACAGTTTTTGTGAAGAACTTTTAGTCAAAAATCCAAATTTCCAGTGAAAAGTCAGTTGTGATGGGAAATTTCCAAACAGCCCTATTGCTAAACTCCCAGAAGAATATCCCACTCTTCCAATGAAGCTCAATGAGATAAAAATGGCAGAGCATAGGTTAGCATGGTTTTATGACAGGATTAATATGGATGCCAATGGACCTTTACCAATTGATGTTACACGCGTCATGTACTTGGGGTTTATATTTTTCTCATTAAATTTGGTTCAGTTCTTTTTGTTTAAAATGTATGTCAAATTTGAAAGGCGTTTCTTTCCAGACTGTTTAATTTTGGTATTATTGTAGCAGAAGTATGGTTAACTGCAAATTTGCTTAGGTGTGAATGCAACATGTTTTCTAGTAAATTTCTGTTCTTTGTGCTTGGTCTGGAATATCATATCTTCAAAGTATACAACAGGATAAACGTATACACATGATACAAATATTCTGTTCTTACTCAAATACCTTTTTTTCTGTAGTTTCAAGCACTAGCTGGAGCTGTGGAGTTTCAACTCTTATTGGAAATGCACAAAAACCAACAGGAATTGCAGACATGTACAGTAAGTTCAGACCAGTGAAGAGGGTTTCCCCACTAAAGCACCAGCCGGATAGCTCAGAGAACAATGAAAGTGATGACCAAAAGAACCAGAAGGTGGAATACCAGAAAGGTAGCGATTCTCACCCTGCATCTCAGAATGATGATCCGTGTTCAGGAGATGGAGAAGGCCTTAAAAGTAAAAGCATTGAGTCTGGTGTTTTGCTTGGGGAGCTGGAGCACTATGACCTGGACATGGATGAAATTTTGGATGTGCCTTACATTAAACCAAGCCAGCAACTTGCTGCTTTTACCAAGGTGGCTCCAGAGAAAAGGATTTTGGGTGTATGTTCAACAGTGAATGGTCTGAGTGGCAAGACCTGCTCTGCAGGAAACAGTGAGAACTTGCCAGCCAGCACGACACAGTTTTGTGTTCTGTCCCCTGTGAAAAGCTCTCAGATGAGAAATGCGCAGTCCATTGTCCTTAATCAGCACAAGCATTTAGCTGAAGAATTAGAGCTTTCCCAGCCTCTAGTTAAATGTAGCTCAGTCCATGAAACTGAAGCCCAGAGCAAGGGCTTCCTCAACCGGACATTTACCGATCCCCAAGCTCAGAAACCTGAGAAGACAATGCCAAACTGCCAGCTGAGGACTTTTCATCTGCAGACAGCCGTGACAGAAAACAAACTTGATGAACTGAACAGTAATATGAACTGGAGCAGCTCAGGAGGCCCAGAGGAAAGGGGTGAAGATGTGAAAAAAAATAAAAGCATCTTAAACATTGTGAAAGAAGGACAGATATCATTATTGGTAAGTGTCATCCTTTTCATAAGGCATTTATAATAAAACACATCTGTAAGACATACAATAAGTCGACAGTTGATTAGGTGCATATCATACGTTGCAACTCCATTTGATCCCCTTTAATTAGAAACTGAGTGCATGGGTTTCCAAATGAAACTTGTGGAGTTTATGTACAAATATGATATTTAATCTTAGGTAGTCATGATGTACAAGATTAGTAATTTAGGTAATACACTGAAATAATATAAAATGCAGATGCTTTTCATCTTAAAATCTATTTATTTACTAAATTAAAATTTATTTCTTTATGAAGTTCTGCCTTACAGAATGTTTGCAGTTCACTTTGTTCAGTTATTTGTGGATTACATCACTTTCTACTCAGATGCTGACCATGGGAACAGAGAGGCTTCTGTTGTATTCTGATTATTATTCAGGAGTGTTTATGCCAGTTTGTTGCAGAAGCATTCACAGATGGGAGCTCACACTAAAGCTTGATTGCCCTCTGACCCATATGAAGTTTTGGTTAGTTCCAGCTCTTTGATTAGAAACCATGAATAGGTGTTTCCAAAGTAACTAGCTGCAAATTAACATCATGATGCAGGGAAGGCAAGACTCAGAAAGGCTGTCAGAGTAGCAGTGCATGCAGTATTTTGTACTATCTTTTGTTTAGCTTTACCAGTCTAAAGCAAGCACAATGGAACATAATTAACACAACAACAAAGACAAAAGCAGAGTTATTCAAAGACTAGAAATAGGCAGAGGAATAGATCACAATACTAAAAATAATAAAAATAGAATTCAAAAAACTGGAAGTAAAGAAATGCAGAGGATTTTTGTATAAAACACCTAATTGAATCAGATTGTGTGCTAGCTAATCTGTATAACCATATGATCTTGTCACTCTTACTCCTTACCTTTGTCCTCCCTTCTTCCTCTCCCTCCCGTTGTTTCTGAAAAACAGTTATGTTTTGTCTTAAAATAAGATTCAGGCAACGATCACATATTGCCAAATGTCTGTGCATTGGTTAATCCAATAATTCAAAGCAGTATTGTAATATAAATAATATTAAGGGAACTAGCTAACAAAGTAGCATTCAGAAGTTTCAGAGCTTAATTACATTTTTCACTGTACTTAATATAAGCTGCCACTTTTACCATGAACTACGAAAAATCTGACCTTTTTCAATTATTGGTCCTCCTAGTGGCACATGAAACTGGGGGGGAGGGGGAGGGGAAGCATCGGCAACTTTGCTAAGGGGAGTCATGGACACTTTATGCCAAATTACTCCTAGAGATAATGGCAAAAAAGAAAAGGGACAAATTTTAAAAAACATTTGAAATGTGAGTATATTCTGTCAGATAAAGTAACCAGAAACTATACAGAAAGGCCAAACTATAGGACACGACCTTTCTCTGTATATGGGAATCTTGTTAGGAACTGCTGAATCAGACCAACAGTACTTCTAGTTTCTGATTACACCAACACCAGATGCGTTAGAGGAAAGTGTAAAACCCCTGTTATGGACAAATGTACAATAACATGTGCATGGAGAATGGTTCTTCAAAGGCCCACGTATTAAGTGTTCGGCTCATATCCTGAACCATGAGACTTGATATCCTGTTTAAATTTTTATCTTAAATTGCATAACTGATATACTTTATTTTCCACTGTTCCTTTTTGCACAGCCACACCTAGCAGCAGACAATCTGGACAAAATTCATGATGAAAGTGAAAACAATCTGTTGCACATAGCAGCATCACAGGGACATGCAGAGTGCTTGCAACATCTCACTTCTTTGATGGGAGAAGACTGTTTGAATGAGCGGAACAATGAACAACTAACACCAGCTGGATTAGCAATAAAGGTGACTTGGTCTTAAATAATCTGTGATGGCTATAAATAATGCTGATACCAAAATGATGTTATTTTCAATCCTTTTGCTAAATTAAAGCAAAAAGGGGGTATTTCTGTCATTGATTGATGTCACATAAGTAAATCAAAATGTGTTTCTTTTAAAGAGTTAATGTCCGCCATAAACCACTGTATCATTTAATGGGTCGTTGTTGGTTTTTTCACATACACATTAACTTAACTTTAAATTAGTTAACTGGTATTAAGAAAAATCAGCTGTTATATTTCAAGGAACTTTTATTCATATTAACTCAGATTCAGACTAGTATCCTGGCTATAACTATGTCTTGTTTTTCATTCAGATGAATATAGCATTAAAGACAAGTATGGGAAATATGTGTTAGTAAAGCATGACAGCACTTTTGGTAGTTTCTAATGCTGTTTTTTTCAATGTGCCACATCTGAAGCTGAAACTTCTTAGATATCAACAGCAGTTTGGAGTATCAGACCAAAGTTAAAATTTACCTCTTGCAGAGCACAGCATGCAGCTGTCAGAAACTACAAAAATGAATGTCATCTGGGAAAAAGTTAAAGCTTATGGGAAAATCTATTATACAGTAAAATATGAAACTTTATAGTGCTGTTGTGCTGTAGTAAAATCCAATGGTGTGCAGGAAGCTTGACAGTAAAACTAAACTGCCATCTTTCAAATAAGGAATTAAATCAATGTCTAACTACTCTTGGCAAGTGAATTGCTTTTCAGAGTTATAAGGATCTTAAGCTATGTCTACACTGCACTTTCGTCATTAAAACTTTTTTCGCTCAGGGGTATAAAACATCACCCTCTTGAACGACAAGAGTTTCAACGACAAAAAGCGCCGGTGTGGATAGCACTTCATCGGTGGGAAACGCTCTCCTTGTGATGAAGCTACCGCCCCTCGTTGGAGGTGGTGTTATTTTGTTGCCAGGAAAGCTCTCCCAGCGACAAAGAGCAACTACGCTGCGTACCTTAAAAAGGCGCGGCTGCAGTGGCACAGCCATGCCATTGTAAGGTACTTAGTATAGACATAGCCTTAGAATCACTGTCATGACCAAATTCAAGTCTGGATATCTACATTCTGTCTACCTAAAGTCGTCTTGCAGTTTCAATTGGGTATCACTAACCTATGAGATAGTGTTGCTATACTCTATTAACTTCATTGTCTTTCTTCCCAGAGTGGGTGGCTGTTTTTCAATAGTTGATTTTGTTTATAAAATGTGTGGGCATCCTTTGAGATAAAAAGCACTATGTATATTTATTATACTATGAAGGCATGGGTGCTGTGTCGTGTAGGAGACTCAGGCACAAGTTCAGTTAATTATAATGTGTTGTGCTTGTGTTACATATTACAAAGGGTCCCCTTGATGACTTTAGTTGTCTAGCAAACACTGTCATTTATCCATTTCTTTGATTTAAAAAGTCTCAAAATAGAAGATTTTATTTGAGGGGTGGTAAAAAAGATACTCTTTTGTCAAGATAGTTTTAAATTTGGCTGCATTAGAGCCAGGATCTGAGATGTAAGATTTCTTTTAAAGGACCAATTAAAAGTATACATTAAAATATTTTCACAGCTTTAATTATTTTCAATTAAATTGAGAGAAATATAAGAAAGTGAGTAAAGTAAATTGAAACTTTTTAGATAGAGCATTACAAAGGTTTTACAAAAAGATAAATAAGAAATGGCAGATAGAGACAGGTCAGATTTTGTATCTCCTAATCTAGAGAGTATCCCTTTAACTGTGTGACAGTAAAAGTTTAATATATGTAGCCAAATCATACTCTGTCTATTCACACAAGTAGTAGTCCCATTGATTTGACTTCTAAATCGCTGGGACCAGTCTCATGAGTAACACAAGCAGAGCTCCATTCTGTACAGCTTGAATATTAAAGTATCACTTCATTTACTCTTGAAATGCAGCCGCATCTGTGGTGTCATTCAGCAGCCATTCTGTGCCAAAAACTCTATACAACAGGCATTTAGAAGGGAAAGGGAGGAATAATTTATTCATATAAATCTCCCGGGTAAATTTAAGTAGGCAAAATGTTATCAGTATCAAGTTATAATTAGGCCATCCCACTTGGGTTAACAAATATGTTATCAGTAGATATAAACACAATGTTGCAAACAAATTAGGATGATTTACATGAAAATCAGCATGCATATATGATTCTCATTAGCATTTCCATATGTAGTAGATGTGGTTTGGAATCTAAAACAACTGGAATTTTTTTAATCCTTCTCTTCCTCTATTTAGAATGGTCAACTGGAGTGTGTACGGTGGATGGTGAGCGAAACAGAAGCCATTGCTGAATTAAGTTGCTCAAAAGATCACCCAAGCCTTATTCACTATGCAGGTTCCTATGGTCAGGTATGGTTCCATTTTAAATGAGTTTTTACTTTTTAAAAGAGACTGATTCAATGCTTGCACAAGAATTCCCTTTTATACTGTTCTTCAAGTCAAATGTTTTGCAACAGAAATTACGTTAGTTACTAAATGCAACCTCTCAATTATTAAATACAAACTTTCTTAATTAGTTAGAATGTTAAGGCGCCATACAACTGCATATTTTAATTAATGTGTTTTAAAATTATTTCTTCTTCTAGTTCCTGCCATCAAGGTGTAAATTATTGGCTGTGAGTAGGGTTAAGTGACGCATTAGGTTGGTACGTTATTCTCTCACCTCTGGTAGAAGAGATTAGTCATCTCATCATGGTCCTAATGGACTTTTGGCCACACCAGAAAACATCCAAGCAATATGGTACAGTTTACATGCTCTTTCCAGGAGGCTACAAGCCTGAAATAATTTGCCAAAAGTGTGACAATTTAGGAATTAGATGCATGGCAATGGTGCAAGGTGTGGGAAAACTTGAATAACATCTGCTTACCTCTAGCCATTTTTATTGAGCTTTATCTAAAAGCACGTTGTAAACTAACCTTATCTTATACTGCACCTAATCGACATATAAATCTAGTGATTGATAACCTTAAAAGGTTCAGTGTTTGGATGCTTCTGCCAGTAATACTGATTTGTGGGGAACTTGGGGGAGGATACACTACTAGATTATACAGTTCTCTGTTACTATAGGGTCCCCTTTCCCCAAATAAGCCCTACAGTGAACCCTCTCCAAAGGACCCCCATCATTCTTGGGTTCTGCTGTGTCTTTTGTGGGAAAGAACTAATGGGCTGCTAACCCTGTCTCACTTCTCTGGTGGATAGGTTACTCTCCCCTCCCAATTTCTTCAGGTGTCAGTCAAAGCCTGATGGTCTTCACAGGAGAAGTGCACAAGCCTGTCTAACTGGCCCTATGCATGGAACTGGAAGCATTTCAGAGAATGCTACCATGGAGGTCCTGGACTTTAATCTATTTCTTAGCAGCCTAAATTTAGCTTCCAGGACCTCTTTCCTACTTTTCCCTATGTCATTGGTACCTATACGTACTATGACCACTAGTTCCTGCCCAGCAGTGCCCATAAATCTATCTAGCTGTTTTAAGAGGTCCACGGCCTTTGCACCTGCTGGCAATTCATCATGCAGTTCTCCCGATCATTACAAACCCAACTATCTCTATTTCTAATAATCAAATCCTCCATTGCTATTACCTGTCTCCAATAATAGAAGTCCCCTATCCCAGAGGGGAATTCTCAGTACAAGAGGATACTCTGAGATCATGTGGAAGGAAAGTCCCAACTATGCGATTGTTTCCCTCCGCTCCAGCTTGATGTTCTCCTTCCCTGAGATTTTCATCCTCCTCAGCACTGAGGCTGTCAGACCAGGGCTGGGATTGCTCTACGTCCCTGAAAGTCTTGTCTTTTGTATCTCTTTGTCTCACTTAGCTCCCCCCATTTCAGTCACTCTGGTCTCAAGAGCCTGTACTTGATCTCTGTGGGCCATGAGTTGCTTGCACCTAATGCACATATACACCAGCTGCTCACAAGGCAGGTAATCATACATGCTTCACTCAGTGCAGTAAACTGGATAGCCCCCACTCTGCTGCTGGACTTCTGCCTGCATTATTTCTCCTCATTTTGTTTGTTCTTTGTTTTTTGAGGGGAGTTTATTGGCCTAAGTTTACAGTATGTTTGTTAGGTGTTTTTGGCTCTCATGTTCTCTCTCTAATCTCCCTCACAAAACTCCCCTATTCACTAGCTCCTCTGATCGCTTGGGAGCAGGCTTTTTAAATCCTTGTTCTCACTGCATTACCCCCACCCCCTTTTCAAGGGATACTAAAGGGATCAGAAATTAAAATTTCGCAGGCGGGAACCTCATTAGGAAGCTCTCAGCCTTGCCTGGGAGGCTTCTAGTCTCAGCACATAGCCCCTAAAACAGACGACACTATAAACTCAAATCAAGCAGGCACACAACAGACAAACTGACAGACCGTAAACTCACCCCAATAATCACGTAGTCACTCCTTCTTCACCTGGAGCAGCATGTCATGGAAGGATGCATATCATGACTGACATATGCTTAAAACGTTTTGTTTTGGGAAATTTAGATTTTTTTTTTTTTTTTAATAATTAGATCTGGCATTCTACAAGTGTAGGTTAACCTTAATAACTATTGCAAGTGGATGATAGTCACAAGCCTTGAAAATATCATATATAACTGATCAATATCTAGTCTACTGCAGATGTGAATCACATTTATGATTATTTTACATTACCCAAATCTTTTAGATTTTGCCTGTTATCATCCTTCATTTTCTTTGAATTAATTTAGTTGAAAAACATCTCTATTTTCTGTGCATTTCCAAGAATCTTCATCTTCAAAATACACCAAATGATTTCTTGGACACTGAAACAGCCTTTTGGCGTTCAAGAATTCATTTTTCATCTGTATTACTCAAACATTCAATTAATTTATCTACATATGCCATTTGGGGGTATACCTATTGAAGAGTGTAGTCATTTGAGATATGGAAGTTATTTTAATGTTTAAAAATATTAACAGTAAGTTACCTAGAACTAAAATCTAGGGGCAAACATTTAAATGGGCTTGAACCTGGCCTCTAATTTTGTGCTTGCAATCCACTACTGGTACAAATGATAGCATTTGATTTTTAGGTATAATCAGATGATAAATAGGTGACTAAATAGCATAATTTGCACCATGCTAATTGGAGGCCCAGAATTTGAGGATAGCTTCCAAAGTTTGGACGTTAATATTCACCAGAGCAGTTTATATAAGAACATGTCTAAACTATAATGGTTTTTAATCCTATACACGCATTTCTCTAAAATAAAGTACTTTTGTTTTCTGATAATTAAAATTTAAGGGCACTACCCAGCAAAAAGATAGTCCTTCACCATTGTTGGCCAACACCGCACGCATCCACAGAGATTGTTCTGAGGAAGAATTTTAAAGGGGATACATGAACTGAAAACAGGGTCTTATGAGAAGTGTCAAGCAACTTTAAAAATAGGCAGTGTTACCAGTGCCATTTCTAATAAGTTTTGCTTTTGTTTTATTTCTTTCTTAATTTTTTTCCCTAGGAGAAAATACTTCTGTGGCTTCTCCAGTTTATGCAAGAACAAGGGATTTCTTTGGATGAAGTTGACCAGGATGGTAACAGTGCAGTACATATAGCTGCCCAGCATGGCTATTTAGGATGTATACAGGTAGAGTACTAACTACACTTATTTCAGAGAGCTCCTTTAAATTTAAAAATCTGCAGATTAAAAGCCCTTAATATCAAAATGGAGAACCTTATAGGTAAGAAATAAATCCTTATAATAAAAAGATACTACAACCATAAAAAAGCTTGAACAAGTAGGCCTCAAAGTGAAACTTCTAAAAACTTATGTACCTTAAGTGCTAAACTCCACTCTGTTATATTCGTGTAAATCCAAAGTAATTCTGTTGTAATGAGACTAGGAATTCAGTCCTTAATTCTTGAGAGTTTTAATTGATACAAAGAAAAATAACATGACTCCATGTGCATTAAGATGAGACTACCCCTTAATGAGTTAATGAACTTCTAAAGAGTTGAAAGGGACTCTGTCAGGATTGATAGGCATACTCTGGCATTGACGTCTTTTGAAAGTTCTTACCTTTCTGATGCTTGCCATCTATTTCTCTTTCGAGCAAACCATTGCAACTATCCAGAAGGAGGGAAAAACCATGAACAGCCAGGGTGCACTATGATGAATGACTGCATGCTGAGCAAGCTGCAGCATTGCACAGTCTTAATCCCTGGGGATCATTAGAAGCATTGTGCACAAGGATTCTAGTGTTTAGTGCTGCTAGCACTTCTTGTGTTAGGCAGCCAAAATTGTTGACAGGATGAATAATGGATGGGGAAAGAATTAGTCTAAATGGATGGCAAAGGGATTGTGTGGAAAAGCAGAGTGAGAAAGATGTTGGTCAGAAAGGAAGGAGAATAGAGAGAAGAGGAAAAGAGAAGATCAACTACATGGGTGGAAGATAAAAACCAGAAGCCAAGATGGGAAAAAGAAGATACGGGGACAAGAGGAAGAGAGAGACAGAGAAAATGTATCTGACCAGTAGTAGTCTTTTTTGAGAGTCATAGACAAGGAGTGCTAATTTCAGGAAAGTCATTTCAGGCATCTGTACGTAGTAAGAGCAATAGGGGAAAATTGAACCAGCAGACATTGAGGTAAGAAATTGATCAAACAGATTCGGAGGCATGACCATTACAAAACCTTGATTCCTGAATTTTCTTGTTAGTGATATGCTGGCCTGCTTTGAAAGACATCAGGAGTGGACCCTGCCCAGTTTATTGTGAGAGTCACATTAAACGAATCAGCGCACATGCGCAATCCCTATCTTAGTGTTTTTGTTATTATTTTTCAGATAGTTGCAACGATCAGTTGGAAAAGAAATAGATGGAAGGAATGCGAAAGGTGTAGGACCTACCAGATGGGAGCACTGTCATGGTAGGTCAATGTTTAAGGCTACCAACTTTGACAGTGTCCCTTAGAGCTGTGCAATAAATTGTGAAAGAGTAGTGATTAGCAAATAATTTTGCATGGAACAGTAACAATTCCAGTCCATTCTGGGAAATGAAGTTAAATGGAAGCAAGACTAGTCCCATTTCCCTTCTGAAGAGTTAACTTGAATAAATTGTCCTGAATTTTTGAAAATATTTTTTTATTTGATAAATAAACCAGTAGGGGAAAACCTGGCGATTACAGACCAGTAAGATTTATATCAGTACCAGGAAAATTGATTGAAATAATAATTAAACAGATTTTTTTTAAAAAAGCACAGCTTCTGTAAAGGAAAGTTGTACCACTCCCATCTACTAGAGTTCTTCGAGTGTGTCGGTCACCCCTCTGAGTCTGCCACACCTTCCATCTCCAACATGCTCCTATGCCAAGGGACCAGGACAGAAAGCTAGCTACGTTGACCTTATTATACCCAGGGATTCCCTGTGCCAGGGAAAACCCAGCTGAGCTGAAAAGCTCAGATTGGTAATTTCATAGTAAGGCATTCTGAAAATCAGGCTAGTTAGTCATTCACAGAAAGACAGATTTTGTACAAGTGCATTTGAAAAAGGCTTATTGGATTATCACCAGAGGTGAAAGTAGGCCGGGACGGCGTACCAGTAAGAAGTGGAAACTGGCAGCGCTTTAATGTTGCTGCCCCTTTTTCCGCCCCCCACCCAGGGGCAGCCGACGGGGGGGGGGTGGCGCAAAAGGGGAAGCTTCCCCAGGGCCCTGGGTTCCCAGTACCGCAGCAGCGGCCAGAGCCCCGGGCCATTTAAATCACTGCTGGAGCCCCCGGGGAGCATGGGCCAGGCAGCGTGGAAGGTCTGGCTGGGGGATGCTGACCCCAAAGCCCCACCCCTTCTGCCCAAGGCTCCGCCCCTTCTGGGGACCCGGAGCCAGGCCCCCATACCGGTAAGTATTTTATCTTACTTTCACCCCTGATTATCACAAGCAAAATTTGGCAGGTGTCCAAATGTAAACACTTTTCATTCACTAATCTCAATCCCAGAGTATACTTTAGATTTAAAACCCATTATAAAAGTTACATTATACAAACAAAGTAACAAAAGGTGTCAAATCAAGTTAACTGTGGGACAAGAAAAGCAAGAGGGGGAAATATATCATCTGGTGTCTATAATCATCTGAAGGGATAGCTCAGTATTCTAAATTACTCCTGTTCCCCATTATTAACTTTGATTGTCAAGTTAGGAGCTCTGACTTACTGAAGAGTTATTTGTATGGATGATTTTTAAAAATAATTTAGACCAAGATTTTCAAAATTGTGTGCCTGAAGTCAGGGTTCTAAATTCAGTTTTAGGAACCTTAGTAGGAATACCCAGCAGTTCCCATTGACTTGAAAATCTTTGCCTTAGTTTATAGAGAGATTTTAAAGACACTTACAGCTACTCGTGTTCTTTCTACATCTTCACAGACATTGGTTGAATATGGAGCAAATGTCACCATGCAAAACCGTGCTGGAGAGAAACCTTCACAAAGTGCTGAACGACATGGACACACCATGTGTTCCCGTTACTTAGTGGTTGTGGAGACATGCATGTCATTGGCATCTCAGGTTGTCAAGTTAACTAAACAACTAAAGGAGTAAGTGTCTACTTCATAAGGGTGGGATAGTGGCTAGACCAGGATTGCTCTCCAAACAAGTCTCTCCCTTGTCTTCAGTTTATTAAGTAGGTCCCTCTGCTTCCTCTACATTAAAATTAGTCAATTAATACTTTCCCCTTCTTTCTCCATCCACCACCATACTCTTTCAAACTCTAATCAATCTGCTCCTTCATCTTTAGCTGCTTAGCTCTTCTACTAATCTTGGTGAAAGTTTGCTGTTCTTATGTGGGCGTGAGTATGAGTGACGATATCTGTGTATTTATGTGTGTGTAAGTAATCACCTTATACCTGTCCCCTTAAAAGCCTAAGGACCACATGATTTCTAATCTTATTTTTCTAGTCACTTAGCATACATTTAGATAATTAAAACGGTTATTTGCAGTTACAGTGTTGGGTGTTGATATTGTGAGGAATAATGAAAATAGTAGTTGGAAAATCTTTGGGTCTTGGAAATACAATATTTCCAGAATAGCTCTGTTCTGTTTTTTTCTGTATATGACCAAGTTTGAGCACATCACTTTGACTCATAGCAAATGAATTAGCTTCAAGGGCCTGATTTTCAAAATGTTAGATGTGCGATAGCATAACTATATTGTGTAAGCCATTATTGTGATTGAATGTCCCCTTAGGGTGAATTTTCAAAAGCACTCAGTATTGGCCTAACTTGGCTCCCATTGAGATCAGAGGTAATATTAGACCCAAAATGAACGCTGAAAATCCAGCTCTTAGTGCACACCATATCCCATTTACACATGCAAACATGGAAAAATGGGTCACATGATTTATGTTGTCAGTAACAAACCTATTGTCTTGAGAATCAAGGTCAAAATGTTTTACTGAATATTTATTCTTCCTTTGTTGTTAAGTACATGTGTATCTGCCACATAGGACTTTGTATATATAACAAAAAGACTTTACAGTAGCAGCTTGCCTCCTTTATCATTACAGAACACTTCAGTTCATTTGAGGTATTTTGTTTTTGTGTACATATATGCAAATGTGTGTATACTTGTATTATTGAAACATCTCAGTTAGTTACAGTTTAGATTTTAGACGCACACTGTAATGACCCCACGTGTCTTGAGCCTGCAAGATTGCTAGTCAACCGACACCTCCATGGCTCAGACCCAGTTGATCACTACTTGCTGACCAAATGGAGAGAACAAGAAACCAGAAGACATCACTGAGGCCTCTTCTGGGCCCTGATTGGAGGAACACCGGGATCTCTAATTGGTCCGGGCTTCCTATTTAAACCCAAAGAGAGGCACAGGAAGATGTCTGTCTGCACAATTAGGCTCTACCTGGTTGCTGCTTGGACACCTCGTCCAGTGCTTCAGACTCAGATATGCCTGATTACTTGTATCCTGACGGTGTCCTGATTCATGATGACCTGACTAGTGTCTGACCCCATCCAGATGAGTTCGTCTGGCTCCTGCCTGATTCCTGGTAACTTGAACATGACACTCAAGAATTAGGTCGCTAAGCAGTGCACTAGATCCAGTTGCTTACGTTCCTTTCCCCATTCCCCACACACAGTGAGAAACGCCTTCCAAAGCAGTGAATTCAAAAGAGAAAAATGTTATATCTTGTCACACTTTTCATATGCTGTCTTTCAGTATTGAAAACTCACTCTTATTCAGATACTCATCTCAGTTATTATATTTTCAACAAACTGAAATAGAAGTGGAGCGTATAAATAGCAACCATCAGTTCTCTGTTTCAGTTCTTGTTTCAGTAGAATTCTCTTTTATCAAGACTTACCGTACCTGTGTTGGATTTTACCTCTGATGCCTCATTGGGGAGGGAAGACTAAATCTGTCAGCCAGCAAGCAGCGGGCACATTTTCCCCCTTAGGAATATAATCTAGCTCAGAATATTTCCTGACAACAGAAACAGTTACCTCTCAGACCCCTGGTTTCCCTTGAGCTGTAGAGCATAGGAAACCCTTAGAATCATTAAACTTGACTTCAGATTGGTTTCTGTGCTTGCCCCAGCTGGAAATCAAACTGTGCTCTGTAGGAGTCTGTCTTTTCAGGCCAAAGGGCTTTGTTCCACTCAGTGCAACAGCTGCCTCTCCCCAATCTCTGATGGAGACAAAATGCTGTGAGCTTCTTGTGGAGCTGTCTTGCAGCCTAGTCAGGCAGTGGAATAATCCATCAGTGGCTCAAAAAAGCAACTTCTGCCTGCCTGCTTGGGTTACCAGCTTCAGTCCCAGTACTGGAACTCCAGCTCCAGACTTGCTGGAAGACTCAGTGACTTCAACTTACTTACCAGTGCTTCTCATTAGCCAGGGATAAGTGTCTCTCTCTGAAACCCCCTTTTATGTCCGTCCATGAAAGCGCTGAAGTGGTTAATTGTGTCCTACAGATACAGCAGTTCACCTACCACCTTCCTTTCCAGCCACTTCATCTGCCTCCCTGGAATTGGCACCACCCTTAGCATGTTATCAAGCCAGACTGTCCCAAATACATGTTTCAGAGTAGCAGCCGTGTTAGTCTGTATCCGCAAAAAGAAGAACAGGAGTACTTGTGGCACCTTAAAGGTGCCACAAGTACTCCTGTTCTTCTTTTTCCAAATACATGTGGGATCTGGCTATGTGAAATCAAATCACCATCCCTGCTGCTCAGCCTGACCAGCTGATATTAAGAAGCTCTGGAGGCCTGAACCAGCTCAAGAAGCATCTCTTCTGATTCTTGTTTCAAGGACTGTCCCCAGAAAAGGAGCACCTGGGTGTTGCTCTCTGCCGGGGGAAAGGCTCTCTGCTCCTGGACTAAACCCCTCCATGGTTTAGTGTTAAGGGAGAGCACAAAACCAGGAGTAAAACAGAACATTCAGATCAGTTTTCAGTTTCCCCTTGATCAGAGCAAATGGGCAAGTTCAAAGGCTAAGAGTAAACACAAAAAGTCTCTAAGGTGGTCTCGGTCTCTCTCCAGAGAGAAGATATGACACTCAGAAAATAGGAAATGTCTAGAAACCAGAAATCCTATCTATCATCCTCATCTTCAGAATAAGGTGAACTCAGAATCCAGTCCAGAAGAGAACGAGATCCAGGAAAATTCTTTCTACCATGGGTCAAAGGGAAAGTGAAACAACAAACAAGTACTTACCATCAGCTTCAGTATAAAAAGCCCATCCTCCACCTCTCTGTCTAGTTATAGAAAACATGATCAGTTCAGAATGGGAGCAGCCAACCAAAAGGGATTCCCAAGACAGTCACAAATTTTTCACAATGCCTACATAAAAAGGCCTTGGTTGTACTTCTCAAGGTCATCAAGGTTCTTAACAATTTGGTTAATCAGACTGATTTTCTCAGTAGTATGTCTGTGACCTAAGGAACCCGTGGACCTCTGATCACAAGACACCCTGCTGTACAAATGAGCCAACTTTTGACCCTCTACTGGCATTAGCAGCCTTGACCTGTGTGTTGCTTGAGTTATCTTGGCCTGAACAATTCTGTCAGGCCCAAAGATATAAAATCAGCCCTTCCCTAGATCTCTTTGGCAGTGTCCTTCCATGGCAGACTTCTCTGTGGACTCCCTGTGGTTTGCAGCATGATGTATTGGACATAATACCATAGCTAGATAACATTGGTGGAGCTGGGGGTGGGAATCATCTACCCAAGCCAAGCACTAAAATAAAAAGATATAGACAAAAATACCCTCATGTCAGTGAAGCGTGGACTACAGGTTTTCATCAAAAAGCAGTCTCTCATTTTGTTGCCAGTGTTCATCTACATTCTGTAGATAAAATGCCCGGATTTAGCTGAAATTTTATATGAATGGTTTTATAATGTTGTGCAATTGAAGCCAAACAAATAAAAATGATTATAGGATAAAATGTAACCTTATCGTATGCTCCGTTGTTTTTGTGTGTGGTACTCTGTTATAAATATAAAAGTGTATTCAGATTCTAGGCGTAAACTTTAAAATGTTATTCCATCATTTACTTACTTATGTGTTTTATTTTCTACTGTATAAAGTGTCTGGATTTTTTTAATAAAACAATAGATCTGGGTGCATTGAACATTTTGATACAGTCTGGGGCCTCAGCTTGTTCCCACTGTCATCGGTGACTAAACTCTGTGACTTGAGTAGGAGCAAGGTCGGACCCATAGTTCGAGCCACACCCTGAGGTCCTTATTCATTTCTTATACATGAAACATTTTCACTGACTTCAGTGGGAAGTTTGCTTAAGTAAAAGCTGAGTAAGAATCTCGGTATTTGGTCTTTAGGTGGTTAGAAGTAAATTAACCCCCAACTATACACAAAGCAGTGAGGGTGATCTGTAATTATGTATTTTAATACTAAAGCTCATGATATTGCATGACAAAGTACTGCTCAAGAATATATAATCCTGTAATTCACAAGGCTGTCACGTGTGTGTGCATGCTTGTCTATTACATAGTATTCATTATGTAATGAAATGAAGGAAATATGGGAATGGAGTAAGCTTTAATAGTTTTAGTTTAATAAAGAATAAATAGGACTATTTTTTTTTTTTTGTATAATGCCTTTCAAAAATAATTGAGGCTTGGCAGGAGTAACTGTAAGAAAAGATGTTCTAGTGAGGGAAACACATAAATAAAGGTTACAAGTATAGGAAGTTACACCTATGAAACAGTTTGCATTCTTTCAGATTAGTTCTCACTGTATGTGATTTATGTTTCTTATTTTAATATGCTGAAATGGAAGTTGAGAAAAGGGTAAGAGGTGAGTGAATAGATATGTAGATATCAGAGAGTAATCGCAAATGAAAATAATTTGCCTGACCCTAGAAAAGAGTGTGTCTTGGGAGTTTACTGTATAATCCAGTGTTGACAGATTGTAGGAGTGATTTTAAAATAGTACACAGAACGGTGTAGGCGAAGGGAAGGAAGGGGCAAAATTAAAGGAAGAGAAGACGTATATAACTTAAAGTGTGGTTATGCTTTGAGAAGTAACTGTAAAATGGCATGTTGGGATCTTACCTTTATTGCTTTAGTGCTTTCCAGATCCACTTGGTACATTAGAAGAAAAAAACATTTATTTTCTGTCAGTCCTGCAAATACAACCTGGGATCTGAGAAGTCATCTGGATTCTTTCTGGCTCTGACATTTCCACCTATAAAGACTCTGTATTTGGAACTTAGTTAACAATTCTGTTGATGGTATTTGAGCTAGGAAAGAATCCAGCTCACTGTCACAGAGCTATGTTAGTGCTGCACAACTAACAAGATTTTAAAAATACTAAAAATATAAAGGAGGTAGATAAGACCAATACATAAAGCAGAAAAAAAAAGTAGTGTTTTTTGCATGGTCACTTTTAATGTATAAGTACCTATGCTTAAAGGGGTAGGAAATAAAATCAAATGTGCTGACAGCATTGTGGGTAACAGCACTTTACACCACCTGTCTTCCACATTTTTTTATTAAATCTTTCTAGTTTTCTCTTTTGTGTGAAGCTTATCTGTGATAGTCTAAATAGCAAGCCCACAAATATGGGTATTTTAGTTAAGATGGTACCCTAATTTAGCGTATGTCGAGTATTCACAGCTATGTCAGGAGATAGCTTTGTCAATGGATAGAGGAGTCAAAGCTTCCATCCCAGGAAACTTAGGTCCAGATTCTGCAGTCTGCTTAAGGCCACTTTGTAAGTAGTACACTTTGAACCAGCCAGAAAGAGCCAATGGTGAAGTCCTTGTGAGCAAAAAGAATTTCGAGCCAGCAGAAAGGTGGCAGATGTGGCTCCACCACCTCTTGAGCCAGCCGTCACACTAACCATCCCCAACCCCTAGCAGAAGGGGATGGAGAGGATAGGACACAGTGGAGCAGAGGTCGGCTAATCATACACCAGCGTTAAGTTAGGGCTGCTCCTGTGATGCCCTAATTTGCACCCAGGTTGGGTAGCCCTGAATCAGGGAGCCACAAGAAGCTCCATGCAGTGTTCTCCCCGACCTTCCACTCAGGACTGGAGAATCCAGAATTCTGCTCCTAGAAAGTATTTTCACGTATCTTTTCAAAACACAGATGAATCCATTTTCTTGTGGCCTCAATCAATATAGTTCAGATTTGTCCATGTCTTGAATATGTCCTGGGATTGCAGTAATTTTAGAGCAAAGGGAAGTAAATGTGCACACCTAAAGTTATAAATTGTAGCTCATGGCCAGTCTTCGCGGCAGAGTCTTCATTCACTGCTTCATCTTGAGCTGAGTAAAAGACTGCTTGAATCAATATAGAGTATTGTATAAAATATGCTTCAGTCTTAAGGTATGTTTACACAGCAACTACACAGCCCATGCCAGCCAGCTTGGATTTGCAGGGCTTAGGCTGCAAGGCTCTTTCGTTTGAGTAGCCTTCCGGGCTCAGGTTGGAGCCTGAGCTCTGTGACCTTCCCACCTCACAGGGTCGTAGAGCCTGGGCCCAGAAGTCTACACTGCCTTGAAACAGCCATAGGCCCACAAGCCCAAGTCAGCTGGCACGGGCCAGCCGTGGGTTTTTCATTGCAGTGTACACATAACCTTAGTGGCCAGCATCGCTGTATCAAATATGAGGCTAGCTAATATAGTGTCAAGTTTCCTAGCAAGTTGTCAGTGAAGGCTTCAGTTGGGTGCAAACTTCATATACTCCTGTTCTAGAGAACTGGATTTTTTAAATGAAGTAACAAAATGTTTCCAAGGGTAAATTGTTCAAAGGTGAGCACCTAAAGTGGACTCTCAGAAAAATACACACAACCAATATTTGTGTATGCACTTTGGTTGACACAACTTCTGCACACACATTTGAAAACTTGGCCTTTTTTAAACTATATGTTCAGTAAAACCTGTTATACTACCCCACTCCACTATGTATTCTCTATATGACATATTTTACAGAAAAGCTATTCCGGAAATCTTTTAGAGAATTTAAAAAAATTTATTGGGATTAGTTCTTATATTGTTCTACCTGTGTCTTAGTTACCGTGAGTCCAACTACAAACTGTCAAAGAAGAGAAAAATTAAAACTAATAAACTTAAAACACCTCTTAAAAAGGCCTTAAAATACTTATGTATACATAAAAACATCTTCATGGTAAAATGTTGTATGTGGGAACATACCCTGGGAGAAGGAAGAACTATGTCTGCTATTGGAAAGCTGCGAGTCTCTCTTTTCCTATAGTTATGAAGCCTCAATTTCTAGCCCTGCAAAGTTTTGAGATACTGGAGTTTAAATCTGTCGTTGGTACAAGACTAAATGTTGTCTGTCTTGAGCCATACAGGTACACGATAAATGCAATTTATTATGGATGTCATCTTCACATTTTTGTTTATGTAGATCTCTCTGTACCCGGAATAAGTGTCTGTGTTCCTATTTGCAAATGTGGACTTTCTCTCATTCTTTGCTAGGGTTGCACTATAATCATATGTGCAATATCAGTTATGCACAATATTGTATGTTTAATTGTGGTTCTCCAAATTCTAGATGGGCATGCAGACTATTTACAAAGCACATACAGAGTAAAACAGGAAATTAAGAGATTGTGTATGGGCTATGGTTGTATTCTATTGACTACACTGTGGTATTTTCACCACTGTCCTATGTGAGAGTGCAGGTACACAGTCTGCTCTGACCTTCAGGATGAAGTAGATAGTTCTGCTGATGCACTAGTCCTGTGTTGTGGGCAATGGCCTTGCCCCCACCTCTTGACCTTCCTGTGATTTGCTCTGCAGAGGGAATAGGAGCGAGCAATACCTGTACTCCCCAGAGCTAGAGCCTCTTGCAAGGGACATCCATTCCCTTCCCATGCACAGCTGAGTAAGAGCCATTGTGATCTGACCTTAAGTTTGCTGTGACTTGACAGTTTGGGATCTTAAGTTGGCACCAGATGGATTAAGCTTTGTGCATCACTCAGCTCCAGCAAACTGCTGCTTAAAATTCTAAACATGCAACTTACAGCAGTCACTACCAGTATTAAATAATTTATATTGGCTAGGCAGCTTTCAGAAGGTGCTATACAATGACCACAGGGTTCCCGTAGGGATTAGAGGCAATTTACAGGAGTACAGAACCTCTTTGTCCATGTTAATATTTTTATACGCTCTATATTTGCATCTTCAATTATAGATGAACAGAGACTTTCCTCTGAGTGTGATGTTGAATGAGTGGTATCATTTATCCTCTTGTACAGGCAGCCTTTAAAAATGGGTTTAATGGTTTAATATTTCCTTACAGGCAGACAGTAGAACGTGTGACATTACAGAACCAACTCCAGCAGCTTTTAGAAGCCCAGAGATCAGAGGGCCAATCACTACCAACATCCCCAAGGTAACAGTTTCCAGGAGTAGAATTCTAAAGTAGTGTAACTTGGAGCCTTTTTATTGTATAACTATTATCAGGAGAGATCATGGTCTATCTAATCATTCACACATTAAAAAATAGTAAAACATCTGCTAAAACTCAATACATTTGTTTTTCACTGCTGATTTAAAGTTCACATCTTTTAAATTGCCAGCTTGTAATAGGTGTAAATACTGAACGTTCTTAGAAAGAGGTAAGCAGAACTAATCATCCCTGTTCCTCACCAATATAAAATCTGATTTATTGTGGAAGCAGAGTACATTTTGTATAAGATGAATCACAGTGAACACTGGAAACACCTGGTGAAATTGTAAAGCTTCACTTTGTGTACCATGTGTACCATTGTAACCTTATGCTAGCTATAACTCATAAAACCGGTTGCTAACAAAAAAGGCTTGCAGATTAATATGGCTTCTCATGCTCATTACGTGTTTTGCCCATACTAGCTAGCTGTATGGGACAAAGCCACAGAACCAGAAACATATATAATTTAACATGTCAACGCCTTTCGCGAAAATAGATCACTTGACATTAGTTGAATAACACTAAGGAGGAGGAAGGAGACAAGACTGTGAGCCAGCAGGCCTGGTTTATGTTTCTGACCCTGCCACAGACTTCTTATATGTCTTTGGCCAAGCCAATTATATCCTGATCCTGCAAGAATTTAAGTGCTTAACTTTACTCAGTTGTCAATCCAGTTGACTTCAATGGGATTGCAAAAGGGAGTAAAGTAACACACATACTTAAATGTTTGCAGGATTGTTCCCTTAATCTCTTTCTCACTCAGTGTCTTTATCTGTAAAATGGAGATGATACTTTCCTGCATAACCGGGGTGTGTTATGGAGCTAACTTCATTTTAACATAGGCACTAACGTCAATGGAAAGAGTCACCTATTGACTTCAGTAGACTTAGGATCAAGCCCTTAGAGTGCTATTTATAGAGCAGCTAATAAGTTGTGGGAAACAAATACTAATCATTAGTATTTGTAAAGTGCACTGGATGGGTTATTATACAAGTGCAAATCATTATTGTTTATATTATTTTCTGAAGTAGAAATAGATAGTGCAAATGCACCTTCTGAGATTGGAGAAGTCTTTGTATATACAAGAGGGGTGGGTTGGTGGGTGAATTGCTCGGTTGGTATATCTTTTTCAAATGGGAGAGGAAGACTCATGCTCTGCATCACTCACTAATTCTAACCACTAACCTCCTCCTCTTGATTATGTGGGTAGGGATGAAAATGTCTCTTCATTTTTTTAAAACTCTGCTTTCATGGTGGTCACTGTTTTCCTCCCAGTTACAACTCCCTCACCCATCCCATCTTGCCATGTCAATAGCTCTGCTCATTGAAGCACATTCCAAGAGCCAAAGGAAGATCATCAGAACTAACCTTCTTTCACCCAAATGATAAGAATCTCTATGCTAGACCCAAGTAGTTTTTGCATGCACATTTCCCAGGAGGCCAGATACAGCTTTAATTTGTCTATTTCACTTATATACTAAAACATTTCTTAATTAAGATGAAGTGATTAATAATACTATATTAATTTAGTACAACAGCATCAAGACTGTGAAACGATTAGAACTACAGTTGTTTGAAAAAAGAAGAAATTCACACCTACACTGCCTCAAATTAACCGTAACTGAGTCTTTTTGCCAGTGGCCATGAGTAAAAGCAGGGTGTTGTTTGGTTTGTAATCAGGATATGGAATTTGTGGACTCTGATCCATGCCTCAGAAGGAGCTCTGTAAGATAAATCCTTTGCAAACCAGACTTAAGATTGTATTTCCTCACTTTCCAATATTTGGGTGTTTTTATTAGCGTAACGTCCTAATAATGTTGAACTTAATTAATGTATATTTACATGCTTTTCAATATTCTAACTATAAAGGAGGAGGTGTGAATGGCCCTAGCTTTTTATATAGTCTTACGTGATTTATTGTTAGTGGTGGGTGAAATCTAACATGTGTGAAATGCACCTCTGGCTAGCACAAAGCATGTTTGTGGTAATTAGGCCAAGCTATCTTTGTATTATGACTGGACAAAAATAGTTAAAAAGGAGTGTTTTTTTTACCTTTTTGAAATATGTGTAAGAAAGATCTATAACTGAAAAACAGCTGTTTCTTTCAAATTTTCCTCTAAAATTCTTCTTTGGAATTCAAGTAGCCATACACAATTTCAAGCTGCAAAGAGTTTTTCTTTGTGAACGTTAGCAGAGAAAGGGACTCAAAATCTAGTTTAGAATGGAAACGGAGTTAAAGCTTTCACTGTGGAGCCACTGCAGTTGCTCCATAATAATACATTCTACGTGGACAAAGATCAAGGGGATAAGAGGAGCAGTTTGCTCAGACAGATGTGCACTGGAAATGGCAGCACTGAATTTTATATCTGTACACATTTGACAGTGGTGTCCTATATTGAAAACCATTTCTCTTTTTTTTTTTTCTTTAAGTTCACCATTGTCCCCCACTTCTGGAAAACCTCAGTGGAAAGCCTCTGATGCAGATGATTTGTCTCTACCAAAAAGTAAATTGAACACCCAAGACGGGATTCAGATTCTTGGCAGCATAGGAACTTCCAGCCATACTCGGTCCAAGATGAAAGATGAGGACTCAGATAAAGTCCTGCGCCAATTGTTGGGGAAAGAAATCTCTGAGAATGTCTGTATGCAGGAGAAGCTGACACTGGAATTTCAGGATGTTCATGCTTCCTCCAAGAATGTGAAGAAGATTCTACCAGAGAAAAGGGAGCTGAAGTTAGCCAGACTGAGGCAGCTTATGCAGAGATCCCTCAGCGAGTCTGATACAGACTCAAATAATTCTGAGGACCTGAAGAATACTCCTGTGAAAAGAACTGACAAACCAAGGCCACAACCCATAGTAGAAAGTGTTGAAAGCACTGAGAGTTTGCATCTGATGATTAAGAAACACACTTTGGCAGCAGGGCGCCGGTTTCCTTTTGGCATTAGAGCTTCCAAATCTGTGGATGGCCACAGCCCGTCTCCCTCTTCAGAGAGCAGCGATCCTGATAACGAACCCCAGTATCAGTCTGGGACTGCATCTCAGAGCCAGGTTTCTGGAGATACCTCTCAGTCCAGCACTGACAGTGCCACTGTTCAAAAGGTTGCTACTAGTCCTAAGAGTGCCCTCAAGTCTCCATCTTCAAAGCGCAGAACCTCCCAGAATTTAAAACTCAGAGTAACCTTTGAGGAGCCCGTGGTGCAGATGGAGCAAACAGAGATTGAACTGAATGAGGAAAAGGACAAAGACCGGAGCAAAGCGCCTCAGCGGGCTCCAGCCAGCACTGAACCTGGGGATCAGCTGAAAAGGCCATTTGGAACATTTAGATCTATAATGGAGACTCTGAGCGGGAACCAGAACAACAACAACAACTGTCAAACAGCAAACCTGATGAAAACCTCATCAACATTGCCCTTTACCTCATTAGGAAGAAAGGCTACAGATAGCAAGGGAAATCCAGCAGCTCCTTCTAAAGGAAAAAATAAGACAGTGAGTGCTCTCAGGGTGTGGGAAGGAAGCCTTTTTTTCTTCTCATTTCTTTTCCTTTTTAAATAATGAACAATTTGCCTTTGATTAAGAATGACAACCTCATGTTCTTCCCTCCCCATAGCCATGTACACACAAACAAACAATATGCGCTGCTTGATTGGTAAAAAGAAACACAGACTGCAGATCATAGTTGGCTTTTATTTGAAAACTTATGGAGGGGGAATCGTTGAGGGTGAAATTCTCCCCCCATGGGAGGAACCACTTAAGTCCATAAGTGCCCTTAATTGATGCATTGGCTCTGTGCTCTGCACAGAGGGGAATTTCACTCAGAATAAATTTTTAATCTTATTGTTGGGGGACAATTCATAGTGAGAACATTAATTTTAAAACCTTTGGATTACAAAGGAATAAATAAATTCAGGGCCACCCCTATCCTATAGACCTGGTTACCTAGAGTGGCAGGATTGAGTGGGTGGCAGAAAATAATGTAAACAGACCCTTTTTGTGCTGTTGCCCCTCTCTGCCTTCATCTCTGCTATAGTGCTCCCCATGAGCAACCACTGCCCAATTCACTCCTCACCCCCTCCCAGCTGTGGCTTTCTTTCCCCTACGCTCTCCTCTTCATATCAGAGCAGCTGATTGGTACCTGCTATCTGAGAGTTGGCATGTCAGAGTGAGCTGAGCCATGATCACTGCATGCAGCTTGGGTGCCAAAGTAAGTGCCCCTCCTGAGAGGAACAGGGGAAAGAAGGATGTGTCTGTTCAGAAACCGCCTCCCTTGTTTGAAAGAGGGAGAAGAATTACTCCAAAAGAGTGTCTCCCTGGGGGAGGGAGAGAAAGAAGGGTGTGTGTATGTGTGAATGCAAGAGAGACAGAGGGGTGGGAAACAGTGTGATTGCAGTGTATATGTGTGTGGCTGTGAGAAGCAACAGGCATGTCTGGTGAGGAAGAGAATAGAGTGTGTGAGTGGCAGGATGTGGTGGAGCACTAAACCTGAGTGATGAGTCAAAGTCTCTTGGGGTGAGAAGGACGAGAGGGAAGGGACGAATGGAGGACAAGAAAAGGAAGGAGAAATTGAAGGGGAGGAGAAACACCAAAAGAACAGAAAACAGACTAAGGGAGAGAAAAATGGAGGAATTATGTACTGTCAAAAAATATAATTTAGGAGTAAATGGAAAAAGAGGAGGAAAAGGTGCCTCCAAATATACAGCCAGTGAAAAGAAGTGAATGAAGGAAAGAAAGGCAAAAAGAAGAAAAAGCAATCTCATAAGAGATGGGTTACAATTTACTGTATTATTAATAGACCATGTAGTGCCAAAACATTAAATGAAAATTAAAAGTGTAAAGTCAATGGGATAGGTTAGGTGGACAAGAGAGGGTGCACTTAATGCTATTTGCATAGAAATACACAGCCAGATTAAAGATTGCAGATTTGGGCCTTCAGATAGCTTACAAATTGTTGTAGCTGTAATAGTTGAATTGCCATTGAAATACAGAAGTAACTCGATACCATAAGAGTGAAATTTTTCAGAAAGATGGATTCAGGTATTTGAGAGAGAGAAAAGGACTGATTGTCTTCAAAAATGTTCTGGCAGAAAATGAGACCGCGTGGGTGAGGTAATATCTTTTACTGGACCAACTTCTTTTGATAAAAGAGACATGCTTTCGCACTTACGCAGAGCTCTTCTCTTTCACCAACAGAAATTGGCCCAGTAAAAGATATTACCTCACCCACCTTGTCTTTCTAATATCCTGGAACCAAGACAGCTACAACACTGCAAACTGATAGAAAGTGGTGTCGTAAATAGTTTACTTAGCTCACTTAGGAAGATTAAACAGTTGGAAAGGAAATTCTGACACTATCAATCATTGCTTGCAGTATTGACACTTGCTGTATGTAGAATCGTAGGACTGGAAGGGATCTCGAGAGCTCATCTTGTTAAATGTCAAGGTGCCACATCTGCATGTTATCTTTGTCAAACACCAAATTCATCTGGAAATGTAGTTTCACAGCTGGTCAGAGATACCTCATAGCAATGGGCTTTCTCTACCTCAAAAAAGTAACAGATTAATTATGTTTTAAAGTATCTTTTTTTAAAAGTTTTCACTGTTAAAAATTCTCCTGTAACCTTTTGACTGCACAATTACTTTAAATATGTCTGTGTGCATTGTGCATGTGATAAGCTCATTGCATGTTTTCAACTGACTTATATATTGCACTTCCCTAGGGGCCTTACTCCAGCTACACCAATCTTTCCTCTAGCATGCTGATTGAAGACCGTCTGTGTAACTATGCATGGTATGTGCTGATGCAGAGTGAATTGTTTGGCTTCATTATTGTTGCTTTTTTCCCCCCTAATTGCATGTGCTTGTTAAAATAATTCGCCGCTGAGATAAATGAAACGATTGATGTCAGGAATAAAAACAGGGCAAATACTTGATTTCCTTAAAAAAGAAAAAAAATAACCTACACTTGTGGTGGACTTCTGCTAATGTCACAGGTGAACTAGCTTAGAGGCCTCAGCTGTGAGCATGCATAAAAGCAGTCATACTCATAAATCCACCATGCAGTTTAGTTCTGTTTGGCATAGTGCTTGGTCTCTGTTGAACGAAAGTCAAGTACCAGATGAGAATGGAAATTAAATTTCTTCTCATGAGTAGGGCAAGTCAACCTCCAGTCATAATGTGAACATAAAGTACAGTGTTCTGCCTTCTGTGTTCTTCTCACCCGGCCTTGGACTTCAGAAAAAATTATATATGTTAAAACAAAGTCTCATGATTTTGATCATTTGTTTAATCTTTCTAATTTAAATGTACTGCATTATGAGATTGTCAGGCAGACAGACCAATCTCTCAATAGCCATAAATGTGTGCTGCAAAATGCAGCATTTGATAAGATATATGTTTGTTTTAAAAGAAAATATTCCTTAAACTGCTCTGTTATTTTAACCTAGTGCTAGCAACTTTGGGAAAAGTTTAAAATTAATCTTTTAGCAGTTTAGGAGTTTGAATGACTTTAGCAGTTTTAGTAGTTCAGGAGTTTGTTTTTTTTAAATGTAGGGCTAGGGCTGTCTGTCCCTTACCATCCAAATCTTTCTCGCATATACCTAACTTGATTTTAATAGTTCAGACCAGTGGTTCTCAACCTACTTACCATTGTGGGCCACATATACGGCTCTGTGTGTGTTATGTGGGCTACATCCACACAATATATATACTTCCTGTATGGCCCTGAGGATGTCACCTGGGCCGCAGCTATGTGCTGATTGGGTCGCAAGTGGGCCATGGGTTGAGAAACATTGGTTCAGACAAACAAGAATCTGAGAATTCTCACTTACACTGGTGTCCGTGAAATCAGCATCGGGACACTAAAGTCTAGTTTACGAAGGTTTTCTTCTTTCCTGGGGAATATTGGGGAGATTCGCTTCTGACCTATTTTGAGATAGGGAAAATGCCTGTATTATAACAGTCTCTTATAATGTCTTTGGACACTCTCCAGCCAAAGTAGCCCAGATGCTTGAGTATGGTGAGATACTAGGCCACTAATCATCCCCCTACGCTAGAACCATCTCACAGGACTGCCAGCCCTCACAATATTTTCACAAGTGCCACAATTTTGCACCATTAAAATTGGCCTTTTATGAGAAATGCCTGGTAGCACAGGGTTTCTGCTGGAGATGTAGTGCAGTGGTTCTCAACCTGTGGTCTGCGGACCCCTGGAGATCTGCAGACTATGTCTAAGGGGTCCATGAAAAGTGGTAATTACCATAGGACAGTGGTTTTCAATCTGTGGTCCGCGAACCTGTGGGCATCCACAGACTGTCTAAGATTTCCAAAGGGCTCCACACCTCCATTTGAAATTTTTTAGGGGTCCACAAATAAAAAAAGGTTGAACACCACTGATGTAGGGGGTGCTGCAGTTCTGACTAGAGGCCTCTGCTGGGAGACTGAGCTGAAGACTCTGGACTGCAGTTCGAGTCACACCAGAGGCTGGTGCTCTCCTTGCTGTTTCCCTCACGACGAATCTGTTCATGCTTCCTGGGCCACGAGGCAGATGGAGAAACAGGAAACCAGTTTAGGGATAGTTTTTAACTGTCCCCTCCTTCTATTCAGCATTGAGTGGGCTGAGAGAAGCAAAGATAGGGGTATTGTGATGGTAGAAAAGGGATCCAAGGAGCATGTAGATGGCTCAGTGGGTGGGTGTCTCCGCTTTCCTCTCTAGCCTGCAGGGAGCCAGCCCCAACTGGGATGCACTCTCCCAGAACATTCACAAGGGGCAGCATCCAGGGAAGGGGAGAAATTGCTGAGGAGGGGAAGGTATCCTAGGATGGGAGCTGGGCAGGGGCAGTGCCCAGCAACAGTAGAAAGAGTGAGGTGTGGGTTGGTGCCCGGTTGAAGGGAGGAGGCTGTAAAGGGCAGGGCACAGAGGAGAGAGCTGAGATCAGTGCTTGGGGAAGGGATGGTTTTGGGGAAGAGCCCCCCTGTCAACCAGGAGTAAAAGAGAGGCACTGCCCCAGTTGGGTGTATATTTTTTGTGCACTTCAGGAGAGTTTCTTGAATTACAAAAGGGGCTATTCTTGCTAGGAATCAGAAATCAGAAAACAAATCAAATAGCAGTGTGTTTTAAAAACATTTTTAAAGGGTTCTTATGATATTTAAGTTAAACCTTGGTTTGTTTGGTCTGTCTCATGATTTTGGAACATTCAAGGTTGATAAAACTGCACCTGTCATTTTCCCATTCACCCACAGCCCGCACCCACTAGTGTCATGTAACCTGTGCAGCTTAATATGTTAGGGCAGTGGTCTTGATCCCTTTTACGCACAAGATCACTTTTTGAATTTAAGTGCCACCCAGCATCTGCCCCACCTCTTCCCCTAAGCCCCACCCCACTCATTCCATCCCCCCTCCTTCTGTCGCTTGCTCTCCCCCACCCTCACTCACTTTCACCGGGCTGGGGCAGGGGACTGGCATTCAGGAGAGGGTGCAGTCTCTGGGCTGTGGCCAAGGGGTTTGGAGTGTGGCAGGGGACTCCGGGCTGAGCCTGGAGTAGGGGTATGGGGTGCTGGCTCTGGGAGGGGGCTCAGAGCTGGGGGTTGGGGTGCGCGCTCCCACCGGGCGGCACTTACCTTGGGCGGATCCTGGTCAGCGGCGCAACGGGAGCTGCGGGGGTGGTGCTTGCAGGCAGGAGCAGTGCACGGAGACCCCTGCCCCCACCCCCACCTCCCAGGGGCCACAGGGGCATGCTGGCTGCTTCCGGGAGCAGCCTGGGGCCAGGGCAGGCAGGGAGCCTGCCTTAGCCCCGTTGCGCCACCAGACTTTTAGCAGCCAGAGATCGTGATCGACTGTCAGAAGCTCCAGGATCGATCAGTCAGTGATCACTGTGTTAGGGAAAGTATCAGCCTCAGTCCCATTACTAGTCATTCTGGGCAGAGTCTGACTTTTCCCCTGGAATGACTTGGAAGACTGTAATTCTGGTTGAAACATTACGCAGCTTCTTCCAAAAAAAGAAGTACCTGTTTCGAATAGGGTGCTGCCTCTACAGTTATAACCTTTTTCAGATGCTTAGGCCTGTGTCTTATCTATCTGGACAGTCTCAAACTCATTCTAACTCTAACCTTTCCATATGTAATTTTTTAGCAAATGGTGAATTATTATTTGAGATCAACCTGAAATCAACCAACATCCCCATCCAACCACATCTTCTTCTTTTAAAAAACATTTAAAAATCTCATCTGTGTCAGGGGTTCAGCATGTTGTTTCCTTTTCCAAGTTGGTCAGAGCTTGATAGCGAAGAAATTATTAACATTTCCAGGGTCCTTGTAAAATTAGATTCAATCCATTTCTCTGAACATCTGAGGAGAGATTTCAATGTGGAGGGTGATTTTTTCTCTTTGAAAGGACTGGTTAGCTTTTTATTTATTACAAGTCCAAACAAATGTTTGCAATTACTTGTGTCCTAGATGCCAATGAAATGTTCACTTCCCACAGTTTTTCATTTGAAATCTGTAATACATTAAAGTGAGCACTGGTTCATCTTATCAGTAAGAAGCTCTGTATTAGCCGCTGGCCATCAGCAACTAAGTACTTTGTTTGGATGTACTAGTGCTTTAGGGGAATCCACCATCATAGTGCCCTCAGGTGGTTAATAAATAGTACACCCTTTTACAATTATAAATGCCTATTAAAGCAGTAAACATTGCCAATGTGAGTTCCAGTGCCCAGTAATTGACTACACTGGGATTTATATTTCCTGAGCGCAAAATGAATGCGTAACAGATTGAAGATTAGTTATCGTCAGTCATCAGTGTCTGCTGTGTAAGGGACCCTATAGTGCACTAGTCTGGGGGCACAGTGGTAGCCATCTCCACTATCAACCAGGAAGACCCTGTTATGACAATCTGTTAGAAACCTGTTATGACAATCTTCTCCCTCAGGTTGGCAGGAACTGGGAACAGTATACAAGCGGGGCACTGAGATCCCACCCACTCACTCCCATAGCTCAGCATGGAGGTTTACAAAAACATGGAAAATGCTGCATTGGGCAGCAGACTGAGGAGAGGCAGTGATGAGCAGTGTTTTGCCACTATCCTGACGGTGTTCCCTAGGTGGAGTCAAGGTGCAGCTTCTCTAAATGACATGTTCCCCTAGAAAAGCTGCATCCCTCCCACAAACCCTGGAGCAGTTGTAGAGCTGTAGCAGGGAGGATGCTTGAGTCATGTGGCTTCTTTTGTGCTCTGCATGGCCTTCCACATGAGGAAGGCTGAGAGAGTCACACAACTGTGGATTCCAGTGATGTTACACTGGCATAAAACAACGCAGTAGCGAGTCATCCCAAAAGCAGCTGTCTGGCTTGCAGAGCTACAGCAGGATCTGTGCAAATGTGAGCTTGAAGCCACCTTTACAGACACACACCCTTGACCTGTGCTCTGTGAAGTTTAACCACACACCAGAATCTGACCCTTACAGTGACCAAGTTATATGATGATTATACTGTAGGAGAATTACTGCTAAGGACAAATAATGGAAGGTGGGAATTTTAAGAGTGTCCAAAAGAAGTCACTGTGAAAGTGGGAGGAGTTGGATGCCTAACTCCCCTAGGCACTTTTGAAAATCCTACCCCAAAATTTAAAAACTTTATTGAAGAGAATTAGAACAGCATTGAACTCACATTATGCTCTTGGATGATTCAGACCACAGATAAATCAAAAGAATTGGAGTGTTCTGAATTGAATTTATATATTATAAAATAGTTTGCAGACTTAAATCTTTTTCTTTTTGGTTTCCCTGCTTAAATTAAAGGATAAAATTCTGAGCACATAGTACACCCCTTTAAAAACTGGTTGAATGGGGCATTCTGGAGATTAAAATATATATTATAGAGAAGACATACTTATCGATGTTTCTAATAAATAACATCTTAATTAATAAAACTGGAAGAATTGTAAAAGGTACTGAATACTTGGTGTTCTACAAACAAGATATGGTCTTTGCCATAATGAGCTTGCCATATAATTATTGCCATCCTTTTGTTTACTTTTTGTTTGAATTTTTGTGTGCTGAATATGATTTTCTGAACGTACTATTGGAGTAACATTTTCAAAAGTAACATTGGAGTAACTGGCTTGCAATGGGACTTAGGAATTTTTGAAAATTCTACCCATTATCATTAAATATTTGAATAGTGCCTTAATTTACATAATGCTTTACAAACAAAGACCCTAGTTCTACAGGCTGGCTTTGGATATCTGCCCATGCGAATCTGATACCTGAATAAGAGCCATAAAGAAGTCAGGTTTCAGAGTAGCAGCTGTGTTAGTCTGTATCCGCAAAAAGAACAGGAGTACTTGTGGTACCTTAGAGACTAACAAATTTATTAGAGCATAAGCTTTCGTGGACTACAGCCCACTTCTTCGGATGCATATAGAGTGGAATAAATATTGAGTGTATATATATATATACACACACATACAGAGAGCATGAACAGGTGGGAGTTGTCTTACCAACTCTGAGAGGCCAATTAAGTAATTAATTATCTGTGGTCTGAATCATCCAAGAGCATAATGTGAGTCCAATGCTGTTCTAATTCTCTTCAATAAAGTTTTTAATTAATTACTTAATTGGCCTCTCAGAGTTGGTAAGACAACTCCCACCTGTTCATGCTCACTGTATGTGTGTGTATATATATATACACAATATTTATTCCACTCTATATGCATCCGAAGAAGTGGGCTGTAGTCCACGAAAGCTTATGCTCTAATAAATTTGTTAGTCTCTAAGGTGCCACAAGTACTCCTGTTCTTTTTATAAAGAAGTCAGTGGGACAACATACAGTACTTAAGCCCTCCATTCAGTAGTAAATGTTTGGAGAATCAAGCTTGTAGATAAAGTTGCATTCACCACACACAACTTGCATTCTAAATAAAACAAGATAAACAAGCACAAGACCAAACACTCCGTATCATTAGTATGATCATGGATAATTTTCTTCTTTTTCTCCCCAGGCATAATGACATCAATAGGAAAAGTCTGAAATCTTACAGCCAAAAAAGTATTGAAGAGCCAGAGCTTCAGGAATTCTTCCTCTAAATCACATCTCATGGTGTCTTGTCTGCCTTCAAACATGGTTTGAAATGCCTGAAATATCTTCTTTTAAGAACACTAATATGAGACATAACTCTCACCAGCAAAACAAGACTGTTAGGATGCCTTAAATTTGTAGCAGTTAGACCATATACAAAATGTTTTTATGCTATGTGTGTGTCTGTAACTTGTTTGTAAGATATACTGTTCAAAGGCATGGGGGAGCAAAAGTAATGGTTTGGAAATTGCAGTGACACGGGCAACCTCCAGAATGTTCATCTGGCCACTGAACACATTTTGTAATTCATCTATTGCATGGATATACTGTAATATGTCTGTAGTTCCCTTTCTCAATGACATATACTGTAAAAATTTCAGCCAGGACTCTGCCTGCCGAGCTCCTCAATGAGACCAAGGCAATAGCGTTGTTTTTTTGTCTAGTATGTTTTGTCTGTTATTTCTATTTTTTGTAAAAAGGAAATAAAAACAGTCTTAACAATATACCATCTGAATGGGTCCAGATACTTCTCGTTTCACTGTTCTTTGCTTCCTCACAGTGGCATTTTTGGTTTTTAGAATTCTTAAGTATTGAATGATGGAAGTATCCGTGCAGTTAACAACCACCTAGACTTCCACACAAACGGTCAAAGTCATTTGTGTTAAAAATTGCTATAAAATTTTAAATATGCTTTTGTAGCTTTAAAAAAAAAAAGTCAATGGCTCAGGAAACTCATAAATAAGTTTCAGAATTAACATTTTTTGTTATTTCCTGTCAAGAATTGGAATGTGCTTGGTGCTGTGCTAGCCTCAGAGTCCCTGCTATGAGGACCCTACAGTCTGTTAAAGCCCAGTTCATATCTCTTTGCAGCTCACAGACTTTCCATTAAATTCAGTGGGAACTAGTTCAGGCTTTCAAAGACAAACATTGGTAAGACAAGATATACTGAGAGATCCAGAGAACGATGTTGTTTCTCTTGCTATAGAGAGGTTTTTTTAATGGGTTAGTGTTTTGCAAACTCATGGAAGAAGTGAGTTTTTAATTCCTCGTTCAATTCTCTTCTAGATTCTTTATACATTATCAAACATTCCATTTGGCAATCCCTACAGTATATAGTTCTAAAGCAGAGTAACAGGCAATTGTTAAATGATGCATTTCTCCCTCATTTCTCAGCTGGGCTATGTGGAGTTGGTGAGACAGATCTTATTACAACAATAATCTTGTCTTCCAAATAGTCTTCCAAACAGCATAGTAAAATATAGAGAGCATTAGTCAATAGCAAGTTTACTGATGGCATTTTTCTTTTCGAAGAAGACAAGCTACAATGTTGAAATTACACAAATTAACATCCCACTTATTGTGTGATTTACAGGTAAAATAATGTGAGAGATCAGGGTGTAGCTTAATGGAGCAAAATGGGGTCACTTTGGATCAGTTTTCCAAATGTGTTTCACTGTTTGCAACTGTTATTGACTTCAGAGGAGATATGTGACTAAACCCATTATGCATTGCTTATTGGCTTTCCACAGCAATTCTATCAGTTAAAAGAAGAGAATGAAGAGATCAGAAAAATAAATTGAAATAATAAAAGGCAAGCACACTCAGAAGTGAAATTCATAGTTTGTGTCAACATCCCTAGTTCTTATCTTCCATTTGGCAATGCCTTGGTTTTCAAATAGAAGGAACGAATTTAGCACTCCAGCTGACCTACACTGTGGTTTTTAAGAAAACAATGAAGCCTCCAAATATCTGAAAGCCAGGACCAGAAATACCTCTAGCTGGGCCTCTCATCTTCCATGTGTCCATGAGAAATAAAAATGCAAAGAGAAAAGGGACACGTGTGTTCCAGTTGTCTGAGTGTTGAAAGATAATGTCTGAATAAGAGGGTAAGCAAAGTTCCTGTGTCTGATGCATGGATTTCTTGAGACAGATTTGTGGTGACACTGTGAAGTGTGTGAACAATCTTGTGAACATCAAGAAGCTCACAAATATAACATGATTTATGAAGGATAAATGGACAATTTTTAAAAAATTGAATAGACAGCATATTAAAAATGTTTACCCTTCAGCAATGACTGCACCATCAACACTTAAAGATGACAGGTCTGAAATTCTAGAGGTAGAATGCCTTGCATGAGTATGTGATGGACAGGGACCTGAAGGACAGTTTTAGTCTTATAGGACACTGAATCCACAAAGTGATTAAAGTCTGTTGACTGATTTGGTGCGTGTGAATCCCATGGTAGCTATCTATAACATCTTGTGGCAGCAGGAGACAAGCTGAGCCTTGGTGAAGGATTGTAGCAGGTTATGGTGTAAATATTGTCAAGTACTGGGAGAAGGAAATTACATTGCTGGACACTGTGGCTTTAGAGGACACCTGCTGTCAATTAGCTTCCAATCCATATTGAGGATATTTGCATTTCATATTTTAGAGACAGCAGGTGCATTATGTGGTAAATTGAAATTATCCAGCCGCTATAAAACCACATGAGATTGCTAAATTACATGGGACTGGGATTTGAGATGTTCAGGATTTCTGATTAAAGGGATCATATGGATAGTTCTGGCTGAAGTTGATTCTAAAGGCTCTGAGATAATTGGATTATAGAGTATAGTAGGAAAGAGCTGGATGTTGTGGTTGACACCCTCACACGCTTGATACATGTTATTCCATGTTCCTAACTCATCTTGTACAGTATATGTTGTACCAACTATAATGCAGTGAGCCAGTCACAACATGCTGCTGATCTTCAGCTGTGGAAAGCCCTGGGTAGTGGCTCTGGCAGGGTAATCCTGCAGAAAGGACAGCCTGCTATAAATGTCAACCCACCACCCCCAACCCCCATGCCCAGGGTTTTACATCTCGTGGAAGTGAGCTCATGTAAATAAGTTTTTCACTCTACTACTCCCAGGTCTCAGAGCTATCAGTCTCTGTCACACGGTGGCTATTCCCTTTAAATGAAGCAAGTCCAGCGCCCCTTTGCAAGTACTGTACAGCTTGGCCAATTAAGGTGGTGAGGCAACATAAAGGAGCAAGGAGGAATGAGAGGAGTTCCCTGAGGGAAGGCTGAAGTGCAGGGTTGCTTGCTGACCTCCCTGAGCTAGATCTGGAGAGGGCTGAAGGCAGCAAAGGGAGTTTCCTGCTGACTTCCAAGCTGGAGAGGAATGAAGGTGGGGAAGCAGTGGATGGGTTTACCTGGTGGCCTGTCTGAGATGAGAGGTTAGCTGACAAGGGAGTATGATGGATATTCCCAATAGATGCTTTGGGAGTTCCTGTTGGGAAGAGTGGGGTTGCACTCCATCTGGAAGAGCTGGGGGTAGCTTTCCTGGCCAAATGACAGGAGAGGCCTGAAGAAGCATCTGGATCTGGTGGAGGAGGCCGGAGTGTGGTATGTGCTATGTCAATGGACTAGAGGATGTGAGATTGTCAGAGCTACATGCACTGGGGGTGGGGAATAGACTGTGGCTTGGAACTTTTGTTATGGATAGGTTCACTGTGTTTTTATAATAAACTGACCCCTAAGGAGAGTATTATTGAGGCAAGAAAGACTGTCATGGAGTCCTTAGGGGCCAAGATGAGAAGTGGGATGGTAACTCTCGTGTTAGCATCCCCAGCTACAAGGGGACACTCAGGGATGAGTAGGAGCCATTTACAATTTCCCACCCAGGGCTCCAGAGCCTGCAGATGTTAACTACCTTATGTTGTCCTCAGTGGAGAAATGCACTGGTTCTGTGACCTCCAGTTGGCTGAAAGGTAGCCTGCAAGTAGCAAACTGTTACCATTATGTATCCTTCATTGCCATGGTATCTAGGCACCATAACTCATTCATGTGGTATATAATTCTCCAGGCCTCTGATGGACCCCCATCAGCATTTAAAATAGTTACCCAAGATAGGAGAGGAAGAATGTGTGCCTCCCTGCTTCCAGTTATTAGGATTCTGCAAAGCATTCAGGTTTCTTTGGTTGCCAGTCTGCTAAGTGAGCCTCTCTTGCCTATGGATGGATATCTTTTGAAAGGTTTCCACAAATCTCACTTATGGAGCAGGCAGAAGATGCATCTTTAGAGCAGACTGCTTCTTCATCTTTTGCTTGAACTTTGAAACATAGGACTCATGCGGGCACAGCCACTTCAGGCTGCAGATCCTTTCAAATACTTCCCTTACAGACTGACGTTCATTCAGTCATGGAAGAGCCTACCCGGTATTGGGGATATTATGGGGACAAATAGCTAAACTGCTACATGTGGCAAGGGTAGGCGTAACAGGGCTACCACAGAGTGCCTCACTTGGCAGAGATCGGTAACCTGAGTCAGCCATAAGCTTACACAAAGTAAGCAGTCCCATTCCTGTCTGCCCATCCTTTTGATCCTCTATATCTCTCAAGCCATTTCTGTCTTCCTATCTGGTAGAAGGGTTGGAGGAGGAAACAACTTACCTGACTCCATCACACATCAGCAATGGAGACGGAAAGGAAGAGAACTAATGGTCTGGTTTTCAATCTCTCCATCCTCCTCCCCTACCCCAACTACATCATTCCCCTTCGGGGTTAGGGTTGCCCATGAGCTTGATGGGAGATTGAGGCCAGAGATCTTCTGCATTAGATCTTCCACAAGTCGTTTGTTTGTGACTTGTTGTGAACTCTATTCAGCTTTCCAAGCTTCATCAGGACTGAAGTTGCATTGTTGAAGGTTAAATGTGTGGGTCCAAAAGGGCTTATGCGACTGCAAGCGGTAATGAGGGATGTTGTTAAAGTCCTGGTGGCTGGGAAGATGTTCATTTTCCACAATTCTCTAGAATTCCTGAAGGGTTGTGGTATCGTGGCGAATGGATGTGGGAGCAGTGTGTGACAGCATTGGCAGCCAAGGTGTTGGGGGTCGACTTAAGGGTTTCAGTGGTGCACCACATTGCAGTGTTCAGTTGGACATCAACAAGTCAACAAAACATAAAGTGCAAGTTAGCCCCTGTAAAGTGAACACAATTCATTGGGGCATATTTGGATTCATTGGCAGGCAGGGCCTTACTTTCCACACCCAGATTCATAACTTTGTCGAATATGATCAGGACAGTTCAAAGAAGCCCCCATACTAAAGTAAGAAACTGCTTGCTGGGGACTATGCCAGCTTGCACCTTTGTGACCGAGCATGCAAGATTACTCCTCTGCTGCTTTCAGGGCTGGCTCCGGAGGACCTGTTCCTCAACCAGGAACAGCTTGAACAAACAGATTACAGTTCCCCTGCAGGCGAAGAACTTCCTGGATTGGTGGAAAGATCAGCACAATGTCTGTGGGAGCATCCCTTTCATCCACACAGCTACAACAATAAATGAGAATGCACATATCATTGTTAGGGTGGAGAGCACATCCAACACACTCAGAACTTAGGGCAGATGCAATTTTGGAAATCACCTAGACGCTTTGTCTCCTTTGCAGAAAGATCAAAGGGTCCACTATGTCTTCACAGAGACTGTCAAGATGGATCTCTGGGTGTATTACTGCTTGTGGTGATGCTTTTGGTGCTTTGTATACCCCAGAGGATTACAGCACACTCTACCAGGTCACAAGCAACTTCCACAGATCTACTCATAAACATTCCAGTTTCTGAGATATGTAGAGCTGCTACATGGCCTCAGTGCATACCTTTTCTAAACTCTATGCCTTGGTCCACGCAACCAGATCTGATGCAGCACTTGGTTTTGCTGTACTGTCTCTTCAGTATTGGACTAATTCCGAAGCTTCCTCTTCCCTGTGAGGATCCTGCTTGGGAGTCACCTGAAGGGGAGCACCCACAGAGACACTTCTCTAAGAAGAAGACAAGGTTACTCACCTTGTGCAGTAACTGTGGTTCTTTGAGATGTGCCCTTATGGGTGCTCTGCTACTCATCCTCCTTCCCCTCCACTTTGGACTGTTCTTGTTGGATGTTCAGCTAGAGAAGGAACTGAGGATAGTTTGCCTGTGCAGCCCTATGTGCATTCAGAGGATGGCACCAGGTTATATAGAGTGCATGCATGGGCTGAACAGACACTGCTAATGGAAAATCTTCAATCAAGGGTTCAAGAAGTGCACATGCACCTGAAGTAGAGCACCCATTGGGGGGACACATCTCGAAGAACCACAGTTATTGCACAAGGTGAGTAACCTTTTCTTTTTATACTGCAGCTTATCACCAGAGTATCTGAGGCTATGTTTACACTGGAGCTGAGGGTGTGATTCCCAGCATGCGTATGTCACACCTTCAGGGTAACTGAACCTGTAGTCTCCCACCCTACCTGTTTCCACCCCCCCCCACCCCCCCCCCGTGGTTCATTCCAGAAATGCCCAATCAGGTCTCAAGTCCCAAACCATCACCAGTGGGCAGGACCCTTGTCCCACTCCCTTCTGCCTGGGGTTATTAAGGCTGCACAGCTCCTTGCCTACACTGCAATATCCTTAGCAAGCCAGTCTGCCTACAGTCCAGTGCCTGTGCTTTGCTTTTCTCTCTGAGGGCTATGAAGAGTGTATTGCCCGCAGTTACAAGGTACCACACAGCTCTTTCTAAGCAAGCACATTTATTCTTGAGGTAAAAACATTACAGAGAAAACATACAAAACAATAAAAATTCCTAAACTCATGCTAAAGCTAACCATAAGTCACCCATCAATTTTATGGGGCCCTAGAAGGTTAAATTCTTTCCAACCCTTCTGCAAGTGTTGGGACCCCCTTGGGCAGAAGGCCCTCTCCATTTACTGGATCAGAAGGAAGGCCCTGAGTCAATTAAAACTCACTCAAAAGCCCTTTTTATGCCAAAAGCCCTTTCTTGTCTGTTCGTCTCTGGAAAACCCAGTTTCAACCTTTTACATGCAAGCCTTCCCAGGAAGTGATACCTCTTTGGAGGTGTTCACTGAGTGATTCACCTTAATCACCCCCCACTGGTTTGGGTTCCTGAAGGAGTTTTGGTAACCCTCCCCCATGTCGTTGCATACAATCCCTGGCCCACAATGATATATAAACTTTGTACAATATGGTCCCCAAAGGTGTTACAGAGGATTGCAATATCTGTCACCGCGTAGATGTGCCCAGGCTAGCTCTGCTTGAGCGAGCATGCTAAAAATAGCAGTGTAGCTGGGGCAGCACTGGCAGTGGCTTGGCCTAGCCACCCTGAGTACATACCCGCCTGGACCCTGGGGTATGTACTCAAGCAGCTAGCCCAAGCTGCTGCCTGTGCAACCCCGGCTATGCTGCTATTTTTAGTATGCCAGCTCAAGCAGCGCTAGCATAGGAACATCTATGTGAGCTGGGAATCACACCCCAGTGTCAAGTGTAGACATACCCCTAGTGTTTCCCGTATAAAATCCAACAGCAGTATCCAACAATCCCTTATTGATTTCATTTAGTCTCTGGCTCTCCTGTCTTTCAGGTATTAAAAACTCTGCTAGGAATATTTTGTTTTAGTTGGTTAGCTGATTTGTTTGTTACAGATGTTTTGAGGAATTTGGTGGGGTGGGACTGCTTGGGTAGATGTGGGCTGACAATGTTATGAGTGTGTTTTTTCAATCATGACAGCCCATGTGGTGTTGAACATCAGCAAAGCAGCTTGGTATTACATTATTTCTTTGTCTTTAAGTCTATACACTAGAAGAAAAAATGTTGGTTGAGTAGGTTACTAATAAATGAAATACACAAGATCCTTCACAATCAGTTTGTGAGGGTCTAAAACAAAGAACTGTAGACAACAAGTTAGAAAGGCAAAGTATCAGTTCAAATTTAATATTCATTCCACTGAAGCTGTCACTCAAAAACTTTCTTGTACCATCAAGTCTGACATAAGATCAATGGCACAACAAAGTATGAATGGCAGCATAACAATACAAATATTCCAGCATCCATACATCTGTAGCACTAATAACTGGCTTGAAATGTGCTCATTAAAAGATGTTTCATAGCATGTTTCATACCTTTCAGGCAAAGTAATTTCAGAATACAGCAAAGCAGCAGAGTTGACAATAAACTGAAAATGTCAGCACATTATGTGTTGAATGTAAATTAATGTGTTAGTGAAGAGATTAGTGGTGGTGCAGTTTTTGTCTGTTGATTGTAGAATAAGACTCAGCTGTTACTACCCTTGCAAACTGGCAGTGTTACTTAACCTTTTAAAAACCTATTTGACTGAAATTTGACAAACAGAATCATCTACAGCATAGTCACTGAATCAATAGTTAGAATAGAATAGAATTAAAGACGTTTTACTGCAAGGCTTAAATGTCTATCATTCAACAACTTCCCAATGACAAAATATAATAAGAATAATCTCTCTACTTTATGGTGCAGTTATTATACTAAGTTTTGAATGAGATCTAGAAAGACTATTCTAGCTGCTGAGCAAATGTGTCCAACCAGCACCTGTTCTAAGTTATAGCTACTGTACAAAAGCTATGCCTAGATCACAATATATTTTTAAATGCATTTTGAAACATGCAGGATTGTAAGTACACAATTGTGCATGAAAATAAAATAATATTTTCACATGTGCAGTGTATGGGTTCTAACCAAAGTCCTGTCTCTCTCTCAAAAAAAAACCTAAGTTAGGGTTGCTCAAGAGCAACATCTATCAACACAAACCCTTGAAAATTCCCATTTAAGTTTATCATCCTATCCTACGTAATATTGCTTTCATATCACTTTCTCAAATATACAAATACTAGTCCTGGGGGAATTCTGTGCCACTGTGTACTTGCAGAATTCATGTCTTGCACAGACTTTGTTTTTCTCTGCAGAAAATACATTCTGCCAGAGAGGTGCTACAATTATGCCTTTTGCCCACTGGGGCTGCTGTGGCAGCAGAACAGAAAGCAGCTGCTCCTGGACAGGAGCAGCTCCAGCTGCAGATAGGGAAGAGAAGAGACTGCGTTCCTCACAGTGCCCTGCCCATGGAGCCAGGTCAAGAGGCATAGGCTATGGGGGGATGGACAGCATGGGGCACATGGGGGCCACTGGGGGTCACAGACTGAGGTTCAGAAGGGCTAGTGGGGGGACAAACTGGGGGAGGGGCTGAATGTGAGAGAAGGGTGGCTGAGTGGGGGTGGAGGGACATGTGAGGATGGGGGAGAGGTGCAGGGACAGGTAGGGGAGGGAGGCTGAGTGGGGATGCAGGGCCACATGGGAGACGGGGTGGGTGAGTGGTTTGTGCTGTGCCACAGGGGATGGGGCAGGGAGTGGATGAATGAAGGTACAGGGCCACATGGGGATGGAGGGAGACGAAGTGGCTGAGTGAGGATGACGGAACATCTGGGATTGCAGGGACACATGGGGATGGGTAAAATGTGCCTGACTGAATGGGAGAAGCTAGGAGTCAGTCAGGGTTTGCATGGGGGAAGTTCCCTAACAAAAACCCCTGTTCCATACTTCTCCCACCCTCCAAGTTCACACCCAGGCTCTTCCCAGCAATTACTTCCCTCTCCCTCAGCTCCTCTGTTACCCCTGACTCCCACAAGCCTTTGCACAGCTTCTGAGAGGAGGGCGAGAAATACAGTTCTGTATTGTAGTTTAAATGAATTATTACTCAAAGTTCTGAATTAATATAACTATTAAGGAATCTATTTGTCAAAAAACATTTCCTGAATCTTCTTTGTTGTCTGTATTGTTACAGACATACTGGCTGACAGGTATTTGAAATAAATTACCAAAATAATTGAAACTGGTGTGATTATATTGTGTTATTTTGACAAATAAAATATGCAGAATTTTAAAATATTGTACATAGAATTTTTAATTTTTTGGTACAGAATTTGTAATTTTTTGGCACAGAATTCCCCCAGGAATAAAATTTCCATCAACCACCCACAACACAACTACTAACTCCATCACACTTGCCAGCAAACACACAACTTTAACTCTAACCAAATACCTCATTGAAAAACCCACTTACAACCAGAAGAAAAATAATAAATTCGCCATATGGCACATCATTTTTTTAAACTAAGATATATCCCAATAAGTACATCTACCTCCATCTCATAGCATACAATTGATAATAATGCAACATCAGCTGTCCACACATTCATATTTTTAAAAAGCACTATTATCTAGCCAACCACAACTATAAATACTATTTCAAACTACATTCTTCCTAAAAAGAACACAACTCTGTCTTTTACATCTATACAATGGCTTGCTTCTTTATTAGTCTACACAGTTGGAGCTAAGGCTGTGTGCTTTAAGACAAGTGTGATACTTGGTAGAGGTAGGGGTGTGTGTGGTAGCTATAGGTATATTTCAGAACATGATGTGAAAGCATAAGTCTGTTAGGAAACTTTTTTAAAAAGCTGCTTTTTAAGTGTTTCCACTGCCAAAGTTGGAAAATATTTGCCTGAGTAAATATGATAGGAAATACAGTGGGCTTTTTAATACTGAGAGTGTTTGGACGCTCAATTCAATCACTAAAATCTGACTTAGAAGGACTTTCAAGTGCAGATCTGAACATAAGCTATTGAGCCTCCACAGAACAAGGACAATGTAGGGTTTTTCAGCGAAAGAATTTTCCACCTACACACACTACTCCAGGGGTTCTCAAACTTCATTGTATAGCAACCCCCTTCTGACAACAAAAATTACTGCACAATCCCGGGAACAGGGACTGAAGCCTGAGCCCCGCCACCCCAGACAGCAAGGCCCAAGCCCGAGCCCCACCACCCTGCGGAGGAGGGGACAAAATTTGAGGGCTTCAGCCCTGGGCAGGGGGGCTGTAACCTGAGCCCTGTCACCCAGGGCTGAATCCCTCTGGCTTCAGCATCCACCCTGGGTGGTGGGGATTGAACTTTGGCTTCAGCCCCAGGCCCCAGCAAGTATAACGCCAGCCCTGGCAACCCCATTAAAATGGGGTCCCGACCCACAGTTTGCGAACTGCTGCACTAGTCCAACAATGGTCCCCAGTCCTGACCTGGCAGGATCAATTTTAAGGGTGAGGAAGTGGTTCAGGTCCCCATCATATCATGATCAGTGGAACTGGAGTCAGAGGGCCCATGTTCTCTTGAAGGCCTGTTATTGTCAGGAAAACAGGGAATGTGGAGAGTTTGGTTGGAAGGAACCAACTAACCACATGGACAGAGCAGTCCACAGGGTTTAATAATGTTAAAAATGTGTTCATCTTTGCCTGCATTCACCTGAGCTCTTTGCTAATGAAATATGATGGCAGAGTCTGAGCTCTGAGTTCTCTGCTGTGCAGCCCCTGGCAGTGTGAGCCATAGACTCTATCTGAAGCCCCCTGGAGCCCTAGTCCAGCAATAGACCCAATGGAAGGAGGAGTTCCAGCTGTTCACTGGCCTGGCCATGCAGAAGTACAACAGCAGCAAGTAAGATTATTATTTGTACCTTAGTCAGGAACAAGGCAGAGAGGTCTGCAGCTCTGAAGCTCACTACTGCCTCACGCCTCCCAGCAGTCCTAAGAACTATTGCTCCTCAAAGCAGAACTAAACTATGGAGCCACACAGGTTTTTCACCAATGACCAACCCAAAGGGGAGGGGATAGTTTCACACAAACATAAAACACACACACATTATTTTATGAAACAAACATTGACTGGGTAAAACACCTGTGTGGGGATAAAATCCTTACTTTCTCCAATAAATCGTGAGTTAGTTCTTATAAAATTCCAATCTCACACTACCAAAAAAATCACTTATTTGTTTTCTAAGATTCCTAATTTCCCTCTGTAAAGAATTTTCTTACACTGTAGGGGAAAATAATAAGGAGGCATCTTTATGGAAGTATCATTTCTCCAGTTCCAGCTTGTATCACTAGTGGAGGAAGGATTTTGACAGAAACTTGTATTCCAGAAACTGACTGTACTTAATATATGTGGTATCTACTCTGAACAGCTTTTAAAATAAGAACCAGGTAGTGTCTGACACAGACAGGAGAGAAGGGAATGTGGGGTTGATTAAAACCAAACAAATGTAAGTCTGTTGGGGAATCTCTCTTGCTGCTTCTTAAGGTACTGCATGACAGCCACCTCGTATTTCTCCTGGAGAGGCATATTTCCAAGCTTTCCAACGGAGATTGCCATCTTTCTGGCTGAAAAGCAAAACACAGGAAGAGGATGAATATGTTCTGAGCTTGAAACAGACTGACTGTAAAGTGAAGATGAATATGTTCACATTCCAGAAGTATGATGGCTCCATTCATACTCTGAACATCAATTAGTTGGTCTTAGCATGGTGTTTTCAGAGTGCTATGATTTTAACACACATTTAAGACGTTTTCAGCCACAGGATAAAAACTAGGTTTGTGGCTCCACAGATGTGAGGGGAGCCAACATCATTACTAGCTGCACTTTAAAGATCCGTAATTCTAGTCAAGGTTATTCACATTATTAAAGGGAGAAATTGCTGTGGGCAGGTTTTTGTAGTTCTGGAGTCTGTGGCCTACTACTTTGCTATCAGCTTCCTCCTACTTCACCGACTCCCCACCTTGAAGATGAAATTGGAGCCACCTTTATGGTGGGATCTACATAAAACTTGCTAGTTGAATTGTGTGCCTGTTGTCTGGCATTCTCCAGGATTTGGAGTTCTCCATATCTGATCACACACCAGAGCGCACATGAATTCAAATGCCAAGTGCTTGCATAGAGGCAGTGGGCCTAAAGGCTGTCAGGATATAATAGATCCACTCTGTTTTGTACAAGGAATATAAGTGTTTCAGATAACTATCTTCTCTCTGTCCAAATTATGGGAGCCAAAATTTTCTTAATGATATATCTAGGGCTTCACGTAACATGACTTTGTAAAGGTTTTAAATCCAAACAATATGAAAAAGTACAAAACAGTGTTGACAGAGATTGTTTGTTTAAATCTTGGTAATTGTAAGTGAATGATATGGTCATCAGTTCAGCATCTGTCCTAGGAGAATTAATTTTCTGTATTCCAGATGCTTTCAGCGTACTGGCAGAAATGCAATATGCACCAACTATTGTTGTAGAGCATAACTTTTAACATAATCCCCAATCTTGAGCACTAAAGGAGCATATTTCAGCAACATGTCAACAAAGTGAGCATTGCAGGGGTTTTACTTGTTACAAGACATAGCTTGTAAAGAAGGGTTTTCAGATCCTTGCCATTAAGGAAAAAGATAATTGTACCGAGAATATAGACAAACTGCAGGTGTACTGAGATGCTTCCTGCAATATAGCACAATTGACCACCAGAGGGAGACAGAGTTTGTAACATTTCAGTACTGAAAGTAGAGCTTTAAGAATAAAGTGGCAAGGAAAGCTCAAAGAACTAGCAGGTGGATGAGCCCAAAGCTCAAGATAGACAGCACAAGGAGGAGCCCATTTCTAAGAGGCCCACATATTAGATACTATTAGAAATGTGTAATTAGAAATATGTAATCATTATTTGCCATTTTATCGGTGTGCATTTGCAAGAGACAAGAGGCATGACAACTGCAGTGAGAGCCTATCTTTGAAAATATAGGTCTTAATTCAGCAGGTCACTTAAGCACATATGCAGTCCCATCCTATTCAGCAAAATGCTTAAGTATATGGTTGAAGTCCCACTGCATTCAATTTCAAAGATAAGCATGTGCTTATGTGATGTGATGGATTGGAGCCTTAATAGGGGACAGAATTAGATGAGTATTATAGTCATTGTTTTTATACACCCTTTAGCTAGCTGTTGTCATCAAGACTAATCTACACTGGATTTTTAATTGTTTTAATAAGTGTTAACTAATGAGAGTGTAAATTGTACTGTAAAAAGGACATTAGGGACAAACATTTATGCCCATCTTCTAATCATGTTAGCTAAGATGTTAGAACATGATTTAAAAGGCCAGTGTAGACATGCCCTGAGTGAACTGCAGGGGCTTGGCAGTCAGAGGGCAGTGACACAGACCACATGGATTAGCTATGCAACGTCCCTTGTTTTGCCAGAGCAATAAACCAGCAGCCTATCATGACTTTAGTACTGATGTATCATAACTGTTGTTACTTGGATATCTGACATCTAAAATCATTATGAAAGAGTATGAGTGGGTTAATACATTTGGGTGTCATATCTGGAAAGTTGGATTCAAATCCTGCATTAAAAGTGAAAATAAAGTATGTTTCACCTAGTTACGTATGCTATGATCACCTCATCTATTGATGCTGTTGATATTCTCTGACTAGGAGAGGCCTGAGACCGCAGTTTAGGATCATGGTATACTGGCAGCGCTGGTAGTATAATCTCACATTGGAGACATACCATTACATTTGTTCAGTCAAATATAGGAGCATGTTAATAAAAACACTGCTACTGAACAAAAAACTCCAAACCACTGCCAGGCACCATAAGAAACGTCCCCTTGAAAGTATAAATTGTATATCGCGGCATTCATGGCATATGGATGTCTGTATGGTTTATTATTTGAGGAAGCCACTAAAATCACCCTTGGAGTTAGAAAGTAAAAATATATGATAGATTTAACTGATGTTTGACATTTGATGGCTAACCATTCATTTCTTTCAGCAAAGATTGGCAGCCAAGGAAAGATAAAAGGAGGTAAGTTGTTGTGAGTTCCATGGATTTGACTTTTGATCTATCATATTATAATCCTTTAAGAATATATAAAGCTAGCTGGTTTTCCTGAGGGAGAGAACAAAGACAGGACACAAATAAGTCATATGAAATTTCCAGATCAGTTCCTTCTGAGGTTAGCAGGGACTGTGAATTGCAGAAGTGTCATAATCAACACCCAGGTGGATGTATCTTAGATGCACCAAAACTGTGCCCTCCCCCAAAATAATTAGACCCTCCTCAAGAGACAATTCATTTGAATTCCCCAAGCTATTAATACCTTGGTCTTCCTCCTTCCTTATCTAAACTAGCCAGGTTTTTAGAAATGTTAATTGTAAGAGGCATTTTTTGTTAAAAGTGGGTAACAAGTCTTTTTAAGACAACTAGAGTGTGCTGAATCCAAATACGGTGCTTACCAGACTGTGTGTTATGTATAAGGGCCTCTACAAAGAGAACAAAGTAACATACAGAAATTGCTGAAGTAAAAATCTTTATTTCCTTTTTGTTTAGGATTAATATACTTCAATTGGATTGTAATGAACTGTAGGATGTAATAAAAGTGATCAAATAATGCTTATTTTAATGCTATTGAATTTCAATTTCTTATTTGCAAGAGGTACTGGAAATATTTTAACATTATTCAACAATATAAAACAATGTTTGCATGGCTCTTATAACTTGTGTATTAGCACCCTAAAACAAAAATATATAAACCAATTTAACTATCAGAAATACAGTGTATAAGCTGAAAACTCATATTTGTAAAACCAGTGAAAATATTTTCTTGACAAAATGTTAAGTAAACGTTTTAATGCACACAAGTTAACACATATGTTAGTGTTCTACTGTTTCAAGAAATTTTGGTATACAGTGACAGACTGAATCAACATTTCAGTAAGTCACTTATTATGACACATCTACTTATTTGATAATACTGTCCTTAAACATTGTCAGGTAAATTGACGCAATCTTGTTCCAGTTCTCAAATTTGCATGCTCCTGTACTAACAAGTCATGCTGTCCTACACCTGCATTGCTGACTTCTGCATCCTGTTGTCCAGCCACAGGATATTGCCTCCATGCAGTCTGCTGGCATTGGTGGCAATGACATAATCTATGGCACTCTTGATGGTCTCCTTGATCTTTTCCTAGATCCCTCTAGAGAGAAGACTTGGCTTCTTACACACTCATTGCTGGGTTGGGCCTCTCAAATGGCTGGATTTAGCTCCAGTCCAATTCAATGCCAATTTTCACATCATTTCTCAGAGTAGAACCGCACTTGAGTGCTGAACCTTAAATGTACACTGTATTCCAAACCACATTCAAATTAATATATTTCTTATATCTGCCTGGGGGGAAGGAGTAGGAATAGATGACTTACACAATAGTCCTCCTATTTTGGTTTTATATAGTAAATGAAATGTTAAAATGTTACCATAGCTATTACCAATTTAGAAATAAAAAGGGTTCTTTAAAATGTATACTAGGAAGAAAAAATTAGTTAGCTACTGGCTAGCGGTCCTTCCTCAGAATGAGGGAAAAACCATTGTACTATAAGATTATTCACTCTACCTTATTAACAAAAGGTGGCTTCATGTTTAGCCCTGATCTTAGTTTTTAGTCCATCCAGCATATTGACTATGACATCCCATTTTGGTTTTAGACTGGTAATGTTCATTGGTCACAGTTGCATGCACTGCGGGTTTATGAATCATTTGTTTTACATGAATATAAATTATTTCTCTCTCCAGTTATGGCTTTCCCCTGCCAATAGTATTAACTAGGTGTTTTGGTTGTTATTAAAGGGGAGTTCTTGAAAGGCTTTAATTGTAAATAATTAGGTTAAGCATATAACCAAGGTCAATAAACTTTCCTTCCTTGTCAGATTGCTGTGTTTCACCCTAATTCAATTGTACATAGTAAGTAAAGAAAAGAAATTAGATTTTTTTTTGGCTAATAAACTCTTAGTATTAGGCAAGTTGGAAACTCTCATGTCAACAGTAATACGTTTTGTTTTAAGAAATCCCAACACCAGTGCAACAGTCTCAATTTTGGGAACAAAATGTATCTATCTCCAAGAGTAAATACTTTGAAGGTATAAAATATTCAATTATTCCATTTAACTTTGTGATTTACTCTCCTATTGTGTTCCCTTCTACTTAGTGATTTGTACCTTACCCATCTCTGTATAATCCAAACATCTGGATAAAACAGCAGATTTTAATAGTGCAGCGCAACACCACTTAATGGTTTAGGATGGGAAGTGAAAAAGAAAGCTGTCTCCAAATAAAACTGCAGAGGGGATTCTGAGAAGCAGACAATGCTTTCTTGTCATCTGTAAGATGGTTTTCTTGACTGACTGGCATATTCCATTACAGAGCTTGAGTGAAATAATACTTGCATGTGTAGTACAGAACTTCCTGTTAACAGTGTAAATGAAGTACATGGAAAGCCCATTTTCTCTCTCTTTACAGTTTCAAGCACTGTTGCTAAGGAAAAGACCCTTGATGGAATGAAAGTGCAAATCATGAACATTTCCTAGAAGAGTCTAGCATCAATAATTGAAGCAGCTTTTTACACAACCTGTCAAATTGGTTTAGAAAATACATAAAATGGTGCTTTTAACTTCTTGACAGGAGGAAAAGTCAGACTACTGTAGTTGCCCCTTTTAGAGCTTTTCACAGATCTAGGCCAGAAATCCAAGCTGCCATGGTCACTCATTGCGATTCAAATTCTGATTCATTTTCCTATGTGTTTAAAAAGAGTTTTCAACTGTTGAATTTGACATCTAAAAGTGGGAGTAATGGCTCTTCCTGAAAGTCAAATAACAAGCCAAGTATTTTAATTGTAAATGTCTCACTGAAGAATGGGTGTATGAGTGAGACATGACTTCATCCTCTAACCAACGTGCATTACTGGTCTAAGGAACCCTGGTGGGCTTGGCCTATTTTAGTCATAGTTGTCATGGGAGATCCTTAATGATTTAGGAAGGTAACTTAAAAAAAATCTCCATACAGAACCCACCATATGGTATATTTATTGGCAAATGCTGATCCCCCCAGGAACAAGCTCTGTAGTAACAAATGATGAATTATGTGGCTTCATAAGCACACATGTCATCAAATGCACCATTGACCTTTTTACATTTTCAGGGGGATTTTCTGCTTTGTGCAGTTTCTTTGGTTTTGAAGTGAAGCAGTTTAACAATGTGTCCTGAAGGAAACAGGTAATCAATAATTTCAGTTTTTGTTTCTGTAAAAGGTAAATGAGGCCCCTATATTTGTTGAACAAGTAAGCAAGCCAGCATTTAGTGAAACTAAATCAGGGGCTAATAAGGCACGTGTATACTATCTCCTCCTTGGAAAAGGAGTAAGAATTGTTGTTTAAAAAAAAACCTGTGCTTGCTTTGCAAGAAACAGAATTAGGAAAATGTCAAATTCCAGTGGGGTTGTAAATTGTAACACCAGATAACACCTAGTAGGATGCGTCTCAAACTATAAAGAAACAGGATTGGACTGAAAGTTGATCAAAAGCAGAGGGTTAGATTCTGATCTTAAAATGTTGGTCTTGGACTCATCAGGACATGAAAACTAATTGTACCTATAATGAGACTATTAGGACCAGGAGAAAAGATATTTATGGTACTGAGTCAGAGGCATCTTCACAGTCCTGTTCAAACCCTATCCTTTTTGTAGAAAACCTTATTACACGAATGGTAGCTGAGCAGTTGATTTTATGACATAAGAATACGAGTGTTGGGACCTTAACTGAGTTTGTAGCAGTGCTGGTGTTCTTGTTGTTTTTAATAAATGACATTCTGTTAAGATCTGTTATAAAGGACAATCCATCCATGTGTCTATATAATATAGGCAGATCTGTGTACAGTACACACAGCATGTATACTTGCAAGTGTGCTTACTTTTCTCTGATCCACCATATCATGTGTGAAGTTCAGACTAGCAGGACTGCTCTCTGTATTGAACATCCTGATGCATTCACACCATCTTCACTTGGTAACAGTCAAACATTTCTCTGTAAGGGGAGGTGCCGATCTACTTCATAGAAAAGATTGATTGGATCCAGATTGATTTGGCGATTTCTGTGGGAGCAATATCAGAACAGGAGGAGAGGCACATATGGCCTTCACTTGTAGACTTTCACCTGGTCTGGCATATAAAGGACATGGATGTACTAGATAAAGACAAACTGGCCAGAGCTTAACTGGCATAATAAGATGGAGATGATGCTGGGCCTGGGAGAATCAAGTAGAAGAATCGAGAGGGACTGTGACTGCTCCATCTGTTGGTGGAGTAGGTCTATCTCTTGCCAAAGATATTTGCAGTCTACAGGTCTTTTGGAACCATGATCTCTCTTGATATCCCAAGGTGATGCGGTGACTTATACCATTTGTTTTCCATCTGCAGTTAACTAAGAGATTGTAGCCTTTCTTTTGCTGATTCAGTCCTCATCACAAACATCCTTGTCTTTATCACTACTGCAATGCACTCTACTTGGAGCTACTTTGGAAGACCACTTGGGTGGTTGAGCTAGCACTGAATGAGCCAGCCTAATTGCTTGATGGAGTGGGTTAGTATGAATAGATTCCACCTGTGCTTCGCAAACTATTGTTTGCCCATCTGCTTCTAGATGCAATCAAGATGTTGATTCTAATGTATGCAGCCCTTGTGTTCTTTGAGACCTTAGGTACTGATATCTCCTTATGCACCACTTCAGTGACTATGATTAGCTAATTTAATGTGATGTTACAATAAATTTATGCCATACCTCAGGCAGGCAATGCAATGGACAGGCAAAAACTACTGGATAATAGAACACCATATTCTGTTGAAGCTGCAGATTGTAATTGCTCTGATTACACTTTGGCCATTAGGTTAACAGACAGTCTTGCAAAAAGACCAAAAAATTCTTTACCACATGCTGCTTTGACACATCTGAAAGTGGGTAGCTTCTGCAGCACAGTGCCCACTAGCAACATGCTGAGGAATTGATTTAATACTGAGTTAGAGAGAAGTGTGTCACCTACTGAATTGTCAACAACCCTTCTTCGTAGCACCCTGTTTTCCTTAGGAGTCCATTAATTGACCTGGCCAGACCGTGCTTTGCTCATGCAGTTGAAGAGGTTCAGAGACTGAAGGACTCTATTAAATGAAGAACCCCCTTTATTGCTCTTCTCAAAGTCCAGTGTCAATCCCTTCCCCCCTTTAATCTAGAGGTTTCTAGAGGCCCTGTCAACATCACAAAAATAATTCAAGATGTCCCTTCCCACTTGAGAAATCTATGAGGCAAACCACACTTGAAAAACAGAATAATTTAAACAGACAGAAATGGCTCACATCTCAGGCGGCCAAGAGAATTTTTGGGCCCTGATGACATTTGCAAGCCCTGGACCCATGTCCTTTACTCCATCCACTCATGACTAATAGTCCTAATTGATTGGAACAGCCAAGAACTGGTTGCCAAATAGAATATTTTTACAAACCTACTTAAATTTCTACACTGATAAATACAAAACTCAGTGTCAAAAAGAAAAGTGCAAAGCAGGAGTTAAAAAAATTAATAAAATGATAATGATGAAATGAAATCCTCAGAGAAGATTATGAAACAATGGATGATGACTGGGCACTACACGATTACCCCACAAAAAAGGTGCCTGTAATTGGGGGAGGACAGAGTCAGGAGCACATTGAAAAACAAGTTCTGTGGAACTTTCTGAAACTCTTGCCACATATTTTAGGGAGCAGCTCCCATTTGAAATACCCACCCGTCCTGCTCCTGGAAACTGGATTAAAAATATTTGCATTTCCATTTTTTAGCCTCTCTGATGCCCAGAGATACAAACACTACCTAAACTGTTAACCCACCAACAATTGTACTGGCATTTGTAAAGTGCTTGTTATGATCGTTCCCAAACATATTGAAAAACAAAAAACACAGCTACTGAAGAAGTTAAGGGGCCCTTAACTGAGAAAGGATCCTTTTATTAGTTATGAGAAAGAGAGTCCATCCCTTAAAAACCAACCCTTGATCTCTCCTGAGCAGAAATACAGCATGGCTAGCCAGCCAGGGACAAAGTGCATATTCTTATCTGCTCTCATGTCTCTTTTTAATCAGGTTTCTCCCTTGCCCCCACATTTGAGAATGTGGCTTTCCTAAGGCTAAATGGTATTCACAAAACGGAGGCGCTGGGAGAAGTGTAGGAAGATGATGCACCTATGTCAACATGACGATGCACTTTGCAGCTCCTCTTTTGATCTGGAATTTATTCCTTTTCAAATGTTTTTCTCCTCCCTGCCTCCTATTTTTCAGATAATTAATGGGGTGGGGGAGGAGGCAGAGAACTTGTATTCCCCCCGGGGCAGCTATTGCATCCTGTTATTGTATACATGCCCAGCCCAATGCTTCAAGCCCATTTGTCATGTATATATAAATCACTGAGGTATAAACTGGAGGGCAGAGGGAGAAAACACCACTGAAGGGAAGCAGGAGGGGAAGAGTAAATTGTGGAGGTGATGGCTATCTCCGTATATTATTCTAGCTGTGGTCTGATACCTAGAATAATGTATACCTGTATACCCGGGCATTGTGACTTGGCCAGATAAGGTTCTTTGTTAAGTGTATTAATTGGTGGTAAAATGCTTGTGAAGTGGACTAGTCAGCTCTTCCCTACAATACAACCTTATTGAAATGAAGGGGCTTTGAGACAAAATGGGGCTTTCGGCAAGCAGGTAAGCAATGGCTCTTGTCTTTACCCATGGTTATTCTATAGCACCCATCATCACAGAGTCTGAGCACTGATTTATGGTGCACTGTATTGTTGGGGGAATGTGACAGCCCTTCAGTTAATCTGAGTTGATTCTACAGGGTTATTCTGCAATCATTTTGAAGAGCTCCCTAGAATCCGCCTGTCTTCCCAGCCACAGCCCTACACTGTGGTTTCCTCTACTCTAGTAGAAGAGTTGGATACAGTTCCCTCCAGACTGGAGCCTGTCAGGACCGCTATGAGCATTAGCAGCAGGGCATTGGAGTGTCATAAGGCACTTCCGAGTAGGGGGAACTTAGCACTCCTGGCCCATGGAATGAATTGAGCAAGTTTGTTACTAGAACTTAATTTCCTCATGTGGCAACCTGCTGTGCGTGCACTCGAGTAATCCTGCTGCAGTTATAAGTGTAAGGTAACATTTGTACTGCAATGCTTGTACTACTAGTTAGTAAACACCATGTGGGTGCTCTCGCTATTAAGTGGACTGAGGGGAGGGAATCTTCAAATTAAGATTGTTTATATCTGTGCATGTCAAGCAAAGAAAATCAAACCAGCAGTGCTCTATAAATCAAGATATTGTATTTAATGACCAGTAGGAACAAACACAGTCCCATAAGATTGGACACCCTCATCAGAGGGGCTGGGAGCTGTTTTGGCTGTTTCATTCAATATAATGTCTTGTTTGTTCAATTTTCCTGGCTTGCACACATGAAGGGTAGGTGAACACAAAGAAATGAGCTCTGATTTAGACACAAAGTCATCTGAGCATGTGTTAGACGATCCAGGCTATGTTCCTGCCTTGAGTTCTCAGAAAAAGATTATGTTGGTTCTCTCTTTAGCTATCATCCTGTTCCAGTACAATACTGCAATGCCAACTCTGCTGTCTCTTAAAACTAATGGCAGGGCAGATTTCAGGGGGTTTTTAACGTTTAAAACATCACAAGTCAGCACATCCCAAGGTGTCACCTCTAACAATGGAAAGCCTTTTACAAATTTCTCCTAGTAAAACGGTAGAGGGAGCTGTTGCCATGTAATGAGAAAATGTTCCCATTGCTAACCCTTATACCTTAGCTTTGTCAGAATAAGGAGATAATATCAGTGCAAAAGCATACTGTGGTTATTTCCCTCTGCTTAGCAATACCCTGAACCCTCTTCATAGGACTATCTTCAGGAGCCCAGTATCTGGAGTGTTAAAAGGAGATGACATAGAAAAAAGGCACAAAGGCTGGTGTAAACTGGGTATCTTCTGGCTGAGCAGCAGGTGTGATTCTATTCAAAGCGAGGGCAGCTCAATAGCATCTGAAGCAGTGTGATCTAGTGGACTAAAGAGACAAAGACAGCTAACTCTTTCAAATGGCTGGGGAATATTAATATTTTGGGCATTTTATTCATTTTGCCATGTGTAAATGGAGGGGAGGCAGTTCTGACTATTCAAGTAGTTGAAGTTTGTCAAGAACTGTGCTAAAATTCACCAGAATGCACACACTCTTTAGTGGCTTGAGATGTAGTGGACCCCAGACTCTTGCTTTCATTGGGGAATTGTCCCTTACAAAGCTTTAAAAGAAATATTTTTCTTGGATCCCTTTCAGCCTGTCATGCCACATTTTGCTTTTGCATATTTTTAGAATGGCGAGGTCTTAAAAGCAGTAGTGGGGGAGAGGGGGAAGGGGTAAAACCAGCAAAACATTGTTAGACTGAGTTTCCCCATCCCCTTCCAGAATCCACTGAACATCTCTATTGAAGAGAAGACGTACATGTACTGTGTTGTACCGTATTGCCTGGAGATCCTGATTAGGGACCAGAACACCATTGTGCAAGGTGCTGCATAGATATTAACCCCAAAACCAAACAGTTCTTGCCACTAAGGGCTTAGTCTTATGGCAAGATACAACACAGGGACAAGAGAAATAGGATGTGGGGGGGAAAGAAAGAGGTAAAAGTGAAACATAAGCCATTGTTCACCACTGGGTTTTATAAGCAGGCAGAGTTTTATAAGCCTTACAGCAAAGAGGAGTTTTGAGGAAAGATTTGAAAGAGGATAAAGTACTGACTCTATGGATTTTATCAGGGAGTCTGCACCATTCCCCTGTCTACTTAGAGGCTGGGATGACATATGTACTCTACCCTTTCCAAGCACTGGCTGCAAGTGAATTTGTACCATTTAAAGAAATTAATACTTTGACCCTGTTTAGACTTTGTCTTTCTTTCACTGTAGTAAGGCTGCAGTTACACTTTTTAAAATATTGGACAATGCAATACAAGCTCTAGCTAAGAATGCAGTACTCTGGGAAGGAGATTTGGCTACCATCTTTAGTTTCAACAGCACTACAACCTGCAGGGGAAGGTATCTGACATACATAGTGTGATACATATTTATATATCCTATAGGAATCTTCACACAGGACAGTCAGGGTTCCTGATACAACATGGGAAGTGTTATGGTTTCTCTCCACATGTTGGTTCGATCTTGTGAGGCGCTGAGCAACTCCTGTGAAGTGTGGGGAGCTCTCAAACTTCATTAATTCCCTTGAGAGTTGAGAATGCTCAGTACCTCACAAGTTCAGGCCCTTTGCAAGCTAGAGGCTAGTATCTAGAGGCTAACTATGAGTGGGGCCCCATTGTGCTACTCTGTACAAACATGGAGTGAGAGACAGTTCCTGCCCCAAATAGCTTGCAATATACATAGACAACACAGAGAAAGGGCAGGGTAAAAGGATATAACAGACAAGTAGCGTGAACAATGTGCCCGTGGCAAACATCATAGCAGTTCCATGAATTTTGGTCTTGTTTTGTTATCTATCCTTTCATAAACAATTGTCTCATTTCCCACTGCCTTCCTTTTCAAGAGGACTCCATGTTAAAACTGCATGGATGTCCTGGAAGTAATTACTCTCAAGTAATTACTCAGAATAGTGGCATTTTTTCTTTGGTTTAATTTTTCCCCCACTGGAGAAATCACTGGAACTGTGTTAATTTGCAATTGCTCAGCATAAACTGCATCCCAATATATCCATCAAGGCAGACACTTGCATTGCAATAATAGTACTGCACACTTTGAATTACAAAGTACCTTACAAACATCATCTAATTTTCACAACACCCTTTTATTCCCCTTTTGGAGATGGGAAATTTGAGGCAGAAAGATTACAGATCTCTTCCAAAATTACACAGTAAATCCAATCCAATACAAATCAGGATTCCTTGAGTCTCAGCCTTCTGCTTGGGCAACTAGACCATACCTCTATTCCTTGCAATAGAGGGGAATTTTACATGGATTCAGAGTTGGAATTGAGACAGCAGCATTTCACAACTCAGGAAGCCCATAATCTCCACCTCACACTTATTTCTTTGGACTCTGATAACTACTTTACAAATCTCTAGATTTTAGGGTCATGTTTCTTGTCTGCCCAAGTTATAAACTGTGTGTATTCATCTGAACTCCCTTATTCTGCAAGTATGACATCTGTCTCAAAGCCACTTAATTTGTGGGGTCACTCACTTGTGACTGTGTCACTATCATGGGGTCCTCAGTGGTGACGGAATCATGAGGAGGCGGAGCCTACTGAAGGGTAGCAGCTGGGGTGGAAGTGGGGGACTACTGCAGAGGGATATATTGTGAAGGGAGATGAGGCCTTTTGGAGGGTCACATAGAGGGATGGAGGCTTGGGGAAAACTTTTGATTAGCCTGAAGGGGCTAAAGTAGTGTAAGTAAGGGATAACTCGAAGTTTGTGGAGGAGGAAGTCTGAATCATTTGCATACATTCTGGATTCATATCTGAACTTTTGATGCTTATCAGACCAGAATCTCTGAACTACTTGATGTCCCTGAATGCCATTTGGCATCCATACATACAGTACTGTGAAAGTCTAAGGGAAGAGCAATTTCCCATCCTTGAATATGATCCCAATATAATACTATTGACCACTTATATATTGTCTTAAATGTTCAAATTACTTTATAGAAATTAATTAATCCTTCCCTCACTTCTTTTAGGATAGGATAGTAGCATTATCCCCATTTTACAAATGAGAGAACTATGACAGAGTAGTTAAGTGACTTATCCTACACCAAACAGCAAGTTAATAGCAGCCAGCTTCCTTATAGGATGCTGTAACTTCTAGACACCATGGGGCTTCTTCAATCCATTTATACTGTATCACATCTCTGACACTACAGGGCTTGTATTGTAGTAGGGTGATACTCCAAATGCTTGGAAAATGTTTAATCCACTCTGGCATTCACCATACTGTATATATTACTATGTATTAGAGTTTACTGCATTGTTTCCACCAATTCTTGGCTCTTTAAAAGCCTGTGAAAAATGAGTAGTGATAACAAATGAGAGGAAGTAATACACAGTAGTAATTACTTTCAAGGATCTGTTCTGTCATCAACTCTAATAAAGCTGATCCTCATTGGTCTGTGTCCACACTGCAAATATGGTGCTGCTAACCTGATATTACTTTTTGTCTGTCTTGAATCAAAAGGTAGCATTAGATTTGGAAGTGGTACATTTTTTATTTTAAATGGAATAGAAAAACATTGATTTTAAGCCCTAATTGCACACATGTCAAATAACATGTCACATTTAAAGGCTGTCATGGGAGCCAAACAGTGTAATTGTATATGGACAGTGTTATCTAATTTACCCTGGTTTGTATGATTTACTGATATATTTTGCTGTAGGTTGCATTATTTAGTTCCCTGATAATCTTTCCTTTCCCTAGTGATTTACATCACAAAATCCCTGCTTGTTTTATATCAGTATGTCATTTTGTCAATCAAAATGTCTTTATGCAACAGGAATATAGCAAAAAACATAGCGAGGAACGACTGATAGAGACTAGCCATATATTTACTTCACATGGATTATTTACAGGGTAATATATTGGAGAAACCAGTTCAGAAAGTAGTGGCTGGTTATATGTAAAAAACAAGTGCTGCAGTCAGCGCTCTGTGGGTTTGCTTGCATACGTTTTGTGGAACTGTGTAATTGTCTGAAAGATTAATGATCACAAAGTGGATTTTTTTTTTCATGTGAGCTCTTGTATTTTTCCCATTGCTTTCCTGATGGTGGAGTCATATCCCAATTCCTTGCTGTCCCAGCCTTCCTCATTACACTCCGGCCGCACATGGGGCCATATAAGGAGGTAATCCAGACATGAGCTACACCTGCTCTGCACCAGTGGACGACCCTGGTACACTGGGAGGATTTTTGGCTTGCCAGATCTAGATGCTTTGTGGTTCCTTCCTTCGCAGCAACAAAGCAGTGAAAGGGGGCCGGAATGTTCTGGAGCATCTGGCCCACAGAATTTAAGGGAATATTTGTTCAGAGCAAGGTCCCAACTTACAAACATAGGTTTATGGTATCTTGGTCCATAATATCTCCTAGGAAGATATAAAAGCAGATTCTCCCTTTGTTTGCTTTACATAAGTTCTCAGCCTTTATATTTAATAACAGACCTTCCTTTTACATGCATTTTATTGACCATTATATGGCCAGCCATTACTACATTAGTGTTCAGTAAAATGAGAGCTGTATTTTAGAACTATGAACATAAGGTCAGTTTCTTCTCTACATAGTCTCTGCTAAATATGGCTAATATGTTAAGAGTAGCATTGATACTATCAAGCATCAGAGAAAAGGAAACAATCTTGTAAGGGCACCTGATGCTTAATAGAAAACTTCTTTTTACATTCTATTTAGAAACAATTCTGCTGAGGTACAGGTCTAATCCTATGATCCTTTTGCACCAAAACCTCTCATCTGATGATGTACAGTATGTTTGTGTATGTGTAGTCCTCTTAATTTACCACTAGGGACACAAACATGACCTGAAAACAATATAATGTTTCTCAAGCGTTTTGCTCCAGGAGTGAAATCCTGGCCTTAGTAAAGTAAATAGCAAATTTCCCATTGATTTCAGTGGGGACAGGATTTCACCCCTAGTATTTATTCCTCACTTGAAGTCTTAATTAGAGACCATTGTGATGTCACAACCAGAGAACTATGACTTCAAATGAGAAACAAACTGCAAAGGGACAAAGAACTTGCTTTCATGCAAAAGCCCTATAGTAATAGAAAAACAGGAGTGTTAATAGAGAATAAATATGATATGTGGGCCTGATCCAAAAGTCTCTGAAGTCAGGTGGAGAATTTCCGTTGACTTTAATGGGCTTAGCATCAGGTTCTAGGAAAAGGAGTGTCCCTAAAAAGAATATTTGGTATGTATACCTTTAATATAGTTAACATCTTGTGTTAGAGAGAGAGAGAGACTATTTTTAGGAAAGAACTTTACCGGAGAAAAGGGAGCACAAGAGAATAGTTACTAGCTAGATTATGGATTCTTATTTCTTGGTTAAGTGAGTGGAAGACCTTGATGACACAATGTTGTTCCCTTTCCATAATTATATGTTGCTGTGTTTTCTTTCTTTTTTCTATTCTTGTATTTTCTTATTCACTGAAAAATATACATTTAAAGTTTTTCCCCCTTTTAAAGGAACAAATCTGAAATCAGTGTTATTTATAGGAAGAAAATTATTTTTCCCAGTTCCAAATTTATGTCTAACAATAGTACAAATAAACATAATGGAGGAAATAGACATACTTAGATCTCTTGCGCCAAAGCAATTGTTAATAGGAATTGTAGAGCAAAGATTTGAGTATTCTTAATTTTACAAAAGATTTTTTTTTTGCTTTTAGATACTCAGGGAATGTTTTTCTAAGCAGAAGATTAAAAGAAAACAGCAATGCTGGCTTAGAGGGAAAAATCAGCTATGGCATTTTGTTATCTTTCTAAGAAAACTTAAAAATTCAAAAAATTAACTGCAGTGGCAGAGTTCATAGTGTATGTAAACCAAGGGCTTTCCTGTAATCCTTTACTAATCCTTTACTTATCTGCCCCACTGTATATGCATGGTCAACAAAGATACAGACATGGCAGAGAAATACACAAGTTCTAAGAGAGTTGAATTCTACTTCTTCAAGGATAAAATGTAGAACACAGTCATGTGTTAAAAATGTTAGGACTGGACAGAATATATTTTGGTTTTGATCTTCATAGCATGCTTTCTGGGCTGTTAACAGATACAGGTATAATTTTTCCTAATTGGTATATCTCTGTTATTTGATTCATATAGATTTAATTTGATTCATATAGAAGATTTGAAGATAATTTTAGTCCCACTTTACCAAATTCCTGTTCTACTTTACAAATGTGGATTAAGGATGTCATTAAACTTCCATCTCCCCCCCCCCCCATCATTTATCAGTGATATTGAAATAAAATATTTACCCAGTATTTTTTTTTAAATCCAAATAAAAGAAGAGCACAAGTTGTTTGCCAGATGATATTCTATTGCCCAATCCATTTCTGGAAGTCTGGTTAGACCAGGGAGGTTAAAAGAGACAATAGAAAATATTGCCAATGAATGCACTGTTGATATTTGATGATCACAAAATTCATAGTGAGGGTGAATTAGGCATAGGAGTATTTAAAGAACCTGCAAGCTTTTATTACATTACACCTCTACCCTGATATAACGGGACCCGACATAATGCTAATTCGGATATAACGCGGTAAAGCAGCGCTCTGGGGAGGGGGGGCGGGGCTGCGCACTCCGGCGGATCAAAGCAAGTTCGATATAACGCGGTTTCACCTATAACACGGTAAGATTTTTTGGCTCTCCAGGACAGCGTTATATCGGGGTAGAGGTGTATATAGCAAAACTGAGATTTCCAATTTGCTTCATATTAAACATTTTAATCAGACAATCTGAAAAGAGATATTGCCACACAAAATGCAATTGGACTTCAATGGCTTCACTTTCCTTGATTTAACATGCTTATATTTGTCTATTATTTTCATTATTTTGATCATAAATTTGGAGTGGAAAAGGAAAACCGTTGCAGATATTACTAGTTTAATCAAGGTTGTTAAATTCATATCCCTTAGAGCATATTTTATTGACTAAATGTGAAGGATTATCAACTCATCGAGTACGGAGGTGTCTGTGATGATATTTTTCAATGTTAGAAGTATTTTATGAGACATCAAAATTACTGGGCATTCTTGTATGTGGTGTTGGTGGTGGTCATTGTATGAAGCAAAGTTACAAACAAACTAAACTAAAAAAAAATCTTTAAAGACTGGGTAAATAGTAAGAAGCATTTTTAATACAACTAATTTATAGATGAATGTGGTGCCAAGCTAGAATACATTAACAAGGTAAGGCTGCAGGGTCTCTAGGTAAGATAATATATTGCTTTCATTAAAAAGCAATCTGCATGGACCATATCCACTAACACTGGAAACTCTGCAGCTGTCACCTTTATCAGGGGAACAAGAGCAAGCCACTACATTTTAATCACTGGAGTTTGTCAGGAACGAAAAACAGCCAGCTTCCCACAAATCAACAGACATGTATCCTGATAAGGAGAGTGAATTGGAAAAGGACAGCTACACCACCTATTCTGGAGTGATCAAAGCACTGTAATTGTAGCAGATAAATCTACTGAATTAGGCCCTAGGATGAAACACTCGTCTTTTTCACAAAACAGACGCATGCTTACATGAGTCACCCATGACATACACATTTTATTTTGAGCATTTCCAGTTGTTCACAAGATGGCAGGAGAAGAAAGAGGGAGGAGACCGTTGTGTCCAGAATCTTTTCTCCTATGTCTCCTTCCTAATTATTACACTGTAATAAATATCAGTGCTGTGGTTACCATGCAAGAGATTCCTTCAAATAGTTCTGCCAGGGAAGATAAACCTCATTCTTTTTAATATCTCCAACTCTTGTATTAGTTGTATCAGATGTACCCAAGTTATTATTTCACATAATAAATAATTACAACCCCAAACGTTGCCATTACAGAATCTGTAAAGGGAAGTTCTTGGGATGGGAAGAATTTGAGTGTTCTTGCAAAATACATGCCTTGAAGGTAAAGTCATGGCATCTAGTATAAGTATAGTTATACAGTAGCTGTATGTGGGCAACAAACATAAATGTAGTCTGATGAGAATGTATTTATGATTATTCTTTCCTATAATGAAAGAAAAATTAATAGTAAAACAGCCATAAAAAATTCTATTTGTCCAGAGCAGGTAGTCTGTTTGTGCACAAGTAAAATGTAATTTTGTTCATTATCTTCATCAAAGTTGTGGCATGTAAGTAGCTTTGGGCCCCCCCCCCCCCGTAAGCTTTTGTGGCAATTTTGCAAGGCTGCTGTAAAACAGAAGAGAAAGGGTCAGTGTCCGATTTATATGAGCTTTGAAGGACTGATCAGAAACAGTGACATAGAACTGAAAGGCCATCTTAAAGAACTAATCAAAACAAATATGTAGTTCAAGCTTAACAGGGATGAAACGTTATCACTTCATGGAGTATACAGTTGCAAAGACACCCCCACCCCGCCAAAAGCTTACTATTTGGCAAGAGTAAGCACACTAGATTCAACTGTTACAATATTTAATAACACTGCAGATGAAAATACTTAACTAAGCAGCATTCATGTTTGCAATTTAGTTGCTTAATACTATGGGGGAAAGTAAAATAACTATTACTTCACGGAAAAGAAAGAACATTAACCTAGAGAAATGTTAACAAAATATAATAAGTACTATAGCCATATATAGAAATATTATTATAGCACATTATTTGCATGCTATCAGGAGAACAGAAATATGAATGACACAGTCATACTTATTATTGTGCTATTGCAAAAATGATTGAGCAGATGGAAAAAAACTATCAAAATAAATCAATGAAATGTATGCTACTGGAAAACATTCAAGACAGTTCGCATACAACATGCGTTTTCCTCGTGCATATCTGAACATGATTAACAAACACTGACTGGCACAAACAATACAAGTAAATTAGAGTTTACAATTGGAAAGGATATACTAGAGCTATCCTTCTGTGAAACTGATCCTGGGTATGTTCTCAAATAAATGGTGAAAGCACATACCAGCCTCCGTAATAAAAAGGGCATTTAGGGGCAGATTTACAAAGATATTTAGCACCCTACAGATGCAGATAGGTGCCTAGAAGGATTTACAAAAGTGTCTAAGCAGGATAGGTCCTTAACTCCGGTGGAAAGTCATGGACCTTAGGTTTCTAACCTGATTTGCTGCTGTATTTTTTAAAATTCTCTGAAGATGTATGTTTAAAAAATAAGTGAAATGTACAGGATATTCATGAAGCCTGCTGGATAGCTAAAAATCAGAAAACCAATCATAAGGAACAGTTTTTTATTATGTGTTTTACTTCTCAGAATCAATTATATTTATCTCTACTGCATTTCAACAGTCCTTTTAAGGGCATTATAATATCCAGAATGGAAAGAGAATCAAACATTTCCTTTTGTCTATCATTTGCTCTTGAAATAAAAATGCCTGTAATCCATCATCCAGAAAACTACTTAAATAAAATCACCAACAGTCCGTCAGCCCAGCTAAGGAAATCACATTGTCTTTCTGTTTTCTTGTACTTTACAAGAGAGGATCTGAGTATTTCATGTTGATTGCTTGATTGGCTGCAGTGGGACTCTTTAAAAATACTAAAAAAATCAGGAATCCAGTACAAATCAAACATAAGCTTCTATCAATCATGTGCTTGGGGTATTATCTGAGGTTTTTACTCAGAAAGACGTCATTAAAAGTTGCAGAAATTAATTGGTGCCATTGAATGTAATAGCCTTTCCTGACACAGTTTCTGTAATGTAAAGAAAAATTATGGATAAGGCAAATTCCTTGTGGGATTTTTATAGATGTCTGCTTTGTTCTGTTATTGTTTATTGCAAATGTTATTAACGTGATCTATTGCCCCATCATGCTTTGTCTATACTGGTTATGCCATTTTGTTGCCCACAACAACTGAGGGTTTCAGTCACTGGCCAAAATAGCATTTATTTTTAAATTTCATGGTTTATATATTCCCCTAGCAATCTCCAGGTGTTAATTTTGTGTGTTTAAAATTTCATATCCAAACAGATTTTGTTTTGATTAAATATTGTCTTGTACATTTTTTAGTTCAACTGTGAATCTTTTTTCAGTTCAGTTTTTGCATCTATCTCCATAGCAGGTTTAATTGCAACAGACAGGTATGAATGTTGTTAGTTTATTTCAGTTGATGTGTTTTGCATGGATGAAGTTTGTCTACTTGGTGGTTTTCTTTTCATTACATGTATTTTTAAAATTTATAAACTACATACAAGATGAGGTTTAGAAAACCTGACCTATGCAGAAAGGTTTAAAAAAGGGCATGTTTAGTCTTGAGAAAAGAAGACTGAGTGGGACTTGATAACAATCTTCAAATATGTTAAGGAGTGTTATAAAGAGGATGATGATCAACTGTTCTCCACGTCCACTGAAGGTACGACAAGACATAATCAGTTTAATTTGCAGCAAAGAAGATTTAGATTAGTTATTAGGAAAGTTTCTAACTATAGTGGAGGATTTTAAGAATAGGTAGACAAACACCTGTCAGGGATGTTCTAGGTATATATGTGGTTCCGACTTAGAGTTGGGGGGCTGAACTAGATGACCTCTTGAAGCCCCTTCCAACCCTACATCTCTATGATTTTATGGTTATCTTCCCAATTACTGGTTAAGTTCTATGTAGGACTAATGTTTAAGGAAACCAAACATCCTTCAAGAATGAAAAGCTAGGAAATGTGGAATGTAAGATGTGCGCACTGTAACTGTGGTAATAACAGAATTATACAAAATAGATTTTAGACTCACAAAAGGTTTTGTTTTTAACATGATTAGGTCTTATTAATACAGCCATGGAAGTCAGATTATTCCATTACATTGCTATTCATCCTTCATTTTGGGACTTGAAAAATCCACTTAAAGTATAAATCTTGCTTTGGAAAAACTACAGTGAACTAAGCTTTAAAGCTAATTTTTTTCTTCATTAAATCTCTTCTAGCTATGTAATTTATTGGAGTTTTAGGTTAAACTACTCAGGTCGTTTTCTGGGAAATGCAATAGGTTGGGTGTGATATTCTCTGACTGTAAGTAAAAACAAGCATACATGAGGGAGGAAGAACAGGAGTACTTGTGGCACCTTAGAGACTAACAAATTTATTAGAGCATAACAAATTAATAAATAATAATGAGGGAGGAAGAAAACCTATTATCATAATACAATTACATTCAGTTTTCTTTTTAGCCTATTCTTGTTTCATACTGATCATATGCATGCCAGAAGAAGGTGTGGAACAATCAAAATGCTTAACCATCTGCCCAGGCATTAATGTCTAAAACACTGGAGTTTAACCCAAACTATTTCTGTTTTAATCTGCTTCTGTTTTGTGTCTAATACAAAAGGCTTGTAGGTAATGAAGTCTGCATTAGTAGATTTAGTAATCTGTCTCCTATCTGTGCATTTTAACTTTGTGTCTGGAGAAGTGAAACAACCACTCTATCCAGTAATTTAAATGTCCTACTTTGAAATACACATATTATTTGTTTGTGACTGTCAGTTTGTTTTTGTCTGGATAATTTCAGAGTTCCACTTCAGTATCTGCATTGCTTATCCCATGCTAAAGTCACAAATCCTTTAAAAGACTCAATAAGAGTTCACTGAAAACAGGAACTATGGGTTGTGTGGGCTTGAGGGATTGTAATGGAAACAAAGCTTTTCTTTTCTATATCCTGATTTTGTATGGTGCTGTGCTCTCTGGTGACTGAAAGTCATTACTGTCAGATGGCTCTTTGGTGGACTATTTAAAAGAGATGGTAGTTTCAGTCCAGCTCTAATGGCCAAATGTCCACCTTACAGAAATGACCATCACTATTAGCACCCTCGCTGTCACACTCAGTGAAAAGGCCAAGGACTGAATGAACCCGAAGACTGAACATGGCCTCACTCTTCGAGGTGGTTGTTCCAGGCCAGAGTTGTAGAGTGGGATCTTGCCCCAGAAGGAGTGCAGCAGGGAGAAGAGAAGCTGGCAACACCATATCCACAGGGTCTTGTACCCATGGAAAGGGATTGTCTACTGTCCTATTTCTACACTTCCATGACCACTTCCACGGCCTGGGCTTTCTATCTCCACTTTTGCTATGACAATGTTGGCTATTAATTATTGGTTGGATTTGCCACTTCATCACTGGCACACATTTGGGATAGTGCAAACTAGGCTGCCACCAAGGGTCATACACCTGATGTGACACTCATACAGTGCACAGACCCATCACACCTGCTCCACTCCCAGATGCGATCCGCCATATTCAGAAGCAATTACTGGTGATTGCTTCAAGGAGCCAGGTGGCCTCTCTGCTTATGTTCTCTCTGCTTCTCCTTCTGGATCCAGACCAGAGTGAATCACCCAGGGAAGAAGATGCAGCTGCAAGGGAGAGGAAAACAGAAATGGGCTGAGGAGGAGGAGTAGAGTAGGAAAGAGTGAGCAAGACAAGGGAAGAGGAACTGGAAGGAGACAAAATGAGGTGCAAAATTGAAAAGGTTTAGGGAAGAAGGAGAGAATGAGGAAGGCTGCACCAGGTTCTCCCAGCAACTCTTTCCCCAGACTTTCTCCTTTAATCCCTGAATAAACCCTGAGGGTCTCATGTCAATCCCCACACCCAACTCTCAGTAGCCTGAGACTCCCTCCAAGAAGGGTGATAAGTAATAGCCAGCATGGGTTTGTCTAGAACAAGTCATGCCAAACCAACCTAATTTCCGTCTTTGGCAGGGATACTGGCCTAGTGGATAGGGGAGAAGCTGTAGACATGCTATATCTTGATGATATTGTGGCTTTTGACACAGTCCCACATGACATTCTCATAAGCAAACTACAGAAATGTAGTCTAGATTAAATTGGAGAGAGTCTAGAGGAGAGCTACAAAAATGATAAAAGGATCAGAAAACCTGACCTATGAGGGAAGGTTTAAAAAAAAAAACTGGGTATGCTTAGTCTTGAGAAAAGAAGACTGAATGGTTACCTGATAACAGTCTTCAAATATGTTAAGGGCTATTATAAAAAGGATGGTTATCAATTGTTATCCATGTCCTCTGAAGGTAGGATGAGAAGTAATCAGTTTAATCTGCAGCAAGAGAGATTTAGGTAAGATACTCAAAAAATCTTTCTAACTATAGGGATAGTTAAGTACTGGAATTGGCTTCCAAGGGAGGTTGTGGAATCTCCGTCATTGGCAATTTTTAAGAACAGTTTGAACAAACACCTGTCAGGGATGATCTAGGTCAGGGGTTCTCAAGACAACATTTTTGGTGGCCTCAAAGTGCGGCCACTAACTATGGCTGGTGATCAGTCTCACACTTTTTCCTAAAATACTTAATTAGCTTGAGGGAAAACAAATAAATATGCCCACATACACGTCCAAATAGTTGTAATTTATTTGTTGCTAGCTACTAAGTCTATTGTGAAAAGTGATATTAACAAACATACAAGTATCACTTTTAACAGCATACTTACTCAGCCCTGGCAAGCCTGGGGACAAATTAAGCCATGAATGCGGGGTCGGGGGAGGCAGCATGGGGCTGGAGCCTGAAGCAGTGCAGCCAAAGCCCGAAGCCCCGTGGCTGAGACCTGGGGATGGAGCCTGAAGCTGTGCGAATGGAGCCTGCTGCTCCACCACCCCGGGGCTGATGCCCAAATCCTGAGCCCCATCTTCTCTGGGAAGGTGGGGAACTCACTGACTGCCTGCTCCTCCAGCGTTGTGCCCCAGGTGTTTCCAGAGGGGGACAGGGCCCAAACCCTGCTGGCAGACCCAGCAACCAACCAGACATGCCAAACCTGCGGAAAAAAACGCAGAAACTGGGCTTGTTTTTGGCTTAATTGCCTTGTGAGTTGTTTGTTGGCTAGTTTTTGGCTTGTAGCTTGTTGCTTGTTGTAGCTTGTTGCTTCTTTTTTTGATCGGCTCCCGGCAAGCAGGGGCAAGTGGGGGAGAGAGTCAGGGGTTCACAGCGGGCCCACTGCAGTCCCAGACTGCACATTGGGGGATCTAGTCACATACAGTGTTGGGATTCTTAGGGATTGGCTTGTTTTGGCCTTGTTTTGAAATGGGATTAGCTTGATTTTTGACTTATTGTGAAAGTCGGGGTGCTTATTTACCACGTGAAAGTTGGCAACTGTGCAACCAACACCAAGGCGGTGCATCCAGGAGCAACAGGGAGGGGGAGGGACCACTAATTTCTCCTCCCCCCCCCCCCCCCATCACAGCCCAGAAGGCTGTGGCCGCAAGAAAAGCTCCTGGTGGCCGCAATTGAGAAACGCTGACTACCTGGTCTTGCCTCAGCACAGGGGGCTGGACGTGATGACTTCTCAAGGCCCCTTCCAGCCCTACATTTCTATGATTCAATGATTCTATAATATTGGTCCCCACTGGCTTTCATAGTGGCGGTGGCTTACCTTAGTTTCCCCCTAACCCTATGTCTTGCTTCTGAGATGTGGAAGGAATAGCTCCCACACTTCTGGTCACTGATTGGGAGGACCCTGCTGGTGAAAGCATTTACTTGTTCTTCCTGTCATGAAATGTCACACTTGAAACTGCACAGCACTTGGCTTCTATGTGTAGAGGTGCACTGCCCCAGATGAAGCCCAAAAGGCATTGTCCCTCACTGAGACACCATGCATCTAGGAGCTCCTGGAGAGCACAGCCACTCTGCCATCCTTTTAGAGGGCACATCACATGCTCTTCTCCATAGCAGGAAGAAACCCCCACTCCCTTTGGTAGTGCTGATAGCTGTGCTGTACCATCATAACTCTTGCATTTTCTTGGTGCAAAGTCTCCTGTTGTGCCCTGAGAAGGGAAAGGGAGAGACTCCTTGACATATCTCGCTTCTAGGGCATCCACTCAAAGTTCAAGCACAATCTGGCCCTGTGTTTGCTGATGATGGCCCATGCAAGCAGTTATCAATAGGACACTGTTTAACATTAATATAGCTGAGGACCACTCCTTTTTTTCTCAGATGCTTGGCTCATCAGCTATTGCAGAAATCATGGAGCATTCTTTGCAACCAGGACTGGGCAAGCAGGCAGAGGTGACTACAAAATTGTTTGATTTGGGCCGTGGTGGATGGTGATAGCAGTGACAGAAAATGAAAACCAATACATTCAGCTGGTGTACTTGGCAGCTATCTGAAATGCTGTTGTATATGGGAAGGGGATGATGGGATGAGACACCTACATAGCAGAGGCCTGGCAGTTACTCAGATGAGAGAGAGAAAGATAGATGATTACATCCAAGGCAAATAGGACTGTGCACCTACACCCAGGTAATGACTGGTGTGTGGTTGGTGAAAGCATGTTAAAAACTGAGATCAGTGACTGAAATCAATGTACACTTACATAGCAGTTCCCAACCTCCCTGGCTAGAGCCCTCGTACAGAGGCAATTGCTCAAATGAGAGAGAGAGAAAGAGGTGCCCAACCCTTTGCAAATAGAACTGTGCAGGTAGACACAGATGCAGTGGCTGAAGAAAGAAAGAAAACCAAATGTAACATCTTCTAAATAGCTAATAAATCTCACTCATGTTGGTCTTTCTCACAGTTAGGATGGAACCCAGGTATGTTCATTGTGGAGTTCACACACAAATATAACACTGTTCCCTGTAGAAAAGATGAAAGGGAAAGCTTTAAAACATCCTAAAAATCCCTTGTCCAGCTTATCTCCTGTTCTCTCTCCCTCCCCTAAGTGCTCCCCACCCTCCATCGGAAAGTATCAAAGTCCCATTGAGTTCTCTGGTCACTACTCATGTTTATAAAGGTTAAGTCATCCAGTAAGGGAACAGAAACCATGTCATGTGGCTCAGATCACCAGTTTTACACCTTGCATAATAAATTATCAATATCAAATACTTGAATGTTGCAATAGCTTACAAGTGTCTGCCAGTCTGAAGTTTGTTTCCACTGAGGTTTTGTATACACTAGCATTTTTGTCAGTAAAACTTTTTTTCGGTCAGGAATGTGAAAAAACACACCCGATTGACAAAAGTTTCACTGACAGAAACACCTGTGTGGACAGCACTATGTCAGCGGGCGATGCTCTCCCACCAACATAGCTACCGCTGCTTGTTAGGGATGGTTTAATTATGCTGATGGGAGAGCTCTCTCCCACCGGCATAGAGTGGCTACATGGGAGACCTTACAGCAGCACAGCTGCAGTGGTACAGTTTTCTGCTGTAAGATCTGTAGTATAGACATAGCCTAAGAATTTGACTCACAATTTTGACTTAACCATACATTTGTAGAAGTTGTGAACTCTTTCCAGATATGTAATCAGACAAAAAGGGCTACATCTGTCAAATGGTTTTCAATGTATATAACATGTCTGAGGTTTCATAGCAGCTGCAATGCTGAAAATGGAACCTAATCCTACTGCAAAGTCCCTTGCTCTAAAAGTTTGTTTAAAATCATATGAAGAGAGACTCTAAAACTCTCTCCTAATTTTTCTTGGTATTTCAAATGTACCTGATGAGTAAATTTTGAACTCGGGATTAATAATTCTAAAAGTTAGCCAGTCAAATTCCTTGGAAATATATTTTGGCTGGAATTTGTTGTCTCAGTGGATATCATTTTGTTTTGTTCAACCTGCTGATCCCTTGACAAAACCTGACACCCCTCTGCTTATCGTGTCATCTATGTAGACAGATTAAGAGATCCTGGATAATGACTGTTTACAGTGATAAAAATGGCCTATCAAGTTTTTATTCATATTCAAGCAAAATGTTTAGGGCTTGATTCTGATGTCACACTGCTTTTGCTCTGTTGTCTCCAATTGAGTTACTCTGGATTTACACAGATGAGAGCAGAAGCAGATCCCTTTATGGTATTGTGGGTGAAGGAGGATAAAGAGCATATCTGTTGTTAGTAAAGACCATAGGCCAGAGCCTCGCCTGTTGTAAATTAGCATAGTTCCCATGGCTTTAAAGGAACTATAAGAATTTACAAGAGATGAGAATCTGGCTCCATATTCAGAATAACAAGAAATCAAAGACAGTTCAGAAGAGAAATAAACCATTTTAAAAAAATATTTTATTGCATAGACTTTTTCACACTGTATTATTGACTTTAATCTGTAGATATTTAATCTTTTGTTGTGTAACAGATGAGATGATGTATATTTGATACATTTTGAAAGGTCAGGCTCAAAGTCATGCTGTCTAAGAAGTCTTGTTGCTGTTTGTGCTTTTTGATGTTTGCACCATCATGCAGACTTGATAAGTAGATGAATGACCATGATAAATGTGCATAATGAGAAAGTGATAAGAATTCAGGTATCTGGCATGAGTTATGTCTCTGTCGTCCAGAAATAGGGATGCTCTCACTTTTTATCTTTAACTCTCTAATTTCTTAATTACAAAGAAAACATATTTTCCATCTGGCACATATGTATTGTAGGGTGACCAGATGTCCCAATTTTATAGGGACAGTCCCAATATTTGGGGCTTTGTCTTATGTAGGCACCTATTACCCCCCACCCTCTATCCCAATTTTTCACACTTGCTGTCTGGTCACCCCAATGTATTTGGCAAGCATGTTGTCCAACAAGAGGATATCCCAGCCAACAACCTTACTACTAATACTATTGTGATTATTTTGTTTTGTCTTAAAATGTTCCCCCTCCTTTCTGATCACCATTAATAGAAACACGTTTTATGAAGTTGTATTGTTCTCTGTGTGTTCTCCCCAAGATAGCAACACATAAAAGCTAATGTATTCCTGAACGTTTGCAGAGAGATTGATGTCACATCCTGCAAATACTTAAAAATTCATGCAAGTTTACTCACATGAGTAGTCCCTTTTAAGTGTATAGGACCATTCACGTGAGTAAAGCTATACAAGTGTGTTTGCAGAATCTATCTGACTGAGGTGAGATTTTTTCCTATTGATGGAAGTTTTGCCTAAAAAAGGATTGTAAGATCAGGCCCTTTAAAATCTACCTTTAAAAGACAAGCACTTGCGGAAGCACAGTTGTGGCTTTTTCACGTGATGGGCTAAATCCAGGGACATAACTCCATTGAAATCAAATGAGCAGCATTTGTTTATGCTAAGGGTGCACTGAACCCTATATGGTGCATTATGTGCTACAAATCTGAGTTTACTATTTGAAGGCTTGATTCTGCAAAGATGCACATGCGTTATCTTACACACTGTGAGTAGTCCCGCAATGAGCATGTGTGTCTTTGTAGCATCAGGAGGCTAATCCTGCTTCCAGCAACGTCAACAAAAAAAGCTCCCATTGACGTCAGTGGGAAGAATGATTTGTCCTACTATACTTCCTCAACGTAAATAGATTAAAAATGAGATTACTTCTTTAAATTAGGAAATTCTGTGTGCTAAAGGTTGTAAACCCAATGTTTTCCTCAACTGTGAAAAGAAAAATTAAAGTTGAAGTCTGTGTTAATTAGGTAATATTAAAATTTATGACTATAGTATTTCATTCTGATGTACTGCATTTTTCTTTTCTATGATGAAACTAATTATCTTTTGCCTGAATGTCATAAGTAGCTGAATTCTAATAGCCTGCATGCTGCTATATACAGTCATGTTTCCGTTCTGTGTTGCATCAAAAGGCAAAAAATATACAAAACATCAACAAACACTTCATGTGGAAATATAGGAGGGAAACATTTTGTGGCAATGTTTATTTAGATTTCTTTGGTCTCTTTTCAAACAAAGATTTGTTTACTAGAGGCATTACAATTTAGTGAGACAAATTAGGCTAAACTTTTTATCTCTGGTGGTTTGCACATGCACTGATTGAACTAGTATTTCTTCTAAAGATTGCATAGGAAGATAAATGAACAGGAGGAGCAATTAGAGTAAGGAAAAACTAAAGATTGGCTGACATGATTTAAGTTTACCGCTAAGGCAGTTTGTCATTTTGTCTCTATAATCTCTATCAGAATTGACTAAAACCGTAAACATAAATCATTATACTAATTTATTTCACCACACTGTGGTCTGGGAGAAGAAGATTTCATTTTTTCTACAGACTTTGGGGGATTCAAGCATTCACTTTGAACTTTTTTTTAATATATATGAAAAACCCAAACCAAAGAATTATTGATTAGTATTTCAGCATTCTCAAAATCTTATATTTTTTTTGGTGATGAGTCAAGAAATGTTCCTTTTACTATTGCTAAAGTAACTATTATATATTCAAAAAATGGCATGGATTTGATTTTTTTTAAATGACTATAGAAAGCTTACAGCATGACAGGATATAATACATCACTGTAAGTTAATTCCTCATACTACACCAGTTAATAAGCAGTCTTCTCTCGCAAGAGACATCAGAGAGAAGTCTCTGGAACTGTGTACTGCTTTTGTGGTAAAAAAAATCCTATAGAATATCTGAGGACGTCCTGCAATATAAATCTCCATGGGCTGTCACTAGATCCATGATATACTCTCACAACAATAGAACTCACTGTATAACTTCATTTAGAAACCATGCTAATGGCACCTTTTAGCATGCAGTTTTAATAAAAGCCACAGCAAGGTAAAGATTCCATTATACTGTGTGTGTAAGTGAAATAGTCCTTATTAGTTAGTTTTAGGGGGAGATTTTCAATGGCATAATTGGCAAGTAGGCTCCCAACTCCCATTGACTTGCACATTTGTAAGTACCCTCTTTGGATTCAATAGGAAAGTGGGATGCAGCTTCCTCCCTCTTAGCCAATAAGAAGGCTCTTTAGACCTAGAGTGACCAATGGTACAGCCTGACACAAAACTGGACCATGATTAGTTGACAGGCGCATGTAGCCGCTGACATCCATTCACAGAAACCTCCTGCACATGCTGCCCAGATGCCTACTATTCCATGAGTCTGGGTGGAGGGTGGTGGATGACAAGGGGAGGCGACTAAGCTGGACAGACTATGTCGTTTTAAGGCAGACCACTGGATTTGTTCAAACTCAGATTCATTTGGCTTCTGTAATTCCAATGGAGCTTCAGTTAGGAATCCTGAGTGGATAGATAGTTATGTTACACTGATTAAACTGAAGACCAGCCAGCTTCAGCTCAGAGCTCAGAATATACTTGGACCTAAAAATGATATGCAATCATCTGACTTAGATATAACATGCCTAATTCTGTTTTCATGTACACCATTGTAAATCTGGAATAATTCATTGAAATCAAGGGTATCACTTGGGTGGGAAATGAGTTCAAGTGAGAGCAGAATCAGCCCCACTACCTTGAATTTGCAGTTGCATCTGGATTACCAATTGTAATGCTAACCAGATGTGTGACTCATGGTGTACCTAAAACATGATAGACTTGATTTTTAATTCTGAATTTCCATACTTTTTTAGGATCAGTTCTTCTCCATTGCTTCCATGTTATTTTGTCCCAATTTATGTCTGGGAGCTGTATATGGTTTTATTCCTGTTTGCCCTCTGGGGGGAAAATACTTAACTATATTTAGGAATGGATCAACTGATTCCAGTAAGCTAAGAATCAACTCAAATCTTTGCCCTTGAACTGGAACAGACCCATGTATGAGGTCTGAAAAAGTTGTGGGGGCAGATTGCATCTCCTGTGGAATAGAGCTCAGCTGGTGCAGCGGGGGATGGGAGAGAGTAAAGTTGGTTTTACACCATTTTTGCATCGCCTGAATTATGCCTGAACGAGGGACTGTTATAGCCCTCATGTAAATTAGAGCAGCCCTGGAGGAGCTCTAAATTATGGTAAGGTCTGGCACATCTGCCTGTGGACACCCCAGGATCCCTTGTAGCACTCAGTGTTATGTGTACATACATCTCTTTCCGCGATCTGCCCCTACTCTGAGGGCTGTGAGGGGGGCAGCATAGAGCTGTTTATTTCAGTAGTACTCTGCTCCTTGCATTGAGGATATTCTCCCTTAGCCCACAGTGGCCTCTTTATGGCCTCTACAAACCATTAAAGTAGCATATGGGTGCAGAACATGCACCAGAGTCAACCCTGTTATCTTTATTTTCATTCACCCCTGGTCTTTCATCTGATATCCGTAATCTTGCAAGAAAGTCAATTCTCAGTAGTTTTCCAGCTCTATTTCTAGACCCAGGAGTTCAGAGAAGCTTTAATTAAGCAGTGGAACTTTTAGGGCATCTCTACATTGCATCTGAGAGCAAGTCTCTGAGCCAGGCTCCACAGACTTGTGCTAGCAGGGCTCACACTGGCGGTCTGAAAATAGATGTGTAGACAGTGCTTTGAAATTGCACCTCAGGCTGGGCTCAAGCTTGCCCCCAACCTTCAGGCTTGAGTCGCTGAGCCATAATGTCTACCCCATTATTTTTAGCACACTAGGACAAGTGCTAACACAAGTCTGTGTGCCTGGCCTCGAGGCCTGCTCCCAGATATAGCATAGATGTAGACCTATCTAGCCAAATCAACCTTGTGAACTCTTCACCTCAGCTATCATTGGTACCCATGGGCCAAATTAGGATTCTCTCTCTCTCTCTCTCTCTCTCTCTCTCTCTCTCTCTCTCTAAAAGACAGACTCTATTCCAAAGAGTTTACAATCTATTATTTTATGTTACTTGGTGCCAATACTTGTGCAGTTACACTCTTGTATTACATACTGCTTTATTTCAGCTTGATTTCTTGTAGCTTTCAACTGGACTTGTTTTTTGACTGCCTTCTGTGCTAAAAGCAACAGAGGGTCCTGTGGCACACGTTTGAATACCCTACTAATTGAAATACAGCGTGAAAATATTTTTTAGGCTGAGGATTGTCATTTCATTTGGAAGACGAAATAACTAAATTAACAAGAAAGTCCTAGTGCTTGTAAATGCTAATTACATGTAAAGCATATTTGAAATAATCCTAAATTCAAGATAAGCATTTGTAATGTAATTGCCTGAGATTAGTTCAGCCCCAGTGTAAAATGCAGCTTTAAAGAGAAAGCACTCCAGTGTTTTCTTTACAGTGAGCCAGGGAAATGCTGTGTTCTAAAAGGAAGCCAGAATATCCCTCCTAATTTATAGGATAAAAGTGAATGAAGAAAGGGGAGCAAAACCACCAAGTCATCTACTTCATTCCAAGTGGTTTACATCTTGAGGGAGAAATAGACCCTCCAAGTGAGTGTCTCAGCTCAGACTTTAGGGGGCAGTAGCCCACAACATGTCAGATAGGTCAGTAGCTATTTTAAAGAAAATGCCATTCCCAACCGTTCCTGATGGTATTAACAGCAGGGACTGTGGCCCTAGTCCTTGACCTGTATACTTCCAGTAATTGTGGTTTTGAAATCCACAGGACCAGAAAGCACCACATGTAGTAGCAGAACATTCATCTGATAAGCAGAAAAGTTGACTTGGGTGCCTTCAGACACTGAAAATAACCAGAGGGCATGAAGAGTTCAGGAGTAGGCCACAGGAAAAGCAAGTCAAGGCAGTGTGGTTGGTGGGTAGGGTGTATTACTCAGAAGGGCTTTACAAAGTTCATATAGTTTGGATAAAATTGAGATGAGAGGGTGCTTCTCCAGGCCAAGTTTTGAGGTTCACTCATCACTAATTTTCACCTGCAAAAATGCCATATTTTTCACAGATCTCTGGCATAAGCAGGATTTCTTGTTGTGTCATCAGAGTTGCAAACTTTTTTGCAGGGCTCAATTAATACAAACAATAATTATCACACTATTTGATGAAACACATATTAAACTTTTAAAACCGATTAATAAGGTTAACATAATCAATTAATATTTATAATTTAAATAATATGTTGATCTCTTAATTAGATTGGAAGACCTCTGGTGCAGATATTGTCTTTTTACTCTGTTTGAAGCACAATGAAACTCCAGTTCTGACTGGTGCATCTAGCTGCTAATGTAAATATAAATAATCACCAATAACAATGATAGTCTATAAATGAATAGAAAAATCAACAGAACCCCCTCTAAAGCTGCAGCAAGCTGTCCACCAGTGATTTTAATTCTAGGGAACAAGTCCTGTATGTTTGTGACCTCATTATTGTACTTATAAATCATGTTTATTATGGTAGTGCCTATGGATCAACCGAGAGTGGGGATCAGTTGTACTAGGTACTGTACAAACATAGAGTAGTAGATAGTCTCTGCCTCAAAAAGTTTACAATCTAAATAGACAGGGCAGACACAGGGTGCGGGTATTACTTAGCAATGAACAGCAAACAATGCCATGGCAGCAAACAGCATGTTAGTACCATGATTTTTTTGGTGTGGAGTGGGTTTAGTTTGGAGTGGATAAGCCAAATGAGAAAAAAAGTCAAGGGAGAGGGGACAGTGAAGGAAAGGGGGTGATGGGGCCAGGGCAGGGGAGAGGAGGGCCAGGTGTGGAGTGAAACTGAGGTGAAGCGACTGTCAGGGAGGATGGGGGGGAGAGGGTTGGACCAAAGAGCCAATTGACACAAGGAGCGAAAGTCCAGTCAAAACTGTAGAAAGTTCTCTGAATGTCCGAAGGTCGCTGCTTCTGCAGATGCTCCTACAGGCTGGAGTCTCTGGCTGGTTCCTCCCGGCAGTTTTTCCCTTTATGTTAAGCTAATTAGTCCATGATGTTGTCACCTCTTTACATCAGCTGATGATCTGGCCACCAACTGTAAAATTGAAGAGACGAATGGAAGAAGGCCAATGGATTTGTCAGTGAAAGGAAAACACAACAGAAAGGGAAAGAAAAACAAACCAGGGAAGAAGGAAGAAACAAAGTAAATTAATATAGAGAAAAAAGGGAGACAACAAAACCAAGGCCAAAAGTTGCTGTGGAGGTTTGAGTTTAATTATTTTGTGCTGTTATTGGACATGTAACTCAGTTAATAAGACATCCATTTTAAAATTATATGCCACAGCCACACATAAGAGATTTTCTGAATTTCAAGAAAGGAATGATGCCAGTTTGCCAAATATTTTGACAGTGGTCAGCCTGAAGGGAGACAGTCTGTCATCAGGAGGTTAGCAGTCAGCTAGCCAATCACCCAGCAAGGCATCCAGAGCACAGACTGTAAAAGGTTAGAACAAAGAATCACTTCTTTGCTGCACATGTGTGGTTTTGGATATTAAATATTGTGGTCACTTTATATATAAGTAACTGCAATATTTTATTATATAGACACACAGTGGATAAATAATTCTACAGGTAAAATAACTTGTGTTGTCCAAGTAGCTAACTATTTTGCTTTATTATTAGCTCTAGCTTTTTTGGTTTGGGGCCTTTTCTGAATTATTTTGATTTGTTTCAGAAGTGTGCACTGCGTGCCTGTTGTTTGCTGTGGTGGTATTCTCTTTCTCTCCTCAAAGGACATTGTGGGCCTGATTCTGATCTCTCTGTTGTAACTCCACAGAAGTCAATGGAGTTAGATTGGTTTCACTTCAGAATATTAAGAGGAGAACACTTTGGGTCCCTACTGATGAAGGGAATCTACCCTAAAACCTACAATAGTCCACCCCTCCCTTTTCTATTGTTGTAATTGTGTTGGTCCCAGGATTCTAGAGAGATGAGGTGGGTGAGGTAATATCTTTTATTGGACCAACTCCTGTTGGTGAAAGACTAATCTGGCCTCTCCCTTTTGTAGGCAAGCTAATTAAGAAGGTAGCAAAATATAGTCTCAAAGACCACTAGTGTTCTGGATTCCTTTTAGCCAGGCTTCAGGCCAGGGACTGGTATATAGAGAGCATGTGTTGCTCTGGTGAATGTCTCCTTGTTTATGGAGACGAAGAAAAGTACATTCACAACCTTTTCTGCAGTATTTGATACTTTTGATCACCATCTCTAAGAAGCTGCAGTGATGAATGGAAATGCCTTCAAATGACTCATGTCCTTCCTCTCAGACTGAACCCAGAGTGTTATTACTGGCAATTGTTCCTCCACCTCCAAATGCTCACCTGCAGAATTCCACAAGGCTCAATCCTCTTCCACACATTATTCAAGTGGTTAGGAGACTTACAGCGACACCATGGCCTGAAGTACCTGTAAGATGCAGCCTCCCACCTCTACATTTCCTTCACATCAAATGTAAACAACACCATCTGTATCCAAGCTTTCTCCATGCTTGGCCAAAACCAGCATCTGGCTCAAGCTGAAGCCAGGCAAGGCTGTGGCAATCCTGGAAGGAAGCAGAAAAAGCTTTATTTAGATTTGACTTCTCCTGCAACATCCCTCATTATTTGGGGCTTTCACCTGCAGATTGCTAAATCAGCCTAGAGCCTTGGGTCCTTTTGGACTCCTCAATGTTATTGGATGCCCAAATAGTCATGGAAGCAAAAATATCCAGCACAGACCTGGCCAGAGTGATCCATGCATTTAAGACCTCCAGTTTAATTATTACAACTTGTATCTAGGAATGAAGCCATCCGTCTGACAAAAATTCCAACTGTTACATAGCACAGCAATCCATTTGCTTAGCAGTGCAGGTCACGGTGAACACATTACCTCCAAGCTCTGCCTTCTGTACTGCCTGCCAGTCACTGAATACAGAGTCAAAGTCTCTATCCTGATATTCCAATCCCTTCATTCAACTGGCTTTAGAGGAGGCTCATGAGTGCGGAAAACAGAATTTGTACGGGAGTTGGACTTAGACTGTGGAACTCACTCCCGCAAAAGAAAAGACTGACAAAGGTAAACTCTTTCAAAACTAACTGCAAAATTCAGTTCTTTGAATCATATTTTCTTCAATAATTTTTTTCACAAACCAAAACATATAATATAATCAAGCTATTTCTCCTATGGGCTGCGAAAGAAAAAGAGTGTTATTGTCATTTTGCCAGTTGGAGAGCACGCCTACATTCACATGACTCTGCCTGCTGCTGTGGATCACAGCTTTCTTATCTGTGGACTGCCCGGCCTGTTGCTTTGATACCTTTTAATTTACTATACTGTCACTACTAGCCATAGATTTTCCTCTGGATGTTTTAGACACAAATTATAAGGAATTCCAACAGATTCTCTTAATTTCATTTTGACGGGTATTATTTATTTATTTTAATGTCTTTACTTGCCCATCAATGTGGCAACAAGGAAGATGACATATATATAAAAAGCAAGCAAAACATTAAATTATAATGACCATAATACAGTTCTCAAACAGCTTCCCTCCCCTATACCAAAGTCTGTTCCTTTGTCCAATAGTGCAAATTTAAATCTAAAATCCATCATCCTTACCATTAAATATGTATATTACCCAGGGGCCCTTATTTGGACTGGTGCCCTATTGTGCTAGTTGCTGTACAAACACATAGGAAAACACAGTCCCAGTCCTGGAGAGTTTAAGACAAGTAACATACAAAGGATAGAAGGAATCATTTTACATTACTTAACATCCAACACATTATGGAAGGGTATTTACTAAAGAATATTCCATCCAAAACTCTTAGAAAATCCTCCACCTGCCCCAGGATTTGTTTTGAGTTTCCTTCCAAAGTGCCTCATTTTGCACACACAAAATTTCCCAGGAAAAGTCTTCCTAAAGTTCCCTTTTGAATGCATGTAGAAATGCAGAGATCATGATACTTACCATTTCTTGTCATGGTACTATGCTTCCCATGTGCCTAGTAAATATCAATAATCTCAATGCTCCCAACTGCCTCCCAAAAACTAACATCAGTTCTACTGCTGGGTTAAAGGTGGACATAATGCAGACAATTGTGGTTCCACCACTGGGATACAGATCCATTAAGACAATGCAAGGTAAAGTAAGTTCATCTTCATTTCAATTGTATGCACAACTCACAGCTGTCAGTGTGATCGAGTAGGGTTCCATATTTTCCATGCAAGAAGTACCCATGCAGCAGATTGTGTATCCCAAACTGTGTAGCACACATCACACCAGGCCAGTCCAAATCAGTAGCAGCTCTCCAGAAAAGTTTTCTTCACTGCACTGATTAATCTGGCATCCATAGCAGTGGGATGAAGGACATTTTCAAAAGTTTCCCTCATTAATAAGTATATGTACAAGTAAGGTTGCAGTCGCAGTGCTTCCCCTGATATTTGCTGCTAATGTACATGACACTGCCACTCTGCTATTTCAGTCATGAGCTTCTTCTGGAGCAACTGCAAATTGTGTTCTATGGTGCTCACTGTGTGCTACTGTTTTATAACATAAGCCTATATTCACTTTTTTATCGAAGAGCTTTCCCATCCTTATCTTCCCTTCTGCCTCTCCCCCCCCCCCCACCCCCACCTCCCTACACACACCCACAAATTAGATTAAATGTCTTTTTATGGTAGACTTTTTTTAATTATGGTTTTCCTATTTATTATATTTCTTGAGGTTCTAACTTTATTCTCCACCCATTTTAATTAAGATCTCCATAGGTCTATGTGCTGCCTTGTGAATTATTTGATTTGTGACTGTTTGATTTTGTAAGCACTGACTTGTCTAATAAGTTATAACCTCATCCTGCACCCCCATGTTCTTTATATATATCAAGCAGGACCTCTGTCCACATCACCTCATGTTTCCAATCTGGCCACAGATTTCCGACACTTAACAAAAACCACATTGAGCCTATATTTATTGGTGTTTCCATGTGGGGACAAAACAAAAGCACCGCATGAAAAGGATCAAAGGTGTCATTAAAACTGGCTGCCCCAAAGATAGCACAAGGCTGGGTTTATTCCCTTTTACTTCTTTTTTTTCCATGAAGGCTTCTATGAGGTACAATGATGTACAAGTATATTTTATTCAAATACATCTTTCAAAAGGGGAGAAAAGGTGTGACAGACAAAATGTGCAATCGCTAACAAGAGCTCACATAACTTTCAAAATGCGACGCGGCAGGCATCTCTTCACGCTCTGGGCAAATGGCACACGGTACCGTGAGACATTAGGTTTTTAAAAGTGAAGTTAAACTGATAAATTAGACCTCATTTATTGAACAGCAGTTACAGCCAATTGCCCAGGGAGTCGTTTGACACCTTTGAAGACCCTGCTAACTTAATTGGCGATAGTTTTGGGGCTGAAGGAAACATTTAAGCCTGTAGCAGCAGGATACCATGCAGCATGAAAATGGAGAAGACAAGCATTCTCACTGACAAGGGGAGTCATATATAGATTTTTGTGTCCATTGTTTTCCCTTATTTGTGTGTGTGCTTTACTCAGTCAATCAAATATAATTGACACCACTGGGTTCTGTTGTTTTGTGGATGACAGGAGCTAATGCAAGGGAAAAAAGCTGGAAGTAAACTTCCCCCTGAAAGGCTGTGAAAAGGTTTTTCCACCGGGCTTGTGACATTTTTTGCTCAATTCTATTAATTGATGTAGTGACAAGGCAGTTGGAAAGATGATGGATACTGATCACTACACCCTTTTTCTAAGGTTGGGGTGATATCTTGGCATTAACATAAACTCTGTTTTTGTGCAAGTAGGGAAATGCAACCAGTAAATACAGAAGATACAGGATGGCTTAAGCAGCAGCAGAGAGTCCATGTGTGATACAGAAGTACACTGCTGGATATTAATATGGGAATAGTGGGGGATGCCTTTGGAGCTTAGACTTTTACATATAACAACTGGTCCCCAAGTTTGACTCTTACATTGCTCCGTTTTTTCCATTGTCCATATGCTTTTCATGTTTGGGAGATTTATACTAACACTAAGAACACTGCTGAGGAATCCCAACATTCCCAAGATCTGAGGCCTGTTGTCCTCATAGATCACCACCGATCAGCTTCTCTATCCCCTCATCTAAGAAACCAAAACTTCCCATTATTGCACCCATTTTTGTCTCTTTTCCCTAAACTGCACTAACACTTGTCTATTCTTTTTAATTTCTCTCCCTCCTTCTGATGTTATTTACTCTATAACTTTGCGGTTTAACTCCTCAGAATACCTTGGTATGCACTTTGTATTATGATACCAAGCCAAATAAAGTTGTACTGTTCTTTGGTAAGGTATTCTCCATTATATTGGCATATCTCAGTGTAATGTAGGTTCATTTCCATGCAATCTTAGAGGTACCTTGACTGATGTCAAGGAGCTTTTCCTAAAGTCTTCATCTCTGGAGTCACACAATGTGTAAAATGCAATAATCTCGGAGTTAGTTCCTCTGAACAATGTCAGGACCCTGCTTTGGCAATAAACATTAGCAGGGGGTTAAGAAGGGAGCCCACCAGGGACCAGGCTTTTTAAAGAGATATCCTAAGGAGTTTACACAAAAATGTAAGTGCAGTTGCCCACTAATGTTAGTGATCACAGCTATTATGACAGCACACACAAATTCGGTTAATTTGTGCATGCAGTCATGGTATCTGTGCTCAGTAATGATGGCATGCAATTGCACTTACATTGCACTTACATTACTTACAGCGCAGATCTCCTTGTTAAAACAAAATTGACCTTTAGTGTTCCACCTCCCTCCGCTCACTCCTGCTGCACTGTTTCTTTGAGAGCTAAGAAGCAGCGGTGATAAAGTGAACTGGCCCAGGGATCCTTGTTGGAAACTTGTTTGAACACGCTTTTCAACCTTAGCTCTTCCTGAAGAGAGGTTGCCTTCTTAAAGGGCTACAACTCTCTGAATAAATCCTCCGACTAAATTGTCTAAGCTAACAGAAATATTGAAAATTTCCTTCTCAGTCCCTCTACACAATTCCCTACTGCTTATCACCAGGTGCCTTATAGTATCATCCCACCTTACCAGCCCTAGTCTAATTTCCTGGCTCCTGGTTTTCTGTCATTGGTCTTGAAGTAATCATTGGCTGCTGCAATCCTGACACACATCACCATACTTCCGGCTACTTAGGCTCATTCACTGATAAAAACAGGAAAACACATAGCAGACTAAAAGCATGTTGTTACTCATCCTGACCAAGTCATCACCATTGACATGAGAGGTTCAAGTAGTTTGGTTTCTTACTGGAACCAAGCAGACTTTATGCCCCAGTTATAATTTTGCGAGCAATATGGTTAAAGCAGACAACAGACCAGTGAGCTGCTCCATCATAAGCAGCAAAGCACAAAAGAAATCAACAGCAGAATAGGCCAAAAATAATCCCTTGTAAAAGAGCCGCACTATAGCAACTTAGCAAAGATTAAACACTATAATGAACATATATATAATAAACTAAAATTTAGCCTACAGTCCCTCAATAAAACTCTAAATAAAATTCTAAGTCTCTATCATCCTGGATGCATCAATCAGGCCCTCCTACCAAGCAGAAGCCTTTCATTGTAAAACGTTTAGCTTATAGTATAAGCTTATTTAGAGGAGTATAACATTAATGGTGATGAATCTATTGCATGCATGTAATCTTCTTGGGTGAGTAAGTCTTTGGGATCTACAGGTGCAATTCTACTGCTCCTGCAGTTAAACAGGAACTCAAATAGCAGAGGACCGAATTCTTGGGTCCTTGAAAAAGCTAAATTCCCATTGATGTGAATGGCAGGTTTTTTCAATTGAGGACTACAGAATTTGGTCCCTTGTATTTTCATAAATCCCCAGGAAAAGATCACCATTGAATAATTACTTGGAGCAACAGGAAAAGAGTGGAATTTTCCTGGCTGACTGTGTTTAGGCTCCCCAAATCCTTTGACCAATAGATTGTTTGGAGAAAGACTTATTTTGCAAATGGCTAGTCCTGGTGCATGATGTATAATGTTTGGGAACAGTGGAGTGCATACAATAAAGACATGCTTAGAAAAAAAGACTGAAACATTTGTAAATGATGCATTAGATACTCAGAAGCAGATCCTAATAGGCACAGAGGGGATTATGTTAATGTGCCACTACTTACTAGAGGATTTCAGTAATTCAGTCCTAGATGGTAAATCCTTGCCTTTTCAGCATATTAGTACTTTGTTAGATATCCATAAAAGTGCAACTTTCTTAAAACACATAGCAAATCATCATGAAGTTGTAACTCAGTACCTGTCAGATAAATGACCAAGTTGATTCATTCAGTTAATGCTGATGAAATTGTGTAATAATATTTAGCAATTTTTATCTGGAATCTGATTCAAAGCCCATTGAACTCAATGAAAATCTTATCAGTGACTTCAGTGAGCTTAGGCCCCAGTAGACCTCAAAAGGAGAGTACATATCATTATCTCAATTATTTAGACAGAGAAATTAAGGCACACAGGGCTAGATTCATAAAAGGACTCAAGCACCTAATTGCCTCTTTAGGCATGTGAATCTCAGAATCATGTCCCACTGGGACTCAAAAAACACCTGCTCAGCTGCTGCTGAATACTGTAGGCTCCTAAATTCACTCGACACCTACATTTTTGCAGTAAAAATTCTCTAGGTGCTTATGCTTGTGCATGCACACTGCTGCCTCATGCCAGGCACCCAGATACTTTTGGCCCTGATTCCATAATCAGAACTGCCAGGGCAAGCACCTGGTCTCATGTGGAGACATTAAACTTAACGGGCTGCCCATGGGCACAAGTGTTTGCCTGTGTGGATCCAGTTGCAGGATTGGGATCTTATTTGATAAATAATGCAAAAATACAAAAAGTTCAGTGTTTATTTACAGGTGGGCATGTCCCATTTTCTTCAACTTTCATGACACTTTTTGTTTGTTTTTTAAATTACTTTAAAAATAGAGGGCATTCAACCTGAGGTGGGTATTTAAATAATGTTCTATAAACGTTAAAGGGTCAAGAAATGTGAAATAAAGTTAAAGACATCCTTAATTTAGCTGTCTTGTGCCTTTTTGTTTTTCACTAAGGTTATTTAATCACTCTGTGTGTGTGTGTGTGTGTGTGTGTGTGTGTGTGTGCGTGCACGCGCATTGCACAGGAAGGGCCAGATTTTCAACTGATATAAGACACCATTGTTCACTGAAAGTCCATGCACCCACAATCTGGCTTGAATGGTGCAGCAAGAATTCTAAGTCTACAAAGCTATGCAGTTCTTCAACTTCCTGTGTTGCTTGAGATGGTGAGAGGTAGCAATGCAGAGGATCTCAGTTTCAGCGTGTGTTCATAGGTGAATGAAATGTGGACCAACATATGTGGAAAATGTGGTCCGTGAGGCATACTGGCTCTAGAAGCAGCTGGCTTCATGTAATAGACATGATGTTTACATGATCCACTACAGCTCTTGACACTTACTCTTCACAAATCAAGTTTGATTGTGATTACATGTTAGAGTGATGCTGACAGCATACTCCAAGTCCTCCTGGGGCTTGTGTTTTTACTTTTCACGGTAATAGATGAAAAACGAGCATGGCAAGCTGTACGTTTTGTGTTGTTATCCAAAGTTAGTTTTCTTTTTTTATTTATTGTCATGCAATTGCTTCTTTAACCCACACTATTGATCTGGAGAAGGGTGGCTCAGTGCCAAGCCTCAGTTGCCTGGTCCTGAGGGAAAAAAATAAACAGTCCCAGCAAAAGGGGAAAAAATAGCCCTGAAGATTGACTAGCTTGCTGGGGGCCCTAGTGGATTCCTTCTTACACCAGAGCATCATTTAAGTCTATGTTCTTCCATCTACCTTGTTTGCAGTAAATAGCTGCCCATTATGTCAGGTCAGGCAAGCGCTGTGGCGTCACAGCTCAGTAGCCGTGATCAGCTTGCCAAGCGTGGAGGGCAGGGTCTCTAGAGAGTAGATGCATGTGTCAAGTTCTTGAGCTGTCAAGGTTCTAAGCGACAGTTTATCTTGAGGGTTTAAAACATCCTTGCAAAGTTTCCCCTTCCTCCCCTCCCCCTTTCTCTTGTTGACATTCTGCTTGAAACAAGACAGATGCTGAAGCAGTTTTCTTTAAGTTTGCTCTAATTCCACAAGGTACAATACACCAAATACAGTTCTGTCCATCTTTTAAAGGGCTGAGATCAGGAGCAAGACACATTATTCTTTCTTCGTTTACACTAACACAAATATTTTCAGATGAGTTTGACGCTGTCACTCTACTATCCTGATGTTTGTTGCCCTCAATAAACAAGCCACATTAGAGTTCTTAAGGCAAACAAAGAATTGCATCCAGGGTAACATTTTTCATGCCATTGCCACATTTAATTGAACATTTTATGGCACTCTAATGCAATGTCAGGTTCTTAACATGACATGTATTCTTCTTTTACATCATTGCAGTCCAAGAACATAATAGGATTGTCCATGGATTTGTTTGCATGAAAAATAAGATTTATTCTATGAGTAGAACTGAATCATTTATGAGACCCTTATCTCACAATGCCAGTGTTATAAGCCGTAATAGTCTTTGTAGACTGATGCTGTTTACTGTAAAAATCCCAGGGAAGTATGACTTTATTCTAGCTATTACGTTCAATAGATTAAATAAATTATTTTTCACTTCTTTATAGAAAAACACAAGATATTTCCATATTTTCTTTTGTAGTTTGTCAGCCTCAGATAGAGGATGAGGAAGAACATTTTTAAATGGTTAGGACCGAACTTTGCCTTTCAATATGTGCACTGGCCTCCAACTCCTATAAAGGGTGTTTGCATACCTGCCCCCATCAGTTATACCTGCACAAAAAGGCATGAGGAAGACATGCCCCTTCTAGGTATTTTCCTCCCTGGCAATGTATGCCCTCTGCTGCAAACTCTGCCTGCTCTAGGGCTGGGGAGATAGGACTAAAGAGCCTCCTCTTGTTGTTTCAGAGTAGCAGCCGTGTTAGTCTGTATCCGCAAAAAGAAGAACAGGAGGACTTGTGGCACCTTAGAGACTAACAAATTTATTAGAGCATAAGCTTTCGTGGACTATAGCCCACTTCTTCGGATGCATATAGAATGGAACATATATTGAGGAGATATATATACACACATACAGAGAGCATAAACAGGTGGGAGTTGTCTTACCACCTCTGAGAGGCCAATTAATTAAGAGAAAAAAACTTTTGAAGTGATAATCAAGCTAGCCCAGCACAGACAGACAGTTAGATAACAAGTGTGAGAATACTTACAAGGGGAGATAGATTTCAATGTTTGTAATGGCCCAACCATTCCCAGTCCTTATTTAAACCGGAGTTGATTGTGTCTAGTTTGCATATCAATTCTAGCTCAGCAGTTTCTCGTTGGAGTCTGTTTTTGAAGTTTTTCTGTTGTAATATAGCCACCCGCAGGTCTGTCACTGAATGACCAGACAGGTTAAAGTGTTCTCCCACTGGTTTTTGAGTATTTTGATTCCTGATGTCAGATTTGTGTCCATTAATTCTTTTGCGTAGAGACTGTCCGGTTTGGCCAATGTACATGGCAGAGGGGCATTGCTGGCACATGATGGCATATATCACATTGGTAGATGTGCAGGTGAACGAGCCCCTGATGGTATGGCTGATGTGATTAGGTCCTATGATGATGTCACTGGAATAGATATGTGGACAGAGTTGACATCGGGGTTTGTTACAAGGATAGGTTCCCTAACATCAGGCTTGTCTGGTTATGTAGACTCTCTCCTCAGACCCTACGCTACCAGCACTCCCAGCTATCTTCGAGACACCACTGACTTCCTGAGGAAACTACAATCCATCGGTGATCTTCCAGAAAACACCATCCTGGCCACTATGGACGTAGAAGCCCTCTACACCAATATTCCACACAAAGATGGACTACAAGCTATCAGGAACAGTATCCCTGATAATATCACAGCTAACCTGGTGGCTGAACTTTGTGATTTTGTCCTCACCCACAACTATTTCACATTTGGGGACAATATATACCTTCAAGTCAGCGGCACTGCTATGGGTACCCGCATGGCCCCACAATATGCCAACATTTTTATGGCTGACTTAGAACAACGCTTCCTTAGCTCTCGTCCCCTAACGCCCCTACTCTACTTGCGCTACATTGATGACATCTTCATCATCTGGACCCATGGAAAAGAAGCCCTTGAGGAATTTCACCATGATTTCAATAATTTCCATCCCACCATCAACCTCAGCCTAGATCAATCCACACAAGCGGTCCATTTCCTGGACACTACTGTGCTAATAAGCGATGGTCACATAAATACCACCCTATACCGGAAACCTACTGACCGCTACACTTACCTACATGCCTCCAGCTTCCATCCAGGACACACCACACGATCCATTGTCTACAGCCAAGCTCTAAGATATAACCGCATTTGCTCCAATCCCTTGGATAGAGACAAGCACCTACAAGATCTCTATCAAGCATTCTTAAAACTACAATACCCACCTGCTGAAGTGAAAAAACAGATTGACAGAGCCAGACGAGTACCCAGAAGTCACCTCCTACAAGACAGGCCCAACAAAGAAAATAACAGAACACCACTAGCTGTCACCTTCAGCCCCCAACTAAAACCTCTCCAGCGCATCATCAGAGATCTACAACCTATCCTGAAAGATGATCCTTTACTCTCACAGATCTTGGGAGACAGACCTGTCCTCGCTTACAGACAACCCCCCAACCTAAAGCAAATACTCACCAGCAACCACACATCACTGAACAAAACCACTAACCCAGGAACCTATCCTTGTAACAAACCCCGATGTCAACTCTGTCCACATATCTATTCCAGTGACATCATCATAGGACCTAATCACATCAGCCATACCATCAGGGGCTCGTTCACCTGCACATCTACCAATGTGATATATGCCATCATGTGCCAGCAATGCCCCTCTGCCATGTACATTGGCCAAACCGGACAGTCTCTACGCAAAAGAATTAATGGACACAAATCTGACATCAGGAATCAAAATACTCAAAAACCAGTGGGAGAACACTTTAACCTGTCTGGTCATTCAGTGACAGACCTGCGGGTGGCTATATTACAACAGAAAAACTTCAAAAACAGACTCCAACGAGAAACTGCTGAGCTAGAATTGATATGCAAACTAGACACAATCAACTCCGGTTTAAATAAGGACTGGGAATGGTTGGGCCATTACAAACATTGAAATCTATCTCCCCTTGTAAGTATTCTCACACTTGTTATCTAACTGTCTGTCTGTGCTGGGCTAGCTTGATTATCACTTCAAAAGTTTTTTTCTCTTAATTAATTGGCCTCTCAGAGGTGGTAAGACAACTCCCACCTGTTTATGCTCTCTGTATGTGTGTATATATATCTCCTCAATATATGTTCCATTCTATATGCATCCGAAGAAGTGGGCTATAGTCCACGAAAGCTTATGCTCTAATAAATTTGTTAGTCTCTAAGGTGCCACAAGTCCTCCTGTTCTTCTTTTTGCGGATACAGACTAACACGGCTGCTACTCTGAAACCTTTCATTATGCAAGGCACTGCATTTAGCCGTATGGAGTGGAAATCCATCAACCTCATGAAAAAACTCGTACAGATACAGACAGACATCATCTTCCTTTCCAAATGCAAGCAGATGGACATCATACCAAAAGGACTAAAGGTAAAAAATCCATTACAATCTACATATCACACAGACTATGCTGAGAGACTGTGTCACACACTCTCAAAGAAACTGCGAAATCACCTGATCAGCATCCTATACAGCAAACAGGGAAAGATTAAGAATGAGCTCTCAGAACTGGATACTCTCATAAGAAACCAACCTTCCACACAAACTTCCTCATGGATAGACTTTACAAAAACTAGACAAGCCATTTACAAGACAAACTTTGCCTCTCTACAAAGGAAAAAGGACACTAAACTATCTAAACTGCTACATGCCACAAGCAGCCACAACAGTAGTTCCCTTAACCCACCCAGCAATATTGTTAATCTTTCCAGCTATACTCTTAGCCCAGCAGAAGAGTCTGTCCTATCTCGGGGCCTCTCCTTTTGTCCCTCCAGACCCATGAATATGATACAGTTCTGCGGTGACCTAGAATCCTACTTTCGACGTCTCCGACTCAAAGAATATTTCCAACATACCTCTGAACAGCATACTAACCCACAGAATCCTCCCTACCAGCACTACAAAAAAAAGGATTCTGCGTGGACTCCTCCGGACGGTCGAAACAACAGACTGGATTTCTACATAGAGTGCTTCCGTCGACGTGCAAAGGCTGAAATTGTGGAAAAGCAACATCACTTGCCACATAACCTCAGCCATGCAGAACACAACGCCATCTACAGCCTCAGAAACAACCCTGACATCATAATCAAAAAGGCTGACAAAGGAGGTGCTGTCGTCATCATGAATAAATTGGAATATGACCAGGAGGCTGCTAGACAGCTCTCTAACACCACATTCTACAGGCCATTATCCTCTGATCCCACTGAGGATTACCTAAAGAAACTACACCATCTGCTAAAAAAACTCCCTGACAAAGCACAGGAACAAATCTGTACAGACACATGCCTAGAACCCCGACCAGGGGTATTCTATTTGCTACCCAAGATCCATAAACCTGGATATCCTGGACGCCCCATCATCTCAGGCATTGGCACCCTAACATCAGGCTTGTCTGGTTATGTAGACTCTCTCCTCAGACCCTACGCTACCAGCACTCCCAGCTATCTTCGAGACACCACTGACTTCCTGAGGAAACTACAATCCATCGGTGATCTTCCAGAAAACACCATCCTGGCCACTATGGACGTAGAAGCCCTCTACACCAATATTCCACACAAAGATGGACTACAAGCTATCAGGAACAGTATCCCTGATAATATCACAGCTAACCTGGTGGCTGAACTTTGTGATTTTGTCCTCACCCACAACTATTTCACATTTGGGGACAATATATACCTTCAAGTCAGCGGCACTGCTATGGGTACCCGCATGGCCCCACAATATGCCAACATTTTTATGGCTGACTTAGAACAACGCTTCCTTAGCTCTCGTCCCCTAACGCCCCTACTCTACTTGCGCTACATTGATGACATCTTCATCATCTGGACCCATGGAAAAGAAGCCCTTGAGGAATTTCACCATGATTTCAATAATTTCCATCCCACCATCAACCTCAGCCTAGATCAATCCACACAAGCGGTCCATTTCCTGGACACTACTGTGCTAATAAGCGATGGTCACATAAATACCACCCTATACCGGAAACCTACTGACCGCTACACTTACCTACATGCCTCCAGCTTCCATCCAGGACACACCACACGATCCATTGTCTACAGCCAAGCTCTAAGATATAACCGCATTTGCTCCAATCCCTTGGATAGAGACAAGCACCTACAAGATCTCTATCAAGCATTCTTAAAACTACAATACCCACCTGCTGAAGTGAAAAAACAGATTGACAGAGCCAGACGAGTACCCAGAAGTCACCTCCTACAAGACAGGCCCAACAAAGAAAATAACAGAACACCACTAGCTGTCACCTTCAGCCCCCAACTAAAACCTCTCCAGCGCATCATCAGAGATCTACAACCTATCCTGAAAGATGATCCTTTACTCTCACAGATCTTGGGAGACAGACCTGTCCTCGCTTACAGACAACCCCCCAACCTAAAGCAAATACTCACCAGCAACCACACATCACTGAACAAAACCACTAACCCAGGAACCTATCCTTGTAACAAACCCCGATGTCAACTCTGTCCACATATCTATTCCAGTGACATCATCATAGGACCTAATCACATCAGCCATACCATCAGGGGCTCGTTCACCTGCACATCTACCAATGTGATATATGCCATCATGTGCCAGCAATGCCCCTCTGCCATGTACATTGGCCAAACCGGACAGTCTCTACGCAAAAGAATTAATGGACACAAATCTGACATCAGGAATCAAAATACTCAAAAACCAGTGGGAGAACACTTTAACCTGTCTGGTCATTCAGTGACAGACCTGCGGGTGGCTATATTACAACAGAAAAACTTCAAAAACAGACTCCAACGAGAAACTGCTGAGCTAGAATTGATATGCAAACTAGACACAATCAACTCCGGTTTAAATAAGGACTGGGAATGGTTGGGCCATTACAAACATTGAAATCTATCTCCCCTTGTAAGTATTCTCACACTTGTTATCTAACTGTCTGTCTGTGCTGGGCTAGCTTGATTATCACTTCAAAAGTTTTTTTCTCTTAATTAATTGGCCTCTCAGAGGTGGTAAGACAACTCCCACCTGTTTATGCTCTCTGTATGTGTGTATATATATCTCCTCAATATATGTTCCATTCTATATGCATCCGAAGAAGTGGGCTATAGTCCACGAAAGCTTATGCTCTAATAAATTTGTTAGTCTCTAAGGTGCCACAAGTCCTCCTGTTCTTCCTCTTGTTGTTGTTCATCTCCACAGGACCAAAAAGATGAAATGGATGAAGGGAGAAGAGAAGGAAAGAAAAGTCAGTTATTGAACAATATAGAAAAGTGATACTGAGAGGAAACAGGTTGAACAGGACAGAGGAAAAGATGAGATACATAGTAAAAGAAAGGGGAAAAAAGTAGGTGAAAGATGCAAAATGGGAAGGGGAAGTGGATCAATGCACAAGAGACAACGGACATTTTTAAAAGCTTATAGTTAATAGAAAGGGTCTGTGTAAAATGATAAAAATAAATTACTTTTTTAAAAAAGAGATGATAATGTGCTGTGGGGATGGGATGAAATTTGCCTGGGACTAGCCCTCCTGGGCTATCCTGCCTCACTCCTAATTTTGCCTTTTTTATGTTGAAAACAATTCTCCCTCTAGTATCCTCAACTCCCACTTTTTAATATAATCCCATTTACGCACAGAACTAACCCTTCAGAGAGACCACAGACAAAATGGATCATCCTCACCCTTTCTCCCATCAAAATACCCTTTGACCTAGATGAGTTTATCTGTGAGCCAAGGAGACTATGAATTCTAGACTCACCTCTTCTACTGATTGGTATTAATACCACCTATGCCCTTCATAGCCCTTACTTTTAAGCACATGTCATACCCTGCTGTGAGGTTACCCTTGGTCACGCCTGCAGAGATAGGAAGAGAATCAATGGGTGAAATCCTGGCCCAACTGAAATCAATGGCAAAATCTCCATTGGCTTTACTGGGGCCAGGATTTTACCTGAGATCTCTAGCACAGCAGATCCAAGTGTCATCCACTTAGCCAACCTACCTTTTAGAAAGAATCTGCTGAATCTATGTTTGGCTATGATGTCTGTAAAATGGGGCAACTGTTGCATATGTAACCCACTGTTTAGTAGAAGATAACAGCCTACTCCTGCTGCCTGCTAATGTAGTTACTCTTTTAGCTGACATGGTAGAGGTCTGTGATGTGTATATCAACATGGCAGACTCTAAGCCTGAGAGCTTTTATCCCTGCCAATGTTGCAATGACATAATTCCCTTGAAAGATGGGCACAGAAGATCCCTCTTCTGTTTGTGTGAAGAATCATAGAAATATAGGACTGGAAGGGGCCTCAGTAGATCATCTAGTCCATTTCCCTGCACTGAGGCAGGACTAAGTATCATCTAGACCATCCCTGACAGGTGTTTGTCTAACCTGTTCTTTAAAACCTCCAATCTGGAGATTCCACAATCTCCCTAGGTAATTTGTTCCAGTGCTTAACTACCTTACAACTAGGAATTTTTTTCTAATGTCCAGCCTAAATGCCCCTTTCTACAATTTAAGACCATTAGTTCTTGAATTGTTATCAGAAGATAGAGAACTATTTATCATCCTCCTCTTTATAACAACCTTTTACATACGTGAAGACTTATCATGTCCTTCCTCAGACTCTCTTCTCCAGACTAAACCAATTATTTCAGTCTTCCTCATAAATCATGTTTTCTACACCTTTAATAATTTTTGTTTCTCTCCTCGGGACTTTCTCCAATTTGTCCACATCTGTCCTGAAGAGTGGTGCCCAGAACTGGACACAGTACTGCAGCTGAGGCCTTATCAGTGCTGAGTAGAATGGAAGAATTATTTTGTGCGTCTTGCTTACAACACTCCTTCTAATACATCCCAGAATGATGTTTGCAACAGTATTACATTGTTGATTCATACTGGATAGATAGTCAGTATGCTGGTCGGTCTCTTTGAGGATGCACAAGGAACACTCAGCTGAAGTTTCATTTGCAATTAATGAAGGTCTCTTCAGATTCCACCAGGTACCAAACAAAACAATGTCTGTGTGTGCCTAAACAATGCCTAAAATCATCATGGAGAAGACCTTGGTACTGAAAAAAGACTAGCGCCGAAGTTAATACCACTGGCACCAACATCATTGGCGCTGAAGCCAATACTGATACCTCTGGTACTGAGAGGCCTCCCCAAACAGAAAGATAGAGAAACTGCAGACAGAGCTCAATGTCTTCCTTAAAGGAAAGACCACACAAGGCCTCTGAGGAGAAAGCCACTAAGATGCAAATGGAAAAAAGGGCTAGTGAGAAGGGACTACTTATCATCAAGGCGAGAGAAAAAGTTCCCTAACACTGACCCCAGTATCAGCAATACAAGCTTCTGCAGAATCATTGATGTTGATGGATACATCCCTGGAGAAATTGGGAATAACCTTGGTACTGAGATAATTGCAGACCCCGGTAATGAGAGCACCATATACCTTGGCACTGCCACCAGAGAAGACCTACTTCTCCTGTCCATCACTCAGGCATGCATTCTCACCTCAGGCATGCATTCTCACCTCCTTCAAGCAGAGAAAAGAGACAACTAAGGGGCAGCTATGACAGAAGTCTATACAATCCTGTCACTCCTCAGGAACCCTTCTCACAAGAGCCTGTGGAAAACAGTAGTCTCATTGCTTCCTCTATGAGCCATAAAGAAAGGAAGCACCAGAATTCAGGGAAAGAGACTTCCACTGGTATTTCCTTATCCCAAAGAAGAAAGGGGATCTTTGTCCTGCCCTAAACCTAAAAAGCACCACATCAAGAACCACAAAACAGTCTTGAGTTTGAAGAGATGGAATATTGGAGGCAAGCGTTACCATCCACAGCCTGAGATGGCATATGTATTTCTTGGTGCTTTTCTGGTACAGGAGCCTGACCTGCTAGTAGCAGCTCTGCAACCTGCTGTATACAAGAAGTACATGACATGGTGTCAAAAGTAAACTAGTGCCAGAAGAGAACAGAAACAGAAGGAAAACAGCAACAAAGGTGGCAGGATCTCATCAATATGCCACTCTTCAATGTCCCAGAGAACTTCAGTTTTGTCAGCCTTTCACAATGGACAGACTGGATGCAATATTTTGCAAGATTTCAAATTGCTACAAAGCTCCATCAGGAAACTGGAGATAATCAGGTATCTTCTTTCATTTATGCTATGGGGAAATAGGCAAAACATGCTTTAAACCCTTTGACTTTACTGAAGACAGTCACAAAAATGACTATGAAAGGGTTCTGGCTATGTCTGATGCATACTTTATATTGCAGAGAAATGTGGTTTATGAAAGAGCATTTTTTTCACCAAAATATTTAAGAATCAGGAGAATATGTTGAATGTTTTATAAGAGCATTGCAAGCATTGTCTGAAAACTCTCATTTTGGGACTGCAAAATGTGAAAATATCAGAGACAGGGTGGTTGTTGGGTTAACAGATAAAAATCTTTCTCAGCAGCTACAACTAAAAACAGACTCAAACCTACCCATAGCTATACAGATAGCAAAGCAGTCTGAACTAGTCAAACAGCAGAACAAAGGCAGGAGCAACTTCAAAAACCTGAAACTAGTGTAGAAGCTGTACGCAACATGAAGGCTAAAAGTCATTGTCATAAAGCCACTGAGACAGGGAGAGAGAACTCCCTGCTCAGCCTCCCTGGGAAATACAAGAAATTGTTTCTAATCCCATCACAGACACTAGAATTCAAACGGGCCATGACTGACTCTCAGTCAGCAAGCGCCTACCTCATGGAGGACAGATTCCAGTCTTTCTGGTTTTGTGGCAACTCAATGGTTGGACCCAGAGAATGTGCGAAAAGGAGTTTAATTCTCTGCCTCTTTTCCAACAATGACATTCATCACAAATGTCTCAGGGATATATTGGGAGCCCACCTGAGCCATCTACAGATGCAGGGGACTTCGTTCCTGGATGACTTGAAACTCCATATGAACATTGTGGAGTTCAGGGCCATCAGACTGGCCTACAGAGTATTCCTGCCTATTCTGCAGAACTCCTTGGTGCAGATCTTGATGTACACCACATCTGAAATACAGCACATAAGCAAACAAGGAAGCGTTCCATCCTCCCCAGGAAGCCATCAGGCTATGAATATTGTGCCACCATGGGGTAACCTCACTGGCTCTGCACCTTCCAGGAGACAGCCACAACCTGGCAGACTTCTTAAGTAAATATGCAGTAACCAACCACAAATGGTCACAGCAGAGGTCTATCACAGAGCCAATATTCCATCAGTAGGGGCTCCCAATATAAATGTATTTGCCACAAAGGACATCGCCAAATGCCCACACTTCTGCTCCAAAGGAGGCATGAGGCCTGGTCTCTTCCTGCTACAGTGTCTGAGGGCCTCCCATATGCCTTTCCACCAATTCCCCTGATCCCCAGAGTTATAAGGTCAGACAGGAAAAGGCCACATTGATCTTTGTAGCTACTTAGAGACCAAGACAGTTTTGGCTGTCAAACCTATTGCAAATGTCCATTCAGACTCCCATCAATCTCCCAGTCTACCTGGACATAATATCTCAGAACCATGGCAGATATTGCACCTAGACCTGCAGTCATTGCACTTGACAGTTTGGATGTTAGCTAAGTGAGCCCTGATGACTGAAACGGCTCCTGAGAGATTCAAAAATTTTCATATGGAGCAGGAAGCCATCCACTAGGAAGCCCAGCTCCTTGAAGAGAAGAGTTTCTCCCCATGGGTGCCCCAACACAGCCTAGCCCCATTAGAAGCCCCAATACCAAAGATCTTTGTCTACCTGCTATACATTAGTCCAGTGTTTATTTCTCTGAAAGTCCACCTTCCACCAATATTGGTATGTCACACACTGATACAGTCATGCTCAGTCATCTCTGATCCGAAGGTATCAAGGGCCTTCTCCATACTTAAGGGCATCTGTGGTGGGGCAAATCCCCACCCCAGTCAGGAAGAGATTAAAGAGCTCCTCTGAGCACAATCAGCCCCAACCCAGTGCACCTGTGAAGCCTTTCAAGCCTCGTTCTTAAAAGGGAGGATCCCAGCTGATTGAGGAGTGGCACTTGGAAGAAGTAGCAGAGCAACTCAAAGCTTCCTGGACTGTGGAAGAATGGATTTCTAACTAGGGAAATGGCTTGAGAGCCTGGGCTGCCCAGGCCCTCTCAGATAGGAGAAGAGCTGGTCCATTTCTGTTTTTTTTAACTCTTTGCTTCCTGAAGGCCTAGGACTCTGCTTTTTGTAGGCTGTGGAAACATATTGACCCTTTGGTTTGGACTGTTTTGATTGCCTCGGTAGGGCGGCAAAAGCTCTGAACAGCACAGCCCAAGGAAAGTGCTTTGCATTCTGAGACAGGAGCAGCATCCAACTTCTCCCCAAAGGGACCTTAAAGAGGTATAGCATACTACATCCTCCTCCATTCTTATCTTCTTATCAGAGATCAGACTCCTACGTGGGATCTCAACACTATTCTTGTAAAACTTATGGATCCTTCTTTCAAATCACTGTCATATTGCTTGGTACGTCATTTTACTCTCAATATAGCTTTTCTTGTTGCTGTCACCTCAGCACAAATGGTCAGCAAGCTCCAAGCCCTCATGGCTGAACCAACGTAGACATCCTTTTATAGATGCAAGATGGTGCTGAGACGACACCTTAAATTCATCACTAAGGTGGTCTGAGAATTTCACTTATAACAATCAGTTAATCTGTCAGTCTTCTCCCTGAACCACACTTGATGACAGGAGAAAAGATGCTATATATGCTGGACATTTCAAGAGTCTTGTTTCGTAACTTAACAAAACCATGCCTTTCAGACTGTCTCCATGAGTCTTTGTGGCCATATCTAGCCCACGGAGAGGCCAATCAATTTCATCAAAGAGAGTCTCTAAGTGGATCAGACAACGTATTTCCACCTGCTATCGCTCTGCTGGCAAGCTTCTCCCTCCAAACAACAAGACACAATCCACCAGGGCACAGCATCTTAAGCTTGCTTCAGAAATGTGCCAGTGTCTGAATCTGTAAGGCAGCAACATGGAGCGACCCACTGACCTTTGTTAAACATCACACCCTTGGCATGGCAGCCAGGTCCAGTGCCAAATTTGGGAGAGCAGTGCTTCAATTGTTGTTTGACTAAGGCTGCTGAGACTCCTCATTCCCACCATCCAGGGGATAGTGTTTGCCTATCACCTGCAATGGGCTCCACAGTGACCCATACTCAAACAAGAGAGAACGGTTACTTACAATGCACTAACTGTGGTTCTTATCTAATAGAAGTATTAGTGTGGATCCCACAACCTGCCCTCCATCCACACTTTTCATCGTGCTCAGCAATACCGGCTTTGAATTGTAAGGGAACTGAGGGAGGGCCATGGCTGTCCCACCCTTTATGTCCTTATATGGGAGTATGGGGAGGCACAGGACATACATGGCCCAAATGGACACAGTTATTGAAAAGACTCCAATCTCATGCACATGAGGTGCATGCACACTTACATCTCAAAGAACCGCTATTCTGTTGGGTAAGTAACCATTCCTTCCCTGTCTCACAAGAGGGTTAGGAAGATACTTCAATAGTTGTTTGTGAGACACTCAGATATTACGATGATGAGTGCCATAGAAATTCCCATGAGGAAATTAATATTTCTGTATTCAGTGTGGTGAATGGTGTGCAGAAAATAAGGCATGGGGGCCGCATATTGAATGATAGGGATAAAACAAAATATTGAACAGTTGTCTCGATGTCAGAACACCATCCATCCTGTTCACTGAATGAGGCAGTGGACATGTGGAAAACATGGGATGTGATCTTGTAATTAAAAACTGTATCATAATATATATGCACAAGGGGGCCAAATTATTAAGGTTTCACAGGCAACCTTCATTTGGGCATTTTCTAACTTCTGAGTGCTTGAATTTTCAACCTTAACATACTTTTAGCAGTTTTTGGTATGCAGTATAAAAAAAAGGGTTCATTTCCTCTTAGTGGGTTTCCCTCCCCACTCTTTTCAGATATGCCGCCAAGAGAGAGATTTCTGTCCATACCACCTTGAAAGAGAGATGTAGATGATAGGAGCCCCCAGATGCTGCAGTGATGACAGTGATAGAAATGCATGTTAATAATTATCACTTTTATTATGTGGATGTCAGTAGGCGGGATACATTTTCTTGGGATTAATACAGTTCCAGAATGAAATCATGTTCTCTTTCTTCTTTGTTTTCATGTGACCTAAGATGAACAGTAACTATTTTGTATATAGCATTCCTGTTTGACTTTGACTGACATTGACCTAGGACAATTGTTCAAAACAACAATCCTTCACCTGGCTTTCTGGAGGGGGTATATTCCATTCCTTTTTGTGCATTATGTGACCACTTTGAAACATCCGCCTCTACCCCCTGAAACATAACTGGAAACATTTCTGAGATTTAAACAATGTTTTTGAAAATGTTGGTTTCATTTGGTTTAAAAGATACAACTTTATCCCCCTTTGTCCTAAAATTCTGCAATTCAGAGGTTGTTGGAGAACACAGGATATTGGCTTTGGTATTCCACTGCTGTTGCGGTGTTATATGGTACAGTGGAAACTTGTTAAACCTTCCTTTAGTATTCCAGGTCTCTATCCATTTCAGAGACATGCAGAATTATAACTAGGGAGCACTTCAATTCATAAGAAACAGGCTGTAACAAAAGAAAAGAAAATTTTTCACAATGACCTCTTAAAGTAGCTTTTTTTCCATGTTAAAGATGCATCAGACTAAATAACTGAGCTGTATTATTGCAATTCAAGGAATTTTCAGCCAGTGATTAGGAAATGCCATTAAAAGGAAAATGATTGGCTATAAAAGTCCTTCCCTGATAAAATGTGTTGACCTAATGGATATTCCTCAAAGGTAAGTCAAACTGTTATGTGATGTTCTCTTATCGATTGTTGATTCTGTCTGTACCTCTGGGAACAGAAACAGCAAAGAAATGTTTTGAAAGGAAAAAGAGTGACCTTTTCTATGAAGGCATTTTAATGCAGTGAGATGCTGAAATAACTAACCAAAAGTATAACAAAGGGGAAAAACAATCTTGTAACCTATGGCAAAAGAGGCATTTTTATACATTTGGTACAAAATCATTTATAATACAGTGCCTTATAGCTACAATGCAGTTTTCTTCACTTATTATAAACTAAAATTTCAAACTAGCTCTTTACATCCATACAAATAGTAGATTTTTGGCTAAAGATGGTAAGTTAGAAGCCTTCCCTTTGTACAGGAAAAACCACGGTTCCAACTGGAGATGGTGTTAAAGTGTTGAACATCTTCCTGTAAAGATAGTAAAAAGGAATCAGTTTCTACTGGAAGTCCTAGGTGTAAAGGTGACGTGTTATGAGAAGAATGCTTTCTGATTTTTCTGTTAGAGTTCAGTATTTCAGTCAACAGTAGTATTATTGTTCACAGATCGGAAGATCTGTATTTTTATATCCTCAAATAGATTTAGTAGATGATGCAATAAGGAAAAGGAAATAAAATTATTTCTGTAATCGGTATTCCCTAAAGGTCACCGTTACTTCTGATGCCACACTTGAATCACATGTCCTAGGAAATCTTGTTTGCTAGCTCTAGATGCCTCTCAAACAGAGTTGTATACTTTGAACTAGACTGCTTTGAAATGGGACTAGATCAAAGCACACTAATGAAATGCTAGTGCACATCAGGAGGATGAACATGGACAGTTAGTGTGCAGCAGGCTAATGTGGGGTAGACTCACACCCCGGGTTGCTGTGAACTAAATGTTTGTGTAGACAGCCCCAAAGTATATACATGCATTACAGAGAATCCACTCTGACCCATTCTGCATCAGTTTCTTTTTTTCGTCTAAAGAGAGCTAAACCATCCATTCTAAACATACTGTAGTTCAAATCCCAAGAGGAGAAGGGACAGCAAGTATGGATCTATAGAAGGTTATGACCTTTAAGAGAACTTCAGTTATGGGTACTGTGGGTATTTCTCTTTGGATCGCCATTCCTAGAAACTAAGCAGTTACTGTATCCTGTTTATACAGCCATAACTTTGAACACAACATACAATATGAAAATGCTACAAAATCATTGAACATATTGTAAACATGCCAATCACAAATCATGGAGACAACTTGATAACAGAAATTAAACATGCGAAGAAGAAAAGAACTGGGCATTCAGGTTAGAAAGTGTTCTTGTAATATAGATAAAACCCAGTGCTCATGTGTTCCTAACACTGTTTAGACAGAAAAGTTTATCTGTGTTTTATGTCTCATATTTGGTGCATGATAGTGCTCATAAAACAAGAGAAGCTAAGATCAGTGACTAGTGTTAGGGAAGTTTAAATCTATGGATGGGCAACTTGATTTGGCACTAATTGACCAATGCCTCTATCACACTAACAAAAACATAATTCCATCTGTATTTGGAAGTTAGGGAAAAATTGGGCGGTTGGTTTTCTCATGTTTGGGTTTCCCTGCACTTTCTGGTTTCCTCTGGAATCAGAAGTAGAAGTACTGGGTAATTCCTGAGATTCCCAGGCCAATGATGGAGAGCAATGTAGTTCAGATAGGTATACAAGCTTTTGAGTTTATCCAAATCTTTGTGGCTACCCGTCATTTCTTGAATCTCCCCACAACTGTACATCTGCTGTGAACTGTAATAGCTCCTATCTACTTTAGGCAAGTCTGCCAAATCTCAAAAATTCTGTGGAGATTTTATAAAGTAAGCCATAATCTCACTAGCGATTAGGCTGATGACTCAAATCTACTTTCACTGTCACTGAAGATACCCTTGAACCTGGGTCTCTACTGAGTGGTGCAATTGAGCCGTGTGATGCATTATACACACTCCACAGAAAAGTAAGTATAGAAGTAAAAAATTCCCTGCTGGGGATGTGCCCTGCCCTGCAGAATCAGTTTGACCTGTCAATTAGAGCAGTTTCCACTCTAGGAAATGGGAAAAGAGCACTCAGCAGGTGTTTTGTGATTTTCTTCCCAGCGTAAGAAGAAATGGAGCTAGGAGCCCCTAGGGAGCAACTTGAGGCCTGCACTCAGCTTAGGAAGGCTAGTAGATAAGGCTGTTTGATTTCTTGTTTTATTCCTTTAAGAAGACTGAAGGGATCCTCCCTGGGTTTGGCAATGTACTCCTTCCAGAATCAAAGCTGGAAGCCTGGGTCTCTTTCCCTAGAAATAGTCCAGAGCCTCAAAAAACAGGATTATAATTGGAAGCTGGAGCCTTAAGGAGGGTGTTATGAGGGTTGTTTCAATATAACAAGTCTACATGGAGTGATGTTCAGTAAATGTAGTGAAGCCTTGCAGATCTTCTGTGGGTTGCCTGGCCATGGCTCTGATAACAAAGGCAGCAGCAGTTATAAACTCTTTTCTAAAAAGCTGACTATGGTGTAATAAAAAGTCACTAACACCCATTTGGACTTCCCTTCCCAAACATGTAACTCTTCAAACTTGAAAAAAAAATATTTCCCAATAGTTTAGAGAGCATACTCAGCAGTCGCAATCAGTTTCCATGTGCTGGAAGTTGTGACTTGAGAGCGGTGAAGACTGTGCTTTAGTGACTGGAACTGCCTTCCAATATGTATTGTGACAGACCCAGACCAGTGGGGTACAGGAGTCTGGTAGAGGGCAAATATACTGGTCACTGGATGAGTAGTTTTCTGTTCCCTGAGTGACCAGAGCAGGGGCTGCATTAGAGTAATCAGGAACCTGCTAGAACCAGTTAAGGCAGGCAGGCTAATTAGGACACCTGAAGCCAATTAATAAGAAGCTTCTAGAATCAATTAAGGCAGGGTAATCAGGGCACCTGGGTTTTAAAAAAGAGCTCACCCCAGTTTGTGGTGGGGGGAGTGTGAGGAGCTGAGAGTGAGAGGGCGTGCGTGCGTGCGTGCGTGCTGCTGGAGGACTGAGGAGCACAAGCGTTATCAGACACCAGGAGGAAGGTCCTGTGGTGAGAATAAGGAAGGTGTTTGGAGGAGGCCATGGGGAAGTAGCCCAGGGAGTTGTAGCTGTCATGCAGCTGTTACAGGAGGCACTCTAGACAGCTGCAGTCCATAGGACCCTGGGCTGGAACCCGGAGTAGAGGGTGGGCCTGGGTTCCCCCCAAACCTCCCAATTGACCTGGACTATGGGTTCTCCCAGAGGGGAAGGTCTCTGGGCTGTTCCCCAACCCACATGGTGAATCTCTGAGGCAAGAAAATCTGCCAATAAGCACAGGACCCACCAAGATAGAGGAGGAACTTTGTCACAGTATGCAAGAACATGACACGAGTACTCTAATGGTTTGAGCAATCTGGAGAGTCTTTAGAAACCAAGTCTGTAAGTCTTGTGGATACATGTGCTTATTATGCTCCAAGATGGAAAAAAGAGGAATGATTTGCCCTATCACTACAAGGTTTGAAGAGGTTAACACACACCTGTTGGCTAACTCTGACATAACCACACAATTTTATTCCATGTTGATGCAGGTTAAAATTTTACCTCAGTTTAGCTAACTGTGCTTAGGACTGACCTGGAACAGCTAAATCAAGGTAAAAAATGTTAATATTTATGTACACTAAAGAAAAATCTGTGGTTAACTAATTCATGAGTTAATTGGCTTAATCATGATCTCTTTTCCTAATTCAGACAAACCCATAATAAGTCAGTAGAATGAAGTAATCAGATGTATTAATCCATTTGATACTTTCTGTTTTAACCAAGAACATTAGATTCTTTAAAAATTCCACTGTACAAAACCAATGAACTTTTCTATTCAGTGTGACTTAAGCTCCGTTTAAGGCCTTTTTCCTCCCATCAGCCCACCCAGACATGGTATTTTGTGTGTGTTTATTTAAAGAAAATCCTTTCTTATATCTCTCCTTTTCCTTAACTCATTTGATTGAACCTTAGTAATGATGGATAGTATATAAGCTTCTTTTTGTGAGTTCCAGCACAAATCTATAGAAGAAATTAGCAGGTCTGATTCTGTCATCACTTATTGTAATGTAAATCTAGAGTCACTGTACTGAAGTCAATGGAGTGACAGCAGTGTGTAACAGTGCAGGAGGAAAATCCAGCTTCGGGTTTCTGGAAGCTTAATCTTATTTTTATTTTTAATATTGATTTGAGTAATTTGCCATAGAAAGAAATAGAACTAGACTAGAATGGGGGGAATCTAGACACTGGCTTGTAATAAGATGTATGTGAAAGCTCAATATGTAGGATGCTCTTTAAGCCCTAGCAAAGATTATGGTCTAGTAACAGTCACTGCTTTTTAAGTCTACTCAGTAGATTATGGCAGTCAATGGAACATGGACCATACGTTGGAAAAGATAAGCACAGTTTAGTGTTGCCTTACAGATCTCTTTTTTTAAGATGTAACTAATGTTTGGATACATCTTAAGCCTGATAACATCTCTCCCATGTAGGTCCTTGATTGAACAAGATCAGGATATTTTTCAGAGTTACATTTCATTTTGCCTTACAGCAAAACATTGATACAATCAAACCTGGTTAGATTACAAGAGATCACAATTTTTTAAAGTCGTGGTACATATTAATACAATAAATCTAGCACCTTGGCAGTTAATACACACTGGATAAGATCTTATATTTTATTTGTTTACAAAAGTGGCAGGATGATTTTTAGAGGCTTGTTTCAATATAACTCTATAAATGCAGATTATATTAATGCTGATATTAATTTTGCTCTGCCCTCAAGGAAACAAGTATGCACTTTTTAAATGATAGAAATCCTTAAAAGTAAGATTATTCTTTTCAGGGGAGTTTTGTTATGCAGTTTCTTTTTCTGACTATTTCAGACAGCTGACTAGAAGACACCTAGGAAACTTTGTAAAATGTACAACCTATGAAAGAATTTAAAGATGATGGAAGTGGTGGTGGGGGGGGTTGTTTTTAAATCAAGGGTGTATATGCTTCCCTGTACTGCATATCGTAAAAGGAACCAAAAGTACAACACTTCCATGGGAATGATGTCACGAGGACTGTGATAAGGAGGAAAGATAGCTACTGTATGTGCTAGCATCTTGTTAGATTTTCTTACTTTGTGAGATCTTCAGTAGCTAGTACAATGGAGTCCTGGTCTTGATTGGGGTATCTGGGAGCTATTGGAATAGATGTATTTAATAATGCTAATTCTCATCATCCTAGTCATATTTATCCCCTCTGTGGGGGGGGGGGGGAGAGAATAGGATAACAGCAGCAGTAGGCTCTGATTCTGCAAAGGGCTGATTATCCTCAGCAGTTGAGGATGTGTAGCAACTTCCAAGATCAGTCTCATACAGTCTATTCTGATCTCAAGTAGAAGTAACATGTGACATTAGTTTGAGCAGCAATAACCCCCTGTCCATGACTTTGGGGAATTACAAAGGGCACCTGCCTGTGCTGTGGGTGGATGTTATGGGCATACAGCCAGTGCTGCATGGAAGCACAGAGCTGATATCAGCAGAATATGGCTCTATTGCTACCAAGGGTCATGGCCTTCTGAGAAAGCTGGGAGCCAATTCATGGGCTCTTTGCTGTGCCTACTTCTACCCTAACATAAGAGTATATGGATGAATGTTGAGGTTCACACACATTCTTCCAGGGAAGGGGTATGACGGGTTGGGTCACAGAGACCCCCTTGGGACTGTCATCTGATCTGCTGAGACTACCTCTGAGCCCATTTTCTCTGCCAGTTTGGGCCTTCAGAACCCTGCCTTGTTGAGCCAGATACGCTAATCTGCTGCAACACAGACCCAGGGTCTGACCCACACCCCCAAAGCTGCAGACTTAACTGAAAACAGCTTAGCAAGTGCTCCTGTCTCTAGCACCAAGACACCCAGCTCCCAGTGTGTTCCAACCCCCAAATGAATCTGTTTTACTCTGTATAAAGCTTATACAGGGTAAACTCATAAATTGTCCGCCCTCTATAACACTGATAGATATGCACAGCTGTTTGCTCCCCCCAGGTATTAATTAGCAAAAGTGATTTTATTAAATATAAAAAGTAGGATTTAAGTGGTTCCAAGTAATAACAGACAGAATAAAGTAAGTTACCAAGCGAAAAACAAACAAACATGCAAGACTAATACAGTAGGAAATTGAATACAGGTAAATCTCACCCTCAGAGATGTTCCAATAAGCTTCTTTCACAGACTAGACTCCTTCTTAGACCAGGCCCAATCCTTTTCAGACCAACATTGTGGTTTATGGCCTGGGTCCAGCAATCACTCACACCCCCGTAGTTAAAGTCCTTTGTCCACGTTTCTTTCAGGCATCTCTTTGGGTTGGAAAGGCCATCTCTTGAGCCAGCTGAAGACAAAATGGAGGGGCTTCCAGGGCCTTTTATAATCTCTCTTGTGGATGGAAACCCCTTTGCTCTTCTGTGCAAAATCGCAGCAACAAGATGGAGTTTGTAGCCACCTGGGCAAATCACATGTCCATGAATGATTCAGCTTTTTGCAGGCCGATGCCATTGTTTACATGTTAGTTTGAACGTTCCCAGGAAAACTCAGATGTGGATTGGCGTCTCCAAAAGTACATTGTCAGTTAAGTGTTTCTTGATTGGGCACTTAGAATAGTCCTTTCTCAAGAAGCTGACCAAATGCTTCACTGAGGCTACTTAGAATCAAAAACATTGAGATACAAATATTGGCTATGTACTTGTAACTTCAAATACAAAAATGATACACACATACAAACAGAATAATCATAACCAGCAAATTACAATCTTTCTATAGAAACCTCACTTGACCTCCTTTGTACAAGATTTGGTGTAACTATAGGACCTTGGTTGCAACAATGATCTATATGGTCACAGTTCATCACAATAACGTCACAAGGGGTAGATGGGGTAAAATGCTCAAATGTCCATTTGATAATTATTGCATGTTAAACACTAGCTGAGTATTAAAATCAAACAGAATGAACATCTCTATCATACAGTAGATACAGCCCTGTTTCTGTTGTATACTGTCATTGGTAACCCTCAGAAAGTGTTGATTGCAAATCAATTGGTATTTATTTATTTAATATGCAGTAACTATCTTTGTAGACCAGTAAATTAAATATGTATTTGGGAACCTTCATTTAAAATGTTACCAAATGATGCATCTAGGAGGAAACATCCTACAGTTGCTCTGTATATCAATAGAAAGGAAGTAGTACTTTGTGATTGGATTTCTATTTTTATTTCTCACAGTATATATTTACTATTGATTCAGGTGATGCACCCTTTGGAGAATTACAAACACTAAAGTCTCAGTTAATTAAACAAAATGACTTGTGTAGATATCTCACCATTTTCCTTGGGCTTTTTGTTTGGTTTGCTTGTTTTTGGGAGTCTTGACCTGTGCACTTTGATTGCAACAAAGAACAGAGAACTCCCATTAACATGTATTTGCATTTAAACAGTTATACTGTATTATCAAATTAAACTGTGTTAAATGAACAAACCTCCACTAATGTAATGTGATGCTTTAGAATGTCCAGACCTGTGTGTTTAAGTTCTAAAGTTAATGGGCAAGCAGGGGCATGCTCCCATCCCCCATAGAGCTCCTCTGGCCCCAGGACCACAGTGGGGAGAGAGAGAACTCCTTTGGCCTTGGGGCTGCAGTGTGGGCACACAACTCTTCCGGCCAGAGGGGCTCTCTGAGGGTTGCCAGATGTACAGTTTTTTACCTGAACGCCGGGTTGAAAAGGGACCCTGGCTGCTTCAGTCCGCATTGCTGACTGGGCCGTTAAAAGTCTGGTTGGTGGCACAATGGGGCTAAGGCAGGTTCCTTGTCTGCCTTGCCTCCTCGCGGCTCCCAGAAGCAGTGGCATGTCCCTCTCCAACTCCTAGGCATAGGGGCAGCGAAGGGTCTCCGTGCGCTGCCCCCACCCCAAGCGCCAGCTCTGCATTTCCCATTGGCCGGGAATGGCAGCCAATGGGATCTGTGGGGCCGGCGCCTGCAGACTGAGCAGTGCGCAGAGCTGCCTGGCCATGGTTCTGTGTAGGAGCCGGAGGGGGGACATGCCACTGCTTCCGGGGGCTGCTTGAAGTAAGCACCACCTGGAGCCTGCACCCCCTCCTATGCCCCAACTCTCTGCCCTAGCCCTGAGTCCCCTCCTGCCCTTGATCTCTGTCCCAGCCCGAAGCATCTTCTTGCATCCCAAACCCCTCATCCCTGGCCCCACCTCAGAGCCTGCACCACCAGCCAGAGCCCTGACTCCCTCCTGCACCCCAATCCCCTGAGCCAGCCTGGTGAAAATGAGCAAGTGAGTAAGGGTGGGGAGAGTGAGCAACAGAGGGAGGGGGGATGGAGTGAGCATGGGTGCAGCCTCTGAGGAGGGGTGGGGCAGGGGGCAGAGCAAAGGTGTTCAGTTTTGTGCAAGTATAAAGTTGGCAAACCTAGCTCTCGCTCTCCTGCCGCCACAGTCCTGGGGCCGGAGGAGTTCTGTGACCCCACCGCACCAAGTACTTGTGGATACATTTATTCAGATAGCTCCACAGCACATGTATTTTCTTTGAAATGGTGAGTGTACTGCTGTTTATTTCTATGCATATGATGTGTGTGTTGATATGGTTTAATGTGTATAATATGTGTGTGTTTAATATGTAGTGGAAAGTTGGCTTAACTTGCTTGCCCTCAGAATGCAAAGCTAGAAAGGTGATGTAAGGCCACCTTTGCCCTTCCCACATCCCAGAAGCGGGCCCTAAACACCAAATATTGGGTATTGTGGGGTGGGTCTCACTTAATCTCTCCTGTTGAAGCTGTTCCACTTTGTATAAATAATTAAATATTCATTGGGCTAGAGAAAGAAAAATTGAGAGATTTACTCTATAGCCTGACAGACAAGGTACTCAGCTGGGATGTGAGAGAGAGAGGTTAAAATCCCATTTTTTATAAATAAATATTTGCTGACGCAGGAACAACTTCAACGGGAGAGATTGAGAGCACAATACGCAATAGCCTGGTGGTTAGGGCACACTTGTGGGAGACTTGGGTTCAAATCCCTGCTTCAAATCAGGCAGAGCAGGGATTTAAAAACAGGGCTTCCACATCCCAGGTGAGTACCCTTCCCCAGGAGCGCCGCCAGCTTTTCTGCCACCCTAGGCAGTGGAAGGTCCCGCCCTGAAATGCCGCTCCCCACAGAGGCAGCGGAAGGTCCTGCTGCCGAAATACCGCCACGGTCGCCACCCCCCAAATTGTAGTGCCCTAGCCGACCACCTAGGTCACCTAATGGGTTGTGCTGGCCCTTCCTTTCCCATTGGGCTACTGGCTACCATGAGGGTGGTGTTGCTTGCATGCACAAGTGTTTTTCATGGCTTAGGCACCTAACTCCAGGACAAGTTTCATGGTTGAAAATCCCAAGTGGAGATCCCTTAAGGATCTGGGCCCAAAGCCCCACCCCTTTTTTAGGACTTCACTCATGGCTATCTTAGGTGGCTCCCCACTCAGATTGCTGGCTTCTGAAAATAAGAACATAACATAAGAACAAAAGAATCCTATAACTCTCCTCATACAATTCATGGGGAACCTGGGAGCCTAACTTGGGGTTGTGAAATCCACTGGGCAGCAGGCACCTAGGGGTTAAGCATTGCGATGCTCGCATTGCAATACCTAACTCCTAAGTCCCCTTTGTGAATCTAGCCTTTAAACTCTTAAGACACTTAGGGGAAATTTTTCAAAAGCTGCTGACTGGCTGTACAACATTTCCAGAGCACCCTGTCATACTCTTTTGATTAGACTCTTGGTTTGCACAGTGCTCCTCCATTATTCTTTTTTGCAAATGTAGCATCAATGATCATTTCTGAACTATAAATTGCTTGAAATCTATTTAACACCTGATGTAACACTGAAAGACAAGCTTGTGTCTCTAATCATGAAATGGGAGATTGACTCATCTTACCTCCATCTGCTATCCTCCATTGCAGCTACACACACACAATACTGCAATTCACTGTAACTCAGATGAGCAGAGGAAAGCCTCTATAATGGATTTCAATACATGGATGTATTCCGAGAAAATATTCCCCATTATCCTTTCAAGAAGAAGTATCTTCCTGCAGACATCAAGAAAAACAATCATTCTTGCCCTGTCTCCTATAAAGAAAGTAATTTATATGCTTCCTGGAATGATTAACATTCCACATGAGTGAGAGATTTCTTTCTTTTGGTCCAGATATTTGTTAAGCCTGTCCTAACTGTTAGCACTTTTACCACATACCATGGGGGCAACAGCTGAGCAGAAAAGTGGGGTGGGGCAGTAGGATAAATCACAGAAGGAGGTCACAGAAAATGCAATGTGGCATGAGGCCGGGATATTGGAGTGTGCCTGCATCATCACTGATCTGAGGGGATTGTAGCTCTGATTAGGCACAGCACAGTAATGAAAAACCTTCAGGTTCATTCAGTATTCAAGGTGGGCAGCTGTATAACAATTTGTTTCACAACCAAAAGTTGACAGAACAAATTCAAAACAACTCTGTGTACATGTTTACATGGGAAGCTATTGGCATCAGCAGCGCATTTGAAGGTGCGCTTCAAGTCCCTTATGCTTTTTGTAACATTTTCAAATTCGTTGCTGTCTTCCAGATGACAGGAAATTCAGGTCTGCCTCCCTCCTGGGAGATCTTTATTCACAGACAAGTCAAAAACCCTTGACAAAAGGCAACCCAGGGAACTTGTTGACCTTTTAGCTGCCTGTCTAACATCAGTGCAAGTATTGCTCCCTGATAAAACGAGAAATTCAATGTAAGGGGAAATTTAGCAGGTATTTGAGTAGGCTCTCATTTTATTTTACTTCTTGGGCTGTCTTTCAAACAGAAAACAAATGTAAATAACAGGACTCTGTCTTTCATTCCTCACCTCTGATAACAGAGCCAACAGTGCTGCTCCCATTTCTAATAACATTCTCACGCCACCATCCACCTAACTGTCCATCCTCTCATTCATCCGTTGCTTGTCATCTCTTCTAAATATTTATGAGACAGAGGTGAGAACTGCATATTATTTCACTGATGTGTTTTTCCTCTTAGTTTTATTGACATTTTTTCTCTTTACATTGCAAGCGTCTTAATACTACATTAACTCTCAGGAATCTAGCTACTTTCTGGATGGATGTAATCCAGGAAATGGTCTACCTTCATGGTTTTGGGGACATAAGGAATGTTGAAACTTATGCCTAGAGCAAGTCCCAATTTGCCCACCTTTTGTCCACATCTATCCCAGCCTCCCAGCATGACTTGTTTCCATGTATTGCTTGTTCCCATGGCCAACCTGACACCATCAATATAGAGTGGAGAGATGGGGCTGGTAGAGGCAGGCAGGGCATGTGAAGTCATTAGACCACTTGGGTGCTCAGTGAGTAACAGACAACCAAGAGGGATGCCATTTTGCTTGTGGGAGAGAAAAGAAAGGGCTAGGAGTCAAGAGAAGGGTGGGTCTCCAACTGCAGGGAAACTGAGGTCTCTTCCAACCCTAATCTTCCATAAAAGGTGCTACTAAAGATGAATATATTATCACTCCTCATTTGTACCTATCTGCAGTGGTATTCTTTGAATCAAACTAATATGCAATAAAGTAGGACTTCATAAAAGACAAGACTATGCCAATTAAATATAAAACCCAAAGAAAACAGACACTCACATAGGAATGTGCAGAACTATCTAAAAACATGTACACTTATGCATTTATAAATTCCCAGTTTTAAAGCTGCACTCTTCATAGCTGCAGATTTTTTTTAATATGCAGATCATATATCTATAGGTTAGGTTCACATCTCCAAAGTATCCTTCTGAAATACTCTGTGCCAGGTTGCTACCAAATGACATCAGCTCCCTCACAATCTACTCCTCGGTTTCCCATGAGTAAATAGGGCCTTACGTGCTTGGTAGTTCCATTGGAAGACTTGAAAGAAATCTGTTGCAGTGATGAGATGGAAACATTCTTGGAAAATTGAAATGATTGCTATCATCAGGGCACTTCTTATTGAATTCTGAATCATTGACATTGGATCAGTTCGGTGTCAATGAAAACAGGCACATTTTATATTTTATGGCTATGCAAGGACTCAGAGGAGTGTCTGTGATTCTACAAAGATGAAGGACTATTACTCTACCAAAAATAAGCAGGCACAAATATTTCCCTGGGGTTGAAAGATATATGAAATAGGGTACCCCTGAAAATTCTTCCATTAGAACAAAGGCACCTCATCTTGGGGGGAGGGATAGCTCAGTGGTTTGAGCATTAGCCTGCTAAACCTAGGATTGTGAGTTCAATCTTTGAGGGGGCCACTTAGGGATCTGGGGCAAAAATCAGTAGTTGGGCCTGCTAGTGAAGGCAGGGGGCTGGTCTCAACGACCTTTCAGGGTCCCTTCCAGTTCTATGAGATAGGTATATCAACTTCTACACCACCACCATCTCCTGTCTTGTAGATCTTTTTAAAACAATGAAGGTTTCATAATGTCATACAGTTTGAACCATATGAAGCTAAACTGTTTTCACATCCATGTTATAGCATACCCATCCAGGAAGCCATTCAGAAGTGCTTTATAATGTGTGGGATCATGAGACAAGCTGTGATGTGGCAGGATCTTGGCTGAAGTTGTCTACTGCAGATGTGCAGCAGAGGTGAACAAATAGGAAATACTGAAAGTATGGAAAAGGGTTGGTGGAGGAAGCCCAGGACAGGAGAGCAAAGGTTGAATCAGCCTACTTCTTGTGATTCCCTGATCATAGAGCCAGCAAGCACTGGCCTGGTCCAGCACCAAACAGAGCAGCTGTTAGGTTGCTCTATCTTATTTTGGCTACCTGAGGCTCTAAGGGGCCATTTTGGCAGCCAGGGATCAAGCAAATGTAACCGCTCCATAGCCACATTTTTTTCCCAACTGTGTGACAGCTATGCTGGGGGCACTGCAAAATAAGTTGAACAGCTGAGGAAACTGACTTCATGAGAGGATTTTTGAAGCAGTTTGCAAAGGATACTGGCCTCTGAGGTCACTTGGTAGGCCTGTCACAAATGACATTAAATCATCTTCTGTTGACAGTGAATAAATGGGGAATACAAAACAAGATCAATGTTTTAATTCTTTATTCAATAGTTCTTTTTTTATAAGGGGTTTGATCTTCACAGTTTGAACAGCATTGTTTTGTTATGGCTTTAGAATCAGACTCCTCCCTTGACATGCTGCATTCATACTGGTGGTGAACTATGTGTAGAGGGAGAGAATTCTCAGTTCCCTTAAGGTAAAGAGCATCACTCTTATTAATAATAGAAAATAATGACATAAACGTAATATACCAGATTCTCTCTTTCTCTCTCTCTCTCTCACACACACACACACACACACACACACACACACCCAACCATGTCCAGTCCCTTTGTGCCACCTAATCAATTCAAAGTGGCTGGAATCTGGTCACAGAAATCCAGATGAGAATTTCTCTTATTTGTGGCGGGGGAGGGTTGGGGGTAACTCTTGGCTGGCATAAACCCAGCAGAGCCAGCTCTAACTGATGTCAGGGCTGGGGTGGAAGTTGTTATGGCTTGAGAAACAGGGAGACAAAGCCAGCTCCCTAATAACCCTATTCTCTCTCGCTCTTGCTCCCCCCCCCACACACACCACCTTTTTTTTTTCCTTCTTATGTCTCAGTGGATCGCAGTGTAAGAGAAAATCTGTGTCAATGTCATCAATTTCTTGGCTGTTACAGAATCCAACTCTTCCATAGACAGGAGCTGGTGCAGCTATTGCTAAGCATGGGTCAGATGTCTATGTAATACTACATATGAAATAAAAATATCAAAGGTATAAATCCTATCAAGCATGAGAAAAGGAGAATAAGGGAAGGATATGGACACAAACTGCAGTTCAATGATTCAGGCAATGTATGAGTTTCAAACTTGATTTAAAAGCAAATCTTAACATCACAAATAATCCTGTGTTCATTCACAGTCTATTCCAGTGTAACTTGTTATACCACTGCTATATTTATTGCTCTGGAGTACAGTACTGATAAGAGATTTTGGTAAAATGGACAGATGTTTATGTTTAAATCATATTTAATTAAATTTACTGTAGATGTTGGGATTATGGACCAAACATCTGGTTAGGAGAGAATATTTTGCCCTATTTTTCCCCAGACACTTACGAGATCTCTGCAGCTGGCATGAAACAAAATGCAATGTCTCTCTCTCTCTCTCTCTCTCTCTCTCTCTCTACATGAAACCTCTCTCTTCCAGGAGGAAGCATTAGAAAGTTTTCCCAGGTGAGGTATGGGTCCTCGGGAGACCATGCAGGAGACCTAGATTGCAGCACACTATTGAACAGAGAAATGAACAGGCTGTAGTAACAAATCCTACAGAAAGCTCACCACTTTTTTTCTGAAGACCTTTTCAAACCCCTCTCTAATCACCGGGTAGAAAGCAGTAAATTAAAGCAGCAGGTTCAAGCTTTAGAAGACATTAATAGGCAGGGTGCTGCAAGAGAATGCACAAGAGGTTGAGTTGTATTTTGTAATCTTCCAAGTTTGCCTTTAAATCATAAATTATGGAGGTGAACATAAATAAGAATTAAATATCTGAAGTGCCTTTTTTTCTTCTATCCTTTGATTACAGCACTATTTTATTTGATTCCCAAAGGAGAACCAAACTTCCATTATTTGCCATTTCTTCTGTAAATTGTTAAAGAATCACAAAAATGAAATACTTCATAGCAGGTTTTCCCTGTATTGCTGCTTGCCTGTGATACTGCTATCCCCTGCTCCTCACTTTTTAGGTGGTGATTTTTTTTCCCCAAGCAGTTTCTCATCAAGCTGAGTGATGAGGGAGGCGTTTCTTCCAGCGGGAACACTTTGTTCCCATTCTGCTCACCGTAATGTGGAAGCATTTGCCAGAAAGCTGGTTGGTAACATAGTCCAGCTTGGTCTTCTGATGAGGAGTTGGTGGCAAGGTGCTTCCCATATCTTTGAAAAGTAGCAGATGTGGCATCTCCTGGATTTTATCTAGGGTGACCAGATATCCCGACTTTATAGGGACAGTCCCGATTTTTGGGTCTTTTTCTTATATAGGCTCCTATTACCCCCCACCCCCTGTCCTGATTTTTCACATTTGCTGTCTGGTCACCCTAATTTTATCAAGGAGATTTTTTTGCTTCAGTATAACTTCTGATGTTCAGAGATGGGATATTCGAGAGGAGTAGTAGCCACTCAGGTTTTTTTTGCTCTCATAGTGCCTGTTATTATTCTCATTGTTTGATTCAGTTGTACATTAATTAGCTTTGTGTGGGAAGAGTTTAACCGCACAGGACCACAGTATTCTCCAGCTACGTAGCAGAGAGCTGCTACTGTGCTTTGCAAAGTTTGTGCATCAGCTCCCCAATTTGAGTTCGCAAGTTTATTAAGAGCAGAAATGGCCTAAACTTCTAAGCTACCTTGGTGAGGTGGTCCCCCTATGTAAGTGTGTGAGTTAGAGTTACTCCTAGACATACTGGATTTAGCTTATGTGCCAATCATTCCCCATTCAGGAAGATGTTGAGTTCTTGTGAATCATTGGCATGGTTCAGATGGAGCAAGCATGACAACACTGTCTTTGACACACTGGTTATGACTCCACTTCTTGCAATAGCCACTAATGGCTGCCATGTCTTGGTTCAGGTTGTCCACAATCTTTTTGAAGTCTCTGTCTCTTTAAGATAGGCAAATATCATCTGCATACTTGAGACCGATCATTTGTAAATATGTTGAAAAAAGTTGGAGCAAGAACAGATCCCTGAGGGAGTCTGGTCTTCTGGGTCCTCCATGTGCTCACTTTATTGCCTAGAATAGCTGGCATCATTTCCCTAGCCAAAACAACCTATCAAGGTAACATCTTGGACATCTTGACCAGCAGACTAGTGTGCCAGATGCTATCACATCATGCTATCAAGTCAAGAAACACAGCCCCTGTTTTCTCCTTCTTTTGGAAACCATTTCTAAGAGCACAAATTTAGGTACCAGGGCACCTATTGGGTCTGGAGCCTTCTTGTAATGCATGGCTAAGTGGATGCCATACATACTTGGGCTGTGCTGTTGGTCTTGGGATTATACCCACATTATACATTATACTTGTAAGAATGCACAAAGCAAATAATAGCAATGGTAGCAAATATGTGAAACACATGTAGGCTATTTCTGGCATGTGCTCTGGGATTGTCAGGAGATCCACAAATTCTGGGGTGAAGTAATTTCTGGGTGGATGTATTAGAGATTCCTAATCTGTCCCTTCCATCTTTGTCATCTTGATTGTGTAGTCAACCTTGCTTTCAAAAAATAAAACTCAAATCCACAGGTGTCGCACTGTTCAAAGCAAAGAACTGTATCTCTGCAAGGTATGTTGCACTGGGACAACAATAACTATCTGCCAAGTGTGAGAGAATGGGCCAAGAGTACTGGTAGCTGTTTATTCCTAGAGCAAATCATGTACCTGGTTAGAGAGCCCCCAAAATGAACAAAAAGATACTTCCATGGGCATTGTGTGATTTGCCCACAAAGCAACAATGAGGCTGTCAACATTGTGATCATGCTGGATTTTGTCTTTTAATAAGAAATTGTAATTTATAAGTGTCTATACTTAAACTTAATTTATTACCTCTGACTTCACTATCTAGTTTCATGCAGATCTTTGTTGTTATGTTGAGCTCTATTGCTTTGTCATTTAAAAGAAAAGTGATAAGCACACTATAATACCAGAAGGATATAAGCAGAGCATTACTTACATTATAAAGCTTTTAAATTGAACTAAATGTATTTTTATAAAGATTTTCTTCCTGCCATATAAGAAATGAAAATGGTGCGGTCTGTTGAATGTTCCACTACAAAAAGACATCCTTCTCTTTTCAAATGTCATCAGGATGTTTAGTCATCTGAGCAGCGTGACTGGGAAACAGCTTTAAGGAATTTATAATTTCAGTGCTTAATACCATGTTGACTAATCTAATGGGAGGCAAAAAGATATAAGAACTAGTAGTCTTGTTTCCTCCTCAAAATGTACCCCAAAGAGACTGTGCATTGTTTTCACCCTTGCTTGTTCCCCAGATGCTTCCTGTGTTATTTCATTCTGTTCCTGGCTTAATGTAGGGCCTGATCCTGCAGACACTTACCTGGTGTCATGCTCACTATTAAGTAGTCCTACTGAAGTCATGATAGTAAGCACAACCATAAGGTCATAAGAGTTTGCAGGCTCAGGTCTTTTGACTCCAAGCCAACAAAGCATGCAAGCACATGCTTAAGTGGTTTGCTGGTTTGGACTTAAGCTATAGCTCTAATTCTGTCATAAAATGCCTATTGTACAGCACTGCCTAACTAAGTGAGTGACATTCCATTCGATATTCCTTATGAAAATATGCTTATGATATGTCCATATTCCTTATGAGAATATTCTTTTGATATGAATATAACATAACTGAGATGTACTTTATGCAAGATGGGTCTTGTAAGGTATCATAGATATCATTGGAAAGGTTATGATTTACTAAATGTGATTATCCAATTTGTATGCCTGTATCATTTCTGTATGTGAAGTTAGAAATATTAACTATGTGTCTGTTTTTCAAATGCGTTACTTTGGGTGTCAACCCCAATCAGCCCTTCAGGTACCACAATGGAAAAGCCAGACAGGGCTAATGGGCCATTAGCAGAGACAAGGGACTGTGAAAGAGCTTAGTCTTCCTGTGGATGCTGGAGACAGCCTACTAGTAATGGCTGCCAGAGCCATGCAGAAACATGGGTCCGAGTCACCTAGTACTGGATACCCCTCCTTCCCTTTTGGAATGCCAGTGGTTTTCCACTAGAAAACAAAGTGTTCCTGCCTTACACAAGAGCTATATAAGGCAGGGGAGTGACATCATCAGGGTTCTCCTCTGCCTCCCCACCCTAAGAGACCCTGAAAAAGACCTGGAAGTAAGAACTGAAGGGGAGGGCGGGAAGAAGGATTGAGCCCAAGCTGGAAAGGCATCTAGCTTGTGAGTAATAATACCTGAGGTCTCAAGCAGGAGACCAGTGCAGCTGCCTTTCAAGACTTTCTATAATCTGCCTGCAACAATATCTAAGGTGAGAAATACTATTTGTAACGAATTTCTTTAGTGTAACTAGTTTAGTTTGAGTGTTTGGTTTCATTTGCTTAGTAATCTGCTTTGTTCTGTTTGCTACCCCTTTTACCTCTTAAAATCTGCCTTTTTTAGTTAATAAAATTTGTTTTGTTTAATATTAAACCCAGTTTCTGTAATTTCGAACGGGGGGGGGCAAGAAGTTGTGCACACCTTCCTCCACGTTGAGGTAGGAGGTGGATTGCATAATATATCTTTGTGTCTGCACTCTAAGGGAGGTGGACACCTCAGTGCTGGGGCAAGTCCCTTAAACTGAGTCTTCCCAGAACTGTTCTCAGTGTCTGTTTCGTTCTGCAGTTGGGTATGGCCCTGCCTGTGCGTTTGCTGGAGGAGGCTTAATAGCCTAGCTCAGCAAGACAGGTAAAAAGGGTACCCAAGCTGGCATAACAGGCAGGCTTAGTGGTATCTCAGCACATCAGGTGGCATCCTAAGGGGTCCAACCCGTCACAATGAGTTTTTATTAAAATGTCATTAACTTCAGCGTGAATCCTATGCTTAGATCATTGGCAGAAGGAAATCGGGGGGAAAAATGTGTTCCCTAAAATGTAATGTTCTCATTCCATCTAGGCCTATGATCCTGAATTCTGTAAGGGGCTGGAATGGGACTTGCTAGCTGGCTGTTTGGCTGTCTCTCAATGGGTTTTCTATAGCACCCATCTCCATGTTATCTATGTGCTAAGCAACATGAGTGGATCAGGACTGTCAGCACACAAAACATTTTTATATTTGTATCAAAACATGCAAATAGATTAGGCCATGTCACAAATGCTTCAAAAAAAAAAAGTGAAAGCCATAACTCTACTCTTCAAGTTGGTGTCTATATTATTCCAAACACAGAAAACCACTTATGCCAGAATACTTACTCCATCAATCTAAATTACATAGAGAAATACGCTGGTACTACAAAAAAACAGAGAGCTTACCTGAATTCAATGGAGACCTTTCCTCTTTTTTTCATTAGTTAGATATAAATGGTAAGCTTAATAATAAAAATACACAGTCATCAGCACATAGTTCTGGAAAGATTAAACAGAACTTTGACAACTTTGACAACTTTGTCAGTAACCCTCCCCATTCCTCCAAACCTCTTGCTCTTAAATGTATGCTGAGTTAATTTATTATTATGTCTAATTAGGACTGCCAAATCTTGGATAGTACATTTCTGAATTAAGCACTCCAATTTAAGATAGAGGCTGTATGGTGACCAGATTTTCAGGCAGTTGCATCAGGAAGAGAAAAGGTTACCCACATCTCCCTCTTATTACACAAGAAAATTCCCTACACCGTCCTTATTGTACATGTTGGAAAGGATTGGCGTTAGGATTCATGTACAAAAAATACACAAGCTAGAAGGCTTCATAATGGAAGGGAAGGGCATCAACATGTGAGAAGCCTGGTTGGGAAATGGTCTTTGAGGTGAACATGCACTCAGCCAGCCTGCTCTAATGTTACCAGCTAATTTAGCTGACAGGACTTGGCCAGGAGTGAGCCACAAAAGTTTGTGCTCTGGAACAAATACTTGTGGAATGTCTGCCTTAACTCTTTCAAATATGTTAGGTAAGTTAACTGGCAATCAAGTTACAATAGGACCACAAACTTTAGACTAAACAAAGCTCACGCAACTGCAACTCCAAGAGGGTTGAAAGAGAAAACCTGGAGGTCATAGAATTTTGCATATTTTATTAATTTCCACCCTGATCAAAACCTGATTTCTGGATCTTTCTGGAGGGCTGTAGATTGTTGACAGCTATCACAGTCTTTGTTATGGTTTATTTCAAGGCATCAGAACATCGTCTTATTGCTATAATAGTTATTGCATGAAATCAGTATTTTTATCTGACACCAGAAATTCTCTCTCTCCTTCTGTGATTTCTGTGCCACCAATCTGGCATCCGATAATACCAGTCTAAGTGCTCTTTAAAGTGGTATGAATCTACAAGGACCTTTTAAACCTGCACTCGTATTTGTTCTAACTTTTCAATAATACTGTGACCCAAATACTGGCTCTACTTACTACACTTTTTGGTCTACACTAGACACCGCAGCAATATAAGAACATAAGAAAGGCAGTACTGGGTCAGACCAAAGGTGCATCTAGTCCAGTATCCTGTCTACCAACAGTGGCCAATGCCAGGTGCCCCAGAGGGAGTGAACCTAACAGGCAGTGATCAAGTGATCTCTCTCCTGCCATCCATCTCCATCCTCTGACAGACAGAGGCTAGGGACACCACTCCTTACCCGTCCTGGCTAATAGCCATTAATGGACTTCACCACCATGAATTTATCCAGTTCTCTTTTAAACTCTGTTATAGTCCTGGCCTTCACAACCTTCTCAGGTAAGGAGTTCCACAAGTTGACTGTGCGCTGCGTGAAAAAGAACTTCCTTTTATTTGTTTTAAACCTGCTGCCTATTAATTTCATTTGATGACCCCTAGTTCTTGTATTATGGGAATAAGTAAATAACTTTTCCTTATCCACTTTCTCCACATCACTAATGATTTTATATACCTCTATCATATCCCCCCTTAGTCTCCTCTTTTCCAAGCTAAAGAGTCCTAGCCTCTTTAATCTCTCCTCATATGGGACCCGTTCCAAACCCTTAATCATTTTAGTTGCCCTTTTCTGAACCTTTTCTAGTGCCAGTATATCTTTTTTGAGATGAGGAGACCACATCTGTACGCAGTATTCGAGATGAGGGCGTACCATCGATTTATATAAGGGCAATAATATATTCTCAGTCTTATTGTCTATCCCTTTTTTAATGATTCCTAACATCCTGTTTGCTTTTTTGACCGCCTCTGCACACTGCGTGGACGTTTTCAGAGAACTATCCATGATATATACTAGGATCAAATCCTTTAAAAAAATTGCCTTCCGGAATTTTCTAGAGTCATGCTGCTTTTATATATTTTCTGACTCCTGTTCAGAAAAATGATAACTTTTCTTAACCCTTTTTGGTTCCATTGCAATAGTTAATATTGGCAAGATACAATTCTGATAAATAGAAATATGAATCATGCAACAGCTATTGAATACTGCTATATATTACAATTCTCTGACAAGAACATGTTTCTTGTAATTGACAGCCCCAAAATTAAGCCCATGATTAAAAGCTGCATTATCTTACCTTTGGCTCACAGTGTTGTGTTTTGTTTTGTTTTGTCTTGTTTGAAATAGTGAAATTCTGGTTACATTGTACCTCTACTTGTGAAAGAAAGGTCCATCTTTACTTTTCAATGGGAAATAACTGTGAGCAACAAAGGAAAGATCCTTCACTGCTTGAGCATTTTTGTGTTTATTAAATAAATTCGTCTTATTAAATAAACTAAAGTGAAGAAAGACTCTTCAGAAGAATGTTCTGTCCAGGAATTTTGAGAAGCTTAACTGGAACATTACATTCTTTTGGGGATGCATTTAGTTTCAAATAAGGAAAAGAAATTAATCATTCTAATTTATTTTGGCATGTCAGATGCTTTTAGCAACAATCAGAATATGGTAAGTAGTGAATTGTAAATTAATTTACAGTAAATAACTATGAAAGAAACCTTTTTCTCTAGCTCTTTTGGGTATGATCCTGAACCGATGCTATATTTGATAACCACCAGGAGAATAATTATGTTAGAGCTCTCTCAAGTGTTGGGCCCATTTCTTCATTGCCCATTATGCAGTCATCTTACACCAATGCAAAGTGAGTACAAAATGCTACCATTATGATTTGGTCATGTCCTGCACTCACTGTGCACTGGTATAAATGACTACACAAGGTGCAAGGTCACAATGAATTGAAGCCCAATGTTTCATACCTGTCATGCATCACACAACATCTGGTTTGAAACTCATACTTCTCCCACTTCTGTTGTACTTTCCTGCTAAAATATCTTGCTTCCAGCTGCCAGGAGTTTGAACGGTTTAGGTGCTGGCTTCTTCATGAGTACTAGTGATAGCTGTTGTGGTTGCCTCTAACCCTCCATTAATACTAGAAGACAGATTAAATATTTAGATGCCAAATTAATCTCTTTTTTTCTGTATGCAATCTAAGAGCTGTCCCTGTGGTCACTCAACAAATTTGGTGTTGAATCATTTGAGGCAGATTAATGCAAGTACTCACCTGGGTAGATGGTTGCAGAATTAAGCCTGCAGGCTGGGTAACACACACCCCTTAATGATTTTCTCACTCACTGTTTGGGCAATACCAAGAACTCCATACCTTAGGTCTGTGGTACTTGATATCGGCCAAACAGCTGAAGAGAGGGCTGTATAATTCCAGGTGACAATAGTGGAGTCTTTATAAATATGTATTATAGTGTCAACACATGATGATAACGGAGAATATTGTATCACTTATGCCCCCAACATATCTTCTCTGGCATGATAATCCAGTATTATTCTGCTAGCAAATAACTACTGGGAAATATGTTACAGATACCCTGAAAGATTAGATATGTCTTCAGAGAAGCAAAGATGATATTGTACAGCCTGGTTCAAGCATGTAAAAATCCCCTGATTAGATAATTTTGAGGAAGGATCACTTTATCCATACAGAGGTAAAAATTAAACTCATCCTAACTATGAAGAGTGCTGCAGGAGAAATCCCCTGTATCTGCCTTTCAGCTCAACACTATCCCAGTGCTGCTGTTTGGTTTTGTCTCCCAGTTTGCCCACTCTGCAGCATCACTCAGCGTGCTAAGCACTACTAAGCTAACTGGGAGATAAAAGTTGATGGATAGTGTGGACGTCTTGAGAAATGAGATAACAACCTTGACTATAATGGGTGGTTTAGAGGTACACACAGCAGTTCTACTGCCACTGCTATATCTTCTCTTGCCGTTTGCTAGGGGAATGGAGACAAGGGGGCAGGGGATGCTAATCCTGTGGTTTTTCCCCATAAGCGTAGTCCTACATACTTCAGTGGAATTACTCACCTTGAGTAAATGACTGAAAAAATTGGCCCTAACTTTGAGGGCTTTGCTGGTGTTTTGGGTTTTGTTTTGTTTTTTTCCTTTTCCTCCATCTTACTTATTTGGTTCACTGTCTTCATTCTTCTCGTTTTGCAGCAGGGGAAGTTCCCAGCATAATGAAAGTTTTCCTTGATTATTATAACTCTAGCATATAGTTTATCTCAACTGTTTGCTCATGCTGCCACTTCATGGCCTTCTACCTCCCACTCTTCTCAGCATACATTATGATGTGGGAAAATCCCTTTTCTCATAGTCAATATGTACTGTGCCTTTACAATCAGCCTGTGTCATACCCTTTGACTTTCAGTACCTCTTCATGAGATGAACACCCAGCTTTAATTTTTTACAATATGAAAGGAATGATCATATATGGCAAAATCTGTGACACTTCAGCCAGAGAAAACACCAGAGGAAAAGCAGATTCTGACAGTCATGCATTATATTTAAAAAAAAATCACATAGTTCTAGTGTCTGGGGGGAGGAGGATGTTAAAAAAACTCCAAGCACTTGGCAGGTTTTCTGTAGACCTCAGTTATAAACTGCTGACATTTCTGCTGCCCAAGTAATATGGAGGAGGGGCACTGGTTTATTAATTTGTATGATGAGCAACTGCTTTTTAAACATGTGTGGGCATGGTTCAAGAGGGAAGAGCAGAGGATCAGATTTTCCATTTTCCAACTAGCCTGTAAGTTATAGTTTATATTGCATATTAATCAAACTGGGCAGGCTGATGTTCTCTTTTCAAGACTGAACTCTCCTCAGAAAGTCAATGTTAAATAATCCTTAAGTTTTCATTTTTGCAATTACTTTGAGTCTAATATTAAATGACTTGTTCAGATGTCACATTGATACAGGGTATGTGTGTCATCATTTGAACAGAGAATAATTGGATTCATAGCTTTGTTATGTTTTCAAATTGCTGGGTCAGATTTGGGCCTCCTGCTACAAATTCTTCAACTCTGGTCCAAGTAAAAGGAATGTGACAGATTTAATACCTAGAATAAGTTATTAACTGCAAGGATGCATAAAACAGTCACATTGCTGAAAACAGAGAAGTCTACACCACTCATGGGTTTTGAAAATTTTAAAAAGGAATTTTATTTTTTGTTTCTTGTGGTTCTTCTAAATATTTTTCTTGATTAACTGTCTCAATCTATGCAGAACTTGAAGCTGATGTGCCCATAAATATGATCTTCTGTTACCCTTCATTGTACAGCAACTATTTTTGTTGGGGTTAGTTTTCCCTAACAAATTAAGTACTTAATTTATACAGGAGAAAGGAATTTGTTCACACATGAGGAAGCTGGCATTAAACCATCAGTCACTGTAAATGGAAAGTGATATGGAACTAAGGTCCATGTGCAGAGAAAAGAGAGATTTTGGGGATGGGTGCATGTAATCAGTTGGGCTATAGGCCGTTTCTTGGCTTAACAAAGCTCTACAAATATTTGAGTGTTTCCTCTCACATAAACTGGTTAGTTACATTGCTATCTCTCCTTCAGATAGCAGTGTATTACATTTCTATTGCTTTTTGGACTTATGGGTTGGACACTGATTAATCCACAAGAGACTGAAGAATACTGAACTTAACTTCTTGTGACATATACTGACTGAACATTTAGGAACCCACCCTGAAAGTAAGACAGTAGATCAACTTAACGGCCTTTCCATCCATTTTTTTCATCAATACATTATACATTAGATTGCTGAATCATGTGCCTTAAACACATATATAGGCTCTCTGCATTTGACAGTAGGTAATCATTTGGGGTACAACGCCTCTCAACTTGGACAAAAGGTTTTCCTTTTTTGGAGATTCATGAACATAACCAGCCCTTAGAAAGTTATTTTCTGTGCAGTGGTGAAGCATACAGCTCAAGTGAGATTATTAAACAACGACAATGAGATCTGCCTCAGTAATTCAACTAACTCAGGCTGTATGTACACAAGAAAGGGTTTGCAAATATAGCTAGAACAGCAAACCCTCCTAGTGGAGATGCAGCTTATACTGGCACACGTTCTTTTGCCAGTACAGCTTAGACCAGTTCCTTGAATGAAATAAGCTATACTGGCAAGAACACTTTTTTTGTCAGCATAGATTCTAAGGCCAGAAGGCACCATTGTGGTCAACTAGTCTCACTTCCTGGCATAACATAGCCATAGAATTTCCCTGAAATAATTCCTGTTTGAACAACTGCATATGTTTTAGAAAAACATCCAATCTTGATTTTAAAATTGCTAGCGATGAAAATCTACAAAACTCTTGGTAAATTGTTCCAATGGTTAACTTCCAGTCTGAATTTGTCTAGCATCAACTTCCAACCATTGGATTGTATTATCTGCTAGACTGATGAAACCATTATCAAATTACAATAGTGTGACTGAAAAACTGGTTGAAAGAGTGTTCAAAGGGTAGTTATCAATGGTTCACTATCAAACTGAGGGGGACGTATCTAGTAGGGTCCAGCAGGAGTCTGTCCTGAATCCAGTACTATCTAATAATTTCATTAATGACTTGGAAAATGGAGTGGAGAGTATGCATATAAAATCTGTGGAGGACACCAAGTTGGGAGGGGTTGCTAGCAGTTTGAAGGACAGGATCAGCATTTAAAATGACCTTGCCAAATTTGAAGAATTGCTCTGAAATCAGCAAGATGAAATTCAATAAAGGATAAGTAAAAAGTACTACACTTAGGGAGAAAAAATAAAATGCACACATACAATTCCCACAGCGAGTCTGCCCAAGCGGGGTCCTGGGGAAGCCAGTGGGTCCTGCACGCACCCCCAACTTCGCAGTCAGACGCGACTCTCAGCCAGCCAGTAAAACAGAGGTTTATTAGATGACAGGAACACGGTCTAAAACAAAGCTTGTAGATACAGAGAATGGGATCCCTCAGGCGGGTCCATTCTGGGGCCCAGCGAGCCAGACAACCCCGTCTGCACTAGCTCCCCATCCCCAGCCAGCTCCAAACTGAAACCCCCTCCAGCCCCTCCTTTCTGGTCTTTGTCTCTTTCCCGGGCCAGGAGGTCACCTGATCTCTTTGTTCACCTTTAGCTATCCGCTTGCAAGGGGGGAAGGGCCCTGGCCATTTGTTGCTAGGAGACAGATTGTCGGCCATTTATGCACACTGGAGACGTAAGAAATGCATAGGGGAAACTGAGGCACCCACACAGTATTCAGAGGAAACATTAAGAACAGTCCCACTTCGTCACTGTAGTATTCCTAAAAAATATATGGGGATAATAGTGAATCACAAATTGAATATGAGCCAACGATTTGCTGCAGTTGTTAAAAAGCCTAATATCATTTTGGGCTGTATTAACAGGCGTGTGGTATGTAAGACATATGAAGTAATTGTTCCACTCTACTCAGCATTGATGAGGCCTCAGCAGGAATATTGTATCCAGTTTTGGGCTTCACACTTTAGGAACGATGTGGACAAATTGGAAAGAGTCCAGAAGAGAGCTACAAAAATGATAAACAGTTTAGAAAACCTGACCTATGCAGAAAGGTTAATAAAAAGGAGTATGTTTAGTTTTGAGAGCAGAAGACTGAGAGGGAACCTGCTAACAGTCTTCAAATACAGTAGAACCTCAGAATTATGAACATCTCGGGAATGGAGGTTGTTCGTAACTCTGAAATGTTTGTAACTTTGAACAAAATGTTATGGTTGTTCTTTCAAAAATTTACAACTGAACATTGACTTAATAAAGCTTTGAAACTTTACTATGCAGAAGAAAAATGCTGCTTTCCCTTTATTTTTTAATAGTTTAAATTTAACACAGTACTGTACTGTATTTGCTTCTTTTTTCTCTCTCTCTCTGCTGCTGCCTGATTGCGTACTTCCAGTTCCAGATGAGGGGTATGGTAGACTGGTCAGTTCATAACTCTGGTGTTCATAACTCTCAGGTTCTACAGTATGTCAAGGGCTATTTTAAAGAGGACAGTGATCAATTGTTCTCCATGTCTGCAGAAGGTAGGACAAGAAGTAATCAGCTTGATCTGAAGTATTAGCCAACATATATGTTATGTATTAGAGTTATGCTAATAATATTGTACATGTTATATCCTACGTGAATACTGAGTAATTATGTTGAGTCATACAGCTGTAATTTGTATTATTCTTTTCCCCAAAATGCTCTTCACTCATGCTAAGGTATATCCCATAACACTTTGCAATAGCTGAACTCTGCTCTTGGCACAGGCAATACCAAACCTGTCAGAAGCAAAATGTATGAATAGTATGTCTTGGTACAGTGAGGGGATGCTCCAGCAGCTCACTGATACCTGGAATGTGGTATCTAAAGCAAAGATAAAGAGGGTACCTGACAGTACAGACAAGCTAGGATACTGATACAGACTGGTAAGTTGAATCTTGGGTGACATATTAGCATGATTTTAGTTTATAAACAATTGCAGTGTAAATGCAGGAAGTCTTGAGCACATATTTTGAAGCAGACCTACTATCTAAGGTGAAGGCTGTGAGGTTGTTTCCTGAGAGGGTGGAATATATGATTCCTTTGCATGTTGTACTGCTTTGTCTCTGACTGACAAACTGACTAAGCTTGTATAGTTGGTCTGTTAAATATTTTTAATATTGAACCACACGTGTAGCCAAGCAATTGGCTATTCCTAGTTTACAGCAGTAAGGGAGATTTAGGTTAGATATTAGGAAAACCTTTCTAACTATAAGGATAGTTAAGCACTGAAATAGGCTTCCAAGGGAGGTTGTGGGATTCCCCATCATTGAGATTTTGAAGAACAGGTTAGATAAACACCTGTCAGGGGTGTCCAGGTATACTTGGTCCTGCCTCAGCACAGGGGGCTGGACTAGATGATGTCTCAAGATCCCTTCTAGCCCTACATTTCTATGATGCCATCTCAGTACTTCTTCCAGCTAGTCCTTGGAATGGTCTCTGCTGTTGAACCAGAGAAGCACTGATCATCCATCCCATAATGGTGCTTAAATTGGGAATGCCTGCAGGAGACCTGCAAACAACATGGACAAAACAAAAAGCACTTCTTTGTGAGATCTTCTATTAGATGTTGTGTAATCTAATAAAATAAATCTGAATTACTTGGAGGAGAATATCCTGCTAGATAGAGCTGAGAGAATTTACAAAGCTATCATAAAAGCCTCTGAAATACAGCCCAGCCTAACTGAAAAGGGCACTCCTCCTTAAGTTATTTAGTGATCATAACATGTGATGACAGTGGATTATCCTTCAGGGAGTGTTCTCATGAGGCCTTTCATGCTGCCCACACAGGAGCCTATTTGATTTCTTTGTAGTTTTGCTATGAATAGATTTGGCATTCGATCTCTCTTATTCATTAATTATTAATTATTTGTTTCACACAGGAGAGGTTGTCACTGCCAACACATCTGAAAGAGCCCATTAGACACCAGCCAGATAGTCACTCATGACCAAGGCAGATGGTTGGGAGGTTTTCTTTTTACACCCTGTTCTGACAGGAGTATGGTCACCGAGTAGTGAGACAACTGTGAGTGATATGATTGTCTTAACTTTTTAATCATGCTCCCTGTGCTTTCATACAATGTAATGAATACAGAAATGACATCATCATGGCTAAGGGTTTGTCACAAAGTGATAAATGAAAGGAAATCTTAAAGTTAAGGCTGCCATGCCATCTTTAACTCACCCTTTTGTGCAGGGATCTCAGAGCAGTGGGTGATGTTTTGTATCCTATAAATCACCACTAGTCAGCATTCTGCATTTCCCTCTGTTCTTAAACACTCTTATTTTGCTAAGAGTCATTTTTTAGTTACTTTAAGAGCCCTGGGAATTTCTGACTGGCTGTTCAGCAGCTATTTTTATACCTGGTGGAACATTCCAGTATGACATGTCAAGGGATTTTCTCTCTCACTTAAAAGGAAAGTCTGTCTAACACAAAAACCCAGACATAATAACTGCAAAATAAGAAATTATTTACCCTTTAGAGCACTAAGGATGAATACCCTTTCCCTGGTTTGGGTAAACTGTGCTTCCCCTTCTTCTTTGCTGGTGTACTGAGAGCTCCCCCTCCTGTTTCAATCTACTTTAGCCATTGTATTTGGGGACGTGACTATAGCCATCTGTTTCTTCCTCTACAGCCAGTAGGAGTTCCATCTCCATCACAGTTCCTGCTTCCTCAGTCTCATTCCCCTTTACTCTTCCATTTCCCTAACATAAACTCAGAAGACTAATGGCCTTGTGATGCCTTCCCTTGTCTTCTCTGTCATTGTCTCCCCTCTCCGCCCCCGCCCCCCTCTCCACCACTGTTGGTTCCATGACATTTCTCCCCTTCCCCTGATTTTCTAATGTGTTGGGATTCCCCTGTCCTAGTTCACAGGTTGGTGGAAGATCAGAAAGGGGCAAAAAATCATATTAAGAACATAGGACTGGAAGGGACCTCCTGGGGTCATTGAATGGAGTCACCTGCTATCACAGGCAACCACATCATATAATCTCTTTCATAAACTTATCAAGCTCCACCTTAAAACCAGGTGGGTTTCTTTCTCCCACCATTCCTATTGGAACGCTGTTCCAGAGTCTCATGCCTCTGATGGTTAGGAACCTTCTAATTTCCATCCTAAATTTACTCATGCCCAATTTATACCCATTTGTTCTTCTGCCAACATCATCCTTTAGTTTAAACAGGTCTTCTCCCTTTCTGGTATTTACTCTTCTTATCTATTTATAGAGAGCCATCATACCCCCTCTCAGCCTTCGTTAGGAGCACAGACAAGGAGATGGGAGTGACTCCCATTTAGAGGGGTGATAGAATGGGATGGTGTAGGCTGCTAGCCTCACTCCTCAGCCCAGGAAAGAACCAGTGCCACCCCCAGAATCTCTTCAGGCCACCATTTATCAGTGGCACCAGCAGTTTTTAGCAAACCCCCAAAATAAAAACAATTCAACAAAAATGCACTAGCTAAGCAATTCCCTGACCCAGGAGCTTTGTTGCCAGAGCCTCTCTATTCCTGTCAGCTCTTTCCAGGCCTCCTACAGGCCATCTGCCACAGGAGTCAACCTGCTTCCTGTAGCTCTCCTTTCCCAAATGAGCTCTTCTAGCCTTAGTAGGAATCAGGTGCTGGTCAGGCAATCACCTGATCCCTTGCAAACTACCAGTCCCCAACCTGTCCTTAATGGGGCTCTTCCTCAGAACAGGACTGGCTTCCATCTTAGAAAATTTCAATTTCCCATCCATCAGTCATCAGACAGAGATCCCTTGTATGCCTCTTCTCATTCAAGTTGTTGAATGGGAAATCTATTATCAAGTCTATTTGTTTGGCTATGGTTTTTCTGGTGAAAACTCAACTACAATCAAATTAGCTGATGAAAGGCTAAGAAACACACAAGAAGACCGAACCAACCTGCCATGTGCTGGCCTGCTGATGGGGGTGGGGGTGGAGAGGGAAGAGGGCAATTGCCCAGCGGCCCAGGTGGGCCACAGGGCTCCTAGGGGCACATGACTGCTCCAGGCCCTGTGCTTTGGGGGGCCCTGCGGATGGCACAGTTGGCCAGTGCGGTCAGTCCTGGAAGCGATGGGCGGTCCCGGAAGTGAAGGATTCATCACTTCTGCCACGGCCCCTTCCTCCCGCTTCCAGGGACGGCCCTGGCCCTGGGGCCCAGAATTGCTGTCGGCGGGCCTGGCCGTGTGACCTCAACAAGCTAGAGCAGTGAGGTCATTATACAATGAGAGGTGATTAGGTAGTAATACACATAGAGTGATATTTTCAGAAATGCTCAGCATAGGCTTAACTCTGCTGCCATTGAAGTTAATGGTAAAACTCCCATTGCCTTCAGTGGAAGTAAAATTTGGAAAATCACACTTATAAAGTTCCACACTCAAGGAGAGGAATAAATAGCACACATATATAATGGGGAATGTTAATGTCCTATGACATTTCACCCATAGCATTAGAGTAAGTTTATTTGCATTGTGACACCTTAGTATTATTTAATGTTGTTATTTTTATGTAACCAAGCTCTAGATATTGCAGAGAAAATGTGGCATGGCAACGATAGAGAGTGACATGGGAAGTTGTCAATGAATTGATCTCAAACTTCAGGAGTGAGCCACAAAGTGAAAATATTTGGGAATTGCAATTATAAAATAAAAGGCAACTCATGCTCAAGATAGTTTCTACTCTGGTCCCCCACAAAATAAATGCATTTACAAAGCAATCATGGTTGAATTTGGAATTTTGGCTGTTGGTTTATTTAAAAAGCTGTGGGGAAAGCTCCAGTTATTTTTGGGGTATGGCCACCTGGATTGAAATTCACTAAGGACTGAAGTTATAAATTTTATCTTTAAAAAAAAAAAAAAAAACTCAACCCACAAACATCCGAGAGGGAGAAATGTTATTTAAGATGAAGGATAAAGTTGGCAGAACAACAAATGGGTATAAACTGGCCATGAGTAAATTAAAGATGGAAATTAGAAGGTTTCTAACCGCCAGAGAAATGAGGCTCTGGAACAGTCTTGGAACAGGGGTTCGTTTCATATTTATTTGAGGTGGTTTTCATGATATCATCCAGATAGTTTAAATAAACTGTTTGTGTATAAGGTTAACAAGCTGCAACAGTAACAGAACCTGTGTGGGATTATATTAGAGCTAATTTGATCAATTACTTTAAGTTGCAGAGGTCTCTAGATGAGACAGAAGCCAGTGTACACACTTTGGCAGATGAAGAATCAGTGCAGTCAGCACATGCCAGGAAGGTAATGAACATTCTTTCAAACTTCATTTTTCATCCAGCGGAGAGAAGAAGATGACTAATCCCAGTCACTGCTACTCAGAGCAGCCAAAATGATAACTATAAATAATAATAAAAAAAACCCCACAGTTTAAAATGCAATAGAAAAGCATGCCATCATTATTTTGCTTTTAAAATGATGGTGTTGAACCTTAATTTTCATTCAGATTTGCCCTAGAGTGAATTGAGTTTCCTTTATTTTAAACAACTTCTGAATTAAAAGATTCCTGAGCATATTCTTGATATATTGCTTCATAGATTCCAAGGCCAGAAGGGACGATTGTCTGACTATGCTGGAAGGACAGGAGACCCTGTATGTGGTTTAATCAGGCTGAAACTTTATTCTTCAATGTCTGGGAATACCCGGCAGATAAAAGTGTACAGTGCAGGTAATTCCATGGGCTGCTGTCAGCTCTCTCTCTTTACCCATCCTGCTCCCCAGCCAATCCACTGCTGGAACCCTACTATCCCCCTTCAATGAGGGTTAAGGGGGGGTGGTATCAGTCATAGGAGCTCCAAACCCCCATTTCTGTTCCTTTAAAGAATACCTCCTTTAGATCCTTTACCAATCTATTTTATCTGATCACAATATCCCTTCCCTATGGAGTACCTGCACTGGACATTTGCCACAAGGAGGTGCCGGCAATTAGCTTGGCTGCCTCCCCCAATCCCTTGCTGGGTTCCCAGACATCTTTAATATTGGCCACTATATGAACAATTCTGGTGCCTTTTTGTTACGTCCAGATGAGAAATTACCAACGCCCCCCCCCTTTGCCACCTATGAATTTGGCCACCTCCCTATTCATATACCACCTAGCCTTGTGGACCTGACAGGGTTTCACAGTTCCCCACCACACCCTGCGTTGCAACACGTCTGACCAAATAATTTTACATCTAGGAGAAGTTCCAGGATCTGCCCCAGTCCCTCTTAGCTCTGATCATTCAGTGCTCCCCTGGATGCATTCCCAAATCTTTTTCCCCAGTGTGAATAACAATCATAGCTGGTTCCTGTTCACGGTCCACCACAGTGTATAGAAGGGGCATTAGCTGGTCCCATAACATGCCCCTCCTCCCATGCCGGCTCAGGACTGCTTCACCAGACAACCTGGAAGTCTGCTTATGCTCTTAGTAAACAATCCAGTGCCCAAAGACCCACACCACCATTGGCCTGGCCAATCTGTCAGCACCTGGAATGCAAACATAAAGGAAAATTATCACTGATTCCTCACGTGGGGTATCACATACCCTTTGTGTGCTTCAAAATGCCAATGCCCAAATGCCTGAATTGCACTAGCTCCAAAATCCAGGAGGGCCGCTGCTGTTGTGCCCAATCCTGAATGAGTGGGAACAAAGTCCATGTGCTGGAAGCCCCAACCTCATCCGTCCCTGTCTTAAAATTGTAACAAAATGGTAGTTTGGAAGGGGATCACCATGAATCAAGAGAAGTCTATCCCTCCCTGGCCCCATTTCCATGTATGCCCTCACAGCCTCCACAAGGCAGATCATGGGCTTGCTAACCTCCTGTAGAATAATGCATTCACCCCGGCCTCCTTGATCCATCTTTGACCTCCCCCAGTCACTCCACCCAATGCATATCCCTCAATTCCAAAGCCCTGCCAGAAGAGTCCTTACAGGACCCAGGTACTAGTTCTCTGATTCTAAAAGCTCCAAAAAACGCTCCCAGAAATGTCACCCTGAACAAAGCCACCTCCTGTTCACTATGGCTTTAGATCTGCACCAGATCCCTAAGGATATTAACACCGATGGGACAACATGTATCCTCCCTAGGACTGGTGCTTTGAAGTCACCCTACTAGAAACCTCCAAACTAAAACTCCAAAATTATCTTGTCTGCTTAATATGCACTGAGGTCATTATGATCATATAGTCTGAGCTCCTGCATAACACAGGCCATAGAACTTCCTCAAAATAATTCCTAGAGAACATATTTTAGAAAAACATTCAAACTTGTTTTAATAATTGTCAGTGTTGGAGAATCCAGCACAACCCTTGGCAAATGGTTCCAATGATTAATTACTCTGTGTTAAAAATTTACACCTTATTTCTAGTCAGAATATCTCTAGCTTCAACTTCCAGCCATTGGATAACACTGTACCTTTCTCTGCTAGATTGAAGAGCCCACTAAGTTTATTGCCCATATAAGTACTTACAGACTGTAATTAAGTTACACCTTAAGTTCTCTGTTAAGCTAAATAGATTGAGCTTCTTGCATTTGTCCTTTTAAGGTATGTTTTCTAATCCTTTAATTGTTCTTGTGGTTCTTCTCTGAACCTTCTCCAGTTTATCCTCCTTGAATTATGAACAGCAGAACTGGACACAGTATTCCAGGAGTGGTCGTACCAATGCCAAATATAGAGGTAAAATAATGTCTCTACTACTCAAGATTATCCTTTGTATACATCCAAGGACCACATTAGCTTTTTTGGCCACAGCCTCACACTGGGCACTTATGTTCAGCTGATTATCCACCATGACCCACAAATCTTATCCTTTGTTCCTAGATGTATGCATTACATTTAGCCATTTTAAAATGCATATCGTTTTCTTGTGCCCAACTTTTCAATAGATCAAGATCACTCCGTATCAGTGACCTGTTATCTTCAATATTTATCATTCCCCAACTTTTGTGTCATCTGCAAATTTTATCAGTGATTATTTTATGTTTTCTTCTAAGTCATTGATACAAATCTTTAAATAGCTCAGGGTTGAGAACTGAACCCTATAGGACACCACTGGAAACACACCTGGTTGATGATGATTCCCCATTTACAAATACATTTTGAGACCTATCAGTTAGTCCGTTTTTAACCAATATAATGTCTGCCGTGTTAATTTTATATCTTTCTAGGATTTTTTTTTCACAGCATCAAGTCAATTCAAAGAAATTCCCTATAAACATTTTTTTGACTTTCCTATGACAGTTGAACTGTTGCAAAATTCAGGAGGATCAAGTCTGCAATCATCCCATAAGCAAAACTCTCAGAGAAGGGAGTGGGAGTTGTATCTGAAAGAAGATTGTAATGGGCTTGATCCTATATTTGGAGCCTGGTGTTGCAAATCTTATATACACAAAATTCCTGTTGACTGCAACAGGAATTTTTGTTTGCATTAGAACTGCAAGCTTGGGTCACTGGCTGTTGAAACATTTAAAAAAACAAAACAAAATTGTCTACCACAGATATTGAATCTCTTTCAAAACAATTATAGGGAAATAATGTTTGTTAGAATCCAAACATGCTTAAAAATGAGAAATGAGTCTTATGAAAAACATGACAAAATATGCAAAAACGTATTTTACCCATCCAATAATATACTTACATACACAATAATTTAACCTTATCTATACAATAATTGATTGAGTAAAACCCTGAAGACTAAATGTTTTGCATTTTTAAAGAATGTATGTAATAATGTTGCCCTTCTAACAAGAGAGCATTATACATATTTGTTTAATTTCTGAACATAAAGAGAAAACTATTGACAACAAATGCCAATGGAACTGCTAATTGTCTGGAAATGTCTAGCTGGCAAAGTTCAATCCCAGTTTCATTTGTTTTGCCAGTCAGATATTCTATGCCAAATTATTTTAGACACAGAAACCCAATGTACATGTGCAAAATAGCTAGTGAACACTTACATCTGTGAATCCAAATCTGGAATCTATGAAAGCAAATAGGCATTTATGTATTTAAATGCCCAATGTGCATATAATACCCTGATTTATATGTACAATTGCTATAAGTGAGAACTATTGTACATTAAGTTGAGTGTGAAAGTGGGCTTCTACTTCTTTAAAAAGTGACACTTTTGAATTGTTGATTCACTTTATTTATGTAGCACTAAGCTAAAAGTTAACACATTTTAAATGTTTGATCCTCTTTGGTTATAAATCTGATGTCTTTATTGAGTAGAGAAACATGGTCTCTGTTGTGGATTGATGGGAAGATTTTAAAATGATCAAATTATATGGTAATACAATAGAGTATTAAAGTAAAAATTCTCCCTATGCAAGGTTTTGTTGCTCAGAAGTGATCAGTCTTTAAAGCTCTTCAATTTTGAAAATTCTGTAATGTTGTTGTTTGCAACTTGTTTGGTATCTTAGTGGTGCAGCTGCCTTTGCATTGTGTTATTTTTTTAACAGAGATCAAGCTTTTGTTCTGTGCAGAAATCCTTCAGCTCACCAAGCACATTGATTGCTGCTGTGTATATTTTAATCTGCATTTCAAGAGTGAAGATGGTCTTGTTGTAAACTGTATTGTCCTCATCTTCATCCATCACATCTCCCACTGCTTTTTCAATGTGAGCTCCAATAAGTGCCCTTTCATTCCAGTCTACTCTCAGCTCCTCAAAAACTAGCAAATCGTATGCAGCTCTAGTATATTTGGCAGCAGGTGGCCATCAGGCATTCAGCAGATCAGGTCATTAAGATGCTGCAGTGTGGATTCTCTGTTGTCAGAGAGAACAGGGAATTTGGCATTGTATAATCAAAACCCACAGTTGGTGCAACATTTCTCAATTGTCATAGATAGACTTTACTACATTCCAAATAGCAGCTACCCACTGCAATCAAGCAAGTTAATATATTTTGCTAGCACTGTTAAACTATCAACACTTTGGCTAACAGAGATGTCATGAAATGCTGACAGTAGAATGTTTTAATTATCTCAGCACCGGATTTTTTGCATACAGGGAGGAAATAATCCCCTTAGATAGATTTTCCTGAACAGGAGACTAGAAACTCAGCAAGTATCTATAGTATCTTACTGGACACTTAGTATCACTAGATGGTGCAACTGAAGATAGTTTTGCTACTTCTGTTTTATCAGAATATACAGGAGTCCATACTTGAAGAAATGCTTATTGTCAGCTGTAATGCAGTATTTTCAAAGATGCTGAACATAATCCCATTGATTTTCAGTAGATTTAGGCTCTTAAATCACTTTTGAAAATGGGATTTAAGCTCCTTCATCACTGACGTGTATTTGAAAATTTTATCTCTAGTTTCTCTATGAATTATTCTTAGTTGCACCTGCTGCCTACATGTTATACTCATACACACAAATACAGCGGGGGCAGGGGGAGAGATAGAGATTACATGATGCCAAAATATTACAGTTTCCACTTGCAAAGTTTCTACTGACTGTTATTTTGGTGTATGGGGGACTTATCAGCAAGTCACTTAACCACTGGGTGCCTTAGTTTGCTGTCTCTCAAATGTGTATTATCATATCTGCCTTATGAGGGTTATTGTGAGTTTTAATAAAGAACAGGGAATGAAGATCTTTGTATGCTATTGGTCCAATTAGTAGTTTGTAAAATGTGTTTTTATGTGGACTGTGGCCACATATGTTGGCTCAAACAATATCTGATGCTCATTACGACATTCCAGTGTTTGTGATATCTGCTGAGACTAAACTGTTTTTGATGAATCACTAAAGTTGTTTCTGTGTTTTTGTTCATCTGTTAGGACATCAATATGGGGCAGAGTTAAGGTTATTTGGTATTGCACAGACAGTACATTCTAATACATGGCTGTATGTTAACTGTGGTATCAGAACCAAGTAGTTAAATTTAGTGGTTAGGTACTATGTATTATTTTTTAATTATATGTGTAATGTTCTATGTTCTCTGGATGAGCACTTGGTAACTTTTATTATTACCTAGCAAAGTTTGTGTAATTATTATTATATAGTGTGACAGGGTCGGGCCAGATCGCTACAGGAGAGTGATAGAAGGCAGATATATTAGCCTCAGATTAAGCAGGTCCCTTTTCCCTGGGTAAAGTAATGGGTGGTTCCAGAACAATCAGGAACTTGCTGGAACCAATTAAGGCAGGCAGGCTAATTAGGACACTTGGAGCCAATTAAGAAGCTGCTAGACTCAATTAAGACAGGCAGGCTAATCAGGGCACCTGGTTTAAAAAGGACATCACTTCAGTCAGTGAGGGACATGCAAGGAGCTAGAATGAGAGGGTGTGCTGCTGGAGGACTGAGGAGTATAAATGCTATCTGGCACCAGGAGGAAGGTCCTGTGGTGAGGATAAAGAAGGTGTTGGGAGGCCATGGGGAAGTAGTCCAGGGAGTTGTAGCTGTCACACAGGTGTTACATGAAACACTGTAGACAGCTGTGATCCACAGGACCCTGAGCTGGAACCTAGAGTAGAGGGCGGGCCCGGGTTCCCCTTATCCCCCCAACTCCCTATTGGATACAGAAGGAATTGACCTGGACTGGGGGTCCCACCAGAGGGGAAGGTCCCTGGCCTGTCCCCTTACCCACTAGGTGGATCAGCAGAGACTGTGGGGATTGTTCTCCTTCCTTTTCCCCATTCTGGCCAGTGATGAGGTTAGCTGAGTGAACAGCAGGTTTGAGCCACTAGCAAAAGTGGCCAAACTGAGGGCTGCCATGAATCTCTGAGGTGAGCAAATCCGCCAATAAGGGCAGGACCCACCATGGCAGAGGAGGAACTTCATCACAATAGTTATAGCATTAAAAGTTTGCGTTGCCATTATTGGTAAAAGAAATATCCTAGCAGACTATTTGCTGTGTCTTAAAAGTAATGAAGCATTCAAATCACATGTGGAAATAAAGGTAGAATGAGTCCCATGACATTTGTTACTGCTCTTGGAGATTAAGAAGCTTCTTAGTGAGTCAGCCAGACAGTGGCAACAGATGGTTCTCACATAATCATAAATTATTATTTTGATTATCACTATCATGGCAGTGATTTATTACAATTTGCCATCATGAATAATGTCAACAACATATTCAAATATAATAAATATGATCCAGAATGGAATCTAGGGCCACTGCCATTTACACCTAAAAGAAGAAAAACTGAAGCTGGTTAGACAAATTATTCTAAAACTAATACAACAAAGTCAAAACCACACACCTACAACATCCCCGTAAGTGGAAACAAAGCCAAATGGTCCTTGAATATCTCAGGTAACAACCACAAAGTCACATTAACAGATGGACCATTGTCAATAAGCCATTTGTTACTCAGTAGGCATTTCCTGACTCTCATAAAAGCATAATGAAATGCAGCAAGACTGAGCATAAAAATATAGTACTGGTTACAAAGCAAATGCTAGCTTCCCCGATATCAGCGTCCCTAGTTAATTAGCATGGTTAATTAGAGTTTTTATTTTAGGATGCAGTGTTATGCAATCTATTTCATCTGGATTTCAAACTAATGACAGGAAAGGAAATATTACATTTTTGACCAGCTCTGTATACTCAAGGTCACTTTTATTAGTGTATCATTAGATTACAATAGACTCATATAGTCCCCAGATGTACTTCATATTGTACAGATATGTTACAGGTAGACTCTCAAAAGTGCCTAACTGGGTTAGGAGCACATTTAATTGAAAGCCAATAGCACTTGTGCTCCTAATGCCTATAGGCAATTTGAAAATTTCCTCATAAAACAAAGTCTTTTCCTAAAGGACATTAGAATCTAAATTAGACTAAAGAAATGTTTAAAGATAACCTATATTAGGCCGGGGCATGAATGGCCTCAGAACTCTTAAGGCTAGCATTTTCAAGTTAGAAACCATGGATCAGCTCCTTAGCTGGTATAAATGACTTTAATGGAGCTATACCAATTTATACCAGTTGAAGAACTGGGTCCATGCCTAACTGGACATTTGCCCATGCAAATATTTGATTTCCACATGCAATTTCAGTAATTAAATTCCCAGATTAGGCTCACAATTATGTATGCATTTAAACCTATGACTTTGACACCTTTGATTAGTCCTTCTCCTTCAAGTCAGCTGGTGTTTGGAAGCTCAAACAGTGATGTCCTTAACTCTTTCAGAGCCCAGTGTGTGTATGACAAGCAAACTGTCATATATATGGACCACCTATGGTCATCTACCTCATATCATATCTCAGAGCTTTATAATTTTTTCACAGGCCAGTCTGGGAGCTATGCAAAAACTCATATCCCCTACATGTGCACCTGCTGTACTCAAAGAACAAAGTCTTGAGAGTGAGGCATCTATTTCTGTAGTATATATCACATTTTCACATCTCCTATGGGCTATTTATGAAGTGGATATTCAGCCTCAAACTGTCTGTCATCCCATTTGCAAGATGGCTGCTGGAATCATAGCTACGGATAAGGCGAGGGCAGAAGAAATTATCTGTAGGAAAAGATGCAGTGGATTATATTCCCTGTAAATTCTATACACCTAATACTTTAAGTCACTGCCCTCAGAGGGAGCCGTCCTGGCATATCTGCCCTTTCCAGGGTTGATGAGATGAGGAGAATTTGATGCACAGAGCAACTTCACAAAAACAAACAAACAAACAGAAAATCTTTTAATGGACTCTGGAGTAAACTGATTAGCTCTTGTATTTGGTAAAGGTTATTTAGTATTCATCTCTGAACAGAAGCAGGATAATAAGAGTTTGCATTGTGTAAGCAAAGCATGCTCACTGAAATTTCTAAATTGGATTTATTCATCTGCTCTTGGAACCCATGACATCTAGTTTTTCTTCAAGTCTCAGTTCATTAGCAGACTAAAGGGAAACAAATGTGAGGCAGCCTCATTGGTTTAAAAAAAAGGGGGGGCGGGGAATTATCTAGCTTGATACATGAAATCCAAGTCATTCCGGCACAATAAAGGACTGGTAACAACAAAAATTAAAAACATGAGATTAAATCGCATCAGAATCATTTGAAAAGGTTTAATTGGTAGCTGTTAAACTCTGAATATATTTTAGATTTTGCTACCTGTGTAGTCCTAGCAAAGGGCATACAGAGCTATAAGCCAGTTCCAAATGTCCATGTCAAGTAGAAACAGAAATGCAGTGTTGATTATTCATCATTCTGATTCCAAGTGAATTAATAGCCAGAGCAAGTCTTGGGTTTAGCAAATTCTAAAGCAAACACTCGCCTGCTCTAGTGACATGTAAAACTTGTGCTGAAGCTTTACTGTGTGTCATCAGGGGAAATGAATTTTGGGGAAACCCTCAGTGATATGCAATGCAAAACGCAGAGAAAGTAAATCAGAAATGTTTTTTTTTTAAGTGTAAAAAGTGAATTTATTGGGGCTATAACTAAGCCTTATGTGGTAACCTATTGAAGCCAACTCGTAAGGTTCCCTGCCAGGAACATTGTCCCAGTTGAAGTGGCCTAGGCTAGAAGGCTTTTGAGCTGCTGCTGCTCCTTTAAAAAGCACTGCAACCCTTCCCCTTTGAGCCTAAGAAACTTATAGTCAGTCACACTGACCCTTTCCAAGGCTAATCTCCTGTGTTTGAGGCTTGATAGCTGAAAAAGCCTATTCAGGTCACTGGTGCCACAAGTCCTCCTGTTCTTCTTTTTAAAAGTCTGTAAGGCTTTTGTTTCTGTTCTCCTATGGGTACTCTTCATTCCCCTCTTTTCACACTCCCTGGCTTTTTTCCCTCTTCCAGTCTAAACTGCTTCCCTACAGGCTCTGTTCATAACTATCTGATGCTGCTGCAGCTGCTCTCAGCTGTTGACTTGCTGTCAGAAACAGCTCTGCTCCCTCTGGCAGCTTTTGCCTTTGACTTCAATGGGATCAGGATTTCTCTCTGCAGCTCCTAATGGGTAACTCGGGTTACTTACCCTATTGTGCCTCTTTGTGCCTCATCCAGCCTTCCTGATCTACCTCCCAATTGCCTATTTCCAGCTGTTCCTTCTTTCTTTACCACTTCCTAGGTCTCCCTTCTCCAGTATTGCTAAACCCTCTCAGTGAATTGCAGGGTCTATTACTGGGCTGATGAACAAATCCCAAAACACACCATCTTCCACTCCTCTCCCAGGATCTTTTATAAGGCATCTAGTCTCAGTGACCAGGTGTGTGTGTAAGGGGGCCTGGTGTCCTTCCCCTGCTGACATATGACTCCTAGCATTACTCCGGAGAGGTGGGAAGGAGAATAGAAGCAAAAGTGGAATTAAAAACAATGCATACAAATATCTTTTGGGTTTAGGGTTTGTAATTTTTTTTTTTTACAAATCCTAAATTTGGTAGCAATTTTTTGTTTATTTTTTTTATTAATAGATTTTAAGACCCGAAGGGGCCATTATGAGCATTTAGTCTGTATGACATAGGCGATAGAACCTCACCCAGTAAACTCAGCATTAAGCACATCAGTTATAGCACATCCTTCAGAAACCATAGACCAGAGCCTTGATGTGCTAGGCTCTGAACAAACACATATATCAAAAAGACACCTTCTGCCCCAGGAAGTTTATGATCTAAGAATGAGACAAGAGAGAACAGGTGGACACAGCAAACTAACATGGAGAATACACGGAAACAATGAGATAAATCTGGTCCCCATGAAAAGCAGGGGTTAGAGCACAGTAGCTTAGGGTGACCAGGTGTCCAGTTTTCGACCAGAACACCCAGTCGAAAAGGGACCCTGGCGGCTCTGGTCAGCACTGCCAACCGGGCTGTTAAAAGACCGGTCGATGGTGCTGCAGGTCTAAGGCAGGCTAATCCCTACCTGTCCTGGCACCGCGCTCTGCCTCAGAAGCGGCCAGAAGGTCCGGCTCCTAGGTGGCTCTGCACTCCCATTGGCCAGGAATGGCAGCAAATGGGAGGGAGCTGGGGGGGCGATGCCTACGGGCAAGAGTAGCATGCGGAGCCCCGTGCACCCCACCCCCACCCCCCGACTAGGAGCCAGACCTGCTGGCCGCTTCCGGGGCGCAGCGCCATGCCAAGACTGGCAGGGAGCCTGCCTTAGCCCCGATGCACCGCTGACTGGGAGCCACCCAAGGTAAGCCCGAGCCCCAACCACCTGCCCCAGCCCTGAGCCCCGCCCTCAAACCCAGAGCCCTCACCCCCCACCCCTGCACCCCAACCCCCGGCCCCAGCCCAGAGCCCGTACCCCCTCCTGCTTCAACCTACAGCCCCCTCCTGCACTCCAAATCCCTCAGCCCCACCCCCCAACCTGGAGCTCCCTCTTGCACTCCAAACTCTTCATCCCTGGCTCCACCCCAGAGCCTGCACCCTCAGCCCAGAGTCCCTAACCCCCTGCCCCAGCCCAGAGCCCCCTCCCACACCCTGAACCCCTCATTTCTGGCCTCTTACCCCCAGTTAGAGCCCTCACCCCCTTGCCCCAGCCCAGTGAAAGTGAGTGAGGGTGGGGGAGAGCAAGCCACCAAGGGAGGGGAATGTAGTGAGAAAGGAGTGGGGCCTCAGGGAAGGGGTGGGGCTGGGGTGTTTGGTTTTGTGTGACTAGAAAGTTGGCAACTCTACAGTAGCTACCTAACTGTTGTTGTGGTTTTAGGCTCCAGCATTAGAAACCAACTTATTTGAAGGTTCCTGAGGATGTCAAACAACTGAATTATCAGAGGGCTCTCCAGTGGAGTGCCCAACTACTAACTAAGAGGTTTGTCAGGAGGATTCCCATTAAATAGAGGCCAGGGAGTGTTTTATCTAAACACATTAGAATGCTCAGTTAAGGCACAGTAGCTATATCACATTTCTCCTCAGCTCCCCTGTGCTATCTAGCCTCTTCTCCTCCTGGAAACTACGGGGCTACATTGACTATAGATGTTGCTATGCAAGTCATTGAGATGCTTGAGCGTTGTTTATGCATCTTGGAAGAGCTATTGTTTCAAGTTGTCTGCATACTCAGGAAGACATCTCTGCATCTGTTACATTCTGTTCACATTTTGAAGATTATCTCTGAAATTTTAAGGGCTACAAATTTAGGCCCAGATTCTTGGCTATGGCTGAAGAGCACACTGCACAGCTCAGGAGAGAGGCTGCAAAGGTGGTCTTCGCACTTTCCCATCCTGAGCCAAGTATATGACAGTGCAGTCCCCTGCTGCTCCTCTAAAGGATGTCAGCTGCTAATAGACTAAAGGACCAGTCAGCAGCTGAGGATCAGTGGGGCATAAGGAAGTGCTGGCCACACTCCAGAGCTGGTGCTAGGCATAAGCAGACTAAGCAATTACTTAGGGCCACGAGCAGCTCAAGGGGGTTCCCTATTCACTGTTTATTGTGTTGGCAGAGGGAATATTCTTGCTTAGGGCTTGCACTACCACTATCACACTCCCTTCCCCACCGGTCACATCCCTATACCAGCAGCAGGCATGAGGAGTAGCATAAAAATACCTAAGTTCATCAGAAGATGGTCCCTTACATTGGAGTAATCTTCCTGTGGATGATTGGGATGCCTTTGCTCTGGAATATGGTGCAAAGTGGCTGTAGTAGAGAGGAGAATCTTTTTTTCAAATGACAGCTTAGATTCTGGGGCATAGTTGTGTAGCATATGCAAAAAGAAGGAGACTCATTTGCTAACTGAAATGACTACATTATCAGATTATATATGGTCCCTCCCTGTTAGGCATTTAATGAAAATTATTATTATTTACTGAGTGCCATCTAGTGCACATACAGTGCTTTTGAAAAGCACGTAAGTGTCAGTCTAGCTCTGAGGAGCTTATATTACAACAGACAGTAATTCTACCAGTTACAATCAAAGAATGTTAGTTAAATTATAATGCAACAATAAGTACCAGCATTAAGATATTGCATCAGTGCTTGGTGTGAGCATAAAAATAAAACTTTGGTCATAATTTGCAGTGCAGGCACACACATGCACATCTAAATGCACCATGAATGATGATGAATCCATCTTCCTCTTCTGCATTCTTGTGTCAAAACTTGGGATTTGATGTTTGTTCAGGACGCAGAATAGGAAATAAACATCAGTCATTTTTAACAAGGGAGCAGAGTAACAGGCAGGCAAACACAGCATTTGTCTTCCACTGTTTATGCTACTTATAAATGTTGAGCTTCCAAGAGACAAGTAAAAAAAAAGAAGCAGAAAAAAACTTTAAATAGTTCAAAAAAATACCTTGACAGTGAGTGTCATTTTAAGGGGGAAAAAACAGAGATGCAGGAGATGACTGAGCTGCTGGAGCCTACGTAAACAGAAGCAAAGAAAATAGCTTGTTAATTCTCAAAGCCATTTTCTTTCCTTTTCTCGTGCACGGAGGGAACTCCTATTGATATCATATGAAGGAGATATCAAATCAAGGAGAAAATGATGGCATGGCCTCTTCTGCCCAGTTACTTGATGACTTGACCGTTATAAGATGCATTCCAGACATGGATAAGGCCAGCTTTATTCCACTCTCAGTAGCAGGCAGTGCATCCAAAATGAAGCTTTTGACAGGTAGGAGGATACCATGGCACAAAGCCACAGTACCAGTGTTAAGATGGAGGGGGGGGGGGAAACCCTGCCAAAATATACTCCCTAAATGCTAACTGCTTACTGTAATCACACATCATTTATTGTCTATGAAAGGCAGTCTGATACAAGCAAGGTGCAACGACCATGCAATTTATTTCACTAGTCTGTGTCACAGAAATTTCTTTACAAGACACAGCTGGGTCAAGGAGCTCAAATTCTTATCCAATTTCTGGCCAATAACTGCTTTTTTTTCTTCTTGTACTAATGTTTTTTATAAAGACTAATTAAGGGAAATTCCTCTAGAGAAGTGAAAAGCTCAGATACGGGGCAAGTGTTTACACTGATCCTGTTAGGTGCCAGCATTGTGAAAGCTGACCAGACCATAGTCCAATATCTCTATGTATATATATTTTTTCTTTTCTAGATGGGTCTCAGTGCCCTGTCTTGGTGCAGCACAAGATGGAAGACCTTCTGAAGACACTCCTCACATATTAGCTGGAGCAGTCCCTTGCAGAGCACAAGGCAATAATCCTAGCACTGGATGACCTGGAGACGAAGAAGATTAAACCTGAGTATCTCACATGGGCAGCTGGGATGGATCTTCAAATTTCTATATGATTCTACATGCGCTCTTTTTACAAGCTGTCTTCAATTTTTCATTATCAGATGTCAGGCATTACATAGTTTTCTTCTAGTTCTCTTTATTACAGCCAGTAGCCTAGTTTTCCTGGCAGGCAACATTGCGAGTGAAACGTTGTTTCCTATAGTATACAAACCTTTACAAGGGTACGTCCAGACTACCCGCCGAATCGGTGGGTAGTAATCGATCTATCGGGGATTGATATATCACGTCTCGTCTAGATGCGATATATCAATCCCCGAACATGCTCCCGTCGATTCCAGAACTCCACCAGGACAAGCGGCGGTAGCGGAGTCGACGGGGGAGCCACGGCCGTCGATCCCGCGCCATGAGGACCCGAGGTAAGTCGAAATAAGATACATCAACTTCAGCTACGCTATTCCCGTAGCTGAAGTTGCGTATCTTACATCGACACTTAGGCAAAATGCAATCCAACTCTCTGTCCTCACATAAGAACGGCCATACTGGATCAGACCAAAGGTCCATCCAGCCCAGTATCCTGTCTTCCGACAGTGGCCAATGCCAGGTGCCCCAGAAGGAATGAACAGAACAGGTAATCATCAAGTGATCAATCTCCTGTCACCCCTTCCGACCTTCTGGCAAACAGAGGCTAGGGACACCATCCCTGTCCATCTTGGCTAATAGCTATTGATGGATCTATCCTCCATGAACTTATCTAGTTCTTTTTTGAACCCTATTATAAGTGCCTTCACTACATCCTCTGGCAAAGAGTTCCACAGGTTGACTGTGCATTGTGTGAAAAAATACTTCCTTTTGTTTGTTTTAAACCTGCTGCCTATTAATTTCATTTGGTGACCCCCTAGTTCTTGTGCTATGAGAAGGAATAAATAACACTTCCTTATTTCCTTTCTCCACACCAGTCATGATTTTATAGACCTCTATCATATCCCCCCTTAGTCGTCTCTTTTCCAAGTTGAAAAGTCCCAGTGTTATTAATCTCTCCTCATAGGGCAGCCGTTTTATTTTTGTTGCCCTTTTCTGAACTTTTTCCAATTCCAATATATTTTTTTTGAGATGGGGCGACCTCATCTGCATGCAGTATTCAAGATGTGGGTGTACCATGGATTTATATAGAGGCAATATGATATTTTCTGTCTTTTTACCTATCCGATTCTTAATGATTCCCAACATTCTGTTCACTTTTTTAGACTGCCGCTGCACATTGAATGGATGTTTTCAGAGAACTATCCACAATGACTTCAAGATCTCTTTCTTGAGTGGTAACAGCCAATTTAGACCTGATCATTTTTATGTATAGTTGGGATTATGTATTCCAATATGCATTACTTTGCATTTATCAACATTGAATTTCATCTGTTATTTTGTTGCCCAGTCACCTAGTTTTGAGAGATCCTTTTATAGCTCAGTCTGCCTGGGACTGAACTATCTTGAGCAATTTTGTATCATCTGCAAATTTTGCCACCTCACTGTTTACCCCTTTTTCCAGATCATTTATGAATATATTGAATAGGACTGGGCCCACGACAGACCCCTGGGGGCACCACTATTTACCTCTCTCCATTCTGAAAACTGACCATTTATTCCTACCCTTTGTTTCCTATCTTTTAACCAGTTACCAGTCCACGAGAGGACCTTCCCTCTTATCCCATGACAGCTTACTTTGCTTAAGAGCCTTTGGTGAGGGACCTTTTTAAAAGTCTTTCTGAAAATCTAAGTACACTATATCCACTGGATCCCCCTTGTCTACATGCTTGTTGACCCCCTCAAAGAATTCTATTAGATTGATGAGGCGTGATTTCCCTTTACAAAACCATGTTGACCCTTCCCCCAACAAATTATGTTCATCTATGTGTCTGACAATTTTGTTCTTTATTATAGTTTCAACCAGTTTGCCCAGTACTGAAGTCAGGCTTACCGGCCTGTAATTGCCGGGATCACCTTTGGAGCCCTTTTTAAAAATTGGTATCACATTAGCTATCCTCCAGTCATTTGGTACAGAAGCTGATTTAAATGATAGGTTACAGACTACACTTAGTAGTTCTGCAATTTTACATTTGAGTTCCTTCAGAACTCTTGGCTGAATACCATCTGGCCTTGGTGACTTATTACTGTTTAGTTTATCAATTTGTTCCAAACCTCCTCTAATGACACCTCAGTCTGGGACAGTTCCTCAGATTTGTCATCTAAAAAGAATGGCTCAGGTTTGGGAATCTCCCTCACATCCTCAGCCATGAAGACTGATGCAAAGAATTCATTTAGTTTCTTCGCAATGGCCTTATTGTCCTTGAGTGCTCCTTTAGGCTTCCTGCTTCTGATGTACTTAAAAAAATGTTTTGCTATTACTTTTTGAGTCTTCGGTGTGGTGCTCTGCTCTATTCAATGATGATAACAGTCGGCTGCGTGCGTGTGTGTTCTCCCTGTGTGCTGTCCCAGCTCTGCGCAGATCACTGGAACAACAGATCTCGAGCGAACCGCCCAATGACCACAGACTCTAATAAGGTACAAAGGCACCCGGCCAGGTTTATCGTCAAACGAAGCACACTAATAGTTTTCAGCAGACTCTACAGGACATACTACGAATATGTGCCCCCTGACAATGGACTGGCTCAGTCAGTGGTGGAATTTGCCACTGCCCCCTAGGCCAGACAAAGATGTCCACCCAGGGATGCATTCATGTACACCGGTGCAAACAGGTTTCACATCATTGAACGCACTGAGGTACAGCCCCTCTATGCATTAGGGTGTTGCCTTTCTCATGGTGCTGATTGGTTCGAACAAATAAGTCTATCAATCATACTGTATTCATCGTATTATCCTTTCATATTGTCTATTCATCATATTGTCTATCCATCATATTGTCCTTTTATACTGTCTTTAGGCTGGGTCTGCCTGTTCTTTGTTATCTGTGTGGGTGCCGTCCTGGCATACGTTCATCTTATTAGTACTTACACATGTATACACTCTTGCCAACTTCTGTGAGCAGGGCCTGCCTCTGGCTCACAGCCTAACTTTGCTTTATGTTAGCAATGTCTTGACCATTACTTCAGTTCAGGCCTTAGGCCTTATACCAGGCCTCTGATACCAAGGGTTTATGTCTCAGGGCCTCATCTTACTACACTAGCTATTCTTCAAATTCCTTTTTTGGCCTTCCTATTATATTTTTACCCTTCATTTGCCAGAGTTTATGCTCCTTTCTATTTTCCTCGCTAAGATTAAACTTCCACTTTTTAAAGGATGCCTTTTTGCCTCTCACTGCTTCTTTTAACTTTGATTTTTAGCCCTGATGACACTTTTTTGGTTCTCTTACTATCATTTTTTAATTTGGGGTATACATTTAAGTAGAGCCTCTATTATGAAGTCTTTTAAAAGATTACATGCAGCTTGCATGGATTTCACTTTTGGCACTGTACTTTTTAATTTCTGTTTAACTAACCTCCTCATTTTTGTGTAGTTTCCCTTTCTGAAATTAAATGCTACAGTGTTGGGTTCCTGTGGTGTTTTCCCCGCCACAGGGATGTTAAATTTAATTATATTATGGTCACTATTACCAAGCGGTCCTGCTATATTACCTTTTGGACCAGAGCCTGTGCTCCTCTTAGGACTAAATCAAGAATTGCCTCTCTTGTGGGTTTCAGAACTAGCTGCTTCACAAGTGAAATGGTAGTGTAATAGTCCAATCTTCAGGGGCTGTAAAAATCTTATGGGTTCATTCAATGAACATATTTCTCACAGATAGGAGAAGCTTAAAGCCAGTATTACACTAGCCAGATTAAAACCACATAATGTAAATGCAGGTGAGGTAAAAAGAGAGTTGTGTATGTCTGCAAATCATAACAACACTGTTTTTTCACCTTTACTCCCAGACATCTGGTGTGCTGCTAAACAGTAACAGTAAGCAGCAGACTTTGTCATCTTATAATGGTCTTGTAAGAGAGAATGAACACAGGGCTTCATTATTTTTTATCCCCACCAAGGTTCTCCTTGGTTCCCCAGTGGTCTAGGATCCAGGCTATTCAGAAAGAGTCCTTCCAGCTTTCAGGTGAGGGATAAAACGGAACAGCTGTTAATGGCTGTTTATCACAACAACTATGAAGCCATACAAATGGATGTCATACTTAAAAGTGCTGGAAAAATAAATCCAAATTACTGGGAAAATATAGAACATAGCTGAGGGAAATCAGCTTCCAGAAGCCAAATATTACATAAGCTTAGGATTACACAGACTTTCTCTTTTGTACAATAATAACCTCAGCCATTTCTCTGGGAACTATAATGCAATGTGTTTTTTTTTCATAGCTTTAGGCCATCAATTAACATGTTCTCAGAAACAATAACTAATTGTGTAATGCGAAGGATATCCAGTTTATACATTCTCACATCAAGTCCAATGGCATGGAGATTTAATATTTGTTCTAATAGATCTTTTCTACCTCTAATATTGATGGACTAAATCCTAATGCCCGTACACCATTGTTGTGTATTGTGGCTACAATTTCATGCTCTAGGCCATAATTATGCCCAGACAGTGGTCCTGAGGGAGAAGACTCTGTCATCTATGGACACAGAGCTGCTCTCTGGCCATCTAGCCCACCTCCCACCCCATTGGTAGTGTTCAAGACACCTCTCCTTCCCCCTTCTCCACCATACATGCTAGTGGAGTGGAGCTGATAGAGAAGAATGTTGTGGAGAGACAGAGAAGGAATAGAGTGAGCTGCTCCCCACCATCAATTGGCTGACAACTTCAAACCAGAATTGTCACTTAGGAATGATGGGACCCAATCTGCCTGAAGACATACAGCTCACAGGAATTTTTGGTCTGGGGGAATGTAGAAGGCCCATGGTCCCTTCCAATTTCTCCCCCAAACACCTGTTTTGTAGGGGCTTTTAGTGAGTCCCCACCCTGGCTCTTTGGTCTGTTGTCAGGTGGGGTTCTGCAGGAGCTACTGCAGGCCTCAGACTGCTGTAGACTTCACTTTTTCTGCACCAGGAAATGCAGGACCACTTACATCAGCTCCGAGTCCCCTTTTGATTTCCATGGGCTCTGACTGTGAGCCAGTCTGTGCACCTTACTGGGCCAGCCAGATTATTCTCAGGGTAGGTCAGGTTAACATAGACCTTCGCCCCTTTGCACGAGCATAAGGCTTTTCTATCCATTAGGCTTTGCCCCATTGACCCTATGCCAGGACTTACTGTATGTTTATTGAGCTCTCTCTTATTCTCCCTTTCCAAGACCAGGAATCAGGTCCTTTCCATCAGACACATGCATTCAGATATACAGTTCCTCTCCTTCATTTTAAATTTTATTCTTACAAATGGAGAGATAATGCCTGAGCTTTTGTTATGAGTTATATTATAAATGAGCATGTGTTCAACATTTCCCCTTTGTGCCCATCCTTTTTCCTATTTTTTTAAAGTCATGATTTATAAACCTGAGTTTTGCTATCCAGCTGGTAGCCTTAGGGACCCATTTCAGACCCATATTGGAAAGAACTGCAGGTCAGCGGGGGCAGAGGTTATCATTAGCTCTTCCAGCTGGTCCCTAATACGACAACGGTATTAGATGCAGAAAGAACCAGGTAAAACTACAGTAGCCAAAAGAGGGTGGGGAAGAAAGAAATCTCACAAAGAGCGAGGGCTGGAAACTGATGGTGAAAAGTTTCATAGGATCCCACCCGTATTGCTTCAATCAAATTCAGCATCCGGATGTAGATGATGCATGAATGGCCCGTAGCAGTTGGTCTTGGAGGTGACAAAATGTATTCTACTCCTTGGGGTAACTGTAATTAATGTCAAAAATGTACAGCCAAAAAGTTATTTCCTGCATTTATGAAATATATCTGTCTATGCATTTACATTGCTCGCATTACCTTGGTATCTGAGCACCTTCCCAGGGAATTATGCAAGTTCTTTCCTGGGAGGCTCTTTCTAGAGCATCAGTTCTATATGCAGAGTAACTACAAGGTGGGACCACGGGTGTTGCTTTTGGCCTAGCTGTAAGAAGGGCCCTTGAGTGCTGCTGTGATCAGGTCTGCGCTGGGACTAGAGAGAGAGAGCAGTGTTGATTGTACAAAGGCAGATGCAGGTAGCTGTAAGAGGACCAGCAGAAGGCCAGAGCAGTTTGGATGGCATGATCCTGTTGTTGCTGTTGTTTTTTCTATAGCCAACCATTTCATCTGACTCCCTTTGGACCATCGCCTGAGAAGATAATGAGGGAAATCAGGTGAGAGATAGAGAAGCTAAAAAATAACGGAGGAAGGAGCTGGAAAACAGCAAGAGGAAGAGAAAAAGATTAGAAAACTGTAGTGAGGAGACAGAAAGAAATTGGAAAGCAGCAGTGGGGAGTGCACCATTTTCTCCCAGACTCTATGAACTCAAGTTGTATGTGTGTGTGTGATATTATTCTTAGTAATAGTAGTATTGTAGCACATTGGAGATCCAGTCATGGACTAGGACCCCACTGTGCTAGGCACTGTACGTTCACAGAACAAAAAGACAGGCCCTGCCCCAAAGAGCTTATCATCTAAGAATGATTTTTATCCCTCCATTGAAATGGTCACCCTAGTCTGTTCCTAAAAGCAGAATATTTGAAAAGCCAAAGATCACATCTTCTGAAAATAGTATCTGATCATGGTTTTGGTTTTTGTTAAGTGGAAAACAAGAAATAAGGCAGAAAACTGTCGTAACAAGCAGACATACATGCCTGATAACAATGGCTGACCATGTTGAACAAGTGAGAGAGACATACAGGGAGTTCAAAAGAAATCTTTAAAAAATATAGTATTAAAAATCATAGGGTTTGCATTGTGACAAAGTGATCTGAGGGATTTTAGTTGTGTTTTGGGACTGATATTCTGTTCAACAAGAATTGGAACAATTGTTTTTATTGGATGCTTCCCTTTTTTTAAAATCCTTTTGCGACTGATTTCTTCAGATATAAATAAAGCTTGGAAAAAAAAAAAGTGACGTGTGGATGAAGGAGGAAAAACAACAGATCCAGACACCCTGGTACCACTCAGTGGCAATAGATGCCAAACACAACAAATCTGTTTTACAACAAGCCTGGATCGCTAATCACCTTTCTCATGAAAGCTATATGAGCTAAGGAAAAAAACTAGCAAGCTGATTTCTGTGCCTTTTTGATAAGTGCTTTTCATAAGTCCATGAAATATAGATATCAACAAAAAGTGTTTCCAAGCGTTCAGAGTATGTCTGCTGTGTACACCTTGGTTTAGGGCCAAACCTTGGTCCCACAGTCTGAGAAAAAGGGTTTTGCCTGTGGGAACTGCACAGGGGCTAGAGAGAACAGAATGGCATCCAGCAACCTGGTCTACAACTTCAATTGCTGGATATGATGAGAGCCTCCATTGTCCTGAGTGCTGTAGAAATAAAGAGGAAGACAAAGCTCCTGTCCTGTAGAGTTCTATATCAGACAAGACATAACATGTGTGTATAACAAAGTAGTAGAAGGGGAGAGAGAAGGAGGCATCATTGGGTATATATATATATATATATATATATATATATATATATATATATATATATATATCCCACACTGGCTCAGCAACCAAAGAGTTAATACAGGCACAACTGGCCACTGCCGATTGGCAACCTCCCAGCAGCTGGTGGGATAAAAGGGCTGGGAAGCAACTGGGTGGGGCAGCTACCAGAGGAGTAAGTAGGCTGGAGAAAGGAGTGCCTGTCAGCAAACTGCTGAGGAACCACCCAGGGACAACACCCTTGAAAGGGACAAATGGATGTACAGGCTGGAGAGCCTGCAGAGGCCAGAGGAAGGTAGGAAGGAGCTCAAGGCACTGTCAGAGTTGGTGAACCTGATGCTGCTTGTCTAGCTTGGGGACCTGGCCTGAGCAGGAACGCAGTGGAATGGGTAGGTGTGGGATCCTCCTAATACCTGATGGACTTGAGAACAGAGAGGGTTTCAGATTCCTGAGCATCAGGGATAGACAGACAGCACTGCTGACCTGGGGTAAGATCATGCAATTACCTAACTAGTTATGTGGACTTAATGGTTCAAATCAAGATTACAATCCAGAAACTCATAAAAGCAAGGAAGTCTGTGGCTTAGGTTAAAGAGTATAGGTGAAATTTTGGCCTTCTTGAAGCCAATGGCAAAACTCCCAATGACTTCAATGGAGCCAGGATTTCATCCTGTATTCTGAACTCCGCTGTTGAACTTTCTGATTTGAGAACAGCGTTTCTCCAGCTTGCCCCTGGTCTATGGAGCATTTGTTGGTGGTCTGGGGAAAGCGGACTAGCCAGATGGTACTGAGTCCTCTGTATTTCCTGCTTCTAAGTTGTATTTAAACCAGCAGATGCATTAATTACTTTCCTAATGTCACTTTTCTATGTAAGCAGTTGCTGTAGTTGTCATAGGGATGTTCTGCAATTATGCAATCACAAATACAAGGTCCATGAAACAACCTGTGTACTAAAATGAGTTCCACCGTATGAAAGTGTCACAACCCCTGTGCCAGAAATAAAAAGGTGAAGATTAGCACACATTTTTACAACTATTGGTTGTTTTGGGTTTTTTAGACTGGCAGGAGGTTATGTTAATGTCTGAAATTTCTTTTGGCTCCCTTTATGGGGGGGGGGGGGAAGAATCCTGGATGCCCAAAGAGCTGGGGGGGGGGAGGGGGGAATAAATACTGTGAGTGGTATTGTTATTTGGCCAAATTCTGACTGACGAGGCCAAATGATTTGCTGTGTGCAAAGATATACAGCCATTTGTACTGAATCCCAAGGAACACCCCAGAGTAGCAGATGTGTATATCTAGACGCACATTATGGTATTTACTCCATATGAAGTGGAATAGTTTGCTTAGGGACTGTGAGAATAGGACTTTGCAGGGCCTGTCACTAAGGAGTTATGTACACTGGATTTAATTCAACACTGCCATCTTTTGGCACAATATTCTCAAGCTTCACTCCTTTTTCCTACTCCTCATGCTTTTGGGTGGACCACATGGGACATTTTTATTTTGGTAGATTCTGATTCTGCTAATTTATGGACAGCAGGGTTAATGGTTTTTTTTTTGTTGTTGTTTGGGTATGTTGTGGTTGGTTGTTTTTTATTCCCTTGAGTATACATGACACTCCTGATAAATTATTGTCCAAGGCCAAATTCTGTCAGTTTTACACTACAGGCTCCGCTGCAATATGTGGCAGTGCAGGAATACCCCACCATTGAATTACCCTGTAAGAAAATGCAGCGCAAGTTGTTCTTTCACCACACATGGGGGTTGAGGCATCAACACTGACTGGTGCACAGGAGTCGGACCATGCCCTTCCTTACCCTCTCTGATTTTTTTTTTTTTCAAATAGATAAGTGGTGAGAATACATCCATCCACTTCAGCAACAGAATTTTTAGAAAGATACCAGCTCAGCACTATTCATGCTTATAGTATTTTGTACTAAGATCTCACACACTGGCTCAGATTTGCCTCCGTTATTCAGACTAAATCGAGAGCAACTCCTTTTAAGCGGAGTAACTTCCGATATAGAACAGTGTTAATGTTAGCAGAACATAGTCCTTTGTCTACTTGACGATTTAGTCATCAGCAACATAAGAAATTTCTAAGTATCAAATTAGCCACCAGAGGGAGTTTACCCAGTCCCAAAATATTAAAGAAACACACTGAAATTGCAAGATGAAATAAGGAACATTTTTGGGCCAAATTTTTCTAAAAGATGCTTAAGTTATATCTACAAAATCAGAGGACGAAAATGTGGTCTTATCTATTGACTTCATAGTGCAATCCATTGTCTGTACCTGTTTTGACATGCATGTTTAGGATAAGTCTAATTTATATGTTCATTTGTTTTTCCTTCTTGAAGCAATGTCCTTTGACTGAATTTGTCAAGAAGTAGCACACCTATTAAAATTATGTTTTTAAGTTGTATTGTATTAAGTCAGCAGAGGCATGAGAGAAAAATCCATATAAAATATTCTGGATGGTACTTTAGGATTTTAATGACAAAACGTGGATTGCATATCCAAAATAGTGTTTTCTTCACTTCTTGGAGCTCTGATTAACAGTAGGACAATTTCCATAATGCTGACGGTTCCTTTAAAATAAGTGGCTTGTGAATATTATTTGTGCTTCCAACCAGAAAAGCCACATTGCACGCCCATTGTACTCAGTGCATAATAAGTCTACTCATATTTTCCTTTTGTTTTTTTTCTAGGTATTCTAATGTCTTGAGCTAATGAACAGCCAACATTTCAGAATCATGAAATCTGATAACCAGATTTCATGATTCTTCATCTGACAAAAGCCCATGTGAATACTTGTATTAAAGTAGAAACTGTTTCTTAACTCAAGATCTTAAACACCAGAAAAAATTTTTTCACAGGAGTACCATTAGAAATGAATTTGATCCAAGGTATGAAAACTGATTATTTTGTACTGAGAGCTGTAGCTATGCAAAACCTATATTGAACTCGAGCTAATATTTTAGGATGAAGTATGTGCAAAAAAGTTTGGATTCCTCACCTCCCCACCCCAAAGCCCACACACTACTTTGTAACATCCATGTGCCACTGTACTTATTGTTTCCCAGCTAGACTAGAAGTGCCAAAATATCCCCTCCCACCACCACCCCAAAACAAACAAACTGTTCTCTGGGTATTTTCATTGCAGTTGGGAAGAGGAAGTAACCAGTCTATTCTCAGCAGATTTCCAGCTCTAGTTTGCAGGCCCAAGAGGTATGTGTAGTTCAGATAAAGTCTGGTTAAGCATCCAAACTGAACTGACTTTCTATAGTGTTAAACTCAGTCTATTACTATTCAGCATTTTCTGTCATAGCTGGGCCTGCATGGATAGCTGTGCCCATGGTCTATGGGGAAGGGTGTCTTTAAACGATTTACACTAGCCACTTACTAGGCTGTGGGGTGGGTGAAAAATGTCTTCTCAACAGAAGCCCCTGGGTTGCTATCAGGATTTAAGGCAAGGTCTTGCTAATTAATATGTTAATAATGATACCTAACTTTTTTTATAGCAGTCTCTCAAAGTTCTTTTGAAAGAAGATGATATAGCCATTTTACAGCTGCTAAAGTGAGACAATATTACTATGAGAACTGTTTTGCCCCAAATTTTGTGCATGCAAATTTATCCTAAGGGTGCATTCATGTATATTTTTTTGTATGTAATACTTCAGATTAAAAAGCAGTCCCCTCTGTTCCAAAGTAAGCCATCACACAGCCTCTCTAGCTGCCTTAGTCCATATTTAACAACCAGTCCAATTCTCACTATCCCCAAACTTGCCCTTTTACCTGTCTGTCCCACTCCTGGTCACTCAGGCTCATTTTCACCTTTAGGCCTCTAGCCTACTGATAGCTGAACTGCAGAATCAGAAGCCAGTAGGAAGCTGATTTTAAGATCACCTGAACCTATTGCTTGTCTACACCTTTGCCCACACCAAGTTTTGTGCTCATCTGCTGGCTCTCTGAATGATCACTTAGGCACCTAGATGAAAGTTAAACACTGAATTAAGTACTTAAACTGAAAAATGGGCATCTAAATAGTTTGATTCTTGTCATTATTATTTATTATTTGTCATTAGCTACAGTGCTGTCAAAACATTGACGGAGAAATAAGCACTGATCTAAGAGGTTTACAGTCTAAGGGCTTGATTTCCAGTGAATTTGTAGGCATCATGCATGTGAACTACAACATGTTTATTTGAATACTTCATTTGTTTACAGATGCAATTTAGATAGATGCCTCTAGCCACGTAGGCATCCATCTAAATTGTGAATCAGGGATTTGTGTGCAAGATTATCATAACCACTATCTAAACAGCTTGGAGGAGGGCATGGATCAGCGTTCACAGTACCTGGCCCAAGCAGGGTAAGCTAATGATCCAACCGGCAGACCAAATTTGGTGATGAATCCTGGTCACATGCCACCTGAGGCACGTTGTGCATATGCTAAGAAGAACAGCTTGGAATAAATATAGGAACACACAAATTTCCATATCAAAACAATGGCCCATCTACACTGACTAGTCAGAGGAAGGTGTAATTCCCCATAATGGACAGTTATGAAATAACCTGACTACAGGGTAAATTTCTTCCTAATCCAAGGCAGTGGGTAACTGACATATTCTGGGATTTAAGGGCCTTTATAAATTATCATCATACTGTAACTGGATGATATTCATACAGATGTCTAATCCTTTTCAAATCTTCATCCATCCAGTTATTATAGTGGCACCCAGAACTGTTATATCTAAATACCTAAAGAGTATTATTGAGCAGAAGAGCTTAAGTAGGTTGAATACTACAAAACAAAGTTTGTGAATTTTTTAATTCTGAGCAGGACCAGATATTCAAATATAAATTATCAGGAGTGTTGTAAGCAAGATACAAGAAGTAATTCTTATGCTGTACTCCATGCTGATTAGGCCTCAACTGGAGTATTGTGTCCAGTTCTGGGCACCATTTTTCAGGAATGATGTGGACAAATTGGAGCCAGACTGGAGAAGAGCAACAAAACCGATTAAAGGTCTAGAAAACATAACTGATGAGGAAAGATTGGAAGAAATCTTGGATTTGTTTCTTCTGGAGAAAAGACTGAATGGGGACATAACAGTTTTCAGGGACATAAAAGGTTGTTACAGGAAGGAGGGAGAAAACTTGCTTGCCTTAGCCTCTAAAGATAGGAGAAGAAGCAATGGGCTAAAATTGCAGCCAGGGTGGTTTAGGTTAGACATTAGGAAAACCTTCCTGTCAGGGTTGTTAAGCACTAGAATAAACTGCCTAGGGATGTGTAATCCTCATCATTGGAGATTTTTAAGAGACAGTTAGACAAACACCTGTCAGGGATGGTTTAGATAATACTTAGTCCTGCCATGAGTGCAGGGGACTGGAATAGATAACCTCTGGAGGTCCCTTCCAGTCCTATGATTCTATGAAATGCTCCCACAAGCAGGTTGTTCCTCAAATATTTATGTGTATGAACAACTCTTCATAAGAATATCCATACTCTCACATGGTCTTCATTATTTACTATTTATTTCCTGTTTGTCATTTTCCTACCCTCCTATTTTAAAAAAGTGTCCTCCAATTAGGGAGCCAAAACAAAACCATGTGACTGAGGCAACCAGTCACATACCATGAATAACCAAGCAAATAGTTAAAGGGAACAGCTTGTGAACATCTCATAGACTGAAATTTGTTTGTGTTAACTAATTGGTGAATAACTCCAAATCATAAATATTTTTGCAGAAACCAAGCTTGTTTTGCAAATGATTCACAAATAGAAGAAGGGTTATGTTTGTTGGATAATTCATTCACAATTGGTAATTCAGAACAGCTCAGGTAAAATCTTGGCATAATTTATTCCATAGCTTAATTATGCCTTCTGACTTTTTTTAAAATCCTCTTATCAATTTTAAATATTACCTTGTTAATTTCAGTGGGTGTCATCTTGTACTTACAAGAAAGGGTAAAATGTTTTATTGTTGTAGGTTAATTTTTCAATTCTTAGTGTCCTATAATCTTATCCAACAGGAAGCAGGAGGTTGCTCTTCCATCTTCCATTTTTCATCTGTACAACTGTAAACAGCTACAAGGAATTGAGATGCTGGCTTGCTAACTTCAAGCTGATGCATCACCTTATTAGGAGCCACTTTTTCTTCCTGTATTGGTCACAAGGGAAAATCATTATAGTAATTTTTGTAATATACTAGGAAATTTGTTTCCTGAGCTTTTGAATTGTTAAAATTTTCCCTCTCCTCACCCTACCCTCTCTCCACAGTTTTACCAACAGCTATTTTGGTACAGAACTGTAGATTTTCAGTAATCTAACTGGGGCTAAGACCCTACATTACATTACTTGAGTAAGGATTAAAAGAACTAAAGAGAGAGCCTGGATAAATTGGAACATAACAGTCTATAATAGGGGTGGCAAAACTTATTGACCCTCCAAGCCATATATGTAGAGCTCTACCAAATTCACGGCCATGAAGAATGCATCACAGACTGTGAAATCTAGTCTCTTGTGTGCTTTTACCCTATACTATACAGATTTCATGGGGGAGACCAGGTTTCTCAAATTGGGGGTCCTGATAAAAAAGGAAGTTGCGAGGTCACAAGGTGGTTATAGGGAGGTCACAGTATAGCCACTCTTCTGGGCTGCCTTCAGGCCTGGGTAGCCTGCAGGGCTGGCTCCAGGGTTTTTGCCGTCCCAAGCAGGGAGAGAAAAAAAAGTCACGATCGTGATCTGCAGCATTTCGTCGGCAGCTCTACCACCGCCGCTTCATTCTTCGGCGGCAGATCCTTCCTTCCGAGAGGGAGTGAGGGACCCACTGCAGGACATGCCGCCGAAGAGCCGGACATGCCGCCCCTTTCCGTTGGCCGCAATCCTCCCTACAATAACCTTGTGACACCAACCCCCCCACCTCCCTTTTGCGTCAGGACCCCCACAATTACAACACTGTAAAATTTCAGATTTAAATATCTGAAGTCATGAAATTTATGATTTCTAAAATCCTATGACTGTGAAATTGACCAAAATGGATCATGAATTTGGTAGGGCCCTATGCATATGACAATCTTCAGACGTTAGAGAGCTGGGGCATACCTACCAGGGCTTGGGGCTTTAGCTGCTTTTGCTGCTGCCTCTCCCCAAGGAGCTAAAGTAGAGACCCCTCCTGTCTGTTTGCACTGCCAAGCAGAGCGGGGAGCTGAAGGGAGGGGCTGCTGAAGGAAAGGGTGGGGGTGCCTGGGGGCATGTGACTCAAGCTGTTGGGAAGGCCGAACCTTTATATTATGCCCCTCCCCCACTCTTACAGGCAGCAGTTGTCTCTGGCAGAAGTCCCTAGCCCCACCATCCCCCTGCAGGGCAGAAGCCCTGAGCTCCACCGCCAGTATGGTAGGGGGAGAATGGTAGGTGTGGGGGGTTCCTGGAGCCGCACTTTAACTACAAAAGAGCTGCATACAGCTCATGAGCCACAATTTGGCCACCCCTGATCTATAACTATATGAAGGGAATAAATACCAAAGGTGGAGAGTAATTACTTATACTACCATAAGACTATATAATTAGAAATAACTGAGTGAAATTAAGAAAATGACAATTTAGATTGAATATCAGGAAAAACTGCCTGACTCTGTGATATATTAAGCCCTCATTCTCCAGATAGATGTGCCTCCATGGATACCTGTACCCACGTGGAATCCCACTGACATCAATGAGACTTTGTTCCTGCTAGTTCATTACAGAATCAGGTCTTAATTATATTCTCCCAAGAGAAGTGCCAGAAATCACATCTATGAGCACACTTAATACTAGACTGATCAAAGCAACAGCAAACACTGTGGGGAAACAACATGTAGTAGGAGGGTGGAGGACTGCATGACCCAGTATGCTTTTTTCCATATCTAATTTCTATGATTTTGTGAGGTTCGAGTTGACAAAAAATGTTCTTAATCTTTTTCTGATGTCAAATAATCATGACAAGACTTTTCTTAAGTTTTCATCTCTTTATAGTGGACTCTCCTTCTGCTAGGCCTACATATTGCTCTAAGAACTTTCTCTGAGGGCTTGAGGCTGTCTGTTTTCTTCCTGGGTAGCTTAAGAATGTGCTTATTAATTAATTTAGACAGTATATTAATTGCTTTCTCAAAACTCCCCAGAGATCCTTGTTTTTCACCTTCAATGTGTTTAGCATTTGCTATCAGTTGCAGTGCAAACTTAGAGAAAATTGCTTTTTCCAAGCCCAAACTTACTCCTACTGAAAATGCATCATCATGCTTAGGTTTAGTTGTAAACATGTTAGTACAAGCTTTGCATTGTTGCCTTTTTTTTTAAAACTAACATTGGTGTTAGTTTAGCACATCAAAAAATGACTTGTAGAAAACCGAATAAGAGTGCTAGGTGCTCTAGTGGCTTTATTGCCAGTTTTTCCTTTTGCAGTACTATTCCTGCAAGCTTGCACACTGATTTTGGGGGAAATTGTAACCAACTGTAATTTGATAAGCTAATAATGCTATTTGGTGGCAACTGATTATGTTGACAATTTTTCATTTTTCCTGCTTATTTTTTTTTGCTCTGTCTGGCTATAATGCAGACAGATGCTTCAAGTCAGCTTATGGCAAAATTGTAAAGGATACAAATCACAACAGCATTTGAGTTGCAAAACTTAGCATTAAAGCAATGATTGCTTCCTACTAGGGTTACATATTTGAACTTTCAAAAAAGAGGACACTCCACGGGGGGGGGGGGGGGTAGCCCTGCCCCTTAGCCACTCCCACCCACTTCCTGCCCCCTGACTGCCCCCCACAGAACCCCCAAGCCCCCCTGCTCCTTGTCCCCAGATCACCCCCTCCCAGGACCCCTGCCCCTAACCACCCCCTGGGACCCCACCCCCTATCTATCTAAGCCTCCCTTCTCCTTGTCCCCGACTGCCCCCTCCTGAGACCCTCCCACCCTAACTGCCCCCCTAGGATCCCACTCCCTACCTGTCCCCTGATGGTTCTGACTCCTATCCACACCCCCACCGGATCCCCAGGACTCCCACACCTATCCAACTGCTCCCTGTTCCTGAATGTCCCCCCAGAACCCTCAACCCATCTAACCCCCCCCCCCCACTCCCTGTCCCTTGACTGCACCAACCCCTCTCCACACCCTTGCCCCCTGACAGCCTCCCCCGACCCATCTAACACACACACACCCGGTCCCTGCCCCAACCCATCCAATCCCCCCCCGCTCCCTGTCCCCTGACTGCCTCCCGGGATCCCATGCCCCTTCTCCAACTCCCCAGCCCCCACAACTATGAAAGCTAAAAACTTGCCTTTTAAAAAAAAAACTGAGATTGTCACATAATCCCATAACTTCAGAAGCTGGGACTTTGAGAAAAACACTAAACATAGCAAGATTGGCAATAAAGTTGTGATTAGTGGCAAAACTGCATTATCTGTGCTCTTATATGCTGCCAATCACAGTGCTCCTTCAGCTCCTTTATGCTAGAATTCATTCATTTGTAAAGCAAAGTCTAGGTTGGTGTTTTGCATTTATCACAGCACTTGTTCATTAGAGAGAGATTGTGCCCTTAGGCATAACTGTGAATAAGGTTCTTTGCATTAAAAAGCTGCACCATCCCAGGAACAAAGTGTGATTCAGAGAATCGCACTTCCCGCACATGCATGCACTCCCCTCTTGCTCCAAGGGGAGGGGGAAAGGGAGTGATTTACCTCACCTTTGCAAGGTTGCCGTTGACTTCCCCATGTACGTTCAGCTTAGAGCAGCGTGTCTGGCTCCGTGCCCCAGGGAGCACCCAGCCCCGCCCAGTGCTGCTGGCAGGGCAATCTGAAGCTGCAGCGGAGGGGTGGAAGCAGGGGAGGGGCTTTGGCTGCTGCTGCCAGACCCACCCCCTCACGGAGCATGCAACCCTCCCCAGGGCTGCCGGGGCTGTGATCTGAGGCTGCAGGGGAGGGGTGGAGCCAGGGAGGGGCTTTGGCTGCTGGAGAGGCCCCAATCCTAGCAGCTCAGTCCGACCCTACCCCGCTGTCAGCTGCTTTTCGGTCTTTAAATAGCTGTCTGGGGGGAAATCCCAGACATTTTTAGATGTTTACAAATTCCCCCCGGACGGCTATTTAAAAAGCTGGATGTGTCCGGAGAAATCCGGACGTAAGGTAACCCTACTTCCTACTATGTACATTGGTCAGGGAAAATGTGCTTTTACATACCCATAGCTCATATATTCACAAAGAGAAAAAATCTTAATGGATATCAAATTATGCTTTTGAGAACATGGTTGGAAACCCTGGAAGCAAAACATTTGCTGTTGGATAGGAGAATTTTTTGACTGATTCCTGTATGTTGGTTGGGTTTTTGTTAGTTGAGACGAGGCTGCATGTTGGGGTTGGGGGAAAGGGCCTTATTTTTTTTTCTTTTAAGTTAACTCAGAATTATGTTTAACTAGTAGAGCTGTGGAGACAAGTTTAATATCCAGTTTCTTTAGACTGTTGTGGCCAAAACTTGATGATTTATATCTAATAGCCCAATCTCTTAAACATGTGCTTAAATCCCATTGGCTTCAACAGGTGTTTAAAGTTAAGCATGTGTTTTGCTGAATGAGAGCTTCAAAGGGTATGTCTACAATGCAATTAAACCCATGACTGGCCTGTGCCAGGTGACTCGGACTTGTGGAGCTCAGGATAAGGGGCTGTTTAATTGCAGAGTAGATAGTTGGGCTTGGGCTGCAGCTCAAGCTCTAAGACCCTGCACTCTCTCGAGGGTGCCAGAGCTAGGGCTGCAGTCTGAATGTCTACAGAGCAATTTTTCAGCCCATGAGACTGAGTCAGCTGACTGAGGCCAGCCATGGGTTTTTATCCCCATGTAGATGTACCCCTCAAGGAAGGATGGTCTCGTGATTATGGCATCAGACTGACTCAGAATCATCTGGGTTCTCTTTCCAGCTCTGCCACAAACTTCCTTTGTAACTTTGGGCAAGTCACTTTATTCTGCAGTGCCTCAATTGCCAGCCTGTAAAATGGGGATAATTTTCTCTACTTCCAAGGGGTTAAAGGATTAATTCTTTAATATCCATGAGGGGCCCAGGTAGTGCAGGGATGAGATCCATAGAAAAGACTAAAAATAAAGGTTGTGAACAATTGTGTTGCAGTTCTCTGGAGCAGTATGTTGGGTGAGCAGCACTCTAATCTAGAGTGTGCTCATGCAAGTGAGAGTGATGGAAATTTTTCTTCTCCTCTTTGCTTTTTTTTTTCTTTTTTAAGTTACAGCACTCTGCCCCCCCTAGCTCCCCAGAATTCAGGCACAATTCCTCCATGGTATAAGCTGGAGTTATCTTGAAGATGCAGCATGTACTCCTCTCTGCAACTGGTCAGCTCTGTCAGAGTGTTGGAGGGCAAGGCCATGACCAGACCCTTCTCCACAGTCTTTGAGGCTATTGCTGCTGCTGCCAATAGTGTTTCTGAAGTCTTTGCACTCAGAAAGGCACAAAAAACTCACTGTGCCTGGCCCCTAAATGGGTGTGCAAAGGAGTCTGTCTTTTATCTACTCATGCAGGATCAGATGCAATCATGGCTTTGATCTTTATGCACCTTTTGCATCTGGGCTCCTTAACAAGTGTCAATTGGTATAAAAATGTAAGTGTTCTTTAGTAAAAGTCCACAAATAAGTAAAATGCATTTTTGTTTCTAGAGTATGGCAAAGCCACTACCACTGAGCCAGGGAAATAAGCTGACACCAAAATACTCATGCATTGGCATGATGACAGAATTGTGATAGCTCGGCAAAGCAGGACTACGACTCCCATCAGCCCCTTCCCCACTGCACTTCCCTTACCCCGGCCTGGTAAAGGGGAAGGTCCTGAACCAAGAAGTGGCCAGGGTCTCTTTGAAGACAGTGGCTGTATGGTAAGTGAGGAGCTGCAGGGAAGGTGCAGCAGCAGCAGCTGCATGGCAAGCTGGAGGCTGGAAAGAAGCTGGAGACAGGAAGGGATGCAGAGCTATGTCTGGAACAGGCTCTGAGTGACCAACATTACAGTTGCATGCAGGTCAGTGTGAGACATGGGGAAGCTGCAGCACCTATTGAGTTCTGGGAGCCAGTGCAGAGACCGTAAAGAGAGAGACTAACTGAGCCTGGCTTGGAAACCTACAAGCTCCTGTTTGAATAGTGACTGGACTTGAGAGGGCACCTAGAGAACCAGATGGGTTCACCTAGAGAACCGATTTTATAGGGACAGTCCTGATTTTTTGGGTCTGTCTTATAGGCTCCTATTACCCCCCACCCCCTGTCCTGATTTTTCCCATTTCCTGTCTGGTCACCCTAAGGGCACCTCAGGCACTAGCCCTGAAGAACCTGACTCTTGATTGGCATGTCCCCAGGGGCCAAACATTTACCGCTATCACTCACTGTGAACTGTAAGTGTTTAAGCCTCTGTATCTAGGCTATTCCTAACCTTTCCCTTTCCTACCAGCCCTAGTAAAATAACCTTTTCCCTTATCCTTGTATCTGAGTGGTTATTAGGTTCTAGTCCTGGTGGATCCCAAAGACCTAGCTACTGAAGCATCTAGAGTGCTCGCCTCTGAGTTGTGGTGCAACTGAAAAGCTACTGGCACCCTAACGGTTTGGTGATTCTGGCACAGAGGAGCAGCAATAATTAGAGTGTTGCCAAGGATTAGATCATGGTGGAGAAGCTGAGAGATGATTGTGGATGTTTTTGCTGCCATTTTTACCCTGCCATTTGCTCCATCTACGCCTCCTGTCTAATTGTTCCCTTTGTATCCTTCTCATAGGCCCATCATCATGCTTTCTTTTATGGTGCTTCTTACACCTCTTGAATATTCCAAATAACCATTGCTCTTCATTCCACTCCCTCCTTAAAATGTGCTTCTTCATCCAAGCATTTCAGTGATTATCTGTCAGAAACAAATGTCTTAGGATAATTAAATACAAAACCTACCCACCAACATTTTGAACCTTCATCTGACTGACTGGTGTCTCATTGGGGCCTATTACAGTTGGCTGAAATTTTTTCTGTTGAAACTGGTTTTTGATTAAACAAATTGTGTAGGAAAAAAATCTTTTTGCAGAAAACTTCCCTGTTTTTTCTATGGACACACCAAAATTGAAATATTTCTGATGAAAACAGAAATTTTTGGGGTCTGGTCATTTTTCATATTCAAATTTCCACCAAAAATGAAACACTTTTTGACCTGCTCTAGTCTATATTGCATTGCAGACTTCTCTACAGCTAGTTCCTGATATAGCAGCAAAGAGAATTCCCTATACCTCTACATCATATCTGGAGGAGCTAAGCTGGCAAGATATGCAGTCATAGCAGCCTAGAGAGAGGGCAGATGACCAATGGCAGTGGAAAGGTGAAACCCATCCTCTATTAGAGATTGGCAAATTAGGATGTGACACTGCACCCCATATTCTTTATTGTGATATTCTGATATGATTATGGCATAATTATGATGCATTTTGTACAAGATATGTCTTGTCACACGTCTATGGAAAAGTTACTGAATATGGTATCCTATTTGTATGCATGTATCACTTTTGTATCTGAAGTTATGAATATTGACTATGTATCTGTATTTCACATGTAGTCACACCTGAGTGACATCCACTAGGCAAGATGTTTCCAATCTAAATAGCTGGTTGTGAAGGGCCCATTCAGTGTAATGGGCCATTAATAGGATTCCGTGTCTTTCCGCGAGTGCCGTGACTTCTGCAGCAGCCAGTGTGGCAGACCCCAGGGCGGCCCAAGGGCTGCTCAGGTGGCCCCGGGGACAGCCACACCAGCTGCTAATTCATATCCTATCTTTCTAGTATCTAAGGCTTAGTTTGTGGTTTAGTTTATTTACTAGGTAATCTGCTTTGATCTGTTTGTTTGCTATCACTTTATAATCACTTAAAATCTATCTTGTATATGTTTTAATCTAACTCGGTGTGACGTTGACTGAAGTGTCTTGGGAAAATCTCAGCTTTGTTTAACAGAAGTCTATTGTGCATATCCCTCTCCACATTGAGAGAGGGGTGGACATTGTATTTTAGCTTTTCTAGTTCTTTTACTATGTATTACAAAACTACTGGCCCAACCTTGCCATCATATCTGGTCCAATCCCAGTGACTTTAGTGCAGTTGCACCACAAGTTGGTGAGGGCAGTCTGGTGCTTTAATAAAAGGGTACAAAAGGATGAAGACTTGCGCAAGTACAGGCTGAAATTCACCCCTGTGCAGGGCCAGTACAAGACCTATTCACCACTTAAATTCTAAATAGGGCTTAAATTGGCCTTTAGCATTGCATAGACTTTGGGCTAGATCTGTTCACAAGTGTGAATTTTACCCAAACTAAGGTGAGGACCAAATGCATAGCTGAGCAAACTCTGCAATAAATAAATCTACAAACACCCATTCAAATTTGAAAATGATTTTGTTTTAGCCATGCTTACATGAACATTTGAATGACTGAGGTTTTCTTTTAAAACTTTTTTCTATTGTAATTATTTCAGAGATATCATGTACATAGGTTATTGAAAACAAAAGAAAAGCCTGATCAGTCTAAGCAAGAATGGCACTATACCTACATAATAGCACAAATGCTTGTGGAAAGTGATTTCAGTGTCTCATGACAGAATATTCAGGGTAATAGCATTTTTAATTTGCACATCTGACTAGTCTTGCTAGAAGTCCCCATGCACTCCTCCAGTCAGGAAAAATACCACATGACTTATCTTAACAAACATTACGAAGAAGCACAGTTCTAATTTTGAATATCCTGGATCAAATATTTGCAACTTTGTTTTCAGTTGGGCTATAGAGACAAAAATAACAAATGTGGTGAATTTGAATTCTGTACATGGCTATTTCATAAAAGAAAAAGGGATAAATTAATCGGATAACTTCTATAAACTATTTGTTATATTGTAGCCAGATATATATTGTTTCAGAATATATTATGAGCATAAAAATTCATGTGGTACAATGTACATGCAATTTAACATTCAGCACTTATGCATACAATCATAAACAATTTATGTGTATTCAGAGAAAAAGCTACAATGGTCCAACAATAGCTGTCCACTAGGATTTATTAGTTTTAACACCCTTTGCCCGTTGCCCCCTGTGTCGGCGGGCCTGCTTACAACTATTGTATTGAGAAACTCCAGTGCCTCCATGCTTTGGAGTAGGAACCTGAAATTTGGCAGGGGCATCACCCTGGTGTCAAGGCTGAGCCTTTTGCTGTTGCTGTAGAAAACTATCTAATTTTGCCCAAGTTATAAGCTTTTGAAAAATTTCAGTTTGCATCTGATCCGTAGAGGCATCTTAGAGTTTGGCAACTAAATTCTTCAAAAAGAACAGAAGTACTTGTGGCACCTTAGAGACTAACAAATTTATTAGAGCATAAGCTTTCGTGGACTACAGCCCACTTCTTCGGATGCTGTAGTCCACGAAAGCTTATGCTCTAATAAATGTGTTAGTCTCTAAGGTGCCACAAGTACTTCTGTTCTTTTTGCGGATACAGACTAACACGGCTGCTACTCTAAATTCTTCAGATTCCATCTGCACAGCAGCTGTGAAGGGATGACAAATTCTCTGTGTGACTGGATTGTGTGTGCACCATTCCCAAAGAACTAAGCATGCTCCAGGCCCAGGCTTGCAGGAGCTAAGCAGGATTTTTCCTACAATGGCTCCTCCCAGCTTCCACGGGCCAATGTGGTGCCATACATGGAAACAGAAAGCAGGGAGACTGTAGCCAGGCATTGTGAAAGATGAAGCTGGCTGAAATACACAGGGGTGAGGTGCCTGGCCTGAAGGGGAAGAGGGAAGTGTGGAAGGAGTAGATTGGGACAAGGATCCTGGGTGTGGGGGAGACACAGGAAGACTGAGGCAGGGAGCCAGTGGGATAGATACAAGGTGGAGTGGGCAAGAAGACCACTCAAAATGTTACATATTCTGAAAAATCAGGTCCTAGGCATTTCAGACCAGGTACCTAAAATTAGTGAATACTTTAGACCTTTATCTCTGTGTGATTTAGCTCCCCATCTCTAAAATGGGTACAGTACCACCCCATCTCACAGGGGCATTGTGGAAACATTCATTAATGTCTGTGAAGCACTCAGATGCTATAGTAATAAGCACCACAGAAAAGCCACTTAGGAAATCGGTAATTCTGTATTCAGAGTATTTGTTGTTTGTTTGTTTTCAATTACACATTGCAAGCTTGTATATAATTGGCTTTTCACTATCACCTTGAGTTCTTTCTCAGCATTATTGGTTTCCCAGTTTCTTTGTCTCTCATTTGCCTATCTGTGTTTTGAGTTACTTCCCCACCAAGATCTACTAATCTGCATTTTTCCAAGATGAGTCTCATTTTGTTATATCCAGTCTCTGTAGGTCCCTTTCTATTACACTGTCCATCCTGGGATTTTTTTTTAAAGCTGACATTGTTCTTTTTAAATACTGAGTTGAAAAACACTTAGCTATTGACAAGATTTGAGATGACAGATGAGAAAGGAGAAAAAACGCTGGGAATTCAGTTATATCCATGTACATAAACTAAAATGACTGTAGATGTTCTAAGCCTTCAGACATGCATGCGTGATAGTTCTGCAGACATCTCTTAGGACAGAACTGGGCTCAGTATTTCTCAGCATGGAGTGATCTAAATCACCAATTTTAATCAAGATCAGGAAGAAAACTTTTATTTAAATTGATTTTAATTTTGTTTGGTATTTATACTTATTTCCCTAAAGAACTCATTGGTTACTAACTATTAAAATATGTTGGTTTGCACCTAAATGTAGGCTCTACACTAAAACTGGAACTACTTTTTACTAACTGTACACTATATACCAGACTAGATGCGATAAGTCGAACCCAGAAGTTCGATCGCTCGCCGCCGAACTACCGGGTAAGTGTAGCCAAGGCCCCAGTTTCTCAACTTTGAATTAACTAGTCATTGAACTGAACTAGTTGAATGAACTGAATGAGTTATTTGAAATATTCTCTTCACCTGCAGAAGAGGCTACTGCTGCAAAATCTGGTTTACCACTTCAACGAACACCAATTCTAGGTGCTTAGCTAATAATGTCCACCAGTTACCAGTCTGACTTTCTTTAAAACTTTGGCAACCAACATATACTGTTTGAATGTTTTAAATTTAAATTATTTTAATAACTTATAGTGAGTTTGAGACTTAATAGAGGTTCTCATAATTTCAAACTTAATTTTTAAAAGGTTTCTTTTTAAAAGAAAAATGTTTTAATCTACATTAAAGAAATCAAATGTAAATGTAAAAAAATCCATTTTTTATTTAAAAACATCACTGTTTATCCACTCTAATACATGTTGAAACAAACATACAGTGAAATCATGGAACGTACAGGTTGACTAAGATAGAGCAATCAGTTAGACATTATATACAGGTTCAGATATGCATATATTCCTTTGTCCAACCAAATGCTAAGAGCTAAAAGCTGATCCCATTGAAGTAAGTGAGGGTCTTGCTGTGACACTAGATATGCCACACATTTTTGAAGGATCACCAGATTAAGTAAAAACATGTTACAAATAACATTTTATATTCTGTAGTTAAAGAACAAGTTAAAACTGTCAATACTGTTATGAGTGACCATAATGCTATAACTAAAACCTTATGTCTGTTCTTTGAGTTTGTTCTTATTTGTTTCTGTGGAATACTTTATTAAATGGTGTAATAGGTACTCCAAAGTATCTGAGGCCTGGTCTACACTACGAGTTTAGGTCGACTTTAGCAGCGTTAAATCGAATTAAGCATGGACACGTTCACACGACTAAGCCCTTTCTTTCGACTTAAAGGGCCCTTTAAACCGGTTTCTTTACACCACCTCCGACGAGGGGATTAGCGATAAAATCTGCCTTAGCAGGTCGGAATTGGGGTAGTGTGGACGGAATTCGACGTTATTGGCCTCCGGGAGGTATCCCACAGTGCTTCATTGTGACCGCTCTGGACAGCACACTCAACTCAGATGCACTGACCAGGTAGACAGGAAAAGCCCCGCGAACGTTTGAATTTCATTTCCTGTTTGCCCAGCGTGGAGAGCACAGGTGACCACGCAGAACTCATCAGCACAGGTAACCGTGATGGAGTCCCAGGATCGCAAAAGAGCTCCAGCATGGACCGAACGGGAGGTACAGGATCTGCTCGCCATATGGGGAGATGAATCAGTGCTAGCTGAACTCTGTAGCAGTAAAAGAAATGGCAAAATATTAGAAAAGGTCTCCAAGGCCATGAAGGACAGAGGCCATAACAGGGACGCACAGCAGTGCCACGTGAAAATTAAGGAGCTACAGGAAGCCTACCACAAAGCCAGAGAGGCAAACGGAAGGTCCGGGGCAGAGCTGCAAACTTGCCGCTTCTACGCAGAGCTGCATGCCATTCTAGGGGGTGCAGCCACCACTACCCCAACCGTGTGCTATGACTCCCTCACTGGAGAAACACACAGGGAAGAGGGTTCGGGGAACGAGGAAGATGAGGATGGAGGTAATGTAGGTAGCTCACAGCACCAAGGAAGCCGAGAAACCAGTTTCCCCAACAGCCAGGATATGTTTGTCACCCTGGACCTGGAACCAGTAACCCCCGAACTCACCCAAGACCCTGAGGGCACACAGGAGACCTCTGGTGAGTGTACCTTTGTAAATATTACACATGGTTTAAAAGCAAGCGTGTTTAATGATTTAATTTGCCCTGGCAATCGCGGCCAGTACAGCTACTGGAAAAGTCTGTTAACGTGTATGGGGATGGAGCGGAAATCCTCCAGGGACATCTCCAGAAAGCTCTCCTTCATGTACTCCCAAAGCCTTTGCAAGAGGTTTCTGGGGAGGGCTGCCTTATCCCATCCGCCATGGTAGGACACTTTACCACGCCAGGCCAGTAGCACGTAGTCTGGAATCATTGCATAACAAAGCATTGTAGCATATGGTCCCGGTGTTTGCTGGCATGCAGACAACATCCATTCCTTATCGCTCTTTGTTATCCTCAGGAGAGTGATATCATTCACTGTCACCTGGTTGAAATGGGGTGATTTTATTAAGGGGACATTCAGAGGTGCCCATTCCTGCTCGGCTGAACAGAAATATTCCCCGCTGTTAGCCATGCGGTGGGGGAAGGGGTGAAGTTATCATCCCAGAGAACTGGGTGTGGGGGGAGGGATGGGGGGTTAGTTGGGTTTGTGCTGCATGTTAACCCGGAAACTGCAGCCCCTCCTTTTACATTGCAAACCCATTTTAAATGGCCAACCCAATTCATCCTTGATATGGGAAATGAGGGCGCTGCTGTTTGAAACCATTCCCACATGTTAAGAAGGTTAAAAAAGCCAAAAGACTGTGGCTTACCATGGCTGCCTGCAAGCTGAAATCTGTTGCCTGGCACTGCGTGAGTGATCTCTCACACGAAACCAGCAGGCCCTCACTATAAGAGGAAAAATGCGACCTTGTAATGAAAGAGTGTACCCATTGTTCTCTAAAATGTCTTTTTTTAACCACCTCTCCCTTCTCCTCCACCAGCTGCAAATGTTTCTCCTTCACAGAGGCTAGTGAACATTAGAAAGAGAAAACGGAGGACGCGGGACGATATGTTCACGGAGCTCCAGATGTCCTCCCACGCTGATAGAGCACAGCAGAATGCGTGGAGGCAGTCAATGTCAGACATCAGGAAAGCACAATATGAACGAGAGGAGAGGTGGCGGGCTGAATCGCGGGATGAACAGAGCAAGTTGCGGGCTGAAGATGATAGGTGGCGTCAGCTTGCAGACAGAAGGCAAGAGTCGATGCTCCGGCTGCTGGAGCATCAAACTGATATGCTCCAGCGTATGGTTGAGCTGCAGGAAAGGCAGCAGGAGCAGAGACCGCCGCTACAGCCCCTGTGTAACCAACAGCCCTCCTCCCCAAGTTCCATAGCCTCCTCACCCAGACGCCCAAGAACACGGTGGGGGGGCCTCCGGCCACCCAGTCACTCCACCCCAGATGATGGCCCGAGCATCAGAAGGCTGGCCTTCAATAAGTGTTAAAGTTTTAAAGTTGTAAACTGCAGTGTGTCCTTTTCCTTCCCTCCTCCCCCACCCATCCCAGGCTACCTTGGCAATTATCCCCCTAGTTGTGTGATGAATTAATAAAGAATGCATGAATGTGAAATAACAATGACTTTATTGCCTCTGCAAGCAGTGCTCGAAGTGGGTAGGGGAGGGTGGGGTGGTTGGTTTACAGGGAAGTAGAGTGAACCGGGTGGGGGCGGGGCGGAGGGTTCATCAAGGAGAAACAAACAAGTTTCACACTGTAGCCTGGCCAGTCACAAAACTCATTTTCAAAGCTTCTCTGATGCGCACCGCGCCCTGCTGTGCTCCTCTAACCGCCCTGGTGTCTGGCTGCGTGTAATCAGCGGCCAGGCAATTTGCCTCAACCTCCCACCCCGCCATAAATGTCTCCCCCTTACTCTCACAGATATTGTGGAGCGCACAGCAAGCAGCAATAACAATGGGGATATTCTTTTCGCTGAGGTCTGAGCGAGTCAGTAAGCTGCGCCAGCGCGCTTTTAAACATCCAAATGCACATTCCACCACCGTTCGGCACTTGCTCAGCCTGTAGTTGAACAGGTCCTGACTCCTGTCCAGGCTGCCTGTGTACGGCTTCATGAGCCATGGCATTAAGGGGTAGGCTGGGTCCCCAAGGATCACGATAGGCATTTCAACATCCCCAACGGTTACTTTCTGGTCCGAGAAGAAAGTCCCTTCCTCCAGCTTTCGAAACAGACCAGAGTTCCTGAAGACGCGAGCATCATGTATCTTTCCCGGCCATCCCACGTTGATGTTGGTGAAACGTCCCTTGTGATCCACCAGGGCTTGCAGCAGCATTGAAAAGTACCCCTTGCAGTTCATGTACTCGGTGGCTTGGTGCTTCGGTGCCAAGATAGGGATATGGGTTCCGTCTATGGCCCCACCACAGTTTGGGAATCCCATTTCAGCAAAACCATCCACTATGGCCTGCACATTGCCCAGAGTCACTACCCTTGATATCACCAGGTCTTTCATTGCCCTGGCAACTTGGATCACAGCAGCCCCCACAGTAGATTTGCCCACTCCAAACTGATTCCTGACTGACCGGTAGCTGTCTGGCGTTGCAAGCTTCTACAGGGCTATCGCCACTCGCTTCTCAACTGTGAGGGCTGCTCTCATCCTGGTATTCTGGTGCTTCAGGGCAGGGGAAAGCAAGTCACAAAGTTCAATGAAAGTGCCCTTACTCATGCAAAAGTTTCGCAGCCACTGGGAATCGTCCCACACCTGCAGCATGATGCGGTCCCACCAGTCTGTGCTTGTTTCCCGTGCCCAGAATCGGCGTTCCACGGCATGAACCTGCCCCAGTAACACCATGATTTGCACACTGCTGGGGCCTGTACTTTGTGAGAGGTCTCTGTCCATGTCAATTTCCTCATCACTCTCGTTGCCGCGCTGCAATCGCCTCCTCGGCTGGTCCGGGTTTCGCCTTGGCATGTCCTGGCTCTGCATATACTCCAGGACAATGCGCGTGGTGTTCATAGTGCTCATAATTGCCGCGGTGATCTGAGCGGGCTCCATGATCCCAGTGCTAGTTATGGCGCCTGGTCTGAAAAAAGGCACGAAACTAGTATCTGACGGACCAGGGGAAGGAGGGAGGGAGGGCCGAGTGACGACATGGTGTACAGGTACAGGGAATTAAAATCAAGAAAGGTGGCTGTGCATCAGGGAGAAACACAAACAACTGTCACACAGAATGGTCCCCCCAAAGATTAAACTGAAAACCCTGGGTTTAGCAGGCCGTTGATTTCACGGAGGGAGGGGAAGCAAATGAATACAGAACAAATCTATTTTTTACATCTTAAGCTGGCAGCTGACGGTGCAGCATGACTGATAGCCACTGCAGTACGACAACGACGGATATCAATCGTAATATGCCATCTTCTACCAAAAGGCAAGGGGCTGCTGCTGTGTAGCAATGCAGCCCCACGTCTGCCAGCACCCAGATCACCCTCGGCCTCTTCTGGGTGCTTAGCAGACAATACTGGGCGATTGGCAGAAAATAGCATACTACGACTGATAGCCATCATCATCGAGACAGTTGCATGTCTACCCAGGTGCCCATGATTGACAGCCACTGCAGTACGATGATAATGGTTATCAGTCGTAATATACCATCTTCCACCAAAAGGCAAGGGACTGGTGCCCCACGGCTACCAGTCATGCTGCACCGTCTACCGCCAAAAGGCAGTTAGCTGCTGCTGCTGGGTAGCAATGCAGTACCACGTCTGCCGGCACCCAGATGACATATGGTGACGGTGAGCTGATCTGAGCGGGCTCCATGCTTGCCGTGGTAACCCAGGTAAAAAGGCGCGAATCTATTGTCTGCCGGTGCTCTGACGGAGGGGGAGGGGCCTGACGACATGTACCCAGAACCCCCCGCGACACTGTTTTGCATCATTCAGGCATTGGGATCTCAACCCAGAATTCCAATGGGTGGCGGAGACTGCGGGAACTGTGGGATAGCTACCCATAGTGCAATGCTCCGGAAGTCGACGCTAGCCTCGGTACTGTGGACGCGGTCTGCCAACTAGAGCACTTAGAGCATTTTATGTGGGGACACACACAATTGGCTGTATACAACCGATTTCTATAAAACCGGCTTCTATAAATTCGACCTAATTTCGTAGTATAGACATACCCTGAGACATAGATTAATCGTCTAGCCACATTAACACTAACCATGTTGGTTTGAAACTTGATGAAATAACAGAAATAGTTAGACTGTCGCATTAATTCCTTAAAACCAGTGGAAAGCCATAATTGCACCTAAGCACTATATTATTTTGATATACTTGCCAACCTTTTAAAGAGTAATAAATATATAATCTTCTTAATCAAAGAGACCAAGATAAAGCTGACATTTTTATGATGTAATGCTAGAGTACAAAATATGCCCTTTGTAGTTGAATCATAATTTCCAAATAAATTAACAGTGTACATTCCCAGTTATGTATTTGAGAAATTTGCTGAAGTGGAATAGTGGACCAGGAAGCCTACAAAGATCTAGAAATGACTAACCTAGCTAAAATCCGTTGGGTGTAATAATGATAACACAAACCACATAAAAATATTTACAGGTGGGAGAAATATCCTTTCTGACTGGAAAGTATTTGAATATTTTGAGCCTTTAGTTTAGGGAAACAATTTACCTGATTTCTCTTGCCACAATAAAACCCACTATGCACACTGCAAGTTATCAAGACTTATTTAACATCAATGACACCAGTAAGTTAAGACTTAATAAAGACTTATAAGTGGTTTTCATTTCATATCCATTACTAGCAGTGTAGGCTGGATTCATTACTAGTCTTATCTGGTGCAGTCAGGTGAAAAATGGATGCGTTTTGAAAAAATTTACTTTCCAGTGCCAGTGAAACACCATCTTTATTTTGTTTCTTTAGTTCAGTATCTTCTGAAGTCCATTTTAAGGTTAATAAGTATGAGTTGTTCAAACCATTACACTGAAGTAAAATATTTTTCTTTAAAACAAACAAGTTTTTAGAACCTACAGCATTACAAGACTCCTTCATATCAATAGCAAATATCTAAAGTTGTTAACTGAAGTTCCACAATTTTCAAAATTGTTCCAGAATTTAAAGATTTTTTTTGTTTTGTTTTTGTTTTTTTGAGAGACAGATCTGTAAGATTTCAATCCAGAGAGGGGATGAGCACTTTCTGTTAAGAACTGAAAACCCATAACTCGCCCTGAAGTCAGCAGGAGTGGAGGACACTCATTCAGAACCTGAGAAGAGTCAACACTTTTCCCAACGGGGCTCTTTGTTAAGCACTTCCTGCAGCTGTATTTGAACATAGCCTTGACCAATCCAGACAGTCATATATGACAATTCCATGGTTTGTAGACCACTTCTTTGTCTTTTCTGGTGATGTGGCAGTGCTTGGGGGGAGCAAAGCCTGAAAGAAAAATATGTATGATTTCATTCTTTCCTTTGTTTTCATGTCACATTTGAGAGCAACAAAGACAAGGCACATTGACCTAGATCCAAAAAGGTACCTGGGGGCCTAACTCCAACATTTGAAATCTTCACCGATATCTTCAACTCTCTCTGCTCAACTGTCCCCTAGTCCTGTAGATGCCTACGTTTCAGCTGGTGAGCATGCACAAGATCATCTAAGTTCTGATACCACTGAGCTGCTCAGCACTCACACATTCTCAAATTCAGCATTCCCTCACCTGCAGGACCAGACCCAGCAGGTGGTTTCTGAGCATGATTAACCTGCATAAAAGACAGCCAGATTGTTTTGGGGCTGGGTGGTGGTGATAGGGGTGTCCGTCCACCCATCCAGTTACCCAGTAGTTATGGTATTCATCATCTCTGCTCCAATGATTATTGAAGTCTAAAGAGCCCCAAAGAGCTTAGAATCTGTGGTACAGTATTTGTTTAGTCTGCAATGGACACAGTGTAGAAATAAACTCAGACACTTCAAACATTAATACAGTCCTCACAGAACAGAGGCACGCTGAGTTAACAAATGTTTTACCATGATCAAATTAATAAACAACTCAAATAACTGATGCATCGTTCGGTTTTTTGCTTCTACTAAATGAACAGTACGCTTAAAAAACAACTTTTTTTCAAAAGCTGCTTTCTATAAAGGAAAAATAAATTGGAAAATAAGAACATATAAGAATGGCCGTACTGGGTCAGACCAAAGGTCCATTTAGCCCAGTATCCTGTCTACCGACAGTGGCCAATGCCAGGTGCCCCAGAGGGAGTGGACCAACAGGCAATGATCAAGTGATCTCTCTCCTGCCATCCATCTCCATCCTCTGACAAACAGAGGCTAGGGACACCATTCCTTACCCATCCTGGCTAATAGCCATTAATGGACTTAACCACCATGAATTTATCCAGTTCTCTTTTAAACGCTGTTATAGTCAATACTTTTGTGCTGTCAAAAAATCATAAACAAATTATACATTAAACTTGATTTGACTATATTAGCTAATGCCCCATAGCTAGACCCTGCTGCTAACACCATTGACACTTGACATGAAGTATTTTTAAATGAGCATTATAATATACCTTAATATTTTGGAACAATATAAGAATTTATGAACCAAGTCACAGTGAATACAGGAATAAGAGCCATTTAGAAGTAATAACTTAAGGCCAGGTCTTTCAAACACTTACTCACATGAATATGCCACTGAAGTCAATGGGACTACTAATGTACCTAAACACTAGTTATATAACTGTATTTTCCCAAGACCAGGACCTAATACTTGTAGCTCTCAGCTTATAAAATAGGCTTTAATACTCAGCATTGTGTGTGTCGGTTTGTACTACTGCTGAGGGTTTGTGTCTCTGCAATCGCTGCCCTAACAGCATCTTAACTCATCATTTAAAATTTCTTTGAATCTCTGTGAAAACTGCTAGCTATGTTTATACATAATGATCGCCTGTCCCTAAAAATTCTTCATTCACTGTGGCAACAATTCACATAGTAGTTTCATATCTTCCAAGAACAAAACTCAAAAATCATTTATCACTTACATTTTTCTTCAGCCCCAAACACCTTAACTAATAATTCTCCCCTCCATACCACAAACAGAGTTAGCAATACATAAAGTCAATTAACAGTCAGAAAGAAACTTAATCCAAAGGTTGATATAAAATGAGGGGAGAACAGTGGTCTTGGGCTCCTCCTCCCCCCCTGGAAAATTCTGAAATGCAGGTACAATTTAGAAGGTTTTAATGGTCCCAATGAGAGCCCTAAACACTTAATGGACTCTGCCAGTGCAGGGAAGAACCACCTGTAGCCGGATGCTCTCCCCCCACCCCAACCCCTTTGCTCTTTTGAGTGCAGTCCGCAGAGTTTCCTGTTATGCTGTTACAAAGCCACAAGCAGCAGAAGCTCCCCACTGATGTTAGATGCTTGCTTAAAGCTGCATTGCTCTATATGATCAATTGTACTCATGCTTATGAATACGTAATCAATTAATGTAAGGAATGAGTGAGATAGTGTGAGTGAGTGACAGCTAATGGCAAAACAAAGAAGCAAATATCGCCTTTTATGGAACCATGGTATTATCTTGGTGAAGGTATAAATTTCAAGATGGGCAGCCAGGTTGGGTACCGAGAAGCAAATTTAACAGTGTGCCCTCCAGCGGATCCAAAGGGACTTCAGGGGCTCTCGTTGCCCCGCGGCCAATCTGTGGGCAGCTGTTGCCTGGCCAGCCTCAGCCACATACAAAATCAAAACCCACATCCGCGCCTGACAGCATGAATGAGTTGTGTGTGTGAGTATAATTGCGCAAATAAGGGAAGCAAAGAATCAAGCCTCAGTGCTGATCTAGTTCACCCTTTGTTTGTGGTTATTTCTTGGCTGGTTCCAAGAACAGGCATCAGAACCAGTGCCAGTGCATGGAAGTTTTGCGTGCTAGGCGAAATTTCCACCTTGTGCCCCCCCAACCCTGCAGCAGCTCCCCACCCCCCTCCACCCTGAGGCGCCCCCCCTGTGGCAGCTCCTCCCCTGCCCTGAGGTGCCCCCCCCCGGACCGGGGAGCTGTGCGGCAGGTCCCTCCCCCCGCCCTGAGACACCCCCCCACAGCAGCTCCCCACCCCCCGGCCCGGGGATCCGTGCGGCAGCTCTGACCCAGGGGTTCCCCTGGGCTGCCGGTGGTGCGCTGACCCAAGGGAACCCCTGGGCTGCCTGTCGGCAGCTCAGACTCCCTCTCCCTCCCAGCGCAGTGGCCGCTGTTAAAAAAAAAAGTGGGGGCGCAGCTTTTTGGCACCCCCAAATCTTGGCACCCTAGGCAACTGCCTAGTTGGCCTAAATGGTAGCACTGGCCCTGATCAGACCCAAAACAATTAATAAGATTTGCTTAAATCTAAATTTAATATTAAGGGGGCTCCTTGTGCCTTTTGAGTTTGGAACTTTTAGGGAGAGACTGACCACTCTTGATTTATCATTTCAGATTCAACATGCAACTTTAAATGCATACACAAATATGCAGGCCTTTCCACTGCCTTCTCATGTGGACTCCACTTACTCTTCCATCCCTGATATGTGGGAAGCTGACATGCTATCATTCTCCATCTCCCTCCCTGCCACATGCAGTCCCTCACCCCACTCAAATTCTCCATTCCTGCCTTACTTATAGCCTTCTGTTCCCCTATTTTGTCCCTGATATCTTCTTCTTGGTCTCCTACCCCATACATTCTCATTCCTTGTGCCCTTTTTATTTTGCACTCCCTCAGTTTCCTTCTGCACACCACATTCCCGTGTCCACCCCATCTCTCTCTCTGTCCTACATTCCCTATAGCCCCAAATCTCTCCTATGCCCCATACTCCTGTCACCCAAAGTCCTTCTCCAGACCCGAAGAAGAGCTATGTGTAGTTCAAAAGCTTTTCTCTTTCACCAACAAAGCCGGTACAATAAAAGATATAACCTGACCCACCTTGTCTCTCCAGCTCCTCACTTTTCTGCACCTCAAAAATCTCCTTCCTGTCCCTCACATTCCCCTAGATTCCTGCAGTCTCCTACCTACCTTACATGTTTCCATTCACTTCAAAATCTACCCCCCACCTACAACACTTCTCTGTCTCTTTACAGTTCCTAGCACAGCATAAGCAGTGGCATCTTCCCTGAGGACATCCCAGCTTTAGTCCCCCTTGAAACCATTGGAGACCGCAGCCCAAGTTACTAGTAGCAGCCTCGCTTTACAGCAATGCTAGGTGTCTTGAATGAAGGCAGTCTCTGATGTCAGTACCACTGAAGGTAATGGCAAAATTTACATTTGATAACAAAAATCGGGAGATGGTGAGAAACCAGACTTGTGATTAAATTATAATTACTGGCAACTCTGTACTCTAAATCAAGGACTAGCACAAGCACTTTTGAGCAGTGTATAAATAATGTAATCTGATAAATCTTGTAAAAATTCTTACCTTAATTTTTTTTTTTTTTTTTGGTTTTGGACATACAAATAAAACCTCATTAGTTTTACCACAATCAATCATCCAAACCCTTTTAACATCCCACTTATTTCCCTGATGCCCACAAAAAGAAATATAAAAATAGCAGCTACCTGTAATTCTGGGCTTACCATTGCATCCCATCGCCTAAGAATCTATCTTTCAGTACTTGATCCTGCAAGCACTTATGCATTTGAGTAGCTTTACTCATGAGCTCCACTGAAGTTGATGGGCTTATTCACAATAACAAGCCTTATGGTCAGTAACAAGTGTTTGATAGATTGTGCCCTTAGATTGCAAAATTGTTGGGGGCAGAGACCATCTTTGAGTTATACAAGGGGAAACACACTATCAAGTTTAAACAAAAAAATGAAGCATCGTAGTAACAGCAAAGTTCAGGCTAGTACATTTTCAGGACAACTTTGCAAAGATGAAACAGTTTTAATATGTTATGACTAACTTCATCTGTCTGGATGATGGGGATGACAATAATGCCTGGAGAAGAACCCAAACTGAGTGTAGCAGCTGGAAGCCCAAACTGAGTATTGCTGGATGCTGTCATATTTGCAGTGGTCCACTCCAACCAACCACATTAGAAATCTGCTTCAAGCCAGAGCTGTTTAAACACCCAGCTCCTTGTTTTGATGATCCAATGGAGCGTGGGTGTGATGTGGAGCAGAGAAGAGGAAAAGTAGGGATGGTTGTTTGTGACTGCATAAAATATAAATACATGTAGGGTGACCAGATGTCCCGATTTTATAGGGACAGTCCCCATATTTGGAGCTTTGTCTTATATAGGCACCTATTACTCCCCCACCCCATCCTGATTTTTCACACTTTCTATCCGGTCACCCTATGTTCATGAACTAATTTGAATATAGTAGGCATAGAGGAAATTAAAATGTATAGGGAGATTTAGCACTCAACCTACTGGATTATCACCAAAAGGGTTCTCCCACAGAGTTAACATGGGCCTAGCCTCAGAGCAGCAGTTCTCAGCCCGCAGCCCACATGTGGCCCAATTAGCACACAGCCAAGGCCCAGCTCAGCTGTGTGCTAAAGGCGACGGGGACTGGGGCCTGGGCTGCCGCCGGCTCCGCAGTAGGCTCTGGGGTCCAGGCAGCTGGCTGGCACCCCACAGGCTCAGGGTCCGAGAAAGCTTTGCCACCAGCTCCGCACAGCGGGCTCCAGGCGGGGGGTATAGTGAAGGATTTTGCTCCATGTAGGAATGTAGCACTTTGTACGGCAGGCTCATGGGGCCAGAGTGCTGGCCGGCCCCGCAGGCTCCGGGCTGCCAGTGTAGTGGCATGCTCAGTACAACCTACCTAGGAAATTCTGCCAGGGAGCAATTTGTGCCACTACACCGGCGGGTCTATGATAAAGCCCACATGTCAAGGGAGGCGGTTGTGTGACCCAGGGGGCCCCCACGCAAGGCCGAGGAAAGCAGCACTCCTGCCGCACAGCGCCTCACCAAGTCCTTGGCGTGCGCCAGTAGCCGCCCCAGGTGTGGGCGCCAGTAGCCGCCCCAGGTGTGGACGCCAGTAGCCGGCCCAGCTAAGCCCGTCCCGTCCCGCCCCGCCCCCGGGGATCCGGGGCCCGGCCGGCGCGGGGTGGCGGGGGCTGAGGCTACACGCGGAGCTGAGAGGAAGCGATTCTCCCCCAGCCGCTCACAGAGCAGCGCCTCGCGCCAGCACAGCCGTTGGGCCTAGAACAGCCATCGACACCTGTCCGCGACTGGTCGCAGGGCAGGGCGGGGCGGGGCATTCCGCTGCCCCGCCCCTCCGAACACTGAGTGTCCAGAGCTCCAGAACAGCCGCTGCTCAACTCGCGCGCTCCCGGCTCCGGAGACAGGGAAGGTGGCGCGCGCGCTCTAGTCACGTGCTAAAGGGAGCGGGGCCTGTTCGTCACGTGACGGAGGGGACCAGGAGCTCGCGCCCCAGTACGGAAGGGAAGATGGCGGCGGAGAGGGAGCCCCCTCCGCTCGGGGAAGCCAGGCAGCCCGAGCTCGAGGAGCTGGAGGACGGCGAGGATTTGTTCACCAGCACTGTGTCCACGCTGGAGGTGAGAGGCGGGGCCCTGCTCCCGCGCGGCGTCCCTGTCACCCGGCCCCCGCCACCTTTTTCGTGCCCTGCGGGGCAGAGCCGCGGCCGTCGGACCCCGCGCGCCCAGTACCCAGAGAACACTGACCCGCCCGAATGTCCGGGCTCCAGCGTCCCCACACCGGCCTCCGCCGCGCTCCGGTGACTAGTGACAGGAAGCCCCGCCCCCAACCTGCCCCGGTGCGTTGGCGTCCTCTGACCCCTTCCGAGCTACCTCCCCCGCGCCGGGTAACGGTCTCCCCCTTCCCTGCTGGGGTGTGTATCCCCTGAGCGGGGCGGTCACTTCTCTGGAGCTGTCATCCCCTGCTAGAGCGCTCTCCCTCCAGTGTCCCGGGCTCCCTTTCCCAGGGAGCCTCCGCTGCGCTGCCGAGATAATCATGCTTTCACCTGAGAAATAGCTACCTGTCTCTACTTCTGCCAGATGTTCTTTCTTCCCCCATCTCTGTCTCCCTGCTGGAATAACATCTCATTCCCCTTTATAATGTTGCCTACCCCAGATCTCACTTTTTGCATCTCCCCAACCCATGGTCTGAAAACATAACCCACTTCCTTCCAAGATAAAAATCCCTCTATCTTGCCTTGCTCAAGGAATCTATGTGATCACTCATTAAAATGAGTTTGTTCCTTCCCTGTAACGCTGACATTGAGCAGCTCCTGGGAGCTCCTCACTGTCTGAAGATTCTCATTTTGATGCAGTTCAGTGTCATCTGCCTCTTTTTAGGGATGGATGGTACTTATGACTAGTTAGAGAGATGCATCCATTTGAGGGTTTTTGAAACCTACAATTACCATATTATTTTTTAGTAACTACGTTTCTTAAAACTTTGTGCAGCTATTGAAAACTCTAGACCTGTCTTGCTTTTTGTAAGCAACCCATCTCCACCCCCCCCATTAAATATAATTGAACATTTTTTTTTAAATAAGCAGTGTCTACATAGGTTAAAAAAAGTTTTATAAAGTGATAGCTTCCCTCTCCTCTGTAATTTGTCCTGATTTTTGTTTTCAGTATGCAAAACTGTAATGCACAACATGACATGTCCTGTTCATGCAGACATCTAGCTAATATGTGAAGTGTTCCTGTTTTTGTTGAAGGAAGCTTCCTGCCCCTGAACTTTACAGTAATGGGTCAGTGTGTTCAGTTCATATGTGGTCTATCTTTATCAGTGTTATCTTTCTGTAACAAAAATATAGTAAATTATGTTCTCAAACACATAATAAGGCACATAAATGTATTTTGAGGCGAATTCTCTCTTTACAAACAAAAGGCTAAATACTAAAACTTTAAATATGCAGTTTGCAGGCAATTTTTCCCCAGAAAAATAAATCTGCAAAGCATACAGTAGTAGGCCCACTTGTGTACATATATAAAGTATTCAGTTTGTTAGACCAGATTGAAAAACTAATAGGGCTGTATATATTTTAGTACTTTCAGATGAACTGCATTAAAACACAAAAAGTAACTCTCTTACTTGCCTAGAATAAAGCTACAAACTTAGAGAGAGGTGTGATGGAATTTATGGCTAATCCATCTCCATACAACAACAAACATCTTTTTGTGTTTAAAAGTCCAGTCTTAAATGGATACAGTTAACTTCAAAATCACATTTCTGTATGGAAAGCTTGGTACCTCCTATGGTACAAATAACACTACAGATTAACTGAAAAACCGACGAAAGTTCAGTTTGTTTCCATTGTGCATTGGACAGCACTCTGTGTACAGTGCGTTTGTTTCACTGTTTCTCTCTGTAGTTAATTGGAAGAAAGTGATTAATTGAAAAGAGCCTTATAAACATAAGTAGAGTAGAAGGAAAAACCCTCAATATTTTTTAAAAATCGATACTTGTTTTGGAACTGTTTATCAAAAGAATTACTAACTCATTTGAATTGACTAATTTAAAAAAACAACAAGGAGTCCGGTGGCACCTTAAAGACTAGCAGATTTATTTGGGCATAAGCTTTCGTGGGTAAAAAACCTCTAAGTGAGATTTCTTAAGGTGCCACCGGCCTCCTTGTTGTTTTTGTGGATACAGACTAACACGGCTACCCCCTGGTAATTTAAAAAAGTGTCCTTTTGAGGTTTCAGCAGAGAGTATGAAGTTACTCCTAATAACATTTTCTAGGAATTCTGATTTTTTACCTCTTATGTATGAGTAAATACTGTTCCTCTTATAACCTTCCAATCACACATACCTAATGTTCATATGTAAAATATTTTGATATGTCAGAAGAAGACAGTTCATTTACATGCAGCGGGTTTTTTGAGCGGAGGGGGTACATGTGTGAGATAATGGCTTCAGTTAGAATTTTGACAAAGTTCAGTTTTATATATAGTCTACAAAGTCCTGCCTAGTCTCAAACTAGATTGTAAACCCTTTAGGGCAGCAGCTCTGTCTCTTTTTCTGTATTCTAAGGTTCCTAACATACTTGTTTGCTGTAAAATAATAAATGGGTCACACTCTTGGCCTAACAACCTGATAACATTGCTTTACAGTAGGCTGCTGTATTAAGAGATTATGAAACTTGTGCTTTTAAATTCTGTGGCTCTAACAACTTTCATATTGTACCTGCTTTAGTAATATTTCTTAGATTCTTTAGGATGGAAGATGGTGGGTGGGAGGGCACAGTGCAGTCCAAGGATAACTCCAAGGAAGGTGAAAACATCCTCTTTCTTCATCGCTAATTGATGGGGATGGGGGAGATCCCAACTACCTGAGTGCTGACTATGGAGCCTACAGAGGTGGGGACTCCCGCTCTTGTTTTGGCTCCTAGATGTCTGTTGCACTTGAAGCTTATCTCTTCACTCCTCCTCAGGCTGATCACAGGAGAGTCTTCCCACTTTTTATTTTTTCATCCCTTCCCTTTGTTTCTGGCTGGAAGAAGAGTTAACAAGAATTTCTTTCTGCTGATTTTTTTTTTTTTTTTTTTTTTTTTGTTAAAATTTGCTTTTCCCTCTCTTAGCATAGTCTATTGTTTCCCCTCACCTTTTGCATTTTGTTGCCATTCACATATCACAAGATCATGCCCTTCATTTTCTATTTTCTGTTTGGTGGAAGTAAAACCAAGAGAGTGAATGAAAACTCTTTATCAGATATTATGCTTCAAATTTAGATTTAGAATGTTTTATAACATCTATGTATTTATTTAGTTTTACCCTGCAAAACAAACATTGTTAACTTAAATATGTTTGCTCCAGTTAATAATATAAACCTTAGACAAAGTGTAACACAAGACCATCACACTTAAAGAAAATTAAATGTAAGTAGTGTGAAAACTACTAGCTCAGGAAACTTTGCCTTACCCATATTACACCTCGTATATCTTGGTAAACAGCAATATTGACATGTAAAAATTCACTGTACAGACTTCAATCAACCTTTATTGTCCCTCTACCCACTTTCAGTTTTTCTGTGTATATCACTGTATATTGCAGTATGTAAAGCATATTAAGAACATAAGAACGGCCATACTGGGTCAGACCAAAAGTCCATCTAGCCAAGTATCCTGTCTTCTGACAGTGACCAATGCCAGGTGCCCCAGAGGGAATGAACAGAACAGGTAATCATCAAGTGATCCATCCCCTGTCACCCATTCCCAGCTTCTGGAAAACAGAGGCTAGGGACACCATCCCTGCCAATCCTGGTGATAGCCTCTTGATGGACCTATCCTCCATGAATTTATCTAGTTCTTTTTGAATCCTATTGTAGTCTTGGCCTTCACTACAGCCTCTGGCAAGGAGTTCCACTGTGCATTGTGTGAAAAAATACTTCTTTTGTTTGTTTTAAACCAGCTGCCTATTAATTTCATTTGGTGTCCTCTAGTTCTTGTGTTATGAGAAGGAATAAATAACACTTCCTTATTTACTTTCTCCACATCAGCCATGATTTTATAGACCTCTATCATATCCCCTCTAGTTGTCTTTTTTTCTAAGTTGAAAAGTCCCAGACTTATTAATCTCTCCTCATATGGCAGACGCTCCATACCTCTAATAATTGTTGTTGCCCTTTTATGCACCTTTTCCAATTCCAATATATCTCTTTTGAGATGGAGTGACCACATCTGTGCGCAGTATTCAAGATGTGGGTGTACCATGGATTTATATAGAGGCAATATGATATTTTCTGTCTTTTTATCTATCCCTTTCTTAATGATTCCCAACATTGTTTGCTTTTTTTGACTGCTGCTGCACACTGAGTGGATGTTTTCAGAGAACTATCTACAATGACTCCAAGATGTCTTTCTTGAGTGGTAATAACTAATTTAGACCCCGTCGTTTTATATGTATAGTTGGAATGATATTTTTCCAATGTGCATTACTTTGCATTTATCAACATTGAATTTTATCTGCTATTTTGTTGCCCAGTCACCCAGTTTTGAGAGATCCTTTTGTAGCTCTTTGCAGTCTGATTGGGACTTAACTATCTTGAGTAGTTTTGTATCATCTGAAAATGTTGCCACCTCACTGTTTACCCTTTTTTCCAGATCATTTATTGTGACATGTTGAAGGAATATGAGGGGTTAAAAATTTTGCATATTAACCTTATGATCTGTGTGCGTAAAACCTTGTATATTGTTAAATTACAGGCTCTAGATTCATGCTCTGTATCCAGAACGTTTGGAGGTTTTTGAGGCTTAATGAAAGGGCACTAAACACTTTAGTTATTGGGGAATGGGAGCTAAAGCACTCATATTTTAAGCATATATTTTATATGCTTGAAACTTCAAGCACCACATCACTGTTTAACTCTCTTAGCTATAAGTTTATTTGCTATAAGTATAAAATTTTAAGATGCCAAATAGAGTAGAGCAGAGATTCTCGAACTGTTTCAGAGTACTGGCTGCATCGTAATAAAAAAATGGATTGCTTATTTCCCCTCCCACTCATAGTCACAAACCATTCTTTTGACAACTGCAGCAATTGCTTGCATGGAAAAGTAATACTAGGATTTTTGTTTTGTTAAGTTTATTTATTGTAACAAGTGTTCCTTTAAAAAAAAAAAAAAAAAAAAAGATAATTGCTATCTACCTCTGCTCTGTATTTCATCTCCCCTCACATCTTTTCTTTTCCCCTCCTCCTCACTCCCTTGTAGGTGCTTCTCTGCCCCCAGGTCCCTTGGTTCTCTTCACCTCTTATTTTTATCTGTTGCCCTGTTCTTTCTCTTCCCTTGCACTTGGTTCCCTGCCCCTTATTTGTCTTATTCCCAGATATTCTTCTCTTGGTGGGTGACAGACATCTCCTGTCTCCTCTTCTACGTAGCAGGTTTCAGGAATAGACAGCTATGCTGACTTCCTTATTTCCATCTGCTTTTACAGGTCTGTAGGCTCTTCATTACAACAGAAGAACCTATAGAAGCACCTGAAAGCAAGGCAAGCCAGCAAGATAGGATCTAATAGTCCTTCATGGACCGCAGTTTGGAAACATCTGAGGCAGCGAGCTATATTTAGTTCAGTGACCTGCAGTTACCGAGCTTGCAAAGGTCCCTAGGCTGTTTAGATCTACAGATTACTAAAGAATATTTTCTGTTGCCTTCCATGCCAGCATTTGTGATTGAATAATGCCAACTGTTTTTTTTAACTAGTCTATTTTATGAATATCTGTTTGTGTGTCCTTCTACCTCATCTTTTGATTATGAAGACAAATCCATTTTTAAGCTAAAGAATCTAGGAAACATTAGACTTCAGCCCTAACATTTCAAAAACTCCTCAACTATTGAATGTTTTATTGTAACTTTACAGAAAACTAAATCTGCACGTTAAGACTAAGTGGTGCAGTTTTGATGACAATTCACACTTGTTTTAATCCGTGCTTTAATTGAAACCATGCAACCATAACTGGAGCCACTACTGATGCTTCTGTAATAAAAGTAATAAATGTGCAGATAAAATTCTTGATAGTGGAAAAATCTGCCTATATTTCCCTGAAACTGATTCACATTACAGTAGAGGAGAAATATATGCTTTCAAATGCAGATTTAGCTAATAGGTGGAGGTAAGGCCAGAGTCTTATACTTAGAAATTTGTTTTAACTGTCTCTGATGCAAAAAGAACTGACACACTACTCTTCTATCCTTCTGTTTTATATTTATTTCTTCTATCATAGGACAGATGACTGGATCCATACCTGTTGCTTTTGACTCCTTGAATGCATTTTTTCCTGTCAGGAGATGTTTCAATCTTTCCCTACATCTCATGTCTCTTTTCAGTTTTCTCCTTCCATTTTGTGTCTTTAACCTGTTTCCTCACTCTTGCTGTTTACTCAATGCATATATGTATGCCATTACTCCTGGGGGAATTCTGTGCCAAAAAATTAAAATTTCTGCATATTTTATTTGTCTAACAATATAATTATTCCAGTTTCAATTATTTTTATAATTTATTTAAAAATACCTTTCAAAAAGTATATCAACAATACAGAGAACAGCAAAAAAGATTTCCCCAGGAGTAGAGAGTTAAAGAAATCCCTACAACAACCCAGTTACAGTTGTGCGGTGCTGGAGGGAGCTGTTTGGGGCCTCCAGAGCTCAGATACCCACCCCCCTTCTCCCCCCAGACCTGAGCCCCGTGGCACCCCCCTGGCCCCGTGGCACCCCCTGGCCCCGTGGCACCAGCATCCCCCTCTCCCACCAGAGCCCAGCCACAGAGCCCCCCCAGCCCAGACACCCACACCACACCTCTCCCACCAGAGCCTCAGGGCAGATCCTGGTTCAGACACCAGCACCCCCATAGCCTTTACTCAGTCCAACTTCTTTACTGTCTCGCCAGGGGACATGGTGTGCTGTGGTCTTGCCCTTCCTCACCCTTTGCCAGAGCTGGGTCTCCCAGGCCCTCTCTCGTCCCGGGAGAATGAGGATCAAAGAGCGTGCAGTCTCCAGGCTAGCCGCGCTAGGCACTCCGATTACTGTGAGCTGGGCTCTGCAGAGTTCAGCAACACTTAGGGGCGGCCAGAAATTCTGTGGGGAAAATGGAATTCTGCAAATTCTGCATTCCACAGTGGCGCAGAATTTCTCCAGGAGTAATATGCACGTGTACATACACAACCCCCACTGAAGATATTTTTGGGCCTTAGTCTTTCCCCCATGTAATCTTGCTCCGTTTTCTGATCATCTTCAAATCTCCCCTCTCCATGACCCTGCCAGTAGTTTATGCTGCTCTGATACATCAGCTCTACTTTTCTTGGGTATTCCATCTGCTCTTCTTGATACTTACAGGAGCAAAATAAGCAAGAGATTGAACACTTTCTGGTCTCTGCTCATTCTAGACAGAATAAGGAGTGGAATAGAGCAGGAATAACTGAATATGCCGAATAATGGCTTATTAGTGAGGTTGAACAGTGTTGTGTCCCAGCTCCACTACATCCTTTCAGTATTTGTTGTTGATTCAGTGTTTTAGTCACTACTGTAGGTTCAGTTCAGAAAAGTTCAGTGACTTGGCCTTTTTACTACCTTCATAATTATCAGAAATAACACCTGTCTTTCTGAAGGCTGTACAATTCTAATTTGGGCTCATCTGTTTACAAAACTGCAATCTAATGTGTGTGAAAGCTTCAGAATAACTGTTTTAGTCTACAGACCTTTATTTAGAAGATTTAGTCCTCTGGTTAATAGGTATTTAATGTTTTCAAGCTTTTTTTTTTTTTTTTTTTTCTTACTGTTACATTACTTACATATACTCTCAACTTGAACTCTAATTAGCAGTCTTTTGTCTTGGAATTTATGTAATGTCTTTCAGACCAAAAGAACTCAAACAGCTTTACAGTTAGGTACTACAGGAAATATATAGATCCTTAACCCATCTTAAAATGCATCATCATCTGTGATGAACATGTCATCTGTCTAACAGTGTCTAATACACTGTCCAGCAGTTTATAGACCAGAAAAGGAATTCGTTATACAACTGAAATGAGGCATTTTTTTGTAAACTGAATGTAATCAAATTATTAATCCCTACTCGCTTTGTGAATAGAGCCATGGGATATTTAACCACAAGTGGCCAGTATCTCCGTTTTCTTTCTAGATACCATCTATGCAGGATTATCACTCCTGCGTTTTATGCCTCCAGCACAAGCTATGTGGGTGATTAATTTAGTTCTACTGGTTTTTGTCCTTCTGAGATGGCTGTAGGCTTGCTTGAGAACATCCCAAAAAGGCAGGCATGGCCCGGCCACTACCCCCATCCGACTCCCCTTGCTTCTCGCCCCTGACGGCCCCCCGGGACTCCTGCCCCATCCACCTCCCCTGCTCTCTGTCCACTGACCGCCCCCAACAACCCCCCTTCGCCCCTTCCAACCCCCCCTCTCCTTCCTGACTGTCTACCCTCCCTCCCCCGGGACTCCTGCCCCATCCACACCCCCGGCCCCTGACCACCCCCCGAACTCCCCTGCCCTTTATCCAACCTCCCTTACCTGCTCCCTTCCCCCTTACCGTGCTGCCTGGAGCATTGGTGGCTGGCGGCGTGGCTGCACCAGGACAGGCAGCCGCGCTGCCTGCCTGGAGCCAGCCACGCACTGCACAGCACAGAGCACCGGGTCAGGCTGGGCTCTGCAGCTGGGCTGCCCCAGGAGCTCGCAGCCCCACCACCCAGAGCATTGCGCTGGTGGCGCAGTGAGCTGAGGCTGTGGGGGAACAGCAGGGGAGGGGCCAGGGGCTAGCCACCCAGGCCAGGAGCTCAGGGGCCGGGGAGAATGGTCCCACGGGCCGGATGTGGCCTGCGGGCTGTAGTTTGCTCACCTCAGCTGTAGAGACTGAATACAAATAGTGGAGTTTAGTAACTATATAACATGTAACCATGTAGTCATCATGTTTATGTACATGTATTTTGGTAAAGGAAACCCATGATATACATTTAAAAACAAAAGCATGGAAAATGAAGTAAAAGCTGGGTAAAGTAGCAGCATTTGGTACTTTGACCCTACCAAATAATTTGATCACAACTTTTAAATCCTCCATTCCACTTTCCTACTAGACAAATCCCACCTTCAACAGCCTCACCCTTTCACCAATGCTCCTTTAGACAAGAAGAGTTACAAATCAGAGCTATTTAAACCTTGGGAAGCTGAGCACTTACACAGGAAGGACCCCTTACAGAGGAAGTTCTGCCATCAGTTCCCCTACTTTTTATGAAGGAGAAATCAAGCTCAGGATCTCTTCTGATTGCAAGAGTGGCAGCCGTGCCAGGAGAGACATGGTCTCCCATTTAGGCAAGTCCCAAGCAGTTTAAGAATAGGTCAAAACCATTACTACCTAAAATTCCACCCAGAAACCATAAGGTAGCCAGTGTTGCTCAGTCAAGCACGCTGGATGAATCACACTGCCATTTAAAGGCACTGTTTAACATGCTGGTATTTCATCTAATAGCCTGCTTAAATTTAGATAGATTTTAAGATGTAGCCCTCAGAGCACACCTCATCAGTCTTATATGGCTTGAGTTAGTCACGTTGCTCTCATCTATGCCACAATTTCCTCCAAACACCAAAAAGCAAACCATCATGAAGGGAGACAGTATTATCTGCCTCACACTGAATGTACCCTATGTATGTTCCTTCAGTTGCAGGCTAGCCAGTGAAAGATGTGAATAGCTACAATGATACAGCCCACTAGCAACAGTGTTGCATAGGACACAGATGCCAAATGAAACCAGAAAGTGAAGTGCATTGCCGAAGGACCTAATCCAGGTTGAGATACCTTATCAGGACCATCCCACGTTAAAACAAGAGAACAGAGGCTTTGAAAGATGGACATGTAGATGTGAAAAGAGGCTGGCATTGTGACAGGACTATTAATATGGTTATTGGTCACTTCCCTGTTACAGATGCCCATTAAAATTGCACCTGCCACATTATCCATGGAAAATGGGAATGTTATACATTAGGTACTGAAGCCCAAAGTTTGGGTGCTTTAAAATTAGGAATCTAAATATAAGTTGCCCGAAGTGCTAATCATACATAATCCCAGTGAATCCAAACTGGAGCATTTCCTATGCCAGGGAAATCCCCTGGCGGGCCGGGCCGGTTTGTTTACCTGGAGCGTCCGCAGGTTTGGCTGATTGCAGCTCCCACTGGCTGCGGTTCACTGTTCTAGGCCAATGGGGGCTGCGGGAAGCGGCATGGGCCAAGGGATAGGCTGGATGTTCTCAAGGGGGGCCTTTTTGGCCCTCCATACAATTTCTGATACGGCTCTCAAGCCAAAAAGTTTGCCCGCCCCTGCTCTACAGCAATCTTGCTCTGATTTTTACAGATCCGAGTTTGCTTTTGAGTAATGGGAGTTCAAACTTTCTCCCCACTTACTTCAGTCTGTCCCTTAAGTTGTCAAATCAATTAACTGTTTCTGGTTCTTTGGCATTTGCCTTCATTTTATGCCTGTTTTAAAGTTAATTTTTTCCCCTTTGTTACATTCCTCTGAGTTGCTTACTCTCCAAGAGTAAAAATTCTGATTAGTGTCCTTTAAGAAGAGACAACTATTTGTTTGTTCTGTTTCTCTGACTATACCTTGCAGGATTGTCACCAACCTACCTAACCATCTCTGATTTCGGGGGTTAAAGTCTGTTATGCTGTGGGTACTCTGTTTCTTCACTGCGATGAAAGTAGTGCTTCTCTACATCTCTGATTCTCAACCAGGAGTACATGTACCCCTGGGGGTACGCAGAGGTCTTCCAGGAGGCACATCAACTCATCTAGATATTTACCTAGTTTTACAACAGGCTACATAAAAAGCAGTAGTGAAGTCAGTATAAACTAAAATTTCATACAGACAATGACTTGTTTATATTGCTCTATATACTATACACTGAAATTTAAGCAAAGTATTTACATTCCAATCATTTATTTTATAATATATGGTAAAAATGAGAAAGTAAGCAATCTTTCAGTAATAGTGTGCTGTGACACTTTTGTATTTTTATGTCTGATTTTGTAAGCAAGAAGTTTTTAAGTGAGGTGAAACTTGGGAGTACACAAGACAAATCAGTCTCCTGAAAGGGGTACATTAGCCTGAAGAGGTTGAGAGCCACTGCTCTACATTATTCCAGAGTTTGCCCTGGCCCCTTGAGAACCTTATAATTGGGAGGATTTCTACTCCCACCCTAAACTCCATCTTCTGTGCTGTGCTGCCTGGAGACTCAGCACAGAACCCCAACCTATGTGGGTTTTTCCTATATTCTTGGAGGTTAGGGGAGCTCTTGCTTCATGCTTATAAGGAACTGGCTAGAATGTGTTTTGGCAGATGGGGCGGAGAAGGGTGTCTTTGAGGAACTCAAAGTTGAAATATACCCAACAGAGCAGTGTTCCTGAACTAGTTTAAGATTTGGCCCTCCAAGCCAAAGATAAGAGCTAGGGAATTTCCCGCATGACTTGTATTGGAGGCATGAGACCCGGTTGAGAATCCTTAATATCACTTAAAATGGGCAAGACTGTCTGCTTTGCTGCAAGGCTTTATTGTCCAAAGTCTTGGCTACTAGCATAAAGTCTTGCTATTTTGAGTCACATCCTGACATCAAATTATTTTTTCTTTATCAAAGAGCGTTGTGCCATAGATTCAGTATATGACTGTTTTTGTAGTAAAGGCACTGCATGCTCTAAAGGATGTTTGTCCTAACTTTTACTTAAAAAAAACCCTCATAAATACCATGGGATTCCCTTGCAGCAAACTAAAAAATCGAGGTAGCTTTAGTTTAATTTGAAATGATGGACACATTTTATTGAGTTAAATGAGCATGCATATTAGTTACAATCAATATAGCATTTCTTGTTTGAATGTTATTTTAGCTGAAATGTCAAGCAAATCAGAATTGTGATGATTCAGAGTGATGTCAGCTATGAAGCTGCATGATTACCTAAACACCCTTTGAAATGAGTGGGGACAATTTACACCATGCTTAAAGTCTGTTACTCAGGCTTTTTAAAACAAAGACTTGGATACTAGAGTACAGTTCTTCAGCAAAAGGTGAATTTTGTAGCTGTGGAAGAACTGGGGCCTGGTTACAGCACTGAAGCTGGATTTCTTTCTTGTTTGTCCCAGCTAACCTCTGAACGCTAATCCTATGAATTGTTTGATACTTTAGTATATGCCTCAGAATGAAAAATAAGTTAGATAGGTAACAGCAGATTTAAAATGCTGCTTGTCTCTGTGAGGCCGGCTTAACCTCCATGACAACACGATTTGACACTTAACAGTTTGCAGAATAAAAATCCGAATGGAATTAACTCATTCCTTTACTATTTGTAAAAACTGATTTGTGGACATATTTGTACATCTTGGACAGCTGTTCAGAAGGGTTAAATTGCAGTTTGTTTTGAATATAAATTTACAAAAAGGAACTGAGTGCAGCAATCTGAGAAACCAGACTCAAACATTTCAATGTTGAAGATGGTAGATAAACTTATTCTGGATTTGTCTACAGCAGCTCTTTGTTCTATCTTATTAACTATATAAAACATATTTATTAACTTATGGAAATGCATATCAAGAAGAGGAAAAGGTGAATTTTTTAATGTCCATAAAGAATAAGTGAAAAGAGTTGGTGACTAATTCATTTCCTTTGGTCATTGTTATCCTACTAGGAGTAGGAAATGGAAATAGCTGACACGGTTTCCTTTCCATGTTGTTGTTGCTTTCTCTGCTTGTGTTAAAAGACTATTGTGGCAATGCATAAAAATGATTATAACAGATTACAGTACCAGTTCTTTACCTCCTAACTGTTTGTTCCTTTTAACAGTCAAGCCCATCGTCTCCGGAACCAGCCAGTCTTCCTACAGAAGACATCAGCACAAACTCTAATGGTCCAAAGACTGCAGAAATCATACTAGATGATGACAGGGAAGACCTTTTTGCTGGTAATTTTCTCTTCTTTTCTCTTAAAGTATATAGTTCACATGGACATTTACACTTTTGAGTTTGGGGTATACTGTAATGGAAACTTTATTCCTTTTTCTTTCAAAAAGCTGCAGTTTTGTTCGATGTATAGTTGTGAGGAAACATGAAGTAGTTAAATTTGTAATGTTGAACTTGAATTTAAAATGCATATGCCTTAATATGATAAAATGGACTTGTGGCTCTCTAAAACAATGATTCTCTCCCACTCCCCCTCAGCAAATGCTTTTTGAAGAAAAACTTTTAACAGTTGGTCTACCTTTTTGATATTTGGATTCTCTTCTTTGGCCACTGTTGTCAGTCGTTTTGGTTACTCATCTACATTATTGAAATGCTGTGTGAACTCCTGGGGATACTGCTTTTTTAAGATTATTGATAACTGCAGTAAAAATCTCAATTTAGTTAAATTGTTTGGACTATGTCCTATTTAGTGCATTGCGATTACCTGATGACATTTTAATGTAAAAATTTTATGTTGCTAAATATTGTACTCAGGCTCAAACTAAGCCTTCCTAATTAATTGTTTTAATGGTTGAATCATAGATTTAGCTCGTATATAACACACAATGTTGTCTACACATAAAACTAACAATGGGTTGGAAACACTTTCTTCCCACATTTATCACCTAATTAATCATCTACTGTTGAACGAGTAAAATTGTCTCAAGTAACTATCAAATGGAAATGGCAACTTGATACTGTAGTGAAATTTGTGATAGCTACCATGGACATCTTTCCTTAGTACCTATACTGAAATTAGAATATTTTCACAAGGTTTATAATATGGAGATATATTTCATATAATAAAGCAGATTTCCGAGGTTTCAAGTGAAATAGGAGTTTTCACATGGGATCAGAACAAAGATATTCTCCATCCATCATTCACAATATGTCACATGCTCCACAGCATCATACTCTGCACCAGAAGTGCATACCTAACTGTAATTATAATAGTCTACAAACTATGATAAACTTCATTTATCTTGTCAAATATCCATTGTCTATCCTCCAAAAATCAAATCAAATATACATTGTTCAGTGATCAGCATGCATTCACCAATCAAGACAATTACATGTTTGTTTGGCCATCTATACGTACAGCGGGCTGTATATCTTCAAATAAATACACTAACCTGCTCCTCCAGTTCAGTGCCATTTTTCTCATAGTCCTAGCTTAGACTGTATGTTTTGGTGTGGAATGTGATGCTCTGGATATCATGAAGTGTATGTTAGATGGAGTATAGCAATGTGCAGAAGTAAATTGGATATAGATAAAATAGTTATTGCCTTATTGCTTGTTTCTTTGCCTTTTTGTATTGTGGTTCTCTTCTTTGTATAAAGAGCCCTTGTCCTCCTTGAAACTTTTTTATAGGCTGGAAAATTGGGTGCTTAAACCTGGATTTAGGAGCTAAACCTTAAGTACCCAGACTCAAAAATGATGGCCTAAAAGCAAATTTAATTGCATCTCCTACTGTTAGCTGGAGTAGCAGACATGTAGCCACTTAACTACAGCTGCAGAAATGTAGCATTGGGCTGCCTGTAATAGATAGCATTAGGAATCCTGTCCTAACAATCCACAGATGATGCACGATTTGATGAAGCTTGTCACAATGCGCTTTCATTAGTGCTGATAGAGTGTCAATATATATTCAGATCTTTGGCTTATAACCACTGGATTTCTCACTTCCTGATGCTGAAAGCAGGGTGGAATCTCTCTTCCCTCTCTTGGATACTGGTTCTGCTTTACTGCATATCGATAGGGGGGTTGGTGATTGGATCCTGTTAGCAATTTAAATCACTGACTCTAATCAGTAAGCAGAAAACCTTGATTGAAACTGGCAATTTTAATTGTTTTGCATTTATACTTTTCAATTATTTTCCTAAAAAATGATTCTCATTGGTTGGTGATCATTAAAACATGTTGATTTACAACTAAATGTAACTTTCACACTAAACAGCTATACACACATGTAGCAGTTAAATAGCTTACTTTACATTTGTTCAGACTCTTAGTTTTTACATTTTTGCTGTGGTAGAAAATTGTGAATGATGGAGTTCTTATTTGCTAGATTAACTTGCTATTTGTGTCAAGCTCTGTTGGGATGAAAATTCAGTTTAAAATGCACAAAACCAGTATTTAATTTTTTTTCATTAAATAAAACTACTTTAAATGTGCCAGATAAATAAGGAAAAAAGTTTATCAAAACATGTTTTGAATTTAAAACTTATTTATTAAACAAAGGAAGTATCTGTAGGTAGTGAATTGAATCAATTTGTTTCTTGTTATCACATCTTTCAAGATTTTACAATGATTAAATCTCATCCTCTTACACCAAGTTTTTATTCTTAGGGTGGAGGAGGAAAAAAAGCTTTCTTGCTTTCTCAACACCCAACTGGTTTCTTAACTTTAAACGAACTACTCATTGAACTGAACTAGTTGAAGAAAATGAAATGGAAAATATATTCTCTCTGCACCTGCAGAAGAGGCTATTACTGTCAAAAGCTGGCTTAGCACTTCAGCAAACTTTGGCTCCAGGTGCTTCGCCAGTGACTCAAACCACTGAACTGGTGAAACTTGGCAGCAAACACCCACTGCTTAGTATTAATTTTAATTATTTTAACAGGTTGACAATTTCAAATAACCTTTTTTTTTAAAAGAACACCTGTATTTAATTTAAATAAAAATCAGTTTTCTTTATTTAAAAAAAAGTTGATTATTATCCACATTGTGGAGTTCTGTTATTGGCACTTTATTTCTGAGATCCAGGTAGAATAAGTGGATTATCAGTTGTTTGTGGATCGCAAGAGCCACAGGGGAAGCTCTGATGAGCAGCATATAACTCAGGTTGATAGTGTCTCATTCTTGCTTTTGTTAACATAAAGTGCCTGATCACAAGGTGGCATGGCTATTAAATTACATCAGCAGTGTCTCAGTATGATTTTTAGAAGTTGAATATTCTGTGTTTCTTCTTGAACGAACAAAGAGTCATTTTAACGAAAGAGGCAGTTACCTTATGAAGCCAGAAGGAAGTCTCATTTATCAGAGGCTTACAAATACCTTCATGAGAATTATGTATCCCATTTGAAACAATCTTACTGGGGCTGTTTCTAGGCCATCATTTCTGTAATAAGGATAATAGTGCTCTTATTTCTGTTTTAAAAAGAACTATAACTGTAAACATTTCTGAATGTTTATCTTTGTGTATGTTTCTGTTCTTGGTCCTGGTGTAGAAGTGGCTATCTCAAAGAAAACTAGCAAATCTATAAAAACAACAAGGAGTCTGGTGGCACCTTAAAGACTAACAGATTTATTTGGGCATAAGCTTTCGTGAGTTAAAACCTCACTTCTTCGGATGCAACTCCGAAGAAGTGAGGTTTTAACTCACGAAAGCTTATGCCCAAATAAATCTGTTAGTCTTTAAGGTGCCACCAGACTCCTTGTTGTTTTTGTAGATACAGACTAACACGGCTACCCCCTGATACTTAGCAAATCTATGTCATCATCCTAGTTAGATTTCAAATACTGTAAGCCCAATAGTATTTTAGATGCAGTCTGTTTAGCAAGTGTAATTTTTTTCAACCCTTCTTTAAATGCAGTGTCACACTGATGCCAATGCTTTATTCAGCTGGTTACCGTTACTAACACTTGTGTACCTCAGGTAACATTTTTCAAAAGCTACCAAGTCCCATTTTGAAAAAAGACTTATGCACTAGGAGCCCAAGTCTCACTGGCTTTCAATACACCTAGTGCATGAGTCTTTTTTGAAAATGGGACTGGTAACTTGGGTGCTTGTGGAAATGATCCCCTCCTGTTTTAAGATTTTCCTGACTATGGAGTGCAAATCTGTTCAATGTTTATTAGAAAATCATTTTTGTAAGTATAGAGTAACTACTTAAGATGAGTTTCACTGTACTTCAAAAAAAATCATGTATAGTAGCTTTATTTGGCTCAATACTCTTAACATTAAAATATAAGATCTTTTGCACAATAAAAATGTATACTGTATAATGTACTTACTGTAGGCTGACACATACAGTAGAAAACTTGTGACTAAAGCACCTTAGACTATATTAAAGCAAAATTAAAATAATTTGCATTTTGCTGCTTATGCTGTTAAGCATTTTTCTTAGCTAGAACAATACTAGTCCATTTTACTTTCACATTCACGAGCATACACAACAGAAGAAAGTTACTTTTATATAAAAATCATTTCTCTGAGGTTTTAAAAATCAGTGTAAACATTTCTAGTGGTCTTAGATTTTGTAAAATATTTTAAACATTTAAATTTGGATTAAATTGGTGAATTTCCTCCTTATGTGACTAAAATAACATGGCCCAAAGACTGGCTTAACATATGCTTTACGTTCGGGTCTGAAGTTTGCCAAACACATTTTCTGGTGAAACAGACAAGAAAAGAATTTTTCCAGTGGAAATATATCAAACAAAAATGTCATTTAAGTGATTTCTTAAGAACTGAAAGCAGAAGCATCTAGGAATCAAAAGCAGAAATGTCCACGTTCATCTGAATTGCTATGACAATTTCTCAAGTATGTGGATCTCGGCACATGTATCACTTTATAGGTGATAACCGGCACTTTGTATTACACTCGAGGGGGAGAAAATAGCTAACCAGTATGGATCTGAGGTTCTTAAACTAATTCAGTATAGCTAGCGTGGAGACACAACCAGCCATTTGTTCTGAAACTAGTTCTGTCCGACTGATAACGTGTGGTATGGTTAGGTTCTCTATTGTAGTCAGAATCGGTGGTTCTGCTTGTGTTAGTTTCTCATGTTTTATAGATTTTTCACTTCCAGTTGTATAGTCTTAACTGGACTACCTTTATTTCCTGGTTTTGTACCAAGGCTTCTTGAAGTTTGAAAGTATGGTGGCTGAGCACATAAGGTTAGCAAATTGACAGATAAATTACAGCGCCAAATACTGACAAATGTGTAGTAGATAATGGCACCAGAGGAAGAGCTCCAGTGGAATAGAAAATGATAAAACTGTACATTTTGCACTGAAAAATGGGTGAACGGTCAATCTTAACTTTTCTCATTTATCTGTGTGAAAGGGCACTAACTGCCAAAAGCAAAATGGAGACTTCTGCTAGGTCTCTGTGAGAGAGCCTAGCCACTTATACCCTGATTACGTGGGACAGATGTAACTGATTGGATGTAGTTGGACAATAAGGGTATGTCTACACTGCAACTAGACTCCTGCAGCTGGCCCATGCCAGTTGACTCAGGCTCACGGGGCTTGGGCGGCGGGGCTGTTCAATTGCAGTGTAGATGTTTAGGTTAGGCTACAGCCTGAACTCTGGGATCCTCCTACCTTACAGGGTCCTAGAGCCTGGGCTCCGGCCCGAACCCAGATGTGTACGCCACACAGTTAAACAGCCCCACAATCTGAGCCCCGCAAGCCTCAGTCAGCTGGCATGGGCCAGCCATGGGTGTCTAATTGCAGCGTAGACATACCCATAAGTATTAGAAGTGAACTGCAAAGCAAAAAGCGGTGCCTTTTACTGCCCTTTGAGAAATAAAGCAGTCTAAATACATACAGTAGTAACAGGTTGCCACTTTCTTTTTGCTGGATATCCTTAGTAAGCTCTTAGGAGGACTTTAATGGTGATTTCCCACACTTATCTAAAACCTAAGCTACAGCTTTCCCCAAGTGAGGTGGGACCATGCTTATTCTCAGACTACATTTCTTTAGTTTGTTACTGTGAGAATCAGTATCCCCTCTACATATCTGAGAGCATGCAGGGCTGCAGCTTTGACATCACCATTTGGGTACTTCGAAGACAGCTAGCCAAATAAATGAATCTTATATTTCTGACTTTTTTTTTTTTCAAAAAAAGCTTTTTTGAGGGGGTGGGACCTTCTAGGCAGTCACTATACATTACAAAATAGCAGTAAAGGGCATAAACTTTTTTACTTTTCAATTCACTTTTTGAAAATCACTGTGGAACTCTAGAGTCTGGAAATGCCCACACTAACAGCACTGGCTGATGTTTAGCGCAAACTGTTTGTGTGTTGTTCTTATGTAGCTCCCATAATTTAAGCAGTTCCTCAGATACTGTGGTTCAGTATGTAAGTAATGTTTGCCAGTGAGAATCTTTCCTCCTGTTAGAGGGCGTCCTGACTTGAGTGCTTCTAAGTGTCAAAATATGCCCAAATATCTTCATGATCTTCATGGTCCCTGGAGGTAAAATGGGGATGAGAGAGTGGCAAGAAATTACATATGGAAGAATTGATCATTTTGCTACATGAATCAAGAGGTTATGCATGAAGTAACAGGGGCTATAGAAACAGCGAATGTAATGTTTCCATTTGATATGAAAAAATTAAACAATTGCATCTTGAATAGTACAATGAAGGCATATGAGTTTATATACTAAATATAAATGCTAAATATACTTAGAATCTGGGTCCTTAATTACATTAAAAAAGGTGTGCAGTTATGTATGCAACACGTATAACTTTAAAGATTGTTAACCTCACAAAAGCAAGGCAGTTCAGTTTCCAGCTGAAAATATAAACTGTTGCTGCAGCCTTGAGCTGATGTGCTATTTGTAAAAATCAATAGACTTAGTGAACTGAGTTCTTTTCCGTTAGGTTGGTATAATTCAGAGTAACTCCAAAGTCAGTCATGTCCAAGTTGCATTGGTATATGAATACAATTTGCCATGGGAAGTCCAGATTATAACCGTTTTCTTGTTTATGTAATTCTAAAGTAATCAAAATAAAATTATATGAAAGCTGCTAAATGTTTACTAAACATTATCTACTATCAAAAAGCTATTGTTAAATAAGTTTTTAAAGTGCATATCTTGTTAAGTAATAATTTGAGTAAAAATATCATTGAGTTATTTCAGAATATACAAAGCTCTGTTCTGGTTGAGATAAAGATTTATATAGACTGTGCCCAAATTCAGGTACTGGGGGAAGGAACGATAAACTTATAATTGACAAATATGTAGTATCTAGGCATTGGGAGTCATTTCTCTGGACTCCAGAGAGTACTTGAATTATGTCTTGAAATGTAATGGTTTGTATATATTATGCATTTTAATCCTATTTAGTGTAAGTATGAATATTTTTACTATTCATATAAATGCCTAATCTTTTTGAATTCTGCTAATCTCTTGCCTGGATATCTTACAGTAGTGAGTGTCTGAGGTGGTTTATGCATTGTGTTAAAACCGATAAAGGTAATTTAAATTTTGTGCATTCTTTAGCTTCATTGGTTGTCCTCATTCTTAAAACAGGAATTATCTGTATAGGCTATGAAGATGCTCAGTTATCAATTCAAAGCCTGCTTAATGGACAATTTAGCTTCTGGATTGTTGACCATATTGAACTTCATGAATTTATATAAATACTGCATATGTGCAGCAGATCTGTATGCTTAAAAATTTGTAGGAAATCTTCACTACCCTGCATGCAAGCTCTCCTAATTTAAGAGAATGACTATTGCCACTCTCACAATCTTAGAAACACACCCCTTTCTCTCTCCCTCACCTCCCCAAAAAAATACCCCCCTAAAGACTTCCACTGAAGGCTTCATCATCTGCTACAATATCTAAATACTTATTGGGATTTGAGTAGTGAATTCTAAAACTAACCACTTCACGCACTGTTTTTATTCTTACCAAAGTCAGTTCTTCCTTGTGCCCCCAAATATCCCTTGATTTAATTGCTCTGTTCTGAACAGAGACCTTGCTGGCAAAGTTCACTTCAAAGTAAATTTTTACAGATAAATTTTACAACAAAACCCCTGAAATTGGAGGAAGGCTGTAATGTAAACTATAACTAACAGTACAATGGAAACCCATATAAGCATTCTCCATTAAACTATTAGTGCAATGTTTGCAATAATTCTCAATTTGAAGAATGAAGAGATATACAATAAGATGTACAATCCATTCCTATGAATGACAATAAACTTATAGGTAGTGTGCTAGTGAAATATTTTATATCATGCATGTATGTTATGGGCATCTTGTGTAATATTTTGTACTAATTCATAAAATCTTTACCTAGAAGCTACAGAAGAGGTTTCTCTGGACAGTCCAGAAAGGGAACCAATACTGTCTCCAGATCCTACTCCTGCAATCACTCCTGTAACGCCCACTACACTAGTAACTCCCAGAATGGAATCAAAAAGTATAACAGCCCCTGTGATTTTTGATAGATCCAGGGAAGAGGTAACTGAATAATTTAGTATTTTAACACTTTGTTGCAAATACTATTGCTATGATATGTATAGATTTAAGTTATGGTATTTCATTTTTAAAACAGCATGAAAAATTGCAACTGAAGGTATTAACTATGTAGACTCTGAATCACAAGAACATTCATTGCCATGGGGGGGGGGGTGAAATTTATGCAAATATCTATTGCGTGTTTACTTTCTGCAAGATGTCCTTCTTAGAAAAGATCTTATGAATATTCATTTAGGGGATTCTGTTCACAACTCCCTGTATATTGAGATCAAGATTCAATCTATAGTCCATAACAATTATTTTCCTTGCTCCCATATGAACATCTAATACACTGATAATATAAAAGTTGCAAAATAAAAACATTACTTGAAATAGTCGTGGGCAAATACTGAAGAGATGCTGAGTACTTGAACTCCCACTGGCATGTTGTAGATCTAACTTTAGGCACTGCTTTAAAAATCACAAGTGGCATATGTATCAAGAAATGTTGCTACATGGCTGACGATCACCTGGATGATAAGAACTTTGGTGGTGCAATAAGATCACCAGTGATGGACAAACTGAATAAACTGCCGGACCACCTTAAGGATCTAATCGTAGGAGGCCATCAATATTACTTTGTTCAAGAGCAAAAATCTGGTGCTGACCAAATCAGCTCCCATTCATAGCAATGGGAGTTGCAGGCACTCAGCGCATGGGAGTATTTGGCAGATGGAATATCAAATGTGAATACAAAGCATTGGTTTTATAATTGGCTTCATATGTAAATGTCCCAGTACTAAGTGAGATACTTCATCACCACACTAACCTTTGCACTTGCAATATAAGTACCAAATTTAATTCTCTGCATTATAGGTATGTATATGTAGCTTACCTAGTTTTTTCTGACATCTGTTTAACTGCTTGCACATGTGAATAATGAGAAATAATGGAATTCAATATGTTGCTTGTCCAAATGGAATTGGTAAAAGTACTTTCTTTTTGTGCTGTATATATGGTTATAAAGAAGGCTAGGGAGTATGTAACTACTGTGTGATAAAGAGAAATGTATTCTGGTGGTGGTTGACAGTTATGTTTAAGTTATTAAAGATTGACTAAAAAGGGAAACACTTTATCTTGGAACAGAGATTGTTCACATGATTTTAACTCTACATGTCAGTAATTTCCAGGGTGGATAAAAATCAATGATTTTTTTATTTATTTTTAAATAAAAATCTGATTTTTTTTTAAATTTAAATTGGATTTTTTGATAAATACGTTTTTCATCAAAAAGCAATCTGAAGATAGTTTTAATTAAGATACATTATAGCTCAAAGATATCTCATCATGGAATAGGGATTATAAATTCTAATTCTATAGTATGAGACAATATATTCATGTAAAGTTTAAGAAAAGTTTTGTAAATGAGTTCCAATAGTTCATGGATTAGGGACCCAATCTTCTGGGGTTCCAGGGGCTTCTGTATAGATTATTTAGGTTAATCTTTCTATCTGCCCAGTGGGACTCAGTGCTCAGTCTAGAAGATACCATCAGAGATGCTTAGTTTTGCAGTTCTCAAACTGTGGATGTGTGTACACAGAGTCAATCCCTTACCTCTCTCTAAAAGTGCAAAGTTTCAAAAAGTTCAATGAATAGAAGATTGTTGGGGGCGGAATAGATCTGGACAAGGAGAAGAAGTCTGAAGATAAATGTGAGAAGGGAGGGACAGGCAGTAGAAACAAAAGTGAAACTGTTTGAGCAGCATATTCCAGAAGTCTTGAGGTCTTTCTGAGTGTAGCCTTCATTGATTTTAGATCTACCATACCATTCTCTCACTAGAAGGGAAAACCTATAATGGCAGCAGGCCTTAAGAGACCCAGTTTGGGAATATTTTAATAAAGTTCCTCTACCTGTGAAGAATATGTATTAAGGTTATAACAACCAACAAGAATGCACTTTTATGTAGAAATTCATGATTAAATCAAGTCTTCCTGACTAGTAATTTAAATCAATTTGATTTAAATCAAATCCACCCTGGTAATTTCCAATGTTTGTGTACTTAAAGCAAAACATTAATTTAAAATTCCCAGATTTAAACATGTTTTGGGTTTTCCAAGAAGATTCATATTTCTTGAAGTAATAGATTCTTCCTTCAGGTTAATAGTTCCAACCTCCCAGTGTTTCAAAAATACATTTATCCGGAACCCTATTTTTTGACACTCTACATTATCTGAATCCTTTCCTTGTCCCCCAGCATGAGATACAGGCTGCAAAGGGCATGTATCTCATGCTGGGGGACAAGGAAAGGATTCAGATAATGTGGTGCTTCAGGTAACAGAGCAGAGACCCTCAGCCAGGACTGTGAGGAGGATGAGCCCCCTGATACAGAGGAGGCCACCCTGTTGCTAAATGGCTCTTACAGCAGCAAAGGGAGCCCCGTGCAGTCCCACTGTCATGGGAACAAGTGAACAGGGCCATGACAGCAGACCTGCAGAGCCCCCTGTGCTGCTGCATGGCTGGTGACACCCAATCCCTGCAGGCGCAGGGTACACAGGGGAGGCTGTGGTCCTGGTGGGGTAGAGCAGAGACTCCTGGCCAGGACTGTGGTAAGGAGACCGCCAAGCTCATGACTGCATGGGGAGCCGCCCCACTTCTGAATGGCTCCTGCCTTTTGTTATCTGAACTCCTGATTATCTAGTTAAAATCCGTGTTCCCTGTGCTATTCTGTTTTTTATTTCAGAAGGTGGAGACACCTACCAGGGGAGAGGCTGTTCTAGATTTGATTTTGACAAATAGGGAGGAACTGGTTGAGAATTTGAAAGTGGAAAGCAGCTTGGGTGAAAGTGGTCATTAAATGATAGAGTTCATGATTCTAAGGAATGGTAGGAGGGAGAACAGCAAAATAAAGACAGTGGATTTCAAGAAGGCAGACTTTAGCAAACTCAAAGTTGGTAGGTAAGATCCCATAGGAAGCAAGTCTAAGGGGAAAAACTATAGAAGACAGTTGGCAGTTTTTCAAAGAGAAATTATTAAGGGCACAAGAGGAAACTATCCCACTGTGTAGGAAAGATAGGAAGTATGGCAAGAGACCACCCTGGCTTAACCAGGAGATCTTCAATGATGTAAAAATCAAGAGTCCTACAAAAAGTGGAAACTAGGTTAAATTACAAAAGATGAATATAAACAAATAACACAAGTATGTAGGGACAAAATTAGAAAGGCCAAGGCACAAAACGAGATCAAACTAGCTAAAGACATAAAGGGCAACAAGAAAATATTCTACAAATACATTAGAAGCAAGGGGAAGACCAAGGACAGGGTAGCCCCTTACTCAATGGGGGAGGGGAGTGAAGTAATAACAGAAAATGTGGAAATGGCAGAGGTGCTTAATGACTTCTTTGTTTCTGTTTTCACCAAGAAGGTTGGTGGCGATTGGATGTCTAACATAGTGAATGCCAGTGCAAATGAAGTAGTATCAGAAGAGGCTAAAATAGGGAAAGAACAAGTTAAAAATTACTTGGATAAGTTTGATGTCTTCAAGTCACCAGGGCCCGATGAAATACATTCTAGAATACTCAAGGAACTGACTGAAGAGATATCCGAGCCATTGGCGATTATCTTTGAGAAGTCATGAAAAATGGGAGAGATTCCAGAAGACTGGAAAAGGGCAAATATAGTGCCTATCTATAAAAAGGGAAATAAGGACAACCCAGAGATTTACAGACCAGTCAGCTTAACTTCTGTACCCGGAAAGATAATGGAGCAAATAATTAAGCAATCAGTTTACAAACATCTAGAAGATAATAAGGTGATATGTAACAGTCAGCATGGATTTGTCAAAAACAAATCGTGTCAAACCAACCTGACAGGGTAACAAGCCTCCTGGATGGGGGAAGCGGTAGACATGGTATATCTTGATTTTAGTAAAGCTTTTGATACTGTCCCACATGACTTCCTCATAAACTAGGGAAATGCAACCAAGATGGAGCTACTATAAAGTGGATGCAAAACTGGTTGGAAAACCATTCCCAGAGAGTAGTAATCAGTGGTTCACAGTCCTGCTGGAAGGGCATAACGAGTGGGGTCCCACGGGGATCGGTTCAATATCTTCTTCAGTGATTTAGATAATGGCATAGAGAGTACACTTATAAAGTTTGCGGACGATACCAAGCTGGGAGGGGTTGCAAGTGATTTGGAGGATAGGCTTAAAATTCAAAATTATTTGGACAAACTGGAGAAATGGTCTGAAGTAATGAAATTCAATAAGGACAAATGCAAAGTACTCCATTTAGGAAGGAACAGTCAGTTACACACATACAAAATGGGAAAGGACTGCCTAGGAAGGAGTACTGCGGAAAGGGATCTGTGGGTCATAGTGGACCACAAGCTAAATCTGAGTCAACAGGTAATGCTGTTGCAGAAAAAAGTGAACATCATTCTGGGATGTATTAGCAGGGATGTTGTAAGCAAAACACGAGAAGTAATTCTTATGCTCTACTCTGCTCTGATTAGGCCTCCACTGGACTATTGTGTCCAATTCTGGGTGCCACATTTCAGGAAGGATGTGGACAAATTGGAGAGAGTCCAGAGAAGAGCAACAAAAATGATTAAAGGTCTAGAAAACATGACCTATGAGGGAAGATTGGAAAAAATTGGGTTTGTTTAGTCTGGAAAAGAGAAGGCTGAGAGGTGACATAACAGTTTTCAAGTATGTGAAAGGTTGTTACATGGAGGAGGGAAAAAATTGTTTTTCTTAACCTCTGAGTATAGGACAAGAAGCAGTGGGCTAAAATTGAAGCAAGGGATGTTTAAGTTGGACATTAGGGAAAACTTCCTAACTGTCAGGGTGGTTAAGCACAGGAATAAATTGCCTAGGGAGGTTGTGGAATCTCCATCATTGGAGATTTTTAAGAGCAGGTTAGACAAACAACTATCAGGAATGGCCTAGATAATTAGTCCTGCCTTGTGTGCAGGGGACTGGACTAGATGACCTCTCGAGGTCCCTTCCAGTTCTATGATTCTATAATTGGGAGTATACTGTATTCATTTGACAAGCATCTCTACAAAATTCGTTTGTGAGCTGCACAGCATGAATCTATTCTTTCCTAGACTGTTTTCTTGTCTCCTTTGAACTGCTTCTTTCTAGACAGATCTCTCTGGATTCTTGTTCCCTCACTCCAAACTGGCTTCGCTATTGTTGCCCCTTCTCCTATGACAATGTGTGGATTTCATAAAGGATTTAATGGAAGGCCTGACAAAGTCTGCATCATGCCACATGGAGTTTAGGAAGTGCACATGAGTGGTCAGGACTTGAGCGGTGTCTAAAATATTTCAGTTCCCCTTACGTACAATAAAATGGAATTTAATTTTCCTCCCCATTCAATCTCCCCCCCTCAATTAAAGGCGTCTGTAATAGCTAGAAAAAACTAATTTGATATTTCTAAACTAATTCTAGATAGTTTTCTCTTTATGATCCAGAAATTTAGGAAAGTGTTTTAAATGAAAACATCTGAGTTTTGTTTTTAACCCCATTTCTTTTAAACATATGTCCAATTTGCTTCAAATTTCCTCTAGAAAAAATCTCCTTTGGAATAAAATGAGATCTGTAACATTTCAGGTGGATAAGGTTTCCCGACTAAAAGCCTTTGTCGGAGGGCTCAAAATGAAACTTTTGGGGAAAGCATTTTTCAACCTTTATTATAGTAAATACTAGTGTCTTCACATTTTCCACTAAAATGGGATGGAAGGGATCTCAGTTATGCTTTTTTAGGTTCCACACAAATTTACTGTTTTTTCTTGTATCCATAGATTTAGTTGGGGAGCTACCTTAATTATCCTTTGAAAGTTAACTCACTAGTATACTGTTAATGCCATACATTCTTCTCTGTAGATTGAAGAGGAAGCAAATGGAGACGTATTTGATATAGAAATCAATGTCTCAGACCCAGAGAAAGTTGGTGAGTTGGTATCTCAGACGCAGAGAAAGATGGCATTCTTTCAGCATTAAATTGTCTACTTGCTATTTGAAAAAAAAAAAAACCTATGGTTTTAGCATAATTTTGCATTTATTTATAATTCCAGCTTATATGTGATTCAGAAGACTTGCCCTTGGATTAAGTACCTTTCTTTTAACTGTGTATCTTCTTACAGGGGATGGCATGAATGCTTACATGGCATACAGAGTAACAACAAAGGTAACTATTGTCTGCAACTACTTTTCACCTTGAATATAAATATGTAGAATATCAACTACAGTACACCTGAGTAGATGAAAAAATAACTGAGAATTAAAATACAACTTTTCTGTGGATTTTTTTAGACATCCCTTTCTATGTTTCACAAAAATGAATTCTCTGTTAAAAGAAGATTCAGTGACTTTCTTGGTTTGCACAGCAAATTAGCAACAAAATACCTGCATGTTGGTTACATTGTGCCTCCAGCTCCAGAAAAAAGTATTGTAGGTAAGCATGGTTTCTATAAGGATGAACATATACATCCAATCTTTGACTCGGCTTTTTTTGTCTTGCATTAGCCCTCAAATATTATTTAAATGCAAATATTAAAATTGTAACACATGGTGTCTGAAAATAAAATGTACAGTTCATGTCAAAATATCATTTGAACAAAATATTTTGCATAGAATACCGCCAACTGCTTGATCTCAGGATCTTGAAAATTAAAATGGGTTGTAAATTAAAATGTTTGTAAAAGAAGACTATTTTTAGTGCAAGTAGGGATTAAGGGTGAGAAGAGAATAGGAACAGTAACAAAAGCTAGTATTCAACAGTAAACTTCAGTTGAGAGAATATATTTAAACTACCCCCCTCCTGGAGCATATAAGAAGTGAGGTAGTATGAAAAGGAGATCTGACCTAATGCCTGGACTCCTGTTTCTTGTCCATTTTCCTAGATTTTCAGCCTAGTCTCTTTGCTTTGAGATTTTTTCATTTAACTTATTTTGTGTTCATTACCAGTTGTTTGAAGTAGTATCCCCTGCATTCCCTGTTCAGTCCATGTCCTAACTTCTATTCAGCTTTGAACCCCTTACTAGTATTTGTCAATAGATTTTTTTCAGCCTTTTTTGTAATTTTTGAAAACACCTGTTAATGTCCTCTTATTTGTCCTCATTTCTAATGAGAATAAGCCTATCTCCCTTAAAGTGCGGTTCTGCTTTGAATAGTGACCCTGAATGACACCGGTGTCTCCATGAATGCTGTTTAGGATCAGATCCTCAGCTGGTATAAATCAGCATGGTCTGAGCACATAAATGCTGGAACTAGTGGTGCTGGGGATGCTGCCTCACCTCCCTGGCTTGAAGTGGTTTCTGTCATATACAGGGTTTACAGTTTGGTTCAGTGGCTCTCAGCACTCCCCATTGTACAAGTTGTTCCAGCACCCCTGGTTTAGCAAGGATCTACCTCCAGTGTGCTCTCTTAATAAAGATGATTTCTTGTTGCCAGTCCTTTAAGCTTAGTGTGGGCACTGGGAGTAGCAGTTTCTTTTTCTGCATCACACACATTTAAAGGCTCTCAAGGCCAAATTAAGCCTTCAGTTACACCCATGCAAAGCCATTACACCCATGTAAAGCTATTGAATGTAACTGATTGGAGATTAATAAGCAATACACAAGGAGGAATAGAATCCATCTTCCTCTCCCATAACTGGAGTTGGTGTCTTAAGGTAACAGAAGTAAAAATTGTAAAACTTATTTTTGTCACTGAAATAAGTAAATATTGCTGAGTATGCACAGGAAGCAAATCTTTATGTAAAATGGTACCTTCCTACACAAGTCATTCTACAGTGTAGGACTGCATTTTAACTTGTCCTCATAACTGAAATATCTGGTCTCAATAATCTTCACTGGCCTCCTCTAAGGCACTGGTATAATGACCAATACTTTATACTATATTCCAGATGGGTGTCTGAAGTGTGCTGCACTAACAGTATGTAATCTCTTGTGATTCTGTTCCTCTACTGATATAATCTAGCTTCTTATTTGTCTTTTCTAACTGCAACTGTGAACTGAGCTGACTTTTAATTACTCTTCCACAGTAACCACTAAATCATTTCTGTAGCGTGCTATATGACTGTTCCGGTTTAGTATATACAGTACAGAAGAATCGTTTAATCTGCATTGGGATGATAGCCAGAGAATAGATTCACTGCAGTATATTTCAATAACTAAACAATGGGTAACTGATGCATCTAGTAATTTTGTTCTAAGTATTGACATGGCTGGAGGTGTTTAAATCTGTTTATTGCTCAGCGGTGTAAATTGATGTTCATTTGTAAAGTTTTCACCAAAGCTGTTCATTCACTCGAGGTTGTCTGAGTGTTCTACTGAAATTAAATAATGGATCTAATTTTTATCTGTAGTTTAAACTGTTAACAGAACAGGGAGGTAGTGATTTATTCAGTGTAAAAGTCAGCCAATTCTGATTTATTTTTTTTCCATCTTGCTGTATGTGATCCAATAGTCTTGTTAGATGCTCAAAAAATGAATCCCTTGTTACTTTTTGTCCTTCTCTCTTTTCTACTGATCTGATGGTTAAGAAGAGAGATCCTGGCAGCTCTGGCCCATTTGTACATCATGGGGAACACTTATGGCATCAAGCTGTTTTCTCTCCTTGCTCTATCTACAGTGAACAGCTCCCATCAAATCCTCAGACTTGAAAAATATGTGGTGCCTGAAAGTGTCATGAAATTCTAGAGCCACAGTGTATCACTGCCCTAAAGTATCTCTCATACACAGGGTGAGAGGGGGTACTGGACTAGACTAGATGTACCATTGATCTGGTACTGTATGGCAGTTCTCACATCTCTGGAAAACCAATTTTGATTGTATGAATGAGTCCAGCTGAACTAGGCTGGGTTAGTATATGTGTGTGTGTCATTCACAATGAATGTTGATAAACCCTTTATCCCACAGAGTTTCCATAATCTACAGAAATTGTGATAAAAAATTTAGTTTATTGGGATTAATTTCATATTTTTATTCTTGCTTACTATGAGTCCACTTATAGAGGGTTTAGCGGGAGCTATAAAAGCTCTTAGAAAAAGCTGTTGGAAAAAATTAAACCCCAAAGTTGTGACTTCAGGGTCCTGTATTTTGGGACCTTGTAGGGCTAAAATTGAGTTGGGTCCAACCAAGACTGGGAATCTTCCCTTTGCAATGAATGGGATGAGATTCCTATTTCTAGCCCTGGACAGTTATGAGATACCTTTAAAAAGGGGAAGGAGGAGAATCCGGGGAACTACAGACAGGTCAGCCTCACCTCAGACCCTGTAAAAATCATGGAGCAGGTCCTCAAGGAATACATTTTGAAGCATTTGGAGGAGAAGAAGGTGATCAGGAACAGTCAACGTGGATTCACCAACGGCAAGTCATGCCTGATCAACCTGATTGCCTTCTATGATGAGATAACTGGCTCTGTAGACATGGGGAAAGTGATGGGCGTGATATACTTTGACTTCAGCAAATCTTTTGATGCGGTCCTCCACGGTATTCTTGCCAGCAAGTTAAAAAGCTGGCTATATTGTCGGGCTCAACATGTAGTGATCAACAGCTCGATTTCTAATTGGCAGCCGGTATCAAGCAGAATGCCCCAGAGGTTTTTTGTTCAACATCTTCATTAATGATGTGGATGATGGGATGGATTGTACCCTCAGCAAGTTCGTGGATGACACTAAGCTGCGGAGAGAGAGAGATGCTAGAGGGTAAAGATAGGGCCCAGAGTGACCTAGACAAATTGAAGGATTAAGCCAAAAGAAATCTGATGAGCTTCAACAAGGACAAGTGCAGAGTCCTGCACTTAGGATGGAAGAATCCCATGCACTGGTACAGGCTGGGGACCGACTGGCTAAGCAGCAGTTCTGCAGAAAAAGAGCTGGGGATTACAGTGGACAAGAAGCTGGATATGAATCAACAGTGTGCCCTTGTTGCAAAGAAGGCTAATGGCATTTTGGGCTCCATTAATAGGAGCACTGCCAGCAAATTGAGAGAAGTGATTATTCCCCTCTATTCGGCATTGGTGAGGCTACATCTGGAGCATTGCGTCCAGTTTTGGTCCCCCCACTACAGAATAGATGTGGATAACAGGGCATAGATCACTTGATGTTAACCTATCTGTTCATTCCCTTTGGGGCCCCTGCCATTGGCCACTGTCAGAGGACAGGATACCAGGCTTGATTGGACCTTTAGTCTGACCCAGTATGGCCATTCTTATGTTTTATTAAATTAAAAGTAATAGAATGAAAATGTTGGGTGTTTGACTGTGTCATTATTATTAAAAATGCACTATAATATAAAGAGGTCTTCGCTAGGAGGCAGGTTAAGTAATATTTAAGAGCCAGTTGAAAAGAAGAACATTTCAATTGAAAAAGAGCTCAAGAAAAAATAAAACTAGAATAGGTGATGATAAAATAGTTTCATAAATACACAGGTTCAAAGATTGTATCAACAATTAACTGAAGGCCCTTGTATACAAAGCAGATTTTGTTATGAAAAAGGAAATAAGTGATAAATTATTGGCTCAAACGCTTAAAGGGGTTCAAGAGCAATGTATTATTCCACCAATTAAAAACAATCTACAGAAGACAGTTATACACTCTAATGATATATGTGCTACTTTGGTTGTTTATTATGAAAACCTCTATGCCTCAGATACTCCAAGCTCTTGAAAAGTTTCAGAGTAGCAGCCGTGTTAGTCTGTATCCGCAAAAAGAAGAACAGGAGGACTTGTGGCACCTTAGAGACTAACAAATTTATTAGAGCATAAGCTTTCGTGGACTACAGCCCACTTCCGAAGAAGTGGGCTGTAGTCCACGAAAGCTTATGCTCTAATAAATTTGTTAGTCTCTAAGGTGCCACAAGTCCTCCTGTTCTTCTTCAAGCTCTTGAAGTTATTCAGAAATATCTGGAAGTAGCAAAGTTGCCAAAGACAAACAAAATTGATAAAGAAATAACAGGAGAAGAAATCTTAGAGGTTAGCAAGTAGGAAAAGTGTTAAAAATTCCAGGACCTGACAGCTTTCCAGCTGGATTTTATAAGTATTTAAAGAAGTATTAGTATGTCCCTTGAGAGGTACCTTCAATATTATTCCATTAGGGGCGGGCTTCCATAACCTATGAAAGAAGCCACTGTTGTTATCCCTAAAGTTGGAAAAGGCCTTACCTTATGCAGCTCATATAGGCGCATTTCACTGCTGAATCATGACAAAGATTTTAGCAAAAATAGTAGGTAGCCGATTGCAGTCTGTTCTCAGTTTGTACGAATCCAGATTAAACTGGATTCACTAAAGATAGACATGTGAGACAATATTCTGATAGTGCTTGGAATCATCTATAATGCCAGATCAAAAAGAGATCCGCTGCTTTTGTTATCACGATGCAGTGAGAGCTTTTGATAGAATAGAGTCAAACTTTGTGTCAAGGCCTGTCCCATATGGATGCTGGCCCTCAGATCCTTAAATGGATAACTACTGTTTACACCAGCCCAAAAGCAGCTGGGTGAGCTAGTGAGGTTAAATCTTCCCTGTTTGAATTACACAGAGGAACTTGGCAGGGATCTCCATAGTCTCCCCTTTTTTGCACTGGCCATGGAGATTTTGCACAGAGGATAAGGAACAGTGAATTTATCACTGGAGTAGAACTTGCAGGGACACAGCAAAAATAGCTTTATGAACAGATGACGTAATACAGTTTTTCTCTGAACCAAATATTTCCCTAAAATTAGTTTAGAAAGAAATCTATTACTGCAGGAAAGCATCTGGATTTCAGATTTGGCATAATTTACTTTAAATGATAGCTGTAAATTTGCCAGACTGAGATGACATTCCTTCCAAAAATATTTAGGTACAGATGGGTAACAAATTCTATAAGATACCTGGGAATTCAACTCTCAAGCTAGAAGAGATCTATGATTTAAATAGCAAATCACTAGTACTACAAATGAAAATAAGATCTGAAGTGCTGTGGGAAGTATGCAATTTCTTGTTTGGGAAGAATAGCCACAGTCCAGAATGAACACAGGATTTATTTTCTTGTTTAAAAATCTTTTTGTAATCCTTCTAGAAAAAACTCTAGCGGAAATGCAGAGGATGTTAGAATTTATATGAGTTGGGGGGGAGGGAGGGGAGCACCAGTGCTTTGTATAGGAAAGCCATTAAACAGGATGGATTAGCTGTTTGAAATATTCTATTATATTGTCAAAACAGTTAGTTCAAAGCAGTTGTGGATTGGGGGACTCTGACACAGCCAAACTATTGAACAAGAAAATTGTGGCAGTGAAAATATCGCTATGTTACCAGGCATTAATAAAAAGTCACACCTTCCAGAAATGTATATACATCTTTTAGTGAAGACTACTCTGGATTTGGAATAGAACTAGAAATAAACTATTTTTCCTCTCCAGTGATGTCCATTGCAAATAATCCATTGTTAATCCAAATCATGAACCAAACTGTTTACAGATTGGGAGAGCCATGGAATCCCAGAATCCTAGAACCATAGGATTAGAAGGGACAGCAAGGGTCATCTAGTCTAACACCTGCCAAAATGCAGAATTACATATGGTTGGCCATCTATTCAGTAAAGAAACTTTTCTAACATACTTAGAAATCAAAACCAACTTTAACTGGACCAGTCCCCCATTGTACCAGTACTTTCAAGGTAGGCTTTGTTTCTCAACTTTATAGAAAAGCTGTTTTATACAGAAATCTCATTTGAATAGAAGCAATGGTGTCTGATCAATTAAGGAACAGAAAAATAACTAATTGATATTAGTTTTTGCAGACAATTTCCCTAACCAAAATAAAGTCCATATCTGACATGCTGGGAAAAGGATCTGGATAGACAAATTACCCTGGGTTTGAGCTTGAGATTGCTTGTCCTCTTTTCAGTCTGTAGCCTGATAAAAGAACACTTCTTTACCATACCATTTCAATGGTACCTCACAGCACGCAGGCCTTGGGGAGGGGGCGGGGGTGAGATATTGGAAAAATCGTGGTGAAAGAGGAAATTTATATGCATATATAGCGGACATGTCCAGTCATTAGAGAGTATTGGGATGACATTCGTAATTAAATATTCAGCAATTTGTGATGCTTGTTACCAAAGGATCACTGCGTCATTTTCCTGGGGCTTCCAAGTGGAAAGGGTCATACTAAGCTAGTGGTACCTTCTCATTTGAGAGAGAGAAAAATAGTCCATCTATACAGGAAGGTGGTGATTATGGAAAATTCACACACCAACTGCAAACCAAGCAAATTAGAGGACAGAAACTTGGATATAAGGTTACCATGTAGTCAAAATTCAGTGTACTCACCTGCGCGGGGGGGGGGGGGGGACACCTGACCAATTTTTTGAATGTTAACATTTGATAGATATGCCTGCTCTGTTAAATATATGTAATTGGAGCTCAGTATAATAAAATCACTAGAAGTAACATAGGTGTAAGGATTGTCACTGTAATATAACACCCTACTAAAAAGAGAGATCTGATGCTAATATTATTGTATGTCTTTTTAAACAAAAACTCACTTTTGTAATGATTGTTTTGTTTCTGATATTTACATGGAAAGGATTTGTAAACATGTTTACTTCCGAATTAGTATAAAAAAAAAAAAGGCAAGAAAATACACTACACAGTAGTCTATTCAATAAAGTGGCGACCTTTTTAAAATAGAAGTTGCAACTTAACTCTGTGGAGTGTGAGTTCCTAATAAGTTTCAAGTCATCTGACTTCTATTCGATCTTTTTTTTAATTAGGGCTGTCAAACAATTAAAAAAATTAATTGTGATCAATCGCAGTTTTAATCGCACTTTAAACAATAATAGAATACCAACTGAAATTTATTATAAATATTTTTGGATGTTTTTCTACTTTTTCAAATATATTGAATGCAGTTACAACACAGAATACAAAGTGTACAGTGCTCACTTTATATTGGTGTTGATTTACACTGTAAAAAACAAAAGAAATAGTATTTTTCAATTCACCTCAGACAGGTACTGTAGTGCGATCTCTTTATTGTGAAAGTGCAACTTATAAATGTCGATTTTTTTTTTAACATCACTGCACTCAGAAACAAAACAACATAAAACTTTAGAGAACTACACACCCACTAAATCCTACTTCTTGTTCAGTCAATCACTAAGACAAACAAATTTGTTTACATTTATGGGAGCTAGTGCTGCCCCCTTCTTATTTACAATGTCACCTGAAAGTGAGAACAGGCATTCACCTGGCACTTCTGTAGCTGGCTTTGCAAGGTATTTATGTGCCAGATATACTAAACATTTGTGTGCCCTTTCATGCTTCGGCCACCATTCCAGAGGACATGCTTCTATGAGGTGAATTGAAAAATACTGTTTCTTTTGTTTATCTTTTTTACAGTGCAAGTATTTGTAGTAAAAAATAATATAAAGTGAGCACTGTACGCTTTGTATTCTGCTTTGTAATTGCAATCAATATATTTGAAAAGGTAGGAAAACATCCAAAAATATATATATATAATACATTTCAATTGGTATTCTGTTGTTAACAATATGATTAAAACTGCGATTAATCACTATTAATTTTTTAATCGTGATTTAAATTTTTTGAGTTAATCACGTGAGTTGATTGCGATTAATTGACAGCCCTACTTTTTATAATTGAAATTGTTTTAAATATCCAAAATGTTTATCAGCAGCAGTGTACTTGATTTCAGAAATTTGTTGTTTGGGAATTTTTAGAAAAGCTTACTGCATACAGTATCCATTATCTTTCTCTGTCTGCCTTGGTGCTGATTTTCATGTAACTTTGACTTTAGTGCATAACATTCAAGTCAGCTTTAATACCTTTATAGTTCTAAGCACATCAGTTATGTTCATGATTACCTCATGGTAATGTAAAATCAATATCACATAATTTTCTTCAAAGGCATGACCAAGGTTAAAGTAGGCAAGGAAGATTCATCATCTACAGAATTTGTAGAAAAAAGAAGAGCTGCACTAGAAAGGTAATATGTGTATTTATATTTACTGCATTCCCCTGGTATATTCATGTACTAAGTAGGCTCTGTATGCCCAGTCTGATCCAGCAGCTTGTACAGTTCTTGAGCTGCTGGATCAGATCCATACAATCTGAATTTCCTGACTAAAGTATGGTCAATTCATTTTACTTTTTAAATTCAGTTGCAACCTAAAAAAAAAAAAGTAAATAGAATTTTTTTTGTTAAGTTGGATGCCATACTAAAGAGACTTGAACGAGAATGATACCTTAATGATTTCCTACTTTTTCAAATATATTGATTGTGGCAGGACCAAGCAAACCTAGATCATCCCTGACAGGTTTTGTCCAACCTGTTCTATAATATAGATGGCATTGTTCATTTATAACTACACTGCATGCTGTATAGTAGTACTGTTAAGTCAGAGCCAAACATGACAGGTCCTTGCTCTAAAGGGCTTACTAGGGTACTGGCAAAAAAAAAAAAAAAAAAAAAAAGGCCGTGAGACAAGACAGGACATATAGCATGAGACTGTTGTTCAAGCAGCAATAGATCTTTGTGTTCCAAGAAAAAGCAAAAAATAAATTTCTCAAAAGAAAGCAAACATCAGAGCTGTAGATTCATTCATCAGTTACTGATAACTTCACTCATCAAGGGATGAATCTGAATTTGGTTGCCTTGTACTCCTTAGGTTTCTTGGCTTTTCTTTAGCATACCCATGTCTTCCCGTTTTCAGTTGCTTTGGTTTTGTAACATTCTCTTCTTGGTATATGTAAACAAGACTTCTCTTAGTGATTTTTCATAATAGTTGTTGGCACAGGCAGATAACCAAATGCTGGGTGTTTGATATCAGCTTAAGTTTTTTGGGGGGTTGGAAGGGCAGGTAACAACATACACAAACATGATTGGAAGTCACAGCGGAGAGGCAAAGGATTGAAGGGGCAGGGAGACTGAAATATCTTCTAACCCTTAGAGGTGATTCCTCCACAACAGGGGGCTTGAGCATATTGGCAGAATGATTAAGGGAAGCTTGCACGCTGCTTGCTCCGTGGATAAGGACATTTCCTGTGCTGTCAGGAGCACTAAATTGTTTTAAGTTATCTAATATTTTAATCTTTAAAATCATAGGTATCTACAACGAACAGTAAAACACCCAACCTTGTTACAGGATCCTGATTTAAGGCAGTTCTTGGAAAGTTCTGAGGTATTTACGTGTTTTTTTGTTTTTGTTTTTGTTTTTTTTAAAGTTCTCCTATTTGTTCTCTAGTTAATAATGGTACTTTATACAAAGTAATATATAGTCTCATCTTTAGATATGGAGACTTAGTTCCATAATTTCTTGTGCACTAAGATTAGATTATATCTTCAGTGGGATAAGATGTCTCAAAGTACAAAAATAATGAGCTACAGAGTCTCTTGCCTTTACCTCTTATTAAAATGTAGATTAGGTCAGTAGTGACTCTGAAGTTACCTGACTGCTCACTAGTTTATGGGAAATAAATTGTTCTTCCCAGCTCCAAATGGACAAATGTCCAAGTCACTAAAATACACGTGGCACTGCTGTTGGCTGCTTTCAGCAGAGAGTTGAGGGATTAAACTGTCATGGAAACAAAATTATCCTCTCACCTGTAACCCTTAGATGGGATTCCCCTGAGGTCAAGGTTGAGGTTTGTTGGTGGGGGTAATATGGAGAAGTTTGCACTGTTGTTGGCCATACTATATCTGTTCTGTGGATAGAGGACTTTGGTCACCAGTGCTATCAATCTAGCACATTTCACAAGCATTAATACACTTAAAAAAACTGTATATATGACAACAATCTGTTTTATGGATGCACATAATGTATCTGCTGTAATATTTACTTGTCTAATAAGCCCACGTCATTATCCTAGTCATGTTACCCCAACCATACCAAAAGAATCACATCACTGACATGTGCATCATTACTGAATAACTTAAATACTAATTCTCATGACATTCCTGTGAGAGGTAGGTTTCAAGACTTAACTTCCATTTAGAAATTAATGTACACAAATACAGTGTGCTCATTTGTACACGACCAAGATACTATCTGAAAGATTTTCATAATGTACTGAAATATTATTATAGCATCTCAAAGTATTTATCGTTTTATACTATATCTAAGCTTTTCTGTCTGTTTCTTTAGTAGCAGTGTACTCTCTATATAGGTGGCCAGTTAAGGCCTTTGGCTATTTCGTAACAGCTTTTGACAAATAGGGTGTTTGTTCCATCTAAATGTAAAGGTACAGAAGAAAAGCAAATGGAAAGTCTATATTTTTAAGTTTTCCTCTGAGAATGTAAAAGTAGTAAATTTGAGAAATTAGGTTCTACTATATTGAAATATACGAGAGTGAAGAAAACACTACATTCTTTTCAGTCCCTCTTGTGCCCAGTTAAACCTCCAGCCTTTTAACCGGTTTGTTTGCCCTTATTTGTCATTCAATTCCAGCTGCCGAGAGCAGTTAACACCCAGGCTCTGAGTGGAGCAGGAATATTGAGGATGGTGAACAAGGCTGCCGACGCTGTCAACAAAATGACAATCAAGATGAATGAATCGGATGCAGTAAGAGCTGATTTTTCGACTTGAATAATGAGACAAATTAATGAGGCTCAACAATTGCATTTTAAGGCTGAAGGAGTAGAAAATGGGATATTAATTTACTTATTGGCTTGGGTTCTCAGCTGCATCAGTTGACCACCATGGTTGTACATGGTTAATTTGTTTCTTTAAAACAAGGAATGTAGTTTGTTGTTGGTAACGTAATTTGTACTGCTTGTTTTTTTTTTTTTATCTTTTGCCAGTGGTTTGAGGAAAAACAGCAACAATTTGAGAATCTGGATCAGCAACTTAGGAAACTTCATGCCAGTGTAGAAGCCTTGGTCTGCCACAGAAAAGGTAGGTTTTGTTTTAATGTGGGTGTTAATTTTAGTGCCCAGGAGTTAAAATATTTTATTAAAACAAACTATTTCATATCTGTGTTAAATTGATTTTTACTATAGACTTGCAACTAATACAAGATAAGTTAGCCAGAGACTCAAAGTATACTGTGGTTTAATACAAAACATGCACTAACTTTCCAACTTAAAATTACCTTTATTATTTTATTTAAACTTATCAAACATTTTGGAACTTCTTTTGTATCCCTCAACTTACATTTTATTATCCCAAATGTATACAATTCTTATTATACCCATTAAAAAGGGAATTTTTAAAGGTTGCTATATTGATTATAGCAGTGGATTCTTTTCTCAAGAAGACTTGTTTGATTAGTACAAGCTTTGCAAGAGTGAACTGTGCGCTGATGTTACAAAACATGGGTGATACACAAGTTTGTTCTACAGGTGATTACCAATTCTGTTCTTAACAGTCATCCTTACAGGTACAGGTAAAGCAATTACAAAGGACATATTTGTTTTAGAACAAGGTTGAAGTTTTAACAGTTGATGCAAAATGACTGTGTAAGTAAGATAGGTCAAGAAATGCTTTGTTGTGCATCCTGTATGTCTTAAAATGTATAGTTTACAGTGTAAAAAGCAAGATTATGATTTTACACATTTAAACAAAACGAGAACAAAAATTATTACGTAAATATACGTGCAACATGGTCAAATAAATGCTGCTGTTGAAACTAACCCTTGCATTAAGCCAACTGAACTGAGAATAAGTCATCGTGGCATTTAATTTGTCTTTTTAAAAGTAAAAATTGTCAGTAGCTGGATTTTTTTTTTTTTTTTTTGGTCTTATCAAAGTGAATGGGATAGAGAAGGGCTAGCTTAAACCATTGCAGCTCTTTAGCCAGACAGGTTTTTTGTGTACTGGGCTTAATAGTGCTATAGAGTATCAGTTTTAGATTATCAGTACGTCTCCCTAACAGAAAGATAAAAACATAACCTTTTTAAGACCGTAAAATCTTAGTTTACGGCACATTGTAACATTTGAGAATGCAGCAAAACTCCAGATAGATGTGAAAACACAAAATACAGAATCTTTGTCCCTGATTAACACACTGGATAATCCTTTAATGATGTGTATTCTTCCTCGTGCATACCGTAATGCTGGCACTGTGCCTGCCTAACCTGCTGGTTAGGCCTGCTAAGAATAGACAGTGGTGTCAAATGGGAAAGGACTTTATTAAACTCAAGGCAAACATTAACAGAGTGTCTACAGAGCATGCTAAGTGACTGAAAAATTGGTGGACTTAAGTTTCAGAACTTTTTTACCAAATGCACGCTAGTCCTTGTGCCAAATTTCAAAGTAGTCATTTTGCTGTAACCCTATATTAATATTTTTTCCACAATTGGAAGTGTGGAATTTTATCTTAAATTGCTTTCCTAAATCTCAAATGAGGAAATTTTGTTCATGTTTAAAAATTACAAAAAAAAAAAAAAATGTTGATCTTCAGGCAGAGATGGTGTTAAAACTTCAGCCCTAAAGATAAATATTTCAGGATGCTATGAACACATGAAAATGGAAACTTTCTTTGGTACTATATAGGGAGTGTGATCAGTGGCTGCTAGAATTTCAAATAACTACCAAAGTTATTTTTTGAAAAAGCCATAGATGCATGTATTTATTTAAATACCTGAAAAGAAGAAGGAAAACTTGAGTTTTAAAATTACAAACATTTGTTATCATTGGCCCTATTTATGTGGTGCTGCTTTTAACAATCCATTGTTACCTTAGTTATAAGTTTTGTCAAGTTTCCAAATGGATTACCTGTGACATAAGCTAACATGCACATAGGCAATTGTTTATCAAATCCTGTTTGTACGAATTAACTCAATACAGCATTATTATTTAAAATGGTTTGCGTAAAATTAAACATAAAAATGTGTATAAGTATTTCTGAAGATAATGTTGTAATATAATAAACTTTTACTGGATTCATATTATACTACAAGTAGGTCATCTTTCATATATTGATATAGGTGCACCTAATTACAAAGGTGCCACCCATATGATTATGGCAGCCTTTTAAAACAGAAAACTGACTTGCCCGCCCTTTACCATGAGAAGATTATAATTGGGGGTGGAGGATGAGGAGATGGCAGTGTGTATTCTGCAGCAAGTACCCTTAAACTCAATGTCAGTGTTAATTTATTGTCTTATGAAATAACTTCATTCCTTTCCACCCTGTTTCCAAACATGTGCATCTGTGCTTCATAGCTGAACTTTCTCATTGATATAAAACTAGTAAAGACATATTTTCAGTTGAGCATTTTTGAGCATAAGTTTTTGCTTTACTCTCCAGGCAGCCTGGCTCCATTCACTGGGTCTTTGTTCTTGCAGTGTTGTCCAGTCAGCCTAGCTCAGAACTTCCTTCAGGGCTGCCCGGGGGGAGTGGGGCCCCCATGAGAATATAGTATTCTATAGCATTGAAACTTTTTTTTTTATGGAAGGGGCCCCCAAAATTGCTTTTCCCCAGGACCCCTGAATCCTCTGGGCAGCCCTGACTTCCTTTCCCCTGTGTGTGCCAGGGGAGTGGGGAGCATAGCCACACTCAGCTACACATTTCCCTAGTTTCCAAGGCCTCAGGTGATGCACTGTTCTCCAGGCAGCTTATTTTATCAATCTAGATTTTTGGCTCCATCTGCTCCCTGGCTATAAGCTGGACTCTGGCTCTGACCCCCTCAGTACTCTGTTGCCTGGCTCCATAGAACTGTGCAATGAGTGCACTGTAAGCCAGGTAATTGCCCTTTGTGGGAAAAGCTGGAGAGTGAGAGAAAGCTGCAGCCGGGTCAGGGAGATAGAGAGAAAAATGTGGCTCACCTGGCCTGAGCAGATAATGACTTCTGTGGTCACAGAATCAGAGAGTCCGTGGGACCCTGAGTGAGGATGAAAGATAATGCTTCTTAGAGCTATTGTTTTGGGCTGTCTACACACCCAACGACAACAGGATATGGTTTTTAAACTCAGTTCACTATTTCAATATTTTTCTCAAAACCATGAAGGCTAGAAACTTATTTTTCAATGAAAGCTGAGATTCTGTAGCATAGTTCTGCAGCAGAGGGTCAATTCCACAGAATACATCAGGACACAGATGATAATCAAAGATTTATTTTTTTTTTATTTTTTTTTACTCATAATTCAGGAGTAGAATTTTACAGAACAGGATTACAGGATAGACACAGAGGCTGGCCTTCGCAGGCCAATGCTTGAGCGTTTGAGCCTAATGTTTTTACCGTTATCTTGAATTTTGTTTTGAATTCTAAATTTGGAGTCCTAGGATCCATAACTGCCTCTCAAAAAAATTAATGTTTTATCTTCATCCTGATTTGTTTGCTTAAGAGAAATATTTGAATGTATACAGTTCAGGCCAAAGCACAGAAATGGAAACCTTTTAGTTTCCTCACTTTCTCCAGCCCCAGTACTTAACGATTTCTTCCACTTAGGGTATGTCTACACTACGAGAGTAGTTCGATTGTACTTAAATCGAATATGTGGAATCGATATTACAAAGTCGAATGTGTGTATCCACACTAAGGACAGTAATTCGACTTTGTGAGTCCACACTAACGGGGCAAGCGTCGACAATGGAAGCGGTGCACTGTGGGCAGCTATCCCACAGTTCCCGCAGTCCCCGCTGCCCATTGGAATTCTGGGTCAAGCCCCCAATGCCTGCTGGGGAAAAAAATGTCGAGGGTGGTTTTGGGTAACTGTCGTCATCCAACCGTCACTCTCGCCCTCCCTCCCTGAAAGCACTGGCGGGCAATCAGTTCACACACTTTTCTGGTGAGTGACAGTGCGGACGCCACTGCACTGCGAGCATGGAGCTCGCTGCGACCATCGCTGCAGTTATGGCCATTGTCAACACCTCGCACCTTATCATCCACCTTTTCCAAAGGCAGATGCTGAGAAATCGGGCGAGGAGGTTACGGCAGCGCGGTGAGGACATGAAGTCTGAGAGTGGCACAGACCTCTCACAAAGCACGGGACCCCGTGCCGTGAACATCACGGTGGCAATGGGTCATGTTGATGCTGTGGAATGGCGATTCTGGGCCCGGGAAACAAGCACGGACTGGTGGGACCGCATAGTGCTGCAGGTCTGGGATGAATCACAGTGGCTGTGAAACTTTCATATGCGGAAGGGAACTTTCCTGGAACTTTGTGAGTTACTGTCCCCTGCCCTGAAGCGCAAGGACACCCGGATGCGAGCAGCCCTGACTGTCCAGAAGCGAGTGGCCATAGCCCTCTGGAAGCTTGCAACGCCAGACAGCTCCCGGTCAGTCGCGAATCTCTTGGCATCAGCAAATCTACCGTGGGGGTTGCTGTGATGCAAGTAGCTAACGCAATTGTTGAACTACTGTTGTCAAAGGTAGTGACCCTTCGAAACATCCAGGTCATCATAGATGGCTTCGCCGCGATGGGATTCCCAAACTGCGGTAGGGCTATCAATGGAACTCACATTCCTATCCTGGGACTGGACCACCAGGCCAGCCAGTACATTAACCGTAAGGGCTACTTTTCAATGGTGCTGCAAGCACTGGTGGACCATAGGGGACGTTTTACAAACATCAACGTAGGATGGCCGGGCAAGGTTCATGACGCTCGTGTTTTCAGGAACTCTGGTCTGTTTAGACAGCTGCAGGAAGGTATGTACTTACCGGACCAGAAAATAACTCTTGGGGATGTGGAGATGCCTATAGTGATCCTCGGGGACCCAGCCTACCCGCTAATGCCCTGGCTCATGAAGCCCTATACAGGCGCCCTGGACACTGAAAAAGAACTCTTCAACTACCGTCTGAGCAAGTGCAAAATGGTGGTGGAGTGTGCTTTTGGACGTCTCAAGGGGAGATGGAGAAGCTTACTGACTCGCTCTGATCTCAACGAAACCAATATCCCCATTGTTATTGCAGCTTGCTGTGTGCTCCACAATCTCTGTGAGAGCAAGGGGGAGACCTTTATGGCGGGGTAGGAGGTTGAGGTGAATAGCCTGGTTGCTGATTACGCCCAGCCAGACAGCCGTGCGATTAGAAGAGCCCAGCGGGATGCGCTGTGCATCCAGGAGGTTTTGAAAGCTAGGTTCCTCAGTGAGCAGGGTAACCTGTGACTATTAAGTTTGTTTAAAGAGAAGCTGAACCTGCCCCCGTTTCTTTACCCACTTAGTGTTGACTATCCTCTCCAGCTACATACCCCATTCATCCCGTCCCCCACCCCCCCAAACACACATTTAAAAATAAAATAAATGGAACTTTGATAATGAACACCGTTTTCTTTATTACGGATTTTGTGGTAAAGTGTTGAAACTGGGACGCAGACTGTGGTGGGGAGTGGGCATAGTGATGGAAAGAACGCTTCTAAACTGGAGGAATGACAGGCTCCTGCTCCTAGAGAGATCCGCAGTGGTGGACTGGTTGTTTCAACGGAGCCTGCCACCCCTCCTTTTTGGGACTCTGTGTGGGGGGGCTATGTGACTTTGTGGCGGGGGAGGACGGTTACAGATCCCCTGCTGCGTGGCTCTGTGATCCAGGATAAGGACCGCAGCATAAGATCTCTATCCGCCCTCCCCCGCCACAAAGTCACATGCCTCCCACCCTCCCCTCCCCCCCCCCCCCCCCCCCCCCCCCAAGAACATGAAAACCACCTCCCAGACTGACCAGGGTGCCTAGTGACTGCAATGTGTGTGTGACCTTCTGCTGAACCTGCCCCCGTGTCTGTATCCTGGTAAAGGTGACTGTCCTCTCCAATTACCAGCCCCCTTCCCCTTTCAAACACACTCTCCCCTAAAAGAACATGATGGAAACAGTAATTAACAGAAACGTATCTTTTATTAGCAACTACACAGTTAGGGGATGAAACTGGGCCGGGGGCTTGGGTGAGGCGGAAAGGAAAGGACTTATCAAATTTTTGGGAATGAGAGCCTTCTGGTACTTGAGCAGTCTGCAGGGGTGGAGTGACAGTTTTCACGGCCCCTGCCGCCCCTCCTTCTTGGGACTTTGGGTGAGGGGGGTATGGGAGTTGGTGGCGGGGGAGGGCGGTTAGAGAGAGACTGCAGCGGGGCTCTGTCCTCCTGCCTCCGGTCCTGCAGAACATCCACAAGGCGCCGGAGCGTGTCCGTTTGCTCCCTCATTAGTCCAAGCAGCGTTTGAGTCGCCTGCTGGTCTTCCTGCCGCCACCTCTCCTCTCGTTCGCTGTGTGCTCTCTGGTATTGCGACATGTTATCCCTCCACTGGGTCTGCTGGGCCGCATCGGCTCGGGAGCAGCCCATAAGTTCTGAGAACATGTCGTCCCATGTCCTTTTCTTTCTCCGCCTAATCTGCGCCAGCCTCTGCGAGGGGGATGCCAGAGTAGGTCGGGAGACATTCGCAGCTGTGGGTTGGGAAAAAGGGAGTGAATTCCTCACAAAGATAATTTTTTGTGAACAATGAAACCTAGTCTTTCTCTGTGAACAAGCCCATGCACAGCACCTATCACATGCGCACTCAGGACAAGGTCGAATTTTCGGCCTTCGCATTCAGTGCCTGGGGTCTTGCAGTGGAGATCAGACAAGCGGGGCAGGGCAGCGGAATTCGGGTAGAAGGCTGACATGGTAAGCTGTAAACTTTTGGCTGCTTAAAACTTAAATTAGAGCAGTGCCCTCCTTTCACGTTCAAAGCAATGCTCCTATCGTTGGGCAGTTCTGCTGCCGGCAATCCGGCAAGCATGAACTCTGCCCCGTCCCACCCCCTCATGGCTGTCCCCGGGAAAGATCCCTGTATGCTGCCCCTCTCCCGCCTCCACCGCGTGGCGGTAAACCGCCGGTGACAGTTCTGTAAAGGAACAGGCAAGCAGTCTCAGTAGTAACATTCCCCTAATTCTAAGCAGGTCACCATGAGCGACATCACTCTGCTGAGAATTTCTGAGACCGAGAAAGAACGCATGCTGCCTGAAAGCCAGCAAAAACCAGGGCCGTATGCCGCCATGCTGTGCAAGGCAATGATCCCAGAGTACTTGATGATAGCCTGGCAAGGAAAAGTTTCCTACCATGGAGGACACAATAAGGCCGCTCTCCCCAGGAACCTCATGCAAAGGCTTTCCAATTACCTCCAGGAGAGCTTCATGGAGATGTCCCATGAGGATTTCAGCTCTATCCCCAGACATATAGACCTTCTTTTCCAGTAGCTGCACTGGCAAGGACTAAAAAGTAGAGTGCCTAGGGCAAACAAATCATGAAAAACCCATTGTTAATATTCCTGTTCTGTTCAAAATAAATGTTTACATGTTTAAAACACTTACCGACTGATCCTTCCCCTGATTCTGGGTCTGGGTTAACGCCTGGGGACGGTTGGTAGGGGATCTCTGTGAGGGTGATGAAGAGATCCTGGCTGTCTGGGAAATCAGCGTTGTAAGCGCTGTCGACTGCCTCGTCCTCCTCCTCACCTTCCTCATCTTCCCTGTCTGCTAACATCTCCGAGGAAGTGGCCGTCGACAATATCCCATCCTCAGAGTCCACGGTTAGTGGTGGCAGCCGCACCTAGAACGGAATTCAGTGCCTCGTAGAAACGGCATGTCTGGGGCTGGGATCCGGAGCGTCCGTTTTGACTCTTTTGGTCTTCTGGTACGCTTGTTTCACCTCCTTGATTTTCGCGCAGCACTGCGTTGCATCCCGGCTGTATCCTCTCTCTGTCATGGCTTTTGAGATCTTCTCGTAGATCTTTGCTTTCTGTCTTTTCGATTGCAGCTCCGAAAGCACGGACTCATCGCCCCACACAGTGATCAGATCCAAGACTTCCCGATCAGTCCGTGCTGGGGCCCTCTTTCTATTCTGAGATTGCATGGTCACCTCTGCTGGAGAACTCTGCATCATTGCCAGTGCTGCTGAGCTCGCCACAATGTCCAAACAGGAAATGAGATTCAAACTGCCGAGACAGGAAAAGGAATTCAAATTTTCCCGGGGCTTTTCCTGTGTGGCTGGTCAGAGCATCCGAGCTCGGACTGCTGTCCAGAGCATCAACAGAGTGGTGCACTGTGGGATAGCTCCCGGAGCTATTAGCGTTGATTTCCATCCACACCCACCCTAATTCGACATGGCCATGTCGAATTTAGCACTACTCCCCTCGTTGGGGAGGAGTACAGAAATCGAATTTAAGAGACCTCTATGTTGAACTAAATAACTTCGTTGTGTGGACAGGTGCAGGGTTAATTCAATTTAACACTGCTAAATTCGACATAACCTCCTAGTGTAGACCAGGCCTTAGAGTTATATACTTGATCCTGATACACCATACTCCTTGACATGAGTTTTGCTGCAGAGAAAGGGCAGTACTTAACCCCTTGTATATGATTATTTCTCAGTGCCTTGTTTTTGTTCTCGCTATGTATGCTTTGTTTTCTCACAAGCTTTGAAAAGGGTAAGTTAAAAGTGTAGATATATTTTCAGAATTGTATTTAGGTAGAAAGTTGAATTATTTTAAACACAGGCCTATCTCTGGGGAACATGGGTGGTCTTGTCTCAAGAACCAGTCTTTGATGATCTATTCTTTCTAATGGGTAATTTGTAGCCTCATTATAAACTCTAGGAAGAAACCAAAATACTACTTACTTACTCCTTGGGGAATTCTGCACCTAAAAATTCTGCGCACAATATTTTAAAACTCTGCATATTTTATTTATCAAAATAACACAATATAATCATGCCAGTTCCAATTATTTTGGTAATGTATTTCAAAATACCTGTCAGCAAACATGTCTGTAACAATACAGACAAAAAAAAAGATTCAGGAAATGTCTTTTGACAAATAGATTCTTTACTAGGCATATTAATACAGAACTCTGAGTAACTCATTTAAACTACAATACAGAAATGTATTTCCTGCACCCCTCGGAAGCAGTGCAAAGGCTTAGGGGAATCAAGGGGTAATGGAGGAGCTGACAGAGAGGGAAGGAGCCTGGGAGTGAACCTGGAGGGTTGTTAGGTATGGGTAGGAGAAGTATGGAACAGGGTTTATTTTTGTGGGGGGATTGTTAGGGAGTTGCGGAGCCTCCCTCATGCAAACCCTGGGGATAACCCCTACCTTCTCCCATTTAGTCAGGCACATCTGCTCCCATCCCCGTGTGTCCCTGCAGCCCCCCTCCCATTCAGCCCGTGGCTTAGTGCTGTCTCCCCACTTGCTCCTGAGCCCAGTACTGGGTTTACAATGGCTCCGGTGGCATCAGGTCCAGCCCTGGCCACAGAAGAATCAGCAATTTCCCAGCAATGGCTGAAACACTCAGCAGCCCAGGGACTGGCAGTTGCAGGATGTACTGAGAATTGTAGTTTGCACGCCGCTGTGTTCCGCTGGGGCCCTGGAACCTGTGTCGCCAGTTGCACTACTAGTCCCAGAATGCCCTGCGCCACGCTGCCAGCAAGGAAATGGTCTGGTTCAGGAAGAAGGTTCCTGGTGCTGATCCTGCTGCACCCTCTCTCCCCCCCGTGGGGCACAGGATGGGGGCTCCTGACTTGATCCCCCTACCCCTGTGTCTCCACCATTATCCTGGGGTGGTAGAGAGCAGAGGGTAGCTGCGATGCTGTGATTCCCAGCGTGCAGCCCCCTGGCAACCCTGATGCCTGGCTGTGGGCTCATGGGCACTGACTCGATCCTGCAGCTTCATGGTGCGCGGATGGGGAGTGGTTGTCTGTGGTCCCCAGAAGCCAGAGGGGCGGTGACAGCTGGGCTGGGTAGTGCTGGCTGCCACACCCCTTGCCAGTGGGAATGCCCAGAAATGCGTTCCCCCAGCACTCTGGGGAAGGGGCGCAGCACAGTTTTTGGGGGAAAGGAACAGTTGTGGGGCAAGTCCAGGTGCAATGGGGGAGTTGGCGGTGACTCTGTGAGTGGGGGATAGAAGAAGCGGAGTGTGAAAGTGGGGGTTGATGGGGCAGAGGGCAAGGAGAGTCAGCGTTGAAGGTGGGGGTTGGGTGTGGGGGAGCAGAGGGAGGAGAGAGTCTGGGTTGAAGGTGGGAGGTTGGCTGCGGGGTGGCAGCAGAAAGGAGGGAGATGATAGCCCTGGGGTGAAAGTGTCTGGGGGTAGTAGCAGGGAGATTGAGGAGAGCCTTTGTGTGAAAGTGGGGGTTAGTTGGGTGGAGTGAGGACAGTAGGAGGGATGGGAGACGAGCCCAGATGTGAAGGTTTGGGTAGGTGTTTGAGGCTGGATTGTGGTAGCTTTTGTGGTAATGTGTGTGCATCTCTGTGTCCCTTTCTCCCTGCAAAAGATGGGCACCAGCAATTTTCCTCCCCAGTAATTTTACTGTTTCACTTGAAGTCATGAGGGGTGGTGAGGCAAAGGGAGAAATAGGCTAAAGAAACTAGCTTTTTAAAAAGTTTTGTAAACATTATTGTATCAAAGTAGAAAATGCAGCTTTCAAAAAATGTATTTACGAAACATAACTTTGGTTGGAGAAGATGGTGGTGTGGAGATGCAGGTGCAACTCCACTGACTGCTACATTCGGGCTTAATATGGCTCATAAGTGTACTAATTAAGCACTTGTGTTCAAGGCCCCAAGCAGGCCCTGAGTGCTTAAACAAAAAAGACAAACTAACAAATAACCCCCTCCCACACAAACCAAATTCAAGAGTATTTTGGGCATATGGATGCTAGCCCAGTTTATCTATGGGCCAAGTGGAGGTCTCAATCAAGTGTGGCTTCAAATATCTTATTATGTTTTTGAATAAATGTTTTCATCCCCATCCTGGCAATATCACATTTACTATGGCACCAGTGGTGCTGTCGCACCAGGCCCACACTGAGAAGAGACCCACAAATATATTGGGCACCGGGCTCAGAAAAGGTTAATCTGGCCCTGCCTGAATCCATGTCCCAGTCTGTCTCCCTGCCCCTCCACACACACACACATTAGCCTTTCTGACCCACAGTCTGAGACTACCCAGCCAACCCCATGTGCCCTGCTCCATCCATCCCGTGCTTCCTCACCTGGTCCGTGAGGAATGCAGCCTCTTTGCCTCCCTCTCCACCAGCTGGCTGTCCTCTCTTCTGGCTCCACAGCAGACCTTCATGTGCAAAAGGTATAACTGCAGCATCTCTCCAGCAGAATCTATATTCTTGGAGGGGGGAAAAAAGAATCTGCAGGGGGACATGAATTATGCACAGTGACTCAGACTTCCCCCAGGAGTAACGTCTGAAAAACTTTCACACTGAATTTTACTCTTGTCTTTCAGAGCTTTCAGCCAACACAGCTGCCTTTGCTAAAAGTGCTGCCATGTTAGGTAACTCTGAGGACCACACTGCTTTATCTAGAGCTTTGTCTCAGCTTGCAGAAGTTGAGGAGAAAATAGACCAGTTACATCAAGAACAAGCTTTTGCTGACTTCTATGTGTTCTCAGAACTGCTTGGTGACTACATTCGTCTTATTGCTGCAGTAAAAGTAAGCCCTGTTTTAAAAATGCAACCTGTTTATCTTGCTGCAAGACAGGATTTATGTTGAAAGTCGCAATTTCTTCACAGGCTAAGAATGCATGGGCAATAGAAGGGAAAGTAAATGCAGGACTGTTGCAAGGAGAGCTGTGACTTCAAGCTAGCATTGAAAATCGCTAGGGAGAAATCCCCATCTTCCAGTATTGAGGCATCCCACTATATAAACTGTTGTGTAATGTGGATTAATCAAATTCGGGTTTTCCAACATCCCAAATGTATACACTTAAATGGAGAATTTATATATGTGAATGATAGTCCTAGGAAGTGTGTTTATTGTATAAGGACACTGTATTGTTCAGCATGGTGTGCTTATTATATTCAGGTACATAAAATATTAACTTGTAGTGGAACACAAGAGTTACGGGTCTGTACTTTTGTCTTAAAGATTTTTTTATGTGCCTAGAGGCCTTAATGTGAGATGCCAGAGACAAAAAATATCAAATTTAGCTCTATTAGAACTTAAAAAACATTGTAGGAGTGTTCAGTGAGGGTGTAAACTGTGCTACCTGGTACCAGTAGCTTTTGATTACTTGTTGGGGATGTAAGAGAGTGATTCAACACTAATTTATCTGGATGTATCTTTCAACATTTTATCAGAAGTTATGTTTTGGTTTAGAAATTACTTTAAGCTTATGTATTAATTCTTACTACTTTGATCTGTTTCCACCAAAACATAGTACCGGACAGCTGAGTGGCCTATAAAAACAAAATCAGTGGTCTAAATGCAGATTCTAACAAATTAGTGTTAAAGACTAGCCCTCCTTAATTGGCAGCCTTGTCAACAGACTTTGGAGAGAGAGAAAGGACTGAATGGGTATGGAGACTAAACCGTATGTTCACAGGAGATGGCCCCTTGCATGTACGCCTTAGTCTGTGGATATATGGAGGACTTCATTCTGCTGTAGTCAGATACTTTTCATAATAACTGTATTAGAAAAATTAAGATAGTTGGATTGGGAGACATTTGCAAGATATCTGATGCAGAGTAGGTCTTACTCAGTCATTATTTCCTGTTCTTTAATTTTGCAGCACGTTGACATAGTTAACGTGATACTTTAAAAAAAAAAATTCTGTTGCATTATTACACTTACAGGGTGTGTTAGATCATCGAATGAAATGTTGGCAGAAATGGCAAGATGCTCAGGTCACTTTACAGAAAAAACGTGAGGCTGAAGCAAAGCTCCAACTTGCCAACAAACCTGATAAACTGCAACAAGCTAAAGATGAGATAAAGGAGGTAATCATTAAGTTGAACGCCTGACTACCTATTTATATTCTGAAGGCCTAAATTTTCCATTGATTCATTCATCAGCATAATGCACTACTTTTATATGGATTTTTATTTATAAATCACTTACACATTTGCTATTTTCCATGTTTACTGAAATTGTTAAAAGGAATGATATTAATTAAATATAAAATGTGCACAATTGTTACACCAATATGAAATCTGTAAGGTGCTTTTATTCTCTTACAGAATGGGGGGGGGGAACAAAAACATGGAAAAGTTTAAAAACCATTCTTTACTGATTGATCAGTTTACTTCTATGCAGTCAAATGACTGTCTTCTGGCTTCTAAAACTAAAATGTATCGCTACAGTCTATTTGAAAACTCTTTCCATGTTTTCCTTATTGGTGCAACGTTTCCGCCTATATATATACGTGTGTGTATATGTGTGTATATATATATGGTATAATTTCAGTAAAAGTACTTAAATATAACATGTTGAAGTTTGTCATAATTTATACACTTTTTCTGTCATGCTTCACCAAGGAAATTGAAGAGGTAGGACAATTTTTTTTAAATTTGAATTAATACACATACTCTAAAAGAGTGTGTACCAGCTTTGTCATCCAATTGGGGGAAAACATCACTGCATAATAGAGCTTAAAATCTTCACAGTTGTTTTGTTTGGCTGCTTCATTGGTCACTAATCACAAGCTGCTTTGTCTTTTCTGCACTTTCACAGTGTTTTGCCTATTAGACTTGAGGAAGTTTACAAATAGAACTTGGCCTTCTCCACAAAATATTATACTACCCACTGGCTCTCGCGTGTTGTTGACTTTTAGGAGAATTAGTAATTGTCCACAGTCATGTTCTCAATGGCTGCTGGACAGTTTGGTGATGTTACTGCCATGCACAAACTTAAAACAGTGAATTGTAACTAATTAGCAAAAAGAAGAAACTCTCTATGCCAATTACACCAAAAAAGATTTTTAAAATATTCTATTGATTTTACACCAAAGGAGATGAAGGACAGGGCTGGCCTACTTGACCCCAAAGCAGGATTCCTTTTTTCCTACTAGGAAGTATTTCTTCACAGGAGAAGGACTTGTTGCAGAAACCACAATTCCAAATATTGATTTAATTTTATTCAGATTATTGAGCCATACTGAAATAGCTAAAAACCACTCCAGAGTGTGCATCAATACTCCTTGTTAACTTCCCAGGCATGATGCTGAAGCCCACGAGGGGCAAGCTCCTCACTTGTGTCTCACCCCTTTATACCAGGTAAAAGGGCTGGAGTGGCATATAGGGAACCTAAAAGCTCCATTTCCAACCAGGGAAGGATTCCCCTGGAACTGTAGAAGATGTCTGTAAGACTGACCTCCATTGACCCCTTCTCTTCCCCCTTCCTTCCCCCCCCCCCCCTCCTTAGTATAGAGGGCAGGCTGAGCGCAGGGCTGGCAGTGGAAGATCTGTATTGGAACTGGGATACAGTACTGTTGAGATACTAGGCAGTGCTGCAGCCCATAGGTTAGCTCAGGGATGCTGCCATAACCTGACAGGTCCCCAGGCATGCCTAGGGGCTTGTCTGTCTGAAAAGCTAGTGTGTGGCAAGCTGGGGTAAATCTACAGCTCACTAGTATGCCACACACTTAACTGGTTGTGTGGACCATGCTACCGCACACTAGAGTGCATTGACCTTACACAGCCAGTTACTGTGGGGCATGCCAGTGCACTATAGATTTACACTACAGCTTCGTATGCACTAACTTTTCATCTAGGCAAGCCCTAAGTTAATGCTGGGGGTCTCTCCAGAGCAGCGCAGGAGAGGGATGGTGCGAAGGTGGCTCAAAGCCAAACACCGCACTCTAAGCTTTGAATTCTGTAGTGCAGCACTTAGAGACACAGCATAGAATCTCCCCTGAGGTGTACATCAATAGCCTACTGAAGCACGTTCTGTTGTGGCTTATTGCCTATTCCATGTCAGAATGGGCATCTGAACAGTAAAGATAAGGGAAATTAGAATAAATGTACTTAAATGTTAACTTTTTTTTATTTTGCTGTATATCTCCAGTTATAAAACTGTTCAAGCATTGTTCCTTGATGCAAAATATATTGCAGTGCATCATTTGCTATGGTCTTAGTACTGAATATCACCTTTTTTTATAGAATTATCTGGAGAGAGGGAATAGTATTTTCTTGTTGGCAACTTAATATAGATTGAACTTACTAAATTTTTGGTATGTTTGACCTGTTGGTTGGTTTATAGGAAAATGATTGTACCAGGCAGCGGATCCCCATGCTTCAGTTACACCTTAAAATGAAATTTGTCAATCTCAACCTCTGAATGTTTCTCAAAACCTGAAGCCTCTTTGTATGAAAGTGTAATAGGCTACAAGCACTGAGAATTGCAAGCCTTTTTTTCTATATTCTCAATTTACAATCAACAGCAGCTGTGCACATCGTAGCTCAGTTTGTGCAGGCAAGAGAGCAGATTCTGAAAACTGACTACAGCAGTTATGGACAAGGTACCATATCTGGCAATGCTGTACGTTGAGTTCTTTGAAGGTGTCAACAAACATGTGGACAAGGGAATCCAGTGGACATAGTTTACTTAGATTTCCAGAAAGCATTTGACAAGGTCCCTCACCAATGGCTCTTATGTAAATTAAGTTGTCATGGGATAAAAGAGAAGATCCTTTCATGGATTGATAACTGGTTAAAAGACAAGGAACAAAGCGTAGGAATAAATAGTAAATTTTCAGAATGGAGAGGGGTAACTAGTGGTGTTCCCCAAGGGTCAGTCCTAGGACCAATCCTATTCAACTTATTCATAAATGATCTGGAGAAAGGGGTAAACAGTGAGGTGGCAAATTTTGCAGATGACACTAAACTGCTCAAGATAGTTAAGACCAAAGCAGACTGTGAAGAACTTCAAAAAGATCTCACAAAACTAAGTGACTGGGCAACAAAATCTCAAAAAAGATATACTGGCATTAGAAAAGGCTCAGAGAAGGGCAACTAAAATGATTAGGGGTTTGGAACGGGTTCCATATGAGGAGAGATTAAAGAGGCTAGGACTTTTCAGCTTGGAAAAGAGGAGAGTAAGGGCGGATATGATAGAGGTATATAAAATCATGAGTGATGTGGAGAAAGTGAATAAGGGAAAGTTATTTACTTGTTCCCATAATATAAGAACTAGGGGCCACCAAATGAAATTAATGGGCAGCAGGTTTAAAACAAATAAAAGGAAGTTCTTCTTCATACAGCGCACAGTCAACCTGTGGAACTCCTTGCCTGAGGAGGCTGTGAAGGCTAGGACTACAACAGGGGTTAAAAGAGAACTAAATAAATTCATGGGGGTTAAGTCCATTAATGGCTATTAGCCAGGATGGGTAAGGAATGGTGTCCCTAGCCTCTGTTTGTCAGAGGGTGGAGATGGATGGCAGGAGAGAGATCACTTGATCATTAACTGTTAGGTTCACTCCCTCTGGGGCACCTGGCATTGGCCACTGTCCGCAGACAGGATACTGGGCTGGATGGACCTTTGGTCTGACCCGGTATGGCCATTCTTATGGAGCTTTCTCCGTAAGCTAGGGATAACTAGTGATCCTGAACCAGGCTGTATGTGGCAGTGAAATATTAATGGCATGCTACTAAGTATGACAACTTAAGGTTTTTAAAAAGTAACTTTTTAGGTAATTTAGACAGTGCCATCAAAGGTTTCAATAAAGAATGTTTTAACTGATATAGGAAGAGTTTGCTGTGAATAATGGGCTCTTGCTAATAAAAATTTCAAGTCTTTATAATCAGCTCTAAAGGAGGAGATATTGTTAAATAACAGACTTTTTTGGCATTCCTCAGTGTAAAATATAGTTGGATTGACATTGCCACTACCTTGAGTTTCCCTAAAATGTTTCTTTGTCAAAATTAAATTAAATACTCTTACTTTTCAACTTCAAGCAAATAGCATTTTGTTGAAATAAAATGCTTTCTCTCTTTAATTTATTAGTGCTGGTAGATTATAGATAGAACTGTCTATTTATTCTAGGTATGTGAATGAGTAACATAATGTCTTATCTATGCACATTTTTCCTTTGCCAGTGGGAGACAAAAGTTCAGCAAGGGGAGAGAGACTTTGAACAGATCTCCAAAACCATACGCAAAGAAGTGGGAAGATTTGAGGCACGTATAACTGTTTTACAAATTCAGTGACATTCTCATTTGCTGTAATGATATAATAGCAATATGACATTCTAAAAAATTGGTTATTTATGTTAATCTACCAGAATTAATCTATTTCGTTTATTAACAGAAGGAACGAGTGAAAGACTTTAAAACTGTTATTATCAAGTACTTAGAATCATTAGTGCAAACACAACAGCAGGTAAGCTAAACTTTGTGGAACTCATTCCAGGGGTTTTGTTGTTAACCTAAAATGAAGCTCTGACTATGAGAATTTTTCAATTATAAATGGTATTAGTAAAATTTTGTAAAATTAAAAACTGGCCGCATTCTAGGTTGGATTTGGAGGGGTGGGAAGGAGACAGAACTACACTTATATGAATATTGGTGCTGTCTTTCATCCATGTTACTACTGGTAACCTTTTTTTTTTTTTTTTAAACTTCCCTCGCTTCAGCATATTTACAGGGGGAGAAAAATGCTCCTAGTCTTGTTTTTTCTATCACTGATTAACTGAAGTAATTTATTCACATGTGGATGGGCTGTAGAAAGTTTGCTTTTTCTTGAAACAGCCACTATAAGATAATATAGGTACTCTCACTCAAGACACTTGTATACTTCATAATCTCAGAAGTAAAATTGGAAGCATGGAATTTTTTTAGCCATAGAGTGAAGTGTTTATAAATTATTATGGAAGGGGTGTCTATTTTAGTTTTAGAAATGGAGTGTTTGGATTTTAGTTTATTCACCTGACAGATACAAATGCTGAATGTCAAACAGTAAAATTACGTTACGGGTAGGTTCAATTCCCATGTGGGTAATGTATAAATGCTATTTCAGATGGAAAACCTTCTTTCTCATTACATGTAATGTATCCTAATCCTCCATTTTACCTCAATCCAAATTCTTTCGAAGTATCTCACCCCATCACATTTGCTAGAAGTGGAGTGGGAAATCTGCCTAGAGGAGAGCTACTTTTGTAAATATATGCATGCTTATTGTGTGAAGACAAATGACTGAAGTGTCAACTTTTAGAGATTACTCCATAGTAATGAATGGATTTATGTAAACATTACTACTAGGTGCTTTCCTGCAATTGCCACGTTGGCAGAAAATGTGCTTTTGGAAAATGCTGAACTTCTTTTTTTTTTTTTTTTTCTTCCTTTTCCTCAAGCTGATAAAATACTGGGAGGCATTCCTACCTGAAGCCAAAGCCATTGCCTAGAAAGGAGAATATTCCAAACCAGAAGACACTTTGGATGTTTGTCCCGGTTAAGCTAAATTCCACAGTGAAATCACTTTAAAATCATTCAAATAAACCACTATATATTTTATGAATTACCATGTCTTTTTTTATATACTACAGCATTTTATTAACAAGCTGCATGTCCTGACCCTCTTTGAAGTGGACTGTGGCATGATATTCTGCAATATTTTGCTGAATTGAACACTATTGTGTCTTAATACTTGCACTAAAATGTGCACTGCAAGGCCAGAAAGTTACAATATTTTTGTTCTTTACAATACAATATGTTCTGTAGTATGTTTACCTGATCTTTATTAAACAAATTTAATTGCATTGATTAATGTTCACTTACACATTCCTGTACAAAATCATGATTTTGTGATTACAAAAATAAAGGGATGTATCTTGTGAAACATTAGTTATACATTATTTTTACCTTCATTTTTCTATAACATTAATTATTTTCTAGATTACTTGGAAGTGGCATTTCTAGTAAACTGGAGATAGAATTTTAGAAACCACTGACAGGAATTGTAGTTCTAAATTAACTATTTAAATGAAAAGTTGGCACAAGGAGTTAAGTTTCTGTACACTAGCTGCCATGGCAAAATTCAACTTAAATGTTAAAAGATTATGAAAAATATTTTATTAGTATTCTTAGAAAAAACACTTTCTATTCTGATTCCTTTTAAATCCCATTCCTTTCTCTTTTAATTTTGAAACACCTATTTGCCAAGATAGTGGATTCTGAACTCCTTCTAAAACTAATATGATCAGTAGAATGGAGACTGTCTGATGGTGATAGGGGCAGGTTTAAATGAGACTCTATTTTCAGGAAAGAGTCTCATCTTGCCAATATATGCTTCCCTCATCAGAGAAGATCACCTACCTGTTCAGGTACTACAACCACACTGTCCTGATGAAGTTAATCCAGATCAAATCTCAGTCTGATTATCATGTAGCTTCTGAGACTGGTTACGAGGGGAAAATCTCTTGTTCACATTAATATTTTGATAATCACGGGGATGGGGCAGGGAACAGGAAAAAGCACATAAGTAGTTTAATTGGGAGTGGACAGTAATAAGTTTAGTATGTTACTTAGTTTTTTAACAAGGCTATGATTTTTTTATTAGAAAATTAGAGAATTATCTGCATGGAGGATAGATTTTATTTGTGCCATCTGCATATCTATGCTCAAGTTTTAGTGTTTTGCCTATTTATGTTTGATGTTAACTACTGACACAGAAGGCACACAAACTATTTTAGGTTGGTGGTTTTTATTCTGTTCAAGGGAAACATTATTTGACAAGTAATAGCATATAGAACTGCTTGCTCTTCATTTCCAGAGTAGATATTTTAATGCTAAATAGTTATGTCAAACTATCACTAGAAAACCTTGTGCATTTCACTACCTCCTACTTACTAAACTCTGGTTATAATACACAGTCTATAGCATTCTTATTATCAGGCCCACAAATTCACGTAGTCTATTCTTTTTTATAAACAAAAAGCAATATTTTTGTAGTTTGCATTCTTGAACAAAATGAATACAAACACTTAACTGATTTTTCTTCTCAGCTGATATTTCCTGAATCAAACACAACACAGAGAAACTCTGTAGTTGAATTTTCATTAGTTGGGCAAATTCCATCACTTCACTCTACCCTTATCTGAGCAAAGCCATCAGCATTATTGGGAGTTGAGGAGGAAATAAATAGGCAAAAAATGATGAGACTATGCTATTAAAAAAAAGAAAGGTACCTTTTGTGGCCTTATGTTTGGCTTTTTTTATAGTTTTTTAAATCTAACCAAGTCAAGAAGAAATATTAAACTTTAAATCCTATCTCATATAAGGTTAGAAAACCCACTTACATTGGAGAAAGTCCAGCGAAGAACAACAAAATGGTTAAAGGTCTAGAAATCATGATCTATGAGGGAAGATTGGAAAAAATTGGGTTTGTTTAATCTGGAGAAGAGAAGACTGAGAGGGGACATAAATTTTCAAGTATATAAAAGGTTGTTACAAGGAGGAGGGAGAAAAAGGATAGGACAAGAAGCAATGGGCTTAAATTGCAGCAAGGGAGGTTTAGGTTGGACATGACGAAAAACTTCCTAACTGTCAGGGTAGTTAAGCACTGGAATAAATTGCTTAGGGAGGTTGTAGAATCTCTAACATTGGAGATTTTTAAGAGCAGGTTAGACAAACACATGTCAAGTATGGTCTAGATAATACTTAGTCCTGCCATGAGTGGAGGGGACTGGACTAGATGACCTCTCAAGGTCCCTTCTGGTCCTAAGCTAAGCAAGAGATTTCTCTGAGCTGGGAGTATCCCTATTTTACCAAGAAAAAGATGTTATAAGTGATTTGGGTAGGAGGCACTGTGATATAATGATTTAAGCATGAACTGGGCTGTAATCCAGTTTCTTCCACTAACTTGTATTATTTTGAGCAACTATTTACACAGCCTTTGAGCCTTATTTCCTTAGCTGCAAAACTGAGATCTATTTCAGGGGGAAGATGTTTGTAAGATGCTATAAAGTATTTAATGCAAATTATGGGCAGCCTGGGGCAGAGGTGGGAACAGATAATAAGTCCATACTCCAGCACATTCTTCTAAGTCATTGTGGCTTTTATTGGGGGGGGGGGCAGGAAGAAGGAAAAGTAGTTATGGGATTGTTATAATTTTTACCCGAGGTCATTTAAAAGCATTTAACTGCAAATAGCTGCATCCCTCTTTATGAAATACACAGGAAATGTATGTACTGTGTCATTTTGAAATATCCTTAATCTTTGTATTTTACATTCAAGTATTCAGACTTTATAAAGCACATACTACTCACAATATTTTAAGTATACCCTGGAAAAACTATTTATTGCACTGTAAAATAACTTCCTACGTCCTTTCACAAATAAGTGGATTCAATTGAAATCTTGTGGAAGCTGGAGAAGTGGCACAGAAAGCATGAAGTCCAAAGGTAAATTATTTGTAAAATAGCGTATGTAAAGAGGAATTACTAATGGAAACTTCTGCAACCACTACAATGCATAAGTTTACTGTTTAAAGTCAGTATCTACTTATCCTCCACTCTCTACTCAACCACACTCAGTAATATTTTAACATGCTATATTACAAAACAGGAGACGAGACAACACAGAACCTCATCGTACCCTAGAAAATAGTGCAAAACTACCTCCAAAATCCAAGAGCTGTTGACAGATCCAATATTTAGAAAAAAGATACATACAGTTATACACAAGATGTTAGGTGGAAATAGCCAAAGTTTATGTATTAAAGCCACAGGAAAAGGATTATGATGTAGCAAAACACTTGGGGTGAAATCCTGGCCCCTCTGAATTCAGTGGAAGTTGGGCTATTGACTTCAATAGAGCCAAGATTACACCTCTGGTCAGAAAAATTTATGGGAGAGCTGAAATGTATTATATGTATATGTATTAAATGTATTATAACAGTTCAATAGCAGCTATTAGGGTGGGGAAAAAAGACAAATCAAAACTTTAGTACTCAGTATTACATAAAAAACAGCGGGAAATATAACGCAATGCAAAGATGTGGTAACAGATTTTAAGACTGGAGGAAGTTGGAGGGCAAATAACCACAAACATAGAATGTACACAGTGCAAACCACTGGAAGACATTAAATAAAAATAGGTAGTATAAATTGGGCAAAAGAACATGCTGGAGAGGAGGTGGGAGTTTAAAGCGAACCTCAAAATAGCAATTATTCAAACTTAAATACATAAGAAAGATAAAACTATCTGGCTAAAATAAGACCTGGTTAAAGAGCTAAGCAATATAACATTGCCTTTCAGTGTCAAAACTAAGAGATATCAACTAGCCATCAAAAAAATGCAACCTAAAACTGAAAGGGGCTAAATAAACGTAGAATCTTTTCTTTTGTCCCTTCTGAAAGCAAATACATTGAGAAAAATATCACTAAAAAATATTTGGAGAGTACTCAAATGGTCACAATATTTGGAGAGTACTCAAATGGTCTTCACTACCCACTGTACCGGCGGGTAGCAATCGATTTATCCGGGATCGATATATCGCGTCTCGTTAAGACGCGATATATCGATCCCTGAACGCACTCACTGTCAACTCCGGAACTCCACCAGAGCGAGCAGCGGTAGCAGAGTTGACAGGGGAGCCGCGGCCGACGATCCCGCGCTGTGTGGACCCCAGGTAATTCGATCCAAGATACTTCGACTTCAGCTACGCTATTCGTGTAGCTGAAGTTGCATATCTTGGATCGATTTCCCCCCCTCCCCCCCCCCGCAGTGTAGACCAGCCCTTAAATTGCTTAGCTGCCTTTTTATTGACATGCTCATTTTGTTCTTTTGTGCAGGAATGCAAAAGATACTGTACAACAAGTGTGGGTTTAGGACTTGATGCTAACAGCTGTAGGGAAGGAAACTTAGATCTGTAGAAAAGAGTGGAAATTAGTACTATACTCCCCATTAGCATCCAACAGGTACAGTGATATGCTTGTGCAGTTTTTCAGAAAAATCATGTCATTTCTTGCACAAGTAGAAGGTAATGAATGCATGGGTCTGAGAATTCACTGTAGACTCACCCACATGGTAGAATGGAAGTCGCCTGCCCCTCATATAAGAAAAATCTTTATATTAAATTTAAAATGCTGTAAGAGCAATAAGGTTAGGGTGATGTTTTCATTGTCTCTTCTGCAATTTCAGCTAATTTGACTTTGGAAGAAGTTAACCAAGCTCTGAATTGAGACAGCAGTACCAACTTGACTCATCAACTGGAGTTTTGTTTCTGTGATTAAACTTGAAAATATTCTCTCCCAAAAATGCAAATGTCAAATTTAGAGTTCACTCTTCCATCTCTTCCATCCCGTCTTCTAAAACCAAATTGTTCTCCTATGTATATTATATTATATCACCTGGATTATTTGAATTATAACATTGTGGTACTGATTTATCAAATGAGCAGAGCCTTTTATTTTCAGTGATAGAATAGCTTTCGCTGGCCATCCACCATCCTGCCTAAACCTTTTTAAAGATTTAATTAATCCAAATTTAACTGCAAAAAATCCAACTCCAAATCAGATGACCCATGGTCCATAAGCAAGCCCCTACTTTGATTTTTAACAAAGGAAATAGTTACTCTTAGCCCTAGTGCTTTCAGGTGTAATTCAGGAGACCAAAGGATATTTCGGGGTCCAAATTAGAGCCTCATTTGTTTGCTGAACTCAAACTTGTATTGTCATCCCAAAGTACAAGGAAACAGCTAGTTGTTAAAGAATTTCTTAATGAAAAATCAGGATTGGACCAATAAGCATACCTTTGAATTACATGTGGCCATGACTCATTGAAAGATATGGGTGAACCAGTACAATACTGTTTGCAGATATATCAGCTAAAACACCAGGTCAGTACTGTGCTTGAATGAGGTTCATAATGTTGATTTCATTAGCACAGCCAGTTTGGCTAAGTTTCTTACTTCCCAGGGCCAAGAACGCCCAAAAGAATTTTTTTTAATTTGGTTTAAATTACAAGACATGACTAGGAGTCTAAGGAATCTTGCAAAAGGTCAGGAGGAGAATGTCCTCTGACATCAAAGGGTGAAGGTTGTAAACCATTATTTGATCTTTTTAATAATCTTCCAAATTTTCAGACAACTTTATGTGAAGATTTGACATGTCCATTAACCAGCCGCTGCTTGTTATGGTATTTTGCTATAATTTGTTTCCCAGCCTTAAAGTTTGGCACACAATTCTGTGATGTTGTCCAGGGAAAATGTAGAATAAATTGAGACTTAGATTTTTGGTTAAGTCAAAGCCATTTTATTTTGTTTATTTGTAATGCTTGGAAATAACACATAAAGGAGTTGCAAATGGGATACGTGCAAACAGCCAAAGACAGCAGCTTTTTGACTGCTCTCTGACTAGACAGCACTTTAACACTTGTTTGGATATCTGCCAATTTTAAAAACAAACAAACAAAAAAAGGCCTTTAAGACAAATTGTCAGGATAGACTTGGGACAGTCATCCTGCTGGTTACATATAAATCTCTCATGACCAGAAATAGAATATTGAAAATCGTATGAGGCAAAGAACATCTAAAATTTCATATATCCAAATTATACTTCAGTACAGAAGAACTTTGGTGATGGTTTTGTAGGCCGCAGGGATTATTGTCATCCATCCATGTGGTCCCTGCTAGTGTGCACTAAAAGTTTCGTGGTATGTTTTGACATCAGTTGGACATAGACTCATAGACTTTAAGGTCAGAAGGGACCATTATGATCATCTGGTCTGACCCCCTGCATGCTGCAGGCCATAAAACCGTCCCTACCCCTTCCCTGGACTCTGCTGTTGAAGTCCCCAATCCTGTTTTTAGTGACTTCAATCAGCAGAGACCCTCCTGCTAGTGATCCCTGCCCCATGCTGCGGAGGAAGGCGAAAAACCTCCAGAGGCTCAGCCAATCTGCCCTGGAGGAAAATTCCTTCCCGACCCCAAATATGGCGATCAGTAAGACCCCGAGCATATAGGCAAGAGTCTCCAGCCTAACCCCTGTTAGCCATTATACTATTTACCTACCATTGCTTGGTTTTCCTTGACTACTATGTTGAGTCAGAACAGTTGATCAAAATATTGTAGCCCAGGGCCTTGTGGGAGTGCACTCAGAGACACCAGAATGGAGACAGAGATGCAACTAGTCTATAACAGTGACAGAACTTACTCTACTCCAAACCAAAAGTTTGTTTGAACTGTTGAGAATAGCTGAGTATTCAATGCTGTGAATCCGTCATTATTATGAACTCATGACCAAGGATTTTTCTACTTGGCATGATGTCTGAAACAGATTTATCAGCAAGGGATTTCAGTTATCCAGACAAAAGATCTGGCCAATATCTTTCTGCTGCTTTGCTTCGAGGCTGAAAAAAGACATGCATATTCCTAGCCCACTGCAGTTTATTTCAGGAAATATGAGGCTAAGATTGCAATACTTAAAAGGCTAGCAAAGAAATGCTAACATTAGCTTTGCAAACAGCCTTAAGAAAAACTGTAGCTGTAAAAACATATCACATCATCTAGCTATAAATATGTGTATTGCCAACTATTTAAAAATGTTAATTAAGAAAGGGAACCTGCCATCTTGTTTCCAGCTCATGATGAAATCTGTGTAATTTAAAGTTTTAATGTTCTGAGCAAACAGTTTCTCAAATCCTATACGAAAAAATTCTGGCAGGAGGAATTGAACTAACTTTCTTTACTGTAAATAGCATACGATTTACTACTTCTCCCTTCCCAAGAGTAAGGACCTGATCCTGCATGATCCAGAGTGCCCTCAGCTCCAGGAGTTGAAGTTGATGGAGCTCAGCAAAATTAAGCCCTGGTAAATCTGTTCTTCTCTGAGAGCCTCTGTGTATTCCAAGTAATGGGATTCAGCCCCTTTAGCGCATTGAACTGCCAATGTCAAGAGGCATTTTGTGAATACTGTCATTGCTGTGGACAGACCATAAAGGATGATAGTGAAGTGATTTGATCCCACACAGAACTGGAGGTACTTCGGATTGGGCAAGTTTTGCTGCTACATGGAAGCAAGCATCCTTTAAGACACAAGCTGCATACCAGTCCCCTATGGTCAGGGATGGGTTAATGTACCCTGATGACAGTATTCTGAACTTAAAAGTTTTTATATATCTGTTGGGGTTTCTTCTATCCAGGATGGATCTCAGACCATCTCCTTGCTTGGGTATTAGGAAATATCTGGAGTAAACCCCCGCCTTTGGTGCTGCACAGGAACTTCATCTATAGCACCCTTATGAAGAAGGGAGCTTAGCCCTCCAATAGGAGTTTCTTGTGAGAGAGGGTCCCCAGAAGACAGGGAAAGTGAGGGGGCCTGGTATCTAATATTCAGTGCTCTGCAGGAATCTTGAACAAACAATGAAGAAGAAAGAAAGATGAGGTCCAAACCATAGGGGGAGAAGTGTGCAGCTCTTGAGCATCCCATCAAAACTGATACTTGGGAGCTGGTGGCTGGGATGATGTACAGCAAAGGATTCTGCTTCTATGTTCTTTTTACAGGAGCCATTTTAGAAAAGGCCAGAGTTTGATATCGCCTCTGAAGTAGGGTACTCTGCTGTTACTGAGCAGCTGGAGATTGGCTTTAGAAAGGCTGTGTAAAATGGCTTTTTTTAGCAGGAGATGCAAATGAAGAGTCCCAGAGATGGAGCTACAACTCTTAGACTTGATCTTTTCCAGAGTGTTCTCTGACTTGTAACAAAAAAGGTCAGTGCCCTCAAAGGGTAGGTTCTCAATTAGCTTCTAAGAGTCTGGCGCAAGGCCCGATGCTCAGAGCCAGAAGTATCTTCTCAGAGCTATACCAGTGGTCATAACATTGAACCTGAGGTGTCATAAGCTGCCCTCAGAGCATACCTGGCTAATGTCCTTCCCTCAGTAGGTATCATGACATAACTGCTGGACACTTTTCCACATAGGAGTCTAAGGTGGTAGAGGAATATATCTTTCTTCTACCTGCATCCAATCTACACTTTTCTCTACGCAATGGAGCAGACAGGGATGTTCTGCTACCTTCAGACACTTCCTGAGCTGTAAAATAAACCCACATGGAGTTGGTCCACAGAAGAAGAGAGGTTACATACTAGTAACTGTTCTTCAAGAGTGGTCTCCCACTACACCCCTGCTGTCACCTGTGTCTTGGAATTTTTTGTATTGCAGCCTTGAGAGAAAGAACTGAGGAGGCCTGGCGGGTGAGTTTCCTTATATAGACACATTCAATTATGGAATCCTAGCACAAAATCTTATAGCTGTCCCCTCCCCCAGCAGACACAGCTTTTCTATACAGCAACTTGTGAGGTGCTGAATCCTATTAGTGTGAATGCCCAAAGGCAACTCTCAAAGAACTGTTACCAGTAAGTAAACCTCTTTATCTTCTTTCTTAAAATCAATAAATCTGCAGTTTTAAAGTGCTGTTCTGCTCTGAAAACTGACTGTAAAAATGGCACCTTTTCACCCAACCAACTGGGTATTCAAAGTCTGGCTTGCTTTACTGACTAAAATAAGATATAGCTATTACTCCTATTAGCATAGCCAATAAGAGTATGGAAGACTGAACTGGCATCTGTGAGTCATGTACCAACAACATTGCTGAGTAAATTCAGTCTGCAGAATCTTTATTGTTAGGCTCTGAATTAGCAGGCTCATACTTGACTTTCAGAGTCTAGGCCTAGTTTGTAGGGCTAGCATCTACAGAGAGGGGGAATAAATCTTCGTGCTAAAATCAGCAGCTTTGATCCAGAAGCCAATGCAAAACATTGACTATTGAATTACGCAATGCCATTTTTAATTAAGAGTAGAAACTCATTCTTAAAAGGGCCTGTTCATTCTCAACAGATAAGCATTGGAAAGCTGTTACCGGTTCAAAAATGTTGGTGTCCCTAACTGGCCCATCAATCCTTCACCCTTTTAACAATTTTGCTTTTAAAAATCACTAATGGGACTTATATATTTTAATATAGGCATGTCCAAAATTAAGCTATTGTACATCTAACCCATATGTTTGCATTGCAACATTTAGTGGTGTAAATAAGGGAAGGAACAGTGGAGGATACACAGTTTCCTTTTTTTGGGGTACTCTTGCCTACAGACTGACCACAACCAGGTAGGATGATTCCACTGGATAGGCTAGAATCACCCAGAAATTGGGTGTTGCAGGCAAAAGGTGTGCTCATCGGTTGTTTGAAACTACTTAGGTGACTTCCATTGTAGGCAAGTTGCTTGACAGAGCAAATCCAGAAAATGGAACTAATGAGAACAAGAGGTGGGAAAGGAGTTTATAATAGTGTGCACCTGCGAAATTGGTGGATTCAGCAATACAGGAGCTCAAGGATTGGAAGGGTCTACTGTAATGATTGTGTTCAAAGGACTTCCAGTTTTGTTGGATTAAACTGCAGGCTCCCAGTGGAGAAGAGGATGACTAGAATTTGCTCTTGGCTGTGCAAATTGCAGAAGGTTGTTGCAAAGACTCAAGGGAAGTTTTGTAGGAGGCTGTGGCACTATCATTTGTTTCCCAACTTTGAGAAGTTAGAATGTCCTGATGTGAATTTGGACACCATTCCACAGAGACTGAGAAGGGTAAACCCTCCCAGAGAAGATCCCTAGGGAAGCTGTATGTATGTGTGCATCCATAATTTTATGTTTTTGCATTTGAACTTATGATAGTAACAAGTACTAAAAACTTGGGAGAACGTCCTCAACCCCCAAAGTGTTGTCTGTAAACAAGTTATTGACAATATTCACAAATGTTTCAAGGGTTATAAGTAAATTGTTCTGTATGCAAATTATTCAGTAAATATTTTCCTTTAGAGATTGTGTTGCTCTCCTATCAGTATAGTATAGTAGATACCATATCAGTGGCTCTCAAATTTTTTTACTTAGCAAGCCTTTGAGTGCGAACCCCCCCCTTATAAATTAAAAACACTTTTTTATATATTTAACACCGTTATAAATGCTGGATGCAAAGCGGGGTTTGAGGTGGAGGTTGACGTCTCGCAACCCCCCATGTAATAACCTCGCGACCCCCTGAGGAGTCTTGACCCCCAGTTTGAGAACCCCTGTACTATATACTATACTAGATCTGTATAGTAGATATAGATATATATCAGAGTCCTGAAAAAACTAAATTTCTGGACTGTGCCATAGAGAGATAAGCAGAGGTACAGGAAAGGGGAAAGAAACGTTATATCCAACATTAGAATAGTGCTTTCTCCACATCTGTTACACGTGGTCATTTCTAAAGTAAACATAGATAATTTCAGATGTGAAGGCCAATGCCACAAAGATTAATACACTGCTCAAATTATTTAAGATGTTACCATGCTTTTTGGTTCATGAGGATCTTCATAGTATCTTCATTCAATGTAAGTGGAGAAATAAGAATCACAGAGTGCATCTCCATTCACTTCAGGCTGTCCATGATTTGTATTCTTTAAGTTTTAGCAGGGACGGTCATATAAATTTTATGTCCTTTTGGCTTCTTGTTCCCTAAATGTGTTGCTAGTAGTAAACCAAGACAATTTCAGGTCTGTCAGCCATGTGGAGAAACCCTGATTTCTATGTTAAATTAGAATTTTAAAGCTTCGCATGCTAATGATGATATACTGCAAAAATTGAATACTTAATATTCCAAAATATATTAATGCCTCTTGCTCAAATTCTGCTCACCATAAATTTTCCTTCTTCCTCTTGGTTGATGATATACCATTGTATTTGCAACTGGATTACTGTCTCAAAAACACTTTTCTCATTAGTGAACTGTATTGCTCTTGGGAGAAAAATAAAGTAGCCTTTCTGTTGCTTTTAGGAGGAAGAAAGGTATCCCTTCTAAATGATCAATAAATGACTGACAAACCACAAATAATGCCATGCAACAAAACTCTTGCACTAGTTTCACCCTGGTGTAATCGCTCTGACATCAATTGAATCATTTCTGTTGTACATCACCTGAGATCAGAATAAAATTTAGAAATCAGTTATAGGACGCTCAGGGCTTAACATTTCTGAAGAATCCTGGATACCATAAAAATTATTCTCATTAAGGTATCTTATAGAGCTAAACTTGGGGACTGTTTAGATTTGTTACATAGCTTACCTTTTCCATTGCTGTATGTTTAATGACTATTAGGCTGGAAAAAATTGGATGAAAATATGTACAATATAAATCCTCCCAAATACCTCAGTAGCAGGGAGCCCATAGGGTATGGGAATGGATTTCTGTCAGCCTGCACCTCAACCATCATGGAGCGGCACCAGAGTTGCTCTATAGCAGGGGCAGGCAACCTATGGCATGCGTGCCAAAGGCAGCATGCGAGCTGATTTTCAGTGGCACTCACACTGCCCAGGTCCTAGCCACTGGTCCAGGGGGGCTCTGCATTTTAATTTAATTTTAAATGAAGCGTTTTAAACATTTTAAAAACCTTATTTACTTTACAAACAACAATAGTTTAGTTATTTATTATAGACTTATAGAAAGAGACCTTCTAAAAAAGTTAAAATGTATTAACGGGCACGCGAAACCTTAAATTAGAGTGAATAAATGAAGACTTGGCACACCACTTCTGAAAGGTTGCCGACCCCTGCTCTATAGCCACTACTATATCTTCCTAGTCTACAGTCCAGTACATAGTTCAGGTACTACCATTGTGCAGAGGGAAATGGCCAATAAATTTGGCAGCCCTGATTTCAGTTGAGTGCTTACTGTGTATTGTTATATTGTGTAGATGTTTAATGTGTAATATTTAAATATTTTTATTCTGGTTTTGTCTTCAACTCTCTTGGCCACAGATCTTTCCTTCCAGAGCAAAGTGTAGAACACACTTCAGGTTAGCTTTTCCACAACAAGGGAAAAAGATAGACGGGATAAATAAAGAGGTGGCTCACTAGATCATCTTACTAACGGAAATTCATACATGATCATCTTGGCGCTGAGATATGGTGATAGATGTGGTATGAATACTTAGATCATTTACTTTGATTTGTTTGAAACTTAATAGGGGTGGGTTTTTTTAACAATATTATTGTATTTCAATTTGTGTTTATTTCATTATATAGAAACCAGAACCCTGCAAGGGCATAGGGTTAACATGCTATATAAATGCAACGATTACAGGAAAACCCCAAAGATAAGTGAGAACAGCGAGGAAAATGATCAAACTGACCACTTTTCTAATGAGAAACTTGGAAACAAAAGCATGTGTGCGCGCGTGCTCAAGTCTGTTAAGTTGTTATAATTGTAAAGAGGAAAGATAATATAGACTGTCATCTGCATCTGTGATTCCTGTGAGCTTGTGGGGTGGTTGTTGTCTTCTATTGCCCCAAGATGGATGGCAGATGTTTGGGGTTAGTAAGGTTTGCATAAGGGAGAGAAAAGTGCTGTATAAACTGTTAGCTACAAAGCAGCATAGGGATACATCAAATGCATCTAATATTTCACTTAGAACTTGCCTCCGAAGTTTACTTTGTCATCAATTCAGATATTTGCTTTTGGGCTAAATTTTGTTTGTATGAAATTAATCTCTCAAATTAATAAACATCTGCTCCTTCCTTTGTATTTTGTTCAGTAGAGCAAAACTGACATTTTAATGGAGGTTTCATCAGACAGGAGAATTGATTATTCAAAATGTTTCAGAATACAATCCACTTTTTCCTCATCTGTACAAAACAATCGTAATTTAATGGATCTGTTTAAAGCAGACACACTTGGTCTCAGTTTACAAATGAAATGCACTAAATTGTTTGGGTTTTGTGTATTTTAGCGACTACAAATCCTGACATTCACTGAAGTCAACAGGAAAGCTCCCTGCCAGAATTTTTTCCTGACTCTGTGCTTTATGCCTGCAGCTAAGATCTGGAATGTTCAGGCAGATGCTCTCTAGGTTTGTTGGACTGGTGAAAAGGGTGTTCTGAAGAGACTTTGCTCCCTTCTTCCTTCCTGATTAGAGCAACAGAGTTAAAAAATGATTATCTTTATTGCATGTTGCAAGGCATATCTATTTTCTGAAGATGTAGTTTGAATAGTGGATGAGATTTTTTTTTTTCCCCTATGGAAGATAGAGGTGGAGGAGAGATTCCTTATTGTTAATTGATGTTAGTTCAGTGTACAGTATGTGATTTTATAGTTCTTGTACCTGGGCCTAGAAACCAATATATAGTACTCACACTTTATAAACCAAAATATGCTGTCTCTTGTATGGTTAAAAATAAATAACAAAAAATTATCAAGAGCCTTTCCAGCCAAAGAGGACCTTTTTCCCTCAAAGCAGAATGTGAATTGTAAACATTTCAAAGTCAAAGGTTGTAACTGTTATCCTGGCTTGATTCTTGAATAAAGTGTTAAAACTCCAACTGTTTACTGATTTGCTTGTCACTTTTCATGCATGGGTAGCCATGTGAATCAGGTGACCTTGATCTAGAGCCAACAGTAAACTGAAAATGGTGCCAGGAGATAGTATGACCAGTGAATGATTCAACAGGATACAGCAGTATTGTTTTGGGATAATAGCTACTATCTGTTACCTTCTATTTATCAAAGAGCTACTGCTGCCTCCTAGGAAACTCTTGAACTTGCTTTTCTTAGTCCATCCTACTTGTGACTTTCTGTATTTCTCTGTACTGTTCCTCACGCAAGTTGTGCCTGGACTTGCTCAACATGCAAGTGTATAGGTGAGAATGAGACATTAAAGAGAAATTTAATGTCTACTAATTTGAGGTATCCTAGAAAACACCTATGTGGAGATAGCCTATAGCATAGTATCAAAACTGTTTTTGTTTGGATTTCTTTGCTATTACTAAAGCAGGTGCATAAAAACAATACGGTTAGTTTAGAAAGTCATCTGTTTGTTCCTCTACACCGACATTACAACCCGTTGCTACAGCACTTATGCCAACCAGCACTGGATTTGAGAGCAAACAGCAGTAGGATGACCAGATAACAAATGTGAAAAATCGGGATGGGGTGGGGGGGTAATAGGAGCCTATATAAGAAAAAGCCCCAAATATTGGGACTGTCCCTATAACATCGGGCCATCTGGTTACCCTAAACAGCAGAAACAGATGACCGGCACTGGTGCAAAACTGACCACTTTTGTACATTTCAGTGTTAGGCGATAACAACTCTGTTTCCGTGGCTGGCTTACAATGGAGAGACTCTCTAAGAGATTTGAGGGGACGGAGAAAAAACAAGAATGCAACTAAGAACTGAGTGAGCCACAGGCTCTTAATCAGCACTCCATGCTGACCTCGGTGGCGGCTGGAGAAGCTAAAGGCCGAGCGCACCCATTTGCGCACATAGAGGAGAAGCCGGGGGAGCTGATGGCCTGGCACAAAGGTGGATACCGCCGCCGGCTGTGGCCGCCCGGCAGGTTCCCTGAGCGCCGAGCCGCTAGCCGGGATCCCCCTGGGGCGGCGCGGAGTGTTTTGGACCAGGGTGAGCCCAGGGGCCGGCTCCAGTTCCCTGGCTGGGCAGGTCGCGAGCTGCACAGGGCTGCCTGGCTCGCGTGCCCGAGGCCCGCCTCGCCCCCGCCCCGGGCCGGCTGCTGCGCTGGGGGCCTTGCCCGCCCCCCGCCGCGTACTGGCGTCATGTGGGCTCCCCGCGTGTCACGTGACTCGCTCGCAGCTGGCTCGGTCCCGGGGAGCTGCTGCTGCCCTGGAGCGCTGCGGTGCCCGGCTCCCCCCGCTGGCCCGGCCCGCGCGCGCCATGGAGCTTTACATCCCGTCCTTCCGCTACGAGGAGAGCGAGCTGGAGCGAGGGTACACGGTGAGGGGCCGAGCGGGGGCCCGGGGCCGCGGGTTCGGCAGCGTGGTGGGGCGGGCTGCGTGCGGCTGGTGCCCAGCACCGTCACCCCATGGCTCTCCCTTAGGTTCCGGGGCCCCATCCCCACCGGTGGCGGGTCTCTGCCTCCCCGTCCGGCCTGGGCACCCCCGCACGGGACCCTGGGCTATTGGAGGACAGCTGGCTGGCATCGCCGGGGGGGCGTTAAGAGCCAGTGCATGGCTGGCACCCACTGGGAGGCCCCTGGCTAGGCAGCTCGCAGCTGTCCTTTCCACATGCTGGCTCTTTTCTTAGATGCATAGGACCGGCCCCTTGGAGTGAGGCAGGGCACGGCACAGCACCCTGGTGCCATTTGACATCCATGTGCGGGCTGGCTGCTCAGGTCGGTGGCTTGCTGAGACCTGCTGGGTAAGAGGAGATGGAGCATGGTAGGCTGGGGAGCCTGTCTTATGCACAACCCTACCAGCAATGCAGACAGCTGCAATCTGCTCTGTTTTATTGTAACTGTTATTTATTCATTAACTGTATTACAGTAGCGCCTATGAGCACTAAGTGGGGACCAAGACCCCGATGTGCTAGGCGTTGTACAAACACAGAACAAAAAGATGGTCCCTGCCCTAAATAGCTTACAATCTAAGTATAAGAAAAGTGACAACAGATGGCTCCGGACAGATGAGGGAGTACAAAGAAACAGTGCGGCAGTATTGGACAACACGATAAGCTATGGTCCATCAATGGCTAATTAGCCAGAATGGGCAGGAATGGTGTCCCTAGCCTCTGTTTGCCAGAAGCTGGGAATGAGCAACAGGGGATGGATCACTTGATAATTACCTGTTTTGTTCATTCTCTTTGGGGCACCTGGCATTCAGGGCCGGCTCCAGGCACCAGCTTGGCAAGCTGGTGCTTGGGGCGGCCACTCCGGACAGGGGCAGCAGGTCCAGCTATTCGGCGGCAGTTCGGCGGATGGTCCCTCACTCCCGCTAGGAGCGAAGGACCTTCTGCCGAATTGCCGCCACAGATTGCGATCACGGCTTTTTTTTTTTTTTTGTGTGTGGCTGCTTGGGGCGGCCAAATCCCTGGAGCCGGCCCTGCTGGCATTGGCCACTGTCGGAAGACAGGATAATGGGCTAGATGGACCTTTGGTCTGACCTAGTACGGCCATTCTTATGTATGATCTCAGCACACCAGAGGCCCAACCACTCTCAAGTTTTTTGTAGGCATTGTGGAAAAGAAACATTTAATAAGGGATTTGAAAGAGAATAATGAGGTTGCTTTGTGGATGTTTATGGGGACCTCCTCCCAAGCATACGGGGCAAGATGGAAGAGCACAAAAGTGCTTGTTTGAAAATTTAACAAGTGGCCGATGGAGGCTCGCATCATCATCACCACCATGATTATTATGCCAATTAGTTGCAGCTCTTGGACTCCGAATGATTTATTTCCCAATAATGCCACCTCATTTTGCAACATTTAGACTTCCATTGTCTGTAACAAGATTACAGTTGATTTTCTCACTTTTGTCAGAGAATCTATATTCTCATCTTCCTTGGGCCTGCTAAATGTCATGTATTTTGTGTGTTGGTGACACATGCTGTAGACTTCTCTCATTCCCACGCAACTGGTAAAATAGAGATAGATGCCTCCAAGTAGTACTCTGTAGTTTAGGGGTAAGCACCTTAAGCTACAAACCAAGCTACTTTGGGTTCAACTCCCAGCAGTTTTGCTCACTGTTCTTAGTATTTCTGTGCACCTCACACCTATTATTAATGAAGGTCTCATACACCTACCTTAGGGGTGGCAAGCATCTTTGCTCATTTTACAGCTAAGGTAACTGAAGGATTGCTGGAAGCATAGCTGGGGGGAAATAAGTCTCATCTATTTTCAACACTGGCTTTCAGATGAAGTGGGCCAAATTATATGCTTAACTAACTCATACCAACACACTATGAATTTTTGTCCCTCTATGGCTAGATCATATACAGAGGTTTGAGTCCACTAATACTTGCATGATAATTGGTATAGTACCAGATCACATGATGGAAGTTCATGCTTTTAGATCCAGAGATCCCAGGTTCAGTCCCTACAGGTGACCCAGATAGGAGTGTTGTTACACTTTGCTATGCTGTCTCTAACCACTACAACGTACTCTGCTCTTAGAACCAGGAATAGAACCAATGAATCCTGGGACCCATCATTCTGGTGCTAATTAACAAAAATGGTTGGGTAACCCAGTGATCGATCAAATGTGTGTTGTTTCCCCCTCTCTGGGCTGCTTATTGAGGATAACACACTTTCTATAGATGAAGTCATAGAGTTTTGTGTTGTGAATTCAGCTCTGGCTGATTAGCCTCATAGTAGCTTTATATAATTGTTGAAATGATTTTATATTGCAAAACATTTAGAGATTAATTTGGGCATTATGTTAGTATTTGTTTTTTTGTTGTAGTTAGATACCGATCCAGGTGATGCTCAATCTGCCAGGAGGCTATGTCTTTCCTCTGGGATTTGCCTGCATGATGATGATGATTATTATGGCTGCAGGTTTGTCATGGTGGGAAAATGTCACAGCATGATTTTCCTGTTTGTCCCTGACTCATCCCGCAGCAGAGGTTCCTGCAGCTCCTGTCCCATAGATCTGGATGCAGTGTTGTGCCCCAACCTAGTGCATGGAATAGCCGTGCCACTGGCTTGGCTCACCTGCCCTTCTGTCATGACAGGAGGGTGGGGGGGAATCAAACCCGAGTGGCGCTGTGACCCTGTGTGCTAGGTCACAATGCCCAAAGTGGGACACTGGACCCGACCCCAGCCCAACCCCATGGGACAGGAGCTGCAGGAGCCACTGCTGCCAGGAGTGAGTGTGGGATGGGCTCTCTCCCAAGCCCTTCCTCACCAGATCGGCCTTCAGGTTGTTGTGCTGGGGCAGAGGGTACTGCTAAGTGTGGTCAGTGCCCCCTCAGTGAGGCGAGGGGAAGGCATTTTCTATCAAAAATCGCAAACTATTATAGTAATTTAGTAAGCTGTGACTGTTCCATGGCTTTTGATTTAAAAAAAAAATGTGGCAAATCTGCAGCCCTAATGATGATATATTTTGAGTATATTGTGTTTTGGTTTATGGGATCTGTCCTTTCAGCAACAACATGAGAGAGTCTTCTTCAAACAAATCCTATAATATCTGAGAGCAGTGTGCAGAGATGTTGCTTGCATATGCAGAGACTGGAAGACCCTATCTTGTGTAAGCTCCAAAAAAGTCAGAACTTAATATAATAAACTTATCTTTCTAGAAAACAAACCTCACTCTTGAAAGTATAAAATTAGCACATACTAAGGCACTGGCTGCCCGAGGACATAGGCAATGAACTTCATTGCATTTTGCCTGTCACTCACCAGTAGGAATCCAGCCCAATGCAATGGGGATTAAAAAGTTTTTCCCATCTAATGGGAAAAGTTGGTGGCCCCTTTATTATCTTTTTGATTCACCTCCAAAAATCACCAGACTTTGCACTAACTGGTGGACTTATTAGAGAGGCCATGAACTTCAGAGGCCATGGAGACAAAACTACCCCTGTTACCTCTAGGTAAAGTTCTTTCTATTCCCCCCCCCACCCCCCCAACCCACACAAGGTGAGGCATACTGCCAGGTGTAGGTGTGTGTGTGTGTGTGTGTGTGTGTAAAAAGCTTGCCCTGATGCTGCTTTGGAGATAAACAGAAGGCTTCATTTTCTAATGTTGCATGAGCACTAAAGCCAGAATTTGTTGTTGTATACAAATTATTTACATATTTACAACTTTGCAAACTAGCTTATTAAATAATTTGTGTAAATGCCACACATGGAGCTGCACAAAACTTTGCAGCTATGCTTCCTACTTATTCTGTTTCTTCAGTGTTGTTTCATTCACCTGAAAGCAGATGGATGTGAGGAGAAATATTAATTATTTTGGCCTTTAAGTTCATGTCTTGACTCCTGCAGCCCTACCAAGACTCTTAGATTGGGAGGAAGACTCCCTCCTTTTTGGAATAATTTTAAGACAGTTAATTTTGGACAATGAACATTCTTAAATAAATTTAGACTTCAGCAAAAAGTACTAGACTGTTACAGTTGCAAAAGAAAAGAAAACAGAAGTCCACAACAACACATGTTTCAAAGCCAGGAAATTATAACTTGGTATTTTAAGGTCCCAGGTTCAAATTCCTTCTGACAACAAAGTTGTTTCTGTATGCTCAATCATTGTTTGTTAAATTTTGGGTGGTTCATTCCAGCCCCAGGGAGCAATTGCTCTGAGAGGGAGGGGCGAACTGCCTCATTGATCTCAATGCGATGGTAACTTCAGGACTTACCCCCTTCCCCTCCCCTCCCCCCCACCCCCCCCAGAACAGTATGCCAAAACCATTACATTGGAGGTCTCCATGTGTGGCAGGAGGAGAAGAGTGCAGCAGGCCTTGCCCACCCACCCAAGCAGGTACCCCAGCAGGCAGAATGTAAGTACTGGCCTGCCTCACCCCAATTCTCCATGGGAAAGAGGGAATCCCAGCTGCTATCCCTGATGCTCCCAAGGGAAGAGAAGTCCCTATTGCTACACCTAGGAGGGAGGGGAAAGTTTAACCAAAATATAGTGTTGGGATATGTAGTGCGCTTAGGGATCCAGGTTACCTTGATTTGGCCCTAGTTTTTGAGCGCTCAGTTGAAAATCAGGCTCTGTTTCAGTAGCAATGGTATAAGAATCCTTAAGAATTTGCATAAACTTTTACCAATTTAGAAGCATTTTTACCAAAGGATAGAATTTATTACTTCTTTGTACAAAGTTCAGTTTGAGAGCATCTGACATCTGTGACCTGGCATCTGACATCTGTGTCTCTTTCCCCATGAGGAATAAAAATAATTCTCTACCGCACTGAGGTGTTCTGAGGCTTAATACAACCTGTAAAACACGTTGGAATTCTTGGATGGGAGATGCTATATAAGCAAGTACAAAGTAGTAGTAATATAATCTACACTTCTGTTTGTAATAAATTATTGGGTTTCCCGTCACATTTCCTCACCTCCTGGCTAACTGTTCACAAAGTGCTCAACTGGTTCTTGCTCTGTTGTAGTTGGCAACACAGTGCTGTATCCATTCGCACCAGTCCATTAGGTTCCTCAGAGATCCAACCAGATGCTTAGACACAGAAATCATTTTGATCGCTGGTGTAAAAAAAAAAAAAAATCTGTAAGAGAAAACAAAGTTAAATCTAGCCTCATTGGTGGGACATGTGAACCAAGAATTGTGCGGTGTGTGTCTGTTTGCCTTATGTATTTGTGCGATGGACCCAATCCTTTATCCATGGTTCACCAAAGAGTGGTCCAGAATGGAAGAATCTCGCTAAAGCTTCACAGTATGAGAGAGTCTCCTGCTGATATGACCACATGAGCCTGGTATATAGTGATGTATAGCTGGGAGCTTCAGGAATAGGGGCCAATGGCTAAGTAATGTCACTGTGACAATGGGGAGTGGCAGCATTGTCTGGAAACCTTCTAGCTTAGTAGACAGTGATGGATATCATGGCTACAAGATGCAACAGAAAGCGCTTTTCTTTAATAGACAGAAGAATGGATCCTGAAGAGGACGGATGTCCCATAGGAAACAATTTCACTTTCTGTAATGACAGGTGATAATCAGTTACTATAGATGTTTCTTTAAAAGTCAAGCGACATGACTAGGATCATTGATCCAGGAAGCCACAGTTTGCTGAACTGCTGAATATAAAAGTGTCAGTGGCCAAGTCATGTCTACTTCCATTCTGTTGGGTCTCATTGCCAAAAAAAAAAAGGAAAATGCAATTTTAGATAGCCTTAACAAAGGCATAACATGCAAATCACGGGAAGTGATAGTACCGTTCTACTCAGCGCTGGTTGGCCTCAGCTGGAGTACTGTGTCTAGTTTTGGCCACCAATGTATAGAAAAGATGTAGAGAGACTGGAAAGGATCCAGAAGTGAGTGACAAAGATGATCAGAGGGATGGAATGCTACCCATATTAGCAAAGGCTGAAGGAACTGGTATGTTGAATTTGGAAAAGAGGAGATGCGGGGAGGGGAGGATGGGTAGACACGACAGCAGTCTTCAAATACTTGAAAGGCTGTCATAAAAAGATGGAGAAAGGTGTTTTCTCTCTCCATGAAGGGCAGTACAAGAGGCAGTAGGTTCAAACTACAGCATAGTAGATTTAGGTTAAATCTCAGGGGGGGAAATGTAACTGTAAGAACAGTAGGACAATAGAACAGACTGTCTAGGGAGATTGTGGAAACTCCTTCACTGGAGGTTTTCAAAAGGAGACTGGATAGGCATCTATGTTGGATGGTTTAGACACAACAATTCCTGCATTTTGGCAAGGGGCTAAACCTTGTAGTCCCATCTAACTCTATGGTTCTGTGATTCTGTTACATGAGAATTAAGAGTCACATTGAATCTGTAGGTTATAAGAGAGGCCAATATGAAATTTGGGATACAGAGTGGGATGAAGTATCAGAGGGGTAGCCGTGTTAGTCTGAATCTGTAAAAAGCAACAGAGGGTCCTGTGGCACCTTTAAGACTAACAGAAGTATTGGGAACATAAGCTTTCGTGGGTAAGAACCTCACTTCTTCAGATTCAAGTAATGGAAATCTCCAGAGGCAGGTATAAATCAGTATGGAGATAACAAGGTTAGTTCAATCAGGGATGGTGAGGTGCTCTGCTAGCAGTTGAGGTGTGAACACCAAGGGAGGAGAAACTCCTTCTGTAGTTGTATAGCTATTCACAGTCTTTGTTTAATCCTGATCTGATGGTGTCAAATTTGCAAATGAACTGGAGCTCAGCAGTTTCTCTTTGGAGTCTGGTCCTGAAGTGTTTTTTGCTGTAAGATGGCTACCTTTACATCTGCTATTGTGTGGCCAGGGAGGTTGAAGTGTTCTCTTACAGGTTTTTGTATGTTGCCATTCCTGATATCTGACTTGTGTCCATTTATCCTCTTGCGTAGTGACTGTCCAGTTTGGCCACTGTACATAGCAGAGGGGCGTTGCTGGCACATGATGGCATATATAACATTGGTGGACATGCAGGTGAATGAGCCGGTGATGATGTAACTGATCTGGTTAGGTCCTGTGATGGTGTTGCTGGTGTAGATATGTGGGCAGAGTTGGCATCGAGGTGTGTTGCATGGGTTGGTTCCTGAGTTAGAGTTGTTACGGTGCGGTGCGTGGTTGCTGGTGAGAATATGCTTAAGGTTGGCGGGTTGTCTGTGGGCGAGGACTGGCCTGCCTCCCAAGGTCTGTGAAAGTGAGGGATCATTGTCCAGGATGGGTTGTAGATCACTGATGATGCGTTGGAGAGGTTTAAGCTGAGGACTGTAGGTGATGGCCAGTGGAGTTCTGTTGGTTTCTTTTTTGGGCCTGTCTTGTAGCAGGAGGCTTCTGGGTACACGTCTGGCTCTGTTGATTTGTTTCTCTATTTCCTTGTGTGGGTATCATAGTTTTGAGAATGCTTGGTGAAGATCTTGTAGGTGTTGGTCTCTGTCTGAGGGGTTGGAGCAGATGCGGTTGTACCTCAGCGCTTGGCTGTAGACGATGGATCGTGTGGTGTGTCCGGGGTGGAAGCTGGAGGCATGAAGGTATGCGTAGCGGTCGGTGGGTTTTTGGTATAGGGTGGTGTTAACGTGGCCATCGCTTATTTATACGGTGGTGTCTAGGAAGTGGACCTCCTGTGTAGATTGGTCCAGGCTGAGGTTGATGGTGGGGTGGAAGCTGTTGAAATCATGGTGGATTTCTTCCAGGGTCTCCTTCCCATGGGTCCAGATGATGAAGGTGTCATCAATGTAGCGTAGGTAGCGAAGGGGTGTGAGTGGACGAGAGCTGAGGAAGCGTTGTTCCAGGTCAGCCATAAAAATGTTGGCATATTGTGGGGCCATGTGGGTGCCCACAGCGGTGCCTCTGATCTGGAGGTATATATTGTCACCAAATTTGAAATAATTGTGCGTGAGGATAAAGTCACAGAGCTCAGCAACAAGCTGTGCAGTCACTACGCAAGAGGATAAATGGACACAAGTCAGATATCAGGAATGGCAACATATAAAAACCTGTAGGAGAACACTTCAACCTCCCTGGCCACACAATAGCAGATGTTCTTACCCACGAAAGCTTATGCTCCCAATACTTCTGTTAGTCTTAAAGGTGCCACAGGACCCTCTGTTGCTGTGTTAGTCTGGATCTGTAAAAGCAGCAAAGAGTCCTGTGGCACCTTATAGACTAACAGACATATTGGAGCATGAGCTTTCGTGGTTTAATACCCACTTCGTCGGATGCATGTAGTGGAAATTTCCAGATGCAGGTATAAATATGTAAGCAAGGGTGAGTCAGGCTAGAGATAACGAAGTTAGTTCAATCAGGGAGGATGAGGCCCTCTTCTAGCAGTTGAGGTGTCAGAGTGGGATGGAGATGCTGGAATTTGGGGTGAAATGGCTTTTTACCAATTACAAGATACCTGAATATGCTGAGTTGAAAAAGTTATGGCAGAGTTAGGCGTTGATGAGGCTGAAGCAGGCTGAAAATGAGAAATGGGCTAAAATAGTGAAGTGGGATAGAGATTTGGATATCACAACCAAGGTTAAGTTTGGAAAGGGGGATTGGATACATATAATAAGGGATAGAAGCCTAGATTATGTCAAAATTAATATTTCCCTTGCTATGCTATCAGCTGATGCTGCAGCTGATCTGGATGTACTGTGTGTATTAGTGTGAAAGAGAACAAGGTGCTGGAAGTTCTACTTCTATTTTATTCCTGTTGTGTTGTCAGTCTTAAGTACCTTCCTGTGTTAATTTTTTTCATTAAAAATCTAAGATACAAAACATAATGGTGAAATCTCTTGTTCTAGGACTACTCGTTACCAGACTCTCCCCCTTCCCTGTAAACAATCACTTTTGGTTTGGTAGGAGCCTGAGTAAAAGATAAGGATGCTCATAACTCCAGTGAACTGTGTCAGGCAGTTGAGAGAGATGTGATCAATAGTGTCACCTTCAACATCAGGGTGAAGGAGAAGAAGACTATAGTGTGGATCAGACAAAAGGAAAACCAGTGTGAGTACCTTGAAGTTAATGTGGCATGGAAGGCAGACCGAACCTTTTTGAGGAGGTTCTGTGGAGAAAGGGCAGTTTTCTAGCTGTTGTGAGGAAGCTAGATTGAGAAAAGGATTTTTGAGAAATGCAGTGGTGGTGACAGTCCTGATGGCATCAAACAATATGCTAGTGAACAGTGATATTGGTTGATCACTGGTGTGAAGTGAGAGGAAGAAGGGAGCATAAGACCCACCCTCTGGCAGCTCCATATGGCTCACAATATAGAGCACACAGCAAACTGCACTCTTTCCCCTCCCTCCCAATTCCCCCCCTTTGAGAGGGAAGGTTGTCTTTTGGCATTTGCAGAGAATAACCCCAATCTCTCTTTTCTTAATCCCTCCACAGTTTATTCTCATTGGTTGGGAAGGAGAGGGGTGGGAAGAGCTCTTGACTTTAGCTGTGTGAGCTCTGTTTCCTTCCTTGAGGGTTGCTCTCTGTCTGCCTGGCCAGCAGCTACTGCTCAGTGTTTCCATCTCCTTCCTTTGCTACTATTCTCTGAATCTGTCAGCAATAGAAGGAAGACTTAGGGCTGGTCTACACTGGGGGTGGGGGATCAATCCAAGATACGCAACTTCAGCTACACGAAGTATCTTGGATCGAATTACCTGGGGTCCAGACGGTGTGGGATCGATGGCCACAGCTCCCCCGTCGACTGCGCTACCGCTGCTCATTCTGGTGGAGTTCTGGAGTCGACGGTGAGCGCTTTCGGGGATCGATATATCACGTCTTAACGAGACGCGATATATCGATCCCGGATAAATCGATTGCTACCCGCCGATACGGCGGGTAGTGAAGACGTACCCTAAGACAATGATCTGTGTGGTGCCAGTTGGCTACGGAGGCATAAAGTAACCTTGGAGGGCAGGGACAAAACTAAATCACCACAGAAGCCAAAAACTCCCTCTCCTTTTCACTCTTTCCCAGTCTGAGAGAGGAAACTGAGAAGAGAGGGATGAAGAACTTGCAGGAATGATGATGAAAAGCTTGAAAGTAAGGAGATTGGGAAAGGAAAATGAAGGCAGAGCCTAAAATACAGCACCTATAATTTTAGAATCCCCTCACCTCTGTCAACAAGAATACTGGGAGAATCCATCCCCCATTCCAACTCCACAAACTAAAATTTAGCTCTTGAAACATATGACCTGTTCTGTCTGATGTATCCTTTAAAACAATTCTCCAAAAAATTATGATTAAGCAATGGCTTTGATGTGTCCCAATTTTGTCAGGGGACTCTTTCCATAATACTTCAGTGAATTGAAAGTACACCCCAGATGGTGAAAAAAATTATGGAAAATGTCTGTGTTCTTCATTTAATACTAGGGGACAATTAGACCTCATTGTCAGTTTGAATTGATGACTGTAGCTTCCAAACTATTGAGCCTGTGCTAATAAATGCAACAGTTGTTCATAATTTGGCAGTGAATGACCTTTAAATGTAGATGTTTACTGAGGATATCCTTAGGGAACAATTTAACTTCAAAATGACACCCATGAGTACTTGTTATCATTTAAATATGCTTCCTTTGTCAATAACAGAATAACAAATACTAGTTAGATTTCTAATGTTGATTCAGATACTGGGAAACCTGCTGAATAAATTAGTGCACATTTGATCTATATTGACCAAAAAATGTTACATTGGTATGTTGCAGGTCAAGATGACATCCATTTAAATATGTTGTAGAGCAGAGAGGTCATGTTTGACTGACATATATGTTTACAGTGTTTTTAATTAACTTTTTTTTTAACACTATTCCCCAAATTCCTTTTAAGTAACAGATTTTGTGGAAACAAGGTGGATGTGAACATATAATGTCTTCAAATATTGTGATGGTTATAAAAGAAGTCCGTAGCCTTTATCTTGCCTATAAAATTATTGATGAGTTAATTATGGTGAGCTTTACTCTAACATTTTTGGAAGTGTGGAACTACTATAGTGAACTGTATGCTTTAGATTGTGTATCTGTGCTCTTACTCCTTCCTTTAAAAGACTGAATGAGAGTCAAAGAAGTGAAGACCTGAATATTCCTCTGCATGAAGACTGACTATAGAGAAGCCAAGATAGCAAATACTTGCTTACATGATTGTATCCTCTGTGGGGTTTTTTTTTTCCCAAACGTGGAAGGCTTCAGTGGTTTTATAAGCATAGGTGATTTCTGTGGGAGTGATTATACTAATTAGTTTATGTAAAAGTAGCATTCTAACACTTCTGTTAAGCCTCTGAGCTGTGTGAACAAGATATTGCCATAAGCCTGAGCAGACTGAGTCTGACTTGAGTGTTCATTAAATTCCTAAGTTCTGGGACTTCTCCTCCACCAGCCTATGTTCTGAGAGCTCCCTAAATATGACATACTGTTACAAGTTATAGTGAATCAGCAATGGAGACGTTACTTGCTCCAATTCCACTGGATTTTCAAGAAAGTGACACAGAAATATGGAGTCCATCTTAAACAACAGTTGGACATTTTTTCTCATAGTCACAGATGCATAGAGTACAATTTCTCCATCTGGCAGTCCCAGCAGCACTGTAGGTAGATTATATTCGGGAAGAGGAAGAAGATAAACAGGATTTGGCACATCAATGTCAAAGTAATGTAACGCCAGAAAAATACTACTTACGAAACACAATTGTTTAATTTCTAAAGACAATATGAATCAGTTGATCTCTATATAGCTGACTTAGAGACAGTTGATACCAAAGATGACTATAACTGAAAGAGTTTATAGAAAATGTGTGTGTGTATCTGTGTGTATTTATACAAAAATCATATTTTCTCTCTTTCCTCCTCTCTTTTTTTACTTTGGGTTTTTGGCAGCAGTTTTAGTATAGCTAGTTATACTCTTTCTTCTGCATAGCCAGTTTTCCCTCATGTTTGTTCATGGATTTTGAGGCTAAAAGGGGTCATTATGATCAGCTAGTCTGCTAAAGATAGAATAGATAACATTTTAATTTGGGCAAGGGTCTTTAAAGAACACCATGGAAAATTTGCAAAGACACCTATCACTGAACATGGGAAAATGAAAGCAAAAACAATACAAAATCTGTTCGAAAATATTATCTATGTATACATAGCAATCAGTTAAAGAATAAGAGAGATTTTTTTCTGACCTGGGATGAGTGCTCATATAATAGACATTAGCTCATTGGGATATCTGTAATCACTTGTGAAATGCACAAACAAAAGAGCTGATGTAATGCCATGAAATTGTAGTGAAAAAGCTAGGAGGGTGTCCTATTTCAATTTGTTTAAGAAACCACTGTGAATTGATTACTACTGTGAGTTCTTGGAGATTTCAGAACAGGTATACACAAGCAGCAGACTATGACTAACTGTATCAAGTGGGATGCTGGAACAATTTTTATAGTGAGGGTGCTGAGAGCCATTGAACCAAATTGTAAACCCTGTATATAATGGAAACCACTTCAAGCCAGGGGATGAGGCAGCACCCCTAGTTCCAGCATCTATGCAAAGTCATAGTTTGGCCCTGAATTCCAGATGTTCTGACAATGGATCACAATTGTTAATTGTAGAACCTTAGGAATATTCTTCAAAAATAGCCAGTTGCTATTTTGGAGAAAAAATTATATGCTCTGAGAATTAAACAATAGAGCTATTCAACGTGCATGACAGTAAAAATACATAAATCCATGTTGTAACGTAATGTTGACCTGGTAAAAGTACTGTTGGCATAGTGCCATCAATAAAACTATTTTGGCAGAATGTGTTCAGACTGAGATACTTGTGCCAGCACATTGTGCCCACACAGCATCAAGTAGAAATACAAGAGTAAAATGACTGGCTTCTCCACACAGATGCTAGTAAACAGCCAATTAAGGACTTTACTTCCCAGAAAGAACTGAGAAAATACCAGTCGTAGGCCTTCAGGAGTGGCCAAGCATCCTTTTTCCAGTTCCCGGAGAGATTCTGATTTCAGAAAAGGAAAACAAAAACAACAAGAGAGAGATCTGTGAAAGACCAGGAGTAAAGCCAGTAAGGTGAAATGCATCTGATCACATTTCATAAAAGCAATTCTTCCATTGACCTAGCTACTGCCTCTTGCGGAGTTGGATTACCTGCGCCAATGGCAGAACCCATCTCATAGGCTTAGGTAGTGTCTACACCGAAGTGCTACAGTGGCACAGCTGTGCTGCTGTAATGATTTAAGAGTAAACATACCCTTACAAATGCAACCAAAAGAGAAACAAATGATCCATTTATTTAAAATTATGACTGACATAAAAAACACTGTCCTGCTTGCCAGTTAAGCTTATTAGTCCTAAGAACAGATGAGCTTTGAGCTTTTTGTAGTAGTCTGCACTGAAGCCCCATTGCTGGTGGAATGAGCACTCCCCCTCCTATTTCAATCAACTTTAATCACTCGAAACTTATAAATGGAAAAGATTTTCAGTGCCATAGTCATCACTAGTCTGCTTTGGAGTAGGTACTGAATGAGAAGTGACACCAGAACTCTGTCATACACACTGTATGTTTTTAAATATTATTTATTTGTATAACAGTACTGCCTACAGGTCCCACTTAAGACAGGGGCTTCTAGATGAGAATCATGTAAGTCTCCATTTCCTTGGCATAGGAGTTCTAAAGATCAGTCTTAAAATATGATCATCTTTTGCTGGGGTTGATACTTGTCTCCCTCACCATGCATGTTGTGAAGATTAGTTAATGTTCGTAAAGATCAATGTTCGTAAATATCACTTCCCACGTGGTAGCTAGTGCTATATCAGGAGACTGACCTAACATGCTTTGCTTTGATTTATTGTAGAGGTGAAGATGGTATGGAACTTGACTGTAGATGATTTTTTTTTTCTCCCATCAAAGTAGAATGAAAATTATAGTGTAAAAATTAATGAATTTCATTATTCTATTTTTTCTGTTGTTTTGTCTCCCTCTGTAATTGATTCACTGTTTAAATGGATTCAGTTTTTAAACCTGTGCAGAAAATATTCATACACTGCAATATATTCAGTTTGGAGAATAATGAAATCTAAAGCTTCCCCATCATCTTGTACATAAGCACAAATTAAGAATCTTGATTGTGTGGTGAAACAATCAATTGGGTGGCAGTGAGTATTGATTACAGAGAAGCTGCTTTTATGAAATGTGATCAGATGCATTTCACCTGACTGGCTTTACTCCTGGTCTTTCACAGATCTCTCTCTTTTTGTTTTTGTTTTTGTTTTTCTTTTCTGAAATCAGAATCTCTCCGGGAACTGGAAAAAGGATGCTTGGCCACTCCTGAAGCCAAGTTATGGTGATTGCTGCAATCCGACTTGACTCTCTTGATGTTTTTTAGGTGGGAAGAAGAATGGACATGCTAATTGTATTTAGATTTTAGGTTAATGGATTAATAGATGTATTGTAATGTCGTTCAGTTTTCCAAAAATATTGCAGTTGCTTACAAGTTCTAAACAAACTCATCTCATAAAGACCAAGGTAAAGTAAATGTAGATGTCATAGGCCAAGTTATTGTGGAATTAAACAGAAAAGGGGAATGGGATGTTTCCCTAACCCCCATAATATTTTTCCTCTCAACTTATCTTCTTGCTCAAGTGTCAAAGCATCCAGATAAAATATTTTGATGTTTACTTCCTCTCCCAAGTCTCTCATGGCTCAGCTGTATTCCTGTGGATTCCCATATCCCTATCTTCTTTCTTGATCTGTTCTTGAGTAGTTCTAGAGGTCTCAAATCTTTGTCTATGTCAGATCCTCCATGCAGGTTTTCAGTATTTTTATTCAAACATCATTGATGTCTATGGCCTAGACTTTCAATAATCTTCCTGCAAACCCAGGTTTTCCAGCAAAATGAATTGCCTCTCGCTCCAACACATCATACAGTGATAAACTAAAATGACTACTGTATGCACTTGTTCATAAGCCGAATGTTTTTGGTAAAAAAGTGATGCATCAACGAGTGGGGTTCGGCTTTTAAATGTGTCTACACCAAAATTTGATGATTTTAAACTCTATGGAATCATTGAATTGAATATCTAATACGTTGTTAGGTTTCAGAGTAGCAGCCGTGTTAGTCCGTATCCGCAAAAAGAACAGGAGTACTTGTGGCACCTTAGAGACTAAGGTTTTCGGGAAGATCACCGATGGATTGTAGTTTCCTCAGGAAGTCAGTGGTGTCTCGAAGATAGCTGGGAGTGCTGGTAGTGTAGGGTCTGAGAAGAGAGTCCACATAACCAGACAAGCCTGATGTTAGGGTGCCAAGGCCTGAGATGATGGGGCTTCCAGGATTTCCAGGTTTATGGATCTTGGGTAGCAAATAGAATATCCCTCGTCGGGGTTCTAGGCATGTGTCTGTACAGATTTGTTCCTGTGCTTTGTCAGGGAGTTTTTTTAGCAGATGGTGTAGTTTCTTTAGGTAATCCTCAGTGGGATCAGAGGATAATGGCCTGTAGAATGTGGTGTTAGAGAGCTGTCTAGCAGCCTCTTGGTCATATTCCAATTTATTCATGATGACGACAGCACCTCCTTTGTCAGCCTTTTTTATTATGATGTCAGGGTTGTTTCTGAGGCTGTAGATGGTGTTGTGTTCAGCATGGCTGAGGTTATGGGGCAAGTGATGTTGCTTTTCCACAATTTCAGCCTTTGCACGTTGATGGAAGCAATCTATGTAGAAATCTCTCTACAAAGGAAAAAGGACACTAAACTATCTAAACTGCTACATGCCACAAGCAGCCACAACAGTAGTTCCCTTAACCCACCCAGCAATATTGTTAATCTTTCCAGCTATACTCTTAGCCCAGCAGAAGAGTCTGTTCTATCTCGGGGCCTCTCCTTTTGTCCCTCCAGACCCACGAACATGATACAGTTCTGTGGTGACCTAGAATCCTACTTTCAACGTCTCCGACTCAAAGAATATTTCCAACATACCTCTGAACAGCATACTAACCCACAGAATCCCCCCTACCAGCACTACTAAAAAAGGATTCTGCGTGGACACCTCTGGACGGTCGAAACAACAGACTGGATTTCTACATAGATTGCTTCCGTCAACGTGCAAAGGCTGAAATACCGGAAACCTACTGACCGCTACACTTACCTACATGCCTCCAGCTTCCATCCAGGACACACCACACGATCCATTGTCTACAGCCAAGCTCTAAGATATAACCGCATTTGCTCCAATCCCTCAGATAGAGACAAGCACCTACAAGATCTCTATCAAGCATTCTTAAAACTACAATACCCACCTGCTGAAGTGAAAAAACAGATTGACAGAGCCAGACGAGTACCCAGAAGTCACCTCCTACAAGACAGGCCCAACAAAGAAAATAACAGAACACCACTAGCTGTCACCTTCACCCCCCAACTAAAACCTCTCCAGCGCATTATCAGAGATCTACAACCTATCCTGAAAGATGATCCTTTACTCTCACAGATCTTGGGAGACAGACCTGTCCTCGCTTACAGACAACCCCCCAACCTAAAGCAAATACTCACCAGCAACCACACATCACTGAACAAAAACGCTGACCCAGGAACCTATCCTTGTAACAAAGCCCGATGCCAACTCTGTCCACATATCTATTCAAGTGACATCATCATAGAACCTAATCACATCAGCCATACCATCAGGGGCTCGTTCACCAGCACATCTACCAATGTGATATATGCCATCATGTGCCAGCAATGCCCCTCTCCCATGTACATTGGCCAAACCGGACAGTCTCTCCGCAAAAGAATTAATGGACACAAATCTGACATCAGGAGTCATAATACTCAAAAAACAGTGGGAGAACACTTTAACCTGTCTGGCCATTCAATGACAGACCTGCGGGTAGCTATCTTACAACAGAAAAACTTCAAAAACAGACTCTAACGAGAGACTGCTGAGCTGGAATTGATATGCAAACTAGATACAATCAACTCAGGATTGAATAAGGACTGGGAATGGCTGAGCCATTACAAACATTGAATCTATCTCCCCTTGTAAGTATTCTCACACTTCTTATCAAACTGTCTGTACTGGGCTATCTTGATTACCACTTCAACAGTTTTTTTCTCTTACTTAATTGGCCTCTCAGAGTTGGTAAGACAACTCCCACCTGTTCATGCTCTCTGTATGTGTGTATATATATCTCCTCAATATATGTTTCAATCTATATGCATCCGAAGAAGTGGGCTGTAGTCCACGAAAGCTTATGCGCTAATAAATTTGTTAGTCTCTAAGGTGCCACAAGTACTCCTGTTCTTAATACGTTATTGTTTTGTTTACCTGGAGCGTCTGCAGGCATGGAGCTCCTCAGCTTCCTGTGGCCGTGGTTCGCCGTTCCCAGCCAATGGGAGCTGCGGGAAGTGGCACCACTTCCAGCAGCTCCCATTGGCTGGGAACGGCTAACAGTAGCCACAGGGAGCTGAGGGGCTCCATTCCTGCAGATGTTCCAAGTAAACAAAACATTCCGACCCGCCAGTGGCTTACCCTGATGGCCAGGAGCCAAAGTTTGCCAACCCCTGAAATATAGGGTGGGCTTATGAAAGGGTCATACAGTTTTTGCTATTTTTACCTAACCATCTTGGGGGGTCGGCTTATAAACGAACGGGCTAGTGAATGAGTGTATACGGTACTTAGTTTTTCTACTGCGTTGCATTTGCCACTGGTGCCCAGTCTAAAGAACTAAACAAACCTGGCACAGATATGAAGTTCTAGGCAGTTTTTCTTCTTTGGAATATGTATTTTTTTTAATTTGCTGATGTCATATCACTCAGTTTTGACAAATTACCTGTGAACAGATGAGCAGGAAGGAAAACTTTACAAGAGTTTCAGTGTGCATTTCAACTATACAACAGTGGTTGAACAAATTAGGTATAGCTGCAGAATTTTTTTAAAATGGCAAAAAAGTGAGGAGAAAGCCACAGTACGCTATGATTAAATGACAAGAGACAAATATGATCAGGTCAAAAATATCCTTTTAACAAAAAGAATTCCAAATCAAGTGATACTAAAAATAGAATTTTAAAAATATAAAAAGATCTGACACTTCAATAATCTTTGCTGGTTTATATGTGCATTCCTGGTTTATTTTAAATTCAGCCTTCTTGTTTTCTTTATTGATCATCAATACATCTTAAAAATATTTTATCATTCCTATGTAAACTCTGGACTGTGAACTTTAATTTCTGGAGGAACACGTATTTTTATGGTAACATTACATTGATATCATTATTGAAATGTCAGACAGAAGATTTCTTGAAGCAGTTTTGTGTTCACATGACAGCCTCCAGTATGTAAAGAAGCCTTATGTGTTGCTACCTATTTTGATCACTTTTTTTAATGTGGCTTTTAAATATGGATGAAATGGATGATTCCTAATGGTGTATTTTTACATTGATCTGTTGCATAAACACCTCTGATTTAACAAGACAGTCATTTCATGGTGGAAATTGTTTCAAATTTCTTATTTCAGAACACTGAATTACAATATTATTTCAGAATGCTTTCATGACCACAGTTAGATCATTTTCTTACATTGCATATTTACAAAGTCCACATAATTCTGTGTATGTGTGTCGCCCCTCCCCTCCCCAAAGTGGTGAACAACCATACAAAGTGTGCTGGGAGAGTTTACTATGGAAATATTATATTTCAAGCTTCCAAGGGCTGGGGAGAAGCATGTGGGTGCATGTATGTGTGTAAAAGAAGGCTGGTCATTTCCAGAGTAATAGTTGTTCATTTCTTTTAGAAGATAAAACAGTCTTCATGCTGGGATTACTTGGACACATGGGGAATATATTGTACAGCGGTAAGACTCATTCTTTCAGTTAAGAAAGATCTTAAACTATTTTTTTTCTTTCCTCTTGGTACCAGCTTGCTATGATATGTATTTATGGAAGTTAAATATGGAGGATTCTTCTGATCCTTGTTAATTTGGATTTTAAAATAGATTTTCTCTTACCATTTCTGTTATCCATTTATTTTGAGATAATATTATTTAATGTTAAAGTTAAGTTCTTAATTTCAACATTAATAACGTTCTAAATATAGTTTTAACTGCTAGAAAGAAATGGCCATGTGAAGTCTCTTTATTAATAATATTTTGTCCCCAATTTGTAATAAATTGGTAAAAATTTACTTCCTTGAGCTTCCTGGGTTTTTATTAGTTGTTATTAAAGGAATTGTGTCTCCCTCTTCCAATGGGCTGGAGCTAGATATGTTTAGAACCAAATAAAGGCAGTTTGCAGATTTCTTGATAGAAGGTAAGGAATTTTGACAAGAACCTTTGAGTTTGATGTGAATTAATACAGTGTAGCTCAAAGCCATAAGTTCGTCTTCTGTAAGTTAGTCAGATGGTTAAACCTGCAAGAGCTACCTTTATCCTTCTGCTCTTTCTTTTTCCATCCAAATAAATGACATTGTTAATTTAATCTGTTTCCAGTTTTTTAAAAACTCAGTAATGATCAACATAACATGTACTAGAGCAAAACTCTCCTGAGCTGCTTCAAGGTTGGAGTATTAGATTTTATAATACTTCATAAAATATACAGTGACTTTGATTATGAAGACTACCTGGAGTCTAAGAAGGGTACCAACAACATGCAGCAGATTCAAAACTATTTTCTGATAGTTGCACACTGAATTGCCAAAACTTGTTCATTTGAAGGGAGGGGAAAGTAATGACAGATGTAACCCTTATCTTTTAGGGGCTAAGAACTTAATGGCCCATTTCTCAAATGAGTTTTTACAATAACTAGATAGCTGTATCACACCCTTAAGTGAAGAGCTCATGGACTTTCCTGCATGGTTATTTCCAACCTCAACTCTTCTAACAAGCTTCCAAAGTTGTTTTTGCTTATAAAAGTGGAAATGGACCTGATAAAAATGTTTAGTCTGCAGGACAGTGTTTTATTTATCATATCACAAAAGAACAATGTTTTGTTGCATTGTGGTCAAAATAGAAGTGACCTTGCTTGTTCACGAGTGTTTGAAGACTAGAGATAAGAGGCGCAGAATAATAGAGTACAATGGAAAGAGTGTAGTGTAATTATTTGTGGCTTGTCAAGTGAAGCCCTTTCAGGCCCCAAGTGATTCAAATCTGGGAACTCTGCACAATTCTGTAAACTAACCATAGCCAGCATCAGAGAAATCTCGCCCAGCTTCTCCGACAGTACTGAAATTGCATCAGTTTGTCATGCACTGAGCATGCCAGCTCCACACAATATCATTTGCTTGCAAATGGGCCTAGCCCTAAAGCCGTGAGACACATTCTTTGGTATCTGACTCTTGGCCTGTGATTTGTCATGTCTCTGGTGCTATCAGCGTGAAGTAATTTTAATAGATTCTGATGGTTTGCTTGTGGAAGGCAAAGAATGCACTATAGATTGTGTCAGGTAACTTTCTGTGGCATGTAACGTGGTAGAGGCTCTCATGCTGGTGATAGCTTCCTTGTTTCTCCATACTCTTTTTGTTTGGCTATTTTGTGTGGTATTATTAAAAACTGGTATGGACAGCTTTGGTAACTCTTCTCAGCATTTTCAAGTACTCTGTTGCTTAAGTCTTGCTCACGTGTAAATAAGAACCCTTTTTCTGTGAATAGTTTGTCATCTTCAATTGCAAACTGTAAAAATGAATCCGTGGTATTGTCTCTTGCCACCCAAGCAGAACAACTGCTGAAGTATGAAATGTAGAAAATAAAAATTTCCAAAGAATGAAACTGTATGTGTTGATACATAATATAAGGCAAAAATCTTTGTTAAGGTCAATATTAACAATGTAAAGGTTTGGGGTTTCTTGAGTGAACCATATATTCACTAGCATATTAGTACCAGGCTTCCCCTTGCAGTAACTTTTTATGCTGCAAAACCCCCTATTTGCATCGCATAAAACTGAGGTTTTATTAACCCACTGTAGTGCAGAGATGATATGGAATTAATCACTTCATAGATTCTGGATATAGTAATTATGGAAATTGTTCCGAAAATTGGATCTTTTAACTTATTTAGAACAATTCAGCCACTTAATGAAATAAGTAAATGGCATATTGTCTGCTCATCTTTTGAAACCACTAAAATGAGATTATTTTGCCATTGACAACTCTGCTCTTTGCATCATTTTTTTTTCAAGTGACTGCCTTAATTGATTACTTCTATGATGTTAGAGTCTGCAGCGTAGATCTCCAGAATTCTGCTGACACCAATCGATTACCGTAAAGGTGCTAATGTTAGTGATTTCATCCAAGAAACATTCAAAAACTGTGTCAGTAATCTGTTGCTAAAAACTGTCAGATCATTGACTCCTGTTGTTTTGGACATGCAAGTGTTGATTAACAGGGACTTCTCTGGATAGCAAAACACATTTCTTTGAGTCCTGTGGAAAGAACATTTTTCTGTTTTCGTGCTGTACATTAGTGTGGAGTACATGCACACACATTAATTTTTATCTGATGGTTTAAAAATGTTTTTATTAATATTCATTGTATCCCTGTGGAATTCACGCAAGAAGTGCTCAGACACAGACCATTTCTTCTGACTTTTCCCTAGGGGATGTCTGACAGGAGAGTAACTCTGAGCTTCCCTGCAGCAAGTCTGCATGAGTCTTTGTTAATTCCTTACCCGCCTCACTCTCTGCACTGGTTTAGCAGCTTGCCTTATCTAAGTGACTGTTAAAATGAGGTTGAATTTTCCTGTCTTTAGTATTTACTCTGAATATATTTAGAATACTATACTGTATTATAAAACCCCTAGGAAGTATTTTGGATTGTGATCTGAATTAGTGTTCAGTAACATAAATGCAAAAAATGAAGGAAGTGTTTTGTCTTTAAGTTTGAGGTAGGATGTGCAGGGAAAATTCCATGTCTTTAGTTTCTGTCGCATTTCCATGAAAATGTTGAGGGATAGTATACTTTTCCTAAATTAATGTGCAGGTTGTTACAGTATGATGTGTATTGAGTGTGTGTGTGTTAATAGATACATACATAAAACCAGTTCTGCCTTGTCCCCTAATGCCAAACCAGAGTACCATGTTATATTGTCAAGTAGTGGTGGGAGGCACAGCGTGGAAGATCCCCTTATAAATCCTGTATATTAATACTACATCTGTTTCATCAGAGACAGAATAACAGGAAGCAGCAAAAGAACCAATTAATTCAGCCCGTTTAATCTCCTAATAAGTGTATGGGGAGAAAGTGTGTGTATGTGCATGTCGGACCTGGCTACATTGGCAGACCGAAAAAATTGCATAAAACTTATGTATGGAAATTTTATGGAAGTTTTAAAGACCCAAAGTGGGGAGTCCCACTGCACAATCTCCCTAATCCAGTGTTTATCACCTCACAATCCTCAATCCTCCCCTCATAGGCCAACAATTCTTCTTCCTTCCCCACTCCGTTAATTTTCTTCTTCATCAACCCTATTCCTTCCTGCAGCCTATTAGGTCTGCCACACCGTAGTTCTCTTCCCTCCTCTTCCCACTCAACCTAAGCTTCACATAAACACTGAGTTGGGCTCCCTGTTTCTCCTCTTGCTGCTGTTCCTCTTGCTACCACTCTCACCATCTCTTCTCCTCCTGTTGGGTTCTCAGGACTTCCAGCCCCCAGCTCTGTCTGAGTCTATCTCAAGGACAAGGGAAAGCTGAGGATAAAGGAGGCAGGCTAGGGTGACTAGATAGCAAGTGTGAAAAATCGGGATGGGGGTAGAGGGTAATAGGCGCCTATATAAGAAAAAGCCTCGAATATCGGGACTGGCCCTATAAAATCGGGATAGCTGGTCACCCTAAGGAAGGCTGATTGACTCTGAGAGGAAGGCAGGGTAGTCAGCCATGGGAAGCTGAATAGTAAGGAACAGACCAAAACCTTTCTCTTTCATTGATTTCACTCTTCTGGGCAGAGTTCGTACATAGTGAGTTATGTTCAGTCTGGTGAAATGGAGTGGAGAGTTCCTTTACCCTCCCCCTTTTTAACCTGAAAGCTCCTCTTACTGGAATTTTTGTTGAACCAACCATGTTCTCTTCAGTCTCTCTATCTCCATGTAGGAGAATGGATGCTTCCTCTTTTGCTCTCTGCAAGAGATCCTTTTGCTAATGGATTTCTTTTCTCTGGAAAATGAGTGTTCTTTTATTTTCCTCAGGAATTTTGCATTGGGAACTGAGAGCAGTGATTGGAGCAAATTTCCCTAGCATCAAAGAATTTCCTCTATTGCTTGAACTCCACCAGCAGTATTCAGCAGCTCTTCACTTGCTCTTGCAGCAAAGGGTTTAGCTGCCCAATGGGTGAGGGCACCAAGATAGTTTTAGCACGTGCCACTGGCCTGCCTCTCTTTGAGGTACAACACTTTGGAGACAGCAGCAGGGCAGTTTTGAAACAACTCTCCCAGTCTGCTCCGCACTTGTACCTGTATCAAGCTACAAAGCCTGCAGTCAAGTTTGGTAAAGAGGAGGAAAGCTCCCACAATGGGAACCAGTGCAGAGACAACTACCATAGGTCTCCCTTTGTGCTCAGGACTATGGCAGCAACACCTGCTGTGTTCTATCCCAACCAGTGCAAGCTCCTCTGAAACAGTTACACTCATACAACACGTGCTCTCTGTGCTAGATTAGTACCTCACTAACTGGTTGTAAGCAGTGTTGTCGTAGCCATGTTGGTCCCAGGATATGAGAGAGAGAAGGTAGGTGAGGTAATGTCTTAGGTAGGGTTACCATACGTCCGGATTTTCCCGGACATGTCCGGCTTTTTGGGCTTCAAATCCCCGTCCGGGAGGAAATCCCCAAAAGCCGGACATGTCCGGGAAAATAGGGAGGGAGGGGTTGTGGGGCTTGGGTCCCGGCCAGAGCCGCTCGGCTGGGGGCTGGAGCCGCTGGGGCCGGCGGGGCCAGGGCGGGCCAGAGCTGCTCGGCCGGAACCGGGGCCAGGGCGGGCCGGAGCTGCTTGGCCGGAACCAGGGCCGGTGCCCCAGGGCCCGAGCCAAGCCGGGCGGGAGATGCCGGGGCCAGAGCCTCTTGGCCTGGGCCGGCTGGCCGCCAGAGGGAGCCGCTCAGCCGGGGGCGCCGGACTGGGCCGCCCCAGCCCCAACCCCAGCCCCAGCCCCAGCTTACTTGCTGCCTCCCTGTTTCAGGCTTCCCGCGAACATTTGATTCACAGGAAGCAGGGGAGGGGGAGGAGCAGGGGGGGCGGAGCGTTCAGGGTAGGGGGCAGAGTTGGGGCGGGGACTTTGGGGAAGGGGCAGGGCGGGGCTCAGGGTGGGGAAGGGGCGGAGTTGGGGCGGGGCCAGGGCCCCGTGGAGTGTCCTCCTTTTTTTAAATTAAAATACGGTAACCCTATCTTAGGTAACCTCTGAGTGGTTATAATGCAGTCGGCAGAGGGCAGGGAAGGAAATTCTGTGGCTATGCTTGTGTGTGGGTGAGAAATTGCTCTAAAATTCACGTGAATAGAGGATTCTGGTTCTCAAATCACAAGTTCTCCCAGACCTGCATGTCCATAGGCTCAAAGCCCTGTCTTCTTTACAAACTGCCAGTGACCAAGCCTTTTTGTAGCCCCTCACTTCTACCATATTCATTACCAACTACCACAGTTTTTCGAAACAAGATGGCTTGCAGAGGCAGGAATTTTAGATGGCAAGTGGGATTCTGCAGGCAGATACATTTGCCATCTCACTTTGTCTGCTATGTTTAAGGGACTAAGTTGACACCTGCAGTCTTTTTCCTTAGCCCCCCTTGTGCCTTTTTAAAATATAACAATTTGTTCCTACAGCATGGTTCAGAATTGGAATGATTTATAACTGCAAAAAAAGTAGAAAATCTGAACAATTAAAATAGGAAGGGAAAGTTTCCTTATTTTTCCCTTTGATATTATACATACCTTTATACTTCTCATTTTAAAGAAAAGTGACTCGTGCATCTCTAAATGTCAGTGCAGTAAATCAAAACCTCCTTTTCTTTTTTGAAATCTGATTGTTAATAATAATTAAGGGTTGAAACCCATGAAGTGCGTGGCTCTTTACTTGAGTGACCAGGGAGATTGAAGTGTTCTCCTACTGGTTTTTGAATGTTATAATTCTTAATGTCGGATTTGTGTCCATTTATTCTTTTGCGTAGAGACTGTCTGGTTTGGCCAATGTACATGGCAGAGGGGTATTGCACATGATGGCAAATATCACATTGGTAGATGTGCAGGTGAATGAGCCCCTGATGGTGTGGCTGATGTGGTTAGGTCCTATGATGGTGTCCCTTGAATAGATATGTGGACAAAGTTGGCACCGTGGTTTGTTGCAGGGTTTGGTTCCTGGGTTGGTGTTTTTGTTGTGTGGTATGTAGTTGCTGGTGAGTATTTGCTTCAGGTTGGTGGGCTGTCTGTAAGCGAGGACTGGCCTATCTCCTAAGGTCTGTGAGAGTGAGGGATCGTCCTTCAGGATAGGTTGTAGATCCTTGATGATGCTCTGGAGAGGTTTTAGTTGGGGGCTGTAGGTGACGGCTAGTGGCGTTCTGTTACTTTCTTTGTTGGGCCTGTCTTATAGTAGGTGACTTCTGGGTACCCTTCTGGCTCTGTCAATCTGTTTCTTCACTTCACCAGGTGGGTATTGTAGTTTTAAGAACACTTGATAGAGCTCCTGTAGGTGTATTTAAAAAACAGTAGGAGAACACTTCAGTCTCCCTGGTCACTCAATAACAGACCTAAAAGTGCCAGTTCTTCAACAAAAAACCTTCAAAAACAGACTCCAACGTGAAACTCCAGAACTGGAATTAATTTGCAAACTGGACACCATCAAATTAGGCCTGAATAAAGACTAGAAGTGGTTGGGTCATTACAAAACCTAAATCTAATTTCCCCCATACTAATTTTCCCCTACTGTTACTCACACCTTCTTGTCAACTGTTTGAAATGGGCCACTCTCATTACTACTACAAAAGTTCTTTTTCCTCCCTTAGTATCCTACTGTTAATTGAATTGTCTCGTTAGACTGACGTCACACTTGGTAAGGCAACTCCCATCTTTTCATGTATTTTTACCTGCTCCTGTATTTTCCACTCCATGCATCCGATGAAGTGGGTTCTAGCCCATGAAAGCTTATGCCCAAATGAATTTGTTAGTCTCTAAGGTGCCACAAGGACTCCTCGTTGTTTTTGCTGATACAGACTAACACGGCTACCACTCTGAAACGTATAGATACTGAAGATACTTGGAGTCACAGCAAATTCTTCCAACCCTTTCATTGAGAGTGCCTTCATGCTTTAGAAAAGGAACTTGAACTTTGGCGGGAAGAGAGTCACCCTGCCGTCAGGGATGTGTCTTTTGCCATTCCTGTGAAAATTTGGCTCAAATTTGGCCAAATCATAACTCTTTCAAAAATAAAAATCTCAGTATGCACATGCTCAGTAGAGACTTGTTAGAGTTTGGCAGCTAAATTCTTTGAAGATTGCCTCTGCACTGAGCATGCTTCTATGTGCTGACTGGACTGAGCATGTGCCATCTGCACAGAGCAACAGAGCATGTTCCATCGTGGGGATTATGGGGCTGAGCAGGACTTTTCCTGTAATTGTTCCTAGTGCCTGCAGGGGGCATCTGTGGCACCAGAACTGACAGCAGGGCAACTATTTTCTGTGCTTTCCATGCCCCCATTTAGAGGAGGAGGAAGCATTTGATTTAAATGAATAGGGGTGAGAACTTGTGAAGGAAGACGGGGTTGCAGGAGCCCAAGGATGGGGGGCAGCAGAAGGCAAAGGGTGCAGTAGCCTTAGAAGCATAGTGAGTGGGATAGGACAGAGAGAAGCAGTGGGTACAGACCTAGAAAGGTCTATAACTATTGGAGCACATTCCCCTCCAAAACATGGAATTGAATGCAGGAGCTCTGAGTATCTACATTCCTCTGCTATGAGCAAATAGCTGGGGAACGCACTCTCACTCTAGTGGTTGATCCATGTAGAGGGTAACAGCCTACTACTGTGGACTGTGCTGTGGATCTAAAAGTTCAAACCATGTTGACACAAGTTTGGAAGTAATATGATGTATTTTCTGGTTTATGTTGGTTTTCAGTTTTTTGTTTTAATTAGGCGGTTACACACCAAAAAACAAACAAACACCCTATGTTAAAAAAGTTAAGGTTGCAAAGTCAGTATTCCAAAGTTAGGAAATTTCAGAATTAAAGATGTCTGTGTGACCTTAATTCGGCCTCCTTGTTTACATAATATGATAATCTTTAATTACACAATCACATGTTATTTTTGGACTGGACTCCAGCCTCGGTCAGTGCACAGGATGGATGGTGATCTGAGAATGAATCATGACTGTGTAGTGAAGGATGCTAGTGTCTGTGGGACCCCCTTCCTCATTTGTTGCAAAAACGGGAAGGTGTGTTGTAAATGAGGCAGGGCATTACAGAAAGAGATGGTCTTCTGGTTAGACAAGTTGACTGTCACCCAAGATAATTGAATTCTATCCCTTCCTCTGCCAAAGATTCTTTGTGATGTTGGGCAAGTCACATAAACCAAAATGTTTACAGTTGGCTACTAATTGTGTGTTCCTCATTTTATGGATGCCATGAGATCTGGGGCCAGATTTGCAGAAGGGCTGAGCACTCTTAACTGCAATTTATGTCAATGGGAGATGGGCTTTATAAGTCCCTTAAAAATGCCAAGTACTCTGAAAAATCAGATCCTAGGTATTCCCAAAATGAGTAGATAGATGCTTTTGAGCAATTTTGGACTTAATATAGCCATGTGTGTGTTCCCCAGCTATAAAATGAGTTGGTAATACCACATAAGCTCAGGGGAGTTCTGAAGATAAATTCATTAATGTTTGTGAAGGACTTGGAGGCTATGGTGACAGCACCATAGAAATGCCCAGGAAGAAGTTAATGGTTTTATATTCAGTGTAAGGTTTGGATAGTGTGTGTTCAATGTGCGGCCCCAAGCCTTATTTAATGAGGAGGATAAAAAGAAGTATTGAATAAGTATCTATTTGCTGAATGAGGCAGGAGTCCAGTGGAAAAACTAGTATATGATTATGTAATTAAAGACTCTATCATAATAGAAAGACACAAGGAGGCTGAATTAAGGTTGCTTTGCAAACCTTAATTCTAACATTTCCTATCTTTTGAATACTTGACTTAGCAACTTTAACAGTCTCTTATTGTAGGTTTTTGGATGTATAAAAATTTACATTTAACAGTTGATATTGTGGCCCACAGATGATTTGACTGCAATCAGTAATGAGTTTCACTGTGTAATCCTGACAAATGATGTCAGATAAACTGCAACAAGCTTCTTCAATGTTTTATAATGTGTCATTGTTTTTCTGTTTTCTTCTTTGTTGTAACTTTGTAAATATTTAAATATGGATACCTAAAATAAAATCTTTATAAATGTTCAGCTGCTGTTGAAGACACAAGGGAGTTGGTGCACTGACTTAGAATCGTATGGCTGCACTTTAAATTTTTTTTTTTTCCCAACTGTACATGCAGTTTGCTTCACAGGTCTGACTAATGGCCAAACTGTAGGATGTAGGCCCAACTACTGTTAGTTTTTTGGTAAAACTAAAGTTTTTTGGTCAGAGGTCCAGATTCTGCATCCTTTACTTTGAGTAGTTGCATTGACATCATTGGTGGGACTACTCATAAGTTACCTAACATGGATCATAGTGACAGCTTGTGGCTAATGATTTGCAATTGGACTGACTAAATTTAAGCAGTGTGTATCTGTGGAAACAATGCAAACGTCAGTAATTATAGATTATAATGTATTATTATTTACTTCTTAATTTTCAGGAATTTAGTTGGGGGAGGGCAGGCTGTGATAAATGAAGGGGGAGGGTAGCTCCCTTTTATGGACACCTAGCCAGCCAGATAGCTACAAAATCCCTGTTAGTAGCTGTTCTCTACTTGCTTTACCTGTAAAGGGTTAAACAAGCCCATTGGTAAAAGGAAGGGAATGGGCACCTGACCAAAAGAGCCAATTGGAGGGCTAGAACTTTTTTAAAATTGGGAAAAAACTTTCCCTTTGTCTGTGCTTGTTCTCCCAAAGAGCAGGGACAGGGCTGGACTAAGCTGTAAAAAGCTTTAAGCCAGGTATAAAAACCCCATCAAATCTTACCTACAAACTACTTATTTGAAACTCCAGATATGTAAGTAGATCAGGAAATGTCTAAAAAGATGCGATGAGATTTATCTTTTTTATTTCTGTAAGGCTAGTGGACTCCTCTGTGCTAACCTCCAAATGCTTTTGTTTTTCTTGTTAAGCTGGACTTCAAGAAAACCATTCTTGATGCTTAATTATTACATTTGCTCTTTTTAAATCTAGCAATAGCCTAAGTTCCAGATGTATTTTCTTTCTTTTTGTTTTTAATAAAAGTTACCTTTTTTAAGAACAGGATTGAGTTTTTTGTGCCCTAAGAGGTTTGTGCATGTTGTTTAATTAGCTGGTGGCAACAATTGATTTTCTTTTCTTTCTCAGCTCTTCCCAGGAGGGGGGGTGGAAGGGCTTGAGGGTATCCCACAGGGAGGAATTCCCTAGTGCACCTTCCTGGATTCAAAGGGTTTTTTTGCATTTGGGTGGTGGCAGCATCTACCCATCCGAGGTCAGAGAGAAGCTGTAACCTTGGGAGTTTAATACAAGCCAGGAGTGGCTAGTATTTTAATTTTAGAATCCTTACAGCCCCCCACCTTCTACACACGAAGTGCCAGAGAGGGAAATCAGTCTTGACACAGGCTGATTCTAAACTAGTATTATAACCCCTGCAAACACATTTACCACTAGAGATTGAAACACAAACAAAAAACACCCTTGTGCCAGTTTATAGCCACATCTTGAAGAAAAGAACAGTTTTTAAAGCTGGGGTAAAAGTCTGTCTGATTTTTGCTGTATGCAAATACTGTTCAATCCTTGTACTCCTCTCTCGCCTAAAGTATAGTGGGAAAGTTGCCTATGGTTTTCAAGGCTGAGATTTAACATTACTTTCTCCCACTACATACTTGGGTCCATTGAAATCACTTGAAAAAATCGTGTTCTCTTCAGTGAGGCAGGATTTCACCCTCAGATTTATTTGGTGGCCTGTTTCCCTCTATCTTTCCTTCATACTTGCATGGTAAACTATACACATGTATGCTTTTAAAGAGAGACTGATGGTAGAAGTAGTACCCTCAGAAGACTTGGGTATGTAGAACACTTTTTCTTTGAATTAACCATGGATTGGGGAATTGTTTTGTAATGAAAAACGATATTTAGCATTTTAAATAACCAGCCATGCTCTGTTTCCTGTCTAGGTTGTGTGATTTCTTGAAACAGTTTATTATAGTGTTGCTCTTACTTATTTTATGAGTGGTTTGATGGGTTGTAATAATGGATATTGCATTAAAAGCAATTCAGACTTTAGAAATGACTGAGTTTATATCTAGCAGTTTTTAATTAATACTTTGCTTTTAAACTAGTAAGAGAGCATAATGGGTTGTGAAGTAAGTGTGTGACAAAACATTTTATTATTCATTTGGCTCAATAACAAATTGTGTACTAAAGCAGATAAATTAATATTTACACACATTGTTAACCCTAATTTATTTGCATAGCATGGACAATAGAAAGTGTAATATGATTCACTGGGTAGATTGTGGTAATAACTGTTCATATTTAATTGGGTGAATGCAGCTAAAACTCATTTTAAAATGGTTTTTATTAAATTAACATGAAGTTTATTTCCATTAAGTGATTTTTAAAGAAAGTTCAGTTGTTATTAGTTTAAGATCTATATGATAACATGCTTGATATCTTAACTGTAAATACTGGTATATGGTGTACAGGAACTAAAAGTAAGATAATTGTTATATTCATTATCTATTTTATTCTTCCAGAAGATTGAGTATTAAAATTAGTGATGTTTTCTATAACATAATTCTAGCTCTAATCACGTGGAACAATTAGAGCATTATTTATAACTGAAAAAGTTACGTAAGATACATAAATTCAATGCACACAGTGACCCCTACTGGTCAGTTAGTCAGACATGTGAGTAAAGGCACAACACAGTACTGTCATAGCTAATTTGTAGGGAGAGTTTCTACATAAAGATTTTATTTAAGTCATCTAAGTAATTTAAATTAATTTTTAAAATTACATATTCAATTACATTTTAAAATAAAATAAAAGGGTGGGAAAATCCTAGAGGTTGTCAGAAAATGAAGTGAACTTTTTAATCAGAAAAAGGCGGCTATCTGATAAACTGGTTTTATTCTTTTATTTGTTTATTTGTATTTTTCTGTTGTCTTTTAACTTGGGGTGTCTACAAATAGCACATACAACAGTATGTATGGCCAAGATTTTACAAGATGACTAGAGAGTTTGGGTGTCTCAATGTTTTGGTGCCCAGCTTGAATCAACTAAAAGGTGCCTGATCTTTAGAGAGTGGATTCACTCAGCACTTGCTGAAAATCAAGTGCTTTTAAGGTGTCTCTGGGCACTCAAAGTCACTGATAATTTGTAAAATCTTACCCATATATATTTAGGCTCAAGCAGAGTCAAATGCTGCGAGTGGGAGGAGAGAGAGAGGGGTAGAGATTCAAAACAAATGTTTGTTATGTTTTTCTCCTTCTTCCTCTCCCTTTCCAAAAACCAAAACTTAAGTTTCTTTAACAAACCAGTGTGAACACACTAAACACATTTTTCCTTTTAAAATAAGCATATGGGTTTGATTCTTGGCCAATATGGACTCCCAGTGAAAAAGGGAATACAATGTAGGAAAGGATACAACAACCCAGAGCACTATTCTGTCCTTCAAGATCAAGTGGATGGGTATTGGAAAACATGGAAGGTCTTCACTCTCTTAATACTGATCATGAGGTGGAAATCAAGATGACTCTGGATCATGTCAGAGCAAAATGTGAGACCCGTCTGTTTGCGGAGGTTTTCTATAATAGTAACACTTGAAGAATGTCCCAGAAAAAAGTTTCTGAAGATAAACATTAGTAGTAATGTCCTTTGTGAAACACCCTCTCATGTTTATGTGCGCAGGCACTTGCATGCGTGTGCGCATGCACACACATATACACCCATCTATTAATGGCTATTTCTGAGGGAGATATGAAGAATAGTCCATCAGACCACATGTTACTTTATGTAATATTTTTGACACCCTGATCTCTAGTGAGTATTAGGAATTCATAGACAATTCACTAAGTTGTTTAGCACTCCAGGGTCTGTATTGGCTGTTCCTATTTCTGTTTTTATCCCTTGGACGCTCAGTCACTCATCTCTTCCACCCTTACTGCCACTGTTTTTGTATATGCACTGTTCTATCCTGCAGTAGTGTATTGTGGAGTTCACATATACACCTTGGGTCTGATCCAAAACTTATAGAAGTCTGAGCCTTCCCTTGATGTCAGTGGGTTTTGGATCAGGCCCCTATTGCATGACAAGAGAGAAAGGATAGTCTTATGGTTAAAGCAAAAGAATGAGAGTTGGGAGATGTCAGTTCAGTTTCTGGCTCTTGCAAATCATTTGAGGTGGGATCCATGAACGGACTTGTGCATTGCAACGCCAAGCGTCATTGAACCTAACTTTTAGGCATCCAGAAAATCACAGGAACCACACTGTGATTCACAAAGTCTGAATTACGTGCGTAGGCTCCCTGTACAATGAATGGCACCTAAGAATGCAATCCACAAAAGCCAGCATGTTAGGTGCAAAGCCACCGAAGCCAGCCAGTGGGCGATGCTGACACGAGAGGTGTGTGCACGGAGATAGGCACCTAAATCCAGGTTGCTTGGAGGTGCCTATTGGAAGCCTAGATAGGAACATGACAGAAACCCACCCCCCTGAGTTGGATGGCTTAAGCATCTATGCTGCCACTTGTGGGAATGAGTTAGGCTCGTGCCTTGCTTTACACAAAACAGCAGCAAGAGAAGGAAGTTGTGCTACACACCTTATAATTTTTAGCACAGTGATTAGAGTACTCACCTGAGATGTGGGAGAAGAAGGTTCAATTCCCCTCCCTGCCTGAAGGGGAGAAAAGGATATGAACAGGGATCTCCCACCCCAGAGTGGTCTAACCACTGAGCTATGGCATATTTTAATGTGGGGCTCCCTCAATCTCTCCTGTTGAAGCTATTGCACTGTGGGCAGGGAACTGGACTTGGGGGTCTCCCACTTCCCAGGTGGATGCCTTAACCACTGGGTACCCCCTGCTCCAATCGCTCATTATTTATCCACAGTGGAACAGCTTCAGCAGGGGGGATTGAGTTAGTCCCTAGTCAAGCTGTCCCATAGCTCGGTGGGTAAAGCAGTGATACTTGGACTGCAGCTCGCGAGCTGTAAGTGGCTCTTTAATGTGTCTCCTCCAGCTCTTTGTAGCACATAATATTAAAACACCATGTGATTTAATTATTAACCAACCTAAGTTATTAACCAATCAGGATGCTTTTAGTATGTTATTAACCAATTAAGTTGCACTGAGTTATTAATTTACATGATTTGAGATATTTTTATATCTATATATCTATATCCACACACACACATTCTCTCTCTTTCTCTCTCACACACAGACACACACTCTCTCTCTCTCTCCCCTGTCATACTGTTTAAATATGAATAGTGCTATAGTAAATGAAACAATGCATTCACACTACTGTGGCTCTTCTGGGTAACGCTGATCTCTACTTTGGCTCCTGAGGCCTGAGTATCACTGAGGTAGAGCATTCTCCCAAGAAGCGGGAGACCCCTGTTCAAATCTTTTCTCCCCCTCTGGCAACTAAAAGTTGTAAGGTGGGCATCACCATTGCCCTCGTACTACTACTATGGATGTATTTTGACTGGACCCAATCTGGTAGGTGTGCTTAGAGGCTGCTACACACAACTTAGGTAGCCGAATGCTTATCTTCTCCCTGTTTGTGAATAGCTCTGGGACTTAGGCAGGAAATAGGTGCCCAGATGCCTAGAATACAGCAGCATTGCGTATGCCCCGGGGTCTAAAATTTAGGTCACAAGTGAGTTTACATGCCAACAGGTTAATCAGCAGCCCGGCGGGAGTTTCGTGGATCGCAGTGGTGTCACATACAGGATTGAGGTGCCTAACTCTGGGGTTTAGGTGTCTGTTGCTTTGTAGATCCCACCTTTAGTCCCTGATCCTGCAATTGACTCAATAAGGGAACAAATATCCACCAATTTGGAGTCAATTGCAGGATTGGGGCCTTAATCTCTGCCTCAGTTCCCCTTCTGAAAAATAGTAATAATCCTGTCATATCTCTCTGTGTTGTTGTGAGGGTAAAATCATTAATGTTTGTGAGGCTCTCCAATACTGCAATGTCTGGGAGCAGAGAAAGCAGTATATAAATGCCTAGATAGAGAGGTACTAGGCAAGCATTTTTCCTATTTTTCTGCGACTGCTCTGAACCTTCTGGATTTGGCTCATGGTCAATAACTCTAAATTATGCTGATCATAACTTTATTTCCATGTGGTCCATTCTGACTACACAAAAATGTCTCACAAGATTATGGCTTTTTCTGTTCAGATAAATCTGTTAACATTTTAGGTATATAGGTAATTTTGGTTTTGTTTTTCATTTTGCTTTTCATTTAATTTTGTTTTTTTCATTTAAAATGTAATCAGTTGGTAACTGTGGAAATGATAACTTATATGCAGAGAGATGAATACAGGGAGAGGAGTCCAAGAAATTGAAGGCAAAATCATAGGTGCTGGAACTAGGGGTGCTAGGGTTGCTGCCGCGCCCCCTGGCTTGAAGTGGTTTTCTTTATATACAGGGTTTACAGTTTGCTTCAACGGCTCTCAGTAGCCCCACTATACAAATTGTTCCAGCACCCCTGGGCAAAATCCGATTAAGCAGGAAAAAAATATCCACTTCCCTCCCCCTTGCAAACATCCCCAGGACAGCATGAGAGCAAGAAGCCTGACTGGCATAAAAACTGAGCCCCTCTTTTTATTATAGTTCATGTTTTATTTTTTGCTTGGTAAGTTTTTTCAAGAAAAAGTGATAATTTCTGTGCTTGTAAAATGTACCACCTTCAAATGGTTAGTGGTAAATTTTGACAGGAATATAACAACTGTGGCATGCTTATATCCAGATGCTATGAACATCTGTCAAGTTTGTGTGCCATCTCAATGCATTTACAAACTGTTTTAATTTTGATGGACATGAACCTTACAGCATCATGGTTTTGGGTTTTTTGTTTCTTTGTTTTTCATCTTCTTTTTGATGTCTGCATTGTCTGTGGAGTTTTATTTAAATAATAGATTTCCCTTTTTTTCCCCTCAGTGTCTGATGGTTGCTCTTGTTTTAGTCTTTTAAAAAAATAACATTTCTTGACACTGTTGCTTTAATCTCTATGGTGCTGTTCTTCAAAATGAACACCATGCTCAAGTGTTCATTTATGAGACACTAGTAGTCAAACCCCTCTTTGTGAGCCCTGCTATAGCAACAAAAATAAACCAGAAATTAAATTTTATTTGTAAATATTTTTAACTGCTGGTGCAGTAGACAAGAAGTTATTTGCAGAATTCTCTATTGGTCTACATTAATGGTCTCATATTGACATGCCAGAAAACTATCAAGAAAAAATTCATACAGGTAGCTGGTAATACTGATGGTTTATAATCGCACATAGTATATTTCGACTAAGTTAGAACAATTAAGTTATTTACTCTGATAGTTAATGTTAATGATTGCTGCTTAGTTAGGATATTATTAGCACCTTCTGCTAAATGGAGACACATTTAGCTGGTGCCAAGTAATTAAATAGTGTTTAACCAGGCGTTATTAAATGTTAAATTTTGAGGCCTAGTGGTTTTTTAAAAGAGAAACTGTTCAAATTTATTTTAGACTGAAATAATAAAAGGACACCTATACAAGGCTCTAGACACCCCTAACATATAATTAGTAATACAGCAAAATCCCAGCATCATTAAAATATAAATTCAAACAGGATCTCAGCCAAATAGCCACCTGAGGGGAGGGGGAAAGGGAATCCTTTCCAGACCTTCATCTTTGATGGAAGCATACCCCCCACAGCCCTCTCCAAACGGCAGATGTCTTTTGCAGTATTCCCAGAAGGTCACCAAATTTGGGCTATTTTGGACCAAGTTGAGGGAGCAAGTTCCAGGGTCCCAGAGGAGATATAGATATAGATACATATACATATTTTATTTCAGTATAGTATTTTATGATTTTCAGAGGTTTTAGTTTTAAATGACCTCTTAAGGGTGATAAGAGTTGAACAGGTGGTCCACTGGGGAGTGAGTTTCTTTCTTTCTTTCTTTCTTTCTTTCTTTCTTTCTTTCTTTCTTTCTTTCTTTCTTTCTTTCTTTCTTTCTTTCTTTCTTTCTTTCTTTCTTTCTTTCTTTCTTTCTGTTTCAAGAATAGATCTGCTTCACTTTAAAGTACAGCAGTGGGTTAAGCTGGGCTCTGAGCAACTGCAGGATGTAAATCCTACCCCTGAAGGAGCTGTCCTTCCTAGGTGTGCCCAGAACACCATGCTGAAAACCTTGCTGCAGGTTAAGATGCTGAGGCAGGGAAGAAGAGCTGCTACATCCTAGGGGGGCTCTAAGATGCTAAGCCTCTCGAGGTAGTGGGGTTGGTGTGTAATTGAACCAGGGCAGTGGCTGAATATTCTGAGTCTCCCAGGTGAGTAGAGGGGGTGGTCTTGCCAGGGAGTGGCATGAGATGGTTGTGAAGATGAGCAAAGGGGCATGATATGGAAGGAAGGTACTAGAGTTGAGTCATGGGGCCCCCACTTGGAAGTTGTGCTTGGAGATGCTCCGAGTTATCATGCTCCTCCTGCTCTGCTTATTACAGAGTAGCAGTTAAGCAATGGAAACATAATGCTGAACAGTTTAAGCCACCTGAATAGTCATTTCAAACATTACCAGGTTTTAAATAATATTTTGATGGCATTTCCCCCCAGATAGCTTACATGTGCTAATAGTTAGTAACACAGCAAAAAAGCAATAGTTTAGATGGTCAGGGGGCCTCTATTTATGTCTCTATTAAATGTATTCCTATCAAACAGAAGTCAAAGTAGTGCAGAACACTTGTGTTTTTAGTAAACCTTTCATAAGATATCAGCCTATGGCACTAAAATCTATTCCTTTCCAATACCAAAGCAAGAAGCCTTTCATGCATAATGAATTGAAATATTAGTTTTTCTTTTGACTTTGACTTAAACTCCATAGAGTTTAACTAGGAAAACAGAAAAGTCATTACTTCAGCTAGTGTGCCTTTCTGGAAAGAAGTAATGATAGTGCTGCAGGCATGCCTTGAGCAATGGTCCAGGCATTTACTCAGTTCATATATCCCTGTCATAAAGAGTCAGTTCTGTTCTTTTGAAGTCATATGCAGTGATGTAGGCTTCCCGTGAATCATTTAGTAAGTCTTCTGTCTCCTTTAAAAAATGTCTGTGGTGTTTGATTTTTTGCAATGAAATCAGAGTATTGAGATCATGTCATAAATACAAACAAGTAATTTTGATTGTCATTCTGCAGTTAGTACTTGGTAAATGCTTTAGGTAAATTGAAGCAGAACATAAAAAGAATAAAATTGGAAAACTGGGCTAGATTCACAAAGGGACTTAAGTGCCTAATTGCCACTTTTAGCCCCTAAGTCCCAGATTTAGGAACCATTGGTATTGACAGTACCCCTGCTCAGCTGTAGCTGAACCCTATAAGCACTGCAAACACTGGCTTGTCAGTGTTTTCAGTAAAAGTATCCTGGGTGTCTATGTTACTGCCTCGGAGCATGCACACTGCTGCCTTACTCTAGCTGCCCAGATGCCTGCGTCCAATAGGGTTTCATGAGCCAGGTGAAGATAGGTGTTCCTTCACCTAACCTTCCAGCGGGGCCTGATCTGGTAGGCATGTTCAGAGCATGTTCAGAGCATGCCCAACTCCACACAGAACAGCTAGTGGAGGGGGGAAGACAATGCCCTTTCTCATAACTTTTAGCTTAGTGGTTACTGTATTCACCAGGGATATTGGACACCCCTAGTTCAAGTCACCCCTTCTACCTGAGGAAGAACAAGGAATTTGAACAGGGATCTGCCAGCTCTCAGATGAGCGCTCTAACCACTGGGCTATGAGATATTTTGATGTGGAGCTACTTCAGTCTCTCCTGTTGAAGCTGTTCCATTTTGGATTAAATAATTAGAGAGTAGTTGGCCGAGAAAGAAAACGTGCATGCATGAGAATGACCCAGGATTGGGAGACATAGGATCCTTGCCTAATCCTAATTGTTGACTTGTTATCCAAAGTGGAACAGTGTCAAGAGGAAAGCCAGAGGGACCTTCCTTCTCCAGTCTCTTGCAAGAAACATGTTAGGCACTGACTCCAGGAGAGCGTTTTCAGCTGAGAATCCCAAGCAAAAGACGTTGCCTCCCCCCCAACTTGGACTTAGGCACCAAACTCCTTTAACACACCACTCTCCCTGTTCCTCAGCATCTCCCATTAGCTGGGTTAGGCAAGGAGCCACCTAGCAGGCTGGTTTTTGTGAACCCCATTCATCTCTTCCATTCATTGTAGGAAGCCTGAGCACCTAACTCGGGCTTTGTGAATTGCAGTGATGATCCAGATGCCTAAAAGTTAGATGTTATGACACTAAACTAGCCCATTTTATTTATACATTTATAGATGTGACTAACTTTTGATAATGTGAATTATTTATCCTAAAAAAATTGAAGAAGCAAAATAAACTTTATTATAATTATATGGAAATGAAATTCACATTCAGATTCCCCACTTCCTTTTTCCACACCATCTCTCTGTCACAGAGTCCCTGTTTTCTGATTGGAACTCCCTAACTACTCCTCCGTATTAACAGTTGGTTTCTTGCTTTCTTTATGGGCATTGAATCCAGAATATGTCCATCAGCAATTAGGACACTGTATACTAAATAGTGGAACATTCTTCAGTTTCAGTATGGGTGAGGATAAATCAGCTTTGTACAGAAATAGAAGAGACCTCACACTTTGGATTGGTTGTCCCACCACCCTCCAGATAGAACAAACGTTTCTAGTTCCATTGTTAATTTTTTTAACAACCCAGAATGAATCCATTTCTCATAGTCATTGTTATCAGTTGCCATCACCATCATCTATATCAGGGGTTCTCAAACTAGGGGTCGGGACCCCTCAGGAGGTCACAAGCTGTCGGCTTCCACCCCAAACCCTGCTTTGCCTCCAGCATTTATAATGGTGTTAAATATATTAAAAAAGCATTTTTAATTGATCGGGGGGTTCACACTCAGAGGCTTGCTATGTGAAAGTTTGAGAATGACTAATCTATATCAATGCCAAATCTCTGTGCCCAGTTACTTTTGCATATTAGACTGCTAAAAGGAGTTTCCTGTATAAGCACTAAGGGCAAGATTCATACTTGGAAAGGGCAAAATATAATTTTTCTGCAACTTCTTGTTTAACGCAAATTTTTCTGATAAATTTTAGTTCTCATGAATAAGGAACTAACTGGTGAAAGGTTTTTATGGCAGAAGTGCAAAACATATCTGTATACTTTTGATTCCTTTTTAAAGGAAGATCACTGCTAAACTGCATGTCTTATCTATCCACAAATATGCTGGCCAAGCTATGCTTTTCATACTCTGAAAACTTCCACACTCTCATCGCCTTTAATTAATTTTTCCTATTTCCAGGAGTCACACAAATTAAGAGAGGACAAAATCACTATTTCTGTTATCTTGAATTTTTTTGCTCTAAAAAACCCTAATAGGACTGTACATATTTAAAATGAATCTGTGCATACATACACTTACAAATGTCTATGGTGGTTGCCATAAAAAAGTCAGGATTCAACAATAATTATCACTCCACAGTATAGTTATTTTCAATTATAGGCAGAGCTGCCAATGGTGCCTAATACTTTCCATTATGAGACTCTGTTTTCAGTTTCTTATAACTTTGCTCAACTTTAACTGTTTGGGCTGAAATTTTTCATGACAAGTGACTGCCTTAGGCTGATTTTCCACATCAACCACACCATCCGGGACTCGATCACCTGCTCATCTACCAATGTGATATATGCCATTACGTGCCAGCAATGCTCCACTGCCATGTACGTTGGCCAAAATGGACAGTCTGTATGCAAAAAAATAAATGGACACAAATCTGACATCAGGAATCATAGCATTCAGAAACCAGTAGAACACTTCAGTCTCTCTGGTCACTCAATAACAGTGGAAATTCTTCAACAAAAAAACTTCCAGAACAGACTCCAATGTGAAACTGCAGAACTGGAATTAATTTGCAAGCTGGATACCATCAGATTAGGCCTGAATAAAGACTGGGAGTGGTTGGGTCCTTACAAAACCTAAACTTAATTTCCCCATTACTAATTTCTTCCTACTGTTACTCACACATTCTTGTCAACTGTCTGTAATGGGCAGAGCCGTCTCTAACTTTTTTGCCACCCTGCCAACCCCCCCCCCCCCCGAGCGCCGCGCTGCCGAACCCCTCCCCCGAGCGCCGTGCTGACGAGACACCCCCCCCCCCCCCAAGCACCGCGCCGCGGAAATACCTCCCAGCCCCGCCGAAACACCTCCCTCCCCGGAGCACTGCGCCGCTGAAACACCCCCCACCCTCACCCCCCCCAGCGCCGTGCCAGGCCGCCGAAACAAAAACAACAACAACAAAAACCCTCGAGCGCCGCCCTGCCGAACCAAAAAAAAAGAAAGGAAAAAAAAATAAAAAAAACCCAAGTGTGCCCACCACCCCAAGATTGGCTGCCCCTTACAAGGTGCCGCCCCAAGCATGTGCTTGGTCAGCTGGTGCCTGGAGCTGGCCCTGATAATGGGCCACTCTCTTACCACTTCAAAAGTTATTTTTCCTCCCTTGGTATCCTGCTGTTAAGTGATTTATCTCGTTAGACTGACCTCACACTTGGTAAAGCAACGCCCATCCTTTTATGTATTTATACCTGCTCCTGTATTTTTAACTTCATGCACCTGATGAAGTGGGCTCTAGCCCACGAAAGCTTATGCCCAAATAAATTTGATAGTCTCTAAGGTGCCACAAGGACTCCTCACTGTTTTTGCTGATACAGACTAACATGGCTACCACTCTGAAATTTAAGAAAAAGGTTAGGGAAAAACATTGGCAAAACAATGTTAAAAATTGTGACAACCATTTTGTTGAGAAGCATCTTTGTGCTTTGGAGCAGGGAGTTGAAAGTTGGAATGGGAGTTGTGTTGGATGAGAGACATGTTTTGCTGTCCCTGTGAAAACAGACCCAATTTCGTCTCTGAAGCTGTAAGACTGAAAATCACACTTTGCGTATGCTCAATCCAGGTTGTTTGGAGGTAGGCAGTGAAATTCTCCTAAGATTCTGAAGATTCTGTTTGCATTGAGGGCTCAAGGAACTGAGCACGATTCTTCCTACAAGTGCTCCTTTTGGTTGTTAGGAGCTACTGTGGTGCCAGACTGTCTCACCCATATTTTTGATGCTCTCCCGGCTTATTCTGTACTGTTACGTAAGGAAGGTCTGAGTTCTTCCCAGTGAGAGAGAGTAGAGGGATGTGTTCTAGTTGTTTTAAGAGACTCTTTAGTTGCCTCTCATTGATATTCTTGAGGTTCCATCTTTCTGGATGTGTACCACTCAGCCACAGTAAGTTCTACTGAACGTCTGGTCTCTCCCTGGAGGATTAGACCAAGGTTTAGTAGAAGCCCTCTCTGAAAGCTGAGTCTTCTGCCTCGCCTAAATGTAAAGAATCCTCTGAACATTTGGAGGGCCAGAGATCTTAATTCTGAGTCTGAAAACTGTTCTCGGTTACAAGCGGGTAGCCTGAACTTTCAACTTAACTTGGGAAGAGGTGGGTAATAGCTGCAACTTTATTTTTCTTCTGGAGATTTTTTGTTTTTGTATTTTTGTATTTTTTCTTCTTCTTTCAAATAATGATCATGTTCATCCCTGCTGAGTATGGGATCTAATGGGACATGAGACCTTAGATGAAACTTTGGCACCTCTTACACAATCAACAGTGTTCTTGATGTTCTGTAGGAAGTTTCAAGATCCTGAGTTATCAGGGTCCGGTTAGGGCTTTGTGGGCCCCGGGACCAGAGCAAGTTGGGGCCCCTCCCCACCCCTTCCATCTTCAGTCCCCCCTTCCCTCTCCCAGTGTGTCTGCCAGGGAAGTGGGGTCAGGGTGTGGGGGCTTGCCCCGCCCACCTGCCCAGCACTCCTGCTGGGGAGCAGAGTCGGGGCCCGGGGGCTTGCCCGGCTGGAGCACACTGCCGGCTGGAGTGCTGGGTGGGTGGAGCGGGTCGAGCACAGAGGTGCCCATTTTTCCGTGGTCCCCCAATTGGCCAGAGACTCTAGGCATGGGCCCCGTTGGTTCAGTGGCTAATCCACCACTGCTGGCTCTTGTTTCCAAAAGACAGGATGCTCACAGTCAATTATAATTCCCTTTGTGTTAATGCCATGATCAGTTCTTTAGTTAGATTATAAACATAAGCAACTACTTCTTTGCAGTACCTTAACTACTTATTATGCAAATAACCTGTAATTGTTTGCATATACATAATTATGTAATTACAGGTTTGTTTGTGGTGAAAACTAATATACATTTATATAATTGTCTTCATGCTAAAATAATCAAAAGTTATAAAGAAGAAAATTTAGGAACAGATATAGGACAGTTTATGTTGGGACCCTGTACCAAATAACAATTTTGCATTTAAATCAACAATGTTTGAGGGACTCTTATGGAATAATATAATAACCTCTGATATACTAATGATCAGTTATCACCACCAGTCTCAAGCATAAAAATGGCCTTTTAAAACGTCTTTACTACAGAAGTTCTAAAGGAACCCTCCTGAGTAGCTGTTGGTCATTAAATGGTAATTCTATTTTTTTTAAAAGGTCAACTCAATTAGATTTTGGCAAGATTGAGACTTCAGTGTCTCTTGGTACATTCATCGGGACACACTGGCTGGTAGTTTGCAAGTATTCATGAGCAAATTGGGTTAGTAATACGTTGATACCAGTACAAATAGATTGTCCTCATCACCACGTAGACAAAACAGTCATGAAATCTGTGCAATGCCTTAAGCACTAGTGGCATGATATAATGAAGTTGTATTCCATTAAGCACTCGTGTACAGGGGAGCAAAATGTCATCACCTGAGTGTGGCTGCATTTCTTTGATACAACCTCATCTGTTCCATCAACTAGTTTTGCTCTGATCAATAAGCAGTTTTCTGTGGCCTTTCACTACTGTCAGATGTCATTGAGTGATGTAAATACACGTCAGAAACTAGAAACTTGATAGCTCACCCAGATTAAGCAGGGAAGGGAGGAGGGGGAAAACCAGTGGAATGGACAGAAATGACAGCTGATGTCTGCTGTGTATAAATGATCTGATAGTGCTACAGATGAGACTTTTTTTTTTCATCTTCTGTAAACCTGCAGTAAAATTATCATAGCCCGTACACAATACAGAATAGACATTGAAAAAGGCAGAGAAAGATAGTTTTTGTAGTTTGCAAGCACTGTGACCTTTGTGTGTTAAACTAATTTTTTATCTCTTCAAATTATCATTGTGGGGGAAGATACGAAAATAATCAATGTAGTTAGTCTGAATATTGGAGAACAACAAAAGTGTGTAAAACTAGGAAATATTTTTGCTGTTTTTTCCCCCTAATTTAAAAATAATTGAATTGATTTAATTCAAGACTTGTGGTTAAGCACTGGGGGGAAACTCCTGCTGAATTGAAAACTTTTATATTGAGGATTAACCAAAAAAGTGAATTTTATGGGAGAGAGAAACTCATGAAAACATAACATATAAAAGCAGTATATATATAGATACTGCTTTTATATGTTATATATATTTATTTGTATGGATACAACCAGTACACAACAAAAGACCCCCATAAAACTCTCTAAAATTAGTTTCCCTTTAGTTCAAGCAAGTTTGGTTGTAAGATGATCTTCAATATTATACCTTTCCCCACCCTTTTTAATATTAAACCAAATATCCTGTTTGCTGCTATCTTTCACACAAATCAGATGAATACTTAAACATTTTCCTAGGCAGTATACCCAATATGAATCAATATTATGAGCCAACATGCCATTCTGGTATACTCTTTCAAAGTGCTGCTGAACTTATTTGTTTAATAATTAATCGTGGGATCAAACTGAGTGAGTGGTATTTTTTAAACCTTGTAAAATTGTTTAAAACTAGTAACTGTCAAAGCTCACAAATACATGTGATAAACAAGAGTAGCAGGAAGAATTATTTGCTTTTCAGCAACTGTGAACGCTAGATGAAATATGTAACTTTCATTTGGGTAAAATTGTTTTTATTTGGTTGGACTTGATATTGCAAAGTGCTGAGTGCCTTCAGCTGTCATGGATGCTGGTGGGAACTGAGGATGCTCAGCAGATTTCAGGACTGGATTTATAGGTGGTCGATGGCAGGCATTCCGTTGTGGAACAGAAAGGCTCTTCTTGTCCTTACAGAAACACTACAGTACCGGTCCCAGATTAAGTTGCTGGGGTTGTCTTGGAGTGGGTGGTTTAATCTAGATAAATTTCATGTAAATAGTTCTAATAATATTGTCTTGATTTTGTTTGTTTGTTTGTTGTTGTTTTGGATAGAGGTGTGGATTTAATCATTCCTTTGTGGTGCTTGCAACCTATCTTTATAACATTGTGCTAGATTGGGAAAAGTAAAAATTCAACTCAAAATAAAAAATGAACCTGACTAAAGAGGTCTAGTTTCACTGTACACTGTACTTTTGTCTAAAAAGAAAAAAGTAAACATAAATTATAAAATAACATTTAGAACGTTAGAATCCTTTGTTTTAATAATCTAGCGATGTCGAGAAGAGAGAAAACTGGATTAGGAATCAGAAGACCAGTGCTGTGTTTCCAGCCCTGCCTCTGACCTGCTGTGTCACCTTAGTCAAGTCACCTCTCCGTTTTCCCCTCCTACCCTTTGTTTTATCTATGTAATGTGTAAACTCTTTGGAGCAAGGACTCTCTATTACTTTGTGCTTGTACAGTGCTTATCACAATGAGCTCCGTTGTGGTTTAGACTTCTAAACACTACCTTAATATAAAAATAAATAATAATCTATCAGAACAGCCACAGTAAGTATATTATTTTAAAATGTGATTTTTTTTTTAAAGGACCACTTGTCTTTCAAAGGGTACATCATTTTTTTTTTAAAGATCTTTATGTATCTATCATGTGGACATTGTTCAATACTTTGTACTTTTCAGGCCATTCTTTGTGCTGCCCCCATTCATGGAATTGACTTGCCAATCCCAGAGCCTGATTCAAAACCCATTAAAGTCAAGACTTCTATTGACTTCAGTGGGATTTGGATTAGGCTGTCAGTGCAACAGGTATTCAGCATCTACTCACTACTTCCTCATGGCCCACACACCCTACCCCTTACCTTCTCCATTGCAACTTTTAAGAGAAGAGGGATGAAAATACACAAAAACAACCCATTCAAAATATGCCAAATTAATCACTTTCTCCATTTCCCTGTGCATCTGGTCTTATCTGCCTCTCTCTTTAGATGGTGAATTCTTCAGGTAGCTACTGCTTTTATCTTTGTCTTGTATAGTGACAAGCATCTGGTCAGCATTTATCTACCATTAATATTATTATTAATTAGTTATGTGTGCTACAGAAACTAGATTAGTGCTTTAAATCTATAATTTAACGAAGTAATGACACCTATACTTTTCAGATTTAAATTCATTTACTGTTTGGGGACAGGTGAGACTGAAAAACATGGGTATGTTTTATGATAGATAAAAAGAACCTCAATGGAAAACATAAAAGTAGAGTCTTCTTTAAAATCAGAAAATTGCTTTCCAGTTAGTGGGTCACTGACACAACATCTGACAGATAGCGCTACTATTTGTTTGCAAATAAGATAGTGTTCTTCTCCCAATAAATAAACTGACAAGTTATTTGACATACACAAGGTGGCTAAGCTCGGAAGTATCAGGGGGTAGCCGTGTTAGTCTGTATCCACAAAAACAACAAGGAGTCCGGTGGCACCTTAAAGACTAACCAATTTATTTGGGCATAAGCTTTCATGGGTTAAAAACCTCACTTCTTCAGATGCATGGAGTGAAAGTTACAGATGCAGGCATTATATAATGACACATGAAGAGAAGGGAAGCTCGAAAGCTTGTCTGTCTCACCAACAGAAGTTTGTCCAATGAAAAATATTGCCTCACCCACCTTGTCTCCCTAAATCCTGGGACCAACATGGCTACAACAATACAGCATCCAAAACAATATTTAAATCATGATAGAGTATGTTTAGGGAAACCATCCCTAAACATCTAGAGTGAAATCCTGGCCTCACTGAAGTCAATGTGAGTTTTGCCATTGACTTCAGTTTGGCCAGGATTTCACTCACAGGTTTCTTTTTAAGGCTAAATACACAAATTCCATAATCTGGACATAATTGTCCTGCCAAGCTGCACTCCAGGTCAAGTGTGAGGGGCACTGTGGCTGGTACAGCAGCTGGGAAGGGGCTGAGTTGTAGCTTCTTTTGCTTGTCTGTAGTGCAGGCTACTTTTTGCCAGAGAAGTGTTTCCTGTGGAATTTTCCTCCCAGTTACCTTGGTCTGAGGCCCAGTTTTTGCCTATGAATCAGTGACAAGAGAAGATCAGATATCTCACAGTTCATCATGTTCTCATAAAATACTCCACCTCCCCAAAATATCCTACCAGACATCTCCAAACAAAACACGCCACTTCTTCCCCCCAAAGTCCCAGTCTTATTAAAATATTTTTTTAAACACGTCTTTAGGACTGTATCTAAAATAAAAGATGGCATATAATGAATACATTGAGGTGTGGTATAGATTAACACTTGTTTGGGATGGCGTGTGCGGCCATCAGTGATGTGGCCATCCCAAATACATGCTGGTTACTCCTCTATTCCACACCACTTCATGGTGTATTCTCTTTTTATATATCTGAGATATATATAGTCACCTGCTCTAGTTTAAAAAAATTGCACTGTTTCTGTCACTACAACTTCTTTTTGTTTATTAAGACTTCAGAGATACAAACCAGTAGTTCAGTAATTGCTTTCTTGAATCTGCCTTTAATAATTACATTTAGTAAAGCTGTATCGAAAATTAGAAAGGTACAGACTAATGGAAAACTAGATTTTTCACTGAATTAGAAAGCAAGACAATCCATATATTGACAACATTTCAAGTTGAAACAGATCAAGAAAACTGTTTTGGACTGTCTGTGCAAAGAGGCAAACATAGGCTTGATGTGCAGTGGCATCTGCATTTTCTAGAAGCTGAGAAACTATAAGAGATTTCATGTAAATAGGTATCTTGAGAAGGGACAATACAAATCTGATTTGGATGCAAGTCATTTGAATTTTTTAAGTCTGAATTTTGTCTTTGGCACTAACAAAGAAGCTAGAAAGTATTTAATTGTGTTAATGAAGTGGAAATATCTTTAAATGAAAAAACACCAAATGTTGGACTGAACAAAAATACCCAGAAAAATCAGTCAGAAAAATGTCGGCTAGGATTGGCCTCACAGTGATTCCATTATGACAGCAGTGTAAGACAATCTACACTAGATAGGTGGAATAGAAAAGAATATTTGGATATTGGTTCAGTTATTACTGTGACACAATGCTTCTCCATCCAAAAAATGTTTTAGGGACTCTTAAAACAAACCGAAAAATCACCTGAAGATTTTCAGATGTATATGCCATTATTTCCCTAATTAAATGCTTTACATATATGTTTCATAAGGTCTTAAATAGCTACATTCTTCTTGGTACATACAAGCAATCTCACTCGAGACTGAGTGTTCATCACTTAATATATGGATACTCATAGCAGTTGTGTCTTGTAGTGATTTGCTTGTCCTTATAAAATTGTCTAGTTTCTTAATTAGTTTATTTTCAGGGAAAATATAAAGGCATTCAAAACTTTAAAAATTATTTTTCGTGTGGGCTTTTTTGGTAATTCTGCTTATTCGTGCATATTATTTTGCATTTGAAGTACACCTCTACCCCAATATAACGTGACCCAATATAACACGAATTCAGATATAACACGGTAAAGCAGTGCTCCGGGGGAGCGGGGCTGCACACTCCGGTGGATCAAAGCAAGTTCGATATAACACGGTTTCACCTATAACGCGGTAAGATTTTTTGTCTCCCGAGGACAGCGTTATATTGAGGTAGAGGTGTAGCTATCTTTATCTGCCTTTCTTTTTTGTTTAAGAGTGAACTGCTGTGATGATGATGGAATTGTTTTTGTTGTATTTAAATGGAGACTCAGGTAGTCTACTAGTTATCTAAAAAAGCAACTACAATACAGGAGGCAGCAGTGTCGGTTTCTCCACATTGCTCCTGGCTTGAAGGACCATATATCACTAGAGCATTTACTCTCCTTGCTCTCATTGGTCTCTGATGAGACTATCAGCTACTGTGCCAATTGTGGTGGTGGTCTTTGTGATGTACTCATTTCTCCACAGAGAAATAGATTGAAACTAGGGCAGGTCAAAAAAATTTCTTTCTTTCTTTCTTTCTTTCTTTCTTTCTTTCTTTCTTTCTTTCTTTCTTTCTTTCTCAAAAATATTTTGGTTTTTGACTTTCAAATTTTGTGTGTGTGGAAAGTGGCCTTGTTTTCTCAAAAAAAATCAATTTTTCATTTTCAGACAAAATAGTTTTGGCTTTTGACAGTTTTTGGCCAAAAACCTAAGTTTTCATTTTAGGGGGTTTATATTTTTGGATGAAAAATTGGAAACTTTCTGCTAAAAATTTTGATTAAAAATATATATTTGTTTTCATCAGCATTTTCTGTGGAAGGAGAAAACTGTTTTCCAACCATCTTTAATTAGACACCAAACAGCTGTTGAATGGTAACAGTTTGTCACTGCTGAACCTTGCTGGATTTGACCCAATGGTCTAGAAATGAACACTGTAACAGCTACCTGCTATTAAAATAGGTTTTACAAACTGCATATTTTGTGGAGTGTTGTATTGATGTAGTTGGAGAAGAGACTTTACAGTTCCTGTGTGTTAAGAGATAATGAGAGATTAACAACTCTCTAAAGCCAAACCAGTCCTAGTTTTCCTCAAACTCTTTTGTTAACCATATTCTCATGTCACAGTAGTAGCAACCACAGAGACGTCTTATACCTTCCTCCAAGACCATTTAAACAGAATACAGATTACTGTTAGAGTTGTTATTTTCATATCTACTGTGCTACTATGATTTAGTGTGGAGAGAGATAACTGGCAAGTTTTTAGAAAAAAGCCAGGAGCTGAAAAAGTTAACTTGTAATGTAGAAATGGAAAAAAAAATAATCTGCAGTGTGGTTTCTTTTAGTTTTTCATCCATACAGCGTACTAAATTGGGTCATTTTATTTCTTCTGCCCTTACAGAATAATGGGAGGAATTAATTCCAATTGGATAGCTAGTAAAAGTACAGATACATTCAGTATTACCCTATAAATGCAGTGAGAAAAAAGTTATGACCAAAATGACATTATTTTCCTCGTACAAAATTTTAAGAATGCCTTAAATATAAATAGTATTGATTTTCAGTAGTGTAGCATCTGAACGTATGTCATCAGATCTTGGAAAACAGTAGTTAAAATAACCACCTCTGAAGTGGCTCATGATTTTTCAAGTCAAAACCTTTTCTTGAGACCATTGTTCTTCTGTTATAGCAGAGGTACAAATTACCTGATTATGATCTATCATGTAATGTAGAGTCTCTTTATTTGTGGGGGAGTCGATACAAAATCTCTTGGAACAGCTCTTTTTCTCCCTTTTAACGTGCCCTAAAAGAAGAGATTGGAAAATGCTGAATCCACATGTAGAACGACAGTGATTCATGCTGTAGAGATGTTTTGTCAGGGCTGCAAGGCTCTAGCACTGACATGTCTGTCCAGCTTTCGAAGAGATAATAATGATATGGGATCTTTGTACCTAGGATATATACAAAAGGAGATTATGACTTTCTTTTGAATAGAAATTACATAAAAAACCCCTACACTGCAGTGTCAAACAGAAGGTAGGAAATGCCAATATTAAGGATGCACATAGTATCTGATTGTTTCACAAACATTAATTAATTAATCTTTACAGTTCTTCTGTGAATTATGTGGTGGCATTATCCCTATTTTACAGATAAGGATCTGGGACACAGAGGTTAAGGCCAAAATTTTCAAGTGCCCTCTAATTTTGGGTGTCCGTCTTAAGACACGTAGGGCTTGATTTTACTTAGCATTTTCATAGCTCTTAGTTCCAAGCATAGGGTATTCAGCACTTCTTCAAATCAGGCCCTAACTGTCTCAAGTTGGTCACATAGAAAATTAGGAACACACACAGTGACCACTTCTGAAGAGATTGAGGTAAGTGATTGCCTAGCATAAAATAGAACTTTTGTGGTACGTTCAGGGGCCGAATCCAGTTCTCCAGTTTGTCGTTCAGTGGCCTTAGTCATGAGACCATTCTTTCCCTATCTGCAATCCCCTGCCTTGTTCACTGTGCATCTTTCAACTTCTGCAACAACTGAGGCAAGGTCTTGTAGACAGAAGCCTCCTTAATTACACAGTGCTGAGCACCATCCTGTGCACTGAATGAGGCAGGGATCCTGTGGAAAAAATAGTGTGTGATCAAGTAATTAAATAAATATTGTATCATAATGTATATGCACAAGGGAAGGCTGAATTAAAGTTGCACAGGCAACTTTAATTCTGGTATTTCCTAACCTTTGAGTGCTTGAATTTGAAACCATAATGTTCTTTTAACATTTTATGAATGTAATCACCTAAAAAAATTTAAAAAGCAAACTAAAAAAAATAGAAATTCCATCATGTGGAACCATGTTGACTCCTGGCACAGGTCATCAGCAGGATTGAAGTTTTTTAGATCCACAGCATAGACATCTATCACTTGATTTAAGGATTACTGATAGCAGTAGTTGGCTATCATCTTCCAGCCTGCCCTCTTCTACTCTTCTCCTCTAGTGTCACTCCCACATGTCCCCAGGTGTGTCACTCTTTCTTCTGTTTGTATTCTCCCACAGTCTACACCTCCTACCCTATTCCTGTCCTCCTCTTCCCATTCCTTGCCCCTTGGTATTCAAGAAAGGCTACCTTCTCTTCCCCTAAAGTGGCAGAGGAAGGAGCATGTACTGGGAGCACATAAGAGACAGTTTCTCTACTCTCAGTTCTGATGCCTAGCATCTGAGCGACTCCTGGTGTCCAGATGATGCAGTTACTGGAAAAGTCCTGCTCAGCCCCTGCAGCTCTGGAATGAAGCGTACTCAGCTGCTTTGTGGGGACAGCATATGGTCGGTCCAGTCAGCATGTGGGAGCTGTTCTGTGGGGATGGATCATGCTTAGTGCAGACAGAATCTTTGGAGAACAATGCTACCAGCATCTAACAAACCTCTACTGAGCATATGCAAACTGTGATTTTTCAGAGGCTTATGCTGTGGCTAAATTTGGGTGGATTTTCATGCAAAAGGCACATCCCTAACACCAGAGTAATTCCACCCTTCTGCCCCCAAAGTCTCTGCTCCAAAGCATGGTCTTGAGAACACGGTTGTAAGAAATTTTTAACATGGGCAAAACAACGTATTTATCTCTAACTGTGTTCTTAGGAATGGCTGAACTATTTTAGCAGAAACTTTCCAAAAATATTTAAGTCTGAGTCAGGCAGCCAGCACGGAAAATTTAAGCCCAAATTGTTAAAGCTTGGCAAAATTACAAGCAACTGAAAACAGGGTCTTATAATGGAAAATGTTAGATAATCTCAATTATATACAATACTACCAACCCCACCTGTAATACATTTTATTAAATTAACTCAGTATTTCAAATGTAATTATCAAGATGTCTAAGTTAGTTAAAAATAGCAATATCATGTTTGGGCTGGACCAGACCCATGTGTCAAGAGAATGAGGTGACTGAGAAGGAGAATGTGATGGGTAGGAGACTGTCAGGGATAAGGGAAGGAAATATGGATGCAAATGAACGTAGTGGAGTGGCAAGAGACTGCTTGAGTTGGAGCAACTGTCTATCCTGTCTAGGGAGGAAGAGGGATAGTGGGGGATAGAATAGCAGCTCCCCTCTATCCAGGGGATAACACAAGGCAAGTCGAGTTTCCACCCAGCAGTGAACAGCTTTTGTGTGTGTGTGTGTTTGTGTGTGTGTGTGTGTGTATTTAAAGTTGATTCATCTAAACTAGGGTTACCATATTTAAAAAATAAAAAAAAGAGGACACTCCACGGGGCCCTGGCCCCGCCCCGCCCCTTTCCCACCCCCGACCCCGCCCCAACTCCGCCCCTTCCCCAACCAACTCCGCCCATTCCCCGCCCATTCCCCAAAGTCCCCGCCCTAACTCCCCCTCCTCCCTCCTAGCCACGCGAAAAGGGCTGCCCAAGCGCTACCAGCTTCACGGTTTGTCGGGCAGCCTCCAGACCCTGCGCCCCCAGCCGGCGCTTCCCCAGCACAGCTGGAGCCCGGGAGGGGAAGCGCCCAGCCGGGGGCACAGGGTCTGGAGGCTGCCCGGCAAACCATGAAGCCGGTAGTGCTCGGGCTTCGGGCAGCCCCCTTGCCTCCGGACCCTGCGCCCCCGGCCAGGCACTTCCTCTCCCGGGCTCCGGCTGCTCTGCTCCTCCCCTGACTCTTCGGCTCTGTTTAAGAGCCAAGCTGCCCGAGCCAGCGCTACCGGCTTCGGGCAGCCCCCTTGCCGCCGCTGGAGCAGAACAGCTGGAGCCCAGGAGGGGAAGTGCCCGGCCGGCGGCTCGGGGTCCGGAGGCAAGAGAGCTGCCTGAAGCCAGTAGCGTGGAGTTTATACTCCTGCTTACTCAGAAGGAGATTGTAACATCTCTTAATAATGAGGCCTTTGTAATTACAAAGAAAATATCTTTTTTATTAATTTATGGCAATGTTTCATGCAGATAAAAGTTAGAAAAACTTGTCTTTTTCTACAAAAGCCAAGAGAAAGAGGAAAACATCGAGGTTCAAATGTGGTTTGTGTAGATGGGATGTTATTTTCCATGAAGTTAATGAGACAGATGAGAGAGATCCATGAAACTTGGAAGTATGGGAATGAGGGCAGAACAGCTGTTCATGTTACTTGTCCTTATTTCTGTTTCTAGAGATGCTGGCCAAAATTTTCAAATATGGGAGCCTAAAGTTTTGAACCTAAATCCATATTTATGCATCTAAAGAAGTGATCTAATATCTGGAGGTGTTGAGCATTGTCATCTCCAAAAGGAAGTTGGTCAGCACCTCCCAAAACCAGATCACTTCTTTAAATCCTTAAAGATTAATTTAGGAACCTAACTTTAGAAACTTAATTTTTAACATTCTGGATGTTGTCTTCTCATAATGCCTCCCTTAGAAATTTTCTTTTATTTTTCTTATTACTATTTTTAGAGAACTCAAGCCATATTGAAAGAAGCAATCGTTTTTTTAAATTTGTTTTCCTGAATTTTGTGCTTCTGATAGACTGGTGTCTTTTGGTTTTTGTTATTTTGAGAATGTGGCAGGTGTAGATTTTATGCCTATGACTGATATCTTTTGACTTTGACGCTTCCAGTTAGCATTTGAAGAGACTGGTGTGTTTTATTATCTGCAATTCTAGCGACAGGCAGCAATAAAACATACAGCAGAGTTTTTCATTCCTCTGTTACCTGTCACTTCGGCCAGCTGTGTGCACATTTTTCTTTGCTTTCAACAGTGATTCAGCATCAGAGCTGTTCATAATTTAAAACTACATGTTGAAATGTGGTGGTGGTACAATACTTAACATGATTTCATTTACATCTTTGCATTTAGTTACGCAGTACTTGCCTTTGTAGCTGAATCACCAAGGGTACGTCTACACTGCAATAAAAGACCCTTGGGTCAGCTGACTTGGGTTTGTGGGGCTTGGGCTGCAGGGCTAAAAATTGCTTTGTAGAGTTTCCAGCTTGGGCTGCAGACCCTGGGACCTGGCCCGAACCTGTCCACAGCAATTTTACAGCCCCACAGCCCAAGTCCCATAAGCCTGAATCAGCTGACCTGGGCCAGCTGCAGGTCTTTAATTGCTGTGTAGACGTACCTCAGGAGGACAGTTACAAATTAATGTAATTTTCACTAAATCAGTTTTGTAGTCTTCAAAATTATAAAGAGTGCACCAGTCTCTGATAGGTCATACCTCTGATAGGGCATTCATTCCCACACCGTAGAATTGCTGAAATGACACTTGAATTGCACATCCTGTAGTGCAAAGTCATTATTTTAATATTTCAGCTGGTTTTGCTTCCAAGAAAATATGGCCTTATCATAAATACACTCACTGGAATCCTGACAAGCCATTTACATTTTCTTTTTTTCTAGGAGAAGATTGATATGTGTGTGTACCAAATTCTCAGCTGTACCAAATTCTCAGCTGGCATAACTCCACTAAAGTCAACTGTGTTATGCCAGAAGAGAATTTGTTCTATCTATTTAATATGCCTTATATTTTGGCTCTCTACCTTATTCATAAGAAAATGTTTTCCCTCTCTTCTCTCCTAACTCTCCACCACATTCACATTTTGTGGAACTAAATCAGTCTTCATTTGTTCTTGGGTCAGAATCCTTACTCCCCACTAACATGGAGTTCATCTTGCACTCTTAGGCCAGGTCTACACTATGTATGACAGTCTGCCAGCATGTCTGTGTTGGTGAGGGGTATGAAGAGGTGATCCCTGACAGACATAGCTATGCTGGCAAAAATCCTTAGTATAGTTATAATGAGTCAACTGAGCTTATACCAGTATAGTTTATCTCACTCGGTGAGGGCTGGAATAAGTGCTTTGCTTGTATAGTAGAGTGGTATTCCTGTGCCAGGAAAGTGGTCCTCATGTAAACCTGGCCTTAGTCACGAATGACAGGTGGCAGCAAGCAATTAGAAGTTATATAGTTTAGGCCCATTCCCCTGCTACTCTCTTTGCTGTTTATGCAACTTCCAGCGTTTCTTCTGCTTTGACAAAAGACCGTCATGGAAATGAATGTTTATTCAAATTATTCTATTCCCTGAAATCCGCCCCTTCCTCCCTCCCCCCTCAAAAAAAAAGAAAAAAAAAGAAATCCTTAGTTTACCATAGTGGGGTCTTTCTCTCTTCACTGTGCCAGTCATCTTTTTCAGGACCTTCTCTCAGTAGAGGTTGGTTCCTTTCCAAGTATTGGGAGTAAGAATGAGACTGTCTGGCCCCTAACAACAGAATAGCACTTTGCAGCCATTTCTGCAAGATGGAAGATGAGAATGATAAGGGAAATTTAAAAAATGTACAAAATCAGAGTGTCAGAACAGATGCATCTTTAAGGTTAGTTCACTTTATTTATTCAAGTTTTTATATTTATTTTGTTTCACTAATGGAAAAAGGAGGGCTTATGTTCCAGGAGGAGAGAGAGAACCTTCTAGTCAACCACAAGCCTATTGGTTATGAAATCAGGTGGCGGACTTAGTAGGTTAACCATAAGATCTATGAATTAAAGTAGATGTAATCACCAATTCACTATTGACTCTGCTCAAGCTAGTCTGGAGCTCACATGAGTCAGTTGTTCAAGTGCGGGAGACTGAAAATCCCTTCTTTCTACAAAGCATCTGTCTCTGCCACCTTTATTTTTTAAATACTCTAGTTCCACATGCAAGCTAAAAGAGCTAGGCACAACATTAGAGATGAAGGGCAGACCCCAGTGCAGACATCAAGTATTCTAATTACACTGATTAACAGAAGCAGAGAGGTAAGAGCACTGTAAATCCACTAAGGTGGTAAAGATTCTGGGATTTACTGATTTTTTTAAAATTGCTGTCTGCGCAGACTTCATTCAGAAGTGTCAAGAATGGACTTAACTAATGGAGTTCAAGTACTGGTTGAGCTCCTCCAGATTTCTGGGCACTGAAGTAAAAACAATTCCCTTGAAATATTTCTAAAGATGGCAGCAAAGCTAGCACTCTAATGGCCAGAAGATGCAATACTATGTAAAGTACTGCTTCCTGCTTTCCTTCATCTGTGAGAAGAGAGGATGGTACCATTACTGAAAGAAGTTCCTAAAACGCATCTTAATATCTTTTGTGAATTACATACATGAACCATTAGCCTGTGATGTTCATCTGCTGTGCACTGAATCACTTGGACCTGAGCTTTACTTGAGGGCTCTGATTTGATCAGAAGCCTATCATGATATATGTAGAATGTCCTTGATCCTCTTCCTCTCTAATAGAGGAAATTAATTGTTGTTTAGTTCAGCAGGATTTTAAACACATGATGAGAACACTGCACCTACATAAACTCTAGTAAAGGAATGCAAAGTTGGTGCAATTCAGAGTTTTTTGTTGAAAAAAACTGAGACCCCATTCTTATCAAAGTCCTTGACAGCCTAATCTAGAGAGTCTCCAAAAAGTCATCCAACTGTCCAAAGTGAGGAAAACAGGTGTAATGTAGATAAGTCAGATGGTCTGGAAGCAAAGGAATACTTCTAACTACAGTGAGAGTACCCATACTCCACCCAGCTAGTTTCAGGGAATCCCATTCTGCATCATGGAGACACTAATTGGACCAGAGCAAATGTTTTTCTTATATTTGACTGCTGGAAATCTCCTAGACATTCCAAAAGTGCCCTAGTGGCACAGAAACTTGAAGTTTGTAAACAGCAAGGTCAGGTGATGTTTCTAGGGACTTGTTTAACGTGAGTGTCACAGTTGCAGGGTTAATCTGCTGCACATTTGACTCCTCTCTGGTCTCTCTAAGTACACCCCACCCTGGTAGTAGGCCTCTTGCCTTCACCTGTTGTGGGGTGGAATCCCATGATTCTCCCACTCTCAGACCATGCCCAGGGCAACAGCACCCTGTGTATCAACCATAAATACTCAGCAGGCTTGACTGGGTTTGATGCCTGGAAGTCTTCCTTCAACTCTTTACAATAAGGGTAAATCTCATCTACGCAGGAGATGGCACTTTCTTGGGGTTTTGTTCTGAAACTGTGGAATGAACTCCCCGAGGAACTAAGGATAATCACAGATCTCACCACCACTCCAAGTGCAAGATGCACTTCTTTGATCTTGGTTTCTCTAACATGACTACATATTAACATGTATATTAAAAAACAAGTTAACAAAATACAGAGCAAAATAAAAACAATAAAAACACCTCCCACCTTACTAAAACAAGACACTCCACTGCACACATTTCTTCTCTTAGGGGGGGAAGGAGGGAGAGAACAAACACAGGACAATTGTTAATCACATCATTTAATGCACTACTGGAAAATGCTCAGATACTACATTGAACAGCACTGAGAATAGAATAGTTGTGGCCAACAAGAGAGTGTATCTGAAACCTGTGCAACTCACTTTCAGGGGTCTGCCTAGCTGGAATTGATTTTCATGAATTACGGTAACTGAGGTCTGATTTGGAAAAAACATTTATCTGAAGTTATGATGCTGTTATTTATCTTGCTCATTATGTACTGAGTTTTAAGAAAAGCAAAATGCATACTGCTAAATGGGCAGAGAAATCTGGGTTGGAAATACTTGTAATCTGTTGCTTTGAAATGGGATACCTAATAAAATCAGCACAAGCATCAGAAAAATAGACTACCTCTATGCAATAAACATAATCTGATATTGGTTTCTGTACCGTTTGAAATAAACCCTGTCTGTCACTACTTCTGACAGACATAAGTGAAGATTGCTGTGTCATTGTAGAGTTGAGTATAGTAGGGCTTGAAAGAGGCAGAGTTGAGTAACTCTTTGAAAGGGCATTTCTTTAAATTTGAAGTTGTACTGGTTATTCATAAAGCCCCAAAGGAATGAACAGATGCTTGTTTTATATTCTATGTCACTTGCTCTGAAATAGTTCATTATTTTCAACAGACATTTAGATCAGTATGAGAGTATTGCAAGATGCATACTTTTAGTATCTCTCATCAGATAGGGTTACCAACTTTCTAATCGCACAAAACTGAACATCTCTGCCCCGTCCCTTGTCTGAGGCACCACCCCCGTTCACTCCATCCCTCCTCCCTCTGTCACTCGCTGTCCCCCACCCTCACTCACTTTCACTGGACTGGAGGGCTCTGGCTGGGGGTGTGCGCTCAAGGGTGGGGCCAGGGATGAGGGGTTTGGGGTGAAGGAGGGGACTCAGGACCGGGGCAGATGGTTGGGCTCCCAGGAAGCAGCCGCCAGGTCCCTGCAGCCCCTAAGTGCATGGGTGGCCAGCGAGGCTCCACAGGTGCCTCGTGCCCACAGGCGCTGCCCCCGCAGCTCCCATTGGTCATGTTTCCTGGCCAATGGGAGCTGCGGAGCCTGCGGCAGGGGCAGTGCGCGGAGCCTCCCCGGCTGCCCATGTGCCTAGGGGCTGCAAGGACCTGGCGCGTGCTTCCGGGAGCCACGTGGAGCTAGAGCAGTCAGGGAGCCTGCCTTAGCCCCGGGCCCCTGCTGTGTCACTGACCCAACTTTTAACAACCCGGTTGGCAGTGCCAACCGGAGCTGCCAGGATTCCTTTTCGACTGTGCATTCCGATCAAAAAACGGATGCCTGGCAACCCTATCATCAGAGCAGTTTAACCACAGGAATAATTTGGAAATCCAAGAGTTCGGTGTCTGCCTCACCTGCTCAATTTGTAATACAGAATTTAGAATTCTTACTCTAAAAGCACTTTGAGACCTATATATCTCAACTTATTCATTATTGTTGTTGTTTACATTTGTTTCTAAGGATCTTGACAAAAAAGGTGACAGCTGTGTCAATTGGGTTTTAAAAGGAAGGTATCTGTGCAACATTTGTGCTTTAGAAAAACAGCAAAAGTGTCAGATCTTATAGCATCTTAGTTTGGCTGTATTTCCATAGTCTGCATTACCTTGGCAAGGAGAAGCTTTGTAATTAGGAGAGACAAGTAAGTTATTTTTCAGGAAATGACAGAGATGTTCCTATGGGATTTATGAAGCATGTGTTTGAAAAAGATTGGTGAAAGTGAGTGGAAAAAAATCCTGAGTGCTGGCTCTTATATGCTCTTATATGCTGGCTTTTTCATGCAGTAACAATGGTAGTTCCACGGGAGACTCCCTACTGTTTCCCGCTTAGTGAGAATTAATGTCTCTGGGATACCACAAGGAACATATATTGTTCTACCTCTTTCTCTTAAAGGCCATCTTTACAAAGATTGCCCCAGAGTCCTGTGGCTTTTGTACATAATCACTGCAGGTACCAGTCTGTTTTGTGGATGAGGAAGTTGATATTGGAAAAGAGCATGATACAAAGAATATCCATAATTATTTTATTATGCCGTTGGTGTATAAGGTACTTTACAAAACTTTTTTTAGACAGGTCCCTGCCTTAAAGAGATTACAGTCTAATTTGGTGTGAATACAAAATTATAGGCTGGCGTAGGAGTCTTAGATCAGTGACCTGAAGGTTAAATAAAAGAAATGGGTTTTAAGTTAAGATTTGAAGTAGAAGACACATTTGTGAATGTTTTAAATGCCAGAATATTTTAAAACATTCTTATCACAGAATTTCAGTCAGGGTAGCATTGTGATAATATGGATTTGTCAAGGGAATTTTAAAGACAACAAAGCCTTTTTGTTGGATTTAGAGTTAAAGATAACAATTAATTTATTATATTGTTAGAAATAATAAGAATGTTCCTCCTGGTCAGTGTCCATTGATTGCTTCATAGAATTGGGAGCGATTTGAATACATTTATTTCCCATGAATTAACAGAACAGTTTTCTGTGATATACCTCCTTGTGTTTTGATTCTGGACCAAACAATATCATAATAAAAATACCTAATACAAATAATAATAATAAGTATATAACCCCCCCCCCCAAAAAAAAACCCCAGCTGCTGTACTTGTGTGATTATTTATTTGTATTACTGTTGTGCCTAGGAGCCTCAGTTATGGACCAGGATCCATTGTATTGGGTGCTGTACCTATATGCAGCTACGTATATGCTAGAGCAGCCATGCAACTGCTGTTATTTATGCTTGTGATTGGCTCAGCCCCTGGTTTGCCCCAGGATCAGTTAAATGCAGTCTAGGTATAAAACCAACTCTGGTTCCACCTACACACCCTGGTTTTGCAGTGAGGATAGCCCAACTGAACCTGAGAAAATGTGCCATTGTCTGAACATTAATGAAACACTAAACATGTGGAAATCCTATTAGTGCTTCATGGACCGTAGCTGCCATTTCAGTTGTTCTGGAATTTCTTCCATATGGCCATAACAAAGGTTTAAGGTTGAGCTGCTTGAGATCTGAATGCATTAGCTATTCCTCAGTCAAAAAGTCTGTCAAGCATGCTGAGACTTTTAAAGGGATGTATTTATTTCTGTAAGTCATACATTAAATGGTATGGGTAAGCTCAGCCCTTATAGGAATATGACTTTTGTAAATTTCTCCTCAGTGCTTCTGGTTTTTGTATAACTCTCCTCATCTTGTACAAATTCTAAACCAGGATGCTACAAATCTGTCCCTCTACTGAAAGGTTGTTTGTACAAATTTATATAGTTTATAAAGTATTAAAATATATATTATACAATGCATATGAATGCATACAAACTAATTCTACTTAAAAATATTGTGCAGTTTAGATATGTGTATAATACCTGTATATTTCCTCATCTTGGACAACTAAAATTTCTGTCTTGAACAGTGTATTTCCTTACACCAAAATTAAATAGAATTTGTTATGAAATAGTAACATTGTTAACGACCTGCTAACCCCTCCAATCTGTCCATGTCTCTTCCTGTTGTGTGGAAAAGGAGATGTGTCTGGCCCAACAAGCGATAATATGTGAATAAAACTCATGTTCACTGGTACATAGTTAAGTGTGGTTTTGCATCAGGTTATCTCTGGTTCACTCGTATTGTAACAGCCAATGATTAACAATCATTTTAGCTTTTTATTAAAGATACAGGAAAAGAAAGAAAAACAGTTAACACTTCATATTTCAAATGGTTTAAGCAGGGGTGGCCAACCTGAGCCTGAGAAGGAGCCAGAATTTACCAATGTACATTGCCAAGGAGCCACAGTAATACATCAGCAGCACTCCGCCCCTGCTCCCAGTGTCTCCCGCCCACCAGCAGCCCCGGGTCAGCACCTCCCAATCAGCTGTTTTGTGGCGTGCAGGAGGCTCGGAGGGGGAAGAGGGAGGAGCGAGGGCATAGCAGGTTCAGAGGGGGGGAGAAGGGGTGGAGTGGGGGCAGGGCCTCGGGCAGGGGCAGGGGTTGAGCAGTGAGCACCCCCTGGCACATTGGAAAGTTGGCACCTGTAGCTCCAGCCCTGGAGTCGGTACATGTATAAGGAGCCACATATTAACGTCTAAAGAGTGGCATGTGGCTCCAGAGCCACAGGTTGGCCACCCCTGGGTTTAAGTAAGATTAAGAATATACTTTATTCCCTTTCCTTTAGCTATAGACTGTTTGTATAGGGAAAAACTATTGTTGGGCAGTTGGTATTAACTGTCCTTTTGAGGGAAAATTAAAGAAGTTAGTTGAGATGGTGTGCAGCTGTAGTTGCTGCTGTTTTGCTGTTGTAAAAGTCCAGTCCCATTTCCTTGAAGATAAAATAAGACAAACGCACACAAAATGGGACAGAAAAGAACATCAAAAATAGAAAATGGAGCTTCTGTCTCTGTTGCAATTAAAAGTCAGCACCATCACTGCTGGGGAAACATGGGTATAATGTTTGGTCATACCAGCCTCTATGGGGCTTGGTAAACAATGTCATGCTGTTTAGGGCAGTGGTTCTCAACCAGAGGTCCGGGGGCCTCAAGCAGGTTTTAGGGGGGCCTCCAAGCAAGGCCAGCATTAGACTCGCTGGGGCCCAGGACAGAAAGCCAAAGCCCCACCACATGGGTCTGAAGTCCAGGTCCCTGAGCTCCGCCACCTGGGGCTGAAGCTGAAGCCTGAGCAATGTAGCTTCGTGTGGGTCCCCCGGCATACGGGGCCCCAGGCAATTGCCCTACTAGCTACCCCCTAATGCTGCCCACTAATGGCGCCCTGGCTTTTATATGTAGAAAATCAGTTATTGTGTCTCAGGTGGGCTGTAGAGCTTTTATAGCACATTGTGGGGAGGGAGGCTCAGAAAGAAAATGGTTGAGAACCTCTGGTTTAGGACATTGCTTTTTGCAACCTCAGTGGTCACGGGCTCACAGCAGTGCTGCAAAAGATGCTGTCTTGTCTGGCTAAGCCAGACTGCTGTTAGAAGGCAAAAAAGAGAGAGAGGAAAGAGAAGAAATATGGCAGGGAAGGAAAAAGTCACAGGGGTGGGGTAAGTACAGGAACCTAAGTTTCATATTGCAAATATTTGACGATGTCATCAGTTCCCTCTCTCTAGCCCAGTCTGGTCAGGATGCCTTTCAGGATCAAGAAGATAAAGGCCCAAAGGTGTCAAGGTAGATCCCAGGGTCCAAGAAGAGATGGAAAGGTGGAGTTTTCTCCTTCCAGTCCAGCTGTCACCCCTACCACTCTCTTTCAGTGAAACCCAGATAAACAATGTCCAAAAATGATGACAACCGTTTAGCATTAACATGAACCAATTAAAATACATTTTGATTATGTCAACTTTAAACATTTTCTCCCATTTCTGGAGAAATGTTTATCTCATTGTCATATCAACCCATTACTTGTTACCGGGAGCCTGGAATATGTCTTATCATGGTTCTTTTAACCTATACAACCCAGTTTGTACAAATGTATTTGTCTCAACTTTTGTAAACAATTTTATGTAAAAGGCTGAGTTGGATTTTTTTCATCTTGGACAACTTAAAGTACAGACCTCTGATCCTTGTTCCAGTCCCATTGATTTAGATGGGAGCAGTATATAGAAGGAGTTGGTGGTATTGGAAATAGTCACCTTTGTATCACCAATAAGAGGAGAGTGGTAAACACACAGTTTACTTTCACTGGTATTGGGGGAAAGGTTGAAGGGAGAAAGGGATTTGCATCACCTTGAATCTGATTTTCCATTCCTGTACTCAGTGCTCCTTGGTGTAAGCTAGAGCAACCTTAGGGCTATTTTAGCTTGCAATACGGCTGCAGTGCTCCCTTTGTGATAACTGAGAATTTTGGCAATGCAGTGAGCTGAGAGCCAGTGGAGACCCATTCTGACAGCTCTGTGTTGTCTGAGAAACCCCATTTATGGCCACTTTATGCTGCACCAGCGGAGTGTAATGGGGCCAATGGGGAACCAAGAATTGGGCCACTATTCTATAAAAACTATAAAAGGGAAACGGTTGGTGTCTTACTAATTTGTAACTTGTATTATTATTGCATTTTTTTAAATTAATTTTAAAGAGAGGTAGTTATGTAGATGTGTCCAACTTTGTTAGGATGTCCTACAATGAGTTCTTAAAACAGCATTTAATTTAATAGATTCCAGCTCTTCCACCCCAAAATTTTGATGATGAGTTGGACTGTCATCTTTTTTGGCAGAGATGACAATTTCAGTTGCAGAAAGATATGCATCTCGTACTCTGACTTCAGATTCAGAGCTGTTCATCCCACTCTTTGTTTTGCACAGATTAAATTGTGTTGGACAATCACTCCTGCATTAAACTTTGTGCAAACAGCTTTGATAATGGTTGAGCAGGCTTTTGTTGTGGTACTAGAGAGAAAGGATACATTTTATTTTGTGGCAGCATTTATGGGTGGGTAGCCTTCTACCTGGTGCATTTAATAAAGGACACAGTAACATCACTGTAAACCTACTGTACTTCTTGCCCTAGCCAAGACTAAATGTGGATCATTCACTGTAAGTATAACTTCTGTCTGTTGTAAGAGCAGCATTAGTTGTCTGACTCCATGATTAATTATTACATTTTTCATTCTCAGGGCATTTAGCTATATCTCACATATAAAAAAGTGATATGTCTGTTCAGAGTTATCTGTTCAACAGAATGTGAACATTCTTACATAGAAAAGTAATTTCCTTGCACTGTTACAATTTTGTCCGTAATTCTTCCTTCTTTATTTTGGCACTTTCATCTTGGTGCATGAGTTTCCTCACATTGTTTTTCTGTCAGTGCCTGTAATTGCTCAGTTAAATTATTGTCAGACTTCGCTAGGAATTTTGTGTCTGTTAGGAGATTCCACCCTTCCTTTATACACAGATTTCTCTCTCTCACACATATACATCGCTACACCCTTGTTGAAAATAGTGACACAAAACTCATCTCTGTGCTAAGATTGTGAGTAGTGATCTAGTAAATGATGATGAGATAAGATTGGAACTTCTGCAACCTCAGTGAAGAAAATTAACAATCAATACTCATAAGTACAATACGTTTTTTCTGTTTTTTCAGCTTAATTCCTGCTTTATGGGGTGCTTTGCTCAAACTTTATTTTACGTTTAAGCAAAATATTTAACTTGTAGACCTTTGGGGATTGTTAAAACATTTATGGAAGCAGGATGAAAACTTTTATATACTCCTACATTTGACTGCTATAACACTAACAGAATCACAAATTACTTTACATTTTTGCAACATAGGTGCTACAATGACTAGGCTCAGAAATGCCAGTTATGGGGAAGGGAGAAAAGTAATTTCTGAATTTATTTCATTTTAATACATGAGAAGATGCACTGTGTGTCTTTTAGACTTTTAGGCTACTGCATTAATGAAATCAGTGCACTTGAGCTGTAACATCCACTGTATATGTTCCCATTATTAACATTTAAACCTGCATATTGGTGTAAGTAACAGATGATGTGAAGGCAGCAGATTTCATTGTAGCAGAAATGACAGCATCATCATGCACAGATACCGTTGAGGCAAATCTCTTATAGCCTCTATGAAAGCTACCAGCTACTCTATTCTGCAACTGATGGATGCAGCCTCCTTGTTCCCAATAATTATATGCATAGTTATTAAAACGTTCCTGTTTCTTCCCTGGTGAGAAAATATGAGCTTAAAAATGAAATACCGATTCTGAGGCCCTGGAACTATTTACATAGTTCATAAACTAGTTCTGAAACATAGATCAGTTGGGGATAAAACAGATATATGCACTGAAAAAACAGTCCGCCCAGAGCTTTTCATTTCCTTTTCCCCCCCACCTTGGGTCAAAATTTGACCTCCTGTAAGAACCATTCAACCCTACTGACTTCAAAGGGAAACAGATTTACTTCACTGAAGTTTCATGTGTGTGACTGAGGGCATAACTTGACTTACATGAATTTGTAATTCTCATGAAAGTTGTCTGATGGACAGCCCTGGGGACTTGTACTACCCAGGGAGCAGCAGCTTAAACTTCCCCACCAATATGCCTCAGCCCTCACCTGGAATGTTGTTTAGTCTTCATGTTCATTCCTTCCTTAGTTTATATGTTGAGGCTGCTAACCAGCATGCCAATTGAGACAATTTTTTTGCATGTGTGTGACATAGACATGAGTCACTCCTAACTGAATGGAGACTATCCATTCATTTTATATAGATCACCACCGCAATTAAAAGGTAATGACTTTTGATCACTACCGAACTGATCAGGTTCATATTCCAGTATCCAATTTTCTCAGCCACTTAATTCTCCAGAGTTCTTCCTATCTAAAGATGATTCATTTTCTTCATATTCAAAAGTATTTTGTCTCTTGTATTTCTGGAATGCTCTCTGAAAGAAATGCTACTTTGGTGAAGTGGTGCAATTAATTGAAACTGACTTATGTGCACATTATATAGACAGGATTTCCCACCCTGCTACTTTTCATTTTAAAAGGTACAGTGTTTATAGCTTAGAAATTAAAATGTGTTAAATTAGCAGCTAACTTTAAATTGATCTTTTAAAACCTTTCTCCATACATATCATTTCATTTACAGCTGTGAATTTGCAAAATATGCCTGCTGATGTCTTGAAGCTTTGCCAGGAGCAAATCATTTCTGGGGACAGAGTTTCTGGTAGCCAAAAAATGGGTTAAGCTCTTCAAAGTGACTTGGATATAGTAAAACTCCTGTTATAGTGAAGTAGAATGAAATCCCAAATTGTTTCAATGGATTATAATGTACAAACTAATTCTGGTTATAATGAACATCAGTATATAGTGAAGTTGCCCTGCTAAATATTGCCTTCACTATGGATCTATCCATATTATGGCTCAAACCAAATTAAAGCCCATGTTTAACTTGGCTTCAGTAGGATTCTAACTAAATTGTCTTTTAACATGTTTGGCCAACCAGTAAGAATCATTGCATATTTGAATCATGTTTAAAAAACACGTTCTAGCAGAGTACCCACCGTACACTGAAAAACAGGTTCCAACTCCCTCCTGACTAGCTTCGTCTGATCCATCCTAGCTGGCCAAACTCTGATAGAAATCATTTTATCTGGATCTGAGTGTGAACACTGTTTCCAAACTCATTTTAAAGGACAGTAGAGTGGGCCAAAATCTGGGTCCTTATGTAATATACTGTTGTTTAGTATAGCCTCTCTCCATCCTGGGGATAATTACTTCCAGTATTTCCTAAACAAAACAGAACATGTGTAAGAACTGTTGGAAACAGCAGACACCGTTCTTCACATTGCTTTTCTACTGATCTTGTCTTCCTTTAACAGACCATGTTTTCACAAGCATTTCAAAATATTTCTCATCACTTGCCCTCAGAACTTGATCCAGTGACCTGAGAATCAAGAAAATGTCATGTTAGTGGCTACTAATTAGTGGATCGAGAGAGCTTCTTTGTCTGGCCTTTCAACCTTCCACAGGCAGCAGCAAAAGCTGTCATATGTATCATGCAAAGAAAATGAGTCTTTATCACATTTTTTCCCATGGTGTAAACAGTAGAACAAGCCCAGCTGAGACTAGAGATGAATATGCAGGTTAGGAAGAAATTAACCTACAATGTACTGATTACATTTATTTCTCTTCTGTTGTAGAAGACATACGACTTCTGTCATGAGGAACATATTGTACATATGTGTGGCTGTTACCATGCAGCATTGTATGAGAGAGAGAAACAGAATCCTTGTATTTGCTCTGTATATGTTGTCACTGCCACTTTGTTTTCTTCTCCCTTCAGTCATGTGAAATAATTTCTGTCAAGGATTATTAGTGTATATTAAAAGCTAAAGATTAAGAAAAGCCCCAAAACTTAATTGCCTTTAAATGTGTTTGCTGAACAAACTTATTAGCGGAGCATTTAGTCAGAGTCCTCATTAATCAATGTTGTACTCCAGTGTCTCCTGAGTCTTCTGGATTTTGGGGGATCAGCTACTGTAATTAAAGGAATGAAATACATCATGGTCACAAAATTAATGTGCTAGATGACTGAATGTTTTGAGAGGGTGAAATTAATCTTTTTTTAATTGATATTTTTACAGGTCTTTAAGATAGAAGTGCTGATGAGTGGAAGAAAACATTTTGTTGAAAAGAGGTATAGTGAATTTCATGCCCTCCATAAAAAGGTAAATTATCTCTCTCTCCTTTCTAGGTGTGTAACTCAGATGATATAATTTCAGTTTACCTTAGATGATGTTTGTTTCACTTCTTTTGAAGGTGTCACTGGTAATGTCCTATCTTAACTATGTGCATTTCAGGTCATCTCTCATAAAAGAGATGTCAGTATATTCCATATGTTTTGTTAAGGAAGAGGGAGGTTTCTCAGTGTTTCACGCTTTCCTTTCTTTTTGGTTCTTTTGTACGTGCCATATTGTTGTTAAACATCAGTAGAATCTTATGTCCGTGATAGATTTATTCTTGTAAAGGCATGAAATAATGCATATTTCTGTAGAAAAGGACTCTTTTGGGGCAGATAATTTGTATCTAGTCAAGCATGCTATTTGTTAACGCTAGAGAGTTAGGTGGCTAAACTCCTGTATGTTGAGTTGAACATGTGGTTCATATGTACCCACAAAGTTAGAAAAGAAAAAGACCTACTGTATCACAGTCCTTCCACTGCCCTTGTTGCAATATTGAATGTATCCAATACTAAATAGATACTAAGTTAGTTCTTTTCCAAAGGCTGAGAATAGTCATCTCATTTATATGTATGAGATAATACATTTTACTCACTAATTTCCCAACTTGAAATCTATTACTCTTTTTGAGTTGCTTAGAAGGGTGTCAAAAGGAGAATGTGATTGTCCCCCATCCAGTAGTTGGAGCTGGATGCTTCTATTTAAATTTTCTGTTCTGAAAGGCAAACTTCTTATTCCATAAGTTTCTTCTGAAACAAGAAGTCTGGAAAAGAAGCAGTTCACTGAAGGTGACAGAAAAGTGGAATGCGCCTGTTGAGCTCCTGTTTACTAGAGAGCTTTATAGGAATAAGAATATGATTTGTTTTGTAGATTTTGCACAGTAGTTGTTATGTGCATGCATTTCTTAACCTTTTTCTCCTTGGTAGATTGTGCAACTAGCTGCCATTTAAAATTTTTCAGTTACATTTTCTTTACTATCCATATTTATCTCCCAGTATTCAATTTGGGCCTGATTTTTTGCCTTGTGCTAAGGCTGATTATACCTATCAAAATCAATCACACTACTCACTGAGGCCCCAGTCCTGCAAAAAAAAATATATATATATTCACAAGCTTAACTTTACATACACTAGACTGGTCCCATGCCTTACATTTGTGAGTAATGCGTTTCATGATCAGGTAGTTAATAAGGTACTGCTTAGGCCTGGTCCCCCCCAAGCCCCTACTTCGGACTAAGGTACGCAAATTCAGCTACGTTAATAACGTAGCTGAATTTGAAGTACCTTAGTCTGAACTTACCGCGGGTCCAGACGCGGCAGGAAGGCTCCCCCGTCGATGCCACGTACTCCTCTTCACGAGCTGGAGTACCGGCGTCAACGGCGAGCACTTCCGGGATCGATCCGGGATCGATTTATCGCGTCTTAACCAGACGCAATAAATCGATCCCAGAACATTGATTGCCTGCCGCCGGACCCTCCGGTAAGTGAAGACGTACCCTTAGTGTAGGTAATGGTGGCAGAATCAAGCTGTTGATGTGTAAGGAGTACTCTGTTAAATATAGTCATATCTGTCCTCCAGTTCTGGTTATCTAACTTCAGTGTAACTTCTGTAGTTGCCAATTTATTCCCTGGATATTCAGAATGGTATTTGTTTCTGATTAGAATCTTAATTATTTTCACTTAGTCAATCTCCAGAGGGATTGAAATACTTTATTTCTATACATAAACATATATTATATTAATATAAATATAAAATATAAATATATATACAATTATAAAATAAAATTATAAAACATATATTATAAAAACATATATTATAAAATGTTTGCCTTTCTCAGTACAAAAAACATTGTAAGGAATAGATGTGATTACCATTACTAAACTGTAGTCCATAAAAATACTAAAATTTACATTTGGCAAAATTATCTACAATTTTTTTTTTAATAATTTAAAATAGATAAAAATAGTCTTGACACATCATTTTGGGAAATGATTCCATACTTTTAAATTTGACCCATCTTTCATGGTTCAGGCAACAGACCATATATTAATAGAACTATCAAATGACCCTGAGGTCAGTGACAGCATTAAAAAGAAATTACCCTCGGGTAAATAGTTCTTTTATTTATATGGTTGGCTTCAGACAGTATCCAACAATCTCAGGAACTATTTCATTAACATACAAACATACATGTATATAATACATTTACATATTATTATAAGGATAATATATATTGAAATGTGTGTGTTATAATTTATATTTTGTCTTTCTGTATACAGATATAATAAATGCACATACATACACTGCATATACTTGCTCCTTTCACCTGTCTTTGTTGATTGGATGGGTTGTGTAACAGGGCCACAGAGCAAGAAGGATTGTTGATCATCAGTTGAAGTGTCAAAAGTAATAAGAAAAGCCAAAAAGAAGTTTGAAGAACAGCTAGCCAAAAATTCAGAAAGTAATAACAAAATGTTTTTTAAGTACATCAGAAGCAGGAAGCCTGCTAAACAACCAGTGGGGGACACTAGGAGACGATAAAGTCATTGCGGAGAAACTAAATGAATTCTTTGCTTCAGTCTTCATGGCTGAGGATGTTAGGGAGATTCCCAAACCTGAGCCGTCCTTTGTAGTGACAAATCTGAGGAATTGTCACAGATTGAAGTGTCACTAGAGGAGGTTTTGGAATTAATTGATAAACTGAACAATAACAAGTCACCGGGACCAGATGGCATTCACCCAAGAGTTCTGAAAGAACTCAAATGTGAAATTGCGAAACTATTAACTATGGTTTGTAACCTGTCCTTTAAATCAGTTTCTGTACCCAATGACTGGAAGATAGCTAATGTAACGCCAATATTTAAAAAGGGCTCTGGAGGTGATCCCGGCAATTACAGACCGGTAAGTCTAACGTCAGTACCTGGCAAATTAATTGAAACAGTAGTAAAGAATAAAATTGTCAGACACATAGAAGAACATAAATTGTTGGGCAAAAGTCAACATGGTTTCTGTAAAGGGAAATCGTGTCTTACTAATCTATTACAGTTCTTTGAAGGGGTCAACAAACATGTGGACATGTGGGGATCCAGTGGACATAGTGTACTTAGATTTCCAGAAAGCCTTTGACAAGGTCCCTCACCAAAGGCTTTTATGTAAATTAAGTTGTCACGGGATAAGAGGGAAGATCCTTTCATGGGTTGAGAATTGGTTAAAAGACAGGGAACAAAGGGTAGGAATAAATTGGTAAATTTTCAGAATGGAAGGGGTAACTAGTGGTGTTCCCCAAGGGTCAGTCCTAGACCAATCCTATTCAACTTATTCATAAATGATCTGGAGAAAGGGGTAAAAATTGCGGTGGCAAAGTTTGCAGAGGATACTAAACTGCTCAAGATAGTTAAGACCAAAGCAGACTGTGAAGAACTTCAAAAAGATCTCACAAAACTAAGTGATTGGACAACAAAATGTCAAATGGAATTTAATGTGGATAATGTAAAATAATGCACATTGGAGAAAATAACCCCAACTATACATACAGTATGATGGGGGCTAATTTAGCTACAGCTAATCAGAAAAGAGATCTTGGAGTCATCATGGATAGTTCTCTGAAGACATCCTTGCAGTGTGCAGAGGCAGTCAAAAAAGCAAACAGGATTGTTAGGAATCATTAAAAAGGGGATAGAGAATAAGACGGAGACTATCTTATTGCCCTTCTATAAATCGATGGTACGCCCACATCTTGAATACTGCGTACAGATGTGGTCTCCTCATCTCAAAAAAGATATACTGGCACTAGAAAAGGTTCAGAGAAGGGCAACTAAAATGATTAGGGGTTTGGAATGGGTCCCATATGAGGAGAGATTAAAGAGGCTAGGACTTTTCAGTTTGGAAAAGAAGCGACTAAGGGGGGATAAGATAGAGGTATATAAAATCATAAGTGGTGTGGAGAAAGTGAATAAGGAAAAGTTATTTACTTGTTCCCATAATATAAGAACTAGGGGCCACCAAATGAAATTAATGGGCAGCAGGTTTAAAACAAATAAAAGGAAGTTCTTCACACAGCGCACAGTCAACCTGTTGAACTCCTTTCCTGAGGAAGTTGTGAAGGCTAGGACTATAACAGGGTTTAAAAGAGAACTAGATAAATTCATGGAGGTTAAGTCCATTAATGGCTATTAGCCAGGATGGGAAGGAATGGTGTCCCTAGCCTCTGTTTGTCAGAGGGTGCAGATGGATGGCAGGAGAGAGATCACTTGATCATTACCTGTTAGGTTCACTCCCTCTGGGACACCTGGCATTGGTCACTGTCGGTAGACAGGATACTGGGCTGGATGGACCTTTGGTCTGACCCGGTATGGCCATTCTTATGTTCTTATGTCAGCTGTAGAGTATTTATCTTGTAAGCAGCTAAGCCCTACTGGAAATTTGTACTGTTTCAGGTTTGTCTCTCTTCATCTAAAGCAATTCATTACTCACCTACAAGAGCTGTCATAGACCCCAACAGTTGTGATGTTAGCTTCTTGAACACTCTTGACAAATTTAAAGAAAAAATTGCATTTTTATACTATGACTTTAAGATCAGTAAGTAGAGGTTTTCGGTGTTTTTTTTCTGCTTGAACTTGGACACATATAATTGTGATTTAGTATATTTGAAAAATAAGCAAGTTGCAAAATGTTTCTAGAACAACTGAGGTTTACTTATTGGACCTTCATAACTTATGATCACAGAGACAGTGATATGTTGGCACTGCTTTTTGCTGTAGTGACATCTCAGCAAGCTCAGAGATGAAATGTAAATTCTCAAAGCCCCATGGGCGTGCATGTCAAAGTCAATTTTGAGTTTCTGCCCTCGTGTTTCTCTCTTCACATTTACTCAGAGGCAATATGCAGCTGAAAGAATGTCTATTGTCACCTTCCATTAAAATGCAGTGGAATCCATCCCAGTTATTATTTTGCCTTTTAGTACTGAGAAAATAAGTTTTTAGTTGTTTTTGGAATGAGGATAATTTTTATCTTCTGTGGGAGAAGTATTATTAGGTATAAATTATTTTTAAAAAGTATTTGTGAGCTATACTGCATGAATTGTCACAGGAATGACAATAAAAACTTACTTAGGGATAGATTCTGTAGCAGAGTTTTGCTAGTGCTATGTATAAATTATTACAGAATTATACTCATCTTAGCATTACAGTTTTTCCCTTCATCTCTCAGGGTGCCTGCTTTCTGGAAAACCCATTAGCTAGTGAGAGGCTTGTTTTCCACCACCTTCCCCAAAATACCTATATGCTGAATCGGGAAGTTGTTTCAATTGTAGTCTGTCTATCTACTTACTTATGTAGTATTTATCAAAGTACTATCTGAGTGCCTAGCATCCCTGTCAAGTACTATTCCCATTTTACAGATGGAGAACTGAGGTATGGGGCAGATTAAGTGACTTGCCCAAAGTCACACAGGAATTGAATCCAGATCATTGGAGTGCCAGTCTAGTGCCCTGTCCACTAGAGACTAGACCATCTTTCCTACCCAGTCATTCTCAACCTGATTCACAAGGATTCAATAGCAGTTCAGTAGCTCAGCAAACCAGATTCATAGCTTTTACTGCTCTTTTGTTACTCTCTGGGGTCCCAACCTTCTAAGCTGATGAAGGCAATGTGAGCTTGAGAGTACTCAGTATCTTGCAGGATCACACCCTAAACGAGGCAGCGTACACTTCAAAGAAAAGCTGTGTTAAAATATTTGTTGGGGTGTAGATTGGATTGTCCAGTGAGCAGTATTCAGCTAACTGTCATGTTATTTTGTTTAGTCCCTGGCTTGAGTTGGTGTCCAGGTCTTCAAGTATTAGAGCCATCCAGCTGCTGCAGTTTTTCTTTAAATCTTTGGAACAAACGGTATTATTAGTTGGATTCCTCATTGCCAAAAGGTCAGCTAAGCTGAAATAACTTTTATCTGTGACTTGTAGATTTGAAGAGGAATGTAAAGTCAGTTCATTATTCCTCAATGAGGTGTTTAGTGAATAAATTGACTGCAGTTACTGACCTTTATAAATGGCTACCTTCCCCCCCCCCCAAAAAAAATTTCTGACTGATTTGTAGCAGGAATGCTTTTATAGTAAAGAGGGATTATATTTTTATTTTTGGTTTTGTTTGCAGCTGAAGAGGTTTATTAGAACACCAGAAATCCCTTCCAAGCACGTGAGGAACTGGGTCCCTAAGGTCCTGGAACAGCGGCGACAAGGCTTGGAAATGTACTTACAGGTGAGCTCCCTGTCAGCAGTGTGTGTGTGAAAAAGCAGTGCTCATTTTCAGAGCTGCCCTGTATGCTGGTATAGCACTGGAGTATTTTAAAATATTCCCAGAAATAAGAGACCTGGGATTTCACTGGTGGACTTTGGGCCCAGAGGAAAATGGTAGACCTGAATTATTTTCAGACAAGGGGCCCCTCTTTGTACTTTCTGTCTCCTTGCAGGGGGAAAGAGGATAGGATTCAGCTTGCTAGAGGTAGGCAATGGGGAGTCCACCCTGAATTATGAGCTATATGATAGGTCCCCTGTAAGCCCCCCACTGCACTCACTTAAATGTCTGCTATGGGAAGACTGGGCTGATAGCACCCCTCTCTGATGTCATGTTTAATAAAGTTTTGGTCTGCTGCTTAAAATAAATCCCTGTGTCTCTCCTCATGCACTTGCATGTCTGGATCAAGAGCTTGTTTTCAGAGTTGACCTGTACACTGGTGTATCACTGAAGTGTTTTAAAATACCGCAGGTCCAGATAGTTGAATCCATTCGGTGAAATCCTGGCTCCATTGATGTCAATGGCAGAACTCCCACTGTCTTCTGTGGGGCCAGGATTTCACCCACTGTCAATAGCTACATTGTAATAAGTTAGGGCTGACCATTAGGGGAGCTGTTCAAGCTGGCAAAAGGGGAAAAATGTGTTACATACTACTTCACAGTAGTGATCATTTGTGGCTTAGGTACTTAATGAGACTTTACCTAATCTTTGCTTAGACATCCATTAATTGTGGGAATTCCTACTGCAACCACGTAGCACCTGAATCACTCACTACTTAGAAAATGAAGAGTGCCTACGTTACAGATTGTTGAAATTTCTCCCAGATTCTAGGAAAGGTTGGGAGCTGGGGAGGGAAAAAATCATACTTTAATTTCAGAGTATCTCCAAAAGGGAAGAATTTTGGAACTGAGGAGGAAAATACACTTTAAATTGTTTGTTTTGATTTAATCTTAAACTAAGTCAAAAATTAGGGGATGGTTTTCACGCATGGGTATCCATATAGTAAAAATGAATGGATGGCTGCACACAGAACTTCGGGGAAATATTATGTTCCATTTCAGATTATTTTTAAAAGAGAATAGACGTTTCAGTGTAAGCAGACTATTGCCTAATTTAATATTTTTTATTGTTCTACACAAACACTTCCCTCCTTCTTTCTTCTTACTCTTCACCATATTTGTTGTATCAGAAGTAGCTAAGCAATTTAGGTAAATTTCTTGGGTTGATGTGTGATTACTTTGAACATTCTTTTAAATAAATTGTTGTTTTCAAGAATGGCAAAGAGAAGTGGAGCATTGTTGATACTCTTGATTTATTTAGTCTTTCCCTATGCATATATTTATGTAACCAGTTTTTGTTTTCCCCTGTATTAATGGATTATTTTGTTTTTACCAAGCTTCTGTTTTTGAAAATGTTCATATTTGTAGAAACTAGTAGAGCTTTTTTGTTGATAATGATTGTGGAAAAAAGATAATACAACAATCTGTTGTAACGTTATTACACTATAATTATTATGTATGTTTTATTATGATGAGATGCTGTGAATTTGTTCATGTATAAAAAGGTGATCTGCTTAAAATTGACTGTTGTAGAATATCACTCCTGTGATTAATTGATTGATTTAGGGGTGTATATTTTTGAATAAGGTGAGATACAGGTGAAATTATTACCATTATTTAATTGATGAGAAATTACAAAGACACTATCACCCCCTACTGGAGGAGTTAGTTAACTTACATTCCTGCTTATATCATTAACTTTGGTTATATCGTCACTAATTCTGATGTGCACATGCACAGAAATAAGAAGAAGGCTTGTTCATTCATCTTCATTTGAAATGGGGATAAATTTCATGTGTGCCAAAAGGAAAAAAAACTGATGAGGAAAGAAATTCTAGACAAGATTTAAAAAAATATAAGCTGAATTTTAGTAACCCAAGTGCATATTGAGTCACTTGAATAAATGGCCAGATTTTCAGAAGTGCTGACCATCTGGCCATTCCCAAAGATGTCAATTGGAGCACTTATTTAGGTGGTTAACTTTAGGCATTAGTTTTTTAAGTTGTTGGCCTTCTATTTCAAACTGTATGAATCTAAAGTGTTGAAAGGAGATCTGTATAAATGTAACAGCAGGGATTTAGTGTTTATCTACTTTGGCTATTACAAATTTCACCTGCTGTATGTGTAGCTGTAGAGTGCCAGCAGTTTTTTGATACTAGTAGATTGTTAGTGAATTATGATACAGTTGTAAAAAAAGTAGTAATTTTTTCAGGCCCTTATGAGGGGATTGAGTGTTTACACAGTTGCTACTGCTAATCATTGTCTTTATGCTCTCGTGTAGTAATTTCCCAATATACGTGTGGCACCTTTAAAACACATAAAGTTGGCAAAATGGGTGTTGTACCATGCAGACTGCAAACAAATATTGATCTGATTCAGTCATTGCCTTATGTTGTTTCTTTATTGTTTTTTTCTGTTGTATACTTCGGATAACCGGGTATGAGCGCCCCAGATAGTAAAATTTGAATCAAAATGTTTAATTGCATGAAAATGGAATGTTACACTTTGTCTTTTGTGCAGTAAAAGAAGCTATGTGTAATTCTCTTACAGTGACTGAAAATGCTGCAGCTGCCACTCCAGTGGATAAAAATGTCCCATTACGTTTCCTTTATTAACCCAACCTCTTGCATTATTTCAGAATAAATTTTAAAAATCCAGGTTCTAATTTTTTTATATTTTTGTATTTTTCTGATGAATTTAAAAATAGTTAATTAGCGCAGGTTTTTAAGAGAACATGCAATTCCAATGTTTGCATTTCTTTTAATATTTATCCCCATTTATTGTATGTTGAACATTTGTTGGATTAGTTATTTGTTTCTTGATTTTGAAAGCTGTGAGAGGCTTTTTGTCTTTTCATAATGGATTGATTTTCTGCCTGGAAGTGCTAAAGGTTGATTTATGTTTTGTTTTAAATGACTGCCACATTTTACAAGTTCAAGAATGGAAGTTACAATTTTCACTTAAAATACTATGGAACAACCATTTAAGGGCTGGTCCACACTGACCCCCCACTTCGAACTAAGATACGCAACTTCAGCTACGTTATTCACGTAGCTGAAGTCGAACTATCTTAGTTCGAACTTACCGCGGGTCCACACGTGGCAGGCAGGCTCCTCCGTCGACTCCGCGTACTCCTCTCGCAGAGCAGGAGTAACAGCATCGATGGCGAGCACTTCCGGGATCAATTTATCGCGTCTAGACAAGACGCGATAAATCGATCCCAGAAGATAAATTGCTTACCGCCGGACCCGGAGGTAAGTATAGACGTACCCTAAGAAGCACCAAAATGTATTCAGTAGTTTCAGTGGTAATAATAAATAGCATTATATGGCATTGCCAATACTGTTCACACACTGACTCATTGATAAGAGATAGGAACTAATAATTCCAACCTATTTATAGATAGGGAAACTGAGACACAAAGCATAAATGGGAGTCAGTGACAGAGCCGAGACTAGAGCTCACAGAGCTCTAACTCAGAGTCCGGGCACTTGATTGCTAGACTACACTGTCTCAGAAAATACTGTTGACGGGCAGTTTATCCATCATCTGCCTGCAGTTAGATATATAAAAAAGACATTTCATAATAAAGGGGTTTAAGGTGGGGGGAGGTCAGATATAATTTCACATGGGTCCCTTATACATAAAGTCTCTAATTCTGAGCAGAAAGGGTAGAAGCTTAACATATTTTAAAATTTTATTAAAGCTAATGTTAAAAAAATTATGTAATACATAGGTTGAGAAAAGAGTGTCTGTACATCTGGGTATAGTGCTTAGATTATCCACAAATACAAAGCTTGTTTTTAAAAGTTATATGATACACATAGTACATAATCAGCAATACCGCAAATGTAGGTGAATAAATTTAAGAATATAGTTTAGATATTAGCATCCAAGTATTCGGGTAGATCACTCATGAAAAGTTGTACAGAGATTTGGTTGTGGAAAGCAAAATATATCAATGAGTGAAGATTGTCCCTCAGTAATTGAGAATTTAGGGGAGGTTGTCCATTTAGAAAATACAATCCATGAGAAAAGTAGTTCAGGTACTTTCCTGACTGTGCTTCTCATCGGCATATTACTGGGAATGTCTGATAAGAGGGCAGTGGGCCAGTAGCACACAGTCTCTCAAGTGGTAGAGAGGGAAGGGCCTGGCTGCCTGGAAGCTGAGAAGGTACCAAGACTGGAGCAGGGCTGGGGGAAGGCCAGAGGAGCTGTGGAGCTCCGGCCTAGAAACCCTCCATGCTGCAGGCCTTGTTAAAGGCCAGAAAGGGTACTGTGGTGCAGGGCTGGGGGAAGGCCCTAGGAGCTGGGGAGCTCCAGCCTAGAAACCCCCCAGGCTGTAGGCCTTGTTAAAGGCCAAAGAAGGTACTGGGGTTGCAGAGGACAGCCCAAGGGCAGGCAGAGGCAGTAGGTCCAAAACCCCCCTTGCCGGTGATGAGTGGTGCTTACACTAGTCTGCCCTGGAGAATGGGGGCTAGGTGATGACTGGCAGTGGCCGTAGACTGAGGCAAGGTGGGGATAGAGGGTGGGGGTTCCCCGGGGAGGGGAGATCCAGATCTGTGGGGGTACTGCCAGGGGGCAGCACCTCAGCCTGAAAGGGGCACCGGGGTCCAGGAGGGACTCGGGCCCAGCGGCAAGCAGGACACCGGCCTGCAGAGGGCGCTCCGGAGGCTGGAAATGCTAATTCCCTAGACGACCAGCAGGAGACGCCACACTGGTGAGTCCCGCCCCGTGACACTGATCTATACTGGTGAGATTGGATCAAGGTTTGTTTTAACCCCTTTACTTTCCTAAGAGCACTAGGAATTAGAAGCAGGGATGGAAATCCATAGCGCCAATTGTTAGTCCAGGGAATGAGGAATACATCTGTTGCTTCCAGTTCTTTTTCTTTGACTCTACTGTGCAATCTGTGACTGTTCATATGGCCTTTAACCCAAAGAGGTATAGAAATGGAAATCTCCGTTAATAGCATATCTGCAGAAATACTGATCGCTTGAAAGGTCTCCACTCCCTCCAGGATGGACTGTATATTGGATTAGAAAGCCACTTTTTAGATAAATCTTCTTTACTGATATTAGGGTTTATTTGTCCATTAGATAATTGGTTGGGGTTCCAATAATAGGTTACACTGAGGGATTCCACCTAATGGTTTATATAAGCAATTACTGCCATGTTGTCAGTCCTGATCAGTATTAGCTAAGATATGATTCATTCTCAGAAGAGCAGTTCTTGTGATCCTCATCTCTGATGAATTGATAATGGAGAAGTTTCTCTGATTTAACCACCTGCCCTCTACTGCTTTGCACATTAGGTGATTCCATGTCCCAGTAAGCTGACACTGGATGTTACTAGAGAGACAAAGTGGGTGAAGGTAATATCTTTTATTGGAGCAACTTCTGTTGGTGAAAGAGACAAGCTTCCAAGCTACATTGAGCTCTTCTTCAGGTCTGGGAAAGGTTCTCAGAGCGTCACAGCTAATTACAAGCTGGAAAGATTGTTTAGCACAGGTAGTTAATGCATTTTCCAAAGGACGATTTAAGGTGAAGTGCCCATTAACACTTCTGCCTTCAGAGGACAAAAAAGGACAATTAGTGGGTTACAGATTGTTGTAATACAACATAAATCCAATGTCTTTATTGAGATCATGACTTTTAGTGTCTACCAAGTATGACATAAAAGTATGAATTTAAGCTCCCAAACTCGTCTTTTGAAGAAATTTTGCAGTTTCCTTTGAGGACAAGGAATGAGAAGTCAGATATGGAGTGATCGTTTTGTGAAATGTTACTGTCATCCAGTTTTTCTTCCCTACAGGCTTGCCCTTTGGTAGGTTGTCTTTTAAAGTTCAACAGAATAAATATTTTCTAACTCCCTTGCGCAGAAGAAATCTCATTGCTTGCTGATATCTGTCCCAACAAGATGACAGACAGAGTTATCAGAGGTTGCCTGTGGAGTTGCACCTGTAGTTCAGAATCAAAATACAAAGTCAGCAATCATAGATGCAAGAGGATTTAGTCAGGAAGTGGGATATCGGAGAAGCTGCATGCCTCTGGTGAACTTCTGAGTATTGACTCATTTCTTGTGGTGTGCGCGAGCTGAAGGAAGCTCTTCTTGTGACTGACAACAATCCAGTGTAACAGAGCACTGATAGACCTTCTGAACTTTTCCCTATGCATGGGCCAATGCATCTGCTTTCACTTAACCTGCAGTTAGTTTGTCCTTGTGCTGAGGAATAACTGACCACCATTACTATTGTAACTTTTTTTTTTTTCCTTAGTAAATTCAAGGGATGAGATATGTCTGAAAGGAAGTGCAGGGGGAGTTTATATCAAATTCACGGTCAATTTTGGTCAATTTCATGGCCATAGGATTTTTTAAATCCTATGTTTCATTATTTCAGCTATTTAAATCAGAAATTTCATGATGTTGTAATTGTAGGGATCCTGACCCAAAAAGGAAGTGTGTGTGTGTGTGTGTGTGTGTGTGTGTGTGTGTGGTGGGGTGTCACGGTACTGCTACCCTTCTGCACTGCTGCTGTCGGTAGCGCTGCCTTCAGAGCTGGGCAGCTGGGAAGCGGCGGCTACTGGCTGGGAGCCCAGCTCTGAAGGCAGAGCCACCTCCAGCAACAGTGCAGAAGTAAGGGTGGCATGGTATGGTATTGCCACCCTTACTTCTGCGCTGCTGCTGGTGGGGTGCGCCTTCAGAGCTGGCCGCTTGGCCACCAGCCGCCACTCTCTGGCCACCAGCCGCTGCTCTCGGGCCACCCAGATCTGAAGGCAGTGCAGAATTAAGGGCCCCCCTGCAACTGCCTTTTGGGTCAGAACCCCCAATTTGAGAAACGCTGTATATATATTCACATTTCCTTTGTGAAATCTGTATAGTATAGGGTAAAAGCACACAAAAGACCAGATTTCACAGTGGGAGACCAGATTTCATGGTCCGTGACACGTTTTTCATGGCTGTGAATTTGGTAGGGCCCTACTTATAATTTGACAGCTCATATAGCCAAGATAACAAGACACGATGAATGACACAGTAAGGGCAGCTTCTAGTCCATGAGAAGATAAAGCAACTTTCTCCTTTACAGCCCTTTTTCTTTTTTGGTCTGAAATTTATCCAAAAGTCTCTCAAGAAAAGCGTATCTCAAGCAGAAGAATTAAATGTACAAAAATGTCTAGAAAAATGCTTTTACAATTTTTTCATTTTTAACTCTAAAAAAGGTTTAGGTTTATCATAAACAAATATATACGTTCTTTTGCTTGTCAAAATTAATTCCACCAGTAAGAGAGCTAATTTTCTAGATGTAATTAATTGTCACCCAAGGTTGCTCACACCAAGCTGAGTTGCCCAAGCCTTCTGCAGGAATGGAAGATTTGCTGATGCAAGCAGCTTTTCAAGCTCAGGACAGCACCCCGGAGATCCACCTTTATCTTCTGGAAGTTTGCGTACCTTCTGTTAAAAATCTTAGGAAGAACTAGAATTTTTCAGAGCTTGTAATACCAATTTTATTAGGAATTTCACACTTAAAGATATTAATATCTTAAGTCATTCCATGAAGAAGAGAGTCACCCTTTTCAGCTTCTGAGTCTCAGGCCTGGTCTACACTAGGGGGTTAGGTCCATTTAGCCGCATTAGGTCGATTTAAAAATGACTGTGTCCACACAACCAACCCCGTTCCGTCGACCTAAAGGGCTCTTGAAATCGACTTCTGTTCCAATGAAGGGAGTAGTGCTAAAGTCGACTTTGCTGGGTCGAATTTGGGGTAGTGCGGACGCAAATCGACGGTATTGGCCTCTGTGAGCTATCACAGAGTGCTCCATTGTGACCACTCTGGACAGCACTTTGAACTCCGATGCACTAGCCAGGTACACAGGAAAAGCTCCAGGAACTTTTGAATTTCATTTCCTGTTTGGTCAGCGTGGCGAACTCAGCAGCACAGGTGACCATGCAGTCCCCCCAGAATCGTAGAGCGTAGAACGTTTCTACACTCCCCCATCATCTTCGTCCTTGAGGTTATCGCAGATTAGAATGGCGAAAAAAACGCACTCACAATGACATGTTTTCTGAGCTCATGCAGTCCTCCTGCACAGATAGGGCACAGCTTAATGCATGGAGACGTTCAGTGCAGAGGCCAGGAAAGAACTAAGTGAGCACGAAGAATGGAGGCAGTATGCGATGCTGAGGCTAATGGGGGAGCAAACGGACATGATGAAGCGTCTGTTGGTGGAGCAAATGGACATGATGAAGCGTCTGTTGGAGCTGCAGGAAAGCCAACAAGAGCACAGACCCCCGCTGCATCCACTGTATAACCGCCAACCCTCCTCCCCATGTTCCATAGCCTCCTCACCCAGACACCCAAGAACATGGGAGGGGGAGGAGGGGAGAAAGCTCTGGGCACCCAGCCACTCCACTCCAGAGGATGGCCCCAGCAACAGAAGGTTGTCATTCAAACAGTTTGATTTTTAGTGTGGCTACAGTAAGCAATGTGGCCTTGTCCTTCCCTCCTCCTCCCCCCCACCCGGGCTACCTTGTCCGTTATCTAATTTTTTTTAATTAATAAAGAAAGAATGCATGGTTTCAAAACAATAGTTACTTTATTTCGAGGGGGGAGGGTGATTGGCTTACAGGGAATTAAAATCAACAAAGGGGGCGGGTTTGCATCAAGGAGAAACACACACAACTGTCACACCGAAGCCTGGCCAGTCATGAAACTGGTTTTCAAAGCCTCTCTCATGAGCAGCGTGCCTTCCTGTGCTCTTCTAATCGCCCTGGTGTCTGGCTGCTCAAAATTGCATACCAGGTGATTTGCCTCAACCTCCCACCCCGTCTCCCCCTTACTCTCACACTTATTATGGAGCACACAGCAAGCAGCAATAACAATGGGAATGTTGGTTGCGCTGAGGTCTGACCAACAACGCCAGCGAGCTTTTAAACATCCAAATGCACATTCTACCACCATTCTGCACTTGCTCAGCCTATAGTTGAACTTCTCCTTACTACTGTCCAGGCTTCATGAACGATCCCCCGAGCAGGAGAACAGAGTTGCAGCGGAAGCGGTGGACGAGGACTGTTAGCTGTCCTACTGCACCATCTGCTGCCAGCAGCTCCTAGGAGCACCAGAATGGATCACCCGAGCTCTTCGCTGGGGAGCAGGAGAGCAGAGTTGCAGCGGAAGCAGTGGAGCCGTACACCATGCCCTGGAGGTTGCTAGGAGCCGGGCAGGGAAGACATTCCCAGAACCCCCAGCCAAGCTACGTGTCCGACGAGGACGGTTAGCAGTCCTACTGCACCGTCTGCTGCGAAGGCAAGGAGCTGCTGCTGTGTATCAATGCCAGCTGCTGCAGGTGCTTCTGTGTCGAATGCTTGGAGGTCCGGGTAGGGCAAGGTACCTCGGCCAAGGCAAAAGAGCAAGAGCCCTGGAGCTGTTACATGTGTCAACCACAGAAGTGCTATGGGGTGTTACAGCGCTGACCAGACTGGAATGTAAGGCTGCAAGACTTCTTCACAAGCGACAAAAGACAGGAATATGATGCACCTAAAATCTAAAAAGGCCCGCACATTTCCCAGATAACAGAACGTCAATGATTGCATTGCCTACTTGGATCACAGCAGCCCCCACAGTAAACTTGCCCACAACAGCAGCAGTGACAGTGAGCTGAGTGGGCTCCATGTTTGCCGTGGTATGACGTCTGCATGGGTAACCTAGGGAAAAAGGCGCGAAATGATTGTCTGCAGTTGCTTTCATGGAGGGAGGGGAGACTGACGACATGTACCCAAAATCACCCGCGACAATGCTTTTGCCCCATCAGGCATTGGGAGCTTAACCCAGAATTCCAAGGGCAGCGGAGACTGCGGGAACTGTGGGATAGCTACCCATGGTGCACAGCTCCGTAAGTCAATGTTAGCCATGGTAGTGAGGAAGCACGCCACCGACTTAATGTGCTTAGTGTAGACATACGCAATCGACTGTATAAAATCGATTTCTAAAAATCAACTTCTATAAAATCGACTTAATTTCATAGTGTAGACATATCCTGAGAAGAAGGAAGCTCTGATTTCAGTTCTTTTCTTAACTCTGTCTCTCACTGGATTTGCTTGTGAAGAGGAAGAGATGTCCAGCACTCTACCTGGTGAGGAATTTAATCAGTCCTGCATTGCTTAGCAGATCTAGTTGCTTTTGGCAATTTAAGGCAGTACTGTGGCTCTTCTGACAGGGAAGAAAGTGGAATGCCCTGTAGTATACTATTCATGTTGAGCGAGACTAAAAGTTGGCCTGGGCACTGAGGTAGAAAAGTCATCTTGTCCATCTCTTCCAACGCATGATTCTTCTACATTGTACACTTGCTAGGGCTCTGTATCTCTGAATAGCGAATGAGTATTCTGCTACTGCTTGTGGCTGAAATATTGCTTTATTGAAGGAACAGAAGATTCCTGAAAATAGAGGAATTAAGTCCTCTGTGACAAGTAGGGTATTCCCCCTTCCCCCCCCCCCTTTTTTTTTTTTTATTCTCTGCCCGTGATTGAGGAAAAAATACCTGTGAGGTCAACTCACAGTAGCATGTATAGGTCAACCTGGTCTCTGCAAAGGCAGAACAGAAACTGGAATGTCATTGTATGTAGAATGGAGATGGTACTTAGTGAGTGGGGTTGTTGTACTTCTACATAGTCATATAGGACCAGAAGCAGTCTGTAAGCCCCCTCTGTAACTGGAACAGTTTGACAGCTCTGCCATTTCTACCTTAATTATACTTCAAACGTTTTTTTTAAAGTTGCCCATCAAAATCTATAGGGATGGAAAACCTATGAACCTGTATTGTGGAGTGATGTAAAATTACAGTATTGGGGAAAAAATAAAGCAAGATATATGTTTATTGATTCTACCCAGTAAAAAGTATCTTAAGCATCAGAAATAGGATAGATTAAGTAACAGTTCCAGAATCAAATAGTAACAAGGACATGAATATAGAAATGTTCAACCATTAGAATCTTTTCTTCTATTTCCATGAGGTAGAATTTACATCACATGTATTAACTCTGAGTGTTCATATCCATTACATTTTCCCTCCTGTGCTGAGACATATACTCTATACTGGTCCCAGTTCAGGAAACCATCCCTGTTTCTTGAAACACGTAAAGCAAGTGATTAAGTTTAACTTTAAGCACGTTTCAGTTACATTAAATGTATACCTAAGTGCTTCGCTAAATTGGGGCAGGTGTGTACAATGATCATCTCTGTAAAAACAAAACAGAATACCAAACAGTTACCCCCATCATTTCCTATTCTAAATACACAGGGAATCTGTGGAATTTCATATGCCACTGTGTGATGATGGTTGTAAATGCTGACCACTGCATGAATTCAAATGGTTTACATTATAGCCCATAGATTTGGGCTAGCCACTCGAGCTCAGACCCAGAGGGTCAGGTGCACTCAAGGGCCCAAACTGTCATCCAAGCTGCAACATTCACACGGCTATTTTTGGTGTGCTAGCTCAAGCCAAGCTAGCGTGAGTTTGTCTACCCAGGATGGGAGGCTTACTCCCAGCTGCAGTGTAGACATAGCTTTTGAGGCCAAGATGAATGGGATTCTCTTTGTGACTTGTCAGCATTGTTCATAACCAACCCAAGAGGTCTATGGATGATCCTCCAACTAATTTAATAATAAAATGAGTTTTTAAAAAATATTCTTGATAAATTTCCCATCAAACAGTGTTTACAAGTCTGATTTCTGTTTCTGGAATGGGATTTTGTTTTAACACTAGGTGAGTGTATGTGATAAGCGGATCTAATTTTATAAAAGGGTAGGGAATATAAACCTTTAATCTTGTGAAATATAGTTTAACTGCTATTTTATCTGGAACTTTCTCTTATCTGAAAAAAGATTGTGTCACCTAATATCTATTAATCACATTGAAAATTCCCTCAATTATCCAAAATTAGTCAATGTCTTCCTCCTGCAGCCCCCATTTAGTCTTCAATAATCAAGATTACACTCTACCTATATGGAGCTCTAGAAGCAGTGGTATGATAAGTGTAAAGAGAGAAAATGTTCATTGTCCTCATTAAAGATTGTAAACAGAATGTTAAATAATATTAATGGCTGGGATTGTCAGTACTTAACAGTACTTTCCTAGTACAAGTGATTTTATTGATCGATACAGACTCAATATAAAGGGGTAGATTATTCTACTGATTTTATCGAAACTTTAACTAAGTTTGTTAGTGCACCACATATCTTTAAATAGATCTAGATGATGATGTAGATTAAGAAAAGCAGACCACCATCCATCTTTTTTTGATCCGTTAATAACTTAAATCCATCATTGTTGCTACCAGCTGTTTTCAGATTCTGTTGTGCATACCTGTTTCTTCGGTGCTTGTTACAGAATCTTACAATTGTTTAGAAGGCTTTTGGTTTTAAAGAATGTAGCTGGCAGGTGCAGGGTCACATATATGCTATAGGTAAAAGGTATGGTAAAAATAATTGTATTGATAACATAAAGGATAGATATTTATAAAACAAGCCTTTTGTGAAAGCAGTTCCTGAAGAGACTTCCCTGGCTTTTTTTTTTTTTTTTTTTTTTTTGCAAAGCTGGCAGTGCTTTAAAAAAAATTACCCTTATTACTTACTTTGAAAATGACAATGCAGTTTTAAAAATGGTATTATTACTGTGTAATTTGCAATTCATTTTTTTTTGTTTGCTGTATATTTAAAAAACCCTCTGATTTGTATTTGCTGTACAGAATTGGGCTCTGAAGTTTTTCTTTTATTTTACTGAGTAGTTTACTTTTTACTCATATTTCAGGCTTGTTTCAAAGCAAGAAAAAGCAAAAGAGCAAAATTTTAATTAAAATTCAGGACAATTTTAGAGATAAAGTTACTGATATATTTCTCATTTTCTTTTCATTCTGGTATTAGTAGTTGCTATACAAACACATAGTAAAAACAGTCCCTGATGTTCTTACAGTCTAAACAGACAAGACAGAGGGTAGGAGGCAAAACAGATACATTATCTGGTCAAAGTCATACAGCATGTCAGTGGTAAAGCCAGGAATAGAACCCATGTTTCCTGATTCCCCGTCCAGTTCTAAAGCCACTACAGTCTAATGGCTGTCAACCTTTTCCATACTGTGGGTCGTTCTACAATATTAAAAAGTTTTGGGATCCTGCTTCCATCTAGCTATAAAGAAACGATGAGTGTTCATGACGCTTCAGATTGAGAATCCATGCACTAAACCATGCTGTCTTCCATTCATAAGTGTTTACTAGATTTGACAAATTTGGCTGGAGAAAAATGTTTTCAGGCTGTATTACTCCAGGAATTGACTAGGTTTCTCCATATCTTTTTAGACAATCTGACTATGAATGTACAGATTTTAAAAAACAATCAGTGTTACAGCATATATTGCCTTTTAGATAAATACCTACATTCCCATTATTTGGCAAACTCAGTAGTCTTTCTTACTTTTTTAAATACTCCTTTGCAGGGGGTATTTTTAAAACTTCATTTATTTTTCTTAGTAACTGTACAGAATCATTTCTAAGTGAATAACTGGTGAGTGGGAAAGTTGATTTGCTAGTGATGCAAATTCCTGCATGTACAAAGCCATATATTGCATTTTAAATTAAGGGTAACGAGTAGTGTATTTCATTCTCTTCTCTGCAGCTTTAACACTGAATATTGTATAGATGAGGAGAACTGGGATAATTAGTGAATACGCATTACGTTGCAGTCTATAATTACATAATCACATACTGTTTTTTCCACAGGACCCCTGCCTTGTTCAGTGCATAGAAAGGACTTGCTCTTAGGATAAGTAAGGGTCTGGTAGTGAAAGACGTTGTCTGTAAGACCTCTGCAGCATTTGTTGCAGAGGTTGGAGGGTGTGCAGTGAATGAGGCCCGGGGATAGCAGGAAAAGAAAGGAATGGTCTTGTGATTGAGGCAGTTGAATGGCACCCTGTAGAACTGGATTCTATTCCTACTCCTGCCACAGAGTTCCCATGTGATGCTAGGCAAGTCACTTAAACCACAGTTTTTGCAGGTGGTCAGTAACTGTGTATTCCTCAATGTGTGTATTCCCTGGGATCTGATTTGCAGAAGTGCTGAGCACTCATAGCTGCAGCTTAAGTCCATGGGAGCTGTGCTTTGAATATATTAAGTTTTGTATGTGCCACATACACTGAAACTCACATCCTTGATGTCTCAGATAGGGCTTCCAAAATTAGTGGATACTTTTGACTTTAATCTCTCTCTGCCTTAACTCCCCATCTGTAAAATGGAGATAATATTCTCCTGTCACCTCACAAGTGTATTGTGAAGATAAATTTATTAATGTTTGTGAAGCACTTAGATACTGTAATGGTGAGTGCCACAGAAAAGCTCATGAGGAAATTAATAATTCTGTCTTCAGAATGAGGTTTGAATAGTATGCACTAAATACATCCTCAGGCCACACACTGAACATTGAGGAAGAAATAAAATATTGAATAGCTAACTGTTCATTAAGTGAGCACCATACACCCTGTGCATTGACTAAGGCAGGAGTTATGTGGAAAAAATAGCACGTGATCATGTAATTATAGACTGTGTCATAATGCATATGCACAAGAGGGCCGAATTAAGTGTTATTGCAATATTAAATATATTGCAAGCCATGCTAAAAGACAAAATATGTAAATCACATTATAATGTAACATATGTGAAGCATTAAATCAAGCCAGCATTAACTCTCGTGATCCCACTACAACAGTGGTGAATGTAAAATTGGAGGAGTGACATAAAAGTGCCCTGGCAGGTCAAGAAAGGCTGCTTGAGCATGAGGTGAAAACTGTGCTGGTGGTAGTTAAACAACAGGTGGGTGAAGGAGGTTGACAGCTGGAGTTGGAGGTGGTGGTAAAGAAGGTAGGAATCCTGTTGTGGTCCCCACAGCCCTCTAATATAACAACTTCAATTTATTAAATTATGCATTTTATCCTGAATATAATACACTTGTATTTGTCTTCCTTCCTTAGCAATATATATAGCATCTTTTGAGAAAAATGCTAAAGGATTTAAGGATGAATTAAGGAGAGATATTCTCTTCCTCAGATGTAGAACAGGAGAATCACAAATGCTTGTTACTTTGTTGTACTGTGCCTCATTCCTCAATCTAAACCTTGAAAATCCAACCTGCAGTAGTAGGTTTTAAATTTCCCTACTGATCTGTTCGCTGCTGGCTTAAACCAAAAACTAGTAATTCACAATTTAGAATAACAGAATTCATTTTTTGAAGGCCTTTTGGTTTAACATGTCTTAGTTAAGGTAGGTTTGAATTAACATGAATGCCAGGGAGAAATAAATATGCTTAGCTTAGTGCTGCCCTCCCTCCCCCTTAATAGTAATGGAATCTGTCTGTGACCTTTCTATTACTACACAGTTGGCTCAGCATGGGACCGTGAGCTGAAGGCGAAGCTGAGAGCTGAACTAGGGATGGGGGAGGAGCTGGCCTAGAGGTGGAGCTGGCCTGTGGGTGGAGAGGGAATGAGGATAGAGCTGGCCTGGGGGCGGAGAGGAAATTTGGACAGAGCTGAGCTAGGGTGACCAGAGAGCAAGTGTGAAAAATCGGGACGGGGGAGGGGGAATAATAGGAGCCTATATAAGAAAAAGACCCCAAAATCGAGACTGTCCCTATAAAATCGGGACATCTGGTCACCCTAAGCTGAGCGGAGCTGTGGCTGGGTTGGAGCTGAGCTGTGGCTGGGTTGGAGCTCGGCTGCGGTTGGGGCCAGAGCTGGGCTGGAGGTGGAGTGGAGCTGTGGTGGGGACCAGAGTGGGGCTGGGTGATTCTCCCTCCCCGCACCCTGTGGAGGCTGGTCCAGGTCCCGCCGTGTGCCCCCTGAAGGTTCCTGTGTGCCCCCATAGGGGGGCATGCCCTACAGTTTGGGGACCACTGGCTTAGCTAAATGACTTCCATACTTATAAATTGTGGTATGGATTTTTCAAGTTATTGGTCAGTGGACATTAACACCCAGAAATGTCATGAACTTTGTTCTAGTGCACGTGTAAATACTATCAATCCATGCCTAACAAAATCCTCAGATAGTACAAATATGAAAACTCTCTCACTTTTGCAGCACAATCCCCTCTCTTCTACTCTCCACTACCATTGCCTAGTATATATTTTTATCTAGTTTATTTTTCTTGATCTACAGGTGAAATAAAAAGTTTGCAGAAACTAAACAAAGCATGAAGTAGAACTGGAACCTTTAATTTCATTAACTACATTGTAAGTGGTGAAGATTAATGTATATATCTCTTGCTAATTCTTTCCAATTACTTAGTTCATATAAATTCCCAAACCTTGTTAATTATGCTGAAGTCAAATGGTAATTCTTAACAGTATTTCCACAGCAAGGGAATTTTCCTGGCGTAACCTTGCCCTCTTGTAGAAACTCTCAGCCGATTAGGCACTCTGACTCTAGTCCATTCATTTTCAGCTCAAGCCTAATTGCTGCCGACTGACTGCCACAGGTACCTTGGCTTTCGTACATTTAAGGAATGCAGGTTCTTCAGAGAACAATAAGGAAAGATTAATTGTTTGTTTTGTTTCATCCCAAGAGAAATGTGGGCGCTTAATCAAGAAAAATAATTTCTTCTGTTGATTTGGCTTATTTGAGGAAAGGATAATTGTACAAAGGAAGGTATAGAACTATGCATTTTGTAAGAAATATTGCCATTTACTTACACAGGAAGCAAAGATACAGTGAAATAAATGTAACACAACATTGAAATTGATGGGGATGGTTCACATTTCTTATAGTAAGTAATTTGGCTGTTGGGCTTTTATTTGAACCAATATCGTTAGGTGGTATTGTCATTTGTTTTGTCTGCTTCTTTGGAAATCTAATCAAGGAGACAATAGTAGGGGTAAAAAAAACCACTTTTCCAAATTATCCTTAATTACTAGAGCACAAAGCAAGCTAAACACTCTAGTGTTTCCAATTAAAGAACCTGTTTCAAGCAGGCACCATTAAATCTATCTTTCCCAATCTGATAAATAAGCTATCAAAGAGTGGAACAGATTAATTGGGAGCAATTAGCTCAAGGCATAGTATAAAAGAGTAAACCAACATTATCAATGAATGCAAAATTTACGTAAAGCAAATAAGGAATATTTTAGTACCTACTCCCTACCCTATTTCTCTAGTCAGCACAAAACAGAAATGTTATCTGTGACACTAAAATTAGTGTGATTAATTTATCTTTGAAAAGAGAGTACCAAACCCCATCTCTTTAAGTCCCTCTTTTCAGAATGTTAGGACGTAGGTTGTACAGAGAAGGCCACCATTAAGATATATCATTGATATTCCTCCCTTAACACACTGTGTGTTATGTACACAGTAAAGAAGTAAGCTCCAGTAGGAAACTGGATGGCTTAGGGGATTTGAAACAGGCAGAGGCTACAGGAAATAACAGGCATAGAAAATGACAGATTTCACAATTTAGGTCTTGTCAGAAAAGTTATTACTTCCTACAGCATCTAAGCTTTCAATAAGGCCCTGTTTAGTCTACAACTTCTAGCTGAATTTATTGTGTTAGTGGTGTGGATGACTGTAAACATGGTTTGGATCTGTGCAGAGCATGGTTAATTTGCTGTTAAGTAACCATAGTAGCTAGTCCATGTTACACCCTTGCCCGGAGTCTAAAGTGGCACATGGTTTTATTTCTCTTACTTTTTTTCTCACATTGAGTTTTGTTTGGTCTTTTTGTTGTTGTTTTGTTTTGTTTCTGCAACATAAGCACAGTTAGGGAGCTCTGTTTAAGTAACTAGTCTGGCAGGTCCTCCTTCCTCCCAGCTGTGTGTGCAGGAGGATATCCCAGTTTGTATTGCTTTTGGTGTCACTCAGCATACATGTCCTCTGGGCGCTCAGTCCCCAGATAAATTCCCAGATTTTCCCAGAATCTACTGATATAAACATGAGTAAGAAGCATGGTGAGTGCTGATGGATAAACATAGTTGGCACATAGTTGTATTTACAAAAAAGCTGCTGACATTTGTTCTAACTAGATCAGAAGAGGTGGTCTGTTCCAAAATGTGGCTCTACTTTTAATATAGTCAAGGGCTGGAGGGAAAATTGTTGTAGTTTATTCCATTTGGAAAAAAGGAGCAGAGTATATCCATGGTCCTATATGCACTAAAGAAACTGCTATTTCTAACCAGTTTTATAAAACTTTTTCAGCTAGCACAGTTGTACTGTCAATGTGAATAGGGTGGAATTTTGTTATAAACAACTTTTCAGTTAGTGTCCAGAATGGATTTTTAAAATTCTCTCTCTGTCTGTGGCCCGTCTGTACTGGCAGCACTGCTACTTGAAACTGTTTTTAGAATCATTTCCCTAAAACAGCAGTTTCTGTAGTGCAGACAGGGCTTTTAAGGCAAATGTTCAACTGGAATCTACATTTTTTTTTAACGTGGACAAAACTCTTTGTGACACCAGTGCAGCCACGTTGGTTGTGTCTGTTCTAGGAAAATCAACATTACCATCTCTGTCCATGGTGGAAAAAAGTTGTCCCAGTGACGTGCACATGGTCAATGGAGTTCATCCTCCATTTTAGAGATCCTCCTTATTTGGTGATGCAGTTCCCAATTGCCTGTCCATAACAGAACATGTGCTTCTGCAGCACCCCTCCCTCAGACTTCCTGTCTGAGAAGCTAAACCATTTAAAGGTACAGTTCCCATGGCACAACGTGTGCAGACACAATGAAGAACAAGAAATAATAGTTAGTAAGAGATTTATAGAATTTGGGGCCAGCGGGGACCATTATGATAATCTAGTATGATCTCCTGCATAACACGGGCCATAGAATTTCACCCAACAATTCCTTCATCAAGCCCCTAACTTCTGGAAAGTTGGAAAGACGTATGCAGTCTTGATTTAAAGACTTCAAATGATGGAGAATCCACCACATCCCGTAGGCTAGTTATTCCAATGGTTAATTACCTTTACTATTAAAAAATTAAGTTTTATTTCTAGAGTGAATTTGTCTAGCTTCAGCTTTCAACCATTGGATCTCATTATGTCTTTGTTCTGCTCAATTAAAGAGCCCTCTACTATTATAAATCTTCTCCCCATGTGTATTACTTATAAACCATGTGTATTACTTATAACCAATCACCTTTAAACATTCTCTTCAATAAGATAAATAGATTGAACTTCTTAGATCTCTGACTGCAAGGGAAGATTTTCCTGATCTTAAATCACTCTTGTAGCTTTCTTCTGAACCCTTTGTCAGCATCTATGTAGATACCAGAGTTGGACACAGTATTTTGGTTATTGTCTCTCTCATTCTATATCTACTCTGCATTCTAGTGCTTATACATCCCTGGATCATGTTAGCATACTTACCATAGCACTGTACTAATACTCCATCCGTCCCATAGAATACCAAGGAATGTGGCAAAAATAATAATTTCAGGTCAGTTTCAAATTCCAAAACCTGCTAGTAATTAAACCAGGGTCCTTGGTGGCAGAATTTCCATTGGGGAGGTTGCAGCACAAATCACTTGCAAATTCCTTTGCCCGGGAAACCCACAGCCAGAAACTATGCCCCCAAAGTGAGTGACCCAGACAGACCAGAACAGCCAGACCAGGTGTGACCAGAACAGCCAGAACTTGAGTATATAGTGTTGTAGTGAATCTCAGCTTCAGCCTCCCTTGTATTACTGGTGAAGATTCAAATTTCTCTCCCCTCGCTGAGTAAAGGACATGTATTGTTGCCAAATATATGGATATTGTTTACAAAAAAAGCTTCTCTTAGTTTTAAGTATTTAATGACATCTCTGTATTCACCAGAAACATGCAGCTTACTGAGAACAGCTTAGGGTATTGTAACTTTTCATGTTTGGGCAATTTGATTTTTAAAAAATAATGCTAATTATTTTATAGGATTGAATCCACAATTTGTTATCAGAATTATGCCTTGGTTGCACAAGTTACATCTCTTTAGTAATAAGGATGTGGAACCTTATGGAACAATGAGAGCAGTTACTACAGAAGTGCTGTGATAAATGGAGTCCTCTGACTGATGCTTTTCATTTGTCATCAGCACAGAAAAGGTTAATAAGCACTCGCTGGTCAAGTTATGTTGGCCTTTTTCACCAGTAATTGCATTGTTCCATGTCTTTATCAAGAAATCCCTTGCTAGCGAGTTTTGGGAGGGACAAGTGTCAAGGAACAGAAGCCACAATGAAGTACCTGTGATTGAGCAAGGATTACATTGCTCAGTTCATTCTGTAAAAACTTGTCAGTTTGCTGCCCAAATAAATGCCTAGAGTGCGTAAAACATGGTGCAGAGTGACCCTTAGAAAAAAAATCAATTGTAATTCATATTTCATATGTCTATAATTGCTTGTGAAAGCATGGCAGCAGTTTGTTTATAGGGCAGCTCTCCCTTATTGTGGTTTGTTTCTTAGGGTTTTTTCTTCTTCTCAATGGACATGTCCTTCATGTATTCTGCATTACACTGATTTGTAGCAAAAGACAAGCTTTTCTATTTCCACATTACTATTCTTATTACTGCTGCACTGTGCTGTTTGAGCTAGTGATGTAAGCATACCATGTACTAAAAGTACAGCAATTTTGCTTTGAAGACTCCTGAAGGTTTTTTTCGCTCACTCTTTTTTTGTTTGTTTTTGTTTTCTTGTAGACAAGGTTCTATCATCTGTGAAGTTATCAATTTGCTAGTGTTTTAAATGAATCCATTTTTGTAGCGTTGATTTTTAAACAATTTCCCAGGCAGGTAAAGAATCCTTACAGACAGCTAATTTAAAGGCCGAACTTTGAAAATGCCCTCCTCTTTTTTCTTTTCTTTTCTATTTTTAAAAGATGTTGCTGTAGGATTCCTATCCCCACTGTGGACTGAGATGTCATAGGGATAGAGAAAATGCCGCTCACTTTATGGATTACTGTTAGGTCAACAAAACTTTGGCAGCATTGATTAACTTGACAGTGAGTACAGCAGTACATTTATCACTTATGGCTGTGCTGTAGAAAATCTAATAAGAGGCAAACAATTCCCTTTAGAGCAGTAACAGGTTCACTGTGGCTAACAGTGCATGCACTGGAAATTTCTGCCTTTAAATTATACCCTTGCTGCTAGTTGGGTCATTGACTCAAAGCTACTGCACTTCCACAACCATGTTCTATGTTATTAATTTGATCAAAATCATTTGGTTTATATAAATGTGGTTAAACTATAGTTTGTACCTGTGGGGTTTTTTTTAAGTTTATATTTTTTAAAAAGAGACACAGAAATTGATTCGGTCCAAGCCTTATGAAGTGGAAATCAGATCTGGCTCTTGTAATTCCTAATGTTTGAGTTCTTGCAAGATTATAACAAAGAAAATTCTTAATTCTTGCCCACAGAACATTTAATTCACAAAACTGGCACAGATTTCAAGAAATATAGTTTTTCATTTCATTAGTTGCATCAGTTGATCTATTGTAAGTACGTATATAAAGGTACATTTATATATGTCCAAATATGGGTTTTTATTGAATTACCAGAGACGCATTCTAAATAACAAAACATTCTATACAAGTTTGTTTACGATTAACTGGATGGACACATCTCACTTCTGTGGGGGTTAGAACTGAACAAGCGAGGGACTTATTTTTCCTTGTCTCATTGAATGTATGATATGTTCTGCTTTTTGTAATGAAAGCAGTGTTTGAGTCAAATAGTACAAGTTTATTTCTGATTATGGCTATCTCTTCTGTGTAACACTTCAGTTGTCTTTTATTAAATCTTCTTTGAAAAGTTTGTGGAGGCAGAATTGAGACAGAGTCTTTACTAATATAAAAGAAAATACTCTAGGTCCTCCATTATAGAAAGGTCACTAAGATTTTTAGATTTGTTTTCCTTGGTAATCCTCTGACATAATTAGACTACATAATTTTTTCTTATACACAAATGTAACTAAGGTTTATTACTGTCCAAAGAACAAACATTAAGACTTCTACCCTTTACTCAACTGCTGTATACTGAGCAGAAAAGTGTAATGGAGAAAATCTAGTGTCATTTCTGACCTAAACCTTCAGTATATGGTTAATTTTTTCTTCCTCCTTCTTTGGTAGTACATTTTTTGAAATAGCCATCTACCCATCTAATGTCAAAGTTCATTTTTGTGTAGCATTAGGATATATAGTCCACTTGAATAGAGAGCTTTTGTGAGCAACAAAACTTCTGTCATTTTGAGTGCTCTGTATTATTTTAGGAAGCAGCTTAAATTGGAGGGGTTTGTTCTGCAATATGGGTAAAATGATGTAGTTTTCTTTGTTGGGAGAGAAGTATTCTACTTGAATCAATTGTCAGGAGGTTTAATGTAATAAGGCAGTTTGTGGTCTGACTAAAAGAAACACAGTGCAAAAGAAATTCCCATAGCAGTTTGTTTTTAACAGAAAAACTGACTTCACCTGAAACATGAATACATTGAAAACCAAGACTTAATAAGGCAGAGCAGGTTTAGAATGAAACTGAATGGGTTGCTGTCCAAAGCATGTCTTTTAATGGCTATGAACTAACCAAATATTCATGTTAATGGTACTGTAGCTCTATCAACAGTATTACAGCAGGTTCTTTGTTTTAGTAAAAGTACCAGACAGGCTGACACATGTACCCTTTGGGTATTAGAAAATGTTACCATTAAAACATTGTATCCAAAGTCTTGGCTAAAAGTTGGGTTTCTAACTTTCACAAAGTATTGTATTTAGAGACAGCAACACACATTTCCTCAGATTTCATGGGCTCATACAATAGGAGTACCCCCACTGCTTGCCTTACTGAACAGAAACCTGATATTGATTAACTATCAAACTGGCATCAGAACTACTCTTAGGATTCAATTTTTTTGTTGTTTTGCATATTTTATTGATCAAAAGTGGTAAATGAGCATCAAGCGTGCAAGAAGACGATGAATTGTTTACTTGCATAAAATAACCTTTCAATAAGAGAAGATGCATTGCTCACACTTTTGGTGCTGTTCTGCTGCCCGAAGCAGATGGCATTCAGCTGCTATTGATTTGCTTCTATAGTTACGGAGCAGCATGTAACTAGACATGCTCATTTCACTGAAGGAGTGGCGGGGGGGATGTTTTCAAAAAGGAGTTGGGAGTGAAAGAGGAAGGACTCTTTTTTTCCTTGTCCAAAAAAGGAAAAACCTTACAGTGTAACTTCCTCGCTGTATATAAACGAAAAGTTAGATTTATATTGCTAAGCAGAAAGAGAGGTTCTAGCTACTAAAAATAGTAGAACCTCACTAATGTAAGATGCATTACAGAGATCCCTTACAGATTGAATTCATAAGTAAGCAAATATCTAAGATTTTTTTAAAAATCAAGCATGTTGCCTGAGAACACCTACTTTGTTCATTCATTTTGTCAAACACATAGAAGAACATAAATTGTTGGGCAAAAGTCAACATGGTTTCTGTAAAGGGAAATCGTGTCTTACTAATCTATTTGAGTTCTCTGAAGGGGTCAACAAACATGTGGACAGGGGGGAATCCAGTGGACATAGTGTACTTAGATTTCCAGAAAGCCTTTGACAAGGTCCCTCACCAAAGGCTCTTACATAAATTAAGTTGTCATGGGATAAGAGGGAAGATCCTTTCATGGGTTGAGAACTGGTTAAAAGACAGGGAACAAAGGGTAGGAATAAATGGTAAATTTTCAGAATGGAGGGGGTAACTAGTGGTGTTCCCCAAGGGTCAGTCCTAGACCAATCCTATTCAACTTATTCATAAATGATCTGGAGAAAGGGGTAATAAGTGAGGTGGCAAAGCTTGCAGAGGATACTAAACTACTCAAGATAGTTAAGACCAAAGCAGACTGTGAAGAACTTCAAAAAGATCTCACAAAAGTAAGTGATTGGGCAACAAAATGGCAAATGAAATTTAATGTGGATAAATGTAAAGTAATGCACATTGGGAAAAATAACCCCAACTATACATACAGTATGATGGTGGCTAATTTAGCTACCGCTAATCAGGAAAGAGATCTTGGCGTCATCATGGATAGTTCTCTGAAGACATCCTTGCAGTGTGCAGCGGCAGTCAAAAAAGCAAACAGGATGTTAGGAATCATTAAAAAGGGGATAGAGAATAAGACGGAGAATATAGTATTGCCCTTATTTAAATCGATGGTACGCCCACATCTTGAATACTGCGTACAGATGTGGTCTCCTCATCTCAAAAAAGATATACTGGCACTAGAAAAGGTTCAGAGAAGGGCAACTAAAATGATTAGGGGTTTGGAACGGGTCCCATATGAGGAGAGATTAAAGAGGCTAGGACTTTTCAGCTTGGAAAAGAGGAGACTAAGGGGAGATATGATAGAGGTATATAAAATCATGAGTGATGTGGAGAAAGTGGATAAGGAAAAGTTATTTACTTATTCCCGTAATACAAGAACTAGGGGTCACCATATGAAATTAATGGGCAGCAGGTTTAAAACAAATAAAAGGACGTTCTTCTTCACAGAGCACACAGTCAACTTGTGGAACTCCTTACCTGAGGTGGTTGTGAAGACTAGGACTATAACAGGGTTTAAAAGAGAACTAGATCAATTCATGGAGGTTAAGTCCATTAATGGCTATTAGCCAGGATGGGTAGGTAATGGTGTCCCTAGCCTCTGTTTATCAGAGGGTGGAGATGGATGGCAGGAGAGAGATCACTTGATCATTACCTGTTAGGTTCACTCCCTGTGGGGCACCTGGCATTGGCCACTGTCAGAAGACAGGATACTGGGCTAGATGGACCTTTGGTCTGACGCAGTACGGCCATTCTTATGTTCAGGAGTGCCCAGATAGGGCTCAGGGCTCCAGCCATCACCAGTCTCTGGCAGGGACTCTTGTAGCACTTGCTTCTGACCAGAGGGCTTTACAACCAGAATATACTGTGTTATGCCCAGCTAGCCAAAGACTTTACACCTGCCATCCGTTGTGTTATCCCCAGCAAGCTCCTCTGTCTAAAGGCCAGCCCCTGTCAGTTGCTCTCTCTCCAAGGGCTATAAACAGTGTATTGCATGCAGTTACAAGTTACCACACAGCTCTTTCTAAGGAAGCATGTTTATTCTTGAGGCAAAAGCATTACAGAGAAAACATACCAACCCCGTCCCCAACAACAATAAACAGATTTAAACACACAGTAAACATACCATCAGTCTTCTGGGGCCCTAGCAGGCCAAAGTTTTTCCAACACATCCACAAGAGTTAGTGCCCCCTTGGACAGAAGGTCCTGCTTTATCAGAAAGAAGGCCCTGTGTCAGTTCAAACTCATTGTTTCATACCAAAAACCCGTTCTTTGTCTGTTTGTCTCTGGAAAACCTGGCTTGAACCAGTATATGCAAAACACTTCAGGTGGTGGTACGTCTCTAGAGTAGTTTAGTCTCAATGATCACTTCCCACTGGTTTTAGTTCTTGAGGGAGCTGTGGTGACCCTCCCCTATGGAGTAGAGCACAGTCATACATAAACCATTCATAGATTTAATACAATATGGTCTTCAAAGATACTGCATGCAATTTCAGTACCCGTCACAACATGAATGTTTGTCTAATTTTTTTAATCTTGCTAAACTTTTGGTTCTTCTCTTAGTTCTTGCTTCAGTGACTTCCTCAGTTTGACTATACTGTTACATGGTTGATCTTCATTTTAAATTGGTTGCTATTTTGTTTTGAGTATCTCCTTGCTCTTGTATTATTGGTCCTGGAGAATAAAAGCTCTTGAGCAACAGAGGGTCCTGTGGCACCTTTGAGACTAACAGAAGTACTGGGAGCTTAAGCTTTCGTGGGTAAGAACCTCACTTCTTCAGATGCAAGACATCTGAAGACTTGCATCTGAAGAAGTGAGGTTCTTATCCACGAAAGCTTATGCTCCCAGTACTTCTGTTAGTCTCAAAGGTGCCACAGGACCCTCTGTTGCTTTTTACAGATTCAGACTAACACGGCTACCCCTCTGATACTTGAGCTCTTGAGCAGTTACTACTAAATTGTTAGTTATTTGCTTCTATCTTATGTCCCCTTATATTATTCTCCTCTTCAATTTAAATAATCATCAGTGTTTAAAAGCATGCCTTCTATACTGTCCCCACAACCGGATATTGACAAATAACTTTTCATAGCATAGTTTTATTTTGATCTTTATTAAAAGAGTTTTAATCTATTACTTTTACACTGTATGTATAAACTTCCACGTTAACTTTTTAAAACAATAAGGATTGCTTCATATGCTTTGACACATCTTTACATTTATTTCTGCTCTCTGTCTGTATAATGCTACCTTGTTTCAAAAGGTCCATCCCAGACTAGTTAGATGTTACTAACCTTTCGTGTCAGCAGTTTGTCTCACAACACTTACGGGAGGGTAAAGGATTACAACCATCATAGTAAATAGAGAATATTTTAGTCTTGGCTATTAAAATGTAGTGATTAGCAGTTTTTTAAAATTATTTATTTTGCAGAGATTAAACCATTTTAGTCATTCAGAAAGCAGATGCTTTTGAATCAGTATTAGTGCTGTCAGTGTAGCATTGCTGCATTGTTGTCACTTTAATTAGATGTCACTTTCTAATGGGACAAGGGAAATGTTTTAAACATAAGAACTAATATAAACAAGAGCTAATTTAATGTGATCCAGTATAGCTGGACAAATCTAAATGTTATTAAAAGGCATTTCGTGGTTACAGTTCTTTTCTACTGTAAAACTGTTTGTTTTCACCATCAGAGGGGTAGCCGTGTTAGTCTGAATCTGTAAAAAGCAACAGAGGGTCCTGTGGCACCTTTAAGACTAACAGAAGTATTGGGAGCATAAGCTTTCGTGGGTAAGAACCTCACTTCTTCAGATGCAAGACATCTGAAGACTTGCATCTGAAGAAGTGAGGTTCTTACCCACGAAAGCTTATGCTCCCAATACTTCTGTTAGTCTTAAAGGTGCTACAGGACACTCTGTTGCTGTTTTCACCATGAAAACATTTTCACTTTATTCCTGTTATATCTGAGTCATAAACATTTGTATAAAGAGAAAATAACTTCTGTTTTCCCCAAACTTTGTAGCTCCCACAGCCCTCCAGAGTTTAAAAGCGCTCCATAGACTTTCCTACTGGCTCTTTGCTCCTGTGAAAACAGTTTACATAATGAGCTCTAGAATTCAGATTGCACAAAATACTATACAGTAGAATTGTCTGTTAAACTGTGATAAATTCCACTTTACAAAAAAATAGATTTACTACTTTTGCTTAGCACAGACAGACAAATTTCTAAAGTAGCCTTTTCTGAATGCAACATGAGTGTTAGTTTGCTTTTTGAAAGATGCTTGAAGTAAGCTCCAGAATTTTTAAAAGTGGGTACACTTATTTTCTTTCAGTGGATTCCCTAACACATTACAAATTATAATGAATAACACAGACTCTGGATTCAACCAGATACTTTGTGCTGTGTGTGCTACCATTTTCCTGATAAGATATAAATATTCATACACAACTACATGTTTTTTATTAATTGAGTGATCCCTACTTTATCTCTGCACAAATGACACAACTAGAAGTTGTGGAGATTCAGGCTTGAAGTATCTCTTTGGAAATGAGTGTGTTAACCCCAAGTGTAGTGAATTCCCTACTCTTTCTGCATTCTCTTGTTCTGACTTGGTGTGGGCACCTGCTGCTTAATGTAATTAGTTTCAAAGGGAATGTCACATCATTTCTCAGAAGTTTATTCTGACCCAAAACCTCTAGTAAGGAAATATCAGGGAGACAAAACAAGAAAAGTTACTGTGGAATTGAATTGCATCTTTGCTGCAGTGTTTTTTGGTTAGCATAGGGAACGATGTAAATGAGTGAATTAAATATTTTTGGGTCTTGTCATGTTTGTGTGCATATGCATGAAGTTGTCAGTATTGTGGAGAGTAATCTCATTTTCTTAGAAGTTGTTGTTTATAATTTTTAACCTTCCACCTGACCCTCATCAAGGCCCACAACCATAAAATGGATATTGTGGAGTTAAGGCTGCGGAACATCTTTCTAATGAAATAAAAACCCATCAGAGAGAACTGCCATTTCAGGACCATTTTTAAACTATAGTCCAGTTGAATTCACACGTTTTTACACATTATTTTACTAACAATATCCAACATGCTACAATATTTATATTTCATCTAAATACAGCTGCACTGGCAGAGGAGCCTCTGTAGGATTGGGGGAGAGCTCCCTATTTCTGAATGCAGGAATGTGGTTCTCCTTGATTTGGCTTCTCTCCATGCAAATAATGACAGGAAGGTCTGACTCCTTCTGTGAACCCATTTTTTCAAACTTGGTTGTGCATGTACTCTTCATTAAGGACTACAGTATTTCCGTGACAAGAATGTTTGGGGAAAATGGGAGAAATTTGTTCTAGTGACTTCCACAAAACTCAGATATAAGTGAGAGGATGTTGCTCAACCCTTCTGAAAAATAAATTAATCTACAGCCAGAGAGGAGCATGGAAAATTTCAACCAAAAAGTATGTGCTGCAGTGTTGATGATTCAGGATTTAACCCTGCTGAATATGTATGATGGAGGGGTTATTAAAAAAAGCTAGGTAATTACCCACCAAAAAATGCATTAAAGAACATTATTTATTCAAACTCTTGAAAGTTAGGAATGACCAGAATTAAGGTTTCTTGTACAACTTTAATCTGGCCCCTTTGTTCATATGCATTATGACACAGTCTTTAGTTACATGATCACCTGCTGGTTTTTTCCATGGAGTCTCTGCCTCATTCAATGAACATACAAGGAGTCAGAATTCAGTTGCCCAGACAACGGTAAATCTGGTATTGTCCAGCCACGCTGAAGGAAAGACAGGAAGCAGTGGATGTGGTTAAATCAGGCCACAACTTTATTCAGTTAAAATATCCAGCAATACATTTGGCAGTGCAGGTAATCCTTTCCACACAGTTCCCAACCTGGTCCCAGCCATCCCAGTCCTGGAATCCCACGCCCTCCGTATGAGGGTTAAATGGGCTATAAAAGGAGGGGGGGTCAGCTCCTTGCTGTACCAGATGTAGGAGCCCCAAACCCAACTTCCCCAGCTCCCTTAAGGAATGCTTTCCTCTAAATCCTATTTTATCCAATAATCATATCACTTCCTTTTTCTTTGAGTATGGGCCTCCATGGCCATGTTGGGATCCCTAGGCAACCTATTGTTGGCAGTTCTCTAGGACCCTGACCCTATCCCATTGGGATGATAGGGAGACCCAAACTTTTCCTCCCCAGCAGCAGGAGAAAACATTTGAGGAGCAGGAGTCCAGGGTGGACAAAGAAGCCACGCCTCAGACCACCATTTTGTCCTCTTCTCCAGATGAGGCCCTGGTGCCTCTTAACCCTTCCCTCCCCCCATAGCTGATGATTTTTGCAAGTTCCAAGACCTTGTGAAATGGGTGGCAGACTCTCTACAGATATGCCTTGAGGAGATCAGAAGAACCCAATACAAGCTACTGGACATTCTGAACGTTGCGACTCCATCTAGAGTTGCCCTCCTCATTAACAAGGCTCTACTGGAACCCACTAGAACCATCTGGCAAACCCCAGCTACAGTGACACCCACTTGTAAAAGGGCTGACAGAAAAATATTACATCCCCTCCAAGGACTCTGAATCCTCTTCTCCCACCCATGTCCCAATTCTCTAGTTGTTGATATGGTGAACGAGTGGGGCAAAAACCACCATTCTAAATCTACCCCATACAACAGAGATCAAAAGTGTCTGGATCTCTTGGGAAGGAAGGCCTACTCATTGGGTACGCTGCAATTTCATATTGCATATTGCCAAGCGTTGATGGCTAAGTACAACTTTACCAACCAAATGAAATTTGGGTCATTTATTGAGCACCTTCCCCCAGATTAGAGAGAACAATTCCAAGCCACTGTTGTTGAAAGTTCCTGGCACAGTCATCTTTACAGGAGGCACACAAAGCTGCAGACATTGCGGCCCATTCCATCTCTGCAGCGATGGAGATGCATAGGCCTTCCTGGCTGCAATTGTCTGCCTTCCCAGGGAAGTTCAAAATATGGTTGAGGATCTCCCATTTGATGGACAGAAGTTGTTTGCAGAGTACACTGATGAGTCATCACATACCCTTAAAGATTCCATGGCCACAGAATGCTCGTTAGGCATCTGTACTCCTGCAAACAAACGGAAGTTCAGAAGATCGCAAACTGCTTAGAGATCCCACTCTATACAGTTCTCTGGATTCCAGACATGCATGGAATCCCTTCCCTAGCAACCAGCACAGGTTCCAGAGAAACAGACTCTAACCCAACTGATGTGGCTCCACAACAGGCAAATATCATCAAAGGGACAGTTAAGATTTTGAATTCCTGCCTCTCATTAGCCTGACAGCTTCACTGTTTTGCCCACTTTCCCCCATTTGGAAACCAACTCTCTCACTTCTAGCATGCGTGGGAGCATATTGACAAATTGATGCTGAAAGTTATATCATTGCGCTGCAACTTCCACTTTACCTCCCTTCCTCCTCCTCATTCCCTTTCCCTGTCCTCCTTCATCGACCCCTCTCACAAGCTCCTGCGGAGGCAGAAAGTAAACACCCTTCTTCATTTAGGAGCAATAGAACTGATACCTGCTCAATATAGGGGAAAGGGCTTCTATTCAGACTATTTCCTCAGACCAAAGAAGAATGGAGGATGGAAACCATTTCTAGATCTAAGGTGCCTAAACAGATTTGTGAGACCCCAGAAATTCAGGATGGTGATCCTGGAAGCTATACTTCCTTCTCTAGATTCAGGGTATTGGTTTTTGGCCCTTGAACTCCAGGATGCATACTTCCATATAGTGATGCACCCGCCTCACAAAAGATTCCTCTAATTTGTGGTAGGCCAAGATTATTTCCAGTATTAAGTGCTCCCCTTCAACCTCTCCTCAGCTCCGAGAGTATTCTCAAAGTTTCTGTTGGCAGTGGCTGCCTACCTCCATCACCAGACTATAGTGGAATTCCCGTATGTCAACAATTGGCTACTCAAGAGTCGATTCTCAAGGAAAGTGCTTTTTTGTTTTTCAACCTGGGCCTCCAGCTTGAACATAGAAAAATCCACATTAACACCCATTCAGAATATACAATTCATAGGGGCACTTCATCTGGATTCCCTGGCATCCAGATCATCTCTTCCCATGGACAGGTCTAGACATTATTGAGCCTCATCAAAACAACTCAAGACAGCCCCCAGACCTCAGTCAGAAACTGCCTTCGACTTCTGGGTCAAATGGCCACTTGCACTTTTGTGACAGAGCATGCGAAGTTACACTTCTGCTGTTTCTGGGGTGGCTCAGAACAGTTTACTCATCAAACAGGCGCAGTCTAGACAAGCAGGTGTCAGTTCCTCAGCGGGTGAAGCATTCCCTAGACTTGTGGAAGATTCATCGCAATGTAGGGGCAGAGGTACCCTTCCTCTAGCCAGCACTGACAGTGACTGTAACCACAGATGCCTCTCTTGGGCTTGGGGGCACACCTCAGCTCCTTAACAGCACTGCTTCCTGCTGCTACCTGCTCTGTCCAGGTAAACTTTCCCCTTCCTTCCTCTCTGCTACCAGTTGCACACGGAGCCCTTAAAGGGGCAATTACCCTTTTTCTCATGGCCAGGCGGACAAGAACCCGCATGCAGTTGCAGCAATCACATTTCCTAATTTTTGAAAATTTGACTTTGCAACCTGAATAATGTTCTTTTAATGTAGTTTATTTGTATGTAACATGTATTTAGCTCTTTTAATCTTTCTTCATAAGACAGTTTCTCTTATCCCTTATGTATCTTTGTTTCTTTTCTTTAAATTCCCTCCAACATCTTTGATATTAAGGTGATCAGAACTGTACACACATTCTGCGTACGGTCTCACCAGTGCCTTGGGGAGAGGGACTGTTACTGCGCTGTTCCATAATGGGAAGATTCCGTGCATTCAGCCAAAACTACAGTGATTATTTTATTCTTTTGCTTCCGTGCAATATTACAAATTCAGACCTACTCTGTGTTTTTGTTTTTTTCTCACATTTATTTTTTTTAAAAGCCTGGTAAAATATTTGTTTTTTTTCCCCATCCTCGCCCATGACTTTTCAAACATAATTACCTACTTCCTTTAACACCCTAGGATGCATATCTTCTGGATGCACTGATGAGTGTGTGTGTGTGTGTGTGTGTGTATATATATATATATATATATATATATATACACATATATATATATATATTGTTTTCTCATGCATTCTAGTACCTGCTTGTTTTCAGAAGCTGTACTGACAAGATCTTAATTCTTAATTGTCTATTTTTTGTTGTTGAAGGTTGACTTTTAAAAACCATGTTCGCAGATCAGGCAAAATCAGTGTTGATTTTGTTTTTCTTCATCATTAATGGCCTGCTTTCTCTACTACTTTTTCCCAGGATATCCTTTATTAACATTAACCATTTTGAATAGCATTAACTTATTCTGCTCTTTTGCTGCCCTTATCTTTTTTCATTTAGCTACTCAGCATTCTTGCTTGATTCCATCAACTGCCGTTTTTTTGTTTTGTTTTGGTTTTTTGCCTGGGGCGGCAAAAAAGCTAGAGCCAGCCCTGCACAGAACTTGCCCCCACTCCACCCCTTCCTGCCCCCACCCCTGAGCCTGCCATGCCCTCAGCTCCTCCCTCCCAGAGCCTCCTGCACGCCACAAAACAGGAGGTGCGGGGCAAGAGGCGCTGATTGGCGGAGCTGCTGGTGGGTGGGAGGCACTGGGAGCGGAGGTGGGAGCTGATGGGGGGTTGCTGATGTATTACTGTGGCTCTTTGGCACTGTACCTTGGTAAATTCTGGCTCCTTCTCAGGCTCAGGTTAGCCACCCCTGGCTTAGGGGCTTGTATCCTCCCTCTACTTTTGGTCTCCCTTCTGTCCCTCCTTCATAGTTTGCACGCATCACTCTTAACATTCCATTTGTGAGAATTTAGTTAAATTTATGTCCACTAAGGTTGTGCTTTCCATTTAGCATCACTTCTACTTCCTCCTGCATATTTTCTATATTTCTTGCATTTTCTATACACATTTAAGTGTTTCAGTGCCTCTTTTTATACCTCTTTTTATTCTTATGCATTCACATTTTGCTGAAGAACATTTTTGGGGGGGAGTGGCATGTGCTTCTAAATATGTTAATTATGTAGAGTGAAAATAACATTGACCCAGAACAACATACAATAATATGCTTTATTGAAGAAGAGTGAAATTCTTCACTATGGAACCATGATGGTTAAGAAGCAAGCATTCTGATGTGATTAGCAAAAGCGTATCTACTATTGCTTTTTCAAGAAAAGAAAAGATCATTCTTAGAAACCAGGTTTTTTCATGTAGTCTACTTCTTTTTAGTTTAATATGTTCTTTTGCTAACCTTTTTATCATTTCATGGGATTGTGTAAGCAGCTGCTGGAAAGCAGGTAAATAGAAGAATATAGACTCTAAAGCATTCTAAAAGCTTGTAGGTTTCAGTCCCAGTGGAGACTGACACTCCAGCCTACTTACTGTAGCTAGGATGTATTGATTTTTTTCTCCCCATTTTTAGCTGCACCACTGAATTAGGTATTGTGAAGCATCCGTCCTTGTGAAGAGAGGAAAAACTGTCATGAACTTTTTCACCCTAACAATAGGGCATCTCAGACTAAACCAGAATGAAAGGAAAAAGCTTTAAGAACTCTTAGAAACTCTGCAACTTAGCTCTCCATACTGACTCTCCTAACTAAAAGGTGTTCCACAGATCTTGAGAAACTAGGATAGATGATTGGAAGCAATGAATTTTTAAAACTGTTTTGTTAAAAAATAATCAGTCAGTAAAAACAATGCATTCCTGTAGCACAATCTTGGAAGGTTAGCAAACTGGTCTTGTCCAAGTTTTCAACAAGATGTTCAGTTACTGTTATAATTGGCTGATGAGTAGGTTTGGACCTAACTAGAATGCCAGTGTTCGATTTCACAGTGTCCTCTGTGAAGATATGTCACCATTTATGCTGGCTTTAGTGACAATTTTCTAAAAAGGAAACTCGTGGGAAATCATTATGCTGTTTATATGTCTCCCTTGCTGGAGAGCATTATCCTGTGATATTTTAGCACTGTTTTCCACTGCATGATGGCATCTAGCTAAGGTTAAGGCAGAACAAGTCCCTCTGCAGTTTTGTGACTATGTTTTACTTACTGAAGGAGAAAAGATAACTGACAATTAAGAATTTGGGATGTCACTGAAAGAACATGTGCAACTAATCAATGACATCCTGAGGGAACATGATTTTATGAAGCTGATAAAGTAGAAAAATCTGGATTTTAGTGTTACATAATAATAATTGCACCCTTTTGATAAAAATGACATTTCTAACGATGTAAACACTAGTATTTCCAGTGTTATATTTTTCAGGCACATGCATTGGCTTATTAAAATATGGCAGGAATTGGTAAACAGCTTTTTAAAATATGTGAAGAAAACATGGTACTCAACATAGATGGAATTGACCAATTTGAAAAAATGTTTTTCTGGAGTCACTTCCTAAATTATTTGCTTTCAGTAGGCTTATGTGTTTTAGTTCTCTTCTCATTTTGGAGAGAGAACATATGCTGCTCTTGTTCCTTAAATCAGCTTGTTAAAACGGCACAGGGTTTGGAACTGGACTAGCTATGGTCTTGCTAAGTAGAATTTAAATTACGTACATTGAAAAATCCAGACATTAATTTATAACCCTACTGTGATCTTTTACTGTTTCATAGATATGTTTTGGAGTTTGTAACACAAGTCTTATATAGCTCGTTGTGCTCCTATCTAAAATGTATAACCACATACTGGACTGAAAAGTGGGTTTATTTGTATGTGTTTTATCACTAATTTTATCACATAGTCAAGAAGAAGCACTTCTTCTGCTTATCTGTTATTTAAAGATTAAGGAGAATATGGTTTGTAATATATGCATTCTTTAATAACTTTCTAACTGAGAGTGTCTAAAATTTATGATTGCATTGGTTGTTCATGTAAATGGAACTAGTTATGATTGTAGCCCCTACTTATTTGATTAATTTGATTAATTTTTTTAATTGCAAGTCTAAAAGAAATACAGCAAAGATTAGAATTGTTACATATGTTGGTCAGTTGTCATCTGTGCTGTCTTTCCCTGTTTTCAGTTTCTCTTTCAGCTCTTCCATTATTTGGCATACAATGGCATACAAATCAAAGGGCCAAATTCTCTACTAGCCCAGCAGAGTTGGGCCAGCAGAGGATTTGATCCCAAATTAGGATTATTCTAGAATGTCATGATTTATTCCTTAATGTTTTTGGAAGTATGTAAAATATAGCTATGACTTTTTGGCATGCATTATCTGGAAAATGTACTGTAGTTCAATGAAACCGTATTTGTATTTCATTGCTTCATGACAGTCTGACAAAATGCCACATCAAACCAAGGTGGGTTATGTCTGTCTGTCTTGCAGTTCTGCAGTTTCAGGTTTGCTGGTTGCCAAAATAAAGGGCTTGAATAGGTGCTAAACTAATGGGAGTAAGATCCTGAAATGTCTAAGGAAATAATGTCCATCGGAGACCTTGCAGTTAAACTAATTTAATGAAATCATGGGTGCTGTATAACTAGTTGTCCAGGCTTGGGTTGATTTGACTTGGAATAATTGAGTGAGCAGCAGCAACAACAAATAAGTTTGCTTCAATAATATGTTAGCATCATCAGAACAACTTCTCTTGTTCAGTGACATGTCCTTCCCCTCCCCCGACCATCTCTTCTGTCTTCTAAATTTACCGGCAGCCGACCTCACCAAGTCACTCAAATTGCTCTAACATGGTGTATGAAAAACTCAAGAAGTGGAACTAAGGGATTGTGCATAAATTACAGATGCCCTGAAGCAGCTCTTGCACACACGATTTTTGGTGCAAGATTGATTAATATTAGTAAATTGTTTTTGTCTGAGCAAATAGTGCACATTGTTATGCAATTCACATGTCCTTTGAATAAGCATCCCCCTCCACCCCTCCTCCCATGCATAACTTGAATGCAGAGCAAGATGAATTTTGCAGCACCATAGTGCTGATTTCACAGAATGTAAATGAAGAAGCATTTAATGCTGCATCCTCATTTAAAGGTGAACTGAAAGGCTTTGTACCAGCCAAGACTTGAGAACTTTGTTTCTCTTGTAAGAAGTGGTGTCACGGTAAAACAGTTCGGGAGCTGCATTCTCTGATCGAGGGTTGTTTTTATTAAACATGTTGTTATGATATCAGATCTTGCTGGAGAAATATGGAACTCTGAACTCAGGTCCCGAAAGAAGAGTAAAAAAAGAACTGATGTGCAGATATCTTATTTTAAAATTTATTTCTATTTTTAAGTCTACCCATATTTTATGGTAATGTTTGTGAATCGTAACTAGGGTTTTTTGTTACACAAATAGTTGAATTGCTCTTGCCCCACATGCACTACTGCCCCACATTAACCAAATTGAAAAAATAAGCTTTTGTATTGTATACGGTTAGATTACATACAATAGGAATGTTGGCTCATGAGCTTGTATAGTGTAATGCTCCCTCCCATTACCAACCCTGGCCTCTTGTTTTCTCACCCTGTCACAATGGTTCTGTTCTAACCAAGGGCCCAATCCTGCAAGCACAGTATGCAGCTTTACTTGTGTGAGTAGTTTCCTTTGATCAAACTTTACTCATGTGAGTAAAGTTACTCTCATGCATTGTTTGCTGGATTAGGCCTCTGAGATGGAAAGCTCTTCAGCAGAGTGACTATGCCTTTTATCTGTTAAGTGCCATACATCCGTATGGCTTTTGTAGTAACAAGTAAAGATGTTCAGCAGTATGAGTGACAAGTGAATAGGGCCTTAATCCTCCAGAGAAACCATGACATGTATTTGTGAACTATTTTATTTGTCTTATGTGAGGAGTGGAGACCAGCTACGAACTGCCTCCTACCAGTTACTATAAAACTGTAGAAGTCTATCGTGTTCTTAAAAAATCAGCCTGTCTCTCATGGTGAATGGGTATTTAAAAATCCCATTTACCTGTTGTGTCCTTTTCTATTAAATCTGTTTCTAATTAATTTACTAATTTACTCATAAAACTACAAATCATCTGTTTGGTGAAAAATATTTGGGAAGGGGAATGGATTCCAGGCCATACATTATTAATATGGAACAGTATGGCAGGTCTAGATAGTAGCTCTTTCACCAGGCCTTTGTCATTGGTGACCACACTATAGATGTGACCAGTGCATTGTAAGCCGATCTGTCACGCCAAACAAACAACTCACCTTGTTAACATTCCCTAAATCTTGCATTAATAACACCAAGTAAGCCCATGAACACACAGGAGAGTTCCTTTTTCCTACTGCCATGATGGATGGGATACTTTCAAGTGCTGGAAATGAAGTAGCTGAGGTCATTAACCATGTGCTGCTGTTGATTTTGATTTTAAAAGGGGACAACAAAATCAAAATTTTATTCTGAAATGAATGTACCAAAAATCAAATTTAAGCTTCAAACTTATAGTAAATCTTTTCTTGGATAAATGTTTGTCACTGATACTGGCATGGGAAAGGGCAGTCTTGCATCACCATAATCTGACATAATCTCAGAATTTAGTAACACAGATTGTGGTATTGGAAGATGTTGTGTGACTAGAAAAGAGTTGGAGTAATTGTGGTTTGCTTATTAAAAGTTATTGTTAGATGATAAATAAAAAGAATGAGAAAAGAACTGAATGATATTGTGTATTTTCTGTATTACAGACTATCATTTTAGAAAATGAAGATCTCCCCAAAATATTTCTAGACTTCTTGAATGTTCGGCATGTCCCTTCTCTGCCGAAGGCAGAAAGTTATGGGTAAGAACACATTAACTAAAACAACTCCAAATGTACAGAAAAACAAGGCAGAGCTGATTCTCCTCTCGCACTGTATTAGTTCTCTGACGATTTAACACCATTGATTTTAAATGGACTTGCTGTTAACTTACACCACTATAACTAAAAGAAGCATTAGTTTCATTGTGGGTGTATTTGCATAGCTATAAAAACATGGTAAAATAAAATACATCCTGTACAAAGACAGAAGGGTGACATTTATTGTATATCCATTGAAAGTAAAGCAGAAACAGGCTTAGATGAGAGCAAGATAGAAAAAATTGGGTTTTCTAACAGATCTTTGAAATACCTACCAAAAATTCTTTTTAAAGAAATCCACAAGATTTCCAGTCTGAGGAGGGGTGGGGCAGGGTTTGGAATCTGGTTTTACTTATATGGGGGCAAATTGTAACTGGTGACCCTCAGTGCATGGCTTCCCTCATCTCCATGGTGGCATAGACTATACCAGTGTCCACAGTTCCCTTCCAGGAAAGGGTTCAGGGTTGGTTTGGATGAAGGGGGCACGAAGATTAACATTATCCTCCCTTCAGTATACCAGAAATTCCCAGAATAATATAGTCAAATTATATTACATTCTGCTGTACTTTCTACTCTTAGGGTGCAATTCTCTGCTGTGCCTCTAAGAGGTGCAACAGAGAACTCTTGGCTTTGTTGAAGGAGGGTGGGTAAAGAGGTTTAAAGCCATGTTTGTGCCATCCCTATCCTGAGCCTACCCACGAGCAGAGCAGACCCCGAAGTAATTTAGACAGCCCTTCCTTGGCTCCCCTACAGGTTGCATCACTGCCCAGAATCCCCACAGTATTGTGTGCTGCGGCCCTGCCCCGACCCTTTCCCTAGCATGCTAGGGCTTGAGATGGTCCTAGGAAAGTGGTCTTATAACTGTCTTCCACAGTTCCTGCACCAGGGAACCCTTCCCCAAGCAGATTGGGGGGAGGGGTTGGAGCCCCTTTATTCTGCTACAGCCTTTTTACCTGGTGTAAAGTGGCTGGAGCGTGGGTAAGGATCTCACTCCCAAAGCCTAACTGTGGTCAAGGAAGTTGCCAGTAGAGCTGTGCTGTCAGTCAGTGGGGCTAGAGCCACAGCAGACCAGAACTGATGTTCGTCCATCGTTATTGATGAAGACCTCAACAACTCATTCTTTTGATGACTGGGCTCTGTGCGTCCGAAGATGACTGATCAGTCTGATTCCGGCATGGAACCTCCTGTCACACGTCGGGCAGACATGTAATGGCACTGTCAATGATGTACGAGCAGCTCTGGACTTGCGCAGCTCACGCTTTTTTTCAGCCTCAGCAATACGCCTCGCCTCAGAGGTATTACTGCCTGTGTGAATGAGGCTGTGCCATGCTGAATGGTTCAGTGCGAAGGTTTCCCATGTGGCAGTGTTGATCTCGAAGGACTTCAAGAGGTCTTCAGCGTGTCCTTGAACCGCTTCTTTTGTCCTCCATGGGAGCACTTTCCCTGAGTGAGTTCTCCGTAGAAGAGCTGTTTAGGAATGCGTTCATCTGACATTCTCACAATATGTCCGGCCCACCTGGTCTGGGCTCTCATCAGCAATGTGTGAACTGACGGCAGACTGGCTCTAGTAAGGATATCAGTATCAGGCACTTTGTCCTGTCATCTGATTTTTAGAAGCTTTCGCAGACAGGAAATGTGGAAGTGATTGAGCCTTCGTGCATGACTCCGATAGACAGTCCACGTCTTGCAGGCATACAGAAGAGTTGGAAGCACCACTGCTCGGTAGACCTTCAGCTTCGTTGGTAGGTTCCCAAACATTGGAGCGCAATCGGCCAAATGCAGACCCGGCTTTAACAATTCTGCAGTTTACTTCATCATCGATTGACACTGCTCGGGAAAGGGTACTGCCCAGGTACGTGAAGTGGTCCACTGTCTGAAGTCTCTGTCCATTTACAGTGATGGACAGTTCTGAGTACGGAGCGTGGGGAGCTGGCTGGTGCATGACCTCAGTCTTCTTGATGTTAATGGTGAGACCGAAGTTGTTGCATGCAGTTGAAAACTTGTCCATACTGGCTTGCATTTCTGGCTCTGTACTAGCATTCAGAGCACAATCATCGGCAAAGAGAAAGTCTCGAAGTACAGTTTCCTTCACCTTGGTGATGGCACGCAGTCGCCTCAGATTGAATAGTTTCCCGTCAGTTCTATACTTCAGGCCTACTCCTTCAGTGCAGTGATGAAAGGCATCAGTCAAAGTGGCAGAGAATATCATGCTGAACAAAGTGGATGCTAAAACACACCCTTGCTTGACGCCGTTGGTGACTGGGAAGACCTCAGATGTTTCACCGTCATCCAGGACATGAGCCATCATACCGTGATGAAATTGACATATCATTCCTATAAATCTGTCTGGACAGCCAAATTTCAACATGATCCTCCACAGGCCCTGGTGACTGACAGAGTCAAATGCTTTCATGAGGTCCACAAAAGTTGTGTAGAGTTCACGATTCTGCTCTTGACATTTCTCCTGTAGCTGACGCACAGCGAAGATCATGTCAATAGTCCCACGTCCCTTGCAGAAGCCACACTGTGATTCTGGCAGTAAGCCCTTCTCCAGGTGAGTGATCAATCGGTTCAACAGAACCCGTGCAAGAACTTTCCCCGCTGTAGAAAGCAGCAAGATTCCATGGTGATTGTCGCATACCTGGCGATTGCCCTTCCTCTTATAGAGGTGCAGGATGGACGCATCTCTAAATTCTTGTGGAATGGTTCCCTGCTTCCAGAAGGACTGAAACAGCTCAGTGAGTTTCCGTAGCAGCACGGGTCCACCGACTTTGTACACCTCTGCTGGTATGGCATCTGACCCTGGGGCTTTGCCACTTGACAGCTGATTGATAGCTTTCTTCACTTCGTCCTCTTCTGGTGAAGCATCCATGGAGTCATTGACTGCAACCTGGGGCATCTTGTCAATGGCCTCATCATTGATGACTGAGGGGCGATTGAGAATTGCTTCAAAGTGTTCAGCCCATCTCTGGAGAATCTGCGTCTTCTCTGTAAGGAGCACAGTACCATCAGAGTTCAGGAGGGGAAAGCTTCCAGAAGACTGTGGACCATAGAGTGTGTTAAGGGCTTCATAAAACTGCTTATAGTCATTCCTGTCTGCATATGCCTGTATTTCATCTGCTTTGGCGCTCAGCCACAAGTCCCGCATTTTACGCAGGCGGTGCTTCTCAGCAAGTAAGGCCTGGATTTCTGCATCATTTTCGTCAAACCAGTCTTGCCACCTGCATATGGAGGGCCCCAATACCTTCGATGCAGCTGTATGGACAGTGTTGCGGAATCGCTCCCAGTCTTTCTCAGCGTCATCCTCAATACGAAGATCAGCAAGCTCATTCTCTAGGTCTTCCGCTAGATTTTCAGTGATGCAGCTGTTCTTCAGCTTCAACACGTTGATCCTTTTGAGAGCCTTACAGCCTTGTGGTCGTCTCTTCAGCATGATTCGGAGCTTCATTTTGGATACTATGAGCCTATGATCTGTCCAACAGTCAGCGCTACACATAGCTTTTGTAACCCTGACATCTTGTCTGTCCCTTCTCCTGATGACGACATAATCGATCAAATGCCAGTGCTTGGAACGGGGATGCATCCACGAAGTCCTGTTACGGGTAGGAAGGCGGAAGACCATATTGCTGATAAGAAGGTCATGTGCCGCACAAGTTTTCAGCAGTAACAGGCCATTGCTGTTACACTTTCCCACTCCATTTTTCCCGATGACTCCTTCCCAGGCTGCGGCATCGCATCTGACTCTTGCGTTAAAATCGCCAATCAGAATCAGCTTGTCTGTGCGGTGCACTGACGATAGCAGAGTATCTAGTTCTTCGTAGAATTTATCCTTCACATCCTCTGGGTTGGTCATTGTAGGAGCATATGCGCTGATCAAAGTAGCTTGTTTTCCTTTTTGAGGCAGAAGCTGCATTGTCATGAGCCGGTCATTTATACCCTTGGGGGAACTGGCAAGTTTCCGAACAAGATGATTCTTGATGGCGAAGCCAACTCCAGATTCGCGACGCTCATCACTGCTGCAGCCACTTCAGAAGAATGTATAGCCACTGCCTGACTCGGACAGCTGTCCTTCATTAGCAAGGCGAGTTTCGCTAAGGGCTGCAATGTCAGTGTTGTAGCGTGCGAGCTCTCTAGTGACAAGTGCTGTTCTTCTCTCCGGTGTGTCTGCCATGATGTTGTCCAGTAACGTGTGCACATTCCATGTGCCAATAGTAATCAGTGTCACTCTAAGTTTTGTTTTCGTTTTTGTTCGACCGCTTTTATGGGATCCCCGCCAGCTGCGGTATGCTGGTCAGGGTAAGGTGAAGCAGGCAATGTTTAGGGCACCTTTTCTAGCCCCTTCCTCGTTCTATGGAGGTGAGCAGTGCAATCCTGAATAGGGCTGCTCAGTCGCTCAAGAAGATGCCGAGCTCCACTGCTGCTTCGGTCAGTGAGGAACAACCATTATGCCTGAGCCGCCTATGTGCAGGTCTGCGGCTACAGCTCCCAGTGTATCCACACCTGCTGCTTCGTTGCTCGCCCATCGCCACAGGACTTGATATGATGTAATATGACTAGAACTACTATGGAGGCAAAGGGATCTTGGACAGGGTTTGTGGGTCAGGTCTTTGCTTTCTTCCACACTGTAGTAAACACTGCCCCCCCACCCCCCAGCATAAGAATGCAAAGGAAACTGTCAGGGCAGCCTCATAGCCTTTTGTACTCCCTTACATGGGTGTTTCCAAAAAGACTTAGATCTGGGTCATGATTTTTCACAAAACCTTTGTACTTGTAGTTCCAAACTGTGAGCTTGGGAAATCATTGTTCACATTCAATACATACAGCATCTCTTTAAGATATGTAGAGTTTACTTTACTTATCATACACTTGATATTGGTTTGAAAATGCTCATATAACAGCAAACATACGTCACTTATAGCTAATGTAATGTTATCTGTTATGCTGCTGTCAATAATAATAATATGAAACATAAATGTGCTAACTTTATTATCCCCCCAAAAATGTAAATATGCCAGCTTTAGTGATTTAGGGATAAGCTACTTGACACTCTTCTCTTGTAGTTAATGATGTCAACCAGAATCTCTCAGTGGAATTGTACCCCACCACTTTTATAAATTTATGCATGTGAATCTATTCCAGTGAAATACATGTTGTCACTTACAAGCTGGGATCACAATAAAATCATGAGAGTTCTTCCATATTAATTGCATTGCATTACATAGCCACTGACCAGAAAAAGGGTCTTTCCTTTCATAGCTGTTATTAACAGCTTTCTTTGTATATGGAGTTGTATGTTAATGCTGTTATAAGCAAGCATAATCTAATTTGTCTGCATTTTTGTTTTAGTTCATTTGATGAAACAGAATCTGAAGAATCAAGGTGAGCAATTCATAATTACTGCTAGCATTTCTAGACAATTAAATGTGATGTAAGTAAATAAAAGCCATGCTTCCTTTGCTAATTTTCCTAAGGAAATTGGTTTAACAGTCTACTAATATAGAAAACAAAGACACTGAAGTAATTAGATATATATGTATATATAGATAGATATAGATATATTTCACACATAAAGGGCATCCTACATTTGTTCCAGCAATTGACAAAATAACAATAGCTTGGCATTAAATGTTGGGTGAATTTGTTAAACACTGCATCTGGTTTCATAAGCTGGACCAGATCTGTTTGTATTATGAATTGCACATCTCTCTCTTTAATTTATATTCTGGAATTTCTTACAGAAACAAAAGGGACACCTTCAGCTTAACTCTCTCTGTGAACATTTTTACCCCATGCTGGGTGTTGTTTGTAACAGGACTATAATTGGAAAAAAAATTGAGATCTTTTCCATGCTTTTGACAGAACTTTGCATACGTTGGGTTTCACTGTATACAGTCAGTCAGTTAGTTGCTCCTGTTGTTGGCATGGGTCTTTCACATGGGAAGAGATGAATATTTAATAAAAACTAAAACCAGGAAAATGGGATTGTAAAATCTGAAAGCTTGGCAAGAGCATTCGGATATAGAACCTAAAATTACTTCTCATTTAAAAAGGAAAAAAAACTATTCCTGCTCTGGCCCCTTTGCTCTATGTAAAAGACTCAGAGCAGTGTGAACGTGCCTTAGCCTGCTACTGGTCGGGGAAGGTTCCCTTGACATAGCTATTGTGGACAGCAGCTATAAGGCTGCCTCCCAAGTATACTCTCACAAGCCTTGGCGTAGGGGGTGTGCTGGGGTAGTATCTGGGGCAGGAGTATTGCACAGATTCCAAGTAGTTCTGTGGCCCATTGGGCAGCCCAGGAAGCTAACCTAATGTAGAGGTTGCCCCATGGTAGTCTAAATATTCTTACGGACCACAGAACAGCCCAAAATCAGGAGGGCTCAATGGTAGCTTAAAGCCATCATCACCACTACCACCACCACAGGAGTGTGACCCCTTCACCTCAAATTTCAAGCTGATGCTGTCACGTTAAGTGTCACTAAGCAATAGTGAGCTTTGCTCCCAGAAAATTTTCTCCTTTCCACAGAGTTTGTGCATATAAACATACTGACGTTATTCCTGAGCAGCTTGGGTCACCTCACTTTATCAAAGGTAGTTTGTAGTATATCCTGTTTACCGTCCCTTGATGCTGACATTCCTGTTCTTGACCTTTCCAGCAAACTGTCCCACCAGCCTGTGCTGCTGTTCCTAAGGGATCCATATGTCTTGCCTGCAGCCAACGGTAATCAAACTTGTCATCTGTTAACAGCTCTTTACTGATCTGACCCTACACCACATAAACCACATTATTATTAATACAGGCCTTGCCGAGTGATACTGGTCCAAATTCTAATAATCTGCCAATAAACCAATAGTTCTTATATAAAGCTCTTTAAAATCCTAATTGGGGCAGATGATTTATATGAAGACATTTTTTTCTCTCTGTTGTTTTTCCAACCAAATCTACTGTGGATTCAAATCATAAAAAGACATAAAATACTGCTTCTCTTTTTTTTGTTGACTGTGTAGGTTCTTTTGCCTGCAGGGTTTGATCTAAAGATACAGTCCTTTTTAGCCGCAAAAAGAACAGGAGTACTTGTGGCACCTTAGAGACTAACAAATTTATTAGAGCATAAGCTTTCGTGGACTACAGCCCACTTCTTCGGAAACCAGTCCTTTTTATGTGCTTTTTCCCTAAACACCAGTCGAGCTGCTGTGAGCATATTTGTATTTCCACTTGGATTATTGTCATTTCTTATCATTTCTAAACTGTAGGATTTTTTTTAAAGATTGTATGTTTTGCGCATAATAGATGTGTTTGGAGGATATTTACGTTACCCTTGATCTGTTAATATGTATTTCAAAAGAATATTTGGAAGAAGTAGTCCTAATCCACCATCTCTTTTACTGTTCCCCCCTCCCCTTTGTAAAAATAATTCAAGGACTTTTTCTCTGTGTTTTCTTCCCAGAGATTACGTTGTTGGCACAGATTGCACAGTGTTCCTACATTGTTCATTTGAATTGATAGAACCGTTGCCTTTTCCACGCTTTTGTATAAGGAAATGTACATTTGTGTATATGTAAATGTCAATATGAGAATTTTCCAGTTCAACTGTAAATTAAGATTTTCCAATGAGAAAAAAAATTAACAAATTGCTCTTACTTATTTATTAAGCTCTGTTTGCCTGAATGTAGGCTGCTAACAAAAATGAAGCAGATAGCTTTGGAAATAAGCTGACACTGTGGAGGTTTCCCCACATGGCTCTGCAAATACCCCAGGTGTTCAAAACATGCATCAAGAAATCATAAGATTGTCTTAAATCAGGAAATTTAAAATAATAATAATAATAAAAGTTGCGGTCTTTGTGTTTGCCTTTGGTTTCTCAGCCTTTGGGGTGCACTTCCTTCACATTTTCAAGCTTTTTTCCAAAACCATGAGAGCTAAAACCTTTTTTTTTTTTTTTAAACGGAGATTCTCAAGAAGCCACATGAATCCAGGAGCTGGGACTCTAAACATCAAATATTGTGACACTCATGATAAAATCATAGGAACTAGAATGCTTATGTACATGATTCCTATCTCCTAATACACCTCCAATTTCAGGCCTGGATTCCTCCGGAGCACAGTGCAATTACTGAAGCTTTCATTCTTTGAGTTTACCTGATAAAGTACATAACAAATACAGTATACCAATAAATATCAAGGGTGAAATCCTGCCCCCCATTGAAGTCAATGGAAGTTTTGCCACTGAATTTAATAGATACAAGATTCCACCCCAAAACTGGAGGAGAATTTTGAGGACACTAAAAACTAATTCTGCCTTTTTCATTTTATTCTGGAGGAGCAGAAAGGCTAAACAACACTCAACAGTGTTTCATTTCACAAACTATAATTAGGCTTTGCAGAATTCGATTTTTATTTTTTGATAATTTCAACAGATATCAATGTCAATTTTAAGGTTTTTTGGGTTGGTTTGTTTTTTAGATTTTTCTCTATTTACATTTTCACCAATTGTGGGAAATTTGGCTGGGGTCAGACAATCTTCAATGATATTAGACAGTGAGATGCAAAAAGTTAAAACCTTATAATGGTTAAAACACAAATTGTCAACATCACATGTCAAAATATACAAAATAAATATCCTTGAATCAAACGCTAATAAGTTCTCAAGCAGCACTTCTCTTGCTTTGCCTCTCAGTTTCAGATATTATCTGGAAATATTTTTCATTGGTTTCTGCGTGTGTACAGTGAAATCAGCATTTACCAACATTTATTGATAAAAATCGAATGCTTCCAAACCTAACTATAATGCACCATTTCCATCTGATCCACATACTAATATAAAAGATTACCTGGTTTTGACTTTGGGGTCAAGTAAGAAGTCTAGGAAGTAAAGTAATCAGATCCTCATTTTGTTGCACTTCATTTCCTCAAAGATTTGTTTAAAAGTCATTCTGGATAACCGGATAAGCAACTTGCAATTAAGCTTTAAAAAAAAAAAAAAAAAAAAAAAAAAAAAGTTCTGAATGTTGTTAAATTTCATGCAAAATCTTGAGAGACAAAGAATGGAAATTACATATAATTGTCTTAAAATACACAGATAACACCCTAAATTTTCAAATCATTACACAGGCTTTTAGCTCTATGACTCCTATTAAAGTTTCTCAAACACTTTGACATCTACATTTTTTCTTCTCACCTGTACTCTAAGAATGACCATACTTGCTTTTTTATTGAAGTCACTGGGAATTTAATATTGAATTTTTTAACTATTTTAAGTGGTGATTTCTTTTGAAATGGCTTGTTTTAATGTGTGAGATGTGTTGAGATTTAGTTAATGGCGTTCAGAACAAAGAACTCTTCAGGGCTTCACCAAGGCTTTTTTTGGCCTTGAAACATAGTTCTTAGGTTTTCATATAGCAGATAAAAAAAAAATGTCAATGCAACAAGTTTTTATTTATACTAACTGTTCAGCAGCCCTTAGCTGCTTCCAGTTCACCTCTCAGAACAATTTTTGATTTATCGTACTATGAATCAGTATAATTTTTTATATATTTTTTTTATATTTTTTATTTTATTTAATGTGGAACATGATTTTTATTCAAGAAAACTGTAAGAGTCTATTATCTACATCCTGTTTTAGAAATTACAAGCTCAGTATTATTATATCCTGATTTCTCCTGTCCTCCCTACCTGCCTTGGCTCCGTGCGGCTTCGGGCAGCAGCCGGCATGTTTGGCTCTTAAGTGCAGGGCTGGCCAGGGGGTCTCCGTGCACTGCCCCCACACCCTGAGCGCCAACTCCGCAGTTCCCATTGGCCAGGAACTGCGGGCAATGGGAGCTGCAGTGGTGGTACCTACAGACGGGCAATGGGCAGAGCCACCTGGCCGTGCCTCTGCCTAGGAGCTGGACGTGCTAGTTGCTTCCGGGAGCCACCCAAGGTAAGCGCCGCCTGGAGCCTACACCCCTCATCCTCTCCGCACCCCAGCCCTGAACCCCCTCCCGCAACCAAACTCCCTCCCAGAGCCCACGCTCCCTCCTGCTCCCCACATCCCTGCCCCAGGCTTAGCCTGGAGCCTCCTCCCACACTCTCAACTCCTTGGCCCCACTCACCCAGCCCAGAGCCCGCACCCCAACCCTCTGTCCCAGCCCAGTGAAAGTAAGTGAGGGAGAGCCAGCGATGAAGGAAGGGGGGATGGAATGAGCGGGGGTGGGGCCTCAGGGAGGGCAGGACAAAGTGGGTTTGGGGTTTGTGCAATTAGACAGTTGGCAACCTTAATTTCACAGTTTACTCACCACTCATGAATATTTGACTCCATTTTAGTTAGACTCAATTTTTAAAGACTTTCTTTTCTATAAATGGGATTTATTTTTGCAAACTAGCCAAACCCACCTGGAAAATCCTGTTATTTTTGGAGATACCTAAAATTGAATTGCTTATGTTTAAAAAAAAAAAAAAAGATTAAGGCACTCGAGAGCCTTAAACTTTGATAACTTACTAGTTATTAAGGTTTGAAGCTACTAGCATGACTTTCAACTTTCTTGGTTTCAGCTTGTACTTTGACTTTTCAAAAATCACACTTTTATACACATGCCAAGAGGCACAATTAGTAAACAAAGGGGCTTATAGCTGCTTTAAGCAGGTGGGAGGCTCTAAAGTAATGAAATCTAGCACAATAGCCCTCATATTTACAGCTTTTTATAAATCTTAGTAATCTCACTGACAACAGTCAGCCCTCTCCACACCATAAATGCATTTTAAATGACATGCATTCACTTTTTTTCCTCTTTAATAAACCACTACTCTTAGTGAGCCTCTTTCAGAATTAGAAGTGATTTGGACTCAGGTACGTCTACATGGGGGGAAAACCCTGCAGCAGTGAATCTCAGGGTAGGTCTACACTATGAAATTAGGTTGATTTTATAGAAGTCGATTTTTAGAAATCGATTTTATACAGTCGATTGTGTATGTCCACACTAAGAGCATTAAGTCGGCGGAGTGCGTCCTCACTACCATGGCTAGCATTGACTTACGGAGCAGTGACTGTGAGTAGCTATCCCACAGTTCCCACAGTCTCCACTCCCCATTGGAATTCTGGGTTAAGCTCCCAATGCCTGATGGGGCAAAAGCATTCTCGCAGGTGGTTTTGGGTACATGTCGTCAGTCTCCCCTCCCTCCGTGAAAGCAACGACAGACAATTGTTTCGCGCCTTTTTTCCGCGCAGACGCCATACCACAGCAAGCGTGCAGCCCGCTCAGCTCAGCTCACTGACACCGCTGCTGTTGTGTCCTGGGTGCTGCTGGCAGCAGACGGTGCAGTAGGTCTGCAAACCATCGTCATAGACCGCTTCCGCTGCAACTCTGCTCTGCTGCTATTGCCTCAATAGCGAATTTCTACATGTTTTCTGTCATGGGCTCCCGGGTACATGTGCTCTTCCTCAGGAAATGTGCGTGGTGCTAACCATCGTCCTCCACCTCTTCTGCTGCAACTCTGCTCTCCTGTAGACACCATATCATGGGAAGCATGGAGCCCACTCAGCTCACTGCTGCTGCTGTGAGCATTGTAAACACCTCACGCATTATCCTGCAGTATGTGCAGAACCTGCAAAAGCAGGCAAGGAGGCGTTGATAGCGCGATCACGATAGTGATGAGGACATGGACACAGACTTCTCTGAAAGCACAGGCCCTGGCAATTTGGACATCATGGTGGTAATGGGGCAGGTTCATGCCATGGAATGCCGATTCTGGGCCCAGGAAACAAGCACAGACTGGTGGGACCGCATAGTGTTGCAGATCTGGGATGATTCCCAGTGGATGCAAAACTTTCGCATGCATAAGGGCACTTTCATGGAACTTTGTGACTTGCTTTCACCCACCCTGAAGCGCAAGAATACCAAGATGAGAGCAGCCCTCACAGTTGAGAAGCAAGTGGCGATAGCCCTGTGGAAGCTTGCAACGCCAGACAGCTAACGGTCAGTCAGGAATCAATTTGGAGTGGGCAAATCTACTGTGGGGGCTGCTGTGATCCAAGTAGCCAACACAATCACTGAGCTACTGCTATCAAGGGTAGTGACTCTGGGAAATGTGCAGGTCATAGTGGATGGCTTTGCTGTAATGGGGTTCCCTAACTGTGGTGGGGCGATAGACGGAACGCATATCCCTATGTTGGGACTGAACCACCTTGACAGCCAGTATGTAAACTGCAAGGGGTACTTTTCAATGGTGCTGCAAGCACTGGTGGATCACAAGGGATGTTTCACTGACATCAATGTGGGATGGCCGAGAAAGGTGCATGATGCTCGCATCTTCAGGAACTCTGGTCTGTTTGAACAGCTGCAGGAAGGAACTTACTTCCCACACCAGAAAATTACCGTTGGGGATGTTGAAATGCCTATAGTTATCCTTGGGGACCAAGCCTACCCCTTAATGCCATGGCTAATGAAGCCATACACAGGCACCCTGCACAGTAGTAAGGAGCAGTTTAACTATAGGCTGAGCAAGTGCAAAATGGTGGTAGAATGTGCATTTGGACGTTTAAAAGTTCGCTGGTGCAGTTTACTGATTAGGTTAGACCTCAGCGAAACCAATATTCCCATTGTTATTGCTGCTTGCTGTGCGCTCCACAATATCTGTGAGAGTAAGGGGGAGATGATTATGGTGGGGTGGGAGGTTGAGGCAAATCACCTGGTGGCTGATTACGCGCAGCCAGACACCAGGGCGATTAGAAGAGCACAGCTGGGCGCCCTGCGCCTCAGTGAAGCTTTGAAAACCAATTTCATGACTGGCCAGGCTACGATGTGACAGTTCTCTTTGTTTCTCCTTGATGAAAACCCACCCCCTTGGTTGAGTCTACTTCCCTGTAAGCCAACCGACCTCCCCCTTCAATCACCACTTTCAAAGGCAATAAAGTCATTTTTGTTTCAAAATCATGCATTCTTTATTAATTCATCACACAAATAGGGGGAAAACTCGCAAGGTAGCCCGGGAGGGGTGGGTGAGGAGGGAAGCAACAGGTGGGGTAGTGGATGTGGGGAGGAGGGAAGGACAAGGCCACACTACAGTTCAAAACTTATTGAATGCCAGCTTTCTATTGCTTGGGCAATCCTCTGGGGTGGAGTGGGTGGGTGCCCGTAGCCTCTCGCCCCCCTCCCTCTCCCACGTTCTTGGGCATCTGGGTGAGGAGGAAATGGAACTTGGGGAGAAGGGCAGGTGGTTATACAGGGGTTGCAGCAGCGGTCTGTGTTCCTGCTGCCTTTCCTGCAGCTCCACCAGACACCTGAGCATGTCATTGCATCCTACCTCCTCTCAGCGTGCTCCTCCCTCCTCTCATCGCGTTCATTTAACGCTTTCCTGGACTCTGTTTGCCTACATGCATTCTGCTGAGCTCTTTCAGTGCGGGAGGACTGCATGAGCTCTGAAAACATCTTGTCATGAATGCGTTTTTTTCGCCTTCTTATCTGCGCTAGCCTCTGGGACGGAGATGATAGGTGGAGCGTAGAAACATTTGCAGCTGCGGGAGAAAAAAGGGATAAGATACATTTTAGAGAACAAAGGGAAGATTATTTCACACTGAATCAAGCAATTCACATTACATAGCACATGTGCTTTTGCTACAAGGTCGCATTTTGCCTCTGATATTGAGTGCCTGCTGGTTTGGTGTGAGACATCACACACGCTTGGCTGGGCAACAGAATTCGGCGTGCAGGCAGCCATGGTAAGGGAAAGGGTTTCGGCTTCTTCAACCTTCATACCATGTGGGAACGGTTTCAAACAGCAGCGCCCTTTCCCATACCAAGCAAAGCCCGTTGGGTTGGCCATTTAAAAGGAGGGGCTGTGGTTTTAAGGTGAATGTTCAGCACAATCCAACCCCCCCACACCCAATTCTCTGGGATGATCGCTTCACCCCACCACCACCAGGTGGCTATTATCAGGGAAGATCCCGGTCAGCCAAACGTGAACAGCTCAGCAGGAATGGGCCTCCCGCCACCGCATGGCTAACAGCAGGGATGATTTATTTTCAGCCAAAGGCAAACAGCCAAAGCCCAGGCCCACTCACTGCAAGGTTTTGTTCTGCAATGATTCCAGACTACTTGCTACTGGCTTGGCCGGGCAAATTAATCATTAAACACACTTGCTTTTAAACCCTGTATTATATTTACAAAGGTACACTCACCAGAGGTTCCTTCTCCAGCTTCATGGTCTGGGAGCCCGCCTTGGGAAGGTTGGGAGGGTATTGGCTCCAGGGTGATGAACAGTTCCTGGCTGCCGGGGAGAAGGGATTCTCCGCTTGCCTGCTGTGCGCTATCCTCAACCACCTCCTCCTCCTCATCTTCCTCATCTTCAAACTCCTCATCCCTGTTGTGTGAGACTCCCCCCTTGTCGGTGTCCACGGACAGTGGTGGGGTAGTGGTAGGGGCCACTCCCAGAATTGCATGCAGCTCACCATAGAACCGGCATGTATAGGGCTCTGACCCAGAGCGACCGTTTGCATCCTTTGTTTTTTGGTAGGCTTGCCTCAGCTCCTTACCTTTCACGTGGCACTGCTGTGTGTCCCTGTTGTAGCCTCTGTCCATCATGCCCTTGGAGATTTTGGCAAATATATTGGCATTTTGTCTTTTGGAACGGAGTTCTGCCTGCATGGATTCTTCTCCCCATACAGCGATCAGATCCAGTACCTCCCGTTTGGTCCATGCTGGAGCTCTTTTGCGATTCTGGGACTCCATGGTCACCTGTGCTGATGAGCTCTGTATGGTCACCTGTGCTGATCAGCTCGCCACGCTGGCCAAACAGGAAATGAAATTCAAAAGTTCCCCGGGGCTTTTCCTGTCTACCTGGCCAGTGCATCTGAGTTGAGAGTGCTGTCCAGAGCGGTCACAATGGAGCTCCCGAAGGCCAATACCATCTAATTGCATCCACACTACCCCAAATTCAACCCAGCAAGGTTGATTTTAGCTCTAAACCCCTCGCCAGGGAGGAGTACAGAAGTCGATTTTAAGAGCCCTTTAAATCGAGAAAACAGGCTTGGTTGTGTGGACGGGTGCAGGGTTAAATCGACCTAATGCTGCTAAATTCGACCTAAACTCGTAGTGTAGACCAGGGCTCAGAGACCAACTTGGGCTTGTGACCTGCACTATGGTGCTAAAAATAGCAGTGTAGATGTTCCCACTTGAGTTAGAATATGGACTCTGAAACCTGGTGAAAGGGTGGGTCTCAGAACCTGAGCAGGAATGTCTACATTGCTATTTTTAGCACTGTAGTGCAAGCCTTAGTCTGTAGACCTTGTCTCTGAAGATACGTCTACAGTACATGCTTCTTTTGGGAACATGTAGTGTATACATGCACACAACCCTCCTAGCATGGGTATAAATAGAAGAGTAGCCGGTGAGGCACAGCTTAGGTAAGTAAAGACATGCCTCAAATGTTGGGGTATGTACACAAGTACATACCCTATATGGCTCTCCTAACCCATGTCTCCCTGTCTACACTGCTATTGTTAGCAGTGTAGTGTCCCGCTTGCACCCCTGCTCTTGGAGTCTTTCTCCACCACAGGAAAAGATTCCAGTAGGGGGAAAAGGTTCTGGCAGGGGGGAGGCAGTGGGGAAAGGCTTGAGCAGCTCCCTGCTGCCAGAGCCCTTCTGCACCGCAGGGAAAGACTCCAGGAGAGGGGAAAGGCTCTGGCAGGGGGGTTCCCGTGCTCCTCCCCCTGCCAGAGCTTTTCCTTGCTGCAGTGAGAGGCTCGTGCCAGCAAGGAGCTGCTGAAGCCTTTCCCTGATAATTCCTGGCTGCTGGAGTCTTTCACTGCGGCATATAGCTACACATACACACCAAAGTTGGTGCTGTGTAGTCTAGTGTACATGTAGCCTGAGACTCACTGCTATGGGATTTTTTTTTGTTTTTTTGCCGTGTAGTCATATCTTCTGACCTCAATCCTGCAAACATGTACATATGCTTCATTAAGCATGTGGGTAGCCCCACTGACTGCATTGGGTCAGGAAATCAATAGAGCTTCTCACATGCTTAAAGTTAAGCATTTGTGTAACCATTTGCAGGATTGGTGCTTTAATTGGCAAAAATCATCCCTGAGGAGCTGTATATTCTAAACCGCACCAAGAACTGTTGGTTGCTTCTTTGTAGAGGTTTCTTACTTCTCTGGAAGAGGGAGGAAGTCTTTCTCAGTTCTTCCACATTTGCTTCCATTTCTCTCATTCATGAAAAGGAACCCTGAGCAAGTAAGGTGTCTTATATTGTCCAAACTCCCTAATTAATTTGAATTTGAAGATTCTTGCAGAAGGTTGGCTTGTAAACCAGAGGACAATCTCCTATGTCTTATATCAACCAACAGTAAAAATATTAAATTGGCACTTTTTATATACTTAACTTTATAGCACATAATGACATAGTTCTATGTTGAACTCAAATCTATATCAGCACTGGATTTTAATCTTGTTATTAGGGAGATTTTTAAGATTGCCTAAAGGATTTTGGATCACAAGTCTTGACTTTGACTCATTGTTGCATAAAGCATGTAATGTTGGTTTAACTCTATGAACACATCATTCTTCATATAAGATGGGTTCTCTTCTTTTAATTAAAAAAGTGCAAAATATCTATTACCTACAAAGTTGAAAGGGGTTTTAAAAGGACCAGAATCTAAAATACTAGCCTAATAGACCAAATTGCTAAAGTTCCTTTTGTAAAAGTTGAATAATAGTCCTAAACTTGCTGTATCTTCATGGAAAATTGGTCTAATGGTGATGTCTAAAGCCAAGCATTTTCAAAAGTGCCTATAGGATTGTTTCAATGTGTTTACATGCTAGAGTTAAAATGATATGGTAGATGCTTTATGCAACAAAGCCTCGAAGTGAGTCTGACACTGTAAAATGGTATCGTTTTATAAAATCAATAACAATTTCCCCATATGTACTGTATGTCATGTATATAATAGAACTAGCAGAAAAACAGGTTTCTGAAACTTCAGTGTTCAATTTAGAGTGAAACCACTGGATCACGTTTGCCATGTGTATTCTAATACTGCTAATAACAATATTGTGGAATTATCCTAGAAAAGTGATTTGAGTGTGCAGAGTTTTCAGGACTTGTGGAATCATTATTGGCCTCAAAATGTCAGAGTGATTTGTAATAATTCGTGATCCACCATCAGAAATCAAGAGAATCGCTCATATACTGCTTATTGAAAAGGTTTCGGTTAGTCATACATTCACCTAAAAATATCCTTAAGTCTATTGGTCAAAGCTATAACAATCAAATTAATTTATTAGTAATTTTACACTGCTGGTACTCAGAGATTTATAATACATTATTTGCAAAAAAATCCTAATCTATTTGATGACCCTTAAATTATTAATGGGCACAACCCAATTCCCATTAAAGTCGACTATCATCTTTCCACTGAATTTAATGGGAGTTGAATTGGCCCTATATGCGTATCTGTAGGCTGGTGGCTGAAGGAGAAACTTACTTTGGAAGTGTGAAGCATCATACCAGAAATAATCTGTGGATGTTTATTCAGCTGTATCTTCTGAGTTTAACCCACCTCTTAGTTTGTTGGCACTGCAAGTTTGAAACTCAATTTTAAGCAATAATGTAAGATGGAGTGAGAAATTCTGACTCTTACTGTCAAAGACAGTCACTCTAGTTTAGACAGGTAGGAGTTAATACATTTGGAGAATATTTTTCTTTTAATAACACATAGACTTCCTGCCTCTGTGTGGATCTATTACTTTCTTTTGTCAGGTAATCTGTTTCAATTTTATTTATGGAGGTAAATTTAACATGAAAAAATGGTGCTGGTTTCCTTTGCATTTGCACTGAAAATATTTTGTGTGTATGGGTTGCTCCCCTTCAAATTTGATGGGATGACTTTTTGTAAGGAACTTGCCCTTTTATGTTGAATAGCCAGTCTACAATCTCACTGCTCTTGAGAAGCTTCTATGATGGCACAGGCATCTTCAAGTCCACTTGGACTAAACGTTGCTATAAACTACAATGGAAAAACTGCTGTAAAGTATTCCCAGTAGCAATCTTGGAATTCCTTCAAGTATATTGAGATTTTGTTAGAAATTGAATTGCCAGTGTAATCCATCTTCCTTGTGAGAAAAGATTCAGATAAAGAGCTGGAGTCTAGCAGCATTAAGTATTAGAACATCCCTTTAAATCAATAAGCTACAAATCTGGCAGCGCATTTATGCAATGCCCTATGCTATACTAAAGTGGCTTTAGTGCTGAAACAGCATTACTAATAGTACATTCCCAACAGGGATAAACACTATAGTGATGCAATATCCTAAATTATACTAGTCCTTGCCTTGTTATATTCCACAAAAGCATTTATATGGTATTGACATACATAAGAAAGCAGTTTTTCTTTTCTGTTTTTCAGATGACTTTCCAAATGTAGTTATTGAAGGAGTTCTCCATGGGATATTTTATCCTCATCTACTGCCCAGGTAGAAGTGGTGCGTGGATAGAAGAAATTAAAGCAAGTCTTGTCAAGGAAATTTACGTAACACAATTCTGTGATGTGATACCAATTCTAAGAGGCAAAAGTCACCACCTTAGTTTAATTTCATACATTATAGCTTTTAAAATCAGTGTCACTACAGTTTGTGCTTTTAAAAAAAAATAGATAAGCTGAAAACCTGTTTCCATATTTAAACTAATGTATATACATACTCTAATATTTAATACTAAAAGATGACAGTCATACACTGAATTACACTAATCTTTGAAAAGAATTAAAAGCTTTACTAATATTGCTTTTTTTTTAATTACAAATTACACTAATCCTTTTTTATATTAGTTCCAGTGCATTACCCATTGCTGGCAAGGAATGCATTGAAAGTGCTGGCACTGAAGACAGTAAGAGAGAGACTACAATTTTAAAAAATGCAGTTGCTTAACTGGAAATTAAATGCAACTTAAAAGTATTGTATTAGTATTCTAAAGGTAAATATTTCAAATCTAAACCTTAATGTTTAGGTAGAACAGTGTCAAGTTTTGTGTGAGAGGGAGTTTCCACCATCTGCAATGTAGCTTTGTTTCAGGATGTTGGTTGTAGAGAACTCCTATGGCATTCTAACCACCTGACGTTTGGCATGACATTTATGGTAACAACCTCATTCAGTTGTTACTTCTAGTGTGTGTTTAATTTCCAAGCCAATTTACACTCTGTGTTTAATATCTTATATTTTGCGAACCACAGTTTACACCACCTTTTGGTGAGGTCAAGCAAGGATATAATTTACTACTAAAATAACTAAAAATTGATTGTGTGTTCAGACGAACTTGAAATTTGTTATGTCCATTACTGGATATTGCACTGTAAAATAAACTACTAGAACATGCACACAGGAGCATATGAACTGTGAATGTATCATTTCTACTCTAAAGGGCACATTTCAAAGCTTCTTACTACAGCTATTTCTCCCACAACTTGCCCCCGCCCCCAAACACTGGAAGAGTGAGAAAATGTTTAACCTTATTATTAGCAGTTTTCAGCACCATCCCCCTGATATGTTAAGTTTATACAGAAATATGTCTTGAACATCACATTATTCAGTTCTGCTGTATTGCTGCTTCATTAATATAATATATAAATAATTCATAGGGCTAACTGGAGTAAAGGACTTTTCAGCACAAGTCGTCATGGCAGAATTGGGCCCTAACATAGCAGTGTAGTCCTGAGGGAGCAATAGTGCCTCCTGCCAAACACTAAACTGATTTTGAAGCTGTTTTGATGATTGATGCGACAGTGTAAGATTTGGGGACTTAGGTATGTGCAAAGCTGTCACTTTCTACCAGGCTTGAAAATATAATCTGAAATCAGACTATTGGCTATTCATAAATACAAGTATAAGTCCTATGAAGCACCTTGTGCATCTCAAATTGAGAATTTACTCTTAACTGTGATCCAAACGATCTCTCTTGTGATGTGAATCACAGATATATAAAAGAATCCTCAGTGGCTGTAGTAAGTACTGAACTGTCAGTACTCCTCATGAGCATAGAACTTAGCAGCTTCTGATTTAGAGACAAAAGTATTACCTGCTATGCCATACTGATAATTTTGTATCTTGATTCATTCTCTCTGTTAAAGTAGATTTACAGCACAGCTCACAATAGACATTTGTATCTTACGATTAAAACTAGGGCTGTCAATTGCCATTAACTGGAAACAAATGAATGCAATTAAAAAAAAATATTGTAATTAATGACCGTTTTAATTGCACTGTTAAACAATAATAGAATACCAATTTCAATTTATTATATTTTTGATGTTTTTCTACATTTTCAAGCACACCTCTACCTCAATATAACGCTGTCCTCGGGAGCCAAAAAATCTTACCGTATTATAGGTGAAATCGCGTTATATTGAACTTGCTTTGATCCACTGGAATGCGCAGTCCCCCGTCCCCGTCCCCCGGAGCACTGCTTTACCGCGTTATATACGAATTCATGTTATATCGAGGTAGAGGTGTATATTGATTTCAATTACAATAGAGAATACAAAGTGTATAGTGCTCACTTTATATTTTTGATTTAAAGTATTTGCACTGTAAAAAACAAAAATAGTATTTTTTCAATTCGCCTCATGCAAGTACTGTTGTGAAATCTCTTTATCATGAAAGTGCAACATACAAATGTAGATTTTTTTTGTTACATAAATGCACTCAAAAACAAAACAATGTAAAACTTTAGAACCTACAAGTCCTCAATTACTAAGCCAAACAAGCTTGTTTACATTTACAGGAGATAATGCTGCCCGCTTCTTATTTATAGTGTCACCTGAAAGTGAGAGAACAGGTGTTCACGTGGCACTTTTGTAGCCGGCATTGCAAGGTATTTACATGCCAGATATGCTAAACATTCGTATGCCCTTTCATGCTTCACCCACCATTCAAGAGGACGTGCTTCCATGCTGACGACACTCGTTAAAAAAATAAAGCATTATTTCAATTTGTGACTGAACTCCTTGGTTTTAACTGCATTCTGCCATAAGTTTCATGTTATAGCAGTCTCGGAGAACAACCCAGCACATGTTGTTCGATTTAAGAACACTTTCTCTGCAGATTTGACAAAACATAAAGCAGGTACCAATATGAGATTTCTAAAGATAGCTACAGCAGTCGACCCAAGGTTTAAGAATCTGAAGTGCCTTCCAAAATCTGAGAGGGATGAGGTGTGGAACATGCTGTCAGAAGGCTTAAAAGAACAACACTCCGATGCGGAAACTACAGAATCCGAACCACCAAAACAGATAATCAACCTTCTGTTGGTAGTATCTGACTCAGATGATGAAAATAAACGTGTGTCAATCCGCACTGCTTTGGATCATTATTGAGCAGAACCCGTCATCAGCATGGAATCCTGTCCTCTGGAATGGTGATTGAAGCATGAAGGGGCATACAAATGTTTAGCTAAACTGGCACGTAAATACATTGCGACGCTGGCTACAACAGTGCCATGTGAACGCCTGTTTTCACTTTTAGGTGACACTGTAATTAAGAAGCGGGCAGCATTATCTCCTGTAAATATAAACAAGCTTGTTTGTCTTAGTGATTGGCTGAACAAGAAGTAGGACTCAGTGGACTTGCAGGCTCTAGGTTTTACATTGTTTTATTTTTGATTGCAGTTATGTAAAAGAGAACTCTACATTTGTAAATTGCACTTTCACAAGAAAGAGATTGCAATAAAGTACTTGTGTGAGGTGAACTGAAAAATACTATGTCTTTTGTTTATCTTTTTATAGTGAAAATATTTGTAACCAAAAATAAAGTGAGCACTGTACACTTTGTATTCCGTGTTGTAATTGAAATCAATATATTTGAAAATGTAGAAAATATCCAAAAATATTTAAATAAATGGTTGTGATTAAAACTGCTATTCATCACAATTATTTTGTTAATCTTGCGATTAATCGCAATTTTTTAAGTGTTTGACAGCACTATTTAAAACACATTGTCAAAATTAAGGAAAAAACAATTTACTTCATATTCCAAAAAAGTTTAATATTGCATACATATATAGCTCATCAAAAATTCCATATAACAATCTTTAATTGAGCCTTTGTATATACCTTGTTTAAAAACTATCAAATTTGTTTTGTCTGCTAGCAATAGCCGGGCAGGGTTACAAAAATTCAAGTCTAAAGTGCAGTCGCTTTAGCTTTTAGAAAACCTTTTAGTTGAAAACTTTGGTTTCCTTCTGGTATGCATGGCATGGATTGCTGTGCACATAAAATCCATCATGCATTAAGAGAAGGATCCTTTTTAAAATGAGTTACTATAACCACAGTTTATTATACAAAGTGATCTGCTCTGTCTTGGCTAAATCTTGTATTTAATATAGCCTTTATCTGGAAACGGGAACAACTTGATCCTGCACTTTCAGGAGATGGATTTGAACTGATAAGCCACTTGCATCTCTAGTATTGTGACCTTATCTCTAGAAAAGCTGCACCAATGTGTATTTAGTAGAGCCCGTTGAGATTTTTCACCTAGAATTATTTTGATGCAAAATGGCTTTTTTTCCAAAAACGTTTTTGAAAAATATATCATTGAAATCAAATTCTGCTTTTCACAAAATTTTGCATGATTTTACTAAAATTCTTACATAAATCATTTGAAAATTTGTTTATCAAAGATCTGGTTTTCAGTATATACGGATTTCAAGGAAAATGCCAGTAACAACTGTGGAAAATTTCATGACAAAACAGAAAATGAAACCATGTTCAAACACTGCAAAATGAAAACAATTTTTCATGATTTTCGACCAGCTCTAGGTTTTAGTGACATGTCCCTTATATTTAAAAAAGTGCTGGTTCCCTGAAGTTTCAACATAAATACATAGAAGCTTTGCACATCTTACAACTGCTGAGTTTACTGCATTGTTTGCCGACAGCATTGAGCATTTATATGGAAGAAGTCACTGGATAATTTTTATCTGCACCCAAATTTTATCCCCAAAAGAAAAAGCCATTATATTTTCTCTTCCAGGGTAGCTGTTGAGTTCATCAATCCTCTACTTCAACTACAAATGGTTCTTTTACAGCTATTTTGCCACTGTTCACGATCACACAGTCTTGAAGAGGGCGGTCATGTTCATCTGTCTGCTGAAGTTCTACAGCGTGCACCACAGACTATTAAAACAAAACACTTACATTTAGTAAAGAAAACAAGGTTTGCTAACATCCAACACAAGGCAAAAGACTAAGTGACCTTAGCATAAAAATAAATTTTCTGCAGCTTTTCTACTTGGATCTTTTCCTGCTTAGTTCCTATTACTCCTGAGAGCATTCTGCACCAAAAAAATGAAAAATGCCGCACACAATCTTTTAAAATTCTGCAAATGTTATTTGTCAAATAAATGTGGAGGCTCCAGTGTGGCACTGGGGAACACAGGCCATTGGCTGCACAGATATGGGAGATCACTGTGCAGCTCCCCCCTCCGGGACATAGACTCACTAGTGAGGCTGTACCCAACCCTGACACAGCGCAAGGACCGGGCCTGCCCGTGAAACACCCCAGGGCCCTGCCTCTCTGTGCCCGGTGCACCAGGTGTGAGCAGGCAGGCTCAGCAAGGCAAGATCCAAATATGGAGGAGCTTAGTGGGGGGGGGGATCCAGGTGTAGGTTGAGAGGGTTCTGTGGAGCAATCTGGGTGCGAGTGACTCAGTAGGGGATCTGGGTGCACAGAGCCTTGGGGAGGGTTCTGGGTGTAATGGAACTCTGCAAGGGGATACAGGTGAAGGTGGTTGGGGCTCAGCAGGGAAGGGTGGGTGTGTGGAGGGGGTGAGGCTCGGTGGAAGGGTCTGGGTATGAGGGGATCTGGATGCATGGGGCTTGGGAAAATGGGAGAGCATTTCCCTACACAGTGATCCCTCCCCCTGCAGCTGAAGAGCAATAGGTGCAGGAAGTATGGGGTGTGGAGAGTTTGCAGAGCTTCCTCCAGTCAGGGGAGAAATCTGGAAGTAGGTCTGACACAGCCCCGAATGCCATGCAGGAGAAGAGGAAGTCCCGTCCTCTCCAGCCCAGCCGGTACTAGCAGCTGAGCCCGGCGCAGGGTAGGAGCCAACAGTTGGGTCTTTCCCAGTCCTGTTCCCTGCCCCACTGTGATTTACCTCTCTACCAGCTGTCCTGGGCACCTGAAACTGAATACTGCTGGGGAGGGTCTCATGACCGCTCTTGGGATTTCCCTTTGCTTCCCCGTCAGAAAGACATTTTTCTGCGGAGAAGCAAAGAAATCTGCAGGGACATAAATTCTGTGCATGCGCCGTAGCACAGAATTTCCACAGGAGTAGTTCCCACATAAACTAAGCTAGGCTGGGTGCTTAGATAACAACTCACCATCTAGTAAGAAGCCTGAACTCAAATGCTATGTGGCCTCATATCAAAGATGGACCATTTTTAGGAAAGAAAAAAAAATGTCATAGCAAAGGAGGAACTGAAAATATCCTTACAGCCGATAAAGCTAACAAGCACACATAATTCTATCCATGCTCTATCATCAGTAATTGAATCCCAGGATCATGAAGCTTGCATAGTAATTTTCTTCTAATCAGAAACCCTACTTGTGTATGGAATAATCATACGACTCCTCTCATACTCTATAAATCCTTTCTTACTTACACCAAAGTATTGAGCGAGTATCATGACCGCCACTCAAGTGGGTATGGGAGAACACAAGTCTGAGACCAGGCACATACTTAAAATATTGTTTTGAAGGACCAGAATATAGCTAGGATTATCAGTCATCTGGCCTGAGATGTTTTTGCCAGTTAATGAAGTTCTGATTTAAAATTTACTCTGAATCTGCTAGAAAAGTTTCAACTCCTGTTGTGGCTCTTAAAAGATCAAATGAAATCTTCATGCTCTATATAGAAAATATCTGTAGAATAGGTTCCACATCAGTCTACTTCAAAACAGAGATGAGGAGAGTGGGAAAACAAGATGTTAGGGCAAACTCAAATAGCAGTAAGTGAAGTCAGGTATAGGGTGATACAGCAGTGTTGTGTACAGTATTTAGGCATTTTGTGGTTTTTCACAGTAATCAAGTGTCAATGAAATATTTTGTAACTGTGTACCTAATATTCTGATGTTGTTTGTACATATCTGAATAAATTTATTTTCACTCTAAGATTCCGTACTAGAGCAGACACCACCATTGAGAATATTACCCATTTTTACAAAACTGGGTTGTTAGCTTGAGAAACCAGTAAATTCATTATTAAATGGATAACAAGATTAGTGCAAGAGGAATATGAACTCAGATAGCACTCTCCAATGTAGGACATCCAAAGGTCTGAGGGTTCCAAACACTGTATAATAGCACTGACTACCTGCCACCCAACAAAGGAGTCTGTCAGAAGCAGGCTAGTCACAAGCATCAGGAAATATGAAGGTCAAAGTGACTACTTAGTTTCAATTTCTGCAATGAACATTTGTTGTTTCATAGGACATTTCAAAGTTAAATGCTTTGCATTTCTCTGTCTTGTATACATTATAGATAATAGAGATCAAATTCTGCTGTCAACTATAATGGTATAAATCGGATTTACATTGTTGCAACAGCCAAATTTGGTCAGATCTATCTACTATGATACTATATTTTTTAAACCTACCATTCCATCAATGACTTTGCCAAATACTACATGTTTTCCATCCAGCCAGGAAGGTTTTGTCACAGTGATGAAGAACTGAGAACCATTGGTATCTGGACCAGAATTAGCCATGCTAACCCATCCAATTCCATAGTGCTTGAGTTTAAAGTTCTCATCTGGAAACCTCTCTCCATAGATACTTGTTCCTGTGACACAAAACAAAAGCAGGTTTAGAAATGTACTAGCAGCAAAATAATTAAAGCCATAGAATTAAATTTCCCTTTGGTTCAGAAAGCAGGAAAAACCATACAATTTTTAGTAATTAAGATGATTCAGATGTTGGGTAATCCCATCTCCTCACTGCTACACACACCATAGTAAAGGTGTTCTGATCCAAAACACTTCATATGTACAAAGAACTATCTTTGAAAAACCTACCCATAGACATGGAACAATACTATTTGTTTAGTGACAACTATGTGCTCGGCCCTCTACAATGAGTTTAAACAAGATAATAAGGACTACTGAAAAAAATTAGCCATGTCTTGAGACATTTTTAACATGTAACTTTATAACTGAACCATTCTTTTTCTAACATGAATTACTTTTTTTAAACAATGAGTTCGTTAGGCTAACCCAAATTTAGTTACCATCCATGGGAATTTAATTACAGAAAGACTGCACTGTTCTCTAAAACAGAGAATTTAGAAGGGAAAAAATAATTGGTGTAGGTTTAAATTCCACTGTTATGAGAAAAGAAAGCTATGTGGATCATCTGTCTCTTACTCTGTATGTACAGTGCCTAGCACAATGGGACCCCATTCAGAGCTGGCCCCTAAACACTACTATAATAAACATGATTAAGGGTAATACGGTGAGAAAGTAGACAGTGTTCACTGCATTGCTAGATTGTGTCTTTGGTGCTCTAAACTTTGGCACTTTCCCCTTCCCCACAATCTGTTCCTATGGGTAATCACTAGCACTGTTATGTAGACAACTCAAACTGGGAGTGCTTGGAAGGAGCAGGCAGGCAGGCAAGAAAGTACAGAAAATAGAAGAGGAAAATCTAGAAGAAAGAATGCATCCTACGCAAGAGAGACTGCCCTTTATCAGTTAAGTGCTGGATCCAGAAAAAGCCTGTTCCTGCCACTTCCTGTTGACTGAACTATGTCAATAGCCAGATCATCTGATGTGTTTAAAAAAAAAAAAAAAAAGCCACCAAAGTGGCGCACACTTATTTTCAAATCTATCTCCCACATTTCATCCTTCATTGGTACGAGATGCTCCCCACGTAGACACATTTCAGAAATGAATCCAAGTAGCTAAAGGTGATCGCAGTAACCTGGACATGAAGCTTTTGATCAACTAAGTAGCAGCAGGAAGATGTATGACCATTCTAGTACATCTATTTTAAATGGTTAAAGCAGTTCTCACCCTGAACATTTTCTATCTTCTGCTCAAGAATGTGATTGGCAGAAACAACTTTACTCAATTACAGGAAGAAAAGGATGACTTGGGTACCAATGGGTTAGGATAGAAATTGGCATGAGATGCTGAACAATGCGGAATTTAGTTCCATGCCTCATCCTTTGCAGTCTTAAGGAACTTCTCCCCTAGGAGACTGAGAAGGATGGGAAGTCTACCTTCTACTGGAGCACTGAGCAAGGATCAGTTTTTGGAATTAGATGATCTACATGATCAACTGTAGCGAAGCTTGCAGTGCTGGACCTTGCACTTGCATACCAGCATGCTGTACTATAAGTCAAGTCCAGGATATGAACAAAATTAACATCAAACGTTTTCTCCAAAGACCGAGGGACAGATTCCCCAAGCAGCCTGTACAGCAAAGTGGCAGCATTACTACAGGCCCTGAGGAGAAGGAAGAATAGGGGCAAGAGTGTAGGCTGCATTCAAACTTTCAGGTGGCAAACCTGCTATATAGTAATCTCATCCTCTAGAATGTGAATACAGCCCTTATTACTGCTTTTGCACCCTATCTCCCTGCAGATAATACTGCCTTTGTTCAGAGCCACTTAACTGTTTTCCTCAGAAAGTAGTTAAAAAGAAAATACTTGGGGTGGGGACGGGACCAAGAGCAACCCCTTGCCCCACCACATACACAAATAGCATGGATCTCATATATTTGCATTTGCATAAGAATCTTTTTCAAAACCTATACTATTCTCCTAAGCCAGTTGGAGCAGCCCACCATTGTTTTAAAACATTCTCAGCACATACCTTTTTAAGATATATGACCACAGAAAACTGGTCATATTTCAGTTGACATTGTGAAGCTTTAATTGTACATATCATCTGGCAACTAAAGTTTTGGTAGCTAATATCCCATGACTCCTGGATCAGTTGTTTTAAATTCTTCTGTATCTACAATGTCTTTGGCATCCATTTTAGCTCAATTAAATGCTTTGTTCATTCTTTCACTATGCTGAACTTGCATGTAAAGCTGTTAGGAGGAGGAGAGTTGGAGGATAATAAGCATGTTACCTCCAGTTCCATCTCCAGCTGTGAAGTCTCCACCTTGAATCATGAAATCTTTGATCACACGATGAAATTTACTTCCTTTGTACCCATATCCTTTCTAAGAAAAGCAATAAAGCTCCAAATGAGTATATATGCATTTTTGTGCAGGACATTTATCTATGGCAGATGGAAAGAGGCAATCAATCTGAATGTTAGGGTTTCACAGATTATAAACAAAATAAGGGGAAAATCGCAAGAAAAGACTTTGTAATAGGGCACTACCACCACTTTCCAAAATGACAGCAAGACACAAAAATACATGAAGCAAAATAATGTAGGAGGTGGGTGAGTGCTGCTCATGCTATGTTGGGATACCACAGAATAAGGGATGGAAGAAGCATACAATTTCATGATAGTGACAGCAAGTTACAAAATTCTTCCTAATTCAAGAGATCCTTATTTGCTATTCAGATGATCATACCACCCAAATTTACTAGTCCCAACTACAATTTAGGGCTGGATTAAGTTCATAGTTTAAGGACCCAGGTCTGCAGAGGCCTGTGTAATGGCCTGCACAATGAAGTTTTGAGAACAAAGCTGTGAAAGGAGTTTGGGATTATAGGTAGGAGAGATGGGCCCATAAGATGGTTCTCTTACATTACTATCCCTAGAATGAAAAAATTATGGACAATCAACATGGAAAGTTCACAACTGAAATGTCATTTTGTAAAGCCGTACTTTTTCACCTTTTATTCTCCACCCAAACTTGTATGTTGTGTAAAAGAAAGAAAACAAACATACTTCCCCAGTTGCCAGTGCAATGAAGTTCTCAACAGTCTTTGGGACAACTTTTCCAAACAAGCCAATTACAATTCTGCCAACATCTTTCTCTCCGATCTTCACATCAAAGAACACCTGGATATTTTTATGAAGAAAACAAAATTATACAAATATGATAAAAACAGACTAAACTTCGTAAGTATTAAAGCAAATGGCCTTTGGATGGTATTATGTGAATGGAGTTCTAAACAGCATGCACTTTTAAGAAAAACCTCTTAAAGCCACTTTATTTACAAATTATGCAGAAGAACGTGCTAAGCATTGTGAATACCAGTTCTGGAGTTTCATTCATCACTTTAAAATGCTCAGACAGAAAGCTACATAAAGTTACAATACCAATCCTGTAGACATGTTTCTAAGAGCTTTTTTCACAGGTGCCAATACCAAAATGTATCTGAAGATATAACCACAGTTTGTTGGTAAAGATATGCCCACTTTTAGCATTCATGAATACCCAGGTAGGGGGAAAGTTTTAAACAACCAATACTGCTATTCAGATATATGGACAACAACGGGGAATTACAATACAGGGATTCTCAAAAGCCAGTTTTCCATCCACTTGGAGGTAAGCATATACCCACTTACACTAAAGGTGGCACTATTTAGATCACTGAAAGCAATTGGTCATCTAGACAAAAGTGTACACAATGTAGTTTATTTGGCTAATTAACGGTGAGAATTATTTTCTGTTAGAAGCCAGTTGCCTTGCTAAACACAAGTTTAGAAGTCTGCCTAGAGAAATAAACATGTTGACTTGAAGTTGGACATCTCACTTCATAGAATCTGCAGTGTAAGAATGTTTCTATAAAATCACTTGAAGAAGGCTAATGAGTTAGAGTATTTTAATGCAGTTCAGACTCTATTAATCAATTTTATTTGAATATGCAGATATTCTAAAGGGATTAAAAATAGGAATAACTGTCAGAAAGTGAGATCTCTTTTAACTTCACAAAAATCTAAATAAAGACTGTTGCGCCTGCTAAGAAAACACTGTCCTCTTTCCCGCTCCCCCACCCATGTGTGTGTGTCATACTGTGATGTGGTATTTGATGTTCCTTGTGGCATTCAACAAAATATTATGTGGCCAACAATTTAGCTTGGTAGTGACATTAAATGACCATGGTTTCTTTCCCATGTGAATGGGTCTTTCATTCTCTCCTACTAGCTGTTTCTGTTATATGTCCTGACCTTACATGGGCTTTTGAATATGATGGTTGACTATGATTACAGAAATGTCCAAAGGGCGGATGGGAGGGGGCGGGGAAACTTTGGTCCACCTAGTCCATTTTCTTGCCACTTGGCATGAACACCCTAGTTTCTGGATGTATCTAGAATTATTATTCAATATTAGTTAGAGAGCAGATTTTCAGAACGGTGCCCATGAAAACCGGGGTGTGTTTGCACACTTGTCTGAATCTGGCCCTAAGACAAATTTAAGAAAAGGGAGAATTTTTTATCTCCTGTTCCAATGACCGCCCTCAATTATCTATTTCACATTTGTTTCTGATCACCATGGAGTAGAAATCCTGTCTATCCTTCAGCTCTTACAGAATTTTTTTAAGGAAGCACAAATGTATCATACAATGAAGTACACCAGTTCCAACAGGTGTGAGCCTCCTGAGACATCCACACGGCTTGGAACATTCATCTGGTTGTCAGATAGCTCCACTTACCTTCCATCCTACACATGTCTAAGGCAGATTATTTTCTGTTTATGAGGAGGATCTGCAGAACTAATGCAGGGTTCATTGACTGCCTACTGCTTTTAAAGCAACAACAGAGGCCTAGTAAATTAAGATAAATGTTCTCTTAATTTATACCAGAATGTCAGTGTTTTACTACATTTTACATTTGATTCATATCTGGCTGATCTCATAGTACCTGCTTTTCAAGTTTTGGCAAGTAGGGGTAAGAACAGAACAACCTATTCTAACAGAACACAAGGGAGAGATGGCAAAGCAATAAACTGATCCAACTTCCCATACTGCAAGATTTAATAAACAGAGCCCTGGAGGGAGAAGGCAGGGTATGACTGAGCTCTGACTCTCAGATGGTTAAAACACTAGTCGAGTCACTGTAAATGCTAGAAAACAAGTCCAAACAGTACTTCAATGAGGAGTAAAGCATGAATACAATTAAATGTTGTAAAGTTTTTTATAAAATGAATATTATGAAGAGCAGGATATGTTTAGCTAATGAAAGTTTGAATGGTGCAGGTAGCTGCTGAAAGAGGATATTCTGGGACTCATTCGCTAGTTGTTACAAAACTCTTATATAATGGAAATATTAAAATACTCTTAAAGAACTGCAACTGTGTCAAATACCTAAAGGCACCTGGCTCTTCCTCTCATTCCCCATAACTAGTTGAGATGTTGTTGTACCAGTGCAACCTCATGCCGTTATACTCCACTTGCATAATATTTCCACGGAAGGCCAACCACTCGGTAGGAGTCAACATATATGGATAATGAAAACATCCAGTAATATTAATTAAATAAGATACAAAGTAAAATAAACTACTTTTACCTCCATGGTTCAAATCATATATAACCCTCCATGGTTCAAATCATAGGCTAACCACCAACTGATGGAGCTAGGAAAAAGATTCTCCAAGAAGCAAATTATTCCATAATTATCCATTGCAGAGTTTCTTGAATCTTCCTCTGAAGTGCTTGACAATGGTTGAGACAGTGTACTGGCCTAGAGGATTTCTGGACTGATCTGATCCAGAAATTCCTGTGTTTTCCTGGCTCCACTGAAGCAAGAGAGATACCAGGCACTAGTACTAACTCCTGTGTCAATTTTGCTTGTCCACTGCATGTACAAACACATATTCACAGCAGGGAATTGCACTCTTACAATGCTTGACATTAGAAGGGTTCCTGAGAGCAGATCCCAGATGTAAGTTGCCATAGCTTCGTTACCTTCAATGGACTCCCACTGACTTCAGTCTACCCCATGAGAATTTACTCTGTATTCCACCCAGTGCTATGTACTCCCATAGAAATAAGACATTAAAAAGGTAATCTAATCCATAACAACAATATTATGTAGTATTTATCTATCAGGTTTTATAAACATCAACTAATGGATTGGTTAATATTCACAACAGCTCAGTGAAACCAGTAAGTATCATTATCCCCAGTTTATAAACTAGGGAAGATTACATGAGCTGGCTATATAATGAGGAGGCCTTAGACAGAACTTCGGAGTTCCTAGATCCCACTCCTGAGCTCAGCTCCTGCAGGCATTAGAGCATGGACACACTGCACATAGGGTGCATGATCTTAGCACAAATAACCGCTACTAACCACGATCATTCCCTACTTTCCTCCCAACTTTCTTAATCGACAAGACTGGGCTGGATCTCTCTCTCCGCTGTGGAGCTGTGACGCGCTGCAAGAAGTTAGCACTGGTACTACAATCCCTCCCCCATCACATCCAGCTGTTGCTCTGATCGATTTTACAGGTTAAAACACAAAACACCGGGGAGCCCCAGACTGGGGGTGTCTGATCTAGATGCACAGCAGAAGACGGGTTTACACTGAGACAAGGGTCAGCGGTGCAATTCCCCCCTTACCACCCACCCCCCAAGTAGTGTTTAATGGGGGCGGCGCTGGAGAGGGGCTTTGTCCCCAAAGAGGGTCAGCAACCCGCAGCTGGCAGGGCTCCAGCCCCGCCCCTCGGCTGGAGTCACCTTGGCAGTCACGGTGGGTCCCCTCTTCTTGAAGCCCCCAGCCCGCAGGGGCCGCGCCAAGACGCAGAAGCACAACAGGGCCCAGAGAAGGGGCGGCCGGAGCCCTGGGCGGTGCGGAGCCTGCAGCGACCAGGTGGCGGAGCGGCCCATCTCCTGCTGCTATTGCTGCTCCGGGACCGCGGAGGGTGGGACGCGTCTAGGGGCGCCTGCGCCCGGCTCCCGAGCCGGCTCCTCCCGCTGACACCGTGGCGGGGGGCGGGGAAGCCCGGGCCCAGGGCAGCGCGGGAGCGGCGGCGGCCTGGGCGGCAGGCGCGCGGCCAGGCTAGCTGCAGCAAGAGTGCCCCGGGCGGGGGGAAGGCCCCCCTTTTCCCGGAGCCCCGGGACATCCTGCCAGGCTCTGCCCCCGCGTGCGGGGCTGGGCTCGGCTCTCCCTTGGGCTTGCCCCGTAGCACCCACAACGCTGAGGCTCGAGCTGCTGCCTTCTGAGAGAAGGAGCCGGTGGTGCTCGCCCAGCCCTGTAGGTGTGGGAGCCTCTGGCTCCGCTGTGCAACTCAGACCCCGCCTGGAAGAGCCCGGGGGCCCTGCCACGCTGGTGGAGGCGGAGCTCGCGTGCCTGGGTATGGGAGGCCGGATCCTGCACTAGCCCCTGCCCGCTTAGGCTGTGCATGGGCACCGCTGTCTGCCCCAGAGAGTGGAAGCTGCGGCTAGGTGGGATACCTTAGTGCCAAACTGGGCTCTTAGCTGCAGATGCTCTTGTTGAAGGCTGAAAATCTTGTATATAAACCCATTTGTCACGGTATTTGGGGAGGGTTAGGTGCCTTCAGACTCAGCTCTTGGGAGCAGGGAGTGGCTTCTACAATGTGTTTGTACAGCACCCAGCACGGAGTAACCCTGAGCTTGGTTGGGTCTTTAGGTGGTAGGGCTGTATAAAAACGAGTGGTGCTACAGCACAGAATATAGACACGTGATCCATAGCAGGGTTAGGTCTGACATCTGAGTAGAAAGAATAGTACTGTGCTGACCTCCTTAAATTGTAACGCGGAGCCCATACTGCTCCTATCAGGGAATCTGACGGGCTAATCCTGCCATGGACTTCAGTGAGAGATGTGCCTACATATATCTGCGGGCAGAACTTGCTCCAGAGGAATCCTCAGTTTGTGTAGCGTGGTTGAAGTGGTAGAATTTAAGGAGGTATGTCGTTGAAAACTGAGCCTTGTTGTTTGGGGTTATTTTGTTTCTGTTCAGTGTAGTTCTTTGGGAAGATACACAAACATGGAGGTGAAGGAAAATAAAAATTTAAATACAAAAACATTTCCAAAGATTCCTTAGCGTTATATTCTTGGGGGCATTCTCCACCAAAAATTTAAAAATTCTGCAAATTTTATTTGTCAAAATAGCACTACGTAATCACACCAGTTTCAATTATTTTGGTAATTTATTTCACCATGCCTTCCAGCAAGTATGTCTGTAACAATAGACACACACAAAAATTCCCCCAGGAGTATAGAGTTAAAGAAACTCCTATGACTACCCAGTTCCTGTTTCTCTGCCCCCTTCTCCCTCCCCCCCGCCCCCGACCAGTGGGGGTGGGGGGACAGACACCCACAAAATCTCCCCCACAGAGCCCAGCAGTGCCCCCCCAACCAATACACCTGAACCCCTTTCCCCTCTTAGATCCCAGCTGGGAGGCCAGAAACCCACAATCCCTCCCCTCCAGAGCCCAGATGCACCTCCCCTTACCCAGACACCCACCTCCTCCACTCCCCAAACCCAGGGATCCAGAGGTAGAAACAGCCTGATGCTCTGTTCCAGGCTTGCATGGAGTTTCCTGTGCGCTGCCCTCTCCTTCCCTGAGGGCATGCTGGGAACTGCAACTACCAGGAGCCCTCTAGCTCAGAGGTTCTCAAACTGTGGTCCACGGACCTCTGGTGGTCCGCGAGCTCCATTCAGGTAGTCTGTGGATAGTTCCCTCTAAGGTGCGTGCCTGGATGGCTGCACTAATTAGGTGCCTGGACCCTAGAGAAGACACACATGTAAGGTGTACGTAAGGTGTAAGTATGCATCCGAAGAAGTGAGGTTTTTACTCACGAAAGCTCATGCCCAAATAAATCTGTTAGTCTTTAAGGTGCCACCAGACTCCTTGTTGTTTTTGTAGATACAGACTAACATGGCTATCCCCTGATACATGTAAGGTGAGGTGGTGGCCTTGGGGGAATAGGGAGTAGGTGGGAATAGGCAGTGGGGTGAGAAGAGGGGGTGATGGGAATTTGAGACATGCAGGACTGTGGCAGCCAGAGAAAGAGGCAACTTTCCCCAGATCCAGGGCAGCGGCTGCCGGGGAGAGACCCCCCTTCTTCCCAGCCCCAGCTCAGGGGCTGCTGTGGCAGGGGAGGGGGCGCACATCCATCGCATTAGAAAGGTAAGACTACTGATATTAAAATATGAGATGTGTGCTTTTATTTGTAGAACAAAAAACATTAATTAATTTTTTTAAATAACTTTACAATACTTAGCTAATGGTACAAACAATATTTGGAAAGATCATTAAGTGGTCCGCCAAGACCCTCAGCAATTTTCAAGTGGTCTATGGGGAAAACAAGTTTGAAGAACCACTGCTCTAACTCCCTCTCCCTCCCGCCAGCTGTGTCTTCTATGTGCAAACTGGGCTCTGCCAGGTCCAGCAGCCCCTAGTGGTGGCTAGCAGCACTGCACTCCATTTCTGTGGGAGAAAGGAAATTCTGCACTCACAATGTTAATTTCTGCAAAATTCTGCATTGTTCGGTGGTGCAGAGTTCCCCCAGGAGTAGTGTCAGCAAATCACTACAGGGAATGTGTGTAACCTCACACAGCTTCTGGGTGTGGTGTTCTGTCCCATCTAGTGGCAGTGAAACCACTTAGTGAGAGAGAGAAAATGAGTCTGCTTTACAACCTTAACTAACAGCCAGTTGGCTTTTAGCTCATCGGGTTGAGGCTTATACTTTAAGCTCCAAAGGTCCGAGGTTCAATCCTGTCTGCAGACAACAAGGGTCTATTGGCATTACATGTGCACAACTGTATTTGTAGCTGTATGCCTTTCCTTTTAAAGAGGAAAAGGACTGCACCAGAAGCAAGCCATTATATTTATATAGCTCTCCAATTCCATCACCCACCATGACTTCCCATTAGCAGGGATAGAAGCTGGATCCTGCTCCAGCAAATCATTTTAATTATGCCTTTGGCTAGTTTTCTTATCTGATCGGAAACATTTTATATGGTATTCCTCCTGAATATTGATGCCCCTCCTATCTTAGACTTATACTATGTGTCCCAGGAAACTTTGTAGTCTCCAAAGTTTCTGTATCTGAGTAAAAGTGGAAGGCATTCACTAATTTTTTTCTAAATCTTTCAAATGTAATTTCAGATCTCCACTATTAACCCTTCTGCAGCACCTGCTGCTTGATTCTTGATTGTACTAAGACTGTGGTCAGATGGCTAAAGTAAAAAATGTAGTTATCTGGCATGACAGAAAATGTTTATCAGTGACTACAAGGCAGAACTGAATTGTAAAAAAATGATCACATTTATCTGGCCATTTGATCCATTAAACTCCATTTCCTCAGGAAAGGGGAAAACAGTAGTGGCTCAGAATCTGGGGAGCCAGTTTCTCCTAGTAATGCTGCTGGAGGAGCTGCTGTAATCGAGAGCAGGTATCTGAGAGGAATTCATGTGAATTGAAGATTCTGCTGCCTCTGGACCCCTGCAGTGATGAAAGGTGAGAGTGGTTAGAAGGCTCTTGCAGTTTGAAGATAATAGTTGAGTTTGGGGAGTGGGCAGGTGAATGTGAATGACTTACAATTTTTAGGAAAAATCACCACAACAAACTTACTAGCCTAAGTCCTGAGTTTCCAATCTGAACAAGGTGGGTGGACCCTTGCTCTTGTGCAGAGTCCAGGGCTCTTACAGGAGCTTCACCCATGCAGATCAGCTGAGGATTAGAATTCCTAGTGAGCTTCAGTGCATGGGGCAAGACATTTATTTGGTTTGGATTCAGCTTGTTAGTTTTGCTTGTTTCATTGACAAAATGATAACTTGTTAATGTTCGTGTAGGTGGTAATAGTATTCCGTTAATGACACCATTAGGGATAATTCTGCTGCACATGCACAAAAATATTATTAATGTTTAAAAATCAAAGTAAGCTGGAAACTTTACAGTTTCATACATTGGGGGCCCTTTCTGCCAGTGTTCTTTAACCGCGAACAATAATTGAATATGTGCATCTTTTTTATATTGGTGTAAGAAACCCATTGATCCTTAAGAGTTAAGGTTCAACTGACTGCCCTATGTTTGTTATATTATAGAATACTGGGCAATGTGACTTTCTACTGAGTTAGGATTTATGTGGTAATATAACAAAATGTAATACAAAAACTGTACTAGTTTATTACATTGCATAGATATAAAGAACAGTGAGCCATGCCATGTTAGCTTTGTTAGAAGATAGTTAATGTTGAAAAGCGTGTAAACAGATAGCACCAGCTGAATCAATTTCACTACAGAAATATTCCCAATTACACACAAAAGAATTAAAGGTTAAAAATATGGAAAGGATCACTTAAGTCATCCATCTCCTCCATCTTCTTCAACTTACGTTGCTCATTAGTGATATTTATTAATAAAATGTGTTGTTGGCTGTTGGACTTTGAGAAGAATTAAGTTAGTGATGGAACAAGGCTGGATATGTTTTGTCCTTGTTACAATTTTATAGTGGTGGTTGAAAGTATTATTGTCTACTTTTGATGTTAATGTTTTTATGCTTAGATGTGGTTGAGATGAAAGCTGTATGGAGTAAAAGTATTGGGGGGAATTATTGTTCTTTGACTGTAAAAAAAAATCAAGATACATATGTGTGCAAGTGATGAGGAGAATGCTGACAGTACAACAGAAAGAATCTGTACCACCAAGTTTCTATTTGTAGTGTGTGAGTCTGGAAGAACAGAAATATGACTGAATGAAACATTTTTTTCTCAACTTTATTTAATATGCGTGATAAGTAGCTTGTTTCCTATAACTGTTGTGGGCAAAGAAAGGGCAGTGCAATGGATTGGCATGACACTGAAGGAGAAAGGATGGTCTGACCAGCGTGGGCAACATTTCCATACTTTCAGTGTTTAAGTTTCTGTGTCATGTTAGATTTGAGTGGTGAGCTATGTTGTGTTCGTATTATGTATCTGGAAATACTCTAAACTCTTTCATTATACCTTTTAGTATAAGTTTTTTTGCGGAGAGAGAGGTTGCCCAGGTTTTTTAATATTCAAGTGTCTATCATCCATGTACAGAATACTGTTGTAGAAAAAAGAGAGAAATTTGTCTGGACTCTAGATAACATTAGCATAAGATCTAATATTTTAGAGAGATAAAAGAATGAGATGATACAGACTGTTTTAAATTCTCATGGAAATGTTATCACCATCGATGATTCAGCTGAATAACTTTTGAAAGAAGATTAATTTAAACAATGTTTAAAGAGGGGGACTCCTAAAGAAGGCAAAAACCTACGATGCTACATAAAGTTTATTTTCCCCATTTGAAAAGGAGTATTTTTTTTATTGGAAAATTCCTTTCTGGTCCTAACGAGGCATCTATGTAGAATTCCTGGCAATGTATATGTCATGACTATCAAAGTGGCAGTAGATACAAGTCAGGCAAAAAAAAAATGTGATTGGTAGTAATTGTCTGTGGAAAGAAATCAATAATAATATTTAAATTTGTAATGACTAATTTCTGGCATGATTATTCCAAACTAACTCTTAGAGTTCTGTTCCTCCAGGGCTTCCTTCCTGGAAGCCATTCTGTGCAGACAGACCCCTGAGTCTGCAGTCACTGGGGCTTCACACAGCCACAGGAGTCCACCTGCACAAATGAATTTGCAGGATCAAGGTGAAGGTGTGGTGCATTTTAGTTTAAGACCTCAATCCTGTAAACACTCAAGAGAGTAACTTTACACATGATTTAAACAGGACTGCTCACACGTGTCAAGCAACTTGTATGTAAGAGCTCAATCCTGCAAACACACACATGATTTGCTACTGAGGGTAATCCCATTGCAGGATTGGCACCTATATGTTTGCAGGATTGGGCCCTAAATCTTTTTTTCATGAGCACTTTTAATGCCGACCCTGGAATATAAGATTAATGTGTAATCTTCAGTATATTGACTGTATTTTTTTAAAGTTTATATTAGGGCTGTCGATTAATCACAGCTAACTCATGCGATTAACTCAAGAAATTAATTGTGATTAAAAAAACTAATCACGATTAATCGCAATTTTAATCGCGTTGTTAAACAATAGAATACCAATGGAAATTTATTAAATATTTTTTCTACATTTTCAAATATATTTCAGTTACAACACAGAATACAAAGTGTACACAGCTCACTTTATATTTTTTTTACAAATATTTGCACTGTAAAAGTGATAAACAAAAGAAACAGTATTTTTCAATTCACCTCATACAAGTACTGTAGTGCAATCTCTTTACCGTGAAAGTGCGACACCGGCTACAACAGTGCCATGAGAACATCTGTTCTCACTTTCAGGTGACATTGTAAACAAGAAGCGGGCAGAATTATCTCCTGCAAATGTAAACAAACTTGTTTGCCTGAGCGATTGGCTGAACAAGAAATAGGACTGAGTGGACTTGTAGTCTCTAAAGATTTACATTGTTTTATTTTTGAATGCAGGTTTTTTTTTTACATAATTCTACATTTGTAACTTCAATTTTCACGGTAAAGAGATTGCACTACAGTACTTAGGTGAATTGAAAAATGCTGTTTCTTTTGTTTTTTACGGTGCAAATATTTATAATCAAAAATAAAGTGAGCACTGTGCACTTTGTATTCTGTGCTACAATTGAAATCAGTATATTTGAAAATGTAGAAAACACACAAAAATATTTAAATGAATGGTATTCTGTTATTAACAATGTGATTAATCGCATGATTAATCGCAATATTTTTAATCGCGTGATTAATCACGATTATTTTTTTAATCACTTGACAGCCCTAGTTTATGTATCACCTTTGTCCTAAATGTGGGCAGAAGTATTGTTTTGCATATTAACATGTTTTTTCATTGCTAGCATTTTTTAATTGATCAAGGCATATGAAACTATCCAGACAGAAATCCTGTGGGCTATTAAAAGAATACATTTCAACTCGAGTTGGGGGGGGGCACTATGTACTTTGGTTCTTTTGACGATATTTTGTTTGGGTGCTTGTGGTCCTCTAGTGCAATCAGTGAAACATTTAAAAATATAGTTTTCCACTGCTTGACATCCTTCAGTTTAACCAATTGGGACTGGAAAGAGGTGTTTCATAGCATTTGACTGTTTTTTTTTACAATTTAAAATTTGTAAACAGAGCTAAGCATATAGCAACTGACAGATTTTGATTGTAGTACTAGTATTGGCAGTAATTTCATGGCTTCCTTTCAGTACTGTGGCATACTAGTGCGTTATGATTTTACTGTTGAGATTTAGAAATATTTCATACACAAACTGTACTAATATCACATTACACAGGTAAAAAGAATGCTGGGCACAACATATATAATAATAGTACTGTGCACTTCTATAGGTCCTTTTGTCATCATTAACTGCTTGACAGCTGCCAGGAATAAAGCTTGGAAGAAAATACTATGTCCATTAGTGTTTCCATGATCAAGCCTTTATTATGGAATTTCCTAACTTTGATGTGGGTTTAATTCTGAACCTTGAAGTCAGTGGAGTTGTATCAGCTTACTCCAGTCATGAATTTCACCTTATATAATTTCAAGCTGCCATATTACAGCTTATTTGTATTTGATTTTAGTATATTGCTCGCTAAAGCTACACATGTGCTTAAAGTTAAGTGTGTGCATGTGTGTTTGCAGGATTGGGTCCTAAGGGCTGGTTTACACTTGGGGGGTGGGGGGAGATCGATCTAAGATACGTAACTTCAGCTATGTGAATAGCGTAGCTGAAGTCGAAGTATCTTAGATCAATTTACCTCGGGTCCTCATGGCGCAGGATCAACGGCCACAGCTCCCCCATCGACTCCGCTACTGCCTCTCGCTCTGGTGGAGTTCCGGAGTTGACGGGGAACGCGTTCGGGGATCGATTACTACCCGAAGTGAAGACATACCCTAAGAAGTTACACCACTTCTTTTTATGTACATTCTGTGTCACAAGAATAACAGCTGTAAAAAGTCAGGGCCATAGTATACTTTTTATATACTTGTAAGAACCAATAGAAAAAAAATCTAACCAAGGCACTATATATGGTCTTCATTGATAATGGTGAAAGAAGTGGGTTTTTTTTCTTTTTCCTTTATGTGACTTCAGAAGGGTGGGGAATATATCATACTTACTGTCTGTTCTACTAAATCACTCATAAATTGGCTTAGACTTCTCCTGTCATCTTGTGCACTTACTGCAAAATAAATGTGTCCTTTGCTCCAGATGAGTGCCTTCCTTTTCATGGATAGTTATTAAGCTTTTTAAGTTCTGTATCCATATACAATTTTTAGCTGTCACCCTTCTCCCTATAATAGTCAAAAAAATTATTTAGGTGATCCAAGCAGTATGTTTCAAAAATATTGCAGCTGGAGCAAGCAACCTTTATGGCTTTGAGCTCAATTATTTACAAAACATCTTATCCATCTGTAATTGCACCCATCGCTGGAGTTAGTGAGCATAGTTAATTAGATGTCTTCAAATCACAGATTCATAGATTCATAGATTCATAGATGCTAGGACTGGAAGAGACCTCGAGAGGTCATCGAGTCCAGTCCCCTGCCCGCATGGCAGGACCAAATACTGTCTAGACCATCCCTGATAGACATTTATCTAACCTACTCTTAAATATCTCCAGAGACGGAGATTCCACAACCTCCCTAGGCAATTTGTTCCAGTGTTTAACCACCCTGACAGTTAGGAACTTTTTCCTAATGTCCAACCTAGACCTCCCTTGCTGCAGTTTAAACCCATTGTTTCTGGCTCTATCCTTAGAGGCTAAGGTGAACAAGTTCTCTCCCTCCTCCTTATGACACCCTTTTAGATACCTGAAAACTGCTATCATGTCCCCTCTCAGTCTTCTCTTTTCCAAACTAAACAAACCCAATTCTTTCAGCCTTCCTTCATAGGTCATGTTCTCAAGACCTTTAATCATTCTTGTTGCTCTTCTTTGGACTCTTTCCAATTTCTCCACATCTTTTTTAAAATGCGGCGCCCAGAACTGGACACAATACTCCAGCCGAGGCCTAACCAGAGCAGAGTAGAGCAGAAGAATGACTTCTCGTGTCTTGCTCACAACACACCTGTTAATACATCCCAGAATCATGTTTGCTTTTTTTGCAACAGCATCACACTGTTGACTCATATTTAGCTTGTGGTCCACTATAACCCCTAGATCCCTTTCTGCCGTACTCCTTCCTAGACAGTCTTTTCCCATTCTGTATGTGTGAAATTGATTTTTCCTTCCTAAGTGGAGCACTTTGCATTTGTCTTTGTTAAACTTCATCCTGTTTACCTCAGACCATTTCTCCAATTTGTCCAGATAATTTTGAATTATGACCCTGTCCTCCAAAGTAGTTGCAATCCCTCCCAGTTTGGTATCATCCGCAAACTTAATAAGCGTACTTTCTATGCCAATATCTAAGTCGTTGATGAAAATATTGAACAGAGCCGGTCCCAAAACAGACCCCTGCGGTACCCCACTCGTTACGCCTTTCCAGCAGGATTGGGAACCATTAATAACAACTCTCTGAGTACGGTTATCCAGCCAGTTATGCACCCACCTTATAGTAGCCCCATCTAAATTGTATTTGCCTAGTTTATCGATAAGAATATCATGTGAGACCGTATCAAATGCCTTACTAAAGTCTAGGTATACCACATCCACCGCTTCACCCTTATCCACAAGGCTCGTTATCCTATCAAAGAAAGCTATCAGATTGGTTTGACATGATTTGTTCTTCACAAATCCATGCTGGTTGTTCCCTATCACCTTACCACCTTCCAAGTGTTTGCAGATGATTTCCTTAATTACTTGCTCCATTATCTTCCCTGGCACAGAAGTTAAACTAACTGGTCTGTAGTTTCCTGGGTTGTTTTTATTTCCCTTTTTATAGATGGGCACTATATTTGCCCTTTTCCAGTCTTCTGGAATCTCTCCCGTCTCCCATGACTTTCCAAAGATAATAGCTAGAGGCTCAGATACCTCCTCTATTAGCTCCTTGAGTATTCTAGGATGCATTTCATCAGGCCCGGGTGACTTGCAGGCATCTAACTTTTCTAAGTGATTTTTAACTTGTTCTTTTTTTATTTTATCCGCTAAACCTACCCCCTTCCCATTAGTATTCACTATGTTAGGCATTCCTTCAGACTTCTCTGTGAAGACCGAAACAAAGAAGTCATTAAGCATCTCTGCCATTTCCAAGTTTCCTGTTACTGTTTCTCCCTTTTCACTAAGCAGCGGGCCTACCCTGTCTTTGGTCTTCCTCTTGCTTCTAATGTATTGATAAAAAGTCTTCTTGTTTCCTTTTATTCCCGTAGCTAGTTTGAGCTCATTTTGTGCCTTTGCCTTTCTAATCTTGCCCCTGCATTCCTGTGTTGTTTGCCTATATTCATCCTTTGTAATCTGTCCTAGTTTCCATTTTTTATATGACTCCTTTTTATTTTTTAGATCGTGCAAGATCTCGTGGTTAAGCCAAGGTGGTCTTTTGCCACATTTTCTATCTTTCCTAACCAGCGGAATAGCTTGCTTTTGGGCCCTTAATAGTGTCCCTTTGAAAAACTGCCAACTCTCCTCAGTTGTTTTTCCCCTCAGTCTTGGTTCCCATGGGACCTTACCTATCAGCTCTCTGAGCTTCCCAAAATCTGCCTTCCTGAAATCCATTGTCTCTATTTTGCTGTTCTCCCTTCTACCCTTCCTTAGAATTGCAAACTCTATGATTTCATGATCACTTTAACCCAGGCTGCCTTCTACTTTCACATTCTCAACGAGTTCCTCCCTATTTGTTAAAATCAAGTCTAGAACAGCTTCCCCCCTAGTAGCTTTTTCAACCTTCTGAAATAAAAAGTTGTCTCCAATGCAGTCCAAGAATTTGTTGGATAGTCTGTGCCCCGCTGTGTTATTTTCCCAACATATATCCGGATAGTTGAAGTCCCCCATCACCACCAAATCTTGGGCTTTGGATGATTTTGTTAGTTGCTTGAAAAAAGCCTCATCCACCTCTTCCACCTGGTTAGGTGGCCTGTAGTAGACTCCTAGCATGACATCTCCCTTGTTTTTTGCCCCTTTTAGCCTAACCCAGAGACTCTCAACACTTCCGTCTCCTATGTCCATCTCTACCTCAGTCCAAGTGTGTACATTTTTAATATATAAGGCAACACCTCCTCCCTTTTTCCCCTGTCTATCCTTCCTGAGCAAGCTGTACCCATCCACACCAACATTCCAATCATGTGTATTATCCCACCAAGTTTCAGTGATGCCAACAATGTCATAGTTGTATTTATTTATTAGCACTTCCAGTTCTTCCTGCTTATTCCCCATACTTCTCGCATTTGTATATAGGCATCTAAGATACTGGTTTGATCTTTCCTCCCAGTTTTGTCCTGACTCTCCTTTCTCTCTGCCAATATAGCCCACACTCCCTCTCGTTTCCGACCCATCTCCCCGGTCTCCATGTTCCCCACTTACCTGTGGGCTTTGCTCACCTGTCCCCATCGAACCTAGTTTAAAGCCCTCCTCACTAGGTTAGCCAGTCTGTGTCCGAATAGGGTCTTTCCTCTCCTCGAAAGGTGAACGCCATCTCTGCCTAGCAGTCTTTCCTCGAATAGCATCCCGTGGGCTAGGAAGCCAAAGCCCTCCTGGCGACACCATCTTCGCAGCCAGGCATTCACCTCCATGATGCATCTGTCTCTGCCCAGGCCCCTACCTTTGACAGGAAGAATTGAAGAGAATACCACCTGCGCTCCAAACTCCTTCACCCGTACTCCCAGAGCCCTGTAGTCACTCTTGATCCGCTCAGTGTCATACCGCGCAGTATCATTTGTGCCCACATGGATGAGTAGCATGGGGTAGTAGTCAGAGGGCTGGATAATCCTCGACAATGCCTCCGTAACGTCTCGGATTACGTAACGTCCTCGTAGGGGTACGAGGCTTCTCCTCCTTTACTGTAGGGAGTGATTCCTTCTTTCCTGTATCAAGAAGAGCATAACGGTTACCTATAACCACGGCAGGAGGGTTCGGAGCAAGGGTGGAGCAGCCAGGCATTCACCTCCATGATGCATCTGTCTCTGCCCAGGCCCCTACCTTTGACAGGAAGAATTGAAGAGAATACCACCTGCGCTCCAAACTCCTTCACCCGTACTCCCAGAGCCCTGTAGTCACTCTTGATCCGCTCAGTGTCATACCGCGCAGTATCATTTGTGCCCACATGGATGAGTAGCATGGGGTAGTAGTCAGAGGGCTGGATAATCCTCGACAATGCCTCCGTAACGTCTCGGATTACGTAACGTCCTCGTAGGGGTACGAGGCTTCTCCTCCTTTACTGTAGGGAGTGATTCCTTCTTTCCTGTATCAAGAAGAGCATAACGGTTACCTATAACCACGGCAGGAGGGTTCGGAGCAAGGGTGGAGCACTGCCTGCTGCCAGAAGTAACCAGCTGCCAGTGTCCACCCTGAGCCATCTCCTCCTCCACCAGTGGTGTATCAGCAGTCCTGTGTACTGGGACAGCTACCTCAGCTGTCTCCACATGGACACTGTCGAGGAATTGCTCGTGGATTCGGATGCTCCTCAACCTAGCCACCTCCTCCTGTAGCTCTCCCACCTGCTGCCTGAGAGATTCCACCAGCAGGCACCTCTCACATTGGATGGTCCCCGCAGCCTGGATATCAGTAAGTGTAAATTGCAAGTTACAGTCTTTGCAAAACCACACCAGGATCTGGGTAGAGGCATCCATGCTCAGGCGCTCTGTCTGGCTACAGGCACAGGTGGAGGAGACAGTAGCAGTGCTGGCACAGGTGTTGCGGGTCTTCCTAACCATCGTAAGCCTCCCTCTGTCAAACTCCCGTCTGCAGCCCCTGTCAGCCCAAAAGGGTGCTGTATTGTTCCTCCTTCACCTGGAGAACTCCCTTGCGAAACTCCCTGTTAGCAGCCCCTGTTCGCAAAGGGCCTGATGAAATGCATCCTAGAATACTCAAGGAGCTGACTGAGGAGATATCTGAGCCATTAGTCATGGAAGACGGGAGACATTCCAGAAGACTGGAAAAAAGGTAAATATAGTGCCCATCTATAAAAAGGGAAATAAGGACAACCCGGGGAATTACAGACCAGTCAGCTTAACTTCTGTACCCGGAAAGATAATGGAGCAAATAATTAAGAATCCATTTGCAAACACCTAGAAGATAATGAGGTGATAAGTAACAGTCAGCATGGATTTCTCAAGAAGAAATCATGTCAAACCAACCTGATAGCTTTCTTTGACAGGGTAAGAAGCCTTGTGGATAGCGGGGAAGCAGTAGATGTGGTATATCTTGACTTTAGTAAGGCTTTTGAAACTGTTTTGTATGACCTTCTCATAAACAAACTAGGAAAATACAACCTAGATGGAGCTACTATAAGGTGGGTGCATAACTGATTGGAAAATCGTTCTCAGAGAGTAATTATCAGTGTTTCACAGTCATGCTGGAAGGGCATAACAAGTGGGGTCCCTCAGGGATTGGTTCTGGGTCCGGTTCTGTTCAATAGCTTCATCAATGATTTAGATAATGGCATAGAGTGTACACTTATAAAGTTTGCGGACGATACCAAGCTAGTAGGGGTTGCAAGTGCTTTGGAAGCTAGGATTAAAATTCAAAATGATCTGGACAAACTGAAGAAATGGTCTGAAGTAAATAGGATGAAATTCAATAAGGACAAATGCAAAGTACTCCACTTAGGAAGGAAAAACAATCAGTTGCACACATACAAAATTGGAAATGAGTGCCTAGGAAGGAGTACTGCGGAAAGAGATCTGGGGGTCGTAGTGGATCGCAAGCTAAATATGAGTCAACAGTGTAACACTGTTGCAAAAAAAGCAAACATAATTCTGGGATGTATTAACAGGAATATTGTAAGCAAGACACAAGAAGTAATTTTTCCGCTCTACTCTGCGCTGATTAGGCCTCAACTGGAGTAAATGTGTCCAGTTCTGGGCACCACATTTCAGGAAAGATGTGGACAAATTAGAGAAAGTCCAGAGAAAAGCAACAAAAATGATTAAAAGTCTAGAAAACATGACCTATGAGGGAAGATTGAAAAAACTGGGTTTGTTTAGTCTGGAGAAGAGAAGACTGAGAGGGGACATGATAACAGTTTTCAAGTACATAAAAGGTTGTTACAAGGAGGAGGGAGAAAATTTGTTCTTAACCTCTGAGGACAGGACAAGAAGCAATGGGCTTAAACTGCAGCAAAGGCGGTTTAGGGTTGGATATTAGGAAAAACTTTCTGTCAGAGCACTGGAATAAATTGCCTAGGGAGGTTGTGGCATCTCCATCATTGGGGATTTTTAAGATCAGGTTGGACAAACACCTGTCAGGAATGGTCTAGATAATACTTAGTCCTGCCTTGAGTGCAGGGGACTGGATTAGATGACCTCTCAAGGTCCCTTCCATTTCTATGATTCTATGATCTAGCATATAGTAATTCATTTGAATTCTGTGCTTTAGTATATTTCTCATAACTCCACAGTTAGGAAAGTTTCCTTACAAAAATGTTAGCTGTGGATCTCAGGAAATGTAGACAGTCAGATTTCTTGGCTTTCAAAACAAATGAATTAAAACTTCATTCTGGCATTTGCAAGCAGTGTTTGCTCTGACTTATCATCACTTACAATAAAGATTCTAGAATCAGAATTATGGCCTCGACCCTCTGGACACGTACACATATGCTTAACTTTAAGCATGAGAATAGTCCCATTGACATCGGTTTAGCTCACATGTTAAAGCATGTTCTTAACTTTAAAGTGTTTGGAGGAGCTGGGTCTTTGTTAGCAACTAGTAGTAATAGTTATAGAAATGTATATTATGGTAGCACCCAAGGGCCCAAATCAGGATAGAGCCCCATTTTACTGAGCACTCTACAGACACAGGAAAGACAATCTCTCCTCTGAAAGGCTTACAATCTAAAGTAATGGTGGACAACCTGCGGCCCGCAGGCTGCACATGGCCTGTCAGGGTAATCTGCTGGTGGGCCACCAGACCGTTTGTTTACATTTGCACAGCCACCCGCAGCTCCTAGTGGCCACGTTTCACCATTCCCAGCCAGTGGAAGCTGCGGGAAGCAGCGCGGGCCTGGCAAGAGATAGCATGGCAGAAGGCATAGAGGTGTTTAAAGTAGAAACTGACTTCCAGAAAGCAAAGGCTGGTAATTCTGGTATAGTGAAGGTAAAGGTGACAATGAACATCATGATAGGTTAGTAAATCAATGAGGTGGGATGGGGCTAAATTATAAAAGGCCTTGGATGCAGAGGTGAACGGGGAGCCAATGGAAGGATGCTGAGGGAACTGATGTGTTCAGAGCAGTGAGCAATGAGACATGAAGATGATCTTAGCAGCAATATTCTGAATAGACTGAGGGGAGCCAGGTTGTAGTAGTCAAGGTTGGAAAAGAGGAGGTTGTAGTAGCAAAGACATGAAATAACTACACTTGAGCAAGAGTTTTGGCTGTGTGGACAGAGAGGGGGAAGGCTAGATTTTAGACACTTTTAGATGTAAGAAAAAGTGGTAAGATTTAGAAATGGTTTAAATATGTGGATCCAGTGAGAGAGCCATATCAAAGACAATGCTAAGGGTATGGGCCTCAGTGACTGAGAAGAGGGTGGTGGTGTCCATAGTACCTAGTTTATTTGAAACACGGATAGATGGTAGTTTGCTATTCAGCTGCAATGTTGACTTTGCAATCCTGACAGTAATACAACTTTAGCTTTGTCAGTAAAGTAAAGAAGTATCACTTAGAAGACACGCAGGGAGGCTGTTGCAATGTTTTTAAAGTCAGTTTTGTTTAAGCCTTTTGGAGAGGTTTCTAAAATGCATGGTTTATAAAATTTTCTCTCACTCTGAGTCTTGTGCAGTTGGACTCATAGTAGGGCACTTCCCACTTACAAGTAACATTTTCAGATGTGCTCAAGTAACAGGCACCTAAATCCCATTTCAAAAGTGACTTAGGCACTTAGAGGCCTAAGCATCATTGAAAGTTAATGGCACATAGGCATCTAAGTCACTTTTGAAAATGGGACTTTAAGCCATTTCAGTACTGTTGAAAATTTTACCCCAGTCTGTACAGGAGATAACGTAGGAAAGAGTATCCGTAAAAAAATCCCTTCCAACTATCTAAAACATTTCTAAAACAGCATTTCTGACAGACATGTAGTATATACATAATGCATGATTATGGGGTGTGGTAGAAAGCAATTGTCTGGAATGACTTGTTTAACTTGCTCATGTCATTGCCGCTTTTCAGTAATTCATTCATCACAAACTTATGCTGGTAAAACCTTTATACCACATCATCATGTATGCTCTCTGTATTTACTGTACGGCAAGTCTGCCAAACTTTAAGCAGCCTTAATTGCTAACATTTGCTCTTAACACACTGCCACTAAAATTGTTTTATGTTACCGTTCGTTACTTCTGTGATCCATTAATGTGAGGCATTAAAACACAATACGAAATTGAGGAGATTTATTAAATGATTTGAACAAAGACAGTTAAAATAATGAGTTCAAGTCAGCGATGTTTTATGTAGTTATTTTTATTGCAATATGTTTTCATAGATACCTACTTCACAATGTATTTTATACATTGAAATGTTTTGATTTAATTGTAACACCATTTACAAAACTAGAAAAAGTCCAACACTTAAGATTATTTTACTGGGTGCCTTGTTTTCTTCAAGTCTGAAAGCATTCCTTAATTATATTGTGGAAGGTAAAACCAGAGCATTATAAAAGGCTAGAGAATCTCACTTTTGTTATCAAATCCATTCAATTATTGACAGTCCTGCCCTGTCCTAATGTCTTATAATGGTTATTGTTTTTCTGTTCAAAAATGGTGATACTTGGAGACTCAAACCCAGATCTGAAATGACTACATGGAAGCTGATTTACTCCAAAATCCATTTTTACATATGTCTTAAAATATGCCCCTGGTTTCTAGCAGCAGCAGCAGACTAGAAGCAGAGCAGATGTTTCTAGATTGTATCTAGGGACATGTCAATGGTATCCCTAGAAACAGAAAGATTTTGGCTTGGCAAAACAACTGGTGGCATTTTTCTCCTCATTAAAACATCAGATTGATAAAGTCCATATACTGCTGTGTTCCAAAATGTTCACGTTTTTGTAAACATTAACATTCTTATCATTTCATTGGCCCATTGCAGACCTCTAACAAACTAGCTTTTTACAGATCTCTTCCTTTCAGATCTTTCCTTCCATCAACTTGACAAGTGAGAAAAAAGTCATTCCTAAAATTGCCAGTAATGGATGCTGCTCAAGACGGAGAGATTACAGTAAACATTTAAAACCAATTCCAAGAAAGTTTTCATTCCTTCTTGAGGCTATGCCCTGTCTTGTTCCCAGTTGAGGGAATATCCAATGCCTTCTAAGATTTAGCAGTGTTCTATGTCAAAATTCTCCAACTTCAGACAGCATAGCCAGCAAAATGACAGCTTTATATGTAACTCTTGGTAGGGGAGTTTAGTAGTTTTGTAAATCCAGACTATATTCATAACTGTTGTGTTAATACGTTTCCATAAAATCATACTGAAATACCAGATGAAGTGCAAACTACTGTTTTTACACTCAGGACACCAATCTGTAAATTAAAACTAGTAAATCTTGAATGTGAAGACAAAATTGGTAATCATTTCATAAACATGCTGGCTATGTGTATATGTCTAATGCAGAAAGTGTTCCCATGGAAGATAAACAATGTCATCTTCATCTAAAATGTTGGTTTTTAATTATATGGGTCATAAATTATGTCATTAGGCAACTGGATGTGAAACTATTTAGGAAAACAAAATGGGTGTTTGAAATGTAAATTGAAACTAGACCTTTAAGACCAACGTAAATTCAGTTTTTTCAAAATGGTATTTGTCAATCTTGGGAGCAGGCTATTCAAGAGCATGTATGAAGCCTTCCAACACTGATATCCTTATTGGCTGATCTTCTCTCTCCATCTTCTATCTGTAATGTTCCCTCATTAATTGCATTGTCTGTCTGAATAGGTCTGTTAGATTTGATAGTGTCTGAGGTAGACTGTGAGTACCTATCCACTTGGCAAGGGATATTGATTGGGGTGGGACTATGAGCCTTTGCATAGGATCTTCTCTGCCATTGTATGTGAGGGGGGAAAGATAGATTTCATGGGGCACAGCTCAAAAGTGATGCAGATCTACTGCTGGACTTGAGTCTCTCCCATCAGTTAAAGAGGGCTTCTGTGGCCTATGCCTGTTCGTTCAGACACAGGGGGATTTTATATGTAAGAGAATAACTGTCTTGCCCAGAGGAGATGTTATCATATGGGGCTAAATGAGTGAGACTATAAATTCTTCAATCTTCATCTTAGGGTTGCCAACTTTCTACTCGCATAAAACCGAACACTCTTGCCCTGCCCCCTGTCCCACCTCTTCTCTGAGGCCATGTCCCGCTCACTCCATCCCCCCTCCCTCTGTCACTCGCTCTCCTCACCCTCACTTACTCACTCATTTTCACCCGGCTGTGGCAGGGGTTGGGGTGCAAGAGGGCTGAGAGCTCCAACTGGGGATGTGGGCTCTGATGTGGGGCTGGGGTGAGGGATTTGAGGTCCAGAAGGGGGCTCTGGGCTGGGGATGAGGGTTTGGAGTGTGGGAGGAGGCTCTGGGCTGGGGCAGGGGGTTGGGGATCAGGGGGGGTGAGGACTCCGGCTGGGGGTGCAGGCTCTGGGGTGGGGCTGGAGATGAGGAGTTTGAGGTGCAGGCGGGTGCTCTGGGATGGGACTGAGTGGTTTGGAGGGTGGGAGGGGGATCAGGGCTGCCTCTACACCTAGGAGTCGGACTGGGGACATGCCACTTCTTCTGGGAGCTGCACAGAGCCACGGCAGGTAGGGAGCCTGCTTTAGCCCCACTGCGCTGCTGACAGGACTTTTAATGGCCTGGTCAGCAGTGCTGGCTGGAGCCGCCAGGGTCCTTTTTCAACTGGACATTCCAGTCAAAAACCGGACAGCTACTTCATCTCCAGAGGGAAAGACGTTAAACACTGCTTAATTCAGCAGAAGGGTTTTCCTCTCCTCTCTATGAATGGGAAACTTGGGACAGGAAGCAGATTATTTGTCAATGTTAACCTGAAACTCAGACACAGTAGTAGTTAACAGGGAACAGGGAGTTAGGACTTCTGTTTTTTTCCAAATTTTTCCACTATTCTCTTTGTGATTTGGGCAAGTAATTTCCCCTTTCTGTGCTTCAGTTTCCCCATCTGGAAACTTAATTATTATAATACCTGCCTGATACTCAGAGACTGGTGATAGCTAACTCCTTCTCTCCAAAGGCCCTCATCTGCAGGGTCCTACAGGGATACACACTATCCCATCATCTCTTCAATATCTACATGAGACTGTTTTGGACAGAGAGAGAGAGAGAGAGAGACACCCTGGGTGCAGCTGCCTACAGTATGTTGAGGACCCTTAGCTATATACTTTATTCTCAACTGAAGCAACCACCCTGCTACTAAGGCCTGGTCTACACTACGAGTTTAGGTCGAATTTAGCAGCATTAAATCCAATTAACCCTGCACCCATCCACACAACGAAGCCATTTACTTCGACATAAAGGGCTCTTAAAATCAATTTCTCTACTCCTTCCCGACGAGGGGAGTAGCGCTGAAATTGACATTGCCAGTTCGATTTAGGGTTAGTGTGGATGCAATTCAACGGTATTGGCCTCCGGGAGCTATCCCACACTGCACCATTGTGACCGCTCTGGACAGCAATCTGAACTCGGATGCACTGGCCAGTTAGACAGGAAAAGCCCCGCGAACTTTTGAATTTCATTTCCTGTTTGCCCAGCGTGGAGAGCTGATCAGCACAGGTGACCATACAGAGCTCCTCAGCACAGGTAACCATGCAGTCCGAGAATCGAAAAAGAGCTCCAGCATGGACCATACGGGAGGTACTGTATCTGATTGCTGTATGGGGAGACGATTCCATGCTAGCAGAACTAGGTTCCAAAAGACGAAATGCCAAAACATTTGAAAAAATCTCCAAGGGCATGATGGAGAGAGGCCACAATAGGGATTCACTACAGTGCCGCGTGAAAGTTAAGGAGCTCAGACAAGCGTACCAGAAAACCAAAGAAGCAAACGGACGGTCCGAGGCAGAGCCTCAGACATGCCACTTCTATGCTGAGCTGCATGCCATTCTGGGGGGGGGGGGGGGAGGGACGCCACCACTACCCCACCCCTGACCGTGGATTCCGATGAGGGGTTACTCTCAACCATGTCTGAGGATTTTGCCGACGGGGAAGATGAGGAGGAGGACGAGCTTGCGGAGAGCACACAGCACACTGTTGTCCCCAACAGCCAGGATCTTTTCTCAGTCTGACTGAAGTAGTCTCCCAACCCTCCCAAGGCGGTATACCGGACCATTAAGCCATAGAAGGGACCTCTGGTGAGTGTACCTTTGTAAATATAAAACATGGTTTAAAAGCAAGCGTTTTTTAATTATTAATTTGCCCTGAGGACTTGGGATGCATTCGCGGCCAGTACAGCTACTGGAAAAGTCTGTTAACGTGTCTGGGGATGGAGCAGAAATCCTCCAGGGACCATCTCCATGAAGCTCTCCTGGAGGTACTCCAAAAGCCTTTGCAGAAGGTTTCTGGGCAGGGCAGCCTTATTCCATCGTCCATGGTAGGACACTTTACCACGCCATGCTAGTAGCAGGTAATCTGGTGTCATTGCATGACAAAGCCTGGCAGCATATGGTCCCGGTGTTTGCTGGCATTCAAGCAACATCCGTTCTTTATCTCGCTGTGTTATCCTCAGGAGAGTGATATCGTTCATGGTAACCTGGTTGAAATACGGGAATTTAATGAAGGGGACAGAGGTGGCCATTCCTACTGGGCTGTTTGCCTGTGGCTGAAAAGAAATCCTTCCCTGCAGTTGGCCAAGCAGTGTGGGGGAGGGGGGCCCCATTGGCGCTGAGCTGTTCGCGTTTGACTAGCAGGGATCTTCCCTGATACCAGCCACATGGTGGGGGGAGGGGTAAAGCGATCATCCCAGAGAATTGGATGTGGGGGGGGATTAGTTTGGTTTCTGCTGCTGCATGTTAACACGAAAACTGCAGCACTCAATGGGCTTTGCTTGGTATGGGAAAGGAGGGTGCTGCTTTTATGAAGGTTGCAGAAGCCGAAAGACAATCGCTTACCATGGCCACATGCAAGCCGAATTCTGTTGCCCGGCCCTGCGTCTGTGATCTCTAACACCAAAGCCACAGGCACTCAATATTAAGATGCAAAATGCAACCTTATACCGAAATCTCTCCCTTTTTTCCCTCCTGCAGCTGCAAAATTTTCAAGTCTCCCTCCTCCATCCCAAAGGCTATCTCAGATAAGGCGGTAAAAAAAATGCATGGAAGATGAAATGTTCTCTGAGATCATGCAGTCAACCCGCAATAAAAGAGCTCATCTGAATGAGTGGCCAGTGAATGTGAGGACAGAAGGGATGAACGTGAGGACAGGAGGGACGCTCGAGATGAGAGGTGGCGGCAGCAAGATCAGAGGAGGCAGGATGCAACGCTGGGGCTACTGCGGGATCAAACGGACATGCTCCGGCATCTGGTGGAGCTTCAGGAATGGCAGCAGGATCACAGAGTGCCGCTGCAGCCCCTGTTTAACTGCCCTCCCTCCTCCCCAAGTTCCATAGCCTCCTCACCCAGAAGCCCAAGAACACGGGGTTGGGGGGAGGCTCCGTGCACCCTGCCACTCCACCTCAGTGGACAGCCCAAGCAAAAGGCTGTCATTCAACGAGTTTTGAAGTGGCCTTTTCCTTCCCTCCTCCTCTCCTTCCACACCCCACCCGGGCTACCTTATCAGTTCTCTCCCTATTTTTATAATCAATTAATAAAGAATACATGGTTTTTAAATGATAGTGACTTTATTTCCTTTGAAAGCAAGCTGTGATCGAAGGGGAGAGGGTGGGTGGCTTACAGGAAATGAGTCAATCAAGGGGGCGGGTTTTCATCAAGGAGAAACAAACAGAACTCTCACACCATAGCCTGGCCAGTCATGAAACTGGTTTTCAAAGCTTCTCTGATGTGCAGCGCTTCCTGGTGTGCTCTTCTAATCGACCTGGTGTCTGGCTGCGCGTAATCAACGGCCAGGTGATTTGCCTCAACCTCCCACCCCCCCCATAAATGTCTCCCCCTTACTCTCACAGAGATTGTGGAACACACAGCAAGCAGCAATAACAATGGGAATATTGGTTTGGCTGAGGTCTGAGCGAGTCAGTAAAGTGCGCCAGCAACCCTTTAAACGTCCAAATGCACATTCTACCACCATTCTGCCCTTGCTCAGCCTATAGTTGAACAGCTCCTAACTACTGTCCAGGCTGCCTGTTTATGGCTTCATGAGCCATAGCATTAAGGGGTAGGCTGGGTCCCCAAGGATAACTATAGGCATGTCAACATCCCCAACAGTTATTTTCTGGTCTGGGAAGTAAATCCCGTGCTGCAGCCATTTAAACAGACTAGTGTTCCTGAAGATGCGAGCGTCATGAACCTTTCCCGGCCATCCCACGTTGATATTGGTGAAACATCCCTTGTGATCCACCAGTGCTTGCAGCACCATTGAAAAGTACCCCTTGCGGTTTATGTACTGGCTGCCCTAGTGCTCCGGTGCCAAGATAGGGATATGGGTTCCATCTATCGCCCCACCACAGTTAGGGAACCCCATTGCAGCAAAGCCATCTACTATGACCTGCACATTTCCCAGAGTCACTACCTTTGGTAGCAGCAGCTCAGTGATTGCTTTGGCTACTTGCATCACAGCAGCCCCCACAGTAGATTTGCCCACTCCAAATTGATTCCCGACTGACCGGTAGCTGTCTGGCGTTGCAAGCTTCCACAGGGCTATCGCCACTCGCTTCTCAACTGTGAGGGCTGCTCTCATCTTGGTATTCTGGCGCTTCGGGGCAGGGAAAGCAAGTCACAAAGTTCCATGAAAGTGCCCTTACTCATGCGAAAGTTTCGCAGCCACCGGGAATCGTCCCATACCTGCAACACTATGCGGTCCCACCAGTCTGTGCTTGTTTCCTGGGCCCAGAATCGGCGTTCCACGGCATGAACCTGCCCCATTACCACCATAATCTCCAAAGCGCCGGGGCCCGTGGTTTGAGAAAATTCTGTGTCCATGTCCTCATCACTCTCGTTGCCGCCTCCTCCTCGCCTGGTTTTTCAGGTTCTGGTTCAGCATAAACTGCACAATAATGCGCGAGGTGTTTACAATGTTCATGACTGCTGCGTATAGCTGAGCGGGCTGCATGTTTGCCGTGGTATGGTGTCTGCACAGGTAACCCAGGAAAAAAGGTGCGAAACGGTTGTCTGCCATTGCTTTCATGGAGGGAGGGAGGGAGAGGGGGTCCTGACGACGTGTACCCAGAACCACCCTCAACAATGTTTTTTGCCCCCGGTACAGAGTATGACTGCCTGCCTTCTCCATGGCTCAGGCTGCCATGAACATATCGAGCCTATGCTAAAGTCTCTCCTCTGGCTCCAAGTCAGCTTCTGATCCCAGATTCTGGTCCTGATCTTCAAAGCCCCAGCTACATCAAAGACCAAATTTTGATCTATGAACCACCAAGACAGCTGCACTTCTCTGGGACAATGCAGATCACAAAGCTCAGGACAAAGTGTCCTAGACCTGGGGGAAAATATTCTCTATCCAGGGGATCTGGCTCTGGAACAAACTACAGAGTAGATGAGGCAAATCCAGAGTCTGACTGTCATTAGGAAACACTGCAAAACAGTCCTCTTCAAAAAGACCTTTCCTTGTTGGAGAAAGATGTTTCCACTCATTCTAAATTACAGATGCACAGAAATTCAACAAAAAATCATCAACTCAAATAATGGAGATACAGCCTTATCTGGAGGAAGCGTGGGATAGAATTATCTTGGAGAATGTAGTCAGTAGCTGACATTGGATAGGTTTCATGTTGGGATATTTAAAGCTACCTGTCTATATTATCAAGGCAGCATCATGTTGAAAAGCAAAAAGATGGAAAGTAAAACAACAATGAAAATAAAGGACCCAGCCACTCAGATGAGTAATCACATTTGACTTCAATGAGACTACATGAGTAAGGGCTGTAAGATTTAGTGCACATCCTGAATTATAGCAATATGAACTAGTGATAGACAAAGGTGAAGTTAGCTGCTTGACTTTATAGTTGTAATCTGTTGATCAGTTACAGATTGTTTATATGTTATTGTCTGAAAAACAATTGCAGCATATTTGAAACAGCAGATTTTAAAATAGTACCATGGGTTATCATCAGAATACTTTAATTGTTCCTTAAGGAAACTTTTTTTGGGGGGTCTTACAAGTATTTGAGTGTCTTTCCATGGAACATTGCTGCAGTAGACGTACACACAAAGAACAGATTTGAAATAACTTATTTTTCTTATGCCTTTATTTCCCTAGCCACCATTTGCGATGGTTTATCTCTTCCCCCCAGGTACAGCCATCTCCATTGCTTATTATATCCTTGGATTGTCTTTATTAAGAATCTTTTAAAATATGGACCTTCATTATCTCCTAATGCTGACTGTCCAAATGCATAGAAGAAGAAACAAATGTCTCAAAAATGCTGTTTACACTTGGAGAACTGAAGCACTTGTAAACCTCTTGCTTCTAATGTACATAATTATATGGCATGAGCTGATTGCTGCTTTACTGGGAATGTTACCCCCACAAACTTGATAGGATAGTAGACAATAATCTGTCACCTGACAACTGTTAGGCCAGGGGCAAAGAGCAGCAGCTAGGGTCCATGAAAAAAGAAGACATCTAAAGCAACTGGTCTAGACACTCTGTGGCTGAGGAGAAGGAAGAAGGCTTTGTGACTCTCAGAGCCATCTCTGACAGACACAGAGCCATTTATAAAGCATATGTCAGAAGCTGTTGTAGCAGTTCTATTTCTCAAATAAACTCTTGGCAGTAGAACAGAGACTTTGGGATATTGAGGATTTGGCATCTAAAATGAAATAGAAACTCATGAGATTAGAATGGAGAGTGCATATGCTGATGTAAGACTTTGAAAAGAGTAGCCAAAAGAAGAGTATGAGAGAGTGCTGTAGATAGTCTAATGGAGAATATTGAAGGCCTGATCCAATGCCCATTGAAGTCAATTAAAAGTCTCCCATACATTTTAGTGGGCTTTAGATTAGGCCCTGAAAAACAAATCTGGTGTGTTTTTCCAAGAGTTGATTGCAGATCTAGTTTAACCTACTTTTACCATGGCATACAGAAGACGTACAGGTCTATTGCTCTTTGCCCATCTGTCCCACTGACATAGAGATGCTTAGGACAATGTCAGTCCATTTTCATAGTTTTACTTGCAAAGTAAATATCTTGAAGATAGCAAAGAAAGTGATCAGTGAGTCAGGTGAGAGGATTTTTTTTTTATTCCTCAAGTCTACTCCAAACAAGTGCAAAAGTCAAAGAGAAAAGACGTTTTGATAGAAAGAAGAAACTACGAGAAGAGAGAGAGGTCCCAAATGTGCATAATGAAATATTTTTAATGCTATCTTTTATTTCTTGTTTTCATTTTAAAAAGAGAATGTTTCCAGATGACTAGGGAAAATCACAGTGGGTCAAATCCATTGACTCCAGGAAGGGTAAGGACTCTGGGGGCTGACATAAAATCCAGTTTTTATTCAAATTCTAATTGTTACTGGATATGGCTGAGATACTTTCTTTAAGGGGAAAACTGGTTCATTGTTTGTTTTAAATACTTTTTTAGTGGGGTATGATTGGGGTAATTCTGGAAATGCTGCTTATTTATGGGAGTTACAGACATGAAATAGGTAGGCGTTGCCCTCTTTTGTTTATAAAATTGTAACTGATTATAGCTTTTGTTTTATTTATTTGCCTTGTTTTTTTCTGTTTTCTGCAATGGTACTTTCTTTCATGTCCATCCGTATTATGGGGGGAAATAGGCATAGTCATATTGGACCATGAAGAAAACAAGACAGAATAGATAATACACAATCAAATTTATCAGGCTGACATACTTTTTTTAGAGATAAATTGCAGGTGATGGAAGGACTAAAGCTTGTGCAGTAGATATTGCCAGTCAAATTGAAAACTATGCTTGTGATTAGATTATAAGATTAGATTAGATTTTGATTGTTTATGATTAGATTATAAGATTCACCAACCTAATGACTCTTAAGCAGAGGTTTCTTTCACTTCCATCAGAATGGCACTACAGTACGTTGAGAGAAGAGCACTATGGAAGTAGGGTGACCAGATGTCCCGATTTTATAGGGATAGTCACGATTTTTGGGTCTTTTTCTTATATAGGTTCCTATTACCCCCACCCCATCCCGATTTTTCACACTTGATGTCTGGTCACCCTATATGGAAGCCAAGCTTGGTTTGGAGTGCTGAAGTTTCTTTCTGATTGCTTTCCCCTTCATGAATGTAGTCTCACTGCGTCTTTGTAACTGTTTCCAACAGGGAAGACCTAGTCAGCAAGACAGCAACAGAATAAAACGTGTCATGGTTTTGTTAATCAAGCTCATCTCCAATGGCAGGACTGTCATAACAGTGTCTCATCCACTGCCCATTCAAGTCAATGGAAAGTTTCCTTTTGACTTCATTGGGCTTTGGGTCAGGCCCTTTGTGTACAAAATACTTCAACTTCAGGTATCTGAGGTGAATACAGACTGTGAGGGAGATATTTAATTGTCATTAGAGTCTTCTTTAGACTTCCCTTTAATAATAGCGCTGTATTTTCATTAGTCTCCTGATTGTTACTACATCTTAGTAGAGGATAAGACAATAAATAATCTTGATGAGAACAGATAGTTGTCCTCTTCTTCCACAGTATGAAAAATCTGGTTACTTTCCCCAGGTTCCTAAAGTCCTTACTCACTTCTTGCTTTGGCCATTTTCCTGATGGTTGCGGTGGGAGTTTGGCCTGAGTACGGACTGCTGGACTTGGGTTGTTGAGGTTTTGCTTATGTTCCAGTGGACTGAAGAATGGATGGACAGTTAGGTGGTCTTGAATTCTAATCCCAGCTCTATGATTGCTCAGTATGTGCCTTTCTGTGCCTGCTTCTCCTCCATAAGATGGGCATAATAATGCTTTATACTTTCCTGTCAACAGTGTTGTGAAGAGGATTCACTAAAATAATGTAACAGCATAATTCCCAAACATTTTTTGTCAGATACCCCTGTGTTAGCTAGAAGGATTGGGATCTCCTTGTCCTAAATACCATTGATATTGTTGCATTTCCACTTATTTCTGGCCATTCTTTCCTCTCCTGTTGTGTCTTAGGTTTTTTTCCTTCTCATCTTGTGTATATTTCATTTGTTTTCCCTCTGCTTTATCTCTTTATTCACTTTTGCTCCCCTCCCCTAGTTGTTCTGCTGCAGGAGGCTACATGCCATTCATTGTCAGAGTGTCCATCCTACTTGTATGTTGCAAGAGCCTAGAGCCAGCAAGTTGTTCCCTAAGCCTATTCCCCCTGTGGACATGAGCTGTTCCTTTGACCAGCTATATTAGTGACTGCTGAAAGAGCAGAGGGAAAAGGTAGGTTCCAAAAAGCTTCCTACCCCTTTAGCCGCAGAAGCACATTTGCAATGAAAGTTCACAGGGCACTCAGAATCATCTGTTTTTTCCCAACACAACTGCTCCTTTCGCTCTGTCCCTAGACTAGTGTGGTATGTGTCCTGGGGGTATGGGAGAACATTCCGCCAACATTGGAAAGCACTGAACTGAAATGGTAAAGCACTATACAAACGTTAAGTGTTGGCAGTGCTGTTGTTATCAAAATGTTCGGGTTGTTGAGCTCAAGAATATGGCTGTACTTATGAACTCATAGTTCATACAGTCAGATCTACTCTCTTGTCTCCCTCTGCTTTTCACCTCAAAGTCCCTCTTTGTGGCATTCCCTTCATCTTTTCTGTTATTGAGATATGAATGATAGGGGAATCCATCTTGTAGCTAGCACTGTAATCCTCTAATTTGGGGATTGAGATGTACCACAAACTTAAATCTTTGCTAAGTGTTGAACTTTTGATGCTATGAGGACTTTTCTAATTATAAAATTCATAATAGTGAAATTTTTCAGTACCCCCACAACGCTATCTGCTCCATCCACAAGCAGGGGCAGGTGGGCTACTAACATATCTGTATTGCCTTCAATCTTATGAAAATTGACTCTGAAGCCATTGGATGGTGAAGTGAATTTCTCAGAGCGTTTCATAAAATAGGGGCCAGCAGCAACATTTTATTCTCTTCTTCAGCATGCAGCAGTAAACTGAAGTCTCTGATACTTATTAACATGGAAAAAAGCATAAGACAAACAAGACAAAGCCAATATGAATTTGGAGACAATTTGAGAAACATTTTGCAACACACCATTTGATGCCCAAATCTTTACCATTCCTATTTTCAGAAGTAGGTCCAAGAACAACGTTATACTCAGTGATCTAGCTGCCATGAATAGGACTTTCAGTGGCTTTAACCAAAGGCTCTATTCATCAAATTTAAGGGCACAGGCAAAGGAAATTGATTCATTTCTGGACCGGTTTGACGTTCCACAGTGAAATTCATAAAAAAGAGAAACAAGTCTGAATGCTCCAGTTCATTCTATGGCTATTGCCAGCATATAATCAGGTAAGATGTCCAGTCAGTTCCTTTCACTCACACTTTAGTTGAAGCTGTTGTGCCCCATCTCTTCTGAACAAGCTTCATAAATTCACAGATAACTGTTATGGTTAACCCTGTGCAGGTACAACATCAAAGCCAGAATAGCCACAGAATATCCTGGGGCTGTGGATCCTGCCTCCCTCCCTTATGGAGTGTAGTGTCCCTTGGGATAGAAAGAGATACATCTATGGTGTTGGAATAATTTTGGCAGTATGCCTTTTCATGATCTATTTGTATTGCCTCTTGAATTTGTTCTTATCTAGTTTTAAACTTTCTGATTGTTTCAACACTGTAACAGATATTCCAGCTGCAACTGAAATGCAGACTCATAAACATTAGAGACAGTCCCAAGTCACACAGTCCAGCTCCCTGACAGTGCAGAATTACTCCATTTCTAGTGTGTTTCTAGTTTAATTTTAAATGTCTCAAGTTATGGGACTTTTTAAAAGATCTATTTAGATCATAAACTCTTTGGGACTGACACACAGCACAGAAAGTATCGCCCTGGAGGTCTGAGTGTGAGCTCCAGCCCAAACTGCAACTTCAAAGCACCGTCTATGTGGCTACTTTTCAAGTGCTAGTGTCAGCCCTGCTGTCCTGAAGCTGTCAACCCTGGGCTGGGAGGCTTGCTCTCCTGTGCCTCCCAAAGGTGCTCTCTCCTGTGCCTCCATCCTGCCTCCTGCCCCCCATACTGCGCACTAGTGAGGCTCCCCTTTGGCATGCATTCCTTCTTTCCTCTTTGTGGTCTGTGTTATTCCTCCCAGAAGACCTCTTTCCTGTTCAGTCTGCTAGTTTATGCACCTCTTGTATGAAAAGTCACATAATCTCTTGCTGCAAGAACCTTCTCCTCTGCAGCTCCTGTCAAGAAGAATAGCTTTTCTGGAGCTATTCTCACCTAATTGACTCTGCAGTTCATTTACCTTCTCACTTCATTGATTTTCTATTTTATTTTGAATACCTTCAGAGTATCTCATCTGAAAACATCTCTTCTCCCTTGTATGTCTTAATTTCTTTCTCCCATATCTGCTAATTTTAATTTTAATTTTGTGCCCACAGTATTTAACTGGTTTTGAGATCATTTGGATGAAAGGCACTATACAAAGTAAAGTTGTTTGAACTTATGTTACTTAAGCAGTGCCATAGGAATTTACAGAAATCGTGATGTTAGTTGCTAGTAAATGTAATATTCACCACTTTTGTTTGTCTGGGTTTTTTTCCCTGATAATCTATCTCTATTTACAATTGATTGTAAAAGAGAGGGGTAAAGTTTAACAGTTAACAGTTAAAGCAAGAGAATCAGGGTCATGAATTCAGAGTTCTAATCATGCTACTCACATTGACTCCTTCTGTGGTTTTGGACAAATCTTTTAGGCCCCAAAACTGCAAACATTTACATACACATTTATGCACATCTGAGTAGTTCCATTGACTTCAAGGGGAATATTCATGTCCATAAGGTCAAACATATGCAATAATGCTGACAGGCTTGAAGCCTACATGTCACCTTCCCCATCTGGTGGGGAGCAGTTTGAGGATCCATTAATATTGTAAAGTGCTATGGAGATAAAAGAAAATTGCTATTTAAGTGCAAAGTACAATTAACTTTGTTACCTGCACTTTCAGTTGTTCACTCTTGACCAAACCTGGAGGTCTTTATTGAATAAAATCTGAGTAAAACATGAGTAAGGACCTCAGAACCTTATATACAGTATACCTTATATACCTTATATTCCTTGTTAACTGAACACAGTGGTCCACCACATGAATAGAATCTTTGCTTCTATTACTGCCCAACCAAGTGAAATTCCTCATTTTCTTAAATAATCGACATTAACATTACACCTGTAACTGCCCTTGCCATTACTCTCATGTGCTCCTTGGTACAATGGGGACCTTTAAAATGTGAAGGTTACAGACCATAAGTTAAATACTGTTTGAGGACTTCTTGACTTCATGTACACTTAAAGGTTTGGACCATATAAATGCATACAGAGATGCTTTGAAATAAGCCAGATCTGCTTACTATTCCAACTTAATTGCAGAACGGGCAGACTGCCCTGCTCTCTTGTAACTTTTTATTGCAGGGAAGCTGTCTAATCTGGCTCTTCCTCCATCATCAGAACTTTATGAACTGTTCACGTTCTGCATTGAGAACAAAATTAAGATCACCGAGAGTCAGCTGCCCTCCAATGACACTGCCAACACTAACAGTTCTGTAATCCCAAATACTGAACTTGTCACAATTCTCAAACCACAAGTACTTTCAGCATTTTATGCTCTAACACCCCAGGGCTCTATTATGCTTTGCCAAATCTCTGGTGTAAATAGTTATGGTTTTTCTTCACTCGCTAATCCCTCTGGGGTTCTTGGTTGTTAATCTCAATTTGATGGCGGGGAGTTTAATAATGTCATAAAACAACTATTATCAATCCAGTTTTAAAGAAAAAATCTTACTAATAGAAGTCCCAATGAGTTGCCATCCAATAGTCAGACTTCACTTTTTCTCAGTGATAATAACACATTGCAACTGTGGCAATATCTTTTAAATCAAAATGTCTTGGCTTCTTTGCCATCTGGATTTTGTCCTCTGTACTTTGAAACACCCCTCTTAAGAGTTTATTTTGATCTTCAGACACTGGTTGATGAATTTTTTGCTGCTGCTGCTTGACCTTTCTACTTCCTTTGACGTTATTTTGATCATAATATTGGGTCTCTTGGAAACCAAGATTGATTTAATTTTCTTTTTGTTGAGTCTAGTATACATATATTATCTCTCTCACAGAAAGAGAGAGAGAGAGAATCTGCACACAATGTAGGATAGAGTGGACAACATTATAAGGAACAATTACAAAAATCAGCTATTACAGGAGTCTGTGTAATATCAATTGTCTGAAGATTAATAATCCTCTCTTACAGGAAAATACATAGGTTAATTCACCATGCTACAAATAAAACTAATCATAATAGTAATTAATATCTAGCACATGAGATTTTTCATCCATGGATATCAAAGCATTTTACAAAGATGGTTAAGTACCACTTTCTCCATGTTATAAATGGGGAAACTGAGTCACAGAGAACGTGCCCAAGGCCACTCATTGAGTCAGTGGCAGAACTGGAACACAATCCAAATTCCTGACTCTCAGTTTCATGCCCTGTCCACTGAATCACCCTTCCTCAACAGTCTCATATTTACTTAGTGGCATGTTTTTTCTCTGAGCTGTCGATATACAATATAATTCTTTTTAGTAGGATCATTTGTGTCTACCTCAATCCAAGTCTTACATGTTCTTCAAAGTTCTATTGTAGGCCACATTCTTTGAAGTGTGTTTGTTACTGGCTTGTATTTGCCTCATGATGTACTCTGATACTACGCAGTTTGCTGTTTCTGCTTTGGTATGCAAGTAACAAATCTGTCCTCTTCCCAGGCTGTTTCTATTAGCATTGTTTTTTTCACTCAGCTCTCCTCACAGAGACATAGAAAGCTAAATTGTTAGTCCTTGGTTCCAGAGACAAAGTGCAGCTAATTTCCTATTTGCATTCTTCATAGATTATTTTAGGCTGACCTAGGTATTCCTGTCCCATTAAGTGCCATTTTTTAACATTTATTATGCTGTAGACTTCACATAGGTAATATTTTTAGATTTATTTTTGGTTACATTAGGACTTAGTTAGAGCTGTGCTTTTTTGAAAGGACTGCCAAAATACTGATTCATTCCTCTTTGAAGATTAGATTATTTTAAATGTGAACCCCTCTTAATGTCAACATCAGTTTGCCAGAATATTCTGAAATTATCCGGAATATTCCAATAAGTGATCTGACTTTTATCAAGCTGAAAATGAAATCACCAAAGTGGAGACATTTCCTTCCAATTTTTTAAAGTTAAAAAAAATGAAGTCATAATTCCAGTCTGCTTGCGCCATTGTTTTACATGCAACCCATGATTCTAGGCTGAATACATAAAATAATATTAGTGTAGGTAACTGAGAAGATACTTATGCTGAGTGCAATAATTAACATTGTGTGTTATTTGGAGAAATAAATACAGATTTTTCAATTGACATTAAATGGGAAAATGCTTAAAATGTGATTTTTTTTAAAATGATTGTAAAAATAGCATAATGAGGGTTCCATGTTCCCTTCCATTCTCTCGATGTTCTATATTAAATTTGCACTTTTTGAAAATAAAGTGATGGTTTTGATTTAGTGCCAGTTCTTCAAACCCAACCTGCAGTCTGAAAGTCAAGCAGTGTTTTTTCTGATTGCACATTATCACATGTAATAAAGATTCAGTAATTGAAAGTAGCTAACAGATCTCTTATGATACACAAACCAGAAGAGAATCCAGTTAATTCTTTCACAGCTGTGTTGACTCTGCTCACCAAAGAGGAGTTGAATTGTAAAAATGTAGTTTAGTCACAAAAAAACAAAAGAAGGAAAAGCCGCCCTGACTCAGTACACACAGGGAGCAAATCTGTTAGATGCCACCATTTTTATATGGTTATTTTTCCAACCATACTTTAATAACTCTTGATATTAATCAGATACAATTGTACTGATATAGTGCAAAATGGTTTAGAAACATTTTCAATGTAGTGTGAAGTTTTCCAGTAAGTGGTTGATACTAAGTAAGCTTGAGTGTAATAATACTGAGCATCTTTATTTCCTCCATTAAAGCACATGCTTTCTAGGACTGCTAGATCTGACCACATTTTCCCAGTTCTCAGACATATTAATTATTCTTCTATTAAGCAGAAATAGATTCCAAAGTTCCTATAAACATACTCAAGAACCTAAGTATAGTGCCATATTATATTACATGCATAAACTGTTGCTCTCAACATGCTTATAATTTAGTTTTTGTGGTACAATGACCAAATCATACTCAGCACTCGGCAGAATAAGGCCCAGTGTTCAGATCACATTAGCCCAGGTCTGTTATAGGTATGGATCTGTAAGTGTATACTGAAGTGAATGGGAAAATACTGTTTCCCAGGTTGAGAATCCAGTTCAAACAGGATTCAGTGTAAAAGACACTGTCTCAGGGATATGCCATTCTCCTTTCCTGGAAAACTATTTCTTATGTAGAACATTAAAGAAAACAAATGTTGAAATAATCGGTGGGACGATTCATACACTTAGAGTTAAGCATGTTCTCAAGTGCTGGATAAGGGGTTACTTACATATCAAAGGGTGTGTCTATGCTTAAGTCGCTGCCTCCGAAGGCTACTGCAGCTGCTACACTGTAGTATTTCAATGGAGACACTATCTACACCAACGCTGACAGGATGGGTTCTCCCATTGGTGTAGGTAATCCACTTCCCAAGGATGGTAGCTAGGTTGAGAGAAGAATTCTTCCATCAAGCTAGCAGTGTCTACACTGTGGATTTTTCACATCCCGAGAGACATAGCTATGCCAATGTAAGTTCCCAATGTAGATCAGCCCTAAGGAACAAGCTAAATTCTCCCATGGTGCCTAGAAGCATATCAGATTGCTGTGGATTCAGAATATGATTATTACTCCACTTTTGTACGAGTAGACAAAGACAAAGATATAAAGAAGTAATGGTGATTCTGTCATTTCTTTAGGTCACTGTTAGCTAAGGACTCTTCTATTAAATGGCTGTTCTAAAGAACTACCATCGTCTTTAGCCATGACGAAAATCTATATTAAAATGATTTAACAGGTTTTGCTCTTACCGTTTTATTCTGTCTAGTACACATTAGCCAAGTGTGGAACTCTCCAGTGCATCCTAGTAATGATAACAACAGGAAGAAAAGCTTCATTTAAAAAATAAAGGCGCCTGTTACTCTAAATACTTGACTGTTGGCTACCTTTTGCTCTCAGTTACACACTTGCAACCCGACTGAAATCAATGGGGTTGTATTGTGTGTTAAGGACAGCAGAATTTGGCCTGTTACTCCTAAACGAAATTTGCATAGATCTTGCTTATCAAATACTTATTGTACAGAAAAAAAGAAAATGTTAGCATTGAAATGGAGCTTCCCGATGTGTGCTTATAATCAGAATCCTTTGTGTGGGTGTGCATAGGAGGGTGGGGCTTGGAAATTGTTTGCTTACATTGTAAATGTAACTTTTTGAAAAAATATTTTCTCCCATTTATCTCGTTTATTATCTCTCCTTTTAATATTTAATGTTGCAAATGTATTATCTAACTCTGTAAAGCATTTATGGTAGGATATTGTTTGCATAAAAGGTAGTAAGTCAAGTAAGTTCTACTGTTTTAATCCATTCTTGATCCTACTCTCTGAAGAAAACTTCCGGGCTCAGCTGCTAACTACACTGCTGCTTCTGTGAATGCTGGTCCCATTTTCTATATGGTTCCCCATACTGGAGAAAATAATGGGAAGTTCTGTGGAATGCAAGATCTCCCAGAAGATGCTCAAAACAACAGTGGTAATAGTAGAAAGGAGACATTTTGAAAGATAATTGTCAAGATTACTCAAGGAAAGGGAAGGTTAATTGGGTAGGAGAAAAGAATCCCCTCATCAAGAGGTAACTGGGATCATAGAATCATAGAATAGAATATCAGGGTTGGAAGGAACCTCAGGGACATCTAGTCCAACCCCCTGCTCAAAGCAGGACCAATCTCCAACCAAATCATCCCAGCCAGGGCTTTGTCAAGCCTGACCTTAAAAACCTCTAAGGAAGGAGATTCCACCACCTCCCTAAGTAACCCATTCCAGTGCTTCACCACCCTCCTAGTGAAAATGTTTTTTCCTAATATCTAACCTAAACCTCCCCCACTGCAACTTAAGACCGTTACTCCTTGTTCTGTCATATGGTACCACTGGGAACAGTCTAGATCCATCCTCTTTGGAACCCCCTTTCAGGTAGTTGAAAGCAGCTATCAAATCCCCCTCCCCCCATTGTTCTCTTCTACCGATTAAACAGTCCCTCAGCCTCCCCTCATAAATCATGTGCTCCAGCCCCCTAATTATTTTTGTTGTCCTCCGCTGGACTCTTTCCAGTTTTTCCACATCCTTCTTGTAGTGTGGGACCCAAATCTGGACACAGTACTCCAGATGAGGCCTCACCAATGCCAAATAGAGGGGAATGGTCGCGTCCCTCAATCTGCTGGAAATGCCCTACTTATACAGCCCAAAATGCTGTTAGCCTTCTTGGCAACAAAGGCACACTATTGACTCATATGTCCACTGTAACCCTAGGTCCTTTTCTGCAGGATCTGATGGGAAGGACAGCAGGGGTGGAATGAAGGGGAAAATGTAATTTGAAGTGGATTCAGTTTCTTACTGGAATCAATGTGAACTTTAAACATATTACAGGTTTAATTCAGAAATCTGGGAACAGTCAAGGTTTAGGTTAGTTCAGATTATTATTTTTATGAACCAGTTCACCATCTCTACAGAATTGTACTTGAACCATGAGTTTAATGGGAACCTTTTAGCCAAGGTTTGCATAGTGCAGTGTAAATCTTTGTTCTTGCTTGCACGTTTTTAATGTTTCCTAAGCAGTTTATTTTGAATAAATATGTTATTTCAGAGCTCTGAGCACATTTTAGATCATCTGTGCAACCCAGGAGCATAACTGAGGTTTAGTAAATTGCTCTAAGGATATGAGATTTATTAGACCAAATCAGACTTTGTAACTGACATGGCTGACACATTTTAAAATTCCAATCTTATAGAAAAAAATATGGCTTTACTATCAAAAAACAATGTAATAACTTCTAGAGATAGACTGTAATGAATCCATTTCAGATTTATTTATCCACTGACCTACTCACATTTAAGAATTCAGATTTGCAAACCTCAATTAAAAAGAAACACAAATAATGAATATTGAATAGTTAAGTTAACCTTTTTAATATAAAAAAGCATTATTATGTTTGAGATCATCCAAATTTGAAAAAACCCTACTTATCTGCATGCATTGATCACCATTACATTGCAAGTAATTAACATATCTTTCATGTTTGTGGTATTCCCTATAAATATAAGAAATAGCATGATAATGCGGTCTTTTTGAAAAGGCAAAACTGTTCAAACTTTAATGGAATCAACAGTTTTTACAAGCAAATAAAAGAATGGACATATATTTTAGAGTTAATTAAATTATAGCATAGTAGCAATAGCCACATTTTAAAATAGTAACCAAACATGCTGTCTTTGATAAGATTTCTCTTCTTACATACGTTTAATGTCCAAATGTCTTTCCTGTTGGGTTTGGGGGAAAGTAGCCCAGTGAGTGATTCCCTTTTATTCACATCTCTTTTTTTAGTTGGACAGATTGCAGTATACATCTTAACCTGCAAATTTGCCAGTGTGTAACACAACAAATCAAAATGTATATCAAATGACCAAAATATGGAACACCTGTGTTTTGTCATGTTACCACAGAAATGACAGATTATAGTGGTTTTTAACTGTGAAACCTTTTTTGAGGGTGTTTTTCTCAAATTTTGAATTAAACCAATTTAAAACGAAAACTGGAAAAACATATTTTATATTATGCAACCACACAGACCCCCGCCATCCACCAGAGTGGTCATCAGGTTTGAATCCTGGATCTGCAGAACTCCAGCATAGGTTTCCCACCACTTAAATTAAAAAATTAACTGTTATCCTCTTTATGGACCAGCCACTGGAGGGAGGCATGACACATATTTCGCCAGTGGGTTACATAGCTATTTACTAGGCAGTAGTAAAGTGTAAGGGAACGGAAACTCTGTTTTCTATTCCTGGCTCTGGGAGGGAACTGTGGTCTAATGGTTACAGCAATAGCCAAGCACACAAATTTGGTACACATTCACTCTGAAAGATAGTGTGGCTAAATGGAAGAGGTTTTAATTTGCTATATTAAAGACCTGGATTATATTCCTAGCTCTTGTGCAGCCACTCAACTAATTTATTTGTAAAATAGGGAACATATATATGACTTATTTCTAGGATCAGATGGGAGGATTTGCTAAGTAATAAAGGCTATAAAGTGCATAAAAATATGAACAGCAGAGTTGAGACTTGAATTCATGGTCTCCTAGCTCCCAGTTCAGTGCATGTTCCCTAGGTAGAGTGTTTGCAATGGGAAGCTCTCTCTCTTTTTCTTTTACCAACCCATCTGTCCCTCTTCCATTCCCCCATGGGACATCATTTACTTTGGCAGTTCAGTAGAACAACTAGCCCCTTTCAGCCAAAATGCAGAATAGTCAACAAAATATTGGTACGCTGAGTGCTCTGGGTTGCGGATTAGTTCTTTTTTATATGTCTGCTCAGGTGGGTGAAGGGTAACTGCCTGTGACAAGGTACAGAGGACCTATTTGTTTTCTCCAAACAAGGAAGTTAGCTCACTGTGCAGATTTTGCAAAGCTACACAGAGTGAAGTAATAGGACCAGTCTGGTTGTCAGAAGGGAAACAAGAAACTAAAAAACAGTCCCTTGGTAGTTAGAAGGAGAGAAGGCAGAACTCCACAGCCAGTTGTTGCAGACTGGGTTCTAGCCCATGCTGGGTAACGTTCTGTTTGCTAGTAGGTTATGTAAACTGTTTTGGTTCTCTTGTTGTAAACAGTTCACTCAGAAGACATCAGGAATAAAACCCAGAGGAGGAAAGTTGCTGAAAAACTTCACTGAAGAGCCAACTGATCCATTCCACCTGCTCACACTACCCATACATACTTTGAGCAACAGCATCCCTGAGCCTGACTTGGTACTACAGCTTTCCTCTCTCTGTCTCTCTCCAGATTTAGCATATCTGGGCCTGGTGTGGAAACAGGTGCCTTTTGTATTATTAGTGTCAGGGCCAGTGATGCACTGGGAATTTTGCCTGAATAAAAACAAACAAACAAACAAAAAAATCCCTTGGCTGGTTTTAGGCCTGACTTCCCTGGTTGCAAGTATGTATTTTAGCACTTGCATGTCCAACTACTGTATCTGATTTTCACCCTGAGAGTTGAAGTGTAGGTACTATATGTTGCGGACCATGGAGTTGCACTGCTTGCACTGGGTCTAATTTTTCTCCCATTACCCAGTGATTCTGGTTTATTTTTAGGAAATATTTGGCTATGTAAGAAATTATAGCAAATGTTTGATTAAAATAAAATGAGAGAAAATATTACTTTCCTTGACAAAGTTGCAAGAACCCAACACGTGCAAAATAATTACCAAAAATACTATAGGGAAGTAGCAAAAGTTCTGTTTTAATTTTCAGGCTTTAGTTTGCTCATTAATATACTGCTGTAGGATTGTTTATCTCCATGATGTCCTATTTCATTCCTTCTGTGGTATGCTTCGTGGGTGTGTATTTGATTATTTTGGCCTAAGATGAACACTTCTAATAGGCAACATGAGGAGGAGAGGGCACAGTGCCCAGAGAGGCAGCAAACCCTGTCACTCAGTCTTGAAGAACAGGAGGGGAGGGGAGTCTGAGGCCTTGGCTACACTTGCAGATGTACAGCGCTGTGAGTTAAACCTGACTTCGTGCAGCTGAGTAGTGAGAGCACTGCAGTCTGTCCACACTGACAGCTGCCCAGCGCACTATCATGGCCACATTTGCGGCAACTGCAGCGCTACTGGGAGCGGTGCATTATGGGCAGCTATCCCACAGAGCACCTTTTCCCATTCTGGCGCCATGGGTTGTGGGAAGGGGGCGTGGGTGTGGGGGATTCTGGGTCCTGTTCCAATGCCCCGTGATGCATCGCTTCGCATCCCAGAAATCCCTTTGTTTCCGTCCACCTTTGGCGCCATCTTTCAATGGTTTCTGTGCAACGCGATCTGTCTGCGGGAAATGGAGTCCGAACTGCTGAGGCGTATGCTGACGAGTCTCGCCAGCACGTCACGTTTGGCTATCGAACTATTCCTTAAGATCCAAAGTGACCGTGAGGGTGAGAGTGAGGATTCCGACGATGCTATCGAGATGCGTAACGCGTACGACACGAAATTGCTTGTGGCATTCACGGACATGCTTAGCACCGTGGAACGCCGCTTTTGGGTTTGGGAAACAAGCACTGAGTGGTGGGATCACATCATCATGGAAGTCTGGGATGACGAGCAGTGGCTGCAGAACTTTCGGATGAGAAAAGCCATTTTCATGGGACTGTGTGAGGAGCTTGCCCCCACCCTGCGGCGCAAGGACACGAGATTGAGAGCTGCCCTGCCAGTGGAGAAGCGGGTGGCTATTGCAATCTGGAAGCTGGCAACTCCAGACAGCTACCGGTCAGTCACAAACCAGTTTGGAGTGGGAAAGTCGACCGTTGGAATCGTGTTGATGCAAGTTTGCAAGGATGCATTAATCGCATCCTACTCAGAAGAACCGTGACTCTGGGTAACGTGCAGGAAATAGTGGATGGCTTTGCACAAATGGGGTTCCCTAACTGTGGAGGGGCGATAGATGGGACGCACATTCCTATTCTGGCACCACCCCACCTAGGGTCCGAGTACGTTAATCGGAAGGGGTATTTCTCTATGGTTCTCCAGGCACTTGTGGATCACCGTGGGCATTTCATTGACATTAACACAGGCTGGCCTGGAAAGGTGCATGTTGCACGCATCTTTCAGAACACTTGGCTGTTCAGGAAGATGCAGGCCGGGACTTTTTTCCCAGAGCGGAAGATCACGGTAGGGAAGTTGAAATGCCCATTGTGATCCTTGGAGATCCCGCTTACCCGTTAATGCTGTGGCTCATGAAACCCTACACAGGGAGCCTTGACAGCAGCAAGGAACGGTTCAACTACAGGCTGAGCCGGTGCCAAATGACCGTGGAGTGTGCCTTTGGCCGTTTAAAGGCCCGCTGGTGATCTCTGTATGGGAAGCTGGACTTGGCCGAAAGCAGCATCCCCGCAGTTATATCCGCGTGCTGTGCCCTCCATAATATTTGTGAAGGGAGGGGTGAAAGCTTCACTCAGGCATGGACCTCCGGGTTCAACACCTGGAGGCTGAATTTGCACAGCCAGAGAGCAGGGCTATTACAGGGGCCCAGCGCGGGGCTGCAAGGATTAAGGATGCCTTGAGGGAGCAATTTGAGGCTGAAAACCAGCAGTGATATCTGGTGCCCTGCACGGGAGTGAAGTGCAGTAGTTCCAATCTTTAGGAATCAGTGTCTGCTTAGCAGACAAGCAGACTTGCAGTACCTGTTTATTTCCTGGGCTAAGGAGTCTTTTACTTTATGCAATAATAAAGAATGTTTTCAAAGCCAAAGAATCCATTTATTGAAAAGAAAAAAAATTATTTATTGAAAAGGAAAAAAGGGAGTGGAGTGGGGAACAGTGCAATCACAAATTCGTGTATGTCCTGTCTGGTGTGCTGTGCAGTGAGTGCTGCACTTCAGGGCAGCTATACTGCATGGTGATGGGGGTTGAGTGCAGAGGGTAAGGGTCGTGATCTTCAGGGTTGGGTGGTGAAGATACTGGTGTTGGAGGCAGCGGGTGGCGTAAAGAACATGGAAGTTGGGGAAAGTGGGTTGGAGGTGACAGTGGGGCACAATGGAAAGAGTTTTGGGACAAGGGCTGTAGGGGGGGTGGCATTTGCGTTTTCGGTACTGCTCCTCTTTCTGCATGGCTACCAGCTCCTGGATAGCATCTGCTTGGTGCTCCAGGATGCTGATGAGCCTATCAGTGCTTTGCTGCCGGTGCACGGTGCTTTGCTGCCGGTGCGCTGCGTTTTCCTGGCGGATCCTGCTTTCTCTCTCCCTCCAGTCCTGTGCCTTCTCATTCTCTTTAATAGATTGCCGCATCACTTCTTGCAGCATATCTTCTTTGCTTTTTCGCGGTCTCTTCCTGAGTCTTTGCAGTCTCTGAGCAGGCGATAAGAGGGACGGCTGAGGTCTCAAGGTTGATGCAGCTGTATAGGCAAAACGTAACATTTAACAGAGGCAGCATTGTTTATACCAGACAGAGTAATGATCCCCCCCGCACTTAAGGAGTAGAAAACACACAGGGTCTACACAATAGCATAATTTTCCCATCTGAAACAGAGCACACATATCCCATGGGTGCCTCAAAATGGTGAGTAATGGGGACTGATTGTTTCAGGGCTGCACTGTCCTCTGGGTTTCTGTGCCTTGGGGAGAGCCAACAGCTTCAGGGGGCACCTACACTGAACACTGTCCCAACATTTTCCACAGGAGTTCGTCCTGGACGATATCTCGCTGCTGAGGGTGACCTGGGAAGCAAGGGAGAGTCTTCTACTGCAATGCGGCTTCCGCCCTGGCCCATATGCAGCTTGCCTGTGTGCAGCAATGGTCCCCCCGCCCCTCGCGGCACAGTGGCGCGGACACGTTAGCCTGGCTGGGACAAGGACCACGGTGGCTCTCCCTATAAACCTGCGCAAGCGCATTGCACACATTCTGCATGAGACATTTGAAGAGATTACTGAGGCTGATTACCACGATGTGATAAACCACATCAATGCACTATTCCACATCTAGGCATGCATGCTTAACCCTCCTCTCCCAAAGAGCCCACACCGAAAAAATTCCTTCCCGAAAAAAAACAACCACTTACCGGGAACCTGCTCTTCTGTTTGTCCTCCACCAAGTACCGGCTGCTGCGACTGGTTACCATCCTCCTGGCTCGAGAAGAGCTCCTGGCTGCATGGCTCCAGGGATTCCGGGGTGTCTCCATCCGGCCCACCACCATCACTCCCGTTTTCCTCTTCCTCCTCCCTCCCCCCCCCACCGGCTCTGAAGTGTCCATGGTGATGCTCAGAGTGGAGGTGGGGTTAACCCCAAGTATCGCATCCAGCTCCTTGTAGAATCTGCAGGTCGCAGGGGGAGCACCCGAGCGGCCGTTTGCGTTGCAGGCTTTGCGGTAGGCACTCCGCAGCTCCTTGACTTTAATCCTGCACTGCAGGGCGTCCCGGTCATGGCCCCTTTCCATCATGTCCTTTGATACCTTCCCGAAGGTATCGTAATTCCTACGGCTGGAGCGCAGCTGGGACTGGACAGCTTCCTCCCCCCAAACACTGATGAGGTCCAGCAACTCGCCATTTCTCCATGCTGGGGCTCGCTTGGCGCGTGGAGGCATGGTAACCTGGAAAGATTTGCTGATAGCACTCCACGCCACGCCAGGCTGAGCAAACAGGAAGGGGATTTTTAAAATTCCTGGGGAATGTAAAGGGTCGGTCACATGGTTGGTTACCTGAGGCCAGGGCAGTAGAGTTTGAACTGATGACCAGAGTGGCTAGAACAGGCATTGTGGGATACTGTCGAATAATTCTGGAGGCCATTCTCAGTGCATTGGGTGGCCACACTGGCGCCGCAGCACTGCAGCGGCAGCGCTGCACTCGCTATTCCTCTCGGAGAGGTGGAGTACATGCAACCAAGGAGATACAGCACTGCAAATGCCTTGCCAGTGTGGACGGGGAGTAAGTTACAGCGCTGGGGGCGGCTTTACAGCGCTGCAACTCGCAAGTGTAGCCAAGGCCTCAGTTTGAGGTAGAACTCATGGACTGAGGTAGGGGGGAGAACAAAGTAGAAAGAGGGAGGAATGTGGGTGTTGGAGTCCAGCCAGCAGGAAGGAGCACAGAGAGATATGTTTGGTTACAACAGAGGTATATACTTTATTAATAATTCACTTGAAGTGAGACAGGTAATCAGCACTACTTCCAGATGTAGTGAGACCTATAGGATTAATTCTTAATTTTATTTACAGCACTTCCACTATGAAATGAGTATCTTTTTGCCAGGCAGCGTTTCCCAATGGTAGTCTGGAAATACTTTCCCCTGCTCCCCCAAACAAATGTAGGCCCTGATCCTGCAAACATTTCTGGACATGCTTAACTTTATACAGGTTAATAGTTCCATTAACTTCAGTGGAACTATATGATGTATATAAAGCTCTCTCTCTCTCTGTGTAAGAACCTACAGGATTTGGCCCACAGAGAAGATAAATGTATGCTGGCCCTTTTGAGCTCTATGACCCTTTTACATATTTCAGTGTGATACAGCTAAATAAATTACTAAGAAATATGTTGACTTTTACATAGTTTCTTTCTGACTTAAATGGCAGACTTTAAACTTTCACAGAGTTTTCATTAAAATGATATAAAACAACAGATTTTCTTAGCTCCATTATAGTTAGTTTTCAAAGTACTGTGCAGTATGGTCCAAATGCTGTAATCCAATGCACAGCCTGACTGCCAAGCTATGTGCCTAGCTGGGAACCCAGGGAGCCTGAATCTTCCCCCAGGCTGCAGAGTGACTGTAGGAACATTTTGAAGCTTCTGTTGAAGCTGAAGGCAGAATAGGGTGACCAGATGTCCCAATTTTATAGGGACAGTCCCGATTTTGGGGTCTTTTTCTTATATAGGCTCCTATTACCCCCCACCTCCTATCCAGATTTTTCACACTTGCTCTCTGGTCACCCTAAGGCAGAAGAACTGTTGTGTTCACAAAGTTCATTTGTGCTCAAGTCTAAAATGACTTTTTATTTTGACTTAGGAAACCAAGAAGCAACAAAAGGGAAGTCTCTGCATGAAATCAGAAAGTGCGTATCCTCTGTTTCAGGGTGCAGGAATTCTGAAAACAAAACTGCTGCTGAACACTACAAAAATGGAGAGACCTGTGAAATGTAGACGGTGCAGTATGTAGGGGGAAAAAGGGATAAGTTACATAATTACATACACCATCAAAACTATTGATTTCAGTGGGAGTTATACATGCATAAGGGCTGCAAGATGGGACTTTTAAAATAGGAAATTATTACAGAGCTTGCCATGAAGGGTGAACTGCCCCCCTGGAAATCAGTAACTTCCTGTGTGGACACTTATTTTGGAATGTGGCTTATTTGGTATAAGTCATATATGGGTAATATCAGTAAATTTCCAGGTGTAGACAATCCCATATATCCAGAGCAGGTAATGAGTTACTTGTCTGAGTAGGTGAGCAGAACCAACTTAGCCTCTTCCCACAGAATCCAAACCTGTTAGTGGTGTGGGATGTTTCAAATATACACTACCAGCCTATTAAAACACCGTATAAACACAAGGAAGATAGGATTCCTGGCCTGAAGAGCAAGAAAAACTTCAGTCTCCAGGGTTGTCAATCTGTTTCCTTTCACCAGCTTAAATTTTTAATGATTTTTTTAAATATTCATACTATAGACCCAGTAACAAGCTGGTGAGTAAGCAAGTGTGTGATGTTATTGTAAAAAGCAGTTGTAAAGTGAGAAATATGGAGTGTGAGATTTTTGTAAAATAACATCCACACATGATTATGACTTCAAGCTAAAACAGAAAAAGACCCTTTTTATTACTGTCTCCATTACTGTTGGTCCTGTACAGAAACCATGGTATTCTCCTGACAGCATCAAACATTGACCTTATCATTTTAATATCACATACAAACAATCATTTTCATAGATGCCTCACTTATGAAAACATTTTTTAGCTAAAATATAGGGAAAACCTTCTCATCTGTTTCTATTGCTATTTGAAGTACCCTCACACAGTGGATTAAATTTTCAGAAGTGACTAGCAATTTTGGGAACCTCTGTTTCTGGAAATTGAGTCACTTTAAAAGGACCTTTTTTACAAGGACAGTGTTGGTGCTCAGCACTTTCTGAAAATCAAGTGCCTTAAAGGAATTTAAAATGGCACACCCAAAAATCTAGGTGCCCCAAATCTGTAATCACTCTTGAAAATTTGGGTCAGTAAATAAACTAATTTTATTAAGTGTTTCATATGAATATAGTGTGAAATATGGAACACACTTTGTGTGAATAATACCTATAACTTTTTCATTGGTTTTCTTGTTTCTTAAGTTTCCAGTGTGTTTATGGAACAATATTAGAACCTGCCTTTGGCAAAAAAATAAATAAAAAAACCCTCTATCTGTAAATTCCCAAGGTTCTTTCTTTCCCAAGTGTCTTTCTTATATTTCAAAGGATAATTTGTTCTGTCTTCCCAGTTCAGAGCTCATATGAGGATTATGAACTGAAAGAGGGGTCAAATTAGCCTTAATTTGGATTGGTTAACTGCTAACTCTTCTGGTCTGATGTTTTTGTCTTTTTACAGCTGAACACTTTGCTTTCTAGTTTGACTATTGGTACTCATGATAGGCATTTACTAAGAGTAGATTTTGTTTTGGTGATGGATGCAAATATTTTAATCTTTGTCTTATGAGGACTGGTTGTCTCAGGGAATTGGTAATAGGCTACAGAACCTTTCACCTTTAAGGTCATTGGTTCACATCAGTATCAGGTCAATAGTGGTGAAAAGTCATTACTTGTCTGGCATCTGTTTGGTGGCTGTTGTCAAATTATTTCATAGTCTCAGTCCAGTTCCAAGGACAGGTGCTGTCTAGGCCACCAAAAAGAAAGGCTCACAATTGACATGTTTTGACAGTCTCGGAAGAGACCTGAGTAACCTAATGGGTGTGTGAATACAGAACTAAACTACCCTCCCATCCCTAGAGGTGACCCTTCCAGTATGGGGTTGACCAGAATGTCATTGTCTACCTGGAGTTGCTGTGGTGCTGGACAAGGATGGAGAGAATCTGGGTCCGTTGTTGATTAACCTGCTGGAAAACCACTGTTTACTTAGGCTAGAATGAGCGGGAGAGAGGCAACTTCACCAGCTGCCCCGACACCACACTGCAATCCTTAGCGCTCTGACAGTGCCTTGTCTTGCAGTCTGGGCCCTTGTCCCCTCCTGATCTCCTGGAGGCAGCTTGTGGCTTCTTCTGTTCTGCGGTGCCCACCTTGCCGGGGCTGAAGGGGAGAGAGAAAGGTCAAAGCTGGCAATGGTATGAAATTCGAAGTGATTGGATGTGAGGGAGGAGACAGCTTAGGCTGGTGATATGTGCTTGGAAACAAAAGCAAAGGGGACCCTAGGATCAGTGTTTCAATCTAGACCATCTGTTGGCTTTCACGAGAGCCTTGCTGCAAAGCATCCCAAAGCCTGAGGTGCGTGGGTCAGACAAACCCTTCCCTAGATCTGCCTTTCTTCTGTAGCTCCGAGGAGCTGGGGCTGGGAGCTGCCGGGCTGGTAGGTTTCATGGTCCGTGTTAGTCAGTGGGAAGTCTGGCCCGGCAGCGCACGGATCGGACAGAACCCCAGGGCCGCCTAGCCCCAGTGCTGCCCAGGGCGGGAAGGACGGGCGCCCTCTTGGGTTTCTGTCCCCCAGCAGCAGCTACATCTCACCAAAGCACACACCACACCGCGGGCAGACTTATGAGCTCCCCACGGCTCGTACAGCCCCCAGCTTCCCTCTGCCTTGAGCAGAGCATTAGTTCGGATCTCGCTTGATTCAGAGAGCAGCAGGGACGAAGGGCTATTTTATTATTATTATCTGGAATTGTTGCCGCCTCCTAGCTGCCTTTCTTTCCCCTGGACTTGTAACTTGCACCCTGCCTTGATTTTCTTCGTCCTTACTTCCCTGTTTTCTCTGCAGTATCCCTTGGGTCTGTAGGGTGCTGTACTGTATTGTAAAGAAATGACTACTCTGTTTGCTGCCAGGCACGGAAGGCAGCTGCGCCAAACCAAGTCTGTGTTTCAGGAGTGTTCAGCGCGAGGAGCCTCTGGGGCAAGCTATTGGCAGACACAGACAGGGCTGAATATGCCGCGCAGAGTTTGGGATTTAACAAGTGGGATTTCCTCCCCGTGCCCAGCACCAGGATCTCCTTTGCCAGGAGCCACCCCTTGTCGTGTGCCACGAGCATTAGTGGTTGTAATATAGCCCTTGGTATTTATGTTTTGCCATGTATGGTTTTTTTGTATTACAGCCAGTAACAATGGTGAGCCCTGGTTGGTCCCCGGAGATGGGACGGCAGTGAGTTTGGCTGGTGCCTGGGGCCGTTCTTATTTGCTCCCTTTACCGCTGCTTTCTTTGTGGGTCGCCTCCCCCCATGTAATAGTTCGGGGGGGGGGGGTGGCGGAACGGTTGGCGAACAGCCCATCCCCAAAGGCAGAACCTTAATTCTTGGTTTTGAAAGAAACCTTCGGAAGGGGAGAGTGCAGACAGCACAGCCCTTCCCCATCGCAGCACAGAGTGTGGCACGGAGCAGAAGGGTACTATCCAAAGCAAAGGTCCGAGGAGGCAAAGCGTAAGATCTGACCCTCCTAATGCTTGGGGTTTCGAGCCGGATGATTCAACTGATTCGCCTGCTCCGGGTCGGTTTGGGTTTGGATGCCCCATCTTTGGCTAGAATAGGCTGTAGGAACGGGTCCACTTATTGTTTAAAGTCTCTTTCCTCTAGCCCCTTCTCTTCTTCAAGGGAAACTAAATCTAAACGCTGCAATGCAAGGGGGAGTGTGAATGTCCGTGAATCCCATCTGAATAAATGTCTATATATTAATGAATTATTAACTCAGCCGCGAGTGACCTTAAAACTGGAATGAGGAGATGCCTAGGGCAAGAAGGAAAGCTGCTGAATCCTTTATCGGACTCCTGTCAGAGGCAACCGACCATTTGTCTTCCCCAGATCAGGAGAATTAATTAATATGAAAGGCAAACTTTTTTAATTGTGTTCCAAACAATATCAGATAGGGGCTCCCCCTATTCAATCCCTCCCTTTTAGGGGGTTTAGTTCCCCTCCCTCCGAAAACCCAGTCCCCAAAGAGAGAAAGAGGGGGAGAGAGAGAGACTGGCTAAGGATTTTTTTTTTAATTCCCAGGGAAAATGATGAATTTGGGTAGTTAATTTATCGATCCTGGTTCCTCTTCCTACTTGTTTTATTTTAGAGGTCATTAATCAATGAAGAAAAACACCACCGTGTTCCCCTTTGCATTTAATACACTTACCCTCATTTATTTCTTTTGAACAAATTCCTAGCAAATATTCACCAATCGATTCGTTAGCGATGGATTTTTATAAAGGTTTGATCGGTTTCTAAACGGTCAATGTGATTTGTTTCAGTGCTCGTCCTCTAAATAATGAAAAACCCAGCGAGAAGAGGAGGGGGCTAAAAACTCTTTTCTCCCACCGCCTCTATAAACACAGAAGTTACAGCAAGAAATAATAACAATAAACCTCTAGAGACAAGCGGCGGGGGAGGGGGCGATATAAAAACACACACACACGCGCACTCACAAACCTAGAAAGACAAACCAGAGGTTGGACTTGGCTAAGCAAAGCTGGTACTAAACTGTAAGACCAGGACTGACACTTAATTTCGTTTGTTTCTTCTCTTTCAGACCCCACATCTGTTATTTTAAATGCTCGGCTCGTGTCGCAGTGTTATCTGTTATGACTGAGAAACGCAAGAAGTGTGTGACCCTTCCAAAGCCAGCTCCTTTAACCCCATCCCTGGAGAGGCAGGGAGCAGCTATCACCCCGCTGTGACTTAGTACCACTGGGATCCCTCTGGTTATTTAGTTTAACAGCAATTGCCTGCCCAGTCTTCCAGAGTGAATCGAGTTAATTAGACCGACTGGATTATTTTCCATTTGGAAAAAAAAAATCCAATCGACAAGGCTCATTGGTCCCCTGGTCATTGCTGGACTCTGCATGAGTGACAGGGACAGCCGAGCAGTATTTCCCGGAGGAGCCCTTCCAATCCCAGACAGAGACAAGGAGCCCGATCCTGCCCCCTCCCCGCATTGATTTCAATGCAAGAAGGATTGGCCCCACAGTCTGGTATAGCTACAGCATCTGCCCTGCAATGCTGCCACTGAGCCCTGCTGCATTAGGCGTCCAACTTTCCAGGCTCTCCAGTCGGCCCTGAGGGGGTGGAGGGAAAGGACAACTTTTTTTAATCCTGTTTTATTTTGGATTTGATCTTTCTACCCTCATTTGTCAGAAATCTCGGGAGGAACCTGATACTCCTGTAGGAGATTCGAACACCTACTCGGTGCCCTTGCAAATCGCCTTCTGCCATCTTGATCACTCAAAGGGAGACTTTCCTCGTTACAAGTATGAGAGTGCCCTAGTTTTGCAATAGCAGATAAAAATCTACTAATATGAAACAACAGGCATCATTTCTGTAACAATCCAAGGCAAATGGAGATATTGACAATACACTTAAACCCATTAGCTGTGAGCATTTCCCTACTACTTCCTGTTTTTCGAGTGTGAAACGAATGTTTAAAGATTGCTGCCATTAAAACGCATTTAATATTTGTAAAGACATTTCGTAATAAAAACAATCATCATTCAAAGATGTGAATTTATAAAATACATGTAAAAAACAAATAAGAGGAAATAAAAAGTTTACCGGAAAAGAACTGATGAAGCATAATATATAGTATTAAAATGAGAACAAAGAAAACCTGTAGCCCTATGCATTTCTGCATATCTATCAACATTTTATACACACAATAATAAGAAAGTGATAAAAAAAGGTTCTCTCCCTCTCCACACTTTTCTCCTGTGAACTAAATACCAACATTTCAGAACTTTTAAAAGTAGATTAATAGAGGAAAAGGACTGAGAATTCATTATAACTGGCACAATAGAATTGATCAAAAACAGTGCAGTTTTTTATGGCTAGCTTAATATCCCATAAAATCAGTTCTTTCCCCCTAGTTGTGTTTGCCTTAACTTAGGTGTTATCAATCTATACAGCACATGACGAATGACCTTGTCAAAATGACGCCAGTCAAAACATTTTTTGTCCCAGCTCTGTTCAAATTTGTGTTAAAATGTCCTGCCTTAGACACAGACAAAATCTAAACAGCAGCTTTCCCAGGCTCTGCAAGAATGAGCGGGTGGGAAAGAAATAAGTAGAAAGTTGAAGAGAAATGTCTTCAATTAATTGTTTAAATACTGAGACACACTACATAGAGAGAGAGAGAGAGAGAGAGAGAGAGAGAGAATATGGTGTGTGTATAACGTCAAAATGAAATAGAACAATATGAATTATATCGTTACATTTGATAGGTATTTTGATCTGATCATTTTATATTAAATGTATATATTTGGATAAGTATATATTATATAGGACAAATGATATCCCTTTTCTATCATTTCATGCGATGTGAAAAAGAGCCCGAAGAAACTTGATCTTAAGTACTAAGTGATACATGAAATTTCTCAGTAATTACACGGAAAATAGCCAACCTTGTGGTCCTGAATTTCGAGCAAGGAAAAAAATTGTAGTTAAAGCGCAGACGTTTAGCAAAGGAGGCTACGTCTTGACTACCTAAACTTTGGTTTGTGTGGTGCACTAGAGTATGTATAGATTTTCTGGAGTATGAACGGGCTAACTCTCGAGTCCAGAGAGAACTAAGGCAGAAGTAGAGCAGATTGAAAACAGCGGGTAATTCTCCACCTATCCTGGGAACTCTTGAAATGGATCTTATTAAAGTACCCATGGAGAACAGAAGGTAAATTATACCGAGAAATGTAAAAAAAGGAGTGTATGCGACCAGATGTGCACCAGGAAAGCAGAGAAAGGGGAACAATTAATAAGGAAACGAACAAGGAAGCGAATCAAAATACACCGTAGCATCTGCACGATAAAAGCAAAATGTAAATCAAAGGTCAAATACATGAAGGCGATCAAATGAAAGTGTCATAGGAAACTGATCTACAAAAGAGTCCAACCTGAGCACACCGAACTACAAGGAAGAGTTTAAAGCTGTCTGCACTGAAAGGAACACCGCCTACTATACAGGTCCCTTCGAGCAGTCCCGCTTTGTCGTTCAAGATGCTGTCGTTTGACAAACCCATAGCAAACAAGTAAAACTTTACACTTCGTAGTCCTGCCTTAGCGACTAAGCAGGAAAGTCTGAACATCTCAGAAGTCCCACTTAGCCACCGTTCCCTATCTGTGGGCTAATGGAAACAGACCTGTTTTAAGTACCCTAAGTCCCCCAGTTTAGGGAATGGGGACATCTTTAAGAATGAAACCAGGAACAAAGTGCGTGAGGCTGCCAAAAAGGGGGCTCTGTGTTTAGACCCACGGTTAACCTCCCGCTCCTTCCCCTCTGTCTGTCTGTCTGTCTGTCTCTCTCTCTCCCTCCCTCCCTCCCTCCCTCTCACACACACCACACACTGTATTTTGTGCTGTCGTAAAGCCCACGTGTCCAGCGCAGAGTCTGCCAGAGAGGAGCCCGGACGCGCCTGAAATACTCAGCCACAGCAGAGGGAGCCCGGCTGCTCGGCTCTCACCAGGTTTATCCCTTCCAGCCGCTACCTGGAAGCTGGTGTTGTCGAGGGATAACAAAAAAGTCCCCTTCTTAAACCTCGTACGGCTTGTGATCTCCCAGGGCTGTACACACAGCACAGACACACACGTAAAGCCAATAGAAATACTCAGGTAAGGGGGAGCCATGCCATGCCAGGCTCTGGGTCGCGTACACCAGGGGAGCTGCTGAAGGCTGTTTCGATGTTTGTTTGGGGTTTCTTCCTCCTCCGAGGCCGCTATCTGCAATTGTGTCTGACTGTGCCGAGTTCGCTCAGGGATGCCGCTGAGCGATTGTTTTTCTCATACATACAGACCTCGAAATACAGAATCGTTTTTCCTCCCAGCCTTTCTATAAAGTGAACTTTGGGGTTGTTTGTGGGTGGTAAAAATGCACCGGGGTGGGGGAGATGGAGAAAGGTCCTTGCAGCAGGCAGGGGGGCACAGTTAGTCACGGAGCTTTGTGGAGGCATGGCGAGCTGGCTGGCTTGTCTTTCTGATTTTGGGGTGGCTCCCAGTGGCACCCCCTCTCTTTGCAGACACTTGGCGTGAGGGGCTGTACATGCCAGACCCCCACCCCACCCCCGGCCCAGTAGCTCTGAACTGTGGTTTATTGACAGAGAAGCACTTAGTGCACGGTGTAGTCGTTGAAAAGTTCCCTTCTCTGCCTGTTTCGGAAGGAGCCGGTTATGTATGTCAGGCGGGGACTTCTCTGACCCTAGGCTGTTTTTTTTTTTTCTCGCTAAGGCTGGGACACGGCAGAAATCAAAGCAGGGCACTTCGTTCCTCCTGCTCTTTCAGACAGCCCCCGCACCTCGGCCGCGCGAGGCGGTGTCTCTGAACGCTGGCTCGGCTTGGGGTAGGCAGGAGGCACCGCGCGGAGGTAGGAGCTCACGCCTGTCTCTCCCGTTTCCCCTGCTCTCTAGGCTGCAGAGATGTTGAAGCCCGGCGACCCAGGCGGATCTGCTTTTCTGAAGGTGGATCCAGCTTATCTCCAGCACTGGCAGCAGCTGTTCCCGCAGAGCAGCCAGCTCAAGAGCAGCGGGGCCCTCACCCAGCTCCCGCCGCCCGAGAGAGCGGATCCCTCGGCTGACAGCCTCCGCCAGCGCCCAGCCTCTCTCTCCTCCGCTTCCTCTTCCTCCTCTTCGTCCACCCCATCTTCTTCCACCTCCTCTTGCGCCGCCGCCGCCGCTTCCCTGGCCGGGCTGACCTCGATCTCTGTGGCCCAGATTCCTGTCTTTGGGCCGCTACCGAGCTCCGAGTCCCCCTCCGGAGCCCCGGCCTCCCTGCAGAGCAAAGACTTGTGCGGCGGGGGCGCCAAGTGCAGCGAGCGGGCTGCGCCCAGGTTTCGATGTACAGCAGAGGAGCTGGACTATTACCTGTATGGACAGCAACGCATGGAGATCATCCCCCTGAACCAGCACACCGGTGACCCCAACAACCGTATGTACCCCTTCATAAAGCTACCCTCCCTGCCCAGGGCAAGCCTGACACCTAAAGAGTCCGAAATCAGTCCGCTCACGCCCAAGATTGGGTAACAACGACCTTGAACCTGCACCCTATCGCTCTGCACCCTGCTCTCTCCTACTGACAAGCGACAAATGTCCTGCTCTTCCCCGCCAATTACAATTAGTCGCATTGCTTGGTAGAGCCAGGTTTAAGTGCATTGCTTGGTAGAGCCAGGTTTAAGTGCATTGCTTGATAGAACCAAGTTCCATTTCTGTCGAAGACCCTTCTCTGGGAGGTGCCCTTTACAAAACAAGGTTTTCTGGGAGCAAGTTTTTGAGAGAGTGCTTAGGGAAATGAATTCAGAATGCAGATAAGCAACACAGCAATTCACTGTGAAGTGGTTCCTTTTGTTTCTCTTACTTGGTTCCTATATGGAAAGCCAAAGTTTGCAGGACATTATTCTTAGCTCTTTTACAATAAATCAATTACTCAGCTGCGCTTGGCAGGCGAAAAGTTTTCATTTGAAGGGCTGTGGAGAACTTCCTCCCCCCCCCCCCCATCTCACCTTGGAATATCATTTACCTTTCAGAGCTTGTTAACATCAATCACACCTTGCTAGTTTATTTTTATTTCTATTGAAAAGTGTGACATAGTAATCTAATATGACACGTTTGCTTTCAAAAGTATAAATGTCCTATACCGGATTGGATGTCAAACCCAATTTTGTACATGGGATTTGATAGGCACTTAATCCTGTTATCACCGCAATAGTTTTTTTATTTTTTGGAGGTAGACCCAAATTATTAAACAGTCTTTGTTAATTTCTAGAAGTTGTTTACACCAACTGTTTATAGCATTCATAAATATTAAATATACCTTCAATAGCCTCAATAGATAATATTAATTAAAACATGTTAATACTTTCTCAAAGTATTGACTGGATCGACCCATCACATTTATTAACAATAACATACATTTCGTCTCTATGTAAGTAGAACGCTCTAAAATATCTTTATCTCGTATGTTTTCTGCATTGTTCCCAAAAGACTGCTTCTTAAAATACTTTGAACTTTTGTTTTAGATATTAAAAATAGTCCAAAACTCAACAACAAGCCATAAACACATACAAAAGTAAAATGTGGGTTTGTTTAATTTCATTTCAAAGACTGACTTGTTTCGAAAGTTGCCATTAAATGGCACTCTGTTGTGAATTAATTAAATTACATTGATATTACTACTCTTAAAGAGTATGAGGGAAGTTGGTACAAGTTTAGTTCCTTCTTTGCCTTGCAAATGTTTCTGTTTTGGATAGCGGTTTAGTTTTCAATGACTTTTGTGCTTCAGTTTTACTCTGTAGCCAAAAGACATAGCGTATTTTCTACTCTCCAGTGCAGAAAACCTGATCTCATAAATTACATGCACTTAATGGAATTTGAAATGCACTTTTAATCGCCAACCAAACTACTCAGACAATACATGTTTAACTTCTCAGAGCAGCTCTGTAAATCTACAAGATAAAGGTTTTAAAAAGAGAAAGAAAGATAAAGTGATTTGGAAGGAACATTTTTAAGGAGTGAGTGGAATAAATAGCACGCTGGTGAAGTCTGCAGAGTTTCTTTCCAATCACAGCATTAAAGGTGGATTTGATAAAGAATACATCGATCACAAAGGACGTTTGTAAAATGTTCATCTTGTTGTGCCTGAATAGTTTTCACCGTGTGAAAGCAAGGGAGAAATGGTGCAAGAATTATTACATTTTGCTGGTCTTCAGTAAATGCATTGTCATTTAACTTGTTTGGTAGGCAACTTTTCCTTGCAATTATATTAGATTTATTATTATTGTTATGTATTTATTATTTAATAAGAAATGTTAACAGGTAGATATGTTTGCTCTGTGATTTTGGGCAATATGTTAACAAAAGGGAGATAATACATATTTTATATGGAAATTACAATAATATGCTCTTCACTTATTAAGGCACAATTCAAAAAGAAAACTGATCAGCACTGGGATAGCTGGTACATACATCATAAAACGTGAAAGAAAATGTATAGAAATCACAGTACTGTGATCTTTGGTAGAACTGATTTTCAACTAGCTTCACTACTTCCTTAATTCAGTGTACTGTAGGTGGCTCTCTGAGGGGAAGGAGAGTGGTTTGTGGATGAGGTGAGAGGTGATTGATTTTAATTTGAGTTCTAGCTCCAAATAAATCTACCGAAGTTCCAAGATTGGCAAAGAGTCACTTAAAAAGCACAGAAGTTGCAATGGTGCTTTTTTTTTTTTAAAGAGTTCGGTGCCCGAAAGATAGCAACAGATTGAGGGCCCGATCTGTTGAAGTAAGTGGATAGTATAACAGAATAGGGACTGCGGGATCGGGCCTTGATATATGCAGAAGTTTCGAAGTACACATTTTCGGGGTTAGGCGTAGGAACCTTACTAACAGATATTTCTGGATTTAGTTTTGTTTGCGCTTCTTCTTAAAAATACTGTGAAATTATAAGTCACTGTAGTCATTATTTCTTCTCTAAATGATACTTTTAACATCCTTTCCCCCAACAAGGAAGAATAAACTCCTTCTCTGCCTTACAGGAATTATTATACAGTTATGATTATACAGTTTGGATTAACATCTTTAGGGAAACAGTCTCTTTTATCAGAGGGTAGCCGTGTTAGTCTGTATCCACAAGACTATTATTATTGCGCTGCAGAAAAGAGACTGGTTCAAACTTTTTCCTTGACCTAGATGCTTTGCAAATAAAACCTCCCCCACACGTTTAATATTAATATTGTGGCACAAATCTACCAAAGACCTATAGTGATGATGAATTCCAAATTCACATGCACCACTAGCTCAATAGCTTGCATATTGTGCCTAATAAATACATCACTTAAATTAAATAAACAATACAAAGTTGCAAAGTGCGTTTTGGGCTTTGACACCATTTAAACGCTATTATAATGTAAGGTTCACATTTAATTTATTTGATTTAAAATATTTTACGGAGAATTATACAATATGGACGATCACAAAGGTGATTGTAGTTTTGACGATGTTGGTTAGTAAAGTTAATACGTCTTTTCAAAATGCATATTATTTACCCTATAATAGTAAAAAAAATTACTCTAACAAATACTAAAACCCTACCTTATCCTACATATTATCCTGTTCAATTATGCTAGTCAATTAATATCCTATCATCACTCATTTATATGGACTGTTATGACGTTAAAGATAGATGCGAAAAAGTTACTCCCAAACACATGCGTCGATTTTAAAAGATCAGTTGAAAATTGTTGCATTTTTTAAACGAATCCACAAGGATTGTGGGCTAAATGTCTGTTGTTGTTTTTTCTCAAATTGAGTTATTTTGAGTTAGAAAATCACAATAATCAAATTAATTAGGGCCCAAACCTACAGTCTTTACTCCCATTGAAGGAAATGGGATTCTATTAAAATCAATGGTAATGTTGCCTGAGTAAGAGATACGCGATTGCGGACAATTTTCTGAGTAGCTCTTTATCTAAAAGGAGCAGAATTATTAGGGTGGGGGGTTATGAAGGAGGGTATATATATAGGAGGGGATGAGGTCCTGGGTTGGGTATTTGAATACCAAATTTCAGTGTGGGGAAAAGTTGAACTGCCCCAAGGACAGCCGTCCCTTGCTCCTGGGAAGAGGCTTTCAGACTGGAAAGGCTGAGTCCTCTATCTTAATTGTAAAGCACCAACCTGTCGCTGTAATAAATAAGCTGTGTAAAACGAATGGGTCACATAAACCAGCAGTCTGCACGCCTCGTACTATTCGATTTCCAGGGAGCTGCGAGTGTATATATAGCATTATAGGGAAGTGGATCAGCGTGGGGAATATTTGCATTTTTGCAGATTGCTGGTAACATGTATGATTTAGCTATTTTACATCATTGGTTACCCAGCACCCTTAAACATAGCAGATAGCCATATATTAGATTGAGGTTAGAGAAGGTGGTGACTGTTTATTTAAGGTGATAAAATGGTCCATCAGCAGTAATCTCCATCGATATGTGCCACAAGGAGATGAAGGATGAGGGGACAAGCCACAATTAATTGCCCTATAGTTTTGTTGAAGAGAGTAGAGCCAGTGCAGACCGAGCTTCGATCTCCTCTCCTAGAACCCATTCATCATCTCTACATTGTATATGGGGGTCTCTGAGGGGCAGGGGGTGGCAAGGTTTATCTACACACAATATTCTCCTAACCTTCTGATACCTGACACTGAAATTTAATTCCTTCATACACTCGGTCGAAGACAGAGAACATCAAAATCCTTCTCCCCGCCCCCGCCCATCGCCCCGAACACCCTGTTTCATTTTCGGCGGTGAGGGTTTTCCAGCAAAAACTGAGAAAACCCTACCTCATCCCGCGCTGTTCTGCATACAGGAGTCATCTGTCCCCCCACCCCCCGGCTCCATAAAGAATCAGTGAGGCGGAGTGTGACTTTCTGATCTCTCTCTGGTCATACAGCGAAGCGATTCACCCCCCAGTGGAAACTACCCCTTCCGCTTTGGTCTGTGCCTGATGTTATATAGGGGCAAAGCTCTTCCCTCTGGGTGAGATGGGGAGGGAGTGATTGAGGGTCTTGCTCTTGCAGGTTTGAGAAAAGGGGCTTGGGGATTGTGCAAAGAAAAAAACAACGCACATACTTTTAACGATCTATCTATATCACCTAGCCACGCAGCTGTAAGTGTGCCCCAATGCAGGATACCTCCCCCTAGTGCATTGCGCTAGCTTTATGGATCCCTGGGGGCACGTTTATTCCATAATCCGGTTGGAAAGGGGGGCAGCTAAGCAGCCATGCCTTCGCCTTGTTCCCGTCCCCGGAGGACGGATGGAGCCGCACGCAGCCCGGGGAAGCCCAGGAGGGTGGGAGTGGGCGAGATGGCGCTGTCCGCAAAGTGCCTCCGCAGCAGCGGCGCGTGCCCTGCCTGGTGGCACCTGCTGCCGAGCCCGAGTGCCTGGGCGGCGCCGCGCGCTGAGGCGACAGGCTGCACAGAACGGCCCCCGCCCCGGGCGGCAGGCAGGAGGGCTGAGCTGGCTGCCAAACCGCCAAGCGAGGGCAATGGAGTTATACGTAGCTGGAGCCATGCGGAGGAGACAACACCAGGGCGACGGAGGAGCCCTGGGAAGGAGTGGGAGTGAAAAAGCAGAACCCCTCCTCCTTGCGGAGCGCACTGGCCTGCATTAAACTTAGCCTGAGTGTAGAGACTTCTGCTGAGGCCAAGGCTGGTTTCAGGTGCAGAGAAAGAGCGAGAGGAGGGCAGCAAGAAACTCCTCTGCTTTACTGCTGCTGCCACTGTTACCTGTGTGGTCTCTCTGGGACACCACGGAGGGGACTTTAAAGTCAGGTAGATTTTTATTCCAGAGAGAACAATGGTGTGAATCCAAGTTGAACAGGCTTGAAAAAATCCCCCCCCCCTCAAAGGGGAGAATTTCCATCTGGTCAAAATCAGACCTCTTAGAAGATTCTAGAAGGTAAAAAAAAAAGGTCCAATTTTCCAGCCAGTGACCAATCAGCCCCTTTCCCCCTACTAATGGTTGAGCTATGGTGGTAACCTCTAACGAAGCAGGAAAGCCAATCTAAAAAATTCTAGCTTGTAAATGATTGTGAAATATGCTTTACCTGTCTTGGTGCTGTCTTCTTTGTTGTTGCATATAGTTCTAGTCATGGGCATATATAAATATTGATAGGAGACTTAGTTTAATACAAATACTATGACTAATAATAATTAATAATGAATACAATAATTTGGCACATAATCCCATGGAAAATTAGCCAATCTGGTGACAAGAAAAAATGAGCAAAAGAGAAGGAAAAGAGATCATCCCCTATCAATGAGGAGGGCAAAATGCTTTTTGGGATGGGTTTGGTTTTGGGTTTTTTGCACAAGAGGATCTCCAAGTAATTTACACATTGTGATGAATTTGTCTTGATAACACCCCTATGAAGTAGGGACATATTAGTTCCAGTTTACCAATGAGGAAACTGAGACACATGGAGATTAAGTGGTTTACCTAAGGTCGCATAAAAGGTCTTTAGCAGTCAGGAAACCAAAGTGCAGGTCTCCTGACTCCCAGTTTAGGCCCTTAACCACTAAGAACAACCTTCCTCTCAGATGTGTATATTATCTGTGTACACAGAGAGATAGGGTTAGTATATGATTTATATTTATACGTTGGCAATAACATTTGAAATGATGGGCAATTATACTGGATACCAGCAGACTCCTAGTGAATCATGAAGCACAAGGTCAAAGGCCAAACTTCTTCAATACAAGCAAACTGCAGGTATCCGGCATAACTGCACCTTTGAAACACATTATTGCTGAGATGAAATGTATTTTCATTCATTTATTGTTACAGCTGGTTATTTGGTTTATACCATTATGTTGGTTTCTACATGCACCGTCAAGAACTTTCTTCATCCATTCGGCTTTCATTTTAAATATACAGTGCTGCTGTTATTCAAATTAGTGTGCTTTGAGGTTGTGCTTGTGTCTTTTGGGGGAAATGGTGTGTTCTTTCATTTTGCTTGAGTCTGAGATTTGTATATGTATGTGTGTGGAGTTATATTGCAGACTTTATGGTGTATTCATTTAATGGCAGTTTTTGTATGGGGCAGAATAAATGATAAAAATATTGCACTCCTTCCCAAAGAGCCATAGCAAGAAATTCTACAAATAGATCATTTAAGTTTTTTCCCTTGCTCCTTCCTTCCCCTTATTCCTCCCATCAACAGAGTGTGGGGATATAGAGTGAGAAACTGTGAGCTATCTCCAGAGAGTCTGGCTGCATTTTCATTTGTTAACTCCAGCATTCTCAGGGAGGTAGCACAGAATTTTACCAGGAGATACCCAGTTTTGGCTGAAGTCTCCCATGCTTCATCCATTTCCATCAAATCTCTGTTTTCTACTGCCATCTCCTTCAGGCTTTCTTCCTGAATTAGGGCCTGATCGGTAGTCAGTTGATGTAAATGGAAATATTTCCATTCACTTTAATGAGCTTTAGATGAGGCCAGTAGTGTTCATTACCATTTGGATCCATTAGGGTCAAAAAGTAGAGCTTGCGCAGTGGTATGCTACTTACTGTGCTGGGTGGCAACCCTTCTGAAAACCTCAGGACTGCTGTACCATTTACAGAAAGACCAGCAAATCCCTTCTGCATTCACTTTGCACATAGTTTTTTTGGGGGGGAACTACAGTAGTGCAGTAGAATCCTCATACTTCGGCGTGTAAGTTGATCAGAAGTGGGGGATAGAAGTACAATAGTGACTAAAAGCATGAATGTTTCCGATCTTGCTTAGCATTAATGACAGACTTATGTTGCACTGCCAACACTCCTCCCTTTTACACCAGACTCTCTAGCCAGCCCAGTTTCAGAAAATATCCAGCTTTTCAGTCTTTCAGCCTTAACAGTAATGAAAGGGAAGAAGTACATCAGGAAGAGAAGATTCTGCAGATGCCAAACATCACCTATTACTGTTCCCAGGGGGTAGTTGGTGGACAGGGAACAGCAGTACCCTTTGCTAGCTGGTGAAAGAGAATCTTCTCCTGGGGCCAAGTGACAGTGACATGGCATCCATTTATATTTTTCTTCAAATTCCCAATCTCTATTTCTTGGAGATAGAGAGTGCTAAAAGGTTGTTTTCATGCTACTAATCCACATCTATAGTCAAACACACAATATGATGCATAAAAGTGTTTGTGTGTGTGTGTGTGTGTAAAAGATTTTCGTGCTACTAATCCACATATATAGTCAAATACAAAATACAATGCATAAATCAGGGGAGGTTCTAAAAGGTGTGTGTGTGCACACACGCGTGTGAAAAATGATATGTACCTGGTGGCAGGGTACAGGGGGCTGATACTGGAGTTACCTGGACAGAGTCAAGAAGATGCCTTGGCTTCATTTATTCAAGTTGTTTTGCAGACATTGTGTCTCCAAGAGGACCATTAATAACCAGGATGCTGGGAGAAGGTTACACATCTAAAAGATCATCAAGCAGGGTACAAATTATTCATAGTTCAAGGGTCTGCTCTGGGTGCTAACTGAGATTTTGGTTAGCCATCTTTTCCTTAAATCCTGAGACTTTCTTATAGAATGTTTTTTTGTAGGTTACATAATGAGAAATCAGATTTTTTTTAAAAGAGTACTTAATTCACAGTTGTGTCTTTTTTGCCATTTGGGGGCCTGGTCCAGTATACTTACACATATCAAACTCCAGTTGCAATGTAAATTTTGGTATGCAAGAAATGCAGGATTGGGGTCGTCATAATCATTCCTTGACCCTTAGGTTTCTGGGGGAAGCGGGAGATAGGATGTTGTGATATTTTTCTCTACTTTCCAAATAAGCTTTGAAAATACAAACATGGATTTACTAAGCTTTATTATCTAGATGTGTGTTTGCTTTTGGGAATTGGTATGGAGAGTGTTTGCTACATAATATCCTCTCTCAAGACTAGTGAGTAACAAAATTCTAAATTTTCAGTGAGAAAGAGAGAGAACGAATTTATCTGATATGATGAGACATTTTCTTGTATATTATATATTTTGCTGTATATTTTTACCTTTTTATTAAAATAAAAAGGTAATTGACAAAAATCAGGTACAAATATTTTAGCTTACACACAGTTTTGGTATGGGTTTTAAATGAGGTTTTACAAACAAATAAGTTATAATGATATATTGAAGTAAAACACGTTCTAATAAAAGAAACCCTGCATAATAACATTTTTATATTTATAAAGCATATTTCACATCAGAGGATCTCAAAGTTCTTTAAAAATTCTGGGCCATATTTTGGCTGGGAGGAAATGAAAGGTGTGCAAATAGGCCCATAGGAGAAGTCAACATAAAAGGGGGAAATGAGCATCAGTAGCACAAACCACATAGTTTGAAAAAGGTGCTGTGTAGGAAAGGGAGTGGTTGAGGGACAGATGTCTATGTGGCATCATCTCCTGGCATATCTGTGGGAAACTATTTGCCACTTTAATGCTGACTCTGTCAGAACTAACTCCTGTGGGTTCCTGGTTCATGCTGTCAAACCCTCTTGGGTGAGGGAGTGGCCTTTACATGGGTGAGAAAGACATAGCAGCATACATCAAGATTTCCACATGGATTTTGGGATATCTACACATATTGAAAACCATTCTCTTTGCTCCCATTTATGGTCCTGCAAACCTCTCTTTCAGATTGCATGACGAATTAGGAATTTCATGAGATGAAACAAAGAGTTTCCTGTGCAATCCCACCTCCTCCCTGGGTTTCTTCCACAAGAGTTATGTGATACAGTCTTCTCTCTCTATAGAATCACTTAACTGAAGCCACTTCTCTGGTGGAGGACAGCAGTGAACTGGCACTGGCATACTTGTAGGAGATATGGAAATTTGCTTAAGGACACATAGAAGCCCTCCAGGATTTTTTAGGGACAAATGTTCAAGGGTGTTTCATACTAGCCTCCTTTGTCATTCACTAACTCTTGCAAATTTCTCAACTTATCATTTGCATGTGTTAGGACTTACATGTGGACAGTAGATGATAATGCTTAGAAATATGGGCAATTAGAAGTATGTGCAAGAATTTGTGACTCCACAAATAGAGACTGTATTTTGAAAATGTAGCCCTTAATGTCCATGCAGAGTAGAAAGAAGGGTTTTTTTAAGGTCTCATCTGAAAGACTCCAACATAATAAATGGCATGGAACTACTCAATTCATCTACCTTGGAAGGAAGAAGGATTGAGTCAGTCCTGCTGGGATTTGAACCTGTGGTTCCAGGGAGTCTAGTTATTCCAAATCTGTGGGTTAGACCACTAAACCTCAGGCCCTCTGGTGAATAGTTTGTGTTATTTTTATAAGAATGCATGTGGCTAATGTAAAATTATTAGGGGAAGAGCCATGAATTGCTATGTGAATACTGTAGTATAATTATTGCTTTTTGTTTGTATTTCTGGAATAGATTCATATAAAAACTTTAATTGTGCTACAAGATATAAAATGTTCTGAGGACAGTAACATAGTTGAATAGATTTATTATTACATTAACTCAATATATCTCCAGAGAAATGGATATTCTGAGCATGAAACATTTTCCTGGAAGTCGAGCATTCGTGGCATATGTAGAAATGTGTAATGGAAACACTTTTCCAAAATTTTCTTTGCTTATAAAAGAAAATCCCAGACAGATCTTCCCAAAATATAGAGCCATCATTAATAGGGGTAGTTAGTGTAATCAGTATTTTAACACAGTGGTCTTTTTATTAGGAACTGGTTGCATCACCAAACATGGTCTTATTATCCTCATCCTCATCTGCTATAGTAGACATTAAACATGTATTATTGTACAATAAAACAATGTTCTTAAAGTTGTTTTGTGGTATCCAGGAAAGGTCAGATTGAACTGTAAGAAAGCAAATGAATAAGATTTCATTAATATAATTTACCATTGAGAGTTTTCCTTTATTTCTTTGTATTAAATAAGCATACATGCATACACATGGTAATGTGGAACTAGAGCTAATATTTTATAAGAAATAAGGATCAAATTAAATTCCATTCCAATAACACCCCTGAACTGAGCTGTGGCAAGATGAATGGGGGGAGGGGGGCTTCAAAAATCATCAATGAGATATAAAATGTCTCATTGAAGCATATTACTAAATCCTTCATCACAAGAGGCAGATGTTTAAAACAGCCTTTGTATTAATCAAAAAAGCTAATCTTAGAAACTTTGTCCCAGTGAGTGAGGCTTGGCAGGTCAATGAACACATTGTGCTTGCAGAATGTCTGCAGAGCTTCTGCTGAGGCTCTCGCATTTCTCTTTTAAGGGCTTTGGTGAGGTTAGGAGAAGGGAGTAAGCAACATGTAAAAGTGTGTGTGTGTTTAGATGTCTTTAAATGGATAAAAAGGTGGAGGAATGTATGGGTCCTTGTCTGTGGTGGAGATGATGATAGTAACCTGATAACACCAAGTTAATTACTCTTTTTCCTGTTTGCCTCACAGGATGTGACATGTGTGCTGATAATCGCAACGGTGAGTGCCCCATGCATGGGCCACTTCACTCTCTGCGCCGCCTAGTGGGCACTAGTAGTGCTGCAGCCGCAGCACCTCCACCTGAGATCCCTGAATGGCTCAGGGATCTTCCCCGGGAAGTGTGTCTGTGTACCAGCACTGTGCCTGGTCTGGCCTATGGCATCTGCGCTGCTCAGAGGATCCAGCAGGGCACATGGATTGGGCCTTTCCAGGGAGTTGTCCTTCTGCCGGAGAAGGTTCAAACGGGAGCCATCAGGAACACTCAGCACCTCTGGGAAGTAAGTCATCTTTCTGTTCCTTATAGAAGTTTGATTTTCTCAGAGTGTCATTGTATGTAGGACATACAGTTTAGTTCCTATGTACATAATGGCTAGATTGATCTGACCCCAAAGCCTCCACAATGGATTTAAATGTGTAATCAGTAATATATACCTGAAGGACTTGCCCACACTTTCTCCAATTGAAGGTACCATTGGCAAACTAATGGGAACCTTAGAACTACACCTAGTTTGCATAAAAAAGAGGCAGATTGCTGCACATTCTCTTATCTTTAATATGGAGATATGGCCTGAGGCGGCCATAGTCCCAACATACAGTACTTCTTTCATCTTTATCCAAGTGGCTGCAGCCCAGGGAGATGATTGGTGCCAATATGTGTTGCTCCATCTTGATTTGAGTGGAGGGCACTTAGTTTGAGATGGCACATTGCATGCTCAGACCAGTCATCTTTGTGGCCTGGAAATTTGATGGGACTCAGTTCCTGTTTTTTACACTCCCATGTTAAAGATGAGGGTAATCACCAACACTTAGAACTCTGGGCCACATTTGCACTAGTGTGCTTAGTTCTGACCATCTTTCCTGTGGTCCTGTAGGCAGCATCCTTGCTCAGAATCCAGGTTTAGTTTTTTGTTTGGCAATTCCTTCTTAGTAGCTATCCTCTTGAAAGGAGGAATGCAATGCTATTTGGCAGTAGACACTGACGATCCGTGTAAAGGCATTTTAGGATTTGGAAGCTTGGTGTAGTTTGGATGAACGTTGGCTGTAGATTCCAGGTTGGTTTAAGAAATCATAAAATCTATATTGCACTTGGTCTTACAGGCGCTTCCCCAGTCACTATTCTGCTATAACTCAGGGTTTGCGGGTGCAGCACCATTTGAGGAAAGCCTATTTTCAGAAGTTTAATATTCAGCTGTACAAATGATCTTCAAGTTGAAAGTTAGCATCTGTATTATGCTGGCCAGGAAGCTATAATTTTTACACAGATGATAAATGATTGTGTCGAGCAGTTTTGCATTTTGGTAAGTTAGTTTAAAAAAAAAAGAAAACAAAGTGTGCTGATTTTAGACAGAGCTTTAACAATAAACAGCTAACAAAAGTATCCTCTTCCCTCCCTCATCATGTCCCAGTATTTATTGAATTAAGTGTTTATTATAAAAAGAGGAATGGCATTCTGACCTCCCTATCCTTTTGCCATTCATTTCTCCTTAATTCATAACATAATTTCTGGGGTATTTTTGTCCCTTGAATTTTAAAAACAGTTTTGTTTTGTGCTGGAAAATGTCAGGCCTGATTCTGTAAGTCCTCTGTGGAAAGAACTCCCACTGAAATCAAGGGGAGTGACATCTGAAGAGAGTTGGTACGACTGTGTCATTCGTCCAGAAGAGGAGGAAGTATTTGCGAAATCAGTGGCTCCAACCCTGCACCTAAACAAGCAAAATCATCATTGTTAACTTGCTGAGATAGTGAAGTTAGAGAAGTGTTTGCTAGTTAGGGACCTGATCTAAAGTCCACTGAAGAGAATGTGAATCTTTCCATTGACTTCAGTGAGCGCTGCATTAGTCTCCAAGTGTATTTTCAACTGTCATAGGATTTTTACTAGATGTTTGGTATTATGGATTCAAACATGGAAATATGTACTGTATTCATTCTCAGCAGATCTGTAAGCTCTTTGAGTCGGGGCCGTCATTTTGTTATGTGTTTGTACAGCAACTAGCACGATCATAGTTGACTTGGGTTCCTGAACACTACCACAATACAAATAAATAATTATATACCAAAGGCCTTTTTCTACAGTTCTTACAAAACCTGCCATTGAGGCCACTGAGAGTTTCACATAAAGGCTGAAAGATCAGCCCCAGCAAGTTTCAAAATGCATTGGGTGAAATTCTGGCCCTATTGAAGTCAATGGGAGTTTTGCCAATGACTTTAGTGGGGTCAGAATTTCACCTATTTTGCATATTGGGTCAAATCTTGTTCCAGTTGAAGTAAATTGCAAAACTCTTATTGACTTTTATGGGAGCACAGTTAGGCACATTATTCATACTCATTTATAAAGCATACACTGTAATGTTGCAACAGGACTTGATACTATTTCTGACATAGTATTGGTGGTTTATATTGTCTTAAACTGAAGAATATGAAATAATAAAATTTAGGGGTCAGATTTTCAACTTCTGTTAATCATCAGTTCAAGTGAAGTCACTAGAATTAAGATATTTTACACAAGTTGAGATTTCAGCCCTATATATTTACATAATTAATTTTTTTCCAATATTTTGATTCTTTAGTTAGACTCCGGTCACGTTTTATGTAAGTTAAGTTTTAAATATTGACAACTTTTTTCAAGGTGACCATTTTTTAGCCTAATTTCAAGTTCACTTAAATATTGTGGTTTTGAAAGGTCAACTGAAATGTGCGTGTTATTGTGTCCTCTGATAGAGACACTGGCAAAAGACAGTGTGGGGAGGGAAACAGAGAGGAAATGGAAAAATATTTAGTGAAAACCAGAGAGCAATGGGAGGTGTAGGGCAGGGAGAGCAGAGAACAGAACAGAAAAAAGTGTTAATGAAAAAATAAATTCTGTGCCGATGTAAATCCCAAATACTGTCTAGTTACGAGTGTCACCTGAGCTTTGTGCTGGTTTGTTCTTCTATCCCAACCACATTGTGCAGGCTTCCTTTATGGCAAAAAGATGATGTGTGTGTGTACATGTGTGTGTGCGTGCGTTGCGTGTGTTTTGAATTGAACAATCTTGGAAAGAAAAATAGGTTGGGGCAGGGAGACTTATGAACTCAGACTATTTCTGCAAACGCAAAAAGAAAATGCAAGGATCACAAAACCTCCAAATTTTGGCTATTCTTCGTTTATTTTGACCCTCAAAATGGTAGTTTTTATTTTCTGAATACTGATGTTTACTAAAGAACAAATATAGCAAAGGAAGGAGACCAGGAGGAGATTGCAGTTTTACAAAGTGATTTCTGTGAATAAATATAATGTGTTTGAATAATCTATATACTTTTAGTATATCTCATATAATAAAATCAGATAATAAAAATTAAAGGATCATCATTGTCCTTTTATAAAAACATGGCTGTAGTTAATTCCCTTCCATCTCCGTTTTAAAATCAGATTCAAATGTAGAAGTGACTACAGATGAGTATTCAATATTAAAGTCCTGATGGATCTTAGTGAGGTAAATATCTTTTTTTTTTTCAGTACTCTAAATAGATTTCTAATATTTTTTTCTCTGGCATTGCAAAGTTAAATTGATGGATTTTTGTTTCAATTTACAGCTCTTTATTGTTTTCAGTGTGTGCTAAATAAACCGAAGAGCTATTCCAAAAACTATTAAGCATAGATACAGATTTGGTGCTTTTTTATTTCCTTTGCTGTGGCAAACATCAGAATCATTGCATTTGATATATGGTTCAAAACCATGGAAATATTTTTTGGTTTGTCTGCATGAGTGCTCTCACAATGCAGTCAGTGTTTGCTTTATATGTAATCCATATAGCTCAATGTACAGCAATTCAGAGTAAATTAAATACCATTCCATTACCTCACAACATGTCTTGACATCTATGGGTGTTCATGGGAAATTATAGAGTTCTTTAGCAATTAGTCAAGATAATTTTGTATAGCCTACAGTAAGATCAGATCTTCAGAAAGCCAAAAATATTAGTCATTTTGGTTGTGGTTGTTTCTCTTCCCTCTCCACATTTCCCCCTCCTTCCCCACCCCCCGCCCTTTGGCCCACTTCAATCTAGATACAATAAACTCTGATTTGTTTAAAAGGAAAACAGTACTGAGTGTATTAAGTAAACATTCTCTTTGGTAATACAGGCATTTATTCCAACAGTACTTGATAACTTTTCTGATGTTTTTTTTCATCTTGAAGTAATGGGAACAATCCTCTTCTAATGTTATTGAAAAGAAAACAGAGACTTTCTCAGCAATTAGGTCTTATTGATGAGAATGAGATAATTTTCCCTTAATGTGTTTTCTAATAAAGAAGTGAAAAGGCACACTTGATTCTAACATATATGAAAACATTATCTCAATTATTAATGTGTCCTTATTCCCTAGAGATAAATTAATCTAGTTGCACATGGTTTCCCCTTTCTGTTTAATATCAGAATTTAATAAGACTAGACTTAAGGAATGCATACGGGATACACTTAAAATTCTATTGAAATAAAATACAGAAGTTTTAGTAGTTAAAGTTTTTCAGACTCCATAAATCCTAGAAATAACTGAACGATAAATGGATCTCTTCCTCAAAAAATACTTAATAGAAGAACCATTTTGATCACTTAGATGAAGCAAAGTTTTACTGCAATTGCAGCGATAGTTATATTGAAGGACTGAATCTCATAGTTGCCTTTTCCTCTTTATACTGGTAACATTTTGCCTCCATCAGTGTTATATGCTGGAAATCAGTTAAATTGTTCTTGAGATATCAACTACATTGTTATACTTCATTGTGGTTTGATTTTATGTCATAATTTTAGATGTAGTTTAAAATTTTGCTTTTATGTGTAGATCTTTCCTTTTATATCTGTTAGTTTTATTTAGAGAGGTGAATAAAAATATACACATAAAATGAGATTTATTAATAATTGCAAAATGCTAACACAGTAGTTCTGTTTTGCCCTCAAGATGGACAGAATTAATTGGCAGTAGTATAAGGACAAATCCTCCTGTCCTTTCAATGTGGTACGATATGTCTGTGTGTTGTGCTCCCATTGAAGTCAATGAGAATTTTGCCATGGACTTCAGGGAGAGCAAGATAAGGAAATATAATGAGACATATATTAGCCAGACCCCATACTGTACACATTTGTATGTATTCATCTATAGAAAGAACCATTACCTTTAAATTAAGAACTCATTCCAGTTATAGTGATACATATGCATTCATACTCTCAAAGCTATAGTTTTGGCCTAAATTTGCCTGATACAGAAAAAGCACTAGGGGATAGAATTATGCCATAGTTCTATTAAAGTGAAAATTATGTTTCTCAGCAATCCATCATCTGATATTCTAGAGGGCTTGTCAGCTCTGTTTCAAATATGTCATGTTCATGAAATTCAAATAATTTTGCCCTCAAAATAAACCTTAGTAATGTTACTATGATGTCTTAAATTATGCAGAGTAACAGCTGGTGCTGCTGTTTTTGTTTGGCCTCATATGATTATAAGATGTCTTCTTTTTAGGGTAAACTCTGTTTTTATCATATATATATTAAAACCATCTTCTGTGTATTGGAAATATTGCTAGTATTGTGTTCAGTAACTCAGCTAGCTAGAAATTCAGTAAGATCACATTCAGGGTCACAGCATATTTAATGTATGCACTTTAGGAGATAATTGCACTAAGCTGCTATAAAGCAGCTTGCTCCAGTCAGTTTTTCATGATTATTTACTATCACATTTCTTCCAGTATCTTTACTAATTTATAGATTCCTGACTGAAGAGTTTAAATCAAAACTATATCTGAAATTTCTTTGATTTCAAATATAAAAGCTTATCTTAGCTTAAGTTTAACATAGTTTCCTTTAATCAGACAATTAAATTTAGCCCATTGGGTGTTTCTCATTAGGATCATCTTATCTGTTTGTTATAAGTCATTCATACCTCTGTCTTCAATGTATTCATTTGATAGGTATACTGTACTTATTATATCTCTAGGTACACAAATCTAAAAACACATATAGCAAAAAAGTAATTTAACTTGCCATAGCGCCCAATCCCACTCCCACTGAAGAGAATGTGAGCTTTGCAAAACCCTTAAGTAGCAGTCATGCACATATCAGTTATGCACATGTCCTCCATTTTTTGAGAAAAATCTAGTTTTTAAGGCATAAAATTACTCCTAATTTATAGTACCATTAACTGTGAATTATTTCTATTCACTTCTGATTAAATGTGAATAAAGGTAGCACTTTAATGATGTGTATGGATACCCTAAATATATTGCATACCTGATACCAATAATATATTGGTGATAGATACCATTAAAAAATCCATTGTGCCTAAAGGCAGAACACATTTTTCAGTATGGAAAAGATGTTCAGTATTTCACAGAATTATCTTGATCACTTCTTTACACCTTTTATCCTCTCAGATTTCATGACATCAGATGTGTATTGACAAAAAATACAGACTCTTGAATAACTACTTAACATAAAAGCTGGAAAATCCAGTCTAACATACACTTTCCATCTAAGCATTTGCCACCTTTTTCAGATAAGTTACAGAATTCCATTATCCAAATTGTTACACATGTGTGACAGAGGTTGACCTTTAGTCATGTCAATCCTTTTTGTGTAGGCCTCAGGCTCCAGCCTAATGGCTCAAAGCCTGATTTACTCACTGTAATAAGGGCAGGAGGTCGAGCAATTGTCAGCCTGCCTGCTCGTACTCTTCTCAGAGCCTGGTTGAAGGCTGTTAACACAAAGCTTTTCAAAGTGAATTTACAACCTCCACCACTGACAGAGGCCAATCAGTACACCATAAATGTCAGGTTAGTGAGATTGAGCAGTAAGTAAAGTACTGACAGCACACTATTGGCTGAAATCAATTGCTCAAGGTTTAACTGAAAATAGCCATCTACGTATAAGTACATTTGTGGAACCAAGTTAAGTATGCAGAGCAAGTTTCTGGTGGATTTCGTAGAATTACCTGTTAATAATAGCACGTGGCACCGGGCTTTGCATTTGTGCAGTTTTAGTATTAACACTGTGCTTATATGATTCATGATCAGAAAGTTTGTGCATTGGAGCTGGTCCTTAGTTACAGAAATGAGGTAGCATGTTACTGTATGGAAAAAAGAAGAAGAAAAGCCAAATGTCAGTGCAGGAAAAACTAGGGATATTTTAATGATACGGATTCATTAAAGATTAAAAATTTTCAACTTTAAGTGATTCATGCAAATTCCAAAACTTTCCACAAAGGCTCATTCACAAGGAAACTGTGGCTTTTTCATTGTTCCTGTTTTTCTGTAACGCAAAACTATCATAGAAGTCATTAATGAGTGATTGTGTCCTGATGGTCTGAATATCCATGAGATATAGTTACCTACAAGACTGAATGTTTTTATCATTTTGTGTAATGACAGTTTGGACAACAATTCATTTAGCTCTGAAGGCATCAGCATTAAAATGTAAGAATCCATTAAAATGCTGTATGCAAGGATTTATAAATTAGGCAATTTCCTTGATTATTGCAATCATTTACAAAATTGATTGTCCCAGTGTGGTATAGGCAGGTTGCAGCAATGAGCATTGACAACAGGCATGTCCTCTAATATCTATAGTCATTGTTCACTAAAATAGGACGCCTCTCTACTGTGAGGTTGTTTTCCATCTCAAGGTCAATTATGCATTGAAATAAGTCTACTAACTTAAAAGACCACACATCTTTAAAGGAGACCCACATAAGATGGCATGCTATTTATAGGCTGCAATGATAGCAGGAAAGCTTTTTTTCCCCTTTCACCCGTAATTTGTTTGCTGCTGATCTAGACATTCATTGGAGTCTAGAGTGCATATTCTTTGTGTGATCCATTATTGAAAGGTAAATAATTTTTGCAAATTGCAGCTGTAAATATTTATTTGATTGAAGATATAAAAGTCAATAATGTGTTTTATTTGTTGCTTTTTAAAGTTCTAATTAACCAATAGATATACTGTTTAGTTACTTGATTTGGGTCAATTATTTCTAGAAGATATAATAAAGACATTATGTCACAATGAGAATACACCCTTGAAGTAAGTTTTCCTATACCAGAACAAATATAATAAATCCACTGTTTAACCATTAACCACAAAAAAACATAATGTTCTCTATATGTGTGAAAAATCAGAAATATGCCTGATAAAAATATCTGGACACTGTCACCTTAACAGACGTTATTTCACATTATTTTTGAAAAATGTAGATTATGTTCAGGCAAACATAGTTGGCAACAAACTAGTTTGTGTCAGGCCACATGCTAATTGTGGTCATATAGAGTCAAATCCTGCAGTCCTTAGTCAGTTCTTGCTTAGGCAAAACTCTCATTGGTGTCTCAGTCAGGTTTTCAGGACAGAGTGAATACCGTACAGCAGTGTTACTCACTGTTTTAAAATCAGCACTTTTCCAAGATAAGAAGCCGGCATTTTCTCTGAGAAGCACTACAGAACCTCTAGGTTGTATCTCAGTGTACACCCGGCACTGGTTTGATAAGATTAGGACAAAATTACCTTAAAAGCACCCTGATTATGGATACGCTGTAGCTTGACCTAAGGCCAACATTTTAGTTTGGAAAAAAGACTGTATTTTCAGTGACTGCATAATAATACAGTGTGTTTAATTAGATAAACATCTGTATCAAAAATACATTTTCCTCTTTTTAGTGTTTTGTAAAAATCTAGAACACATTTGTTTCTGGTGTGTATTACAGTGCATATTTATTACACAGATTTGGCAAAATGGTCACATACCAGGCAATAATTTAACTGTAATTCAGCTAGGTGTTACTAATGTAGAGCATATCTATCTATCTATCTATCAAATATGTGTGCGCTTGCGTATATGTGTGTGTGTATATATATATATATGTGTCTCAACAGTTTTGGTTTCAATTATGCAACTGTAAAGCAGAGCTGAGTCAGTCTATCAGGCATTAATTGTCATCGAGACTTTATTATATCAACAGAAGAAATTTGAGACCACTATTTATTATACTGTGTATTTATTATAAAGCAATGAAATTGGGAAATAAAATAATGCTTATTCAAATTAAGAATCTTTTCTCTTTTAGTATAATCTTAAAACAAACTAATAACAGTATTGAAATGTATTTTATGTAAAATAAATAAATATACGGTTAAATATATTCAGCCAATCTAATGTACTGATTAAGTCAAAATCCTTGAATGATTTTTAATTTGATTTTATATATATAATAAATATATATATATAAATAAAAAATAACACACACACACACACACACACACACACACACACACACACACATATGCTATTTTTTATTTTCTGCCTGCAGTTATGGCAGGGGATCATTTGTGGAGGTGAGGGTGTTAATGTTTGTTGGTATTGCCACAAAGATTTTTAGAGCAATATGGTTTCGTAGCAGATATTCCTTCTTATGGCACCATTATGTCTGACAATCTTAAAAGTGGAGTCTTTAGTTTGCTATTTTTAAAAAATGTCTTTTATATATATGCCTAAGGTTTCTGTTGTTTTTAGATTGGCTTCAATTATGTCCACATGACTCTGTCCTTTTATTACTCCCATGGGAGAAAGGGATATGTGGCAGATATTTGATATCTGCATATGATATGTGGCATATTTGATTATTTAGGAATAAATGATTGGGGCTCAGGCACATTACTTGCTTGCATGATTGGTTGCTGATAAAGTCATTCCCTCACTGGGAGATGCCCAGTCTTGTTTGCATCACAAAGATCTGTTTGGATGACTCTACTGGCCTTGTTTTGGTTCATCTTGACATGGTCAGCATAAGGACAGAAAGAGTAAGGTAAACAAGGTGACTATGCTTGTTCAATTCTCTGATGCCAGGTTAGGAAATATCCAGTATATGTTACACATGAGTTTCAGGATTTAGGAATTCTGGTCACCTGCTACTTATCACACTTCCTTATTAGTTCTGAGTTGGGGGTGAAATTGGAATCCTCTAGACTTGTTCTAGGTGAATTCAGTGTCCATGAGGATAATGGACCAAATTTGCTGTTGACCTCAGTGTTGCAGTTCCATTGTAACCAAAAGAGTTATGGCTGTTTACACCAGTGGTGAATTTGCATTATTGAATGTATAGCTTCTGTAGTAAACATAGGATATCCTGGGTGGTTTATTACTCAAATCACACCAGTTGGCACACTGATTCTGACTTTTGGGATGGTATTGTAAATAAGGGATTGATTCAAATTAAAACTTTTCTTATAGTGAGATCATAATCTCTAGGTGAGATTAATACCTTATGCTCATAATAGAGCGGTGTGGAACATTTTTAACCATTTGTTGTCCACGAGTATTGACACTGTGGCATCTACATGTTTTCTCCTTCTGTATTATCCTTATAGATTATTCTGGTTTTCAGAGACAGCCTGTGACGAATGAAGCCACAGGTGAGAAAAATTGGATTATCAATGGTAGACTGAGCACAGTTCGTTGTGTGATAGTAAATGTTTGTGTTCCTATGATCTGACACTGGTGAAGGCAAAGAAGTTACTACAACTGAGCTATTGAATCTGTGAAAACCTTTTCAGTGGAACTACTCCTTCCCACCCCATCCTTCTATATATTTTCAGAAAAATACAAATTAGGAGACCATCAGTAATTCTGTAGTGCAATATCATACCTCTGATAGTGATGCTGCCCTGAAGGAAGGTAGATAATAAGACCCATAGAATTCTGGACATAGCTGGCTCTAGTGAATGTTGTAATTCTGGGGAAACCTTCTATTTATCCATATTTGAGCTTAGGTCTAACTCCCTCCACACTGTGGTGAAATCTTTAATAAATGTATTGATAGCACAAAACATAAGGCCTTAATTTTTTTTCAAAGTACTTAGTATTTGCAGTTAATTTAATTTGAATTATGTCACCTCTGTATGAATGACTCATGTACTTATTATTATCTGCTTTATCTTCTAAAGTATGGTGAATGAGAGCTAATGCTCTAAACGTGGTTTTGATAGTGTTGAAATGTTTTCATAACAGGGATAGTTGTTTTATATCTTGACCACATCTGTTGCAAGCCAAGTTCAGAATTAGCAGATGACATTGAAGCAGTTTCTCAAAACATTTGCCAAGGCAGGTAATGGTAGCAGGCAGTACTGACTTTTGAGTTGACAAAGACTGTTGACTTTTGAGTGAATATGCATACACAATTCAATAGTTATGTGGAAACATGTTCAAAAAATTCCATTATTTATTACTTAGTGCTGCAGTAAGCTTTTTGGGCAGCTATACTAGAATGCTGGACTAAGACCTCAGACATGCCTGCCAGCAGCATCCTCATCCCTTCAGACAGCGAGCTAGTCCTCTCTACCTTTCTTTAAATCCCAATATCACAAATTACTAAGTACCACAAAGGGGGTGCTCAGCACCTTGCAGGATGAGACCTTTAATGATGAAGTTGAGGTCTAGTCTCTGTATTGGGTCCCAATGTATTTTCACTGCTGCCTCCCATTCCCTGGTTTGTGGTCTAACACATGAGGCCTTGGTATGTTCCAGATCTCTGGGCATGTCAAAATGCATTGAACAGGAGGTGGAGGCTGCTCAGTTTCCACTGCAGTTTTAGTGCAAATGTAATTGAATGGGAGGTGAACAGTAGTACTCAGCATTGAGCCTGGGCCTCAGCTTTATCACCAAGGTGTTCAGGAAAGTGAGGTTGTTGCAGGGGTGAGATGTAAGGGGTTGTCAGGCACTTATTGGACAATGCTTGAAGTAACCCTGTCTATACTATACTGTATGTACAAGTGGTTGGGAACCACTACATTGCAGCCATATTCAGAAAGGGATACTGTAAGTCCTCCCTCTCAAGGGGCACAGGCATTAGAAATGTACTGGTTAGAAACATACACATCAATAAACAGCGATTTAAAAATTCAGCAGGCTTTTAAGCTTTGGCCCATCCACAGACACCCCACCTGCCTCACAGATACACACAGTGGGGCCTGGCTGGGCTGGATTTGCCAAAGGTTTCTCTGAATGGATGCCATGGGTCCCTTGTCCTTTCTGACCAATCATGGCTTGGAATTGTGTCAGCCTGTGCCCTCAATTGCACCTCTTGCTCCAAGGATTCCTCTTATTAGCCAGGATGGAGTTGCTCTGCCTTCCCCCTCTCCCTTTTCTAGGCTAACCTGGAGGAGGAGCAAAGGGCCATTCAGGCTCTCCACCTGCTGCAACAAGGTTTTCCTACCCCTATAACTACGTGCTGGAGAAGGGCTAGGGCAAGTGGCCTGTCCTTGTCCTCAGGATATTGTACTGGTGCTTAATTGCTTAATGTATGTTGTTGCTTTTGGCTGACTAGACAGTGCATTCTCCTATTTGTTTGGTTCAAGCCAGAATCACGTTCAGGTTTCAACACATGACATGACATACTGGAACAACTTGAGGGAGCGGATGTAGTCTTTGCAGGGGGGTGAATTTGTTCAGCTGTTTGGGCAGACAATAACTAAGAAAGGGTATGTAACTCCCAGAATTGTAGGATTCAGCGTGTAGCTGGGACTGAGAAATTAATCAGCGCAGACTGCCTGGGCTCTGGCTCGATGGTAGCTCTAACCCTGTACAGAGGTGGAGCATGGCTTGGTGCAAGCCACGTGCCCAGGTCTGGGTGGGCCTGACAGTACTTCTGGCAGAGTAGCTGTTTGACCTTGGGATCTGCCAATCACAACAAAGGGTAGCTTATAGTCAGGCTAAGCAGCTACAGACTAAGCAGCACCCTTTGCTGAAAAGACTACATTCTTTTCTTTTCTTTTCTTTTCTTTTCTTTTCTTGTTTATTTCATAAAGTGTTAGACTTCATGCCACATATTACCCTCAGCTCATCAGGTGGCTTCTGGGGTAACTCCTGGGCAATGGTGCCTTGAAAATTTTAGCCTACTGTGTGCAGATTTTCTTATTTCCCAAGACCACAGGCAGAGCAACAATTTTCCAGAATCGCCTTTGTTAAACCAAACCATAATTACTTTGCATCCTTTTTAAGATACAGCAATTATTTATCATGTTGTATTAGTAGTTTAAGGACTTATTGGTCTCAGTGTGGTCCTAATGTTTCTTCCTTCTTCTCACTTCGTCCCTCTTGAATCTCATAGATCCACCCCCTGCTTTTTTCAGCTTACTCATGCCAGTTCCAGGGCCCCTATGTTAAATCAGCTGTCTTTATGGCTAGGAATAGTTGGCCATGTCTCTTACAGGAGTCCATGAATCCCAGTTTTGAAATGACAAGCATAGTTGCCAAAGAGCAACATGAGACTTTCTTTCACTTTCTAAGGTACAGCACATTGTTTCCACAGTGCATCTAGCCATAGCCATATGTGCTGCAGAAAAACTGTGCCTTCCTCTGCTGCATTTAGCTTTCAAATTATCTGTTTTAGAGGAGTAGCAGTTAAGTCGGGACAGTTCCATGCCATGATAATTTATTATTAGAACCACCTCGCTGGAGAAATCACAGATCACCATGCTGTTTAATTATTTTTTTAGTTGTCTTCCATTAATAATGCTTTGTGTGACCCTGAAACCAGGTACGCTCATGCCATGTGATCCCTAAAATGAGGGTACTCACCCTGGGACTTGTTTTTACTGGAAAGGGGACATACTTTATTTATAAACTTGCTCTTCGTGAGACCCATTAGTAGCTCTAGCCCTAGCCAGTTTGTTTACCTGCTGCGTCTGCGGGTTCAGCCGATCGCGGTTCCCACTGGCCGCGGTTTGCTGCTCCGGGCCAATGGGGGCTGCGGGAAGTGGCGCGGGCAAGGGATGCGCTGGCCGCGGCTTCCCGCTGCCCCCATTGGCCTGGGACGGCGCAATCGGCCGAACCTGCTGACACAGCAGGTAAACAAACTGGCCCGACCCGCCAGGGTGCTTTCTCTGGTGAGTCACGTGCCAGAGGTTGCCGACCCCTGGTCTAGGAAGTCCAGGGGGGAGAGCTGGCCCCAGCTGGGCTGCATTTCCCCTTCTCCCACTAGTGCAGCAGTCCCTGCTTTGGCTGCTTCTGCCCTACTAGCTAGCTGGAGCCTCTGACTGGCTCCTCTCTGCAGTTTTTTCCCCAAGCCCGCATGGTGGGGGCAGAAAGGGGTGGCACCACTGAGTGCTAGTACCCCAGTGGGGTGGGGGGAAACTTGAAAACATATCAATATACTAAGACTGCTAGAGAAAGTTTTTATGACCATTTTAGTAATGCATTACTGGGTTTTGCAAAGACTAAAATGTGTCTCCAAGTAGTATTTGCAGATAAAAGTGGAAAACAGGCCACAGTCACTTGAGCATCACCATCAACTGTAATTGTGTCAGGGCTGTGCCAGGCCAACCACAAGCAAATGACATAATTGCAAACACTTGAGCAGACTTTATATTCTAACTAGAAAAGGGCAGTCCTACGCACACAGTAGCCAGTATTTTAACCAAGTCACTATTACAATTTGCTAAACCCACATGACAAATTAAACTGTTGAAAATTGGGTACAGTTTCAAATTATTGATTTCAAAAGTCCAAGTAACTACACTATTGTTAAAAAAATCAATTGTGGTGCCAAGTTGCGATCAATTGGATCAGATCCAGTGTATACGAAAGATATAAATAGTACAAAGATAGGTCCTGATCCTGCAAGATGCTTCACCTCAGTGTCTTTGCATGGTTCTGAGCCCACTCAGTTACTCCCTTTGACATCAGTGAGAGTGAAAGCAGCTCACATGAGATGCTCAGCAGCTAGCAGGATCAGGTTGGCAGAGTCTATTCCTGATCTAGAACACAAACTTGGTATCACCACATATCTGAAAAAACCAGCTGCTACGTAGGGGATCATCATACTTTATTTCTCAAGCTATGTGGTAATGTGTACCACGTGTGTGAGATCAGAACCAGGCCAATAGATTATTTTATTGTGTGGTCTCAGATTTGTTGAGCTGACTCTTAACATTTGTTAAACCACATTATTCAATATTGTGGTCAGTGGATAATTTGCTGTGCTCATTCCCTAAAAAGAATACAGTATTCCTCCCAATTCCAGCAAAACAAAAATAGCAATGTTTTAGCATTCTTTGAATTTAATAATATGACCTATCAATTTATTAAAAGTTCCTCATTTGGGGTCCGGGGGGATAGGGCACCAGACAGGCTGTCCAGAGACCAGAGTTGTGTTCCTGGCTTTGCCACTGATTATGTGAGCCGTATCGTAGTTTCCCCATCCGTAAAATGGGGATAATGATACCTACCTTTATAAAGTACTTTGCATTCTAAGGATGAATAGTTTAAAGTATTTATTTATAGACCTGGTTGAAAAAAATGTTAAGAAATGATGAAAAATATGAAATTTCTAGGTTCTTTCTATTTCACTAGGTTCAAAGTGGACCCATTTTTCATTTTTCTAAAAAGATTTCATTGTGATTTTTTTAAACAAATTTTCCATTGAAATCATTGCTGAAATAATTATCAACATTCTTTCATTTACCAAAAACTTGTTTTTGATCATTTTGTTTGAAAATTTTCAAACAGTTCTTTTAGTATATCCCTTTGAAAGTATGTAGCTTGCAGTTTTAGTTTTAGGATTTCTCATCATATCAGTTTGTATTTGCTCCCAATATTTAGGAAGCTTTATATTTTAAATAGGGATCTTCCAATTGGTTGTGTGATTTTTTTTTTCAATTGTCTTTTCCTACTTCTTTTCCCAGCATTTTAATAGCTTGAACAGATCTATGTGTAAATGAATGCAGTGCTGCAACAATTATATGCTGGCTAAGTGTGTCTCCCTCTAGAAGCTGGTCCAAACAGAAGATATTAACCTATTGCTGCTACCAGCTAATGGATTACTTCTTTAGTTCAAGTGGTAGAGGCCTGTGCTCTGGAGTTCTGGATTCAGTCTCCACAGATAATCCAAGGAGATATCAGCTGAATGGGCCTTTCCACATGATTGTGAGAATTTCCCTCTTTATTAGGTAAACTACGGAATAGTCAAAGAGAGGGCAACAGCAGGAAATGTTACTCTGAAAGACTGTTTAAGACATATTGCAATTAAGTTCTGTTCAGCTTCTCAGTGAATATTTCTGTGCTTGAATATCTCTTCCAGCCCTCTCTTCTGATAGAGATTCCATTACAGGGATTGGTTGATAATGATGGGTTGGGGAAGATGGATTTATTATAAAAGTCAGCCATGTGGTTTCCACCTGGAAGTCTGATCCTCATGATTATGTGGTATATACGGTCTGCAGCCAGTGATCTTTTACACTTGAAATTGAGTTAGAATTCCAAGGGAATAAGAAATTTAGGGCAACAGTAGCTTGTTACATTTCAAAGCAACAATCCCATTGCAACAACACTGTGAATGAACATTACAGCTATTATCCAGCAACCCTACAGCTGTCACTTTGGTGAACCTTTTGATAAATTGGATTGTGATATTTATAGAATCTATTAAAATACAACCTATCATGTGTTTGTTTATATGTTGACAAGATGATGTACACCCTGCAGGTCAAAGGTGATGTGAATTGTTATGGTGTTCTTGTCAAAGCAGTTAAAAAAGGAACATTAAATAATTTTTTGTGGAATCATTATTCAACTAAGAGTGTGACAGGAACATACAAAATTCTTATTTAGAAATAGTCTACTGATCTGACACTAAAATCTGTGATTGTTATCAATCAAAAAGACTTTCCTACTTCTTCTCTAATATGTTAGAGAATTGGCAGCTCCGATAGAAAAACAAATAGCAAAATTAAACAGAAAGGCATTGATTTAACTACTTGGGTGGTTTATCCTGTGCCACAAAGAACTTTTCATTCTGTCTTGTCACTTATTAATTACCCCCTTTTTATTAAATTAGTTGATATAGCACATACAAAACTTTAGGATTATTTAATTTGTTATAAATATTCTCACTCAAAAATATGTATTTCTTTGAATATCATTGCAAAAAATGGAGCAAAAATAATGTATAATAGACTGAATTGTAAATTTAACTTCTATGGGCCTAATTATGCCTATAGATACACCTGTGTAAATCCTATTGTAAACAATGAGATTTGTAAATTCATCTCTAAAATCAGATTGGTATCAACTGGAAGTGTTACCTGCAGGATTGGAATCAAATGCACATACTGTAGGATCCAGAGTATTTTCCCAACATCCCTTTAACCTCTTTTCAACCAAATTCTCATGAAAGAATCCAATATAAATAGCTGGGCTGAGAGCTAGGCAGATGGATGACAGGGAGGAATCTGTTCCCATTCCACATTGTAATTGTTTTGTTTTTTTATTCCAGCACCTAACATATCAAGTGCCTTCTAAAGAAATAAGAAAGACCTGTTCTCTGCCCCAACCTAAATATAAAGAATTTTAAACAGGTGAAATAATGTAAGGGAGTACACAGGGAACAAATACATTTGTATGGCTGCTCAGGTGTGTCATGTACATATATTAAAATTACTGAGATATATATGCTTTACTTTCTTCTTACTCCTGTTAAATCAGGTTTTATAAATGAGTTTATTTATTTGAAGGAGGGATTGGAGATGGGGTGACAGGCATGAGAGAGGAGAAGAGCATGTGCAAATAGCAGAAGAAGAGAGGTCAAGGAGATGGAGAGAATGCAGGGAGAGTTTAGAGAGCAGGAATTTGGGGGTGGGAAACATGGTGGGCAAAGAAGATGGGTGGAGTCAGATATAAATCACTGACTGGTGGGCACTGTTGTTCTGTTGAAGATGACTAGCACAGGTCCTGATGTCATTGAGACAAAAGATATTTAGATACCTAAACCCCACACTTAGGCACCCACATCTAGTATTTAGGTGCCTAAGTCCCCATTTCAGGCTCCACTGCGATCCACAGAATACCTGCCTAACCCTGTAGGCACCTAAACTCACTTGATGCCTAAATTTTTACTGTAAAAGTTCCCTAGAACCTAAGTTTCTGCCCACCCTGCTGCCTCACTCAAGGGGTCTGGACATCTATCTCCTGCTTAAGCCCCAGAGCAATCCATGAACTAGGCATTCACCTGCTTATCTCATGTGTGGGGCCTGATCTGGCATGCATGCTCAGAGGCTGTCTTCCAGACTTGGTCCTGTTCAAAATCTGACCACAGGAGATGGTGGTAGCGCTTCTCCTATGACTTTTAGCCCAATGATTACAGCACTCACCTGGGCTATGGGAGATGTGGATTCAATTCCCCCTCTGCCTGAGGAGAAGAAAGAGGGGGGTCTCCCTTCTCTCAGGTGAGTGCTCTAACCACTGAGCTCTAGGATATTTTGATGTGGGGCTCCCACAATCCCACCTGTTGAGGCTGTTCAACTGTATATAAATAATTAAAGAATCATTGGAACAGGGGAACTAAACCCTGGGTCTCCCATCTCCCAGCTGGGTGCCCTAACCACTGGACTATACTTTCCCTCTTTTTCTGGCTCACTGACTTTTAATTATTTATATGCAGTGGAACAGCTTCAACAGGAAATATCAAAGGAGATACGTGGCACAGGAACACTTTGAATAGTGGGGATGCTGAAAACTAGCCACCTTACCCCTGTCCGTCCCCCACCCCCGGAGCTAGCAGCCAGGACCCGGGGGTGGGGAGCCGGCAGCTGGGACCCAGGATTTGGGGGGCCAGCGGGCTGGGACATGGGTGTGGTGGGGTGGCAGCGGAGCCCCGGCTAAAACCTGGGGGGGGGGGTACTGCAGCACCCCCCACACGCTTAGTTCCTATGCCTATGAAGGAGATCCACAATATCCCACTGCTCTGTGGCTAGAGCACTCACCTGGGCTGTGGGTGATACAAGTTTAATTCCTCCCTCTGCATGGAGAGAAGAAGGAATTTGAACAGGGATCAGTGGTTAGAGCCCTCTCCTGAGAGGTGAGAGACCCCTGTTCAAATCTTTTCTCCCTCTCTTGCATTGAATTTAACTGATCCTTGGTCTCCCACATTCCAGATGAGTGCTTTAAAGACTGGGCTAAAAGTTATAAGGTGGCTGCGCGCGCACACACACACACACACACACACACACTCTTACTTTTGTGTAGAATGAAGCAGGTGCCTAACTCATTCTCACAAAAAAACAACTCAGGTGCTAAAGCCATCTGACTCCAAGAGAGGGGTTCTGTATCACGAGCAGAGATAGATGCCTCCCTGCAGCCTGGACTTAGGTATCTATCTCCGTGAGCAGGGGAGGGCGTAGAGCACACTCATTGGCATCTCCCATTAGCTAGCTTAGGCGGGGAGCTGTCTAGGATGCTGACTTTTCTGGATTGCCTTTCTAGGTGCCTGTCTCTCCCCATTCATTGTATAGGGAAACTAGGCACCTAACTCAAAATTTGTGGACCACAATGTTGTTTCTAGGTGCCTATAAGTTAGGCATTGCAACATCTAGTCCTTTTGCAGATCGGACCAAAGAGACTACAATGGTGCCCCTGCAGGGGAGCTGTGAGCTTTGGAGATCTACTTCCAGAAGACCCTGTGGTGGTGGTTGTGGTTTTATAGTAATAGTGGGGTACCCCTGGGCTCCTATCTCCCAGGGCCAGCTGCCTGTGGAGCTGGTATAAAGGAGAAAGGACAGCAGGCTTTTCTTTTATTTATATTACAGAAAGGTAATTTTAGGGTTTTTTAAAATTAATTTAAATGTGGCTTGTGTTGTATTTTATTGTCCTCCCTGTCCAATCCCATTTTAGCAAGGAAGAGGGCTAATTCCTTTGTTTTAAAATGAAAGCTGAGAGCTTCCTTCACAGGCCCCAAAACATCCTTATTTTACCCCACCTCTCCAATTTGCCAAAACCTTGATCTGGAAGCACTGCTTCAGAGATTAAGACAGTAGATATATCTTGTCATTCACGCTTAGGCTTCTCTGATGAGACTGCCAGCAATTAGAACCAATTGTGATGGTGGTAGGAACTGGACTGAGACCACAGAAGTCCTTTACATAAGCTAAGGTACAGCCATCAGACGATAACGACATTTGGTCACTAAGGGTCTGATCCTGAACCCATTGTAGTCAATGGCAAAATTCCTATTTACTCAAATCTGAACAGGAGAGGGCCCAAATAACATGGACTGAATTCAAGTGTCTGACCCAGAGATGTAAAGCTTAATAAAATTCCCATCTGTATGCTGCCCTAGTGTGAATGGGTATTGATTACAAGGGTCTGTAATGAGTGGGTGATCTATATGGCAAATTTTTTAGGTAAATGATAGGAAACCTGAAACCAGATGAAATTCGGGAGGTTTTATTTTTCATTCCAAACCCAAAACTCAGGCCAGGATCACACAGGTTCTTTGATAAACCTGTTACGGAACATGCGCTTAGTTTTATGCAAGCCTACATTGAGTTTTAAAGAACTCAAAATGTAAAACAAAGTTCAGGGGTGAATCATGTGAATCAAAAATGAAGGGTTTGCAAAAAAATCTCTGTTCAGTAAAATGACCAGAAATGGTTCCAGTATTGCTTATATAGCTGTAAACTAGGGGATGGCCTAGAGAGCTAATATCACCCTTTATTATGTTTTCTAGTTTTTCTGAGTTTGTCAGACCTTGAATATTTTTTACACATTGTTTCTTGTGGCTTAAGTATAAATAATGGAAATCTGATACCCTGAGCTTGCCTTTGAATGTATTCTTTGGCATGTATCGTGCTTTATACAGAACTTCATAGCTCTAAAAAGGGATACAAATCCAGTTTTATTAGTTAAGCTTTTCATTTATGTTAATGGTCTTTGTTATGTTTTTTTGTCTCTACACAAAGAAGAGACTCTCAGGCTAAAACAATGAAACAAGAAAGAACAAAGGTAAAGTCTCTCTGAGAGAGCAGGAGGTTGACTCTGGAAGTCTACCGAGCATAAGTACAAAATAGCTGCTGAATTCTGTGTGCAGTTAATGTGTTTAGAAATCAAAAGGTGCAGTACATGGAAAATAAAAGATCTATAGCTATATATCCCTCAATTTTAGGACATTTTTGACCTAACATTTATATGCATGTAGTTTATTCAATTTCCACATCTGGTGTGCACATCAAATATTTGTTTGCAAAAGTGGTTAGTTAGGCAGTTACTTGTCCATTTGTATGTGCAAATACCTAATTTGTGTGCACAATCATGGTAAATGAATGCAAATGTAGGATGGAAATAAATCCAGAATTCGTTCTTTATTTGGTAAAAATTTGGCTTTTCTGGTGGTTCATTGCACTGTGATGGAGAATATTGTTATGGTACGAGTCACCAGATGGCACTGTTACACAGTTTTACAAGTTATTTTTCCGAGCATGTGAGCAGTGTTCAGTCTTTGACAATATGCTGCATTGTTGCTAGCTTTTGTAATGCTGTTTCTTTTGGGGGGAACTGTTGCAAGTGGCAGGAGAGTTTGTGATCTCCCTTAATCTCTCTAGCTAGACTCAATTGTTGGGGTAGAGTTGATCTCTGGGAACCAGGCACTGGTGTGTTGGCTAAGATTCCTGAGAATCTGTGTGGCATTTGCAACTAACTCTGTTTAAGGGTTGGTGTTAATAAATCAAACTGCACTAAGAAAACATGTAGACTGTGCATCACTGATTTCTCCTGCAATGGTCAACAAACATGGAAAGCCCCAAAAACCTACCCTTGGGAGAAGGGTACCAATATCAGTCTTTGGTAAATATACTTTTTGGAAGATTTAACTCAAATAAATAATTACAAATGATTGTGTTTGGTGTCATTCTTCTACCCCATTTCCTGGTATTAATATGGTTGAGATTTTAAATATTGTGATCCATATCTATGTTAATATCTAGAAAACCCAGTACTCCTCATAGGTTTTGTAAATAAAGGGTAGAATTTTCAAAACATCTAAATAACTCAGGAACACTAGTGCCACTGAAAGTCTATGGGACTTGTGCTCCTAAGTCACAAAGATACTTTTGAAAATCCCGTCCATGGCCACTTCAAACATATCTGTTGTCTTAGATAAGGATTCACATTTCCTCCATCTGATAACCTTGAAATAGTTACACTTTAAAGGATATATACTCTGCTCTCTCTTTTGTAACCTAGGGATTCTAAGTAATGCACATACTGGTATGCAGTTATTGTCAGTCTCCAGACATACTCATATTCTTGTCACTCACATACTATCTCAAGACTTTCAAAGAATGATTGAGGCATCCTGGACAGTCAAGATTTGAAATGAAAACAATGGCATATTTTTAGGTTTTAGTGATTTTAAAATATGTGCACATATGTCTGGAAAGCTTTCCCAGCACAATAGTACTTGTGAGCGATATGAGGAAGAAATGTTTCCTAGTGCTTGAGCTTACACCGCTGAAGTAATTATTGGATAGGAAAGGTCATTTTAGGGAAGTAGCTTTCAGCAGTTTAGATCTCTCAAAACTGCTGCTGCTGCAGCAGCTGTGTACCAGTAGAGAAAATAAAGAAAAGCAAGAAGGATATTTTGGTAGAGAAAAGATATTTAAAAACACCACCACCACCACCAACACTCACACGACCCACCCACCCCTCAAACAGATCAATAAAACAACACTTCCAGCTGAATTGTCTAGAACATATTTACTTAATGCTGTTTAAATTGAGCTTAATAGGAAATAGTACAATTTTTAACATTAATATGATTTAACAACTTTTCCATTTTAATGGGGCCTTTCATATGTTGCTACTCCAAAAGGCACTGAAGCAGCCACAATATACTGTAATAAATATTTGTATCAAATATGTTCTTCCAAAACATCTGTGAATATGACAGATAACTGTTTGCTCTTTACGTTGAGAGTTGTTGCTCGTGAACTTTACAATGGCAGTTCATATTTGTACCTTACCTATGACTCACCGCTAAATGACTAACAAGTTGCATTTTACACTGTCTGAGATCATAAAGATGTCATCAACTGTGGGACAAATATTGTTCTCATTTTACTCTAGTGTAAAATCAGATTAATCTCTAAATCAAGAGGACTCTAGTCTGGATTTATGCAGATCTATGCAAGAGTAGAATTTGGCTCAAGAGCATCTTATATGTCTGCTAAAATAAATGCTGTGTATTTTAAACATTCTCTGTTTTGCAAATATAGAGTCACCAATATTTTTCTTGCAAAACATTTGTTCTCAATTGTAGCCCTCTTCCTTTTAAAAAGGTCAGAAGAAGTTCAAAATGACATGCTGGAGAATATTTTTTGTTTGGAAAAGTGATCTGGTCATTGCCATAGCAAAGCTATATTACATTCTTTTAGTTGTATGATATAATTTTTATATTAATACCATATTTTAAAGGTATTTATGCAATAGTAGAGTGCTGATGGCAGTGTTACAGTTCAGATATTTGCTATGTTTTCCTTTAGAAATTTGCAAACTTACAACTGAAATAATTGTTGCATGAAGAAAATATAGACAATTTTTAAAAAAAGAAATAATTACATCATGACAGATCTTTGGAGTGTCTTTGGCTTACTATACATTTTTGCTTTCAGATATATTATTAAATCAATACAAATCACAGGGCTGAGTGTAGGCAGTAAATGAATGACACATGATGAGGCTTGGATTTTAGTCTCATCTCTATGCAAAGTTATGTGAATACGTACTATTTATGTTGATAGGAGTTATATGTACAAAGTTCCAGCGGATAGGGCACTGGATTGGGAATCACAAGGCCCGAGTGCTAGTCCCCACTCATCTACTGACTCACTGCTTAACTTCTGCATGTCTCAGTTTCCATCTTTGCAAAATGAAACTAAAGGTACATACCCGTTTTTGTAAAGGGCTTTGAGATCTATAGAGGAAAAGTGCTAATAGTCAATGCTAAATACTATTATTATTTTATAATAACTTCTTGTGTTTTAAGAATTGAAACACTCCCTCCTGACCCCTAAGCCCACACCTCCAAGATAAATAAATGTTTCAAAATCTGCAGACTTGGGGTTCATTCTTCAGATACAGTAACTCCCCACTTAAAGTCGTCCCGGTTAACGTTGTTTCATTGCTACGTTGCTGATCAATTAGGAAACATGCTCGTTTAAAGTTGTGTAATGCTCCCTTCTAACGTCATTTGGCAGCTGCCTGCTTTGTCCACTGCTTGCAGGAAGAGCAGCCTGGTGGAGCTAGCTGGTGGGTGGTTGGAACCATGGTGGACCAACAGCCCCCTATTAGCTCTCCCTATCAGCTCCCTGCTCTCCTAAGTTCCCTGTGCAGCAGCTGCCCAGCAGGCTAACAATTGCAGCTGTCCCTCCCCCCACTGCCATGTGTTGCTCCTGCCCTCTGCCTTGGAGCTGCTCCCCAAGACTCCTGCCTGCTGTGTGGGGGGAGGAAGAGGAGGGCTAATGTCAGGGTGTCCCCCTCTCCCCTGCTCCTGCACCCCGCTTACCCCATCTTCCATAGAGCAGGGGACACACATGAAAGAGGGAGCTTCCAGGCAGCAGCAGCTGCAGTCTGGTCTCAGCTTGCTGATCTAATTAACAAGGCAGTGTATTTCTGACCCCATTCTGCATACTTAAAGGGGAAATGCGCATCTCTCTCTCTCTCTCTCTCTCTCTCTCACACACACACAGGGTGTGTGTCTCTGTCTCTGTCTGCCCTCCCTCCTTTCCTGCTGCCTTGTACAGTAGAGTGTGAGAGTTAAACCCTGAGGGCTCAGCCAATTACTAGTTCATCATTTAGCAGTAAGGCATTCCCTAGAAATATCCCACCCTCTGACTCCTCCACCTCAACCAAGCTATACAATCATCATCACTGTGTACCAGTATTAAATTGTTTGCTTAAAACGTATACTGTGTGTGTGTGTATACATACACACACACACACACACAGTATACGTTTTAAACAAACAATTTAATACTGGTACACAGTGATGATGATTGTGAAGCTTGGTTGAGGTGGAGGTGTATATATACACACACACACATATTAATGTAATGTAATGTGTGTGTATGTATACATATACACATACACACACACACACACACACACACACATATTAATGTAATGTAAAGTAATTACATTAATGTAAATGAGAGGGTTAGGTTCCAGGAAAAAAAATTTCCCTGGAACCAAACCCCCTCATTTACATTAATTCTTATGGGGAAATTGGATTCGCTTAACATCGTTTTGCTTAAAGTCACATTTTTCAGGAACATAACTACAACGTTAAGTGAGGAGTTACTGTACATAGGAGATTTACAGCACAGTTAATAGGAATTAAGCATACTCCTGGAATATTTTGAGGAGAATACCACCTCTGGTAACCATTATGGAGTGTCACATACTCATACTTGCTGAATTCAAAATGGTTTTGGGCCTCTTGCAGATCCCGCTAAAATCAATGTTAAAAATTCTCATTGTTCTTTAATGAGGTCAGGATCATACCCTTTGTTAATAGCTAATACGATGCTGATTCTAAACATTTTTGGACAGATAACTTTTTGGACTGAAAATGTGTCTCCAAAGAAGTGAGCCTAGCATTTAAAAAAATCACATGAATTTTTAAATTTTGTTATTGTAAGGTTTACATATAATTCATAGTTAAATGATTTAAAATGCTTTATTTTCAACAGTTGGATTTGATTTAATTAAAATGATAGGGTTTTTTTCATAAAGACAATAATGCTCCCTAAATTTTTCACTGACTTGTAATTTTCTCATTTACTTTAGCAGGAATTTAATCAGTGGGTAAATCCTAAGAATTTTTGGAGGGGGGGTGAAATAATTGACAAGAATATAATTCTTCTAGCCACTTTAATTTTCATGACATGATTTCACAAAAACTTTTGAGATACTGTGGATGAGAAAGGTAAAGACATAGATGTGTGTTCCTAAGTATTCATTTGGATGACTGGTTAGCAAATGTCACTCTTATCTATGGGTTAATGCATTTAACTGTTGACCAAAAATTATTGCTTTGACGGAGTGTTGTGAGTTTTTATTTACATAACTATAATTCTGTACTTGGTCATCACAGGATCAGATGTACAGACAAAATTCTTTTTACATTCAGTGTTGATCTCTATTGCACATTGTGTACTTCTCTATGCTGAACTCCCATTGACACCAATGCCAATTCGGTGCATGGAATACATGAAAAATAGTGATTGGCACTACGGACTGGAGGAGAGAATTCCCTTGCGTGTGGCAGATTGTCATTTTTCATGAGACACGTGGCTTTATGGAAGAGACTACAACAGTTAAGTGTTAGATTATGGCATGCCTCTGAATTTGCCTCATTATGATAGGTTGTCCTGCCCTTTTAAGATGTTTACTCATCTTTGATTCCAAGGGTTTTATAGTAGGTGTAATAAATTGCCTACCCAGATGCCACATGAGATTACTAGATAATTTATTAACCTGGACAAAGTAAATCTCTCCCTCAGGAAGCCCAGAGTAGTTCATGTCCTTCTATAAGATCTACTAGGGAATGAAAGACCTTTGAGGAAAAAAGGATCAAAATGTGTCAGTGAAACGCCGTACTGTGCAACTGTGCAATCTGTAGCACAGTACTTCTTTGACAAAATGGGTCAGTGAAGGCTAAAATCATAGCGCATTGACTTCGCTCTTTTCTCTTCCTGTCCTCCCAGTTTCTTAGACAGTAGTTAGACAATTTTTAACACTCGAAAATGACAGTTTTGGGACTGCAACAGCTGCTGTGGGGCTGTCTCACAACAGTGTCTTATCTAAGTTGGCTGTGACTCCTGTAATATTAGTGACTCCATCATACTGAATTACTTCTTCATCTTCTCCTCTCACCTCGTCCTTGATATTGACTGGTGGCATTAGGCTTTTTGGTTTACTCTTGTTGGGTGGAGTGATTTGAAGATACTCAGACACACACAGGATATAAGCTTAGGAATGTTTTCAGAATAACTGTAAAATATGAAATATATGTTATTCACAATATGTTGGAGGTCAGTTTGCCCTCGAAATTGAACGCTTGACAATTGTGCTTTCTTAGTGTGGGTTAGAAAAAGAATGTAGTAGACTTAGGAAAACATAATAATTTAAGAAGTGACATATTTCAACAAAGAAATAAAACTATAGGGAGTACAGAAAAGAAGTAAAACCATAGGAAACCATTACTTCATTAGGACAAACATTTAATATGTTTTAAAGATTCCTTATTAAAAAGGGTTAGTTCTAGGACATTCGTTTTCATGTGAGATCATAATCTGTCACATAAGAACCATAAGGTGCTTCTTATTACACTGATTTCTATTAGAACTGTGTCTAGCTCTTTGGAAGTAGCTAATCTGAGTAGCTGGCTAACAGTCTGCTTGCAAATAGATGCCTTAATGCTTGCTCCTCTTCCAAATGTGGTGATGAATTTAATTGGGAAGGCTCATCCACAAATTCAGAGCCAGTATCTGATTTACGAGGCATTTGAAAAGGAGTAAAAGAAAAACTGTATTGCATCTTGTTAGCAGGAACATATTCATTTATGTTTGGTCTCCCAAGCAAAATATTTAAGTGAGCTTCCAAGTTTATACAAGTTTTCTCTCTGCTTCCCCATTTTGCTTCTCTTTCTAAGCCCCCTTCCTGAGCATATCCATTCCCTCACTGCCCCCCAACTCTAGGGTTGCCAACTTTCTAGTCACACAAAACCGAACACTCTAGCCCTGCCCCTTCCCTGAGGCCCTGCCCCCGCTCACTACATTGCCCCTCCCTCAGTGGCTCGCTCTCCCCCACCCTCACTCACTTTCACTGGGCTGGGGCAGAGGGTGAGAGCTCTAACTGGGGGTGCGGGTTCTGGGGTGGGGCCAGAAATGAGGGGTTTACGGGGGGGGCCTCCGGGCTTGGGCAGGGAGTTGGCGTGTGGGAGGGGGTGAGGGCTCCAGCTGGGGGTGGGGCTGGGGATGAGAGGTTTGGGCTGCAGGAGGGGGCTCCAGGCTCAGGGGTGGGGCAGAGGGATTCGGCGTGTGGTAGGGGGCTGCAGGTTGGGGTGCAGGAGGAGGTGAGGGCTCTGGGGTGGGGCTGGGGATGAGGGGTTCAGGGTATGGGCGGGGATTCTGGGCTGGGGCAGGGGGCTGGGTGCAGGGGGGGTGAGGGCTCTGGGGGGGTAGGGATGAGGGGTTTGGGATGCAGGAGGGGGCTCTGGGTTTGGGGGGGCTCAGAGCTGGGGCAGGGGGTTGTGGCTCGGGTTCAAGGCACTGGCTTACCTAGGGTGGCTCCTGGTCAGTGGTGCAGCGGGTGGGCTGAGGCAGGCTGCCTGCCGGTCCTGGCACCAGGCTGTGTGCGCCCCGGAAGCAGCCAGCAGGTCCATGTCCTAGGCAGGGGGGCCAGGGAGGTTCCACGTGCCGCTCTTGCCTGCAGAGACTTTCCCCCTCCCCTGCCCCAGCTCCCATTGGCTCAGGGTTGGGGCAGTGTGCGGAGCCCTGTGGTCCCCCCTGGGAGCCGGACCTGCTAGTCGCTTCCAGGCCACAGTGCAGTGCCAGCCAGGACAGGTAGGAACTAGCCTGCCTTACCGCTGCAGCACTGCCGACCAGAGTTTTAACAGTCCGGTTGGTGGTGCTGACTGGAGCCACCAGGGTCCCTTTTTGACCGGGTGCTCTGGTCGAAAACCGGACACCTGGTCACCCAACCTAGCTCATGGGGTCACACACACACACACTCTCTCTCTCTCTCTCTCCATAGCTGTTCATCTGCCCCTTCGGGGACTGGCCTCAGAAGAAACAAGCTGGCTGTCAGTACGCTCAACTTCTTCTATTCAGTCCTCATGCAGGTTCCAGGGTTTCCTCACTCTTTCTCCACAGACATGGGGATGTGAGTTGGGGGAAATCTCTGCCTAATTGGGGGAGCTGCGGCCTTCCTTTCCTGGAGGGTAGGGGAAACAGGGCTATTCCTGTCAGGATTAGGAAGATTACTAACCCACATTAATGAATTGCCCTCCTTACCACATTTGTATTTAAGGGGAAAGTGTCTACATTGGGGGAGCGTTTACATTTTCAACTACCACCTTGTCTGGGTCTCCCAGTGCATTTAGTCTTATTTGTGGCTTTTAGATTGCAAACTCTTAGGTACAGTGACTGTTTTTATGTATGCCTATTATAGCACATCACTGCATCCACTAGCTAATTAATAATAAAAATTAAAGTGACCTCTGTTGTCCCTATTGACTTCCATTGAATTACACTAGGGGTTAATTTAGCCCATTGTGTTGCACATTAAGACAGCTGGGGGAGAGTAATTAAAAAATAGATTTTGTGTGTTCCTCCTAGCCATGAAAAACACCCTCACTTATTGTTGAGGGTAGGTGTGTCTGAGATTAAGGATAGAAATGATGTGAAATGGGAAAGGTCCTGGGATGAGAGAATGAATTGGAAAGATCCTAGGGTATTTAGGGAAAGAGATCTGAGTAGAAAGGAAAGATAGATTTGGGCCTTAGTGCCAAAGAGATGAGGACCCAGAGAAAGAGGGTTGTGTTGTGGTGGCTGGTGTAAACAAAAAAGAGATGCGTAGCTAATTCTATTCTTAGAAAACATGTGAAAATCAGGCGTAACTCCATGGAGTTCAGGGGAATTATTCTGATGTAAAGGAGCCAGAGAAAGATGTGGGAGTTCTTGGGATATGGTGGGAGGGAGAGAAAAATGTGAAATTGGGGTAGAGAGCAGAGGAGAGGGATGCAATGGAAAAGAAAAATGTGAGAACTGGTGAAGGAAATGGGGGTGAGGAAAGATACTAAAAACAAGGGAGAAATGGATAGAAAGAAGGACAAAAACTGTACAGAGTTAGAGTTAAAGGAAAAATCAGGATAACACAAACCTTTATGGTTAGTCATTTATTTTTATTTTTTTCATTGTTGTTTGGCGTTTTCTGATGTAATTGTAATGAAGTGGGGGAGGGCAGAAAAGGAGAAGAATGCTAAGACTTTGTGGTGGATGTAGAAGATGATAGGACAGAAGGCAAAATAATGGAGATTGAGAATCTTTGTCCAATATGGAAGGGGAAATCAGAGGCCATTGTGGTGAGGAAGTTTCCAAATTTATCTAGGAAAATAGGCCTAGGAAAGGTGAGGAACCATGATGACATGCATAGTATCTTTACAATGTTGTACTGAATCATCATGCAATGTTATGACATAGAAATCTAAATGTAGCCATTTATAGAGTTTATATATAAATGAAGATTAGCACTCCAAATCACTACAGGATGAGGGAAGAGTGCCACCTACAGACTCACCAGTACTGTTTCCTGCAGCAACTCGGTATTCCATGAATTTCTCCTATTCAAATGCAGAATTGGCCTGAACCTGCTTAGTTTATGAGTGGGAGTGAATCACAACAAAACAGAGCATGGCTGCAGGTCATAGCATGGGGTATCCACTGATGTTATATTTGAGCTGCACCATCAATTTCCATTTATTCATATATCTATGTCATTGCAGAGTTATAAACACTGCTTTCATGAATTATGTATACTGGAAATAAAGAGCAGGCCACATCATTACACATTATTTTTAGCTCAGATCTTTTAGGACAGCACTGATCCTGCTCTTTTTTTTGGCAGGAAGCTTCGATTTGTGTACCTGAAAGGGGAAACAGTTAATTTATATTGTCCTCTCTGGGTAGTTTTCCAAAATAGATATTTCCTTCTTCACCTACAGTGCCTCTGACTCTATTTTTAATTTTCACATCACATTTATGTGATGAGTACATGAGCAGTTATTCAAATTTGCTAGTCATATTCTGAGATAAATTACAGAACATAGGTTTCTACAGTGGTGAGCGTGCCAGAATCTATTAAGCATTGATCTCTTTTCATGTCAGCAAATATGGAAATGAAAGGGAAGAGGGAAGCCTGGAGCAGAAGAGTAATTGGAACCTGTTGTGTTTCACCCACCTCAAGAGATGAGGGGGAAGGGGGAAAATTGTAATGGTGTGGCCCACCCTTTATTTAGAGTATACACAACTCGTGACAGCAGTTTTTATAACTCTAAAAATTACACTTAATAAATATGAGAAGATACAGGTTTTCTTGATTACTTAAACCTAAATGTTTATTCAAGCTTTCATGAGAAGTTTGTCTTAATTTAAACAGAGCTAGGGCCTGCTGAACTGATGCCATTTTTTTGATGTGGACTCAGTACAGATGAAACGAGTCTTAATAACATCCAAACTCATTTAGTTTGCAAATGTATTCTACAGAGGATTTACTTCATGGTTTGGTTACTATAATCAGAAATAAACTGACCTTAATTTTTCATAGGTAGATTATATTTGAGAGTTTTATACTTCATTTCATGTAATAAAATGATGCTGGTTTTAATTGAAATTTTTTTTTCAAAAGAAACGTGTAAATATTGTTAGTGTAGTTCATAGCAATGAAGTATCACTTGTATTTTCCTTTTTGGTATTGATGTTATAGGGACGTTGGAGACACTAACACATTGTGGATATTGTTGCTGAGAGAAGGAGATGGAAAAAGATAGGTTTGAAACACAGCCTGCAAAATGGCACAAAGCCAATACACTGAAAAATGGCAAACATGTCACATGGAACAGCTGGACACAGAAATATTTCTCTTTAATTTGGAAGGATAAAATTTTTTTCACAGCAGGCCACTCTCAAAAGAGTACAACATCAAAGAGGGTGGGTCCCACCAGTCAAACATCATCTGGCTCCAGTATGGAGCAAAATGAATGAACTGTCAGGACTTTTTTCCAGTGTATATGTTTTTGCCAAGTGAAAAGTAAAAGGTTCAGTGGCTTGTTCTGATCACAGACCAAATCCTGATAATGGAAAGCTGATTCTCCAAAGTCTTCCTCTGATCAGCTGACAGGAGATGTCTGAAGAAGACCCCAGATTGATTGATGGTCCACTTTGTATTGATGGCCTCTGCCACCCTTAGAGATAAGTGAGATATGCCAAATGCTTAACAGCTCTGGAGGGCTCCTGTGACTGTGACTTGAACATGTTCTAATCTACTGTTATAATCCTCACAGAAACCCCAGTAATCTTCTAAAGAAACTTAAAGTGATACTTACCAATACCTGACCTTCACTGTGACAAGAAAAAAAAAATCCATTTCACATTGTCCAAAACGTGTCCACTGCAAACACCAATACTGTGTTACTGTTCATGGACTCTTTTCAACTGTTTTTTCTGAGTCTGACTTCAGCCTTGAAACAGGCTTAACTGCAAATTAAACATTATCATGCTGATTTACTAATATTTCTGTAATCTAATTGAAGTAAAGAAATGATACAACACATATATTTTTCAGTATTAAACTACAGCAACACAGTTTTTACAGCCATTACTCATTTGTTTTATGAGGAATCTCAGGCGTAGTTTATCATATATTTTATTACTTGACCTTTTAATCATCATCTTGGGAACTTGGCATTCCAGACATTCCAAAATATTCAAAACTAAAAATAACAATGTGCTTCATTATTTAAAACTTGCACAAAGAAGTTAAGTATAATTTTAAAAAAATTAACTCCCTCGTTCACTACAAACATGAACTGCTCTTTCAGAAATGTGGGATTCAAAAAGCATTTAAATAGTTATTATTATAACAGAGCCTAGAAGTAACTCAGATTATGGCTCCATTGAGATAGGTGCTATACTAATGCATTATAAGAGACAGTCCCTGCCCTGAAACACCGAGAAGACAAACAAAGGGTGGGAGAAAATATTATCCCTACTTTTACAGCTGGGAATTGAAGACAGAGAGCTTAAGTAACTTGCCCAAGGTCACAAAGGAACTCTATGGCATATCGGGAATTGAACCACAATCTTTTGAATCCTGGTGCAGAGTCTCAGCCTTAAGCACAAGACTATTTTTTTCTTTTCTGACCTGCTTATTCTCTGCTGGATCACAACCAGCTCAATCAGTAATGATCGCAGGGGAACATGATACCATATTTCCCTACCACTGCTTGAAAATTAAGTTGTTTCCAGCATGGGCTTTTATTTAAGAATCTCTGTTTTTTACAGAAAAAACTTTCATGGATTGTTAATTTTATTTATTTTTAATTTCATTTTTTCTTGGAATATATTTAAAACATGAAATAGGTAAGTCAAAGTGCAGCCCCTGGCGGTCTACGTTGTGTCTTGTGATCTTTCTCATCTTCAACATGGTATAGGCGATCAAGATTACAGGCCTGCATGCCCTTAGCTGCTCAGATCGAGATAAAGCATTATACGCTGGAACTTGAAGTTCGTAACTGGGACCTATAGTCCCCATGGCTAGACCTCCATATTGAATATGAGTGGGACCACAAGTTGCATTGAAGAACTCTTTAGGCTACACTTTAATGGCCTTGTTTCATGGACTATGACTGTTAAGGCCTGATCCATAGCTCATTGAAGTCAATAGATTTGCCCCACTGACTTCATTTGGATCAGGCCCTTAAGGATGGTCCTGGCAAGTCTGGCCATCACTTGGGCAAAATGTAGGTACTCTGGGTATAAAAGAAACAAAGAAACTCTTCACTGAATTATGCACAGACATCTATATGTCTGTAGAGGAAAATTCCACTCATTTTACCCAGTCCAACAGTGTGTGAAGCCAGAAGCCCTTCTCACCAGTAATAAACTGTGAAATCTATTTATTTGGAAATAAAATGTAATTACATTTGGGATTTCTGGACCTCCTGCTCTTGCCGCTGGTGGCCATTACCTTATTGGAAGTGACAGTATTTGTGACATTGGCAGAGTAGGATCCTTGGGTAAGAAACTGTAAACCAACTTCTAGCCTATTTTAAAGCAGAGGGATACTGAATGGTTGTCATTTAAAATGTTTGTAGCTCCACTGAAGTAAAATACCAATCTTGCTTTTGTTATTAATTAGTAAAAATATCTTTGTAGCACTCCTCCCTGGGTCCATTAGCAACACACAGGGCCGGTGCAAGGATATTTTGCGCCCTAGGTGAAACTTCCACCTTGCGCCCCCCGCACATCAGTTCATAGAGGGGCAAATCCCAATGAGCCTTTATAGACCCCAGGGGCCAGCCTGCCCACGGGCCAACCGTGCCCAGGGGCTGCTCCCCAGACCAGGTTCCCCCCCTCTTACCCCGGCAGCCCCCACCCCGAGTCCACTCAATGGCTTTGCCGGACTTGGGCTGCTGCAGCAGCTTGGCAGGGAGGAGCTGCCTTCTGGGGGTTCCTGCAGCAGATTCATGTGGGCAGAGGCCCCCATGCGCCTCCCCAGCTCTCCCCTCACCATGCTCAGACTCTGCGGCTCCCAGGAGTGTGAGCCGCTGCCGCCACTGCTGCCCCTCCCGGAGCAGGCTTAGGGCCCCACGCCCCGGCAGCGGCAGCTCACATGCCCGGGAGCCCCAGAGCCCGAGTGTGGTGAGGGACAAGCTGGGAGACGCACGGGGGGCCTCTCCCCGCATTCGTCTGCTGAAGCCTGCAGGAGCCCCCCAGGGGGCACCAGGCCACAGCCTGGGCAGGGGAAGCGGGGGGCATGGCTGCCCCCGCTAGCGGTGCCACAGCCTTTGCAGGGCTCCTGCCCCCCTGCGCTGCGCCGGCTCTTCCATGGCTGGGGCTTACCGCCCCCGCAAGCAGACGGTCTGGCTCTCCGGTGGCTCAGGAAGGCGGCTCCTCCCTGCCGAGCCAGGGCACCGCTTTTTGGCGCCCCCAAGGCCGTCCCTGGGATTTATGGGGCCATATGCAGTATTATTAAACTGGTGCCCCTATGCCCAACAGCAGCCTGAGCTTGCAGCCCAGCGGTGGCGGGGGCGGAGGGACAAGGCAGAAAGAATAACAAGATGCCTCACAGTGGCAGAGAGTCACAGTTCCCCGCAGAGACCCCTGTACTCTCTCTCTCACGCAGAATGGATATGCAGAAGGTACCTAATTAAAAGCACTAAACTTGGGAATAAAAAATGTCAGTCACAGGTTTTTTGATATGCCCTGAAGTTTGTCATACATTTATTTGCAAAAATTTTGTAGTAAGGGTGAGTCAGCTGTCTTGCTGAATACAACATTAAATATTATGGAATACATGATGCATCTCTTCTCTGTTTTACATTTTCTTAATCCGTATTTCTAAGGTGATTTTATATTTTAAACGTACTCTTAAGCCTTCATAAAGTAATCATTCCAGATTACTACATATTTAACTCACTGAAACAGACATTATTTTAAATTAATCAGTCACAGAGGTTTAGTGTGTTCATAACAATGTTCATTGCTTTTAGAAAAAGGGAACACTAATTTACTGTGTGTGATCTCCATAACAATACACATGTTTATGAAATTTCACCAACTTTAAAAAATAAGTTTCCAAAGATTTTAGGCATAACAAAGGATTTTATATCTTACTAAGGTACTGATTTTGCTTAAAACTAGTTCATCAGATAGTCAGAAGAAAGGGAAACTCTCTGTCAGCTGTTGCTTCCTTCAATGGGGGGGAGGGGTGAAGGGAGAAATGGATGGACAGAAAGGACAGGAAGACTTTGGAAGTAAGTTTTTTTACTATAGCAATTAAATATGTATTTTAGATAAGGGTGGTCTTTTGAAGAATTTATTTAAAAAACCATATGTCTGAAGATCCAAGCATTTAAGGCTAAAGATGATTGTACATCTAAAAAACTATGCAAGGATTTTTTTAGAGATGTGATTTTATAATTTTCACCAACTCACTAATGAAATATTTTTAAAGCAAATTTTAAACTAAGGTCCTGTAGACTGACATGTTCTATCACAGTCATGCACAACTCTTTTTTGTCAGTACATTCAGAAACTGACAGTAGATACCTGGGGGTTGGCAAATGCCTGTTAAATGTCTTCATTACCCATTGAATGGCTCTTTAACAGTTTCAGTGTTGTGCTAATAGGTCTGGCAGGCTGGAGACTTTTTCTCTTTTAACTACTAGAGCCCCTTCCCAGGAAGACTCAGAGCCTACAGGAAGGGTCAGAACAGGGATAGGAAAACCAGTAGGGTGTACACTAAGACCCAGTGGTGCCCCAAATTTTCAGGTGCCCTACCCAGCTGCCTATGCCTAAGTATGGCCCTGGGCACCCCCAACCACTTGCCGCCCCTAGGCGGCCGCTTAGTTCGCCTAGTGGTTGCACCGGCCCTGGCAACACATCCACTTTACACTGTCAGTTCAAAAACTAGCTGGTCTACTTGAATAGGTACTTTAGGCACATTGTTTCTTGTAAGTTCTTTCATGGAATATCCTTGGGCATAATTCACATGATGCATGGCCATGAGGAGTCTGTGGATAGAAACACAGTGAAAGAATGTGTACTACTTGTTTCTTTCCTTCCACAATGAGAAGCTCACCTTGGATCTGATCCTGGAGATTTTCTTCCCTTCTACCTCTTCCTTGGTTGGGCCCTCAGATCCAGTCACAGTCTTTCACCCTTGGTCCCCTTTACCTCTCTCAGAGCTATGGAGCTGGTAAGTAGGATGACCAGATAGCAGGTGTGAAAAATCAGGAAGGGGGGGTAGTAGGTGCCTATATAAAACAAAGCCCAGAATATCAGGACAGTGCCTATAAAATTGGGACATCTGGTCACTGTACTGGTAAGCCAACTCTGATGAATATTTGTGAAGGAGGCAGGTGGTGAAAGATCCTGCAGCAAATGCCCCTGCATTGAAATGCAACAGCAGCAGAATTCATAACGTGGGAGAATCTGCTAACGGCATGTTCAGAGTGGGGGAGAGGCAGCTACTTGCAACCAGAATGTAAGGCACTTAGGCCCAATTCCTCAGAGGTATTTAGGCACTTAACTCCCATTGATTTCAGTGGGAGTTTGGCAGCTAACCTGCTGAGGCAGTTTTGTAAATCCTGGTAGATGCCTATCTGCATCTTTAGGTACCTAAATACCATTGTAAATCTGTCCCCTAGACACTATGGTGATATGAGAGCTATCACAAATCATAAAATAGATAAAAGAAAGAATAAGAGACTAACTACAAAGTAGGAGAAAAAATATCTTGGTTCCTTAATCTAACAGAGCTCCACAGATTTTAAACCAACAGCCATTCCATATGCTCTAGATAGTGATTGCTTTAATGTTTTTTTAAATATCATAAGAGAAATGTTGGGTCTGGGGTTTTGCAAGTGTAAATTCTATCACTCGTGATAATACAGGCTTGTGCAAAGCTGTGCACACACAGTTTGAAACCACATTTTTAAAACATACCCCACAGCAAATGTAGTAGTAGTGGATCAATTGAGCAGCTCTCTCACCATGTCACCAAGCCCCAGCTGCCATGGAGACAGGCAGAGCTGAACTCTGAGGTATGTAAGGGAAACAGAGCTCTTCTGCAAAGTCTTCACAAACCATCTGCCCCACTTGCACAGTGGAATCAAGGCAATTCTGCTGTGTTTAGAGCCTTTTATATATGAGCACCTTTTAGCCCTAGGTGACTTCCCCAAGATCACAGTGAACCAGGAGAAGAACTTTGGAGTTGTGACTCCCATTCCCCTGCTTTAATCACCAGAAAACACTGCCTCCCTTGCAGCCTAATAATTTAACCTACCAACACCTGTTCTTATACCAGCTGCCAATAGTCTAAAGTAGTGTTACTCAACCACTGGTCCATGGTCCCTTAGCTGGTCCCTAAGATCTCCCTGACACAGTTGAAGAAGGCAGCAAGTCGGTCCCTGGCATCAAAAAGGTTGAAAAACACTAGTTTAAAGCAGTAATCTGAAATGTTATTTGTGCTTAAATATCTTTACCCTTTTAATTTTTTGCCCAGTTAGATTTGACTGTATGAATATGAGCTAAAAGAACTTCTCAGTTAAACAAAAGAGCAACAACATGGGGGTAAGGAATTAGCTGACTTCTTTTTAATGACACAGGATGCTGGGATTGTTTGGTAAAGTTACTATAGATACTAAAGGTGGTGGATGATGGTATCCATTGTGACATACCAGAGGAAATGGTCATGTCTTCATAAGCAATGGGGTAACAAGGGTCAGCTTGGTTGTCCTTGTTCTCTGGCCCAAGGTCCATTTTAGGAATTGTAACATCTTCTCATATGAATAATACCAATAATTTCAGTGGGACTATTCACATGAGCAATGGTTTGCAGTTTCAGGCACTTATTGGGACTGGGTGCATGGGCCTTCTTCATTAAGGAGTTCACATATGGAACTCCTTCTCCCTGAGCACACCTGCTTGAGTTTCTGCTGCACCCAGCTGGACTTGGTGTCATGTTCTTCTCTCGGGATTATCACATCTTTGATCATTTGTATCCCTCTTTTTTTTCATTATTTCTCCCTTCTTGGAACATCCTTCTTTTTCGCCCATTGCTTTTTGTGAGGATAGTTTATCTATGCACTGAGCCCAATTTTGCAAAATATTTGCTTATTATGCACTGTGTCCCAGGTAAATGAGACAGTGGAGAAGAAGTTGGAAAACTGCCTCAGCATAGTCTGTGGTGATGCTACTTCAGCTGGCTGAATTGGTGCGGCCTCCACATGCTCTTGCTGCTATTGTGACTGCATCCATAGGAATGGGCAGTGGGGCACAATATGGATCTTCAAATACTAAACCCAAGCAAAATCTTCCAAATTGGAACTACTGGTGCACTAAACACTGGCATTTGCTTTATTGTGTCACTGGAGCCATTAAGAGGATACAAAAGCATATAGTGAGGAGGCCATAGAATGCTTTGTGGGAAGTCCATCAGCTTTAGAGAGAGAGAGAGAGAGAGAGAGAGAGTGTGTACACATTTCCTGAGTTTTGCCTTTGTGAACTGGTGAATGTTGCTTATTACAGCCCTAAAAGTTACATTGCCTCCATGCCCTTGTCTCTGTGCTGGAGAAAATCTGGGTACCAATTTCACACAAATTTAGTTTGAAGTCTGTAACGTCACCGTGTAGGACCATATTGTTGAGTAGTACTAGCCCTTATTGTTACATGGAAATCTCCTTTACAACAGGGGACCTCCAGGTTTCAGTGTCAAAATCTGAACATTGAAACTTTTATTTAAAATCAACCGTTTTATGAACTCATCAGCTTTCCAGAATTAGACCTCTGTTCTGCAACCATTTACACACGTACGTGTCTTTACACGAGTAGTCCCACTGAGGGCAATGAGACTACATGTGTGCATTTGCTGGATTGGTGTCTAAAGTGATGAAGCCTTTCACCTAACACAGACAGTTCCAAACAGTATTTATATTTTCATATGCTATAATCCTTTGAGATACATTAAGTCCAAGTAGTTTTTAATATTAGTTGGCAAATATTTTCTTTTTAAAAAATGGCTAGAGGATGGCTGCTAAATTAAAGAGAAGAAACATTAAGCAGATATTGCAAGATGTACAGTCCATACCACATATGACTAACTGTAAAGAAGTGTTTAGGATAGCCTGGGCAATTATAGATCATTGAATATCAAGATTGATTTCTCTACATTTTTAAAGATGTGCAGAGGCTGCTGGGGAGGATCTCCAACAAACGTTCAAGAATGTTTCATTTTAAATTTCTTCCAAAGAGGCCTCCTGATGTTTCCTTACTGCTCATGTAGTTAGATTCTTTTTCTGCTAATAGTAATTAAAGACATTTTAAGTGCATCTAAAAATGTTTGGAAACCTTTGACTGTAGCAGAAAAGTGTGTGTGTGTGTGTGTAATATAAAGATTCGCAAAACAAAAAAATTTTGTTTAAAAAAAAAAGTTGACTTTGCTAAGTGACAACAATGGTAGTTACCTATCACATTATTTACAAAATCCAAACCTTTAAAAGTAAGTTCACCTCTACCCCCAATATAACGCTATCCTCGGGAGCCAAAAAATCTTACTGCATTATAGGTGAAACCGCGTTATATCAAACTTGCTTTGATCCGACGGAGTGCACCCCCCCCCCCCGCCCTGGAGCGCTGCTTTACCGCATTATATCCGAATTCGTGTTATATCAGGTCGTGTTATATCGGGGTAGAGGTGTATATTGATAGTTAAGGACATAGTGTCTATATACCTTTCTCTCTAAAAGGCCCACTTACTATAGTACTTTACACGGTCCAAATAGGAATTATGTGTTTGTTTTTATTATCAAGTATTAATGAATGAATATTTCATCACAACCCAACCACTTTAATACTAACCCAGGAGTTCTTGGTTTTAAAAAAAATATTTTTGTTATATTGATATCTGTCCCTAGATAGTCTTTTTGAGGCATATTTTAAAGTTCAAATATCAAGTTAATCTGTTTATCAACTGAGAGTAGAATGTTTAGTAAAGCACTTATAATTGACGTTTCTTGGAAATAATGTCTATATAGCTTAAGAGAAAAGCCATGTAACATTATCATCTTATGGTAAAATTAGTTATGGATGTGTCAGTGTAATTCAGCTATACATGGATATTTTAAATTATTTTTCAAAATAGTTTTTGTTTGTATTTTGATATTACTGATGTAATAATAATAATTTTGCATCAAATTTAAGGTTCCATGTGATGGAACATGAATTTCTTTGTGCTTGTGTTTGTTTATTATATAGCTAGTTTAAAATTTATTATGTGTTTATCTAATTATTGCCTTTCTTTTAAATGGTGGGTTTTTGTAAATGATGTGCTTGGGGAATTTCCCATGTTTGTGAGTTTGGCTTTGGTCTTTTTCATGTTTTGTTTTGCGTAGGTGAATAAAGAGATGAGTTTCAAATCTTCAGTAAATAGGATGAGTGGGTTACCAGATTAATAAATCAAAGAGAGAGCAACACTGGCTAAATTTATAATTATGTTAGTGATGCTTCCTCATTAAGTGTGTCTCTGTCAAAATACTCATATTTCCTAATCAACTGAGTTAGCTACTCACACACAGTGCAGCTCATTTTTGCTGAGTGCTGATTAGAAGTGCTAAAAAATAAATAACATTAAGTATCAGACCCAAGACATTTTATTCTGTAGCCCTAGCTAATCTACTGCACCACTGTGCCTCTCAGTCAAGACACTGAACCACGCTGTGTTTAGTTACAGCACTTGACATATGTAACTAATACTAATGCTTTACATTTACATAGCACATTTTCATCTATAGATCTCAAAGTACTTAACAAAAATGAATAATCATTATTATTCCCATTTTATGTGTGGCCTTAATAAATCCGGGATTTCAAGCCATTCGCATGCTAGAGACCAGGTTTATTACCTTAGGGCTTGATCCTGCAAAGTGCCAAGCGCTATAATCCTGATCTATCCAAGCACTTTAGCATGTGCTTAACTTTAAATACATTAATAGTCAACTCCCTAGAAATCAATAGGATCAATATTGGGCTGCAAAACTCTCTGCAATACAAATTGTTAGTTACTTTGCTTAATTATAACCTATTTTCTTCAAATAAAGAACGTGCTTGAGTTGTCAAAGAGATCCAACCGTCAGGAAAGCTTGAAAGATTTGGAATAAGATGTTATTGAGATAAAGAGAGACAAAAGTCAAAATTTCCCAATTAAATATAGACTGTGGGGATAGACTTTGGGTTAAAAAGAAAACCACATCTTAAGTTCAGGATCATTGCTAATTTTTGTATAAATAGTGAATGTTTTAAATTTAAAAATAAAATAAAATGTTGAGAAGCATCTAGAGCAGTTTTGCAAGTTCTAGAAGTATTTTGTCCCATATTTGTCTTTTGTCCTTGGGTTTTGGTTTGTATTTTTCTCTCAACATTTTCACCATTTGAAGTATCGTTATTTAGTTATTATTTATCTACTGAGTAAGGTTTTTAACACAATAAAGGGGGTAAAAATGCCCATCCACTAATCTAGGTTAACATAATTTTACTAATACAATGACACAGACAGCAGCTTTCCCAAAACAAATAACCAACCAGTGATATCAGGTCAGAGTACCACAGCATACCCACATATGCCAGCCTTTATTACACACAATTCTCTTCTCCAAAAACATAAATGAAAATATGGGCATTGCAATGGGTCCTGAAGGGCTTGATATTTTAGTCCCTTCAGGAGGGCATTGGATTCCATAGTTGGAGGGCCTTTTACAAAGAAACTCCTACAGGCAGCTTCCAGTATCTAATATTGAGGGAAGTCTTTTGAAAATCTCATCCTTGCTGCATATTATAGTTACCATGACCTTATATGTGTCATATCAATATAGACAGTATTGTACAGCAAAAAGTAAAAAAATCCTCTACCAATGGTAAGAATTAATTTGCAGAGTTTGGGAGTTTTAGCCATCTCTTTGATGCCTTACAACATAAATAAAAGTATAATTTTAATAGTCACTTTTAGAATCTGAATATAGAACCATATATGTTTTCTCTTTAAAAAATTCCACTGTGCGGGCCAGTCTTTCCTCTTTTTGCAAGCAAGGAAAACAAGAGGTCAGTTAAGTTGTACACTAATACTTTTTATTGGGTTAAGTGGAAAATAAAATGCAGGCAGACTTTCAAAAGACACAATCCTTCATTAGGCCATGGAAAGAGAACAAAGCTAAGCAACAGATACTGAGGAAAGAACTTGACTGAACTAACCATTTTTTCCCCTCACTCTCTCTCCTGTGAAATTGTATTTAACTATTTCACTACTGGCTTGCCTCTCTGTGCAGAAATACTCCACCAAAATTCCAACCTTCCATTACAATTACTGTGGCACTTCTGGACCTTGTACATCTAACCGCACTGGAGGGGTATTTTGCCATGTACCTGGCATGTTAATCAAGAGCCTAGATGGCAGCAGCTGGGTGAAAATGATTCAGAGTTTTCTGAATGCTTTTGCCATGTCTTGTCTGGCATTTTGTTATTCATTTATTATTAATTATTATTATTATTATTGTTTGTGGCAGTGCCTAGGACATCAGCTTGTTTCGCGGGTGGGGGGGTCTGAGCCAAGTGGGAGGTGCCTGGTTTCATTTAAATTTAGTACATGACATATTTTCAGGGGCATGCATGGCGGGTGTGTGTGTGTGTGTGTGTGTGTGTGTGTACAGGCCGGGGAAGCAGGGACACAGAGCTCCTCTGGCCCCGGGACTGCAGCGGGGAGAGAGAGAGAGGGGCTCTCTTGCTCTCTCTCCCTGTCGCAGCTCCAGGGCCGGAGGAGCGATGTGACCCCACCACACCAAGTACTTGTGGATACATTTATTCAGATGGCTCCACAGTGCATGTATTTTTGCTGAAATGGTGAGTGTACTGCTGTTTATTTCTATGCATATGATGTACTTATGTGTATTGATGGTTTGATGTGTATAATATGTGTGTGTTTAACATGCCCCTCCAAAAGCGGTCACATTTAAATTCTTACACATGCTTCTGAATATTCTAAATAGTACCCAACTGCTTGTTTACAGTATTTTTTTATTTTGTTTAGTAACCATTTTTCATAGATTTTTTTTAAGGATCACTTATATGATATATTATCTGGTTTGAAAAGACTATTATTAATTATTATTATTATTTTATTTTAATAATGATTTATTATAGTATTGTGGTTGTCCCCAAAAGCTGCAATCAAGGATCAAGACCCCATTGTGTAGTGCTGTATATACATGCAATTAAAGACAAACCCTGCCCCCAAAAGAGATTACAACCTTAGCATATGCCAAAAGACAAGTGGAGAAAAACAAACAGGGCAGATGAAACAATTATATTTGGAATAAGAAGCAGCAGTCTCAGCGCACCAACTGCCTAGTTGTTGTCTCCATTATATCCTGCTCTGAACACATCTAGCTTATGTAGCAGCATTGATGGCAACCTGGAAAGAGGTTGGTCATCTGCCCTTCATATACCTAATAGTCTGCTGCTACTCACTGTGCCTATGCCCCTAAATGTTGGGGAGTCTGTATTCTTGAGAAGGGGCAATAAAAACCGGAAAAGAGATTACTTTCAATAGTTTGTGTCAACTAGAGCCCTCTTCCACTTTGACCTATACTCTGGCTCTGGACAAGAAAGTGGGGACATCTGATAATCTGAAACCAAGGGATTATAACTGCAAAATCATCATACATTTTTGCATTTAAATTTGAGTATATAATCTCTTTAACTGTAAAACATCAATATCCTATTGCATAGAGATTAATAAAAAAGGAACAAGTTGTACCATATAAATAACCCTTATACAATAACCTCTTGTCAGTATCTGAATTGTACCAATAGCTCAGTGTACTACTTAAGATAAATTAGAACTGACTAAAGATAGGAAATGTTAACATACTACTTATTAGCAAAACTAATAACAAATCAACAGTTATATTGGCTCAGAAGAGGGAAGGGAAGACAGTAAGCAGGTTGGATGCTGCTCCCAGCTCTGACTGAAAGAAACAACATGGGGAGAAAGAGGGAGACAATGAATTGGTTGGATTCCACTCCCTTGGTCATATCAGGGAAAGGCACGGGGTGAGGAGGGTTGTGGCACCTAGAGGCAAGTGGGTTCTCCAGCCAGAGTTGGGGAAAGAATACCTTATTTTCAGAATGGCAGCTTCTTCTGGAATCTGTTCTAATCCCAAAATGTTTTGTCTGTTCACTTATCAATCCCAAAGGTAAATGCATAGTAAATGCAATTTATTACAAGGCTTGCTTCGCTACAGGCATAGTATGCATATGTGTGTGTGTGTGTAATATAGAGGGAATGTGTAAATGTATATAATATGCCAGAGTAGCTCCATTCACAGCTTGTGTTAGAGTATTCTACATTATAGCTGATTATGCTTTTCCCCCCGTCATACTTGCTGCCTGAGTTAGACAAAAATATAATGATATAGTGAATCAACATTTTTAGACCTCAACTGGAGTTTTGTGATTTAACAAAACTCACAGACAATGTAGCAATGTCCTTCTTGCTTTAGTGTTAAAGGCCCTCTGCTTCATGGCACTATAGATTTTGGTTTGTGGCGTAACAGGAATAGGACTGCTGTGGGTTCATTTGAAATGGGGAAAACACAGTTGTCTTTGGTGAGGAACCAGAACATCAGGTAATCAACAACATTTGTAGCAATTTCCCCTTCCTTTCTCTGCCATTAATCCGATAGAAAATATGATGGAGAAATTGTGATGTCTCCCAAACATAAGAAAAGCTAGCAGAGTTATGAAACTTTGCCCAATTTAGAGTTCCCGTCTGCTTTTATAGACATTGCTGCTACAGTTGTGGGGCAGTATGGTGACATACAGAAAGCTAAACCATAGGTACAAGTCAGCAGTAAAATGAAGTAACAGTTACAGGGCCTGATCCAAAGCTGAGTAAAGTAAATGGAAGTCCAGTACACTTTGGATGAGGGCTATAATTCAGTTCATTCTTGTCTTATAAAGGGGATTATTTCCACTCAAGAGTGAAGCTTGAGTGAATTGGTACTAAGACATGCTCAGTGGCAGGTCCTAGCTCAGGGGTCGGCAACGTTCGGCACGCGGCTCGGCAGGGTAAGCACCCTAGCGGGCCAGGCCAGTTTATTTACCTGCTGACGCGGCAGGTTCGGCCGATCGTGGCCCCCACTCGCCGCGGTTCGCTGTCCCAGGCCAATGGGGGCAGCGGGAAGCGGCGCGGGCTGAGGGATGTGCTGGCCGCAGCTTCCCGCCGCCCCCATTGGCCCGGGATGGCGAACCATGGCCAGTGGGGGCCGCGATCGGCCGAACCTGCCGCATCAGCAGGTAAATAAACTGGCCCGGCCCGCTAGGGTGCTTACCCTGCCGAGCCGCGTGCCGAACGTTGCTCACCCCTGTCCTAGCTAGTCATATTCAGAAAGTGTGGAAAGGCCTCTATTTGTCCATGTTTATCTATAAATGCTGGGTCCATTTACCCTGTCACCTGATCTGCTGTTCTCATCTTTTTCATCTCTATCTTTTAGAATTCATGGCATAGAGGGGGATATTAGCTCTATGAATGGGATTTTTTTTGCCTCAGTGTAAGCCATGTTGCTATGCGAGGCACCATAAAAATGCCTTTAATAAATAAATAAATAAGCATTGTGTGAAAAACTGTTTAGACAGATTTTGCCAAGATGGCTCCAGCCAAACACTGTTAGTCATTAATTTTTCCTTCTCTCTCTCTTTGTGGGCACATTTCCTATAAAACTTTTCCCTCTCCGTTACATATGTTTTATTCATTGTAAGATATTTGCCTATATTTGTACAATAAATTAGCATGTATTTATATGAAAAAGGATGTCAGTTCATGTTTTTGTTAGTTAATAACAAGGTACCACACATGGAAAAAACAACAAATGAAAACCATCAAGAACATTTACTTGTCCTTTTTAGACACAGGTCTTTTTTCCTCTAAGACACCCTTAAAGCCCTGAGGATCCCTGCTATGTTCACCTAATTATTCCATCACTTCTTAGCTCTTGGATTAGCTGGCCCTCCAGTCAAGGAGCATCAGGCATGGTTCCATCTTTAGCTTGTTATAGCCACTCATGAATAACTTATATGCATCATTGTAGAAGACTCACTTTCCCCTTCATTGTCTCCCAATGATGAATACATTGCCTCTGAAGAAATCCCAGCCTTTCTCAACCAGGAGCAAAGAAATAAGGTCAGGTTGTAAGCTCATATCTCCCATGTGGTAGGGCGCTGTGCTACTGCTGACTGGCCCTGTTTGGTGCATTTAATGTGTTCATGGTTAAAAGCAAGTTGGTTTTTTAAAATGATGATTGAAACACATTTACACTGTTTTATTCAATATCATTTCTGGATCAATCCTGCCAACATAACATTGAGTTTATGGAATTGATAATGTGTTTTCTTTTTAAATCTTCAATTCAATTTAATATATGTATAATTTCTCTGTTTTATTAGCTAAACACATGTTTAAAAGAGCAGATTATTTTTAGTATACTTAGATGTTTTTCTGCAAGCATGTCATGAAAGAAAGTGCTCTTAAAGGGACAGGAATTAATAAATGGGCAATCTCAACAGATTTGGAGATCAGGTTTGGTTTGGATAAGCAGCCAACAGTTCGAGTGCTGATCTGAAACTTAACCAAACTATCCAAATGATTTGCAAAATTTGATTTAAAAGGTTGTGAGAACAGGCTCTCTCACTGTAGTCTCGGTTTTCTGGTTCCAATCCCAATCCCAGTGCATCCGTGTATGAAAAATAATGGAGAACTAAAAGCTAACCTAATATTGCAGAGCCTCCAAAGAGGTTTGATTCTTTGGTTTTAGGAGGACACAATAAGAAGAGGGCGGTGGGGTTCTTTTTTAAACTTCAGACTGGTTTTCCTGTCCTTAGCAGGGATGTCATATTTAAGAAAACATAGATTCTTCAAGACTGGTTTTTCATTTGCTATCTCAGAAATTGTACTTTTAATTACTCTTTCTCCTTTCACTTCCATTAATTTTAGTACTATGAATCTTAGGGCTCCCCAATTGATTAGTATTTGCTGTATTAAACTCTATACCATCCTGTCCTGAAGTACAAGCTTTTGCTGCATTTGAAATGTGAAAGAAGTGATCCCTGTTTAGGGATTAAAACAACAAGGAGTCTGGTGGCACCTTAAAGACTAACAGATTTATTTGGGCATAAGCTTTCATGGGTAAAAAACCTACTTCTTTAGATGTTTAGGGATTACTAACCCTTGCTCAGCTGTTCCAGCCATTTCAATACAGCCTTTACATCCAGATTTTCTTGTTTATCTGGCAGTTCATTATTTAAGGCTGGCCTGTCAAAAATAGGTTAAATATTCTTTGGGAAACACGGTCACATCTTTGAGACACCACAAATATGTTTAATATAAAAAGATTGGCTTGATAAGGGGAACATGATAAACTTGCATCACCAAAAATATTTCTCTGTTATTCCGTTTGTATTTCTAAGGGCATCAATAAACAGTGACAAATCTCATGGCAATAAATTTCTGGAACAGGCACCCAGAGACACTGGAAAGCAGTGAAAATGATTGCTGATGATTCGTTCTAACTCCTTGACCTTCTGACCTCTTCTCCAGATATATGACCAAGATGGGACACTACAGCACTTTATTGATGGCGGGGAACCCAGTAAGTCAAGTTGGATGAGGTATATCCGATGTGCAAGGCACTGTGGGGAACAGAACCTAACAGTAGTTCAGTACAGGTAAAGTATGTCTTGATTTATTCGCTGCAAGAAAAAAATCCTTGAAGTGAAAAGTCAGAATTGTAATTATCACCAGTTCACAAACAGTTGTTGGGTTTTCTTGGATGGCTTCATTTTGTACAGTACAAACTTGGTAGTATGGATTTAAGAGCTCTTAAGTTTGGTTGTCAAAAACTGAGGAGGGGGACATCATTGAGAGCACATACTACAGGGTTGATTCTGATCTCACTGATGTTCCTGATGATTTAAACCCTCTGTCATTAGAAGAGGAACATGTATGCAGATCACATTGTACAAAGCAATCTGCACATCCTTTGAGTAGTCTCAGTAGACTGCTCTGGAAAGAGTAGTTTGCTTGAAGAGTTGTCCCTCTCTTACAATAAATAATTATGTTAGGGGAGAAGGACAAGGAGAAGGCTGCATTTGAAATGAAAACATCAGACTTCAGTGTTCAAAATTCTGTTTGGGGAGCATCATTGGGCATTTATGACCCAAATATGCATCTGCTGAATGCACCTGTCAGCCAAGATGGTCTTGTGGCCTATGCCTATGATGTCAATAGCAAGTGAAGGTTATAACAAAATAAAAATGAGAATGTAAAAAAGAATGTGTAAAGAAATTATGGCTCCCATTTCTCCCCCTACAAACAATAGCAAAAAACCTAGAAAATGTGTTACATAAATATATGATCTCAGCCATAAACAAATCTTTCCCCTTCAGAATCAGAAGCGACTGTTTGGCTTTATTAAATGTTATAGCAAGTACATCAAAGAATGTTTGGGAACTAAGCTGAGCACTCCTGCTGTTGGCTATTTATTTTGGGTTTTCTTTTTTTTAATGACAGGTCTTAAACTTATTTATAATATTTTAACTATTTTAACAAATGTGAATGCAAACAAAAATGAAAAATACACACAGTTTGATGATTTTCTTTTAGGGTGCCAGTTTAACAATGATAAAATGGCCCAATAGCATTTTTCAACTTTGTTTCTGGCCCCTTGTCAAAATAAAGTAACAATTCAAAGAAGAATATATGACAGTGTTTTATTATATTATTACAAACTTTTATTGTAGTCTTAAATATTTATATTTTTAGCTATAATTCTGATGGTTCATTTTTTAAATGGTCTGTTTAAACTAAGGTTGTCTCTGTGATGTAAAGAGCACTTTTGGTTGGTAGTCCACATATGTTATGAACCACTGAGACAACCATGTTTGAGTATGTGAAGTATGTGTAGAGTGTGTGTATGTATACAAACATATAGATGAAAAACAAATGAAATATGGGCATGAGAAAGTCGTTACACATCTGTCAATATTAAGTACATTTTACAACTCTGCTTTCATGATGGAGCTTTTACTTAGAGTTCCCTCTGTTGATCTGTTTTTGATTACTTCAGATCTTTGTAAAATGAACTACAAAAACACAATTTAAAAAACTGGCATCCATCACCAGTGACTGAATCCAAGTGTAAGAAAATAGAAAAGTTGGACACTGAAAAACCGGTCTAATTTTTATTGTACATGGACGTCCTCCTCACAGAAAGTCAGCTGGTTTAAATTCATTCTGTTATGATTTGTAATATCTAAATGGAATTTTCTTCAAAGCGCTCTTGATTGATTGACCCTTAGCTGAACGTTTTGTTTTTATTTTGAGGCTGACAATAATGTTTGTTGGCATGTGTTCTGCTTCAACTGCGTGGGACGCCATGAAGCTATCTTTATGAGTCATCCAACCACAATACTAAATACATGTCAGCAAAGGAAATATTATCCGAAAAGGGAAAAATCCCTTTGATGTACTTCAGCATGCAGAGATTTCTGCGAGTTTTGGAAGCTCTGTACGCTTGTAAGGAACGGTGTACGCTTACACATTTTTTTTCGGCCTACTCCAAGCTTCACAGACCACCCATTGCTCAAAAACAGTTCTGCTCTTTCAGCGGCAAAGTGTGTCATTTGGTTTTAGCACATTCATTTGCCGGGCTGCTGTGTTTATATTAAGGGAAGCCAAACTGAGAGATGAAATGTTACAAGGGTGAAGTACAAAGTAGACTCGATTTTTCTCAAGTTAGGAGATGCTGGTGATTTATAGCATGGCTCCAATTTTGATTTTTATGTAATGTTGGAAAGAATTAATAACATGTACAGCTTTGGGAGAGAGAGAGAGAATGAGCGAGAGAAAGGAGCAGAGCAAGAGAGTGAGAGAGAATGAGCAAGAGAGACACGAAGGCAAGAGTTTTTGTCAGATATTCATAGAATGTTGGGAAAAACATTCTGCTTAGCTAGCAGTGCCCTCCTGAGACAGGGTGGCAGTAAGCGAGAAAATAACAAGATAAATGAAATTTTTGCAGCTGCTAGTAAAATATTGAGAATCTGCACTTTTTTATTGATCTTTATGATCCTGTTGCCAAGAGCCACTTTGCGGTGACAAAATATGTTGACAAGTGCATATCTCACTGCCATGAAAAATGTGGTGAAGGATTCTCCTTATGTCTGCAGTGTTATACAAGGAACAAATTGCACTGCTACGGCAAATTCTTTACAGAAAGGCTAAATTTAAGGCCTACCAACCCTAAACGCTTTTATCTTGAACTTCAGGCTAATATTTGTAGCAATTTTTCACTGAGAAAACCAGTTGAGGTCTAACATTTATTTTTTTTAGTCTATAGATATTTTTCTGCCTTACGCAAGCTGTTTTAAAAAATGGTCCTTTCTTGGTACCTTGACTGTATCATTTTGGTGTGTAATCGTTCAGGCAGAGTGGAATGCTCTTCTTGTATGTATTGAATTTCTATCCATCTCATATAAGAGCGTTTTACTGTACTGTACCAGGCTTAAGCAAAAAGCTACTACAAACCAATAAGATTTTCAGTTCCTCTTCTAGATGCTTGATTCGATCTCACACCGATTTTGCACCTAACTCTAACTTCATTGGAATTACTCGAGTTCTTTAACTCAAAGTGAGATTGGGATAGAACTTACAGAAGGATTCTCAGTTATGGTAAATACTAAATTATACTTACCTGAGGGGCCATCAACCTTGTTCCCATGTTTCATATTGAGAAAGATTTCCTCAGTAACTCTTCTTCATTACAAGTCCTGTTTTCTGGACTCTTCTGGGCCAAAAGTCCATATTATTCAACCTTAGTTCTCTCTCTTTTGGGAGGTATATTTCTGTTGTGAGACTGAAGGAAATATAAGAGGGCACACGTTAAAAATCATCTTCTGTATTTAAAAAATTCTTCACTTTGTTACTAACAGCACTTACTAAATCTAAAAGAATTATTATCTATTTACTTTTTACCATCTAAACTGTGTGTTTGAAGTTTCCCTCAGTTTGGATAGTGAAAAGAAACTGATCTGTTTTGAGTCGGTCCCATTTCCTGGATCTTGTGCACTGGTGCAATGCTGCCGTGTTTGCATTCCAAATTCTGCACTGGAATGTTTTTGAAACAAAAAAACCTGTCTGCCTTAAACTTTCTTTCAAAAAGGATACTGCAACAACAATAGCTTATTATGTTTTGTAAAACATTTTCTTAGGTCTTAAACTACCTTAGTTACAAAGTAGCTTTAAGCTGTTTGTTATCCTGTTTTACAAGCACTAATTGGAGTCCCACATTGATGAGATGGATTCAGGTTTACTATAATCAATGAGCTATTCTTTTGGGATAACTTGCAGAAATTCTTCCAAAACGGTGGAATTCCATCATAATAGTGCATATGGTAAAAGGAGCGCTACCTGTTCCTAAACTGGGCTATTTTTCTGTTTGTTATGACTAGGTCAAATATATTCTACAGAGCCTGTATAGATATCCCCAGAGGCACCGAACTGCTGGTGTGGTACAATGACAGCTACACATCTTTCTTTGGAATCCCTTTACAGTGTATTGCACAGGATGAAAACTGTAAGTATTTTATTTCTAACTATATGTCCACAATGCATATTTCACAATTAATCTGTTTTGTTCCTTGTGTTTCTTAAGAAGTATGAAGTAAACCCTGGATATTTATTTAAGGTAAGTTGGACGATTACAAAGGCCCTGATTCTGAAAATCCTTAAGATATATGATGTCTGTGGAACGACTTATATGATTAAAATGCACATACCTACAGGTGGGCAGGACTGAGACCTAAATTGCAGGTTCCCCCCCATGGCATAGGTTTATTCTCTATTTACTTCCCCAACCCTCTCTCTAGTTGCCAGTTCTATAATAGGATTTTCTGTCTTGTCAAAAAGATAACATAATGTGATCTTTCCAGTCACTGTCAATGCTGCTTCATCATATTAGTGTGGGATGTGTTGATGGAGGCCCAGGCTGGCTGTCCATAGAGATGAGGTCCTTGTGGTTAGAGAAAATGCTAGTTCCTTTAAATAAAGGCTAATTACAAATAACCTAATATGATGATGGAGCCCCCGTCCTGTCACAACTATCCCCAATTCCATTCATTCGTCTCCCCGGCCATTTGATTTTACTGTGAATTTTAAAAAAGCAAATCATTTATATCACAGACCCAGTCATGCAAGGTGTGTGTTCTTGTCTTCAGTGGGAATTAAGAGTGCTCAGCACCTCCTGGTATTTTTGTGTGCATCTCTCTCAACCTTCTTTCAGCTTGCATCAGGGAACTCTTTTCCATTGTGACAGCCATGTGTGTCTATGTGGTGGAAGAAGCAAATAATAACAGCTTGAATGACTTTGGCCAAAAATGACCCTGTGGCTGCCAGCGCATAATCAACTATATATTATATTTTTTCAGTCAAATACTTGGATACTTAAACAGCTATACTGAGATGAACTTGGGTCTCTTAGCAACTTAAATACTGAACCAGGCAGCAATAAAACAGCAAGATACCAGGGATTAAACTGTCAAAAATAAACATCCTTTTTCATCTTGAGTTTTCAAATCTCTTATACTTGAGAGGAGTTTTAAAGACATTAAATTACTGGCCATAATGTTTAGCACTAAAAAAAATCATCTGCTCCAGTGGGTAATACAGAAATATTATTTTCATTTCTGTGAGTTGTACTTTACAAAATCATTTTTTTTAAACGATACAGTGAACAAAATCCCATCACAGTTAAATCTTTAAATATTGTCACTTACTGCTTCGCTACAAGGGAAACCAAGGAGTTTCATCCACAAGCTAGGGAGATCGACAGAAAGGGAAAAATTCATCTCTGGGCAGAGGCCCAGCACCAGGCCTATGCATAACCTAAGTGCCACTTAAACCCTCAAAATAGCCCTTGTGCTGTTCCTCTGCACAAGGGTGAATTTCACCCACAATGAACTGTGACAATATTACTTAGCTCTTAAACCTCATTATTTGAGTCTCTTGATGGAGGTTTTATGCTTACAATTTTTTTTTAAATTAAGTCTCCCTTATGTGACAGAGAAACTTAAAACAGAGTTATGAAAAGAAAAGTTTACATATGACAGGCTCTACTGCACATGTTTTTCCATACACCTAAAATGTTTGGATGTGTTTTAAAAACTGTACTGCAGACGCAATGCACATCCTACTGGAGGTAACACTACTCATAAAATAGGCCCTCAGATTGTACAGTGAAGAGCAACATAGAAAGGACTAGACATAAATAAATTAAATAACATGGATTACCATGTTTGTTTTGGTTGAGGAAACATTAAAAAAATAATTTTGTAAAGGAACTTTGTATTATTTACAGTACCATATCAAAATGGGTTTGTACTGCATTTTTTTATTTCAGTATTTTTAATTTCAGTAACTATTCAGACATTAGTCACAATTATTCATTAAATAGACCATTTGAAACTGCTACTGTATCTCAACTAGACATACTTGTATTCAGAAGGTAAGTGTGTGTGTGTGTGTGTGTGTGTGTGTGTGTGTGTGTGTGAGAGAGAGAGAGAGAGAGAGAGAGAGAGAAAAATCCCCAAATGGTACATTAAAAGAATGTTATGGTTGCAAATTCAAGCACTCAAAAGTTACGAAACACCAGAATTTAAGACATCCATGTGACATTGTGCGCTTTCATACAGTCTTTAAGTACATGATCACATACTATTTTTTCCACAGAATCCCTGCCTCATTCAGTGCACAAGATGGACAGTGCTCAAGGAATGAGGCAGATCTCGAATATTTCTTTTATGTGTGCGATTCCCCATGACTCATTTACTGCACAACATCCAAATGCTGCACTGAATGCAGAATTTTATTTTCTCATGTGTTGCATTGTGCTCATCATCAAAATATGTGAGTGCCTCACAAACCTTAATCAATCTATCTTATCAACACCTCTGTGAGGTAGGGAAGTATTAGTAATCCCATTTTATTGGTGGGGAACTGAGGTACAAAGATATTTAGGCATATATTTTCCAATGTCTCATCGTGAACTTAATCATGCAAGCAATCACACTGAAGACACTTATTTGTATTGTACAGACTTTGTGTGTATAAATGAGGGTATAATATTGCTTTTAGTGACTGCCCATTGATAGGCTAAGGGAACTACTGCTGTGTCTGTTTTCTGCAACACAGAGATTTGATATAGTGTAAGACCTGCAGAATTTTCTCTCAGATGTGAATTCTATTGTATCATACTTCTAACCACTCTTGTCACTCTTCTCTGGCCCATTACAAACTCTTACATCTCTCTTCAGTTAACTTCCTACATGGCAGAACCAGCTTCTCCGTTCAGATCGCAGTCTCATTCCAGCCCTTTTTATATGTGTTATAACAACATTAAATTGTTTGAATCTAGTCAGCAAAAAATAGACTTTGAATGTTTTTGATTTTCTCCCCAAATTGTATTAGTTTTAAGAAATAGTAAAGCAGATCTTATTTACTTTTTTTGTTTTCTCCCAGTGAATGTCCCTTCAACTGTAATGGAGGCCATGTCCAGACCAGACACCCTACAGCCTTTTAACAAAAGTAGCAAACTACCCCCTGCCACACCACAGCGATCCATAGTATTTCCACAGACTCCGTGTAGCAGAAATTTTTCTCTTCTGGATAAGTCTGGGCCTATCGAGTCAGGATTTAACCAGATCAGTGTCAAAAACCAACGAGTTCTTGCAAGCCCAACGTCAACCAGCCAACTAAATTCTGAGTTCAGTGACTGGCACCTTTGGAAATGTGGGCAATGCTTTAAGACTTTCACCCAGCGGATCCTCTTACAGATGCACGTGTGTACGCAGAACCCTGACAGGTAAAACACAGGCACTCTTTATTTCTGTATTGATGCGTAGCCAGACCCTCTGCTTTTTGCTTTTATCAGACTGTTATCATTTCCAAAACTAAACCATTATTAGGAGGAGCCTGTACAACATAATACATCTATGGCTGTGTGAAGTAAGCTGATAATGGCCATTGCTTAACTTCACAATTTGTAAAAACATTTGGTACCTAAACGTACATACAAAAGGAAATATCCAAGAATATAATCTTGTTTTCAGAATGGTTTGGTACATCTGTTAGAGGGAACAAAACAGAAGGAAAGTTTATTAATATTATGGATGAAAAAATGAGGTCAAGATAATCAAAAGTCTCTTTGTCTTCCAAAGATAATATAACTTGCTGTTCAGTGGCTGTCATAGTCATTTCAGGGTTCACCTATAGTGTGCAATGTGTATGAACTTAATTAAGTACTAAGAGGTAATGAATTGGAATTTTTTGCTTAGTACTATTTTTCTTCAGAGCATGCAAACCCATAAATCGTGGAAAGCTGTCAAAAGGAAATACCTACTCCACTAGTGATGTGGAGGAAAACAGATGCCACTTATTCAATAAACTAATATCCACACAGAAGAAAAATGTTGACTAGATACCTCAGAGTCAAAGTTGGTTTGAAAGTTTGTCAATAGAGAATTTTATGGCCATGAACTGAGGATGAAATTTAGCTGAACAAGTGAATTAAAATTTCAGGTACTCTGACCAGTGGCAGAGTAGATATAATGGAACTATTATTTATGAATCAAAGCTGGTTTATTTGACAATCTTGATCGCTGGCAGCACAAAAGACAGAAATCAAATTAATTCAACTAAAAAGACTGCCCATGTTTTGTCTCTCCTTCAGCTGTGAAGAACGCTTGAGTAAAACAGCTGAATCGCCTGGAAAATCATTCTAAATGCAGCACTCAAATGCAAGTTACATTTGACAAAAATGCAATAGCAGTATATATTGTGTGTGTTTGTGTAATAAGCATATATCCTATGCTGCTGGATAAAAACAGATGAATTTTAAAGTGTGTATGGTAGATCTAGAGTCTTAGAACTTAATCCTGAATAGAATTTTGAGAGTTGCTAAAATTTTGGATGCGTCAAAACCTTCTCAAGTTTCTGTGCCCTTTAGCAATATCTAAAGTGCACGCTGGCTCCAGCAGAAAAAAAGCATGGTCATGTTAAAAATATATATTTGTATTGAAAAATAGCTTTATTTCATACTATAAATTATGTAATTTTCTGATAGCAGCCAACTTTCAAATGCCTCCTGAGTTCCCACAATATGTAACAACCAAAACTGCCAGAAAAAAATATTTTCCCAACATTGTTTGGGATTTTAGCTATACAATTCCCAGCTGTATTAGTTGTGATTCACATAGCTAAAACCTCTGGCAACATTTTGAAAATATAGGAGTTAGGAGTATGGGTCAGAGTTCTTGAATTCAGATTCCAGATTTTTCTGGGTTCTCATATCCCTAACTAGAAATCACTATTATTTAAACTTATTTCATGGCCAGTCTTTCCTCCTACTATAAATGGCATTAGTAGAGCATATACCTAGCAACATAGGAATTGGAAAAGAAGTATCTTTGCTTATTTCTAGGAACACCTCTCATTTCTTAACGTAATTTCCTGGCAACAAGAAATCAAGGTGTAAATTGCCCAGGCTTGTTTGCCTGCCAGCCTTAGATACTGTATGCAACTCTTAGGATTGGAATTTCTCTCCACTATCTACTACACCACTCTAGGCGATAAACAGCTACCTGTTTATTGTCAGAAATTTGTAAACATACCAGCCACTGCATCTTTGATGTGAGGGAAGTAGCTGTGGATGCCTCCTCTAGCAAAGGCCTTGAGACTATCTAGTCTGGCATTGTGTTTGTTTTGCAGGCAGCATGATTAACTATAGGTGGTCAAAGCAGGAAAAGGATCCTTGAATGTAGCTATGATCCCCACTTCATCACGTGAAATTTAAGAAATGTAAACTATTTGGGATTTGAGAAATACAAAGAAGGAAATGACTTAAAACTTCCTTTATCTCAGAAGAAATCTGAATGAGAGTAGAGGATAAGATAAGAGTGAAAAAGGACAGAAAAAAAATGTTTTTCAATCAGCCCCTGAGAACAGAATACTATTCAGCAGGTAGAAGTTTGAAGAAATAAATATTGGATAATAGTGAACCCAAGATGAGGAGGGTCCCAAGTTCTCCCAGAAGTTTCTTTGAATTTGAGCTTAATTAAGATTTTAATGAAAGCTTATTTGCCCCTTTCATTTACTTCCCCTTTCCCACTGAGGTCTTTTTTTTTTCCTGTTTGTTAAATAATGTAGAGTTTCTCTGTAGTCACTTGATGGGTGGGGAGGTAAGATCTAAATCCATTCAGATTTAACCCAGGGATGATCCAAGCCTCTGGAGTTTTTCCTTAAACTCTTGCCCAGACAGAGGCAATTTGACCCTCTATTCCTTGAACCAGGAGTCAGAAATCCCTTTTCTCTTCTGTTTTTCTGCTGCAGAAATTCCCAACAATCCCATTTGGGGGGCTCCAGAAAGGGGTAAGCAAAAGCCTTCAATCACAGTGAATCATTTTCAGACAAATATTTTCATTTATTTTTTTAAAAATCAGCAACAGTTCTTAGAATGACCAGTTTTTATTTACATCTTTCTTTTTTCTCTCTTTGATTGTCATGTACAGTATGTAGTGGTGTTAACGGAGGGAGGATGCCTGCACTTCCCAGGTGTTGCTTGTGGCCCACTTTCATATTCAATGTGTATGTGTGATATTTACTCTTGTTGATTGTCATGTATTTAAGTTGATGATTGGAGGGCAGACACTATACATGCAAGTGCGTCCTTGGTGGGTGGATTCTGGATGTTATCTGGCCCTCATGCTTTTTGTTTCCTTGAAGTATATTAATGTACGCTTTGTTTTGCTGTTACAGTTCAGCAATGAATGTCTGTTTGTTTGTTTTTTTAAGGTTAAGTTGTCAATTTAATTGATGCTTTTCTCTAGGCATCATGGCTCTACCCCAGTTGGTATTTTTCTTGCAATACATTTTTCTTTGTAGGATGTGTATCTTTGGCCCTCAGTACTGTTGCCCTAATTAATTAATTACTTATTTTTAAAAAACCTATAGCAACTAAACAAAAAAGAAATGCTGTGAACAATGTCTATTTCTGTTTATAGAGTGACTATGGATTATTTTGCAATTAAAGTAAATGTCATGCTAAATTGAACATTTGTTCTTGCATACTCTTTTCAAAAAGGTTTGCAGGCTTCCAGCATTTATAGTTAATAGTAGCAAAAGGCGCACAAAATGGTACCACTCCCCTACTGCTTTAGAAGTTTAGAAACATATGAGCTATTTTGTTCTTTACAAAATGATGGCCCCAAAAGTCATAGAGAACTTGATTCTGTGATCCTTACTTCTACTGAGTTATACGTACTCATGTGTGTAATCTTGTTGGCTGTAATGGGGCTACTCTGTTTGAATAAGTACTATTCGGTGTGAGTAAGAGTTGCAGGAGTAGGCCCATAGTTAGTAAATATAACAAAACCCATCAATCTGAGCCCTGTGAGAACTTCAAGATGTAGGCTAGTTCTTAAATGTCACTTTGCAGAATCACATCCTCTCAGTTCAGTTAGAAGGAGACTGAGTACCTGCATTAAACCCTTTATAAATACTCATGGTGAGTAACTTCAAATGTTCCATGTGGTAGGGTCCAATGCAACTGATTGTTTTAACTAAAGCATCCACAACTGGGCACTCCCTCACTCATCCTGCCCCTGTGCAGGGACTATGCCAACAGCTTCTTCACCTCTCTGAAACAGTCATTTTGGGCCACTCAGAATGGCAGCTGGAGTGAATCACTGACACCCTGAGTTGCATTTCCCCCTCTCATTAACCATACAAAACAGCAGATTCCACTCCAATGCCATATCCATTCAGTTATGAAGAGGGTACCGAAACTTTGGCCCATGTCTGCAGTTCTGCTCCAAAACCACTGATGTGTGTGTGAGAGCAATTCATGGAGTCCCTTCCCTGGAGGCAGAGAGTGCCAGCATCACAACATGCCCTGCTTTCATTGACTCAGGTAATGTAAAAACTAAGGTGATGCCTGAATCGGAGTCTTCCATCTTCCCGTAAAGCCTTGGCAACAAACTGCTTGTTTAATGGGGAAAGCCATGGTGTCCCGCTTCCTGGCATTCTGACATCATGAAATATGTCTTTGTTTCTTCACTAGCAACAAGGCCCTACACTTAGCCTTCTGACAGTGAGAAATGCATCTGCAGCTGTATGTCAGGTTTTCTCCTATTTGCTAGTACTTATCTAGCTAAGGAAACGATGAATCTGATTCACAATTTGGCTTTGCTGATTTGACAGTATTTCAATGAAAGGTTTACAGGTATTCAAAAACTCACTGTTACAAGCAGCCCATCCTCAAAAGATTTACACTGGAGTTCTATGAGACCCATGAAGATAATGAATGAAACTGTGTGAAGAGACCCATAAAAGACCAGCTCACCATAAAAGAGAAAAATTGAGAATTTCAGTGCAAAGTAATTATGAGATTTTTTTTCAGGACTCTGATCATGCAGCCCATCATTCAAATATTTCCTGCAGTTTATGCTGGAGACAGTGTAAAGAAATGGGACACGTGTTCATATGAGCTGGATTAGTCCAGGAGTTCTGCCCTTTTGGATTCAAAAGACATGTTGCAATACCAAAGGTGTGGGCACAAGAGAAATAGATTAATTAGATCAATCTTTTACTAAAAGAAGACTGAAAAAAGTGGTTTCAAACCTATGTATTTTTGTGTTGGGGTTTATTTAAATGAGAAAACAGTAACTAAATGGTCTTATTCTAGTGCAATCTCCCCCAAAAGTTATACAATTGCTTGGATAAGCATGCATATTTTGAGTGAAATTCAGTTAAGTGCATAGGTGGTGTTTGACTTTGTGCTGATCATCCATAGAAAGTGGACAAAAAAAGGATTATTAGCACTGGGAAAAGAAAACATTCATAATGGTTTCAGCAGAATTTACACATTCAAGAGACAGGTTTAAAGTACACTGCAAAAAACAAAGTTCTTAACTATTTCTGTGATCTTGGAAAATGTAATTTGAGAATGTTGTAAACCCTCAGATGCCAGAGATTCACCCGTACTTAAAGAAATTCTTAAAAATAACTCCTTTCAGTATTATACTTTAGATGTTGAGCCCATAGCTTTTACATTCATGAGTGCACCCAGGGAGACCCTCACATGAGTAAGGGTCATCGGATTGGTCCCTAGAGGAGAGAGATTGAGGGCTCCTACACACTGATGATCTGACACTGTAGAATCTACCTATAGAAATTTGTAATCAAAGATGGGTAACAAAATGGATTTCTAGTACATGAGGCAAATGAGAGCTGTGCAATTTTGTCTGTCAGCAGAATTTGCCTCTTAGGTAGGGAGATATGCTTTCTTTGAGTTTGGGTGAGAAGATGAAGCATATAGCCTAATTTTTAAGGAGAGAGGATTGGAAGATAGGACTGCTGTGTTCTTTTTGTTGACTCTCAGTGATACCGTATGTCACTATGTACATTTCTTTAAGCTTAACTATCTTTAAAATTGGTATAATAATACCTAACTCAGAGATGTATTTGTTAGGCTTAATTAATGTTTCTAAAGCACTATGAAAGCCTTTCTGAAGTGCTACAATATAGAGATGTAAATTATTAATTATTATTATTATATTACTTCTAGCACACAGTGATGGGGAGAAAATTCTAGGATAGATTTTTACGGAAAAATTACATTTAAAAGATTCTTAGGACCATATTTTCATACACTGATGCATATGTTTCACCTATAAACATGCATATAACAGTTTACATGCCTGCAAATGTGTATTCAGATATAGAAGAGCGTACTCTTGGTATGTACCCATTCATGCATAAAAGTAACTGCAGAGAAATTCAAATTTGTTGGAGCGTCTACTTGTATATGACCCCAAACCAACTAAGCTGTTACCCACATGGGTAACTTTAAACTCGTGGGCAGTTTATTTGAAGTCAATGGCACTACCACATGCCTAAAGTTATGCATTTGTGGAAGAGCTTTACAAATATCTTATCCACTTTCTTTGCACTGCAGGCAGTCCCCAATATGCAGAACTGTATGAGTTTTTGAATGAGGGGTTGTGGATGGGGTCAGAACCGTGTTGCAGCTTCAACCTAGGTGCCTCTTTTTGAAAATTCAGCCTATAAAGTCCACCATTTAGTATTCATTTCATGAGCCCTATTCTCTCCATGACTCTGAGAATAAGGGGGCCACCATCTTAATGTGGTTTTCCAGGGCAGAGTAAAATGATGGCACAGGAGATAACTGCTACATCAAAGACAACCCTGCTCTGAAGGTGTCAATGTACTCACCGAACCGATCATCCCTCACATTCAGTCCTTCTGCACTGCTTTCATTTTTTAAAAAACAAAGTATTGATTTCTTTCTGCTAAGAAAAAAAAAACCAACCCAAGTACAGTAAAAATGGTTACAAAACAAAACTATAATTTTTCTGCTTATTTTATTTCTTGGAAAATACCATACATTATTATAGCAGTATTCAAAAGTCATACAGTTCTGCATATTGGGAACTGCTTGCAGTTCAAATAAAGTAGGTTAGACATTTACAAATTGTCAGCTCATATATTTATGCATGCATAAATTTGTCTTCTTTTTAAAACAGGCTTTGCTTAACTTATGATTCATGTATCTAGCTCCAAAATACTTAATTGATCCCTTTCTTGATTAATCTGATTGGAGATCTGCATCATTTATGCAGATTCACACAAGGGATCAATTTATTTGGTGAAATAACATCTTTTATAGCCATTCCTGCAAGATTTGGGTGAAAGGCAATAAAATGAGAGATAAGGGACATAAGAATAGACAATCTTCTACAAAGTTCATCATTGTGTGCATCATACAGTGCAATGCACTATGGATAATATAAAATGTAAATTTTCATTATGGTCAAGAAATCTAGTTTGAATCAATGTGGAGGCTAATGGCAACATTTTATTTGGCTTCTTAATGTTTGCTCATAACTGGTTTACTACTGTGAAGTATTTACATACAAAGAATGGTGTGACTTCTCACAATGTGAAATTAATCATATTGACTGTTGTTAAAAAATAAAAGATTAATTGGTTTTATTTAGTGTCTTATTGTTTATTATGGGAGCTGTTAAAAATAGATAACCAGAGGCTAATAAACGTTAATGGTCCCTTTCACTATTAGAAAATCAATTGTTCATGGATACAGCATATCTTAATATATTATTTTTGCTTAAAAATGTTTAATCCTAAAAAAGCCTGAATTTACATATCTGTTTGATAAATAATTTCCTTATCCGTTAACAATGCATTTGAAGAAGCAGTAAAGCAGAAAAACATATTTCTCTTGTCTTCCAGCAATGGTAATTGATATACATTAGTTATCAGTGTTTATTTAAAATATATTATTTTACATGCATTTATATAATTTTTAAAGGGAATAGGGGAAACAATGTTAGTATAATCATTCAGACCAGGTAACCTTTCCACAACTTTTATATGTATCTTTCAAACTTCTTTAAAAGCAGTTAGATAGATTTTCAAATGTAAGTAATTAAAATTGTATAGTATTGAGTTATTGACCAATACCAGACTATTAATCAAGCAAAAAAAAATTCTACAATCAGTGCTCAGTACTCTGAAGCACTATAAAATAATAGTATTTGTGATCAGCGATGCAAGCAGACACAATTAAGCAGCTCACTTGACAAATGAGAGGGTACACTTTATTTTGCACTTAATTGAATTGTTGTACATGCTTGGTCACCACTATCTCCTTCCCTTTAGTTATGGTTTCTAGCTATTTGAACATACACATTTGTTAAAGAGAGAGCAATTAAGACTGTGTTGGCCATTGGCTCTAAAAATTCAGACAGCAAGAGTTGTGCCCTGAATTGCTGCTCTCTATAAAAATCATTAATATCCCTTAAGACATTCTTAATTTTCTTTAAAAAAAAGTTTGATAAACGGAATAGGACCTGCCACTGATTTACTTTAAATGTCATAACAGATAGAAAGCATTCCAAATATTGAAGTAGTTTACCAAATCGTTTTGACATAGAGAGACTTGTGTAAAGGAGGGAAATTAAATCTATTTTGCCAAAACAGAAATTGATTTACTTTGTATATGTTTCTCAAAACACTTTTTGCCACTTTAACAAGTTAGTAATGGTATTGGTACTCAAACGATTGTCCTGTCTCATCCTTCTGTCTCTCAGCCTCTTCTTTCTACTGGAGTTTGTAGTGATGATGTTATAATTCTGAACTTGTGGCATCACAGTCAGTTCACTGGAAGAAATTAAGATGTCACAAAAACAGAATTATGATTTCATTTCAGGATCACACAAAAGGAAAATCCAGGCCAGGATGGAAAAACCTATTAATTAAATGCAAATGTCTTCAATAGCAGCAAGAATACAGAAAAATAATAGGAAAAGCAAAAGCTTGTGATTGTTTTCTAAATTTGTCTCATTGTGAAAGTTCCTCTTTAAAGAGCTGGAATTTTTGGAGTGTACAAGGGATTAGAAAAAAAATATTTTCAAATGGTCATAGAAACCAATCTGGGATATACCAGTGACAAGTACAGGTAAAATTTTTAGCTAAGACTGCACTAATGCTAGAGAGGAATAGGACTTTCTGAGTCTGCTAGCATAGGGCTCAAATCCCTCTGTTAGAGGGAGTTTTCATTGAATAAGGAATACGGTATTGGGCCCTTAGTTTGAGGAAACTAAAAAATCAGACATATAATCTAATCCAGGTTTTGTGTATACCTGAAGAATACTTTATGATTATATTGGGGGTTTTGTAGGGGCCTTGTAGGATCTCTGGCAGTTTCTGTACATGGATTCTGTCCTCTAAATTTGCACAGTGATTCATGGGGGATGGGGGGCTTGCATGTCTCCTACTATAGATCCAGAGATTCACATCCAGACTCCTCTTTGAAAACTAAGAAATTAATTTGAAAAAATTAGTTTGCACCACCCAAGTTGTTTTCTATTTGCTGAAATAGAAAGTAGTGATCATGTGGTGTTTCTGTTGTTTTGCAGACCCTATCAGTGTGGCCACTGCTCCCAATCCTTCTCCCAACCTTCAGAGCTAAGGAACCACGTAGTCACCCATTCCAGTGACAGACCTTTCAAGTGCGGCTATTGCGGCCGTGCCTTTGCTGGTGCTACAACACTGAACAATCATATCCGGACGCATACGGGGGAAAAACCCTTTAAGTAAGTAACTGAAGCTACCAATGTTGATCAACAGTGAGCAGAGAGGGAAAGGCATAGCAGTTGTCCACCCATAACAGCCCATGGGAGAGCTTCTTTTGAAAGACAAGGTCAAGATTCCAGACAGACTCATTAGCAGTGTGACTGAAATCAGAATCAAACCAGGCATGTATGCAGATACCTAGTACATGTATGGCCCAGAGCAAATGCCTGTCATCCAATCAAAACTTGATTGTTTTAATTTAAATAGCAGTTTAACAATTGTCTCTCAATTAGAGAACCTTAGTTGAAAATGTCTGACAAACTGAAAAGGATGGGTCGAGACTGTGCTGTAACAGACATAATATGGTTCATCCTGTTTTGTCAATACTCTGAAGTAGCTCATATACCAGTTAATTTGTAACTGTTAATCACATACAGAGAAAAATAGACTCAGGACCATTGGAAAAATACTATGTGTATCCCATGACATGACTCTAGTAAACTCATAAAAATAATTTGCAAATGCAATGGCCATCCAAGTGAGCAGAGAAAATCAGCTGTCAGTCAAGGTGGTTTTCAATTTGCTGGAAACTTTGATTATAGTTCAACAAAATCCTTGATACAAACATTCCGAATTCAAATGTTCCTTGGGTGTTTGGAAACAAACCTTGTTTCAGATTTTTTGAATGTCACTGTCTCTATAATGGGCCAATCCCAAACCTGAAATCAGAATACACCCAAACTTGGTAGGGTTGGAAATCTAAATTTGAATTTTTGTGGCTTGGGCCCATCTTTATTTGCAAGTGCATACTTAGGACAAGTGGTTACCTGTTGTTGTAACTGTCTCTGCAGTTCTAGTGATTTACATGTAGCCATACCTTTAGTGCAGGTTTCAATGTACATGTACACAGTGAGACCTTTATTATCTACATTTCACGAAGGACTTCTTTAAGAGGTATAAATTCAGATAAAAGAGGGGATTTAACAAGATCTGCAGGCTTCTGCACTTTTAAGGAGTACAGAAATCAGTTATCTACCTTACCTAGTTATTCACTTAAAATAAAACCCAACACTCTGCCAAGCCACAGAAATTTGTTGTTTGTTTGTGTATTTGAGAGGCTGGTGCACAGTTGGTTAATGTAGGTTCTACTTCATGCAGATAAAGGACTCTGCTCTGACCAACTCCTTACTTAATCTAGGTGGCTCTTATAGAAGAAAATGTGCATTAGTAAAAAGTGTCCCTCTCTTAGCTGAATTGAGAGACATGGATTCATATAATTTTCTGCCTGGAACCAATACCTCCTTGGGAAAAAATAACCAAACCATTCTTTTCTGTAAAATACCTGGTCTTCTTCACCTGGGGATGAGGAAATAAGGAGTTGAAGGGAGAGAGTGTCTTTCCCAGTTCACTATGTGCCCTCACTCAACATGATTTTTCTTTTCCTGTATTTTATGCCTGCCTAATGTAAGAGAGCTTCTGTCAATCACTGAACCTCCTCATAGCAAGATTCCATCAGAGTTGGCCAGCCTCCATATATGGCCACAAGAGAAGCATGGCCTCCATGTATGTGTGTGCTGGGGAATGGAAGGACAAGAATAAGAATTCTGGGCATATTCCATACAGTAGATTTTGGGGACCAGGAATAGAAAATAGGACAGCTTTGTGGGTGTCAAGTCATGGAATCCTGCAGCCTCAACAATGACCCACACAGAGCCAGTATCTTGAGTGAACAGAGCCCATAGAAAGAGAGCCAAAAATAGTGCTGGCCATTAGATTGATTTTTATCTAGTTGCTGTGTAAATAGATTTTAGTAATTAATTGAAGAGGTTTCCAGGTCAAAGTGGAAAATAGATTTCTTTTAATGTTAAGGTGTTACTTATGTGTAACCTTGTTGACTCCACTTAATTTTTTTTCTTAACATCCTGTTTTTGTCATGTTTCCAATAGAGCTGTTATTTTGCCCCATTTACAATCATTAATTTTCCCCCCTTTGGTCTGGTGATTTTTTTTCTTTTCCATAATGCTCTTTGTGACAACACCACAATCTCATTCTTGAAAGAAAGTGCTTAGTTAAGTACTATGTAATTAGCAGATATTCTGGGGTGTTGTTTTGTTTTTTGTTTCTTTTGTTTCTCATGTTAAGACATACATGTACTTGACAATATAGTTCTGCCATTTCTTAAAGGTGAACTGCAGAGTAGCGAAATATATAAATAAATGTTTGTGTATGCGCACATGTGCACACCCTTAACTGCTTCCTTACGATGGATAAGAACAACATTGTACAATTGTCTTAGGGATTTTTTAACCTGCTTAATACAGAAACATCAGTTCTAATTTCTCTGTTTTTTGCTGAAGGTCTTTACAAGAGCTTTGGAGGACCCTGAATAGTGATGTCACATGGAGCTAAACTGGAGCTCCAACTCTCCCTGTCCCCAGATGTCAGAGGAGGGGATCCATATTCTTATGTGCTGATCCTGCAAGCTTCCCCACAAGTGCAGACCCCCGCACTCATGCGGACCAGCATGCAGGAGGGTGGGCATTAGATTATCCAGAAATCGGTTTACCCTCCCCCTCAGTTGAGGGGAGAGACAGAGCTGCAGCTTATGTACCTCACAGAGGTTTTGTAAGGATAAATACATTAAAAAGATTATCAATTACTTTGAGATCTACTGATGAAAAGGGCTATCTAAAAGATCAGTACTATTGTTTTTGTGTATCACCACCATTCAGATCCTTCCAGGTTGCTGCCAAATCTTCCACCAGAAGAAGTAATTGAGGGCTTGATACTAAAGTTAAAACAAACATAAAAAAACAAAAGGAAAAAACCCCAAACACATTCTGAGGCCATTTTAAAATATCAAGGAGTAGTACATGGTTCAAAGACAATTTTTGTGGTTTTGCTTCACAATGTACTTTAAAAATATATATATTTACAAAAGGGATTTGAGCATATGCTTACTTAAAAAGTGCAAAACTAAAAAGTCCGTTGGTTTAAACTCTCCCTACTCCTAAAGGACAGACAATCATGGCAATGTAGACAGAATTTAACGTATTCTGGCTGAATAGGCTTTGGGAATATTCTTGGAATTAACAAAAGAGATAATTGATATATGTTCAGAAAGTTGCTGGTATTCCGGTGTTTTTTTAATTTTTAGGACTAAGTTACAGAACATTTTTGATTAAAATTTGAACGAAATTATTTTAAAAATATCATGGGTGTAAATTTTAAAAATGGTTCATATGCAATTTCACAGCTGAAATGTGCACACAAGTAACATGCATGTACAGTTAATGTGATTACATGCGCAAACCGACTAATGCTCATGTAAAGGGCCAGTTAAGCATTTAACTAGCCTTTTATGAAATATTGGCCTAATACACACAGAATCACAGTGCTTATGCACATAGATTAGTTATACAACTTCATGTCCTTTTTTGCATGTAAAATTGTGTGCTCACAATTTTGAAAAAGACAAATATTTTAAAATCCCTTCACAATTTGTTTAAAAATTATTATTAAAGGGGTAGTCTGTGATTGGTTTGGTGTGGGAGAAGGTTCTTTTGCTGCAAGGTCTAGCTGTATGTGTGTGTGAGAATTTTCTATTTGCATTTCCCTATCGATTAAAAAAAAGCTAAGAGAGGTTATGTGTAATCAAAGCCCTCGCTACATTGTCTGGGCAGCAGGTCCAGTTGGAAGGGATTTCTTTCTGTCGTCACAAGCTATGAACTGAGCCTCATCATTGTAATGTTTTATGTATTCTTATCTCACTGAAGTCTCCACTATGGCTCTTAATCTGGAACAAAGTTCTCAACCATACTAAAAGTTGGGAAAAAACAGAAAATTATTGACCAAGTCACTATCTTACGTTCTACTCCCACAGTCTCTTCCAGTTCAGTGACACTAGCTAAAGATGAGTTAAAGGAACATGATGTTGCTGCTGTGACAACCACTAACAGTGACAGGGTACTGTGCAGCGAACTAGGAGAACAGTGACATGGGCACTATCTAGCCAAACAGTACTTCCTGAAAAGCCACCATGATGTCAATGCTGTTTGAGACCTTTAGAAAACCAGCCATACTATTGAGCAAAGCGAAAGTATGTACACTTTCTTCTCCCCCCCCCCCCCTTAATCAAACTAGTAAAAGAGAGAGATGTGCTGTGGATAAGGCAAGAGCCTGCTACATCTTGCATATGGTGCCATTAAATATGATGGTATAACAGCTGTCCAATTTCATTCAAAACAACAATCCCTTCAAAATATGAAAAATAACAAGGATCCAGTTTTCAGTAATGGCCTCTAACTTGGTGGCACAGTTTTAAATCATTCCTGTGCATGGGCCTGACATGGGGCCTAGGGACCACTTAAGTCCCACAAAGGGCTCTCAAATAGCTTATATGGAATTTTAGTACACGGCTCTTTTGTTGGCCTTCTGCTCAGGGGTAAATGAAACCCACAATGCATTTTAGAAATAAATATTAGTGGTTGTACAGAACATCTGTCCCCTCTGATTGCACCTTCGTAGCAGGTAGTAGGAAGAATAACTACTAATAGTTACAGCCACATTATGTAATAACAAACCTTCACCTTCAAAAATAAAGATTTTGTTGAGGCTGGTCTGAAAAATCTCGCCTAAAATCTCAGAGAGAATCAGGATGGGTTATGATCTATGTGTTAACCCTTGTGAGTGATCACTGTTGAGCTGAACTATTGTCTCTCTTTCTGCAATAACTTTAAGGAACATCTGAAGAAGTGAGGTTTTTACCCACGAAAGCTTATGCCCAAATAAATCTGTTAGTCTTTAAGGTGCCACCAGACTCCTTGTTGTTTTTTAAGGAACACGTTTGCTTCCACATATACTAGATGCCGGCCGCCTTCCCCGCCAATTATCAGTTTACTTAACTAGTGCACAACATTAAACATTTGTGGCTCAATATATGCATGTATCTGTCTTTGTTGGTCCATTTGAAGAATACAGCATACTACACCAGTTACTTTACAGAGAGTATGTGGGGAAGGACAGCCATTACAGAAAAAACCCACAGCACAATCCTGGAAACATTATTTCCTATACACTGTCCACTTTCTGTTTTTCTTTCCTTCTACGTTATCCTAAGACTGTGATACTGATGGTTGTGATGGCCCACCTCATCTGTTCATATCTGGATATTTACTTACAGCTTGATCCTCCAGTGTGCTGAGCAACCTAGCCCCAAACCAGCAAAACACTTGAATGTTTTAATTTGAAGCATTTCAAAGTAAGCATGTGCATACCCCCATTGTTTTTAATGGGATTTAAGCATGAGTTTAAGGTTTTTGCTGAATAGGGATCGGATTACATATGCGCATAAAGTGCTTTGTTGTATACTGGGCCTTAAAGATGATCAGCCACACATACAAAATTAACATTTGTAAACAATCTGGTTCACTAAATATTTTGATATTGAAGTGATTTCTTTCCTGGTCCACATTTTTAGCAATGGACTTTTAACTTTTCAAACTGCTTTCAAGACAGTGATACCAAAAATTATTTAGGCACCTAAACAAGTAGCATGATTTTCAAAAATTGTATGTACCCTCAGCTCCTATCAACTATAGTGGGATTTCTGGTTTATTCAACACCTCTGCAAATCAAGCCACATTGTGTGTGTCCAAACATTAATTTAGAAGCCTAATTTTACAGGCCTGTGCTTGAAAAATCTTAGCCTACATATATCATATATGGAATATGTAGGTAAACACTGCTGTGTAGATCTACATAGGTCTGTATTGATCTAGAATGTATGTACAGCATAATACAAACATAACCTATAATACACACACACACACACACACCGAGTCATATATCAAATAACAAAATGCAAAGTTGAGGAAATTGCAGTGACTCGTATAGCCTAAACTAATCCTGGCACCAAAACTGATTCCAGTTCCTTCATGATTTTTTATATAGATATATAATCTGCAAGTTTGTCAAGTAATGAAAAGTAGTATATTTTGACATACTAATCCAGTAACTAATCAGTTTTCTAATAAACAATCAGCAATACACTAATGTGTCATCAGCACTTCAGGAGCTCTGGAGAGAGGATGATCTGCACATAGACGTTAATGAATACACCAAAAATCATTAGGCAATCAATACTTCTGAGTTATTTTCATTGAGCTGATAATGTATCAGACCTAACGCTGACATTTTACATTTGTCAAGATCACAGTGCAGTTTTTAACAGTAGAACAGGCTGCTAAAAATATTCCCAGAAAGACAATCAAAGAAACACAATGTACGGATGTTGACATTCTATGCTGGTACAATAGCTCAGATGAATGAATAATATCTGTGCCCTGGGTTCCTAAACATTTTTTTTTATTACTAACATGTAGAACATACCATAATTATGAATATATGTAAATACCTTCTTACTCTTTTTGTAAATGGCAAATCCTGTAATAAATCAGCTTCAATAATTTATATCAGTGGCTCTCAACCTTTCCGGACTACTATTCCGCTTTCAGGAGTCCGATTTGTCTTGCGTACCCCCAAGTTTCACCTCACTTAAAAACTACTTGCTTACAGAATTAGACATAAAAATACAGAAGTGTCACAGCACATTATTACTGAAAAATTGCTTATGTTCTCATTTTTACCATATCATTATAAAATAAATCAATTGGAATATAAATATTGTACTTATATTTCAGTGTACCGTATATAGAGCAGTATAAACAAGTTATTGGCTGAGTGAAATTTTAGTTTGTACTGACTTTGCTAGTGCTTTTTCTGTAGCCTGTTGTAAAACTAGGCAAATATCTAGATATGTTGGTGGACCCCCCAGAAGATCTCTGCATAGCCCCACGGGCATGTGTACCTCTGGTTGTGAACCATTAATTTATATCACTGAAGAGAGAAAGATGGATACAAGGTAACAGGCCATTGTTTTCCTCACTTTTTGAAGCTGGGGAATTAATTCATTATAGTGATGCTTTTATTGATGAAGATAAAACATCACACAGCTCCATTAAATTAATGGTCGCTTTATGAGTGAGCGTCTTACAGTGAAAAATCTGCTGTATTCCTAGCTTATTATACAATTATATCTAGCATTCTCAGTGCTAATTAAGAGGACACAATATGTAAAGAAGTTGATATTAGATACACAAGGGATTCTCTTTTACTAGAAGGCCAGATGACTCATTCTGAACTAGAGAAACCCCTTTTCTTTTCCCTCAAATTTCATTTCTTAATTCTCGGATTATTTTGCCACACATTGTAGTTCACTGGAGAGGGGGGGAAGGGTAATGAAAAGACTTAAAAGACAATGAAACACACACTGCTGATTAAGAGTTCTTCTCTCCCCCTCCCCCCAACTATATCAAATGCTGTGGATGTTTTCAGACAATTGATTAACCAAGCACTAATCCTACCAGATTGTTTAAAGTAAACCCAACTATATAGTAATAGATAAATACAGAGTTTTTCTCTTGTTATTACACTAAGCAATTATTGCTCTACAGCTTCTCTTCTTCCAATAGGTGAATTTCTTATTTTTAAATTAGCAGAAGGTGAAATTCTATTTGTCATCAATTTCTCCTCAGGGGTTATAGAGCAGAAAACTGCAGCCAAGCTGCTGCTTTGATGGCTCACTCCTAAAAATCTCTTTTTGTTCTTTATCTATTTGAACTGACAGTGATCAGAGCTACAGCAGGACAGGCCTCTCTGGAGAAATCACCTTCCCCCTGTCTATTGACAGATTCCTCTGTTCTGAATCAGACAGGCCTTGTCCCATCATAGGCATCAAGGCCTTGGAAGTAGCCACCAATTAAACCTCTTGAGCCGGTAAAATCTGAAGCCACTTTTGAGTGTCTGTTCTGATTAGACAGGATGAGACAAAGCCCATCACTCCCTGCCTCCCCGCAAGAGCAGCTCCCCAGTCTCAATTTTCTCTCTTGCCTTCACCAGGTGCGAGAGGTGTGAGAGGAGCTTCACACAAGCCACCCAGCTGAGTCGACACCAGAGGATGCCCAATGAGTGCAAGCCAATAACAGAGAGCACAGAATCAATTGAAGTGGATTAACTGATTGACTGGTTGGAATTAAACTGCAAGGAAAGTCATGATTAAATGTCATGGACACTTAAGCAAAACCAAAGATTTCCTCTGAGCAACTTTCAATCAGTCCCAGAAAACCAAAAGCAGTAATAAAATAAGTAAGATGTTAAAAGATATTGATCCTGGCATGGAAGTAAGACCAGGAAAGAGATTATTTATTTATGACTAGGGATGAGACTTATTTCAATGGACAAATAACTTGGGACTGCTAACATTTCAAGTCCCACCATGTATTGCTTTATTTCTAAAAGCATTTATAATTGTTATTTAATACCAAAGCGAGGAATCTCAAGGGTTCTTCTGCCTATAGTTATGACTGCGAATGCACATGGACTTGTTTATTGTTGCACCTTTTTTTGGAGCATGATTCAAAGGACCCAGAAATAGTCCTTATATTTGGTTGGGTTGGTCTTGACATAGCTATAATAGAAATTCTTGTGTCTGAATGGTGCAATGGAAAGTGATCTAGAACCATATCTGAATCAGTGTCCAGTTCCTCAGACCAAAGGACATTTCATTTCATGGTTCCAAACTTTACATTTTTGCACACTTTTTCCATGTACATGGTTTCATTACACAATTTTGTCCTGGTACAAAGTTCCTGGAAAACCAAACAAGAAATGTTTTTCATGTCTATAGATATACAGTTGTGTAAGACTATCAGCAAGGAAAATATTGTAACACGTAGAGCTTTGAAACACAATATCACTGTTTAAAAAGAGAGAAAGTGTTTTCAGTAAAAATCTAATGTTAATAAATTCTCTATCTGAAAGTCCTACAGTGAGAAGCAAAACAAAAAGGATTAGATTTTATTTGGGAGGTTGATGTAATGATTTGTTAATCAAAAGTCTACTGTAGCCTATTTTACTGTGTCCAGATATTTGTACCTTATTGGCTCAGGTTCATTTGAAAGCAATCCCAGGTCACTTGAAACTTTCAACAAACTCAGCCAGCTTTAAGATTGTAAGAAAACCTGAATCCAGGTGTCTTGTGTGTGGCTTCATTGCAGTCACTTTAGAGATCTCTACCTAATTTTCATTCAACCCAAGAGCTTAATGCCCATTAATGCTAAAGGGAGTTTATACACATTTACCAAGAAAAGAAGTGCCCTCATAAAGATATATAGACAATAATATAGAGTACTTAGTGTGTGCATACAGGAAAGGCTAAACACCTTCAGGCTGTATACTTTCTGAACAGACACAGCTAATGCGATGTGATTTTATTGGCAGTTGCACACATTAGGTGAAATCCTGCCCCACTGAAGACAATGAGAATGTTGCCATTGATTCAGCAGGGCCAGGATTTTAACCGGTACTCCTTAAAGCATTCAGGATTAAAAATATATCCCTCTGGATCCAGTTCATTTTTTTTTTAAAAGAGTAAATGTTTATGTGTAAGTAAAGTCCTTTGTGGAGGCAAGAGTATTGGTTACATCTTACTCATCTTTAAAGCGATGCTTAGTCTCCTGAGTTGGTAGGCACTGATGCAACTGTCATATCATCTCATCAGATATTAGGCAGCATGCCCTCATCAGTTTCAATGGTGACTTCTGCTCAAAAACAAGACTGCGCAAAGCAGTGCCTCTTTAAATCAACCACCATCAAACAGGACTACTAACCTTTCTTTCCACACAGCTCTGTTGATATTTCTGTGTGTTATTCTAAGATGGTAAAGAAACATGAGCGCACAGCAATCCAGAGCAGAGGTAATCAGAGATATGCTGGATCTTGACTTCCTAACGTTATTTATAAATACAAGGGGTGAATATTGGCCTCACTGAAGTCAATGGCGGCAATACTCCTGTTAACGTCAATGAGCCCAGGATTTCACCCAATATACGGTACACAAGCTTTCTTCAACAGCTAAGTGCACATTGGGATCCCACTAGGAAAATGAGTGTCCTACCTACTTCGGAGCTTGTACTCACAGGAATGTGGGATTCCAGTGCTGGAGAAGGGAGAGTTTAGAAAAAAGGAGGCGGTATTGGCAAATGAAGGGCAATAAAATGATAGAAATACTTGTCATTTGTAGCCATGTGTTCTTCCTATCTTATTGCTGGCAATACTACACCATAACAGTTCACAGTCAAGATACTCTATTTGTCAGTTTCTATATTATTTTTCAGTGTTTCATCCACATTGGTGTGGTCTTGCATTAAGGGTTGTTTGAAGTATTCACAGCATCATTTAAAAACCTCAACAATTCTTTAAATGGGTTCAGTTTAACAAAAAAAGGCTGAATTTTCTGGGCTAATTTTCACTCAAAAATGGTCTCTTTTCAAGGATAAACCTTGACGTGTTTTAATTTCATAATTTTCTTTAATAAAAGATCAATTTTTGCATTTAATATTTTAAAATGTTCTCTGTTTCATTGCAAACACTGCAATTTTAAGATAATGGGATAGAGCCAGTTCTGGGGGTCTTGCTGTGTCATGGAGGCAAAATTGTAATTTTGTTTTGTGAAATTTTGTGACGAAAAACAGATTAATTCTTTTTGCCCGGTCCTAATTTTCAAGTTGTTTATAAGTATTCAGTTACAAAATCAGAAAGTAGCAGAAATATAGTAAAAAGGCATTTTCCGCCTGAGTTTTCCAGCCCTGTTTCTAGATTAAAGAAATTTGGATAAGCTTGGGTAAGAGTCTAACTTTATGGATGCTTATCCAGATTTATCCTTTGAATTATTTGAGGTTCTAGTCTAGTATTCATCTGATTTTCTATAGGATGAGAGCCACGTAACATGGATAGTTAGGTATCAAATATTACAATTTAAAGGTCAGAATTTAAGCATCATTTTATTCACAGTAGTGATTGGCTTAAGCAGCAAAGTTCAGAACTAAATCTGTATTTTCCTAACGTTTGGGAGTGTTTGGATTGGGGCCATCTCTACTTTAGAAAGACCAGAACGGCTTCTAAACCTTTTAGCACATCTTTGTTGGTACCGTGATGCACACACATTATTCTAGTTTAGTAATGAAATAATCCCAATATAATGCAACGGTCCTATTCAGCACTTGAACAGAGCAAGACTCTCATCACTATTGTAAATTATGGAATTATTTCATCATAAACTGCAGAAATAAGTAGGTTTTGCATCTTAGGTGAGAAATGAGATATGCTAAACTCTGAGAGGCAAATGTAAGCTACATGTTGTATCAGCAAACTGTGATTTTGTATTATCAAGGTATTCTTTTCTTTTTCTATGAGGTGAAATCAGTGGTAGTTCAGAGCACTGAGTATCTCACAAGGTCAGGCCTATGCTTTGCAGTAGTTTTTAAGGGCCAGTTCAGAAAAGCACTTAAGCATGTACTTAACTTGTGCATAACTCCATTGCTGAAAAGCGATGGCCTTAATCATGTGCTTATAATTGCCGTAAAGTGCTTTCTTGGATGTGGCCCAAAAGATTTGAAGACTAACTGCATTCTTTTAGGAGTTTGTTGGGATTTGTTTTTAAACATACCAGTGAAAAGCATAATTTTTGCAGGAATTATTTTGTACTTCCAAAGGACATTTTATTCATTATGTTGTGTCTGTTTCCCAAGCACATTTTTAATTATTGCATTGTCGCTTTACTAAGGCACTTTCACAATATAGTTGGTAGCATACAAATGCAATTCAGTGCAAAAAAATACATGATTTCAGAGTGGGTGTTTCGCTCTCAAGTTATTCAGTGCAACAGTATGCATCTATTACAATATAGTAAATGTAAAACTGTTCTTGAGAGTATTGACAAGCTAAAACGCATCCTGAATTGAACTAAACAAAATCTAGTTTCTTTCTACTCTTACTGAATGCTGAGTGAGTTTCTTTTTGGGTATCGATGTAGTAATTATGCATTTGGGACCATTAAGGATATAATTTTATATGCTTGAACACAGGGAATTAAAACAGTAAGTAAAGTATGATTACCTCAAACAGTAATAATTATGTGCCTACCATTTCTGAATTTCTGAAACTGTTGCAATCTCCCTTTTGAAGTTTGGTAAATATGTACAAGTATAACATTCTTCCAATACTGCAAAATCCAAAATCTTTTACAATATATCTAAAATTGTATACATTTCTAATGTTCACATACACACAGAATGAAGTCTCTTTCTCTCCCTCACACACACTTCTTAGAAAAGCTTCAAGCCCCTTAAGAAATCACAGTTGACAAATAATATGAACTTTTAAAATAACAAAATGATTGTTTTCTTTTGAACAAGAACAGAGCTTTGAGCAATGTAATAATTACAGCACATTAGATACTAAAAACACAAAGGCTATGATGTGTGGATCTGTTACTTTCTTTGGTATACTTATCTCTTTTTAAAATTGTTATTTATCACTTGTATGGTGCCATTAGGGTATATGGCTGTCTGATATGTGCCAAACAGATGTGGTTTCTAAATGATAAATATTTGAAAATAAAAAAGTGATAAGAGTCCTCACTACTTTTGAAAGTTATGTATTGCTATGACTTATTTTAAATTTATCCTTAGTGCACTTTTTTGTTGCATCCAAATACCTTCTGTATATGAGTTTCCATAAAATAAAACATTTGAAATTGTGCTGTCTTTTTCCTCTGATTTGTCTCATTTTTGAAAGTTTAGACATCATCAAGCCAATCTACAAAAGGGCAAATAGCCATGCAGTAAGTGTACAGTATGCTGGAAGGGTCCTTTGTTGTAATAAGAATAATAATGGCACTGTACTTAGAATGGTAAACAGCTTGCTTGCATTTTTTAAACGTCATAAAATTGCGTCTTTTTTTTTTTTTTTTTACTGCAAAGGACCAATTAAGTCATGCATGTAGCTTTATTCTTGTGATATAAACTGTAAAGATTACCAGTGTTTAAATGAAAAAGGCACACATTTAAAGAAAAAACAAAAATGTAAATATATTTGATTAATAAAACATTTCTATCATTAAGTCCTATATCTTCCTTTTCCTTTGTTCATAATTATGTTTTCAAAATATTAATGGAACAGAAATACAAATAAGCTTTAAACATGCTGATGCAAAAGGTATCAAAATAACTTGAGGTGCTTTGCAATATTCTTTGTGCAAGAGTTTTTATAATCCTACAGCATGGGTTCATTCTCATGCTGGATACTGCAAACAGGATTGAGATGTCATGGCCCTGTTCATCCCTTTTTCTGTGGCTAGATGGTAAGAGAGAGGGATCCTCAAATTGTTTTTATGTTGTAATTTGAGGTCCGACTGTGGAAAAGTGAGAACTACTTCCCTACAATACTGTGTAGCTTGTTTTTTTATTTTAATGATACAAATAATTTTGCATTTTAACTGATTTTTCTTATTCAAATTATATGATTTTTTAAAATCTCTAAGAGCGTTAACCTTCATTATGTATTTACCTGAGCCCCAACTTACAAGGATCACCATCTAGTGGCCTGAGACAGAATTTCAGTGCTCCAAGTTTATCTGACATCTGCTCTGTCTTTTAAAATATTTCTAAAGCACTAACCATGCTCTGCTGCAATAGACCTTCTGTGCCTTTTGTAATATGATTTCACTGCAGTCATGTATGTCAAAGAGCAATGATTATTTCACTAAGTCCCCCTTGTTCCACTTGAAAAAATACCACTTGAGTATGAGAAAAATATGTCAGTTTTTGTTATTTTTCATGTTCTATAACCTTTTATGTAAGCAGCAGAACCACCCTGGTACAATAATTGTGCAAAACTACTGTACTTGAGAAAATACTCAGGTAATTGGCCAGCAGGCTGCCTGCTGATTTGCAAGTAGCATGGATAGTCAATCATCCTAGGCAAACTTCTATATATGTCAGGAAACTTCTTTAAAACAAGAAATTATATTGAGTCATGCTGCATGAGATTATATCCCCCAACCTGTGTAATCTGTCATGAGCTAATGAGACACAAATGTTTAAAAGGGGAGGTGGGAGGGAGCCTTTTGGGCTGGTGATCTAATGATAGCCTTATAAGACATGTAAGGTAGATTCCTGGGTTCACCTCACTCCCTTTCTTGTGAGTTATTTAGTGGGGGTGAGTCTCAGGTCTCTTAGCAGGCAGCGCTCTTAGTTTTTTTTTCTTTTAATTCCTTTGATGAATTTTTTTTAGGTGCTGGTCCGAGAGCTTCAGAGACTGAAGTGTAACCAAAGAGTAGGTATGTCACTCACACCCCACCCCAACGTGACAGCTGTGAACTGGAAGATCAGTTCTAGGGCCAATAGCAAAGCAACCAAATAATTGAAACAAACAAATAAATAAAAAGGTCACGGAAAATCAAGAAGTTAGATAAGTTATTTGCACCGCTTATGGGAATTATGCATTACCCACCATAACCAGGTCATTAGAGAATACTGAAAAAAATTACCAGACCTTATTAATGATGAACAATTAGGTAGATAGTGTTGTCCTCCATAGCAAAAACTAAAGTGGATTGGGAAGGTGTTATATTGTGTGTTAAATTCCCTGTAGCACAATTTGTAATTTGGGATCAGTGACCACTGCATCCTATTTAAGGCTTATGTTATTCAAAACAACCTTGCTTAGTATCTGGTTCTATGTATATTTCTTTTATGGTATCAGTACCAATATTAGATACTGACACTGCAATATAGTCGGTTACTGTCCATTCCACAGGTTACCTGGAAAATGGCATTTATAGGAAACAACTTCCATTACTGATGCATCACTCAGCATCACAGACCTGAAGGGTCCCTCTAAAGAAGTTGCTAAGCAGGCGGCCTCAAATAGGGAAAATATGCCAGGACTTGCTGGTCCATACAGCTCACCAGACACAGAGAGAGAGACCCTACTTATGTTTTTAGGAGATTGCATAACACTATCGAGGAAATCAGGGACTCTATTCAGCATCTAAAAATGGGACCAAGTTCTCCAGGCAGGTAATGCCTGTGAAGTAATGCTAGAGGAATACAATTTTATAGTGGGATTTAGAGTAAGGCAGGATGAGAGACTAAATGCTTCTGTGATACATAGGTCATGCATTAAAACGTTAAACCTTTGTGGCACAAAACGTAGGGCATATGCGGAGAGGGGATTCTATAACTCTACATGCTAGTTGAGTGTAATCTTATGGCAAGCTGCACCACTTATAAAAGAAAGAAACTTCTGCCATGAGCTGTAGCCAAGGCAGCTTTACTGGACAGCTTTAAAGGGGACAGCAGTCCTTGACAGTATTGCAACTCAGCTTAAGAAAATTGTATGTCCAGGGCAAACAGGAGTAACAATCACCCAGGGAAGCACATCTTCTGTGTAAGGTGAACTGAACATGCAGTGAGACTGCAATGCCTGGGAAAGATTGGTTATGTATTAACTCTTTCTTTCCCGTATTTCTTTGACTTTAGACAATGAACTTGCTGAGCTTGGTTATTAGGTCTCTTGAACAGTCTTAATATTGACCCGCAAGTAGAGTCAATTAGTTGGCTACACACTTTTCTGAATAGTGGTGAGCCAGCCAGGAGGCTACCTGTACCAGTGCGATGGCTTTGACAGTGCTACTATAGTATGTGGCCATGCAGGTCTGTACCAGTACAACAAGATAGGAAAGTTAGCCCATACTGGCTCCTGCACTGTGACGCATACCAAGTGGTGATGCCAGCAGTGAGTGTGACATCTAATATGGCTAGACAGTACTGTGTAGTGACTAATTATAAAAAAAAATGGTATGGAATCCTTGTCTCTAATGTTACTAGCCCAAATTTGTTTTACTCCTTATGTACATAGTATTGTAAAAGTCTTACTCTATCATCTCAGCCAATCTAAGTTTTTCAAAATAAATCCATGATTCAAAGTGAGCCCCAGAACCAGGATGAAGTCAAAAATATGTGCCAGTTTTTAACATACATATGGATTCACTAACTTTAAATTTAAAAACCTTATTAAAAGGAAAAGCAACTCATATTTTTCAGATTAACGATAACATGCTTAAAGCAGAACAAGTTTTGGACAACCTTATCCATGATGGCGATCTGGAAATAATAATTTCCCATACTTGGATAGAAGTATCTTTAAAGTTGTGCTTATATTACAAGGAGTATTATTTTAATTGTATTCATCATGTATTGCCACTTACACAGTTTGGTAAAATAGTGGAAATCTCACATGAATGGCCTTACCTTTGCTTCATATATTAATTTGGCTAAATTATCACTAGGGTGACCAGATGTCCTGATTTTATAGGGACAGTCCTGATTTTTGGGTCTTTTTCTTATATAGGCTCCTATTACCCCCTGCCCCATCCCAATTTTTCACACTTGCTGTCGGGTCATCCAAAAAATCACCCTGATATAATCAGCAAAGTGACAAGCAGGGGACTGTTAGCCAACACATACAGGATATATTCACACCCTTATACACTCACCACATTAATAGATATTATACACATGGTATTAATGTAACATACGTGTATTGGGTAACGATGTTAAATTGTACTAGGCTTATTCTTGCTCACTTATGTGAAGACATATGGCATGATGCCCCAGGACAAGTATAGCTCAGTACTTGGCTTAAGCAAATATAAAAACTGTCAAGAGCTAGATGGATGAGTGTTATGAAACAAAGGACCAACATGGTACAAGGAAATAATTATAAGAGTTATGAATGCTCTGTATTAGGGAGTATCTTCATGCCCCTCAACGTATGGAATTTAATATTCAAACGAAAGCCGGGAAAGTACAGGGTAGCACCAAAGGCAAAGCTGGCACAAGCTGGCTAGTTAAACTTAAATTTTAAAGTGATGTGAACAATGCTCTGGAACTTGTAAACACCCATCCTATAAAAGATGGCTAGTTTAAGGGGGCATCTTCTGTGTAAGGTGAACTGAACACACAGAGCAACTTCACTTCCTGGGAAGGATTGGTGATGTATTAACTCTTTCTTTCCTGTACCAATTGTTTTTTCTTTAGACAATATGGTTGAGCTTGGTTATTTGGTCTCTTGCCCATTCTTAATATTGAACTGCAAGTCAATTAGTTGGCTACACCCTTTTGTCAATAAGCTGCACCATAAGGTTTCAAAAGAAATTCTGGTCCAACTCTCCCTGACCATGACATGCAGTCTCATTGTGGATGGAGATTGCAGGCTGATGATTAGGCATTTTGAACTATTTTTAGCTTAGTAATAGACTAAATGAGAAGAAATAATTATCTTCTATGTTAAAATCGAGGGAGCTGGCTGAGAAAAGAAACTCAGGTTCTGGGTGTGTGGTTTTATGGGTACATCTATACTGGGGGGGAGGGGAAATACCATGGCAGCAAGTCTCAGAGCCCAAGTCAAGTGAGTGGGGCTCGTGGGACTCACGGGACTCACGCCATGCGGCTAAAAATACAGCTGTAGACGTTCCTGCTTGGGCTGGAGCCTGGACTCTGAGACCCTCCCTCCTCACTAGGTTTCAGGGCCCAGGCTTCAGTGCTATTTTTAGCCTAATAGTGCAAGCCTCATGAACCCAAGTCAATAGATCCGGATGCTAAGACTTGCTGTGCATTATTTTTGTTTTTTGTGGGGTTTTTATTTATTTACAACATATACATACCTAATGACAACAAATGACAGGATCAATTATGTATTTTAAACCTATTTTTAATTGTCAGAGAATGTTCATCTATTTATTTTATTGGATATAAACAAACATTTGGTAACCCACTTGCTCTTAACACTCGAGCATTTTTGTAGATTGAGAACCAGCTAAGAGCGAAACAGAAACTTACACGCAGCTGGCCTTTGGCAGCTGTGGGTGCAGCAAACAGATGAGTCTTAAGACTTGCTTTCCCCTTTGACTACAGCAGAGCCAATTATAAATTAAGGCAGCAGACAAACTGGATCTGAAAAACAACTGGAACCAAGTTCAGGGCAGGAGGAAAAACAAAAGGGAATGACTACATAGGTCTGTATATTAGGTACAGAGATTTGTTTTTTGGGATCTCAAAATATTTGCACTTCACCCTTCAAGTCTCACCTCTGAGAGTTACTGTGTCAAATCATGTTTTTTGTTGTGGAGTAATTAGTCTTGTTTTAACTAGGCCTCTATCCTCAGTGGCCTTCCACAATCATCCTTTCGCAAGCCAGACCAGCCAATCCTTTATAGACAGACCTGTACCACATTCGCTTTTTCCCAGATGTCTTCTCCAGGCTAACAGCTGTGGCAGTTGATTTTTGGCAGTGTATCTTTAGGGAATTAGTCTTTTTTCTTTCTTCATGCCCCCATTCTCTCTGCTCTCACCACTCCCATCCATTATACTTTTATTTCTCTCTTTGATCATCTTTCATGCCCCTCTTCCACACTTCTATGTTCAATCAAAGTCTCTTTCTCAAGTTTCTTCAAATGAGTATGCATGTGACTATCAAAAAAACCTGCCCTTGTTTATGTTTCACAGTGGATCACTGGACTTCATTTTCTTTCCCATAACCTAGGCCTTCATGAACATGATTCAAACGTCATGCAGAGGCTTGGGTCTGGATTTTTTCAGGGAGCCCAGAATATGGATTGCAGAGTTTGCACCTCTGATAAATAAAGCATGGTAGCTTTCATTGTGAATCTATTTAGCAGAATTCTTTTTTTGAGCTTTCTTACAAGTGGCAATTGTTTCCTGGTGTTAGTGAAGTATTAAAAATCATTACAAAGCTGGGAAATTGAAGGATGACCTTAGAAAATACAATGGAGGGTACAAAAATGCACATTAAAGTCATCCAAACCACCATTAACTGTGGTCCCTGTTTTCTACATTGTGTAACCATCATACCTTGTAGTTAAGAGAGACACACTGGGCCAGATTCTCAACTGGTGTAAATAAGAGTAACTCTTTTGAAGTGAATGGAACTACACTGAGTTACACCAGTTGAACATCTGGTCTTACTGTGATGACTTTAAGAAGATTTGCTCCAGCCCTTCACAATTTCAAAGCCTCAGCCACAAGTCTGTGCTACTGTGTCCCACGGCAAGACAACACCTTTGCATTTGAAATACCCATGTGCTTTTGTGGACGTGCCCCAAATGTCAGTTACTTTTGAGGAATAGAAGGGGAAAGCCCATCTGTGGAAGTTTGCTGTAGCACTGCACAACATTTCAGTTTAAATGCTGCAGTAGAATATGATCAGTCTACTAACGAAAGAAAGGATCTAACTGGTGTGCCTATCTCAGATTTTGAAATGATCGATGTTCTGAAGGTGTGCACTACCTGCAGGTAGGAATCTCTGACTCGGAGGCTTTTCCTTGGTCTGTGGGTAATGCCAAAAAAATAAGAGCTGGTTGGGAAATGATTGTTTTCCCTTTGGAAAATTTCAAGACAATGATTTTTCTTCTTTTAAAAAAAAACCCTCTGAAATTTTGAGGAGTTTTGTCAGAAAACAAAAAGCCAAACTCAAAAAATTCCAGTAAATAAATGTCATTTTTTGGTTGGTGAAAACTGAAAAATTTCTACAAAAAAGGTAATTTTTTGGTGAACATTTCTCTCCCTTCAATTTGCCAGTAACTTTCTGATGGCATCATACGCTGTAACCCAAGAATACATTGGATTTTTTGCTGCTAAATCACATGGCAAACTCATATCTTCTTCACTGTCCCCTCTTACTTCTAGGTGCATTTCAGTAGTAAAGCTTTACAGGTTTTCCCCCTCCCATTAAGTGTCTGTATTTTGGACAGCGGCTGCTTCTTTATGGACTTTGCTAATTTAAAAAAATGTTTTAAGCAACAATAAGTGGCACTGAACTAGCTATACCAGAGATCACTCAATTACCCTGGCATAAAACAAATCGACTGTTTTAAATACATTTTAATACATTGTATTTTATATCCTGATTACTGCCCACCTCTGGATACAACACTGCCTCAAAAAGCATACACACATCTAGTACTTTATATTTAATAGATTCTCAGGGTGAATTAGGATGGACACATACTATTGCCTTTATATGTTCATAGTGTAGTGCCATTAAAAATGATTCTCTAGTGATGTTGATGAGGGAGGAGTTGTCACTGCATACCTGATTATCCCCTGCAGCAATTGTACATACATTCAGTTACGTATTTCTTCCTAATCACTGATTTGTCTTTGAATGCTTGCTTCTTTTTAAAAAGAAATACTTAGTTCATTTTTCACAAAATACTGAACCCACTTAGTAATGTCTGGGAAGATGAAATCTATCCACAAAATTCTGTCACCAACAGAGGTTTAGTCATTTAAAATAACCAATCCAATCATCCAAGTCTTGATTGTTCAACGTTCTTTCTGGCTTTACAGTTTTGATTAAGAGGCTCAGCAAAGAGGTGAAGTTGCAGAATAGCAAAGAGTTCCTTGACCTAAGGAACTTGAAGTCAGCAGGTCACTTATAGTGACTGTGATTTATTGATCAATAAACATAGCCTTTCTAAACCCTTCTTTTTCTTGTCTCACTGGCCTATTTTTGCAGGCATAGTGCTCTCCTTCAAAGGATGTGTGCAGTGAACTTTCTGAAAGAACATTCAACCATACATATAAAATACAGTGAATCCATATAATACTAATCATGTGTTTTAACAAACTGGACTGTGTTTGAGTAACTATACAATGATCTTTGGGGAAAATGTGATTAACTAGTATTAAAAGCTGTATTGAAAGAAAGAAAAACACTAGATCTCAGTTTGTAAAAAACCCTTCAGGTAAAACTCCATCAAGAGAAAAACTGCATATCCCGCAAATTAGGTTTCCCTTTAGTGAATCTCATGGATTTGAACATTTTTGGAGAGATGGGGAGGAGCAATTTGCCCTCTAAGCAGCTTTGGTTCCAAGGAGGAGTCTGGTGGCACCTTAAAGACTTACAGTTTTATCTGGGCATAAGCTTTCATGGATAAAAAACCCACTTCAGATGCTGGGTTTTTTACCCACGAAAGCTTATGCCCAAATAAATCTGTAAGTCTTTAAGGTGCCACCTGACTCCTTGTTGTTTTTGTAGATACAGACTAACACGGCTACCCCCTGATATTTGGTTCCAAGAACTCACATAGTGCTCAGACAGCAATTTGCAAGATCTAGCTATACCAACTAAAAATGTGATGAAATAAAAATAAAACAAATGAAATAAAAAAGAGGAAAAAAACAGAAAAAAGAAAAAGATACACTGTTGCACAGAAACCAACTCTTCACTACCGTCATTATAGGGAACGGATTATGATTTGTAGCTATTCTAACAGATGGATTAGAAACATGAGAAAATAAATCTAATTTGACTAAAGACACAGGCAAGATTTAAGTGACTAATACTGTTAAGAAAATATATTATTAAAAAAAATAGTATTTTTAAAATTAACAAGCAGAATCCCAATATAGCTGATAGTCTTATTCTACTGTATAATTTATGTGCTAGAAAAATACAGTCTATGCATTTTTCCTTTCTTAAAGATCTTTAAGAATATACATAAGTGGGGGGAAAACAGGGACTGGTGGGAGAAGGGGGATAAAAAGTCAAGTATTAATAATAAAAAAGCAACCTTATACCAGAGAAAATTAAGGGTATGTATGTATCATACAATTTTTTCATTAAAATCACTTATCACAAAATCACACAAATGAGTCCTTCACTTGTCTCTAGGTTTAAAATACTGTACTGCATTTTAGCTTGTATTAAATCAAGGTTCTCTTTCCCTTGGTAGATCATCTCACTGCTGTTCTTACACACTATAGTACTTATAGCCTTCTAAACAATCTTCACTGTACGTTTGAAATGAAATGCGCCATGAAGGAATAAAAATAAGCTTCTTCAAACCAAAATTGTTCAGTGTGAGGTGGATAGGCTTTTTGTCATTTCTAAAGATTCAGTCCAACATGTACTGTATTTTAAGAGATTATTACACTGTGTTTTATTCTGGCTGTTTTATCTGGGGTTCCAATTGATAGTTATAAACTATAATCCCTGACTGGATCCCAAATTGACTGGATTCTTTTCTTAAACCTGAAACTTGCAGAGGAATTAAAAAAACAGGAAGAGACAAGCCCATATACTGCATTCCATACCAAATCAAGCCACAAAGAATAGACATAAATAAAGATAAACAAAGTCCTCTAAATGCCAGTCATGCAACAACGACAACTGTGTGTTCATCAGAAATAAAATCTTCAAGAAAGCAAACTTTGTTTTGTTTTCACTGTTTTAAAATTGGTAACCTGGTTCAAAACTTGATAAATGGAAAATTGGCACTGCATTCCGTTCTGTCTGTCCCATTAGGATAATGTTTGGTTTCTATGCCACCCATGTCACTACAAATGAACAATGTTTCAGAGAAAATGTACCCACCACCAGTTCTGAGACCACATGTGCAACATAAATTATGTTCTTAATGCTTGTCCATGGTACCCCTGTGTTCCTAAACGCTTAATGCCACTATGAGTAAATGATTTCTTTCCACTACTGCTCAAAGTGCCAGAAGGCAGGCGAAATTTAAACACAACTAAGATCAACATTGCAAGTTTACTTGGCCTCTACATCTAGCAACACTGCCATAAATTTCTTAGGCTTCTTATTTGAGAATTTAAAAGGCCCTATAGACTTGGCAAGGTTTATATAACAACATCTCATCTATGTGGATTATAAACTTTGGAATCCTGAGCAGTGGGCTTTGTATCCTATTTGGTCAGTGGGTCATTGGGTGACCCAGTACTTACTCAATCAGATGTTTGTTCAGTGTTGACTATTGTGATGGTGACAACCTTACAGTACCAAAAGCAGAATGATTAGCAACTCTTCAGGTTCCTTTGTGTTTTTTTTCTGACATTGTCCCTGCCGAAGAAACAGAGTTTTTTTTATTTCATTTTTATAGCTTTTGGTTTCTGGAATTATTTTTATCTGTGGGCTGTGTTACACACACACACACACAACTAAACCAAGCTTCTAGAAATCATACAAATGACCAGGCAATACTTTGATAGTCAATAGTCTATTGTAATAGGGGTACTGTGATATATAAGAAGAGACTGGTCTTTATTCCTGACACCAGTCACCTGACATGAGTCAGGGTTACCAAAGGTTATTCCCTTGTCTCAGCGAGGTTGACATGCACTGACTCCAGTGGCTACTGCTACATTTGTGACAGTGGAAAGCACAGCCATTCAAATGTTCCCTGCTACCTTCCAGTTCACTCACTTGCAAATCAATGAGATCTGTACAGCTGCATTACTAATGATGGTGTTTCTGCTGTGTCTGTGGGAACAGGGAGTCTTGGGATGGCCAACAAATAAAACCAGTTTAATTCTTATCAAAGATCCCTTTATTATAGTAACTCCATGCAGGCTCCATTAATCCCCCAAATGGATTGTATTTTCCTCTTTAAAATATACTGTGGTTGAAGTTAGTGAAGTATTTTTCCTGAGCTGCATATTATGCATTATGGAAAATATTTCACAAAGGATCCACTATTGTTCCACAGTTAGTGACTTAGCCCTCTGAGGAAAGATAATGCTGAGCATTAACACAGTACTAAAAGTGTGTCAGTAAGTACTATAGATAACCTGTTACCATCATTGTACTTTGCTTTTATAGAAGAGGTGGCAGCACATATCCAGCACACCCTGTTAAAAACCCTAAATTGCCTTAGATAACATTACCTCATATGTTTAGCATATTCCTTACAATAAGTACAGTATTACAAATACTAAGCTTTATCATCTAAAGAAAACTTTGAAATGTGTACGGATGACCACTGTCCTATGTGGTGATTGTCTCCCTTCTATATTCTATTGTTTATTCATTTAGGTGAAAGAGACTTATAGGCCATAGGGACATTGTTTGAGATCCTGTCTCCAAACTTGCTACGGCTCAAATGTGAGGAAAATAGCCCAGTGACAAACATGACAAAACTACAATGAACTTTCAACAATGCCCTGTAAAGTTTTTTAGAACCAATGGTGTTGAGTACAGCCCGAGTTTCATGATTCATCATATATGAAGTCAGTAATTTACTGGAAAGAAAGTGAGATATCTCACAAGATCAGTGTGAAACAAAGACAAATTCAGGACTAAAATCAGGGTATATATGTTGCTTATGTTTGGTAGCAATATGGTGAGGATTACTACATGGATTCAGATCTGCCTTGCCCTCTCATGGAATGACCTACTTGTGCACAGCACAGACCCTCACAGATCATTGTACAGGAATCAAGCTGCAGTCTCTGCTGAACCACATGGGCTCTTCAGCACTTAAAGATGAACTGAAAATAGAGCTTAGCCCTTATATATGGGTTGAATTTCCCCACTAACCAGGCTCTAGGGGACATTCAGAACAGAAATACATTTCAACTAATCTTTTTAAACATTATTTTTCCTCTGTGAAATCCTCTAGGTTTACTGCAGCTATCCCGTAGTGCATCATTCAATGACATCACAAATACAATGGATTTAATGGTTGCACTAATATTTCTCATATTTGTCATATCACCAAATGATGCATTATGGGATATCTGCAGTGAACCAGGAAGTAGCAAGAGGACTTCACAGATGAAAAAGAATTTATAACTGTCCTGTACTGAATGCTCCTACAGTGGGGCTATTCAGCAGAGAAATCTAGGCTTAGTTCAATTTTCATTTTGGCTTTGCAGCTGAACTTTTAAATGTAAAGACATGAATTTGAATGAGAAGCAGACTGCAGAATTATTTGTCATGTTTCTCTGCTAAAATTCTCTTTTCTAGCAAATTAACCATCAAAATAAACAAGTCTCAGACACCTTCTTACAAACAGTAAATCACACCGTGATGCCGAGGAGTGGTATATCTGCCTCCCTGCAGTGTAGTTCATCTTTGCCAAGGAAGCTGTTCTCAAATACCCCCACTCCCTAATAAGGTTATTCTAATGCTATTTCTAACATTCAGTGAAGGAAGACAGAAGTAAAGGGATTAATTGGTGAGATATGGCTCCTATTTGTGTTGTGGAGTAATTTTTCTTCCACGCACTTCCATTTGCTTCCGAAGTTTCACAGAAGAGGCCTGTTTTTTGGGCCACAAACACAATATGAACATATGAGTGTAACTCATTCTTTAATCCTCCTTATCTCAAAAGTCCACTTTGAAAGATACTAGCAATTCAAAACCCTGAAGGTACCTGCTTCTTGCTGCCTATAGATCAAAATATAGGGCCAAAAGAACAACTCTGATATATACCAGCTGAGGATTTGGCCTATATAGCATAGAAAAAAGTGACTATTTTCTCAGAGTGTTAAGGCCCAGCATGACTAGAAAAGGTGCAGAGAACAGCTATGAAAAATATAAATGATAGGATGAAATGTGGAGGAGATTGGGGGTGGAAAGCTCTTCCATATGTAGAGAGAGTAAAAGATTATAAATTTAGACAGGAGACATTTTTTAAAGGAGATGTGAGAGAAATATATCATTGTAGGCTTGATCAATAGCTTATTGAAGCCACTGAGGTCCCTTTATTAACTTAAATGGGTATTGGCTCAGTTCCTTAACCAATCATCCCCTGAGCTGTCCTATTAAAACTTTCATTTTGCAGATTTCATCCATGGGTTGTCAGCTCAGCTACAAGTGCTGGCTGGTTCTTAAAATCTGTTGCATTTTAAATTAAAAATAAAATTTAAAAACAAAACAAAACAAAAAAACCCAGGTCATAACTGAATAACAAGTCCTGCCCAGTGCAGTTACTGCAGGTATTTACTAATGCCTTTACTGATGCCCTTAGGACTTGATTCAGGAAGGCACATAAATACGTGCAAGTCCATCCCCAATCAGGACAGCATATAAACATATGCTTAAAATCCATTTGACATCAATGAGATTTAACAACATGCTTAAAGTTAAGCCCACATTCCCAAATAGGAACTCTTTCCTGAATCGGCCTTTAGTTCCCTTGATAAAAGGCTATACACACAACGAACACAATTCTTTGATGATACGTTGAGAGCCACAACAACAAAGCTGGATTGGTCTGTAAAGTTGTCAGAACATTGAAGCATGCACCTGACATATTTTGTTTCTTAACTGAATGATCTATATCCAGCATTTGATTATTATTACATGATTTTCATAAGGAAAAACATGATTTTGGCAAACTCATGACAAAACATATCCCTCTCCTTCCTACAAGTTAAGTTTTCATATTAATCTGCTTGTTACAGAAACTTAGAAAGAAAAAAACAGAAGAAATGTTTTTCATTATTTTCCTCCAAGTTTTAAATTAAAAAAAGAAAGCAAAAATGTTGAAAGGGAGTGGAAACAAATTATAAGCAATATATGTTTCATTTGGTACTGTAGAAAGGAAAATGACTCTGCTAAGAGACTATGCATAACATTAAGCAATACCAGATGTGGTAGAGAAATTAATACTAGCACTACTGACAATTTTTATACTCAAGTTTCCTTTCCAGGCAGCTATGAACAGGTAAATGTGGTGGGGGTGAAAATGTGGTGCCAAAAGAACACAGATAATTATTTGAGTTAAATCTGCTGTAAAAATATCACATAGGTTAATGAAGTTTGAAAAAAATACTTTGGTCCATATCTGCAAAGGTACGTTAGGTGCTTAACTCTAGGCTTTAGGCACCAAGTCCCTGATTCAGATTCCATTACAATCCACAACCCCCTCTCCACACACACACACACACACACACACACCCCGACCGATCTCTGTAGGTGCCTAAACTCACTCAGCACCTAAATTTTCAGAATAAAAGTTCCCTAGGTGCCTCTGAGCGTGCGCGTAGCTCCCTGATTCTAGGTGTTCAGATGCCTATGTCCTGCCTATGGCCCAGAGTGATCCATGAACCAGGAGAAAAGAGCAGGGCTTGTCTATTTTGTGTGTGGGGACCAATCTGATAGGCATGCTCAGAGGCCATTTACCAGATCATGTCCCATTCACAATTGTGGCGGTAGTGACAACACCCACCTTATAACTTTTAGCCCAGTGGTTAGAGCAGGTTCAATTCCCCACACTCTGCCAGAGAGGGAGAAAGGATTTGAAGAGGGGTCTCCCACCTCTGGGAGTGTGCTTTATGGGATATTCCGATGGGGGAAGCGCAGGGGACTCCCTTAGTCTGTCCTGTTGCAGCTGTTCCACTGTGTATAAATAATTAAAGTCACTGAGCAAGAAATAGAAGGAGAAAGTGAAAATGACTGTAGTCCTGTGGTTAGGGCACCACCTAGGAGGTGGCAGACCAAGGGTCCAGACCCTCTGCTCCAATCACTCTTTCATTACTAGGGTCATGGCTGAAGTGCTGATGTGGTCTGGTGATTTCCAGCTACCAGAACAGTCCATTGGAAATGCTCAAAGCTGTGCTAGGGGGCATTTATGCCCTTTACATGCCCAGCCTGCTTTGTGCCCCCAGCCTCCTGAGCTGCAACAGAAGCTGTTCTATAATTATAGCTTATAAACTCTTTGGACCAGGAATTGAAACTTCATATATGTCTCTATATATGAGACTGGGGCCTCTAGATGCTACTGCAATGTAAATATTAAATAATATTGCCACGTTATGATGCTGTAGCACTACATCACATGACATTTTCACATCATGTCACTATATGAATATGTGATGCTACATATGAGACCACAATGGGAAGATTCAATACCATTATGATGCTCCATCACACAACTATGTTGCAACATCTAAAATATATTTTCCCATTTGGAAGCTTCAGAACCCTCTTTCTACGCACCATTGTAAAAGATAACAGTATATGGTAACTGTCTATTGTAGGTACAAATATACAAATTATATTGGACAGGTCAAATATGTTTGAATTCTGACATTTGTTAACCAAACCAGGGACAATTTTTTTTAACTAAACAATTTCCTTTTTTTTTTTTAAAGCCAGCTCTCGCTTATATTGTAAACGCTTCAAAAACATACTCTAGTGAACAATCCTGCAGTGCCAGGCAGACGACTAAAGGAAATAATAAGGCTTTGCCAGCTGTAATTTTTCTGGTTTGTGCAGTATATCCTAAAGAGCAGATGCAGACAAAAATATCCTCTCGCTGAATAGGTCAGTCCAAGAAAATTTCAGACTGAGCTGCAAAGCTGGCCAGCAGAAGAGAATTCCAGTAAATTAGAGCCCCACTTCTCACATTCAGCTTCTTCTCGGTCTCTATCTGCCTCCATCCCTATATCACTCTAGCAGGAGTTACTAAGTCATTCACTGGATTGAATGGTGTCCAGGGGCCGCATTTGCTATGGGGAAGGGAGGCAGTTTCCCCCCCTCCTCGATGTTGGTTTGCCCATCTGCCTCCCAGACTTTTCATAGTTCTATATGCTCCATTATGTCTTCCACTTTTTGCCTGCCCCAGGCTTTGGGTGCAGTCTTTAGGAAAGCAGTAATTGCCTATTTTTTCTCATTTGTGATGCTGTTTGGGACAGAGAATAATCTGTATGCTGACACAACATTTCCCTCTCCCTCCTTCCCCCCAAATTTTTCTGAAATGACACCTCTGAAATGTGTCTATGTCTGCACCTGGGAAGGAACAGTGTCATGAGCCTATATTATGATTATTCAGATAGGTATTAACAGAGAACATCTTTCATGGCTGCAGAGCCCAGTAGGCTATGGAACTTCCATGGGCCAGCAGACAATGATGGTTTCTGTTCCAGGCTCTAAGAACTGACTTAATCTTTCATGAAACTCCACTGATTCAGAGTGACACCAAGGTTCTACGGGGCCATAAACATGCAGCCTCCCTGAGACTCCTCTCATATTTAATCTGTAATGAAAAGAATGCATCCCAATAAATTATGAGTCAGCTGCCCAGCAAAACACATATAATTCTAATGAAAGTAATTAATTGGGTCATCAGCATCCACCTACATAGATATTTGTCAGAGGCATATATTTGTCTGGGCCTGTTCCTGGTCTGGAGAAAGTACTAAATAATTCCTGTGTATTCACTCAACTTCTCGCCCAGCCAGATCTTGTTTACCTATTGCACACTCCCAATATATTATATATGCTATGTTTCTTTGCAAATAAGGTTCATGTCCTAGCCTTCATCTTGCTGTACAATAAACAAACAAGTGTGAGAGGTGGTTATTTTATTCAGTCATTCCACATAAATTATTATCTTCCTTCTACTTTTATATGGTTTTATTTAAAGAAAAAATTGAGATATTTATATAGAAAGTCATATCTAAATGGCATGCAAGACAGGCAAGCTAAAGCCTGCAGTCCTTGTTCAGTCATTATCCTGGCACAACTCCTACTGAAGTCAATGGGCATTTAGCCTGAGTAAAGACTAAAAGCTGCAGGATATGGCCCACTGCACATAATTACTAGATATGGACAAACTAGTCTGGAGAGAATAAAAAACAAAAGAAAACCTTTGCTCAAAACCCAAACTATACTGAAGCCAATTGCTTAGCCTTCTGCAGTTGGTTTTAATATTTGTGAATGACAATATTCACAGGCCCCCACATGATGCTGGCACTGAATGTGGTATCACAGGATGTTGGGCAACTTCACACAGCAGCCCTGCCTTATTGCAATAGAGGCACTGAGTGTTCCGATCACAGGTATGCTGCCATCAGAAATACCCTCCTGTATGAGAGCAGAATTCAACTCTGCTCAGCACCACAGCAGAACCAGCAATGATACAAATGCCTCCTATAAAGTTCAAGACTTACCACAGAGAAATGTTTGAGACATTTTGTTTTAGGAAAACCATGTACGTTTTAAAGAGGCTGAGTTTCCATGAAATGAGGATTGAAATCCCCATCTCTCTCTTTTTGTTCTGCTTCTGCTCAGCTTCCTCAATCTTCCATTCCCGCAGTTCCCCTGCAACAAGCCTCCAGTGATCTCCTGCTCTCTGCTCCATAATGAGTGGAATAAAGTGGAGTTCTAGTCATGGGGCCAGCAGACCAGTGCTCTCAATGCATCTTTTATGCTAGCATGATAATGCTGCTCTACCAGCCTGGCAAGAAAGGATGCCAACTCATTTGAACCCATCAATCTTTGTGTGCCTCTGCACATTCTGGCCTGGACCATAAAAACTATTTTCACACTCCATTTGGACCCCAACAGTGGATAAAGTAGGTTCAAACAGAAAGGAGAGCTCTCACCACACCAGCCAAGGAGCAGAGGGAGCTTGGAGGGAGCCCTGCTAACCCACCCGAGAGAAAGGCCTCCACCCCATGCTTTCCTTTATCTTGACCCAAATTAAGGGCCCAGTTCTGCAACCTTTACTCACAGGTGTAATCCTTACCTCACATGAATAGTCTTGTGGCTGCAATAGAACTACTCCCATGAGAAAGAGTTATTCACAAGGGAAAGGTTGTCAGATCCAGGAAGGAAGGACTGGAAAATTCAAAAGAAATTCTGTTGTTGTGAGATGTCCACCTGTATTTCAGGATAAACAACGTTCAGATAAACTATGGATAAAGTATCCAAACATGTGGATGTTTAGCTGATCTGAACCTTCTATGGCCTTAGAGTCTCATTAATAATAATCATCATAGAGTAATGCAGAGAGAACAGATATTTGCATTTTGCTTTATAAAAGACAGACTTTTAAATTCTGGTAGTTAATGTATGTAACAGAAAACAGCTCAGCTAATTTACTAGCCCTCCTGTTGGAGCAAAAAGGTGGCAAATCACTTATATAGCTTCAAGCTGGAAAAGTTCTTAAACCTCATATTTACCAATTGAGTGATTGAAAAATACACATTCATATTTTGGAAGGTATTGAAAAGTAGCCTCATAAATTTAATCCTCAGATGTTATGGAGCCTCAGTGATAAAACTTAAAAAAAACCCTTTTCCAGATTATTCAAACTGCAAAGGCAAATGTACCTGCTATATATTAACATTTTCAGACACCTAGGCATTACAGTGGATTTTAATGTGTTTCCTCAAAACACTTAAAGGCACTTTTTATAATATATGAACCACTAAATAAAAAACATGAAATGTAATCTTCAAGACACAGTGATTAATGCAAGATTGACTCGAATAAATGCAGCTTATGGCGATAGTCCAACTTGCTCTCTTGATGCTAAAGAGAGTCGTACAATAGTTTTCCATTTTCAAAATCACATCAATTTTTACTGATAGCATTTTGAAAACAGGTACAGCAACTTCCAATCAGCTGCCCTGCAATAATTTAAGATACCATTTCCATTAAGTTGTAAAAGTTTGAATCATGGGAAGAGGACAAAGCTTTACAGTGTTGATCTTCTGGCTGTCATCATTTCCAGCATTGTCAATTGCTGTACAGTACATGTCTCTATGAAGACATGAATAGAGCTGGTCAATTATTCATTGCAAATAAGTTATCCTGATGAATTTAGCCCTTCCTCCCCCACTCCCATTCATGAACCGATCCTGATGTCTCCAGATATAGTTTTAATTACAAGTATTTGTGGAATAGTTTATGTAAACAGATGCGAGGCTGGAGGTTGTTCATGAACTATTTGTTTTGATTGTTTGTTGTTAGTGCTGTGCAAATTGTCACGAACTCACATAGTATTTTCTCCTCCCTAATCAGAGGACAAACTTTTTGAAGAGAACAACAAATGAAATATTTGTGAAAAATTAATAACATCCAGGACCAGAGAAAAAACAGACAAACATAACAACTCTGATTAACATGATTTTTAAGAATAAAATATATTTGACTGAAATTGCAGGGTGCAAAGAGCTTAGCTGTTGTGTGTATCAGAGCTCATGTTGCGCTGAAATGCTCTGGAATGCTGTTCCAGGCACTGTCTGTACACACAACCCCACATACACCCACTATACATACACGGGCAAAGTAACTGAGCAATACACTATACCTATATAATATATTTTGCAACTTTTTGTGGGATGTAGCACATCTCTTAGTGAAGCAAAGTGAAGTGATAGACAAATCAGAGCTCACGTGAAGTGACAGACAAATCAGAGCTCACCTTTGTTAATCTGGTGTGCTCAGATCTAAATCTAACTGAACAGAATGCAGCATTTCTTTCCTGATTGACAGGTGACTCTGTGTTCTATACAACAGGGATGTGCATGAAAAGGAGAGCAGGTAAAGCTTCTGGGGTGATTGGCCCCTGCAACAGGTGCTTTTAAATTTTCATCAGGTTAGTGTGATATAGGAGATGAAGTGTTTGGTGACTATAGGCTGGCCTTTTGGCAGAAATGGATTATTGAAGCTGGGAATCAAGGAGGAAGTACAAGCTCGCACATCGGGTGAGCAAATCAACCAATAAAAATAATGTCCATCATGCTCTCTGTTGCCTAGGAGTCGGAGTCGAACAGAAATGCCTAATCCTCATAGTGATATTTGCAGAAGTATGTCATGGAAAAAGTGCTCCTCCCCTCAAAAATGTTATGAAACGTTTTACACTCTGCTCTGTCTAGAACATTTAGAATGTTGGGGTGCATTTCCAAGGCAATTTAGATCCCCAACTGACCTCAGCTTCTTCCATTGCTTGAAGGAAATTCAGTACTGACTAAAATATCCTTTTCACAATTTCTTAGAGCCTGTGGCTGCTTTGTGACCTGATGGTAAGGATCACAGACGAGCAACATGGAGGTGTTATTCCAGGCACCTCATCTGTAAATGGATCAAAAAAGGCATTAGGCACTAATGAAAGAGACTTCACCACACACAAAGAAAACAAAAAAACAGGAAATGAAAAAAGCAGCAGGAAAAATAAAGTTCAGACAAAGTCTTCAAGGATTCCAACATCAATATTCATTTTTAAGACTAAAATGTTTGAACCATTTTTATGACAAGAAAAACCTTTTTTAATGGCTGCTGAAAGGTTTATGATAGCTCTATGATCTAGTCTATAATTTCTAAATTATTCTTGAACTTGTCCCTCAGGAATCTCCCTCGTGGTTAGCCAGAGGAACTTGAAACCTCACAATGTCATAGTCATCACTACTGCTGAAAAAGAAGATGCAGGTTCACAATTACTGGCACAATTGTCTCTTGCCCATTTAACCTATACCAAATACATGCAAGAAGGAAAATAATGGTTACTAACCTGGTATGTAACTGTTGTTTTTTCCAAGATGAGTTGTACATGTCCGTGTCACTTCACTGAATCAGAGGCAGTTCAATTTGGAGGTGGGTTTCGGAGTCTACCTGAACAATGACTGAAGAACTACTCGTCCAAACTTGGTATCATCCCTGGGATGCTGAGATAGAGCATAACGAGTTGTAAAGGTATGTATTGATGACCAAGTTGCAACTCTACAAACGTCTGTTATAACTCCTTGAGCAAAAAACTGTGGAAGCTGTCTGAGATCTTTTAGAGCACACTACCACTCTGCTTGGTGGGAGGAGGAGGGGGTTAATGTTAGCAATGTCATTGCACAGATGTATGCAGGATGAAAGGCTTTTCATCTGGTCCATGAACAGTTTGGATGAAATCTAAACAAGCTAGTTCTGTCCAACTAAAAAGTCAATGCCATTCCAATATCCAAGGTATGGAGCCTCTCCTCATTCTTATGAGAAGTGGGATTAGGAAAGAAAGTCCGTGAGATTATATCTAGCTCCAATGAGGTAGAATTCTCATACTACTTTAGCCAGGAAATTTGGATGTGGACATAAGTATGCCTGGTCCGTAAAAAAAACGGTGTATGGAGGGTCAGCTACCAATGCTCATAAAACTCTGCCAACCTTCTCACAGGTATAATAGCTATCAAAAATGCTACTTTCATAGACAGATGCTGTAAATTCAGATAGCCATAGGTTCAAAGGGCAGGCCCATCAGCCTTGTTAGCACCAGGGAAGAATGGGATCCACAACGTTCAGATATAACCAGACCGTTTCAGAATCTGATTGGAAAATACTGAATGGTCTGTGATTGGTGGGTGAAAATTGGATAGCTGTTAGAGGAACTCTGATGGAATGAATTAACAGGCCTTGTTGCTTCAGGTGAGGAAAAAACAGTCCAAAAACATATTGGACAAGGGTCAGGACTGGCAAAACACCATTCTGTTTTGACCCTAAGGAGAATTGTTTGCACTTCAACAGGTAAGCCTATCTAGTAGATAGCTTCCTGCTATTCAGGAAAGTGTTTTGCACATTCCCCAAACACTCCACCTCTTGAAGCGTTAACTATGGAGCCTCCAGGACATAAGATGGAGAATGGCCAGGTTGGGATGTAGCAGGAGACCACGATCCTGGGAGATTGGGTCAGGTTCTAGAGGTAGTATCAAAGAGTACTAGCAGAGAGACTCAGCAGACTAGAGTAGCAGCGTTGCTGAGGCCAGCCCAGAGCTATGAGGATCACCCTGCTTGAGCTTGACTGCCACCTTGGGAAGGAACGGAATGGGAGCATGGGCATACAGAAATTTATCTTTCCAGGAAAGCATCTGTCAGTGAGCCCTGACTGTGACCTTCCCTGGAATAAAACAGTTGGCATTTTCTATTGAGATGATTAGTGAACAGGTCTATGTGAGGGACCACCCAGGTTTGAAAAAAGAATCTCATGAGATCTGGCCTGAGAGACCTCTTGTGATCTCTGCTGAACAATCTGCTCAGGAGATCCACCAAGCTGTTCTGAACACCAGGAAAGTGAGACACTTTGAGATGTATTGCACTGGTGATACAAAACTCCTGAAGATGTATCACCTTTTGAAAGAGAGGGTCTGATCTTACCCTTCTCTGTCTATTCATGTAGAACAACATCACAGTGTTGTCCATGAGAACTTGTAGTCTCTCCCCTGATGTGAGGGAGCAAAGCCTGAAAGGCCAGATGAATAGACCTCAACTCTTGCATCTTTATGGGGAAAACTAAATATTGATAAGACTACAGACCTTGAGCTTGTAAGTTTCCTCGGTGATTCCCCCAACCTAGAGAAGTAGCATCTGTAACCAGAGTCAATATGGGTAAGGGAAAAGTGAAGGAAACTCCCATACACATATGGGCAGGATCAGCCACCAATCTGTGGAGGCTAGTACTCCTGCAGGTACTCAAACCAGAATGTTTGTTGTGATTGGACCTTGAGATCTGTGGAAATGTGTAGCATTGTCTGGAATCTGGCTTGAGGTAGGAATGCCCTGGCTACGATAGAATCCAGGTTCACCCTATAAATTATGTTCTCTGAACTAGGGAGAAGACTGACTTGTCCTTCTCGATCAACAGACCCAGAACATTGAAGAGGCATCAGATCCTGGATAGACTGATCTCCTCTTGGAACATGGATTAACTTTGTACCAGACAATCATCCAGACATGGAAATATTTGAACACCTGCTTTCCTTAGGACTTCGGCCAGACTGCTGCCCTGTGAGTATTTATAAAATGCAAAGCAGGTGTGGCTGAAGGGTAGGGCTGTAAACTGATAATGGGTGAAAACTTAAGACCAGAAATCTTAGGAATCACCTAAGATGGATAGTCTCATGAAAATATGTATTCTTCAAATTGAGGGCAGAGTACCAGTCAAATTTCACAAGTCTAGGATGAGTCTAAGACCTCCTTTTGCCTTTGGAATCAGTAAGTAATGTGAATAGAAGTCATTCCCTCAGTGGAGAAGGGAAACCTCTTCTATAGCTCCCAAATGGAGAAGTGACTTCATTTCTCGGAGGACTTCCTCATGAGAGTGGTCTCTGAAGAGAGACAGGGAAGGGGGTTGGGAGGGATGGATGGAAATAAATGGCAGAATGTATCCCTAACTCCACAATACTTAGAGCCTACCAATCTGTGGTAATGTGGGACCATACACATAGTAACTGGAACAATCTGTTGGAAAAAATAGGAGTGGAAGAAACCCGTACATCACAATGTGTTACTGTCTTCAATAAGGCAGTCAGACAGACTGTTTGGGATTTAAGAACCCACCTAGGATGAAAATTGAGGAGGAGTTGGTCTTCTATGGTTTTTCCTTCATTTTCTGAATTGGTCAGGCTACATAAATGGGCAAAATGGGTATTTGTGGATAGACTAAGGGCGGGGAGACCTTCAAAGGGGAAATCCTGGATCATTTGCAAGACCTCTTGTGGGAGACCCAGGGACTGAAGCCATGAATATCTGTGCATAGTTATGCAAATGATATGAGTCTGGCTGCTGAATCTCCCCCATCCAAGGATACTTACAGAGAGATCTGAGCCATTAGTTTGCCCTTGTGCAACATGGCTTGGAATTTCTGTCTAGCATCCTTTTGCAACTTGTCTGAGGACTTCCCCATATTGTCCCAGAGAGAGAACCCATATCTTGCCAAAAGGTTTTGTGGTTAGCAATGCAAAATTGTAGACTAGAAATGGAATACATTTTTCTTCTGAAAAGGTTTAATTTCTTCATATCTATGTACTTTAGGGCAGAAGATCATCCTTGATGTGCTCTTTCATTTACTGCTGAGATAACTGAGGAACACAGCTAAGAATGAGTATAAAAATGTTCATAGCCAAGAGAAGGGACATGGTACCTTCTCTCAGTTCTCTGAGATGTCAGATTCAGAGAAGATGATGTTCACCACAATGATTCTTTAGGCTCTAGTATGGAATCATTGACAGGTAGAACCCCTCTGCTGAAACAAAAATGTGCACCAGCCTGTGAGAACGCTCCTGGACCACCTAACAGGAACGTCAAGAGAGGTATCTACTCTCTTTAAAAGATCTTGATAAGCTCTCTAATCATCATGGACAGGTGAGGAATCCCAGGTGATGAGAAGGAAGAATGTGAAGGAATTGTAGGCTGATCCTCCAGAAGTGCAGTGGGCTGAGGTTCTGAAGCCTGACTCAGGCTTTGAGGGTCTTGCTTGGTACGGACAATAATACCCTGTTCATGTGAGCTAGCCTGTTGTCTGCTAGGAGATCCGAAAGGCTGAGGAACCAGAAAGGATCTGGAAGTGGGAGGCATGCCCTCCGGCCATGAGTACAGCATAAGACCTCAGCCATGACTGCTGCAAGCGTCCCTTTCCCTGGACTGTCTCTAGACATCCAGTGAGCACCAGTAATGGAATTCCCTGGATGAAAGTGAAGGGGAGTTCTGTCACTATCCGAGGCTGAGGGCATAAGAACTTACTGTTGTAGTAATTTAGATGGAATATAGGGGCACAAAGATGTTAACATAACCCAGTCACTGTCCAACATTAAACAGTGTTAAACAAAGTTCAGGAGTTGGCATACAGACACTTCGGCCTGCTTTAGTACCATGGCAAACACACCCTTAAAAATTCTTTTAACCTTTTATTAAAGATACAGAAAAGAAGGAAAAACAGTTAAAGCTTTTGAAATGTAAAGGAAAGCTTTCATTTCAATAACATATTTTAGAAGGAAAAACCCCTTGTTTGACGGTATCAAAGAAGTTAATAACTGTCCTTTTGGGGAAAAGATAAAAAGTTGAGACGGGCTGAAGCTGTTGTTGCTGCTGCTAGTAAAGTTCAATCCTATTTCATCTCAGGTATTGTTTGGGATTCAACTAGAGCTGGTAAAGGGAGTGGTATCATTTGGATCCCTCTCTTCGGCCCAGTCAAGTCAGGACATCTCTCAGGGTCAGGATGACAAAGGCCCAGGGTCCCCGGAAATGGTTGCGGGTGTTAACCATGATGGTGCAGCTCGCTCCAGTAACCTCCATCTGGTTCCTCCATTTCTCCCCCTTTCCCCCCCACCCCATGAGAGTCTCTTCTTTAAGGGGGAAGGGGGCTGGAAGCCCATCCCCTCATCATTTTGTTCACCAATTAGGCCTATTTTGACTCACCAATTTTGGTTTACTAATTTCTGGTTCCACATCTTTTGTTTTTACTAGGCAGGATTTTAACATAGGCCTACTCAAGGACTTTTTGATTACAGTAATTTAGTTTGTCTCCTTTTTGTACATTTTCCTATTCACATTTGTTATTTTAGGGTATTTTGACATTTTATCAATTTTTACATACTTTTCACAGCTGAGCTTACAATTAGTGTAAATTTGTAGGCCCAGTTATTACAACATAATCCCTCTTTTTTTTATGAGCCAATTCCACCTAGGACTGGACATCTGTTTAAAAAACCGCAATTACAAACAGAAACCTTATTTTAGTTTAAGCATTTAGAAGAAGGAAAGGAAAGATATTTGGTTATATTTTAAGGTTTGTAATTTGTGTATACCAAAATTGGGAGATATATTACATAGTACTTGAGTAGATGTTACAAAAATTACAATTAAACCCTCGAAATATTAACAAAGATAAGAATTTACAACTTACTTTATTTGTAGCTAAAACAAAATTTGAAACTGTTGCTGTTGCTTATTTGTAAGATGTTAAGAAACAAACTAGCTCTTATCACCTCTTTGGCTGCTTGCCCAGAATAAGTAAAGATGGCAAAAACTCCCCCCTCCCCTTTTGCTGCTAACATAGTTCATGCAGCATATTTGCACAAACGACAAACATTTTATGCATTAGTGGTTAAGCTTGCTCACTTGGAGAAGAACTTCAGCCCTGATGGCATTTTTAACCAAGTGTGTCGCCTCCTTTAAAAAGAAGCAACAAACTGATATTCTTTTGGAATCACTTTTGCATTCATGAGCTGTTTGAAACACTCAACAAAAAGGGGGAAAACACTGGGGAAAAAATTGCACAAACAAAAAGAAAAATTTAAAAAACCAAAACAATTAGAAAAGTCACCAAAAAGTTTGGTGTTGCTTGCAAGAGCCTTTGGTTTTGGTGGTTTGAAATTTAATTTTTAGTCAGTGCTGCAGCAATCCTGAATTCAGGTGGCATTTGGTTAACAAGGAGGGATACCCAATATGTTATTTTAGTAAAAATCTGCATTAGCAACTTCACCTTCAACAATTTAAAACACTTTGGTTATGCTTTATATATATATATATATATATATATATATATATATATATTAGTTAAACCTTGAAAATTACTAATCAAAGAAAATACAAACCTTAAAATAAAAAATTAAAAAATTGAAAAAACATTTGTTAACATATTTTACAAAAACAATAACTTTAAAATGGTTAAATCTATCTTTTTTAAAAAAGCAAAAACATCAATGGATTGCTTTGTGTGCTTATTTTAAACAAGCTTAAAACATAAGAATTAAAAAAAAACTATTGTTTTAAACTAACTTTGAAAACCAATGTTTTTTCTAAGGCATCAGCTTTTGAGTAGGTATTAATCCTAATGCCAAAAATGTATTAATATAGAGGGAATATAGGGGCCCAAAGATGTTAACATAGCACAGGTACTGTTCAACACTAAATAGTGTTAAATAAGGCTCGAGGTTTGGTATACAGAGATCTCAGCCATGGCAAACACACCACTAAAAATCCTTTTGATCTTTTATTAAAGATATAGAAAAAAAGGGAAAACAGTTAAAGCTTTTGAAATGTAAAGTGTTAAAGAAAGCTTTTCATTTTAACAAAAACATTTTTTCCCTTTCCCTTCAGCTGGAGTTTTAGAAGGAAAAAAAACCCTTGTTGGGCAGTCGCCTAGATGGTATCAAAGATGTTTATAAGCTGTCCTTTGGGGAAAAGAGAAGAAGTTAGTTGAGATGGGCTGGAGCTGCTGCTGCTATTAAAGTCCAATCCTATTTTCATCTCAGGTGGTTTTGGGATTCAACTGTAGCTGTTAGGGGAGGCAATGTCATCTGGAACCCTCTTTCTGGCACAGTCTGATGTAGATGCCTCTCCTTTCCCCAGGAAACAGTGGGGATTCCATACTTTACATGCTTTTTATAGTTGAGCTTACAATTAGAGTAAATTTGTTGGTCCAGTTATTACAACACTACTTCAGACTCTGAGGAGGGCTCTGAGTCACCTGACCACAGACCGCTGTGCCAGGTGATACCGAAGTCCAGGGGTGTCTTTCCAGAAATAATCGGCACCAGGGACAGCATGCTGGGTGTACCCCAGGACTGCACCAGTCAAGAGAGCACTGGACATTCCGAAGGTCTAGACCCCCATGGTCCTGAGAGCTTAATCACAACTCTGAGGTGAGTCCACAGCCAGGGCCTGATGATCCACTGGTACTGCCTGGCTTGTTTCCTGGACCATCAGAGAGTCTGGTACCAAGAGGGAGAGTAGGTCTCATGCTGTTGCATAGGCCTCCAATTTCATTTGTACTGAGAGACTTTCCTGGTGCTGTTATTCCACCAAAGGAGTCGTCACCTTAGTGGGGTTTGGTGTTAACAGCCTGGGCACTGGTGCTAGAATTGCTAACACCAGACAAGAAGAGGTTAGTACCAGGGAACATCTCTTTCCAGAAGATGGTCTATCCCGTCCTCTTGATTGTTTACTGGTGGAAGGAAAATGGGATCTTGATTCCTTAGCAGGCCAAATCTTGGATCCTTCAGTCAGGGATCTGATCTTTTGTGCTTCTTTGTCAGCATAGGAGAAGAGGATTGGTGCCAAAGTTCACTCCTTACCAATGCAAAAGAAGGTTCAGAAGGCAGATGCAAGGCAGCCTCCATGAGGATGTGGCACAGTTGCATCTCTGTTCCTTTTGTCTGGGGTTTGAAGTCCCTGTAAATCTGGCAGTGATCTTGAATGTGACCTTCACAAGACACTTCAGGCAGGTGGAATGATGATCACTCACTGCCATAGATTTTTTGCAGCTGTCACAAGGCTTAAAATACGGAGACTGATGCATACCCTGGTAGTGGGCATGAATAAGAGGGAACCCACACCAAGAAAAATAACAAAGGCGACCTACACTAATCTAATACTAATGAATATCACTATCTTTACTATTTACAGAAAGGAAGATAATTTCCCTGCAAAGGGAGAAACTTGCAGTAGCAACTCAATGCAGTTTGACTACCAATCACAGGTAGTGAGAAGGAAGCTAGGGAGGTCAGGGGCAGCTCCACCCTTTACACTATTGTGAACCAACATGAAGTGGCTGATGGCACATGTGCTGCCCTGGTGTACCACTAAGGGAAAGTATCAAGAATTGTGGGGCACTGGGCATGCACACACCTGAAGTGGAATTGATACGTGCAATCGCCCAAAGAAGAATACACGGGATCAGGATGTTTAAAAAGAATTGTTACTGAATAACAAGAAGCAAAAGGAAAATATATATATAATTATCTGATATAATTAATACTTCTTGGTAGTTTGCACTTTGTGTCCTAGCAAAATATTTCAGGTCGGGAGGTGGGGTGAAGGGGGCAGGGGGGACTGACAACTTAGAAAAAGAACACCACAGCCCTTTAAAGGTGTGATAGCCATTGAAACAGCCATGTTAGAAATGGATAGCAGTTTAACTAAACTAGACACAATTAGGACTTATCTGTCCCCACTCTTACTCAGTTCAGAGCTCCCAAGTTTGGCTGTTAAGGCTATGATGCTTGAAGGTACTTAACAACTTCAAGCATTAAAATCAGTGGGGTAAAGAAGAAGGGTACCATGTAGGAGATGGCAAATCCTGAAGGGTTCCATTTGTGTTTAGGGTGCAGAATGGCCTTAAACTTGGCTTAGCTCCTGATCCAAGGCCCCCTTCTCATTGACTTTAACAGACTTTGAGTCAGGCTATTAAAGGTTATGTGTAAGATAATTCTACACCTCAGTGATCCACAGCTACCCCAATAGGGCTGTGGGCAGTCAGTATAATGTAGGCTACATTAAGCTGAGGAAAACAGCACTGGTAAGCTTTGTACTTCATCAAGCTTTTTATATGAGACTTGCCTCTTTAAACAGAGGTGTTTTAATGAGCATGTGCTACATGAGAACTATGGCAGAGGACCTTGGACAGAGCTCGCCAGCCAAAACAAAGACTGGTCCAGATCAAATAAAGCTGCTCTGTAGCACCTTGAACCATACAATGCATTAAAAAAAATCTTTATTGATGTAAGTTTACAAAAAGTGTAATAGAGATTCCTGTTACATCTAGCAAGTCTAAGTTTTGAGCAACAAAGGACTTCACTGGAGTCTTTTAAGCCTTGTGTTAGGAGTACCACAGAGCCATCAACCCCAGTGGGGGCACAAGCAGCCATTCTGTTTCAGGGAGACAGTATGCCTCATCCCTGAGCTCCTTGTCATGTGGAGGGATCACTGTCACTGCTACACCCTCTTATGGGATGCAGCTTGCACTGTCTTGCTCTGTGAACCTGTGCAGAGGAGGGTCAGAGTCATGGCCCTGCCTGATATTTGCCTTGTTTGGGGTAACCTTTAGCCTTGGAAGAATATTCAAGGAGCAGTCCCTGCACTCCCCTCCACACACAGGCTACATTTCTGCCTGGCCCTCTACATGCACAGCGCATAGAGAAGGGGAAAGCTCTTTGTTGTAGCCCTTCCCTCATTGTGCTCCTGCATAAAGGCCAGTTACGATTTGGCCCATTGGGAGGGCAATGCAAGGAACAGGCTATACTAGTCAAGAATTGCAAAGTTTTCACAAGGGCTTTTTATTATTTCTTACTCTATAAACCAGTTTTCATTTTGATGCTGGAAGAAAGGTGCTGATTAAAGATTCTTCAGTGTGTCAGTTGATAAGGTAAGAGCCTCAGGTTAAGTAGCATACTAATGTTCTTTCAAACTTGGCTTGGGTCACTCCCCAGCCTCCCAATAACATCTCCATTTCAATTGGCTACTTCAAACTCATTTTTTTCCAAACACATATAATGTTTTTCTTTCTTTTTTCCCCCTCCAAACCTTAAATTCTTTTGCCTTGTTCAAGCTCCCTAGTGTTTTATGTGAGAATTCAGAAGTCTGGTTCTCTGGAAACAATTGTTATGTCAGCTGATATTAACACAGCAAGCACTTAAACTATTTTTCCACCATATCCATCAAAGGCAATGGCCAAAACATTCTCATTACTCTTCAACAAAGTTTCTCATTTTCCTCTAATTCCATCACTAGACCGCCTCCGTGCATGCTCACTTTACAAATCTATCAAGTCATTTAACTGAAATGACTTTAGGAAACTTTTTTGGTAGTCATTTATGACACATTTGAATTCTTTAGGTCATAAGAGAATGAAAAATATGCACAGTTTCATTTACATGAATAATCTAAAATTGTCCATCACTATAACTAACTCACAAATTGGGGAAGCGGAAATGGTTTTTCTCCCCCCACAATCACCTAAAAACAGTCAGAAGAAAAACAGAGGCAAGAGATCTGCTACTAAAACTTGGAAAGATCTAGTTGCTATTGCTGCCCGTGACAATGGGACGTTCATAGCGTGCACAATTAAACAACTATTTTAGAGATGTCAATTCCAAGTTTTTCCAATGAACATTGTTCAAGGAAGTACAAGGGGAAATTAGCTGAAATGTAGTTTATTATATGTATTTATATCACAAGGTGGTTGCAATTAAAGGCTTAATGTAGGAGAGAATCAGGCTCTCAGTGTTTACTAGCAATTCTATAGCAAGGTATCTAAGTTACAACAGTTTCTGCCTAGGAAAATGGCATCTCTGATACTTTTTACATGAAGCAAATAGCCCTAAGAGACACCCGAAGCTACATTTCAGTTTTAAATAATAGCTCAAGAATTTATAGAAAAACTACTGTTAAGAGGAGTAAGCCCCTTTGGTACAGTTACTGGATTTATTTAAACAGAAGAATCATATCAGAATAACTCCAACATAATTTCTTGATGCACTCAGGATTTAAAAACTCCCATTAGCATTAACACAGGTTACCACCAGTAAATTTGCCTTGTAAAGCAAGAAGAGAATAAGATCCTAGAACATACAGAACTACATACACTCTGAGTGATAATATTTTGAGGAATTTAATTATCACCTCAATGAGGCAGAAAGAAATTTGAATGTGAAAATCCTAGCGGAGTTATTAATGGTAATTATCCATTTCAATTTCTTGCATAGCAATAAGGGTGTGTGGGGGGGGGGGGGAATACATACAGACACATACAAAAAATGTCCTTATAGATGAATCCATATTCATCCATACACAGGTTCTCAGACTAAGGTCTACAGAGCTCTGTCTAGAGCTATCTATCTAGCTAGTGGTCTAAGAAGAACAGCATAAAGGGCACAGATCCCAACCATATACTATCCAAAATTGCATTACTTTTTTTTCCTACCATATCATGCTGCAAACTCGCATCTAATTTTGCATGTCTAATGTTCTGTCCACTGTTACCCCCAGATCTCTTACCAGCTTCCCATGGATTTTCCCTCCTATTAAGCAGATTATTAATAATTCAGTTTTACATCGTGATAATGAAAGTTATGCATGTAAACCACTGTTGAACCTGTTCTCAGAAAAACTACAAACTATTTGAAGCAGCATATTCTGAAGAGCAATTCAGTGATAGAAAACAGATAACTCTAAAATGAAACTCTTGTAAGGGTTCATTTTAGCTAATATGTTCCAGAAATACAAGACAACTTTAAAAACACCTTGCAAATTTCAGATAATCCTTAATACTCAAACGTTTTGCAGAGAAAGACCTTGTATTATCTAGAAAAAGACCTCTAGAGTAAAACTCCATATCTCTAGGTTCTCATTTAAAGGGGAGCAATTTAATAAAAACAACAAAGACAGAAACCAAGAACATTAACTTTCACTTTGCCTAGTTACATGCTAGTATTCTTGCTGTAATTATAACACAGAGGTCATTCCATAGGAATTACCAGCCTTCAAATGATATGAGACAATTATTCTCAAGGGAGTCAAACAAATTTGTAATACAAATACAGTTGAAATTTCAGACATCAATCTCTTTTTTACCATAGCATGGGAACAAGGGAGCTGTGAAATGTAATTTTACCCTAAGGCCCAACAAACGATCACATTAAAATGATTTTTCCCTCCCAAAAAACCTTGACATGTGAATATATCCTAGAAAATGAACATAGTGTTCAGCTTTTATAATACAGTTTCCTGTGGGTAATAGCATTTGAAAAGAACCAAGAAAAAGTTCTGAGAGACTTTATGGATCTAGATATAAATTCACTAAACCACAACCAGTATGTAAAGACCAAGCAGACACATTAGAAATCGGACTAAGCATCAATATCCAGATCTGGATATGAACCTTCTCAAAGTTTCATACATTTGAATCTGGGGTAAGGATATAGCCCATTATAGGGATTCGGCTCCAAACTTTCACAAAGTTCAGATCCAGGGTTTTGATTTGGATTTCATTCTAGTGACTTTAGTGGGGACCCTTAAATTGCCACTTAGGGAATTTCCACAATTTTTAAGAGCACTCACTATCTTGAATTAGAAGCAGCTTAATTGTTACAAAAAGTGAATTTCCCGGACAGAGAAAAATGACAGTGCTTCATTTCAGCCCAAAGTGAATAAGAAATGAATGAATTAAAAAACCCCACAACAACCCACAACCCTTCACGAATTATAACAGGAACATCAACTGTAATTGTAGCTGCTGCTGGGTACTACTCTCATTAACAGATGCATTCTTTTCCCTTGGGACAGGAGAAAATAGGAGATGGTGAATGTAGCCTCTTATGCGTCAGTGAATGAGCTTCATATCACCATGTCATAATAATAATGGAAAATTTAGGGGACTTTCCCCAAGGAGAATTCTGTTCTCATGAGCCAGTTATACCAATGCTTGGAAGAAATTGATAAAATTAGCTTTGAGTCCTTGTTATCCACTCATATACTATTTGTGTGTGCACCAGTGTTATTGTGGGTATGATACTGTGAATTTTAGTGTATACAGGTGGGAAAATTCTGCTGTCCTTACTCAGGTGGGTGTCTATTCATCTGTCTGCCTGAGTTATTTATACAGTGTCAGTCATAGTAGTATTGATTTAAACAACAGGATTTAGCTCAGTATGTGTGTTTATATATATTCAAAGTGGTGAAGTCGGAATGGATATAGGGGAACTGTTTTTTGGCTAATATTTGATTTACAGAAATCTATAACACTCTCTTTCTTCAGATAAGTGCATTTCTTCAAATACCATTACTCATAAAACAGGCTTCTTAGATATCTTTGCAGCTGACAAGTTACAATGTGACTTGACAACTTAGCAATACAGCACTTTATGGTTTTTATTGTATTTAAATAGTATACTTATTTTTAATCATATGTGGAATTTAGGCTTAGTCTTTATGAAATAAAATCTTTTTTTAGTTTTTCTTAGGCATTGCTTAATTTGTGCGTGTGTACACATCTCTGTAGATAGAGAGAGGATGTGTATATACACACACAAATTTTCTCTATCATCCATTTGTTATTATGATGCATTCTTGTCCTCAGTGACACATACTGTCAACAGCTGACTACAGGATCACATTAGGTATAGCCTGTGAAAATATTTTGGTTTACCTACTGACTTTCGTTGATTACACAAGAATGCTTCCCAAATGGAAGCTGATAAATTAATGAGACATGCAAACACGTTCCGGTGCAAGTGACTGCAAAACAAAGTTGTGCCTGTCTGATTGATGAGGATGATTGACTTAGGAAGCCTGTGCCGCGACCTCCCTAGGTACTTGGGATGAGGATAGTGGTTGAAATGTCATGTTTCTACTTACCAGATTGAATAATCTCATCTCCCCCTCTCATCCCAACAGTGCTTCTAAGGTACTGTAGCTTCCCCAAGAGATCTTGAAGAGTTAGAAAAATTGGGAAAAATCTGTGTGAAGAGTGGCAGACATCATGAAGCTGCCTTGATGTGTTTTCTAGCAATACACCCGCATCTAACTGTTGGTGGGAACCAACTTGGAAGCATATAATGCCCCAGCAAATTCCCAGCTGTACAAAAATTATGAGTCCCGAGTGTCACATAGTTTCCTAAATTAGTTGTAAACTAATGTATTGTTACATTGTTAAATTGGGGGAGAGGGAGATAGGGAATGTCCAGAACAGCAACAAGCAGAACAGTTAAAGATATATATATATATATATATAGATAGATAGATATAGATATAGATATACACACACACATATACACACACACACACGGATTTTTTTTGTAAAATATAATTTTTTGCCCATTTTCATTTTTATCTGACTTAGACAAGTCTCAGATCATGGCAGTGGCTGGTTCTCTGATCATTACGATACTGTACCCCCCTGGTTTTCAAGCACACTTGAAGTTCTATTTACTGAATGTGGGGTCAGTACATTAAGCAACCTCACGGTACGGGGGCATTTTGTTTTGATGGAGCAAGCCAAGGGCTTCAGTAGGGCAACATTTTTGGTCTGAGATGAGGCCAAAAGAAAAGGTTAATCAGTTATAGCTTTCATGTCAACTCATGGTAGCAACTGAAACCTCAGTGCCAGGAACCTCGGGAGACTTACCTGTGGGAAGAAATCATGTCATGTCCTACAATGATGAAACTAAATTATGAAAAGGACTTGGATATAAAATTCCCAAAGAAAATCAAATTAAAGTTAATGCTGAATCCAACAGTCATGTTAATTTCAAACAAAATGCTTGCAGATGGTTTTAAAAAGCTGTTGAACTTGCCTAAGCAGCCCAACCTCTGCATCTCTCCTATGTGTGTATTTGACAAGTAAATTGAAATTTTTAAATCTATGAAAGCAATTATCAAAGAGCTGATGTGTCATATTTATATCCTCTAAAATAGGGATAACTCACTTTAAATGTTAAAGAAGTCATTGACACGGATTCTCTCTAAATGCTCAGTTGTAACGACTCAGTCCAAAGGTAGCATATTCACCTAATTTATTTTATATATTCCTATTGCTGTACAAGTATTGCATATTGTGATATATTAGTTTGATGTCATCTTAGCTTCACTCACATGAATTTTCTACTGTCCCATCTTGAGCACCAACTATTTGTGATGTGAGACCAGTAAAGAAAATTGTATAGAAAAGGAGCTTCATTTTCCAGATCTTTCAATTCATTTCTAGAGGAGTTAGAATTACATATGTCCAGAGGAACTCATGAACATGGGGAAAAAGGAACAGTTTAAAACTATTTTTCTTCCTGTTTTTAGTTTAAAAGATTCTAAGAATCACATAGAACCTTTGACATAGTATTTTTTTTCTTGTAAATCACTATTATCATCATCTTATGGTTATAAGAGGTGCCTCCATTATCTCTCTGTTGGCCTCAATCTTGCAGATTTTCAGAGGATGCCCAGGAAAACTGATTACTTCTGCAAATCAGGCAGTAGAATTTAAGACTGAGGTCAGACAAACATTAGGACGTTAGTTCTGGTTGTAGTTCTGGTAGCTGGGATTGGCTCACCATGCTTAGCCAACTCAGCAATTTAACTTTTAAAACAAATATTTTCATTTCTTTGCTATGAATCTGGAAAAGGGATAGAAACAAGGCCAGATCCTCCACTGGGGTAAACAGTGGAAGTGCCAATGAAGTCAATAGAACAGTGGTGGGCAACTTGTAGCCCATCAGGGTAATCTGATTGCGGGCCGCGAGACATTTTGCTGATGTTGACCATCCTCAGGCATGGCCCCCTGCAGCTCCCAGTGGCCACGGTCAGTGGTGAGCTGGAGCCGGTTCACAAGAATTGGTTGTTAAATTTAGAAGCCGGTGTAGAACCAGTTGTTAAACGGGCCAGCGGGTGGTTAAACTCCGTCCTGTCCAGCCCGCCTGAGCTCCCAGCTGGGGAGGCTCTGCCGGGCCCTCTCCTGCTTCCCCCCCCTCTCGCAGAGCCCCAGCGCGCAACGCTGCCGGTGCCAGCACTCTGGGCAGTTCTGCAGCTCCTGCCACTTTGAGCAGCATGGTAAGGGGAGCGGGGCTGGGAGAAGGGATTGTATAAAGGGCAGGGAGCAGTTGGAGCAGGCGGAGGTTCTGGGGGGTCAGTCAGGAGACGGGGAACGGGGGGGTTGGGTAGGCGTGAGAATTCCAGGGGTCTGTTGGGGTGGTGGTGGATAGGGTCGGGGCAGACAGGGGACAGACAGTGGGGCAAGTTGGGTAGGGGGTGGGGTCCTGGGGGGCAGTTAGGGTGGAGGGTCTCGGGAGGGGTTGGTCAGGGGCAAGGCCGGCTCCAGGCACCAGGCACCCAAGCACATGCTTGGGGCGGCACCTGGTAAGGGGCGGCGGGGGGAGCGCGGTGCGGCATTCCGCAGGGGGGGCGCACCGGCGGCACAGCGCGGTGCTGGGGGGGCGAGCTCCGGTTGCGCGGGGCTCGGCGAGGGGGCGGCGCAGGAACAGGATTCCGTCGGCGCTCGGCGGGGGGGGGGGGGCAGCGCGGGGCTCGGCACTCGGGGGGGGGGTGCGGCGCCGGCGCAGCGCTGGAGGGGGGTTCCGGCAGCGCTTGGCAGGGGGCGGGGGCGGGCTCTGGCGGCGGGGGGCGTCGCGGGGCTCGGCGCTTGGGGGGGGTTCCAGCGGCGCTTGGCGCGCGGGGGGGTGGGCTCTGGCGCACAGTGCTCGGCCGGGGGGCGGCGCTCTGGGGGGGGGGTGTCCGGCGGCGCTTGGCAGGGGGATGGCGCGGCGCTCGGCGGGGTGGGGCGGCGCGGCCCGGCGCTTTTTTTTGCTGCTTGGGGCAGCAAAAAAGCTAGAGCCGGCCCTGGTCAGGGGACAAGGAGCAGGGGGGGGTTGATGGGTTATGGGTTCTGAGGGGGGCAGTCGGAGGTAGGACGTGGGTTGGGGTCGGATGGGTGGGGAGGGGGTCTTCACTCGCTCTTGGTGAAGGACCCGCCACCGAAATGCCGCTGAAAACCCGGAGCAAGTGAAGGCCCCTCCCCCCCCGCTATCGAAGTGCCGCCAAGGACCCGGTAGGGAACCAGTTATTAGGATTTTGGGAACTCATCACTGGCCGCGGTTCTCTGTTCCTGGCCAATGGGAGCTGCAGGAAGCAGTGGCCAGCATATCCCTGTGGCCCGCTGCTTCCCGCAGCTCCCAGTGGCTCGGAACAGCGAACCGCGGCCACTGGGAGCTGCAGGGGGCCTTGCTTGTGGACGGTCAAAGTCAGCAAAATGTCCCGCAGCCCGCAATCAGATTACCCTGATGGGCTGTAGGTTGTCCATCACTGCAATAGAAGGTCCATAGAGCTGAATTATACAATACCCATGGTTGCAAAATGTGTTAAAATAATTTTATCCTTTTTGTTGGCTTGCTCAGAATATGAATTTGTCTAAGGAGCCAAGCAGAGCTCTTCCACTCCACTGATTCTGCGGTAACAGTGGTGAATCTGAACGAACAAAAACACTGGCTGCCTTTCTGGAAGATATGCTTTAGTCAAACAAGTTATTGGGCTCAATACGGGGTAACTTGGTCAAATTTAATGGCTTGAGATATACAGGAAGTCAGACTAGATATTCTAATGGTCCCTTCTGGTTTTAAACTCTATGAATTTCTGAATGTATTGCTTTAAAATGTTTTTTTTTCTTTTTGTCTCAGCATCAGCCTTAACATAAGCTGGTGCAGCACAGTTCCTACAGTGAAACGTGAACAGAAGTGAAGTTGTTCCTACAGGAGAATGAGCAGTGAATTTCACTCTGAGCAGGTTTTTATTCAATTTCTCAGCTTTATTCCTGCAACTGATATTCATTTAAACGGATTTAACAGGGCACACAGGAGCTGTGCAAATCAATGGGCAGTAAATTTATGCTCTTAAACAGCCTTGTTGTGCCCTTGCCTAGAGCAGTTGTTTACACCAGGACTCAAAGAAGGGAGACACTGGTTATGGTAATACCTCTATTTTAGGAAAGTTCTGAAAATGGGCTGCTACTGCTGAATGTATGGTCCCTTTTTGCTTCAGAACAGAATAAAAAAAGACGCACAAAAGATAAGCCAGATGATCTCACAACGTTCTTTGTTAAACACTGGTTTCCTCTACACTAGCCTTGTGTGACTCATAATAGTGTCTGTTCTGCAATCATTGCAGGTATTTTGTCTCCTCTAGTCAGAGCTGGAATCATTTCCCTCTTTCATTTTCTGTTTTTTTATCTATCTCTAGTCATTAAACTCATGTGCTATTTTAAACAGGGGATGTAGGCTCGGTGTTACCTAGTCCTCCCCTTCAACATGAACCCTGAGTTTTGTGCTATAACTAATGCTGCTAAGAGCATATGTGGAATACCGGGAGGGACAAAGGATCTTATAAGTAGCAAAGCACCCTTCTGAGGCATGGATATAGTAAGAGTCCCAAATGCTTGTGACAGAGAATCATAGGTCAAATCCAGGATCTTGCTGCAGAGAAAATAAGCTTTCTAACAGGGATGGTTCAAATAATTGTTGGGTCTCCTGTAAAGTCATTCAGTTAAAGCCCTTCAGTTGGAATACTCAAGATAAAATGAATGTAGGGTTGCCAACTGTATAATCTCACAAACCCAAACACCTTTGCCCTGCTGCTTCCCCAAGGCCCTGTCCCACTCACTTCATCCCCTGTCCCTCCATTGCTCACTCTCCCCCCACCCTTACTCACTTTCACCAGGCTGGGGCACCGAGTTGGGATGTGGGAGAGGGGTTCGGAGTGTGGGAGGGGGCTCCAGGCTGAGCCTGGGGCAGGGGGTGAGGGGTGTGGGCTATGGGAGGGAGCTTTGGTGCAGGAGGGAGCTCAGGGCTGGAACAGGGGATTGGGGCTCAGGAGAGAGTGAAGGGTGCAGGCTCCTGTTGGGTGGCGTTTACCTCGGGCGGCAGCACAGCGGGGCTAAGGAAGGGTCCCTGCCTGCCATGGTCCCACGCCACTCCCGGAAGTGGCTGGCACATCCCTGCGGCCCCTCCACGCACAATCCCTGCCTGTAGGCACCGCCTCCACAGCTCCCATTGGCCGCAGTTCCCGGCCAATGGGAGCTGAGGACTCGGCGCTTGGGGTGGGGGCAGCGTGCGGAGACCCCCTCCCTCCCTGGGGCCGCAGGGATGTGCCGGCCACTTCCGGGAGAAGCGCGGGGCCAAGGCAGGCAGGGAGCCTGTCTTAGCCCTACTGTGCCGCCCGACTTTTAGCAGCCTAAAATCTCCCAGTTTGACTTCAGTAGCCTCTGAGACAGAACCTGATTTTGAGAGACTCCCAGTGAAATCGGGAGGGTTGGCAACCCCTAAATGGATGTCCTACCCCAAACTTTTTTGGCATGGCCTGTTTCAGAGGTAGGGAACAATGCGTGTTTATGGAGGGAGTTAAATGAATGGCATGTGTTAGATCGAAGGTGGTGTGTCCTCTGACATGCTTCAACCAGAAGCTCTCTGCTAGCATGAAGCTGCTCATACTCCAAACTATGTAGCACAGGATATGAGCAATAAATATCACATGCTACTAGGGCCTCACCACAACCCAGGCTCCCCAGTAGCTGCAGTTCTAGGAACACCACTGGGATGGGAGTTGCCTTCTAGTGATAGGAGTTGAAGAGTAGGAAACCTAATAGTCTAGGAAAAGTTTGGGTCTGCTTATTGAAACATATATTCAAAATCCGACAAGAACACAAAAGATTCTGCATAACTGCAGGATATCCTCCCTATTTATGCAGTGATTCAGAAAAATTATGAAAACAGAGGCAGATACTCAGCTGGTGTAAATTGTCAGTGCTTCCTTAGCTGAAGTCAGTGGAGCTATGCTTATTGACATCAGCTGAAGATCTTGCCTCTGGAATTTTGAATTCTAAATTACTCTTGAACACACCTACTACAGATTGGCAGGAAGGAACTAACAGCAAGAGTTATTACATATATGACTTGCTTTTCTTCTCTATTTTTCATTCTGCTATTCCTACTCATCACTTTTTAAAACACATATGCATTTCCTATAATTTAAGGTCCTAGGCAACAATTTCTCACCAGGGTTAAAACCAGGGGACCTTGCAGAGCTAACTATAATGTCATAGGATTTTAATTTTTCCTGTTTTAAAATTTAATTTAGTGCTGTGAAAGGTGCCAGATGGTTAGCCCTGAAAACTGAAATCATCCATTAATTCTTAGAATAGGGTGAGTATAGTAAGAGGCAATACAGGCACACCACAGTTGACTTAACAGGCTTTAAAGGAACAATCTCTATATAGGGTGAGAAGTTAGCTTCCATGTGCATTCAGTCCCAGGCCACTGTGTTGCGATTGTCAGACTAACAGCCAAACAGAGAGGAGGCTTTGTGATACGGATATATGTCTACTTGGAGCTAGATTTAAAGAATCAACTCATTACGTATAAGCCACTGAACACCAGGCATAGGACTCACCACTACCAATCTGGACTGAGTTAAAGACCTGGACTGGTGTGAAAGACACTGAATATTATATTTCATGTACAATTTTCTGAGCAATGTAGTCCTATCTGATGTGGGTTTCATTCAGAAATAGATACAAAAAGTATCTTTTACCTCTTCTCACCACTTCTCTGAAATACTACAGAAAGCATGGTCTAGCAGTCCTAGCAGAAGACTGGGAGCCAGGATTGGGAGCTTGGTCATGCCTCAATGCAGGGGGCTGGACTAGATGGCCTTTCAAGGTACCTTCCAGTCCTCACATTCTACGATTCTATAATGCCAATGTTCCAGTCTTAGTACTGACTAACTCCTTTTGTAGCCTTTAACAAGTCATTTAGCTTATTTACTTCTGCTTCTTCATGATAAAATACTTACTACCTCAGAGGGGTGTGGTGAAAACATAACGAAAATTAAAAGTACTATACAAGTCTAAACAATAGTAGCATACTCTTGAAACCCAAAATTAAGCATACTAGTAACATTAAATGGCCCCAGAATAACAGTGATCATTCAATGTCATTCAATGGAGGCTCACTCCAGGGAAATTTTGGTACTGCTAAAGCAGACCACTGGTCTTCTTGTCAGTATACTATACATGAACCTAGTAATAAGAGTGATCCCCTCTCTCTCTGGCTTTGAGATGTGTGAGTTTTATTAAAAGGAGTATACAAGGCAGTCACAACAGTTTTCTCTTTTTTGCCAAAGGGGAACCCTGAAAGATCAGAGCAAAATTTCAAGTGAATAATAAACACTACCAAGTGCCAGACAGCCTACTAAAGCCTAAACCTTTTAACCTGCTGAAGAATTAATGGGACATCTCCCACTAACACTACATATGCTTAAAGCTAAGTATGCACATAACTGCTTTCCTGAATGAGGGGGGGTGGGGTCTTAAAGATGACGGAGGTAGAGAGAAGTGGGAAAAGAACCACTGGACTATACTCTGCAAGTACATCATCTATTTTCTCCTTGAGCAAAGGAGATCTGATATTAAACTGATACTATGCTTGAGCTTAACCAACAGGCCAATCTGCTGTCCTCTGTTTTACTCTGAAAACATTGTGTGTATTTACCTGCAGCAACCAGTTTTTAATTGATTTTTTCTAAAGGTATTTCTCTCTCCCCCACTCCCTTCTTTCACTCTGATTAACAATCATATCATGACCTCATCAGGCCTAGACAAGTATTGATGGGTTATAGTATCATGAGGCTAATAAAGAGTGTTATCCAGTATTTTCTCCTGACACATAAAAACTCCCTTATGAAAGATACAGGAGACAGAGTATAATATAAATGCCATTCTAGTAACAGTGGTATTACAGAGTACATATAGCCAGACATTAGTGCATTCATTAATGGACTTAAACAGGGTTAGAAGTGTATGTGTGTGTTTGGGGAAGGGGGGTCACTAGAAGGAGGTAGAGGAATGGAGTAGTCTCCAACACAGTGAGCTTTCCAAAAGTGCAGCTGTTATGATTGGGGTGAAGTCAGACAGGTCCTGGTGCACTTCAGAGGAAAATAAATCCTCTGTGTGCTCAGTCTGAAACACTAGCTTAGGACCTGATCCAAAACCCTTCCAGGCAGTGGAAAGACTTCAATGGGCTAAACAACTGGCCTATGGAATACTACAAGAATGCTCTGTCTTTTGTGTTCTTCGGGTCTTTCATTATTTACATACGGATATATTAATATAAAGCCACTACCCTGGCTATATTCCTGTAGCCCTGGCTGTGTTAGACCTTTGCCTGTTTCAAAATAAATAAAAATGTTCACTGGAGTAGAGTTCTGTTTCACACCATTTTGGGAGGTAAATGTAAACAGAAGGATTTGATTCAACAAATACCTCTACACTTCTTAATAAACCCGAGAACGGTACCCAAAATAATAATAATCAAATATCTTACATTTGTGTAACACTTTCAATCACAAAGCATTTTAAAAGTAAAAGCCCAAAATACAAACAATTCACAGATTTTTTCATCCACCACTCCTCAGGAGTGAAAGGCGGCAAGTGGAGCATTCAGCAACAATGCACAGTAGTTTAGGACAGGAACTTAAACTTCTGGTATCTGGAATTTGGGTAGCCAGGAAAATCAGATCTTAAGCTCAATTTTTTTTTACAGCTTTCCATTGGCATAAACATAACTGATGTTTTTGAGCAAGGTTAGATGACGTGATAAAAATGCCTGTGTTTGGTCTACACTAGAACTTACTCTATTGATAGCACCAGTGCAATTGCACTACTGCTTGAAAATGGGTATAAAATGTGGCTTAAATTTTCAGAAGTATCTGGTGATTCTGAGTGCCTCAGTTTAGACACATAAGAGGGGCCTGATATTCAGGAAATGCTGAGTACCCCCACTCTAGAAATCAGCCCTCTGTAAAGTATCTAAAGTTTGGCACACAAAAATGGAGGCACCCATCTCCTAGTGTAGATGGACACTGCATGTTTACACAAATACCACATGATTCAGCACCACAGCTAATATTTGCTCAAGATCCTAGGGCAGGACTGCAAGTTTGAGATGCTTTGGCACAAATGTGTGGGATGCCTGTATATTGCCAGCCCACTGTATTCCTGGTCCAGACCAAAGTTATTAAGCCTTCACTCTAAAAGGGGAATTATGTTCACGACATATTAAAAAAAACAAACAAAAAAACTGGATTCCCACATTGCTGCAGACATATCATATATGTATCCCCACCTGCAGCATGTTTGCATGTGTTACACCCTTCACCACAGCATATGTGTACGTAGCCCATGCTGTCACACAATACAGTATGCATGCACAGATTATTTCTTGTAAGTCACGCAAAAAGCTACGGCTGTTTTTCTTAAGCTATTTTACTGCTGCACTTATTGGTTTTTATAAAGAAAAGAAGGAAATTCTGACATTCACATCTGTGAGGGAGAGAAAATATCTTTCTTGAATTAAGTAATTTTAGAGGCTTGATGAGGATGGGGCCAGTCACTTCATGAAAACCCAACAACTAAAGAAAATCCCTCTTTTGTATGTCTCCCCCTTCCCCCCCAAACCTTTGGAAATAACTTCACTCCCGCAGAGTCCTTGAATATAAACTTTGCCCAGCACACTCAGGGTAATCTTTTCACATCATAAAACTTATAATCCTCCTAAAGTGGTTTCTTAGGGTTTGAGGTATGATGCACTTATCAAATAACTGGAACAAATAAATCAGCTTATTTATGCTGTGGTGTGTGTGTGTGTGTGTGTGTGGAGGGAGGGAGGCCAGCGCCATACCAACATTTGTATACATTAGCAACAAAGCTGTCTGTGACAAGCTGTCCTCTGCATAACTAAACATTTAGTTGTATATTATAAGGAACTTCTGAAGCGATTAAAATGAGTTCGAGTGTGCTTTTCGTTTGTACTGCACTGAACGCAATGTGGGAAGCCTCACTAGTATGTAATTATAAGCAGCATGGCAGTGGTGATTACATGTGTATAGGGGATAACTTTTAGCACAGTAACTTCAAGCTGAGGTACAAAAGGAGAGGTTACTTACTATTCTCTGCTGCTGTTGCCACTGCATATTCATGCTGTTGGGAAAAGGAGCCCTGCAGCCGTTGAGTTCCAGAACCTTCTAGCAAAGTTGTGTCTATTGGAGACCACTTCAACACTGCCTAGTGGTACTGAATGTTCAGTTACTGAAGTTATACGAGGGAGAAGCAGTCCCAGCCACCTCAGTTCTTTTGCCCCGGCTACACAGGAAGACAGGCAAGGTGCAATGGGTGTGGTTTAATTAAGCTGCAACTTTATTCACTTAACATATCTGGGAATACCTGGCAATGAATTGTACAGTGCAGGTCATTGTTCTTTCCTTCATCATTTCCACCCATTTCGGAAGGCTGCCATCAACCCCCCCTTCCCAACTGGGTCCCAGCCACCTCATGGCTGGGACCCTGTTATCCTCCTTATGTTGTATGAGTGTTAATGGGGGGTGTCTCCCTGCTGTAGCAAATGGTAGAAGTCCCAAGTCCTTTTTTCCATTTTCCAGAGGATGCCTCCCGCAAATCCACTTTCAACTCCTGCTACAGGCTCCCTGATAAACAAGTACCTGCACTGGATGCCTTGACAAGGAGGCATCAGCAATTAAGTGGAATGCCTCCTCCACAGCCAGTTTTCACATACTTGACAGTTCTTTACTTAACATCAGCCAAAAATATGACTGAGAGAGAGTGCCTTCTGGACTGCCTGGGGGAATAAATACCTCATTCTCTCCCCTCCCCCACCTGCAGTGCACATGGTGAGTCAATGCTCCCATCTGATCCAGCCACTTTTTGTTCCCCTCCTTTACTCTGCTCAGATAAGTCCCCCCTTTCCCCTCCCTCATGCCCCAAATGCAGTAGCGACCTTTAAACAAGCCCCATCTACTTTTTCATGCCAGACAAAGACCCAGCACATTCAGTTGAGGTGAGCACTTCTCTCTACGGTCACCAGTAGGTGGAACTACCTTTTCTCTGCATAGTCTGTTTTCAACAAGACCAGCCTCTGTCTCTCTTTTTGGGGTGGGGTGGGGGGCATGTATGAAATATAAAATGAATCTAGTAAATTATATTTTTTGAAAAATCATATGTACATACACACACACACACACACACACACATATATATATATAAAAAATAAAATTTTTGCACTGACTTGTAAAGATTACTGTAACCCCGTAGTTCTGTTGTGATGCTATGGGGACCCTGAGGAAAGAATTTGTGGTACAGAGAAGGATACAAAGAACTGATGTTATTCTTTGGTGCAAACATTACTAAAATGAAGTGCTTGGGTTTTTTTGTTTTGAAAGAAAATAGCATTTTTTGCCTGAATAAAATTCCAAATTAAAGTTAACAGTCTTGTGGCAACTTGGGGGCGCAGGAGTTCAGTCATGTGGATCCTGTTCTAGTATCTGGCCCAGCATTTGTGGTGTTTTACTATGAGAAAAAGGTTTCAGCCACAATTTGCCTACTTTGAACAAGGACATGGAACAGACAAGTTGAACAATTTTCAAGAATCTGAATCTCTTTTCCTTTAGAAGAGTCATACTCTGGAACAGGACAGGACAGACAGAAATTGCCCATCCATCACATAACAAAAATAAAAATAGTTTATGCAAAAAAAAAAAAAAAAAACTGACAGTTGCTCCAGTCTAATAACATAGCTGGAAATTAAAAAAACAAACAAACAAACAAACAAAAAAAAACTTAAATTTTGTCCCGTTTAAAACTGGCTGGAATAAATCTCACACAGCTTTGAATCCTACTGTTACTGGCCATGTTTTAGCATTCATTGAAGCCTCCCAGACACTGTGGTAAGTGCTCTGACAACCGTGTGCCTACTCTAACCTTGTCACCACCAGCAGATGCTACCTTTAAGACTTTATATGTTTCCCATTCCTATTTTAAAACTGTGGTTCTTCCCACTAGTTCCTAGTAGGAAATGATTAAAGCAGTGCTGGTCACACGAATGTCACTGTGTTAGTTAAGGGACCGTATTAGTGTTTCCACAGACCATGCCATATCCCAGTACATTACAGTTACTGTATTCTGCAGGCTAACAAGGTGTATACCAATACCAACAATGTGGGAGTATTTCTCCATTTTAAAGATGTAAATACAAACAAAAAAACCCCAACATCAGAATGGTTTCAATTACAAAAATAAAATGAGTTCTGTCATCTAGTTTACTGTATGCCCTGTTTTAACAGCTTGGACAAACATTTTAAAGATTGTACTGACACCCATTGTTGTGCAAGAGATTTCGTTATATACATATGGGAGTTCTGTGGATGGAGGTGTAGGATTTTTTTTTTTAAGTGTTTATGTGTTACAGGAGGTAAATAATAACATTAAAATGAATAAAGAGTTGCTAGAAAGTCTGCCAAGGAATTAATCTACATTTTAAATTATCTACAGTAAATATGTATTGAAATGCTAGTTCATAACAGCTCTGGAAATACTGAATAATGAATATTTTAATTATTGACATAGTAAATATATTTGGTTGAAAATATATGTATTTGCATAGACAGAACTATTAATGTTAGTTATATTCTGTCTATAATGACAGAATTATTAACTATTAATAACTATTCACGTAGTTTATAGCACTAATACTTCTGTTTTAAAGGGACATTGTCAAAATGGTAATACATGGGGGGAAAATGATTTACCTATTATGTTTTTGAACATGGGTTTACAATACTTTCCCTAACCCCACCTGTTTTGTGACAGTAAAGCGAAACTGAAATCAAAAGATGATTACTGTGGTTGGATTTTAAAAGAATAGGCTAACTTTATGATCATTGATAACATCTGCAGATCTGCAAGCAACAATGATGATTCTGCTCATATAAAGTACCTTATGCTTTAAGTCTTCAGTTGACCAGCTGTGCAGGTCATAAAAGAATTAACTACCAGAGGGCCTAAACCCGTTGTCATTGAAAAGACTAGGAGACTTGCCATGGCTTCAGTGGGTCCACATATATACAGCATTGCACAATGGCCTCGGTGTGATAGTAGGATGGGGTTCATCTGCCACTGCCAAACACTTAATTTCAAGGACATAGAAAAATCCTACATTTTTATACAACAGGACACTCATCCATTTCATTTTACTGCCAGGATAAAATAAAATGGGGGAAAGCATTACATGCGAAAGTGTACGCCCACACACATGGAAAAAGAACCCTTGCACTACTCTGGCAACAGAGCTGAAAGTTTGAAACCAATAGATCAAACTCAACATTGTAGCCCTTATTTAATACCATCATCACTACCCCACCACCCAAACACTGAGCTTCTAAACAGGATACAAGGCCTAGTGCTCCAATGTACTAAGAACCCTTCCTGGACAACATAGGCATGAAGGTCTCTCTCAGACACTTGTGGGATCTGGACCATCGTGAGACAGTTTCTGCCATGTCATATTGAATGGTACCTCGTTCCTCTTTCAGGCCCACTGAGTTCTGCTCGGGACTACCCAAGCAGTAAAGTGCTACTCAGTGTGAATAGCGGTCACAGAATCTGGCCCCGTGGACAGATGAATGCTTCATTTGCTGGTCTGCGATAAAAGCTACATTACATTTATTGTAGTAAGTCAGATTTTTAGTCTCAAGTATAAATACATAATTACTGGCGTTCTAATCTCCCATGAATAACACATTTTTAAAAGTTAACAATTGGTGACATTTTCAGGATAATCTCTATGGTTTGTAAGCATTGTTACAGATGAGAGTAAACAGCAGTACAATTGAACAAGTTCCTCTCCTGGAATGCATATTAACGTGAAGTCCTGCCCTGTTTTTTTTTTTTAAATCTTAATTTTTATGGAGAAATGTCATACTTCAAACAATGACAACAAATCAGCCTTTATTCAAGTGTGAAAATTAAGGCATAACTTAATTCCCCTTAGCTCTTAAAACAATGTCCCATTACAAGAAATTGATATTTTGAAGAGAAACAGGAAAAAATTTATCAAGGTTTTTGTTATTATTGCACTATCCTCTTGCTTGATCTACCAGCTATAGATACTCTTGGCCTGCTTAAGTGCTTTTCATTTTTCCCATAAGCAAATTCTGGTTGAAGACCATATATCTTTTTACTCTTGTTCACTGCTAGCCTCAGTGCCTCATTACAGCAGAGCACTTTTTGAGACTGAGCTACAGCCCAGATAAATGATTGTGTAAAGTTTTAAATAAACATACAACATTTATGTTATGTTGTTGCACTGGGATGATTTATAGTCATTTTCTTCTTCCAGTTCTGAGCTCTGGACATAAAAGACACTGAGCTCTCTGCTGTTTATCCAAGCTAAATCCTCTGTTTGTTCTGCATAAGCGTTCTTGATTCTTTAATATATTGCAGGCTTTAGTTTCAGGTTTATTCCCTCCGGGAATGGTGGAATTAGATACATTAACTGACAAAGATAAGGTACGGACGTTGTAGCTTAATAGCCATTAAAACAGATACTATGATAACAAAAATGGAACTAGAAAAAGCAGTTTAGATTGTGATATTTTAAAAACCACGTATTATGAGGATGCATGAATAAATGTAGGATTTTAAATCTTCCATTAAGAAACCTCCAAAAGCTTGTGTTAAAGAGGAGAAGGAAACAAGAACAAAAAGTTGGTATTAGCACTAACCAGGAATTCCAGCTCATGAAAGCCTCATGCTTGATGTTGCCTTTAACCCGCTCCCCAACAATACTTTTAATCCCCAATGAGTGTAATATCCATTTTTATAAGAAAATTACTACAATATTTGATGTTGATGCCCTCACCTTTGTGATGCTGCCCCATAAAAAAGGAGGAACAAAATAAATAGCAGTATTTTCTATCTTGAAGATGTCTAACTATAATGCCTATCAACTCCATTTTCTACCGTTCAGCAGCACATTTTAAAAGAAATCTTGTATAGTGTTGTTCTATGCTTATGCCATACTTCCATCCCTTCATAAACGGATCTTGTTCCTTTTCTCTCAAAAGCAAACATTTGCAAAGGGCTTCAGCAATTTCTATTGCTAATGAAAATGGAATAAATCTCTTGTTAAACCTCTAATTAAAATGGACATCTCTTATTATAATAGAAAAGAAATCAGTTAAGCTAAGACTTCAGGGATCATTAATGGGAGGTTTTCTTTTTAATAAAAAAAAAAGTAAGTCAGTATTAACTAGTATATTTAATAACAGTCTGGTACTTTCACTGCCAAAAGTTATCTAACTAAAAGTTTGAATCGAGCAATATAAACAGCAGACCTGCCTGTACTCACATAAGTTTGTTATTTTGTGGTACACAAGTTACTATGTTGTTCATTCTCTGTAATGGATTGCATTCCTTACAGCATGAAATGTGTTTTTATCTGAAACTTGAGTGGTAAAATAAGCAGCAGCAAAATGAAGATATGGACAGCCATTTATTTTTTAATTCTAGAAGTGTTTGTTATGGCGAAGGTACATTATTTCCATTTTTAGCAGAATATCTCCATTAGAATTGGAAGGACAATGAAAATGAATTTTTGTGAATAATTTATTTGATGACTGCTGGGAAATAAAAGACTGCCAAATTATTTCCCAACCACTATTTGTGTATCTATACATGCAAGTTAAAAAATTAACACTTGAAAAGAATTTTTTGGGAAAAACACTTCAAAGTATCTGTTGCCAACCCCCCCCCCAAAAACACTGATCTAGTCTAATTTTGAGGTAAACACTTAAACATATATCTTCTATTTGCATTTACCCACCCTGTGTTCATTCACACCTTTCATCAGTAACAATTTCACTAATATTAATTTCTGTTTGTAAGAGGAACCTGCCTCCCTCCTAGTGTGTACACTCCAAAAAGAAAAGGGGGAAAAAAGCTCCCTTGTGGAGTGCGATTTATCAGTTTTTATCACCAGTTTAGAATGGATAGACTCTTCATTCTAATCTAAGCTCTACAGCACTAGCCAAGGAGTAAGTGGCAAAACAAAGAGCTGACTGCCAAATGGACTCTGCAGCAGCTGTTAGTCCTGGCCTACAAAGTGTATCGGTCTCTCCCCCATCCCCCTACGCTCCCCCTCAGAGATCAGATATTTTCCACCATCACAAGAATGCTGGTAACTAGTTGATATATAGGGAGATTTTTAGGTTTTGTGATTCAGCAGCTGATAGTGAGCATTCTCTGCAATAGACAATCAGCTAGAGCTAAGCAACTGCTTTCTCTGCCTCTGTCTCTCTGTGGTCCAGCATCCCCTCAGAGTGTTTATGCTAAACTCCAGGCCAGTTTAGAGAATTTATAGCTTTATCATTGGAATTAAATTAACTGATGAGGTATATGTGTGTGTCTTTGTGAGGGAGACATTTGGCTTCACACGGGCTGAGGGTTATTGTACTAATGCTTCCGTCCAGCCCCTTTAAAGTTTCATTTGAACATTATCGGTCATGTTTCTTAGGATAATAAGGATTCACTTTTATTAGTACTCCAATACTAATAAGTCAGGAAATGATTTTCTTATAAAAGAATTTGCTAAAACCCTCTCAATTACTTATTCACTCAACATAAAGGATATGATAATAAACAATGCCTTGCCTTAAATGTTTTCAAAGCACCATACAAACATTAACTAGCTGATCCTCAACACCCCTATTGGGACGCATCATCCGCATTTTATAGATTGGGAAACAAAAGCAGAGAGGAGCTGCCTAGAGGCCACACAGTAGATCAGTGGCAGAGCCACTAGACTCAGAACACTATAGCACACCAGGCACTGGGCTACACATCCAATTCTTTTTCTCTAGGAAAAGAGCAGCCTGCCCAAGGTTCTCCTGAGAAGTTATGGGACTGGAAAAACCACATTCACTTTTAGAAATTAAAAATGAAAAAATCCTCTCTTTAAGAGGCTCTTTATGCTTAAATTGCTAACCAAGCTAGGAAGTAATAGTAGTTAGATTTTGTTGCATCAAAAGAAACTGTAACATAGGCAACTTCTATTGACTTACTCGAGAAAGACAGTTCCAGTAGTGGCTAATCCCTCCCTCCTTCATTCATTTTTGTGTATTAACAATGAGATAATAAAACCCCACTCTGATATATTGCTTTTCATCTGCAGGCCTCCAAGTGCTTTACAGAGGAGGTCAGAATCAGGGGTGGCTCCAGGCACCAGTGCACCAAGCTGCGGGGGGCGGCCTGCCCAGACCTCCCACAGGCATGCCACCGAATCCGCGTTACCAGCAGACCTCCCGCAGGCGTGCCGCTGAAAGCCGCCTGACTGCCATGCTTGGGGCGGCAAAAAACAGAGTTGCCCCTGGTCAGAATCATTAATTCCATTTTACATATGGGGAAACTCAGGCAGAAGAAGATGAAATGACTTGCTCGAGGTCACTCAGCAGGTCCAGTCCTGTGCACTATCCACTACGTTGCACATACCACTGTAATATTAGGAGCATTAGGTGAGGTCAGCTCTGTTAACTGAAGCAATTAAAATTGTCATTCCACATTGTGTAATTGTTGTAGGGATGTCCCTTTTGTTGATTTCTCCTACCATCCCTATCTGTCTGTATTCTGTTATGCTTCACCCACACCTCCGGTAACCCGGGGAAATTAAATTAAATTAAAAAAAAATCAATCTTATAAGAATCTTTACTCGTTTTAAAGTTTTAGAACCCTTTTATTTTTGTGTAGTATCTGAGCTGGATGCTGAAACTAAGTTGACATGCCTGAAATCACTGTCTTGACTAGACTTTCAGACAGCAGGAACAACCACTAAAGCTCCTTGGCAGTAGAGGTAGCAGTTGAAGATGTAATTCTTTAGACTCACTAAATCCTTGGAGTGGTAAACCAGAGACTCCACTACTAATGGAATATTTTAGCATTGACTTCAATAATTTGAAGGCTGGTTCTAATCTAAAAGGGACTCTAAAATAGCATTGTGGGGTTCCATACACACTGTTTCAAATGACTCCACATCAGATTTGCTCAGTTAACTAATAAAGGGGTGGTTTTTAAAGCTGCCATTCCATACAACCTCAATCTGGCATCTAAAAATCAAGATGTATTCATTCTGGCACATGTATCACCAACTGAAAAATAAAAAAAAAAAATAAAAGATTCTGCAGTCCAAATTCTCCCCTTAGTTACACATGTGCAACCTCTCTGACTTCAAATGAGAACAAAATGCTGGCCCTGCACTTAAGGAGTTTCATTTTTGCTGATGATGCCTAGTCCAGAATATAACCCAGCTCACTTTGTAGTTATGTTGGTTCTGAAGAGCTAAGCAGGAATAAATGGTAGTAAGCTACTTATTGCTAAAATCAACAGACGTGACTGTCAATACAAGTATAATTCTGATCTGCTGAGTAAGGATTGTTTCATTTCTGAGCTATTCTGATATCACCTCCTCTCTGAGGGGACAAAAGCTGTGACTGAGCTAATCCCCATTACCATGATCCTTTGGATTTAGAAAGGAGCACAACACCAAGAGCAGCTGCTCACCAGCCCTGTCCCAATCACTCATCTCCTACCCCTTAAACCTAAAAAGAAGCTTCTGCAGGCTTCTAAGGAGAGAAGTGTGCAGCTTACATTCCCATCTGTACCAACCTACCCACCTCAGCACATGGTTTGCTACTTTAGTCAGATAATCAGATTCCTCCTTTTATCCACTCTACATTGCATATTATATGCACACACACTTTTAGCCCTACAATTTCGGCATAATATTGTGGTTGAGGGAGACTCTAGACACTCTCCAAATTCGACTAACTTTAGACCACTTTAGCTATATGACAGGGGACCAATGATTTGTTTTGTATGCAGTAGGAAGATACAATCCTGGAGCCATAAAATTTCACTTGTCTTCAAGGGACTGTGCGTTTCCCACCAAGGGTCACAATATTATTCAATGGCATTCACAAAGCAAGGCAAGAAGCCCCCAGGAGGACATGTATAGAGGTTTGGATATAGTCTCAGGACTTGCATGGTGCAAACTGATTGTTCATGATAAGGCAGTACAATAAAATCTACAAGTGGGTTGAAAGCAGATGGAAAAAATGGTGATGAAATTGGTAGGAAACAGAAAGCAAAGTCATTCAGGAAAGCAGAGTGGGTAAACCCCTCCCCCCCTTGAAGACTGGATGTATAGGGTGACATACATGCAAGCTTTCCCAAAGTGGTAGCTTCCTCTCCCTGGTAGGGAGGCACAGCCATGGTACAGATTATGGTATGTGTGTGGTAAGCCATCCTGTGCTCTTGCTGACATTCTGTGAATTTGCTTCAGGTTATTCTGGGTTGCCAACTCACCATTTCTTCCACAGAAATGTTTGGGTTATTGTTAGCCCATAAACATCTCCAGAAAGAGATGAAATAATAAAATAGATGTTTCGAGCAACATTTCAGCCAGGCTTCGGAAAACCATAAATAAGAAAAAAGTATTTGTTAGCTAAGTGAATACATTATCAGGTTTGTATAACTTCTATAACATACCTTGACATAAACATGAACTTTGTGTGGAGAAAAAAGTTTAAAAAGGTTCTCAGAGAAGTAGCCCAAACCAGCTCTCTTCACTCCCAGGTGTGTGACTGCTCATAAAAATAAGGGATTAATAGTATTAATTTAAATTACTGTACATAAAAATAAAGCTAACAAGCTGTATAAACTGTAAGCTGTTTGGGGTGAGAACTGTTTTCTTATCCGTATACAGTGCCTAACACAATGGGACACTGCTCTTTGATAGGGGGCCTTTAGGTACTACTATAAATAAATATGATGACTGTTTCCAGTCACAGCCCTGCCAATACACGTCAGTCCTGATCTGTAACACCTGGTCTGCTCAAGTCCTGGGCGTCTCTTTCACAAACACAGCCAAATGCATTGCACACATTAAAAGGTTGTGTGTGTTGAGTAAACGTCCACTAGAATTTAAGATGAGACCAACAAGCTCATTTTCCCATTGGTGACCTACAGCAGAACTTGAATCATGTCCTGAAGTAAAAGACTAGTGCATCAGCCATCTGTACCACCTGGCATCAAATCAGCATACGGAACCCATGTTAAACTATTTACCAACTAAATGCTTTGTTCAGCTGCAGTGCCATTATGACTTGATGTACTTTATTTAGCATTTTATGCAATAAAACAGTCTTAAGAAACATGACTTATAGTGATGACACTTCTGTGAAAATAATTTTAAGTTTCCTCTTACAGTAAAACCAAACTCCATACTGGTTAGAAACAGGATGGAGCACCCCAGTGTGATCATTTGACTTATCAAATCTTGTTCTTCTGGAATCCTAAAACATGAACCTACCTTAAAGTCTCCATATATGTTCTGAATGTTCATCATGAATTATTTTGTCAGTGCAAATGTGCCTTCATCAATACATCCACACATGCACTAAAACCATCTGATCAAACATTCAGCATACCTCTGTACTACTACACTGGTGTATTGTGTGTACACTTGTGAGGCAAAACTTTTCTCCATAAACACACAAAATTCTCAAAATTCTGTCAAGCTGGAAGTATTTTACTCGAAATAAAACTGGCCTACAAATTAGTGGGTGAAACTTTTCCAAGAGCATTATTAATGGGCACTATTTTAGTTTGCTATGATGAAGAATGACAGATTTGTGCGGGGATTTTAAATTAAGAATAGAAAACAATTTCTGTACTTGTAAGAATTCAATTCCTCTATCTTAAAGCCTCCATGGGGTTACTGTACATTTATACTCAGAAAGTCAGTAAATTATTTTTCCATAAAATTAGTCTTTCAGAGCCGACTCCCCCCAACCCCTCTCTTTCTATCCTGGATGCCAAACTCCTGACTGCTTCTCCACCACAGAGACTTCATATCTGGAGAGCCAACATCTGTAAAAACATTTCTAATGAAAACACTACTAATACAACCCCCCGGAGAAGCAAATGAAATGAGATCTAAGTATATAGCCGCCTTTCTGCAGTTCTGTCTTTAACAATAGCAGAGCTGGTGCTTCCTCTTCAAGACTTGACACAGGTCATGATCATTTAAGCACAGTAGTAGCAAAATAAATAATTGAGTAAATATGTATTAACTAGTATAGACATAATTCAGTAGCACTTAACAGATGTGATAGAGAACTTCCATTCTTGATCATTGCGTCATGCGTTTGGGGAACCTCAGTGGATAGAAAGGAGAAGCATCTTAATTCCAGTGAAAAAGAGTAGGGGTGGAATACATGAAACCTCAGCGTCAGACATAATATTACCATTGTAGGAAAGGTGCAGATCTTGAAAGTGGATTACAAATTGTCAAATAAACAATTATAGCAATGAAGTGCAGCTGCCATAACTCCACACAAAAAGCAATATATAGGAAAATAAACCATGCAACTCTATTTTAAAAATCTAGTTCCAAAGCACAACACTGCTGTTTGTTTGTTTTTATATATTTCATCTGGCAAATTTCTTTATCTACTGAATTCCACTGCACTGCAGTTATGAACTTTTTTAAAGCCACGGTATTTCAGATAAGCATTCTAGTAATTAAAGAAACATTCGTTCAATTTGTTTGTACAAATCTCAAAACCTTTATCAAAGCTCCACTGTCAGTTGTGAGGGTATAAAAACATTACACATCTACCCTTCTATCTTTAACCAAGAGCGCTACATAGTTATTTCAGTTAACACTTCTAGTAGTGAAATTGTGTAGTGCCAAGCAAGTCAGCATTGCTGATATATAAATATTCAATAATTAATGTGCTTAAGGGAGATGAGAAAATGGCTATCACATATAAGTAATGAGTTTGCAGATGCCCTCATTTTTGGAAGAACCAATGACCCACTGCCAGTTAAAGAACTGGATTTGGACAAAAATGGGCCCAGGTCCTGCAATTGATTCCATGCAGGAGTCTGCCCATGCAGAGTCAATTGCAGGGTCAGGGCCATGGTTATCTGGTAGATTAAGACAAACTAATAAACAAGAACACAAACAACCCTCTGGAGATCTATGACTCTTTGCAGCTTTCCCCCAAACTAAGGGTCATGACCCTGGGGTGGGGGGGGAGACGGTTGTGCAAGGGTACCTAGGGAGTTGTGACATGTTGGGGGGAAAAAAAAGAGGGGAGGGGGGAAGCTTTTTTGCATTCGTAAGTGAGAAAAAAGAAACTCCAACGGTGGCACATTACAACCAACTGTAAACTGGCACCCATGCACGTATGGGTGCAGTGCAGCAATCAGCATGTCACACTGGCACTGGGAACAACGTCAGAGTGGCACCTGGACCCTCAATCTGCCAATGTGGCAGCTGAAGCTCCTACTTCTCTTGGTGCTGAGAACAAAAGTGGGGAGTCCCTCAAGGGAGTCAGACATGGATGTAGGGGCTCATGTGGGGGAGGCAGGGGCTCTTGTGTCTAGGTGATGTCAGAGGGGCTCCCCCTCCTTTGAGGGAGCGGAGGTGATAATGGGAGGGGTGAATGCCTGAGAGATGGTTATGAGGGTGAGAGAGGGGCATGTTCCATGCCCAGTTTTTCTGCATCTCAGAGGTGCCAGCCCTGTTTATAAATTATTATAAAATTAGGATCACACTATTGCAATTTTTTGGAGGATTTTTTGGATGGTCTAGAAATGTTTTTTCATGCTTTTAATTTTCAAACACTGAATCTCTCAGACCCTCAAGGGTCATGTTAACAGAGGTGAGCCCAAAGGGGGTCACGACATGAAAAAATTTGGGAACCACTTAAAGTTATTTCAATCTAAGGACCTAACACTGTAAACACTTAAAGATATGAATCCCATTTACTTCATTGGTGAAATCCTGACCTACTGAAATTAACACGATTTTTGCCATGGACGCCGATGGGGCCAGGATTTTAACCATGTGCATAAGTAAGTGTTTGCTGGAGCTGGTGCATATGAATTTCCTAGGAACCTGACTGTTTCAGTTATCAGAAACTCAAATAAACCCAAGTATCTTGTGTTTGTGGGCATATTTGGGGGAAGGGGGGAGGAGATTGATCTTTTTCCTGCCTCACTGAAACATTTTACGGCTGAATTAAAGTGAGATTTGGTCTCACTGGATTGTTAGTGTGTTGGAACAAGACCAGATCTTCAGTTAATTCAATGTATTTAAAAGCAGCTCTGGAACACAACGCGCACACAAAAATACATAACAAGCCTCTAGAAAAATGTATTTGTATTTGTATCAGATATAATAGATGGCTATTTTAGATAGAAAAGCCTTTGGGCAAGTTATGTTTGAAATAAACTAAACCTACTATGCATATACTAACGTGCCTAAAATTCCATCCATATCCTTTTCAATCCTGGTCAAAATACAAATACAATCTATTGTCAATAGGTACTAAGAAAAATATACAGAAAAGCTTTTATCTAGAGGGTCACAGAATATATGTTTCCCATTCTTGCAATGCTGTTTTTAAATGTAAATGGACATGGACATCTACGTAGCATGCCTAGAAACAGCTTTAAAAAAAAATAAAGTGTCCTTATCTTGTGTATTACTAAAAATGTTTTAGTTGATTAAAATGAAAAATGTTCACGGTTATGAGTTCTTAAAAAAATATTCTTGCACCACTGCCATCTTTATTTTTGTTATAAGAGACATGTAAAAGTAGCCAATGAATTAGAAACAAATGAGTTTTCAAATTGAACTTGGCAACATTTTCACTGATTGAATATACAATTATGTGCAAGCACCTAAAACACTAAGAATAGATTTTTTGTAACAATAAATTGAAATAAAATGTTTTCCCCAAATATAGAATTTGAGAATAAAAATCACTCAGTCCTCTGTAAAACGTGAAGTTGTTTAAATTCAGATTATTTGTTAAATAACAAACATGAAAATCACAAAATTTAAATTATTATAATTTTAAAGATGAGAATCTTTACATTCACCTCAGCCAAAGTAAACCGCATTTTAGTATTTTAAGAGAGTTGTCTTTTTTTAGACTAAGGCCCCCTCTAGTGTTGGAAAAAATTATAATCCCAGCAAAGGAATAAACTGAGAAAGATGACTCAAAGAACTCGGAACAGGTCTTCCATTCAAGATAATAAAACATCCCACATTTATTTGACTATATTTGCATATAATCATACATCAGTGATACAGAATATGTAGCCACAGTTACATATCTACAATTCTCCATGGATTTATAATGGTTACCTGAGCGTTCATTATTCTCATAGCCAGTGGCGGGGTTTTTTTTTTGGTTTTTGTTTTTTAAACTAGCATCTTTAAACCCATTAACATATTACAACAAACATTTTTTAAACACTGACAAGCTTACTACATATTGCTTTTTTTAAGTTATGAAATTTGTTTTATTGATAAACGACCATTCCTCATGAAAAAGTTTTATGTTCACTTCCCCCCCACAAAATAAATGTTTTAAAAAAGTTTGTTTTCTTCCAAAAAAAGTGACCTAAACAAACCCTCCATTAAATAAATTACTGACCTGTGGTAGAAGAAAGAAATACTATCCTCTTTATCAACAATATATCAGAAGTAAACCCAGAACCAATACAAAAACTGTATTCTATGAAAGCAAAGCTCCAAAAGAAGAGTATGGCACTTACATGACTGGGGCACCATCAGGAGCGGCGCCAGGGTTTTTGCCACCCTAGGCGGCAGCGCTCCTCCTCAGAGTATTTGGCAGCGGGGGTCCTTCCGCTCCGCGTCTTCGGGGCGCTTCGGCGGTGGGTCCTTCACTCCCTCTGGGACCCGCCGCCGAAGTGCCCTGAAGACGCGAAGCGGAAGGACCCCCGCCGCCGAATTGCCACCGAGGATGACAAAATGCCGCCCCCCAAATCCTGCCGCCCTAGGCAACTGCCTAAGGCCGCCTAGTGGAAGCACTGGCCCTGGGCATCATAAAAGTCCAGTGATTAATTTTAAATAAAAAAAATAAAGTTCTCTGCATTAATTGTCTTCATTCATGTTTGAAGTGAAACTGAATTGTTAGGGTTTGTTTTCAGTACTATGAGATTTGCACCGTCACTAACATTTGTGCTAGTAGGCGATATATCAAAACCCCAGCATTCATTGATGGGAGAAGAAATTAAGTCTAAGCTTTCAGCCCTGCCCACACTACGAATTTTAACTGTGCCAAAAAAAGAGTAAAGGGCTTTTAATGCAGAATGGCCCTTATTCAACTTTGGCAGTCACAAAAACAAAAAAACGCCACCCTATTATTTGTGCTCTTCTCTTATACAGTATTTGTTAATTGCCATAACATTTCGGTTTTTTAGCTTCTTTATATCTCAATTTCACACAAAAATTTAAAACTGAAAACCATAGATGATTGAAAAAAAAAAAACTTTGTAGCCACTGCCATTTAGACCTTCATTCAGGAAAGCATCTTTGTTTACAAAAGCACTAATTATAATTGTATTGGCATTAAGTATGTATTTACATTTAAGTGTGTGCTTACATTACAAAGAACTAGTGTTTTCCTGAATAAGGATGGACTTAAAGCAAATGCCTAAGTGTTTTTCTGAATTAGGACCTTAACCGCCTCATGAGCAACTAATATCTGTTACCCCTTTGCATGCAAAACTCTCATTGATAGCAAAGAGATTTCCATGCTAAGAATGGTTACAAGATCAGACTTGGAGTTGCCTAATAATTTGTGCAGTTTCAGTTTGGTAAATTATCTTCTGGTTTTATCTTCAAAACGTTGTCATCTGCAACTGTTACAAGTTTAAAAAGGTGTTCTGCTAAAAGAATGGTCAGCTACAGAATTTATGATTAAATTATTTTAACTGTGGTCAGAGAAATAGTTTACAAATTAAAATAAACTAAACATATTTGCAAATGTAACAGGATATGACATTTGTAGAAGTGCAGCACTTGTTCTGGCTAAGAATTAACAAAACTCATATCAATGGGAATTACTGCAGTCGCATTTTACTAATACAATTTTATTGAAAAACCTATTTTGAAAGAAATCCATAAAACAAGTGATAATAAATACTGAAGAGAAGCTTAGAATAGATATTTTTCAAAATGCTATTATAAATAAATCCAGCCAGGGTGATGGGGAGAGGTAGAAAATATTTAAACAGAAAATACAAAAAGTATGTAAGTATATTTACATATAAATATATTTTAACATAAAAATGTTAAAAAAAACCCACACCTTATGCTCTAATCCTGCATAAACTTACACACCTGCTTAACTTCATGTCCTGTGAACACTTACATTGACTTCAAAAGGTCTATAAGTGTAAAATATATCATGTGCCTAAGCCTCTTCAGGATCAGGGCCTTAGTTTGTAAAATTAATCAACTTACAAAAATATTTTCCAAATATACTATTTACTGCTGCTTCTTTTTGCAAGCGCCTCTCTGATCTGGCGATCCAATTCACTTACTATATGGTCTTCATGGTTATACACACCTGTTCTCAACAATGTATCTCTCTCTTCTATCAGGCGAGTGAGATAATCATCCAAGCTTTCATTTAATTGTCTAGTATTAAGACTACCCACTCGCTCAACTGAAATATCTCTGGAATCTTGTGATTGTTTTTTGTCGTCTTGTTGCTTTAGCCTGACAATAAAAGAAGTACATCACACAGGTAAAGGACACATGGAAATTCTGTCCTGTTAAATACATTCTAGATGGATTTTTACTGAAATTTCTTACTGAAGTAGTGGAAATCAAGGATTTTTTTTTTTTTAAAGTAACACAAACTAACCCTTGCTCGATTAAATTTAAAGGAAGCCTTTCGAATCTAAGAATACCTTCAATCAATTGTGTACATATTACCATGATTTCATCAAGGTTTCTGCATTGATAATGCAGTTTAAAAACCCACATAAGTGACCAAGCTCAGGTTTCAAAATTACTTGAAGCATAATAATAAATGGAGGACATCATTAGATATACTTAAAATATAAAGATATGGGCCAAGAGGAGAGTTGAAAGAATCACCATTAGTGTAGCTTTTTATGAAGCAGTTCTGCTTAGAGTTGAGGGTAAAAAAAGGCTTGCTGCAGTATAAGCACAATCATGACAAAAACTGGTTAGAGTGGCCTTTGGCATAGATTTTCTATAATACAAGACTGTTACATTTTATAAATGAGCGATTTTTTACCTAAGGGACACTAAACTGTGTTCTTTTACTGGATTGACAGCCAATTAAAATTTGATTTAACTGAACCTTCCCCTATTTTGAGGCAGAGGGAAAAAAATCCTACAAAATGCTATAATACCTGTTCAGTTCATTTCTGATATCCTCCAGCTCTTTTCGCTCCGTTTTCCCCACTTCTTTCTCCTCTGCTGCCAAATAGCGCAGTCTCATGTGTTCCAGCTCTTGTTGCTGCTTTTTAAGGCGGGCCATAGCATTTTCTTGCTCACGCTAAGGGGAAAAAAAATCATTTGACATTAAATATTACCGATAAAAAGTGCTAATTCTAACAAATCTTACAGTGTTTCAGAATCCACAAGTAATAATATGGGAACAGTAACTAAGTAGCACGAGTCAATACAAAATATTTAGTGTAGATATGAGATTAATTCTGATGTCCATCACAAATGAAATAAGATTGAGGCAAAAGATTGCTTCAGTCAAGATCACACTAAACATTTGTCCACAACAGATTGCAACCAAATCTGAGGCCAAAAGTAGTAGCTCAACTAGTAGTAGACTATCCAAGGGGTATATTTTAGAGGTGATGTGTATGGGTCTGAAGATTTTGCTTAAACTGAAACACAGACTACAGTCTTGAATACTGCTCAAGTAACTACAGTGACAGGGGTTATATAAATACCTAGATAGATAATTATAAGCACAAAAATTCAATACAGTGAGAAGTAAAATTTGAAAACCTTAAGTTGCTGTATGCAACACTCTATCCCTACTAGCATACTATGCATAGCACCACAAAGTTTTGTTTGGCAGAGATAATTTTATACTGTGCAAAGAACTACTTTCTAAACTGGTGTCCAGTCTTAGGGCATGTCTACATGAACATTTAGTTCGCTGCAAGCTGGGATGTGAATCTACCCCGCAATAGCCTGTCATACACTGTCACTACGGACCCTGTTGATATGCACTAACAGATGGCGTGCTTTAATCTACTCCCATTTCGAAGTGTGTAGATCAAGCTACACTAATGAACTGGACAGTTAAGGTGCTGGAGGATACTGCAGGGTAGATTCACATGCCCGCTTACCACCAACTAAATGTCATGTAGACAAGCTCTTAGAAAGTCAGGGGTGAAAAATCTAAAAATTGACTTGGATTTCTTCTTACATTTATTCAATTTTCAAACTCTGAATAAAAGCCCAAAGGGGGAAAAACAGAACAAAAATTAACTCAATACACATTTTTTAAAAACTTGGTTCAATTCCTAAATGGATTTTTCAAAGTCCCATAATCTAAAACATAGTGCCTTGCCCAGCATCAAAGATTACATTTTATAGGAGAACCAGGGACAAAACCTAGTTCTTCTTGGTGATATTCAATTGCCTTAACAACAAGGACTATCCTTTCTTTTCCTCTTGTCTTCTGACTAATGCTCTACATAACCCTGCTTCATTTACTGTACACAGTCCATCCTGTACACTGCAAGAGGCAGGGGTCCTGGAGGAAAAAACATCATATGATCATGTCCTTAAATAGTACGTCATACTTCATGGTCCCCCTTAATACTGGCATATCTTAACTTGTGCTTGCTTGACTTTGCAACGTTTAACATTTATTGCATGCGTGTTACTCTCCACTGTCTGACTTCATTAATAAAATCTATTTGCGCAGTATATGTAATTCACCAGTCCTGGCACCACTAGCAAGCAGAAAAGAAGAGAAGAATTAGGAAAGGACAGCAACCTGTAGGTGCCAGCAACTGAAGAGAGTGTCCAACAAGGAAAGAACAGATTTTGTAATGATTAGTAAATGAATGAAGCAACTACCAGGTTGCAGCCCTGCAAATTTCCTCATGAAAGGGCTATGTCTCTCTTCCCATGAGCCAGCCGCTGATTTACAGGCTAGATGAATATCTGCTTACTAAAGCAGAAGTAGTTTCCCTACTGACTTGCAGACTGGAGCAAAGGACAGTCAGTCTATTTTGCTATATGGGCTCTGGACACAGTGAAAAATCCTACTGAAATGGGGTATTTGTTATTAAATTCAATGGGGCAAAGACATGAGCCCATGACTTTTTTAAATATCACAATATGAAACAGAGCACACAATCTGTAGAAGGGTACAGTACTTGTAGGTCTCAGCATCCACATAATAAAGGCAACTTTCAGTAGGACAGAAAAGGCAAAAAGGAGGAAGAATAACGTCCTAATTAATGTGAAAGGCTCAGTTCACTTGGGACAAAACTTCCAGAGTTGTTCACAATCCTACTTTTGTCCAGAAGAACTGTAGGAAAGGTTCTCCTTAATGGTTAAAGCTCCAAACTCATTTAATCTGCAGGAAGAGGTAAATGGCTAAGAAAAAGTTACTTCAATGGTAAGAACAAACAATGAGCATATCATCCTGGGCTCAAATGGAGACTGGTACAAAGTCAGCAAGACCAGATTAAATTTACATCTATGTAAGAAGCCAAAAGGCTGGTCTGATCATCTTGACTGCACAGAAGTTTAGAAATATGGAGAGGAGGATCCAGTGCTTCTCCATATACCCTCAAAGCTCCTGGTGCTCCCAGTTGAACCTGCAAGCAGCTTAGCCTTTGTGAAAAGAAGAGATAAAGAGAAAATAAAGTCAGTCTACAATTAAGTCAGTGTTATGATTACTACTAAAAGGAGGAAATAAGGCTGCATACAGAGACAGTATTAAACCTTGGTTGTACAGTTTTGACTGGATTTCAGGAGATTATCCACCATCTGAATAGAATAAATCCGGAAGTTTCAGCCTCTCAGTTTCTAGACAGAAAGAGTCTAGGAATGTGAGTTCAAAGAGATGACCATGTAGTCTTTCAGAAGACCCTCAACAACAGGAAGTCTGAAGAGATTTGATAGACAACTCCTTGAGGGGGACGGATAGCTCAGTGGTTTGAGCACTGGCCTGCTAAACCCAGGGTTGTGAGTTCAATCCTTGAGGGGGCCATTTAGGGATCTGGGGTAAAAATCTGTCTGGGGATTGGTCCTGCTTTGAGCAGGGGGTTGGACTAAATGACCTCTTGAGGTCCCTTCCAACCCTGATATTCTGTGAAACAGCTGCCACTAAAAGGTGGAATGCCCAACCACCATTATTACTTAATCTAGTCCCACCTGATTTTCCTGTTGATACTACCTAAACAATGAAAAAAGAGGTATAGAAGAACCTCACTTGAACACGGCAGTGAGAAGATTTGACCTGCCAAGCCATCTTTACCCAGGGTCTGGGAACAACTGGACCATTTTTGTGACTGTAGGGTACAGCTGTTTCTACCTGTGGAGTTTCCTAGAAGGCCAAGACCCTGGAGAGAACCGGTTGGTTTAAACCCTACTCCTTTGGCTTGAGAACTAGCCCAGATGTTGAAAGTTTCTTGTATATAGGAGGATGACATTATGTTCTTTCAGCCCAGATCAGAATTCTGAATGTCTTTGAAGAGAAGAGCTCCAAGGCCCTCTCTCTCCTCTTTCAACCTGTATCGCAATACAAGCTGCTCAGTTGCTATGTTCCAAAGGATTGTTATGGATTCTGGGGAAGGAGTGAATTTCTATAAGGAATATCCTATGGTCCATAGGTCCAGCTATACTTCAACTAACATCCTTCTCTACTGCTGCTCCTGTCACATAAAAGAAACTCAGATGGGTATCCCAGGTCCTCAAACTTGTTTCTCTCAAGATTCAGATTGAGAGAGAGATTCTGGGGGAGACTTCACTTGAAGTAGATTATTGGGAAAAGTCCACCATCTCAGCAAACAAACAAGCTGGAAACGTGATATAAATTAAGTTCTCTTCTTGATAGTCCCCTCACAAGAGCAAAAAGGTCTGAAGAGTGAAGCCTGTCTGCGTACAATATTATCTGTATTACCACACAATATCATGAGGCATGGAAGAAAGCATCAGAGGGCTGTGAATAGAGTGAACAGAAGTATTTTGATTGTGTCCTTCAGTTTGTGGAATGTGTCACCGAGGAGAATCACCTGCTTGAGGTGAGAACAAGACCTGGCGCTTAGGTGGTCCAAGCTCCTCAAAAGGCAAGCCTAAGCTCTTGCTAAGGTTCGGCATAAAACTGTGGTTTTGGAGAACTGAAAGAACCATGTTGGGGCCCTAGGAAGCACTCAGAAAAGAAGAAACATTATACAGAGATTATCTAAGTAATGCAATACACAGATACTTTCCCATTTAAGGCTGGCGAGTACAATGACCAGGAATTTCAGTGTCTTGGGAACAAAGACACGACAAAAGGCAAGACAACATGCTTGTAGTATCATTTTGACAGCAAACAAAGAAAACTCAAGTGTGCTAGAAAGTGAAAGTACACATTTTTGAGGTTGATGGACCAGAGTCATCTCAGGCTGGGTGGATACAAACTAGGGACAGGCTAGAAACCTCTAGATTCTTTCTTAGTCAAAAGACAGTCTGGAAGTCCTCTTATGTTGGAATGGGCTAACAGCCCCCATGTCCAGAAGTTTCTTGATGCAGAAAATAATTACTGACCGTTTATAAGGGCCACAAATGAGGGACAAGCAGAATAGCAGTCACAAATGGGATCTGTGGAGGTCAATGTGAGGGAGACCTTGTGGAGAAACAAGGCCTACATGACACTATCTTTGTCCTGCATTGGTCATTTCATCCTGGCAGGATGGGTTGCATCAGGCCTTCCAGCCTTGCAAGCAGGCTGAAGCAAAGCTTCACTGGAAGTGGAAGCAGAGCGGATTGGTGATTATACAAAGCAATTTTTTCTAAATGGGCAGAGAACTGAGAGAGTGAGCTGCTGCAGTGTGGCTCTGGAGATAGTTTAATTTGAGCATGCTGAAGTGCCTCCTATCCATACAAACTGGGAATTGGTCTCCAAGAATCTTTTCTCCAATGACAGCTGTGGACAGTACTTCCCAGCAGTGTCAAGATTAGTAAATTGGGTACAGTATAATTTCTGTGCAACTCATTTCTGATCTAAGCAGATAAGCAAATCTTAACTAAATTTGTTGCAATACAATCCTTTCACACAGTAGAAGACCAAGTCTGGTATATTTACTGCAAAGTCATTCTGTATTTCATTACTTTTGTGGGTTTATATTAGATTATTATAAAAAACAATAAAAAATAAGCATCTTTATACCTTAAGAGGGTCAAAACAAAACAATAATGTGAATTACCTGACTAGATGTGGCACTGGAACATGTACTTATTTTTTAGCATTGTCCTTTTCTCCTTTTTCAATACTACTTTATCACAAATATCTAAGACCAATCTTCCCCTGAAAAATCCATAAAAGTGGATATGGGATATAAAAGACATGGGAAGTGATCCCATAGACTACAATGACAATTTATGGTGCATAATGTAATTATGTAGTTTAAAATGCAAACCCACATTCTAAACTACATAATATTATTTACCCAACATAGCTATTTTGAATCCTTTACAGTCTGTCATAATCTGTATGCTGAACATTCAGAAACAAAATGTGATTTATGTAACATTCTGAATAAACAGAAACTAGCTCCCCATATAATCCTTCAATAAAGGAAAAAGATGTCAAAGAACATACATTATTTGTTTGATACAGATAGAGTTAGCATACAGTATGTGAAAATCATACTATGTATGATACAATTCAAAGCTAAGATTTAGTATTAGAGCAGAGGTCACAAAAAGAATGGATCCTTTGTAAAAACTCAGATTTTGGGAAGGGAGGGTGAAGGAAAGATTCTTTATCCGTATTTGGTAATGAAAATTGCTGCCCTTTATCAAAGGGTCTTTCAGATAACCAAAAACCACTTTTCCCCCCCAATCACACATTATGCAACAAACTCCGTAATCATTGGTGCTAAAAGTAGTTTATTGTGTAGGACTATTTCAATTTTAATGGAAATTAGTGAAAAACCATCTTCTGAAACCAGGAAAAGATATACAAAATGATGTAGCATTCTCACTTTCATTTACAGTATCTATATTACATACTATTCACACTGAACTGACAAAACAAGAACAAAATTAAATTTTTGCAGTTTCTATAACGTTAACTATTTTCAGTATAAATCTTCTACATATTAATATGAAATAGGAAAAAAGGTCTCAATTTTACGTTGCTGAAATCATGACACTTGGACTGCCACTGCAAAAATTTATACTGCCACTTTATACTGTGATACTTTGAGGTAACACACTAATGCAAAGATTAATCCAAATATTAAATATCCTCTACCAGGGTTGAGGAACAATTTGTATAGTGGGGGGTGCTGAAAGCCAGTGAACCAAACTGTAAACCTTGTATATAATGGAAATCTCAAGCCAGGGGGTATGGAAGCACCCCCAGCACCCGGAGTTCCAGCACCTATGTTCTCTACCAATTTATCTTAAACGAAAAAGCACGGTTAATACATTTAAAAAATTTATTTGATCATCCTAGCATTCCATTTGTAATACTCCTAACCTGAGGACAAACCGAAGAGTATTTTCAGGTCTGAAACTGCACTCGTTGCTTACTGAGCTGTTGCTCTCCTCATGTGGCAAGATGTATGCCTTAGACAGATACTTTGCCTGGATGGGTAATTTTTATATTACATAATCAAATTTTGAAGTTTAAAATCTGAAGATGGTTACTGAGCCCTGGAGCAGTCTAACTGGTTTCACTAAATGGTTGGAAAAAGTATGAAACATTCCTGAAATATATTTCTTCAGAGGAATATCTGCTCGCAGAGCGGAGAACTACAGCTGCTGCAGGAACTGCAGAAAAGCCAGAGGAGCAGCAGTGTGGTAGGAGACGAAGGTTGATAGTGCCTCTGAACTGAAGGTACCCCTGGTCAGGTATACCAGGCCACCAAATAGCAACAGTTCCCAGTGCAGCAATGGGATAAGGTAACCTCAGAAAACCCAGATGCCCATGATGTCAGCAAACTACATTTTGTATTTGCTGAAGTGATTTTTTTTTTAAATGTTCATTGGTTATCTGATCCAGCACCATTCTATCACTCTCTTCACACTGACAGTCTCACTCTCCCTGAGTTCCATGCTGTCCTGTTCTTCCCTTCACTTTTCCTCCCTTTATAATCATTTATTCCTTTTCCCCCCCATGTTCTTATCCTCAGGTTAAACTCTGCACTCTTGCTATTCCTCCTTACTCCACCAATGACCCCCTATCATCACCAAGAAAAAAAAACCAAAACCCAAACATGTGCCAATCGTCTGATTATTTATGCCTGATGTATTCTTTTCCCCAATCCTTCATTTCTTTGTGTGTCTTGAGATTGCAAGCTCTTTGGGGCAGGAATGCTATCTTCTTAATGTTTGCACAGTACCTTTCACAATGGGGCTCTAAATAATGATTTTGGGCCTTTGGTACTACAGTAATTTAAACATTAATTAAATAATCAGTAATAAAGAAAAATAATCAGATTGTAAAAGAATCCCATCATGCCGCCAGGTGCTCTAGTTAAGAGGCTCTTCAATCAAAAGAGTACAATCTATTTTGCCATAGCTGCCTATAAATCCAAAGGGGAGATGTAAACATACATACACTAGACTAAACAATGGCTAAATAGCAGCCACTATTCACTCTCCCACTCACACATACCAAGCAAGTCTGTGGGAAAAAAGTTACGATTGAAGCTAAGGAACTCAAGTAAAGTTTTCTGAAAATAACCCAGAGCTGACAAGTCAGTAGGAGGGCCTGGATGGTTTCAAGACACAGTTTTTAACCAAGACTTGGATCTCCAACTGTTTTTTTTTTTTTTTTTTAAACAAAGATTTACATCCCATCCTTGGCTAAATTACTTATAAATTAATCAAATTAATTACTCTGAGTGGATAAGCAGGAGGCTGGACAAGATAGAGCTGATGTCAGCCAATAAGGTCTGTGTTGTTTTAAACAAATCCATCAGTTCTGCTTTGAACAAATCCATAGAGTACAAATATGGTAAGAGACTTAAATCCTACAATAAAACCTCTTATCCCAAAATGTACATAATTCTAATTTAAGCATAAACATTGTTTTTGTTAATTTTCAAGATCAGAAAAGGGAGATTATCAGCCTTCAAAACTGACAACACCGTTGCTAGTTACAGCTGCAATGGTAATATGCTGCATTATTTTTAAAAAGTGATTTCTTGCATCACTCAAGTATTTGTTAAATTTTACATCTCGAGCCTGCAAAGTCTTAAGCATGTGTGTAACTCAGCACATAAAGTAGTTCCACTAACTTTAATGGCTCTACTTCCATAAGTACAATTACATGTGCCTAAATCTTTGCAGGATCTGGGTCTTAGATGGTAAATTTTAAAGGCCAAGATTTTAAAACCTTGAATTGTAAAGAAAAAAAGTGCATGTGTATGCACCAAATGTGCAGATTTCTGAACATTTGGTCTTATTTTTGAGTAAAACATTTTGTTAAACAGTACAAATAAAAAATTACAGTAAATACCTTCAAGGAAAAAAGGGAATGGGCATGAGGGAGAAAGATCTGGGGGGCCTTGTAATAGAGTCTGTGGATTTTCAGAATATTTTATAAACTTTATACACCATGATCAAATCCATTAAAGTGTGTGATTTTGTAGTTTTCATACTTAAAGATGAGCCTATGTCACAAAAGTCAGGATGTGCTTCAGGCCTTTCTCTAGTTATAACTGGTATTATGTTTTATTATCCAAAAATTCCAGATAGAGAGAAATTAAGAATTTCTTCCTTTTAATGTCCACACAAAATTTATTTTCAAAGTTACAATGCACAAAACTTCATTTTCTACAGAATATAAAGCCATCACAGCAGTGTTCTAACATGACTAATTCACAAAGAAAAATAAAATGCTATAATTAAGGAAACATGGACTTTTAAAGTTGAAAAATCAGAAGAACAGAACATTTTGCTAAATACTCAGCCAGTTGATTATGCTTCTTTATTTCATAAATTGACTGTACTAGGTCACCTTTGAGTAATGGAAATCTCTGTTTAAACAGTTCTTTGGCAATGTGCACAAAGCATTAGATCTCATTTCCAAGACTTACCAGCTGGGTTTTGTCATTAACATTTATTAACAATCTAAGATATGGTTTTCAACGTCTAATCCTCACTACACAAATGTTTTGTATAGTCCTCCAGAGGGCTTTGGTGTGACAAATTACTGGCACAGATTACAACCCTGTGGCTATTCACCCAAGGCAACACAAAATTAATATGGTACTAATCCAATTTAAACAAGAAATTGGATGAACTATTGCAATTGCACAAATCATCTGAACTAAAGCTGATGTGGAATTCCTGAAGGCAACTAAATTTCCAAATTTATATTCAGACACAGTCCATGGGTTCCTGATCAGTTTTGCTTTTTTAATTTTTTAACTGAATTTAAAGTGCCAGATTGCCTAAAATCCTATTTATCAATAGAATAAGTACAGCATTAACAATAGTAGCATAAGCATTAATATTATATTTCCCACAAAAAAGCCTCCATCTAATTTTAAGTGGACTGCTTTCAGGGATAAAGTTTTAGGGGAGTACAATTTGGTCTTAATGTCCATTCATTTAAATGGTTCAGATGTCTAACAAGGGCTTCAGCTGGTCCTGGACTGGAACCATTAAAGTTACCAAACTTATCATCTAGTGATGGTTTTTGTCACTACCCATCTGGCATGACTTGAACCAGTGAACTAAAGGTGAAATGCATCTAACAGGAATCTAAAAAGCCTTTAAGGGAAAACAAATAAATGAAAAAAACCAGACAGGACATTTTGGTGCTTCCTTTGGGAAAATCCAGCCTCTGGTGTGAAAAGATTAGAGAGGCAAATGATCACCCTGTTGTGCATAGGCACACCTCTACCCCGATATAACACGAATTCGGATATAATGCGGTAAAGCAGTGCTCCAGGGGGACGGGGCTGCGCACTCTGGTGGATCAAAGCAAGTTCGATATAACGCGGTAAGATTTTTTGGCTCCTGAGGACAGAGTTATATTGGGGTAGAGGTGTATTTCAGAAATATTATGGGCCAATTTCTGACCCCTACAATAAATTAGACAAAAAAGAACAATCTGAGGACAGTACGTAAAACTGAACCTTTGATTTTCTAGCTATTATCAAATATACATTGCGCTAATTTCTTTGATTTATCTGTAAGTTATAAATAAAGAGCATTGAGAATTTGGGATCTCAAATTCATTGAGTTCAAATTTGGGCACTCAAATTGATTGGCTTATCCAAAGATTTTGACGATGACAATGCCTTAGGCTCCATATCCCTCCTTGATTAGCACCCAAATTTCTCCTCTCCTCCCAACAAGACCATCGGACTCTCACTGAAGGACCTTCCTGAAGCTTTAGTTATCCATTAGATCGTGTTTTCTCTTCACGTGGGAAGGAAAGGAGAGGTAGAGAAGTAGTAGCATCCTGCTTATCCCTTCCCGTATTGAGAAACAGGGTCTCCTTTTGAGCACATATCCAGATAGCTAGCTAGCTCCTCCTTCCCAATCCAGTAGACTTTCCTTTCCAATCCACAGATGTAAATTTTCTAAGAGAAACTGGTTGGCCTATTCTTTAGTGATGTCTCTGCTAGATCCTGCTAAAAAAATCTCTAATATTGCAGGAAAGAGTGAGTTAGCCCTCTCTTCTTGCTTTTCCTCATAACTGGGGGTCTATATTCCTAGGAGATTAGAGCTCCTTTCATGCCACTGCAAATCTTATGGAAAAACAGGAAAGGCAGTTTTTATACTGCAACCTGGATCATACACTTCAAAACCTTGAAATGGAAAAGCAGGGGAACATAATCCAAAGACTTACTGGGTCCTGCTGAATCAGATTTGGATTCAGGGAGCTGAGGTGCTCACTTATTCTGTGAAGTGTGTCCCTAATGCTGGAGTGAATTAGAAGTGTCTCTCCTCGAAAAGTAGTCCTTCCATAAAGCAAAAAAAGGATGGGAAACAGGGGTGAAGATGGAGTATGAAAACATGAAGACCCTTGTCTGAACCCTCAATCTTTAAATGTATTAGGCTTTGTTTCGATCTAGGGATTGGTAAAATTCTTGCTTTTTCTAGTGTGTTTGACCGTACCTAACGGAAGTGCTTACAGAATCTTAAATTACTGCAAGCACAAGCCATATTTATAGAAGGCAGTAGGTAAAGGAAAAATAATATACTGGTATGTATATACATTACTGAGGATGAAGGAACTGCAGCTACACGTTTGCTTGAGAGAGATTTTAAATGCCTCACTGACAAACAGAAAAATCCACAAAAACAAACCAACCAAAAAAACCCCTCTATTGGCATCACTGATGGGAAAATTCAGAGACAGGAAAAAATTGTATAACCTGTGATTTCCGGATCTCTCTAAGTTTGCTATATTCTGCAAAATTCTACAAATTCTATCTTTTTTTAAAAGCTAAGGCCCAGATTTTTAAAGGTATGTAGGTGTTGCAGTACACCACACTGAAATACTTAACTGGTTTAGGAGCATAAATTTAATTTTTCAAAAGTGATTTAGGCATTTGGGAGCCAAAATCCTATTGACAGTGGCATTTTTGGCTCCCAAGTGCCTAAATCCCTTTTGCAAATGAAATTTAGACTCCTAGATACCTTTAAAAATCTGGCCTAAGTATTCTTTATGACAATATAGCTGTCAGAGTGTAAACTGATGTACTGATGCCTGTTAAGTCAGTTTTGCAAAAAACAAAACACAAAAACAAACTGGCCTCCTAACCAACAGCAGCGGCAGCAAAGATAGGTACTTTACCCCTACACTTCATTCAACACACCACAGTTAGGATGTAGACTTTGTAAGCATTAAAATTTTTTTAAAAAGTATTTAAACACACAAGCAATTTTTACCCTCAGTCACTTTTCTCTTGGAAAATACAGAAAATTAAAACAAAACAAAAAAACAGAGACTAATGCAACAAGGTTTAATTCAGTTAATACTGCCAAACATGAATCTACAATGGATCCTCAGATACACGGGCGCCTCATCCCCACCAGGAACAGATTAAAATGCAATAGAGTGTTTATTGCTCATGTTCCAGTACTACAGAATATGGCGTACAAACTTTATACTGACAGTGCTATGCCATCATAACCTGAGACACCTGGAAAATAAGATATTCAACTAAAACAAAACTCTAGATAAGGCATATTGTAGGTAGCCACTTCCTGTTTAAGCAGGAAATCTCCATCCACTATTACAAAGTCTACATCCCAACTGCACAGTACTTCTGGACACACGATTTATACCTCTACCCTTCAAATTCCATAAGAGGTTGGGCAGCAAAGAAGTTTTCTGAGTAATTCTTTTGATTTTGCAGCTAGTGGTGATGGCACAGGTTCAGAATCAACGCTCTGTTTCTCCCTACTATTGAATTACTTTGCATGGGACATTCTAGATTTTCTTAAAGCAGTCCTGAATGCAATGTTAAGGTTGCACAATTAAAGTTAGAGTGTAAAAGAGAAGAAATGCCAGTTTAGATTCTAACAGTTCACTCAACTGCATTATTCATGCATTGCATTTTTCATTCTTGTTTTTCTGGTTCAGTGTTGAATATGGTTAAATGTTAAATATTGCAGTTTCTGGCATAAAATATAAAACAACAGGATGTGCACCATGGCCAAGATAAACCATGGTAACTTTTTCATTTTTTGACTTTTTCCAGCAGATGCTTACTGAGCATCCCCAGAAGTGACTTTTCTTTTTTTAAATCACCCCAGTTCTAAGCCAAGCAAAGGCCCTGGTCTACAATGAGAATTATGTCCAAGTTTAAGTTCCAAACTTTAGCCAGTTGTTCTGTATCCTTGTTATTTTAAAATTAAGTGTAGTCAGAATTTTTTTTTAAACTTTGGGAAATAGATATTTTTCCATTTTTCCTACACTCAAAAAATAGATGAAGAAATTTTGCTAAAAATCACTGTCAGACAAAGCCCAGTTGCAAAAAAATTCCAGCCCAAAGCTGACTGTTTAGGAAAGTTTTGACCATTTTAAACATACACTGGCAGTTATAATGGAAATCAATATGCAACAAAAGCAGGCATGACTAGCACATAATATGAATAAACAGTTTTTACCATAGGAACACAAAGAAAAAGACTACTTCATCCTTATTGTGCATGTGCTCTACCCTATTTACATACCTGTTTTAGTCTTGCAAGTTCTTTCAAAGCCCTTGCCCACTGTTGCTTGTAGTGCAGCTTTGATTTGGTAGCTGATTCCAACTTCCTTTCAAGTTCAACCTTATGGTGATTAAAATCATATCAGCTGAAACACTATACTAGTGGTAACAATCATGGAAAAATTATATATACAAAGAGTCCGTTTAAGAAAAGTGCTTATGCAGTATAACATACAACATCATCTAAAGCTGTTATGTAATTTAATGTAAATATTATGACACATGAACATTTTCTTGTTTAAAATATAGGCTTATTTTTATTGTCTAGCAGTCTATACAAAAAAGAACTAGATTAGTCTTAGCCCCAAGACAGCTAATGTAAACTTTTTTTAAAAGAGCCTCAAAGCGGTGAAAAACACATTAATTTTTCTATAATAAGCTCTAATTGTTAGCATTCCAGTTTAAGGGACACTCTAAACTCTTAGGGCCAAATCTTGCCTTTAGAGGTGTAGGCAGCTTACTAAAGCAAATATAGGTCTCAGAGGGCAGAATTTGGACCTTTGATTGTGGCGGGGGTGGGGGGAGGGGGAGAGAGGAGGAAATCATGAAACCTAGGCCAGCTTTCCTGGTTATCCTCTATACACAGGCAAATTTGCTCTAGAACATTGCAAAACTATTGTTGTTTAACTTACAGTTGATAAAGACATAAAACTAAACAAATATTTGAAGATTACATTAGAATGGTAAAACATGGTAAGAGATAATTACAATTATAGGCAAATACTTGTTCAGGCTATATTTAAAATATACGAAGGCAACTAGGCTCCAGTGGTCATATCAAAAATATTTATTTTTATATGCACTAAGCAATCTGTTATACCTGCATTAAAGCCAACTTGGCTAATTTTCAGGAATGCACTGCCTCAATGTCTCAAACCAAGAACCAAGTTAATTACTATGGCCAATACAGAGTTTGGAGTTTTATTAATTAAGCGGTAACAGAAAATCTGTCCAGGTTTCAGTATAAATTCTCTCTCATCTGATCTGACAAGTTGTATTACAAACAGAATGTCTAATTTTATCATTTCTGAATTGTGAATGATTTTGTAAAATTGTATCACAAAATTATTGTGTCATGGAAAGCCTACATATATGGCTCCACCATGGGTTAGCAGATGTTTGAGAGAAATGGAAAGTTGCCAGGAAAACTAAAAGAAGCAGGTAAACACCAGTAGCACCCCATAAAGGCACTCACATGGGGGAACTAGAGAGAAAGCCTTTTTGCACCAGATTAAGATGAGGAAGGCTGCTGCTGGGACAGAGTATGCCATGGGGGGGGGGGGAAGAGAGAGGGAGGTCCTTGCCGGTCTGCTTGCCTGACAGAACACAGATGGATCCCTCAAAGACTCCCAAAAGAATGAGCAGCTAGTGAGGGACACTGTGATTAAGATGTTTTATTGTTTTGTATGACCTGTATTCTCCTGTGCTTTATCTACTAAATAAAAAGAGCACAAAAAGACGAGGCAACGTGTGTGTTGACAGCTTCACAACTACTGCGTGCCCTGACAGAGTTAAACTGTAAACCAGAAGCTTCACATCTGTTGGGGTACAGTCCTGGGAGAGGGGTGTGTTTAAGTACTAGAGAGTCTGGGACCAGTGCTGAACGCAGAGGGGCTTGGCGGCTGGACAGCAGATTCCAACATGTAGAGGAAGGTGTCAGACAGAAGGTCTGCACCTTGAGAATGTGCATAACGACCTCAAGATTGGGGCAATGCTGGATTGTGTTCAGGCTCCAGGAGCTTGAAACATCCCAGGGATCCACAGCAGTAGAGGTTTGGAGTCACCTCAGAGCAGTCCTAGTGGGTGGCCAAGCAGGAGTTCTCTCTAGGATCTGTGACAAGACATGGTTCAAATATAAAATAGTTCAATCTTTTTCCTGACTATTCCTGTTCTAGGCATGGAATACAACTCCGACAAAGAAAATGAAAGGTAAATGTGAAATGCCAATGCTTTAGAATTATGAATCATCTCAATTTTTCACAGAAAAGTTTATCATGATATACAGAAGTATTAAACTTTATACTACATTCAGCTGCAGAAATTTAAAAAATAATTACATTTTGGTAAGAGAGCTAGGATATGCTATCTAGCATGGCTATCCTACCTCAAACTAGCAAATGTTAAATACTTCAGAAATGGAATGGCAACTCCACAACATGAAAGAGAAGGAAGCCAAACTTAACAGCCAGAGCTACTTCCTGAGCAAATGCAAGAAACAAATCATCATCCCCAGAAGACTCACCAACCATAAACCTCTGGCCGCTACATACAATTTTAAATATGCTGAACAGCTCTGCATAAGAACTTCAGAAAAAAAATAAAGAGACATCTACCTCTCACATAATTCCACCTCAAAGAAGAAATCATCAGATGCTCCCACAGAACCGAAGGCAGGGGGGGGGGGGGGGAAGAATCAGGAAACCTATAATGCAGGAAATCCAAAGCAACTATCAAAAAACTTTATGACAGCCATCGAACACAAAACCAAAAAGTGGAACTGACTACAACTCCACAATCCACAGAACACAACCTCCAGGAGAAACCACAGCAGCAGGACTCACCACAAGACACTACCTGACACCCCATCATCATCAATCTATCAAGACCATCACTAAACAGAGTTGAATTATGTAGACTCTCCAAAGGATTGAGCTTCTGCTCTGTCACAAGCATGTGGAAGAACTAGAAGAACCCTTTCGCTCACTCAAGGCTGGTCTTCACTATGGGGAGACTGATGCTGCTGCAATCGATGCAGCAGGGATCGATTTAGCGGGTCTAGTGAAGACTCGCTAAACCGATGGTAGAGCGCTCTCTGTCAACTCCAGCTCTGAGAAGAGTAAGGGAAGTCGACCAGACAGCGTCTCCCATCGAAGCAATGCAATGAAGACACTGGGGTAAGTTGACCTAACCTACATCGACTCCAGTTACATTATTCACATAGCTGGAGTAGCATAACTTAGGTCAATTTACCCCCGTAGTGAAGACAAGCCCTCAGTCTCAAAGAATTCTTCCTCAAAGATGATACCACCCACACTAACACATCCCCATCGACAGTTACAAGGGAAAAAAACAATAATCATCTGACTGGACATCCCCCAGTGGACAAAACCACACACTTGCTTGTTGCATTGATTGCTTCAGGGAAAACAAAAAACAAAACTGAACTCCTTAAACATTACATCCTCTCAACCATCAAGAGGACTGCTATATAGTCCCTGAAGGTCAACCACCAAATCGTGATCAAATCAGCAGACAACCACAATGAACATCTCAATGAGGCCAACCACTCTCTCTCAGAATACACCAACTATTAAGAACTTAAAGACTACTTCATACCACAATGCCCACAGGAATTTAAGGATATAAACAAATCCTTCCCCAAAAAACTCCAAGAGAATCTCTACATCATCAACCTCCACCCCAGGGACCATCTACATGCTTCTCAAAATACAAAAACAAGGGAACCCAGACAAACCTATCATATCTGGCGATGGCACTCTTACTGAAGAAATATTAGGACTCTCAGAAACCATCCTCAAACCACTCCCCACACAAAGAGCCTGTTTCCTCCAGAAACTCTGCAACATTACCACCACCGTCTTTACCACTATGGTCTCACCTCCTATACACCAACATCCCTCACAATGACAGCATTGCTGCCTGCCTCACGTATTTAGTAGAAAATGGACAACCCTCAGATATCCACCCCAAACATCTATTTCATACTCAACCATAAACTACCATACATTTAACAACAAACACTTTGTCCAAACCATGGAAATTAGGATAGCTCCCCAATATGCCAACCTTCATAGGTCACGTTGAGGAAGAATTTCTGGACAAATGCACCATGAAACCAATGATATACTTAAGGTACAGCAATGATATTTTCATCCTCTGGACAGACTACTTAAACTCCCTCAGATTTCTACAACTTCACCTTCACCACCACCACCCATCCTTCAAACTCTCTCTAGAATATTTCCACATGACCATTAACTTCCTGGATACCAAAATCAGCTTCAACAATCAAGACCCTAGAGATGACTATGCAGAAGAAACCGATGGATCTCCACATTTACCTTCACAGATCTAGTAACTACCGGAACACACCGTTATGTACAGCCAGGGAACCACAGAACATGCTCCAAGGAGAAAGTCCGAGATATAGCCTTAATGCAATTAAAACCACCTGAGCATTGGCCTGTTAAACCCAGGGTTGAGAGCTCAATCCTTGAAGGGGCGACTTAGGGATCTGGGGCAAATATCAGTACTTGGTCCTGCTAGTGAAGGCAGGGGCTGGACTCGATGACCTTTCAAGGTCCCTTCCAGTTCTAGGAGATTGAATGAATGGAGATATCCTTTCATTCATTCAAACAAGGACATTCCATCAGAGAAGTAGATCACATAAAAAAATGGATCACCCAAATACCCTGAGAGAACCTGCTTCAATACAGGGGGAGAACACAAAACAGAACAAAAACACCCCACCACTGCATACTTCTAGTGGTCACCTACAACCCCACACTGGAATCCATAGCAAGTATCAATTACAATCATATTTGAAGGGAACCACATCCTGAAAGAAATGTTTCCCAACCCCCAATTCTGGCTTTCGAACAACGCCCCCAACCTCACCAACATTGTCATCAGAAGTAAGCTCCCCACAGACCAGGATACATCAACTCAAAGGGGCACCAGACACTTCCATAACATATGTAAAACCTGCAGACATACCTCACTGCTATGATGATCAATGACTCCCACAACATGCCTTTAAAGATACATGAGTCCGACATGTGGTGTACCTCATCCAGTGCATCAAATGCCCCAGCGACAGCTAGTCTGATTTCACCCATGTCACTACACACTCAAATGAACAGAAAAATGATAAAAGACAAATACACCTTTTCACAAAGCCATCACTGCATTTATGACCTCTCAGTCCTTGCTCTCAAAGGAAACCTGCATGACACCTTCAAAAGACTAACCCGGGAACTTAAATTGAAATGTCTTCTAGACACTTAAAAAAACATGGTCTCAACAGAGACACTGGTTTTATGACTCATTACAAAAATCTGTAACCTGCTAACCCTCTTTTGTGCTATGACTGCAGAGGTGTTAATTGCCTGCTTCATTTTAAGTGGTTTCTTGCCCCATGTTAAACCCTAAGGGCATGGCTACATTAGAGAGTTTACAGCAGTGCAGCTGCACCGATGCAGTTGTACCGCTGTAAACTCTCTAATGTAGCCATCCTAAACGGACAGAAGAGAGCTCGTCTGTTGGCTTAACTTTTCCAGCCCCTGCAAGTGGCAGAAACTATATTGGCAGGAGAGTTTCTCCCACCAACATAATGCTGTCCACACCAGTGCTTATGTCAGTGTAACTTATGTCATACAGGAGAGTGGATTTATTCACATCCCTGAGTGACAAATTATGCTGACAAAAACTGTAATGTAGACAGCCTTATTCTTAATCTGCCCACCTTGTATTTTGTTACCTTTTTCAGACCTGAAGAAGAGCTCTGTGAAGCTCGAAAGCTTGTCTCTTCCACCAACAAAAGTCAGGGCAATAAAAGGTACTACTATCTCATCTATATTGTCTCTCTCAGATATGGAAGACATTTACAACGTCTTCTGAAGTAATACACTTAAGTATGTTGCCATTACCCTATTAAATTCTTCCAGACTTCAGTCAGTAGTAAGTCATATTTTTAATTCTGAAATGATAGCTTAGTAAATATTAAAAGAATTAGCCTATCTACCCCCAAAATCTTATGGCAGCAAGTCTCATAGGTTAATTGTATAACGTATTAAATAAATAAATCCTATGGGTCTTAATTTGATGCCTGTTAATTTTGAGTGCCTGTTATGTTGTATCCTGGGAACGGGTAAGTGTTCCACCCAAGTAGTCCTAAACATTAAAACACAACTTTGAGTGAGAATTATAGTTTTTAATAACACAACTATTTACCATTCAGTCTTCGGGGATCTCAAATGAAACTGGTTATGAAAAACAAATGTAAACATTTAAGGCCAAAAATTTCAAAAACGGGGCTTATGGTCTGAAGGCAAAAAACATACACTGAATTATGTGTGTGCATAAATCTCTGTTCTCACTTTTTAAAAATGTGAACCACAGAGAAAAATTCATAGTCTGACCCAACTCATACCACCATGGCAGGAAAAATAGGGATCACTGGCTTGAGTTGATAACAATATCTGGGGCTGGATGGTTCAGTGGATTAGCAATGATATGGTCACTGCTTCTAGAAACAAGCTCAAGTCAGTAGTAAAATAAAGTAGTCACTACATGACCGCTGTTCAGTGACCCATTTAAAATAAGTTGATGGCTTCAGTTAAAATCTCTGTAACAATGTCCAGATGGGAAATGCACACTCTCACTGGTAGTCAAGCAAGAATGCAAAGAACCAAATGAACACAGACTAAAACTACCCTCTCACTCCTAGTTGTGGTGCCATTCTATCTAGGGTTGAAACTCATTGAAGAAGTTGAATGGGGGTAGTTATTGCTAAAACAAATGTGGTTTCTGTTCTGTAAACAAACAGGGGACTTCTTTCTGGAGCACTCTTTAAAAAGTAATAGTGAAATATCCATCTTAAAAACTTACTTTAACAAAAGCTAGGAAATTCAAAACCCTCTATTTTTCTCCCCAGGTTTTGCTCTTCAGAGTCCCCCCCAATTCTAACTACAGTGCTAGCCATTAAAACATAAGCCTTTTCCAAGTGGTATGTAAGTTTATACAGTTTCCCCCTGTACTTAGAACTGGATATAAATGTGGTAATTGTTGTCAAATGTTGACTTCTAATAGTCAAAAACTGTCAAAAAGGTTATATAAGACTATTCCACAAGATTAGTTTCACCTACAAATAGGTTCTAAATATTTAGTGGCTGAAGAACTGTTGGAAGAGACAAAAAATGGAGATTAACCCACTTTATCTTGGAAACAGATTCTTCTTTCATCTTCATTAATAATGAGAACATCATTATGGAAGGTTAGTAAAGTCCAAAAGTACCTTTTCTAAAGTGAGAAGATTTATTTCTGATTGTAACCGGATTTCTGGTTTGCTGCATTGCTGTTCCTTGTACTGCTGGAACTCCTTTTCCAAAATTTTATACTTGTTTTCTGCTTCATAAAACTACATTAAAAACACCCAGATATGAAATCCATTAGAATACATTAATTTAACAATAAAACACATTCACGGGGATGAATGAGTCACAGAACTTAAATTAGCCCCTGGACCTAACATTTTATTTCAGTCAAGTAACTGATATAAAACAGACACTGAAAGCTTCACATTCATAAGTAATGAATTCTTGATTATGGGATATACAGACAGCATAACAGAAATAATGTTTAAGGAAAGTTTTGGCTATACAGGAAAGAAAATTCTATTTCCCTCTGACATAAAAACTAAAATGAAAAATTTGAACAGCTATATTTATACAAGTGAGACTTTGTAATTCTATAGAATTACTACCAAAAATGCACTTTTATCATCAAGTTTGTACACATGGCTTTTTTTTTTTTTAAATATAAAGTCAGCTATATTCGTATCTTCTATATGAAGTTTTTACTATTGACTCAACTTCACCAGTATAGCTTGTCCAGGAATGTCTGGAAGAGGAAATAAATAATATTTTGGTTAACCAAATAATGATTTAAAAGGCTGAAGCAGCAAGACTTCAGTGATAAATGACTTAAATGTTAGGAACCTTTGCCCTCACAGTATACTTGCAGAGTTGCAGGAAGAAAGGATTTTTGCTTTCTAGATAAAAATGGATAATTTCAAAGATGCTGTCTTAACCAACGTATGACCATATCACTCCATCAAAAGAACTATGCAAGTCATATCTTAAAGTAACTAGCACTTTCAATACTCCAGATTGGAAATGTAAATGCCTGGCAGAACAGTTTCAATTATCTACTGGGAAAAGGAGTACATAAAATAATGATACAAGTTAGTTTGTTAGAAAATTATTCAATTAGATAACTAACTTGGTTCACTTCGATAACACAGTCCACTTCATTAGTGGAAATGAAGCATTTCTAACTGTTGGATTTTGATTCACTTTTAACATGTAAATATAACTCTCTCCATGGGTTCTCTTTTTAGCTTAGCAGTTTAGGACTAATATTGGGGAAATTATTCATTTTGGTTAAAGGCATGAAATTGTTGCATTAATACATCTATTTATTTGGGCCCACTTGCTCAACACATTTTGGTATCCAACATTTAAAACGGTCTATTATTTTGTACAGAAATATTATCAGAAGACAGTAGTACTTCCAAAAAAACCAAACAAACAAAAAAACCCACAAGGCGGAGACATTTAGGTTCCAGTCATTCTCATTTACACCATTTGAAAAGAATTCATCATATTTGTACTGTAAAAGTAAGGCAGCTAACATACCATTTCTCTTTTTATTCCTGCTAATTCCTTCGTAAATATGGCATATATATGTTGACCATCAACAAGGCAACTAACTGGCTCAGTTGTGAGGAAATGCCTGTAATGCTAAAAACATTTGCACCAAATGTCTAATCCCTTGCTTGTTTTCCAAGACCTGAGACTCACTTCCAGAAGAAATGTGGACATCTCTTGCAACCAAACTCAGAATAGATGCCTATGCTGTGCAAACAGTCAATGAGACTCTGCCATTGGGAAGTGTTACAAAAACAATATACATAGCTGTCAAAAACAAAACAGGATTCCGTTATTCAGTAGGTCTCAAATAGAACAGTTCAAAGAAGACAACCCAAATAGCCATTCTTGAAAATGATTGGGCTCACCTTCACCCACCATACACTGCATGACAATCATTTTAAATGGTATTTTGAAAGAATTCTTCAAGTATGAAAATCAAGAATTTGAACTACGACTATCTTAAATAGCAAATGTATGAAGACACAAAGATAGGCCTTTTAATAGGTCAGAAAAATGAAGAAGCCCACACTAGTGGATATGAAGATCCTGCATGGGGTTACAGCTGTCCAGATTCAGTTAGCTGGCACTAAACAATAAAGATACTATGGGCCAGATTTTTCATCTCCCATTCGCTGCAACTTTAGGCAAAGAAAAGGCAAAAGCTTTCTTAGTTTTTCATGCTTTAGGTTACATTTATTTGAAGAGCCATAAAAATTTCTGGAAGCATGGAATGTACTGAAGCATTTTTTGGTATGTCATTCTTTAATTACTAAAATCACTGATACGTATCTGAAGGAAACTGAGTAGCATGAATTATTCCTTTTTATCAACATCAGGTCACTGGCAGTGTCATTGGGGCAAGACAGCACTTGGTCTTTAAGCAATCAATGTATCCAGGCAAATTTGCACTAGCACAATTTGAAAGCAATGCACTAGGTTGGGCAAATTTGGGGACACACTGCTGTAACAAAACCAAAATGTCAAGATCCAGCAAGTGGGGTGGAAGAGGAATCCAATTGGTGTAAGCCTGTGTGAATGCCAGCAGGATGCAATGAGCGAGCTTGTTCACTGTGAATTTCAGGGGGACTGATAGGTATGATGTATGCGGTATAAGGACAATGGAAGGTGGTCAGCACTATGCTACTCTGCTGAGGAAAAAAAATATAGTAACTCCTCACTTAACGTTGTAGTTATGTTTCTGAAAAATGCAACTTTAAGTGAAACGATGTTAAGCGAATCCAATTTCCACATAAGAATTAATGTAAATGGGGGGGGGTTAGGTTCCAGGGCAGCTTCCCCTACTCTGCAAGCACCAGAGGTGGGGGGTTCAACCTTCAGCCCGCCCACTCCTTCCCCCAATCCCCAACCCTTGACCCACCTCTTCTCCTCCCCACCCCCCATCTCCTCCCCCTCTACTTCCCTCTCTGCATCCTGGCTCCTCCCCCTTCCCTCCCCTCCCTTCTAAACGCCGCAAGCCAGCTGATTGCCGCGTAGGGGAGGGAGTGAGGAGGCACGCCGAGTCCTCGCTCCTCCCCTCTCCCTTCTGCCCAGGGCAATCAGCTGGCTTGCCGCGTTCGGGAGGCAGGGGGAGCCTGCGCGCCAAGTCCTTGCTCCTCCCCCCTCCCTTCTGCCGGGACAATCAGCTGGCTTGCGGCGTTTTGGAAGCAGGAGGGAGGGGGGAGGAGTGAGGACTCCCCCTCCCTCCTGCCAGCAGCAATCAGCTGGCTTGGGGCGTTTGGGAGGCAGGGGAGGGATGGGGGAGGCGTGCCGAGTCCTCCCTCCTGCCCGGGGCAATCAGCTGGCTTGCCGCATTCGGGAGGCAGGGGAGGGAGGGGGAGCATGCACGCCGAGTGCTCGCTCCTTCCCCCTCCCTCCAAAACACCGCAAGCCAGCTGATTGCCATGGGGGGGAGGAGGGGGAAAAGCACTGAGTCACAGTCTGCCGGCGGGCGGGAGGTGCTGGGAGGGGAGGGGGCCGTAGGGAGGCTGCCAGCTGTGGAGAAAGCAGGCAGCCAAACAACGTAAGAGTGGAGCATTGCGCAACTTTAAACGAGTATGGTCCCTAATTGATTAGCAACGAAACAACGTTAAGCGGGACAACTTCAAGTGAGGAGTTACTGTATATGGGCCATTCAGTGGCAACTAATATTTTACTAATTAATTAGTGTGTCTTCTGGTTCATCACATTTACTAATATTAATGAATTTTAAGGCTATATTTTATGATCATCAGAGCTTAGCTTTGTACACTAAAGGCCGGATTCAGATGTGGTATCAGGGGAGTTGAACCTGCTCATATCATGTCTAAATATGGCCCTCAGTGTCCCAATCTCTGGTTTGATTGGGCCTCTGGTAATGAACTAATATATCAACTTAGGACAGGGGCGGGCAAACTTTTTGGCCTGAGGGCCACATCGGATTTCCAAAATTGTATGGAGGGCCAGTTAGCGGAGGCTGTGCCTCCCCAAACAGCCAGGCATGGCCCGGCCCTGCCACCTATCCGACCCCTCCTGCTTCTTGCCCCGACAGCCCACCTACCCCGTCCAACCACCTCTTCTCCCTGTCCCCTGACTGCCCTCAGAAACCTCTACTCCTGACTGCCCCCCACCACCCTATCCAACCCCCCTCTCCTTCCTGACTGCCCCCTGGGAACCCCTGCCCCGTTCAACTCCCCTGTTCCTTGCCCTCTGATTGTCCCGACCCCTATCCACACCCGTACCCCCTGACCACCACTCCAAACTCCCCTGCCCGCTATCCAACCCCCCTCCCGCTCCCTGCCCCCTTACTGTGCTGCCTGGAGTACTGGTGGCTAGCGGCACTATAGCCGCGCCACCCAGAGCACCAGGACAGGAAGCCGCGCTGCCCGGCTGGAGCCAGCCACGCCACTGTGCAGCACAGAGCACTGGGTCAGGCCCCAGCTCTGCAGCTGCGCTGAGGAGAGGGACCGGGGGCTAGCCTCCTGGGCCAGGAGCCGGGCAGGAGGGTCCCGCAGCCCATAGTTTGCCCATCTCTGACTTAGGATATGAACAGAGGTGTGGCATGACCAGGTCACATAAATGTATAAAGTATTTCATGCTCTGATTATTGCAAAATAGTTTAAATAGTCTAAATAAAAATAGTTAATATGATTTATGTGAAAATTGAAATGTATGCTTGTGTGATGTATCCACAATTTAAAATGCTGGTTGAACGCAGCAGAATGAGTTTGGAAGGTAAACTCAATTTTTAAATGATCAAATATAAATACAACAGATATCATGCTTGTAATCAAAAGTCAATGATTTTTGACTCAACAGCTGGGCTATTTCTAGGTTGTCAACATCTCTTCAACACCACAATGGAAAATTTACATTAAACCTTGATACATTGGATACTACTTTTCACATGAAAAAAAATCTTAAAACCAAGATAATGCTAAATGAAAATTAAAGACATACTGAAAAGGACAAAATTGAAAAAAAAACCCAGCTGTTTCTAATACAAAGGCTTCCTCTAGCACGATACAGATGGATCTCTTCATTAGTCAGTGCTACTGTGGGATCAACATTAGAGTTTATGGATTGGTAAGAAATGAAAAACACTAAAGAAAAAAAATACCATTCAAATGAGCTAAACACACTGAAAAATATTTAAGCAATATTCCATAGTGTATTTCCAGTAACAATAATTGAGAGACAGCTGTAAAATGGCTCAACATGAACTGTTAGAAATAATGCTACTAGAATTAAAAAGAAAACATGCTTTATTTTCTGTTACCAACATCCTTCGTAACATTCAACAAAAAGGTTTGCTACCCTATTCACATTATAGAAAGATAATTATGCCGAGTGAAAAGAATAATGTATTCTCAAAATTATTTTTTCCATTTTCAAATATTTTACTATACTAGCATTGCTTTATGATTGGGCTGTAAAATGAAATGAACAGTCAAGATAGTTAGAAATGTCATTAATAAATTCTAATTGCTTCAGCAAAATTTTGGAAATATACACTACACTTCAGTAGCATCACTCCCAAATACAAGTATCAGAGCTTTTTACAGTTCCAGACTCTGGGCTGGTCGACACTGGGGTGGGGGTGGGGGTGGGGGGAGGGAATCAATCTAAGATACCCAACTTTAGCTACGCGAATGGCGTAGCTGAAGTTGAAGTATCTAAGATCGAATTACCTGGGGGTCCACACGGCGCGGGATCGACGGCCGCGGCTCCCCTGTCGACTGTGCTACCGTTGCTCGCTCCGGTGGAGTTCCGGAGTAGACTGGGAGCGCGTTCGGGGATCGATATATCGCATCGTAACGAGACGCGATATATCGATCCCCGATAAATCGATTACTACCCGCCAATCCGGCGGGTAGTGAAGACGTACCCTAAGAGTCCTGTGGCACCTTATAGACGAACAGATGTATTGGAGCATAAGCTTTTGTGGGTGAATATGCTTATGGTCCAATACGTCTGTCTGTCTATAAGGTGCCACAGGACTCTTTGTCCCAAATACAATACACCTTCGTGATTTCAATTTGGTTTTCAGCCTCAAAAAGCAAATAATGCTATAATACCTAAATGGTAAAATAAAGGCCCTGCTCCTGCAATAAGCTTCTTATATGTGGACCTCTATGCTTGCGTCAAGCTCATTGAATGACTGGGACCAAAGTGTTGATTTCCAAGTTGCCAGACTATGCCTGTGCCTAAATATACAACTTTTTAACGTTATTTGTATATTTATTTCCACTCAACCCAGCGGGAAGGAAGGTAATTTAATTTCTTTACTTACTTGCTGCTGCAGGCGGACCTTGTCCTCTTCCAGCTGTTTGATCTTTGACCTCTCCAGTTCAACTTGATGTGCACATTCTTCTTTGACTCGCCGCACAGAATCCTGCAGTTCTTGAAAGTTTCGTTCATGCTGTGCTTGCAATTCTCTTTTTACTCTTTGGAGCTTAAAATTAAAACATTTTTGAATGCAGTAATAGACAGGTTTATGATCTTTAGTTGGAAGTCTTCATTACAACCGTTAGTACTCGTTTTAATAAATTCTCATTACACTTGGATCCACTTTTTATGGCTCATAAGTATTACTTTCACTTCCTTGATTCCTATATTTCCAATATGGACTATAATCATCTGCTATTTCCTCCCAGACTCGAAACAGTGACCTTCACATTACTACATACTGGCCACAGATCCAACTCTCCTCTAATTCAAATTCTGGCAACCAGATAAAATGTGTGTGCTATATAACTCCTAGCGTGACAGCCCCAAGAACAAGGGAGAAAGAGGAGCAGCAGCACCTAACAATGCCGGTATCCAGAGATACCAACATCTTACTGTCCATGCATAGTCCACAGACATTGCACTTTCTCAATCCAGCATAAGATGAAGAACTGAGTTTATCCCATCTAGCCTATTATAGTGGAGCAATAACAGTGAGATCAGATTTAAGGTTGAATCAAGATGTTCAGTTCAACAGGGCTCAACCTTCACATCCAGAACTGAACATGGAATATGATCTTTCTTGGATGCTTGAATTTTCCAAAAAGGTATGAAGAACAGTAGGGTTGCTACAGGCTAAATAAAACCCTCTCAAAAAACCTTCTTCTGAAATTATGTACATGCTAAAAGACTTTTTTTTAAAAACCATGTTGCATAGATACTGTTGAACACAACAGCTTCATAGTATCTCTAAATCTTCAAGTCAGTGTCCCATTAAATCCAAAGCAAATTTTGAGCTAAAAATATTTGTAATACAAAATTAATAAAAATACCTTCCCTCAAGACTGAAATGACCATGGCCAAAATCTAGCCACTGGGTATTTGAATGAAAGCTAAAAAGAAAATTGGTCAGATATATGACTATTTACACAGCAAGTTACATCTCGGGTATGCAGGGAATCTCAATGTAGGGCAAGGCGTGGACAGAGCCAGGACAGCTCATTCTGGGAGCACTCTTATCTCTGTCCACAAACCTCAAAAGAAGTTGATGAAATGGAATGATATTCCTATTGGGGGTGATAAACCCCATATCCACCCACACTGCTAAAAAAATGTCCAGAAAGGGGGCAATAGGGAAGCCCTTCCCACCCCATATCGACAATTAGCTTTCTCCACCTCTGATGTGGAAGATCCACTGGGACCCAGCAGCATTGTTCTTTTTCCCTTGTTCTTGGGGCTGTCACGCTAGGAGATATATAGCACATACATTTTATCTGGTTGCCAGAATTTGAACAATTCAGCCCATTCAGCCCCTGCTTAGCACTCTTGTATGTTAAAATGGGAACAGGGAGGAGGTGGGGGAATCTCTTTCTGAAGCTATTAGAATAGGAGAGTAGGGTTCCTCTCTAAGCAACTTCTCCACCCACCAATCTTCTGCTCACTGGCCAGCAGACAAACGCCTCTGGTGGCCCTGATGAGGCTGCTCAGACAACAAAGGAGCTCTGATGTGAAAGCAGGAGTCTCTGTAAAAGGGGCAAGAATTAGAACTGGGGGAAGGCAGAATGCCCTTGCGGGCAGATTGATGCTCTCATCCCCAACTCAGAACCACTTATACTAGGATGGGATGGTGACACTTTGGGGTGGTGCCATTACAGGGTGATGCTGATGCATCCAAAAACACATTCCTTAAAAGGGGAGGCTGACAAGGGGAGTTATTTGTGGATGTGAGGTCTTGGAGAACTCCTCCCCACTTTAGACCACTACTACAGCTAATGCACAATAGGCACTAAATACCTGCCTTTTGTCAAGTCTACCCCACCTCCATATTCCACACACACACCCTCCTTCCGAACTGTTGGGTCCTTCACAAACAAACAAAAAAAGGCCACCCAGGAAAACAGCAAACAGAGACTTTGTTAAAGTCAGTTTAGGCACATCAGGGCATAACCCACCCACTCACAAAACCGAAAGGGGGGGGGGGGGGGGAATTGAGAAAATTGCAAATTAATAGAGAATTTTTTCCCTGTACCCTTTCACCCATGTATCAAGTTACACACTGTCTATGAGACAATGTGGCCCCCACAGAAAAGTGATGATCATTTCTAACAGATACAGGTACATAATACACTCACCAAATTCATCTGACTTGCAATGTAATGCAAAACATTAACTATGACCTCAATCTTTCCCCAAGAACATTTCCAATGTCACCAACAACCTGGGCAGATGTCTTCTCTGCACACATAATACTGTTGCTGAGGACACAATTCAGATTTTCCCATTACTGCAAATGAACAGGTGAATTAGGTGAAAGTAGAGTATTGCCACACAGATACCACAAATAAAATTGCACTCTTATCTCTGTCCACAAACTTCAAAAGAACCTGATGAAATGGAATGATATTCATATTGGAGGTGATAAATCCCGATATCCACCCAACTGCTAAGAGAATGTCCAGAAAGAGGGGAAATAGGAAAGCTCAAGAACATGTATATGTGCATGCAGGATTTAAACATACATTCTCTTTGACATATTGATAAGTATTTTTTACCTCTGATTCTGCACTGACAAGCTGTCGTTCACGCTTCTCTAAATCTGTCAAGGTTTTCTGAAGTTGTTCTTCCAAATTTGTATATTCCGCTACCTAAAAACAAGCACTGATTTCTTGATTTTTTTTTCTTGTAATAAAATCCCAATTTTAGATAAGCCCAGAGCTCCAGATATATATACTCCAATATTTATATAAACAGAAATGAAACTTAAAACATGCATGTATTAGGATCAGAAATTAGAGATGAACTTCTATACTATACAAGGCAAGTCAAATCTCCAAATATTAAGGCTAGCTAATATAGAAATTACATGGCAGAGATCCTTTTTCTCTTTCTAATACACTACCTCAGTACCATGATTGGTAGCACAAGTGACCTTTGTTCTAGATTTAGTTTGAAAGAAGGATTTTGTCTGTCCTTTTAATGATGTGAAGTGTGGGTCCCCACTAACAGCTGCACATCCCCAACTATGCTCTTGTTTGAAGTTATCATATTGCAAAAGAATTTGAATGGGTCACTCTCCTTACCTTTTTCTTTACTAATGCTTCTCTTTCTTTATCCCTTTTTTTCCACTCCTCTGCAAGTGCCTGCATGTGAGCCAACTCCTTCTTTTTTAGCTAACAAAAAACAAAACAAAAACATACTTCATCTTTGGAAGTCAATAAAATAAAGGCTACAGAAAAAATTAAAATGCACAGCTAGCCAACTGTAAAGTAATTACACCTCTATCCCAATATAACACGGTCCTCAGGAAAAAAAAATCTTACTGCGTTATAGGTGAAACCGCGTTACATCAAACATGCTTTGATCCACTGGATTGCGCAGCCCTGCCCCCCCGGAGCACTGCTTTACCACGTTATATCCGAATTCATGTTATATCGAGGTAGAGGTGTATTTAGGAGAGTCTTCCTGAAGAATGAGAACAAAATTCTGTTCTCAGATCCACATAGCAGATTTTAGTTAAAATATTCTGGCTTTACACAAGCAGAACTCCTAGGAAGATCTGACCTGTAGAGGAGCAGGATACTGAACATGCATGGCTTTTAGTAGAAGGATGCCATGAACAATACTTGTTAAAACTATTTAAATACATTGAGCCACTCTGCATCTGATTTAATAGTATAACACATACAGTGATATTGAAACATCTTTGTACTTTAATAGCATTTAGCAGTACAGCAAACACATAGTATGATATGCAATAATCTTTTGTTATATTTACTAGGATCAAAAAATTTCCTACTTAAACTCAGGATCCCTTGAATTTTTTTTTTTTTTTTTTTAAGAACGCTTACCACTATTTTTGAAACCATGCCTAGGATATAAATGAAAGACTTCATGAACTGAAGGACAGCAATGGACAAAAAATCCTAAGCAGTAAATTTTAACAGAGAATAAAAAATATGCAGGTTGAATAGTGGGAGAAAGAAGATAATACCTAACAGTGGTCATCTTTTCAACTCGAGTTTCATAAAGTTTAAAAACTCAAGAATCTATACATTTTATTATATCCTTTAAAAATATTCTCAGGGATATATTTGAGCTCAGTGGTTCCCAAACTTTTTCCTCCCACGACCTCCTTTGGGATCACCTCCATTAACATGGCCCCCAAGAATCTACGAGGTAGGCGGTTTGAAAATTAGAAGCACAAAAAATCATGTTTAGACCACCAAAGTGATAGGAAGGGGAGCAAGTGGAGCTACTGAAACTCAGCAGTGGGAGGAGGGGTGCCCTTCTCCTCCCCCCCCCCTCCGCAGCTAGCACCCAGTGCACCTACTTCCTCAATGGCTAGCACGTGTACCCCCTGCCCAGCTGCCTGTGCCCTGTCCTTCCTGCCCCCAGTGGCTGGCCACATGCTCTGAATCCTGTCCTTCCCTGGGCTAGGTGTCTCCACCAGGTGCTACCTACCCAACTCAGGTGGACAGCCCAATCTTATGCACCATATCAGCCACTCCTCCCACCCATGTCGAGAAATGGTCTGAAGTAAATGATGAAATTCAGTGAAGACAAATGCAAAGTACTCCACTTAGGAACGAATAATCAGTTGCACACATGCAAAATGGGGAATGACTGCCTAGGAAGAAATACTGCGGAAAGGGATCTGGGGGTCATAGTGAACCACAAACTAAAATGGGTCAAAAGAGTAACATTGTGGCAAAACAAAAAAAGCAAACTGGAATAAATTGCCTAGGGAGGTTGTGGAATCTCCATCATTGGAGATTTTTAAGAGCAGGTTAGACAAACAACTGCCAGGAATGGTCTAGACAATACTTAGTCTGCCATGAATGCAGGGGACTGGACTAGATGACCTCTTGAGGTCCCTTCCAGTCCTATGATTCTATGTGCATGGGGGAGGAAACATAGCCAGGGCCCACTCTCGCCCCCATAGATATTGTAGCAGAAGAAAACATTGGAGGGTGGAAACATACATCATTCCCCTCTCCCCAATACTTTCCTTCTCCCTCCCCCAACATCCCACAAACCTCCTGGTACTCTTTGGGGGGTCGTGACCCATACTTTGTGAAATGCTGTTTTAGCTCATAGGGTCATATAAACCTGATTCAGTCTATTGCTAGGTGATTAAGTAGTAACCTACTACTGACAAGTAAGAAAAGCTCTGTCATATGATCCTGTATCAGCCAACTGAACTGAATGATTTTTCCCCATTTGTTAAATGTCACTCAAGCAGAGATGCGGTCTGAATTTCATTATAAAAATACAGATAAAGGAACCTGGTTCTCAAAGATGTCCTCTTGCATTTCCTTCCACATTTCTAACTCAAGTGCTGCTTTGTATTCAAGAGTTTCTCGTGGCTCTGGATCAGTTTCTGGGACATGATGAGGCTGAGATGAAGGGACCTGCTGCTGCCCAGCACCTAAACACTGATTATGAAAACAATGCAATTTTATTTTTTTCCATCAACTTTAATTGAAACTTTAAAGAAAAAGGATTATGTTAATGGACTGTATAATTTACCTGAGAAGAATCTGATACCAGAACTTCATGCATTTTTACAAGCCCATAATCTTCCAGAGTCACAGTGTAAGAAAGTTCTGCTATCCTATTGTTTGCCCTAAAAATTACATAAGAATGATTATTCTTTATTTTTGTTGGAAGTTGCCATAAAACTTACTGTAGTTCATTTACGGCAAGGTAGAACAGCAAGGCTGTAGAACAGCAAGGCTAAAAGGTTGAACAAGTTTGCAGTGTAGTCTGTTCGAATCTCTTCCAGAGCATAGCATGCTGTATGTGAGAGTCCTAAAACACTATTAATTTACAGAACTTACAGCAATAAGTACACAATCTATCACTAATTCAAGAACAGTTAAGACTTGCTCCTGGGAGGGGAGGGGGGAAATCAAGAAAAAAATAAAACCCTGTTCATAGATTCATAGATTATAGGACTGGAAGGGACCTCGAGAGGTCATCGAGTCCAGTCCCCTGCCCGCATGGCAGGACCAAATACTGTCTAGACCATCCCTGATAGACATTTATCTAACCTACTCTTAAATATCTCCAGAGACGGAGATTCCACAACCTCCCTAGGCAATTTGTTCCAGTGTTTAACCACCCTGACAGTTAGGAACTTTTTCCTAATGTCCAACCTAGACCTCCCTTGCTGCAGTTTAAACCCATTGTTTCTGGTTCTATCCTTAGAGGCTAAGGTGAACAAGTTCTCTCCCTCCTTCTTATGCCACCCTTTTAGATACCTGAAAACTGCTATCATGTCCCCTCTCAGTCTTCTCTTTTCCAAACTAAACAAACCCAATTCTTTCAGCCTTCCTTCATAGGTCATGTTCTCAAGACCTTTAATCATTCTTGTTGCTCTTCTTTGGACCCTTTCCAATTTCTCCACATCTTTTTTAAAATGCGGCGCCCAGAACTGGACACAATACTCCAGCTGAGGCCTAACCAGAGCAGAGTAGAGCAGAAGAATGACTATTACACATAACACTACAAAAAGAATCAATGCTTCAGTTGGGGCTACAATCTTAAATCTCCAATCTGAAAAATATACTTGATCAAAGTATTTTGCAACTGAATTTACTCCATGAAGCCTATATTCAACTGTATGCTTAACTTTTTAAAAAAAAATTATAAAAAATTAACATAACTGATGTACTACTTAGCAACATGCCTGAATACTATTCTTTTAATCAATACTTCTGTCCACTGAATTTGTTAACCTTTTCCACTTTAAACTCTTGACATCTTAACCATTTTCTCACTAACTCTCCCCTTTTTCATCACAGAGCAGCTACCTCCCCGGAGATAGGCTGAACTATTCCTTCCAAAGCCCCAGTCTCAAATAAGTTTTATACAGAATGTGTTCACAAGTGAAAAGTCTGGCTTCCTAATGCTCACTTTAGAAAGGGGAATTATTTCTCCCCACATCCTATAAAGAAAATCTGAACCCCACCTAGGGAGTCTCATGACAATGTTATTGTACTGAAACAGATATGCAAAATGTCTTCAATAAGAGATTTACTATTCTAGATATAAAAAAAGAAAGAGATCTTTTACAACTTGTGAGTACACAGAGAGTAAATGATGCCCACTAGCCAAGAGAAAAATTTGCCTGCCCCATCTCTCTGGGTGTGGAAGGCAGTGGAACCAGTGTGTTTATGTTGCATGAGAAGAGGATGTTTAAATAAGAAAAGTATGCATATAAACACCATAGAGATGAAGGCAACAATCATTCCAACATCGAGGTCTGTTTTGGTACAGAGAGTTCTGGTCCAAGTACTTTATTCAGCATTGTTTAAAGAGATCTACTGAAGTATTTTTAAAAGGTTTTAAAAAGCTATATTCCATAGACATAGTTTGGGGAGGGCAGAGGGCATGTTGCCCCTTCCCCTTCCCTCCCCCCCGCAAACTGCAAGCCTTGGGCAGGCGCAGAATTCCCCCTCGCCCCCCCATGCGTGGCCCCATTGACCTGACTGGAGCTCCCCCACCAAATATAAAAGTCAAACTACACCTATGTTATATTCTATTTTCCAAGGGAAGAAGTTAACTAAATTTGAGAGTGGAGTATGCAAGCATATTATATTAATTTCTCAGAACTCTAAACTTCTGATTTTCTAAAAACAAAACCCAAAATATTTATATTTTTCTATGTTATATTAAATGTATGTAGTTTACATAAAGAGATGAGATGTTAAGGTAAATTGTTAATTTGATCATGTTCAAAGAGACATTTAGTACTATAGTGAATACTTTATGTCAAACGAGAATGAAACTAAAATTCACTGCCACAGTAAAAACACATGCTAATTACATTTTTGAAAGTGCCATCTATTGATAATTAAGTTTTGTGCAATACTGCCATGTGTTTCATTTTGAACAGATTTTCACTCTTGGGGAAAAGTCCATTTGATTCTATAAAGGAAATCATAATTTAGACCATGATGCTGAAAAGAGCTACACATATGGTTACATTTACAAACTAGGGGTGAAATCCTTGCCTTATTGAAGTTAATGGCAAAACTCCCATTGTTTTCAATGGGGCAGGATTTCATTTCATGTGTAGTCCAATTGAATTCACTGGGACTTTTCATAATGTGTAAAGGTTGAGGCCCCTAAATCTATTAACAAGTTATTGTACTATTAGAAAGTCCTCTGACGGACATTGTCCAACAAACTCCTGCTGAGTTTCTTATAGATCTCAATACTGATTCAGGACACCTAAATGAAACCTCTTGGACTCTGATTCAGGAAAGCACTCAAGCATATAGCTAACTTGTTTAAATCCCCTTGACGTCAGTGCACATGTTTAAAGTTAAGCATAGGCTTAAGTGCTTTCCTGAATGAAGGTCTTAATGAATGGGTTTTACTTTACTACTCTTTCTCTGTAGTCACCCAAACATATAAAGGTTTGTAAGCTTTGATAATACTAACTCTGAAGTTTCATACTGAGGAAGTGATATTCATTTTGGGCAGCCTCAAGCTGGAAAGTTTTAAAAGAATATGTTCCAAAATGAAGATCCAAGATGTATTTATCCTAATTTAACAAACAAACAATATGGAAGGAGAAAAAAAGCCAACAATTACAGCGTATGTTTTGTCAGCTAAGAACAGACCCAGACCTAATAACTTGCATGAAAGGAGGAATGAGGGTGCAGCCGTGTTTACAGCTGGATCTGAAAAAACTAGGCTACGTTATTTCCAGGAGGTAAAAGCCACAACAACATAACTTGTCTAAACAAATAATTAATGGGAATTTTTAGCTCGGTCACTCTCTTAATGGTCCCTGAAGTTACTGTTGTCCAACTGCCTACTTCCCAGACAAGAGAAAAATTTGACTTAATGCAATACTGAGAAATTGTCCGTGATTCTCAATATATTTATAGTCTACAGATATTAATAGGGACAGTGTCCTAAAATATTTCAGATTATTAAAATAAGATTTTTTTTAAATCTAAATTTACTTTTCACTATTTGTTCTGATTACCTTTGCATTTCTTAATTTGGAAAATGAAAGTCAGTCAATTTCAGTTTCTCATACTCTAGTACTAATAATTTGTACAGCTCCAGAAGGGAATGTTTATTTACATACAAATTACAAGAAATATTTATATTGGCTTTTCAAATCAGTTTTGTGAAATCTTGCCTTTACAAAAATATAAGTTTGGGGCCAAATCTGACTTACAAGTATGATATCAGCCTTTCAAAGAGCGGCTAAACTGAATATTTCATTGGACTGTCAAATAACATTTCTTACCTATTTTCAAATTTTACCAGAAATTTCAGCAATAATTTAAGTTTCTACAGCACTTTGAACATAAATATCAAGTTATGATAGGTACATTTTCTATATAGAAATTCTGTAAAGTTGTTAAAACATGAAAAAAAAAAATCACACCCAAATACCATGACAGTATGTATTACAGCTATTCATAAAATTCTATCCCTTTCAAGCATCTGACCTAATGCTTCAAATGAAAGTTAAGAGTAAACAGTTTTCAAAGTAGGATAAGGGGTAAATAGAAGGAGGAAGGGATTCTTTAACAGGAGAAAACATTAAACAAATAAAATTAAAAAGGTAAGACATGCTATAATGCAAACTATATTAAAAAAAAGGTTTTACCCTTGTGCTGCCATAACACCAACTGTTTCACTACAGGTCTGACGCCAACACTGTTCACCATTAGTACCCAAGAATCGGGTTTTTTCCAAGCCCAAAACATTTGAAAGCTGTAGCCTGGCAACTCCCAGAAGTATATCTTTAGTCATTTTATCTTTGTGCCACAATTCAACCAGCAGTGGTAACCTGAAATACAGAAGAGTATTTTAGTATCAGTAGGCCAGACAAAAGATGACATTCACCTACATGGAAAAGCAAGAAATAACTTACAGAAATAACTTCCCAAACCAATCTAGCTGATTCTTATTACAGCATAAACATACCTTGATACCTTTCATTCCCACAGGAAAAAGACTGACTCACAACTCTGCATCTTCTCCTTCATTCCGTCACTTTGGCTAGATCACTACCCTGTTCCAGTCTGTATACAGAGAACAATCCTGCACTCACATATTGATGGGCTGGATGATCTTATAGGCCCTTTTCCATTTCTGAAAATACCAATCTACAAAACCTCTCTCCTCTACCCTTCTTTCCAAAATACCATTTTGGTTTAGGCTTTAGGGTAGGAGTATGTGTGAAAGATATTCTCTACCCTACTCACATGCCTACAAAAAGGGAGCAATGTAGTGGGGAAACATTCCACTACAATTTCATTTTTCTAATCCTTAGAGCAACTATGTTTCACAGGTTATGGCTGGTTTGATTGCCAGACTCCAAGTCAGCTAGAGTAGGTTACACACCTAGGCCTGGTCTACACTGGGTGGGGGAATCGATCCAAGTTACGCAACTTCAGCTACGTGAATAATGTAGCTGAAGTCGACGTACTTAGATCGACTTATCGTGGTGTCTTCACCACGCTGAGTCGACTCCGCCTACGACTCTCGCGGTGGAGGAGTACAGGAATCAACGGGAGAGCACTCGGGGAGTTGATTTATCGCGTCTAGACTAGACGCAATAAATTGACCCCTGCTGGATCGATTGCTGCCCGCCGATCCAGCGGGTAGTGTAGACATACCCCTAGAAAACTTACTATGATTCTGCGTAAGCAGAACTGTTTTTTTCAGGCTACATCAACTAGCCCTTATTTTGATAAGAATTTACCGAAATAGATGCTCCAATTGATATCACCACATTTCCTGTTTAAGTAAACGGTCACAAATATGAGTAAGGTTTGAACAATCTGACCTTTATGTGCTAGACTATACAGCCTCAAAGGGCAAGAAAAATGTCTTAAATATTCTTGGTTACTAACTGCTGGATTTCTCTTTTCCACAACTTAAATTATTCTAAGACACTAAATTACAAAGCTTGGGATTTACAAAATATTTTCTATATTAAAAACAGTTAAATAATGCTTCATGTAATAAGATAAAAATACAAGTGCTACCTGAAGAAGGTGTCTTGAAGCTGATGAGGCATAGTTGCAAAATCAAATGCACAATAGGACTGGGGTAGAAAAACTTCCATGTTTTTTCTCACTTCTACAGGAGGGTTTGTCATAATAGGTGCCGCACTACCAAAAAATGGATACGAGTACCTAATGAGAAAAAAGAAAACGCAAATTTAACTCAAGTCATATTCTTGTAGGCAAGAAAGTCAAGGAAAATCATCATCAGCTGATGACACTAGTAGCTTAGGTCCAAATTCTACTTTTGGAATATGCATGTGCAATGTCAGTTGTAGAAGCATATCCAACATCAGAATTTGGTCCTTGATGTTCAACAGCTCCCATTTACGTTAACAGTGCAGAATCAGAGCCAAAGTTCATCATCATCTGAACACAAATGCCCTTGATAGCTATTGCTAATCTTCAGGACTATGAAAGTTATATTTAACATTTTAGCCTTCTATAGCACACATCTAGTTTCTGTAAGGGTGTGGGGGAAAGGAATCTTCATATCAGATTTAGATTGCAGAGATCAACAAGTATTTAAATTTGATATTACCTACAAACAATTACATTTTAATCCTGAAAACAATAAGCACTTAAACAAAAAACCCCACAAACCAACAAGAAATTTAGATTTCTTCTCCATTCCAGATCTGTATTTGAAAAAGCTGCTTAAGCTCCTGCTGCTGCTAAAAGTCCAACTTTCTCTGGTTGTGTATGTAAATATTGCTGTTTAAAAAGTTAGTTTAGACCTTCACTGAAAATGTAACTGAAGATGCATATCAACTTGTTAGTTAGAATATTTGTCTGCTTTTTAGGTCTTTGAAGAAAAATCATCTCTGGCATCAGCACAATTATTTTGGAATATACTAAATAGGAAAAAAAATATTCTGTGTACTAAAACAAAATGCTCACACGTGATGAATGACGACAATTTGACTCTGAGCTGTTGTACTGGAGTGCATTTTCTCTACTTCTTCTTCCATTTAGCAACGAGGTGGGAAGGTGTGTTCCCTTACAATCCAGAAGATCCCACTCAAGCTTAAAAATGAATTGTGCCTAAGAAACAATCTTCCTGTCTTCTCTTAGGGCTGAATGATAGTCTGTGTCACACGGTCTGAAATTTTCAAGTGATAGGCACAATAGGAAAATCCAATATAAATAAATACAGACGCTCCCCAACTTACGCAAGCGTTCCGTTCTGGAATGCCTTGTGTAACTCGAATTCTGCGTAAATCGGAAACGTATACCCGACCATTACGCCAAAAAAAAACCCCAAAAACAAAACAAAACAACCCACACACTCCTATTTCTAGCTTACGGAACTTTTTCCGTAAGTGCGGATTTGCATAACCCAGGGAGCGTCTGTACTATGTTTTATACGCTACTAGAACGCTCAACTTTCATTTGTGATGAGCAAACCTAACATTTCAAAGTGTTTTGCCCACTACTGAAAGGCAGCTATTTGAGAAGGCATCAGGTTGCCTGTGCTACCAATATTCCAAACCGTGTGTAGTTTTCCCACTTTTTTTTATTTATTATTATTAAATGGGGGCAGGAAGGGGACAAAAAAACAAAACAAAACCCAATACCCTTTTTTACAGTAAGGTCATCAGCTGAAATATATCATACCTTAAAATGCAATTGACTGGAAACCCAACCTCGAGATTGTGAATACTCCGTAAATCTATTGAAAAGCAAAAATGATGTGATGCTGCTGGAACTGCAATTTTTTGCCCCGACGTAGACTCAGAAGCACTGGACGCAGCTCCAGGGTGGGACTGGGAAACAGGTGCTAGAGCATTCAAGGCTGAAAATATAAATACAAGGTGTTTTGCATATAGTTTTATCCTCCATTTTGTCCAAAATAATAATATTTATATCTGACACGACATGCCTGGCACTTTAAATGGAAATAGACATGTTGCCACTCTGAAACACAGTACAATCTGTGTTACATTAGACGTGAGAAATGGCATTTCAATTTTTAAGTTACCACTTTTCAAGTAGAGGAAACGATTTGGAAAAGATAAAATCCCATATGATCATAGCTTTACAGTATGTCTGAGAAGGAATATCGAAGGGGAGGCTACTTTACCATCCACTTTAAAATGGGCACTCATTACTTATATAGCACTGGTAAGTATATTCAATTTGACAAAATAGGTAAACAGAGGGTCTTTCGGCACTAATTTTAGAACCTGACGCTGAGATTTTAGGGAGCATCAAAACGTGTAAAAAACACCCATTAAGAATTTAGTTAGCATGTGCAATAAAATAACACGTTAATCACATGCAAATTACCAAGGAAAATGGTTGGACACAGATTCTAAAAGCTTTCCTTGAAGGGGTGAAGTATCAGATAAATAGTCTGGATAGATCCTTTGCTTGGAAAGAAGCAAACTCCCAGGCTTGGGAGTGTGGAATGAAAGTGCTTAGATTAATAATGCCTCTCTTATTTAGAACTTTTTATCCTCAGATCTCAAAGCACTTCAAAGAAGTTTTATCCTCCATTTTATATTGAGGCACAGAAGGATTGTGTGTCTTGCCCAAGATCAATCGGCTGGCCAGCTAGGCCTCCTAAGTTCCAGTCCAGTGCCCTACCATCTACACCCTACCTTCCCAAATGCTCCTCCAGGGAGCTGACAGCAGGTCAAGTTGTGGGTTTGATGAATGAGGCTACCAAGTCGTAGCTTCTTCAAATCTCAAGAGATAGGTTGAGGAATGAATAAACCTATTTTGTGATCTAAGATAGGGACAGGATTATCTTTTATAATTGAAACTAATTTTAATTAGTTACTACAGCATATCCTTAAACACTGGTTCTTCTGATTTTGGTCTGTCAAACCTGGTGCAATTTTCTGTCACATTTTTGAAGATGGTCTCATATTAATAAAAAGAGGTAAAATAAATAAAAACTCATCTATCTTCTGCTGGCTGGTGTTTTGTAGCATTAACAGTAGCAATATAAGAAAGGTACAGGAGAAAGCTAAATACAATGGCTTTCAAAGTATGCTATTCAATATATATAGAGGGATCCACGAAAAACAGTTTGAGGGCAGTTAAAAATGTAGTATTTTACCCTTCATTGAAAAGATTCATTAATTGCATTATGTAGCCAAAATGACGGGACAGGAATCAGAGTTCATCACAAGCATTACAAATCTATAGCAACTTACAATTTTAAAAAATGAATCTAACCAATACGGTTGACAAATTTTCAGGGGTATATGGAAACAAATACTTCTATTTTCTGTTTTTAAACAGAGTTGCATTGATTAGAGTTTCTATGACTGAACATTAGTGAGCATTACATGAATTTTGCAGCTCTGACTGTAAAGGCGACTTTGCTCTGCTCTGAGATTTGAAAACTGCTAGTTCTTCAGACTCTTGGTTGTTAACTTCTTTGCAAGATTCAACCACCAGCTCTGAAAGATAATTGTGAAATGACTTAGAAATAACTACTTCCACACTTGCAAAAATGTCTTTTTTTTTAAATAAACACCAACAGCAAATACAACTCTGCATTTCCCTCATAATCTATCGATTAACTCCTGTGCTCATGATTTTTATCCCTGTCATGTTTCAGATTAAGAGCCCAATCTAGCTAACTTTTCGTAGAGAAACTCTATTAATGATTAAAGGGCTATTGCCTGAATAAAGGGAGCAGGATTGAGACCCAGAGTTTACCCCGTGTAGTATGGTATAGGATCATTCCCAGAAAGCCAAGTAACAAGAAGTCCATTTAGCAAATAAACTGAGTTCTCGTTGATTCCACTGTTTTGGGAAGTTTAGCCAATCATATTGCTTGACTAATATGCCTCTTTGAGAACTCTTGAATAATGTTCAACAGACAGTGTCACTGTTTCTTCTGGGCCTTGTTCTTTGATTTTTATTTTATTAAATACAAATATCCCCCTTCGACCACCCCACCCAAAAAACCCACCCACACCTTTGTTGGGTCTCTTTTGTCTATGTTTTTATGCTATCACTGAATGTTTGGGCAATATCAAAAATGCTTTATGGTTGTGATACTTGGTATTGTCCAGGTAATCTACAGATAAATTAATGTGCATTTATAGTCATAAATGTGTTCTCAGACACCGAGTGGCCTACAGTTTGTAAAGTATTTACTCACTGAGCTGGTCAAAAAAAGGTCATGAACATTTTGTTTCCATTTTTGTCCAAGTTTCAAATTCCAAAAAATTCCAGCCAGCTTTAGTATATGTATAAAAGCAAACTGTTCATATTGTTTTTTACAATAAGGTCTTATTATTTTGCACCAGGCACTGGGGAAAAGTGACGTGAGTTAATGAATGAGAAAACAAAAATCAAGAACAGTACCTATTAAAAATGTACTGTTTTTTTTTTTTTTCATTTATTTTGTCAGAAGTAGTTTAGGTTATTTTATTTAGTAAAATAACTCATTGCATTCTGGTTGATTCCCTGATAAAAACTATGTAAAACCAGGAGTTAAGGAAGATTACACATCAGTAACTTAAGAGTAAAACAAATTGCAGAGCTGTTGAATTACCTCAAAAACAAGCATTGCAAACCCAGGTAATTCAGAGTTAAGATTAACTGAAAAGAAATCTAGATATATTCAAGTATATAAATGCATAATTAAAACACCCAATCCACCTTCACTCTACCCTGCAGTGACTGGATGCAAGAACTAGAGTTATGATTAGTGTACAATACTGATTGTAGTTACTGATTACAAGAAAACTGATTTTTAAAATACAATAGGTTTTTTTCCTTCTTCCCACTCCCTCCACACACAGTAGAAAATGGGAAAATTCAACTCAACCTTAGCCAAGGAACCAAGACTGGGGCTTCCATAATGGTCAATATTTAGCAAAATTAATTAAATCTAATCCCTCTTCTATTAAATCTCTGATGAGAAATGGGAAAGATTTGGGTTTTGAGAAAAACATTTATGGATTAGCAAATAGAAAATTAGTGAAGTTCTATTGTACATTTAAATATTTAATGTTAATCTGTAAATAGTTTTCCTTTTCTCTTAAGAATTAATCACTCCTAGGGTTCATGAAGTTGCACTACAATAATTAAAATTGGCAGCTATTCTTACAAAAAATAGATTCGCATAGACCACTGTTGAGGAGCTGTTTCCCAGTTCCTTAAAGAAGTTTAACTTCAGTGTTAAATATCCTATGCGCCTCCTCTCCTTCCCCATTTAATGTATTTTTTCACATCAGACCTTTTCACCTACAAATTAAAGAAAGTATCTAAGATCTTTATCAAAAATCTCTAACCCACCAATTCCCAAATTCAGAGAGAGGTCTTTAGATATTTGTGGCACTGCTGGTCAAACTGCTGTCCATAGACCAGTGGTGGTCTACAGTGCAATGGTTACATGGGACTGGCTCTTCTACTTATTTTCAGTTGCCAACACACATTAAAAAGGCAGCTAGAATACATTAACTTCTCTAATATTTTTTCCACATAAGCGATTCTTATTTGCCACAAGGATATGATCACAAATGGGAGAGGATGAGTCCAGGAGGTAATCTCTGTGGGTTGTGCTATGAAAACATTTAAGAATAGTTGATTTATAATTATGGATATTGATAGGCATAAATCACTTACCTTTTTTGTTTAGTTTTGTGCCCTTGTCATATTGAAGACTTTCTACTTCGCTCTCTGTTGCTTCATCTTTTGTGGGAGGAGAATGACCATTCTGAAGCGGGGCAGAAGGAGCACTCTGAGATCTTTGCTGTGGGCTCTTTGTTTTATTCCGTGTGGGAGACAAAACTCTTTTCTGCGAGTGTTCTGGCTCAGTCTGAAGGTCTAAGTGGATCAATGACTGAACAAAATAATACAATTTTCTTATTAATCATAGTTTGCACTGAAAAACTCTTTACTATATTTACAGAATTTGAGATTACTCTTATGGCATGGATAAACAGAGATGGAGCTGTAAAAATAGAGTAACAAATATACTGTAGCTTGTTCTTTCAGGCTTTTCTTTTCATGATTTAAAGTGTAAAATCTGATTCAACAAAATCAAACTTATTTTTTATCTTTTAGAACAGCAGCTGAACCACAATCTAAATGAGTGGATTGTACCTGGGTATTTATGCCTTCCTTTTGTAGGGTTACCGATACCCCAACAGTAGGACCCATATCTAAGGCCAATGGTGGCAATTTTTGCTTGGCTCTATTTGGTGGAACAAGGTTGAATGCCCCTTCAACTGCCACTGGGTTCTGATCAATCTCCACATTTCCTTTCTTCAGCAATCCAGTTAGTGGTATTTCAGTGCTTCCAAGAGACTGGTCCCCACAGCAAAGATGGATCTATTGTAAAAAGAAGTGCTCAGAAAATAACGTTGATATGTATTTACATCTCCCACTGCCAATGTCTGAAACTGAACTCTTTCTAAAAAGAAATGAAAGAAACATTAAGAGTGAGGTCCAGCCCCTCTCCAGTCTCTTTACGCTGAATAAAGGGGCTGGAGTGGTGTAAATAGACCCTAAAATCTCTGTATCAATCTGGGTAAGGATTCTCTCAGAGCAGGCACTGTAGTACATAGCCAAGATACACTATTATCTATACCACAGTGAGGTAGGCTGTCTATACTAGCAAGTGAAAGACAAAACTTTTGTCGTTCAGAGGTGTTTAAAAACACCCCCACCCCCAAAAGACAAAAGGTTTGCCCATGACAAGTGCCAGTATGAACAGCACTTTGTCAGCAGGAGTGCGCTCCTGCTGACAACACTAACCGTGCTCGTTGGAGGTGGAAGTTTTTTGTCGGCAGGAGAGCCAAACAAACAGCAGCTGCAGTGTGCGCCCTTTACAGGCACGGCTGTAGCAGCACAGCTGTGTTGCTAAAAGCTGCATAGTGTAGACATAGACATATGCAAAGGGAAAAAGGTAAGTTACGCATCTGTATGCATCCACATACTTCAAGTATCATCCTAACAATAAAGACTTTATGAACTACTAACGGAAGTCTAGAGCTCTTTAATTCCTGGCTTAGGGTCATTATTCTGTGTTCAAATACATGCACCCAACTCTTATTGATTTCAAGAAGAATTTGCTGCTTTGCACACCTGGAGTAAAGTTTGGTCCTAAGGAGTGCATATAAACATATCTATTCTCGTAACATGGGTTCCTTTTTAATGTATATACGTTCCCCACCCCCAAAAAAAAAGTTTATCTGGAGAAAAGAACAGCTATTCTTTCTTGTCTTTGTTAAACCCTATCAATAAATCTGATCCTCCTTAAGAATAAATATGCCTTTGTAGCAAATGATGAAGGCTTTGAATGGTGCAAAGCACTCTGACATCAATTCAGCAAAGCACGTAAGTATGTGCTTAACTTTAAACAGATGAATAATTCCATTCATATCAATGGAGTCACACAAATATAGACCAGATGAGGATCCAGCCCACTATGCTTATTTCAAAAAAGTGTTACAATAAGAATTTGTTCTTTTAAAGTGATAAAGAAAAAAAATATATGCCAGTCAGACATACAAGTATTTTGTATCAAGGCAGGTCGTCATCAGGGTTAAATTCTAATATGCCAGCTCAGCACAGTCCTATCTACAGAAATAAAAATTTAAAGAATCTTTGTAAACAAATGCTATTCAATTGTGAAATGCAATAATCCGAAATAAAATAATTTTAGGTACATAGTAATATTATTTAAATCAATTACAATGGTTTAAAATATACATTTTTAAAACAAAACTGTATAGTTCAGTAGAGAAAAGGTACAGCAGGAAAAAAACCTATAAAATCAGCTCTATGCTTCACATTTAAAGAACAGACTAATAAAAAAGGACAAAATATGTTATGTTTGCCATATGACTTGCTCATCAACTGTCTCACTTAGGTCCCACTCCTACTCCCATTTGGGAATTTTTCTTTTGACTTTAATGGGAGCAGAATCAAGCTCTAAGAGGGGGTTTATAAATATTACCCAGTAAGCTCAAAGATAACAAGACAAAAGATTAGCCATCTACATAATATTATTGATTTTGAAGTCTACTTCATTAAAGTTCTAGACTGGCAAGTTTAGATCCAAATAGAATTTTACTTAATGTAGGTTACCATAGGTGAGAAGAAACTATTTACCTGTATTTTTGGCTGTGCAGAAAAATATACTTGAAGGACTTCAACGGTACTGCGTATTCGAACTGATGCTCTCTCTGGCTCAAAGTTCGGATTGATTAGATCAGTGAAGGGTTCATTTGTTACATCATTTCCCAGTAACGAATAGTAAAAGAAAAACTGAGGCTGTCGTTCTGGAAGTTTCATTGTACTAGGAATTAACTAAGTGTGGGGAAGAAAAAGCAATTTATTTTTACAAACCAATAATTACAGCTGCCTTCAAGCATCTGCTTAGAGTTATAAATACTGTAGCAAAAAAAACCTGTCTCAAACTCCAGAAGACCAGACTAACCTAAATCCCAGATTGCAAGAATGTTTTAAAATATCTGTATACATGGAGAGTCAGTCTTTCTATTAATGGCCAGACTCTGCCACTTTTCCTCAGGCTGAGTGATACTTTACTTCAGAGACAATCCAAACGACTGCAATGGGACTACTTGTGGGGTAGCTTTAATTTGTATTAGGGCTGTTGATTTATCACAGTTAACTCATGCGATTAGCTCAAAAAAATTAATCACGATTAAACAGATGTGTAATCCCACTGTTAAACAATAGAATACCAATTGAAATGTATTAAATATTTTTGGATATTTTTCTACATTTTCAAATACATTGATTTCAATACAGAATACAAAGTGTACAGTGCTCACTTTATATTATTATTTACAATGCAAATATTTGCATTGTAAAGACAATTAACAAAAGAAACAGTATTTTTCAATTCACCTCATACAAGTACTATAATGCAGTCTCTATCGTGAAAGTGTAACTTACAAATGTAAATTTTTTTTTGTTACGCAACTGCACTCAAAAATAAAACAATGCAAAACAAGTACACTCAGTCCTACTTCTCATTCAGCCAATCACTAAGACAAACAAGTTTGTTTACATTTACAGGAGATAATGCTGCCTTCTTCTTATTTACAGTGTCACCAGAAAGTGAGAACAGGAGTTCGCATGGGACTTTTGTAGCCGACATTGCAAGGCATTTACGTGCCAGATGCACTAAAGCAGAGGTTCCCAAAGTGGGCGATACCGCCCCCTGGGGGGCGCTGGAACGATCCAGGGGGGCAGTAGTAGCCTCGGGTGCAATTGGGGGGCATTGAATAAAAATAAGGGGGCGGCGGAAGCATAAAGAAAGAAGAGACTATAAGAAAAATTTTAAAAACCGTTCGTACATGTTTCATCTGTTGTGTAACAGAGTTAAAGTTGTAGTGAAGAATTTATTTGGAAAATAAAGTAACAAATTATAACCGATCAGGTGTCAAGTCCACCAACAGTTCTTAACAAGCAAGTGTTGGCAGACGAGCGTGTCGCGCATTGTCGGGAAGTCCAGCATACATCGGCAGGAATATGTGCCTGTAATGACTTGTTTACAATACAATACTATAAATAGGCGACATGTATGAAATCTAATTTAGATTGTTTCTGAATTGTGTAAAAAGCAGTTAACAATAGTGCAATAAGTATTTAAAAAATTTTATTCATATTCGATACCTTCGATCTTTACGGATTACGGATCACATACAAAGCAAATTGTATTTTTGTTGTTTCAGTAGAACAGCAATTTACACGTGAGTATTTTTATACATTTTATTACATATCTATCGTATGTTTCTGTGTCTCTACTGCTTACTAATAATAAAATCATAGCAGGCTTGTGTCGGTACAGTACTATTTGAAGTGTACAGTCAATATATTTGTCATATTTTTTATTACATTAACGAAAACAGAGGAATGAAATCGTAAAAAAACTGTTAACTATTAACATTTATTTATATCTATCGAATCATCTGTGTTAACTGGTAAATAAGGCGTGTGTTAATAAGGAACAATTATTTAAATAAGGGCAAACTAAATTAAAACTATTAACTGATTTTTAATTGCACATTGATTATTTTTTAAATTAATTATTTCTTGATAAATTTCGTTTGATATTTGACAATTTAATATCAAATACATATATCTAATGCTGAGCAAAGAACAAAACCCAGTTATTAGTTTCATTAGTATTTTAGTTTGGTTGTCTTTTGCCGTCTTACGCAAAAACCACTGTATACCTGATGTCGTGGGCAATATTCTAACAACACAACTATTGCAAAAAATTTTGGTTCCGGGAAGAGAAATTGCACTTTTTCAATTATATAAATTGTTATATATCTTGGTAATTTTATACCCCTATTGTGATAAACACAAATTTTATTTCTTTTACAGATATCATGGCTGAACTCAAGAAAAAATGTAGACAATATAGTATTGAATATTTGAACTATGGCTTTATTCAGTCGCCTACAAACAATACATTACCGATGTGCCTGATTTGCCAAAAAGTTTTATCAAATGAAGCTATGAAGCCTTCAAGACTACAAGAACATTTGACAAAAGTTCATGCTGATAAGAAAGATAAGGATTTATCTTATTTTCAAGCACTTAAAGAAAAATTGGAGACAGCTGACATTGGATGCTATTGAAAAGAGTTTTGCCAAAGAAGATGACGATGGGTTGCATGCTTCTTACAACATTTCGTTACTGATTGCTAAAAAGATGTAGAAGATAAGTCTTGCATTGGAATACAGGAAATGGGAAAACAATAACCAAACCATTACTTTTTCACATACTATAAACAAGGGGTAGGCAACCTATGGCATGCGTGCCGAAGGAGGCACGCGAGCTGATTTCACTGCTCTACAGCCAAAATGCTTCTGAAATAAATATAGTCAAACTTTACTAATTCTGGGTCACTGAGAACGAAAATGATGCTTAAAATTGTTGATTGGCTCTAGTTTTCAAGATATGCTATTGGGTCAGTATATACGACCCTTGACTTGGGAATGGCGGAGGATAAGTGAGTTATAAAGGGAAGGGATCTCAATTTAAACCAGAAATGATTAAAATACATCTTTGACTGGATCTATGAATAAATCTATGATTGGGTTTGGACAGTACTTGCTTTTTAGGCAAAACAATGAATGATGCAATCTGAAGCTGGTATTGCGTCATACATGATATGAATTGCATTATGTTATTCCTAGAAGTCATTGATGTAAGCTTTGTTATGATTGCATCATCCCTCTGCTGAACAAATTGCCCTATATTAGCTCTAGAAATCATACAGTGTCGTGCTCTCTTATTTGTCAGTGTTTGATTTTGCAAAGGGACACATTTCTGTTTAGCCAAAGTGAGCAGAGATGCTTCGTACTTGTGTGAACAATGCAGATAACTTCTGCTATGTTTGTGGTGAAGTGACTTTTGCATCACAAAAGCGCAGTATAACCATTATGGTTAAGAAAGCCTATCACCTCTATTTTGGCTGCAAAATTGGAGATCAGGACAAGAGATGGGCCCCACACATATGCTGCAACACTTGTGCAACAAATCTTCGCCAGTGGTTGAACAGGAAAAGGAAATCTATGCCTTTTGCAGTGCCAATGATTTGGAGAGAGCCAACAGATCATACCAGCAATTGTTACTTCTGCATGGTGCCTCCAGTTGGGAAAGGTGTGTCAAAGAAGAAAAAGTGGACTGTGCATTAGCCAAACATTCCATCAGCTATGCGCCCAGTATCCCACGGAGAAGGACTGCCGGTTCCTGATGCACCAGAATCACTCTCACTTGAGTCTGATGAGGAAGAGGAAGAGGATGAAACTTCTGGTCCTGAACCATCAACGTCACAGGACCCACATTTTCTCCCATCCTCCTCCTCTGAACCACACCTCATAACACAAGGTGAACTGAATGACCTTGTCAGGGATTTGGAACTACCCAAGAGTAAGGCAGAGCTGTTGGGCTCCAGACTACAGCAGTGGAATCTCCTGGCAGGTGATGTTCGGGTTTCCATGTTCCGTGACCGTCAAAAGGATCTTGTCCCATTCTTCTTCAAGGAAGGAGATCTTGTAGCCTGCAACAACATCCATGGTGTGATGGCAGCCCTCAACATCGTTCACGATCCAGATGAGTGGAGATTGTTCATTGATTCATCGAAGACGAGTCTTAAAGCTGTTTTACTGCATAATGGCAATGTTTTGCCATCAATTCCAGTTGGTCATGCAGTCCACATGAAGGAAACCTATGACAACATGAAACAACTTTTGAGGTGCATAAACTATGACCAACATCAGTGGCAGCTTTGTGGCGATTTGAAGGTTATTGCTCTCTTGCTTGGTCTGCAGACTGGATACACAAAGTACTGCTGTTTTCTCTGCGAATGGGATAGTCGTGCAAGAGATTCCCACTACATCAAGAAAGATTGGCCATTCCGACAGTCATTGGAGCCTGGGAGGAAAAGTGTTCAGCATCCACCACTTGTTGAATCAAGGAAGATTTTGTTACCACCCTTACACATCAAGCTGGGTCTGATGAAGAACTTTGTCAAGGCCATTGACAAAACACAAGCAGCTTTCAAGTACCTTCGTGGAAAATGTCCAAGGTTAAGTGAAGCTAAGATAAAGGAAGGTGTCTTTGTTGGTCCTCAGATTCGTGAACTTCTTCGAGATGATGCATTTGACCATGCACTGCGTGGCAAGGAAAAGACGGCATGGAAAGCCTTCCAGTTAGTGGCAATAAATTTTCTCGGAAACAACAAGGCAGACAACTACAGGTTGTTGGTGGAAAACCTCCTCAAGGCATACAAAAGCCTTGGTTGCAACATGTCACTAAAGAGACATTTTTTGCACTCTCATCTAGATTTTTTTCCACTGAACTGCAGAGCAGTGAGCGACGAGCACGGCGAGCGATTTCACCAGGACATTGCAACAATGGAGAAATGCTATCAGAGCAAATGGAGCCCATCAATGCTTGCAGACTATTGCTGGACAGTGACAAGAGATGCTCCATTTAATGAATACAAGAGACAAGCCAAGAAGCGCCGAGTAGACACTGAATAGGACTAAACTATGTACATAATAGTTTTTTGCCTTTTGTTTCATAATAAATGTTATTTATATAACCCTTTTGCTGATTTTTAAAGTGTTACATAAACAGGACAGGTGAAATATCATCATGTAAAGCAACCATAAACACATGAAAAGACCTAGGTTTACAATTTATGATTAAAACTCGACTATCTACACAATATACATAAACATAAAATGTAAAAACTTAAATATCTTAGAAACAGTAGCCAATCAGTTGTTTTAATTGTCATATTTGATTTCAGCACATCAAAATACATAATAAATAGCACATTTTATCTCTGAAGCAGACGACTTCTCAAAAATTGTAGACCAGTGTTTTCAGTGGCACTCACACTGCCTGGGTCCTGGCCACTGGTCTGGGGAGGGGGGCGGGGGGGGGAATCTGCATTTTAATTTAATTTTAAATGAAGCTTCTTAAACATTCTAAAAACCTTATTTACTTTACATACAACTATAGCTTAGTTATATATTATAGACTTATAGAAAGAGACCTTCTAATAACATTAAAATGTATTACCGGCACGCAAAACCTTAAATTAGAGTGAATAAATGAAGACTCGGCACACCACTTCTGAAAGGTTGCCGAACCCTGCTATAAACGTTTTATTGGCATAATGGGCTTAAAGGCGAATAATAATCATTACCTGTTCCAACTGTGTGGCAAATGCTATAGTCACAGACAAAACAAAGTATTCTCTGCAATATTCTGCTGGTCCAATTTGATGATAGCCTTCTTCCTCATTCAGGACTGCTACAATATTTTTAGGATCTAACCCACAAAGCAGAGCAGGCACTTTAAGAGAAGAGAATTGAATGTATATGGTTATGTCCTTCTAGATCTCCAGATCTGTGTATTTTATCTGTTATTATTTTTTTATTTAAGAATCAAAACAAACAAAAAAACCCCACACAACTGAAACCCTCCCGCCCCAAAATTACATCATGGAGCATCAGACCGATATCCACCTGGGCCACTAGCAGAGTTGGAACCTTTAGATCCATCACACAGACAAGGATTGCTTGAGCTAACAACATAACTAATAGCAGTATCAGACTGGCATCTTCTATGTGGACCAGAACATTTTACCAGTGGGTTTCACAGGCATCTGCTTATAGCAGAGGAATTGAGAGACTCGAGTGACTTGGGAATCCCAGGCTCTGGAGGGAAGTGTGCTTTAGCAGACACTGACTCACATGCCCATTCCCACCCTAGGCACGACTCCTTTTGCCCTGTCTCCTCCAAATTATCCCTGTCTCTGCCCCATCTCCTCCCTGTTCCTGGCTCCTCCTGACCACTCCCATTCCCTCACCTAGTTAGTCTGGCTCCACTCCAGGTTCCTCATTGGAATTCTAGTCTTCTTCTCCAAGCAAACCTTAGTCTCACCCCACCTACATATATAGCCTCCAGTTGTCCCTCCCCCTCCCCCCACTATATTCGCCATCTTCATTGACATCCATTGCCCACTTCCCTCCTTCCTCTTTGTAGGAGTCTCCTTGCCCAGCCACTCCAGGTTCTCCTTCTGCACCACAGTTCCTCTTTAGATCTGTAGCCTTTCATCCCACTGTAGTCTTGAGAGGAGTGAGAAGGACAGGGCCCTTCTCTTACACAATCTTTCCCAGTGCCTCCACCCAGAACACAAGTGGAGGTCATGCCTGGACAAGGAGGTGTGGGGAAGAGGAATAAAATGGGTTTCCCCATCTCTCCTTGCTGCCCAGCTGGCTTTGAGGGAAAAGAGAAATGATTCTTTCATTGTGCATTGTTATATTTGAAGATCTCAAGGACAAGCAGCAGCCATTCTGCTGAGGTTACTACCCCACCCTCCCAGTTTGTCTGGTGTTTCTCAGATTTGGAATCTGATCAGATCACTGTTTTGGGGGGTCAGGAAGAAAATTTTCCTTTGGGGCAATAAGAGCAGGATGTCTAATAGTTTTTCCACCTTCCTCACATCATCATGGAGGCCTGATTTTAAGTTAATAAGGAGTGAAGAATTAAAAGATGAAGTTTTCATCTTAAGTAAAGCTCATAATTTGTCACAATTTGTGGGTGAGAACTCAATATCCCAGAGACAAATTTGAGTAGACTCGAGACCTAGGAGATACCTGGTGGTGCCTATTAGCCTGCTGGAAACAGGGAAGACCTTGAGTCTTCACAAACTTCGTAAACCTTTCACATATGCCCTCATTCCTCCTTCCAGGGAAGGGTGAAAATTTAAAGGCGTGAGTTAGGCTGAAGGGAGCCAACCCTGAATATAGGTTATTTAACATGATGCCATTTAACACAGCATTGAACTGTCTTGTTGTGACAGTTCTCAGGGCACCCAGGATTGACAGTCACCTTGTTACCCCTGCTTCCAGAAGAGGGAGACTTTCATGTGGTAGCTGGGGGTCAGCTCCCTAACACCACCATCCTTTCAGCCACTCAAGCACTCTGGTCTGGACTATGCCAGCCCTAGCTTCACCTTGCAGGTTAAACAATAGGTGTACCCCAATTCCTGAGTCCCTCTGAATCATTCCCTTGTGATATCCAGCCCTTGGGTACTTACAGAAATCCCAGATCCTCTGCACCCAAAGATGCACCCCAGTTTTATCTTAAACACTGCTCCTGTAAATCACAAGGAGCTTGTGAGCACTTAAATTGTGGAAGTGGAGAAAGGGATAAAGGGAATTTGAACATAGAGATCTTAGTCTCTAGGAATAGAGCAAGAGTCAAGCTAACAAAGTCAGGCTAACACTGACTCTAATAACACAAGACTTGAAGGCCTAGGTGAGTAGAAAGCGAATGAGAACAGACTGTAAGAGATACTGTTTTGACCTTGTGTTAGATAAGAATGGAATGTAGACTCTGGCAGAAATTAATGAGAAAAAAAGTGAGATATCAGAAAGAAAATGTATAACAAAATACATTTGTTGCTCATTATTGTATGTAATGAAAGGTATAAAAGCTTGCCTAACTGTTTACCTAACGAAGACCTGCCTCGGGAGGGGAACCCCTGCCTGTGAGTACTCTCCCATGCATTTGCAATTGCTCAAAAATAAAGCTGCCTCTGGCTTGTTGCTTCAAACTCAGAGTGAGGACTCGTTTTTCCTCCCACATAATAAAACAAGAGTAGTTTTCAAAAACAATAAAGATTGAACTAGAAATAAAAGAAAAAAAAAAGTGGTGAAAAAAAATGGTTACAATTAAAAAAAAAAAAGAAAGCATGAACCTGGGTCTACACTTATCAACAGTTACCCTTCTAATCTAAGAAAGTCGATTTTCCTCCCCTCCCGCCAAAATTCAGTCTGTTGCAGAACTGGCTGGTTTCTCTAGAACCAGGATCCAAACATTCATAAGGGGTTTCCTCAGTGAATGGATGCAGAGTGTCCTTCCCCATACAATATTATACTGAAAAGAGTTTTTGGTTTCTATTCACAGATAGGGCGAAACCCTGCTTAGCTGTAAAGTTTCTTTTTTTACCTCTAAGTGGTTTTGATTGTTTCTTGTTGCCTCTGCTGGTTTCCCATTCAAAAGTCTTAGGCTATGTCTACACTGGCAATTGAAAGACAAAATTTTTGTCTTTCAGAGGTGTTAAAAAAACAAAAACAAAAAAAATCCTGAAAGGCAAACATTTTGCCGCAACAAGTGCCAGTGTGAACAGCGTGTTGTTGGCAGGAGTGTTCTCCTGCCAACAACGTGAACACCGCTCATTGGGGGCAGAAGTTTTTTGTCAGCAGGAGAGCCGACAAACAGGGGCTACGCTGCGCTACTTTTAGTGGCACGGCTGTGGTGACACAGCCATATCACTAAAAGCGCTGTATTGTAGATATAGCCTTCGTATTATGCAGGGCTAAACAATCTAGCCCTTCTACTGCATCACTGGCCAATCAAGGCAGAGTGACAACTCCCCCTTGCCCATATGGGCCATCACCAAGACACTGTTTCCTTGTGACAAATTTCTACTCCAAATCCATCAAGCATACTTTCAGTATATTATTCCTTAAACATTACCCATAAATATATTTCACAATGGTTATGACACTTTACATGTTACTCTCGATAGATAGTGAGTTTATCAGATTTGGTGCAAGAAATATTTACGAAGAAAAAGGATCCTTTGCCAAGGGGTCTGTGTGTAACACTGGTTTGGGAGCAGGAGAGCACCAGCTCTCTCCCATCTTAAACTAAACATTAATAAAGTTTGCACCTTCTGCTTTAAAATCCATCCCTGTATCCGCATTTTATTTTCCTGCATGCCCTGATCAACTCTTACCCATGTTTTCTACTGCCTCTTTTCTGGACTACTTGATTTCAATACTTTATGATCTTAAGTACAAGCTATCAAAACTACATTCTGTCAAGGAAATAAGCAGCTTGTTTGTTTTTAAATGACACAAACCTCACACCCCTCCTATTAAAATAAGCAAACAAGCACACACACTTTATTGGATCCTGATATGATTGGAAAGCCATTATAAAATAACCATTGCACTCAGTGCTTACAGTGTATTACAGTATATATAAATGTAATAGGTTGTAAATATTTTATATAAAAATGCTATTAAAGTAAAATGCACTTGTGTCCCAAAACAATCATCTGCAATAAACTATATGTTCTTCAGGCACATGGAACAAAACTTTTCTGAATAAAATGTAATTAAATTTGGATTATGCTACTAACCTTTCCCTTCTCTCGGAGGTGCTTCTTTTGCTTTAAAGCCATCCACTGGTGCTTTTGTATCAGTTTCCAACACTATACTTATCTGTATCTCAGATTTAAATTTAGTATATTTGTTGCTGAGCAAAGGATACCATTTTGGTGCCTGCAGATTTAAAAAAAAAAAAAAAAAAAAAAAAAAAAGTGGATAAAGTATGTTCCAAAAATAAGAAAGAAGAGAATGGCAAAGGCATATAATGTGGTTACAGGATGAAATTCATCTTTTGGCAGTTAGGCTGTAGCAGAGTTAAGATGTGCTTCAGTGTTTATTTTCAAAATATCAGACTGATTCTCTGTTACGTTCTACCGTAATAGCTTTGGTTTTGTTATACCAAATTTCTTAGGTAGATTGATGTGGACCAAACCTTTCTGCTTAACAGTCAAGACCTCTAACAACAATGCCTTGATAGCCTTCGGAAGTGCATGGGAAGCAGCCTAAGATGGAGCAAAAAACAAATTAAAGCAAGATCACAGAGGTTTACGGGACCCCATGGCAAAATCTGAAACTGAACTTCTCCCTCCGCACCTGAGACCTGGGGGAGGGTGGCAGGGAGAAGAGGAGGCAGACAGTGAGCTTGCCCCACACTCACGCTGCAGAGGCACCTCCTGTCCCACAAAGCTGGGCATGGTTCTCTGCTCCAGGCATTGTGACCTGGCACATGGGATCACTGCGCACTCAAATTTGGCCCAATGACCTTTCCATCATGACAGAGGAGTGGCCGGGCCAAATCAAAGTGGCACTGTGACCCTGTGGGCCAGGTCACAATGCTATGTGTTCAAATTCCACTGGTTTGGGAGCCCTCTCAAGCAGGGGCTGGGGGTAAACTGCCCCTTTTGCACATGCCCCATCCCAGGCATCCCTGAGCAAGGTTTACTCAAAAGTGCCTGCCATTCACCTAAAAAAATAGCTCTTTAAAAACTGCCATATACCAGCCTTTTGCTTTATTTTTTCCTTTTTAACATTTTTTTATCTCTGTCCCTCTTTCTCCTCTGAGGTAGGCAACTGTGGCTTAATGACTGCAGCAGAGGGAGCAGAAGTCAAGTTATCTGAAGTCTATTCCCAGTTTTGCCCTAGTTCCCTGCATAACCTTGTGCAAATCATTACCTCTCTTTGTATAACAGTTTACCTATCTGTATAATAGATTGCACCCTAACTCACAGGTGTTTTGTGAGACTCATAAGCCCTGTCTGGATACACAAAGAGGGTGTGTTTTTTCAATCCAATTAGCTTAACATAACTGAAAAACTGAATCAAGACACAGACTGACATATTTGAAGCCATATTAGCTGTCCATATTTTAGGCTAGACTCCTAGAGGAAAAAACTGCATATATTCCTTCCAATGCCTGGGCATATTCAACAAGATAACAGGCTAAAACCACCATAGAATCTTTAATCAGAATAGAGAAAAATCTTGTTTTTCTAAGATCTCATCTGACAGACCCTCACCTGGTAAAATTGTATGAAACACAAGCTTTCTCAACCTTGCTAAAATGGGAACCTATGGCTCTAGGGAATCCAAGTTATCATATGACCAGCCATGGTGTAGTTTATACACAGAGTTTAAGACCAGTAAGGACCATTAGATCATCTAGCCTGATCTCCTGTAGATCGCATTAACATTTCATTGTATTGAGCACTATATTTAACATTTGGCTAAAGCATAGTTTCCAAAAATACATCCAGGACTGATTTGAAGATATCAAGAGATGGAGAATCTGCTACTTCCCTTGGTAGTTTGTACCAGTTCCACACTGTTAAAAATGTACTTATTTCTGTCAGTGTTATTGTATTGGTCCCAGGATAGTAGAGACCAGGTGAGTGACGTAATATCTTTTGTTGGATCAACTTCTGTTGCTGAGAGAGACATGCTTCTACAGAGCTCTTCAAAGCAACCCTGAAGCTGTCTCTCTCAGCAACATAAGTTGGGCCAACAAAAGATATCACCCACCTTGTCTACCTTATTTCTAGTTAAAACTTACTGGCTTCAGCTTCCAGCCATTGGTTCTTGTTGCACATTTGTCCTTTAGTACCCACTATTTTCTCCCTGAGAAGGTACTTAAACATTGTAATCAAGTAACCTTTCAATCATGATTTTGATAAACTAAACAGATTCAGCTCTCAGTCTCACTCATTTTAATCATTCTTTGAGTGTTTTTCTGTGTATTATTTCATTGTCATAATCTGAAGGCTTTTTTTTTTAAGAATGGAAATGGTTGTTTCAGCAAATAAGAACCAACTACTCAATCACAGACAAAAAATAAAAATCCAATACTAGTCTGATTATTAGACACAGTTTACAGAGAATTATTTCATATGAAATACAAATACATCAATGTTAATATTGCAATACTCAAAATCTTTAAAATTCGGGAAGGCAAAAGAACCTTCACACATGTTTAACTTGGCAATATCACAGTAATCTCCAATGACCAATTTAAGAGTCAGATGCATTTTACATTTCATCATGTTAATAAAACGTATACAAAATATTTGTATTTGTTCTTCACACATGCTATTAAAATCTCTTTTCAAAAGGTTTTGAACTACATGCTCTGATGAGCCAACATTCCTTCAAATAGGATTTGAGAGCTCTGCAAATTCCTTTCAAAAACTACTTCAGTACCTACAAAAATAGAAAATGTAATAAGTACTGTCAAACTGTCAGTTATTAACATCTCTTCATAACAAATAACATACCTGTTTCTTTTCTTGAGCAGCTCTTAAATCGAGTACAATATAGCCTATATTCTCCTTAGTTGAAGATACAGGATCCAAAGCAAAACACTGGAGTTTGATAGGTGTACGCTGTAGCCTGGAAGAATACTACAATGAAATCCAATTTGTGCCAACAATCCTTGTAATCAGACTTAACTGATGAAAAATGTCACAGCACGGAAAGATGACAGTATAAAATAAATGTGAAAATATAGCAATTTTTTAACTGGTTTACATCGAATTACGGTACAAACTGAATGTACTGTTAAACTTCTACAATCTAACACTGTTATAAATGATAAGGAGGTAGATAAACCCACTTAAAAAAAAAATTTGATCACTAGACCCTCCTAGAGCCCAAGCAATCATGGAAAAGATATAGTGGTATTATATAAACCTGTTCCTCACCAGAAAGAGGCGGGTTCAGATTTTACTCTCAGACATGTAACACCACTTATTTTTAAATCTTATGCTAACAGTTGGACGTATAGTATTAAACTGACACACAAAATAAGCAGCACCACTCATTACAATTGGAATTTCACCTCAGTATTAATTCAGTGGTTAAAAAGGTATAAATACGTAAAACAGACTGTTGAGTTAAATACTTGGTTACGTCTGTTGGTTATTGTCAAGTACTGTGTGTCTTCAGAATGTAAGTTTAACTACACCATTAAAAACAGTGGCCTCAAAACATTTGAAATTATTCCCCCATATACAACCATCAAAATAAAGATGGCTACGGCTGCACAGATAATGCCCCCTAGTGGTTTGTGCATTATCAATATATTTGGGCAGAGATGCTCATGCACTTGTCAGTGGCAAGTGTGAAAAAATTTCTCTGATGCTGGTGGTACCACTTCTGAAAATGCAAAGTAGCTAAGTGTGGTGAGTCTATTACATTGAGCATTAATATTAAGGCATAAAATTGACGCCACATACAATATTATATATGCTCAAGTAGGCTAAGTGACATTGCTGCAGAAACTATAACTCAGAACTGTAACAGGTTTTTTTTACATTTAATATGGTATAGGATTACGTTTTCTAGTAATATATTCCAGTGTATACAGGATAATTTGAGTCCACTGTATGTATTGTAGCTTAATGCTCTTCTGCTATGAGTTTTAGTTTAAAAAAAAAAAAATCTTATGTATGAGTTTTAGACTCCTTCAATGTCACTCATGCTATCATTTGTGCTGTGGCAGCAATGCCATGGTGGAAAACTTTCAATATATACTGTAATTATACATAGCAGATTGTACTACTCAGGGTGGATAAAAATCATTGATTTTTTAAAAATAAAAACTAGGATTTTATTTAAATTGTTTTTTTATATATATAAAATGCTTTTTGAGGAAAAAACCTATCTAAAGATAGTTTTAATTAAGATATCTTTGAGCTACAATGTATCTCAGCATGGAACAGGGATTACAAATTCTAATTTTATAGTATGAGACAATATGTAATGTAATTAATATTTAAGAAAAGTTTTGTAAATGAGTTCCAATAGTTCATGGATTAGGGACCCAATCTTACGGGGTTCCAGGGGCTTCTGTGAAGATTATTTAAGCTGATCTTTCTATCTACCCAACGGACTCGTTATCTTCTAGACTGAGCACTATCAAAGATGCTTAGTTTTACAGTTCTGAAACTGGATTTGTGTCTCCAGAGATAGCAAAAATATTTTTAAATAAATAAATAATATAGAGGTGTGAAATAACAGACCTCAACACTATTGTCCCTCTGCAAATTTGTGTACACAGAGTCAATCCCTTACCTCTCTCTAAAAGTGCAAAGTTCCAAAAAGTTCAATGAATAGAAGATTGTTGGGGGCGGAATAGGTCTGGACAAGGAGAAGAAGTCTGGAGATAAATGTGAGAAGGGAGGGACAGGCAATAGAAACAAAAGCGAAACTGTTTGAGCAGCATATTAAATTGTATTTGTATAACTGGTACATGTGGCATGTGTTTTCATATAAAAACAATGTACGCTAAATTGGAATCACAAACACATGTTGCCTCACTGTACGTTCTCTTAAACAGGTTAAAAAGAAAGTAAAACTAACGATTATATAAATATCGTAGTGTCAAAAGGGGGATTATGTAGGGATATTAAAGAAGGTACTAACAGTGATTCCCCCAAGTGACAGTGACCCCCTCATAATTTGTCCCCCACACTTTAAAATCCAACAGTTTCACCAAGTACAAAAATCTTTTGGGTCTTCTGTTAAAACTTGTAAGCTACTGTCTGTAGAAACCATTGATTGTATCTGTCCTGTGAAAGATACTTTACTACTATGTAAAACTTACAAACAAGTTAACTGACTTTGTTCTTGAAGTAATTGATACAATGCAAACAAACACTATAAGCCGCTAAGTGACTTTCACTTCATTCAATGGCTCCTAAGACAGACCCCCACCCTCTGTGATTAAAGGGCCGGGAGTCTCAAATAAATTAGTACACACCCTGAAAGTGGTAAAGACAGTAAATTAAAATATGGTTAAAATATGGAATGTATGCTAATGAATGCTTGATATACATGAATGGTTAGGGAGGTGCCAGCCTAGAAAAGGAGTATCCATCGGCCGAAGAATGTGTCGAGTAGGACCACCAGACAACCCTCTGAGGGTAAACTGGGATCCACCCCATCACCTGGAAGGATGAGAAACTTTGGACAGTGTGGAGCCTCCAGGAATGTGCCACTTTGGACAGGAATGTGCCATCTGCTGATTGAGTCAGCAACAGCAGGATGAAACAGTTCCCATAGACTAACATAGGAATTAATTTCTATAAGAATGGACTCTAAAGACTGATGACTTTGAGTCTCTGGTTCTGCTGCCAGCCTCCAGGAGCATCAGGTGCACCTGACACAGACTCGGCTCCATCCTCACGACCAAGATACCTGGCCAGTAACTTGGCATGAGCAACTTCTAGGCTGGTAACTATAACACCTATACAGAACTTGAATGAATAATTGTGTGAATAAATCTCTCTCTCTCTATGAATGTGTGTGTGTATAAGAAATAAGTAGTCAAACAACTTTGTTTACTTTTATCTTTTGCTTTATCAGTATATTTACAATAAATGTGGCATCTTTGCCTTATCCCTCTTAATAAGATCCTGCTGGTTTTTATTCTATTGGTATAACATTGAGATCTTTCTAAGTGTAGCCTTCATTGATTTGAGATCTACCATACCTTTCTCTAACTAGAAGGGAATACCTATAATGGCACCAGGCTGTAAAGGAGACCCAGTTTGGGGATATTTTAATTAAGTTCCTCTACCTGTGGGTAAGACAGGCATGCATGCAAAATGCAAACAGTGCAACAAAGAAATGCAAGACCTGGTTGCCCGAATGAAACAACATCATAAGTCTTCCTTCTCAGGAGGAAGCTGCATTGAAGATGATGAAAGGAACATGCAGGATCTTCAAGTTGGTAAACTTTTTTATTTCATAGTTCTTTCTTAAGGACTGCCTGTCTTCCATCTGGACTATTCTTGAATTCTCATGTTTGAGTAAAAAAAATATAGTTGTTACCCTATGGTACTATCATTTTAGATGCATTTGTGATAAAAATAAATAAATAGCTGAAATAGGCAGATCTTCCTTTTACAATTTTACCTTTAAATTAGTACTAAGTGTCAGTTAATGCAATGAGTAATACTAAATGAGCAGTATGGCAACGATAATTAAATAACTGCATTGACTTATTTTGTTTAGGAGACCTCCATCCTCAACATACAGGATTCTGAAGACTATCCACCTTCAAAATCACTATCACTTTCTATAGTTTCAGAATTAGCTGCCAATGATAGTGTTTCAGTCATATCATGTATGTCACATAGCCACAGTATATCACCTGTAGCAAAAAGAAAAAAAAATCTTCATCATCCAGAAACAACTATAGATAAGTTTGTGATAAGAACCAGCATATTACAAAAAAAGGTAATTTATGAAAAAATTGCCCGGTTTGTTTATGCAACAAACTATCCTTTCCGTATGATTGAGAACCCACACTTCATTAACATGGTTCAGTCATTAAGACCAGAATATAGTCCACCCAACAGAGATGTTGCAGGCAAATTGCTGGATAAAGCGTAGGAAAGAGAAATTGAGCAGTGTGCAAAAGGTCTAGAGGGTGAAATTGTTAACCTGAGTCTTGATGGATGAAGCAGTGTCCACAATGATCCTGTTGTATGTATTTGTGTGACAACAGAAGAAAGGAATGTCTTCCTTACCGAAACAATTGATACATCAGGAAATGCACACACAGCAGAATACTTACAAGTAGCAGTAGTAAAAGCTTTAACAAACTGTGAAAAAAACATTCAAATGTCTAGTACGCAGCTTGGTCACAGACAATGCTGCAAATGTATCCAAGATGAGAAGAAATTATTTAGAAGAGAGTCCCAAGCTAACAACATACGGTTGCAGTGCTCATTTGATACACCTCCTAGCCAAAGACTTCAGTGTTCTGGAAATAAAGGCTAATGCGTTAAAATTGAAAAATACTTCTGTAACAACCACTTTGCAGCAGCTGCTCTGAAAAAAGTGGGAGGAACTAAGCTAACTTTCCCACAAGACATGCGATGGAACTCAGTAGTGGACTGTTTTGAGCACTGTATCAAGAACTGGCCTAATCTGATGAGTTTGTGAATAAAATCACCAAAAAAAATAAAATAAATAAAAAAAAAAAAATAGATGGCACTGTCACAGCCAAAGTTCTCAACATTGGGCTTAAGACGGGGGTTCTCAAACTCGTAGTCGGGACCCCTCAGGGGGTCGCGAGCTGTCAGCCTCCACCCCAAACCCTGCTTGGCCTCCAGCATTTATAATGCCGTTAAATATATATTAAAAAAAGTGTTTTTAATGTATGGGGGGGAGGGGTCACACTCAGAGACTTGCTGTGTGAAAGGGATCACCAGTACAAAAGTCTGAGAACCCCTGGCTTAAGAGAAATGTTGACCACATGCTGAATACCCTGAAGCCTATTTCTCTAGCCTTCAATAAAATGCAGGGAAATAACTGTTCTATTGCTGACAAGGTTGAAATTTAGAAGGAACTGAGTGAGATCTTAAAAAAAGAAATATGCAATGACAGTGTTAAATTACAAGCATTAAAAAAAACAAATGGAACAAGCACTATCTCCAGCTCATTTTCTTGCAAATATTCTTAACTACTGGAGAAGAGAAGTTGGCTAAGACATGGACATCTAGCAATCATCCCTCCATAATGCCAACTTCAGAGCTAAGGGTGAACCATTCAAGAAATATATGTTTGCTGATGATATTTTAAAGAAAGTCACACCAGTGAACTGGTGGAAATCACTTAAGCACTTGGATTCAAAGACTGTTGAAGTGATAATCTCACTTTAACAGCAGTAGCTTCTTCTGCCAGTGTAGAAAGAGTATTTTCTTCCTTTGGACTAGTTCATTCCAAATTGAGAAATCGTTTAGGACCTGAAAAAGCACGAAAGCTTGTTTTTCTTTTCCAGATTACAAACAAACAGGAAAATGAAGGTGAAGACGACTGAGTTAGCTGCAGAAGCCAATATTTTAAGTTTCTCATGTTGACCTGACTGACAGTCATTAATTTTTTTTGGGGGGGGGGGGAGGAGAGGGGGGGTTAATATTTCATTTAACTATTTTAGTTTAAAATAATTTTAACAAAAACAAACCTGATTTTAAAAAACTTGAATGTTTAACTAAAATCAAAAATTCATATGCTTGTTTTGTTATAATATTATATGTTTGCTGTTGAAGAAAAAAAATCCAGAATACATAACGTTGTTTTAATTAAATAAAACTATTTAAATGTCTGTCTGGTGATGTTCTCCTCCTAATACAGCATAGCAAGAAAATCCTCCAAATATTAATGATTAACCTGTTGAATTGGAGATAGTTCACCTCCCAATGACTTCATAAATATCTGCTTCATTTAAATGAAATAACCAAACAATCATTCATTTTCTGATATAGCTGTAAAACTAATCCTAAAAGTTTTCAAAATAAATCACTTAAAAAATGTATAGTGTGTACCTTCTAAAAATGAAGCCTACATTTATCTCTGAGTTCTGAAGAATATGCATTAAGGAGAATGCACTTTAATGTAGAAATCCATGATTAAATCGAGTCTTCCTGACTAGTGATTTACATCATGATTTAAATCAAATCCACCCTGGTACTACTGTCATTAAAATTTTTAGAAGCCAAACACAAAGCTTTCATTGGCTGTAAAGATAAAAATAATGACAAAATTGACAATTTTATAATTTAACCTGTGTTGGTGAAGTGCTTTCCTATCAAGCTCCCAAGCCAATTCGGTGGCAAACTCTGGCTGGTCTGCATGATCCACAGGATCCGTAGCTAGCTGTTCACCATCAAACTTTGCTTCTACCACAAGCATATGCTTTGCACGCCTGGGAAAATAGCGTCCTGGAAAAAATACAAAGGCACAACTTTCAGTCATCTCTGCTAAAAACACAGAAGAATCTGTTTTTTGTCAAAAAAACAAACTGTACAAATAGGTTTCCTGTATCATTCTTCTTGAAGTTGTTTTAATATGTATTAATATACTTTCCACGTCTTAATTTTAAAAAGAAGTGGAAGGTGGACTTCAACACCTAAAAGGGGGGGGAAAAAAAGTGTCCTGAGTAAATATACGTGATAAATAATTTTCTATTAAGAAACTGGCTTTTAATGCATTTGATCCCAATCTTGCAAACATGTACGTCAGTAACTTTACTAGTGAGTAGTTTTATTGAATATAATGGAACTACTCACATGAGTAATTTTATTGAATATAATGGAACTACTCACATGAGTAATTTTACTCTCCCATGTGTATGGGATCAGGCACTTACTAAAATATTTTGATTTTTTTCCTTTAGTTCTGGAAGTTCATTGGGTTGTTTAAATGGGTATAATATGCCATGTTTTCTAACTTTATCTTAAGAGCCAGAGCTGAATTTTTATATTATTTGTTGTACACTAACAGTGTCCTAGTACTGTCATAAGCAAGAATAATTCACTGCCTGCTATAAAGAGCTTGCAATCAAAGTTGGACAGACAATACAGTCAGATACATAGTAGGAATATTGCTGGTGCAGATTTTTATTTATTTGTAAGTGGTTCATTACAAGCTGCCATTAAGCTTTACACTAACCCGATATGAAGTTGTTGTTTTTTTAAAACAATAACGGGTAGAGGAAATGAAGATGGAGTCATACCTCTTGTGTTAGTTTGTTAATTTTGTGATTTGGGTGCTCATAACAGCAGGGTATTAAAAACACTCAGCCAGATAAACATTGTGCAATTTGCCCCCCCAAAAATTTTCACAATACTTCATTTAGGGATTTGACTAGCATCTATCTGAATTTAGTATACAAGTTTTCAGCCCAGGAGCATTACCTCTAAAAATGTTTGAGTTGTATTATTGGAATTTAAAAATGTAGAACCACCTCCTAAAGTAAGTATAAGCTGAATTTTGAAAACTACTGGTCCATAAAGAGTAATCAGTCTTACCAAATTTTAATATATACCTGGAGAAGGAACATTATTAAGACTGCAAATATTTATTTACATCCTAAAATTCTCAACACTTCATAAAAAGTAGCCTACATTTTCAAATGTGACAAGTTATTTTGAAAGTACTACGTGGAACTTTTAAAGAGGTTGGCGTTCAGTACTTTATGAAAAGTATGCTTCCTTAAGGTAAACTAAATTGGGTACCACCAATCATCTTTTTTTGAAAATTTAAACCAGCATGTCTCTCCTAGTTAGTTACTACATAGCATGACTCCTGAGACAAGAGAGATAAGAAAGCAGTCTGAATCACTACTCTTCTGGCCTAATGGATTTCTCATTTTAAAGAAACAAGACAGAGTTTTTCTCCTTATGACTGTGAATATAAATCAACATGTATTTTGTATTTACTATAGTTATGTCTCAAAAATTTTTTATCAGACTATGGGAAAAGTTATTTTCAATTATATACTGTAGTGCTGGGCACTTTACAAATAACATTTAGAACAATTCCTGGAAAAAGATCTTCCCAAAGTCACTCACTGAGAATCTAATGCTGAAAACACAGAAAGACACATTGAAGTGCCTGATAATACAGAAATAATCAGATATTTTCAGATACAGCAGAGTAACATTAATTTAGGACAATCTGCAACTGAAGCATAAAAAAGCCCAAGATATTTATTTAACCATCGTTTCCCCGCCTACCAAAATTTCTGAAAGTTAACAGAAGGCTGTAAATTACATTTACAAAGTGTATGTCCAAACTGACACGATTTTCAGAAGAAAGCTCTCTCCTGAGTAAAGACATTTTGTGTAGAGAAATGAGGAATGGATACACCTGTAAGGAACATGAGTCCAAAGCTGTAATGAGGCCTGCACGGAATTTATTACAACACCTAAAACTGGCAGCTCCGTTTGTTCGTTTATATTTTAGCTTTTGTCTTTATATTTTAAATAAATTGCATTTCTACAGGGTTTGGTCAGTCCAGGTATCAAACCTTATTTGATTATGATTTTGTTAAAAAAATTAAGATATAGATCATTAGGATATGGCAAATAAAGGAACATACAAACTCTACTCAGCTTTTTTTAAAGTTGAGTGTCATGAGTATATCAAGAGTTTCAGAAATTATACCTGTCTTTGAGTTACATCTGTAAAATACACAAAACTTTGCAGTCACCCTGTTTGGGTTTCTCTCCCCTTCCCACCCCCCCCCCTTTTTTTTAAAGTCCTCTTCTCCGTTCCCTGTTTATTTATATGTGAAAGCACTGTGCAAACAAAACCGTTAAACTGATCATACACAAACTGCCATCAAATGTTCTAAAAACACCGAAAATTAATTCCTCCTCACCCAATTTCTATTAAAGTAATCATACAAACAGCAACTACAACAGTGAAAATGTTGTTTCCCTTTTATTGTTTCAATTCTAACTTATACATAGCCGAAAACTCACTTTCCCTCAAGTAAACCAGAATCAGGGATTAATCTAACACCCTGGAATTGATTTTTACACCATCTAATTTCATGGTGTTACATGAATGAATGTTTTCTTTCAATATTTTCTGCCATTTAAAATTGGAGAAAAAGAAAGCACCACCATAAAACAAATGAGACAAGCAAAAGTTTAATATTTCTACTCTCCGATACCTTAGGCCTGGTCCCCACTAAGCCCCCACTTCGGACTAAGGTACGCAAATTCAGCTACGTTAATAACGTAGCTGAATTCGAAGTACCTTAGTCCGAACTTACCGCGGGTCCAGACGTGGCAGGCAGGCTCCCCCGTCGATGCCGCGTACTCCTCTCGCCGAACTGGAGTACCGGCGTCGACGGCGAGCACTTCCGGGATCGATCCCAGAACATCGATTGCCTGCCACTGGACCCTCCGGTAAGTGTAGACGTACCCTTTGAAGGAGTACCCTGTTATTTGCATGTACCCTGAATTAGATACAACATCAGGACAAGCAAGCAGAAAAAGGGGGGAAGTTCTTAAACACTGCACAGTTGTTACCCCAACACCTGCTTCACCTTCCCAGTGGAAGGTAGCGGCTAAGAGACCCTTAAGACATATAGGCCCTACTTCACCTTTGCCATTAACGTTAGTCAGTTGCACTGAGAAACATGCCCATTTAAATCAGAGCTGAATTTGGTCCACAGAGCTTTCAACAAAACTAATGAAAGTTTGCTCATTCATTTAGATTTTAAGTAATTCTGATTTTATTAACCGTATGGATCGGCAGGCAGCGATTGATCCAGCGGGAGTCGATTTATCACATCTAGTCTAGACACAATAAATCAATCCCAAAGCGCTCTCCCATCAACTTCTGTACTCCACTGCCACAAGAAGCGCAGGTGGAGTCAATGGGGGAGCAGCAGCAGTCGATTCACCGCAGTGAAGACACCACGGTGAGTAGGTCTAAGTAGGTTATTCACATAGCTGAAGTTGCCTAACTTAGATCTATCCCCTCCTAGTGTAGACCAGGCCTTAGATGGAGACTGTGCCTTTAAGGAGTAACGTAACTTCAGATCTCAAACTATTCTTGTATATTCTTTATGAAGTACTCTGCTGTTGGCAATAAAGAGAAAAATCAGACAAAAAAATACATCCGTTGTAAGGCAAGACCATATACATTATTTAACGGTAATTCAGTCCCACATCCTGGCATGTTATTACAAGGATTACTAAATCCATCATCGTGGTATTTTAGCAAAATTTACACAGTCCAAAAACAAACAGAAAGGGGAAATGAAAGAGTGCAAAGATGTTAATGCCAGGAGACAAACGTGCACGGAGCAAGAGCCAGCGCTGGGCTCAGAGAACGGCGTCGGATTCAATACTTTACCTTCCAGAATGGAGACAACGATCAGAAGCTGGTCGGATTTGGAGACCATTTCTGCTTTGGGGCTGTATGTGAAATCGGGGATGCGGGCTAAGGCTGGCAGCCTGGGGGGTCCCTGGCCCTGCGAGGGGGCGGAATCTGAGGCGGGGCGAGCGGTGTTCCAGTCCGGGCTGAGCCCGGGGGTACGGGGAGGGGAGTCTCGGGCCCTGGCGGGGGGTCCCCACATGCAGCGTCTCAACCTCTACGAGGACAGAGCAGAAAGCCGCCGCCGCCGGAGAGCGGGAGCCGCCACGCCCAGCTCCGCTCGCGGTGCCGCCACCCGCAACCCTTTGCCGCCTCAGACGCTCTTTAAACCAAACCGCTGCCTCCGCCACTCTACTTCCGCCTAGCAACCAAGCGGCACCGGGGAGCCTGGCGGACAAAGAAACACAGAGACTAGGGTGGAAGAGGAGAGAGCGCCGCTTCCGGTCTGGGATCACTCCCGGCCAACCTACAACCCAGCGTTCACAGCGGCGTTTAGGGTGGGAGGAAGCTGCGTGTGTGGAGCAGCGCCACCTGTGGTTGAGGCGGGAGAACGACACCCCCAGCGCTCGAGCTGGGGGCGTGCAAAAGCAACAGAAAAAAGGGCTCGTGCAATTATCCGTCCTCCTAGCTGTGCCACAGGGCTGGTGTGCGAGGAAAATGTCCGGGGGCCTGCAGGAGTGTTCGCGGCAGCCTCATTTGCATACAAATCTAACCCGGCTACCCGTATATAGTTATGCTGGTAAATGTCCACATGTAGACAAGCTCTTACTGTGAAGGAACAAAACGTGGTTTTAGAGACTCCAGACTATTGAAGACTTCCTTAAGAAAAGTAACTTAAATTTCAAAGTAATTAAATTTCTATTTGTAAAATTCCATGTATATCCTTTTCTTTATTTATATTTGTTAATAAAATATTATGGATGTTAATAACTGTGCAAAATATAAACAGAAGAGGTGAAAAACAATTTATTTGTTTTAACTAATAACTTATTCCTAGTATTTACTAACTTGGCACTGAAGTGCTATGAGAAACTATTTTAAAAACATGCAAATAATTCCAGTGTTACAGAAGCTGAGAGACTTGATATAGGGTAAAATTGTTTTTGCCAGGAACAAAACTGAAATATCTTGAGTCTCAAAATTAAATAGCCTCAGTTCACTATTTTTCACCCCTTTGCTCCATATAGCATAGATGATACTCCTGGGACCCAATCTGTATACCAAAATGCAGAAATAAGTCCAAAGACCATAGAAGTTCTTCCAATAACTTAAATAGGAAGTGGATCCAGCCTTTAATTTGCTGCAAGTTTTATGTGCTTGAAATTTTTGTTAATTTGTTCATTTTTAATGCTGATTTTAAGTAACTATACAGTTGGATCAAAAATGCAGAATAATATCTCAAAAATTAAAATTGACTGTAAAATAGTTGTGCATGCAGATCTCTGACATACCATCTGAACACGTCAGGTCAAGAAAAAATGGCCAAAAGCTTTTTTTAAAAATGTACATGTAGACGAGTCACCATTAAAAAACAGTGTTGTCCAGGCAACAATTGCCAACGAGTGGTATCTGAAATATCAGAGTTTTCCCTTTAAACGTAGAATAGAAGATATCTGTGGTAACAGTTGACAAACATTGACTATGTAAAAGCAACTGCAGTACGTATTATATTGTGCCCCACTGAAGTCAGAGCTCAAACAAAGTTGTTGTGGGTTCAGTGAATTTTTTCACTATGATAATGAGGAGCAGCTATCTGCACACATATAGTTTGTCCAATAAAATACTTTACCTCACCCACCTTGTCTCTCTAATATTCTGGGACCAACAAGGCTACAACAAACACTGCATACATATATAGTTGTATCATGTGTGTAGCATGGCTCTGCTTGATAAGGAAAAAAAAGCATGACGGACCTCTAACATAAATGTAGAATAAATAATGGAGAGCAAGACATAAGTGATAATCCTAAAGAAGGATTATTTTTACAGGATCCATAGTATGCTAGATTTAATAGATTTTTAAGACCAGAAGAACAACAAGGAGTCATTTAAAAAAAAAAAAAACCACAAAAGTTTATGCCCAAATAAATCTGTTAGTCTTTAAGGTGCCACCGGACTCCTTGTTTTTGTGGATACAGACTAATCCCCTGATACTTAAGACCAGTTATAGACCCTTAGATCATCTAGTCTGACCTTCATTATAGCACTGAACCTAATAACTTGTGTTTGACTAAAGCATCTCTTTCGGAAAGACATCCAGTCTTAATCTGAAGAAATCAAAACATGGAGAACACACTATTTCCCTTGGTAGCTTGTTCCAATCACCCTCACTGTTAAAAAAAAAAAATGGTGCCATACTTCTAATTTCAATTTGTCTGGCTTTATCTTCCAGCCATTGCTTCTTGTTATGCCTTTCTCCCCTGAATAAGCCACATTCCATCACACTAAGTCACATCCAGCACTTTAGTCATTCTCAGTTTTCTGTCATTGGAAGCCACTAGAAACCAGGCTATGGGCACTTGCTTTGCCCCAGTCTTCGATAGAGCCTGGAGGCAGCCAACTGAAAAGCTACAGAGGGAACATGGCTACAGTGCCTAGGAGATGTGGAGATCTCCACAGCATCCTCCTCTGGACCTTAGCTATAGTTAAAAATTGATCCCCAGAGCAATTGCTGGGGAAGAATGCCAACTCAAGGGCAATTACCCCAAATCAGTTGGGTCCAGCCATCTGTGAGGCTATACAGAATCAAAAATAAGGATTGCAATAGCATTTATTCTAGAAATCAAAGTGAGTAGGTTGTTTGGCCCAAAAATGTAATTAGATTTAGTCCCATTGTGACTCAAAGACTTCTTGTGTCAACTGGCAGAGGACACAGGGACTCCCTGTATCTGATATTTACATGCAGGTTCCACCAGACAGGAGGTACTGGCTGGCCACAGTGTACTGTGTGTCTTACAATGGAAGTCTATTTGCATACTTAGTCAATTGCTAATGAACATATTGCCGAGACTTCAGGAGAAGAAATTAACAGGAAGGGATGAACAATGGGGGAGAGGAAAGTGAAGAATAAAGGACTGGTGTAATACATGTAAGGGTGCAGAGACACACCCTGGCATCTTTCATCTGGGGAGACAAGCAGCCAGTGGGCTTGGGCATATGAAAGGAGGGTCTCAGCAATGTTGGTGGGAAAATGCTGTAAGGACGACTTTGGGTAAGCAAATATTTCTATTTTGGTTTCCAGTATTTCTGTTGGTTTCCAATATTTCTACTTGCTATCACTAGAATGTCTAAGCTTTGTTCAATAAACGTACTCTTGTTTTTGCTATAAACAAATCTAAGTGCTGTGCTTTAAGTGGAGCAGTGATCGAGGGTGTAACAGTAAAAGCTGGGGTGTACTGTTCTTTTGGGAGCATAAGGTATGGGAATTCTGTGAATGTCCAGTGGATCAGTGGCTGGGGACTCCAGGGGGAGGCCTGGAGCACTCAGGGGTGGACTGTATCTATTGCTAACCTGCAAAGGGATGGCAGAGCCTTCATATGCTGAGTGGAGAATACTTGTGTTGCCTGTGGTTGGTGGAGTTAGGAATCTGATCTCTGACATATGCAGACAAATCGGGGAGGTGGTAGGAAGATGCTTCACAATCCTGGGAAGCATCAGACACATTTAGGTTTCATAAGGGTAGCCACGTTAGTCTGTATCATCAAAAACAACAAGAAGTCCTTGTGGCACCTTAGAGACGAACACTAAATTTGTTAGTCTCTAAGGTACCACAAGGACTCCTCATTGTTTTTACACACATTTAGGTTTCCCTCTTCCTCAACACTGTTCAACTTCTGTATTTCATCATGTTTTCCCCCTCAACTTCTAACCTTGTTCCCTCCACTCATATTCTTCTCTAATATTCACAACTTTGCTACCTCTTGCTTTCTCTCATTCTTACATTGACCCCTTTTTACTTTCTTCCATCGTGACAGAGTGTATGAACCCCCATCAGTGACAAAGGGGTTAAAGAGCTACTGTGGACAAGGCTGATTCCCTCCTACCTTCTTCCTCCTTCCCTGCCTCCCCCCCCCCCCCCCCCGCATCATGTCAAGGATGGAGTAAGGGTTTAAAAGTAGGAAGTTCCAGACAGCTGGACGGCTCTGGGGGGTGGGACAGTAGACTGTAGCTCAGAGAAAAGCTTCAGGGAAGCTGCCCTTCACAAGGCCACTCACTGATTCCCATGCCTACTGATCTACCGACAGTGGAATAGTCTTGGCTGGCCCCATGGCGGTGAATCTGAGACAATGCTAAGAAGGACTTGGGAAGTGGGAGCCAGGGCCCTCCCCCCCCTTTAAATGAAGGCAGATTGTTTAGCTTAATTTAGTATAGGGGAGTCCTGTTTTGTGGATTGCAGTGCCCCTTTATGGGTTTAAACCAGAGGCCAGACAACAGGAGTTTCCAGTCAGTAATCTGAGAATTGTGACACCCACCCCACTTCACCCACATTGATCTGGTCTGATTTTCCTCTTTGGCCAGTCTTTATAATAGTTTCCTCTCCGCACTCCAAGCAAGCGTTTTGGTAATAACAATCATTTACTCTAGGAATGAAAATTCATGTGGCTAAATTTCTGCACATTTTTCATCTTTGTGGCTGAAAGGTTACCAGGATGGAACAATCTAATGGCCTTAAGACTTTAACAGGAACACGGGAGCTGGAAGGGGACCTAAATTAACACTATGTAAAGCAAATGACAGCATGAGTAATATTTTAAATGTTTCAGTGCAGCATATTTGTTTTAGTTGATGAGTGAAATAAATAAAGGTGTCTGAAAATGAAAACAAAACTTCAAATTTTAAATAAACTGAGATATAATTCAGACTGAACCAAATGTATGTTATTAAAATCACTAAGAACAGCCACAGTGTTTTGTTCAATAAGTAGTCAACCTCTGCCCAATTACAATTATTGATTTCTATGTGTGTCTACTGAAGTCACCACATAACCTAGGCATTGAAATCTTTCTTGTTAATGCACATGCTCTACAAATTAAACACAAAATCCCCCATTTAGTAATGGGATTAGAATTACACGAGTTTTAATATCCATCTATCATTTTTAAATGAAATTTGCATGTAGTAAATAGCCCATCCATACCCCATGTCTCACTTCTACCTTAACTCATCAAGGAGTCTAAGGGGAAAAATATATATTATAAATAGTAAGCATTAATTATATTTAATTTTCAACTACTTAATGCACTTTATGCCATACTTAGTCTAGCAATAGAATGTATGGCATAAATATGTAAATTATGGCTGACTGGTATTGTTAAAGACTATATAGTCTAAATTCACTCATTTTTCCTTCCAGTCCCAGAAACTGTTCAGCTACAGTAGCTCTCTCTAATCATTAACGTTCCCCTGCAATTTCAGTTTTCACTGATCTCTCACATTCTAATTTTGCACCTGTGCCCTAATTTATCCCTCATTTTACAAGGTTCATTACTTAATTCACAATCTCTTCTTCCTTCACTTCAATAAACATTTTCAATTGCTTCTCCATTAGAGGTGTTGTTGCATCATGTTTTTACCTTATGCACTCCTGTAACCTAACTCAACCCCTAAAGGAACACTGCAGTTCCTTCTATAATTACATTTTAGTTTATTCTATTCCTCTGTTCTTTTCTACCTAGGTTCTTGTACCATGCCTATCACCCTAGTATCTAAGCACCTTCCCGTAGTGCATTAAGCAATGTGACTAACATATGACACATATTTGTTCTCTCATTCTCTCCTCAGGAAGAGAAGTGTGTTCAGTGGAGTGGGGAGTTTGGGATTTTATTTTAATAATAGAGGCAATGGTCCTTATATCATCCCCAAGTTCATTCATCTCTGCTATAGTTAAGGTTGAGAAGCCCTTTCTGTTTGTAGCTTGACTCTTCAAAGTGCTGTAAAATCTGCACTGTTACTTGAAACAAAGAACTAAAAATAAGGGTCTGTCCTCACTGCATGACCTGCTAATGCTCAGGAAGAGCAAACTGATCATTTAGGGAAGGGAAAAACTGAAATAGGAGAAAGATGGTTGAGAATATTTTTTTTGCAGAGAAAAACATTTTCCTCGAAAAAAGAGACCCGAACTGTAGGATACGCTCCTTCAAATGGATTTGATCCAGCTGTACTGAGTAATGGGCCTGTTGAAAAGTTTATACTTAAGGGAGCTGGTATTCAGGTTGGAAGCAGCAACAAAGGAAGTTTACTAAACTAGACAGTGATACCTGGTAGGATTCCACCCCTTTGACTTGCTACTAAGACACTGTAGGTCACTTATGGCAAATTTCACAGCATGGACAGGGCTGGGAGGGGACGGGGGACCAGTGGAAAATTGGTTGTTTATTTTTATATAAATATAGTATTTGAATAAATTCAAAATACCTAAGGATAAGATCCTGTTGTATTTAATCAAGGTTGTGCCTGAGACAGAAGCTATCTCCATGGTATGCAGATGTCTCCTTACTCTATGACTAAGGCCCTACCAAATTCACTGTCCATTTTGGTCAATTTCATGTCATAGGATTTTAAACATCATAAATTTCATGATTTCAGCAATTTAAATCTGAAATGTCACGGTGTTATAATTGTAGGGGTCCTGACCCAAAAAGGAGTTGTGAGGTGGTCACAAGGTTATTGTAGAGAGGGTTGCAGTACTGCTACCCTTACTTCTGCACTGCTGCTGGCGGCAACGCTGCCTTCAGAGCTGAGCAGCTGGAGAGTGGCAGCTGCTGGCCGAGAGCAGCGCAGACGTAAGGATGGCATGGTATGGTATTGCCACCCTTACTTCTGTGCTGCTGCTGCTGCTGGCAGGGCGCTGCCTTCAGAGCTGGGTGCCCAGCCAACAGCTGCCACTCTTTGGCTGCCGAGCTCTGAAGTCTGTGCAGAAGTAAGGGTGGCAATACTGCTACCCCCTAAAATAACCTTGTGACCCTGCTGCAACTTCCTTTTGGGTCAGGACCCCCAATTTGAGAAACGCTGGTCTCCCCCATGAAATCTGTATAGTATAGGGTAAAAGCACACAAGACCAGATTTCATGATCCGTGACACATTTTTCATGGTCATGAATTTCATAGGGCCCTAGCTGTGACACTAGAATCTCTGTGTTAATACATAATTTACAAGAGTTTTATTAGTGAACTGAACTGTCAGTGATCTTTAAGAAACTTGTTAGAAAAAGTGGAAAGAGAATAAAATGCAGTTGCTTTTCATGTATAGTTCTCCAATATACTGGAGATTCAAGTCCCAATTCTCATTTACTGTGTTCTTGCATTGAGTGCAAGACTGGTGTCTTTGTGCTTCCATTTTTCTGAGCCTTTCTAGGGGTCTGTTCACCCCACAATGTAAATTAAAGTAGCCTGGGACTTGTAATATACTCTTGGATGGCTCATTAATCCCCTTGTGCTGGGGCTCTTTCTCAGAGGCGGTTTCTGTCTGCTTTAAGACCTTTTCAGGAAAAGGAGAATTGGGCCCTCACTTTTAGATGTCCTAAAAATTGTGGTAGGGATATCCACCTCATTGGTAAAGAGAACCTTGGGCCTGAGTTCACCTCCCTTCTGCCCCAATTCCTTATAACCATACTATTAAATTTTTAAAAATATCTTAAAGTGCCCAGTTAGCACAAAAGGGGAGAGAAAAGAATAGCAGCAATTAAAAAAAAAAAAAAAAAGTGCAACTTCTGCCGCTAGTGCAACCTCACTGCAGGAAAAACACAGGTCTAGCACATGGTCTTATCAGCCACTCCAAGCCTGGCAAACTTGTACTAGCACTGGGCTCTTTATGACATTGCTTTTACTTACCTCTCCAGTCACAGGCTCCCAGCAGCATTACAAAATATGCACTATTGACTGGCTCAGAGTTTTAACAGACAGAAAAAGTAAGAAAGCGGTAGTAAGGTCGGGAAGGAACAGAAGGATTGCGGGGAGATGAAGTCTCACATCCCAGGTGGTGTTTGGGATTCAGCTAGAGCTGTTGGAGGTGGCAATTTCATCTGGCTCCCTCTCTGGCCCAGTCTGGTCAGGATGGAGATGAAGGAGGTCTGGTATCCCAGGAAACAGCAAGGGTGGCAGCCACGAAGGTGAAGTTCATTTCAAGAGCCAATTTGTCTCCCAAAATCTATTTTTAAGGACCACAAAAGGAAATGGTTAGTTTAGCCCAGCCCATCCCCTTATTATTTTGTCCACTGATTAGACCTAATTTCTGATACCAATTTTGATTTATTGATTTCCACTTTTCTCAGGAAATGTAGAAGTGAAAATCAATATACAAGTAGACCTTTTTGCTTGGACTAATTTAGTTTGTCTTCCTTTTGCACCTTTTCCCACTCAACATTTGTTGTTACAGTTTACTATGACATCTTTTGAACTTATACACTCACTTTTTACAGCTGAGCTCACAATTAGGGTACATTTGTAGGCCCGATTATTACAACATATCCTTCTATAACTAGAGATATAGAATACGGGGGGAAGGAAGCAGAAAGGGTATAAATTAATATACTTTTATACAGTGCTTTTCATTAGCAGATCTCAGAGCACATTACAAAGAAGGGCAGTATCTATAATACAGTTGCAGCCACCTAAACCACCCCCTTGTGGCCAAGGGTGCCTCAACAGTGCTCTGCTCCTGTTTTTCCTCCTCTTCCTTAAATAAAACTCCACAGCTTTGCTCAATTGCAGCCCTTCTCAGGGTCTGGGTATTTTATTAGATGAATATAGTTCCCAAAAGACACCCACAAAATGCATCTTCCATACAGCCTTAAACTGGACACAGCCCCTCCTCCCTGAGATACTGTCCCTTCCACAGGGACCCTGCAGGAGACTTTCTCTTGCTACAGCTTTATCTGCAATTCCCTTCTAGCTCTGCTTCCTTCAGCTTCTCTTTATTTTCACTCACTTGCTCCTTGTATCTGCTCCTCCCATCAATCCCAGCTCTACAGTCTCTCAAACTTGCCCAGCCTGCCCCCTGGCCTTGCTGCCTTTTATATTGGAATCACTTGATTCCTGTCAGGTGGGGCTCCTCTTGTAATCAGGGCTGACTTAAGTCCAGGCATTCCAGCCTAGGGGCAAGCCCCCCTGTTACATAGTCATCATCTCCCTGTTACAGATAAAGAAACAGACATAAAATGACTTTCCCAAGATCACCCAGCAGGCCAGTGACAGAGCCAGGAATATTGGTGTTCTGAGTCCCAGCACAGTGCTCTATATACTAGGCTACACAGTTCTAGGTATAAGGGGTTAACAGTTGTCATGCTTTAATAAAAGAATCCTCAGCAGGAGGGGGAATATTATTTATATGTTTTTAAATTACAAGATATATATTACTTGCAAGGTCCAAAAGGTTTCCTCATCTTCTATATCACAGTGTAAAGTACATGGTAACTATTTTTTGACCTTCTATGTAAAGTTGCCAAAAAATGCACAAACTTGTAATTACTGTCACAACTGGGGTGTGTTCCTAGTGGTTGGAACAGGAGCCAAGAACCAGAGTCAAGGGTCAACAACAGTACTCAAGTGCAAGAAGGGTTAGCACAGATGAGGGAACAAGACAGATACTATCACCACAAACAGGTAGTAACTAGTGAGCTGCTGCTGAGTTTAAAAGCAGGCCTGCTGTCTCCCTTCAGCCAATCAAGAAGGCCAGTCAATCAGATGGTCCTACCACAGCCCAGCTGAGCTCATTAATGTGCCTGGAGGCTAGGCTGCCCTAGTCCTCAGGCTCAGGTGAAAGAGCTCACTCCTGACAATTACAATGGTCTTTTCTACAAAAAAAATTTAAAAAAAGTTATGTAGTTAACATCTAAGGGTGTTCACAAGATATTTGTGTATAGAATTGCAAACGGTCACTCCTATTTTATTACTAGTGTAATGCTATTTTTGTCTACCCATTTAGGACCCAACTTCATGCTCACTGAAGTTAATGGGTTTCTTTCTATTGACTGGAACGGTCATTAGATCAGGTTCATAATGCAACACTCTCCTTTTTTCTGAACATTATTATCTGAAAAGGAAGAACTCTGTCATTGTGTTGTCTAGATTTTCAGTTCTGGTCTATGAATCATTCAGAAGGTGATATGTTTTAGAAATGTTGTTTCAGCATTGATAGCTTAAGATGAGGTATCAAGGTTACATTAGTAAAAGTATATGACCTCGACAAAAGAAAGCTGTCAATACAAATGTTTTAATTGACTTCTTTGGTCATTAAAGAGATTTACAATGACGTCAATGAAATTTTGAGTCTGGTTTGGTTTCTTGAGCCAAGAAACAATACTGTAGATCATTGGTCAAATTCTTAGCTGATATAAATCCATGTGGCTCCATTGACTTCAACTGAGCTATGTTGATTTACACCAGTTGAGAATCTGGCTCAGAATCTTCTTTATTTTAAACAAACCAGATTAGTCTACTTTATATGACAGGGGTTTTCCGACTAAAGTTTGTAAGAGCGGGATCAAGATAATTAATGTTATGCTGCAAGTGATTGAGCAAACTGTAAATCAGTACTACAGCCCTATTGATTCCTTCATAGCTGAGGTGAATTTGGGGTCATGAGTTCCATATGAGTTCATGAGAAATGATTGAGCAATAAGATATTAAACCTGGGTTATTTTAAAGGGGACTTCAAAATAATCATACAGTTGTTAAATTCTTTGCTTAACATGGACAAAAGTTGAAATTCTTACTCTTACTCACGTGAAATTATAAAAGGTATGTTAGGCAGCTCAACCAATTTAGTAGCACTGATTTGCACACTGTACAGTTTTCTTTCATGTCATGATTTCGTGCAGATGATTATTAAACTATCCAAAGTCCATCTAGGTATTTGGCACTGCTACCAACAGTTCACAAACATATTTCCTTTCTTCCGTTTTCTCATGAAAGGTTTTCTGTCAATTTATTTAGCAAGAACTCAAAGTCAAATTTCAGCAGGGTTACATGGGTTAAATGTGTGCCTTTCTTTGTTTTAGCTAACTAACACATGGGTTTGTTATCCATACAAAATGAGTTATTTTGATAGCTGTGTGCAGTTTGCACCAGGGGAATATTTGGAGTCAGTCCATAATCTCTATACTGTAAATTTAATGGCAGGTCAATGCAGGCACTGAAAAATTAATGTAATCCTAGATTTAATCAGATCTAATTACTAGTTTGTATAAACAGCCACTTGAAACATGAAGTCCTCATAACAACTGATTCCTGCGAAGACAGTAACAAATACCCTTCTTATAGCAGTTGGAGTGTCTAAAGTGCTGTATTTATCAAATATGAATTAATTATCATAAAGTATATAGACTGTATATTTTCTAAAATATTGAAGAATTTTCTTTGTGTCAATACTTGTCTGTCAGAGGATTAAATCCACCTAAGGTAGGTAGCAAAATGGCTTAGGATACCATGTGCAGGGCTTGCTTAGGCTAGGATATAAGGTGGATATTTAAAATGTTTTAACAAAGACATTTTAGTACAGAAAAGTCAAGTTATATTTTAACACCTAGCTGGTTGAGAAAAACCCAAAGCTCCCCCTTAGAATGAGGTTTATCTTTAAAATGACTTTCCATTCCAAAATCCCTAACCATAAATCAATAAGGGGGTTTCTTAATGCCCTGTGGTTATAAACATATTATAACACTTCCAATGAACAAAAGCATTTATTTATGACTTAATTTTAATTTTGTGCACATCTGTATATTTACATCTCCTGACTTCACAGCTGTCTGAAAAAAAATTGGACTCCAAAAGTGGGTTATTTCCTCATTGGAAAAGAAATGAGATGACAAATGTGAGATGCTGTATTCCTAACCTAATTTATTTACCAGATGATCCCTTGTTAAACAGGGATATTGTAAGATGTAAGCAAAGTGCAGCTTATCAAATATAGTATCCTGTCTTAGATATTTAACTAAAGCAATACTGTTATTGATTTCATATTTTTACCAATTTTGCTACATACCTGGACTGCACATAATGTTTTCCTCTGAAACTAAGTGCTGTATATATAGCCTGAGACCCATGTACAAATTGCTGTGAAACAGGTCATATATAATTTATCATCTAATCTATTATCTAATGAATTAGTCCCTACTAGTCTAGTTAATTAGCTGGCTTTGCAACCTCAAAAATTAGATCAGAATTGAGAAAAGAAATTTACAGACACATTGATAGCAACTAAATGGATTCTGTGATTGGTGGGACCAGGGTGGAATACAGACTGGCCCACTGGGGTTCCTCACCCTCTCTCTGGCCCAATTTGGTCAGGACTTCCTTCAGCATTAGGCTGACAAAGGCCTAGGGTCCTAAGAGATGGTGAGGGTGGTATCCAGGATGGTGCAGTTTGCTTCAGTAGCCTACATCTGTTCTTCTGTCTCCTCTGCCTCTGCGTCTCTTTCTTTAAGGAAAATGGAAATGATGGGTAGAATCACCCATCCCCTCATTATGTTGTCCACCAATTAGGCCTAATAGCTGACACACCAATTTAGGTTCATTAATTTCTGGTTTCACATTTTCTGTTGTTACTAAGCATAGTCCTGGAATTATATCAGTAGATCCTTTTTTGTTTAAATTAATTCAGTCTCTTTGCTCATTTTCTTGCAGCTTTTTAATTATTGAGAATAACTTGGCTTATTTTTCACCAACATTGGTTATTATAGGTTATTGAAACATTGTGACAGAGTGCTGTTTACAGGGACACAGTTTTGGGACCCAGTTCCCTGGTTGCAGAGACCACAAAGAGTACTGGGCGTAGATAGAGTAGGAGGGAATGTGGTAGTCTCATTGGGTTAAGAAGCTGAGTGGGGACTGCTTGCATTTGTAGGGAGTCCAATGAGCTAATTAGCTCACTAGCTGGATAGCTCAGAGGCAAAAGCAAGCCGTGTAAAAGGCTGGTCCAAGGAGCAGGAAGGAGGTCCCCTCTATCTGCTGCTCCCTTCTGTTGTACCAGGAGCATAAGGCAAGAAATAATAATAAAGATCCTTGGTTAATGTACCCTGCTAGAGTGTGTGCTAGGGTGACCAGACAGCAAGTTTGAAAAATGGGGGGGTGGGAAATAGGCGCTTACATAATACAAAGCCTCAATATCGGGACTACCCCTATAAAATCAGGACTTCTGGTCACCCTAGTGGGTGCTTTTAAATCACCATGATGGCTTACCTCCCAGGGCTGAAGGGGGAACCTCCTTACAAACATCTTACGACTTTCACATACTTTTTACATTTGAGCTCACAATTAGAATACATTTTTAGGCCTAATTATCACAACACACCTTTAAGGCATTTTGTCAGGCATATAAATACTGTTACTTCAGCAAAAGGTTTAGATGGAAGGGTATTTCTGGAGAGGGAAGATTGGGTTGAATCAGGAACTGAGGGGGCTTGAAAAGGTTCTGAGCTAAGAAAGGGTTGGACTGGCAGGATTGAATAAAGGGGGAAACTGAGTCAGTTGGTGACTGATGTATTGGTGAACTGGTAGCATACATAGTAGGGAGACAGAGAAATGATAGGGTGAAAGCTAGATTGACAAGACAGAGACTAGAAGAGAACTGTAAAGGGGTCACAGAGCAGTAAATACTGTTTCCTCCGACACTGCCCTTTAGTGAGACATGTCCCAGGTTTTTTTTTTCATTCTGAGGAGGAGAAAAAAAGAAGCAGCCCTTTTTCTTCCCACTTCACCACTAACCTCCTTTATCCCCCATCAACATGCTTTCCCATGATACCCCAGCCAGTATGTCAATTTTTCACTTCATACAATTTTCACAAAAGGGGAGCTCTGGTTCATGCAGCACTGCTACTTATTTTGGGCTAAAGCCCATCCTCCCTTTGTTTAAATGGAACTGGCTGCCCATGATATCTAATGCGTTGCTCTTTAATGCTCAATATCCAAGCTTCAGCAATTTCAATTCTTGCTATCTAAGAATTAAAGTTGATAGGAATTGTATATACTGGCTTGGACTAATCACCTACTTGAATAGTAATGTTGTGTTTACATGAAGATTCCAGTGACCAGCATCCTAACAAGTTTTCCATCCTAACAGTTTGGTAGTTATTGATCTGATTCTGAAAAATGTCTGTCCTACTCATCTTTGAAATTGGTGGTAGAATTCCAATGAGTATATAGTTATTTACATATTACATGTTCATAGTTGCTCCCTGGTCCAGGAAGCAAAGAGCATGCTTTCATCACTAGTACACTGATATTTGTCATTTTTTATTACATTCCCCTTTGCAACCTTTAATGTTGTACCTTCCCTCTTCACTGATTTCTTGCTTATATAACAATAGGGAACCATTTTGAATCTACTAGGATGCACAGACCTGCATGGCAGAGCTGTAGCAGCAATAAATGTAAATATTAAAAAAAGCATCACTGCAGGTGCATTATCTCCTTTAATTAGAGGTTTATAATTGTGTGTGTGTGATAAGACTGTGTCTTCATGGCTTTTTTATTAATAAATTATAAACAATATCTTAATCTGGTCTAGGAATTCTAAAAAGTTTATTTTTAGCACCCTTAAATGAACAGAGAGGCAGATGAAGTATATTTTAAATGCAGGTGACCTTGTAGAAATCACCTGTCATATGCAGTTAAACTATAAGGAAAAATTATGATGACTCCAAGCTGATTTTATTGTAGCTCTGTATGCCAGACACATTTGACATGGATATTAGATTTGAAGGGAATAGAACACTCTTAACTCCATTGCTGTCATCTCTTATTTATGATAACTAATCTGTTAGCTGTAGGAATAAAAGCTGGATGCAGCCTCTTCAAAAATCATTATTCACAGGGGTAGGATAGTTGTGGTAACTAGGCACATCCTGACTCTGTGCCAGCTTTGTCTTACATCCAGTGAAAATGGCATTGGTAGATCTTATCTCTTCAAAATTGAAACATATCAAATACATTTAGTTTTCTGCATAGTTTATGTTAGAAAGCAATAGGACTCTTGTTCCAGAAGAATAAAGATATTTTTATCACGTGGGAGGTAAAAATAAGTCATGCAAGAAGGATTTCTGCATTCATAATAGGGCACAACAATAATAATTACAGTAAATGTAAAGGTGGAGCACTCTTGCATCTATTTCTCTTGTATATACAGAATCTCAGGTGGCTATTCAGATTTTTAAATCTTTTTAAATGTCAAGCAATTTTTAACTTCCCTAGTACTATATTCAAAAAGACTGTTAGAATCCTTCATGTGATCTCTCTGGGATTCAGGAGGAGGACCAGGCAACCCAATAGACCTGTTGCTCTGTTCTAAACACCAGTTGCCAGCTAAGTAAGAAAAATCAGCTGGAAATTTTCAGCTGAATTTTCCACTCAGTTGCTTTTTACGATAATTTATCATAAGAAAAACCCTAGGAAATCAATGTATAAATATACTATGCCATAGGTGCCTCTCAGTAATTCATAATCTGTACAATAAACCACAGGAATGTATCATTAATATGAAAATGAGTGGTATAGTCAAGTGGTCTGAAACAGAAGTGTCTGCACTCTATTCTCCTCTTTGATGCAGATTCCTTCTGTAGTCATGGGTTGCATCACATACCAACACATTTTCAAAATTGGCTTCTTATTTTGGGGGCCTCATTTTTGGGGCCCCCAATTTCAGACACTTTGTCTTTCATTTTTCAGAGGTGTTGTGTACCCACAGCTCTCACTGAGTTCATCGGGAGTTGTAGGCGCTCAGCCTATAAGCCCAAGACATCTCAAGTTTGGCACCCAAAAATAGAGGCACCCAAAAATTAGATCCTGCTTGTGAAAATGTGTGCTTTAACCTGTCTGCCTCCGACCAGCTTTAAAATTGAGATAATAAAAATATTTATTTACCTGCCACCTGGGGATGTTAGTGTTTATAAAGCAATTTGAAGATGTTGTGAGTATTATTTTTATTGTATTGGTTTGGAATTGTACTTTTTTGCCTGCATGGGATAGTCCCCATGCCCCTTTTGGTGCTCTCATGATGATTTACATATCTTATGCCATCCTCTGTCATGCTGTGACCACCATCTTACTGGATGGATCTCTTCCCAGGTGAAAGAGATTGGTCATCAAGCTTGGGCTGGAATTGGGAGTTGAAGTCACCCAGCACCTCCCAATGGGTTCTCAGCATCCTGTAGAATTGGCCCTATAGCAAGGACAAAGGACTAAGAACCTGAATCCAGCTCCCACTGAAATCAATAGGAGTCTTTCCCTTGTATTCATAGAATCATAGAATATTAGGGTTGGAAGAGACCTCAGGAGGTCATCTAGTCCAATCCCCTGCTGAAAGCAGGACCAACACCAACTAAATCATCCCAGCCAAGGCTTTGTCAAGCCAGCCCTTAAAAACCTCTAAGGATGGAGATTCCACCACCTCCCTAGGTAACCCATTCCAGTGCTTCACCACCCTCCTAGTGAAAATGTTTTTCCTAATATCCAACCTAGACCTCCCCCACTGCAACTTGGGACCATTGCTTCTTGTTCTGTCATCCACTGTAATCCCCAGGTCCATTTCTGCAGAACTGCTGCTTAGCCAGTCGGTCCCCAGCCTATAGCGGTGTATGGGGTTCTTCCATCCTAAGTGCAGGACTCTGCACTTATTCTTGTTCAACCTCATCAGATTTCTTTTGGCCCAATCCTCCAATTTGTCTAGGCCACTCTGGACTCTATCCCTATCCTCCAGCTTATCTACCTCTCCCACGAACCTGCTGAGGGTGAAATTAATCCCATCATCCCAATCATTAATAAAGATGTTGAACAAAACTAGCCCCAGGACTGATCCCTGGGGCACTCCGCTTGATACCGGCTGCCAACTAGACATTGAGCCATTGATCACTACCCGTTGAGCCCGACAATCTAGCCAGCTTTCTATCCACCTTATAGTCCATTCATCCAATACATTCTTCTTTAACTTGCTGGCAAGAATACTGTGGGAGACCGTGTCAAAAGCTTTGCTAAAGTCAAGATATATCACATCCACCGCTTTCCCCAAATCCACAGAGCCATCATATCTCATCATAGAAGGCAATCAGGTTGGTCAGGCATGACTTGCCCTTGGTGAATCCATGTTGACTGTTCCTGATCACCTTCCTCTCCTCCAAGTGCTTCAAAATGGATTCCTTGAGGACCTGCTCCATGATTTTGCTGGGGACTGAAGTGAGGCTGACTGGTCTGTATTCCCTGGGTTCTCTTTTTTCCCTTTTTAAAATATGGGCACTATATTTGCCTTTTTACAATCGTCCGGGACCTCCCCCGATTGCCACAAATTTTCAAAGATAATGGCCAATGGCTCTGCAATCACATCAGCCATCTCCCTCAGCACCCTTGGATGCATTAGATCTGGACCCATGATCTTGTGCATGTCCAGCTTTTCTAAATAGTCCTTAACCCAGGGGTTCTCAAACTGGGGGTCAAGACCCCTCAGGGGGTTGTGAGGTTATTACATGGGGGGTCACGAGCTGTCAGCCTCCACCCTAAACCCCGCTTTGCCTCCAGCATTTATAATGGTGCTAAATATATAAAAAAGTGTTTTTAATTTATAAGGGGGGTCACAGTCAGAGGCTTGCTATGTGAAAGGGGTCACCAGTACAAAAGTTTGAGAACCACTACCTTAACCTGTTCTTTCCCCACTGAAGGCTGCTCACCTACTACCCATGCTGTGTTGCCCAGTGCAGCAGTCTGGGAACTGCCCTTGTCTATGAAGTAATAAAAATACTGTAAAGATACACACTATTTATTATTAATTATTATGTAATAAGCATGTCATAAAAACAAATTTTATATTTCCAAGATCAATGCTTTTATAATTTATGCTCAGGTAAAGGAGAAAATCCCTGGAAATATTCATTTTTAGTTGGGGGTTCGCGAGACTTGACATTTTAGTGAAAGGCGTTCACAGGTTGTTAAAGTTTGGGAACCACTGGATGGGCAGGATCCCCTGGGAGGCTAATATAAGGGGGCAAGGAGTCCAGTAGAGCTAATTGTATTTTAAAGAAGCCTTACTGCTCTAGCAATATTTTTATACTCCTCCCTAGTCATCTGTCCAAATTTTCACTTCTTGTAAGCTTCCTTTTTGAGTTTAAACTCACTGAAGATTTCATTGTTAAGCCAAGCTGGTCACCTGCCATATTTGCTATTCTTTCTGCACTTCGGGATGGTTTGTTCCTGTGCCCTCGGTATTTTTATTACATTATGAAAACCATAACACTCTTCCAAGATCTCACTTTTGTAGCTTGTACCTCTTTGAATAAGCCTGTTATAAGACAAGGCGCCTATGTTTCATCCAGGAGTATCAGATGTGAAACAGCATGAAGGTATTTAAGAAGCCAACTCAAAGAGTTCCTTGTACACAGACATTCAGGTCTCGAGCCATCCAGGCAAACAATGGACATTACAAGAAAGCTTAAACTTGTTCTTCATAATAATTTTAAAAACAATACTAGCTGCTTATTTAATTTTAAAAACAGCAAAAAATATCCACCTCCCTTTCCATTTCTTATAAGGAGTCCTGAAGTTTAAATCTCCTCAGTGTTATAGATATGCTTGCTTTGATCGCCTTAGCTCTTGGAAGTCCAGGGGCTCCAGGCTGTTGGCCCCGTGCTGCTCGGAGTCCCTAAGGACAGTTCTGTCCGCCATTAGGGAATTTTTTCCCGAGAACCCCCTGTAACATTTTGAAAACCCCAGTTTGGGAACCACTGTGCCCATCAGTTCCCTAAGGGAGTTTAAGTCTGCATTTCGAAGTCCAGGGTCTGTATTTTGCTACTCTGCTACTTTTGCTACTCGATGGGACTTGGATTGGGAAATAATTATACAAATATTTAACATCTATTCTACTTGTTTAAAATATTTACAAGACTATGAATTCAGAAGGCATTTTGCACACTGTTCTTAATCACGCCTAAATGCTTAATGATAGAACACTTCAGGTTTAATCAAATTGGAAAAAGAACTAAGAATTTCAAGGAAAAACAGTTAATCATTTTCCATCAGTTTTCAATAAATATTCTTTTTAAAACAATGTAACATCTATTTTTGTGCCTGTATTTGCAGCAGGAGCCACAAAGCATTAAAGCACAGGTTGTCCTCAGCCCTCTTTGAAACTGGGCACAGGCACAGAACAGAGCTTAAAATACACACTTCATGTGTGATAGCCTTTTCTAATAAATTTACACATAGCACTTTTACATCTTTAAGGATCCAAAAGTGCATTATGAACCAATATACAATTTACATGCAGGATCCTTCCCCAGCACTGCAATGCATCTACCTCTGGGGTAAAACTTGGCAACTGTTCAACAATACACAGAAACACTATAAAATAGCTTAGGATGTGAAAGGAATTCCTTATCCATTTAAAACCACAGAGATACTTTTAGTTAGGTATAATGTACTTAAGCAAACTAGAATTTAAGTAGGCCACCAGTGTTACAATCCGGCCCTATATTTTTAGAGATGGTTAGGAAAAGGAAAATATTTTAAATACACGTGATTGTGAAAAATTTCTCTGACTTTCATCAATTTGGAAATTTACCACCAGATCTACCTTTATTAACCACAAATGAGCTTCACTTGTTTTATATACCATACAAAGAATGGTACCTCCAGCAGCATATTCCCCCCCAGTATTTTGCAGGAGCCTTGATTCAGTACTGACTCAGAGGGAAGAGTGCTATGTCACCAATACCATATCCCAAAGCATCCATGTGGGACCTTCCTACCAGCTGTGGGTCGTAGAGATACTATTTTTACACATTTTCATTACAAATCCTAAACATTTTGTGGTTAAATATGTACTTTTCCTTCAGAAGATCTGAATTTTTGCCAATATAAACTGATTTTGTTCATGTTGGGCCTAATAGATGAGATATGCATAGTCTTGTCTTTGTGGGCTTTTTCAATGCTTGTTACAATGAAATGTATAATTGAAGGACTAGTCCAGAGGGTGGATAAATTTTGCTCTTCTAGTCAGGATGTTATTTTCCCTTTTTAAATATCTTGCCTTCCTTGCAACTGTGACCATCTGAGGTTGCTGCTAAAAGGTGAACATAGGCCAAAATCCTGTGCCCATTCTGAATAACTCATCAGAGTGCCACTGGAACTCAATGGGACAGGAGTAGCAGGGGTGAAAAACCTTACCCCTTCCTCCAGGTTGTGGAGTGGGAATAAAGCTGCCCCAGGGTCAATATTGTATTCTTTAGAGCTAGAATAGGCTCAGCAGCACCAGTGTTCCCTTCTGTTCAAAGGGAACAAAGAGGAGATCTGTATAGGGGTAAAGCTTCCTGCCCTGGCTGCTCCAGAGAGCTTCGGTACATGTCTGCACTGAGTGCTCTGGGGAGTTAGAGCCAACTGACCACAGAAGGGTACAGACCCCCGTTACAGATTCCCAGCATCCTGAATTGCTTGTGGGGCAGAACTGAGAGGTTTCATTTCATTGAAGGCTCCCCACATCCACAGAGGAAAAGGTAGATGGTTGAATTTGCCTGAAGGCGGTATGCACTGACCCTCCTCCAGGAGTCCAAAATGCCATGCCTCCAAGGCCATGGGAACTCGGATTAGGAAGACAGATCTCAAACTCGAGATTTCCACATGGCAGCTCATTGCACTACCAGCAAAGGAACCACACCAGCTCAATTACAGCATCACCCAATAGTGCTGTCCTTTTGTGGGTTTTGTCACCTTTTCCATTGTAAAAAGAAAAAAAGTGGATGAGTTATAGATATTTGAAAACCAGCACCTGCCTTCGATTAGTAATGCTTTTAGATGCTTCTCTTACAATGTTTCCCATGGTGCTTTTGAGGATTCACTTCGGTGTGCTGAGGCTTGGTGCACTTTGACATCTCTCAAAGCTGCCTCGGTGTAACAAGGCAGATTAAAATGAAGGTACCTGGAAGCACAACAGAAAGTGTGGTAATAAAACAATTGGCTTTTCTTTAACAGAAAGAAATCACTATTTAAAATTCTATGCCATGGGTAAAAAAATAAACACACTAAGGGCCAAAATTTCTGAAACTGTTTATCTATATTGCATCATTAGCTTTTGCAAGCTACTGCAAACCCTCCATTTGTGTACACAAATAGGCATTTCAACATGCAAAACAGATAGGTAGATGGACACTTTCCTATATGTAAATATTATTATTTTACCATATATTGCAGTAGGACATAAAGACCAACCAGGTAGGGGCCCCATTTTGCTAGACCCTGTGCAAGCAGATAAAAAAGAGAAAATATAACAGGTGGGTTGGGGAGAGTAGGAGAGACAGAGTGACAAAAAGTAATAGGATGTGCACAGTTATTCACCAGTCAGGAGTAGTAATCACAATGCTTCTCTGACTAGCCATTGTCGGGGTGCAGTTTTCTGTGTGAGTTATGAAAGAGCTGACACTTGAAGAGAGACCTGAAGGAGGTTAAACTGGTGGCTTTAAGGATTATGACTGGGAGCTTTTCGCATTTGTAAAGGGTGATATGGGAGTAACTGCGAAAGAGCTTGTTGGAGAAGCAGCTGTTTGAGGTTGGCATCTAAAGGTGGGAGTGGATAAAAGGCTGGATGAGTAGTGCAAAGCTAGGTTATGAAAGGTGTTGAAAGTAATGACAGGAAGCTTGTGTTTGATTCAGTGGAAGATGAAGAATTAGTGGAGGAACTTGGAGGGTGACAGTCAGTGCAATGAGCCAGAAAGTTGATTTTAATAGCAGCAATTTGAATGGTCTTGAAAGAAGTGCAGGCAATGATGGCAGAGGGGAGGAGATTACAGTAGCCAGGTTCGAGATGATCAGAGCTTGGACAAGAGTTTTAGCAGTTTGGGCAACGTAGCCAGATCTTGCAGATGTTGTGCAGGAAGAAGTGGCAAGATTTAGACATGATCTGGATGTGTGAGTTGAAAGAGGGGTCCAGGTCAAAGCTGGAGCTAGAATCAGAAAGGCAGACTGAGATTTTAGTGTGGATGGAGGTAAATATGTCCATAGTAGAGGAGGCAGTTTTGTGAATCATCAACCTAAAAATGCATGAATGTAACAAATGCAATTTTAGTGACTGAGTTCACCCAGACATAGGGTGAAGAGAAGAGGCCCAAGGATAGAGTACTGAAGGACCCCCACTGAAAAGAGAAAGTTGAGAACTCATTGAAGGAGTTTGGCTTAGGGCATAAGGTTTTGCAGGCATCTATTTTGCAAGGTGATATTTTAAAAAAAATCAGGACTGGGAGTCAAGAGATAAGAATTCTAATCCTGGCTCTGCCACAGACTTCCTCTAGGATATTGGACAAATCACTTCACCTCTGTGCCTCAGTTTCATTATCAGTAAAACACGGATAATAATTCTTACCTACCTCAGAGGGACGATATCTGAGTATTAGTACAATGCAACTTGTATGCTGAATCCCACATTTCTGTTCTTTCCTCACCACCCAGATAATGCCGAGCTATTTCACATAGTTAAATTGAATATGATTAAAAATTGCAGAGAAGACACAAAGAATAAAGACACTTTCCTTCTGATCTTCCCAAAGAAAGTCCACTTTGACACTTCAAGTGGAGAGAGCTTCTGGGAAAAGATTAGAACTCACCCTATGAATTCTACTGAGAATCAACTTGGTTTGTTCTGCACTGTGCCCAGTATTCCATGCATCAGACTCTGTCAGGCAGTAAAAGTAATAAAGTCTTCCACCTATGCAATCTCACTGATTTCACAGATTTTAGCTGGATGACTTTTCTGCCCTGGGCCTCCTTTCTTTATCATACTCATTCCTTGTTAGGAAGCATGTATGTTCCTTATTGCTGCTATTATTACGACTATTTATTACATAGCTCTGAAAATCTACACTGTGCTTTATGAAATATAGATAAAACACCTTCCCTACACCAAAGTGGTTGCAATATAATTTAGTGGGGCAGAGCCTGTCTTCACTATCAGCTACTGAATTCCATTGAAATTACGGTGTTCCATGAGATACGAATACAAACTCCGACCCAGTGAAACTTACTTTAAGTTTAAGGTAGCAGTGGCCATGAATTTTAACTAGTTAAATACACTGGTCTACAATTTTTGAGAAGTCGTCTGCTTCAGAGATAAAATGAGCTATTTATTATGTATTTTGATGTGCTGAAATCAAATATGACAATTAAAACAACTGATTGGCTACTGTTTCTAAGATATTTAAGTTTTTACATTTTATGTCTATGTATATTGTGTAGATAGTCGAGTTTTAATCATAAATTGTAAACCTAGGTCTTTTCATGTGTTTATGGTTGCTTTACATGATAATATTTCACCTGTCCTGTTTATGTAACAATTTAAAAATCAGCAAAAGGGTTATATAAATAACATTTATTATGAAACAAAAGGCAAAAAACTATTATGTACATAGTTTAGTCCTATTCAGTGTCTACTCGGCACTTCTTGGCTTGTCTCTTGTATTCATTAAATGGAGCATCTCTTGTCACTGTCCAGCAATAGTCTGCAAGCATTGATGGGCTCCATTTGCCCTGATAGCATTTCTCCATTGTTGCAATGTCCTGGTGAAATCGCTCGCCGTGCTCGTCGCTCACTGCTCTGCAGTTCAGTGGAAAAAAATCTAGATGAGAGTGCAAAAATTGTCTCTTTAGTGACATGTTGCAACCAAGGCTTTTGTATGCCTTGAGGAGGTTTTCCACCAACAACCTGTAGTTGTCTGCCTTGTTGTTTCCGAGAAAATTTATTGCCACTAACTGGAAGGCTTTCCATGCCGTCTTTTCCTTGCCACGCAGTGCATGGTCAAATGCATCATCTCGAAGAAGTTCACGAATCTGAGGACCAACAAAGACACCTTCCTTTATCTTAGCTTCACTTAACCTTGGAAATTTTCCACGAAGGTACTTGAAAGCTGCTTGTGTTTTGTCAATGGCCTTGACAAAGTTCTTCATCAGACCCAGCTTGATGTGTAAGGGTGGTAACAAAATCTTCCTTGATTCAACAAGTGGTGGATGCTGAACACTTTTCCTCCCAGGCTCCAATGACTGTCGGAATGGCCAATCTTTCTTGATGTAGTGGGAATCTCTTGCACGACTATCCCATTCGCAGAGAAAACAGCAGTACTTTGTGTATCCAGTCTGCAGACCAAGCAAGAGAGCAACAACCTTCAAATCGCCACAAAGCTGCCACTGATGTTGGTCATAGTTTATGCACCTCAAAAGTTGTTTCATGTTGTCATAGGTTTCCTTCATATGGACTGCATGACCAACTGAAATTGATGGCAAAACATTGCCATTATGCAGTAAAACAGCTTTAAGACTCGTCTTCGATGAATCAATGAACAATCTCCACTCATCTGGATCGTGAACGATGTTGAGGGCTGCCATCACACCATGGATGTTGTTGCAGGCTACAAGATCACCTTCCATGAAGAAGAATGGGACAAGATCCTTTTGACGGTCATGGAACATGGAAACCCGAACATCACCTACCAGGAGATTCCACTGCTGTAGTCTGGAGCCCAACAGCTCTGCCTTACTCTTTGGTAGTTCCAAATCCCTGACAAGGTCATTCAGTTCACCTTGTGTTATGAGGTGTGGTTCAGAGGAGGAGGATGGGAGAAAATGTGGGTCCTGTGACATTGATGGTTCAGGACCAGAAGTTTCATCCTCTTCCTCATTTGACTCAAGTGAGAATGATTCTGGTGCATCAGGAATCGGCAGTCCTTCTCCATGGGGTATTGGGCGTATAGCTGATGGAATGTTTGGATAATGCACAGTCCATTTTTTCTTCTTTGACACACCTTTCCCAACTGGAGGCACCATGCAGAATAACAATTGCTGGTATGATCTGTTGGCTCTCTCCAAATCATTGGCACTGCAAAAGGCATAGATTTCCTTTTCCTGTTCAACCACTGGCGAAGATTTGTTGTACAAGTGTTGCAGCATATGTGTGGGGCCCACCTCTTGTCCTGATCTCCAATTTTGCAGCCAAAATAAAGGTGATAGGCTTTCTTAACCATAGTGGTTATACTGCGCTTTTGTGATGCAAAAGTCACTTCACCACAAACATAGCAGAAGTTATCTGCACTGTTCACACAAGTACGAGGCATCTCTGCTCACTTTGGCTAAACAGAAATGTGTCCCTTTGCAAAATCAAACACTGACAAATAAGAGAGCACGACACTGTATGATTTCTAGAGCTGATATAGGGCAATTTGTTCAGCAGAGTGATGTAAGCTTTGTTACGATTGCATCATCCATGACTTCTAGGAATAACATGATGCAATTCATATCATGTATGACGCAATACCAGCTTCAGATTGCATCATTCATTGTTTTGCCTAAAAAGCAAGTACTGTCCAAACCCAGTCATAGATTTATTCATAGACCCAGTCAAAGATGTATTTTAATCATTTCTGGTTTAAATTGAGATCCCTTCCCTTTATAACTCACTTATCCTCCGCCATTCCCAAGTCAAGGGTCGTATATACTGACCCAATAGCATATCTTGAAAACTAGAGCCAATCAACAATTTTAAGCATCATTTTCGTTCTCAGTGACCCAGAATTAGTAAAGTTTGACTACATTTATTTCAGAAGCATTTTGGCTGTAGAGCAGTGATATCTAGAACGCTGACCAGCATCCAGTAATCCCTTGTGATAGTACAGGGGCAAACAATGCCACAAACAGATGATGCATCCCATCTTAAACTGTATGCAGGATCCCTTTGTTATTATTGTTGGTTATTATTTGTATTGTTATAGAGCCTAGATGTCCAGTATAGATCTGGGTCCCATTATGCTACATGCTGTGCACATATGTAATGAAAAGATGTATCCTGCACTTCTTGAAAACCCACTAACTGGTTGACAAACCAAGATGTAGCACCCAAGTGGCAAAATTTGCCCTTTAACCATAAGCACATTGTACATGTTTGGAAACTATTTTATTGAAAGTACAGTGTTCATTTACACATCTTTGGAGTATAGAATGGTTAAAGCCCTTTTTCCTGTGAACCGAAAGAGGTTACCACAGGTTAATTATAGACAACTGAGTCCAATTAAGGGCAGACTGTGACCTTTAAAAACCTCTTCCAGTGGTAGAAAAGCAAGCTGCAGAAGTGTTGTGTGTAACAAAGGGAAAAGGTTTCTTCTTCCTCTTTTCTTTCTAAGAGCATTCTTGTGTTTATTTCTGTTTTGAGGAGGGGATAGGCCCAGAGTGGGTTAAAGATGGTGGCTGGTAGCTTGTATATAAAGAGATAGTATACAATAAAATATTGTATACTAATAATATAATAAAATAACAAATAAAATAAAATAACAAATACATTTTCTCTGGTGTCTAAAGAAATCTCTTGGGCCATTGTTGGGCTCTACCCTGTAAATATTGTAAATAAACCAGTGTTAAGAATTAAACTTCTGGAGTAAGAGTGATTTACTCCAGCCATCCTCCAGTGCCACAGGGAGATATGCTGAGCCTTGGTGTGACAAAAAATAGTGTGCTGTCTCTAATATACATAAATGTTTTTTTAAATTACCAAAACATTGAATTGACTAAGTGAATTTTTTCCAGATTTTTGATTGTCAAAAAATTGATGTTTCCACTTTCTGCCCTGATTCACAATGAGAAAATTTTCTGGGAAGGGAAAATAAAAACCTCTCATGGGATGAGAAAAGTGTTTCCTGTCCAGCTCTGTTATTTACAATAAAAAAACTTATTAGAACTAAAAAAATGGGGGAGGAGGGATTTTGCAAAAAACCCCAAACAACCAAACCTCATTTTCTTTCCTGTCTTTTCTTCATTTATCAAAAAATTGACAATTTTTTTTACTAGAACTACTATTTAGTAAGAATGTAATTTATTTTCAGACAATTTGTTAAGTGTTTCTACTCTAGCGCTACATGTATCAAAGTGTGTATCTTTCTCTCTTTAAGGGCCTAGACCTTGTCTCATTGAATGGCAATGAAACCATGATTTGGCCTTTAGACTCTAAACTTGGGTATGTCAGACATACCCAGGTGCAATCACACCTCTGACTGCAGTGTAAGCATACCCTTAAGGTAAAATCCTGTTTCCACTGAAGACAGTGGCAAACTCCCATTGGTTTCAATAGATCCAGGATCTCACCAGATGTATTATGCAATGTTATTTGTACATCTCAGTATCTAAGGCTGAAGTGGATGTGAGGGAAATGTATGATTTGATAGACAATGGACAGATATACGGGATTACATTTTAGAATCCTTTAGTGAAAATGCAATAATTCGGAAATACTGCTTGACCCACATCATAGCAAAGGCTCGTTCCAGCAAGCTGGAAGAAGCTATAAAAGAGGGGAAGTGACAGAACAAGACTGAACTAGGGAGGTGGTCCCAGGCTGAAGGAGAGTCCCAGCCTGTGTATGGAAGATCTGTAACCTGCTTGTATTATCTATCAGTGTGAGACACTGCTTGATTCAAATCCTGTCTACTTTATAGAACTCAGATTGCAATTTTATTTTGATTTCTTAGGTAACCAACTTTGATCTGTACACTTATTGCTTATAATCACTTAAAATCTTTCTTTCTGTAGTTAATAAATCTGTTTTATATTTTACCTGAGTGTGTTTTCGTGCTTGGGAAATCTGCTCAGGTTGCAAGGGCAGGGGCAGGTCCACTTTCCTTTGTAGAAATGGCAGACTGGGTAACAAATTTACACTGATCAGGCTTCTGACCAGGGCAAGATGGTACAGCCCTGGGATCCTAGGCTGGGGAGCTGTGGGAATTGGCTGGAGCCTCTCTATTGTTGGTTCATAAGTGGCTGGTTGTTGATTTAGTGGGCAGGTGTCTGGGTGATGTTTGTGGCCCGTAGTTGTAATTTTTGGCCTCTAACTTTGATTCTGACTGCTTCTCTTGCTGTCTGCTAGCTTCCTCTCTCCAACACACAGCTTGTTAAACAATCTCCTAGTTCCTATGTTTGCAACTGGGGAACACCTCAACCTACATGTTTTACCTTCTGATCAGGCCTTGCCATGCAACGCTTCCTTGAGTGGTGACTTCCTGTTGTTTCCAGCTATTGCTACATAAAATAAAATGGGCATAATTTCTCCTTCCATTTAGTCAGAAAAATGGGTGCTTAACACACCCACTAGCTTTAACCAGGTCTGTGATTGTCTGTAGATCAAAAACCTGCTTGATGGCTGCCACTAACATCTTCCAGCATAAGAATATTTACCTATTTCACAATTCCTAGCCTTTTATCAAGTAAAGTTCTACTCTGAATTAAATATATTAAAAGTATATAACGGAATTCCATGTTTTTTCATTTTCTTCAATAGTGAGTCTGCTCAGTTTACAAGTTAATTTATAATTTATAGGTGTTACTATCTGTCTGCTGGGTGGTTCCTACTGGATTCTGAGTCAAATTGCCAGGGAGCATATAGCAAAAATGCAAAATAAATAAATAAATAAAATTAATAGTAATGTAGATCACTTATAAAAATAGGGAGAGAACCTAATGAGTGAAAATAGAATGGCAGGTAAATTAGATAAACCAGTATTTTTCATAAATCATTTATCAGCTTAGAAGGAGAACTCAGAATATTAAGATGGAAAAAGATTGTCCAGTTCTTCTCTTTTCATGTGGTAAATAATATATTTGTAAACAGCATTCTTTAATTATGACAATGTTGGGTATATGGACTTCAATTTTTTAAAATTTGACACACAAGTTAACTCCACTTGTTCTAATTACTGAACTTATAGTGTTTAAACAAAGCATTTAAATTACAGGTAAATGAGTTTACTAGAAAGTGGTACAAAATACAACAGTAGTCTATTTGAGAATGGATAATAAACTGAAAGAGGAAAAGACTTCATAATTTCCCCTAATACTTATAGTTCCAGTTGTTAGTTTTGCCAGGGGAAAAAAATAAGACAAATATCCAGTGGAATAACTAAGAATTTTGTTTCTAGACTCTTAATGGGAATGGATTATGGGTAGAGTATTATTCAAAGTATGTAAACTTTTATATATTAACAGATGCCATCAAAATAAATGAGAAATCTTTTGCCTTCCAAATGGAATTGAAAGAATGGAATGAAATAATATATATTAGGAGCAGTGCACTGCCTGCAACTTGATGGAAACATCATATACACTTTTACAGAGACTATATGACTGCAAGGCGGTGGCCCATGAAATTAGTGTCATACAAGGAGCACTGGAGAAAGTGCAGCAAGAATGCCCCAAAATAATCTATGATTCTAAAGAACTACTGGCAGAAAATGTTACTAAAAGTATAGTTGGATTAAAAAATATTAAATTCTTTCTGGAGGAGTTCATCTTTGGAATAGACAATACTGAAATGGCACCTAAAGAACCACAATAATTGTAAGGATGTTACTTCTAGCTGGCAATCATGCTATATAAAGAAAGTGGAAGTCTCCTTCTCTTAGTGATTTGTTATGCAGCCTGCGGAGGAAATGGAGTTTTGGACTTACTCATTTCAAAAACTAAAAAACTTTGAAAACGTGTCCTCCTCTCTTAAATTGCCTGGTAGAACATGCTTATGCTCTGTGGAAAAACAGAAGAGAAAAATGAACATATGACCAATTTAAATGCAGTAGTTTGAAAAGAGTAAATCATTTGAGTGTCAAGTGTCAGAATACATTGGAGAATTCTTCTTCAGTTGTTGGTTTCATGATGTACAATACCAATAATAGATATTAGAGAGATTTCCTATTTTATTATGTAACTCTACAATATTCTATTGAAATACTACTTTATTTTACAAAAGTATGGGTAAAATGGCAAAAGATGTACATTAGTTTATGTTGAATATAGCTTGTAAATATGTATTAACTTGATTTTTATAAGATCTAGTCCAACTTCAATAAAAAGCTACTTTTACCTTCCTCTGCAGCATGGGTCACTTGAAGGTTTAAACTAGGGTAAATGATGGATTCTCTATAACTTGCAGTCTTTAAATCATTATTTGAGCACTTTAGTAATGCAGAGGCTATGGGTCTATTACAGGAGTGGGTGGGTGAGATTCTATGGCCTGCAATGTGCAGGTCAGACTAGATGATCATGATGGTCCCTTCTGACTTGAAGTCTGAGTCTACTGACAGGTTTCAGAGTAGCAGCCGTGTTAGTCTGTATCCGCAAAAAGAAGAACAGGAGTACTTGTGGCACCTTAGAGACTAACAAATTTATTAGAGCATAAGCTTTCGTGGACTACAGCCCACTTCTGCATCCGAAGAAGTGGGCTGTAGTCCACGAAAGCTTATGCTCTAATAAATTTGTTAGTCTCTAAGGTGCCACAAGTACTCCTGTTCTTCTTTTTGAGTCTACTGAATCTTTGCTGGACTCTGCAACTCCATTGGATAAATAATGGAGTAGCTCTGAAATCTTACCAAATTAACTTTCTTAGCAGAATGGGAAGTTCATCCAGGGAAATTCCTCTCTCACTAGAGGGAGAACTCTCTCTTTTTCAGATGAAAATAGAACGCATGCAGTGATTCCTCCAGGCAGCAATATATTAGTCCTCAGAAAGCCAAGGGGAAAAAATAGTATTGGTATACCTTAGCTACCACTATTCCTATGCTTCATTTGATCATATAGGACTAAAATCCTTCCTCATTTACACCTAGGCGACCTTATTGAACAAAGTGAAATTTTGTCCATAGTTGCAGCGGGAACTTTTAGACAATGTTCATTAAAATAACTAAGCTCCTAAAAGAGATTTTTCTATAAATTCACATATAGCAACCAATTTGTAAAAGCTCACAACATTCATCTATCTTTTTTTCCAATTTGTTATATAGCAGCTGCCACCATTTATAGATTACAAACTCAAGGTTTTTCATGGAGAAACAATTCATAAGTATGTCCTTGGCCTTGTCACAGTGCTCATTGTCCCCTGTGCTTAGCATTATACTGAAAATATTATGATCTTGCGTATTGTGAATGAAGGAGAATATGCATCTGGGTTCTGTGGAAATATCCTTCACTGCAAAACATCATCCCTAAATGTTGTGACAAATTTAAATAGCAGCAACAGCACAGAATACACAAACTTTAAAAAGCAGAAGGTTTTATGGAATTAACCTCATTCTCTTTATTTAAGGGAGCAGAGAAATTATAATCTCATTCCTCATGCTCTGCCTGGTAATCTAAGAGACTCTTGTTGCTGGGTGGAATGAGACCTTTCCTGCAAAGTCCTGGGTTGAAGACAGGTTCCATGATTCTAGACTAGATAGGGCCCCGAGTCTTTGTGTAACATGCTTCCTGAAATCATCTTGAACATTCATGTCTGAAAGTCATAGATTTCTTTAGATCCTTTGGGTTCTTTAGATCTGGGGGAGGGACAGCTTAGTGGTTTGAGCATTGGCCTGCTAAATCCAGGGTTATGAGCTCAATCCTTGAGGGGGCCGCTTAGGGATCTGGGGCAAAATCAGTACTTGGTCCTGCTAGTGAAGGCAGGGGGCTGGACTCGATGACCTTTTGAGGTCCCTTCCAGTTCTAGGAGATAGGATATCTCCATATATTATTATTTCTTTTAGACTAAATGTAAGTAGACAAAATAAACTTAGACCTATTCTAACTTGTATGGCAGAAGGAAGGAATGTTAAAGAAGCTCCTGGTAATTACTAGAGTAGACATTAACATAATTAAAGTCAGTTGATTCTTCTCTTTGAAGGCAGGCTGGCAGCAGGACTCACTCTTGGGACTAGATTCCATCCTGATTTACAGCCTGTGAAACAGAAGAAGTTCTCTCAGAAGACTTCAAAAATGAGTATAATAGTATAATTACAGTTGGATGAGCAAATCAGAGGAACCCTGAATCTGAATATACTCTGAATTAGACAAACCTACTAGAAAAAGATTTATCTCATTATGGACGTAACTTCCTCCCCCCTTTATCCTCAGTGCAGAGACAATGTGTATTCCTATGTTTGCACAGTGCCTAGCACATTGTGGCTTGGAGCCTCTGAATGCTACTGCAATACAAAAAATGAATCACAACATATTCTTGATTATGCTAAATGAAAAAATAATTAGTAGTTCAGAGGAAGAATTCTGTTGTGATATTCTTAGCAATCCAGTTCAATATTGTTCTCCCTCAACCCATTTTTCTCAGATTTCTCTCCTGTTGTATTTGACAGAGCTCCTAGCCATATTCAGCACACCTTAGCATTATGGAACATTTTGCTCCATCCTTCAGGCTGGGGCACCCTTACTGGGAGCAGAGAGAAGGCAGGTAGAGGTGGGAGTAGAAGACAGCCAATGGGATTTCCTCTGGAAACCATTTGAGGGGGAGGTGCCTACAAGAAACAGCTGAGAAAGTGTAAGGTTCCCCCCCCCCCATAAACTTCCCTATCAGTGCCTAGCTGTTCATATTACCTATTTGGGGAATGATTAGGAGATCCTGCAGGTGGAATCTTTGAGGAATAGCAGTGAAAAGAATGGTTGGATAATGTGAGGTTTGGCAAATAAGACAGGTGCTCTGTTAATATACTTTTGTGGTGCTTTTCACATACTCCTTCTCTGTAGTAGAATCCAAGCTTGGTTAGTAGTCACTGCAGTTGATTTAATCGATAGGGAAACAAGAGGTGGGCAGGAGAGATAATTCCAAGATACAGGGTAATGGAGTGAATGGTTAAACTTAATATCCTCCTTCCAGGCGAGTGGAGAGAAATAATACAATACACAGCTTGATCTACAAAGCATTCACCCCAATTCTTGAGTTCTTCTTCTTCAACATAAGCAGAAAGATCAACAGCATACCTTGTGATGAGTCAACAAAACCAGGAAGGTTCAAAGCTGTAACTTGAATAATAGCTGTTATAAAGGCAAATGGAAACACTGCAGCATAACCTGAAATACATTTGTATTCCAGATCATAAACCATGTATGTATTTATTACATCAAGCAGGTGACAAGAGTATGCATATATACAAAGGTGCAAAGTGTAAAGCTATACAAATATTAGATTGTTTAATTTTCTGTTATGTTTCTTTATATTAGATGTTTAATGCATTTTGCAGTCAGATTAATAGAGACTCTTCCAAAAAGCAGTATTGAAATATAAAATATTTAACAATTATATTTTAACATGGCATCTGAACAAAGTACAGAAGCTAAGACACTTTATAACCCTCTGGCAACTGCAGCTGAAGACTCCCCGCTGCAAAACAATGAATACTGAAACTTAGCAGTTGAAGGTCCTGGTGGGAAATTACACTTCTGGTGCTTGTCAACTTTGTGATAAAACACTTAATAAAATAAAATCTTTGCAAAATTAAGGGACTTGTTATACTGACAAACTGCCACTAAGTATGCACAAGATATTTTCAAAACATTGAAAAGCCATGAAGGCAATAATTGGCAGACTGGGATTTAACTCCTTCACTTTGATAAGCCTGCATGAATGTTGTTCAGTGTTATGAAAAATCAAGCAATGACATCTTCTCTATTTTACTTGATGTATGGTGTGTGTGTGTTCTTAATGATTTAGGGTGTAAACACATTCTACATGGAGCAGTGATCCACTTCTTCCATTGTAACCAATAAAACAGTTTAATTCAATTTTATGCTACAAATCACTCTTTTTTTCAGATTAAGACAAGTGAAGTACTATACAACTTTGCCACTCTGGCTCCAGTTCCTTCACTGCCTGACACCTGACTGCATTCTAGAATTACAGGTTTTACTGTATTACTGATCAAGTAAACTATTGGGCTAAAATAAAGAGCAGTGAAATACCTTGCATTTTTGTTAGACATCTACAGCTCTTACCTGCAAAACTCAGATTTATGAAAGTTGAGTTCAACAACCTGTTCAGAAAATTGCTGTGTAGGTATCAATAACTACAGTAATTCTGTAAGAATTTGTCCATGTATGATTGGGAATTGATAAAGAATTTGAGGAAAGATTCTACCCAATAAACTCAGAATCGGACTGAAGCAAGACCTTTATTTGCTCATGACAGAACTAGTTCCTTTCTTCTCAACAGAACTTTATTTTATTTGAGGGACTGGAGTGGATACCTGTTGGTCAACCCAAAGGTTGACCAATTCCCCATAAGTCTATAGTTACAAATTTGTCTTGGACAGAATTCTGACTGTACAGCCATTGCAGCTATACATATGCACCCTTGAAGTACTGAGCTGTTTTGATGAAACTGTATTTTTCAGCTGTAAAACTTTGTACACAACACTCTTCAACCAGCTCTACTCCTTCTGTGACTCCAGAGTCCCTATCTGAGGTGGTGAGGAAGGAAACCTTTGGCTTCCATGGAAAAAAGCCATTCCAAGGAAGAATCTCTGCTCAACAAGGTAATAGGGGAAGATTCCCCACGCATATGAATGAATGAGACTTGGTGGCATTGAGGTTAGCTTCACACACTCACCTTCTGCAGAGTAGTCAGTATGTTTCACAATTGAGAATTTTGTACCAAGATGGGAAGAAATGATGTGATTTCTCTCTCTCAAAGGGAGAAGTCTGTCATCCTCAGCACCACTGCTGCCTGAGTGCTGTCAGGAGTTAAATTGTTGGGGCTCCAGAGGAATGATGATGGCCCTTTACTTCTCAGCACTAAGGGGGTGTCTAGTGGGACTGCGTCACTCTGATGCTTAGCCTAACTAGACTCTTCCTTCTGACCCAATGTCTTACTGGATCTCATTCACCTCTATTCCCCTACTGATAATTCTAAGGGTCAGTCAGGTGGAATTGCTTGAAGGGCTTACTTAATCAAGAAGGAATGAAGTATAGATTCTGTCCCCTTGAACTCTTGCGGTGCTCTGTTTTGCACCACCTTCATCTCCCCAGTAGCTCAGTCTCTCTAAGGCAGTGCTCTAGAAATGTTTGTAATAGATATCTGTATTACATGAAAGATGCTATTTCAATCCAGTTAACTTTCTGGCCATCCTTCAGTACCAACTGGCAATTCTTTTTGGAACTAAGATCAAAATAAACTTAAAATGAAACTGAAAAAGAGAATATAATTGACCACACAACTACTCAAACGCTACACTAAATTAACTAAAAAACATTGAGAACATGGAAGGGGGAAATAAGAATAAAGTGAAGTCTATTAAAAAATAGCTGGAAGAAGCTAAAGCTGGGTTTTACCCTTGATGGCTAAAATTGAAGGGCAGGTCCTGTTGTGGTGATGGAGGTCTACAAATTTACCCAAATTATGAGTTCAACTGTAAAAAAAGTTCATAAGATATTATACGTTGTTGTGACAAATATTGATTTTACTAACTTCCTTCCCCCCAAAAACTGAAGACAGACTGAATTAGTCCAATTGAAAAGGCCTACTGATGGAACTCAGACTATTAGGATAATACCTGGTAAACAAAAAAAGTGTAGAACCAGAAATTTGTAAACCAAAATTGATGTGTTGGATTTGAGGGTTAATTGGTGGACAAAATAATGATGGTAGGGGGTTAAGTTGTCTGGAGTGGCTCACAGGAATAAGTACTATCCTCAGGGCAGACTGTTAAGAAGCAGGGCACAAACCCCAAATTGGTTATGAGCTCGGTAGATTTCCCCAACCAAGTACAAAGCATGAACTCGGGCATTATAACAGCCTAACCATGGAGTCAGACAGTCCCTTTAGGTACTCCGATCTATTTAGTCACCCAAGTAAGCCTACTCTTGTAATAGATGGTCCTTTACTCCAAAAAATCACAATACTCTAGGTTACTCCTAGTCCCAAAGAACCAGTCACTTGCCCCAGGACAGTTATTACCATATGAGATTCTGTCATACCAGGGAGGTTTTCTGTTGGAAAAATTCTTTCCAGCTAAAGAGAGAGGGAACAAGGGATGTTCAATAAGGCTTTAATTTTAATACTCTACATTTCAAATGCTTTAATTGTTTTTCCTATTTCCTTATCTTTCATAAAAGATTAAAAGGATTTCTAATGGGGTGGTTGCCATGACACTAAGCAGGCTGAGGTCTCTGTCACTAAAGCCTGGACCTTGTTTAATGTTGGACAGTGATTGGACTATGCTGACATCTTTGACCAATTTATGCTATCTAAAGTAATACAGCAAGCACCAGCTCCTTGCATACCCTCACATTTGAACACTTCTCCTGTATTTCTAAAGTTTTCTGGTGAACATGGGGAATACTCATGTGTTCCACTACACCACTGGTTCCCAAACTTGTTCCGCTGCTTGTGCAGGGAAAGCCCCTGGTGAGCCGGGTCGGTTTGTTTACCTGCCGCGTCCGCAGGTTCGGCCAGTCGCGGCTCCCAGTGGCTGCAGTTCACTGCTCCAGGCCAATGGGAGCTGCTGGAAGCGGCGGTCGGCACAAGCGGCGGAACAAGTTTGGGAACCACTGCACTACACTATTGTTTTGTGCAAGCAATAAGATGTGACAGCTGCCCCATCCTATTTACATATTCTATCTAATCCTTTATGCATTTCTTAAAACTCAGTTTTACAATACCAATATATACTTAAACATTCAAAACAATTACTACACTTTCCACCTTCAGGTGAGGGGCACAGCAGATGCAAGGAGTTTATTTGATTTTTTCCTTCCTTTGTTTCTCTAAAATCATGAAGGTCAGGGTGTTGAAACAGGTATTAGTTACCTCACCTGCTCAAAGCTCTGTCCTCCTACCTGGGCAGGTGTGGGGGAGGGATGGAATAAGAAAAGGGCCAAGAGCAAAATTCTTTCATCTGCACAGGTATGATCTCTATTATAGTGTTTATAAAACAGAGCCTAGAGGCTTCAACCAGGACAGCAGCTTCATTTTGCCGTACAAATGTAAAGTAAGGAGTAGACTGACAGGAAGAGCTTGCAGTTAAAACACAAGACAATGTGTGTGTTGGGAAGGGAAAGGGAGACATTTGCCTCAATCACCTTACTTGTGTATATCACTATTTCCATGCATCGGTTTAGGTGGTATTTTAATATCAATGTGTACATACACATAATGTGTTATGGGATGAAGGCAGGGTGGGATTAAGTCTTAGGTAAGAAAGGATGGGACAAGGAATAGTGAGGGGCAGAGACGAGGTTGGCAGAAGCATGCAGAAATTGATGGTGGAGAGTGGGAATGGTGGCAGAAGGGACTATGATAGATAGAAGATAGTGTAAACACTAAAGGTGAAAGAAAGTACAAAGTAAACTGCAGAAGGCCACTGACAGCAGGACCTGATGGCATCATGGTGCTGGACTGAGATGATGCAAAGGTGTGATGCTTCTGACAGAGGAACCTTAGAAGTGGCCTCATAAATTAAACACTCCGTGGACCAGTGAAGTGTACACAGAAGGCCATCTGCAAGAGGCAAATGCCCCCATGTAAAGCAGCTAATTTTACATATATACCTTTCCAGCTTCTGGTGCCCAACTGGGGAAGGCACTGTGTCTCAGACCTAATACTGAGGGCACAAATAAATTACTGATGCAGGAAAAATTAAAAGGGAGAGGATTCCTGCCTTCCTGCAGTGTAAATACCTCTATAACCTGCTTAATGAGTTTCAATTTCTGATCTAAATTTTTCAAGAGTAGAAGTGAAGGGTCCCCTATTATCAAATCCTATGATCAAAACTCGTTACTCAGAGCTCACAACACAAGTCTGGTTTAAAAAGGAGACAACACTTCCCCCTTCCTCCCCCCCCCCCCCAAAAAAAAAACCACAAACACACCACCACTCCTCAGTTAGAGGACCAGACAACTAGAACTCTAGGTAAACAACAGTGTAAAAGAAGTAAAAACAAAGACATCCTTTAAAAAATGAAGTCAAATCCTACTGAAGAAAATAGGAGCATAAACTCTGGCAAGTCAAGTGTAAAAGTATAACTAAGCAGGCCCAAAAAAGAATTGAACACCAACTATCAAAAGACATACAGGCAAACAGATTTTTTTTTTTTTTTTTAAATACAGCATGAGCAGGAAACCTACCAAACAATCAGTGGGGCTGATTCAAGGAAGCATTCAAAGGAAGACACAGCTGTTGTGCAGAAGCTAAAATACTTTGCAGCAATCTTCACTGCAGAGGACATGAGGGAGATTCCCACACCTGAGCCATTTTTTAGGTGGCAAATCTGAAGAACCGTCCCAGATTGAGGTGTCAATAGAGGTGGTTTTGATACATTATACAGGAAAGGTCACCCGGACAAGATCATATTCTCCCAAGAGTTCTGAAGGAACTCAAATATGAAATTGCTAATTAACTGTGGTATGTAGCTTATCACTTAAATCAGTTTCTGTATCAGGTGACTGGAGGATTGCTACTGTAATGCCAATTTTTTAAAAGGCTCCAGAAGCAATCCTGGCAATTACAGGCTGTATACCTAACTTCAGAACCAGGCATATTGATTTGAAACTATGAACAGAATTATCAGACACATAGATGAACACGATTTGTTGGGGAAAAGTCAACACTTTTGTAAAGGGAAATCATGCCTCATTCATGTATTAGAATGCTTTGAGGGGCTCAACAAATTTGTGGACAAGGGTGATCCAATGGATATAGTGTATGTGGATTTTCAGAAGACCTTTGACAAGGCCCCTCTCTAAAAGCTTTTAAGCAAAATAAGCCATCATGGCATAAGAGGGAAGGTCATCTCATGGATCAGTAAATGGTTAAAAAAATAGGAAACAAAGGGTAGGAATAAATGGTCAGTTTTCACAATGAAGAGACATAAATAAAAGGGTCCCCCAAGGATCTGTCCTGGGACTGGTGCTGTTCAACATATTCATAAACGATTTGAAAAAGGGGGCAAACAATGAGGTGGCAAAGTCTATAAACAATACAAAATTACTTAAGACTGTTAAGTCCAAACTGACCATGAAGACTTACAAAGGGAGCTCACAAAACTGGGTGACTAGCAACAAAATGGCAGATGAAATTCAATGTTGATAAATGCAAAGGAATGCACATTGGAAAACAATCCTTACTATACATACGAAATGAAGGGGTCAACATTCAGTGTTACCACTCAAAAAAAGAGATCTTGAAGTTAGTGTGGCTAGAATCATTAGGAAAAGGATAGATAAGACTGAAAATATCATGCATTATATAAATCGATGGTAGGCCAATACCTTGAATACTGTATGCAATTCTGATCACCCATTTCAACAAAAATGATAGAAATGGAAAAAGTACTGAGAGGGGCAACTAAAATAATGGGGGGATAGAACAGCTTCCTGTGGAGGAAAGATTAAAAAGACTTTGCATTGTTTAGTTTAGAAAAAAGATGACTAAGAGGGGGATATAATAGAGGTCTATAAAATCATTAACCATATGGAGAAAGTGAATAGGGAAGTGTTACTTACATTGTCACATAACACAGGGGGTCACATGATTAAATTAATAGCAGATTAAACCAACACAAGGAAGTACTTCACACAACACACAGTCAGCCTGTGGAACTGGTGGCCAAGAAATGTTGTGAAGGCCAAAAGTTTAACTGGGTTCAAAAAAAGAATTAGGTAAATTCACGGTGCATACACAGGCCCATCAATAGCAAATAACCAAGATGGTCAGAGAAACAATCCCATGCTCCTGGGTGTCCCTAAACCTGACTGCCAGAAGCTGGGACTGGATGACAGGGGATGGCTCACTTACTAATTGCCCTGTTCTATTCATTCCCTGTGAGGCATCAGACACTGACCCGAGTCAAAGAGCGGCTACTGAGCCGGAGGCCCACTGGGCAGACCCAACATGGCTGTTCTTCCAGACCCCAATGGAGCCTATTTTCCTTTAGGGGGGCACGTTTCCAAACTGAGCTTCGCAACCCACCGGCTGGAAGCGCCGGTTTTTCACGGGACAGCTCGCTGCGAGTCTCTTGCAGGAGGTGCCGGGACTGTAGCGGGACGCGGGTGTCCGCAGCCCACCGCTTCCGGCAGCGGCAGAAGATAGCTGCCCGCACTGGCGGGACTGACACCCACAGCAAAGACGCTCCTTCGCCAGAGGTGCCTCCTTGCAAGGCGTGGGCAGCCGCTCCAGGCAACAGGACGAGGAGCGCCGCTTACTGTACAGACCGCGCGTTTTATTGAAGCAGAGTCTGCGATCGCGCGTGTCACCCAACGCTTCTTATTGGCTTGTTCCCAGTTCCACCGGTCTCACCGCTGATTGGCTTCCACCGGTCTCTCCGCTGATTGGCTGAGAGGCCTGTCGCTCTCTAGTGGAAAAGGGAGTCTTGAGAAAGGGGTGGCTCCCGAGACCGTGGTTTCCCTCCTTTCTCCAATCACATTTCCTCTTTCCTCGTGTCATTCAGGCCCCGCCCACCTGCGAGTGTGTCCTCATGTGCCCCCGCCCTATTCCTTCCCTTCGCCCCGCCCCCTGGTCTCCTGCGGCTCGTTCCTGCGGTGGAGTCCGCGCCCCGCCCCTCCCCCCGTCTCGCTTAGCCCCGCCTCCTGTGGCTGGCGGGGGGCGGGGCGGGAAGGGGCGTGCGCTGTGTGTGTCGCCGCCGCCGCTACCGCCGGGGCGGTTTCCGCCGCCGTTTCCCTCTGACTCGGAACCCCTCTCGGGCTGCGCCCTCCTCCTCTGACCCCATTTTTTCCGCTCGCACCGCAGGCGGGGAGGGCGGCCGGGCAGGATCCGAAGGGGTCAGCGCGCTGGGAGCTCTCGCCGCCGTCCGGACAGCCCCAGCGAGCCGTGGGTGCCTACAGAGCCGGCTCCTCTCCGCCCCCTGCAGCGGCGGCTTCTCCTGCCCCAAGTGCCCGGGAGGTAACTGCCCTCTGCTCCGGGGTGTGAGTCGCATCCCGGGCGCCGGAGCCAGCGCCGCTCCCCCTTCCCCGGCTCAGAGCCAGGCGGCTGCAGGGGTGGACGGGAGCGGGGCGTGTGGGCTAAGCAACGGGCGGAGGGCTGCGATCGGGGGACTCGCCCGGTGTCTGTGACGTGAGGCGCTTGCTTGGAAACAAGCTCGGCGTGGGCAGCGCCTCGGTGGGGCGGGTGGAGGCTGCGGACGCGGAGGTAGCTGGGGCCGGGTGGAGAGCGTGTATTGTGTGACTGGGAGGCGTGCGTATGCGGGCCGGGGCGCTGGGAGGTTGCCTGTGTTCTTGGGTGGGAGGGAGTAGGGCATGGTCGTCTGGTTGTGACTCAACAAGCACCCCCAGCGTGTTGCTGCGCTGAGTTTGTGTGTGTGCGCTCGTCGGGGGGACGTGCTTGATTGCTCCTTTTACACGAGGGTGGAAATGACACCGAGACACATCTCCCCTTGTGGAAGAGGCGTGTGTGGGGGGAATCTCGGCTTGACTCCCCGAGCCAGGAGGGAATCGGGAGTCTAATCTCATCCATGAAGGGACACGGCTCAACAGACCAGAATCTAGATTTAAAGCTCTGGGGAGAGTATATTGCTATTGTTACTGGCACTGCCGTGTGTTGTGAGTAACCCTTCCCAGCTTGGTGTAATAAGGTGATCGGGTGGTCAGACCTCACTACTTCTTTTGCTTTGTTTACTGTTTGCTGCAAAAATCATTCTAAATCATCTAACTAGCGAAGCATTACTGACTTAGTTTTCCTTTCATGACTTTAATCATTCATTGCATTCTACTGATGATTAATAATAATCAAGAAATGATCTGTTTTTGTGGGAATAGGTCAATATTTTCTGTATGTAGAACTGTGTCAAGTACATTATATTAGGTTGTTGAGTGTACAGTAAAGTGAGTCCAAGTGAGCTGGTGTTGATGTTTTAAAAAGTCCCCATTAACTATAGTAAACAGGGTTCTGTCAACGTGATTTTTTTAACTCAATGATTTTAAAAAAATCGAATTTCTAAGTGACCATCTTTTAAATGACCCTATATGGGTCATTTAAAAATGAGAAAGCAGAGTACATCAGATCTTGTGTACCACTTTAATGCTTTGAGTTCTATGTTCAAAAATATTTGTCTTGGGAGTCAATATTTTTAGGGCTGGACCAAGATGAAAACACTCATGGGTAGTCAAGTTTCTACTTGACCTGCCTGATCCTGAAGAATTGCAGGTCATGTTTTTGATGACAACTTAACACTTTTCCCACAAAATAAACTTACCTTTGGAAAAGGCCCTCTTGCTGGTCCAATTATCTACTTGCTACAATACTAATTTGACTCATTGTGATCATGTTTCACTATTTATTAGATTGTCCCATAATGACTTTTTGCAGGAGTAATATGGTTAGTGTTTTTTTCTAATCTTGCCAGTGTAAGATACCAAAATATAAAAAATTCTTAAGTGCTATTGGGGAAGCTTGCATTTGTAAACATAGAATTGTTGCCATACCCATCTTTATTTTTTAAAAATAGCTGCATTAAGTAATCCCAGGGGATATTTGTAACCAACTTGTAATATCTAGGTGTCTGGGGTCAAATTGTTTTATTTGTTTTTTTTTTTTTTTTTTTTTTTAAAGAAGCCCAAAATTTCTTTTGCAGCATCATATCCTGATTTAAAAAAATTCTTAAGTCTTGAGCCATACAGCATTAGTGTGTGTTTATTAGGACCCAGGTGTATTAAGGGTAGATCATCCAGGTTGAAGAGTGAAGTGGAGGTAATAGCTGCCTACTAAATTTTCCAGAGGTATCAAATTACAGAAATAATCATGCTAAAAACAGTATACTGATCAGTTGCAAAATGGTATTTAATAATTTTAAATGTCTGCCTCTAGCGGGGTAGCTGTAGTGTTTAATGGGGAAAAAAAGTTGTAGCACAGTGTAGTTCATTCCCACTTAAAGGACCTTTTTACACTTCTCAAAAAAAAAAAAAAAAGATAAGTTATTTCTTATCACTTAGCTTTGATTTTTTTTTTAAACTGTTATTTTGAAATGGGATACAATGTTAGTATTGCAGTTATAAGAGCGACCACAAACCATGTGAAGATCAAAATTGACATGATGGAACTCAAAGTTAGCAATGAATCTGGGAGTCTTGCATGTTAATAGTTACCGTGTATACTCGTTCATTAGCCTGTTCGTTTATAAGTCGACCCCCCCCCCAAATGGATAGGTAAAAATAGCAAAAACTGTATGACCCTTTCATAAGCCAACCCTATATTTCACGGGTTGGAAAACTTTGGCTCCCGGCCCGTCAGAGTAAGCTGCTGGTGAGTTGGGACGTTGCCTGCAGACACTCCAGGTAAACAAAATGACAATGTTTTAGATCAGGGATCGGCAACCTTTGGCACACGGCCCGCCGGGGCAAGCACCCTGGAGGGCCTGGCCAGTTTGTTTACCTGCCGCGTCCGCAGTTTCGGCCAATCACAGCTCCCACTGGCCGCGGTTCGCCGCTCCAGGCCAATGAGGGCAGCGGCCAGCACATCCCTTGGCCCACGCCGCTTCCCGCCACGCCACGGGCCAAAGGTTGCCGATCCCTGTATTAGATATTCAATTCAGTGATTCCATAGAGTTTAAAATCATCAGATTTTGGTGTAGGCCCATTTATAAGCCAACCCCCGCTCTTTGATGCGTCATATTTTTACCAAAAATATTCGGCTTATGAACGAGTATATACGGTACATTGCCAGGAAACCACAAATATACACCACAAGAGCAAGCAAAAGTGAGAGGTGCACTGATGACAATCTATAATTCATTCGGTCTAAGGTTTATATTTGTGTATCTTTCACGTTCTGGTATTGATTTACTTGTGATTTTAGAGATCTATGCAGTTGGCTTTCCCCAGATTATTAAATGTGGAAAAATTGAGGCAAATTTCAGCTAATTGCCACATGTTTATTTTTGTAGCATGTGTGTAAGTGGATTGGTAGCGTAAGTAAACATATATTCATATTTTCTCCTTCAGTTAAAATGAATGGCTCTATTAAATCTTAGTTCTGTGGAAATAGGATAGTAAGAAAGCAGTCTGGAAAGATGGGCTTGTGGTTTAAAGTACAGAGCTAGTAGACAGAATATATGGGTTCTACATTGGTTTGAGCCAGCTTTAGTGCCTCTGTTTCCTCATCTGGAAAATGGAAACACCAATCTCTGTTGCAGTATTGTTGTCAATCTTAGTTCCTGTTTGTTACAGAAGCTCAAAATGCTTTACACCTTCAGTTCAGCGTTCTCCAGTCAATTGACAAATGCTTTAATAGTGAATAGTAAAATACTGTGAGCTGAGTACTCAAAAACACAGATGAGCCAGATTTTTTTGGCTCATCTGTTTTGTATCTTTATAATGGTAGATGTAATAGTGTATTGGTATCCAAAAAGTAAATGGATAACAATTTTGCACAAAAAAAAACCTTTAAGAGGTATTGAAGAATTTTGATAAGCATAAAATCTATTAATTTACCTAATTAATTCTTTATCTATTTTCAATATTGTATCTTAAAAAAACCACACATGCATTTAGCCACTGATGCTCCTAGTGTTCTTTTGCTGCCCTATGTTTAGGAGGTAGCCTTCATTGTAAAGGAATAGAAACAAAAGGAAGCCTTATAAAAGCAAATGAATAATGGGTCAGAAAATTGTCTTTACATGAATCTGTACATCAGTTGATAGTGGCACAGTGAGCTTTGTGGCATAAGTTGCAGGGAGGATATTTAAACATTGTAACTGTTGTAAAATTCACATACTGAGTATGTTGTAGTTAGATTCATGTGACAAAGCTGCTTTTTTTTCATGTGCAGTGACTGCCTCTCCTACTGTTTGCCTATTAACCTTTGTCCACCAGTTCTACTTCCAACATTCTTTCAGTTTTATACAGCTGCTGTATTTCACAGATTTGCACTTGTTGAGCCTCAAATCAATGTAAATTGGGAGTGATAGAGGGGGTTCCACATTTGGGGAAAAAGGAGGAAATTTAATCAGAAGCTGGAGGTGATTGATGGCAATTCACATCTCTCAGAGCCACTGCTTCAGGCTGTCTGCAGGCTCAGGAAGACAACCATGAAACAGTTTTCATGTGCTTCATATTTTGAAGACTTCAAGGGTTAGAATAATTTTTTAAAGGAAAGCTTAGCATCTGCTGCACAGCTTCAGGAACAGGCAGATTCTGTAGCAAATTTTGTAGCTTTGCAGTCCTGGGTATAAGGCACTTGTTTCCTGGTCTTTTAGGTTAATAAATATCACTTCATAAAATCAAAATATTATGTATGAAAAAGTTCTTAAGTAACTTAGTGTTTTTTAAGTTTTTCCTTTGAGGTCTGTGCAGTGAACTTGTGTTAATGAAGGTAGCTTGATTTTACATGAGGAAGGATATGAATTATTTTTTTATACCAATAGCTTTTTAAATAATTGTATAAAACCGTTAAAAATGACAGATAGAACATATGATGGGATACTCATTTGGTGACCTGAATAACTGAATCATGGTGCTGTCGCACATTAAGGGTACGTCTACACTACGCGCCGGATCGGCAGGTAGTGATCGATCTCCGATCGCTCTGCCGTTGACTCCGGAACTCCACCATGGCAAGAGGTGAAAGTGGAGTCGATGGGGGAGCGGCGGCCGTCGATCCCACGCCACAAGGATGCAAAGTAAGTGAATCTAAGTCGATCTAAGATACGTCGACTTCAGCTATGCTATTCTCGTAGCTGAAGTTGCGTATCTTGGATCGACCCGTCTTCCCCCCTCCCCCCCCAGTGTAGACCAGGCCGAAGATGCCGTCAAGCTGAAATGAAACTTTTTTCATCCCATGCCGTTATTGATTTTCATGTATATTGAGGATATCCATATCCGATCTCACCAAATCTGAAAAATTGCTGAACCTGCATGATAGTGTATTTTGTGCCTTTGACTGCCTCACCTATGCAGTGACCACTAAACATTCTTATTTGTCACTAATATTCTAAATAGCTTTCAAACAGGTGTAAGTTTTTTGGTTTTAATGATCTGCTGCATAAATGCCTTTTCCTTTCCCTTCAAATGGAAGATTTCCTCATTCAACTACACTGGTTTAAGTTCTGGAAATATTCTATCCTTGGGCCTTTGGCAATTCTGAGGTCCGATAGCTGACGATATGGCTAGAAACTCGTGTATCACAGTGGAGAGTAAGGATCCCAAACAATAATTATATTTAGTATTTGTTTCCAGACTTGATAGGTTAAGATCTGTCTGTCTATGGCTTTTGATAATAAATAATACAACTTGGATTTACAGGTATGGTATAATAATAAATAATACTAATAAACATAAAAGAATTCATAAACAGATGAGGTAAAAACTATGTAGGGTAAACATTGTCTGTCTTCCTAAGCTTTTTTGTAAGTTTTAACTTGAGCAAATATCTTAGCTATCATTTTTTAAATGTAACTTGTGATAGATACCCTTTTGGAATTTAAAAAACTTTCAGTCTCTACTTCTGAGCTGTTAGGTTGCATTTGAGTTTTTTGTTCGTGTAAAAAGAGGGATGTTAATATGTGACAAGGTTTCTATAATCTCAAATATAGAGGAAATGTACAAAGTTGTAACTGGTTTTTGAATCTCAAAGTTTGAACTTAAGGAAAAACTGGACACAAGTTTAAAATCAGTGGACATTCTGTTTGAAATCCTGATCCTAGTGAAGCCAGTGGCAAAATTCCCTTTGTTTTCAGTGGGATCAGGATTTTGTCCTTTCAGTTTACGTTGGCAGTGTTAGTAAAAAAAATAAAAAAGGTTTTGTTCATATTTAGTATTGTAGTTTAGTTTAATATAAGTTCTTAACACTTTAGGGAGAGAACACGAGAAAACTGTTTTAGGCACTGATTCAGCAAAGAACTTGTGTGCTTGTCTTAGGGCCTGATCGAAAAGCTACTGAAATCAGTGGAAAGATTTCAATTGATTTTAACAGTAGATGATCAGTAATGCTGGGTTCTTTTGAAATGGAATGTTCAGAAGGTTCTCATATATCGAGTGACTAATTGGCTAAAATAAAGCAGGATTCTGGTTTGCTTACTTGGTGCCAGTGATTCCTTTTACATTTTACTGTTTAACTAAAGTTAATTAGGTTTATTTTCCATAATCTTTTAATATAAAAAAGTGTAAATGTAGGAGCTACTGCAAAGTGTGACATTCTGATGCAAATAGGTTATAATAGAGAAATGTTTTAAGAGAGTATTGCAAGGTCTGGGGTCAGAGCTGCAAGAGTGGAAGTCTGTGATAGCAATTGGGATGTTCAGCAAAGGAGTTGGTGCTGTTGGTAGCATGTACATAATTAAAATAGGTAAGCTATGATTGAAGACGCATCTTGGAGATTCTTATAATGTCAAGATCCATTTGATTTTCATGCTTCTTGTTTAACATCATCAGAAACTGATAATTATAGTTCACTTGAAATTCACTGTCAGCTTTTTTCCTGTAATGTTGTGTATCAGTCACATTTTTTGTCCTGGTCCTTTCCTTGTAGGCACAGCGGCAATGCCTATAGTTAAGATTGCCTAACAGTTTCCATTGTCAGTGCCTGTTTTCAGTTGCTTTGTCTGTTTGGACTTAAACTTTCCATGCCAGGTCTCTGGCTGATTTTTGAAATTTCAGCAAAATCAAATTGAGCTATCTCTGAGAGTGAGGTTAGGGAAGAGTACATGGTTTTGCCAATATTAAAAAAAAAAAATCTCTCATCTGTTTTATTGAGAAGTTTTAGCACCTCCCTGCTTTGAAGCAGGGACTGGAAACTTGACATGGAAAGGCCCAGGTTTAGGAGGTGCCTTTTACTGTTCCATGAAAATCCACCCACAGTTGGATGAGTTTTAAGAATATTGCTACTTGTACATGCTTAGTAGAGGCCTGTTAGAGTTTGGCAGCTAAATTCTCTAAAGATCCAATATACATTGGGCATGCCCCAGTCCAGGGTACTAGAGCTGAGCAATATGTTTTCTGCAGCTGCTTCCAGGGTGTTGGAGACCTTTGGGGCACTGAGCACTGGAATTGAGAGGAGGGAGACTCTGTCCTCTGAAAACAACATGTCTCCCTCCCGGGGTGTGTGTGTGTGTGTGTATGAACAGTGTCGCCCCCGAGGGCGGGGGTGTGTATGTGAAAACAGCACCCATGGCCTACAGGAAAGCAGCAGAGACCCTGGTGCAGCTCCTGCTCTGGCTGCCTTGGGCTGGCAGCAGGGGCTCACAGCTTTGCCTGCGAATTTCAACATCTTCACTTTCTCGCTGTAAGGGGGTACTCTGTGCGTGGGGGTGGAGGGGTATGCAATACAGGCACAGGACAGTATTTGCATTTTTTTTGTCTTCGCTGCTGCCTGATTGGTTATTTCCAGTTTCACATGGTGTCTGGTTCACTGGTCAGTCTGTAACTCTGGTGCTCATATCTTTGAGGTTCTACTGTAGAACCCAGAGTTTGAGTCCCAGTATTCCTCTGCTGACAGCAAGTAGCAGTAAAACATACTGGTTAGGTGTCTCATCTCCGATATGCTGGGTGGGCAAACTTTTTGGCCCGAAGGCCACATCAGGGTTGCACAACTGTATGGAGGGCCAGGTAGGAAAGGCTGTGCCTCCCCAAACAGCCTGGCCCCTGCCCCCTATCCGCCCCCTCCCACTTCCTACCCCCTGATTGCCCTGCCCCCCCTCAGAACCTGCAACCCATCCAACCCCCCCTCTCCTTGTCCCCTGACCGCCCCCTCCTGGGACCCCCGCCCCCTATCCAAACCCCCTGCTCCCTGTCCCCTGACTGCCCCAACCCCTATCCACACCCCCACCCCCTGACAGCCCCCCCGGGACTCCCACCCCCTATCCAACTGCCCTCTGCTCCTCGTCTCCTGACCACCCCCTCCTAGGACCCCCCACCCCTAACAGCCCCCCAGGATCCCACCCCCTTATCCAACACCCCCTGCTCCCTGTCCCCTGACTGCCCTCCTGACCCCTATCCACAGGCTCCCCCAAAAGGCCTCCCCCCCCCGGGACTCCCACTCCCAACCCTCCCTGTTCCCCATCCCATGACCACCCCCCCCGAACCTCCGCCCCCTCCTCCCTGACTGCCTCCCAGGACCCCCCTGCTCCCTTACCCGACCCCCCTGCTCCCTGCCCCCTTACCAGCAGCAGGAGCTCGCAGCCGCGACACCCGACCAGAGCCAGCTGTGCTCCCCACGCTGCCCAGCGGGAGCGGTGAGCTAGAGTATTGGCCCATGCGGCGGCGTGGCTGCCGGGGAGGGGAGACCGCAGGGGAGGGGCTGGGGACAAGGCTCCCCGGCCGGGAGCTCAGGGGCCGGGCAGGACTGTCCGGCGGGCCATAGTTTGCCCACGTCTGTCATAGAGGAGATGTAACTTAGATAATTTTCACATCTTGGCTCATAGAGCCAAGAAGCGATCCCTTCAACTGTTCTGTTAGCTCAACTGGTACAGGTCTGTCAAGGTACCATCACTGCTGATGATCCATGTGAGGAGCCAGTATAAGTTCACTAATGGGATTTTTTTCAGATTGCTTCCCAAAAATGTAGGAATTACTGAAAAACAAAATGCCAGACACTATACATTCAAAGAACAGCAAGGTTGCAAAGTCAAGCACTCAAAAGTGTTGGCTCAAAAGCCAACATTTAAGGTTTCCCATGCAACTTTTAAGTTTTGGTCCTCTTGTTCATATGCATGATGGTAAGATCTTTGATTACATGATCACTTGCTATTTTTTCCCCCACAGGATCCACGCATCTCATTCAGTACCTAGGATGGCTGGTGCTCACTGAATGGGTAGAAAATATTATTTTGTTATCACAGTTAAGTGTGTGGCCCCATGTCATATTTACCTCAGACCACCCAAACCCTACGCGAAACACGGAATTATTAATTTCTTTGTGGACTTCTCTGTGATGCTCATCATAGTAACAGAATTTCAAACAGTAATGATTTTCTCTTCCCAACATACTTGTGAAGAAAGTAGTGTAGAAGCTGGTAATATTCCCATTTTATACTTCCTAACCTGAGTGTTTGATTTTTGCACTTTTTTTTTTAAGCATAGTTTTTTAATGTGATGATCTAGACACTTTAATTTGCTTTGCTGTGTAATGAATTAAACACTGGTAGTACAGTGACCGTTGTAGAAAAATGGAGCATCCATTATGTAGTATTAGCTAACTCAGCATTAACTTTCACTCAGCATTGGACATTATAACATGTTTGGGAGAGAGGTGCCTTTTCTGACATTGGAGAAAATGATTGGCTTTGGTGTATTGGGATCCTAGTTTTTATGTTGCTTCTGATATTTCAGATATAGGGCTGTGTAGAGTAAAAGGGAGGTGGTGGAGCTGAAGCTGGCCTTTAACTTTGATCCGTGCTGCAACAGTTACATTGTCTCCTCTGAATTCTTTATCACTGATGATCAGAAAATACTTATATAAAAATGACAAAATTAGGCATGACAAATTGGGATACTAAAGTTTGGCTTAGATAGATCTCTAAATTTCTAAATTTTAATTTTAGACCTTTACATAAGAAAGTTGCAATGATTTAACTAAAAATGAGATTTTAAACTAATGCAAAAGTCTGTGTACACACCTATTTTGGCTTTAAACCAGCTCAGTTTAAATTGATTAGGAATTGGTTTAAGCTAAACTAAAATAACAATGTCCACAAAGGGATTTGCACAAGTTTAACTAAATCAGTAAAATCACTCCTTTAGATTAAAGGGTTGCAACTTTCTTCTCTTGACAGACCTCACAGTGTTTAAATAAACTTTCTTTTATTATATAGTTTACTGACAATTTTTTTCTGCACAAAGGACTGCATAGGATAGATTAAATATGTCTATTTTATCTCTGAAAATTTGAACTAATTATATATTTAGAAAACACTATGCTTGGCAATTAAATGTTGGAGGAGTTTAAACATAATTTTGGATTAAATTATGTAAATGTATGTGGTTTGGCAGATGAAATCGTCTGTGCCTTGGAAGTGTGTAATTTTTTTAAAAAAGGCTTAATCCTGCAGTACTTATTCAGGTGAATAATTTTCTCATGCAAGTGGATTTCAATGGGGCTGCTCCTGTGAATAAAGTTGTTTTTTATCCATAAGTGTTTGTAGAATCTGGCCCAAAGTGTGCACTTGTAGGTCTTTTGTACAAACTACAGGAAATTATTCTTAGTTCAGGGACGTGACATAAGAATATAGAGTCTATGTTGCATGTAGATGTAGTAGGATGAGTTAAGGTGACTGGCCCTGATTTTAAAACTCCTTTGTGGTAGTTTGGTCTCATCACAAAAGTTGTTAGAAAGCAGTAACTGCTTACATAATTAAGCATCTCAGTTCTAAATTCTGTTTTCAATTAATTTTAATTCTGAAGCTTTCATCTATTGTGTTGAAATTTCCCAGAGTTGACCTGTGACTGCACGGAAATTCTCATAATATGCTTGAGCAAAAATGTTTCATAGATCTTTCAGTTAGGACAGCAAGAGCCAAATACTAATAATATATGGAGATAGCTCTATCTCATAGAGCTGGAAGGGACCCCGAAAGGTCATTGAGTCCAGCCCCCTACCTTCACTAGCAGGACCAATTTTGCCCCAGATCCCTAAGTGGCCTCCCTCAAGGATTGAACTCACAACCCTGGGTTTAGCAGGCCAATGCTCAAATCACTGAGCTATCCCTACCTCATTTCCTTATAATAAACAATCTGATGATGTGGTTTTGAACAGATCTACAGTCTGGATTAGAAAGTTTAAATTTGGCATTGATGCTGTAATTGACAAGCCTGTTTTCATATGGAAATTTGATTTCCCAGGCATATGGTGAAAATGGCTGTTAGGTTGTGAAAGGGATTTTCTCAGCAAGCTCCTAATGATCTGAGAGGAAGTGGTGCACTTGTATGCATAGCTGAGGTAGATGCATATTTAAAAAGTGCACTGAAGTGCCCATTACCTGAAACAAGGCCTGTTCAGGAGGCGCTTAATTCCACATGCACCTGGGAAGGTGCTGAGGGAAGGCTCCTGGAAGTCTGTAGAAGAGAAATGTTGAAACGTATTTACTCAGGACAAATTAAAATTTACTGTGTGAAACTAGTTTCAATTTCATTGGCTTCTCCAATTCTCATATTACTAGATGCTGTAAAGTTTTAGGAAAATTGTGTATTATAGTAGTATGAGGAGTAGTAGTATGTTATCATATAATTAAACTATATGGTAATGCTTATGCCCAAGGGAGCAGTTAAGATTAATGTTTCATTTTAATTTAATCACTTTCTGATTCTGCAATGTTTTGTTTTTCAGTCTTAATGTTTTTAATAGTATTTTATTCAAGTTTAAACTGAAAGTGCAGTAGCAAGGATAAAAGAAGGATCAAGTAACCTTTATGCTAAAGGTGATCTGCAAATTTGAAGAAATATTAGTATTCTCTGAAGTTATTCACTAAAAGTCTTCTCCGTTATTGGATCCATGCTCTTGTGCAAAATCAAAGTTCTACGCTGCAGTAGCAATTGTCTAAAGCTATGTATGGACTAAAAATGTTGGTTGCCTAAATGTGTTGGCAAACATGTTTTTTAAACACTAGTATAGACAGGATTTAAACATTTTAAAAATGTTACTAGTCAAGGTCAGCCCTAGGCTTCACCTAGTCTGCATTGGCATTTAACACATTTTAGCTAATTTTTTTAAAGACATTATCTATTTTTCTGGTCTAGACATGGCCTAAAGATATTGGTTCTGGGTGGGCTATTGTGTTATTCCCTGTAATATAATGTAAGCTTCTCTTGGTGGTTCAACCACCAGCTTTTCTGACAACAGTTAGATCCCAATCCTGAAATTGACTGCAGGGGTGAAGCTTTGTTCTTGCATGGACCCCATTGACTTCATTGAGGACTCACAAGAGGACAGGAATCTGCCATTCTCGTTGTTGTATAGAAACTCCCCAGGGTTGTAAAATTGACTAGTGTTGCTAAAAGCTGAGTATTGTTTTTGCTAGAAAAGCGCATGTTGGGTGGATGGAAGAGTATTTCTTTTTCCTTGTTGGTGATGTAGAACATTTGGACGTTTTTGGACATTGGCACTCAATGCAATTGTTTAGCTTTTAAAGATTGTATATGCCACCAGAGCATTGAATGGGAGTTATGAAATACTGTGTGATTATGTAATTGAAGACTATTGCATCATAACCTTACCTCCGCTCTCCTGTGATTTTCTTATTGCTCATTGCCTGTTTTGCCTTATTGCTTATTTATTTTTAGTTTTCAATACTATATATAATATATACACACATACACACGGGTAAAAAGATGAGAAGGTTAAAAAAATCTTAACTCTTGCAGCACTCACTATGAAAATATTACCTTCATGATATTTCTATAGACTACCTACGTACTCATCTACTATACAGTGACATGTATGCAAGCAAGTGGGGTGGTGTACCAAGGAGGAGTAATAACAGTGAAGATGCATGTCCATGACACATAATTGGGGAAATTATGAGCATTTAAATCACTCTGTGCTGAGTGTGTCTTTCACTGTGTTTTGTTTGGGTTATTCATCATGTACAGTAACTGAGAGTTATTTCTTTTGATTTGCAGAAATTTAAGAACACTTTTAAATGGTGGTCTGCTTGTAGGTCACCATATTCTTGGGTGATTTATATCCGTGTTTATTGACAAAAATAATTTGAGTTATCTGTAGTGGGTATAATACTTCAACTTACTGTAGTTTTGCTCTCAAGTGACAATAGATCTGTTTAGTAAGGTCACTTTTGTGATTTAGATATTGTCGTATCTAATTTTTATAACTAGAATATGAAGTTTTCACTATCTTTTTAATCCTTATCCTTCACGGCTAATAGAGCTCCGGGAAATGGCAGGATTCTGCTTTGATTAGTGCATCTATAAATGAATTGTTTACTAAGTTTGATTTGCAGGGACCTCTGCCCTCTCACCTGTACAACCCCATTAAGTCAGTTGGGTTGCACAAGGTATAAGAGAGGGCAGAATTTATCTAGTAGAATCTGTTACTTGTGGTGATGCAGAAATAGCACAGCTGGAATTTCAACTTTCAGGCTGAATTTTCAGAACTGTCTGCCAGAGGAAAACATCTTTTTACCTGTTAACTAAGCAAATTTGATATGGAAGTCATCAAGACCAAGAAAAGAGGCTGCAGTGCCATTTTCACAGATACAGTACACCTTAATTCTGGCATTTTCAGACTTCTGAGTGCTTGACTTTTCACCCTTAATCTTTTACTATAGTTTCCTAAGTTAAAATTTAACTGCAAAAAATCCATCATGTGGTTTTGGCTCCATCTTTGGCCTTTGACAGTGTTCAGACATTTAGATCCACAGCACAGACTCCTGTCACTTGAGCTAATTTAGGCCTGGTCTACACTACGACTTTAATTCGGTTTTATCAGCGTTAATTCGAATTTACCCTGCAACCGTCCACACAACGACACCATTTATTTCGAAATAAAGGGCCCTTTACATCGATTTCTGTACTCCACCCCGACGAGCAGAGTAGCGCCAAAATCGATTTTAACATTTCGAATTAGGGATAGTGTGGCCGCAATTCGATGGTATTGGCCTCCGGGAGCTATCCCACAATGCACCATTGTGACCGCTCTGGACAGCAATCTGAACTCGGATGCACTGGCCAGGTAGACAGGAAAAGCCCCGCGAACATTTGAATTTCATTTCCTGTTTGCCCAGCGTGGAGAGCACAGGTGACCACAGATAGCTCATCAGCACAGGTAACCATGCAGGCCGATAATCGAAAAAGAGCACCAGCATGGACCGTGAGGGAGGTACTGGATCTGATCGCTGTATGGGGAGAGGATTCAGTGCTTGCAGAACTTCGTTCTAAAAGACGAAATGCCAAAACTTTTGAAAAAATCTCCAAGGGCATGATGGAGAGAGGCCACAATAGGGACTCAGATCAGTGCCGCGTGAAAGTCAAGGAGCGCAGACAAGCCTATCAAAAAACAAAGGAGGCAAACGGTCGCTCTGGGTCAGAGCCGTGGACATGCCGCTTCTACGCCGAGCTGCATGCAATTCTAGGGGGGGCCGCCACCACTACCCCACCTGTGATCATGGATTCCGGGTCGGGGATAGTCTCATCAGCTACACCTGAGGATTCTGCCGATGGGGGAGAGGAGGAGGAGGAGGATGAGCTTGCAGAGAGCACACAGCACTCCGTTCTCCCCAACAGCCAGGATCTTTTTCTCAGCCTGCCTGAAGTACCCTCCCAACCCTCCCAAGCCAGTATCCAAGACCCTGACCCCATGGAAGGGACCTCAGGTGAGTTTACCTTTTAAAAAATAAAACTTGTTTTAAAAGCAAACGGTTTTTAATGATTACTTTGCCCTGAGGACTTGGGATGCATTCGCGGTCAGTTCAGCTACTGGAAAAGTCTGTTAACGTGTCTGGGGATGGAGCGAAAATCCTCCAGGGACATCTCCATGAAGCTCTCCTGGAGGTACTCCAAAAGCCTTGCCACAAGGTTTCTGGGCAGTGCATCCTTATTCCGTCCTCCATGGTAGGACACTTGACCACGCCATGCTTGCAGCAAGTAATCTGGTATCATTGCCTGACAAAGCCTGGCAGCGTATGGTCCCGGTGTTTGCTGGCATTCAAGCAACATCCGTTCTTTATCTTGTTGTGTAATCCTCAGGAGAGTGATATCACTCATGGTAACCTGGTTGAAATACGGGAACTTAATTAAGGGGACAGAAGTGGCCGTTCCTACTGGGCTGTTTGCCTGTGGCTGAAAATAAATCCTTCCCTGCAGTTAGCCAAGCGCAGATGGGAAATTGGCCCTGAGCTTTTCGTGTTTGGCTAGCAGGGATCTTCCCTGTTACCAGCCACGCGGTGGGGGGAGGGGTACTGTGATCATCCCAGAGAATTTATGGAGGGAGAGGGGTGGTGGTTAGTTTGTTTTCTGCTGCTGCTGAATGTTAACAGAAAAACTGCAGCACTCTACGGGCTTTGCTTGGTATGTGGGAAAGGAGGGCGCAGAAGCCATAAGACAATGGCTTACCATGGCCGCATGCAAGCTGAATTCTGTTGCCCGGACCTGTGATCTCTAGCAGCAAAGCCACAGGCACTCAGTATTAAGAGGCAAAATGCGACCTTGCACAGAAATCACATGTGCTATGTAATGTGAATAGTGTTGGTCACCATGAAAGAGTATAAGCATTGTTCTGCAAAATGTATCTTTTTAAACAATTCTCTCTTCTTTCCCCTCCCTACAGCAGCTGCAAATTCCTCAAGCCTCCCTCCTCCATCCCGAAGGCTATCACAGATAAGGCGTCGTAAAAAGAAGACGCGAGATGAGATGTTTTCAGAAATTATGGAATCCAGCCGCAGTGACAGAGCTCATCTGAATGAGTGGAAGGAAACGGTTGCAAAGTATAGGAAAGAAGCCAGTGAACTTGAGGACAGGAGGGACCAACGTGAGGACATGAGGGACCAACGTGAGGACAGGAGAGACGCTCGAGATGAGAGGTGGCGGCAGGAAGATCAGAGGAGGCAGGATGCAACGCTGGGGCTGCTGCGTGAGCAAACAGACATGCTCCGGCGTCTGGTGGAGCTTCAGGAACGGCTGCAGGAAAACAGAGTGCCGCTACAGCCCCTGTACCCCCCTCCCCATGTTCCATATCCTCCTCACCCAGACGTGTAAGAACGTGGGGGGGAGGCTCCGTACACCTTCCCATTCCACCCCAGTGGACAGCCCAAGCAAAAGGCTGTCATTTTTTTAACCATTTTTAGTGGCCTTTTCCTTCCCACCGATCCTCCTCCCAAATCCCACCCGGGTTCCCTCCCTCTTTTTCTAATCTATTAATAAAGAATAAATGATTTTTAAATGATAGTGACTTTATTTGGTTTGAAAGCAAGCTGGGGGAAGGGGGAGGGTGGGTTCCTTACAGAAAATGAGTCAATAAAGGGGGCAGGTTTTCATGAAGGAGAAACAAACAGGTATTTCACACTGTAGCCTGGCCAGTCATGAAACTGGTTTTCAAAGCCTCTCTGATGCACAGCGCTTCCTGGTGTGCTCTTCTAATCGCCCTGGTGTCTGGCTGCGCGTAATCAGCAGCCAGGCGATTTGCCTCAGCCTCCCACCCCGCCATAAAGGTCTCCCCCTTACTTTCACAGAGATTGTGGAGCACACAGCAAGCAGAAATAACAATGGGGAGATTTCTTTGGCTGAGGTCAGAGCGAGTCAATAATGAACGCCAGCGACCTTTTAAACGGCCAAATGCACATTCTACCACCATTCTGCACTTGCTCAGCCTGTAGTTGAACAGCTCCTGACTCCTGTCCAGGCTGCCTGTGTATGGCTTCATGAGTCATGGCATTAAGGGGTAGGCTGGGTCCCCAAGAATAACTATTGGCATTTCAACATCCCCAACGGTTATTTTCTGGTCCGGAAAGTAAGTCCCTTGCTGCAGCCCTTTAAACAGAGTAGTGTTCCTGAAGACGCGAGCGTCATGAACCCTTCCCGCCCAGCCCGCGTTGATGTTGGTGAAACGTCCCTTGTGATCCACAAGTGCTTGCAGCACCATTGAAAAGTACCCCTTGCGGTTTATGTACTCGGTGGCTTGGTGCTCCAGTGCCAAGATAGGGATATGGGTTCCATCTATCGCCCCACCACAGTTAGGGAATCCCATTGCAGCAAAGCCATCCACTATGGCCTGCACATTTCCCAGAGTCACTAACTTTCGTAGCAGCACCTGAGTGATTGCTTTGACTACTTGCATCACAGCAGCCCCCACCGTAGATTTGCCCACTCCAAATTGATTCCCGACTGACTGGTAGCTGTCTGGCGTTGCAAGCTTCCACAGGGCTATCGCCACACGCTTCTCAACTGTGAGGGCTGCTCTCATCTTGGTATTCTGGCGTTTCAGGGCAGGGGACAGCAAGTCACAAAGTTCCATGAAAGTGCCCTTACGCATGCGAAAGTTCCGCAGCCACTGGGAATCATCCCATACTTGCAACACTATGCGGTCCCACCAGTCTGTGCTTGTTTTCCTTGCCCAGAATCGGCGTTCCATCGATAGAACCTGCCCCATTAACAACATGATCTCCAAAGCACCGGGGCCCGTGGTTTCACAGAATTCTGTGTCCGTGTCCATGTCCATGTCCTCATCATGCTTGTCGCTGCGCTGCCGCTGCCTCCTCGCCTCGTTTTTCTGGTCCTGGCTCAGCATAAACTCCACGAGAACGCGCGAGGTGTTTACAATGTTCATGACTGCTGTCTTGAGCTGAGCGGGCTCCATGCTTGCCGTGGTATGGAGTCTGCAGTGTTCACCCAGGAAAAAAGGCGCGAAATGGTTGCCTGCCGTCCGTTGCTTTCATGCAGGGAGGGAGGGAGGGAGGAGGTGAGGTTGTACACGGAACCACCTGCGACGATGTTTTTTGTCCCATCAGGCACTGGGATCTCAACCCAGAATTCCAATGGGCGCGGGAGACTGTGGGAACTATGGGATAGCTATGGGATAGCTACCCACAGTGCAACGCTGCAGAAATCGACGCTAGCCCCGGTACTTGGACGCACACCGCCGAATTAATGTGCTTAGTGTGGCCGCATACATTTCGACTTTATACAATCTGTTTCCCAAATTCGAATTATATAAATTCGGATTAATCCCGTAGTGTAGACATACCCTTAGTAACTGGCAGCACTGTAAAGCTGTTATCCTCTATGTGGACCAGTTACTAGAGGGGGACAAAACACACTTTGCCGTGCGTTTCACGGCTATTTCCTGACAGCAAAGTAATGTAGAGATTGAAGACTCCTGGATTTAACCTTAGGTCCTCTGGTATTGTGCTTTAGTGGTTATAGGCCCTTATTCCTCTGTGCCTCTAGCATGTCAATGTCCTCCCTCTGGTCTTGCCCCTCTTGCACTTCTGCTATTAATCAGACCCTCCCACCAGCTCCTTTCTCCCCTGCTGCCTCATCAGGCTTGTGTCCCACTCCTCCTCTGTTCCCCCCTCTGGCTCCTGTAACCTCATTTTACCTTCCTCCCTGTAACCCTTCCCCACATACATAATACATAACTAGAGAATATCCTTGTATTGCAGCATGGAATCCAGTATTCTAGAGGCACATGGTTTCCTAATCTATACCCGTATTCATGTAAATGAAGGTTTACATGAATATGGGTATATAATTTTTTTCTCGGATGCATTTTATGGATTTATATGGAAATTATTTGGGTATGAAAATATTTTAAAACTGTCTTGAGAGAGACTGACTCAGAAATGGAAAGAAATAGACCATTCATAAAAAGACATGTAAATAGGCTTGTATATCACCACTTTACAATGGTGTCACTGCACAAAGGGAGGTTTTTTGACAATTGGAGATACTGCATTCTCTGTGGTTCTATGATGGCTTTCAGTAGGGTCTAAAACTATATTTTAATGAAAAGTGTGATTGACTGTGTTATAATACCTTTTTGCTTTTGTTTAAAGGACTGTATTGTAATAACTAATTATAGCTATGTCTCAAAATGTTTTACGGTGTACTTAACTGATATGGTCCACTAGCAACGTGCCCTTAAAACATTGATACTTAATTGAGACCTGCCATGGGGCAGCAATGGAAGTTAATTTTCCTCCATGTACTGGTTGTGATAGACACTGAAGTGGCCCTCATACTGCTTCTTGATGATGATATTAAATCTATAAAAAATGTTTTAGGAAGGGAATTAATGCAAGTTTTCTTAAGTTTAATTATGTTTAATTTTGTGTATTACATGTAGTTCTGTTGCCAGAGACCAATAACTTAACCTTAACATGGCTAAAACTGAATTCCTGATACTTCTCTATCCTTTCCTGTTCTTTGTCACTTTGAATACATCAATGCACTTACCATCAACTTAGGCCTGCTACTGGGGCATCATATTTGTCTCCTCTCTTACTGTCTTCCCTGCCCTATGCCTCATCTTCCAGGCAGTGTCGGAATTTGCTGTTTCTTCCCTTACAACTCTTGAACACAGGAACGTTATCTTTCTGGCAAATAGCTAGAACTTTTCTTACAGGCCATTGTCATCTCCCTTCTTGATTACTGGCCTCCCTGATGCCCACTTCACCTCCCTACCTCATGTCAATACAAATTGTAGCTGTTAAGATCCATCTTTTTTGTGCAGTATCCTGACTATAACCCTGCTGTTAGAATCTCTCCTGGCTCCTCTCATTGGGATCAAACTTAAACTTTGTTGTGTTTATATTCTGGGCCCCCTCATTACTCAACTCTTTGTCTTGTATAATGTCAGTGCCCTGCCCTTTCCACTTCAGCAGTGATGCCCTTTTTTTTTTTTTTTGCCTTCATACTGCTCCCTAGTTATAGAATGCTTTTCCTGAGCTGGTGGACAAAGCAATTGCCTCTCATTTAAATCCCTCTCTTTTTTCATGATGTCTACAAGAAACAAATTAATCAAGTTATCTGTTTTTATTTGGATGAGATGCTTGTTTATGTAGAGGGAGAGTAAAAAACCTAATGGGAAATTGCTGTGGTGGCAGAAGAGTGGGATGAATTGTGTAACAAATCCAGCAAAAGAAACAAACAAAGTTAGCAAATGTAATTTATAAGACACTTCCATACTATTGTAATCATCTTGCTTGTATGAATTATCCCTTTACCCTCTCTTAATCTCAGTCATTTTAGTTGGTACGCTTAGTTGGTGAAGGGTATGACTTCCTTTATGTTTAGAAGGCTTCTGGTATATATAGGACACACTCACACTTACAATATTAATAGAAGCCTGCTTTCTACTTTGATTTAGAAAAACAACAGTATTAAATCTTTAATTTGTATAAAATCTGAGTAAAGCATCAGAAATGTTTACATGCATGAATGAGTGCCAATATTACATGTGTATTTCTTTACTTTTAGCATGCTGTTTACATCTAAAACGTGAACATTATGGTGAAGAAAAGGCAATGCCATGAACAGTGTACTGCTTTCTTGGGTAAGTGTGATTTGTGAATTCTAATACTTACCACATTATGTATGTGAGGGAGACATGATCCACAATTTGTTATAGAGGGGGTTCTTGGCTACAAACATCCCAAATATGCTGTTTACTTCAGATTAGATGGAAATTGTATAGTATAAGAAAGTGCAACATTACACTCAAGACCAGAAAGAAGAGGCTTACATAAGAGGGCTGGGTGTCTTCCTTTCTAACAGTAATACTATCATTGTTAAATATTGAAAGAACTTCCTGTGTCTCTGCAGTAGGAATCCTGTCAAGGTACTACCGGTAGTTGTTTTAGCTTATGTAAATACTGTTAAGAGCAAGCAGCAGTAGTTGTCTATATAATTGAATTTTGTAACCAGTAACATATGTTGAATCAACAAACGAAAAGTGACAAGCCCATAAATTGCCACATAATTGAGATAATTTTTTGAAAACTAAAACTTGTAGTTGCTGATCTATTATTTTTTGATTTATTGCTATACATTCCATTGAAATACCCTTTAAAGGTATTTCAATGGAAGTGTGTGTCCTATATATACACTAGATCACCAGAATAATTTATTTTAATGTTACATTTTAACAAAATATTTAGTAATCATTTTGCTCACTAAATATCCTACAAGTTTAAACATGTGATTCTTACAATTCTGTGAATGGTGACTGCATTAACAAAATAATTAGTAAGTTAATTGCTATCTAACTGCTGATCAGATTGTGAAAGGGCATCCAAATTTTCACCAATATATTTATCTTTGAGTATAAAGTTACTTGTCTATTGCCTTGGGGATTGTGGCTGTTAGTTGTAAAAAGGCATATCTGACTAGCATGCTGTAGTGTCTCTGTATGTGGTCCCACTTTTGAATCTTCATGGTAATATTTTTTTTAAGGCTGAAAACTAAAGTGTTCAGATATTGATACTGGGAACTTCTTTATTTAGACACAGCTATTCCAACACGGGTTGGTTAGAATTGCACTAATTTTGGTAGCTGTAAGTGCACACAGTCTTTTTCTAGTCATTCCTTTGAACCCCCTTGACCTTTTTTTTGTGTGCGTGTGTGATTGTTTCACAAATAAGAATTTTTCTACCAACAGGCAGAAAATGGTGGTAGAGTCAGAAAAATAATTAAATTAGCTGACTCATTTACTTAAAGAGGAATATTTTCTCGATCTCTCTGGCTGAACAAAGTTTGTCTTTGGCATAATTTTTAGAGTAGAATTTCTGAGTATCCTGTTTATTCACTTGTAAATAATTGACATTTGACACTTTTTAAAAGCAAAAATAGTCTTTTCTGCTGTTGGATATTAGACCTATGTTTGTGTTCCTCACAACTTTTTTCCTTTTCCCAGTTAAACTTCATTAATGTAATGTCTTTGTATTATCTGTCATAATCTTTTGCAGGCTATAGTCCATTGTGCGTTGCTCTGAATTCAGAAAAATCACTTGAAAAAAATTCAGAGCTCTATTAACCAGGGTGGACTGATTTAAATAGCTTGACACACACGGGTATATATTATACTATACAATACCGCTAACAAGGTACTAAGGTGAAACAGTGAATTTTCTGCTTCCTAATGGTGTGGAATGAAATCCTGGCCTAATTGAAATGGGTGGCAAAACTTCATTGTCATTGGTGCCAGGATTTCATTTGGAGTACTGCTTCTTACCTTTCCTTACCTGTTCATCTTCTCCCTCTAAACCAGAGGTCCCCAAACTGTGGGGCGCGTGCCCGTGTAGGGGGTGTGTGGAGGAAATATTTGGGAGGGCAGGTGGCGGGGCCTGGGACAGCTCCCACGGGGGTGGGAAGGGAGCACCATTCAGCCCCTCTCCACCCCTAGCTCTGCTCCAGTCCTGCCCCCAGCTGCGTCCCCAGCTCCCAGCCCTTCGCCTGACCCTATCTTCAGCCTCGGTGTGGCTCTGCACCCAGCCCCCCACCAGCTCCCAGCCAGGACCGTGGCTCCGTTCCTGGGTTGGGGGCGAGGCCTGGAGCAGAGCTGTACCTGGTTGTGGGCCCGGCTGCCGGCCCCTTTTGCAGCCTGGCTGCGGCTCTGCTCCTTCCTCGGCCCCTGGCTTGGTCTCCTTACCCCTGTCTGTACCCCCTCTTGCCTCCGCTCCTGGCTCCGGGGGGGGGGGAGGGAGGAGGATGACGGTGGGGGGTGCGACCCTCAAAAGTTTGAGGACCGCTGCTCTAAACTCACTGTTTTAGAGAAAAAAAACCAGGAGTACTTGTGGCACCTTAGAGACTAACAAATTTATTTGAGGATAAGCTTTCGTGGGCTACAGCCCACTTCTTCGGATGCAACGAGTGGCTGTAGCCCATGAAAGCTTATGCTCAAATACATTTGTTAGTCTAAGGTGCCACAAGTACTCCTGTTCTTTTTGCAGATACAGACTAACATGGCTGCTACTCTGAAACCTGTTTTAGAGAAGTTCCTGTTAAAACAATCCGCTTCAGAAGTCTTTCTGATGTATTTCTTCACATTCTGAAGACTGAGCCAGACTGTTTCAAATAAGCCTATCTATTAAATTCAACTTTCACAATCTGTTTTCCCTTGCTGTATTGATAACTAGAATATATGTATATAAGAATGTACTTTAAAAAGTCTTGGTAGTATTTGGAACTGGAACATGTTTGGAAGTCCGACCTGCTGACAGCTATGGTAACAGGTTTTAGAAGCAATGTAATGATAGGCACTGTTCAGAATGTTTCTCTTGTATGTTCCAATGATTTCTGAAATGTAATGGTTGTCTTCAGAAATGGTTTTCTCCTGCTGTCTCCTCTGACAAAGTTAATATTAAACAGCCTAAAAGGGGCAAGGAGGAGGCTTTGATCTAATGGCAATTTTTACCCCTGCGTAGAAATCACACCTATCTCTGGCCACTTCTAATTTGTTTTGTTTTTGTTGACAATGCTGTAAATACCTAGGGTGATTTCAAGTGTGTCACTAACTCACTAGCATGTTTTAGAATTAATCCAGTCTATTTTTCTTAACTCTTGGCATAAAATGTGTAATTAGCAGATTTCATCAAGTTAGTGTAAGATGCAATGAAATCTACTTGAAATTGTATACAAACAAGTCTGATGCTAATATGCTTACATTAATCTTTTTCTCTCTCAAAATTATTCCCCATATAAGACTATAGTATACATCAACAGTGAAACAATTAGAATTTCAGTTAAACTGTGTGGGGGTGGAGGAGGAAATAAAAAAATATTGGCAGAAGTTTGGTGTAATTTTTAGACTATAGTTGCTTTATAAATTCCATATTAAATTAATTTGTCTCTCTTTTCATTATAGGCAAAATATTCAGTGTGAGTAAATATACTACTTAATGTACAATATGTAAGGCATATTGTGTGTGTACGTACAACTTATTCTTAATACAGTGCAATCAGAGAAGTCTTACAATAGCCCTCTTTTTATTATGAAAATGTTGCTGTAGTGTAGGTTAGTACTAATTGAAATGTGGTGAAGTGTATAGTGATAGATCAAATATACTGGCATGTAAAGTACCACAGTATGAGTGTTGGAATGAGACTTGTGAAATTTTTTTTATTAAAATATGTAAGTAGCATAATCTCATGAAAATTCTGCCCATTTAAAAATTCTTCATTTACTGTAATGTCGTCATTGTCATTAATGTAGCTTTATTGGATATTGTACCTAAATATTGTATATCTCTCAAACAGAAATGTACTTCAAATGTTGTATACTCAAAACCCTTATGTAAATGCTTGATAGACATGTTAATTGAATATGATGATAAAGTATACCAACTGAAAATGCATTCACATCTGATAAATAGATTTATTCAGTGTCATATATGGTTGAGTTCTCATTAGTAGATCAAGGGTCAAATCTTCAAAAATGCCTAAGTCACTTTTGAAATTGATATATTTCAATTTATATAGGCTTCTAGGCAACCGCAGAAAACTTGTAAATGTAGCCGATTCTCAGGTTGAGTGGCCTTTATTGTACAAAGAACATCACTGTACCATTCTTAGAAGCTTATCTTGATATATTTTGACTCTAGTTTAGAAAGTTATAGTTAAAATATGTAATACTACTTATTCAATAATAACTTTTTAATAAGATTTCAGTTTAGTTTGAGCTAAGTTCATACTATTCTTACACTATTATACATTAGGTTAGATAGTCATTAATTGTGAAGTTGAGGCATTATTTTGATAACTTTTCCTTAACTCTCAGTGGGCAAAGCATTATGCTCCATTTCCAGGCTCCATCCCACTGAGTTTGCACTTGACCCCATTAAATTATGTGGCACTGCTGTAAAACTCCGGTTAGAGAGGTGTCCATATTTAGTTCCACACAGATTACTCATCTGTATACAATTACGGGTGTGTGTGGGGGGAACTCCTGCATTAAAACCATTATTGAGGTTGCAGAGTTAGGCACTCAAAAGTTAGGAAATTCCAGAATAGAGGTTGCCAGTGCAACTTCAGTTCAGTCCCTTGGTGCACGTGTATTATGACATAGTCTCTGATTACATGATATACTGTTTTGTCCACAGGACATACTACATTCAGTGCACTGGATGGATGGTACTCATTTAATAAGCAGCTATTAAATATTCTGTTTTTCCTAATTCTTCAATGTGTGGCCCTAGGTCTTATTTATTGCTCTGAAGACAGAATTATTAATTTCCTCATGGGCTTTTCTGTTATACTCATTAGAGTTTGTGACTGTTTCACAAATATTAATTTATTTTCGCAGTCACCTTGTGAGAAGAGGGGGGAAGGTACTATCCCCATTTTACAGATGGGGAAACTGAGGCACGGAGATGACAGTCAAAAGAATCCACTCATTTTGCGTAGCCAATTTGAGACTGGGACCTCATTTTTCAGAGGTGTTAGTATTATGAAGCTCTTCCAATGTTCAAAGCATAGTTCCTGTTGACTTCGTTTACCTCTGAGTGCTCAGCACTTCTGAAAATCAGACCCCTGTGTCTCAAGTGAAGCACCTAGAAAATATAGAACTCACAGTTAGTGATTACCTGTGAAAATTTTGATTTGAATGACTTGACTAGCATCACATAGGAACTCTCTGACACAAGCAGGGTTAGAATGCAGTTCTCCAGGGCATCATTGAATGGCTGTCCTTTTTCTTCCTGCAGTCCTCTGCCTAAATCAGTACATACTTGCCAGCTTCTGCAACAAATAAAGCCAGGGTTCCTACAAATGAGACTCCCCATCACAACAAAACCCTGATTCATCCCCAGAGCAGGTTCATTCTGTACATCCCTGCTAGCCTCAAAGACTAGAATCCAGAACCTGTTCCACTGAAAGAGAGAAAATATTGCTGTTGGTGGTGGCTACACATGTCTAGCTATGAAGCAGATGTTCAGGATTAAGGCTCTTCATACAAATATGTACCCTGTTAAAAAGCCTTAATTAAATAGTATGACAAAGTTCTTCCTCTATCTTGGTGGGTCCTGCGCTTATCGGCGGATTTTCTTTCCTCAGAGATTCACCATGTGGGTTGGGGAACAGCCCAGAAACCTTCCTCTGGAAGAACTCACAGTCCAGGTCAATTGTGAGGTTTGGGGGGGGAACCCGGGCCTGCCCTCTACTCCAGGTTCCAGCCCAGGGCCCTGTGCACTGCAGCTGCCTATAGTGCCTCCTGTAACAGCTGCATGAAAGCTACAACTCCCTGGGCTACTTCCCCATGGCCTCCTCCAAACACCTTCCTTATTCTCACCACAAGACCTTCCTCCTGGTGTTTGATAACGCTTGTGCTCCTCAGTCCTCCAGCAGCACACCCTCTCACTCTCAGCTCCTTGCACCTCTTGCTCCCAGCTCCTCACACTCACACCACAAACTGAAGTGAGCTCCTTTTTAAAACCCAGGTGCCCTGGTTAGGCTGCCTTAATTGATTCTAGCAGCTTCTTCTTAATTGGCTCCAGGTGTCCTAATTAGCCTACCTGCCTTAACTGGTTTTAGCAGGTTCCTGATTACTCTAGTGCAGTCCCTGCTCTCGTCACTCTGGGAACAGAAAACTACTCATCCAGTGACCAGTATATTTGCCCTCTACCAGACTCCCGTACCCCACTGGACTGGGTCTGTCACAATAGTTACAATGAATTTCTCACCTTAGTCTTGGAAATGTTACTTACTGGCTTCATCTATACTCCCATTGTCTTTAACACAGCCACTGGAGTCCCCATGGCCCTGTCCTCCACTATCTCATGTGCCAGTCGTGCTCCCCACACATCTCTGCTCACTTTTCATGCCCTGTCCATGCTACTCAGCTGCAAAATCTGTCTCTCTGGATTAATAATGCTATGTGCAAAGCACAGCTGGTGATTGAGGTAGGCACTCCAGTATCAAGAAATACCAAGATGAGGTTATGCTAGTTTAATGAAATACATTTTAAAATTACTTTGATATATTCAAACAGATCTATTTTGTGTGTGTGTGAAGGTTCCATGACTATCATGTATCAAAGTTTCTGTGTGTTTCTGTATGGATCCCACTGCAGATGTGTATGTGCCTCATACACATGAGCTCAGAATCTTTTGCATAGTTTGTCCTTTAATGCTCCAGTGTGAAAGCATAAATTGCAGAGTGGCTGCACCCTTCTTCAATACCTTCTTGCTCAGGGGTTCTCAAACTGGGGGTCGGGACCCTGCAAGGGGTTGCTGGCTGTCACCCTTCACCCCAAGCCCCACTTTGCCGCCAGCATTTATAATGGTGTTAAATATATCAAAAAGTATTTTTAGTGTATAAGGGAGAGTCGCACTCAGAGACTTGCTGTGTGAAAAGGGGTCACCAGTACAAAAGTTTGAGAACCCCTGTTTTTCTTGTGGTAGTGGGACAGAATCTGGGCTGTGCTTGACTCTCACAGGTGTTTGTCCAAGCTCCAATTTTGTCTGAAGAAATACTCTGCAAACTTCTGTACTTCTTTTTAGTTGAATGTTCTCCCTCCCCCCCCCCCCCCCAAAATGTAATGGAAGAGAGAAAACGGGGAAACCTCCTGTACGGCAAGGCAAAGTAGTACAATCATTAAAGGCAGACGCTAAGTCTTGGGGGTTTAAACTCTGGCCTGCCATGCTATCTTGATGGTCTGGGCATCTTGGCTACAGGTGTGATACATCCCTAAGAAGGTCCAGGTGACCACCAAAGTTATGCTGTTTAAGGGGATGGAACCCATTCTGGTAATAGTCCCCTCAGAGGCAGAGAACACTATTTTTCCCCCAGACTCGTTATTCAGACTAACCATCCTGGAGGCAGTGACCACGATACTCTAGAAAGGTGTCAGTCATCCATGTACACCCAATTCTATTTCAGACTCAGTAGGTTTCCTGTGACTGTCAGGAGCCACGCTAAGACCAGGATCCTACAGTTGACTTTTTGGAAACTCTTTCCCCTTCTTCTATTGGACTTGGGCAGAGATTTTGGCTAACAAATGGGTACTAGACATTGTTACTCATGGCTATGCCATCCAATGCCTTTCCATACCCCTAAACCCTACTGCCCCCCCATCCCTTTTTAAGAATCCTTCTCATGAGAGCCTTTTACAAAAAGTAGCCTTGTAGCTCAATCTTGGAGGAATTGAAGAAGATTCTCAATAGAGGGCAAGGATTTCTTCTCCAATTGTTTCCTCTTCCAGAGAAGAAAGGGGCACTTTGTCTTATTCTATATCTGAGGAGACTCAACAAATACATATGCCACCTCAGATTCAGGGATGGTAACACTTGAGAGGTACCACCCTTATTGATGATCAAAGCTTATTTCAACCAGAGTCCAAGCAACCTCCTCAGTCTGTTTCCAAAATCTGCAGGGCTGTGACATGGAGAAATCTGCTCACACTTGTAAAGCACTGGACTTGGCTGCTAGTTCTGATGCTAGATTTGGGAGAACAGTGCTCAGGTCTCTGAATCAGCTGGTACTCCACATTACTGCCATACTGAAGAGGACACTGCTTGCCAGTCATCTACAGTGGGACCCACACTGACACATGCTTGAAGAAGAGAATGGTTACTTACCCTACAGTAACTGTGGTTCTTGGAGATGGAGATATAGTTAGTGTGGATATTGTAACCCTCCAGACCCACTTTTGGAGTCCTCAGCTAACATTGACTTTGAATTATGAGGAAACTGAGGGATGGTTGTGGCCACTCAACCCTTTATGCTTGTGCCTGGGAGCATGAGGAGGCACAGGTGTTTGCATGATCCTGACGGACATGGCTGTGCAAAAGATTGAGCTCCGTGGCGTGAGGCAATTGCGTGCCCGCAGTGACTAAAATATCTCAAAGAACCACAGTTTACTGTAGGGTAAGTAATCATTCTTTCCTTTGTCTATGACAAGTGCTTGGCACATACTTTGTTTAGGCAATAGAGTTTACACAGCCTATCTAGTGGGGGTGTTGGATTGAATTTGTTGATTGTGTTTGAGGCATTTCTCCAGTTTCTATAGTGAGATGTGGTTGAAGCTGGTGATAAACGAATCATGTTCTGCCAGTTCCTCCTTTGCTTCCCTCCACCCCTCAAAAATAAAACTCTGTTATCTTAGACCTCCAACAGTTGCTCCAGACAACCTGTGGCAAAAGACATGAACAGGAATAACCTTGCAGACTATACTTAAATGCTGACCCAAAATGACCTTATGCCTCTATGGTGGCATGAACAGTTGTCCAAATCCTTTTGGGCTTTTCTGAATGAAGCAGAGACCCACTCTGAGTATCTAATGTTTTAGACAAGCAGATTGGAAATAGACCTTTGTTTTATTCCTGTTCCCAGAGAATGCCTTTTATATCTTCAAAGGTACTCTTGAGAGTTAGGTTATCTGGTATCTTCCCCAAGCTGTCCACGGCTTATGTACTTCTCTCTCAGTTGACGTGGTCAGCCCAATTGCTGATTGATTAGTGCTTAAAGCCACCAGTTAAGATCATATCAGAAACAACCATGATTTTATTGGCAGAGGTCAACAGTCGGGAGGGCATTCTCCCTTGCACTCTTGTACCTTCTAGGCAGGGAATGGCAACTTGGCTCTTTCTTTCTGTACTTGCACTTTGATTTTGTAGCATCATGATAGTTGTCATGTTGATTTAGTGCAACAGAATATAGTATTATTTTTTGTATATGCCAGAAGCAGATGAAAAATGTGACATCTGTTCTGCTAAAATGGTGTTTGAAAATGAGGTAAGTTAAACAATGAACAATATTCCAAAACCAATGTGTTTTAGAATGTGATAGGTATAAATTTTTGCTTTAAAAAGAGACATCTTGAGTTTAACTTCCAGGTAATTCTAACATTTAAAATAGAATATATGTCAAAGGATATTGTTAAATAGTCTTGGGACCAGAATTTGACCATCTCTAAGATTGTTGGAATGTGATGGGTAAATGTCATCTGAACTTGGGGTTTTTAAATGATTTTTATCAAATGATTCAAATAGCAAACAATAGTTGCCATTCATGTAGGGCCTAAATAAAGTCCTTTTTTGATCCTTCTACTGGACTTATGGCAGCAGTACACTAACACATAATATCCCTTTTGATGAAATTCTTGTTCGAATAGTGCCTAAGCAATGAAGTGAATTGAACCAAAAAAGTGTGTGATGACAAAACTATTCCTTTAATAATAATAATAAAAGATAAAGCTGGTAAGGAAATAGGTTTTATTTTCAAAGCAGACGATACTAGAAATAATGGAGAACAATATATTAAAAGTACTTGGCACTCTTTGTTAAGCGTTATCTTATTTTTGATGCTTAATGTGTCTTACCATTCAGAAAAAGGAAAAGAAATGTGTAGTTTTGAATCTTTTTTCTTTTTCCTTTTAACTTGAATGAGTTTATCAGCTTCAGAGAATGAGTGTATATGGTGTTTGCCTGAAGTGCTATCAGTTGCTTATAACTTTTGAGAAATAAGTAAATTTCTTCCCCATTCAAAACTGGCATAACTGATTTTGAGATTTTATGGACATTCTTTAAATTACAGTATCAAGTTTGTACACTAGATAGTTCAGGCTGGATATGTTTTTGCAAAAAGCAATGTATTACTTAACAATCTGTATTAAAATTCTGCTTTCAGATTTTTCTGCACAACTCCCATTGAAATTAGTGGGAGTTTCATATATGAATCTGAGGGCAAAAATTAGTCACTGTGGTAATGTTGTGCGACAAGGGTATATTATAAAGTTCTATTTATTATACTTTAATCATGTGACACTATAGGAAGATATCTTGTTCCAAATATGTATACTTTGTTTAATTTTCTTTTTCATTTACAGAGTCTCTGTAAATCCTGCTGGTAGGATACACACTGAGTATATATTTTGCTTCAAAGACTACGAAGGAAAACTATTTTGCGAATGGGATGAATATGCAGCCATTGACTACTTACCAACTACAATTTAGTGACTGATTAACCAGCTGGAGCACTTAACTAGTGATGTTTCCATTCTCACATTATCCCGTTTGAGTTTGCTTGTCTTGTTTAAAAAAAATAAAAAAAATTCAAAGTGGAGTACCGTAAACTTGATATGGATGGTAAAAAGAAAGACAAGGACAAACCAGATGATAGAATGGCACGGCCTAGTGGACGATCAGGTCACAATCCACGTGGCACTGGCTCTTCGAACTCTGGAGTGTTAATGGTTGGACCTAACTTTAGAGTTGGCAAAAAAATTGGATGTGGTAATTTTGGAGAACTACGATTAGGTAAGACTGGTATTCCTTATTCCACTCTATCTAATTCAAGATGTACATGCAAACTAGAAATTCACAATATGTTTACCTTCCATATATACTATTTTTCCTATTACTCAATTTTTTTAGTGTTGCAGAGAACATCTTGGTTATCACACCTTTTGAAATATTTTTTCTTACAGAATCACCTAGTTTTTAATGTGCGGGGTGTGTGTGTGTGTATAAAACAAGTAAATAATTTGGTTTAGTATGTCAATTGAAGTCATTACTTTGTCTACAGTATTACTATGCTGAGCATGTATACACTTTTGTTTCAGACTAAGTTAAATTCAAAACTTTCTGACCCAAGGGAAGAATAAACAGAGATCTACGCTTATGTAAAATAGACATCTTGTATATTTAAGCACTTATATTAAATAGTTGAGGTGAACATTATAAAGGTTGCAATGTTTAAAAGTTATTTTATTTGCCTTAGGTACACTAATGAGTATTAATTTTTAAAATCTAGCTAAGTAAAATAGTTCGGTTATGTACAGTAGCTTTGTGTTCTAGGTATCTCAGATTGAGTTTGCCTATGCAGTTAGTGCAATACTAGTATTAAAAAAAAAACAAAACATTTTGTGCTCAGCTGTGACACAAGTATGCACTCTGTTTAACACTTGCATCTGTTTTGAGATGGGTTGATGTTCAGGCCAACTTATTTTCTGAAGAGTACCTTGGAATACAGACAATCTATGAAAAATCACTGCAGGGCAGAATAGGGGACCACAGTTTAACTTTTGTCATGAGGAGGATAGCTTCTCTAACAATATTCAACCCTTGTAAAGCACGTTACTCTGAGCACTGGTTTAAGTCCAAGAGTGCATTTTTCTCAATGTTTTCATTTTCCAATGTGCTTATTCATACTAAGAGCTTATAAACGTCTAGATTATCCAGTGACTTAACTGCAATTCAGATATGTTACTGTTTTTTCCCCTTCCTTTTTCGCACTCTCAGCAGGAAACACTATGTGTTTAGTTGTGTTCTAATAATTTGTGGCTGTAATAAAACTGATAAAATAATATTGAGGGTCTAAATTTGTCCTCGAACCTATGAAGTTCAGAATTTAGGCTATAACTCTATCCTTAACTTCTCTTTTTGCTAGATTTTTTTCCAATGGATTTCAGACATAGTATGAACTAAATTAAACCAGTGTATTAATTCTCTTAAATACCATTTGTTAAGACAACCATAAGAAATTCAGGAAGTTTATTTTTTTTCAGACATTTCATAACAGAACTTATTTTTATCTGGTCTCTTTTCCTTTTCTGATAAACACAGAAATGAGAAATAAATTCTGTGAAATTTGGCATAGCCTATAGGAACCTGTTATCTGTCATGTAAATGTATATTTATTATTGTTTATCTGTTTTGATATATTTTTACAAGGTTTTAGTTTTCCTAGTAAGTAGAATGAAAGCAGGGAGAAATAGATTCAGAACTTGTAAGTTTTTACTTTGCTGCTTGTGGTGATTGGGATTTCCTAAGTGTGAAAGCAGCTGAAGGTAATAGAGAAGTCAACTTCTGTCTCAACAGCTCAACTTGCAAGTGTGCGTAACATGCAAAGTTAGCAGTGGATAATCTGCTGATTTTAGACATAGATGAGTATGAGATTGAAACTAAAAAACCCCATCAGCTGCACTCTGTGAGCAGTACTTATCAGAATCTATTGTATGAAATCATTTAAATTTGTAGATCATTCACATTAAAAATTACGATTAAAATTAGATTAGTCATAGACTCTGTTTTAATTTAAAACAAAAGCCTATGATTATTTGACACTTCGAATTTTGCATGTGTGAATGTGGTGATAAATAATTTAGGCCCCAATCCTACAAAGACTTATGCATGTGCTTAATGTTATGCATCTCAGTGAAATTACTTACAAGTCGTAAAGTTGAGGCACATACATATATCTTTACAGGATTGGAGTCTTAATGTAGAGCAACAAAGTTAAGACCTGGGATAAATGGGAGACTATTAGATAGAACAGTGGTTCTCAAACTTTTGTATTGGTGACCCTTGTTACACAGCAAGCCTTTGAGTCGACCCCCCCTTATTAATTAAAATAACCTTTTAAAAAATATATTTAACACTATTATAAATGCTGGAGGTGAAGCAGGGTTTGGGGGTGGAGGCTGACAGCTTGTGATCCCCCCCCATGTAATAACTTCATAACCCCCTAAGGGGTCACAGCCCCTAGTTTGAGAACCCCTGAGCTTAGCAACAACTTGGAAGCTATTGTGGTCTGTCCATGCTGGAGAAAAAAGATGTTGCCATATCTTTATGATGGCTTACAGTGGTTGGTGACATGGTAAATTGATCAGGACATGCAAGCGTATGAACAGACACGCTGGATGTATTTAAGTGGTAGGCCACAACTGGATTAATTTAACACTGGGCAGTGTGCCACTCCCCTGCTCTCACATACCAGGCATTTAACTGGTTCTAGTGTGTGATGACAGGGGTCCCATCATATAACCCATCATGTGGGGTAAATTCTCTTGGGTTTCTGCGCACTTTGGAATCTTCTCTCCCCCCTCCCGATGGGTGTGGGGAGTAGAGGTTACCAAGAGGGAAATCTCAGTCCACAAAGACTTCAGGTCTCCCCTCCTCTTACAGGCACATGGTCCACCAGCAAAATTCAGAATCTTACCAACTTTTGGGAGCTGGGGCTTTTAGCCTTTGTAAGCACTAGATACTGTGTTCAAGTTGAAGCACTAGACACTGGTCAAGTTGCAACAAACTATACAGTCTTATTTTTCTTAATAGGACTTAATTTGCAGTTCCTATTGTTTTCAACTGAACCGTGCCTCCATGATGCTATGAGGGAAAACTTATGTTGCTGTTGCCTGTAACCGATGGTACATCGTGTGCCTAAAGAGAGGAATTAACTCTCCAGACCTGTCAAATCTGATGCCTTTTATAAGTTCAATATATTTTATAATGACACAATTGACTTGAATTTTTAAATTTAATTTGAGTCAGTTTTCTGATAGAACACCCTATAATTAGTTGTCAAAACATTTTTAGTGGAGAATTAAAAAATTCAGTACTGACAGTCAACAAAATAGTGAAAATGTGCATCTTACAGCATTTTGTATATGAAGTAAAACTGAAAAAAGTGAAATAATTCTGTGGTCTTTTCGCCATAATAACCATCCAAGTTGTTGTATTAATAGTTAGTACAAAATTTTCCTGATTTGAAATGCGATTTTTCAAATTGAGGGTATCTTTAAAATAGCAAACTCCTCCCCAGTAAACCTAAAATATTGGCAAAAGGTTGTTTTATGTGTTAACAATGAGCTTTTACCCTTTTTTATCTTAACTCTGTTAAAATTTTTCATGACAAAACTGCACCCCTTGTTAGTTTACAAGGGTTGCAATTGGCTGATATTCATCTTTTAAAACAAACCCCAAATCTGAAATTATTTGCACTAGTAAATTTTACTGTCTCAGTATCATGGCTGTGGACTTTTTCTTCAAGCACGTTTTTCCATGAAATGAACAGTAATCAAATGCACCCCTCTGTTCCACTTTTAATACCAATTTTTCAGACTCTTTTTTTTTCTCTCACCACCTCTTCACTCCATCTCAGTGTTTTTACTTTCCTCTTGTCTGTTCAGTTTCTAACTTTCCTTTCTCAAATAGCAACAAAGATGTTAGGAACTGGTACTAACTAACAACGTAAAGTCACTGAGGGCCACAGAATAGCCTTGGAATCCTGCAGTGCTTTCTGTACAATTGGTCAGTGACCCATATTGTGTCTCAGCAAAATTTACAGCTTTTGATGCTCTTCAGGGCATGTTCTGTGTGAAATTCATTCTCTTGATAATACAGTATTAAAACCATTAAATTCAGTTCTTTAAATCTATACCACTAAAGTTTAGCAGCTTAGTTAAATATATTTTTAAAGAAATAGCAAGAGGAAAGCTGGCTTTAAAAAAATCTAAACCTCCACTGAGTTACAAATCACTGAAAATGGGAGTTAGTAGAGCACAAATGTACCCTTTCTTGCAGTTAACTTCTTTTTGAGCTTTCTGTTTGAACAGTGCATGTTGTTTGTTTAATTTGTTTGCATTGATTTTTCTTTCCAGTTTTCTTATTTGAAAAAAATCCATATTAATTTGTAATCAAAATGCTTAAATCTGATTTAAAATTATAACAGCATTTGATTTCCTTAATCTAGGTGTGCATAACAGTGATGTGTTCTTTAGACAGGCTTACTTTTTTCATTAATTTTCTGTATTTTACTAGCAATTAAATATTTTCTTACTGTGTTGAAAACATTAATTGTTTTTTTCCCCCTGTGAATTGTATCTATTCAGTCATGTATTTAACAGAGATAGGCCTGGAATTTTGGATTCAAAATAAACAGTAGCAAATCTTGTTAGTTGTGTTAATGAGTAAGTTTTATAGCTGTTTCTGCTTTACTTGGGGTCTGCCAATATTGACACTGCGAATTTATCTTTGATAAAATACACTTCAAAATCAATTATGTATTAAGTTAAAGGAATATTTCAGTTTAATTGTTGAAATCACCCTTTTGTCAACCTGTTGGGTAAATTGTCATTCATTCTTTGGTCATGTGTTAAGGTCATGTGTTACTTCAGTGCAATGAAAGCACAACATAGGTGCTATTTAGGCTGGTCACAAGCCTGAGTGTTACTTTGTCAATAAACTCTTTGGCAAGTAGTGTGTTTAGTTGCTGAAGCAAATAGCCATAGTGGAGCCTCATTAATGTTTAATGTGGATGTAGTTTTTGGGAAAAGGGATTTCTTTCAATGCTGTGTCTTTAAAAGCAACAACCGGCAGAGTCTGACATTCTTGTTTTTGTCTTTCTTTAAGGAAAAAATTTGTACACAAATGAATATGTGGCAATTAAGCTGGTAAGTTAATATTTTTTGTATTCAGACTGACTTTTCTCAATATTTGAGATGTGAATTTGGTTAGAAATTTACTTTCAAATAATGGTTTATTTATATGCAACTAAGTCTACTTGCGTGTATTACCACAGAATTATACTAGTTTCAACTGTTGTCACTAGTTTCATGGGTGAACCAGACTGACTTCTATTTTAGGAATCTGTCCACCAATCATACCAGGTGGATTCCTCTTTCCTGCAATAGCAGTAGAGGATTGAAAAATGTGACCTCAGAGGAAAGCTCCAGAAATTCTGCTTCTGTCCAGAAGGAGAGCAGTAGTGGAGATCCCGGATGACTATTTTTCCAATTAACTCCACCCCCAACTTTTCAGTTTATCTTGTCTGTCATCATTGCTATTCTTGCTTCTCATTGTGAACAGGTAGCTGCCTTTTAATTACTGAGATATCTGTAGAATGTGAGATAGTTGATGTAATTTACTAATGAATGCTTATAATTTTCATATCAGATGTGATGTGCTTATGACCATGATATTCTTTCCCAAACCACATTTTAAGGGCTTGTCTGCATGAGGGGTTTAATTCATTGCTTTTTGCTGTCAGGTAATGCACTTTACAGAAGCTGCAGTAATAGCTTTCACCCAAGGCACTGTAGCCTCTGTCAACACTCATCACTGTGTACACTCGGCAGTGTTTTGCTGCGAACTGCGTGTATGGCACTCTGTAAAAGTGCTCCTTTGCTTTGCTGTTGAGCAGTGTGCATTCTGGGATTTTTCTCACTGTGTTTTGTGGGATGCATAGCAGGGCTGGTTCTGATTATTTTTTAAAAATCCTGTGATTCATTTGTCTCCGCCCCTGCCTTTTTTAAGGGTTGGTAGCACCATTTTTGAATTGCTGTGGGGCAGCTTGGGCCCAAAAATGCTTGGCGCCAGTATGCTGGCAACCTTGATATACGCATAGCCTGCTTGGGCTGTATTTTAACACTCAAAGCTGGATGAATTCAGTTTTGAATTTTGCCTGACACACTATCAAGCAGACAATGTGGCAGCAGCTGCTCCAGCAGCAGGAGGATCTCCAGTGGTGGCAGAACAAGGAAGTGAACAGGGAAGACACTGAGCAACTGAGTAGAGGACCAGTTCCTGGAGCCGCTTCACAGCATGCAGCACTACTTCTGGGCTTGGAAAACCAGCATGGATTGGTGGGAAATGATTGTTCTGCAGACCTGGGATGACCAGCATTGGTGAAAGAATTTCTGGATGGGGAAGCCAACCTTTTTGGAGAGATGTGCTGAACTGACCCTGCAGCTACAGCAGCAGTGTACCAACTTGCAGTGCCCCATACATGTGGACAAGCTTCATACCCATTGGGGCCATTGTCAGGCAGGTGTGTGATGCCATGGAAAAGGTACTGCTCCCCTTGGTTATAAAGCTTGATAATGCATAGGAGGTTATTGATTTTTGTACTCATGTGATTATCAGATTGTTTTGGGACAGCTGATGGGGACCCATGTGCCTCTTTGCCTCCTCTTCCCCTCCCCAAGTCACGGCTCAGAATTCATAAATAGAAAGGGGTATTTCTCCATGGTGCTCCAAGGGCTTGTTGACTGCCATTGCAAGTTTATAGACATAACTTCAGGGTGGTCTGGAAGAGTTCACAGTGTGTTAAGATCTTCTGAAATTTAGGTGTATTTAAATTAATAGAAATAATACTCCCTGGCCCTGGGAATAGTGTGGACATTTTCTCCAGTTTTATCCTGGGAGACTTGGCTCACCCTCTACTTCCCCTGATTAGTGAAGCCATTCTTAGAAGCATAGGACTGCAAGAGATCTCAAGAGATCGTCCAGTCCAGTCCTCTGCACTCAAGGCAGAAGTACATAATAACTAGACCATTCCTGATATGTTTGTCTAATCTGTTCTTAAACACCTCCAATGACAGAGATTCCACAACCTCTCTAGGCAAGTTGTTCCACTGCTTAATTGCCCTGACAATTAGGAAGTTTTTCCTAATGTCCAACCTAAATCTTCCTTGCTGCAATTTAAGCTCATTGCTTCTTGTCCTGTCCTTAGAGATCAAGATTTTTTTCACAATCCTCCTTTTAACAACCTTTTATGTACTTGAAAACTGGTATCATGTCTCCTTTCAGTCTTCTCTTCTGCAAACTAACAAACCCATTTTTTTCAATCTTTACTCAGATTATTATTTTCTAGACCTTTAATAATTTTTGTTGCTCTCTTCTGGACTTTCTCCCATTTGTCCCCATCTTTTCTGAAATGTGGCATCCAGAACTGGACGCAGTACTCCAGCTGATGCCTTAGTGTGGCGTAGAAGTGGAATAATTACTTCTCAAATCTTGCTTACAACATTCTTGCTAATGCATCCCAGAATAATATTTGCTTCTTTTACAACAGTGTTACATCATTGACTCATATTTAGCGTGTGATCCACTATAACACCTACATCCCTGTCAGCAGTACTCCTTCTTAGGCAGTCATTTCCCATTTTATATTTGTACAATTGATTGTTTCTTCCTAAGTGGAGTACTTTGCATTTGTCTTTATTTAATTTCATTCTGTTTACTTCAGACCATTTCTCTAGTTTGTCCAGATCATTTTCAATTGGCTGCTTAGAAGGTAGGAACTGTTAACTACTGTCTCAATAGTTGCAGAAAGACAGATGAGAATGCATCTGGCTGTTGGAAAGGGATATGGCTTTGTTTGTGGAATAGACTAGAAGCAGCAGAAAAAAAAAATCCCAAATGTTGTATTTTCCACAGTATTTGTGAGTGTAAGGGAGAAAACCTTAACAATGGGTAGGAGGCGGTGATGCAGAGATTTGCTCAGCCACTTGAGCAGCCAGCGAAGTTTCCAGGACAAAATGCAAATAGCGAGGGTGATATTGTCAGGGATTGCTCTTATTTTGAACTTCAGGCCTGAAATTGCAAAGCTGTATTGTATTGTTTTATGGGTGTTGAAAATGCAGTGTTGTGGCAGTTCCCATTGCACCTTGTGTGTTTGCATGCATGTGGTTGCAAACCCTGATGAATTAGTGCAAATGTAATTATTTTGTGTGTAAAATGAACTGTTGATTCCTTTAAAATTTTATTTGTCAGGTTGTTTCATAAATGTATTACGTAACAATTATCTAATGACAAATAACCTTTTCATTAAATCAGCAGTGAAACAAAACAGTGAAGTGCAGCAGTTCAGTGCAGGGAACAATACAAGGAGCAGGGGCACTTAAAGTCATAGCCGAGTAAACAGCTTGGCTCTGCTTCTTCTGAAGTGGAGTGCCGAGGCTCAAAAGTTACCTGGGGTGATAGAGGGCTCAAAAAAGGGGGTGCCAGTGCCCTGTTCTCTGTGTCTTGAGCTGGTGTCCGGGAGGGGACTGGCTTCTGGGAGCAGTTCTGTGGGAGTATAGTGGGGAAGAGTTGTTCCCAGTAGCCAGTGTTGTCCGTGGCCTACGTAACTTGGCTAGAGGCTGGTTTGCAGTATTGTATTGCCTGCTGCCCTAATATTAACATGCACTACAACAGGGCCTTTTGGCTTCCTATCTTCTCCAGGAGTTGCCTCTGCCATCTGCCATGGCAGTGCAACTGCCATGCTGTCCTTTGCCACTATAGTGAACTCCCTGGAAAGCTCCTTGTCAGATTCACTCTCTGTCCTCAGATACTGCCTCCATCTCTTTTCTGTTCTCCTTTTTTTTTTTTTTTTTTGGGGTGTGGTGGGAGGGGAATGGAGACGCTAATGATATCTATGAACATTTCGTCATGAATTTTCAGTTTTCTTCCCCTCAGGTTTGCCAGCCACTGAGCCATTGACAAGGGCCTCCTCTTTGAGGGTCTGGCCAGTGCAGGTGCTGTAGCTTTGGGGTATTTAAAAAATGAGAAGGGAGTATTATTCATATTCTAGAGAGGCTGTGATAGCATTTTTATGCATTTCTGGCTTTACCTCCCTGAGATTCTTCCAAGTCTTGGGAGAACTTCTGAGATAGTAAACAGTGTGTGCATTGGGAGCTGGGAGTCCTGGTGCCAGTGGTGAAGAACACAGAGCGCACCATCATCACTCCAAGAGCTAGATTCATGCAGGAGAGGACCCTGAAGGATACCATCTGCTGCCAATAAGTGGAAAACCTGAAACAGAAGCCAGACCCCAGGGCAAGGCCTTTGAGGTGACATGCAAGTGGGACACCAGCAACCACTTCGTCCCTGAGGGCAGCTTCACCTGATTTGCCTACTGGAGGTTCATCCACTAGGCCCGGCTCAATTGTGTCTCGCTGAACAAAGCCGTCCACCACAGGAATCAGGACAAGTGATACAGGAAGTGCAGCTATGCCAACGAGACACTACCTCACGTCCATAGGGAAAGTCGCCGTGAACTCCACCATTCTCGGAACAGACAGCCAACTGCGATGGTCATAACCAACAAGGACTGGAAGAAGAAAAACATGGTGGACGTCACAGTACCCTTTGAAAACAGGACCCCGGCTTTCCACGACTCCCAGTCTCAAAAGCTGGAAAAATATGCCCCTCTGGCTGACACCCTGAGAGCTGGGGCTACGAAGTCCAAATTCACGTGCTGATTGTTGGAGCAATGAGTGCATGGGACCCCGGTAATGAGCGAGTGCTGAGAGAATGTGGAGAATGTGAATGTGGAGTCGATCGCCGCTATGCTCGGCTGATGCGGCAACTCATGGTTTTGGACACCATCAAGTGGTCAAGGGACATCTACATAGAACACATCACCAATATCATTGGCAATACCAGGAGGGATGAGCTGGAGTGCCGATGAGAAGCGCAGCCGGGAAAGTAACTCAAATACTTTCCCGATGGACTGTGTTTTGTTTTGTTTTTTTTCCTCTCTAAATGGAGAGAAATTTTCTTTCCTAAATTCTCAATTACTGATGGATAATCTTCACTCATTGCTATATTTTGCTTTCCGCCACCAACTCTCTGTATAACTTTTTTCATGAGTAATGTACCTGAATGCATGAATGCTAAATATCTAAACTGTATTCTTTAATTCATTCACCTACATTTGGGTTATTGATGATTATGCATTATATGTAGCTTATGACTTTAAAAACAAACTTTGTATTTGTGAATGATCTAAGCATTACAGTGGAGTCACATCATAGGCGCATTTAACTTACGCGATTTTAACTATACGCGCTCGGCAAAACAAAAAAAGAAGAGAAAAATAACAATTTAAATACTGTACCTGTAGTGCGAGCGATTCTGCCTGCCATTCCACTCAATGAGCGTTTGACTACATGCGATTTTCGCCTTATGCGCTGACTTCAGAACCTAACCCCCGCGTAAGATGCGACTCTCCTGTATATCCAGTTGTACAGACACACTTTTTTCAACCTATATATTATATAATTTTTTTAACATTAGCTTTAATAAAAATTTTATGCTGTGTGGCTTTGCTGTTGTGTCTTGGAGGATTGAGGGTAAGGGTGCAGGGAAGGGAAAAGAGGTTGGGATTGGGAATTGTGGTGGTGGTCTTGCTTTGCAGTTTTGCTGTACCTTGGAGGTGCTTATTTGATGTTGGAGAGGTTAGCGGGGAGAATGTGCATAACAAACAAGCTGCATAATAATTCCCTCTACATCACCAGAAGGCTGTACTGATTCTGGATGATATTGCACTGAGGCAGGTGACTAGCATGCAGAGAATGATCATATTCAAAAAGGCAAAGGGCAGACCAGGGAGATACACTGTGAAGGTATTCACTAAGATGGTCCCCTAGAAGTGTTGCTGGAGTGGAAAGGAGTTGCAAACTATAACATTGGGGAAGGCTACGCAGCTATTCCTTAGTCTCTGAACAAAAAGTGAACAATTTCTTAGCCTTAGATTTTGCTTTCTTACTTGAAGACATGTTGAAAGTACAGAGGAAATAGGGTTTTGCAATGATTGTTTGAAGCATTCACAGTTACCCATCTGTAAGAATGCATATTACTGGGCTTTTACAGGGGAGCTGTACTCTTTATAGTTTTGAGCATGCACTGTTGATGTCTATCTCATGAAAAAAGAATGCTTCTTTTCTTGTAATCAGTGCTTCAATAAACTTTTGCATTTTTCACAAAAGAATGTTTTCCTTATTTGAATCTGCTGTGGGATGGGGTGAGGGAGAAACTGTAGCAGTGCCATGCTGCTGGCTGCCATTTTGAGGTGACAAATGGCGTTTGGAGCAGGGGTGGGGTGGTATTGGGTAGGACATCTGAGGGAAGGGAAAGGAGTTATGTATAGTTCTAGGTCTTGGCGCAGGATGTCTTGAACAGATCATAAAACAAATCACATTTTTCTGCTTTTAAATCTGGTGCTTGATTTCTTACTTAAGCATTCTTGTATGTAGTCAAAATTGTTCTTTATTGCTTTTAGACTATTAGTGCAAATTTTATTAAGATGGAGTTTAGATAGTAAAGAAAAACCTTCTTTACAATATTTAAATTCAAAGTTCAAGGACAAGGCGAGATTATCTTTAACAATGCTCTTGTATCTTGCCAGTGATATCTGTTACAGCCAACTGTGTGTGTTCTCAAAATTGTTACCTATGGAAACAAAATACACTCTGTAGATTAGGGATCTCAAACTCAAATGACCACGAGGACCACATGAGGACTAGTACATTGGCCCAAGGGCCGCATCATGGACACCCCCACCCCGCTGCCCCTAACCCCCACCCACTCCACCCCTTCCATGAGGTCCCACCCCTTCCCTGCCCCCATTCCAACCCCTTCCCCAAAGTCCCTTCCCCAAATCCCCGCCCCTGCCCTGCCTCTTCTCTGCCTCCTCCCCTGAGTGCGTAGCTCCCCGCTCCTCCCCCCTCCCTCGGCGGCGGGAAGCGCCTGGAGGTAGGCAGAGGAGTGGGGATGCAGGACAGGTGGGGGGGCGGTGGGTGAGGGGATCTTGGTGGCCGCAGGAAATAACTTGGGAGGGCGGCGGGGAGCTTGGCGGGCTGCAGCAAATAACTCGGGGGGAGCTTGGCGGGCCGCAGCCAATAACTCTGCGGGCCGCGTGTTTGAGACCCCTGCTGTAGATAATTCTGTGTTGTCCTCTCTCACTGGAACCACTTATGTGAAATGAACTACGGTAGGAATTGCATTTAGTGTATGAAGCAGAGATAGTTGAACATTGTTCATCAAATACGTTATCCAATTTTTTTCCAGTATTAAAGCAAGTCTTCAACTGGTAGAATATTATGTTACACATTATTTGATGGATAATTAATCCCTCAAATCATCCATCAGTTAATGGTGTAAAATGCACTGAGACTTCCTCTTGACTAAGGGAATTTTCAGTTGGTATAGAACTTTCAGATTGGTTTGCTTGGCTGCTTTGCACTTGGAAAATGCATTCCATTCTGGTGGTTTCCCAGAACTGTTCTACCCCAGCAATTATCCACCATTGAATTGGAACACACCCATTTATTTTGAGACCAATCTCTAAATACTCTCTGTAGTTTGATAAGTAGGCACATGCACTTTATTTAAGTGAATTCCTTTCCCCAATGAAAATGCAGTTCTGTACTGAGTTTTTGAGCAGATCAGACACACATACCTCCTTACCCTTATAGGAGGAAGATACCACATAACAGTTCATGGGACATTAATATTGCATTATATGATACTAGTTATAGCAGAATTGCATAATTTATAAAAACTTCTATTACCACAGCAAATTTCAACTATATTATTTAATCTTGTGTATTTGTGATCCTAAATTTGAATCCCATGCTTTGGGAGAAAGCCATATTCTGTACAACTGGATTATACTATACATTAGTCAGTGATACTCCAGTATAGCCAAGTTTTCTATATCGTTTAACTAGATATGCCAGGTAGGTAACAGTGATCAAGTGTTATGCTTTATTTGAAGTCTCCGAATAACCCATAATTGAAAGATGACTTCTAAAGGATCACAGCTATTATCAGTTTCTTGTGCTTTGCACAATTTTTTTTATAGAAGAGCATTTTCATTTACATTGAGTTTATACTAAATATGATACTATCCCAGATCTACCAAGTCAGCTGGTAATAACCCCTGTATTTAGATTGTAAATTGTAAGGGATTTTGGTAGCTTTCCTTTGAGAAACTCTCATTCTTCCATTGTTTGCCGAAGACCTTAGATACTCAAAGGGAGGAGTGTCCTCGAACTAGGGAAATGCTTTTTTTGTCATGAAATTTCCTTTCAGCTTTTGCTGAGCTATAAACTGTTTAAAAAAATATCACCATTCCCCTTCTTTCATGTGTTCCTCAGGAAAATTTTGACAGCTTGCCAAAATAACCAAACACACACAAGGGCTAAGAAGCTGCTGCGGCAGCAGCACATGCTGTATTGGGAACACCTGGGAGCTGCCAGAGCAGCTGTATTGGAGGGATTGGGTGGAGAAGAAAGCCAAGCTGGGCTCTCCACCCCCTGGGCACAGCCCCTGTCACCGGTGGCCTCTGCTGCCCATGGGGGACTCAGCCTGGGCATGTTCTTCCCAAATTTCCAGGGAGGAGGTGGCAGGAGAAGGAAAGAGAAGCACAAAGCGTAGTCATTCTGGGCTACTCCTGGATCCAGGAGTGTTGTTTCCTCCCCTCCCACCCCCCACCCCACACACTGGGATAACAGCCTTACCTGCTATCAGCTATTGTAGTTGGTCCTGTAGATCAAGAGTTAGTAGTCTGTGCTGTAATGATGAAGGTTCAGGCTTCATTACCCACTGATGCATAATGAGGAGTTGTTCGTTGCACATAGTAGAACTTTATTTAAAAGTTAAACAGACAAACAAACCAAAAAAACATGGTAAAATTTTTTGTTTGCAGAATCAGGCACTCAAAAGATAGGAAATGTCAGATTTATAGTTAACCTCTACAGCTTAATTGTGCTCCCTTGTGCATGTGAATAAGTCTTAATTACGTGATCACATACTTTTTTCCTACATGATTCCCGTCTCCTTCAATACACAGAGGTCAGAATGAAGATTTCATGGGCAACTGTAAATCTGGCGTTTTCTAACTTTCAAGTGCTTGCCTCTGCAACCCAAGTTTTTTTAATCTAATATAGAATTAGTTTTGGATGGGGACTGCTTAACCTTCTGTAATCTGTTAACACCAGTTCATTTCACTGTGTACATTTTCACTAAGTATTGTCAGCATAAAACTGTTTTTTTGGTAAAGATGTCTTAACTATATATTGATTATTAGAACAATGGATAGTAAATAATTCAAAAACTGTAATTGAGGTAAGCTGTCTTATTTTAAATGTTGAATCCTTTCTGTATGCTTTTTTTTTTTTTTTTTTTTTTAAACAAGGAGCCAATGAAATCCAGAGCACCACAGCTACACTTGGAATACAGATTCTACAAGCAATTAGGATCTGGAGGTAAACATACATATAGTGTATCAGACTGTAAAATAATGTGAAAACTGACAATGGATTAAACATGAATTGACTGATCTTGGGGTGTAACTGTCCTTTAAGAACATCTTTTTAAATCGGCAGGTAGCCATAGCAGCAAAACAAAAAATAGACTAAAAGCCGTTTGGTTTCATATATAACTTTATTGCTGGAATATTTTCATGTCAATACTGGCTTATTCAAGCTGATGGAAATATATTATGTAGTCTATTTTATACACTTTTTTTAGAATTGTGAGTATATGTATTTAACTTTTGATTTATTGTAAATTGATATTTTTTACCTATTGAAAATATAGCTTCCAAATACTCAAACCTTAGATGTTATAGATGTTGTTGGTGTGAATTGGTGTGCTAAGGGCTTGTCTGTACAAACACTTAGTTGTGGCAAGCTTGTGTATAAATCTGCTTCTCACCAAGTGTCCACGTAGCTCCTTCTGATACACACTAAAATTCTGTAGTACAGTAATCTACCCTTTCTGAAATGGGAGCACATTAAAGTGCACAAGGGAACTTTTAGTGCGTGCCAGCAGGGCTCATATGAACATTTAGTGTGTGGCAGGAGGAGGCTGTTCCAGAATTTCACTCCTCTGATGGTTAGAAACCTTCCTCTAATTTCAAGCCTAAACTTGATGATGACCAGTTTATATTCATTTGTTCTTGTGACAAATTGGCCCTTAACTTAAATGAGTCCTCTCCCACCCTGGTGTTTATCCCTCTGATGTATTTATAGAGATCTATCATATTTCCCCTCATCCTTTGTTTTGCTAGGCTAAACAAGCCAAGCTCCTTAAGTCTCCTCTCTGAAGGTTGGTTCTCCATTCCTCTTATCATCCCAGTAGCCCTTCTCTGCAGCTGTTTCAGTTTGAATTTATCTTTCTTAAACTTGGGAGATGAGGATTGCACACAGCATTACAGATGAGGTCTCACCAGTGCCTTATATAATGGTGGTAACATTTCCCAATCTCTACTGGAAATACTTTGCCTGATGCATCCTAGGATTGCATTAGCATTTTTCATGGCCACATCACATTGGTGGCTCATCGTCATCTTGCGATTGACCAATATACCCATGTCTTTCTCCTCCTATTGCTTCTGACTGATGCATCCCCAGTTTATAGCAAAAATTCTTTGGTCCCTAAGTGCATGACCTTGCACTTTGCATTATTAAATTTCATTCCATTTCTCTTTATTCCAAGGTTGTCCAAACCTTCTTGTATGCTCTTCTCGTCTTTCTCCACAATGGCAATACCTCCAACTTTGTGTCATATGCAGATTTTGTGCCAAGGTCATTAATTAAAATGTTGAATAAGGTTGGTCCCAAGACTGATCTTGGAGAAACTCAACTAGTAACCTCCTTCTAGCGTGACAGTTCACCTTTCAGTGTGATCTGTTATAGTCTTCCCTTTAACCAGTTCCTTACCCATCTTTCAATTGTGTAGCTACAGTATATCTTGATTATAGTAAGGATTTTGATGCAATCCCACCTGACAGTCTCATAAGCAAACTAGGAAAATGTGTTCTAGATGATATTACTCTAACTTGGGTGCATAAATGGTTGGAAGACCATACTCAGAGTAGTTATCAATAGTTTGCTGTCAAAATGGGAGGATGGTATCTAGTGGAGTCCCGCAAGGGTCTGCCCTGGAATTAGTACTAGTCAGTATTTTTATTAATGACTTTGATAATGTTGTGGAAAGTATGCTTATACAGTTTGTGGCTATCACCAATATGGGAGGAGCTGCAAACAGTTTGGAGGACAGAATTAGAATTCAAAGCAACCTTGACAAATTGGATAACTGGTCAGAAATCATCAAGATGAACTTCAACAACAACAAAGACAAGTGCAAAGTACTACACTTAAGAAAGGAAAAATCAAATGCACAACTACAAAATGAGACATAAGTAGCTAGATTATTCTGCTGCTACTGCTGTAAAGGATTTGGGGGTATAGTGGATCACAAATGAGTTGTCAATGTGATGCACTTGCAAAAGAGGCTGATATCTTTCTGGCGTGTATTAACAGGAATATGATATGTAAGACATGGGAAGTAACTGTCCCACTCAGCTTGGCACTGGTGAGGCTTCACTTGGAGTACTGTGTCCAGTTTTGGGTGCCATGCTTTAAGAAAGATGTGGACAAACTGGAGAGTGTCCAGAAGAGAATAATAAAAAGTTTAGAAAACCTGACCTAGAAGAAAGAGATTAAACACCCCCCCCCCCCCCCCCCCAAAACTGATGTGTGTAGTCTTGAGAAAAGATGACTGGGGGATGGTGGGAGGCGGACCTGAGAAAGTCTTCAAATAAGCTAATGGCTATTATAAAGAGGATAGTGATCAATTGTTTGTCATGTCCACTGTGAAGGCAGGACAAGAAGTAATGTGCTTAATCTGCAGCAAGTGAGATTTGAGCTAGATATAGGGGGGTGGAGGGAAGGAATTCTAACTATAAGGATAGTTAAGTATTAGAACAGGCTTCCAAGGGAGGTTGTGGAATCCCCACCATTGAAAGTTTTTAACTTCCGGTATAGTGGATTATATTTTTTAAAAACTACATTATTGCCACAGGACCCTCTGTTGCTTTTTACAGATTCAGACTAACACGGCTACCCCTCTGATACCTGATTATTGCATTGTTAAGGCTGCATAGTCAAGCATTCAAGTTGGGAAGTTCCAGAATTAAGGTTGAGTGTTCAACCTTAATTCAGCTGCCTTGTTTGTATACATTGTTAGTTTTTAATTCAATATTTTGTTTTATTGTTTTGTGTGGGCCTTTAGTACACACAGTCCAAATTGTGCACTGAATACAGAATTTCCTCATGGTCTATTCTGTGGCACTCATCACCTAAGTTAGCGACTCCCTCCTACTTCAACAGGAAGGTTAGAACTTCCAGATCTAGAGTACAGTTCAAATGACGGCACAATTCTCACAGTAACTGAAAGCCGCAGTAGGTTGTTCTCTTCTGTGGACCAAGCACTAGAGGTAGACGATACACATTTTGTCAGTGGGTTTCACATATATTTGCTGACAGCAGAGGATTGTTGAAACTATGTTCTTTTCCATATTCGGAGGGGAATGTACTCTAAGGGTTATAGACCCTTCGGCCCCCTCCAGCCTGTCCTTTTCCCAGTCTTCATACCTCTCTCTCTTGCTCAAAAAAAAAAAAAAAAGCCTTGAAATTTTTTTTTACACAAAATCCAGAACCAGTTACAATGTCTGGGGTGATTTGCTCTTGTATGAATCCATTATGTAATAGTGAAAGGACATATGGATTAAATTTATCCAGTACCTCATTAACTTTCAGATTCACCACTCAATTTGTGCTTTTACCTTGTTGGCAAGCAAGGATAAATGTACTCTAACTTGCTACTTAAACTTTTTAATTATAAAATATGCTCCCAAAATAATCTTTAGTTTTTTAATGTGAATTGTGATGTTGATAATCAGATTCACAGGGTCAAATTCTACATATTTTCCATACATTAAATTGGACTGTGTTTTCTAGCTTCACATCAGCAGTTACCACTATCTGATGCTCTGTGGAAAGTGACTTCCCACTCCCCCAAAATATATGCCCAGCCAGTTGCCCACTGAAGTGGGATGGGGAATCAGTTACTGCAAGTGATTTCATTCTGAGGCATGACATTTGATAACTCTTAGTTTAGCTTGTCCTATTACAGTTGTCAATGGTTGTAAAATTACCCAGCCCTTAAGGGAAGGCGGGGGGAATTTCAGCCATAGCATTTGAATTAATGGTTTCCTTTGTCAGTAAATTCTGCAGGATGACCATACATTATGTAATAGTACTTCCTTTTTCATTGGTTCTAAATTAACTTGCTGCTAAGATCATTGAGCCCTTGATCTTTCATTGTGGAATGGAGTAAAATAGAGGGAACTGATCAGTTTACATTATATAGGCTTTTCATAACTTAAATTATCGTAAGTCAAGTCTCTTATGCTTTGCTTTCCAGGCAGTCTTTTTTTATTTTTTCAATCTCTTGTTATGTGTGTCCTGCCATATTTCAGAAGTCAGGGGTAAGAAGGTACGAAGCCCAGAGTGCTTTATTGCAGCTTGCATCTTGGCAGTTCTTGGGGGCTAAGTAATGGGGCAAAGAGAATGGGATGAATCTTCTAGATTGTGGAGTACTCTTCCTATAAACAAGATAGGAATCTCGACCCTAAGAATAAGATGCTCTAGGAGAGTGGTGCAAATCGGTCCAAAGTAGTGCAAATGCTCTAGGAGAGTAGTGCAAATTGGGTGCATTAACACCGTTGGTGCACCTCTTGCTGCTTTCTGGAGTGTAGAAGAAAAAACATGGATCTCTGTTGGTGTGTACACTGCTGGTGTGGCCATGCATTCCACCAGAGCTGGTGCTTTAGTGAAAATTAATTGGGGGAGACGAGTTTTCTGAAATTAGATTAGTACATATATTTAACACAATCTAAGGAAATTAGTTAATTTATCGATCTTTCACGGAAGTGATGTGCTTTTTCTTTAGCGTCAGACCCAATTGAAGAGTTTTATAAAAACTCAGTCACTCCTTTTTACACAGCTACAATTCAAAAGTAAGAATAATTCAGTGAACTATTGGCAGGAAAACTTAACTAAAGTTATTTACCCAGCAAGCGATCAGTCTGTCAGCACTGTGGCAATAAATTGAGAAGTCAATTTTAAAAGGTAATTTAATTGCTGTTTCTAATACTCAAAACTACAGGATAAGTAAATAAAACTGATAGGCATAGGTATACAATGTACACTTAGTGCAGTCCAGAACACTTTACCTTTCAGAAGTTTCCTGTATGTATTACCAGTTCTTATCTGAAATTAAACTACACCCAGAAGCATGAATAACACTCAGTTAATCAGTGCATATTATATTTTCTCAGTGCATGTCATATCTGTATGGATGATATGAGCACCATCCATCACTGTTCAGGCAGGTTGGCTTTGTGGCCCTGTACCTTCGGAATCTGTTCTCGTCTTGGTGTATTAAAGGAGGAATTGTGCAAGCTAGGACCCAAGGCCTTTCTTTCTGAAGGCTTGTTAGGCAGCCAACATTCTTTTCTCTTTCCTTACATGCCAAGCTCACAGAATGTGTAATAAATTCAAACATTGTGAATTATTTGAATTGAACTTCTAATCAGGATATAACACCAGTTAGAAGTCCAATTCAAAGCCCTGGTAGTATATTTCATTTTCCCCAAATGCAACCATCACCACTAACCTGTTGCAGTGCCTTCAAGAGACTAGCTTCTGCATGAAGGAGCAGCTGGCTCAAAGTCATTCTAGGCAATACCAATGTGATGCTGGTTGGACGAGGAGATGATGCTTAGAGATAATTTATATATTGTCCTTCCCAACCACTGGGCATATGCACCACATTTGTCAAAGAGGTGAAAAATCTTGTGGTCATGATAAGCTCATTACTGAGCCAATGTGTTTGGGTATCATCAGTGATTAGCCTTTTTTTGAATTTCCAGCTTGCTGGGAAATGTTGGTCCTTCATCTCATTTGAGGACCTGGTCACAAAGGTCTATATGTTTATCACATCCAGGTTAGATTATTGGAATTCACTGTATCTGAAGCTGAAAAGGAAAACATGTAAGGGATCCTGCTTCTGCACAATGCAGCTTTCCGCTGCCTCCACAGGCTAAACTACCTTGAGCACATCACCCCATACTCTGATCTCTCTACCAGCTCCCAGTCCCTTTACACTGCAAGTTCAAAGCCTTGGTTCCGATTTTCAAAGCTTTTTATATGTCCGTTCCTAGCTATACTACAGAACAAATCTCCATCTATGAACTATCAAGACAATTCGGCTCCTCTGGAAAAAACCCAGGATGAAGCATGTGAGAACCTGTGACAAAACATTCAAGGCTGTGGAACAAACTTCAAGAGATGAAACTAATCCAGAGTTGTCTTACATTTAGGTTATACTGAAAGACCTTTCTTTTAGATAAGTTTCCCACTGTATTTGGAATACTTACAACTACCACCCTCATCTCCTACCACTAACATAAAAAAATCTACACCAAGCAGAGTGTCCTATAACCAGAGAAGGGAGAGGAGCTTGAAGACTCTGTGAAAGACTTTGCTTGGCCTTTGCAATAGAAATCTAACCTGGAAGATGCATGTTTTATGGTGCTAAACACCTGTGCAAGAACCCAGAGAAACTATTCTTCTACTACTGAATTGAGAAGAAGACTCAGCTTGAGGCCTGTCTCAACTGGACCCTGTAGATTGAGATAGGTTCACTTGTAGAGCATGGTTGGAGAACTGTCTGTCCTGGTCACTAATATTACTTAGAAATGTCACCACTCCATATTCTCCAACATCTGGACAAAATTCCAAATTCCATTCAAGAATTATGTGAGTGTACAGTAGTCAGAAATACAGTATACTCAACCAACACATTCTTTTTTTGCTGACTGGCAACCAACATACCAGACTTTTCCCACTCTTGCTGGCTGTTGGGCTGTCCCAGTTTGGACACCACCCGCTGGACTGTGACCCTGACTATGCCCTGTGGGTATGTGCTTCTACCTAACACCAGATTCTCTAAGCAGGCAAATTATATTGGGAGTGTGAGGCACAGATGTTTCCCTAGTTTCACAGTAGCCTATTTACTCTTCTCTTCAGGCAGCTTGTACTTCACCTTCGTGCCTACTGTTGCTCCTATTCTCTTTATAACTGAGAATAGCAGTTCTCATCAAGGGCCTTTTTCTGGAAAGATGGGTGAGGCTTTTTTCTAGAAAAGGAGGTGGCTAGTCAGCACCCAAATAAACAAAATATTTTTAAAAACTTAGGTTGCTTATTTATAAATTCTAAATTTTAACCAGGGGCGGCTCTGTTTTTTGCGTTCCCAAGCACGGCAGTCAGGCGGATTCGGCGGCGTTTCTGCGGGTGATCTGCCGGTCCCACGCCTTCGGCGTACTTGCCGCTGAAGACGTGGGACAGGCGGACCTCCTGCAGACATGCCGCCGAAGGCTGCCTGACTGCCACCCTCACGGCAACCGGCACTCCGCCCCCCGCGGCTTGCTGCCCCAGGCACGCGTTTGCTGCGCTGGTGCCTGGAGCTGCCCCTGATTTTAACACTGGAAGTGTTCAGTTGTCTATTAAGATAATATTGGTACCCATCCAATATAGCAGATATACCAATATTTTGTTTCTGAAAGTATAAGAAACAAAATATTTTACATGTCTATGTAGATATTGGTTGTCCTAATAGCTGCACCAAAACAAAGGGTCCATGTCTCTCCCGCCCCCTTTGTTACATTATTTAAGGGCCTTATCCAGAGACAAAGTGGTACAGGACATGTCAAGAATAATCTGGATTGTGAATGATTGTGATTTCATGCTAAATTCGGGAAAGAGCCACCTAAGTCCAATTCAACAGATATATAGTGTGGAAGTAGAAATTAATATAAAGAGCAACAAAGTATTCATTTCTCAAGAGAGACAGAAAAAATGGTCATTGACCAAGTGGGTTGTCAACCGCAGTGAAGTCTGTGTCCACTTTATAACTGCTGGGAATGATAGTATTGTGCATGACAAGCTGCAATGTACTTAGGTTCACACAAGACCTTTTAAATTTTTTCCACCATCTTCCGTTTGAACAAGAAAATTTGTCTTCCACTAAATATAATAGCGTCTCTCAGATGGTGGCTTAACTGTAATCCCTTCAAGCACTGGTTTCATAGCTGAACCAGACACACTGGTGTTTCATCTTTAATGCCAGACTTGCAGGATGGAGAGCTCACACATGACATGAGATTAATTCATGTAACTTGGAAAAATCAGGAAACAAAATGTAATATAAGCTGGTTAGAATGCAAAACAATATGATATGGACTCCACGCTTTCTTTCCATGGGTGAAAAATTCAAATTTTAATTGACAGACAACACCAGTGTCACAGCCCATGTTAACAAGCAGGGTGGATTGAGATAATCATCCCTACAGTGGGAGACTTGTCTTCTGATACCTTAGGTGGAGCAGAATATTAAGTCCATCCATGCTTTGCATATCCAGAGAAGGAGAAATATTATTGCCAACTGGCTCAGCAGAGAAAAACTAGATGAGGGAGAGTGGAGTCTTCATCTAGAGGTATGTTAGCTCTTGGTGAACATGTTTGGTGCCCCAAAGATGGTCATATCTGCATCACCCATGAATCATGGGATTACTGCATATTTCTCTGAAGAGGGATCCAAGGACCAGATAAAAATGCTCTCCCCCAGAGGTGTCCGAAAGGTCTGTGTAACCTTTTCTCCTTTCCCTGTACTACTGTGATCAATCTCAGGGCAGCAAGTACTATGAGTCACCTTATAACCCCCTACCTCCAGCCTGAGGAAGTCTTGCCTATGTCTAGCTAGATATCAGCTTCCTAACATCACCAGTCTTTTAGTCGCTCAAGTACTCTCCTCTGGGCTATGTGAGCCCCGTGTTTGCTTTTGCAGGTTAACAATATTGCTTTTGCAGGTTAACAATAGGTGCCCCTTGGTCTACAAGTCCCTTTCAGTTGTTCCCCTATGATATCCAGCCTGACACTGGCTACTCACAGAAATCCCAGCTCCTCCGCCCCCAAAGGAGCAGTGTGCCCCAGTCTACCAGTTTTACCTTAAGGCGCTGCTCCTGTAAACCACATAGCATTTTCAAGCACTTATAATAAAACAAAAGTAGCTTTATTAAAGAAAGAATAGAAAATGAACTAGGAACAAAAGAGTGGTCGAAACAAATCATTAAAATATAAAACAAAATAATAAAACTTAAACCTGGGTTTACACTGATTAATAGTCACCTTTCCTGTCTAATAAACTAGGTTCTCCCTACCCTTCACCCCAGAAGATCAGTCTGTTATACAGCTGGCTGCCTTCACAGGAATGAGGATCCAATTTTTTGTGAGAATATACCTGATCCCGCAAGACATCTCCTCAGAGTAAATCTTCCTTTTATACTGAAACAGTCTTTTTTCATAGATGAGGCAAATTTCTGTCTGCAACGTTCCTTTTTGTACCTCCTTATGGCTTTGCTTGTTTGCAGTTGCCTCTGATAGTTTTTTTCCATTCATAGTATTGGGATGGAGCAAGGCTAGACAACTGAGCCTTGCATTACATCACTGGCTAAACTGGGAGGAGTGACGACTCCCCTTTGTGTGAATGAGCTATCACCAAAACACATTATCCCCTGGTGACTAACTTTTTCTTGAAGACCATAAAGATACTTCTAGTGTAGTTACACATATAGTCAATATTTAAGGAGTAATGTATCTCACAGTGATTGAGTCTAGATAAGTTATGAGCTTTCGGTATATACCTTACATCAGTGGTGGGCAACCTGCAGCTCGTGGGTCCACATGCGACCCATCAGGGTAATCTGATTGTGGGCCACGAGACATTTTGCTGATGTTGACCTTCCTCAGGCACAGCTGCAGGGACGTGCTGGCCGCCGCTTCCCACAGCTCCCATTGGCCGGGAACAGAGAACCGCAGCCACTGGGAGCTATGGGGGGCCGTGTCTGCGGACGGTCAACATCAGCAAAATGTCTTGCGGCCTGCAATCAGATTACCATGATGGGCCGCATGCAGCCCGCGGGCTGCAGGTTGCCCACCACTGCCTTACATGCTACTCTTTATGGATAAATACCCTGCACAACGCATTTGGTATAGTGCGTTTGTTAGGTCTGAGATGAGAGTTGTTTGTACAGAACGGGCGACCCTTTGCTGAGGAGCCTCTGTCACAACTACCAAGAGTCATCCAGAAGATCTGGAGTGAAAAGACAATGGTGACTTCAGTACTTCTGTTTTGGCTAAGGGTGCCTTGGTTTTCTGGTATTTTCAGCATGGCTTAGACAACTCCCCAAACTCTCTAAAGCAAGATCTACTGTCTCTGATCAAATTATCAGCCAGAGTACCTTCCTGGTTTTTGAGGGACTTGCACGAGTAGGAAAATAGTATATTTAGAGGGTGTTGTCTCTTGTCATGTGTAAAAAAAAAAAAAAAAAAAAAAAAAAAAAAAAAGTTTCTACCAATTTTTCTTTCCTCAGAATATGAAGTTCAAACAATGGTTCAGAAAATTTCATGTTTCACAGTAGACTTCTACATCTCAGATGTTAGATTGCCTGAACACAATTGTCAGAGTTTCTCCCTTAACATGTCAAGTAGCTATGCTAATTTTGTATATTGAGTGCTGCATGCAGAAGGAGGATTTAATTGAATGCAGGTATCAGATTCTTTCTCAGAGTTGTCGTTATTCTTGTGGCACCTTAGAGACTAACAAATTTATTTGGGTATAAGCTAGCTCATGAAAGCTTATGCCCAAATAAATTTGTTAGTCTCGAAGGTACCACAAGGACTCCTCGTTGTTTTTGCTGATACAGACTAACACGGCTACCACTCTGAAACCAGTCATTAGTCTATTTCCCAACCCCTCTCTCCCACTCCTGGATTCACTGAGTTCCTCCATGGAACTTCAGCTTGGTTCTTAATGCCCTGACTGGATACCTATTCAAACCTCTCAGAAAAGCTTGCTTGTATTTCTCTCCATGTGGCCTGTCTGATACCATCTGCTAAGAGGGTTTTGAAGCTTTGGAGGTTATCTGTTGAGGATCGGTGAAAAGGTGACCTTGTGTTTAAACCAAAAATATATTTTTCACAGAATCAAAGTTGTTGTGCACCCCTCTTTTGTCTCAGACCATTTGATTCCATCCCTGGCTTAATTTGGTATCTGCAGAACCCTGAGAATCCATTCCAACCTTCTGTTTGTTCTTTATTACCCAGCACGTGAGCGAAAGTACTTAAAAATCTATTTCAAGATGATTGAGATGGTGTATTCATGAGGTTTAAAAGTCCGAGCATCTCCCCCAACATTAAACATTAAACATGACAGCCTAGTCTCAGGCTACATCAGCACTACAAGCTAGGGGTGAGATTCCCAGATCATAGACATACTGGTGCTAGCTTTCATTGGAGATAGTATTCTAAGAATAATAGTGTAGCTGCAAAAGCACAGGCAGTGGGAGCAGTGAAATTTGTGCTAGCCGCCCTGTGTGTTCAGGTGGGTTTGTGCTCGGGGCTGCTAGCACATGCTGCCACAGCCCATGCTACCATGGGTACTCTGCTATTTTTAGCATGCTGGCTCAGCTGATAGTAAGCGGGAGTATGTCTGCTTGAGCAGGGAATCACATCCCTAATTCATGGTGGAGACATCACCTTAGAGTGGTAGCAGCTTCCTGGGCTGGAACATCTTACACAGCATACAAAGATCTGTGGAGCAGCCACTTGGTTAGTTTGTTCGTAACTTCTGCAGATTTGACATGCTGCACGTATAGGCTTCTGCTAATATTGGCTTTGGTAAAAAGGTGTTCCATTGTGTCATCTTACAGAAAAGAATATATTAAGAGAATAAAGTTGGCCATTCAGTCTTAATTCAGACCCTTTGTTCACATCCATTACAGTATTATCTTTAATATTACATGATTACACTATTTGTTCGATCAGATCCCGGTTTCATTCTGTGCACAAGATGGACAGTGAATGAGATAGAGGGTTGCAAGTAGAAAGGAATGTTGTCTTTTATGTTTAAGGCACTAGAGTAAGACCCAGCAGAGTGAAGTATTTTCCCTGGTTCAGATGCATACATCCTACATGATTGTTGGCAAAGTCTGTCATGCGTATGTGCAAGCAAACCGAATTAAAGTTGTACGGATTACCTTAATTTTGGCATTTCCTAACTTTTGAGTGTTTGACTTTGTAGCCTTAATGTTCTTTTAATATAATTTTTATCTAATACTGTATAAGGCATATAGCAGGATACAGTTTCATGGGAAAAGCTACAAGATGAGTAACATAACTCATTTCTTTACTATATACATGTTGCCTCCTGTACATTAATTACTGTTTACTGTTTGTGTTCAGATGATATCACTTTACTGGGATTTAAAAAATTCTCAATTGTTTAAATCCTTCCTCAGTTGAGGCAGTAGTTTATTTATAGATTTGACACTACATGTTGTTAAAAGCAACCTTCAACTAGATTGCTGTTAAATATTACATAGCCGATATGCTCATTTTTTGAACATGTTCCTAAAATCCTTTGGGTATGGTTAAATATCTTGTTTAGTACCCAAAAGGACTTTGCTTATAATAGGAATTAATATCGTCCCACTTCTCTATTTAAAAATAAAAACATTTTGAATAATAGGAATAAACATAGTCTGAAACTGTTAAACAGCTGAGTGTTTTTCTTCCACTTAATATCTTAATGGAATGTTTAGCTCGTCTATTGTATTTTAAAAGGCTAGTGTAGATAATAAGTGAATGATCAATAATTTGTCTGTCAGTAACCAGTTAATTGATAACCAGTAATTGACAGATACCTCACGAACCTAATGAGGAGGGTTTTAATTAACAGCAGTGTCATATATATAAAACACGAGAGGTAATTGTCCCACTGACTCTACTCCACAGTGATGAGGCCTGAGCTGGAGTACTGTGTCCTATTATGGGTACCACACTTTAGGAAAGATGTGGATAAACTGGAGAGAGTTCATAGGAGAGCAACAAAAAATGATAAAAGTTGTATAAAACCTACCTATGAAGAAAGGTTAAAAAAAATAGCATGTTTAGTCTTGAGAAAAGAAGACTGAGGGGGAACTGCTAACAGTCTTCAAATATGTTAAGGGCTGTTCTAAAGAGGATGGTAATAAATTTTCCAGAGGAGATAGAATGAGAAGTAATGTGCAGCAAGGGAGACTTAGGTCAGCTATTTGGAAAAACTTTAAAAGGGTAGTTAAGCATTGGAGTAGGCCTCCAAGAGAAGATGTGGAATCCCATCTTTGCTCAAACTATTTTAAAACACCTCCAATCACCTGTCAGGTATGATCCAGGTTTACTAGGTCCCGCCTCAGCATGGGGAGCTGGACTTAAACTCTCAAGGTCCTTTCTAGTCCTACATTTCCATGATTCTCTTAGTCTCAGCCCCAGAAAGGGCTGAAAATGTTAATAAGTGTTAATAAGTTTAGCAGTTTGAGGTCGATTTATGAAATAACTTTTTGTACACCTCCCTCTTCTCCAGCATAACTGATTCTTGTGATGGTCATTCCACTGTGCATAAAACTATCCCCAGGATTTTGCAGTGGGCTAGAGAGTTAGTTCTTGGGAAGGACCCCAAACTTAATTGATTCATTTTACATTTTGGATGTGAGATCCCCAGCTTCTTGCTGCCAAAATGTTAAGGGCTGTTATAAAGAGCTACAAATTTCCTTCAACCCATCTAAATGTCTACATCAGTTTGCTTTTTCATGGTTATCATTTCAAGGAAAAGAGACATAGACATGACTTCTAGTAAAAGATTCTGCTTCATGGTGACCAAAGGACAATTTTGTTAGCAAGGGGCTTTCACAAAACTACTCCAATGCAATGTTTAACAGCACAAATATAGTATAATGTGACTGTTTTCTTAAGTTTTTTCCTACAACCTTAGTGAAGCCATAGTCAGCTTACTGAAATTGGAAATCATTGTCACACCATCAGATGGTTAGTTCCTTATGATCCCTTCTAATCCAGGCATGCTATGTACATTTCTACCAAAAAAATCTTGTTTTAAAGACAAATTTATAGGAATAGATTATGAAGGTAGCAAGTCTCATCTCAGTAGTTCAGAATAAACTTAGTTTTCGTATATAAACACAGTTTTATGGGAAAAATACTTTTATGGTATGGCACATGGAATGTTAATATTAAAGGTACTTCAAGATAAATGATTGGCTGAGTGAGAGAGTACCTGACTGTAGTCCAGGGATTCTCAAACTGGGGGTCATGACCACTTACAGAGTTGCGAGGTTATTACATGAGGGGTTGCGAGCTGTCAGCCTCCACCCCAAACCCCACTTCACCTCCAACATTTATAATAGTGTCAAATACATATTAAAAAAGTGTTTTTAATTTATAAGGGGGGGGGCACACTTAGAGGCTTGCTGTATGAAAGAGGTCACCAATACAAAAATTTGAGAACCACTGCTGTAGTCGATGTACTGATTCCCATTAGGTTAGTTTTTGTGTTTAGCTTTATTTGGGACAAACTTGTATAAGTTGTGTGAACCATTAATGTTCTTTCTTTAAATGTATACATTTGTCATAATATGTACAATTTTTATACCAGGAGGCTGGGCCCTTGGTATTGTGTGCCTTATTAACAATGCATTATCAAAACATTTCTGTTGGGCTGTAAATTTATACAATGGTTTATAGAGAAGACTGGGTATTGTAGATGAGTCACTAGGAACACAATTATCAGAGGGGTAGCCATGTTAGTCTGTATCCACAAAAACAACGAGGAGTCCGGTGGCACCTTAAAGACTAACAGATTTATTTGAGCATAAGCTTTTGTGGTAAAAAACCCACTTCTTCTGATGCATGGAGTGAAAATTACAGATGCAGGCATAAATATACTGACACATGAAGAGAAGGGAGTTACCTTACATGTGTCAGTATATTTATGCCTGCATCTGTAATTTTTACTCCATGCATCTGAAGAAGTGGGTTTTTTAACCCATGAAAGCTTATGCCTAAATACATTTGTAGAAACACAATTACAAATACTTGTTTGATTAGCTGCTACCTTTACAAATAAAATCCAATAGAAACAATAAATAGAAGTAATGTTACTGATGTGGCAGTTTATTTCTCTGCTTGTTGTCGGTGCTTCCAGTCTTGTGTTTTTAAAAGAAATTCCTCACATTCCCTTTTTGCATACAACAAGTAAAATATAGCTACTTTATTACAATCAAGATGAGTGATGTGGTACTTTTGATGAGTGTGCTTCTACTTGATTCTTCCTTTTTAAAGTTAAAATTAACATTAATTCCCCCCCCCCCCCCCGAATTTTATAGAGCTTGTTATAGCAGGGTTTGACTCTTTAGATTATAAATACACCTTAAAAATGCAATTACTTCAGAATTCATTGTACAAAATGATTATTATAGTAAATGTGGCCCTCTAGGCTAGTCTCTACTTCAGGTTGTCTTGTCTAATATAGGTGGAACCTAAGCCAAATTTAGACTAAAAAATGTGGGTTAACGCTTGTCTGTCTCAAAATGGATATAGCCCTTTTCTGTTTTGTTCTACTTATGGTTCTAATTTTGCAAGGAAATTATTAGGCTGAGTTTGGGTCATGAATGAAAAAATGGGCTGCTTTACCTTGAATGGTCCTCTACAGTATGTGCTAACTAATTTCCTGAACAATCTGTTCCATCTTGTGTTTTGCTGTGATGCTAGGAGTTCCTTTCCCACACATGAAGAGCTGTGTGTGACTTGAAAGCTTCTCTCTCGCCAAAAGAAGTTGGTCCAATAAAAGTTATTACCTCACCCACCTTGTCTCTTTGGGCCATGAGGCATTTTAAAGAGAGCTGATCTGAGCTCTTGAGCTCCTTCAGAATGTTTTTTATCCTAAACAACTTTCACAATCCACTAAACTTTTTAAAAAATGTATGGATAAAATTTTACTTTGCCGTTATTCTTAGTTTCCTTTGCTGCTATTGGAGACTTTTATTTTTATAACAGCTCTCTCCATCCTGTCAACTCCTGTTCTTCAGCAAAATTATAATCCTGTCAACATATTAGTATCTTGCTATGGGAATTAGTTGTCTTATTTGTGGGAGCACAGTACAGGCTGTAATAGGAGCTCAGTGGATTTTTGCATACATAGTGTCTTGTTTGGTCCTATAACTTTAGTTAGAGGTCAAATAATAAAAGATGGGACATGAGCACAAATTACATGGTTTAATACACTGTTAATTAGCAAACATGGTAGAAATACTGACCATATGAATTTAAGATAGGTTTGAAAGTTTCCCGTAGAACCACAATGGTTAAATACTGTGTAGGTGAAGGAGTGGGAGTACAGAAGAGAGGAATTTTATAGGTGTAGTATTCTGGCCTAATCTGACAATTTGGATTTTTTTAGTACAAGGCAATAATTCTGTGAGGAAATTTTTTGATAGTGCTGGATGCAATATGAGTGTTGTAATTAGCAGCTGCATACTAAGATTGATTTTTTTTGCGGGGGGGTATTCAATTAAGAACTCTGCAGTTGTTGTAAATAGTTATTTATCATCTTAATGTAAAACAAAAGGTGACATTCCATGCTAGTTCTGTTCTAAAATATGACGTGAGGTTCATTTTCTTCTATAGTCAGGTGAATTATGTATTAGTGTGACAAGAAGTTATGCAGTTAAGCTGCTGAAATAGTAAAGTGGAGTTGAAATAAAATTATCATTGGCAATTTATAAATAAGTTACTTTTTATATTTGTGGTGGTATATACCATTTCATTAGCATTAAGACCTAAATTGTGACTGAAATGACCATTTTAAAAGGGTTTAAATGCTTTCTATGACAGGATATTCTCTATAGATCTTAGGCTAATTTGGACTGACTTGAAAACCTAGCAATTGTACAGTTCTGTGTTCTAACTTTTAACCTTGTAAGGGAAAAATTAGACTACAAAACTGTTTGTGATCGAGTAAGGACTGTTTGGATTGGGCCCTTGATAGATGCCCAAATTAAACAAGCCATGAAAGAAATTTTTATTACAATTTTAAATAGCCTGTAAACCCTTTTGCTTTAAAACATTTTTCTTCTATTCATTTTAATATGCACACTGATTACAAGTATAGTGTAGAGTTTTTAATTTAAAAATTAATAATACCTAATTCTTATATAGTGCTTATGCAAATATATCTGCTAGACAGGGAACCACTTCCTTGCAGTTTCAACATTGTGCTGACAAGTTTGATGGATCCACCTTTTGAATCCCTAGCTACATGTTCCCTCTTCTATCTAGCCATCAAAACAGCCTTTTTATTAGCAATAACATCTGCTAGGAGGGTGATGGAAATACAAGCACTAATGGTAGGACCACCTTTGCACTGCATATATGTACAGGGTGACCTTGGGACTTCACCTGAAGTTCTTGCCAAAGGTAGTCTCGGGCTTCCCTCTCAACCAAACAATATTTCTACCTTTTTTCCCTGAGCTTTTAAATCAACAGAAGGGAAGGCTAAGCTTCACACCTTAGATATATTTAGAGTGCTCTCCTACCTTGGCAGAAATAAGCCATTTTAGGTGTCCTCTAGATTCTTTGGAACCTATGGTGATAGGATAAAATGTCAGGAAGTATCAACTCAGAGACTTTCTCATTAGGTTTCTACATATGTTAAGTTTTACTACAAAATAACCAATTTAGACGCATTGTTGAGGGTTACAGCCCCTTTACTAGAGCTCAAGCAGATTCTACAGCCTCTCTGAGAACTGTTCCAATAATAGAGATACGTTGGACAGCTACCTCAAGTTCAGTACATACGTTTACACAGCATTACTCTGTGGTAGAAGCATCAAGATCTGGTGCTCATTTTGGTGGGGCTGTCTTGCAATCATTCAGGTAAACTCCTACTACCCCAGTTCTCCCCCATTCCCTATCTAGATCACTGCTTGTTGTCACCAACAGTGGAATATATATGGATAGGCACTCAACAGAAAAATTACGGTAACTGTGGTTCTTTGAGAAGATGTCTATATATTTTCCATGATCCACCCTCTGTCCCAGCTACTGTGTAGTATTATAATACCTGGATTCTGTACTGGCAAAGGAAGAGGAATAGTTAGGGTTGCTCGCCCTTTATGGCTTTGGTTGGAAGGCCCGAGGATGCTCGAGGTACTGGTGCAGTTCCAATAGATGTTGTTGGCCAAAAGAATCTGAGCTCCAGTGCATAGGGAGCATGCACACCAACAAGTGGAATGTATAGACAACACATCTGCAAGAACCCTGGTTACTGTAAAGTAAGTTTCTCTTATTTCTATGGAAGTCCTTGGAATCTGTCTCATCCTGTTTAATCCCCTTCTCCCAGAGCTAAATGACACTGCTATCCTTCTTGTAGTGAAGGGCCATATGTGACTGCATGTATGTACTATTTGTAAGTGTAGCTCTCTACTTGGCCACAGAAATTTTCCTCTCTACTCCCACTGTGCAACCTGAGGACAGGCGAGTTAATGAGGAAGGGTTAGTAGTAGGTGCACCTTGAAGGCAGAGGGTGAGTGAGATGCCAAAGAGGATGGGTATGTATGAGAGTGAAAAGGGAATGGAGTGGAGGGCACTGGGGCCTCTGTAGACATAGGGAAAGACTTGGAGAGGCTCCAAGCTACTGCAATGATCAGGAAATCGGGCGGAGGAGCTGAAAGTTTATAAAAACTGTAGATAATTTTCTAACACAAAAGGTATTATACCCAACATGAGAGAACTCTATTTTGTACCTATTTATAATGGATAAAGATGAATTGATAGTCGCTGGACTGGAAGTTAGTTGTGTAGTGACCAGTGGTTATGATTTGATTACATTGCATATGGGCAACTTGAGGATAGATCCATCCAGTAATGCATATACTTGGTACTTCAAAAGCAAGAACTAGGCGGAGGCCAAAACTAAGAAAAATGTGAATGAAAATGTGGAGTTCTTGAATAGTTTATGACACAGCCCAAAAGCCAAAATTTCACAATGAAGCAAGAAGGGCAGCAATGACTGAAAGCCCATACTGGTTCAGTAGCAAAGAGAAGGCAGGAATTGGACTTTTTTTTTTTTTTAAATGTAGCAAATAGAAAAAAGAGGAAATAGCAATCAATATAAATTTCAAATTCTGAAATGCAGAAAATGGATAGGGGAAGCTGAAGACCTGAGGGGAAAAAATCTGAGTGGCAGGAATAGGGACCACAAAGAGTTTTTAAAAATGTTAGAAACAAAAGAAATCCTAGTAATGGCATAGCCCTGTTTAATAGATGGAGATGGTAAAATTGTTAATGATGTGGAAAAGGCATAAGTCTTTATTTCTGTTCTGTATTTGGAAAGGAGTAGGGTCATGTACTTGTATCACATGAGTATGAAGAAGTACTTTCCAGTCTGTTAGTAACTATGCAGGATGCTAACATTTACTAGGGGTAACCATTTTGAAATTAGCAGGTCCAGGTAACTTGCTCCAGAGAGTTCTAAAATAGTTGGCTGAGGAGATCTGTTCTGCTGATATTAATCTGTAATAAATCTTGGAATACCATGAATATTCCAGAAGAGTGCTAATGTTGTGCTAGTATTCAAAAAGAGTAAGTGGGATGACATGGGTAACTATAGGCTGGTTAGCCTGACATCAGTCCCAGTCAAAATAATGGAAATACTGATATGGGATTCAATTGAAAACTAAACAATAGGAATATATTTTAATGCCAGTCAACATGCTTTTGTGGAAAATAGGTCTTGTCAAACCTGATTTAATTCTTAGAGATTATAAATTTGGTTGATAAAGGTAACTGTATAAATGTATTAGACTTTGGTAACACATTTGACTTCAGGCTGCATGAAGTTCTGATTTTGAAAATTAGCAATATACAGCATCAATAAAATACACCAAGTGGATTAAGCACTGGCTAACAGATCCCAAAGTGTTTGTTAGTGAAGAATCCTCATCAAATAGGGATGTTGCTAAGGAGGCAGGCTCTGAAGGCATTTATATTTGGCCCAATACTATCCAACATTTTCATCAATGATCTGAAAATATAAAATCACTGCTGATAAAATTTGTGGATTACGTAAAAACTGAGGGAATGGTAAATAATGACAGAACAGCCATACAACCAAATGCAAAGTTGTACACCTAGGAACAAGGAATATACCCCATACCTATGGAATGGGGAACTCTGTCCTGGAATGAACGGACTCTGAAAAAGTTTAGGGGTCGTAGTGGACAAGCAGCTGAACATAAACTCCTAATGCGATTCTGTGGCAAAAACAGCGAATGTGATCCTTGGATGTATAAACAAGAGTAGTGAATAGAAATAGAGAGATGATTTTTATCTCTGTATCCCGTGGCATTGGTGAGACCAGTACTAGAATACTGTGTACAATTCTGGTATCAACATTTTAAAGAGGATGTTGACAAATTAGAGTGGGTGCAGAAAATAGCCACCAACATTATTTGAGGGCTGGAGAAATGTTTTACACTGAGAGACCTAGAATTCAATCTGCTTATCTTATCAAAAAGAGGATTGAGAGGTGACTTGATTACTGTGTATAAGTACCTTCATGCGGAGACAATACTAAAGGGCTTCTTTATTTAGCAGAGAAAGGCATAACAAAAACCAATGGTTGGGAGCCAGATAAATTCAAATTGGAAACAGGCACAAATATAATAGAGGGAGATTAAACATTGGAACACATTGCCATCTACCCTGGTGGATTCTCCATCCCTTAATGTCTTCAGGTCAAGACTGGATGCCTTTCTGGAAGATACACTTTATCCAAATGCATGATACTGGACTCAATATAAGAGTAGCTGAGTGAAATTTAATGGACGATACAGAGGAGGTAATCTAATTATTTATCTGGTCTTAACTCTGAGAATCTATGAAAAAGGCGGGTGTTTTAGGGGAAACCCAAAAGGTGGGTTCAAGTGGTGTAAAGGAGGCAGCTGCTGAAAGGGGTAGTTATCAAAGCTTGCAGCTCCACAAAAGCAAATTACTTGAGATCTGCAGTCACTCACCAACCAAGTGGCTGGCACAGCGGAATTCAGGGTTAATGATTGACTGTAGTGAACCTGAAAAGGGTTATGTAGGATTTGGAAGACCGATTTTCATGGTTGAGTCTTAAAGTACAGCAATTAAAAATCTAGAGTATCCCATCTCCATACACAAGAGATGCTTGATGCATTGTCTGACTAAAGGAAAAAATTGTAATTCTAAAGCAACTTGTTAGAGTGACTGCTAGAATTATGTTACAATTGAAAGTGGGAAAGAAGGTGAGAAAGTAATCACAATAATGGGTTTTAATGCCTCTCACTCATCCCTTTTCACTGCTAAAAACTCTTTGGTGGACCAGCATAAATGTACCAATAAACTTTTCTAAGTACTGATCTTAGACTAGTGATCAGCAAGAAAAATTTCAATTCTGGACTAAAAAAATCAGAGTTCATAAATATAATCTGATTTATTTTGACAAGTATACTGTAATTTAGTTTTAATTTTTGATACTTTACTTTCACAAAAAATACTGTAGTATATTAATATACAGTAATGAGCTCATTACAGCTGCCTGCTATTAATCTATGCTGAGAAGTGAGTTGTGACTATTGTGGAAGCAGAAAAAGAACTGACAGAAAGGGGATGCAGTGTATGACAGTTCATTAGCAAGGGTCAGGCTAACTGTAATCCTAGTAACGCGAGATTTGTAGAAGCAAGGAATGTGTGAGGCGAGTGGAAAAGAACTGTGTAAGAAGTTGTTGCGACCTTGTGTAAATAATGTGTAAATAATATGGAATGTAGACTAAGAGTCTATATTAGTAAGCAAAACAAAATATCAGAATAACCTATGTATAAACAAAATGCAGTTGTTGCTCATTATTGTCTGTAACAAAAGGTATAAATGCTTGCTGTAATTGTTTACCTGTTAAGAGACCTGTTTATTCTCCAACACTATCAAGATTGGAGGAGAGTTAAGGGATTATCAAAATAGTGATGTTGTAGGGCATATTTCTCCCATTTATCTGCAAACATTGAGAAAACTATACCCCATTGGCCTCAACAATAACTTTTACCCATGAGGGCTCTAATCCTCAGTGCAGGTAGTCATTCCAAATGGGAATTCTAAAACAACTTGGGCTATCTTCACTATTTAATCTAAACTTTCCCTATTATAATCCTTTTATCAGTCTCCTTAAATTGAACCTTCAAGGTCAAACAAATAGCTTTCATTCTTGTATTCAGATAACTTTAAAGTATGTGGTGAACAGTTCAAAAAAAGGAAATGTGGAGCTCAAAAGGATTTTTCTTTTTTACATAAGCTACAGGAAAATTAAATACAAAGAAATTGAAATGCACTAACATATAAACATGAACCAAAACATGATCTGCATTATTGGAGTTAAATGGTTAAACCTTTAAGTCAACAATTTTAAACAAGTAAAGAATATTATAAAATAGGCTAAACATAAGTTGAGTATTTAAGAACATTATGTTCAAACATAGTTAATGCTTACTACACATGCAGCACTACGCTTTATGGTCAGTACTCTGTTGTTATAAATAAGTAATAAACCACAGCAACTGGTTGCTTATGTTCTTCCAGGTTCGTTATGGTAGGCTGTCTGATCATTTGCTTACATAATCACTACTATGCTTTCTGTTTACAAACAAGGATCTCACAAACTTAGAGCTAAGACTGCTGAAGTAATTGGTGTAATACTTATGCAAAATGCATAGTCAGTATTGGCTATAAGAAGCCCAGAATGTCACCAGAATCAGTCATCATTGGGATTTGTGGACTGTTATCATCCAGTTTTTAAGTTCTCAACCATTTTGATTTAATGGATTACACGCATGCAACAGCAAGCCATGTATCTATGCCATGCCGAGAGTCCTAGACCATTGTGATATCAAAGGTAACTCAACCAGTAACCACCCTTAAGAACACAAGAATGGACATACTGTGGGTCAGACAAGTGGTCCATCTAACCTGGAATCCTGTCTTCCGATAGTGGCCGGTACCAGATGCTTCAGAGGGAATGAACAGAATGGCAATTATCGAGTGATCCATCCCCTGTCATCAATTCCCAGCTTATGGCAGTCAGAGGGATGGGGACACCCAGAGCATGGGGCTGCATCCCTGACAATCTTGGCTAATAGCCATTAATTGACCTATCCTCCATGAATTTATCTAATTCTTTTTTGAACCCAGTTATACTTTTGGCTTTCACAACATTCCCAGCAGCAAGTTCCACTGGTTGACTTTGTGTTGTGTGAAGAAATACCTCCTTATGTCTGTTTTTTTAAACCTGCTGTGTATTAACTTCATTAGGTAATGCCTGGTTCTTGTATTATAGGAAGGAAGTAAATAGCACTTCCTTATTCACTTTCTTCACACCATTCATACTTTTATAGACCTCTATCATATCCCCCTTAGTCATCTCTTCTCTAAGTGATCAGTTCCAGTCTTTTCAATCTCTCCTCATATGGTAGGTGTTCCATCCCCTAATCATTTTTATTACTCTTCTCTGTACTTTTTCTAGTTCTAAATTTTTTGAGACGGGGTGACCAGAACTGCACAGTGTTCAAGGTGTGGATCAGGGGCCGTCCTTAGGATTTATGGGGCCCTATGCAGTATTATTAGACGGGTGCCCCTATGCCCGACAGCATCCTGGTCTCGCAGCCCAGGGGGAGGGACAAGGCAGCAAGGATACCGAGCTGCCTGGCCCGCCTCACATTGGCGGAGAGTCACAGTTCCCTGCAGAGACCCCCGTACCCTCTCCCTCATGCAGAATACATGGCGCCTGCACATTCGGCTCTTGAACGTGGCCCCTGCCTAAGGACACTACAGTTCGCACTGGGTTTGCGGGAGCCAACCTGCTATTACCTGCTGTCGTGGGCAGTAGGTGAAGCTGCCGCTTGGGGAGGCTCACCCGTACTCCACCTCTGCTCTGCCCCAGGCCCTGCCCCGCCCCCACTCTGCCCAGGCCCCACCCTTTCCCCACTGTCTCCCTTCTCTCTTCCCTCCCTGTCCCTGCTCACCCCCTTCCAGCCAAATCCCTGAACCCCAATGAAGCAAAGGACATTAGAAAGAGATTGCCGAAAAGGCTTTTTTTTTTTTTTGGGGTCGTTCACCCCCCCCCCCCCCAAGAAAAAAAAAAAAGAAAGAAAATGGAACATGTTTTCAACTGCATGCCAGATGGTGAAGACTGGACATGCAGAAGGTACCTAATTAAAAGCACTAAATTTGGGAATAAAAAATGTCAGTCACAGGTATTTTGATATACCCTGAAGTTTGTCAGAGATTTATTTGCAAAAACTTTGTAATAAGGGCAAGTCTCCTGTCCTGCTGAATACAACATTAAATATGGAATACATGATGCAGTTCTTCTCTGTTTTACATTTTCTTAATCAGTATTTCTAAGCTGATTTTATATTTTAAACATACTCTTAAGCCTTCATAAAGTAATCATTCCAGATTACTACATATTTAATTCACTGAAACAAAGACATTATTTTAAATTAATCAAAGAGATTCATAATAATATTCATTGCTTTTAAAAAAGGGAACACTAATTTTCTTTGTGTGATCTCCATAACAATAGACATGTTTATGAAATTTCACCAACTTTAAAAAATAGGTTTTCAAAGATTTTAGGTATAACAAAGGATGTTATATCTTACTAAGGTATTGATTTTGCTGGAGGGTTCTCTTAAAACTAGTTCATCAAATAGAAGTTAAGAAAGGGAAACTAGTTTGTCCAGCTATCTGGAAGGAAAGGGGTGTTGTCCCTTTAAGGGCTCTCTTCAACAGGGGGGTGAAGGGAAAAAGGGATGGACAGGAAGACCTTGGAGGCAAGTTTTTGTCCTATAGTAATTTAAATTAAAATGTGTATTTTAGATAAGGGTGGTCTTTTGAAGGATTTATTTAAAAAACTATATGTCTGAAGATCCAAGCATTTAAGGCTAAATATGAATACTCAGACTGTGCATCTAAAAATCTATGCAAGGATTTTTTAGAGATGTGATTTTTATAATCTTAAGCAATCTTGTAATGAAATATTTTTAAAGCCAATTTTAAACTAAGGTCCTGTAGATTAACCTGTTCTGAGTAAATATTACAGTAATGCAAAACTGTTTTTATCAGTAAATTCAGAAACTGACAGTATATACGTAGGGGTTGGCAAATGCCTGTTAAATGGCTTCATTACCACTTGAATGGCTCTTTAACAGTTTCACTGTTGTGCTAATACGTCTGGCAGGCTGGAAGGCTTTTTCACTTTTTAAGTTACTAGATCCCCTCCTGAGGAAGACTCACCAGGCTGCAGTAGCTAGCTGTGGGAGCCTGCAAAAATGGTCAGAACATGGATTGGAAGAGGGCAGCAGGTGGACACTAAGACCCAGGGGTGCCCCAAATTTTTGGGTGCTCTACACAGCCCTGTATGCTGCGTAGGGACAGCCCTGGTATGGATATACAATGGATTTATATAGTGGCATTGGATATTTTCTGTTTTGTTATCTATCCCTTTCCTAGTGGCTACTAACATCCCACACTGTGCAGCTAATTTGTGCATAACAATTTCATTGGCTGCATGAAGGAGACTGCACAGATGGTGGATTATTTGGTTTAACTGCCAGACCCATGAAACAGCACAGGGTTTCACATACTAGTTTGTAAGCAAGAGAAATCTGACCTCAGCTCTACATTTAAAAAAATGAGTCACTTGTAAATTAATAAAACTCATGAATATTAAATGAATTAACTTCAGATTTCTCCAAAATTCAATCTTTGTCTGTATAATAAGTGATGTTGATCACAACCAATATTACACTTGTCTGGTCTAAGAGGGATTTAAAGCCTGTTTTTAACTAGAAAAATGGACACATTCTTATTGTATAGTGTCTGCCAGTGCCTCCATAACATTGTGAAGTAGAAAAAAAAGAGTTATGGACGTGTTTTGGCACATCTCCCATGCACGTCTGCCATTGTTAACTCTGCCTACATACCTGACAATGCAACCAAGCAAATTCCATTCTGCAGCTGTTTCCTTCATAACAGCATGTAGCTGTAGAAATGAACTACATAACTCTAAAGGAAACCCAAAAAACCTGCTAGTTTCCATAGATTTTTCACAAGTATTTTGAATGCCTTAAAAATATTAAAAACAGATTGAAAAGTAGTATTTATGGACAACAAAGATGGCTATGGAGATGAACAATTCCTGAGACTTTGGAGTTAACAAATCTCTTGTGATCCAGTGAGGATAAAAATAGTTCTGTTTTTCACTGTGGTGGTGTACACAACAATATTTGTTAACAAGATGTATCTTCAATTCTGAGAAGTGTTAAAACTATACTAAGTACTTTGTGGACCATCGGTTTCATTATTCACAACTTTTCTTTTCCCTTTCCTCGACCCGTTTGCTTGCAACAGTTTTACCTTGTGCTAAACATTCCTCAGCTGAATGATCGTTATGGAATGTTCAATTGCTGCATTTTTTGTTAGAAAAAAGTACTTGATGAGAAAAATGTGTTAGCTTTTCCAACTTTGCCACTCTTGTACACACATATACAGAAATAGACAATTCTAAGGTATACTGTGTTCCTTGCCAAAAACATGTTCCCCTTGTACGTCAATTTGTCCCATTACAGTTACTCTTTTTTTCTTTTTTTATATCTCCAACTATCTGTGCTTCCTCTTTCTATAAATCATCTGGCTCTCATTCTTGGATTTCTGCACCTACAGGTCCATTGGATAAGCCAGAAGTTTGGGTTTGGGTTCCAGAAAATGGAAAAAGACCACTTGAAATTTTGAGTTACGATATCCTTTTGCATATATATAAAGCCATAGACTTGGGTCTGTTCTATAAGCTAAGGGTATGATTTTTTTTTTTTGGTCACTGCAGTAGTGTGTGTACAGTTATAATGGTATAAATGTACCTTATGCTGGTATAGCATATTCCCTTTCCCTTATGTAAATAAGCTATACTGATATAAACACTTATGTATTGGTATAACTGCGTCCACACTAACTATAGCAGTCTAGATAAATTGGTACATTTGTGAGCTGTTAAAGCCCTTAAGTGTCTTCAGAAGGTGGAACAACAGCCAAACTGGTTTGCTGTTATGGTCTAGCAAAATGGTTCTCACTACAACCACCAGTAACAAGCAAAAAAAGAGGAAAGATGCTTTCAATGGGGCACGTATGGAGAGTGGCAGCTGCTTCCACTGCTTCATTTGTGGCACCCACAGTCATGTACCACCCACCCATGCCTACATGCAAGGGCCTGCTACAAGGCTAAAGACCTTTAAGTGTTAGACCACCTGCAAAGGATTGCTCGATTTTAGTCGCAGTACAGCTGTTTGGCTGGTTGTGGGTTCTGGGTCAGAAAAGATGGGTGCATAGTTAAGACACCTAAACAACCTTAGTTCTATCTTGTAGTGACATCATGAGGAAAAAATATGAACACTATCTAATGTTTCTTTAAAAATCAGTTTAATTCTAGACCACAAGCACTAATATGCAGCAGTCATAATTGTATGATTATTGTGTGGCATCACTACAGGGCAGATTTAAGATTGCTTTGATGCCTTAACAGCATTTTTATACCTTCACATGTTTGGGTTTCTTTTGAGTTTATCCTTACCTCTAAATTTCATGGATTTATAATATTTGTTCTTGGGATAATTACATAATCCCTTTAATGGATTTTGACCTTTAATTACTGATATGTACTCTCAACTGTAGCTCCATCTTTATGTAGATTTGTCTGTGAAGATGGTAAAATTTTCCAGGAACACTATCTCTCTCAAGTCACATGTTGGTCTGAATTTTTTACTTACTGTTGAAAGTATTACTTAACAGTACTATAACTGAATGATTATAAAGAAAAACTTTTATCACTTTGTGTATATTACAGTACTTCATGCATAATCTGTTTCGTAGTTTCCCGTGTGTAGTCAGTAATTTTTATGCTTTTTATGAGTCTTTAACAGAGTGACCAACAAGAAAAAATATTAAATAGAATAGGAAAATGTTACTATAAAATCACAAAAATTAGCAAGAGAATTTGTGAGCATTTATAGTACATGAGTTAAAGTAATTTTTTTAAAAAAGAATCTTCAACTAGATTTCAAGTAGACATGAGTGTCCCTTCCCCAAACATGTTTGTTGTACCCAGCTGATGATCTCTAAGGAGAAATATGAGCATGGCTGCATTACTGCTCTGGATAAATCATACTAAGCTAGAAAACAAATTATTTTTTGAGAATATTAGATATATAGATATTTTGAATCAAAATTAGATATTTTGTATTCTTGTATGCCAGTACTCAGAATTCTTTTTCATCTAACAGCTTTTTAATATAGTGCTGGTGTCTGAGATTTGGGATCAAAGCAATAAATTTGGGTGTATTCTACATAATACTTAAGTGAGAATAATGGAGGACTTTCTTCACTTCTAGTCTCAATGCCTTGACAAAGACTATGTTAAAAATCCCATAAAGAGTTAAATTGAAATGCCAATAGACATTTTATCAAATTTACCACTCAAACATAGAAAGAATTGGAAAACGATTATGTGCCGTACATTTTGAATACAGTCTCGGTTAACATAAAAATAATCCTATTAGCATCCCAGTTTTTGAGTTCGCCAACATGCGCTCTAATTGTAGATCCCAGGAAGATCTCCAAGAAGTGCAAAGGATCATGTTATTTTGTTACCATCCATAGAGCCTATGTACTATTTTAGTACCAATGAGCTGAAAAGAGAGATGAATGAGAGGGAGAGAACAGTATAAAGTTGCCAAATAAGCTGTAATTACAGTTCTGTAAGTGAGAGTGAACACCATTTTAAAGTATTAAAAAGCGGTTACAGTCTTCATTTGATTTCTAAATTTATTCTATCAAATGTTTCCATTCAGAAAGTACATGAAATAGTTAATTCTTATGTGAATCAGTAATTTAAGGTATTCATGTGGCCATTGGAAGGTGGTCATGTCTACACTGCAAACTTCTGCTGGCAAAGATATGTCCGTCAGGGGTGTGAAGAAGTGTGATCTCCAACTGACACAACTGTGTCAGCAAAAGCCATTATGTGAGCCATTATGTAGTTGACAGTTATACCAGTAAAATAGCAGTTTGCTTATATAAGCTGCATCTACACTAGGAGCACTTTACTGATATAGTATACTGGTATGGCTATACTGAGAAAGTGTTTTTAGTGTAGGCATGGCCAGTAATGCAAACTCAGTAACAGATTTTCTCAACTCAGCACATAGGGTTTTATTAATGTAATTGTGTTACTTCCAAAAGATACTTTTATGGCTACGGTACTGCATGCTGTTTTGAGAAATGCACATTTCTGTGTGTGTTTTCTGTTAATGTTTCTGGTTGAGTGAGATGAAGAACTCTAGTAGTCACCAAAATTAATTATTTTTAGATAGCCTATGCATTCTACCTGGCATTAATGGAAAAAAATAATAGGAAAACTGGATGCCTAGATAAATGCACTTTTTGTTTTTAAGTTTACCTTCTACTATTCAATTTCCTACAGATTGTAATAAAAGATTTTTACTAAAATGGATTTTTGTAAAACAAATAGGACTTAATTTAGATACTAAATGTCAAAAGTGAGCAAGATCCATGCAACTAAGACTTGCATCATGTATATTAAATTCATAATGTTAAAGAGATATTGCCAGAACACATTTGACTTTAAATTTGGGTTTTGTAAAAACAAGGTTTGCAAAAGTCAAAATGTTTCCATGAACTTAAATAAAAATAAATCATTGGTAAGGTTTTTCTAACAAATATTCCCATATATATTTTCAATCCAGCATTGCTATTTTGTGCTAGTGCGTAAGAAACCATAAATGAAATGGATTAGGTATTGGCTTGTTTCTTCCTGTCTTAAGGTAAGAGAAATGCAAAATATCAATAGCATAAACTTTAAAGTTTAGTTCTCCAGTTTTAATGATAAAAGATGATGTTAACAGCGTAATAGGGGTTACCATATTTCCACAATCAAAAAAGAGGACACTGGGGGGGGCGAGCCCCGCCCTAGCCCCGCCCGGCCCCCATCCACTCCCTCCCACTTCCCACCCCCAACTGCCCCCCTCAGAACCCCAACCCCCCTGCTTCTTGTCCCCTGACTGCCCCCTGCTGAAAAACCCCCACCCTAACTGTCCCCCCAGGACCCTACCTGTCCCTTGACTGCCCCAACCCTTATCCACTCGCATGGGTGGCAGGGGTTGTAGAAATTTTGGTGGTGCCCAGAATTCACCCCCCACCTGCCTAAGGCTCTGGGAGGCGGGTTGGGTGGGGGGAGGAGGTCTGGGGTGCAGGTCCTGGGCTGGGGATTAGGGTGCAGGAGAGGTGCAGGGTGCAGGTTCTGGGATAGAGTTTGGGTGCTGGGTGCAGGCTCCGGGCTGGGGCAAGGGGTGTGTGTGCAGGAGGGGGTGAGGGGCGCAGGCTCTGGGATGGAGTTTGAGGGCAGGAGTATGTGGGAAGGGGAAGGGGATTTGGGAGGGAGTTTGGGGATAGGAGGGGTTGCCGGGGTGAGGGCTGTGGGTCTGAGGATGAGGTGTTCATGAAGCAGGAGGGGGCTCAGGGATGGAGCAGAGGATTAGGGTGTGGGGGGATGAGGGCTGGGGCTGAGGGGTTTGGGGCATTGGAGAAGCTCAGGGCTAGGGTAGAAGGGTAGGGTAAGGTCAGCCTGTCTTCCCATTAGTGGATGGGGGACGCTAGGACCCGGGGGCAGCAGACAGCAGTTGCTGCTGGCTCTGGCAGTACAAGCAGGCAAGGGAGAGGCAGGCAGGGAGGGGGGAGGCCCATGGGGGGGGGGGACGCGTGGGGGGGGTGGCAGGTGGAGGACAGCGACCCATCCAACACTCCCCCGCTCCCTGACCCCTCCCCCCCCCCGGACTCCCCTTACCATTCTGGCTCCACATGTTTGCAAAACACGCTGCCCGGTGGGTTGGTTTGTGTGTTACACAGGGCTGCAGGCAGAGGGAGCGAGGAGCAGGGGAGGGCTCTGGCTGCTGGAGACCAATGGGAGCGGTTCAGTTGGCCCAGTCGCCCAATCAGCAGCCGCACTCTGCATGGAAAGGAGGGAGGGAGGCGAGGGAGAAAAAACCCCTGGACATTTTAACCTTGTTACCAATTCCTCCCGGACGGCTATTTAGAGACACAAAAGCCGGACATGTCCGTGGAAATACGGACGGATGGTAACCCTACAGCGTAAAAGAAACTAAAAAAAAATAATCATGCTTAGGTGCCTAACTCCCATTGTTTCTCATTGAAAATCCCACTAGGCATCCATCTGCATATTTAGGTGCCTGAATACCTTTGAAAATTGGTAGAGGGAAAATAAGCTTTCGTGCTTTTTCAACTCCCAAGTGATTTCTAACTAGTCCAGATGAAGGAAGTGTTCTCTGCACCTGCTAGCTAAACTGAAACCAAAAATAATTAAGGCAAAACCTTTTGTGCACAATAGCAATTGAAAGTACTTAACATTTAGAAAAATGTAAATACCATCATTCACTCTGTTGTAAAGACCGAAAATAATATGATATTTAATGCAGTACATGAAATTGTGACCTGTTATAAAGCCTGAGTTGACCTCAGAAATTAAGTATGTTTTTCCCTTGATTTTTTTATGTAACTAAAAAGAGCAGCACCCTCTATCTCATTATTATTTGCGGAGGGCTCATTGATGCAGTACATTTTATTTATGTAAATGATTTTAATAGATTATAATGTTTAGACCTTAATATAGCTTGTCAGAATTTCAAATTAAATTTTAAACACACTTATTTTAAAAAAAGGAAAATGTATTTGAATTATATAAAAAATCCAATTTAAGAAAATCTGATTTTTTTTTGTTTAAAAAAATATTACTTTTATCCATTCTGAACTAAAGAACAATAGTTGAAATAAAGTACAGTTTCATGAACTGAATCTGCACTTACTGTCTAATGTGTAATGGGTAGCTCTTGATTTTTATTTTTAAAAAATCTTTAATTCTTTCAAAATTGTCAAATACCTAGTTTCCAGCAGAAGTTATAAAATGGATACAGCAGGAATAATGAAGTTAACTGCTTTAACACTAATGATTTTTCATACAGCTTTAATATCAGTTTTTATCAGACAGATACGTTTTAAAGTGTAGATCCAACTAATAAGCCTTAAAATTAATATTGCTGTAAGCAAGAAATAAGGTATATGTTTACATTTAGGTAAGTACTCTATAACTAATTATATGTACATATTTTTTCTTTTCCAGACGGTATACCTCAGGTTTACTATTTTGGCCCTTGTGGCAAATATAATGCCATGGTGCTAGAACTACTGGGACCTAGCTTGGAAGACCTATTTGACCTGTGTGATAGGACATTTTCTCTTAAAACCGTTCTTATGATAGCTATACAGTTGGTAAGTATAAATATATGTGAGTTTATATATATTTAATAATGTGAGTGTGTTCATTACTCCAGTATGTGGACAGTCTTTGTAGTATAGATTAAATACTAATTTATCTGATAAAGGATCTATAGTATACAATCTGTTAAATTGTGTTGGCTGTATTGCAGTCCTTTATAGGACATACAACAATGAAGTATTACTTAGTTGTCATTTTTTTATGTGCCATAATTTTTGCCTTAGTCTTTAAGGACAGTTGCATAAATTCAGTATCTGTTTTGAAGAGCTCATTTAATTGTAGCCTAAAGTCATAAAGCTCAGTTTGACACACTCATTTCCATTAGAATAAGCAGATTAAACTCTTAAGTAACATAGGCATTTGCCATCTTACACATTGTCTTAGTTATAAAATTAGGAAAGGGCAATACAAAAATGCATGGTACAAGCAAAATTGTTTAAATGGAAAATTTGAGGTTTTGAGGCATTTTTTCTGAGTAGTCTGCCATCAGACTAGATTAGAGTAAAAGCCAAATAATATTGTTTTTATCTTCATTGGCACAGATTTATATTTACTAAGTAATTGCATCTTTTTAAATCCAGATATATAACGCACCACTTTTTTTTTCACCATGGGTAAAAAACTTAAATGCCATCTGTGCATTTTAAATGCCAGTATTTCAGTAATAATAGCATTTAAAATGAAATAATCAGTATGGACATGTTACTTAAATGTCACTGAGGAGGGGATATCCATTTTATGGCATGAATGGCAAAGAGTCCATTCATCAATAAAGGCTTATAACATCACAAATGCAAAATCATTTAACAAGCATTCTTTTCCGAATACAAAAATGATTTTCAAACCTTAATTTATACATCTAGGAGGAAAGCCATATTTATATTGGCGATGCACTGGCTAAAATTTATATGTGCAGAACATTGCATGTCCTTACAGATCCTTGATGCTGATAGCAGAGTGTAATTCCAGGTCTTAGTTTCGTATCCAATAATGTGCACAAAAATGCATTCAATACAGCTTGCTCACTGTTGACTTTACATTGTTTCTTTTTTTGTGATTCATGTGAAGCTGTAAGTATAGATTTTTTTTATATGCAAGTGGGGGAGTGTATTTTCCTGTATGCACGTGCTCATGTCCCATCAACATTAAGTGGAATTTAGGCATATGTTGAGAGGAAAACAGTTGTCTATAATTTGTTTTAAAGGTGATAAGACATATATATATATATATATATATAAAGCTGATGTAACAATACTTGTTTGCATCTACCACGCTTTCTTGTGGTAACCTGAAGCTTAAACTAAACTCTGTCCTTTCTTCTCTTTAATAAAGATTTCTCGTATGGAATATGTCCATTCAAAGAACTTGATATACAGAGATGTAAAACCTGAGAACTTCTTAATAGGACGACCAGGAAACAAAACCCAGCAAATTATTCATATTATAGATTTTGGTTTGGCAAAGGAGTATATAGATCCAGAAACAAAGAAGCACATACCATATCGAGAACACAAGAGCCTTACAGGAACAGCTAGATACATGAGTATAAATACACATTTAGGAAAAGGTATGTTTGCATTTTAAATGCAGAAACAAAATTCAACAAGTATACTAACTTTGTATGAATTGATATTTACTTCTGAATCATCCAGTTTGCAGATTGTTAAAGAAACAAATTCTAATCTGTGCTCATCAAAAACTAAAGACTTATGCACTGAATCACATTGTTATTAAAACACTGTAAAAATAGGATTCTCTTGGTTCTAAAGTCGTCGTACCCCATATCATCTCAGATCATGATCACATCTGTTTACAAATATTACAGTATGTTTTGTCGTATGGAATGGTTAGATAACAAGGATGGCCAAACTTCCTGACCCCCCCCCCCCCCCCCCCCCCCCCGAGCCACATACGACTATCTTCAGAAGTTTGAGAGCCAGAGCACACCTGCTGGGGCTCAGGCCTTCAGACCCTAGACTGGGTTTGGGGTTTCAGTCGCACTCCTGCTGAAGCCCTGGGAGTCCCGGCAGGTGCGCCTCACTGGGCAGAAGCCTCGAGTCTCTCCCTCCCCGCTGGGCAGAAGCCTCAATCCTATCACCCGCTGCAAGTCAGAGGTCCTGAGTCCCCCCCAGTCTGGCAGATGGAGACTCTGTGAGTTGCACTTTAAGGGTAAAAGAGGTGCATGTGGCTCACAAGCCACAGTTTGGCCACCCGTGTTATATAATGAGGATGAAGTATGTGTGATAAACTTTCTTTTCAAAATGTGTTTAGAAATATCACAATTTTTGTTGTTTTTTAGCTTACAAAGTGAATATATTGGGTGTGAAAGGATTGAAGTTCTCTAAATGCAATAATAGGTACAGCTTAGACAGCAACACTACAGGATTTCCATGCTATCTTGCCACTCATTGGCGTCAAACGTAGTTCTAGTTTTGATGCCGATTCAGTCCTTTGCCCTTCTGCTCAGTAGGGGTGTGTCAGTTACGAAATGAACACTTTCCATAAAGAATTGTATTCTTTGATTAAATTAATGTAGGTGACTGAAATACCTGTATATGGTCACAGCTAATTTTAGGTATTAAGGATTATGCATTTAAGATTTTTTTTATTTTACTTGTGTTTGAGCACACCATAATGTACAAGGAAAGAAAAATAAAACTTTTGGGGAGCAGTCCATATTACAGAACCCAGCTATTAATGTAATGTATGTGTAACATACACAGATCCAGCAAACAAAAGTAATAGAAATCACATGACTAGCAGAGACCGAACATCCAGTGTTGTCTGAGAGAGAGCTTCTTCAAGAAGTAATATTGAAATAACCTATGTGACGTAATTAACCTCTGTCTTCCTGAACACATCCTTAAATGTTATCCAAAGGGAACCTGTTGCACAGAGACACATTAAGCCTTTATCCTACTTTTTGTTTCTGCGAAGAGCATTAGGCTACCATCTCCATAGGCACAGCTTTTTAAGCCTCTCCTTCCCCCCCACAGTCCCACAGCTCTTTTTTTCTTTAGTTCCAAGTCTGTTCTTGGGTTTTAGGAATGAAGGATTCGGGTAGGCTTCAGTGTCATACTTTAAAAACAAACACTACAGATATACTGCTTCTGTTAAAATAGAAAACAAAAATGTGTGTTCAGTGCCCTACATGCTTCACGTACTTCCTTGCTTAGAGTTCTGAGGGGAATGGCTGCAACTGAAATTCAGTTCTTTCTGGCAGCAAACATTGCAGCGAGCCAAAAATACTGCTCTCTTCTGCCCCTTTGAGTACTCTTTCTTTTTTGTGTGTATAGTCAGAGAGATTTTTGTGTATTAAAAAAAAAAAAATTGTACCTTTGCCATTGCAGGCATCATCTGGGACCCAGCCATTTTGGGCTGTTTCCTCTTCGCCTAAAGCAGTCCTAATAGGATTGCTCTTTTTTGCAGGTGTTTTTCCTTTTCTGGATCCTCTGACTCTGCAGGTAGCATGGCTGAAGTAGCTAAGAAAATCCAATTTAATGTACAGTGTTTTTTTCATAGAGTTAAGGCCAGAAGGGACCATTAGATCATCTAGTCTGACTTGTATAGCACAGGCCATTACATTTCAGCTACCCCTGTATTGAGCCCAAAAACTCGTTTGGCAAAAGCGCATCTTCTAGAAAGGCATCCAGTCTTGATTTGAAGACATTAAGGGATGAGGAATTCACCACCTCCCTTGGTAGTTTGTTTTATGTAAACTATTACAGATGACCATGTTTAGTATCTCCAGTGCTGGGCAATGGTCACAATTTAAGCAGGCAAATGCTTTCTTTCTCTTTCTTCAGGGGAGCCTGCAGGGCCGGTGCAAGGAAGTTTTGCGCCTTAGGCGAAACTTCCACCTTGCGCCCCCCCCCCCCCTCAGTAGCCCCTCCCCTGCTCTGAGGCACCCCTCCCCCCCCCCCCCGCGCGGCAGCTCCCCATCACCCCCCCCCCCCCCGGCCCGGGGAGCCGTGTGGAGCTCCCCACCCCAGCTCACCTCTGCTACGCCCCCTCCCCGAGCACGCCGTTGCCGCTCCACATCTCCCGCCTCCCAGGCTTGTGGTGCCAATCAGCTGTTTGGTGCCGCAAGCCTGGGAGGGGAGGAGGATTAGAGCGGGGGCGGCGTGCTTGGGGAGGAGGCGGAGCAGAGGTGAGCTGGGGTGGGGAGCTGCCACACGGCTCCCTGGGCCAGGGGGGTGGGGAGCTGCCACAGGGAGGAAATTGGGGGCACCGCTTTTTGGCACCCCCAAATCTTGGCGTCCTAGGCAACCACCTAGTTCGCCTTAATGGTAGCACCGGCCCTGGGAGCCTGCAAAAATTGGAAGAACTGCCTCAAAATCTAACTGATGGGGGGTAGGGGGGCAGAGATTTTTAAACTCCTTGTCAATTGAATTTGGCACCAAACATACATCACCAACATTGAGGCATGTTGATTTTGAAGACCTTGCTAACCTGACTTTGTATTGAGCATAAGCAGCACTGAGATTGTTGCTCTCACCTGGGTTAAAGGACATTGAAGGTTGGTGCCCTGATTTTCCTGTTTCGAGCCCAGCTAAGCAGGCTGGAAATTCCAAGTTGCTATCAGCTTCTGAGCATCCAGGACTCTGTCCCTGGATGGAAGGAGAAGTAGAGGAAGAAGAACCATGCTTCTGAGAGAGGTTTAGCCTTTGTGTCCTGGAACCCCAATCTTGCTCTCACTGTATCAAGTATTTGCACTGTAAAAATACAAGAAATAGTATTTTTCATTTCACCTAATACAAATACTGTAGTGCAATCTCTTTATCATGAAAGTTGAACTTACAATTGTAGAATTCTGTGTTGTTTTTTTTTAAAAAGTAAAATTTTAGAGCCTGCAAATCCACTCAGTCCCACATCTTGTTCAGCCAATCGCTGAGACAAACAAGTTTGTTTACATTTGCAGGAGATAATGCTCTCCGTTTCTTGTTTACAATGTCACCAGAGTGAGAACAGGTATTTTCATGGCACTGTTGTAGCCGGCGTCGCAAGATATTTACATGTCAGATGTGCTAAAGATTCATATGTCCCTTCATGGTTCAACTACCATTCCAGGGGACATGCGTCCATGCTGATGACAGGTTCTGCTCAATAACAATCCAAAGCAGTGTGGACCGATGCATGTTCATTTTCATCTGAATCAGATGCCACCAGCAGAAGGTTGATTTTCTTTTTTTGGTGGTTCAAGTTCTGTAGTTTCCTCATCGGAGTGTTGCTCTTTTAAGGCTTCGGAAAGCATGCTCCATACCTTGCCCCTCTCAGTTTTTGGAAGGCGCTTCAGATTCTTAAACCTTGGGTCGAGTGCTGTAGCTATCTTTAGAAATCTCACATTGGTACCTTCTTTGCATTTTGTCAAATGTGCAGTGAAAGTGTTCTTAAAACAAACAATATGTCCTGGGTCATAATCCGAGACTGCCCTAACATGAAATATATGGCAGAATGCAGGTAAAACAGAACAGGAGACATACAATTCTCCCCCAAGGAGTTCAGTCACAAATGTAATTAACACATTTTTTTTTAACGAGCATCATCAGCAGCAGCAGCATGGAAGCACGTTCTCTGGAATTGCGGCCGAAGCATGGAGGGGCATATGAATCTTTAGCATATCTGGCACATAAATACCTTGCAATGCTGGCTACAAAAGTGCCATGCAAATGCCTGTTCTCACTTTCTGTTCACATTGTAAATAAGAAGAGGGCAGCATTATCTCCTGTAAATGCAAAAAAACTTGTTTGTCTGAGTGATTAGCTGAGCAAGAAGTAGGACTGAGTGGACTTGTAGGCTGTAAAGTTTTACATTGTTGTGTTTTTGAGTGCAGTTATGTAACAAAAAAAAAATCTACATTTGTAAGTTGCGCTTCTTTGAATGCTGTCCCTGTGTGTGCGCCGCTTCAGGTGGACGTGCATCCCATCTTTGGTCTAAGGAGACTCAACAATTTCATCTGTGCCCACAGATTCAAAATGATCACCGTGAGTTCAATCATCCCTGTGCTGGAGGAAGGGGACTGGTTCGCAGCCCTCAAACTACAAGACACATACTTTCACATTACAATCCATCTGGCTCACAGACGCTTCCTAAGTTCACAGTAGGACAAGAACATTTCCAATACATAGTGCTACCATTCGTCCTCTCGACGGCAGCAAAAGTATTCACCAAAACACTTGCGGTAGTAGCGGCTTAATTACAGAGACGGGGGATACTGATATCCCTTTACTTAGACAACTGCCAACTCAAAGGCACCACAAAGACAGAAACAGAACGAAGCATTCAAATAATCATCTCTCTCTTTCACTCCCTGGGACTGCAAATCAACTAAAAGAAATCCACCCTCACTCCAGTACAGGAACTAGAGTTCATTGGAGCTCACCTGGACTCCCTCATGGCCAGAGCATTACTACCAAGGCCATGTTCACAACAATGACCTCTCTTATATCAGTGGTCTCTCACAGTCCATGGGTACATGTGCGAACATGCCTACAACTATTGGGACATATGGCTGCTACCACATTCATTGTAAAACATGCCAGGCTACACGTGCCTTCAGAGATGGCTCAATGCAGTATACATCCCATGAAGACACAGTCTAAACAAGAGAATCACACCCACCACAAAGGTGATCACGATCACTATGCTGGTGGACAAACCCAATGAAGGTTTGTTCTGGTGTACCATTCCAACAGAAACCACCATTTGTTCAGATCACAACAGATGCCTCCCTGATCGGATGGGGGGGGTCACCTGTACCAACATACCACTTAGGGCAAATGGTCCCCTGCGGAAACACATTTTCACATAAACCTACTAGAACTACGCGTGGTACGCAATGCATGCTGCCACTTCCTTTCTCTCATAAGAAACAGAATGATACAGATCCTAACAGACAACATTGCATGTATGTTCTATATCAACTGCCAGGGTGGAGCACGATCCCGCTCCTTATGTGCAGAAACTCTAAAACTATGGAACTGGTGCATAAAGCACAATATCACTATCACAGCATCATACCTACTGGGCTGCCTGAATATCATGGCGGACACGCTAAGCAGACAGTTCTCACAAGAATACAAATGGAAACTGAATGATGAAATAACATATCGTATTTTCCACAGATGAGGAACTCCAGTGATAGACCTGTTTGCGACACGAGCAAACAAGAAATGCCTAAAGTTCTGCTCACGTACAGGACAGGGAGCACAATCACTGGGAGATGCATTCTTTATCAAATGGAACGTCCCTCTCCTATATGCCTTCCCACCGATTCCTCTGATCTTCAGAGTCATACACAAAACACGAACCGACACGGCCAAGTTAATCCTTATAATGCCGACATGGCCCAGATAGATTTGGTTCCCTTGACTCTCAAAGCAATATGCAAGCCATTCACTCTCTCCTGTCTACACAATCTCTTATCACTGGACAACAGTCAAACCCTCCATCCAGATCCAGGGAAACTCCACTTGAAGGCATGGCTCCATTTTGAGGAATTAACCTGTTCTGACCAAGTAAAATAAGTACTGATTAATAGGGGGAAACGAAACACGCTCTACTTACCTCCAAATATTGAAAAATTTTTCCCTATGGTGCCAAACGAAATAAATATCTGCACAACAGGCACCACTTCCTCTCATCCTGGATTACCTACTATCCTTAAACTCAGGATTGGCTACAAACTCGATTAAAGTTCACCTCGCGGCCATACTGGACTTCCACCAACAGATGGATGGGACATCAGTATCTCACTACTAAGAGATTCGTAATGGGGCTACAGAACATGTACCCGGATATCCATGAACCCACACCAGCATGGGATTTAAACTTACTACTCAAATGCCTAACCAGAAAACCATTCGAATCCTTTGCATCGTGTTCTTTACTTCACTTACCTATGAAAGTGGCATTCTTGATAGCCATCACATCTGCACAAAGAGTGAGTGACATGGGGCACTCATGGCTCACCCCCTATACACAATATTCTACAAGCACAAAGTGACTCTTAGGACGCATCCTAAATTCATGCTCAAAATATCGTCCTCATTCCACCAATTCACTTACCTACATTCCATCTGAAACCACACAACAACCCCCAAGAGGCGTTGTTACATACATTAGATGTCCGTTGCGCCCTGGCCTTTTATCTGAACAGAATAAAGGCCTTCAGTAAATCTTACAGACTATTGGTATCAACGACAGAAAGATCAAAGGGTGTGGCTATATCCACGCTAAGACTATCTAAATGGATATAAAACTCCCTATATAACAGAGAAGCCTCAATGGGCATCAGAATACACTAGACAAGAACCATAGCAGCTTCCATAGCATTCCTGTACAGCGTACCCGTTCTAGACATATGCAGAGCAGCTATATGGGCATCTGAACATACATTCAATAACCAGTATGCCATTATGCTCAGCATGAGTGCAGACACAAGGGTAGGCTTCATGGTCCTAGCTGCAGCTACAGGCTCAACTCCAAAACACCTTCCATTCTGATGAGGGCACTGCTCTCCATTCACCTGAAGTAGAGCACCCTCAGGGACAGCACTCGAAGAAGAAGGGAAGGTTACTCACCTTGTGCAGTAACTGAGGTTCTTCAAGATGTATGTCCCTGTGGGTGCTCCACTACCCACCCTCCTCCCCTCTACGTCGGAGTAAGAACTAAATGCTCCACAATAGAGAAGGAACTGAGGGGGTTGGGGTATGCGCGTGCCTGAAGAGCCACCAGCGGCGCTGCGAGACAGTTACTGCGCACGCGTGTCCCGACCAGACACTGCTAGCAAAAATCTCGAATCAGCGGTGCCAGGACGCACTGCCACCTGTAGTGGAATACTCATAGAGAGACACATCTCGAAGAACCTCAGTTACTGCACAAGGCGAGTAACCTTCCTTTTCACAGCAAAGAGATTGAACTACAGTATTTGTATGAGGTGAATTGAAAAATACTAAAAAGAACAGGAGTACTTGTGGCACCTTAGAGACTTCAAGTGTGTGTGTATATATATCTCCTCAATATATGTTTCACTCTATATGCATCCGAAGAAGTGGGCTGTAGTCTATGAAAGCTTATGCTCTAATAAATTTGTTAGTCTCAAAGGTGCCACAAGTACTCCTGTTCTTTTTGCGGATACAGACTAACACGGCTGCTACTCTGAAACCTGAAAAATACTATTTCATTTATTTATCATTTTTATAGTGCAAATATTTGTAATAAAAATAATATGCAATTTGATTTTAATTACAACACAGAATACAATATATATGAAAATGTAGAAAAACATTGAAAATATTTAATAGATTTCAATTGGTATTCTATTGTTTAACGGTGCGATTAAAACGGTGGTTAATCGCGATTAATTTTTTTTTAGTTAAACGCATGAGTTAACTGCAATTAATTGACAGCCCTAGTAGAGATAGATAGCATTCATGGAGAATATATCAATATCTTCTTGGACTTTCTAAGACAAAGTCCAGAATTTGCTTGAGTGTGTGGAAAAATAGGAACTTTATAGCCTGAATCTTGAATTTAAATCTCTTAATTTTTTTTCCTCTCTTGAATAAAAACTTCTTTCTTCAAGGTAGAATTAATCTACCTCTACAATATGTTATAGTTGGGGAATATTTTCTAAAATTGGTACCTCTCTTGTGACTGCAGTGAGAAGAAAATGAATGTCAGTCTGACTCTGTCTGTTAATTAAGGCATAACAACCCCCTTTTTGAGCCCTTGCTAGAAAGTTGTTTTTTTATTTTTTTTATTTGTGAAAAATGTTTCTGGTGGCCATCACATCCTTCTGGCTGACTCACATAGTGTTTAGTAATTTTTTATTCTTACAGTTGCATCTTGGGAAGATTCTTTGTGGAAAGGTACTGCAGATTTATTTCTGTGTATAGAGGGGGCCTTGCTTCCCGAAGCTGCAGTTCCCTGGGCTGACTGATTTTTATGAGAAAACCAACTTATATCTGAAAGCAAAATTGTTTTATTCTCTAAACAATGTCATATTGTCCAATGTGATTTTAGTATATTACACATGAACGTCCAGCTTTCATCATCTCTGAATTTTCTGACTCATGCAATTAATTTTCAACCTTTAGGTCTTAGTAGTGTAATGTTATATACTCATGCAGTACAATAAAAGTTAATTTGAAATTGAATGCATGATGGATCAACTGAACAAAATGTGTTTTGAATGTAAATTCAGTCAAGTTTTCTTGATAATGATCTACTGATTTAGGACTAGGATGTGATCTTCCTAAATTTTTTAATTTCTGCCCTCTCATCTGCCCTGTACCAGGAGCTGATCCCTGCAAGCAGAGCTAACTCACCCCTTCTCTAGTGCTTAATTTGTAATGAAAACGGTGCTGGGGCTGAAGCGACGTTTTTACTTGCATAACTGATGCAGCAAGCCCAGACGTGCCAGGGCTATGAACTGTCAAGTCTAGAGTTGGTGGGGCTCAGCCCTGGTGCAAATTAAGCACTGCCCTTCTCTCCACAGTTAGGAGACAAGTTCATGTCTTCTTACTGTACAAGCCTGCAGAGTAAGACTGGCACACCTGGTGGATCAATCTGCATTATCCTAATGCATAATGCGGTGTGTTTTCTTTCCATGCCCACCAAACAGCTCTGGAAGAGAATGCTTCTTGCGCCTTTCCATTGTGTAAGGCTTTGTTCATCTTGCATAATTACAAATTTATCTGACCTGCTAATAGAGCGTCTCCTTGCTGTTTTCTTTTAAACAGGACAATTGTTAAATTTTATCTATTGCTACTAAATGTGGTGATGTTTTTAATTTTGTCTGCTTCTCATTGTGAAAATTTTAATCTCCTCTTATATTGACAAGTACTTCAAATCTACCTTTTTCAGACAAACTATTATTTAGAACACATTAAATGGGTTTAGCTGTTGAACAGCATATTCTCTTCTACGAGTAATGGCCATTTAGCTTTTGTCTATAAAAGGTCCACTAAAATGAGTGGTCACTCCTAGAGTGTGGCTTTTTCTAGTTACATTTTAAACAAAAAACTGCCCTATGTACTTCACAAATTACTTCAGATTAAAAAAAAATTGTAGCAATGTTTTTCACATTTGCTATAACCTAAGAAAAGATGGGAAAAGAAGCATTAATCACAGCAAACTTTTCTTTAATTAAAATACATGAGTCATAAAAGCAACCATTAATAGGTCCCTTAAATAACTACTGGCATTGCTTAGACACCTGTAATAAATATTCTATTTAGAAACAGTTGTCTTCATACTATGGTCTGACACTTCTCATTTCTTTGCTTCTGTATTACAAGGTGCATTTGCAGGGAAACAGAAGAGTTTATTTAAATTGTTGTTGCTTTCCCATCTGTGGACTTAATCATGTTCATGGAAATGGAAATTTATTTCACCATAGGAACTTAGGAAAACCTGTCAGGAAAAAGTACACCAACTCAGAAAAGTACATTCTTCTTGCAACTGTTCTTCATGACAAATGCGGGGAAAAATACAGCATATCTGAATCGTGAAACACATACTATTTAGAAACGAAGCATCAACTGCTCTTTGAAAGAGAACTCCAAGTTAAGCAGTTTTATCAAATTCAGTTGTAAAATATGCTACCTGTTTGTCAAAATGCTGTTTCTTTTTTAAGGTCGAGTCCTTTTAAAGGAATAAGCATTTTTAAAAACAGGTTCTGTTGGGAAGGGAAGCAACTGTAAAATGTAAGGACATCACAATGCAAAGTAAATTCACAGTTCCCTAACTGTATTTAAGATTTCGTCTGTAAAGGCAATTTTGTGCTATGAACTTCCTGATCTACTATAAGGAGTAGACTAGATAAGTTTGTTTAGCATTAGCCATATCTATACTCTCTTTATAAAGATAATTAGTAGTAGTAACCTATTATTGCTTTAAAACTGGGTGACCAAACAACATTTTACTGTTGAGACTGAGGAGTTACTTGTGTATTTATGGAACTGCTTTCAATCCAATGAATCACCTCTATTTAAAAAAATATATATCCTATATAATTGTATGCCTCCATCTCCAGTAGTAGAAGGCTAATATTGCTGACAAGCAGCAGTATTTTTTCTATTGGATTTAAGATCTTGGGGTATCATATTGTATAATTGAATAATCTAAAGATCATTGAATTACCTATATTGAAGACTCTTAAATATATTGATATCTGTAATTTTAAAATGTGAATAATACTTTGTCAATAAGAAATGTGTTTTCGCTTTAAAATAGTCAGAATTTCAGAAACCAAAGGGTACTTGTGAATTTTGCAAATTTGAATCACTTGAGTTCTCTTTTGAAATTTACTGTTGTTGGTTTTCTTATTTTATTTTCTTGTATACTTTATGGAATACTGTGGCTTGAATTCCAGAATTCTAATACACTGACAAGCACTTCATTAATGTAAACAAAAATTGTATTACTGCAAAATAATTCCATTCACAGTTCTACTCTAAGATCAGCTAGATAGGGGAATAAGCTACAGCTGCTTGCTTCCTCAATGGTGCTTTTTGACTGAAAAGTCAGTTTTCCGTGTAAGACTTCTTACTTCCCCAATAAAACCTTTGGTTTCCTAAAAAACTCCATAAAGTGGATAGATGGGGAACAAATATTACTTTTTCCATGTATCACATTAATTTTCATCATTTTAAGAAGGAAATTTGTTCAATGACAGACTGTTAAATTGTTCTCATTTAACATAGTTGAAAAATGTGGGCATGTTTAATGAAAGTATATTTTTAAATATCAGATCAATTTCCTTTTATACCAAAAATGACTTGTATTAGTAAGATGAACATACCAGTATTCTGCATTGGCAATTTCTGTTTAACTTTACTCTTAATAAGATCCACAATAGGCAAAAATGTGCACTACTTTAATATGAAATTTTATATTGTTAAACTTCTAAATATTTTAAAACTTTATAAAACTTTTTTCTAAATGTGAAAAATTAAAGTATGCATTAAGCAGATGTAACATTCGAATAACCTTTTTATTTTATGTTTCAGAACAAAGTAGAAGAGATGATTTGGAAGCTTTAGGACATATGTTTATGTATTTTCTCAGAGGGAGCCTTCCCTGGCAAGGTTTAAAGGTAGTGTTTTTAATATCCTTATCTCCCCTTTTTAAAAAAAAGTCGTCATCTCCATCATGTTTCCTTAGTAAAGTTGTCTCCTAAAATACTTTCTGAAGTTATAAATTTATCTTTCACATCATAGGCTGATACATTAAAAGAACGTTATCAGAAAATTGGAGACACAAAACGAGCAACACCTATCGAAGTATTGTGTGAAAACTTTCCAGGTAATGACTGTGTTAATGAAGATGAATCTATCTTTAAAATAACACTGCAGTAAATCTTTTTTTTAATACTGTAGGACTGTATACATTACTAAGAAAAATGGCTTTCAAATACATATAATAAAATATATTGTGGTAATGAATGTAATTTAAAATATAATGAAACATCACAGAATTTTGTCACTGGCTGTTATTGAAGCTGGGGGATTAGGAGAGAGGCCCAAAACTGCTAATTATTCAATATATTGACATTCTATGGAGAGGAGGGAAGAGGGGAGGAAGTTTATTTCCAGTTCCAGTTAGTGATCAGTTTGTCCTGAAGCATAACATGTTGGTCTCCCTTTCGTCTATAAGAAAGCAGATTAATATTTTTAAAAAATATTTATTGTAACACTTTTCTTACTGGTAGATGACCATCATTTTGAAGTTGACTTACTTTAAACTACTTGTAACTCTTTATTTTGGGCATTACTCCTGCCTCTGGGTCCCTCTAACAATTTTTGTGGTATTATAGTTGCATTTTCCTATACAAAAAGAGATTTTATTTCCCTGGTTTCTCTGTAAACGACTCAGATATATGAAACTGACTTGCTACACAGAAGCACCCATGAAATTGACTAAACAGAAACTTCTCTCAAATACACAAAATAAGCTGTGGTGGGAGGGGGGGAGAAAAAAAGTTTTTCTGGTATATAAACCTCTCGGGTCTAGTAATGATAGATTTTTAGCATGATTTTTTAAAGTTGATTTTTTTTTGGGTCTATTTGGCTCTCATCCTGCAAACATCTACACATATAGCAGTTCCATTAAATTCAATGGGATACTCATGAACATAAAGTTAATTGGTGCATAATTGTTTCAAAGGGAAAAATGCATTAACTGCTGTGGAACATGAAAACTAAACTGATAAGTAAATTAATATGACATAAAATCAATCTGAATTTTATATAGAAAGCTAAAGATTATTTGGTTTGTTTTTAGGTATCGATGATTAATGTGATTGTTTAACCATTAATAAAACAGAAATGGCAATTATGAATATTTCTCATTTGTATAGAGGAAATGGCTACATATCTGCGTTATGTAAGAAGGCTAGATTTTTTTGAAAAACCAGACTATGACTACTTAAGAAAACTCTTTACAGACTTATTTGATCGGAAGGGCTATATGTTTGATTATGAATATGACTGGATTGGGAAACAGCTGGTGAGTTCAGTTGAGCAAAGATGCTGTATTTTTGTCTAACCAGTTTTTTAACTATAGTAGTTAGTCTTAATATTTGTATAATTTTTCTTGTATATTATAAAATTTACTAGATTATGAGTCAAGCTACTTTTGTGAAAGCTGCAGATTAGTTTCCATTGTAATCCCCTATTTGTACGTATTGTGAAATTTATGAAATATCACCTTTTGGTCTGAGATTTTTTTTATACCGGGTCTCTTCCCAAAGGTGTGGTGTTTTTTTTTAAAACATCAAATAAAATTCTTTCCTCTGTTTTATAATAGGAGGTTGTAAGAATTCTAATCTGTTTTTGAGCAGAGTTAACAGTTTGTCATTTGAAACTTTGCAAGGACAGTCGTCATTGGGAGTGTGTGGTTGTTTCATTTTGGGGAATTTTTTCCAAAGTTTTAAGCAACTGAGAAATCACTTCTCAGCATCTGAGGTTTATAGCAGAAACTATACTAAAGCCTCGTTCCCTTTGTGACATCAAAGTGCACATTTTCCCTGTCCAGCCTGACAGGCACATGAGCTGCTGCTTTCAGCTTTTCCTGAGACAGGTAGCTTGAAGGAGCTGCTAAGTACCTCATTAAAATACTCAATAAAAATGTCCTTTTAAAAACATTTTTAACTACTGTCAGGAACAGTAGAAAAGTTTGTGTGTGACTAAAGGATTAGACCCCAAATTTAGGATCTCAGCTGATCAGAAAATGGTGGGGGATGGTATCTGTAGAAAATTCTGACTTTTCACTGAAAAATTACAAAAATTCAATTTTTGGCCAAAAAGCCCAAAACTTTTTTTGAGAAAAGCCAGACAGAAATATTTGGTCAGCCAAAGACTCATGGAAAACATAGTCTAAGTCATGCTCCAATGTTCTACAAGTTCTAAGCTTTCATTTTACAAAATTCTGTATTTGGCTTATAGAATTTTTTCTACAACTTGAAATAATCTTGTAACACTTTCTTCTCTTTTTACTTAAACTAAATTTAATTTCATACTCCTGTATATACATATTCTTATCTACTTACATATTTTGATAACTTATCCTCACTATCACATTTTACTAAGATTGTTGTACACTATTATTATTATTATTATTAGATTAATTGTTAATCTGGCTTTTTCTAACTTTTGAGGGCTTGGCTTTGCAACCCAAATAACATTCTGTTAACATTGTTTTGGTTTGGTTTTTTTGTACATAACAATTATTTTGTATTGCAGTAGTGCCTAGGGGCCCTGTCACAGATAAGGTTCCTGTTGTGCTAAGCAGTATAAAAACACAACTAAATGTGTTCCCTGCTTAGAAGAGCCAACAATCTAATATGAGAGACCGCAGGATATATATTCTCTTTGTCCTTGCTTACATGCAATAATGTATATAGGGATGAAGCAGCGACTTCAAAGCTAACTTTGATCATGTGCATAATTGATTCTTACGTGTAGGAAAGTATGTGTCAGTTCCCTATGAAACAACTGTGTGCTTTTTATATACATGATTTTATAGGATTATGGCATATACATAGTACTACAGTATGCAGCACATAAAGTTATCAACAAATGTATTGTAGCTTTTAACAAAACTTAATATTCTGTAGCACTCAGAAGGGGACAGTCCAAGTTTGAGGGCATCTGAAATATTTTATTTGGCACATTCTGTTTTTGATTACTTAATCATGCTTGTTTAACATTGTACAAATATAATCTTTCTATAGATTTTCTTTACTTATAGTAAAAAGGTAGGAGCTTCCCTGTTTAGGCTTTGGAAATTCTGTTAGCTTCTACAAATTTGAAGTGTGTTTAAATTCCACAATCTGGAACTATTTATACATCACTAGAATGCCTTCTCCCACACATGCTTAGATGGTGTATAGGAAGAAAGACCTTCCTTGGGCATGATCAAAGTGGGGCTCCCTGCTGTGCATCTTAAAATGTTTTCAGAAGCTTTCCTCAGTCCCTATGTACCTTCTGTCCTGAGCAACTTTATAAAGCTTTCACTACTTAGCTAAGCTAGTCTTGCACATAGCCTCAGTGAATCATTCCATAGTTACACATTTTACAAACTAAGTGAAAAAATTCCATTGTGAATAGTTGGTAAATAATTTTTCAAAAGCGAATAAGATGGTGAACTCAAATTTCCTCTGGAACAATGAAATATACTGCTTTTCAGTAAGCATTCTTCCCAGACAAAATTGTATCTTTCAAGCCTCAGCCATTTTGATTGTCTGTTTAAAAAAAAAAAAGTTGGAAGAAAATTTGTAAAATGGTAATATCTTTGATTTCCACTATGTTCACATTCAAAAGTGGCTTAATCTTTTTTTTCTTCATACTTTCAAAGATGGCAGAGGTTAGTCATAGAAGATTTCAGCCTGAAATCTTACAGGAAGTTATCGGTAACTGGAATAGGTTAAAACAAAGAGGAGTCCTTGTGGCACCTTACAGACTAACACATTTATTTGGGCCTAAGCTTTCGTTGGATATAACCCACTTCATCAGGTGCATGGAGTGGAAAATACAGTAGGCAGGTATAAATATACAGCACATGAAAAGATGGGAGTTGCCTTAAGTGGGGGGGGGGGTCAGTGCTAATGAGTCCAATTCAATCAAAGGGGATGTGGTCCATTCCCAGCAGGTGACAAGAAGGGGTGAATATCAACAGAGGGAAAATTATTTTTTGTAGTGACCCAGACACTCCCAGTCTTTATTCAGGCCTAATTTGATTGTGTCAAGTTTGCAAATCAAGAACTTGCAGAACTGGAATTTAAGTCTGTTTTTGAAGTTTTTTTGTTGAAGAATGGCGACTTTTAAGTCTGTTATTGAGTGTCCAGGGAGATTGAAGTGCTCACCTACTCGTTTTTGAATGTTACAATTCTTGATGTCCAATTTGTGTCCATTTATTCTTTTGCGTAGAGACTGTCTGGTTTGGCCAATGTACATGTACAATGACAGTCTATAATTTTACCTCTATTGATATTCACCCCTTCTTATCAACTGTTGGGAATGGGCCACATCCACCCTAATTGAATTGGCTTTGTTAGCACTGTCCCCCTACTTGGCAAGGCAACTCCCATCTTTTCACGTGGGTTATATCCCACGAAAGCTTATGCCCAAATAAATTTGTTAGTCTCTAAGGTGCCACAAGGACTCCTCGTTGTTTTTACTGATGCAAAATGGGTTAGAATGGATACTTCATACAACTTTAACTGTAGTGGGACCAACACTTCTAGCTGGAATAGTGGCAAACTTTTCAAATTAAAATAGTCTGTGTGATATGTCTGAAACCTGTCAAATTAAAATGTAAGCAAACAAAAATTCAAGGAACTCATCACAAAATGTACTTGCTGCTTTTATTTGGACCAGATTACAGTAACTTGTCATGTCCTAAGCATACTAGTGAATGCATTACAGCATAGTCTAGTGAAGTCTTTATCATTAGACATCATTACAGCAAGTTGCTCCTAAATTTTTGAGAAGGGAGAGCATGTTACTGGTTTTTGTGAAGGAATTACCAAGTTTAAGAATTAGTGAGGGTCTGCTTCATGACTTGCTGTTGGTTTTGTATGGCCATATCTCTGTACATTTCCGTGGCAAGTTCAGAAACATGTTTTGGATTACAATTCATCAATAATTATTGGTATGTAGAAAACTTAAATATTTTTTTAACAATTTGCTACATAATATATTATGTTTGTAGCCTACTCCAGTGGGCTCAATTCATTCAGACCCCGCACTGTCATCAAACAGAGAAGCGCATCAGCACAGAGATAAGATGCAACAATCCAAAAATCAGGTATGCTGCTCACCTAAGATTTTATCAGCATTATTTTATGTCATCATTTTTATAAAGTTTGTTCTTTCTGCCAAAACAGCTTTGCTATTGCTTCTGTTACACAATTTCAAATTGACACCAGTTTCTGCTGTCCATTTTTCTGTTTGCTGAAGGTAGCTTTTATTAATGCATGAATGTTTTTGGTTTGTAAGTCTTAAATAAGGTCATAAAGGGCTATCGTGTATTTAAGTTGTAATTATAAATAAATGGGAGCCTTTTGTCTTTTTTGATCAACTGCATCCTAAGGAGCATTGCTGTATTTTCTTCCTTAGTTTTTCTGTTTAATCTTACAGTCTCTTACTTTGCACTATGTACAGTGACTCACCCACTAGTGTTAGAGGGTACATTTTCCTAAGATTGCATTTTTTGCCACCTTAGTACATTCAAAAGGCAGTAAAATTTGTGAGAATTCTAGATTTTCTGTTTAAAGTATTGTTAGGTTTTTCTTAGAGAAAATATTTAATGCACAATCATAGGCTATAAGAACAGATGGACTGCTTAAGATTTGAATTCACTTGTTACCTGTGGTCATAGCGTGTACAATTCTGAGGTGATATTACCAGAGTACTTTCTTACAGATCAATAACGGTTTTATGTAAAGGTTGAAATAGTATCTATATAAAATATATAAACCATATTTTACTTTGATATACTTCACCCACTATATATATATATATATATACATACACACACACACACTCCCCTCTACCCCGATATAACATGAATTCGGATATAACACGGTAAAGCAGTGCAGTGGGGCTGTGCACTCTGGCGGATCAAAGCAAGTTCAATATAACATGGTTTCACCTATAACGTGGTAAGATTTTTTGGCCCCGAGGGACAGCATTATATCAGGGTAGAGGTATGTGTGTATGTATGTATGCATGCATATATATATGCACATGTGGTTTATTCTAGTTTAAAAAAAAAAAGATGTATATGCATGTAGTTACCCACTTTATACATACAAATGAGATTTGCATACATAATTTAGGTGGCTAGTTTCAAAAGCTTTGCCCTAAAAGGTTTATTAGGGTTACCATATCTAACAAATCAAAAAAGAGGACACTCCACGGGCCCTGGCCCCGCCCATTCCCCCACCCCCAGCTCCGCCCCAACTCCGCCCCTTCCCCGCCCTAACTCCGCCCCCTCCTCCCAGCCACGTGAAAGGGCTGCCCGAGCGCTACCGGCTTCACGGTTTGCCGGGCAGCCCCCAGACCCTGCGCCCCCAGCCGGCGCTTCCCCAGCGCAGCTGGAGCCCGGGAGGGGAAGTGCCCAGCCGGGGGCGCAGGGTCTGGAGGCTGCCCGGCAAACCGTGAAGCCGGTAGCGCTTGGGCTTCGGGCAGCCCCCTTGCCTCCAAACCCTGCGCCCCCAGCCGGGCACTTCCCCTCCCGGGCTCCGGCGGCGCAGGGTCCGGAGGCATGGGGGCTGCCCGAAGCCGGTAGCGCTCGGCACTTAAACAGAGCCGAAGAGTCAGGGAGGAGCAGAGCCGCCGCGGCCGGAGGATCTGCTCCTCCCCTGACTCTTCGGCTCTGTTTAAGAGCCGAGCTGCCCCAGCGCTATCGGCTTCGGGCAGCCCCCATGCCTCCAGACCCTGCGCCGCCGGAGCCCGGGAGGGGAAGTGCCCGGCCGGTGGCTGGGGTCCGGAGGCAAGGGGGCTGCCTGAAACCCATAGCACTCGGGCAGCTCGGCTCTTAAACAGAGCCGAAGAGTCAGGGGAGGAGCAGAGCCGCCGCGGGAGGGGAAGTGCCTGGCCGGCATTTTCCCGGACATGTTCGGCTTTTTGGCAATTCCCCCGGACGGGGGTTTGAGTGCCGAAAAGCCAGACATGTCCAGGAAAAAGAGGACATATGGTAACCCTAGGTTTATGGTTTCTGGACAAAAATCAGTTACTTTAAAGGATATACTCTGAAGGAGCTTGTTGCTAAACTAGTGAGAATTACAATATGCTGATAACTTTGATCAGTATTATGATTTTATCCTTTAGTTGTTTCTCAGAAAATTTCAGGCCTTGGTTGATGCAAGGGTAGGAATATACAATATAGTAATTGTGCACTGTATTTTGTGTTGCATTTGTTGAATGTATATTTTCAGTTAATATAACATGCATGATGTGCAATTGCAGCAGATTGTATTTTAAGCATATGTAATCATGAGTTCTTGTTTTCTTCTGGAGTGTCCATGGTATTTTTAATTATATTGCTGTGTTCGAGAGAAGTTTTGCATACCCCACGTGACTTTATAACAATTTTGAAATTACTTAAAATAATAAAAACAGGTTTTTTTTCATTTTTTTATTATTATTATTATTTTTGTTTATTGTTTTGCTTTCTGCTATTTCCAGATTCTTAATCTGTCTGGTAGTTCATGTTTGAGTGTATACATTTTTGTTCATTTTTAGCCACTCTACAACTTTTAGCTATAGTAAATAGCAAAGTTTAAACATGTATCTGTCTACATTCATGTGCATATGTACATAGCTGGTAACATTCTGTTTGTGTGTTGTATTCCTGTGGGATTTTTATTTCACATTGTAATACAAGCATGAGATGTTTAATATGTTTTGGGTTTTTTTCCTCCTCTTCCTTGCATGCTTAATGCATTATGTAATTGACAGTCGGCAGACCACAGGGCAGCTTGGGACTCCCAGCAGGCCAATCCCCATCACTTGAGAGCTCACCTTGCAGCTGACAGACATGGTGGCTCGGTACAGGTATTTTCTGCTTCTTTGCATGACTGATTATTTCCACATTCTGCAACCTATTCCTCTGTAACTCCTGGCATGATTCTTGTTTTCAGCTGAAAAGTTTGCTTCATAGTTATGTCCATAATTACATTCCCTTGTTCCTTTTGTTCTACAACTGCCAAATTGGAAAAGAAAAGTGCAGAAAGTTTGACTTTTTGTATGTTGAATTTCTACAAATGCCTGTTGTAGTTTAGCAGTATAGCTTTCTAAAATTTATATCAACTAAACCAGCTAATGTTAAGACTTTAGTTCACTTTAATTTTATATATAGTTTAAATAGATTTTAACTACTCAAGTTTATTTAATATTAGCCAATTTTGAGAACTTGGCACAGTGCAGCACTTTACACATTTTAACCAGGGTAAAAAATGAGAAACTAATGAATATTAATAATATTTAGTTAAGTACTTGATTTCAGCTAAATATCTGTTTTAAAGAGAGTCAGTTTCTACACGTAAGTATAACAGCAGCTTTAGATATTATACTTGTCCCTACTAAAGAAATGTATTTTCTCCCCTCCTCATAGAGGCCAATGCAAAAAAGGGAAAACTGGTTATCTGACCAGAAACGGTGAATTTACATATACGCAGCACTGTGAAATTCACAAAGTAGAAAACTAAAAATAGGGATTTTTTTTTCTGATCATTTTTCACTGTCTTAGATTTTGCTTTTAAGAATAGTAGTTTAAAATATTCAGACAGTAATGGGATTTATAGCATGCATCCCTTTAAGATGTTAGAGGAATGTAGTTATACATAGTGACTAAAGAGTCTCCAGAAAACTAATTTTATTGCACTTCCACTTGCAAGTGAAAAACATAATAATAATTTATATTTAACAGAAGTGGGTTATCACATCAAAGCTTGAACAAAGCGGTGTACTCAGGAATTTTTGAATTCACTAATTTGTTTGCTCAATTGTGGGCAGCAGTAACAGCTATATGTTTCTTTGCCAGCCACCAAAATGCTCAAATGAGGTATGATTCCCAGTCTAGTCCATTTCTCATTTATAAATAGTAGCTTGAGGGGATTAATTTACTAAGGTTGGCCAATTTAGAGTTTCTGTCTAAGTCGAATGCTGACTCATTCTCTCATGTTAATTCCCCACACGGACCCTGTTATAGTCCAAACTTTTTCTTCCTGAATGCTTAATTTCCTTTATCAGATGTTTGTAACTTTCAACCAGGTTTTGCTTTCCTTGTGTATGTGATGTATGTGGTTGCAGTAATTCTTGGGAAATTTAGGGCACAAGAATCAAGAAGATACTTGTCACATCAGATGGCTTGAAAGCTGCCCCGTTTATGTGCATACACTCTATTCTTAGTACTGTATATACTCGTTCATAAGCCGAATATTTTTAGTAAAAAAGGGAAGCACCAGCGAAGGGGGTCGGCTTATGAACGGGTATAGAGAGGGAGAGGTGGGACACAGCCCCTCCCCCCAGCAGAGGGAGCAAGGAGAGGCAGCAGAGCCAGAAGGGAAGAGGCGGGGCCAGAGTCTCTCCGCTTCTGGCCACGCTGCTCTCCCCCCAGCCTCCGAAGCAGCTGCAGCTCTGGGGCTGGCAGGCTGCAGCCGTGCCGCTCGGTCCAGCCCCCAGAGCAGGCTGTGGCCGCGCCGCCCATCCCGCTGGAGCACGCTGTGGCCGTGCCGCCCGATCTGGAACATGCAGCGGCTGCGCCACCCAATTTGGCCCGCTGGTAAGCTGCGGCCGCGCTGCACTGCCCAGCCTGCCGGAGCAGCTACAGCCAGGTCAGACATCCTCCCCTGGCCCTCCCCAGATAAAGTGAGAAGGGATGGGATGGGAAGAGTGTGGGGGTCCCAGGCTAGGGGTGGGGGTCACGTGGGGGGTTGTCACAGGGATTATTCCCCTGACCCTCAGCTTCTCATACCCCCCCCCCCCCCCCCCCCCAAATTTCCCCAGCAGTTGCTGTCCCGGTCCATCAGGGTAAGCAGCTGGCATGCCAGGACACTTTGTTTACTTAGGTTTACTGCTGTGCCTGCGGACGCTAGAGGTAAACAAACCATCTCGGCCCACCAGCAGCTTATCCTGATGGCCCGGGAGCCAAAGTTTGCTGACCCCTGATTATAGGGTCGGCTTATGAATGGTTTATAAAAAATTTCCATTTTTACTTATCCATCTTGGGAGGGTCGGCTTATAAACGAACCAGCTTATGATCAAGTATATACGGTAATTCTTTGTCATGTCAATCAAAATCGTAATAATTTAGCATTATAACAACAAGTTGTATGGAACATGTTTATATTTTCCTTTTATTCAATACACTTTTTGAGCCTGAGAGCTCCATCTATTTTTTATATTTTAGATTTTTCTAAAATATCTTGTTTTTTTCTCCTCCAAGGCAAGGAGCAGGGATAAAATTGCATACTTCACCCTGTTAATTCTCTACAATAAGTTTTTTGCACCTTTTAAAAAATCTGAGTCTTGAATTATATTGCAAAATTCTAAACTGATGCTTGAAAAGCTTTTGTTTGTGTAGAATAAAGTTAATTGAATAAAATAAAGTGAATATTGCAACTCATCAAAGATTTAGTTGCACTAAACCTTTTTATAAAAATAATTTTTTTTTTTGTTAAACTACATAGCTTCCTGGTAACAAGCAGTTTGAATGTCAGACCAATGTTCTGATCACAGCAACTCTTTCATATAAATAAAATAAATTTAAAAAGGGAAGTAGTTGATTTGTCTCCTTGAACCATATTAGAATGTGAAATTAGCATTGGATTTGAGATTAAACTGGATAAAATTATGAGATTTCTTAAGTACCTTCTGGCTACATTAAGAAATATTTCTATCTATGGTTAACATATCAGTGGAACACTTCAAATAGTTTATGAACATAAAAACAGCCATACTGGGTCAGACCAAAGGTCCATCTAGCCCAGTATCCTGTCTTCCGACAGTGGCCAATGCCAGGTGCCCCAGAGGGAATGAATAGAACAGGCAATCAGTGATCCACCCCCTGTTGCCCATTCCAGCTTCTGGCAAACAGAGGCTAGAGACACCATCTCTGCCCATCCTAGCTAATAGCCATTACGGACCTAACTTCCATGAATTCATCTAATTCTGGCACATTCAGTTTGTTTAGTTTATGGTGCATTCAGTACTTCATTCAAAATAATTACTTCAACAATCCCAGCATTTACTGAGAAGAATTTCAATATTTTGCTTTTTCTAACCCAAAAACATCACCCACCACCAGAGCAGTTTTTAATTGATCTTAACATTTTGGTCCATTTAAAGGTACAGGGCAAATTCCGTATTTACCTTTAAAAGAAAAAAATATTTTTTAGGAAATGGTGACAGTGTGCCCTATAGGTACAGAACAATAGCAAATTTTTATTTAATTCTTTAATAGTGGAAAGCAGAAATTGCGAGAGTACAGACCTTTTAGGTCACCTGGCAGCAAAGTTAAATTCCTACAAAAAGCATAGTTTCACTTTTAAACTAAAGTATTAAATTGTCCCATTGCTTTTAAACTTAGATGTTGCATACGACAGTAGTTCTCAGCCAGAGGCCCGGGGCCCCGTAGGGAGCCTCAAGCAGTTTTCAGCGGCGCCTCCAAGCAGGGCCATCATTAGACTTGCTGGGGCCTAGGGCAGAAAGCCGAAGCCCCACCGCATGGGGCTGAAGCCCAGGTCCCTGAGCCCCGCCACCCGGAGCTGGAGGCGAAGCCTGAACAATGTAGTTACATGGGGGCCCTGTGGCATGGGGCCTCAGGCAATTTCCCTATTAGTTACCCCCTAACGCTGGCCCTGGCTTTTATATGCAGAAAACCAGTTATTGCGGCACAGCTGGGCTGTGGAGTTTTTATCACACATTGTGGCGGGCCTCAAAAAGAAAAAGGTTGAGAACCTCTGGTATAAGAGATTTCCGCACATCTATAGAATTAAGATTGTTTTTGTAACATAGTGGGAAAGGATTAGTAATGTTTGTTAGTAGCAGATACTGTGAAATAATGTAAGATGCTAATTATTTTTCTTACGGTAGAGTTTGATATTGTGAATAAGTGTTGTCATGTATATCTTTCAGTTATAACTGAATTTTTTTAATCAAAATTTGCCAATAAATCAGGGCATTGGCTAGTCTAGTACCGCAGCCTAGATTCCTTTGAACTATTAGCTATAGTATTTTTAAAGCCTGTCTACAGTGAAAAAAAATTGAGGAGTGAACCAAAGGTTTGGAGTTAAAATGCATTAAACCCTTGTATGGATGCTCTCATTCAGAAGAGAATCGGCTATGCTTTGCTTCAATTTAATTCCCCGCAGGAATAAGAGTATCCATGTAGTTGTTTAATGCATTTTAACTTCAAATCTTTAGTTGACTTGTCCTAACTTTCCTGAGTGTCTTGTGTGACAAAGCCATCAGGTTGTATATGGTACGACAGAAGCTATAAAGGGTTCAATGAAGTTGTACGGTATTTCTTTAAATTGGATTTATTGCTCTGTAAGGTGCTATAGGAGCAGTGGTGGGAAAAGACTTACCTTATATGCACTTTGTACTCTGCCAAATCACCTTGTGCATTCTAGAGGACCACCTCTAAACTAGTTCACTCTTCATGACTCATTTTTATTCTTGGTACCTCTGAGACGGCAAACAAAGGTGCTAATTGTGGTGCTGTATTTTTTGTGTACAAAATATATTTACAGAAGAGTTCTGTAAGAATTAGGACTTAACAAAGTGAATGTTGGATAAACTAATACAAGTCTGTCTGTACATAGCTGTGAATTCAGATATATGCTTTTGACTTCTTTCTTGCTGCTGAAATATATTTGTTTGTTTTAGCCATAGGATTGTTGATATTCAGTGGTCGACTGCTCTTGTTACCACTTTATTGGAGTTTGAATTAAGTTCGTGTTAATCTGATAGACATTTTATTGAAATGGTGGGAAATGCTTTATACCATTATACTGAAATAACTTAGTGTCAAATATGATTTCTGTTTTGCCCTGCAATACTTGATAGTCCAGTATACTATAACTTTGTTACTGTTTCAGCATCTGAAAATTCTAATTTTGCTTTAACGCTCTTTTAAATTTACTACTTCTAAGTCCTCAAAAAAAGAACGATCCAAAGATGTTGAAATTTGAAGGAAGCTCACCTTTATTTTTTAAAACAGTTAAATACTGAAAAAGGTTAGGTGGTTGTTCAAATGCTTGCTCATGTCGATTCCATTCTAGATATGTGTGCACCCATTTGCATAGTTGTCGGAGACTTTTGCTGTGGCGCCCTCTGGAGTGCTGCGCTCATGTTCCTTCTTACCTCCCACAAGTGTTCAGCGGTTTCCTTTCTTCACTTTGTGTATTAGAACTGTAAATAGTTTTGTTTATTGTAGTTAGTTAGTAATTTAGGGTCCTGGCAGGGACTTTGCCCCAGGTAGTGCATGCCCCAGTCTCCGGGTTTTAAGCCCTGCGCTAACTGTAATAGGCCTATGCCTGTTAGTGACCCCCATGGCAGCTGTCTGAAGTGCTAGGGGCAATCTCATGTAAAAGAAAAGCATTGCATCTGTAAGAACTTTCATCCTAGGACACAGAAAGAGCGTGACAACCATTTGAGAGCCCTCCTCTTGGAGGCTGCTCTCCACCCAGCCTTGGAGCCATCTCAGCTGGACGTGACTCCCTGCACTTCGGTCTCAGTGGATACTGCACCCTGGCACCAGGCTCTACTCGGTACTGTTACCCTTCAGCAGTGCCCAAAAAGAATTCGAAGAAGTGGGATGCAGCACCGAGCAAGAAGGACCAAGGGGCATCAGGAAAGGACCCTGTTCAGGTTTCCCACCCACCCCAGAGACAGATGGGGATACATCCCCTAGTGGATCTTCTATCCACCACCAACTCCAGGGAGTAGTAGGGGACCCAAACTTACAGCGGAGTCTGCGTCTTCCCAGTGCTCAGAGAGTAAAAGACTCTCCCAGCGCAGCCAGCACCACATTCTGCGGTGGACCCAGCAAAGGCTCCCTATGAGGGCAAGCCAGTTGTGAAAGCTTCCCAGATGGTGAGTGAATGCCGCCAGTCCCGGGAGCTGAGGCAGAGCTCTTTGTCACCGCACCTGGTCTCTGCGTCAGCTCAGGTCGCTGGCACCGCGCTCCCAGTCTCTGCCGTCTCGTCGAGACTCACCCACAGGGAGGCGCTGGTCACTGTAGGTTGGCACTGGTCTTCCTCCCGCTGATCCTTTCTACAACGTTAATCACCATAACCTACATCCTAGGAACGTTCCCTAACACGGTGCCGTTCCCCCTGCTCCCAGCACCGATCGCCTATTCAAGGCGCTGTTCACCCATGGTGGCGGTTAGCTGCCAGACTCAGGCGTTGATGGTCCCGCCATGGTCACAGGAGGCAGGATTCTTCCAGCATGGAGGGGGAGTTCAGCTCCTTGCCAAAACAACAGCATGGTGACTGGGCTCCTGAGGCTGCATCCATCTCTGTGATGCCATCCTGGCAGCAGGCCAGTGCCCAGCGGTTATGCCGATGCCTCCTTCACACCAATTTCAGTTGCCGCTTCAGACAATCATCAGACAGCTCCGTCTGGGTGCGCAAAGTGTAAACGGACACCGTGGTGAGTGGAAGGGCAGATGCCCACCCCGAGACCCTCTCCCTCCCCCCCCCGGGGGGATGATGCCCCAGGCCCTCTCCTGATCCAGATGAGGCTGTGGCGGGGCCCTCTCGCACTAGCTCACCGGACGATTTTAAGGAGCACCAAGCCCTGCTCCAAAGGATGGCCATAACTTAAGCCTAGAGGTGGAAGAGATGGTGGAACAATCAGACACTTCGTTTAATGTGCTTATGATGGGTTGGGCCCCCCCCATCCAGTGTGCCACCTGTGGTGCTGGGGTCCCACTGAGCCTGCCCATTCCACCAGTCTGGGTTCCCTCATCCTGTTCTGCTGCACGTACACGTACAGGTAGGGACGCACCCAGCTGTAGAATCACACAGTTTGCAATCGTAACTGTTGTTCTTCGAGATGTGTTGCTCATGTCCTTTCCATTACCCGCCCTCCTACCCCTCTGTTGGAGTTGCTGGCAAGAAGGAACTGAGAGGGCATAGCGCCGGTGGCGCCTGATATACGAACGCATGAGCTCAGCATCCAGAGGGCGTCACAACCAACCCTACGGATACTGTTAAGGCAAAAGTCTCTGACAACTGTGCATGTGGCCATGCACATACCTAGAATGGAATGGACATGAGCAACACATCTCGAAGCACAACAGTTACGAAAGGTAGGTAATCGTTTTTATATTGCAAGAAATTTTTCTCCTCCAGAATATCTAATGATAGAGAATTTTTAATTGTTATTTCAATTTTTTTAAACAGGAGCATGCAGCCAGCAAGAATTCTATAAACTACAGCTTTTTTGCTGCATCCCTAACATAATCTGAAATAGAAATTTTCTGCAGAGTGAATGGTGACAGCTAAATTTTAGCAGGAAAGTAAATTGAGTCAGCATTGATACTTGAAATCAGCTATGTGTTGAATCATCAGTTTAAATGTAGGTTACTATATTTTGTCTGCAGAAAATCTTCATTTTAGTTCACATAAGAGTGCCAAGCGCAGTAAGAAACTTCTCTGTTCCTTTGAGATTCCTGATTGATTACTGTGTGTCACGTCCCTCTGCTATCACATTAATGTTAAGTAACACCGAACATTCATTGATCCTAAGCGGTGTGCTTCAATAAAGTTTTTATATAGGTGTATATATAACATGAGTGCATATGTGTACACTCCAAATACTATTGTAAAGTCATCTTTTTATATGTAATTTCCATGTAGGAAACAGGGAGTTTGAAAACAAAAATGTTAGATGTTACTAAAGGGTTTGGGCAAGTCGACCCATTAATTATGAGTATGGTTTTATATTTTTTATAGAACTCAAAAACCTTTTGGACATGTCAGCTAGGGAAATTAATATATTTTTGTTGTTTAGTCTTACTTTATAGCTTCACTTCACATTAAAGGCAGCTAGTAATTTGATCTATGAAGGAAAAATCCTTCGCTTCTCTGAAATAATCCAGTCATTCCTCCACTAGTATATGTGAAAAAGGCCGAATCCGTGACAATCTGTTTTCTTAGTTTTTATAACTTCATTACTGGAATGCAACCTACTGTACACTGTTTCAGTTCATTAGTTAACCTCCTGCGTCCTTGCTTCATAAAAGTTTGTGTCAGTTCCCGAAAATGTCAGCTGAATAGCTGATTGATTGTTTCCTTCTCTTTGTACGTATAGCTGGGATTATGTTTTCCAATGTGCATTACTTTGCATTTATCAACATTGAATTTCATCTGCCATTTTGTTGTCTAATACAGTACTCTGTAACTCTTCACAGTCTGCTTTGGACTTAACTATCTTGAGTAATTTTTATCATCTGCAAACTTTGCCACTTCACTGTTTACCCCTTTTTCCACATCATTTGTGACCATGTTGAACAGCACTGGGCCCAATACAGATATATTTATCTCTCCATTCTGAAAACTGACCATTTATTCCTACCCTTTGTTTCCTGTCTTTTAACCAGTTCTCAATCCATGAAAGGATCTTCCCTCTTATCCCATGAGAACTTAATTTACGTAAGAGCCTTTGGTGAGGGACCTTGTCAAAGGCTTTCTGGAAATCTAAGTACACTATGTCCACTGGACCCCCTTGTCCACATGTTTGTTGACTCCTTCAAAGAACTCTAAAAGATTAGTAAGACATGATTTCCCTTTGCAGAAACCATGTTGACTTTTGCCCAACAATTTATGTTCTTCTATGTGTCTGACAATTTTATTCTTTATTATTGTTTTAACAGATTTGCCCGGTACTGATGTTAGACCAGTGGTTCTCAAACTTTTGTGCTGGTGACCCCTTTCACATAGCAAACCTCTGAGTCCGACCCCCCCCAATAAATTAAAAACACTTTTTAATATATTTAATACCATGATAATATAGTAGGCAAAGCGAGGTTTGGGGTGGAAGCTGACAGCTTGCGACCCCCCCATGTAATAATCTCGTGACCCCCTAAGGGGTCCTGACCCCCAGTTTGAGAACCCCTGCGTTAGACTTACCAGTCTGGAATTGCCGGGATTACCTCTAAAGCCCTTTTTAAGTATTGGCGTTATATTAGCTATCTTCCAATCATTGGGTACAGAAGCTGATTTAAAGGACAGGTTACAAACTATAGTTAATAGTGCCGCAATTTCACATTTGAGTTCTTTCAGAACTCTTGGGTGAATGCCATCTGGTCCCGGTGACTCGTTACTGTTAAGTTTATGAATTAATTCCAAAACCTCCTCTAATGACACTTCAATCTGTGACAATTCCTCAGATTTGTCACCTACAAAGGACGGCTCAGGTTTGGGAATCTCCCTAACATCCTCAGCCGTGAAGACTGAAGCAAAGAATTCATGTAGTTTCTCCGCAATGACTTTATCGTCTTTAAGTGCTCCTTTTGTATCTCGATCGTCCAGGGGCCCCACTGGTTGTTTAGCAGGCTTCCTGCTTCTGATGTACTTTACAAAAAAATTATTACCTTTTTGAGTTTTTGGCTAGCTGTTCTTAAAACTCCTTTTTGACTTTTCCTAGTACATTTTTACACTTAATTTGGCAGTGTTTATGCTCCTTTCTATTTACCTCACTATGATTTGACTTCCACTTTTTAAAAGATGCCTTTTTATCTCTCACTGCTTCTTTTACGTGGTTGTTAAGCCACGGTGGCTCTTTTTTAGTTCTTTTACTGTGTTTTTTTAATTTGTGGTATACATTTAAGTTGGGCCTCTATTGTGGTGTCTTTGAAAAGTGTCCATGCAGCTTGCAGGGATTTCACTCTAGTCACTGTACCTTTTAATTTCTGTTTAACTAACCTCCTCATTTTCGCATATTGAAATTATGAAATATGAAATTAAATGCCATAGTGTTGGGCTGCTGAGGTGTTTTTCCCACCACAGGAATGTTAAATGTTATTATATTATGGTCACTATTTCCAAGGGGTCCTGTTATAGTTACCTCTTGGACCAGATCCTGAACTTCACTCAGGACTAAATCGAGAATTGCCTCTCCCCTTGTGGGTTTCTGTACCAGCTGCTCCAAGAAGCAGTCATTTAAAGTATCGAGAAATTTTGTCTCTGCATTTTGTCCTGAGGTGACGTTTACCCAGTTAATATGGGGATAATAGAAATCCCCACTATTATTGAGTTCTTTATTTCGATAGCCTCTCTAATCTCCCTTAGCATTTCACCTGTCCTGGTCAGGTGGTCGATAATAGATCCCTACTGTTATATTCTTATTAGAGCATGGAATTACTACCCATAGCGATTCTATGGAACATGTGGATTCATTTAAGATTTGTACTTCATTTGATTCTACATTATCTTTCACAAATAGTGCCATTGCTTCCCCCCACCCCACACACACACAACCTGTTGTGTCCTTCCGCTATATTTTGTACCCCAGAATTATTGTGTCCCATTGATTGTCCTCACTCCACCAGGTTTCTGTGATGCCAATTATATCAATATCCTCCTTTAGCACAAGGCACTCTAGTTCACCCATCTTATTATTTAGACTTCTAGCATTTGTGTACAAGTACTTTAAAAACTTGTCACTGTTTATTTGTCAGCCCTTTTCTGATGTCAGATTCTTTTTTATGTGAATGTTTCTTGTCTGATCTGGCCCATACTTTATCCTCTTCCATTCTCTCCTCCTGACTAAAACCTAGAGAATCTCTATCAATAGTCTCTCTTCTAAGAGAAGTCTCTGTCTGATCCACGTGCTCCTCTGCAGCAATCGGCTTTCCCCCATCTCTTAGTTTAAAAACTGCTCTGCAGCCTTTTTAATGTTAAGTGCCAGCAGTCTGGATCCACTTTGGTTTAGGTGGAACCCATCCTTCCTGTATAGGCTCCCCCATTCCAAAAGTTTCACCAGTTCCTAATAAATCTAAACCCCTTCTCCCTACACTATCGTCTCATCCATGCATTGAAACTCTGAAGCTCTGCCTGCCTACCTGGCCCTGCGTGTGGAACTGGAAGCATTTCTGAGAATGCCACCATAAAGGTCCTGGATTTCAGTCTCTTTCCTAGCAGCCTAAATTTGGCCTCCAGGACGTCTCTTCTACCCTTCCCTATGTCATTGGTATATGTCACCTACATATACCACGACCACCAGCTCCTCCCCAGCACTACACATAAGTCTATCTAGATGCCTCGAGAGATCCGCAACCTTTGCACCAGGCAGGCAGGTTGGTCACCATACGGTTCTCCCGGTCATCACGAACCCAGCTATCTATGTTTCTAATGATCGAATCTCCCATTACTAACACCTGCCTTTTCCTAATGACTGGAGTTCCCCCCCCCCCCCCCCGGAGAGGTAACCGCAGAGTGAGAGGATACCCCAACATCATCTGGAAGGAGAGTCCCAACTATGGGAAGGTTTCCCTCTGCTCCACATAGCAGATGAAATCTTAGGAGAAATTTTCTGCCAAACTCTAACAGTCCTGTACTGAGTCTGTGCAAACTTTAGTTTTCAGAGGCTTATTAAACCGAATGTGGGTGGATTTTCACCAAGATAACAAGTGGCTCCCTTGCCAAATTTCAAATTCCTGCTACTAAATATGGAGGTGCTAGAGTGTCTCAATTATATGGTTGTAAGTTTTTTGTTTTTTGTTTTTTACATTGGCAAAACATAGGGAAAATAACTTCATTCTTGTAAATGGCTGAACCGTTTTTGCTGAAACTTTAAATAAATAAATAAATAAAATAAATAAATAAATAAAGCCTTATATTGCCAAGCATGGGAATTTTTGTCCCAAATGGTTAAAAATTTGACAAAGTTGTAAGCAACTAGTTATAATGAAAAATGTTAGACAACTTCAAGCATTACTACTATCTCTTCCTATTATATACCTGAAGTTTTATACAGTGGCTAATTTCAGAGTTCTTAGGTTTTTGAGTTAGTGTTCCAAGCTCAAGAAGCGTTGACTAAGGCTCGGAGGCTGCTTGTAGGAGAGTGGTCTGTTAGGCAACTAAGTAGGAGTGGAGCAAACCATAACAAGGTGATGAGGAACAGTAGCCCAGATTCTAGACTGATAGCTTTCTTTGGAGAAAGTCATTTGACTAAGTGAGACCAAAATCTCCCTTTTTCAAAATTTAGGGTTACCATTCGTCCGGATTCCCCCAGACATGTCCGGCTTTTTGAGCTAAAAATAGCATCCGGGGGGAATTTGTAAATGTCCGGACTTCCCCCTCCCATGCAGACTGCGCGCGGCTAACAGGGCAGCCGGCCAGATGGTGCCACTTACATGGGGCTCCGACAGCCAGAGAGAGCCCCTCCTCCGCTTTCCCTGCAACAGAGATCACTCCCTCTCTCCCTGCATTTGCAGATCGCCCCCGGCAGTCTGGAGCTCCTGCCCCGCTCCTCCTCCCCGGCATGCTGTTCTGAGCGGCAGGGTAAGGGGGCCAGGGGGTCGGAGAAGGGGCAGGGAGGTTCTGGAGGGGGCAGTCAAGAGACGGGGGGGTCGGGAGTTTGGGGGGGGCTTTTTGAGGGGGGTGTGGATAAGGTTTTGGGCAGTCAGGGTACAGGTAGGGGGTAGGGTCCTGGGGGGCTGTTAAGGTGGGGGAGGTATCAGGAGGGGGCAGTTAGGGGACAAGGAACAGTGAGACTTAGGTGGGGGTAGGGTTCTGGAGGGCAGTTAGGAGCAGGGGTCCCAGAAGGGGGCAGTCAGGGGACAAGGAGCGGGGTGTGTGTGTTTGGGAGTTCTGGGGGGGGGGGGCTGTCAGGAGGCAGGGGTGGGGAGAGGGATCGGAGCAGTCAGGGGACAGGGAACAGAGGGATTTAGATGGGTCGGGAGTTCGGGGGGGGGGGCTGTCAGGGGGTGGGGAGTGGTTGGATGGGGTGTGGGAGTCCCAAGGGTCTGTCTGGGGTGGGGATGTGGATAAGGGTTGGGGCAGTCTGGGTACAGGTAGGAGGTAGGGTCCTAGGGGGCCAGTTAGGATGGGGGGAGGGTCTCAGGAGGGGGCAGTTAGGGGACAAGGAACAGGGAGGCTTAGGTAGGGGGTGGAGTCCTGGGGGGCAGTCAGGGGCAAGGGTCCCAGGAGGGGGCAGTCAGGGGACAAGGAGTGGGGGGAGGGTTGGAGGTTCTGAGGGGGGTGGGAAGTGGGAGGGGCGGGGCTAGGACAGGACAGGGGCGGGGCTCCTCCCGTCCTCTTTTTTGCTTGCTGAAATATGGTAACCCTACAAAATTGTACCCCACTTCTGAGACAGCTGCGCATTCTTGGCCAACGCAGTATACAGTTAAAGCTAACAAATTACAACATTTCTGTATAAGATATTGATGAGTGAATGAGGAAAAACTGAATGAAAAAGTACAGGAATGCCCTACTGAGGAAAAGTCGTAATAGTCTCCTTCACCCTCTAGTCATCTACATGGGATGTTTGTTGTCAGGCGCCCATATGCCATGGCAATAGGTACTGTGGAAATAGTACTCCGGGGAGATTCTGCACTACTGCGTGTGTGCATAATTAATGAGTCACGCATATTTTTAATGTTTTGCACCGAAAAAAGCTGCCAAATTGTTGCTGCAATTCCACCTTTTGCCCACCAGAGAGTGCTGTCCCGATAGAATACAGCAGCAGCTCCCAACCATCTAGGGAAAAGAAAGAGCCTGCCTTCTTCGCAGCGCCTGTCAGGACAGCTCAGGAGACAGGCTATGGGGAGACAGACAGTGTGTGGTGCTTGGGGCGTGGTGTCAGACAGAGGCTCATAAGGGCTAATGGAGGAGGACAGACTGGGGCAGGGGCTGAATGGGAGTGGAGTCACAGGGCCCGGGGGTGCGGGGGCGGAGGCTACATGGTGATGGGGGGAGGAGGTGCAGAGCTACATAGGGACAGAGGGTGGCTGAGGGGGGCACAGAGACACATGGAGAGGAATTACAGGGAAACATCGGGACGGGGTGGATGAGTGGTGCCACAGACACATGGGGACAGGGGGAAGGGTTATAGGGACAGGGGAGTGGCTGGGTGGGGACACAGAGACACGGGATGGCAGAGGGGGTCACATAGGGACTTCAAGTACACAGAGTCACATAGGGACGGAGGAAGGGGTGCAGGGCCACATGGGGACGGGGGCAGATGTGCCTGACTGAATGGGAGAGGCTAGGGGTCAGCTAGGGTCTTCATGGGGGAAGCTCCCTAATAATTCCTCCCCGCCCCCCCAAAAAACCCGTTCCATACTTTTCCCACCCATAGCCAACAACCCTCCAAATTCACACCCAGGCTCCTTCCCAGCAATTTACTTCCCTCTCCATCAGCTTCTCCATTACCCCTGAATCCCCCCAACCCTTTGCACTGCTTCTGAGGGATGCGGGAAATATAGTTCTGTATTGTAGCTTAAATGAACTGTTACTCAGAGTTCTGTATTAATATGTCTAGTAAGGAATCTATTTGTCAAAAAACATTTCCTGAATCTTTTTTGTTGTCTGTATAGTTACAGACATACTTGCTGACAGGTATTTTGACATAAATGACCAAAAATAATTAAAACTGTTGTGATTATATTGTGTTACTTTGACAAATAAAATATGCATAATTTTGCAACATTTTAAAATATTGTGCGCAGAATTTTAAAATTTTTGTTGCAGAATTTTTTTTTTTTTTTTGGCATAGAATTCCCCCAGGAGTAAAATTGTTAAGTAAGTAATTCTTCAGATTTGTTCATGTTCTTGCTTTGATTGCTGTCTTTCCATATCTGTAGTCTGTAGGGAAAGGTGCAAGAGCTATGTGGGTGCTCATGCAGTAGAGTTCAGACTAAATCTGGCTGGCCTTAGGAACATTTGGTAAAATTCTTACATTGCATTGTTATCTTATCCAACAAGTCTACATCAGTTTCTGAAATCACATAATTTCCCCAAAGTTGGTTGATGACATGCAAGCCATATGTGTTTCTATTACATGTTGTCAAAGAGTGGCATGAGCTAATCCCCATACATAACCCTATCATCTTCCCCAGGTGATCAAATCACAAGTCAGCTGAATCCCACTCCAGGAAAATACTAGGAAGGAAGGCTAAAGATGTGAGTGCATAGTCTACTGAAGAGTTGGATGTACAACTGGAAACAAACTGAGTACTACTTGCCAGCCACCCAGACAACTGCTTTCAAGTACCTGGCAGTGACAACTGATATGTTGGTTCCAGGGTAGAAGGGATAGATATGTTAGTAGGAGATCCATCAGCATTAAGGGTTCTTCAGAATGAGTTGTCAATCTTGGTTGTCACGCCTACCTTTCGTTCTTTATGGCCATATGGGAAGGAGGTTCTGCAATTCTTTTTTCTTGTAGCATGAAGTCAGAGTGTAGAAAATATCAAAAACCATTGGTCTAGAGGATGACAACTAATCCGTACCGAGTAAAGAGGGAATCTCATGCTCAATGAAGAAAAACAAAACTTTGACACAGGAGTTCTGGGCTCACCTGAATATCCTTTTGCTCTGTTTTTGAGAACCAGAAGGGAAACTAACTTGCCCCATTCCACATATAAATGGCTAATCAATGGGATGCCTGCCAACACACACCCTTCAATGCAGGCCACCTGTTGAGGCCCTTCATTCACTGCAGCCCACTTGCTCATCTAGTAAGCCAAGAGGAAAAGATCTCCTTAGAATAACAATAATTCAGCAATGGAGCAAGCTTAGCGCATGGGCCTGTAGGATTCCCAAGTGATGAGGAACCTTTTGTCCCATGTGGAGCGATGATTCCTAGCTAAATCCTTCCTATTTCTAAAGCTGATAGAGCTACAGAGTTGGGGTTTAAGGTTTTCTGCAAGAGAAAAGGGAAAGGCCACAGAGTGAAAGTTGGAATGTGAGAGTGCCTGCTCACCCATAGCCAGAATGTACTGCCCATTTATGTATTGGAAGAACTGGCCATACATTATTCAGTTCCGCTGATTACCTGAAATGTAGAAATGTGCTGCTACCATATGCCCTTCTTATATTAGTGATGGTTCGCCAGGCTCCTTATCCCCATGTCTCCTTGCCTAGCTAGTACAAGTCCCCCCAGCATTTCATCATCCACTCAGTCTTCCCCTACAAGCTTTCAGTCATCCCACCCTGTTTACCCCCAGCTGGCTCTTAGTCTCCCTAGTAGTGGTCCTCAACCAATTTTAGTCCCCCCATCCCAGCTACTCATTTGATTTGTCTTCCTGTCTCGCAGTCTGTCTACTGGAGGTAATTATATGTGTGAAATGTATTTACCCTCACAACACCCTTGTGAGGTAGGGAAGTATTATTATCTCAATTTTACCCAGTCCCGGTTTCTCTCCCTTCCAGCCAGACTCAGACCCAGCCTATACCCTCCATCTTGCCCCCAGGCTCCTTGTCCCAATCTGTTCCACCCTCTTCCCATATCAGGCTCTTGGTCTTTCTGCATTCAAGTCAGTTGACTTCCTTCTCAGTGCTTCCTGGGTGCAGTGGAGCAAACATTGAGTATACAGGAGAGAGTCTCCCTATTCTCACTTGCCATGCCTGGCCTCACCCTAGCCTGCAGCACCTGGGAGCAGCCATTGCAAGGAAAGTGCTTCTCATCCCCTGCAGCCCTGGATCAGAGCATGCTCAGAGCAGATGGAATCTTTTCATAATTTAGCTATATTGTAGCAAGGCTCTGCTGAGCACATGCATCTGAGATTTTTCAGGGGCTTGTAGCTTGTCCAAAATTGAATGGATTTTTATGAGGATGCAAAATATACATCTCATCCACAAAGATCGTTGCCTGGGCAAATTTCAGATCCTGTTCCAAAACATGGGCGTGCTAGAGTTTCTCAAAGAAAAGGTCTTCATTTTTTTTTTTTTAACATTGGCAAAACCAATGTATTTTTTCCCCTAATCTCATTCTTGGAAATGGTTGACCCATTTTAGCTGAAACATTTTAAAAAAATCAGCCTTAAGCAGACACCTTGCATAGAAAATTTCAACCCAGATGGTTAAAGATTGGCAAAGTTATAAACAATTAAAAACAGGGTTTTATAGTAGGAAGTGTGGGGCCACCTTAGCAAGTAGTGCTACCAGCTCTGCCAATAATTCCACAGTAGCTACAGTAATACAACTTGTGAGAGTAATCCAGTAAATGGCACATTAGGGGTGATTTTCCACCTGGCTTGTCTCCCTATATAACCCTTAATCACAAGAGGTTAAGAATCTTCTGACGTATAAGCTCTTGGGCCATCTTCCTATTCCCGAACCATAATATTGACTTGGCTGGTGATCCCTATCTGTCCCATCTAGTTTCATCCTACCTGCTGTTCTGGGCACTAACTGCATGCTAAGTTTCACCTCTGTGTCCTACAGGCTCCTCCACCATATTATCCCAACTGGAATTGTATCATCATGCAGATACTGCTTTTCTGCCCTCAGCTAGTAGACCTGCCCTTTGCCTTACAGCGTGGGGTCCCCTGATCTGATGTGCACTCTCTCTTCATCTACCCTCAGTCAGCCAACTGCCTGGCAAACTGTCCAAAATAAAATCAGGGAGAAGGCTCTGGAATGGCCTCATTTGCCCTGTTGGTTGCTAGGGAAGTGATAATAGTTGTAGATGATAGTTGGCTAAAAACCAAGCCAGGGGTCCTGAAAGCCAGGATGGTCTGGGAAGTTGGGAAGGAGTTTGGGAGAAGATAGGTGTAGAAGGTAAGAGCATACCTATTTAATGGATGGCAGTTAATGCTTCAGGGGAACTTAGAGCAAACACTTTGGGCTTTGCAGCCAACAGTCTTTCCACCCTTGGTGAGTGCTTTTTGCAGAATGACCCATTTGGTTCCATCTGGGACAAGGATGGGGGGCGGCTAAGCAACTTAGAGAGACCCTGTAGACGGCAGAGCTAGGGTAGGACTGCACTGAGTCTCTTGGTATCAGGCAGTATCATACATCAGGCAGAAAACAGACTTGACTCCTGCAAAGTGCCTGCTCTTGGGTCAACCAGGAACCATTAGAGAGGCCTGCAAGCTTTGTAACAACAGTGATCACTAATCAGGAGGGGACAGCCATAGCATTGCCAGTGCAATCTTGCCTTCTCTGACCTGGAGTCCTGGAGATCAGCTGGCCAATAGTGAAGGTGACACTCCAGGAAGCTTCTGAAGTCATGAAGATTGGCAGATGCCCTGGCTGCCTCCTCTATTGCTCCTAAATATACTGCTAGGTAGTGGGAAATCAACAGAGCCTTGGTTCCGTATGTTCTCACCTGCTGCTCTTGCCAAATGGCCAGAACAGTTTCTTCCTTAATATCGTCATGTTCTTGCTTTGTCTTAGTGATTGTATCAAAGAAAGCTGAGATCTGGGGCTATCAGTCCTAAATACTGTGATGCTGCACTTAGGCTATGTCTACACTACAGACTTTACCACTCTCCCGCTGACATAGTGCTATCCACAATAGTGCTTTTGTCGGTGAAACTTATGTTGGTCAAGGGTTTGTTTTTACCAAACCCCAACCAACAAAAGTTTTGCTGACAAAAGTGCTAGTGTAGACAAAGCCTCGGTCTGCCATTTTTAAGGAGTCAGTCTTATAGATGGCTTTTCTTGTAGCAGCAGGAGAGTGAGTGCATGGAGCAAAGTTAGTAAATAGTATTAGAAGAGTGATGGTCATGATAGCATCTAAAATGGTAATATATTAATAACGCTAATCTGGATTTTCAGTATGTTATGCATTTTCAGAATCCTACATGTGCACTTGCATGACTTAAAATACTTTTGGTAATTGCAGGTTGTAAGCTCAACAAATGGAGAATTGAACACAGATGACCCAACTGCAGGCCGTTCGAACGCTCCTATCACAGCCCCTACAGAAGTAGAAGTAATGGATGAAACAAAGTATGTATTGTTCTTATCTATTAAAGTTTAAAAGCCAGTGTTTTGATCCCCAGTACTGAGCTAATCAGCATTTCATTTACCTACTTACTTATTAAAAGAACCTTGCACACTTGTATTAGGAAGTGGCAAAATACTTCAATATTTTTGAGCTTTAATTATGTGGACTTCAAATGATTAAATATTAGAATATCGGTTATCCTTAAGGTTGACTCCATTAGTTAAAGTTAAAATAACACAAATTGTTCGCTTTACAGTAGTGAAATCCATACTTGATTTTGACATACTAGCTAACAGCTTGGTAAGAAATTTTACTGTCTTTTTAAATCACTATACTGAATACATCTCTCGTGAGAATTGTAGAACTTTTGCATGGTGTATGGTGTTCTGATTCTCTTTTTTCCTTTATTTTTTTGTGCATAGCTGCCAGAAAGTGTTGAACATGTGGTGAGTTCCAAAGTGTAGGCAGGCAGAAATAGCTCCATTGGCTTTGTTCTCATTGCGTGGCTTAAAACTTTATGGGAAAAAAAAGGCCTTAAAATGGCAATTACAATTGGAAAACCTATGCAAAATGATTTGAAGTACATAGTACCATTAGACAGCCTGTCTTGGAGGCAGGAAGAAATACTAGCATGTTAAGGAGCTGTTTTGCCTGCTTCAACTCTTGTTTGTTTCAAGTGGTGTAGTCTGTGTGTATTTTCTCCAATACTTTTAAGAGGTCAGTACAATATCAATGTTTTTTTTTTTATATATTATTTGCTATGCTGTTTTAGTGGAAAAACATTGATGTTTTCAGATGTTTTCATATTCGGGTAACAATTTAATATCTAGAAAATAACTAATTTATCTGAACTGGCACTAAATATTAGAAGATGTTTGAACTTTGCATTTTTTTTTTAAACATAGTACTTACTAAATTATTAGTAATTGACAACTTGCTAACTAATTACCAAAACTTAACTGCAGGGTACATAAATCACAGTGAAAGGGAAAAGTATTTGTTGATGTACAGTAACTCCTTACTTAACGTTGTAGTTATGTTCCTGAAAAATGAAACTTTAAGTGAAACAATGTTAAACTAATCCAATTTTCCCATAAGATTTAATGTAAATGCGGGGGGGTTAGGTTCCAAGGAAATTTTTTGGGGGCAGACAAAAGGCATTATATACTGTACAGTACTGTACTGTGCTTTGGTTGGGAAGTGTCCCGGGCTTACCCCACACAGGCACAGCCCGCCCCAGGCAAGGACGCTAGGAAGCACCTTTACAGCAGCAGCTTCCCTGGAGCAGAACAGACTCGGACTTTGCCGGGAATGCTCCAGGCCCGCCTCTTCCTGTCCCCGCTCCACTCCAGGCCCACCACTTCCCACCCCCACTCCACCTCCTCTCTGGAGCACGCCACATCCCTCCCCCCCCAAAGTCCTAAGACTTTCTGGGAGGGAGGAGTGGAGACACAGCGCTTCCCCGTGCCTGCCCCTCCCTCGCAGAAAGTCCTAAATGCCGCCAAACAGCTGTTTGGTGGTGGGGGAAGTGCTGGGAGGGAGGGGGAGGAGGCAGAGAAGCGGAACTTGTGCAATGCTCCCTTGTAAAGTCGCTGCTCTTCCACAGAATCTTATAAGCAGGCAGCCCGATGACATTATAAGGGAGCATTGCACATCTTTAAACGAGCATGTTACCTAATTGGGCAGGGATGTAACATTGAAACAACGTTAAGCGGGACGACATTAAATGAGGAGTTACTGTATATTATGTGGGAATTAAATACACCCATTTGAATAGTGGAATTTGTAATAAAGAATAAAACAGATTTTCCTTGATTATTAGAAAATAAATATGGGGTTTTAATTGACATTTTTGTATTGCTTTGGAGAACATGATTTCACAGCGGTGTGTCCAGCTGGTCACCAGATGGAGACACTCATGCATGAAGGTGTTGGTACATTATTACTAGTGACAATGGAAGTATTACAGAGTGCCCAGAGGTCAGACACAGTTGCACTGGGCCCCATTGAGTTAGGATCTCTTAGAAGGAGATACAGTAGTCCCTTCCCCAAAGAGTTCATACTCACATGTGTTTCTTCTTCGATGTTAGGACTACCCAAAACATTCATTCAAATAGTGTTATCAAGATGGAAGATATTAGGGGGAAGTAGGCCACTTGTAAAACTGAAAACATTTCTTGGATTATACTTGCAGTGGAAAAATCTCTTTTGAAAGTCCATCAGTATGTGCTGATGGTATCTGCTGAAATGACTCACTGTACAAATAAATCTGCCTTAGAATATTATTCTTAATGGTCTGTAGTAGTATTTAATCACTGCTATGACCTTGTTTCACCAAAGCACTTTTAAAGACCATAGCTAACTTCAGATTATTTCTGATGTTACAAATTTTCAGGGCAGCTACTTAACGTTCATTATGTAATTTACAAAACACTACTTGCCTCAATAGTCTACATACTAGATGATTTGTAGAGTTGGCTTGACTTACACTAAAGCTGTTGCCAGGTGCTCATGTCTGGAAAAATGATGAAGAATAAGGCCAAAATTTTCAAATGTAGAAGCTTAGAGTTAGACAATTAAATCCATATTCAGGCACCTAAAAAAATGAAGTCCAGGCAGTTTTAAGAGATGCTCAGAAACTGCTGCTTCTTTTGATTTATATAGCATTTATCTTCAGCATCTCTGAAAAAAATCACTTATTTAGGTGCCTATCTTTGAATTTTTTGGACTCTTTTTTTTTTTTTGCTGTTGCCTCTCATATGCTAAACAAGTGAATCTTAACCTGTCTCTTTACATCTGACTCCTATTAATCTTTTTGATGCATGGGAATCTCACTTTTCCAGAGAGGACAACTATTTTATTGCCAGTGGAATCTAAACCACACCTTCTGCTTCACCATCCTTTTAGAACTGGTTTTATGTTTTCTTAGTAATTAAAGGCAAAAAAAGCTGCTTCAAGCAATAATATACTAGGTGTATGCATTAGGAATCCTTTCAAGTATTAAGTGCTTTATAACTATATATTGCAAGAATCTTAATCAACTACAAAAATAAAATAAAACTTAGTTCATAGGGTGTTGTGACGATTACTTAATGTTCAAACAGCAATGTAAAATGTAAGTAGAACTATATTTTTCATATCTGGATTAAGGACAGACATTATAGGTAACTTTTTTTAAGGAAACTTGGTATTTTGTCAAGAAACTAATTACTTTTTGTTCCTTTGCCTAGTCTTTTCTCCTTCTGAAAATATGAACAAAGTTAAAGCTTTCCAGAAATTTTCATTTGTAATATTTTCCCATATTCCAGGAGCATGAATTTAGTATTTGCCCAAAATATCATTAGTCTCTCAGTTTACTGCCAAGACAGAATTTATTTTCGGTTTCTGGGATTTTTTTAGATTGCAGAAAAACTGCTCTCACAGCTAGCTGCCAGTGATTTATGGACACAAGAATAGTTTAGCCAGATGTAGATAAACCACTTCTTTTCAGGGTTAACCTTGTGAATCTGGTAGCTTGTTTTCCTGTAAGCATCCGATTGCTAGCAAAGGGACACTTTATAATTGCCAGCCCAACAGTATTTTTACTGTGCTTTCTGTGTGTGTGTATGTAATATATATGTGTGTGTGTGCACACAAAATACACATATATTAAAAAATATACAAATATACACTACTGTGATTGTGTTGGTCATATATTTAAAATCAGCGCAGTATTTATTTACACTCACCCTAATTTTGAAAAATGAAATACTCTAATTTTAAATTAATTTTTTTCTATTATGTATGTGGCTATTTAATTATTTTATAGTGTCATAAGTTTGCATGATGTTTTATAGCTTTAAGACCAGGTTCCTGTCCTAAAGAATACACAATCAAATTTTAAGAGCTAGTCAGGGATTTTGTCAGTGTTTTTTCTGTGAAAAATAGTTTCCACAAAATCAAAATTTTCTGCAGGGAAAATGAAATTTTGGCAAAAGTGACAATAAAAATATTTTGTTTTGGCTCAGGTTGTCTTGAATGGAAATACTTCGATTTGTGGAACCAAATCAAAACATTTCATTTTATCTCAGTTCAACACTGAATTGCATCTGCCTAAGCTGTTGGAGTACTTTATGGGAGTTTGTTTCAGATGCTGCATGTCTCCTTTGTCCATTGTGGGTTGGGCTCCTCAACTAGGTTACATATCCCATGATGCAGCACAGTCTGTCCTCTGGTTGAACCATCATGGCACCATCAGAGAAGATGTATTCTGGCCAGGGAGTCTGGTTTATAGGGAAGATTGGGGACATGAGGACCCCAAACTACAACTCCTGTGAACCACTGCAGCAGCTCAGGCAAATACAGTTCAAAGTCAAACTAAGCACAAACTGAGTGTTTTGATTCTCAAATGGTCAAAATGTTCCAACATTTTGAAATCAGATTTTTTTGCAGCATCTTATTCTGTGAAAATTTCAATATTTTAACTTTTGTTCTGATTCAGGTCAAATTAAAATGTTGAAATATAAACTTCTTTGAGTGATTGCTCATTTCCATTCCATTGTGGTGTGTTTGCTTGCCACATGCACCGATGCCGGAAGTTTTTCCCTCAGTGATATCCATAGAGGACCAGCTTGGGCTCCATCTGGAGTAGCGTGTGTATGCGCTGGTATAAGGGACACCGCCAGCTCCCCCTCCCTCAGTTACTTCTTAGCACCAGTGACGGTACTGGAACGTCTCCTTGCCTCGGCATTCTTTCCTTCTCAACTGTGCCTAGTTTTGAATCTCTTGTATATACACCTCTACCCCGATATAAAGCGACCTGATATAACACGAATTCGGATATAACGCGGTAAAGCAGCGTTCTGGGGGGGGCGGGGCTGCGCGCTCTGGTGGATCAAAGCAAGTTCGATATAATGCGGTTTCACCTATAACACAGTAAGATTTTTTGGCTCCCGAGGACAGCGTTATATCGGGGGAGATATGTAGTTCTTATAAAGTTTGTATAGTTTATTATTTCCCTTAGTGCATAAGTTAGAAATAGTTAGTTAGTCCCCCATGGGACTTAGCCTAGGGACGGGGCATGCCTCGATCCATGGGCTTCAAGCCTTGTGACCGCTGCAGAAAACCTATGGCAGTCAGTGATCCCTATCACTGGCCTAGGTGTTTGGGGGAGATCCACGTGAGTGATGAGTGTCGCATTTGTAAAAGTTTCAAGCTGCGAACCAGAAAGGAGCAGGACATTCTAATTAGAGCGCTCCCTTAGGGAGTCGGCCGTCACACCCGCCTTAGAGCTGGCTAGATCGGACTCCACTCCAAACACTGCAGCATTGGTACAGAGTGCACCGCTGGCACCAGCCTCTGACCAGCACCAATCCCAATCCCTGGTACCAGCTAAAAAGCAAAGAAAAGCCGGGAGAGGGCATTCTTCTGTGTCCCATAAAAGGAAGGAGAGGGCTGGAGGAAAGCAAAGGCCAGCATGGGGCAGCTCCTCCCCTCCAGACGGTGGCCAGACTTGTTGATCTGTCAAGCCCCCTTTGAGACCTGCCTGCTACCCTGGGAAGCGGCAGAGGTACTTGGCACCTGGTGGTGCCGTCCACGCCAGAGGCCTTTCAGCACCCCTGCTTTTTTCCAACCGCTTGTCTTCCTTCCTCTCTGCCTGGGCCTCTATAACATCGGATTAGTGGGTCCTCAGCACAGCAGCAGGGGGGATACCCTCTAGTTTATTTCTATTGCCCCCTCCCGCCCTCTCTCCCCATCCCTCCTCAGGGACCCTTCTCATGAGGATCTGCTCACTCACTAGATGCAGGGCCTTCTACGAAGTCCCTCTGCACTTGAGGGGGAAAGGATTTTAATCCTGCTATGTTTTTATCCCAAAGGCTAAGCGGGGGGAGTCAACCTGCGGAGCCTCAACAATTATCTCAAGAAGTTGAAGATCCGCATGGTCTCCCTGGCCGCCTCCATTCCTTCCCTGGATCCGGGAGACTGGTACTCCACCCTCGACATGAAAGACACTTACTTTCACATATCCATATTTCACGGACACAGACGATTCCTAAGTTTCATAGTTGGGACCGCCCACTACCAATTTGCAGTGCTCCTTTTAGGCCTAGCAATGGCGACAAGGGTGTTTACAAAGTGCATGTCGGTGGTGGTGGCCTATGTCAGATGTCAGGGTATCCAGATCTACCTGTACATCGATAACTGGCTCATCAAGGGGTGCTCCAGGGTCCAGGTCCAGTGCAGCATCGAGACGTTGCCAGCCACTTCTCAAGCTCTAGGCCTGTTGATAAATGAACAAAAATCAACCTTGGTCCCAGTCCAAAGGATATAGTTTATCGGAGCGGTACTCGACTTTACCCAAGACAGAGCATTCCTGCAGAGGCCAGGTTCAAGGTAATGTCAGATCTGATTGCCAGCGTCACTGCCCATCCACTCACCACTGCCTGGGTCAGTCTCAGACTATGGGGATACATGGCAGCATGCACGTACATTGTCCGGCATGCGAGACTCAGCCTGTGTCCCCTCCAGATGTGGCTGGCGTCGGTCTACTCACCGGCCAGGTGTCACCTGGACAAGTGCCTCATGATCCCGCCGTGGGTACTTACCTCCCTGCAGTGGTGCTCCGACACAATTCTGGTGTTGGAAGGTGTGCCGTTCCCGAGTCCGCTACCCACAGTCTATCTGATTTCAGATGGTCCGATCTTGGTTGGGAAGTGGATCTCAGTACACTGTGGACTCAGGGGTTATGGTCACGAGAGGAGCTCGCACTACATATAAAAGTCAGGGAGCTCTCAGACCCATCAGTCTGGCTTACGGAGTGTTCCTTCCCCAACTGTCCGGTCAGGTGATGACAGACAACACAGCCTCCATGTTCTATGTCAACAGGCAGGGGGAGCTAGTTTGTCGGCTCTGTGCCAGGAGGCTCTCCGTCTGTGGGACTTCTGCATTCAGCATACAATCCACCTGTAAGCCTCGCACCTCCCCGGCATCTGGAATACGCTGGCAGATTGTCTCAGCAGGTCCTTCTTCTCTCACCATGAGTGGTCCCTTCACTCTTCCAGAAGTGGGGAGCTCCCTGAGTGGACCGGTTCACCACCAGACAGAACAGAAAGTGTCATCAGTTCTGCTCTCTGCAAGGCCTCAGCAAAGGCTCATTTTCTGATGCCTTTCTCCCGTCATGGCCAGGAGATGTACCCTTTCCCACCAGTTCCACTCATCAGCAGAGTCCTCTTAAAAATCAAGAGGGACAAAGCACAAGTCATTATGATTGCCCCAGCATGACTTCACCAGCATTGGTTCGGCATGTTCATGAACCCAGCTGTAGCAGCCCCATGGCCACTTCCCAGACCCATGGCCTACTCTCACAGGATCATGGTCAGCTCCTGCACCCGAACCGAACCTCTCTCCACCTCACAGCTTGGATGCTGCATGGCTGAATCCGGAGGAGGGATAGCTCAGTGGTTTGAGCATTGGCCTGCTAAACCCAGGGTTGTGAGTTCAATCCTTGATGGGGCCACTTAGGAGTCTGGGGCAAAAATCAGTACTTGGTCCTGCTAGTGAAGGCAGGGGGCTGGACTCGATGACCTTTCAAGGTCCCTTCCAGTTCTAGGAGATAGGATATCTCCACCAATTTATTTTTTTTATTTTAGGAACAAATCTGTTCTAGTCAGGTACAGCAAGTTCTCTTGGAGATCAGAAAGCCCTCCATCAGAGCAACTTATCTGGCAAAGCTTTTTATCCTGCTGGGTGTCAGAGCGGAGTATCTCACCAACCCAATTGTCTCTGCAGTCCATTATGGATTACCTGCTTCACTTAAAGCACTAGAGCCTTGCCTTCTCTTCGATCAAGGTTCACTTGGTGGCCATATTAGCCTTCCACCCTCACGTCCAGGATAGATCAGTATTCTTGCATGAGATGACTTTCTGAAAGGCCGTGAAAGACTTTCCACCAGTCCGAGACCTTGTCCCCCAATGGGACCTCAGCCTAGTCCTCTCCAGGCTCACAGGACCGCCCTTTGAGCCTATGGCTTCTTGTTCCCTTTCCCACCTGTCATGGAAGGTTGCATTCCTTGTAGCTATTACCTCAGCGAGACGAGTCTCCGAGATTAGAGCCCTTACTTCAGAGCGCTCGTACGCGGTGTTCTATACGGACAAAGATCAGCTGCAGCCCCATCCGACCTTCCCGCCAAAGTTGGTGTCGCACTTCCATGTCAATCAGGATATTTTCCTCCCGGTGTTCTATCCAAAGCCTCATACAACCAACGAGGAGAGGCATCTGCATACTCTAGATGTCAGGCGTGCACTGGCTTTCTACTTGGCGCGCACCAAGCTCTTCCACAGACTCCGCTCTTTATTTCGGTAGCTGACAGGATGAAGGGCCTTCCTGTGTCCTCTCAGAGGATTTCGACCTGGATCATCACTTGCATCTGTACTTGCTACGAGATAGTACGGGCTGTGCCTCCACTGATAGTGAAGGCTTATTTGACAAGGACACAGGTGTTTTCGGCTGCTTTCCTAGCACATGTCCCTATCCAGGACATCTTCAGGACTGTGTCATGGTCTTCGGCGTACACGCACACGACACATTACGCCATCACTGAGCAAGCCAGAGATGACACCGGTTTTGGTAGAGCTGTGTTGCAATAGACATGTCCATGAACTTGTACCCGCCTCCAAATGTACTGCTTAGGAGTCACCTACAATGGAATGGTCATGAGCAATCACTTGAAGAAAAAAAGGTTACTAACATTTTGTAACTGTTGTTCTACGAGATGTGTTGCTCATGTCCATTCCATGACCCACCCTCCTTCCCCTCTGACAGAGTTCCAGCAAGAAGGAATGGGGGAGCCAGCAGCGCCCCTTATAGCGGTGCATACACATGCCACTCCAGAGGACGCCAGAGCCGGTCCCCTACAGATACCACTGAGAGGAAAACTTCTGGCACCAGTGCATGTGGCGAGCACACACACCTACAATGTAATAGACATGAGCAACACATTTTAAAGAACAACAGTTACAAAAGATTAGTAACCGTTTTTTCCCCTGGAATGGAACTTCCGGTTGTTGATCAGTTCCACTAATTTTTGGAAATTGTAAGCCCTCCAGGACAGGGTCTTTGTATGTGCAGAGCCTAGCACAGTGAAGTGCCAATCCTGATGGGGTCAGTTGGAATGATTGTAATATGAATATTAAATAACAGATAAAATGCATACAAATATCAAACATGAATGAAATTGGAGTGATATTAAAAAAGGGAGACCAGGGGAAATCATTTGTTATGATGGCTTCATTAAAATATAATCAAATCCTGAATAAGAATAGGAGTGGTATGTGGGGAAGTACCTGAGTGGAGGCTAGTGTGGTAGCGTCAGAGCCAAAGGAGAAAGTTTAATATTTCAGCATCTTAGAGGCAAATTAAAGGAGAGTGAAGCTGCTTGGTACACTGGAGGTAGGAGGTTGTCCAAGGTATAGGGAGCAGCATGAGCGAGAACATGATTTGGAGGGAGGCGATAAAAGCAACAAGAAAGAATGTAGAATTAACTGAGTGAAGGTTATGTGAGAGGCAAGAGAAAAATAACAAAAAACTTTAAAGGTGGAGATAGGCATGAGAGAGAAGTGGAAGGAGACTGAGCAATGAGAGACTTGAGAAGCGCAGTGATATTATTGTAGCAATAAGGTAGATAAATTTCTTGACTATAAACACTTTGGATACACTAGACTAAAGTGAGGTGGAACTCTGAGGTCAGAGAAGATGAAGTAGTGGCAGTAAACAAAGGGGGAAAGAATAAAGGCTTGTCTATACAGGGAATAGTTAATCCTGTTTAATTAGGAAAAGTTAACTCCATCTGTGGACACTCTTATTCCAAAATGGATTAAGCTAATTTGGAATTAAGCACTTTTATTCTGGAATAAGAACGTCCGCACACAGAGTTAATCAGTAATAGTTAATCCTCTTTAGATTCACAAACTAAACTGTTGCTTTCCCTTAGGGCACCTCTTCACTACCCGCCGGATCGGCGGGTAGCAATCGATCTATTGGGGATCGACTTATCGCGTCTAGTGAAGACGCGATAAAATCGATCCCTGATCGCTCTGCCGTCAACTCCGGAAATCCACCGCAGCAAGAGGCGGAAGTGGAGTCGACGGCGGCACGGCAGCGGTTGTCTTGCCGCCGTCCTCACAGCCAGGTAAGTCAACCTAAAATACGCAACTTCAGCTACGCTATTCACGTAGCTGAAGTTGCGTATCTTAGGTTGACCCTCCCCCCCCCCCCCCCCCAACCACCCGTAGTGTAGACCTAGCCTTAGGTAGGATAATCACTGTTTATGCAACAGATGAAAATTATTACACCCACAAGCAAAAAGTTTAGAAAACATGATCAACTTTTGTCATATAGAAAACATTTTTAAATGCCTAAAATATTTGTTAGTACATGAGAACATGTCTTGCAGATTGTGGATTCCTTCCTTCCTATTAAATATAATAGTAACTTTTAACATCCTTAGATATTTGTGTGCATACTTAAAGTTGTGGTAGCTGTGTGTTTCAAACACTTAAATGCACAGAGAATTTGTGCACTATTAAAATTGTTTTATAGCAATTCAATAAAATAGTATGTTTGATAGTGAGGCCCTCTAGTGACAGCATATTTAAACACTGCAGGATTTTTGTTACAAATTGTATTCTTCAAGGGGTTATAAACTGTCTGTATACATTTAGAGACAAAAGGTGGGTGAGTTAATATCTTTTATTGGACTAACTTCTGTTGGTGAAAGAGACAAGCTTTTGAGCTTACACAGAGCTCTTCAGGTCTGGGAGAGGTACTCAGAATGTCACAGCTAAATTTAAAAAGCAACAGAGGGTCCTGTGGTGCCACAGGACCCTCTGTTGCTTTTTACAGATTCAGAGTAACACGACTACCCCTCTGAAGCTAAATTTAAGGGTGGAAGAGACGAGTTAACACATTTTGCAAGAATCCATTCAAGGTAAAGTGTGTGGATAACAGCTCTACAGTCGTAGGACAAAGAAGGGTTAGTGGGTTATAGATTTTGTAGTGAGCCATAAATCCAATGTCTTTATTCAATCCATGATTTTTGGTGTCTAGCAGAGTTATCTTTTGCTGTGTTTGTGCAAGTTTCCATTGAGGGTGAAGACAGAGGACTTGAAAAGTGTTCAACTACGGGTGATATGAATTTTTTTTGTCGTTTATTATTTTCTGTGTGAGTTCTTTTGAGAGTGTAGTGACTGTTTTCAATCCATGTAGTTGTTGAGGCATTTGGTGCACTGGATGAAGTACCCCACATGTTGTGATAGGCTTGTGTGTAGGACCCATGGATCTCGAAAGGTGTGTTGTGCTATTGACCATCATATCAGTGAAGATATGTCTGCAGGTTTTGCTTTGCATCTGGTGTTATGGGAGAGGCTGGTGTTGCTTTGAGTTGGTGTACTGGTCTGTGAGGAACTTGCTTCTGCTGAGGAGCTGGAAGATGCAGGGAGGCTTGAAGGCCAGAAGAGAGGTTTCAGGAAAGATTTCTTTCAGGATATGGTCCCCATAAAATGTGGGATGTAACTGTTTAGTGATAACCTGTATACGTTCCAGTATGGAGTGATAGGTGAAAACTAGGGGTGTACACTCAGAGGGTTTTTTCCTGTATTGAAGTAGGTTCTCTTGTGGTATATGGGTTGCCCGTTCTAACATGATCTACTTCTTGGTGGAGTGTCATTGAGTGAAGGTGGGTTTAGGTCTGTTAAGGTGTAAATTAAGGTATAAATTTAGCTCTATTTTAAATCTTGCCATAAGAGCTTTTATGTTGGGAGATTTTAAAATAGATGTCTACATTTTCTTACACAAATTTTGATATATTTAAATGACATTTGTTAAAATTAGAGGCTTTGAGAGTTCCAACACTTTAGATGTTCATGTATATTAGTAGTATCGGAGCTTCCAAGGCAGTTTAATGATTTGGAATGTATATTTATGTTCCTCCAACAAAAAACATTATTAATACATATTAAGATTCAAGGATTTATTTCCCCTTACCAATAGATCAGAGCACATTAACAAACTGGTCACGCTTCAGCGTGGTCCACATGGACCGTTAGGCCATGGCAGGCTAGTCTGGGGTAGATTCACGCCCCAGTTTGCCACAAACTAAATGTTTGTGTAGACAAGCCCTAAGTGAACCTATAATACAAGGCTAAATCCTTCTGAGAGCTGGAAACATAAACTGAGGCAGGAGCCCAAGTGGCATATCACCAGAACCCTAAGATTAAACGTCTTGGTATTATTCCATGTGTTTTGTCAAACAGTGCATTGATGAGTGATTGTGCCATGCCTCCAAAGGTGTGATAGCTAGTAGTGAATGGTGAATGAAAGCTTGCAAAGAGATTCAGTGAATGAGGAATTGGCAGTGAACCCATTTCTGCAGATGTGCTTTCAGGTTCAGAACCTAAGCACAAACTGTAGTGGTCATAGCTTGGCCATTCGTACATGGATGACCAAAAAATCTAAGGATTTATGAACAGATTTTAGGTGCATTTATTTGTTATTCTTCAAGATCTGCCATGTTCTATTTTTTCATAAGGACTATGTAAATAACATTATATTGCTGGTACCTATATCTTGAAAAGAATTCTTTAATCTATATAGATTCTTTTTGGTCTTCTAATTGTGGGTTTCCTCATTATCAATAACTAATGTTTTTTTCTACTGAAAGTCTTGTAACTCTGACCAGCTTTGGTTGAGTCTGTCCCCTAGTTCTGTTCGTAATTGAGCTACAGAGTGCCCTTGGATAATATTTTGAGAAAGTGACTCTCCCACTCTTCTCTCACTATGGATGGATTCCTCATCTCTCTTGGAATACTAATGACCCTTAATTTTTCTCCCTTTCAAAATCCACATCTCAACCAAGCAGGCAGGATTCCTTTTAGAACATAACTAATGCTGATGCTTGATGAGCTAAAGGACTGCTGAGATACTGAAAGCACACCAATCCTCTCAAGTGCAGTAGCTGTAGAATATGTCACTTCCACAGCACTTCTCACCTCGAGAAGGAGACACTGTGGATAGCAATCCTTACTTAGTGTGCAGCACAGTAGTACAGAGCACTACCAACAAATCATCAAACCTGTCCTGGGCAAGCTATCCCATATTCTAAAATAAAGTTTGCCCATTCACTTCTGAAATTATAATAAATAAAAAAGATAGTGTGGATATTTTCTTCATTGTTCATTTTAACCTTAGAGCAGATCTCCAGAAAGTCAAAGCAGCTTTTATCTTGGGGTTTTAGAAAGAGGGCTAAATTCCTTTAGGGGCTTGGCTACACTTGCAGCTGTAGAGCGCTTTAAGTTAAACCAGCCTTCGGAGAATGCACTAGGGAAAGCGCTCTAGTCTGTCCACACTGAGAGCTTAAAGTGCACTGGTGTGGCCACATTTGCAGCACTTGCAGCTGCATTAGGAGCGGTGCATTATGGGGAGCTATCCCAGCGTTCAGGTGGCTGCAACATGCTTTTCAAATGGGGGGTGGTGGGGTGGAGTGTGACAGGGAGTTTGGGGGGAGAGTGTGTTTTGGGGTGCTGAGAGTGTGTCAGCACTCTGTCTTGTAAGTTCAGACCCTCCTCCCTCCCCCGCCTCTCTCTCATTCACTCAAAGCAAACATTAGCTGTTTGGTTTTTTTCTCGGAGCAGCCGGCACTCCGAAACAGAGCCCTCCCGCCTCTCTGTCACTCACTCAAAGCAAACATTAGCTGTTCGTTTTTTTCTCAGACCAGATAAGCAGCCGGCACTCCGAAACGGAGCTTTGAAAGGGCACTTCTGCGTCCCGAGTTCACAACAAAGACAAGAGAGGCCACTTCAGTTAAGGGGATTATGGGACGTTTCCGGAGCTCAATTAGAGCATTGTAACGTTACTTCTCATTTATACTGGCACTGAAGTGTCTCACCCAGTACGCAACAGCTTTTAATCCTCTTGGGGAGGTGGAGTACCAGGAGCACTCCAGCCAGGGAGTCAGGGTGCTCTACGTGCCTTGCCAGTGTGGACGGGGAGTAAGGTAGAGCGCTCTTAGGCTAGGTCTACACTGGGTGGGGGGGGAATCGATTTAAGATACGCAAATTCAGCTACGCGAATAGCGTAGCTGAATTCGTCATATCCGATCCGACTTACTCCGCTGTGAGGACGGCGGCAAATCGACCGCCGCAGCTCCCCCGTCAACGGCGCTTACTTCTACCTGGGCTGGTGGAGTGTACGCGCGTCAATTCGGGGATCGATTGTCGCGTCCCGACAAGACGCGATAATTCGATTCCCGAGAGATCGATTTCTACCCACCGATCCAGGCGGGTAGTGAAGACAAGCCCTTACAGGCTTTATTGCAGTATAACATGCAAGTGTAGCCAAGGCTTATGTTAACATAGCAAGGAAATGCCACAAGTGTAGTTTCTTCTGTCTGTCTGTTCCTTCGGTCCTCTTTTTTGTTGTCTTCTCCCAGTATTTTTTCTCTTGTTTAGTCTTTGATTTTTAAAAGAACTTATCTCCTTTCTTCTGTTTTTCTTTCTTCTGCGTCTTCGGTCACTCCTTTTTTAGCTTTTTATTTTCTGTCACTTTTTTTGTTCATCTGTATTTGTTTGCTCTTCTCATACCCCTGTCCTCTTCATTTATGAAGTTTATTCACAGCACTGAATCAGAATGTGAATTTTAAAATTATTGTTAAACATTGTTTTGAGACATTTAAAAAAAAAAAAGTCCTTTCCCAAGCTCTAAGTGCTTAAAGGGTGCCTTTAAAATTATGTTGGGCAGCAACAGCAATATTAGTGAATGTTAGTGTAGTGGTTCAGTATATAAATATTTAAAATACATTTACATTCCTGTTTGTCATACTAGCACTTAATGAAAAGTAATACACAGGAGATCAAAACAATTTTATTTCCAAAAATACACCTTTCATCCTCAATACGTAATGCTTTATTATAACTCTGAAACATTACGACTGTTCTGTCTTGGCCTGAAACTATAATAGTCACTTTTATTAGTAACTCTCTTGTCTATTATGTAACTTACTTGACTGTCTCCAAAGAAAGTGTGAAAAGAGTTAGAAATAATTCTGCTGTAATTTTGGCTTCAGTAATGTATCAGTCACCCTCAATGGAGGTTAGTATGTACCTTGCAGTGGTTTATAACTTTATGACGTTTTAACTGCATATTTTAAATTAAACAAGTATGGCATTAGATATGATTTATTTTTGTGCTTTCATTTTTTTGTTAAATGTCGTATTTCCTATCACACTTGCAGGTGCTGTTGTTTTTTCAAGCGAAGGAAAAGGAAAACTATTCAACGCCACAAATGACTCTGGAAGCAGGCAGAACATGGGGAATTACTTTCTTGTTCATCTGCTGTCTTGTGATTAAAACAAAAAAATCATTTCTGTAGTGACCACAAATTATTTTCAAAGACTCCATCTTAAACAAAAATGTCATGCCTCCGTGCTTTGGTTTGGTTGTCCTTCATTTGTATTTTGTTTTTCATCCATCTCTTCTGGAAGCTTTAAAGTTTTATGAAACATGAGTGCTTCTTTGACCATCAGTAAATGGACCAGTGAAATGGTACAAATGAACACTGCTCTATCTTCAGCAAAACTAAATTTCAAAAGCATTTCTTCTGTCCTAGAAAGCAATTAGCAGTGTCTTAGCTGAAGATCAGATATGTCATAAATCTGGTTTTTGATGAGTTCTATAACAGCATGTTGAAAGCAGTCTTTTCAAGTGGATAATGAAGAAGAAAAATATAGTTGCCCAAGCATTTAAAAATAATAAAAAGTCTTACCTTAAGATTTCTTATTGTCTGTGACATCTGCGTTGATTGTTCAGTATTACTGATGGTACTGCAGTCCCAAATTGTATTGTATTAGCATTAAATCCTCTCCATGATATGGTACAGTCACTACCTGGAGATCCTGAGGAAGAAGCTAGATGGATTCTGCTGATGGCAATGGTCTATGCTGTAGTTGCTAATGAACAAAAAGATATCATCAGTAGAATCTGGGTTTGAAAATGTGCTTTTGTTGTGCCTCTAATGGAGTTGCAGTATAGTAGAAATGGCAACAATGCTTGTACAAAAATACAAATGTTTGTATAATGTAAGTTGTGCTTCTGGTTACATTAGACAGGAAGATGAAATACTTTCAAAAGAGAGAAGATATTTAAGAGTTATAAAATACACTAAGAGGAAATAAATGTGAATCTGCTTAAAGTGGAATGGGAATTAAAGCCTACAGTTCCCATGAAGGCTACTGCTGAATGGCAACATCCTCCTTAAACTGAAAATTTGGATGTGCCATGTAACTGTTAGATCTTGTTGGTAAATTATTTTACTCATTGATTTAATTTAAAAAAAAAAGGGCAATGGAAATGGGTTGAACTTATACTGCCTTCTCTGTGTACTAGACTGTAGTACCTAAAACTTCGCTGTAGTTTTCTGGAACCTTCTTAACTTTCTGTGTAATATTGCAACTGATGTAAGATATTAGGGAAAGGATGGATCAGGTACTTTCCCCCACAGTCCTTTGAAGTGCCTGCAATATCTATAAACCAGCTGTTCTGTAGAAAAGGCAGCCCATTCCATTTTTTCAAGTCTGCTTCTTTTAAAGCCATAATGACAGAGGTGTGCTTTTGTCATATTTAGCTGCAAGTACTTGGAGAGATGGAATAAAAGGACGGAAGTGGCTAGACATACTTGTTGACCAAAACTCAGATTAATTCTCACAATTTTTTAAAAAGCCTCCAAGAGCTAACTTGTAATTTTTTTTTTCTGTCAACATATGCCTTCTGGCATACTTATTTATTTTTTAATCTGTTTTGTGGTAACATTCAAAATGTGTATTAAACTAGATAAGTGCACACCTTTGAATTCATTATTGCATTTACAGGGATTTTAGTTGTATTTTATAATTTATTTTTTCTTACCTGCCAAAACTGCAGTGCATTGTTTTGATGAATGATGTGCTCACATGAACACAAAAATGTGTAATCTGGTCATTGTCACTGTTGCTGTTAATGATCTTGTTAAATTTTTGTTTTAAAAACCTGAACTTGGCCTACAAAAGTATATACTGTATAACTGGGTCAACAGTTTCCACTCAATCTGTTTGTATTACTGATTGTCTTAAACTTATGGACAGTTACATAATGTTCTTTTATTTTGATTTGAGCTGAAGAAGTAGGTTGACTTGACCATTCTAATGTGAAATCCTGTCTGTCTTTGCAGTATTTGACCAAATTTGTCACTCCATAATATTTGTAAATACATGCAGTATTGTATTTCTTATCCTACAGTTTAGTTTAATTCTCAAGGGGTGTTTGGCCTGTACAGTGTTTATATGATTTGAACTCCTTACACACAAGATGTGTATATTAATCCAATTATGGACTTAAATATAAAAAAATTATAAAATCTGTTTATTTGCTGCAAAGACCAGTATCCAGACATTTTGCTTTTTAGCAATATTTTTAAGTGCTCTGTTTTAATGCCGAGGAACATTTCCTTCTGGCAACACACACTGGTCAATAATAATTAAAGCAGGTATGTTCAGGTTAAGCCAACAATGTTTTGCGTTTGTATGCTTTTTCCCTTCTAAACTAATGAAGTCAACATTTTCTGAATGTCAGAAAAATGAAATCCCTGTTTAAAATTATGTAACTGAAGAAGGAAAAAAAAAAATAAAGGTAGTTTTTTTTTAACTTGTCTTTTCCCCCCTTTCCGACAGTGTTGGTTTATAATGGTGGAAGTCATTAGTCTGGGGCCTCCCAAGCAGTTATAATCAATCTATTTGGACTCCCAAAGCATTGCTCTTGTAAAAGAAAGTCACTAAAAATGGCAGCCTGATGATGCATTTGACAGCAAATGGATGGAAGTACATAAGCCTGATAGGAATCTGCTTGGTGATGTGGTATTCATTCTTTGGGAGCTGCCCATGGTTGCAATAGGGTATTTGCCACAGTGTCTAGCATATAATTTTAAGAAAAATATTCTTGTGGAGTTGATTGCCTAATACTTTCCTATATAATATCATGATTTCAGTTGCTTATAACTTCTCCAAACTTTAACTGTTCAGGTTGACATTTTTCATGCGAGGTGCTTGTCTCGGGTGAAATCTTTTAAAAATTTTAAACATTTAAGAAAAATAGCTCTGCAGTTTCCAAATATGAGATACGGGGAAAAAATACATTGGTTTGCCTATGTTGCCCCGACTGAAAAAAAAACTTAACCGTTTCATCGAGACACTTCAGCATCTGTGTGCTGTCGAGCAAGGACTTGAATTTTAATTAGGGCTGTCAAACTATTAAAAAAAATAATTGTGATTAATCGCGCTGTTAAGCAATAATAGAATACCATTTATTTAAATATTTTTGGATGTTTTCTACATTTTCAAATATATTGATTTTAATTATAACACAGAATACAAAGTGTACAGTGCTCACTTTATATTTATTTTTATTACTAATATTTGCACTGTAAAAAACAAAAGAAATAGTATTTTTCAATTCCCCTATTGCAAGTACTGTAGTGCAACTCTTTCTCATGAAAATTTAACTTACAAATGTAGAATTATGTACCAAAAAACCCTGCATTCAAAAATAAAACAGTGTAAAACTTTAGACCCTACAAGTCCAATCAGTCCTACTTCTTGTTCAGCCAATCGCTCAGATAAACAAGTTTATTTACATTTGCAGGAGATAATGTTGCCCACTTCTTGTTTACAATATTACCTGAAAATGAGAACAGGCGTTCGCATGGCACTGTTGTAGCCAGCATCACAAGATATTTACATGCCAAATGCCCTAAAGATTCATATGTCCCTTCATGCTTCAACCACCATTCCACAAGACGTGTCCAGGCTGATGATGGGTTCTGCTTGATAACGATCCAACGAGCCGACTGACGCATGTTCATTTTCATCATCTGAGGCTACATCTACACTACAGGGGGGGGGTCGATTTAAGATACGCAAATTCAGCTACGCGAATAGCGTAGCTGAATTCGACGTATCGCAGCCGACTTACCCCACTGTAGGGACGGTGGCAAAATCGACCTCTGCGGCTTCCCGTCGACGGCGCTTACTCCCACCTCCGCTGGTGGAGTAAGAGCGTCGATTAGGGGATCGATTGTCGCGTCCCATAAATCAATCCCCGAGAGGTCGATTTCTACCTGCCGATTCAGGCGGGTAGTGTAGACCCAGCCTGAGTCAGCTGCCACCAGCAGAAAGTTGATTTTCTTTTTTGGTGGTTCAGGTTCTGTAGTCTCCGGATCTGTGTTTTGCTCTTTTAAGTTTTCTGAAAGCATGCTGCACAGCTCCGTCCCTCTCAGATTTTGGAAGGTACCTACCACTCAAAGAGATCTTGGAGTCATTGTGGATAGTTCTCTGAAATCATCCACTCAGTGTGCAGTGGCTGTCAAAAAAGCAAACAGAATGTTGGGAATCATCAAGAAAGGGATAGATAAGACAGAAAATAATATATTGCCTCTATATAAATCCATGGTATGCCCACACCTTGAATACTGCGTGCAGATGTGGTTACCCTATCTCAAAAAAGATATATTGGAATTGGAAAAGGTTCAGAAAAGGGCAACAAAAATTATTAGGGGTATAGAACGGCTTCCATATGAGAAGAGATTAATAAGACTGGGACTTTTCAGCTTGGAAAAGAGGCGACTAAGGGGGAATATGATAGAAGTCTATAAAATCATGAGTGATATAGAGAAAGTAATTAAGGAAGTGTTATTTACTCCTTCTCATAATAGAAGAACAAGGGGCCACCAAATGAAATTAATAGGTAGCAGGTTTAAAACAAACGTATTTTTTCCCGCAACGCACTGTCAACCTCTGTTGCCAGAGGGTGTTGTGAAGGCCAATACTATAACAGGGTTCAAAAAGGAGCTTAGATATATTCATGGAAGATAGGTCCATCAATGGCTATTGGCCAGGATGGGCAGGAATGGTGTCCCTAGCTTCTGTTTGCCAGAAGCTGGGATGGGGTGACAGGGCATGGATCACTTGATGATAACCTGTCTGTTCATTCCCTTTGGGGCACCTGCCATTGACCACTGTCAGAGGACAGGATACTGGGCTTGATGGACCTTTGGTCTGACCCAGTATGGCCATTCTTATGTTCTTATCCTCTAATTTTTGGTGCCCAATTTGAGAGATGTAGGGCCCAATTTTTTTCAGAGTAGTTACAGTTTTATAGCACTGAATATGTTCAAAGCACAGTTCCCAGTGATTTCAGTTATGGCTGTAGGTGCTCAGCCCAAGAGTCTCAAGTTGGACTCCCAGAAAGTGAGGAACAGTGAGTTACAACTGTGAAAAGTTTGATTTAAATGACTTGCCTAGCATCCCATAGGAACCGTGTGACAGAGGCAAGGATAGAATCGAATTCTCCAGGGAGATGTTCTACTGTCTTGGACACATCATCACCTCATTAAGGCAATGGTCAAAGCTCTTCCAGCTCCCAGGCAACAAGATTCAGGGTCGTGATTCTACCAGGAAGATTCAGAAACTCCATCAAATTCCAATGCCTGCTAAATGACTTCAATATTCCACCCACAGGTTGAGGATTTGAGGATCTGATGAATTGTATGCCTCAACCATCAACAAGTTGGCCAGCAAACAGCCCCTTCCTCCCCAATGCCCACAAATCTCCTTGGTTTTCTGACACCCTGTGCCAGAGGGGCAGAAATTCCAGCACCAATGGTGGAAAATAAAGAATGATACAGACAGGATGAAATAGCATAAGCTTGGAGGAACTAGTTGAGACTGTATTATAGACCGAGAGACCCGTCTATCAGCCTTCATTGAAGCTGCCAAATCCTGCCCCAATGTGCTATCCAGGGTGGGAAACTGCTTCCTCAAAACTAAGTATCTACAGCTTGCATCAGAATAAAGCATCAAGAGCTGCAAAGAGCAATCCTACTTTCCTAGACAGGCTATGCATATTTAGGAAGGCTTCCTAAACAACCTGGATCCATCCCACCTGCACCCACTTACCAGTAGCATGCCTGCATTCACAGCGTTTTGTACATTCACTCATCAAGAAGTTCTGGCTACCCTAAAAAAACTTTCCCCTCAAAATTTGTGAGTTCTACCCATACCCTTCCTGGCTTATGACCTTCTTTCACGAGCAACTGTTTGCACTCCTGACTGAAATAGCCAATGCCTCATCCATGAAAGGTACTTTCCTTTCCTCACTCAAACATGCAGTATAGCTCAACCAACACTGAAGAAACCCTCCCTGAATACATCGGTTCTAGACAACTATCACTCAGTGTCAAACCTTCCATTCTTGAGCAAGCGCATAGAAAAGGTTAGCCAAAGGCCAACCTCAAGCTCATCTAATTGAAGCACCCTAGACGGGGCACAGTGTTGATTTAGGCTAGGATATGGAATTGAAACTGCTTTACTGGCACTGATAGATGATCTGCTGCTGTCAATGGATAGAGGGCAGACATTCATTCTTATCCTCCTGGCCCTCTCTGCAGTGTTCAACACTGTTGATCATGAGATGTTGCTGTCTCCCTAAGAAAAGTAGAATGAGCCAGGATAATGCACTAAAATTGTATGAGTTCTTCCTTGAGGGATGCACCCTACGAGTAATAATGGGAAACTGCACTTCTGTTACTAGACCCCTTGCTTGTGGAGTCCCACAATGATCAATTTCCTGTATTCAACATCTGCATGAGCTACTAGATGAACTGGTCAGACAACATGGCCTCAAGCACCAGCAGTATGTAGATGACACATAAGTCTGCCTCTCCTCTTGATCATGCTGCTACTACTACAAAAAAGGTCCAGTGCTTAGAAGAGATCAGTTCATGGATAAAGGATAACTGTTTGAAGCTGAACACAAGCAAGACAGTTTGTGCTGGTGGGCAGAGGAAAGCATTTTGAAGAGTTTGCAGGCACAGGGAAGTCTCCTCTGCTTGAAGATACACACCCACAATTAGCTCAGTCCATAGAGTGCTCCTTGTTTCCTCGCTGACTCTAAGCTCCTACATAGTAGCATCTGTGAAACACTTTCTATCTCCTCCAGTTGGCTAGGAGACTCATTCTGGCAAATGATAACGTGGCCTCAGTTATGCATGTCTTCAGGGTTTATGAAATGCTAATGGGTACAGAATGCTGTACTATATCTCCTCAGCAATAGGTATACAATAAATGTAAAGCTTTCTTGGGGGCCAGCCTAAGATGGGAATGAACTCCCCCAGGAACTAAGGACCATCACAAATCTCACTGCCTTCTGCTGTATGTGCAGGATGCATTTCATAGACCTTAGCTTCTCTAACATAACCATATAGCAGTGTGCCTATATAATATATATTTATACGTCTCCCCTGTGGAAAGGATGGCGATAACAAATGTGATAGATGTTAGTTGCATTGTTTAATACGCTGTTGGTGATTAAGCATGGCATAAGAACCTACATTGAATAAAACCATGAGACCATCCTTTCTCTTCCTGCTGTCCCCTATCTGATTTACTACACATCTTCCCACTTCTGTAACAAATGAGGCAGGGATCCCACAGACAACAACTTCCATTCTTTTTTGAGTGCTTGTTCATGTCCATTCCAATGTTGGTGTGTGCTTACCCTGAGCATCACAGTCGGAAAGTTTTCCCGCAGGGGTATCCGTCGGGTCGGCTCTGGTGCCCCCTGGAGTTGCTCACTCATATCGCCAGTATAAAGGGTCCTACTGACCCACAGTCCCCTCAGTTCCTTCTTACCACCCATGACAGTCTCTGGAACTACCTTGTCCTTGTGTTCTGCAAGTACTCCCTCAGTGGACTTTTTTCAAACTTCATTGTATATAGTTATCTTGTTCTTAGTAGTTAAGTTTCAGTTTTTAGATAAATAGATTACACTGCTCTACAGCCGAAATGCTTCTGAAATAAATGTAGTCAAACTTTACTAATTCTGGGTCACTGAGAAAATGATGCCTAAAATTGTTGATTGGCTCTAGTTTTCAAGATGTGTTATTGGGTCAGTATATACGACCCTTGACTTGGGAATGGCGGAGGATAAGTGAGTTATAAAGGGAAGGGATCTCAATTTAAACCAGAAATGACTAAAATACATCTTTGACTGGATCTATGAATAAATCTATGACTGGGTTTGGACAGTACTTGCTTTTTAGGCAAAACAATGAATGATGCAATCTGAAGCTGGTATTGCATCATACATGATATGAATTGCATCATGTTATTCCTAGAAGTCATGGATGATGCAATCATAACAAAGCTTACATCACTCTGCTGAACAAATTGCCCTATATCAGCGTTTAGAAATCATACAGTGTCGTGCTCTCTTATTTGTCAGTGTTTGATTTTGCAAAGGGACACATTTCTGTTTAGCCAAAGTGAGCAGAGATGCCTCGTACTTGTGTGAACAGTGCAGATAACTTCTGCTATGTTTGTGGTGAAGTGACTTTTGCATCACAAAAGCGCAGTATAACCACTATGGTTAAGAAAGCCTATCACCTTTATTTTGGCTGCAAAATTGGATATCAGGACAAGAGGTGGGCCCCACACATATGCTGCAACACTTGTACAACAAATCTTCACCAGTGGTTGAACAGGAAAAGGAAATCTATGCCTTTTGCAGTGCCAATGATTTGGAGAGAGCCAACAGATCATAGCAGCAATTGTTACTTCTGCATGGTGCCTCCAGTTGGGAAAAGTGTGTCAAAGAAGAAAAAGTGGACTGTGCATTATCCAAACATTCCATCAACTATACGCTCAGTACCCCAGGAGAAGGACTGCCAGTTCCTGATGCACTAGAATCATTCTCACTTGAGTCAGACGAGGAAGAGGATGAAACTTCTGGTCCTGAACCATCAATGTCACAGGACCCACATTTTCTCCCATCCCCCTCCTCTGAACCACACCTCATAACACAAGGTGAACTGAATGACCTTTTCAGGGATTTGGAACTACCAAGAGTAAGGCAGAGCTGTTGGGCTCCAGACTACAGCAGTGGAATCTCCTGGCAGGTGATGTTAGGGTTTCCATGTTCCGTGACCGTCAAAAGGATCTTGTCCCATTCTTCTTCATGGAAGGTGATCTTGTAGCCTGCAACAACATCAATGGTGTGATGGCAGCCCTCAACATCGTTCCCGATCCAGATGAGTGGAGACTGTTCATTGATTCATCGAAGATGAGTCTTAAAACTGTTTTACTGCATAATGGCAATGTTTTGCCATCAATTCCAGTTGGTCATGCAGTCCATATTAAGGAAACCCATGACAACATGAAACAACTTTTGAGGTGCATAAACTATGACCAACATCAGTGGCAGCTTTGTGGCGATTTGAAGGTTGTTGCTCTCTTGCTTGGTCTGCAGACTGGATACACAAAGTACTGCTGTTTTCTCTGCGAATGGGATAGTCGTGCAAGAGATTCCCACTACATCAAGAAAGATTGGCCACTCCGACAGTCATTGGAGCCTGGGAGGAAAAGTGTTCAGCATCCACCACTTGTTGAATCAAGGAAGATTTTGTTACCACCCTTACACATCAAGCTGGGTCTGATGAAGAACTTTGTCAAGGCCATTGACAAAACACAAGCAGCTTTCAAGTACCTCCGTGGAAAATTTCCAAGGTTAAGTGAAGCTAAGATAAAGGAAGGTGTCTTTGTTGGTCCTCAGATTCGTGAACTTCTTCGAGATGATGCATTTGACCATGCACTGCGTGGCAAGGAAAAGACGGCATGGAAAGCCTTCCAGTTAGTGGCAATAAATTTTCTCGGAAACAACAAGGCAGACAACTACAGGTTGTTGGTGGAAAACCTCCTCAAGGCATACAAAAGCCTTGGTTGCAACATGTCACTAAAGAGACATTTTTTGCACTCTCATCTAGATTTTTTCCACCGAACTGCGGAGCAGTAAGCGACGAGCATGGCGAGCGATTTTCACCAGGACATTGCAACAATGGAGAAATGCTATCAGGGCAAACGGAGCCCATCAATGCTTGCAGACTATTGCTGGACAGTGACAAGAGATGCTCCATTTAATGAATACAAGAGACAAGACAAGAAGCGCCGAGTAGACACTGAATAGGACTAAACTATGTACATAATAGTTTTTCGCCTTTTGTTTCATAATAAATTTTATTTATATAACCCTTTTGCTGATTTTTAAAGTGTTACATAAACAGGACAGGTGAAATATTATCATGTAAAGCAACCATAAACTCATGAAAAGACCTAGGTTTACAATTTATGATTAAAACTCTATCTACACAATATACATAGACTTAAAATGTAAACACTTAAATATCTTAGCAACAGTAGCCAATCAGTTGTTTTAATTGTCATATTTGAATTCAGCACATCAAAATACATAATAAATAGCACATTTTATCTCTGAAGCAGACGACTTCTCAAAAATTGTAGACCAGTGTTAGCAGAACCCCGCTCAAGGGGGTTAGTCCCTGCCTGGTACAAGGGCATGCCTCTCTCTGTGGGGTTTAAGCCTTGTGCCACAAGCCTATGCCTGTGAGTGACTCCCATTCCAGCTGCCTTAAGTGCCTGAGGGAGCTCAAATGCGCTGTAAGATCTGTAAAGACTTCAGGTCCTGTACCAAAAAGAATAGAGACAAGCTAAGATTTAAAGCTAAAATTTATCCTCTTGGAGGCAGCACTATGATCTCCTTTGGATCCAGATCACTCAGACTCTGCACTGAGCACGTCAGCCTCAGTAAGGAGCGCCCTGACTACTCTTCGAGATACTCAGCGCTGTCCCTCATCACCGGCACCAAGAAAATATGCTGCTTCTGCTTCTCGAGAGTCTTGGCACCATCTGACATCCACAGCACCAAAGAAAAACCTCAGCTCCACTCTCCATCACCAGTGCCGAGAAAAAGGCAGAAAAAGACTGATAGAGGTTGATCACCAACCCTGAGTTCGGTGGGGCAGAGAGATGCTAATAGAGTGTGACCATCAGTGGGCCACTCTGTGGCTTCAACAACCCGTGCAACTCTGTTGACTCTAGCCCTGGCACGGGTACCTTTGAATCCGACACTGATGGACTCTTCACCACAGGAGAGCCACTGGAGTTCCAGTGCCCTGGTGGTACAATTGATGCCAGATGCATTTGCTGCAAGAGATTTACTCTCTCTACCTGTACCATCATCTCCAGCCATCAGGGAGCTTGACAAATGTGGCACTGGCAGGAAGGACCTCCATGGCACTGAAGCCCTAGGTACCTTCAAAGGGGAAGAGTCATATTCCAGAGGCAGGAGATGTTACCATCACTCCAGTTGGCAATATACAGCCCAAGCGTGTCACCCACAGCGTGGTCCCTGGCCAGTGGCAGATGCCAGTACAGTGGCCTTTCTGGAACTCTAGGGCTTTCCCACTGATGCAGGGTCACAGTCTAGAAGGTCATACTCCATGGTATTGGAATCCAGAGCACCACTCCACTTAAGGCAAGATCTAGGTTCCAGTATCAAGGTTGGTGCCAAATATCAAGACCCGGCATCACGAGACCTGTCCAGTGCCGAGGGTGAAGAAGTGCCCTCTCCTGGTACATGAGTCCTCCTCTTCTTCTCTGGATGAGGCTGTCACGGGAGCAGATGTAGCACCCTCCCAGGATGATTACAAGACACATCGGGAACTCCTCAAGAGAGTGGCTCAAAACCTGTGGATCCAGGTAGAGGAGATAAGGGAGTCCTCCCATGACATGGTAGACATTCTAATGGCAACAGGCCCTTCAAGAGTAGCATTGCCCTTAAATGATACTATTATGATCCCCATCAAGGCATTGTGGCAGATCCCAGTGTCCAACCCCCAAGGCCAAGGACACCAGAAAATTAGACCTCTTAGGTAGAAAGGCCTCCAGCTCAGGATCATGAATCAGCAGGTGCTCTTGAGCAGGTATGATTTTAATTCCTGGGGCACTGAGCTGAAATTTAAGGAGTTGCTACCAGAGGAGTCCAGAGGAGAATTTGGAGCTCTCATGGAAGAAGGCAAATCAGTGGCTAAGGTGTCCCTGAAAGCAGCCTTGGATGCGACAGACTCTGCAGCCTGATCCATGGCCTCAGCAGTGGCAATGCATAGAACCTCTTGGCTTCAATCCTCAGGCCTACTACATGAGGTTCACAGACCTTGCAGGACCTTCCTATTTTCTGAGCAAACAGACTCAAAGCTGCACAGCCTAAAGGACTTGAGGGCCACCCTGAAGTCCCTAGGACTTTATACACCAGCACCCTCATGGAAACATTATAAGCTTCAGCAGGCTGCTTGATTCTTCCTGCCACCTGTCCAGCAAGACTACCAGGAGAAGGAGCATGGGCTTTAGGAGAAGATCCTCACCCCAATCCTCATCTGCATCTGCCCCCCACCCCTTGACCCTATGGGGTCTAAGCAGGCCTTTTGATGGGACACTTGGGAATGATGTACCAGGACAGAACTTCAATCCAACTTGCCTCGCCTTTGTGGACCATTTATCCCATTTCTATTGGGTGGGGGTCCTTATTACCTTAGATCGCAGGGTGCTATGCATGATCGTGGGATACACCCTTCGGTTCATTTGTTCTCCCCCGTCCTCTCCATCCCTCTTCAGGGAGTCATGGAGGAGGTTCCACTGGAGTTATGGGACTGGGGGTTCTATTCCCGTTATTTTCTAATTCTAAAAGCCAAACACCGTCTCAGACCGATTCTGGACCTGAAAAAGCTCAACAGATTTATGAAGAAGCTGAAGTTCTGCATGGTCTCTTTGGCAGCCATCATCCCCCTCCCTGGATCTAGGGAACTGGTATGCTGCCCTCAATTTTAAGGGTGTTTATTTCCATATCTCAATCTTTCAGGGACACAGAAGGTTCCTCAGGTTCACCATGAACCATGTGCATTACCAATTTGCAGTTCTCCCATTTGGCCTGTCAGTGGCCCCTCGGATATTCATGAAGTGCATGGCAGTTATCTCAGCCTTCCTGAGAAGACAGGGGGTTCAGGTCTACCCTTATCTCAACAACTGGCTGGTCAGAAGTTAGACCAATGTCCAGGTGGAGTGTGGTGTAAAGTTAATAAGGTCAACATTCCAGAACTTAGGTCTGCTGATAAATGTGCAGAAGTCTAATCTCTACCTGGTTCAAAGGATAGAGTTCATCGGGGCAATCCTTGACTCAATCCAAGCCAGAGCCTTCCTCCCAGAAGCACGGTTCCAAACAATAGTGATGCTTATAGTGAGCCTCAGAAACCAGACCATCACCACAGCAAGGAATTGCTTGAAGCTTCTGAGTCATGTGGCCTCATGCACCTATGTGGTGCAGCATGCGAGACTTCGACTCAGACCTCTCCAGGCATGATTGGTGTCCGTATACTTACCAACCCGACACCATTTTGACATAGTCATCACAGTCCCTCCATCGGTGAGTGCCTCCTTCTATGGTGGCTAGACCCGCTGGTGGTGTGTGCAAGAGTCCCATTCTCAAGACCCCAGCTATCAGTGTCTCTCGTCACTGATGCTTCAATGATGGGAGGGTGGCTCACTTGGGGTCCCTTAGAACTCAGGGCCTCTGGTCTCCAGAAGATTCCTTGCTACACATCAATATCAGGGAGCTCAGAGTGGTTTGCCTGACTTTCCCCACGTGGCTGGCAAGCAAGTATGTGTCAGTTCTCACAGACAACAGAACAGCGATGTTTTATATCAACAGGCAAGGAGGAGTGCACTCCTCTTCACCTGTGCCAGAAAGCACATTGCCTGTGGGAATTCTGCATAGCCCACTCAATCCACATCAAGGCTGCCTATTTGCCAGGATCACAGAACGAGTTAGAGGATCACCTCAGCAGATTCGTCTCCAACCACCACAAGTGGTCCATTTGTCAGGATGTCGTGAAAGCCATTTTCCAGAAGTGGGGAACTCCCCAGATAGATCTGTTTGTGATGAAGCACAAGAGGAAGTATCTCCAATTCTGCTTCCTCCTGGGTCACAGCCCTGGATCTCTTGCAGACGCCTTCCTCCTCCCTTGGATGGGTCACCTCTTCTATATGTTTCCTCCCATTCCTCTCATACACAAGGTTTTGCTGAGGATCAGAAGGGACAGAGTGCGAGTCATCTCAATAGCCCCTGCCTAGCCCCTCCAGCATTGGTTCATCATGCCCCTAGATCTCTCGGTGGAAACACCAATCCATCTACCTCTATTTCCAGACTTGATCTCTCAGGACCACTGCTGCCTGCATCACCCAAACCTTGAGTCCCTTCACTTTACGACCTAGAAGCTCCATGGCTGAACCCTGCAGAGCTAGTATGCTCAGGGCCAGTTCACAAGGTATTTCTAGGGAGCAGAAAACAGTCCACTAGAGCTACTAACCTGGCAAAGTGGAAAAGGTTCTCAATCTGGTCTACGCAGAAGGATTTCTCACCTACGCAATCAATAGTACCATTCATTCTAAACTACTTACTGTCCCTGAAACAACAAGGGCAAACCGTGTCATCTATTAGGGTCTATCTGGCCACAAGCTCAGCTTTTCACCGTGGGTGAATGGTCATTTCATGTTCTCAAACACCATCTGTAGTCATTTTCTTAAGGGCACTGAGAGATTGTGCCCCCAGGTACGGCAACCAATCCCTCCCTGGGATCTCAACCTGGTATTGTCAAGACTGACAGGACCCCCATTTGAGCTGCTGGCAATGTTTTCTCTGACCTACTTGTCCTAGAAGATGACCTTCCTGGTGGCCATTACTTCTGCAAGAAGGGCCTCGGAGATCGGATCCTGACTTCAGAACCACCATACACAGTGTTCTTCAAGGGCAAGGTCCAATTGCGTCCTCGTCCAGCTTTCCTTCCAAAGGTGATCTTTCAATTCCATAGTAGGCAGGATATCTTCTTACTGGTCATCTATCTGAAACTGCATGCCAATAGAAAGGAATGGAGGCTCCTATATAGAAAGGACTAAGTCATTTCAGAAATCTACTCAACTATATGTGGCCATTGCAGACAGGATGAAAGGTCTTCTAGTCTCAGCTCAGAGAATTTCATCATGGATCATTTCCTGTATCCGCACATCCTACGACCTGGCGAGGGTCCCTGCCCTGATGGCACAAGGGCCAAAGCATCTTCAGCAGCATTCATGGCACAAGTTCCTATCCAGGACATTTGTAGAGCGGCAACATGGTCGTCAGTTCACACTTTCGCGTCTTACGACACCATCACCCATCAGGCTAAAGATGATGCTGGATTTGGCTGAATGATGTTACAATCAGCATGTCAATAAACTCCGAACCCTGCACCTGTACAACTGCTTGAGAGTCACCTACATTGGAATGGACATGAGCAAGCACTCGAAGAAAAAAAATGGTTACCAACCTTTCTATAACTGTTGTTCTTTGCATCAACACCATGAAATTTCAGATTTAAATATCTGAAATCATGAAATTTACAATTTTTAAATTCCTCTGACTGTGAAATTAACCAAAATGGACCATGAATTTGGTAGGGCCCTAGTTATAACTTGGCCAAATGTGGACAGTTTTTCAATGGGACTACAAAAGGCACCTCCCTGACACAAAGACAGCCCATCTACACCTGCTTATGATTGTCAAGATTTTGCTCCAGAGCATGGAGATGTTGGAGCATCTCAACAAAATGGTTGTAAGAACCATTTTAGCTGAAATTTCAGAAAATTGAGCCGGAAGCAGAATTTTCAGCATGGGAAATTTAGGCCCAGACTATTAAAGTTTAGCCACATTATAAGCAACTGAAAACAGGGTCTTAAAAAGGGAAGTATTGAGTAACCTTAACTATAGATGGCATTACCAGCTCTGCCTACAATACCTGTGAGGAACCTATCCTGCTCCATCTGCAATAAAATAATAGAAATTATTATCTTTGATTGGTCATGGTCAGAGAGTTGAGAGTAAGGGTAGTAAAGGTGATTGTGTTCCATTGGCTATACTTTCCTGCTTCCTAGATGTCCAGTGCCTAGGTCTTAGATAATTTTTAGATTTGGAATATGTAGGCCCTTTTAATTTCTATTTCTTTTAACTATCAGATATTTCAAAACTGCTGGCCTTTTTGTCATTCATTGTAAATATCACATTATTTGACATAGGGTCCCACCTCAAGATGGGAACCTGTATTTCTTAGTCACCTACATCATGCTCCCTACAGATGGTATGAAGCCAGGGAAATTAAACCTCACCTGCCCCAAGTACAAGTTCTTGAGAGACTTAGAACAAGTTCCCTAAGTGAGTGCATGCATCTGTTACTTACCCTTCAAGTTCTCTTAGATGAATGAGTTTGATTTTTTCCTCTTTAATTTCTATAATTTGATCCACCATTTTTGAGATTCTTTTGTGCCCATAGATGAGATTTACCCATAGTCCTTGGTTAGTAGATTTCTCCTGGAACCTTGAAGTAGAGTGACTCAAGTTAGAGCACTAGGGTCCAATTTTCAGTTGGGCATCCCTTTTTGGAGTTACAAACCTTGTCACTTAGGTGGCCAAGTACAGTCATAATCAGATACTTAGCAGGCTTAATTGTAAGATTTGCGTGCACATGCAGACAAAGTGGTAAATTTTGCTGACAGAAAATTGCACCAATGAAAAAAGGATGTTGCCTTTAGAAATCAGGGCTTCAAAGTCAGGTTTCCATAATCTTGGAAGGAAGATTGTCTTGTCTAGAGTTCATTGAGTTAGGGATGTTGTCTAGACACCCCTTCCTCCCATCTTCAATTCTCTCTCATGGGAACAGTTTTTATTTGCCTTCAGACTTGCTGACTTATTTACATTTGTTTCAGATTACCCAATTTTATCTAGCTACATAAAAGACCTTCAGCTAAAGGCTTTGCTAAGATGGGCAAAGAGGTTGCTAAGGTCATGCTTCCTCAATAGTTAAATAATATAAAGGGATGTCATTAACTTTAAATCTAGTCAGTTTCAAAAACTTAGATAAAAGTAGTGAAAATGTCAGTTAAAAGTAGTACTGTATGTGCCTCTGAGTCCCTTTGTCAATGGCCCTAGCTTTATATTTATCTTTAAAAAATGTTTTTGTCTCCTCTGTTGCTGTATGTAAGATCCGTGACTAAAACCAGGGAAACTGCCAAATGCAAAAAGTAAACAAACTTGGAAATATGGATTTTTCCCCCTTAATCTTTCATTTTAGCTTAACCATTTTAGATGCTGTAACAGAAGTTTAAAAAAACTTCAGAAGGGTGTGGGTTTTTGTTGTTGTAAACATTAGTAAAACATTAGTGAAATACAGAATGGAGAACTTACTGCAATGGCATCTGCTGTATGGACATTAGTGTTGGCATTCAGTTTAATAGAAATGACGCATTAAAATGTGAACCTCATGCTCTCATTGCTCCAGGTGATCTTCATCAAAGTAGTAACCTGCCTTCCTGGGTATGAACTGAAATTTTTAATCCTCATGCCTGACATCTACCTACTGTGCTTTCTTGATCCTCTGATTATCTATAAATAAATAATGTGGAAACCAGTGCTGCTTCCTTTTCAGAAGGGCTCTGGATCTCTTGAGACTTCATGAAGGAACAGGAAACATGTCTATTCAGCCATGGCCTTACATTGCAAAAACACAATTCATAATGGATGACATGATCACAGTAGTCATTAGATGTTTTCAGTTGCTTTATCCCCTTTATATAATTATTCATTAGTGAATTCAACATACACCAATTCCAATGTTGTATATTTGTAGCAGGAACAAGATAGTGGCAAAGATATTTTTGTTTAATGAAGCAAGCTGCTAATGAAGAAAGACATTTTAGTGTGAAAGCAGTAAAATTATGTATTACCCTTATTTGCGTGGGCATCCAAATTATTTTAAAATGCTTCTTTCAGTGTTAATTGCTAACAAGCTGAAAAACTGGAACTTTTCACTCTGAAGCTGGCCTTGGATTTTACAGGTATAAAACTGCATCCACAATTATTTTGGACACATTTCATAGCATTTAGTTGACTAACAAAACTATTGTACCTGGAAATCGGGTATGTGTGTGTGTGCAAGCACTGTGTGAATGGCAAGTGCTTCTCAAAAACAACCCCTAAAGTAAAATATTTGTTTGGAGTGTGTGTCTGGGTTGAGAGCAGAAGCATCACATGCTACAGGTTTGCTGTAAATTGTCATTTTTAATAGTTTTTTAATGTCAGTGGAATCATATGCAGAAGTGGTTTGCATATAGAGATACCATCTTTCCTTAAGAGAACTTTGAATTGTTCAAAGGCCTGGAGAAATTCAAGTTAACTGAAGGGTAGTTTCTTTGCCTGTTCATCCATCTAACTCTAAAGATAGTAGCTCCTTAGCAGCTTAGGTTTTGACTATAATGTTAACTTTGTCCTCAGCAAAATCCTCCTCATTCTGAGCTCTTAGCATGAGAACAATAGCTTTAATTGACCCATAACAGTCACTTGATTCACCAAAGATTGGAACAATGCAGGGATCCCATTTAAAAAATGAGCACAAATTAAAAACTGCTACTGATTCTGTGCAACAAATTGAGATTGTCTTCTCTATTTCCTTCCCCAAATTACATTATACTTTGCTCTTCAATAGATTGTTATTTAAAAAATTACTAAGCATGAACAAAAAAATGCACCTACTGTATTTGCTTGCCAAGTGCTACCGTCTCCTTCCTTGGTTGATGTTGCTGGAAAACAATATTGTTTAAATGGGATGATGAATGAATGGCTCCTCGCCCCTCCTGTTTGCAAGTGCTCGCACTTCTGGTAGATGGGGTTTATCAGAGTAAGAGGGAGCCCTTTGTTCAAGTATCTGGATGCATATAACTATGCACAAGTGCTTCAACCATTGGGCTGTGGGTAATTTCAAAATTCTTAGTTGAGGATATTGTGTGGGTTTGTCAGCTGGGAGATGGACTGGGTGCTGTTCTAGCAGTTGGGATGAAAATGATTGCCAGGAGAAACAGTTACTGACCAATGACTGTGCAACTTCAAGGAGATGGTCAACATTCCTATTCCTTCAGAGTGTCTGTTATGGATTATGAGTAAGTGGAAGGAACTGAAAACTAGGATTTGACTCTTTTACCCTTAGACTGAACATTTGTTTTGGGAGAAATGGGGGAAGCAGTTGTATGCCAGCAATCACTGCCTTCTAGAATGTTCTAATTAAATACCCTAGGTGCCCGTCTATCCCCAGAGTATGGATCCATACTGACAATTTATAGTAACTGACTGGTAAGTAGCCTCTCTGCATGTACCGTTTCCTTAAAATGATATAAGGACTGCTATAGCAAGCCTCAAATCTATGACTGCAGTTTTAGTCTCCTGCAGCTATATGTTTTTGCATCAGATCTTACAGGTTAAGGTTTGGACTGGGACAATACTTGGATGGAAAACCTAGAGGGCTACAAGAAATGAAGTTGTTTCAGTAGGTGGCTCTCTTTTCTCAGAGTTGGTGCTAAACCAGTGCATCGGTATGATCATAAGGGGAACTTCATTGCTAGCAATGTTTCTCAGAGATGCAAAACCAAAGACCTCTACTCATTAAAAATGTTAGCATCTTTTGCAAGAGATGGGCTTTTTAGGCCCATTGTCTTAACCAAATTTCAATTTAAGTGATGACATTCTGTATACCTAATTTCCACTGTACCTTCAAAGGTGTAAGGTATGTACTTTGTGCTGATGTTGCTGTAACTGTTGTGACAGACCCAGACCAGTGGGGTACAGGAGTCTGGTAGAGGGCAAATATACTGGTCACTGGATGAGTAGTTTTCTGTTCCCTGAGTGATCAGAGCAGGGGCTGCACTAGAGTAATCAGGAACCTTCTAGAACCAGTTAAGGCAGGCAGGCTATTTAGGACACCTGGAGCCAATTAAGAAGAAGCTGCTAGAATCAATTAAGGCAGGCTAATCAGGGCACCTGGGTTTTAAAAAGGAGCTCACTTCAGTTTGTGGTGTGAGTGTGAGAAGCTGGGAGCAAGAGGCGCAGGGAGCTGAGAGTGAGAGGGTGTGCTGCTGGAGGACTGAGGAGCACAAGCGTTATCAGACACCAGGAGGAAGGTCCTGTGGTGAGAATAAGGAAGGTGTTTGGAGGAGGCCATGGGGAAGTAGCCCAGGGAGTTGTAGCTGTCATGCAGCTGTTACAGGAGGCACTATAGACAGCTGCAGTCCACAGGGCCCTGGGCTGGAACCCGGAGTAGAAGGCGAGCCTGGGTTCCCCCCAAACCTCCCAATTGACCTGGACTGTGGGTTGTTCCAGAGGGGAAGGTCTCTGGGCTGTACCCCAACCCACATGGTGAATCTCTGAGGCAAGAAAATCCGCCAATAAGCGCAGAACCCACCAAGATAGAGGAAGAACTTTTTCACACTGTCAGACAGTTAGAATCATTTCACCCCAGAGACGGGTGCATTTCTGTGGTGGGTGAAGTTATTCAAATATATTGCCATTTTGTAAAAACTGTAAAGCACTTGAAGAGCCATCATGAGACAAGATATGTTGTTTTTCTTTCTTTTTCACATGAGCAAATTCTATGTTGTCATAGCATACAGTGAAATACCTCATACATTGAAAATTATATTTTGTTTAGTCTTAGCCAATACTTTTTTCAATATCTTTTTTCCAAATGTCTGGACAGCTCTTCTTTCTTCATTTTTGTGCTAGTTCGTGATATTCATTGCCTGCCTTCAGTAAGCATCTTTAATGTAACTCAGAAAATAACATGCTAAATTAATAATTAGTTAGCTGTAGGAGTGCTAGATGGAAGAATTACTCATACTTTGTTTAACGTGCCTCTGAGGCACTATACCGTTATGAAGTTTCAACAAGCAAAAAAGTGACTACCTTTGCCTGCTTTATATAGAGATCATGTGACAAATCACAGCCCAGACATGTTCTCATTGTAGATATTTTAAATAAATTGATGAAGATTAGATGATAAAAATAAAGTGTATAAACAGAATTATTTTTAATGCTGTGTACCGCATTTGTTTTGATTTCCCAGATTAAACGTGGTGGCTGATTTCACTCTGAATAGTAACATGCTTCCCATTAATCTTTGTTTTTTTTTATTAGAAGGTAAATTGAAGGGCTTCTACCTGCCAAGGTCAGATTTCAAATTTCTATTTCACAGCTGGTGGCAGCACAAAGTCTTAAAGCAAAGAAGGAGATTGTGTTGTTTCCCTGCTTTACAGGAGATGTTCATGTGAAACCATCATCAATAGGAGGGGAAACAGAATCTCAAACTAAGCTCTTGGCATGTAAATTAAGGAGGACTGATTTTGAATATATTAATTTAAACTATATTACACCCACTCTCAGGATCTAAATGCATTTTTGTGATTTATTTGTGCAGTGCAGTTTGTTTTTATAGTTTATCATTAACAAAACATGGAGTAGCCATTTTATATTAAAAGACACGAGAACATTTTAAATATGAAATAAAGGATGATATTTGATATTCTGTAAAAGGAAAGGGGCTTTAAAAAGCAGCAGTCAATTCTGAAGAGAGACACCATTTTTAGCAGATGTATTAGTTCAGAGTGAAATCCATTGTGGTGTGATGGGGCAATGCCCCCACATCACTTAGGGCAGGTCTACACTATGGGACTCAGTCAACCTAAGTTACGCAGCTCCAGCTACATCGATGTACCTTAGGTCGACCTTTTGTGGTGTCTACACTGCGCTGGGTCAACGGGAGAAACTCCCGTCGACTTACCTTATGCTTCTCATTCCAGTGGAGTACCAGAGTCGACAGGAGAGCGATCAGTGGTCGATTTAGCGGGTCTTCACTAGACCCGCTAAATCGACTCCTGGTGGGTTGAGTGCTGTGTGTCGGTCCTCTGGTAAGTGGAGACAAGCCCTTAGAATGAGTGGTGGGGCTGTGCTGGGTGCTGACATGAGAGGTGGAGGTGATGTCTACATTTTTACAAGAAATAGAATCCTCAGTACCCTGAAGGGTGACATGGTCCAGCAGGCTCTTGGAAGCCTTTTCCCCTCCTGGCCAGCATCACCTCATTCTTGCCTGAGTTAAGTTTGAAACACTTCCTTTTATCCAGCTGATCTCTTGCAGGCATGTCTGTGGCACCTTGCCACCTCTCCAAGTTGTAGCTGTTGAAGAGCAACTGAGAGAGAATGGATTCCACAGGTGAGGACTCTTGGAGGAGAAGGAGCAGTTAACCATCCCTCTCTGAGCTCTGTTGTAGAGGAATGATTGGAATCATTCTATAGCTAGGCTATGTATTCCAGGTACGTCATGTAGATCGGTCAGAAGCACTGTAAATTTAAAGCGCATTCAAAAATCAACCACAAAAGGGAGAGGTTGCACACACTGAATAAGTGATACTGCTACTTTCAGTAAAATTTAATTAATGTGTTTTTATTTTTTCACAAAATGTAAAAATTAAAGATTGCTTGTAAAAGCGCAAATTCTGCGTTTTTCTGCGGCAAACCGATTTCTAGATCCATGCTCATCATTTAGTGCCAGAAGGGCTGTCTTCATGCTGTGCCTCATTTGGAATCCTGATTGCAAAGCATCGAGGATTTTGGCAGGTGTCACACTTGTTGAAATTTGGCTGGCACCACTAGTAAACCTGACCGATACATTAAGGAAACAATCATGCAATGTTTCTTGATGAGATATTTGGATTATTTGGAATACAAGGACTAAGATCACTTAATATGGAACCCAAAGAAATCAGTGAACAACTCCTTCATACCACCCAACCCCACAGTGATGAGCTATTCCACTACAAAGGCCTTTACACATTCAAACTACTTTCAAATTGGATTTTTACCTGATGATACTGTATAATTAAATTGTACCCTGTATAGATTAACAGTCAATTTCTCATTTCTCCACTTAGGCCTGTCTGGTAAGCCACTAAGTTTTAATTTTTTTTGCAGTTTTTGTTGGGTATTTAGTTAGAATTTCATTTAAAAGTAGTTTTAAAACAATTTTAATGAAAGGTTATGCCAAAAAATTGGACTGCCCAACATGAAATTTTAGCTTAATCTGTACAGACTGATTTGGTTTGCTGTTATCCTGAAACAGTTTTCTCTGTCACTCTCCTTTAAAAAGAAAAAAAAGGTTTCTGAGTTTAAGAAATCTGCTACAGAGAAGCAGTAGGGTTAGTTTACTCACAGTGTGAATCCAAGCAGAAGTACTTTTCATGTCTGCATTAAAGGGAAGTAAATTATTTATACAAATAATCATGAATGTTAAATACATCCATTTTCTAATTTCTTTTGGTAGATCTCTCTCTGCTTCTCCTTCATTTGTCAGTTGTGTCTCTCAAATGTAAAATTAGCCTTTGCATGAGAGGAATCCATTTGGAGGGTGTGGTTTTGGGAGGAAGGTTGTTTGGGAGGAAAGGGCTGGGTTATACCATTGGTTTGTTGACATTACATTTGTCTATAAATTCCTGTGTTCAGATTTCCTACCCCCTTAGTTTAAACAAAACCACTCCGGGTGGAATGCCCACCCACAGTGTTTTCACTGTCAAAGGATAAGTCTACACTCATTGCAATTAGACACCCGTGGCTGGCCAGTGTAAGCTGACTTGGGCTTGCGGTGCTCGGGCTAAGAAGTTGTTTAATTGTGGTGTTCTGAGATCCTTGCAAGGTCTAAGAGCCCAGCCTCCATCCTGAGCCCGAATGCGTATATTGCAATTAAACAGCCCCTTAGCCTGACCTGAGTCAGCTGGAACAAGCCAGCCTTGGGTTTTTAATTGTAGACATACCGTGTGAGTGTGTGAGAGAGAGAAAGAGAGAGAGCGCAACTGACTCACCTACTCATTTAGTCTTGTGTATCTCCCATTCTTATAAATAGGATATTCTAGGTTTCCCTGTAAAGCTTCCTCAGGTGCTAAACCCTGCACTCACCATGGGAAGACTGTTGTTTCCCCAGGTGAAGATACCATTCATTCTTTAATCCCCCTGCAATGTACCCATACGTTTCCAGTGCCCTGTGTAGTCTGAGGGCTGCTGCCTAGAAGATGGTGCCCTTGCCCAGAGACGAGTGTGTGTGGTGTCCCTAAAAGGAAGGAATTATGGTGAATATGAGAATTAATGTCATCACAAAGTCTGTGTGTCTTGTATACTGTACACGCACAGTGTTGCGGTTGAAGTTCAACCTTAACTTGAGTATTGAGTATGCTGCCTTAATGGTGCCTTAAGGTAGTTTTAGCAGCTATATCTGTCATCAGTTTTATAGATGTCTAAAATGATTTTACATCTAAAAATTCCAGCCCACCAAAAGATGTTCTAGTCTACAACCACTAGGTCACCAAAATCATACACTGTTTATCAGTTTCTAATTTTGATGAGTTGATAGTTGGAAGAGGTATTACTTCTGGGTAGGTCTATTGGCAGAAATTGTCAAATGTGCTGGAATGGTGGCATGAGGGAATTGTGTGATGTGGACAAACGTCCACTAGAAAATAGGTTGTGACTCCATCAAATACTTTATAAATGTGATCCAAACAAGATATTTATACTTTGCTCTTCAGAGGTAAAACGCTAATATATTGATCTACTATGCTGCTTAATTCCAGGGTTCTCTGTGTTTGGAGTGTAATTGTAATGTAAAACTTGTTGAATTAACCATCCCATGCATAAAGGTTTCTGAGAGGAAAAGATTAGGAGGCAGTAGGATAAAGAACTTTGCACACAGGAGATATTTAAAAGAGAAAAACCTAATCCCTATATATGTAGTTTTCAAAAAAAACATACGATACTGTGTAGTCTTGATTTGAATGATCTAGAAAATTAAGCCCTATTCAATCCTGTATTTTTAGGATTAGCAATAAAGGCCGCACATCTTAAAGTGTGGTTTTGATTGATAGGTATTATTTTTATGCTCCACTGAAGATAATTATATTCAAGCTTTTAGCTGGTCAGCTTTTCTTTATGCTATTCCTGCCATAAAGGATCTTTTTCTGAGTACCCATTGCATTTGCTGGATGAGTTACTGGCACATTAGATAACCATGATGCATCCATGAGAAGGCATATTTTAAGATACATAACTGTAACAGCTAATATGAAATGGTCATATGTGGCAGAGTCCTATGAAGTTGTTTTTTAGAATCCATGTTAGTTAATTTAGCAGAGGGAATTGTAGAAGTGATTAAACATCTATGTTATGGAAACTCTACTGAAATCTGTAGATAACATGTCATTTGGGCCAATGATAGTTTACAGTATGACTGTGGTCTGCATTCTTTTAAGGTAAAGGCTCTAATTCACCGCTGGCGTAACTGGGGACATCTTCTGTAATGAAGTTACAGCACTTTTGCCAGCAATAAATTTGGTCTTATAGATTCTAGGACTGGAAGGGACCTCGAGAGGTCATCGAGTCCAGTCCCCTGCCGGCATGGCAGGACCAAATACTGTCTAGACCATCCCTGATAGACATTTATCTAACCTACTCTTAAATATCTCCAGAAATGGAGATTCTACAACCCCCTTATGCAATTTATTCCAGTGTTTAACCACCCTGACAGTTAGGAACTTTTTCCTAATGTCCAACCTAGACCTCCCTTGCTGCAGTTTAAGCCCATTGCTTCTTGCTCTATCCTTAGAGGCTAAGGTGAACAAGTTTTCTCCCTCCTCCTTATGACACCCTTTTAGATACCTGAAAACTGCTATCATGTCCCCTCTCAGTCTTCTCTTTTCCAAATTAAACAAACCCAATTCTTTCAGCCTTCCTTCATAGGTCATGTTCTCAAGACCTTTAATCATTCTTGTTGCTCTTCTCTGGACCCTCTCCAATTTCTCCACATCTTTCTTGAAATGCGGTGCCCAGAACTGGACACAATACTCCCGCTGAGGGCTAACCAGAGCAGAATAGAGCGGAAGAATGACTTCTCATGTCTTGCTCACAACACACCTGTTAATACATCCTAGAATCATGTTTGCTTTTTTTGCAACAGCATCACACTGTTGACTCATATTTAGCTTGTGGTCCACTATAACCCCTAGATCCCTTTCTGCCATACTCCTTCCTAGACAGTCTCTTCCCATTCTGTATGTGTGAAACTGATTTTTTTCTTCCTAAGTGGAGCACTTTGCATTTGTCTTTGTTAAACTTCATCCTGTTTAACTCAGACGATTTCTCCAATTTGTCCAGATCATTTTGAATTATGACCCTGTCCTTCAAAGCAGTGGCAATCCCTCCCAGTATGGTATCATCTGCAAACTTAATCGTACTTTCTATGCCATTATCTAAGTCGTTGATGAAGATATTGAACAGAGCCGGTCCCAAAACAGACCCCTGCGGAACCCCACTTGTTATGCCTTTCCAGCAGGATTGGGAACCATTAATAACAACTCTCAGAGTACCGTTATCCAGCCAGTTATGCACCCACCTTATTGTAGCCCCATCTAAATTGTATTTGCCTAGTTTATTGATAAGAATATCATGCGAGACCATATCAAATGCCTTACTAAAGTCGAGGTATACCACATCGACAGCTTCTCCCTTATCCACAAGACTCGTTATCCTATCAAAGAAAGCTATCAGATTGGTTTGACATGATTTGTTCTTTACAAATCCATGCTGGCTATTCCCTATCACCTTACCACCTTCCAAGTGTTTGCAGATGATTTCCTTAATTACTTGCTCCATTATCTTCCCTGGCACAGAAGTTAAACTAACGGTCTGTAGTTTCCTGGGTTGTTTTTATTTCCCTTTTTATAGATGGGCATTATATTTGCCCTTTCCCAGTCTTCTGGAATCTCTCCCGTCTCCCATGATTTTCCAAAGATAATAGCTAGAGGCTCAGATACCTCCTCTATTAGCTCCTTGAGTATTCTAGGATGCATTTCATCAGGCCCTGGTGACTTGCAGGCATCTAACTTTTCTAAGTGATTTTTAACTTGTTCTTTTTTTACCCCCTTCCCATTAGTATTCACTATGTTAGGCATTCCTTCAGACTTCTCGGTGAAGACCGAAACAAAGAAGTCATTAAGCATCTCTGCCATTTCGAAGTTTCCTGTTACTGTTTCTCCCTCTTCACTAAGCAGTGGGCCTACCCTGTCTTTGGTCTTCCTCTTGCTTCTAATGTATTGATAAAAAGTCTTCTTGTTTCCCTTTATTCCTGTAGCTAGTTTGAGTTCATTTTGTGCCTTTGCCTTTCTAATCTTGCCCCTGCATTCCTGTGTTGTTTGCTTATATTCATCCTTTGTAATTTGTCCTAGTTTCCATATTTTATATGACACCTTTTTATTTTTTAGATCATGCAAGATCTCGTGGTTAAGCCAAGGTGGTCTTTTGCCACATTTTCTCTTTCCTAACCAGCGGAATAGCTTGCTTTTTGGGCCCTTAATAGTGTCCCTTTGAAAAACTGCCAACTCTCCTCAGTTGTTTTTCCCCTCAGTCTTGATTCCCATGGGACCTTATCTATCAGCTCTCTGAGCTTACCAAAATCCACCTTCCTGAAATCCATTGTCTCTATTTTGCTGTTCTACCCTTCCTTAGAATTGCAAACTCTATGATTTCATGATCACTTTCACCCAAGCTGCCTTCTACTTTCAAATTCTCAACAAGTTCCTCCCTATTTGTTAAAATCAAGTCTAGGACAGCTTCCCCCCAGTAGCTTTTTCAACCTTCTGAAATAAAAAGTTGTCTGCAATGCAGTCCAAGAATTTGTTGGATAGTCTGTGCCCCGCTGACTTATTTTCCCAACATATATTTGGATAGTTGAAATCCCCCATCACCACCAAATCTTGGGCTTTGGATGATTTTGTTAGTTGTTTAAAAAAAGCCTCATCCACCTCTTCCAACTGGTTAGGTGGCCTGTAGTAGACTCCTAGCATGACATCACCCTTGTTTTTTAACCCTTTTAGCCTAACCCAGAGACTCTCAACACTTCCCTCTCCTATGTCCATCTCCACCTCAGTCCAAGTGTGTACATTTTTAATATATAAGGCAACACCTCCTCCCTTTTCCCCCTGTCTGTCCTTCCTGAGCAAGCTGTACCCGTCCACATCAACATTCCAATCATGTGTATTATCCCACCAAGTTTCAGTGATGCCAACAATGTCATAGTTGTATTTATTTATTAGCACTTCGTTCTTCCTGCTTATTACCCATACTTCTTGCATTTGTATATAGGCATCTAAGATACTGGTTTGATCTTGCTTCCCAGTTTTGTCCTGACCCTCCTTTCTCTCTGCCAATATAGCCCACAATCCCTCTCGTTTCCGACCCATCTCCCAGGTCTCCATGTTCCCCACTTACCTGTGGGCTTTGCTCACCTGTCCCCATTGAACCTAGTTTAAAGCCCTCCTCACTAGGTTAGCCAGTCTGTGTCCAAATAGGGTCTTTCCCCTCCTCGAAAGGTGAACACCATCTCTGCCTAGCAGGCCTTCCTCGAATAGCATCCCATGGTCGAGGAAGCCAAAGCCCTCCTGGCGACACCATCTTCGCAGCCAGGCATTCACCTCCATGATGCATCTGTCTCTGCCCGGGGCCCTACCTTTGACAGGAAGAATAGAAGAAAATACCACCTGCGCTCCAAACTCCTTCACCCGTACTCCCAGAGCCCTGTAGTCACTCTTGATCCGCTCAGTATCACACCACGCAGTATCATTTGTGCCCACATGAATGAGTAGCATGGGGTAATAGTCAGAAGGCTGGATAATCCTCGACAATGCCTCCATAACATTTCGGATATGGGCTCCCGGCAGGCAACATACCTCCCGAGATGAAATGTCAGGGCGACAGATGGGTGCCTCCGTCCCCCTCAGCAGAGAGTCTCCGACCACCACTACCCTACGTTTCCTATTCGCAGTGGTGGCAGCAGACCTCCCAGCCTTAGGGGTATGAGGTTTCTCTTCCTTTACTGTAGGGGGTGATTCCTTTTCTCCTGTATCAAGAAGAGCATAACGGTCACCTATTACCATGGCGGGAGGGTTCGGAGCAGGGGTGGAGCACTGCCTGCTGCCAGAAGTAACCAGCTGCCAGTGTCCACCCTGAGCCATCTCCTCCTCCACCAGTGGTGAATCAGCAGTCCTGTGTACTGGGACAGCTACCTCAGCTGTCTCCACATGGACACTGTCCAGGAATTGCTCGTGGATTCGGATGCTCCTTAACCTAGCCACCTCCTCCTGTAGCTCTCCCACCTGCTGCCTGAGAGATTCCACCAGCAGGTACCTTTCACATTGGATGGTCCCCCCCCCAGCCTGGATATCAGTAAGTGGAAATCGCAAGTTACAGTCTCTGCAAAACCACACCAGGATCTGGGTAGGAGCATCCATACTCAGGCGCTCTGTCTGGCTACAGGCGCAGGTGGAGGAGACAGAAGCAGTGCTGGCACAGGTGTTGCAGGTCTTCCTTAACCATCGTAAGCCTTCATCTGTCAAACTCCCGTCTGCAGCCCCCTGTCTGCTGAAAGGGTTGTTTAAGCAAGAAGTTTTGAATGTAGTTGGTTTATAGGTTTTAAGGGGAATAGAGGGAAAACAGATAGAACTGGCAAGGGACCCTCGCCCCCTTCCCGCTCCCCTTCCAAACTCCCTTGCGAAGCTCCCTGGTCGCTTGTGCACTGCTTTATAAAGCCCTGGCCTGTATGAATGCACCGCCCACTGATTAAGGCTTGCAGCAAGCCCCGCCCCCAGGAATCGGGCCCCGCTCTTGCTAAAGCCGGCCCTGCTCCTTCAAACAAACAAACAAACAAACAGACTGACAAACACAAGCTCAGCACACAGCAAGTAACCCCCAAACCCAAACAAACACACACTACAGACAGTCACTTACGCCAAGAGGGTGCTGTATTGCTCCTCCTTCACCTGGAGAACTCCCTTGCGAAACTCCCTGTTAGCAGTCCCATTTTAATCATTTGTCACATCATTGTACATAAATACTGATGCCATGTTTGTTTTAACCTTCTTTTATTACACATTGCACTGATATATAAGCCTACATCTGAGGATATCAGAGTTTTCTCAAAATGAAGCCTCACCACCCACTTCTGTGGTAGGTACTTGCATGTGTGGTTATTTTTATTGGTAGGTGATTGCCCAAAGTCACACAGCAAGTTAATGGCAGAAACAGGAATAGAACTTAGGAGTCTGAACTCCTAGGGCCCAGCTGTAATCCCTATGAAACACTGGCTCTCAAATTTTAAAAGTTTGAGTTAAATAACCATGTAAAGCAGTAATGTATTACTTTGCTTTGAAAATGTGAAAAACAATATTTGACAACTGGTCCCCACTTGGTATGTTGGCAGGAATTCTGATAAACTATGGACATAACTATCAGGTATTTGATAAGGGCAGTTGATCCACTAGACCATGACACTGTGTTGAAAGAACTATGTATACAGTAGCTTGAGAGATGCAGACTACACATCTTTGACTAATAATCTGAGCATGGGTGCAAGAAATGGGCTTCTGTATTCTGCGATTACTTGACATTCTCTTCTCTCCTTTCTTGAAAAACAAAACAAAAAAGACACCTTGTAGCAAATTATTTTTTTTCTTTAATGCCTAAGTCTACAATGTCATTTATTAAATTAAAATCTCTGGACACCATGGGCATGCTTTAGTAGTGGTACTGTTAGAGTTCAGGTAATTTCTGTCAAGTAATGTCATTTATCTCATTAGCATTTATTGAACACTTAATATGGACTCAGACACAAGATACCTATAGTGTAAATATTTCATTGTATTAACAGTATTAATGTTATAACTCACTAACATCAAGCAGCTATCAGTGAGCACAGACAGACAAACTTTCACTCTTTTTAAAGAGTTATGGACATCCATCATTCTTAGTCCATTTGATACTGGAAACTCAATACAGAAGAATGGAGATTAATATTCTGTTTTTTCTTAAATAGCAGTTTTGAAACCCTGTATTATGATACAGTATTTTACTCTCTAATGATATAGGGTTTCCAAACTTGTTGTTTAAGAAGATCACAATATTAATCTTCATATATAATATATGACAGCACAGTAAATAAAACTAAAGATGTTGACATTGAAATAGTTTACGGCTCAAATATAAAATATTCTTCCTAAAAAAATCCCATAATCCAACAGACAGCATGCAGCATATAAGTATGGCTATAACTTTTTTGGAATGCATAAAAAGAAATTTCATATAAAACATTCTGGCCAATACTTTCAAACCTGGGTACCTAAAGTTTAGACTCCTAAATCCATATTTATACGACTAAATGAAAGTTTTGCCTGTTTTTTAGAGGTGTTTTTCTTTAGAAACCTAACTTTAGACATCCAGGTTTCAAAATATTGCCATGTATCATACAAACAAACATACAACAGTGTGTGCTGCTTGATGTTTTCATTTGGATACTGGTTCTCTACTCATGTTAATATCATGATACTGGAAACCCTAGATAGAGCTTAAATCTTTGTAGTATGTGATTGCTTGTCCATTATTTCTACCATATAGCATACATACTTAATAGTTGTAATTAACTTATGTCATAATCTAGATTACTAAAGCAGTTTCCAAATAAAATATATGTAATCAGACACTTAATGAAATAAGTAATAATTAATAAAATGCTCTATTTTCCTAATCAAAATACATTTATTTTTGATCTAATATTAATTTCAGTGTTTTATTTTAAACACTTAAATTTTGACATCCTTATGTACATTTAAATAGGTGTACCATTTTGTAACTATCTCATAAGATATAATTATAATAGATGTATTAATTTTATCAAACATGTTACCAAATGTTTGCAAATGGATTAGGGCAATACTCTAAATGAACTAGATTATATAATTACATTGACTTTAAAGCTTCCATAAGGAAGCTTAAAATGTTAGAAGATATTTTTCCATAATTTATTTTAATTACAAAGTTGTATTATATTGTATTGCATTGTATGCTACAACAATATTGAAGTTAATGGCACTCTTTTGTGATAATCTTCTTTACTCTCTACTGGTATCTATGATGGAAACATAACTACAATATATATAAAACATAGCAATTCTAAGTGTTCTTGGCATAGAAAAAGTGAATGAGCTCAAATTAGTTGCAGAATTCATTTATAATTGCTCTGATTCCTTGTATCTTCCAATTACCCATGTAAGTTTTATGTATTTTTAAAAAAAAATCTATGTCCCAAAAGCTAGTACAAAGAGCAGTACCTATAGTTACTGTATACTAATGACCACCCAGAAACTGAAAAGTTGGTGTTCACATGGAGCCGAATTGGAAATAGATTACAGGTCTTTCATCACGGAACTAGACTTGTGCATTTGTTAATATTGATTTGTGTTAATAAGAACACAAAGGTAACAGCTTTGGGATCCTTTCATTTGTTTGCAAGATTCAGAAAGGGAAAAATTCTTTTGTCAAAAGAATAAATACACATGATTAGAACTCGGCCACAGCAAAAATCCTTAGTGTTCACAAAACAGTTCCATACATTTGTCTGTGTGGCTTACTACATTTTGAATGGCTGCATGTGGTATTTTTATCCTGTAGGTGGTGCAGTGTAATGATGATAAACAGGACACCCAGCTTAGAGGAAAAAAGGAGACAGTAAAAATAAATAGTGGCAAACACCATATTGCAAGTGATTTTTAAAAGGCATTTAAATTCTACAACACAATTGAAAAACATGAAGCATTTCATTTCCTTTCACATGAAGCTGGTGTGACCTTCACGGTTCTGAAATAACAGGAAATATTATTTCTCCAGTACATTTGCAGCTTGATGGTAGTTAAGCAGAAAGCTCACTGTGAATAAATACAGATAGAAATTGTCACGTCACATTTCAATGAGAGTTCATGTTAAGCAGTAACATAAATGTAAGAGCTCACTATGAAATGAAATTCATAATGTAAAGGTCAAACCTGCCTATAAGAGACATTTTAAGGCAAGCTGTTGGATTGAAAAGATGATTCCAATTTTGTTTTAATAGGTGGTAACGTATTACAGTTAAGGTCATATGTTTCTACTGGATGGAACATGTGGCATAAATTGGGCCCTGATTTAACAAAAACTGTGTTTGGTTTCCATGTGGGTAATTCTTCCATGCTGCAGAAGTAGATTTATTCTTACCTGAATGTTGCTGTTAGATATAAACAAAGCAACATCAGGAAGTATAGAAACAGGCTGGCTGTTCTTGCTTTTCAACATTACAAATACCTGGCATAACTAAAATATTAAAGATCATTTCAGATGTTACATTTGTTTCTGCCTTGCTTTTAGTAAACATAGTGCTTTGCCTGCAAAGTGTACGTTATGTACACATCACTCAGGATTTTGTATATAAATAAATAATGAAGCTCAATAACTTCACAATCACGTAAGAGGGGTCTAGCCTATAGGAGGAGATGGAGAGCCAAGGGCATAAATTGTCAGGGATGGGTCATCGTAGGACTGGAAGGGACCTCAAGAGGTCATCTAATCCAATCTCCTGCACTCATGGCAGGACTAAGTATTATCTAGATCATCCCTGACAGGTGTTAGTCAAACCTGCTCTTAAAAGTCTCCAATGATGGAGATTCCACAACCTCCCTGGGCACTTTATTCCAGTGCTTAACCACCCTGACAGGAACTTTTTTCTGATGTCCAGCCTAAACCACCCTTGCTGCAATTTAAGCCCATTGCTTCTTGTCCTATCCTCAGAGGAGAACAGTTTTTCTCCCTCCTCCTTGTATGTACTTTTATGTACTTGAAAACTGTTATCATGTCCCCTTTCAGTCTTCTCTTCTTCAGACTAAACAAACCCAGTTTTTTCAATCTTCCCTCATAGGTCATGTTTTCTAGACCTTTAATCACTTTTGTTGCTCTTCTCTGGACTTTCTCCAATTTGTCCACCGCTTTCCAGAAATGTGGTGCCCAGAAGTGGACACAATACTCCAGTTGAGGCCTAATCAGTGTGGAGTAGAGCAGAAGAATAACTTCTCATGTCTTGCTTACAACACTCCTGCTAATGCATGCTGTTTGCTTTTTTTGCAACAGTGTTACATTGTTGACTCATATTTAGCTTGTGGTCCACTAAACCCCAGATCACTTTCTGCAGTATTCTTCCTAGGCAGTCATTTTCCATTTTGTATGTCTGCAACTGATTGTTCCTTCCTAAATGGAGTATTTTGCATTTGTCCTTATTGAATTTTATCCTATTTATTTCAGACCATTTCTCCAGTCTGTCCAGATCATTTGTCCAGAATTTTAATCCTATCCTTCAAAGCACTTGCAGCCCCTCCCAACTTTGTATTGTCCGCAAACTTTTTAAGTGTACTCTCTATGCTATTAATGAAGATATCAAACAGAACCAGATGCAGAACTGATCCTTGTGGGACCCCATGGGATATGCCCTTCTAGCCTGACTCTGAACCACTGATAACTACTCTCTCTGGGAATGGTTTTCCAACCAGTTAAGTATTCACCTTATAGTAGCTCCATCTAGGTTGTATTTCCTTACTGTGTTTATGAGAAGGTCATGCGAGATAGTATCAAAAGCCTTACTAAAGTCAAGATATACCACATCTACCACTTCCCCCATCCACAAGGCTTGTTACCCCGTGAAAGAAAGTTATTAGGTTGGTTTGACATGATTTGTTCTTGATAAATCCATGCTGACTGTTATTACTGTATTATCTTCTTGGTGTTTGCAAATTAATTGCTTCATTATTTGCTCCATTATCTTTCTGGGTACTGAAGTTAAGCTGACCAGTCTGTAATTCCCTGGGTTGTCCTTATTTCCATTTTTATAGATTGACATTATATTTGCCCTTTTCCAGTCCTCTGGAATCTCTCCCATTTTCCATGATTTTTTGGAGATAATCGCTAATGGCTCATATATCTCTTCAGTCAACTCCTTGAGTATTCTAGGATGTATTTCATCAGGCCCTGGTGACTTATTTTCGACTTATTCTTTCCCTATTTTAGCCTCTGATCCTACCTCATTTTCACTGGCATTCACTATGTTAGACGTCCAATTGCTACTAACCTTTTTGATTAAAACTGAAATTAAAAAGTCCTTTAACGCTTCTACTCTTGCCACATTTTCTCTAATTGTTTTCCCTCCTCACTCAATAATGGGCCTACCCTGTTCTTTGTCTTCCCCTTGGTTCTAATGTATTTCTAGAAAGTTTTCTTGGTATCCTTTATGTCTCTAGCTAGTTTAATTTCATTTTGTGCCCTGGCCTTTCTAATTTTGCTCCTACATACTTGTGTTATTTGTGTATATTCATTCTTTGTAATTTGATCTAGTTTTCACTTTTTGTAGGATTCTTTTTTAAGTTTCAGATAATTGAAGATCTCCTGGTTAAGCCAGGCTGGTCTCTTGCCATACTTCCTATCTTTCCTATGCAGTGGGATAGTTTGCTCTTGTGCCCTTAATAATGTGTCTTTGAAAAACTGCCACCTCCCTTGAACTGTTTTTCCGCTTAGACTTGCTTCCCAACCCACTTACCTACCAACTCCCTGAGTTTGCTAAAGTCTGTCTTCTTGAAATCCATTATCTTTATAGTGCTATTTTCCTTCCTACCATTCTTTAGAATCATGAACACTATCATTTCATTATCATTTTCATCCAAGCTGCCTTCCACTTTCAAATTCTCAACCCAGTTCCTCCCTAGTGTCAAAATCAAATCTAGAACAGCCTCTCCCCTAGTTGCTTTCCCCACCTTCTGAAATAAAAAATTGTCTCCAATACATTCCAAGAATTTGTTGGATAATCTGTGCCCCTCTGTATTATATTCCTAACAGATGTCTGGGTAGTTGAAGTTCCCCATCACCACCAAGTCCTGTGCTTTGGATGATTTTATTGTTTTTTAAAAAAGCCTCATTCACCTCTTTTTCCTGGTTAGGTGGCCTGTAGTAGACCCCCTACCATGACATCACCTTTGTTTTTACCCCTTTTATTCTTAGCCAGAGACTTCCAACAAGTCTGTCTCCTCTTTCCGTCTCAACCTCAGTCCAAGTGTATACATTTTTAATATATAAGGCAACACCACCTCCCTTGTTTCCACGCCTGTCCTTCCTGAGCAAGCTGTACCCTTCTATACAATGTCCCTGCTTGAACATCCACAGGATGGTGAGAGGATGGCACTATATAGCCTCGCAGTTACCTTGCTCCATCCCTTCTCAAATAATCCCACAATGTTCCTTCCACACAATAAGGCAGCACTCTCCACTTCTTCATAGACAGCATCCCTGAAGGAGCCCCATAATGCATCCCGTGGTCAAGGAAGCCAAATGTATTGCCATGAGGTATTATGTATGCAAATTTTAAATAATCAAGGGTTAGGACATAAGTTTCTTGCCTGCTGCCTTAATACCATTACTTACAGTTTATGAATTGTTTACTGCAACATTAGGCACATGAAAGCAACATGCTGGAGTCATAACAGCTGAGTGCAATATAATCAGCCCTATAGCCATCTGGGCTTGAGCCACTGGCTATTCTCAGTAAGTTCTTGCTGTTAAAGCTTTGCAGAACACCAACCATGATATAGCCTGGCAAAGACTGTGATGGCACCTTTTTCGTTCTTTCATTACCTGATACCTCTCAAAGAAATAATAAAAATGAGTGTGTGTCCCATTCCACCAAATGTGAGATTTCAGTGGCTGGTGCTTACAATAGGTTGATCATTAAATGGACAAAACAATTGGCTTAGACCATCCCCTCTAGTCCTTGCAGAGGAAGGGATCCTTCAGAGATGCTGTCCATGAAGAAGTAGGGAACGCTGCCTTACTGTGTGGAAGGAGCCTTGTGGGATTATTTGAGAAGGGATGGAACAAGGTAGCTGCTAGGCTATATAGTGCCAATCTCTCACCAACCTGTGGCTGTTCAAGCAGGGACATTGTAGTAGCATTAAGCATTAACTCCTGCTATGTCTAGGGTTACCATACGTCCGGATTTTCCCAGACATGTCCGGCTTTTTGGGCTCCAAATCCCGGTCCGGGGGGAAATCCCAAAAAGCCGGACATGTCCGGGAAAATCGGACATGCGGTCGGTGGCTCGGGTGCCTGGCCGGGGGCTCGGGGGGCCTGGCCGGGCCGGGGGCTCGGCCGGCGGTGCTCGGGTGGGCCCGGGGCCGGGCGGCTCGGCCGGCGGCTCGGGTGCCGGGCCGGGTGCTGGGCCGGGGGCTCGGCCGGCGGTGCTCGGGGGGGGCCCGGGGCCGGGCGGCTCGGCCGGCGGCTCGGCCGGCGGTGCTCGGGGGGGCCGGGTGCCGGGCCGGGGGCTCGGCCGGCGGTGCTCGGGGGGGGCCGGGGCCGGGAGGCTCGGGTGCCGGGCTGGGGGCTCGGCCGGGGGCTCGGCCGGTGGTGCTCGGGGGGGCCGGGTGCCGGGCCGGGGGCTCGGCCGGTGGTGCTCGGGGGGGGGCCGGGGCCGGGCGGCTCGGGTGCCGGGCCGGGTGCCGGGCCGGGGGCTCGGCCGGCGGTGTTCGGGGGGGCCGGGGGCCGGGCTGGGGGCTCGGCCGGCGGTGCTCGGGAGGGCCCGGGGCCGGGCGGCTCGGGTGCCGGGCTGGGTGCCGGGCCGGGGGCTCGGCCGGCGGTGCTCGGGGGGGGCCGGGGCCGGGCCGCTCGGGGGCCGTGCCGGGCCGCTCGGGGGCCGTGCCGGGCCGGGGGCTCGGCCGGCGGTGCTCGGGGGGGCCGGGTGCTGGGCCGGGGGCTCGGCCGGCGGTGCTCGGGGGGGCCCGGGGCCGGGCGGCTCGGGTGCCGGGCCGGGTGCTGGGCTGGGGGCTCGGCCGGCGGTGCTCGGGGGGGCCCGGTCCCGGACCGGGCCGGGGGGCTCGGCCGGCGGCTCGGGTGCCGGGCCGGGTGCCGGCGGTGCTCGGGGGTGCCGGGCCGGGCCGGGGACTCGGGGGGCCGGGCTGGGGACTCGGGTGCCGGGTCGGGAGCTCGGGGGACGGGCTGGGGACCTGCGGTGCCGGGGGTGGGCCGCGCCTCCTCCCCCCCACACACACACACACCCCCCCCCCACCCCCCCCCCCCCACACACACCCCCTTACCTGCTTCAGGCTTCCCGCGACTCAAATGTTCGCGGGAAGCAGTGGAGGGGGCGGAGACTTTGGGGAGGGGGCGGGGTTGGGGCGGGAGCGGGGGCGGGGCTGGGGCCCCTTTAAAGTGTCCTCCTTTTGGAGGCACTAAATATGGTAACCCTAGCTATGTCACCTGTGTGGAGGCTACCAAACAGTTAGCAGGTGACCTGGCCACTAATATGGTTCCTATTGGGGTCGAGCTGCCAGGCTAAGGGAGAGCAGCAGAGGTGTAATGATCCATGCAGATCAGTTGCTGACTTCATAGATCTGGGGTTTCTTTTCCATGCCCTGACCCCTGTGAACTTTACTTCCTTGAAGGATTATTTGCAGGAGATCTTCAAGGTTCACCTTGCTGAATTGTCTTTCCCCTTTGGTCCCTTCATGTAGGTTTCTTCTATGCATGAGGAGGCAACCTGGTTCACACAGAGCTCTCAGGTGGGCCTGAGGTAGCTTGATGGTTAGGAAGCATGCAATAAGGTAGACGCTGAGTCTGAGGGAGCACTTCTCATTTTAAATGGGGAGCTATAGCTCTTTTCCTCCCAGCCTCCCCAACTCTGGAGTACTGTTACCTATTCATTTGTAATGCCCATCCTTGAGGTAGATGCCTGTGTATTAGGAACAAGGTTGATGTGTATTTCAGGTTGGAAACAAATCTAAGTATTTTGATTTGACTTCTAGTAGCTGGATTTTGTGTTTGACAGTACAGCCATTTGCTAAATGGGGAGCACTAATCAAAATGGTTGTGATCTAGGATCATGTCCAGCTGGTCTCTCTTTCCTTAGACAATCAAATAACTCCACTCTTTTCACCTTGTTACCTGCTCTTTTACTGCTCTATGGTGTTAATAGCCCTTCCCTCCTCTCACACTTCCATGAAGCAAAAGCAGTATAAAAAAAAAAAAAACCTAGCTGCCTGACCCCTAAAATGTTGTTCCAAATTAACTTGCTTCATTGTCTGCTAATGCCAGACCTACCACTTCTTCCAGAGAATTTTCAGTCTTGTCAAAAGCTAACTTAAATTGAATGTAATTGAATTAAGCTTCTATTTGTTGGCTATTGTGTTTGTTTACCTCACAGAGGCATTTTGAAGCTTGTTGTTTGGGAAGTGCTTGGAGATACTCACCAGGGCCGCCCAGAGGATTCAGGGGGCCTGGGGCAAAGCGGGGGAGCTGCGGCGCTTTTACTCATCCGACGGCGGTCCGGATCTTCGGTGGCATTTTGGCGGCGGGGGGCCCTTCAGTCACTCCGCGTCTTCGGCAGCATGGAAGGGGCCCCTACCACCGAAATGCTGTCGAAGACCCAGACTGCCACCGGGCCAGGGCTTGTGTGGCCCCTGCAGGGCCTGGGGCAAATTGCCCCACTTGCCCCCCCCCCTCTGGGCGGCCCTGATACTCACATTGATAGGCATTATGGGGTCTATCCCTTGAGATCTTCAGGATCCTCACCTCTGAGCTTACTGGGAGGTAGGTGTTCAGCACCTTGGAGGATCAGGCCCCATCTAGGATGCAGACTAGGCATTTCATTCTTTCTCAATGTCCATATGGACATGTTTACATAGGGAAAGGGTCTCTGTGGTCGTTTTGTGAATCAGGCTCTGCCAGGGCATGAAACGTTTTTACTGGAATTTCATTCTTTACCCTTGTGCTGAGGATTTGGGGATGGATCATAGCCATGACTGCATGGAGTTGTAAGGGAGAGTAAGCCACCCTTTGTGGTCTCCCTAGATCTTGGGGCTAGATCCATATGGACAGGTGCTCTGCCTTTGCTACTCTCCCCCACATCCTGAGCCTGGAGGTGGGGAGTGGGCTGAGGCCTTGGCTACACTTGCAAGTTACAGCGCTGTAAAGCCTCCCCCAGCGCTGTAACTCACTCCCTGTCCACACTGGCAGGGCACTTGCAGCGCTGTATCTCCCTGGGTACACTGCTGCAGGTACTCCACATCTCCGAGAGGAATAACAGCTGCAGCGGAGTGGCTATGACTCACAGGTGTGAGTGTAAATGCTTGCAGTGCTGTACTAATCACCTTGTCAAGTGTCCAATCCTCTCCATTGTTGTGACCGACTGCAGGAATGCGGAAGTGCCGGTTTCAAAGCTCGTACTGCAGAGAAAAGCAAACAATTTGCAGCTTGCTTTAAGTGAGTAAACGAATGAGCAGGGGGCCAGGAGTTCAGAACTTGCAAAATAGAGAGTTGACATGCTCCAAAAGCACTCTCTCTCCCCCCACACTCCCTGTCACAATCCACCCCACCCCCATTTTGAAAAGCACGTTGCAGCCACATGAATGCTGGGATAGCTGCCCATAATGCACCACTCCCAACACAGCTGCAAATGTTACAAGTGTGGCCACACCACTGCACTGGCAGCTGTCAGTGTGGACAGACTGCAGCGCTTTTCCCTACTCAGCTGTACGAAGACAGGTTTACCTCACAGCGCTGTACAGCTGCAAGTGTAGCCAAGGCCTGAGTTCGGCCTCTGCCCTTGCAATGTGCTGGCCAGTAAGTGCCCTTGGTAAGAGCCGGTAGCACATTAGAACCTGTGTGGCAAGGTAGGGAGTGGGAAAGGAACTACCCCAGGCAGGCCCCTGTAGTGCTCCTGGTGTGGCAGACCAGGGGTGGAAAAATCACAGCATAAGCATTTAGTGGAGGGAACTTTATTGGCCATTCTGCAACGTTTAGTTTGGCCACGTGATGGCAGCATTGACTATGGGTTCGCGCGGAGCTTTATTGCCCTAACGCTAGACTGAGATCTTCTTGTTCAGCCTCGTTTAACATCCGCCGTGCAAAAAGATTGATAGCAATGCAAATGTATTTATAACCACTAGAGATAGTCACCTTCCACCCCAATTAGCCTCTGAATTGATTTAGTGAGAAAACACATCTATTACTGAAAAACAGTCTTACAGATTAGTGGGGCATTATTTCACTACATTTGAAATATCTGTAGGGAAATGGCCCTTACAGGCATAGATAAGCTTTATTATATTAAGGTGCCTTTTGCCTACATCTGAAAAAAAATGCACAGAGGTGAAGGTTTAGTCACTGCGTAAAATACAACACCAGTTAGACCCAGTTTTGTTGGCTTATGCGCCATTTGCAGCGTCTGTCTAAGAGAAAGTTTTCCCTGTAATGTTTATGGTTTTGAGAGAGATTTATTCATGAGAAGTTGCTTGGAATGAAACCCCTGATGTGCAGAAGCAGTGTGTGTTTCAACCTGCAAGCTGGCAGAAATCAATTGTGTTTGGAAGAGAAGGCTGTGTCTTAAGCAAGCTCCCCTCCCCCCCGCGCTCCCCCTCCAGCCTGTGCGCTGAAAATGGTCTCAAGTGCTTAGCGCGGCAGCCATTCTCTCCTGGGGATGGGGACACAGTTTTAACAATCCTCCAAACATGCTGGCGGCAGATCTCTTGCTGGGAGGGGCCAATCAAGAGTGGACCCTTGTTGTATGGTTTACAATACATGGAGCCAGAGCAATGATTGTAGAAGGCAGTGACAGCTTAGTGCTTCTAGTCTGAAGGAAGTAAAACATATGTTCCTGTTTAGAAACAAGCACATGCGAGTTGGGTGCAGTTATTCGACTTTTTTTTATTACGGGGGGGGGGGGGGGAAATACTGTTTCTGTGCGGCACGGTACTCTCCCGGTGTTCTGTAGCAGTGAACCACGGTAGCTGTTTTCCAGCTGTCTTGCTAAGGAATAGCGGGGCATGAACAAAACAGGAGACTCAAACAATGGGACAGGCAACATAGCTGAGCATTTCCTGAGCGGTATTTTCTTTTCACTCACACCAGTTTAAAAGCCATGTAACTCCCGTTTTATGTATTTAGATTTATGCAAAGAAGGAAGGAAGTCCATGCTCACAGCAGTATGTACTTAATGTGAGACTAGATCAAGTCGTGTGTGTGTGTGTGTGTGTGTGTGTGTGAGAGAGAGAACTTTGAATTGCCAGCATTCCTGCTCTTCATTATGCTCCAGTCCATTTTCCAATATATGGCTAACAGTGTTAACGTTATTAAAGATTAAACACATTTTGAAATGACCTTTTGTGTCCTTCTAATTTTTTAGTCCAAAATAATGAATAATTGTGGGTTTTATGATGACAGAAAGCATATTTCATACAAACCAGCTATTTTTTGTTCGGAACTCTAAAAATACATTTTTAAAAAAACTAATAGCACATTGTGCCCAATTCAAGGCATAATCTAGCAAGTACCTGATTCATGAAGAACACCTGGCTCCAGATGGCAGAGTACTTTGATTTTGTTTTTAAATAAAGCTCTATATGAAGTTGTTACTTCACTTGAGATATTTGTAGTCATGGCCCGTTTTCCCACATTACATCAATGGTGATGTGAACAAAGAAATGACAATACAAGCAGGGAACATATCTGCAACATTTGCAGAGTATTTCTGTGTAAGCAGAATGAAGGAGAAAGGTTTGCTTAATCCAGGCAGCCCTGTACAAATTGAAAGTAAAATGTTACTGAATAAAGAGCCCTCCTTTGATGTTCTCTTGAATACCCGTATTAAATATGTTTGCACTGAAACACTGGTATCAGATAGTACAATATTATCTCTAGTTAGTCAATGCAAAGAGCGCCCAACAATTAAAAATCAGCTAGAGGCCAAAATCTCACTAAGGCACCCATGTTTTAATGGGATTTATGTGTGCATAAGTGTGAGAGGGAGACATGCAAATTTTCGATCCTGGATGACATGCATACCTGCTATACTGGGATTAAAAATATATATATTGTGTGGTTAGCAAAGGATTTGCTTTTGCACATGCTTCAAGCCTTGAGAAATAACCAGCAGTTCAATAAAAAATATTATCCAGGGAGTTGAAATTGGCATTGATTTTTAATTTATACAGAAGTTATTACAAATATATATCAGTGTCAATTAAAACAGTTTCATTGCCTACTACATATAGGAAATCAAATTCCATAATTATATTTGCCACATGGACAGAAACACTACTTTCAGAGTTTAAAGGTCACTGGCATTTAGTATAGGAGTTAAAATTAAATTACATTAAATACTGTTCACTAGCATTGCTTGCAAATTTGACAGGAAATTATGGATGTTAAATATGAATCATATATACTGGCACAAAACATTAGGTATTTTCTACATTTGCATTTTTAGATGTTTAATTTTATATTCAGTACATATAAAATGCTTCTATCTTCCCTAGGTAACCAGATAGAGCCTATTTACCATACAAACAAGGGTTTATGCAATATACGTGGTAGTCTCGGAACACAACAGTGCTGATAAGACTACTAAAAATGCAAAGGAAATAATCTGGCCATGGTAACACATTTCACAGGATAGCAACAAAAGTAGCCAGAACCAATTGATAACTCCAGGCTTAAATTAATATTTTTTTAGACTTTTTATCCATTTCCCCTCCCGCAAACCTCCTTTGTTGGATTTCTTCTCAAGCTGCATTATGTTTTCTAATGATTAAAACAATGACAGGTTTCAGAGTAGCAGCCGTGTTAGTCTGTATCCGCAAAAAGAACAGGAGTACTTGTGGCACCTTAGAGACTAACAAATTTATTAGAGCATAAGCTTTCGTGGACTACAGCCCACTTCTTCTGGTATGCATCCGAAGAAGTGGGCTGTAGTCCACGAAAGCTTATGCTCTAATAAATTTGTTAGTCTCTAAGGTGCCACAAGTACTCTTGATTAAAACAATGTGCACCCTCTAAAGTCTGATTGGTGTTTTCCTTCTAGAAAGGAATGCTAGTGTTGAAGGTATTTGAGAAGAGTGCCATTTTAAAAGAGGGATACTTATGGAGGGGCACATCTGAAAATATGTCAATTTACTTTGCAGATCAGGCTGATTGGCTATAAGAACTGCTGCTCTGGAGCAGTTTTAGTGGTATCAAGACAGGAAGGGAAAAATGCAGAGTCTGCCCTAATTGAGTCATATCCAGTGTCCTACTCAGAGACTGTAGATGCACTCGGAAGATCTGCCTAACCATGTGCAAGTTGGATAAGAACATAAGACCATAAGAACGGCCGTACCGGGTCAGACCAAAGGTCCATCTAGCCCAGTATCCTGTCTACCGACAGTGGCCAATACCAGGTGCCCCAGAGGGAGTGAACCTAAGGGTATGTCTACACTACGGGATTAATCCGAATTTATATAATTCGAATTTTGGAAACAGATTATATAAAGTTGAATGTATGCGGCCACACTAAGCACATTAATTTGGCGGTGTGCGTCCATGTACCGGGGCTAGCGTCGATTTCTGGAGCGTTGCACTGTGGGTAGCTATCCCATAGCTATCCTATAGTCCCCGCAGTCTCTTCCGCCCATTGGAATTCTGGGTTGAGATCCCAATGCCTGACGGGGCCAAAAACATTGTCGCGGGTGGTTCTGGGTACATCCTCCCCCCTCTCCAGGGAAGTAATGGCAGACAACCGTTTCGCGCCTTTTTCCTGGGTGAACAGTGCAGACTCCATACCACGGCAAGCATGGAGCCCGCTCAGCTCAAGACAGCAGTCATGAACACTGTAAACACCTCGCGTGTTATCGTGCAGTTTATGCTGAACCAGAACCTGCAAAACCAGGCAGCGAGGAGTAGGCTACGGCAACGCGGCGGCGAGAGTGATGAGGACATGGACATGGAATTCTCTCAAACCGCAGGCCCCGGTGCTTTGGAGATCATGCTGTTAATGGGGCAGGTTCTATCCGTGGAACGCTGATTCTGGGCCCGGGAAACAAGCACAGACTGGTGGGACCGCATAGTGTTGCAGGTGTGGGATGATTCCCAGTGGCTGCGAAACTTTCACATGCGTAAGGGCACTTTCATGGAACTTTGTGACTTGCTGTCCCCTGCCCTGAAGCGCCAGAATACCAAGATGAGAGCAGCCCTCACAGTTGAGAAGCGAGTGGCGATAGCCCTGTGGAAGCTTGCAATGCCAGACAGCTACCGGTCAGTCGGGAATCAATTTGGAGTGGGCGAATCTACTGTGGGGGCTGCTGTGATGCAAGTAGCCAAAGCAATCACTGAGCTGCTACGAAAGATAGTGACTCCGGGAAATGTGCAGGTCATAGTGGATGGCTTTGCTGCAATGGGATTCCCTGACTGTGGTGGGGCGATAGATGGAACCCATATCCCTATCTTGGCACCGGAGCACCACGGTACCCAGTACATAAACCGCAACGGGTACTTTTCAATGGTGCTGCAAGCACTGGTGGATCACAAGAGACATTTCACCAACATCAACGTGGGCTGGCCGGGAAGGGTTCATGATGCTCGCATCTTCAGGAACACTACTCTGTTTAAATGGCTGCAGCAAGGGACTTACTTCCTGGACCAGAAAATAACCATTGGGGATGTTGAAATGCCTATAGTTGTCCTTGGGGACCCAGCCTACCCCTTAATGCCATGGCTCATGAAGCCATACACAGGCAGCCTGGAATAGGAGTCAGGAGCTGTTCAACTACAGGCTGAGCAAGTGCAGAATGGTGGTAGAATGTGCATTTGGCATAGCACGTGTGATTTCAGAACAAGGTCGCATTTTCCATCTTAATATTGAGTGCCTGTGGCTTTGGTGTTAGAGATCACAGACGCAGGTCCGGGCAACAGAATTCGGCTTGCATGCGGCCATGGTAAGCCATTGTCTTTCGGCTTCTGCACCCTCCTTTCCCACATACCAAGCAAAGCCCATTGAGTGCTGCGGTTTTCCTGTTAACCTTCAGCAGCAGAAAACAAACTAACCCCCCCGCCCAATCCAATTCTCTGGGATGATCGCTTTATCCCTCCCCCCACCGCGTGGCTGGTATCAGGGAAGATCCCTGCTAGCCAAAGGCGAAAAGCTCAGCGCCAATTCCCTCTCCCTCCCACCCCGTGCTTGGGTAACTTCAGGGAAGGATTTCTTTTCAGCCACAGGCAAACAGCCCAGTAGGAATGGCCACCTCTGTCCTCTTAATTAAATTCCCGTATTTCAACCAGGTTACCATGAGCGATATCACTCTCCTAAGGATTACACAGTGAGATAAAGAACGGATGTTGCTGGAATGCCAGCAAACAGCGGGACCATACGCTGCCAGGCTTTGTCATGCAATGATACCAGATTACTTGCTACTAGCATGGCGTGGTCAAGTGTCCTACCATCGAGGACGGAATAAGGCTGCACTGCCCAGAAACCTTCTGCAAAGGCTTTTGGAGTACCTCCAGGACAGCTTCATGGAGATGTCCCTGGAGAATTTCCGCTCCATCCCCAAACACGTTAACAGATTTTTCCAGTAGCTGTACTGGCCGCGAATGCATCCCAAGTCCTCAGGGCAAATTAATCATTAAAAAAATGCTTGCTTTTAAACCATGTTTTATATTTTAAAAGGTAAACTCACCTGAGGTCCCTTCCATGGGGTCATGGTCTTGGGTATAGGCTTGGGAGGGTACTTCAGTCAGGCTGAGAAAAAGATCCTGGCTGTTGGGGAGAACGGAGTGCTGTGTGCTCTCTGCAAGCTCGTTCTCCTCTTCCCCGTCCGCAGAATCCTCAGGTGTGGCTGATGAGATTACCCCCGCCTCGGAATCCACGGTCAGAGGTGGGGTAGTGGTGGCGGCCCCCCTAGAATTGCATGCAGCTCATCATAGAAGCGGCATGTTTGCAGCTCTGACCTGGAGCGACCGTTTGCCTCCTTTGTTTTCTGATAGGCTTGTCTGAGCTCCTTGACTTTCACGCAGCACTGCTCTGAGTCCCTATTGTGGCCTCTCTCCATCATGCCCTTGGAGATTTTTTCAAAAGTTTTGGCATTTCGTCTTTTCAAACAAAGTTCTGCTAGCACTGAATCCTTTCTCCACATAGCGATCAGATCCAGTACCTCCCGTATGGTCCATGCTGGTGCTCTTTTTCGATTATCGGCCTGCATGGTTATCTGTGCTGATGTACTCTCTGTGGTCACCTGTGCTCTCCTGTGCTGGGCAAACAGGAAATGAAATTAAAATGTTCACGGGGCTTTTCCTGTCTACCTGGCCAGTGCATCCGAGTTCAGATTGCTGTCCAGAGCGGTCACAATGGTGCACTGTGGGATAGCTCCCAGAGGCCAATACCATCGAATTGCAGCCACACTAACCCTAATTCAAAATGACAATATCGATTTTGGCGCTAGTCTGCTCATCGGGGAGGAGTGCAGAAATCGATTTTAAGAGCCCTTTATTTCGAAATAAATGGCTTCGTTGTGTGGACGGGTGCAGGGTTAATTCGATTTAAAGCTGCTAAATTCAAATTAAACTCATAGTGTAGACCAGGCCAAAGACGATAAAGTTATTGCGCAGAAACTAAATTCTTTGCTTCAGTCTTCACAGCTGAGGATGTTAGGGAGATTCCCAAACCTGAGCCGGCTTTTGTAGGTGACAAATCTGAGGAACTGTCACAGATTGAAGTGTCATTAGAGGAGGTTTAGGAATTAATTGATAAACTTAACAGTAACAAGTCACCGGGACCAGATGGCATTCACCCAAGAGTTCTGAAAGAACTCAAATGTGAAGTTGCGGAACTATTAACTAAGGTTTGTAACCTGTCCTTTAAATCGGCTTCTGTTCCCAACGACTGCAAGTTAGCTAATGTAACACCAATATTTAAAAAGGGCTCTAGAGGTGATCCCGGCAATTACAGACTGGTAAGTCTAATGGAGGAGGAGGAGGACGAGGAGGACGAGCTTGCGGAGAGCACCCAGCACTCCGTTCTCCCCAACAGCCAGGATCTTTTTCTCAGCCTGCCTGAAGTACCCTCCCAACCCTCCCAAGCCAGTATCCAAGACCACGACCCCATGGAAGGGACCTCAGCTGAGTTTACCTTTTAAAATAAAAAACTTGTTTTAAAAGCAAGTGTTTTTTAATGATTATTTTGCCCTGAGGACTTGGGATGCATTCGCGGCCAGTACAGCTACTGGAAAAGTCTGTTAATGTTTCTGGGGTTGGAACGGAAATCCTCCAGGGACATCTCCATGAAGCTGTCCTGGAGGTACTCCAAAAGCCTTTGCAGAAGGGGTAGGCTGGGTCCCCAAGAATAACTATTGGCATTTCAACATCCCCAACAGTTATTTTCTGGTCCGGGAAGTAAGTCCCTTGCTGCAGCTGTTTAAACAGAATAGTGTTCCTGAAGACGCGAGCATCATGAACCCTTCCCAGCCAGCCCACGTTGATGTTGGTGAAATGTCCCTTGTGATCCACCAGTGCTTGCAGCATCATTGAAAAGTACCCCTTGCGGTTTATGTACTGGGTACCCTGGTGCTCCGGTGCCAAGATAGATGGAACCCATATCCCTATCGCCCCACCACAGTTAGGGAATCCCATTGCACAATCCACTATGACCTGCACATTTCCCAGAGTCACTACCTTTCGTAACAGCACCTCAGTGATTGTTTTGGCTACTTGCATCACAGCAGCCCCCACAGTAGATTTGCCCACTCCAAATTGATTCCCAACTAACCAGTAGCTCTCTGGCGTTGCAAGCTTCCACAGGGCTATTGTCACTCGCTTCTCAACTGTGAGGGTTGCTCTCATCTTGGTATTCTGGCGCTTCAGGGCAGGGGACAGCAAGTCACAAAGTTCCATGAAAGTGCCCTTACGCATGCGAAAGTTTCGTAGCCACTGGGAATCATCCCACACCTGCAACACTATGCAGGCCCACCAGTCTGTGCTTGTTTCCCGGGCCCAGAATCGGCGTTCCACGGATAGAACCTGCCCCATTAACAACATGATCTCCAAAGCACCGGGGCCTGCGGTTTGAGAGAATTCTGTGTCCGTGTCCATGTCCTCATCACGCTCGTCGCTGTGCTGCCGTTGCCGCCACCTCCTCACCTCATTTTTCTGGTCCTGGCTCAGCATAAACTGCACGATAACGCGCAAGGTGTTTACAGTGTTCATGACTGCTGTCTTGAGCTGTGCGGGCTCCATGCTTGCCGTGGTATGGAGTCTGCAGTGTTCACCCAGGAAAAAAGGCGCGAAATAGTTGTCTGCCGTTGCTTTCATGGAGGGAGGAGTGAGGATGTACCCAGAACCACCAGTGACAATGTTTTTTGCCCCATCAGGCACTGGGATTTCAACCCAGAATTCCAATGGGCGGGGGAGACTGCGGAAACTATGGGATAGCTACCCACATTGCAACGTTCCGGAAATCGACGCTAGCCCCGGTACATGGACGCACACCGCCGATGTGCTTAGTGTGGCCGCATACATTCGACTTTATACAATCTGTTTCCAAAATTCGAATTATATAAATTCGGATTAATCCCGTAGTGTAGACATACCCTTTAAGCGCTCCTTTTGTATCTCAAAGCGCTCCTTTTGTGTCTCGATCAGTGCGCTTTGTGGATAGTGAAACCAGTAGGGTATATTTCTGGGCCTATTGTTGGCAGGGATTGTTAATGTGCCTTTAAGTAAGGGCAAGCTGTCAGCGGCCTTCAAACATATGAAAGCTGATGGCTCCGTCTTTAAGAAATGTTCTGTTGAGGTGACTTTCCTCTCTATTGCCTGGTCTCTGTGTTCTGTATGCTGATAGTATTCAGTACTTTGTGTGTGGCAAAAATAGGGACTTGGCTGACAGTGAGTTGGCTTAAGCTCAACCTGGACAGGAGGTTAGTACTTTGAGGAGGTGGAAAGTCTATGATTGCATCACCATTTGAGTGAATATGTTTACTCATTGTCAAAATGGACCACAATCTCAGGGTCCTACTAGCTACATCTCTGCTTCTTAGGATCCCACACGACAGCAGAGGCAAGAAATGGCCTTTCCCACTTCCATTAGGCCAAAATATCATGCCCTCTCCTCTCTGGTGAAGACCTTAATAGACCTTTTGCAATAGCCTGGCCTGGAGGTAACAAAGGGCTTCGCCACAAAGGTTGCCAGGAAATGTCACATATTGAAGAATATGCCTGGCAGCCTTCTGAGTGTGGCAGGCTGGTAAGTGTATTATATCTATGCTCCACACTTTGGGTGAGATCTTCACCCCTACTTTGGTACCTTTGTGCTGGGCAAAAGGACTGGAATTATGTAAAGGCCTCAAAAAGCATGCTAAAGATTCCCCCTATGACAGTCTCTTTAAAAGGCTGTTCTTTGGAAGCAAAAGGAGTTGTTAGTATTAGAGATTTGCATATGGATGTTTGTGATGGATTTTAATGAAGTTGGAAAACCAAAAAATAACGGGCTTATAGCATGCACTAACTGTCTCTCGCGCTATCTTATAGATAACAATCATATGAGTGGAATGTCACCCCATATGAATGACTAGTGAGGCCATGCTAACAAACGGTGATATTGCGGTTCTATTGGGTTTGGTTTCATTCTGGATCTGGCCATTGGTCAATGTAGTCTAGAATATTGCTTCCAGCAGTGACCAATCTATAAATGATACAAAGGAAATTGAAAACTGTCATAATGCACCTAGCCAATTGTGTGAAGATACATATGGGGAGTGTGGATGGAATTTCTTCCTGATCAACACGGGTCATCAGTTTTCTCTTGATTGTCTTAAACTCAATAGCTACAGATGCTCATAGTTGTAAAATTATCCAGCTCTTAAAAAAAAAATACTGCCACTGTATTGGATTTAAGAGCATATTAACCCCCTGGTAGCTACTGTATACCTTTTTTGCATACTAGTTTTGATTTAAAAAAATATTTTTATTGCATGGCAAAAAAAATGAAAGTGTAATAGGCAGACTAGGAGCTTGATCCTGTAAACCATTACTCACTTGAGCAGTCCTAACGCATATGGATAATCTCATTGACTCCAGTAGGACCAGGACCTCTCTTAGTAGCTATTTTTGTCCTCAAGGCACACCAGAAACAAACAAATTCTATCCCCATTGTTACTGTTACCCTTTCTCTTAGAAAAGAGAGAGACAGGTTCTTTTGGACAGCTGGTTGTCTTTTTTAGAAAGCTGCTTTTCTTTTCTCCTCTATGCTGCGAGTATTAGCTTCACTTCTTTACAAATGAGGCCAAAGACAACAACAATATTTTCTGTCTGAGAACGTTTCAAGATAAAAGTATTAAAGAGTAACTTGTATTTTTTTTAAATGCCTCATTTATAGTTGGGTGCTTAATATTTTTTTGGCAGTTGCAAGGGAAATGTTTAAATATTTGCAAAATGGTCCGTCTAAGAAAAATGTTTAAAAGCTACCTCATTGTCCCCCTTCAAATCTCTCTTGAAACACGCCTCTGATTTGATGGAAAACTCAACAATGATGAGACAGCTGGTGTGCTGTGACTACTGCTTTTCAGGCTGACCCGCATTGTCTTATTGTCAGCTTGTGCTCCCCCTTCAGTCTGTCTGTACCCATCTATTGTCTCTTGTCTTCTAAGCTCTTTAGAACAGGGAGTGTCATTTTGTTATGTTTGTACAGCACCTGGCACAGTGGGGCCCTGATCCATGATTGTGAACCCCATAGGTTACCTCAGTACAAATAACAACAAAAGCAACAATATAATAAAAACTGAGCTTTTCAACTACATTTTTTATATCCCATTCAATATACTCATTATTTTTGATATGCAGAGGGCTCCAAAACCCATTGACTCCAGGTCACTGTTTCAAATGTGACTCAGACTGAAAGTAGTTACCATGTCGTGACTGTTCAGTGTCCTTCGTGCTCTCAAACTAGTTCTTAAATGACAGGAGTTCACATGACACTAACCATCATTACAACTGTCACATTTGTTGGCAATTTCAGTAAGCTCAAAGGATGGGATCAAGGCTGGGACTAAACAAGTTAAGGACCAACTTAAGAAGTGGATAATGAGTGTTTTGGAGAATGAACTAGGTGACAGACTGAATTTGAGGGTGATGCCCTGCAATTGCGGATAATTTGAGAACAACGTCAGTTGCTGGCAGGAGACTTTGGGAGCAGCTTTCCCACATCAGAACAATTTCTGGTTCACCCTGCCCTTTACAGATGACAATCGGATTCCTGTGGTAAAACCCTGACCCCATAAGTCAGTGGGTAACTCTGACTTCAATGGAACCAGGATTTATCCATAGATGAGTGTGCACTAGACTCCCAACACCTCGTCTTTGAACTTTTAATGCATTCTGGTGCCCAGTGCACTCTGAAACATGTCAAACTCTAGTAAATAATAGAGCCCAGGAGACACATCTTTTGTTTTGCATGAAGTCACCTCTAAAGATTCAGGGGCAGGTTCTCTTGCCAACTATGGCCCCTTCACACTGCTCAGAGTTTATTGGCCACTTTCATGAAATATAAACAGAACTTTGTTTGCCAGGCTGTGATTTAAAAAAAAATATCATACTTTAGGCTGCCCTTTAATATATGTGCGTATCTATCTAGATATCTCCCACCACTGTAGGATCTGACCACCTCACAAACATTAACAGAATTATTCTCACAACACCTCTGTCAGTTAGGAAAATTATCACACCCATTTTACAGATGAGCAACAGAGGCACAGGGAGTTTAAATGATTTGCCCAAGAGAAGGGTATAACATGATCCAATCGCTGGAAGTTGAAGATAGACAAATTCAGACTGGAAATAAGGTGTACATTTTTAATTGGGAGAATAATTAACAATTGGAGCAATTTACCAAGGGTTGTAGTGGATTCTCCATCACTGCAATTTTTAAATCAAGATTGGCTGCTTTTTTTTTTCTAAAAGATATGCTCTAGGAATTATTTTGGGGAAGTTCTATGGCCTGTGTTATACAGGGGGTCAGACCAGTTGGTCACAATGGTCCTTTCTGGCCTTGGAATCTATGAATAAGATCACACAGGAAGTCTGTGTCAGAACTAGGAATTGAACTCATAGCTTCTGTAATACCTCATCTATAAGATCAGCATTCCTATCCCACTCCAAAATGGGGTTGTCTTTGGTGTGGTGGCTTTTATTTTTATTACACATTACCACTAGCAATGACATATTAAACTCATTGCACATATACTATAAATACTGGTTCTTTGCAGTGTATAGTGTGTTTTGTTAGTATTTGTTCTTTTCTGTCTTTTTGTAGGGAATTGGGCTCCTTCTGCATTTTGGTTAGTTTTAGCATTTGGCTCCTGTTTTCTGTTGGTTGCTTTTATACTTTTTTGAGGTGTAATTAATGATGATTTTCATTTTTTACTGGCTCCTTTGACTGGTGGAAATGTGTAATTTGTTACCATGGTAACATTTAGGCTTCAAGGCTTGTGGGAAGAAGACTAGTAAGTGTATGATTTAGGTTATAGCTGCTGAGTTTAATTGTATTTAAAATGTGGTTAAGCTGGGGCAGTTAGAGGAGTGAGATTTCAAAGGTTTGACCAAAACACTTTGCAGATTCCTTCATTGCTCTGAGGAACAGTTGATACAATGAGATTTGACTCACTTTTATTAAGTGAAACACTGATGGAATGCTTGTATTTGTGGACTGTTTATAGGTCTGGTGAAGTGGTGCTTGCCCACTAGTGTTACTTTAGTAACAACTGATTGCAATTTTTATTTGTTTTGAGAAAAGCAGATTGTGCTTTTATTAAACCTCGGAGTCAAAGTTGGAACTTTGAGCCCAAACTAAATATGTCGTTTCAGAGCATTTCCAAATTCAAAAGGGACCCATTTCCTGAGTTAATTCAATTGTATCAGAAATCTTGTAACAGCAGCTGTTCTTATGAGATTTCAGCTCAAGGTGGTAGAAATCTCATGAGATCACATAATCCTGAAAGATTTCTGCAATTTTGGCTCCCAATCTTTTGAAAGTTCAATGCTGTCAGATCCAAACATGAACCCTAACTCTGATTCAACCTCAGACCCTAGCCTAAATCTGATTTGCAGAGGAATACTACCTTCTTGAACCCTATTCTATTATGTAGTTTACATTGGGTGGTTTATTATTGTTTTTCTTGTTAGGGCCTGAAGAGGTCTATGAAGGATTACTCTGGGGCTGTGCAACTTGATGTGACTTAGACCACATATCTGTATTGTTTTAATGCCACTTTCCATTTTTTTTCATGAGCTTTCAGTGTCTTCACTTAATTTTTTTTTTTTTGGTCTGATAGTGACAAGCTGCCTCTAAAGGTCTCTGTGTTCTTTGTGGATTTTCTAATTATCAGACTTCATTAATTGTTGAAGGGCCTTGCTGTTTTGATAGTAAAGTAGAAGGGGGTAAATGGCATAAAAGGTTAATAAACCTCTGTTGGCCTCTGGAGAGCTAAGTTTCAATCCTGAGGTCACTAATGAAAATTAGTTTAGTCTTTTGATCCCAGTAACTTACTGCACATTTAACTACATAACAAAATAATCACACGATTTGGTACAATTGGTAAGCCCTTCTCAAAAAAGACCTAGGGCTGGTACAGCAGGGATGTTCTAATTACTGAATACTATCTCTGCCCTTGCTGGATTAGATTACTGAGAAAGCAGAGATGAAATTGAAGCAAAACCTGTTCATCTTCAGAACACACTGTTTCCCATCAGTTTCCTGTAGCCTTTCTGCCATGAGTGAAGACAAAGGATTACTGACATTCACCAAAAGATCAAATAAATGAAAATAAGGAATCAAAGCTTCCTAAAATCTAGGAAAGCCAATGAGCAGAATTCATTATATTGTGTCCTATGGAGAAACCTGTGCAAATCTACACAAATGTATGTAGCACTCAAATTTAAAATTTTTATTAAAGTTAATGTTTAAAATTAAATATACACAAGTTAAGAGGGAAGGTACTGTACATCTGGGGTCAGGCTTGAGTTATGAGGGATTACAGGTATCGCTTACAAGGACCACGAGATACATACATATCACATAACCAGCACAGACCCAGATTGGGGTGCGGGAGTTTTTAAAGCGTCAGTGGATAAATGGGCTCAGGTACGCCACCCATGGAATGTATTAAGAGTCCAAGTCAGTATCAGTATAGTGAATAAGTACATGGGTGGAGTATGTCCCTTGGTTCGTCAGGGAAGGAAGTTGGTTATTTCACTGGTCGGTGGTCTCGATTACTCAACCTGGTACTGACGGTGTCCCATGATATGCTCTGTATAGATGTCTCTGGACCACCTGATGGCGTCGGAGACCATGAGCTGTCTCATGAGCCGGGCGTAGTGTCAACCGACTCCGCATGCTTTCAGTACCGGCTCGTTGTGGGGGTCCCACGAGCCCAGGGCTCCCATGATTAGGGCTTGTATCTGGACCTCATAGCCCTGGGCTTTCAGGGTCTTGGCCAATGGGGTGTACTTCAACGCCTTCCATGCTCGGGCCTCGTGGAAGGCCGGTGACCTGTTTTCAAATGGCACTGTGACATCTACCATGAGGACCTTCTTCTTTTCTGCATCTGTCATGACGAGGTCGGGTCGCAGTTGGCTGTCTGTCCCGGGGATGGTGGAGTCGACGATGATCTTCCCCAGGGACGGTGGGATGGCTTTCACCAGCCAGTTCTGGATGGCGTTGTGGCGGTGCCATCAGGACGTGGGGCAGGGTCTCATTGGCGTAGCCTCACTTCCTGCAGCGCTTGTCCTGGTTGCCGTGGTGGACGGCTCCATTGAGGGGAACACAGTTGAGTAGGGCCCGGTGGATGAACCGTCAGTCGGTGAACCTGGTGAAGCTGCCCCCGGGGAGGAAGTGGTTGCTGGCATCCCACTTGCTGGACACCTCGAACACCTTTCCCTGGTCTGGCTTCCGCTTGAGGTTCTCGGCATAGTGGGCACTCCTAGAAGTACCTGAAAGGGAGTGTACATAAATGAAGAAAGGTTGTGATAGATCAATGTGGCTTCTTTAGGAGTCTTAACAGTCTTCTAAAGAGACTACATTAGAGTCCTGTGTCAAGAAATTCTTTCTGGGAGTGGATGAAAATCAGGTGTCTAGTAGATTTTTATTAGCTCAGCAGCATTTGATACCATTGACCATGAGGTGTTGCTGACGTTCCTGTCAGATCTGGATTGGGTTGTTCTTCAGTAGCTTTGTTGCTTCCTTTTATGAGAGGTCTCAGAAAATGGTACTGGGTAATTGCTTACCCAATCTATGTCTCTTCTCATGTGAGATCCTGCTGGGTTATATAATCTGTTAACCTTCAAGTTCAATGTGTAGGTTCTTTGGGAGGCATTTGGGGTGACAGTGACAACAATATATTGATGGCATTCAGTTCTAGGTCTCCATTTCCTTAAGATCCAAACAGCGGGATCTCCTCGTTTTCCCAGTGCCTTACCAATAGAAATATGTAGTTGCACTTACAAAATCGATAACTAGCAAGCCCAACAGCTACTGGCACGTGCAAAACAGGTAATCACATATTTTATAAATGCAGCAACCTGTGTCTGAATGTGTCTGAAAAAGTGGCTCTTATTTCTCATCCCCATCTACTTGGTGACTGGATCTCTGCAGAGGAAAGGTCACACAAACAAGACCATTTCCCCAACCCTTTCCTTTGGCAAGTTTTCTTCAGAGCAATGGTCTGCTTCATATTCCAGTCTCAGGTGATGAGTCCAGTAACAGGATCTTCTGGACCTTATACTGTGATCTCCAAACTCTCCCAGACTTTGCAGACTGTGGATTGAATCCCCTTGAATTGGTTCCCTGAAATGTCAGTGGCATCTGAATCTCCAGAGCCATATAAATCCTATGTGAGACTTCAGAAGTGCATAGACACTAGCCTGCAAACTATTGGATGTGTATTATGCTTCAAATTGATGCTCTCTCATCACTTTTAGTAATGGATAGGGAACCAAAATATGCAGTAGGTGTGACTGGTATAACTGTACTTCCTGGTGTAAAAGAACATGTAGTTGTACCATGCCTAATACTATTGGGTCATGCTCCTGACCAGGCCTCTGAAAGCTATTGCAATGCAAATAATAATAATAATTAATAATAAATTCCTTTGCAAAGTGTCTTCCTTGTCATCAGAAACACTGGCTCATGAGATTATCCAGAAGAAAATGGCAGAAATTATGAAAGTGAGTAGATGCAAACAATTTACCAAAATGAGACATTTTATAGCTGTCATGAGGAAATCCATGCAGAACAGATGAACAATTACATTTAGGAATATCATTTTGTACTTAAAAAGTCCTGTGAGTAAAATTAGTCTGAAAAGAGATAGGAAGAAAAACTTCCTTTATTTGTGGTGTTAGATCATGCAGATGGGCCCAAACCAAAACCCAATCTCCCCTGAACTTTGAAATGTCTGAATCCAAAGTTGGTGATTTGCAGGGTCGTCCTTAGGATTTATGGGGCCCTACACAGTATTATTAAACTGGTGCCCCTATGCCCGACTTGCTCTTAGCAACACAAAATGAATACGACCCCTGCCTTCTGCCTAGTAAGGAGACTGCAGTGTGTGCTGGGTGTGCGGGTGTCAGGAGCCGACCTGCTCTTACCTGCTGTCCCGGTCATAGGCGTGGACTCCATGGGTGGGTGCTCTGGAGCTGGAGCACCCACAAGGAAAATTTAGTGAGTGCAGAGCACCAAGCTCCCCATCTCCCCCCGCGCTTCTCACTTGGCAGCCACCCCCCACTTACCAACTCTTCCCATCCCTCCCAGCACTTTCAGAGCGCCGCGAACAGCTGATTCGAGGCGTTCAAGCTCCGTGAGGGAGGGGGAGGAGTGGGGACGGGGCGCACTCCAGGGAGGAGGCAGGGAAGAGGTGGGGCAAGGGTGGAGCAGGGGTGGGGGCGGGGTCTGGACTGAGCTCCCCCCAGCAAGAGGAGAAGTCGGCACCTATGGTCCCGTTGGTTCCCCAAATTTTTGGGTGCCCTACATAGCCGTGTATGCTGCATATGCCTAAGGACGGCCCTGGTGGTTTGGGCCTAACTTTGTTGGATATACAGTTACTCTTGTTTTCATAGTCGTAGTATATTTTCAATTGTTACCTCCTGTATTGCTTTTTTTCATCAGATATTAGGCGAGCAGCAGAAACACAAGAGGCACAACCCTATACGATTGCTGTGCTTAAATAATAGATATAACCTAGTCTATCATCAGATGAAAATATCAGGAGTTTTATTCTGAATGGCATTAACTATTTGAAAGACAAAGTTTTAACAGTTTTGGACACTTTTAAATAGCCTTTGTCAGTTTAACACTCTGCAAAGACACCATACAGGAAGTGACCCGAAATTCCCTGCTCTGCAGTTTAACTTTCACCACAGACTCCTAGCAGTGGAGAAATTGCAACAGTCATAGGATATTAAATGAAGATAGGTGTGATAGCAGGTTATAAACAAGTGGAGACATTGTGGTTATATTTATTTACAGGTTACAGAAGATGTTGAAGCTTAGAATTTTTTTGATGAATGTCTATATTAGCTTTGCCTGTCCAAACTATATTCAACCTCAGCTGATGGAAGACCCATTGTTTACATGGCTTGTCAACATGGGCCATATTCCTTGCATAGACAGGGCCTTGGACAATCTGACTTAATAAACACACCTCCTCGAGCAATGGTTTCAATTGCTGTACCTTGCGGTCAGCCTAACTCCTTCCAGTTCCCCCCCCAAAATAAACAGAAAAGGTGTTAAATAGAATAATCCACCATTGTACTTCATAAAGAAGTGACAAATGGCACAAGTTCTATTTTTGTCTTCTAGACTTTAAGGCCAGAAGGGACCATCATGATCATCTAGTCTGACCTCTTGCACATTGCAGGCCACAGAACTTCACCCACCCACACCTGTAAAAGACCCATAAGTTCCGGCTGCATTACTGAAGTCCTCAAATCATGCTTTAAAGACTTAAAGTTACAGAAAATCCACCATTTACAGTACTGTAAACCTGCAAGTGACCCAGGCCCCATGCTGTAGAGGAAGGCGAGCCCCCTTCCCCAAGGTCTATGCCAATCTGACCCAGGGAGAAATTCCTTCCCAATCCCGAATATGATGATCCGTTAGACCCTGAACATGTGGGAAAGACCCTCCAGCCAGACACATGTGAAAGAATTTTCTGTATTAACTCAGAGCCCTCCCCATCTAGTATCCCATCAGCAGCTGCTGAAGATATTTGTTGCTATCAGTTGCAGATCAGCTACATGCCATTGTAGGCAGTTTCATTATATCATACCCTCCATATACTTATCAAGCTCAGTCTTGAAGCCAGTTAGATTCTTTTGCCTCATCTGCTCCCCTTGGAAGGCTGTTCCAGAACTTTACTCCTCTGATGGTTAGAAGTCTATGTCTAATTTCAAGCCTAATCTTGTCAATGGCCAGTTTATATCCATTTGTTGTGGGGTCCACATTGGAGCTTAATTTAAATACCTCCCTGGTATTTATCCCTCAGATGTTTTTATAGAGAACAGTCATATCTCCTCTCAGCCTCCATTTGCTTAAGCTAAACAAGACAAACTCTTTGAGTCTCCTGTCAGAAGAAAAGTTTTCCATTTCTCTGATCATGCTGGTAGCCCTTCTTTGCATCTGTTCCAGTTTGAATTCATCTTTCTTAAACATGGGAGGCCAGAATTGCACATGGTATTCCAGATGAGGTCTCAACAGTGCCTTGTCTAATGATCTAATTGTCATGGGATAAGAGGGAAGGTCCTCTCATGGATCGGGAACTGGTTAAAAGATGGGAAACAAAGGGTAGCAATAAATGGTGAGTTTTTAGAATGGAGAGAGGTAAATAGTGTGTCCCCTAGGGGTCGGTCTGTACTGGGATCAGTCCTATTTAATATATACATAAATGATCTGGAAAAAAGGGATAAACAGTGAGGTGGCAAAATTTGCAGATGATGCAAAACTACTCAAGATAATTAAGTCCCAATCAGACTGCAAAGAGCTACAAAAGGATTTCACAAAACTGGTTGACTGGGCAACAAAATGGCAGATGAAATTCATTGTTGATAAATGCAAAGTAATGTACATTGGAAAACATCATTCCAACTATACATATAAAATGATTTGGTCCAAATTAGCTGTTACAACTCAAGAGAGAGATCTTGGAGTCATTGGGGATAGTTCTCTGAAAACATCCACTCATTGTGCAGCTGCAGTTAAAGAAAGGGATAGATAATAAGACAGAAAATATCATATTGCCTCTATAAAAATACATGGTACAGCCACATCTTGAATACTGTGTGCAGATGTGGTCGCCCCATCTCAAAAGTTATAGTGGAATTGGAAAAGGTTCCAAAAGGGCAACAAAAATTATTAGGGGTATGGAGCGGCTTCTACATGAGGAAAGATTAATAATACTGGGACTTTTCAGCTTGGAAAAGAGACGACTAAGGAGGGATGTGATAGAGGTCTATAAAATCATGACTGGTGGGAGAAAGTAAATAAGGAAGTGTTATTTATTCCTTCTCATAACACAAGAATTAGGATGAAATTAATAAGCAGCAGGTTGAAAACAAACAAAGGGAAGTATTTCTTCCCACAACACACAGTCAGTCTGTGGAACTCTTTGCCAGAGGATGTTGTGAAGGCCAAGACTATAACAGGGTTCAAAAAAGAGCTAGATAAGTTCATGGAGGATAGGTTCATCAATGACCATTAGCCAGGATGGGCAGGGATGCTGTCCCTAGCCTCTGTTTGCCAGAAGCTTGGAATAGGTGATGGGATGGATCACTTGATGATTATCTGTTCTGTTCATTCCCTCTGGGGCACCTGGCATTGGCCACTGTTGGAAGACAGGATACTGGGCTAGATGGACCTTTGGTCTGTCCCAGTATGGCTATTCTTATATACGAACACTTTCCTATCTCTACTGGAAATACCTTGCCTGATGCATCCTAAGATTGTATTAGCCTTTTTCATGGCTACATCACATTGGCGACTCAAAGTCATCCTGTGATCATCCAATACACCCAATTCTTTCTCCTCATCTATTACTTCCAACTTACAAGGCCAAGCTTATAGCCAAATTTTTGGTGTTAGTCCCTAAGTGCATGACCTTGCACTTTGCACTATTAAATTTCATGCCATTTCTGTTACTCCAGTTTTCAAGATCGTGTAGATCTTCTTGTATGATATTCCGGTCCTCTTCCATACTGGCAATACCTCCCACCTTTGCGGTCATTCACAAATTTTATTAGCACATACTCATTTTTTGTGCCAAGGTCATTAATAAAAATATTAAATAAGATTGGGTCCAAGACTGATCCACTAGTAACTTCCCTCCAGCCTGAAAGTTCACCTTTCAGCATGACCTGTTGTAGTCTCCCCTTTAACCAGTTCACCTTTAACAAATAGGCATTTTGATGTAGCAGTGTGTATAAAGTCTTAGGTCTGGTTTCATATTCAGGAATTCACAAATGGTTGAAATTAACCCCTGTGCAGAAGACCAGCATGAGGCCTATGCCCTATGGGTTAAGTGGGATGTAAGTGGGACTTAGGCCCATTGGCTTCAGTGGGATGTAAGTGGTACATGAACATTGTCCTGGCTGTCTGCACAGGTGTGAATTGAATGCACTTGTGAATATTCAAATGGTGGTATAGAGAGGAAATGTATAGGTAAGGTAGAGGTGCTGTGCCTTTGTTATTACATTTCATAGCTTGATTTGCTTTGAAAAAGCCTGCACAAGTCACATATAAGTCAGTACTAACATTCTGCCAAACTTTTCAGATCTTCTCTAGTGACCATATGATCCATGGATGTCTGTACCTATATAGGTAAACTACCAAAGGAGCTGGTGAAGCAGAAATGGATTCCAGCAAAAGAGCTAATGTGATCCTGGGATGCATAAACAGAGGAACCTTGATAGAAGTAGAAATTATTTTACCTCTATATTTGGCAGTGGTGCTACCACTGCTTGGAATATTGTGTCCAGTTCTGGTGACCACAATTCAAGAAGGATGTTGATAAATTGAAGGGGGTTCAGAGAAGAGCCACGAGAATGATTAAAGGATCAGAAAACAAACCCTATAGTGATAGACTGAAAAAGCTCAATCTATTTAGCTTAACAAAGAGAAACTTAAGGGGTGACTTGATCAGAGTCTATAAGCATCTACATGGGGAACAAATATTTAATAATGGGCTCTTCAATCTAGCAGAGAAAAGTATAATGTGATCCATTGGGTGGAATTTGAAGCTAGACAAATTCAGACCGGAAATAAAGTATAAATTTTTAATGGTGAGAGTAATTAACTATTGGAATAATGTACCCAAGGGTCATGGTGGATTCTCCATCACCGACCATGTTTAAATCAAAACTGAATGTTTTTCTAAAAGATATGCTCTAGAAATGATTTTGGGGAAGTTCTGTGGTCTGTGTTATATAGGAAATTGACTTGATGATCACAATGGTCCCTTCTGACCTTGGACTCTATGAATCAACAAATTTCAGATCTGTAGCCAGCTTCTGAACACCTCCATTGTTTTGGGGTGTTTGGTTCTAGGGAGGCTGTATTTTCCCCTCTTTGCACGTGCATAATTCGCAAGTTATAAAACATGTGTCAAGACAAGAGGAAAACAGGAGGAGTTACAGCCATTTACATGGAAGAAGTCCTTGAATGTTTTACAATAAGGTCACACACAAAAATAGTTGGTGAAACTGAAATTTGACATGCTGTGATATGAAGTGAAATGCTGTAAATCTTGAATAGGTTTGGTTTTTTCCCCCTTTGTAAGAACCAGAAACCTCAGTGACATTCATTCAACTTCAGATCAAATACTTTGGACCTGAGAAACAATTATTCTTGTAAATATGCCCTTTACTTTTCCTCTCAGTTGTTTTGGTAACTTTTCAATCCTTCTTGAACTTGGTATCATAAACATAAATGTCAATGTCAATCATCAAAAAGAGAAGAAAAAAGTTATGCACCATAAAATATTGTAGGTCACATGCATGTCAGCATTTCCAGGTGTTTGAGCAAAACTTTCCTGAAATGAATGTAGTTACTCATTTCCTGTCCAACTTGATACTCCCCCCGCCCCCGCTTTTTTTATCCTTTATTGACTTTTAAAACCATTTTCAAGTTACATTTCAAGGAGGTGGAAAAAGCTGCAAGACAGGCCAATGAATGAGTAATTATTGTAACAATAACTGAAGTGACAGGAATTCAGTCTCTTGGTGTTGCTTGCTAACCCTAGAGGCAAAAATATAGATGCAATTAGGGCACAGGGCCTGTGACAATGATGGTTACCACAAGAGCTGCTAGTTATGGAGACCCTCTACTCAGCTTCATGTCAGTCAGTGAATAGTACAATTTTATGGTTATGGACAGTAGAGTTGGATAACGATTTTTCAGGTAGGTAGTCATATATCAATTTGTAGGACACTTAGGGGAAAACCACAAACAGGCAAACATTTAGTTCTACAATTTTTTTTTTTTTGCTGATGTTATGTTTTTCTTGATGGATTACATTTCTGGGAGAAAGGAGATTTCGAGATAAGTAGTGCATTCTTTCCAATTGAAAAATATGAAATGTGTTAAGAGTTTCTGGGGACCTGACTGTGAATAATCATTTCTAGGAGCTTTGTCTGTCTATAAGACCCAAATTTGCTTCCCTGCACGTGTGTATTGGTCCTTGGGGCCTAAAAGAAGCAAATGTTGACAGCAGAGCTTAAATCAGTGTGGTGTTCTTTCCTGCAGGCGTTTTTTGCTTTGCAGAGACATAATGGTCATGCTGTTGTACATTTTTTTTCTTCATTGTAGATTACATTTGCCAGGTGAACAGAACTTCAGACGCTCAGAAGATATAGTATCTCTGCAAGAAATTATGTAGTGGGGATAGAGACCTCTTCCTGAATAATTACAAAATAAACCTGCTCTCACAAACCCATCCTTATGCTATTGTTACCATACAAGAATAAGTTATGTCATCCAAGTTTTGTGTCACTTTGGTGTCAGGCAGCACAAAATAAGCTACTGGCTGTTTTTACTTCTGCATGCTTTGCATGATTTATCCAAAGGGGAGACAGAAAGAGCATCTGCTTGAGGCCAGAAGTGCCTTGGGCCAGCAGTAGGGAAAATGCATTTGATTTGCTGGGGGGAGTATTCAATATGCACATTTTCCTATCAGAGTACACAAAACACACATGCCCCTGGCCTAGCTGTGAAATTTGGTTGTCTGTTTGATCAGTAGGCTATATGTTTTGGTAACTGCTGATACAGCATTCAGCATCATCAGTCAAGAGGAGATTTATTTTGCTTAACCTACTGCTTTGTTCCATTCCACTTCTCTATACTCTTTCAATCGTAATCAGGAAAGCTGAGTTCACCAGATCAAAATAATATTGTTTTAAAATCTGCTAATTTACAGTATTTTAAATATTCCTGGAAGGTTCCTCACTCCATTCTCTAAATTAACTTCCTCTTACTACTTTAGTTACATTAAGATATTCAGGGAAACTCAATTGTACTGATTACGTGGCTACTGGGATCAAAAATTACTTTCCCAAAGCCTTTTCCAGTTGGTGCTGAGGTTTTCCTTTTTAATATTGAACAGTTGAGCATTTTATTGTAAGCATTAGACTGGAAGTAATTTCCTTGATTTTCTTGGATCTCCAAGTATGACAGAAATCTACCCTTTTTGAATGCTTCTTAGCTGTGACTTCTGCGAGTGCCAGTTAGGGATGATTATAAGCTGACTGGCATTGATATTACAATGCCTATCTCAACTTGTTCTGTCCTTGGTAAATGGAAATTTTGCTTCCAGGAATGTATCTGAAATACTTGTTGGACCTAGAAATAGTAATCATTTAGCTATAATAATCAAAATTGTTTGCCCAGATCAATCCTATAACAGGATTCCATGGTAACACTGTGGATATTGGTATATTACAATAAAATTGCCATTGCAATGGTTGCACTGGCTGAACCCCTGACCTTGCAATGAACTCTGTGTGTGTAGAGTCTATACTTGTTTAATCACTGGCATTTTCACAGCCTGTTGAAATGAGCTGGCAAAATGCTCATAGGCTTGAAGGGCAGCAGGAAAGATTGCTGTAAGATTGATATAAAACTGGAAAAGAGTAGGATAGAGGCAACGGAATACAAAGCAGACATTTTAGGATATGCTGTCTGATACTTCTAAAAATATTGTACTACTCAAATTATTGGCTAGTGGCTAGGATTAAGTAAATATGATAAAGAGCTGTTGAATGCCATAGACATTGGGACATATTCACTGCTGATGTAAATGTGGAAAACTCCAATGAGATAAACTGTAGCCAGTTAGGGCCCCAAAAGACTCCCATTAACTTCAATGAGCTTTGGTTCAGGCCCATACACCGACAAAGACTTGAGCCCATAATATTTTGTAACAGTCCATACATTTAAAAGAAGTGAAAACCTAAGTGTTCTTTTAAAGATCATTTCAATAGGTTATGCAGCCTTATTTCCCCAAACTGAACCAAAACAGCACTTGCTTTGGCCATTTGACTTAGAAGTTAAATAGAAGCATTGTGCGATTACTCATTATTTGACTAAACAAATCTCCTCCTGCTTTTAATCTAGAAGATCTGCAATTTGTGAGCTTATTTTGCAGGTTTGGTTTTCTCTATGATTTCCATTTTGACTCAAATCACAGTCATCACTTGATTTAAGCAATGTTGACATCGGGGCCGGCTCTGGCTTTTTTGCTGCCCTAGGTCAGAGCACCGGGAGGAGGGCGGAGAGCCCGGCTGGGGCTCTCCGCTCTCCCCGGCGGCCAGAGTGCCGGGAGCAGGGCGGAGAGCCCCCGGCGGCCAGAGTGCCGGGAGGTGGTTGGAGAGCCCAGCCGGGGCTCTCCAGTCTCCGTGGCGGCCAGAGCGCCGGGAGGAGGGCGGAGAGCCCCCGGCGGCCAGAACGCCGGGAGGAAGGCGGAGAGCCCGGCCGAGGCTCTCCCCTCTCCCCGGTGGCCAGAGTGCCGAGGGGAGGGCGGCGAGCCCAGTCGCGGCCCCGCTCTCGGGCCAGAGCGCCCCACCGCACCGCCCCCCTCCAGGCGCCGCCCCAAGCACATGCTTGGTGGGCTGGTGCCTGGAGCCGGCCCTGGTTGACATTGCTTCTAAAATGACAAATTTACAGTTCCAAATGTATTGGAAGTTTTATTGTTAAATGCCTTGTTAGCAGCATACCTTGTTAGCTGCTATCCAGTCCTTTTTAATGTTTATAGTATTTTGATTTATAGCCAATGCCATTAATATCCATGAGAAAAAAGGAATGCACAAAAGAGAGATGAAAGTTATTTCAGAAGTAGTAGGTGAAGCGATGACAGGCAGATAATAAATCGATGATCTATTCCAAGTGGAAAATTTCTTCTAAATAAATAAAAACTATTAATTCATTCTAATACAAAATATCACTTTTTTGTCTTAGACATCTGTATTAATCTTTGCATATGTGAAACAGCAAAACATTTATCAGCAGTAGCAGATGATCAAGTCAATGATTGTTTTTAACTGTTATCACAAGGACAAGGAGTTTAAACCTTTCCGTATACAGGATTTTTTTTATCCATAATGAGCACATTAATGGAGTTAGTATCTTAAAAAGAGAATTCTACTCTGAAACCAAACTTAAGGGATATCTCCAATACAGTGTTAAAGTACCATCTTCTCAGAAAGGACTGAAAGACTGACGAATGCTTTTGAGCACTCTTGTATATATTGTGCTAGGCATTGTACATACACATAGTAAAAGACAGTCACTCACTGCCAAAAGAAATTATGGTCTAAGATTCTGATCCAGCAAAGGCATCTTTGAAGTCAATGGGACCCACTCACAGTGCATAAGGTTAAGTCTGTAAAGTCTTTGCAGGTCTTTGATATAGACAAAGGCAGAGTGGGAAGAGAAACTTGCACAGAGCATTCAAGTGACTTGTGCAAGGTCGCACAACAGACCAGTGGCAGAGTGAGGAATAGAATCCAGGTCTCCTGAGTCATATGTTCCAATACCCGCACCACTTGGCCCTGCAGCCTCTCTCTGAATAACTCTAGGGCTGGACAGTAACAGCAGTCTATCACAGTTGCAGAACTAGTTGCACCTCTGTCCCCTCCTTGGTCTCTCGGTGAGTGCCCCACTTCCAGTGTCAGACCTTATGGGCTAGGATCATGCAGTTCACCTCTCCTGCCTAAGAATCATACAATTCTCTCATTCTTTGATTGATCCCTGGGCTACAGGTCCCTGTGGATCCCCTGTGCTTACACACAAGGTCTGACTGACTTCAACACCTTTGGTTCTTTCCCTTGGTAGTCTGTGACCAGTATTGACAAGAGTGACCAGACAGCTAAAGTATTGTTTAACCTTAATACTAGGAACAAAGCATAACATAAAAGAAAAAGGATTTAAAAATAACAAAAAGTAGAGGCAGGCCTCACTTTCCCACTCTCTCCTAACCTCTGGCATCTGGGTGTTCAGTCTGTTTCCTTTAAATGTGTCTCAGATAATTATATACCCTTCCTGGAGAGTTGTCACTTTTATCCACCCAGAAGTCCTCTGTTATCTCAGTTTCTGTGGCTTTTGGCTCTGCTCTCCAAAACCAGTTTGGTGAGCTCAATGGGAGTGGTTTGCTCTCCTCCCAGAGTCAGGGGTTATCCCATTGTCTTGTTACAACCCACAAGTGTTTGATGGGTGTGGGTGTTAGCTTCACTCATTGGTTCCCCTACCAGGCTGTTTCCCAACATCCCTATTGATCTAACTCAATATAGTCATACAGTGAACATCCCAATAACCCGGTCAACATACAGTCTTCATAAATTATTAGAGTAGCCTCTCTTCTGCCGCACACTCTATGAATGATGTGATAATGAACAAAGAAACAACAGTGACTCTAATACTGTTCCTTTGGGGATGGGGAGAATGGGTTTCAAAAAGAGATGCAAATAAAACTAACAAAAATATGTTTTGTGATATGTGATTACGGCTTGAAGGGGCATATCCAAAGGTTTAGCCTAAGAAGAACACTTGCTTGTAGACACTGCGCTGCACAATATCCTTCCATACACACCCTTTGCACTTATGAGATTAAATTCTGTGCAGTAAGAAGGTTTGCCACTTTTTATAAAGTTCTGACTTCTCTGTTTTAAACATAGTAAAAATAGTTGTGTTAAATCACTTAACAGTAGTTGTTTTTCAAATAACAGCATGTTTCTCATTCCACAATGGCCTATTTTAAGAAGCATTCTCCCAAATCACCAAAGGGTGTTTGATATAATTTCTCCATTTCTTTTTGGCCTGTATTACAGTTGTCAAAAAGTCAAAACACAAACACTAGATTCACAGACTCAGTTACATTTCAACAAGGTAATTGTTAAATCATTCAGGAGGAAGAAAACCAAAGAGTAACATAAGTAGTTATTATTATGCATGTGTATTCTTAATGTCTGATTCTCAGCATAACCTTAGATTACAATGCAGGTTAAATTTCCCTTGCTGATTTATAAGTATAATGTAAACTTTAGGCACAGTTAATGATATTGCAATGTAAAACTGTTCTGTTGCAAACTAAAGACCTTGCTTAGCACCTCAAAGCTCTAGGTTCATTTCAATGTAATCATTCAGGCACTATGTAGAGATTATGCTTTTATTGTATTTTTTCATGAATACATGAATGAATAATAAGTTCAACAAACAAGAGTTTCCTACTGGGTATGTCAAACAAATCATTCTGTAAGGTGCTCTGAATTTCAATCAATCATCCTCAACACTTCTTGTCCTGCTGAGGCCTCTGCATTAACGAAGTCAGCATTTGGAACCACTATAAATGGTCTTGAGCAGAATGGGTAAGATCTGCAAGTTCAAAAGGAGTGCAAGAAATCAATGTTCCCCCACGTTCATTTGTATTTTGGTTGTACCTGCCTTTCCATCTTTGAAAAATGTTGCCTGAGTTAAATTTGCATGTCAAGGGGATGATGTGTTTGCATTGTGCGGCTTTGCCTTGAATGAATAATTTACTTTAAAAGCTATGGGATGACAGAGGCCATTTTAAATCTGTAAACACACACAGTAAAAGTTGGCTAGTTTGCATCATGTGTTCTTGTTTATATTCACACACAAACTCAAGAAAGGTGCCTAGATGATCTCAATGGTCTCTTCTGGCCTTGAAATCTATGAAATTAAGGTTGCAGACACAAAATAGTCTTTTGAGTGTCTGTTGGGGCTGTCCATAAATTACATAACATATTTTTGGTAATATTTTTCAGGACATTCCCGCCCCTTGTAACATTTTGTGACACTGAAACAAACATGCAAAATTAAGGACCCTCCCAGCCCCCAATGTGTTACGTAATTTATGGATAGCCACTTACCACTTAAGAAAATTAGAGTTAAAAATAGACACAACAACAAAAATACTAGAAACCTAGAAAATGCTGAATTGGGGATTCCACTTTTACAAGAAGCTGGACTATCACTGCTCACATAACCACCATAACCTTAACTACTTCACTAGAGATGCAAAAATTGAGTTGAGTAAATGTGGGCCTTAGGGTGGTACACTAAAGGTGAAATCCTGGTTCCATTTAAGTTAACAGCAAAATCCCCACTGATTTCAATGGGGCCAGGATTTCACTCCAAATGCGGTAAGTTGTTGGTCAAAGTTGCACCTCAGGTTTTCTCACTGAAAGATAATATAAAAAAGACAAGAGGTGGTAGAAAATTTTTTGACATTTTTTTGGGTAGAAAAATGCCATTTTGTCAAAACTGAAATGTTTTGTGGAATCATAAGTTTTGATAGCAATTCTATGGAGGAGAAAGAGATAAAGCCTCATCCCCAAAATAGTCAATAGTCTGGTGGTTAGGGCACTTTCGTTAATTGCCCCATCCACTCAGGGAGAATTATGTGCAGGCCTCGCCCCATCAGTTTGAATGCTGGAAGAGGGAAATAAAAATAGTGGACATGAAGATTTTCCATCTTTGCTGTTTGAACATCTGTCATCTTTATGAATGATAGATGATAACTAGTGTGTGTATGTATATGTCTGCTTGCTTTAATCTGTAAATAACTATCATTTCTTTTTCTTAGTTAATAAACCTTTAGATAGTTTATTACAGGATTGGCTACAGGCGTTGTCTTTGGTGTAAAATCTATGGTACCAATTGATCTGAGGAAAGTGATTGGTCTCTTGGGACTGGAAGCAACCTGAATGTTTTGTGATTTTTTTTTTTTTGGTGTAATGACCATTTATCACTCCATCCAGTTTGCCTGGGTGGCAAGATAAACTGGAGAGTCTAAGGGGACTGTCTATGACTCCATGGTAAGATGTTACAGCGATCCAGGAGTTCATATTTGTCAAAAACGGGGCAGACATCCAAACTAGTGGTATGTTTTCTAATTAGATTTCAGCAAGCCAATAATAGTCTGCCCCGAGGTTGGCAGTTTCAGTCATGAGCCACTCTAGACAGTGTGACAAAGTCATTTCCAGCAAGGATGGTTTAACAATATTCATACAAGTGGGAGGTACTAATAATCAGAAACAGGGAAATTGCAACAACGCTTCTTTTACCTTGGTGGCAAATTTAAACATGGGGATTTTGGGATCCCTCTTCAGCACAACTTTGGTCCACTCTAAGTACCAAACATAGCCTATTGATTTAGACATGGCTTCAATGTTTTGTTCTAACTACAAGCTTTTCAGTTCCCCCAGTTTGGAAGTCCTTGCATGTCATCATCATTTTGGTCAGGCTGTAACTCAGTGTCCCCTACATTTTTGAAAGCTGAGCCTCCCTTTGGCAAATTTAAACCACTTGCACCCCCTTGAGTTCCACAGTATATGCATTAATTTATACATCTTCCACATCCCCTCACTCCCCAGCTGGTCCTTCGTACCCTGCACTTTAGGAAATGCTGCTGTAACTGTTACATAATAGAAACATAGTATTGATGCAGAAAAATACTACATGATCCAAGCTTGCCCATAAAACCTAAGGAAATGATCTGTGGCTCATCATCTATTCCAAAAGAGACCACTTAATGACTGTACTAACCGATTCATTCCTTCTCTAGACATTTTTCAAACTCCCTTTTGAATTGATTTTCACCACTTACTGCTTTTGCTTACTTTGGCACTTTCTTCCATACTCAATGTTTATGTACAGAAGTTCAGACTGGTCTTTTCTTTCACAGTCATCCATAAAAACATCTTGTTTTTAATCAATTAGTATTTTGAACAACTTATTAGCTTGATTCCATTCCCTGTCTTTCTGGTTCTTTCATAGTCTCTCACTTGGCCCTTTTCCCTTCAGTGCTGGAAACAAAGTCTTAACCTTAACCTCTCCTTGCAACGTGTACCCTGAAAACTCCTGGATAATTTGCCCTGTGCAGTCATGGCATTGTCCATTCTGCCATCTATTGACCAAAATGCACACAGTATACCAGATGTGGTTTCAATACCACATTACAGTACTCATTTTGCAATTTCATCTGTGCCCTTCCCACCATTTGGAACTTCCTCTCGGCCTTTTTCACCCAGAAACTTTCTTCTGAATGTTCAAAATATTGTCCTCAAAGCACAGATCTTTCCACCAGGCCTAAAGATGAAAGGGTCCCATAACTTAGGCTTTGATCCTATGAACCCGTACACATGTGCCTAACTTTATGCACTCTGACTAGTCTCATTAAGTTGACTTCCTGCTGCATTGCAATCTGCTAGCATTGGCCCTCAAGCTCCTGCCATGCCCCATTCAAGGATTAAAATTAAAAACAAGACCCAACAAATGAGCGTAACAAATGAGAGGTTACAATGTGTCCAATGTGACATTTCCAAATCATTTAACATTTTCCATTATTTTAAAAACTTCCTGTCACTTTGTAATTTTCTGTACTTCCTTAACATTTCCCCTATCCTTGGCTCAAAGCCTATTATATTTTATATTTATTTTTTTGTCCCCTTCTATACAAACTATCCCCAAATGCCCATCTCCCCAGGAATGTTTGTCCCAAGAGTTCTTGTGCACTCTGCAAGAGAGAAGGAAGCTGACTACTGCATGAAAGGCAGTTTGCTGTTGTTTTTTATTAGTTGTGTCTCAATGTCTCGGTTCCCATTATGCACTGCACATATGCATAATAAGAGACAGTCCTTGCTAGAAAGAGATGAGAATCTAATTAGACCAGGCAGACAATGCATAGGATAAAGGAAATATCCCTATTTTACAGGTGAGGGACTGAGGCACAGAGAGATAGTGATTCACTCAAGGTCACACAGGCAGTCTGTAGCAGTCAGTCTGTAACAGTGCCTTTGCCAGAAAACATCCTCCATCTCTCTGATAGGAATTGTAATGAACAGAAGAAAAATAATAAATGTATTTCAAATTATACTCACCTGCACTGAGCATACATGTATCTAACCATCAGAGTCAATATTTTAGCCATTTGGTACAAAACAATTGTATTTGGTTAATGTCCTTATGGATTCACATAGGTTATTTACTTTTTAAAAGGTGTCCAGAGTATAGCACATTAATTTAAGAACCAGAAGAGCTTATCAGCTGGCAAAGTGTAAGACAGGCATGTGCTATTATGCCCCTGTGAACTGTTCATTTTCCAACTCATCTTCAGGTTCAATAAATTACACATTTGTTTGTTTTGGTGGTTTGAAAAATCCTTCTAGTTCTTTTTCATGTCTGAAATGGTTCATATTAAAGCTTTCATAATACCCTTCAGTTTCTGTGTTAAATTGATGTTTAAATTGGAATGAAAGTAGGAACCTTGGCAGTTTAGATAATTCACTTCATCTGGTGGCCAGCTATGTTAACAATCACATCATATGCCAGCACTTACACTAGATGAAAGGAGTCCCTGGGGCACTGGAACTGCATTTTAGAAGCTGAGTGAAAATATAGTTATAGTCTTTGTTCCATCGTTTTATTTTCTAAAATGGTAAATTATTTTAACTGGAATTTTAGAGTGTTAGAAGAACAATTTAAAGGTTATGCTGAGGGTTATTTTGGGTGTCTTAGCCTTGGAAACTGAACAATGATTGTTGATCAGTATTCTGGACAGGAAGTGTTCGGCACAATGTCAGCAAATTATGTCTTTTTATTCCAATGTATTGAGCACTTCGAGGAAATGGTATATTGTTAGCATTTGAATAACATTAAAGCCCCACATTGCAAGATACATTTCAGTCTTCGAAATAAAATGCATGGCCTCCCCTTCATGTATTTAAGTGCCTCCCCTTGTAATAGAGTGCACGCTTGAACCAAGAGCTTTTTCCTTCATAGCGTGGGCAAGTTGAATTTCAGGACTCAATTGCTAGTGCATGACTGCACATTCCATCACTTAGTAGCAAGCATTTTCAACAGCAAATTGGCTTTTCTACATGGAGGCTAGAAAGTATATTTGATTAAAAATAAGGTTTGTACAGGAAGGGGAAGAAAAAGGGACACTTTTGGAAGAGATTCCTGAAGAATGCCTTTATATCTGTATATCCCAATAGTTCCAGAGTGGTCTGTAAACACTTACCATTAAAAAAAGTGTGTGCTTAGCCAATGCTTCATTTCAAAGGGTAGATGTGGATTTCTCTTTCACTACATCCTTATGCAATTTTATTTGTACATCCAAACAAATAAAACTACACGCATCCCCAAATATATGTCTCTTCTCTACTGAATAAGCTCCGCCTTGTCTTCCCCACCTCATCACAGTCCTAAGCAAACCCCTGCCCCAGCCTGCTTCTAGCTTGGGTCTGGGGTTCTGTTTAATGCAAGAAATGCTTGCATCTTAAAAATCAGAGAATCAAATAGGCCATGGGATGGGAGCCTGTTTGACAGCTTATCACAGACCAAGTAACTCCAGATGCATAGCCTATTTAGTCTATTAGTTCAAGGGTCTAGGCAAGAAATAATATCAGTTTCCATTACTGTTCAACCAGTGGAGATGCTGGCTTATGATGCCTCTACTCATTTTCCATAACAGCTTTTTTTCCCCAGTGGAATAGCACAGCATTTTAAAATGAGGTTCAGAAGAATTTAGGTTAAAACCTTTGTTTCATATGACTAAATGGAAGTTGGGGGTTCACTACCTCTCAGGATGTTTGAGGCTATGCTGATTTGCACCAATTGAAACTGGTTCAATATATGTTTTTAAGTATCAAATTATTATCAGTCTTTGCTGTCCTATACCAATTATCATAATGTATTGGACAAATGCCTTTGCAGTCTTATTCATCAAATTAGAAAATAGGGGGGGAAAAGGACAGTTTCTGAAATACTATACTATGAATATTGTCGTAGTTATATAAATAATGAAAAGGCTATATGCAGGGCTTACTTCTGCCATGCTTGTGGAGGAAGGCTGTTATCCAGTAAAACACTTAAGTACGTATTTAACTTTAAGCCCATTGAAGCTAATGAGACTATGCACATACTTAAGTGTTTTGCTGAATTGGGGCCAAAACGTAGTACTTTACTAAATGAACAGACTCCATGGCTTCAAATGGCACCACTCACAGAGTAGGTACCATTCAGCATGATTAAGAGTGGCAGAATCTGTCCCACGGTTTAGTAAAAACGGTACTGTCTGCACAGTCATTTAAGTGTGTGTATGTTCCTTCCATATTGACACTTATTTTAATGAATGCCTCTATCTAAACCAGTGATACTCAGACTGAGTTTTGGGAGCTGCAAGTAGCTCTTTAATGCGTCTCCTGTGGCTCTTTGCAGTACATGATATTAAAAGATGGTGTGATTTTTAATTATTAACCACTCTGGATGCTTTTACTATATTATTAACCAATTGTAGAATACTTGGTCAGTTATTTTGCTGTGAGATGAATATACATACACACAGACACACACATATACATATATACACACACACATACACAGAGAGAGAATTAATTCACACTCCTGTGGCTCTTTTGGGTAATGTTGATTGCTAATTTGGCTCCTGAACCACTGAGGTCTGAGTATCACTGATCTAAACAAAGCTTTAATAGAAAGAGCTAAGGCTTCAAAGCACATAGTTACTACAATGAGCATGATTTAAGTTCACAATCAATCATGCGCTCTCTCTCCCTCACTCATGTACATCTGTAAACAAATCACTGACATTGTCCAGGCTGTTTTTACACTAAAGGCACCATTTTAGCATCATGCAAGGCCCACAGGAAGGTAAAAGAAAATTCAATTAATTCCAGAAAAGATCCATCAATTTGGTGTGCACACATGGCCTGGTTTAAAAAAAAAAAAAAGGGTCATTGTTGTCTTTCCAAGTATTTCTCCATCACTTAACCCATTTTTATTTTTAAAAAGGCAGCAGGGAAAAATAGTTCCCTGAAATGAATCTATAACATTAAAAGATGGATCAGCCAACGGTGATGACTACGTATTTGGGATTATTGCTAGTCCTTGTGCACTTAAACATGTGCTGAACATTTAAAGACATCTCAGGTGGTCTAAAACTCTTGCCACCCAGCCTTTTGATTTTGGTTTTAGTATACTATAAATAAATGTCAGAAACTGCACATTGTTATTAAACAGTACTGTGGTTACTCTTAGGACCGGCAATAAGTCAGTAAGAATGGTCTGTTAACATGAGCTGAAATCTAGAGTTATGTTTTTTTAAGAAATAGCTGCCCATCACAATGGCCTAACTGTGTCCCTATACATCATTTGGTGATGGACTGGTGCTCGATGCTAATTGGCTGCCAAGTATATTTGTAATATATGACAATAAGAAAATACAGGCTCTAGTACTCTTTAGAGGTTAAAACATTATGTAATATTATCCTGTAGTCCCATTTTCTAATACTCAAAGTTGTGGTAAGTTGTCTTAGCCAGAAATTCATAGTTATTACCAACAGGACCTTGACAAACGCAGGAGACCTTTTAAAGCTTCAAAACGGCCATAACTTGTTAAACACTGAGTTTTCCTAATGAATCCCAATCCCGGAAACACCTGTACTAAAGAGCTTTGTGTTGATCTGCTGTGGAAAACTGGCATTACATTTTCACATTTGCTGAATAAAACTGGGGATGTTGGATGGAAACCTCTTCAAGGCCTTTTACATTCTCTGCCATGTGCTGTACAGTTTTGTTTTTAAAAACTGATCTAGATGTATTTTCATCCCTATAATATATATTTAATATTTATAAATGAGCAAAATACTACAGCTAAAATATTAGTGATATAGCTGAGTGTGGCATATAAAAGGGCAAGGACTCAAACTCATCTGAAGGGAAAAAGGTATGGAGATTCAATACAGGCTGATACAAATATGCAGGAAGTAAGGACAAGTTACTGAGACAAGGCTTTTTAAAAAAAAAAAAAAATTTTTTACTGCTGTAGTGCCAAGGGACCACATACATGGATTAGGACCCCATTGTACTAAGCACCATACAAATAAATAGTAGAAAGATTGCACTGCTTCAGAGAGCTCACTAGAATTTAGACTGGGGTGCTCAAATATTTGGGCTGAGGGCCACATCGAGGTGGGGAAATTGTATGCAGGGCTGGGGCAGGGGGTTGGGGTGCAGGAGGGAATGCAGGGTGTGGGAGGGGGGTGCGGTGTGCAGGAAGGGGCTCAGGGCAAGGAATTGGGGCAGAGGAGGGGTGTGGGGTGTATGAAGGTGCTCAGGGAAGGGGGTTGGGGTGCGGAGTGCAGGAGGGGGCTCAGGGCAGGAGAGCTGGGTGCAGGAGGGGTGTGGGGTGTATGAGAGGGCTCAGGGCAGGGAATTGGGGTGCAGGAGGGGTGCGAGCTGCAGGCAGGGAGCTTAGGGCAGGGAGTTGGGGGGCAAGGTGTAGGAGGGGTTCGAGCTCCGGCCCGGCGCTGCTTACCTAAAGCGGGTCTGGGGTGGCAGCAGTGCTCACTGGGGCCAGAGCAGGCTCCCTGCATGCCTGCCCCGGCCCCAGCCCCACGCCACTCCAGGAAGCACTGCGGCCCCTGGGAGCTGCGGGGGAGCGGTGTCTGGAGGCAAAGGCAACGTACGTGGAGCCCTCTGTTCCCCCACCTGAGGGCCGCTTCTGAGAGTGGCATGGGGCCCACGGAGTAATGGGGGGAAATCCCATGGGCTGGATCCAAAGACCTGAGAGGCCGGATCCGGCCCGCGAGCTGTAGTTTGCCCACCCCTGATTTAGACATTACAAAATGTAGGGATATAAAAGAAGGTACTAACAGTGATTCCCCTAAGTGACAGTGACCCCCTCATAATTTGTCCCCCACACTTTAAAATCCAACAGTTTCACCAAGTACAAAAATCTCTTGGGTCTTCTGTTAAAACTTGTCAGCTACTGTCTGTAGAAAGGTTTCAGAGTAGCAGCCGGGTTAGTCTGTATCTGCAAAAAGAACAAGAGTACTTGTGGCACCTTAGAGACTAACAAATTTATTAGCTTATGCTCTAATACATTTGTTAGTCTCTAAGGTGCCACAAGTACTCCTGTTCTTTTTGTCTGTAGAAACCATTAATTATATCTATCCTGTAAAAGATACTTTATTACTATGTAAAACTTACAAACAAGTTAATTAACTTTGTTCTTGAAGTAATTGATACAATGTAAACAAACACTATAAGCTGTTAAGTGACTTTCACTTCATTCAAAGGCTCCTAGGACAGATCCCCACCCTCTGTAATTAAAGGGCCGGGAGTCTCAAATGAATTAGCACACACCCTCAAAGTGGTGGAGACAGTAAATTAAAATATGGTTAAGATATGAAATGTATGTTGATGAATGCTTGATGTACATAAATGGTTAGGGAGGTGCCAGCCTAGAAAGGGAGTATCCATCGGCCGAAGAATGTGTCAAGTAGGACCACCAGACAACCCCCTGAGGGTAAACTGGGATCCACCCCATCACCTGGAATGATGAGAAACACAAACTTTGGACAGTGTGAAGCCACCAGGAATGTGCCACTTTGAACAGGAATGTGCCATCTGCTGATTGAGTCAGCAACAGCAGGATGAAACAGTTCCCATAGACTAACGTAGGAATTAATTCCTATAAGAATGGACTCTAAAGACGGATGACTTCGAGTCTCTGGTTCTGCTGCCAACCTCCAGGAGCATCAGGTGCACCTGACACAGACTTGGCTCCATTCTCACGACCAAGATATCTGGCCAGTAACTTGGCATGAGCAACTTCTAGGCTGGTAACTATAACACCTATACAGAACTTGAATGAATAATTGTGTAAATCTCTCTCTCTCTCTCTCTCTCTCTCTCTATGTGTGTGTATAAAGAATAAGTAGTCAAACAACGTTGTTTACTTTTATCTTTTGCTTTATCAGTATATTTACAATAAATGTGGCATCTTTGCCTTATCCCTCTTAATAAGATCCTGCTGGTTTTTATTCTATTGGTATAACAAAAGCAGGTGAATAAACTCACAAACTGGAGGGAGAGGGTGGGAGGACAAGATAACAAGGACAGTGGTGAGTTCATAAATTAGTATTTACAGTGATCTCAGTAATAATAGGTGATTGCCACCCTGGCCCATGATTACTGAGACCACTCAGTATGTTTGTATTATGGTATTCAGGTTGGCAATTTTACAAGTAGGTTGAGTATTGTCTCAAATACCTTTAAAAATGGCAAGGACCAAAAAAAAACCCTCCCTCCCCACAACCCCCCCACAACATTTTTTCATGTAGTCCTATTAATGGTGACTTGAAGCGAGATGCAGCAAGAGTGTTAAACTACTGTTTCCTTGGGTAAGTAATCCAACCACCATCTGGAGTTCTTCCAATTACCTGTAAGCACATTGAACTGTTCTTCCTATTGACTCCTTTGTTTGAATCAGCAGGAGACTGAAGGGGACAAGATGGCAACTCTCTGAACACCTTAGTGAGGTGCAATCTTGTCTATAGTGTTCCCTGCAGGCTTGAAGAATGGGACCCAGGAGAAGAGCAGGAAAATGGCACAATATGTCATGATTGCATCAAACCTCCATGCCCTGGATTGTGTGGTGTTTGGTCACCCTTCTAAGGCACTGTAATTTTAACTTTGTTGAAGCTCTTGCTTTAGATGGCTGAAAGCCCCTCTTCCATACTTCATCCCCTCTTGTCTGATCATTGTCATCTAGGCAGTGTAGAAAAATAATTTTTCAAGGCTAGAGAAAGCGGTCATTTTGGGGGCTGTTGAGCTTGACAGCATCAAGGTGAGGCTATAGAGGGGCATGAACTGGGACGAAAGTATGTAAGTGTAAAAATGCCCACATGAAACCTAACACTACCTAAAGGGGGTTGGTTGTAGGTTTTGTCACACACTCTATGCTCAAACAACATGCTGTGAAAGGTTCAATACTGCCTGGCAAACCTTTCAACCTACACTACACAGGCCCAGATCTGATCAGTCCTGGCCTGGTTTCTGCACTGTTGTCATGTGAAATGAATGGTTCTGTATAGTTTCAGAGGAAAAGCAGATGAAATGAGGCATTTGTGACCAGAATTTCATTTGAAATCTATGGTTAATTTTAACCCCAAATCTGGGCAAATTAATCTCCTTACAGGGAGACAATGAAGAACATAATCACACAAACCCCTACAAAGAGAGAACTTGATTTTCACTCATCTCTAGATTGCCTAATGGACAAATAATGGCCAAGCATTCTCTCTCTCTTTCTCTCTCTCTCTCTGTCACTTGCTCTTTAACTTCTGCCACTTGATTTTTCCTGCATTCATTCTAATCTTAGAGCTTGATTTTTGCACAGAGCAGATATGGACTGTTGTGTGAATAAACTCAAGATAAATAGAGATAAGCAGAACAATGAGTGCAAGGGAACCACACCCTGTACGAGAACCTGCTTTGTGGCCACCAAACACTTCTTCAGAGTAGCAAGAGAAAAACCCATGAGGAGGTTGCACAGATGAATTTTATTAACACGATGAGAATTACACCCAAGTCCATTTTGCCTCAGGCAGGGAAATTCTCTCCTTATACCCTGTCCCTGTTTTTACTCTATGAACTTGTGAGTAGGGGAGCATGTAAACAAGGGGTATGAGCTTTTATATGTCTAATGCTTAATCTTACTTGTGCCCACACACAATTCTCACTTGCAGTGACCACAATACCCAAGTGTACCCTACAAAGACTTGCAGGGCAAAGCCTGAAACTTATCACACTTTGGATGGCAAAATGTAGTTACTCATTCATTAAATAACATTGACATAGGTGCTGGTACAAGTAGCACAAGAACTACACCAGCCCCTGTGGCAAATATGCTTTCATACCAAGCACATTCTTGCACCAAAATTCTTTTGTTTTCTGCTGTAGACCCCTGATTACACAAGCTGTACAGTTCTTTTTCTACTTCCTGTGTCTCTTATAGAATCATAGACTTTAAGGTCAGAAGGGACCATTATGATCGTGTAGTCTGACCTCCTGCACAACGCAGGCCACAGAATCTCACCCCCCCACTCCTGTATCAAACCCCTAACCTATGTCTGAGCTATTGAATCCCTCAAATCATGATTTAAAGACATCAAGGTGCAGAGAATCCTCCAGCAAGTGACCCATGCCCTACGTTGCAGAGGAAGGTGAAAAACCCCCAGGGCCTCTGCCAATCTGCCCTGGAAAAAAATTCCTTCCTGACCTCAAATATGGCTAAACCTTGAGCCTATGAGCAAGACTCACCAGCTAGACACCCAGGAAAGAATTCTCTGTAGTAACTCAGATCCCACCCCATCTAACATCCCATCACAGGCCATTGGGCATATTTACCGCTAATAGTCAAAGATCAATTAATTGCCAAAATTAGGCTATCCCATCATATCATCCCCTCCATAAACTTATCAAGCTTAGTCTTGAAGCCAGATATGTCTTTTGCCCCCACTGCTCCCCTTGGAAGGCTGTTCCAGAACTTCACTCCTCTGATGGTTAGAAACCTTTGTCTAATTTCAAGTCTAAACTTCCTGATGGCCAGTTTATATCCATTTGTTCTTGTATCCACACTGGTGCTTAATTTAAATAACTCCTCTCCCTCTCTGGTATTTATCCCTTAGATCTATTTGTAGACAGCAATCACATCTCCCCATAGCCTTCTTTTGGTTAGGCTAAACAAGCCACACTCTGTGAGTCTCCTTTCATAAGACAGGTTTTCCATTTCTCAGATCATCCTAGTAGCCCTTCTCTGTACCTGTTCCAGTTTGAATTCATCCTTCTTAAACGTGGGAGACCAGAACTGCACACAGTATTACAGATGAGGTCTCACCAGTGTCTTGTATAATGGTACTAACACTCCTTATCTCTACTGGAAATACCTCGCCTGATGCATCCCAAGACCGCATTAGCTTTTTTCACGGCCATATCACATTGGTGGCTCATAGTCATCCTGTGATCAACCAATACTCCGAGGTCCTTCTCCTCCTCTGTTACTTCCAACTGATGCCTCCCCAGCTTATAACAATTTTTTTTGTTATTAATCCCTAAATGCATGACCTTGCACTTTTCACTATTAAATTTCATCCAATTACTATTACTACAGTTTACAAGGTCTTCCAGATCTTCCTGTATGATATACCGGTCCTTCTCTGTATTGGCAATACCTACCAGCTTTGTGTCATCAGCAAACTTTATTAGCACATTCCCACTTTTTGTGCCAAGGTTAGTAATAAAAAGATTAAATAAGATTGGTCCCAAAACTGATCCATGAGGAACTCCACTAGTAACCTCCCTCCAGGCTGACAGTTCACCTTTCAGTATGACCCATTGTAGTCTCCCCTTTAACCAGTTCCTTATCCACCTTTCAATTTTCATATTGATCCCCATCTTTCCAATTTAGCTAATTATTCCCCATGTGGAAACGTATCAAATGCCTTACTGAAATAGAGGTAAATTAGATCCACTGCATTTCCTTTGTCTAAAAAGTCTGTTACCTTCTCAAAGAAGGAGATCAGGTTGGTTTGGCATGATCTACCTTTTGTAAAACCATGTTGTATTTGTCCCAATTACCATTGACCTCAATGTCCTTAACTACTTTCTCCATCCACATTTTTTCCAAGACCTTGCATACTACAGATGTCATACTAACAGACCTGTAGTTACCCAGATCACTTTTTTCCCCTTTCTTAAAAATAGGAACTATGTTAGCAATTCTCCAGTTATACAGTACAGCCCCTGAGTTTACAGATTTATTAAAAATTCTTGCTAATGGGCTTGCAATTTCATGTGTCAGTTCCTTTAATATTCTTGGATGAAGATTATCTGGGCCTCCCGATTTAGTCCCATTAAGCTGTTCGAGTTTGGCTTCTACCTCGGATGTGGTAATATCTACCTCCATATCCTCATTCCCATTTGTCATCCTACCATTATCCCTAAGCTCCTCATTACCCTCATTAAAGACTGAGGCAAAGAATTTGTTTAGATATTGGGCCATGCCTAGATTATCCTTAACCTCTACTCCATCCTCAGTGTTTAGCAGTCCTACTTCTTCTTTCTTTGTTTTCTTCTTATTTATATGGCTATAGAACCTTTTACTATTGGTTTTAATTCCCTTTGCAAGGTCCAACTCTACATGGCTTTTGGCCTTTCTCACTTTATCCCAACATGTTGTGACCTCAATAAGCTTTCCTTGCTGATCACTCCCGTCTTCCACTTCTTGTAGGCTTTCTGCTTTTTCTTAATCCGTCTCTGAGATGCTTGCTCATCCAGCTTGGTCTACAATTCCTACCTATGAATTTTTTCCTCTTTCTTGGGATGCAGGCTTCTGATAGTTTCTGCAACTTTGACTTGAAGTAATTCCAGGCCTCCTCCGCCTTTAGATCCCAAGTTCTTCAGTCCAATCTACTTCCCTAACTAATTTCCTTAATTTTTTAAAGTTAGCCCTTTTGAAATAAAAAATCCTAGTCACAGATCTATTTTTGTTTATCCTTCCATTTAGTTTAAACTGAATTAGCTCATGATCGCTCAAACCAAGGTTGTCCCCTACAACCATTTCTTCTATGAGGTCCTCACTACTCACCAAAACCAAATCTAAAATGGCATCCCCTCTTGTTGGTTCAGCAATTACTTGGTGAAGGAATCAATCAGCTATCGCATCCAGGAAAATCTGAGCCCTATTATTATTACTAGCACTTGTCCTCCAGTCTATATCTGGGAAGTTAAAGTCTCCCATGATAACACCATTCCCATTAGTATTTACTTCATTAAAAACATTAAAAAGATCTCTCTATCCATATCCAAATCAGATCCCGATGGTCTATAGCATACCCCAAGCACTATCCCAGGGGAGCACGTACCCTTCAATACCTGTACTCCAGTCATGACTACTATTCCACCATGTTTCTGTTATCCCTATAATATCCGGTTTCACTTCCTGCACCAGTAACTCTAGTTCCTCCATTTTGTTACCTAGGCTCCTCGCATTGGTGTACAAACATCTTATTTTTTGCTCTTTGGCTTCGCTCACATTCTTTACCAGATTAGGCCCAGACATTCTACTGCCAGTATCACCTATTAGATTGGTATCTACACTACCCTTCCTCCTTATGTCCATTCTCCTACCCACGGCTGTATCCTTTCTTACTTCGTTTTCTTCCCTCTCAATGTTAAAATCCAGCGTGGAGATTACCAGGACATCTCCCAACCATCTCCCCCCAATTCCTAGTTTAAAGCTCTCTTAATCAGTTGTGCCAGCCTCCATCTTAGAAGTCTGTTTCCCTCCCTACTGAGGTGAAGTCTATCCCGAAAGAACAGTCCTCTGTCCATGAATGCCTCCAAGTGGCCATACAGCCCAAAGCCCTCCTTATAGCACCACTGCCTGAGCCATCTGTTGATCATCATAATCTTGTCACACCTTGGTTGCCCTTCTCTAGGAACAGGCAGAATCCCACTGAAGATCACCTGAGCCTCGATTTCCTTAAGCGTTTTCCCCAGCCTGGCATAGTCTCCCTTGATATGTTCCAGTGAGAATCTAGCTGTATCATTTGTTCCTATATTAAGACAATCAGTGGATTCTTTCCCGCTCCCGTTAGGATCCTCTTCAGTCTCAGGTCCACATCCCGTATCTTAGCACCCGGCAGACAGCACACCCTTCTGTTCTCTGGATCAGTTCTGGTTACAGGCCTGTCTATTCTTCTCAGTAAGGAGTCCCCAACCACGTAGACCTGCCTTTTCCTGGTGATGGTGTGATTCTCTGGTCTATCCCCTGTTCTCTCTGGCTGTAAGTCCTCTCGATTCCTATTCTCCCTTGCAATCCTCTGCAATCCATCCCGTATCCTCCTGGGGCTCATCTTTGGTGTTGTTATCTCCCTTGACTCTTCCCCTCTTCCAGTAGGATTAGCTGCTCTTCTCTTCTTCCTTGCCCTCTCACCTTCAGCGACCACCTGCTGTGCTCCTTCTTCATTTTCCATCTCCGCAAACCTTGTTCCTGAGCTCTACCATTTCCTTCACTAGCCCTTCTTTTCCTCTGCCTGGTTCTCTTAGTGACATGCTTCCACTGTCCACTTTCCTCACCCAGCAGTCTCCCCTCAGAGTTCTTTGGTTCTGCTTACATCTGCAAGTCTGAGTTTTTCCCTTCAGATTCCTCATGTCCTTGCTCCATCATCTGCTCTAGCCCCCTTCTAAACTCAACCAGAGTTTTCACCTGCGTCTACAATCCTCAGATCTTTTCTTCCATCAGCTCTATCAAGTGGCACTTCATGCAGACGAAACTCTTTTCAGTTACCCCCTCCAGGATCATGTACATGCCATAGCTTCCACATCCAGTCATCTTCATTGTGTTTTCCACTGCTTGGGTCACTACCACTGCTGCCTCTGTATCTGTCATAGGCTTCCCATGTAAATCCTTCTCCTCCCACAGAAGTCCCAATCAAACTCCCCTGTATACAGCTCTGTTTGCTGGCTCCTGTGCTGCTGCAGCTGTCTTATCATTTTGTTCACATGGCACAGCTCAGTGGAAAATGCCAAAAGGCTGACTTTTAGCTTGAGAGCACTAAACATAAAGTATTGGCTGAAGTGTAATAGTAAGAAGGTTTTACTACTCAGCACTGCATATCCTGTCTATTTTCAATTAGTGTTACCACTACATAATATTCTACTTGGTTGCTAGTATATCAAGCTACACCAGTTGATGTACCCTAACGGTTTAAAGGGGAACGAAGGTACTTTTGTGGTTTTAGATGTAAGTCTGGGACCCAGGAGATCTGGGTATTTTTTCTGGTTATGCCGCTTAATTCTTATGAGATGTTGGGTTAGTCTCTTGGACACTAATCCAACTTCCAGGGAAGTTAGTGGAAGGCTTCTATTGATTTCAAGGGAAGCTGGATCAGGACCTTAATCTCTGTTCTGTGCTTGAGTTACTCCATCCATAACATAGGGATAATAGGCACTTATCTTGTAAGTGTGTGTGAGGCTACATTCATTGTTTGTACAGCCAGTGGAGATTTTTGGATGGAAAGTGCTATGGCAGTGTAAAGTATTATTTTTTTTATTGCACCACAAATAGACTGAAAGGAAATAAATACAGCCACTTTGGTTTTTAAGAGAAGGTAGATGTAATTATCCCCATGTACCAGGTATTTTGTCTCTACCCACAGACTAAGCAATAATGGTCTTTTTGCTATCAGCTTTCTCTAATTATATTTGCTACTGAGACTTAATAGTGTTGCTATTTTATTCTGCAATAAATTACAGTTTCACTAAATCATTAGGGCTGGCACCCACAGCTATAAGATTATTGATTTTTGTGTTAACAAGCAGAAAATGCTAATCGATTGCATAAAATGGTTTAATGGTTTATTGGTTGCTTTTATGATGGTTACATTGCTTCCAGGAGGAGAATATTGACCACTGGATATAGTTGCAGGTGGGGTATTAATGTATATTTCCCCTTTCACTTCCATCTGAGGAGGTCTGAGGGAAGTTGTCCCATTTCTCATTCTTGGAAAAAGTTAGAAATAGTGTCACTAAAATTAGTAGTAGGGGATTTGTGTACCTGATACAGTATTACATGATCAAGTAACTGCACAGTGGATTTTATTACATGCAATAGACTATGAAAAGTATACCAATAAAAAGAAAGCCCTACTCTACAGGATGAGGCTGATATTTTACTACTGGTAACGCATACAAAATGCAGGAGCTCAGTTGTTACAAAGTGAAAACTAATACATATCAGTGGTCTTCAAACAATGGTTGTACTATGCATGCTAAAGTCTGGAATTTCTACTGCAAGCTTCCATAAAGATCCTTGACCTTTAATACAGCATATTCCATAAATCAATAAGGTTTAAATACTGCTGCCCTCTTGAACACCTGCTTATCTGTCTTGAGAAAATTCTGTAGTGTTTTAAACATCATTTTATGACACTAAAACTAATGTCTGCTTTAGAAGCACTTGGAAGAGCCATTAAAGTTAAGGATCTAGCAGCATTTTCATTATGAAGCTTGATTGAAGTGGTTTATAGCTCTGTCGTTAAAAAATGCAGTGGGCTGAAATTTGGTATACAGCACAAAGTTTTCTTTCTCTTTTTAATGTCAGACAAATTGTTTCAGATGCTTCCCCCCCCCAATCATAGATATAAATATTTTCATTTATCAAAGACATTTAATTTTTACAGACTAGTAGCCTTGCATATGTATGTGGTTCCTCTTCCACATACATATTCAAAAATGACTTTCATAGGATTATGAGACCTATCTATCTCTATATATATTTGAAAAATAACTGAGAACATGAACTAATTGCTTGCTTGCCATATCATGTTTTAATATATGTAGACTTAATTAGACCCCAGATTTAGGCACTACTGCAATCCACAAAACCCCTGCTCAGCTATCACCTAACTCTGTAGGTGCCTACATTTCTGTTGTAAAAGTTCTCTGGGCACTTACATTTCTGCATCTGGACATGCACGCTGCTGCCACAGGCAGGTGTCCAGATTCCTATCTCCCGTGTAAGCCCCAGTCAGACTCTCAAACCAGGGGAAGATAGGCATTGCCCTGCCTATCATCTGTGCGGGGCATGATCCGGTAGGCAAGCTCTGAGCACACCTAACTCCACATAAAATGGGGAGGGTGGGTCCCTTTGTGCATCTTGCCCTGGATATTTATAATTTTAACAATTCTGCTGTATGTAGAGATAGGCAGAAGCTCCAAGTAAGTAAGAGGCAATGCTCTATAACTGTGAACATAGGTGAAATGTGCTGGGAAAAATTAACCCTTAATTTGTTTTGTTAATGAGTGCTTTAATTCTTGTGAATTTTATCTCCCCTTTTTCTGGATCATTTTTCAAGCCTAGCCTAGTTAGCCAGCCAATTACAGTAGCTCTGATGTCACAGCATCTTCCTGTGGCTAGACAGGTGGTGACAGGGCCAGCTCCAGGCACCAGCCGAGCAAGCTCATGCTTGGGGCGGCAGATTCTACGGGGCGGCATTCCACCCAATCCTAGGGCGGCACGGCCGCTTTTTTTTGTTGTTGTTCGCCGATCTGGCTGCTCTGTAGGGTAGGGTTTTTTTTGTTTTTTTCCCCTGCTTTGCCACTCCAGCCGCGCCGCAGGTTTTTTTTTTTTTGCTTTGCCGTTCAGGCCGCCCCGATTTTTTTTTTTGCTTGGGGCGGCAAAAAAGCCAGAGCCGGCTCTGGGTGGTGAGTTGTAACTATTGCTCCTGATTGGCTAAGAATTGCTCATATCATGTAGTCTAGTTCCTTCGCCTCCTCCACACCACACTCAAATCTATGTGCTTGTCCCATCCATCCATTTTGTCCTGTCTTTTAGACTGTAAGCTCTTTGGGGCAAGAACTCTCATTTACTTACTATGTGTTTGTACATTGCCTAGTACAATGGTACCCTAACCTTGTTGGCTGCTAAACTCTACCATAATATCAGCGTTAATAATAATTATATGATTTCTACCTTCCTGGTGCATGACTGTAATTTGTGTAGCATCCAAAAGCACTGCTGCTTTGGGTACACACATTCTCATGGTAGGGAGGGATTTTGGTTTGTCTAGGCAAAGAAACCTTGTTGCTACTGAGAGAGTGTATTAATTTATTTTTCCATGATTTGCTTATAGGGTAACTTATAATCTGATCTGCTAGTGTGGGGCACCCATTGAAGTAAATGGGATGCTTAGAATCATAGAATGGAATAATAGAATATCAGGGTTGGAAGGGACCTCAGGAGGTCATCTAGTCCTACCCCCTGCTCAAAGCAGGATCAATCCCCAACTAAATCAACCAATCCCCAACTAAATCAAATGCTTGGATGTGTGTGTCTGAGCTAACGGATCAGACTGCCAGGTCAGGGTCCTGGTTTATAAACTTTGGATGAAGGACTCATATTCTGTCTGTAAAGCACCATGTGTGCCCATGTGCCCTGTCAGTAATAATATTAATGTATGTGTACAATATAGTACTGCAAAAAAAAAATCAGTAATGAAGGAGTAGAACTTCTGATCAGCTGATTTATTTTTTTGGAAGCTCCACTTTACAGGACCGTGAAAGGAAATCAAGTGTTTCTACACAAGTCACTGGAAAAATAAATATTCTAGAAGTCTCGCTTCTCATCATGTTTAACAGTTAGCATGTACAGCTGAACTCTCCTGTGTGTGTTTTTATAAAGGAGAATAGAAAGTACCATTGCTCTCAGAAATTCAAATGATGTAATGATTATTTTGTTGGGAAAATATATGTCATTTCCTTCATTATTCAGAAATGATAAAGTGTCCCGGGAATAAACACACACAAAGAATTCAATTCAGAACTTAGTATCTAACAAGTACCACATCTGGTAGATTTTTACTTGCATCTTTCGTTGGCCCCTGGATAGCACACCATTCCAAAGAGGGTACTTTGTTCAAAGTACTGGCTAACATTTCCCGTTACACCCAAGATCACATATGGATCCTACATGGGGTGGGGGGAACCTAAAACACTTAACAATTCTCTCATTGTCTTTTTCATGTCTCTCAGCTTTTAATTTGTGAGTGATTTTAGTGCTCATGAAAATGAGGGAGTAATTGTTGTTGATAAATGAATGTGTCTGAGCTGAAATAGTCTGATCCTTATGATTAAGTAGCATGAGCTGATCCTGCCAGATACCGATTTCAATGGAAGCTAAAGACATCATGCAACTCAGACACCAAATAAGGAATAAGCCATCACCAAGAACCTTGGAAATGTTGTGACCTATTGGTTATTCAGTAACCTGAGTTAAATTTTAATAATTGGAATCTTGTTCCATTTTTAAGACAACACCCACATCACACAGTATAATCTCATTAGGTAAATCAGGACTGAACTGTTGTCTGGTTGCGAGATACCATCACTTCAAAGGAGGGTAAATTGAAACACAACGGTGGGGATTGGTATGGGAAAAGTTGTGCAAAGTATGTTTTTTTTTTGTAGTCAGAATCTCAATTAAAAATGAATGAATACCTAGTTATCAGCACACTTTACAAAGGTCTGTATCATTATCCCCATTTTACTTATGGAGAACCTGAGGCACTGAGAGGTGAAGTGATTTGTTCCATGTCACCCAGTAGGCCAGTTGCATATCTGGGAGTAAAACTCATATCTTCTGAGTCCCAGTGTAGTGCTCTAACCTATAGGCCACACTTTCCACTGTAGCCCCTTTCCGAATTGCAAAATTTCGATTAAAAAATAAAATGGGGTTAAAAAGTACTTAACGAGCCTGTGTATGAGCTGTCTTTTATATACATTACATACACACAAAATTTACACCCCCCCCCCCACACACACCAAGGACACAACCGCCTGAACTTTGGGTAGTGAATTAACTGGGGGTTGGACGAGAGAGGATCCACATGCCAAGTTGTGGGAAAGGTCTAGAAAGCTCCACAGCCTCTCCATTGCTGCTACTGAAGTCTCTGGGCTGGAATAGATCCAGTGATTCCTGACTATCCCTTTTATGGCCACTGAATCGATGTAAAAGTGGATCCAGAGAGCACACGCCCACCTGTTGTTTTAGCCAGTGCTAAACGTTTCAAAGAGGTGGCCTCCCTGTAATCCAGCTCCATGTACATACATGGTATGCAGTCTCTCTATAGCAGGAGTAGTCAATAGGCAGACCGGGAACCAGATGCGGACTACCAGATGCTTTCGAACGGACCACAAAATCTTTTTATTTACTTATCATCATAATTGTTATTATTTTTGTATTATTTTCTCTGGCATCTGGACCTTGACTATACTTTGATCCTGAAATTTGGACCTTAACAAAAAACTATTGATTACCCTTGCTCTATAGGCTTCCCTCTGTGCTGAAGAACTGTCTTCATTCTGTTGCACTGGGAGCTCTCTGTGGCCTCAACACTCTGGGCGATCATTTTCCCTTACTGAGCATTTCTTATGTATTTGTAAATGCAGTTTTCTGATTTTAACATGTCAGATATTTCTGTTCATAGCTGGTAGGAATATAGTACAGAAATAGCTTAGCTGCACTCAGAGTTATTCACAAAAATTGTGTTAATCCTTAAAGCTGTTTTTAGATTATAGATTGGCAATCAAACCATGAATTTCTCAGATCTTCAATAAAAAAACAGGATTATAATCCTCAGCTGTTATGGATAGAAGCCCTTTTGGTGTTTTGAAGCAGCGGATGAGTGTGTTTTTTGTTTACCTTTGCATTATTATAATTTGATATTATATTACAGACAGGTTCCAGATGCAAAATTCCAATCCAGAATTCAACCCCCCACTCACTCCAAAGTTCAGTACTGTTCCGGTCTGGGTCTTTGGTTTGGTCCTTTATAAAATAGGGATTGTTTTTAAAATTTGAATTTGAGGTTTGTTTTTTAAAGTCGCCTGAATTCCAAGGGTGTCTGTAACTGACATTTTGGTTAGAGCCAGTCTCTTTAGATCTGACATTAATTTCACTGCCTATTTTAATAGCACTTTAAATAACAAGAACAATATGCAATAGCATTTCATGTTAAGCGAAACCTATATTTTGGTAAACATATGTTTATTGCATACAATGAGATAAACCCATTGTTCTGTGACCAGTTTTTAGTAAATTGATTATTTTCATACTGTACAAAGGCTGATCTCTGTTCAGTGGGCTCTCAGAAATAAATTGGTGATCTCAGTGCATCCCCTAATAGCCTGATGACCATATCTCAATCTTTCCCCTATCCGTAATGTCATTATTTGGCATTCTTGTTGAAAGCCTCAAACAGGAGAGCAAGGAATCAATAAGACACTTGAGCCCACCTCCTCAAAGGTATGAAGGCGCCTAACTCCCATTGAAATCAACAGGAATTAGGTGACTAAATAGCTTTGAGGATGTGGCCCTTAGATATGAAAAGTGCTTTAAAAATAACTAATAGACTGATCTCTTTCTATTAAAATCTACAGTCATTGGCTGAGGCCTGATAGTAGCACCATGCCGCCATGACTGATGCTCATGCTAGATTCTAGCACCACCTGCTACTATTGCTCTAATTGTGTTTGTGTAGTTCATGGCGGTCTTGCTCAGTTAGGGGCACACTTGTTCTAACATTTTTTGAGTTTGTTGCATGAACTAGACAACACAATTATAGAAATGTGTTGGGGAATCGTGTCACGGCTTTAGGTCATGTTCTGTTACAAAACCAGACTGAAATATGGATGATCTTAACGGTCCCAGACAAATATGTGTTGGCCCAGTGATAGTTGTACTGCAGATGGGTTCCAAGCAAAGCTGCAGTCGACTTGTGCATCAGCGTCAGGGAGAATGTAGTTTCTCTTTTTTCCTTTTGCTTCATGTATTAATTTGCCTATTAAAGAGTAATTAGAAAATATTAATTTTCCATAACCTTGTGCGAGAGATTTGTTTGGTACCAGTATCATACTACATGTTATATTAATGTTTCCGAAACATAATTTTTGCTCCTGTTTACTTTTTGAAACAAATGTAAATGGTCTGATCTTAACCCCACACCCAGGGAATTTAGAACTGAGGTCAGAGTGACTCTCTGGTAGAAGAGGGTTAAGCAAGTAAAAATAGTGCCCTTACTCTGCTCTTAACTCACTTTGCTGAGATGCTAGTATTGCAGCTTAAGTGGTGTCTAGCTGCAAGCTGACAGTAGGTAATCTTATATGAAGGGGAGTAACTCGTATCCCTTTCACAAAGGCAAGAAATGGCAGTCTGGGATCTACCTAGGACTGTCAGCGATTTAACAAATTATTCCAGGAGAGTAGATTGTGTAAAGTAATCCTCTTTCTGTCTGACATTATTCCAGTCTTCATTAGCTGCCTTTTTTCTTCGGTGTCCCTCGAAAACGATAGCCCCGATTGATGTTTTGTGGTTATGTTAAAATTTAAATTAAAAAGAAAATCCTCCTATGCTGAAATGGTTACTTTCCTGCTAACACATTTTAGGAGCTGCAAGAGTTAGAGACATTGAAGTGAGCCAAATTGCCCCTCTGCTAAGGCCCCTCTGTTGGAGGACTGCTCTGTTCTTAACTCAAAATTGCCTTGTTTTTGTGGGTAACTCAATCCCATCTCCATTGATGTTATGATTGTATTGCTGTAATATGCTCCAGTGTAAACCTGAGGGATTTTATATATCATTGTCTTACTATTATGTCATACTGTGTAGGCCTTTCTGAAGTTTACTAGTAAAATGTCAGTACTTTGGGGAGAGTATAAGCATTTCTAAAATTCCATTCCATTTTATTATTTGAATGAATAATCCCTCCCTTCCCCCTGGTAAATATAAACTTTCCAAGTCATATTGCTTAAATTTACATGTATCAAATGATCAAGCCATACAAGCCTGGACACACTGCAGACATTTTCTGCATATCCCATGACAATCTGCCAGCCAGTTATCACGAGCTTTTAATACTGTAGCATACTCCATGCAGAAAGGAAATTTAATATAACACAGCCTAACATTTCTTACAGCCTATTGCATCTGGTACATTGTGAATTTTTTTAAAACTCCTCTAGGGAGTTTGGATTTAAAATGATCTGTTTGCCACATATTACAGGAAAGCACACATCATTCTTGAGTGAGGAAACCTTTTGTGTTCAAAGGATTTATTAATCACAAACATCTCTCAGCAGTATGAAAACTGAAAGATTTATGGGAGTCATTCTTTAAATGTGTTTGTAAATGATTACCGCATGTTTATCTGAAATAACCTGGTCTTGGTATTTTCCTGCTTTTGTTTACTTTCAAGTTTGAATTGGCTTGTTTATAGGAAGTCTTCAGATCCGATTTGTTGAAACTATGGACCCAATCCTTCAACCTTCCTCACGTGAATAATCCTTATTCAAGCGAGTAGTCCCTCTGAAATAAATGAACCTATTTGTGGGAGCAGAGGTTGCAAGATCAGGTCTTATCTGTGCTAAGCTTCAGCCCTTTTCGTCCTCAGCTATATGTTTTGTTCAGAGCTCAAACAAAGCCATTCAGATGACGATAACATACTGTAAAGAAGAGCCTGTCTCAATATTTTTGTCTTGTATCATGAGCCAGAGAGACAGCTGTTTTCTCTCCTACTGTAAAGAAGTAGATGCATATTAAACTGTGGTTTCTGGCTGCCTTTCAGAACAATAAGAAACTGCACACCTGTCAGTTCTTGGCAAGCAAGAATAGTAAAATTACTAACTGTGTTTCCACAGCATTCTCTCACTGACAAACACACCATTGGCTTCATTTTTCTCTCCATCACTTCTCAAAAGGCTTAGATTTCTCCCTAGAGGCACAGGAGAATTAAGCAGTTTTTACTACTGCGTCTCATAAATGGCTTACTTTTTGAAAGGGTACATTTTCATGCTAGGCTTGCTTTATTACTACTATTCCTCCTGAACATTTTTTCCCCCCAATCAGTGTTTTGCATCTGTAAGCATTTGTGTTATATGGAATCCTGCTTTCCTAAAGTCAATCCAAAAACTCCTTTAGCTAAGGGCTCATTTAGTGATCAGTTTGTCAAATAATGTTCACAGATGTTTTTCTGGTAGTACAGTGTAGCTAATGGCCATATGAATGATTTCTTCTCATATGTGGCTAGATACAGAATTTGTTTTGAGAAGTGTAGCTTAGAGTTGGAGTTCTTAATCAAACTAATTACATTCATGTTTCCTTCTTCCCTGATAAGATTTTAATCATGGCATTTAATTTTAAATATAGAAATGTGAATGAGTAATAGTGAAACTCTGTGTATCTCTAATAGCTCATGTGATCAGCTATTGGGGTCAGGGTCCTTAGAATAGTGGTATGATCTTACATACCAGGTCAATTGCAATATCAAAGCATGAAGAGGGGATTTAAGGACAGAGTTTCAGTCTTGTCTCTGCATTTCCTGGCTTTTGTGGCTTGGAGCCAGACTCTTAATGTTATGAAAACATAGGGTTTTTTTCCCCCTGGTGCATGAATAATAATAATAAACTGAACAGAGGAAGACAAGTTAAAATATTTTATATACCAGCTGACATCCCTTACTACCCATCCCCAATTCCTGGTCTGCAGAAAAAGTTAAAAGCACGCATCAGGAATTCCACAGAAACAATCTTTTTTGGGGAATGCTGAAAACTTAGAAGACATTAATCTGAAATGATCTGTCAAAGATCTAGAAGAATGGAATCCAACTGAACTTTAACTACTTTATCCTACTTAAGCTGGAACAGAACTGCTGAGCCGAGCAATTTAAGATTCCCACAGCTGCACTAGCTATGTTTTCGTTCATGGTACTAAATTGTTTCCATTAGCCTGAAAAGGGTTATAAAACCTACAATCAATTTAGTTTCTGGGGCATTGTGTTTTGAATACCATTTAATAGGGTGTGACTAAAACACATAATTTCTCCACATGTTCTTACATTGCAAGCAGATTTTGCTTGGTGCTAAGCAGTGTACCAAATGCTCTGGACAGTAGAGAAAGCTTTGCAATTGGAAATAAAGGAACAGTATCAGACAGCTAGAATGTCCAGAGCATGACAAGAATCTTAAATGGAATAGATGAACACAAAGGAATAATAGCATTTTTATCATCCATTTGTTCATCAACTCAGCATTTGCTATGGATACAAATCATTACATTTGTTTAACGTAGGGGAAAGAATAGGTTCACATACTGGAAACATAAGTAAACTCAACTGGACAGGAATACATTTAATACCACCATTAATAACCAGAGATGGGTTGAACGTGATGAGCAGATGTGGGCAAAAGGAATTCTTGCTCCCTTCCAGTGAGTTGAGTAGCTTACTTTCTCAACCCAATACACATTTAAAAAAAAAAGAATAATGGCATTCATTTAAATAAGACTTGTTGATTGAGGGACGTAGGAGGACAGATTGAGTTACCTACCTTTACCAAGGTTTCTAATCTGTTTATGTTCTGTACCTCCTTACAAATTAACTAGTGTTTAATATTCACAACGTACCCTATACCAGGCTATAACACAGATAAATGAGTCATTTTAACAGTTTTATTCAGAAAATGCGAATGCATATATTTTAACAAGTTATGTAAATCAGGCATTTCTGAAATTGTGATGTACAGGAAAATTCAGCAGCCCTCAAAAGCACATACATAATGGTGTAGTGATATGGTGCATTATTAGCATGCTGAACTGCAATAAAAAAGGAATACTGTCCATCATAAAATCTCCTAGAGTGTTTGTTTCCAACAATGGATGAGCTTAATCGGCTTTCTATATGTATTTCATTTAGGGCTGTCAAGTGATTAAAAAAATTAATCGCGATTAATCATGCTATTAAACAATAATAGAATAGTATCATTTATTTAAATATTTTTGGATATTTTCTACATTTTCAAATATATTGATTTCAATTACAACACAGAATACAAAGTGTACAGTGCTCACTTTATTTTTATATTTGATTACAAGTATTTGCATTGTAAAAAAACAAAAGAAAAAGTATTTTTCAGTTCACCTAATACAAATACCATAGTGCAATCTCTTTATCATGAAATTTGAACTTACAAATGTAGAATTATGTACAAAAGAAACTGCATTCAAAAATGAAATGATGTAAAATTTTAGAGCCTGCAAGTCCATTCAGTCCTACTTCTTGTTCAGCCAATCGCTCAGACAAACAAGTTTGTTTACATTTTCAGGAGATAATGCTGCCCACTTCTTGTTTACAATGTCACCTGAAAGTGAGAACAAATGTTTACATGGCACTGTTGTACCCGGTGCTGCAAGATATTTATGTGCCAGATGCCCTAAAGATTCATATGTCCATTCATGCTTCAACCACCATTCCAGGGGACATGCATCCATGCTGATGACGGATTCTGCTCGATAATGATCCAAAGAAGAGCGACTGATACATGTTCATTTTCATCGCTTATTAGTGTCCAGGAAACGGACTGCTTGTGTGGATTGATCAAGGCTGAAGTTGATAGTGGGATAGAAATTATTGAAATCATGGTGGAATTCCTCAAGGGCTTCTTTTCCATGGGTCCAGATGATGAAGATGTCATCAATGTAGCGCAAGTAGAGTAGGGGCATTAGGGGACGAGAGCTAAGGAAGCGTTGTTCTAAGTCAGCCATAAAAATGTTGGCATACTGTGGGGCCATGTGGGTACCCATAGCAGTGCCGCTGACTTGAAGGTACATATTGTCCCCAAATGTGAAATAGTTGTGGGTGAGGACAAAGTTACAAAGTTCAGCCACCAGGTTAGCTGTGACATTATCGGGGATGGTGTTTCCTAGAACCCCGACCAGGGGTATTCTATTTGCTACCCAAAATCCATAAATCTGGAAATCCTGGACACCCCATCATCTCAGGCATTGGCACCCTAACATCAGGCTTGTCTGGTTATGTGGACTCTCTTCTCAGGCCCTTTGCTACCAGCACTCCGAGCTATCTTCAAGACACCACTGACTTCCTGAGGAAACTACAATCCATCGGTGATCTTCCAGAAAACACCATCCTGGCCACTATGGATGTAGAATCCCTCTACACCAACATTCCACACAAAGATGGACTACAAGCTATCAGGAACAGTATCCCCGATAATGTCACAGCTAACCTGGTGGCTGAACTTTGTGACTTTGTCCTCACCCACAACTATTTCACATTTGGGGACAATATATACCTTCAAGTCAGCGGTATGCCAACATTTTTATGGCTGACTTAGAACAACGCTTCCTTAGCTCTTGTCCCCTAACGCCCCTACTCTACTTGCGCTACATTGATGACATCTTCATCATCTGGACCCATGGAAAAGAAGCCCTTGAGGAATTCCACCATGATTTCAATAATTTCCATCCCACCATCAACTTCAGCCTAGATCAATCCACACAAGCAGTCCATTTCCTGGACACTACTGTGCTAATAAGCGATGGTCACATAAATACCACCCTATACCGGAAACCTACTGATCGCTACACTTACCTACATGCCTCCAGCTTCCATCCAGGACACACCACACGATCCATTGTCTACAGCCAAGCTCTAAGATATAACTGCATTTGCTCCAATCCCTCAGACAGAGACAGAGACAAGCACCTACAAGATCTCTATCAAGCATTCTTAAAACTACAATACCCACCTGCTGAAGTGAAAAAACAGATTGACAGAGCCAGACGAGTACCCAGAAGTCACCTCCTACAAGACAGGCCCAACAAAGAAAATAACAGAACACCACTAGCTGTCACCTTCAGCCCCCAACTAAAACCTCTCCAGCGCATCATCAGAGATCTACAACCTATCCTGAAAGATGATCCTTTACTTTCACAGATCTTGGGAGACAGACCTGTCCTCGCTTACAGACAACCCCACAACCTAAAGCAAATATTCACCAGCAACCACACATCACTGAACAAAACCACTAACCCAGGAACCTATCCTTGTAACAAACCCCGATGCCAACTCTGTCCACATATCTATTCAAGTGACATCATCATAGGACCTAATCACATCAGCCATACCATCAGGGGCTCGTTCACCTGCACATCTACCAATGTGATATATGCCATCATGTGCCAGCAATGCCCCTCTGCCATGTACATTGGCCAAACCGGACAGTCTCTACGCAAAAGAATTAATGGACACAAATCTGACATCAGGAATCAAAATACTCAAAAACCAGTGGGAGAACACTTTAACCTGTCTGGTCATTCAGTGACAGACCTGCGGGTGGCTATATTACAACAGAAAAACTTCAAAAACAGACTCCAACGAAAGACTGCTGAGCTGGAATTGATATGCAAACTAGATACAATCAATTTAGGATTGAATAAGGACTGGGAATGGCTGAGCCATTACAAACATTGAATCTATCTCCCCTTGTAAGTATTCTCACACTTCTTATCAAACTGTCTGTACTGGGCTAGCATGATTATCACCTCAAAAGTTTTTTTTCACTTACTTAATTGGCCTCTCAGAGTTGGTAAGACAACTCCCACCTGTTCATGCTCTCTGTATGTGTGTATATATATCTCCTCAATATGTGTTCCATTCTATGCATCCGAAGAAGTGGGCTGTAGCCCACGAAAGCTTATGCTCTAATAAATTTGTTAGTCTCTAAGGTGCCACAAGTACTCCTGTTCTTTTTGCGGATACAGACTAACACGGCTGCTACTCTGAAACCTAATTTCATTGTCTTTCTTTAGATATATTTTACTCATTTTAAAAGGAAGCAAAACAAGTCTGAGAAGGTTAACTTTGAGCCTAGAAATATACTAGAACTTAACAAATTTCTGCCAACTAGAGCCAAGTATTGAGTACACCCACTGATCGGGGAGAAAGTGAGATTGCGGAGGACATAGTGCATTGATTCTTAGATGCACTTGTTTATCTGGTTTATACTTGTGTATGTCTTTAATTTATAATTTTAGAGGAATTAAATCAGGTGAGCAACTTTTCCAGATGAAATCTTTAAGTGGGAAAGCTTAGCTAGGAATATCTATTCCTACAGATATTTCTAATGCACTTACCACCAGGGTTATATAAATGCTGTATGATTAAAGATAGCACTGAAGTAACTGTCTGCAAGATGACAAAGAAGGGCTGGTGAGTCTTGCACTCAGTAAGTAAAAATAGAGAGCATTTTAATGAGGTAAAGTTCTCTCAAAACAATTGGGCAAATTGGGGACACTTGCATAGTCCTGTCACACTGCAATTTTTAAGCTGGCACCAACCGTAGTTCTGGCACTGAGCTGATGACTAGAGCTGAAATTGGTTGTTATAAGAAGAGCAACCATCCCAAATGTTATAATAGCCTAGTGTTTCCATTTCAACCCTCAACTTCCAGCTGTTTACAAATGTTTAAAAAAATTTCACCTCTCTGGCTGATTGTTTTCTCTCCACCCTACCCTTCTGGGCTTTGTCCCTGTCTGAAGTTGTATTTTTATTCTCCCCTCAAAGTTTAAAACAGTTCAACCATTTCTCAGGAGATAGCATATAGTAATTGGGTAGTGTTCCTTTAAATAGTTTGTGAGCCCTTTAAATGTGGCAGAAGCTACCAGAACCTTGTCAGAGCAGTAGTAAATAGCTAGGCCTTTCAGGTCACATTTAGTTAGTAAACATGGTTATTTGGACCGCACTGTGCCTGTGTGGTTCCTTCATACTAAGCGTGTTCTATAAAGAGGAAAAGACACAACTGGTGATGAGGATGGGATTCTAATCCAAGAATACAGTAAAATAGAGTGACAGCGGAGGCCTAGTGAAACTAAAGGAACATAAGAATGGCCATACTGGGTGAGACCAATGGTCTATCTAGCCCTGTGTCCTGTTTTTGACAGTAACTGGTGACAGATGCTTCAGAGAGAATGATCAGAACAGGGCAATTTCAAGTGGTCCATTCCCTGTTGTCCAGTCCCAGATTCTGGCAGTCAGAGATTTAGGGATATCCAGAGCCTGGAGTTGCATTAGTAATGACCTTGGCTAATAGCCATTGATGGACCTATCCTCCATGAACATAAGGTAACCAGTGGGACATGCCAATGAGAGGAGTGTGTCCTAAGCTCTGTCCCTATCTGGGAGTTAGGTGCCTAAGCCAGGATTGCAGGAAGATGTCTATTTTTCCTAGTGATCCACAACTGGGAACCTCTCTCCTGGTGTCAGGCGGCTTAGGCGCCTAAGTCATTTCTTGTGAGAATGAGCTGTGTATCTGCATCACTCCAGACAAAACAGCTGGAGGAGATGGTGATGCCGCTGCCCAGCTTATAACTTTTAGCCCAGTGGTTAGAACACTCAACTGGGATATGGAAGACTGGGTTCAATTCCCCCCTCTGTCTGCTGGGGAGAAGTGGTTTGAACAGGGGTCTCCTGCTTCTCAGAGGAGTGCTCTAACCATTGAGCTTTTGGATAGTCTGATGTGAGACTCCCTCAGGGTCTCCTGTTGAAGCTGTTCCATTGTGTATTAATAAATAGTCATTAGAGCAGGGGGACCATGGCCTGGGTCTTCCACCTCCCAGGTGGGTGCCCTAACCACCAGGCTATAGAGTCATTCTCTCTCTCTCTGGCCCAATGACAAAGATTGGGGCTGTCCATGTCTGTGGTGATGTCAAGGTTATCATTAACCCAGTATTGCATGCAGATAGGTATCCATTAGGTAGAGGATATATTTGCCTCATTAGCTGGTGATAAGCATTTCTCTGAGATCAATCCAGCCCAAGCCAATCTACAAATGAAGACTGAAGACAATGACAAGAAATACCCCATAATTAACAAACACAAGGGCTTATTACAATATAACAGGCTAGTGGACTAGCATCCACACTGCAATTTGGCAGTGACCCTTGGACTGGATATTACAGAGTACTCCTGGCACTTGGTGTTACTTGGCTGATACAATGGCCATGGGAGCTAATGATAAATGACACCTAGAACCTCTGCACGGCTCTGTGAGCAAACTTTGGAAGGCTTTGTTTAGAGCAAACAAGGAAAAATGTGAATTTTTCAAAAATTAAACTGCTTACTGTGGCCATACCATTGATGAAGATGATTTGTATAAATCACAAGACAATGTTGAAGCTATCTGTACCACAGCCCTGCCACAAGATGTGTTCTTGCCTAATATAGTGAGTGTTACATTCTCTAATGAACCGTTACACAATGGACACAAATTATGTTGGTTCCACCCAGTGTGTCAAGGCTTTTGATGAGGCCAAGAACTTTACGGTCTCTGAAAGGGTCCTTCTTACACACTACAATGCATCTTTGCCTACAAAGTTATCTTGTGACACCTCCCCATGTGGAATAGGAACAATAATGTCACATTTGATGAAATATCACATAGAAAGGCCTAATGCTTTTACTCCTACATCTCTTACCTTTTCAGAATGAACTATGCTCACATCGATAAAGAAGCTCCGAGTTTAATGTGAGGAGTTAAAAGGTTTCACCAGTATCTGTATGGGAAAAGATTTATTCTGGTTATAGATAATCAGCCCCTAGTTTCAATTTTTAATGAAAGAGAGGCGACCTGACAATCACTGCAGCACAATTACTGAGATGGGTAATATTCTTGGGTGTTCACTGTTACAATATTGAGTTCAAAGGGATCAACTAACATGCACGTGCAGATTGCTTGTCATGCTTGCCATTTGAAGTGACTGGTAAAGATGCAAGCATGCAACCACAGACAGTCAATATGCTCTGTGTGGCACAAATGGAAACCTTGCCAGTGACAAGTGCCATGGTACAATGTGAAATTAAAAATGATTCAGTACTGCATGATGTTCCAATGAATGAATGAATGGACTCATGCATACAAACAACTGTTTCCAGCTTTCTTTACTTGAAAATAGATAAGTGTATATAAAGCGTGTACCTTTTTCCCAAGCACCCTTTGGATCCAGAGCTGTATAGGCGAGACCCTCCCCCCTATGCACACTCTGGGGACTCTAGGACTCAGGTGGCACATCCCCGCACATGGGTAGAAAAGAACCAGTCAGAGACTCCAGCCAGGAGGAAGAGGAGCAGCCAAAGCAAGGATGTCTTAACATTCAGAGAACTTCCGACAATTCTGACTGGACTTTCTCTGCCCTGTGCTGATTGGCTGTTTGCTCCAACCCTCTCCCACAATTTTCCTCACAGTTGTTTCACCTCAACTTCACTCCACACCTGCCCCCTTACACTTTTCTCCCCTGCTCTGTCCTCCTTATCCCCTCCCTTTTCCTTCTATTTAGCTTATACCCTCCTAACTAACCCCCACCCTCTACAAAAAATTGTGGCACTAACAAGCTGTTTGCTGCCATTCCATTGTTCACTCTGCTTGTGTGTTCTACCCTTTCCCCACCCTGAGCTCGTCTTGTCTATTTAGATTGTAAACTCTTTGGGGCTCTTTGTGTTTGTATAGTTGCCTAGCATAACGGGGACCAACACTTGGTTTACCTTTAGGCAATATTGCAATAAACCTGATTATTAATCAAGTTTGCCTAATGTGGGGCATCAGAATAATTATTTCTACAAAACTCATGTCATGTATGCTACAAATATTACACTAAAGCTATTTGGGAAAGTGCTTGCCTGGAGTTTTGTGTGGTGGTCAGGGATTGATACACAAACAGAAGAAATAGGAAAACACAATGCTAAACATGCTCCTTTGCATCCTGTGGAGAGGCCAACTATCCATGGCAACGAATCCACATAGACTATGCGGGACCATTTATGGGACATACATTTTTGAAAGCAGGAGATGCTCAGTCTAAATGGCCTGAAGTAGTTTGTATAAATTCAATTAATTCAGCACACACCGTAGATGTATTAAGACTACAGTTAAGCAATAGACTTACAAAGACTTAAACAATGGTCAAGTTTGAAATGTTGTTAGTGAAAAAATTGATTAAAGATGGAGGCTGTGCTAGTGGCTTCTGAGTGTTGTGGTATATTGGACGCTAACTCTTCTCTGAGCAGATTAGCAAATGGAAAACTGCCATAAATGTACAATTGCCAGTCAGGTGACTGGGAGCTTATAAAACCAGCAAAGTAAGACCTGGTGGGATGATACACACCCTCTAGGATTTTTTTTATATATATAAAATTTCTTTAGAGCTTAGATTTATGAAACCAAGTCTTGCTTAAAAGTTTTTTTTGGGGGGGGGGGGGAGGGGAGGGAATGTGTGACAAGTTTCACAGTATAAAAAACAAATGTCAGTCAAAAATCCTATTGCAAAAATGTTGACAGAAACACTATAAACTTTAACAAGCCAAATTTTGCAATCTTTTCCTAAAATGATATAGTTGATGAGTTCCACTAAACAGAGATATACCTAAATTTTAGTCACCATAGTGAATAGGGAATTATATAACCATCTCAGTAGAAGCTTCCAGGGAAACCTTGATACTGCCACCACTCACAATGTCAAAGTTATAAATGTTCATTTGCTTTAGACAGTAACATGTAGCTTGAAGGCCTATATTCAGTATTGAATGTTCTCCTCAACTTTGTAGCCATTCCTTGGATAGAGATGGAATATTTTTTAATTACTTAAAATGGAAAATGTTCAAATTGGCAATTGATAATTAGACTAGTATTGTTCCAAAATACATATTTCAAACTAGACATTGTAGAAGGGAGAGCCAGAAAAGTCAGAACTTTAAAACACACTAAAAAAAAATTCTAAAATAAATGGAACAAAATCTTAAAATTCTTCAAGAGTCTGAATTACCGAACCACAAAGTTCCAAAAGTTTTTAAAATACTGGCTCTGTCCAGGTTATTTTTTTCTCTGTTAATATCTTTTTTTTTCACACTAGGGTTCAATTTCACTTATATTAGCCTTGAGGTGTGAAAGTTATAATCACAAAAGATGCTCTGGTCCTAATGGAGCATGCTCTGTTGCCATCATAATTTTAATAAGTTTTGGATTCTCTTTCTACCGCACCCTGAAACTATAAATAGCTTGGACCAACTTTTCCAAAATGGATGCTTAAGTTGTACTCATAAAATATGCATCCGTGATACAAAGCAGTAGTTATACGAGGAAAAAATGTAGTTGCATGTACAAAGTTGGTAACTGCAAATAAGTGGTTGTGTGTATTTTGAGTATGTAACTATTTGAACCTGTTCATGCATTAATTTGCCTGCACATCTTAAGCACTTATTTTTGAAAATTTGGCTCAATACATTTACTAGAATCAAAGACACTCTAGGAACACACTCAGGGTGTACTTCAGGGGCATTACGATGAGATCTTGGAAAGCTGAATGGCACATTTTATCTATGAAGCGGTCACTGATCATTTTAAAGTCTTACTGGCTGTCATACTGTTGATTAAGAGAAACGAGAAACATGGTCAAGAACATGTCTCCTTAGATTTAAACAGAAAAAGATCCCAGTCAGAGGAAATTTCTCTCTCTCTTATTTTCCTTTAAAAATGGTTTGGTCAAAACAGCTCTCTAAGTGTTTATTGGCCATCTGTGGCTACATCAAGGAGTAAGTATAATACATTAAATTCTTATTTAAAATGTTTCTGCCAGTGGTTGTATGTTCTTGGATCTCTTCAATCAGCACACAAATATGCTGAATCATCATGGAGTATGCAAGAGATCGCAAGTAACTTCTCTCTCCTCACAACTTTCTGGGTCCCAGGCCCATAAGAAGAAAACAGTCAACTATCATGGTGAGTGTTGTCTCTCTTCCCTTTAGTAAGTGTCCTGGCCAGCTGTTTACTGCTAAAGAGCTGGGTTGGCCACAAAGCTAAGATTAGTTACTTTCTAAGGCTTTGTATGACATGTAATGCCTCTTGTCATCATACTTGGTCAGATGTATTCCCCCCACCTCTGGAAATTTTACTGCCTATGGGAAATTGACATAATGAGCAGGACAAATAGCTTAAATCATTTTTATCTCAATGTTCCATCCTTGTTGCATTCTCTTACAGGTTGAATAATGTTGTATTTCTATTTGCCATAAGGTCAAGTGTTTTTGATATACATTATGCTCACAGTTGCTTTTTTAAACATTTCAACTCTGCAAATACACACGTGAGTAGGTTTACTAGGACTAGTTATGTGCATAAAGTTACTCACATGAGTGTTTATAAGATTGGCGCCTTGGTGTTTAAAAGCCCACTCAAAGTAGGTTATATTAATGTAAAAACTATACAGAGGTCAGCACTGCAGTTATTGACAGGCTCAATATAATGGCTAGGAAAAAGAGTTCCAAAGATCTATAATGAATAAGTACAAAGTTAATGGAAAGGAAACAAAGAGAGAGAGAGAAACCTCTCAAATTGGATCAAACCAGAATTACTCAGGCTTCGGCTGTGGTTACTGATTGGTATAGTGATTGAGCCTGAGTATAACTAAAAGTTGATTTTGGAACCTATACAGTGCTCTTTTTAACATGCAAATATGCATATGAAAAATACATGTTAATTATCTTAAACTATTGGAATTATTCCCCCCAAAATTATAAACTATCTTTCCTGAAATGTGACTGTGAAAGCATTTACTCATATTGTAGCTATCTCTTTCAATATTTTTACTGAAACTTCACCATTTACTTTTAACAATGATTAGATGGTGTTCACTGCAGAACGATAACCCAGTTGTTTTGCTATCTTCCTTTGCCTGGCCAATCAAACAGTTTGGTTTTAACAGCTAAAATATAAAGTTTACTCCAGCCGTGGTATGTAGGAGTCCTTTATGCAGAACATCAGGGTCTGCAGAAATCATCTGTTATCAAATCACGGTGCTGGTGAACCTCAATGACAAAGGGGAAATTAGTACAGAGGGGGTACTGAAGAGTGACTGCCACTATAAGCTGATCACTTGGCCTTCATAAATATGAAAGATTAGACATGCTGATTGACTGTCAGCGTAACAGTTGCACTTTCCATCCCTGGAAAATGGGCTAATACCCACATCGATGCAACACTTCATTGCATAGCCAAAAGGCTTTCCAATGGGAGTGGGGTGAACTTTTGTATAGTAAGATCAATTCACATTTGTTCACTGCTGTAATTACTCAGATTTTTATTTAAAAATTCTGGAACAGCATTCCTGAAAAACGAGGGGAATTTTTTCCCCCTAACTAGCATCACTAAACCATAGACACCTATGAAATTGTCTAATTGTGGTAGGATTCTTGCATATAGACACTATGGCAATAATTTTCACTATTTGGCTCAGAAATTGTCCTCCAGGAGTGTTTCAAAAGCCTTGACATAAAGGTTTCTCTACACCAGTGGTTCCCAAACTGGGGTTCGCGAACCCCTGGGCGTTCGCAGAACGTTACAGGGGGTTCGCCAGAAAAATTTCACTAATGGCGGACAGAGGACCCAGAGCATTGGAGACAGCAGGTGGGACCTGGCTGCAGGGCAGACATCCCGAGCCCCAGGGAGAACGGGGCTGAGCAGTTGGGGCCGGCAGCCCAAGTCCTGCCCCCATCAGCAGAGGAACCGGCAACCCGAGCCCCAGGGAGAGTGGGGCTGAGCATTTGGGGCCGGCAGCCCAAGCCCTGCCCCCGTCAGTAGAGGAGCCGGCAGCTCGAGCCTCAGGGAGAGCGGGGCCGGGCAGTTGGGGCTGGCAGCCCGAGCCCTGCCCCCGTCAGTAGAGGAGCCGGCAGCCCGAGCCCCAGGGAGAGTGGAACCAGGCAGTTGGGGCCGGCAGCCCAAGCCCTGCCCCCATCAGCGGGAGAGCCGGCAGCCCGAACCCCAGTGCTCTGTGCGGGGCTGGCAGCCTGAGCCCGAGGGTGAGTGGGGCCGGGCAATTGGGGCTGGCAGCCTGAGTCCCGGTGGTCAGCGGGGGAGCTGGCAGCCCGAACCATAGCGCTCCGCGTGGGGCTGACAGCCCGAGTCCCAGGGAGAGTGGGGCCGGGCAATAGGGGCTGGCAGCCCGAGCCCCAGGGAGAGCTGGCCCAGGCAGTTGGGGCTGGCAGCCTGAGCCCCGCCCCCGTCAGCGGGGGAGCCGGCAGCCCGAACCCCAGCCCGAGCCCCAGGAATTTGCCAAATCTCATCTAAAACCAGAACCACGGCCCTCCTTGTTACCACCAGCCACAACCTCACCCGAAACTAGAGGTGGGTGAAAAATACCAAGCATTTTTCACAGAAAGTTTTGAATTTTTTTCACATTTTTCAAAATTCCCCAAGAAAATTTTACAAAAAACTGAAACGGAAAAATGGTCCATTTTCAAAAACTGTTTTCATGAAACATTTTCTGATTTTTGAAAACCAAAAATGAATTTATTTTTATTTAAAACCATTTTTTTAAAAAACAAAAGCCAAAAAAACATTTTACAGAAACATTTTTGGTTTCTGGTTTTTCTATGTTCGTTAAAAAAAGTTTCAATTAAAAATATTTTTCAGAGGTTCATAGATTCCGGGGCCCGGCAGTTGGGGCATCCATCACACTGAGGAAATTTAAACTTAAATCCCTGAAAATATTCATTTTTAGGAGGGGGTTCACGAGATTTCACAATTTAGTGAAAGGGATTCACGGGCTGTTAAAGTTTGGGAACCACTGCTCTACACTGATAATTTGAAGGTCAGAAGTCTCTTTGTGGAATAGAAACAGGTTACAGATATCTTGAAAATGATGATCTAACTTGGAGTTATGCTGTCAGAACTGTTTTAAACCAGTTTTCAGATTGCTTTGCAAATAATGGAAAGTATCAACCATCTGTATTTCACTATGGCAACCAGGGTTTACAATTGAATAAACCCTAAATTTGCTAAAGAAAATCCTGTCTGAAGTTTTAAATGTTCTGTTACTGAGTTGACTTTCTTTAAGTGTTGTTTATACTTAAGGAGAGAACAGTGTGTTTGGCTGTGTTACAGATGGTTGGAAATTTTTTAACAAAATTATTTTTGTCAGAAAATGCTGTTTATTTAAAACCAAACCTTTTTGCAGGAAAGTCTCAATTTTGTCAATTTTTTTTTAATTAAATGTTTTTTGAAATTTTGAAACTGTCTTTTTTGAAAATTTCTCAATGAAAAATTCTGGTTTTCTGGTTTGAAATGATTTTTTTGTTTCAAAACATAAGCTAATTATATTTTTAAAAAGATTTAATTAAAATGGCTGAAATTGAAACATTTTTAAATGATCAGAATGAAATATTTTGATCAGAACCAATTTTTTTTTTGTAAAATTCTTTGAGATTTCAATTTTTCATTCCAATTCAAGATGGGAACATTTTTTGATATATGAAAAAAATGTTGTGGGGCAGGAATACTATTTTCTACTGAGCTCTAGTGTCTGTCTCAAATAAGAAAAATGGATCCAAGAGTCCAGCCTACCAATTTATAATGCAATTGCAACAGAAGCTAGTGGTACAGTCCTACTGGATTAACCCTTTTTCTTCCTTTCTATATTTCATATGTCAACCAAAGGTTTTGGTGCTGAATTTTTATTTAATTTCATAATTGAAATGAACTTTTCTGTTTAGACAGAACTCCCCTGACCTCTAATGACTGAATGAATTCAAGCTAGGAACTTATAGATGAAAGGCATGTTGCCATACTGTTAATCCCCTCTCATATTCACTTGCTGAACCAAAACTTCTATAGTTGAATAATAACTGATTTGTATTTCTGGAGGATAGTAAACAATTCCTAAAAGTACATCTAAATCCAATTTATTTTGACACGGACAGACATGGTGGTTAGAATTTGCAAACAGCTTGCAACCTCTTGCTGTTTTTGGCTACCCTTTTAAATTTGCAATATGTCTGGATGTGATGGGTTCAGGCATAAAATGTCATGAAAATATTACATCACCAAGGTATACCATAATTTCAGAATATTTTTGAATACTTGAGGGAGTGCATATCCACATGGAATGGGTGTTCTGAAAAAAGAAAAAAAAGAAAAGAAAAAAAAAAGAAAGAAATTTGAAAGGCAGATGCATCCAAAGAAGTGAATACCATTAGACCAACACTTTTCTGCCCAAATTAATAGCAGTAGTAATAATAATAAGTATTCATAAAGTGTCCCTCTTTCCCTACCAAGGTACTTGGTGGGTGGGGGTCACTCTATCAAAAATTCACAATAAAATAATGTTAAAATACAGTAACAGATGCTGCAAACTTGTGACAAATTCTAGAGGTTTCTTCCTCTTGTTTTTAAATCCAGAATATTTTGGGAATACATATTTTCATTTGAGAGGACCAACTTTCCCTTTAAACAGAGAAACATGCAATAGCTTGTCAATATGGTATACATTTTTAAAGTGAAATTGCCATGATTTTTTTCTTTCCCTTTATACATTCTTGCATATCTGTCTAAGTGGAAACAAGTGTGGGTTCTTCTTCAAGTGATTACTCATGTGTATTCCACAGTAGTTGTGCGTGCTTGCCACGTGCACCGGTGCTGGAAATTTTTCCCCTAGCAGTACCCATAGCGGGGAGAGCCCCCCCGTGACCCCTGGAGTGGCACCTGCCTGGCACGGTATAAGCGGAGCTGCACGGTCCCCCCACCCTCAGTTCCTTCTTGCTGCCAGTGAAGGTGTGTCGGAACTGCTTAGCTCCAGCCTTGCTGTAGCTTGTCCCCAGAACTGTTCATTCAGTAGTACCCTTAGTCAGTTTATTTTTCAATAAAGTTTAGTTAGTTAGTGAGCCCGGGCCGGGGCATGCCCCATGCCCTGGGATTTAAGTCATGTGGCTCTTGTAGGCGTTCTATGCCAAGGAGTGACCCACACTCAGACTGTCTGCACTACATGAGAGAAACCCATATCAGCGAAAGGTGCAAGATCTGCAAGTCGTTCAACCCCCGGACTAAAAAAGAAAGGGACATTAGACTCCGGGCCATCCTGATGGAGTCGGCGCTGGCCCTGACCCCGGCACTCCCCACTCCGATACGATACCCGGCACTGCAGCATCGGTACGCGGAGACCCACCAGTATCTTCGACTAGTTGGCACCTCTCCCCTTCTACGGGGCATGTCAAGAGGACCGGAAAGACTCCCTCTTCGCAACAGCACCGAGGGAAGTCTGGGACAGAGACTAGGCCCATGTCGGGTGTTCTCGGTCCCCATCGGGCCCTAGGCCTCCAACTCACACGGAGCGGCGTAGCTCAGCCCCTTTAGAGCAGGCCTCTCTGGATGTCCAGATGTCATCTACTTCCAAAGCCCTCCAGGTGGCTAAGGACGTCATGTCCATGCCTGTGCTGGGAGCGCCGCCGATGTTGGCCCCACGTTCCAGAGGCAAGCCGCCGCTGAGATCGCCGCAGTTGCTGCCGGCCCGGTACCGGTCTCGGTCGAGGGAACATTCCCGACACCACTCACCACCCAGTGACCATTCAGGGCTCAGTTCATGTGGATCGCCCTCGACGCCAGCTAGACTGTCTGGATGGGTGCCATCTGATCAGAACTCCCAGCACTGCTCGTCTTCACGGAGCGAGCACAGACGGGACCGTGGTGGAGGTCGCCAATGGTCCTCATCTCAAAGGCGGTACTGCAGTCGGTTGTGGCATGACCATCAATGCCGTTCCCACTCGGAATCCCACTCAAAGTCACTGCCAAGGAAGCGTAGCTCCAGGCGTCGATCACTGGCTCCTCGCCATCGCAGGTCCGCCTGTCGAGACCGCTTACGGAGCACCCACTACCGTTGGTGCCATTCTCCTGCTCGAGGTCATGGTCCCATGGCCAATGTAGATCCCGGCATCACTGCCACTCCCGGTCCAGAGGCTGCAGCATGTCATACGCTAGCTCGACCTCCGCTCGCAGTCGCCCGTCTACAGGCCAGGCGAGCCAGCCTGATCAGCCGGCCTCGCCGGTGCTTCAGCAAGTGCAGTGGCACCGTGTGTCGTGGCCGGCTCAGTGGTACCAGTGGATACCGTGGCCTCAGGCGCAGCCCCCGGTGGGCGCTCGCTCAGTGGCCGGGGTATTGGAAGCACCATCGGCCTCCATCCCTAGACAGCTGAGGAAAGAGTTGACGGGACCCGCTTCCTCAGTGCTGTGCCCAGAGTCCAACGAGGTGGTGGACCCTCCAGTGCCGGCGGACACCCAAAGCACCACACTGGCCTCCTCGCCCCATCCGGAGGAACTCATTGTGGCCCCGCCCCCCTCTGTCCCGCAGGAGGACTACCGGACTCATCAAGAATTACTAAAAAGGGTGGCAGTGAGCCTCCATCTCCAGGCAGAGGAAATGGAGGAACCCTCAGACTCCCTGTTCAATGTTCTGTCCCCCTCGGCACCGGGCAGGGTGGCCTTGCTGTTCCATTAAGGGGTGGTGAAAATTTCACGTGCCCTGTGGCAAGCACCAGCCTTGTTGGCGCCCATCTCTAAGAAGGCGGAGCGCAAGTATTTTGTACCCACTAAGGGGCACGAGTATTTGTATACCCACCCAGCGCCCAGTTCCTTGGTGGTCGAGTCAGTCAACAACACGGAGTGACAGGGGCAGCCAGCCCCGACCCCAAAGAACAAAGATTCTCAGAGGCTGGATGCTTTCGGGAGAAAAATTTATTCGTCATCAAGCTTCCAGTTGAGAGTAGCAAACCATCAGGCTCTCCTGGGTCACTACGAGTTTAATCTCTGGGGATCTCTCCCCAAGTTTGAGGACTCCCTCCGGAAATGCAATAGAAAGAAGTTTAAGGCGCTTGTGGAGGAAGGGGCAGCTGCTGCAAGGGCGTCCCTGCAGGCTGCTTCGGATGCAGTGGACATGGCCGCACGGTCCATGGCCTCGGTGGTGTCCACGAGACAGGCGTCCTGGCTTCTGCTTTCTGGGCTATCCAGCGAAGTGCAGTCATCGATGCAGGAACTTCCTTTTGACGGGAAGGTGCTGTTTGCGGAGGAAAGGGACACAAGGCTGCACGGCATGAAAGACTCCCGCATGACCATCCAGACCCTGGGCCTCTATGTCCCTGCTCCTGCAAAACCCAAGTTCAAGCCACAGCAGGCTCCCGTCTAGGCCGCCCTCCTGAAATATGAGGCTGCCCATAAGAAGGAACGGGACTATAAGAAACGCCCACAAAGACAAAACTGGTCTGCCCCCAACCTGGGTCCTCTAAGGGCAAGCAGGCGGGTAAAAGGTGGTTTTGTTGGGATGCTTGGGGGTACCCCGCCAGTTTTCAGCAGGGATCCACCCCAATAAAGCTCCCTTTTTCCAATCGGTTGTGTGCGTTCCTTCCGGAATGGTCGCGGCTCACCTTGGACCATTGGGTCCTCTACACCATCTCCTGAGGTTACACCCTCCAGTTTAGCTCTTACCCACCCAACCACCCCCCGTCCCTCTTGGGGGACCCATCGCATGAGGCTCTGCTCGAGCAGGAGTTTGGGAGGCTCCTGGAACTAGGAGCGATAGAGGCGGTGCCCATGGAGTTCCTGGGCAAGGGGTATTACTCCTGGTATTTCCTTATCCTGAAGGCCAATAGGGGGTTCAGACCCATACTGGACCTGCGAGATCTGAACCAGTATCTAGTAAAACTCAAGTTTTGCACGGTTTCCCTGGCCTCCATCATTCCCTCCCTGGATCCTGGGGATTGGTATGCGGCCCTCGATCTACAGGACACGTACTTCCACATCCACATATTCGAGGGGCACAGGCGCTTCCTCTGTTTTGTGGTGGGACAGAATCACTACCAATTCACGGTCCTCCCATTTGGTCTGTCTACTTCCCCCAGGGTCTTTACAAAATGCATGTCGGTAGTAGCGGCCTACCTCAGGCGCCGGGGGGTCCAGATATTTCCCTATCTGGATGACTGGCTGGTAAAGGGCACCTCCCGGTCGCAGGTGAGGGATCATGTGGCGCTCTTCCTGTCCACATGCACCACCCTGGGCCTGTTGTTAAACAATACCAAGTCCACGTTAGTCCCGGTCCAACACATAGAGTTTATCGGGGCACTCCTGGATGCAACGTTGGCCAGGGCCAACCTCCCGCCAGACAGGTTCAAGACCCTGAAAGGTCTCATCGACTTGATCGTAAGGGTCCCGGTGACAACAGCCAGATCCTGTCTACAGCTGCTAGGTCACAGGTCGGTGTGCACACCAGGCTCAGGATGATGGCCCTCCAGCTCTGGCTGGCCTTGCAGTTCTCCCAAGCCACAGACAGGTTGGACAAGGTCCTCACCGTGCCGAACTCGTGACCGCCTCCCTACAGTGGTGGTCCACACCGAGCAACATGCTCCGAGGGGTCCCGTTCAGGGACAGGGCACCGTCCATGGAGCTGGTGTCCGATGCATCGGACCTGGGCTGGGGAGCCCATGTGGGGAATTTTCAGACCCAAGGCCTGTGGTCTCCGCAAGACCTGATCCTTCACATAAAGGTCAAGGAACTCAGGGTGGTGCGGCTGGCGTGTACGGCCTTCTACTCGCACCGGAAGGGCAAGGTAGTCAGGGTTCTCACAGACAACACGGCCTCGATGTTCTATATCAACAGGCAAGGCGGGGCCCGATCCTCTGCCCTCTGCCATGAAGCCCTCAGTCTGTGGGACTTCTGTATAGCCCACGAAAACCACCTAAAAGCCTTTCACCTACCGGGTGCCCAGAACGTGAGGGTGGATCGCTTGAGCAGGGACTTTTCCTCTCAACACAAGTGGTCCCTACACCCAGAAGTGGCCCTCCAGCTTTTCCGGAGGTGAGGAACTCCCCAGATGGACCTATTCGTGACCTGACAGAACCAACGATGCCCCCGGTTCTGCTCCTGGAGGGGCCTGGATAGGGGCGCTATCTCCGATGCCTTTATCCTGCCCTGATCTGGCCAACTCCTTTACGACCTCCCCCCGTTCTCACTGATCAGCAGGGTCCTAGAGAAAATAAAGACGGACAAGGCCAGGGTCCTCCTCATTGTCCCAGTGTGGCCCAGGCAGCAGTGGTACGAGACCCTCTTGGGCCTGGCAGTGGCTCCGCCATGGCCGTTGCCGCTCCGACTGGACCTGCTCTCTCAGGACCAGGGCCGTCTCCTCCACCCCAACCTGGCAGCTCTTCACCTCACAGCGTGGCTGCTCAGTGGCTAGGTGGCTGCTCAGTGGCTAGGTGGTGAGGAGAGGACATGCTCAGCTCCGGTTCAGAGCATCCTCCTTGAGAGTAGGTGGCCCTCCACTCGCCGCTCCTACAAGTGGTCTCATTTTGCTAGGTGCGTGACGGACTAAGTTGTATCCCCAACGGCCGCCCCGATCCAGCTTATCCTCGATTACCTCCTCTGCCTGAGGGCCTAGGGCCTGGCGCCCTCATCAGTCAGGATGCATCTGGGAGCCATATCGGCTTTCCATCCCCCGGTGCAAGGACACATGGTGTTCTCCCATGCTATGACCAGCCGGTTCCTTAAGGGTTTGGATCGGCTTTACCCATATTCTAAGCCCCTGGTCCCTCAGTGGGACCTAAATCTGGTGCTGGCTCAGCTTACAGGGCCCCCGTTTGAGCCGCTGGCCACGTGTTCCTGGTCTCACCTCTCATGGAAGGTGGCCTTCCTGGTTGCTATCACGTTGGCCAGATGGGTCTCAGTGCTCAGGGCCCTGACCTCCAAGTCGCCGTATACTGTGTTTCATAAGGACAAGGTCTAGCTCTGCCCACACCCGCATTCCTCCCAAAGGTGGTCTCCACCTACCACATGGGTCAGGACATTTTTCTACCAGTCCTTTGCCCCAAACCTCACACGACTAATGAGGAATGATGCCTACACATGCTTGATGTGAGGTGAGCTCTGGCTTTCTACCTCGAGCGAACCAAACCATTCAGAAAGTCCTTGCAACTGTTTGTCGCCTCAGCTGAGTGTGCGAGAGGCCAGCCGATTTCCACTCAGTGGCTGTCCAACTGGATCACTTTGTGCATCCGCTCCTGTTATGAGCTGGTGGGTGTTTCCTCGCCGCCTATTGTTAGGGCACACTCAATGCGGGTGCAGGCCTCGTTGGCTGCCTTTGCGGCCCACGTCCCTATTCAGGACATTTGTAGGGCCGCCACGTGGTCTTCGGATCACACGTTCACCTCGCACTATGTGATAGTCTCCCAAACCAGGGATGACGCCGGGTTCAGCAGGGCAGTACTCCGTCCCAAGAACTTGTGAACTCCTACCCACCTCCAGCAGATACAGCTTGGAATCACCTACTGTGGAATACATATGAGCAATCACTCAAAGAAGAAAAGACAGTTACCTTTTCTGTAACTGGTGTTCTTCGAGATGTGTTGCTCATGTCTATCCCGCCCTCCTTCCCTGCTGCTGGAGTTGTCTGGCAAGAAGGAACTGAGGGTGGGGGGAGTGCGCAGCTCCCCTTATACTGTGCCAGGCAGGCGCCATTCCAGCGGTCGCGGGGGGTGCTCCCCCCTTCGGGTACTGCTAGGGGAAAAACTTCCGGCACTGGCGCACATGGCGAGCACGCACACCTACTGTGGAATAGACATGAGCAACACATCTCGAAGAACACCAGTTACGAAAAAGGTAACTGTCTTTTCTAGTTTTTGAAGAAAGAAATGAAATAAAAAATTACTGGCTGAAGAGGAATAGTCCCTATGATTTAGTTCTCCACAATGTAACATACTGGCTAACTGATTAACCTTACCAGCAGCCTGCCTCCCTGGCAAGTTATTGCTCTGGAAATGAATAGAGTAATAGACAAAGCTTTTCATCTGAGAAGGAATGCTGATTCAGAATTTTTCAATGGGAAGCAGAAATAAACAAATCATGTAGATGATAAATGGATATGCAGATATACGCACATGTTGTCTGTGTTATATATATTGTGTGTGCGTTTCATACCTAAAATCTTTTATACAGTAGGTGGGTAAAGAATTATAGAGGGTTTTAAAAAATAATCTATCATAGGCTTCCAATGCATTCTCAGTAAGGCATAGTCTGTTTTGGCTGAATGAATACAATGACATTTCCAGTAAACCACACAACTGGGATTTTTCTGCGTGTTTGTTTTAAAAATAGAACAAAATGTGAAAGCATAAAGAAAGGGACGTGAGCAATGACCAGTCTCAGTCACTTGTACAGTTCTGCCGCATTCTGCAGAACAAACAGCTATTAAATCTGAGCACACAAAGCATGTAGTAGGCTTAGTAATGACAAGCAGTGTCAGCACACTATAATTAACATAGGGTGGTATAATTTATAAGGAATGTACCGTGTGGTTTAACACCAACGCAGAAGGAGAGAGGGAGGGGAAGAATCAATTGTTAGTCTGCAGAATCAAAAGTGGCTCTTATCACTGGATGTAAACATCTTATTTTTCAAATGCTCTTTAATTTTTTTTTTATTACCAACAAAAGGCCTCTGTCATTTTGAGTTAATGCAGTGCCAGGCAAGAGTGTGTCATGATGATGACCTCTGTCCTTGTGCCACCATATTAATCTGAAAGGGAAAGTCTCAGCAGACTGTTTTTACTGTACATAATTAAGCAATTCTGAATGCTCAGTGAAACTTGAACGGTATGGCATTGAGCCTGGTAATATGACAGTTAATGAGATGAGACTTACATTTATTCTGCCTCTATAATAAGAGAAGGCTTTTTGCCTTCAGATTGAGGGCAGACAGAGACTAAAGAATTCATTAATAATGCTAAGGTCAACAAAAAGAGGGCTGTTCTGTGGCTCTCTGTTTTATGACTGTCTCCAAAAAAAGAGAAACTAGATGAAATTACTTCTTAATTATATTTATTCAGTATCTGTAATAGGCTATGACATCTGCATTTATGGAGTGGACAAGAAAAGAGACATTCAAGAAAACTAGTAATAAGAAGGGGGATGATTTATATTGTTTTACCTTTCTTTCAGAGTCCAAAATAGTCATAAACTGGCTGTGATTACTTAATTAAATTCATTTTGTATCTGTAATAAGCAGATAATTTTGCCTTCAGAGGACAAGAAAAGGAGCACTGAGAGAAAATAACAATAAAAGGCTGTTTGTGTTGTACCTCTTTCTCTGCTTCTCAAACTCACACACTCTCTCTCTCTGAATGAAATTGTTCTATGGGCAGAAAATTCTATTACTGGTGTTGGGTGTTTGCAGCCATGTGACCTTTGCATCGCTAATATTAAAACTCTATTTCGGCTTCCCCATGGAATTACAACAGTAACAATCCAGAACAGGGATCATATTGCAAAAAAATGTATTCATTTGGACAAAAAAGAATGCAAATTAATTTTGGTACATGCAACCTCTTTTTGGGTAGAGAGAGTGTCATGATTCTGCTTCTGAATGAGTATTTCCATTGTATTAACCCTAAAATCTGTGCACTTGGTGTTATTGAAATTTCTTTGTGGGTTTGGGGAATTGTCCATTCAGGGACAGACACTCTGCCATGTGACTTAGGTGACCAATCTCACAGCAAATAAGTGTACTGAGAGCAAGATTGCACTGTACTAGACACTGTACAAATATACAGTAAGAGACATTCTACTGTATCTTTTGCTCTTGACTTAACAAAATGGGCACAGCTGGATTCCAAATAACTATGTTTACTAAATATGTACCAACATGCCATTCCTAGCTACATCCATACTGCTGCTCTGGCTAGTCTCGGGTGGCTTCTACAGCATAAAACACAATGAATTCCATTAGACTGCTCAAAAACTATTTAAAGGGACACTGTCTTCTGTAAATACACTACCCGGTCCCTACTCCAGAAAGGTTACAGTATAAATAGAAAAACAAACAAACAAACAAAGGGTGGGAGAGGAAACAGATAGAAAGGTGAAGCGAGCTGCACAAGATCACATAGCAAGTCAGTGGCAGAATAGAAACCAGGTCTCCTGAATTTCAATCTAGTGCCTAATTCACTGGACCATGCTGCCTCTTCTACATAACTTTTGTCATGACATTTTCTAGAGATGCAAATTTAAAAAACAGCACATTTCACTGCCTTGAGCCATTTACAAATCTGCCAATACCTGACTTGCGAATTACTCAGAGAGATTGGTCTTTACTAATCACAATTAATTTGTGATCAGAAGTTCACATTAGGAGACCAAAAAGAGTTCCTGCTGTGTCCTTCACTCCAAAAGCAGATATAGGGATGAGGATCTGTTCCCTAGAGAATTGTTCTGTTTTGTATTTTTCTTGGATTGTAGGATGTTTTGGCAAAGGATCAGGAATTGCATGACTTAAGAAATACCCTCTATTATGTAATGACTTCAATAATTCATTTTATTTCAAAGTCAATTTTGTAATTGGATAGAAAACATCATATGTTATTTTGTGTCATACCAGCAACCAAGGTTTTTAATGACACAGACATGATTTATTCAAAGATTTTTTGAAACAGTGGGACTGGACCCAGAAGCTCATACCTGAGACACAACTCCTATTGATGGCAATGGAAGTTTTACCTGAGAATGGGCTGCAAAACCAGGGCCAGTCTAATATTTATTTATATTCCACTGACACTACGAATACATTTCAACAAACACGAATACCCTCTCCCGTTGAAGATATTTTTTATTATTATTATTATTTTAAAAGTCACATACAGCAAGTGAATGGGGGGTGGGTGGGGATTGAGAACGTTTTGTAATTCTTGCAAGGTTAATTGCACTATTTATAGATCTAACTGTAAAGGAAAAAAAACCCTCAGCATGACCCTGCAGGGTCAACATAGTAATAGCAACCTAAATGGAGCTCTGACCAGTCATGAATTACTGTCTGTGATACCGAGAATGCTGACAGTTCTATCACAGCACTGTTTCAATAGAGAACTCCATATATTTAAAGCGCTGATACTGTTTTCCCTCTAAATGACAGGCGTGACAGATGGGCCGAAAGCGCTGCAGACGTTTGAACAAGGAAATAGAGAGGGAGCCTGCTGGAAGCAGGGCTTCACGCAGCCAGCCGCAAATGATGAATAGAGTGTGATTGTGTCTGACAGGTAGTAATATAACTATTCATTCACCACAGAACACCTGGAGCACACTATATTAAATGGTACAAGATGGAGAGATTCTGTGACAGGAATAGGAAGTGTGAATCCCATGCTGAGTTTAGGTACAGCAATATAAAAGGTCAAGGGTCATGCAATATAAACTGCCTCAGAGAACACTCTAATTAAATTATTTGCTTCCTAAAATGTTTCTCATGTTTTGCTAACATGTTGCCAGGTTCATTATTTCAGCATGGCTGAAATGAAAGCAGTAAATGACTCTTTGCTAACTAATGCTATTTTATTTTGCATTTGGAAGCTCACTACTGTTGTCATTATTATATGTCACTGAGCAGGAGTGGGGAAGAGTTGAAGCCCCTACTCTCTGCATAGACCTAAAACCAGTGTGCTGTTTGATATATAATGTTTGTGAAGCTTTTAGCTGATCTCATTTTTAGATTGTACTGGGCCAAATTCTGCACTGATGTAATAGCCACTAAAGTCAATGGTCAGTGCACTCGTGGGAGTTGTGGTGTATATAGCTATGTATCTGTTGTGATTTTATGTTTTGTGTACTGAACCTTCAAATTTCTAGAAATCTGCTCTCTGCTGGAGGAAGCTGCTATTTTGTGCTGCATATTATGAGACAGAGACACTGTTCTCTCTCAGGGAAACTATATTTTTGCTTATTCTTGTTTTATTTTCCCTGGATCTAAAATAAAACGTTATTCACATTAACAGTAAATAATTGCTCTTTGTGTATAAAAAACAAAACTTCAGAGTAGAATTTTTACATGAATTGGAGTTGGGCTTGAATAACTAAGAGCATAATTTGGACTGTTTATATTAGAGGACATTTTCCAGGCAGAGATGGTTTAAAACTTGAAAAAAAAAAGTGTTTTAAAATATTCATTTGGCATTTATAAACTATTTAGTAGGTTTCCGTGATGATTTATGTATAGTCTTGCCAGAATTTGATTTTTTAAAATAATTTTGATGGATAATATCAATGTTTATTTTTAAGCATTTTAAATTTTATCCATTTAAATGTTCACAGTTGTGCGAAATTATGCGAAGGGGAGGATGTCAGACAATGTGTGGAGGGGTCCAGACAACAATTATTGAATGACCGTAGATGTTTAAATTAAAAAAGATAACCCTTCATAACTGTTAAAACACAAATTGTCGACATCATGCATCAAAATACACAAAGTAAATATTCGTAAATCAAACTCTAATGAGGTCTCAAGCAGCATTTTTCATTATCAATGGAAATTTTTTTTAGCGGTTTGTGTGTGTATGGTAAAATTGACATTTACTGACATTTGCTGATAACAGTCTTATCCTGCCAAGCTCATTTATGTTTGAGAGTGTTTATTTGCAAGAATGGCAGCATAAAGTGAGTCTTGCTAATGATCACAGAAGTAGTTGTTTATGTGAAGCTTTGCACCAGAAGTGCACATGTTGGTGCTTAGTCAGAATTTAGCAAGAGTGACACCAGCATTTTTTTTAAAAGTTTATTTTTTGTCCTTTATGTGACTCTAAAGAGTGTCACCACAAGAGGGTCAAAGTTTTGCTTTTGAAAATATGGTCACCTAATGCATATGTAATTACCGGTAACTCTCCTGATTGTGCAAATGAGCTTTTATATTTGCAAATGTAAGCTGAGCGGCAGAGATAAAACGTGATCTCCTGAATTTTGCATGACACAATTTACAGAGGTTCACTGAAGATCTGGCTCATACTGTCATGCTCAGAAGTATTGCCTTCAGGGTTGGCGTGCCTGACATTGAGTATTTGAAGTAGAGCTGGTAAAAAAAAAATTGTTAATTAAACAGTTTTCAAAATCAAAATATTTCATGGGAATGTGTAGATTTTGATGACACTTTTGTCTGGAAAAAATCTAAATGAATTCCCTGTGGAATGGAAATTCTGGTTTTAACCAGCTCTAACTTTAAGACAGTGCTGGCCACTTATAGTTTGGTTGTATGTCAGATATTCAGAATACTTGACCTCTTTGTAGATTTCAAGCACTGCTCTGTTTTTCTTTTCTGGACTGTTCTGTTTTAATTTCTAGTTATAACAACAGTTTATTATTGCACTCCAAAAGCTTGGCTTCTGTGATAGTTGTTATAGAGACTGAAGATGGATGACTTTATTAAATAACATACTCAGGCATTTTGACAATTATTGTAGACATCTTATGTAAAATAATCGTCAGACTTGTATTTCTAAAAGTACAGTGTCATGATTCCTGACATTTCTCCAAATGTCCTTGTGAAATGAAATACTTGCTTGTTGATTTTACATGGGAGAATGTTCACTAGCTTTCTTCTCAAATTAGTTTTGCTTGTCACTTTCTTTATTCACAGAATCCTCTGACTGCATCAGTTACTGTCTTTGTGATTATTTAAGAACTTCTTCTGAAGGCAGAGACACCAGACACTTTTCTCTTTCATTCTCTCTTTTCATTTTCTCCACTAATTTAACCAATGAAAGAAAGACTCAAAAGAAAGGATTGCAGCAAAGGTGAAACTTTTATGCTGCCGGCGGATTTCTTTGCAATGAAAAATTGGAGTTTTAAAGTGTCCCTTTTTAATGAGAGCAAAATGTATACAGAATAGATCTATTCATCCTTTCTTAGTCCACTGCAAAGTGAAGACACTGCTCTTGTACATCCTGGCAAAGGTTTTAGCCAGAACATTAACACATTTGGCCTTTGTGGGTTGGCAAAGACATTAGCACTATTAGCTAAGTCTGTCTTCTTCTTACCACATGGTTGAACCTGTCTGGGATGATTTCCTCCAAATGGTTTAGCAGCTTCTTTGTCAGATGGTTGCTGCTTACCCATTTATTGCCCGAGGTAGTGTCTTTGACTTTGTTGCTGGCTAAATAAAAATTCCCCCAGACCATAAGAGATGGCCTCAACAAATAAATAAAATAAATCAAGCCTGTCTGGCATGTAAGCATGAGTTTGGTTTTTAAAAAGCAAAGAAAAAGGTCCAGAAGACTCTCCTCTCTGTTTTCCAGTTGCTGTGGGGATGGCAGTATATGTATTTATAAATATATATTAAGCTTACACCTAATTTTAAGAAATTGTTTGTTTAGTATAATGGATTCATTCACTCCCTAGTCTATGTAACTGCTTACTGTGTAAATTAATCAGAAGCACTCACATGTAATGTATGTTTGCGGTTTCCCGAAAGAAAAGATTTCTGACTATTTTGCAAAATAAGGAAAGTGGGCATTGTACAAAACAGCCAGCCAACCTGTCTTTCAGAGCAAGAGAGTTGGCAAGGTGACCTCAATGGGAGCTGAGAGCAATTGCAGCTTTCCATGAGCAGGGCCTTAATTAGTAGAGAAATAAGCAACAATGTGATGCCTGATACACAAAGGGATTTTCTATTCCCCTCTCAATGTTTGACAATTCCCATTAGTGTTAAGGGGAGTTATGGGTATGATGACTCAAGAAAATATACTTGACAAATTTGCTCTCTTTTATGGTTTTCAAAACGCTGGTAGCAGGAATGTGTTCAAACTATGCAATGTTGTGAATATAATCTTAGTGTATTTGAGGGAACAGTCATTTGGGATCCATAGGTTGGCCTTTTATGTTGAAAAACGTGTACTCTTTCAGTTTTTAAAGAATTAAGCTGTCACCTGAGTGCATGGGATTGGGCACCAATAGACATTTTAAGCAAATAAAATGCAAACTAAACAGTTCATCACTGTAGGGATGAATTTTTGAAAGACATTGTGGCTGTACGTGGGTGGAGGAGCAACTTTCAGGATCAGGACCTACGTATGTATATATAGAACAAAACCCCAAATAGAGTTACATTCTGCCCATGGCTTTCTTAGAGTATGGTAGTTCAAGATTTTGTCCTTAGTTTGCACTTGTCTGTGTGTCAATCTGTCAATATCTGTAGACAATATCTCCCATCAGAGAGCTATTTTAGTGCTATTTTGATTTCTTCCCTAAAGCTATAAAAAGAAAAAAGAAGTTCCAGCATCAATATCTCTTACTATACTTGTCTAAATTTAATGTATATCCGTGCAATATATAACCACGCATATAGCTCATTTATATAATATCCAGTCAGCCACTAGAAAAGATGTGAAGTGATTCAAAATAATTTCCATCTGTTTTCATAGTAGCAGCCCTGCAAGATAATCATATGAAACTGACATGATGTCACCCAAGAGATAACCTTTAAAGTTGATCACATTGATATTCAGATGTCTAGTATGTGCAGTACCTGACAGGATTGCTTTGAATAAGTTTCTAGTTCAATTTCATCTTTGTGTTTATTTGTCTCTGAATGGGATGCTAAGGTGTCTTTAGCAAATTCTCAATAATTTTATAACGAATACAGAAGACTATTAGAGTTTGACTAAGGGGGAAAAGCAGTGTAGCCTAGTGGACAGAGCACTGAACTGGGACTTGGTAACCTGGGTTCTATTCCCAGCTTTGCTACTACCATCCTGGGTGAGCACAGGCAAGACTCTTAACTGCTATGTGCCTTGGTTTCCCCATCTGTAAAATGGGGATAATGATACTGACCTCCTTTAGGATCTACTATGCATATATAAGAGCGGGGTATTTATTATGAATAATTTAATTTTGTATATGTCCATGCAGGGTATTTACATGTTGGTGCTGTCTTTTCTATCTCTTTAGGCATTTACATGCCTTCCATCACTACAGTGTCTGAGCATCTCCTAATTATTTAAAGAGAGAAATAAAAGTATCATTTTATCTGTCTTCCTTCCAAGGCCGGAAGATTAAAGAAATTACTTTATAAGGTGTACGAAGAACTGAATAAGGAAAAGCAAAGGCAGAGAAATAAGTTTTGCATTCAAGGCTGTAGTCATTCTTGCCTCATATGGGAATTCTAAAATCTAGGTCTAGCTCCTGTGAAAACTCTTTCCCCACATTACTAAACCTCCTTTAATGGCCTTTTGTGGTTCCAGTGGAATGTAGCTATCATGGTCGTGGAGGAAGGTGCTCTATTAGGTAATAAAGGGAGAACTAGCCTCTGGGTAACTATGGGCCAATCCTATAGAGTGCTTTGAATATTAGGACAGAGATCTTAAAGAGAATTGTTCTGTTTCTGTGGTGCTGGCCACTTCTTGTCCCCTCCTCTTTATACCTGTACTGCTGTTCTCTTCCTGCTCAGCAGGGAACTCACTGGGGAGTGAGTTGGATCTTTTAATAGCGAGTGTCTCTAGCCTGGCTGGTACTGAAGCTCAGCCCTTTAATCCAGAGGAATAATGGGGAATGTAGTCCCAGATCAAATGACAAAAGCTTGTGTGACTATCAGGACTATATAAAGAGCTGCCTATGGTTCTGTCAGATGGAGGGAGTGAGAGAGCTGCAAGGAGGAGGAGGATGTTAATGGAGAGACCTGCATGGAGTTGGAGGTTGGATGACGAGGTGAGGTGAAAACTGGGGAAAGATTCTCCACAAAGAGGGCTAGGGAAGTGCTGAGTCCTGAAAGGGGTCTGTAGAAAAAGCCGGTGAGGCGGCAGGACTTAGAAGGACTCCAGCGAGAGTGATACAAGAAGGAAAAGGCCTGAGGCAATATAGTACTGGCGTGAGCTAGAAGATCAGTATTTGGCCAGTCTTTATGAAGGAGCCTGGAACTGGAGGCTTCCAGGGAGGGAGGGAGGAAGGAAGCCTTCCCTTCAGTCTTTCCAAATCAGAGTGAGGAACTGTTGAGCCTGGAGAAGGGAAAGACTATTGGATTATGCCCTGTGTTAAGGTAAATGGTGGTCTGGGAAAGGCCAAGGACATTACTACTTGAGGTTGTCCTGACCCTGCGTTAACAGAGTAGAAGGACTGCCGGGGGCTGGAAGACTTACTTATTTTGGACTGTTTTATTTTGTTGATAACAAAACCTCTAATTGAGGTTTGGCTGGAGGGTTAAATCACAACAAAGTACTAAATTGCCCATGCATTGGGGGAGGCATTAGGTCACCAGTTCAAATGGTGAAGCTGAAGCACAGACATGTGACCTGACCCCAGAGATGTAAGAGACTTGTTTATACTCAGGAAGACTGAAGGATACAAATGTTTAGACTCTCTAAATATGCTATTTATCCCATTCCTTGTTCTTGTAATCTGTATTAGCAAAATGTTTTAAAACTTTCAAACACTTTGCTTAAAAGAAGCAGATACGAAGGATTTATTTATCATAACCCTCAGAAGGCCAAAATCCTGGTTGACTTCTTCATTCTAGAAGTACCATTGGTGGAAGTACTCACATAAGTACTCATAAAAAGAAGAACAGGAGTACTTGTGGCACCTTAGAGACTAACAAATTTATTAGAGCATAAGCTTTCGTGGACTACAGCCCACTTCTTCGGATGCACGGCTGCTACTCTGAAATAAGTACTCATGTGAGTAGAGTGAACAGAATGTGTAGTGCATCTTCATATGAGGTGATATGGACTGGATAGGACATCAGTGGACTGGAGGAGTGAAGTTGAACTTCTATTACCTGTTTTTTTGACTGCTCAGTCTCTGACGTGTTTCATCTTTATTTCCCGAAAAGCCTCTGAGATAAAGGTATCTTCTCAACATCTTCTGTGGTAAAGATTGACACCAATACGTCTTTTAGCTTCTCCTCAAAGTCTCAGATTCTACTGTGATGAGCGCAGTATAAGAACCTACATAGAATAGAATTTATCATTCTTTGTTGCTGCCTTTATTCCATTGTAGTCTAGGAAATCCATTACTCTCTTGCAGACTTCCTGCTGATGATATGATTAAATAATTTTCTTATGTGTTTTTCTGTCCTGGGCTTATTGCCTCTTACATTTTTCCTCAACCTTCCTAATTTCCATCTTATATTTTACCTGTGATGTCTTCTGTAGGATTCACTTGAGCTGGGTTTGCATTTTTGGCAATTTACATGTTTGGATTGCATAACTTTTTGAAGCTTGCTTTTTACCCATACTGATTTTTTTCTTGCTTTCCTGCTTCATTTTTTGTTTAAGGGTATGAATCTCTTCTGGGCCTTCATTATGGTATATCTTTATTGAAAGATTTCAATTTCGTCAGTTTGGCTTTAAAATCTTCATTAGTTTCCTCAGCTAAAGTTCAGTATAACAGTGCTATTTTCAGTATGATTCATCCCTTGAGAATGATGAATTTAATTATACTGTGGTCACTATTACTTGGGGGTCAACTACAGACACCTCTTGAACCAACTTCTGTATATTACATAGAACTAAGTTCATGTTAGCCTCTCCTCTTGTGTGCTCTAAATCTGGCTATTCCAAGAGACAACCATTTACAGTGTTGAGTAATTGCTTTTCTAAACTGCGTCCCCAGGTGCTATTTAACCAGTTTATATGCAGATCATCCTTATTACTGTTTTATTGGAGTTAGTTGCCTCTTTGATCTCCCTCAACATTGTTCACTCTACAGCCTTTTCCTAACTTGGAGGTCAGCCATAAACGCTCCTAAAATATTAATATTCTTATGACTTTGAATTTGTATTCTTACTGGTCCTCTTCATTCAGAAAGATATTTACAATTAGAAAATGACCGTGACAGTGAATTACTAAGTCTGTAGTCATTTAGCTTCCTTTCTAGATGATATGATATTAGTGAGTATTTCTGATAATCCCATAAGAATTTAATTGTCATTTCTGAATTTGATGGCTGCAGAGACAATAGTCTGAGTGATTTTACATGGGGAGGTGCTTTTATCTCTCGCCCTTTCTAAAGTGGCATTCATTGTTTAGACAGTATACTTGGGATCTGAATTTAGTTCATGGACTGTAAACAAGAGACATCACTAAAGTCCATAATCAGCTCATTAACATTCTGCTCATGCAAGCTAGTGTGAGTACAATTTTCAATGGCCTAATGTGACAGGTAATCATAAATTAGTATTTGCTTTAAAAAACAACACCAGATTACATAGCCTGCATTCTTAAAGAGAATAACTTAGTAAGTAGTACAGCTCTATAATGAAGTGGGATCTCATTAAATAGATGCTATCTACTTCAGTGAGCTACATAAGCAGCAAACAAACTAAATGGAAATGTTTCAGCAAAACACTTCAGTCAATCAGAACAAGTTCAGGTTCATTTGCTGTGGCACCATCTACAGGAATTAGTCACAGTAATAATTAAATAATACCTTGCTAATTTATCATTTTACATTTGTTATTGAATTTGCATAATGTGGTGGTTTTCATGTCTTTGGTTACATTAAAACGCCCTCATTTGTGTATATACCACTCCCCCCTGCAAGAAAACTGTGGGTGGTTTTAAGACTTATCAAACTACTAGCATTCAGCATTTGGCTAGTGATGTCCTGACTGCTCAGTTCATATATTTAAAGTCTTTTTTTTTCTGATTCGTATGTTAGATCTTTGCATTGGTATGCCAGTAATGAGCATCCAGAAAAATGTCCGATGAAAGGCTGAGAATGTAAACTTTTTTTTTTAATGCCCCTAGGTTAGAAGCATGCAGGTAGGAATAGAGCCTAAGCATCTAATGTTTTTGGGATTAATGCACTGGAAATTAGCATAGGCTACTTTTTCAGTAAGTGGGATGGCCAGAATAACAATCCATTTGAACAGGACTTCATGCATAATTTTAAAAGGTCAATATTAGTTTTGCAGTGCATTACCTCAAAAGGTCTTTAGGTGGTTTAAGAAGATCTGCAACTGTTAGGGAACAACAGTGCTTTATAGAAGTATTGCGCTTAATATGAAAGAGATTAAATATAGCTAACAACCAGAATGTTTTAAAAATTGACTCTGTTCTTGGTACAGAAGGCTCTGGTATTATCAACAGATATTCCAAGCTATCCAGAAGTGTGTATGAGTTGAAGCTATTAAAATAGATATAAATTGATTGTGTGAGTGAATTTTTATATTGGATTGTGGCTCTGATTTGGGTTTCCACCTGTCTTGTTATTAATCAGCCTGGTCGAATTTTGTATTGCCTTTCTGGTTAAAAGATTTAACATGGCATAGAATTTTGATCCCTCTGATAGCCCAATTATATTGTTAACCCTGAAGAAGTGTTTGTTTTTTCTATCCTCCCAAAAAGCTCTTAGCAACCTAGACACTTGCCTAAAATTACTTTTTCTTTAGAATTAGCCCACCATAACCTTTGTGATCTGTGTATATGATTGTGAATAGAATAGGTGTAGAAGTTCTGTTCTTGTAAGGTAATTAGTCATATCTGGAATTTTAAATCATTATGCATGAGTGGCTGAGCTATCTTGTGTTGTATTTGGTGAGAGAAGAGGAAGAATTGAGACAGCATAAGTGGCCATCTAAGAATAACAATCTGTATATTAAGAAAGAACTAACTCTACCTGAAGTCAGCTGATAATGATCAGACTAGAGATTTTCTAGGAAACCAAAATGCATGCTTGTGAGTAAGATCTAGTGTCAGAGTCAAACTCTCACTTCTCTGTTCTTTCAGTAAGGGCTTGTCTACATGGGGACATCTAGGAGAGTTAATCCAAATTAACTGAAGGTGTGAATTTGAAGTAGATTAGTTAAACCACATTAAAATCCCAGTGTGAACACCCTCATTCGGAATTAAAGTGGCCTTAATTTGGTTAACGTTAATTCACTTCCAAAATCATCAACATCAAACATGTATAGTCTACTAAGAACTGTAGAGACAGCAAGAGTGACCATGGTTGATAGTGTCCCAACAGGCGTTATGTAGTGAAGTTCCCAGATCTGGCTCAATCCTGTGAGAGCTGAATTTCTGGGGCAGTCCTAACTGTAGTGTTTTTGTTCATCCTGGTGACATGGCTAAAGAGCATGAATATAATGAGCGACTGAAGAAAGGTCAGATCTTTGTGATATTCTGACATTTTGCAGTCAATCACTTTATGCTCAGGATTTGACTCAGACAGCACATATGGAATGCTTCTAGATGCTCCACGTCTGCATGCAAGAGGATGATTTTTGACCGGTCTAGAAATATAGATAGTACATAGGTTTGATATATCCTGAAATTTGTCTCAGCACAAAGATGTTTTTTGTGCTCACAAGAAAGACACGGAACTTCATCTAGGAGTTGGTGAGATCTATTCATCGAAGAATATCTGCTTTCCTGCAACTGTTTTGAACTCTGTTTGCAGCCCAGGTAGATGAACTCATCAGTGTTCTCCACGATAGCTGACCTCATCTTCACTGGGGTTCTGGTGGCCCAGCTCCAAGGTTCTGGACCTTAATTCCAGAATGAATTAAGCTAAACCAAATTAAGGCCACTTTAATTTTGGACCACATCCTGAAAAATCTTTCCTGAACCCCCTCTTCTGACCTTCAAATAACCCCAAAACCTCTCCAAGCTCATCAGAAGCAAGTGTGCCACAGACCAGGACTCACCACTCAAAATGTCAGCAGAGTTTGCCAGAACATATACAAAACCTGCAGACATATCACCACTGCTACAATGATCAACACTACCCCCTACAATGCACCTTTCAAGATCCCTGGGTCCTATGCTTATCATAACGTGTGGTATACCTCATTCAGTGCACTCAATGCCCTTATAGCAACTATGTGGGTGAAACCAGACAATCACTCTTGAATGAACTTACGTAGGAAAATGATGAAAGACAAAAACACCATCACCTGTGAGTGAAAACTTTCCAAAAAGTGATGACTCTGTATCTGACCTATCAGTCCTCATCCTGAAAGGAAACTGGCACAACACTTTTAAAAGATGAGCCTGGCAGCTTAAACTCATAACTTTGCTAGACACTAAAAATCATGGTCTTAATAAAGACACTAGATTGTGATTATTGTGATAAGGTTTAGAAACCTCAAACTGGGTAACCATAGCTTACCGGGAGCCCTGAGCCCAATTAGGCCACTGGAAACATCTAGAGGAGTATTAGCCATAATTGGAGATCAAACCCAGCTGGGGAGCAGCTCTGTCTTCATAAAGGAAGGAGCACATGGCAGTGAAAACAGACTTGGAGGGACCTTGGGTGAGAAGGGGTGTTTTTTCTCTTGGGCTAAAAGCTGAGAAAAGCCTGAAGTTTGAAGCCAGAATCAGAGGGTCCTGAGCCAGAAGGAAGCCGGGGAAGCTAGGGCAGGGAAGCCTGGGGCAAAGAGTGGTTATCCTGAACAAGGAGGAAGGTAGAGGCAGTGATGGTAAAGGGCATTTGGACTGGAGTTTGGGGAGCTGCAGCGAGAGAGGGAAGAACTTGGCAGTCTCTTTTTGTGAACTAGGAAGTGGAGATACCTGGAAGACACAGAATTGGAACAAGATCATGTGGCTGACCCTGACACAACCAGGCCTCTGGAAGAAGATCATTACAAAAAGCCCAGGAAGGGCCTAGGGAAAAGGGCTGAGAAAAGGCTAATGGTAGGAAGGAGTCCAGGGAGGTGACGGCAAGGCGTTGGAGGTAGCAGACCTTGGCTGCTAGTCCCTAGAGTCACTGGACTGGAACCCAGTGTAGAGGGAATGCCTGGGTTCCCTACCAGCTGTCATACCTCAAACTCCCCTCCCCCCTCGGGTAGTCTCCTGGGAAGCCAGATCAGCATTGCATTGTCTATTGCTAATGCTGTTGCAAGCCTCACAAAATATTTTGGGGAGGGTCACAGGCATGTGAGTGAGGAATGGAAGTTTCCTCTGCAGGTACGAGAGGCTGAGAGGGGAGGGAGAAAAGGAGCAGAGAATGGGTTAACTCAACACGTCAACTAGCTCGGTGCTCAGGTCGAAGATAAGACGCTGGCCATAGCCCAAGGACACAGCTCACAGCCGAGGCTTGGCTGTGAGCCGAGAAAGACGGGGGGCATAAAAGCGTTCCAAGCAACCATGAGAAAGAAGAATCCAACTGCACAGACCTGCAAGTCAGCAAGGCCAACAAGAAGACAAGTAGAGTGTGAAAACACAGACAAGACGACAGGAGGGGGAGCTGAGCCAGGCGTCCTTGGAGTTGGGATGTTGTGGGAAAGTTGAAAAGACCACAGAGAGCCGGTTTGGATTGGCACAAAGGGCACCAGAAGCAGAAGTCACTGAGTGGAACACCTCCTCCTCCCGCCCCCCAAGGAGCGCAGGACCTAAAACCCTCCTGAGAGCAGGAGCAAGGCGGAGATCAATGGCAGACCTGGATGGCCTGGGCCCAGGACAGCACTCCTGTCCAACCTTCCCCTCCCTTCTTCTGATGTTACACCCAGGCCTGGCCAGTGTAGTGCATGTGTGAGTATGAAAGTGGGTTAGGGCTTGGGGTGTTAACATTTTCTTTCTTCCCCTGAGTGACGTGGGAGTGTTCCCAGCACACTCTGTTGTTGTTGTTTTATTATTTTATCAATAAAGCTTTAAACTTAGACTTCAGATTGAGGGGCTCAGGCTTTGGGGCTGTAAAATTGCAGTTTAGATGTTCAGGCTTGGGCTAGAGCCTGTACTCTGGGAGCCTCCCTCATGAGGCTTAGGGACTGGAGCCCTCAGAGACCTCATAAATGGGGAGCGTCCCAGAGCCCAGGCTCCAGCCCAAGCCTGAATGTCTATACTGCAATTTTACAGCCCCATTGCCCGAGCCCCTTAAGCCCAAGTCAGCTGACCTGGGCCAGCCATAGGTGTCTTATTGCAGTGTAGACATACCCTAAGAAATCACTGTATTGCTTCTATGTTCTCCTGCGTACTATATTGACTCTGTCCTCATGTTGTTTTTATTCCACCAATGCTATTTTTCTAGTCATTGAAACCTCCTATTTGGAATGTGTTATCAAATTTGTTTGCTCCCAGTACATGGCACAAAAAGCGGAAGGCATTGTCTGCACTTAGGCTGTATTTAAGCCACAGGAATTTCTGAAACCACTGTGGCTGAAATTTCCACTGATGGTTTCCAAATGTACAGATAGCTGCACTGTCAATTGTGGCTCAGTCAGTCTAAATGTAATATATTTCATATGTACCCGTCTCTTTGAATGGAATAGTACTAACCACTGGGTGGTGATCACATAACTTCCTGTGATGCCGATCGTCAGCTAACTTAATCTGATCACTAGAAATGGTCCATCTAAAATCAGGTCATTGTAATTCTCAAACTTTTTCAAATAATTGATCATTTCTGAAAATAGATCTGGAACACCTTTTCTTTCCTCAATGACCCAACACTTTCCTTATAGCAAGTTTGGGACTTGGTTATATGTTGGGGGAGAGGAAATATTAGGGAGTTTAAATGAAAATAAATTCACTTTACTGCAGTAGGTGTGGCTGCATGGTTACATCCTTTGTCTTTTGTATCTCTGCTGTTTACTTCCTCTCCCTAGGTGTAAGGCCTTACATTTATCGTTATTAAATTTCCTCTTATTGCAGGCCATCTGAGCTTCTCTGATCTTTCCCATTTTCTTTCATCATTTGCTTCAGATTGTACCTTGCTGTGGATCTTAGACTCTGGCTTCTGACCCTGGTTTGGCCCAGACTCTACTATTTGCTTGTTGTCTGTAATCAGATGCCTACCTTGATATATTGATATCCTGACGCGTCTCAACCCCAATCCTGCTATTCGTTGCCTGACGGTAATTTGGTAACTGACCAGTACACACAGGCCGCCCATAGCCCAGCACTGACAATCTCCAACCTGGGTTTTGTCTACAAATTAGATCAGGGTTTGTATTTACACGGATGAAACACCCGGCAAAGAAAAACAACGAAGCAGCTGTAAAGGGTGAAAATTACATTCTCATGTTTGATTGATATTTGGATGATTTTCCTATTTGAGTTTTGCTGTTTGGTTGATATACAGGCACTTTCAAATAGGAATCTAATCAGACTCCATGTATTTCCCCTCACCACTGGACACCCACAGCTCCAAAGAACAGAAGACTCCTTGTCTTAGGTGAATTTTTGAGGGGATACTATGTTACACCTAACTTGGGGGTTGCTCCTACCCCCAGCCCACCATCTTGCATTTTGTTGTGAGTGCACCCATAGTCTTTTTTCTTCCCTCCCATTCTATCCCCAAACTTTTCCTGTGGCTTCTGGTAGAAGCATTTCCACCAACTTTTTCAAAGCAAGTAGGTTCACCTTAGGAAGGCCTCGTCACTCTCCACTATTTCTTCTTCCACTGGCCCTTTGAAATAATTTAGACACAGAGTATTAGAGTGCCCTGGACTATTGGCCTAATCTCTGAAAATGGGGATTTACCAGTTAGTTATAATATTGAAGTACTCAGGTCTGCTATGATCATCTGCAGCAGGATGGACAAGTGGAATATTGGGCCAGGTGAATATTGGGCCAAATCCTTTAGCTGGCAAAATAGTGCTGCTATTCATGCTATATGGCACGTTAGTAATTCAGGACACCAATCCTTAATGAGTAGTAAGCTTTTAAAACTCAGCATCCATAGAATTTGAGATGGTCAAGTTGTGCATGGAGGAGAGGGCTGTGGAAGAAACTCTAGTTCAGAAGGAAAATTCTTTAAGGTAAAATTGGAATGGGCAATGAGTGATTGGAGGCTAGCAAGAATCCAGCAGTGAAAATGAATATCTGGTAGGGTAATCTAATTTATTATCTGACCACAACACAAAAATGGAGATAGAAAAAGTGGGATTCTAGTAGATAAGTGGATGGAAAGCCGTGAAGATAATAAATCATAATTACTTTACAGAATTAGTTTTACTATTTGTAAATTTCTGGAAAGACATGAAATGTTTCTTGTGTGTTACCATGTTAGTTATGGAGTGGTGAAATTTTGTATCATAATTTAGCAAAGAAGTTATAGACTCCTAATGGAAGGAAGAAAGTAAAGAGCAAGAAAGAATAAGGCTTTGAGGAACTAATAAATAATCTGATGTGAAATTGGAAATACTGCATAAGCATGGCAAAGGATAAAAGTGAATGTTGATCTGATTGAGGAAATTCTTTTTACTGGAGATTTGTCATGCAGAACATTGAGGGCATATTGGACTCTGCTGAAATAAACACAAATTGTGCAAAGTTATTCCTGAGAAGTATAGGAAATCAGCAAAAAATAAAGAAATGAAATGAAGGAAATAATATATTAAGAACTGAATGAAGAAGATGTAGAAGTTTCTAAACAGACCAGCAAGACTGGGTACTAAGTACCTGGAGAATACAATCTTGAGTTGGGGACAAGTGATTGAAAAGTGAGAGAGCTACTGATCCAACTGAAAATGAGTTTTGTTCTGTACTTGGAAAATAATGCCCTGAATTTTTGAAGATAAAGTGTGTGTATAAGGGTGGATGTTATTTGGCTAGCATCTTTGGGCATGGGAAAAAGCTGTAATAGTCAGTTGAGGCCAAACTGTAAACAGGGGTAGATAAATCTAGAGAAGCTTGTGTTTAAATACAAAGGTCAATGAACTCAAACCCAGGAGTGAACCCAAAACTCTTCCTTGCCTGTGGTCTGGAGAGTAGGTCTCTCCTGGCCAGCTATGGGGATAGAGCCAGCTCCTTCTTCTTTCTAAATGCTCAGGATGAACTCACAAAATGAGACTCTTCTTAGATAGCTGTTTTTCTATAGCTGTCCCATCTGTAGCTACCCACACTCCAGGATCAGCCTTCCAAAGTATTGGCTCTCTGATGAATACAGTGTTTGTTCTACTGATGATGGGGCTCTAAAGCCTGGGTTCAGTTTGGCAGACAAAAATGTGGTATTTTCAGATTTCCTTCCAAAGCATTATGTCAGGCTTTAACAAAAGAACAGGTTCTGCAGAGCTCCAAAAATATCAGGACAGATGGAAAAATATGAGCCATTATTAATTATGTTAATTACTATTAAACCACCATTGTTAGCATCACTGAGAATGGATTTTAGTCCCATGAGGATCTCAGAAGGATTGTGAGACAGTGAATATGGGTGCATTTTTACAAAGGGCAGATGAGCTCAGAGAATTTGCTGTTGATAGGAATTTGGATGTTCTGGGAGTAGTTAACCATTTCCCTTAGTGGTAACCAGCAATGGCAGAAATTGGGTATACACTGAAGCATAATTGGCTGAATGTCAGGAGGTGAATATATGAAATCATTGTTAAAGAGAAAACTCCTGTTCCAGCTTCTAAGAAGATACAGAAGCAAAGTCAGATTTCAAACAGGCAAAAGGAGCCCAGGGAGACAAAGTGATATCAGGGTTTGAATGGATAAGCTACAGTAAGTCAATGAGAGTGAAAATGGATGATCAGCCCTAGGTATAATATGCATAGTAGAGTTTAGATAGCTTAAGCAGAGTTGGAAAATTATGCTTATGACAGTTAAAATCAGAGGAAAGAGTATGATCGTTGATTTCTCTCTCTCTTAACATAAAGAGTAGCTTGTAATAGGTAGGAATTGAAGAGGCTGGGTGTGACACATGGCCAAAAAGGGTTAAGCAGCTTGCAGACTAATTGACCCAGATTCAACGTAGAGGGACATTCTGGTAGATATTGTTTGTGGTTTTGTGTGTTTACATATCTTGTTAGAGATCAACAATATAGTCAAGCAGTCCCTGTCTATGTTGTATTTTGTCAGAAATCAAAAGGAGATCTTAACGTTTAAATGAACAGTAAACATAGTGATATCACCGTATTCATCTCTTTTTGAAATATATAGAAAATCATCTGTGAATGGTGGAAAACAGGCAATTGCCTTATGTTAATCCCTGTAGCTAATTACCCATGATGCTTAGGAAAAAGGTCTACTTCAAAGTCGCCATGATTGCCTATTGTTCATCTAAGGACTCCGAGCTGTCAAAAGAAGGCCTGGAACTGTAGAAAGGTGTCTTGGATCCTGATCCTTTTTATCTCAGATCTACTTGATGCTTTATGCTGGGGAAGCTTGAGTCGTAAGACTGAGATCTCCAGTCCCATCTGGATCACCTGAATATGAACATTGGACTATAACCAATGGACTAATTCTGAAAAAACTCTTTGCAACTACAAAGCTTACCATCTCTTCTATGAAACTGATCTCAGAACTATACTCATGTCTGTGTGTATACTGATCTTTTAACCAATACTCTCTCTCTCTCTTTTCTTTTTTAATAAATTTTAGTTTAGTTAATAAGAATTGGCTGTAAGCGCGTTTGGGCAAGATCTGAAATATTCATTAACCTGGGAGGTAATGTGTCCAATCCTTTGGGATTGGTAGAACTTTCTTATATGATGAATAAGATTTTCAATAATCCTCATCATATTTGACTGGGTGGAGGCCTAAGGCTGGGTTGCTTTAAGGGAACGGTGTTGTTGGCTTCTGGATAACCAGTAAGATATTATAGAAGCTGTTTTGTGCTGGCTTGGTAAATCTAAGTATTGGAATATCCACCAGCTTTGGGGATTATCTTCTCCATTCTTTGCAGTTTACCCTAACTGAGTAACCTCAGTGTGGCTCCCCTGGGACTCTGATCACACTGGGCAAGTGAGATGTAAATTGTGCTGACCTGAACCAAGTACTGTCAATCAGTTTTAGTTTGGGTTCATACTACATTTGTAAGGAAGCAGTGGTTTGAGAACTTTTGAGGCCTTAAACCACCACTTCCCCCCTCTTTCTAGATATCTGTAAATTATTCTATGTTGCAGTTATTCACAACTACTTGTGAATTTGAGCCTAATTCGTTGGACCAGGTCACATAGACAAGTCACCCACTGGCCCTTGCATAGAATTTCTCCTATGCCTCTAATTGTGTTTAATACCTCTTGTGTTTAAGAGGGTTCACCTAGCAGAAGACATTTTCAGCTGGCTTCTCTTGTTCTATCCTTGCTCCTTTGTTTCTGGCAGTCACTTGTCTAGCTAATTTGTTACTTTCTGTCATTAGCTTGGGAACACTATTTTATATTTGGCCTCTGAACAAAGAGATTTGAAAATCAGAGAGATAGTGGTTGAAACCATGGGAAAGTGTAAAGTCTCCAAGAGGGAAAGAGAGAAGGGGCCAGGGACAGAACCTGAAGGAAAGCCAAGGAACAGAGAAAAAGAGGATGAGCTTTATTGGTTAATAATATCTTAAAAATTCAATTTTAAACAGAATTCAGGCAGGTACTATGTCTGCAGTATTCAGTGAGTAATAAAATCATTCATGGTATAATTTCATTGAAAATTACTGAATTTGGCTGAAGGAGTTTTGAATGAAATGAAAAATCTGAATTCTGCTAGAGACTCTTGCTTGCACTGAGTGCTATATGCAGCACCTTAGCTTTGGCTAAATACAGTAAAACAAAAAACAAAAAAACCCCACAACCCTAGCAGAACAAAATTAAACAGACCTTACCACCAATGTGAAAACCAGTCTTTACTAGGTCTTGTTATATTCAAAAGTATGTGCTTTCCACTAAAAAGGAGATACTGAGACCCTGTTAATCAATTCCCCTACATAGAGAGAGGCTGCAGCTCCTGTATAATATATCTTCTAGCCAAAGTGTTGTAATTGACCAGCTTTCTACCTTTTGGAGAAGTTTTTGAGTTACTAAAGGAATCTCAGAAGATGCATAGGAAATTTTTATGTGGGAAGTTGAAGAGCTTATTTTTGGAAGACAGCAGAGGAGCAAGTGGAAATTGACTGAGCTTTGTCCTTACTACATTAGCTAGCTACAGACATGAAGAAATTGACAAGAACAAAACCTGCAAGGACTATATCTAAAAGTGTTACAAATTTGGTGGCTGTCAGCCAGAAAAATGGAGTGTCCGTGGTTGTCACAAGAGCATGAGGGAACAAAAAAGACTTTTTTTTTTCTCCGCTGAGGAGAAAGATTATAGGGCTGGGAATAAAGAGTTTAGAAAGGAGCTGAAAATGAAAACTTAACCCACACAAAATGGGGACAAAGGAGAGTTGAGTGTTCAAAGAAGGTACATTCAGAGCCAAACAGAGTACAATGATCAGTGAAAACCACAAAGGATCAGTATGTCTAGGGCTCCTTAGTAAACGCACTGGTTTCATTCTTGGGGACGAATTCAGAGGTGACACATAAGTTACATATCAGTGAGTGGGTGTAAGGGAGTCTAAGTGTAACTACTAAGCTAATAATGTGTAAGTTAAGGAAAAGAATGGTGCACTTTAACTTACACTTTCTTACATCTTTTTCCTCCATTTAATACCCTTCTCTTCCAAGCCCTCAGAGTGGAAATTACACCAGCCTCGACTCCTGTAGACCTGGTTCGATGCGTGAAAATCAGAGGCAAAGTGGATGGGGTCTGATTTACATGGATAATTAGGTCTGAGTCTGAATTAATGTAAAACTTGTAAAACTTGCAAATTGAAAGGGCTGAAAGAAGGTGTAAATTACACCAGTTTAGACTCTTCGCTGAATTAGCCCTCGGGGCCTGGTTGTGTCTGCAGCAGGAAAAGCTTAGAAATATTTTGTAAAACCTAGGACTCTTGAACCTAGAAGAGAAACCCACAATGAGCGGCAGATTCAGACAGGGTGACCAGATATCCCGATTTTATCAGAACTGTCCCGATTTTTGCTTCTTTGTCCTGCGTCCCGACCGATGTTTGGTCGGGACACCGGACAAAAAGAAATGTTGTGCTCCGCCCCGGCTCCACCCCATCCCGCCCCCGCTCCGCCTCCTTCCCCCATTGGCTCCCTCCCCAAATCCCCGCCCTGGCCCCGCCTCTTCCCCAACCACGCAGCATTCCTCCTCCCTCCCAGGCTTGCAGCATGGTGGCGCAAGCCTGGGAGGGAAGGGGTGGCGGCGGTGCCTGGATCCTGGAGCTGGTGAGTCAGCTCTGGCACCCGGGCACCCGGCGGGCAAAGGGGGGCTGGCAAGGGAGGGAGACAGGGGGCTCAGCTTTGAGCTCCCCGCCGCGACAGAGGGCTCCTGCCCGGGCCGCTGCACCCGGGGCCGGGAGTGCAGCCTGGAGGCTGCTCCAGCCCTGCAGACCGCGGGGTAGCGCGGTGGGTCCGGGCGGGGGCAGCGTGGAGCGGGCAGGGCCGGTTGGGCAGCGTGGGCCGAATCCCTGCGGCTCCTTCCTGGCGGGACGCGCCCCCCGGCCTGCCCCGGCCACATGCGGCACGCGTCCAGCTGCTCCTTCCCGGCGGGAGGGAGAGTAGGTGCGGGGGACGCGTGCCGCATGTGGCCGGGGCGGCGGAAGGCGCGTCCTGCCGGGAAGGAGCCGCAGCCGCGAGCGGCCGGGAGAGGCGCGGGGCTCCCTGGCAAGAGCGGGGATTCGGCCCATGCCACCCACCCGGCTCCTGCCCAATCCGCGCTGCCCCCGCCCGGATCCACCGCGTGGTTACTTTATTTCTAAACTAAGAATATTGCATTAGAAATGCATGCCCTGTTAATTCTATGGATCCTTGCTTCATATGGCTGGAAGTGAGGAGCTTAGAAGGCAGAACAGAGTTGGTGATATTCCGACAGCTGACTGAACAGTCAGCAAAAGCCTCTGTGAGGAGCAGAGGATACGAGGGAGAGGTGATGAAACAGCAAATGAGATCCTTTGCTTGGAGACAATTTTGCACATATTGTAGCCACAGAACAATGAGGAGGAAGTCTGAACTTTGTTCAGATATTGATTTGGGGGAAGGGTAGGAATTGGCATCAGGGCACAACCATCTAATACAACCTCCTGTATAGTGAGCACTGAGTCATATGTTCCTGTGGCTCTATGATCATCAGTGGCAAGCTTGCACATGTGATTTAATGACTGATAAATAGCCGCTGAATTATAACCTGATCTAAAATGGAGATCAATGGATCCAATCTATGCATGAAGTGGATAGAAAATTTCACATCCCATGTGGGAACCGAGAATACACAGCAACTGTCAGAAGAACCATTGTTTTCATGACAAAAGTTAGTTTCTAGCTCTCATGGGTGTAGAGGGAAGCTTGAAAACATGAAACCTTAAAGGCTTAATATCCAGAAGACAAATAAAAACTTTTATTGTTAAGTCTCATGAGATTTGGAGGGGCCTGATGAATGTTTTTTGAACACATAAGGCTAGCAATACAGCTGATGCATTCATATTTGAGAATGTATTTGGGACAAACGTGAGAAGAAAATGAACTGAAAGTCTACTTTATAGGCATTTGCCCTAATTTATTTCTGTAGCTAATTTAGTAAGGAACCCACCTATTATAAAATCTTAAGCTATACTTACATTGTGTAAAAGAAAACAGGAAGAGATCCTACATGTTAAAATTTGTCTCCCTCCGTATGGTGTTCCTGACCCTCTTCTTGAGAGATTCAACGTCCCAGGCACTGTCCTCTCATTACAGTTTAAATTAACCAATCAAGGAACAGAAAGCATTCAATGCAAGTTAGATGGTGCTGCCACCACTCCTCCCCCCTCCATTTTGTTTGGAGTTAGGCACCTGCCTAGTTCATTCTTACAAGGAACGCCTCAGGTAAGCACCTGACTCCAGGAGAGGGGTTCACAATTGTGGATCACTAGCAGAGACAATTGCCCTGGACTTAGGTGCTGCTCTTTGAGAGGGTCTGGGCTTAGGACACAGCCCTGTCACCAGCATTTCCCACTGGCTAGCTTAGGGGGCTCCCCATCTACTGTGCTGGCCTTTGTGAATCCCACTTGAAGGAGCCTCTCTCTCCTCATGCATTGTGTAGGGAGCCTAGTGTAATTCAGGTTTTTCACTTGCAGTGTTGTGCCTGTGATTTTCTAGGTCAGTAGTTCACCAACTCTTTTTCCACCAAGGACCCGTTTGGCATCTGACTAAATTTCCTGGACCTCTTTCTTTTTTTTTAATACACGAGTTTAATGTTATTGTATTAGGTTAGTTCATTATTTTTTATTTTTTTTTAAATTAAAATAGGATTCACAAAGGAACCACATCACCCTTATTTTCATTTTAACTAATTTCATGGTGTAGTCCTGAATGGGAAAATACTGGTACTACCGTAACACCACAGCCAGATGGGGAATGTTCCTGCCAGTGTAACCTCTCACGTACAGTACTGTAGTACATACTCTGTGGAAGATGTCATTTTGAGAACAATATGCTGTCCTCCATGTGGCAAAACTGCTGGAACACTGTTCCAGTCCCATTGCAGTACTCCTCAAAGAACAGATCCCCCATAACCCATGGTGAACCCCTAAGCATCCAGGACCTCACTTTGGGAACCACTGTTCTAGGTTTATAAAAGTTAGGTGTTGTGACACACTCCTTTTTGTGACTCTAGCCCTAAATTCCTTCAGAAGATGTTTGAAAAAACTGGATAAGAAATACATAAAGGAAAGACCAGTCAAAAGATCAGCCCTTCATCTATACCATAGCAATGTTTCCTTCCTATCAAGAGTCTGGGGATAGTGAGCTTCTCTGAAGTCCAAAACCAGTGTTCTTCAGTTGACTTACCAGCTTCAGGACAACTAAATAACACCAGGCAGCAATGAATGCAATGTGATTTGCCTGCTTCCACACAACTGGGATGGATAAAAATTCAAATATTTGAATGTTTTTTTTATTAATGGTTCAGCATTTATCATAATTCACACTTTAGTCAACTTATTTTTATTTAAATGTTTATTTAATTTATTTAAGTGTTATATCAATAATGTAGTAAATCATGTTGTGGTCTTGGGCAAATTATACTATTGCAGTTATCTGATACACATGAAATATTATCCTAGAGTCATTAGCAGTTGTTAGGTCTCAAAGTACTGACCTTTTGCAGGTAAAATATTTACTCAGAATACCTGAGTCAGACTGTAGTTCAAATGTTCTGCTGTCTTAGGCCTCATAAATCCCATTTCTTTTACTTCTCTTTGGAGCCAGAGAGAAAGTAAAAGAAAAACAGAATATTTGCTTCCATTGGCATAAACACAAGTGGAAACAGAATTAGAAAACCAGTTTAATTTGTAGATGTAAATTAAAAATTAGTAATCTGTTCTTGTAGAACTAAAGGAAATTGGTGGGCCACATTCTGGTTTCAGGTAACCATGTAAATCTGGAATCTCTCCACCGTTGTCACTAGAGTTATTCCAAATTTACATGGGGTGCAATTGAGAGCAGATTCTGGCCCAAGTGACTTTGCTTATTTATAGTCACGATGGTGAATGAACTGCTATATTTATAACTACTTCTACATAAAGTGATCCCTCCTGTTTTAGCAGGGGTGTTTGGTTGGTCTGGCAGGGGAATGGACACTCCCCGGTCAGAGGAAGGGTGTTGCCCCTCTCTAAAATGAAGTTGTAGTCTGCCATTTGTGGTCTGCTACTTTAAAACTGTCTGCATGTCTGTCTCCATTCTCATGTGAGTCCTGATCAGAACATTCCATGTAAAGTGTGACACTGGAGTACTGATAAGAGACTTCTATTTATTTCCTTGTCTCTGTCATAGGACATGGATCAGAATTGCATGGCATGGGATGGGATCTTCTGACTCCATTGGCTACTGTTTCACCATGCACCAAAAAAGTTCTAACCTATGTTTTAACTCAGTCTTACACAGGCAAAACTCCCATTAATGCCAAAAAATAAATAAGGATTTCAAGATTTGGTTAATAACTTTAGCAATACATGATTAAGAATTATTCTGGGAGCCCAAACTATGACTGTTTTGGATCTGAACAAAAGTAATTTAAAACAAGTGTGATGGAAAATCATTAATCCCATTTCTTGTTTTCTGTCCTTTTGGAAACTGTCATTTCATTATTCAGTTGCTGGAAGCATATATGATTTGGGGATAGGATAATATGATCCTCACTGGGGCTTAGATACTATTGTGATTGAAGTCATTATAAAGAACTAAGAAACAACAATAGACAAGCTTTGTTATTCACAACTGCCAGGATATTACTGTTTATTTTTACTGTAAAAATACAAGCATGAAGCATTTGATAATTTCATTTTATGCATTTTCTTTTGAGATGTACCGTTTCATGTGTTAAAGAACTGTAAAAGAGCATTGACTGCTGCCTATGGGTTGTTGAGAAGCACTGTTTGTATGGTTGTGCTGTATATCATAGCTCTTATTAACTCTAGTGCCATTGCTAATGTTTTAATGTATGTGTGTATGTGCCTTGAGGGAGTAGTTCGTGTGTTTTACTGGCCTGATGCACAAAAATGCTCCCTTCCTTTTCTATCTATTATAAATTAATACATGCCATTGGGGACCTCTTATTGTGTAAAATTGTCGTCTTGTGAATGGTATGGATAAGCTAACTATGAAGTGAAACTGAACAGTGAACAAGACAAAACTTACTCTACCAACCCCTGGTGGCTTGTGTTAATTTATTATGAATAATTCACATTTCTTTATCAGTTACTATCCCCTGCATCATTTTCGTTAATAAATTATGACGAGAAAGGCACATCCTCCACTACAGTAAATATTTGAACAAGAGGAAAACTAATTTCCTTACCATTCAATCAGGGTTCTCCCGTATTCTGAGATCTGCATGGTTTAGTTATGCCTAGGCCTGACATCATGCTTTGAAAAATAATTGTTTTATAATCCTGCTATCTTCATAAACCTGTTAACTCCACATTCTGTAATTAGTGTTTTAACTGAGCAGCTAATGGGTTAATGGTTATATAGCTTGATCAATGCTGACATAGTGTCTGTGTTGCAGAATAGAATGGTTGCCTGGCAACTATACCTGTAGAAACGACATATTGTATTTCTGCCTATTTAAACCCTCATCTTGTGAGGGTTTATGGAAAGGAGCTGCTCATTTGCCAAGCCTTTGGAATTCTTGTAACATGGCTGAAAGTACTGCGGTATGAACATCAAAGGGCTTAGAAATTTGACTCAGTAAATGAAAGCCTTGATACAGATGCTTATTTAAACTTTTTGAAGTCTCCTTTCTGCTTTTCTTCTTGTAATTCTATCAGGCCACTCTCCACCATCCTTCTGTCCTCCTGACCTGAATCCCACCTGCCTCTGTAAATCCCCATACCAACCCCATTGACCTCTCAATTCTTTTTCTGATCCTCAGGTCCTCTCATACCCAATTTCCTCTAATGGTTTCCCAAGAAACCCTCAGACTTCAGTGATTCTAGATCATTAGGTAGGGGCCTGGCATTTTGTCTTTTAACTAGTTATTCAGTTTCAAAGGAATCTCAATTTAGAGTTTATCCAAGTTCAAGTAGTCCCAGAATGCATTGCCAAGCCATTCCCTGACTATGGGGAAGAATCAGCATGCAGATGTAAAGGCAGCTGACTCAACAGAGAGTGCCAGTTTTATTGAGGCCTGAAGGGAAGATGTCCATGGTGGTGGTTTGCGGGGAGGAGTGAAGAGGCTTTCTCCAAGCACTTACAAGATCTAAAAGGAGCTTTGGAAGGGGGTTGAGTCTCTTTATCTGAACTGATTTTCCTAATGCTAGTGGAAAGGTCAGTATGGAGTTACTGAAGTCTTCGTCATCCCTGTTTGGAGGCAGCACTGGGTCCTATTTGTATAATCTCTGAAGCGTAATAGTCTAGCACAAAATAGAATATCCTGAATTTTGTTCTGTTTATGCAAATCAAGCACTTTGGTTAAGTGGCACAAGAAGTTATTTTGCCCTTTTAGTTAGCAAACTTCACTGTTGCTTTCAATCCAGTTTCTGTGGTTCACACCCAATGGAAGTACAATATAAATGCTACTCCACATGAGCAAAGATTGCAAAATCTACAGTTTAAAAAATGTTTGTTTAAAGGGAACCTAGATTTTTGTTACACATTTTAAAAATCTTCCCATCCCTGTCCCACACCCTGGGTAGCTAGCTCTCCATTCCTTGGCAAGGACATTCAGCTTTATAATGTTAGGAACTTTATCTGTATGAGGTTTTCTTGTCACACTACTTTTTCAGCATCCATTCATTTGGGAAGGAAGAGAAACCACAGTGGTCTTTGATATTTATATACTCATCATCCTTTATGTGCAATATCATTTTTTTTATAACATTGTTATATATATATTTATAATATCGTTTAAGGTGGAGCCATTGTGACCCATGTTGCTCTCTTAGAAGTCACACAGTGAGAACTTTTTTCTGGACAAGCATCACAGACATATAAACAGTTTATAAACCAGGTTTTATGACTCAAACTTCAGCAAATAAAGCACTATTCAAATAGCTTGTCATTTATTGCCTCTTCATAAAATATGGTTAACACCCAATGTGATAAGTATGTTCTGCTTATTTCATGTTTTTTCTCATCCAGATTTTGTGTCCCAGCTGCTGGAGGCTCAATTGCAGCATTTTACTACTGTTGCAGGTAAGATACCCCCTCAAATCTTGTAACTAGCTTGACTGTTTCTTGAGTCTGTTTGCAATAATCTGGAAGAGCTATTGAACCATCCCTTTGCATGGGAGCTGACAGTTCTTTGACATCCGCTGTGTCTGTCATCCTGAGACCATATAATTAGTCTGTTTTTGGGTCTCTGCTAGAACTGGGCTCCTATGGACAAGGCACTAGTCAGATTAGTTAATGAGATCTGCTGAAGGGGAAAACATAATAAAGATTAGGATAGGGACACACAGGGAAGGAGTTTAGGGCAGAGGGGATCAGAAGGTAAACTAGACAAATAATTACATCTTCTTGTGTATGAAACAGGCCAATAAAAGAAGACAAAAAGTACATCACTGTAAAATGTTTGCATAATGTAAGGGCTGCCTTTCGTTTACAGTAGAGCCTACTTGTTCTTTAAGTGATTAATGCATGAGATTTTACGTTTGCTGTCAGGCTAAAACTCTGATCTTGCATCAGAGAGTGTTTTGAATGCAATTTTTTATTCTGTAGCTGAATGGCCGATAAAGGAAATGAAATAAACTTCAAAAATGATACTACAGGGCATAGTGGGAATGTAGACAATAAAGCTGAGGAAAGCTAAAACGCATCCTCTGCATTTAACAATTGTCACCTCTTCCCCCCGCCCCCGGAAATATTTTCTTCCAAATACTCACCAAACCCCTTTTTACAAATATTTGTATTAATTGCTTCTCTTCAGCCCTAGTATTTTATCCGTAACATTAACCATCATTATTAAATATGAAGCTAGAACAATTATTTGTGGTCTAGAACCAGCCAGTGGCATGCTGGTAATGCGTTGGTAGTTTTTGTTGCAGAATACTGGATTAATGGGAGTGCAGTGACTACATAGTAGTTTAATGATGTTTGTTGTCTTGTTGCCCCTTCTTTTGACCCCTGTGTCTCCCCTCTGCTGAACAGTAGCAGATGTTTGGGGCCTTGTAGTTCCGCTTCCCACTGGAGGAGAAATCAGTGATGCAGAGTCTGGATCTATTCTAAGTGTAAGTTGCTTTAGTTACACACATACATCACTCCTGAGCTGAGACAGTCAACTGGGGATCCAGGAATCTCAGCCCAACACTAATCCTGGGTTCCCAGTGAACAGTTCTGTTTCACAAATGGACTCTAATCAGAGCCCAAGGCAGAGGACAAACTCTTCTGCAACTCCAACAGCGCCCTCTCTCCTGAAGTTGACTGCACTAAAAATCTTGCCTAACCAGAACTAACACAGCATGTCTTCCCAAGAATTAAAACTTGCTCATGCACCAAGAAAAACAATTTGTAAAGCTATGGTAACTGTGCCACCTGCCATAAATAGTATCATTTCAGCAATTTTTTTGTAAAAATGTAACCCTACTGGTATTAGTTACCTACACAACCTCCTCTTTGAGGATCCCACTAGAACTGTGCAAATAACTAATTATTTTTGTTTGCCGGCTGAACTGAAAAATAAATTGCTTTGGGTTGACCTGAAACAAAATTATACTCTTGTCAAACAAAATATTGGTAAAATGTCCAAAATGATTTTTTTTCTTTTTAAAAAATAAAACAATATTGAGGTAGATTTTGAAATGAAACATCCGTTTGAATCATAATGTCAAATTATTATTATTATTATTATTATTATTATTTTACCAAAACATTTTGGCAAATTTGACACCAATTCACACAATCTTTCGGTGGATCTGAATTTGGATTTTGCAACCAAAAAAGATTTGGGGTGAAATTTTCTGCCCAACTCTAGAGCCTACCATTGAGCATGAATTTGGCAGGTGATTGTGCTTTGGTTGTGTGGGCCTTGCAGTGTGGAACTTGCTACCCATTTCTTAGCCATCCCTCTTTTGCAAAGCATCTTAAAACTTGCCTTCCTAGCCACAACCACACAGTATTTTTAGAATAATCAGAATAATTATCTGTTCTTTTAATCCAGTTCTTGCCTCTGTTAGACCTTGATCCAGTATCCAGAAAAGAGATCCATGTAGACAGGCCTTTTTGCCTGCTGAGATTTCCATTGACTTCAGTGGGTCTCTGCTTATACTTACACAGATCCCTCTGGAGGACAACAGTCTTAAACTGGAATCTTTCACTTGCTCTTATGTGTTTGTAGTTTAGGAAGGTGGGATTTTATGTTGTTCCATTGGACAGCAACTTTGGTGGAGGCAGCGAGGAGGCAGTATATAAAACATGTTTATAATTAGTAAGACTTAATATTCATCTTTATCTAGCTAGTAATACCCTGCTACTGAACAAAGAATAATGCAGTATCTGGAAATGATGCAATCACAGTGGGCCAAATCCTGACTCAGTTTTGTGTGAATAAAGGCCGAGCCCAGAATTAATGAGAACTTCAGGATTTAGCCCAATAGAATTATAGAACTGTAACAAATCAGTGTTTTACCAAGGGAACCATATCTAGAAGCCTAATGACAACCACAGTGACATGACAACTTCAGGACGCTATGAAGTAACAATACCATACAGCAAATGAACTGTCTGGGATCTTGGAGTTTGGTTCTAGCTATGGTGCTGCAGAGCTGTTGTGCTTCAGTATAGTAGTAATAGTCTGATTTTTATTTGCAACACAATATTTTTATGTAATTGTTAACCTAAAATTGTTTGGGTTTGAGTTCTTTAGCTCTCTATTTAAAGTTTGTATAATTGTATATTGATACTCTCTAATTCTCTTTGTGTAATCTGATGGGGAAGAAACAAATTCCGCAAGAGAATTAGAGAGTATTTAGTCAGGAGTGTGAGTTGAATATTACTTGCATTCACAGCATACAGTTTGAGGCTAAGGGAGAATTCTGGAATTGAAGGACTTAAACATTCTAGGCCCAGTGTCATTATTAGTGAGAAAAGGTGTTGGGAACTGTATCAACAGGTGTAGCATTGTGACCTGATTTTTTTCCCTTCACTCCTAAAACTTGAAGGCAGATGTTGAAACTATCTAGAGACAAACCTTCTATTACCATTTCTTATACTGGAGACCTTATTATGGCTATATCAGGGTTATTGTATTCTAAAGCAAAAGGATTACAAATATCTCAATGTCCTCTATTACAGCAAATAATTATTCTTGCTTCCAACTATTTTACAACCATTAAAGTTCAAATTTAGGTTGCAGCATTTCTTGCATGAATATTTGCATTTAATTAATAAAGGATGTGCATTTAGTTTTGAGTGTTTCCAGAATATAGCTCGTAAACCTACGAGAAATACCTGAGAATAACTGAGGACTTTCTAAAGGTCCCCTCCTGTGTAAAGAAATGTTGTTTGAATTCCATTACTGCCCACCTCTTCCATGCCCCTTGACCAAGGTTGGTTAAATGTTCTTTTCTTTCGATACCTAGTGCATTAGGTAACTTTGTTTTCCTTTGACTGAAATGTGGCCTCTGATGTGTGTGAGGTGCTGTGTGTATCTTTCTAAGATCAATAAGCAAAAAGTCACCAGCAATGGGAAGTGAATGGGATAGTTAAAGTACAGTAGATGATAGCTGTTAACATGCTGAGGGTAAAAATGCTGCAATTTCACTATTCTATAACAAACTACTGATCTACTAATAGAACTAAAATGTTTTGGCTGCTATTTCTCATTGTGAAATGCATTGGTTCTTTCCCTCTTTTTTTTTTTTTTTTTGGTGAGGGGAGGGGAAGAAAACTCTCTATATAACCTAAACATTTACTGATATCCTCTGTGAGAAATAATCTTTTAAACAAATATTAAGAGGGATGGGAGGGACGCAAACCTCAAACCAGTGCTTAGACCACAAAGGCCAAAGGCATTTGTGTTTGTTTCAAGATAGTTGAGACCAGAGTGGAGGTCTGGTATTTTGCTGGTGACTGTTGAAGAAGATGGATTTGGCTGCTGGCAGAACATAAAGCAAAGCTGACAACAAAGCTTTTCTTTCATGCTATCCAAATGAACACATTTCTAATCTGAAATTCAAATACTTGACAACAGAGAGCCTGTGAGCTGGGCTTTGAACAGGAAATTGCTTCATGGTTTTAGCATAATGAATTAGGCAGTTAGAGTAAATCCATTTAGAAGGCATAGAATGCTTGCACATTCCTTGTAAGAGCTAAAAAACTTTGCTAATTTTCTAAATTTCTCATGACTTGCAAAAATGTGGAATGTGCTGTGCAAATGTTGAGCATGTTATATTTGGCATATGATTTAGAAATAATTGCACATCTTAAATGTTAGAATAATTAAATACCATAAATAAAGGCTGGGACATTCTCAAAAAAAAAAAACAACAAAAAAACCCGTGCTTCCTTTAATAGTATAAATACTGTAATTAATCCTGACATTCTCGTCTGGTCAATTACAATTACACATCCTGGAGATGCAACATTAGACTGAAAAAACGGACTGGGTGGGTGAGCACCAATAAAATCAATTCATGGGTCTCCGTTTGAATTCAAACGGGTAGTGATCAATGGCTCAATGTCTAGTTGGCAGCCGGTGTCAAGCAGAATGCTCCAGGGGTCGGTCCTGGAGCTGGTTTTGTTCAACATCTTCATTAATAATCTGGATGATGGGATGGATTACACCCTCAGCAAGTTGGCGGATGACACTAAACTGGGGTGAGAGGTAGATATGCTGGACGGTAGGGATAGGTACAGAGTGACCAAGACAAATTGGAGGATTGGACCAAAAGAAATCTGATGAGGTTCAACAAGGACAAGTGCAGAGTCCTACACTTAGGACAGAAGAATCCCATGCACTGCCACAGTCTGGGGACCGACTGGCTAAGCGACAGTGCTGCAGAAAAGGATCAGGGGATTACAGTGGACGAGAAGCTGGATATGAGTCAACAGTGTGTCCTTGTTGCCAAAAGGTCTAATGGCATATTGGGCTGCATTATTAGGAGCATTGCCAGCAGATCAAGGGAAGTGATTATTCCCCTTTATTTGGCACTGGTGAGGCCACATCTGGAGTATTGCATCCAGTTTTGGGTGCTCCACTACAGAAAGAATGTGGACAAATTGAAGAGAGTCCAGCGGAGGGCAATGAAAATGATTAGGGGGTTGGGGCACATGACTTATGAAGAGAGGCTGGGGGAACTGGGCTTATTCTGTCTGCAGAAGAAGAGTGAGGGGGGATTTGGTAGCAGCCCTCAACTACCTGAAGGGGGGTTCCAAAGAGGATGGAGCTAGGCTGTTCTCAGTGGTGGCAGAGGACAGAACAAGGAGCAATGGTCTCAAGTTGCTGTGTGGGAGGTCTAGAATATTCGGAAAATCTATTTCACTAAGAGGGTGGTGAAGAGGGTGAAGCACTGGAATGGGTTACCTAGGGAGGTGGTGGAATCTCCATCCTTAGAGGTTTTTAAGGCTCAGCTTGACAAAGCCCTGGCTGGGATGATTTAATTGGGGTCGGTCCTGCTTTGAGCAGGGAGTTGGACTAGATGACCTCCTGAGGTCTCTTCCAACTGTAATCTTCTATGATTCTATGTTATACATCATGCTGACAATAGACATCCTCACATTAGTGTTTTAGGCAACACTTGGACCAGTTTGTCATGACAGCTTTTGCACCCCTTTAAAGGGACTAAATAGAGTCAATTTCACAGGTAGCAGCACTAGAGATAGTGTTATGTGTTTGGGAATGAGGTTCTGTTGTTTCCTTTGTGTACTATACTTGATCTTTGAAATCATTTGGCAGCCCCCCTTGGAGTGAAATATTCCATTCTTCTATACTTTGCTTAAAGCAAATAATCTCAAATAGTATAAACTGGCAAGAGAGGGTTAAATTGCATCCCAGTCATGTTTGCAGAAACATTTTTTCATTGGTAATGTCCTGCATTTTATAATCATGTTTTGGAGAATATAGAAAAATGTTCAAACTCTTGTTTTCAGATTCTATTCTGCCAGTTCAGAAGACAGACTGAGAGTATAGGCAATAGCATAATTGCGCTTCAACAAAAGCACACAAATAGATAATAAAGCATGACATTCTTGTATTCATAACTTACTAGGTTTCACAGCAGAGCCATTTTGTTCCCCATGGAAACAAACTGCATAAATAAATGGATTTTATTTTAACACATTGTCTTTAACTTTTTAGTCAGAGAGAACGCAATACAGTGGAATAGTTCTCGTTGGCATAGTGATAAAGGAATTTATGATGGATTATTTTATGAAAGTTTTTTTAAAATAAAAAAATCATTGAGTGTCAAGCCTCTAATTAATGTTTACAGTTAAGAATGTAAAGGAAATCTGTTCTTTCTCACAGCTGCTAAAATATGAATAGGTCTTTTTTCCATCCTTGGAGATGCATACTGAATATATGTATACAAGCAACTTAATGTATGCATGATGAATTAAACTGAGGAACACTGACATTTAAATGCATTAGAACTGTGCTGAACTGAAATAATAATTATCACCAGCAGCACAATATAAATATTTAAAGATACTGTACCTATTCAGTAACTGCAGAGGCACCAGTCTGAATTTATCAAAAATCAATTCTGAATACCTCCAGCAAAATAATAGAATCTGGAAGGGAAACATCTTTGAATCATTAATATGGAAGAAAATTTAATCCTGTATGATAAGCATGCTCCTAGATGCTTGCACAAACAGGATTCCCACATCGAGGCTTTTACATAAACAAGAAGGGTATAAATATCAGGAAGTTGAGCCAAGACCTACCCAACTTTTTCCACTTTATTTCCCAAACTATACTGTAACTTATTGACTAGGACATGGAGGCAAAAGAACGACACACACACATGGAATAGATTTCAGCCTCAGGCTGAAATGTTAGTAATTTAGCACCAGGGTGGGGGCTCCCTCCTCTCACAGATCAGACCTTTAAATGTGTCTAGTGTGGGGTTACAGGCTGGGGCGGCTCCAGGCACCAGTGCAGCAAGCATGTGCCTGGGGCGGGCAGCTTTTGCCTGCGGGAGGTCTGCCGGTCCTGCGGCTTCAGCGGCAATTCGGCGGCGGGGATGCCGATAGCGCGGCACCAGCGGATCTCCCACAGGCATGCCGCCGAATCTGCATGACCAGCGGACCGCACGCAGGCGCGCTGCCGAAAGCCGCCTGCCTGCTGTGCTTGGGGCGGCAAAAAACATAGAGCCGCCCCTGGTTACAGGGCTGCTACTATGCGAACAATAACGTAGTGTAGACCCTTTGCAGCCTATCCACTAGGACTCTGCTTACTTCTGAATCTCCTGTACAGAGGAGAGGATAGCGGTTTCCAAAGTGGGGACATCAGTCCACAAAGACTCCAGCTCTCCTCTTCTACTGTAGGGAGAAGGTCCACCAGTAAAATCCAGGGTCTAATTTATCCCTGGGAGCTGGCCTGTTCAGCACTGATCTGCTCTAGACACTGGCTGAAAGTTGTGTTAAGATGAACAGTATTTTCCTAATAACCTTTCCAAATCCTATTGCTTTCAATGCAATTATGCATCCGTGATTCTGAAAGGAAGGCAAAAACCCCTACCAAACCTTTGCTGATGTGGTCCAATGGGAAAAATTACTTCCTGATCCCAAAATAATTTGATGATCAGATCTGCAACATAACAAAAACACAGCTTCCATGCTACAACTTAGGGGAGGGTGTGTGTGAGAGAAAAAAACCAAATGCAAAAGCCAATCAGCTAATCCAGTCTCCCGTTCCCAGCCAATTGGAAGGCAGCAGATCTAAGGTGGGGGCAGCCCCTTTCTTGCTAGGCATGTACTCTCACATTCTTCCTTCCAGATGCTGCACGATAGCCCCTGTGGTCCCTTCAAAGTTCCCCTCCTCCCATTTGACTGCAGGGGAGAGGGCAGTTTCTATACATTATTTGAGGTAGATCTTGCACTGCACATAGCATGGCCCTCCTCAGGCTGTTCCAGCTTTGCCATTTAAGAACTAGCTGTGAAGAAAGTTTTTATTGAGTAACACTTTCCCTTCCTTTCTCATACAGATGTTGTACATTGCTGGAGTCAAGCAGCATAATTTTTCTGTAGAATATATAGAGTATGGCAATTTGCCAGGGAAAAAAATATTCATGTATGGTGGTATAAGATAAGAATTCATAAAGAAAAATACATGGCTATCTTGACCATTAACAGAGGGCAAATAATCCAATTTAATGAGTAACTGCAATGGCATTTATGTTTAGAGTGCACTTTACCACACATCACTTTCTGCCGTGTTTCCTCTGAGTTCTTGTGCCAAGAAAAACAATTTTGTTTCATGACTCCATTGAAATGACTGATTTTTACAGAATGCCCATCATTGCAGTCCCTTGCTCAGGCAAAACTCCCATTGAAATAACTGGGATTATGTTGAAGCTGATGGGAGTTTGTATCCGTGGATTGCAAGGTTGAGTCCAGAATCCCCATCTTAAGGAGATGTCTAAAGCCAAATCAAAAGATAATGACTGAATGCTTAGGTTACAAGGAAGGCCACCATGTTACGTGATGAGATTCTAAATGCTCTCAACTTCAATAGTAGCAAGGTCACTCTGCACCTTTCAGATGGGTCGCAGTACATCATAGGACCGATGCTAAGAACTAACAAGAATTCCAACAAGAAATAACTAAGCAAGTAATGTGTGCTAATTAGTTACAATTTTAAAAAGGCTTTTAATGAATAATTTCTGACACTTTAAGTTTAGATTCTTGGTCTGTGTTAACTAGTAGAACACATCAAATTGCTGCTTATTTTCCTCTGTTGCTGGGTGCTCAGTGTGCAGAATCAATATTGCAAGCATTAGTGAAGAAGGGAAAGAGATTACTATCTTTTCCTCCTGCCTGAAAGAAGTAATTATCTCTTCTGCCTTAGTTTATAAATTAAAATCCCTGTAATAAAATTTCTGAATAAAATACTGGTAATCACATTCTTTAAAGTATGAATATACAATAATATTTTTAATTCATTTCTGGATTTCCACTGCTTAAATTGACAGAGGGTCCTGTGGCACCTTTAAGACTAACAGAAGTATTGGGAGCATAAGCTTTCGTGGGTAAGAACCTCACGTCTTGCATCTGAAGAAGTGAGGTTCTTACCCACGAAAGCTTATGCTCCCAATACTTCTGTTAGTCTTAAAGGTGCCACAGGACCCTCTGTTGCTTTTTACAGATTCAGACTAACACAGCTACCCCTCTGATACTTGACTGCTTAAATTGTGCTTTAATGTTTAGAAAGCAAATCAAAACAAAGTACAGTTATATTAAGCCAAAGTCATATTCAAGTGAGAGACACAAGTATTATCTTTGGCACCACCATGTAACCCTGACTTCCCACTTAAGTTTGGAAGAGAGCTTTTGTGCTGCATCTCTTAAAGGTGCAGCACAGAATGGACAGTCCAATAAAAGCAGTGGGCTTTAAGGCAACTTTCTGCCTTCCTAATCCTGGGCTGCTATGCTATGATACTCCTGGCATAACTTAAACCTCCAGGGTTGTCTTTATGGCAGGTGGGCATCATTTGCTATGGGGCAAGAGGCAGTTGTCTCCCCAGACCTTGGTTTGCCCCCTGCTGACTTTTCATTGGTATATGTGCTCCATTAAGTCTTCCCCTCCTGCCCTCGCAACTTTGGATGTGATCATTAGGAAGCAAACTTTGCACCCACCTCCAGATGTTTCTGAAATTATGTGCCTGCTCTCTAAGATGCCTTATCAGATGCAACACTGGCCAGAAACTCTGTAGTACTGTCTGCTGCAGCCTATCCTCCAACACCACCCTAATGCCACCAGCCCCACTGAGCACATTCCTCATGCTGGGGCTTATGTGGGGTTTTTGGAGGAGAGTGCTATAGTTGTCCTCCATATTACATGCTCTGGGCCAATCCACATCCAGCTGAATGTGACGCTTTACATTGGCCCCTTTACACTTGTCTGGCTCTCTTATCCAGCATCAAGGAGGCAGGTCTGGTGATGCCCTTGGTGCATAAGGACTGCAGGATCAGGCCCCAAGTCACCTGGGCTATCTGTCAGCTAAGACAGGATTGTTTCCTACAGTGTTTCTTTTAGTATTTTGTTCAGCCTTAGGGTCAATGCTCTGAATGATTAAGCTTCCACTTCTTCTAAATTCTGTCTCTCGAGATATTCCTCCAAAGCTATAAATCGGGTTTTTTCTTTCAAATCAACATTTTTTACTTTTAGTGCCACAACTGATCCCAAACAATTAAAGAATAAACTCCTTTCTCAAAAATTGATGTTAAAATAAGGCTTGAGAGAAAATTTTATCTTGAAAGAGCTAAAAAAGGTACCAAATGCTTTAACACAGTTGACAAATCCATAATCAGGAAATATAATGTATAAAATATCCACCTGCCAGTAGTGAAGACTTAAAATAAAAAATTAATGTTCCAAAGTAGCCAGCTTTCTTCTTCACTTTGCACATGCTTACATGGGGGTGGGGGGGGAGGTTTGATCTATTTTTTCCCATTGACTCCAGTTAAGATAGCCAGGTGTAAGTTTAGACATAAATTTATCTTAATGACGGTAGAAAGTTACAATACTTTTGAAAGCTAAATGTATGTAACAGAAAACTCCTTCAAAGCAATTCAGCCCACTAGTGTAAGGTGATCTGAGTTTTAATGCGCTTCAGTAACCACAAAGGTACAAAACTGAGTTTCAGTAAAGCAGTCTTTGCAGCAAATTTACTGTAGTGATAATCCAATACCTTCCCAAACTGATTAATTCATTGAAGGGAATTCTCCTGCTGTCTGTTAATTGTCAGAAATGTCTAATTGCTTGGAAATCAAATACCTACTGCTGCAGAAGAGGTTTCAAGAAATACTATAAGATAATTAAAACATAAAAGTTATACACAAATACCAAATCCATCAAGACAGTAAACATGCTTTAGCAACAGCCCTGAGTACATTTCTTTTTCAATTGCAAAATGTAAATAGGTTTAGAAAACAGCTTGCTGGTGGGATGATGGATAGGATGCCCATAACAGTTTAATTAACTCCAGTTTCCTACATGTTAAAGGTTGCTCCAGTCCACTGGCTCATGTAACAAACCCTCTTAGGATTTCATTAGCTGTTGCTTGATATGAAACATGGTATACCTTCTTAGGGGGTTACATTTTGCCCTGGCCTTCTGCTGAACTAAAGGCCTTATCAAAATACAATCTCCTGTTTTCTTTACAACTATCCAGATACTTTAAAATCTCAAGTGTAGGTTTTGTTTTATGTATTTATTTATTTATTTTATTTAACTTTCTATTATCAAGCTGGAAAAAAATCAGAAACATAAGTACTTCTTAAATTCATGGCCTTTGAACTACAAAGGTTTGTAAATGATTGATTTTCATGCTAATAATAAAACCATTTTCACTATGTGGGCCAAATTTCTGCATTTCAATACTCTATGCAACCTCACTAGCTAAAAATTGGCTCAGAATTTAGCACATTACCTTCACTCCCTCTTTTAAACTCTCCAACAATTCAGACTGTTATATAGACAACATGAGAGAAACCTTGCTGGTTTCAACCTGAAGAAAGTGATTGTAAGAGAATCCACACAAAAGGCTACAATAAAAATGTTTTTTTCTGTCGTGAGAAGTCTTTATTTACAGTCCTTCACCTACTCAAAAAGCTATTGTACATGTTCCATCTGCAATGACAAATTCTGTCATTCAAAACAATAGGTGAAAATGAAGCTGAGGGGCGCTTTTTTATATGTTTTTTAAAAAGACAGAAAACGAATATAATAATATCAGCCTAGATTCAGTTGGGCTTCAGATGATTTAGCTTTATCATTAGCAAATTGTTTATCTTTTGACCTCACCAGAGTAGCTTGATATTTAGTTTAGAAAAGTTAAAAATAAAATTCTAGCTACTTCAGACAGATTATTCTTGCAATACCACTAGAATGCTATTATACAGAAAAACATCATATATAATCTCAATTAATAAAGATCTATTTAGACAGCTACTTAAAGAAGCAGGCTATTATAATACTCATTAACACCATTTTCTAATGTTCCCATGGGAAAGGTTATCAAGCTGTCTATTAAGGACTTGCTTCCTTTACATTAGTAATCGCTGACCTACCCTGTGCAGAGGCTATTATGAGCAACTGTGTTTTGATTCTGTCATGGCATCGTTTTGTTACAAGATGAAATGACAAGTGTATTTCATGTGCTTTGGCGATGGCTTTCAGAAACTCCAACCACTCTTTTTAAAACTACTCTTTTAAGCTGCTTCCTAGTGTCTCCAGACTTAGTCAAATATGCATGACTATCCTTATAAACAATGATTTAGAGGAATAAATTTAACACTCCAGATTTGCCGCTTCCATTTGTCAATAATTTTGTACTTTCCTTGCCCTCTGCTATGTTATCAGTCATCTATGTCCCATGGGAAATGCTGCAGGCTTGCGGTTAAATTTAGGTTCTATCTCTAGTGATTGTCTTTAGCAAACTCAGTAGGTTCCCAAACAAACCTTATCTACATTGAATGCAACCATAAATGGGACAACAGGGACAGTTTTCTTCCCCATTGACATAAATGCTAAGATTAATACAGAATAGTGCTGGAAAGGCAAAAAAGAAAAAATAACTCAGTTTAAATAAATTGTATATATATTAACCTATTAATCAGAACAGTGCTCTGATGTGGAGATGGGTTTGAGATAAAAATTCCCAACCCTTATCTGGAGAAAAATAAAAAATGGACTCAGAAAGGAACACTATTATTACATCTCTCACCTTAATATCTGGCTTTGTTTTTTTTAATTTAGCTTCTTTGTGTAGTACACTTTGGCCACTGTGACCAAACTTTTCTTCTGTACTTTGGAGAAACTCCCTGATTCAAAGGGAACCTTGTTTATGGACTCATCAAATAAAAGCAACTGATACATACGAAATAAACATGATTCACTCCTCTGCTATGGGGAAGTTGGGTAGAAAATTAGGCCATGGGCCATTTGTAGATATGGGGCCAGATCCTTAGCTAGTGTAAGTCTGCATAGCTCCACTGAAGTCAATGGAGCTATTTGGATTTACATCAGCTGAGCATCTGGCCTTGGCACTTGACTTGACAGACAGTGCCTGGACTCTGTTCAGACTCTGGAGGCTTAAAGCACATAGGATACCACAAAGCCCAAAGACCTACTACACACCAGGGTGAGGCGGTACCTTCTCAGAGGCAGGAGGGCTACATGTGGCAATTGTGGCAGAAGGGCTACATCAGCAGGGACAGCCACACGGGACTCTGTCACATTTTGGGGTGCAATTCATACCAGTGAGGGGTTGTGTCATGTCCTGCCTTGTAGCCCTGGATACCTTAAATGTTCTGCTGCTGTGGCTTACAGCCTGGACACCAAAAGCCAGCAGACAAAGATGCTCTGAGTGTTTGTGATTAGCTGTTCTGACTCAGCAACTGATTCCAGCAGCCTGCTTGTATACCAGAGTGTAGCTGGGGTGTAACACCAGCTCTGGTTACACCAGGCAAAAACTACCTCAAACCGCCCCCCCCCCCGAATGTTTCCAAAACTATGCGTTCTGTAATGTCCTGCCCTCTGCTAGACCATTCAAAAGGAATAATACGGTTTGTTTGCTCCTCTAAAGAGACAAAATGTACAGCTTATCCCTTGAACTCAAACACAGCCCTGACTAGGTTTAGATTAAAAGTAAAACAAGTTTAACACAAGGAAATGGGATTTGAAGTGTGTTGAAGTATAAAGGATAGGGTTAGAAATGGTGACAAGCAAATAAATGAAAGAAACTTTCTAGAGGCTAAGACTTAACAAAACAAGCTACAGCCTTTATTTAATGTAGTTTCCTTACCAATCTAACTTCCAGCAAGAAGGCTGACCACACCTCTGGCCAGGATCTCCTACAAAATCCAAAGTGTTCAGTGCCTTTTTCTTCTTAGGTGAAAGATAACTTGGGATTCGTTGCTCCTCTTTTATAGTCCAGGGAACCTTTGACATGGAAGGTTTACCCTCGCCACCCACTCCCAACTGAAGTTCAGTTAATTCAAGCTATGAGGAAGGTGAGTTGGAATTTCCTGGTAAAGGAAGTACCATATGCTAGTTTCTCCCCTTGTTGGTGTTTGTTATAATGCAAATTGATCTGTTTCCTGCAGTCTCCTCCCTCCCATTGTTGCCTTGATGGTTCTGTTTATCTTTTGTGTAAATTGCATTCCCATTGTCCCAAAGTACCTTGGAAATACCCTCAAGATGGCAGAACCACATTCCTTTGTCTAGGGTGGCGTAACTTCAGCCCTTTCTGGCACACATACTTTAAAACATAAAATTCCCAATATGTTTGTAGTTTTGAATTTGTCCTCCATACCTTTACCATGTAATCATAATGATCAATATATTATTAGCTTTCTATTGATATCTTACATGGCACCTTTTAGATATAAGTTATGACATTAGTAAGTCAGTGTACATTGAACTGGTCAGGCCAGCTGAAACTCCCGACCAGATTATAGTGAACCTCTTGCATTGAGGTGCTGTTAGGGTCAGTCTGAATGTGCTCTTATGATGCTGGGCTACTCTTAGTCATTTCTCCAGGTGTGGATGATGCTGTGGCTGTGAACATGGTATTTCTATGTCTTAAAGAACCTCCTGGGAACAAGGTTAGGTTTGCTACTGTAAACATGTGGTGGGGATTCTTTGTACTCATCACCACAGCAAGGTGTTTTGAGTTAAAGCTGTTTGAAATAATCTTTAGTATTGGAGATGGGCTCTGGGGGAAAAAAAACTGAATTTCAGGAACTGAATTTCACATCTTATATAGAGAACCAAAAAACAGGTTTAAAATCCAGATCCAAATCCAGACTTTCCCATGATTGAACGGTAAACTCAGATCCCTATCTGGAACTGGATTTTGGTTCAGTCTCATCTCTATTTACAGTACCAATAAATAGGGGCTCCATGTCTGTGATGGAGGTCGCGGAAGTCACGGATTCCGTGACTTTCCGCAACCTCCATGACTTCTGCAGTGGCCGGTGCTCAGGTGGCCCCAGGGACAGCCACACCAGCCACTTCTTTGGAAGCCCCTGGGGAGCTGGCTGGAGCTGCTATGGTCCCCGGGTGGCCAGCCAGAGCAGCCATGCTCCATAGCCCCGGGCAGCAGTCCCTGGGTGCCACTGGCCCTGGGCGATCCCCCCAGACAGTCCCCCCAGCAGTGACCTCCCCCAGATGCCCCTCCCAAGCAGCAACCACGCATGCCACCCCAGCACCTGCTCCCCAAGATTTAATTACAGGTATTTTTAGTAAAAGTCATGGACAGGTCACGGGCCGTGAATTTTTGTTTATTGCCCGTGACTTGTCCATGACTTTTACTAAAAATACCTGTGACTAAATTGTAGCCTTACCAATAAATAAAAAACCCAAAGCTATTGTTTAAGTAGAAACTTTTTTATTTGAGATGTTTCACCAGTGAAGGAACTTTTTACTTTCCCTGAGCATTCTTCACCTGAAATACTCACTACTGCATTTCATTTTTAGGCACATATTTAGCTTGTATTTAACGTGATGTTTTTAGGACATTTGAGCGAGTCCAACTTTACAAGGAATTTTCTTTAAAAGTGAGGAGTGATTGTACATGCACATCCCTCCCCCAGTGGTTTTGCAGAAAGACTTAATAGGGATTTCTTTTAGGGTCCATTACAGTGAAACTTGAAGAGTTACTTGCTCTTCCTGCCTTATACCCTCGTGTGCCTCCTCTTTGTATCAGCTACACCCATTTTTTGCACACCAACTAATGTAACTGGCAACCACTTAACCCCATTTTATCACTGCCTTACACCTGCCATGTAACTTTATAGCATCTATAATAGCCAACATTGATTTTCAAGTACAAGGCATACCAAACTAACCTAATTTCCTCTTTGATGGGTTACTGGTCTAGTGGATTGGGGGTGAGGAGTAGCAGTAGATGTGTTATCTTATTTTAGTAAGGCTTTGACACAATCTCGCATGACATTCTCATAAGCAAACTAGACAAATATGGTCTAGATGAAATTGTTGTAAGGTTGGTGTCACAGCTGGGACATTGGCAGTGAGACCAGTGTTCAGATGAAGAGTTGGGAGTGAGGTTCCAGGAAGTCAGAGTCTAAGACAGGCCAGTGACGAGACCAAGAATCAGGCATCAGGAAGCAGGCAGGATCAGATTACCAGAGATCAGGGTCAGGTGCCAAATTACAGACAGCAGTCAAATAGCAAAGGCAACAACAAAACAGGCTTGGAAGCCAGAGCCTAGGGTCTATCAAGAGCAGAGACAGGCAGGCAGTCTGTGTTGTTGCTCAGACAGCTCCCCTTCATGGCTTCCTGGTTTAAGTACTGGTATTGGCCAATCAGTGTGTTGTGAGGGGCTGCCACTCAGGTCCTGCTGGGTGGTGCATCCTGCTGAGCCCAGCCCCAAAGGGTCCCTCTGTGGTAGCATGCTCTAAGCCTCCTGTGACAAATCAGAGGTGTGAGTGGCCCAGAACCCCTATGGTCCCAGGTTCCAGTTCTGCAGGTTCTTAAAGTAAGGCAAAACTAGTTGAAAGACCTTACTCAAAGAGTAGTTATAAATGGTTGGCTGTCAGACTGGGAGGGAATATCTAGTGGGGTACCGCAGGGGTCAGTACTATTCAGTATTTTAATTAATGACTTGGATACCAGAGTGGAGAATATGCTTATAAAATTTGTGGATGACACAAAGCTGGGAGGAATTTCAAGCACTTTGAAGGACAGGATTAGTATTCAAAACTACCTTGACAAATTGGAGAATTAGTCTAAAATCAGCAAAATGAAATTCAATAAAGACACGTGCAAAGTATTAGATTTAGGAAGGAAAAATCAAATGCACAACTACAAAATGGGGAATAACTAGCTAGGCAGTCATACTGCTGAAAAGGATCTAGGCATTGTAATGGATCACAGATTGAATATAAGACAACAATGTGATGCTGTTGCCAAAAGGGCTAATATAATTCTGGAATCATATATAATTCAGGAATGTCATATATAAGATATGGGAGGTAATTATTCTGCTCTACTGAGGTGAAGCCTCATCTGGAGTACTGTGTCCAGTTCTAGGCTCCACACTTTAAGAAAGATATGGACAAACTGGAGAGGGTCCAGAGAAGAGCCACAAAAATGATAAAAGGGTTAGAAAACCTTACCTGTAAGAAAAGATTAAAAAAACTGAAGGATAAAAAAAAAAAAAAACAGAAGACTGATGGAGGAACCTGTTAACAGTTTTTAAATATGTCAGGACTGTTATAAAGAGCATGATGATTAATTGTTGTCCACATTCACTGAAGATAGGACAAGAAATAATGAGCTTAATCTGCAGCAAGGAAGAGTTAGGTTAGATATTAGGGGTGGGTGGGAATTAACTATAAGGATAGTGAAACACTGGAAAAAAGCTTCCCAGGGAGATTGTAGAACCCCTTTCCTTGGAGGGAAGAAGAGGTTAGACAAACACAGGTCAGGTTTACTTGGTCCTGCCTCAGAGATGGGGCTGGATTAGATGACCTTTTGAGGTCTCTTCCAGCCCTGAATTTCTGTGATTCTATGAATCCTATACCACAGAACTAACAACAATACATTTCTTCTAAAATCAAACAGTGCTCACATGCTAAGAAAAAGCATTTGTAAGACTATGTGTAACAGTGTCATCTAGTGACCGCTGCTATAATGATATATTAAGTCATATGTGATTTAATTGATGTGATCCATCTCTGTCAACCAAGCTGCAAAACTCGAAGATGCATGATAAAATAATGCCGCTATATTCTCTCCTTTACTTCACACAGTGCACGGTCAACTTGTGGAACGCATTGCCAGGGGATGTGGTGAAGGCTGAAACTATAAATGAGTTCAAAAAAGAAATAGAAAAGTTCATGGAGAATAGGTCCATGATGGTCAGGGATTAAACTCTATGGTCTGGCTGTCCTGGAGCCTCTGACTGCCAGATGCTGGGACTGGATGATAGTGGATGGGTCATGCGATAGTTATCCTGTTCTATTCATTAAATGAAAATCAAGCTTAATTTTTATTTAGTTTAGTCTTGCAAAACCATCATGAAAATTTTGCAGCCAATAAACAGATTCTACTCATCCATCCTTTACCATGGTTTCTGATATTGGAAAAAAATGAATATTTCATGCTTGGCAAAAAAAAAAAAATCATACAGGGGGTGGGTAGAATTTTGCCAGGCTGCTTTGCAAATAATAAACATATGGCCAATATTGACCTAATTAAGTTCATTTGTCATTACATTATGAACTAGTATTTTTTTTCCTGAGGAGGAGTAAGAATTGGGTTGTATATTGGGAACTTTGGAGAAGAGCATTGATTCACAATGTACCCATGATGAGTATTTAACTTAATTGCACTACTGTACAAAAATATGAAATGTCAAATCTTAACAAAGCTATGATTATGAATTAATATGAATAGACATTGTAAGGTTATTTCCAAGTCACCTCACACATTCAGAAAGGAAAGGTCAACAAGTCACAATCATTAGTGTTTCCCTTGTGTCATATTTGCATTTTTCAGCTATGAATGGTTTGCTAATTCCATATAAATTTGCAATTTGAAAGCAACCATTAAGTGAATAATTTCTGTCCCTAAAGAAACTGAGACTATTGCATTCTCTTAGGGATTTTAGTGAAATAGAAATGACTTCCATGTCATGAGATACTTAATATAGCAGCCAATTTCAATCTACAAGTCATTAGTATCAGAATGGTCTTAACTTACGCATTTTGTAAGTAGTGTTATCAATAGATGAGCAACATGCAAACTGACATCCTGGGCTATGTTTACCAAATACCGAGGCAGAAACATTTCCTTTTCAGAGATCGTTTAACTGAGTTAAAAGATGGAAGTGTCACATAGACTTGGACAGCTCCAGTTTCACTGTAGTTTGTAGCTATATTGAAAAATATTATTTAAAAAAGCCATTTTGGAACCTATTACCAAACAAGTTGGGAGTCAATAAATGCTAAGTAGATGATTCTCTGTCTTCAGAGAGAAGTGGAGTTGTTGTTCAAAGAAGTTAACTTCTCTGATAATCATATGTGTAGGAATTGCCCACACAATTGCTCAAGTTATAGTATTTTGAGATACTGGTAACTTTTTAAAAAGTCACCATTATTAAATGAAAGGCCTGAAACTTTTTAAAAAGTTACCATTATTAAATGAAAGGCCTGAATCTGTAGATTCTTCATGCAGATAGCTCTCATTGACCTCAGTGGAATTGGAGGGGCAGCAGGGTTAGACACTAGGACTGCATTGCAAGGATAGTTTATAATTATAATGAGGATGTTCACCTTTTTACATTTGCTAGAGAACATTGTCTGTCTAACATATTTTTGTCATAGGCATATTTGTGTCTAACAAAGATGTTACCTCTATAATCTCTTGGCTTCCGTATTTATGTGCTGGGACAAAAAGAAATGAGATAATGAGCCTGATCTGGTATGGTCCATAGCTCCTGTGACAAGGTAAATGCCCTCAACTGCTATGGAAGTCAATGGGAGGTGAAGGTGCCCACTACTTTCATGGGATGGGGGGAAGGGGATATTCTCAGTGGTATACTCATATCTAAGAACTATTTTAATATAGTATCAGTCTCCTAGTTATGAGTTTTCTGTTTAGAAGTGAATGTAAAACTGAGTGTTCTAGAATGAATCTGAGTGAATAGCGAACTCTAAGGAGCTCTGAATAGGATAGGAGAAACCATGAAGCAGCCATTAACATCTTGTAAATGGGACAATGAGGAGTACAGAAATATGTGATACTGAGATTCTTTTCATTCTGGTGTGGCAAAATCCAGATCATCTCTTCAAATACGTTTTTCTGTATAATATGTTCTTTTCCCTCCCTTCCTGTTTCCCAAAGTGCCAAATATACTAATTAGCACAGCCAATCATTTTTTAATTCAGTGTTGTCTCCTGTGTACGCTGTTATGCATATGTCAGGTTAATTCATGTCAAAGGACATAATATAACCTGATGCAATAAAATATATTAAAAAAGCCTGACTTTTTAATTATTTTATGTAGGCAATTCTCATATTTGCTACTGGTACTACACCTTTTATTTTTAGGTTTTTTAATAACTATACTCTTACACACATTTAATTTTGTTTGCAGTTGTAGGTGTGTGTGTCTTCAGATGACTCTTACACTTTGAAGTGTTAAAAATGAAAATACAGGCTCCAGATTTTTATGTTAATTGCTTTCCAGCTCATGTTAACAGCTTACAAGTAAATTGCTTTGGGGGCCAATAATGACAACATGTAAATATTAAAAAAAAAAAGTACTTGAAATTAGATCTAAAATATAGTCAATAACATAGAAATTAAACTGTCAGAGCATTTTTCATTTTAAAAACATTCATCTATATGTGCTGATGTTTCATTTAATTTAAATCTCAATTTACAGTCTGCAAAGCATATTAAATGTGTCCCTCTGTAGAGGAAAAAAGCAGTTTTAACCAAACATAACTTTCCTTCTCTTTTTTGCCTTCAGGCTGTTTTCTTTGTTTTTCCTCAAATACACACTTTAACAAATGCTTTCTTTAACTACTTAACATTTCTGTTTGAAAATATCTGATAAAACTTTGTGGAAGATTGTATGAGCCTATATATGTATTTAGTTAATACCTCATCATATTAGTAAGAGTCCAATTCGGGGGGATTAGATGGCTTAGGCAATTGAAAACTGGCAATAAAGCCCTTCATCTGTGACTCAGTGGTTCTCGAAAAAACTATTTCCATTACTGAACTTCTGGAAATGATTTGAACTTAATCCACTTCATTGCCAACCAGCATGGTTCTGATGATACGGACTGCTACTGACAATCTCGACACCCGACAGAATGGGCATAGAAATTGAGATATGCTTTTACTCACAGAGAACAGGAATGAGTCTCATGGGTAGGGCAGTGTTGGGGAGCTTACATTGTTGTGGCCTCTGGTGTATTACAGCTGGTCAGCACAGCTGATTCAATAATGGAAAAATGAATAAATTTGCTAACAAATATTTTGAGTTTGATTTGCTTCTATCTAAGGGGGGGTTATACTATTCATTATTTACAAATATTTGTAAGGCTGCTGCTATTTGTGACAATGTATATACATCCCTAAAGTTTCACAAATTTTGTACCACATTTTGTAAGGTTCATGATTAGCTATTCACCATTAGTTATTTGCCATTGTCCTCTGAAAAGGCTGGCATCCAGTCAGGGAGCAGGAAACATGCCATATGACCAAATCACTGATGAAAAACCCATAGAAAAGTATTAATCTAAACTATATATTATTCATAACTATACTTTATATTGGTTCTTTATGGACATAAATTTCATCCTGTGTGGATTGTTCTAATTAATGCAAAAGAGATTTACATAAGTAGCTGTGGAAAATATATCTCTGTTTCCCTTAGTCTCACTTATTTAAAAGTTTCTCCTTGAATTTTTCCAAATGGCAATTTTATATGCTGTGCCTAGAATTATTTTTCCCAGGGACTTTCATATACTGTATATACTGCACAATTATGACAGAATCTTGCATATTTCTACTGCGACAGTGTGTAGACCACTGCTGATGCAGGACCAATTACTATACAAATGCACTGTATAACTAACAGAAATGTAAACATGGATAAGTGTGACCTGTTATATGTATATAGCGTCTGACGAAGTGGGTATTCACCCACGAAAGCTTATGTTCCAATACGTCTGTTAGTCTACAAGGTGCCACAGGACTCTGTCGCTTTTTACAGATCCAGACTAACATGGCTACCCCTCTGATACTATGACCTGTTGTTTCACTGGAGAAGTACCCACTACCCACTCCTGTATACCAAAATTGAGAGAGAAGTTTTAAATTTGTATTCCAGTTTTGGTCTGCTTGTGCATGGTTAAATAAAATGTGAGTATATCATCTCTCAAACCATTTGAAAATTATGAAAGCATCTAACAAATCCTATACCATTCCAGCAAATAGTTCAAAGATAAGATATCATGGCTCAGTACTCACATATTAAATACTTCAGCTATGGTATAAAGCCATATCTATGAACTATTTGCTGGAGCGCCATAGGGTTTGTTAGATGATTCATTAACTGAATATTATTTATATCTGCTTTAACTTGTAAACATGATGTATTTTATGGGTTAAATACAATATAAGAATAGCAATTTCAAAGGTACTGCACTAGTCTATACCATGACTGAATTTTTGGCAGTATACGTATGCTGTATATACCCACGCACACACTATTTATAGAAAGATCCGGCCTGAGCAATGGACTGCTTGTTTGTTGGTACGGACACCTCTTTGCAAATCAGGACAGATCTACCTGCTTGTGATCCTGATCAGACTGGATAGTCAAAAACTTTTGTTAATGAAAAACTGTTTTCCAACAGTTTTTGGAACTGTTTTTCCAACAGTTTAAAAATTTTTGTAGAATATTTTTGATTGTTGAAATATTTCAATTTTTGACAAGCAATTCAAACCAAAACAGTTTATTCATTTGAAAATGAAGGGTTTTTTTTTTGTTTGGGGGTCAAAAAACTGAAAAAAATAAAACTGGAGAAGGGAGGAAAACATTTAAAGGGGAGAGAAAATGGAGAAAAAACACAGTTTTTCATTGAAAAATAGATAAAATGAAAATATTTAATAAAATAAAAATGTTAATCTTTTTTAAAATTTTTCATGTAATGAAATTTGATTTTTCAACTAGTCCTACTCTGCACTTGTCTCTTCTTGCCTTCCTGCTCTGCCTTTAGACAGGGGAGTGAGATGGATGCAGAGCAGAAAAATGCTCCCTATTGTGCCTCCATAAGTGATCACATCTATCTTCATGGGACACCTTGACAGCTGAGGCCAGCCTAAGGTGCTTGAGCTGATAGCCCACTGGTATAAATGTAAAGGGGCTCCAGGCAGAGGATTTCACTGAATGGGCACTTGACTTTGGAACCTGTTTCCCACCTTAATCAACGGAGCCTGAGGGCTTCCTACACATGAAAGTTAATCCGGAATAAGATATGGTTTGAATGTAAAGCTAATTAACTATTCCTGATTACATCCATGCGTAGATGCTCTTATTTCAGAATCAGAGCATGTGCACAAGGAGTTCATAAGGAATAGCTATTCTGAAATAGCTCTCTGGGTAGATAAGCCTTGACTAAGCTGACTTTCTTCAATGCCCATCTGGTTTCCCAGGGTTTTTGAGAAGCGGTTAGGTTAGGGAAAGTGGTAGCGATGTATTTACACTGCATCTGTATGGTATGAGTTGGATTAAGATTTAATTCATGCTGGTGTAAATTATGAGTAGCTGTATTGAAGCTAATGGAGCTACACCGGTGTAAAGAAAGGGAGACAGTGTGTTTATGTATCTACACACAGTAAATGATCATTATTAATTTGTACTGTGATAGCACTTAAGAGCCCCAGTGATAAACCAGGGCACCATTGTGCTAGGCACTGTACAAACACAAACAAAAAGACCATCCCTGACCCAAAAAATTTACATGGTAGAGTGCATCTAGAAATGCAGGTTATGCCTATCTAATCTAATCTGTCTACTTCTGTTCAGGTTATCTAGGCCTGTCAGTTAACAAAACTACTAGTTTTCATTACACGTTTTCAAACTCAAAATCATATGCTATTGCCTGTCTTTGCAAATTTTATCCAGTAGGAAATTTTTCATTTTTGCTGGTGAATACAGTACTGAGGAAATGGTGAATTTTGATGGATTTGCCTTAAACAGAAATGTGACAGTGTTGCTGGAAAGTGGCACTATTTGGTCACAAAATCCCATCTTCTTACAAAAATTGAGATGAAACAAAATGCTTTACTGTTTTCAACTTCAAGAGAGTTTGTTTTCTTCTGGGAATGCATCAAGTTTTCTTTTTTAAAAAATAACCTTTTATTGAAGCTACCCTCATCCTCCCTCTCTGATCTGTATTTGACCTACTGTATCTGCTGTACTACATTAAAAGGAATGTGAGATCACTCGTAGCAGCCTTTGATGGAAAACAACCTGTGTAACAAAAATCTTTGTCTGCTGGAGTAGTGCCGGTGACAATAAACAAGGCAATATATGTTATTTTTAATTTTGGATTTTACTGCCAGCACTTGAATAAGGGACTTTTGGGAGGTCAAAAGCTTTCAATGTATTATAAATTATTTATTGGTTTAATGAAAATTGTATTACATTTATCTACCTTGTCTACATATTCAGAGAGAATCATAGGAGTTCTGAATAGATGAGTTTATTATAAAATATTTATTCATTAATATAGCAAGCAAATGACTTCCTTCAGCTAAATGGCTTGTTTTCCTCTTAACATCATTTATCACTCCAGAACTCTTCTGCCTTGTCATCTGATTACTGTCACAACAATAAGAACTGTCACACAGGAGTTATCAATACATCCAGTCTGTTATTCTTTCTTTGAAAATGGTGGATGCTTAAAATCCATTTGATAACCTAATTATGGGGACTTTTCTTCCTGACCCCCTGCTTGGAATCATAGTATATAGCATGATGGCTCTTGAAATTTTATCTTGCATACTGTAGAGTAAATGCAGGTGTGTATTTTCATTTGTCTTACGATTTTTGTGGGTAATGTACATCCATGAGAAATGATGGATTGTTTTAGTGACACCAGTAGAGTTGGGCCAATGATTACTGTGGTCCTGGGTACATGTGCTAATTTAACAAGACTCACTCAGGATTAGGTATCCTCCTTCACCATCTCCCTTGAGACCTAGCAACCTGTTGCTGCAATGCTTTTGATTCTTATAATGGTTGTTGAAGCTACATCTTAGTCCTCAGAAGCATGATTTACATACTAAAATATCTTTCTAGCCAGGGATTTTTGCATTTTTATTACTTGGGCGTCTTGCACTGAAAGAATATTCGTCTGATTGAAAATGGGTGAACTGGTAGCATTGGGGGGAAAAGTCAGTTCTTCATTGTTCATAAGACAGATTGAATGAAGGCAGCCACCAAAATGAGCTCCCTTCCCATAGGCTTATGGAAAATATAGTCTCCATTCTGACTCAGAGCAGAGACAGCCACTTGTGTGAACCTGGGCAGAATTCTGTGTGTGTGGTACATGAAGAATTTTGGAGCTTTGAAAAAGTGATCTCTAATGACAATAAGCTGGCAGTTTATCTTGGACTAAGCTGACATTAAATATCTTTGACCTTCTGTTTTTCCCTGGGTTCAAGACAATTCCACATAGGGGAAAATGAAAATATAAATAAAAAGGCAAAAAGCCTTAAATGAAATCTTCTTTCACTTTTTAATAACATGAAGAATTCACAACTCTATGTAATTTACCTATTTCTAGATCAAAGCATGTTGCTTAAAATATTTAGGAATCACAATGTTTATGCAGAGAAATAAAATAACAAGTAACTCCTAAATAATAGCCTATCATATAATTCAATTACTGCATACTTTAATATAATCAGTTTGTACAAAAACACATATTAAAAGAGACAGTCTGTCTCATTAAAATTCAACAGACATTTAGCTCAGCTGGAATAGGACTTATTTCAGACTCATGCATGAATTTTCAGATAGATTACAAATATACTGGCTTACAGAAAATTAAATATAAAATATAAGAGCTGAAGTACTGATATTATTTTGGTGGCAGCATCTGTATATTTTTATGACATACTGTATCATTGCCTTTTCAAATTTGAGTAAATTACAGTTTTGCAAACCATAATTACATTGGATCATACTTGATGGTTATGCTTTATAATGCTGAGCCAATATTAATCAAGTTTTCCTAAATTTATGTGTAGTTTCTCTTATGTCATGTTGGTACTTATATGCTTTGGGTAATCACAGATGTCTTTAACTTTTATTATGTGGTTGGATGCCACTCCCATGAATCTACACATCTTTGGGATACAAAGATTAACACTGTGGTTCTTATCCAAACTCTGTTTTGCTATTCACATACTTTTAACTGAGTGATACTTTTCACTCCTTCCCCACAGGAAAAACAGATTACGTTTTCACATTTTAAAAAAATATGGTTAAAAATATGGTTAATTGGTTTAAAAAATATGGTTATTTTTATAGTGTACCTCCCAAAGTTGCAGCAGTAGCATTTGCAGCATTTGTGTTATCAAACAAAAGAAAATCAGATGCCTCACAACTTTAAGATTTTAAATAAAGCTCTCCCTTTTTGTGATAATGGATGGAGTCCCTATTATAGGAAAGACAGAGGGCCATATGGTATCGTTATCCAAGTAAAACAATGTTGAAGAAATAATTTTTTTGGGCCTGCTCTTCCAAAATATGCCTCTCCACTTGTACAAAATATGTGTGATGCCCAGTAGCAGACCAGCAAATGAGTTGTGACCTCAGTCACAATTCTTCCTCTGCTTCCTACTTGCTCAGAGGCAATGCAGGTGGGGAAGAGTAACTTACTTTGGGCCAGATCCACAAAGGAACTTAGGCATTCCAACACTCAGGGTATGTCTACACTACGAAATTAGATCGAATTCATAGAAGTCGTTTTTTTAGAAATAGTTTTTATACAGTTGATTGAGTGTGTCCCCACACAAAATGCTCTAAGTGCATTAAGTCGGCGGACTGTGTCCACAGTACTGAGGCTAGCATCGACTTCTGGAGTGTTGCACTGTGGGTAGCTGGGGATAGCCATCCCACAGTTCCCGCTGTCTCCGCTGCCCATTGGAATTCTGGGTTGAGATCCTAATGCCTGATGGGGCAAAAACAGTGTCGCGGGTGATTCTGGGTACATGTCATCAGGCCCCCCCCCACCTCCTTCCCTCCCTCCCTTCCTCCGTGAAAGCAATGGCAGACAATCGTTTCACGCCTTTTTTCCTGGGTTACCTGTGCAGACGCCATATCATGGCAAGCATGGAGCCTGCTCATCTCACCGCCACCGTACATCTCCTGGGTGCTGGCAGACGTGGGACTGCATTGCTACACAGCAGCAACTCATTGCCTTTTGGCAGCAGATGGTGCATTACGACTAGTAGCCATCGTCATCGTATTCCTGGGTGCTCTTTTAGCCGACCTCGGTGAGGTCAGTCAGGGGTGCCTGGGTAGACATGGGAGTGACTCAGCCAGGTCATTCCCATCTTCTGCCGAGCAGCCAGGAGATGATGATGGCTAGCAGTCCTACTGCACCGTCTTCTGCCGAGCAGCCAGGAGATGATGATGGCTAGCAGTCCTACTGCACCGTCTTCTGGCGAGCAGCCAGGAGATGACGATGGCTAGCAGTCCTACTGCACCGTCTTCTGGCGAGCAGCCAGGAGATGATGGCTAGCAGTCCTACTGCACCGTCTTCTGGCGAGCAGCCAGGAGATGATGATGGCTAGCAGTCCTACTGCACCGTCTTCTGGCGAGCAGCCAGGAGATGATGGCTAGCAGTCGTAATGCAGCATCTTCTGCCGAGCACCCAGGAGATGATGATGGCTAGCAGTCGAACTGCACCGTCTGCAGCCAGCCTAAAGATGTAAAAGATAGATGGAGTGGATCAAAACAAAAAATAGACCTGATTTGTTTTGTATTCATTTGCTTGCTCTCTCCCTCCGTGAAATCAACGGCCTGCTAAACCCAGGGTTTTGAGTTCAATCCTGGAGGGGGCCATTCAGTGTGACAGTTGTTTGTGTTTCTCTTTGATGCAAAGCCACCCTCTTTGTTGATTTTAATTCCCTGTAAGCCATGCGTCAGTCGCCCCTCCCTCTGTCAGAGCAATGACAGACAATCGTTTCGCGCCTTTTTTCAGCACAGACGCCATAGCACTGGGAACATGGAGCCCGCTCAGATCATCGCAGCAATTATGAGCACTATAAGCACCACGTGCATTATCCTGGAGTATATGCAGAACTAGAACCTGCCAAAGCAAAACCAGATGAGGAAGCGATGGCAGCGCGGTGACCAGGGCTGGCTCCAGCGGCCAAAAAAAAAGAAGAAGCTAATTCGGCAGGAGGTCCTTTGCTCCCAGCGGGAGTGAGGGACCGTCCACCGAATTGCCGCTGAATACCTGGACGTGCCGCCCCTCTCCGGAGCAGCCGCCCCAAGCACCTGCTTGCCAGGCTGGTGCCTGGAGCCGACCCTGGCGGTGACGAGAGTGAGGAGGACAAAGACATGGACAGAGACTTCTCACAAAGTATGGGCCCCGGCAATGTGCACATCATGGTGTTAATGGGGCAGGTTCGTGCCATGGAACGCCGATTCTGGGCCCAGGAAACAAGCACAGACTGGTGGAACTGCATAGTGTTGCAGGTCTGGGACGATTCCCAGTGGCTGCGAAACTTTCGCATGAGTAAGGGCACTTTCATGGAACTTGTGACTTGCTTTCCCCTGCCCTGAAGCGCCAGAATACCAAGATGAGAGCAGCCCTCACAGTTGAGAAGCGAGTGGAGATTGCCCTGTGGAAGCTTGCAAAGCCAGACAGTTACCGGTCAGTCGGGCATCAATTTGTGTGGGCAAATCTACTGTGGGGGCTGCTATAATCCAAGTAGCCAGCGCAATCAAAGAGCTGCTGATATCAAGGGTAGTGACTCTGGGAAATGTGCAGGTCATAGTGGATGGCTTTGCTGCAATGGGATTCCCTAACTGTGGTGGGGCGATAGATGGAACCCATATCCCTAACTTGGCACCGGAGCACCAAGCCAGTGAGTACATAATCTGAAAGGGGTACTTTTCAATGCTGCTGCAAGCACTGGTGGATCACAAGGGACATTTCTCCAACATCAACGTGGGATGGCCGGGAAAGGTACATGATGCTCGTATCTTCAGGAACTCTGGTCCGTTTCAAAATCTGCAGGAAGGGACTTTCTTCCCAGACCAGAAAATAACCATTGGGGATGTTGAAATTCCTATAGTTATCCTTGGGGACCCAGCCTACCCCTTAATGCCATGGCTCATGAAGCCATACACATGCAGCCTGGACAGTAGTCAGGAGCTGTTTAACTATAGGCTAAGCAAGTGCAGAATGGTGGTAGAATGTGCATTTGGACATTTACTGATTCGGATACACCTCAGCAAAACCAAGATTCCCATTGTTATTACTGCTTGCTGTACGCTCCACAATATCTGTGAGAGTAAGGGGGAGATGTTTTTGGCGGGGTGGGAGGTTGAGGCAAATCACCTGGCCGCTGATTACGCGCAGCCAGACACCAGGGCGGTTAGAAGAGTACAGCAGGGCGCGATGAGCATTAGAGAAGCTTTGAAAACCAGTTTCATGACTGGCCAGGCTATGGTGTGAAAGTTCTGTTTGTTTCTCCTTGATGACCCTCCCCACCGCCCCATTGGTTCACTCTACTTTCCTGTAAGCTAACCACCCTCCCCTCCCCCTTCGATCACCGCTTGCAGAGGCAATAAAGTTATTGTTGCTTCACATTCATGCATTCTTTACTAATTCATCACACAAATAGGGGAATAACTGCCAAGGTAGCCTGGGAGGGGTGGGGGAGGAGGGAAGGACAAGGCCACACTGCACTTTAAAACTTTAAAACTTATTGAAGGCCAGCTTTCTGTTGCTTGGGCAATTCTCTGGGGTGGAGTGGCTGAGTGGCCGGAAGCCCCCCCCCCCACTGCGTTCTTGGGCGTCTGGGTGAGGAGGCTATGGAACTTGGGGAGGAGGGCTGTTGTTTACACAGGGGCTGTAATGGTGGTCTGTGCTCTTGCTGCCTTTCCTGCAGCTCAACCATACTTTGGAGCATATGAGTTTGATCTTCCAGCAGCCTGAGCATTGACTCTTGCCTTCTGTCAGCAAGCTGACACCACCTATCATCTTCAGCCTGCCATTTACTCTCTTCAGCCCACCACCTCTCCTCACGTTCACCTCTCCTTGTGCTTTCCTGCACTCTGACATTGCCTGCCTCCACGCATTCTGCTGTGCTCTGTCAGTGTGGGAGGACAGCAGGAGCTCAGAGAACATTTCATCCCAAGTGCGTTTTTTTCACCTTCTAATCTTCACTAGCCTCTGCGAAGGAGAAACATTTGCAGCTGGTGGAGGAAAAGAGAGAGTGGTAGTTAAAAAGACACATTTTAGAGAACAATGGGTACACTCTTTCATGTTAAACCTTGCTGTTCACATTACATAGCACATGTGCTTTCGCATTTTGCCTCTTATATTGAGGGCCTGCCAGTTTGGTGTGACAGATCACTCACGCAGTGCCAGGCAACAGAATTTGGCTTGCAAGCAGCCATGGTAAGCCACAGTCTTTTGGCTTCTTTAACCTTCATAACATGTGGGAATGGTTTCAAACAGCAGCGCCGTCATTTCCCATACCAAGCGGCAGTTGGGTTGGCCATTTAAAATGGGTTGGCAATTTAAAAGAAGGGGCTGCAGTTTGTGGGTTAGCATGCAGCACAAACCCAAATCCCCCCCCCCCGCACACACACCCCCAATTCTCTGGGATGATCGCTTCACTCCTCCCCCCACTGCATGGCTAACAGCGGGGAACGTTTCTGTTCAGCCACAGCCAAACAGCCAAGCAGGAATGGGCACCTCTGAATGTCCCTTTAATAAAATCACCCTATTTCAACCAGGTGACCATGAATGATATCACTCTCCTGAGGATAACACAGAGAGATAAGGAATGGATGTTGTTTGAATGCCAGCAAACACCAGGACCATACGCTGCCATGCTTTGTTATGCAATGATTCCAGACTACGTGCTACTGGCCTGGCGTGGTAAAGTGTCCTACCATGGCGGACGGAATAAGGCCACCCTCCCCAGAAACCTTTTGCAAAGGCTTTGGGAGTACATCCAGGAGAGCTTTATGGAGATGTCCCTGGAGGATTTCTGCTCCATCCCCAGACACATTAACAGACTTTTCCAGTAGCTGTACTGGCTGCGAAAGCCAGGGCAAATTAATCATTGAATGCGCTTGCTTTTAAACCATGTGTAATATTTACAAAGGTACACTCACCAGAGGTCCCTTCTCCGCCTTCAGGCTCCGGGTGCACGCCTTGGGTTGGTTCGGGGGTTACTGGCTCCAGGTCCAGGGTGAAAAACATATCCTGGCTGTTGGGTAAACTGATTTCTCTGCTTCCTTGCTGTGAGCTATCTTCAATCTCTTCATCATCATCTTCCTCGTCCCCAAAACCCGCTTCCATATTGCGTGCTTCTCCATTGAAGAAGCACGCAATACAGGGTTGGGGTAGTGGTGGCTGTACCCCCTAGCATGGCATGCAGCTCATCATAGAAGCGGCATGTTCGGGGCTCTGACCTGGAGCAGCCGTTTGCCTCTCTGTTTTTTTGGTAGGCTTGCCTTAGCTCCTTAATTTTTACATGGTACTGCTTTTCGTCCCTGTTATAGCCTCTGTCCTTCATGCCCTTGGAGACTTTTTTGGCATTTCGTTTACCGGAACGGAGTTTAGCTAGCATGGATTCGTCTCCCCATACAGCGATGAGATCCCATACCTCCCGTTTGGTCCATGCTGGAGCTCTTTTGCGATCCTGGGACTCCATCATGGTCACCACTGCTGATGAGATCTGCACTCATCTGCACCTTGCCATGCTGGCCGAACAGGAAATGACATTCAAAAGTTCGTGGGCCTTTTCCTGTCTATCTGGCCAGTGCATCTGAGTTGAGAGTGCTGTCCAGAGCGGTCACAATGGAGCACTCTGGGATAGTTCCCAGAGGCCAATACCGTTGAATTGCATCCACACTATCCCAAATTCGACCTGGCAAGGCCAATTTCAGCACTAATCCCCTCGTCAGAGGTGGAGTAAAGAAATCGATTTAAAGAGCCCTTTAAGTTGAAATAAAGGGCTTCGTTGTGTGGACGGGTCCAGGCTTAAATCGAGGTAACGCTGCTAAATTAGACCTAAAATTGTAGTGTAGACCAGGCCTTAGCATCATAACTTGAAGGCACTTAGAAAATCACAGGAACAACACTGTGATCCACAAATACTGAGCAGGCATCAAGGCTCCCTAGAGTTGAGTTGCTAGGCTATCAAATCCAGAGGCAGCTGAGTACCCTAACCACTGGGCTAAAGATTATAGAATCATAGAAATGTGGGGCTGGAAGGGACCTTGAGAGGTCATGTAGTCCAGCCCCCTGCATTCAGGAGGACCAAGTGTACCTAAACCATCCCCGACATGTTTGTCTAACCTGTTCTTAAAAACTTTCAATGATGGGATTCCACAACCTTCCTTGAAAGCCAACTCCAGAGCTTAACTAATCTTTATGGTTAGAAAGCTTTTCCAACTATCTAATCTAAATCTCCTTTGCTTTAGATTACTTCTTGTCCTGTCTTCATTGGACATGGAGAACAATTGATCACCGTCCTCTTTATAACAGCCCTTAACATATTTGATAACTGTCAGCAGGTCCCCATTCAGTCTTCTTTGCTCAAGACTAAACATGCCCAGGTTTTTTAACCTTTCATCATAAGTCAGGTTTTCTAAACCTTTTATCATTTTTGTTGCTCTCCTCTGGATTCTCTCCAATTTGTCCACATCTTTATTAAAGTGAGGTGCCCAGAACTGGACACAGTATGCAAGCTGAGGCCTCAACAGAGCTCAGTAGAGTGGGACAATTACCTCACGTATTACAGATGACAGTTAGCTTTTTTTTTTCTTTTTTTTTTGAACTCCATCACACTGTTGACTCATATTAAATTTGCGATCCTCTATAGCCCCCCGATCCTTTTCAGCAGTACTACCATCTAGCCAGTTATACCCTAGTTTGTAGATGTGCATTTGATTAAAATGGAGGCCACTTTTGGGGAGTTAGGCAGGCAATTAACTCCTTCTTGCAAAAAAAAAGATGTAGGTGCCTAAAATGTTTGACTCAAAGAGGGGTTCCTGGCAGGAGATTGCAAGTAGAGATAGGCACCAAACTCTGTGAGAATGGTGGGGCTTAGGACATGACTCCCTCTTTGGCATCTCCCAATGACTAGCTTAGGCGCCTCCCCACCTCGCATTTTGGCTTTTGTGGATCCCATTCTTAGTTGCCTATCTCTCCCCATGCATTTCCTCAAAAATTTAGTCACCTAACTCAAGTTTGTGGAACCCATTGTTGTTCAAATGATATTCTAGGTGCCTGGAAGTCCTTTTGTAGGTCCAGGCCTTTACCCATTTTTGTGAAGTAGCTTATTCCCCACTACAGTGAGTCCAGCCAACTCCCCTGACTAATGAGAGAGAAATGATCATGGCTCTTCAGCCTCCTATTGGCAAGGATGGGAAAAGACCATCAGGTAAGTACCTCTTGTGGCCAAAGTCACAATCTGAGCAGGGTAACTAGGGGAGCCCTACTCCCCTGCACAGCCAGATAATGGCTGCAACAATCTAATGCATAGAGCTGTCCCTAGAAAACTCAGTAGTTGACTCTGCACTTCGCTTTCATGGATTCTGCCATTACGATTTGCTGATACTATTCTTGTCATTCCTTGGCTTCAGATATTGTGGGGGAAGCTTTCACCAGGCTCAGACTTGTTCTTATCTTTTCTAATATGTTGTTTCATGGGCAGGTGCTCTGGGTACTGTCTTATCTCTGGATCTTGGGAATTTCATCTGGGGCACTGTTAGCTGTGAGTGTCCCAAAGAGTTTCAGCTCTCTTTCTTACAAGGAAAGGTGGCCTCATAGTTGGGCACCAGCTCACCAAGAGCCTTAAAGATTGAGACCAGAGGCTTTAATTGGCACTAGAAGCACTATGGAACCTGAAATACTACTACTGTCTACAGCCGTGGTTGAGAATGTTTGTCTGAAGGGAAAAGAAGATGTCAAATTGAGGAAGGGATTCTTATGAAAACTGATTGTGACAGGGTGCCTGTATCCCACTTTTGGGGTTGCTTAAATCCATTCCAAGAGTTGAGAAGAAAAGCCCAGCCTAAAAGAGTCTTCTCTTTTCAGTGCCAAGCTTGGGGAAAAGACCTGACACAGGAGGGATAATGGAAATGCAGTGCTGACACTGGTGCTAACCAAGAAGAAACAGAGGAAGCTATAATTTTCAATAGGAGATGGAGTGCCCATAAAAAAGGGTTGGTCTTCTTTTTGCATTGAGGGCTGCATTTAGTGAAGACTCTGTCTCTCTCTCTTTTTTTTTTTTTATTCCTCCACCCAATCTGAGGTAGGACTTGAGCTATTTTACTGAACTCTTCTGAAAAGGGAACCTTTTTGTGTTTATTTAAGCTGCTCTGCTGAGAAGGAAACAGTTAATGGTAAATTTCCCTCCCTCAAAGAGGAAGAGGACCTGTTCCTCTTGCCTGTCCAGGAAGGGTCCCCCTGAAAAACTGCTCCTAGTGCTGGACTTTAGTCTTGCTTGTTATTTAGGTTGCTCTTTTTCTTTTTTTTCTTCTCTTCTCCATTCCCCCCCACCGCATATCTTTTTTAGTTGACAGTCCTTATTCCACAGGTTGACAGGTTGTAGTGGTAACGTCATTGCACTTGCCTTTCAATGTTTGTTTTGAATACAAAAGAAAATCAAGATACTGCAGTTTGATTAAAGAATTATCATTTGTCTCATCAGAGTATTAACCCTTTCAAAGTTAAATTCAGCTAGGCAATGCATATTTTAACACAACTATTATGCAAAGTTTTTTTTTAAAATGTGTAATAAGTTTTATTTTCAAAGGCAAATTATTAATGTAAAGCGAGGGTGGCCAACCTGAGGCTCCGGAGCCACATGCAGCTCTTCAGAAGTTAATTTGCGGCTCCTTGTATAGCACTGACTATAGCACTGGGGCTGGAGCTGCAGGTGCCAACTTTCCAATGTGCCGTGGGAGTGCTCACTGCTCCACCCCCGGCTCTTCCCCCACTCCACCCCTTCCCGCTCCCTCCCCTGAGCCTGCAGTGCCCTCGTTCCTCCCCCTCTCTCACATAGCCTCCTGCACACCATGAAACAGCTGATTGGGAGGTGCGGAGAGGGAGGGGGAGGCGCTGATTGGCAGGACTGCCAGTGGCGGGGAGGCACTGGGAGCGGAGTGGGGGAGCTGATGGGGAGCTGCTGACGTATTACTGTGGTTCTTTGGCAATGTACGTTAATAAATTCTGACTCCTTCTCAGGCTCAGCCTGGCCACTCCTGATGTAAAGGATGTATTTTGCAGAATCCATTTTTTTAAATGCCTCTGGTCATTTCTGTTTTGTGTTTCAATGACATGCAGTTTGTCTTAAGCTACAAGGAAGCAATGTACTCCTGACTTTTATGTCCTTTACCTTACCCATAGGAGCTACTTTGTCATGTCACCAGCGCTGTATAGATCACTTGTACTATAGAGGAAGGAACTAAGAAACCAGTGAATTGCAGCTGCTTTTAAAAAAGAGCTGAAAATCAATAATAAGTTATTGTTCTTTATAGCAGTTTGGGTTCCTCGTATGTCCTCTCTGACATGTAGATGTGGCTATAAATTAATTTAGTTTGAGACCATAAAGAACCTAACTTGCTCTGTAGTGACTAGCGAATGTGCATTAGTGATATAAAAATAACACACCTTGGCAGGGTAGCTTTCTAGGAGCTGTGGAATACTGCAAGTTATTTTTATAGTTTAATGAGATATAGGCCCGTGCTTCCAGAGGGAGACACAGTGAGTGGAGCACTCTATAATTTACTGTTGTAAAATGATCAGGATTCATGTTGTCTATAAAACATGAAAAACATTCTTCATTCCTTACCAATTAGATCATAGTTACAACTCTCAGTTCCTTTGAGCTTAAAAGAAATTTCTAACTGCTAGACATAAATGAATGCTGTGGTTAAATTAAACCCTTCAACAGCCCAAACAGGCTTGAAAGAAATGCCTTCTGGATATTATTAACATGCATATTTAAGTGCTATTTTTAAAATTTAACTGCAAGCCATAGCAAGCACAAATGTTTATAATAGCTATTTCAGAGTCATAGCATTACTTTGAAAGCATTTTCATCACTGCTAATTCCTGTCCAATAATTTTATTTCAGCTTTTACTATTGTTAATATTTTTTTTGCATGTGATGACAGGAAACTTGAATTAAAGGAACAAAATGTTGTATTTTGGCAGTCTAGAAACTGTGGCACAGTTTTAATCTCAGGCCCTGATTCTGCAAACATTTGTGCATGTGCTTAACTTTACTGCATGAATAGTTTTATTGATTTCAGTGAGACTACTCACTGTATTAAAGTTAACCATATGTAAAAGTGTTTGCAGGATTGGGGCCTTATTCTTGCAGTAATAAGTAAGCACAAAAAAGCTGAATTTTTGAAGAGCATACTAAGTACTTGTGAAACTGTATAATTTGGGAAGTATTATACTGACAATAGGTTTGGGGGTCAGTGTGCCTTTTATTGCTTATGTCTCAGGCCCAGATTCATGATATGAAGATACCTGTGAAAATTGCCAGATTCTATGCACCCTGAAATACTGTAAGTGATATTATCATAAAAAAGGTACTGTATGCTCTGATGTATGTAACAGTTTAACTGAACAAAACTAACCATAGCCTGCCCTGTAACAGGGTGTGTGTGAGTTAGTGGGTGGCAGAAGAGGGAGAAGGATAGATAACAAGGGGTTTAAGTTTTTTGAATCACAGTTACTGACATGGTGAATCCTTCAACACTTCACATTTTCAGTGTATTTCTACTTTGGTCACACTGACAACCCACAAACATTTATTGTCCTTTTACAAAAAACGTTGATTGCTAGAAACAAATGAATTCAGTGGTGGCTGCAAAGTGACCTCGCAAGACTTCTAAATATCAAAGTGTGTCATACTGATATGCCTGATAAACATGCCATTTAAATATCCATGGAAACTGGCTTTCATAGTCAACTCTGGGGCTTTGGTCATAAACAAAATACAGGACTGTAAAGAAATTTCAAAGATATACCTACTTCTTTTGCTCTTTGCAGCTAATCCTCCCCTCTCTCCCTCCGCAGCTCAGTCCTTAGAATAGTCATTGAAGGTGTTGCTAGGACAAATGTTAGTGGGAGTTTCTGTAATCTGCTTGCTTATTTGATGTACTATATGGGCTGTCTATGAATGAAGAGTCCTATGAATGAATCTCCTCCCCTCTTTAAAAAGGAAGCAGGGGGCAGAGGAAAAAGCCAAGCAATTGCTGCATTAGCAGACTGGCAGTGAGGTCTTCAAAACTGATAACATAAATTACATGCAATGACCAATAGCATGCAGAGCTGAAACAGCCACTCTTGACATTTGGTCCATTGTTTGAGCTGTGTATTGAGGGTCTGCATCCTGTCCTTTGTTTTCACAGTGTACTAGCAATTAGGTCCAGGATGACCTTTTAAATAAATCAGTGTGTTATGGATGGGTTAATAGTGGTCTGTTTGTAGGAGAACAGTGTTTCCCCTTTTCACAAACAAACCTTTCCTTAACAAACATTTGGCAAAAATTGGTAAATGATGTACACCTTATCCAAGGCTTGGGAAATATGTGACAGTAAACCTATTAATATTATCATGTTGATATCATCAGATGGAAGACACTATAGAAGAGTCAAGTATTTTATTATTATTATTATTTATGATTACTTTACTACCTTGTTAACATAGTGTTTACATGTTTATAAGACTAAGTGATTGTCTCGCTATTAATATCTCTACCATATTTTTAACTCTCATTTAAAATGTCAATAAATTATGGGGCAAGGAGGGGAGGAGACATGCATCTGTGCTCAAACATGCAATAACATTTGCATATCCATGCAAGAGCTGACTACCAGGGCCTCCACTGCTTGTGCTTTTCAAAGACAAACAGAAGAGTAACTTTATCACTAGATATACTACTATATCTGATTTGCGGTAGCTAATGAATGATACTAATACTTTGCACTTCTATAATGCCTTTCATCTGATGATTTCAAAGCACTTTTAAATGCTAAATAAGTCTCACTATATCCTGTGGTATGGGCAGGTGAGTAATATTATCCTTTTTATTAAAACCGCCACCTGTGAAGCAGTCCTGGGCCTCTCTTGGGTGGTGAAAACAAGCCATGAACTACTTTGTCAGTAGAAATGATTGTGCTTTCTTTAGAGAAGTGAACCTGGCAACCTCATTGAAAAATGCACACTTCGGGGCCCCTTTATGTGCCTCTAGTAGACTACTAGAGGCGCATAAAGGGGCCTCAGTGTAAATGAGAATGTGGTCCACAGATTGAAATAAAAGATCTTATTATCGTTCACTGGGTTTATTTATTCAGATTTGGCTATCTCACTCTGGCTCTCTCTCAAAGTATAATGAGAAGAAATAGCATGGCATTTTTCACATAACAGTTACGAGGCTATTTGTAGGGGACATTTGACCTTTTGGACAAAAAACATGGTGCCCCTGCTTTTGCAATAGAGGAGGGAAAAGAGCAATAAATGATGGAAGTTGATGTGTGAGGAGAGTAGACTTACAAGAAAAATATGAAGAGAGAGGAGATTCACTTTAACTGTGTAGAAGGGGTGGGTGTTATCTGCAGGAGTCTCACCCACAGTCTCCCTTGAATGAGGAATCATGCCTCACACAAAAAGTCCACCATAAAAACAAGTTTCAGCTGTCATTGGCCATAGGGATAGCACCTGCTTTGATCTTCCGCTTACTCAAGCAGCTTCCTCCTGTTCTACTTCAAAGTTGGGTTTTATAACCTAAGGGCATTTTAATAAAGCATCCTCAAAAGCACTATGCCTATCGGCCATGATTTGAGGAGGCTGCGCAGCTCGCCAGGTGATTCAGTGCCAGAATCACAGGAAAGCTTATATAAAAATGAACACTGAGAAATCACAGGAATAACTCTTGTAAATGTGTATTCCTGATTCTCCCACTTTTGCTGCGATTCCTTACCTTCTGCTTTTGGGAAAGCAATGTTATACCACCTCCCACCCCCCCTCTAAAAAAGGATTAAAATTGATTAGGTTAAAATAAAGTTGAAGGAAATGAAAGAAAGTAAGGATATGACAGATAGTTAATCAAAGCACGAGGTGTGGAAGGTGGAAGGTGTGGAAGGTGTAAACCGATTGTGATGTGTTTGGTTTTTAAAAAGACACTGCAGATATATGGTAACTGAGAGACTATAAAGTGGTAAGGTTTTTGTAAACCAATGGAAAGGGTTTAGCTCAGTCCTGAAATGTGTATATTAAATTAGACATGGTAATTGATTCTACTGTAACTGAGCTGCAGTTAGATCAGAGAGCTGTAGTTATAAAAAAAAATAAAAGTTTGCATGCCGTTAAACTAGAGTTTGTTCTATTTTGAGAGCGCTATGAAGATTTGGATACAGTCTTCGGATCAGTCTTTCTTGTATATATATATAAAAAGTTCACTAAGAACTAAATACTGCCTCTAATTCACCAAGTTGTGGGACAACAGGCCTTGAACATGGGTGAACCTGCTGAATTTCCATTCATGGGACTGGAAAAGAAGGCAGCATGCAGGGGGATTCCACATCTGCTGTGCCCCCGTGTAAATGGGGCACAGCACTCACAGTTGCTAATACAGCCCTTGGGCCTATTGTAGAATCTGCAAAGCAGCTGCACTAGAGCTCCACATCCTGTTGAAGCAGATTCCGTTCCCCTTCCTGTCCTCATTCTTATGAAGATCTCTTTTTTGAAGGAACATTGTGTCGGGAACTAAAATTTGGCCAGAAGCTGGCAGGGAGTGGTTAATTAATGTAAAACTTCACAAAGACTCTTTTTTCTCCTCCCCCTCCTCCATGGCGTACCATTCACATCTTTCCCTTTTCCCCTTCTACTTCTCTTCTTTACACTTTTCTTCTTCTTGCTCCTTTTTTGCTCCCCACTTTTCTTTTTTCTCTCATTCTGTTCCTATTGTCAACTTCTCTTCCTTTTTCTTTCATTCTCCTTCCATCCTTATCTACTTACTTTTCTCCCCTATCATGTTATTAAATCTCCTGTCTTGGATTCTGAGTTTGATAATGATGTTTGCCTCTTTTTATAAACCATTTTGAGATCTATTGCTAAAAAAAGCATTAAATATTAATTATTACCTCTTCTCTTTCTGTCCTTCCTCCCCTCCCTGTCCTACATGTTTAGCTACTCCCTTTTCCATTCTTTTGATCCAACTCTCTGCATCTTGAAGCAGTGCTCTGTGTCAGCTCTCTCCAGGTTGTTGTCTCTCCTTTGCTTATCCTCCTCTAGCAGTCTCGGCTTCTTAATGTTATCTTTCTGTTATCCCCTTCCTCTTCCCTTTCCCTGTTTCTCTTATCTTTCCATTTTATTTCCTTTTCAAATTTATGATGAATAGACACTGTTGAAAGCATTGCTTCACAAAAAGGGTTGGGTTTTCAAAAGTCAGCTACAGTGAACAGCCCTATATCCACCCTGATATACATTTAAACTAACTGTGCAAGCCCTCTGAGAGTCTAATGAGGTGAAAAGCAGCAGGAATCTAGATTTTGTCTGGTAAGTCTAGAAGGCCTCTGTTGGCCAGAACTCTGACTTCTGGTGAACCGCAGGTTTAATATTAAAATACAAATTTGTGAAAATGGACATTTGAAATACCTGAAGGATACTTCACAATTGGTTTTGAGGTACTGTCAGAATGCCCTTGGACCAGTTCTGAATCACAAACCTTCTTTGTCCAGTGATGGATTTTCTTCATGTGCTCCTCTTTGATTCCTGCACGCAGCTATGCTGCATCCTGTACCCTACCTATAGATTAGGGCAGTGATGCCATGACATAATGTCTTTTAATTGACAAGCAGAGGAACAGAAAGGGAAGTTGTATGTGTTAAAACCTTTTAATGCAGAACACAACTGTTATACAATTCTATACTATTTCATTTGTTTAAAGTCTCTAATCTGTAATGATGGAAGAATGAACAACATACTGAAAGGGTCAAGGATAATTCTGAATGGGAAATTGGGGACTCTTGGGTGGCATGTCCTCTATAAGAGCTTCTAGTAAATTAAAGTAATTTCATCATCATAACTGAAATGGAACCTTATGTTAATTAGAAAATTGGCCCTCTGTGGAATCAAGAGATTGTTTTCCTCTTGTTTTTAAGCAGAACAAAATGGGGCGGGGGAGGAGTCAGAAGCAGAATAGAAATGAGTGGGGAAGGGAAACTTTAAGGGAAAGGAAAGGGAGCCAGCTGTCCCTTATTGCATCATTGAAATGCCTGGTCTAAATTTTGCTCTCACACAGAGCATAAATTGGGGCAGAATTTAGCATTTGGTTTGTAATTATATTAAGTAGGCTCAGTTTTTAATCCCTGGAGAAGAGATGCAATATTTGGCTAGAACTTTAGGGTTAGATTGTGGCTCATGCCATGTGTTAGCAAAGGGATTAGTGGCGTTGTAAGGTATCCCCTTACTTCCTTTGCACTGTACCACCACTTCCTGCATGCAGAGGGAAGCAGGCTCTGCAGAGCTGCTGTGTCCCATCCTGTGTAGCCCTCCTGAGTTTTCTTCCATCTGAGAGTTGGCTGTCCCATCCACTACCTTGCTATTCCACCCTGTGCTGGTTAGAGAACAGCATTGGGATTCTAGTCAACATCTACCATAATCAATTATTCTAATCAATATCACACTACAGGTACTGCATATAGAATAAAGCAGTGTGGCAGGTCAACACAATGCAGAACTAGAAGGGAAATGTAGAAGACGCAGGGTCAAAAGGAGGATTGAGACAATTCAGGAGTAGAGCTGAACAAAGAGCAGGAAAAGCAATCTGCAGTTATTTGTGACAATTCAAAATGAACTTTGTTTAGACTGTGTTCACTTAACTTCATGCCTGCATTCTATAACACTGAAGCATTTGTACTATATGTGTATTCATGCCAAGAACACTTTAAATTTGGTGTGCTCGAATATTCACTGAAAGCATATTCTAGGGTTACCATACGTCCATTTTTTCACGGACATGTCCGGCTTTTCGGCAATCAAACCCCCATCCGGGGGGAATTGCCAAAAAGCCGAACATGTCCGGGAAAAATACCGGCCGGGCACTTCCTCTCCCGCGGCTGCTCTGCTCCTCCCCTGACTCAGACTTCGGCTCTGTTTAAGAGCCAAGCTGCCCGAGCCAGCGCTTCGGCTTAGGGCAGCCCCCCTTGCCTCCGGACCCCGAGCCACCGGCCGGGCATTTCCCTTCCCGGGCTCCAGCTGCTCTGCTCCAGCGGCTGGGGTCCGGAGGCACGGGGGCTGCCCGAAGCCGGTAGCGCTGGCTCGGGCAGCTTGGCTCTTAAACAGAGTCGAAGTCTGAGTCAAGGGAGGAGCAGAGCAGCTGGAGCCGGGGAGGGGAAGTGCCCGGCCGGCGGCTGGGGTCCGGAGGCAAGGGGGCTGCCTGAAGCCGGAGTGCTCGGGCAGCTCGGCTCTTAAACAGAGCCGAAGAGTTAGGGGAGGAGCACAGCAGCTGGAGCCTGGGAGGGGAAGTGCCCGGCCGGGGGCGCAGGGTCCGGAGGCATAGGGGCTGCCCGAAGCCCGAGCGCTACTGGCTTCATGGTTTGCCGGGCAGCCTCCAGACCCTGCGCCCCCGGCTGGGCACTTCCCCTCCCGGGCTCCAGCTGCTCTGATCCTCCCCTGACTCTTTGGCTCTGTTTAAGAGCCAAGCTGCCCGAGCCAGCGCTACTGGCTTTGGGCAGCCCCCTTGCCTCTGGACCCCGAGCCGCCGGCTGGGCACTTCCTTCCCGGGCTCCAGCTGCTCTGCTCCGGCGGCGCAGGGTCCGGAGGCAAGGGGACTGCCCGAAGCCGGAGTGCTCGGGCAGCTTGGCTCTTAAACAGAGCCGAAGAGTCAGGGGAGGAGCACAGCAGCTGGAGCCCGGGAGGGGAAGTGCCCGGCCGGGGGCGCAGGATCCAGAGGCATTGGGGCTGCCCGAAGCCCGAGCGCTACCGGCTTCACGGGTTTGCCGGGCAGCCTCCAGACCCTGCGCCCCCAGCTGGGCGCTTCCCCTCCTGGGCTCCAGCTGCGCTGGGGAAGCGCCGGCCAGGGGCGCAGGGTCTGGAGGCTGCTCGGCAAACCGTGAAGCCGGTAGCGCTTGGGCAGCCCTTTTCGCATGGCTGGGAGGGAGGAGGGGGAGTTAGGGCGGGGACTTTGGGGAATGGGCGGGGAATGGGCGGAGTTGGGGCGGGAAGGGTGGAGTTGGGGCAGGGCCAGGGGTGGGAAAGGGGTGGGGCCGGGGGCCGTGGAGTGTCCTCTTTTTTATTTTTTAAATATGGTAACCCTAGCATATTCTGAGTAGTAAAATTTAATTGCACTATACAAAATTTGTGCTGTGAAGATTACCAATGTTATCCTGTCAAGGAAAACCAACAATACTACCTGATTTATAGTAAAAAAAAAAACAAAACACAGCATAAATGTCAAGGTGTAACTGTTAAGCTGCTTGCAAGTTATTCATATTGGCAAAAATATTGCAAATTTAAAATAAGTGAGTAAATTTGAGGTTTTTTATGATTTGCCTGAGAACATTTCACAAGCAGAAAATGTGAAACTCAACAAATAAAATATTGACTCAGCTGTACATGAACTATAATGAAGGGACACAAAGGAGAAAAAGAGAGACAGGAAAGTGTGACCGTTAGCATGCCTGTATTCCCATCCTACACACTATTGTAATAATATATGTACAAAATATGCCTTGTGTGAGGTATCTTTTAAAAACTAATAACTCAATCATCATTAATATTGAAGCATGATATATGTATTTGGTGTTAATAAGAGTTTTGGATATATGCTAGAATTATGACTAAAGTGTGTTTAAACCAGGCATGTCAAGGGGAATTGGTAAACAGACAAAGGAATGTGTTTGCTTCTGTGACCAGCAACCTAGTTATCAGGCAGAGACAATGAAGGTACATTTACACAGGGCTGGATTTAGGGGCAGGTGATCCAGGCTTGGGGGGCGCTGGGCTCGGGATGATGTTGGTGGTGGCAAAAGGGAAAATAGAATGTTTGAAGAAACGAAGAAACATGTTTCAGGTAGTATGTAGATTCATTTTTCACTAACCTTCTAGAATGTTCTGGACCTTTGTAGAATCTTGTGGAACAGTCCAGACTTTCTGAGAACTACATTTTCCTCAAACCTCCTAGAATGCTGTTAGCCATGCCCTCATGAGCGTATAAGGGCCAGGACGTCACCAGACAGTGAGATATAAGAACAAACCAAAGTGAAGTGAGAGCCCAGTTGCGATATTGTGAACCTTGTTTTATTGTGTAATTGTGAAAGTGTACTTGTGTTTTAAGACTTGAAGAGTATAAGTAGTGACTAATAAAGGACATATTTAATGAGACGCTAGAGATAGCTATCAAACCCCTATCTATGCAACAATATAAAAGGAATATTGTTACTTCTTTTGCCAACATGTAATGTTTGATGTCTTTCTAAGACTGTGAAACATAGACTTTTGCTCTCCCCAGTACTGCCTGTTTTTCCCTGTAGAAAATAAAAGATGCCTTGAAGAAGCTTCCAGGAGTGCAGTATAGGAAGCGAAAAGCTCAATTGCAATTGAGTTTGCAGCAAGGGGCAAATTTGATGGGAAAATATCTGAAACAGAACAACATAGACTGGGCTTGAGGCAGTAGCGATAGTCCCAGTGCAGAAGAAATTGAGGAGTGATGCATAAATGATGGAAGTTCTATTACTAAGGAATTAGCAGATTTAACTAAAGGTAAGGAATGGAAATGCGGTGTAAAGGAGAGTAATGACAAAGAAAAATCTGGTTTATATGAAAAGCAGAGAAACAATAAAGAAGAATCAGCCTTGCATGATGACAGAAACAGCAGTGAGAAAAATTACCACAAATCGATACATCATATCCTGCTTTATGGCCAGCAATTCTAAGCTCTGCTGTCACTGCTGCCAAAGAAATGACAGAAAACTTAGGAGTTGAGCCTGTCTTCAAGGAAGCTTGTATTCATTAGAAGAAGAGACAGTTTAGTTATGAAGGCAGAGATGAAGTGATGGGAAGCTCGGAAGAAAAATTCAAGAGGGAGTGTTTTTGCTCACTCATTGACACTGCTTGAGTGTCCATTGAAGAAAGGTTCAGACAATGAAGCACTACAAAAAGATTTGGGGGTGCGGGAGTTGTATAACCTTAGTAAACTGTGGCAGACAGAAAAACACTCTTGAACAATTGTACGAACTTTCACTGGACGCTGATACATGGGGAATGTTCAGATGTCAATGATAAAGACCTCTGTGTTGAATTGTACAACATCCATCACATTTTTCAATATGGGAAGCACTCTCCACTCCAAGTTCTCCAATTCATTCATGATACAGAGCTGAAGGACACTTTTCCTAATGTGTCGATAGCTTTGAGGATTCTGATCATGCTGCCAGTCATAGACACAAGTGGTGAGTGCTTTTCAAAGCTCAGGCTCATTAAAAGTGAGTGACGATGACCAATGAGAGTCCAACATCGCTTGCTATTTTGTTGCTTAAAATGCCATTGGCCAGTCTTAGGATCTCTCTGACGCTGTGCTTCAGTTCACGAGGGCAAGGGTGAGAAAAGTGACTTTTGGAACTAACGGACTGGGTTTAACATTCTACGGCTGTCACCTACTGTAACACTATTTAATACTGGTTCACCCAGTGTTGGTGCACAGTTCAATTTTTTGATGTTAGTACATTTCAGTTATTCTTAAAATTAAAAAGTTTCTATAAGCTTAGAGGAAACGATTTGTTTATTTGCTTATATATGGCATGAATAAATACAGGTTTACAGATCCTAGCGTGCAAATGTATCCTCTTATATAATAGGGATAAATGAAGCATGCAAATCATGCACTGAAGCCGTGAAATGGGCTACAAATGGAATAAAAATAAGGTATTCAAAAGTTTAACAAATGGAGGGGAGGCGCTGAAGACACTCTTCACCTGCAGCGCCATTTGGTCTAGGGCTGGTCCTGCATTTACATATCAGGTAAACAAAGATTTCAAGCTAACAAGTGGAAGAGGAGACCATGTGGCATCTATGCTCTGACAGCAGAGAAAAGTTTGGTCTGTGTTTTACTTTTCAACAAATACAGTGAAAGGTTTACTGGTCTGTAAAGATTGGGCAGGGGGGAGGGGGCTGAACCTCAAGTGATAATCAATTGACTCAACTGATTGTATACAATATTACTGTATTATAAAAGTGTATAGAGTGAGATCTTTTCTGAAAGCTAATGACACATTGGTGATTAATATCATTTTGAAATGTATGTATTAATATATGAGGAAATATGAGTATTTAATGATATTATGCTTTAAAGAGTATGGCCAAACAGGGAGAAACAGGTTCCCTCCAAGACAGAAGAGAAGGCTGCTATCTAAATGTCTCCAATGAGATTAAGGAAGATGTGACCAAAAAGAATGGAAGCCCCATTTACATAGAAATCAACAATGGGATGGAAAGTCCACAGGAAGAGAAGAACAGCATGAGATCATCCTGCTTCTTGAAACACAGTCATTGAACGTTGGAAGATATGATCAAAGACAGGAGCCATCTTTGGAATCCATCGCTAGACTGACTCAAGAGCCAGAGCTCTTGCAAGTTGAGAGATATGAGTACTTCAACCAAAGTGGAGTTGAAGTCTCTGGAAACTGAGAAACATGCTTAGACAAAGATCTTTACGTTAGGAAGACAAGGAAAGCAAGCATCTTGTACTTCTGTGGAAGGTTCTGACTGAGGGAAAGTCAGCCATGGCTGGGAAGAAGAATGACTGGTGAGAGAAATCTTCTTGAACAAAACCTGTATCTCACTAGATTAAGTTTTAAACTTTTAGATGCTTTTTTTCACTTTTATTTGCTTGTAACTATCTTTACTTTCTTTTACTTGCCACCACTTAACCTATATTCTATTGTTAATAAATTTGTTTTATTTTTACTATAAACCAACTCAGTGCTGTGTTTAAAGTGAAGGGCGTCTGTACCCTAGTTAAGTAAGCTGTGAAGTGCTTTTGTTTCTTTAAAGGAACAAACCTTATTATTTCTCTGAACTGTCCAGGAGAGGGCTGGATATTGCAGAACACATGGTTTGGGGAAAAAATGGGACTGGAAGTGTGCTCAGGTTATCTTGCACACTTATACCCAAGTTGTAACCACGGCTGGTGGAAGCCAGAATGGGGCTATGAGGCTGTGGACAGACTGCTGGGGTTGGAGCTGCTGAGCCAGGGCTAGTTGCATAATACAGACACTCAGGGTGTGACCTGCGTGCTTGGTGCTGTCTGTAAGCATCCCAGACAGAGAGTTACAGTATCCTACTACTACAAAAGCACTGTAAAGCACCCACGGTTGCAGGGCAAGTGGTGATACAACCTCTTATTGGTCTGGTTGGCACCCCTGAACTCCATGATAGGAGGATAGTGTATGAATGGGAAACCTGGCAGAAGTAGAAAACATATAGCTGTTCATGTCAATGTCCTACTGGTTTGATACCATAATAGAATATCTGGATGGCAGGGAACATCATCTAGACCACTAGACCACACATTTTTTAACCATCATGCGCATAGTGCTGCACTACTTGTATAAAGTCTAAGGTATATATTTAATCTGGCTGCAGTTTTATTAAATGGTCTTTCTCCTTTTTAACTGATCTTCCATGATATATTAAAATAAGCAACAATATGTGCTCTTTGGTCTACCCTCCAATTAAAAACAAAATTAAAAAGTCTCTTCTTTTTTGACACAAAAATGGCATGTAATCTATACTGTATGAGTGTTCTTTCCCAGTTCACTAAAAGTACATGACTGAATTCTGCGTATTGTAGGAACACTCCCAGTTTTAACCCTCTAACATGTTGTCAGAGGAAAATCTGCAATTGTATTCCCCTTCTTTACAACACAGAGAGGTTGAATTATATTTATTGTGTTAATCATAATTGGACTTTGAGCACCTTCCTAAAATATACAATGGAATAATGCATTAATTCACTACAATGGTTTTATCTCAGCAGCAAATGAGAAAGAAGGCCTATATGCTGGTGTGCCAAATAGATGATATTTCTTTAAAAAGATACATTGTCTTACTTTTGTGTGTGGAGGAAGGATTCAAAATTATTTCATTATGAATCAAAGGCTTTTCCATGTTCTTAGATCTTTATCAAATACTCCTTTTGTGAGTCACTTTTAGAAGGTTCTGACTCAAGAAGGTAATAAGATGGTTTCCTTTGAAGAAAACCTAAACCCACAAATGAAAGAATATGTGCTTTTGAAATGTTTAAGAAGAGTTTTTTTATTGATACAGAAGAATGTTCATGAAGAATATCATCCACTTGGATGCAATTATTATTTAATAGCTCAAACAGCTGCTACTGAGAACTCATTTTATCTATCTAATATAGATGTTAGCAGTCTGGATGAGCTCTCCCTTGACATCTAGTGATGAACTGGGAAAAGATTTCAGGAGCAGACTGTATTTGTGTGGACACACCTACTCTGCCTAGGTGTTCAGCAGACAGAGCTGCCTTGCCAAAGTGATCACTTTTGGCTGATTTTGTGTTATAATTCACTTTAGTATTGAATGCAGGGGTAATGAAATGTTGGTATTCTTTCTGTATGAGTAGAGGGCAGCAGAAGTGCTCTTAGCAAGCCCTGACTGAGGGGTCACCCTTAACTGAGCCTCGCTTGCTAAGCAAGGGGTAGGGATGCCAAATGACAGTGAAAATGAATAGGGGTGGGTACAGGTGTTCCTATCTAATTGTGTGAATGCTGCCTAAAGAGTCCTAGGCTTGGTCTACATCAGGAATTTACATTGGTGTAGTTATATCTTTCAGAGGTGTGAAGAATCCACATCCCTGAGAGACATAGCTATGCTACCTAACCCCCGGTGTGGACAGTGCTAAGTTGATGGAAGAGTTCTTTCGTCAACCTAGCTACCACCTCTTGGGGAGGTGGATTACCTATGCTGATGGAAGAAGCTCTTCCAGCAGTGTAGGTGGTGTTTCCGCTGAAGTGTTACAGTGGTGCAGCTATGCTGCTGTATTGTTTTAAGGGTAGACATGCGCCTAGACACAAGTTGACCCTCCCCTTGCAGTGTTTAAAGACAGAGCTGATTGGACTCAATTGAGAGTCTTTGTTTCTGTTGAGTGGTTACTAGAGCTAATGTCACTGATGAGCAGGGCTAGAGGCTAAACCTTAGACCTGGTGTGGGGACAGTGTTGCAGTGAAAGACAATGAAAAGGCAGAAGCAGAGAGGTTCCTCACTACCCAGTGAAATCATTAAGAGCTGGGCTATATCATGGAAACTCAAATAGGGCATCGCAGAAGTGGGAGTAAGCTGCAGGTGGTAACAGTGGCGGAGCTCAGTGGCTAGTGGTGACAGAGACAGCAGAGAGAGCAACAGTTGTAATGACCTAGTTGCAGAGGCAGTGGCAGCTGCAGAGGCATTGCTCGACGCTCCCTACCCCATTCAGGGGAGGGAGGTGACCCATGAGAACACACCCCTGAACTCTGGGTCTTTGCTAAGCAAGGACAGTCACTGTAAGTGAGGTGCAGCAGAGGGAAAGGGGACTGGTATATCAGAGGGCCCTTCATTTGTTGGACTTTCACACTGCCAGGTCCAAGTGGGAAACTGAGGCAAAGGACATCGCCCAATGTACTACAGGATGGGTGTTTACTTATAGTTACATGCTTTTGAATTGTGGTTGTGATGTTTTCCCAAATTAATGCTGGTCTCTCTTTTCCTTGTAATAAAAGTTTTATTTTGTTATACACAGACTCAGTGCTTGTGAGAGGGGAAGTATTGCATCTTAGAGGTGCCCAGAGGCAGTGTTTAATTTCCCCAGATTTCTGGGTGGGGGCTCATTACAATTCTGTTTTGTATTGTTAAGAGGAATCCCTAGATTTTGACCTGGCCCTTGTTGCTTCTGACTATACCTCGCAGAAGGGTTTTATATATACGTATATAATGTTTACATTAGGAGGATATAAAATTCTTTGACATGACACAGATCCTATTTCCTGGAGCCGGAGAACATGCCTGCAGTAGTCACAAGAGAGCCATGCAGTACATTTGCCTGATGAAAGGTATCTTACTTTAAAAAGACATTTCAACACAACATGCAGTTACATTCATTATTCTTGCTCTGTGCTGGAGTAACTGAGATTTAATCCATTATTTTTTATATGTTGGTAAGGGGTTAGGGGTGTGAAAGCTGGACGGAGTTAGTGAAGTGATACCTGGATATAGCAAAGGGAGAGGAAACATTATTTAAGTCTTCTGTTGAATATAATTTCTTGATAGTCTAGATTTTTCTTACATCTCTGTGAGGAATCTAGTAGGGAGACAAATAGCCCTTTAGAGAGGCAGCATGGCCTAGCTGATTGTGCATGATGCTGGGACCTTAGCATTTTAAACCTGGCTGTCCTGTTGATTCATCGAGCAAGTCACTTAGTACAAGATTCTGTTCTAATTGGCACCCTGTGCAACCTGATTGACTTTAGTAGGATTGAACAGGGTATAAATCAGGGCAGAATTTTCCATTAAGATCTAAGGACCAGATTTTCAAGTGCTCATCACGCACAATGGGGCCACATTTTCAAAAAAGCTTAGCTCCCATTTAGGCAGCTAAATAAAGGCTAGATTTTCAAAAGTCCTCAACATCCAGCAGCTCTCATTGTGACATTTGTGGACAGATTTTCAAAAGAGCTCAGTATACTGAACATTTGGCCACTGCTGCCTAAATGGGAGCTATATTCTCAAAAATCTGGCCCTGCTCACGTATGTTGAGGACTGTCTGGTTCCCCAGTTTGTAAAAAGGGGGTGATAATGGGGGAGGTTTATAACCGGGATTTGGGGAAGCTCAATTAGCTAATACTTGTACAAAGAAAAGCATGATATAAATGCTAAATATTATTATTATTATTATTAGCACTCAACATAGTGCTCTCTTTATTGTTTGGGCATAAGAAACAAAGATTTCATTTTACTGCAAGCTCTTGTCGTTGTAATTTGGTGAGGGGCAGGAATGTGATTTTTTTTTTTTTTTTGGTCTCTTGCAATCTTTTCTTCCCTGGGTCCAATAGATTGTGGTTTGCAGTACTTCAGGAAGGATTATTGTCCCTCCCTACCCCATTGACTTGTTTTGGCACCTCCCTGTGCAAAACTTCAATGAGTCAAATGTAAATATCTTTCTTGAACTGGGCACATTTGATGGAGCCTCCCTGATATCCCCAGGGCAGCTGAACCTGTTTATTTTTCCATCTTCTCCCTGCCTGCCTGAAGCAGGGCTAATACACGCTTAAATATCGTGCTCTTGTCACTCAGCAGGATCATTGCTCAAAACTAGCCTCCCTAGGGAGATTGAAGGAAGGCATACACAGAGTTTATCTACATGAGAAAGTTGCACCATTTTAACTAAAGTTGTGATTTAAAACCAGTTTAGTTAAATGTGTGCAAAACATTAGTTTGGTTTAAACCAGGCTAATTTTATGTATCTTAACCCTATTGGGAATTGGCTTAGTTTACACTGAAATAAACCATCCTTAAACCGAAATAAGAGTGTCCAGATTGGGATTTCTACCAGTTTAACTAAATAAATTTAAAACCCTTTGTAGATAAGGACTCAGTAGCTCTGGAGAAAAAGGTAGACGATCCAGATTCACTGGGGACTGAGAAAATAAAGTTATTCCGTGTGGAGAAGTGGGATGGAGATCAGAACTAGTACAAAAAAATTGCCCTTTTTCCATGGAAAACTTTGACAAAAACAAGATAAAATTGATTTCACTGAAAACTTTCTATAAAAGAATCCAACTTTTGAATGAAAAATCAAAAACTGAAATATTTCAGTTGAAAATAGAAATATTTTGTTTAGGAAATGTTGCCCTGGTGCCTCATGCTCCTATTGTCCTCTATAAGGCTAGATTCCCTGGTGAGACTACATCAAGCTGCACCATGAAAGATGTAGTTCAACCAGGTCTGTGGGGGTGAGGGTGTATAGTAGTACAGAAGGTAGCTGCATAGATAATTCCAGGTGCTAGGGCTAACTCATGAGTTTTTTTAAAGTTGGGAAATTTTATCCTTTTGAATCTCATACAGTTAATGGTGTTATTGGAGTGTGTGTATATTCTGGGTGTTGCTATAGGCTGGGGGTGGGGGGTTGAAGAAGCTGGCTCATCCTCATAATGTACTTACCCAATATTGCCTTCCAGATATTTTCTTCATTTCTTCAGAATGTAGGTGTTGCTGTACCAGAAGAGCCCATTGGTCCATATAGTGTGATATCCTGTCTCTGACAGTGCCCTGTGCCAGATGCTTGAGAGGAAGGTGTAAAAGCCACATAATGGACAGTTGTGACATATGTCAGTGGGAGAAGTTTCTTCTTAACACCAAGTAGTCCAACAACTGACTATAGCAAGAATTCAAAATACAGCATTTATTATATATATATATATATATATATATATATATATATTGCGGCAGAGCTCCAACCTTGTCCCTGTGGGTCCTGCGCTTCCAGGCAGTTTATGCTAGCCTCAGAGGCTCACTGTGACCCTCCACGTAGCCCTTCTCTCTCTAGGACTAGGGTTGCAGTCTACTGAGCCCTTTTCATCATAAGCCAGCAAGGAAGTTGGTGAGAGAACTTCCCACAGTCTCTGTTGTCCCTATGGGCTTATTCAAGAACAGTTTAGCCTCCTGTCCTGACAGGGGCCTGTCTTCCCCTCCCAGGAGGTGTTTCTGTAGTGGCAGGTTTGGGGGAACCCGGGCCCACCCTCTACTCCAGGTCCCGGCCCAGGCACCCTAGTGGCAGCAGCTGTTGACAGCCGACCTTTCACCGCCAGAGCTGCTACAGTTCCCTGGGCCACTTCCCCATAGTTCTCCCGCTTCTCTCTCTTAACACCTTCTTTACTCTTACCTTAGGGCTCCCTTCCAGTGGCTTGAGGGTGTCTTCATTACCCAGCCCTTCAGCTGCACTTCCTCTCCTCTGGCTCCCTTTTCCTTTCCCCGGCCTGACTGGAGTGAGCCCTTTTACAATCTCAGAGGGGTCTTAATTAGAGTCAGGTGTTCACATTAGCGTAACAGCCTCACCTGACTCTTTGCAGGTTAATTGGAGTCAGGTGTACTCATTAGCCTAACCTGGATCAGACCCCTCTCTGGTCAGTCAGGGAACAGAAAACTGCTTATCCAGTGGCCAGTATATCTGCCTTCTACTACTGTGCTGTACTCAGGGAGAGGAGGTTGGCCGATGGGATTTCCTGTGACTGTGGGGCCTATTTCCGGTCCTCCATTCGTTCACGTATCCGGGCAGAGTTCCTCTGGGCGGCGTCCACTGACTCCCTTGACGCCTTCGAGGAGCAGTGGGCGCTATCCGGGGTTCTCTGCTCGGTGTCCCTGTCTGGTTCCCTTCTTTTGACCCTTTGACCTCACTCCTGTCCCTGTTCTTTTATTAGTTGTCCCCCATAATTTTTTGGTCTCCAGGCCCTGTGAACCCCCCCTTAGGCTGGGGGGGGATCCTTTAGCAGTGGGCAGGCTTCGCCCATCCTAATCCTGGATCCCAATAGGACTACTGTGCTGTACTCAGGGAGAGGAGGTTGGCCGACGGGATTTCCTGGGACTGTGGGGCCTATTTCCGCTACTCCATCCATTCATGTATCAGGGCAGAGTTCCTCTGGGTGGCGTCCACCGGCTCTCTCGACGTGTTCGAGGAGCAGTGGGCGCTGTCCAGAGTTCTCTGCTCGGTGTCCCCTTCTGGTTACTTAGTTTTGGCCCTTTGACCCACACACCTGTTCCTGTTGTTACCTTTGTTGTCCCATGAACTCAGTTGAGTTCCGGGTTTAGTAGCCCCTCCTTAGGCTGGAGGAGGGGCTTTCAGCAGTGGGCGGGTACTAGTACTCAATAGGACTACTCTGCTGTACTCAGGGAGAGGAGGTTGGCCGACGGGATTTCCTGCGACTGTGGGGCCTATTTCCGCTCCTTTGTCCATTTACGCATCCGGGCAGAGTTCCTCTGGGCGGCGTCCGCTGGCTCCCTTGACGCCTTTGAGGAGCAGTGGGCACTGTCCGGGGTTCTCTGTTCGGTGTCCCCGTCAGGTTCCCTTTGTTTAGCCCTATGACCTCACTCCCATTCCTGTTTTTTTCATTAGTTGTCTCCCGTATTTATTTGGTATCACAGACCTGTGGATCCTCCCCTTAGGCTGGGGGGAGGACCTTTCACTTCCTGGATACCAACAGGACTACTCTGCTGTACCCAACAGGCCTGGGTCTATCACAGTATAATATAATATATATTTCCTGTTTCTGATATAGGGTAGGGAGTCTGCCTGCCTCCAAAGCTGTATTTAGGGGAAGAACAGAATTCCTACTTCTAAAGACTGTTCCTATTGACGTAAGTGGCAAAATTCCACATTAACATCACTTGCAGTAAGGGCTTGGCTACACTTGCAAGTTAGAGTGCATTAAAGCAGCCCCAGGCATCCTAATTCTTGACCCGTCCATACTGGCAAGGCACTTAGAGTGCCTGGACTCTGCAGCTAGAGCGCTACGGGTAATCCACCTCCACGAGAAGCATAATGCTTGCTGCGCCCGGCTGAAACGCCCAGGCGTCAGTGTGAACGAGGTGTTTGCATTACTGCACTGTGATCGGCCTCCGGAAACATCCCATAATCCCCTGAAGTCAAGTGGCCCCTCTTGTCATTGTTTTGAACTTGGCTGTAGGAATGCGGATATCCCCTTTCAAAGCTCCGTTTCTGACAGCCCGCATGCTTATCTGCTCTGGGACAAAGCAACCATTGCTATGGAATGCTGCTTGCTGTGAGTGTGTGTGAGAGAGAGACGGGGGGAAGGGGAGTCTGCTGCTGTCTGAACTTACAAGACAGCATACTGACCCACTCTCAGCACCCCAAAAACCAACTCTTTCTCCCCCCACACTCCCTCCACCCCTCCCATTTGAAAAGCACGTTGCAGCCACTTGAACGCTGGGATAGCTACCACAATGCACTGCTTTTTGTGGCATTGCAAGAGCTGCTAATGTGGCCATGTCAGTGTGCTTGAATCTGACAGTGTAAACACACAGCAGAGTTTTCCTTGCTGCAGTCTCTGAAGGCTTGTTTAACTCCCAGCACTCTACATCTGCAAGTGTAGCCATGCCCTAAGATTAACGTCTAAGCCCCTGACACAGCATAGCAGTTAAGCACATGCTTAATTTTAAGCACGTGAGTAATCCCATTAAATGCTTTGGATCGGGACTTGAGAGAACATAGACTTGAAATAGTTTAGAAATGAAACTAATGTCTGTAGATAGATATGTTGCTTCTCCTCACTTTCCTTTAGCCTAACCCTCTTTATTTACTTTGTGAATTATGGTGAATCTGGTATTTTGGTATATTTGTTAAATTTGGAAAAAAATAATAAACAGTAATAATAAACAAATGTTATACATCATTTAACTACCCTTCACCCAGACACAAAGATTGACCAGTTTCCCTTTCCCATTTTTCAGAAATGTCACTGCTATGTTTTTTCTTTTCTCCTTTTACACTATGGTTCTGTTTTTGTTTTTTCTTTATTTTCCCTGCTTATTTTCTGACAGGTATGTTAACAACACTTTAAGACTGAAACCACAGAATTAATTTTGGTATTTCATTTGAACTGTCAATGTCAAACCAGAAGCTTTACTTTGAAATGCGCTTTATATGTACTTTGATTCCAGCATATTTGTCTCTATAATCATTAGTACCTAGAGTTTCATTTGAGCTTTTCAATTAAAAGAAAGTGCTCTCTTGGAAAAGGAAATCAACTTTCTATATACTAGATGAGCAAAATATATTAAAGAAAGAAAGTCCTGCCTGTAGGTATATATGAAATATATTTTTTTTAAAGTACAAAAGACATTCACATTGTGAAACGTCGTCTCTTATAGATATTTAATAAATACTATTTTGCAAATATAAATAATTACAAAAGAATAAACCTTTCACATGTTCTGAGGCATAATTTTTAATGACATGCCACTTTTTATAGATAATATATTTTAATCAATTGTGAGACCTTACCATCTGTGCTGAGGAAAGACTTGAATTTTTCTTAATTATTCCTATAATTCAGCAATTATACAATAACCTTTTTCATGGACAAAAATAAAATGCCAATTCTCATAAGGAATAGAGTGTGCACAGTGTGAATGTAAAAGCTGCATAGTGCTATTACAGCAACCAAAGTTTTGAAATGATGTGAAGCAGACCAGGGAAGAAATATTAAATAGTTGGTCTGGAAATTGGCACAGTTAGCTTGAAACGTTGAGCTTTCCAAAGAGGCTGGCTATTTTTCCATTCCTCTTTGTCTTGTTTAAAGTCTAGTGTATACTGTAACTGGTAAACATCCTAGTAATTAAATGGAAATATGGTTTGTCTGAACAGAAATAAGAGTGGTTGTCATTGTCCCAGACGCAGCATGAAAAAAGACAAGACACCAGGAATGTGGTTTAACGAGGCCACAACTTTATTAAGAAACACATCTGGGAACTATCCAGCAATAAGTCCAGGGCAAGTCATCCATCCTTTGTATCCATTCAACTTGGTAGGGGGCTGCTGTCAGGTCCCCACCCCATAAACCTGGTAACTGCACTGTTTCTGGGACTCCACTGCCTTCCCCTTGTATGAGGAGTAAGAGGGTGGGGTTTTCTCTTCACTGTATCAGACATTAGGAGCCCCTATGCCATTCCCCACCTACTTTACAACATGCCTTCGCTTCCAGTTCTGGTTTACTGGGGAACCAGAATCCCTACTGATTGATTACTGCCATGTGGACTTGCCAAATTGTGACAAAATGAATTTTACAACTACCCACTGGGTCCCTGTTGAAAAACCCCACCCCACCCAGGCCAGTTTGGCAATGAGGGATAAATTCCTTCCTATCCCCAGAAAGGTGACCAACGTGATAGCCACATCAAAGCCCCCAAACCTGGTCCTGTTCTTATCACAAGGGGAGGAAGGGGGAACTTTTTCTTCCTGGTGCAGAATAGTGCTTCTGGGAAACTGAATGCCCACGAGGAGGAGTGGTGCAATGCTTTAAGGAGCCATGGGTTTTCTTTCCTCTGCTTGTCCAGACAAAAGCTCCCCACTTCTGAGGCTATGTGTATGTGTGTTGTGGAGCTTTTCCCATCTCTACAGTGTTTAGAGTGTTATTTTTTTAAAAAATATTTAATTTTAAAGCAAAATGTATCCTAAATCCCCAAAACATGGGTCTGCAATACATGGGTCCTTCAAGTCTGTGACCAATTCCTTATGTTTTCAATCAGAAGAATTACTTATAATGCACTATGTAATTGTGCAGTGCTGTATGAGAAGTGTAAAATTCCTTCTTGATGACAGTCCATGATCAGTACATACGCTGAATCATGCAGTTCGATTACTCTCTTACTACCTATAACAAATGGTCATGAAATTATACAGTCCTTTAAAAAATGAGTTTGCCCTCTTGTGCTAATGAATTAAATAGGTTTAATTACAGTGTGCAAAGTTACATTTCCTTGTTTTAAATTTATTAGTCACTTGCTTCATTAAGTGACTTTTTGCTCTTGTATTATACAATATGGATGGTGGAGGAGGGCAGAAGAGAGACTGATCACTTTCGTTTCAAACTCTATAATTCTGAATGTTACTATCAGGTGTCCTGTAACTCAAGAAACTGGATGATTTGGGCTGTGTCTACACTAGAGCAGAGCAAACAATTGGTTTTTTGGTTTCAGCCACCCAAAAAGTTTTCCTTTCTAATGGACCCAAAGCAAAATATAAATAATTTTGCCAAAAATAAATAATTTTGGATCAAACATTTCATAGGTTCTAAGGCCAGAAGGGACCATTGTGATCTAGTGTGACCCCCTGTCTAACACAGGTCATAGAACTTCCCCACAATAATTCCTTTTGAATTAGAGCACATTTTTAAAAGGAAAAAATAAAAGCCAGTGATAGAGAATCCACCATGACTCTTAGTAAATTGTTCTAATTGTTAATTACCTTCACTGTTAAAAATTTACATTTATTTCCAGTCTGAATTTGTCTAGATTTAACTTCCAGCCATAGGATTTTGTTATACCTTTGTCTGCTAAATTGAAGAGCCAATTATCAAATATTAGTTCCCCAAGTATATACTTATAGACTGTCATCAAGTGACCCCTTAACCTTCTCTTTGTTAAGCTAAATAGACTCAAGGAGCTCACTCTATCACTTTAAAGTATGTTTTCTAATGCTTTAATTATTCTTGTGGTTATTCTCTGAACACTCTCCAATTTATCAATATCCTTCTTGAATTTTGTACACCAGAAATGGACACAATGCAGTGGTTGCACCAGTGCCAAATACAGAGGTAAAATAACTTTCTACTATTATTTGAGATTTCCCTGTTTGTACAAGCAAGGATCATATTAGTACTTTTGGCCACAGCATTGCTCTCGGAGCTCATGTTCAGCTGAGTATCCACCATGACCCCAAATCCTTTTCAGAGTCACTGCTTCTCAGGATACAATCTCCCATTCTGTAAGTATGTAGGTTATGGCCTACATCTTTGTTCCTAGATGTACACATTTACATGTAGTCATATTAAAACACACATTGTTTGCTTATGTTGAGCTTACTAAGGGATCGTGAGCTCTTTGTATCAAAGATCTTTCCTCTTCATTATTTATCTTTCTGCTAATCTGTGTCATCTACAAACTTTCAGTGATGATTTTGTTTTCTTCCAGACCATTGATAAAAATTGATAACAGTGTAGGGACAAGAACTGATCCCTGCGGGACCACACTAGACGCACACCCACTTGATGGTTCATTGTTTACAATTACATTTTGAGACCTATCAGTTAGCCAGCTTTTAATCCAATTAATATGTGCCATGTTAATTTTGTATTGTCCTGTTTTTTAATCAATGTCATGTGGTACCAAGTCAAATGCCTTACAGAAATCTAAGTAAATTACATCAACAATATTAACATAATCAAACTTGTAGTCTCATCAAAAAAATATCAAGTTAGTTTGACAGGATCTATTTTCCATAAACCCATGTTGATTAACACTAATTATATTATCCTCCTTTAATTCTTTCTTAATAGAGTCCTGTATAAATCCTCCATTATCTTGCTGGGGAGCAATGTCAGACTGACAGGACTATAATTACCCGGGTAATCCCGTGTACCCTTGTTAAATATTGGCACAACATTATCTTTTTTCCAATCTCTTGGAACTTCGCTGTTTTTTAAAGACTTATTGAAAATCAACATTAACAGTCTAGTGAGTGCCCCTCAAACAGTTCTTTTAAAACTCCTGAATGCAAGTCATTTGGACCTATTGATTCAAAAAATGTTTAACTTTAGTAGCTTCTATTTAACATCCTCCAGAGATGGAGGATCAAATGGATAGAGTGTTATCACCATCATAAAATGAGACTATATAATTTTTCCCCAAATAGACAACAGAAATATTTATTGAACACTTTCGGTTTTTCGGCATTATTGTTAATAATTCTACCATTTCCATCTAGTAATGAACTAATACCATTGTTAGGATTCTTAAAAAGACAACCCCCTCCTTTTTGTTGTCCTTAACCCTGCTGGTCATAGATTTCTCCTTATGTCCCTTGGTTTCCCTTATCAGTTTTCCACAATTCCTGGTTTTTAATTTATATTCATTACTATTGACTTTCCTTTTCTTCCATTTGTTATATATTGTTTTTTAATTTGTTATAGCTGCCTTCAGTTCCCCCCTAAATCAGATCAGTTTAAATCAGTGCGCCTGCTCTTTGATCGTGTGATTGTAACTTTTTGGACATCTGGTAAAGAGTTTTTAAACTATTCCCAATTAGCATTCACATTTTTCTGTTTAAATTCTTCCTTCCAGCTGATTTGGCTCATAATTGTTTTCAGCTTTGTGCACAAAGTATGTGTATATATATATATGACTGGTTTGGACTTTATTCCATTTGCACGTTACAAATGTAACCACATCCTGATCTTTTGTATCTAAGCTACTACTACTTTTTTGTTCTGTGATTACTTCTTCTTTATCTGCCAAAATGGCATCTAATATAGAATTTCCCCATGATGGACACTTTTTGAGTTAGGAAATTGTCATCCATAATATTTAGAAATTCTAAGGATGTTTTGGTACCGAAAGCATGAGACCTCTGACATGATATATTTTTTTCTGGGGTTTTCATTTTGTTTTTTACCCTTTCTTGTTTTTAAACTAAGTCTCATAGACTTTAAGGCCAGAAGAAACCTTCATGATCATCTAGTCTGACCTCCTTCACATTGCAGGCAACAGAACCTCATCCACCCACTCCTGTAATAGACCCATACCCTCTGACTGAGTTACTGAAGTCGTCAAATACTGGTTTAAAGACTTCAAGTTACAGAGAATGCACCATTTACACTAATTTTAACCTGCAAGTGACCCATGCCCCATGCTGCAGCTAACCTTCAAAATGAAACATTGTTTCAAAATGAAGAAGTCAAAACATTTCATTAAAACAAAACATTTTGTTTTTGTTTTAAAAAAAAAATCTTTTGGTTGAAACTATACACCGAATTCTCAAATAGTTTCAGTCAACCTCAAACTGCATTTTTCAGTGAATAAACTACACTAGTCTACAATTTTTGAGAAGTCGTCTGCTTCAGAGATAAAATGTGCTATTTATTATGTATTTTGATGTGCTGAATTCAAATATGACAATTAAAACAACTGATTGGCTACTGTTGCTAAGATATTTAAGTTTTTACATTTTATGTCTATGTATATTGTGTAGATAGTAGAGTTTTAATCATAAATTGTAAACCTAGGTCTTTTCATGTGTTTATGGTTGCTTTACATGATAATATTTCACCTGTCCTGTTTATGTAACACTTTAAAAATCAGCAAAAGGGTTATATAAATAAAATTTATTATGAAACAAAAGGCAAAAAACTATTATGTACATAGTTTAGTCCTATTCAGTGTCTACTCGGCGCTTCTTGGCTTGTCTCTTGTATTCATTAAATGGAGCATCTCTTGTCACTGTCCAGCAATAGTCTGCAAGCATTGATGGGCTCCATTTGCCCTGATAGCATTTCTCCATTGTTGCAATGTCCTGTGAAATCGCTCGCCGTGCTCGTCGCTCACTGCTCCGCAGTTCGCTGGAAAAAAATCTAGATGAGAGTGCAAAAAATGTCTCTTTAGTGACATGTTGCAATCAAGGCTTTTGTATGCCTTGAGGAGCTTTTCCACCAACAACCTGTAGCTGTCTGCCTTGTTGTTTCCGAGAAAATTTATTGCCACTAACTGGAAGGCTTTCCATGCCAGCTTTTCCTTGCCACGCAGTGCATGGTCAAATGCATCATCTCGAAGAAGTTCACAAATCTGAGGACCAACAAAGACATCTTCCTTTATCTTAGCTTCACTTAACCTTGGAAATTTTCCACGGAGGTACTTGAAAGCTGCTTGTGTTTTGTCAATGGCCTTGACAAAGGTCTTCATCAGACCCAGCGTGATGTGTAAGGGTGGTAACAAAATCTTCCTTGATTCAACAAGTGGTGGATGCTGAACACTTTTCCTCCCAGGCTCCAATGACTGTCAGAGTGGCCAATCTTTCTTGATGTACTGGGAATCTCTTGCACGACTATCCCATTTGCAGAGAAAACAGCAGTACTTTGTGTATCCAGTCTGCAGACCAAGCAAGAGAGCAACAACCTTCAAATCGCCACAAAGCTACCACTGATATTGGTCATAGTTTATGCACCTCAAAAGTTGTTTCATGTTGTCATAGGTTTCCTTCATATGGACTGCATGACCAACTGGACTTGATGGCATAACATTGCCATTATGCAGTAAAACAGCTTTAAGGCTCGTCTTCGATGAATCAATGAACAGTCTCCACTCATCTGGATCGTAAACGATGTTGAGGGCTGCCATCACACCATCGATGTTGTTGCAGGCTACAAGATCACCTTCCATGAAGAAGAATGGGACAAGATCCTTTTGACGGTCATGGAACATGGAAACCCTAACATCACCTGCCACGAGATTCTACTGCTGTAGTCTGGAGCCCAACAGCTCTGCCTTACTCTTGGGTAGTTCCAAATCCCTGACAAGGTCATTCAGTTCACCTTGTGTTATGAGGTGTGGTTCAGAGGAGGAGGATGGGAGAAAATGTGGGTCCTGTGACATTGATGGTTCAGGACCAGAAGTTTCATCCTCTTCCTCTTCCTCGTCTCACTCAAGTGAGAATGATTCTGGTGCATCAGGAACCGGCAGTCCTTCTCTGGGCGTATAGCTGATGGAATGTTTGGATAATGCACAGTCCACTTTTTCTTCTTTGACACACCTTTCCCAACTGGAGGCACCATGCGGAAGTAACAATTGCTGGTATGATCTGTTGGCTCGCTCCAAATCATTGGCACTGCAAAAGGCATAGATTTCCTTTTCCTGTTCAACCACTGGCGAAGCACAAGTGTTGCAGCATATGTGTGGGGCCCACCTCTTGTCCTGATCTCCAATTTTGCAGCCAAAATAAAGGTGATAGGCTTTCTTAACCATAGTGGTTATACTGCACTTTTGTGATGCAAAAGTCACTTCACCACAAACATAGCAGAAGTTATCTGCACTGTTCACACAAGTATGAGGCATCTCTGCTCACTTTGGCTAAACAGAAATGTGTCCCTTTGCAAAATCAAACACTGACAAATAAGAGAGCATGACACTTTATGATTTCTAGAGCTGATATAGGGCAATTTGTTCAGCAGAGTGATGTAAGCTTCGTTATGATTGCATCATCCATGACTTCTAGGAATAACATGATGCAATTCATATCATGTATAACGCAATACCAGCTTCAGATTGCATCATTCATTATTTTGCCTAAAAAGCAAGTACTGTCCAAACCCAGTCATAGATTTATTCATAGATCCAGTCAAAGATGTATTTTAGTCATTTCTGGTTTAAATTGAGATCCCTTCCCTTTATAACTCACTTATCCTCCGCCATTCCCAAGTCAAGGGTCGTATATACTGACCCAATAGCATATCTTGAAAACTAGAGCCAATCAACAATTTTAAGCATCATTTTTGTTCTCAGTGACCCAGAATTAGTAAAGTTTGACTACATTTATTTCAGAAGCATTTTGGCTGTAGAGCAGTGCTATTTGTCAAATTTTTTTCCCCAGCTCTAGCATTTTCCTTCGAATTCCCCACCTTTGCACTGCTACCAGTGCTGCTCCCACAGGGGTGGCAACAGTGATCAGGCAGGGCAGGTAGAGGTCAAGTCCCTAGTTCCTCCCTCCATGGAAAGTATAGAGCAGTGATGAGAGCTACACATGCTCACAACCTACCTTTCCACTCCCCTTGGGACCAAAGAACTTTAGCCGCCAAAAGTCTAAGCAGCCTCAGTGCAGAGCTCTACCCCACCTCAAGAGCAGCAGCAGGAGTCCAAGGAGAAGAAAGCAGAAAAAGGGTGAGTGAGGAGCTGGCCAGCCAGTGATTACAAAGAGACAGCAGGTAAGGGCCTGTGATCAACAATGAAAGGAGAAACAGGGGGCTCTGTCACCTGATGAGGGATTCTGCCTGCTTACTTTTGAGAGGCACAGGGAAGCAGTGGTGGGATTACAGCCGAAGAATTATAGGAAGGATAGGGGTGAGTGGGTAGAATGTATTTGTTGGGTAGAGGTGAGTATCCCAAATTGTTTAGTTGGCTGAACATTTTGAAAATGAGCTACAGAGCTCCAAGACAAGATGGCAATTAAAAAGCACTCTAAAGCAATTTTCAAAAGTGCGTAAGGTGCTTGAGCATTTTGAAGATTCCAGAAGCACCTGCTTGCCTCTTTAAGAACCTAAGTACTTTTACAAATCTGGCCCTAAATAATTTGTCATTCAAAAAGCCTACTGTTAGCCATGTGGGTAACTGAAATAAATTAATTTGAAGTTTCTTCAAGAAGTGCAAAAAGAGCCTGGCATTCTTGTTACTCTTCAGCAGCTACCTTTTATTGCCCTAGCCAGGTAACTTGAACTCAGTCATCTGAGTGCCTTTTATTCATACATGCTGTCCCTTAGGAAACCTTTTCCTTCATCTTAGGGATCTTAAAAAAGGCACGAAAAGGTATTTTACTTTTTTCTAAAAAAATCACTTTAGATTCTTTCTATTCTGGAACAAAGATACATTAAAAGGAATTTTTAATTTAATGATGTTCCACATCTTAAATTAAGTTATGAGCTTAATTCCCATAATTTTCCCTGTGTAAAGACAATTCCTAAGCAACTTTTCTCAGTATATTCTAAATTTAGGATTCACTTTAAATAAGCAGTTCAAAGATGAAAATAGATGTTGCCAAAAAGTGATATTCTCACCCAGTCCTGGAGACTACTTTTCCTTAACCTTAAAAATAAACAATAAACATTTGAAAAGCTTGCCATACATTGTATGGCTGGAACTCAGAGTTGGAGTATTTCATTACATTGAATGGCTTCGCTCGATCATTTTATTATGTATAAAAACATGTTTATTGAAAACTGTATTTGAGCAGCAAATACTCATAGGAAATAGCAAAAAAGTAAGTCTATCACCCACACCAACTCTTAAATAAAAAACTAAGGCCCAGATTCACAAAAGGACTTAGGTGTCTAAAGTAGGAGTTAAGTTCCTAAGTCTAGTATTTAGGTGCCATTGAGATCCTCAAAACCACTTCTCCCTAAATTTGCAGGCACTTAAAATCCCTTGGTGCCTGAATTTTTGTTGTAAAAGTCTCCAAAGGTGCTTAAGTTTCAGCTGCTGGGCATGTGCACAATGCCTCATTTTATGTGCCCTATCTCACATGGATCCTCAAATCAGGTGAAACTGTGCATTCCCCTGCCTATCTTACCTGCCGGGCCCAATCTGGTAGGTCTTCACATAGCACGCTTCACACCACGCTGAACAGATAGAGAGGGGGAGGCTGTGACCTGCCTTTAGCTCAGTGGTTGGGGTACCAACCTGACACGTGGGAGACGCTGGGTCAAGTCTTCTCTCTGCCTGAGATGAGGAAAAGAAATTGAATTTGGTTTCCCACATCTCGGGTGAATAGCCTCATCACTGCATTATAAAATCATTCTCTTTCTGGTCCAATGCATATTTAATTAATTAATATACAATGGAATGGCTTCAACAAGAGAGACATCAGAATAGCCCTGTGGTTAGGGCAGTCACTTTAGAAGTGGAAAACCCATATTGAAATCCCTTGGTCCCAGCAGGGAGAGGGGGAAGTTGAACTGGGGTTCCCTGCATCCCAGGTGAGTGCCCTAACAACAGGCTAAAAATCATAAGGGAGTACATTTCTCCCTGGGCCAGCTTGTGTGTAGTTAGACATGCACAATTTTTCAAATCTTGACATTTTGGGGATGCGGGAAATTGGGAGGAGGGGGAAGTTTGACAACATTTTCATGAAATGTTTACCCCGTTTTTCAATCAACAATGTCTGTCAAACTTTTTAAAAAAACTTAAAAAAAAAAAAAAATTCAAAAATACTTTCACAAAATTGCCCCCTTTGACATAGCTGGCTTAGGCCTTGCCATGAGTAATGGCTGTTGCAGAAGTTCATGGTCCAAGTGGAAATGCCAAGAGGGATTTTGCCTGAGGCAGGCCCAATGAGGAGCAGTTGTGCACTGGAGTGGTGCCTTAAGAATGATGCAGTCAGCTTCACCTACTGTGCACCCCTCCCATTGTGCAAGTTGTTGAGGAAGGGAGACAGGGTTATGGATGTGCTCTCTCCATCCTCTTTTGAAAGGGGCACATGCACAGTGTATATGAAAGGTATCATGTGTCTCCTCCAAGGAACTGTGTCATCCATTGTGAAACAAGGGCAACACTCCTCAGGCTTTCAGGGAGTACTGTGTGCAGCGGTGCTGGAACAATGTTTACAAAGGCAGTGCTGAAGGCGGAAACCATGCATTTTTGTTGTTATTACTACTTCAAGCTAGGGTGTGCGGTAACACTACCAACACCCCTAGTTCCAGCACCTATGACTGTTCGCAGACCGAATGCATGGTGTGCAACAGAATCAGGGTGGCTAAAATGAAAGCACTGCACTATTGCATTCAAACAGTGCAAGCTGCAAGGAGTCTCAAGTGTAGTCACAGCCTCTGACCTGCGATAACAACTCCCACTTTAACAGCCTTGGTGCTGGAGGGTTGTTAGCATTTCCTTCTCCCTGTTTTAGCATCGTTGAAACACAGGCAGTCCTAATAAGCTTTGTGATCATTCTTAAGATGAAACAAACATCTGGCACATGAAAGAGCTATGATGAAGACTAGGAAAACTCAGGTGATATATCTGCCTAGACGCTGTTCAGAGGCAAATTTGTGTTTCAAGGATAAGCTGTGAAAATGTTTGAAAGAAATGCAGGAACTGCGATCATGAATCATCACTGATCCATAGTTACATATTCTCCACCCACTTGTTACCTAGCATGGCATATAATTAGAAATCTGCGCATGTTGCAGAAAAGAAATTTTATTGTAATTTAAAAAATATTGCTTTCAATCCGATTTCACTTACAGACACACACCCTTTGTTCCAGCTATCTAGTCTAGAAATTAATTGTCCATTGGTTCCATTGTCAAAATGACAGCATGAAAAGAGAAGCATGTGGATTGTAATAATAATGTGGTACATGTGTAGGAGGTCAGAGAAGCAACAGATTAACATTCCAGTAGAAGATTTCCCTAGGGACAACTCTTGAAAGTATCAAAGGTCAAAGATCATGACACTGATAATGTGTCTTGTGCTGTTGGTAAAGTTGTTGCTCTTATTTGTCAGTGCTGGGGATAAGACTCTGGGTTTTTGTGTGTGGGAGGGGGTAGGTTTCAGTCAATTAGTTGGTGAAATCTTCTGTGAACATTGTAAAAATAGTTCCATAAGTATTAATTTAATTATAGACCAACATAGATAGTAATGGGATTTCAATCAACAAACTGCTGCTTTTTTCCATGATTTTTTTTCTATTAAAATGAAAGGGGAGCAAAATTAATTGGTTATCTGAAAAAAAATACTTTTTATTTCTTTCGCTGTGGGCCAATTTTTTGATATTGAAAAGTTTAGAATAAAAGTCTGAGTATTCTTTGTTCCACCCAGTGTGAAATGAATGCTAATCCATTTCTTCATTCAAGGTACGAAAACTGATAACTGATATTAGGGAGAAAAGATGTACTTTAAGGTGTGATCTGTAGCCTGAGCTATCGATTATGAATAAAAATTCCCACTTATCGCTTTGAGGGTTGACAGGTTCTCACCCCAAGATCAGGCCCAGTACTATTAAAAGTATTATATAGTTGGGAACTCCGATGTGCACAGGTGCAACACTCACACTATAGGAACTCTTTTATATTTACAAATAAATAATTTATTAATACATTTAGCAAAGTCACACACACTCTAACTCAGAAGGTAGATAGAGAGAATACAGAAAATACATCTGAACATGTTAGCCATTATCTTCCTCATCACCATCACCTTCCTCATCTTCACTAGTGGCCATCATTCTGGCCCCTTCCAAGGGCTACATCTCTCTCCCCTACTGCCCTAGGATGCCACTCTTATAACATGTTACACTGACGTTACCATGTCTAATGCATATTCAATAGGGGTTTCTCCCCTCTTCCTTATTTGTATTTCATCCCCTTACCACCATGGCACTCTTGTGGTCAGATGTTCCATCCAAAACCTTCCAGAAGCTGGTGTCAGTTCATGTTCTGTGGTTGGATGATGTCATTATGGACAAAATTCCCCCCCTTACACACACACACACACACACACACACACACACACACTCTACTTACAGTTCCCCAAAACTTATGAGTTCCCTACATTTATCTCTGCCAAAGTTCATAGGCCTCAAACCTCATGCTAAATGCTGAAGCCAGTGTCTTACAGGATACAAGCCTGTACATTCCTTGCATTACTGCTGAATATAATAAAGCAGAATATAATGCAAGCAGTGAATATAATAGAGGTAACCTGGCCCACTGGGCTACAGATTTTACTCTAAAAGGTGACTGAAAAAATGGCAATGTGGGGTTCCCTTGTTGTCTTCCAATGCTTTCCACATCTGATATACCTAGTTGGTGAGTAAAAAGATGTTTCTGCTAGCTGCCAGGCTACAGAACCCAAACAGGGATCTGAAAGTCAAGATGAGTTCTTTAGTGGATACAATGTTTGAAAATGATTAAGAATAAAATCTCCTAATGGGCTGAGCTTTTAATTAGCTTATGGCACCAAGCTGAAGATGTCAGTTACTCCTGTATTACTCACCATTTTAACTGTTTTTATTCTTAATGGAATCATAGCAAAATGGAATATGTGTCTAATAAGTACTTTATTATACAGAATTAGAAAATGTAAAAACCGATTCAATGTACAAGATATGGGCTTGTGATGAGGCAGAGAGGCCACATACCAGCAGAGAAGAAGTTAAGAAGAGTTTTTGGGCCCAGCTAGCCTCATCCTGCTATACTTTCAGCCAATGCCAGGCCTGGAGAGGGAATAAAAAGGGAAAGTCTGGCTCAGTTCAGAGCTGAATGGCCAGGAAAGAGGATAGAGCTCTGTGTGTCTGCCTGCCTGCCGGGAGTTTCACTTGCAGAGCTGTGGAGACAGTCCTGCTAGCCAGAAGCTGCCACAGGGTAGGAACAGCCAGACCCCAAGGATGAAGCAACACTCAAATCGGATTCTGGGTGGGGAACCAAGCCCAAAGGAAAGGACAGGGATGCCCCTTCCTTCTCCTGCCCACCTGGAAGACTGTGGGATGGCCCAGTATTGAGTTACATTTGTTTTTTGTTTTGTTTTGTCATAGAACATTTTGGGGCTGAGCCTCCTCAACCCCAGCCCAGAAGAGGAATAAGATTGAAGGGACAATTAGCTGGTGGGATGAAGCCTGCCTCAGTGGACTCCAAAGGCAGAGACTCTTCCCCCCCCGGCCACTTGCATCTGGACTCCTGGAAGGTCCACTAGGGGCACTGCTCCAGCCACACCACTACAGAGCTGCAGCTAGCATACTCATTAACATGCTCACATAGCCAGAAGCAAGGAGCATTAACAGATCCAGTGACAACTTGATGACTTTGCATACAAAGAGAAGGCAGAAGGATTTTGGCAAAAAGGAGTAGGAGAAAATGCAAAGGATAACCTTTTGTCTCATTCTAGGTTCTCCTGCTTCCTAAGATACCAGAATGTCTGTTCTGCTGAATGTACTGCTTCTTTTATAAGCTTCTGGAAATGCTCCCATACCAAAATTCAAAACATAGCCACAAATCATTTATAGGAGACAAAAAACAATAAGTAGTGTCAGCACAAAGGGATATATCTTACTTGGTCATGCCATGAGGAATTATGGTATGCTGTGATGAGTGAAATCTAACGTAACATAAGTTGTCTGTTGACAACAAGTTTTGAAATTCTAAAATGCAAAACTCATATTTCCCCACAGTGTCAAACAGCTCTGATTTTTTTTATGGCTTCTAGCTGGATATTGTGGCTTTTTTTTTAGAGCCCCATAATTCTGTGAGCATAATTTAAGTATGTGCTGTTTGTTTATTTTATTTGTTTAGTTTCAAGCATTTCATAAACTGTTGCACTGAATTCTAACTAACTTAAGTGATCAACCTTTTGTTTAAAGTTGTGTTCCTAGATGGTTTGGGTTGGGTCATAAAATGTCTGGCCTCATTAAAAATATTATATTTAATATTATTAATATTATATTTAATACATTATATTTAATGATATTGCATGTCATGCAAAAACAAAAATCCTTCTTTAATCTTATTTTTATGCTATTTCAAAAAACTAATTATAAAAAAGTATCTCTTCAAGAAGCTGACAGCAGCCAAGTTCAAATAAGAGCTCTTCAAGTGACAGATGGTGATAAGCAAGTCACGCAGTTAGATGGTGTTTTATTTGCTAGATATTGGAGGGGGTGTAACTACTGACCCATGTTAATATGGTTACTCTGGCAAATAAAATGCAGAAAACAAAACTACAGTGAATTACTCTTATTCCAACTGATGATCAGAATAGACTTTAATTTAAATCTCATAAATATTAGTCAGCAGTGTGATCTGGTAACCTTTAAACCTTTGTTACCTACATAATCAATTGCTTACCACCAGTCAGTTTTCTTCAACAGAAAATCTGGCTCTAAAGAAGTCAGCAACTAAGAGTGGGGGAAAGATGTCTCCTCTTCTACAAAAAGGCAAGGGCCCTGCTGTCTTCAAGGTACTAGAAGACCCTGAAAAAGGGATGAGGACAAAAGAAAGGGGGCAGGGCTGTTGGAACAGGGAAAGACAGCAAAGTGACAGTTAATGTTTGTCATCCAAATGGGCTAACCTGTCACAAATAATGACTGAATAGTTGAAAGGGACAGTTTTCGAATGATCTATAGGCTGAAAATCATTCATCCAAACTACATGAATAACAAATACATTTGAAAAAAATCTGGACTGATTTGTGAAATGTTACACAGTTAACCCTGCTTTGGGTTAACAAATGTGACTCGTAACAAATAGCTCAATCAATTGTAGCAGTGGGGGCAGGGATGCACAACTGTTTCTGTGGTCCAGTTCAGTGCCATTCCCTGCCACACTTTCATGTGTAGAGACAGGAATGCTTCAGGCCTTAGTTCTCTTCAAATTCTGGAGCTGTTAGAGAATGGGAGTGTTGGTAACTGAACCAGTAGGATCACATCATTTTTAAGCATCAGAGATGCAGTATTTCCACACTAGTTGTAATGTGTAGGATGCAGTTTTGCTGTCATAGTTGGACTTCCCTTTGTGCTTCTGTCCCACAGTTCTTGGTACTGCTCTCTGAAGCAGTACCAGACCATGAGGATGAGAGCTCCTGTCACTGTGGAAAAGAGAATGAAAGGTGATTGCCCTATGGAAGCTGGCTGGCTCCAAGTGTGATGGGTCAGTTGGGTACCAGTCTGGGGCTGAGAGGTCTATGGTGGGTGCTGAATGGCATTGCATCGTATGTTGCAGGGACATGTGATCAAGGTGGCCAGATTGGCTGAGATCATCAAGCAATTTAAATAATTATGCTTTTGGAACTGTGCATGAGCTGTTGATGGAATTCATGTGCCCATTCTGAACACTCCCCACCCTATGCCTTCAAAAAAGCTCAGGACTATATTAACAGAAAGGAGTACTACTCAGGAAGTCCCCAGTGGTCCGTGGATCATTGTGGCAGTTCTTTGATATGTACATAGTGGGTTTCAGTAAAAATGATGCCAGAATTTTCAAATTCTTTTCATGAGTAGGCAAAGTGGAACTCTATTCCCATTGCATCACAATAACATTAATGGTTTCTCCATTCCTGACTGTGATTCTGGGTTATTGCATATACCCACTTCTGCCATGATTTCTGAAACCATTGCCGGGTTACACAAACACAGAGAGACACTGATTCAGCTATATACTCAGTAGGTATAGGATTATTGAAATTAAGATGGAGAGGTCTGTTGACCCTCAATGCCAGTTCGGTGATTAATGTAGCAATTACATTTTCTGCCTGCTGCATTTTCCATAATATATGTGAAAGCAAAGGTAGAATCTTCACTGCAGGCAGTAGTATTTGTTACCACCTATACATAGGATAGACAAACAGTTGCAACTTAGGCTGTTGTTTACATCAGCATCATCTTCAGAGTGCTGTCAGACTAGAAATAGTCTGTGCACACACTGTGAAGCTGGCGGTAGAGAATTGGGAATGGATCATATCTCTCAATGACAAATTTCTGTTTCTAGGCTACTTTTAAAAATTATGTCCCTGCTTGTCTGCCATTTTGAGTCTAGCTCCCAGCTAACTCCTCCAGCAAATTTTGACTAGCCCTCCCCCAAATTCCTTCAACTCTGCTACATGGAATGCGAACAGCTAGTATTATTGGCAGACAAGGTGAGAAAATCCCTTTTTTAAAAATAAATGTACTGTTGTGTGATGGGATGTTTTTATCACCATATTTTTAAAAATTGTCTGTCTGCCAGGGAAATATAATGACCTAGAAGAATATTACATCAGTTGTATGTTGCTTGGTTCAGGGAATGAATCTTCTCTCTTGTAGTGCTAAAAAGCACACTACAAATTGAACATCATCAACACATTAACATGAATAAGAAAGTCACCCTAATAGTTTTTTCTTTTTCTCTCTTGCTATTTCTAATTCTCTCTCTTTTTGCCCCCCCCCCTTAAAGTTACATGTGTTCTATACCAGGTTGGGAGTCCCTTCAGTTTTATTGATGAAAGTAGAACTGACTGAAGCTCCTTGAAACCGTCTTTTGCCAAAAAATACAGATTTGGGTTCATGGAAACAATTGCACACTTATTTTTAAAAAGGGATCTTCTCAGCTTGGCTGCTAATAGTACATGGAATGCTGACCCTCAATAGCCAAGTTCAAGGAGTTTGGGAGAGGGCTAGTCGAAAGAAGTGGAGGGAGTTAGCTGGCCCCCCCCCCCCCCCCACATATCTCATTTTGCTTACGGGCCTGAAAAATGAAGGTGGACCTTTTGGGGGGCTAGAGTAAGGACTGCCAGACAGAAGATCCAGGTTCTGTCACTGGATTATTGAGTGATCTAAGGCAAGTCACTCGGGACAAAATTTTCAAACTGGAGTGCCTACGGCCAAGTAGCTAAATCCACACTTAGTGATGTGATTTTTTTTCCAGTGGTACTGAGCTACCTATAGCTCCCATTGACCTCACTGGGAACAGGGGGTGCTTGACATTACTGGAAAAACATGAAAGAAAGATAATCTTGTATGAAAAACGTAACTTGGGTAGTTTTAAATAGGTCACCTCAAGTTGCAACTTGTCAAATGTTTCACCAATTTTCCACTTTTATTTAAGTGCCAGACTCCCGCAATGCAGAATTGGTTTGGAATTGTTGTTAGGCAGGCAGGGGGAATGGGAAGTGATTGGAAGTACACATGGAGCTGATGAGCAAGAGTGGAAGGGGTAGTGTTTAAGTACTATACTTTGAATGGCAAAGAAGGAAAGTGCATTAAAATGAGATGAAAGAAACTGAGCTAGTCTGCAAATAAACTCTCTCTGAAGCTATGGTACCTTTCTTTTCCCTCAGTTTCACGAATTGGATAAGGGTAAGTATTGCTTGTCAAATGGCAGTTTGTTAGCTGTCAGCAGCACCCAGAGATGACAAAACCAAAAATCAGTTTTTGTAGATTCTCAATAGTGGCCAGTTGTTGAGCTGAGAAGAGAGGAAACATCAGATGTTGCTTATCAAACAAAGACCCAGTTTTCATGCTTAAACCTCAAAGATAACTTGGATTTTCAGTTCTTAAGACTGTGAAAAAAAGACCTTTGTTCCTTTGAAGTAACAGCAAGCTATGTGAAATGAATTTTAATCAGGACCTGCCAATATCTATCAGTGCACAGCATTTCATATCACAGATAATAAGAGTCTGGAGAAAATGACAGACTGGAGAAAGTGAAATCTGGAAGCAAGGCACAGAGTTTTCGGGATCCAGGTCAGACAAGGGTACAGAATGCCTTTTGCATATGAGCAATGAATGCCCTTTGCCATATATATACACAGAGAGATATTTCTTTAAACTAGGGAATTTGGTTAATTCTTATTTGCAGTTTTTTAAAAAATCTAATCAGATTCATATGTTAACAGAAAATACAATTTATTGGAAATAAATGGAATATATTATCTATGTGATAAAGTAGTATATTAAATATTTATTGCCTAAGGTGCCCAGTACAATCATTTAAAAATAAACAAATCTTACAAATACAGAAGCCAATAGCATGGCTCAATAAATACCAGTGGAAAAAAGACTAGGATAATATAAAGGGAAGGATTTGAGAAATGAGTAGTAAGATCATCCTGATGCTAAATTGCTCATATTTTGGGAGGCATTATACTTAAGGGTCCCTTTTTCCTATATCATAAAGTTATGACTATGGATTGTTTTCCAGATAATGCTAACAAACATTTTTTAAAAGGAAACGAGATGATAAAGTCACTGTAGTTTCATTACTACTGCTGGTAGGAGAATACAGAATAAAATCAAAGCATGAACCTACAGAGCTCATTACAGATGAATGTTGTTGAGGCCAAGAACTTAGATTCTAAAAGGGATTGGGAATTTGTGTGGATAATGAGAATATCCAGATTTATAATAGTTTATGCTTACACCATTTTGGAAGTGATATTAAATCTCATTTTTCAGGACTTACGCCAATCTTTATCTTTAAAGGATTAGGAGAAGATCTATTTTGGGGGGTAGAATTGCTCCACTTCTGCCTACTGCAGGATTCTTTCCATTTTCTCTGAAGCACGTGGTGTAGGTCACTGGCAGAGACTGGACAGGATGGACCTCAGGTCTGATCCAATATGACAATTCCTATAATGCTAAATGCAAGGTTGCACTGCGCCTTCCTGTTCAGCAGTTACTACTCAGAGTGGCTCTATTTTAAGATTTTATACTGCTGGCCATCAGCATATTATCTGAGTGCCTTACCCCTCTTCTTAGGGCTAGTATGGAAAGGAGAGCACCAGTACTAGCAGGAGTGAAAGAAGTAGTAACTAATGGGCAGAGAGAAAGAATGAAACTTTGCAGGGGCAGGAGGGAATATGCTTCCTGGAGAGGCCAAGAGAACCCACCACCGAAGAGAAGGGAAACGTGGAATTAACACAGGCTATCTTGTGAGCTACAGATACTTCCACATGTATGGGGCTGCTCAGCACGGGAAAGGACAAACTAGCTCAGAACTGAGTAGGAATACACCATTGCTGCTCCTGTAGAGGCAATGCTAGGAGGATCAGGATCACGTGTCCTTCCATCCCTCCCAGACTTTGTACTCCTGTGCTGACTACAGTACGGCTACGGGATTCGTACGTTTTCTCTTCTTCTCTTCCTCCAAATCTCCCTCCTCCGCATATGTGGTCATATTTCTTGCTAATGTTCAGGAACTCGGGTGATTTGGATTGGCGGAGAAAGATTCTCCTGCCTGGAGATCTCTGGGTGCATGAAGGGAGAGCTGAAAAGTATGCACACAACTCTTGCAATCATGCACCAAATGTAAAGACCTGAGAGAGGGAAAACTTTCAGAGTCAAAAGAATACTTCCAGAGTCTACCACCATTTGGCTGCTCTTGTACTATTTCTCCAGCAGAGGAAATAAGAGGTAGCACACTGTCCTGGAACCTTAACGCTCTATGCGGGCGACTGCAGTGTCCCCTCTTGTAACCATTTTTCTGAAAGGATGCAAAGCAGTTTTGCTAGTCTCTCAGACATGGTTCAGTGAAGGAAAAAGGAAAGTGAGTATTTACCATTCAGCGCAGCATAAAACAACCAGACATCCTGTTAACAGTGGAAGACATGAAGTTAGAGTATCAGTTTTAAGGCCCAGAAGAAAAAGCCATACGAATATTTATTGTATAGATATGAAGCAATCCTCTAATTGGCATGTAAAACACTGAGTTCAAACCTGCCTACACGCTTCCTATCAAATCCTGTCATAATCATCCAATTCTCCAGAGGCTGCTATTGCAGTCCTTCCTGACAGAATATAGGCAAGTCTAAAATACTGAAACTTGCTGAAAGGAAACCCAAGGGATGTTCACTTTATCAGAAGGAATCTATAAACACAGAGGTTGGCTCCTGAATAAACTGAGAAAAAGAAATGCCCTCAGCAAAAAAGGGCTAAGGAGATAGACAGACTTCCTTTAGCTGAGAGAAGCAAATCATACTGATTTGTGCAAACTCATGGAACTCATCATGGTTGGGTTCCACTGAAATATGCAACATTCACATCCTATTTTAGTCTCCACAGCATTAATCCTGCTCTCTAGGCTAGTAACATATCATAGAAACTAGTGAAACAAAACATAACTGAACAATTCCTTCTTTATATGGCTATTTATCCATCCATTTATCTATCTTAGCTATTTCAAAGGTGACTATCTCCTCAATATATAAGTGCTGAAGGTTGGAGACTAAGAAGGTTTGAGGCACATTTATTGTACCTTTGTACGATGACCATAACATGATTCAAATACACACAAGCTTTTCAGTGCACTTTTCTGGGCTGCAAAAACTATGTTGGAATTTCTTATTGCTGTTTGTGGTATCTTTGTTTTTCTGATTGTCCACATTGTAGCCAGCTGCCCTGCCAGCCACATTGGGTTACTGCAGGAATCAGAAGAAAATGAAATTATAGACATTGTGATGAAGTTTCTAAATTCACAGTACACTTAATCCCAGATAGATATTTTGGCATAGATTACTGCCTTCCCCTTGAAAGAAGGCGATAATTTGGGGGGATGGAGAGGCTTACTAACAGCTATAGAGAAGTGTTTCTCCAACTATGTGGGTGGGTTTTTTTAGAGGGGGAATCCTGTAGCGGAAGGAGGCTCTCACCTCCAATGGGGTATAAGAAGCAAAAGAAATATTACTTCTGTTTTCCTTTAGACTTGCCAAAACCAAACCACGACATAGACTATTCAATACCAAACACTGAGTCCAAAGTATAAATGGGCTAACAAGAATTGAAAATCAAGCTTCCCCTTGCAGATGGTTACAGTGTGCTTCTCCAAATATATATTTCCCCCTCTGTTCAAGTCTTTCTCAAGCCCCATTTAAAAGATGGGTTTTCCTGTGGGAAGAGACTAAAGAAGAGCTTATCTCAGTAACCTTTGCTGGGTGAATTTTCTCAGCAGTTGTGGGGCCTACTTACAAATGCTACTGATCCCTCAGGATCCACATAGAACCTGTAGAAGTTCGGCTCTGGTTCTGTTTTCATGGCAGGCTCCTCTCCCTAGCAGTGTGGCTCCATTGAAACTATGCTGCCATGGCTTCCCTACCTGGAAGTTTACCTGGAAGTTACCTTCACTTTAAAGGGGGGGGGGGAGGGGAGAGAAGACAGAGTTCCCTCTCATGGAGGGTAGCAGTGGAAATGAAATACAGCCCTTCTACTGTGCTAATACTGGGGAGAGAGTAATGTTCATCCCCTTTCTGCCCAGCTCACCTACTTCTTTTTCTGGTTGGGTCCATGGACCCATATTGAGCCTTGTGTGAGATCAAGGGGAAGGGAATAAAACTAAGCTCTTTTTCCATGTGGCAGGTGTCCTTTCCACACAAAGATCTTGGAAGGTCCTCCCTTGGGGTAGGTTGCAGTACTCTTTCTGAGCTTCTTTCTGATTGGGTTTGGAAAACCATGCTCTAGGACTCTTGAACCATACAAGGAATATAAGGAAGAGGCTTTGAGTTGGCACCAAAGTGTGGCAAGGAACTTCAAACAAGAATAAAACTGGTGACTATGTTGGCAAGTGTATAAATGGATTTGGGAATGTTTTTATAGCTTAGCACAGGGTATTCTCTTCCTCTTTAATGAATGGCCTCATTCATCATGCTTTAAAGGAGCATTTTGTTTGGTGGTTGTTGGGTTTGGAAAAATCCAGAATGCCTGAACTCTGTTTACCAACTTGGTCACCTTTTGCAGATACTCTGTACTTGCAATACTCTGTATTTGCAAAAACCTCATCCTTCCACCCGTGGGCTATGTCAACACTTTTTTGAAAGAAATATATGGTGTTTTTCTTTGAATATTGCATATTCATCCCTGTGATGGGGTATATTAATCCCACCCTGGAATAAAAGGGGTTAAGAAGCAGTTCTTGGCCCATGTAGCCCCACCCCACCTGCAAAGGCTGCTCTAGCTGGTGGAGGAGTTTGAAAGAGAGCCAGACACCTCACTAAGGGTGGGAAATAGCAGATAGGACAGGGGCATGGACCTATCCTGAGGACTCCTGAATAAGGATATAGCGGGAGCCCGTGCTTGCTCACGGAGGTCCATGAGCGGCAGGTACCCCAGGTCCCCACTCCAGAGGAGAGACTAGATTGTTTTTAAGGATTAAGGAAGGCTTCACTTTGATTGTTTGTGAGACTGACCACACCCTGCACTGGGAAAGTAAATGGTAGGAAGTAGCCCTGAGAGACAGCCTTGGAGCACAGCTGGGTGCTTACTATTGCTGCCACTTGCAGGGCCCTGGGTGGAGCCTGGTGGAATGGGGGGGCCTGGGCTCCTCTATTAACCACCATCTTATGAAGCAAGAAGAAGCTCCTTCCCTCTCCCCCTATGGAGATAAGGGGAGACAGAGACATTGTAAGCCTTGAGGCAAGAGTGCAGTGCCCACAGGTGCCTGGAGTTGGGCTGAAGACACTTCCTTTTATGGGGAGATTGGTATATTTTGGTAGATTCTGTTGCCCTGGAAAAGCATGGACTCAACTGCTGACCTGGCTGGAGGGCTTGGTCACTACCTATCAGAGGGTCTGTCACGGAGCAGGAATGGCTGAGGGCAAGAGATGGTAGAGATGGGGAAAAGCTGGGGCCCAGTGACCTAACAACTACTGTAAATAGCACTAATGGTAAGTCCAGCCCCAACACAAACCCCTTCGTGTATCCCACTCCTGCAGCCTCTTCCCTGCATGATCAGCCCCCTCATGCAGTTTCTTCCCATTCTTCCTTCCTATGCAGCTGTCTTACTCTGCCCCATGAAACCCATCCTGAAGCACCCATGATTATTTATTTATTTGTTTGTTTGTTACACTCCAGAGAATGACTGATGTTATAAAGACATCAACTGAAGAAAAGTCCCTGCTGTGAAGGGCTTAATCTAAAACATGAGAGAGAGAAGCAGTACTGGAAAACTGAGGGCAAAGTATAGCTTTGGTACAATAGGCTTTGTATTGTATAACATAATATATTCACTTCCTGTGGGTTTTGCTTCCTGTATTTACACTGCTTCCAGTGGCAGATATGGGATCAGGGCATTCAGCTGTCCAGATCTGTTTCTATAGAATTCAAGTGCCCATCTAAAGAAATGGGGAGTGTGGGAGGGTGGAGGCCAGATTCTCAGCTGTGCTTGAGGAGTGCTTGGTGCAGATGGAGGGTGCATGCACAAAAAGGTAGTTATATTAATAGGGAAAGGGTGACTTTTGAGTTTGGTTATCTTGAAAAGCTCCCTGAAAACTCTTTATTTTCAAATAAATTATACTTCTCTTAATTCTTTCTTCAGAAATGTTAGTATAATTTGTAGCTGATTTTTTGAGGGTTATTAAAAAATCTTTTTGGCAAAAATTGGTTGTTTGGTTCAAAGCAGCATGGTTTTCCTCTTAGCATTCAAATTAGAATACTAATAAAATGTGCTTTCTAATCTGCATTGCAAACCTTCCTTCCATTTCTAACTCATCCCCATATTGCAAAATCCTAGATCTGTTCCTCAGGCATCCTTGGCTTTTGAGATCTGTCTTTCTGCATTTCTGAAAAGAAAATTTTAAAAAGATAACAGAATAAAATGAGAAGTTATGCACTGAATCCACAAATTTCTGATAATGCTATGAATGCATAGTGCAGGCATACACCAGAACAGCCAGTGGGAAAAATACAATTATGGCACTTATGAGGCTATGTAATATCAGAGTGTTCTGGTACAGTATACTTTTTTTTCTTGTAGTTTTCGAATGTTTAATCAGTGGAACTTTTCTTCTCATGCAGTAACAATGAAGGTTAACAAGGGGCTACAGAGTGATCCCATTTGGGTATGGAAAGATTGTCTTCCAAGGTTACTTTCTCAAGACTTTAACTTCTTTACTGAGCCAAGTGTTCAAAACTGGGTGTCTCAATTGTGCCTGCAAAATTTGGCTGTGCATGCTCTGGGAGCAGAGCTGTGTGTAGGCATGCTGAAACAATTTGTATAGTGGGAGTGCTGAGAGCCATTGAACCAAACTGTAAACGTTGTATATGATGGAAACCACTTCAAGTCAGGGGGTGCAGCAGCACCACCAGCACTCCTAGTTCCAGCGTGTGTGTGTGTGTGTGTGTGTGTGTGTGTGTAAATGATCAGCAATGTTGATAATATTGAATCTCTAGGGCTAACCCAAGTTAAGCAGCTGGGGATCTCTTGCTTATCCTTAGAAATCTTGCCCTCTCAAAATGCAAGCAGCACAGACATCCAGTTTCTTCCTGTAAGGGATTTTTATTCCCATCCCCCAGAGTTCGAGCTGATGGGATGAGTTCCCAGGGATGTCTCCTCTTCAGGGGTGTGTGGAGGGCAATCAATGAAGTCTTTTGACCTCTGGAGTTCCACAACGGTTTGTTTGGTGTCTATGAACCTTCTTTTGTTGGGCAGGAGATAACAGCTCCTGTGGTAAACTAGTATCTTACACTTGGTAATACTTCTCTCCTGACTGTGGCGGTTTGCAGTTTCAGAGCAAACCCTTAATATTCCCTTAGAACATCGGATACAGATAAAAATGAGATTAATGCATGGAGCAATTTACAAGCATTTCATAAAGTCTACACCTTAAACACACTTTTATAAATCTAATATCTATTCTACAAATACTATCAAACAGGTGAGCCAGACTGGTTTCCAGCCATGTATTTGTGTGTATTCAGTAGAGGCCTAGGGGCCTTGGCATGAGCTGGCACCTGGTCTCCCAGCGTCCCAGTTATAAAGAGGATGGTGATCAATTGTTCTCCAGATCCAGGAAGGTAGGCCAAAAAATAATGGGCTTAATCTGCAGCAACGGAGATTTAGGTTAGATATTAGGAAAATCTTTCTAGCTATAAAGAGAGCTAAATTCTAGAATAGGCTTCCAAGGGAGATTGTGGAATTCTCATCATTAGAGGCTTTTAGAGAACATGTTTATGTCTGTGTTTACTTGGTCCTGCCTCATTGTAGAGGGCTGGATTTGATGATCTCCTGAGTCCCTTCCAGCCCTATATTTCTATGAATCTATGAAAATTATTCACAACAAATAATTTATTCATAGATTGTAGCCCATCTTTCTGTTTGCAAATTAATGGTCTACACATAGATTAATATGAATTTTGTCTGTTCAAAACTGGTCAAGCACTTTTATACAACTGTATTTCACCCTAGGCTTTTTCAAGAGCTAGTCAGTTTGACAATGTCTCTATTTGCTGTTTGTGATGTGTGGTTGGTCACCTGAGTCACATGATAATGTTCCTGCTTCCTAATTTGGTTGAAATATTTCTAAACAGGACAAGAGAAATTAATTAATTTCAATATGGCTGTGGACAGTTCCAATGTAAACCTTAACACAAGTGCTTTGACAGTTGAGATTTTCCAGGGGAATGAAGATTACAGTCTACAGATTTTAACACAGGGGGAATGTGGGGCTGGACATTCTAGTGAAGGATCTTTTATTCTGGAATTTGTTTCTTCCATCTAATATGCCAGCATCCAGGCTAGCTGATTTTTAGGGCATGGTGCAAGACTCATCTCTTTTCTCTAGCTTTTGTTGGGCTTGTGGACACATAGGTGTATGCCTTTTTCTTCTTCAGTTGAAAAGTCTCTTGTATTATGATTTTGCTTTAAAAGTCACTGTTCCAGTAGTCGCAAAGTGTGTATACATCATTATCTCAGTCAGATACCTTTTATATAGGAAAAGAAATAAAAACACCTATCAGAATGATTATTGATTTAGTTGGCAAGGTTTGAAAAAAATCATCTCCTTGTTTTATGCTGCATTATATTTAGGTATTGAGTACATTTATGTTTTTAGTTATCACCAGCTACTGTAAATTTGGTTTTGGTAGGAGCTCCAGCACATTGTAAATATCTCTATGAATTTTGTGGTGGTTTATTATTAACATTCACAGAAATTTTTTTGGAATCTTTAATTTTAAAAATGCATTTATTGATTTGTACATTCATATCCAATTAGCTTGATGCTGAGAAGCCTCAGAAAGAGGTTGAGTATTGGTACAAAAAGCATCTGTACAATAAAGCATCAGTACAAAAATTATAATACAAAAACAAACGGATACTGTGTATGCAACAACCGCATCAGAGTCCCTATTGCTGGAGTCTACAAGATGTCTGCATTAGGGAGGGAAAGACAAAGAACTTTTAATTCTCCCATTTCTCACACTAAAACTTGAGGTGCATAGCAAAAACACACACCATCCTAATTACACTATAAAAAGGAAGTTATTTATTAAAGGGAAAGCTGGACTCTATTGACTATGACCCAGTCACAAGCTCTCTATAAAACAAATCAAGTTAATCTAACAATTCCAAAGGGAGCTATGAAGTTTAACCAAAGTGTGTGTGTGTGTGTGGTGGGTGGGGAAGGGGCAGGGCTGGCTCTAACTTTTTTGCTGCCCCAAGCAAAAGAGAAAAAAAAAAAAAAAAAAAAAAAAAAGCAGCGCTGTAACAACCCCCCTGAGCACCGCACCGCCTTGCCCCACCGAAACAACCTCCCCCCCTCGAGCGCCGCCCTGCTGAACCAAAAAAAAATAAAACCCCAAGCACTGTCCCGCCGCCCGAAGATTGGCCGCCCCTTACAAGGTGCCGCCCCAAGCACGTGCTTGGTTGGCTGGTGCCTGGAGCTGGCTCTGGGAGGGGAAATCCCCATTTGACAGAAAATATGTTGCATCATATTAAGCAAATGGTTTACCACTGAATAACAGTTTCTAGTTCGTGACTTTGTGAGGGTGCAGTAATTAGACATAAATCTCTTTTATCATTTGCCAAAGTCTGAATACAAACTGGTATCTTGTTGGACTTCACTATTTTCAATACTCTCACATGCACTTCTAAACAGATATTATCTGTCTCCAAATAAGGCAGATTTGTTGTTGAGAGTAGATCCAGAATTTTTTTTTTTTTTATCAAAACTTTTGTGTGGCCCTTTATTTGGGGGGATAATGTCCATTTGTTAGTTTTGGTTAAAATATTAAGAATATAGGGAAAAAAATAAAAACATTGGGGTGGGATTCTTCTCTTTGTTACCCTATTATCATACCCTTGTACCTGCCTGGACTCAGAAGGAGTTGCTCTTCATTTACACTGGCAAGAGAGGAGAAACAGGAGCAATGTGTGGTGTTGTGTGTATTAATAGCTTCCTGGTTTTTTTTTGCCTTGCCTCTTGCCTTGAGCAGTAATTTGTATATCAGTGTGGGAAAAACTAGGGTAATTTCCCCTTCTAAACTCACCCTTCCCTCACTGAAAATGTTCAGTGGCTATCCTAGTAATCTTCTGGACAGTGTGGTAGGAGAGCAACTGCTTGACTATTCTGCAGTGGGGACCAATAGGAGGCCCACAAAAGGTCAGTACGCTCTTGTAATTGTTCATTTCTACTCATCCACATTGGATCTTGATCCCACATTCCTGTATAGAGGCCATGGGAGAGCTATTGCTTTCTGGGGCCAGCAGTGACTTCTGTGGAGCCACATACAGGGGAAAAGAGAGGGGTCCAGGGATTTGTGGAGTCAGCGTTAGTCCTTCAGAAACAACACTTGGAGTTGGCTGTCCCCATCTGCTTGCTTGTAAGGAGGGAGGATAATAATGGACCTCTAATTTTGAACTGTCAGCCAGCTCTGGTGCTAGGCTGAGGCTTGCTCAGCTTTATGCGTATCTGGCAGTCATTCAGCCAAGGAAACCTTTGACCCTATGTGGGAACCTTAGAAAGCTCTGCCTCCCTCTCAACTTCCATCCCCGGTGACCTTGCTTCTATCTGTATCGGGGGGGGGGATCACTGATTCTGTACTCAGGCGAGTGATGGGGCTTCAGCACCACTTCTTAGGTATTCCTGTGCTCCCAAGATCTGTGTGCTGCTCTAAAAGCATGGAGCCTGAATAGCTCTGGTCAGGGTTCCTGAGCAGTAGGGTCAGGATTCTGTAAGCCCCCTCCCCCTTTTTAAAGTTTACATTATAATTTAACCGTGGACCTCATCCTGCAAAGTATTCTTTCCTCATCTCCCAAAGATTTTACTCTAGGCTCTTTGTCAGGTCAATGGTAGCTTGATTTACAGTTTTCAGAATCTTTGTATCCTTCACCCAAGAAATCTGACAAATCTTTGTCTCTTGGATCTGGGAAGCATATTTTCATTGTTTTCTCTGTTACAGAGGCTGCATTCACCTTGAATCTGGGAAACCTCATGTCCTGATCTGATCTGTTATCTACATCCAGTGGTAGGTTTGCAGCAGTTGTCTACTCCAGGATGCATGGCATGGGAGAATATCTGCCTTCTTGTGTAGGTATCTTTTATTTAATTGTTTAAAGTTTCAGTAAGGTTATAAGCTGATAGTGGCATAATTTGGAACAGTTGAAGATGAGCTCCCTACATCCCTGCTTCCTTTCTTTGGTTGAGGCCCTCGGGAATCTAATTGCTGGTCACTGTTCTCTATGTGTTCTTCCATGTGTTCACCCCAGATGGCCAATTGAACTAATTTGATGTTTGAGGCAGCAGTAGCTTTTTGTAGTCTGACAGGTATTGATATCTTGCAGCAATGTGATTACCGATCCTTTCTGGATTGCATTATAGTACCAGGTGAAAAAAGATGGATCGCTCTATATCCCAGTCTAAGCAGACGGCTCTTTGTTTGGTAGAGGGGAGGGAAAGAATGGGAATTGTGCTGCAACATGTTACCTATACATTTTCTCATTCTGAAAAATGATCTTAGATATTTTCCTTCTATAAACTTTTGCATGAAACTTTCTACTATGAATTCTTGTTTTCTGATTTGTATAAATCTTACATTAGCTATGTATGTTTGCTGAAGGAATAGTTATAAAAAATCACAATAAGGACATAATGATCAACAATTCTACACTGTTTTCCTATTCAGATTAGATAAAATCTTTTTTAAAAGGTTTTTCATATAAGTAACATAACTGAAAAGAGAACCAGGTATAAGAGTATTTTATAACTATTTTCAGATAATATTCCCATATATAAATCTTTGCTTTCTTTGCTACAAACTATTTATCTGCCAGAGAAAAAATCCCCTTACTCAAAAAATTCAACTACAGGTAAATTATGTATCGTTTTATCAATGTTTTAAGTATGTCAACTGCATTGGACAGAACTCAAATCTTGTCTGAAACTGATTAAAGTTTAATTGTGTAGGAAAGAATAGAATTAATAAATGCCCAGCTGTGTTTCTTGATCTCTTTTCTGGTTTTTACTTGGTAGAAGATAAAAGAAGCAATCACTCTTTAACTATGTAATTAATTTAATATCTGAATAACTTAGCATTCATGAATGTATCTCTGTTTTATCTCATTTTATATCTTTGTTTATCTCATCATAAAATTTACAGAGCTGTAGCTGCAAGGGTAAGAAATCATTTAAGTACTGCTGTTGAAGAAGATACACCTTAATTTGTATGCTGGACTTTGCATGCATGAACAAAAGAATTTTGATTTCTAAAGAAAATATCAGTGGGTAATGATATTGGATTGGTTTGATTTACTCTAGTGATGATGTCTTCATTAGTTGGAACAAATGATTAATCTTTCTTTACCACAGCCGCTGCTGCGCTTTCTCAGCCAGCCATTTTAATGTTCAGGTTGACAACCAGTCAGAAAGAATCTATTACAGATGATCAAAGCTCATGCTAGATAGTTTTTTGCTTTAAAATGACAAGCAGAACATTTTTGAAGTCTAGAAAAGGTTATTTGTGCTTTAATCTGTATGTTTTGATGCTCTGCACGTAGCATTCTGTTTGTTGACTTATATCTTGTTCTTTTATGTGTTAGTGAATTTACCTGTTTAACCACTTTGTAAAGGTATGTAGAAGTGCTGGATGAAACTGACTATTACAAAATAGGAGGGGTCTCTTTACCAATACACACTGCCTTCCAAGTATAGGGGTGTAGGGTAAGGGGAGGAGAGGAAGTAGCACAAATCCCACTGAACTGAACACATAACTGGTGCCAAAAGGCTTCTGAGCCCCTAATGTATTCAGCAACAAGTCACACTGGATGTGTGCCAATCAACTGAGTTTCAGAGACTATAACAGCAGGAAACGAACCAGAAAACTTCTTAAACAATTGTTTTTTAAATATGTTTGATCTACTCTTCACACACTTGCACATGCTGCAGGGTGAGGAATTTAAAACAGGGTGCTTCTCCAAGGTCTGAGTGCAGGCTATTAACAAAGAGAATTGGTTTTTTATACATGAATTGGTATCTCCCTTGCCCCCATTTTAAGGTCTGAACACTAAACTTTAATTTTTTTTTATTTTGCCTCTTCCACAGACTTTTCTCCTAGACACTTCAATATTACATCTAATCATAACTCATCCATGCTAGTATGATACTGCCTGAAGTTCTGAGGGGATGCGCCCTTGTGGCATAGTATACCCATCTCATCTTGGAAAAAAGACGAGAGGTTTTGCTTTGCTTTGTCTGTGTTTGTAAAATGCAATTCTGACTGCAGAGCTTGCGAGACTCCCTTCACACAAATGGATTCTGTTTAGGATATTACGTTTCAGTGAAACACTTAGTAGATTCTCTCACACTTTTATATATCCTACATTTAAAGAGCATTATAATTATGGAATAAAAACCGTAAACACAGATCGTAATGCTAATTCACACAGCTCAAGTAACCTGAAATAAAAATGGAATAAATAGCAAACATGATGTTCCCCTGGTAATGTAGGAACCATGGAAAGTCCCCAACATTGTAGATCTTGCCAAATTTCACCAGCACAATGAAATGGGCAGCAGTGGACTAGATAAACATGAAAACCCAGATTCTCAAAGGTATGAAGCATCTATCTCCCATTGTTTCAGGAGAAGTTAGGAACTTAAATACCTTTTGGGGTTCTGTGCCGAAGAGTCCATATTCCTTGGGTGGGGCAGAACTAGGCATGGCACCAGTTCCAAATATGCCAGGGTGTGCAGGGGTCAGAGCCCTTCTAGTCTAGGAGCTAGAGTAGCAGCTGTGGAGAAGCTTTAGGGTATCCCCATGCCCTCCTGTGTCGGGATGAATGCTATCCACCCTCCAGTGTAATCCCACAGAGCTTCTCCAAGAAATGTTTGTTTGTTGTGGCTTTTTCCAAGATGATAGGGAGGGTGAATGTCAGCTTCACCTTAACTGCACTATTACAGCAATCTTTTAATGTGCTCATGCTACTGATAATCTTTTATCATCCTTTGTAAGAAAACCTATCTCCCTGTTGCTTGGAAAATCCAACATTAGATATTTATTTATATCAAGCCCTTTTGAATTCCCAGTCAAGGGGAAACTTGGACCTTTCATTTGGAAGTTGCAAACTCAATGCTTCCCTCTTTTGTGTCAAAAAATGCTTATAAGATGCATTTGCTTTTTTTCCCTCTTTTGACACTGTTGTGGGGGAAATCTTCTTAAAATCCACCTCTTGAAGATTGGAAATTCCAATAAATTTAAATTGGGAGAAATATAGAAAGCTGAAAATATACAATTAAAGAAACAATGAAGGCAGATGTTATCATTTCAGTCTGAGTTACAATTTTCTCTCTGCCTGGGCTATGCTGAGCCAAAGGGGAAAACATAACAAAGTAAAAGTTAGTTAAGCTTGCTAATTTAGGCTTACACTTTACTTTGTAAAAACAAACTTACTTATGCTAAAATTCTGCCCAGGTGTTCTCAGTTCAGATATTCTCCTCTTTCTAGACACCTCAAATACCAGATGGACTGTCAATGTGAGTTCCATGCACATAGGCAGAACTGAATGTAAGTGATGGTGTCTCATGGGTTGATTTGAAAGTAGAATTTTATCCTACAGGTAGAATTTTGTAAAACCCACCCACCTCCCGCCCGTACTCTTTCCTCTCTGGTACAGTCAAGTCTGTGAGAGCTCATGACCCCAAAAGATTCATACACAAAACGAGGTTACAAAACACTGACCTTCTGAACTTTTAATAGCCAACAACACTTGGCTCCCCTTATTGCAGTAGCTTGATTCTACAATTCATCACGATCACTTCTGGATGTTTAAGAGGGCCCTAAACTCAGCAGAAACATTCCCTAGGAAATTCCATCTTGTATAAGAGGATTCCTTGATCTGAGTAGGGCCAGTGGAATGTCTCTGCATCACCTTCCCCATTGTAGCATCAGTGTAGGCAGCATTCAAGAAGAAGTGATGTGCCCAAGAGACGTGGTCAGAAAATGGGGTCGTTTTTTCTGCAGAAAATGTCAGTAAAAATAAAAAACATTATTACAATGTTTCATCAAAAATCAAAACCCCAAATATTTTGATTCAGAAATATTGCCATAGTGCCTCATGGGAGTTGTAGTTCAGGTGCCTCTTGTTCCCATTCTCCTCTATAAACCAGGCCCTTCATCAGACTACGCCTTTCTTGATGTGCCACAATCTCCCTTCATGGTGAAGAGAGACAGTTGCATAATGGGAGTCCCTGGCTGAGGTGCATCATAGGGTAGGTCTACACTTACCTCCGGGTCTGGCGGTAAGCAATCAATCTTCTGGGATCGATCCCGGAAGTGCTCGCCATCGATGCCGTTACTCCAGCTCGGCGAGAGGAGTACACGGCATCGACGGCGGAGCCTGCCTGCCGCGTCTGGACCCGCGGTAAGTTCGAACTAAGGTACTTCGAATTCAGCTACGTTATTAACGTAGCTGAATTTGCGTACCTTAGTTCGAAGTGGGGGGGTTAGTGTGGACCAGGCCATAGAGGAGAAAGGGGACATGAGTAAACTGAACTACAATTTCCATAAGGCACCATGGCAGGATATATCAAAGTCTTTGGTTTTCTAGGTATTTGGGTTTTCATCAAAAAACAACATTTTTCTGAGAATAGCAGATGCTTTTCACAGGGAAAAAAATCATTTACTCAAAACAATTTCCCATCAAAAGTTTCAACAGAATTTTTTTGACCAGCTCTAGTGGCCAGGTTATGTTATCTGACTATTCTCAGATATGGAAAGACCCCCACCCTTAAGCAGTTGTTGCAGCCCTGTTTAAATCCTTAGCTTAGGACCAATGCTCAGGCCCAGAATATGGGAGGTGCACTCAACAGAATGTAACTAGAATGGAAAGACTAGCCCACTGTTTCTATTGTAAAATTGCACAATTTTAGTCTATGGTTATCTGTAAATTGAAACACTCATGCTTTCAAAATGCTTCAAGAAAATGCATTTTAGAGCATTTCACCTGGAAATAATACAGGAAGCTATATTATACTTATTTGCAGTCAAAATGGGTCAATGCTACTACACAGTACAATAAATGAAATTGTGCTAACATACTTCCTCTGTTGGAAGGAGAGTGCTTCCTTGTACTACCTACTGAAAAGGAGTGGGGCTAATGGAGCTGCTCTCCACAAGGAAAAGCTCAGGAGGCTTTTCATTGCAAATCCATAGTTGTATCTGCACAGAGGTGAACATTCAATGAGTCCCCTCTAGGCAACTCCTAAAGACTGTGTGTTATGTAAAGTACTTCCTTTTGTTTGTTTTAAACCTGCTGCCCATTATTTTCATCAGGTGACACTGGTTCTTGTGTTACGTGAAGGGGTAAGACTTCCTAATTAGGGTGACCAACTATCAAGGGTGAAAAATTGGGACAGGAGGTGGGGTGAAATATGCACCTGTATAAGACATAGCCCCAAATATCAGGCCAGTCCCTATAAAATCAGGACATCTGGTCACCCTATTCCTAGTTCACTAATTCACTCTCTACACAATTCATGATTTTATATACCTCTATCATATCTCTCCCCATCTTAGTCATCACTTTTCCAAACTGACCAGTCCTAGTCTTTTTAATCTCTCCTTATGTGGAAACTGTTCCATCCCCCTAATCATTTTTGTTGTCCTTCTCTGTACTTTTTCCAATATATCTAATATATCTTCTTTGAGGGTGACCAAAACTGCACAGTATTCTAGGTATGGGAGTACCATGGATTTGTATAGTAGCATTATAATATTTTCTGTCTTACCTATCCTTTTCCTAAAGGTTCCTAACATTGTTAGCTTTTTTGACCGCTGCTGCTCATTGAGTTGATGTTTTCAGAGAATTATGTTTTCAGAGTATCCACGATGACGCCAAGATCTTTCTTGAGTGGTAACAGCTAATTTTGTTTTATTCTCATTGAGCAATGTGTGCCCCTCATGCTTTATTTACTGCATACTATTAAAATCCTGCTCCAAAGACAATTATTTCATCATAGGCTTTTTTGTGATGCTCATCACTACAGTATCTGAGTGCTTCACAAATATTAATGAATTTATCTTCACAACATGCTTATGAGATGAGTGGGTATTATTTTTTTGTACACAGGGAATTGAATCAGAGAGATCAAGGTCAAAAGTAGTATTATATTGCATTCTATAAATTCAAAGCACTTCTCCCATTTACTTCAGTTGCAGCTGTCAGTGCTCAGCACTTCTGAAAATGAGACCCCGGGTATGAAGTCAGGCACCCAGAAAATGAGAACACAATTAGTGATCACCTATGAAAAGTTTGGTTTAAGTGACTAGAGTAACATCATGTGGGAACTCTCTGTGGCAGAAGCAGGGATAGAATCCAGTTTTCTAGGGCAGCATTCAATTATCTTAACTCTGACACCATCCCTTCTCTTTCTGCAATGCCCTGCCTCATTCACTACACACCTTCCAGCTTCTGCCACAAATGAGGCAGGGGTCCTACTGACAAGTCTCCTTCAACCCACAACCCTGTTTCATCCCAGAGTAGATGACCTTTGCGGCCCCTCCTAACCCTATGATTCTGTAATTCATCCTGTGCACTGAATAAGGCAGGGGTCCTGTGAAAAAATAGATGTGATCATGGAATTAAAACTGCAGCACAATATATATACACAAGGCTGTTTAATACTGACATTTCTAACTTTTGAGTGCTTGACTTTACAAACGTAATTATTTTTAAAATAGGATTTTTTTGGGTGTAATATCATCAAATCTCTACATTCAGAGTGCATTTGACCTACTCACATCTATTTATTGATGTGTAAGGAAGTCAAGTTGGTGCTGTTTATATGCCAAGAAGACATAAGGAGGCATAAGTTAAAGTACTGTCAGGTACACGTTTTTGTGACTTCTTGTTGATTGTGTTTCTTGCTACTCTTCTCTTTTTTGGCCTCTTGGCATATGTATTACACCACCTCAGACTTCTTTGGACTCAGCGGGCCAAATTCAGAGGTGATATGTAAGATAATTGTAATTATGTGCTGGTTAGTGCTTTCCCTTTTCTCTGGTTTGTGGAATGTTCTACCTCAAAAATAACTGCATTTCAATTCTGTTGTATGTACATACCAAAGTTTATAAAGAGCTTTGTATCTTTTACTATTATTATTATTATTTGTATTGCAGTAGCATCTGGAAGCCCTGGTCATGGACCAGGATTCCATTTTGCTCAGCAGTGTACAAATACAAAATGGAAAGATGGTCTATATCCTCAATAAGCTTACAATCTAAGTTTTCCTTTAGGGCAAAAAACACTGTATAAATATGAAAATTACTGTAATGACTAGAGCTGGTCAAAAATGTTCTTTAAATGAAACATTTCAACAAGGTTAAAACAAAATATTTCAGCAGTATATTTTCACGAAAAAGTTGGAGATCTTTTTACTTTTTGTCCTCATTCAGGTTGAAAACAAATTTCAAGGCTCAGAATTTCCCATGGGATGGAAATTTTGTTTTTCAACCAGCTTTTCTAATGACTGTCTAATTATTGATATCATTATGCAAAAATCTACTTTTGGGGGGAAGGGTGGCCAAAATATTTTAAAACAACCACAATTTTTGACAGAAAATTGGGTTTTTCATAAAATGAAATTTAATGAAAAGTGTCTGCTTTTCTGTGGAAACTTATTTATTTAGTCAAAAACTCAAATGTCTGACAACTGAATTATTTTGGCCCCAAACTGGCATTTTCTCTATTTGAATTTAAATTTTCAAAATTGAAATTTTCCATGGAAATTTTTAAACAAAAGCAATTTTGTTTTTGTCACAACCTTCTGCTGAAAATACACTACCCCCTTTTTTCATCCAAGCTCTATTTTGGAGTTGTCTTCCCTCCCCTGGCCCTGATCCTCCCCTGTCCCCCAGATGATTTTTTTCAGGAAGGTTAAGGCACTAAATTTAGATTTAGGAGACTTGAGTTTGGTTTTTTGATTCTTCCACAAACTTCCAGTGTAACCTGACTTCCCATGTAACCTGTGCCTCAGTGTCTCCTTATAAAACAGGGATAATACTACTTTCCTACTTCCAGCAATGTTGTGAGCGTAAATTCATTAATTTTTGAGATGTTTCCAGATACTGCCGTAATGGGGGATATACAAATACCAAAAGAGATAGATAAGACTAAATCCATATTGTGTTGTACAGAAGTACTTGCTGTAAAAGATAATGAGGTCCACTGATTCCTGAGAGATCACCTCAAGACAAAGCAAAGCACCTGCCTGGCTTCTATAGATTTTACATAGCAGAGATCAGTAGTAACCATTGCAGAGTTTATTATTTCTGATTGCATAATTATGTACACCTTTGTATTTTCTCAGTGCTCACGTAAGTCTACAGTAAACAGCATGTAGTTGCCACAGCAACTGTAGAACTTTGAAGCACAGATTCTTACTGTGTTTTACTGCACACAAGGCAATGGAATAACCTGACCAAAAAAGTGATGTTTTTATTTACAGTTAAGATTATTTTCTTGTGATAGCACGTAGCAAACCCCAATGATGGACCAGAACCCCATTGTATTAGGTGCTGTGCAAAAAAGGGAAAAAATGGTCTTTGCCCTGAGGCGCTTATAATCTAAGTGAAGCTCACAAACTACTATTATGTCTCATTTAATTTAATCAATGTGTTTTACATGTTTATATACATCGAAAAAAGAGAGTAAAGATAGTATAGCAGAGCCTTTCAACAATTTTATGTCCATAGATCTGCAAAGGACAGACTCTGCCTCCCTTTTCCCCAGCTTCAGTAGTAATACCTCAAGCCACAAGTATCCCTTTGATTTTTATGGAGAAATTCGGAGAGTCAGTTGCTATTTTTCATAAGTATGGGTGGCAGAATTAAAGAAGAATGAGATGTACAGCCTTAAGGGGTATGTGTGATTTAAGTTGCAGAACACAGCAAAGATGATCATTCTTTATGATAATTCCTGCACTGCTCTGGCAAATCTCCCACTGAAATCAGTGAGAATCCAAAAGGTGAACTTGGAAAGAATAAATACAATAAAAGATTAAGAGGATCCAGTGATTGTGTTAACTCAATGGTGTATGTAAGAAAAAAACCCACTTCATTTTCTGTTTGTGCACAGTTATTTTAGGATGTATGCCTTCACAAAGTATTGTCTTACACCTAAATAAGAGAAAAGAATCAATGAAATGTCAGAACTTGTTTGTTTTTTAATGCTTGTCATAGCTTAAGGCACCCAAACTTTAACATTGTCATGCCAAATATGTACGTTTGATATGACATTTGGCAAGTTTTATATTGAAAGATTGCCATTTGCTATTAGTTTTGCATGTGAAATGTTGAAAAATATGGAATATTTATTGGAAGTCTTAAAAGTTATAATATTCCATGTTTAATTTGATCACAGTATTATTTCATTCACAGTAAGCAAGAATGTGTTGTTTGGATCCTAGAAGATAAATTTTCTGGTTTTGGTGTTTATCCAGACAGATGTACATTACAGGATGCAGAAAATATATCAGAGCTAATAACAAAAGGGAAACGTGTAACAGACAGTAAATATGACTAATTATTTGGGAAAATTTATACAAACTTGACAGCAACAACTAACATGCTCAAGTATCAGAGGGGTAGCCGTGTTAGGCCTTGGCTACACTTGCAGCTGTACAGCGCTGTGAGGTAAACCTGTCTTCGTACAGCTGAGTAGGAAAAGCGCTGCAGTCTGTCCACATTGATAGCTGCCAGCGCAGTGGCGTGGCCACACTTGCAACATTTGCAGCTGTGTTGGGAGCGGTGCATTATGGGCAGCTATCCCAGCATTCATGTGGCTGCAACGTGCTTTTCAAAATGGGGGGTGGAGTGTGACAGGGAGTGTGGGGGGAGAGAGAGCGCTTTTTGGAGCGTGTCAGCTCTCTATTTTGCAGGTTCCGAACTCCCAGCCCTCTGCTCATTCATTCACTCACTCAAAGCAAACAGCAAACTGTTTGCTTTTTCTCTGTGGTATGAGCTTTGAAACCGGCACTTCTGCATTCCTGCAGCTGGTCACAACAATGGAGAGGATTGGCCACTTGACAAGGTGATCAGTACAGCGCTGCAGGTTGATTCCTGGTACACACTCACAGGGGAGAGTTGTAGCCACTCCGCTGTATCTCTTATGCTTCTCGGAGAGGTGGAGTACCTGCAGCGGTGTACCCAGGGAGATGCAGTGCTGCAAGTGCCCTGCCAGTGTGGATGGGGAGTGAGTTACAGAGCTGGGGGAGGCTTTACAGTGCTGTAACTCGCAAGTATAGCCAAGGCCTTAGTCTGGATCTGTAAAAAGCGACAAAGAGTCCTGTGGCACCTTATAGACTAACAGACGTATTGGAGCATAAGCTTTCGTGGGTGTATACCCACTTTGTCAGACTCTTTGTAACATGCTCAAGATGCTTTCACAAACAAAAGTTAGTGGTGGGAAGAAGGAGTATAAATGGATACTGTTATAATCTATTTTAATCCCTAAACTAGTGTTGGTATAATCTCTGATTCAAACAAAAGAATGAGCACTGCTGCTAATGCTTCCAAGGATAGCCTTGATAAAAAGTAAAAAAAAAAAAAAAAAAAAAAAAGAGGTGCTTGGCTTCTTCTGGCATATGCTCCAAGATCAATGATTGAGACAGGGTTTATATGTTCAAGATCAAAAAGAATGTTTAGGTTTGCATTTCATTGGAATTGTCTCAGACTCATCTCCGAGATGCTTTGATACCACAGGTCAAATTTAGTAAATTGAGTGACTCCAGGAATGAATTTGGCCTTGTGTCAATTCAGCTTGGTGCCTGAGGCAGAAAATGAGGTAGAAACTAAAGTTGCAGAATTGCTAAATCCAAACTGTTCAACTTGTTCAAACACACCTGAGGGCAGAATTTGAAGACTGAAGGGGTTGCACAGGTATCACTGGGGCCTAATTTTGCTGTAATGTGCCCTCCTTCCTGTTGTGAATAAAATAACAATGGACCAGAGAGATGATTTTAAGATTGGAGTCTAGATTTACTTTAAAGTATGGTATAGAATTTGGGGTTTTGGCTGAACCAGGTCTGGAGTTTGGCAGGAATCTGTCAAGATAACCTTTGAAACATAAACTTCTTACAATATCTATTTTTATTACAAGATTTCAATTACTTGGGGCTGTATCTGGATTGGATTTGGAAAATAGATCCATTCTGATCCAGAACCCAGGTATCTGGTTGAAAAAGCACCACCGCCCTGGAAATTTAGGATGCTGTTGAATTGGAGATCCAGTTCAGGAGATCCAGTTCAGTCCTATCTCTGGAATAAAATTAAAACACAGCATTTTTTGTGCTCTTGCTTACATGTAGTTGCCCTGAGTGATTGGTGTTCACTGAAGTGATCCTTTCCCTTCTCCTTGCTGTCTGCCATGCAATTCAAGTCTGAGAACCATCTGGGTTAACATACATAGTCTGTAAGGAGACTTTTTCTGATGTGATCCATGACCTTTGCTTATGTTTCCAAGATTAAAAGCATATGGGTTATGATGTCTTCGTCATTTCTCCACTCTCCTTTCGCTAAACCACAATCCTCAAATTTCTGTGCATCTTCTCTATTGGAAAACCTACCTTTATCTGTCAGAAGTGGAATTTCTTAACTTTTGAGTTTCAGCACTACTCTGAGCTTTAGGTTGTTCTGCATATGGCAGTAATGATTATGCCACTGATGTCATTGCTATCTCTCTTCTCATTGCAAAGGATTTGAGTGCAAACTCCCATAAGCAAACAGCTGTTAGTGTTGCATCAGAAAGGAAATGATCTATGGGTTTTCAGTGGATTTTCTTATGATCTTTGGATCATTTTAAGAATTTCTTGTCTCCTCTTCCAAAGCCAATGTCTCATGTTTGTATGATAATAGGGCTCACATGAACTAACAGGAATTGACGAGATTTAAAGAGAACTTGATCTGGTCAGAATTTTCATTATATGCAGTCTTGATTCAGTAATTTGTCATGGCCAGTGCTGCACAAACTTTAAATTAAGGCCAGTTAGGTTCAGATTGATCCTTAATTTTTACTACATATGTATCATATTCTGGGTTCTATTCCTGACTCTGCAACAGGTCTGCAGGGTGGATTTTAGGCAAGTCACAGAAGTGCTACTTGCCTCAGTTTCTCCATCTGTAAAATGAGGATGTTGATACCTCCTTTCTAAAGTGCTATATATGAGTAGGATATTCATATTATATTTTCTAACATGTATTGATCATATATGACTGTGAATGTACAAAGATTGAAAATGTACAATATCTATTGCAAAACATCATGGGGAAAATTCATCTGTAGTAAAACTACATTGACTCAAATGAAGTTACACCAGAAATGTATTTTTTTACACACACACACACACACACACACACACACACACACACACACACACACACTCAATTAAATTTGTTAATTTGACTTTAGCATGCATGATAAGTTTGGGTTAAAGCTCTATTTTTCCTTTAATTATATAAATACAAATATATATACTTCACTTTGGCTTATTTATTCTGGATAATATTATATCATGCTCCAATGTGCATATGGCTTCTCTATTACTATACTGAAACATAGAATGTTTTTAAACTGTCTTGATTCAGAAGAAAAAAATACTTAGTGATTGGAGTTCATTGTATAAAGTGCCCAAGTTTATTGTATGAAAACCTTTAAAGAAGGTTTCAAACCTCTGATATTTTGTGACATGATTAAAATTGTCTCCTCTAAACAGCAAATTGACATTTGTCCACATCATAAAATCAATACACATTTCATCATATTTTGTATTACATGGCCACTAGGGGCCCAAAATTAGAATGACAGGGGTTCAAGATTGTGGAATAAAGAATTGGCAAGATAAAGTATATGAGGGACTGGACTTGGCAGATTGCCTATCTATACTATATTATGCTCTCCCTAGTACAGATTTTTATTCATGTTCATAAATACTAGAAATCACCAGGTTAACTCTCAAAAAAAGGTAAAGTTATGTGCATCTATTTTTTATTATCTACTAGAACAATTTCTCTATCAGCCAGTGAAAAGGAATTTAAGTAACAACTCAAAATCTTGGAAGGAGAATGGAAACATGTCAAACTCTTTGCAATGCCATGATGCCAAAATATACATTTCAATCTGAAAAGTGCAGCAGGTTAATTTCAGAAATACATGTTTATTCTTGTGGCAACTAGCCTTTAAATCTACATCAGGAACTTCAACGAAATGCTTAAGAAAAATCCTCTTGATGACTTCATAGAATTAGAAATGTATGTAGTCTGCAACACAGATATTACGCCCAGCTTACAGGATTACAGAATTTTTCAATTTGGTGTTTCTACAGGTTTAAAAAACATACCTTCTGAAAAATGTGAATTGGAATAATTTGCCATCAGTTCCTAATATAATGACTGATTTCCCACTCTGCAGTCAGCAAGCTGCAGGCAACGGGCTTGAACTGAGTCCAGGTGGAAGTAGGCCAGACACATTAAATTTAAGACTTCTATTTAATAACTCCCTACAGAAATTGTGCAAATAACATAGCTGAAGTGCCTTCTACATACTGTGTAACCCAAGTCTTTTGGCATTCTGATTAATTCCTTGTCCTTTTCTGCTGTATGCACAGTTAAGAAGTATACTAAATAGGAAGAAAAACCCATAATAGGATCTGTCAAGCATTAAATGCAAAATGTTCTTGTATTCATTTGAAATTTAGATATAAATATGAAAAAAGACTCAAGTTCTTTTATTGAAGGGTAAGTAGGCAGGCTTTTCAAGTTAATTGCCATTTTTCCTATTGTCTGGTTAGTGCTATGAGTGATGCAAACAAATGCTACTAATCCAGCCCCCACAGCTGAAGAACACCCCTCGATTTATGCTGAACTCTAGTGAAGTTATATATATATTTCTATATTTCCTTCCTAAATCTTTTGTGTTTATTCTGAATACCATGCTGTGATAGAGGGCTGATTTTTGAGGGTAAATAATGAGATGAGTTTCATCCAATTGTTTTATGCCACTTGTATTAGTCTTTACAGAGATGGAGACGCTGATGTTGTCAAGCTTCCAATGAAAAACATAATGCCAAGATTGACGTGCTGAATTCTGTACATGCCAGCCAAAACCTCAGCTTGCCAGATGTAACTAATGTATTAAATAGATCATTTCATTTCAAATGGAAACATTTTAATGATCATTTCTGTACTGTCTTCTTGTTTAGATTTTTCTTAAAAATTTGCATTCGAATGGCCAAGAAAGGGTTGAACATTTTGCTAATGAACTTTAACATTACAATTTGGAAGCCAAGTATTTAACACATACACACACTCACTCACTAGCAAGTTATTGGTATAGAGTGCCTGGGAAACTCACACATGGACTTATGGGTTCTGTAAAAGAAGAAAAGACTCTGGACCTAGGGTCAATTGAGATTTAAAATATAACCTAGTGATGGGTCAGTTCCAAAACCCTGAATCTTCACATTCCCTCAGACTTTGGGCCTTGAAGTGAATGAAGCTATTCTAATTGATGCCAGCTGAGAATCTGGCCCTTTGTGTCTCTGACCCATCTCTAATACAAATCAGAATATGTCTGAAAGGAGTGGGCGATGCACTAGGATTCATTGCTTGCTAAACAGAAAATAATCTATTTAGCATTTCAAAATAACACTGGCAGAGAAGTGGATGCATGGACATCTAGTTACAGTAAGTAATATTAATCATATGTTTTTAAAATCCTAAAACCTTTGGATATAATAATCAATGTTCTTACTCATCATGTGTAATAGAATACATATGGGGTCAGATTCCAATCTTTTTTTACACCAATGTTACTCTAGAGTGGTTTCAATAACTACCTTTTCTAATATAGCAAGATAGAAATTACAATTCTGAATAAATGTGTCACATATAGAGCTAGGTGATTATTGCAAAAAGTTTCCTGAGAATATTTGTTCATATTTTTAAACAAATGCACTTTGACCATGTTCAGAATTCCATTTTTGTTTACTTCCTATAAATGTTCAAGTTTTACTGGCAAAAATGTTCATGAAAAATGAATTTCAAAGATCTATAAACAAGCATTTGCAGACACTGAATTTTAAAATTGCATTTGCAAATATTTGCACTGGGAGTACTTGTATGCTCATAAAATGAAAGAACAGAATCAAAACCATATGACTTGCATATGACCACTCACAACAAAGCACCTCAGCTCAAATATGAATAGTTGCCACAAATCAAACTTGCAAAGATATGTTAAATAAATTTGAATATCCAATACACTCAAGAAAATTGTGATCTGTTCATTGATATTTTGTGAGCAAAATAGATATTTTGCAACTAAGTATTTTGTTGCTAATAATTGTTATATATGTCTGTCATGTCACAAATACATAAACCCATGAAGTTTTCATAAGTGCAATGCATAGCATACATGGGAAATGCTCATTCCTGAAGCAACTTTGGCTTGTTTGTTTCTTCATTCTGTGCATTTGCTGGTGGCTTCTGTTTGCCAACACAATGGGTACGTTTACACTAATGACCGTACACATATCCATGCCTTGTGCCATAACCCCCTTATTGGCCACACCTAAACCCCAGAAGAATGTTGTTTGAAGGCGAGTAGGGGGGATTAAGATAGCACATCTCAGGGGTATGGGTAAATACACACCGTAAAATGTGGCATGGCTCTGAACTTGTGCCAGGTTTGCAGGGAATAATGGTGAGGAACGATGTGATCAGGCACTGCCATCAGCAAATGTGTGTGGGCAGGAGAAAGTATAAACAAAACACAGCAAAGTCATTCTGTGAGTCGCAGAATCCTGGGATATTGCCCAGGAAAGGGTAGCGCTAACATCTCGTACCTACAGTGGCAGTGTGGATGCAGGATATGCGAATATAATGTTATAGCTGTGTGCAGCACAGCATATGTGGACTCTCAGGCATGGAGATGGGAAACATCCACTACTTGGGTATGCACACAAGTGTAGATATAGCTATGATTCAGAAGTCTCTAAAAGTCTAATTGTAATTTTACAGACTTACAGAATGTAAAAAGAACCTCTTCCTCCTGCAACTGCATTCCTTCCACAAAGCTATTCTCAGGAGTCAGGGTATGCCCCCCAGGTGCTTGTAAACAAAAGGCGAAATTTCATTACTTATATTTTTGAATCCAATATCTTTTCTATTTAATATTGCATTAGCTCTAAGGAATCAGCAAGTACAGGTTTGTAATTGCTGTGCTTTTCACTGATCTTCCCAAGCCTGCATATGTTTTGCCCATCTCAAAGGGGCGCATGCTGTCCAGTGTTCCTTATTGTACACTCCCTTGTCTGAAAAGCAGCAGAAACAGCTCTGCAGGTGTAAGCTGGCATCCTGCCCACTCCAGTCCTGATAGCTTCATAAATCCTGACCCTGCCATAGCCCAGAATTACATTTCATGACACAAAGCCAAGCTGTGTTATTCACCCAATGCCCTGATTTACATTTCCCAAGACAAAAGGACATGCAGATAGTGTTTCAGAGCTCTATTTGCTTTCACATTTCTCTAAAGGTTAGTTTCAGGTCAAGTACAAGTACCTGGCAAAGGGAGGTGAATAAACTTAAAAATAAATTAATAGTAAAGCAAATGTAAAATGTAAGCGTTTATTGTTCTCTTGTCAGATGAAACCATAATGCAATTTATATTATAATATCAGAAATGAGCAGCTGTTACCTCAGTTGTAGAACAGAGAATAACTATTATGCTTCCTTTGCCCTGTCCAATGGGAAAGAAATTGCTCCTGGTTATAAGTCTTTTGATATTAGTTATGTACTTTAGAGCAGTGTTTCTCAATGACTGGTCCATGGACCAGTGCCGGTCCCTCAGATCTCCATGACACAGTTTAGGAAGGCAACAAGCTGGTCCCTGGTATCAAAAAAGTTGGGAGTAACTGCCTTAGAGTATCTTAGGAAGGGAAGATTCAACTTACAATAGTGTGAGAAAAGCACTCAGCCTTGTGACTCCCGTAGTCGGAATTTGCCACCTGAGGTTCTGTTGGGGACAGCAGTAATAGGATTTCAAGTAAGAAATCTCATCACTGTAGAATTAACCTAAGCACGACTAGAAATTTAGGCACCTGCAGTGAAAAGTATCAGGGGGTAGCTGTGTTAGTCTGTATCCACAAAAACAACAAGGAGTCCGGTGGCACCTTAAAGACTAACCGATTTATTTGGGCATAAGGTTTCATGGGTAAAAAACCTCACTTCTTCAGATGCATTTTCTTCCGTGAGTAAGTGGGAGACTCTGGAGACAGAGTCTATGTCTACATTTTGATTTCGCAGTGTAATTTCCAGCTCGAGAGACTTGCCTCAGTAGCTTTGATAGACAAGAGGGTTGTTTCTGAGATCAGGTTAGTGGTGTCTTCCCCAAGCAATCTGCAAAAGGAAATTGCCTGCATGCCATTTGTTAGGTCTTCTGTTCAAGGAAACAGGGCTTGTGTACATTTTGTACATACACAAATTAAACTTGGAAAACCCCTGATTCTGTATCACCAATATCTATTCCAAACAAGAAAATAACCTGCAAGGCCTGAAAATCTGCTACTGCTCCACAAAAGGGGCAACAGAAATAAAGAAGGTTTTTAATTGCGCCAAGCGAGGTATGCTGTCATACAGGCCTAGTGTTAGTGCTAGCTGGGAGACCTTATTTTGTTGCCAAGTTGTGGTCTCTCACTCTGCAGGCAATCAAGTGCTGAAAGACAGAAAGCTTTTATGCTGGGTAGAACCAACTGCTTTTTGTTCCTCAACAGAAGCCCCTTGTCTGATAAAGTTTGTTTCTGAAATGTGTCCAGTCTTTGATGGGATGGATCATGGCCATGACAGGAATCTGTCAGAGTTAAAGGCAGATAAGTGTGTGTGAATGTGTGCGTATGCATGAGCATATACGTGTGTAAGTATCCTTGAGTCTGTTTGGAATGCAGGGGATACTGTGAGAAACAAATAAAGTCATTACATTCATTGTGAACAGAATTGGGCATCACAGATGTTTCTGAAATGTACGGATTGCTGCCATCTCCGTGCTGCTTTTCCGCTGTTCTTGCAGCTTTAGGAGTAAAATCCCTCCCCTCCAAATATTCTATTAAAAGAACACATGAAAATAAATGAAACCTATCATTACTTTTACAATGGACAAATTGCGTATTTGTCAAACCACAGAGACAGGAACTCTAAGTGATAATTCTCTTTCACGTTTAAGAGTGTTTAAAAAAAATACAAAGCAGTCCCCTCTCCCAATGTCTTCCTAAAACTTCCTTTACAGACCCATTTAGCAATTTTTGTCTTTATCTTCCCATGCCTTTAATTTAGGAATGGGACTAAGTGTAGTAGTAGCTGAAAATGAGCAGTCCGATTTAGGATTGTTAGAAGTTTATTTGAAGAGTGAGGGCATAATGACTTGTGCCAGACTAGTACAGCTGCATTCTGCTTTTATCAACCATCAAAACCATTCAGTGCTATCTTTCAGCAAAGCTGTGAATTATTTATCTCTTTAGGTTTGGACATTTTAACAAATGTCAATGCGGCTGCAGTGTGCAGTGAAGCCGATCATTTAGCTGCCCCCTCCATTATGTGGAATAATAGTGCATCTTTTGTGTGGACACTATTGATACAGAAATGAATGAGCCATGAAATCAAGGTGTGAAACCCTGTAGAAGTGTCCGTCTCCCCTTCCATTCTCTGACTTTTTTTCTTTGAATCAGATTCTTAGAATACAGTTCTTCTAACAATCCTTTTGCATCTAACCCTCACTAGTTCTCAGTATTTCTTATTCCATTGTTATCATTGGTCAAGTTTACATTTACTTTAAACTTTACATGAGACAAACTTGACTTGATTAAATGTAGACTGGTTTTACAGGAGCTCTCTTTTGGCTTGATGTGCTGTATGAAAAGGAAAAAGTATATTTAGTAATTTTCAAAATATTTTCTGTAACTGTTGCTAATCAAAAACATATTGGTTTTCTTTCTTATAACTGCTTAAGGGTGCTAGGCTTCAGTCATTGAGATTTCTCTTACATGGAGGGGTTTCTGGTGAAAGCATTTGAGTGTTGTTTTTAAATAACAGAGTAAAGGGAGTGGTGTCTGATCAAAGGACAAGAGGCTGGCAATTGTTGAATTCTAATCCTAGTTCTGACAGTGTGTGGGGCTTGGAGTAATTCAAAACCTCTGCCTCAGTTGTCCCATCTGTAAACTGGGGCTGTACTTAGGAGGCCTGATGCACTTAGGGTACACTTCCATATCTCAGGGTACAGGGTCCTGTTTTGATGGAAAATCTGCCCAGATGAGGTACAAAGCACTCTTATTCAGCCAGGGCACCTGCAGCTAGCCAATGCAAAGTCCAAAATGGGTGGTGCTGGCCAGCAAAGGTACATGGATGGAGTGCCTTGGGAATACACTGATTCAGTGGAATGGAGCCCTGGCAGGACTCAAAAGGGAGAACAGAAGTGTAAACATGGTCTGACCTCCCCAGGGTGAATTTCCCCCACAGTATAGCTGTGGTGATGCATGAGGATACATGTGGTATCCTCAGTGATGCATGAGGATAGAATTTGAAGCTACTGGGGTTGAATTCAACCCATGCTATCTATCTTGCAAGAGAGTCATGAGGCTGAATTAATAATTTTAGAAAATTCTCTTATGATTAAAGTGTTTGCAAAGATCATGTAGTCCTTTCAATAATATTCATAGTCGACAGGCTTAAGTTTCTTTTTTTTCTTTTCTTTTTTACAAAAAGTGAATTAAATTTTGGACCTCCCAGCTTTGGCAATGCCCTTTTACCTAAACAAAGTTTAAGTAGTATTAACAGAGATCAAATCAATGTGCTCACTCATTTAAAGTAACAGAAAAGCATTTCAAGAACATAATAATTTAAGTATTTCCCAAGTCCTATTCCAAACTATTCATAAACAAGCAGCACATTATAAATGATCCACTGTTTGAAGTTTCCTTTAGTTACAGTGACGGTTCAGTATACTGCCTTCTTTCTCTCACTCTCTCAACAAACACTTTTGGCAGCAGCACTGTAACGTGACTGCATGCTGGGAGGCAGCCAGAGAAGCAATACCATCTTCTTTTGAAGCAAACTGGAGTTTTCGATGTACTGATGATAATTTAGTGTCACTGGATATCAGTTGAAGGGAGGGAGCCATGATCTTGAACTCTGCCTTCAGAGTATGGCTGGTGAAATATGTGCTGGAAGCAACAGGAAACACAATGCTGATTAAACAGGTCAGAGTCCTCTGCCTTGACATAATTGTGTTACTTTTGGGGGCACTCACCATGTCAAGCCAGAGGAATATGTTTTTTCTAGCTGGCTAGAATAGAGAGCAGTACCCTGCTAAACCTTCCTTCCTAAACCAATCATCCTATTCTTCAATTACCTTCTGTAACCCAAACTCTCTCCTAGACATCCCCTACTTACTGCTGCTTTATTTAATATGAGCAGATATAGTGGTTAGCCACTTTCTCACCCCTTCCATAATCTGCTGGTCATTAAGCGGATAAGGTGCCAACCAGCTGCTTGTACTCTATCTTAAAAAAGGCCGCCACACAGGACCACTACCACTCCAAAGAAAAGATGTTCTGGGAAAATTGGCAGTATCCCCCCAGCTCACCCTCCAAAGAAATAAACTTTTACCTTCCCAACTCTCCTCATGCTCAAGGGTTTGGTAGCAACCACGTGCTAAAACGTGAGGCCCTATCAATCTTAATGTGGTTTGCACAAATCTCTAAGATGATATCTCTGCTATCCCTTATATAGCACTGCCTATTTCTGGACTTAGACAGAGTTGATTATTTCAGGAGAGGGAAATCCATAAGAAACCTAGATTAAACCCTTTTTTCCCCTAAAATGAGTAGTACTTTCCCCTCCTATATGGAAAAAGTGACATCCTGTACATGGCTACAGGTGACTAAGATAATCATGAGCACGCATTAGATGAGTCTGCTATGCTCCTTGTCACGTCTACCATATGATAGACTCTGCATTGCTTATTGGTCTGGAATTCTTTGGTGTGTGTCTAATTTCATTTAAAGAGTTATACAATTCAAGACAAAAACAAACAAAAGCTTTCAGAGGCTTTTGGGCTATATTTATCTGGGCCTTGTTTTCAAATTGTAAACACTGTCTCTGTTTCTACAAACTCACTTAAGTAAACAGAATTCTATGAAAGGTGTGTGTGTGTGTGTGTGTATGTATATATTGTGACAAAGTTCCTCCTCTATCTTGGTGAGTCCTGCGCTTATTGGCGGATTTTCTTGCCTCAGAGATTCACCATGTGGGTTGGGGAACAGTCCAGAGACCTTCCCCTCTGGAAGAACCCACAGTCCAGGTCAATTGGGAGGTTTGGGGGGAACCCGGGCCCACCCTCTACTCTAGGTTCCAGCCCAGGGCCCTGTGGACTGCAGTTGTCTATAGTGCCTCCTGTAACAGCTGCATGACAGCTACAACTCCCTGGGCTACTTCCCCATGGCCTCCTCCAAACACCTTTCTTATTCTCACCACAGGACCTTCCTCCTGGTGTCTGATAATGCTTGTGCTCCTCAGTCCTCGAGCAGCACACCCTCTCACTCTCAGCTCCTTGCGCCTCTTGCTCCCAGCTCCTCACGCTCCCACCACAAACTGAAGTGAGCTCCTTTTTAAAACCCAGGTGCCCTGATTAGCCTGCCTTAATTGATTCTAGCAGCTTCTTAATTGGCTCCAGGTGTCCTAATTAGCCTGCCTGCCTTAACTGGTTCTAGCAGGTTCCTGATTACTCTAGTGCAGCCCCTTCTCTGGTCACTCAGGGAACAGAAAACTACTCATCCAGTGACCAGTATATTTGCCCTCTACCAGACTCCTGTACCCATCTCGCTCCTCAGCACGGACTATAAAGTCGTAGCAAAGGCCATCTGGCTGCGGCTAGGGTCCGTGATGACGGACGTGATTCACCCAGACCAGACCTACACCGTCCCGGGCCTCACTATCTTCGACAACTTGTATCTGGTCCGGGACCTCTTGGAACTCGGGTGTAGGGATGGTCTGTCGTTCCCCCTTCTGTTCCTGGATCAGGAGAAGGCATTCGACAGGGTGGACCATGGGTATCTCCTGGGCACTCTGTGAGCGTTTGGCTTCAGGCCCCAGTTTGTGGGTTTTCTCCAGGTGCTGTACGCCTCTGCAGAATGTTTGGTCAGGCTCAACTGGACCCTGACTGAACCGGTCAGCTTCGGGCGAGGAGTACATCAAGGGTGCCCCCTCTCGGGCTAGCTGTATGCTCAGGCGATCGAGCCCTTCCTCTGTCTCCTCTGTAGGAGGTTGACGGGGTTGGTGCTGCAGGAGCCGGAGCTGCGGCTGGTCCTGTCGGCGTACGCCGACGACGTGCTCCTCCTGGTCTAGGATCTGGGCGACTTGGTGTGGGTGAAGGCTTGCCAGACCATCTATTCGGGGCCTCCTCCGCCCGGGTCAACTGGGTCAAGAGCTCTGGCCTGGTGGTATGGGACGGGTGGCAGGTGAGTTCCCTCCCACCCGCGCTTCAGGCCGTCCGGTGGAGCGCGGGTCCGCTACTCTATCTCGGCGTTTATCTTTCTGCCACGCAGCCATCTCCGCCAGAGAACTGGCTAGGTTTAGGTGTTGGAGTGGCTCCGGAAATGGACAGGACCGCTCCGATGTCTCTCTCTTCGAGAGAGAGCACTGGTGCTCAATCAACTAGTCCTGTCCATGCTCTGGTACCGGCTCAACACCCTGGTCCCGGCCCCAGGTTTCCTGGCCATCCTCCGGACGTCGATTCTGGAGTTCTTTTGGTCAGGACTGCACTGGGTCTCTGGCGGGATTCTCCATCTACCCCTGGAGGAGGGAGGGCAGGGCCTGAAGTGTCTGCACTCTCAGGTCCACGTCTTCCACCTCCAGGCCCTGCAGAGGCTCCTTTATGGTGCAGGTAGTCCAGCGTGGAGCATATTGGTGCACGCCTTCCTATGCCGCTTCCGAGGGCTCCGATATGACCGGCAGCTCCTTTGTCTCCATCCGAGAGGTTTTCCGCAAGGCCTCTCTGGGCTGCCAGTCTTCTACCAGGACCTCCTCCAGACCTGGAAACTGTTCTCAGTGACCAGGTCCATGGCGGCCACCGTGGGGGCAGATCTCCTCGCGGAGCCCCTGCTACACAACCCCCAGCTCTGTGTGCAGGTGGCGGAGTCCCCCATGGTGTGCCAGAGGTTGGTCCTGGCAGAAGTCACCAAAGTCGAAGACCTCCTGGACTACGACCGGGGAGACTGGCTGGATCCCCTGACGCTTGCTCAGCGCATGGGGTTCTCCAGACCTCGTACTCCCCGGCGCGTACTTCAGGAGGTGAGGGCCGCTTTGCCGCCCGCTGCTCTGGACTATCTCGACCGGGTCCTGCGAGAGGGCACGCCCCGCCCACCCTCCACTCCGAGCCCTCCAGACTTTTTCATCGGGCCCCTGCCCCGTGGACCCAACCGGCCCCCTCCCCGTCTCTTCGCCATGAGCCGGCTGCACGATCTGCAGCCGGTTCTGTTCCGGACCGCGCCAAGGAAACATCTATACATGCTCGTGCTCCATGTTCTTCATGTCCTCACCCTTGTGTCCCGCCCCGATATGAAGTGGCAGGAACTTCTGCCACCTCTGGAGGGTGAGGAGCCCCGGTGGGCCAGCCTTTATTTTGCTCTGATCCCGAAGCCCACCAGGGACATCATTTGGCGGCTCCTTCATGGAGCCGTGACCACAAGCATGTATTTGGCGCGGTTTACCCGTATCCCAGACACCTGCCCCTTTTGCGGCGTGAGGGAGACCCTGGCACATGTTTACCTGCAGTGCGCCAGGCTGCAGCCCCTATTCCGGCTCCTCATGGATATTTTGTTAAGATTTTGGTTGCACTTTTCTCCTTGCATTTTTACTTATGCACTCCCTATCCGTCGCCCCACAAAGTCACGGGACCTCCTGGTCAACCTCCTCCTGGCCCTAGCGAAACTGGCCATCTATAAAACCAGAGTGAGGAGGTTGGCCGATGGAGTTTCCTGTGACTGTGGGGCCTATTTCAGGTCCTCCGTTCGTTTTCGTATCTGGGCAGAGTTCCTCTGGGCGGTGTCTCCTGGCTCCCTTGACGCCTTCGAGGAGCAGTGGGCGCTGTCCAAGGTTCTCTGCTCAGTGTCCCCGTCTGGTTCGCTTCGTTTGACCCTTTGATCTCACTCCTGTCCCTGTTCTTTTATTAGTTGTCCCCCATAATTTTTTGGTCTCTAGGTCCTGTGGACCCCCCCCCCCCCTTTAGGCTGGGGGGGATCCTTTAGCAGTGGATCCCGCCCACTTCCTGGATCCAAATAGGACCAGACTCCTGTACCCCACTGGTCTGGGTCTGTCACAATATATATATATATATATATATATATATATAACAGTAACATTCTGAATTATATATATATATATATATATAATTCAGAATGTTACTGTTATGCTCACAGTGTTTATGTTCAGAACATGAAGAATTGCACACAGTGCAATCAATAATATAGAAGTGAAGATAATTCCTTCTGATTTTAAAGAAAATTACCCAAGTAAGCTTAGTCTCATTGTTTCTCTCCCACAATGTTTCTACTTTTATAGTTATAGCTTCTTCAGAGGTGGTCTCTTTCCCTAATATTATAAATTCTTTCCTCAAGTCTCTTCTCTTCCTTCATGTTTTTTCCTACATATTATATATATTTTGGCCCAAGTCCTTCTTTTTTTTTTTTTTTAAATCCTCCTTAACCTGGATGTCTGTATACAAACTCTTACTACTTTTCTGTAGAACAAAAGTCTTTTGATAAGAGTAATTGGTCAATAAACTAGAGAGAGTTTGACCTATCAAGGTGAAATGCTGCTTGAAAACATCTTCAAATACACCAAACAACAAAAAAGTATGTAAGGGAAAAAAACCTTTGAACCATAAGCAATATTTTGGAACCTTCCAACTCTAAACATGAAAGATAGATAAAACTGTATACATCTGGTACCAATACTGCATTAATTACACAAATTATTACTGAAGACATACCTGTTCATATATAAACTGTTTGTGGAGTTTAATGCATATGTTCTGGAAAAGGGTAGTGTGGGCATAGAAAGGACAAATTTCTAGTGTCTCAGTACTTATTGACATATTAAATCTTTAACATGGGGTAACATTCAGTACTCTATTTCCACTATTTCTTATAAGAAAACCCCCCAACAACTACTAGCTTTTCTTTCTCTGTCAGAGACAGTCTCAAACCCTAGGGGAGAAGTGGTATATTCTACAAATAACAAATCACCTCTGAAATCATCAATAGGTAATAATTCCCCCAAGCACCCACTTAACTACGTTTACATATGATCATATATCATCCCTCACCACCTCTTGCCAACAGACTGAATAAATGGGAAATACATTTTTTTAGTTGGAGTTCTTTCCCTGATTGAATGTCAAAGCTGTCAAAGGCAGCTTCTTCATCCAGTACGGGGCCTACACAAACATTAGTGTGTTCTCTGACTGTAGAAGATGCAGAATTTTCCATCTCAATCTACTGAGAGACTTGCTGCAATCGCACTTTCCTCCCCCGTAAGTTTTACAATTCCATTTAAACCACAGTAAAGCTTTTGGTCCTTTTGGGAAGGCTTACACACTATTCAGCATTTTCAGTGCTGATTTAAATTCCAGGCCCGAACCAGTCTGCACTTTGTTCATCATACTTCAATTTCAGTATGGATGGTTCTGGATGGAATAATTCTGGGAGTAAATTTTGTGGGGGATACGATATGATGATGCAACAGAGGTGAAATATTGTATCTTAGGCTTCTGCTAAGGTACATAGCAGATTGTGGAACATAGTCAAATTTTGTAATATGCCCAGGACTGAAAATTATTAATTCTCAATCTTGTCCACTTTATTCTGGTTCCCTCTTGTATTTTTACAAAGTCTCACAATTGCATCCCAACAGTTTGCTGGTGCATTACTTTCCAAAAAAGATTAAATTTTTAAGTGATTGCTGAACAGAATCCAGTCTTTTTATGAAATAAGCTCTGTGGTTTTAGTCATTGTTCTGTAAAGTCCTGCTATATAGTCTCTTCCAGAGTAACACTAGAAATTCATATATCAATATCTAAACATAGGAAGAACTCTTGTAAAATTACACATTCATAACAATCTAGCCTCCTGAATTGTAACAGTTTCATTTTTACTGTATGTCACCAAGACAGTCGTTCCCTGCAGAGCAAAGGGGGCTCAACCCACTTCTGGGAGAGATTATAGGACAAAAACGGTCTCCCTCCACATCCTAAAAGCCCCTGACTAAAGCACTTGTTTTGTCCCTGGTTACCTTAGCAACACCAGCCCTCCTCCTCAGAAAGTAACCTATGGAGACTGGGATTTTTTTTTTTTTAATGAATCTAAAGCAAGGAACCTTTTGTTAAAATGGGGGCAGGGAAGAATAAGTGAGAGGGTGAGTGAGGGAAAGAGAGCATGTAAAAGGCTGATGAGGGGCAGCCATGAAGTCTGGGAGAGTCAAGCAATGAGTCCAGTGATTTTGTACAGCTCAGCCAGAGCTTTCATCCCAAACAAGGAAATTGAGTGACCTGAGTAGTGTCTGCTAGCAGTATGATTAGAGTAGATACCCTTGCACAGAGATTAGTGGCTCCTAAGGGTTCTCCACCCTATCACAGTTTCATATATCATTTCTCCTCCACCATCACTTGTGTCCCTTATCTGTGGCAACAAGCCCCACTGTCTACAAGTTGAACATTTGTGCATTTAAGACTGAGGATTTTGCCAATGTGTACTTAGCATTCATGGCCAACCCATAATGTGTACAGGGAGTGAGCCTTTACATTCACTGGGGATAGATAGAGGGAAGGTTGTAGTAGATTATTAGTCCATTTGTTACATAATTGTTTAACCAGCCTTCTTTAATGTTTTCAATCTTCAATTTCTCACCACATGTTAATTTAAATAAAAGTAGTGAAGTAGATGCTAGGAATATAAGAAGTGGGTTTTTTTTATTATTATTTTTAAAAGTAAAGAAAATAGGAAAGACACCAACACCTTGTGTTCCTTTAGGCAAGTGGCTTAATCTTTTTGGGTAGGATTCTTTAAGCCACTGTGCACCATCTTTGATCTTGGGGAGACTCCAAGCAGTAGATACACAGTTCTAGGGACCTGCCTAAGTTTCAGCAGCTTCTGAGAGATGCCCTATGGACTACAGTACAGCCTGGAATCTCCACAGATCCTTGACACTGTCTTTCCATCAGGGACTGTGAAGCAGCAGCTGGAAATCCTCCACAAGCAGCCTTGTGGCTATCAGAGGGGAGAAACATCCTCCAGTTAGAATCTTGGCTTTTAGGGCCTCTTTATGCCGGGGGTGAGGATCTCACCTATTTGTGTCTCCGCTCCCTATCTATAAAATTGGGATAACCATATTTTCCTACCTTCCAGCAGTGTTATGAGGACTAATTTATTAAAGTATATGGTGTGCTCAGATATTATAGTGATGAGTGGCATAGAAAACTCTATAAACAAAACAAATAAATAAACCAAAAAACTGATAATGAAATAGATAGTATAACAATAAATAGGACAAGTATTTAAAAAAGTAACGACTCACTTGTGTGTTACACCATTTCACTTACACACGCAAATACCCGGTATGAGCAATCAGTACCTGTTCCAAATATAGGTATTCTGGTTCATCTATGTTCTTCATTCATACTGTCTACAAATGTGACCAAAACCATGAGAATACTTAATTATCTTGTAAAACAGAAGACGGCAATGGCACAGCTAAAAGGAGACAAAGTGAATATCTTCTTCTTACAGGCATTTTTAGGCCATTTTGAAAAAAAAAAGATAAATAGTTTTTAAAAGTTGCTTTTTTTGTCAATTTGTGCAAAGATGTGAGGGTTAAGCATTCTGTTGGCAAAAACCTTTGTTTCAGGAAGTAAAAAGATGAGGGGAGATACATATTTGAAAGAGTATCCTTGCAGAGAAACAAATTATTCTGGGATCAATGTCCTAAATTCAAACCATAAGGAATCTTTTGAGAAAGCAAGGTTGAACACGGGTAGATTTTATAAAAGGGGGTTTTCTCTTCATAGAATGTTTAAATGATGTGGTGAACCCTACCTGTAAACAAGTCTAGAATCCCTCAGGTCATTTGGCTCTTCCTATGCCCATGCTGACCTAAACCAGCTTCCATGCAGCACCCTTTGCAGAGGGAAATCTCAACTCTCTGGCTTCTGACTGAGATTCTGCTTCTGATTCTGTTAGGTTCAGAGTAAATTTCTGTTTCTCTGTGATGCCCAACAGCAGTTGCTCCAATTAAACTAAGTAAAAATAGAAAACCGAAAATAAACACAACATCACATAGGCACACACGTATTGTAAATAAACGTCTAATTTATCATTAGTTGGTAACAGCTCTGCTAGACAGGCACAAAGCTTGTTTGTACAAAATATGAAAGTATTTCCTACAGCATGATTGAACAAAGAGTTTTTCTCTGAGCCTAAAGGCTGTCAGAGTATCTTCATCCAGTTAGTGTTTATCCAAATAGTGATTTGCATTCAATAAAAAGGATTACCTATTTGCCCCAAAGGGATGGGTGACCAGCAGGTGAATCACAAGAAATGTCATTAATCATTTTGATTGTTTTTGACACCTCATTGAAGATTGGTTCATTATCAATGAAATCAAGCTACCCTGTTTCTAGTTTGCCATGTGGCATAATATGTAGAAGTCTATTATTATGGCAAAGATAGTACTGAAATGCATGTTATGAATTATTGATATAGAAGGACTTGAGATGAAACTACACAGAAAAAGCTAAACAGAGAGAGTCCTGTCCAATGCTCCATTCTGCTCATTGATGAGGATTATCTCCAGGCTTAATGGCAACTTTCAAACTTCATCTCTGTGGGCTTTAGTCCTGTTGGAATAAAAGACGAAAGATTTTTTGTATATTGGAAATGTGTAATTTTTGTTTATTCTTCTCTCACGCAACAATGGCTGCACTATTTTCATTCGAAGAGTAAAAAATGGAAAATTTCAGCCCAAAATGATTGTTTAACACAATTATGAGTGACTGAAACTGGTCGGTAGAATAGAAGCGGTTTTGACACCTTAATCATAACATTTGCTATCACTTTAACTGGAGATGACTCTACAACTAATTCCCATTACTCTCAAACATTGCAGACTTATAGTGCAGACCAAAAAATTACTACTACATAGGTTCTCATATTGCCTTCATTACCATAGTATTGGAGTGTCTTCCAGCAATATGTCTATCGGTCACAAGTGGATTGTTCTTGCTCTCATCCTGTCCTAAGGGGGAGAACTGTGTGCAGGGTAGTGTTTTGATTTGGTAGGATTTTTGTTTTTATTGATTTAATCTTTTCCCTTTCCAATGAACTATCAATGTGGCACCCAAGATGGCTATCTTTGTTGCTTATATTTTCCTCAACTATTGCCTTATGGTCAAAAGTTTTCATTCCAAAAATATTTTGTGGGGGGGAAATGGAGTGAATTTCATCAATCTCCTTATTTTTTTTCTGAATAACATAAATATAATTGTCAAGTCAGTATTTTGTGTAATAAGATAAATATGGAAGCAGTGGATATTTTTCTGAGTATAGTTGCATACATAGTCATCACATTGGGAGTTCTACTATAACAAGGGAAGTGTAAATTCAGCATCAATTATAACTGGGGAGCGTAAATAAAATGAAATGTAATGATTGAGAAATCATTATTTTGGGTTCCACTGAAGCTCCTGTGCTACAGCAGATTGATTGAAGCATTAACATCAGCTCCAAAGTAACAAAGCAACCATGCAGGGCATCTCCTGAGGTGTGTTTTCCTTATGTACTCAATATGTGATGTAATGCTCAGTTAATTCACTGGGGTTGTAATGTTCCCAGATGTGCTTTGGCACATACCTTTCCATCTGAGCTAAGATCATTGTAAGTGCTAAACCCTGTGTGAAAGCAGGGAGTGGGTATCAGGGATAGCCAGGAAAAAAGAATTCCACTTAGTGAAAAATTTCAAGGTTTTCAAATTTCTTTTCCTTCTACAGTGGAACAAAAAATGTGAGTTTTTTCAAAATTTCTCACGAAAAAACATGAGAGAGCGCACATGCATGCAAGCATACCGCACCCCAGCATAGCTAAGATCCCAGTGGTTAGGGCACTTGCATGAGATGTGGGAGACCAGGTTCGAGTTCCTGGTCTGAATCAGGCAGAAAAGGAAGCATTTTTTTCCAATGGAAAAATTTTTTGTCAACAAATGTGTGGTTAGCTCTAGTGGGTATCGCTACCCAGACATTTTAAATAAAATCTGTCAGAAACTGAGAGAGATTTACCAACTGAAAAGTATCTGAATAATAATAATTATAATATAAAAGCTTGAAAAAAAACTTTTTTTCCAGATCTGAGGTCAGGAACCATTTTTACCCCCAATTGATCCTTATTACGGTCCCTGACCACAGTTCTTAGTAGACACATTTGGTACTCCGGAACAACTGAAGCATATGTGTCAGCTCCTGCTGCCAAGCAAAGTTGTTCTTGGCATAAAATCACTTGCCTGTGAATTCCGATTGAAGCTACTGTCCAAAGTCAGTGGCCTAAAAATCAAAGAGAAACTGCTGAAGAGCTTTACTGATGGGTCTTGAGTTTTGACCCTTTCATATTATTAAAGACTTTTAGAAGGACTAGTCTGGTTTTAGGATCTTTGGAGATTCCACTTTTTTATACTTTGTGTAAAATTCTTTACATCTTCCAGTGAAGGAAACTCAATTCACTCCCTTATTGTCGCTGATGGAAAATCATCTATCAAGTTTATGATGGCACATCTGTGCAGTCCTTCCACCTTTTGTCCAAATTCAAGCTACTTTTACTTTTTTATTGCCTGTAATTTTTATAAGTTAATAAATTAATCTGGGATTGATACACCCTTGTTTTAAAATATTTAACATTTTGAAGATATTTTATCAACAAAAAAATCTAATACAAACATACTGAGATTTTGTAATCTCTCAGAACATAGAATCATAGAATATCAGGGATGGAAGGGACCTCAGGAGGTCATCTAGTCCAACCCCATGCTCAAAGCAGGACCAATTCCCAACTAAATCATACCAGCCAGGGCTTTGTCAAGCCTGACCTTAAAAATCTCTAAGGAAGGAGATTCCACCACCTCCCTAGGTAACCCATTCCAGTGCTTCACCACCCTCCTAGTGAAAATGTTTTCCCTAATATCCAACCTAAACCGCCCCCACTGCAGCTTGAGACCATTACTCCTTGTTCTGTCATCAGGTACCACTGAGAACAGTCTAGATCCATCCTCTTTGGAACCCCCTTTCAGGTAGTTGAAAGCAGCTATCAAATCCCCCCTCATTCTTCTCTTCTGCAGACTAAACTATCCCAGTTGCCTCAGCCTCTCCTCATAAGTCATGTGCTCCAGCCCCCTAATCAGTTTTGTTGCCCTCTGCTGGACTCGTTAGATAACATGCAATGGGACTTAATTTGTCTTCTGTGGCACCATTCATATTAATAGTATCTCCAAGCAGTTTGTAAGCAAGGTATTATAATAATTGTATGTAGTACCTTTCTCCCTGAAAGATCATAAAGCGCTGCATAAACTGTGGTCTTGATGCAGCATGGGTATAACTTTAAGTAGAGACAAGGTGAGCGAGGTAATATATTTTATTGGACCAATGTCTGTTAGTGAGAGAGACAAGATTATGCGTTTACACAGAACATCCACAGACCTGAAGAAGAGCTCTTTCACCACAGACATTGGTCAAGTGGCTTAATCTTTTTGGGTAGGATTCTTTAAGCCACTGTGCACCATCTTTGATCTTGGGGAGACTCCAAGCAGTAGATACACAGTTCTAGGGACCTGCCTAAGTTTCAGCAGCTTCTGAGAGATGCCCTATGGACTACAGTACAGCCTGGAATCTCCACAGATCCTTGACACTGTCTTTCCATCAGGGACTGTGAAGCAGCAGCTGGAAATCCTCCACAAGCAGCCTTGTGGCTATCAGAGGGGAGAAACATCCTCCAGTTAGAATCTTGGCTTTTAGGGCCTCTTTATGCCGGGGGTGAGGATCTCACCTATTTGTGTCTCCGCTCCCTATCTATAAAATTGGGATAACCATATTTTCCTACCTTCCAGCAGTGTTATGAGGACTAATTTATTAAAGTATATGGTGTGCTCAGATATTATAGTGATGAGTGGCATAGAAAACTCTATAAACAAAACAAATAAATAAACCAAAAAACTGATAATGAAATAGATAGTATAACAATAAATAGGACAAGTATTTAAAAAAGTAACGACTCACTTGTGTGTTACACCATTTCACTTACACACGCAAATACCCGGTATGAGCAATCAGTACCTGTTCCAAATATAGGTATTCTGGTTCATCTATGTTCTTCATTCATACTGTCTACAAATGTGACCAAAACCATGAGAATACTTAATTATCTTGTAAAACAGAAGACGGCAATGGCACAGCTAAAAGGAGACAAAGTGAATATCTTCTTCTTACAGGCATTTTTAGGCCATTTTGAAAAAAAAAAGATAAATAGTTTTTAAAAGTTGCTTTTTTTGTCAATTTGTGCAAAGATGTGAGGGTTAAGCATTCTGTTGGCAAAAACCTTTGTTTCAGGAAGTAAAAAGATGAGGGGAGATACATATTTGAAAGAGTATCCTTGCAGAGAAACAAATTATTCTGGGATCAATGTCCTAAATTCAAACCATAAGGAATCTTTTGAGAAAGCAAGGTTGAACACGGGTAGATTTTATAAAAGGGGGTTTTCTCTTCATAGAATGTTTAAATGATGTGGTGAACCCTACCTGTAAACAAGTCTAGAATCCCTCAGGTCATTTGGCTCTTCCTATGCCCATGCTGACCTAAACCAGCTTCCATGCAGCACCCTTTGCAGAGGGAAATCTCAACTCTCTGGCTTCTGACTGAGATTCTGCTTCTGATTCTGTTAGGTTCAGAGTAAATTTCTGTTTCTCTGTGATGCCCAACAGCAGTTGCTCCAATTAAACTAAGTAAAAATAGAAAACCGAAAATAAACACAACATCACATAGGCACACACGTATTGTAAATAAACGTCTAATTTATCATTAGTTGGTAACAGCTCTGCTAGACAGGCACAAAGCTTGTTTGTACAAAATATGAAAGTATTTCCTACAGCATGATTGAACAAAGAGTTTTTCTCTGAGCCTAAAGGCTGTCAGAGTATCTTCATCCAGTTAGTGTTTATCCAAATAGTGATTTGCATTCAATAAAAAGGATTACCTATTTGCCCCAAAGGGATGGGTGACCAGCAGGTGAATCACAAGAAATGTCATTAATCATTTTGATTGTTTTTGACACCTCATTGAAGATTGGTTCATTATCAATGAAATCAAGCTACCCTGTTTCTAGTTTGCCATGTGGCATAATATGTAGAAGTCTATTATTATGGCAAAGATAGTACTGAAATGCATGTTATGAATTATTGATATAGAAGGACTTGAGATGAAACTACACAGAAAAAGCTAAACAGAGAGAGTCCTGTCCAATGCTCCATTCTGCTCATTGATGAGGATTATCTCCAGGCTTAATGGCAACTTTCAAACTTCATCTCTGTGGGCTTTAGTCCTGTTGGAATAAAAGACGAAAGATTTTTTGTATATTGGAAATGTGTAATTTTTGTTTATTCTTCTCTCACGCAACAATGGCTGCACTATTTTCATTCGAAGAGTAAAAAATGGAAAATTTCAGCCCAAAATGATTGTTTAACACAATTATGAGTGACTGAAACTGGTCGGTAGAATAGAAGCGGTTTTGACACCTTAATCATAACATTTGCTATCACTTTAACTGGAGATGACTCTACAACTAATTCCCATTACTCTCAAACATTGCAGACTTATAGTGCAGACCAAAAAATTACTACTACATAGGTTCTCATATTGCCTTCATTACCATAGTATTGGAGTGTCTTCCAGCAATATGTCTATCGGTCACAAGTGGATTGTTCTTGCTCTCATCCTGTCCTAAGGGGGAGAACTGTGTGCAGGGTAGTGTTTTGATTTGGTAGGATTTTTGTTTTTATTGATTTAATCTTTTCCCTTTCCAATGAACTATCAATGTGGCACCCAAGATGGCTATCTTTGTTGCTTATATTTTCCTCAACTATTGCCTTATGGTCAAAAGTTTTCATTCCAAAAATATTTTGTGGGGGGGAAATGGAGTGAATTTCATCAATCTCCTTATTTTTTTTCTGAATAACATAAATATAATTGTCAAGTCAGTATTTTGTGTAATAAGATAAATATGGAAGCAGTGGATATTTTTCTGAGTATAGTTGCATACATAGTCATCACATTGGGAGTTCTACTATAACAAGGGAAGTGTAAATTCAGCATCAATTATAACTGGGGAGCGTAAATAAAATGAAATGTAATGATTGAGAAATCATTATTTTGGGTTCCACTGAAGCTCCTGTGCTACAGCAGATTGATTGAAGCATTAACATCAGCTCCAAAGTAACAAAGCAACCATGCAGGGCATCTCCTGAGGTGTGTTTTCCTTATGTACTCAATATGTGATGTAATGCTCAGTTAATTCACTGGGGTTGTAATGTTCCCAGATGTGCTTTGGCACATACCTTTCCATCTGAGCTAAGATCATTGTAAGTGCTAAACCCTGTGTGAAAGCAGGGAGTGGGTATCAGGGATAGCCAGGAAAAAAGAATTCCACTTAGTGAAAAATTTCAAGGTTTTCAAATTTCTTTTCCTTCTACAGTGGAACAAAAAATGTGAGTTTTTTCAAAATTTCTCACGAAAAAACATGAGAGAGCGCACATGCATGCAAGCATACCGCACCCCAGCATAGCTAAGATCCCAGTGGTTAGGGCACTTGCATGAGATGTGGGAGACCAGGTTCGAGTTCCTGGTCTGAATCAGGCAGAAAAGGAAGCATTTTTTTCCAATGGAAAAATTTTTTGTCAACAAATGTGTGGTTAGCTCTAGTGGGTATCGCTACCCAGACATTTTAAATAAAATCTGTCAGAAACTGAGAGAGATTTACCAACTGAAAAGTATCTGAATAATAATAATTATAATATAAAAGCTTGAAAAAAAACTTTTTTTCCAGATCTGAGGTCAGGAACCATTTTTACCCCCAATTGATCCTTATTACGGTCCCTGACCACAGTTCTTAGTAGACACATTTGGTACTCCGGAACAACTGAAGCATATGTGTCAGCTCCTGCTGCCAAGCAAAGTTGTTCTTGGCATAAAATCACTTGCCTGTGAATTCCGATTGAAGCTACTGTCCAAAGTCAGTGGCCTAAAAATCAAAGAGAAACTGCTGAAGAGCTTTACTGATGGGTCTTGAGTTTTGACCCTTTCATATTATTAAAGACTTTTAGAAGGACTAGTCTGGTTTTAGGATCTTTGGAGATTCCACTTTTTTATACTTTGTGTAAAATTCTTTACATCTTCCAGTGAAGGAAACTCAATTCACTCCCTTATTGTCGCTGATGGAAAATCATCTATCAAGTTTATGATGGCACATCTGTGCAGTCCTTCCACCTTTTGTCCAAATTCAAGCTACTTTTACTTTTTTATTGCCTGTAATTTTTATAAGTTAATAAATTAATCTGGGATTGATACACCCTTGTTTTAAAATATTTAACATTTTGAAGATATTTTATCAACAAAAAAATCTAATACAAACATACTGAGATTTTGTAATCTCTCAGAACATAGAATCATAGAATATCAGGGATGGAAGGGACCTCAGGAGGTCATCTAGTCCAACCCCATGCTCAAAGCAGGACCAATTCCCAACTAAATCATACCAGCCAGGGCTTTGTCAAGCCTGACCTTAAAAATCTCTAAGGAAGGAGATTCCACCACCTCCCTAGGTAACCCATTCCAGTGCTTCACCACCCTCCTAGTGAAAATGTTTTCCCTAATATCCAACCTAAACCGCCCCCACTGCAGCTTGAGACCATTACTCCTTGTTCTGTCATCAGGTACCACTGAGAACAGTCTAGATCCATCCTCTTTGGAACCCCCTTTCAGGTAGTTGAAAGCAGCTATCAAATCCCCCCTCATTCTTCTCTTCTGCAGACTAAACTATCCCAGTTGCCTCAGCCTCTCCTCATAAGTCATGTGCTCCAGCCCCCTAATCAGTTTTGTTGCCCTCTGCTGGACTCGTTAGATAACATGCAATGGGACTTAATTTGTCTTCTGTGGCACCATTCATATTAATAGTATCTCCAAGCAGTTTGTAAGCAAGGTATTATAATAATTGTATGTAGTACCTTTCTCCCTGAAAGATCATAAAGCGCTGCATAAACTGTGGTCTTGATGCAGCATGGGTATAACTTTAAGTAGAGACAAGGTGAGCGAGGTAATATATTTTATTGGACCAATGTCTGTTAGTGAGAGAGACAAGATTATGCGTTTACACAGAACATCCACAGACCTGAAGAAGAGCTCTTTCACCACAGACATTGGTCCAATAAAATATATTACCTCACGCACCTTGTCTCTCTAATATCCTGGGACCAACAAGACTACAACAACACTGCATATAACTTGAAGTGTGTGAGTATTTTCATTGACTTCAATGATACTATTCATATGCTTAAAATTACTCATCATGTGCTTAAGAATTCTGCTGAATTGGGGCTTGTAGGCACAGCACTATTGGAATGCAGCTGATGGCAATAGCCAACTGGTTCACAGTATGTTGCGCAAAAACAAGGAGAGGGAAAACTTTGGCAAAGGACAGAAAAACAAACACCTATTGGCTTTCAAAAACTGCTTTCATGTCCATGCAGAGCAGGCAGGAACTCACACAGGCTAAACTGTCTGGTGCTTAGTTTGCTTCACGCTCCTGGAATTTCAACATGTTGTTCCAGGGAATCAAGCTTTTCCAAACCTGTGGCTTAGAACACTAAATTGGCCTTTCTACATTATGTATCAATGAGTGTAAGCAAATGCACCGGCTGTGATTGACTTAATAGTAGCTTTGAAGAATAGGATTTGTCTTAAAGTGGCCAGGAGGACAATCTGGTCATACCTTGCTCTTTCCAAACAGTGCTATGGGATTATTGATGTGTCTTGGACAGCCACTAAATATGGCTAGAAGGGCATTCTAACCCTTTATGGCACTAGCACTGTTGTCAACTATTTATTATAGTGTAGAACTAATAATATTCCAAATCCTTATGTGGGACACAGATCTATCCCTTCTGAACAAAGGGTGATGCTGTCAGTTGGTCATATTAACATTTTAATCCTGTGGTTGTGAATGATTGAGATTGTGAAATGTTAGGAATGAAATGACTAGGAAATGCCAAACTCTCTCTCTAGATCAGGGATCTCAAATTCAAATGACCATGAGGACCACATGAGGACTAGTACATTGGCCCGAGGGCCACATCACTGACACCCTGCCCACTGCCCCGGCCCCGCCCCACTCCACCCCTTCCATGAGGCCCCACCCCTTCCCCACCTCTTCCAACCCCTTTCCCGCCCCTATTCCAACCCCTTCCCCAAAGTCCCCATCCCAACTCTGCCCCCTCCCTGCCCCTATTCCAACCCCTTCCCCAAATCCCCGCCCCACTTCTTCTCCTTCCCTCAGCACGTGGCTCCCTGCTCCTCCCCCCTCCCTCCTGGAAAGTGCTAAGGGGAAGGGTAGGGCCTGGAGGTAGGCAGAGGAGTGGGGATGCGGTGTGCTGGGGAGAGGGGTTGGTGGGGGAGGGGAGCTTGGTGGCCACAGGAAATAACTCGGGGGGTGGGGAGGCGTGGGGAGCTTGGCGGGCTGCAGCAAATAACTCTGCAGGCCGGCCGTGTGTTTCAGATCCCTGCTCTAGATGCTGGTGTAATGATGCTAGCATTTCACTTATCAGATTTTTATTTGATGTCATTTCACAATTTTTCCTTAAGAAAGCAGTGTTTACAGTTGACAACAGCATTGTACTTCAGAGAGTTGTACACAAAGGTATATAAGGATTATATGATATGTGTATCTAATGAATTCTAGCCATAGAGTAATTTATACTGATATTAATGGCTAAAATGTAGATGCCCACAGTCACACATGCTCCTGTTGATTCCATAAAGCTTTACATTTATGCTTGCAAAGCAGGTAATTACATGCTAAAATACTCATTTGTGTAATTCCTGCACCTAACTGGTCCCTACACACGTGCTAGGTTTACATGGAAATATGTAAGATTTTCTGGGCAAACAGATGCATATGCATTTTTCTCTGCGTTCCTGTGGCCTGAGGCTTTGCAAATGTTGCCCTGTGTAAATGCAGTTACAGTACTCGAAATAAACAAGACATAATACCTCTTAGTATTATGGCATATGACATGTTATTGTTCATTACACTGTAATTCTCTCAGAACTTCCGTAATTACATAATATTAAATCTATTGCTGTTTTATGTGAAAACAGTAGCATGAGATACTTTACTGTCCTCATCTTAGCTAGTGTGACATATTTTATTGGCAAAATCTACTCATACAGAACCTTACTTTCTGAAACTCATGCACACAAAATTACTAATCAAATATATGAAAGAGCGAAGAGTCTTTTCTACTTTTAAATGGAGACTAATATATTTCACATTCTTCATGCTTACTGCTTTGTCTCATCCTAAGCATACCTCACCATCATCGCTCTTTAATGCTCTGAATTTTAACTACAATGTTAAAGCTGTTCCACTTTGCTGATGGTCTGTTATAAATGTCTGGCTGTCCCTCCTCCACCACGCTGAATCAGCTAACCCTGCCAGAGGAAAGGAGAACCATTTCAGTTGCCCGTCAGTTCTAATGGTGTGGGGCAGCTAGATTCCACTGTAATATAGGTGTAAAAAGTCAAAGTGCAGAGAACCACAAAGAACTAGAGAGTAACTGGAGAGGGAGAAGCAGAAGGGGAAGGGAGCAGAGCACAGAGAGGATAAGTGTCACACTGTGGTGCATGATTGGGAGCAGGATGGTAATGTCTTCTCTATGTGGCTGAGTGTAACACACACTATATTCATAAGCAGGCTCTCGTAAAAGGTGATAACAAAGTGCAAGTAACTGAGTAAAATGACAAAGTAAACATTGACTCATCCCCAGGAGGAAGACAGACATAACACAGGAATATGGTTTAAGTGTGGCCACTATGTTATTTAACACATGCAACTGGAATAACTATCTGGCAAGGCCTAGATCAGTGTAGGTTCCTTCTCCCCTTCTAGGGCAAGCACAATCTGGGGAGAGAAGCCACTCTTAGCCCTGCACCTCTCAATAGCTATTAGAATGCTAGCAGTATTGCTGTGATTCCCCTCCACTCTTCCCTGTGTGACGGTTAAGGCTACTATAAGGGGAGTTCTTTGCTGTACCAGACATTGGAACCCTCCCCATTATCCAAAGGAAAGATCTCCTGAATTCCTGGTCCCATGCCCTTATTTACCTGGCAACCAGTCACTTGCACCTAACACAGGACCCATGCCAAGTAGTAACAAACAAACAATACATATTAACACAACCCTAACCTATCCACTGGGTTTCCAGGCTGCTGTGAGAAATGTGAAAAGCCCACAGTGCCATGGTCAATTTGGCAATGAGGGAAACATTCCTTCCCTGCCCACAAAAGGCAATAGGCAAAGTGCCCACAGTAACTCCATTACAGTATATTGAGATATGTTAGCATAAAACACGTGCAAGGAGAATCCAGTTCAGTATGTGATGTGATGGTCAAAGACTAGTTGAGCAGAACATTACCTGTCTGCAGTAGAATGTGAGTCCTAACGCAATTTTTTTCAATTGTGTAACTAGCTTGTTACAATTCTGGTAACTGTTTCCACTGCATAAAGTATAAAGTAAGCATGTTAAATAAGAGGAGCAGTGAGCATTACTGTTTATTATCTTTTGTACATACAGTTAACCCCAGAACTTATAGGCCTCATTATTTTGAGCATAGGCTGAAGGCACAAACCTTTCTTTTGGGATAGTCTCTGTATTTCTAATTCATCATTTTGTAGGACATTTTGTAATTCCAGCCAAACCTGCAAGAACAAAAATTAAGCTTTTGGAATCTATGTTCCTTTAATACACATGCATATGCGCACTCTCTCTCTCTCTCTCTCTTTAATTGGCTAGTGTTTCTTAAATAAATGTTTCATAAGATTAAATTCTGCAGGAGAATGAAGCTGCTACGAGGCTCTTGCTGTGCATCCATAGGCTTTTTCTGACAGTGTATCATTTACAGAGCCCTGAATCCTCATTATTGGACTCAGCAGGCAACAGGAAGCTGCTGTACTGATAGCATTCCCGTTATCTGTTTTAATAAAAACTTAATTTCCTTTCTTTTTCCCTACACTCCTAGACTTTTAAAATAATTTATTTTTCTGACTGCTGCTGGTCATCTTGCAACTGTCCAAATCATATTGTCTTAATCTTTGGGAAAAGAAACAGAACAATTTCAGGTTGAAGCTGACCCTAGACTAGACAAGATTTCTCTAAATCTTTGACAATTTATCACAGAGAAAATATTCTTGGGGTCTCCTCAGCAAACTCTGTGCCATAAATTTGGGGAGTGTATAATCGAAAGCACTGTAACAAATGAGCATAATAATCCTCCAGGTTTTTCTTTTTGCAACTAACATATGTTCTTTTAAAATAAACGGTTTTCCAAAAGGTGGCTTAATAATCAACTTTCTTTTACATTTCTGATTTGACATATTGCATTTGACATAAGGATGCATCAGTTGAGTCAGGTCATATTATATCATTGTGACATTGTAGGAAAGGAAGAGATTGAAATTGGCTGACATGTGTGATGCAACAAAACATATCAAAATAGAAACTGAAAAAGATTCTTTCCTGTACTGTAATTCATGTCCCATTTTTTAAAAAAAGTTTTGGATTGGATATTTCATTCCTGAGGCCTTGTGAGTACAATATGTCACTTTTTATATTGTAATGAGAGGCAGATTTTTATTTTTAAACCATATTCCTTTCCAATGCATTCATGTGTATGCACATGAGTGCATGCACACATGTGCAGGCAGGTGGATGCGTGTGCCCACACACACATGCTTATTATTGGCCTAATTCTGATCACAGTTCTAGTGTTTTTATACTGATGTAATTTCACTGACTCCAGTATATCCACTTTGGATTTACACAGGAGAAACTGCCCTATGCTGTGTGCATAAAGTCCATTAGTCACTGGTGAACTTTAGGTTTCAGAGTGGTAGCTGTGTTAGTCTGTATCAGCAAAAACAACAAGAAGTACTTGTGGCACCTTACAGACTAACAAATTTATTTCGGCATAAGCTTTCGTGGGCTAGAACACACTTCATCAGATGTATGGAGTGGAAAATACAGGAGCAGGTATAAATACATGAAAAGATGGGAGTTGCCTTACCAAGTGTGAGGTCAGTCTAACGAGACAATTCAATTAACAGCAGGATACCACGGAGTAAAAATAACTGTTGTAGTGGTAATGAGAGTGGCCCATTTCAAACAGTTGACAAGAAGGTGTGAGTAGGGGGAAATTAGTATGGGGGAAATTAGGTTTAGGTTTTGTAATGACCGAACCACTTCCAGTCTTTATTCAGGCCTAATTTGATGGTGTCCAGTTTGCAAATTAATTTCAGTTCTGCAGTTTCACAGTGGAGTCTGTTTTTGAAGGTTTTTTTGTTCAAGAATTGCCACTTAGGTCTGTTATTGAGTGACCAGGGAGATTGAAGTGTTCTCCTACTGGTTTTTGAATGTTATCATTCCTGATGTCAGATTTGTGCCCATTTATTCTTTTGCGTACAGACTGTCTGGTTTGGCCAATGTACATGGCAGAGGGGCATTGCTGGCACATGATGGCATATATCACATTAGTAGATGTGCAGGTGAATGAGCCCCTGATGGTGTGGCTGATGTGGTTAGGTCCTATGATGGTCTCCCTTGAATAGATATGTGGACAGAGTTGGCACTGGGGTTTGTAGCAGGATTTGGTTTCTGGGTTGGTGTTTTTGTTGTGTGGTGTGTAAACAGGCCAGTCCTCGCTTACAGACAGCCCCCCAACCTGAAGCAAATACTCACCAGCAACTACACAAGTAGGTCAACCCAAACTATTCAAACCTCTTGAATATATAAAATTAGTCAGGAAAAGTGGTTTTGTCATGAATCATGAAACTTTGAGTGTCTATTCAGCCAAGGACTACTACAAGAATGGTATTTCTCAAGATATTTCAGCACTTCCACTTCTTGCTGGAACTAAGAAGTGATGAGACATGAAGAAATTAAAAGCAATTAAAGATAAAGTAAAGCAAACTTTGCTCAACTTTGCAGAGTGTTCAATTCAATTTTGGGTAATCTTTCCTTGTATTCCAACCAGTTCATCCAGTCAATCCGTAATGTACACAAGCTTTAGGTAGCAAGGAAGCAATTAAATGTTTTACAGGCTGTGGCACTTTCACCTTATCCATGGTTAATAAGGTCATAGGAATTTGGGGTGGGAAAGACCTATTTGATCATTTAGTTCATTCCTGGAATGCAGGATTGTTCCCTACAGTTGCCATGCTATTTTCTAATTGCTTTGTCACATCTAAGTGCTAGCCACTTAAGGTTCTGTACCCCTTAATGAAATAATTTACCGAAGTATCTGTTGTTTCCATTATATAACATTCCTTCCCTTCCCCCTCGCCCTCCCCCCCCCCGAGACTTGCAACTAATCTGTAAGAGTTCACTGTGGTTTGAAAATGAATTAACTCCAGGACTGAGACTCAAAACAAAAAATATATGTGACTATTTTAAAACTTCAGTAATACAAAAAGTGTGTATAAAATAAGATTCTGTTGCACAGCAGAGAGACTGATTCCTGGTTTTGAGTCTGTGTTTCCTTGACTGGAACCACTGCAGAATTTTTAAATGAATTTATCATGAGTAAACTTACTTAGTGCATGTAGTGAAACCTTGGGTATCTCAGGTAAGACTATTGACTTGAGAGACTAAGGGAGTCCTTAACTTGTTTGACATTGTTGTAGAGCTAATTAAAATCAAAGGTTTCACTATGCGCTTTAGGTGGAGATCAGTCAAATTCTTCATTAAGATACTTATGCATCTATTTCAGTGATAACACACTAGTTGAGCCATTCCCAAATTGATCGAGTGGCAATGATATAGGGGTCTTCTTTTAAATGCTTATTTAACATTTGTGGGTAGTTTAAAATCACCTTTATGGACCAATTTCTTAGCACTGATATAGTCTTTTTTTCTTTTCTTTCTTTTTTTTTTGCTGCCACAATGCCCCAAAGGGATTGTAAAGCAGCATAGAGGAATCCCTGGGTGCTGTACAGCCAGTGCAGTTGCTCTATAACACCTTTTCCTGGGCCCTTCCCAGCATAAGGAGCATGCTGGCAGCATGCCAGAGTATTGGCCCCTAGCATGTTATTACTTGTATGAATTACTCGTATGAACTAGAGAAGCTTAAGGCCTATTCTAACTTGCTCCAGTCCCCAGCAGTGCTGGGTATCAGGGAAGGGAACTGTGCTAGTATCCTGCACCAAGAACAGCTTGGCTGGACCCAAGGATTGTACTTTAGGAGCTACTTTTTACCTTTAAGAGAACTAGCTGCAAGTTGGACTATTGCAATGTGTTCTACTCTCACTTACCTTTGAAGCAACAGCTAGTCCACAATTCAGCATTCTGCCTACTCTGCAATATGATTTGGTCAGGGCATACTACTCTTGTATATCATTCACAGCCCTGGCTTCCCACCAGCTTCCACGTACAGTTCAATGGGAAATCACATGTGTCCGTTTGCTGACAAGCTCCCTAGATGTGTATTCTTGAGGACTGAAGTCAAGGCAGTCTTGATGGAGGGGTCCCAAACCTAGAACTCACTTCCTCTAGCAGACCTGAGTCCTAGTTTGTTAGCTTATTATGAACAAAGGTTAAGGTTCATGATTTTGTCCAAGACTAGATGGGTCTAAACAAAAGCTAAAATTTGCATAAACTATTTCTTTGTTTTCAAAAGTTCTCTTGATTATTATTTATTTTGTTGTTTGAGCCTATCAGGCATGCTCGCTGCAATAAGGCAAACATGTATCTTACCAGTAACTAGAAACATATGCATATGAGAACAAAGGTTAAGTGCAGATTGATATTTTATTATTCAGAAGGAGCTCCCATTTCTCGAGCCATGGTGAAAAAAGTAAATAGAGTGGTTGGAGAAAAGAAAGACAATGATATGATATGAAATAAAACAGCAATAATATTTGTTAGTCATTAGACCCCTATGAAACCATCATATGTAAATAGAATGCACCTAACCTCCACTGAAAGACATCCTTATCATAGAATAATTTGATGATTAAAGACAGATGAAACAGGGCAGTAGAAGGAGGAAACAGGTGTTTAAGGACATTACATGGCTTTTGTAGAAGGCTTTGTGGCAGTTGCCATGCTATTAGTCAGCTGGAGGGCTTTATTATTCCTCCATTTCAATGCTTAATAGTAGGTTTGCCTCAGTCATGCTTAGAGAGTGAGACCAGAAGTCAGGCAGTGAAATTCTGAAAAGACTTTGTGAAAGTCCAGCAATGAGGAAAGAACTTTTTATAGATGTACATACACAAGAGGATTTTTTTCTCAGCCAAGGGATAGAGAGGGCGTCCTCCGAATTCAATCCAAGAAGAATTCTCCAGGCTTTAAGAAATGTCCTTTAAAGCTTCCTTATTAACGATAGCAGCCTGTAGATAATGCACATCAATGATTTCAGGTTAGACAGGATTTGAATGTTCCAGTGTGCATGTCCTTTTCAAGCAAACTATTCATATAATAAAGCTTTCCTTTTTTTATATTTTGTAAGTGCTATCAAACTGGGCCCTCTTAATTTAAAAGGATTCTTCTTCTTTTCTTTTTCTTTCTAACCCTTGTTAAGGAGCATAAGAATAACACAATGTGAAGCTGATTTCCCCTAAAAGATAGAACAGCAACATAATGAAAATGAAACAGCGGTGTTGTAGATTCTAATCCTTCCAAAGAATAAAAAAGCCAGAGTTGAAAGGCAAGTATTGGCAAATGCGATTTGAGATGAAAGTTGGTGGGGTAGGTATTGGCATTTTGACATAATGGGAGCTGTAAAGAGAATAACCAGGTTACATGACCCCACACTAGTTTGTAAATGACTACTTTCTTAAAGGAACATTTCATTTTCAGCAGCTGTCTGCCAATTATATTATCTAATAATAATAATTTAAAAAAACACCAGTGGTCTCTGTTGCTCCATTTCTACATTTGAAAAGGAATTCAGAAGAAAAGCTTCATTTCAACTTCAAGTATGCTTTAGAAGGATTTAAAGCAAGTTAATTTGAAATGACAGTAAATAATCCTGCACCATTCAGTCACTGGCTTTACGTTTCTCTTTAATTATATTTAAATAAGCCTCTTTTTAAGCATGTTTAATATGTGCATTTGTCTTCCCTTTATTGCTTTATGCAGCAGATAAAAATGACATTTCTGTAAGGAAACCTAAGCCACTATTCTTTCCCCGTAGGGACCTGTTCAGAGAGAGTTATGAATTGTTCAGGTATTGTAAATGCCAGCCAATGCAGATTTTAACTATGCTTCCTTGCCCTGGATCCCTCCTACTGTTTCAAAGTAAATAGCTTTCTGTCCTTCCTGTCACCATTTGATCAATGTCTTTATGGTGACACAATAAGCTTCATGAAAACAGCAAGAGAAAAGATGAAGATGATTAACACATACATAAAAACAGTGCAGTCTGAAGTTGGATTGGGGAAAGAGTTGAGGAGACAAGAACAAATATAAACAGCAAAAACAAATGTATGAAAGAATTTAATGTGCCATCTCTAGCCATAATCATAAAATTAGGCAGTACACACTCTGTTTGCCCCAGCTCACAAACATAATCCTTACTACTAGTTACTTCCCGATATATAAGCCAGTCTCTTTGTAAAGGGAAGCAGTCCACACAGCTCATTTTTCTAAAGCACTTAAGGGTCATTAGTCTAGCACTGCAGCAAATGTATTATTCATTTTGCCGTAGCCCAATTTCTCTGTGAAGACTTTTGCAGCGAAATGCTACACAGTTCAGCAGAGAAGTGATTGATCAAGCAAGGAGGAGCAGAATTTGGGCGTCCTGATAAAATTTTCTCATAGTCTTCTCAGTTAGCATAAATCAATTTTATTTATGTAGTAACACTTGAATACTAACTACCCAATATCATCCATCGGAACAAAATTGATGACTATGCCTTTAGGTTAATATTACTTGAACATTTCATTCTTGAATAATTTATACACTTTGCTGTCTGAGTGTCTGTTCATGATTGTTTATTCTGTTTCACTAAGTGTAGCCAAGCTCTTGCCAAAGCAGCGACAAAAAAGTCCATTATTCTTGTTAATTTTATACTACCAAAGGGGCTTGTACTTCTCAAGACTCTGTTCTAATAATAGTTCTTTTTCCCAGTAGAATATTCATTTGCAAAAGCAAAGATGAGGCTTTCTTGGCCAATCAGAACAATTGTTAAATCATCAAGAAAATATTTTTATCATATACATTTAATAGTTAAAGTGCTTCACATGGATATAAGAGAGAAAAGTGGAGAAGTAAAGGCTGCTATTCATCAAAGCACATAAGCATGTGCTTAACTTCAGACATATGAGTGGACCCAATTAATTTAATTGAAATTAAGTTAAGCATGTGCTTAAGTGCTTTGCTGCTTCGAGGCTTACATTGCAATAGTGTAGTAGTGGTACATCATTTTAGCACTTGATGACTTTTTTCCCTTGACTTCTTACACAAAATGTTCAACTTTAGACCTAAATAAAACAAAAACAACTCATATTACCTTCTAAGATTCATAAAGCATAGTCACCTAGCATAGAAGGAAGTATGTTGATTTTAAATTTTAATATAGATAAAAATTATGACAACCTTACCAATAGCCTGTTCAGTAATGGTCAGATATTAATTACCACATAGCAGTGTTTGTATAAAGGCTCTGAATGCATTTTGCAGATAGTTTAAAATTGCTGGCTCATCCTGGATATTTGTTTTTGTCTGATCACTTCTACAAATAGCTCTGTCAATCTTCCAATAAATGTTTTTTAACTCTACATTTTGTCTTGGGCATCAAAGAATGTCATTCTTATTCATTTGATTGAAGAGAATGAGATGTAATTTGGATTGGATATGCTATGGGCCTCTTTGGATGCACGTGAGCCAAATAGAATTGATTTGTACTGGGCATATGTGTAACTTCATAAAACGTACTGACCTTTGTAGGGGAAATATATAGTTCATTCTGAGGTGCAGATTTCCCAATGATAATATATTTTAAAAAGAAAATAGGGGAAAATGGTAACCAGATAATATCAGTCGAAGTAGTTGAACTGAGCCAGGAATGTGTCAGTTTGAATTTCCTTCTTGTCAGAAACAGCATATATTATCAGCAAAGATGAAAACCTATTGCCATTACTTTTATATTTCTACATGATTTAAAAAAAAAAAGGAGAGAGAGAGAAAATCCCATATCAGATACTTGGTTAAAAGTCTCCATTGAACTAGGAAGAGTTTTTCACCTCATGGACCACAAACATTTTTACAGAGCTGCATTCAGGCAGTTGTTACTTACATAGACTTTCTCCAGTAGAATATTGGATGATTTTTGGAAGGAAATGTGTTGGATGGCCCTTACTCACAGCATTAGTCGCATTTTCTTTTGAACTGTTATCTATCAGTGGAACTGGTCTTACAAACCCCTACTCAGGTGAGTAAGGAGTACAGATGAAATTCACCAGGGCAAGGCCCTCTGCACCACTTACACCTGCCTAGGGCTGGCACCTGGTGTTGGCTGACTGCATGATCGCACAGGGGTGTCTGTGCACTATGGAACTAGTCTCTATCTATGCAGTGCCAGTGCGGAAGGTCACTTGCAGATCAGCCTAGGTGGACCAAGGGAAGGGCCAATGTATGATGTTTGTTTAGATGGACTGACGGAGGCAGGCTATGCTGTATGGTAGCCCTGTGCCCTGGCAATAAGTGTACCTTTTAAGAGGTAACAGTAATAAGCCTCCATAAGAGAAAAATAGTCTGCCATATTTGGCCAGCGTGTAGCGTGCTTTCCTACCCAGGGGAGCTCATCAAGTTCCGTGTGTTACATATGACTTTAGGGAAAACATGCCTTTCTAATTAAAGTAATGTAATAACCATTAAATATAAAAACATAGCAACAGATAGGGAAAATACCTACACTTATAAGGGTTCTGATTTCATTCTTCCTTCTTGAGCCACCGTGATGTAATCAGAACTACTTGATGTGTGTTTTCCTTTGGTTACTTATGGGTAATTTTTCACATTGCACATAGCTATAATCTAGGTGTGGGACTGACTTGCATGCCATAAAAATCTGTAAGCTCCCATCTCACATTTTTGGTCAACACTTCCAGGTGGTCTGTGGAGCTGCTTCTATCATTGTTGGTGAAACTCTTAAGAGTTTCGAGAGGCTATTTTGAACAATTAAGCAAACCAACGCAACTGCTTTTGAGTGTTTCTTCGGTGTAAATTTGGAACTTGATCAGATTTGACACTGAATTTGGAGATGTAGCAAACACACCTGAGAGGAGAGAACTAATCTGTATTAGAGATGAGAGGAATGTCTGTAGGGGAGATTTAGCAGTAATAAATTTAATGTTCAATATCCAAGGAAAGGAAATTCATAGATTCATAGATTCTAGGACTGGAAGGGACCACGAGAGATCATTGAGTCCAGTCCCCTGGTCTCATGGCAGGACCAAATACTGTCTAGACCATCCCTGATAGACATTTATCTAACCTACTCTTAAATATCTCCAGAGATGGAGATTCCACAACCACCCAAAGCAATTTATTCCAGTGTTTAACGACCCTGACAGTTAGGAACTTTTTCCTAATGTCCAACCTAAACTTCCCTTGCTGCAGTTTAAGCCCATTGCTTCTTGTTCTATCCTTACAGGCTAAGATGAACAAGTTTTCTCCCTCCTCCTTATTACACCCTTTTAGATACCTGAAAACTGCTATCATGTCCCCTCTCAGTCTTCTCTTTTCCAAACTAAACAAACCCAATTCTTTCAGCCTTCCTTCATAGGTCATGTTCTCTAGACCTTTAATCATTCTTGTTGCTCTTCTCTGGACCCTTTCCAATTTCTCCACATCTTTCTTGAAGTGCGATATCCAGAACTGGACACAATACTCCAGTTGAGGCCTAACCAGCACAGAGTAGAGTGGAAGAATGACTTCTCGTGTCTTGCACACTTGTTAATGCATCCCAGAATCATGTTTGCTTTTTTTGCAACAGCATCACATTGTTGACTCATATTTAGTTTGTGGTCCACTATAATCTCTAGATCCCTTTCTGCCGTACTCCTTCCTAGACAGTCTCTTTCCATTCTGTATGTGTGAAACTGATTGTTCCTTCCTAAGTGGAGCACTTTGCATTTGTCTTTATTAAACTTCCTCCTGTTTACCTCAGACCATTTCTCCAATTTGTCCAGATCATTTTGAATTATGACCCTATCCTCCAAAGCAGTTGCAATCCCTCCCAGTTTGGTATCATCTGCAAACTTAATAAGCGTACTTTCTATGCCAATATCTAAGTCGTTGATGAAAATATTGAACAGAGCCGATCCCAAAACAGACCCTGTGAAACCCCACTTGTTATACCTTTCCAGCAGGATTGGGAACCATTAATAATTACTCTCTGAGTACGGTTATCCAGCCAGTTATGCACCCACCTTATAGTAGCCCCATCTAAGGTGTATTTGCCTAGTTTATTGATAAGAATGTCATGTGAGACCCTATCAAATGCCTTACTAAAGTCTAGGTATACCACATCCACCACTTCTCCCTTATCCACAAGACTCGTTATCCTATCAAAGAAAGCTATCAGATTGGTTTGACATGATTTGTTCTTCACAAATCCATGCTGGTTGTTCCCTATCACCTTACCACCTTCCAAGTGTTTGCAGATGATTTCCTTAATTACTTGCTCCATTATCTTCCCTGGCACAGAAGTTAAACTAACTGGTCTGTAGTTTCCTGGGTTGTTTTTATTTCCCTTTTTATAGATGGGCACTATATTTGCTCTTTTCCAGTCTTCTGGAATCTCTCCTGTCTCCCATGATTTTCCAAAGATAATAGCTAGAGACTCAGATACCTCCTTTATTAGCTCCATGAGTATTCTAGGGTGCATTTCATCAGGGCCTGGTGACTTGCAGGCATCTAACTTTTCTAAGTGATTTTTAATTTGTTCTTTTTTTATTATATCTTCTAAACCTAACCCCCTTCTCATTAGTATTCACTATGTTAGGCATTCCTTCAGACTTCTCTGTGAAGACCGAAACAAAGAAGTCATTAAGCATCTCTGCCATTTCCAAGTTCCCTGTTACTGTTTCTCCCTCCCCACTGAGCGGTGGGCTTACCCTGTCCTTGGTCTTCCTCTTGCTTCTAATGTATTGATAAAAAGTCTTCTTGTTTCCCTTTATTCCTGTAGCTAGTTTGAGCTCATTTTATGCCTTTGCCTTTCTAATCTTGCCCCTGCATTCCTGTGTTGTTTGCCTATATTCATCCTTTGTAATTTGTCCTAGTTTCCATTTTTTTATATGACACCTTTTTATTTTTTAGATCATGCAAGATCTCGTGGTTAAGCCAAGGTGGTCTTTTGCCACATTTTCTATCTTTCCTACCCAGTGGAATAGCTTGCTTTTGGGCCCTTAATAGTGTCCCTTTGAAAAACTGCCAACTCTCCTCAGTTGTTTCCCCCTCAGTCTTGATTCCCATGGGACCTTACCTATCAGCTCTCTGAGCTTACCAAAATCCGCCTTCCTGAAATCACTTGTCTCCATTTTGCTGTACTCCCTTCTACCCTTCCTTAGAATTGTGAACTCTATGATTTCATGATCACTTTCACCCAAGCTGCCTTCCACTTTCAAATTCTCAATGAGTTGTTAAAATCAAATCTAGAACAGCTTCCTCCCAGTAGCTTTTTCAACCTTCTGAAATAAAAAGTTGTCTGCAATGCAGTCCAAGAACTTATTGGATAGTCTGTGCCCCGCTGTGTTATTTTCCTAACATCTATCTGGTTAGTTGAAGTCCCCCATCACCACCAAATCTTGGGCTTTGAATGATTTTGTTAGTTGTTTAAAAAAAGCCTCATCAACTTCTTTCACCTGGTTAGGTGGCCTGTAGTAGACTCCTAGCATGACATCACCCTTGTTTTTTACCCCTTTTAGCCTAACCCAGAGACTCTCAACACTTCCGTCTCCTATGTCCATCTCCACCTCAGTCCAAGTGTGTACATTTTTAATATATAAGGCAACACCTCCTCTCTTTTTCCCTTGTCTATCTTTCCTGAGCAAGCTGTACATATCTATACCAACATTCCAATCATGTGTATTATCCGACCAAGTTTTGGTGATGCCAACAATGTCACCGTTGTTTTTATTTATTAGCAGTTCCAGTTCTTCCTGCTTATAAATAAACAACTCAGTTAAAAATGGTAGGACGTATTGTAGCAACTGCACCTCTAATATTAAAATAAATTTATTTTCCACCCTGTCTCCTACTCCACTCATACTTTTTGTCATGTAATGAAATACTATATATTTGCCACAGTGAAGATGTTGATTAAGTATATAGTTTGGAAGGGGGGCTATCTTCTGGACAATATCTGAGTCAGATTCTCCACAGGGGTAAACTGAGGTTAATGCCTCTATGCCAATTTACCAGCAGGCAAGAATCTTGGCTTATCTTTAGACATCATCGAAATATGAGAAAAATTGAGAACAACAGGTATAAATAACTTTCATTCTCTTGTGTATACATTTCATAATATTGCACAAGAATTAACAGAAAACCATACCCAATTTGATCTTCCTATACATCTAAACTTTTAAACAGTGATGCCAAAAAAAATTATCTCATATTTCTCAGTTTATTCACTCGGAAATGTGCTGTTTCTCTTGCAATTAACAACTACTTGTCTGATGAAAATACATACATTTTTCCTTTAAAACAACATGAACAATATTGGAGAAAGTCTATATTGGACACAGATAAAAATACTGTATTTATTCTTTATTGTATTACATCAATTGGTTTAAAGAATGAACTCCTGCAGGGAGTGTCACAAATCCACATGATGTAGCAGAGTGCTATATTTTGCATTTGGATTTCTGATATAGCTGACAGATGTGTAAAATCACATGTAGCCAGACAGCTCCCTATTGACTTCACATCTGAGTTGGATCAGTGCACTTCATTGAACTTTATTCCACTTTTGGCCATCATTAACTTAAACTCACCAAATTGACTCCAGATCCACCTGTTTCAGACAGCTGTGTGAGGTACTGTTTTTTGCTGCTAAGTCCATCTACTTTAGTGAAACCATTCTCCTTTTTTGAGCTCTCCTAATATAGATGCAGAAGACCAGAGGCTTTTTAGAGCTCCAGGACCCCTAGGTTTTTCATATCTTCAAAAAAGTGCAGAGATTGTTGTCAGCCTTACAAACACACAAATAAATCCACATCGGAGAGCCACAACTCAAACCTGTCTATCCAGGGCCGGTGTAACCACTAGGTGAACTAAGCGTCCGCCTAGGACGCCAAGATTTGGGAGCTCCAAAAAGCAGTGCCCCAAAATTTTGTTTTACACTATTGCTGGAAAACGAATGAATAAATAAAAGAGAAACATCATTGAACTTGCATTTTAACTTGTCGTTCTTCTCTTGTACATTACAGTTATAGCCTACGCCAGCCCTGCATTGCGGGCACAAGCGTACTGCTTCACTAGGATACAAAGTGGCAATGACATCTTTTTTCTCATCGTGCGCAGCCGTTACCCGTTCTGACAGGCTGTTTATAATGCTAATTTTACTAGTTTTCGGAGGTTGTTGACTGAGGCTAACTATTTTTGTTGAATTGTTTCAGATCTAAGACTCTGGCAATTGCTGCTGCATCATTTCGCTAATACTTTGTGTCAATTGTGTGTGTATGTTAAGTATTTGAGTGTATATGTTTATCATGTGTGAATATGCATGTAGGTTGTTGAAATTTGTCATATTGATATTCTCAGTTGTTGTATGACGGAGTATCCGCCATTCTAATTTTATACATTTTATTAATAACAATAATTGGATATTCTAAAGGTAGAATAAAATGTAGTAGATTATGATATGAAAGAATGAAGGAAGGAAATATACGTGACTAAAAAGGGTGTATTTATTTTAATTAAATATGTAGACTAAATAATGAAATTAATAAATTTTCAAGCCAAACGTGTATTAATTCTAATGAACCATGCCACATTGTGCAGTATTCATTTTTGAAAGTTTATAATAAGCGATGCTCTGGGGGGAGGGGAGAGGGAAGGGGGGCGCAAGGTGGAAGTTTCACCTAGGGCACAAAATATCCTTGCACCGGCCCTGTGTCTATCTAATTTGTGGACGGAATTCTAGAGTTTTAAAAATTCACCTTCCATTTCTTTAACAGTTTGTAATGGTCATGAATGTCTGGTGGATGCATAATTATAAACATTGTCAAATAGATATTATTTACCTGACAATTCATGATGACTATATTGATGCTATTGCATTCATAATTATATCAATCTGTATTTTATAGACTCTGTAAATCTGATATGACTTACTTGTCCATATTGTCCACACTACCATACTCTAACTTAGGGTGACCAAACAGCAAATGTGAAAATTCGGGACGGGGGTAGGGGGTAATAGGAGCCTATATGTAATTTGGATCCAGACACAAATCAGCTAAAATATCAACTTTGCTTCTTAGGCCTGGTCCACACTAACCCCCCACTTCGAACTAAGGTACGCAAATTCAGCTACATTAATAACGTAGCTGAATTCGAAGTACCTTAGTTCGAACTTACCGCGGGTCCAGACGTGGCAGGCAGGCTCCCCCGTCGATGCCGCGTATTCCTCTCGCCGAGCTGGAGTATCGGCGTCGACGGCGAGCACTTCCGGGATCGATCCCAGAAGATCGATTGCTTACCGCCGGACCTGGAGGTAAGTGTAGACCTACCCTTAGTAACAAAATGACCTTTTCACAAGTTAAATGTAACTCATTAAATGACAGCTCATGGAATGAGAGGGAACAGTGTTATGAAACTTGCTAACAATTGCAATCCTTGTTTAATTTCAAGGATGCAGGGTGTCGGAGAAAAACAAGGGCAAAGGGCATGTTTCAAATTATTAGCAAAAACAAAACCAAAAAAAACATACTACCTGACTAACCAGACAGTCAGGCATTTAACCCATATTAAAGGCTTTTGCAGAAAATGATTTAATACCCATGATAAAGTTTGATTCTGCAGCTTTGGCATGTAATCATTTTCTAAGCTACCAACTTTGTTTCAAAATAAAAGGTTTGGGTTCCAAATAGAGTAGAAATCTCTTAATTAGAACAATCTGGTGAACAGTCTATCATCCCAATTAAGAGAGGAGACCATTACCAACAATCTGAAAAGGTTTAAAGTAAAATTCTCCTCTCAAGTTCTGCACTGAACTGCAGAATTGACTTTTTTTCTGCTATTTCTATGTGCATAAGGCCATCTATTTACATAACTGCAAAACTGGGGAAGAACAGAATATCAGAATCCACATTAAATGTCATATTGTATAAAATGCAAGAAAAATGTCACCTTTATTCCTGTTAAATGTTGGCAACATTGGTAATAAAGCACTTGGCCTTAGAATTTGACACCTGTTTGATACTTGAGCTGGTCAAAATTTGAATTTCTGAATTATTTTAAGGAACATTTTAAATGACATTTTTCCAAATATTTCCCTCAGTTTTTCAGCCGACCATAGAACTGGTCGATATGTTTTGAAATTACAAAAAGTGTGCAACAATTTGAAGTTTAAAAAAAGAAGTTTTTTAATTATAAAAAAAATCCTCTTTTTTTCTCAACTAGCTCTATGTAACACCTATTTAACCACATTTCACTAAATGGCATTGAAAAAATGTAATCCTGTTAAGCTGAATGTTTGCGTGAAAAAGTATTTGGCTAGTATGATTTGACCCTGTGTCTCCTTAAAACACACTTATTTCCTGGGGCTTGTAAAGTATAATAAAAGTACTATAAATTAATTAATTAAATAAATAAAATGCTGAAGACATGCACATAAGTAACCAAAGCAAGTGCATGAGCCTATTGCTGTAACTTCTATCATTCCTTCCCTTTACCCCACAGTGTATGGACCTTATTCTGTACCCTTTAACATCCATGGGAATTTTACCATCCATAGTAATGTTGCATCTTAATTTAGACCTGATCTAAATGTATATACACCTAGAATAAGAATTACACAGGTTTATATGCATCATTGTTCTATATAGCTATTGATACCATGCTGTAATACACTGATTGGTCCACTTGTCATTGATGTAGAACTTTTTTACATTGATGGGTTCAGAGGCACAGAATTACTAAAGTATGGTAAGAAAGCAGCTGATATTTATTCAGTAGATGAATTAAATTGATACCATTAAACTTTATTATTATTCATGTATACAGTGCTATAAATGTATGTGTCATTCCACAAATCAATAAAAGCCTAAGTGTATAGAATTTAAAGGACTGAGCCAACTACAATTATCGCCAATAGAAATACTCTAACTGAAATCAATTTTTAATTCCATTTTCCTTGTAGTTCTCAATATTTTTTCTGATGCATTCATGGAAAAATATGTGGTCAGAAAAACACAATTTAGATTCCCTTGTATGTTAATCAAAATCTGTTTATCCCACTGGATTAAGTGACAGCTTTATATTTAAGCTGAACTGAGTTGAAATCATCTTAGAATACTATTTTTATTAAGCCTTCTTTATCTTTTTTCTTTGTGTCAAATAGCTTACTACAAATAAAACTATCAAAAAATATCCTGCAACTAACAAATATTGAAACAACTTTTGTCAAAGAAGCAAATAAAAAACACATAGAGTTCATCCAGAGAGTACCAGCATTTTCCAAGATGCCAGTCTAATGCTTAGGAAGATGTACAGACTTACACAGTAAAATCCCAGCAGCAGGGTAGCAAATATAGTCCGAAGCATTTAATTGAAACCCCAATACAACCCTCCAAAAGGTACCCCACAACCTAAAAAAAAGCAGTATGGCTTTGTGTAGGAGGCAGACCATTTGAGAGTCTCTGGGTAAAGATAAAATATGTAGAAAATAGGGGTGACATCATGATAGATATCAGAGGGGTAGCCATGTTAGTCTGAATCTGTAAAAAGCAACAGAGGGTCCTGTGGCACCTTTGAGACTAACAGAAGTACTGGGAGCATAAGCTTTCGTGGGTAAGAACCTCACTTCTTCAGATGCAAGTAATGGAAATCTCCAGAGGCAGGTATATATCAGTGTGGAGATAACGAGGTTAGTTCAATCAGGGAGGGTGAGGTGCTCGGCTAGCAGTTGAGGTGTGAACACCAAGGGAGGAGAAACTGTTTCTGTAGTTGGATAGCCATTCACAGTCTTTGTTTAATCCCGATCTGATGGTGTCAAATTTGCAAATGAACTGGAGCTCAGCAGTTTCTCTTTGGAGTCTGGTCCTGAAGTTTTTTTGCTGTAAGATGGCTACCTTAACATCTGCTATTGTGTGGCCAGGGAGGTTGAAGTGTTCTCCTACAGGTTTTTGTATATTGCCATTCCTGATATCTGACTTGTGTCCATTTATCCTCTTGTGTAGTGACTGTCCAGTTTGGCCAATGTACATAGCAGAGGGGCATTGCTGGCATATGATGGCATATATAACATTGGTGGACGTGCAGGTGAATGAGCCGGTGATGTTGTAGCTGATCTGGTTAGGTCCAGTGATGGTGTTGCTGGTGTACATATGTGGGCAGAGTTGGCATCGTGGTTTGTTGCATGGGTTGGTTCCTGGGTTAGAGCTGTTATGGTGCGGTGCGTGGTTGCTGGTGAGAATATGCTTAAGGTTGGCAGGTTGTCTGTGGGCGAGGACTGGCCTGCCTCCCAAGGTCTGTGAAAGTGAGGGATCATTGTCCAGGATGGGTTGTAGATCATCAGTGATCTACAACCCATCCTGGACAATGATCCCTCACTGTTTAAAAAGGGGAACAAAGAGACTCCAGGGGATTATATACCAGTCAACCTAAATTCAATACCTGGAAAGATAGTGGACCAAATTATTAAACAATCAATTTGTAAACATCTGGAGGTGTTAAAAGGAATAGCCAGCATGGATTTGTCAAGAACAAATCATGCCAAGCCAATCTAATTTCCTTCTTTGAAAGGGTTACTGGTCTAGCAGATGAGGGGAAGCAGTAGATGTGATATATCTTGATTTTAGTAAGGCATTTGACACAGTCCTGCATAATATTCTCATATGCAAACTAGGGAAATGTGTTGTAGGCGAAATTACTATATGGTAGATGCACAACTAGGCAAAAGACCATCATCAATGGTTTGCTGCCGAACTAGGAGAGCCTATCTGGTGGTGCCCCACAGAGGTTAGTCCTGGGTCCAGTACTATTCAAAAGTTTCATTAATTACTTGGATAATGGAGTGGAGAGTATGCTTATAAAATTTGTGGATGACACAAAGCTGGGAGAGGTAGGCAAACACTTTGGAGGACAGGTTTAAAATTCAAAATGACTTTGACAAATTGAAGAATTGGTCTGAATTCAACAAGATGAAATTCAATAAAGACAAATGCAAAGTACTTCACTTAGGAAGGAAAAATCAAATGCATAACTACAAAATGGAGAATAACTGGCTAGATGGTAGTACTGCTGAAAAGTATCTGTGTGTTATAGTGGATCACTGTATGAGTCAACAATGTGATACAGCGACGAGAAAAGCTATTATTCTCAGGTGCATTAACAGGAGTGTCATATGTAAGACATGGGAGATAATTGTCCTGCTTTACTTGGTACTGGTGAGGCCTCAGTTGGGGTGCTGTGTCCAGTTCTGGATGCCACACTTTAAGAAAGATGTTGACAAATCAGAGAGAGTCCAGAGGAGAGTGACAAAAGGGTTAGAAACCTGACCTCTGAGGACAGGTTAAAAAAGTAGGGCATGTTTAGTCTTGAAAAAAGACAATTGAGGGGGTACCCGGTAACAGTCTTCAAATATGTTAAGGGCTGTAATAAAAAGGATGGTGATCAATTGTTTGTTTTCTGTGTTCACTGATGGTGGTCAAGAAGCAAGAAGCTTAATCTGCAGCAAGAAAGATTTAGGTTAGATATTAGCAAAAACTTTCTAACTATAAGGATAGTTACGCTCTGGAAGAGGCTTTCAAGGGAAGTTGTGGAATCCCTATCACTAGAAGTTTTTTTAAAAACAGGTTGGACAAACACCTGTCAGGGATGATCTAGGTTTATGTGGTCCTGATGCAGAATAGGAGGTTGGACTCGATGACTTCTTGAGGTCCTTTTCAGCCCTATATTTCTATGATTCTATACGCACATAAAATGAAGGGGTACAGGGTTTGTTGTCACTGTTGCAACCCAGGTAGTAGAGTAGCAGCAATAGAGTGGCTGTGAACCTGTTCCACACCCTCACTGTGGCTTGTAGGGTGGTTTCAACCCCAGCCCCAAGTAAAGAGGGGTGTGTGTGTGTGTGTGTGTGTGTGTGTGTGTGTGTGTGTGTGTGAATTTCACTCTTTTGTTGTCCCCAAAATAAATACACCTTGATGCAAGTGTGTGAAACTCATAGGGTCGACTTGAATTTTCATCTTTATTTGTATGAATTTTTGTGCTTATGTGGATTTAACTCTGATCCCATTTTAAAATAGTTTTATTATATTAAATTGCACTAAATGAGAGCGGGAGAGAGAAAGGACAGAAATCCGTTAGGTAGTACAAGTAAGTATATCATATTTAACACTCACACAAAGCTATTTGTCTATTGTGTAAAAATATAATTAAGGATTATAGAAGTGTTTATTGGTTATTTGGTAGTCTTTAAATGTTTCCTGAATGTATAGGCTCTCACTTCAGGAGCTAGTTTGAGAATTTTTACTTTGTGAATCATTGGCAGGATAGAGCCATTTAAAGTCATCAGTGAATTTGGATGTTATGCTTTTGTAGTAACTCAACATGAAAAAATACCTATGATAAATAATAATAAAACCCCCTTCTTCATAGGAATTGCAATACTTGATCAGACCAGTGGTCCTTCTAATCCAGTATCGTGGCACAGATAGTGGACAATATAATGATGAGACTGAGGCAGGTTTAAGAAACCCTGTGCCAGGCAGTTATAGGATAATCTTCCCCCAAGCAAAGTTTCTTACTAACCATCAGTAGTTAGAGGTTAGCTGAAGTCCTGAAGCATTAAGGTTTACATTCCTTCCAATACTCTTATTTTGTAGTATTTATTTTATAACTCTGCATATTTTTTATTATCCATACAAATGTATAATCCCCTTCTGAATCCTGCTAAAGTCTTGGACTCAGTGATATTTTATAGCAATGAGTTCCTCAAGGTAATTGTCCATTAAAGAAGGATGGTTTGGATGCTACTGTGGGAGTTGCAGGAGACGTGGGTTTGATTCCCCTCTTTGCCACGGACTTCTTTGGCAAGTCACTTAAGGCCAGATTTACAAAGATATAGTCACCTAAAGGTGCAGATAGATGCTTCTGAAAATCCTACTAGGCACCTAAGTGAGATAGTGTCTAATTCCCATTGACTTGCCATGAGCAATAGGCATCTAACCTGTTTGGCAGTTCTGTAAATCCACTCGGTACCTTTCTGAATTTTTAGGTGCCTAAATACCTTTGTAACTATGGCATTAGCAGCTCTGTGTCTCAGTTCCCCATCTGTAAAATAGAATAATAGGAATTCCTGCTCACAGGAGTGTTGTGAGAATAAATACATTAAAGACTGTGGTATGCTCAAATAATATAATGGGGGCCATGTAAATACCTAAGAGAGAAAGATTATGTAAAAAAAATCAGTTTCGAATTTGCCACCTGTGTGTTTAATAATCTTTTTTTCTAGATAAAATTTAATTCTGAGTTTCCCCTCCTCCAAAAGGCAATTAGCCCACACTGAAAACATTTCACACAAAATTTCTTGTTAACAAAACCCCTATGATCTATGGAACTATCAAAACCTCCTCAAAAGCATAGAGTATAATTTATTTATTTGCACTTTAAAACTCAGATATTAACACATGGCTTCTTCATTTTTTAATAGTTTCCAGGCGGTTACTCTGCATGCCATGCTTTGGCTCCAGGCCACTTCTTACAGATAGCCTTTTTAAAAAGTTACTAATGGAAAGTCTAAAAACTCCTTAGCAGCACCCAAATAGCAGCAATATAATGAATCTGGTTTTGCAAACTAATCATCTAACTTGTCTTCATGGTAATGACAAAAGACCTGCAACAGAGACAATTAGTCAAAGACTCTGAATATTTGTAGGATGATTTTGAAGTGGATGCCCCAGTAGAAGCTTGTATCATTCTCCACGAGGCATTCTAGTTTCCTTGAAATCAGTAATAGACGGCAAGGACAAAATAGACACCAGCAGTTCAAGGCTTGTTTAGCTTGAATAGTCACAAAGGACTACTTTGTGTTTAATAGGCTTTGCTCTGAAAATCTTTGGCCATTGCTATGAAAAAAAAAAAAAACAACCCTGGCTTAGACAGTATGTCATGTACAGAAAATGCATTCGGTAATAAACTACATGTTCCCTTGAACTCTCCCTCCCCCACTCCCCATGTCAGTGACAATGAGTTACAAGAATATCTGGGTTATAACATTTACCATAAGATTCTCAGTTCTAAATTTAAAAACATGCATTGGATTCTGGAAACCAGTTACTTCAGAGCACTTACGTAAACATCTTCTCATTGCCTAAACCAGCACAGGTTATGGATACCAGTTAGTATTCATTAAAATCAGGGCGTCTCCTGAAAATGTCCCCAGAAAATGTCTACTGCCCTTTGATCATTTTCTCACATTCTGAAAAGTCTGATCTGCTTCACTTGACAAGGGAAGTATGAAAGGACCAAAATAAAATAAAATAAAATAAATAGAAAGGAGTTCAAAATATAGAGGGCTAGAGTGCATGTAACAAAACTGAAAGATCAACGCCCTGAGCCAAGCATCCAAAATGACTGACTGCAAATGCTAAGAACAGCTGTATAGACAGACAATGCTCTTTCTGAGAGTATTTTGCAGCCTTTTATAGTCTGCGTGTGAATTTGTCTTGTGGTTTTGTTTCCCCTGAGATTGTTAAGGTGTAAATATAAAACTGATGAGTGTTGGAGAAGGTCAGTGTTACATATTCATTTTATTTTAAATAATTGATGATGTTTCCTGTCTCTGCTTACATTAATTGCTCTCAGGTGTTGGAAAATTGCTCAGTGAGTTGCCTTTTAATTTGTTTCTTTAGAAAAGCAGCATGTTGCTTTGCGGAATACTAAAAGTAATGTGTGTTGTGCAGCACTTTCTAACTGGAGGTTAATATGGGTGAACTGAACATGTGTTGTGGGCGGGGATGTTTGAGAGAAAGAGAATGAGGCGCCAGAAGGAAATGAAGTGTCTTAGAAGCTTATGTAATGATTTTTTTAAAGTATAATTTATGATCAATTGGCACTTCAAGATTCCACATTAAGCACCTGATCAGCAAAGTGCTGAGTTCCTTCAATTGCTGTTGATTTCAGTGTGAGTTGATGATGCTCAACACCTAGCAGGATTGGGCTCACAGAATGCAACATTGTTTTGATTTTCTGAAATGGTAGTGTTAGATCCATTTATCTGGCTATGCAATGGGAATAACAAGAGAGAATCCTTCCCAACTCAGTTCTCAAATCTAAGTGAGATTGTTTTATCAGTATCAGTATAAACTATTATTAATTATATGCTCAGCAATCAGTGTGCTCTGCACTGTGCAAATATAGAGAAAGACTGTGTTTTTACAGTTTACAGTGAACCTGCAGTCCAAATACAAAAATATACTGAATGATGAGAAGACAGATTTAATACAGACCTCAGCAAATTTATGAGCCAATCTTTTAAAAAGCATAGGTGTTCTGTGCAGAAGCATACCAGGGTTGAATGGACACAAAGGTGTGTGCATGTACAAAATCCCGGCTAGAGTGTGAATGTGGATGCTGAGTATGTACTTCAGGTCTACAGGGATGCTGAAATAAGGTTATGTATAAGTCTATTACTCTCCCCATCTTCCTGTGCCTCAGCTCAACTCTTTGTAGAAGCACAGGTCAGAGTTCTGTCTCTTCAGGATTTTTGAGAAATCATGGCACAGAGTTAAACTTCAGGGCCTGTAAAACCCTGACAAGTAATTATTATTAATTCCCAGTGAACTTCAAAGGGTACCATATATTTTCTTCGTAGACAAACATTTAATGCACACAGAAAACTTTGTAAATAGTATGTGGAATACTATTAATAACTTTTAAACAAAAGCTATTAGACAATAAATCAACTGGTGTTCCTCATAAGATTTCCCCATTTCTTGCTGTTTTAAATTTAAATCCAAGGTTTCAGCATAATAGCTATACTTCTATACTTTAGCACTCATATGTAAACACATTCCCCTCTAATCTCCTTTCAGAGATGATTTCTCAGTCGTCATAGTGTGACCTTAATATATAGTATGTCACCTGGACTCTTTGAAGCTTGAGAAGAATGGCATCATCTCAGTCCTTTCAAACACTACGGAACTCTCTTAGCAAACAATCTCAGATCTCCACAGCTAGCAGCATTCCAGCCCTTGGGTTAATAGTTGACTAGTCCTCCATTGTTGGTGAAACAGAAATCTGTAGTCTGTATCCAAAGTAGTTCAGGTATGGGAACCCAGCCCTCACAGCACATGCATCTCATGATCCTGCATGAATCAACTGCTGGTCCACAGGACTGTCTTTAACTCCAGTATTTATAACCTTTCCCCCCTCCACAGGCTGGGATTGGCTCAGCCCTTGGAGAATAACTGGCTATGACCTACCAGGTAAATTGTCCACAATGAAAACTTCCTATAAAGCTTCAAAAACAGCTGCTGAGTATGTCTAGTAACTGCCACACTCTATTTCTGGATGTTTCTGGATCCTTCTAGCTGAGTTACCCTGCCCTGCTCTTTGCAGATATGCAGAGTACTAAAACAAAAATCCATATCTCCTCCCTACTGCTTCTCTTCTTTTCTTTATCCTGAACAAAGTCAAATGCTGACGTATAAAGCTTGTGGATTACATATGTACAATCTGGGGACATGTAAAGTGTGTGCACTTTTTAAAAAAAATTGAGCCTATATATTTTTTTAATTAACAAAATGGCATTTGTAAAGTAAATTGCAAGTCTCTTATATTGGTTAATTAAAATAGGTATGTAGAGGGGGACTGACTCACTCCACTGTTGCAACTGAGGCTGGTAAATCTGGAACAGCTGGTAAATCTGCCAAGAGAAAGGGCACAGGCCTCCCATTCTGGAGGTGGGCCTAGTGCCAGCTAGATCATCCCACAATGTGGGCAGGTCCTGGCCAGTTGGGAAATGTGCTGATTCAGTGCATCTCCTGTGGAGCCTCTGCCAAGAGGACTCCTGTGGAGCCACAGTGGGAAACCCCTGGAAATGAGGTCAATGGCACTGCCACCTGCTGTCCCTTGGGAGAATACCTTGCATAGCACAGCTGCTCCCACAGGGTGTCAACTACTTCTGTTTGTGCCCTATAGTTCTGTGGGGGTGAATCAGGCCCACAAACTATGGGAGAGAACTCTACTTTGATCTCTATATAGAGAGAATGTCATCTATTTTTATTTCTGTATCATCTACGGCATCTGTATATTCACTGAACAGTCACCACAAGTCAATAAGCCCAGCTGTTCAGTATTATTTACATTATGTTGTCATCTCCGCTGACCTACAGAGCAAAAGAAAATAACAGGGCATATTTGCAGCTTAATAAAACATTGCAGTAGGGAGCCCTTTCTGAACCATTACAAGCAGTTGCTGGAAGTGCATTTGCTGATTTAACAAAATGGTTAGGGCAAATGTTTAACATGCTGTTGTAATGATGCTCAGATGCTTTTCTTAGTATTTGTTGATCTGAGAAAATGTGTCCTTGGCCAATCGCACTACAGAGCAGAATTAAATAAATAAATAAATGCAATGTGATGCCGGCGAACAAAAGCAAAGCAGTGACTGCCCCTGACAGATGGGAAAAAAGTCAATATGATGTCTGAGACAGCCCAGGCTCTGCACGGCAGAATAAATTACATGATTCGCTGAATGCCTGGGCTTCACACAGACATACACAAAATTGGAAAGATAAAAGCTTGCATTGGCTTCAGATGATATTTACTGCTTGATGGATTTACTAGCAGCCCCAGTACAGTCATACTGTATTGAATTATTGGCCTCTATTTAGCTGTGTGTCCGTTGAAGCTTGAGTGTCCATTTAAGCATAAGTGAGCTGGAGCCCTGCCAAGGGTTTCTGAAGCTTTGGTATAGAGAAGATGCGAACTAATGGCAACTAGCTTGAATAACAGGGAACTTAAGGATGCTGAGGGTAGACAACAAAGCAGACTTTGCTTGCTTATCAATATTAATGCCAAAATAAATATTAATGGGAGGCTGCCCGGCATATCATTTTAGAATTATTCTTGTTTCCTTTGTATTTTAGCACAAATGACTGGAAATGACTATGTGATTTCTCTGTCTCTCTTTCTCTCTGTCTCTCTCAGAAGGGGGAGTTGAGAGAGACCATTAGTTTTACAGCTATCCATTGTCACAGCGGCAGGGTTTCTCCAAGGCAAAGGAGGCAAATGAAATACTGGGTGTACGAAGTATACTGCTACCAATAAAATATATGATTGGCATAGTAATGTACTGTACAAAGCTATTGTTATGGATTCATTATTATATTGTACCATGGCAGTTCAGTTAAGGAGTAGCATTTCATTTACAATGAGCCCCATGAGACGGTCACACTGTTGCTGTAGCCACAATATAGAAAATAGAGGCTGCGTGGTTAGTTGCTTAATGCGTTGAATTGTGCTTCTAGAAGCCTGGGGCTCATTTTTGGCATGGCCCTCTCACATGATGAGTTTAGCTGGTGCAATGGTTCAGTAAGCTGCGAGAGGGGGCTCTCTAGGAGAGACCTCTGTGGTTTAGTCCATGGCAGTGATGCTGGAAGGGTTTTTTTTCTACAATTAACTATTCTTCTGGAAAAGGAAGAACAGAGAAAAAAGTCACTATGCTATTGCACTGTGCTGATCAGCTGGGTGAGTAACAAGAATTAGCAGGGTGCTGCTCCAGGTGAACTAGTTCCAATGACGGGGCAAAGGAAACCAATCATGGGGAAAGATGTGCCTGTGGGAGTGGAGAGACATGGAGACCAAATATGAACATACTTTATTTTGGGACAATGATTAAAATACATCACAAACTGCCATCACGTTGTAAATAATAGACTGGTAGTTGTTTCATCTATTCACTATTGGAACATGCATGTTTCTTATGCAGCAATTCCCCATGTACTATCCATTATGATGTTTATAACAATAGACCTAACACATTTGTAGTCCGTACCAAGCAGGTTATTCATCAATGAATTAGTTAAAGAACAGCATAGATGGATCTTGCCTTTGTCAGCCAACCAGGATGAGAGCGGTCTAGCCTAGTGGTTGGAGGAGGCATCAGTTCTAGTGGTCAGAGCAGGTGTCAGGAAGAGTCAAGCTGGAGTCAGTAGTCAGAAGCTAGAGCTAAGGGTCAAATCAGAGGGCAGGAATTGGACACCAGAGCCAAGGGTCAAGCCAGAATCAGAAGCCAAAGTCACAAGTCAAGCCAGATGTCAGGAACTGGAGCGAGCAGGGTAGCAGGCAAGGAGGAGTTCAAGGCTGGGTGCAAGGCAGAAGCAGGCACAGTACTGAGCAATAAGCACTGAGCAGCCGGCAAGCTGCTGCTGCTGCTGGCTTAAGAGCGGGCCTGCTGGCCACTCCAGCCAGTCAGGTGGTGGTATGGCCAATCAGGCAGCCTGCTGCAGGCCCAGCTGTATTGATGAGGCTGCCTGGAGATTAGCTCTGCTGCAGGCCCTGCCAGTCTTTAATCTTAAAAGTGGAAGAGATGGAGCTTTTGGGTGGGAAGAAGGGAGAGAATTTTCCCCAAGCAATAGACTGAAATACAATGATGGAAGAAGTAGATGTCAGTTGCAATTTGCCCATGTTTATGCAATCTCAGCAGGTACAGTAGTGCAATATGTTTTTCCCCTGGCCAGTGTGAAATGACATGCAATTTATATCTTCTATCATGTCAAGTCATACTAACCAGAAGCCAAGAAGAAGAGCATCATGGCAAGAAAATGATTGTGTTATCTTTCAAAGACCGCAGAATGATACTGCAACTGCTATATTTCATGTGGGAAAAGTATGTCTCATATTTTGTTATACAGTACATGGCACGCTAATACATATTTCATTCATTTAAAATATATGTAGGGTAGTAATATGTAGCATCTGCTAACATATCATAAATGGAGTGGCTGGGCAAAGATACTGGGACAAGGAGCTGGAGGTGGGATGAGGGGGACACTGAGACTGGACATGGAGCCTGGGGAGGGAAATTGGAACTGGGAGTGAATGTGCACAAGAAACAAAGTTGAGGGGGGCAAGTGGAGGCCAACCTGGGGGAGAGAGTCCGATTGGATGAGGAGCTGGGAGTGGGAAAACTGGCTGGCTGGGCAAGGAGACTAGGGAGTGGGGGAGGAGACTGGATGGAGAATTTAGATGGGTGAGGCTAGGACTTGCTGGCAAAGGAGATTGGTACTGGGGTAAGAAGCCTGAGGAGTAGAGACTGGGACTGAGTAAATAAGGAGAATGGGAGTGGGAGGATGAGCCAGCATTAGGGAAGTGACAGGACTGGGGAACAAAAAAGATAAGTTGGACGGAATGGGGGAGAAAGGATCACACTTGGGGGGAATGGGCAGAAGAGTCTATGCCCATTATAACACACTCCCCTCCAGAGCCTGAGTGGAACTCAAAATTCCCAAGTCTCACCATTTATCTGTTGTCACCAAATATCTGTGAAATCTATTGGCAACGGGTCCCTTCTCCCTCTAGTGCTGGTAAACATATAGCTATCTGTTATTCCATTAGCTCAAGTGATAGAGGTCTGTGTTGGGGTCCAAGTGACAGAGATCTGACCTCTGGTGTGTGTCAATATGATACCACTTGATGGGATTTCTGTTTTGTTTTTTCTTTAAAAACCTAGGATGTTATATTTTTAAAAATGTTAAAAGAACATTAAGGTTTCAAAGTCACATACTCAAAAGTTAGGGAATGCCAGAATTAAGGTTGTCTTTGCAAAAGGATCTACTAATTTTGGGCGTCCAATCTGAAACTCCTAAGACCTGATTTTTCAGAGTTCATGGCATTATATAGAACTTAATATGTTCCAATCAGATGTCCCATAGACTTCAATTCCAGCTGTGAGTGGCCCGCACTTGTGCAAATCAGGCTCCAGGATCTCAAGTCAGAAAATGAGGAATACACAAATAGTGACTGCCTGTCACAAATTTGGCTTAAGTGACTTGCCTAGCATCATGTAAGAACTCTGTGGCAGAGGCAGGGATGGAATCCAAGTCTCTAAGGCAGCATTTAACTGCCTTAACCATCAAACACCAGGGTTTCCCTTCCTACAGTCCACTGCCTCATTCACTACACATTTTCCCACTTCTACAAGACATGTAGTAGGGGTCCATCACTACACAGCCCTCATTCATCCTCAGAACATATCCAGCTTGTGCACTGAACGAGGCAGGGGTCCTGTGGAAAAAATAGTATATAATCATGTAATTAAAGTCTGTATCCTAAAGTATACCCACAAGGGGGGAAAACTAAGGTTGTTTGAACAATCTTAGTTCTTGCATTTCTCACCTTTTGAGTGCTTGCCTTTGCAACCTTAATAATTTTCTATTAACATAGTTGTTTCTGTGTAAATATTATTTATGATTATTCATTGAATGTCCACAAGCAGGCTAGGCATCATCCAGATATATACAAGAGCTACAATGCCTAAATTACTGTATATCCTTCATTTAAGACAATTTAAATAGGGAAAGGGCTTTTTATTTTAATTAATATGATACACTTTTTTGTTATGTGACTCAACACCAAGGAGGAGTTGTATTTAATCCTAGACTGTTGTCCCTTGATTGGGGTTTTAACCCTTGCTTTTTTCCAGTTATCATTTTTCTAACCTTCCATGTTTATTTTTTATCTAATATTTTAGTCCTTGCCTTTTTCCAGTTTAATTTTTCTAATACATTTTGCTTTTCTTTTGGATGACTGGAAATGGTGGCGTAGACTATTGAGCTGGGGAAGTTTGCTGTAGAGCGCCCAAGGGAGCTGTATAAGAGAGATGGGTTTCAGCTCCTAGAGTTTCCTATGAATTCTTCTCATGGGGTGGAATGTGTTGCTCTCTTCATTCCACTCCTTCTCCTGAACATTAAGCATTCTTCATCCAGTGAGATCCACACATGCCTCTTCACACTGGGGTCCTTGAAAAGCATGATTCATGCAGAATCTGTATTTCTAGTGTCTTTCACAACTGTAGCTGCCCATAGAACCCACCTAAATGGTGGAAAAGGAGGAAGTGCAAGTTAATAGAGTCCCAAACAGCATTAAATGTAGCTGGTTTCTGCAGTGAGCCTGGGATGGGATAATCCAGAAGGGTTTTCCCTGGATTAGGAATGGAGGAACAAGCCCCAGAAGCAGAACTCGCCCTCTATGCAGGCTTAGGCTTTGTTCTATGGACAAATACAGAGTGGTTTCTAGGGCCCTAAATCAGGACTTCAGGATGTATCCTATAGAAATCATGTAAAGGGTTTTAAGTTTAATACAAAGTTGAAAGTCAGCTATCTAGATATAGCCATTGGTTACAAATCTATTTTATATACTGCCACATACTTATAGTTTATGAAACATATTCTATATTGTACATATAGGATCTGACAGTAAATATTAAATATGGGTTGTGAAATAAGAAGCAAAAATTAGGAATAAATAGCTCATTCTCTGCTTGAAGAAAGGTAACTATTAAGATGCCAAGGGATCATATTAGAACTCATGCTGTTTAGTAAATGTATTAATTATTAATACGCTGAAAGAGATAGCAAAATAGTGCAGTGGAAAAAATTACAGATGGCACAAGTATTAAGATTATTCATGAGTAAGGAGGATTGTAAAGAACTCCATAAAGACTGAACAAAACTAGGCAACACAATGGCTCTTGAAATTCAGCAGTGACAAATACAAGGTAATGCACTGTAGAAGCATTTTAAACTACTTGTTCACACTGATGGGTTTTGAATTAGCCATAACCTCTGAGGAGATAAATCTAGTGAACAACTTAGTAAAGACATCTGTTCAATGCACAGTAGTGGTCATAAAAATGCAGAAGAGCTCTGTCTAGATCACATTGCTGCCATGTCTACTGGGCCACAAAGGCTCTCCAAGCCCAATGAACTAAGTCATCATAGAGCTTGCTAACAAAACTCAGTTTGTACGTCTCTTTCAAAAGTTTCCAAATAATGCCTACGTCTACCCCTTTCCTGTGGCCAGAGTCATAATGTGTCAAGTCTAATTGCAATCAAATTCATAGAACTGATATTCACTGGTTTACTGCTTAGTGCATCCTATAACAACCTATGACGGCGGATGGATTTTCCAACCTGATCACAAGACACCCAAAAAAATAACTTTGTAGGTCTCATTTGGCTCTGTCACAGGGTGAACTGGCCCTTTAAGAGACTTGGGGGTCAGCCTCACCTATGACAGGCCCAAAGTCTACATGTGTCCTTAGTGGAGCCGTATTATGTATCTCAGGCAATGAGAAGGGAGGACCACTGAAGATTAATACACTACTGTAACAATCAAAGGAGAGAAGAGTGAACCCACTTGACTTAGGAACCAACCACAAGACCAAAGATTTAGGTTTCTCACCATCTCCATGGGAGCAGGAGCTCTGCTAACTACACCTCTCTAGTGACCGAGATTTGGCATGCTGCAAAGCTCATCTTATGCTCCTTTGATTGGTGTGTGGGATTGTGAAAAGTGGTCAGATGTGGGGGATTTAGGCCTATTACTGTGAAGGGCTCTTGTATATGCAATTCAATATTCATTTTGTGGATATATGCGATATGCACTTTAATTCCATTAAAACCCCAATATTAAAAGCACATTAAAGTATTGCCAGTACGAACGTAACAACTCTACTTGCTGTGTGGGCAGCTGCAGTTGGGGAAACCACAGGAAAAGCAGCTTCTGTCTGAGACATGTACAACCAATTTTCACTAGACTTCCAAAAGGCACATCTGTGACCTAGGGACTTGCTCCCTGCCAAATGAGGGTCTAGTGTACTTTAACTTTCAACATAGTAAAGTTGCTTCAGAAAGACACACTGATGTTTAAATGGGAAAATGGAGCCTAAATGTTTGCTCTTTTTTGTTGGTTCAAGCTATGAGAAGCTGCTTCTTCCATACTTCCCAAACCAAGCTTTAAAATTCAGCTCAAAAGCTAAAAGATTGAAAAAAAGTTACAAACAACTGAAAAATGTTCCCTCAGACTAGAAACACTTGTGCAACCTTAACTATAGGTGTTTCTACATGCTCTCCCTAATAGTATTATAAAGCAAAGGATAGGTGCATAAAAGGCAAAAGAATGCATACATTTCTGTGTTCCTAAAATAAGTTTTTCAGTATGGGGTTTTGTATATAGGTTAGCTTCCTCCCCCAGTGGAATTTCAGTTATATTTTAAAATAACTAAATGTATCACCCATGAGAAAATAATGAACACATTAGTTCAAAGCAAAACTAAATGTTTTTTATATATAAAAGAAATGTGAACAAAAGAAATACATCATTGTATCCGCCATGTGTCCAACTGAATCACTTCCAAAGTAAATCAAAAATCTCATTGAAATTGTTTTTAGTTATCATGATCTCACTGGGAAACTAAAGGATTTTCTTCAATAGTCTGTTATAACTCTGTCATTATACCATAGTGAGGTAATTTGCTAAAACAGCTGTCTCTACTGAGTAAACCTTTCCATCTGGCAGGACCCAAATAGACACAATCTCATGTCAGTTTTTCTTACCAAAACAGGGGGGGGAACCCACACCTCTGTGTAAGGGGATGTTCTTTGAACTGTACAAACAACTCAAATCTGTTTATTTTTTAATGCTCTCTCTCTCTTACATTCTTTCACACACACGTTTGGCCTGGAATGCTGGAGTGTTGATATTGTGCCACCTTTCAGATGGATAACAAACGTAACTCAGAACATGTTTGTAATATAAACATTCCACCAAGAAACTAGACAAAATTAACAGTCATTGGAAGTTGTTAGCTTTTGAGGAACAGCACTTTTGAATAGTTTGTTTTCATTGTACAATTTTATTTTTCTTGAAAAACTCTATTTTATGGTGTTAAGGAAATTACCATTAAGTCATAAGCCCTAACAGCTCGCTTCAATATTGGTGCATTCACAAAGCACTGACTCTTTAGACTGCACTTTCACTGAAGGACAAACAAAGAAAAGAACTGTCATTACTTTTGCACTTTGTTGAAAGCTGTATGAAGCTGTAATCTTCTTAAATTCAAGTGAAAATGGCCTGGCTTTGAGTGTATGAACTTGTGGTTTTTTTTCCTTAGGCCATATGAGGGCTATTGTTTTTCAATGAACAATTTAGGCTCAAAACAAAGCAGCCAATTTGCTTAATATCATTTATTACAACCACACACATTTTGGCTTTTCTGAATCTCAATAATGTATACATTTCATAACAGCAATTTATTGGTACTGTTAGAGAAAATATTTCAATAAACTATCTGGAAAGATAGGGTTCATACTTGGAAGGCATTTTAGTTTACTAGCACATCTTAGTGAAATGTTTTTCTAATCAAAGGTTAAATCATGGTTATTGAAATTAGAGATGGTCTGAAATACTGACTCTAAATATCCCTGTCCCCAACCCCTGCCAAGTGCCTGATCCAGCTCCAATGAAATCAGTGGAAAATCTTCCATTGAATTCAGTGGAAGTTGGATCACGCCCCAAATACGGAAAGTTTGGATATAGATCTAAATCTGAATCCAAATATCACACCTGGTCCCTATTTCTATAGTGAGTGACACCAAAACTTCACATCTGGAAACCTTCAGAAAGTTCAGGTCCAACATTTGTATTTTTCTATTTGGGTCTATCTTTAATCAAAAATAACAACAACAAAACTTATCCAGTGCAAGTGTCTTTGCCAGTTCAGAATATTATCAATATGGTTAATATGTTATGGAACCCAATGGTTGCTTGAATAGTGATTTTTACTTGCATAAAAAAGGCAAGAATATAACAAGCACCCTAGACGCCATGGTGATAAAACCCCAGAGAGAACACACAAAAACCAGAGAACTGCAGTATGAGAAACCTGGTGACAGGCTGCCATACAGCCCATTCCTCAGGCTCTGACTCCACTCCAGCACCAACTGAATTCTGACACACTTTTTGAACTCTGCATCACAAAGTGTTTCAGATCTTAAAGGTACAATAATTCAAAAATCACCATTGTTTCTACAATTATACACATCACTGTAGTATAGAAAAGTATCAGTGCTTTGTGGAAGGGAGGTTATGATCCTAAAATAGCAACATATTTAATTTTCTCCTTGACTGCTGGGTGTAATGTAAATTTAATGTGCAACATACCAAGGTTATCTCTCTCTCTCTCTCTCTCTCTCTCTCTCTCACACACACACACACACACACACACACACACACACACACACACACACACACGATAGTAATGTTAAAGCATTAGTGAAGAAAATGTCTTTGTCAGCGCTCCCAGTCTTTCTCCAATTGAAGTTAATGACTAAACTTCCTTTGACTTAAATAGGACCAATGTCAAAAAGTACACAGTACAGAATAGTATCTAGCAGTTGTTACACGGGTAACAAACAAGCTTCTATCATTCAATTTATTTAGCTCTTAAAATAAAACATGTCTTTCAAGAAACACCAACACAGCAAGAGAGGATTAAAAAGCAAATACTAGGTTTACTGACATTTATTGTGCAGAGATCTAACAGTGTTCACCTTTTTGTTCATTTTTTTAATTAAAAATACTCGTACCCAAACTGAAGCTACTGTATATTGCAGTTGGATCCTATGCTTGTACAAATTGTATCTACCTCGCTGGTTGGTAAACCACACTGGTAAATGCTAAATTTGGATGACATATTTTCTTCTTAGAGCTTTGTGTAAAAAACAGTCTATAGAAATTAGATGTACCAATGCCTGGGAAAACCTACCAGGCAGACACTCATCTTGGGAGTCCTGAGAGAGCTTAATTAGAGTCAGAAAAGGAGCTATAAAAATGAATGAAAAAATAGGGTTAAAAATAGGGTTGTAAAAAGAAAATTGAAAATAGGAAAGGACATAAAAGAAGACAGTGGGCAAGGTCCTCAACTAGTATAGATTGGTGCAGCTCCAATTTACACCAGCTGGGGATCTGGTCCACAAAGTGAGAAAAATAATAATGCTGCTGCTTAAATTTGTTCTAGACTTCTCAAGTAGATCTGTGGTCAAGCCTACACATAAGTAAGACAGCTTGCATGTGGCAGATTCCTTAAATATTTCAGCAGTAACAATCATACATGCATGCCTGTATGTTGTCTGGTTTATGCACATGGGACTGATTTTTATATTTGTTTCAGTAGCTAGCCTGCAGTATCTAGATTTTGGGGGAAACAAGGGTTATCATCACCCACAGATGTTGCAGACAGAGGGAAAGTAATCCACTAGCATTAATATCTTTAAAATAAATAAATTAAATCACTGCTTTGAGACAGAAACATTGATTTCACTCTCCTGTTCCCAATTCTAAGTCATTATTAGGTCCCCTTGCCCTTTCCCCTAACTGAGCAGGATATTGTTTTAGTTGAAATTATACGGAGGAGAAGTGATATTTTAAGGCCCTAGTCTTTCATGAGTAACATAATGCAAGTTCTTAGGGTCTTATTATCTCTGCACTATATTTTATTCTTTTAACAATGATGGAGGTGAAAGAAGTTATATTCGGTATTGTTTAGTAGTATCAATTCTTCCTTCCAGGGCTTTGGAGTGGAGCCCAGAACTGGAATGCAGAGCAGCTCCGGAACAGTGGAGCTGCAGGTTTTTGCCTGAAGCTGGAGCAGAGCCGGAGCACAGCTCCAAAACCCTGCTTCCTTCATCTCCACAATTAATGAGACCCTGCTGTTCCTCAGGAGATGTTATTTTGTTGCACTGATTCCCTGTAATAGTGGGTGGGCCTAGCAGCAGAAACAGAGGAAATGATGGAAACAGCTGTCCAAGTGCACTTGGGTTAATGATCTATAGAACCTATGAGAGAAGGGCAGTTGTCATAACCAGTACATTAATGGTCAGATTTTCAAAGCTGGCAATGGGTTTGGATGCTCTGTTCCCATTAACTTTAGTAGGAAATGGGCAGCCAGAGACTTTATGTGGCTTTGGAAATCTCAGCCCTGTTTTGTTTAGGATTTGCCCTTTCCTTTGTGTTTGAATATTCCCTGATTTTGACTTCAACAGATCCGGTAAGATACATGGATGCCTGGAAAATTAGGAGGTCTCATTGGAGTTTCCAGGTGAATCTTTATCTCAAAATATTTATTTTTTGAGGACTGCTAAGTTATGGTTTATTTTTAGTGTTATTTTACTGGTTATTCATACCTATGATAGACAGCTCTAGAGGAAATCTGAATGAATTATAGGAAATGGCAAGAAAAAAATGTGTGAGAAAACTGTACAATCTTCCCTCCATCAACTCATGCTGCTCTCAGTGGCCTGAGGTAACAATGGCCTTTCAGCCCTAACTTTGAATTTTCTCACTTTTGTTTATTTCATTAGAAATGGGTTCATATCGCTATCTTTGCATCCAGATTTCAAACACCCCAAAAAGGTGTTCACATCAGGGAATTTCATTTGATCCATTATAAAGAGGGAGGTTCCCATTTGCAAAATTCAGACTTGGATCTAGGTTTAGATGCACCCAGTGTTTGCAATGTCTAAATATTACATTTGGATCAGACTCATTTCTATTGTAACATACATACTGGGGGGACCAATTCTCCACTGCCTTGCACATTGTGTAGTAATTTATAGCTATGCAGAATGGGTACAAGGTGCTGTCATTCTTATCTGCAAATGATTGCCCAAGGTGCCAAGGCAGTGAAGAATAAGGGCCACAGTTTCTAAACTCATATAATAATAGGAAGTGTTAGGCAGCCTTAATACTGGTATTGCTACTGCACCACCAATAATATTTATACACAGTGGGCCACATTCAACTTATGGAACACAGGCTCATGGTTCTACCAATGGAAAATCTTCCTCAAGTGACGTTGTAACAGCTTCACGGGTGGATTCAGAGCTGGCCAGCACAGCCCTCACTGAGCGGGGCAACCACAGAGAAGGCAGGACAGAGCAAAGACACTTAGGAGATTAATTGATTCAGTGCACCACCCAGGAAGCCTCTGCTGGTGGGGCTGAGTCCCAAGAAGAGAATAAAGCTATCCTCCTCCTCCTCTTCTGGAGAAGGGAGAACTGCCCCCAGCCTTTGAGAGCACAAGGATTGCCAGTTCCATCCCACTGGACCCTGAGGGTTGGATCCGGCCCAGTGCAGTTAATATACAATTGTGAAAATATATCATTTTTCTTCTGCATAAAGATCAACCAGACAATTTAGAGGTCAATAGTGAACACATGGTAATTTAATAATGATTAATAGCTCTTTCAGCTATAACTTCAAGATCTGAAAACTGCTTGTCACAGGGGAAAATTGTATTACCTATTAATATATTATTAAATAGTAGAATAACATATAAAGCTTGCCCTGCTATCTGGTGCTATTAATGGTCACTTTCCCTTTACTCAGATTCTACAACATTCATTTTTTCAAGAATAACACCTCTTAATTATAAGAGCTTTAAAAAGGCAACTCTTTTGGCTTCAGTTGTCTTGGAGTAATCAAACTCTCAGGGGTAGAGAGGTGTTTTGCTTGTGCTTTATAATTGCTTGGGATTTTGATTATTTCATGATAAAACTGCACCTCCTGCTAAGTCAGATTGCTTAATTAATGCACTCTTTCAAATATCAAACACCAGCCAATGAGAAACCAGACAGTAGCCAAATATTAGGTTTAAAATGCCAGTATCAGTTAATGTGTGGAAAAGTGGTAGTTTTCTAGTGTTGCAATAAAATAGTTTTGCTCTGTGTCAGTCTGAAGGCAGCTGATCTTCCAGTCTTTCTTTCCCCTTGCAGCTAAGCGTTTCTAATAATTGAGTGCTGAAGTGAACTGAAGAATATTTGTAATTGTTTAAAATTGTATTTAATGCCTATGAGAAGTGGTGGCAGGACAGCATTGTGTACTGAAATCTTCTGTCCATCCAATGGCTCCAGAACAGGAAGTAGCAGTGCAAGTTCCACCCCCACCCTCCATTCTAACCCGTGGGTTGACAGATGGGGTGAGAGAGTACTACAGTTCAATTTCTATGGCAAATCAATCCTTAGTCTCTCTGCTGAGGCTGCCAGCAAGGATATCACTTGTGGTAGTATTTCTGGTGATATCTACCGATACCTACAACATGTTTCTTGCTACTGACCTGCACTAGAGCTGAACTGGTGACCTAGAGATTAAAAGCTCCACAGCCCATTACCAATCACTGAGCCATTCAGTCCATTAAAAAGCTTGTCTTCAGATCCCCTTATGAAACATGCCAGAATTTTAGTTGATTGCCTCTCATTTCCCAAAGGATTAATTTGGAAAAGGGTTTTGCCCCTGGGGGTTCTAAGCTGCCTGTGTGTCTTTTGAAATTCAGCTCTTTCTTTTCCTGTTATCCTCTGCACTGTTCTCTAATAGACTCCAACATAGAACATGTGCTGGAAAGACAAAACCAATATTGCAGTAAGTAAATCTCTGTGATGCCCTGCATTGATACAATAGCTATGAATTTGTAGCTTTCAATCCTTTAAAAATGAAACATTTTGACCTGCTGTGGTATTGGTTCAATGCATTGCCAAACAAACTTCAATTTATAAGTATTATGTTGCTAAAGCACTAATACCATCAGTGATTGCAGTGCTCATTGGAAAAGAAATACCCTACATCAAGCACATTTTGAAAATAATGTTCCCACCTAAAAGCTTCTCTCCTGCAGAAAATGGATTGTGCAATATCTTATCGGGCGGAAAAGAGTGTGTGAGAAAAAAAAGGGAGAAATAAAAATAATAAAACCCACCCCTGTGTAGAACATTAGAAACGAGGCACTAACAAAGACTTCCCATTCCACATAGAATTAGTGCTGGCAGAAGCAGCTCACAGCACTGTGGGTGTACTCAGCTGTGCAGAGCTGATTATAGAAGATGAAAGAGCCTGGCAATTTATTTCATCTCACACTGAAGCACTGCTGACAACTGAGAGTGAGGACAGAAGGATTCATTTGTTCAACTTCTGTTTTAAAAAGCAGGCTTCAAATGATACCACTGAGACCGTAGAGGAGGGGGAAATGCTGTGGTGTAATAATGTGTCTATTTTTTATTTCTCTGGCTGCAGCATTTATATTTTTAGCTGGGGTTTTGGGACAGGAGGGCAGGCTATTAATGTTTGGAAATATGCAAGATCAGGTTACTAGTCAGAAATATAGACTACATTAATTGAAAATGAAGTGTGCGAATTTGTGTGTGTGTACACACACACTTTGCTGCCTGACAAGCTATTGTACAACCTATTTTCTGCAGAAGAAAAGCTTTTAGATGGTAACATTATACACACACATACATACACCCTTTTGTTCTGTTACACCCCTGCAGTCTCAAAGACCTGTATAGCCTCTTTCAATGTTTAAATATGGATGTTTGGCCATAGTATTAACATTTATTCAATGAATATTATAATATGTAGCACTTGCCAATTTGATTACATATATTTGACTCTTAATCCCTTTTTTTCCATTTGTTAAAATCTCATTGTTAATTTGCAGAGTCACTATGAGTCCCGAGTAAGGGATATCATGGTGTTGAACTGCCCCACGAATAGATCACGGTTGAAATTGTGACTCAGAGGTATAATTTAGGCCCTGCTTCTCCCTTGTTCAGGGGGAAGAAAGGCTTAACTGATTCTCATCTCCAGCACAGTTGTGCTGGCCAATGAGTTAGGTAGCACCCAGGTGCTGCCCATCTGTGTAGAAGAAGAAGCAGTGGTTCTGTGCTGGTAGCTGCTTTCTCCCCTGTATGTAGATCAGCAGGTAGCCCATGCAGGGGAATAAGAGAATACTTTACATGTTCTTACTCTCCTGTCCCCCTCCCCCCCCCCACACACACATATTTCCAAGTATTGTAAGTTTTATGTATGAAATGTTTTGTCTGATATGTGTGTATTTTATTTTTTTAAGGCTTTATTTTTTATTTTCTAATTATGATTAAACACGCTTGTTGTTTCAGTGTGGTGCTGCAAATGTAATTTACAGACCACACCAGTCTTACATTGTAAAAATCAGAGAAAGATTCAATAAAATATATTATTTGGCATTAAAATCATGGTTAAGGTCTGATCTCACCTTTCTTGCACTCGCCAAACGTCAGTTGACATCCATGGGAATTTGGATCTGTAAGGAATGTAGGATTGGGCCCACAGACATGTTAGAATCCTAGAATTAAATGCACAAGATGATTTTTCCTGTGAATTTGCTATTTTTAAACATTTGGTTCTAGGTTTATAATATGTTTAAAGTCCTGACCCTGCATTTTTGAGCAGACCCCAAATTCCCACTGCTGTTTGGTGCTTGCAAGCAGGGCCGGCTCCAGGCACCAGCCAAGCAAGCTTGTGCTTGGGGTGGCAGATTCTACGGGGCAGCATTCTGCCCAATCCTAGGATGGCACGGCCGTTTTTGGGTTTTTTTGGTTCGCCAATCCAGCCGCCCTGTAGGGGGTGGCGGCGCAGAGGAGGGGAGCGCCTTGTTGGGAACAGGCTGCACACTCCGTCTGCCCCAGCCGGTGCCAGGTCTGTAGCAAGCCCAGCAGGGCAGCCCGTGTCCTTCCCTCAACCGGAGCAGCGCGGAGCCCTCCCGGCAGGCGGCGCAGTGGTCGGGGCCGCATTGGGGGGCGCCCCACTGAAGCCCTGGCCGCCCCCCTGCTCTCTCTCTCCCCACTTCCTCCCCCTCCCCCCTGCTAGCCGGGGCACATCTACAGCACAGGGAGTCCCCCTGCACCCTGGCTCAGGCCGCCCCACAGGTTTGGTTTTTTTTGCTTTGCCGTTCTGGCCGCACCAATTATTTTTTTGCTTGGGGCGGCAAAAAAGCCAGAGCCGGCCCTGCTTGCAAGGAATGCAGGATGAGGCCCATAAGTATGTTATAATCCTAGAACCAATCATATACATTGACAATTACATAGGAAAACCATCTTAACTGTGATTCTGAAAAGGGACTACAACACTTACAGTAAGAAACCAATCATGCTTCATCCTAGCATGGATACAAGTTTGGCTGTATAATTTATTCTATCCTTTGGCACTCCTGAATAAATTGGTAAATCCTCATTTGTGCCAGAAATATTCTTTAGACAGCCAGGTACTCTCTCTTCCTGTTATATTCATTCTGTAATAATGAGTATAAAACAGCTTTTAGGAAACCAGAGGTCCAGAATACCATTATTATTGTTGTTCATTATATTTCCAGGATGGCCCACAATATACTGAGTGCTGTGCTAACACAAAATAAGGTTGAGTCGCTGCTTCAAGGAATTTACTTTCTGTTTAAAAAAAAAAAAAAAAAAAACTCACACCCTAAATCTACTGTGGTTTCTTAAAGTCAATTGCAATTGCTGTTACACATCATCCTAATATAAAACTCATCATACAAGTATGTTTAAAACTGTATGTTACTGTGCTGCAATGTGATATTTTGGCCGGATGCAATGTGCAAGAGCAACTCATTCCAGAGGAGCACCTTTCTTAATTACTTTCCCATTGCGGATTTGCCCTCTTATAGGAACGTTTTTCAAAGCCTTATTATACCAGATAAGTCTATCTTGCAGTGAAAACAGATCACAGTTGTAACATCTTCCTATATATCTGAATATACAGTCACTTAGTGGTAACGTTTTCAGGAATACAAGTGTTAGAGCATAGCTTCAGGGGATGATACTTTTCAGTAGTGTTGCCTACTAGGAAGAGAAAATATGGTGATAGTATTTGTCACAGTGTGTTGCCAGGTAAATAGCCATTAGTCACTCAGCACTTTTAAATACAAAAATGAATTAAATGTAAATACCCACATAATCCAACTGCTACTTTTATGATCCTTCTGCACTGTACACTGGTACATTAGAACAGTTTCACAGGGAAATATGATTAAGAATTTGGTTGCTGCTTAATGAGTGAATAGTTCTGATGTGCAAAGAGAGGGATATTACCCCAAATTGATAGTTTTCAAACTACAGCTTGGGTAATGCTGAAGGCTGTAGTGTGATGAGGGCAAACTGAACTCCTGGTTAGAAGACCTGCTTCCCACCTTGTATTCCTTCCCATTTACTATTACTACTGCCAGAGTATGTCCATCCAGAACTTCATATCTTACTCATGCATACGCACAATAAAAAACAAACAAACTTATTTTGCTATTCTCTGCCTGCTCCGATGATACTGCTTCTGCTTTCATTAACCTGATCATCCTACAATATTATGAGTGGGGTGAAACTTTGTTAGGGGTTGAGTTAAAATATTGCTGAGATTGATGGGTGTGAACTCACCTTTCAATTAACATAACTGTAAGGATAAATTAAGCACAAGCCCCTGCCTAAGACAAACAGTTTGTGTGAACCCACTCAGGAGTTTTGGACTGAGTAGGCAAGCTCCTTTGCTAAATATTGTTTGTGTATTATGTGTGTGTGTGTGCATGCATTAATGTGAAAGCAGAACACACAGAAACTGAGATCAGACAGAACACAGAGAGTGGCAAAGGCAAAAAGCAAGAAAGGCAAGCAGTAGCTGATGAGCACAGTGTGACCCTGGAAAAATCTGTTCACTAACGTGGCTCAGGCTATAAGGTAAGAAACTGCTCCTTTTCTTCTTGATTCTTCCCGCATTCTGAGAAGCAGGACTTGTAAATAAACAAGACTGCATCAGAGAAATACCTGAGTCCATCAATTTCTACTTCCAGCTTGATAATAGGCCCTCTGAGTATACAAATATATGTGGTCAGAAGTTCAGCTGGTGTAACGCAGCACTACTCAGTTGAAGTCAATGGAGTTATGCCTGTTTATACCAGCTGAGGATCTCATACATACATCTGGATACAGTTTTCAGCATATTTGTCCATCCCTACTGTATTCATAATGAACAACTACCGCAACATCATAATGTCCATAGAAGGGAGAATTTAAAACATGTGAATTTTGTCTAAGTTAACCATTTTCTGGTCTAAACCAATTTGAAAAGAAGAAGACTTGGAAATGAAGGATCTCTGATATATAATATAGAATAATAAGAGTACAGATTGTGATGCCGCATGGCATGACAAGTCCAACTGAAGACAGTGTTCATTTAATTGATTTAGGGCTGGTCTTCACTACAGAGCTAAATCGGTGCTGCTGCAATCAGTGCAGTGACATCGATTTAGCAGGTCTAGTGAAGACACGCTCAATTGATGGGAGAGCAGTCTCCCATCATTTTCTATACTCCACTTCATTGAGAGGCGGAAGCAGTGTTGGCGGGATAGCGTCTCCTGTCGACATAGCGTGGTGTAGACCCCATGGTAAGTAGATCTCAGCTACGTCAACTTGAGTTACACTACTAATGTAACTCAAATTACGTAGCTTAAATCACCCAGCAGTTGTAGTGTAGACAAGCCTTTATTTTCTTTGTATATAGGTGTATCTAGTATCTTGTGTATCAGGTGTATCTTGACACTGGAGGAGATGACTGGTTTGCTACCTTATGTCTTGTTAGCACCATACTATAAAGTGTATATTATTATAGAAAAATGGCAAGGTGATGAGCTGTCATTTTAACTAAGAAGTTATTAAATTTTTAATGAATATTATTTCATAAAGAAATGTGCTGATGACAGCTTATTTCCGAGGGAACTGTTGATGCATAACCACTCTGCCAGGCAATATTATATCAGTAATGATTGTGTCTGAAGAACTGCACTAGATACTAGGAAAAATATTTCTCTGACAAATCCTTTTGGAAATGAGGAAATACTTGCCAGCTATTTTTTTTTTAATTGGACAACTAAATATATTTAATAGGATGCATTAATTCAACAGCCATCAAATCTGGCACTTCACTTCTAGAGATGAAAGTTTTAAAGTTCAGATCAAGACTATAAAGTTGGTGGGAGTGGTCCAGCTCCTAATAGAAAGGTATTCACTTTCCAAAATAAAAGCATTGCAGTTGATACTAATCAATATCCTTAGTGTCAGCCTCATCAGAAAGACATAGAACTGACTGGGCATTAAGACACTTTCACTCCAGAAGTGATCTTCTCAGGATAGGGTTAAAGCATGTTGGGAATCTAAATTACAGGGATGAGCAACTTAAAGCAAGAACCCTCCAAATTGTTAACCTATAATGAACCTGAATCCAATGAAACCTTTTGGAAGGTTTTAGAATCTGCAATTCTAACCTTACCTGCAGAGACCAATGCTGTCTGTGTGTGGTAGGGATGGATGGGAATGGGTGTCCTCAGCCCTCACTCTTCCAGTTCAACATTCTGTCTTTAATGGTTGCTTGGTGGCCTGCTCTGGTACAGTAAGAAGCCAGTACTCTGACTGGGCCAACTATTCCTGTTGTTTTAAAGTTTAGTAGAACTAATAGGCTTCCCCATAGCACAGACTCCAGAATCAGTGTCTCATGGTACTATAGCATGAGGAGGCATACATGATTCGGAATGCATTTTGAGATATGAAGCTGTAGAAAAATCCCAGAGTGCTATGAGATTTCAAAACCATTAGGTCAGTAGGCCCAACTAGTTGAGGAGGTACTGAGTCCTGCTGCCCAGCCGCCACCAGGCACCCAACTGTGCTGGAGAGGAGAAGGCATCCTGGCCTCTCCCTAAAGATAATAAGTCTTTGGAGAGGTGGGGAAGGGAACTGAAAAAAAACAAACAAACAAAACCATGCAGAGGCGACCAAATAATGAAAAAACAACTCTAGTACAATAAATCTTTCCAACAGTCCACATCCTGAGCATACTTCAAAAAGACACCAGCACTGATTGGTCTGAGTGACCTCTCCACTGGAGTAAATCTATATCATTGCAAACTGGCTACAAAATATATGATCATCTCTAAAGAATGTTGGAAACATAAAAAGGAGGAAGTAGGTTGATGCTTTTTCCTTTGCAATATTGACCCTGAAGGGAGCTGGCACATTGCAGAAATCATGAGGCAGAACAGAACACAAATGTTAGAGAGATCTGAGTGCAACAATCACATCATTGAAGGCATTCATTAATTCCATCGACAGCTACAACCATAACTCTCAACCATTCCTGCAGCCCTCATTTTAAACCTAATTATACTCCAGTTTCTCCCAAGTTGTTCTTAGTTTTATTTATTATATTATATCACAGATTAAAAAAATCATTATTATATAGAAAATATTATTTCTGCTAAAGAAATGAATCCCACATCATTTTAAGATGCTTGCCACAAAAATGTCCTTGGGCTCCTCATTTGGGGTCACTGTTTCTCACTGTCAGTGCATGTTAGGGCCTCAATAAGGCTGAATGACATAGTTAATGGTGCTATGGCCTCAAAGATGTGGAGTCGAGGGACAGGACACGATGGTCAAAACTGTTTGGATCACACAGTACAGCTTTTGCACACAAAACATTTTGAAATGTCTCCTTTGATGTCATGGGAATTTTGCTAATGACTTAAATGGATCTAGAATTTCACCCTGTGAGTGTCTTACTTCAGTTTAAATTTAATCTAAACGGGATGCGCGACCTCATATGAGAACTCATGACCAATTTCCAACCCATTAGAACATAATGGATCTAGTGGTTGCAAACCAAGTAACGTTCAGTTTCAATCTTCTTAGGAGCAACTGTGAGGGAAGGAATAGAAAGAGGGAGAAAAAAATCTAATGAATATAATATATTCTGTATATAGAGCACATTGCACAGATACAGACAGACATCATCTTCCTCTCCAAATGCAAACAGATGGACATCATACCAAAAGGACTGAAGGTAAAAAATCCATTGCAATCAACATACTACACTGAGTATGGTGAGACACTGTGCCACACACTCTCAAAGAAACTGAGGAACCACCTGATCAGCATCCTGTACAGCAGACAGGAGAAGATCAAGAATGAGCTCTCAGAACTGGAGACTCTCATACAATACCAGCCTTCTACACAAACTTCCACGTGGCTGGACTTTACAAAAATGAGACAAGCCATTTACAATGCACACTTCACTTCTCTACAGAGGAAAAAGGACTGTAAGCTATCTAAACTAATACCTGCCACTGGGGGCTATAACAATGGTACCCTCAACTCATCTAACAACATTGTCAATCTTTCCAACCACACACTTAGCCCAGCAGAAGAGTCTGTCCTATCTCGGGGACTCTCTTTTTGTCCCACTATCCCCACGAATATGATACAGTTCTGCGGTGATCTGGAAGCCAACTTTCGTCGTCTCCGACTCAAGGAATATTTTCAGCGCACCCCTGAACAGTGCACTGACCCACAGGAACCCTCCTACCAACACTACAAGAAGAAGAACTCTGCGTGGACTCCTCCTGACGGTCGAAATGACAGACTGGACCTCTACATAGAGTGTTTCCGCAGACGTGCACAGGCTGAAATTTTGGACAAACAACATCACTTGTCCCATAACCTCAGCCGTACAGAACGCAATGCCATCCACAGTCTCAGAAACAACTCTGACATTATCATCAAAGGGGCTGACAAAGGAGGTGCTGTAGTCATAATGAACAGGTCAGATTATGAACAGGAGGCTGCCAGGCAACTCTCCAAGACCACATTCTACAGGCCACTATCCTCTGATCCCACTGAGGAATACCAAAAGAAACTACACCATCTGCTCAAGAAACTCCCAGCTACAGTACGGGAACAAATCTACATGGACACACCCCCAGAACCCCGACCAGGGGTATTCTATCTGTTACCCAAGATCCATAAACCCGGAAACCCTGGACGCCCCATCATCTCAGGCATTGGCACTCTGACAGCAGGATTATCTGGCTATTTGGACTCTCTCCTCAGACCCTACGCTACCAGAACTCCTAGCTATCTTCGAGACACCACCGACTTCCTGAGGAAACTACAATGCATTGGTGTTCTTCCTGAAAACACCATCCTGGCCACCATGGATGTAGAAGCACTTTATACCAATATTCCACATGAGGATGGACTACAAGCTGTCAGGAACAGTATCCCTGATGAGGCCACAGCAAGCCTGGTGGCTGAGCTTTGTGACTTTGTCCTCACCCACAACCACTTCAGATTTGGGGACAACTTATACCTTCAGGTCAGTGGCACTGCTATGGGTACCCGCATGGCCCCACAGTATGCCAACATTTTTATGGCTGACTTAGAACAACGCTTCCTCAGCTCTCGTCCCCTAGTGCCCCTCCTCTACTTGCGCTACATTGATGACATCTTCATCATATGGACCCACGGAAAGGAGGCCCTTGAAGAATTCCACCTGGACTTCAACAATTTCCACCCCACCATCAACCTCAGCCTGGACCAGTCCACACAAGAGATCCACTTCCTGGACACTACAGTACAAATAAGTGATGGTCACATAAACCCCACCCTATACCGGAAACCTACTGACCGCTATACGTACCTACATGCCTCCAGCTTCCATCCAAGACACATCACACGATCCATTGTCTACAGCCAAGCCCTAAGATACAACCAAATTTGCTCCAACCCCTCAGACAGAGACAAACACCTACAAGATCTTTATCAAGCATTCGTAAAACTACAATACCCACCTGGGGAAGTGAGGAAACAGATTGACAGAGCAAGACGGGTACCCAGAAATCACCTACTACAGGACAGGCCCAACAAGGACAATAACAGAACACCACTGGCCATCACATACAGCCCCCAGCTAAAACCTCTCCAGCGCATTATCCACGATCTACAACCTATCCTGGAAAATGATCCCTCACTCTCACAGACCTTGGGAGGCAGGCCAGTCCTCGCTTACAGACAACCCCCCAACCTGAAGCAAATACTCACCAGCAACTACACACCACACCACAGAAACACCAACCCAGGAACCTATCCCTGTAGCAAACCTTGTTGCCTACTCTGTCCCCATATCTACTCTGGCAACAGCATCAGAGGACCCAACCACATCAGCCACACCATCAGGGGCTCATTCACCTGCACATCCACTAATGTCATATATGCCATCATGTGCCAGCAATGCCCCTCTGCCATGTACATTGGCCAAACTGGACAGTCCCTCCGCAAAAGAATAAATGGACACAAATCAGACATCAGGAATGGTAACATACACAAGCCAGTAAGTGAACACTTCAATCTCCCTGGTCATTCTATTACAGATTTAAAAGTCACTATCATTGAACAAAAAAACTTCAGAAACAGACTTCAAAGAGAAACAGCAGAACTAAAATTCATTTGCAAATTCAACACCATTAATCTGGGCTTGAATAGGGACTGGGAGTGGCTGGCTCACTACAGAAGCAGCTTTTCTTCTCCTGGAATTGACACCTCCTCATCTATTATTGGGAGTGGACTACATCCACCCTGATTGAATTGGCCCTGTCAACACTGGTTCTCCACTTGTGAAGTAACTCCCTGCTCTCCATGTGTCAGTATATAATGCCTGCATCTGTAACTTTCACTCTATGCATCCGAAGAAGTGAGGTTTTTACTCACGAAAGCTTATGCCCAAATAAATCTGTTAGTCTTTAAGGTGCCACCAGACTCCTTGTTGTTTTTGTAGATACAGACTAACACGGCTACCCCCTGATAATAGATGGTATAAACATTAAATACTAGATGAACCGTGATGCCATTGAAATCACTGGGAGTTTTGCCTCCATAGGGCCCAAGATTAAATTCATGGTATGCAGTAGCAGGCAAGCTTTTGCACAAGAGGGTCTATTATATAGCTTGGCTTCCCTTTAAGTAGAAAATATATGAATGGTGTTGCTTTTAATTAATTCCTATTTTTAGTGGATTGAAATTTCCAGGGGACATAGCAAAAAATAGCTTGAGAGGTTTTTAAACCTTCAGGCTCATGGTCTCATTCTAAACTAAACCAGTCAGGGCAGCTATAGTGTGGAGGGAATTCAAAATCTCTTTGAACACTTCCCCCCCCAGTTTTCAATACTATCAGTTCTCAGTTTCATTACATTAAAGGCCACTTAAACTATTATAGAAAACTAAAGAGGTTTTGCCTTGCCTTGGTACATTGCCTTGCTAGAGAACAAAGCAAAAATGCTTATTCTCTTTACAAAGATGCCACTTTTCTTCCTTTTACTGCAGTAGCAAATGCCAGCAATGAATACATGGATACTCTGGATGCCCAAAATGCTTGAGATTTATTAGCATTGGAAGCTGCCACTAGTTTTGATTGGGGATAAGGCGGGATGGTTGAAGATACCAACTTCTATTCCCGTTCCTCACCTTGGAAGCTTAGAAATAGAATGGCCCCTTTTTTAAAAAAATTGCTCAGTTAATGTGGGAAAACAAAAGCTGTGGTAAAATAGTTGTAAGGAGAAAATTACCTACAAAATGAAAAATGTGTGGAGAAAGAGATCCTGTGGGATTAAATTATGGGTCTTTGAGAATGTGATCCTGTAATATACTTAGCACTCCTGTGAGAAGATATGCACTCCTGCAGTGTTCAGTTTGCAAAGCTAGGCACCTCGCAGGGCTTCAGGCCTCAAGTTATCCCACAAAGGGGCCAAATCATAAACATCCTCATCCACACTTCTGTGAGGGCAGGAAGAATATTTTAGTGGATTGGGTGCTAGACTGGGATTTAGGAAACCTGGGCTCAATTCCCAGTTCAATCACAGACTTCCAATGTGACCTTGGACAAGTCACTTGATTATTTCCTGCCTCAGTTTCCTATCTGTATAATTGGCTAATACTTCCCTACCTCACAGTGGAGCGGAGAAGATAAAATCACAGATGAGTGAGGTGCTTAGTTACTAGACAGCTAGATACTATGGTGATAAGGGCCATATAAATTCCTAAATAGACTAGTAAGCATATACAGGATCAGGCCCACAGTGGTCAGGTTGTTGAAAGTTGCTACAAGCATAGCTGAAAAAATACTAGTCTCATGCTCACTCCTGCAGGCATCTGAGTGCCCTTAATTCCTACTGATTTGGGGGCTCACTAGGAGTTAAAGAAACCCAGCATCTTGTTGGGTGATGTTCCTTGTTTCTCTCTGAGCAATACTGTTAAATGGTGAGACTTGTCATCTCCAGTGCTTTTCAGGGACATAAATTGCTATTGTGGCTAAATTAGCATAATTAATGTTATTCTTGAACCATTCATTTTACAAGCAAACACAGATTAAACAGGACACAATAAGAGGAATTAATAACATGTATTTGTATTTTATGGTTTTTACTAGTACAGGGCTAGCAGCCTTATGGGAATAGAAGCTCCTTGTGTAGCAAAAGAGAGAGGATTGAGGGTGTTTTCATACCAACTGCCAGATTAATTTGCATATGCTTCCTATTGGCTGAAAGGAGAAAATTGAGGACTTCCAACCTGCTGGCAGGTACAATTTGTATATACTTTAGAGAAATTCCCTAACTGCCCAAAGCTGTACCATCCAGAATTTCCCCATATTTTACAATCACAAGTTGCTTTAAATGTGCTCTGTAACTGCAGACATATGAAGGATGTGCAAGTGTGCAAATTCACCCACAGGAGTCAGTGGAGAAAGTGGGCCATGCTAATCTGGATGTCAGTAAACCCTGGTAGGGTAGTCAGGATGAAGACAGACTGAAAAAACAATGATTCCTTTTTGAGGTTTATTTTTGCTTAAATGAGAAAATCTAAGTTTTAACTACCAAAGTTTGTGCTGCTCTTTAGGTACCATTGAATACAAATTATTTACAAATATGCAAATTCCCCTATTAAATATTTTGCTTATTTATAAATTTGTAAATGACCATAAACTTCATTTAAAAGTCCATCTGTCCTTCTATTAGTAGTTGAGGGGTAAGCTGCACAAAGTGTGGTAGCGATGGCAGGTAGGTGGTTGCTAAAGAATGTTTGGGGAGTAGGTGAAAGTGAGGGGGGCAGAAGGAATCCAGGGCAATTGAGTTATTTTTGGCATGAATGCTCAGTGGTTGGGAGAAGCTGAAGGTAGAAATCTGTGATAGGGAAGTTGGAGACAGGTGGGTTTATAATCCTGTCCAGAGGTTGGATGCGGGTTAGTGGGGTGGAGGGAGGGTTGTGCAGCTGTCTATGGGGTAGACAGTGGCTTGGACTCCATTGGTGAACCAGATTAGAGCTGATAGTATCTGAGCTGACTAGCTGGTGTGGTGGCAGCAAACCGGATGGGAGCTAACAGCCAAGGATCGATGACAACCTCATGAGGGAGTGGTAGATTGGACAGAGGTAATGTCTGGAAGCTGCAGAAAGTCCACAGCTGGGGGCACCAGTTGAGGGGAGCCCCGGCCTGCACCCATGTTACTGAGAAAGCATTTTATTGGACTTGTGGGTGAGGTGTAGGTGGGAGTCGAGTTTTGGGGGCTCCCAGTCAGCTGGCAAATCAGTTTGTTTGATTTGTCCAAAATAAAATTGGTTGTGTTCCCATTTACCAGGATTCCTGTGTGCATTTGTGAGAGGAGAAGAAAAATACTATTAAAGGTGACCAGGGTGTTTTGATTTTAATTTTGTAAAACCAGAGTGAATAGGACTTTAGGTGAGGACTCTGTGTTTTAGTTATTTTATAGACATTATATAGAACCTGGCCTTTGTTACTGCTATTGATACCTGGCAGCACAACACTACTTGTGATGTAGCTCTGAAATGTCCTTGTACATGGCAAGTGCTTTCAGAATATTCAGTGATACTTGAAGTTCCAAGTAAACACATTAATTTCTATGTATTAGCAATGCAGTGGCCTCTACCTCACCCCCAAACTGCTATTTTACAGTGTCTAAATAAAAACAGAAAATTACCGGATTAGACTGAGAGACTAAGTAAACCTTTACATATTTCTCCTTTTACTAACATATTTGATTTTTTTTTCTGTGTAGGCTGTTGTAGATGCTCGCTTATGCCTAACCCTTTTATAGTGTGTTGTCTTCACACAATCACAAAAGCACATGAAATAATAACAGCAGGGGAATTACTGTTCTGCCAAAAGGTTCCCCTCAAGCAGCTAGAATGGAGTCCTCATTATAATCGTTTTGAGATGCAGAATGTAGTCAGACCAGCAAGCTCAGCTCTTCTGAGTATGCTGAAGCCTTCTCTCTAGAAATCAGGGAAGATCCCAGTATAAATAGGGACAGATGAAACCAATCAGAAAAAAAATCCCTCTCTATGATTACACACATGGAATGTGCAACCCTTTCTACAATCATGGAATGAACCTTGTTTACACTTCTGAAACATTTGGATATGTGTTTTCACTTCCAGTTTCTGCATGTGCCAGAAGATGGAAATGCCAAACTTCGAACGAAGTAGAGGGTGTCTGCCTTATTTTTTTCTTAATTTCCCCACTACTTCTACTACCAGCACAACTTCATGTAGAATCAATGTAGCATAGTTCAGGAGAATGGGAATCTGAATTCCTAGCTCTATTTGTAGCTTACTGACTCAGTGTAACAAATCGCTTTCCTGCTCTGTGCCTCACTGTACCTCTCCGAATGTGACCTGACCTTTTAAGAGGGAAGAAGCTAGTGCACCTGTGACTGGTCAGTTGACCTGCAGTTAGGCTCAAGAGAGGGTCCCTGGACCCTAGAGTGAAGGACACTGGGTGAGTCAGGAAGGAGCAGATGGGAGTTGCCTGAGGGGAAGAGCTGAAGGAGAGAATTAGTTGTGAGCTCCCAGTGAGAAGCATGGAGGAAAGATGTTGGTGAGAATTGGTTAAATCTGGGGAACCCAGAGGAGCAGAAGGCTCAGGCAGTGGCCCCTTGGAAAAGGGGAAGATCCAGCTTGGGCAGGGGAAGCCGAGCCAGAAGCAAGAGAGTTGTTGAGGGAGGGTGTATCTCCAAGAGCAGAAATAGGACTCCCAGGCAGGGAAGCATGGAGGACTGGAGCACTGCAGGATGGGAAGCTCTTGGAGTAAAGACCTGAGTGAGGGGCTGCGGGAAGGATGGTCGCACTCGGGCAAGTAGGCCTGGAGAGTGGGGCCCTAGACTGGGGCCAAAGGAACTGGAAATAAAGTGCTGCTATTGACTCTCGGGTGGGTGACTTGGAGGTGAGGTCGCTGGAGAGAGGAACGGACAAAACTGTTGTATCTATATACATTTATTGTATCAATTGGAAAATGGTTTTATTACAAGTTTTTGGGGGAATTCCTGAACTGGTGAATATCAATAAATTGTGGCCAAAGATGGGATTTGTATTGGACACTAAGAGTTTATGTTCCATTCATGGGTGGAAGAAAGCTGTGATGCTGCAACCTGACGCTGGATGGTGCCCCAGGTGAGGGTCACCCTATCTCAGTATCGCTCTGTAAAACATAGCATTAACCTTTTCCTTACAGGTATGTGGTATGAATTAGGTAACAATTGAAAAGCCCTTTCAAAATGAGATGTGTTTTTTATAAGAGCTAAGTATTATATTGGATTGGTTTCCCAGGGTTGGATTAATTGCGGGATGCTTTTTGACTGGCATCTCTCTTCATGGAATTCTGTTTTCAGGGACTGCTCTTGTCTGTCTGTCTCTTTCCTAGGCTTCATTTTTCTTTCTTCTACTGTGAGAAAACCCTGTTTCTGCCTCCCACTTTACTATGATCCTTGAAGCCTCATTTCTCTGTCTTTCTCTTTTGCATGTCTGCTGGCTGTCCCTTATCAGCCACACGTCCAAGCTCTATCTGCTTGAGCTACTGGGCTTTATTTCTCTTCAGTCCTTTTCACACTTCAGAAACCCTTTTGTCTTTAAGGCTATTCCAGCTCTACAAATCCCCCTCTCTCCTTCTGACACTACTGTTCTAGGCTGTCCTCTGGCTGCTTTCTTTAGGTCTTCCCCATTCTGTAGTCTCTTTGCTGCATTCAGAAGGGAAGTATGAGTTGGCGAAAGGGGAATCATTGCATACTGTGTCCATTACTGTTTAATACCTGTGGTAAATAATATGTATCCTGATGGATTGTGAAAATGCAGAGTTCAATGGTTACAGTAACTGTCAAATATGTTAATTCTTCTCTATGGTGAGGCCAGGGTGCTAAAATAAGAATGTAGTATAGGGACAATTTCCTTACCCTTTTAAAAGGATCTTTTTCGACATTGCCTTTAGGTACTGTACTGCTTCTTTAGTGCATCATTCTGCTTTTGTGTTTGGCACATTTATTGGGAAGAAAAATATGTGAAAGATTTTTGCATGTGTGTGTGCGTGTGTGTATACGTATGTATATATATAAAACACAGAAGATCCACTAATCCACATTTCACTATAATGCACTTGTCATATTTCTTCCCACCACTCAGAAGATGTTTTAGTGAGTATCATATTTCACAGAATATATTATTTATTATTTGTATTACCATAGCCCCTACATTTACTCTGAAATATTATCACGAGACATTAAGCTACAATTGCTGTCATGAATGGACAAAGAAAATGTTGTGATGCATTATCCTTAATTTTATTTTGTTCACTTAATTGGTAATTTGCACAATTCACTATTTTGCAAACAGATCTCCTAGTCATTAGTACAAATTAGCGAGCTTCAAATAGTCAAATAATCTCACTTAGAGAAACAGAGAGTCAACATGAAATGAGTTTCTCCAGGCTGCAACTCAATGATTTGCCAAAGAATCCCAGTCATACACAATATGATCTGGTGACAATGGAGGGTGGGGTGAAAGTTCTGAATCATAATGCATTCCTGCCAAAGGTGCATGTTACAAGTACACCTCTACCCCGATATAACGCTGTCCTTGGGAGCCAAAAAATCTTACCGCGTTATAGGTGAAACCACTTTATATCGAACTTGCTTTGAGCCACCAGAGTGCGCAGCCCCGCCCCCCAGAGCGCGGCTTTACCGCATTATATCCAAATTCGTGTTATATCAGGTCACGTTATATTGGGGTAGAGGTGTATGTGATTTCTGCTTACATTTGGTAATATTTTACCTGTTATTTAAGCATGTCAAAAGGAGAGAAAGAGAAAAATCAACAAGAGGCTCTGAAGTAATTAAGGAACTCAGTTCTGCAAACCCTTACTTGGGTGAATAACTCTTACCCATGTGATTCAATGAGCTGTCCATGTGATTAAGGGTTGCTCACCGTCATTGGGAGTTTTCAGTATCAGGCATTAATGTTGACATTAAAGTGGTCTGAGAATTCTTTTGTGTTCTCTTTTGTGCCCCCTCTGAAATCATTGGGAATTTTTCTATTAACTTAAATGGGAGCAGGAACAGGCCCATTCTCCCATTATCTGACTTTCTTCCACCCAACCTACAAGCAGTGGGCAGGATATATTCCCAGTTACTTGACTTGATTCATTTGCAATTCAAATGAGCATTTTTAAATAAAACATAAAAACTTTAAGCAATTGCTACAAAAATTAGTGTGTTTCTTCTTTGAAGACTCATTAATAGCATTTTTGGAACACTCAGTTTCCTCTTATCCATTAAAACAAATCAATGACTTATAAGATGTCAGTACACCTGTAAAGCAAGCTTTGCAGATTCCATTAAATGTTAAAACCTGTTCACAGGAATGGGATAATTTTGTCTCTCTTCAAGCATTCAGAACACAGGTATGCTTTTTAGATCCTCAAATCTGTGTGATTCTCCATCAAAATGTAAAAAAAAAAAAAAAAAAAGATTATCCTAATTGGAGAGAGAAGGCAGTCTAGAGGTGAAATACTATGTCTGATTATTCTAACTTCCCTATGCTCCCAACAAGGTTCAGGAAGGCTGAGAACATAATGCAGGAAAAAATGGACTGAAGTACAGAAAAGATTAAGTGAGTGAACTATACAATCATGACCTCCTGTATATAATAAAAGCATTTTCTGGTCAAAATTAGGACTGCTATTGGAGGTGCATGTACAGATTAACTGTGGATATATACAACAGGGTAATTTTTGTCCACTCTGACTTTTCTACTGCTTGATTAAAAGACTAGACATTTCCCCTTGAGATTCACTCCTCTGCCTAATGTGCTGTAATTGCAACAGAGTGCTTGGTACAGCGGCAACGAGCACTATTCTGTAATAAATTTAGGTCACTGCAGAGTTCATCATGTAGTCCTTGGCAACAGAAGATAAAGCGCTGGTTAGTTCATCTCTAGCTTTTAGCCGCAGTGTCACCGATTCTCCTGTCTAATGATATTAATAGAACTAAATATAGGCAAATTGTCCAAGTCCCCAGGTCTTTTCCTTCCCACTCTATATGTAATATTTCAGCTAGAGAAAACATAATGTAACAGCATTATAACAGAAATGGGAACCAGAAGAGTTTGTAGTCAAGAAAAAGACAATTACATTTTACTTTGGTGTATTCCTTTTTATTACCATATAGTCCCTCAGATCAATATTCTTGAAATCCTTTTGTTTGTACAAACCCCTGCACTTATTTCTCTAGTGGAAAGCAGACGGAAATTGTGTAAGGCTTTCAGAAATGCTGACTGCAATAGCTAAGTGTTTGGAATGAGTTTGGGGAGCACTTGGCTACAAGAGAACATTTTTCTGTTTGTTTATTTCCTTGCTTTGGTGTTCGAGAAGATTTTATTCATTCGGTTTATTTGTAAAGTGGCCATTCACATTAAATTTTAGCTTCTGGCCACTTTTCATTTTGTTGAAAATTAAATGTTCACTTTGTTGGTTTGTTATTGCCGCCCACCCCCCGTGCGTCTTGAAGTCCTTTTACTTCACCATCAGATACACAAAACAGCCCTCAAAGCCCTCCCCCCACTCCATTGAAAGTAGCAGGGTTGGAAAATAACATACTAGCTTGGATAACACTGCAAACAATTGGCTTTTTATTTGTTTATTTATTTCACTTTTTTGTGTTCCTTTCCTTGTAGACTATAAGGATATCTTGTGAAAGGGTTTAAGAAGGAAGCTTAAAGCACTGAAGCATAAACATAAAGCAGTGAGATTAAATGAGGGTCTGGTTTGATTTTAGCACTAGAGTATTTATATTTAGAGCAGTGGATGCTGAGCTGTGGTAGATTGTAGAACTAGGACACTGATTCCTTTTTGGCTTTGAAGGTCTTTGCCTTGAAATGTGTTTGAAGAATTTAGTAATAATTGAGTGAGGACTGTATAAATCTCCTTTAAAAGACGTGAACACAAAGAGTACTGCCAGAAAGGCAGACTGTCAGAACATGGGGGAGGGGAGGGTGAAACCATATCCAAACTTAAAGCTTGTGCAGATATAGGGGCACAAATTTATATCAGTGGGGGTTTTGCATGGATTGTGAGGAGAATAAGATCCATAATATATAAAAGAACCCCTCCCCAAACCTCTCTCAAGTGCCCAAGTTATGCACATAATATATGTTCTTAGGTGCAAGTGGGCAATTATGAACTCAAACTAGTGTTGCCACCCTCAGATATGTATTTGTATATTGTAATGATCCAATAGAAAAAACAAGAAGGTAACACATTTCCAGAATGATTGCAACAAAGGTTTCAGGCTGCATAATAAATTAAAGGGAGCATTTTGAAGTCGGGGAGCTCTGGGAGGCTATATATTCCCCACCTGTGAGCCCAGGAGAATTCATGATATTATGTGGAATCTCGTTGTGCAACTTTCCCTGTATGCTTCTCAGGGCGCTGTCGGTGCCTCATTTTTACCTTAAACCAAATTTATTTTTGCAGACTCAAGCTAAGCTCCCCCAATGTGCCATAAACTGTTGTATATGTGGATATTGTATAACCAGGTATGTGATGTTTCACTAGCATATTCTTCATATTGTTTACAGTAGATGTTCCTGAAATACACAGAATGAAATCTTCAGCTGATATAAATTGTATGAAGTCAATGGAGCTATGAAAATTTAACTCAGAAGGTGATCTAACCCCTATTACACATAGTCTTTGCTTAGTATGAGAAAAAAAACATGATTTTTAGAGCATTATAAAAGCCCCAACCCACTAGATGTTTCTATAAAATAAAATGCAGTTCTTTCTATAAAAAATCTTGCTTAGAAAGAAAGAAAGAAAGAAAGAAAGAAAGAAAGAAAGAAAGAAAGAAAGAAAGAGAAAAGTTATAATGGGAGAAATTGCAGTTTTGTTTCTATTTAATTGAATTGGTTTAGGTGTTGCAGAATTGAGGGGGATAGAAAGAATTGCATGAAAATCACAACTCCCTAAACTCTCATTCTTTTTGATGGGATGGATCTGCTAAACCAGGGGTCGGCAACGTTCGGCACGTGGCTCGCCAGGGTAAGCACCCTGGTGGGCCGGGCCAGTTTATTTACCTGCTGACACGGCAGGTTCGGCTGATCGCGGCCCCCACTGGCCGCGGTTCGCCGTCCCGGGCCAATGGGGGCGGCGAGAAGCCACGGCTGCACATCGCTCAGCCGCACCGCTTCTCGTCGCCCCCATTGGCCCGGGACGGCAAACCGCGGCCAGTGGGGGCCGCGATCGGCCGAACCTGCCGCGTCAGCAGGTAAATAAACTGGCCCGGCCCGCCAGGGTGCTTACCTGGCGAGCCGCATGCCGAACATTGCCAACCCCTGTGCTAAACAATCTTCTCTGTTAACTGCTAGATGGATCTACTACCTCTCAACAATACTCCACAAGCTAGATTCTGCTGCCACAGGATACAAGTAAACTCCTATTTAAGTCAATACAGCTTCAGAGGTCTGATTCTCTTTCTGTAGTGTGAGCCACTCAAGTCAATGGGAGGTACTAAGATCTTGCAAGCGTAGAGGCAAGCCACAGACTTGTTTCTTTCTGCTCCATTGCTTCAGTCTTAGGGGGGAAGGAAAAAAGTGATCACTCTATATCTGATCTCTCTGTCCTCAGCCTCAAAGGAAACCTGCACAATACTTTCAAAAGACAAGCCTGGGAGCTTAAATTCGTTTCATTGCTAAATACTAAAAACATAAATTGAATAGAGATACTGGATTTATGTCTTATTACAACAATCTATAACCCTCTTACCCTCCCTCCCGCCACAGCTTTTTTCCCACCCCCTCTTTCTCCCTATGACTGGAGAGGTGTTAACAGGCCACTTCACCTTGAATGGTCCCTTGAAATACATGTTAACTACTCGTGCTAAACAATCTGTTCCACCTTGTATTTAGTTGTGACTCTCTGACTATATTTCCCAGACCAGAAGAAGAGCTCTGTGTAAGCTCAAAAGCTTATCTCTTTCACCAATGGAAGTTGGTCCAATAAAAGGTATTATCTCACCCACTGAGATATTGTCTCTGTAATATCCTGTGTCTAACATGGCTACAACAACACTGCATACAGTAGAGTTTTAAATCTTTCTGAATTACGGAACAAAAGTTTCACTCAAGACAGGCAACCCTGAAGAAAATCATCTGGGGATTTGATATGGTATTTGAGATACTTTTTATGGTTAAATCTGTTTTGGTGTTTTAAATTTAAAAGAGGATTCAAGCCTTCTGAAGCCTTTGGAACAAGGAACAAAGGCTGACTCTACTGTATAAGAACCTAAGGCTTCTACACTATCTTGGTCTTATATATCTTAGATATTTTTGGATGACTTTTGGAAGTATGAAAGGAAATTACTGCCTCAAGATGATTTGGTTTTTTGCCTGTTTAGAAACCTTCATGATGCTCAGAATCCAGATCTCCATATTAGCTGTTTAGTGGATGGTGAGTTTACAGCAAGGTTCTTACTAAACTGTGAAAAACTGGAAAAAACAAACAAACAACTGTGACAGACCCAGACCAGTGGGGTACAGGAGTCTGGTAGAGGACAAATATACTGGTCACTGGATGAGTAGTTTTCTGTTCCCTGATTGACCAGAGAAGGGGCTGCACTAGAGTAATCAGGAACCTGCTAGAACCAGTTAAGGCAGGCAAGCTAATTAGGACACCTGGAGCCAATTAAGAAGAAGCTGCTAGAATCAATTAAGGCAGGCTAATCAGGGCACCTGGGTTTTAAAAGGAGCTCACTTCAGTTTGTGGAGTGAGTGTGAGGAGCTGGGAGCAAGAGGTGCAAGGAGTTGAGAGTGAGCGTGAGCTGCTGGAGGACTGAGGAGCACAAGCGTTATCAGACACCAGGACAAAGGTCCTGTGGTGAGACTAAGGAAGGTGTTTGGAGGAGGACATGGGGAAGTAGCCCAGGGAGTTGTAGCTGTCATGCAGCTGTTACAGGAGGCACTATAGACAACTGCAGTCCACAGGGCCCTGGGCTGGAACCAGGAGTAGTGGGTGGGCCTGGGTTCCCCCCAAACCTCCCAATTGACCTGGACTGTGGGTTCTTCCAGAGGGGAAGATCTCTGGGCTGTTCTCCAACCCACATGGTGAATCTCTGAGGCAAGAAAATCTGTCAATAAGTGCAGGACCCACCAAGATAGAGGAGGAACTTTGTCACACAACACTTGTTGATCAAGTTCTTCCTCTTAATTTAAGAGATTTCCAGCTTTTGGAGTGTGCAGTTGATCAACAGAGAAATAGCTGCATTTGGGAGTACTAGAAAGACACAGAAACTGATCTGTTAACCTTTAATGAACCCTATTTACTACCTTAAAATTCCCCACTTTTCTTTGCTTTTGCCCACATTCATCTTTTGCAAGGAGTGATCACTATTAGAGTCAATATTTATTAACTGTTAATCGGTGGCATCTGAGATGCTTTATAGTTTCCCCATACTTACAAGAGGAAATAAATCAGATATTTCAGATACCACTGTGTATTAATTACTGGTAAATGTTGATTATTTTAATGCCACCAATTATAGTTATGTATATCATTAGCATATTGTAACCTTTTAGATATCTTGTTATTTTTAAATGTTTCCTATAACTACCAAATACTGGATACACTAGATGAAATACAAAGGGAACTTTGCATGTTATAATAAAGCACTTCATGATGTTCTGAGCCTATATGCTAAATTCTGCAGCCTGTTAAGACTACCACACCATGGTTAAGAAACAAAAAAATACTGAGTGCTGCATTATACTGAGCAATCTGAACCGTGGTAGAGAGTTGTTTAGCATGTGTTTCTCTAAACCATGTTGCTTTAGGGAAATCCACAGCGTCCATTGGCTCTCAAGGTATCTTTCTTTCAGTATTTCTCATCAGCACTGCTAGCAAGGGTACACCTTTGTTTATTCAAGTATTTCTTTAATATTTCTTCCAAAGACCATTGTCTGTGAGTGAATAATAAAGAATGTAATGGCCAGTCCCCCCTGCCAAACAACCATAAGCCTAGTCCTTGAAAGCTCAGACATTGGGACTCCAGCTTGCTACCAGATTTGAGTCCTTTACATGGAAGTTCAGAATACAGGAATCAAACTACAAACTTCCTCAAAAATCTATTGGACAACAACCCGTGGTACCATTAAATGTCCTTAATTCCTTTGATAAGATAACCCATGTTTATGTGGTGTGGCTATCACAGAGAGGTTTATGAGTCTGCTACAGCCATTGAACTCACAGACATGGTCTTTTAGCTAGGAAACAGAGGATTATGCTTTTAGATCCCTAAATCCTGGATTCAATCCCCAATGCTGACAGCTCATCCAGAGGCTGCACATTAATCTAAATAGACAAACTAGAATTAATTTATAACATTATGCCTCTCTTCTTCCTTCCCTGCATGATCACTGACCAGCACTGCACATTCACTTCAGTCTTCCCATATTTCACACAGTCTTTTTGATTCCATTCTCTTTTTAACTATCCATATTTTGATGATCCATTAACGTATGCGCTATCTGATTAAGTTTTCTTCTTGTTCTCTTAGAAATGTAACACTTGGTGACCTTGAAATATGAGTGTTAAAGACAGAATACCTTATCTTGCTGCATGTCACTGTCACCAAATAAAGCTCCTATTACGGGTTCTTTGAAATGAACTGGTGGTCGTAAGAGAAGCTCTACTGTTAAACCTTCCTTAACACAAAGTGTGCGTTATTTATTTATGATGTTACATGAATCATCTGCTCTTTCCCTGATAAGCCCAGGGCTGTGTGTCTTTCATTTCAGCTGACATTTTGCTGCCATTTGCCAGGCTAAGTAACTACTGTGCAATCACTCTGAGCTGATGCATGGTCATTGTTTTGCACAAAATGGATTTTTAAGTCAGCTGAAAGGCTTTTTGAAGAATATAATTTGACAAAGTAAATTTTTGCTCATATGAGAGAAATCAAGTAGGTCTTCACCAAATGTATTTTTTAAGATAGCTAAAAGGATTTCTGCAGAGAATTTGACAAAGTATTTTACTTTTGTGCACAAAGCAAAAACTGATTAATTTTGAACAAAAAGGATTTCTCAGGGCACTGAATGGCTTTTCTCTGGAATTAAATATATTCTTAGGCTTTCCTGATAAAATGTTTGAAAGCAGTGCCTTTGTAAAGACACATAGGTGTCAGTTACATTTTTTTAGAATGTATTTAAAATAATCTAACAAAATATTTTCTCCACCTTATATTTGGTTCTTTTACCAGAGATCATATTCTGAGTAACAAGTCCTGTTTGTTAACATGTTCTATGCATTGCAGGATTTTGTAGCTTGTCTGATCATCCCCTAAAATTGATAGAATCACTGGATATGTTGTGCACAGAGCAACTAAGTGTTGTTTTTAAATTGTTAATCGTAAGAGACAGAAAAACTGAACGTAATTCAAGGATAAGAAGTTTTGTCTGAAGTTGTTAGCTGCTAGGAAATTTTGCTGACAGGTTCACTTGGTTGTCTATACTCCCATTTGAGTAAAATAATGTGGAAATATGCAACCCATACAAAAACTGTCTAACAACTGACAAGTTCCTGCCATGTAGAGATTTAGAGACTGGTTATTAATAATTTATGAGCTTCTTATACCATACACTATTCGTAGAGCATAGTAAATGCAGAGGTGTTGCTTGTAAGTCTGGTCAGAACTTCCAATCTTTGCTCCTTCAGAAGTTTGGAATTTTTGTACACTTGAGGTTGGCGGGGGGGGGGGGAGGTGTGAAGGGGGAGAAGGGACAACTTTAGCATATAAAAATGTCATGATGTTCATCATCACTTTGTGACATTTTCTGTCATTTCAACCACACCCAACCTAAATTGTACTTTCATAGGAGAATATTATTTGTTGTTAACATACGCTTCCATAGCGTCTTCCATGTAAGAATGTCAACATATTTAACAAACATTGAAGAATAAAGCTTCAAAACACCCCATGATGTAAAATAGAAAACTATTATTATTATTATTATCCCTGTTTTACAAATGGGGAAAATTGAGGCACTGATAAATTAAATAACATGCTCATTGTCATACATGACATGTTTCAGAGCCAGCAGGAATAGAATCCATATCACTTCCGTCTTAGTCCTGTGTTTTCACCACACAACCATTCTCTCTCTCGCTCTCGCTCTCTCTCTCAGCAGGAGTTTTGGTGTGCAGTCTGTAATAAATTTAAGGGACAAATTTACAAAGGTGGGTACAATGGTATTATTCTATCATGGCAAACTGTATTTTAACTTCTTCAGGGAAAGGTAGGATGAGCAAAAAATATTTTTTCATTCAGTTTCTTAATCACAGATGGGTGAAATTCACATTCCCATGCAAAGCTTGAGCACATGGGTTTTGTACAGGGGAACTATATTGATCGCACCTCAAGCTCTATCCCCTTAATAACCTAGAGATAGAGTGTGGCAGCCATGCAGTCAGACCTTGCTACTATATTTCATAGGTTGTAATAGGAGCTCAGATCTGATACATTCTTCTCCACTGTCCCATATGGAGTTTTAGGTAATAGAGCCACCCACTTTGTGGGCCCTTTTATTCCTCCAAAGTTTAGAATTCCAGAGCAAAACCTCAAATTGTTATTAATTCCTTGGAAATAGATTACGGATGTAAGCACCCATCAGTGCTCATGTTGGGGATGTTACTCATTTGTTAGTCATATAAAATGGTAAAGTAGAGCAAATAGTCTTCTGTGCCTGCTGTTGTGTCAAAAATAATTGGCTCATTAATCTTAGTCATATTAATATAGTTACATCATGAAGGTCAAAATCAAGAAGATACTTTTAGGTGCTCATCAAGTTAAACACAGATATACATACATTCAGCAAAATTTCTTTCTCTATAAAAATCCAATATCAATAATGTGAACAATTTAATTAGAGAATAATGAGAGACTGGGCGAGACACAGGAAAGCAAAAAAACCACAGAGAAATGAAGACAGAAAAACATACTGTTCATGTGACTTGTATTATCTGCATCACATTCCTGTGAAAATGAAGTCTGTCTATGATGATGACAACATTATCAAATTATGTTGTGCATATGGATGTATCCATAAGTCATGTCATTTTTGGAAATGAGGTCAAACAAGACAACAGATGATTCAGTGGTGAAATAAAGTTTAACTTTGTAAATGATGATAAACCCATCAATAGAAAGCTTCTGTCAGGAATTAGATTAGTAAAGACACAATAACGTGATTTTTTTCACATAGAGGATAGTTCCTATCCTCTTAAATGATCTTTTATGATGCCCAGCATAACATACCACTTCAGGACAAATATGTTTTGGGGATCTTCAGAAAGTGCAAAATATGGGAAAAGCAATACAGTATATCAATAGGGAAACACAAGTTTGTGAGCAACCTTTATAGTCTTTCTCCATTGTCTGGCATAGGCTGATGATTTTGGCCTTCAAGAAGACCAGTGAACTCATGCTGATGTAGCTTGAGCAAATGGAAACAACATGCAACTTCACTGATAATGCCATTGTAATTGGACGGTAAGACTGGTGTGTCCTCTTACAGCCAATAAAAAATAGGGTTTTCTTGCCTTTTCTTTTGCCCAGAAAAGCCTGGATAGGCTCATCTCTTGATGACTTTCCTAAAAATTGTGTAATCACAATGCTGGTCTACTTATTTCTGTTGCATGCTTATTATGCAACTTAATCCTGATTCTTTATTAATAACCATATTGCCTGACAGGTTCTTAAACTATGGTTACTTTACTGTTTTGCAATGGTTAGCTCCTCCGATACTGTATCCATTTCCTTTGTTATGAACTAAAAAAATAAAATCACTATGAAGTGACAAACATTCAGACCTCCCCAGCAAGGGGATCAGGTGGTTTATTATGTGTGGGTAGCTCTCAAGAGGAGCAGTCTAGAATTGAAGCAGATCATGACTAGATCGCTGATGTCATGGATTCTGCATGGGGCCAGCCACTCAGGCAGCCCTGGGGACAGCCACACCGTCCGCTGCTGCAGTGGCTCTGTAGCCAGCTGCTCGGGCAGTCCCACAGCCAGTCACACCAGCCGCTGCTCTGGCGGCCCCGGGCAGCTGGCCCCAGGGACCCCCAAGCAAGAGCCAATGTGGCTGGCCCAAGGGACTCAGCGGTCCTGGGGTGGCCGGAGCAGTCGCTGGCTCCCCAGGAGGGCAGTCGGAGCAGCAGCGGGTCCCCCGGGGCTCCTGTCCCCTGGCGGCGGCTGGAGTGGCAGCCTCCCACACAGCGCCCTTCCCCTCCCCCCCCTAATTCAATTATGAGTATTTTTCATATAAATCATGGACGAGTCAGGGGCCGTGATTCTTCGTTTTTTGCCTGTGACCAGTCCATGACTTTTACTAAAAATACTCATGATTAAATCATAGCCTTAATCATGACTGAGGTTCGTAGAAGGAAGACAGAGTCTATATACCCACTGAGTATTATCAGAGGACAGTGTCTTCTTCATTTGCTGTCTCAGAGCTAGTAAATCTTGCTTGCTCATTCATCCCTGATATAGATGGTAAACTCTTAGGGCAAGAAGAAAGGGGAAAAACTGAATGCTCAAAGCTTAGAAAAGTCAACCTTTTTTCAATTTTTTTTTGAAATGAAAAAAATTGTTCTGTTTGAAACCCTGAAAAAGAGAAACAATTTTGAAATTTTTCAAAGACTTATTTTTCCATTTTTTGACCAGTTCTAATCTAGCCAGCCCTCCACCCCCCAAAATTCTTAGACACACACACACACACGTAAACTATTGAAAGAAAACAAAAACTTCATTAATTCACACTCCTTCACCTCTACATTTTTGTCAGACACCAATTGGTAGTTTCTGCATACTCCTCAACACAGATTTAGTAGTGGATTGCTTTTTTTAAATCTCATTTTTGTAGATTTCTTTATTTTCTCAAAGTATACTAGAAAACATTTTTGTAAACCCTAAATTTTATGAAATAGGTACATTTTATTATACCTTATCCCTAGATACATTGTTTGTTCACTTAGGCCCCTGTTCAGCAAGGTATTTAATCACAGGTCTAACTTTAAGCACATAAGTATTCCCAATGAAGGCATTGTTACTCACTAATTCTCAGAATTCAGTAATCCACAATGGGTCTCCCAGTAGTCAGTGTGAAACAGTGGAGTTTGTATTTAACAAGAAAGTGGAATTTTCTCTTTTGTGCAATGTGTGGTAACTTGGCAAATCTTGCAAAGTTAACGTTCCATTTAAATTGCAAATAAGGGGAAGTTGGTTTCCTGAAGGAAAATAGTGTAGTCTTTTCCCCCTCATTGGCTGGGTCTGTCTGGTGTTATGATTTAGTTGGTTTTGGTATCAATGTACAGGTCAGATTTATGTCTGGTTACTTTTAAATTATGTAGATATTAAGTCTCAATATTTTGTGTTTGTGGGGGAACACAAACCGTTTACAACAAAAAAATAATTATTGAAGTGGAGGATAAGTGAAGAGAGTTGCTCACCTCTTGGAAGAGCTGGATGTCCAGGGAGCCATCACCACTACACCTCTCCGTGTCTGCAGCAGGGTGCTAGAATTGTAGAATGAATAAAAAGGGAGAGAGGAGCCTGTCCCATTTGCCTCAACATATGTCTCTGTCTGTTTCTTACTATTAAACATGACTCTGCCATGTAGCCTATCCTGTTTCTGTAGCTAAGTCTCAGATGTGGGTGGAAAATGAGTCCACAATGACGACATGTGTCTGTTCTGTTATAGTCCAGATTAACTCTTGATCTGTATTCCTGTGGGTGTCATTGGATCATGTGGTCTGAGTAAGACTGAAGACACCAAATCAATTTGATTTCTTTAGTTTTATGCAGTTTTTACAATTTAATGTTGTGAAATGACAGATGTACTGTTACCTGGAACCACGTGTTCCATTTAAAGAAAAATGCTGGTGAAAAGTGTCCTGTGGGGAGTGATAATAGGACTTGTAGCCTTTACATCATTCACTCTCCAAACTCTGAGTTGTGGTGACGCTGTACAGTAAGTATAAATTCTTCTTTTATGTGGAATTTGGAGTGGCCTGCATGAACAAGGTAGCAAATAATCCTTACTGAGCTAGCGAATTAGCTTGGAGGAGAATAAGAGTATAAAATAACTGGTGGAGAAATAAAAATTTACTGGAAGGAATGCATTTACTCAATTTTTCCGATCTAGCTAAACTATCCCCAGCTAAAGATATTCATCCAAGATTCTCAGAATAGGTGTCTGAAGTTAGGATTCTCATCTCATTCCATATTTTGACATGTTAATTTAGTGGCCAGATTTTGATAATTGCTGACTACCCCATAGTTACCATTAAAGGCTTCCTCTGTTGGAGGCTAAGCACTTGTGAAAATTAGGCCACCTATTTAGGTGTCTAAATATGGACGTAAAATCCTAAAGTTAAACATTTACTTTTAAAAAATCTCAGCCATGTATCTTTGTGCGGTTTCATTCTAACTTTGCACGCTAGTGAAAACACACACAGGACTTGATCCTACCCCCACTGAATTCAGTGTTTCAAGATAAGGCCCTTATGGCAGAATACCAAGTTGGAAAAATACCATTTACTTGGCATTGCTTTGCCATCATTTAAAAGTCGGCTTGACATCTTAGCAGATCTAAGTCAATACTTTTGCACCTAATAGCCTTTCCATTACTTTAAATCCAATTTCACAAGCCCTATTTGCCAGAAAATGCAATTTTTACCAACATATCTTGCTTTGGTCAATGGAGATATAATATTAGTAATGACTAGCCTATTACTAATTTTATTTATTGATTAAGTTTAGCTTATTTTTTGATCCATAAACCATCAATCAATTTAATTATTTTAAATACATAACTAAACAAATGTGTTTTTTTCTTTGGGCCCCATAAGTTGCTCACCACATGTAAAAAAATTAGTTGCTAGTTTTTTTTCATGAGCGTTCTTCTATTATTAAAAGAAGGAGCACTGGGAATCGGGAGACCTGGCTTCTATTCTCACTCTGCTGTTGACCTGCTGTTTGACTTTGGGCAAATAATTCTCTTCTCTATTTCCCCTCACACTCTCTGTCTTATCTATTTAAAGTGGAAGTTTTGGGAAGCAGGAAAGGCTTTTTATCGTGTTTGCACAGTGCCCACCACAATGGGGCTCTGATCTCAGTTGGGGGTCTTTAGACACTAATGTAATACCAATAATAACTAATACTATTATCTAAAATTTCATTTCTTATCACTTCTGATCATTAAAGATCTCATGAAACTTTTAAAAAGAGTGGTAGTGGTAGCTTGGGTGTCCTGGCTAAATCTTGTCTACATTAACCCTCCCTGCTGTTTCAAATGGAGAAGATATGTTCCCTTTCCTTTTCTAAAAACTTTTGCAGGGCAGAATAGCTGTCATGTTCCATCCTAGAAATTGCTCCATGTAAGTGTTGGGTATAGAGACCTCTCTATATAGATTCTGAAAAGAGATTTGAATTAGAGGCACGCAGTTTTATTCATGGCTCCACACAGATGGTGGGCAGGGGGCTAGCATGTTAGTTCTGTTCATATTTATTGTATGCCATAGCTTTGTTGATTTCAGCACCTCCTGGCATTTTGTGCAACACCAGTTCTTGCTACTGCAAGTGAGCCATTAATATGTCAGGAAGACATATCAGTCATGGCTTTTATTATTTAAAGGTTCTGTGGAAAGTACTAAAAGGCTAAAATGATAGAACATCTTGTCCCCTGACTCTACTTCTTCCCCCCCCCCCCCCATCTAAGCCTTCTTTAATGAAAATAGTTGAGGGAAATTGCTTAAGGCACTGCCATGTGTTTGTAGTCTACCTTTCTACCTCTTTCATTGTTATTCCCCACTGCAGTACCGTCATTGTATCAAGCAATCCACTGTATTTTTCCATGTCATTGATCTGTCTTTTGTTTAAAGAACATTTGTTTACTTCTGTATTTTATGTTGCATGATGATGCTAAAACAAAGAAGAGAGATACTTGGATTATAATATATGCCAAGGCTCACTGTTCAATGTTTTCTGTGCTAACACTACTGCTCTTGCACCTGCTGCCTAAACTACTTTTAAGCAGCCAAGCTACATAATGAACAATGTGACAAAGAGTCCTGTGGCACCTTATAGACTAACAGACGTATTGGAGCATAAGCTTTCGTGGGTGAATACTCACTTCATCAGACATTTTTTACAGATCCAGACTATCGCGGCTACCCCTCTGATAATGAACAATGTTCTTTGCTTTTCAGACTCTGTCATGTTTTCTATGGATATTTTAAGATCATTGCATGTGCCCATTTCCATATACACATGGACAATATTTTCCATAGTATTTCTACATTTTAGCTGTGCCATTATGCTTTTTTCATGAATTGTAACTGGTGTGTCCTTGATTAAAATATTTACATTCTGAATGATTGGCTTTCTTACTTTAAAAGCTGAAAATAGGGGTATTGCTGTATATTTACATCTTGTCATGGCCATAATTTCTCTGAGGGAAAATATTCAACATTTAGTCTTCTTCACCTGAGTCTGCCTGCCATTGAGCAAGACTTTTTTCCCATGAATTTTCAAATGCGCTTGGGATTGACCTAACAGTACTCCCATTGAACTAAATAGTAAAATTGGCATTGATTTCAATGGGAGCAGAATCGAGCTAATGTCAAATGTCTGTGAAAACTTCACCCATGGTTCTATTTTGGAGTTTTGCTCTTTTTCGGTGCTTTAAAATAACAATAATAGCTGTTCATCATCATTTTCCTAAAGGAAAATGAACTGATGGAACAAATATTTTAATTCTCATGGCTTTTTTATTTTAAAACCTAAAATTATGACTTCTGCATTTTTGTCTTATGACAAAGTCAGGCTTTTCCTACTGTTTTCCCATAGCAAACTGGCCTTACTTGTAAATGTGCCATTGCAAAACCCTTTCCCATTCATTTTTTTTAATGTGTAGCATGTGCACTATGCCTCACTCAGGGCAAAGATCAGCTGGTGTTTGCATACTGTAACACCTTCAATTAACGGTTTATTTAATGCATTGCAAATAGTCAGGAATGCCTGTGGTCCTAGAGCCTTAATAAAGCTGGACTTTATTTAACAGCCAGGCATCTCTCTGTTTTCATCAGTAAAGAGCTTTTCTCATACCGTGGTATTGAAAAATACCCTAGAAGGACTCCCCCTCCCACCACCAGTTCACCTAGCTGTTGATCTGGAGTGAATTAAAGGAAACATATTGTGAACGGTGAATAGCTGGGGAAAAAATAAAGTATAACACTAAACAATATAGGAGAGCAAACCTTAGGGCAATATCTTTTCAATGTCATGCTTTTGTAAAAGTCTTTTTAGACCATGCAAGTCTTTCTAAACAAGACAGATAAAAGCTTTTATTTTAAAAGCAAACAGCTAAGTGAATTGCTATACACTTGCCATGAATAGTAACGAGTAGATCTGTGGCATGTTTCTCTTTTTAATTAGCACATTGCTATAACTTGACTGCTGTTGCTGCTATATGGATGAATGCTGCCTTATTACAATGCATCCAGAGGATACCACTTGGAGCAGTTCATGAAAAAAGTTAGAGTAGGAGGGACAGAGAAACAGAGTATTCTTGGGATTTATTTGAAATACGTGTAGTTTTTGCTCCCTTTTTTTTTTTTTTTTGGAACACATTGGCCATCAACATTGAAAAGAATTCCAATTTTAGGTATTTGAATGCCTAAAACTAATTTATATTTGAAAAATGATGAGGGGAAAATATTACAGAACTGAATTGTGTTGGGTAAATGAAGCTGTTTTAAGCAAACCTCACATGAATTATTAATAAAGAATAAAGCATTTCTTAGAATCACTTCCCTGGGTTCCAAGCCATTTTCTTTGCATCTTAAATACTATTGCATTTTTAAAGGTTTTTAATTGAATAAAAGGATAGACAAGCCATTTTAATTCATTTAGCTGTTTCATTGTCTGAAATTCTTTACAAAATCCCGGCAGAGTCTCCACCTGAACATGCATTTGGAAGTTGGGTAAAGATGAGAAAATGATCTGCAGAGACCTTGAATGAAAGGGAAGATGGAGACTACAGGAGACGGTGCCATGAGTGGCAAGTGATGGCAGAAAGAGACAAAAGAGCTTGGTGCAGTGGAATCCATGTTTCATGCCTGCCATGTGGGCAATCATAGAAAAATGTTCTCCTGATTGAAATGTTCTCACATCCAGCACTGTAATTGTCTGTTTAAAATATGCATGAAAAGCAATATAAGAATAGTTTTGCTATTAATTTTCCTCTGTAGCTAAATAAACATCATTTTCTCATTGTTACAATTTTGTTTTGTACTTTTGGGCCTGATTCTCCTCTCACTTGTACTGGATTTACACTCATAGGGCATGATTCAGTGTTGTCCTAGGGTCATTTTGTGCCAGCTAGGCTAGTGCAAAGGAGCTTAAGAGTAGGCTTCATGCTCAATGAATACCCCTATTGCAGAGGGGACCCCTGTGCAGGTGCAGACTGAACTGTCAGCTGCACACCTTCATTGCAGCAGTCCTGGGTGAAGGGGGCATTCGGATGTGGGTCTGCAGGTGCAAGAGGTCCTTGAAGTTGGGCTGGAAATAGATCTATGGTTTGGTGATTTTGCACCCTGAAAACCCTCCAACAGAGACAAATTCACATAAAAGATGCCAGAAGTGTTTAAATACCAATGCAGTGCCGGATACTGTCCAGAGTGAGCAAGAACAAAACAGTCTGTATTATGTCTCTTGCACAGGACATGATCTGCACTCTATAAAATGGTGTTAAATATTAACACAAATACTTCTGACAGTAAAACAACACAAAAGCTTGTTAAAAAAGTAAAGTTCTTGGATCTGGAATCCCTATTTTCTGAAGTGATTTACTGGGCTAAAATAAGCTCCACAGTAGCAGAGGCAAGCGAACAATTATTGTACTTTGTGCAACTTGAAAGGTCTTTCATGAGGGAATTTGGGGTGTCAAGTGCACAAAGTGTTAGATGAATAGGATGAGCAGTAGGGAAAATGCAAATTGGTATCACAAATCATACTCCTAACTGTAATTCTGCAGTTTGAATTCTGATGTGAGGCCTCAGCTTTTCTAACAGATAGATGTGTAGCATATATTTATATAAACTAATTCTTAACTCACATATATTTACATGATATAGCTGTTCATGTGTATCTATGCATGTAGACCAAAATTTTCAAATGTGGTTAGCTATTTTGGGAGCCTCCATTTTTGGTTGTCCAACTTGAGGCACTTTAAAAGGCTTGGATTTTCAGAACGTGCTGAATACCAACCCCCCTGTGAAAATCATATCCCTAAAAGATGGGTGAATACTCATGATTTTGGGTAACTTTTGCAAATCTTCTTCATAATACAAAGTGAGAATATAAAATGATGTGGTGTGAGAATAGTCTAAAGGCTTTATCACCATGTATTTGAAATGGTCACGTTGTTACTCATTATTAGTGAAGCCATGAGCCTATTATGCAGGCCAGGCAAAATGAATGGCCATAAAACCTTTAAACTCACATACCATCATATTTTTGTATATGCCATATATGTTGCAGGGAGAATATTTGGGCATGTCTTAGAGAGTTCTAAGTAATGTATTGGGACTACTTCTTGACTCTCTTCACCTGGAAGGCCCAGTGAGTCCAGATGTGCAGGGCTGAGAGGGAGAGAAAAAAATAAAACTAATACATGTAAAATTCATCCAAAAAGTGACCTAAAATAGCTGGTGTGTGTCTATCTATCTATCAAATCAGGATTTTAAAGTCTGATATCTTGGGAATTTAAGGCTAGAAGTGAATTTAGAATCTCCCTTCCAATGTGATAAAACTCTTCTTTTTTGCCCTTAAGGGGTAATAAGTGTTGGATTTCAAACCACTGACATCATTAGATATAGAAAGTTGTCCCTAGCCCAGGGCTGGATTTTACACACAAACTGTACCTTACAGAATGGGTATGTGTATATATATAAAATACATACAGACTATAGTGAACTGTTAACTTGTTTTCCTGCCACAAAGTATATCTGACTGTGTAGATTCTACTAGCTGTGTCTATCTGAAATTGTTCCAGGACTTGATTCTCATAGGAGTTTGCCTACAGCTGCAACTAATAGTGTACCACAGTGTGATGTGACACCTTTCCTGCAAGATCTTTGGTGGAATACATCTGCTGTACAGTGGGGAAACAAAATATGTGTCTTGACTAAAATTTGAGGTAGAAAGGATTCAAACTGGGAAACTGTTCAACATAATTTGCAGAGTATGCACATTAAAACCTAATGAGAAAAGAGTACACTGGCAGACGCTACCTTGTTATCTGGCATTGATGTGTATAGCAGCACGGGGTACCTAGGCATAATCTCCTGTAATGTTATTTTACAATTTAAAAAATAAACTAAAATAAGAAAAAGAAGTGAGAGCAGCATATATAAATAAGCACCACTTATGACAAACCACATAATCCCACACAATCCAAGTAATCCAGTTTATTTCAGGACATGAGCATCAGAACTGTGTGTTGTTAATTCTGAATGGTAGCAAAGGGAAAGTCGCCAAGTGCTTACTGAAGCCTCATTTCTTGTTTGAGCGGCTGCTTCTTTATCCTTGCTTGCCAGTTCTGAGTGTATTTCAAGGAACATTACTGAGAACAAAATCGAACACCATCAATATTAATGATCTGAACTAAGAAGATAGCTTTTAGTGTGTAAATTAATTACCCTAATCACAGGGTTTTTTGTATCCATTTTAATGAAATAACTATTTATTTCACTGAGTCCTGAGCTTTTCTTTTGCAAATAAGGCACATTTACATGATAAATACATGAAATGTAAATGGATGACTAAATTGAGAGAAAAAAAGACCTTTTAAAATACAATTTTCATAGGAAAAACATCTAGATTAATGGGTTGGTTAGCTGACTGGCATCTGTGATTAAATCTTTTTAATGTACGTCAAATAGAATTTAATGGACCTCAAGAAATGTCTACACAGTCAGTAATATTCAGGGTTTAGTGAAGATACACTTTATCTACTACTATTTGAAGAGTAGACTGCTGAACGCATCTTGCAAGTGGTTGCCTGCTGCAGCATAGAGACCTTACAATGCAGAAATAATACCCAGAATTCTCATCTTTTACCCTGTATTGTCCCTCACCCTCTCTTTTCCTCTCAGAATAATTGTCATGTTTTTTTATTTTCAAAAGTGGGCCCACTATAAAAAATGGAGGCCTCTGAATGTTTGCATATCCCTCATATTTAATCACTGCATGCACATTTGTTTCATATTTCTGTTTTCTAGTAATGACAAGAAAGGAGAAAACGCTTAGTTCAGAGGAATTTTAAAATGTGTCTCTTACATTCTAGGTGTTTTGAAAACTTTATTTATTGTGGCAAAGCTTTGAAGGGCTGCAAATTCAACAGAGGAAAGATTTGAAACACATTCCAGCTCATTTTTTGATAACAGTCCTGCAGAACAGAGCATCTTTCTCTGCTTACATTTTTCCAGTTGAGCCACCCGAGACATCTCCGGCTTCCTTTGATTTGAAATGATCAATTGCAGCTGTGGCAGTCGGGCCGAGTGCCCTAGGCACAATGCAAACAAGTATCTCTCCCAGCTCACTAGGATTTACATTTCAATTGCTGCCACATTTTTAAAGATAATTATAACCTTTTTATATTAATATTTTTCTGTGGCCTCTCTGATAGTCTAACAACATAAATATTAATTTAGCACATCAAGAAGAACATGCATTCTTCAGTGGAATGACTTGAACAAAAAAACTGCTAAAAAAACAGATGGCATCAAACTTGTCATCAGAATCTCATAGCAATATCCTTATGAAAGGGACACTTCTTCTGGGTCTTATTTTGCCTACCCTTTGCAGTCTTTTTGAGATTACCAGTTTAGAGAATAACCTTTTTGGTGACTTAAGATCTACCTGTCCCACTACGAGCAGCAAAGAGTCCTGTGGCACCTTATAGACTAACAGATGTATAGGAACATGAGCTTTCGTGGGTGAATACCCACTTCTTCGGATGTGGGTGCTGCATCCAAAGAAATGGGTATTCACCCACGAAAGCTCATGCTCCTATACGTTTGTTAGTCTATAAGGTGCCACAGGACTCTTTGCTGCTTATACAGATCCAGACTAACACGGCTACCCCTCTGATACCTGTCCCACTACAGTAGTTGGAACATGTTTGCTGGCTGCCTTAGGGGTTGTGACTTATACACCTCTTAATAGTATCTTTTAGCATGGGAAAATAAAAAATTATATATATGGAGATATACCCATCTCATAAAACCAGAAGGGACCTTGAAAGGTCATTGAATCCAGCTGCCTTCACTAGCAGGCCCAAGTACTGATTTTGCCCCAGATCCCTAAGTGGGATTAAACTCATATCCCTGGTTTAAGCAGGCCAATGCTCAAACCACTGAGCTATCCCTCCCCGCTAAATAGGTGTAGTTGCCTTGGTGAACTTGATATTCCTGAAAAGAGGAAAGGGGGCAAGGCCACCAGTACTACTGAGAACATATAAAGAGTTTTGTATTCCATTTTTACTGCAACCTTCTATTATGCTTATTACCACTATAGCACTTTATTTCCTCCAGCTCTTGCAGTAGGAAAAAGCCATCATACTGCATAAACAGATGTTGCTTCACTTACATTGTCTGATCATGCTCTGTGGACCATGATGCAATTTTGTTGCCTGCCCTAGAAATGTTTAGCATATAGTAGGCATGGGTTTTTATTTTTTGCATATATATTATGTAACTACATAGCTTCTCTTAAGGGCTCATCACCCTGCATTGTTCAGTATCGCTCAGGGTATTTACATTCATGCATAAAAAAATCAGAGAAAGTGTGTTTTCTTTAGTAACTGAAAAATAATTGGAGCTACGCATATTAGGAAGAAAATTGATACTAGTGCCGGTCAGATGTTACAAGCAGGTCATTCTATTGCTCCCCTTGATAAACTGCAGAGTTACAGTAATTGCCATGGGAACTCTTTATGGACAAGACTGTTATTTCCTACACACCAAAACTATGGGATTAAGTATTGCTTGAAGCTGACTGGTGGAATAAAACTGCTCATGAAATATGCATGACTAACACATATGCTGCCAGGGGAACTTGGTGTATTATGTATGACCCTGCTGTAATTGTAAGGTAATGATATTCATTTAAGTGGATGTTTATCACAGTTAAAGGTACACCTAATGAGACAAAGGTCAGAAGCCTAAAACCACAAGGTTCTCCTGCTATTTCTGTCCTTGTTTGAAAAGAGTGTGCCTTTATTCACAGTTGTTTCTCCAACACATGTGATCTATATTTATGCAGCTTAAGAGTCCCTGTCTCCTATAGTTAGATGCCAAATGCACTATTAAATTAAATGCACTTCTAATATTATATGCACACATCTGGGAAATATTCAGGAAGGTTATTAAAATTCACATCAAATCAGACTCTACTTTTCAGCTGCTGTTGGTTGAGGCATGTCCGGGTTTTTTGTTTTTCTCTCAGATTTGTGTTTTTGTATTTAATAAAAATCCAAACTAAGACTAATAGTAGGTCTAAGGTTTTTGCCATGTAAAAGATGTTGGCAAAATAATTTATTTATTCCAACTTCTATCGGTTTTCCTGCATATAAATCACATTTAAAATGATGTGCCTTATAAAGATGCGCTTTCTTTTCTCTAAACAGTGCCTTTTTTAACATGAAGTTGGCTTCCTCTTTGTATGAGTACTTTTTAGAGTTTGGGGGGATATAACAGCATCCTTCAGTAAAGGCCAGAGTATATGCAATAAATGAACTTTTTGAGTAGTGGTGTAGTGAGCTGTTCACCAAAGATTCCCACTCAGGAACAACAAACTCCTCAAATGTGCCTGATATTTCCTGTGATGTTCACCAGGATGAAGTCACAGTTCAACAAAATTCTGTTGCCCAAACCAAAAAATTACTCCATCTGAATTCCAACTGCTGATCGTGGAAGCCAACAGAGTTGAAAATAATAATACCCCAAATAGAGAGGTATGTCTGGACCTCATTGTGCTCAAAGTGGTGGGCTAAATTCATCCTGGGCTAACTCTATTGACTTAACATCTCATCAACAGTATTGAAAACAACTGATAGAGGCAGAAGAATCAGTATGGGCACCTGATCTTCATCTCTTGCCAGGAGAATATCAAACAATGCAGTACAATAGTTATACCATACCCAAGCCTGAAAATAGTTTGTTTAATAGACTAACTGAAGTTGAGGACATCTGATGATTCCAACTATTGTAAGAGCTACAACCCTTTCAGCAGAAATTTCCAAAAAAGGGAGGCTTGAAATGGGTAGTTTGACCAGATTGTCCATACCAAGAGATAATTTCCTGACCAAAGGTCTCAGAATGATCCCTTATGGACAGGTAGCCCCCTGATTTTCTGAAGGAGAATTGTCTATCTTCACCAACAGCAGAGTTTCCCTGCTGGCCTTTACCATCCATCAAAGACATGAATCCTATTCTTATCTGAACCTCCCCTGCTCCCTCCAGAATCTCAGTAAGTGATGCTGGCTGGAACTTACCCAGAAAGGGCCTGGCCAATTGTCTCTCTGATATACTGCTCTACCACTACTGCCACACAGAGCCTGGATCCTTTTAGGTGAGTTAAAACACATCAGAAGCATTTGTGTAACTTTGAACTCAAGAGAATTCTCCTTCCTTTTTGTTGGAAAAGGGGGTAAATAAGTGGGCTCAAATTGACAGTATCTCTCCAGTCGCTGTTTTACTTCTCTGACTATAAGAGAGATGTCACTTGATCTGTGACATGTTTTTTTTTTAAGTCAAAATATCTCCAACTCAGATTTTAAAAAGGTTTATTATTACTGTATTTATATTTTGACTCATGGATTATGGATGTTGGGGTTTTTTTTGGCTACATATCTTGCTAAAGCAATTTACGTGGTTGTGTATGTGACGCACCATTATAAGTTCAGACAAACCATTCTGATATATTATTGATGTCAAATGGGGTTATTCTGGATGACCACCGGTGTAAATAAAAGAAGAATCTGGTCCATTGTTTGCAAATTCTGTCATGTCCAAGTCTGGCACATTACAAGCTGCCTTCATTTCACTTCGTGAAACTGGGTTACACCAAGATTATCCTTCTACAGCAGCTGCTTTAGTCAAAGTCACAAGGTACTATCAACCAAGTCTTTTGTGGTAGCCAACCTGAAAGAACCAGACATACTACTGAATAACACCATTAGTAGTGGCAACTGGATACATGTTTTTTATAGCAGCACAAGCAGCCCCAACAAGCATTGACAATTTAGTTTTACTGTATGAAGCCACTAATATGATTCAGATTTGCTTTTGAGACTGAAGAAGTAGAGAAAAAGATACTGCATGAAGAAAAGGAATGTATCGCTGAGACTTTCAAGGAGGTGGAGGGTGTTAAAACAGCTCGCATCCTTCCCAATAAGAAGTAAAGCAAGGAAAGAAAAAGTGGTGCTATTGATCTAGTTAGCATACCACTTATATCTGATTGTGGGAATTACTGTATCTCACAAAATCTCAAATCTATCTTCTGGAATTTTTCCTATGTATTCTGAACACCTCCATAGCTACAGTAATAGTTTGCACTGACTTCTTCTCAATAATTATTAGGTCAGGCTAGATTTCATGTAAATGAATTAGTATATAACATAGACACCATGTGATTTTAATTAAAACTGGTTGGGAGCTTTTCAACAAAATGTTTTTGTTGGAAAATGCCAATTCATCAAAACCAAAAATTTTGTGACTATTTCTTAGTTTTGATTATATTTTATTATGAAGGTTTTTCTCAAGTACAGGGTGGGATTTCAGGTTAAAATATAAGCGAGATCTCAGAATAGCCAATAGCCCAGTGATTAGGGCCCTCATCAGGGATATGGATGTCCCAGGTTTAAGACCTTGCTCTCCTTGATTCGTGCAGGACTTAAACCTGGGTCTCCTAGATCTCACATGAGTCCCCAAACCACTGAGTGTGTGTTAATAATTTTGAAGGATCTTGGTTTCATTCCATGTTGGAACAGAAACAAATTTCAAAATCTGAAATTTTTAATCAAATATTCTTGTTTTTTGGACAGCCCTAATTGTAATCTACAGTAGAACTTGAAGTGAAATCTTATTTTTCTTGCAAGCTGGAAATGTATGGCTTATTTATCCCTCATGAGGAGATATGATATCTATTAGCCATCTTGTTACTTAAATGGGAGCTGTGACAAGTCTGTAACTCACACTGCTATTAGGCACCGTCCAGAAGCAGTGCATCCACATCAATAAGTTGCTGGTTGCCAACAGCAGTGATTCCTTTTCAACAACCATAAGCTCACTGAACTTGTCTTTTATTCTGCGAACTATTAGAAAACCAAGAGCAGAAGACAAGAATGGAAATAAGAAGAGAGTGTCCACCGCATGATTTTGAAACTTGTCATCAAACAATTTTGCCTGCACATTATGTGCAGAGAAAGATAGTGGCTCTATACCCACACTGTACACACAGCTATGCATTCCTTAAACATTCTCATGAATGACCTATTGTATCAGAATACTCAAAGTGTATTGTGTAGTTACCATACTGCTATTCAAGTCACATTTAGATCACTAGAACAATATTCGCAGGATGTAGTCCATTATCATTGGTTTCAGAGTAGCAGCCGTGTTAGTCTGTATCCGCAAAAAGAACAGGAGTACTTGTAGCACCTTAGAGACTAACAAATTTATTTGAGCATAAGCTTTCTTGGGCTACACTTTCTTGGGCTACACTTTTGTAGCCCACAAAAGCTTATGCTCAAATAAATTTGTTAGTCTCTAAGGTGCCACAAGTACTCCTGTTCTTTTTCTATTATCATTGTTGAGTCTCTTTTTTTTTCCAACTCAATTAAGAAACAACAAGCTCTTTCTTCTCAGTGCTCACTATCTTTTTTATCTTTTGTTAATTCTGGGATTCTTTTCTCCTTCATGCTATGGCAGTGGTAAATAATTCACATGAGAGAATGCTTGATGAAATACAATACCACATAGTAATTTTTCAGGTGGCTTCTTTGATTACTAAACCTCAGCGGTAGCCACATGTTTTAGGGTACCAGTTGGATCATTTAAGTTACCTTATGGAAATTTTTGTGATACTAGTAAGTACCCAAATGTTTCAGATATTTCAACTCTACCTGTCAGATATATTTTTCTTTAGTTTTGGCACTTGTGGTGTTATTGATGGAACAACGAGCATTCTAGTCCATATAATCAACTTCTCAATTGCTCATTTGTAGGAGTTAGAAGGAAATTGAATACTGACACCAAAATCTAGGGCAGAAATGGTCCTGACTTGATCAGTGAGGCTCTTGACAAGTGGTAGAATGGGACTAGTGACTTGGGATTGATGCAATGGAATTACTTCTGTGCAACACTTCTTCTTCCCCTTTAATAAATCTGGCTAGCTAATATCTTTATTTTACACAGGACCTTTTTTTAAAAAAAATCCACAAATACTCATCAGTAATGGTCCAAAACACCACAGTAGCAGTAGGTGAAATCCTGGCCCCATTGAAGTCAATGGCAAAATGTCCATTAACTTCAATAGGGCCATGATTTTGCCCATAATGTTTTGGGGCCATTATTGTAGAATTCTATCGTGCTTTGTCACAGGGGACTTTTTCTTCAATATGGTCTCCAACCTCTTCAACCATAACAAATAAAATATATGAAAAAGAAATAGGAAATACTGGGGGGGGCCAGGGATTTGTGTAAAGAGAGAAACTGAAGTGTGTGTGTGTGTGTGTGCGCGCATGCGCACCTAATACAACCTTCTGTTTGCTCTTGCCGTTCATCTGCAGTATAGTCCATTTGCCAATTGCTTCAGCTAAGGTTGGTTGAGAAAATGGATGCACTGGTGGAAAAACAACCCTGCACCAGAGGTAGGAAAATATTTCTTTTCCTCATTCTTCTCTGTTTAGCCTTCTTTCTCAAAAATAGATGCCAAAGCTGCACACACACAAGAGAAGTGTGAAGGTGCTCATAGGTAATGGGTACACATGGTGTGAAGCTGTATATGCAAATTCAGTACCCATTTTGCGCCATCACCTATTATAACAGTAATCCTAGTAGTAGTAAATATTGTTTACAAAGGCCCCCAATCAGAATTGTTGGGCACTGTACAGAATAGAGACAATTCCCGTCCTATGTTGTGGTGGGTGAGGTGCTATTTATTTTGCATGCACAATTTCTGTTTATACTTTCACATGGTGTTTTCCAGGCTCAGATTTAAGTGCATCTTTTTTTAAAACATGATTCACAATGGTCTTTTCTCCTGGAACTGGGTTTCTGGCATTATTATTATTGCCCACTCCCCCAACCCTTTCCCAAACACTTTCCAGTTCTCTGTTGACTTTAATTAAACTTCCTCTGTCAGCTCAGGAGCATGGTGACTTTTTTAAATTGTTCTTTTCCTTACTAATCAGAATTTCCCAGACTCTCCTGAGTCTACTCTGAGTGTTAACAGTGATCTTCAGTTCATACAAATCTATTGTCTTGCCTATAAGACCTGTTCATTTATTCATAAGATGCCACTAGTAGAGATGGAGCAAAAAAGGACAACCTGAAAGTCATCCTGAAGCTGTAGAACAAGATAATGAGTTGGGACAGCCCATTATTTTATTACCTAGAGCCATATGTCAATTAATAACAAAGAAATCACAACAATGTACTGAAGTGCTGTTGTAGATATAATTAGAGGGAAAACTCCTGAATGGTAAACCTTGAACAATAAGCATTATTCCTCTGAGTCATATAATCCCAAAAGATGGTAGAAAGCAGAGGAGGAAAAACACCCTGCATTAGAAAGAGTTTATAATTTCGTATCTGTCTGTAATTTGCTGTGCTAACTACAGCCAAGAGCTTTTTAATGTTCTCCCCAAAAGATAGTTTGAAAACCTATCAAATAAATATTACACTGGAGAAGTGGGGGAATTGCAGAAACAATGTGTGAAGAACATTTTAGAGATGCTTTATACCACAAACAACTAAAACATTAAAGACTCAACAAAAATAATATTTGAAATTACAGACTAGATTTATACTTGATTATACTTGTTTTGGGTTTTTAAAAAAAATATAGATTGGGCAATGATTTCTTTATACATTCTCACATCTCCCAAATGGTCTTCTCGCTCCTCTCTCTCTCTCTCTCTTACATCTATCTGTGAAACCTAATTATACCCTGAAACCAATTCCTTCTAGAACAGATTCCCTGCTGGGTAGAGGCTACTAGTATAGTTGCAGGCATTTATACATCTCAGACAGACTCACAGAGGCTATTCTTTAGCTCAGTAGGAAGTCTTAAGGAAAGGTTCTCAAGCAGGGTCTAATAGGGTCTTTATGACTTGGGAGTTTATTTTTACCTCATCGGGGTAACTGCTTTGCTAGGGATACAGAGATCCTGAAGCTAACTGTCTTAGGTTCACTTCTGGCACCCAGCACTTGAAGCATTTGTGATCCTCAGTGGCACAGCAAAAGCTCCTGCAGCGGGAATTGCTCATGGGGAATTGTAAAACAAAAGAAGTTTCTCTAAGCAAGCTTATCTGCATTAACAGCCCTTGATTTTAGATAGTAGCAGTGCACCAACAATTCAGCCTAAAAGAATAACAGTGGCTGAGTAGAACAAACTTCCAACTGTGAAGCAATTATAGCGCTGTTGAATGGCTGATTGCTTGTGTGTGGTCCCTTTGGTTCCCTGGTGTAGTGTGCTTATGGTTTTGCAATTGGATAAAATGGATTGGAATGAGTGCTGTCATATAAAACTGCCAGCTGTTCTACTGTTAATAAAGACACTATTTAGCTATTAATACACCCCATTCTTCTGTGCTGTGCTTATTCAAACAAAATATCTTTGTTTGTAGAGTGGGTGTGACTGCACCTGTTCTTGATTCAAGAATCCATGGCCTATGAAAGACCCCCTGATACTCTTAAAAAACAATTCTAGCTTCCAGCCAGAGCCAGATACAAAGACTGTATAGAGTGGGCTTTGCTTTCAGAACAGATCTAACAGACAATGTTTTAAAAATATAACGGGTTTGGATTTTAATTTGCTACTGTTTCTGCTCTTGGCGTTATTTCTTAAGCAACCAATTTTATTTTTTGCATGAGGCCCCATCATTAGCACTTTAGATTTATAAGAACATAGAAAAAAGTGACCAGATATGATTTGTACTGGAGAGCTAAGACTTCTTTCATTGCATTTTTTCCTAAAAATTGTGGGTCATATTCTCTTGAGATATAAGATCACTGAAGTCAATAGAGTTTTACCAGAAGAGAATTTACCCCTACATCTTAAGCTTTCCCTGGAGTGAAGTATAATATTGGTTATGTCAGTGAAAGATAATGATGCTAAGCCTGGATAATTTGAAAAGATCTGAATGTCTTCCTAAGCAATAGTTTTAGACATCTACAGAAATATACTTGTGCTTTCTTTCCATTCTTGATGTGAAAAGGAGATTAAACCATGTAGCCTGGTGGTTATAGCATGGGAAACCTTGTTTTGACTATACCACTGAGTTGCAATGTGAATTTGGGGAAAGTCGCTGCTTTCCCCCAGCTGAAAAATGGGGATAATATAGTTAGCCATATTTAAGCCAGATGGTGACCTGAGAATTCACCCTTGAATGTTAGTCAGGGGGCCTTCCTGTGTCCCTTGAGCCTCTGTGGTTGCTAATATTGCAGGTGGCAGTGCAAGGCTGGCTGCAGCCCCATTTTGCCAACTCCCATGCTGCTGTCGTGAGTCTCATGATAATTATTGTTTTCCTTGAAGCCCCAGCTCCTGGAGTCAAGTGAATATGTGATAATTTCAGCCTTCATTCTTAAAAAGAAAGTAAGTTTCTAGCCCTTGTGACTGTGGAGAAAGCTTCAAAATGTGACCCCAGTGCACCCTAAAGGCTCAAAAAAGCAGAAGGCAAATAAAAAGAACCCCAAATCTATTATTTTGACATGGTTAGCCAGTGGACTGTTGTTGGACCAGGTTCACCAGCCTGTGAAACCTCCATGGCTCAAGGGTAGTCCTGCCTTGCCAGAGCTTCCAGGCACCTTGATGTGGACCCAGGAGTCTGGAAGCACTAAGGCTAGCTCTAGCTGCGGCTCAACTCTTGGATCTGCAGCAGGGATCCTGCAAGCCCTGAGAACTCTGGGTTGTGCAGTCCTGGGATCCAGCTGGCTTGGGAGCCTGGAGGCCAGCATTACAATGTGACAATTTGTCATGTTGTATCAGGCACAAGACATATGGTGGAAAGCCAGAAACACAGCAACATTGTGACCTGATGTTGAGATGCAGTTTAGCCCTTCGCCTGAAAACAAACCTCATTAGGATCCCCTGAAAATTTGGTAGCCAGCCCTGCATGATAAGGAATATGTTGAAGTGTGGCCTGCTCCACCCCCATTGAAGTTTTTGCATTGCTATCAGTTGGAACAGTCTGAGACATTTTCTGAAGATTTCTCCCAGATGTCTCTATTTATAAGTCAGAATTTGTAAATGTCATTTTATCATTCACTCCAGAGATTATGTGTCAATATTGCAAACAAATGCCTTAAGGAAGAGTAAAATCTCCTCTCCTGTCAAGATATTAAAACTTACAAATATATCCTTCAGCCCTTTAGAGATCTTCATATTCTGCAGCTGCTATTTTGTGACAAATTATAGATATGGGGAAGACATTCATGGCCTGAGTTTCCTCTTGCTTATGCTTCTGTGAATCAGGAGTAATTCCATCAAAGTCAAAACTTTTAAGTCAGTGTAAAGTCAATGAACATGAGAGCAGAACCAAGCCCATATTGTATTGCAAGGCTTAAATGAGTGCAATCTACAATCAACAATAAATGTGGTTAATGTAACCGTCACAAGTCATCAGCACGGAAACCTTTCATTTTGGTTTCTATTTATTCATGTTACAAAATGCCTTTATGTAAGAATTTCACTGGCCTAATTTAACAAAAGGCTCATCAATAATGCAAAGCCCAACAAATGAGCTGATATATTATATTTGTAAATACTGTAGCGTTAGAACAAATTGTATTGGATGGACAAATTCAAGTTCTTTTTCTCTAAGCAAGAAAAAGAAATATTATTTATTTTTATTTTATTTTATTTGTTATTATTGGCTGCTTTCTTTTGCCACCCTCTCTCTCTTTCTCTCTTTTATTCAATTCAAGAAGTGCTTTGCTTAAATGTCCTTTATTTTTCTAAAGATGAATAAGCAAGTATGTGATACTCCCCTCCCCTCCCCCCTTTGATCACTGCTTGCAGAGGCAATAAAGTCATTGCTGTTTCAAATTCATGCATTCTTTATTAATTTGTCACACAAATAGGGGGATAACTGACAAGGTAGCATGGGGGAGGAGGGAAGCACCGGGTGGGGTGGGGAAGGAGGGAAGGACAAGGCCACACTGCACTTCAAAACTTATTTATTGAATGCCAGCTTTCTGTTGCATGGGCAGTCCTCTGGGGTGGAGTGGTTGGGTGCCCGGAGGCCCCCCCCCACCGCGTTCGTGGGCATCTGTGTGAGGAGGCTATGGAACTTGGGGAGGAGGCTGGTTGGTTACACAGGGGCTGCAGCGGCAGTCTGTGCTCCTGCTGCCTGACCTGCACCTCAACAATACGCTGGAGAATATCAGTTTGATCCTCCAGTAGCCTGAGCATTGCTTCCTGCCTCCTTTCATCATACTGACACCACCTATCATCTTGATCCCACCACCTTTCCTCTTGCTCCTGCCACCTGTTCTCTCACACGTCCCTCCTGTCCTCGCATTCATTTTGTGCTTTCCTGCACTCTGACATCGTCTGTCTCCATGCATTCTGCTGGGCTCTTTCAGTGTGGAAGGACTGCATGAGCTCAGAGAACATTTCATCGCGAGTACATTTTTTTCGCCTTCTAATCTTCGCTAGCCTCTGGGATGGAGATGATACGGGGAATGTTGAAACATTTGCAGCTGCGGGAGGGAAAAAAAAGGGAAAGTAGTATTTAAAAAGACACATTTTAGAAAACAATGGGTAGACTCGTTCACAGTGAACCAAGCTGTTAACATTACATAGCACATGTTCTTTCTTTACAAGGTCGCATTTTTGCCTCTTATATTGAGGGCCTGCCAGTTTGGTGTGAGAGATTACACATGCAGGGCTGGCAGGCAGCAGAATTTGGCTTGCAGGCAGACACGGTAAGCCACAGTCTTTTGGCTTCTTTAACCTTCATAACATGTAGGAATGGTTTCAAACAGCAGCGCCCTCATGTCCCATACCAAGCACCCATTGGGTTGGCCATTTAAAAGGAGGGGCTGTGGTTTTTGGGTTAACATGCATGGCGCATAGCGGGGATGATTTCTGTTCAGCCACAGGCAAACAGCCCAGGAGGAACGGCCACCTCTGAATGTCCCCTTAATAAAATTCCCGTCTTTCAACCAGGTGACCATGAATGATATCACTCTCCTAAGGATAACACAGAGAGATAAAGAACGGATGTTGCTTGAATGCCAGCAAACACCGGGACCATACGCTGCCATGCTTTGTTGTGCAATGATTCCAGACTACGTGCTACTGGCCTGGCGTGGTAATGGAGGACGGAATAAGGCTGCCCTCCCCAGAAACCTTCTGCAAAGGTTTTGGGAGTACATCCAGGAGAGCTTCATGGAGATGTCCCTAGAGGATTTACGCTCCATCCCCATACACGTTAACAGACTTTTCCAGTAGCTGTACTGGCCGCAAATGCATCCCAAGTCTTCAGGGCAAATTAATCATTAAACACGCTTGCTTTTAAACCATATACAATGTTTACAAAGGTACACTCACCAGAGGTCCCTTCTCCACCTTCTAGGTCCGGGAGCCAGCCTTCGGTGGGTTGGGAGGGTACTGGCTCCAGGGTGATAAACAGTTCCTGGCTGTCGGGGAAAACGGTTTCTCCACTTGCTTGCTGTGCACTATCTTCAACCTCCTCCTCCTCATCATCTTCCTTGTCCCCAAAATCCACATCCCTGTTGCGTGAGAATACATTGACGGAGTCCATGCACAGGGCTGGGATAGTTGTAGGGGCATCCCTTAGAATGGCATGCAACTCATCATAGAAGCGGCATGTCTGCGGCTCTGACCCGGAGCCTCTCTTGTTCTTTGGTAGGCTTGCCTCAGCTCCTTAAGTTTCACGTGGCACTGCTGCAGGTCCCTGTTATAGCCTCTGTCCTTCATGCCCTTGGAGATTTTTTCAAATGTTTTGGAATTTCGTCTTTTAGAACGGAGTTCTGCCTGCATGGATTCTTCTCCCCATACAGCGATCAGATCCAGTACCTCCCGTTCGGTCCATGCTGGAGCTCTTTTGCGATTCTGGGACTCCATGGTCACCTCTGCTGATGAGCTCTGCATGGTTACCTGTGCTGATCAGCTTGCCACAGTGGCCAAACAGGAAATGAAATTCAAAAGTTTGCGGGGCTTTTCCTGTCTACCTGGTCAGTGCATCTGAGTTGAGAGTGCTGTCCAGAGCGGTCAAAGTGGAGCACTCTGGGATAGCTCCCAGAGGCCAATATCGTAAAATTGCTTCCACACTATCCCAAATTCACCCCAGCAGGGTCGATTTCAGCGGTAATCCCCTCATCAGGGAGGAGTACATCAATCGATTTTAAAACCCCTTTAAGTCGACAAAAATGGCTTCGTCGTGTGGACGGGTGCAGGGTTAAATCGATCTAATGCTGCTAAATTCGACCTAAACTTGTAGTGTAGGCCAGGGCCCAGTCTCTGCAAGAATATTTGTACTTAGAGTAAGGGAATTACAATAGTGCAGAGAATTACTCCCACTAGCATTTGACTATAGCTGGTGAACGGTAAGTGTAAGTGTTCAAGCTCTGACTAATTTCTACTCTTACAAAAACTTATTAGAGGCTAGTTACTAGTTTATTTTCATTAACAATTAGGCATCTGAGCATGACAGCCAACCTCTCATGCTTTTTGCTCTCATCTACATCTTATTTCCCCTTTATATTTTAAAATTTACTCTTCATAGAGGATCAAATCACAGTTTTAAAACTTACAAATAACTATTTGCTTTGGCATGAACAAGCTGATTTCGCTTTTTAAAATGAATTATTTCAGTTGATCATCCTTGCTACCTTGAGTAAATAGCTTATTTCTTAACATTATTTCTCACATTGTAATTATTATAAAACAAAACCACATGGAAAGTATTTACCCCTTCTGTTTGTCACTGGATTAATACATCTGATACACAAAAACTACTTTAAACTAGGCCCAGAATTTAAACAAAATGTACAATCAATAAATTGTCTCTTTGATCAACTCAGATTATTTCAGAAAACCTTCAGTGACCTTCTAATATAATCTGAAAACATAAGGGCTGTCCTAGAGCCATGGACCCAGCAGTCCGCCAGGTGCAAGCTGTCAAGGAACCAAGCAGGTTTCTGATGGAAAGTACCTGGCAGACATGGTTCCATTGGAGACCTGCCTATACCTCAATGAAAATTCATTAAATCTGAGCCTTTCTCACTAAACATTTCTCTTTCAAGGCATCTGCATTTTCTGATGAAACAGAGTTTCATCAGAGAATTTCTCATCAGCTCTAGTGACAATGTCATGTTTATGATATTGCAATGGCTAAAACACATTTCCTAGCAAGATTAAGTGATCCTTTCTTGAAGAGCCAGGTGGTAGTTCTGTGGGGTTTAGAGAACAAAGGAGCATAGGTGCTGGAACTAGGGATGCGGAGGGTGATGGCACACCCTCTGGCTTGAAATGGTTTCCATCATGTACAGTGTTTACAGTCTGGTTCAATGGCCCTCAGCACCCCCACTATAAAAATTGCTCCAGGGCTCCCCTGCAAAGGAGAATGTCCATGTGGTTATTATAGCCCCAATTCTGCAAACTGCTCATGTTGGTGACCCTTTGTGCTCCTGGGCTGCATCACTTGAATCAATCAGACTCTGGGTGGGCACAGAGAGTTGACCACACAGGGCAGCTTGCAGAATTGGGCCTAAGTCATCACATAGTAAAGCTAAGCATTTCAAAAACAAAAACAACCTCATATTAAACCCAAGAATTTCAAACCACACAGCAACATTACAAACCTGTCCCCCCCCCCGCAATCTCTCCCCCCCCCCCCCCCCTCCGCAAAATATAACACATTTTTATTGCCAGCCCATAGATCCTACATGCTCAGGTCCCTTATTTTTCCTCATCTCAACTCAGGAATCCAGCCAGAACCTCAAGTGCCTGAGTCACTTTTGAAAATAGGACTTAGGTTCCCAAATTACTTGGGCCCTTTTGAAAGTTTTACCATGGCCCTTTTCCTGTTGACAATATTATCTGTGAACATACCAGGATTTTTATGAATGTATCCATTTTTCATAACTGGTTGACAAATATTTTTTTATATATATTTGGGCCCATAGGTTTTCATGGGCTCCTTCAAGTGTTTGATTTTTGGTCGGTGTGATTGGTCACCTTATTCATGTGACATGGTGTCTGTGGATCACTTAATCTTTTGAAATAGGAGCAGTGCCTGAAGAATTCACTAGTGCTTTGTATCTCGCAGGTAGAGGATGGGGAACAGTTAAAAGAGAGTGATATAAAGGGATAAGCAGGCAAAGAAAATGTTAAGGGATTTGAAATCTTTTCCTGTCCTCTTTTGGAAAGAGCTTTAGATTTGGCTAGGTTCCCAGATTTTAAAATAGCTGGATTCCTTATAGACTGAGAGGGAGAGGAAGATGTAAGCCTGATTTATTGGTTGTCTAGCAGACTTTACTTTCCATTTTCTCTTGTCACATTCCCAATGAGTAAATGTGTGTGTAAATACAGGCTGGCCAGGTAAGCACTTCCAGCATCAGTATATTCATTCATATGTGAATATACTTGTTCACTTGCAGATATGCTTATTTGCCTATGAATATCATATTTGCACAATTAAAAGCAGCTCATAAGAACATAAAAAGACATATTGGGTGAGACCAATGGTCCATCTAGCCCAGTATTCCATCTTCCAACAGTGGCCGGTGCCAGATTCTTCTGAGGGAATAAACAGAACAGGTCAATTTTGAGTGATTCATCCCCTGTTCTCCAGTCCCAGATTCTGGCAGTAGGAGAACTAGGGATGCCCAGAGCATGAGGTTGTGTCCCTGACTATCTTGGCTAATAGCCATTAATGGACCTATCCTCTATAAATGTATCTAGTTCTTTTTGAACCCAGTTATACTTTTAGCCTTTGGAATATGCTCTGGCAATGAGTTTATAGGTTGACTGTGCGTTATATGAAGAAGTATTTCCTTTTGTTTGTTTTATACCTGCTGCCTATTAATTTCATTGGGTGACCTTAGGTTTTTGTTTAATATGACATGATAAATAATACTTTCCTATTCACTTTCTCCACATCATACATGATTTTATAAACCTCTATGATATCCGCCCTTAGTCATCTCTTTTCTAAGCTGAGCAGTCCCAGTCTTTTTAATCTCTCTTCATATGGAAGCTGTTCCATAACGCTGATCATTTTTGTTGCCCTTCTGTGTACTTTTCCCAATTCTAATATATCTTTATTTAGATGGGGCGATCAGAACATTATGCAGTATTCAAGGTCTGAAAATACTACTATTATCTATTCCTTTTCTAATGATTCCTAACATTCTATTAGCTTTTTTTGACTGCCACTCAGGGGTGAAAGTAAGATAAATTACTTACCAGTATGGGGGCCCGACTCCGGGCCCCCAGAATGGCCGGGGCTTCGGGCAGAAGGGGCGGGGCTGAGGGTTAGCCTCCCCCAGCCAGCCCTTCCACACTGCCCGGCCCGCGCAGCCCAGGGCTCCAATGGCAATTTAAAGGTCCCGGGGCTCCAGCCACTGCCACAGTAGTGACAGCGGTGGCAGCTTTGAGCCCCGGGACCTTTTAAATCTCTAGGCCCCGGGACAGTTGCCCCTTTTGCCCACCTCACCCCCGTCAGTGGCTCTGCTGGTAGGGTGTCTACACGTCAGTGGCCGTGGGGGGACAAAAGGGACGGCGACGTTAAAGCCCTGCCGTGGCAGGGCTTTAACGTCGGCTGCATATGGGCCGGTACTGGCGGCCACTTCTTACCGGTACACTGGATTTGGCCCGTACTGGCCCACTTTCACCTCTGCTGCCACTGCATATTGATCAGATGTTTTAAGAGATCTATCCACAATGACTCCAAGATCTCTGGAGTTTTCTTCATTCTGATGTACTTAAATAAAATGTTTGTTAGTTTTTGTGTCTTTAGCTAGTTACTCTTTTTCCTCCCCAAGCATTCATGCAAAATAAAAAACAGAAAATGGAAAATGAACAAAATATGTTATGAACATGGTCAGATAAAATTTTGGTTCAATGAACATTTGTTAATATGTTTTCGCCATTTGTGCAGTTCTAGTATTTATCCTTATCTTCTCTTCCATCCATGCACAAACACACTTTTTCTCTTCTTACTCCCACCCCCTCAAAAAAGTTTTTCCCACCTTGCTTTTTCTGCCCCCTTTTCTTTCTATTTCCATCATTCATTTCTTATCTCCAAGCTTTTTTTCATAGACCTGTTTACAACTAGACAAATTCACACATCCTAAGCCACCCTAAGCCCAGTGTAGACACTGCTAGGTTGACAGAAGAATTCTTCCGTCCACTAAGCTACTGCTTCTTGTGGGGTGGATTTACTCCAGTGATAGAAAAACCTTTCCTGACACTGTAGCAAGTGTCTACACTACAGTGGCGTAGTTGCAGCACCTCAGCTGTATTGCTGTAGCATTATATAGTGGACATATCTTTATTTTTCCCTCATCTTTTTTATTATATTCTGTTTTTTCAACTCTTTCTGTTTCCTCCCATTTTCTGCCCACTGTTGATTCTCCCGAGATGAATCATATTCTCATTTAAATCAAAGAGAGTTTTGCCATTGGTTCCAGTGAGAGCAGGATTCATTTGCAAGTTCCCATCTGCTCCTCTTCTTACTTCCCAATTCTTCCTCCTTCACAGTTCCCCAATCTCTTTCCTTCCATCCCTGCCAAAATCCCCCTCATCTTTCCTTCTGCTTCCCTGAATTCCCCACATCTTTCTTCCCACCACCAGATTCCCACATCCCACCTTTCTTTTCCTCTCCATCCTGGATTCATCAGTTCTCATGTCTCTTCCCTTCCCCTGGTCGCCCATCTCCGAGAGACAGTCACTGTGAGACAGCTCAAGAATGAAAGAACTTGACAGAAGCAGCATGTGAGAATGTGAGAGTCAGAAAGCCAGCATAGAGTGAGATGTATCTTATCTGTACAGTCTGTATCCATCTGTGCAAAACAATTCATTTTTGTTTGGACCAGTGCTGGATGGTGTTTACATTACATGGGGCTGTGGAAGAAAACAGCACATACCCTAATCAAGTTGCCCACTAGTTTTAAAGCCTCTGCAGCCTTGGATATGAGAGGATGCACTTAGAGAAATTTAACATTACAGAATTCTTCAATATTTGGTAGCTATATATTTGTTCTACACTTGCATGCTTCTGCCATACTCAGGGCCTTCTTTATCTCGAGTCAGACTGTTGCCAAATTGCTTCCATTTGTAAATTATTCATATAAGGCAAACGCTTTTGACTATATTTGACAAGACAACTTCTTTAGCAAAGTCATTAAGATAAGAGACCTCTGCAGGGATGGAAGTTATTCAGATTATATATAAAACCTCTTGTGTGTATATACGGTGATTTTCTCTCCCTCTTAGCCCCCCCCCCCCCATCATTTTTTGTCCCTTCAACTAAATGCATTAAAATGTAACAAATTATTATGTTGCCACAAGTAATGGATGCTTCTGTCAGCATGCAAAGCAGTTCCACTCACAGAGTTATAAAACACTGAAAATGGAAATGTAGCCTAAGGAAAAGTTTTGCATTCTAAGCTCAAATGTAATATTAGAGACAGTGAATATTAAAAAGACAACATATTTTCTAAGACTTCTGATGTACTCGATTTATATGTGCTGGGTTATGATTTTTTAAGGATTTTTACACTAAATTAACTTCTTAGAATTTAATTTTCAAAGATGTATGTAACTCTTCATGTGTATGTGCATATGTGTGTGTATCTATCTATCTAGAGAAAGGGAGGGAGTGAATGGGAATTTACATAATGGTTGCAGTGGGGTATAAAATATTTATTAGCATGAGTTTAAAATGAGCTGTTATTCATGAATGGCAAAACCATGGGTGAGTTATGTAGATGACACCAAATGGGCACCAACAAAAGCTTTATACCTCACCACTATAGTTTTCCTGTCCTGTAAAATTTTTGGAATTTTTTATGTGTCCCAAATCGGGACAAAACATTGAAATCTTGAAAATGTTCAAAAATAAAAAAAAACTAATTGTTTTTTGTTTTTGTTTTGTTTTTGCAGGAAGGCTGGGCAATCAAAATGTTTTGTTTCAATAATTTCAAAATGTTTCACTTCAGCTGTGATCTGTTCCCCTTAATATCTTTTTAGTTTATTTAGCTTAAATTTCCAAATGAAAAGTCATTTCAAAAATGTCGAAATGAAACATTTCAATAATTTCATTTTTTTCTCTGCATTTTTAGAGTCAGAAAATTCATCAAAACCAGCCCTGTTTAACATAGCATTTCAGATTCAGTTGTTTGGCATTTTGGTGGGGAAAAAAATATCAAAAAATGCTCAGCCAGCTCTACAAACCATCAGGTTAGGTATCTTGGATAAGCCACATGTGTTGCAGAGCAACTACTTTGGGATTATTTCCAAAAGAGTTCTTTGGGGCTGGTTTTTGTATTCTTCCTTCTGTAAATCAATGTACAGTAAGTCCCACTGTACAGGGCTCAAAGGGAGACCATAACAACCTTCAAAAAAAAACCCTACACTAATATTTTTATGGAAAACCGTCACAGTTTTAAATTTGCGTACCTGTGGTTATTCCTGTGCTAGGATTTAGAACCAATATTTGGTGTCATTAGATGCATGGATTCTCCTTTTTAAAATGGCATAAAGCTCTTATTTTCAGCCCTGAAGGGTATGGAATTATACTTTGTAAAGCAGGTATTTAAGTTGTCATAATAAGACTAAGTCTGATATGATAGGAGGCAGTTCAGACCTCAGAGCTATTGTTTCAGCCTCAGGAACACACAACTTCATCTGTTTAAACTTGTTTCACATTACTAAGGCCTGGTCTACACTAAGAGGTTATGTCGAATTTAGCAGTGTTAACTCGAATTAACCCTGCACCCGTCCACACAACGAAGCTATTTATTTCGACATAGAGGTCTCTTTAAATTGATTTCTGTACTCCTCCCTGATGAGGGGAGTAGCACTAAATTCGACATGTCGAATTAGAGTAGGTGTGGATGGAATTCGACGCTAATAGCTCCGGGAGCTATCCCACAGTGCACCACTCTGTTGACGCTCTGGACAGCAGTCCGAGATCGGATGCTCTGATCAGCCACACAGGAAAAGCCCCGGGAAAATTTGAATTCCTTTTCCTGTCTGGCCAGTTTGAATCTCATTTCCTGTTTGGACATCATGGCGAGCTCAGCAGCACTGGCAACGAGGTGACCATTGCAATTGCAGAATAGAAAGAGGGCCCCAGCATGGACTGATCAGGAAGTCTTGGATCTGATCGCTGTGTGGGGCGATAAGTCCGTGCTTTCGGAGCTGCGATTGAAAAAACGGAATGCAAAGATCTATGAGAAGATCTCAAAAGCCATGACGGAGAGAGGATACAGCCGGGATGCAACGCAGTGCCGCGTGAAAATCAAGGAGCTGAGACAAGGGTACCAGAAGACCAAAGAGTCAAACGGACGCTCCGGATCCCAGCCCCACACATGCTGTTTCTTTGAGGCACTGCATTCCATTCTAGGTGTGGCCGCCACCACTACCCCACCACTGTCTGTGGACTCTGACGATGGGGTATTGTCGACGGCCGCTTCCTCGGAGCTGTTCATGGATGGGGAAGAGGAGGAAGGAGATGAGGAGGACAAGGCAGTCGACAGTGCTTTCAACGCTGATTTCCCTGACAGCCAGGATCTCTTCATCACCCTCACGGAGGTCCCCTACCAACCCTCCCAAGGCCGTAACCCGGACCGTGAATCAGGGGAAGGATCAGTAGGTAAGTGTTTTAAACATTTATTTTGAACAGAATAGGAATAGTATCTTAACAATGGGTTTTTCATGATTAGTTTTCCCTAGGCGCTTTAGATTTTAGTACTTGCCAGTGCAGCTACTGGAAAATTCTGTCAATATGTCCGGGGATAGAGCAGAAATCCTCCTGGGACATCTCCACGAAGCTCTCCTGGAGGTATTGTGAAAGCCTTTGCATGAGGTTCCTGGGGAGAGCGGCCTTATTGCGTCCTCCATGGTAGGAAACTTTTCCGCGCCAGGCTAGCAGCAAGTACTCTGGGATCATTGCCTCGCAAAGCATGGCGGCATACGGCCCTGGTGTTTGCTGGCATTCACGCAGCATGCGCTCTTTCTCTGTCTCCGAAATCCTCATAAGAGTGATATCACTCATGGTGACCTGGTTTGAATTAGGGGAATGTTAGTATTGGGACTGATTGCCTGTTCCTTTACATAATTGTAACCGGCAGTTTACAGCCACGCGGTGGAGGTGGGACAGGGGCAGCATGCAGGGATCTTTCCCGGGGACAACCGCGAGGGGGGTGGGTTCATGCTGTCTGGATTGCTGGCAGCAGGAACTGGCCAATGCTAGGAGCACTGCTTGGAACGTGAAAGGAGGGCACTGCTATAAATTAAGCTTTAAGCAGCCAAAAGTCTACGGCTTACCATGTCCGCCTGCTAGCCGAATTCCGTTGTCCGGCCCCGCTTGTGTGATCTGTACAGCAAGACCCCAGGCACTCAATGGGAAGGCCGAAAATTCGACCTTGTACTGAGTGCGCATATGATAGGTAATGTGCATGGTCTTGTTCACAGAGAAAGACTATATTCATTGTTCGCAAAACTGTATCTTTGTGAGGAATTCACTCCTTTTTTCCCATCCCACAGCTGCGAGTGTCTCACGAGCTACCCCGGCATCCCCCGCCCAGAGGCTGGCGCAGATCAGGCGACGAAAGAGAAGGACATGGGACGAGATGTTCTAAGAACTTATGGGCTGCTCCCGAGCCGAGGCGGCACAGCAGACCCAGTGGAGGGAGAACATGTCGCAATACCAGCGATCACACAGCGAACGGGATGACAGGTGGCGGCAGGATGACCAGCAGGCGACTCAAACGCTGCTTGGACTAATGAGGGAGCAAATGGACACACTCTGGCGCCTTGTAGATGTTCTGCAGGACCGGAGGCAGGAGGACAGAGCCCCGTTGCATTCTATCTCTAACCGCCCTCCCCTGCCACAAAGTCCCATCCCCCCTCACCCAAAGTCCGAAGAAGGAGGGGCGGCAGGGGCCGTGAAAACAGTCATTCCACCCCTGCAGACTGCTCAAGTAGCAGAAGGCTCTCATTCCCAAAGATTTGATAAGTCCTTTCCTTCACTCCAAAAGCACCTCACCCAAGCCCCCATCCCAGTTTCATCCCTTAACTGTGTAGTTGTTAATAAAAAATACATTTCTGTTAATTCCTGTTTCCGTCATGTTCTCTTAGAGGAGAGTGTGTTTGAAGCGGGGGAAGAGGGTTGGTAATTGGAGAGGATAGTCACCTTTACCAGGGTACAGACACGGGGGCAGGTTCAGCAGAAGGTCACTCACACATTGCAGTCACTAGGCACCCTGGTCAGTCTGGGAGGTGGTTTTCATGTTCTGTGGGGGGGGGCTATGTGAGTTTGTGGCGGGGGAGGGCGGTTACAGATCTTATGCAGCGGTCCTTAGCCTGGATGACAGAGCCATGCAGCAGGGGATCTGTAACCGCCCTCCCCCGCCACAAAGTCACATAGCCCCCACACACAGAGTCCCAAAAAGGAGGGGTGGCAGGCTCCGTTGAAACAACCAGTCCACCACTGCGGACCGCTCTAGGAGCAGGAGCCTGTCATTCCTCGAGTTTAGAAGCGTCCTTTCCATCACTACGCCCGCTCCCCACCACAGTCTGCGTCCCAGTTTCAACACTTTACCACGAAATCCTTAATAAAGAAAACGGTGTTAATGAACAACGTTTCATTTATTTTATTTTTAAAGGTGTGTTGGAAGGGGGGGAAGAGGGTTGGTAACTGGAGAGGATAGTCAACATTAACTGGGTAAAGAAACGGGGGCAGGTTCAGCTTCTGTTTAAACAAACTTAATAGTCACAGGTTACCCTGCTCACTCTGGAACCTAGCTTTCAAAGCTTCCTGGCTGCATAGCGCGTCCCGCGAGGCTCTTCTAATCGCCTGGCTGTCTGGCTGGGCGTAATCAGCAGCCAGGCGATTTGCCTCAACCTCCCACCCTGCCATAAACATCTCCCCCTGGCTCTCACAGAGATTATGGAGCACACAGCAAGCTGCAATATCAATGGGGATATTGGTTTAGCTGAGATCAGAGCGAGTCAGTACGCTTCTCCATCTCCCCTTGAGACGGCCAAAAGCACACTCCGCCACCATTCTGCACTTGCTCAGCCGGTAGTTGAAGAGTTCTTTTTCACTGTCCAGGGCGCCTGTATAGGGCTTCATGAGCCAGGGCATTAGCGGGTAGGCTGGGTCCCCGAGGATCACTATAGTCATCTCCACATCCCCAACAGTTATTTTGTGGTCCAGGAAGTAAATACCTTCCTGCAGCCGTCTAAACAGACCAGAGTTCCTGAAAACGCGAGCATCATGAACCTTGCCCGGCCATCCGACGTTGATGTTGGTAAAACATCCCCTATGGTCCACCAGTGCTTGCAGCACCATTGAAAAGTAGCCCTTTCAGTTAATGTACTGGCTGGCCTGGTGGTCCGGTCCCAGGATAGGGATGTGAGTTCCATCTATAGCCCAACCACAGTTTGGAAATCCCATCACAGCGAAGCCATCTATGATGACCTGCACATTTCCCAGGGTCACTACCTTTGAGAGCAGTAGCTCAACGACTGCGTTGGCTACTTGCATCACAGCAACCCCCACGGTAGATTTACCCACTCCAAATTGGTTCGCGACTGACCGGTAGCTGTCTGGTGTTGCAAGCTTCCAGAGGGCTATGGCCACTCGCTTCTAGACAGTCAGGGCTGCTCGCATCCGGGTGTCCTTGCGCGTCAGGGTAGGGGACAGCAACTCACAAAGTTCCAGGAAAGTTCCCTTACGCATCCGAAAGTTTCACAGCCACTGTGATTCATCCCAGACCTGCAGCACTATGCGGTCCCACCAGTCCGTGCTTGTTTCCCGGGCCCAGAATCGCCGTTCCACAGCATCAACATGACCCATTGCCACCGTGATGTCCACGGCGCAGGGTCCCGTGCTTTGTGAGAGGTTTGTGCCCCTCTCAGACTTAATGTCCTCGCCGCGCTGCCGTAGCCTCCGTAGCCTTTCTCAGCATCTGCCTCTGAAAAAAGTGGATGATAAGGTGTGAGGTGTTGACAACGGCCATAACTGCAGCGATGATCGCAGCGGGATCCATGCTCGCAGTGCTGTGGCGTCCGTGCTGTCAATCACCAGAAATGTGTGCGAACTGATTGCCCGGTGGCGCTTTCACAGAGGGAGGGTGGGAGTGAGGGTTGAATGACGACAGTTACCCAAAACCACTCTCGACACATTTTTTGCCCCAGCAGGCATTGGGGGCTCAACCTAGAATTCCAGTGGGCAGTGGGGACTGCGGGAACTGTGGGATAGCTGCCCACAGTGCACCGCTTCCAATGTCGACGCTTGCCCCATTAGTGTGGATTCACAAAGTCGAATTACTGTCCTTAGTGTGGATACACACTTTCGACTTTGTAATATCGGTTCCACAAATTCGCTTTAAGTAAAATCGAACTACTCTGATAGTGTAGCCATACCCTAAGGTAATCTTTGTAACTATATGTGCTGAAAACTTTTTTAATGAAACCTTAGATTCTAGAAGACAAAAAGTCATCCTTAAGAAAAATGTTCCTGCTTGCCATCTGCTGTGAACTGGCCCTGAGCTTACTGGAGCTATGTTCAATGACTTCATGCCCTCAGGATAAATATGAATGCATATAGCTAGCTGGGTGCTTAGTTGCCTATTTGCCCATACATTTACCCAATTTGAGCATACATTTACTCTAGTTGTACCCACAAATTGGTTTACTCATAGTACCTTGCATATTCACAAGCAAGAGTGACACTCTACTGATTAAAAATTTGGTCCACATTGTATGTCATTTTAAGCATTAAGCACTAATACATTAATACTAGTTAAGGATTACTTAGACTGGGGCATTCTTTGCAATATGGTCCATATCTTCATATATCTGTGGACAGTAACCGACATAATGGACACCATTCTGATTTGGGGCTTTTGGATGCTACTGCAGTAGAAATAATAAATAATAGTAATAATTGACATTGCTGAGTGTGCAGTTCTGCATTCTAAATTCTTTTGATTCATATTAAACTCTTCCAGATGAAAATTGTCCTCAGTGGTTAACTTTTATTAAGTAAACCCCATGACAGGGGTTGCTTCCATGATTCTAAATAAATAAGCACTATTGTGGCTTGAAACTGATATACAATTATAATCATATTATTCAGGGAATGGTAGTATTCATCGTGTTGTTAGTATTGTAAATTTGTACCATTGTAGATAGGAGTCACACAGCTTGGGGCCTTGTATCTTCACCTATTGTTTTCCCTGTGTTATGATAAATTTTCAGCAACACTTGATTAAAACTGCCAATTTGTTGGGTATAAAGAAAATCTCTTGACACCACCAGGACTAATTATGTTGTCCTTGCCAAAGGGGTAGTTGAATAATTGCATGCGATTATTGCACAGCTATGGTGCTTTTCATGTCAGTTGCAATGCAATGAAGATTGATTCCCTTTAATTAATCATTCAAAAATAACCCCCTTGTATCATTCCCCAAATAGGAGCAACTATGTTCCTACATCTTTTTTCCAAAAGGCTCCTGAATGCAACAGGTTCCCTGGTGAGATAGCATTGCAATCTGCATGTGCATGATCCTGTCCTAAATAGGAGGATCTGCTTTGTAATTGGTTGTGTATCCTAGTTTCCTTGTTCTTTAACCACAGTCCCTAACTTGCTTTATAATCTTAACAGCTGCAAGCACATGAACATAAGCAGGAAAAATCCAGCTTTTACTAATTAAACTCTGGACAGGAAGAGAAGCTTCAACTCTGATCTGATATATATATAATGTCCACTCTGTGCCTATCTGCCATGATAAATTGGCCTCATGCAATATTTCTTGGAAGGATTTTGTGCTGCCAGACAATATTCTCGTTATAAAAATACTTAAAGACATTGGGCCATCTCCTACTGGAACCAATGGAGGTAGTCTAGATTTACACTGGTGTATTTGTTTTTGTTGGTTTTTCACATGTTCTTTTTACTTTCCAGATTCTATAGCATTCTCTTCTGAGCTAATTGCTTCCTTTTCTAAATCAGACTGTGACAAGATGTGACTCCATTCTGGGCTGGAAAGAGTTAAGACCAGACTTAGGCTTAGGCAGCCACATCCACTGCACCTGTGCTGGGTTTGGTCTTAAAAAGGGGGAAGTCCAGCAAATTGAGAGGGTGAATGGGATGAGTGGTGATAGGAAGTTCCTGCCTAGGATTAGCAGCCTGCTAGGATACAAGAAACCCAGTGGGTGACTTTGGCTGGCCAGATCGGCTGCAGAAAGGAAGGCTTCGGCCAGGAAGACAGTGATTGAAACTATGTCTGAGAGGTGTAGAGCCAGGGTGTAACAGCTGGCAATTATGTATGGGAGCAGGGACTGGAGGTAGAGCCTGGCTGGGTGGAAGATTCTTTTGTTTTATGCCTTTTGGAACTTTTGTTTTTTGAAGGTCTCCTTTCATCTGGAAGGGGTGAGACTGGCTGGAGCTGTAAGAAGAAGTAGATTGTTGCAGGACCAAACAGCTGTTTGGTGGGGGAAACAGAGGCAGAGTTGCTGCAATACTATAACTGGTCACGAAAAGATGCCCTGGCTGATAAGTTTGCTCTGTAACACTGACCATATATTTATATAAAAAATATTAGATATTTTAATCTGATGAAGTAGTTTAAGCATATTCACCATATATATGACCAGATATATTAATGTAAGCTTTCTACCCACAATGGCATTATGTTTTTCTGAAAATGGATGGTGGGTTTTTGTTGGTTTTTTTTTTTTTTTTTTGGTATTACAGAATCCTCTCAGTTAGTATAACATCTATATATTAAGATAAATGATAGGCCTGACATGTAATGTTTAATAGGTATGTGGATCTAGGGGTTTAATTCATGTCCCTCTCTCTCTGAGGTAACATAATCATTATATCAAAGACCTACGGTTAGAGACAAAAATATATGAAATGTTGCTGTATTGCTTATGAAATGTTTATGAATCTTTTTGCTCATAAAATTGGGATGACTTGATATAGTCTAATCAAGTTATACACATTGAGATATATATAAACTAGTTTAAATTGTTCTAATACAGTTCAGAACTCAAAGCTCAGAAAAGGCTTAGAATTTCATGAAAGAACATGTAGTGTCAGTTTGCACTAACAGCTACACAGGTGGTGGCATTCCTATAGGAGTTTCCAACCAGTAAATGGTAGAAAATATTGAATTTACTCATAAAGGAGCATCCACACTACCACTGCTAAGGTGCCATTTAGCTATAGTAGACATCTATAGTATGTCTGTATATAGTTATATAAATGATTAGTACCTAAATAATATTCCATTTTATTTTATCAAATAAGATAGTCTGAACTTAATTCAGTGCTATTTTATACTAGTGTAATGAGTGGCAGTGGAACCTGATTGCTAAAAGACCAGGGGATGGGGAGGTAATCAGGTGATGGGATTGCAAAATGGGTGTAACTTTACTTATTGGAAGATGAAGGTATAAGGCCGTAAGCATTGGCTAAGAAATCTGCTTATGCTGTAGATTCCAAAGATTATTGTTGTCAACGCTTCAGTGGAACACTGGGATGTAAAGCTTCCCACCTCCTTCCTGTGTACACACACACACACACACACACACACACACACACACACACACACACACACACACACCTCCCTATCTCCCTACCTCTGAACTGTAGTTCAGGGGTGGCCAACCTGAGCCTGAGAAGGAGCCAGAATTTACCAATGTACATTGCCAAAGACCACAGTAATACATCAGTTATGCCCCCCCTCCCCCATCAGGTCCACTCCCCCACTCCCAGCGCCTCCCGATCAGCTGTTTTGTGGCATGCAAGAGGCTCGGGGGGGTGGGGGGAAGGATTGAGGGCATGGCAGGCTCAGGGGAGGGGGTGGGAAGGGGTGGAGTGGGGGCAGGGCTTGTGGCAGAGCCAGGGATTGAGCAGTGAGCACCCCCTGACCCATTGGAAAGATGGTGCCTGTAGCTCCAGCCCCGGAGTTTATGCCTATACAAGGAGCTGCATATTAACTTCTGAAGAGCCGCATATTGCTCCGGAGCCACAGGTTGGCCACCCCTGCTGTAGTTGATAGCACAGCAGGTATCCCCTGCCCTTCATAGGGGGAAGTCATCCTTCCCAATGGGACTGAGTTTAGCAGGCACAGGAGAGTGTGTTTACCCTTGTTTCTGTAGTTGTGGGGCATGGGGCCACTTTCATGGGCCAGATTTTCACCTAGAGATGCAAATAGATGCCTGGTGGGGCTTTCAAAACAGGTGAGGCACCTAGTCTCCATCAAAATCAATGGGAGTTAAGAGCCTAACTTGTTTAGGTGATTTTGAAAAATCCCACTAGGCATCTATCCACACATCTAGGTGCCTAAATAGTTTTCAAAGTCTGACCCATTATATATACATGTGAAAATGTAGCTTGAAGGAGCCACAGAAAAGCAGATTTCTATCCAGTAGAAACTTGAATATAACTGAAGTAAAGATTTCATATTGTAACCAAAACATGGACACACTGTCCAAACTTGTGGAACGTGCTTTTTTTCACAAGATAAATCTGCTTTTCCATAGATTTCAATTTCACTCTGTTTTAATCTGTCCCTGTATAAAACTCTAGCTTACTGTGGTTTAATAGAATATAAAACATAATAAATTTAACATACTCTACGTGGTTATAATTGTCTTATTATTAGAAACAAATACCTGGACAATACCCATGTCATGCCAGACATGAAAATAATGTACAATCACTACATTCTGGCTCACTAAATCGTCTCTCTGAAGAACTCATTTAGTAGAAGGCAGTACACAAAGGAGAGGTACAGTGGTGACTGTAGATGTTCTAAATTCCAAGGGGGTTTAAGAAGCTGAATCATCTATTTCATTCTACAAGGAGTTGTTTTCTATATATGTTGATTGCACATTCATTCTTTAATCATTGTATGTTTAAAGCTAAAAGAAAGACAGGACTAAAATTTCTTCCATAAATTGTTGAACATTTACAATAGATATAGAAATGCACAGTGTGAACACTGCTAAAGCTGTGAGAAAGTAAATTGGGACCACCACAGGAAATAAGTCTTATACCTAAGGACTAAGAGCTCACTAGAACATATGAGCACATTTTGTACTAAAAAGGATTATATAGCCCATAATGCCTGCTTCCTGAAATGTACGTTTTGTTGGCTAATACATTTACAACAAGTCAACAATTAACAATAAATTCTCCTGTTTTATGAACCAGAACTACAAAAATTCTACTGGATATGCTGGAAAACCATATTTATAAACAAGTTTTAGTGATTAAGTTCAGATCCAAAGCATGCTTCTTTTGGTTTCTTGCACAAAGAGTTATCACAGAATATGCTCATGTTTTTGCCCATTTGCCAAGGAAGGGCTTGAAATAAAAATTGAAAGCACAAGCAGTTACACTAACATAATTATCTTAAAATACAAAAGAATGTTCTTTTATACAGCACATAATCAGGCTGCAGAATTCACTTCAATATGATGTTACCAAGGTTAACAAGTCCACACTTGCAAAATTTTGGTCTTCAGTCATTCCTGGAAAAAAAATACTAGCATAAGCATTTGCTTTTGCACAAATTAGTAATTGCCCACAAAAATACTTGTTTGTGCGTGCATTTAACCATTATTCAATTACCAAGATTGCATAGTTGTAATGCTAAAAAGTCAAGCTCATGACATTGTTTCATTTGCAGGTGTGCAAACAACATATTGCAAACCTTGTGCTGCCAGGGTAAAATACCTTGTAGAGGGATTTCAGAAGGAATTTTTTCCTCTCATATATATCACTACATTACTCATTATTTGCACTGTAAGGATATACTATCGATAGTATTTTGATGGCTCTCATTACTGTAGTATGAGTGTCTGTCGTGTTTTTTTTTTTTTTTTTTTTACAGCACCCCTGTGAGATAGCATTTCCCTAACATCCCTGTTGCCCAAGGTCACATGGGAATTCTGTGGCGGAGTGAGGACTTGTACTCAGGTCTCACAAATCCTAGCCTGGTGTCTTAACCACTGAACAATCCATACCTCCCTTTAGGCATCCTGGCCATTGCTAAAAGACAGATTATTATGCAATTGCTTTTCTATTAAGAATTGGTTCTGGAATCCTATCTTCCAAAATGCATCTTCAGTGTCTTCTGTGGCCATATTATTCACTGAACTTCATCTTTCTTCTCAGAGTTGCCTAATCAGTTTTTTCCAACATCCCAATGACTACACTGCTCATGAGTTTTTACTTTCAGTGTTCAAAATATGTTTTAATGTCACAAGTTCATGCAGTAGGTCAGCTGGTAAGTCTGCTTCAGTTCTTTACATGCCTTTTCTAGAGTCATCATCCAGTTTGGAAAATACATGTAAGATGCCACACATAGTTATAAATACCTTAAAAATTCCTGTAAATGTCTGTAATGACAATTAAAGAGCTCTTCTCAAGTCTGGAGAAAAGCTCTGTGTAAGCTCAAAAGCTTGTCTCTTTCACCTACAGAAGTTGGTCCAATAAGTTTTCTACATCAAAACTGGCTGACCACAATCCTGGATGGTTGTGCAGAACTCCCTAGACTTAGGGCTTCACATCTGAGGATGTTAGGGAGATTCCCAAACCTGAGCCAGCTTTTGTAGGTGGCAAATCTGAGGAACTGTCAGAGATTGAAGTGTCACTAGAGGAGGTTTTGGAATTAATTGATAAGCGTAATATTAACAAGTCACCGGGACCAGATGGCATTCACCCAAGAGTTCTGAAAGAACTCAAATGTGAAGTTGCAGAACTATTAACTAGGGTTTGTAACCTGTCCTTTAAATCAGCTTCTGTACCCAATACCTGGAAGATAGGTAATGTAACGCCAATATTTTAAAAGGGCTCTAGAGGTGATCCCAGCAATTACAGACCAGTAAATCTAACGTCGGTACCAGGCAAATTAGATGAAACAATAGTAAAGAATAAAATTGTCAGACACCTAAAAGAACATAAATTGTTGGGCAAAAGTCAACATGGTTTCTGTAAAGGGAAATCATGTCTTACTAATCTATTAGAAGAGTTTGTTGACCCCTTCAAAGATGTGGACATAATGTACTTAGATTTCCAGAAAGCCTTTGACAAGGTCCCTCACCAAAGGCTCTTACGTAAATTAAGTTGTCATGGGATAAAAGGGAAGATCCTTTCATGGATTGAGAACTGGTTAAAAGACAGGGAACAAAGGGTAGGAATAAATGGTAAATTTTCAGAATGGAGAGGGGTAACTAGTGGTGTTCCCCAAGGGTCTGTCCTAGGACCAATCCTATTCAACTTATTCATAAATGATCTGGAGAAAGGGGTAAAAAGTGAGGTGGCAAAGTTTGTAGATGATACTAAACTGCTCAAGATAGTTAGGACCATAGCAGACTGTGAAGAACTTCAAAAAGATCTCACAAAAGTAAGTGATTGGGCAACAAAATGGCAAATGAAATTTAATGTGGATAAATGTAAAGTAATGCACATTTGGAAAAAATAACTCCAACTATACATACAATATGATGGGGGGCTAATTTAGCTACAACAAATGAGGAAAAAGATCTTGGAGTTATTGTGGATAGTTCTCTGAAGACATCCATGCAGTGTGCAGAGGCTGTCAAAAAACAAACAGGATGTTAGGAATCATTAAAAAGGGGATAGAGAACAAGATGGAGAAAATATTATTGCCCTTCTATAAATCGATGGTACACCCACATCTTGAATACTGCGTACAGATCTCATCTCAAAGAGATACTGGCACTAGAAAAGGTTCAGAGAAGGGCAATTAAAATGACTAGGGGTTTGGAACGGGTCCCATATGAGGAGAGATTAGAGGCTAGGACTTTTCAGCTTGGAAAAGAGGAGACCGAAGGAGGATATGATAGGGGTATATAAAATCATGAGTGATGTGGAGAAAGTGGATAAGGAAAAGTTATTTACTTATTCCCATTATACAAGAACTAGGGGCCACGAAATGAAATTAGTGGGCAACAGGTTTAAAACAAATAAAAGGAAGCTCTTCTCCACACAGCGCACAGTCAACTTGTGGAACTCCTTGTGAAGGCTAGGATTATAACAGCATTTAAAAGAGAACTAGATAAATTCATGGGGGTTAAGTCCATTAATGGCTATTAGCCAGGATGGGTAAGAAATGGTGTCCCTAGCCTCTGTTTGTCAGAGGGTGGAGATGGATGGCCGGAGAGAGATCACTTGATCATTACCTATTAGGTTCACACTCTCTGGGGCAGCTGGCATTGGCCACTGTCAGTAGACGGTATATGGTGCTAGATGGACGTTTGGTCTGACCCAGTACGGCCGTCCTTATGTTGTCTACGCTACCATTTTTGTTGGTATAACTTTTGTCGTTCAGTGACGCCCCGAGTGACACAAGTTACACTGACAGAAGTGCCAGTATGGACAGCACAATGCCGATGGGAGACCTTCTCCCACCGACATAGCTACCTCCACTCATAGGTGGTTTTCTCATATCGACAGGAGAGCTGTCCCCTGTCGGCATAGAATGGCTACACGAGCAATCTTACAGTGGTCCAGCTGCATCGGTATAGCTGTGCCGCTGTAAGCTCCTTAGTGTAGACAAGCCCATAGTAACAGTTTGTATGACCCTCTGTCTCATGCTTCCTTACTTTAGGTTCCAACTTCTTCCAATCTGACACACCATTTACAAAAGGTGCTTCAGGATGTTTAGATGTCTTGAGAGGTGCTCTGACAAACATTGCATGGAAAATAGAAAACTCTGCCCACTGCACAGGAACATAGCTTTGACTGACGTCTTCTACATTTGGTAGCACTCTAGTGTGACCAGACAGCAAATGTGAAAAATCAGGATGAGGGGAGTAATAGGGGCCTATATAAGAAAAAGACCCAAAAATTGGGACATCTGATCACCCTATTGTACACTTTTTTATGGTGTTTATCGGTGAAATGTCTGCCATTCCTCTGTGGAAAATTAAAACGTTCAGACGCCCCTTGAATATAGGGTGACCAGATGTCCTGATTTTATAGGGACAGTCCCGATTTTTGGGTCTCTTTCTTATATAGGCTCCTTTTACCCCCACCCCCGTCCCGATTTTTCACACTTGCTATCTGGTCACCCTGCTTGAATAGGACCTCTCTCAAGATAACAAATCAAGTCTGAAAAGTCAAGAGGACGTGTCCATGCTGCTGGATCTTGCCCTAGTCTTATCTTGTGGTGAGCTGTTGCTTAGGACTTTTTCCTGGATACTTGCTAAGGAGGCTGAGCTGATTATTATCATAATCTTCATGACCAATAGGAACAGATAGCTCTGACAACTTAAGAAAGCCACCTCTTCCAGCTTTAGAAGTTGCAGACGTGTTCCTCTCACGTTCAGTAAGGTTCTCATCTGAAATTTTAGTGCAAACAGACATTGTGGACATAGATGCACTAGGCCCTAAATGATCTTTTTTTCTTCCTGTCTCCAGGACCAAAATGCCACTCAGCTAGACTAGCCTGCTAATGTTACATAGCATCAATTCTGGTAAGCTGGTGTTTTTGCTTTAAAGCCTCTGACAGATATTTTTCACTTTTTTTGATGGTAGCATGGTTGAAACCAATTAACAGTGAAAGAATACTACCCAACCCTTACTAATATGATGCCTGCCTGCATTTTAGCATCACCAAGATGATGCTGGCAGGATACTACCCAGCAACACTGTGGGGGTTGGTCTACCAAAACACAACAGATGGCTGTCTTTTAATACTTTAAATAGTAATTATAAAATGGCTTAAGAAATCATAGCAAGGTGACTGGTGAAGAGAGATTACATGACAGTGCCTTTATTTTCAAAGTGAAACAAACAAATGCATACCTTTAAATTATAAATGCAGAACCAGCTGCAAGTAGATGGTCCTGCAGATCTTCTCTGATTGTGACAATTGAATTTGAGTAGTTTAGCAAGATACTTCATGCTGGACCACCAAATGCACATGATAGCTCTGATGCAACATCCATGCAGGGCCAGTTCCAAGGTTTTGGCCACCCCAAGCAGCCCCCAAAAAAGTCACAATCTGCGGCATCAATTCGGCGGGACGTCCTTCGCTCTGAGGCAGAGTGAGGGACCGCCCGCCGAATTGCCACAGAATACCTGGATGTGCTGCCCCTCTCTGGAGCGGCCGCCCCAAGCACCTGCTTGACAAGCTGGTGCCTGGAGCCGGCCCTGCATCCATGGCAACACTGACCTCTTGGATTCTAATCTAGACACATTTGGTTTTCCTGTTTGAGGTGATTAGCATATTTAAACATGACCATGTATTTAAAATAAACAGCCTTGTCAGTTACAAACATTATTCAGCAGACAGACAGGAATATAAAGCTCCATCATTGTCACTTCTGCTGCTTAATAGTGGGTAACTTTGTACATATTTTGACCTTTGACAATAATTTCTGGGCCCCTTGAAGATTTTTTAGGAGAAGGGGTCAAATGTACCCAGTGCCCTACCTCTAGTACCTGGCCTGCTCCCTTTTGCCATGGCCTTCGTAAAATGGATTGCTTAACCCTTGGCTTCTTATTTTCCCCAAATGAAGTTGTTTGTCATAGATTGTCATTGATCTAAGAGACATCCTAAAACAGTATTAGGAAAGTGAAATTAATTGCCCCAATTCTGCCTAATCAATATTTTGAACAAATTTTCACATCTGTTTTCATTTTATTGATCAAAGGTGTATAATATTCTCTTGCCATCTTTTTGAAATGTGTATTTTCAGATGTCTTATTGAAGTAATTGCCCATTTTTATTTGTATTTATCCTTTATATCTTTCTTTTGATCAAAGCCCACACCTATGTCCAGGAACTCTGAATTGTAGTAATTTATTTTAAATCCCGACACTGTCCTCTTGCAAGTCTAGCAATGCATGAGTTGGACTTGTAACAAATGCCATGACATTGTCTGCCTATAAAGCTAATTTGTGTTCCCTGTTTCCTACAGTAAATCTGTTTGAGGATTATTTCTGATCAAATGGGCAAGTGTCTCCATAACCATGTCAAAAAGAAGTGATAATAGATATACTTGGTATATGCCTCTAAAATGGGAGAGAAAATTCTGATAGATATCCCATTTATTCTTAGTGATGGAAATTGTAATTTCCATCTGACAGGCAGCAGAACCTATGGCCAGCACTTCTTGCTACAGTGTAACTGTCAGTCAAATGACTGGCAAAAAAACACTTAGTTATCACTAACCTTGTAGCGATGTTTGGGGTGGGGGGGTGTTTATCTGGCTCCCCCTGTTTTTAAAGCATTTATTTTAGTCAAGTAAAAAGAAAAGAAAGGAGTGATGAAAGGGAGGTTATTCAACAAATATAACTTTATCCAAGGTAATTAAATCAAATACAATTCCCACCACTACAGTATAGCAAAGAAATCACTATGATAAACACATAATGTAACTACTTGCTGCCCATGGAAAAGTACTGTGAAGCTGTCATTGTTGGTCAGCTGTTGCGATTAGCAAATGATGAGGATTAGATAAGCAATGTAGTGTCATAAGCAAAGAAGTTCAGACAGTCCAGTCTCCTCCTAATGGACATAGTATGAGTACCTTAGTGAAGGAAGAATTGACCTTGTAATTGCCTCTTTCTGGGATTGGTGAAATTGCTATAGCCCCTAGACATTTCTATAAGCAAATCCTTCAAGAGACAACTGGCACAGCAGTGTGTCCAGAGAAATCTCAAGCTTTTGTTGACAGGGCAATTGAAGTCAGTTTCTGGGACTGATTTGGGAAGCATCATGTCAAATGCTTGTGATCATATTTTCAAATACTGTATCTTTCACAATACATTTATAGAATTAAAATCCTTCCCAATTTTGACATCAGCTGTGGGATTGGACCCAAGACGTCTGGATCTAAAAGCAATGCCCCTATTACTGGAGCTAAAGAATCCAGCTGTACTATTATATCAAGGGCCGTAACAGAGTCCATCACAAAACTTTGTGCTCCTGCTACTAAAGTGGGACAGACACACTGCAAACATGGGTTACACCAGAAACTACTGATTTTAAACAGGAATATCATACATACTGAATTGAAACAGTCTTGAAATATTTGAATCTGGCACAACATTAAGGCATGCAATTAGGACTGCTATAGCTTATTTTAAGTAGGATCACAGAGTAACTTACAAACAGTAATATAACCCTCGCCCTACCTTTTTTAGGTAGGGAAGTATTACCCTCATTTTAAAGAAGGGTAAAGTGAAAAAAAATGAAGTGATTTGCCTGAAGTTATACAGCCAGGAAGAGACCACAGAGATAAGAAAAGAATGGACATACTAGGTCAGACCAATGGTCCATCTAGCCCCGTGTCCTGTCTTCTGATTGTGGCCAATGCCACATGCTTCAGAAGGAATGAACAAAATAGTCAATCAGAGTGATCCATCCCCTGTCGTCCACTCTCACTTTCTGGTAGTCGGAGGCTAGGGACACCCTCAGGGGTTGCATCCCTGATCATCTTGGCTAATTGCTATTGATGGACCAATCCTCCATGAACATACCTAATATGAATCCCGTTACAGTTCTAGCCTTCACAACATCCCCTGGCAAAGAGTTCCATAACTTAACTGTATGTTGTGTAAAGAAGTCTATCCTTTGGCTTGTTTTAAACCTACCACCTATTAATTTCATTGTGTGACTCTTGGTTCTTGTGTTATGTGAAGGAGTAAATAACACTTCCTTATTCACTTTCTCCACACCATTCATGATTTTATAAACCTCTATCATATTTCCCCATAGTCATTTATTTTCCAAGCTGAATAGTCCCAGTCTTTTTAATCTCTCTTCATATGGAAGCTGTTCCATATCCTTAATTATTTTTGTTGCCCTCCTCTGTATCTTTTCCAGTTCTAGTATATCTTTTTTGAAATGGGGCAACCAGAACTGCACACACTATTCAAGGTGTGGGTATACCATGAATTTATATTGTGCCATTATGATATTTACTGTTTTATTACCTATACCTTTCCTAATGCCTACTAACATTGTTAGCTTTTTTGACTGCCACTATATATTGAGTGGATGTTTCCAGAGCACTATCCACAATGACTCCAAGATCTTTCTTGGGTGGTAACAGCTCATTTAGACCTATCATTGTATATGTACAGTTGGGATGATGTTTTCCAATGTGCATTAGTTTGCATTTATCAAAGTTGAATTTCATCTGCCATTTTGTTGCCCATTCACCCAAGTTTTGTGATATCTCTTTGTAACTCTTCGCAGACTACTTTGGACTTACAAAATTACTCAAGATACTTATCTGCAAATTTTGCCACTTCACTGTTTACCCCTTTTTCGAGATTATTTGTGAATATGTTGAACAGAGCTGGTCCCAGTACAGATCCCTGGAGGATCTGAACTATAATTTATTCCTACCCTGTCTTTTAATCAGGTACTAATCCAGGAGAGCACCTTCCCTACTATCCCATGACTTCTTGCTTTGCTTTGATAAGGGACCTTGTCAAATGCTTTGTGAAAGTCCAAGTACACTGTATCCACTGCATCAGCCTTGTCCACATGTTTGTTGACACCCCCACCCCTTAAAGTATTCTAATAGATTGGTGAGGCATGATTTACCTTACAAATGCAGTGTTGACTCCCTTCCTCCCCCCCCAACAAATCATTTTCGTCTGTGTCTGATAATTCTGTTCTTTACTATAGTTTCAACCAGTTTTCCCAGTACTGAAATTAGGCTTACTGGCCTGTAATTGCCAATCACCTCTGGAGCCTTTTTTAAAAATTAGCATCACGTTAGCTATCCTCCAGTCATCTGGTACAGAAGCTGATTTAAATGATAGTTCACATACCACAGTTAGTAGATGTACAAATTCATATTTGAGTACCTTCAAACCTCTTGGATGAATATCATCTGGCCTTGGTGACTTATTACAGTTTAATTATTTAATTTGTGCCAAAGCCTCCTTTAATGAAACCTCAATCTGGGACAGTTCCTCAGATTTGTCGCTTAAAAAGAATGGCTCAGGTTTGGGAATCTCCCTCACATCCTCTGCAGTGAAGACTGATGCAAAGAATTAATTTAGCTTCTCTGCAATGGCCTTATTGTCCTTGAGTGCTCCTTTAGCACCTGGATTATCCAATGGCCCCACTGGTAGGCTTCTTGCTTCTGAAGTACTTAAAAACTCAAGTGTGTGTGTTTTTTGTTTTTGTTTGGGGTTTTTTTGAGTCTTTGGCTAGTCGCTCTTCAAATTCTTGTTTGACCTGCCTAATTATACTTTTACATGTGACTTGTCAGAATTTATGCTCCTTTCTATTTTTCTCAGTAGGATTTAACTTCCAAATTTCAAATGGATGTCCTTTTTGCCTCTAACCACTTCTTTTACTATGATTAGCCATGGTGGCACTTTTTTGCTTCTCTTACTATGTTTTTTAATTTGGGGTATACATTTAATTTGAGCATCTGTTATGCTGTTTTTAGCAAGGAATTAGGGTGTTTCTTAACAGTAGGCTCTGGAGATGTTTGCATCACAAAATGACACAAATGTCATAGTGCCCTGGAGGACAAATTCATAACATCACAACTCTGCACGTGACACTGTAACTAGTGGTTCACCATATGAACTTTCATATTAGTTCCATTTTGAGAAAGTAAAGAATCGGAGACCTTTTTAAAGTTGAAAAAAATATACAAAATGTTATCCAACGAGATGAAAAATAAATATAAACAGTGCTGTAGCTGTAACTTTTTTTTTAAATAAGATGACTGTGAAATGGAAAAATCTTAGATGGGAACAATAAAATGTTGATGTATATTCCACAGATCATTGTTTTCCAGGGTTTAAAAGGAAAACTTCTTTCATAGGTAGTCTGTCCCTCTGACTAATAGAACCTGAAAATACAATGCAAGATTAAAAGAAATTATTTTTGAATTGTTTAGTGAAAATTACACCTTTTGTGTAATTGTGAAATTCCCTATTTACCACCTTAGTGTACCCAAATATTTAAAATTGGAATCCAGTGGTACATAACCATCAATTGGAAATCGATATCTGTGTTCTAATAAAATGTCAGATGTTCAAAAATCTACCAGAGATCTTTATAATACAGGACATGGGTTAAATATATTTGCATGTCATCTCTCAGCCTTTTATGAAGCTGTTGTAAATGATTTAGCTTAGCTTTTAGATTTCAGAGTCATTTCATTTCAATTTGGACTCTTTCGTATAATTCGTAGGCTTTGTTCAACCAAATGAAGACTACTGACATTTAGCATGTGGAATAACATGTCAAAAATAAGGGATGCTGAAATTCACAGTTTGTGGATTTTGTAAAGATGTAAAATAAAGTCTTTGATGCATGTTAAAATCACAGTAAATGTAAGTGAAATCTAATTGTAAAATGTAAATGAATCTTAATTGTTTACCATGCACTTGCAGTTGAAATCCTGCTGTGTAATGCATGGCAGCATCCATTCCAGATACGTTGGGGCTGCAAAGCAAAGTCCAAGATGGTTTGGTTATGACAAATACCCTCCTTGTTCATGAGCCAGAAAGTGCAGAGCTTTTCAAGAGGGGGTGGGGGTGGGACGGGGGAATACAGCTTTCTGCAGTAGCGACCACTTAAAAGCATAGTCCCAGAGGTGGGAAAAATATTAATTATGGAGAAAGCACCACTACATTACAATATATATTTTGATTCGCTAAACAGAAAAGATTTTGTAAGAAAATTTTACTGAAGTTTAACAGGTAATCAGGTAAATGTATCATCATGGTTTCTCTATATGGCTTTGTTTTCAGTGTGGTAAAAAACAACTTATCAAGTTCATTAATGCACTAAGTATTTATTAGAATACATTCCAATGCAATGAGATACTATATTCAAAATTCTTGAGTCTTTTCGAAACAATAAAACTAATTAAGGCAAAAACAACCAAAAAAAGCATTCTCCAGAATGATGACAAGTTGGGCCCAAAATAACATCCGTGCGTCTTTAAATTGAAACTTTGTTAAACCAACTGTTCAAGTAGAGAAGAATCAACATTTTCATCATTCATTCCCATTCAATGTCAATCTTCTTTTGAAATGTTTTAATTAAATATTTAAAGTAATTGTAAATGTATAACAAATGCACTCTTAATCTTTAGTATTTGATTCCAGATGTCTTAGTATCCTCTTGCAGTGAAAATACCCCTCCGGGGGAGGGGAAACCCATTTATTAGAAAGAGACAGGTAATAGTAAGGGGGTTCAATTAGACAGATAGATAGATGGGTTTGAGAGGACTTGAAAAACTACATGGTGAATTGCCTGGTGAGTTGTGGACCTCTTGAGACCCCTAGACAGACTTATATACAGTGTTGGGGAGGAGCCAGTGGTCGTGGTACATGTAGGTACTAATGCAATAGGGAAAGGTAAGAGAGGTCCTGCAGGCCAAATTTAGGCTGCTAGGGACGAGACTAAAGCCCAGGACCTCCAGGGTAGCATTCTCTGAAATGCTTCCAGTTTCACATGAAAGGCTGGTTAGACATGCAGAACAACAGGGTCTCAATATGTGGATGAGTCGATGGTACTGGGAGGAGAGATTTAGATTCGTTAGGAACTGGAGAACCTCTTGGGGGAAAAAAAGAGCCTACACAGGAAAGATGCGCTCTTCCTAAACCAAAATGGAACCAGATTGCTGACATCTAAAATTAAAAAAAAAAAAATCTTCCAAAAGGGATGCCTGTCCAAACCATGTGCTCTTCTGCACCCGTGGGCATTCCCATAGTTTAAAAACTCCTTTACAAACCTTTTTAAAGGGGGTACTCAATATCCTAGTGAAGAGGAAAGGATAAAAGATGATAAAGTACAGGTAGGGACTGAAGACACTCCATGAAATGACATCACATGAAGGCAAGCAATTAAATACTGACAAATTTTATAAGTGTTTGTCTACAAATGCTAGAAGGTTAAATACTAAGATGAATGAACTTGTATTAAATGAGGCTATTGATATAATTGGCATCACAAACTTGGTAGAACAGCGATAATCAATGGAGCACATTAATATCCAGGTACAAAATATATATGAATGACCGAGTAGGTCATGCTTTTGAGAAAAATGGCACTATATGTGAAAGAAAGCATAGAGTCAAATATAGTAAAACATCTTAAATGTATCCAACTACCCTTAGAATCTCTAGGTACTTGTATGGATATCTGAACCTTCAAAAGAGGCATATACTCTTTGCCTGTTACAGCCTGGTACTTCCAAAAGTAGACACAAAGCAACTATTTGATTTAGGCTGTGTACATTTAAAAAAACCCCACCTCATCTGGCATTAGCAAGACAGCAAGATGCATGTTGGTGCCAATTTCTTTACTCTGAGTTTTATATGACTGCTGCCTTATAACCTGTCTGACTACAATAGATAACTGTCAGGCAAAACAACCCAAACACCTGCCTTTTGAGGTATAAAAGTAAAATTTTAAAACACAGCTATAATTCTAGACATGTGGCTGGTTCTTCTATTAGAAACAAAAGACCTCCAAGTTTCTGGCTCACACCAACACACAATTGTATTTAGCATGGATCTGACTCTAGGATGGATTTTAATCTGTTTGTTTTATTACTCTACTGACTGTATACATGGATTTGGGGAAACATCTGTTTTTTACTTCATGGGCTGACCCCACTACATTTTTGTGTAACTGCATAAGGTTTCCTTGTGTCCTGGAGTTGTGATGGAGGAAGGAAGGTCAGGAGTTGCCCTACGTGTTTTGCATCATTTATATTTTTGTGCTTTGAGATGTCTCTGCCTAATCAATGGTTCTACTTCTCCATTCTCTGAACCTGAAAAGCATAAACAGACCCATTGATCTGATTAACCACATAAAGGTTAGGATAAGGAACACATTTATCTGAGAATATTTTTACCCAGGGGATGAATTATGTAATTCTTTAAATGCAGCTTCAGACCCCTCACCAACCCCCCTTGGAAAACTTTTCAAATCTCCTGTCTGTCATGGGGATTAATACTGAGTCCTATCAGCTCAACCAGTAACTGCTTTGTTATGGTACATGACATAATGTGATTCATCCCAGGCTGTCTTAAGTGACTCCTCATTATAGTGCAAGAAGGATATTTGAACAAGCAAATATTTGCTGAAATGGTACTTACAGTATAAAAAAATGCCACGTTTCTGTTACCAGATTCACTGATAAGTGGCTGTGCTGTACATTTAAAACCCCCAGCTGGAAAGCTTGATTATATCATTACTTAGAAAATCTTTTTTTCTTTAAATTTTTGAGATGAGGCTATTATAGTTCATTTATTTTAGTTGCATAGAACCCTCATTTAAAACAGAAAGGAAAATAGCCTCTGAACCTCTTAGGGTCAAATATTAAGAGATGGCAGATACCAAGTTGTGGGTGCTTAGCATGATCTCCAGACCTCAAAATTTTGACTCTCCCCTCCCCCCCCCCTTCCCCAGTCTCTTCCTTATCACTGTTGACTGTGTAATTTAATTCTGGAACTCAGGATTTGGGATGATGAGAGGGAGTGGAATATGTTTGACCTTGAAGGTTAAAGCAGTGGTAAGACTTGACATTAAAGCTTTTCCTTTTCATCCCTAGGGCAAATATGAGGCAAGCTGATGCAGTGTTAAGCCTATTCACAATGACATCCCATTGACCTAACCCATGACCTAGAAAGACCACTCTTTGTAGGGTGAGAGCTAATTTGGTCTCCAAACCTACAAAGTCGTGTCGATTTATTTTCCCTAGGAACTGATTTGATGCCATCAAACTCTTTCGCACCATGCTTTAGCATGGACTTCCAGATAATACTGAGGCTAAGCTTTGTCCACTAAGTCACTAGGTCACCACTCTTTAGTCTGTGGGCCTTTGTTCCTGTGCCATTCATTTCCAATTTAAGGGTTTTTTCCCCTACTCTTTCCTGTCCCATGATTATCTTCAGGTCCTATATAAAGAACACAAAACTGTAGCCAGTCACGTGGGTTTATGTAATTTAGTCGTCATGCCCAGCACAGTCCCTTTTATCATTTATATCACAGAACAGCTACTTCCTCCTCATGATTGTAATAGTTTTATTTTTTTCCCCCTGTTTGTAGTTTTAGGGTCACTTTTGTTACATTATTAATATGATTCTATCATTTTTCTATTTATCATGACTTATTATGCCACAGCCAAGCACTTAGACATGGGTGAAATGCAGGACTGAATTTCACTCAAAGATATTCTCATAATAATTTTTATTTATTTGTAATTGTCTTCTGTGTTCTAAAATTTTAAAGCTCTATCTTGTATCAGTTTTGTGCCTTTTAATCAAGTGTTTTTCTCTTTTTTTTCCACTTGAGCATTTCTTGTGATTAAAAAAAAAAATCAAAATTCAGGCTGCCTTAAAGGATTTTTAGCCTTTATGCAACTTGTGTACTTTGTATCAAACAAACAATGTTTAAACAGGTACTTTTGTGGAATGATACATACAAATGATATTTGTATTTTAATATTCCAAACCTCTTCAAAGCTTCTGGAACCACCAGCAAAACGAGATAAGAAAGACAAAGGAAAAGTTGGATGGAATTTTTATGTTTAAAACTGATTTTAAAAAAAATCATTAGGTCAATTGGCCTTACTCAAAATTGCACTGTATCTTACTTTTAAGACTAGTGAAACCTGGGCAGTAAAATGGAGTACAAAGTCATGGCAGAGCTGAGAGAAATGACCTAGCAGAAAAGTGGCACAGAACAAGTACAGAACAAATAGAGATTTTGTTAACCTTTGAAACATAACGAAATAGTGACCTCTGTTCTATGTTAACCAACTGGTAGCATCAACAGATGTCTACCAAATGTGGTTGATAACTTTGTTTACAACAATGCTAACTATTGCTTAAATCACTGTGCTATTGCTTCCACAAAAAAGAGAATCTGTAAATAGTTGCAGGGTAACAACAGAACACTGAGCACCAAACAGCATAGACTTAAAAAGAACAGATCAAGCCAAGACCAAACAGCTTGCTTTTCACAATCTAATTACAAAATGGTGGATGAACAGAATGTGGTACAGTGATGCAAGGGCTCTGGATTTCAGTAGTGTATTCCGTGTTATCTCATGTGATTATATTAAATCTCAGAAAAACTTCCTAACTGTAAGAACAGTAGGACAATGGAACAGACTGCCTAGGGAGGTTGTGGAAGCTCCTTCGCTGGAGGTTTTCCAAAGGAGGCTGGATAGCCAAATGTCTTCGAGGTTTAGACGCAACAAATCCTGCATCTTGGCAGGGGCTTAGACTAGATGACCCTCGAGGTTCCTTCTAACCCTATGTTTCTATGATGTCTGTTTATTAAAGTCAATGACTTGTGTGATTAGTGAGATTAAACATCTGTGATTGCATTAAGGTGACTTACTTATTGCCACACTGTTGCAGAACAAGAATCTATAATATTAACCAGAGCTGACTAAATACTGCAAAAAACAAAATGTTCTCAAAATTTCACACTACTAGGTTTTTTATAGTGTGAATGAGTGGGGAATTGCTTTTCTTCATATTAACACCTGTATACATATTTATAGAAGGGTATTCATGTGTGAACAAGGATATTTACTATTCACTGTGTGCTATTTGCGCTGTTATTCATTATTCTCCTGTTTTTGAAAAATTTTAGGCAGCCAATCAGTGATCAGAAAAAAATATCTCATTTAGGTGGCTCATCACAGACCACAAATAATGAACAGCAAATAGTCCAAGTGAACAGTGTTTGAATAACCCATCAGAGGAACAATTTTCAGCCAAACTATTCAGGTAATACTTATGAATAATGCAAATCTATAGAAATCAGGCAGATTCACAAACAATTTGAGAAGAGAAAAAAGGGCCAAATTCATCTACTAATTTATTTGCAATGAATAATTCAATCAGTTTTCAAGTTAATCTTTTCAACAGGGACTAGTCTAGCTCCAATTTCTGACTTTTTTTAAATTATTTATATATATATAAAATACAAAAAACCCAACAAGGCACTCTTGTGATCATTAAAGGCCAAATTTACATGCCACTATTACCAACTACAATTACCTCATTTGTGCAAAAAGTCAGGTAGTTGGATACCCAACTAATCAATATGCACCTGCAAATCCTCATTTATATTCCCAAAAGCAATAGTTGTATGTGTGGTGCATTCAACTTTGTGTGTAAACAGTAGTGTGCCCAAGTTTGTAGGAAATAAATTAGAAATAAATAAGAGATCAGTGTCCAGCCTCAATTTCAATTTGATTGCATTTTTTTTTACCCCAAATTCTACCTCTAATTCCAGTTGGATGCAGTATTCTGTTATGAGCTGTTGTTGAAGTGTTGCTGTCTTACCCTAGAGATGGCTAAATTTTCAGTGACAGCCACTTGGGTGAAGTTATTTGTGTGTGAGAGAATGTGAAACCTGAATTTTCAGAGTTGTTGAGCAGCCACAGTTCTCAACTTCCACTGATTTTTAACAGGAGTTGTGGGTGCTCAACAGCTCTGAAAATCAGGTCATCTATAGTTGGAATATATCTTTTATTTCAAAAGAAGTATGTGTAATATTTGTGGGTTTTTGTTTTTTTTTTAAATCTCACTTAGCTTCACCTCCAACCCTTAACTCTTCTGTTCATTAACGCTAGACTATTTTGAAGTCGTTATTACTTTGTTTTCACTCTTGGCTGTCAGAGTGTTCTTATTCTAGCACTAACACTTCACACTCAAAGCTTGCTGTGCAAACTTCTGACTCATGTCTTATCACAGGTAATATGTACAGCATATTAAATTAAACGGAACAGAAATGTACATTCTATAACACAACACTAACACTTATTTAAAAAAGATATCAAGCACCTTCTACATTCATAGACTACATAACTCCCACATTTTCTTAATTGGACTTCTGTGTTTTAAAGTCCCAGTACAGCACTAACTTAAGCATGTGCTTGACTTTAAACATATGAATAGTGCCATTAACTTTAATGGGACTATTCATATACTTAAAGTTTTATGCATCTGGTTCAGGGCTGTGCTTAGGACTGGGCCCACAGAGATGAGAATAAAGCCCCAAAAGTTTTATCCAGTTCCCCCTTAAGTTGCTGGGAGATGGAGCGGTTCCAAACTATTTACATGAAATTCTCAGGTTCAGCATGATAACTGTTGACATGCACAAGCACTGCCCCATTACACAAGAGATCTGGGTTCAGAAGTGATTTCTGAGGGAAGGAGACCTCTATCTACACCGTATGAGGTAATGCTGGTGGTGGTGACAAGGAAAAGAGAGGATTTCATATGTTAACAGGGGAAAAACTGAGGCTATCGATACTGCAGTGAGGCTGGCTTAAGAGGTCATGTGAAGGAGAGAGACATTCTTAACTGAAGCTGTGAGTTTAGAAAACAAAATAAAGGCACTCCTAAAATTTCAGTACACGTGGGCAGGGGATAGTTTTATTTCGCTGCCAGATGAGCAATTTAAGAGCTTCCATTGAGTACTGAACAATAAGACATTCAAGTACCAAAAGTGAAATAGTTTATTTTTCTTCTTCTTCGTCGTCTTCTTTTCAACCACAACACCCTCAGGTAGCTGTTAGCTGTCTCTGGAAGACAAAATTATTTTCCAGTCTACTCCTAGAGTACCATCTATAAACAAATTGGAAATTTTCAATGGGTTTGTTTTCTGTCTCCTGGCTGCCAGGAAGGACCAAACCCTTTGTGTCCTTTATATGAAAAAGTAATTTTTAAAAAAATTACTTGGGTATTCCACACAACCACTATGTGGACAACCTTGTCGCTCCCTGATGCCCTCCTTCCTTCCTTCCTCCTATTGTCATGTCTGGTCAATTTTCTGTCAAAGTAAGTTTTATTGTATGTCACTTAACATCCTGCAGTGCGAGCCTAGCTTGTGACACAAGCTGTTTTCCTTGAGCAATATTATCAGTAAGAAGAAAATAGAAAACAAATCCTGATTTAGTGCTTGTTCTTAAAAACAATATAATAGCAATAAACTATGATGTACAGCAGTATAATATACGTTATAAATCACATAAATATATACTAAACAGTAAATTATCAGTAAAATATGTACTCTATAACAGGATGTATATAGTAGCAATAAAAGGGATTTGTTTTCATAAACTAAACTAATTTATGTCTTAGGTAAAAGGGCAAAGTCTTTGCCAGTAAAAGTAATTTAAACATCTTTCAAACACATGGGGCCTAATTCTCATAACAGTTTTACGTTGGCGTAAGCCATTGAGTTACTGCTAATTTAGACTGGTAATACACTATGTGAGTGACAAATTAAGCCTATAGTTCTGCAAACTAAGAAAAGAGTTGGAGTCTCAGCTACAATTCTTTTGAAATTATACTGGCATAAAATTGGTGTCATGCTGTGGAGAATGTGGCCCCAAGAACAGGGCCCAGAGAAATGGAATCAGCCTTCATCAAACTGCAGAAGAAAATGTGATCGTAAGCTGCGGCTGAAATCTGATTTCCAGCTCAATATGGAATGAAAATACAGCACTTATTTTTCAGTTGAATATTAACATGAGTGTATGTTTTAATAGTTTTCATCTGTGTGCTAGTGCATGTTCCTTGACTATACAAAGGTGAGGTTAATAAAGAATGTTTTGATTTAATCATCTACAACAGTATTGACTGACAAACCACATAGCTAATGAAGACTGGAGGGAAATGGTCAACAAATCCATACTCCAAAAAACATCTTAATAATGCACAAAGACAAGTTTTAATGGGAAGAATTTCCCCACACCATCCCATATCTGAACATGGCAAGACCCTTTGGTCACATCTACCTTCTCCTGCTTGAAGGAAGGGAAAGGGTCAGACACCTCCAATGTGCCCCTCTCTCCCCTCATCCCCCAAACTCTGCAGAGAATATTCAACTAGTTTGAAGTAGGAGGAAAAGTGCGTGGGCCATGGTCGGTACTGGTGGAGGGATTTATATTGTCTCTCCTACACCTCCCAGTCCCATTTCTGTGGAAATTCCCAAAAAGATAATACAATGGATGCATGCTGCTAAAACTAAGGAAAACAGCGCCATGGGGACTTTGCACAGATGGCCCTTGCTTCCTGTGGGATCCACCAGCTTTAGATCTGAGTCCTGTAACGGTTCCCATGAGGGAACAAACCCTGCCTCTCCCTTTTCCCCTCAATGGAATGACATGGGAGTGTTGTGAAGTTTTCCACCTCCAAAGCCTCCTTCCCATAGGTCTTCCTGTGTTAGGGGATGCTCTGGCCAATATGATTAAGCAAATGTAATCCTCATGAGATGAAATGTAAATATCAGAGGAAATTTATACAGTTTTATTCAATCCTGTGGTTTTACAAAGTTATTTTTTTTCACCAGCCGGACTCTAAGTTCCTCTACAAACACACATTTTCTAATTGAAAATTCACATGATGAGATTTAGTGGCCCAAAGAGCTTTTCCAGAGGTTTGCCAAACAGTCTATGGGGGGTTATTTATAAACTTGCACAGTTCTATGGTCTGAAAAAAAGGAACATTTTAATTCATAATTTTGCCTCCTGACTTTAAGTAGATTTCAATAATACTTTAGTCCTTGATTTATTTAATGATGCTAACCTACTTTCAGGTTCAAATATTTTATAGCTATAGAATAGTTGTTCAGATATTTATTTAAGGGCTAAGGAAACCGGTTGGGAGACCAGAAAATCAGACATGAGATCTACCATGCAATCAAATATCTTGCAGTCGAATTAGTTTTAACTTCTGAGGCACTCACATTCAAAATATATAAGCAATATCTTCATACAGGACTTTGCTATGAGCAGAACAAGCTGATTCAGCATATCAGTGTAAACTATCTTTTCTAGTAAATTTTTCTCAGAGCTAGCTTTACACATCTAGAAAAATGGCATCTAGTACATTTAATGATTGTTGTTACATGTTTTGCATCAAAAAAGATCATAACCATTGTTTCTACTTTCCATGTGCTCTCATGTGCTGCTTATCTCTGAAACTAGGCTTGTTTGTATTTAATGAAATAAATGAGTGACTTATTTTTAGAGATGTCTTCCCTCTGCTAATAATCTGGTTGTCATGAGCTGCAGCTGCTCCAGCTTTAGAACGATTGTTCTAGCATGTGCATAGAGACACAATTATTTTCACAAAAAATGCATGAAAAGGTAAAACAATCAATTATTTTCTTTTCAGAAACATGATGCTCCCATTTAGAATTCCTCATGAGTATCTCAGGTGACTCTGTGGAGGCAACCCCCTCCCAAAAATTGGTTCTTATTCTGTTTAGCACAGGCAATCATTTCTTTTTAGGGTACTTCATTTTTATTTAATATCTGGTGCAACACTAAACTGAAGGTCTGCATTAATGCAGCCGAGTGTTAATTGAACATAAACCACAACATAAATGCAACATTTCTGTCATGAAATTAATCGCCATCATTTGTAGACCACATCATGTATTTTATTGTAGGAATAATTTAGTGATAGGGTATTTTACACTTAGCAGTGATTAAGAAACTCGGCAATTTACAATAGAAACAAATGGAGTCATATAAAATGGGTAATAAAATGGGTGCCTATGTATATAAATTTGTTTATATGTAACACAAATTAAAAATGCAAATGCCTCTAGTATAAGGGAGAGTAGGAAGGGCTTTTTTATTATTATTCCTCATATTGAAATGCAACCAAATAAAAGATTCAGATTTACAAGAGGATTTGCTTTATGTAAAAACAAACCCCTTTCACTGGAAGGAAGCATCTGTTTCAGCCATTAATAACATGTGTAACATGTATGCTGCTTGGAACTAAACATTTCCATTATAAGAAAGCCCATTTACAGAGAGAAGCAGCGCGTGAGTGTGATCAGTCATAGTGTCACCATAGCATATGATAACTTGTATAGAACTTGGACATATGCTTAGCTGAAGTCCTCTCTAAATTGCTTGCAAGCTGCAAAGGGGAAGCATTTAGTGTACCTTGTAACCATTCATGTGGAACATAATATAAGTCTTAATAGTTTTCTTGGTAAGGTGCACTTAGCGCTGATCTAGGTTTACAAAAATTAAATTGTTGCTCTGTATTAAATAAAACTAATGCAAGAGCTATATCCTTGGTTTCTGCTATGTAAGCAGGCTCTCTCTTTGTTACCTCCTGATAGTAGCAAAATAGGATTTTTTAAATTTTATTTTGTTGTTGTTTGTTTGAGTATTAATACTCAAACAATCTATTTTATATAGATTAGAGCAAGGTTGTGGGAAGGCTTTACAGTTTTCACAATATACTGTAATTTGCATATGGGCCTGCACCTGCATTATTTACCTTTAAATACTGTAGTTAATGTAGCACAAAGGCATTCTGTAGATTTTTCACACCAAAAGTTTTCTGGGCAGCTTTCCAAAATGTAGCAATAGTTTAAAATGACCCCAACTTTGTGAATGTGAATGGAGCCATTATAGAGTAATCATCTTTCCCCAGCTTTAAGTTACATTTAGCAGCTTAGTCTGAATTAAGGATTTTTTTAAAGTGATAAACTTAACTTGTTGTGAAGTTAATTCCATGGCAATTTTTTTTTCAGTAATACACAATGAAATCACTCTTAGCTACTCTACTCAAATAAAAATCTGCAGTGGCTTGTCACTTACACATAATATAGTGCTTATTTGATGGACTGTAGGATAGAATATTTTAACCTTCAGGTTTTTAATATCACTTTTATATCCCATAGCTACAAAAATTGCAGCTGGTATACTGGTACTCTGCAATAAGTTGATTTAGATATTGAGGAAAGACTATGCTGCTTTTTCCATACTTGGATTTAACTGTTGAAATCTGTAAAGAGGAAAAAAATAAAATTTATTTTCTAATGGTTTAACGTAGTTGAATCGCAGTCATGTAATCAGAAGTGAGGTGACTGGATTTTCAAAATGCAAAGCCAGGACAGTTTTGAGGGGTATTTGGAGAGACTTTTGATTGAGTGAGGAAGGTATGAGTATTTTGACAGCTCAGGGAGGTGAAAAAGGCTACCAACTGTTGCAAACTTAACTAGGGCTACATCTACACTACCGGGGGGGGGGGGGGGGTCGATTTAAGATACGCAAATAGCGTAGCTGAATTCGACGTATCGCAGCCGACTTATCCTGCTGTAGGAACGGCGGCAAAATCGACCTCTGCGGCTTCCCGTCGACGGCGCTTACTCCCACCTCCGCTGGTGGAGTAAGAGCGTCGATTCGGGGATCGATTGTCGCGTCCCAACGGGACGCGATAAATCGATCCCCGAGAGGTCGATTTCTACCCACCGATTCAGGCCCACTAGACCCAGCCTAGGAGACCCAGGACAGACTTCCTGAAAATAGGAGATTCCTAGGTTTGTATGACATTTGGTCAGCCTAATCAGAGGATAGTCTACTGTTTAATTGATCTGAAATGTTTCAAATATGCCTAATGCTGAATTATAATACCATAATAGCCCTTAGTTTTGTTTCCATTTTAGAAGTTCAGGCTATTAATATTTTATGGAACAGAATACAATGCCTATAGGAATAAGACAGTATTTTATTGCTTGCTACGATTACTTACATTTCCCCCCTTCTAGCCAGATATCAGGAATTGATGTTGGCTGAATTACTAAGTGACTACATTTGTCCTGAAGCTATCAGAGTTGTGTAACCCAATAAGAGATGGGTGCCTCTGTAACAAATACATGGGAGGTGCTCAGACTGTCAAGCAATTAAGTGGACCTGAATAATCCTATGTAATTAAGCTTCTTACTGAATAATTATCTTTATTTTAAATGTGTCTTTTGATGAAACATCTGTTCCCTGCTCTAGATTTGAAAAGATATAACTGTGCACATGATGAAAATGGTGTTTGTGACTTGTGAGGCCATCCACATGGTGCTGCTGCTCAGTTCCTTGGTGACAAATGTTGTAATTTGTTCTGTTTTCACGTGCAAGAGGCAGGTGCCGTAGCATCCGTGGCCTGCTTTGCCTGACCTCCACGCTCGCAGCAGCTGCCTTTCATATTGTTACCCAGAGAAATAATTGTGTTTGACAGCCAGGCTGAAGATCATTACGTGAAGTGGGGAATGGAGGGAACACTGTAACTCCTATCAGAGCCATCAAAGGTGGCTATACTTACCCATTGGACAGAAAGAGGGAGAAAAGCAAGTGGACACTGACAGCAGGATTTTACTTTCTTTTCCTCCTGCACTATGTTATGTTTGACTGGATTATATTCAAAATAAAAAGCAGCTGCATTCATGTTGAATACATTGTCCTTTCCCTGGCAGTTTCATTTTGTAGAATACAGTATATCTTCATTTATGAGCTGCAGCCAGTGACATAGAATCACTTTCCCCTATAGCTTTGTAAAGCAAAGTTGGCTTCTATAAAATTTAATTATTTTCCTGTTTGGCTTCCATAATAGATGTACTACTCCCCAAGGATGTCTGCTGTCAGGGCAGCTTCTCACCAAAGTTCTATGCTATAAGCCCTACCCTGTGTCCGCATCTGAGCAGTGCTCAGTCCAATTCAAATGTGTGGGGCAGATGCAGGGCGCAAAAGTGGCTTTTAACACCACCTTCATTCCCCTTCTGATTCTGGGTCTTCCCAGGAGCTAGGCTGGTTCCTATGAGGTTTATGCCTGGGTGAGCCTGGCCCCAAAGGGGCTTTCCAATAGCGACTCCTGTCTCATGCTGAGAAAGAGGGACGATGGAGGAGTTATCTTAAGTGCCTATACACAAATGCAAGAAGCCTGGGAAACAAGCAGGGAGAACTGGAAGTCCTGGCACAGTCAGGGAACTATGATGTGATTGGAATAACAGAGACTTGGTGGGATAACTCACATGACTGGAGTACTGTCATGGATGGATATAAACTGTTCAGGAAGGACAGGCAGGGCAGAAAAGGTGGGGGAGTTGCGTTGTATGTAAGAGAGGAGTATGACTGCTCAGAGCTCCGGTATGAAACTGCAGAAAAACCTGATTGTCTCTGGATAAAGTTGAGAAGTGGGAGCAACAAGGGTGATGTCGTGGTTGGAGGCTGCTATAGACCACCAGACCAGGGAGATGAGGTGGATGAGGCTTTCTTCTGGCAACTAACAGAAGTTGCTAGATCGCAGGCCCTGGTTCTCATGGGAGACTTTAATCACCCTGATATCTGCTGGGAGAGCAATACAGCGGTGCACAGGCAATCCAGGAAATTTTTGGAAAGTGTAGGGGACAATTTCCTGGTGCAAGTGCTGGAGGAACCAACTAGGGGCAAAGCTTTTCTTGACCTGCTGCTCACAAACAGGGAAGAACTAGTAGGGGAAGCAAAAGTGGATGGGAACCTGGGAGGCAGTGACCATGAGATGGTCGAGTTCAGGATCCTGACACAAGGAAGAAAGGAGAGCAGCAGAATACGGACCCTGGACTTCAGAAAAGCAGACTTTGACTCCCTCAGGGAACAGATGGGCAGGATCCCCTGGGAGAATAACATGAAGGGCAAAGGGGTCCAGGAGAGCTGGCTGTATTTTAAAGAATCCTTATTGAGGTTGCAGGAACAAACCATCCCGATGTGTAGAAAGAATAGTAAATATGGCAGGCGACCAGCTTGGCTAAACAGTGAAATCCTTGCTGATCTTAAACGCAAAAAAGAAGCTTACAAGAAGTGGAAGATTGGACAAATGACCAGGGAGGAGTATAAAAATATTGCTCAGGCTTGCAGGAGTGAAATCAGGAAGGCCAAATCCCACTTGGAGTTGCAGTTAGCAAGAGATGTTAAGAGTAACAAGAAGGGTTTCTTCAGGTATGTTGGCAACAAGAAAAAAATCAAGGAAAGTGTGGGCCCCTTACTGAATAAGGGAGGCAACCTAGTGACCGAGGATGTGGAAAAAGCTAATGTACTCAATGATTTTTTTGCCTCTGTCTTCACGCACAAGGTCAGCTCCCAGATTGCTGCACTGGGCAGTACAGCTTGGGGAGAAGGTGACCAACCCTCTGTGGAGAAAGAAGTGGTTCGGGACTATTTAGAAAAACTGGACGTGCACAAGTCCATGGGGCCGGATGCGCTGCATCCGAGGGTGCTAAAGGAGTTGGCGGGTGAGATTGCAGAGCCATTAGCCATTATTTTTGAAAACTCATGGCGATTGGGGGAGGTCCCAGATGACTGGAAAAAGGCTAATGTAGTGCCCATCTTTAAAAAAGGGAAGAAGGAGGATCCAGGGAACTACAGGCCAATCAGCCTCACCTCAGTCCCTGGAAAAATCATGGAGCAGGTCCTCAAGGAATCAATTATGAAACATTTAGAGGAGAGGAAAGTGATCAGGAACAGTCAGCATGGATTCATGAAGGGGAAGTCGTGCCTGACTAACCTAACTGCCTTCTATGATGAGATAACTGGCTCTGTGGATGAGGGGAAAGCAGTGGATGTGTTATTCCTTGACTTTAGCAAAGCTTTTGATACGGTCTCCCACAGTATTCTTGCCGCCAAGTTAAAGAAGTATGGGCTGGATGAATGGACTGTAAGGTGGATAGAAAGCTGGCTAGATCATCGGGCTCAACGGGTAGTGATCAATGGCTCCATGTCTAGTTGGCAGCCGGTTTCAAGCGGAGTGCCGCAAGGGTCGGTCCTGGGGCCGGTTTTGTTTAATATCTTTATTAATGATCTGGAGGATGGTGTGGACTGCACTCTCAGCAAGTTTGCAGATGACACTAAACTAGGAGGCGTGGTAGATACACTAGAGGGTAGGGATCGGATACAGAGGGACCTAGACAAATTAGAGGATTGGGCCGAAAAAAACCTGATGAGGTTCAACAAGGACAAGTGCAGAGTCCTGCACTTAGGACGGAAGAATCCCATGCACTGCTACAGACTAGGGACCGAATGGCTAGGTAGCAGTTCTGCAGAAAAGGACCTAGGGGTCACAGTGGACGAGAAGCTGGATATGAGTCAACAGTGTGCTCTTGTTGCCAAGAAGGCTAACGGCATTTTGGGCTGTATAAGTAGGGGCATTGCCAGCAGATCGAGGAACATGATCGTTCCCCTTTATTCGACATTGGTGAGGCCTCATCTGGAATACTGTGTCCAGTTTTGGGCCCCACACTACAAGAAGGATGTAGAAAAATTGGAAAGAGTCCAGCGGAGGGCAACAAAAATGATTAGGGGTCTGGAGCACATGACTTATGAGGAGAGGCTGAGGGAACTGGGATTGTTTAGTCTCCAGAAGAGAAGAATGAGGGGGGATTTGATAGCAGCCTTCAACTACCTGAAGGGAGGTTCCAAAGAGGATGGAGCTCGGCTGTTCTCGGTGGTGGCAGACGACAGAACAAGGAGCAATGGTCTCAAGTTGCAGTGGGGGAGGTCCAGGTTGGATATCAGGAAAAACTATTTCACTAGGAAGGTGGTGAAACACTGGAATGCGTTACCTAGGGAGGTGGTGGAGTCTCCTTCCTTGGAGGTTTTTAAGGCCCGGCTTGACAAAGCCCTGGCTGGGATGATTTAGCTGGGAATTGGTCCTGCTTTGAGCAGGGGGTTGGACTAGATGACCTCTTGAGGTCCCTTCCAACTCTGATATTCTATGATTCTATGATTCTATGAAGATCTCTGGGGCATAGAGACATCCCACTAGGATGATCAGACATCCCGTTTTGGCCAGTCCCTTTTTAAGCCCTGTCCCGGCCGTCCCGAATTTTGGCAAAACTGGGCCCCTTCTTTCCCTGGAAAGGCCACTGATGCCAGGGTCTAGAGGACAGAGTCATCTAGGAACTGCTATGGTAACACAATGCCACGTTGTGGAGTCCTTCACACTGGGGTAATCCTCCACTGGTAAATTAAAATGACATTATGGCTACTCGGCATTGCTATAATAAAGTCCAGGATCAGACCCATGTTTCTTAAAAGATTGGCCTGATCCCACTCCCATATCAATCCCATGTATATAAGTGGATGGGAGTCTTGCCATTGACTTCCCTGGGAGCAGGAGAAGACTTCCAATATATTTGGGTTTGTAGATGTAGTATACATTTGAAAGGTCAGGGGGCAGATTGTTTCATACCTTTGCTGGAAGTTTCATCCCAAGGTAAGCATAGCTATCTGAATGATAATTATTCACACTTACGTAGTGTCTTTATTAAGAAAATCTCCAAGTGCTTTACAAATGTGGATAGCTTTTATCTCCATTTTACAGATGAGGAAATTATGGGATGGAGAATTGTAGTGACTTGCCTGAAGTTGCATAATGAGTAAAAAGCAGAGTTAGGAAGATATATCTGTGCTTCCTGGCTCTCATTTATCTGCTGTGATGTCCACGAAGGGCTCTTCAAACTCTTTCTTAAAAATGACACAAGTCAAAGCAAAACAAACTAAACAGGCTAGATGTTAATAGTTCAATCCGATCAGACAACCCTCCTTGATAAAATATTGCCAAATAGTTGTGATGTCTTAAAAATGTACATAACTTTTGTTGGTCAGCACAGCTGAGTGACCTGTCAAAAATAGCCTGGAGGAGTTTATAAACAGACTGACATAGTTCAGTATTTAGCGTTCTCAGGCATAGCCTTGACTGGAATTCTGAAATTATTTGGAAGGAAAGAGTTCCAAACAACATCCCATTAGAGGTCCTAATTACTGTCATGTATCTTATGTCCACAATAAATACTGTTTACTGTCTGTATAACGGAGATAATAATCTCCACAGCCCCAGGCAACTTTAATCCTGGCATTTCCTCATATTTGAGAGCTTGCCTTTGCAACTTTAGTAATCTTTTAATTTGTATAAATACAAACATACACACACACACCATGATGAGCACAAATATGAGGAAATTTTGATCCTTCCACAGAAATATTTTCAAATCTTGTATTCCTGCACAGTGATCTATATGAGATTTTTCTTTTTTTTTTACAGAATGGAAAATGTGCTTAGTTCAATTGTGGTCTGTGCATGCACATATAAATGTTAGCCACAGGGGCAGATCCTCAGCTGGTGTAAATTGTCATAGGTCTTTTGACTTCAGTAGAGCCATGACAAGTTATAGCTGCTGTGGACCTGCCCCACAATATAGAGTGATGTATTTTAAAAATGTAACTAGATCTTGAACTGTTCCAACGCTGCCTACGAACATAAAATTAGTGTATTTTTGCGTGGAAAATATTTATAATGTTCAAATTGAGGCTTACACTTTGGCATTTATAGTCATGTAAATAATAGGCCTGATCCCACAGTCCTTTCTCAAGTGAAATTCCCTTTGAAATCAATGAGAGTTTCACAGGTGTAAAATCTGCAGGATAGGATTCAATACTGTAAATTTCAATTTGGGACAAAATACACTTTATTTAGGTTGCTAAAATATAATAAGAAATAGAAATGACAGTAACATGGCCATGAATATGTTGAATTCATGCAGGGTTTTTAATATAATTTCCACTTGTCAACATCCATTCCAGACGTTTTTATTACTAAAGACAGTACCAATTTAGGTAAAATGTATTTTATGAATACTATCTATCCTGCAGCCTTTCCTATGAAATACTCACTGTGCACAGAACTTTGCTTTTAAAAGCTTTGAATGCTGACATGAGAAGTGCTTTTACTTTACAATAAAATGTGCAAATTACATGGCCTTATTGTATGCACTTTATGCAAATTGACTTGATTGAACTCATTTGAATGCCTTATAGGCTGGGTGGGTGTGTAATGGCTAACAAGCTTTTTTTTTTTTACATTGCTGTTAAGGATTTTTTTCTTAGCGTGTGTTCCAGTGAACTGAAAAATCCTTTGTATTAAAAAAAGAAGGCTTCCAGGCCATCTCATTTTTAAAAAGCAGGGGGGTGGGTGGGGAATCCTAGACATAGTCCACCGTAGCCAAAAACTAAAAGAAAAAGAGGAGGCTGTTGTCCAATGGATAGGCTACTGGAATGGGACTTGGGAAACCAGGTTCTATTCTTGGATATGCCACTGATCTGCTTTGTCATCTTGGGTAAGTCACTTAACTCTTTGTTTCCACCTCTTTGGTTGTATTGTCTATTTAGATTGTAAAATCTCCATGGCACAGAGTGTTTTTCTTACTACTCAGACCTGTGTTTGTGTCTCCTTGAGCTGAGAATTATACCCCCAGCTTGAAGTGTAGACATACCCTCTGTGTTGTAAAGGCCTAGCACAGTGGGGCCTCTAGGTGGCTGGTCCGAAGGTAGTGGGTTATCTCAATTGATTGTTCACAGTCAGTTACAGATTGATCTCCTTGTATGTGTAGACATACCCTCTGTGTTGTAAAGGCCTAGCACAGTGGGGCCTCTAGGTACTACTGTAATATAAATAATAATAAGAAGAAAGGAATCTAAGATCTGGTTCTTCTTTCTTCCACTGGTGTAAATCAGAAATAATTCAGTTGAAGTCAATGGAGACTCACAAGTGTAAAACTGGTTTATGTGAGATGAGAATCCAGGCCCTTGTGATAAAATGTAACTATTCTAAACCAAAATGAGTGAAAAGAAGAAAAGAAAGAGGGAATCTGACATTTCAGTTACTTTGAGCCTGATTGATGGGTTTTTCAATGGGAGTTTTACTTGCATAGACACTGCAGGATCTGACTGTTGATTATGTGAGAGGGCAATCAACATTTAATTCAGTAGATTTCTGGGCAAATGTTTTCTTTGGGTGGGAGGAAGAGGAAAGAGATATTAGATGTATATAAATACCTGAACTGAAAGAATCTGTATAGCAACTGATTATACTTTACAGAGGTTTAAGTCAGAATGGCAGGTCACAGCTTGAATGGCTTGTTATAACCTTGCCTTCTTTGGAGTATTTCCTAAGCTTCATGACACTGGTCAATAATTGTGTGGTCGGTACTTACATTTGCTGATCACTGTCCTTGCCATTTGACTGGTTAGCTAGTGTCATACTGGATCAGCTCCAATGTTGTTCTAGTCCAGTATCCTGTCTCAGACGGTCACTGGCACCAGATACTTCAGTTCAGTGGAATCACGCTATTATAAGTCATGGCTATTTTTAATATTCTAGTAAAAGCCATCACAAGAAGCCCAATTGTTCATGCAAACAAGGAAATTGGTATTTATTGCACCTGCTTTTCTGCTCTTAGTATTTTCTATGGAAATAAATGTGTTACCATTAATTTCTTCCATAGCTTGAACTGAGACTTTCAAAGTTTTTACTAGTTCCTCTTGCTGACCTGGGGTAAGTTCTGGCATTATGATGAAAAGGACCTGGGCACTTGTAAGGTGGGATGGGGATGGTTTCAGGAGGCCTGGAAATGAAAAAAGGGATCTAGAAGAAAGGCAGAATCTAGAGGGGAGGAAGGAGGATTGGAGAAGATGACAGTAAAGCCATGCTCAAGTCCTGCCAGAATACTCCAAGATGCCATTCCAGCACTTTTGGGGGGAGCCAGAATGGTGTATTATGGCACGTCTGGTACTTTCAGTACTTGAGCTGTGGCACTTACCCACTGCAATAAAATGCTACAGGTGGGAGACAATCTGGGCAGAACAAATAGGAGAGAGAGAGAGAGGGCGCGGGGCGGAGGAGGAGGGACTGTTAGCAGAAAAGAGATGCTGATACAGAGACAGAGGCCTGGGAGTACAGACTAGAGGATATGATATGTAAAGGTCAGTCCCTTTACACCACTCTGATAATGCAAAATGGTCTTAATATTGGTATAAAGTGAATGTCTGACTATGTGCTGCTAGAGCATGAAAAGGACCTTAATGTAAATGAGAATCTGATCCAGAAACTTGGTTTGATCCAGCTTTTTCTACAAAGCTTTTAAAACCATCTTTGTCTCCTCTTTCCTGCGCTGAATCTGCTGTACTTCCTGAGAGGCACTGCACAGAATACAGCCCATTGTTTTTATTATTCACTGGAATGTACATATTGCAGGCTCATCTTGTGTGTAAAAAATTGTGTGCATGGTCAAGGTAGAAAATAACTAAATGATAAATCTTTCTATGAAGGAACTTGAGTGTCAGCCCTGCGGAGTCCACTCTGTTGCTCAGCTGTGACCCCTGAATTTCTGGGTGGACGGGGCTCAAATTTAAAACTTTCATTCTACTGATGATATTGACATTCATATCTGAATTCTGGGTTAAAAATGGGCATAACTGAATGAATTAGCCTCAGTGGCTAGCCCTAGAGGCTTGTTTTTTGTTCACATTATTGTTTATCCTTGTGACTTCAATGTGCATCATAAAAATCAGTTATACACTCACTGTTCAGTCGTTGGCACGTCTGACATGCACAGCATGTACTATATATAGTGTTTCAAAGAGTGTGGGTTCAAGCACATAATATTTAGCATGTAAGGACAAGTACAAGAAAGCATCTCGATCTTACTACAGACCTTTGTTCTTTGAGTAACCCCATTGCATAATCTGGTACGACCTGATCTCTGCCTTTCCAGCAGAGTGATAATAGCTTTGTTGATCCCAATCCTAGGAATTTCAAAGTGCTTGCATGCACCACAGAATGAGTGGGTTTTTTTATTCTTTATGAAAAAAAATAATTGACCTATTGGGACAATGGAGGACATTGACTTAGGTTCCTTTGGCATTTGGATTACTTGTAATCTAGAAAATGGCCATTCGATTACAGATTAGTATAGCATACTTAGGTGGTAAGAGCGCTTGGAACCATTTAACTCCTGTAAGGATGGCTGCTGAACTGCATACTTCCTTTATGCTGTCTTGCTTTAGCAAAGAGGAACAAAATTAAACATAAACACAACAAGGAGTCTGGTGACACTTTAAAGACTAACAGATTTATTTGGGCTTAAGCTTTCGTGGGTAAAAAACCCACTTCTTCAGATGCATGAAGTGAAAATTACAGATGCAGGCATTATTATACTGACACATGAAGAGAAGGGAGTTACTTCACAAGTGTAGAACCAGTGTTGACAGGGCCAATTCAATCAGGGTGGATGTAGTCCACTCCCAATAATTGATGAGGAGGTGTCAATTCCTGAAGAGGGACACTTGCTTTTGTAGTGAGCCAGCCACTCCCAGTCCCTATTCAAGCCCAAACTAATGGTTTTAAATTTGCAAATGAATTTTAGTTCTGCAGTTTCTCTTTCAAGTCTGTTTCTGAAGATTTTGTGGTCAGGTATGGCTACTTTTAAATCTGTTATAGAATGTCCAGCGAGACTGAAGTGTTCTCCTACTGACTTTTGACAGATTGACAGAGTGAGACGGGTACTCAGAAGTCACCTACAGGACAAGCCCAACATGTAAAATAACAGAACACCACTGGCCATCATATACAGCCCCCAGCTAAAACCTCTCCAGCACATCATCAACGATCTACAGCCTATCCTGGAAAATGATCCCTCACTCTCACAGACCTCTTACAGACAGCCCCCCAACCTGAAGCAAATACTCACCAGCAACTATACACCACACCACACCACAGAAACACTCACCCAGGAACCATTTCCTGTAACAAACCTCGTTGCCTACTCTGTCCCTATATCTACTCTAGCGACACCATCAGAGGACCCAACCACATCAGCCACACCATGAGGGACTCATTCACCTGCACATCTACTAATGTTATATATGCCATCGTGTTCCAGTAATGCCCCTCTGCCATGTACATTGGTCAAACCGGACAGTCTCTACGTAAAAGAATAAACACAGCTACCCCCTGATACTTGACAAAATTAAACATAATTACCCCCAACTTAAAAAAGGATGACTACAAACATGGTTACATTTATACTGTACATTATGCTGGAAATAGTGCATTATCGTCAGATAAGTAATGATGATGTCATGAGCAAATATGCAAACAGCAAAAAAGTATTTTTTTTAAATATGTAGTGTTGCCTCTTGGGCAATTTTGGTTATTATTTAGGACTTAGATCCTTTATATTATACTGATGTGAAACGTATCTGGTGGGCAAGTCACAGTTAATTATTATAATGACTCCTACTGTAGCTGTACTGATCTACAGCGTCATGTTCCTGATTTTTTTTTCACATTTCTTATGTTATTCTACCTAAAATATCATTAGTAACTTAGATCTTAATTACTCTTATCATGCCCTGGGCAATATTCAAATCTGTTTTTTCCATTCATGATTCCAAAGCCATAGAACATCTTGTCTCCAAGATCCACCAATATACAATGGGTTAACAAAACTGACCTTTAGATAAACAAGTTTTTAACTCACCTCCCTTGAAAAATCTGGGCTGCTACTTGGAGGTATCTATGGAGCAGATACTAATCCGGTTTCTATAAGGCCTTGGAGGTTTCCTTTGATGCAGTCTTTCTTTAAACTGCATGTAAGGAAAATGTCTGAGAGAACCCTTTCTTCACTCATGTAATTTGTCAAAGGTATTATGATTAGCTTAGTTGCTTCTGCTGTCACATATGTTCCATTCTATATGCATCCGAAGAAGTGGGCTGTAGCCCACGAAAGCTTATGCTCTAATAAATTTGTTAGTCTCTAAGGTGCCACAAGTACTCCTGTTCTTTTTGCGGATACAGACTAACACGGCTGCTACTCTGAAATCTGCTGTCACAGTCTCCCCACCCAACAATGTAGGCAGTATAACAATCATGAGAGAACGTTAACTGATGAAAGTATGTAAGCTGGATACTAAGCATGTATTTTAAACTCTTACCTCTAATTTTTCAAACAATTGCACTGAGTTTTAGCTGTGTCATTCCAATTACCCTGTAACACATTGCGTCTAGTACCCTTGCACAACAGGGATGTATGTTTTTCTTCTTTAAGTTGTTTTATTTTGAACCTGTGCTTTAAGAAAGCGCATATTAGTGCTTGGGGAAAAAGAAAATGTCATATAGTGCTAATTCTTCTGAATGTCTTTCTTTTAATCTTTAAAAAACAGTAGTTGTACAAAACCATAACCTATTAAGTGAAGCAGTAGATGAGGATAAGATTCTAAAATTAACAATAATAAAAATAAAATAGTAATGATATCTTGTGTTTTTTCATTGCCTTTCATTTGAGGCTGGCAAACTACTTCACAAAAGTAGGTGAGCATTTTTATCCCTATTTTCAAATGGGTAAACTGAGGCAAAGTGACATGTCCAACCTTGCACAGTAAGTCCTTTGTAGAATTTGGAACAGAACCTAGGCCTTTTGATGTCCAGTCCTACATGCTAACTAATAGTTCACATAGACTCTCTTTTATTTTCTGTCTTCATTTCAGGTACACACCATAGTATGATTATCATATAGCTAGCTGGAGAAGGAAAAACATTTAACAGTCACTTTCAGAAGAATTCATGTGTTTTTTCTTCCCATGCACATCCATCTTCCCAGAGCTGCTTTGGTAAGTGTTTCTGTAATTACAACAGATCATATTGTCTCCTTGTGAGGAGAAACTTGCAGAAGGAAATGATACTTTCCAGGAAACTCTGCAAGGTCTACCTCATAGTTTCCTCCAGATGGTCCCTTATGTGTATCCTGTTGGCAGACAGGGGACTCAACATCAAGATTTGGAAGTGTTTTGTGATCACCAGAGGATCAGGGCATACCCCAATGTATAGTTCAACTCAGGATCAGCCCCTAGCTTAATACCACAGCACTGAGATATAGCTATAGTGAAATCAAGGATAAGTTTATTATCAAAGATTCAAAATTCAAGAGATAGTAAGGATAATGGAAACAAAAGGTTTAATATAAAACAAAATCATAACATGCTTCTGTCTAAAGAAGTTTTAGGTCAATTCCCCATTTACAGTTACATTTTGAGACCTAACAGTTAGCCAGTTTTTAATTCATTTAAGGTGTACCATGTTAACTTTATATCTATATCTATATATAGATATCATTGGTCTGGACTTGCACATTATAAATGTAATCAATTCATAATCACTTGTACCTAAGCTACCATTAATTTTTAGTTCTGTGATCAGTTCCTTTATCCTAACAGATAAAAGGTCTAATAAAGAATTCCCCCATGTTAGCTGCAACACTTTTTCAGTTAGGAAATTGTCATCTATAACATTTAGAAATTCTAAGGATGTTCTAATACTGACAGCATGAGACCTCCAGCATGTCACTTAGATTGAAGTCCCTCATAATTATGCAGCTTTCCCCCCTACACATTATAGATAGTTACATAAGGAGGCAATCGCCCTATTCCCGAGTGTGATTTGGTGGGCGGTAGCAAACACCAACTAATACCCCATCTTGTGCTTTATCTGTTAAGACATTGATCCATAAGCGTTAAAAATCATTTTCTTCCAAGTTATCAGTGACTTGGAAGTAAGTAATGCCATTTTTGACATAGAGTGCAACTCCCCCTCCCCTTTTGCCCACTCGATCCTTCCTAAATAGGTTATAACCATTGATTTTAACATTCCAGTCTTGCAAATCATCCCATCTGTTTTCAGTAATACCAAGTAGATCAAATTTATGCTCATAAATGAGCAATTCCAATTCCTCTTGTTTGTTACCCATGCACTGGTGTATAGGCAGTCAGTAATTTCTTCTCCTCATGTCCTTTGGATCCTGGATTAATTTTGTTCTCTACATCTTGATTTTGTGCTGAGTGCTCACATTTTCTCTCTTTTTATCCTCTTCTTTTGTTATTATTTTAACCCCCTCCTGACTATTCTAGCCAGCTTGTCCCCAAGGAGATTGGTCCCACTTCTGCCAAGGTGAAGGACATCCAAACTTACAGCCCTTTCCCCATAAAAGGTGGACCAATGCTCCACAAAACCAAAACCCTGAATCCTACACAACTTATTTAGCCAGCAGTTCACTTCCATAATCTTCTGCCTTCCTTCACTTATGGGACACAAAGGATCTTAGAGAAGATTCATGGAATCATAGGACTGGAAGGGACGTTAAGTGGTCTTCTAGTCCAGTCCTCTGCACTCAAGGCACAACTAATTATTATCTAGACCATCTCTGGTATTTTTTTAACCTGTTCTTAAAAACCACAATGACTGACATTCCACAACCTCCCTAGGCAATTTATCTATCCTGACACCTAGGAAGTTTGTCCTAATGTCCAGGCTAAACTTCCCTTGCTGCAATTTAAGGGTATATCTTCACTACCAATATTAAAGTTCTGCACAGCAGCGCTTTAATGTGGCTATGCAGTCACGGCACCATCGCTGGGAGAGCTGTCTCTCCAAGACAAAAAACTCCAAGGGGAGTAGCTACCAGCACTGGGAGTGTGGCTCCCAGGACTGGTGTACTGTCTACACTGCCACTTTACAGTGCTGAAACTTGCATCACTCAGGGGTGTGTTTTTTCACACCCTTGACGGAGAAAGTTTCAGCGCTATAAAGTGGCAGTGTAGAAAAGGCCTAAGTCAATTGCTTCTTGTCCTATCCTCAGAGGTTAACGAGTATAATTTTCTCCCTCCTCCTTGTATGTACTTTTATGTACTTTATCATGTCCCCCCTCCCCTTAGTCTTCTCTTCTCCAGACTAAACAAACCCAATTTTTTCAATCTTTCCTCATAGGTCATGTTTTCTAGACCTTTAATCATTTTTGTTGCTCTCCTCTAGAATTTCTTCAATTTGTCCACATCTTTCCTGGAATGTGGTGCTCAGAACTGGACACAATACTCCATCTGAGGCCTTATCAGGGCAGAGTAAAGTGGAAGAATTACTTCTTGTGTCTTGCTTATAACACTCCTGCTAATACATCCCAGAATGATATTTGCTTTATTTTGCAACAGTGTTACACTGTTGATTCATATTTAGCTTGATCCACTCTGACCCCCAGATCCCTTTCTGCAGTACTCCTTCCTAGGCAGTCATTTCCCATTTTGTATGTGTGCAATTGATTGTTCCTTCCTAAATGGAGTACTTTTACCCTTATTGAATTTCATCCTCTTTACTTCAGACCATTTCTCTAGTTTGTCAAGATCATTTTGAATTTTATTCCTATCCTCCAAAACACTTGCAACCTCTCCCAGCTTGGTATTGTCTGCAAACTTTATAAGTGTACTCTCTATGACATTATCATTCTTTATTGTAGACCTCACAGGACAGTCTTTGGTGTACTAGAATGTATATACCAGAATCAGAATATTCTTGTAACCTCCTTGCCAAGTGGCGCTGATGTGATGGGGGAGGTGGGGAGAAGAAGCATGAAAGGGGCTGCTGGGATTCAAATAATTATGCCTTTTCATTCTGAGGTTGATAGTCTGTTTCTCTCTTGCTTCATCCTTTGGGTGTGTGGAAGGAAGGGTTATGTCTCTGTTGTTGGTTCCCTTTCCAAGAGACAGTTGTACATGTTTGCTTAGTGGAAAGAATTAAATTTGGTTTTAGAGCGTTTTTCACATTCAAGGTATTGCAAAGTTCATTACAGAATGGATTAATGAGTTGCTGTATTTACTGTAAATGTGAGTTTGCTGCCAGTTTAATCTCCCTTAAATGTCTTGTCCATCGTTTTCACAATTCTTCTGATTTTGTATCATTCTCTGTTCACATTCCCCACCCCCTTTTATGCATTGTTGATTTGTATTTTTTTCTGTAAAGTGCTTTGAGATTTGTAAAGCACTGTGTAAATATTAAACATTAAACAGTAATTATGAGCTTTTAAATTTAGTTTCTGTTGATAGAGTGATCCTAATACAATGCTGTCAAACTGATGCTTGACAACAAAATGCTCAAGCAAAATAAGCCCAGCCTTTGCTAAGAAAATCAGTTTATAGTGCTGGGGTATTATTCCCATACCATTATATGAATCATACCTTATTTCAGAATGCACTGTGCTCTATAATCAATTAGTAAAAATCATGATTAGATTGATAAATTTATTTAGATCAATAAAGCTGTCGTCCACACCCCTTCTTATTCATGTCCTGCTTAGGTCTTCAGTGCACAACACAGCTCACTGAGACCATAGCCCTTGTTTTCAGCATGCCCTAGCCTCTGCCCATGCCCTTTTGACTGAGACTGAATGGGGAGGTGAGGGTCCAGACACATCTTTTGCCTTTTCTACCTCTTCAAGGAGTTGAAGGACTTCTTTATTTTGGGGGGCAGACTGTGTGAAACACCCATGCAACAGTAGTAACCTTGAAAACAAAAGATTGGTTTTTTTTAGGCTGATTTTTCTTGCTATTTTCAATCAAATAAATAGTTTGCATGACATACCTCATCTGAATACGTTGCTAAAACTTGGCTGGATTTCCTAAGCTTAGTTACAGGGGAAAAGGCAAAACTTACATAGTTTACAAAGCAAGTCCTACCCCTGACCTCCTTCATCACAGTGACATCCGTCTGTGCTGCTGCATCCAGAGAACAATCTCATCCTTCCTCCTGGGACCACTTGTTATGATGCCCCAATGCTGATCCCTGCTTTCTAAACCAGTTTTCTCCAGTTGCATACACACACCATAGTGGTCGGTGAAGATGGGCTATAGTGGCTAAGAAGTTTCAGAGTTAGTCTGTATCAGCAAAAAGAACGAGAAGTACTTGTGGGAGTACTTAGAGACTAACAAATTTATTTGAGCATAAGCTTTCATGGGCTAAAACCCACTTCATCGGATGCATGCAGTGAAAAATACAGTAGGAAGATTATATATATATATATATATATATATATATAAACATAGAGGACATGAAAAAATGGGTGTTGCCATACTAACTATAACGAGAGTAATCAGTTAAGGTGGCCTATTATCAGCAGGAGAAAAAAAAACTTTTGTAGTGATAATCAGGATGGCGCATTTCCAACAGTTGACAAAAAGGTGTAAGTAACAGTGGGGGGGGGGGGGAATAGCATGGGGAAATAGGTTTTACTTTGTGTAATGACCCATCTACTCCCAGTCTTTAGTCACGCCTAATTTAATGGTGTCCAGTCTGCAAATTAATTCCAATTCTGCAGTTTCTTGTTGGAGTCTGTTTTTGAAGGTTTTTTTGTTGGAGTTTTGCAACTTTGAGGTCAGTAATCGCGTGAACAGGGAGGTTGAAGTGTCCTCCGACTGGTTTTTGAATGTTATAATTCTTGACGTCTGATTTGTGTCCATTTATTTTTTTATTCTGTCATTCATTCTATTTCATTTAGTGGCAAAAATGGAAAAAGAAAATATGGGTATGAAAGAGCAAACTTTAAAAAAAATAAATCTTGTTTTCAACTGAAAAATTAAAAATTTCAATTTTGAAATTTCCTAAAAACTAATTGTTATCAATGACATTTTCCCACAAAAAATGTGTTCATTTTTTGGCAGAAACTTTTTTAAGTTGAAAAAATTTAATTTAGTCTCCTTTTAATCAATTTTCCCTTACAAAGAAATAAAAATTGACAGACTCTGGTCTGGACTCTCTGTCACAAGAGCTATGTTGATTTACACTAGCTGAGGATCTGGTCTCTAAATAGTGTTGTATTCCCATTCACTGGAATTTTTAGAATTGCAGAGTATTTGTTAGGATGGGACTTACTAGCGCAAAGATTTGTGATGATTTTAGACTTCAGTGTAGTTTAATTGGCCATGGCAGTATCATAGAACATTGAATAACATGTGTTTAATCATAACAAGGTTTGTGACAATATTTCCATTGGTGACATTTCAATGGGAACCTGTATCCTCAGAAACACTTCATGAAAATTAGCTAATGGGGCATTACTGCTCAGTTGTTAATTCTCCAAGCTAAACAATTCATCATTTCACATTTGTTTGAACCACAAAAGCAATAAATCCTCTTTTAAAAATTTACTGCAAGAGAAAATTTTCCATTTTTTAAAATAAATCTACATTTCCTGAATAGGTTCTCAAAAAAGTCACTAGAATTGGGCAAAAGCTCTAGTGCTTAACTTACATTTTTCATAACCAAAAAAATTGCTAACCAAGCTGACTCTCATACAGAATCAAGACTCAGGCTGAACTATTCTGAAATATCCAATGTCCAAAATATTTAGAGTTCACATTGGAAATGTCAAGCCAGAATTACTTTAGTACTGTAATGAGCTGGGTTAGACCACCTTATGGTGAAAACCCATTGAGTTTGATAGGAATGAACTCACAATTCAATTAACATAACTGTAAGCATCAACCCCCTCCTCAGACAAAAGGAGTACGTGAACCCACCCTGGAGCTTTTGCTGACTGTTTCTTTTGAATGTGTGTGTGGGGGGGGGGAGGGGGCAGTGTGTGTGTGCACGTGCATGTGTGTGGGGAGGTGGAGGAACAGAACAGCTCAAAAAACTGGAGGTGGGAGAGCCTGAAGGAGCAGCTGACTCTAGAAGAAACTTGAGGAGAGGTTTTTGGTTTGGGGTGCACACTGAAATAGGTGTGTTTGGTGTTGTGAAAGAAAGCTATTCCTGCTATTTGATTCCTTCTGCATTGAGACACAGGACTTTGTACATTCTTAAACAAAACTGATCAGAGAAATACCTGACTGTCACCAATTTCTCCTCCTCACTGGAACAACCTACTAGACCCTGAATTTTTGGCTAGCTGGTTGGGTCAAAAGGGGCAACAGTATTATTACAGGCTGTGCATCAGATTTTGTTGTTAGTTACACAGTGTAAAGCTGGAATAATTCTATGAAAGCCAGTCGAGTTATTCTAGATTTATACTATATAACTGAGATCTAAATGTGGCTCACCTCAGTGATCTCTATATACTACACAAATCTTGTTTATACAGTTCTGTGGCTTTTGATTCATTTGACTCATACTTTAAGCCATCTCTACTTTTGCCAGTATAGTAATGTGGGCTAGGGGTGTGATTTTTGTGTGTGGAGGGGGGGAGACGACGACATTTCTATACTAACAAAAGTCCTAGTGTAAATGTAGTTATGCTGGAATAAAAGTGCTTTTGTCGGCATAGCTTATTTTTATTCAAGGAACTAGTATAAGATAGTTTACTTCTGTCAGTATAAACTGTGTCTCGACTAGAAAGGTTTGCTGGGATAGCTAAATTGGCAAATCTTTTCTAATGTAGACAAGTCCTTACAATTCTTGAACCATACACCCTGCCAATTCAGTGTGTAGCACTGACTGCTGGACTTGTGACAAACAGATTACAAAGCTAGTTTATTCAGCCATTGTATTTTGTCTGGATCTTTTCTGAAGCTGAAGCTGTTATTGCAGTAGGGTGCACTAATTGCTCATTTGCTGCAGTAACCTTTTCAACTGGACACATCTCATATCTGATTTCATGTTGATGTGTCTCTTATTTAATTACAGTGTGCTAGCAGGGAGAGAAAACCCAGTGGTGTGAAGTACTGTATAATGCCTGGAAAGGACTGACTCTAGGAAGCAGGACTTCTATTCTCTGTATTTTTACACCTGAGGTCTGGCAGAATTTAAAACCACTAGCATAAGTGTATTATTACATTGTATATAATGAGACTTTCATCTCTAAATCATTTACATTAAAAAGACCACATTGCTATCAAAAACTTACTGTCTGCTGAGTTAATAAATGAATCAAAGGCAACCTGACAAGAAAAAGTTCGTACCCTTTTTCCCAGTTTATGATGATGATGATAATTTTGTTTTCTACCTTAAAAATATCAGGAATGTCAAGTCTTGTGTTCCTTGATTTGCTAAAGATTTCCCTCCTAAAACCGAGAGTTGTGGATTGGGAACACTCTCTGACCTTAATTAAATGAGCAGTTAGGTTGAATATTTAACAAAAGAGCTTTTCTTCCAACTGTTTAAGTATTTGAGTTTGAAAGGTATCAAATTATCATAACAAAAGTTTTAAACAGGCTGAATATATAATGGCAAATAATCAGGCTTCACTCCCTTGGTTTCTGAAATGCCATAAATCTACTAGCTGTCTAGACTCTAGACATCCACAGAGTCTTCCAGAAAACAAACAGGATAGAAAATTTCTAAAGTTTCCATGGGTGTCTAGGAAATAGGGGCTAGTAGTGTGAAGTCCCGTCAGTAGTGCTTTAGCGTTTGGCCACAGCATGGATACTGTGTAGTATCTATAGAGCAAGTCAGTGTTTCTCAACCAATTTTGGCTGGCAACCCCTTATTCAAAGTCCAATGTTTTTATGACCTCTTTACATTTATTATAAAAGTTAGAATAAAAAAAGTCAGTGATAACAATAAGCCTGTATCATTTATTTTTGTGGGTGTTTTGAGAGATTGAAAGAAAATACACATCCTTGAAGGGAAAGGGTGTGTAGGGAATGTGGGAGTGAGATTTTCTTTTATTTAGATTGTAATAAAGTTTTCAAGATCTTGTGACCACCACACTCGATTGCCCTTCTTCACCAACCTGCCAGTTGTGACCCAACCGTTGAGAAACAGTGGTTTAGGTTTGCAATATCACTTGCTCGCAGTGGGGCCTCCTTGTGGGGATGAAACTGCACAAGGCAGAGAAGCAGCGCTAGTGATCCCTTCAAGGGTAAGAAAATCCTTCCTGCATTTTTCCACATGACCCGGACCTCCTTCCTTTTTGAAAATCAGGCCCTGAATGTCTGCAAGCAAGTCAGCATTAAGGTTTTTGTGAATACTTTATAGATCTGCTTTAGTATGCACTGCATCTCTCTTTAGCGGAGCCAAAGGGGAAATAGTATTCTCAATTCAGTGGCTATCTGAAACTGAGAGCTAGTCCGTAAATCCTTTTATTTGGTTGTGGTGCTGAGTTATTTCGGTTTGACTGTTTCCCCATCACAGCTAATGAAAGCCAAATAATATCAGCCCAGACCTAAAACAAAAGAACACAGCAGCATGTCAAGGTGAATAGGTGATATTTGTAAGCATGTGTTAAGTCAGTGGTTTTCAAACTTTTTTTCTGGGACCCTGCTGAAGAAAATTGTTGATGCCTGCAACCCAACAAAGCTGGGGATGAGGGTTGGGGTGTGGAAGGGGCTCAGGCCTGGGGCAGAGGGTTGGGGGGAGGGCTGTGGGGTGGGGCCGGGAATGAGGGGTTCAGGGTGTGGGAGAGGGTTCAGGGCTCCACAATATTGGAGGCTATTTCATTAAATGCAAGACATTATATCATAGATAGGGATAATGACAGGATCCTTGTTCTGCATTCTGTTCAGTGGCCCATGTTGTGATACTTAAATAACTTGGAAAAATCCTACAACAGTGGCACTTGTGCTAAAAATAAAGAACAGCAAATATTAGGTCAATTATTTGTACTTACAAAGGTAAAATTGGACTAAATGAGGGGAAATCTGGAACAAACCCAGGTCTTGCTGTGTGTCAGAAAAGGATTGGAATTATTGTACATTTCCCTTGACCTGAAGTTTGCTGTAGGTTTCTTAATTTCACAGTAGCTTTTTGCCACTAAATTTTAACTAGGCCAAAGAGGTTTAGAACTTGTGATGAGTTTATTTGAGGTTTGCCTATTAGTAGTCTGTAGTATACTATATTTTCTGGGAAATATCTCTGAAAATTGTGGATTCTGCAGAAAACACCTAATGATCAAATCAGTGCAGAATCTGGATTTTAATAAATGAAAGATGAAATAAAATCAAGCAACACAGAAACAAGTTATTGTTAAAAAAATCTGCCATAAGAATTATTTTTAACACTTATTCAACTCTCCATCTTCATCTGCTAAGGGGAAAATGACAGATTAAAAAAAGGCCTTGTATTGTTTACATTTAACACTTACAGCAAGAACAAAGAGAGCAATCAAAGAATCTTCCACAAGATCCATCCATCTGTCACAATGTTTTATAGAATACTGCTGTGACTGCAAAATTCTTCATGAAAATTTAAAATAAAATACGTGCAAGAAGGTTTAAAAAATAGACAAATCCTGTGGTGAGGCACATGAACTAGATCACAAATTATAATTAGGGGTGGACATGAAGAATTTAGTTTGTACCTATATTCAGATTCACACCTTAAGTCTGGTTGATGTTCCGATATAGGGGGTTGGTTCAGGCCTATTCCTGGTTATAATGACATCAGGTTAATATGCACCAGGTTCTGGTTGACTTTCCACTTGAAACAATAGCATTGGGTTAATGCAGCATGGAAAATGACATCACACATCATCTTGAGACAGTTAAGGAGTGAGAAACCATACTCAGCCAGGCATTTCTTCCCATTTTACATGGCAGGGCATTAAAGGAAGAAAGGGAGGTATGAGAATGAGACCACAGTGGACAAGTTCTAACAGTTCTTTTGTTCTTTGTTTTTTGGGAGTATTTTTTTCCTTCTAAGTTCTGTATTTGCACAGTAAAATGTGGTTCTATTTTTAGATGTAACCAGTATTAACCAATCTCATCTGTGAAATGTTCAGGAAGTGAAAGAAAAAGATTAAATGTCCCAAAAGAGAAATAATAAGGCTAAAAATATTCCCAGAGGGAGGAGATCCTTATTACTGGAAATTAAATTTGACAGATGTCAGTTTGTCAGTATTAATTTCTCTTTGATTTTTTTTCTTTTTGCAGAGTTGTATTAACTGCTTCGGCAGGACAAATTGCCTTAATGAGGACAGGAATATTAACTGCTTGAGTTTTAAAACCAGACTCCCTTTTCGCACCCACAATTAAGGGTACATAATTAATTTAAATTTGCTTCCAATATTTTAAAATAAGAACAAGCTTTTATAAAACCTACGATCAATAGAAATGCTTCTACACATTAATAAAGAATCCTGGACTGTTTTGTTCTTCCTTATTACTTTGCTGTTGATATAAATTGCTAAGACTAGGATCTACCCTTGTTCTGACCAGAGCAAAGAATCTGGAGAATTTTGCTCCTCATAAAATGGTTGTGCCTCCTCCCAACCACATCCATTAATTATTTATACACACAACTGCTGTTCAATTATCACTTTGAAGAAGGACAGAATTGGATGTGATGTAAAGAGTGGATTTCTGCAATGTGTTGCTCATTGAGCTCAGCTCTTTCTTTGTTTCTTGGAAACTTACTTTGGCAATCCATTGTTATCCTTGTGGGGAACATCTTTGTTAATGGTTTCCCCTAAGAAAGGTGTTGAGTTTGGCTCCACCATCTCAAGGCTTGTATACACAAGACAATTATACTGATATAAACTAAGCTATGAATTCAAACTGATATATGTATAACAATATACTCCCACAACCTATATGGATTCTCTAATCTGATGTAAGAAGGCCTTTTTCCAGTATAGCTCATATTGCTCGGGACAGAATTAAAGTTAAACCAAAAAAGCCACTCATGTTTGAATAGGAGTGTCCAGATCAGGGTTTACACTGGTATAACTTAGGTTATGTCTACACTTGCAAAGTTTTTACTCTGTCAGTTTCACCGGAGATAGGGAACCGGTAAAAGAAAAGCCCTGGTTTGTGTTCCCACTTACTTCCACAGGCGTCAGATCGTGTTCACATTTGCAGCACTTCCACCACCGATGAGAGCAGGGCACTGAGGGCAGCTATCCCACAGTGCAGCTCTCTCCATTTTGAGGATAAGTCTTGTGGGAAGGGGGTGCATGATTATGGGGCATCCTGGGTCCCTGCACAGCCTCCTCTCCCCAAACACTGATTAGCTCAGCATTGCTCCAAGCAGGGGATCGTTTGCTCCATGGAGCAGGCATTGTCACCTGGCCAGATGATAAGTGAGCACTTGCCAAGCAAACAAGAAGCGGAGTATCAAAGTTCCCAGGACTTTACAGGGGGAGGGGTGGATGTCTGTTTACCTGGCGTCAGAGCAGCAGAGCTGCTGGCCAGAGTGGTCACCTATGCACTGTGTGATATCCTCCGGAGGCTAAAAGCTGTATAAACAGGAAGACCATGTTGTCACTTGCACATCAGCGCAAAAGTATCACCGGTAAGATTTTCCGCCTCTCTTGGAGGTGGTTTTCTGTTTGTGATGAAACTTCTGAGTTTCACCGCAAAAAGTCATTGGCAAGTATAGACGCTCCCACATTTTTTACGCAAAAAAGGGATTGTTTTATGCTTTAAATGGCAAATGTAGACATGCCCTAAATTGGTTTAACTATATTAGTATCACTATCCCAATATAACTGGTAAAACTTTCTTGCATAGACAAGACTTCAGAGATTGCAGAACTGTTCTGGGAAAGTCACCATATCTGGAAGGGATTCATTCCCCCTCATGGTTTCACACACAGAGAGAGTGTTATCCTGTGCAACAGGCACCATTTAAAATAAACTATTCTACCCATGAATTTCAGTAATTGCTAAATTAGTTTAATTGGGTCCCTGGAGATGTTGATCAGGACTAGAAGCTCTTAAGGAGGTGGAAAGCCACACAGGTGCCTGGAACTGTTTTCCTACCAGTTGTGGAAGAGGTTACTGATGAACCCTCTGACCCTACCTGCTCCCAAGACTTCTGCTGAGCAGTCACCAGGAAGGGATGAAGGGGAGATTGGTCAAACTCTACCAAGAATGAGGGAAGAGACCTAGAAGAATCAAACTTCCTTAAAGAAGAAGCTCAAATAGGCCCCAAGCAAGGCAGAGAGCTCTAGCAATCTGTCTCTACTGCAACAGAGGTAAAATATTGGAGAAATACTGCAGCCTCAGATCCCTTGATAGCCAACCATTAGGTTCCAGAAGTTTCTAATCGAGCTGTCTCTGTAAGCTGCAGTAGGCATTACAGTATTGCCCCAACCCCAATGTTCAAAAATCATGAGTCAAGCCCAAAAAATCCATGAGATTGGTTTAAAAATCATCAGATAAAAAATAGTAATTTGGGGTCATTTTTATTTGCCTTCTGGGTTTAGAGCCTCCATTGTACACTTGATTCACATTTTCAAGCTTTATTTCTGTTCTCTGGGGTCTAGAAGGATGCATTTTCTTAAAAAATGAAAGCTGATTCTCATGCAATCAACTGTTTCCAGGAGCTATAAAACATCAAATATCACGAGTCTCAGAATAAAATCTCGATAACTGGCAATACTGGCATTGCCAGTCCAGTAGCTGGCACCACTGTCTGCTGCTCTGTGGTTACACTCAACGGTTTCTAGAGAGGGCGCTATAAGGAGAAGGGGAATCTAAGGCAGAGAAAAGAGTTTGAAGAAATGCAGGGGAATATGAGGATCAAAAAGAGAATGAAGAGGAATGCAGGAGAATGTGGGGGTCATGATACAGGTGGTTCAGGAGAGCAGAGGGGAAAGGGAAGTGCTAGAGGGTCTGAGAGACTCAGGGAGCAGAGTGTGATGTACCTGTGAGAGACTGAAGATCAGGGGATTAGTGGGTCAAGAGAATGTGAGGTTCAGAGGAGAGACAGGCATGTACAGGAGTATGGGGTGCAGGGAAAGAGAGTGAAGTGGTTCAGGGGAATGTGGGGGATAGGAGATTAAGTGGAATGGAGAATGTAAGGGAGACTGAAGGGGGAGGTGCAACTGACTGAGGAAGAAGGGGATGGAGAAGGATAGAATAGCAGATCCGGTATTCCACAGGTTAGGAGATGGTAAATGGAATGCCCCTGCAAGAGCCAGATGACATTTTGGAATCTGCATTTAGTATTGAATTTTGAACCTGAAATACTTGCCACACACTTGTAGATGGCTTCCCTCTAAAGGTTAAAAACTGGAAGGCAGATAGAAAAAAATATTACTTTTCTAAAAATGTCATGATTGTAACCCTCTTATATTTTTTTGCAGGATGTTTGCCTCATGACTTGGGATTGCCCATTCTGTGTCAAGTAAATTTATTTTTTTTAAATTCTTTCACTTTTAATAATCTAAAGTGTTGTTAGTGTCATGGGTAAAGGAATTTGACTTTTTACAGCATTTTAAAGTTGACAATGTATTTATAATTCCACCAGCAAAGCTGCACCTACAATTATTGGCAAGCATGAATGGAAGGCTGTTTTTAAAAATCAAACTATACCAGAGGACTCTTCTTCTTTTTTTTTAAAGAAAGTCATCTTCATCTCTTTATTGTATAACACACTGTGCACTGTGTGAATTTCATTACATCAAACCATGCCAAATTATGTCCCATCATGTGATTTCATGTGACTTGATGTAACCTGGCACATCATCACTTATCCATTGTGTTGCATGACCAAAACAGTGCTTTGCAACGGCTTTCAGAAACGAAGTGATAGCAAGTAATTAATTATCATTACAAAATGGCTTTAGAATTCAGAACACACTGGAGCTGTCTGACTGGCAGTCCATGGCAACAATCCTTGACTGTGACATGAGTACGACCGTTTGTTCCAATTTTCTCTTTGTGTAACTCCCATTTTAAATGATCAGTATGACAGTCCAAACTGTGTGTTTCAGGACGCATTTCTCAAGGTGTTGAATCCAAATCAGCCTCATGCCTCACAGTAGTGCTCCAAAAGTATAGAATGATCCTTTCAAAATGTACTGTTTACCATATTTTAGGCAAAGAATAGTACATAACAGAAAATGTGGTTGTTGAGTAATATGTTTATGTTTTGGATCTATATTGAAGGTCTAAATTAGGAATCTCATTTGCTTAAGTACATAACAAAACCTACATATAAGGTCAAATCCTCATTCTACTAATATCAATGGCAAAACTCCCATTTACTTCATTAGAGTCAGGATTTCACCCATATATCTTTTGTTTCATAACTGTATAGATTGTTACCTCAGTCCTTCACATTTTCAGTCCCTAACCGAGAATACCCTTGTAATATATTATCTCTTTTCAATTATGTTGTTACAATTATGCAGCTATTATTTTGTTTCTGTCCACTGGTAGAAGGAGAAACAATTAATTTACCATGATACATGCAGAATAAAAATATAATAGAATCTATAAAATTTGCATTAGTGATAAAATGTTTGGATTATTGTAAAAACCTTGAATAAGCAATTTTTTGGAAATATTATTTGGTTTCGTCTACTTTTGCCTAAATGCAAGAGTGAATACTAGAACAGAAGACCTGGACTCAGAGCTTTGGCTCAGCCCTGTACAGTACAGAAATACATATGAAGTGATCAGTGTAATCAGGGCTCTGTTACCAGCTACTCCACCTATTTGTAGTTTGACCTTGGACAGTTATTTCATTACACTGTGCCTCATTTTATGCATCTGAAAAAGGGGCATAATTCCTTCCTAACTCTTTGATGATGGCTAGGGACACTTGGGAATGGGGTGGGGAGAGGGTGCTAAATTCTGTGCAAATAAAATTCTGTGCAAATATGTGTAGGGCTCATTCCTAGACATAAGAATATAAGAACTGCCATACTGGATCACACCAATGGTCCATCTTGCCCACTGTCCTGTCTCTGACAGTGTCTGGTACAAGAGGATGAGAGAGAGTGTACTGAACAGGGCAATTTTGGAGAGTTCCATCCTCATTTCCTCCTGTCTTCTGTCAATTGGAGGTTTAGGGTTACCCATTACATAGTGTTGTATCCCTCACCATCTTGACAAATAGCCATTGATGGATCTATCCTTCATGAAATTATCTAGTTCTTTTTTGAACCCAGTTGTGCTTTTGGCCATCACAAAATCACATAGCAAACAGTTACACAGCTTAGTTGTGCATTTTGTGGAAAAAATACTTCCTCTTGTTTGTATTAAACCTGAGATATTAATGTCATTGAATGACTTCTAGTTTTTGTATCGTGGGAAAGGAAAAATAACGCTTCTCTGTTCACTATATACACACCATTCTTGATTTTATAGACCTCTATCATTTTACCCCTTAACTGTCTCTTTTCTAAGCAGAAAAACCCTAATCTCTCCTTGTATTGAAGCTGTTCCATACCCTTTATCATCTTTTTGTCCTTCTCTGAACCTTTTCCAGTTCCACTATATCCTTTTTGAGTGGGATACATTATTTAAGGTGGGGGGGGCACCATGGATTTATATAGTGGCATTATATTTTCTGTCTTATTTTCTAGCCCTTTCCTAACAGTTCCTAACATTCTATTAGCCTTTTTGACCACTGCTGCTCACTGAACTGAAATTTTGAGAGAATTATCCAGAATGACTCCAAGTTCTTTTTTGAGTGGTAACAGCTAATTTAGAACCTGCCATTACATATGTGTAGTTGGGATTATGTTTTCCAATATGCATTACTTTGCACAGCCCTCCAGTACAGATCTCGGGGGAACCCACTGTTTACCTCTCTCAACTGTGAAAACTGAACATTTATTCTGGCCCCTTGTTTCCTATCCTTTAACCAGTTACTGATCCATGAGAGGACCTTATCTCTTATCCTATGACTATTTAGTTTTGCTTAAGAGCCATTGATGAGGGATCTTGTCAAAGGCTTTCTGAAAAACCAAGTACACTATTGTGACAATCTGTACCCTTATGTTCACCCTTTTGACAAGATTCTGATAAATTTTTATAAAGTATGCCTTGTGAGGTATCATTTGAAAACTCGTAATCTGCTGAACATTATTATACTGCTAAAATATGAGTGGTCACATGATATCTGAAGTTATAAAATTCTACTGTATAAGACAAGTTCCAACAGCTTCAAACCAGTTCTCCAGAGATAAAAGGCTGGCCAGAACCTCAGCCAGGTCTCAACATGATCAAATGATCTATCATCTGATTAAGCAGCCATTCTTTGTCAGGAAGAGGGGTGTGAGCAAGAAATGTACATCTTGGTAATGGAACAGCTGGAGATTCCCGTGTAAACAGACTGGCAGTCGTATGAACCCCAGCTGAAGATGATTCTAAAAGAGGAGGAAAAGATAAAAATGAGGAACAGAGGCCCCAAATCACCTTTCTCCCCTTATCTATACTCACAGCATCAACAATGTTTGAAAGACAAAGGAAGCATCATTGAATTGGGGGAGGGCCCTGTCTGATGGTATCCAGCCAGACTGCTGTAAGCATGTGGTGAGAAAGGGTCAGGATTTCATTTTGAATTTACTTAGCTTGTTAAGTTAGGTATTACTTTGCATTTTACCTTTTATTTCTTTGTAACCAATTCTGACTTTTATGCCTCATTATTTGTAATCACTTAAAATCTCTCTTTCTATCATTAATAAACTTGTTCTATTGCTTTATCTAAACCAGTGTGTGTCTGGATTGAAGTGTTTGGTAAGCTCCATTTAAGATAAGATTTGTGGTATCATTTTCTCTTAATGAAATGATGGACTTTCTGTAAGCTTGTGTTGTCCAGAAGGGTACTGGGCAGTACAAGATGCACATTTCTGGGGACAAATCTGGGACTGGGAATTTGCTGGTGTGATTCTGCAATATAATTCAGGAGTTGTTGGTTAAAATCACTCATATAACTCAGCTGGGAGTAATTTACATGCTAGAGGCGGTGTGTGAGCAGGCCAGGAGTGGTTGCTCTCATGGCAAAGCAGTGTCAAAGGCACCCCAGGTTGGAGAATTGAGGGGACACAGCTGTCCAACAGTCCAGATTGTACCCTGGGTAATGCCACAATTATAGTGACTGGATCACCCTTATCTTCATGCTTGTTGACACCCTCAAAGAATCCTAATAGACTGGTGAAGCATAAGTTCACTTTTCAAAAGCCTTGTTGACTCTTCCCCAACAAATCATGTTTATCTATGTGCCTGACAATTCTATTCTTCACTATACGTTCAACCAGTTTGCCTGGTACTGAAGTATAGGCTTACAGGCCTGTAATTGCCAAGATTGTCTCTGGAAACCTTTAAAGAAATTGACATTACTTAAGCTACTTTTCAGTTATCTTGTGCAGAAGCTGATATCAGTCATAGGTTACATATTATAGTTAGAAGTTCTGCAAATTCATATTTAAGTTCCTTCGGAACTCTTAGGTGAATACCATCTGGTTCTGGTGACTTATTACTGTTTAATATATCAATGTGTTCTAAAATCTCTTCTATTGAAACATTGGTGTGGAACAGTACTTCAGATTTGTCATACAAAAAAAGATGTGGATATCTCTCCTTCATTCCCTGCAGTGAAGACTGATGCAAAGAATTTATTTAGTTTCTCTGCAATGTCCTTGTCTTCCTTGAGTGCTTCCTTGGTCGACTAATGTCCTCAGTGCCTCTTCTGAGCATCCTGCTTCTGTTGTACTTTAAAAAATTCTTACTGTTAGTTTTTTGCATCCTGCTTCTGATGTACTTAAAAAATTCTTACTGTTAGTTTTTTGCATCTTTATCAAGTTGCTTCTCAAATTCTTTCTTGGCAAGCCTTATTATACTTAGTATAACCTGCCAGAGTTTGTGCTCTTTATCCTCACTATTATCCTCACTAGGTTTTGACTTCCAAATTTTAAAGGATGCCTTTTTGCCTCCATTGCTCTGCTGTTTAGCCATAGTGGCATTCTTTTGGTCCTTTGATTCTTTTTTCTGGTTTAGACATAAGTTAGAATGGCCTGAAGGAGATGTTAGAGTCCCCAAGAGCCTAACTAGCAGCTGGAGCTGACAGGGCCTAAGGGAAACCACAATTGCATCCCATTTGCTCTGGCCACATTGTCTACATTGCAATGGGTTTGGGAGGTACTATACTGCCCATAGGCTGCTGGGGAACCTCCTTGTACTGAGATGATCCTTCTGGAGCTTGTTACACCCATTCTCCCTTCACCATTTGGATATGTGTAATTTGTGATTGGGTCCATAGTGTCTTAAAAAATTCAAGTTTTTTAAAATCCATTTTCCCGTTACTTTATCTCTTTAGATGAGTGAATTGATTGCTTAATTCAAATACAGCTATGTATGTTCATTCTGAACTCCATATGTTATTGCTTCATTTGCACATGACGTGCATGGTTGATGATGCTTGTTAGTTCACATATTTTGGCAAGATGGGAAACCAGAGCTTGGTTTTATTGGAAACTTACTCCTTTCCATATTTTAGGGTGATAAGAATTGCTACAGCATAGCTGATTGCAACAATGAGGTGAATATTATTACATTACCGCTAAATTCTGATTTGATGACATGTGGCCTAGAGCTGACAATAAACTCCCTGCTCCAAACTAAAAACATTAATCATTCTCTAATAAAACCATGAAACATTGACATGAACAAGTCTAATTGCAATAATGACCTTAAATTTGGGCATTTCTTTTGCATTAATCTCAGAAGCTTTGGTAGAACTATCTAATAGAAACCTGCAACTCTGACATGAACAGATCTAATTGTAATAATAACTCCAATGGGGGGGACATTTTCTTAGGTTAATCCCACTAGCCTTGGTTAAACCTCCTGATAGGAATTAAATATTTACTTAGGAGAACACTGTGGTTTAACCAAGTTTCAATAAAAGCAGGGACTGGATATTTGACAGTAAGTGACAATAAAAACCAAGAACCAATTAAAAAGCTTGTTATCCCAATTCATTTGTTTTTGGCTGTGCAATTCAGATTCAGCTTTCTGAAGTTAGAGTTACAATCTCTTATTGTCTTTATTGTGACCTGCTGCTTTTAAAACATTACTATTGATTTTTTTCTAACATTCTGCTCTACTGTTCAGACTGAGTTTAACTGTAGTTCGTTCTTTTTGGGCCTGGGGCCTCTTACAAATCACTTTCACTGATATTCAGTGAAATCCAAGGCTTTATTATTTTCTGTGGCAAGGAAAGATGATTTCTGATCATCCATATAAGATCGTTTCCTTTCTTAAGACAGGAAATGCTTTCCAGAAACAAAGATGACTCTTACTGTGTCTATATGCAGACTAAAGATAAATCCCAATAGCAAATGCTCACTGTTGTAATCACAATGGGTTACATTAATCCCTGCATAATATTAGAGAATGACTTCAGTGCATTACATCACAAATGAATTTGGCCCTTTGAGGTTAACCCTCTTTTTACATCTGTTGTGGCAATGGGAGTCTGAGGTACCCAAATAACTTCCATCATTGTAATTTTCAGTATATTTGTACAAAGCAAATAAAGCATGTAGTGAGATACCAGGGCTGACACCCCTTCTGTTGTCACAATGCCACTGGATCTTTAATGAAAGTATATGAAGTCTAGAAACATAATTTCATTTTTTTTAAATGGCAGCTGAGATTCTGATTTCATTATGTGACTCTGGGATCTGGGACTCTAGGCATTGGTATATAGTGCCTATGACTTAGACCATTCCTGATAATGTTTTATAGTCAATTTTCAGAACAAAACTGAATTTGAATACTTGAGGCAAAAGAAAAGAAAAGAAAAATCTAGATTTTAATTCTTACGAATCCCCAATTTTCAGGTCACTTAATGGCAAAGATCCTTTTAACACTATCCTTATCTGAGTGCCAGTCAGCTCCTACAAGACTAATTGCAATAATGACAGAAGGATTTGGTGGAAGCTTTCTTGAATTTGGCAAATAAAGGTTGGGAAGGGCATGACACTAAACACTAAATGTGACCCTCAAGTATGCATGCCCAACTCCCATTAACGTTAGCTGTGCATGTGTATCAGAGAGAGTATGGCTGGCTCCTTTTTAACATAACATCAAGGCTGTATTTACTAGAAACTATTGTTTCCAGGCAGCAGTATTTTCAGGCAGTCTTTTTCACTTAGATCCACCATCCAGGAGCTAATGACACTGTTGCTTGATCAGACAAAAATTTGCATATTCGTTTATTAATTTTTCATCTTTTGGAACAGTTTTTGAATTTAAGGACACATTTATGACTCTTATTCATAATAGGTTTTGGAATATTTTGATGGAAATGATCATTACAAGAGGAAATACCTGCAACTTTATTTTAATCTATAACAAAGAGTGTATGGTTCTGGCCTAAATCCAAGATTACAATTCTTGATATCAGAAATTGAGCTCAAAATAAGGCTGGAATAAATTTCTTAAATCTGGAATCTGTCACAAGAAGGGAGTCACGTCACCTTCATGTGTCATTATGTGTCAGTCCAGAATAGCAGTATTTCAGCATGGTATATCAACTTAACTCATGGAAAATTATGTCGTAATCCAGGATTACTGGTCCAAAAAAAATTAGATTACCTTCGGGGGTTTGGGGAGAAACAGATGAGGTCCCACGATAAAGTTATGATGTTGTTAAAGGCTGTGGCTCTGATATGATCAAACATATTAAAATCACATCTTTTACGATGTCGTTGTGTTCAGTCTTTAATCTCTCCTAATGAGATCGGTGGTTGTAATAGTTCAGCTTTCTGAAATATTGAATTAGATCAATATTGGTTTCTACCCTAATTTTTTTGGTTAGTAATCGTTTCAAATCCATTCATTCATCTTTTGCATTGCAGTAGCAAATGAAAAGAGAGCCTAGTTTGCAAATTCATTAACCTTTTGAACATTGTTCCTACCGAAAGCAATATTCCGTATGGTTTATTCAGAAACATATGTTTTTTCTTTGTTTCTCAATTCTCAAAAATGGCCTAAAACAATAACTTACTTTGTTCTAAAACAGAATGTTAGATTCATTACAATTCTTTGACCCATGGTGATTGTATAATACTTTACTGAGGAAAAAATCTATAATGCACTTTCTCCCTCTCTCTCATCATGGAGCAATAGCTTTCCTACTGTAAATCTCAGCTCCATATAGTGGGCCCAATTAATTTGTTCCATGTATAAGAAAGAAAGAAAGAAAGAAAGAAAGAAAGAAAGAAAAGGTGCAAAATTCTTCATGCACTGACCAACTAGGGGCTTGTCTACACTGCGACGTTGTCAACAAAACTTTTGTCTTTCACGAGTACTTAAAAAAGCCCCCCTGCGAAAGACAAAAGTTTTGCCGATGCAAGTGGCAGTGTGAACACGGCTTTGTCGGCAGGAGCGCTCTCCTGCTGAAAAAGCTAATGCTGCTTGTGGGGCTGGAAGTATTTTGTCGGCAAAAGTATTTTGTTGACACAGCCTTGTCGCTAAAAGCTGCGTAGTGTAGACAAGCTCTAAGTGTCTACCACACATAAATGGAAGCACCATCACGATCACACTTCTCTTCACCATAAATTCAGTCAGAGTTGGTTGACATGATGCTGAATGTGATTTGCCCTGTTCTTCACTGGCTAGTCAGTTGTGGTTAACGTCATGTCAGCTAACTCATCTCTTTATCATCATGTTTTATTGTGATTGTAAAGTTTTTTTTCAGTGAAGCCAAGCCCTATGTTTAGAGAAGAGTGACAGCCGAAAGGCCCTGCAGAGAGAGTGAGATCCTCAACCATGCTCTGCCCCTTTACACCAGTCATAAGGGCTGGAATGGTTTAAAGGGAATCTAACAGTTCCATATTCAGCTGTCAGAGGAATCCTCCAGCTCAGGAACTGCAGCAGACAGCCGTATGACTGCCTCCCAAGAATCCATTTACAAGCTCTGGCAGGGGTGTGCCAGGGGGTGGTGGGAAGGACAGTGCACACAGCACTGTGGAGATTCTGAGTAGTGCTGCATCCCATAGAGCAGCTCTGGGAGGCTACTGTTGGGATACATTAAAAGCAATTAAATAGCAAATTCATAAAATTAAGGCACTCCTCAAAATTCATTCACAGGAAAATTTCTAATGAAGTTTCTTTGTAATGATTCACAAACACAACCGCACTTTGAATGAAAAATCCATATTTAAAGAAGACAAGAAATGTTGACATTAAAGAATCATCATGTTTTCCATAACTCCCTCCCCATTCTTGCCTTCTAATAGACTAAAAGAGCAGCACAGAATAACATACATATACTGACTTATAACATTGAAATATAAAATGAACAATTGTTAATGGTAAGTTGAAGAGCTTTCATGATACTTTTAATTATTTATAATTATGGCTACTGAATGAGTACAGCGGAGGTAACACTTAGACCGAGGCCTTGCTGGCATAAATGTGGTTTTGTCAAGTCTTCTTTTACATGGAATTGATAATCTGCTTAAAATGACATTATTGCTGACAGAACAAAGGTAACATGTTGTGCTGGAAGTTTGAAGGTGAAAACACACAAACCTGTAATGATAAATTGAAAAAAAAAAACCAACCTTTTCTGGGAAGGCGCAGGAACAGGGTTACCCTGAACAACTTGACCCAGAAAACCGAGCAGGAAAAATACAGTACCTTGGTAACTGAAGATTGTGCATGTGTAACGTATGGGTTATCTAAAACCGAAAGGGTTGTGTTAAAAGCTAATTGGATAAAAGTTAAGTAATCTGCAATATAGAATGTATAAAAGACCTAAGTGAACATAGGCCCAAACAGGAGAAACGCCAGACCAGAAACTGGAGGAAGGAACCGAAGTAACAGACCATGACATCAGAGAAGGCGACGACTATCACAGAAGGTGCCCCAGAATGTGGTAACCAATTTCATCTTTTGTTATTATTTGTCTAGCATAAATGTATGTCCAGACACTATATATGATGGTAATTCTGTATGAAATTCTATAAATAAAGGGAAAATTTGATTAATCCTAAATTGGGTTGGCTTGTGACTCAGTTTCCCAACTTTTACTCCCACTACTACCATAACTTAAGTAGCCCCTAGGGGTGTCTAAATTAATCCAGCAGCCTCTCCAGCCTCCCGGAGCAGTCCAGACTCTTGAGGGTGCAAAAGTGACTTAAAAGCCACTTGGGTTGTGAGTGAGTTCTGTGTTGCTTCTCTGAGAAACTCCACACAGAATCTCACCCAGGGCTTGTCTACACTTACAGTGCTGTAGCCGCACAGCTGTGTCACTACAGCACTTCGTGAAGATGCTAACTATGCCAACAGGAGAGCTTCTCCCATTCGGATAGGTACTCCACCTCTCCGAGAGGCAGTAGCTATGTTGACAGAAGAAGATGTCCCATCAACACAGAGATATACACACCAGGAAATTGGTTGATATAACAGTGTCGCTCAGTGGTGTGGATTTTCACACCCTAGAAAGCATAAAAGGGGTGAGTGAGGAGAAAATGGAGAGATTGCAGTGGGACAGCAACCTGTGCCACAAGGCCATCTCACCCAATATGCATTGGAAAAGCATGCAACAAAAGTATAAAGAAAAGCTGCTACAGAGAGATTTAATTTAACATCTTCTGTGGGTCCTCATGACCACACTTATATTTTCCATACACAAAGAGCAACTGTATACGTTCCTTCTAAATTTATTTCATTTTAGATGAAGGACAACAAGAAAGAACAAAAGTAAAGTCTTCAGGAAAGACCACAGAGTACACAGTAGAAGAGTGTGCTGGTGAAATGAGCACAAAAGGGCAGTTGTATCCAGCAGACCACTAGAAATAAACTTAAGAATTTCATTATTTGTGGACTACTCATGAACAGAAACAGAATAAAAAATGCTCAAGTAAATTATTTGTTATGAATTATTTGTCAAGCTCCACTATATCTACTCTGTTGCGCCTTTTCAGCCCAAGCAGCTTCTCAAATTTCAGAACTCCTGGGGATGTTTGAGTTGGAAGTAGAAACTGATGGTGTCTGGTGTTCTCTTTGATGCAATCTTATTTATTTACAAGGAATGTACAAAGTCCTGCTTCTCCAAATGCAGGAAGACCTACGAAAAAAAGGAGCAGTTTCTTTGCTTACAGCTTCCAAGCCTTTTTAATTAAAAGACCCAAAAGCGCTCTCTCAGGGGCACACTGTGTTCACAGGCTACTGCTTGGCTCTTTTGGGTTTTTCCTCTGCCTCCCTTTCTCTGTTCTGTTTGTCCTGCCAGTCCTCTCCCCACCCACCCACTCATCTAGTCACAACCCCTCCCCACAGGGTGCTAGTTTCTGGGCAGACACTATTAGGCTTCATTTTAGGTGTGTCCCCTTAACTGTTTCTTACAACTATCTTAAATGAAGGGCCCGTTCACACATCAATTTGAACAAGGTTTTAACTCAAACATAAGTTTTTACCCAGCTCATTACAACTCAGACCCAGAGACACACGTTCTCTCTCTCTGTCTCTCACACATAGGCTGATTTGTGTTCCGATATTTATATGTACCCACAGCTAATAGAAAGGGTATGAGTATGCCACATACAACTACTTGTATAATTTTCTTCAAGACTGCAACTACTTTGGATGTCAGTTATGGAGAAATGTAAAGTCATCGCATTTGCAGGGTTGGAAAGCTGTGGATAATGACTTAAATTTTTAACATATTAGTTGGTGGGTTGTTGTATTTTTAAATAAAAATCCTGTTTTGAATGAAATAACAATAGAAACAAAAAGAAGAACAGGAGTACTTGTGGCACCTTAGAGACTAACAAATTTATTAGAGCATAAGCTTTCGTGGACTACAGCCCAAAGAGCTTCTCCTAGTTCTAACAAGTCAAATACTGTATGTGTGAAACAGTTGAGTTTGGAAAAAGAAGAGAATGTTTGCAGAGAGGGTCAGGGTTCCTGTTTTATAACCCCACGCAGTTTAACATACTCTCTTTCTTTGCTGTATAAAGGGTTTAATCATAACCTGTGATGGATGGCTCATAAGTAAGCTGTGCCTTTGTAGGAAATCCTATTAAGAGTCCACTTTTTTAACAGTCTCTAATGGAATCCTCATCAGGACAACTGTGGCCAAATTCTGCCCTTAAGTAACGTTCAGTGGGTTCCTTCAGATGCAGTATGAGGTAAGAATTTGGCCCTATATAAGGAAGAAACAAGAAACTCTTGGTGCCTTGTGCATCTTAACTCAGAGAACATACTATAGTGGAGTGTGTGGCTTTGCTTTGTTTGCTACTCAAAGGTACATTGCTAACACTTCAGGCTTGTATTTAAGATGGTGACTGTTGATTCAGGTTATTTATCGCCTTGTTAATTCCCTTTAAACCAAAAAATGAATTGTACCTAGAGCCATGATTCAGCAAAGTGCTTAAATATGTGTGTACCTTTACACGTATAAATACTGCTGTTGGGATTTAAAGTTATGCCGGTGTTTAAGTACCTTGTGGATTAGAGACTCAAATTCCCAACAAGAAAAAAGCTCATTTAAAAAAAAAATTTTTTTTGCCGCATCTATAATATGAAATAAAGTCAGCTGTGAATCCTGAGTCCTGCATGTTGATTAACAGCAGATAATCAGTACACAGAAGCTTAAACAACTAACTTTTTCTGTAATTCCTGTAGTTAACTAGCTTTCTGTATTTTAATATGCTGATGCTGACAAAATCAGTGATTACTAAAAATGTAAGACTTCTAGTTCTACAAAACAGGCTGATATTCTCCTGCTATTTACCCAGTAGGTGATACCATGAGCCAGATTGTGATCTTAATTACAAGAATGTAAATCTGGAATAATTCCATTGGCTTCAATATTTATTCCAGATGGAATTGCTCTAGATTTATACTGGTATAACCCTTGATGTGCCAGATATATTCCAGTGATGATTCAGTGTGATGGTTTACACTGATGCAAGTAACAGATACATCAGTTCTCATTTCTAGCCCTTCCAGCCCAGTAATGTGTAAACACTGTGAAAATCATTTTCACACACACAGGAAATGTGGTCTTTATGCTCCATAATGAAAAATGGGGGAAATAAATTTTTAAATTCTTTGGAAACTTCAAGAACAGAAAGGGTAGGATTTTCAAAAGTTCTCAGCATTGGCCTAACTCTGCTCCCAGTGAAATCAAGTGGGAGCAGAATTAGGTCAGCTCTGCTTAATGGGAGCAGAAAATCCCACATGGAAAAAAAACAAAGAGAAATTATGATTGACCAGTATAGCAGAACAGATAAAATAATTATCACATGTGCAAATACAATTAACCTGAACTTCACTCCCCCGTGCTGCTGCTGTTGTCTTTGTCTTTAATTACTTGCCTTTTATATAGATCATCATCTATGGGAATGAAGAAAAAGAATGGGTAAATAGGAAAACAAAGGCCACCTAATTGCAATGTTCTTCTCATACAATAGGCAATTAATTGTATATCAGGAAAAAATGAGTGACATCACAGTTTAATGACACCATTAAAATCAATATTTTCAACAAGAAACAAATTTGCACCTCAGTGTTTTTACATTTTCTTACATCCTCCTACCCTGTGTTCAATTGTACTTTTATTTTCACTCACACATAGCTAATGCCATCTTATTTTCAAAGGATTATGCACAGCAAACCTCACCATTTCTGTTGCACATCTTTTGTAGGAAAGCAGATCTTTAAATCCCTGTTTTGCTTTGTTTTGTTTTCCCCTATTTAGGATTATAAATTAAGTACGAACTGGCAGTGCCAGTTTTATCCTCAGGCAACTGTTACTTTACAGTTTCTATCCACATGTGATTAATCATATTAAAATTTCCAAGAAGCAACTTTGGCCCCATGTCAAATAGATGAATGCTATCTAAAACCAAAATGCACAAACCTGCAGAGGAATATCTTTGCTTCTGAAAATGGAGCATTTTTTCTCATATGCAACCAGTATGGCAATCAGCACTATCTGTCACATACAGCAAAGGTTTACATGCAGCATAGAAAGTATGCAATATTTGATGGGGGCTTAACACAATTAGAAGATGCAATATAACAGTCTTTCTTTCCCAACAGAAGCAGCCTCAAAGGAAAATAAAAGTAAAAAGATAGGCAGATTCTCTACATAGAGATAATAATGTTTCATGAGATCATCACAGCTGGAGCAACTGTTAACAGAGGACTGTGAGTGGTTGACATCACAATGTGCAGTCTTCACAGCCTTTATGCTAAACATGATTTGTAATGGAGAAAGAGATCTATTTCTATAAGCAAGGGAGTACTGGGCTCACAGCACATATTAAAAATACCACTGGAGAGACTTTATCTTCCTTGAATATTTAATCATCTTGAAAACTACTGTCTGCATGTCACAATACCCCAATACATATGTATGTATTTTTAAAGGGTCATTTTAATTGTCAACACAATGTCCTCTAAAATGTTTAATGTTTCTTACTTGCTTTAATTTACTACATTGTCTGAACTTAAAACAACAGTGTATATATTGCTACAAAGATCTGTCAGGGTTGGAGGCAAAGCTGGTCATTTTCATTGTTTTCTGTGACTCCTGGGTCACTGTTCACTGACATCTTGAATACTGTTAAATTTTTGCTGATGTCTTTTTACCTAATGCTTCAGATGAATTTTAAAAATTATTTTAAGCATTAAGCATTCATATGCATCTTATTGTGCATTATGATACCTTGTACCCTGCTGCACTGTAGAAGCCTGCAGCTGCCTAAAGCTTAATTATGCATCAATGCAAAGCCCAGATGCTTGGCCAATAGTTCCTCAACAGAGTAGAGTTTCTTACTTGTTTTTTGTTTGAATTATAATTGGGTTGATCTATATTTCCCAATCCATTTTGCCTCTTGTGCATGTTCCTTCTTGCTTCTGTTACCTTGTTTGAATCTGCTTCTGAAAGAGCCTTTTTGAATGTGAAGTGTCTAATAGATCTAAGACGGGTCATTAATGCATTTGAAAAATCCTTTCACCTTTGAGAGGAAAAAAAGGTACAGAAATGAACCGCCCTCCCTATCAGTTTTTCTCCAGATGGTTGTGGTTTTGTTTTAGCTTTTTGTTGTTTTTTTTAAACCTGAATAGTTAAATAGAGACTGGCATCTGGGTTTAAACAAAGAGGGCTTGGAGCCAGACTTCTAAAAAGGAGAGTAGTATTAGGCAATAAAGCTCTACACCTGCTGAAAGAAGGTAATGGAGGCAGTGAAAGAGCATTTGTAGCTACAATTACCCTTTACAGAAAGTCTTTTGTCAACTGTTGTCAAGCACACATGGGTGGTCAATCTGCAAAGTCAACAAATAGCATTGTCAGCGGTGTTAAAATATATGGCTTTAAAATTTTGTATAAACAGCACAAGTCGATTATTGCTATAGCACTTATTTTCTGCGATCTCTGCATATTTATTCAAACTCTTCTTCAAATGCAGAGCATCTTCCTCACTTCTCTGCCTTTTGTTAGATTTATAGTGTCAAGTGTCTGTGCATGTAAAATACATTTAAAGTCAACATCTTCATGCTCATCTTTTAGAATTTCATAACCTTAAAGACTGCAGACTTTGATATTAGATTTAAAATCTTGTGGCAAGGGACTAGGCATTGATCATCATTTGTTGTCTTACAATTATGGAAAAATATGCAATTTTTAATGTCAAAGAATTAGCACTGTTTAAATGAAAGCACTTAAGAAGGTTCAACTCAGCCCAAATAACACTTACCCCATAACAAACTGGACAGTTGCTGTCTTCACAGGGTGATAATCTTCTTCATATTACAATATAGTATAGGGGATTATTTTGTGTTAATGTTTGTATTCATGTATAATTAAGTACCTGCTTTATGCTGTGTTCGAGATACCATTTTCTCACTGGCAGGCAGAGCTATATTATATGTTGCTTTCTTTCACATATCATGACAGGTGTACACTAGAAGCGCTACATCAGCACAGCTGCACCAATGCAGCTGCACAACTGTAGTGCATCTGGTGAAGATGCTGTATGCTGATGGAAGAATGCTCTCCTGTTGGCATAATTACTCCACCTTGCGAGAGGAAGAAGCTGTGTCGGTGTGAGAGCATCTCCCACTGACATACCGCCAGTGTGGACAGCGCTTAGGTTACTGTAACTTCCATTGCTCAGGAGAGTGTCTTTTTCACACCCCTGAGCAACATAAATTAGATCAACTTAAGCGGCAATGTAGACCTGCCCTCAGTCTTGCATATAGGGGCACATTCTCAGCTGTATCAGAGAAACTGTGCACCTATGATTTAAAGCTAGTAGGCCTAGCCACTCCAGGATCATGCCTGCATATGAGGACCCTTGTGTAGCATAGAGTAGTCCTAGCAGTTTCTACTCTACCTCCAACCCTGCCTCTGTCTGGTGCAGTGGGTGTGGCTGGCGGAAAGGGAGCATAGCTGTTGCTCCCCCGCTGCTGTGCCATTCTCTTCAGGTTTCTCTAGCTTTGGATGAGGGGACCAGACTGACAAAGAGCATCCTCAAGATCTGGGGGCACAAGGATGGACTTTGCATTCCCCCTCCTTAGCTGCCACTGAAAAGCTACAAGGAGTCCGGTGGCACCTTAAAGACTAACAGATTTATTTGGGCATAAGCTTTCGTGGGTAAAAAACCTCACTTCTTCAGATGCACGGAGTTAAAGTTACAGATGCAGGCATTCTATAATGACACATGAAGAGAAGGTCTGTTAGTCTATAAGATGCCACCAGACTCCTTGTTGTTTTTGTGGATACAGACTAACACGGTTACCCCCTGATACTGAAGAGCTAATTTTCTTATGTTTATATACAAACTACAAAGACAGGAACATAAGAATTGCCATACAAGTTCAGACCAATGGTCCATCTAGGCCACTATCCTTTTTGTCAGGGACCAGTGACAGATGTGCCCAAGATGAACTTTTGATCTGAATCCAAAGTTAGCAGCTACTATCGATACACATGTTAGTGGATGCTGATATTTCACTTAAGATTAAGTGTTCTTGAGAATGATATACATACAGGGCCGGCTCTGGCTTTTTGGCCACCCCAAGCATAAAAAAAAAAACGGGGCGGCCAGAACGGCAAAGCAAAAAAAAAAAAAAAACCTGCAGCATGGCCGGAGTGCGGGTACAGGGGGACTGGCTGGGGGTGGGAGAGTGGGAGCGGGCGGAAGAGAGAGAGAAGGGGGCGGCCAGGGCTACAGCAGGGGCGCTGCCACACAGCCCCTCCCGCTGCGCCGCCTCCTGCCGCCTACCGCGAGGGCTCCGCTCTGGTCGGCGGGGAGGGAAGGAAGAGGACTGCCCTGCAGGGCGCTCTGGTTCTCCACGCCGCCGCCCCCTACAGGGCGGCCAGAGCGGAACAAGAACAAAGAGAAAAAAAAAGCGGCCGTGCCGCCCTAGGATTGGGCAGAATGCTGCCTCCAACAATCTGCCGCCCCAAGCACCAGCTTGCTCAGCTGGTGCCTGGAGCCAGCCCTGTATACATATATAGATTTCATTGTAATAAGATCATGCAATTTAACTGTACAGAAAGGCTGTATATAGCACTCTTATCTATAATATAACAACATAGCTGGCTTCAAATACCCCATAACAAATAAAGTGCTTCATACTTTGCTTATTTCAGCATTCTTATGATGTTTCCAGAAGAAGCGATTTGCCAAACTGTATGCAATAGCAGAATAAGTGTGTACTAATTCTGTTTTATCTTCAATCAAATGATACTTCAGAATGAGCTATTTACACAATGCATTCCAAATGTATTACTCATTAGGGTACTACTGAATACATTTGTTATTACTACTAGCTTCCTGAAGGTAGAAAGTAGCTCTGTATCTTTACATACTATTGGGTACAGGTATTGTGTGATGTGTAGGTAATGCAAACCCCACATTGACTCCTTTAATCCTACCTCCTAACCCTCACCCCTGTGCAATGTTCTCAGGCGCACTACCAGAGTATTATTACTTATAATTAATAATAGGAATTAGTCATAATATCTTAACCACAAAATGGCTTGCTTAATTGTCCTCCAAATTTCAGGTAAAAACCAAGCTTACTTTTGAGCAGACTACACTTGAGAAATTCCAGTCTCAATGTAATTCTTTGGAGAAAAAGTGAAAAGGGAGTGGAAAAGTAGGCATAAAAAGAAATGACACCTGCTGCCTTAACTACACAGTTGCTATCCACAGTAACCTCATGCAAGTATGGTAAAATATTTGCTGTTTAGATCAAATGTAAATATGACATACATGGACAGTAACTAACCCATTTGAATAGCAAATGATGTATTCAGCAAAATGAGACATCTAAGCATTTTGCAGTTAATAAATGTTAACTGCTGAATGTAGCTCTGCAAATTTATTGTCTTCGGGGCCCAGTCCTGCTCCCACTGAAGCCAGTGAGAGTTTTGACATTGATTTCCGTGGGAACAGGATCAGTCCCTTATTTTATACCTCTTTTGTAGATTCTAGAACATCACATTGAACGATCTTCTGGCGAGTACTTCTTTTACCTGTGTTTCTAAATATGTATTTTACTGGAGTATAAAGAAATCAATTTTTTGCTTATAATGTAGTCCCTGCTGGCCCTGACACATAGCATTCAGCATTTGTCTTACAAGAAACTGCAGGGTAACAAAGAAAAAATAATATCCACACTAGATAAAGATTGCTTTTCTCAGTGGATGATGGAAAGACGATTGGCTGGGTAGAGGGGCAGCTTCTTGCCCTCTTGAAATTTGAGGCCTAGAAAGATTGAGCTTTTGTGCTTTAAAAGGACCAGAATCCATTTACACATCAATGTCTACTACTAAAGAAAGCCAACATCGTTGATGTTATGCTTGTCAAATACAAACAATTTGTTTTCAAGGGAGGACAAGTACAAAGCTTCTTGTCCACTAAACTGAGCACATTAAATATGACCCTTTTGGTGGACACATGTAGCTAGTACAAGAAAGCACTGGCGATATATAATTAATATTAGCTAACCCACAGTAAGGTTAATTGTTGCTTCTCTGAGCACTTAATCTGCAAGCAGTTGATAAATCCCACAATGAATAAAAGTGGCTTGTATTTAGGTCACACAAAGTCATTGCTGTTTTTTAATTTAAACTGTGCACTAGATTAAAACACAAGAGTATTTCAGGAGGACAATTCAGAGGCAGTAGCAATCGGCTGTCATTTGGCGTAAAAAGTTTCCACAGCACACCCCAGGGACATGTTAATCAAAGCTTTTTAATGGATTCAGTCTGATCTGTGACAGGCTTTGTTCCAGAGATGGCATTTGCAGGATAGAGCTGCAAGTTATCAATAAGACACAGTAATTGCTGGGAGTGATTGAGCTTCATTCCTTAGGCTTCATACCATTCAGTCCTTCTTATTATCAGTCAAGGCCAGAGATGTCTTGCAATAGGCAGTCAAGTAATGAATTGTTTCTCTCTTTAATCCCAAAACATATAATGAAAGAAAATTAAGCAACATGAAAATTTACATTAATTAAAAGTCTTGTACCACTTATTCTTGTTTTCCCCCTGCTATGTTTTATATTATTTTTTGCCAGGATTTGGTGGTAATTCTTCAACTTGCATCATGTATTGATAAATACTTTCTAAGCAGTGGAAGCTATTCAGTATTTAGCTAAAGGCTTCAGTCCTTCCATTGGCAGTTCTTTATTAAGTTATTCATTATCTTTTAGAAATCAAAGCATTGGTACAATCACTAATGACTAGGGATAATACTTATCAGCTACACGTCTAGTTAGCCCCGCATCCATTTAGGAAGGGTAACTCCCAACGTTAAAATGAAAATCTCTCAGTGCTAGTAGAAAATGTAATGGAAACCTAACGGTTTTTTTCATACTAAGAGGTCATAATCCTCCTTTTGTAACACCACAATCATTTCCATAGCAACAGATTATATATAAGGCCACAAGAGATTCTGACCTCTTGGTATGAACAAACAGGAGGAAGAGCTGTTTAGCAAAGGAGGAATCTCCTTGTTTAGTAAAGTGAAAACTAGCTGGTATGGTATTCCATGCACACACGCAGAAACACACAAGATGACAAAAAAAATCAGTTTATTTTGGATAAGCACAAATGTACAGCAGGAAGATCATTAAAGCCAGTTATTTTTCTTTATCTGGATTTAATTTAGCTAGGATGCAACTGTAATGAAATCTGTCCATATTACTCTAATTGCCTCTGCGTATGTATGTGTGCTGGAAATCAGGTTAAGGCTGGATAATATTAGTAATGCTTTTCTTGGTAAACTTTGTCCATGCTTCTGGAGCAGTTTGGTCTTGGGGCAAAAACAGAGGTCTGGGTGTTAAGGTTATTTCTGGCCCTCTCACAGACTTTGTGTGACACAACAGCTCTGTGGCTCAGTTTCCCTGTCTGGGATAATATGTCTTTATTTCAAGACGTACTGTGAGTCTCAGTTAACATTTGTAAAGTGTTCTGAAATCCTCAGATAGAAGTACTAAAGAAATACAAATATTCTATTATGATGTGTATCAACCATGTTGGTGCTGAGAATTAAAAAGCTATTTGAAATGTTTTTAGAGAGAAAAAAATTATCCAGTAATGTTAACTATATGTGAGCTTTTATTATTTTCATTTTCTATCACTTGTTAAAAGCCAAGGGGTTCTCTTAATGTGCTCCTGTCACATACCTACCATTTCGCGTTGATTATTATCAATGCAAAACTAAGCAAGGACACTATCTCTGAAACCTCAGGAGAGCCATATTGTATTATCGTCTATCTTATCAGACTAGATTGAGCCGTTTGCAGTTGAAAGTGCTCTGTCTGAGCAGCAGTTTCATGAGGCACTTTGCCTTCAGGATGTAAGGAGTGATGTACTTTAGCACTGTGCTCAGGAGCAGTAACTATTTTAGCATTTGAAAACATGTGACGTGTGACAGGCACTGAGCTGTGGCAGGTATGGAAGGGATGAGACCCAAGTCACAGTCCCACCCAGTCATGCCTCTTGTCAGTGTGGAGCATCTCAGGCCAGGATAGTCCCCCCTGCCTTGTGGGAAGCAAATCCTGGTAGTCTGTTTGCACCATCCCCACTCCACAGTCCCCTGCCTTCCCTTCTTTGACCTCGGGCACAATCTGGTACATATGAAAATGTCATAAAACACTGGAAAATCCTTCAAACTCCACCTTCAAAAATATATTTTATTCTACAAATTCTGGACAAATCCAGTATCGGCTAGTATCTAAAATGCTCAGTTATTGGGGGTTTTTTTCCACCCCTTTGAACTATTTCTTGATTTTTTTTTTTTTTCACAGTAAACTAGCTTGGGCCAAATTCTTCTCTGGCTTTATATCCTCTGCAATCTACTGACTTCAGAATCTGGCTGCAAGTGCCTAAAAATCTCATTGTGAAAATGCTTAAATGCTTTTTCCCCCCCATCTACTTCAAAATATATTCAATTCCAATACAATGTTATTGTGCTATCATTGTGTAATTGACAAAGGACCCAATCCTTTTCCCCTTGCGTACCACAAAGCAAGATTCTGACCATCCTAAGCAGCTTCAGCCCAGATCAAGTATTATGGTTTGTCTGGCTGATTGCTTTACATTCTTAAATTTTTATCCATCCTCCATACTTCATCTTCCATGTTATAGGTGCTTTTTTGAATGACTAATTATTGTTGCTTCAAGGTCTCTTTTACTTGGGATCATTTCGTCCTCCTCCATCCATATTTTATATTTAAAATATTTATTGTAATGGCTGCAGAATGAAATTAAGACAGCACATGTGATGCACACTCTCTGAAGTGGGGCCTTTACCTGCCACAAGGAGAGAGAGTGGTTATAAAAGGAGTAGTGTGAACAGGGTTCATGGTAGTGGTAATGCCTCCATACAGAAAGCCTTTCAGATAGGGTAATTTGATATTAGTTTCAAAGCAAGTTGTCTTCTCTTGTTCTTTAAAACAAAACAGAATTATTTGTTTCCTTGCGTGTTTGGACAGAAGTGATGATAGAGGTAGCTTCCCTCTGTGGTATGATTGCAAGGCTGTTTATTTGAGGTTTTTTTCTTATAGGGTGGAAGAGAAGGCATGGAAGTGTTCTGGACTTTTTAAAACCAGCTGTAACACTGATCTTTCTGGCTGCTTTCTTACAATAACCATATCCAGTCATGTTTTGATAACAATGTTTAATTTATTTCAGTAAAACCTAATGCTTCAAAATGATTAACTTTCCAGCAACCTGTTCCTTGCAGAGGAGAACCCCTTAGTGGCAAAGGGCTACCATTTACTCTCACGTACACCACTGTAAATCCAGAATAAATCTGTTGATTTCCGTTGTTAACTTTGAATTTACACTAGTGTGGCTGACGTCAGATCTGGCCCATGGACTGTATTAAAAAAGGAATGGGTTGGAATGCTTACCTAGCCTCTCTCTATATCCACACATTCAAAAGGGAGAAGTTAATGTCCATTGCCAAACTACAAACTTTCTTTCTATGATATTAGACACCTGTTCGTTTTCTGTGCATTAATTTTTGCCTTCTGGTCCTGTGCCAGGATCCAATAGTGCAGAGCTATGCACCTTTATAGAGACCCATTTACTTAGTGAGATTTCAGAGAGGCGCAGGGTTGAATGTGTGATGTTTTGGGGATCAGCAGCCAGACCAGTAAGGGGTTCTGTCATTGACCTGGCTGCAACCTGGGAGTGCCTTAATGCTGTGCTGCTATGGCTCATATCCCTGATACCAGTAGCCAGCCTCCGAGCACAAGGTCTCACCTTGGTTTCCAGCAGCCTGGTTACTTCTTGCCGGGTGACACCAACAGCCCTTCCAGTCCCTTCTCCCCAAATCAACCCTCCCTGAGTTCTTAAGTACCAGACATTTGGACTTTTTCCTTCTGATCTGTCAACCCCAAAGGCATGAAACCATCCCTCCAAACACCAGCTTACTTTGGGATACACACTCCACACAGTTTGCACACCAGAGATCTGCTTGGGTTAAAATAAACAAAAGGTTTATTTAATAGAAAAAACACAGACTCAAAGATGAAAGAGTAATGGAGCACAAACATATACAAGTTACACAGAAAATTAAGAGGCAATCAGGCTTTGCACATCTACATTAGATAAAATCCCTTTTCTAATGCAAGTTATCTATTACCTTTGAACAGTCTCCAGGTATACAGCTGCCCAGAGGCTGTCCTTCTTCATTTTCTGGATGAACACTTCAGTTTCAAGCCTCCTTTTTAAAAGACTTTACTCCTCTTTTTCCTCTCTCTCAGACTATGGTCAGGTGACTCATAATTATTTGACTGGGGAAATTGCCAGTTGTCTCAATGTCTTTCCATTAATTTTAATGGTCCACCTTTGTCCTTTCCTGGGCTGGACAATGGATGGGTACCTGAAGCTGGTTTTGTGTAAAAAAACTGGCTTGGGAGGTAATCCTCCATGCCTGATTGTATCACCACCCTGTTGTGAGGTGATGCTAAAGTTGCACCACAGTTGCAATTTATATTTTTATATGCATATGTATATTCATAAGTATTATGTGTATACATATCTCATAATGACTATGGCGTTCAGAACATTAAAAGATTTGATAAAAGATATAATACTCAACAGTCTTATAATACAACGATAAACCAACTGCTTGCATACTATAATTGTTTATTTTGGGGGTTTAACCCTTCTATTCTCCCCTTAGTGCCTGGACTCTGATTATCACAGCATACTTGTGGAAAAATTGGAAAGAGTCCAGCGGAGGGCAACAAAAATGATTAGGGGTCTGGAGCACATGACTTATGAGGAGAGGCTGAGGGAACTGGGATTGTTTAGTCTCCAGAAGAGAAGAATGAGGGGGGATTTGATAGCAGCCTTCAACTACCTGAAGGGGGGTTCCAAAGAGGACGGAGCTCGGCTGTTCTCAGTGGTGGCAGACGACAGAACAAGGAGTAATGGTCTCAAGTTGCAGTGGGGGAGGTCCAGGTTGGATATCAGGAAAAACTATTTCACTAGGAGGGTGGTGAAACACTGGAATGCGTTACCTAGGGAGGTGGTGGAATCTCCTTCCTTGGAGGTTTTTAAGGCCTGGCTTGACAAAGCCCTGGCTGGGATGATTTAGCTGGGAATTGGTCCTGCTTTGAGCAGGGGGTTGGACTAGATGACCTCTTGAGGTCCCTTCCAACTCTGATATTCTATGATTCTATGATTTTGCAGCAATTTTAACAAAATCAACCAAGATCAGTCTAATTCTGTCATTTGCAGAACAAGACTTCTCTTCCTCCCTCTCTCCCATCTCATCTCTCCCCCCCCTCCCCGCCCCATTTCTATTGTACGGTCTCAATGTTTTCCATAGCTTCTGTCTTCTGCAACAGTATTTTCTTATAGAGATGCACACCTTCCCTTTAACAGAAAGTCTAGGAACTTAGCCACCATTCTGGGGCTTGCCTTTTGGAGAAGATTAATTGAAATAGCAGGAAAATAATTTTAATAGAGGACAAAAAAATAAAATAAAATCTCTGTTGAGCAATAATCCAAATAAGAGGCAAATGGAATGCTGGTGCTTAACAGTTTCCTGGCATTTGAAAAAGAAATGAGAAGAACACCACTCTCTTCTCTCTGGGCACTGATCACTTTAATAATTTGGCCCTGTTTGATTTGCTCAAGGTCACATAGGAAATCTATGGCAGAGCTAGGAATGGAACCCAACTTTCCTGAGTCCCAGTGCAGTGACTTAACAAGAGCAGAAATTTACTGTGAGAAATGGTAACTTCGTAGAACTGCACAGAATAGTAATCTGTGGAAGCACAGAGAATCCCAGAGAAGTACAGTTGCTGGAGGAAATCAAATATAAGGGTTCTCCTCTCTGAATCTGGGAGACAAAGGGAATTTAGGTTTCAGAGAAGCAGCCATGATAGTCTGTATCCGCAAAAAGAACAGGAGTACTTGTGGCACCTTAGAGACTAACAAATTTATTAGAGCATAAGCTTTCATGGACTACAGCCCACTTCTTCGGATACATATAGAGTGGAATAAATATTGAGGAGATATATATACACACATACAGAGAGCATGAACAGGTGGGAGTTGTCTTACCAACTCTGAGAGGCCAATTAAGTAAGAGAAAAAAAACTTTTGAAGTGATAATCAAGATAGCCCAGTACAGACAGTTTGATAAGACGTGTGAGAATACTTACAAGGGGAGATAGATTCAATGTTTGTAATGGCTCAGCCATTCCCAGTCCTTATTCAATCCTGAGTTGATTGTGTCTAGTTTGCATATCAATTCCAGCTCAGCAGTCTCTCGTTGGAGTCTGTTTTTGAAGTTTTTCTGTTGTAAGATAGCCACCTGCAGGTCTGACATTGAATGGCCAGACAGGTTAAAGTGTTCTCCCGCTGGTTTTTGAGTATTATGATTCCTGATGTCAGATTTGTGTCCATTAATTCTTTTGCATAGAGACTGTCCGGTTTGACCAATGTACATGGCAGAGGGGCATTGCTGGCACATGATGGCATATATCACATTGGTAGATGTGCAGGTGAACGAGCCCCTGATGCTATGGCTGATGTGATTAGGTCCTATGATGATGTCACTTGAATAGATATGTGGACAGAGTTGGCATAAGGGAATTTAGTCTGTGTAAGCAACAGATATTATCAAAGGGTAGAAATCTAAATTATTAGAGTACCAGAAACTATTATTTTAAAAATGGATTATCTAATAAAACTGTCAGTAAGACTGAAAACTGCTTTCTAATGTTTTACATGAGTTAGAATTGGAGAATGGGGAAATATCACGTAAGTGTTACAGAAGGTAAGGTTACCACACTACATAAGAGGCGGCACACCAGACAGACTTTTCTTTAAGTATAAAATTCTACAGACTTTTGCAGTTATGTGAAATAGATATTTCATGTCAAAAGTAATTTTCTGTTATATCTGCTAGTTTGATGTGCTAGGCTGTATTGATCTGTTAGCAGGGAACAGAGTGGACATAAGGAGATATGTCAAAGGTTAAGGGATGTCCCCATCCAGGGTCTAATTTAGTATGGTCTTGAATCTGAAAATGTGCGGCCTAAGGAAAAGAGTCTACTGCAATAAGATTTGAAATGAGATGTAAAGTTGCTGAGGCAAAAGAATACAGGGATATTGTTCTAGATGTCAGGAGCTGAAGAGAAAGAGCCTCTGGTGCCAAGAATTGCAAGACTGACAGAGCTCTTTAATATTTACAAAGTAGTTTGATATCCTCAGATGAAAGTGCAAAGTATTGTAGTTATTAGCCCATCCTTAATTTAAAATATTTAATGAAAACATTAACAGGCTATCTATAATCACAGTCCTAATCTTTCTCAACAACAAAGCAGAAGAAATATAACAAAAGTTTGCCTACCTGAAATACTGGTTATGAAAATCACTAAAGAAAGAGGAATATTTGACACAAATATGCAGTTTCTCTGAAACACCCAAATAAAGAAGTTCCAGGCACAATAAAGTTGAAATCTTAAGGCGCTGTCAGAGTCCTTGTATAGACAAAGTTTGCCTCTGCAAGTGCTGCAAGTCTAGATCCAAAATCCAATAACATATTCATAAATATAAAGAAGGCATTAAAAAAATAAAAAGTTTGGGAGGGGGCTCACATATATTAGTTCAAACTAGATTCCCCAGAGACCAACAGACAAAGAAAGGACTATGGAATAAATAGCTTGACTTTAAACTGACTCAGAACCTTCTTTCTGATCCAACAAATAGATAGGACCGGGGCAGGAGGAGAAGGCAGTCCTTAGAGAAGGTTTGGAAGACCTGACTACAACGAGAGCCCCTGGTGGAGTTAGGGGCTGATCTCTGATAAGCTTATTAGCATGAATATAGCTTCTTTTATTGTTTTTAATATGTTTTCTCTGTAATGCTTTCACCTTAAGAATAAACATGCTTGCTTAGAAAGAGCTGTGTGGTGCTAGCAGTTATGTTGTTTATAGACTTTGAAGAGAAAGCAAAGCACAGATGCTGGCCAATTTAGGCATTCTGGCTTTCTGGGTATATCACAGGGTAGGGCAGGGAACTGTGCCGCTTGGGAAAAACCTCAGTCAGGAGGGAGAGAGGATCCTGGAGCCTAGAGTGCTGGCTCTGAGGAACCACAGAGGAGGAATACAGGTACAACTGCTCTGAGCTGTGACAGGGGCCATCACTCAATGAAGAAAGGTTATTTGCTTAAAGTAATTGGAGTTCTCTGGGATGTGTGGTCCTTATGTGAACTCCACTACCTTGCCTTCTGCTGCCAATCCTTTCCTAGAACAGTCTGTAGTAGAGAAGGATCTGCAGAGGTGGTCAGTTTGGAGCATGAGAAGGCAGACGACACAGGTGTGGAGCAGCAGATACTACTAGCAAGAATTTTCCCATCTCCGGTGCATGGAGTACATGTATATAGTGGAATACACATAGGGACCACACATCTCAAGGAATTTCAGTTTCTGTAAGGTAAATAACCTTTCTAGTCCCACCCGTTAATTAGCAGACCATTCCCCTTTGGGGGAATAGTGTTTCATAGACCACAGTACATAATGCACCTTACTTAATGCTTTGTTGAGAACATGTTAGTTACCCAGTCCTGATATTACACAGTGCATTGGGCACAGTAAGGGGAGACTCTGCATTCTATTTCCTCCCTAGTTGTACAACAGAGGGCAGGGTCTGAACCATAGCTAGGAAGGCACCTAATTTAATTTTTTAGTAGTTAATTTTAAAAGATCCATTGAAATGATATCCAAGTCTTTTGACCAAAATATGGGACATGAATAACGGCCCATTCCTTCTTCCATTGAAGTCAAGATCCCATTGACTTCAATAGAGTCTGAATCAGACCTAAAGTTTATTTAATTTATTTATTTATTCTAAATGGAACAAGACCAAAGGAGACTTTGCTAATTACTGATATCTTAGCAAAATAGAAATTTGTTAGTGTGTCTTTCAAGCAGTGGATGAGATATAGCATTAGTTCCATGCAGATGATTACTCCAGAGGTTTTCCCATTTGCCTCAGTAAAGTATATGCTGGCATATTTGGCCTCCCAGAATATCATAAAGCAAATAATACATCTGCTATCAGTATTTATTTAAAATGTAAATTGTACACAAAAGTATGCTTTCAAAACACATTTTCAAGAAGAAAGCAATAAATATTAACAAATATTGATATTCTGTTTCCTCCAGTAGATATTGTACTTCATTGAATTATTGGAGAAAAAATAAATGCCCCAGTAAATAAAAACAGCGAGGAGTACTTGTGGCACCTTAGAGACTAACAAATTTATTTGGGCATAAGCTTTCATAGGCTAAAACCCACTTCATCAGATGCATGGAGTGGAAAATACAGTAGGAAGATATATATACACAGTACATGAAAAGATGGGAGTTGCCTTACCAAGTGTGGGGTCAGTTCTGACAAGACAATTCAATTTAAGTGGCCTATTATCAACAGGAGCAAAATTCACTTTTGTAATGGTAATCAGAGTGGCCCATTTCAAACAGTTGACAAGAAAGTGTGAGTATAACAGTAGGGGGAAATTAGCATGGGGAAATTTGTTTTTAGTTTTTGTAGTGACCCATCTACTCCCAGTCTTTATTCAGGCTTAATTTGATGGTGTCCAGTTTGCTAATTAATTCCAGTTCTGCAGTTTCTCGTTGGAGTCTGCTTTTGAAGTTCTTTTGTTGAAGAATTGCCACTTTTAAGTCTGTTATTGAGTGTCCAGGGAGGTTAAGGTGTTCTCTGACTGGTTTTTGAATGTTATAATTCTTGACATCAGATTTGTGCCCATATATTCTTTTGCTTAGAGGCTGTCCAGTTTGGCCAATGTACATGGCAGAGGGGCATTGCTGGCACATGATGGCATATATCACATTGGTAGATATGCAGGTGAATGAGTCCCTGATGGTGTCGCGGATGTGATTAGGTCCTATGATAGTGTCCCTGGAATAGATATGTGGACAGAGTTGGCAACGGGTTTATTGCAGGGATAGGTTCCTGGGTTAGTGTTTTTGTTGTGCAGTGTGTAGTTGCTGGTGAGTATTTGCTTCGGGTTGGGGGGCTGTCTATAAGTGAGGATTTGCCTGTCTCCCAAGGTCTGTGAGAGTAAGGGATTGTCCTTCAGGATAGGTTGTAGATCCTTGAGGATGTGCTGGAGAGGTTTTAGTTGGGGGCTGAAGGTGACAGCTAGTGATGTTCTGTTACTTTCTTTGTCGGGTTTGTCCTGTAGTAGGTGACTTCTGAGTACTCTTCTGGCTCTGTCAATCTGTTTCTTCACTTCATCAGGTGGGTATTGTAGTTTTAAGGATCCTTGATAGAGATCCTGTAGGTGTTTGTCTCTGTCTGAGGGATTGGAGCAAATGCGGTTGTATCTTAGAGCTTAGCTGTAAACAATGGATCGTGTGATGTGGTGGATGAAAGCTGGAGGCATGTAGGTAAGTATAGCATGTAGGTAGGTATAGGGTGGTGTTTATGTGACCATCACTTATTTGCACTGAAGTGTCCAGGAAGTGGATCTCCTGTGTGGACTGGTTCAGGCTGAGTTTGATGGTGGGGTGGAAATTGTTGAAATCCAGGTGGAATTCCTCAAGGGCTACTTTCCCAGAGGTCCGGATGATGAAGATGTCATCAATGTAGCACAAGTAGCATAGGGGCGTTAGGGGACGAGAGCTGAGGAAGCGTTGTTCTAAGTCAGCCATAAAAATGTTGGCAGACTGTGGAGCCATGCGGGTACCCATAGCAGTGCCACTGACTTGAAGGTATAAGTTGTTCTCAAATCTGAAATGGTTGTGGGCGAGGACAAAGTCACAAAGTTCAGCCATCAGGTTTGCTGTGACATTATCAGGGATACTGTTCCTGACAGCTTATAGTCCATTTTTGTGTGGAATGTTGGTGTATAGGGCTTCTACATCCATAGTGGCTAGGATGGTGTTTTCTGGAAGAACACCAATGGATTATAGTTTCTTCAGGAAGTCAGTGGTGTCTCGAAGATAGCTGGGAGTGCTGTTAGCATAGGGCCTGAGGAGAGAGTCTATATAGCTAGACAATCCCGTAGACTCTCTCCTCAGGTAAGGCAACTCCCATCTTTTCATGTACTGTTTGTGTGTATATATATATATATATAATCTTCCTACTGTATTTTCCACTCCATGCATCTGATGAAGTGGGTTTTAGCCCACGAAAGCTTATGCTCAAATAAATTTGTTAGTCTCTAAGGTGCCACAAGTACTCTTTGTTGTTTTTGGTGATACAGACTAACACGGCTACCACTCTGAAACCTGTCACCAGTAAATAAAATATACTGGGCTGAAATTAAAATCTTCACATGCCAAAAGTTTGTAATACTGGGCCTATTAAGTTCAGATGTTAACATGTTTTGATTGTTAATGCTGCATTACAGTGACATTTCTGTAGACATGTGATCAACACTAAATGAGTACATTAAGGTTAGGAGTTTATTACAATGAATATAAGAAAATGAATGGGAACAAAACAAACATGCTTTGCAAAATGCTGCAAAAATGGAGTGACAATGTTGGTTCTGACTGACGATGGAAACATCATTGACATGATTATTCTGTCTTTTAACATTTCTTTTCAATACATAGGAAGGAGAAGAGCTTTGAGCAGGTGTCAAAACAAGTGTTAATGCCTGTGAAACGATTAGGTCCATTTTTGCATGTTTCCAGCACTTCCCAAGTGCTTATTGCCTCTTTCGTCCCTCATCTTTATTAGAAAGATTATTTCCCATATTTTTGACAATTTTTTTAACTTCCTTGAAAATGTTTTATAGAATTTAAAGCCCCATTATAGTTCTGTTCCCTTTGTTCTTTCTGTTTGCTCCTTGAAGAGCGCCATTTTGAAGGCACTAGAAACTGAAGTCCTTTCTTTCTCCTCATAGTAGGTTTAGCCCAGCAGTGCAAGCTTTCCCACACAGCCCTCCTACGTAGCTTGAAGAGTGGTTCAGCCACAGTTTCTGAAAAAACAGCTGAACACAGTTTGGTCCTGGCTATATTTGCACTTACACAGTTTTCAACATCAGAGCAACCTGCACCTGTTGCTGACATCCATTGTTAGAAATAGGGAAATCTATTAGGGCACATCTATACTAAAAGTTAAGCTGTATTAATGAAAGATGTGAATTTAAAGTACATTAAAGCTTTGTGTGGACTCTCAGAAATGCACTTAAACTAAAACACCGTAAATTCAGACCTTTTATTAATTCATCTTAATTTCCCATGTAGACATGCCCTTACTGTAGACAACATTTCAGAAGTCTTGGAAGTTTCAGCTATGCTTTTTGTAATGGCATCAAGTTTGCACTGGTAGTTCAGAGGGAAACAAAATACAAAGAAAGAAAGAGCCAGCACTCATAAAAGATTTTCTTTAAACATAAGAAGAAACTGTAAAGGAAGTTGAAAAACTTCTAAAATATCTTTTTCATTACTCAGGCCTGGTCTACACTACGACTTTAATTCGGATTTATCAGGGTTAATTCGAATTTACCCTGCAAATTTGGTCCTGCTTTGAGCAGGGGGTTGGACTAGATGAACTCTTGAGGTCCCTTCCAACTCTGATATTCTATGATATTCTATGAACCGTCCATACAACGACGCTATTTATTTCGAAATAAAGGGCCCTTTAAATCGATTTCTGTACTCCACCCCGACGAGCGGAGTAGCGCCAAAATCGATTTTAACATTTCGAATTAGGGATAGTGTGGCCGCAATTCGATGGTATTGGCCTCCGGGAGCTATCCCACAGTGCACCATTGTGACCGCTCTGGACAGCAATCTGAACTCAGATGCACTGGCCAGGTAGACAGGAAAAGCCCCGCGAACATTTGAATTTCATTTCCTGTTTGCCCAGCGTGGAGAGCACAGGTGACCACAGATAGCTCATCAGCACAGGTAACCATGCAGGCCGATAATCGAAAAAGAGCACCAGCATGGACCGTGAGGGAGGTACTGGATCTGATCGCTATATGGGGAGAGGATTCAGTGCTTGCAGAACTTCGTTCTAAAAGATGAAATGCCAAAACTTTTGAAAAAATCTCCAAGGGCATGATGGAGAGAGGCCACAATAGGGACTCAGATCAGTGCCGCGTGAAAGTCAAGGAGCTCAGACAAGCCTATCAAAATACAAAGGAGGCAAACGGTCGCTCTGGGTCAGAGCCGCGGACATGCCGCTTCTACGCCGAGCTGCATGCAATTCTAGGGGGGGCCGCCACCACTACCCCACCTGTGATCGTGGATTCCGGGTCGGGGATAGTCTCATCAGCTACACCTGAGGATTCTGCCGATGGGGGAGAGGAGGAGGAGGAGCTTGCAGAGAGCACACAGCACTCCGTTCTCCCCAACAGCCAGGATCTTTTTCTCAGCCTGACTGAAGTACCCTCCCAACCCTCCCAAGCCAGTATCCAAGACCCTGACCCCATGGAAGGGACCTCAGGTGAGTTTACCTTTTAAAATATAAAACTTGTTTTAAAAGCAAACGGTTTTTAATTATTACTTTGCCCTGAGGACTTGGGATGCATTCGCGGTCAGTTCAGCTACTGGAAAAGTCTGTTAACGTGTCTGGGGATGGAGCGGAAATCCTCCAGGGACATCTCCATGAAGCTCTCCTGGAGGTACTCCAAAAGCCTTGCCACAAGGTTTCTGGGCAGTGCAGCCTTATTCCGTCCTCCATGGTAGGACACTTGACCACGCCATGCTTGCAGCAAGTAATCTGGTATCATTGCCTGACAAAGCCTGGCAGCGTATGGTCCCGGTGTTTGCTGGCATTCAAGCAACATCCGTTCTTTATCTTGTTGTGTAATCCTCAGGAGAGTGATATCACTCATGGTAACCTGGTTGAAATACGGGAACTTAATTAAGGGGACAGAGGTGGCCGTTCCTACTGGGCTGTTTGCCTGTGGCTGAAAATAAATCCTTCCCTGCAGTTAGCCAAGCGCAGATGGGAAATTGGCCCTGAGCTTTTCGCGTTTGGCTAGCAGGGATCTTCCCTGTTACCAGCCACGCGGTGGGGGGAGGGGTACCGTGATCATCCCAGAGAATTTATGGCGGGAGTGGGGCGGCAGGGGGGGTGGTTAGTTTGGTTCCTGCAGGGCTCTTCCCTGATACCAGCCACACGGTGGGGGGAGGGGTACAGCGATCATCCCAGAGAATTCATGGCGGGAGGGGGGGGTGGTTAGTTTGTTTTCTGCTGCTGCTGAATGTTAACAGAAAAAACGTAGCACTCTACGGGCTTTGCTTGGTATGTGGGAAAGGAGGGCGCAGAAGCCGTAAGACAATGGCTTACCATGGCCGCATGCAATCCGAATTTTGTTGCCCGGACCTGTGATCTCTAGCAGCAAAGTCACAGGCACTCAGTATTAAGAGGCAAAATGCAACCTTGCACAGAAATCACATGTGCTATGTAATGTGAATAGTGTTGGTCACCGTGAAAGAGTATAAGCATTGTTCTGCAAAATGTATCTTTTTAAACAATTCTCTCTTTTTTCCTCTCCCTACAGCAGCTGCAAATTCCTCAAGCCTCCCTCCTCCATCCCGAAGGCTATCACAGATAAGGCGTCATAAAAAGAAGACGCGAGACGAGATGTTTGCAGAAATTATGGAATCCAGCCACAGTGACAGAGCTCATCTGAATGAGTGGAAGGAAACGGTTTCAAAGTATAGGAAAGAAGCCAGTGAACGTGAGGACAGGAGGGACCAACATGAGGACATGAGGGACCAACGTGAGGACAGGAGGGACCAACGTGAGGAGAGGAGAGACGCTCGAGATGAGAGGTGGTGGCAGGAAGATCAGAGGAGGCAGGATGCAATGTTGGGGCTGCTGCGTGAGCAAACAGACATGCTCCGGCGTCTGGTGGAGCTTCAGGAACGGCTGCAGGAAAACAGAGTGCCGCTACAGCCCCTGTACCCCCCTCCCCCCTCCCCATGTTCCATATCCTCCTCACCCAGACGTGTAAGAACGCGGGGGGGGGGGAGGCTCCGTGGACCTTCCCATTCCACCCCAGTGGACAGCCCAAGCAAAAGGCTGTCATTTTTTTAAACCTTTTTTTAGTGGCCTTTTCCTTCCCACCGATCCTCCTCCCAAATGCCACCCGGGTTCCCTCCCTCTTTTTCTAATCTATTAATAAAGAATAAATGATTTTTAAATGATAGTGACTTTATTTGGTTTGAAAGCAAGCTGGGGGAAGGGGGAGGGTGGGTTCCTTACAGAAAATGAGTCAATAAAGGGGGCGGGTTTTCATGAAGGAGAAACAAACAGATATTTCACACTGTAGCCTGGCCAGTCATGAAACTGGTTTTCAAAGCTTCTCTGATGCACAGCGCTTCCTGGTGTGCTCTTCTAATCGCCCTGGTGTCTGGCTGCGCGTAATCAGCAGCCAGGCGATTTGCCTCAGCCTCCCACCCCGCCATAAAGGTCTCCCCCTTACTTTCACAGAGATTGTGGAGCACGCAGCAAGCAGAAATAACAATGGGGAGATTTCTTTGGCTGAGGTCAGAGCGAGTCAATAATGAATGCCAGCGACCTTTTAAACGGCCAAATGCACATTCTACCACCATTCTGCACTTGCTCAGCCTGTAGTTGAACAGCTCCTGACTCCTGTCCAGGCTGCCTGTGTATGGTTTCATGAGCCATGGCATTAAGGGGTAGGCTGGGTCCCCAAGAATAACTATTGGCATTTCAACATCCCCAACGGTTATTTTCTGGTCCGGAAAGTAAGTCCCTTGCTGCAGCCCTTTAAACAGAGTAGTGTTCCTGAAGACGCGAGCGTCATGAACCCTTCCCGGCCAGCCCGCGTTGATGTTGGTGAAACGTCCCTTGTGATCCACAAGTGCTTGCAGCACCATTGAAAAGTACCTCTTGCGGTTTATGTACTCGGTGGCTTGGTGCTCCGGTGCCAAGATAGGGATATGGGTTCCATCTATCGCCCCACCACAGTTAGGGAATCCCATTGCAGCAAATCCATCCACTATGGCCTGCACATCTCCCAGAGTCACTAACTTTCGTAGCAGCACCTGAGTGATTGCTTTGGCTACTTGCATCACAGCAGCCCCCACAGTAGATTTGCCCACTCCAAATTGATTCCCGACTGACCGGTAGCTGTCTGGCGTTGCAAGCTTCCACAGGGCTATCATCACGCGCTTCTCAACTGTGAGGGCTGCTCTCATCTTGGTATTCTGGCATTTCAGGGCAGGGGACAGCAAGTCACAAAGTTCCATGAAAGTGCCCTTACGCATGCGAAAGTTCCGCAGCCACTGGGAATCATCCCATACCTGCAACACTATGCGGTCCCACCAGTCTGTGCTTGTTTCCCTTGCCCAGAATCGGCGTTCCATGGATAGAACCTGCCCCATTAACAACATGATCTCCAAAGCACCGGGGCCCGTGGTTTCACAGAATTCTGTGTCCGTGTCCATGTCCATGTCCTCATCATGCTTGTCGCTGCGCTGCCGCCGCTGCTGCCTCCTCGCCTCGTTTTTCTGGTCCCGGCTCAGCATAAACTCCACGAGAACGCGCGAGGTGTTTACAATGTTCATGACTGCTGTCTTGAGCTCAGCGGGCTCCATGCTTGCCGTGGTATGGAGTCTGCAGTGTTCACCCAGGAAAAAAGGCGCGAAATGGTTGTCTGCCGTCCATTGCTTTCATGCAGGGAGGGAGGGAGGGAGGAGGTGAGGCTGTACCCAGAACCACCTGCAACGATGTTTTTTGTCCCATCAGGCACTGGGATCTCAACCCAGAATTCCAATGGGCGCGGGAGACTGCGGGAACTATGGAATAGCTATGGGATAGCTACCCCCAGTGCAACGCTGCAGAAATCGACGCTAGCCCCGGTACTTGGACACACACCGCCGAATTAATGTGCTTAGTGTGGCCGTATACATTTCGACTTTATACAACCTGTTTTCCAAATTCGAATTATATAAATTCGGATTAATCCCGTAGTGTAGACATACCCTCAGATATTTTTGAATCTTAGCTTTATAACTTATTTTTTCCCATCTGTCCCTAAAGGAATTGAAGATACAAAAACTGCCACAGAAACAACTAGATCTAAGTATAAATCTGACACTAAACGGGATCATGTATCCTGATGTTTGTGTGTTTATAGCATGCTTCATCCAGCAGGATTTTGAAAATAAACTAGAGAGAACAACAAGAGAACCTGAATTAGCAAAGACTTTGAAAGCCATATGATTGAAATTATAGTCCATTGAAGTCTACTACCAAAAAAATTTTTTAAAAGCTAGAAAATCTTTACTTTTTCTTGCTTTAGTCATAATATAAACTAAATACGCCCAGTTTCTCCTGGAGACTTATTTTCTACTGAAGGGAAGTGTCTCTTCAAAAGAATCTATCATTAAAGAAAATAGAATGTGATAGAGATTAGGATTGAAAGAATAGTGGGAAAACCATTATGCTACTCCTTCCCAGCCTTATCAAGGACACAAAAACAAAATATAGCTATTTAAAGAATTGTACTGGTGGATTCTTACTGCTGTTTTGTCCTGCTAGCTGTTAGAGCTCATTCCTGAGATATGTCCAAGTTCAAAATAGTAATATCATATTATCAGTCTTTCCATTATAGAAAATGAGATGGTTAATATCTAAATAGATATAATTATATGGTGGGAACTATATTTAATATTTTCCTATGAGACACTGGCATCTGTGTAACAGATCTTATCTGTACATAAGACTGATACAAGTTTATCTTCTTAAGAGAGATTTACAATTAATATGAAGTTTCTAGAAGTCAGATAGTGATAATTTTATCATACAGCTCACACACACATACCACATAACTCTAGCTTGACATATAGATACCCTGCAACTAAAAATAAATTTAGATCGGCTTTCGCCTGAAGAAAACAGGAACTTATCACAGCTGGCCTGCATTATTTTCCAAATCATACTTAGCTACATTGTATATATACCCAGCAGCTCTGAACAAACAGCCTAAAAATTGCAAATATTAGTCTTCCATTTTAGTTGGGAATAGTGCACAATAGCAATATGATATTTTATAAATATGAATACAAATCTAAGTTTGTAAAATGTTATCTCAACCTTTATCCTGTAATGTAACCACTGTATGAAGACAGCTGCTCCATAAGCTTTGTGTTGCATGGAAACATTCTTTTTAAAAGCACCATTTTAAACTGATAAGTGTACAAACAGATGTTCAAATAGTTATACATTTGGACTTGATTAAAGTCTTCAGCTACTCCCAACTTTGCCTGCAACTTGTGTAAGTACATTCCCATCAATTTTTTAAATGTATAATTTTATAAAAGACAACCTCCTTTTGCTTTAAGATCTAGGTGGATACCAGGCAAACAAATACATGTTCCATTCATGCTATAAATATACACACACAAAATGCATATTGGATCATATTCTCAAAGTTAGCTGCCTGGAGCTGTATAAGGACATATTTATGTGCCTAAATATACATGCACAAATGCTCTGTGTGTGCAGGCACACATACATAGCCAAGTAATATGAATGGGCTTAATTTTTGTACACACATTGGGTATTTTGTGTTATAAGTTAGGGCACATATGTTTCTATGCACCTATGTACCTTACTTTGAAAATATGTCAATATATAAATTATAGTGTTACACCGAGGCTTTAGTTTAGTGGTTAAATCACAGGACTAGATGGGTTCTGTACCTGGCTCTTGCTATGTGACCTTTTTGCCTCAGTTTTTCCAGATGTAGAATGGAAGTGATCATATATCTCTATCTCACAGTGTAGGTAATTAATTGAATTACTTATTTCATTATTGTCTTTAAAATATTTGGAGATCTTTAGAGGGAAGTGCACTAGAAATGTATAGTATTATTATCAACCATGAATTTGAAGCTCAAGATGTTTGTGTAGTACTGTAAGTCCATAATGGTGTTATGATTACAAAAGTATTTATTTTATATAATATTCCTCAGATTCAGCTGCCATTCTCTCCTGGTCATCTACTCCCTTCTCTTCTTCAGATTGTAATTATAGTGGCTTGATCAGCTGGTTCTGAATCACAACCCAATGGATGGACCCTTTGAAGTGTTTCTCTACTAGCTGGTTCACTGTTCTTGAAGAGTTCCTAGACCTGCTGCATCCCAATGTGTCATGAGAGTAATTTGCTTGGGAAATATTGCACCATTGGCTGGACTTTAAGTGACAGCTGTTTGATTGGGAATAGTAATAGGCATAAATATTGGTTGGGTAAATTTCATAGTTCATCATAATGAATTCTGACTTGTTATAATGACTTATTGTTGGAGAAACAGTTCCCTTCTTCCCCGCACCTGCCCAACTGAGTGATTAGGGGAAAACAACATGAGGGAGAACCTTGTGGAGTTTTGCTCTGTAATTTTCCCATCCCGGTGGGCAGGGGTTACATAGACAGGGCAATCCCTGTGTGACGCTCTGTATCTCAGGGAAACACCCTGCACTCCCACGTTCATCTTTATAATATGATTGTGTGGTATCTGATGCAAAGTTTGTCATGTTGGGTGTCTTTGGAAGGCTCATGATGCACTGAACATTGTTGTTAGAGTAATGCTATAGGTTATAATTTCATGTATATAGTTATGAGGCTGAAAATGTGTCCTCATGGCTTAAAACAAGCCCAGGCAAAAACTCTCCAGGAGCAGAGAGGCAGTTCACACCTCAACAGGACAAACCCAGCCCAGCCTCACAGGAACAAAGGACACTGGCCTAGGCAGCAACAAAGGATCTGTTGGACTCTCGAGTGAGTCACCCCCCTTCCCTGTGTCAGTTTAGGACTGCGATGAGGTAATGCTACCTGACTCTGAAGGGGGGGGGGGCAAAGCCAAGAGAGAAGAAAAGACATGATAAAAGGAAGAGATGTTTGCCATACTCTCCCTCTCTCTCTTCCATCTCCATCTACAGACACCACTTTCAAGCGACTGATGTGCAAAAGGGGAGAGCCAGACTGTAGGGCAACCAGCCAGCCTGTGGTGAGAAGCATCTAAGTTTGTAAGGCCACTGAAAGTGTTAAGATCAGCTTAGAATGGGTTTTGCTTTTATTTCATTTGATCAAATCTGACTTTTTGTGCTTTGACTTATAATCACTTAAAATCTATCTTTTGTAGTTAATAACAAGACTGGTTTCTTTGTTAAATTGATGAAGAACTCATATAAGCTTGCAGCGTCCAGTGGGCATAACTGGACACTGCAAGACTGAGATTCCTAGGGTTGTGTCTGGGACTGGAGATATTGGCTAGTGTCATTCAGTCGCATAATCCAAGCTGTGGCTGGCCAAAAGGGGTCACTCACGTAGCTGGGAGCAGCTTACATGCTAGAGGCTGTGCGTGAACAGCCCGGGAGTGGGGGTTCACACAGCAGAGCAGGGTAAAGCTGGCTCCCAGAGTTGAGGATTGGAGTGACCTAGCAGATCACTGGTCCAGATAACACCAGGGAAACGTCACACATGACCACTCTCCTCTTCAAACATTATGAATCCCTGTCTTATGAAAGTGAGAGAGCCAAAATATTGCTTAAAATGTCCAAACGTGCTCTGAGGAACCAACTATAACCAAAGAATTTGAGTAGCTGTTTAAGCATGATCTCACAGCAGCTCCTTCCACCTCCTCAACCACTTTGTGACGAAATTTTGTGAGAGAAACTGTGAGATGCCTATAGTGACTTAAAAATGCATACATTGGAAGATCTGGAGTACAGCTGGGCACAGATGTTGTTTATCTTGTCTACAATCTAAGTGTGAAAACATTCTCAGGATTTTGCATGCTGTTACTAGTCTCTTAGGATTTTAGAAGGAGTTAGTAGTTTGGAAAAAGGGCTCTGTTCATTATATAAAGTTTGAGTAATACTGTATCTTTTCCTAGTTCTCCTCTGACTTCTCCAATGGCATACAGAAAATTATTCACAAGTGATGAAGGAACCTCAGGAGGTTTAGATGTTTATCTGGAATCCTGCCAAAATGCCTCAATTCTTCTCTAAAGCTTTTCCAAATATACTATAATTATTTTTACCCTTTTGTCTCTCTATTCTGATTCCTGTCTTTCAACTTCCTTCCTCCCAACCCAACTGTTTTTTCTGTCATCCCCAGCTATTTCTTCCTCTCTCCTGACACCTAGTCCTTCTCTTGGGCCCTGTATTTAGCCTTTCCTGAACTTCAGAGGACTTGCAGCCTCCTGTCTTTCTTTCCTGTTCAACTACTCTATTTTGTGGAAGAATCGAGCATCTTGATGAGCCCAAGGAACAGCCTGCTTGCCTAAACAGGATATTATGTGGGCTGTACCAGTAATTTTTGCATGCCAAAAAAGCAATCATTAGAGCTGGTAAAAAAACTGCTGTATATTTCTTTTTTAAAATGTGAACAAAACAAAACAAAACGTTTTGTTTGAAACTTTTCTGTCGAATCTAAATTTTTTGACCAAAATAAAAACCTTTTTTTCACTTTTTGAATTTAGCTCCATCGCTCCCTTTTTTCCTCTTACAAAATTTGGGGTGGGGGAAGTGATGGGGGGGGGATCTGAACATCCAAACATTTTTGGGTTTTGTTTTTTCAGTGAAAAACAGGAAAATTTCTTCAAAAATGAAAATTTGCTGAAAAAAATGTCATTACGGTCAAAAAGCCATCTTTCACTGAAAAAAATGTTTTGATGGAAATACATCTCTAGCAATAAAAATGACCATTATTTTAAACTAACTGAACAACAAAATAAGAAAGAACAAAAATAAGGTCTCCATGAGAGCACAGAGTGCCTATTCCAACATCCTGTTAAAATATGAAATGTATCACTGCCAGCGTACAAGGTGCAAATCAGCACATAATTTGTACCTTAATTTATATTTAGTGTCATTAATCAGTTTGTACAGTGCTTTTGGGACCATTGCTAAACATTATGAACCAAATAATGGATAACTCCTTTGTGGGTAAACTAGGAAAGCAAAAGGGTTGCATCTTCTCCCTCACAGCTCGCCTGCACTGGATCAGCCATCACTGAGGCAACTTTGTGGCCTCTCTGTGCAACCCTCAAACACAGGGGCAAGAAAAAGGGAAGCACTCTGACGTATCACTGCTCTACAGCCAAAATGCTTCTGAAATAAATGTAGTCAAACTTTACTAATTCTGGGTCACTGAGAACGAAAATGATGCTTAAAATTGTTGATTGGCTCTAGTTTTCAAGATATGCTTTTGGGTCAGTATATACGACCCTTGACTTGGGAATGGCGGAGGATAAGTGAGTTATAAAGGGAAGGGATCTCAATTTAATCCAGAAATGACTAAAATACATCTTTGACTGGATCTATGAATAAATCTATGACTGGGTTTGGACTGTACTTGCTTTTTAGGCAAAACAATGAATGATGCAATCTGAAGCTGGTATTGCGTCATACATGATATGAATTGCATCATGTTATTCCTAGAAGTCATGGATGATGCAATCATAATGAAGCTTACATCACTCTGCTGAACAAATTGCCCTATATCAGCTCTAGAAATCATACAGTGTCGTGCTCTCTTATTTGTCAGTGTTTGATTTTGCAAAGGGACACATTTCTGTTTAGCCAAAGTGAGCAGAGATGCCTCGTGCTTGTGTGAACAGTGCAGATAACTTCTGCTATGTTTGTGGTGAAGTGACTTTTGCATCACAAAAGTGCAGGATAACCACTATGGTTAAGAAAGCCTATCACCTTTATTTTGGCTGCAAAACTGGAGATCAGGACAAGAGGTGGGCTCCACACATATGCTGCAACACTTGTGCAACAAATCTTCGCCAGTGGTTGAACAGGAAAAGGAAATCTATGCCTTTTGCAGTGCCAATGATTTGGCGAGAGCCAACAGACCATACCAGCAATTGTTACTTCTGCATGGTGCCTCCAGTTGGGAAAGGTGTGTCAAAGAAGAAAAAGTGGACTGTGCATTATCCATCAGCTATACGCCCAGTACCCCACGGAGAAGGACTGCCGGTTCCTGATGCACCAGAATCATTCTCACTTGAGTCAAATGAGGAAGAGGAAGAGAATGAACCTTCTGGTCCTGAACCATCAATGTCACAGGACTCACATTTTCTCCCATCCTCCTCCTCTGAACCACACCTCATAACACAAGGTGAACTGAACTGAATGACCTTGTCAGGGATTTGGAACTACCCAAGAGTAAGGCAGAGCTGTTGGGCTCCAGATTACAGCAGTGGAATCTCCTGGCAGGTGATGTTAGGGTTTCCATGTTCCGTGACCGTCAAAAGGATCTTGTCTCATTCTTCTTCATGGAAGGTAATCTTGTAGCCTGCAACAACATCGATGGTGTGATGGCAGCCCTCAACATCGTTCTCGATCCAGATGAGTGGAGACTGTTCATTGATTCATCGAAGACGAGTCTTGAAGCCGTTTTACTGCATAATGGCAATGTTTTGCCATCAATTCCAGTTGGTCATGCAGTCCATATGAAGGAACCCTATGACAACATGAAACAACTTTTGAGGTGCATAAACTATGACCAACATCAGTGGCAGCTTTGTGGCGATTTGAAGGTTGTTGCTCTCTTGCTTGGTCTGCAGACTGGATACACAAAGTACTCCTGTTTTCTCTGCAAATGGGATAGTCGTGCAAGAGATTCCCACTACATCAAGAAAGATTGGCCACTCCGACAGTCATTGGAGCCTGGGAGGAAAAGTGTTCAGCATCCACCACTTGTTGAATCAAGGAAGATTTTGTTACCACCCTTACACATCAAGCTGGGTCTGATGAAGAACTTTGTCAAGGCCACTGACAAAACACAAGCAGCTTTCAAGTACCTCCGTGGAAAATTTCCAAGGTTAAATGAAGCTAAGATAAAGGAAGGTGTCTTTGTTGGTCCTCAGATTCATGAACTTCTTTGAGATGATATATTTGACCATGCACTGCATGGCAAGGAAAAGACGGCATGGAAAGCCTTCCAGTTAGTGGCAATAAATTTTCTCGGAAACATCAAGGCAGACAACTACAGGTTGTTGGTGGAAAACCTCCTCAAGGCATACAAAAGCCTTGGTTGCAACATGTCACTAAAGAGACATTTTTTGCACTCTCTTCTAGATTTTTTTCCACCGAACTGCGGAGCAGTGAGCGACCAGCACGGCGAGCGATTTCACCAGGACATTGCAACAATGGAGAAACGCTATCAGGGCAAATGGAGCCCATCAATGCTTGCAGACTATTGCTGGACAGTGACAAGACATGCTCCATTTAATGAATACAACAGACAAGCCAAGAAGTGCCGAGTAGACACTGAATAGGACTAAACTATGTACATAATAGTTTTTTGCCTTTTGTTTCATAATAAATTTTATTTATATAACCCTTTTGCTGATTTTTAAAGTGTTACATAAACAGGACAGGTGAAATATTATCATGTAAAGCAACCATAAACACATGAAAAGACCTAGGTTTACAATTTATGATTAAAACTCTACTATCTACACAATATACATAGACATAAAATGTAAAAACTTAAATATCTTAGAAACAGTAGCCAGTTGTTTTAATTGTCATATTTGAATTCAGCACATCAAAATACATAATAAATAGCACATTTTATCTCTGAAGCAGACGACTTCTCAAAAATTGTAGACCAGTGTATTCAGTGCCTGAGGTCTTGTCACTGTGCCTGAGGAGGAATAAATATCAACATGAGTTTAGGGGGATTATGTAGTTGAGATGACTAATATGGTACTGTGCTGGCATGTGTACCCAACACAGGCCCTGAAGGGATTAATCTGAGCCTGAGAAGCCAAATAACATACCTCGCTGCACCTGTGAGAGAAAGCCAGGCTTAACTGATGATAAAGTCCAGCAGGGGAGGGGCTGATGATCATAAAGCCAGAAATTTTGTAGCAGAAAGGGGCTGTAGGGAGAGAGAGAGAGAGTCTGAACTTCCTCTCGGGGACGGGGGGCGGGGGAAGAGTATAGAAGAGATAGGAAGTGGTCCAGGGAGGCAGCAAGGAGTCTGTGGGAGTAGACCTTTGCAGCCAGCTACAAGGTTCCTGGGCTGGAACCTAGAATAGAGGGAGGGCCTGGGTTCCCCTCCCAGTCACTGAAGAAGGTGAAGTGAAACCTCCTGAGATCAGGGGTGTAAGAACTATGGATCCCAGAGACAGATGGAAGACTGCTGTGAGATCACTGGGCTGTAGCTTGGTTGGCCTCTCTGATACCCCGGAAGGGGAATCCATTTTGAAGCACTTGTAGGCGAGGAAGGTGATCAGGAACAGTCAACATGGATTCATCAAGGGCAAGTCATGCCTGACCAACCTGATTGCCTTCTATGATGAGATAACTGGCTCTGTGGATATGGGGAAACATGATACATCTTGACTTTAGCAAAGCTTTTGATACGGTCTCCCACAGTATTCTTACCAGCAACTTAAAAAAGTATGGATTGGATGAATGGACTATAAGGTGGATAGAAGGCTGCCTAGATCATCAGGCTTAACAGATAGTGATCAATGGCTCGATGTCTAGTTGGCAGCCGGTATCAAGCAGAGTGCACCAGGGATCACTCCTGGGGCTGCTTTTGTTCAACATCTTCATGGGATGGATTGCACCCTCTGCAAGTTCATGGATGACACTAAGCTGGGTTGAGAGATAGATATGCTGGAGGGTAGGGATAGGGTCCAGAGTGACCTAGACAAATTGGAGGATTGGGCCAAAAGAAATCTGATGAGGTTCAACAAGGACAAGTGCAGAGTCCTGCACTTAGGACATAAGAATCCCATGCACTGCTACAGGCTGGGGACTGACTGGCTAAGCGGCAGTTCTGCAGAAAAGGACCTGGGGATTATAGTGGACAAGAAGCTGGATATGACTCAGCAGGGTGCCCTTGTTGCCAAAAAGGTTAACAGCATATTTGGTTGCATTAGTAGGAGCATTGCCAGTAGATCGAGGGAAGTGATTATTCCCCTCTATTCAGCACTGGTGAGGCCACATCTGGAATATTGCATCCAGGTTTTGGGCCCCCCACTACAGAAAGGATGTGGACAAATTGGAGAGAGTCCGGCAGAGGGCAACAAAAATGACCAGGGGGCTGGGGCACATGGCTTACAAGGAGAGGCTGAGGGAACTGGGTGTATTTAGTCTGCAGAAGAGAAGAGTGAGGGGGGATTTGATAGCAGCCTTCAACTACTTCAAGGGGGGGTTCCAAAGAGGATGGAACAGTGGTGGCAGATGACAGAACAAGAAGCAATGTTCTAAAGTTGCAGTGGGGGAGGTCTGTGTTGGATATTAGGAAAATCTATTTCACTAGGAGGGTGGTGAAGCATTGGAATGGGTTACCAGGGAAGTGGTGGAATCTCCATCCTCAGAGGTTTTTAAGACCCAGCTTGACAATGGGATGATTTAGTTGGTGTTGGTCCTGCTTTGAGCAGGGGGTTGGACTAGATGATCTCCTGAGGTCTCTTCAAACCCTAATCTTCTATGATTCTAAGACTAAAGCATGCTGTGGCCAGAGGCCAAATTGTGGGAAGAGATTCCACACACTGACAGAGCAACTGTCAGCAAGGGGCACCATACGGGGAGACAGCTGCCATGTCTGGCCACAAGAAGGGTCACCTGTGGTGAGGGAACTCCTGTACAGGTACTAACAGCTCCTTCAGCTTTGTCTGTATTGCCAGTTCCTAGCTATCTAGATTATAAAGTCTTCAGGTCTGCAAGGACCATCCTTGTAATCTGTATTTGTACAGGTCCTAGCACAATGGGACCTTGATTCTGATCAGAGCCTGAAGGTGCTTCTGCAATGCAAATATATAATTATTGTAATTAAGCCCATAGGATTTCATATATATTATGCAAATAACTATATATGGAGATTAAATATTAAGAAAGACATTAAATGAATTTGACATTCAGTATACCAACAAGTTTTGCAATACATCAGAAGAGTGTTGTCATGAATATGTAAAATATTATGATCATTGCCATACCTAGCTAATTGCATTTGAAACATGCTGGCCATAAAATAATTAATTAGCAGTACAGAAAGGCATCATGATACCAGCTATAAATACCAAACATAACTAATTATTTCAGTCATAAAATGATCCTGCCAAGTAATTTATAATGATACTCTATGCTGAAAAAAAGGCTCTTTTCCTTCCCTGCTTGCACAGGCAACCTGTGTCGTTGAAGCTATTCTGTTTTGTGATATTGTCAGTACTAGTGGATACCAATTTGAACATAAACTAAAATGAAACTAATCTAGGATTTTCAATGTTCTTTAAGCTGTTTTGTGATTGTTGTGGAAAATGCAAGCAGATTCTTTTGTTGTTGACATCAAAAGTGGCGGGTCACTCTGGACCTGCTGCATACATTCTGAGCTCAAGCTAAAATTGATTTCCTTTTTTAAAAAGCAGCTGGCATTACAATGAATAGCCTTCTTTCGATTTTTCTGTTCCACTGAAGCATTCAGTGAATGCAGCAGGCATAATAGGCTGAAGTAAACAGTGTCAGGTTCTGTTATATCAGGAGCTCTTTTAAACCAAGCAGACAAGCTATCATCAATGCCTGAAACCCTGCAAATCGTAGTAGAGACTGAAAATGAGTTTATTTCCTGACAAGTGTTTTGATGACATTCTGAAGAATGGAAGGAGATGCTTTGCTAATTACTGTGGCTGTCACATGTTCAGTCATGATACTGTTTCATTAATGAGCATAAACTGCCTGTGTGAGGCAATAATAGAATTAGAACTTCAGTGAACTATATCTATACTGGCAATTTGGACTCTCAAAAACATGTAAAATATGGGTGGATCTCTTCAGTTTGCCCATTAGTAATATATCTGCTTTGTTTTCCCTCTTGCACAGTGTTTATCTGGCTACTTAGCTGGGTGCATCAGGAAGTCTGCTGGGATCATAACGGAGTCCTATCATCTGGCTGGGATCTTCAATGAGCCCTCTGGTTTTGTCCCACCCTGAGGCAATCAGTTAGCTTTGTGTGAAGCAGCCACAGTCAAAAAGGTAAAAGATTCAATGGAAGAGGTTGTATATTCCTCTGGAATGTTCTTGTGAACTGAGGGATCAAGACTCTGATGGGGTGTCTGCTCTCAACAGGAAAACGGCGGAGAGATGAGAACTAGACTAGCAATTCTACTTGGGTGGAAAGAAGATAAGGAGAATCATATTTATATTATTATAATTTTGTATTAAATCAGTTCCTTGGAAAATAAACTGACTCCAGCTTAAATGAGGCATTGGAGTGGAGGACTTTCAGATTAATATCTAAGTGGGATTGGACATATTGTAAAGTAAAAGCAAGACAATGTCTTAATAGGATTCCAGATTGAAAAATGGTGTTGAACTTGACTCCCTACACTTTGTGCATTAGGTTTACAGGGAGTTTCAACTCTATTCAGCTTTGATAAATACACAGACTTGGTTCTGTCAGTAGGAGTGTGGTTTTACTCATTAAATGGAAGACTTGGAAGAAACCTTTGTCACCTTTATAATAAGTAAGCCATGTAAATAATTCATATGTCACTTTTAGCTATCAGGTTGCCAAGGACTAGCTGTCAGTTTTTCTCTGAGGTGGCTATTGTCTATTCCCATTGTGGGATGTGCTCTGCCGGTATTGTTGAACATTGGGAACCTCCTGGAAGACCGTGCCGGTTGAGGCTGCATGAGTATCCTCTCATCGCACCAGTATAAAATGGCATCTCAGTTCCTTCTTTTCCGCAATTTGTTATGCGTGAAGAGACTTTCTCTCAATGCACATTGCAGATTCAGGGAGTGTTTTTAATGAGCTCTTGGCTAACTTTTATAGTTAATTTGTATAGCAGTTTCTCATTCTCTCTTGGGATATAAGAGAAGATTTTTTTCAACTTTTTTGGTTACTTGAGCCTCCCCCTTTCAAGCTCCTTTCCCTTATTTTCACTTCAATCCATGGGCTGTGTGGACTTACTGGCAAGGTTAAGTATTTCTGAATCCTCCTTCTGATGTAAAAGGGACAGGAGATACACAATAACCCTCTCCTCCTAACCAGAAAGATGGGATTCCTTCTGGCTCAGCATCCGATGATGATGTGGTCATTTCCTTATCTGTTTCACTTCCTAACAATTTCAGACAAATCCAGGAGTTACTGGAATACATGGCAGAGACTCTAGAATTGGAAACTTCAACTGTACTGGATAAGATGCACCAACCTTGAACATCCATGATCCCAAAGAGAAAAAGCAAACTCATTTCAGTAATGCTGAGCTGCTTGACCCAGCAGAGGACACCTTGTTGACACCAACACAACTAAAAAGAAGTCATCTTTATCAGCTGATCAAATGGGGATACCAGTGGTTCCATTAATTTCCTACTGTTCTTCTCAAAACTTCAGTCTCACTCAGAATAAATTAGTCTTTATCGTTAATGTTGAGAGGACTTTGAGTTTTTATTTGGATATGACTCAGACATATAGGATATCAGAGACTTTTTGTAGCCTTTAGGGATCAGCATAAAGAGGATGAATGTCACTTACACTAAATACCCATACATTTTGTTATATGTTAGGTAGGATGTCAGTACCCTACAGTCATGTCTCACTCTACCAGGGCTAAGGTGGCATCAATGGCATGCCATTGATGATGCTTTCATCCCAGAAATCTGTAAGGGTGCTACCAAGAGTTACACACCAGTACAATCTTGTCTTGGCATTTAGATCTGATGCATGTTTAATAGGGCAGTTCTTCAATCCTTGCTTAGTTAGACCACCTCGACCTGCCCTCCTGGGGGCTGTACTATTCACTTGACTTCTAGAAGTGGGACTAGGCACAAGCCATCTAGTTGAAGGTACCAACCTATTAATTACCATAGTAACTACAGTTCCTTGAGAATGCTGCCTCTGCATATTTACACAACTAACCTGCCCACCTTCCTCTCAGTTCTGTTCTCATAATAAGACTCTTGGGTTTAGTGGAGAGAACTGAGGCAGTTGTGGCTGCAGAGACTTGTTATAATCTTGGCTCTGATTGGCTGGTTCTCCAAGAGGGCAATCCTTTGGCCTCAAGGAAGTGCTTATCAGAAGACCCCCCCAAAGCTCTGTAACACAGGCTGACGTTGGGAATATAGCACACAAGTGTGAGTATACAGAAGCTACACTCTCAACAAGCCATAGTTACTATGGTTACTATAATAAGTAACTTTCTTTTTCTCCTGCCTCCCAAAGACTATAGGAATAGGGGCTTATGGTCTGTGCAAATAGTGACACATACTGCATTTAGTGAATTGATATGTATGCTATGGATAATATTTTCAACACCCAACAACATACACACTAAAATAGCAATTGCTAGAGAATTTTTAGGTTTACCTTAGATTCAGTACAGGCGGGGCAGAGAAGACCTCAGCTCACCTCATATACTGGCAAAGGTAGAGTGTCACTCCAGAATGACCCTTCCAGTTGACTGAATCCCAAAGATGGCTTCAGAGAATAATCTTGTCCAGTTATATTTCACTAAAACTTTGGTATGCATGGTGTGATGTCTTGATGATGCAGATGTATGGGCAGGGGGTTGAAACAGAAGAAACAGGAGATCCTCAGGAATCTAGCAATGATAAAGAAGACCCAATTTTGCCTGTTCCGTGGAGAAAAAATACTACCAGGTGGGTGTTTCTAAGCTCTTACACTTCAAAACAGACTATAATTATTGAGGAAATTAACTTCACAGCTAAAGATTGTGGCTTCATGATAATTTAGAGTGGGAAGGATGTTTTCCAAGCAATCTATTTTTTTTCTTTTTGGTTATCACTTAATGGCGTTCATTAAAACCAATAACAGAAATTGCTTTTCTTTAAATTTCCTACTGAGTCTCAGTTTAGTTGTTAAACTTTTTTTGAACAATATATTAGTATTATGCTCAAGCGACTTTCCTTATAAAAGAAATAAATCTCTTGTACAGTTTATTCTTTGCAGCACTGGAAATAGTGAAAAATATATATGATGTTGCTGACTTCTTGTTAAATAATTGTGGATGCCAACTCTAGTTGTCAGGCACAGTCTTTCCACTCAGATGCATAGCAGCTTATTCAGGTCTTTTTTCCCTCCCTCCAAGGGAAGCAATACATTATCTTTGGAGTCAAGAGGAGGTTAGCAAACAGCGGAGACTTAAATTTCCATTGCTAGCAAACTAGCTACCTCCTGTTTTTCCCAGTTCAACCTGCAGCTAGAAAATATATTGACTTTCAGGAGAATTTGTCTTCATATTCATAAATTGCATGTTGTAAGTTTTAGTTGTTTGATAATGATAGTGGACAAAAGAAGGAATCAACAAATCGTATTACCTTGCTCCCATCCACTCTGTTTGTCCTCTTTTATTAAAGTTTTAGAACAGAAAAACTTCAGATGGAGAATTGGAGACAGTCTGTAACTATAGGCCTGATACTTCTCTCATTCAAATCAGGGAGAGTTTTGCCACTGAGTTCAATGGAAGCAGGAGCAGGCCCTATTACATAAAATGCTACAGGCCAAATTCTTTGGTCCTCACTCAAGCCAAATTCTGCCCTGCTTGGGTTTTAATGCAGTGTAAGGAGTGGAACATTTGAGTTTCAGCTCATAGGGTTTCTTTGTAATTCTTCCTACTGTGGTGGTAAAAGGACGGTGTCTACCGTCACCATCCCCTCCCCTTGGGATATAGAGAGACAAGACATTTAATGAGAAACATAGGAACAAACCAGTAACCAATTTCAAATGCATTGCCCTAAATTAAAACATTGAAAACATAGTAGAAAACATGTAAATAATTTTACTAAACCAGGGACTGTCCCGCCTTAATAAGCAGGGTCATCTGGTTTCCATAATATGAATACAAATGTAAACCAACAAAACTTTCTAAATCATTTCAAAAGGAATAGAGCAATTAGATTTTTGCAGATTTTTCCATACAATATGCCTGTGAAAGGAAAGAACCTACTGGGTAGCTTCTGAAAAGATCACATTGTCCTCTAGAAACTGTCTTTAAAAACAATTGCAAGAGAGGATTGCAAGTATCTTCACTCCTTTTGATATGAGAACACTTCATCAAGAACAAAGCCATGTCAGTTTTAAGAAATAACATAAATGCAGTTTTGCAGAAATGAAAGATATGCTGCCGAATACATAACAAGTGAACACCATAGCAACCCAAAGAGAATTACATGAATACACAAAAATAAAATGAAAATAACATTTTGCATTATAAGTTCACTTTTACTGAAGCAGTAGAGTCACATGCCCTTGCATCTAGCCCTTTGGATAGCAATAGAACTTGCTTTGACAGCCAGCCCAAAAAATATTGCACTTTCACAGAAAAGAGAGAGAGCTAAAATTGATCCATGCCTTGAGTAATGCTGATGAAACTTGTATGTGTGTGATGACTATTTCAATTGAAATGTCATATGCAAAAGTTTCTATTTCAACAATCCCAACCTACGTATGTTATCAAAATGGAGATTGGAAGTTTTGGGGGAGGGGAATACCAAATATCTGTCTCTGACTTCCAACTTTGATTGTCTGCGAGATTGTATGCAGGATTGTAGTCACTATAAAAGATAAATATTTTAGAAACATGTAAATTGTCACAACTCATAAGGTAACACTGAAGGCATGAGGCTTGTGCCATGCTTAAGAAATGGAGAGTCTTACACCAGAGACCAGATTTATATAGAAAACAATTATAGAAAACCATACTCAACAAAAAAGTCTGAAAGGAGACTGTAGTTTTGGAATGTGTGCATCACTTAATACATAATTGTGTTGTGGTCACAACATTGCTGAACGTCAGCCAACATGGCCAGCAGTTAAATTCCTGAAATAATGTGACAAAGTGTTATTGTATTAGCAGCTTTCATCATGTACCTCTAAATTGTATTACCATGTATTTCCACTAATATGCTTGCTTGTTTTGTACTGAATTAACAAGAGTAAATAGTTAATATATTGCTCCTCTGGGAAAAAAGTTCCACCTTTCCTATTTTGTTCACAACAACTTTCAATCTGCTCTCCCTGGGAAAGTGCAAGATGACAACAGGAAGAAAATAGATCGGACATTGTTGCTGTGGTGTAATTGGAGTTGAAGGGGCTGTTGTCTAGAGATGGGTCTAAAAGAAAATTCTGAAGTCCCCAAACATTCAGGATGTTCAGATCCAGATTCAAAATTAGCTCAACCCTTCCCCATCTCTGTTGGGATGGGCCAAAACTCTACAGCTGAATACCCTGGACTTTGGATCTGGATTCAGATCCAAACTTTGTAGTTCAGTCCCATATCTACTGACTTCTACAAATCACTCCTTCCTGGTCTTCCCCCATCAGTCCAATGCTGTATACTCTTAGGAAACTCTACCAGTTTCCATTATGTATTCACACACAAACATTTTTACGTGCCTTAGCTGTGCTGCAGGGGCTACCTACTGAGATGAGAGGCTAGGTCTCATTCAATCTTAAGGGCAATAAGGGTTCTACTTATGAAGCTGGGTGTGAGAGATGACTCTCTGTGGGTATCTGATTTATAGTTTTGTAGGATAGGGCTAGAATTTCTTTACAAATAGATATTTCTGGTGGAGGTGTTATAAATGCCTTGCAATGGCTTGTTTAGTTAAATTAGACAAATTATGTCTCCTAAAATTAATTCAGCATCATTACAGATTACAAATAGTCTTCCTGACAGTATTATGGAATATGTATCACATTCCTTAGAAAGAAAAAGAAATCTCAACTGGAGTCAAACTGGCTGTGTTATCCTAGGGTTTGATGCAGAGACCAAACTGCGAATTGGAAACTGAATTTAAAAAGCAAGCCAGACAGCCTAGGTTAACAAACAACTGTATCACATGGGCAGGAGCTGTGAATGGAACTAATAAAGCATGACTTGGCTGCACTTCGCTGGAACACAGAGACCAGGAGAGTCTTCTGACAAGTTAGGCATCTTTTCCAAGCTGTAATCCTAAAGTCTTTGCAGGCATGTTGCAGCAGTAAGACACGTTGCACATTTTTAACTTACATTGTTCTAGTCCTTGCAGCAATATTTATATTTAGTCTCTGAGAAGATTTAGGAAATCTATTTTATCAACCAGAATTCATAACTTGTACATTTTGAAGTTGTTTCTATGAAAATTGCTGTATCACTGAATGCCCCTCTGTAACTGGGAATCCACATCACTAGTTTTCCAAACCAGCGACAATAGCAACATCAACTGTACTCTGGCTACATAATAGTTATGCTGAGGAGGGTACCCAAGTCAGGAAAACAGTTGCCTCTAGCTTCCCTCAACAGGAGGCTGAGGATTTGAAGAGTGGAAATTCCCCAAGTGAGATAAAGAGACAGGTGACTAAAGCAGGAGGTTATAAAAGGACTCACACTCGGGAAATTCACAGACACACACATAGGAAGTTTGGGCAGGAGAGGGGCAGGGAACAGACACAGCCAAAATCAGCATAGCTGAGCTGTGGGAGAAGACTCCATGTTTCAACACACAAGCAATGCACTGCAATGGAAGGACATAGCACAGCCCCAGATGACCATGACCCCCCTCCCAAAGAATGTTTTCAAGTGGTGAGGAAACTGAAACAGGTAAATGTGTGTTTATTATTTTTGCATATATCTCTTTATTTCTCATGCTATTAAAGAAAAAGCAATTATATGTTCAAGTTCTGTGCAAAGTCTGTGTGTGTTTATATGCTATAACTTACCATGTAATCCAGAAGACTCATACCTTTGGTGGGTTTCTGGAAGAGGGTGTTTTTAAGCTATGGGGAGAATCTCGGGGGTCAGCACTTATTACGGGGACTGGGCAGTGCCCTGTGTGCTCTAAACTCTCGGGGGTGGGGGGAAGTCAGATGGAATCTAAAACAAATGCCTAAAGACCACCAGCACCATGGACTTCGGTAGAGTGGATTTGGTAGGTTTTCTAGAACTGGACTAAGATCATCAAGTCATTGCACATAGATCAATGAACAATTGAGAAATGGAAAATTTGGGGATAATTTGGAATGGATTTCAACTGATGAGCTAGAGAGAAAAGTTTCCAAATCCCATTTCCTTAGCCAGGTTATATAGTTGCTGAACCTAGGGGTGCTACTGCATCCCCTAGCTTGAAGTGCTTTCCCTTATATACAAGATCTTCAGTTTGGTTCAATGGCTCTCAGCACTCCCACTGTACAAATTGTTCCAGCACCCCTGCCATGTTATTAACCTTTTGTACTGGGTATGCATTAGGTTGCCAAGTGTATAGTACTGGGAGATATTTGACCCATTGTTTATTTAGTATGTAATCGGCTTTGATCTGTTTGCTATCCCTTATAATCACTTAAAATCTATCCTTTTTAGGGGGTTATCTATCATTCAAGGGGGTTATCTTGCCTGTAGCCACTCTGTTGTTGGTTCATGCAGTGACTGGTCAAAGAGCCTGCATGTAACTTCAGCTGGGTGTGTCCCTACCTGTATGAATGCTGGTGGAAGTCACAGCAGCACAGTGTGAGAGGGAGCCCAGGCTGTTGAATCAGAGGGCTCAAGCGTACCCCAATTCCAGGTGGTTCCTTCATTTAATTCTTGCACTCCACCAATTTTCACTTACACTTCAACTGTATAGCAATTGTGTATAAAGTAATTTGTACTGAAAAATACCATGGTAGAGTACATTAACTGGCTTGGGAAATACATGGTTCTTCAGTACAGGTTATGTAAAAAATTCCTGTAAACATGCCCACTACTGATAAATGCATGCTAAAATTACACCAAATGAGTTGGGGGATATCCAGCCTCTCTCAGTTTGGGAGGCCTTTGTCTTCCTGGAAATTCAAGACTTCACATGGACGTACTAAAGTTTTTACTGGTAGACAGACAGAAATTCACAAAAACTGATTCTTTTCCCTTAGAATAAACAAATCCAAGTTATGTCAAACAATCAGTTAACAGTGACATGCACCTAAACAACAAGACAGAGCAAGAAATTAGTATATGCAATATGGACCTTTGTCTGATCTCTCTTGTAGAACCTGTCAATAGTCTGTGTTCTAAAAACAAATATGTCATTTTAAGTATTTCTTTCAGGAACAATGCCTTGAACCATTAGATTTAAAAAAAATCTTACATAAGCAAGTGGATGTTAATTGGACATGTGGCATTTGTATCATTCATTTTTAGGAAGAGCAGGTTGCTCCAAGCTTTGATATTTGAATAAATAGAACCAATTTCAAAGGTGATGTATAAAGTAATTTAAGTTCTACACTACTAAGTGGTTATAATGGGTCTATGAGCCTAAAGCTGTGAAAAAGCCAAATGGTAACAAAACTTATGCTACCAGTACTTTACCTGTTCTGTAGAGAAGACTGTAGTGCTGTCAGTTTAAACCCTTTCATGCACAAAACTAAAACAAACTTTTCTCTCATTTTTTTTCTTGGTAAAAGGACCCAAAACCATCAAATAAAAGAACAGAAATTGATCTGTTCATTGGACAATTCAGATATTGTAAGATGGAAAGTTGTATTTTTTCATCCATTGTGAGGTGAAATGCTGTATGCCAGTGAAACAAAATCTAGCATTTTTCAGTTGCTATGCTAAGATGACCTTGGTGGATACATTTTTTAAAGTCACAAACAGAAATTCATGGATCAAAGTGGCCTACTCAGTGCTGGGACCCATGTTGTCTCAGATGTGTCTTGCAAGCCCTTTTTTCAGAAGGAATATGAATAAACACAAAATCTCTCTAAACACCATTTTTTCTCATGGGTTGAGCATTTCAGTTTGATAGTGTTCAGAGGTTCAGATTTGCTCTCTCTATAGTCTCATCCATTATTAGGTCTGCAATACCTTTCTTTCAGTTTCCCTTCTCACAGTGAGAAAACTGCTCAGAAGACTATATTTGGCTTGTCAATATCCAATAACTTTCAGCACAATTCAATTGCAGTTCTCATGACAAGAGACATCAGGGATAAAGCTGTATGAAAAATGTCACAAATGCCATCAAAATGGTGACATTCGATCATGCTTTGATTTTATGAAAAAGTCACTTTTTCACCTTTCTTGACTAGCTAATTTTGCTGCAAGCAGGGTTGGCAGAAGAAATACCAATAACTAGTTTTGATCAGAAAATCTCCTCCAACCTGAATGTAGGGGATTTTACTATCAGCCAAACAGAAAATTAATTATTTACATCACAGCATATTTTAAAATGTTGCCTGTTTTCAAAATTCTGTGACAAACATCTGCAAAAAATACTGTCTTTTCAGTTGGATCAATGATTTGGAAAGTTTAACAATTAATAGATATTTTGCAAGAAATTATTTTACTGGAGGAAATTAGTTTATTTTTCTTTGGTTAATTAGACATTTAAGCATGTGGAGGAAATGGCTGAACTGTGGTTCCTCATATTGGCATTTAACCTTAACAGCCCAGGCAGGGTAGTAGAGTCCATTCCCTTTCCCTCCCTTATTTCTCTTCTGTCTTTGGACTACCAAATTTTTCATTTGGAATTGAGTGCAGCAAAAGGAAGGGATTTTTTTGTTTGTTTGTTTTTGTAACACTATCTGTATTTGCCCTTCACTGTCAGTGTTTAGTAGCCATCACCCACTCCTGAAGTCATTGGCTTATTTGCTTCCTAGAATGGTAGAATCATAGGATTAGAAGGGACTGCAAGGGTCATCTAGTCTAACCCCCTGCCAAGATGTATAATTTGTTCAAGACCGATGGCTATACAGCCTCCTTTTGAAAACCTCTAGTGAAGGACCTTCCAATCTCCCTAGGCAGTCTGTTCCATTGTCCTATTGTTCTTACAGTTAGGAAGTTTTTCCTGAAATTTAATCTAAATCTACTATGCTGTAGTTTGAACCCATTGCCTCTCATCCTGCCCTCTGTGACAAGACAGAACAACTTTTCTCCATATTTTTATGTCAGCCTTTCAAATATTTGAAGAACGTTATCACGTCCCCCCTTAATCTCCTCTTTTCCAGCCTAACCATACCCAGTTCCTTCAGCCTTTGCTCGTATGGCTTGCATTCCATCCCATTGAACATCTTTGTGTCTCACCTCTGGATCCTTTCCAGTTTCTCTACATCCTTTCTATACCTTGGTGACCAAAATTGGACACAGGACTCCAGCTGAGGCCTAACCAGTGCCGAAGAGAGTGGTACTATCACCTCCCGTGACTTGCATGCTATGCCTCTGTTAATGCAACCTAAAATTTCATTTGCCTATTTATTTATTTTTTTGCAACAGCTTTACATTGCTGACTCATGTTGAGGTTGTGATCCACCACAACTCCCAGACCCTTCTCAGCAGTGAGGACTCTTGCAAGATCTCTAGTGTAGCTCACTGATCATCATAAGCACTGCAAATTGTATGTATGGATAATATTTAAAGAGTTAGGTATCTATACTGAAAATTATATTCTTAACAGTTCGGAGCAAAGGCAGGTCACTAGGAAGTGATGTAGCTCCTGCCTGAAAGGAACACTTCTGAAGTAACACATACAGATCTCCCTGTCTGTTTGTGTATTACCTTACACTGTATGCCTATTTGCATACTGAGCCAAGTGCAAATTGAGAGATGAGGAAAGCCACAGAAAGAAACAAGCAGTGATGGGGTTAACAGGGGTGCCCTGTTTTATGAATAAAGACAAAGGATTGGTCTGGTATATCTTGGAGTACAAAGAGACACACTGAATCCTTCACCCAGGAGACAAAGTGGCAACAGCCTGTCTCATGAAAGAAGGGTCACAGTCAGCCTGGCTGTAAAAATGCTGCAAGGATTTTGGGTGAGTAACACTTCATTAGACATGAGAATATCTTGTTAATTAAATTTAGGCTCTAGAATGCATGTTATGATTCTATTTTGTATGTAACCATTTCTTTCCGGCACTACTTCTGGCTATTACTTGAATCTCTATGCGCCGTTAAATAAACTTAGACTTGGTTTCACAATAAACATATCTAAGTACTGTGTGTTAAGTGGAGCAGTGATCTGAAATTAAACCAGTAACCTGGGGTGCACTGTTTCTTTGGAAGCAGTGGATTGGTGAATACTGCATGCATCCAGTGGACCTGGGATTGTACACTCCAGGGAGACAGTCAGAGGGCTCTAAGGTTGGAGTGTGCCTATCGCTAACCTGTAGAATGACAGCAGGGCCTGCAAGGCCTAAAGGGGAGTGCTTGTGTTGTCCATGGCCAGTGAAGTTAAGGAGATGACCCCTGACTTCCTCATGCTAAGGATAGGTGGTAGTGAAGTGCCTCACAACCTTGGTGCCCCTGGGAAGCATTACAGATATCTATGATAGTGAACTAAGTTCTCCTTGTACTTTGCCATGGTCCAGCTTTATGGATACCACTTTATTCCATCTTCCCCCTGAAAGCAGAAAGGACCGGAAAAATATGCAATGACAAACCTTGGTCACACTATTAGTCCTTCACCGATTGTGCTGTCCTAGACAAACTAATAATACAAAATGGCTCATTGTGTCTTCCTGATTTCCAGAATCTGAAGCTTCCCATCTAGAACCTTACTGAGCATTTACTCCTTGGACTTATATGGTACGTCTGTGCTTCAGCTGAAAATGTAATTTCCAGCTTGGGCAGGTATTCATGCGCTAGCTTGGATCCAGCTAGTGTACTAAAAATAGTAGTGTAGCAGTGGCATCATGGGCAGGGGGTTGAGCTAGCTGCCTAAGTACAATCCTGTCTGAGATCCCAGGTACATACTCAGACAGCTAGCCTAAGCCACAGCTATACTGCTACTTTCAGCATGTTTGCTTGATCAAGGCTAGTGCAGTGAATATATGTCTACCAAGCTGGAAATTACACCTCTAGCTGCAGTGTAGACATTCCTACAGAGTCCTTCAACAATTGAGACCTTAATGGGAACATAACTAAAACATTATTTCTCTTCTTTTATTAAAGTTATCCTAGCGTTTCCTTTAAAAGTTTTTTATAAGGTCTGAGAAGGAGCATACTAGGTTCAAGTCTCAGTGTGTGCCATGTACCTTATCCTCTCTTACTGCAATATTTGGCTGTATCACTGTATTTCCCACTCCTTTGTAATTGTAGCTCATGATCCTCCACTTTAAGGCAACCTGGAGTTTGACAGTTTCCTAATCTGATGTTTTAAGCTCTTGTTATAGCTACTTTCATATAGCAAATTGTGGTGTCCCGTTTTTCTGTATCTTTCTTGTCCTGGTTTTCACTTCAGTGGGAAGGTTAAACAAGCAGAGATTCTCTTATTGCATTTTTAGGCTCTTATTTTCAGTTCTCTACAGAAGATGATTAACAGAGCAGCCATTGAGAGCTTTCAGTTAGAAGGCTGGTAGTTTTTTCAGGTATAAGTTATGACAATTTTGAAATACATTTTCATTCTTGGGAAGTAGTCTGAACACTAGCTTCTATATACCCCATTCTAAAACTTGGGAGGAAGTCTGGTGCCTCTCTCATGTTGTTTAGCTGTCTCATGAAAAGTCTGTTAATTATCCTCCAAGTCCTACTATGCCATATGGATCAGAGGATCCCATTTTCTAGGCAGATTAATCAGATATCTGGTATTTTACTTAGAGATTTTGGGCCTCATTCTGCTGGAAATATAAATATATTGGGTGGAGAGCAATCAGCCCTTTTCAGAGACTACAAGGCTGTTACTGCATCATCCGTACATTCTTTTTCTAAACACTACAAAACTCAGTTGCTGTTGTCTTTGGATTCAATTTCAAGCAACAGATACATCAATCAGTTGTCAATACCTTAAAGAAGATATGTATAAGGCCTGGTCTACACTACGACTTTAATTCGGATTTAGCAGCCTTGATTCGAATTAACCCTGCACCTGTCCACACAACGACGCCATTTAATTCGAAATAAAGGGCTCTTTAAATCGATTTCTGTACTCCACCCCGACAGGCGGAGTAGCGCCAAAAATCGATTTTAGTATTTCGAATTAGGGTTAGTGTGGCCGCAATTCGATGGTATTGGCCTCCGGGAGCTATCCCACAGTGCACCATTGTGACCGCTCTGGACAGCAATCTGAACTCAGATGCACTGGCCAGGTAGACAGGAAAAGCCCCGGGAATATTTGAATTTCATTTCTTGTTTGCCCAGCGTGAAGAGCACAGGTGACCACAGATAGCTCATCAGCACAGGTAACCATGCAGTCCGATAATCGAAAAAGAGCACCAGCATGGACCGTACGGGAGGTACTGGATCTGATCGCTATATGGGGAGAGGATTCAGTGCTAGCAGAACTTCGTTCTAAAAGACGAAATGCCAAAACTTTTGAAAAAATCTCCAAGGGCATGATGGAGAGAGGTCACAATAGGGACTCAGATCAGTGCCGCGTGAAAGTCAAGGAGCTCAGACAAGCCTATCAAAAAACAAAGGAGCAAACGGTCGCTCCGGGTCAGAGCCGCGGACATGCCATTTCTACGCCGAGCTGCATGCAATTCTAGGGGGGGCCGCCACCACTACTCCACCTGTGACCGTGGATTCTGGGTCGGGGATAGTCTCATCAGCTACGCCTGAGGATTCTGCGGATGGGGAAGAGGAGGAGGAGGAGGAGGAGGACGAGCTTGCAGAGAGCACCCAGCACTCCGTTCTCCCCAACGGCCAGGATCTTTTTCTCAGCCTGACTGAAGTACCCTCCCAACCCTCCCAAGCCAGTATCCAAGACCCTGACCCCATGGAAGGGACCTCAGGTGAGTTTACCTTTTAAAATATAAAACTTGTTTTAAAAGCAAGCGTTTTTTAATGATTACTTTGCCCTGAGGACTTGGGATGCATTCGCGGCCAGTTCAGCTACTGGAAAAGTCTGTTAACGTGTCTGGGGATGGAGCGGAAATCCTCCAGGGACATCTCCATGAAGCTCTCCTGGAGGTACCCCAAAAGCCTTGCCACAAGGTTTCTGGGCAGTGCAGCCTTATTCCGTCCTCCATGGTAGGACACTTGACCACGCCATGCTTGCAGCAAGTAATCTGGTATCATTGCCTGACAAAGCCTGGCAGCATATGGTCCCGGTGTTTGCTGCCATTCAAGCAACATCCGCTCTTTATCTTGCTGTGTAATCCTCAGGAGTGTGATATCGCTCATGGTAACCTGGTTGAAATACGGGAACTTAATTAAGGGGACAGAGGTGGCCGTTCCTACTGGGCTGTTTGCCTGTGGCTGAAAATAAATCCTTCCCTGTGGTTAGCCAAGCGCAGGGGGGGAAATTGGCCCTGAGCTTTTTGCGTTTGGCTAGCAGGGATCTTCCCTGTTACCAGCCACGCGGTGGGGGGAGGGGTACAGCGATCATCCAGAGAATTTGATGGGGGGGAGGGTTAGTTTGTTCTGCTGCTGCTGAATGTTAACAGAAAAACCGCAGCACTCAACGGGCTTTGCTTGGTATGTGGGAAAGGAGGGCGCAGAAGCCGAAAGACAATGGCTTACCATGGCTGCATGCATGCCCGGACCTGTGATCTCTAGCAGCAAAGCCACAGGCACTCAGTATTAAGAGGCAAAATGCGACCTTGCACAGAAATCACATGTGCTATGTAATGTGAATAGTGTTGGTCACCGTGAAAGAGTATAAGCATTGTTCTGCAAAATGTATCTTTTTTAAAAATTCTCTCTTTTTTCCCCTCCCTACAGCAGCTGCAAATTCTTCAAGCCTCCCTCCTCCGTCCCGAAGGCTATCACAGATAAGGCGTCGGAGAAAGAAGACGCGAGACGAGATGTTCGCAGAAATCATGGAATCCACCCACAGTGAAAGAGCTCAGCTGAATGAGTGGAAGGACACGGTTTCAAAGTATAGGAAAGAAGCCAGTGAACGTGAGGACAGGAGGGACCAATGTGAGGACATGAGGGACCAACGTGAGGAGAGGAGAGATGCTCGAGATGAGAGGTGGCGTCAGGAAGATCAGAGGAGGCAGGATGCAACACTGGGGCTGCTGCGTGAGCAAACAGACATGCTCCGGCGTCTGGTGGAGCTTCAGGAATGGCTGCAGGAAAACAGAGTGCCGCTACAGCCCCTGTACCCCCCTCCCCATGTTCCATATCCTCCTCACCCAGACGTGTAAGAACGCGGGGGGGGGGGGAGGCTCCGTACACCTTCCCATTCCACCCCAGTGGACAGCCCAAGCAAAAGGCTGTCATTTTTTTAACCTTTTTTTAGTGGCCTTTTCCTTCCCACCGATCCTCCTCCCAAACCCCACCCGGGTTCCCTCCCTCTTTTTATATCTATTAATAAAGAATAAATGATTTTTAAATGATAGTGACTTTATTTGGTTTGAAAGCAAGCTGGGGAAAGGGGGAGGGTGGGTTCCTTACAGAGAATGAGTCAATAAAGGGGGCAGGTTTTCATGAAGGAGAAACAAACAGATATTTCACACTGTAGCCTGGCCAGTTATGAAACTGGTTTTCAAAGCTTCTCTGATGCACAGCGCTTCCTGGTGTGCTCTTCTAATCGCCCTGGTGTCTGGCTGCGCGTAATCAGCAGCCAGGTGATTTGCCTCAGCCTCCCACCCCGCCATTAAGGTCTCCCCTTTACTTTCACAGAGATTGTGGAGCACGCAGCAAGCAGAAATAACAATGGGGAGATTGGTTTGGCTGAGGTCTGAGCGAGTCAATAATGAACACCAGCGACCTTTTAAATGGCCAAATGCACATTCTACCACCATTCTGCACTTGCTCAGCCTGTAGTTGAACAGCTCCTGACTCCTGTCCAGGCTGCCTGTGTATGGCTTCATGAGCCATGGCATTAAGGGGTAGGCTGGGTCCCCAAGAATAACTATTGGCATTTCAACATCCCCAACGGTTATTTTCTGGTCCAGAAAGTAAGTCCCTTGCTGCAGCCCTTTAAACAGAGTAGTGTTCCTGAAGACGCGAGCATCATGAACCCTTCCCGGCCAGCCCACGTTGATGTTGGTGAAACGTCCCTTGTGATCCACAAGTGCTTGCAGCACCATTGAAAAGTACCCCTTGCGGTTTATGTACTGGGTACCCTGGTGCTCCAGTGCCACGATAGGGATATGGGTTCCATCTATTGCCCCACCACAGTTAGGGAATCCCATTGCAGCAAAGCCATCCACTATGGCCTGCACATTTCCCAGAGTCACTACCTTTCGTAGCAGCACCTGAGTGATTGCTTTGGCTACTTGCATCACAGCAGCCCCCACAGTAGATTTGCCCACTCCAAATTGATTCCTGACTCACCGGTAGCTGTCTGGCGTTGCAAGCTTCCACAGGGCTATCACCACGCGCTTCTCAACTGTGAGGGCTGCTCTCATCTTGGTATTCTGGCGTTTCAGGGCAGGCGATAGCAAGTCACAAAGTTCCATGAAAGTGCCCTTACGCATGCGAAAGTTCCGCAGCCACTGGGAACCATCCCACGCCTGCAACACTTTGTGGTCCCACCAGTCTGTGCTTGTTTCCCTTGCCCAGAATTGGCGTTCCATGGATAGAACCTGCCCCCTTAACAACATGATCTCCAAAGCACCGGGGCCTGCGGTTTGACAGAATTCTGTGTCCGTGTCCGTGTCCATGTCCTCATCATGCTTGTCGCTGCGCTGCCGCCGCCGCTGCCTCCACGCCTCGTTTTTCTGGTCCTGGCTCAGCATAAACTCCACGAGAACACGCGAGGTGTTTACAATGTTCATGACTGCTGTCTTGAGCTGAGCGGGCTCCATGCTTGCCGTGGCATGGAGTCTGCAGTTCACCCAGGAAAAAAGGCATGAAATGGTTGTCTGCCGTCCATTGCTTTCATGCAGGGAGGGAGGGAGGGGTGAGGTTGTACCCAGAACCACCTGCGACAATGTTTTTTGTCCCATCGGGCACTGGGATCTCAACCCAGAATTCCAATGGGCGCGGGAGACTGCGGGAACTATGGGATAGCTACCCACAGTGCAACGCTCCAGAAATCGACGCTAGCCCCGGTACTTGGACGCACACCGCCGAATTAATGTGCTTAGTGTGGCTGCATACATTCGACTTTAAACAATCTGTTTCCCAAATTCGAATTATATAAATTCGGATTAATCCCGTAGTGTAGACATACCCTAAATTAGAGAAATAGTTGAATATATTAGGGCTTAAACTTTCAAAAGTGACTTACAATTTTGGGTGCTCAAATTGAGACACCTTAAGGTGGTTGCTCAGTACTGAAAAGTTAAGGTGCCTAAAATCACTAGTCACTTCCAGAAAATTTGGCGGGGGGAGGGGGGATTATCCCTTCTGTTTAATAGTGATTTTTTAAGTCTAAATAATTGATTACTCTTTACCATACCTATGCTAAATTTAGCTTCATTGATAGTTTATACAGTAATTGATTTTGATTGAACCACAGTCACTTATTTATTTCCTTTGTTTTTAATGACTTTTTTGGCATTTATTCACTTTCTATTACCATGTAGTGAATGAGATTGTTTGTAGAGCTCCTGCCTCATTGTTGCAGAAGATGAATAGTTTGTAGTGAATGATGCAGGAGACTGCAGGAAGAGGGCTGGGAAAGGAAGGTCTCATGGCTAAGGCAGTTGAACAATTTCCTGGATGATTGAATTCTACCCCTGTTTCTGCCACAGAGTTCCTATATGATGCTAGGCAACTTACTTAAAGCAAAATTTTCATAAGTGGCTATTGCAAGTTCCTCATTTTCTAAGGTCCGGGCTTGAGACCTTTGGGGTCTGACTTGCAGAAGAGCTGAGAACTCATAACAGCATTTGAAGTCAAAGAGAGCTCTGTTTGGAATTTACAGAATGCTATAAACCAAAGCTAAATAATCTGAAAAATCAGGTCTGATGGATCCTAAATTGGGAATACAAAATTAGTGGGCACACCTAACAATTTTGGTCTTAATTTCTGTGTCTCAGTTCTGTAAAATGGAGACAATAATACCCCTCATCTCACATAGGTGTTGTGAAGATAAAGTCATTAATATTTGTGAAGCACCCAGATACTATAGTAATGAGCATTACAGAAAAGCCCATGAGTAAATGAATAATTCTGTATTCACAGTAGGGTTTGAATAGTGTGTAGTTCAGGGTCAGACCCTGAACAATGAAGAAAAAATATACTGAAATAACAAAATATTAAAATCCTGAATAGCTGTTCATACAGTGAGCACCATACACCCTGTGCATTGAATGAGAAAGGTATCCTGTGGAAAAAATAGCATGTAATTAGAGACTGTAGGAGGGTCGTGCTGGGGGTCGACCCTCCTGGGCAGGAGGGGAGCCACACCGACTCACCAGTGGTGGAACAACCAGTTAGTTCAGGGGCTCAGGTCCTCTGGTGCAGGGCCTGAGCAAACAAACAGTTAGGGGGCTCAGGCCCTTGGGTCCAGGGGCTGAGCAACAATGCAACGAGTAGTTCAGAGGCCCAGGCCCTGTATCAGGGCGGGGCACAAACAGTCACAGCTCTGGCCCTTGGGTGCAGGGGCTGAGCAAGACTCAGTTAAGAGCATTGGGTGAGGGGGAAACCTGCCACCCGAGAGTGGGGTGGCAGGGGGGGACACAGGCCCTCCCACTCCACTGCGTCCCAGCCCGGGGCCCTAGCAGCGGCTATCACCGCTGCTGGTCAGTGGGGTATCCTGCCCGAAACACACTGACATCGGCTCACATGCATCTGCAGCCTGACCGGGGTCGGCTACCCCTGGGCTACTTCCTGGTTCCCCCTCAGGGCCTACCTAGTTGGTGCTGCCGGGTCCGGGCCAGTCCACCAGCATCGGTTCCTCTCGCCCAGGGCTTGGGGGCAGGTCCGGCAGCTCCTCGGGGAAATCCGGCCACTGGGGCTCCGGTGGCTCCTCCAGGTAACAACAGGGGTGGAGGGGCTCAGGAGGCTCTTCGCCTTCGTAGTTGGTGCGGGGCAGGTCCGACGGCTCCTCCCAATACCGGGTGCAGAGGGGGGGGGCTCCAGCGGCTCCTCCTCGTAGTGGGCTCAGGGGAGCTCCGGCCAGTTTGGGCAACGGTCTCGGGTCTCAGCAGTCTCCCGGCCACAAGCTCCCGGCAGCATCTCCACTCCGTGCGGCGGCTGAGCCCTGACTGAGCTCCGGCGGCTGGCCTTTATACTTCCTGTCCCACCCCTTGACTTCCGGGGGGTGGGAACAGGTGGCGGTGGCTCCGCCTACTCGGGTGCCTGCAAGGGTGCTCCCTCTGCTGGTCAGGAGGGGAGCCACACTGACTCACCACAGAGACTATCATAGTGCGTACATATAAGAGGATCCAGTATGTTTGGTTTTGCTCCTCTGTTTTCATTCAAGTCAGCACAAGAGGGTAATGGGGCAAAAATGGCATCTATACAACGATTATATTTGTTTCTTCTGTTCCTAATGGTAATAACTGTTCTAGTTATGGTTTTAAATAAATAATAATATATGGAGATATCCTATCTCCTAGAAGTGGAAGGGACCTCAAAAGGTCATTGAATCCAGCCCCCTGCCTTCACTAGCAGGACCAAGTACTGATTTTGCCCCAGATCCCTAAGTGGTCCCCTTAAAGATTGAACTCACAACCCTGGGTTTAACAGGCCAATGCTCAAACCACTGAGCTATCCCTCCCCCCACTGTTTCTTTAAGTGTTTACCTGTGAATGCAAATATGCCAAATGGAGGGCTTTTTTTTTGTTTAAAAAAAAATTCTGCTTCCATTCAGCCAGATCAGGCAGGATTTAGCCCTAAATCCCAACTGCAGTCCAGAACAATGAATCCCTACTAGGAGAAATCAGGATTACAAGGTAGAAAACTAACTCTGCCTTTTGTTAGATATGAAATTTAGGGTAGAATTTAATGGGAGTCAGTAATTTTATCAACCTGTAATCTGGTAGTGAACAGTGTCAGGGAGAAATCTGTTTCACCTGCATCACCCTCCACACCTGTCTTGTCATATACTGGCAAGCCCTTTGGGGTTTGAGCAAAAAATCACCTTTATTATACAGTTTCCCTTGTAAAATCTTATACAGCTTCCCTGAGCAAAGGCATGAGACAGATGTGGATTATTTCTTTTGCCATCTGCCTTGGTATAACTTTTCATAGCCATGGAGGATGGGAACAGTTGTTTAAGTTGACCTCTATTAGACTTTTAGAGCATTTGCTTAAAGCAGCTATCGTTAAAATTCTTGGTAATTTTTTTTTTGTAGATGTAAGATCTTGACCTTGGGTTCTGCTATCATTCTAGGTGTTTGATCCCTTCTAAACCTACAATTTTATGAAGCTTCAATAGTTACCTATAACATGCTGTTCCTTAATTAGCCAAGAGCACTTTCTGGACTGAAATTTGGGACTGATATATTTTAGTAGAAACCTTTCATCAAAAGCACATCTGTGTCATGCGTGTCATGTAATTTTCACAAAGTGCCACCGGGAATTTTTTTTCAATTATCGCATACAAATAATGGCTAACACTATTTTTTAACAGCAAGTGAAAGTACATAGGGTATTTTTGAGAGAATATGCTTTCTCTATTGGAAATCCAAAAAAAGGCCACAGAAACAGAACAAAGCATTAGTTTCAGTGAGAGTCTTGGTAACGATAAACTCACCATTTTCCCCTAACAGGATATCATACCCCTTATGATGGCACTGCCTGTGTTTTTCTAGAACAAATGTATTTACTATGTACGTCTTCCTTATTTCTTAGGATAGTATAAGTAAAAGGCTATGACTGCATGAGAGATTTCAAGCTTCCAGGAAATAAACCTCCCCTCATACTGTAATTCCTCTTCTACAATAGCATAAGAAGAATTTTACTTTTCTTTATTTACAAACCTTTATTCTGGCATTGTCATTTACAGGCCTTTACTCATAGACTTTTTATATCTCTTTAATATGTACAGTATTATTACATAAATTTTTGTAGCCCAAACAATGTTATGTTATTACCAGACCCTAAATATATATTTTGTAAGGCATCCTCTGGGTATGACTGGAAATAAGTCTTGACTTTAGTTTTCTGTTGTCTTGTCTCTGTAACACAGCTATTTTTCTTCTCCGCAGATATAAAGTTAAGGGGGGATTCTAATTTTACTTTGCTGGTGTATAAATGTGTCATTTCATACAACTAGCTGTTTTTCTTTGTTGTTACCTCTTTCTCTCTGTTTTAGCCTGAGGCTCCCCTTTTTATTTGATCAGTATAGTTTATATCATATTCCAGGCAGCATTTCTTCCCAAGAGAAAAACAGGATTTCAAATTGCTACTCATGATTCCTGAGGCAAACTGAAAGGGTGACGACTGAATTAATGTTTCCTTTACTGTTTTGGGAACTTATTGGTTTTATTTCCATTAGCTTATGGATACGTTCTTTTTCTATCTTTAATAATGTTCTTATCTGACTATTGACAATTTTTTCTCTGTTGTTTACAGCGCACTACAATACAAATTTAAGCAGAAAATTAATCAGTTGGATTATTTAGTGACAAAAGAAAGGAGTTCAAAAAATCCACAAAGATTAGAAATATTCCTTCTTTGGTAAGAAAGTTATATAGCTTGGTTTTCAGAATATATATACTTATCCAGTAACCCCAGAACTATTCTGCAGGAAATAGGTGTGCTGCTATAGGTATTTTAACATTCTAATATCTCTAAATGATGTATTTGGCTAGTTAATATGGCTCACTACAACACAATGCAGCAGCCACACTTGATAACATAGTTAGGAGAGTCTTCATTATAACAACTAATCCTGTTTCTATAAGTGTGTTTAGAGTGTGGCTTTAAAGTTCACTTAGTGCCATTATTACAAATATTCATGTTTTATTTTTTTCTTCCCCATTGAACACAAATGGATTTATTGGTCCATGTCCATAAACCTTCCACTCAAAAATCTCAAAGCACCCTAGAAGAGTTGATGAATTGAGCATCATAATACACTATTTTGCAGATCAAGAAATTGAGGTACAGAGAGGTTACATGATTTTATTCTAAAGAAAATCTCAGATCACCTGACTCCCAGTCTTGTGCTTTTACCACAAAGACCAGGATTCTTTAATAATTATTAGATATCTAACACTTTTCTCTATTACACAACAAACGTACAATTCCACCCAATCGCAGGCCAAAAAACACTGAACATCAGTCTTTCACAAATGACATTGACATCCTTATTGATGTCCAAACCACACATATTCATTGATACCATGTTTGTCATTTCTATGCTGGCTGGCTGTTCTCTTTCAAACACTTATTCACTTTCTGATGCCTCTCTGGAAAGGTTTTTCATGTAAGCCCTGACCCAAAGAAAGATCAATAGAAAATCAACAAAAGCAGTAATGCGGAAATTCAGATCCTTATACGGGAGGGGGGGAAAAACTACTTTTTCTTTGTTATGTTGTGGGGTGATGTATTTTCTTTTTCTTATTGGCTAATAAGGCTATTGTTTATGGATAGCACAGAACAAATTATTTACACCAAACAATTCATTCAGTGTATTTCACCCTTATTCCTGTTCATAAATAGACTCTGATTTAAATTAAATGTCTGTTCATAGTTGTTTGACAGCTGCTTAATATGAACAAGTTTCTGCCTATGGATTGCTCTTAAATTATGCTGGACACTTACCTGAGGTTAAATCCTGGCTCCATTGAAATCAATGGCAAAATTCCCATCATAATATTTTTTGTGTTTTCTGACTAAATTAATGCATTTATAGTAAAGAGGTGAAAGGCATGATCAACTCATTGGATCTCTGAATATCTCAGGGTGGGTGGGGGCAGTTTGCGTAACTTGGAGGAGATAGGGTAATTATTATAGAAGTTTAAATCTGTTATTTTATGAGCCACTTGCGTTTAGTTTGACTGATAAGTTGTTGTTTAAAAAACTATGCTATTTGCAATATTATAGGCTATGGTTAATATTCTTTCAACACATTGACACAAAGTAATTGTGTGGCATGGTCATACATGGTTCCTGTGGAATTTTGTCTTGCTTATTTAGCTGCCTCTGTAACAAGGCTCTGGCCAGGGGTTTTGTGAATCCTTAGCTGTGAAGGGCACAGTCCAGTTGTCTTGTCCACATCTGGGTGGCTTGGCCTGGGCTTTTGGGAATACAATCTGTCTCCATGGTGCTTTACTGTTATGAACCAGAGTTCAACAATATTTCATATATCTACCAAGTTTTTTACTGAATTTCCTGGTCTCCAGTTTTCTGTAATTTAACAATATTGTCAGTCATTGTCAGAGAAAAATTAGTAATTGTGGTACACAGGTATGTATTTTCCACTATGTTGGAAGGCTGTATGTCTGCAATTGCCACCAAATCAGAGGTCTGGTCAAGCTGACTGGGGAACAGATCCATCCCCGTAGTGCCGTGTTGTTGTTAAGTGGTGGCGCATATAGAACATTTCATATATAACATTCCATGGTCAGTGTCTGAATGTCCTGATGTTTACTTTTGTGTCATCTACCACAGTTCACCATAGTTGTGGTGTGCAGTAATTACGGGATTCATGCATGTGCATGGCCCCATTTATGTAGGGTATGTCAGGAGCCCCACAACAGCCGCCTTATCTAACCAGGGGAACAATTCAATAAGTCCATCATTGGTTGTGTTAGTTAAACATTTTTCTCTTTGTAACTGTCCTTGTTGATCATCAATACGCACAATGAGCAACAAAGGTATCGGCCAAGGGAGAAATGGGTCTGTCAAAAAACACATTTAGGCACTATGCAAATACCAGGAGAGACTCATAAAATGGGCATCAACAGCATAGCTTTGTCCTCACAACCTGTACTTTTACTGGATGCAGACCACAGCAATCTGCTGCTCCCATCAGAAGCCATTTTTATTTACGGTAATCACAAAATGAGTGTTGGCAACAGTTCAGACATTAAGTTTCTGTGAACTTATATATAAACAAAGTTCCTTCATCCAAATGTTAATGAAAATTGAACACAGAAAGGGTGTGAATGTGGCACATGGTTTCTGATTTGTCAGAATGGCTATTACAGCTGTTGAAGACTTCATATTCATCTTTGTCCATTGTCTCACATATACCTTCCTCATTAATGTTATCTGTGTCATTATGACTTCAGAAGCAAGGAACTACATAGCTGCATTGTACTAAGACAAGGATCATTGCATCAACTTTTTCCCCTTGACTCCACAATAAGACAATGTCAGAGTGACAGCCGCCAGCATCTCCTGGCCTTCCTGGTTGTAATTCTATTGAATATCAATGGCAAAAGCATTTTGCAGCTGACTGTTTTTCCTCTGACACTACAGTATGTAAAACTTTACCTTGGGATGCACAGCAAAGCTGAGAAAAGTGCTGGTGCAGCCAAAATAGTGCTGTATAATGGTGTTGTGGCATTAAGGGATCTATTGTTTTGTATCATAGTGCACCTTATAATAGAAGTGTTGCTTTATAGTATAAACCTACTTCAAAACATATTTAAAAGCACAACATTGATTTTCTGCACTCTACGCTCTTCAATACTGTTGTACTCTGTGAAAATGTATTCTTTGTTCTTCAAGTCTTTAACTGAGAGATTTCCTCATGGGATATGGAGCCTTTCACTTTTAGGTGAGCTTTTCACTTCTGGGAGGCAACATAGTCTATTGGCTAGAATATAAAACTGAGAACCATGAACTCCTGAATTTCAATCTGTGTTTGGCCCTGACTCACTGTGTGATCTTGGAAAGTCACTTTACCTCTCTGCTTCTTCACCTGTTGAATAGGAAATAATAATGCCCACTTACCTACCTCCTGGGAAGCATTGTGAGGATTAATTGGCTGATGTTCCTACTGTAGTATAAAAATGTAAAGCCCTATTTAAGCACTAAGCATTATTGTTAGGGTGAATTTCTAGATCAGCCCATTATATAGCAAAGCCCCTCATCAAACCAGCCCTACAAAGTTTGGGGTTCCTGAGTTCCAGCACTCCAGTTCTCCTCAGTAGTGACTAGAGTTGACTCTTTCACATACACCATGGGAGTGGTAAGAGAAAGCCAGAGAATCTATAACTTTTTTGGTTTGCTTTGTTTTTAGTTTTCTGATTGGGAAGCAGCCTACCAGATTTTTGGCTGTACTGATTGTACATGCCTCTCAGCATCAAGGAACATTTCTCTATCATGAGGGAAATGATGGTTGATGTGGCCAAGCACTTGATGGAGCCTTTTGTGACTGGCAAATGCCAAGTACTGTATTGTCTATCTCCACTTTGTCCTGCCTCCTGAAATTGGAAAATCCAGTTGAGGAGTGTTCATCCAGCTAAGGACACAGACTCCTTATGTCAAGAAACATAGTTGATGATTACGTTGCTCTTATTTGGAGAGAGATGATGTCAATGTGGCACTTGGATTTCTTTGAAAGATGACTTGTGTTCACAAAGAATGTTTGTGTATGGGGGAAAATGGGCTCCTTAAGAATATTTAAAAGCTCTCCAAGGAAGGTTTAAGAAATCCTGTCAGAAATAGGCAAATCACCCTAATCTTCCATTCAGTATGGTGGCAGAATTTGTACAAAGTGCTTCTGCAAGTCTCTGAGAACATCATTGTTCATGTTTATCTATTGCAGCAGCTTTCCCTGTCTAGGAGTAAGTGTACTTAAATCTTCCTATTAAATTGTTAGCTAAAGAAGTCTGGTTTTGGCACAGCAATGGTGCCTTGCCAGCTGACAATACATCCTTCTGACCAAACTCTAAAGTGGTAGACACCTGTTTTTCAATAGAATTAAGTATCTGACTTAGTGTGGATACTTTTTTGTGGATACTTTTTTGTATTTAGTTTTCTAGGATTCATAGCTGTTCAGAAGATGTTATTTACATTTCGGCTTTTCCTAAGCCATCTTAAAAAAAATAGCATACTTCTGGAGCCCTCTTGATTGCAAATTATAAAAATTAAGACTGTCAAATGTCATTCCAGTGTATATTTTATTGCCATGGCAACATACAGGTAACTGGGTAGGTTAAGCTACAAATTATGTATTCGGCTATTAAAAGACCTCAATGAAATAAAGTCACTTAATCAAGCTTATCATTGCTTGTGCTATGTAATCAAGACAACCCTATTAAAGTCAAAACACTGGATGTTTCTCTGTTGTCTTTGTTCAAACAATGTCCTGTATGCTGTATTGTATCAAACACAGCCAATCAATGCACATTACTCATTTTGCAACCATGATAAAAAAAAAGCCAGCTTTCTTCTGCAAATACTCCTCATTGCAATTTTTTGCAGCATAATTTATAGTATGTTGAAGCTTACTCTGTCAGATACATTCTTTCTCTTCAAATTGCTCTCCAAATGCACACATTTTAAGCAACAACAAAAACAGATGCACTGAAAAAGTATGCTCCTGGGTTTTCTAACACAGAATTATACACATGGAATACCATTTTAAGCCATGGCTGTTGCCAAGCAAAACTGCATTATATCAAAAGCCCACAGAACAAGGGCAGAAATAAAAAGCCTTTTTAGCTTAATTTAGAAGCTATACCAGGATAATATAAAATCTTTATTCGGAAAAAAACCAGCAAAACACTCACTTGGATTTGTTCTCCCAGGGTGACATTCGAGATTTACATGGGTAAATCCCATTAATGCCAATACAACACCTTTCATGTTGAAGTATCCCAAAGTGCTCTACAGACTGTGTATAGGGATCACATAGCTTACTCCACAAATAGAACCAGCACAGGGTGGAATTCTGCAGTCTCATAAGAGCAAAGGTTGCAGCAACTTTGCACCAATATTACACAGCAAGAAATTAAAAATTGTTGACCCAGATGCAGTTGCTGATGGAATTTAGAGAGGCAGTGTATTAGCCAAGTGGAATCTAGCCAGGATACAGTAAACTGTTCAGTAAGAACTCAGGAGCTCAGGTGGTTGGAAGGAAGACACAGCACTTTTATTAAATGAATAAGTATCCACTCTAGTTAGGCTTCTGGAAACATCTAGTTTCTACAGGACTGGCTCATAGGCTTAACACTAGAGCTATATTTTATTAGCATAAGCATGCCACACTAACATGATAACATCTAATTAACAAAGTAACTTTCTAGATAGTAATATGATCCCTATCCTGACACACAGGTGCTAACTACCCTACAGTTGCAAAGTGTGCCATGGGTCTTAGAATGACTACAAGTTCTGCCTCACTCAGAGGACTACAGCAGCAGTAGTGTTCCTCTCAAGCACCCACGCCCTGATCCAGCAAACACATGTTTAACCTTGGAAGTACAGTTGAATTCTCAGAGTTATAAACACCTTGGGAATGATGGTTGTTTGTAACTCTGAACGCAACTGTTAACCTGAAACTCAGAGTAAATAGCCAGCTATAATTCTGGTTTCAGCAGCAGGATCTTTTTACCACTCAAGATCTATCACCTGGAGTTAGATAAAAGTTGGTGTGCCTCCCACCTCACTTATGTAGTGTAGTGGACAAAAGAGATAGAGGATTTTTTCCAAAACAACAACAACAACAGATTTATTTAAGGGAAGTAACAACAGAAACAGGGAAAAATCATGAACTATAACCAAATAACAAGTGAGTTGTGGTTTAACAGAGGTGAATATAAAACTCAGGCCCCAACTAACCCAAACCTTGGCAACAACTAAACAAAATAGAACAAATGAATACCCCAAGATACTTTACTGTCTCTAGGTTTTCTTAACTGGCAGGAATGAGGTTAAGATGCATTTGTCTTCATGGTTAATCCACGGGCTCACAGGATCTGAAGTAGTGGGAGCTGAAGATGAGAGCCCTCAGGATCCTGGCAACTGGTCCCAAAGGTAAGATGTTGGAACTCAGGAACACCACAATATTTAAAATAAGTGACTAGCTGTTAACAGTTTTTAATGTCTTTACAGCTGCTGGTGATCTTGATCTGATCCAGTGGTCTTGATCCAAAGCTCCGATGCTGGGCAAAAAGACTGCACCTTGACTCATAGGCGCCGACTCTGTGGGTGCTCTGGGGCTGGAGCACTCACAGAAAAAAATTGGTGGGTGGGAGCTCCCCGCCCCATCCCTCCCCCCCTGCTCCAGCTTACCTCTGCCTCCGCCTCCTCCGTGAGCACGCCACCGCATCCTGCTTCTCCCCCCTCCCTCCCAGCACTTGTGCTGCGAAACAGCTGATTCGCAGGGCAGGGAGGGAGGGAGGGGGGGAACACAGCGCGCTGGGGGAAGAGGTGGGACTGGGGTGGGGAACTGAGGAAGGGATCCAATAGGGGCAGGGAGGCGGCAGAGTTAGGAAGGGGATTTTGGGGATGGGGTTGGAATGGGGGCGGGGCCAGGGGAGGGGAAAGGGTGGAGTCGGGGTGGGGAAAGGGGCGTGGGCACCCACTGGCGCCGGAGAAAGTTGGCGCCTATCCCTTGACTGTCTCTATAACGGACAGCCCCCGAGCAATGGGTGCTCAGACTAATTTAATTTTTATTGCACATGCCAAAGTTCTGAGGTATGTAGCTCTCTCTACAGGAGCCAGTTGGAACTAATTCCAAATATCCGTTGGCTTCTTTCCTGCCAAAGTTCTGTAAAGAAGCTTCCCCAATATGGAGTCTGAGCTATCTTTTGCCTCAGACGCTGTGATGGACACCTAAACTCCATTTTGGAAAATGGGGTAACCTGTCTAACATGTACTAATAACAGTAAATGTAATAACAAACAGCTAAAAGTGCTTAGAACATTGTGAGAAACGTCATAAGGACTATATTGAGCATGAAATGAAAAAAAACATGCAACACAATGTTATGGTTGTTCTTTCAAAAGTTTACAAATGAACAATGAATTAATACAGCTTGGAAACTTTACTATGCAGAAGAAAAATGCTGTTTTTAACCATCTTAATTTAAATGAAACGAGCACAGAAACAGTTCCCTTACCTTGTCACATCTTTTTTTAAACGGTCCCTTTATTTTTTTTAGTAGTTTATGTTTAACACAATACTGTACTGTATTTGCTGCTTTTTGTTGTTGTTGTTGTTTTTTGTTTTGTCTCTAATGCTGCCTGATTGCATACTTCTGGTTCCAAATGAAGTATGTGGTTGATCAGGCACTTTATAACTCTGGTGTTCGGAACTCCGAGGTTCTACTTTATAGGGACTACTCATGCTTAAATTTCAGCATGTGCGTAAATGCTTTGCTGATGAGGGCCTAAATTGGAGCATTAATTTAAACCATACTTACAGAGAAGCATGCCACCTACAGGTTTATCAGCATCCTGTTCTACAGCACCTGGATTTTCCTTGGAAACCTTCCATCTAATTAAGAGTCAGACCCAAGACAGATTAGCTTGTAAAATCTTGGTAGTTTAAGGTGGACTGACTGCATACAAATAGGCAAAAGGGTTTTGTGCCAGGAAAACTAAGGAAAAACAGATATACACACCCTCACACACACTGATTTTTTTCAAAATTAGCTATTTTTTCCCACTGAATTTTCATTCACATTGAGGTAAATTATTAGAGGGTAATTCCAATTTATTCACCTTTATCAGACATGTACAATTTTGTCACTATTTTCATGTTATTGGAATAGCCTTCAATCCTGCCCTGCACTGACTTCAGTGAGAATAGGATAGGCGCATAGTACATCAAAATATCTTTCAACAACATATTTTTACAAAATCATCTACCAACATGAATAATTTTACAATATTTATACATGAATAGTAAATATTTCACAGTTGTTTTCCTCTACTGAAGTGAATGAAGGACTAGTAATTAACCTTGGCTTCCCAGACTGATCCTAGTCAAGTTAATGCATCTGTTGTCATTAGCGGTCACACTGGGTATGTCTATACTGCAGCTGGGAGTAAACCTCCCACCTTGGGTCCACAGACTCATGCTTGCAAGGCTCGTGCTAGTGCTCTAAAACGAACTGTGTAGATGGAGCTTTGGAACTATTACTTGGGACGGAGCTCAGGGTCTCAAGTTCCCCAACCCCTAATGTCAGAGCCTGAGCTCCAGCCCACACAGCTCATAGGCACCGACTCTGTGGGTGCTCCAGGGCTGGAGCACCAATGGAAAAAAATAGTGGGTGCTCAGCACCCACCAGCCACAGCTGTTTGGCAGCACTCCCTAATTAGCTGATCAGGGCACTTCCAAACAGCTGATTGGAGGCACTGCCAAACAGCTGTTTGTTGGCTGGGTGGGGTCAGGGAGAGGGTGGTGAGCAGGGAGTGGGTGGGGGCCTCGGGAGGGGGCGGAGCAAGGGCAGGGCCTTGGGGAAGAGGGTAGAGTGAGGGCAGGCCTCAGGGAAGGGGGTATAGTGGGGGGCGGGGCCTCAGGACAGAGCAGGGGGTGGAGCAATCCCCTGGGTAAAGAAAAACTCAATGCCTATGACACAGTTATTTTTAAAAAGCTTACATGAGCCTCACCAGCACAAGTCTGTGGCCCAGGACTGGGAGGCTCACTCCCAGATGCAGTATAGATTTACGCTATCAGCTCTCATCCCAGTGCAACATTATGGGAGACATCCCAACTACACTTTTTAAACCGAGGATGGACATTGTCTACCTGCGTGAGGTGGTGGGCCACAGCGAGCTGAACAGACATACAGTGCTGGCTCCTTCTCCTTGAGTCCAGTATTTACAGAGGCAGCGGGGGACCAAGAGGCAGGGAAGCATGTGTGGAAGAAGGAGAGCAGGGGGACAGTAGATATGGGAGAGGAAGCTGAAATGATGATTAGAGAGAGAGTGTGTAATCATCTTTTTCAAAAAGGGCAATATGCTTCTCACTGTTAAGGCAACTGAAATACATTAAATACTTTTACTTTTCCATGTAAGAAAGTTCTATAGTAGCCAATGGGAATGGTCTGCGCAATTGTGAACAGGAAGGGAAGAGGTATTTGTGACACTCTCTCTCAGTTCATACTATGAAAAAGTCTGAAAAGCCCTGAATCATGAGGTAAATCTTTAATCATTCAATAATAGACAATCTGACTTCCTCTACAATACACTTAGGCCACATCTATGCTATGAGAGTGATTTCCAGCTTCCATATACATACTTGTGCTACCACAGTGACACTAGTATTTTTAATGAGCTAGTTCAGATGAGAGCTAGCACACATATGTCTATGGGACCTGGGAATCAAATGCCTAACTTGCAGTGTAGACACAGCCTTATACATAGAATACCAGGGTTGGAAGGGACCTCAGGAGGTACTCAAAGCAGGACCAATCCCCAGACAGATTTTTGCCCCAAATGGCCCCCTCAAGAATTGAATTCACAACCCTGGGTTTAGCAGGTGAATGCTCAAACCACTGAGCTATCCCTCCTCCCACAACAGGTGGAGGAACTTTTTGAGACAATCCAGAAAGGAATTTCTGGTACTAGAATTCATAGAAGACTTATGTATTTCATTAAACAGAGAACCAGCTTTATGCAGTATGACTATGATTAACAGTGCCATTTAAACTTTAGTGGTCATCTTCCATCCATGATCATTGCAAGAGCCATCCTACCAATATAGTTCTCAGGGCTCTGCTTGATATGCCTATACCAACATAGCCTAGTCTCTCTCATCTTGCCTTTAACTGGAGCAACCTGCTTTGGGCCCCTTATAACCTCATTTCATTTCCTGTCATGGTGTGTCCAACCATTCACTATCTCAACATCTTCATTTCCATGGTGGAGACTATTGCGTAGCCTAATCACTATTTAATGATTTAGCCACAGTGGAACAGTCATTGCAGGAGGCAGTAGAGGGGGAAGGCACTCTGTAGTCCAGGGGTTAGGGCACACACACCCCCAGGAAGTAGGAGACCCTAGGTCCTGATGTCCTGATTTTATAGGGACAGTCTCGATTTTTGGAGCTTTTTCTTACACAGGCACCTATTATCCCCCACCCACTGTCCCAGTTTTTCATACTTGCTATCTGGTCACCCTACCCTGGGTCCAGTCCCCTGCTTTAATCATGCCTTCATTATTTAATACACAATGGAACAGCTTCACCAGGAGAGACTGAGGAAGCCTCCACATCAGAATGTCCCAAAGATCAGTGGTTAGAGCACTCTTGGCAGGTAGGTGGCCCCTTGTTCAAATCCTTTCTTGCTCCTTCAGCAGAGTGGGGAACTGAATCTGGGTCTCCCACATCCCAGGTTCTCTAAACACTGGGCGAAAAATTATAAGGTGGGCCACATCTCCTCCTGGTGCTGCCATTTTGTGTGGAGAGAGGCAGGTGCCTAATCATTCCTGCAAGAAACATCTGAGACATTTCAGCCTCCTGATTCCAGGCGGTGGCATCCCATTTGTGGATCACTAAGAAGAGGTAGTCATCTCCCTGCAGCCCAATTTGAGTGCCTATCTCTGAGGGAGATGTGGGGCATAGTACATATCCCTTTCCTCAGCAGTTCCCACTGGCTAGCTTATCTGGCTCCCTTCCTTGTGTGCTGGCTTTTGTGACTCATATTCTTAGATGCTTATCTCTTCCCATTCATTGTATAGGCAGCCCAAGTGCCTAACTCAACTTTGTGGATCACTGCGGTATTCCTGTGATTTTTCTAGGTCTTTAAAAGTTAGGCTTTTTTTTCAACTCTGAGAGTCATGGCACCTAAGTCCCTTCATGGATCCTATCCTAAGCCTCTAGAGTTGTCACTCTCATCCTTCTCCACAACTTTAAGTGCCTTTCTTTTCTCCCTCCACCTAGTACCTCTGCTCACATGCTACATTGTCTGAGGGTTGGCAAAAGAGACCTCAGTCCTTTTTTACTTCCATGGCAGAGCAGATGGGTATATATTTGTGTGGCTTCTATGACCTGATATTGGGCCACTGCAGGGAGGCAATAAGCTGATTAAAGAGTGGGGGGCTTCAAGGGGACTTCTAGTTGCATTTTGCAGCTCCAATAGCAGTAAGAGCTTGCTGAAGTTAGGGTGACTATTTGGCATTCATGGAATCCAAAGCTTTGGAGACATTGGGGTGAGATTTTATGCCCATAAATAAAACTTTGTTTGGATGCACACACTGAGCTCTTATTACTTTCAGGAGAGACCTCTCATGTGCATCTATACTCAGAATTTGGCTCCCAGAATGTCTGCTGTGACTTTATAATAAATCACTTGTTCGGCTTCTTTTAAAAATACATCTTTTTTTCCCCTCTACTGGTCCTGTGCTGGAGATGAGCGAGGCAAAACAGAGTTATGGAAAGAGAAAAGGGAGCTTGGCAGGGAGCAGTACTCGGAATATAAATTCCATCTGAACTCAGTATGTCCTGGAAAGGCCTGTGATTCAAGGGTGGCAATAATATAATCCCATGAATTACATATTTTCCAAAAATGCATATCTATAATTAATTTGCTAATTACACACCATTAATTTATCTCCCCTTCCCTGGTAGCCCCCTCCAGTGAATTAACCATAGTAATCCTAGTTAATGAATTGGGAAACATGAATGATCCTAATAACCAAAGGCCACCTTAGTTTTCCCCTTTTGTCTAAAATTGTATGGAAGCTCAATAATTATATTTGCAGTGTGATGGCTACCTACAGAAACAAAAATGAATCATAATCTGGCTCTAAAGCAACTTCATAATTTGACTTTATAGGCAGCTTATTAAATATTAAATAGGACAGAAATATTAAATAGGATACTTCAGTGGACTCTAGAAAGTTTCTTATCATGTTAATCAGTAAGCTCTCTGACAAAGTCTTTAAAATGTTTCTCTGCAGCCTCACTGATCAAAAGCAGATGGCTGTCATTAGGCATTTTAAATCTGACTCTACTACAGTACAAGAGCTCAGACCTTGGTTCTTTGTGTATCTATGTTTATGACCATGACCTCTTCACTACTTAATCTAAATCTGTAGTCCCCTGTAGGCTGAAGATACCATATTGCTGATGTACACAAATACACAGTGTATATGTTTACAAAAGAGCTGTTCCAAATACACACTGTCAGGGACTTATCCATGGCAATTGAATCTCAGCTGAATGATGTGCATAGTATTCTATTTCATACTAAATTAGATCTTCACCAACTACAGTGTTATTCTTGCTATTTCTGTAAACAATGCTAAACCCAGCTAAATCCATATCTGAGACTGAATCTGAGCAGAATGTTCTCAATCCACTAACATACAAACACCATCAGAGATAAAGTGTGACACCTCATTCACTGTAATTAGAGCTCATTAGAACCTGCCTTGATTCTAACAAAGGTGAATCCAAAGCTCTTATTTGACAGTTTAATGAGGATCTGAAATGAATAGTATTGCTAATGAGAATTTGAAATTAATCAGTTATTATTATTAACAACTCCAAAAAAAAAAAATACTAAAAATTAGATTATATAGGATAATTTACAAAAATGGGAACAGTCAAAGTGAAATGTTAAAGTAACAGACTATTTTCAGGCCAAAAACATTGACTATATTTTTAATAGAGAGAATTCAGACATTTGTAAATAAGAGGAATTTTCCTCATCCATTCAGAGGTTTCCTTCTATTTAAAATTTATAGAAAAGATATCTCAAAAAATGCTGTGACAAGAAATAAATGTAAGTTAAATAAAAAGCTTTTTACTTTACTGCGAGGGGAAACTATGATAAATAAATAGAACCTGATTCTGCACCCCTGGTGAGTGAGGTTTACAGGATTGGGCCCCTAAACAACAGTAATGTCTGCTCTATTAGTTATTAAGCTCTAATTTAAGAACCCACTCTGCTTTTCCTTCACTTCAGCCTTTCTCATTGGTCCAAGCTATTCAGAAACATGGACTGCAAACTGTGAAGATTACTGCAGTGCTGATTCGAAATTTAATCCTTTGGTAAGCAGAGAATTGGGGAGAAGCATTGCACGTTTAACAAAGGCTGTTGTTTTGAATAACACATCTTCAAATCTTTTAAAGAGTTGCCTCCTCTGGAAACATTGTGCTGGAAAGGAGACAGCTGAGAGAAGAGAATAGCATATGCTGGTCTGATAATACGCTCCTGATTCAGTATGTGATTTTTATTCCCTTTCTTCCTTCCTTCCTTCCTTCCTCTGCCTGCACATATAGTTGATTTGAATCAGGTGGGTTTAGCTACCCAAGAAGGCAAAATAACCCTTCCTAGCAATTTGTCTGAGTTTAGAATTGATCAGTAACAATTTTTTCTCCATTTTTTGGTAAAGTGGAGTAGCCAACTGACCTCTCTGTGCTATTTAATTTGTGATGTATCCCTATCGTGTCAGCTCTTATTCATCTCCTTCCTGCTCTAAATAGTCCTACTCTTTTAAAAACCTCCTCCAATGGCCATTTTCTGTATCTATAATCATTTTCATTGCCCTTTACTATATCATCTGATATTTTCCCATTTGAGATGGGTTGGCAATAAAATATTGTATTCAAAGTGAGAGCATTCCAGTGATTTGCTTTATAAAATGACATTATAACATTATTAGTGCTACAATCTGTACTGTGCCTAAAACAATCTTAACATTTTGTTTTCTTTTTGGCTAGTGCAGCATATGGACAAGATATTTGTATTGAATTCCTGACTGTGATAAATTGGGCTTCTTGCTGAGTGGTTTCCCATTAATTTACATGGGTATTTTAAACAGTTCTTTCCAATTTACAAATACCTGAGATTCAGTTTTATTGCCTACTGTTCTTAGGGTGTTAAGAAATCCCTCACTAGCCTCTCTAATCAGAAGTAATCAAAAATGTTGTGTCATTTTTGCCAGTGTTCACCCCTGTCCTACATCATTAATAAATATAGCACATAACACATGTCCTAGTACAAATTCTTGGGGCAACCCGCTATTATCCTCATTCCATGTTGAAAATTTACCATTTATTCCTACTCTTCGTTTTCTACTCTGGGCCAGTGTCTGATCCATGGCAGTACTTTGTCTCTCACCCCATTACTACTTAGTTTCCTTAAGTGCCTGATGTGATGCACATAATCAAATGATTTTTTAAAGTTCAAATACATATATGCCAGTTTTCCTTTATCTACTATTCAGTTGAGTCCCAGGTGTCATCAAAGCTGATGGGCCATCACCTATCAAGTGTCCATCCTTTAGCAAGAAAAAGGGGCAGGAACAAACAGATCAGCAGCTTAGCAAACAATTTAGTAAATTTCTCCCCCCCCCCCACTCCCCCAGTCTCCTTGCTCTCAGATGGAAAGAACTTTATCTAGGGGTTACTCTCAGGGAAAGGCATTTCAAAGGGTAACTGAACTATAAAAGTGAAGGAAAAAACACCCTAAATTATCTCTCCCTATCCATCTTTTTCTTTTCCATCTAACACAACAAAGGAATCCAGCTCTTTAACTTTGGGAGGGATCCTGACCTGAAGATCGGTCTGTAATTCAGTTGGAAGCAAGTGGTAAGAATTTTACCTTAAAACAAGCCCAGTTTGTAAAGTTTTAGTACTAGGAAGAATTTTATCTTTATATTTCTTGTAATCTCTGACTTTAATGCTTTTAATACTTGTACTCACTTAAAACCTGTCTCTGTAGTTAAATAATTTTTTTTTGTTCTTTAATCAAAATTAATCTGGTGTTGTGAACTGTGTGGGTAACTCCATTTAAGGTGGCAAGGTACTGTTTATTGTTCCTTTACAAGGACTGTCTGTCTATCAACTTACAGTTGTTATCTGAACTGTCCAGGAGAGGGCTGGACAGTGCAATACAGAATACACATTTGGGGAGAAGTGTCTTGGAGTCACCCTGCATGTGGTAACCAAGGCTGGTAACCAAGGCTGGCAGAAGCCAGAGTGTGATTGCAGTGTGCTGGCAGGCTGCAGTTATGCACAGACATTGAGGATGTGACTTGCATGTTGGAAGGTGATTTGTGAGTGACCCAGGTGGGAGCTACAGCAGGAAGGCATTGTAAGGCATCCAAGGTTGCAAGGAAGCCACGACAGCCCCTCACTTGTCTGGATTGCACCCCAAAAGGTCATTGGCAGTCTAACAAGTTAGCCTCACAGAGTGAGATCTTGGCCACATTGAAATCAGTGGTAAAACTCTCGTTGATTTCACTGGGGAATTTTCACACACAGAGGATTTCACACACAGACCTTGCTCTAGGGAGAAGGTAGCTGAATAAAGAATTCATATGTCTGAAATCAGCTTTAGGCAACTGCCTCAGAGAGGGAAGACCCTCCTAAGTAGGGGAAACAGCCTCCATAACTACTGAGCAAGGGAGCTTCCGCAACCTCTACTGCTGTTGGATAATAACTTGGGCTTAATCCCATAAGAATGAAACATATAAAAATGTTTGCAAAATACAAGTCATTTGGTTTTTCTTTTATTTTTGCTTCCTGAAATTTTTGTCACACTTTGATCCGCTTCTAACATATTTCCACAAATCAATACAACAGACAACATTTTAAAGTATTTTCTGAGGCAGAACACACAAATTAATGCCTGCACAGCAAGGGTTCTGTGTATTGCACATAACTGAGTCTGCTGTTGGCCTCCCTCCAATGATCTTTTGAAACCAGTTATAAGAAATAAGAAATCTAATGGGATATGAAAAGCTGGGCCCTCCCCTTCCATATAGAACTATAAGTGAAACAACAACACAAGAAACTGGCAATTGGCTCTTGAGGTGTCACACAAGCAAGTGAAGCATTACCAGAGAACTCATTCACTGAACCTAACTGACACAAACAACAACAAACCAAAATTAGTCAAAGCATATGCCTAGGGCAATCTATTGCTGTTTTTTTATTTATGTTTTTCTAAAGCATCCTTCTCTTTAGGTTTCTCTGATGGATTCTGTGATACAAAAATCCTGCTGTAACTAAATGCTATATTCTGAGGGCACAATCGATAATGATACAGTAAGCTTTTTTTTTAATCTTCCACTGTGATTGCACAAACACTACTTTTCCCTCACGGCCCTTTCACTGGGTTTCTGTATTAGAAGCAAAAAAGATAATGGACTTTCCAAGGAATGAGTTTGGTGAATAGGAGGAGGAGGAAATTTTTCTGCTGCCAATGTCACATCTTCCTCTGCTTTATGATCTATTCCTTTTTCAGCTAAAAATCTTCAGAGGCTTATTAAAACATTTATATTTTCTCCCTTTGTTAGTCTCTCTCATCTTTCCCTCAAAAGTCATCTCTTTTCATTTCTGCAGAATTTTTTTCATTTCCCTATTTATTTGATATCTCTTCTATAACCTTCCAGCCCACAACTCTTCATCAATTTTTTCTCTTGCGGTTTCTTACTTACCCATCTCTCTCACATGCACCATATTTGCTACGTTTTTCCAAACAGCATAGAAGCCAATAACAGGACGTATTGCCCAAACTGTGGTCTCAAGTCATGTTTACACTATAGGCACTACAGCAGTGTGGCTATGGCACTATAGGTATGCCACTGTAACATTGTAATGTAGATGCAGACTACAGTGATAGAAGGGGTTTTTCCATTGCTGTGGGAACGCCACCTCCTCAAGCAACAGTAGTTAGGCTGACAGAAGTATTCTTCTGTTGACCTAATTGCATCTACACCATGGGTTAGGTCAGCATAGTTACAGTATTTGGGGGTGTGCATTTTTCATACCTCTGAGTGCTGTAGTTTTGTCAACCTAAGACTATGCATATGGCATGTAGAGACATACACTGCACGCCCCCATAGCCTGGATATAAATAGCAGTGTAGACAGTGAGGCTCTGCTTAGGTGAGCTTATACTTTATATGGCTCTCTACACAGCTGTCCTTCTTCACCTGTTTATACTGCTGTTCATAGGTGCGGACTCTGTGGGTGCTCCAGAGCATCCTCTGGGTAGAGAGGAAATCAGCGCTTATACTGCTGTTTTTAGCAGTGTAGTGTCCCACTGCCGGAGCCTTCCCCTGCCATAGCGAAAGGCTCCAGCAGTAGGGAAAGGATCTGGAAGCAGGGAGACAGCAGGGAAAGAGTCTGGCTGCTCGTGGCTGCCAGAGCCTTTCCCTTCTGTCTCACCAACTTGCCAGAGCCTTTCACGGCCATATGTAACCGCACTCCTCAGTGTTGATGCAGACTGCTTTTCACTGCAGTATGTAGCTACAGATACCCTACATACTGCCACCAGTGTAGACAAGACTTAAGTTTAAATCTCAGGTCCCAGGATAAGTCCAGAGGAAGTCCATGAATTTTTGCTAACAATTTCCATTTTACATTGGTGAAACAGAATTTGGTTCCTTGAAGTATAGCCAAGGGGAGAATTTGGCTAGTATATGTAGTGATATATTCACAGCATAAACCAATGATTATATTACCACATCTAGTATAGAACATTGTTTTTAAGCAATAAAAAAGCATTAACAGCTCCATAGGAGCAATTTCAGTGCCTTCTGTGAGTGCACATTAAGAGTAAAGCACAAATCTCATTTCAGTCCAAATGAGTTCATTGACATGATACCAGATCTGGAGGTGGAAGAATTTAGAAGACTTTGGCCCTCTCTGTGCTAAGGAAATGATGATGTAAGTACACCAGTGCAAACACCCAGCGGCAGATCTTCAGCTAGGGTAAATTATCATCACTCCATTCACCTCAATGGAATTTGACAATTTACACCAGTAGAGGATTGCCCACCAATGTTAATGTAGTGAATGCACCAGCATAGAGCAGGGTTTACTCCTTACTCCACCGTATTGGATTAAGCTGCACTAGTCTAGTGTAAGACCAGTTAAAAACATCTGCATTAGGGGTTTACACCAATATTAGCCCACTGTGAATTCACTTAATGTAGGTCCAGATTTTTCCCTCAGTGCAACATCCATTGAAGAATGATGGGAGTAGTATGATCTTAAATGGGAGCATCATTTGGCACCGAAGCCTCAGACTAGTCCAATGAAAGGGTCTTGTCTGTCATTTGAGGTGGAAGTACCAGATATGAACTCTTATCTTTCCCCTCCCCTTTATAAAAGGCATCCTGGAGGGTGGGAGCTATGAGAGATAGTCTCAAGGAAAGATTTAACATAATACAACCTGCAAAGAATATCTGTAAATCCTCTGATTCCACTTAGGTTGTTTCATTTGGAAATCATTGTTTCTCATGCAGACTGCATGTCAATTACTGAAGGTATGCATCTGGCTTTAGAATCTACCTTATTTATTACACTTATTATGGCATGGATATGGAGGACACTAACCATAATATGTGAAATCAGATTCTTTCACTGCTGCATTACAAATCTCATTGGAAGCAATGAATTTGCTTTATTTAGACCTATTCCACATTAACAGGTAGGGGAATATAGATTTTTTCATCCTTATAAACAAGAAAGACTTGTTAGTGATTTACCTCTGATGTTTATGGATTTCTTTTTAGCGCATACAGTATACGGCAAATTGTTTTTAGGCAATAAACAATAATTGTATTTTAGGATACAGAGGTGTTAGTGCCATATTATATTCAGAACTCTGGTAAATGTCTCTGATCTATTTTTCTTGTGCAGACATAAAAATACAAAGACAAACAATGCTCCTAGGCTACCTTTCTCTCTCTCTCTCTCTCTCTTTCTATTTTGTGATCAGTGGTACTTACTAAAATGTGCTAAATATAAATATGCCACAAATGAATGTCGGCAATTATGCCAGTTGCTACCCTTCAAGGACTCAGTGAAAAGAGAGAGGGTTTTAATCTAAAGCAGCTTTACAAGGCAACAGAGCTAAAAGTTAATTAGAAATTAATTCCATATTCTGCGTAAATTATTTATGTTAAATCATGTGTAACTGTATAAATAATATACATTTAAACTGACTATTGTAAACATAAAATAATTAACAATAAAGGGAAAATATTATTCAGTAATAGAATCCTTTTGCCAAGTCCAATTTAATTTTCTCACTCATAACGCTAAATGATAATCTTACATTTGTACTTTATATGCAAGTCACAACAGTTCTGTTCATATCTGTACTCTCTCTCTCTCTCTCTCTCTTGCATATATTCAGGCTATTTGCAAAATTCCCATTGTCTGAGGCTGTACAACAAAAAACATACATTAGTCAGTTCAGTGTATTTTTTTTTTCAAAATTAATGCAACTTAATTCTGTTAGAAAATGAACTGAGGTGTAAAGTAGGCAAAATTTAGGAACAAATCCTCAAGATTCTCCTTGCTTGAGGTTCTCAGAATCTAACCCAAATGCTGAAAATAGATGTCACACAACACTATTATATTTTGGTAACCATTCTTTTCTGATCAGGCAATTGATGCTTGTATAATGCTATATGAACAGTTTGTATTAAATACATTCTAATGAAGAGCCTGTGCCTAATATGTAGATACCTGAGAACTCCTCTCACAAAACATTAATTGATTTTTTTTTTTCATTCATGTCTGGCAGCAACAAATACTGAGCAGCTTTCGCTTTGTTAGTGTAGGTGTTGTTAATGCACTTTCCGCATCCATTTAAATGCAAATCCTCTTGCAAATAATCACTTGGAGGGGAAAAGAAAAAAATATGTTCAGCTGAAGACAAAGCTGGAGGGATAATAGAAAGCATGAATAGCGTGCACAACAAAACAAAAACTTTGGATCTCCAAATGAAAAACACATTAACTATGGCATAGAAAAATTTTCAGTAGATTATTACAGTACAGTTGCATGCAAACATGATTCCCAAAAGGTGAAACAAAATGAATTAATTTTAATGATATAGCTATATGAATGTGCTTGTGTGTGTGTGTGTAATACACTACTGGTATTCATGTTGGACCCATAAACTACACCCAAAATATTGGCTTCATCAAACATTTGTTCTTACACAATGAATTGAAAGCTTTGGAATCATTTCACTCATTCGTATTACTGTATGGTTATATAATGCTTTGGGGATGGCATTTTTCAGGAGAATAGGAAATGAACTGGGACTCAATAAACATAATTACACTTGAGAACACCAACCCTGAGCCAACTCACTCTGGGGAGATTTAGTACTATGCTCATGGCAAAATTTACACCCTTCTCAAGGCACATTTATGTGGAAAAGCACTCTAAAAAGTAAAAACAAAACAAAAAAATGTTCCCGTCTCATTATAATATGAAAAAAGTAGCCCTACTGGCTCAGATTCTGAAATAAAATAGCCTATCTGACATGTAGTGTGTTACCATGGTTATATAAAGCACTTTAATTTTGCTGTATTGCAAATTTCATGGTTACCATTTGATAGTCCCAACATAAAAACAAAATTTACAAGAATTATTCAAGACATGCAATGGAAGAGATACAACACTATTTAGGCAGCATTATTCAGTATGCACACCAGTTTGTGGAGGCATCATGTTTCTTGAAGACAGTGATTGGCTGGGAATTGATTTCCTTGGCTACTCAGAAACCTGAGAGCCAAAGAAAATTAATCAATGTATTTTGTGATGATATGCCTAGATTGTGCTTTGAGGGCACAGCCATTCACTAGGAGCAATGGGGAATTGCATCACCTCAAATGCAGCTTGAGGAGCGATTTTGCCTTTAAAATGGCATGAGTTTCTCCCGTTATGCCTGCCCGTTCCCTAGACCTCAGAAACTGTGTTTCTCCTGGTCCTTGTATATCTGCAAATATCGTGTGAGCAAAACCATTACATCTCACATTTGCATAATTTGAAAAAAAACTGGTACAGATTGCCAATGGGAGAGCCGGAGGAGGAAGAGAGCTCCAGAAAGGGGGATGTAAAGAAGGCAGGTGTGAGAGAGGGAAATCTGGTGTGGGCTGGGAGCAGCACTAATTCAGAGAAATGAAGAAAAGAGGGAGAAGTGATTCATTGTGGGCGGGGAGAAGCCAGAACTCATTGGAGTGTCTGTGTGTGTGTTTGGGGGAGAGGTGTATAGAGAGAGCTGATTGAAGGAGTTGTTGCTCCTCCCTGCCAGGAGAGTGCAAGAGGCTCTCACACTCCCTAGTACATGCATCTCTCTCTCTCTCTCTCTCTCTCTCTCCAGCCCCGGCATTTTACTCTGACGTACCCATGCATCCCCTGTTCCTGCTGGATTTCTAGGGAAGAAGCTAGCCCTTCACCCCCCAAAGGCCTGGCTGGATCAGAAGCTCTTCTCCCTCCCCCATCCTTCACAGACCTGAAGAGGGTGGTAGCTCCAGTGGAAACTTCTTTCCTCCATACAGGCCTGGGAGGGTAGATACCGAAACAGGTTCTTGCCCTCCTCCAAGCCCTGAAGTTACAGGGGTAGAGAGGAAAGGGGGGGAGGAGCAGTGAAGACCCACCCATTTTTACACAGGAGGGAAGGAGGAAGAGGTGTGGGAAAGAACCCAAGCAGCTCATGGCTGATCCTGAAAAGCAGACAATCAGATGGGGAGTTCCCCATAGCCTAACCGTTTTCCACCACAGCAGGATGTGAAAAAAAAAACATATTCTATGGGGAACACCCATATAAGGTGACCACCTTTTCGAAAGGTAAAAGCAGGACACATGTAGGAGCCCTGCTGCCCTCTGTGGCCCTGCCCCCTGCTCCTCCTCTTCCCCAAGGGGCCCCACCCCCAGCCAGACTGGAAGCTGGACCTGGGCCATGGTAAGTGCAGCCCAGGGAGCCTGGACTTCTGTGCGGAGCCATGGACCCTCCACCTGCTCTGAGCGGGAGGCTAGGGGAGGGGCTGAGAGAAGCCCCCAGCCCATGTCCCTGCCCCCTGAGGCACACCAACCAGGGCAGGTAATGTGTCTGGAGTGCTCCACAGCAGCCTGGACTCTCTGGGCAGCTCTTCTTGCCCGGCTTCAGCTTCATGGCAAGGTGGGGCTAAGGCCCACCTCAGTCCCCACCCCACCCCCACCAGGAAGAGACTGGCACTGCCCCTGAGTCTCGGGCAGGCAGAGAGTGGTGCCACAGGGAAGCCAGGACCAATGCTGTCCTGGAGTCATTCAACCAGGGACTGGGACTTGAACTTTGCATTTCAAGACTGACCTGCCCAATCTGGGATGGGTGATCACCCTACATCCATAGAGTTGGCAGGCCTGCTCTTGTGTGGGATGCACAAGGGACAGTCACACTCTGGCAATGTTGGTAGTTATTTATTTTCGTTCACATAGGTAGCAATAGTACTTCTTTTCACTTCCTGCCTCATCTTGTCTATTGCCTTGACTTTTTGCTGTTCTTCTAGATCAGATGAGTAATAATAAACATAATTAGAGCTAAGCGAATAATTTGCAATGAATAATTTATCAGATTAATTTAGCCTCTTTCTGCTTGTGGAATATCTGTGAGCAGATCGTGATTTATTTTAATGTATTCATTATTCTAATTTATTCAAAAATGTACACTGTGAAGTTTGCTGTGTGTATTAAATACTGAAAATTCCATCTGTATTGCCCAACTGTGATCAATCAGATAAATCACATGATATTGATTCTGTCCCCTGATTGGATGACCACTTGGGCACAAGTGAATACTTGCATGTGCTAATTAAAATTCACTTTTGTTACAGGACTATGCCCACTGCCTACGTAAGAACCTTACCTACTTTCTAAGGTTGGTTTAACAGTTTTGGCCCCATCCACTGTGAACTGAAGCAGCCTGAATGATTTTAAACCACACTTTAAATTGCTTCAGGTAACACAGTTTTAATCCTACTGTACACAAGGCCTCAAGTGAATTATAGACAGCTGATCTCTGTGCAAGCTGTGTGAAGTTAATCCAGACTCGCACACACACAAACAACCCAAACTATTTTACTGCCAGAACTCCAGCAGCTTACTTCACATTCTGTAACAGCATATACTCTACTGACTGATCTCACAGGCATGGGATTTGCAGGTTACAGCTGTATGGTGGCCTAAAAGGGACACTGTAAACAGCTGCAATGTTATAGGTCAAAGGATATATGGTAAAGAAAGCGCACCAAAGGAAAAACAGGAAGGTTTGTCTAGGACCTGAACTTTCCCACACCCTCTGTAGCAATATTTTGCCAGGTGTAGGAGGTGTGGTTTTCTGTTCTGACACAACCAAATGAGTTAAACAAATTCCTCCAGGGTCACTAACAAAAGTTTGCAAACAAATTGCCATTATCTCATTTTGGCTCAGGATGATTATGAAAAGTCAGAGCTACCAGAATGTTTCTATATTTCAGTCAATTGCTTCAGGTGTCTGAGAGCAGTATCAGTCAGAGAACTAGAAAAACCTAGTGATCCTGGAACATAAATATCACACTTATGCAGCGCTCCACTGCTTCATTGCTTTAATTGGACCTTTTTTCAGTGACTTTATGTATTGGGTGAACTTGGTGCAAGAATTCTTTAAATGATTTTAAAGAAACTGTTTGCCTACTGGCAGGAGGGAGAGGTAGTTCAAGCGCTCACAGATTCAATTAAACATTCTTCTTTAGTGGCCCTGGGTGTGGCCTGAACACCATAAACACGGCTTTATTTAATACTACTCAACTAATTACATTTTCTTTTTGACATCAGGGTGACATTTTGAGTTGGCTGCTTGGTACTCTTTTAACTAGATTTTTATATTTTTAAAAATGAGCTAGCTGGCCCATAAAATACGTGCTTCTCAGCTGTGATGTCAGTCAGATGAATTACAAGGATTTCCTTGTTCACTCTTGGAGTTATGGCATTTTTTTAATATTCTATTAATCAGTTACTTAAATATCACGCTCTTACTTTTTTTGGAAAGTAAGTTTCTTTAAAATATATTAACAGAATAAAAAATAACTATGGCTGCATTTTTTTCAATGGCAAATGTGCTTACTTCTTACATCATAGTCCTTCCAATGGTGCCAATAAAATTTCACAACCATAACCACTCAGATTATCAAATTGCAATTCACACTGTGTTACAGTTTCCCTTTAATATGTTTTTATCCATCCTCTCCTCCATTTTTTCACTGATCCAAGGATAGTGTTAACACACATCAAAAGGGATATATTACATTCTGTATTGAACAGATGGCAGATAGAGGTGTGTGAGAGTAAAACAGACTATAGCTTGGGGGGGGGGGGGGGGAGTGCTCACTGATATTAGCTGTGCTAACAGTTCTTGAGTTCCATTATGTGTTTGTGTTCTTGTGAATGCTGCTTTATGAGGATTCTATAGTTCAGCAGCTCATTGAGTTGTAAAGTGCCTAAAATGAATTCCTCCTTTTCACCTGGATGCTAAAATTAAAAGGTGATTGTTGTAGTTCAAATGTAATTTTGCTTTCATCAGCTTCACCTGCTCTCACCTTGATGATTCTTGCAATACATGCACAGACTAAAATATTTCAAAGGGAAAGCTTTCTTGCTGCTTTCAGTAGAACTTCGTTTTTCAACCAATAACTGTTCTCCCATGCCCCAAGCACTTTGTGGTTTTCCTTGTGCTAACATGGCCCACAATTCACACAGAAACTTGAAGGATTGTGAAATCAGTTTTGAGGCAATCTCTATGATCTATGATAGTATTTGCCGCCATTCTGTCTTGGTTAAATTGCATGCGCAAAAGAAGCAACTACTATAATCATAACAAATAAATAGACGCTACTTGAAATGTGAAAAGTAAGGGAGGGATTGAGAAACTCACAATACTTTTAAATATATCCATATTATACTGTACATCTTATTTTACATCTTAGCCTTAAATACTGCAACCCTATTAATTTATATGCAGTGTTGTTGTAGCCATGTTGGTCCCAGGATATTAGAGAGACAAAGTTGGTGAAGTAATATCTTTTATTGGACCCACTTCTGTTGATAAGTGAGAGAAGCTTTTGAGCTTACACAGAGCTCCTGAAGAAGAGATCTCTGTAAGCTAGAAAGCTTGTCTCTCGCACCAACAAAGTTGGTCCAAGAAGATATTACCTCACCCACCTTGTCACCATATTACTTGGCATACAAAAGTTGCAAAAGGTTTTCTGTTATTCTTAGTTAGTGATGAGAGGAAATCATAGCTCCTTTTTAAACTAATAGCTAATTGTGATACTGTGATGGGTTGGATCACAGAAACCCCCTTGGGAGCTGCCACCCGATGTGCAAAGACTACCCCTGCTTCTGTTTTCCCTGCCAGCTCAGGACTCCAGCACCCTGTCTTGCTGAGCCAGACACTCCCGTCTGGCTCCAGACACAGACCCAGGGTCTGAATCACTTGTCCCAAAGCTGCAAGTTTACCTGAAAACAGCTCACAGAAGTGTGCTTGTCTTTAGCGCTCAGGTGCCCAACTCCCAATGGGGTCTAAACCCAGATAAATCCGTTTTACCCTGCATAAAGCTTATGCAGAGCAAACTCATAAATTGTTCACCCTCTATAACACTGATAGAGAGATATGCACAGTTGTTTGCTCCCCCAGGTATTAATACATACTCTGAGTAAATTACTAAATAAAAAGTGATTTTATTAAATACAGACAGTAGGATTTAAGTGGTTCAAAGTAGTAACAGACAGAACAAAGTAGGTCACCAAGCAAAATAAAATAAAATGCGCAAATCTATGCCTAATCAAACTGAATACAGATAATCTCACCCTCAGAGATGCTTCAGTAAGTTTTTTCTCAGACTGGACACCTTCCAGGCCTCGGCACAATTCTTTCCCCTGGTACAGCTCTTGTTGCAGCTCAGATGATAGCTAGGGGATTCTTCATGATGGCTCCTTCATCCCTTGTTCTCTTCCACCCCTTTATATATCTTTTGCATAAGGCGGGAACCCTTTGTCCCTCTGGGTTTCCACCCCCCCTCACTGGAAAAGCACCAGGTTAAAGATGGATTCCAGTTCAGGTGACATGATCACATGTCACTGCAAGACTTCATTACTCACTTGCCAGCACACACATATACAGGAAGACTCACAGGTAAATACAGCCATCTGCAGACAATGGGAGTCATCAAGATTCCAAACCATCCTTAATGGCCCGCACTTTACATAATTACAATAGGCCCTCAGAGTTATGTTTTATATTTCTAGTTTTAGATACAAGAATGGTACATTTCTACAAATAGGATGATCACACTCAGTAGATTATGAGCTTTGTAATGATCCCTTACAAGAGACCTTTTGCATGAAGCATATCCCAGTTACATTATATTCACTTATATGTTTATAAAACCATATAGACTGCACAACGTCACAGATACAATTCATGAAAACAGAAGAGAATTGTATTAGTAGTTGTCTATTGTCTGCAGGAATATAATAAGTTAACTCCACAATTATCTGGTAATTACATGGTAATGTTAGCATGAGTTGTCATGTAATTACCAGTGTAGTTACCCTGCTGTTAACATGAAATTATGTGCATTATTTTACTTTGCCCCATGGCACCATTGTACTGCTGTATCATTTTCATGGGGAAAATGTCATAAGTAAATTTGTGGCTCTGAGAAGAATTCAAAACTAAGATAAAGATCTTTAGTCTTTTCATTTTCTAGGAGTAAGCACAACAGAATTTAATTTCCTTTAGATCTTATCCTGACCACACCCATCACAAACATCTACAGTTGGCAGATGCAAAGGTAATCTGGAAAAAAAAGGAATATAGTTGTTGCAATGTTAGGTCCCGATCCTCCAATTAGATCAGTGTGACCAGACCTTTGCGTGTGTGTGCAATCCCATTGACTTCAGGGGAATTCTGCATGGACAAAAGAATCTGCATGCATGGATCTGAATGCAGAATCAGGTCCTTATATCAGACTGTCACAGACCCAGTTGAGTTCCCCCTTCTGGGCTCTCTCAGGCTATGTGCTTTAAGCTTACTGACCCTCCGCACAGTCCAGGCACTACCTCTGGCTCTGGGTTTCTTCTGGGCACACTCTTGGAGTGTAGCTTCTCTGTCTAGCAACCCTTCTGAGTGCTAAGACCTATGGTCCAACTGCCTAGGCCTTGAAACTAGTGTCAGTTCCCCCCGGAATCCTCAGTAGTTTAAGCACACTCTTTCCCAGACCTCCAACCTTGTGGGTACTCTGGTTTACAGTTTACCACTCCAGGGATATGTGAAAGTTGAAGCACATAAAAAACACTTTGCACAAGTTTCCAAAACTAAATCACTTTTTACTTTAGACAGCAAGAGAAAGATACATATCTAGGCAAAACAATAAAAAAAATTCCCTGACTCCATTTCCTCACCTCTCTGGAGTGTTCTTCAGGATTTGGGTCAATGTCTTTTCAGGATTCCAAATTCCATCTCCTGGAACTCTCTCCTTGTGGCTTTTCCTCCGGAACATGGAGTGTGCTCTTTCTCCCTTCCATTCAGCTTCCTTTGACATTGATTGGTCCCCCTCCTTCCAAAATCCTGTGTCTTTGTCATTTTAACCTCTGCCTCTTATTCTCCTGTTTGGGAATTTTCCACTCACTGTAGATAAACAATGCAACACCATTTACCTTCCGGCAGAGGCCTTCTGCGTTTCATACCCATTGTCCAGTCAGGGCATAGTCATTAAGGCTAACAACTTTTTTGTTTGTTCTGTAGCTTCTTCCATACAGGATGGGTTATATGTGACCAGGATGCACTACACATTGAGGCATTCAGTGATACAGCAATATCATGAAATTGTCCAAAGCAACAGAGGGTCCTGTGGCACCTTTAAGACTAACAGAAGTATTGGGAGCATAAGCTTTCGTAGGTAAGAACCTCACTTCTTCAGATGCAAGAAGTGAGGTTCTTACCCACGAAAGCTTATGCTCCCAATACTTCTATTAGTCTTAAAGGTGCCACAGGACCCTCTGTTGCTTTTTACAGATTCAGACTAACACGGCTACCCCTCTGATACATGAAATTGTCCAGCATTTGTAAGTTGTACACAGACAGATTCCCCCAATTGTCACATAGACCATCAGTTCATCTTGTCCAGTATCCTGTCTCTGGCAGTTGCTACTACTTATACCTCAAAGGAAAGACAAAATCCCTCATAATGCACCTCCTTATTGTGCAATGCTGTACATAACAAAAGATAAACATACCCACTAATGAATTTGTTTTCATAGCTTATGATCTACTCACTTGTGGTAAACCACACAGAAGACTAATACTTCAGGTTAAACAATTTTCCTTCTAATATGCTGCACAGCAATAAAACCTCCCTTGATTTCCAACTAGTATTTTCAACATATTCACTCTGTTATTTTAGTGATCATTCCCTGTGTGCAATGACCTAGAAATGGCATTTAGTACTTTTGCATTGACTTTCATCTTCTCCCTTTCCACTTAATTTTGTTCCTCTTTATTTTGAGTTTCCTTGACATTTACATGTCAAAATCTTAAACTGTACAGAATATTTTATCTAAAAAGGTAAGTAGTGTTAACTTGTAAGTCAATAAGCCATTTTCTTATGGATGGGATAGAAGTCTATGACACGTTCAGCTAGAATCTAATGTGCTTTAGAATATAAACCTATAGTGTGAATATAACATTCAAGATAATGAAATCTGCCTGCTACTCTAGCTGAGATTAGAGAAGATAGATTTAAATGCTAGCTTCTGTCATTCTTTCTTTTTTTAAAAAGGCTCTGTCTATACCCTATAATAAAGATAATCTTATAATCCCACTTGGAAAATGTAATATACTTCATGGGATAAATAATGTATTAATTGTTATTACTATTATTAAGATTGTATTTATCATTGATATTGTGGTGGGATCTAGTTGCCTCAATCAAGTTGAAGCCCAATTGTGCTCTACAAATATAATACATGACAGTCCCTGTCCTAAAAATTGCTTTAGCAAGCAACCCTTGAGATCAAAGAGGCATCTGGACAATAAGTTTAGGGATATCTTTGTATTTTTGGTTTGGTTGAGGCAGAAATCACTCATCTTCACCTCACTGTTGTTTTGGCCTCATCTGCCAGCACATCTCACACACTGACATTTTGTAATGGAAAGAGATATTGGGGGATGCTTGTGATAATAGATATTGTGAAAGAGAATAATAATATATCAATACTAAAAGGATTTCAGCAGAATGATGCAGCCTCGAAAATTCAATGCCTAAAATGAGATACATGTGAAAACTTTACTGAATGGTTGAGTGTTGAGTGTATCTTTGGCAGTTGTATATATCACTAGCCATGCAAAGCATTTTATAATGATTCTGTTCAAATTTGTATAACCATAGATGTCAACAGACCTTAACTAGTTTGGATAATTTAATCCTTTTTGCTCCATTGTCAAGAACTCTTGTTCATACCTGTGTGCTATTTGTATAGAAATTTAATCTAATCAGGGTCTTTGAATATCTGTTCAAGTATGCTCAACTTTTGCTTATTTCAGCCTATTTGAAATGTTTCACTGTACATTTATATAAACCTTAACATTTAACTTTCCTACTTCTCAAAAACAAATGAATGTTGAAACAAAAATAACGGGTCAAATTGTGCTCTCAAAGGTTACTGGGGTTACTCCAGATTTACATTGGTGGCAGGGCAACAGTTGGTCCAAAATCTTTTCTTCAGATTCCACCCACTTGTTCAATTATTGTTGGCAACAAAAGTACAGTAATGTAAACTTCAAAACTTCATAATAAGACTTCCCACTAGCATGGAGAAGGAAATCAAACTAGCATTATTTGGTCTTAAAATATAGTCAGATCTTACATATACAGATGCTACATTTTCTGTAGGCTTGATCATTTAATCTTTAATTTCTGCACCCACACAGCTATATCTGGTTGATTTTGCTACACATAAAACAGCAACTCATGTGGTAGGCAATGGTACAAATACCTCTTATAAGGTTAAGACTTACTGTAGGGATTATTTTTTTATGGCTGAAAAAATCTCATTTTTAATGTTTCTATTTGTAAAAATATTGCTAAACTTGGCCTGAAACCACTTGGTTAACGGGTGAAATCTTGTTTTTTTATTTGAGTTGCTATTATCATACATAGTTTTCTTTTTTAAAATGACAGAAGATTTTAAACTTTTATCCTGAAAACTTCACTTTACTATGTCCCCCATCAATGTAGTATCTAAGCTCTCTACAGCCATGAATGAATGTATCCTCGCAATTCCCTGGAAAGCTATAAAGTATTAATATCCCTACAGAGGGGGACGTGAGGCAGATTAAGTGAATCACCCAATGACACACAGGAAGTCTGTGTCAAGATGAGAACAAATCACAGATGTCTTGAGACCCTTTTCAGTGCCTTACTCACAGGCCCATTCTTTCACTCCACTTATGCTTTTGTACTAAATACAAAACATATTCTTCCATGTGTTCCCTGCAGGTAAAGCATTCTTCCTCCCTTTTCCAGAGAATCCAGACACCATTGTCTCATTTTGCTGGAAGACAGCTTTTACTTGTATTTGGAGCACTTCTGCTTTCCTTCCCTCCATCTCCCTCCAGGGGTGGGGAATGAGTCATGGGGGCAAAGGGATTAGTGAAATATTGCAGGGGCTGAGCTTTGTTTCTGTCCCCACTTTGGCTGCACTTCCCTCTGCCCCCACCCAGCTCCAGTTACTGCCTCCCCATAGGCTGACTGTTTGGGAGCTGAGAGCCAATCAGGTTGTGGCCAGGGCCTCCCCAGCAGTTGGGTGGGGGCAGGGCACACCTCCACCAATGGGAAGACAATAACTGAAGGATATGGGATGGGGTGGGGGGAACAAAGACGAGAGTGGGATGCAGAGGGACTGGAGGGGCCAGGGAGCAGGTAGGATCCAGGGTGATCACTCTCCCGCCTATCCCTCTGCCCCCAACAATTATTCAAGGTGCATTCCTATCAGCTCTGTCTCCTTCCCACACTTAACAGCTACAATGTAAAGCATTTATGGATGCTCATGTAGGCCTCATCTCAGGAAAGTATTTAAGCACCTGCTTAAGTCAATCTATATTCATTAAAGCAATTAAGCACATGCTTAACTTTAGTCAATGGGATTAAGCAGATGTCTAAAGCACACAATTTAGTGTTTTGCTGAATAAGGACTGACTGCTGAATCAGGGTGCCAAGCAAGTTTCTCAATTCACTGAGCATTCTGAACCTTACAGTGTTGCATAGGGAACTTCATGATCTGACAGCTACTGTTCAAAGACAGTTAACTTTTACCCATTGGACTGTTCCATTTTAAGATTACACTGCGGAAGAAATAATATCTTGATTCTCTTGCTCGCTGGCAGTGAGTAACTAATGCATTCAAAGACACTCTATGGCTACCTTTTTTTATAACAGATTTAAAACATTTTTATTAAAGCTAATGTTAAAATTATAGAATATTAAAATTATAGGTTGCTGGCATCCCACTTGCACACCACCTCAAAAGCCCTTCCCTCGTCCAGTTTCCATCTCAGGTTTTCCACATACTGGCAGCAGATGTCATCCTTCAGGGTCATCGCCAGCATAATTCTAGCTCTCAGAGTGATGACTGTGTGCTCCGTATTCTTCACCTCTGGCACCAGGACTCTCAGCTCCTGACGTTCCTTGCATCATGTACAGTGGCAGCCGATACGCTTCTCCAGTCGTCGTGTAGCACTGAGGGCATGAGTCCAGAGGAAGCAAAGTTCCCCCCATATTTTCAAAATTCACCTTCCACGAAGCCACTCATGTAGATGGTGACATTTTGGTTGGAGGGGTCCTGGTGATTCACTTTCTAATGATATCCTGCATAGCAGTTTCCGTGATGTTTCTCACCGTGGTGTACGGGCACGTCAGAAGGCAGAAGACGTGAGTGTGATCACCACAACATCACACAGATCACCCATTCGAGGGACATTGGCACTGCCCTGCCTGTGCGAGATGTATACCAATTCATTGCTGGACCTCTGGGGAAGAAACATCCACTTCATTACTAGCTGCCGGATGTTGTCCACCCTGTTAAGAGGTACCTTTGCCACGGCAGATCCCCTCAGGACGAATGAGGTATGGGGGATCAGGAAGGTGTTCAAGGTGTTGATCTTCTGCCAAGGTGCTAGTAGGGAGGAGTCGATCCTGGCCACATCTCGAAGGATCACCACGCTGGTATCCTTAGATGTGGATGTGGAATCAGCATTTTCCACCATAACTCTGTTTCATCTGAAAATTTTCAACCAGCTCTAATCTCACCCCCCCCAAAAAAACAGCTTTATGTCAGTGAAGAAGAAGCATAAAATCCCCTTTGGGAAGCTATTGAAAGTTTTTGTGTTTTTTTTAAAAGGTGCAAGCATTATGTGTTTGAGGGGGGGGTCATTTATGTCTTGATGTGTTGCTGTTACTTAGCAATAAGGGAGAAACTCCACTTTGCTACCTACTGGGAGATTATATATTTTCTGAGAGTTGTAGCAATTCTTAAGTCACTCATTTATGATGGGTTTCAGAGTAGCAGCCGTGTTAGTCTGTATCCGCAGAAAGAACAGGAGTACTTGTGGCACCTTAGAGACTAACAAATTTATTAGAGCATAAGCTTTCGTGGACTACAGCCCACTTCTTCGGATGCATACCATCCGAAGAAGTGGGCTGTAGTCCACGAAAGCTTATGCTCTAATAAATTTGTTAGTTTCATTTATGATGGTCACATCCTCTCCTTGTTGCTGTTGCTGCTAAAAATGAGAAAGAGAAATTAAATCACAGAATCTACACAGAATCCTTTAAACTCGTCTCAGGCTGCAGCAGTAGTTTTTTTTCCAAGCATCTTAATTATACTTTTCAAAGACTGGATTCTTTCTGAAATTTATTATATAATGTTACTATAAAAGACCCTTTGAAAAACTTATTTGTTGGCCAAAAGGCTTCTCTTTTCTGGTTCTAGTGGAATGGTCTGACTTCATCAGGAACTTCTCTAAGGCCTGGTCTACACTACGGGTTTAGGTCGACTTTAGCAGCGTTAAACCGAATTAAGCCTGGACACGTCCACACAACGAAGCCCTTTCTTTCGACTTAAAGGGTCCTTTAAACCGGTTTCTTTACACCACCTCTGACGAGGGGATTAGCGATAAAACCGGCCTTTGCGGGTCGGAATTGGGGTAGTGTGGACGGAATTCGACGTTATTGGCCTCCGGGAGCTATCCCACAGTGCTTCACTGTGACCGCTCTGGACAGCACTCTCAACTCAGATGCACTGACCAGGTAGACAGGAAAAGACCCGCGAAGGTTTGAATTTCATTTCCTGTTTGCCCAGCGTGGAGAGCACAGGTGACCACGCAGAGCTCATCAGCACAGGTAACCGTGATGGAGTCCTCCCAGGATCGCAAAAGAGCTCCAGCATGGACCGAACGGGAGGTACGAGATCTGCTCGCCATATGGGGAGATGAAGCAGTGATAGCTGAACTCCGTAGCAGTAAAAGAAATGGAAAAGTATTAGAAAAGATCTCCAAGGCCATGAAGGACCGAGGCCATAACAGGGACACACAGCAGTGCCGCGTGAAAATTAAGGAGCTACGGCAAGCTTACCACAAAGCCAGAGAAGCAAACGGAAGGTCCGGGGCAGAGCCGCAAACTTGCCGCTACTACGCGGAGCTGCATGTGATCCTAGGGGGTGCAGCCACCACTACCCCAACCGTGTGCTATGACTCTCTCACTGGAGAAACACACAGGGAAGACGGTTCGGGGAACGAGGAAGAGGACGATGGAGGTACTTCCTCACAGCAGCAAGGAAGCGGAGAAACCGGTTTCCCCAACAGCCAGGATATGTTTGTGACCCTGGACCTGGAACCAGTAACCCCTGAACTCACCCAAGACCCTCAGGGCACACAGGAGACCTCTGGTGAGTGTAACTTTGTAAATATTTGTAAACATTACAAAAAAAAAGCAAGCGTGTTTAATGATTACTTTGCCCTGGCAATCGCGGCCAGTACATCTACTGGAAAAGTCTGTTAACGTGTATGGGGATGGAGCGGAAATCCTCCAGGGACATCTCCAGAAAGCTCTCCTGGTTGAAATGGGGTGATTTTATTAAGGGGACATTCAGAGGCGCCCGTTCCTGCTCTTCTGACCAGAAATGTTCCCCGCTGTTAACCACGCGGTGGGGGGAGGGGTGAAGTGATCATCCCAGAGAATCGTGTGTGGGGGGGGGGTTTACTTGTGTTTGTGCCGCATGTTAACCAGGAAACCGCAGCCCCCTCCTTTTACATTGAAACCCCATTTTAAATGGACAACCCCATTCATCCTTGATATGGGAAATGCGCTGCTGTTTGCAACCTTTCCCGCATGTTAAGAAGGTTAAAAAAGCCAAAACACTGTGGCCTACCATGGCTGCCTGCAAGCCGAAATATGCGACCTTGTAATGAAAGAGTGTACCCATTGTTCTCTAAAATGTGTCTTTTTTAACCACCTCTCCCTTCTCCTCCACCAGCTGCAAATGTTTCTCCTTCGCAGAGGCTCGTGAACATTAGAAAGAGAAAACGTAGGACGAGGGACGATATGTTCACGGAGCTGCAGATGTCCTCCCAGGCTGATAGAGCACAGCAGAATGCGTGGAGGCAGTCAATGTCGGAGATGAGAAAAGCCCAATATGAACGAGAGGAGAGGTGGCGGGCTGAATCGCGGGACGAACAGAGCAAGTGGCGGGCTGAAGACGATAGGTGGCGTCAGCTTGCAGACAGACGGCAAGAGGCAATGCTCCGTCTGCTGGAGCATCAAACTGATATGCTCGAGCGTATGGTTGAGTTGCAGGAAAGGCAGCAGGAGCAGAGACCGCCGCTACAGCCCCTGTGTAACCAACAGCCCTCCTCCCCAAGTTCCATAGCCTCCTCACCAAGACGCCCAAGAACACGGTGGGGGGGCCTCCGGCCACCCAGTCACTCCACCCCAGATGATCGCCCAAGCATCAGAAGGCTGGCCTTCAATAAGAGTTAAAGTTTTAAAATGCAGTGTGTCCTTTTCCATCCCTCCTCCCCCACCCATCCCAGGCTACCTTGGCAATTATCCCCCTACTTCTGTGAGGAACTAATAAAGAATGCATGAATGTGAAAAAACAATGACTTTATTGCCTCTGCAAGCGGGAGGGGAGGGTTGGGTGGGGTGGTTGGTTTACAGGGAAGTAGAGTGAACCGGGTCGGGGGGGGGGGGGTTTGGAAGGTTCATCAAGGAGAAACAAACAGAAGTTTCACACAGTAGCCTGGCCAGTCACAAAACTCGTTTTCAAAGCTTCTCTGATGCGCACCGCGCCCTGCTGTGCTCCTCTAACCGCCCTGGTGTCTGGCTGCGCGTAATCAGCGGCCAGGCGAGTTGCCTCAACCTCCCACCCCACCATAAAGGTCTCCCCCTTACTCTCACAGATATTGTGGAGCGGGTTTCGCCTTGGCATGTCCTGGCTCTGCATATACTCCAGGACAATGCGCGTGGTGTTCATAGTGCTCATAATTGCCGCGGTGATCTGAGCGGGCTCCATGATCCCAGTGCTAGCTATGGCGCCTGGTCAGAAAAAAGGCGTGAAAGTAGTATCTGATGGACCTGGAGAAGGAGGGAGGGCGGGAGGGAGGGAGGGCCGAGTGACGACATGGCGTACAGGTACAGGAACAGGGAGAAACACAAACAACTGTCACACAGAATGGTCCCCCCAAAGATTAAACTGAAAACCCTGGGCTTAGCAGGCCATTGATTTCACGGAGGAAGGGGAAGCAAATGAATACAGAACAAATCTATTTTTTACATCTTAAGCTGGCAGCCGACGGTGCAGCATGAGTGATAGCCTCTCCAGTACGATGATGACGGTTACCAATCATAAAATACCATCATCTGCCAAAAGGCAAGGGGCTGCTGCTGTGTAGCAATGCAGCCCCACGTCTGCCAGCCCCACGTCCGCCAGCACCCAGCATCGCCCTCGGCCTCTTCTGGGTGCTTAGCAGACAATACTGGGCAATTGGCAGAAAATAGTATATTACGACTGGTAGCCATCATCATCGAAACAGTAGCATGTCTGCCCAGGTGGCCATGATTGACAGCCACACCAGTACGACGACGATGGGTACCAGTCATAATATACCATCGCCTGGCAAGGGGCTGGTGCAATGCAGCCCTACGGCTGCCAGCCCCACGACTATCTCTCATGCTACACTGTCTACCGCCAAAAGGCAGTTAGCAGCTGCTGCTGTGTAGCAATGCAGTCCCACGTCTGCCGGCACCCAGAGGACATATGGTGACGGTGAGCTGAGCTGAGCGGGCTCCATGTTGTCTGCACAGGTAACCCAGGTAACCCAGGTAAAGAGGCGCGAATCTATTGTCTGCCGTTGCTGTGACGGGGGAGGGAGGGGCCTGACGACATGTACCCAGAACCGCCCGCGACACTGTTTTGCATCATCCGGGCATTGGGATCTCAACCCAGAATTCAAAGGGGCGGCGGAGACTGCGGGAACTGTGGGATAGCTGTGGGATAGCTACCCATAGTGCAATGCTCCGGAAGTCGACGCTAGCCTTGTACTGTGGACGAGGTCCGCCGAGTAGAGCACCTAGAGCATTTTATTGTGTGGACACACACAATCGGCTGTATACAATCGATTTCAATAAAACCAGCTTCTATAAATTCGAACTAATTTCGTAGTGTAGACATACCCTAAGAACTACAGCTACTTAACAGAACCCTAATTAAATTTTAACAGTGAATAAAATTATTCTGACTAGTATAATAGTGATTGTTATATGTTGTTGCAGCCTTATTTGTGCTGTAGTTTTGTAGTTGCTCTCTACATATCTGCTGCTGGGGTTCCTGGCTACATTTGCAAGTAACTAGTTATTCGCAAAGGTTTTAGTTACCTTTGTTCAGTTATTTCTGCTGATATTAATTACAATCCCCATTTACACTCCTCTCCATCTCATTGTCATCATCAAACTATTGTCAAAAAGTGATGTTATATGAAAGGCAGAGAATCCTTTCTGTTTCTCTCCTGAATCTTTTTCTTATAGATACTGAGAACTGTGCATTAGTGATCAGCAATGTGCAAATATCAGTTTTGAATTTGTTTTGGCTCAGCTAAGCACCAAGGCCTAGATTCGCAAATGGCACTTAGGTTTACATTGCAAAGCCTAACTTCAGGTGCCCTGCCTCCCAATGGAGTCCACAGCTCTGAGTTAGACTCCCTATACAATGCCTAGGGAGAGCTGGGCACCTCAGAATGAGATTCACAGACATCAGCGTGCTAGGCAGGAAGCTACCTAAGCTAGCCAGTAGGAAATGTCAAGGCAAGGTATTTGTATGAAATACTAAAATATTGATTGGGACAGAAAGAGCGAGAGAATGACACTATAGTCCATGATTAGGGCACTCATCTGGGAGACCCAGGTTCCAATCTCTGCACCAATTGATATTTAAGTATTTTATACAGCAGGTGAGACACACACACCCCAGAATACCCAGTAGCCCAGTGGTTAAGTCACTCAGTTGAGAGACTTAGGTTCAACTCAGGCAAAGTAGGGATAGGATATCTCTAATCCTGATCGAGTGCTCTAATCTCGGGTTTATGATGGGGACACTGTCACTTGTTATATGCAAGACCTTATCCAGCAGGTGTCCTCTTAGGTGCCACTGAGAACACCTGTTGGACTGGGCTTCACAAATGAGATAGGCCTGGGAACACCTAGTTAGAGGATCTGCAGGTTTAGATGCTGAGCTGCTTGGCTGTGTCAGAATTTAGAAGCTTTGCACACACACACCAGCAGAAATCTAGGTGCCTAGGTAACTTTATCCATGGAAATAGGCTCCTAGGGAATTTAGGCACCTGTAGATTTAGCCAGCAACTGAGCAGGGGTTTAAGGATCTAAATTTTTTACTTAGGTGCCTAAAGCAGCAGTTAAGTAGCTAAATCCCTTTATGGATCTAGCCCCAAATAAATGTTTATCTAGGATTGATTTAAAAACCATCCAAATCTCTTGATTCTGGAAAATTGGACTGGAAATCTCACAGGAATAGGCTCTCTTGTGAGATTTCTATCGACGATATTCCTAGGGTGCCCGTCGTTGTAGTATCTTTGGTAGGAGATAGGGCATTCTTGGGCACTGGTTCGAAAATGTGGAACTTAATACTTTTAAAAATCTGGCCTTGAGATACCTGAAGATTCAGATAGAAGCCTTATGAGATTTTCAAATGCATCCAAGTACCTAACTTCCATCTAACTCCCAGCATGGGCCCCCTTTAACCTGTCTTGCTGAGCCAGGCTCTTAAGCCTCCTCTAACACACACACAGGCAGGGCCACACACTGCTGCAGAAAGACACAGACACTGAGATCAGCTCTGGGAAGACTCATCTTAAGGGACTTGCCCCAGAACTCAGATGTTCACCTCCCTTGGAGTGCAGAACAAAAGGTATATTGTTTTGCGCTGTACAGAAATCTATACAATGTTAGCTCATAGATTCGCCCCCTCCCTCAATGTAGAGGAAGATATGCACAAGTTCCCCCCCACACACACACACACTGCCAGTTAGAAATTACAGAAACTAGATTTAATAATAAACAAAACAAATTTTATTAACTATAAAAAGAAGATTTTAATTGATTAACGGGGTAGCAAACAGAACAAAGCAGATTACTGAGCAAATAAAACAAACCTCGCAAACTAAGCTTGAGTCACTAAAGAAACAGGTTACAAAATGTAATTTCTCACCCTAAATGTTGAATTAGGCATGATGTAGCATTTCTGTAGCTCAGAGTTCTTATTTCTTCTTACAGATTAGACCCCCGTCTCAGTCTGGTCTCACCCCTGCCTTTCCCTTCAGGTTAGTCTCTTTTGTCCCTTCCAGCCACGCCAAACCCATAAATAAAAACACAGAAATTGGGCTTGTTTTTGGCTGAATTGGCTTGTAGCTTGTTGCTTGTTTGGCTTGTAGCTTGTTGCTTGTTTGGCTTATAGCTTCTTTTTTATTATTATTATCAGCTCCCAGCAAGCAGGGGCAAGGAGGGGAAAGAGTCAGGGGTGCACAGTGGGACCACCACAGTCCCAGACTGCATGCAGGGAGGATCTAGTCACTTAGAGTGTTGGAGTTCTTAGGTATTGGCTTGTTTTGGCCTTGTTTTGAAATGGGATTAGCTTGATTTTTGGCTTACTGTGAAAGTCAGGGTGCTTATTTACCGTGTGAAGTTGGCAACTGTGGTCCCTTCAAGTTCTTTCAGTAGTCCTTCTTCTTGGGTAGTCCATGGAGGAGAGACCTGTTTGCCTTCCTCCCCACCCTTAAATAAGATTTACATAAGGTGGGAATCCTTTGCTTCCCAAATTTGAGGACCCCCCCCCTTTCCTTTTAGTGGAAAGTTACAAGAAGTCCAAGATAATGTTTAGTATCAGGTGACAAGACCACTTGACCTATTAGTATCACAGTTACCTCCCAGGATGCCTCCCAGGAGGGAGAGAGATTAGTATCTTCACAGACTTGTTGTTTCTTCCTAATGGCCCATCAAATGTGATGGCCTGTCATCTGGTGGGTTTCTTCCCAATATATACCCAGTTGTAATTGTTACATAGTCCATATTCCTAACTTTAGATACAGAAATGCTACATGCATACTAATTGGATAATCAAATTCAGTAAATCATAACCTTTCCAATGATATCTTACATGAGCCATCTTGCATAAAGTATATCTCAGTTATGTCATATCCATATCATAAGCATATTTTCATAAAGAATATGGAGTGTAAGTCAGAGATGGTACAAGAAATCTCAGAGTGACTGATAAGACTGTGTGCCATGCCTGTGTTTCTCCAGCAGTGAGGCTGGAAGTGAGATTCAACATTAGAGACAGAAATTGCATTTCTATCTTTGCTGTTCTTTTCTCTTCCTTCTAGTGTGTGTTTGTCTTTTTTTGTCTTTTAGAAAATGGAATTGGATTGTAACAGCAGCAGCAGCTCATCTCAACTAACTTCAGTCTTCTCCAAAGAGGACATCTTTAATATCATCTAAAAGAATGTCAAATGTGTGTTGGCGTGAGGGGTTTTTCCTTCTAAAAACTCAGCTAAAGGGAAAGGCAAAAGGAATGTTGTTAAAATGAAAGACAAACTTAAAACTTTATATTTCAAAAGATTTAACTGTTTTTCCTTCTTTTCTGTATCTTTAATAAAAGATTACAAGATTTTTAATTAGTTATTTGCAAAGGTACTAAGCAGGCTGAGGTTTCGGTACACCAAACCCTGAATTTGGTTTAAAACTATTTAGTTTTGGACAGTTTCAGGCCCCTGTTAACACCTTTGACTCTTTGAGCCTATATATTCCATCTAAATTAATACAACACACATCATTTAAAAATTCCTATCAAAATAAAACTATCATTTGCAAAAGGATGGAGAAGGAACCTCAATTAATAATTATGAAGTGTATCACAGTATGCAACACTGAATGACACTTATGGCACGTCTTCACTTGCAACATGGCAGCACTTTAATGTGGCTTGTGTAGTCACGGCATAGCTATAAAAAAAGCACTATAAAAAAACTCCACCTCCACGAGGGGAGTAGCTGGGAGCGCTGCTGGTCCACTGTCTACACTGGCACTTTACAGTGCTGAAACTTGCAGTGCTCAGGGGGGTGTTTTTCCCCCCCGGAGCAAGAAAGTTGCAGCACTATAAAGTGCCAGTGTAGACAAGCCCTTAGATAGGCAGAAGAACTGTAGGAAGATAGAATTTGATATTTTAAGTGAAAGGCACTTATCTGGCCTCCCAGATATTGATAGCAGATCCAGATATTCTTGGTCCTTTCACCATACAGCTACAGAACTAGTGTTTTATAAAACTACAACTTTTGCTGAAACAGTTACTAGCCGTTCTGCTTCCTCGGTCTGTCTCCTTTCATTTTCTGATCGGACCTTCTTTGAATTCTGAAAGTGCCATAAACTAAAATGAAATTGTAATATTAATAATCTTCTGAACTGTGATATAGAGTACCCACTTCTTATTCAGCAGAATAATCTGGAACAAGAAATAATTTTAAGTAAAACTGATGATCTAAGTAAGAGAAGAGCACCATATTTGAGTATTATTGATTTTTCTTCCTTAGTCATGTCAGTGAGGCAATCTTGATCACAGTGACCACTGACAGTAAATAATTTCCAGCAAGGCACTAAATTTTTAGTTCCTGCTTCTCGCAAAAATTCAACAAATCAGGTGGAAATAAGTGGCACATCAAGTTAGCAGCAGTAGCAGTGGTGTGTGATTGGAGAACTACATTTTGGGGCAATTTTTTATCATTATTACTGTAATGTAACCAATAACTGGAATCACAAAAGAAAATGATACAGTAGTGTGAAAAGTCACAGCTGCCTTTTTAGACCATTCAGGATTTGAGAACAGAATTAAAGTAAAGCTACAATAAACTATTCACCCCATTGGGAAACACATGCAAACAAACTTTTAACCAGATGCTAGGTTGGTTCACTATACTTCAGAACCCTAGCCATAATCAACTAAGTGATCAAGGGAACCAGTGGGGCTACTGAAACGCAAGACCCTATTTAGAAAATAATTTCAGTGTACTAATCTCATTCTGAACAAGATTTCAGGGGGGTAGAAAATGATCTTGCAGCTGGACACCGAAAATACATTAGGGAGAGTGAAAAATGGAGAAAGAGGAGGAAGCAGGGAATCAGCATGACAGCAGTAACCCATATTTGATCTCTGGGGACAGGGGAATCCTGAAAACTTTTCATGGCTCCTGAGGCTCCCTGCTGTTTGCCCCACTTTTGGCTTTGGATTACCCACCTTATGTCCCAAAACAGACCAAATGCAGGAATTAGTTCACGAGGTCTGGGCTAGAAGAGAGAGGGAAAAATTGGAGAAATCCTCAAATTTCTCCAAACCCATACAGGAAAATTATGGGCCATAATCAGATTAAGAGGGTGAACACATGCTCCCTTTTTGTACTTCACTGCAATTCTTCTAGGGTATTCCTGACTTGATACAGGTCACTTTCCATCCCCGATATAAATAATTACTGGCATCATTATCATTACTTTAGCTAAGTTCACATCACATCACTATTTTGATATAATGTCAGCATGGTGGGAAACAAATTGAACATTTCTTTTAGTGGATGTTTGCCTTAAAAAACTTGCCAGTTTTGCCAAACAGTTTAAATTGGCTCTGGCTTCACTGTGATTACCTCTGTAACAGTGATAGTACAGATTAAGTCAGCAGACAACATTCACAATTTGTAAACCTTGCTGTGCCTAACACGGGAATAAAGCATATAATTTTATATTGAAGCAAGTATAAATTACAAATTCAGCCTGAGATTTAGCTGAATGATTAACTTTTTCCTGGTATAATGGGGTGGCTGCCTCCTGAGCATTCCTTGTAGCCTGGTGTGGCTCGATGGAACCCTGCCTCAGTTTCCCCTTCTCTCAGGCTCCTGAAAGACTCCATCACAAGTTCTCTTGAATCTAATATTGCCCCTACCCAGGGCCAGTTTATTGTCTCACAGTGCAAAAAGTCCTTGAAAGCCCCAGATACAGTCCATCTATCCCAAACACTGTGCACGTAGTCCATCATCCTGAAACAAATTCCAACAATACACCTCAATACCAACAATATCCCAGCTCCAGCATCTTCTGTAAACACCTGGGCTTTCCTTCAGTCTCCACTTTTTCTTTTATCGCAATAGCCACCTCTCACCCTTCCAGCTGGCGATCTACCTGGGTTCTTCCTGGCTTCCAATCCTCTGCCAAGGAAAGGTCAGCAAGCTAGCCCCTTCACTGGTCTCCTAACCTTCAGTCCTCTTCAGCCTCCTAGCCCTGGCTCTCCAGCTCAGGAAGGTATGCAGGCTAGCCCCTCCACTGGTCTCCCAACCTTTCTGGTTTCTTTCCCAGCTCCTGCCTCTTGTACAAGACAATGGCCAAAGAGGGAGGGGTTGGGGGGAGCGTTCCCTTGGGCCTTCCTCTGGCTCTGGAGTCTACACCTTCCTGCTTTATATCTCTCTAGGGTGACCAGATGTCCCGATTTTATAGGGACAGTCCCAATTTTTGGGTCTTTTTCTTATATAAGCTCCTATTACCTCCCTCCCACTCCCGTCCCGATTTTTCACATTTGCTGTTGGGTCACCCACTCTCTCTCTCAATCTCTCTCCTTTCCACAGCCTTCCGCAGGGAACTCCTGCAGGTCCTTCTGGGCACTTCCTTCCCAGTCACAGCTGTCTTCCTCTCATTTATCAACCCCAGATGCTGCCTCACCTTCTTAATCAGGTCAAACTAAGATGCGCCTGTGCTGCCACAGAGCGGCTACACCCACTTCACCTAAAGGCGCCAGCCATCGTGTGACAAAGTATCTAGTCTGTGATATACGGCAAAGCTCTCTGTCTGCCAAGTCCTGTATGTGGGATACTGACCCCAAAATTAAGGAAATGGCAACAAAATAAATAAAAGCCAAAACCTACAACAATGACTTAATGGGCATTGAAACAAGTGACATGGCATGAACATGTCAGGGACTTTTCCTTTGTAATATAGCATTTCTGATCTCAGTGATTTACAGTAACAAATACTAGGAAGAGACAAACTCTATGCAGTGGAAATAAATTCTAGGTCTTTATACTGGATATCTCAAGAATAGAGGACAGCTGAGAATGACATGCAATGACACAATCAATAGATTGGCTCCTCTTTATATTTCTTGTAACTGTTGTCTAACTGCTTGCTTAGGCTTTCCCACTGGCCTTAACTGCATGCTGAGATTTCACCTGTGAACGCTGCTCTGTTAATTTTAATAGTAAACAACAAACTGCCCCCCAAATACCTCTTCTCCTTTTCTCTCTATTCTATCAAAACTGAGCTAATGTCTCCATGATGTGCTGCCTGACTTAGGTACAACCCCCTATCAATGCTGGTACAGACACTAAGTAAAAATTCAGAGGTTTTTTTAACTGGCAAGGTCTGCCAAGAAGTACCAGCACTAACTATTATAAGCAGTCACATACATTCATCTGGTACAGAATTGTGATAAATACACACACACACATACACACACACACACACACACTCCTTGTGGGATAAGAGGTCTTCCTGGTTTAACAGCAAGTTTTGCAGAATTTGTTTTCAATTTTTTTTCTTAATTTATTTTTAGGTTACCTGAAGGCCTTAAGAATTAATGTTGCACCACTAAGGTCCTTCAACTTGGTCTCATATGAATCAAGAACAGATCTTTCTATCCACTGGGTAACATTTACATTTATTCCTTTGTATGGCATATAGGGGCATTAATCATTCTAGCAGCATCTCTACCTCATAAGAGATGTGGGGAAATGATAATGTTTTATGTTAGTAATTAATCCTGTGGCAGATGTGTAGTTTCCAAGACTACTGTCATTAGAATATTGACAGGCTTTGGAACAAATATTCAGGCACTGGGTTAGTAATGATTTTAATATAATATTCAGTTACTCATAAACAAGTAACATTCAGACCTTAAGTTTTACATAAGTGTGGTTATTTGTAAAGGCTTTCACAGAGAATTATGTGATGAGATTTTTGTATTTGTAATGTTGCTGTTGAATAAACTGCACACAATTAACATACCAGCTGGAAGTGTATAATTCCTTAATTCTTCTCCATTCTGTAATAGTCACTGTTTGTAAAGTGAGGAAGGTAATTCATAATGAAACTAAAGGTCATTCAGGGGAAACAAATAATACCAAGCTAGCAGTCTACACCTTTAAAGATTTATTTTTAAAATTATGCTCTCATACATTCCTGCTAAAATGGCCTCTTTAATTGTATTTGTGGCAAAGTGACAAATTCAATTATACATGATGACAAGATTAGAAAACAGTTTTCTATAACAATATGTAGCGTCTTAAGGTTTTGTAAAGTGCATACTGGCCTTGAATTGTGAATATGCAGGGCTGCTACATTCCCACATGTCTGGATTCCACTGTCAACTTGTTCTTTAGTTGTTGCCACATTAGTCCTTGCTCTGTCGATAGGTGCATGTGATGGGGAGCCCAAGGTATTCAAAGGATATGCTCCATATAGTTCCAGTTGTTTAGCCTTTTTAAAAACAATTGTAATCTTTGTAAAATACACAAGTGTATTGGTAGCTAGGCTTCTTCATAATTCTGTATGATATAGGACTGTACTACTGACATGGTCAGACATTCTTTGGGATTGGAAAAACATATTCTACCTTAAGCATGGGCCAAGTCTTGATCTTCTTTTCTGTGGGAGCAATAAACGTATTCATGCATTACTCCTGTGTCTAGTGGCACCACACCAGCCTGGCAAGTGCTGAGGATGGTCAAGCTAATTCAGAAGGGACACAGACTTTAAGTGCAGCAGTGCCATAATGTGGACTGTCACAACTGCTGGTGGGAGCAACCCTATCCATATCCTGACCCCGCTTCACCTGACAGAGCATCCCATAAAGGCTACTATAGTGGGGGGTGAGAAGCAAACTTTGGAGGACCTATGGGCCAGATGTGTGGAAAGAGGATGGGCGTCAACGCTGTTCCATCTGAGGGGCAGGGCCGTCCTTAGGCAAACACAGCATATGTGGCTGCGTAGGGCACCCGAAAATTTGGGGCACCACCCTCGCTGGCTGCAGCACGGACTCCGCTCTGGCACCTCTCCCGTGCTGGGCTGGCAGGCTTCTCCCCGACCCGACCCTGTGGCCCACCCACTCACTCCTCAGACAGCCGGCTGAGGGCTCGGGCAGGGCCTCACGGGGCCACGAGTGAAAGTTTGCATGTGAGTAAGCAGGAGGAGCAGGGCCAGGTAGGGGAGGATGTGCAAGGCTGGGAACAGAGTGGGGGGGATACCTGGAGGCTGGGAAGAAAGGGGGGGAGCCAAGCTCAGGGGTAGAGCCAGGCACAGGACTTTGAGGAGTGGTGGGGAGCCGAGGAGGAACCAGCTGGGGATGGCTGGGGGGAGCCGGGCTGGGAAGGGAAAAGAGTGGAGGGGCGTCTTTGTCTGGCTCAGTGAGCAAGCAGTGAACGCGCTAGGGTCTCCTGGGGAGCAGGCTGGTGGCCCCGGGGGAGAGCAGCCGTTCCGAGCATCCCCACACTGTACCTGAACCTCTCCCCTCTTCTGCCCACGTACCCTGTCTTGCGGGCAATTCCCTGCAATCTTTCTCCTACTCTCCTTTTCACTCCACCTCCCTCTCCCTTTTGGACCATCACTTTTTCTTCCCCTCCCCTCCCCAGCAGGGATCAGCAGCAGTGGGCTGGTAGGAGGGAGAGGCACACCCACAACCTGGCTGGGGATGAGGAAAAGTTAAAGGAAAATAAAAGAAGGTGGTGTTTGCTTTTCCTGTCTATTCACAATATTCCGGTGTCAACAGGAGGAAACTGACACTAAAACAAAAGGAGGACTGGGATGTATCTGGAGCAGAAAAGCAGCAATCAGCTGCAGAATGCAAGGGAAGGAGCGACCTTTAGCTGGGGAGGAAGATGGACTCGCACTTGACAAGGCTGGAGTAGCTGAAAACTTTTATTTAGGGAAAAGGGACATGATTGTTTTTCGTGTGGATCCAAGAATCTCCAGGGCTGTCTCTCAAGCTGGCAGCATTTTGAATGAGGGAGAGTTCTAAACAGTGCAGAGTTGAATTGGATTTTAAAGGTCCGTTCAAGAATGCAGCACCTTCTTCCTCACCCATGGGAAAGACCTTTAAAAATTGCCTTAAATAATCCAAAACAAGAGCCACTGTTCAAATGAGACTTGGCTGGTTATGGCTTCAGCCCCACTATTGAAGCATTGTTGAAACTGCGTGCTGAGTTATACCCAGTACAATCCCACTGAGCCAGGTGTGGCAACCAGGGCAGAATTGGTGCCTGAATATAATTCCTTTTCTTATTAAACTGCACATCCCAAGCACCTTTTTACTTTTCAGGATTAGAGGGAAATGCTCTATTTTAGGTTTCAGAGTAGCAGCTGTGTTAGTCTGTATCCGCAAAAAGAACAGGAGTACTTGTGGCACCTTAGAGACTAACAAATTTATTAGAGCGTAAGCTTTTGTGGGCTACAGCCCAAAGGCCATTTGGGAGTTGATAGCCCAGAGCAGTGACAGGTAAGGGCCTGGATGAGGGTTCGACTCAGCCATTGGTATCAGCTATTTCTTTTTTGTCATTCAAATAGATTTTGGGGCATGGCTGACATCCCAGCCATCATGTAAAACGCTTCCCTGTGGCCTTTTGACACACAGAGGTATCTCACTGCCAAGTCCCTATCCTGGGAGGGGAGGGGACGGAAAGGGGAAGGCTGCAGGGTGATCTCCCACCTCTATGTAGCCAGTGGCCTATGCTTGCCATGCTGGAGCCTCCACATGTATTTATTGACAAAATTTGCAGAATTTTAAAATATTGTGCACAGAATTTAATTTTTTGGTGCTGAATTCCCTCAGGAATATGGGGTGCTAGGCAGTGAGCGGGGTCTGTGGGTGGGAGATCGCTGAGCATAGGGATCTGTGGTGGAGATCTCTGGGTGAGGGGCTAGTGGGCCTGGGGGTTGCTGGGCATAAGGGGGTCGGAGGTACTGGGCTGGGGGGTGTGTGGCGGCGCACGCTGGCAGCACAGGGTTGGGGGCGCAGGTGGGAGGGAACTGCAGAGGTTAGGGGCGAAGGCAGCACAATTAAACTGTTTTTAATAAAGTGCATGTGGCAAGTTTTCCAATACTGTAAACTTATGTTTGTGTTGCTAAGAGCAAGTCGGGCATGGGGGCACCAGTTTAATAATACTGCGTAGGGCCCCATAAATCCTAAGGATGGCTTTACACGAATATTCCACATGAGGATGGACTACAAGCTGTCAGGAACAATATCCCTGATGAGGCCACAGCATGCCTGGTGGCTGAGCTTTGTGACTTTGTCCTCACTCACAACCATTTCAGATTTGGGGACAACTTATACCTTCAAGTCAGTGGCACTGCTATGGGTACCCGCATGGCCCCACAGTATGCCAACATTTTTATGGCTGACTTAGAACAACGCTTCCTCAGCTCTCGTCCCCTAGCGCCCCTCCTCTACTTGCACTACATTGATGACATCTTCATCATATGGACCCACGGAAAGGAGGCCCTTGAAGATTTCCACCTGGATTTCAACAATTTCCACCCCACCATCAACCTCAGCCTGAACCAGTCCACACAAGAGATCCACTTCCTGGACACAACAGTGCAAATAAGTGATGGTCACATAAACACCATCCTATACCGGAAACCTACTGACCTACATGCCTCCAGCTTCCATCCAGGACATATCACACAATCCATTGTCTACAGCCAAGCCCTAAGATACAACCGAATTTGCTCCAATCCCTCAGACAGAGACAAACACCTACAAGATCTTTATCAAGCATTCTTAAAACTACAATACCCACCTGGGGAAGTGAGGAAACAGACTGACAAAGCGAGACTGGTACCCAGAAATCACCTACTACAGGACAGTCCCAACAAGGAAAATAACAGAACACCACTGGCCATCACATACAGCCCCCAGCTAAAACTCTCCAGCACATCATCAACGCTCTACAACCTATCCTGGAAAACGATCCCTCACTCTCACAGACCTTGGAAGCAGGGCCGGCTCCAGGCACCAGCTTGTCAAGCAGGTGCTTGGGGCGGCCACTCCAGAGCGGGGCGGCACGTCCAGCTATTCGGTGGTAATTCGGCGGACGGTCCCTCACTCCGGCTCAGAGCGTAGGACCTCCCGCCGAATTGCCACCGCAGATCGCAATCGCGGCTTTTTTTTTTTTTTTTTTTTTTGCTGCTTGGGGTGGCCAAAACCCTGGAGCCGGCCCTGCTTGGGAGGAAGGCCAGTCCTCGCTTAAAGACAACCCCCCCAACCTGAAGCAAATACTCACCAGCAACTACACACCACACCACAGAAACACCGAACCAGGAACCAATCCCTGTAGCAAACTTCGTTGCCAACGCTGTCCCCATATCTACTCTAGCCATCAGAGGACCCAACCACATCAGCCACACCATCAGGGACTCATTCACCTGCACATCTACTAATGTGATATATGCCATCATGTGCCAGCAATGCCCCTCTGTCATGTACATTGGCCAAACCAGACCATCTCTAAGTAAAAGAATAAATGGATACAAATCGGACATCAGGAATGGTAACATACAAAAGCCAGTAGGAGAACACTTCAACCTCCCTGGACATTCTATAACAGATTTAAAAGTAACTATGCTTGGACAAAAAAACTTGAGAAACAGACTTCAAAGAGAAAGGCGGAACTGAAATTCATTTGCAAATTTCACACCATTAATTTGGGCTTGAATAAGGACTGGGAGTGGCTGGCTCATTACAAAAGCAGCTTTGCCTCTCCTGGAATTGACACCTCCTCATCTATTATTTGGAGTGGACTACATCCACCCTGATCAAATTGGCCCTATCAACGCTGGTTCTCCACTTGTGAGGTAACTCCCTTCTCTTCATGTGTCATTATATAATGCCTGCATCTGTAACTTTCACTCCATGCATCTGAAGAAGTTGGGAAAAGTTGGCGCCTATGGCAGCATCTGTATTGGTTCTCCCTTCAGGATTTCCTCTTTCCTTGGGGACTGCAGATATGAGCTGCAAAAGAGACTAGAGTCAGCTATTGGTTCTATTTGTGCAAAGCTCTCATTAACCTCTATGGAAACTCTATGCATGGGACAAGGGAGGCCTATGTCCCTAAGTATTGTTCAGTGGGTTTAAGATTTGTTTTTTTTAAACATATCTTGATGTTAACTAAGTAATTAAGTAAATCCAGTTATTCATGCATGGATATCAGTGACATCATAGCAAAATTTTCAGAAGGCTTCAAAACCCATTGCTAATTTTGAGCACTATGCAGCTGACTTTCCAGTGATCTGCCTCACACCATCCCCCGTGCTTTTGTTGGTTGTGTCATCGTACATGCATTTTGGTTTTATCACATTCAGTAATAATCCGCATTCCTCACTAACTGTTTTATACAGAGTCCACTGCACTTGGACCTGGTCTGAATCAATTAGAATTATACAACTTCTGTCCAGGTGAAAGAGGAGACTCCCCCCCACACCTCGCAATGAACTTTGGAATAAAATGAAAACTATTATGCCCAATACCGCCAAAGCACACATTCTGAAAAGTCAATGTTGGATAACACCATGGTTAACTGAGAAGGTGTTTGAGCTGGCAATAAAGTAATTCAGAGTGAAAGAGAATGGCTTGGAGATGGAGAGAATATAAGGAATTGAGCAGATAGTATGGAACTTGAGAATTATAAAGAGAGTAATAATATAAAAAGTATTTTCATAGTGGTGAGACTTCTCACTCACCAAAAGATTTTCCCTGCAATCAAACATAATAAAAGATCAAGATGCCAGAGTCCTCACTGAGGGGATGATATTAAATGCAGATGGAAAGTTTACTGTGCCAATCTGTATGCTCAGTAAAGCCAGTCATATTACAGGACAATAGAAAAGAAAGTACAAAGCCCAGCCATCAATCCTGCAAGACAAAGTGGTAAATGCTATTATGAAAATGAAACCTGGAATAGCACCAGGGGAAGAGAATGTGTCTGCAGAACTTAAAAAAGCGATTGATGAGCATGATGCTGATCTTAGGTGGAAAATTTGTAATGATGTATGGATAATTAGAAATTGGCTGGAGGACTGTACAAAGCGAATATTTCTGTCCTTACCGAAGAAGGGAGACACAACAGAGTTTAGTATAGACTCTGCATATCAGCAAAGTTCTGCTCTACATCATCCAGGATTGCATGGAACAAAGGATAGAAGCAGAACTACCTCCCCATAAAGTTGGTTTGTTAGAAGAGCCAAGGCACATGTGACCAAATCACAAATATCCAACCATCCATTGATCATGTGCTTCACTGACTACTCAGAATCATTTGATACCTTCCCACACATCTGTCTTTGGTGGATAATGGCAGACATGGGGGTTCCAAAGCAGCTCATTGAACTTACCGTAAGTCTTGACCACCAACAACCTTCACATTATTTAGGATAAAATGTGAGATCAAAGTGAACCTTGTTATTTATGGTTCCCATCATGGAGAAATTTGCCTCATTAACCTGATAAGATGCAAAGGAACAGGGTAGATAATAATTATTGCATTGTTTATAACAAAGAACTTCTCTTTTCACATTTTAATCAGAAAAAATTGGCAACCAGCTACTCACAGATTCACTGATATTAATGACAGAATTCAGCCTTTCCAAACATTTCTGACATGTTTATTAAAATTCTTTTCATCATTTTAATAGCTAAAATATTCCCTATAGTTAATTAAGTTGCAAGCAGCAGCATAAAGTAGCATATTGAACTCATCTATTGTTGCAGACTGGGGGAAAGAATGAAAATATGTAATCAAACTACAGTTTGTATAAACTAAAGATAATCATACATTAACAAAAGACATATTGTTGTATATAATGTGTACACATACTAACACGTTGGTAAACTTTTTTGCTCAATTAAAATTCCTCAGTTCAACATTTATTGAAACCATTCTGAACTCATCCCTTTTATTTTAGTGTATGTGGGATCCTAAAGGATCTAAATGCCAACTAATATCTGACCCTGTGCACAAAAGAGGAGAGTGGTAAGAACTTCCTTTGCTGCATTCCCCTGTGAATGAGGCAAATATAAGAGGAGAAGAAGGGAACAAGGCATGCTGTTGTGGGCATGTATTCCCACATGGTATTCCAGAGTGTATCCCTGAAACATAAAGCTTCCTCAAGCTTCCTTTGGGGGTGGGGAGGCTCCACATTATCCCCAACCTAGGCCTGTATGTAATGGGCACCATCTGGCCCGAAGTACAGGTGAAATGGAGCATTTGCAAGATGCAAACCCTGCACCCGCCAATCTCAAATTACACGTGTGAGTTATTCCATTGGTTAGTAGTTGCATGACATGGTTTTTCTTCTCTGGGTCAGAGTGCAAGCACTTTTTGCATGAGCACTTGGGTGTGCCAGTGTAAATGCTGTTTTTTCCAAAATTCATGCAAGTGTCTCTGAAATTCTTTTTCTACAAATATTTGTGGACATACAACTCAATTGCATGAATGCACATGAAAAGGAAAACAACTGGAGTGGAACATGGCCAGAGTTAAATCATTTAAACAACTTGAGTGAATACTCACAGAACATGTTTTTCAGTATTTGCTCAAGGGTGTTATTGAGTGGTACCAGGGTGCATTGCTGCTCTTCATCTGCTTTAGAGCAATCTCAGAATTACATTGAAGTATGACCCGCACACCTGATTTTCAAAGAGCACATATTATTTACTGAGAGTCAGATTCTGCTTGGCCCTGATGAAGAGTCCCAGTAGGTGTAGAGAGTGTAGGAGCCCTTCCTCTCCTTGTCTGGCCTGCATAAAGGCTAGACTGGAGAGCAAAGGAGCTGAGCCATCCCTGCTTCCATGGTGGAGCATGGAACTCCAAAGGGGTCCTGGATGGTTAGACAGGAGGCAAGGCCATGGCTCCGCCGACTCTAATGTGATAGGTTCTGACTGATCTGGGAAGGAATAAGCTACCTCCCACAAAAGGTGTAAGGGCAGGCACATACAGTCTGTGTGCCCTGGGCTCCAGTAGAGACACTGTCTCCTGGTCAGTGTAATGAAAGGTACCGGGGCTCAAGAAATTGTTTTACTTTCATAATTGACGCGGCAAGCCCAGAGGTGCCGAGACTATGAACTGCCAAGCCTAGAGGTGCCGGGGCTGAGCCCTGCTCCTAGTGTTGTCCCTGAGGCTGTGCAGCTCCACACAGCCCCTTATTGTGGGATGTGCCTAATACCGTGTTTCTCAAATGCAGCTACCACAGCTGCATGCAGCCACCAGAGGCTTTTCTTGTGGCCACAGCCCCCTGGGCAGTGATGGGGGAGGGAAGCAGTGGCCCCTCCCAGGGGCTGCCAGCAGAGGTTGGGCTCTGCCCTCCTCTGGAGCCACAAATGCCAGAGGAGCAGGCAGCTGGTGAGTTCCCCACCTTCCCAGGAATGGTGGAGCTCAAGCTTCCAGCTTCAGCCCTCGGGGGGCAGGCACCATGCCCCAGCAGCAGCACTTCAGGTGCCATCTCCCAGCCGGGGGGCTTTTAGCTCCAGCCCCAGGCTCCCCCACACACCCATTGCCTGTGACCCCCCACTGCCTCCCTACACACTTTTCCATCCACAGCTTAATTTGTTCCCTGGCTTGCTAGGGCTGTGTAAGTCTGCTGTGAAAAGCGATATTTGTATGTTTTGTTTTCCCTAAAGTTAATAAAGTATTTTAGGAAAAATTGTCAGAGCGGCCACCAGCAAGAATTGGTGCCTGCACTCTAAGGCCACCAAAAAATTTCTTGTGAGAACCCTTGGCCTAGCATGTATGATCATGCCTCAGTGGTCAGTTACAGATTACTAGGATAATATGTGCAGTAGCTCCTTTTCAAAACCCAATTTCTTGTCCCGTTTTTAGGTTTGTTTGGGTTTTTAATGCCCAAACCTCACAATGTGGGATAACAGACTACAAAAAATACAGTCTACAAAAGTAACACAACACAAGAAATCACGTGAAACCACATAACATATTTGTATTTTGTTATACTTTCTCTGACAAAATAGCTTATAAAATGTAATAGTTTAAAAAACATCATTCATTGGCAGAAATCTAGTCTTTTATACTAAGCTTTAGCCTGGAGGGAATTTTTAAAGACAAGTTACTACCCCTTTAAAAATAGTGTTTACAAAGAAAGGCACTATAATAATGGAATAATGTAACAGGATGCATATTAGCCAGTTCAGCTTTAGAAATATTTGAAATATGTAAATCTTTCAAGAACATACTGATATAACATATTTCTAAATAATGTCCTAGTGTACAATAAAGGGTGGTTTAAAGCTAACTGCATGGCATAGTTTATTTGGAATTTAGTCTCAGATTGCTACAATGCACTTTTGCCTATCCCAGGAAAGTTGCATATGCTGTCCATATTACGAATTGTAAGCATATACCACACCTGAGCATACCCTAAGAACCATACAACACAATATGTTGCTTCTTATTGGCAGTTTTTTTTAAATAATAGGAGGCGATGAACTGATGTAATTTCTGTAAATTGATTTAATGTTCTTTTAAAATGTGCACTGTGTAGTGTTTGTTTATGATCTCTCACTAGCATACACTGCACATCCTTTAGTAGCACCTTCCAAAGAAAAAATGTTGGGTTCTAGAGCACCTCAGGATGTAAGATGGAGCCAAGGTCCCCTTATTCCAGGAGTGTTAAGACAAAGAGCTACCTAAGATATTTCATAATACATTGATTTCAGATTTGCTGTTTGTGGAGATCCCTGTTAGCCACTAAAATCTGAATTAAATAAACTGTTACTGAAAATTAGCTTTCGCTATGTTCTTGAGCTTCTGTCTGACCTCACTAAAATACGTGGGGTCAGGCTCAGCATTGAATCAAAGTGGCTGCCTCTTCACTAAGACTTTTAGGAAAATCTCCCAAGCAACAATGGGAGGGGTAGTATAGTCCAGCAGCCTGCTTTTTTATCATTGTGTTATCTAATATTGGTTACAACACATGCTTTTCAGTTCCTATCAAGCTAAGCTAATTTCAAACCAATGACTTTCAGGTGACCCTTGCCTGACCTATTGTATCATCCACTCCCTGTTTTCAGATGTTTTGAAGACTGTGATTACATGTGAGAGTAAAATATTAGATCTTAGTGCTTTAACAACAACAAATCTAATTAAAAACACTAACATAAAATGGCAATCCCTGGAGGATTATATCATTTATGATCAAGCTGCAGAATCTGTTTCTCACAATGAGAACTGTGCTCTAGGAGCAATACTAATATTAATGTAGAGTAGCCTTTATCCAGCTAATACACACCTGTTAATGTAAGCGGGGGAATGGTCCTGCTATTGTGGGGAACTTTCCTGGCTTCTGCACTACCCCGGTGAAGTGGGCTAGCGAAAGGATCTGAGTCCTCGCTCCCACTCCCTTTACCCAGAGGCCTCCCTGCCCTTGAGGACTCCCCTTCCACTCTCCTGTGTGGCAGAGTCCTCGTAACCCCAACAAGGCTGGGCCCAGGATTCCTGAGGGGCTCGACCCCCAACCCTGCTGTGGTCACCTAGGTCAGGGGCTAGGGTGTCCCCACTCCGGGGTACTCTCTCTGCACTGGGCACCTCCCTGACCCACTGATTATTCCATACAATTTAAAGCAAATACAAGTTGTTTAATTAACAATTAATCTAAATAAAAGAATAAGGAAAAATGGGAAAGGTTAAAGGAAAACACATCACCCCGCTCTGTGGCAGGGAACATCACAAACAGTGTTTCTGGACATCAGGGCACTTCACAGTCTGTTCCTTGTAGGGCCCAGGTTTCCTTCTCAGGCCCTGGCTGTGCTGCAGGGATGCTGCGGGTTGGACACTTGCAATGGTGGTGGCCACACACCTCTGGGCTTTGAGTGGTGGGACCCTTCTTCCCAGCGTCAGCCCCCCGTCAGGTTAAGGTACCCCTCCCAGTCTGACCTGCAAGGACCCTTGGCTAGGGGTGTCTTTCTGTGCTGGGCCCTTTGACTGGCCCCACTTGCTCATCACACCTGGCTCTGTGACTGCAGCTCTGCTCCCAGCACAGGATCTGCTCTCCCTGGGCTGCGTCTCTGGCTCCTCTGGATCTGGCCCGGTTCTGCTTTCCAGCTCAGCTTGGGCCCCTACCTTCTCCTTAGCTCGGCCCCACTCAGTCTGATCCAGGCAATTCCAACTCACATGGAGGACGGGACCCACCCTGGCCTCCTGTCATGCTGCTCACCCTGTCAATCAGGCTGGCCTCTCGCCATTGTTCCTGGGGACTGTCAGTCTCAGGGTCCTGATTTCCCATTGACCCCTCCCCTTTTAGTGCTGGGAGCTAGCCAACCAAAACACCTCCACTGAATGTTAGTAAGGGGCAACAGTCCCCTTACATTAACATTAACAGAAGTTAAATATGCTCATTGATTAGGGAATACATCCTTTACAGTGTAATAGTGTAATTTCCTTCCATCTCCAACTTTATAGTTTCCAAATGCATCTGATTCAATTAGAAAGGAATTTCATACAGCAAATAAAAACATCAACTTTATACCTGATACAAATGCTTAAAATATGTCATTTGGGCCCTGATCCAAATCCCTTTGAAGTTAATGGAAGGACTTCCACTTACGCGAGTGGGCTTTGAATCAGGATCTTGAAGGACTAGCAAAAAAAACAATGATAGAAAAAAAGGGTTAAGGCAAAAAGGTAGATAAGAAAAGATGAAAGAAGGAAGAAGTGTTAAGCTCACTCAATTTCATACCACTAACTGTGACTCCATCAGGACCTTTAACCAATTAAACTAATTAAAAGTAAGAGTTTCTCTTGATCATGAGCCATTAAATGACAGCGAGAATCTATGAATGCTGACCAAGAGTTTCAATAAAGTTCGGCTTCTAAATCCAGTTGTCTAATACTCAAAAGTGTTTAGCACTCAGATGCTTCCGTTGACTTTAGTCAGTAACATGTATGAGGTGCCTATTAGCTTCTAGGACTGTACCAAGGAGTGCAATGCTGAAGAACTGTAATAAGTCACAACTGCAAAGAAGAGTTAAACACTTTTTCAAATGTTATACCATTCTTTAGTTCGGTCTCTTTTTACTGATCACTTTCTCCTTCCAACTATTATCATTTAAATACATTTTAAATGGTTCATCAATAGCAATAGTTATAGTAGCATTTCATTTTCTCATCAGCTTTCTTCCCTTCTTCACTACATACTAAGACACCTATTACATTAAACTTCACTCATTTTTTTTAAGCCCCACAATTTGAAATGTCAAAGAATATGTGCTCCACATAGAGAATAAACTGTGTAATGAATCTGAAAATAAAACTTTTAATCACAACTGGCCTTTTTGAATATAGTACTAGTAGGAGACATCTTACTAAGACTAGGATGTCTTTTGTGATGCTGGTTGGGTAGGGGCATTACTAAATGTAAGAGGTTGTAAGTAAGTGCTAATCTATGTAAAAACTGGTAACAAAATTAGATTAATGGTTAGGCCACTATTTTCAAAGCAAAGTATATTGAGCAGCATGAATACATTTTTATGGCCCTTTCTGAAATGCCTCCATGTAGAAAGCTTGGTGATCGCCTGTCTTGGTGCCTTTCCAAATACGTGATTTGTACACATCTATCAATTTATGCTCATAACTTAGGCTTCTGCAAAACATATGTGACCAACTTTGTGCATCTAACCTTGACATTCTGACCCATTAAAATGTATTCACTCCTCATTGCAGTTCCAATTTCAAAGTTTTGATTCTGTTCCTAGATATTTCTCTCTTTCCCAGTCTCTGACTGCTATGTACCAATTCTATGTCTGGGCTGCATGTAGGAGTAGGATTTTATATTTGTATTAGAGGTTATAATGATTGACGGCTATAATAACATAGTATGTATTAAATGTATTAATGTATGATTTGATTTCATTTTGCCAGCCTCCCTTTTTGATTTCAAGGCAGGAATAGACCAGAATAGTCCTTATGGCTGATTATGGTCACCTTTTGTTTTAGGATAAGATTTTATTACAGTATTTGCTGTAAGGTCTTGCTTCTTGTATGCATTGCAAACTAAGGGTATGTCTACACTACGGGATTAATCCGAATTTATATAATTCGAATTTGGAAAACAGATTGTATAAAGTCGAATGTATGCAACCACACTAAGCACATTAATTCGGCGGTGTGCGTCCATGTACCAGGGCTAGCGTCGATTTTCGGAGCGTTGCACTGTGGGTAGCTATCCCATAGCTATCCCATAGTTCCCGCAGTCTTCTCCGCCCATTGGAATTCTGGGTTGAGATCCCAATGCCTGATGGGGCCAAAAACATTGTCATGGGTGGTTCTCGGTATATCCTCCCCCCTCCCCAGGAAGCAACGGCAGACAACCGTTTTGCGCCTTTTTCCTGGGTGAACAGTGCAGACGCCATACCACGGCAAGCATGGAGCCCGCTCAGCTCAAGACAGCAGTCATGAACATTGTAAATACCTCACGCCTTATTGTGCAGTTTATGCTGAACAAGAACCTGGAAAACCAGACAGCGAGGAGCAGGCTACGGCAGCGTGGCGGCGAGAGTGATGAGGATATGGGCATGGAATTCTATCAAACCGCAGGACCCGGTGCTTTGGAGATCATGCTGTTAATGGGGCAGGTTATAGCCGTGGAACGCCGATTCTGGGCCTGGGAAACAAGCACAGACTGGTGGGACCACATAGTGCTGCAGGTGTGGGATGATTCCCAGTGGCTGCAAAACTTTCGCATGCGTAAGGGCACTTTCTTGGAACTTTGTGACTTGCTTTCCCCTGCCCTGAAGCGCCAGAATACCAAGATGAGAGCAGCCCTCACAGTTGAGAAGCGAGTGGCAATAGCCCTGTGGAAGCTTGCAATGCCAGACAGTTACCGGTCAGTCGGGAATCAATTTGGAGTGGGCAAATCTGCTGTGGGGGCTGCTGTGATGCAAGTAGCCAAAGCAATCACTGAGGTGCTGCTACAAAAACTAGTGACTCTGGGAGATGTGCAGGTCATAATGGATGGCTTTGCTGCAATGGGATTCCCTAACTGTGGTGGGGCGATAGATGGAACCCACATCCCTATCTTGGCACCAGAGCACCAGGGTACCCAGTACACAAACCGCAAGGGGTACCTTTCAATGGTGCTGCAAGCACTTGTGGATCACAAGGGACCAACATCAACATGGGCTGGCCGGGAAGGGTTCATGATGCTCACGTCTTCAGGAACATTACTCTGTTTAAAGGGCTGCAGCAAGGGACTTACTTCCTGGACCAGAAAATAACCGTTGGGGATGTTGAAATGCCAATAGTTATTCTTGGAGACCCAGCCTACCCCTTAATGCCATGGCTCATGAAGCCATACATAGGCAGCCTGGACAGGAGTCAGGAGCTGTTTAACTACAGGCTGAGCAAGTGCAGAATGGTGGTAGAATGTGCATTTGGCCATTTAAAAGGTCGCTGGTGATCGCTACTGACTCGCTCTGACCTCAGCCAAAGAAATCTCCCCATTGTTATTTCTGCTTGCTGTGTGCTCCACAATCTCTGTGAAAGTAATGGGGAGACCTTTATGGCAGTGTCAGAGGCTGTGGCAAATCGCCTGGCTGCTGATTACGCGCAGCCAGACACCAGGGCGATTAGAAGAGCAGACCAGGAAGCGCTGTGCATCAGAGAAGCTTTGAAAACCAGTTTCATGACTGGCCAGGCTACAGTGTGAAATTTCTGCTTGTTTCTCCTTCATGAAAACCCGCCCCCTTTATTGACTCATTCATTCTCTGTAAGGAACCCACCCTCCCCCCTTCCCCCAGCTTTCTTTCAAAGGAAATAAAGTCACTATTGTTTAAAAATCATGTGTTCTTTATTAAGTGATTATAAACATAGGGAGAGAACCAACAAGGTAATCTGGGTGAGGTTTGGGAGGAGGATAGGAGGGAAGTAAAAGGCCACTGAACAAATTCAATATAATGACAGCCTTTTGGTTGGGCTGTCCACTGGGTTGGAGTGGGAGGGTGCACAGAGCCTCCCCCCCCCCCCGCGTTCTTACACATCTGGGTGAGGAGGATATGGAACATGGTGAGGGGGGAGGGAGGTTATACAGCGGCTGCAGCGGCACTCTGTCATCCTGCTGCCATTCCTGAAGCTCCACCAGACGCTGGAGCATGTCCATTTGCTCACGCAGCAGCCCCAGCATTGCAGCCTGCCACCTCTCATCTCGAGCGTCCCTCATGACCTCATGTTCACTGACATCTTTCCTAAATTTAGATACAGTGTCCTTCCACTCATTCAAATGAGCTCTTTCATTGCGGGTGCATTCCATTATATCCGTGAACATGTCGTCTCGCGTCCTCTTTCTACGCCGCCTTATCTGAGATAGCCTTCGGGACGGAGGAGGGAGGCTTGAAAAATTTGCAGCTGCTGGAGGGAGGGTTGAAAAAAAGGAGAGAAGTTTTTAAAATGATACATTTTACAGAACAATGCTTATACTCTTTCATGGTGAAAAACACTATTCACATTACATAGCACATGTGATTTCAGTACAAGGTCGCATTTTCCATCTTAATATTGAGTGCCTGTGGCTTTGGTGTTAGAGATCACAGACGCAGGTCTGGGCAACAGAATTCAGCTTGCATGCAGCCATGGTAAGCCATTGTCTTTCGGCTTCTGCGCCCTCCTTTCCCACATACCAAGCAAAGCCCGTTGACTGCTGCGGTTTTCCTGTTAACCTTCAGCAGCAGAAAACAAACTAACCCACCCCCCATCCAATTCTCTGGGATGATCGCTTTATCCCTCCCCCCACCGCGTGGCATGTATCAGGGAAGATCCCTGCAGAAACCAAACTAACCACCCCGCCCCCCCCTCCCGCCATGAATTCTCTGGGATGATCGCTTTATCCCTCCCCGCACCGCGTGGCATGTATCAGGGAAGATCCCTGCAGAAACCAAACTAACCACCCCGCCCCCCACTCCCGCCATGAATTCTCTGGGATGATCGCTGTACCCCTCCCCCCACCGCGTGACTGGTAACAGGGAAGATCCCTGCTAGCCAAATGCGAAAGGGCCAATTCCCCCCGCTGCGCTTGGCTAACTGCAGGGAAGGATTTCTTTTCAGCCACAGGCAAACAGCCCAGTAGGAACGGCCACCTCTGTCCCCTTAATTAAGTTCCCGTATTTCAACCAGGTTACCATGAGCGATATCACTCTCCTGAGGATCACACAGCAAGATAAAGAACAGATGTTGCTTGAATGCCAGCAAACACCGGGACCATACGCTGCCAGGCTTTGTCAGGCAATGATACCAGATTACTTGCTGCAAGCATGGCCTGGTCAAGTGTCCTACCATGGAGGACGGAATAAGGCTGCACTGCACAGAAACCTTGTGGCAAGGCTTTTGGAGTACCTCCAGGAGAGCTTCATGGAGATGTCCCTGGAGGATTTCCGCTCCATCCCCAGACACGTTAACAGACTTTTCCAGTAGCTGTACTGGCCGCGAATGCATCCCAAGTCCTCAGGGCACAGTAATCATTAAAAAACGCTTGCTTTTAAAACACGTTTTATATTTTAAAAGGTAAACTCACCTGAGGTCCCTTCCATGGGGTCATGGTCTTGGATACTGGCTTGGGAGGGTTGGGAGGGTACTTCAGTCAGGCTGAGAAAAAGATCCTGGCTGTTGGGGAGAACGGAGTGCTGGGTGCTCTCTGCAAGCTCGTCCTCCTCCTCCTCCTCCTCTTCCCCATCCGCAGAATCCTCAGGTGTAGCTGATGAGACTATCCCCAACCCGGAATCCACGGTCACAGGTGGGGTAGTGGTGGCGCCCCCCCCCAGAATTGCATGCAGCTCGGCATAGAAGTGGCATGTCCGCGGCTCTGACCCGGAGCGACCGTTTGCCTCCTTTGATAGGCTTGTCTGAGCTCCTTGACTTTCACGCGGCACTGATCTGAGTCCCTATTGTGGCCTCTCTCCATCATGCCCTTGGAGATTTTTTCAAAAGTTTTGGCATTTCGTCTTTTCGAACGAAGTTCTGCTAGCACTGAATCCTCTCCCCATATAGCGATCAGATCCAGTATCTCCCGTACGGTCCATGCTGATGCTCTTTTTCGATTATCAGCCTGCATGGTTACCTGTGCTGATGAGCTGAGCTATCTGTGGTCACCTGTGCTCTCCACGCTGGGCAAACAGGAAATGAAATTCAAATTTTCCTGGGGCTTTTCCTGTCTACCTAACCAGTGCATGCGAGTTCAGATTGCTGTCCAGAGCGGTCACAATGGTGCACTGTGGGACAGCTCCCGGAGGCCAATACCATCGAATTGCGGCCACACTAACCCTAATTCGAAATGACAAAATCGATTTTGGCGCTACTCCACTCGTCGGGGTGGAGTACAGAAATCGATTTTAAGAGCCCTTTATTTCGAAATAAATGGCTCCATTGTGTGGACGGGTGCAGGGTTAATTCGATTTAACTCTGCTAAATCCGAATTAAAGTCATAGTGTAGACCAGGCCTAAGGTGTAAGGTTCTTGTGGAAGGTTCTTTTGTAATCCCTTTAGTAACCATATAATCCTTTCCAAAATGTTATCCTATCTGAAGATCTCTGTAAAAGACTGTTTGTGTGAATGAAGAATGTATGCATCAGGAAAAGATATGGTTTGAAGGCCATTGTTATAGCGAGATGGTCAAGGAAGAAGGAGTGAAGAGACTTAACGACACCAGAGAACCATCAACGCCCATCCATAATGAAGGAAGGGCAGATTGACAACCCTGAGGTGGAGGCTGGCACCCCTAAAGACAAAACAATTGATTAAATTGAAACCAGGACAGGATGACCCTCTCGGAGGTGTTTTGGAATGTTAACATCAAAAGATAACACCAATTAAAGAATAACCGATCACAAACTGACATAGCAAAATCTATAGACTTCAACAGAGAAAAAAGACTACAAGAACAGGGTGCGTGGCCATGGGACTTTGGGTTCATTTTGCCACAACTCCAGGAGCATCGGATCGCGACCAACAGAGCCCGGACCAATCTGGCTGGCCACTAGATTGATCCAGACTCTGGACTGGCAACTATAAACATCAATTGGCAGGACTGTGTGCATGGTTTGTGTGTGTGACTGAAAAGCATATGCTAACTGCTGTATTCTCAATAAATGCGGCGTATTGCTCTTTTCCCTGAAAAAGATCCCATGTGTTTCTTATAAGTATAACATGCAGATTTTTAAATTTTTGTATCTTGACTGTGATTTTTTCTTGAGCTCTTTCAAAATATGTTGAAGAATTTTCATCCTGCATTATAAATAATAAAATACACCCAACCGTGTATGTACACCCAGCTGTAATTTGATTTCAGCTTCTTTGAGGGGTAACTCAACTGTACTCCCATGATTTATCATGTCTAAGCTCATGAAACTCATTAATAGACCTAGGATTATATTGTTTTATATGCTGTGTACATGCAAGACTGAATTAATTGGGCAAATTAGGATTTTGCTTAAATAGTACTTAAGCAGTTACAAAGATTTAATAATTAGATACATTGCTTTATTTAGTGTGATTTCTTAGTTGGCTAAATTAGCCTATCACTGTATGTCTTTGCTTGCAGAGAAATCATTTGACAGGGTGGAATGGAAATATTATTTCAGGTTTTGAAACAGTTCAATTTTTGTCCATCCTTTATTAAGGGCTTGATTCAAAGTAATCAAAGTCAATGGAAAGACTCTTATTTGGATCAGATCCTAAATGAGCTGATTTGTTTTACTGAAGCATATCTGCTAAAACTATCTGTAATGGTAAAATAACTCTGAGCAATAAAGTTGGCACATGGAACATAATAAAACTGTGTATTGTCTCCTTGGGTCTCTATTATGGCTATTGCAATAAAATTGAATCCAGCTATCAAAGGAGAGTAACATAAAAAGATGTATTAAGTAGATGACATATTGTTACTAATGAATGATCCAGGGTAATCTGGCAAAGATTTGATGAAAATTGTAGAAGATTTTGGACCACTCTAAGGCTACAAAATAAACTGGACCAAAAGTAAGATGTTCTCATTCTCATAGTATTGCCTCAGTGCAATAATGAATGCATATAAATGTTGTTAGCTCCACAAGAGAATGATGTATGTATATACTGTTCAGTAAAAGACTGCAAAATATTTTATCAAACAAATATATCTACTTTTCACAAAAACTTACCTATGTGCAGGAACTATAGATATATTTATGGGAGAAAACTCAAATAATAAAAATGGTAGTAGGACTGTGAATTTATTAAGTTCTTGCTATGTTACCCTTAATATTTTCATATTCACATTCTAAAGCAATAAATAATATTGTATGAATATTCTTACTGGATTGTAAGAAACCCTAATAGATGTTAAAAGCTGTTACATATTCGGTGCCTGGATCCTGTGTTTATTGGTATGGTATAAGAACCTGAAAAAAACCTTCATCTTATAATTCAGCGGACCTAGGCTCCCATTTTGAAAATATATTACTTAACACTAGGTAAAGGGTACATATCATATTAACAGTGTGTAAAAGTGAAAATGCAATAAGATGAGAGACAGCAGAATCACAATGAGCTTATACTTTTTCTATATTACCATTATCTGTAAGAGCTTCACAAATAGATCAAAACTTGGGCCAGGTCTACACTACAAAGTTAGGTCAACATAAGTCACCTTGCATCGACCTAGTTGTGCAAGTGTCTACATTCAAATTTGTCTTCTGCCAATGTAAGCACCCCACTATGGTGACACAGTAACACCACCTTCTCAAATAGAGTTAAGCCATGGTAAAGGTATTGTGATCAATGCAGTGCAAGGGTAGATACTGCGCAACCTATATTGACCCTAGAAAAACAAGGTGGGTGAGGTAATACCTTTTCTTGGATCATCATCTCTTGGTGGGAGACAAAAGGTTTCAAGCTGAGGGCTGGTCTACACTGGGAATTTACATGGGCAGAGCTACATCTCTCAGGGGTGAAAAATACACACCCGGAGAGACATAGCTATGCCAACCTAACCCCCGGTGTAGACAGTACTAGGTTGACAGAAGAATTCTCAGGGACGTGAATTATCTACTCTGATGGGAGAACCCCCAGTGTAATGTATATACTGAGGTCCTACAGCTGCGCTGCTGTAAGAGTTTAAGTGTAGACATACCCTTACATAGAGCTCTTCTTCAGGTCTGGGAAGAGTCATGGCTAAATATAAGGTGGAACAGATTGTTTTGCATAAGTAGTTAACATATCTAAAAGAACCATTTAAGGTGAAATGGCCAGTTAACACCTCTCCAGTCATATGAGTGAAAGAGGAAAAAAAGGCTAATATCTGGGGCCATCATGGCTACTGAAACACTGCATATAACAATGGAAGATACTGAATTTTGCTGTCTGAAATGGAAATTTCACAACATGAAGAAAAAGGAAGCAAAACTTATCAGTGACATCTATTTCCCCAGCAAATGTGAGAAACAAAACATGATCCCCAGAGTTCTTACCATGTATAACCCTCTGACCACTACATGCAACTGCAAATATGCTGAACTGACACTCTGCAGAAGGATGTCAAAAAAAACTGAGGAGTTAATTATTGTACCTCACATACTCCAGAAGGAGCCACATGTTCCCACACATTGAAAGAAAAAAATCAGGAAACTAACCAGGAAATCATGCAAGAAACCCAGAACAACTAACAAAAAAACCTTATGAGAGCCATCCAACACAAAAACAAAAAGTGGAACCAACTACAACAACTCCACAACCCACAGAACACCACCTCTGAGAGAAGCATGACTCACCATATGAATACTACACAACACCCTGACATCATCAATTTATCAAGACTGCCCCTACCCAGAGCTGAATTATCTGTACTCTCCAAGGGACAGAATTTCTGCCCCACCACAGAACCTGACACTATATTAATATGTGGAGATCTAAAAAAATTCTTCCACTGACTTCCCCTCAAATAATTTTTTCACAACAATGATACATCACCCACATTTACCATGTCCCCACTGACAGTCACAAGAAAAAAGTATCATCTGACTGGATACCCCACAATGGACAACACTATACTTTTGATCATTGCACTGATTGCTTCAGGAAAAAAATTGACTGTGAAATCCTTAACAAACATCACTTCCACCACAGTCTCTCTAACACCAAGAGGACATCTATACATTCCCTGAAATCCAACCACAATCCAGTAGTGATCAATCCAGCAAAGGGGGCACCATCACAGTCCTCATCCATGACTATGTTAACAAGGCCAACTGACAACTCTCCAACACCATCTACTATAAAGCTCAAAGAAGACCCCATGCCACAATTTAACCTGGAATTTAAGGATATCATCTTCTTCCCCAAACAACTCCAAGAGAAACTCTCCATCTCATCCCCCAGGAACCCACCCCAGATACCTTCTACATGCTTCTCAAAATACACAAACCAAGGAACATATCTATCCATGCAACTCTAAGGCCTGGTCTACACTACGAGTTTAGGTCGAATTTAGCAGCGTTAAATCGAATTAAGCCTGGACACTTCCACACGATGAAGCCCTTTTTTTCGACTTAAAGGGCCCTTTAAACCGGTTTCTTTACTCCAACTCCGACGAGGGGATTAGCGCTAAAATCAGCCTTTGCGGGTCGGATTTGGGGTAGTGTGGACGGAATTCGACGTTATTGGCCTCCGGGAGCTATCCCACAGTGCTTCATTGTGACCGCTCTGGACAGCACTCTCAACTCAGATGCACTGACCAGGTAGACAGGAAAAGCCCTGCGAACATTTGAATTTCATTTCCTGTTTGCCCAGTGTGGAGAGCACAGGTGACCACGCAGAGCTCATCAGAACAGATAGCCATGATGGAGTCCCAGGATCGCAAAAGAGCTCCAGCATGGACCGAACGGGAGGTACGGGATCTGCTCGCCATATGGGGAGACGAATCAGTGCTGGCTGAACTCCGTAGCAGTAAACGAAATGGCAAAATATTAGAAAAAGTCTCAAAGGACATGAAGAACAGAGGCCATAACAGGGACGCACAGAAGTGCCGCGTGAAAATTAAGGAGCTAAGGAAAGCCTACCACAAAGCCAGAGAGGCAAACAGAAGGTCCGGGGCAGAGCCACAAACATGCCGCTTCTACGCTGAGCTGCATGCCATGCTAGGGGGTGCAGCCACCACTACCCCAACTGTGTGCTTTGACTCCATCAATGGAGAATCACGCAACAGGGAAGCGGGTTCGGGGTACAAGGAAAATGATGATGAAGACAATGAAGATAGCTCACAGCAAGGAAGCGGAGAAACCGGTTTCCCCAACAGCCAGGATATGTTTATCACCCTGGACCTGGAACCAGTAACCCCTGAACTCACCCAAGGCGTGCTCCCAGACCCTGAGGGCACACAAGGGGCCTCTGGTGAGTGTACCTTTGTAAATATTACACATGGTTTAAAAGCAAGCGTGTTTAATGATTAATGATTAATTTTCCCTGACAATCGCGGCCAGTACAGCTACTGGAAAAGTCTGTTAATGTGTATGGCGATGGAGCAGAAATCCTCCAGGGACATCTCCAGAAAGATCTCCTTCATGTACTCCCAAAGCCTTTGCAAAAGGTTTCTGGGGAGAGCTGCCTTATCCCGTCTGCCATGGTAGGACACTTTACCACGCCAGGCCAGTAGCACGTAGTCTGGAATCATTGCATAACAAAGCATGGCAGTGTATGGTCCTGGTGTTTGCTGGCATGCAGACAACATCCTTTCCTTATCTCCCTTTGTTATCCTCAGGAGAGTGATATCATTCACGGTCACCTGGTTGAAATGGGGTGATTTTATTAAGGGGACATTCAGAGGTGCCCATTCCTACTCGGCTGAACAGAAATGTTCCCTGCTGTTAGCCATGCGGTAGGGGGAGGGGTGAAGTGATCGTCCCAGAGAATTGGGTGTGGGGGTTAGTTGGGTTTGTGTTGCATGTTAACCCGGAAACCCCAGCCCCTCCTTTTACATTGCAAACCCATTTAAAATGGCCAACCCAAGGGGTGCTTGGTATGGGAAATGAGGGCGCTACTATTTGAAACCATTCCCACATGTTAAGAAGGTTAAAAAAGCCAAAAGACTGTGGCTTACCATGGCTGCCTGCAAGCCAAAATCTGTTGCCTGGCACTGCGTGAGTGATCTCTCACACCAAACCGACAGGCCCTCAATATAAGAGGAAAAATGTAACCTTGTAACGAAAGCACATGTGCTGTGTAATGTGAACAGCAAAATTTAACGTGTACCCATTGTTCTCTAAAATGTGTCTTTTTTAACCACCTCTCCCTTCTCCTCCATCAGCTGCAAATGTTTCTCCTTCACAGAGGCTAGTGAGAAAGGAGAAAAGAGAAGGAGAAAACGGCGGACTTGGAATGATATGTTCTCGGAGCTCCAGATGTCCTCCCATGCTGACAGAGCACAGCAGAATGCATGGAGGCAGTCAAAGTCAGAGTGCAAAAAAGCACAATATGAACGAGAGGAGAGGTGGCGGGCTGAATCGCGGGCTGAAGAGAGCAAGTGGCAGGCTGAAGAGGATAGGTGGCGTCAGCTTGCTGACAGAAGGCAAGAGTCGATGCTCCGGCTGCTGGAGTATCAAACTGATATGCTCCAGCATATGGTTGAGCTGCAGGAAAGGCAGCAGGAGCAGAGACCGCTGCTACAACCCCTGTGTAACCAACAGCCCTCCTCCCCAAGTTCCATAGCCTCCTCACCCAGATGCCCAAGAACGCGGTGGGGGGGCCTCCGGCCACCCAGCCACTCCACCCCAGATGATTGCCCAAGCATCAGAAGGCTGGCCTTCAATAAGAGTTAAAGTTTTAAAGTTTTAAAGTTTTAAACTGCAGTGTGTCCTTGTCCTTCCCTCCTCCCCCACCCCACCCGGCACGTCCCTCCTCCCCCACCCCTCCCGGGCTACCTTGGCAGTTATCCCCCTAGTTGTGTGATGAATTAATAAAGAATGCATGAATGTGAAGTAACAATGACTTTAGGGTGACCAGATGTCCCGATTTTATAGGGACAGTCCTGATTTTTGGGTCTTTTTCTTATATAGGCTCCTATTACCCCCCACCCCCATCCCGATTTTTCACACTTGCTGTCTGGTCACCCTAAATGACTTTATTGCCTCTGCAAGCGGTGCTCGAAGGGGGGAGGGGAGGGTGCTTAGCTTACAGGGAAGTAGAGTGAACCGGAGGGGGGGGAGGGTTCATCAAGGAGAAACAAACAGAATTTTCACACCATAGCCTGGCCAGTCACAAAACTCGTTTTCAAAGCTTCTCTGATGCGCACCATGCCCTGCTGTACTATTCTAACCGCCCTGGTGTCTGGCTGTGCATAATCAGCGGCCAGGCGATTTGCCTCAACCTCCCACCCCGCCATAAATGTCTTCCCCTTACTCTCACAGATATTGTGGAATGCACAGCAAGCAGCAATAACAATTGGAATATTGGCTTCGCTGAGGTCTATCCAAGTCAGTAAACTGCACCAGCACGCTTTTAAACGTCCAAATGCACATTCCACCACCATTCAGCACTTGCTCAGCCTATAGCTGAACAGGTCCTGACTCCTGTCCAGGCTGCCTGTGTACGGCTTCATGAGCCATGGCATTAAGGGATAGGCTGGGTCCCCAAGGATAATGATAGGCATTTCAACATCCCCAACTGTTATTTTCTGGTCCGGGAAGAAAGTCCCTTCCTCCAGCTTTTGAAACAGAACAGAGTTCCTGAAGACGCAAGCATCATGTACCTTTCCCAGCCATCCCTCGTTGATGTTAGTGAAACATCCCTTGTGATCCACCAGGGCTTGCAGCAGCATTGAAAAGTACCCCTTGCGATTTATGTACTCGGTGGCTTGGTGCTCCGGTGACAAGATAGGGATATGGGTTCCGTCTATCGCCCCACCACAGTTTGGGAATCCCATTGCAGCAAAGCCATCGACTATGACCTGCACGTTTCCCAGAGTCACTACCCTTGATATCAGCAGGTCTTTGATTGCATTGGCTACTTGGATCACAGCAGCCCCCACAGTAGATTTGCCCACTCCAAATTGATTCCCGACTGACTGGTAGCTGTCTGGCGTTGCAAGCTTCCACAGAGCTATCGCCACTCGCTTCTCAACTGTGAGGGCTGCTCTCATCCTGGTATTCTGGTGCTTCAGAGCAGGGGAAAGCAAGTCACAAAGTTCCATGAAAGTGCCCTTACGCATGCGAAAGTTTCGCAGCCACTGGGAATCGTCCCATACTTGCAACACGATGCAGTCCCACCAGTCTGTACTTGTTTCCCGGCCCCAGAATCGGCGTTCCACAGCATGAACCTGCCCCGGTAACACCATGATTTGCACATTGCTGGGGCCTGTACTTTGTGAGAGGTCTATGTCCATGTCAATTTCCTCATCACTCTCGTCACTGCGCTGCAATCGCCTCCTCGCCTAGTTTTGCTTTGGCATGTTCTGGCTCTGCATATACTCCTGGACAATGCGTGTGGTGTTCATAGTGCTTATAATTGCTACAGTGATCTGAGCAGGCTCCATGATTCCAGTGCTACGGCATCTGGGCTGAAAAAAGGCGCGAAACTATTGCCTGACGGAGGGAGGGGAGGGAGAGAGGGGCAAGTGACGACATGGCTTACAGGGAATTAAAATCAACAAAGGTGGCTGTGTATCAGGGAGAGACACAAACAACTGTCACACAGAGTGGCCCCCCCCAAAGATTGAACTCAAAACCCTGGATTTAGCAGGCCGTTGATTTCACAGAGGGAGGGGGAAGCAAATGAATACAGAACAAATCTGGTCCATCTATTTTTTACATCTTAAGCTGGCAGCAGATGGTGCAGCATGACTGATAGCCATCGGCATCTTCTGGGTGCTTGACAGAAAATGCTGTATTACGACTGCTAGCCATCATCGTCAAGATGGTTCAATAGGACTGTCGGCAGGACTGAGTCTCCAGGAGACAAAACATGTCTGCCCAGGTGCCTCTGATTGAACTCACTGAGGAATATGATGATGACGGATATCAATTGTAATACACTATCCACTGCCAAAAGGCAAGGAGCTGCTGCTGTGTAGCAATGCAGCCCCACGTCTGCCAGCACCCAGATAGCCGATGACGGCTACCAGTCATACTGCACCATCTACTGCCAAAAGGCAATTAGCTGCTGCTGTGTAGCAATGCAGTACCACGTCTGCCGGCACCCAGATGACATATGGTGACGGTGAGCTGAGCTGAGCTGAGCTGAGCGGGCTCCATGCTTGCCATTGTATGTTGTCTGCACAGGTAACCCAGGTAAAAAGGCGTGAATCGATTGTCTGCCATTGCTCTGACGGAGGGGGAGGGGCCTGACGACATGTACCCAGAACCCCCTGCGACACTGTTTTGCATCATCAGGCATTGGGATCTCAAGCCAGAATTCCAATGGGTGGTGGAGACTGTGGGAACTGTGGGATAGCTACCCACAGTGCAACGCTCTGGAAGTCGACACTAGCCTCGGTACTGTGGACATGGTCTGCCGACTTAATGCACTTAGAGCATTTTATGTGGGGACACACACAATCAACAGTATAAAACCGATTTCTATAAAACCGGCTTCTATAAATTCGACCTAATTTCGTAGTGTAGACATACCCTGAATGAGGAAATAGTAGGACTCATAGAAACCATCCTCAAACCACTCTGTATCCACAAAAACAATGAAGAGTCCAGTGGTACCTTAGAGACTAACAGATTTGTTTGGGCATATGCTTTTGTGGGTAAAAAACCCACTTCTTCAGAAGCAAGGAGTGAAAATTACAGATGCAGGCATTATTATACTGACATATGAAGAGAAGGAACTTACCTAACAAGCTGAGAACAAGTGTTGACAGGGCCACTTCAATCTGGGTGGATGTAGTCCACTCCCAATAATTGATGAGGAGATGTCAATGCCAGGAGAGGGAAAGTTGCTTTTGTAGTGAGCCAGCCACTCCCAGTCCCTATTCAAGCCCAAACTAATGGTGTTAAATTTGCAAATGAATTTTAGTTCTGCAGTTTCTCTTTGAAGTCTGTTTTTGAAGTTTTTTTGTTCAATAGTTACTTTTAAATCTGTTATAGAATGTCCAGGGAGATTGAAGTGTTCTACTGGCTTTTGTATGTTACTATTCCTGATGTCCGATTTGTGTCCATTTATCCTTTTACTTAGAGACTGTCTGGTTTGGCCAATGTACATGACAGAGGGGCATTGCTGGCACATGATGGCATATATCACATTAGTAGATGTGCAGGTGAATGAGTCCCTAAAGGTGTGGCTGATGTGGTTGGGTCCTCTGATGGTGTCGCTAGAATAGATATGGGAACAGAGTAGGGACTCTCAGGATTGTCTACAATATAGAGACTACACTGGCTTAGCTACTTCAGGATAGCTATGCTGGCATAACTCCACAGCATAGGTACAGTCTACACTGATAGAAGGGTTTTTTCCATCATTGCAGGAACATCATCTCCCTGAAGCATTCTTCCATCAACATAGCTGCATCTATATCAAGGGTTAGGTCGACATAGCTATGGAGCTCAGGTGACCAATGTACACCTTCACCAATGTAACTACATTAGCCTAACTTTTAAGTCTACACCAAACATCAGTCCCAAACATTTGGCTCTGTGAGTGAACTTGTACATGACCCCAGTGGTCTGTGGCTCTTTAGATGGGTTTCTAAGGGCATGCATCCCAAACTAGGGATTTCGTCAGCTTCATGTCAAAGGAGAACACATTTTTTTCAAAGCAGTTTTAAAATGTTTTCACCCAGTCCACACCGGCTACTAAAGTTTAAGCACAGTTTCTTTATTCAGTTTCAGAGTAACAGCCGTGTTAGTCTGTATCCGCAAAAAGAAGAACAGGAGTACTTGTGGCACCTTAGAGACTAACAAATTTATTAGAGCATAAGCTTTCGTGGACTACAGCCACGGTATGCATCCGAAGAAGTGGGCTGTAGTCCACGAAAGCTTATGCTCTAATAAATTTGTTAGTCTCTAAGGTGCCACAAGTACTCCTGTTCTTCTTTATTCAGTTTGAATCCCAAGGCAGGCAGGCTTTTCCCCTGCCCATTCCCTGTTTCCCAACCCAGCTTCCGAAAGTCCCTCACCAGCACATACAATGGAGATATCACACCATGCTTCTTTGAGTTTCTGACAACGTTGAAAAAGTCATAGACAGACACTTTTATTTTCCTGATCAATGATACTGTACCTCAGAACAAGCCGTGCTGCACTATGAGCTGATCTGTGCCATAAAAATGCATGCATGATATATATATATATTTCTATTCTGAGCACAGAGGATGAAATAATTCTGCACCATGTCCCATTTTTGTGGTCTTAAGGCATACTGTTGTTTTGCAAGCAAAACAGTAGATCTTTCATTTGCCAGTGACATTCCACAAAGTGTTTATAATTCAGTGTTAGCTTATCAGCCGTCCAATCTCCCACTCTAGGGAATGTGTCAACCATCAAAAGGAGTGGAGGAGGTGTGCTGAATGCTAATGGCTTCCATTTCATCAGACTCACTTTCTTAAGGGCATTTAATCAATGAGGACAAGTAGTAGGCAGATTTTTAAATAAATGTGTCACTTTAGGTTAATCCACAGTATTTGTTTATGCGATTCCCCAAATATGTTCCTCTGCTGCTCAACTGAATTTATAATCTGTAAATCAAAACATGTTACAAGTAGATTTAAACTACCCCCTGAGCAATAATTTTATTTGACCTACTAGTATCTAAAACATCCAGAAGCTTCAGGTCCAAGGGTGTTTAATGTCAATGAGGCATACGTAGAATGGTTTCAAGCAAACTCTTTCCCAAGTGAGTAACATTGTTTTCTGGCCAGCTTATTTTTAAAGACCATTTTTAATTTAAAAAAGATATCAAAACATTAACCAGATGTTGAAATACTGTAAGCATTGCATATAAGTGTAATTTATTATATATTATTTAAGAATTAAGGTAACTGTGTGATAGCACAATTCTTTTGACACTACAAACACACTTGCCTACATATACATAAATGGAGAAGGGTGTATTTTTATATACATATATGGGCAATGTTTGGAGACATGTTAATTGTCTCCAAATTAAAATATATGATTTGTTTTGCCTTCTGGCTAATAAATATATTAATTAGAGGTTATCATGGTGAGAATGTAATTTATGCAAAGTTATTATAAAACAAAGTTTCTATTGTCATGTATAAGTATATACAGGACTTTGTTTACTCCATGAGAAGCGGGACCTAAATTAACGGCAGGTGCTGTTACGCTGATGTAGTTATACTGGTGTTGCACTGAGGAAAACCACTGTACCAGTGACTTACGCTTGTTTACACTAGAGATTTGCACTGGGGTGTAAATATTACACTGGAGTGCAATATTGGTGTAGCAATTTCTGCTATCGAGATCAGTGTGTGTGACACAGCAAAGAGCACTTCTGAAAGGCTGCTTGTGTTACCTAATATAAACCATTTGAGTGAAGGCAACCAACCAGAATATAGCTATCCCGCTCATGTGAAAAGTTCTTATTGATTGCTGAGAGTGCTTCACACAGAGAGAACAGTAACCAAAATACCCTGCATATACTATATATAAAACCAACAAAAATAGACGATTTTAGGATATGTCTACAGGTACACTATGGAGCATTGTTAGGGTTGTAAGGTCGACTTCTGGTGCAATCCTTCAGGGCCAGAATTGCTCTGTTTCAGAGCTATTCAGCACAAGAATACACAAGTTTATAGGTGAACCTATAAACATACATAATGGGTGCTTTCAAATGTATATTCATGTGCTAATTTGCAGTACAATTCAGCTCTTTCCAGTTCAAGGACAAATTAAATTATTCTTGTGCAGCCTGTTGGTAATTAGCTTCCTGAAACAGCAATCTATTTTTTTCCTCCTAATATGCAGGAGTCTTTGAAAATAGTAGGTAAAACCTCCATAGTCCCTTTAAGAAGGGTCTTTAATATGGATCTCAAAAGTCACGTAAATCAAACCATTTTGTAAACTATGTCTCAACCTTTTTAAACATATCTCCATGTTAGCTTTAACATCATTATGTCCCATTGTGATGAAAATGGACTTTCTGTATCCTGTGATAATGAAAATAGCCACTTTATGCAGTTTCTGCCTGCAATTATCCAGGCTTTTCTCAGACTCTAGAGAAATCTAAGCTAATTGCTTTGGGACTTTTGCTACATTTCCATAAATTCTTTGTTAATTTTTTATGAGAAACTATTATTTCAGTTGGCCTTAAAGTTCCCATTGTATTCAATAATGTAAAGAAGTCATTATGAAAACATAACCAATTCACCAGTGCTTCCATCAAAGCTGCACTCTTTTATCTACATGTATTCTCAGGTGAGGCTGAATGTGACTCATCCAAACCCTTCAATGTCTCTTTTTTATTGTGATGCAAGCTTTTCTTCATCTGAGCTTACTCAAAGCAAATCTAAAAGTGGTTCTATGTGGTGCTCGACCTTGTCATTATAGGACATGAAATGAGTTTGCTTTATCTGACAGTTTGCTTTGGAATTGCTTTTATACTTACTCATCAAGCCAAAGACAAAGAACTCAGTTTTAAATGACATGGTAGAAACAACGAGGCACATTTCCCAGGGAATGCTCTGCAACTTGTGATGTTGTATTTGATTTATTGATTGTTTCAAACTGAAAGCCAGAGTTTCCATGGACTCTGAACAACAACAAAAATGAATCTGAATCCATTTTAGAGTATTTTGTTTTATTTTGTTTGCTTTTTTCAGAAGATTTGTAATACAAACCAAGAACCCAATCCTTCAAGGTGCTGAGTACTTCTGGGAGATGCCATTTACTTTATATTGCAGGATTGGACAGGACACTTCTGTAGGTATTTCTATGTCATGTTTCTTTCAAAAGTACAACAGTAATTAATCTGGTTTTTTTCTAGTCTTTTACTATTATATTATTAATATGTAAACTCCCATCAGACAATAAGAAATGCTTTATTTTGAAAGGGTTTAATAGTGATATGCCGTTTGTCGTAAACTCCTGCAATATGAACAGCTCTGAATATCAATAAACTGGCTGCAATCAATCAAGCACTTTCCTTTCAAACAATTTATGAATTAGAAAATGAGAACTGTCTAGAGCTCTGATCAGGTCATTTTACTATGCAAATAGCTGTCAATATCTTCCTCTGAGAGGTGCAGTGTAGCAGGTTTTGAATGAATTCCAAGGACAAGATCTTCTATTGGCATCAATCAGCATATTTCCATTGACTTTAATGGTGCTATGGCAATTTACATGAGCCATAGATCTGGGCCTTACTAAGTCTATAAGTGATCTGTGGACTGCTCTGATATCACTGGGACTCTATTTTAAAAATCCCCAGGCCAACAACTGTACTTGGCCTCCCTCCCCAGCAGTCCCAAAAGACAACAAATTATAACAACAACAACAACAACAAACCAACCAACCATAGGCATACAATATATATTAAAAATAAGATAATTATTCTCCCATTAAAACAGAATCCCTGCATCTTTCATACAGTATCACAGATGTTCATCTCCATATAGAGCTTTTTATTCTGATCACAAAATATTGTCCTTTGGTAATATATCTACCCGCTCCAACCTTTAAGCAATGTCTGCAATTAGTAAATGCAAGAGCTACTTATCCAATGATTGTTTTCCTGCAAGCTGCAATAGTAGAAAACTACACTTTTAAGATCTAAAGAGGGTTTTTTAAAAACGGGGGAAAGAGTGTTCTCGCCAATTAGGTAATATGATTTATGAATCCCTAAAACACATTTTCAGCTGATATTAATATTAGCTTTTCTAATTTAGCATTGAATCATTTAGTAGCTTCTCTTCCCCCAAAGCACTGTCAATTTATGAGTTGCTGAAAGGACCAAGATATTCCTATTAGCTGTGAGCAAACCTCAAAAGGCTTGAAGGTTTGACTCAGAGAAGCACTCAAAAAATCCCAATGCTTATCTTAAGCTTTTCTGAATCTCTTTGGTCTAGAAATGAGATTGGAAATCATGTGTGATCAGGCCTCTCTTATGCACATTCTAGTTCTTCCTAAATTTGATGGGCAAGAAATACAAAAAGTACAACATTTTTTGTGATATTTTGGTGCCTCAGATTGGTTTTCTGAGCAAAGTCAGGAAGCATAAGGTCATGGAGAAATTAAAAAAAATATATGTTAACCAGAATTTTCTAGAACTTCAAAAAAAGTGTATTGCTGGGCCTGATTTCAGTTTAATGAAAAGACTCAGGTTTCCTTTTGTTTTGTTGTTACTTGTTTTCCTATCCTGATTACTGTTCATTTACGGCCCTACTTTGACACCCTTCTCGGGATCAGTATTACCTTACTCCCCAAGGAATCCCACTGAAGTTAATGGAGTGTTTATTTGCAGAGTATAGCATTACTCAGCATGTGTGAGGGCGGCAGAATCTGGTCCCTTAAATGAGATGCACTCCTTTTTGCTCTAATTGCCATCTGCATTACAGACAGGAATAGATTCAGGATCTCTATGAGATAGTGACTGCATTAGCTTTGCTTTCCTAAAATTTCCCACCATTGCTGGTGCAGTTCCACTATTGGTAACAAGGGCAGAAGCAATATTGTAGACTGGATGCTATTGTTTTAACTACAAAGTTGTTTAACTCTGGACTGGAAAAGTCTATAGTAGATATGACTGCATTATCTCAATAACTGAAAACATCATATCAGCACTTTATCCCTGGTGGGAAAATGATGACTCTACTGCTGGGCCAAGTTTCTCTACAACATGTCTTCCCTTCAAAATCTGTTTCAAATGGTAAACTCAGCTTAATTTGTGGGAAAGGTGAAGTGGAGTTCTTGGACAGGGATATGAAATTCATGGCAATAGGCCTGGACTGTCATATATGAGGCAGGACCTTTGAACTCATATCAGGGATCAGAAGTAAGTCATGTGGAGTGAGAAAATGGACTGGATAGTTGTCTACAGGTTCTGGGGGCAATGAGATTTGAGGGGATGGAATTGTATTTAGGAGGTGCTGAAGGAGAGGGGTGGAAATTGAATTTGGTGGAATGCTGGCAGCCAGGATACCCATGTAGGGAAGATTTGTATGTGTGTGTAGGATTTATGGTAGGAACGAGTGTGGGGGTTGGCAAGTACTGAAAAAGGAATCAGAAGGTGCAAGGATAAGGTGTGTGTGAAAGTCTTTATGTCTGGGTTAAGAGAATACCAACACCCATTTTTTCTAATATGGACACTGCTTAAAGTAACATATGAAAGTTGACTTTGAACTTCTGGGAACTTACTGAATGGTTTGATTATGCTTGCGGAAGCAATCAGTTCTGTTTTGTTTGCTTTGTAAATGATAATTGCAGAAGGCTTTATCACTATTAGCCTCCTTACCTTAATGAAAAATTCTATTCATACCCCTTCACGTCCACCAGACCAGGTTTGTTTTACCAATCCATATGCTCACAACTACACAAATGGGCTAAATAAATCCTACTCAGTTTAAAGATGCTGATGAGAGAGCTTTCTATAAGAGTTCTAAAGCAAAGTGGGATGTTCATTTGCATTTCAATGCTTTTCCAGCTTCTAGGTATTTCATAGCCAATCTTGTGATTTTGGGGAGTCTGACTCATGATTTTCCAATGGTGAGGGTGGCAACACTGAGAAGTTAAGGATTATTATTTAGCATTTACATTACAGTAGGTTTGGGGTGGGGGTGGGAATCAGAATCGGGACCCCTGTGTGCCAGGTGCAGCACGACACCTAATGCCTTGTCTTGATCTTGCAAACCAAGATACATGGAACGTAGGCTGGGTGGGGAGAAGTCTATGTAACTCATGCAGTGGTTGATATACGTGTGACCTCAAATATTACTAACCTCCCTCCCCCCCCAAAAACAAACAATCAAACAAAAAAACAACCAAAAAACCCACCCCCGAAGAGACCCACAGTCTGGAAAGCATTTGTTCCTCAGACTGTTGAAAAGACTCACAGCTGAAAGAAGGCTCCCAGCTTCTTAAACTACTGTCTGAGCTCTAGGAACAAAATAAAATATTTGTGTAGGCTACTGAATGCACTCTGTTCTTTTTCCTTTTCTTTGCTACAATATCTAACTCAATTAAGCTAGAGTTAGACAAATAATTCCCTGAACTTTTCAAAGGAATAAATGCACCTGCACACAAATAGTAATAAAAAAGGCAGACTTGGATTTTCTGCTCAAGATCAGAATCACAGGTGTTTGGATGCAGTTCATTTGAACATAAATCCAGAAGCTTCTTCAGGGAATACATGTCAAAGAAGAGCATTTGGGCTATTCTTTGAATGGTTAGCAGGCCCTAAACCTGACCACCAAAATAAATGCAAAAAGACCTTTTATTTCCTGAAGGTTCATTCTTTCCTGATTGGCTAAGTGCATGGAAAAATCCCTTGCCACACACAGAGTACCTACTGTTCTATAAGTGTAGTGTTATCACATTCCAAATCTGTTAGTGCTCTGGGAAGACAACTGGGTCACTGGAAGCTATTAGGAAGATAAACTTCATGTGCCTTAAAAAAAAAAAAGAAGAAGAAAACAGACAGTGAAGGTTTGACTATTAAAGTTCATTACGCATTATGCAGTTCTTTACTTCGAGAGAGAATCTCACAGAAAAGCAAAGTTACAATAACAATGCATAACATTGCTTTATATGGTGCTTCTTTTGTGAATACCCTGTGGCTAGTGCATTTGAATCCCAGACTACATAGAAATGAAGTGCATGTGTATCAGCTTGTTCTTCATTGCTCACGTTCTTCTTTGTGTTGACTAGAAATTTTCAGTACTACCATGCAAGAGGGTGCTTTACTCAAAGATACTCCGTTATGTTAAACAGACAGTATTGTCATTACTTATCTGCCATGGTCGACCGTGGATGCAGCCCTGTTGATTTTATTAAAGGGGCTGTCAGGATCTATAATTCACACATCATTAACCACTTCATTAAGACTACAGCTGCCCCGTGAGCCCTAAACTTGTAGCCATTTCAAGACAATACAAGTAAATGCTCACTAGCTGAGACATGCAGGCATATCCAGTGACTTGTTCACTCCATAGTTTAAAGGAAGTACTGTTTTCTAGGAAATGCTTTTCCGAACTATTGAGCTTAAATGTGTAAAACATGTTCACTTGAAATTGATTTGATTTAAGTTAAAAGCATTACTTTGCAATGAGGTGCGCACTCTCACATCAATCAAAACAAAGGCAATAACAAACCTAAATGTACAATTATTTAAGTATTTGCATATGTCTTAGACTTTCTTTTCTGCAATATGAAGCAGTCTGTACCACTGAAACATGAAGGTGAATTCTAAAGGACACAAACAATTATACTCCTTTAAAAAGAATTTTAGATGAAGTATGACTTATACAGAAATATTTTCTTTCTCCCATATCTGCTTCTTTTCCCAAAATTCCTGCTCCTATTTTCACCTATTTCATGGTTTTTTCCTCTTTTCCCCTCTATACATCTTTTCCTAGTGTCTTCTAAGCAAGACATGAACCCCATAACATTTGTGTTCAGATTGAGTTTTGAACTCACAATATTTGCATGAAATTGAAAGCAAGCAAAATTGCTTTTAACCCCCTTCTCCAATTATTTAAGGTCTGGTTATGAAACCTTTGCATCAGTGAGCCCTGACAGGAAAAGATCCTCTGACTTTAAGGGGGCTCTTGGTAGGAATGAGTGCCCATCATTATGAATAATGGTTCCATAATCAGGTGTAATTTTTATGAAGTAACTGTATATCTTATGATTAATGTCAAATGACATATTAAAACATAACCAGACACAGGCTTTTGGGTTAAACCTCTTTATTTCTGATACTCGCAAATATAAACCTGAACCAAACATACTACTGGACAAAATACTGCTTCGCCACTGTTAGCATCCTATTTAGCTTCAGAGGCTCTTTGGTTTTCAAAAAGGCCCTTATAAAATTATTCTAGCTTTATTGTTTTGAACACAATGTCTTACCATTGATTCACTATGGTTTTGGGAACCATTACTGTAGAATAGTGCAGTGTTTCAGTGGTTCTATAAGGGTGTCCATGCCCTTACTCCCATCTATCGCTTTGTCTGCACTACAAATACAGGTATGGTTGTGTCTCCACCTTGTTATAATATGGTTTGATTTTGCTTGTGTAGATCAGACTAAATCATGTTACAATCATTATTAGTATTAATTATTATTATTTGTATTACCATAGTGCCTAGGAGCCCTAGTGATGGACCAGGACTCCACTGTGCTATAATAAAAGTAATATATTACAGCACAGAGTGTAGACATGGTCTGAAACTAGTTTACTGTCTGCTCCACAGTATTCTTCATATCCAGCCTTGGCAACCTCATTGTCCCTTCTTTGTGAACTTTCACAGATGGGGGTTGCTCTGTCTTTTGTGCTGCCCCATCTGTGTGAACCTCTCTCCTTCTTTGGAGTTAGAGAGTCACTTCCCCCCATTAAATGTTACCTGGGAGTCACTTTCTCTGCAAAGTGTTTTATGATACTCTGTTTGAAGGATGTTAAATACAATGAATAGTACTGTACTGTATTATTTTATACTAACCTAGGAGCACCATGAAAAGTGTAATTGATTGATGTTATGCCAAAAGTCCATTTGAATTGTGCTAAGTTAATTCATTGTAGCTTTGCTGGCAATTTGAATAGTATATTTGTTATCATAAAGCAAGTCTCTGGGTAAACGTACTATCGGGAAAGATATGGTATATTCCTTTGAGCTAAGATGTGAATCTCTCTATTGACATTTTGGTAGAAAAGTAAGTCAAAATTTTATTTTAAAAAGGTGGGTTTTTTTCCTTTTCTGCATTTACCTAGAGATATGTACAGATAGCTATCTGCTCAATCATGTTAGATTCTTTCAAGGTTAAATCCCAAGTCTCCATGGGAATGTATTATTCTCTCTGTTAGAAAATGTCAGTCTTTAGCAGAATGTTCTAATCAGGAAAAAATCTTTTGCTGACAGCACAATGCTGATAACTAGTTTTGCTAGGGGTGGCAGTTTGCATATAAGTTGCCAATTACAAGATATTTTTCCTATGATTCATTGGTGGTGGTGCTAAAAATTGTGGTTGGGGCAAAGATATTATTAACCTTCATTTACTATTGCAGTTTTCCAGCCTTTGTCCTTAGTCCTGTACAATCACATGTTAAACAACACAGGACAACGCTGGCCTTTGTGAAAGGGAAATGAATAAAGAACTCCATGTTTTTTTCTATAATCACCTTTTGGTGAGTATTTGTGTTCTCAACAGTAAACGTGCTGGTCATAAAGGGAACTGGACAGTCATGTACAAACTGAGTGGATTATCATTGTGCAACCAGTTAGAGGCCAGTGACCTGTCAGTTACCCCATCCTTGAGGAAGAGTGTTCTTGTCTAGAAGTGAAACACTAGATGTTTCTATCCTGGACAGAATGGTGACTTTTGCTTACATTCCTGTTTTTTTCTGGGAAATTAGCCCGACTTGTCCATGTTCATTTCATTTACAAAACTTGTGCTTCAAACTGTGAACTCTAAAAGAAAGGACAAACCAATCTGAGCAAATGGGGTTCCTACACAGCACAGTTAACACATACTGTTTAAGTTCAAAATTTACTCCCTTCCTTTATTCACAAGCTAACAAAAAATGAATATAAATTCCAGCCCAACCATTTTCCTCAGGTTTGGTTGTTATTTTGTTTCCCCCTTTAGGATGTTCAGGTCCAGAACCTAAAAGTCAAAAGGATGATATCCATGGTGAATTAATGAGCTACACCTGCCACATGAAATGAGCAGAGCTTAATTACATATATCTGCAGGTACCAACACCAGCTACCTGGGTGGGTCAACAGTAAAATATTCATTAAAAATCCATTCTGTTTTCTGACTGGCCATACTGAAGATCCTGCAACCCTTACTACATCTCTAACAGCCTCATATGCATATTGAAAAAAAGGAAAGACAAAATGAATACCTCTGGAACTCAGAAGATTTATTATCTCTGTGGACATTAAAATTACTGAGTACAATTAGCCTCCAACTCCATAGCAGTGAGGAAATGCCGTAACTCATGTAGGGACTTTGTAATGCATTGGGGTTATCAGTACATAAAAAATAGTCCCCGTCTCAGGTTATCCTGTGACTCATATCCACAATGAACATACTTTATTTGATCCAAGTTATGGATGGAAGACCTGCTGAACTTAATATATAATGGAAATAGCACCACCATATCTCCATTATCATACCCCACTGGTTAATGACACACACAGAATATCTGTCTGGCAGCACTTGTAGTATTAGAGGTCCAGTAGTATTATACAATAAGGTTTCAGGTTTCAGAGTGGTAGCCGTGTTAGTCTGTATCAGCAAAAAGAATGAGGAGTACTTGTGGCACTTTAGAGACTAACAAATTTATTTGGGCATAAGCTTTCGTGGGCTAAAACCCACTTCATCAGATGCATGAAGTGGAAAATACAGAAGGAAGATATATATAGAGAGAGAACATGAAAAAATTCCTTCACAAAAAAGGGCCCCATTCTCAGGTAAATCATAAATAGTGGATCCTTGTAGTAGCCTAACCTTCTGCGAAATAGTTACAGGCAAATGTAGGAACTGAGGGACCCAAAATCTCACAATGCTTATGCCCAGCAGGTACAATTAATCCTTCCCTGTCCTTATCTATTACACAGGAATTGAGGGATCCAAAATCTCAAAACACTTACTCACAGCAACTTAACATTTCAAAAGCACTAATGGTACCCAGGCGTCTACATCTCATTTTCAAAAGTGACCTAGGAACACATGAAAATTTTCACTTTATGAAAATTTTACTCAGCCTCTATAGTACCATGTACAGCTGACCGAAGGGTGACAGCTCTGTCTTGTGGCACCTTTCAAGTTTTCCAATGTTTTTCCCTCATTGGTGGCAGATTGACTACACCTTTTCTAAACTCAATCTGGATTCCTTTTTGTGAGCCTGGTGCATTATAAGATTTGGGGTGAACTTGATGATGGTGATGCCTTGCTGATCCATGTGTAATTGTTTGGGATGTGTTTCTTTCTTTCTGTGTGTATATAGTATTTTATAACACTGTTCATATGTTTTAAATGTGATTTTATGGTGAATAGAGGTGATTTTCATGTCTCTCCTTCTCTCTCCATCCCAGACCCAAAACCTTTTCCAATAAAACTTTCCTGGAAACCAATATGTCTCATCAAAAATATTCTGACCAGCTCTAATAGAGTCTGGGCTAGTCACATATGCTAGTCAACATGCAGACATAATGTGAGTAAAAGATAGAGGGTCAGATCCTCAATGCCTCTTGAGTCCACTTTGTTCCACTCCAGCACTTCAAAGGGACTTAAAACTTCTAAGGCAGCAACTGAAGATTCTCCTAATGCAGGGAAAATCTTCAGATGGTGTGGGGCTGGCATACTTCCTCTGCTTCACCTTCAATCCCTAAGCAGAGGGGACACTGGTTGGGGATGTATCAGTCATGGGGCAGGAACACACTATGCACAGACGGTCTTGATTACTGGATCATTTCCTTTTGGTGGCAGATACCAGTCCTCAGGTTAGAGTATCCTTGAAGGTCAGAGTGGCGGAAACCATTCTTGGGTTGGGTGCATAGACTACAGGTCTTTTGCACTTGGATTCTAATACATTGTGGCCCAAATTTGGGTTTGTGAGTATACAGAATTTGCATGTGCACAATGTATTCATGAATACCGATCAGAGATTTACATATGCATAATGCACTGCACACACATGTATATATCTGAAAATAGTTTGGAGTACTCACTTTTTAAAATGTTGTCCTCTATCATAAGACTGACCTTATTGGGTCATACCAATGGTCCACCTGGCTCCGTATCCTGTCTTCCAACAGTGGCTAATGCCAGGTGCTTCAGAGGGAATGAACAGAACAGGCAATCGCACAGCAATCCATCCCCTGTCATCCACTCCCATCTTCTAGCAAGTCAGAGGCTAGGGACCCCAGTGCAGGGAGTTACATCCCTCACCATCTTGGCTATGAACCATTGATGGACCTATCCTCCATGAACTTATCTAATTGTTTTTTAACCCAGTTACACTTTTGGCCTTCACAACATCCTCTGGTAACGAGTTCCACTGTGCGTTGCATGAAGAAGTACTTCCTTTTGTTTGTTTTAAACCTGCTGCATATTAATTTCATTGAGTGACTCCTGGTTCTAGTGTTATGTGAAGGGGTAAATAACACTTCCTTATTTAGTTTCTCCACACCAGTCATGATTTTATAGACCTCTATCATATCCCTCCTTAGTCGTTTCTTTTCCAAGCTGAAAAGCCCCGGCATTATTAAATTCTCCTCATATGGAAGCTGTTCTATACCCCTAATCATTTTTGTTGCCCTTTTCTGAACCTTTTCAAATTTCAATACATATATTTTTGAGATGGGGTGACCACATCTGCACGCAGTATTCAAGAGGTGGGCATACCATGGATTTATATAGAGGCAATGTGATATTTTCTGTCTTATTATCTATCCCTTTCTTAATGATTCCCAACGTTCTGTTAGCTTTTTTGACTGCCGCTGCACATTGAGTGGATGTTTTCAGAGAACTATCCACAATGACGCCAAGATCTCTTTCTTGGGTGGTAACAGCTAATTTAGATCCCATCATTTTGTATATATAGTTGGGATTAAGTTTTCCAATGCCCATTACTTTGCATTTATCAACTTTAACTTGTGGCTTAACCTTATTGGAGTGCGATTAAATATTAAAATTTCTAATTAATAACAAAAAATGCTGAGCAAAACTCCATAAAATACTAGGCAGACTTTAGAGACAGGAAGTTGCCATTGGCTTAAAAAATGTTTTTTTTTGTCTTGGAAGTAATGTCAAGGCAACTAATCCAATATGATGATGATAAAGAAAGCTGATAATGTATTGTAGCAGAGTGCTGTATGGACTTATCAAACCAAGTATGTCTCGTAAATTGTGTAGGAAGTGATCATTTCAGAATTATGTAAGCATTTCTTTTTATCAGGAGGTGATCTACATCTCTAAGGCTGTAATATGTCTGCAAAGGAACTTCAGGGCAGACTTTTAAAGGTATTTAAGCATTGCTGCACTCAGTGTTTCAATGCCTAACTGACTTAGGAGCAGTGTTTTCAAAAGTGACTTAGGTCCAGATCCTCAAACGAATTTAGGCACCTAACTTCCACTGATTTAAAATGGGAGTTAGGCCTTGGCTACACTTGCAGATGTACAGCGCTGTGAGTTCAACCTGACTTCGTGCAGCTGAGTAGGGAAAGCGCTGCAGTCTGTCCACACTGACAGCTGCCCAGCGCACTGTCATGGCCACATTTGCGGCAATTGCAGTGCTATTGGGAGTGGTGCATTATGCGCAGCTATCCCACAGAGCACCTTTTCCCATTCTGGCACCGTGGGTTGTGGGAACGGGGCGTGGGTGCGGGGGATTCTGGATCCTGTCCCAATGCCCCGTGATGCATCGCTTCGCATCCCAGAAATCCCTTTGTTTCCATCCACCTTTGGTGCCATCTTTCAACGGTTTCTGTGCAGCCTGATCTGTCTGCGGGAAATGGAGTCCGAACTGCTGAGGCGTATGCTGACGAGTCTCGCCAGCATGTCACGTTTGGCTGTCGAACTATTCCTTAAGTTCCAGAGTGACAGTGACAGTGAGGGTGAGGAGTCCGACGATGCTATCGAGCCGCGTAACATGTACGACACGAAATTGCTTGTGGCATTCACAGACATGCTCAGCACCATGGAACGCCGCTTTTGGGCTCGGGAAACAAGCACCGAGTGGTGGGATAACATCGTCATGGAAGTCTGGGATGACGAGCAGTGGCTGCAGAACTTTCGGATGAGAAAAGCCACTTTCATGGGACTGTGTGAGGAGCTTGCCCCCTCCCTGCGGCGCAAGGACACGAGATTGAGAGCTGCCTTGCCAGTGGAGAAGCGGGTGGTGTGACGGGTTGGATCACAGAAACCCCCTTGGGAGCTGCCATTTGATGTGCAAAGACTACCTCTGCTCCTGTTTTCCCTGCCAGCTCAGGACTCCAGCACCCTGTCTTGCTAAGCCAGACACTCCCGTCTGCTCCAACACAGACCCAGGGTCTGAATCACTTGTCCCAAAGCTGCAAGTTTACCTGAAAACAGCTCACAGAAGTGTGCTTGTCTTTAGCACTCAGATGCCCAACTCCCAATGGGGTCTAAACCCAGATAAATCTGTTTTACCCTGCATAAAGCTTATGCAGAGTAAACTCATAAATTGTTCGCTCTCTATGACACTGATAGAGAGATATGCACAGTTGTTTGCTCCCCCAGGTATTAATACATACTCTGAGTAAATTACTAAATAAAAAGTGATTTTATTAAATACAGACAGTAGGATTTAAGTGGTTCCAAGTAGTAACAGACAGAACAAAGTAAGTCACCAAGTATAAGAAAATAAAATGCGCAAATCTATGTCTAATCAAACTAAATACAGATAAGTTCCTCACCAGTTCCAGAATGTTCCCTTTTACAGGCTAATCTCCTTTTAGCCTGGGTCCAGCAATCACTCACACCCCCTGTAGTTACTGTCGTTTGTTCCAGTTCCCTTCAAGTATCCTAGGGGGGTGGAGAGGCTCCTTCCTTAGCCAGCTGAAGACAAAATGGAGAGGTCTCCCACGGGTTTAAATAGACTCTCTCTTGTGGGAGACCCCCCCTCCTCCCTCCTATGCAAAGCCCAGCTCCAAGATGGAGTTCTGGAGTCACCTGGGCAAGTCACATGCCCCTGCATGACTCAGTCTTTACAGGCCGAAGCCATTGTCCACATGGTATCTTGCATGTCTCCAGGAAGACTTCTTACGTGGATTGGAGCATTCCAAGATGCATTGTTCCCCAAGTGTTTCCTGATCAGGTACTTAACCTGGCGAATTCCTTCCTAAAGAAGCTGACCAAATGCCTCACAAAGCTTACTTAGAAACCAAGCAAGCATACAGCCCATATTCTTAACCTCAAGTAGAATATGATATATATGTACAAATAGGATGAATAGATATAGTAGACCATAACCTTTACGGAGATATGTTACATGGCACAGGCAGCACAAAACATATTCCAGTTATATCATACATACATTTATAAACACACCCCCCATAAAGCCTTATGGGGTACGCTGTCACAGGTGGCTATTGTAATCTGGAAGCTGGCAACTCCAGACAGCTACCGGTTGGTCGCAAACCAGTTTGGAGTGGGAAAGTCAACCGTTGGAATCGTGTTGATGCAAGTTTGCAAGGCCATTAATCCCATCCTATTCAGAAGAACCATGACTCTGGGTAACATGCAGGAAATAGTGGATGGCTTTGCACAAATGGGGTTCCCTAACTGTGGAGGGGCGATAGATGGGACGCACATTCCTATTCTGGCACCACCCCACCTAGGATCCAAGTACATTAATTGGAAGGTGTATTTCTCTATGGTTCTCCAGGCACTTGTGGATCACCGTGGGCATTTCATTGACATTAACACAGACTGGCCCGGAAAGGTGCATGATGCACGCATCTTTCGGAACACTTGGCTGTTCAGGAAGATGCAGGCTGGGACTTTTTTCCCAGAGCGGAATATCGCGGTGGGGGAAGTTGAAATGCCCATTGTGATCCTTGGAGATCCCGCTTACCCATTAATGCCGTGGCTCATGAAACCCTACACAGGGAGCCTTGACAGCAGAAAGGAATGGTTCAACTACAGGCTGAGCCGGTGCCGAATGACTGTGGAGTGTGCCTTTGGCCATTTAAAGGGGAGCTGGTGATCTCTGTATGGGAAGCTGGACTTGGCCGAAAACGGCATCCCCGCGGTTATATTCGCGTGCTGTGCCCTCCATAATATTTGTGAATGGAAGGGTGAAAGCTTCAATCAGGCATGGACCTCCGAGGTTCAACACCTGGAGGCTGAATTTGCACAGCCAGAGAGCAGGGCTATTACACTGGTCTACAATTTTTGAGAAGTCGTCTGCTTCAGAGATAAAATGTGCTATTTATTATGTATTTTGATGTGCTGAATTCAAATATGACAATTAAAACAACTGATTGGCTACTGTTCCTAAGATATTTAAGTTTTTACATTTTATGTCTATGAATATTGTGTAGATAGTAGAGTTTTAATCATAAATTGTAAACCTAGGTCTTTTCATGTGTTTATGGTTGCTTTACATGATAATATTTCACCTGTCCTGTTTATGTAACACTTTAAAAATCAGCAAAAGGGTTATATAAATAAAATTTATTATGAAACAAAAAACTATTATGTACATAGTTTAGTCCTATTCAGTGTCTACTCGGCGCTTCTTGGCTTGTCTCTTGTATTCATTAAATGGAGCATCTCTTGTCACTGTCCAGCAATAGTCTACAAGCATTGATGAGCTCCATTTGCCCTAATAGCGTTTCTCCATTGTTGCAATGTCCTGGTGAAATCGCTCGCCGTACTCGTCGCTCACTGCTCCGCAGTTCGGTGGAAAAAAAATCTAGATGAGAGTGCAAAAAATGTATCTTTAGTGACATGTTGCAACCAAGGCTTTTGTATGCCTTGAGGAGGTTTTCCACCAACAACCTGTAGTTGTCTGCCTTGTTGTTTCTGAGAAAATTTATTGCCACTAACTGGAAGGCTTTCCATGCCGGCTTTTCCTTGTCACGCAGTGCATGGTCAAATGCATCATCTCGAAGAAGTTCACGAATCTGAGGACCAACAAAGACACCTTCCTTTATCTTAGCTTCATTTAACCTTGGAAATTTTCCACGGAGGTACTTGAAAGCTGCTTGTGTTTTGTCAGTGGCCTTGACAAAGTTCTTCATCAGACCCAGCTTGATGTGTAAGGGTAGTAACAAAATCTTCCTTGATTCAACAAGTGGTGGATGCTGAACACTTTTCCTCCCAGGCTCCAATGACTGTCGGAGTGGCCAATCTTTCTTGATGTAGTGGGAATCTCTTGCACAACTATCCCATTCACAGAGAAAACAGCAGTACTTTGTGTATCCAGTCTGCAGACCAAGCAAGAGAGCAACAACCTTCAAATCGCCACAAAGCTGCCACTGATGTTGGTCATAGTTTATGCACCTCAAAAGTTGTTTCATGTTGTCATAGGTTTCCTTCATATGGACTGCATGACCAACTGGAATTGATGGCAAAACATTGCCATTATGCAGTAAAACAGCTTTAAGACTCGTCTTCGATGAATCAATGAACAGTCTCCACTCATCTGGATCGTGAACGATGTTGAGGGCTGCCATCACACCATCGATGTTGTTGCAGGCTACAAGATCACCTTCCATGAAGAAGAATGGGACAAGATCCTTTTGACGGTCACGGAACATGGAAACCCTAACATCACCTGCCAGGAGATTCCACTGCTGTAGTCTGGAGCCCAACAGCTCTGCCTTACTCTTGGGTAGTTCCAAATCCCTGACAAGGTCATTCAGTTCACCTTGTGTTATGAGGTGTGGTTCAGAGGAGGAGGATGGGAGAAAATGTGAGTCCTGTGACATTGATGGTTCAGGACACGAAGTTTCATCCTCTTCCTCGTCTGACTCAAGTGAGAATGATTCTGGTGCATCAGGAACCGGCAGTCCTTCTCCATGAGGTACTGACCGTATAGCTGATGGAATGTTTGGATAATGCACAGTCCACTTTTTCTTCTTTGACACACCTTTCCCAACTGGAGGCACCGTGCAGAAGTAACAATTGCTGGTATGATCTGTTGGCTCTCTCCAAATCATTGGCACTGCAAAAGGCATAGATTTCCTTTTCCTGTTCAACTACTGGCGAAGCACAAGTGTTGCAGCATATGTGTGGGGCCCACCTCTTGTCCTGATCTCCAATTTTGCAGCCAAAATAAAGGTGATAGGCTTTCTTAACCATAGTGGTTATACTGCGCTTTTGTGATGCAAAAGTCACTTCACCACAAACATAGCAGAAGTTATCTGCACTGTTCACACAAGCACGAGGCATCTCTGCTCACTTTGGCTAAACAGAAATGTGTCCCTTTGCAAAATCAAACACGGACAAAGAGAGCACAACACTGTATGATTTCTAGAGCTGATATAGGGCAATTTGTTCAGCAGAGTGATGTAAGCTTCGTTATGATTGCATCATCCATGACTTCTAGGAATAACATGATGCAATTCATATCATGTATGACGCAATACCAGCTTCAGATTGCATCATTCATTGTTTTGCCTAAAAAGCAAGTACTGTCCAAACCCAGTCATAGATTTATTCATAGATCCAGTCAAAGATGTATTTTAGTCATTTCTGGTTTAAATTGAGATCCCTTCCCCTTATAACTCACTTATCCTCTGCCATTCCCAAGTCAAGGGTCGTATATACTGACCCAATAGCATATCTTGAAAACTAGAGCCAATCAACAATTTTAAGCATAATTTGCATTCTCAGTGACCCAGAATTAGTAAAGTTTGACTACATTTATTTCAGAAGCATTTTGGCTCTAGAGCAGTGTTACAGGGGCCCAGCGCGGGGCTGCAAGGATTAGGGATGCCTTGAGGGAGCAATTTGAGGCTGAAAACCAGCAGTGATATCTGGTGCCCTGAACGGGAGTGAAGTGCAGTAGTTCCAATCTTTAGGAATCAGTGTCTGCTTAGCAGACAAGCAGACTTGCAGTACCTGTTTATTTCCTGGGCTAAGGAGTCTTTTACTTTATGCAATAATAAAGAATGTTTTCAAAGCCAAAGAATCCATTTATTGAAAAGAAAAAAAAACATATTTATTGAAAAGAAACAAGGGGGTGGAGTGGGGAACAGTGCAATCACAGATTCGTGTATGTCCTGTCTGGTGTGCTGTGCAGTGAGTGCTGCACTTTAGGGCAGCTATACTGCATGGTGATGGGGGTTGAGTGGAGAGGGTAAGGGTCGTGGTCTTCAGGGTTGGGTGGTGAAGATACTGGTGTTGGAGGCAGCGGGTGGCATGAAGAACACGGAAGTTGGGGAAAGTGGGTTGGAGGTGACAGTGGGGCACAACGGAAAGAGTTTTGGGACAAGGGCTGTAGGGGGGGTGGCGTTTGCGTTTTCGGCACTGCTCCTCTTTCTGCATGGCTACCAGCTCCTGGATAGCATCTGCTTGGCGCTCCAGGATGCTGATGAGCCTATCAGTGCTTTGCTGCCGGTGCGCAGTGCTTTGCCGCCGGTGCGCTGTGTTTTCCTGGCGGATCCTGCTTTCTCTCTCCCTCCAGTCCTGTGCCTTCTCATTCTCTTTAATAGATTGCCGCATCACTTCTTGCAGCATATCTTCTTTGCTTTTTCGCGGTCTCTTCCTGAGTCTTTGCAGTCTCTGAGCAGGCGATAAGAGGGACGGCTGAGGTCTCAAGGTTGATGCAGCTGTATAGGCAAAATGCAACATTTAACAGAGGCAGCATTGTTTATACCAGACAGAGTAATGATTCCCCCCACACTTAAGGAGTAGACAACACACAGGGTCTACACAATAGCATAATTTTCCTGTCTGAAACAGAGCACACATATCCCACAGGAGCCTCAAAATGGTGAGTAAGGGGGACTGATTGTTTCAGGGCTGCACTGTCCTCTGGGTTTCTGTGCCTTGGGGAGAGCCAACAGCTTCAGGGGGCAGCTACACTGAACACTGTCCCAACATTTTCCACAGGAGTTCGTCCTGGACGATATCTCGCTGCTGAGGGTGACCTGGGAAGCAAGGGAGGGTCTTCTACTGCAATGCGGCTTCCGCCCTGGCCCATATGCAGCTTGCCTGTGTGCAGCAATGGTCCCGCCGCTCCTCGCGTTAGCCTGGCTGGGACAAGGACCACGGTAGCTCTCCCGATAAACCTGCACAAGCGCATTGCACACGTTCTGGATGAGACATTCAAAGAGATTACCGAGGCTGATTACCATGATGTGATAAACCACATCAATGCACTATTCCGCATCTAGGCATGCATGCCTAACCCTCCTCTCCCAAAGAGCCCGCACCGAAAAAATTCCTTCCCGAGAAAAAAACCCGCTTACCGGAAACCTGCTCTTCTGTTTGTCCTCCATCAAGTACCAGCCGCGGTGACTGGCTACCATCCTCCTGGCTCGAGAAGAGCTCCTGGCTACATGGCTCCAGGGATTCCGGGGTGTCTCCATCCGGCCCACCATCATCTCTCCCATTTTCCTCCTCCTCTTCCCCTCCTCCCCCCCCACACCGGCTCTGAAGTGTCCATGGTGGTGCTCGGAGTGGAGGTGGGGTTAACCCCAAGTATCGTATCCAGCTCCTTGTAGAATCTGCAGGTCATGGGGGGAGCACCCGAGCGGCCGTTTGCGTCGCGGGCTTTGCGGTAGGCACTCCGCAGCTCCTTGACTTTAATCCTGCACTGCAGGGCATCCCGGTCATGGCCCCTTTCCATCATGTCCTTTGATACCTTCCCGAAGGTATCGTAATTCCTACGGCTGGAGCGCAGCTGGGACTGGACAGCTTCCTCCCCCGAAACACTGATGAGGTCCAGCAACTCGCCATTTCTCCATGCTGGGGCTCGCTTGGCGCGTGGAGGCATGGTCACCTGGAAAGATTTGCTGATAGCACTCCACGCCATGCCGGGCTGAGCAAACAGGAAGGGGATTTTTAAAATTCCCGGGGAATGTAAAGGGTCGGTCACATGATTGGTTACTTGAGTCCAGGGCAGTAGAGTTTGAACTGATGACCAGAGTGGCTAGGACGGGCATTGTGGGATACTGCTGAATAATTCTGGAGGCCATTCACAGCTCATTGGGCGGCCACACTGGTGCCGCAGCGCTGCAGCGGCAGCGCAATACTCGCTATTCCTCTCGGAGAGGTGGAGTACATGCAGCGCTGCAACCAAGGAGATACAGCGCTGCAAATGCCTTGCCAGTGTGGACGGGGCGTGAGTTACAGCGCTGGGGGCGGCTTTACAGCGCTGCAACTCGCAAGTGTAGCCAGGGCCTTAGACTCCTAAATACCTTTGAGAATTTGGGCCCAAGTGCCATGGACTTTCAATGAGACTTAGGCTCCTAATTGCCTCATAGAAAAGCCAGTGGCCAATGGGACCAGAATGTGGGTCCTTCTCCCTCCATTTCCACATGTTCCACCACTGAATGAAAGGAGAAGCACTGCTAAACAATCTCAGGAACCTCTGAAGAGCTTTGCTTAGATTTCTGCACAATACAGTCTCTCAAATATGATAAGAAATTACTTCTTAGCAAGGTCTTTAAGATACCGAAAGAAATGTATCTTGTATTCCATTAGTTTAATTATGACACAGTTAAACAGACTCTAAGGATTTCAGTCCTGTAAACATTTGCCCACAAGAGACATGTAAGCCCTGGCAGTAGCTCTTAATCACATTCCTCAGTCAGGTGTCAAACAGAGCCAAGGCACAAACACACATGCAAGTTTTGTTTAGAGTACCTCAGAAAACCAGCCAAGTGGCAAATTTGGACATCTGTGCTAGACTGTGGCCGTACTGTTTTTTCAGTCTAATCTGTCAAGATAACCATTTCCCCATTCTCTTAAACAAACACAGACTTCCTTGTTTAAACACCATAACAGGTCTAACAGAACACACAGCTTTTAATCATTTCTGTGTTAAGTACACTAGTGAGAGACTGAGAAAGGAATGAAAATATCTTAAATGTAAACTGGCTGATTTTGCTCCATTGTAAATCACTGAGAATAGAGGAGACAAACCTAAAATTCTAGATGGACTGTAAATAATCTTTATAAGAGAAAAAAGACTTTAAAAATTGGTGTCTGAGAAGACATCAGCTTTTTTATGTCTTCTAACTGGAAGAGCAACTGAACTCAGTTCAACTCCCAAAGAATAATTGAAGTAATGAGTGTGGTTTTCTCATTTTTCATTCAATAAAGAGTATCTTTTCCTATAGTTTTAGTAGAAGATTCCTTACTAGCATAAGAATAAAAGAATGGTGATACTGGGTCAGACCAGTGATTCCTCTAGTGCTGACAGTGGTCAGTGCTTCAGAGGGAATGAACAGAACAGGGCAATTTCAAGTAATCCATAGCAGTAGGAGGTTTAGGGACTCCCAGTGCATGGGGTTGCATCCCTGACCATCTTGGCCTCTAGCCATTGATGGACCTATCATCCATGACCTTATCTAGTTCCTTTTTGAGCCCAGTATTACTTTTGGCCTTCACCGCATCCTATGGCAGTAAGTTCCACAGGTTGTGTATCGTGTGAAAAAAATACTTCCTTTTGCTTTAAACCTGCTGCCTATTAATTTAATCAGGTGAACTCTAATGTGATGCTGTATGATTGAAATGTGACCATTTATGTAATTAATATTGCCACTGTTAGACAATTACAACAAATCTTGTACAAAGTAGATCATGGTAGGTATCAATGGAAAAGTTAGAATCTATCAAATATGATTATCCTGTTTGTATGCATGTATCATCTTTGTATCTAAAATTATGAATATTGACGACGTACCAGGATTTCAAATGTGTTTGCTTCTGGGATAACACCCACAAGGTAGTTTACATCCAGTCTAGCCAGCACATTGTGGATTGACCATTCAAGTTGATGACACATTAAAGAACATAATGAGCTATAGAAGAAGCTTGCCCCTGCCCAGTGAGTCTTCCTGTGGATGCTTTAGCCAGAATATGGGTAATGGCTGCTCCTATGAGTCATCAAAGCATGCAAGGGCATGGGACTAGTTCATGTGACCCTGGACTCCATCTTGTGTCTGTAATTTTCCACAAACTAAGATTGAGAGCATTCCCTCCACATGGGAGAAGGTATAAAAGACTCTGGAAGCATCTCTATTTTACCTCTTTCCTGCTCAGATCTTTGGACTATGAACTTACACTAAAAGGAGCATTCCAACCAATGGACTGAGGACCTTCCAATCTTTTGGATATTACCAGAGACTTTACAAGCCAGCGGACTGTATATCGCTGCTACAAACCTGATTCAAGAACTTAGCAAGGATTGTATGTATATGATTTTTTTAACCATTTTAATGCTCTTCACATTCTCTTCTCTTATAAATAAACCTTTAGATATTAGATACTAAAGTATTGGCAACAGCATAATTATGGGTAAGATCCAAGTTATATATTCACCTGGCTATGTGGCTGATCTCTTGGGATTAGAAGGACTCTTTGATTAAATTGGTTTTAAATAACCACTCATCATTAAGTCTAGTGTCTGAGTGGTGAAACAAGGCCTGGAGTGCCTTAAGAGATTGTAGTTTGGACTTCTTGTTAACCAGTGTGGTAAGGCAGAAGTTTACTTTTGATTCTGGCTTTGTATATCTAATAATAGAATAACCACCAGTTTGGGATAAGTATTTCTCAACAGTTCATCCTGAATTTGGCATCCTCAGCTGTGACCCACTGAGGCACAGCGAGACGTAGTACTTGTATTATTTGGAAAGGGTAAATAACATTCCCCAATTCACCTTCTCCTTACCATTTATGATTTCATAGACCTTTATCGTATCCCCTCTTTGTCATCTCTTGGCTAAACTGAACAGTTCCAGTATTTTTAATCTCTCATCATATCGAAGCTGTTCCATACCCCTAATAATTTGTGTTGGCCTTCTCTGGATCTTTTCTAACTGTGATATGTCTTCTTTGAGATGGGGTGACCACAGCTTTCAGCTTCCAAGACAACTGGGTCTGAGCAGCGGCCAGACACACTCTTTAGTTCTGACCTCTCAGGCCACTCCCAGAGTGAAGACACCCTGTCTGATACCCCCTTCTTGGGATGTGGAATCCTGCAGTCCAGGTGTCCTAAACCCTAAGACCTATACTGAACCCCCAAAATCTCCCAAGTAGTTTATGCATGTTCCCCCAGAGCTCCACTCTCAGGGACACTTCCATTTAGATTTTAACTGTTTAGAGACCATGTGACAGTTAAAGCAAAGAAACTTCTTAAACACATACACACACTTTACTCTTAGTCCTTGTCTTCATGGTGAATCAGTGCACAGCAAACCAGGGTGTGAATTTATAGTGCACCAGCTTGCTGCTCATTAATTTGCTATGTGTACCCTGTTATGTGCAATAAAAGTCCCAGAGTGCAGCTTAGCACCCACATGGTGAATTAGTGTGTGGCAAGCTGGACTGCTGTAGATCCACAACCTGGCTTGACACACACTTACTCACCATGTAGACAAGACATGCAAATCTATGCAAAACCAACAAACACCTATATACTGTCCTCCTGAATCTATGCTCACCTTCTCTGTGAGTGCTCAGGCCCAGTCTATGTGTGAAGCAGGTAGGCCTCTCCTTTCCTTTTCTTCCTGCAGTCCTTCTGCTTCCTGGCAATGTTTAGCCAGTGAGAGACAGCAGGTCTGGTGTCAAATCCCATGTCAGGTGACTAATGTCCCAGACTCCTGGAGAGAAACTGAGAGAACCAGCTTCCTTTAGCCTAGTCCTTCTTCTTTAGCACGTCCATGGTTCTCATAGGGAAGATTTGTTCAAAGTTGATGAGTCCTTGATGTTGCTAACATTTAAGATATGATACCTAGGCACCCCTCCTCCTAATAGAAAAGTAAGATGCAGTCCAACACAACAGTTACAGTTTATGGTGAAGGATATAATTAAGGTTACACTCAAAATGGAGGCTGAACTACAATATGTCCCAGGAAATCTGTAAGGGTGCCCAGTACACACTGCCAGATGTCCAGTGTGGTGGACTCAGGATCATCCAAAATGTCCATTTTGTTGTACCTCACAGGTGGCAACAGCAACCCTACTTGGGTGTTGGGACTGAAAGGTGGGTTGGGAAGCAGCTCATTACTGGCAATGAGGCCAGTGGTTAGTCATGGTGGGCAGGAGCAAACAGATCAGAACAAGATGGATGAAGAACTGAACTCTGGCTAGGGGATCTGCAGGCCAGTACATGATTGCCTCTGGGAGGGAGTTTCCCTGGCACTATACTGAGGAAAGCCCACCTTTGTACTACTGGACTGGACTGCCCTTAGTAGCTGAGTGACGAACTGTTGCTTATCTTTAGCTTGTAATCAAAAGTAATCTTGCCTGAGGTATTGCAAATATTATTTCTAGCAGCCCTTGTAAAGAAAACCTAACTGTTACTGAAGTGTGTGAGCATTCTTGGGGACCCATCAAGGGCTAAAGCTTGAAGAGCCCACTGCTGGGAGCACTGAAGGCTACCAGAATATTACCAAACAACACCTAGAGATTGGTGTACCACAACATCAGTAGCAACACCCTGCAGTGAGGTCAGTTACATTATAGAGAGCCTGGGTTGCCTCTTCTGCCCTCATGTTGGCTTTCTTAATTTGAGCTCCCATTGTGTTTCCTGTTTTGTGAACAGAGGCAACAGTGCCAGCCCTGAAAATGATGAGAGGATTGGCTTTGTTGGCCCTAAAGGCCAGGCTGGGTGGCTGTAGTTAGGACCAAATGAATATGCTGTTATTTTTTAAAAGAAAAAACATCATGACCCATTTTACTTTCTAGTCATCAGTTATATTTTGAAAGTTTTCTTCACAGTGAACTGGGCTTTTCCTTTAATAAAACACTTGGGCCTTGAGATTTAAAATGGCCCAATACTGGGGGGAACCTCAGTCTGGGGAAGAGCAACCTGGGAAAAAATAAAATAGGTTAACCATCAACACTAATTATATCAACTCCTTTCTATTGTTCAATATGCCAAGTAATCTCAACTACTCTGTCTGTCTGTGTAGAAGGTCCAATAATACAAATGTTGAGGTGCAGGGATCATTATTTCTAATCTAAAGAGTAATGAGATTTTAGAGAAAATTCACTCTTTAGGAGCTGCAGACCTCTGCATATTGGCATGTTTTTCAGGCTTTGGCTACATGTCATCAAAGCAAATTCTATAGGCTGGGAGAAAAAAATTAAATAAATATAATTCTTATACTTTCCTCTTTTAAACAGAATGAATTACAATATATATGTTCCAATGTTACCCCATGCGTACCTAGGTCCTTTCTGGCTGCGAAGTCTGTGACTCTATTAATTACATAAAGCTATATAGTTTAGCATATCTTTAAAAATATACTGTATTTGCAATTTCCCTACCTATCTTTGGGCCTTTTATAGACCCCATCATCATAGTGTCTTCCAAAATAAATTAGATCTGTACTGAGAAGTCTCTGGGGGATTTCATTGAGTCTTCTGTTATTCTTTCTTCCTTGGTGCTAGAAGCTCTGATTGGGGCATATATATTTATACAGCGTTTCAAAATGCCTTTTAATCATTTGTAATGAATCTTAAAAAAACTTGTGCATTGCAAAAACCAGGTTCAGATTGGCTTCAATACTTGTCCCCATATATTGGGCAATGAGCGGTTTAGTTAACAATTTTATAAGCTACAAATACTGAGACGGTTTATTAGCCACAGTTTGGAGGAATTACAATTTTGGGAATGGGTTAGAGATTCCAGAATCCAGAAATTAGTAAAGATTGAGGTTATAGGATTAAAGGATTTCATCACAAAGAGAATATTGTCCAGGAGATTTAAATGTCAGCCATTTATTAGGGAGAATAGATGTGGCCATCCCCAGCATTTACAATAAAGGAAGCTTTGTTAAAGGTATGTTTAAAGGGGTTATGCTGAGGAGGAGTTCAGGGGAAGAGAAAATGGATGATATGATTCTGCAACCAAAAATGGACAAGGACAGAGGCAGGAGGCATCAGACCAGACCAAGCAGGCATGAAGGTAGTATGATGAGGAAGTATGAATAAGAAGGAATGAGATTGCGGAGAACTTGGAAGCTAATTTTCTGAGGAATAGCCAGAAAAACAGAAAGTTGGCTGAAGGCATAAAAAGGCAATGTTGACTTCAATGGGAATTGGATTGGGACCATTCTACATGGCCATTCATTAGAATTAAACAACTTTTTACTTTTTACAAGATAGGAAAAAAGAGATGAGTTCAGGGAGAGACATTATTCTTTACATAACTAAAAACAAACAAACAAAAATCATCGTTAGAACCAAATCTTCACCTTAAGCTCCTTACTGCTGTGTATACTGGCTCAGTGCTGAACTGACCGATCATGGCTGGGTTGAAAGGAGCACAGAAGGATTCCCTGCACAGTTCGTGTTTGGAACCTATGAAGAGCTGAGGCAGCTAAGTACAGTGGGGGTGGAAAGCTAAGGCAAGTAAGTTCCTCAGTTCCTAGATAGCTCACTGCAAGTCTGATCAGAGGCTACTGCATACCTAAGGCTGCAGCAGGAATCCTCATGGAGCTATCTGGAAGAGGAAGGCAAGAAACCCAAGATGGGAATTATAAATATTTTTTAAATGTACTTACCTGCTCAAAGGCAACTAAGGGTCTGATGGTGCCGCTCTGTCCTTTCCCTAGTGTTCTCTTATATTTGTTTCCATTCTAATTGAGTTTGTATATGGTGTATATCATCACATGGTATCTTAGTGCCTTCCAATGCATTAAGCAATGTGACTAGCATCTGTCATGTGTGGTTCTTGCTCTAATTTGGTTCCCCAATGCATGTGTGTGTGTGTGTACCAGGATGAAGAAGTGCTTTGACCTTATACCTTAAGATCTTTGTCTTGATGGGCACTGTCCCTTACCAGAACCCCTTTAAAACAACATATTTCCAGTGCACTAAAACACAAAATGTAACAGAATGTTCATTTGATAAACTCCATAGATTTGATACCTGGATACATTTTCTGTGAAGCCAACTAAATGTCTCGTAAAACAACTGAACCTTATAATGAATATTTGTTGAAGGAAGAGTAGATTGTGTAGAAGAAAACTATTGTGAAAGACTAAGGTTATTTCTTGACTGTATTTCTAGTGTAGTACATTTCTCCTCTTATTGATAGGCATGATAGTTCCATCTTTAAGCACTGCTTACCAGTCTACAGAGTGTAAATTTGTGCCAGCCTTGCCAGGGCTGAGCCCCGGCACCTCTAGGCTTGCTGTATCAGTTATGAATATAAGAAAATTGTTTAAGCCCCAGCAGCTAATTGCTTGAGCCCCAACACCTCCTTCATTACAAATTAAGCACTGTGGGTAAGACAAAAGTCAAGGAAAGGGTTGCAATGTTTTGGGGTTTTTTTGAGAAATGTCCGCTGAAGATATGTGCATATGGTACTGATTCAAGTGACATGCTGGCAGGATCAATATAGTTTTCTGAATACTTAGTTTATCAGAGTCGTAAATAATTAATTCAAAACGGGTCCTTTTAAAAGATAATTTGCTAAGCCATCAAGTGAAACAGCTACAATACACCAATTAAATCTTTAGTGAGGGGCATGATAGAAAGAGATTTATTTTATTAATTGTTAAATAAAAAATACAGTAACAAAATCATTTTTCAGTTCATTTGCATAATTCTCTTTGCAAATATTTGTGACTATGGAAAACAAAGGAGGACTAAGAGTTGGTTTTTTCCCAAAATAGTTATTTGTTTTTTAAAAAGAAAAGAGATATTTCCTATCTAAAAAAGATGGTAAATTAATGTATTACTCATTTCACAATGATTTACATATTGTTCAATAATTAATGTGCTGCTTGTGCTAAAGTGGTAATATAGAGAAAAACTGATTCAAAGGCAATTAGTAGCATTAGTTGAAAGTTTTGCTTTGGGGACTTTTATTATTTAGAAACTATCTTTTATCATTAATTTAAACTAGATAACTTAGGTTTAAGCTAATGCTGCTGCAGCTGGGCCCTGAATTTCAAACTGCAATCTATTCTTTTAACCAGTTTTACAAATCACATATAATAATTCCAAAATGGTCGTGTGCACTCAAGGTACGCTCTGGGTGTACACACATTTTTAACCTCACCCCACCTCGCTATTGTAACTAAGATATAAAGGAAGAATGCAAAGCCTTGGCATTGTCTCACATGCCAATCCAAGGAAGAGGCAAAGGTTAAGACTGAGGAAAATGAGACAGACAACCCTGTGTGGGCAAGAGAAAGATGTGCTGTTCTGTGGGGACCAACTCCCCTCACATAAATGGAAGAAAGGCCCATGAATGAGATCATTTTTACTTCCTTTGCTCACATGCTAATGGGGGCATTCTTTCCTTTAGTTAAAGCAGGTCATCCATGCACCAGGGTTCAGTGCTGCATTGTACAGTGTTTCCGAACTCCTGGTGACTGTGCTGTGACTCAGGTCTGAAGTACGTGACACAAGCATGCTTTTCCTTGCTTTGCAGTGACTGTATAAGGGCCTGGTAGTCAGAATCCGCCTTTTGTTTCCAGTGAAATCTTAAGTTAAAACTTGGCAACCAATGTGGTAGATAGCAAACATGGTAAGTGGATTTGATTTTAAAACAGAATACTTCTCCAGGGCTTATTAAAATGGTATTTGTGTGTGCTCTGGCCTCACTGATAGCAAATCAAATTTTAATGGGGAGTAGTTCTGGCTTTCAGGAGTGCCAGCTGTTGCATACCAGCCCCAGTGATAAGATTTCACAGCGACATTCTTTCTGTTTGTCTATCTTATTAAAAGGCAAAGTCAGTTCTGCCATAAGTGGGAGCAACTCCTGTTAATTTTTATGGGAATGGCACCAGGCCTGAATTTGATTCATTAGGCCAAATTCATCCCTCCCATAGGCCTCGTCTACACTTAAAAGTTAGTCTGCTATATGTTCAGGGGTGTGAAAAAAAATCTACAACCATGACAACAATAACTATGTTGACCTAACCCCCAGTGTAGATGCAGCTATGGCAATGGAAGGATGTTTTTTTTAGCATACCTATCATCACTTGGGGAAGTGGTTTCCCTTCAGTGATGAACCCACTATTTTCCTCCTCCCCACATCGGTGTGGGCTGCATCTACACTACAGAATTACGCTGGCATAGGTATGGTGACGTAGCTATGCTGCTATAGTCTCGGTAGTGTAGACATACCCTTACACCAGTGTATTTGTATTGAATTCCCTGCCATTACTCAGGATTTGAACTGATTAAGTGAGGGCAGAGCCTCTGGCACTGTGAGTGTAAATCTGTGTAATTTACATGCTTGAAGGACAGATGGGTGGGGTCGTAATAGGATAAGCAACCAATGGAAAGGGGTAAGAAAGTACAAAATAAAGTAGGACAATTTACAGTTTTATCCTACATCTTCTTTCAACTTCCTTCTGGTCATATCTCCTTCTACAACCCACCTCTTCCACCTTCTCACTGTGTGTGATACATTAACATAGTCATTTTAATTTCATTAACGTAAGGGTCTGCATGGGTAGCAGGTGTGCCTGAAGGGAGATTGGAGTGGATGCAAAAAACATACAAGCACCAGTCCCAAGGAGCCCTTCATTCACACCAAACTGAGCAATGCTACCTGGGGAGACGAAGACTTGTCAGGGTAATGTGCTGGAGACTTAGACCACGTCTACTTTAGGATAAAAGGTGTATTTTAACATAGATTAACTAACCCATGCTATCAAGTATCAGGGGGTAGCCGTGTTAGTCTGTATCTACAAAAACAACAAGGAGTCTGGTGGCACCTTAAAGACTAACAGATTTATTTGGGCATAAGCTTTTGTGGGTAAAAACCTCACTTCTTCAGATGCACGAAAGCTTATGCCCAAATAAATCTGTTAGTCTTTAAGGTGCCACCAGACTCCTTGTTGTTTTTAACCCATGCTAACATCCTTATTGTAGACAAGGCAATAATAGTTTTAATATCTCGAGGTAAACCCTAAGTGGGGAGCCTAGGGCTCACCTTGAAAAGCTACAACTTCCTTTGTCTACAATAGGCTTTTAACAGGTTAGTTAACTAACGTGTGTTAAAAACACACCTTTTGTTCAATTGCAAGTTACACAGTACCTGCTCTCAAATGGAGGTGATCCCTTATTCTACTGCAGCAGTCCCTGCTGGCTAAGGGGGATCATTATACCAATGGTGATGGATCCAGTCCATTGAATCAAATTCTACCCTGGCAGAAGTGTGACTCCAACTGAAGCCAGTGGAACCTGGGTTTGTTTGTACTGGGGCTTACTTTAGTCCATTGATTTATATGAATGTTCTTTCACATCTAAAAAAAATTGTACCTGGTAATGAGATTCTTTAATCCCCACCAATACAACACCAAAAAAAATCCATCAGCCTCTACATGAGTGAAAAAGTAAATTACTACAACATGTGCCTCTTGAAAATGTAACTTGAAATTCAGCTGTGTGAAAATATCCAAAACATGATGACAGTTTAGAATAAACTATGCTGACTTAAACACAAATCTGAAAATAGTATTTTTAAAAGTACTGAAATATCCCTAACCATGAAATTAAATCTAACCTTAAGCTTTTTAATGAGACTTCATTCAAGCAAACTTGCCTCAGATATAATTTTCTCCTCATTTTCAAAAGAAGCCTTTACAGACACAGTATCATATAACAAAAACAGTGTGAGAGACTTAAATCCTGGTGAAATGAATACATTAGTCAGGCTAGGTCAGGTTTAGCAATAACACTGTCAAGGACAGCCTGTGCTTGTCTTATTTTTCTCATTGTCCAGATTTGCTTGAAGTTGTCTTGTATTAATAGCACTGATATCTATACAAATGGGATAAGACATTACACAGGAGTCTTATTAGGATCTCTGAAATGTATAAATCCAAAGGTAAATATTCAGCTGCATGGCTAAATTATTACATGTGACTTTTGTAATTTTTATTAGTTAATGGACCAAATTCTGGTGGGTGCCTTTAGACAGACATGATTTCTTGCCACACAGGAACACATGCTACAAATGCAGCACTAATGTGAACCAGCACTAATGTGAACCAGGATGAAACCAGCTATGTGCACACATGCACAAGACTCTCCTGTGATCTATTCCTCCTAGGAATAGGGAAAATTTGAATGGGGAAAAAAATATTGCTAGGTGACAGAATCTGTGTATAAAGATGTAGACCATCCTCCCAAATTTTATGCCACAGGCAGTCATGTTCTTCCACATTTCCTGTAATTAAGTGAAACTTGTGTTTTTTTAAGAATGTCAACATAGGGTTGGCCAGCATCCACTCAGTGTTTGTCTACACTGCATTGTAAGCAGCAGCGGCACCAGGCACCAGTGCTCCAAGTGCATGCCTGGGGCGGCAAGCCGCGGAGGGTGCCCTGCCGGTCCCTGTGAGGGCGACAGTCAGGCAGCCTTCGGCGGCATGCCTGCGGGAGGTCCGCCAGTCCCGCGGATTCGGCGGCAATTTGGTGGCAGGTACGCTGAAGCTACAGGACCGGTGGACCTCCCGCAGGCATGCCGCCGAATCCGTGGGACCGGGGACCTCCTGCAGGCATGCCGCCGAAGGCAGCCTGCCTGCCGTGCTTGGGGCGGCAAAAAAGCTAGAGCCACCCCTGAATGTAAGTGCAGGGTTAGTGGGACTTGAGTCAGCTGACCCTGGGTTAGAAAACCCAGAGCTTGAGCATTTACACTCATTGTTAACCCTATCTTAAGAATTTTCTACCCAAACCTGGAGCTCTGGTGGCTACACTACAGTAAACAGACTCAAGTCAAACCAGCCATATCCCAGACTCCCTACTGCCCTCCCGAAATGTGGCCACTCCAGTGGAAAAATTGACTGTCCACCCTGCACAACACAGGAAGTTTGAACAGCCCACCAACACATCCTGCTGAGCAGTCATTTTGGTCCATGCACTCTCAGCTACTGGAGCCAGCAACCTAGAGGACGTGCCTTTTGAAGAACTCTTGCTTGAGCTTTCACTCCTGTATCAAGAAATGGGCAGAGCTTCCATGAACCACTGATGGCCATTTCAGTGGCATTTTCCAACCCACCAAAGGCACCTGACAGAGTTTATGAAGGAGCAGAGGGAGGAATAAGAGTACACAGGCATGGCTGGCTTGAACTGGCGAATGCTGCTCAAGACAATCGGTATAGCCTCTGATGCCCCCTATGTAGGCCAACACTTCTGATGCAGAGTCACAAGCAGACTGGTAGGATCACAATCATACGGTCCTGGAATGGGTCCAGAACTTTTGCATGAAGAAAGTTAAATTTCTGGAGCTTTGTGTGCAGCTTGCCCTGACCCTCCAGCCGTAAAGATACACACATGAAGGCGACATTGCTGGTCCAAAAATGGGTTGCTATAACAGTTTGGAAGCTTGCTACCGCAGACTGCTACAGGTCCATTGCCAAGCAGTTTGGTGTTGGAAAGTTGACTGTTGGTAAAGTGGTGGCAGAGGTTTCTGAGGCAATCAAGCATGTGATTTACCCCAAGGTGGCGGGCACAAAAGAAGTTCCTGAAGGCTGGCTTTGAGAGAATGAAGTTTTTCAACTGTGTTAGGTCATTGATGGGACTCGTGCCCATAGTTTGCCCTACTTAAGGAGCACATGAGAACTTAACCACAAAGGGTATTAACGCCATTGTTATGAAGGCCCTCCTGGACCACAGAGACCAATTTATGAATATCAGTGTGAGTTGCATGATGCCAGGTTTTTTCACTGATCGGAAGTCTACATTCACGGACAGGCTGGGTCACTATTCCCACCAAAAGACATTGTCATAAATGGAGTTACAGTCCCCACCATCAATCTGGGGAGCCCTGTGTACTCCCTTTTGCCTTGTTTTATGAAACTGTACCCTGATCTATGAGGCCCTGGCAATAAATGGTATAATTACACTCACAGCAGGTGTGGAATGGTTGTTGAATGTGCTTTTGGCAGATTGAAATCCAGCTGGTGCTGTATACAGACTTATTTGGATGCCAATGGCATCAAAGCCGTGTGCATTAATGTGGCTTGCTATGCTATTCACAATCTTTGTGAAGCCAGAGGTGAACCATTTCCCCCTGAATGGACCTATGACAGTGAGGGGCTGGTGAATCGGAACATTCAGCCAGAAAGTGCACCTACCATGGCTGGAGCTGGATGCACCTGGCATCAGAAGACAGTGATGCCTTGCACATTATGGACTTGCATGACCCAATGGAAGAGGGGGGGATAATACTTTGGAGAATGTGCTTGTGGGGTTGGTGATGGGGCTCATTGATTGTGGGGGTTTTCAGTATCTGGGCAGGGTTGGGGAATACATTGCCATGCAATGTACTCATGAATGACTTGACCACTAATTCCTAATTGACTCTGGCCCATCTGTTTTCCTTTATTATTTTAAATATACATTGTATGATGCGATGCAGTGATAGCAATAAACTTTCTTGATTAAAATAAAAAGCTGTATTTATAAACATGTATTACAAAAGTACAACATTCACCCATTGCTAGGCAGGCGCCCTGCCATTGCCAAAACACCAGTACCAACAGAACCTTACAGAAAAATAAATAAATACATAAATGAAAAGGTGCATGAACAAGTGCAAATAGTGAAATCATGTGCAGGACAGAAACCCCCAACTGTTGCACGTCCCCTACCCCCCCTTCTCCATTCTCTTCTTTCCCTATTTGATGAGATTTTGATGCTGAGGCAGGCCAGTGCAGGCATCCACAGAGGAGGGGGGTCAGTATGGAGGTTTTCAAGGGGCAAAGTTGCCCTGCCTAGCTGCTCATGGGCCCTAATTGTATGGGCCATCCAGCCATGGAATTTTCCAGGCTATTGCTGACAACATCACAGGGTACTGTGCAGGGGACTCAGGCCATGATGTGGATGATGCAGCAGGAGCTGGTACTCTAGTGGCCATTAGTGATATAAGCCACTCAAAACAGTTCTTTCTGGTGACTCCATTCTCTTCCCTTAGCAGCTGTTCCTGTTCCAGGAACTGTGAAGCAAGTGCCTCTCCCGTGCTGAAACCCTGTCCTCAAGCTATGCAGCCAGGCTGAACCTTTCCTCTTGCCTGCAAACACGCCTTTCCTCTAGCCTTAAATCTCTCTGTCTTTGATACTGGATGTGCTTGTTGGCCTTATTCAGAACCTCAACCATAAGTTCATCCTTGGAAACACTTCCTCTTGGAACAGTCCATGAAGGTACGTTGGCCCAGGCTTTGGGGCGGGGAGAGGGGCTGTGGAGGTGCTGTAGGCTGTAGAGGCTGAGGGGCCTGGAATAGGATGAGACACAGACTGCTATTGTATCAAATAGCTCACAGCAGGAGCACAGAAAAAATCCTTGTGGAATTTCAAGCGCATAAAATGATACTTCAGTATATTGTGAGAGGAATGCTTCAGTGCACAAAGCCTGGTTAACTGAAGTGAAAGCAGTGCAGAGACAATGGTGAGTTAAAAATTCAGAGCTGTTTTTGGATTTCTAAAAACTGCAGAACTACGTGGTGGCGGAGTGTCATCAGGGACTGTGCTACAAAAACTTTTTTCTATCATTTCAGGACTTCCACATTTTGGAGGACATAACAAAGGATGCCCCAGTGGCAAAGGGAGATGTTATTCCAAACTGACAGTGAGAAACCAACAGTGTATGCAACCAAAGTATTCAAATGTGTAGTTACTGAACAGCACACCTATGAGTGGAATGGACTGGTCAGCTACCGACGTAGTCCTGGAAAATACGCCCTTCCCCAAATCAACAGAATGGTGCATTAGATGCCTCATGGCTTAGACTGTTATGGCTGCATGCAAACACTCAAAACTCCACAGCCTTCCTCCTCCGCTGCCCCCTCCAGCACATTTCTCGACAAAATTTCAAAGCCCAGTCATATTTGGGACGAATGATTTTGTCACCTTTGGACTGCATTGATTACCTCTAATTGAAATGGAGTAGATTTGTAAATAAAACATATTTCCACCTTCCTCCCACTCCACAGTTTGCGGTTTCCAAGCATCCCAATATACCATTGAGTGGCTACAGAGTGGCATATTTACAAGCATGGCAATATCAGGTTATTATTTTTAAGAAACAGGAATGGCCTTAGCAAAAATCTGCATCTTTCCAGTCAAAATTCACTTTCAAGGCAATTTTTACTGTTTGCATTTCCTGGTCGGCATTTTGAACTCCACATGGTGCGGGAGGAAGCCAAGTCGCTGGCATACAATCTGCCTTTTTGGATAAACGCTGCTAGTCAGGGCTTTTAATAACTTTTGCATTGGTTCATAGAGCAGGAATCCCACCCATTACTATATCAAAAACCACTAAAATGGAGTCAGAAACTTACCAGGTTCCATGGTGGGTTGTTCCTTAGGGAGGCATCAAACAGCTCCTCAGAGTATGGCCCCAGGATGTGCTTCTTCTGCACCTGCTCCAAAGTGTCATCTGGGACCCCTTTAAATAACTGTCACTTCATTGTCCTCACTTGGGACCTGCTGCTGGATTATGGGGCCAGCAAGTCACCATCCTGAACTGACTAGGTTATCGTGCACCACCATCGTGCTCAGTACAGTGCCCAGAACTTGGTCAAACTCCTCATAAATGGGCATGATGTCGGGAAGCTGCCTGAGGTGTGGTTCTGGTCCCTGGTTTACCTGTACTCTGTCTTAATCCACTCCCTGCACTGATCACTGGTCTGGGAAAAGAATGGTTACTTACCTTCTGTAACTGTTGTTCTTCGAGATGTGTTGTTCACGTCCATTACACATTAGGTGTACGCGCGCCGCATGCACGGACGTCGGAAACTTTTTCCCTTAGCGGCTCCCGTCGGGCCGGCAAGGCCCCCTCCTTCCCGCCAGAGCAGCGCCCCGCTCCAGGGTATATATATCCCTGCCGACCCGACCCCTCCGGTTCCTTCTTGCCGGAGACTCCGACAGAGGGGAAGGAGGGTGGGAAGTGTAATGGACGTGAACAACACATCTCGAAGAACAACAGTTACAGAAGGTAAGTAACCGTTCTTTCTTCTTCGAGTGATTGTTCACGTCCATTACACATTAGGTGATTCCCAAGCTTACCATTGGAGGTGGGTAGGAGTCAAGGTACAACTGACTGTAGCACAGCCCGTCCGACCATCGCGTCCTCTCTGGTCTGATGATGGATCGCGTAGGGGGCTGTGAACGTATGCACGGACGACCAGGTGGCCGCCTTACAGATCTCCTGGATAGGGACCTGCGCCAAGAAGGCCGTTGAGGACGCTTGGGCCCTAGTCGAGTGGGCCCGGATCTCTGGGGCCGGAACATTGGCGAGCTCATAACAGGTGCGTATACAATGCACAATCCACGCCGACAAGCGCTGTGTCGAGATAGGCAAGCCTTTCATACGTTCCGCAATGGCAATGAACAGCTGAGGTGTTCTGCGGAACGACCTGGTCCGTTCCAGATAGAATGCCAACGCCCTTCGAACATCCAGGGTATGTAGGCTGCGGTGGTGAGGGTTCGTATGGGGTTTAGGAAAGAACACCGGTAGGCAAATGTCCTGTGCCATGTGAAACTGCGATACCACTTTTGGAAGGAATTTGGGGTGCGGCCTCAGTTGCACCTTATCCTTATGAAACACTGTATAGGGTGGTTCCGAAGTGAGGGCCCTCAATTCCGATATCCTTCTGGCCGATGTGATGGCCACGAGAAACGCCACCTTCCACGAGAGGTGCGTGAGGGAGCAAGTGGTTAGGGGCTCAAAGGGGGGACCCATGAGTCTTGTTAGGACTAGGTTCAGACTCCACGCCGGGACAGGCGGGCGCGAGTAGGGAAACACCCTCTCCAACCCTTTGAGGAATCGGGCCACTGTGGGGTTGGAGAACACTGACACTCCCAACTCTCACGGATGGAAAGCTGAAATGGCGGCTAAATGCACTCTAATCGAGGCGGGCGCAAGCCCTTGATTCTTGAGGTGCAGTAGGTAGTCCAAGATCGATGGAACTGAGGCTTGTAAAGGCTGTATGCGTTGAGGCTCGCACCAGTGAGAGAACCTTTTCCATTTTGCCAGGTAGGTCGCTCTTGTAGAGGGCTTCCTACTATTAAGGAGGATTTGTTGAACCTGGTGAGAGCACCTGTGTTCTGCATCGTTCAGCCAGAGAGATACCATGCCGTGAGATGTAGCGAAGACAGGTTCGGGTGGAGCAGGCGACCTTTGTCTTGTGTGACTAGGTCGCGATGGAGGGGGAGGGTGATTGGGTCGGCTATGGACAATTCCAGCAGGGACGTGAACCAATGCTGGCGTGGCCAGGCCGGGGCGATAAGTATGATCGTCGCCCTGTCCCTGCGGGTCTTGAGGAGAACCTTGTGTATGAGTGGGAACGGAGGGAAGGCATATCTCAGGCTCCCTCCCCATGGGATCATGAAGGCATCTGCTAATGATCCCCGGCTGAGGTTCTGGAATGAGCAGAACTGAGGGCATTAACTGTTGTCCCTGGTGGCGAATAGATCCACCCGGGGAAAGCCCCACCTCCGGAAGATTGAATGCAGGACGTCTCGCCTCAACGTCCATTCGTGCATTCGGTAGGATCGGCTGAGGCGGTCCGCTAAGCCGTTTTGGATCCCCGGAAGATACGTCGCGATGAGGTGGATCGCATGGGCTATACAGAAGTCCCATAATTGGAGTGCCTCGCGACAGAGGGGAGAAGACCGGGACCTGCCCTGCTTGTTTATATAGAACATGGCGGTAGTGTTGTCCGTCAGGACTGCCATGCTGTGACCTTCTATGGTGGCGTGGAAAGTCTGACAGGCGAGGCGAACCGCTCTTAGCTCCTTCAGATTGATGTGAAGCAGCTTGTCTTCTCTGGACCACAGCCCTTGGGTCCGCAGTTCCCCCAGGTGCGCTCCCCAACCCAGGTCCGATGCATCTGTTACCAACGTCAGAGTGGGTTGTGGGGCAGCGAAGGGGATCCCTTCGCAGACCTGTTGGTGATCGAGCCACCAGCGGAGCGAGCCCAACACCTGGTTTGGGATCATCACTACTTGATCCAATGGGTCTCTGTTGGGGCGGTACGTTTGGGCGAACCACAACTGTAAAGGCCGGAGCCTTAGGCGAGCATGTCTGACCACGTGTGTGCAAGCTGCCATATGCCCCAGGAGCTGCATGCAACACCTTGCCGTTGTCGTGGGGAATTTTTGGACTGAGCTTACGGCCCTCTGAATTGTCAGGAACCGTGCCTCTGGTAGGCTTGCCTGCGCGGTCACCGAGTCCAGGGTCACACCTATGAAGTCCAGTCTCTGTGTGAGGACTAACGTGGACTTGGGCACATTGACCCGGAGGCCGAGCCTGTCGAACGTCTGCAAGGCCAACGTCACGTGAGATCGGACCTCGGCCTCCGACCTGCCTGCGAGAAGCCAATCGTCCAAGTACGGGAACACACGCATCCTTCTCTTTCGAAGGAAGGCTGCTACCACGGACATGCATTTCGTGAATACTCGTGGTGCCGATGCCAGGCCGAAAGGCAGGACCGTAAATTGGAAATGGCGTTGGTTGATAACGAAGCGCAGGAAACGCCTGCGGGCCGGATTGATTGCGATGTGAAAATAGGCATCTTTCATATCCAGGGCAGCGTACCAATCCCCCGGATCCAGGGATGGGATAATAGTTCCAAGGGAGACCATACGGAAGCGCGCTTTGATCAGAAACTTGTTTAGATCGCGCAGGTCCAAAATAGGACGGAGGCCCCCTTTTGCCTTGGGGATCAGGAAGTATCTGGAGTAGAATCCTTTTCTCCTTACGTCTGGTGGGACCTCTTCTACTGCTCCTGCAGCGAGAAGGGTCTGTACCTCCTGCATGAGAAGTTGCTCGTGAGAGGGGTCCCTGAAGAGGGACGGGGAAGGGGGATGGCAGGGAGGGGGCGAGGAAAACTGGAGGGTATAGCCCGCCTTCACTATGCGCAGGACCCAGCGGTCCGATGTTATGCGCAGCCATGCCCGGTAGAAATGGGACAGGCGGTCCTTGAAACTCAGAGGAGGATCCGGTATAGAATGTGGTACGCTGTCCTCGGGCGTAGCTTCAAAAGCCTGGTTTATTCCCTGGCTGCGGCTTGCCCTGGCTGTGACTCTGGCCCTGGTTAGGCGTATTGTTACGTCTCCGCCTGTTATCCCTGCCGCGACGGCGGTAGAGTTCGTGCCGGGGGCGAGGGTGGTATTGCCTTTGCGGTGGCTGGGGTTTAAAGGGCTTACGCTGCGTCACCGGGGTGTGCATACCCAACGACTTAAGGGTTGCTCGCGAGTCCTTAAGGCTATGTAGCCTGGCGTCCGTTTGGTTGGAAAACAAGCCCGAACCTTCAAACGGGAGGTCCTGCAGTGTGGTCTGCACCTCTGGCGGGAGACCTGAAGCCTGTAACCACGATGGGCCTTTCGGCGCCGGAGCCACTACCGGGGTCTGTGCTGGGGCCGTACAGGCCTTAGGGGCACTCGAGGTCTTCACTGGTGCCGCCCTCTTGTGTGGGGAGCGTCCTCGGGTCTTAGGTTGGCCCTTCGCTTTTGCCGGCGAAGACGACCGGCGTCGTACATGCCCCCCTTGGGTCGGTGCCGTGGGCTTCGGGTGACCCGCCGGCGCCGGTTCCCGCACCGATGCCGGGGCGCTCCGCACGGAGGCAGACGGTGCCGCCGAAGTGGAGGGCTGTAATGCCGTCTCCATGAGCAGCTGCCTAAGGCGAAAGTCTCTTTCTTTCTTAGTTCTGGGCTTAAAGGCCTTGCAGATCTTGCAGCGCTCTTTCTGGTGAGCTTCCCCCAGGCAGCGGAGACACGAGACGTGGGGTTCGCTCAATGGCATAGGCTTGCGGCACGTGGCACAAGCCTTGAAGCCTTGGGCGTGCGGCATGCCCCGCCGCCCAGGGCCGGTGCCGGGGTTGACCAAGCAACCACAGCAGGAACTTTAAGTGCCCTAATGAGCTGTTAACTACTGGCTCAACACTACTACAAACTAACTGATAACTTGCTAAATAACACTAATGACTATTGCTAAGGGACACTCTCAGACGAGAGACAGAGTTGTTCCAACGCCGCCACGGACGGTAAGAAGGAACTGGAGGGGTCGGGTCAGCAGGGATATATATACCCTGGAGCGGGGCGCCGCTCTGGCGGGAAGGAGGGGGCCCTGCCGGCCCGACGGGAGCCGCTAAGGGAAAAAGTTTCTGACGTCCGTGCACACGGCGCGCGTACACCTAATGTGTAATGGACGTGAACAATCACTCAAAGAAGAATTTGTAACTTGATCATTCCTGATAGTAGACACAAAAAGTAATTCTTCCGCTCTACTCTGCGCTGATTAGGCCTCAGCTGGAGTATTGTGTCCAGTACTGAGTGCCACATTTCAGGAAAGATGTGGACAAATTAGAGAAAGTTCAAAGAAGAGCAACAAAAATGATTAACGGTCTAGAAAACATGACCTATGAGGGAAGACTGAAAAAATTGGGTTTGTTTAGTCTGGAAAAGAAAAGACTGAGAGGGGACATGAGAACAGTTTTCAAGTACATGAAAGTTTGTTACAAGGATAAGGGAGGTAAATTGTTCTTGTTAACCTCTGAGGACAGGACAAAAAGCAATGAGTTTAAATTGCAGCAAAGGGAGATTCAGTTGGACATTTGAAAAAACTTCCTAACTGTCAGAGTGGTTAAGCACTAGAAAAAATTGACTAGGGAAGTTGTGAAATCACTATCATTGGAGGTTTTTAAGAGCAGTTAGACAAATACTTTTTAGGAATGGTCTAGATAATACTTAGTCCTGCCATGAGTTCAGGGGCCTGAACTAGATGACCTCTCAAGGTCTATTCCAATCCTATTATTCTATGATTATATATATATTCTATGATTATATATGCATAAAACATTATGTGATCTTATATATACACAGTAGAACTTCAGTGTTATGAACACCTTGGGAATGGAGGTTGTTCATAATTCTGAAATGTTCATAACTCTGAACAAAAAGTTATGGTTGTTCTTTCAAAAGTTTACAAATGAACATTTACTTCATACAGCTTTTAAACTTTAGTATGCAGAAGAAAAATGCCACTTTCCCTTTTTTTAGTAGTTTATGTTTAACACTACTGTACTGTATTTGCTTTTTTATTTTTATTTATTTATTTTAATTTTTTTTGGTCTCTGACGCTGTCTGATTGTGTACATCCAGTTCCAAATGCGGTAAATGGTTGACTGGTCAGTTCATAGCGCTGGTGTTCATAGCTCTGAGGTTCTACTGTACATATAAAACAAGATATGGTTTCTATTAATATTTTTTGTTATTGGAAGTTAATTTTGCTCTTAAAAGTATATGTGCATGTACTAATTCGTGGTATATGTGTGTATTTTCAGATTTTTTCATGTCTGATCTCTTTTCTTTTGTTTTTTTCATTGCAAGGTCAGAAGCTGTAAGCACATTTTTCTGTTCCTGATTAGGTAGGGGTGGCATTTTGCCTAATTCAAGGATGTATTCCTTTACACTTTGAAAGTAGATTATTAGTTGCCAAACTCTTATCAAAGTCAGTGGGAGTTGTATGACTAAAACCTTGTGCTACTCTTTGAAAATATATCCTTCTTCTTCTTTACTGACGGGGCTAACCTTCTTTGATGTCCCAGCCTGCCATAGCTTCTGAGCTGCTGTGCAATGCACCAGCTTCAAAGTTGCATACCCCATATTTGGAGCAGTACCTGAAATGCTGTTTGTCACATCCACCAATTACATTGCCTTTCATTCAACATCAATCAAAATGGTTAATTTGATAGCCAATTATCTGATCCTGCTGAGCGCTCTCTGAGCCTGCAAAATGCCTCCTCAGTTCCCATTGACTTCAGTTGGAGCTGGGAACTCCTTACCTTGCAGAAGGTTCTGGTCACATCATAGGATTGAGCATTAGAATCTAAATCCAAGGTTATGGTTGTGAAGGAGGAGATGTCAGAGAGATTCTCATGGTCATGCTAATATCTCCAGCCTTGGCAGAAGCAGACCGTTTACAGTATACTTGAACGTCTTCCTTGTGTTAGAGTAACATCAGCTCAATATTTTGAATAACTCAAACCAAAATTAAAGTGTAAAAAAGAGATCTTCAACAACATGGCAAAGAGGATGGCAGAGATGGGTTAGACCAAAGCGCTGGGACCAGACTTTGGAAAAGTTTAGATACAAGCTTAGTTGCTGAGTGCCAGCTCTAGTTAGAAGGTTTTGTTATATCTTGCTAATTAAATTGAATTAAAGTAACTCTCTTATGCCCATGCACTTTCAAGCAAGGGTTGGATATTTCTCTCCTCTCTGTTTTAACTGAAGGACCAAACCAGAAGAACAAATAACTTGTGCCTAAAATTAGATTAACAAAATGGCCCATGTGAATGGGAGCTGTGAGAGTTCAGCATCACTTATGTAGCAGGTCACTTATTTAGGTGCTTTAATATGAACATAGGTGCATAGAATCATAGAATATTAGGGTTGGAAGAGACTTCAGAAGATCATCTAGTGCAATCCCCTGCTCAAAGCAGGACCAACACCAACTAAATGATCCCAGCCAGTGCTTTGTCAAGCCAGGCCTTAAAAACCTCTAAGGATGGAGATTCCACCACCTCCCTAGGTAACCCATTCCAGTGCTTCACCACCCTACTAGTGAAATAGTGTTTCCTAATATCCAACCTAGACCTCTTGCATTACAACTTGAGACCATTGCTTCTTGTTCTGTCATCTGTCACCACGAGAACAGCTTAGCTCCATCCTCTTTGGAATCCCCCTTCAGGTAGTTGAAAGCAGCTATCAAATCCCCCCTCACCCTTCTCTTCTGCAGACTAAATAACCCCAGTTCCCTCAGCCTCTCTCGTAGGTCATGTGCCCCAACCCCCTATTCATTTTCGTTGCATAGCTTTAGGCCCCTACATTTGAAAATATGGGCATAAATCTCTGGATTGATCTCTTATATGCCATGATTCAGTTTATATCAGATTTTTGCAGCACAATTTTAAAATCCTAAAAAGAGATGTTCAGTGTAAAATCCACTGGCACAGCCTCAATTACAGGTATGTAAACTCAGCAGTGTAATACACATATGTTCTCCGGCTGATGTTTCTTAACACTGAATGGACCTGTGCATAAAAGGAAAAAAAGATCCCAGCAGCCTCACCAACCTAACCTGAACATTAGATTATTCACTTTCCCAACTAATCAATAATTGTTATAATTAAAATTGATAGCTGCAAAGAACATGATAAAAGGCTGCTGCCAGAATACTGATTGTGTATTTGGCTTGAAAAGATAGGCAGTAGTGTGAAACACTTATTTTCCAATTTGCTTGTAGCTGTGTGCAAATTGCTTTAGCTGTATACAGCTGATTTAGACCTTGCCTGGAGGTACACTAGATTAATTGGGAGCCACACATTCATTGCTTACAGAATAGACATGGTAATGGGTGAAATTTGTTAGTGCCAGTAATAAAATAACTATGTAATTCTGTTTTTTTAAGTTGTCCTTTCATTATTCTTTCAGGATGGGGGGAAAAAAACAATTAGAACCTTTCAGACAATTGAGATTGCTTTCAAGTCTTTATGTAAAACCCAATGTGACTTTGGTCAATATTTTATGCAAGCAAACATTAGTGTGAATATGGTATTGATTTTTTTTCAAAAACGAAAAGCACTTCAGTGTACATAAGAGGGATTTTTTTGTCCTTGTTGTGACTGAACTTTAGATAATGAAACCATTATGTTGTAACTACCATTGTCTTTTGAAAATAACTCTTTGTTCTCTTTTGTGTCTTAACTACCTTATTATTAAACAGTAGACAAATTCATCATTGCTTGTGGGCAACCGAAAGTTTTTTTTTAAAGTATAGTTTTAGATTTTCTTAAATGCAGTCTCTCCCTTATCCGTGTGTATATGTAACAAAGACACCTAAATCCCACAGCAAAATACATTTGCAATATGCACGACTGAAACCCCAGGGAATATGTGAGCCATTTTAATTGGAAGGCACTTTACATTATGGAGCCCCAGAACAAACATGTAAGGCTAAATTTGCATATATGCTTGCCTGAATGGCACCTGCAAAATTTGTGTCTGTACCAGCTGCATCCACGTAATCCAATTTTACATGCAAAATATTAAATTGTGTCAAACTGGGCACACAGTTACCTATCTCTATAATAGGCTGATCCAAAATTATGGATCAAAAATGTCCTGAACTCTGCGGGATTTAGGAGTCAAAAACCAGATTTTCACCTAATGACCCAACTTTATTTCCCTTGTTATTCACATGTGCACAGTAAAAGTATATTAATAGCACTGATTATCTTAGTTCAGTGAGCCAAATTCATATCTAAGGGCATGTCTACACTTACAGCTAAATTGTCACTGCTGCAGTCGATGCAGCAGTGTCGATTTAGCAGGTATGGTGAAGACCCGCTAAGTCGACGGCAGAGCACTCTCCTGTTAACTTCTGTACTCCAGCTCCCCGAGAAGCGTAAGGTAAATTGGCAGGAGAGCATCTCTGTTAACACAGCATGGTGTAGACACTGCGACAAGTCAACCTAAGTAACTGAAGTAGCGTAACTTAGGTCGACTTACAGCTTTAGTGTAGACCAGCCTTTAGTTACACCAGTGTAATCCCACCTTTTTTTAAAGGAGTTTTTCCTACTATAATAAACAGCAGAGTTTGACCTATTATTTTCAGTGACTTCCAACTGATTATGTTAACTCCTGCTGAATCTTCCTTCCCTTTGGAGCAATGAATTACTACTCCAAACATTGGATTAGGTCCTTAGCTGACATAAAGGGAACTACGGCCATTTACACAAGCTGAGGATCCAACAAACAAATATCTGTCTCTGATAAAGAAAACCGTAGAACTAAGCAACTCATTTTGAAGCGGGATGATTCTGAATTAGCATAGCAGAAACTGGAGGCAAGAATAAGCATTAAATTAATATGTTACAATAAACGGAGGGGAGAGGCCTATCACGCCATTGATTGCTAAGCAATCTTTTCATTGGGGAGTTCTGTTTAAAAATCAATGGCATGATATGGTCCAGCATTACTTAAAGATTTTCTCATTTAGGCTCAGCTGCAGCAGAGACAGGCAGGGCAAGGATACAAAAAGCCTCCCTCCTCCACCCCCGTGCAATGAATAAGTACAGCCACAATCTCTGCTTTCACCCCTCACCCCGTGCCCCGAGCCCAGGATCTGCTATATCCTACTGTACCCTGGGAAACAAAGCAGCCAAAAGGGAGCAGAGAGGAGGTAGGGCCAAGCCCCCATAACCAGCTGGTTAAGAAGCAGGTTAACCAGAATGCTGTATTCTCTTAGTGAGCTGCCCCTAGAGCAATGAGGTTTCACGATGCTCTCAGTGTGATCCAGTACCTAAAAGGCACAACTGAGCCCACAGAGCATGATCCAGCTCCCATGAAAGTAAATTACAAAACTTCTCTGATTTTTAGTGCTCCATTCAAAAAGGAAATAATTTGGCCCCAAAAGTTACTTCTACCCTTAGTAAGATGATCTTTTTGTAGCTGGGCATGCTAACCATCAAATCCAAGTAAACCATAGTATCTAGACCAGTGGTTCTCAAACTTTTTTTTCGTGGACCACTTGAAAATTGCTGAGGGTCCCCACTTAAAGATCTTTCCAAATGTTGTTTGTACCGTTAGCTAACTATTGTAAAGCACTTTGGATAAAAGCACTATATAGGAAAAAAAAACAATTAACTTTTTTTGTTCTACAAATAAAAGCACACAGCTCATATTTTAATATCAGTAGTCTTACCTTTCTAATGTGATGGATGTGTCCTCTCTCCTCTGCCATGGTAGCCCTCAAGCTGGGGCTGGGAAGTAGGGGGGTCTTTCCCCTGCCACAGCAGCCCCCAAGCTGGGGCTGCGAAGGAGGGCCGTCTCTCCTTGGCAGCCGCAGCCCTGAAGCTGGGGAAAGTTGCCTCTTTCTCTGGCCGCCGCAGCCCCGCACATCGAAAATTCGCCCCACGCCCTCTTCTCACCCCACTGCCCCCTCCCACCTACCCCCATTCCTCCCAAGGCTACCACCTCCCCTTACATGTGTGTCTTCTCCAGGGTCCAGGCACCTAATTAGTGGAGCCCCATCTACACGACTCCACTAATTAGGTGGGTGGCCCTTCATTCTCTTGTGTGCAGCCACCCAGGCGTGCACCTTATAGGGAACTATCTGTGGACCACCTGAATGGAGCTCGCGGACCAATGGTGGTCCACGGACCACAGTTTGAGAACCTCTGATCTAGACACTTACATACAGTATCACACTAGAGAGAGGTGGAAAATAAGCAGAAAACTCTGAATTTATACAGCAGCTCCTTAACAGTTGGGCAGATTTTTCAACCAGAGAATTCCAGGACATTTTTATACAGCACTTCATGTTTATTATCCAAGCAGAGTTTTATTTAAAGTACATAAAGACAAAATCACTTTTCCCCTTTTACACTTAGCTAATGCTACTCAAGAAAGTGTGTTGCTGAAGAACATAACCTGCAGTGAATTTATAGAGATTAGCAATACATACATCCTTCTATTAGAAAGGTAGCCTGAAAATAGACCCATGCTAAAAGAATCCGTACAACTCTGTTCACAAATCAAAAAAGAAAAGCAGAAATCACTTACTGTATATTTCACAAAAACAATGTTTAAAACTTTTTTCCCCCCAGGATTTAAATTGGCTTTCAAAGAGTCTTTATTTCCTTATGTTTAACTGGAATTGCTATGCCATTTACTTTCATGAACAAATAATGTAACACTACACTGTAAAAAATAAATAAGCACTATTCTAGCATCAGCAAACTCAAATAATGGAAATCATATAATTAAGGTACAATGTTATATAATTCAAAATGCTTGGAAATGGTGTTGAAAGGACTATATACATGAATCCACTGATATAGAACTGCATGTATTAGCTCGGTGTTTAAAGGTTCATTCACCTGTAATAAAAACTGCTTCTGAAAGTCCCCAATGCACATTTATATAGTATTATGGTGGAAATAACAAGTTTTCTGAGTGATTAACACCTTTAGAATGTAAGTAATAATTATCTTTGCTAAATCCTAAAGTTTGCTAATGTATCAGAACATTTAAGAAGTTTCAGAGTCGCCACTGATGTTGAAAGAATAACTTAGCGCATTCTGCATAAAAATTACTAACAACCATCATGAGGATTTTAATGGGGTCTAGCATCCCATCACTGCACATGTTAATGGCTTTCTGTGTGCATCAATGGTCCTTAAAGAGTCAAATAAGAAAGTGAAACATTCACTATCTTTGTAGTTTTTCCATAATGAAGCAGATTCAACTTGTAAAGATTGTATACACAAAAAGGGGTCATTTGCTGCTCTCACTGGGGCCAATGAGAGTTGCAAAGTGAATCAAGGGAATGGTCCAAAGTTGGAATGAGCAATTAGTGCACGAACTAATAGGTAATAGGGTACTCCATTTTCCCAAAGCTTAGTGAAAATACGTATCTGCAATATTTTTCATTTCCTGTATCGAAAGAAAATGAAAAAGGATGAAGTAAAAATACAATGAAATGCATAGGCTTTCTCGATGTTAAACTAACACAGATAGTTTACTGTACTTACCTAGAGTCGTACCTCTCTGCTGTCTGATGCAGTCATCTTAGGTTGCTGGTTAACAAGTAACAGAAACATAGAAAGGCTCCAACAAACAAAACAAAACAAACAAACACTATGTTAACTTAGATTACGGCTGTTCTAGTGCATTTCGTAGCAATGGAGACACTAAAATCAAAGAAATATAGTCAAGGCGACATTAACATCCAATCCAACCTCAGTTCATAGGCTTTGCCACTTAGACATCATGCTATCCAAATACAGGCAGTCCTCAATTTTATGATATTCAAGTTACGATGAACAGCACTTATGACGTTTATAAATTGACATCCTGTTTCGACTTTCTGCCGTCGGTTTCGACTTTATGATGCTCGATCCAACGTTGTTCCTATGGGAAAATCAAGTTACGACACTTCGACTTAAGACGTGATTTTCAGGAACCAATTCTGTTGTAAGTCCGAGGACTGCCTGTATACCCAGATTCTCCTCCAATCTACAATACACTTCCTTTCGATTCCACTATACAACAACCCTCAGCATTCAAACAATTCCTCCAGATCATGTGCAGTTGCACAACCATAATTCTTATCTCAGCAAGATATTATGCCTTACCAACACACATATTTACTTGAAAAGATGGGTTATTAATACTTATGGAAATCCAAGGTAGGATTCAGGTTGTGCATTTGAATGAAATTTTGAGGAATCTAGAAAATGCTGACCTATCTAAAGAGAAATTATCAGGTATGGGGAAAATGTAGTTAAGAGTTATTGCATCAGATTGGTTAATACAGAATGCTGAGTTTACCAAGGGATGAAATTGGGGCAAACTGAGAACAGCCTTTTTTTTGTAAAAACTAAAGAAAGATGGATCACAGATCAATAAATTATGACTAAGTCTCCAATTCTCCTGGCCAAGAAAACAAAGACTAAACGATACTCCTTTAAAATTCCAGTACAGAAGTGATTTCGTCCACAAGTTTTAAAGGGGGCAAGGCAGATTCAACAAGCCTTTTCGCCCTTTTTTTTTTTTTTTTTTAAGTATCGAGGCCTCATAAAGAAGTAGTTAGTAATTGTTCTATTCAATATATTCATAAACATATTGTGTTATCTATTGAAAAGATAAAAGCATGAGTTATTTTAAAAATCATTCGTATAGTGCTATAAATGTGCAGAGTGCTACATAAACATAAAGTGAGACATGTTCCCTGTCCCAAAGATCTGAGCCTAAAGACAAATACACACAGCATGATACAGAACAACAGTGCTGGGAAAGCAGAGTGAGGAGACCAAGGAAGATGGAATCCTGGAAGAAAGGAGTTTTAAAGGCAAGAGAGGGGACTTAGTGGCCAGTTAACAGGAAACTGGTTCAGGCATAAAGGCCATTGGAATAAAAGCTGTGCAGCCAAGATGGCAATGAAAACAAGAGATGGGTAGAGCAAGGTGATAAGACAAAGCAGAGAGAGAGAGAGAGAGAGAGAGAGAGAGAAAGGAGGAATTGGGGGAAAATCTATGCTGGGTTGAAATACTCTAGAGTCTTGAAGATGATGAGAGGAAACTTAAATTTGATGCAGTAGAAGACAGGAAATCAATGAAAAATGTGGGAGACATGCGGTCAGTGTGGCAGAAGAGGAAGTTATGGATAGCTTGGAAAGCAGAGGTAACAATAGGAGAGGCCAGAAAGGAGAAAGTTGAAGTTATCAAAGGGAGAAATAACCAAGCATACATATACAGTTTTAGCAGTGAGGATAGTGAGAAAAGGGTGGGTTTTGGTAGATATTAAAGAGGAAGAAGCTGGAAGACTTAGGGTATGTCTATACTTACCCGCTGGTTCGGCGGCAAGCAATCGAACTTCTGGGTTCGATTTATCGCATCTTGTCTAGACACGATAAATCGAACCCAGAAGTGCTCGCCGTCGACTCCAGTACTCCTGCTCAGCGAGAGGAGTACGCGGAGTCGACGGGGGAGCCTGCCTGCCGCGTTTGGACCGCGGTAAGTTCGAACTAAGGTACGTCGACTTCAGCTACGTTATTCACGTAGCTGAAAGTTGCGTATCTTAATTCGAATGGGGGGGGGGGGGTTAGTGTAGACCAGCCCTTATTGTCTGAAGATGGGAGTAGGGGAGAAGAGAAAAAAAAAGGTAAAGATTACACTGAGATTTTGAGTCAGGCAGATGAAAAGCAGTAGACATCAATAGTAATAGAGAAAAGACAGGAAGGAGAGGAATAATGAAGGCAAGCAGTTAGATTCTCTGCTACACCCAATTTCCATTGGATGCACCTGAAGTAGGGAGTCATGAAAGAGATCTGTGCTGCTCCCCAATCATGGGTCTAGTACTATGCCATTCCCATCCCTGGCATATTTTAACACAGATTCAGGGTGGCCCTAATTTATACTGTCTGGCTATGGTCCCCAGGGGCTGATATGCCCCCTAGGAATTTCCAGAGTAGTGATTCTCCAGGCTTATCTTCAACCAAACCACTATATCAAGTTCCTGGAGGGACTGGCATAGAACCAGCTATACTAGTTCTAAGGATTCCCCGACACCAGGCAGAATTTCCAATAAATTGGTTCTGCTGGCTTTACAGTCCCTTTGTACTGGTGGGACCAGCAAAAAAGGGACCAGATGAAAGAAGGGAATCTGGTCTCATATATAAATTTTTTTAAGTGTTGATTTCGAGATGACAGTAGGACCTCCAACAGGAGACAGATGAGAGATGTTCTGGAGGTGTAGAAGGTAGGGAAATACATATGGTAACCTCACACAAAGATGTTGTAGTTGAAAATAGGTGAGTTAAAAAAGGTTGAAAAGGTTAAGGTACGCGGAAACAAGAGGGAATTCTCACTTCATCAGCTAGGGAGCAGGTATTGTTTCCCCAAGCCAGCGAGAGGAGGGAGTTTCTCTAGCAGAGGAGGGAGAGCATCCCATAATTTAATCTCTGGTTGAAACCCTGGGAATGGATGTTAGCAGAAGAGAGTCCATTTAGAAAAAAGAGGGGAACCAAGGATGGAAGTCTGTGGTCCTTCAACAGATTGACGGAAATGCTAAGGGACAATAAAGAATTAGAGTTAGATGTTGAAATTGTCAGTACATCTGTAGTGGTACTAATAGCGCCTCTTCTGGGACTTTCTGTGCCTTTGTGGACTCTCCCACAGAGCACCTGGGAGCACAAAGAAACAAATTGGGAAGCCTTGGCTTATTGCTTTACTCCCTCCACAGGTTCCAGGTCTCATGAAGAGGTTGCCAGGTCCAAGCATGTACTGGGATGCAAATCATACCAAAGAGCAAAGGCAGCACCTACTTCTGGGTACATCAGTTACCCTGGAGGAAGATGGAGATGGAATAGAGCAGGTGCTTGTTGCTGCTGGAACGAGCAGAGCGGGATGCATTTCACTAAAGGCAACAAGGGCAGAACTATCCCTGTGTCTGTACACCACACTGCCTGAGATGCCACTCTGCAGCATCAGGGGAGTCATGTTAGACTGGCTCACAGGGCTCGGGCTGCAGAGCTGTTTCATTGCTGTGTAGACTTCTGGGTCCGGGGTGCAGCCCAGGCTCTGGGACACTCCTACCTTGCAGGGTCCTAGAGCCCGGGCTCCAGCCTGAGCCCAGAAGTCTACACTGCAATTAAATAGCCCCTTAGCCCAAGTCAGCTGGCACAGGCCAGCCGGGGTGTGTGTGTGTGGGTTTCTTTGCTGTGTAGACATAGCCTGAGAGATAAAGCCCCCGGTGAGGAGATGGCTTAGCAGCGAGGGCCAACTTCTCTTGCATTCAGACAGGTTCTGGGCTGGTGAGTGTTTCCCCCACATTATCTCCTCTCTTCATTAATTCTTTGGAGTCTCAGCCTTCACATAGCTGAGACAGAAGTGTATATTGTGCCTGACTGTTGATGCTTGGCAGCATGGCCACTTCCTGGCTTTGGAAGATGTCAGCCATGCTTACTCCTTCTAGCAGTTCACAGTTGCAAAGCATGCAAGATGTTAGTCCCTCAAAGTGTTAAAGCCAAAGGAAGGCCACAGAGAAGGAAGAACAGATTAATCGTCAGTGGAGGGAAAAAAATGAATGGCTTTGGCTGCTAGCCTCTCTTACAGCCTAAAGACTGTAATGAAACCCTGTCATTAATCATCTTTTAAACAGCTGCTTACTCTATATCAATCAGTGTAATTCATTCTGGTTACTTACGGACACTCATTCTTAAGCCACACTAAATCAGAATCACCAATAGTGTGAATGTACAAGATCTATTTTGCTGTAGAAGCGTTAAAGGCGAAGGCCGCAAATCAATGGCACATTTCAATACAAAACCAATTGAAATTTTAATGTAGAAGTAATACGACACTTATTTAAGTGGTCAAGAATTCTGTATTTGAAGGACACCGCCCTCCCCAAGGAATACACCCTTTTTTCCCCATTTCTCGATTAAGTTAATTTGAACTATGTCAGCACTACAAGCTTTCCACATGCGTTTAGGACCAGACGATAAGAGCAGCCCAAAGATGAGTAATGTATAGTAAAATCAATAAACCTTATTACTAGCCACTAAGGGGGCTGATTTTATGTCCATAAAAGTAAAACAATTATAGCAACATTAATGGCAGATTCATCAAAGTAATATAACAAATTCAAGTATGCTTGTCTGTTGGGAATCTTTAATCCACCCTTGTGCATTTAGTATCCACTAAGCAAGAAAAATGGTACCCACTTCATATACAAGCTCTGACCTCTGGCAGTGCAAGTTGTCATCAGAATAAAGAATTGAGAGTTCAAACACCCCTGTATTTGCTGATGAATGTATCAGTGGTATGCAATCAAGGATAAAGTTGACACCCAAAATAACCTGGCTAACCATCTGTTTCTTTCATGCATTAATTAGTGTCCTTTTATTATAATCTTGTTCGCTACTTACTGAGGTGGAACAAAACTATCGGACAATCATAGAATCATGGAAATGGAAGGGATCTTGAAAGGTCATCTAGTCCAATCCCCTGAATTCATGGCAGGACTAAGTATTATCTAGACCATTCCTGACAGCTGTTTGTCTAATCTGCTCTTAAAAATCTCCAGTGATGGAGATTCCACAACCTCCCTAGGCAATTTATTCCAGTGCTTAACCTCTCTGTCAGGAAGTTTTTCCTAATGTCCAACCTAAACCTCCGTTGCTGCAATTTAAGCCCATTGCTTCTTGTTAATGCAATAACATGTACAACATGTTCTTGGGTAGTATGGGTAGGAACATTTAAAACAAAGGTGGGCTAGTTCTGTCCACAGGTACACACAATCAACTCCACACAGTGGGGCTGCACAGGTTAAATCCAAAGCAAAGTTTGGCTAGTGTTTCTAGCGCACACAGGCAGTCATTTCTCAGCTGAAGGTATTAGTGGCTTAAGTATCAGAAAGATCACTCAGTGGTACTAGGGACCTGATCCAAAGCCTACTGAAGTCAATGGAAAGACCTCCTTTAACTGCAGTTTTGGCTCAGGACCTATGTGCCCAAAAGGAAGAAGGGGTAAGGTGAAAATGGAACAGGTTGGGCATGGAGGGTGTGGTTTCATGCTTCACCTTATTCAAGGATAGCATAGCTGCCAAACTGGTGAGTACTGCCTGGGAACCAAGCCAAAAGTCCTTCTGGGGAAACTGGCAGCTGTATAGTGCCTCCAGAGTCTGTCAAACATACCTATTGGTAACTAGGACACAATCTCTCTCTAAGCTGGGCAGAGGAAAGCAAGGTGAGACAGACGCCAAAAAGTACAAAAACAACTTTTTTTTTTATTCTGATTGCCAAATTATTTAAGGCAGGTATAAAAATGAAAGCATTCAATATACATTTTACATAAAATAAACTAGATTACAGCATAAAACAAGTAACCAGGCAATGGCATTAAAGTCTCTCTTCTAAAACTGGATAATTGTAAACATTAAAAAAAAGACTGCAGGACTATTCAAGTAATAGAACAATCACAGATGTCTTCTGGTATGCAGGCTATTGGGTTATTTGCCATTCAAGATTATCAAAAAAAGACATTTCATTATTCACAGATACTCATTATTTCCCCATTTAAAATCTATACATTATGTACAACACAGTTTTTGTGGTACTGGCAACCCCATGCCTTCCAAATGTATATTTTTCACAATACACAATTACAATGAAACAGTGAGTACAGTAACATTTTACACTGATGCATCTTAACAGGAGCCACCAAATAGACATCTAAATTGTACCAAAGTGTCATCATCACAGTTAGCCTCTCTGAGGGCTTGTGGGCAATATTAGAAGGGTATGCAAGGATCAGGCACACTGATACATAATATTATTTATTTACAATTAAAAAGCAAAAAGAAAAGAAAAACGGCCTTTTGTGGTTAACATTTTTCTAAACAAGACAAATACATTTTTCCTTTATTGTGTGGTTTGCAACTTAGCAGCAGACCCTGTGTGCGAGCCTGGTTACCGATACAAAAAAAGTAAAGAATATATATATATTTATATATATATATACGCGCATATATATATATATATATAAAAAAAACAGAAGTCTAATTACAGCAACATTTGTTACTCTGTGATAAAATCTGCAATTTACAAAAATGAAATGACTGGTTTTTGCCTGCCATTAAGGCATTTCAAAATAACACCATGGAACTGATGTCTGTAATAAAGCGCTTCCTCATGTGATCCAGTCACATGACAATGTACATTTCCAAACTCCTCATTCTCTAAAAAAAAAAAAAAAAAAAGAGGTTTTAGTATGATATCCTTTTCCATCATTTAACTCTGAACTCTTGAAATGCACAACAACTATGAAACTAACCACATCTAGTTAGTATTGCCAACCCCAGCCTCCTGCTCCAAATCATGAGATTTTAATAAATTGAGAGGGGGAGAGGAATAGTGTGTCTCTTCTAGTTTCTGAACCTTTAGGGTGCACTCGGGTCATATGCTCAGGCATTTCTCTGCAACACTGAGTGCTAAAAACTTGCTTTTTATTCAAATGAAAGCTGAGATTCTCATGTAATCACTTGCCTCTGGGGGTCTGCGACTTTAAGAAAAACAGCATATATCACGGGACTTGTGATAAAATCATGGAAGTTGTTAATTTTACTGCATAAGATTTATCCTGGAGGTGTTGGTGGAGACTCCACTGTTAAGGCAGAGTTGAGCTTTTCACTTAAGACAGAATTTTTATTATATATAAGGTTTTCATTTCCTTTAGAGGTTGAAAAGTAAATTCTATTTAAAAGCAGGTAAATAGTTTAAAGGCAAATACATTTGATTCCTAGGTAACTTTAAAATAATATAATCTTTAATGCACCTTCTAAAAATATTTTATTTCCAATAAAAGTATCTGCAAATCAGGAAGCCAGATATACTTGTACTTATACATAAGAGCAGAAGTTTACTCAACTTTAGATGGATCTACTCCAAAATTAATCCCTTACTTGCCTTTTATGAAAACATTTTGAATCCTAATTATATACTTCATAATAGATTGTTTTACTTTAATAGTACCAAGAGGTAAAGGATAGTCTCTGAAAATCTCAGACGACAGGCAGTCTATTTCATTGATTAATTATCTACATTATGATTATAGTATGAGCGTCAAAGACAAGTGTCTTGTTAGGAAGAATAGAGCTACAATTAACTAAAAAAACCCTATAACCCCTCCCCTCTCAATAAAAGCTGCTGTCTATAGGGATGCAGACCTCTAGTCTTAGAAACCTATAATTTGCTTCCTCCCTCCCTATTAAGATGTCTATGTAAGTATAATTTAAGGTTTACAAGATATTTACCTTCTTTGTGCAGGAAACATACCAGATGCAGATGCCTGAGCAGCCACCTGCTGAGTGGCAACAAGGGCAGCAGAGGTCAACCCTGAAGGAAAGAAGAAACAAAAGACTGTGGATATACTTCTGGATTTTATGGTGTTCAGAGAGACAAGTATAGTCGTCAGTGCAAAAACCATAAATAGCAGCCAATCACTTTTTGCAGGATGCATATATCAAATAGTTCAGGCAAGAGAGGTAAGACAATTTGCCTGGTCTGATCAATGTGCCTTAATAGAATGTACTGAATTCTCCTTAATAGGCATTTTACAAGAAAATATGGCATTCTACCTTACTGTGTTTCTTTCCAAGCACTATACTGTGCTAAACGGTTTGTATGAATTCCTGAATCCGAAGCTCAGTCGAAATAATGGGTACCAGGAAACAACAAGAATCAAAAGTCACAGTGAATTACAGAAACGAATACTAGCTGCTTGGAATACAATACTTCCATAGTAACTTATTTTTAAATTTCTCCCACTGAATGAGCATAATGCATCCCATAAGGCGTATGGAATCACTGAATCAAATTTAGAAATATTTAAGACTTTTGCATAGGAAAATGACTCTAAGGCACTGAGAGAACACAATGAATTAATGTCATTTTAGCTACAAACTGTACTCATGTGTACTTCACTGCAGGAGGAAATCTTTTAATTCTGCTAGAACAGTGTCAGAAAAGGAAGAAAAAGTGGTGTAAATCAAGGGGAAATTAATAATCTTTCATGCATCTCTTCTTGTGGTTCTTTTTCCTTGACTGCAACAATATGTGCTGTATTCACCTAAATAAAAACAGATCATGTGCTATTTGAGAAGCTGTAGCTGTGACAATCTCAAGGTTGACTGCAGGGTCTCTGCTGTACATAAAATTGGTTCAAAATTAAAAGCTTTTCTCTTTGCCATGCTCTCTCCATTGTTTACACAAGACTAATTGTGTAAAAAGGTTTATTTTTTTACCTCTTTCTAATCAGTTACTGTCAGTTTTTATTATGGTTGAAAATACTCATTTGAATGATATCCTAGCTGACAAGTAAAAATTTAATAATTTACTGGCAATCAGTGGTGAGTTCTAAAACAGTATTACTCAAGCATGAAGCTGTAGTTATAGTGTAATTTGGTGTTACCAGCTTAGTCCTTGCTGCGTGTTTTCAAGCTTTCTCCCTAGATATAAACTATTTTTTCTGGTTTCCGTAAAACACGGGTTTCTATTAAAATAGCTTCACATCATACTTGTAACATCAATTAAACAACTTTAAAAGACACGTAGATCCTACAGTCAGAAGCCACAGCTCACCTTGAAATGGGTCATATTGCCCAGGTATAAGTGGGTAGCCCATTCCAACGTGTGTGTGGTGGTGTGTATGAAGGTGCCGCTGGCTAAAGGGGGAGTGGCGATCTCGCTCCCTCTCTGCTTCCCGCTCACGCTCAGCTGTAGATTTTTCCACAGGCTGACAATAAAAAGGTAAAAGAAATTGTATATAATATTTTTTAAATTGAGAATATCACAACCAATACACTGACTCTGTGTATTTAGCAATGGACATTTAAACACAAACTATGAGACTGATTCTCCAGTACACTGGAGTGGATTTGCCTTGCTCCCCAGAATACAAAGCTGCCCTAAAGCTGGTGTAGCCATATTCTCAGGATAAAGGGATCCTCAGGCATCACATAGCAGCCACAAACCACCTCTTCTCCCACTAAATCTGCAGGGGGGGATGGCCTAGGCTCCCTTATGCCAGGCTGGTTCCCGGCTGCTCTAACAGCCTATTTGAGCTGGTGGCAGCTGGTGTAAATCAGTCCTTGGACTTCTTTCATTTGCACTGGGAACTGAACCAACTCTCAGGATCAGAGAGCTATTTCAAAACTATCTTTAGGGTCAGCAACTTGCTTTCATCAATTAAAACTTTTACCCTCTTATCTGAAGGCAAAGTAACACTGTTTACTCTAACATGGAAGTCTCCAAAACAGGATTTTAGTAATTTGCTATTCAGAAGATAACAGCTCTGCAGCAAATATATTGAAGGGATATTATCAAATCCCATAGTTCAACTTTTTAATCTCATTATCTGTTTTCAAACAGGAGCTTCTTGGTAAACTGTAATAAAGCATACCATGTACCAAGAGCTATCTATGAATCTGGATTTCCATATGAATCTACTACTTCTATTAGAAAGTATATTAGCAAGAAACCTGTTATACTTGTCACTTCCAGTATATGCCAGGGAAGCACCCTGATTTTAAATTACTTTTGATTTAAATGCTGATATAAAAAACATCTTGAATTCATAGCTTGACTATGCACATTTTTGGATGATGTTCCCTGCCCTTTCTCTACCCAACCCAAATGTATTGCTGTTCAAGAACAACAGATAAGCCTTACGGCAGGGGACTTGCTGCGGTACTGGTTGGCATGCTGCTGGAGCAAATCCAGTGCTTTAGATTCAGTGGTTGATTTTGCGTTGATGCTAGGGCTGGTATTGACTTTCTCCGCCTCTTCTCTCCCTGACATCTTCCCATAAACAGGATAATGAAATCCTGGCGAGAGATAGGCCCCTGCAGATAAACAATAAATGCCACATCAAGTTACTGTTTTTACATTTGGTTATACCAATGTAGGGTGGAGAGATTCCTATACAGTGGATTCAATCAAAAATGGATCATGTGACTATAAAATTGTATCTTTGTTCTTCCATTTTTTCAGCTAATTCACCCTGATGAATGGAGGTTATAAAGAGGGTTGAGCTTACAGACATTTCAGACATTTATGGGTCCTCTTAAGTGAAAGGAATAGTAACTATAATGGTTCTGACAGTAAGTGCTTAGAATATTTTTATAGGCAATAAACTATCTGTCAGTCTAACAGCAACAGCAGCCTGTCAGGGGTTGTGGAAACTGTAACTGGGAACTCTGACAGTTCATAAAAGGAACATCTTGTATTAAATCAGTTTAATCTGCAGAACTTTCCCTAGCATAAGAACAAGCAAAACAAATGTCATTCGTGAAGCTGCTAACAGCCAATATTAAAATGTAGGTTTTACTGCACTGTTAGTGTGTAAATCTTTACTAGTGTACAATGCCAGTTACAGAACACGTACCAGGATAGCTGTGCATTAGAACAGGAGAGACTGCACGGTATGCAGGATGGTTGGGATCATACATCTGTGGGTAAGGATAAGCGTGCAAGTACTGTATATATGACTGATGCTGACTCATTGGTGAGGAAACGGCCACTCTAGCACCCCGAGAGTCCTTCCAATTTACAGGAGTCTTTCGATCATCGTTTTTGATCTTGCTCTCCTCCAATGACTGGGAATCAGAACGCTTGACCTCTTTCGGTTCCTCTTTAATGCTTGTTAATGAGACAGGGAGGTTGGATATGGAACCTTCCTTATTAGGTGTTTTTCTAGGGCTGTCTTCTTTTAGTTTTTTCTCCCGATCAAGTTCTTCTGATTTTTGCTGATCAAGGTATTTGGGCTGGTAGACATAATGATGCCATGTTCTTGAATCTGCATCCTGATATGAGGGAGAAATACATTTTGTTCTAAATGCACATTGTGAAACAAGATAGTTATTGATATTTGTCATACTTCTGTAGATGTCTTTTTTTATAGAAATGTTAACAACACACCCAGATTATGTATATTATAGGACAGACATGCTTCTTATAGGTTCAGTATACTTTTAAGCTCAAACTCCAGCCAACATTACAATGTAATAGCAATAAACGTCTATCATAATCTGATTGAATTATTTCATTTTATATCCTTTCCCATGCCTTTAACTAGTTTAATCACAAATTACATACATATTAATTTTAACACCTATGTGATCATACTATACATGTATTTTGATTAATGGCCATAGAGAGATTTTCCTATCTGTGAACTACAACATTGCTAATGCTACGTCAAAGGACTTCAATAACCTGCAACCTGAAAAATGGATCTTGCTGGAAAGGTGCTTACCTTGGCCTTGATCCTGCCAACATTTGTATACTTGAGTAACTCTATGCATTACAGTCCCACTCAACTCAGTGGGACTCTTCTCATGGATAAAGTTATAAAATCACTGTTCACAGGATTGAGGTCAGGGTTTGAGAAATGTGTGTAGAATATGTCTAACTATTATAAAACAGTTTATAAACATGTTAAAGAGTGGGTATGTGGTGTCTTTACAGGGTTACATAAAACAGCACTATCTTTACTGAATAACAAAATAACATTATTTTTTTATGAGATATACAAGGGCTAATTACTATTATTTTACTTTAATGGTGAATGTTCACAGCATAAGAAATAGTAATAGGTAAACTGGATTAGCTTTGGTTCAGATACTCATCATTGTCCATAGAAATCTTCTCCTATCCAGACTTGAACTATCCCACTTTCCTTCTCATTCCATGACCCTCAGCCTTACTTTGAAAGATGGCTTATTAAGATGAAATCTGGAATGTGTCAAATGCCAGAGCATGAGGATATTCAGTGTGGGAGCACTGGATCACAGCAAAGAAACAGTAACATGTCTTGGCAGGGGTATGGATTGGAAGGCTGTCTAAGATGTGGGAAGACCAGGAGGAGCCAGAGTGGTAAAACCATCGTTGACTTCAGTGGGGCCAGGATTTTACCCATTGTGTGGGCCCACAGAGGTCAGGAGCTTACTGAGGACAGATAGGGAAGGATGTCCCCTTAACAATTTTGAAAAGGTCATGCTGGATTAGGATAAAGAGTTGAGCATCAAAGAATCTGCTCGCCCTTCTTTAGTAAATGTCAGATGTCATTAAAAAACAAAACAAAACCAAAAAAACCCCAAGCCATTTTTCAAATCTACTTTGCACTTCATTCATAGTGAAAGGTGCTATTTCTTGAAATTTCACTCTGCTGCACTAAGCAGAATGACTGAAATTTACATTTAAGAGTTTTAATTTTACTTGTTTCTATATGAAAACATGAATTCTGATAATTAAGATTAAAAAATTTCTAATTAATTTCTTAAACCTGGATTCTGTCACCTCTACTCATGCTCGGTTTCCCCTCTTTCAAAAGCCCCACTGAAAGCAATAGATCTACTCAAGGAATAAGGTACTACTCAACGTCAGAAAGGGTGGCAGAGTTTGACCCTTTAGGTAAGATAGAAAAATACAACAAAATCGTGTCAGTAAAACCTTAAGAATAATTCAAGATTATCCGTGTTCAAGTTCCAGTGGCCTCACCTGTTTAAATCTTGTGGTAGGATCTACTCCTGTCTGTTTCATTGAGTCCATAACAGATTTCATTTCCACAGCCTCCTTTATAAGCTGATGGTTTTCCATTTGTTTGGCTTTGAAACTATCAGACTGAAGCTGCTGCTGGTGATTGGAAAGAATCTGTGATTTGCTTGTCTCTTCAGCTTTGCTGGGGACTGATGACCCTATTTTAGTGTTATTTTTGCTTGTCTCTGGAACTGAAGGAGCCTTTGAGATAGTAGCAGAGGGGATATTTTTCTGCTTGTTGTCATCCTTTCCTAGTTCCTTCAGTGAAGGTTCGCTCTTCCTTTCACAGTCTCTCCCAGTTTGTGCCATTTTCTGCTCTGCCAGTCTCTGGTCCTCATAATATTTTTCATACTGCTGCCTATAGGCAGGGTTAGAGGCCATTAAGGACTTTTGGTCCATGTAAAGCCCATAGGCATACTGTCCATAATAAAGTGACTGGGCAAGTGCAGGATGTCTCTGAGTTATTACTGACTGATGCTGAGGCTGTAAATTAGTGGAATTAGTATCATTTTTCTTGGAATCTGATGCTTCTGTCTTGTCTTTCTTTTCAGCCTCTTCCTCGGCCTCCTTTTTGATCTTCAGTCCCTGTGAGGTACTGCTGTTCCCAGCTGCAGGGGTGCTGACTTGTCCAGAGTGCATGTAACTTGGAGAATAATAAGGATCGTAGCCATGGTAATAGGGAGAATGGGACTCTTTTACTTGTGATGATTGTGCTGTGATTGAAGAATGTCCTTTTACAACACTTTCCTTATTAGAAATAATATCTGAAGGAGAGCTGGCCTTTGACCTCATGTCCTCTGACCTGCTGTCAGAACCACCATCATCTGCAGCATCAGAAATATCAGAGTAAGCTGGGCTGTTGGTTTTAGCAGCTGCACTATCTGCACCATTTTGTGTCAACACATGCAGTGGCACCAAAGAAGATTGTCCATTCACCAAAGTGCTGCATTCCATTCTGGAGGCACTCCCTATAGAAGGGCTGGGTGCATTGTCTGTGAAAGTGTAAACCTTATCCGCTTCAGCTTTAATACTTGCCATCCTGCTCTCTTGAGACTCTGACAGTCCATTAGCTAACACTTCATTCTTGTTGAGATGGTCCTTTAAAAAATGTCCAGATAAATCTTTCCCAGACCCTTTTGAATCCTCTAGCTTTCCCAGCTTAGAATCCATTTTAGGACTTCCAGTCTCTTTGCTTTCTTTGTCCTTCAGCTTTCTCTTCTCCTTTTTCTTTTTGTCTTTGAGTGATGTGAGAGCTGGGTTTACAGTGCTTGGCTCTCCCATAATTGTGGGCTTTGGTTGAATAGGTTTTAACGGAGGGCTCTTTGGTGTAGCCTGAACAACAGTGGTTGTGAGTGAGGGCAATCCTGGTATTGTCCCTGTAGTGGTGGTTGTAAAGGCTGTAGTGGGTATAGCTATTAATTGGGGAGGAGTAGGAGCTGGAGCTGGGGCAATGGGCCTGGCTGTTTTAAGTTTTGACAGATTTTTATCCACTTTGCAAGTATTGGCTTTTTTGCCCTTGTCTTTATCTCCCACATTTTTCTTGTCTACTAGTCCTTCAGCTTCCAGTTTGGGCATTTCAGAGGCCAAACTGCCATCTGCTACTGAACAATTGTCCAGCGTGGCTGCCATATTAGAAATTACAGGAAGGCTGTTCAATTCACTATTTGGGCCCTTCTTTTTACCAGAATTCTTGCCAGTTTTAGAACTGATGATTGAAGTTGGGCCATTATTGGTCAACTCCCTTTTCCCCTTGGGTGTCCCAGGGGTATTAAGAGGGCAAGGAGATGTTGGTGCTTTTAGCTGATCAAAACTTGATATACTTGTGCTTGGCTCACTGCATTCAAGTGCCACATTACTTAATGCTTCCTCACAGTCTGAAATTTTATCTTCACTGTCAGGCTCAAACTCCAGTTTGTTTTCTGGATCTAAATGTGCATGAGCCTGGTGGTAACGCAGTCCATTAATGTGCTTGTACTTTTTGTTGCAATTGGGGTGAGGGCAATCAATCAATACTGGAGAAGAGCAGCCTTGGTCCAAAAAAGTAGTCTCAAGTTTCCCCTGTGGGGTGGTTGGAGTGCTTCTAGAATTGGTGCGAATGCGCTTTCCAGATTTATTGTCCTCTGAACTGGAGTTCAAGTCTAGCTCCATTGGAGGCTTATTTTTCCTCTTATTCGTGGATGAGGGGCTGGCTTTGACATCGTCAACTGCACAATTTGGAGGTGTCCTGCGTCCACTTGAATTAAGGCTGCCTCGCCTCCCCTTCCCATTGGCACCACCCCTGTTCTTGTTCTGCAGTCCTCTTGACTCTGTAAAGCTAACATCATTTCCAGGTGCAGCTGCAGCAGACCTTGCTCGCTTTCCTCTCCCCCGACCTCCTCGCATTTCCAGGTCACTTGTTGGCGATTCACAAAACCTAAGTTAAGAAGAGCAGATGTCAGAACAGAGACTAAAACATCACCACCAGACACCATCAGCTATTTCAACCATTAACTGATATTTCAAATATCAGAATGACACGGCTTCATGTAACAGAATCTGCAATGCTGTTAGAGGAAAGGTGCTCTTTCAAATAGGAACGTCATGAAAGAAAAAAACATTTGCTTCAGGAATATTACTGACAAAGAGAAAAAAAGTATTTCTTAGTATCCAAGAAAATATTTTAAAATAAACTCAATTTCAGTTTAATTTCAGACATTTTTTCAGTAACATAACAATTAGGAAATACAAATTGCCAGCTCAACATCTGCATTTTGCAGTGTGTAAGAGAATTACTCATTTCTCTTCTGAATGGTTTCATGTATATACAGTTGTTCTTTATTAATCTCTGTACAGTTTCTTGCCAAAGATTTTGGGGGGGAAGGGGGGGAGGAGGGAAAAGAGTAGAGAAAAAACAGTCCCAGAATGACTGCCTACCTGGGAGGGGCCCAATCATGCTTTGTACAATCCAGCAGGGTCCCGACATAAGTCTTGTTCCGCCATGTAACATTTACCACTAGGACACCTGTAGGAGGAAGAGAAACAAAATATTATCACAGTTACAACAACTTTAAAAAAAAAACAAAAACGAACAGAGCCCCATTCTTATTTGCTTTCAAAAGCTGTGGTCTACACTCTTCCTCTTTTCTGGTTTCAGTGACCTCAAGTTAAAACCCACAGGAAAGAGTGTGTGTGTGCGTGTGTGATCAAGATACAGCTGACAGAAGGAAATGGTTTTTGCCATGTCCTGCTGTAAAACGGCAACATTCACCTCTTAATTTTGCTATTACTGCACATAATTGCTTTCATTTGGCAGGCAGCCAGCATAAACTGAGCACCAGTTACCAGTGTTTAAATCAGTAGGTGACTCAGAAGAATGTGCTTTGTTTTCAACAATACTATAGTAGTGATATTATTTATTTGAAATGACCAATATCCAAATCACCACACACACAAGTTTTGTTAGATAAGGATATCTACAAACCCTCCATATTATTTGCATTCTCTTTCTCGTTGTGAGCCTTCAATTAACTTGGCCTCCAACCTAAATTGAGGCATTTAGGAAGACAAATAATAATAATAAAAAAACCCAATGTGCTGTTTCAATGTTAATGTCTTCATCGTTTAAAGCTTTGCTTTAAAAATACTTCTGTTAACATTTAAATAAATCCGCACAATAAATGCAGGCTTAAAATTTTGTTTTATCTGAAAAATCAATGTATTATTAAGTATGCACTGTTGGGGCTTCTTTTAAAAAAAATTAATGGAGGGTGTCATTCAAACCCATTCAGATTTCTCTCAACACTTTTTCACAGAGAGACAATTTATAATCATGTTTGTGGACTAGTCAACATAATTACCCTTTAATTCATTAGATACTGTAGATAAACATAAGGTAATATTCTGAATCAGTTATCATTTCTCTTTAGAATGCATGCTGAAAAGATTAATTTCACCTAGGCAGAAGAAGAGGCATGGTGCAAAATGTTAGCAGATTCACAGAAATTAATTCTAAAGAACTAATATTTTAACTAAAACTACACACACAAATCTTATGGTTTGTATTTCTCTACACTCTCCTTGTTCTAGCTAGCTCTAGCTTGCCTACAATGGAAAGAATAATGGCACTGTGCCAAATACGTTTCTAGCCTGTCTGCTTGCTTTGTGTTACCAGAGTGATTTCTAATTTTACACTAAAACTATCCCACTCTGAAGCACCAATGTAAAGTAAACATGTAACCTCCAGCTTATTTCCTTAGGGCCCTTTTAACGGCAGGAAAATATTTGAAGTGCTGTTAGCTAAAGTACTAGGGAAGAAGGGATTTCCTTGAAAATTCTCAATAGCAGATTTGAAAATGGTTCCCCATATGGTTTTAAGTTGCTATTATTATAAGTTGACAGTAGAATACCATATATTGTGGTAACGTCTAAAAGACAAAAAATAAACCACTCTTCAACCAAGGTTAAAAACAGGCTCCCAGGGTATAAAAGATCAGGCTAAAATTCCTATTTAGACAATCAGTTAAATTAAATTTATTTTTTTATCATCTATGCTTTGATATTAACAAAATGGAATAGCTGGGGACATACATTTTATCCCGACCCCCTTAAAATAAAAAACAAACACCTGACAAAGCTAGGGGTGTGTGTGTGTGTGATGTTTTTCTCATCATTTGCTCTCTAGGGCATCGTGTGTGGTGTCAGAGACCTTTCCAGCTGCTTAAAATTCTTCAGCATGTCAGCTATATTTACAGCACTGGAATATATTTGTATTGCCAGAAGGTTACTGCATTTTAGCTTTAGATGCAATAGGCTGAATCACTGTGTTTCAAAGTCTCTGATGTAGCACAAATGTATAATTAAAATTGCTTGAAAGGAAACATGAAAGAAACAACAAACCCTCCATTCTTAGAGTAATAAAATTAAAACCAGGAAAAGTCTGCACAGACACTTAACATTTGTCTGCAGTGAAAGGCTTTTGTTATTGCATTCCCCTAAGGGTTTCACGTTTCCAGCAAAAGCAGGCTTTGGATTGGCCAACTCCTGCTGCGAACATTACTATCTGATTGGCTGGGCTGAACACTGCAGCACAGCCACAAAAAGCAAGTGCTCAGATAAATGAGCTTCAAAGGGGAAAAATGATGCAACATCACAGAACAGAGCAGTGAGTAAGTGAGAGGGTGACTGACTGAGTGAGTGAGACTGTATATGCAGAAACTGTTTTATCGGGCAGGAATAATCCCAACAATGAGAGAGGCTTGCCTAATGCTTCTTGACTCTGTAAATCAAACACTGGTTTGTTTGCACTAACTAGGCTTGTCAATGTGACGAAAAGGTTACTGTCTGCTAAACTGCGTTGTGTTTATACACTGAGACTCATGTCATTGAACTGTTTAAGATAGCATTCAAACCTATTCAAAACTGTAAGAACTGAATTTGCTCACAGGAAAACAGGATTAAGAAAAGGATTATTTTAAAAAAAGAAGTAATTAATCATTAATCATCTGTGGCACTGTTTAAGGCAGGGTAAGATTTTATAAATACTGGCCTAAATAAAGCTGATACCTCCAAATAGTAAACCATTCCAATCTGTTATCATTTATAGAAGCTTTAGCTGAGTGGTCAATAACACCAGAGCAATATTATATTGTGATTGATAAAAAAACAAATAAATGAGGTAGTTTCATCTTCAAGAAGGAGGAGGGGAGAGAGTAGTTATACCCTTTGAGGAATCTCATCCATCTACAAGGCTCCTCTGCATAGGAGCTTTATAATTGCAGACTGATATTCCTCTATAAAAATATCTATTTATAACCGTGTCTGTAAAAATTGAGCAAACATATCCAGAGTTGCTTTCATATAAATCCCTGTGTGGATTGCTCTCATATAAGGAAGTGTACATTCAGACCATATATGCCACTAGAGCCAAATGAGAATGGCAAGTTTTGGCTTTCGGAAAATAAATGGTATAGCATTTTACTCAAGTGCTGAAATCATTTAACATTTTGTGATCCCTGGACCTACTCAAGTGAATGGGCAAAAACTTGAAGGAAGAAAGTGCCATATGATGAAAATTAATGATTTTCACTGGAAAATTTGGTTTCTGCAAACTAGAAGCTCCAAACTAAATGTCAACTCTAAATTTCTGAACCATGGGGATACATTAAAATACTATTTCAGTGGTAATGTTAATGCTTTCATCTAATTTTGTTCTAATGACCATAACCCTCAGAGTGGAAATCATAGATCTTTCCCATCTTTAAAATTCTATTATGCTATCTAGCCCATCTCTCTCTGCTACTACAGAATTGTTCCCTAAAGTACATTTTCAGTATGTTGTCGTCTTGTTCTAAATGTACAAAGCAACTGGGCTTCTACGTCTTCTCTTGGGAGATTATGCCAAAGCATTAGAACTCTCTCTGTATTTTCCTAATATTCTGTCTAAATTTAACCTTAGTTAAATTCATTTTGTTACTTCTTGGTAAAACCACATGTATCATCCTAAATGATTCTTCTCCCTCTTTGGTGTTTATAGACTTGTATACCGTTATATTTCCCTGTACTTAATAATGTTAAATATATATAGTTTTTATATTGTGTATATATAGAGTATATGTATGTTACATGTAAAAAAAAAGAAAAGAAAAGAAAAAAGCACAGAGACAGGCATCAGAAGTAGGCACAAGCACAGAATAATTGAAATCAATAAGTAATTCAATAATTCTTAGAAGACATTCAAATGACCTTCCAGTATAAGAAAGTCAATGCTGTACATTTAAAATAATAATGTGTCAAGCAAATAGGAGTAAGTTTCCTTATAAATCAGTTCTACTAATATCCTACTCATTTTTGTTGGTCATTTCTAAGGCATCAATCCTTAACTTTAAGCATGTGTATAGTCTCACTTCAATGGGACTGCTCACATGCTTAAGTTAACGATGTGCTTACGTTTTTTTGCTGGAATTGGGTCTAAAGTTCCTTTTAATTTGACAATATCTTTTTGGTAACAACATGCCCAGAATGAAACAGAATGATCTAGGTCACCTCTGAGACACATCTGTAGAAAGGAAGCCTTCGCTCTCTACTCTTTAAGAAAGGTTATGGAAGAGGATGAATTCTCATTCCTTCATGTACAGAATACAGAATCTCTTTAGCCACAGGGAAGTCCTCTAAGAATGTGCAGTGAAGGAAGCACTTTTAATCAACTAAAATTATAACAGACATGGTTTGAGTGAACAGAAACAACATGGGATTTTAGGAATGCCTCATAAGGAGACATACAACTGGAAGGCCCACTGCAGCAGAGCTCTGGAAGATGAAAATGGATGTGATCAAAACACTGGATAGCTAGAAAAAAAAAAGACTTGTTGAAAGATGTATTATAATTGGCTCCTTTAGTCCAAATCTTTATCCTGGCACACAACTCAAGTAACAGAGCTACATAACCGGGAATTCACTGGGGATTGAGGGGGAAGGGATCTTCTTGCCAGGTTTCAGAAGCATTACATGGCCAGTAACCTCTAATCTTGCTGCATCTGAATCCACATGGAGCATACCTGCAGATCCACTGGCCCTTCCCTGATCTCACCCACAAAACTCCCCCGTTTGCTGAGAGCTCATGTGCTTTAGTGTTTACAGACTCTTGTGTGGTTCTTCACATCCTGACAGATGCTGCTTCCTGTTCCGAAGAAACTCAATTGACAGAGATGAAAAAAATGTCTGTGTGCACATCTCATGAGTCATAGAACTACTACAAATTACACCACTCTGTGAATGCTTTCGCTAGGTATTATCAGAGAAATGGTTTGGCCTGTCTGGGAATTGTGGATGGAAAGCTAGTGAAGACAAACTCTTAGAGGTGTGTCACAGTATCTCACCTTAGGTGGGTGCCAAGGTATAGGAAACAGCTGTAAAAAATGGTTACCTACCTTTCCATAACTGTTGTTCTTCAAGATGTGTTGCACATGTCCATTTCACTTTAGGTATGTGCTTGCCTCGTGCACAGTTGTCAGAGATTTATCCCCCAGCAGTACCTGTCGGGACAGCATGAGTGCCCTCTGGTGCCTTGCACCATTGCAAGCAGATATAAAGGGCCCTGCTGCCCCTGAACCCACTCAGTTCCTTCCTAACAGAAATACTCCGATAGAGAGGGGAAGGAGGACAGGTTGTGGAATGGACACGTGTAACACTATCTTTTAAGAACCACAGTTACAGAAAGGTAGGTAACTGTTTATAGTTCTTCGAGTGATAAGCACATGTCCACTCCACTGTAGATGACTCACAAGCAGTTCGAACTGGAGATGGGTGTGAAGTCTATTTGAACAGGGATTGCAGCACCACCTGTCCAAATCTGGCATCATCTCTAGATTAATGTGAGATGTCATAGTAAAAGGCAAATGTATGGACTGATGACCAGGTTACCACCCAACAAATGTCCAGTATGGGTACACAAGCCAGAAAGGCTATGGAAGTTGCCTGCGACCTGACTGAGTGAGCCACCACTTTGGCTGATATTGCCCCTCAGGGTAATCAGTAGCTTAAATGCATAAAGCTGGAAATCCAGGAAGAGATCCTCTGGGTGGATACTGCATGGCCCTTTACTCTTCTGAAACAGCAACAAAGAGCTGAGACAAAGACTTAAAAGGCCTAGTCTGATCAAAGTAAAAAAAACAAGGTTCTTCTAACATATGAAGTATGGAACTTTTCTTTATTCAAATGAAGCTTTGGAAAGAAAGTCAGTAAATAAACTGCTTGATTAATGTGAAAATCGGAAATCATTTAATTTTGGGTGAGGTCGAAGGAAAATGGTGTCCCTAAAGAAAATTGTATAGGGAGGCTCCTGTACTCTCCTAACTGAGGTTATAGCAACCAAGAAAGCCACCTTCATAGACAGGTGCAACAGAGAACAAGTCACTAGTGGCTCAAAGGGTGAATCCGTCAACCTTCGTAGAACTAAATTTAAACTCCACCGTGGAGGGTATAATCTGAGCAAACATTTTAGAAATCTGAGGGACATTGGGGTTTGAAAAAATTGATCAGTTATACATGGGAGGGTAGAAGGTTGAGTTAGTTCCATTAGAGTCTGGTGGCTAAGTGCTAACCCTTGTTTCAGAAACAAAAAATAGTCTAAGATATAGCAAACTGGAGCCTGAGCTGAAGGGATGCCTCTTAAAAAGGAACAAATGGACAATCTCTTCCATTTAGCAAGATAAGTAGACTCAGCTGAAAGCTTCCTATTATTTAGAAGAACTTTCTGCATCACCTTAGAGAAAAACTCATTCTGAGGTTGTCAGCCATAAAACTTCCACACTGTCAGGAGGAGGTCCTGAATTTGTAATGAAGGAGACAGCTGTGGAGCTCTGACGGATAGGGCTAGTAGAGTTGAAAACTAATGCTGATGGGGCCATGCTGGGACTATTAGAATAAGGTAAGCAGAATATTTCTTGACTTTGGACGTGACTTTGGGAAGGAGTGGAACTGGAGAGAAAGCATACAGCAGACCTTGTGACCAGGGTAGGAGGAAAGCATCTGTCAGTGAACCTGGGCTGTGATCCCCTTGCGAACAAAAAAGATAACATTTTTGTTTGCTATTGTTGCAAACAGGTCCACTTGGGAAGTTCCTCACCACTGGAAAATGGATGTGAACACATATGGATGAAGAGACCACTTGTGGTGACCTGTGAATGACCTGATCAGGTGGTCTGCCAGAGTATTTTGAGCTCTCAGAAGGTAAACAGCTCTCAGGTTGATGGGATTGGTAGCAAAGCCCCGGCCTTTGTAGATCCAGAGCTGCCCTAATAAATTCTATTCTTTGAAAGGCAAAAGGATAGATTTCTTTGTATTGATTAGAAGCCCCAGAGAGTGTCAAAAGTGGACTGAATAGTGGCTAGGGTTGAATAGTACCAGAGACCTGGCGCACCTTCTTACTAGCCAGTCATCCAAGTAGGGGAACATATGGACTCCCAACTTTTGCAGGAATGCCACTACTACAGCCATGCATTTTGTGAATAGGCTAGGGCAGGAATCGGCAACCTCTGGCACGTGGCCTGTCAGGGAAATCCGCTGGCAGGTCGGGACGGTTTGTTTACCTGCAGCGTACAGAGGTTCGGCCAATCGCAGCTCCCATTGGCCGTGGTTCGCCATTCCAGGCCAATGGGGGCTGCGGGAAGCGGTGTGGGCCGAGGGATGTGTTGGCCACCGCTTCCCGCTGAAAGGCAATACTGCAGATTGGTTGTGGAATCTGTTGATCACAAATCTGAGAAACTGTCTGTTAATCTCCATGTGAGAAGCAGCACCGCTTTAAGTTAAGAGCAACGTACCAGTTCCCAGGATCTAAGGAAGGGGTAATAGACACTAGAGCAGGAGTAGGCAACCTATGGCACTTGTGCCAAAGATGGCACGTGAGTGGATTTTCAGTGGCACTCACACTGCCCGGGTCCTGGCCACCAGTCCAGGGGGCTCTGCATTTTAATTTAATTTTAAATGAAGCTTCTTAAACATTTTAAAAACCTTATTTACTTTACATACAACAATAGTTTAGTTATATATTATAGACTTTTAGAAAAAGACCTTCTAAAAACGTTAAAATGTATTACTGGCACACAAAACCTTAAATTAGAGTGAATAAATGAAGACTCAGCACACCACTTCTGAAAGGTTGCTGACCTCAGCACTAGAGTAATCATACAGCCTTTTGTTTTCCTTGTTTAGCTGCCTTAGATCTAAAATAGGCCTCAGAGCGCCCCTCCCTCTCCTCCTCTCCCGCCCCCGCCCCACATGCTTTGCCTTCAGAATTAGGAAGTAAAAGGAATAAAATCCCTTCCACTGAATGACATGGGAGCTTCTTGTATGGCCCCCATGAGAAGGCGAGACTGGACCTCCTGATGTAGGATGCTCTCATGAGAGTGATCCCTGAAAAAAGACAGGGAAGGAGGTAGAAAGGGGGGACAGAAATAAATTGAAGCGTGTATTCCAGTTCCACCATGCTTAAGACTCACTGACCCATGGCAATGCGTGTCAGAACACTTAGGAAGTGGGATAGACAATTGGCAAAAATTGGGGTGGGAAGAGATGGTTCTCTGGTGAGTGGTAGACTGCTCTCAATCAACAGGTCAAAATGATTGTTTATAGAGGACCCAGTTTGCCTATAAGAACTGGTAGCTGCAGAAGAGGAGGAAGGAGGAGGATGCCTCTTGTAACTTCTGCTCCTTTTTTTGGACAGGTCTTGGGAATGCGGCATGAAGGACTGAAACCATTGGGACTGCTGTGGGAGCAACAGCTTTCTTTTTGTTGCTGGTGTATAGATCTCCAGAGACTTAAGGGTCTTCCTTGAATCCTTAAGACTATAAAGCCTCTTATTGGAAAAGAGCAAGGGACCGTCAAATGTGAGGGCTTGGATGGTTTGTTGCTCCTCTTGGAGAAGACCTGATGACTGCAGCCAAGATGAACATCACATAATGATAGCGAAAGCCATAGCTCGAGCCACAGAGTCCGCTGCATCCAGGCTTGCTTGCAATGATGTTTTGGAAATTAATTTCCCCATCTCCTCCATAGCACTGAACTCCTGCTTTGCCTCATCAGGGGGCTTGTCTTTGAACATCACGATACTATCCTGCAGGCTGAAATTGTAGAGACCCAGCAGAGCCTCTGGGTTCAGGATCCTCAACTATAAAATTCCTCTGGAATAAAGCTTTCCGCTTTATCAAATGGGTCTCCCTTGTTTGTTTACACAGACCATTGCTGCCATTTTCTATGAATACCAACAAATTTTGCCCCTTGATATGCGGAAGGAACTCCACCCAAGCTAAACAGATGGTTCAATGCTCCCTTGATATTTATATGGAGACATAGATCCTGAGGCAACCAAGGTCTAGCTTTTTTGCTTCTTTTCTTTTCAGGGTAGAGTCCTGGTATCTCCGCCTCTCTTTCTGTTAGTAGCAGCAACTACCAGGAACCTTGGATGAGGTTGGTTATAGAAGTGCTCAGATCCCTTTTCCATCCTTTTAGCAGTGGGAGGCAGGGAAGATGGGGTTCGCCATAAAACCTTGACAGGTTCCAGCTTAGCCTCATTAATAGGGACAGCTGCCCTAAACAGTCCTGCAGAGGCTAAAATGTCCATGGGCCTGAATGACCTTTGCTGCACCTCATATGGGTGGAAATACAGAGCTACAGCCACCTCCTCAACAAGTCTTGATGAGCTACTTGCTGTCTGGTCACCCTACATGCGCCTCTCACAGATACCACTCATTGGATACCAAATAGCAGGCCTGAAATTCATTGGCTACTGAATATAAATCTAGATAATAAAATATGTAACACAATTTTGGTGGGGGAAAAGTCTATGTTATTTCAGCAGTGATTTAAAAACAAAATCAGTAAAAGTAAATATCATAGCAGTGCTATATATGCTAAGCATTACAATACATATACACTAAATTCTTTCTTAGTGTTAACTACACTGTATACAACTCAGGAGACCGGTTGTGACATTAGTAAAAGAGAGAAAGCATAAATACTGTCTACGCTGTTCACCACAAGGATTTCAACTGGGCACTGGGGATCACCAAGGTAATGGTGGCAGTAGGGAGGGAGTAATTCTTCTCCCCCAGACTGTAGATTAGGAATGGGGCCACCTCAAGCCTAATGCTCTGAGTAGCTTCAGAAACCCTTGCAGTCACCCCAACAACCCTGCAATGGAAAGGACTAGACCGGGGTAGGCAACCTATGGCACGTGTGCCGAAGGTGGCACGTGAGCTGATTTTCAGTGGCACTCATACTGCCTGGGTCCTGGCCACCGGTCCGGGGGGCTCTGCATCTTAATTTAATTTTAAATGAAGCTTCTTAAACATTTTAAAAACCTTATTTACTTTACATACAACAATAGTTTAGTTATATACACCTCTACCCCTATATAACGCTGTCCTCGGGAGCCAAATTTTTTTACCGCGTTATAGGTGAAACCGCGTTATATTGAACTTGCTTTGATCTGCCAGAGTACGCAGCCCTACCCCCCCCCCCCGGAGCACTGCTTTACCGCGTTATATCCGAATTCGTGTTATATCAGGGTAGAAGTGTATTATAGACTTATAGAAAGAGACCTTCTAAAAACGTTAAAATGTATTACTGGCATGCGAAACCTTAAATTAGAGTGAATAAATGAAGACTCGGCACACCACTTCTGAAAGGTTGCCGACCCCTGGACTAGACAATACACCTCTACCCCGATATAACGCGATCTGATATAACATGAATTTGGATATAATGCGGTAAAGCAGTGCTCGGGGGGAGAGGGGGCTGCGCACTCTGTCAGATCAAAGCAAGTTTGATATAATGCGGTTTCACCTATAACGCGGTAAGATTTTTTGGCTCCCGAGGACAGTGTTATATCGGGGTAGAGGTGTACATGTAAGGTTACGAGAATACATTATTTGCTTTTATAGTTAAGTTTATTATGATTTATTAACAGAAGCCAAGATTTGTTGATGCCAGTGCTCAAAACTTTGAAAATGAGGTCACTTATTTAGGTTCAGAGTTAACAATTTAGGAGCCTAACTTTAGGCCCCAATTATTGAAAATCATGACTTTATAAAATATGTCATACTTTCAAAGCACTGCACAAGTAGCCACTAAATCAATTATAATAGGAGAGCAATTAAATGCTCACCGGGGATATAGATCACAGCAACTCGGAGCAGAGGGATAGCTCAGTGGTTTGAGCATTGGCCAGTTAAACCCAGGGTTGTGAATTCAATTCTTGAGACGGCCATTTAGGGAACTGGGGTAAAAATCTGTCTGGGGATTGGTCCAGCTTTGAGCAGGGGGTTGGACTAGATGGCCTCCTGAGGTCCCTTCCAACCTGATATTCTATGATTCTAACTACCAGAGAAATGCTAGTTTACTTATGAGATCAACTCTACCTATCTTCCTAAATAACTCAAGGGCTGGATTATAGGGCCAAATTCTCTGCTGGTGTGAATGGGTGCAGCATTGATGCCACTAGTGCTGTTTACTTCGGCCAGTAAAATGAAGTCAGGCCAGTTTTACAGAATTTGGCCAGTAAAATGAAGTCAGGAGGTTTACACAAATATCTTCCAAAGGTGAGAACCATTTTTTTCAATCAAATGCCTAAACATGGGTTAAGTGGAGTTCTACTTGCTTAAAATATCTATCTGAATGATAATCAAGACTAATTGCCTTGGCATGCTGGTGTACCGTGGAGACTTTTCCACTTTCAGACAGTTTTTGCTCACTCGAAGCCACAGAGAAAAACTCCCAGACAGTAAGTACTGCACTTCTTTTTTGTCATTGTGTCCCAAACAAAGTCAAATTGGAGAGACTTTTATACCAAAGCTTTTCTGATTTAGCAGCTCTTGACTGTCGAGAGACCAATCGCAGGACTTCGAAATGGCATATCACCACATTGTCACTTGACGCACACACACACACAATCATACAAAATCAATTCTGAATATCTTCACTATCGGTGAATTTGTAAATGGGTACACAAATCAAATTCAAATTGGTATTTGGCCCCTCTCTGATGAATATACATAACACAGATACATCTAAGATAGCCCAAATTATGGCAAACTGTCAGCCATGAAATAAATTGCTGCCCAAGGATTAAACTAGCTTTATTCTACACTTGTGACCATCAAGTAAGTTCCGCTCATACCTATTTGACATAATTGTGTTCACAGTAACTAAAGTATTTCAAGTGTCAAAAAGTATGGGAAGGAGAGGAGAAGGAAAAGCCATAATTTAGGAGACTAAGACTCATATATGGTCTGAACTTTTTATTGTCACTCATTTTGGAGGACCAGTATAACTCCTGTGCTCTATAACAGTCAACCCAGACTGGTATTAAAAATTTTATACCACAGCATCATCCATCATATAACCCTCCATCTATCCATCCATGTACAACAAAAACAAAAACCCTTAAACATTTTCATATTATACTTACAAAGCTAATTGTACACTATTTTTTTCCTGTTCCATGACTTCCAAGTATTTTTTCAATAGCCTAAAAGCCACAGGAAATGCTTACAAATCTACACTGAAGAGTGAATTTGTGTTATAGTGATCCAGAAACTCTTATATTTTTCACTAGTTTTATCATGTAATACACGTAACACCACTTAAGAATCTCACCAGCTATAGCAGGTACATATGTTGCAGAACTCAAGATCAACAAGTTTGGAACTGTAATGATTGTCAGGTGACAGAAAATGCAAGATGGGGGATTTCCGCCCCCGAGAGCCCTACTGCTGGGTCGAATGTTTGAAGAGTCACTTTACTCACATCCTGTAATCAAACCATCTGGAACACAGATCTGTGATTAGTCACCCTGAACATTGGGCTTTATCTGAACAAATGTACAGCAATGGAGCAGAGGAGATAGGGCAGCATTAACAAAGAGAACTGTAATGAAACACTTTATGCCTTAGTGCGCTGCTGCTACAGTCATAAACCTTTGAAACACATCACTCTAGTGTTAATGTACTACTTTATGAAAGCACAGTGATCTTAAAGATTAAAGGTCTGAAGAAGGACTAAACATTTCTGGTTTAGATAGTGTTGCCCTGTCAATGGCTAGGGTAGACTGGCATTACTCTATCCACATTAATTTATAGCCTCATCAACAAGGTACCAGACTCAATTCATTTTCTTGTGATTTCCAGTAGGTTTTGAATAATGTCAGTTTACATTTGCCAGGTGTTTAATCCAAATACGGTGCCTTTTTTATTTCTCCCTTAACTATGAAGTCATCACCACAAGTTACTTAAAACAACAAGCATCTTGACTTGAAATGATTTGTTATTCATTTGGCTAGTTGCAACATTTACACAACAAAGATTATTTCTTGTAGCTATTGTTTCTGGTCATCAAGAAGACAACCTTTTTATCCCATGTAAAAAAAACTCACAAAAAACTAAAGATTTCTCCCAAAGCGCACAGAACAAGCATTGAAAACCATAACTGAAGAAAGCCCGTTTCCCCATGGGCCCGCATGCTTTAATTCACAAAAGAACACACAGCCACTTCCATCACTGTCACATCCCCTGCAGCCTTTGTTCTGAAGCCTGATGAGCTGTATTGATTTGGGAAAATCGTTGAGCTTCTTGGAAAACTAGACTCTAGCTTATTCACCACCATCTATTTCTTTCTCATGAAGACAGTTGGTCAATATTCAGTTGACTGGTCAGCCAAAAGAAGCTCTTGCTGCTTTTCTTTTTCTTGCCTCCCTAGTAACATTATCCTTTCCCAGCTCTAGAATAAAATACAACAGCATGTTAGAAAGGCTTGTTGCTAAGGGTGATATGAAATGGTAATGTCTGTGTGCACAAAGCAACCACCTAAATGCTAATGTTAGTGTAGTTTTAGAAGCTGGTACAGTGTAAAAGCCAAGCCCTAGTATACCTTATCGACTTTTCTGTATTATATTTTCACTGTAGGTTTCTGTTAAATAATTTTTAAAATATGCCTTGCTTAAAGTATAAGTGAACTCTGTTATTCTATTTCCACCATCTACATGTGAGTGGATAATTAGGATCTTCTGCATTATCAGTTAATTAAGGGCAAAATCCTGCATTCTTTTTTTAGGCAGCAAAAGACTTAATGAAGAGTGAGAGTTACCCGCAACAGGCACTGCAGATTGGCCCAAAATGACTGGTAGACTTAATACAAACTGAATAATTCCACGAAAATATGAGCCACTTGGAAGAATGGTTTCCAAAACTATGAAGCCACAGCCACCAACAAAGATAGTTCTTTCTTCTGTCAAACTGACCTGAAAATGGTTAGATCTTCCCAGAATTAGGAAAGATTTTGATCAATTGCTGCTACGCTCTTGCATTTGTTTACAAACATTAGTCCACCCTTTGCATAGTTTACAGGGAAAAGTGCAATTAACATCACTGTAAACTAACTACTATTATCTGACCTCCAGAGTACAACTTGAGATTTATTGTTTTTAATCTCTATCTTTTCCTTGGTCAGAGCAACTGACCCACTTCACTGTTCTTCTAAAGTTTGAAAACAAAGCTGCAGACCTAAGGTTTCGGTGCCAACTGAAATATAGTTAGTTGAAAAATCTTTTAATATCCGCATATTCTGAACAAGATCAAATCTGTTTCAGAAAAAAAGTTAATTATTTTTTCTCCAGCAGCACTTTTTGTTCTTTAACTACAATAATCACAATTTGTTATTCATATTCTCTAACATTAAAAAAAAGTCATATGGTAACAATTTTGATATGGAAAAGGAAATGCTCTTTTGTAATCTCCCAAATGTACCACTTGTTTCTCAAGGAGAGTTATTTTGATCAATGGCTTTCCACACTATGTTATTGCTTTGTGGAACACATGGCCAGTCTTCTGCATTATACTACAGAGGAAAGAAAAAAAAATCCACTGTCTTTGCTTATACTCCCAGCACCACATGTCACTTGAGATAAGCAACAGAATGCAAGGCCTTTCAACTCATCTGTCACACTCACTTCCTGCAGTCTATATTAATTACAGGAGCTCTTCAGCTAGTTACTCCTCCCTCAAATTCTTTCACCTTAAAAACCAAGTAAACAGAAAAGCAAAACAAGATTAGAGGAAAAATAGCAATAGTGTTTAAATCAAAATAATGTAAGACACACACTGTCAGGCACTCAGGAGTCCTTTAACAATTATCTGCCTCCTTCCTATTCTCTCTCAGATGTCAGATCACAAAAGCGCTGTTTTCAGCAGTAAACTATTAAGAAACAGCTGAAGAAATAGGGAAGCTCATTATTTAAAAAAAAAATTGCCAAAAGAGCTCATAGTAATAAATAAATAAACAAACAAACAAATAGCTAGCTAGCATTAACACACATCAACAGAACTTTATTTTCTGGCTCTAAGTTGTGCCTCTGTAGGAAAAACGCACTGGAAGTGTAAATGCAAAAAAACACCAAACAACAATAAACCTTCAAGTGTCTTCAGTGATTAGTCCCCTATTGCTATCTATGGTGATAAAGGGTTGCCATGTGTGAACACTGGCACAATTATTTGTCGAAAGTGTGGAACAATTAATGAAACATAAGTCAGCAGGGAACAGGAGTGAAGGAAGCAGAGTTTGGGGGAAGAGAGGAATGAGGATACAAACAAACAAAGCCCCACAAAAACCAAATCTGTGGACTGCAAATACCAAAATACAGTGGGAACAGGCTGACAGTTCAGCTCAACCTCAAAAAGCTGCTGATGATCCATGTATCTCGTTGGGACCAAAAAACAGAGCCTGATATAAATTATGATGCTTTATTTAAAGTCAAAACGTTTATTTGCTTTTGTGCCAGCTTTGGAGCCTTTTCATCTCTAGGTACCGGGCCCAAGAGAGAACACATTCCTATAGCTCTGTTTGCAGCCAGCTGTGGCTTCACTAAATCATAAAGCCTCCTAACAAGCCATTCTTTACAAAGGCCAACAGCAGTTACTAGACATGATCACTTCTCTATTATTTCACTCACTGGAATTTAAAACAGCAGCTGAAAATACTGAAAGTCACTGAACTGCATTCTACCAGCGTGTGTGTCTGCATTAAGTTTCACATATCGTTTAAAGGCTTCATTGTCCTCAGTCTGGGGAAAGGGTAAGTAATGGGGAAAAACACCTGAGCCAGATGCGCTCAAGACAAACGGGGATAGAGTTTGTATGGGATTTCTTTTACATGAGTCTCTAAGGAGTTCCTATTACAGTTAATAAAAGACCTGTTCCCTATTTTTATTTGTCATGAGGCTTTGGCCCACATCTTACATGTCTGTGTGGGTGAAATCTTTCAAGCTCTTCAGGCAGTAACATCACATAATGAAATGTCACAGTAAAATAACCAAAGCTGGGAAATGATGAACTCTAGCTAAGAACAGTCAACAATAAAATGTACACTAGAATTACCTTAATAATTTCCATTTACAATGGTTCCAGATTACAATGATTCACAGGGTTAGCCTCCTAACACTGCGAATCATTGTAACTGGAAATTATTAACGTTACTCATCTTCCAGTTTGCTGTTTTATTCTCCCAACACCACTCCCCCACACCCTCTTCAGATTTATTAATTCAGATTAGTACAAGATAAACATCTCTCACCAAGAACCTACTAAGCTTGACCTGTTCCATCTCCTGGACTATCTAGAAAAAAGGGGAGTGGGAGGCTTGTGAATTTGAGGACATCCCTTATGTAAAATTCCTTACAACCACCGGCTCAGTTTGGAATTTGAAGCAGTTATTGCAAGCCTAATGATGCAACAGCCAGCAGTTGAACACCACACAAAAGCTTTGCCTGAAATCTATTTCTCCATGTTCTAGACTACCAAAAAAAAACAACCAAACAAGCAAACAAACTAAAAAAAAAAAACCACACCCACACAAACTAAATATTATGGACTACCATGAATCCAGTAACAAAGCTCTCAAGAAGGGCTCTAGGAAAAAATAAAGATGGTTAAATGCTAAATAATCTTTACAGTTCCCCTCTGACAAACCAGTTTTTCTAGAAAATAATAGTGGTTTTCTTGCCACCTTCCCCTACTGTCCACATTCCAAAATTCTTGTCTTTTAGTAGGGGAAAAGAAGCCCAACACAGTTACAAGTATTTCAATAACATGCTTAGAGACCAGCTTTTTTCTGTAAACAAGCCTAATGAAGTGTGACTAATAGTGTTCTCCTTGAGCAGAGGAAAGGCAAAAAGGGCCTTTGTTAGCATTTACTGAAGCAAAGTAGGCATTTTGCTGGGGCAGAACAAAAGTTAGCTAGTTATTGACTGACCAACCTCAGTAGGTGTTATAATCCAGTTCAACTTTTTTCTTTAAATTACCCCACAAGTGGGTGAAAGTGGTACTCTCTGATTAACCAGTTGGCTTATCCTAGCTGTTCACCAATATTGATGGAATGCAGTGGGAAGCTATCAGTAAACCAATTTCCCCTTAGTGATCAGTACACTTTGAGGTAAGTATCTCTTCTTTTGACTGTGATTGCATGGACAGTTTTCTTAACACTCCCCTTTGTGCAGAGTATCCCAATTTCTCCGTTTATTAGTAAAAGACAGGCTAGCTTTCCTTGACCTGCTGTCCATACAACTACTACAGTTTTACTCTGCTTGTAAAGCTGATCCACCTTTCACTTTCATGGATTTAGAAACAAAACTGTGTTAGACACTGAGCACAGGACAATCATACCCAAAATTTCAGCAGAATCTTATAGTTTATGTGTTAGTAGCCCTAATATAATCAGCTGAAAAACTCCACAGACCATGTGAGCTGGGAAGCTTTGCCCAGATGACCCTACATTTCTCTCGCTCTCTCTCCTGTGAAAATGTCACTGACACTATGATAGAAGCATGTTTCAGCATTAATGAAAACTTGCTTGGCTTCAGCAAGAGCAGGAAGAGGCTGAACTTTCAGCCATGACTTAATTCTCACCTTGGTCAGACAAACAAAGTCAAGATAAAACTTGCCTTACTTGAGAATCTATGCACTAATTTCTGTATAAATTATTGACTGAACTTTGGCCTCATCTGAAACACTGGCCCCCTCAGGCTGATAAGCTATGACCCCAGGTGGCACATCAAGTCCTCTCAGTTGAGGCAGGAACATTATTGCTTTGCACAGGGGACTGCAGCGTGAGAGCTAATCAATCAAGCTCCTTGACAGTTTTTACAGCTTCCTAACATTAGGCCTAAGTCAAACTCCACAGCTCCTATTGTTCACATTATTATCTTTTTTTCTCTGCTCTGATGAAGTTAGGGCAAGTCCAAGGCTTCAATAAGAAAGAAGGCTATTATGAGCAGCTCAGAGTTTATTGACTCTGGTCTGTGGAACAATGGCCAGGAAAGTAACACATTCTTAATTGCTAATAATAGTCGGTAAAAATAATCTCTTAGATACATCCTCTCATGAAGGGATAGTAATATAAACAGTCAGACATCTCTTCTGATAAGTCTCCATTTATTACACAGCACATTCCATACACTAACCATGCACACAAATAAAGACTATAAGCTTTCAATCAGCTACACTGACATGCTGTAAAAATACTGAATGTTTAACAGAATATACCTAACACACCAAAAAAAAACAAAAAACACAAAACTCTATAGAGACTAAAAATAGAATATGACTAAAAAAGCAAATGCATGTCACATTATGCTAGGTAAACAACAGACAAAAGGATTTTTTTTCTGTTAAGACTTGTGCATTTTAAGTTCTATACTATCCTTTGCTCAAAATGATGTGGGGAAAAACAGTTTAGGAATGATTTGATGGTGTTGTTATTTCCTTCTAACATTCTTCATGAAGGTCTAGATGTCTTTTTCAGATTAAAACACTTTCAACTCTTATATGGAAGTAACTGAATTTGTAGTTGAAGCACATTATGCACTAATATTCATTATTTTTGAGTACCAGTCTGTCACTCTAGCTGTATGTACAAATCTTATTACCAACAGGCTGTAGTAATGATGCACCACAGTTAAATCCTGTATGTGACCCCCTTTTGTGTAAGGATTTCAGTCTTCCTTTACAAAACTCTAATTTCTATTGCTGGGGAGGATTCATATGTAAATGAAAAATTGGAAATATACTTTCTTTTCTTCTCATCAAATTTAGAGCTGGAACTCCAAAAATAATAATTAAAAAAGGGTTGTTCTGGTACGAATGAAACTCTTGATCATAAGGACAGAAATCAGATGAAGTAATTCTATGAATCAATTCTGCTGGATGCTGAAGAAACAGAAGAAACAGAATAGCTCATTTTTATCTTAACTGTAGCGTTAGATGATTCTACCGTAAAATCTCCATACTTTAGGAAAGGATTATGTCATTTTAAATTCTAAAATAGAACTTGATAGCAGTACATGAATATTTATTTACTTTCTTAAACCTGAATACCAGTACAAAGCCATTGAAGGACATTTCATCCATGTATGTTAGGGTACTGACTTCAAAATGTGAATGGAACCAGTAAACTACTCAGTGAGCTTTCTGGAGAGGTGCTGGTTGAGAGAACAGCAGTTTCTTTCTGCTAACTCCTCTCGATACAGTAGCTTGCCCTTTCAGCTGTCATTCAGCCCAACAGAGCTTCTCATACAAAACAAGAGAATATTGCGTACTTGTTTCAAATTAAGGATTCCCCCCTTTCATCTTGCCTAATTTACACCCTGAAGAATGAAAAGAATTCATATTGTATAAAGAAGAACAGGAGTACTTGTGGCACCTTAGAGACTAACAAATTTATTATTCTTCGGATGCATATGCATATGCATCCGAAGAAGTGGGCTGTAGTCCACGAAAGCTTATGCTCTAATAAATTTGTTAGTCTCTAAGGTGCCACAAGTACTCCTGTTCTTCTTTTTGCGGATACAGACTAACACGGCTGCTACTCTGAAACCTGTCATATTGTATAATACATCCAATAATGTGTTTTCAGACAGTGCCAAACACAGAATTTAACAACTATTTAGAAAAACATCCGAATAAATTGACCACAGTCAATGAAGCCCTAGCCTTTTTAAAAGAAGCATAACAGAAATTGGAATAAGGCAGGCCTTTCTAATTACTGATGTAATTATTGTAAATAATGATGTTGTTTTGTGTATGTGTGTTTTTAAAGAGAAATAAGAGTGTTAAAAAAAAACACACATCAAGAAGGAAGCTTCTCTTATCAATTTTCAGCTGAGGGATAAAGCATTCAATGTGAGTGCTATGTTTTAATGGATGCTCCATAAAGCAAGTAACATACAAGTTAGAGGAATGAACATTTTTGCTGATCTTTCCAAAATAAAAACCTATTTTAGTTTAACAAAACAAAAAGACTGTTGAGGTGCATTTGTCTCTCACCTGATGTATATGCACTAAGTACAGCCCACAACCCACCTATCCACAGCAGCTCCAGACAGTTAGCCTCACCCACAGCTCCTTGCAATTTAATGAACAGTCATATCCAACAAATCTCTTTCCAACAGCCTGACAGTAGTTATTCTCTTAGACTCTGGGCCCAAAAGAGAGATTTGTCATTGCTTAAATAAATTTTACAGATGTAATAGATAAAGGCAATAAAGAAAACAGGGCTTTTATAAAACAAAGTCGACAGAGCAGAAAGCTATTCCTCTATAATGTCCATGTCTGTGTGTGTGCGCACACGTGTGCTTGTGTGTACCAAAGGGAAATAGACAATGAAGGTTAGGAAGCATGAAATGACAGCATTCTTTGCCTTTCAGGGAACGTAAATTTTATTTGCAGAATGTAAATCTTGAAGCCATGGTTTTCAATCTGCATGTGTGATCACCAGAAATTGATTTCAAGGAGATTTAAAAGTATGTAACTTATTATTCAGAAATGCAAATCCCATCCAACACATTCATTACTGTAAAACAGAAAAATCTAGGTGACATTTGAGGACTCTGTGTAAATATTGCAGTTTTTCAGGCACATACAGGTTATCAAGCTTTCAGTTAAAATTAAGCCAGTCTACACTAAGGGACAAAATGTATATGTTCAGTCGGGTTTAAGTCAGTTTAATTCTGCTAAAGGATAATACAGTTAAATTCAGCCAGCTTTAGAACACATTTTTAAAAACACTATTTAAACATGGTTATGCCCCATCCACAATGACCAGCAGAACATAGTTTAAAACTGCTTCAGCAAACATAGTAGTACACCCTAGTGAGGATGAAGTGCTATTGGAAATGTGTAAATACAGCTCTTGTCTTCAACATGTGACTTCTGAGTCTCCACAGTGACATTCTTAGTACAAACTGTAATGTAAAAAAAATATATATTTTTTTATACTTCAAAGTTTACTACTAATCCCAGAAGCTAGAAGAAGGAATTAACTTCAGAAATCCAAAACAATGTGTTCCTTCAACATAGTAGGTCTGCCTGGTATTAAATATCTCTGATGCTAATTGCTGCTTCTTCCAACGGGGGGGGGGGGAAGAGGGGAAATCTACTCTGGAACACAGATGAGCTTCTTGATTTGCCTGCACTTAAAACACAAAGAAAAACGGGTTCATTTTGATCTCAATAATTTTTACAAAGCAATACAAAACTTTGTAGTACATGCTGAGTGTTTTGTTTCACTTCCTTGTCACATAAATTGACAAAAAGAGTTTTCTTCCCCGAAATGCTTTCTCCAAACTAACTCAATTTTACACTAAAAAGCAGGGCCGGCTCCAGGCACCAGCTTAACAAGCAGGTGCCTTGGGGCGGCCAAGGGAGAGGGGCAGCACCTGCGGCAATTCGGGGGCGGCAGGTCCCTCACTCCGGCTAGGAGTGAAGGACCTGCTGCTGAACTGCCGCCGCCGATCACGGCTTTATTTTTTTTTTTTTTCCAATTGTAGCCGCCGATCGCGATCACGGCTTTTTTTTTTTTTTTTGTGCTTGGGGCGGCAGAAATGCTGGAGCCGGCCCTGCTAAAAAGTACCTTTGCTGAATGCATAAAAAACTGAAATCAACAGCCCTCAAAGACTAAATTCTCATTTCCATTCCCCATTCTCAAAGATTTTTAAAGTATGGTGAGGTAGTATCTACACTTCTTCTTATACTTGGCCATATTTCTGAATGAATTTCTGAATTAATAGTAGTTCAGTCTAATTATCTTTAAAAGACTGAAATCATGTTTTTTAAACTGAGTAAGTTTAGGAAGATCATGCCAGCACAATCTCTATTTCTAGACAACTGTTTGGAATCCTGAAAGTTCTGCTTATATTTTCAATTTTTGAGATTCTAGGATAGGAGCATAAGAAAAAATATGTATTGTTATATGTTTGGGTAGGTACAAGGAATAGTAAACACTTCAGACAGATTAATTATATGTCTTTACTGAATGTTTTATTGTCATTTAAGTTTTCCCTGACCACACGAGGAAAGCGGCTTTTGACAAACCATGATTTGTTCCCTCACGGCAAATCCCATGATGCATTCATTTTCTGACCTCTCTCCAAATATAAAATTGCAGCTCACTCCCTACATGATCATCTTTGTCAGAACAACTTCCACTCAGACAGCAGCTAATCCACTGCAGCTAATGGTTTCTGTCAGGAAGGAAGCCAAGGAGATGATGCTATCATTATGCTATATAGAATCTTCCACATATCTCCTGGGTAGCTCTCCTTTCATCGAACACAGGGTGATAGATCAAGCGCATAAGGAAACTATTTTTCTTAACAATAAAATGAGCAAACACATTTCTCCCTACTCGTCAATATATTTACACATGGTAGCTAATCACAAGAAGAGCGTTTTGCACCCCTCTCCTTCATCTTGGTCCTCCTATTATGGCTGCCAAAAAATCCTAAAGCGATATGCCTATCATGTCTACCTTGCCTTATAGAAAGCAGCCTCTGTGAGTGTTTCAGCAAACAAGACCCCTTAGGTGGCTTTTCTGAAGCTACAGAATCATAGAAGAAAAAGAAGAAGAAGAATTAGCCAGTAAGAAATACAGTAACTTGTTTTCTCTGTAATTTAGTTGCTTAGGAAGGATGATGATCCTGGGCAACTGGTATGTAAAGAAGGCTTCAAACCAATAGGTGATAGGTGGTTTTCTCAGGCATGTAGCCTTCAAGGTAGTGCAGAATGTCTCCATCCCAAATTTTAGTGATTTCACTGATTTTACCGTTTCAAGTGCAATATTGAGCCTTGCTAACCCACTCTAATAATTTTGGGACTCACAAAACAGTAGGAGTCTCATTGTCGGGATACCATTCTTTAGGAGAACAATGAGGAGCCCGAGGGCACCTTAAAGACTAACAGATTTATTTGGGCTCTGTTAGTCTTTAAGGTGCCACCGGACTCCTTGTTGTTTTTGTGGATACAGACGAACACAGCTACCCCTCTCATTCTTTAAGAGAAGAATGTGAGAAATGGCCACTTTTGCTGCAGGAGGGAATTCAGAGACCTCCACATGTCTTTTGCTTTGCACAGAAAGAGCCAGCTTGTTTGTAGCAATTTCCTGAAAAGCCTGGAGTCTCTGAAAAGGAGACTCTGGTCATTCTCAGCTCTAACAAAGTCATCCCATTGGCCAGATCTAGGAGTTTTGAGAGTCATAACAGAGTTTCCTGCGTTAGAGGCCCTGATTCCAAGAGGACTTGATACAGTCAACAGTGGGCTGTGGTACTGAGGTTACTGATGGCAAAGACATTTGACAGAACCCTCCAAATTCCTTTGGATTTCAGACATCCATTCAATAGCTGCTATGACATGCGTTGAAAATTGCCTGCCCCAAACTCAACATTTTTTCTAACTGTACCGCCCTCTCTTTCCCGTCTGATGGATGCATTGGAAGCATAGTTGAATCCAAGGATAAGTCAGGCTATCATTACTTGAGGATCTCTTTTCTTCGGGGCTTTTGGATTAATAAATTATTCATATTCTAAAAGGAAACACTTCTAGAGGGATTTGGGGTTTCTGTACTGACTCTGAGCAAATTTGCCCTTTCCGTTGACAGAGATTCTGAAGAGAGAAAGAAATAGAATCCTTTACAGTGAGTTTGCATCTAAGTTTCTTGGGGTGGCAGAGGAAGCAAATATGCACAAAGCCCACTCCCTGGCCAGCTGTGGATCAGTTTCAGGATGGGAGATTATGTGGTGTACCAACCCATAAAGTCATGTGATCAATTTAAACCTGACTAACCCAGACAATGGACATCAGTGGCCCAGGGCTGTCATACTTGATGAATAAAGGAATTCTTCTTGTCACTAATTCTTGGTGCTTAGATACCAAAGTTCTTCATGCCTCAGAAATACTACAGATTTACAGACAGACTAATGCTGGTTTTTAAGGTACCTGGAAGGATGTTTGCCTCATGATTTCCATTTGGGATAGGTCTGCCAGAAATGATTACTCAGTATAGCTATATGTGCTGCTTCTTTGATCCTGATAGTGGATGTAATAAATGACTGCAGAAGGAACCAAAGGATTCCATGATGAAAAGGAAGAGTTTTGCTGCACCGAGCATGTTTCATTCTTCTCTCTCTCCATGGTGCTGGAACTTGGAGAAAGTAATACTAAGAGAAAACAAAATGGTGACTGAGACCCACCATGAGCTGCCTTGACATGAGACAGGAAATAACTGAAGGAACAAGAGGCGTGGAAAGAGCTGGAGTACATAAAAACCTCATCATATGATTGACTGCCACTTGCCTTACTGATGTAGAGAGAGAACACCTATTGGCCTCAGTAAAACATACTAGGTTACGTCTGAGAGACCTTGGAGGGAAATGTTTTCTCTGGTCCAATCAAGACTCAAAATGCAGCCAACATAACTAAAAGAACAGACAAACACCAATAAATACTGCTGGTGCTTTCCAAAAATATCCAGTTGGAGATAGTCTGACAAGCTAAAGGAGAACAATAAATTCCACTCATCCTGCCAAATGAAAACTAACAGCCATCTTCACTGAGCCTAGATTAGTATTATTTATGTGCTTTGCTCAGAATCAGCAGTTCATTTCTTAGATATTAATATGGGCTGCCATGTTTACAGCTCTGCCTTCTTCTACCATTTATAACATAACTCGAAAAGGTTATTTTACTTTATTGAGAAGGGTGGATAACTGGGGAAGAGTCCTTCAAAATTTATGAGACACGTACTAACTTGATGCTGGCATGAAAGATGATGGCCCAATCAGGGGCCAGGCACAGCATTCTAGTAGAAATACCAGCACCCTCTCCCTTCCCAACAGCCACAGGGAAAGGACAGCTGGGCTGTTCATCAGTGTGTTGCCCACAGAAAGCGGGGTCTTATTTTTCCTATCAGCCGCTGGCTAGTAGAGTAGATATTCTGACTGGTAGGTATCTAGTATAATTTTCATGCTCTCACTTTTAGCAGTCTTTACACCTAGCCTTTAAGTACTATAAGCCACACTCTCTTGTCACACCCTCTAGGAGGGTTACTGAATGTCAGGCAAACTGTAGACTAGTATTCAGCAAAACAACATGCTTATACCTAACATAAAACAAACCACTCCATTTGGATTCTGCTGGGATTTACAGAAACAGAGGGAAGTGATGGAGAAAAGCACACATTCAACATTACATCTTTTAGATTTTTTTTTTTTGGTAAGCACACTGGACAAAATGCTGGCCCTCAGAAAGAAGTCACCATGGCAAATAGTGTGGGGCCAAAGTCTAGTAAACACATTTATTACCTTCTATCAGTGTGACTAATGTAAGAATGAGAAATCCTTTGTTGTAATTTGTGGTCCACATTAATCTATTAAGAATTTTTAGCCATATCTTTCCCATTCTATTTAATTCACAATAGTGTCATTCTTACATGCATGCAACCTCCCCTCCACCAATGTTGTTTTAAATGTGACTAGTTTTAGGTCTAAAAAAAAAATAATTAAGGATTACATACTAACTTCACAGCAATTCCTTGTATGACAAAGGAAAGTGGAATAAACCAACTTCAGTTTATCACAGGGCCTTCTTAGTTCAGAAAATTCATCTAGATCTAAATGAACTTTATTTTTGTTTATTGCAGTCACATGGTAATGAATGGTTTGCAAAAGAAATCTATGAAAAGCAGATTTACAACTTCACATTTTAACATGCACTTTAAATATTGTGATAATTCTTGATACTCTTCTACCACTGTACTTTCCTTCATCTTGTTTGATTACAGAAGACAAGGGTGTAAACAGATCATGGGGCAATATGATGATTAATTAATTAAGCCCTACTAGAGGCAGGGAGATTTATTAGTCACCACTCCACTAAAGTATGTTTCCTGCAGGTGTGCATATCTGGCTGAGCCTGAGTACAACTTCTGTCTTCACCATAATCACCCCATATTAGAACTGCAGTTAACCCTTTTTCACTGAGTTTATCAAAGAGCTTTTCCTTTAAAGGACTGAAGGGGAAAGACTGTTGGCTTTACTGCACTGCTTAACCACAAAACCCTCTTGTGAGGTCTTCAAAAATAACAATTCAGCAAAAAGTGAGAGTGTTGCAGCCACTGAGTCAGCCCCTATAAGCCCCTTTCTAAAAGGCAACTTTCAATGAATCCATTTTCAATGTTTTTTTCAGTTATTCTTATATAGAAACTTCCCTCCCATACCCGCTTTCTCTTTGGAAATTTGGTAACCATAGTTTCTGTATCCTGCTGAGACTTGATATGTAGAGCTGTATTCTACCTGCTATTAAGCTGCTGATAGCAGTGTTTCTGTTGCAATTTATGAGAAATGTCAGTTGAAGGCAGAGAGTATTGTACACACTATATTTTCCCAGCTGGATACCTCCGTGAATGGAAAGCAAAAACATGAGTACACATGCACTGTAGATTTGAGGGGGGAAATGAACAAAAACACTGCAGGTTAGATCTGCTGGGTGGTCTAAACCCACCATAGGGTAAACACATGAATGGGAAGATGCAACTAAGATTATCAAGAAACAGTGGAGACATCCAACACATTGATGCAAAATCACCTCTTCTAGGATCCATTATCACCCCCCATCTTTTTACACATTCAGCTTATCTGCTTGAATTTACAACATAAATTTGTTTGTCTGTCTGACCTAATCTTCAGGGTTTTGTTTAACGTTTTAGTATGAAGACAGACATTTTAATCCTAAATGCAGGCATCTGTTTCCATATTAATCTCACTTTTTTATAAAACGAGTACTGAGTTGCTAGACCCAGGAAACATGACCACTTTTCTACTCCACCTTCAAGATCAATTTTGCCTACTTTTATTTTGTCAATCTGTTTGCTAACGAAAATATTTTAGCCTTTCCTGGCAAACAAATATCCCCTGTAAAAGCTCTTGGTTTCCTCATCACACAAAGGAGGCAGTTGAAGGTAATAGTCCTGACAGCACAGTGAGATGGAAGCCCAATTCAACAAAGACTGGATGAAGAAATAATGAGTCAATGTCTGCTATATCTGTCTTCTGAAAATATGGACCTATAATCTTTTCCCCCACAAGTATTGGGGATTACAGTAGAAAATACTGACAAATGATTATTATCTAAACATTGTCAATCTGAACCAGATTCAAAGTTCTGTGGTCCAGGTTTTGCCTCTCCAGAGATTATTATATTAGACTAAATGTTTTAAGGCAAATGAATTGATCAAGTTCCGTGGTTTGTGCTTACCGTACAGTCCACAATATATGAAAACATTCAGTTGTCTGAGAGAAAACTACTCCAGATGTGAAACTTTATAGTAAAGGAGAGACAGATGATTACAAAAGCAGAATCATTTACTTAAAAACACATGTTTCTCAAAGAACTTGTGTGCCTTACCAAAAAGCTGTCAATTTCTACCACAAGTAACTGGCTCCAAATTTGCAATTAGTCTTTGTCAGTTCCCAAATCACCCTCTCTATCAGAAACACAAAACTGAAATAATGAAAGTCCAAAAGCTGCTAAACTTAAAATGCTCATAGTCAAACTGAGGATAGAGCCAATTACCATTTAAATAACAATATGAAACTCTTTGAAGGAAGGGCCTTCTGATCTCAAAGATTCAAATGCTGAACGGTGAGAATCTGCGTGCTTTAGATTTCCAGGGAAAAAACTATAGAAAGGAACTATAACCCAAGCTGTCTGTCATATGCTAAATTCCTAGCATATTTTAGTGTTGAAACGTAGGGCTCTTGGCTTGTTCTTAATGGCAATTTCATTGTCAATACCCTAGTTATCAAATGTTTATTGCTTTTTAAACAGGTTTTGGGAGGAGGGGAATTAGCAAATATTAAGGGTGAGTAAAGTTAGATTCATTAACATCTTCTTGCTCACCCCAAAGTTTCATGAGGGAGTCACTCTTGCTTTTTGTGCCAATTTTACACATTTAATGTTTTGTTTTATTTCATATTCATAAAATACAGATGGTCAAATAGAATTACAAGTTTATGGCAGAAACAATGATCCCAACCCTTTTGAGGAGGAGGAGAATCAAACAATAAAACTGTGGTGTACTGTAGCTCTGAATGCTGTCATTTTTGTATTTCTTTTCTGAAAAAAAACATGAACAGTTGATGCCCTTGAAAACTACTCTAGCCTTTGACAGCTTATGGAGTTTGCTGATGTCACGCCTGGTAATTGACACAATGCAAGGTCTGCATGGCACATTGCTACAACATTTGTTTTACAAGTGCACATTTCACAGGAAACCAAGGATTAATTTTCCCAAGACTTACAGACATACACTTCCAAAAAGAGAAAAATAAAACTGTTACATATCCATACAAATCAAAAGTCATAGAATGGTGGCAGGCAGCCAACCGAACTATTTCAGGTCTGCTTTCCCATCTGTTTGGCCTGTTAACTATTGTAAAATACAAGCAAATTGCTTTTTCTCCAACTAATTCTCAGAAGAACTCCTTAGAAAGCAGATTTCATGATACAACTTTAATAAAACAGGATGCCTTATGATGATCAATAAACCTTCTAGCACTGAATAAGTTAGGAAAACCATCTCAACAATGAATAGCAAGAAAAACTGTTCCCTTCCTCCGCCATTAAAAAGGCATCGTGCCAAGAAGCTACCGCAGGAAACAGTTTTATCTTGATCCCTCTGCTAGCAAACTGAAAGTTATTATCAATTCATAGTAAATTACAGCACCAATATACATTATTTAATTTACTACAAGTTTTTAATTTATAGATTAAAAATAAAGTCTTGCATAGCTGTAGGCAACTTAGCACTGCACCAATATACAGTAATTAATTTACTACAGGTTCTTAATTCATAGATTAAAAAATAATTTGCCTAGAAGCATTTTCAACAGCTGCCCATAAATCAGCCCCTTCTGCCTGTAAAGTTGAACTCTAGAGTTATTGTGTCTATTGTGCATTTTAAGGTTCAAAGCAAGAATTATTATTGCATTCATTTATAGCCAAGAATGTATCCCAGCAATGAAATTTACTCTTCAAGGCTGACCCAAGCTTTACCATTGGACTGACTAAACAAATTAATTGCTCAATAATATGCTATCTCCCTTTTCTAAAGACCATTTTTGGTGAGCATATCTAGGATTATGACCAATGGTATGTAATAGCACAAATTCTAAAAATGTAAACACTTGCTATCTACAAACAATGCCAAATTGTGAATAATGGGAGTATGAACAAACCTCCCAGGATACAGTTGGGTTCTAAAAAATGTTTGAATTATAGGGTTATAAAATGAGTTTGTGGAAATGGGGGGGGGGGGGGAGACAGAAAATGCACTGTAGACTAAAGCAAAGGTATTATTTGCAGAATGCCCCTATGTGAAATATGCAAGGTATAAATAATGTCGCCAACACAAGGTGATAGTTCTGTTGCCTCTCCATACCCAGGAACTGAATTTTCCCCTCTTTCTGTGTGAGGTTTTGTTATTAGACACAAGCTAAGTGTGTTTTCATAATATACCATCAAGTCAGAACAGTCCTTATACAACTTCTCCGTGTCCTTCAGAATGAGGACTCTGGTACAGCAAATTCAGTAAACATTTCTGCCTTTCCTAGCTACATTAATCCAATGCAACTAGACTGACGATTAAGGAGCAGGGAAACAATTACACTGTGTGCTACTGCCAAGGATGCAAAGACTCTAAATCTCCTTGAAGCCGAAAACAAATTAGCAGTTTTCCTTGTATCAAGCTGTCTGTCCAAATGGAGGCTGCTTTTCACAACGACATTACTAACTGTGCTCCTCTCAGATAACGCTTTAGGGATACAAAAACATTTTCTCTAGCTTATTTCCTGTCATTTCTTGTCTAGACCAACAGAATAGTTTGTAACCCAATCATCACCTTCACCCCTGGAGCAACACCAGGCTGGGAATTCCTACCTCCTCTGAAAAAGCCCCCCACTTCGTTTCTACTAATCTAATAAGGACACTTGGTCTGGCAGAATTAAGATAAGAATGAAGAAATGGGTTAACTTAGTTTCCTGTTTCATAAAAATACACCATCAATGGAAAAATCCAGACCTCTGAGCGTAATCATTTGTCACCTTTTACTTTAATCTCTATCTCAAGAAGAGACTGTCTACCTATTCTTGTGGGAAAACCTCCAGGCTAAAATCAGGAAATAAATGACTGAAATGTTTCACTAACTCATTTCTGTTGTTAATAGAGAAGAGTTAGCAGTAAGATAGCACAGTCATTCAAAACATTGGTTAGACGTCATGCTGGGGCCCACTGCTTCATCATGCTGAAGCTCACTGCTTCTCTAGTCAGCAGTTTGAAACATATCTCAGTTTAACAAAACAGAACCTTCGTCTGCCGGGGAAAGAAAAAGTTCAAGATACCAACTGGAGCAGCTCCTCAGATGGAATAATAGGCCTCTGAGACACTACTGTCAAGTCAGATATGAGAGTTTTGCTGCAGATGTCCATAGTACATTTGCGAATGGGCTAGTTTGTTGGAAAGTGCCCTGTGCAGTGTGGAAGGCTCGTATTGGATTGGGAAAAGCAGGGTGGGGATGCTTTCGGACTTGTGGTGGTGGCGGCGTTTGTGCGGAGAATTATTTTGCTCTCTTTGGCTTTTTCCACACTAGAACGAATTAAGGGCCAGTGTTTCAGCTTTGTTCCAGTTAATATGGTTTTGAACAAATCTTGGCTAGCCAGCATGGTTACAAAGAAACTGGTGAAAAACGTATTGAAAAACCATGATGTTTATCTCCCATCTTAACTAGCTTCTTGCTACAAAAGAAGTGAAGCCCAGTTGCATAGTTGTCAACTTTCAGCAAGTTCAGCAAGGGACAGTTAACCAAATAAGCTACATTTCTGAGGCTGTGACTGGAAAGTTCAGTGATTGGAAGGTTACACGGCCATTTTGATGTGCTTACAAACATTAAATTCTTAATGGTCACAACACTCCTGGGAGGCTGGGTGGATCCCCTTTATACACTAAAAAAAAAACAGGCAAAGAGAGGTTTAAGCAAATACTTCCAAGCTTGGATGTACACAGTTAAGTATGCAGGTCTATATTTTAGCACCAAGTCAATGGAAGCTTCTGGTTCTCAACATCTCAGTATTTAGATGCCTAACGTCAAGGACCCAAGTTTGGAAATACTGACCTATGTGATAAGTCTTTTGTTCTCAGCATCATGTAGCATACTGCCCATGGTGTCTCTTACTCTACTGATTTGCCCCTTCTTATGCTCATATGCAGGCAGAGGAAGGTTGTAGAGGCTCCAGTGCCACCAGCAGTAGCTTGGGCACAAATGCTCCCTGCAGATGTGAACTGATCTGGAGTTTTCATTAAAAAAATGCAAGGGCCCAGATCCATGATTCTTCTAGACTCCAGACACCAGTCCTGGAAAATAATTTGTGAACCAACTTGTGAACTTTATGAAAAAAATCAATGACAAGCTTTCAAACCTCCCAAGGAAAAGAGTTTGGAAAAAACACTCGTTTAATTAAATCTGAGATTCTCCTTTATATTTCTAGGTCCTCCAAATGGAGGTTGCACTGATGCACTGAAATGGAATCTATTTGAATGGAAGCTCCCTTTACACAAAAGCATATAAATGAGTCTGGTGGTAAAGTCAATCTCAGCAAGGGAAAGCAAGCAGTAAACCCTAATAAAACCTCCTATCTAAGGGCAGAAATTTTAAAGTAAAATTTTAAGCACCAGATTAATTGAAGATTTTTCTGGACTTGTCTTTGCTTGTAACCATTGTTTCAATGTTAAGCACAAGATATGGAATCACTATCTATTGACAATTAACTTCAGCTCAGTTTTATGAATGGAGATCTTCATGCTACTGATAAAGTCTCCCTTTTTTGTACAGCTTGACCTACTTCTGCTGAAATGAAAACAAACAAAATACATCCTACAGCTGCTTTTGAATTAGTCAAACCACTTAAATACAGAAAAACATAATGCAATGCGTTCTGTCATTATCTCTCTCTGACCTTCCCTGAAAAGCGACTATTTAGCAAATAAGTCACACACATTAAAAAGAATGGCAGCAACAAACTGTATGGGAAAAGAGATTTTAAAAATACTTTTTCCCCCTTTATTAAAAAATGGAAACATGAGGACAACTTCCTCATTTCTGTATTTACATTCACTTAAAAAAAATCTATATGAGATTCAAAAGTCTGCATCAAGGTAAAAGTTAAAAGAAAATACAAACAAACCCTCTGAGTTTTGATGTAAATAAAAAACCTTCAAAGCTGGTTAATGCTTTTTTAGAACAAAGGATTAGAAAGAATTTTAGTCATACTGGAAAGAACTGTGGATTAATCAGATTTTATGTTGTGTTTTTTTTCACAAATCTAGAGGAGTTTAGGACAACAGACTTGATGAACCTTGACTGAAGTTTCCATTGCAACGTTAATGTTATGAGTGAAATTGTAGGATGGATTGCTTGTGATGGTAGGGGACAGGGCTCAACAGCCCCGAGGCTCACTTCCAGTGTATGTCTTTTGTTTGTAAAGGTCATGCTTCAGGGTTTCAGCCAGCCACTGGCCGGGCTCAGGAAGGGATTCCACCCTCTTATCCCTCAGGTAATCTGGGAAAGTTATTTTTATCTCCTTCTGAAGCATCATGGATGGCCACAGCTGGAGATGAGACATGGGTGGGGTGGGTCGGGTCGGGCTTTGAGGCGGCACCCGAGTATTCTCTCTCTCTCTCTCTCTCTCAGGTGCTTGGCTGGCTGGTTTCTGCTCACATGCTCAGGATCTAATTAGGTGGGGTGAGGAAGAAATTTCCCCCCAGGTCATATTGGCAGTGACCTTGGGAGTTTTTCGCCTTCCTCTGCAGTGTATGGGTGTGGGTCACTTGCCAGGATTGTCTGGGTATATCTCACTGAGTCATTCCTCTGCTATTGTAGGGGCAACTAAGGGTTCCTTCCACTTCTCTGCCTGTGTCACTTAATGCTCTAGTCTCCTGTGGGCTGTAATACTTTGGTCTCATTTCAGTTGTTGGGTTTAGTGTGCAGGTGCAGGGTGATGTTGGTGTCCTGCGATATATAGGAGGTGAGACTGGATGATCTAATGGTCCCTTCTGGCCTTAAACTCTATGACTGACTAATAAAACTAGACCCAGTTTTTCAATCCAAATCAAAGCAAGACATTTCCCTTGAAATTTTCTTCAGTTGATATTCTCTCTTTCTCCACCCCATTCGCCTTTTTTACACTCCCTCTTTCAGAACAAAAACATAATCTGAAGGCCAAAGATTCATCATTATTTTAAAATTCTGAACTGAGTTGTCCCTCGTGGTCTTTGGATATTCTTTTGTCAGCAGTAGCGGTTCCTGCCAAGTAGCAGTTACTACCAGACTCATTATTAATATGCCCTAAAGCTTAAAAAAAATTCAATAGCTAGTAGCCGCTAATTCTAAAATATTAGGGGCCAAACTCTGTTCACTTCACCGCATGCAAAGCAGTCGCTATCCTGACAGCAGGTTTTGGCTACGTGGCAACAACAACAACAAAAAAAGGGGGGGGGGGAGGAGAAGAAAAAAACAACAAAAGGCAAAGTTCCTATTCTCTAGTGCAGAGGTTCTCAAACTGTGGTCCACGGACCACCAATGGGCCGCGAGTTCCATTCAGGTGTCCACGGATAGTTCCCTCTAAGGTGCACACCTGGGCAGCTGCACACGAGAAAATGAAGGGCCACCCACCTAATTAGTGAAGGCGCACAAGCGGGACTCCACTAATTAGATACCTGGACCCTGGAGAAGACGCACATGTAAGGGGAGGTGGTGGCCTTGGGGGGAAATAGGGGGTAGGTGGGAGGGGGCAGTGGGGTGAGAAGAGGGGGTGGGGGAAATTTGGGACGTGCAGGGCTGCGGTGGCCAGAAAAAAAGGCGATTTTCCCCAGCTCCAGGTCTGCGGCTGCGGGGGAGATATGGCCCTCCTTCCCAGCCTCAGCTCTGTAACTGCTGTGGCAGGGGAGACCCCGCTCCTTCCCAGCCCCAGCTCGAGGGCTGCCACAGAAGGGGAGAGGGCACATCCATTACATTAGAAAGGTAAGACTACTGATATTAAAATATGAGTTGTGTGCTTTATTTGTAGAACAAACAAACAAACAAAAATTTACGAAGGTTTTTTTTTTATATGGTGCTTTTATCCAAAGTGCTTTACAATAGTTAGCTAACGGTACAAACAACATTAAGTGATCTACCGAGACCCTCAGCAATTTTCAAGTGGTCTGCAAAAAAAAAAAAAAAAGTTTGAGAACCACTGTCTGTATGATCTACATACTAATTCATATTAGTAATAAGGGGAACCAAATTTGTTTCTCCCTACCCCATTGCCTACTGTAACCCAACAGCATAACATGCATGTCAGAAGAGATTAAACGTTCCTAAAGGTAGCCGAGATAGTTGAAACACTTGCAAAAAATACTGTATAGTAGTGGTGATAATAAGTAATTTTGAAAGAAGTTGTTTAATCTCTGTAACAAGTTAGATGCATATGGTACTTCAGCTATGTTTCATTCCTCTCTTTGATGATATTCATTAGTTTAAAAAATACCCATGCACGTTAAAAATATATTCTTGCTTTGCAGTCACTCTGCCCTGATGGCCTGCTATAAACATAAACAGAACATGCAGTGAGTACTTTATAATGAAATGGTGTCAGTCGTAAAAAACTGCTGCTGTGTGATTTTGCTTTAGAATACTGACTGGCTTCTTGGTCTTAAAGGAACTGCTGTGTTCATAACCTCATCGGTGGAGCAGGCTCAGTTTCATGCTCAAATAGCTCCAAGCCAATGTTTTCAATCTTAATCATCCTCCTTCCTCTTTCTAGGCACCCTCCCCACCCACATATGTTTGTTTGAACAAGGAATAATTTTCTATGTATGTATGAGCAGAGCAGGGAGTCTTGCACTGCAGCAGTCTTGCAAGAAGCAGGTTTTTATGTAACTATTGTCTGTAATTTGCTAGCTTTTCACATTCTGTGCCTTGGGTTATACCCATTTAGCTGCACTTAATCTTTTCACTGAGCTGTGAAAAGTGGCATTTGCTGGTTCCCTTTAAAGAAGCTGGCCTTTACTGCCCTTGCTAAATAAGACACCTTCGACATTCTTGGTCAGCTATTTCAAATACAGTCAGTAAAAACTGCGGCTATGCTCTGCTTAGCGTTACATCTGCATCAGTCAATATGAATCATATGAATATGAATCAGTATGGATACACAACCTGCATATTAAACAATGTCATATGGATTTCTTTCTCTAGTATAAATTGGCTGAAGGAGAATGAGAATGCTAATGAGAAGCAATATTCTGAAGTTGAATTTAATGTATTTAGCAATAATGTGGCTACGCACGTTTCTTAAATACTTTTCCCTTAAAGGTGACTAGTCAAGTTTCAAAAAAAAAAAAAAAAGCCACTGCACTTGTGTGCGGTTGGGTTTTTGGGGAGGTGTGGGAGTGAGGAGGGATTTTTTTATTTATTTATTAATATAGCACAAGAAGAAAGCATGAAAGGTTTTTTCCTTTAAAAAAAAATTTTCATTAGGTATTCAGGTCTTGTCTAACATGTACAATGGTATAGTAACTAGAAAAATAGCCTTGTGATGATATTACAAGACTCAACAGACTGAAACCTGGGCAACCGAGAGGAGAAAGGAATTTTAACTGGCTGCTTAAAATTTGTATTGACTTTTTTGTTTTTAACACTCATTTAATTTTAATGACTGAGTATTTTAGAAAAGGACATCTTTGTTAGAGACTCAACACCCATAATGAAATTATGAGAGGTCAAAATACACAGTTCTGGTACACACAGAAGGGCTCTTCCTGCTACTTCAGGGAAAACCAACTTGACATTTTGGCCATTTCTATGGTTAAAAAACTCAAGCAGAAAAAACAAATTTAGAAAGGGAATTTTAAAGAAAAATACACCACCACACATAAGAAAAAAGGGCACAAACACAGTTTTTAAAAAATGGAGGTCATCTTTAGCAAAGAAAGAAAGAGATGAGGAAAAAAAGTAATTTAAGGAAAACCATGCATTTTTATAACAACCCATCAAGTGGTTCAGCTTGGAAAACATTGTACTATGTTACTGAAACACCTTAAACTATGCTGTTAATTCAATTTATTTACACCCATGATGTGCACTAATTTTTAGTCAATAACAAATACCAGCAGTGGGGGCAATGCTAATGACCGCATTAACCAGATGTCACACAACAGAAACCAATTTTGGCTTTATAAATGGCCTGGATGGCTCTCAATTTTGGCACGCAAAGTTATATCATCACACACTAAGATGCGATGGGCTCTACAGTTAGTCCTGTTTCAAATCTCTGGTGGGAGAATTAAATTGCGGGCCATATGCGATGTGGCTAAAGTGTACGGCACCACCACTATTCTCTGCTTCCTAGGCAATACTGTCTCATTCTTTCCATTTGTTTGTATCCATCTGTTGTCTGTCTTATATTTAGATTGTAAACTCTTAGGGACAAGGACTGTCTTTTTGTTCTGTGTTTGTACAGCACCTGGCACAATGGGATCCTGGTCCAATACTGTGGCTTTTAGGTGCTACAATAATACATATAATAAATAACAAAATTATCCCTCTCTAACAGATCTTCCAGGCTTTGCCTTTAAACATCAGAACACTGCACATCTATCTCCCACTGAATTAATAATTTTATACTGAAAATTGGGAATAAGCATCACAGTATTGATGAGGAAGAGCAAGGAAAGCTTGGGGTATTCAGTAACTTGGCATTGTGCATCACTGAGAAATGACTGCAGTTAAAGAGACACAGTACTGGGCTATTTTGATTATCACTTCAAAAGTTTTTTCTCTTACTTAATTGGCCTCTCAGAGTTGGTAAGATGACTCCCACCTTTTCATGCTCTCTGTATGTGTATATATATAGTTATCTCCTCAATATATGTTCCATTCTATGCATCCGAAGAAGTGGGCTGTAGCTCACGAAAGCTTATGCTCAAATAAATTTGTTAGTCTCTAAGGTGCCACAAATACTCCTGTTCTTTTCACTGTTGACTTAATTGCCCTTCTGGTCTATTGTTCTTACACAGAACCTAAGCAGGGCCATCCCTACCCAAAGTATGCACCTGCGTAGAACACCAGGAAATTTAGGGCACCAAATTTCCTGATGCCCTACGCAGTTGCATGCTGCTCCAGCCTCTGCTCTGCCTCTTCCACATGGCCACCGCCCCAGCCCCGCCTCTTCCCACCCCTGCTCCGCCCCAGCCCTGCCCCCACTCCACCCTTTCCCCAAAGCCCCTGCCCCACCTCTTCCTGCCCCTGCTCCACCCCCACTCCAGCCAGCCCTTCCCTGAGGACTGCAGGAGGGGTCAGGCTCCCTGCACTCACCAGCGGCAGGAAGTAGAGCGACCTGGCCCCAGCCTGCTCTGCTCCCCTGGCCGGCGAGGAGCCAGGGGAGCAGAGCAGGCTGGGGGCGGGTCACTCCACTTGGGGGCCGGCCCCTCCCCCACCCCACCCCCAGAGGCCAGCTCCCCCCTGCATGGAGGCCTGGGGCCCTACACAGCCCCATCGCGCGGGGGGGGGGGAGCGGGGCTGTGTAGGGCACCAAAATGGCTAAGGACGGCCCTGCACCTAAGATTCCTCTAACAAAGAGATCAGAGAAACAAAAACTTATTTTTCTTTATTTTTTGCATTTGATTACTTGGGCATACGACAGTACTTTCAGTATCATTAGTTTCACTGTTCCACTGTAGTCAAGTTTCCTCTGTATTTGTGAGTTTTTCACATGTGGGTCTTGCACACAGAAAATAAGAGAAAACAATTTTTGGAAACTGCTAAGGGGATACAGGGGCAGGTAAACAACTTTTACATTATATATATATTTCAACTGAATAGATTTCAAATTGATTGTGTCCCTTTAAATACGGTTGTAAAACCAAAGCCATGTGGGAAGGGAATTCTCAATCTCAGTTCTGTATAGTAACTATATTTTCAAAACTGTACCTACAATCAAAAGAGTTGGATGGGGAAGTTGGAAAAGCCTTCTATAATAGATTTGGGAATGCCTATATGTGAATGAAGGTGTTTTCTTTTGTTTTCTTATGTGCTCTTCTGCAAAGTTATGGCAGAACTGGCTGCAGAATAAACATGGAAAAATATTTAGCCCAATTCCCTATTCGCAGACCCCATTTCATCTCTAATAAGAACCAACATAATGAAATGAAAACAAACCTCAGATTCCTAGGGTTTAAATTTGAGAACAAATCTCAATTATAAAGAGAGCATGCCAACGCTGACAACAGAACTCTTTTCAAAAATACAATTCATTTCTCCATTATTTATTATATAACGACAAAAACAAATTGTACCCAAATTCCACAAAGAGGAAGACTGTCAATCCAGCAATGTGAAAACTTGAACACCACATGTCGACAGCTTGTTCTGTACACAAAGGCAGCAAGGTGACTGATGGTTGTTTCCTGATCCATTTTCAGTAATCATCAGTGTAAGTAATCAAACAAGTAATCATCAGTGTAAGTACTTCTCACAGTGAAGGGCTGACTCCACTACTAGATGCAGGACCAAAAGCAGGACATAACCCAGGGCAACTGACTGTGAGAAACAAAATAATAAAAACAACCTCTAAGCAGTTTAGAAAGTTGGTAAGTGGTTTTCCCTTTCTCTTGGTGATTTTTATTTCCTCCAAGCAGTATGAACCAAGAAGCCCACTGCCTTTTTGCACTCTTTAGAAGCATTTTAACAGAAGTCAATTAAAGCTTTCAAGGTTAACCTTATTCCTAAATTTAAAAATATGCCCTCTTAACAGTTGTTTCCAAGGGAAAATGTCCAATATTAGATACAAACAAAACAAAACCACATTGCTGTTTATCAGTGATTCTTAATGTTCCTATAATTGTAGTTTATAGTATTATAGTATCAAATATCCATATCAGCTGCCAAGTTTCAGGTTGACTTGCCTATAAATTATTCCTCATACCACTACTAGAAAGTAGCCCCACCAGTTCCTCCTCTTTTCTTTTTCCTCCACAACAATTAAAAACACATTGAAAACATTCCAAGTCCCAGCCAAACAATGAGATTATGCAGATGGGAACAGTAAATGCCTACAGTACACATGTGTGCAAACTGAACACCCTTAGACCATTTAAGAAATACGCATATGATAATCATCATTTGGTAAAAATTATATTTGGTGAAATCACAGCCACATTTAGTTACAAAGACCCATTATAAAATGTGACAGATTTCAATTGTCTGCTTCCCACATCCTAAAATTGAAACAGTCAGAGGAAAAAATGGTCTTATGTATGAAATCTTCTTATCAAACTGACTGGATTGATTGGCCTGGGATTGATTGGCCTGGGATAAGTGAAAAATAGGATAACAACAACTCTCTCTTTGTATCAGCCACAATATTGCTTGAAATCCGATGTGGTTTTTTGCTTTGGACTGGCTACCCTAAAAACTAGACTAATAAAACCACAGCCTTCTTATGACCTAGACAAAGAACAAATACAGAATGTGACATTTTGTGTAATGATCCTAAAAGGGAACCAGTTATTTCAAATATTAGCCATCTTCAAAACATTAATTCCCAGGTATACTTCCCCTTGTCTAGAAAAGTATGTATTAGACTTAGCAAAGAACTCAAAATAAAATATCAACTCATCTCCTTTACCAACTGTAACTGTTCTCATTATAGCTGTAACCGCCACATCCTCTCTGTATTTGCATTCCCACAGCTAGTGTTTGAAAGCTCCTCAGCGAGCACATTTGGTTCATAGTTCCCACATGCAGAAGGATGTAGGATGTGCAGACATCCTACAAGCACATGCTGATCATTAAACAACTCATTTTACCAAATGGCTATATCACACACAAAATTATTCAAATTTCTTATAATTTCTGACCTTTGCCAAGTTCTTACACCTTAGTCTGTTACAACTCTTTCATCGTGCCCTGAAAAAGCCACATTGTAGGTTTTTATTTTTTGTAATGGGCTTTGAAGCAAAGGGGAAAGAAAGATGAAAAAACATAAGAGGCCAGGGCGACAAAAGAAACCCAAAATTCAACTGTGCATTATAAACAATGGACCAGAGTCTGATCTCAGTTATACTGGTGAAAATTCAGAATAACTTCATTGACTTCAGTGGAGTTCCTCTAGATTTAAAGCAGTAGTGCAAAAGGTCAGGCTTTGACCTAATTAAAAGTCAAAATCATAACTAGACAAAATAGATACCTGATAATAAACCCAACGTTAAAATTAAATAAAAGGCCCATGTGCACCCTGCATTCATAAAAGGATTATGACAAATTTCAGCACACATGGATTCATGCAAACTATAATATAGACCTTCTATGGAAATGTGAAATTTGAGCAAATTTGAAAACGGCTAAATACATGCGTGCACCTGTGCTCCAAATGTCAAAACTAAAATATAAAGGAAAGTTAATCATCTGTAGGCAATTTTCATAATACACTGTTGTGCTGGTACACTGTTTTGGGAAAGGGTAAGAGAATAACCAAACATCCAGATATAGTAATCATATATTCCATTAAGCAGGGTCTGATTTTCTTTTTTTTTTCCCCTAGAGCGAACCATACAAATTATCTTACTCCTTTCACGCAATTTAGGCTCAAGCTACACTACCATTGTTGAGTTGCTAGTATTATATAGGGCATAACATTATTATTAATTATCATTATTCTATCAGTATCCACAATCTGTTAGGCACTAACATGAAGATACTGCCTCTGCCCTGGAGAATTTACATGTAAGAGCCTGATTCTCTACTTCCTTGCACCGCATGTAGTCATTTATCCCTGCAACCCTATCACATAATATCCGTAAACCCATATTAAGATTCATAGGCATTCAAAACTATTTCACAATTTCATTGCTTCCTCAATTGTTTTAGAAGAGTGTTTTATGCAGGATGAAGAGAGATTAATGATATTTGGGCATTAATTTTTAATAAACAACAAGTGCTTTAAACTGGTAGAGCACTGAGAGAATGCAAATGGAATGTTATCCTTGCAAGTGTGCTTGAACTTTATAAAATACCATATTTCTGGCCCTAGACCTTTAACAAGGAGGGCTTCTTAAAGTCATTGGGGGTCAGAAGTTTAGTTTATTCAGCAAGAATAATACTATTAAGAGCTACTGCTCTTTCATGTCACCACAGTTAACACCCACACATTTCAACACTGGTTAATGCAGACCAGTAAAGGGAAGATTGGAGCTGCTAAGGACAGCCATCTCTGCTGGAATATTCTAAAACAGAATTTATACTGTGCTTTACAAACAATCTAAAAGGATCAATCTGCCTTATGAATCTGTTGTAGACATACACAGAGAGAAAGATGGATGGATGAGAGCATATAAAAGCAGGTAAATCTGACTCGCTATATTGATTTTTCAGAGGACACTGTAGAGCACTTTGGTGAGCTCTTATATATCATGGCAAAGGACCAAATGCCATTGTGCATATATCTCAAGGATGTCAGGATATATTATCAACTGATGCACTGTTGTATTATTTCATTATGTACTTTTATAAATAATCTGGTTTTCATTGCAGAGGAAGTTAAAACCACTACAAACTGAATACACTCAAAACAAACAGGAGACAATACTCACAATAGGATCTTTTAGTAGCTTTTAGCCATAATTTGGGAAATACCTTATTATTAGTTATTACATCAAAACTTGCAATGGTTTGAAGTACACATACAGTATTTCTATACAGAAGCTTCCCGACTTACGCAAGCATTCCGTTCCAGAACGCCTTGTGTAAGTCAAATTTTGTGTAAGTCGGGAACATATCTCCAACAATTACACGCCCCCCCCCCCCAAAAGCTTACAGAACTTTTTCCATAAGTCGGGTTTGCGTAACCCAGGGAGCGTCTGTAATTAACAACAGGAAGCTCAAATTTTAATAATGAGCTTTTAAAAACCAAAACGGAAAAATCTGCATATCGCAGCATAATCCTCTCTCTATTTACTTCATTCTAAATCACCAGCCAATCAACATCTCTTATTCCCCAAAGCTCTACAGCACTCCTATATGACCAAGTACCATCTAAGGATATTGGAGAAATCAGACTGGGTTAGCTAGCCCTTCTGCAACCAATGGAACATTCCTTTTAAAACAAAAATATTTTCTCCTTAAAACAGGTTTCAAACAAGCAAAAGACAAATAATTGATAACATAACATAGGAATAATTTTAATACGGGTCTTTGGAATAGCTTTTATTATATAAACATGCAGTATTGATCAAGGTGCCTGGGTGCCAGAATTGCTCCGTTTTATAGTTTTCACTTGTACCACTCATAGGAGCACACTCATAATATACGTACCCCTCAAGAAAGACACATAATAAAACTCTATTTTGCTAATGAGTTCTTAATATTATGATTAACTACATCATTAATTGAACATTCAGTCTTATACAAAGTCAGTTAACACAACACTTTAACAATAATGTTTTTAAGGATATGAACAGGCTCAGGGCATGGCTACACTGGAAACTTCAAAGCGCTGTTGCGGGAACGCTCCCGCGGCAGCGTTTTGAAGTGCGAGTGTGGTCGTGCATGAGCGCCCAGCGCCCCTGGTAATCCACCTCCACAAGGGGATTAGCTCCCAGCGCTCAGAGCCTGTTTACACTAGTGCCTTTAAAGCGCTCAGACTTGCTGCACTCAGGAGGGTGATTTTTCACCCCCCCTGAGCCAGCAAGTTAGAGCGCTATAAAATGTAAGTCTAGACAAGCCCTCAGTAACATTTATAAAACTGTGAGAGACACTGCAGGTGATGGGAGTTGAATAGTCTTGAACCACCTCAGACAGGTACCACAGGGTAAGTCCCCTAATATACCTATCTAATATACAAGCCTAATGAAAAAAACAAAACAAACACAATTTACCTTCTTCGGTTTCATGCCACACAATCCCTTCCAAGTTCACACTGGTCCCAGGCTCACAGGGTCCAAGGCATTCGGGTTCTGTTACTACTCCAACCTCGCAAGTATTTACACCCACTGAACGAGTCCGTACCAAAAGCTGTTCAACTGGTGCAGCAATATTGGATGAAGAGGAGGAAAAGTAGGAAGGCAGAATCTGAGGCGTGATACTGCTGGAAATCGGAGGTGGAGGTGCAGGCACTGTAAACAGGGGGTCAACCTGAAAACAACAGACAAACTTACTATAATGGTGCTGAGAGATTTTTTTTTTAATCAGTTTGCTTAGAATTGTATCAACTTTAGAGTACATAGGTATTTAGTATATCATAGGATGATTTCAGTCTTGCACTCTCCATTTTTTTACACGGATCCCACATGCTGCATATGAAAAAATTATAGAAAATCTGTCTTGCTAAACAAGACAAAACACTGAAGTTCTAAAAGAATATTCCCTGCAGCCTTAGACTACTAGCATGAAATAAAAAAAGAATTAAAGCCATTGTTTTTCTTGCCTCTGGCAGAAGACTGATTTGTGGATGGAAATTAGTTTTGCAAAATGGGAACAGCATTTTTCTTCCTTAAGAAAAACATTTATGAAGACAGTACAAAGACATAGAAATGCCATGTTCTTCTGTACACCATACAGCACTGATGTACATGGAACAACTCAAATACCCTATGCCATGAAACATGATCTCTTGTCATTCAAGCTTTTAAAACATATTAGACTCATCCAGCTGATAACACTCGGACACAATTCTATCTACTATCTACGCACTTACAATGTCAGAGATTATGACTTTTTAAACAATCACAACTGTCCCGCTAATTTATAAGGCTTATCAACACATACTGTTTATAAGAATAAAATTAGACAGACAGTTACACTATATGCCGATTTAAAAACAGCACCACATTTTTGCAGTTAATTATACCTGTGCAACAGGAATTTTTCTGCATGTGGGGCTTGATCCTGCAAGGTGCTGAGCATTTTGGTCTAACCTAGCAAAGTCCTTAGTCATGTGATGGGAATTTGTTTTAGTTTTCCATTCTGCATGCTCAGTCATATATTTACCCTTAAGCATTTCAAAGCTCAGTACTTTACTATGGACATAATGTTCTCTTCGTCACATAAAAACGGAAATAAAAGAGGAGGAAATGAGCTCCCAGTTAAACAGCTGAACCAGGCATCCTGTCAGCTTTTTGTTTATGTCAATTAAACAATCCTGTATACAGTTGTACATTAAAAGGATAAACTAATGTTCATTTGGTACATCTGAGCCAAGACTCAACCAAGAAACACTTCACCCATTTGAATGTTAAAAGTTTCTGCTTTCAAACTTGTAATAAAATTTCTTTACCTCTATGTTCCTTCACTGTTCTGCATCCCTGATAGTAAAGGCATTTAGAAGTTACATCCCTATATGTTTTGATTTATGTTTCATGTAAATGCAGCTTAAAGCAGATCAAAGTTCACATTGATGGTTACTCCTTTAAAGCCAAGTTGACAAATGTACAGAGAGGGAGGGAGATTACAGAGCACATGGTAATATCTATATTCTTTATATCCCAGAATTTTCATGATGAGAAAAATCTAATGAAAATATGAAATGACAAAAAACTTCTCAAAATTGTAATTTGTTCCACTCTAACAACAAAGACAGCCAATTTCTCGTTTAAGCACCATTCATACAATTGAAAATTGACACTCTCTAGCTATGCACACAACTCTGAATATATATGTAAGCACTGAAATTATTTCCTTAAAAATCACTTATTCTTCATCTTAATTGTTCATAAACAAATAGGAAGGAAATTATGATTGCAAGAGCACGAACAAGATGAAATGTAAAGATAACTGTTGGATTCTCATCTCAGTTACACTGGGGTAAGTGATGTAATTGAGATCAGATTCTTGTCCAACATACTTATGACATTAGGACTAACAACATTTCTGAGCTAAAAATAATAGACCAAACTTCTGAAAAGCACAGTCTAAATTTTTACCCACAATTCTGCATGTATAAATTTTTTGCATGTAATTGCATTTCTCAACATGTGTTAGTTATGTATATGTAAAATGCATTTGCAAGTACAAGCAGCATATGTAATGGTCTGACCTACATGCACAAAAGCAATTTGCACACTTTTTTTTTTTTTTTTTACTATTATACACTATTTAGTTTCTTGCAGTAATGGTTTAAAAATTAATTTTGTTTCATACAAGATAACACTACACATGGAGAAAAAAAAATCAAAGAATGCAAATATTACAGCAATTTGTAAAACTGAAGGCCTGATTCTCCATTTCATTACGCCATGTTTACACCAGGGTGAGTCTACTGACTTCGATGGAGTTATTGTGGCATAAAAATGATGTGATACAGTACAGAATCAGAGCCTAGCGTCCTTACACTTATCCTTCTGCCATCAAAGTTGCAGAGGTAGGCAATAATAAAAGAAAGCTTTGCAGCATGGGCTGAAGCAGGCAGCTGAAATACCAGCTGACTCCCCAACAGCTGATCATTGCAAGATTTTCCTGAACTAAATATGAAATAAAAGAATACCTATGTATGAACAGCATTCAAAAGACACTGATTCTGTGCTACACAGATCCTGACAGTAGCTTGCTAGCAGAGAATTCCCCGGTGGTGGGGAACTACTAGCTGAGATAGAGCACATGGAACTGGCTCCTGTCATGGCAACCCTTGCCATCCGAGTGTAGCTCTGCATGGTAAATCTCCACTCCTAGTATAAGATGCCTTAGGGATCATATACCATTGACATAAAGTAGAGGAGCTCCTAAGATGCTCTAACTCACGCTGGCACAGAACCAGGAAGTCATAACTGGCACAGACAAGCCTCTACTTATTTCCCTCCTAAGCTGTGTGCTGCAGAGGAGAATTTGAGCCCTGTGCCTTTATAAAATTGAAAAAATGCTAAATGAATTGCCGGACTGATGATTTGCAGCGGGGAAAATTCCTGTGTCATAGATGACATCATTCTTCTATAGGATGTACTCATCACAAAGAGAGGAGAAACACTAAGTATTTGCTTCTGCAGAGCTAGAAAAAAAAGGACATATTTTAAATGGACAAAGACAATATGGCAGACTTTGTAATACTTTGGAAATGGGAAAAACAAACAATTGAAAGGGATAGAAGTGCATATTTGATACTGTACCCCTTTAGCTATTGTTATAAATAGTTTTATTCAGTTCTAGTTTCTCTCCACTTACTAATAAATATTTAGATTTTATTGTTACAAATACAATTCAGACATAAGGAACCAGGAGGGGGGAAAAGCTGCAGTGAATATTACAGTAAAAGGAAAAAGATTGCTTTGTGGAATTAACATAAAAATAAATCATTAGTAGAGAGAAAGATTTTACTGTCCTTCTGAGTGCCTGAAGTGAACATTTCCTCACGCATAATAAAAGTTGTGTGTAGCTTCACTAGTGCTCCAGTTTCCAATATTTTAAAATTATTTTTAAAAATTGCTTGATAATCATAAAGTGATAGTTCTCAGTGATCACTGTGGTGTCACAAGTGTTTTTTTATGAATGCTCAAAAGGGAACTGATGTAATCTATTAGAGTTAAAAAGAGAGGCAGGAAGGCCGCCATCTACAGTGGAAAAAAGGCACATAAGTTTCACATCTGGTGGTGGCAGTCTGTCAACCTGAGGAAAGTTAATGTCAAGAACAGACGCTCTGCCGTTTCTCACTGTTATTTTTGCATGATTGTTCCCAGGTGCTGGTACATGCTGAGCAGTAGCCTTGCTATTTATCACACAAGAGATTCCAAGGGGCGGGGGAAGTTGAAACACAGGAAGGTTATTTACACAGATCGTAGCTCTTAATGTACATAATCAAAGGGCTTAAAAAAAATCTACAGAAATATTAAAGCAATATTTTCTACATTCACCTTATTTCAAGGGCTTTTGAGAGCTGATTAATAATGAAGGCTACAAAACTGGAGTGTTGTTTGTGGCAGCTTTCCATTGCAGAAAGTTTGATTGTATCAAGCAGTGGTGGTTCTCAGGACTAGAAAGCTGACTGCAAATGAAGAATGTCTGCCAATGAAGGGATAGTAAGTGCTCCAGTGAGCACATCTCCATCTGAAGATGACAAAAAGATGGCTGCACTATGGATGCGTTGGTGACTGTATTTGGGTGGGAGAGTTTTAAGAGAGAAGAAATGTCATCTTAAGTGGAAACATGTGAGGATCTTAATGTATACAGATTTCCTTCAATTTCTCATTAGTTTTATTTTAGATACTGAAATTAAGCTCTGTGCATGACAGCCAGTCTTTCTGATGCAGTCACTAATCTCTAGAAGTACAGTCTTGGAACTTTAAAATTCTGCCTCTCCTACAGGTGGGTTTCCTGCCCTGCAGGGTGGATTCCATTGAACAACACTGAGTTCCTGTAAAAAAAGATAAGGCCTTCTGTCCTGTAGGAAGGAAGCATGTCTCCAAGGGCCTCACTACACCTTTGGAAAACCCATGCTGATGAAAAAAATAATCTGGACTGTACACAAACCTATGGATCCTGGGGTTGTGGTGACTGAAAAGTGATTTAGAATTTTGTTCTAATAAAAATGTTCTGACCTTTTCAGAGACTGTAAATAGATTACTTTAAATTATTAAATATGTCTTTGCTGTTACCTGGATATTTAGTTTATTTATTTAAATGTATTAAATATTTTTTAAAGGTATCTTGCTGAAACTCTAGATGTTCTTGACACAAATTGCAAAAGCAGGATAAATTATTAGCAGCCATAAAATAGCCAACAAACCTTCAACTATCAGCCCTGGTCCAGCAAAACACATAAGCAGGTTCATACTATAAGTATTTAAATAGTCTCACTGAAGTCATGACAACCGTCTTGCTGAATTAGGATCCACAGATCATGGTCTTCCCCCCCCCCCCCTCCCACACACACATTTTTGAAAAAGGCTGAGTGAATAGATGTCCCTTGGAGAATGCTCTGAAGATCAACAGAACTGAACTATTTCGGACCAAGGTAGAGAAGTAGGTTCCAAGCTGAAAGCCCTTTACGGAGAACACTCTGCCACCAAACCTCCTCTTCTAAATCATAATGAATCTAGCTTGAGCACTTCTAGCTAATGTGGTCTTGGGATGCATTAGGCGAGGTATTTCTAGTAGGGATAAGGAGGTGCTGGTTCCGTTATACAAGGCACTGGTGAGACCTCATTTGGAGTACTGTGTGCAGTTCTGGTCTCCCATGTTTAAAAAGGATGAAGATCAAACTGGAACGGGTACAGAGAAGGGCCACTAGGATGATCCGAGGAATGGAAAATCTGTCGTATGAAAGGAGACTCGAGGAGCTCGGTTTGTTTACCTTAACCAAAAGAAGGCTGAGGGGGGATATGATTGCTCTCTTTAAATATATCAGAGGGATAAATACCAGGGAGGGAGAGGAATTATTTCAGCTCAGTACTAATGTGGACACGAGAACAAATGGATATAAACTGGCCGTCGGGAAGTTTAGGCTTGAAATTAGATGAAGGTTTCTAACCATCAGAGGGGTGAAGTTTTGGAACAGCTCAGAGGGAAACAGTGGGGGCGAAAGACCTCTCTGGCTTTAAGATTAAGCTTGATAAGTTTATGGAGGGGATGGTTTGATAGGATAAAGTGATTTTAGTCAACAGGTCAATAACGTGCCATCGCTGGTAATTAGTAACAATGGACAATGATGGGATATTAAAAGTTACTACAGAGAACTTTTTCCAGAGTGTCTGGCTAGAGAATCTTGCCCGCATGCTCGGGGTTCAGCTGATCGCCATATTTGGGGTCGGGAAGGAATTTTCCTCCAGGGTAGATTGGCAGAGGCCCTGGAGGTTTTTCGCCTTCCTCCGCAGCATGGGGCAAGGGTCGCTTGCTGGAGGATTCTCAGCGATTTGAAGTCTTTAAAACATGATTTGGGGACTTCAACAGCTGAGTCAAGGAGAGAATTCTTCCAGGAGTGGATGGGTCAGCTTTTGTGGCCTGCATCATGTGGGAGATCAGACTAGATGATCATAATGGTCCCTTCTGACCTTAGATTTCAGAGTAGCAGCCGTGTTAGTCTGTATCCGCAAAAAGAAGAACAGGAGTACTTGTGGCACCTTAGAGACTAACAAATTTATTAGAGCATAAGCTTTCTTGGAAGTGGGCTGTAGTCCACGAAAGCTTATGCTCTAATAAATTTGTTAGTCTCTAAGGTGCCACAAGTACTTCTGACCTTAGAGTCTATGAGTCTAGTGATAACTGCAGCAGCATTGCGGGGGGAAAGAGACAATTTTTTCAGGCACGAAAGGTACCAAGACATTTTATGGGTCATTTTATGGCATGCCTGGAAATGAAAGCATCACCCTTCCCAAAACACACCCTTCATTTTAATTTAAAAAAAAAAAAAAAAAAGGCCCGTAAGGAGGACTGCAATGTACAAGAAAATGCCAGCAGCATTCACCTTTTTTTACAGATTTATGAGCTCACGTTTAATGAAACCACTGGTTCTCAAGTAGGGCTGGGGAAGCTCGAAAAATCTGTCCTTCAAGCAAGCTCTCCTTTTCTCCAAGTGGCTTTCCAAGATTCAAAGGCCAAGCAGAGATTAATTTGGTTTTACTTTAAAGTATGCCTGTCCTCCCTCAACGGAGCACTGAAACAAAGGCCCTAGAAGGCCTGATTCTAATCCCATTTACGGCGTGTAAATCAGAAACTATTGAAATTAATGGAATTAAATTATGGGAAAACAAGTGTGAGAGGAGAAACTGACCAAGAATTTATGGATACAGATCTAAAAACCATTGCTCTCCTTTTTCTCCCACTTAACGAAACTGACCATACGAAATAATTCCTTCACAGAAGAATAATCTCAGGCTCATCTGAAAAAATCTCAATTTAATTTCAATTCACATATCTCATACTTAAATAACTATCAGCCTTGTAACTCTCAATAATCCATCCAAACTTACTGGTCTGACACAATAGCTCAACAGAATCGGGTACCAAATAACCAAATGTAAAGTGCAGCTGCTTTTTCAATCATTTTGAAAGCTTTGGTCACTACTCAACTGCAGTGCTATCTAAAGACAATGTAAAACAAACCAATATTCTTCTCAACATTGAGAAAAATGTCAGTGCAGCATGAAATATGAAATACTTAGGACGGAAGAATCCATGCACTGCTACAGACTAGGGACCGAGCGGCTAGGCAGCAGTTCTGCAGAAAAGAACCTAGGGGTTTACAGTGGACGAGAAGCTGGATATGAGTCAACAGTATGCCCTTGTTGCCAAGAAGGCTAATGGCATTTTGGGCTGTATAAGTAGGAGCATTGCCAGCAGATCTAGGGACGTGATCATTCCCCTCTATTCGGCACTGGTGAGACCTCATCTGCAGTTTTGGGCCCCACACTATATGAAGGATGTGGAAAATTGGAAAGAGTCCAGCGGAGGGCAACAAAAATGATTAGGGGGCTGGAGTACATGGTTTATGAGGAGAGGCTAAAGGAACTGGGATTATTTAGTCTGCAGAAGAGAAGAATGAGGGGGGATTTGATAGCTGCTTTCAATTACCTGAAAGGAGGTTCCAAAGAGGATGGATCTAGACCAGGGGTCAGCAACCTTTCAGAAGTGGTGTGCGGAGTCTTCATTTATTCACTCTAATTTAAGGTTTTGCGTGCCAGTAATACATTTTAACCTTTTTAGAAGGTCTCTTTCTATAAGTCTATAATATAACTAAACTATTGTTGTATGTAAAGTAAATAAGGTTTTTAAAATGTTTAAGAAACTTCATTTAAAATTAAATTAAAATGCAGAGCTCCCCGGCCTCGTAGCCAAGGCCCAGACAGTGAGAGTGCCACTGAAAATCAGCTCGCATGCCGCCTTCATGCCATAGGTTGCCTACCCTCAGTGATACCAGATGACAAAACAAGGAGTAATGGTATCAAGTTGCAGTGGGGGAGATTTAGGTTGGATATTAGGAAAAACTTTTTCACTAGGAGGGTGGTGAAACACTGGAATGGCTTACCTAGGGAGGTGGTGAAATCTCTTTCCTTAGAGGTTTTTAAGGTCAGGCTTAACAAAGCCCTGGCTGGGATGATTTAGTTGGGGATTAGGTCCTGCTTTGAGCAGGGGGTTGGATTAGATGACCTCCTGAGGTCCCTTCCAACCCTGATATTCTATGATTCTATGTATGGGAAATATAAAGAAATCTTTTGTAAGCGACATATGCTGCTTAAAATCCTCAGTGCTGTACAAGTTTGATATTGTACAAAAAGGGTCAATTTCCCCTATCTTAAAGATTTACTGTAACAGTCCAACAGCTGGGTTATAGTTTCTCCCAGGTGGCAAATAGATACAATACACAAAAGTATTTTGATGATAACATATCCTCATATATATATATATAAGGCTCTAACTGTCTCAGATTTGAGATGAACACTTCAAAAATTGTTCCATAGAAACTGGACTGAAAACATAGGAAACCAACTATGTTAATGATAATTCACAACACAAACTAAAACCTTTCAATAAATTCTAATGCAGAAATGAACTTGAATAATAGATGCTAATCTACAACACTGCAAGTCCTGTAGAGAAGATCTTGGGGGGGGGGGGGGAGAAGAAAGAAAAGAAAAATTAACAGGCAATGGTAAAAAAAATCCTCTTCTTTCTTTGATCTTCTATACAAGTCCAGATGCTTGGGCTTCCCAAAGCAGCTCACTCCTTTTTAGGATGGGACAGATTAGCATTTGACAGCTGCCTGCAATATTCTGCTGCCAAAAACTGCATCTGCAGAAGCCTGTTTGTCAACTCCAATGTTTGGCAGAGGCATGGGATGATGGCCAGATGGCCACCTTGCCAATTTCTAATAAAGATACTTCTCCTGTCCCAACCAAAGAAAATCCCATTGATTGGGATGAGTATCCCTTAAAAGTCTCTGTCACAACCTTTCTCCACGGTAACATAAGCTTTCCTGATCCACTTCAAAATGGTCACCTCAGGCTGCCTGACTCTTCTTTAGACCTTAGTGCAAAATAAACAGTCTCTGAAACTCCCTAAATCTAAGGATATGTCTTCACTACCAACATTAAAGCACTGCCGCAGCAGCGCTTTAACATGGCTATGTAGTCACGGCACCAGCGCTGGGAAAGCCATAAAAAAAAAAAAAAATCCACCCCCACAAGGGGACTGGCTCCCAGCACCAGTGCACTGTCTACACTGTCACTTTACAGCGCTGAAACTTGCATCGCTCGGGGGGTGGGGGGGGGGGGGGGGGATGTTTTTTCACACCCCTGAGCGAGAAAGTTTCAGCGCTGTGAAGTGCCAGTGTAGACAAGCCCTCTGGAGACAGCAAGACAATGAGTCTACCTTTCTTTTTTACTGTTTGGGTTTGGGTGTATAAAATAAACTCCTGTTTCATATGGAAGTCTGATGATATCTTGAGTCTGAATTATGGAGAGTTCTAAGCACAAGCTTGTCCCAGTGAAGGATCAGTTATGGTTCTTTGTCAGAAGGTGCCTGGAGTTCTGTAATCACTCCAGATAAGCATTCCACAACAAGGAAAATAAATGTACATAGATATTTTCCTCAGAGGTCTGAAGAAGGAGCCTTCAGGATGCTAATCGCCAAGTTCAAGTGCCATTCAGGGACCACGCAATGCACTACTAGATTCAGTTTATGAAAAGTCTTCAGAAAGCTGGAATAAATCAGGGTCCCTGCCTATGGAAATGCTGCTGTCCAGCCACTGAAAGCTGCTACTGCTGATGATTGAACCTTGAAGCAGCTGGTACTTAACTCCACGTCCAGCCTAGCTTGTAGAAACTCCAGATCTCTGATACTGTGACATGGAGTGAATACGTCCTTGCTCTGTCACATCACCAACATAAGGTTTTCCAATCTCAGGTACATATGTGAAGATGATGGCACCATGATAGTAATAACCTTACCTGATAAGCTTGTCTTCTTCAGGTTTTCACTCTCAATATCCAGGGTTACAGAGCAAATCACCAGAGATCTTCAAGGCAAATAGGCCGTTGGCACACTAGTTCTCTTACTGGAAGTCAAATCCAGCTACTCACTGACATGATTGCTGTATCCTGGGACAGAGGTCTCTTCAGCCAGTACAGAGCCAGTGAAGATGCTCTATGACTCAGTAATCACTCACAGATTCATAGACTTTAAGGCCATATGGAACCATTATGACCATCTAGTGACCTCCTGAATATTGCAGGCCACAGAACCTCACCCACCCACTCCTATAATAGACCCCCTAACCTCTGGCTGAGTTAGTGAAGTCCTCAAATCATGATTTAAAAAGACTTCAAGTTACAGAAAATCCACAATTTACACTAGTTTAAACCTACAGTGATCCGCGCCCCATGCCACAGAGGAAGGCGACCCCCCCCCCTACCACCACCCCCACCCCACCCCGGGTGTCTGCCAATCTGATCCAGGAGGAAATTCCTTCCCAACCCCAAATATGGCGATCAGTTAGACCCTGAGCATGTGAGCAAGACCCATCAGCCAGACACCTGGGAAAGAATTCTCTGCAGTCACTCAGAGCTCTTTCCATCAGCAGCTGATGGAGATATTTGCTGCTAGCAGTAGCAGATTGCCTACAATGGCATGTAGCCAGTCTCACCATACTATCTCTCTACAGGATCCTTTACTGGGGTAATGATGTAATTGAGGTTGAAGCCTCATAGGATAGCTACAGAATCTATTTTAAATCTGCTCTGGCCTCCTTAGCATCCACTAAATGCATCTGTACTTTTCTGTTCTTTCTGGGCATCATCGGGTCAACTTGTGGTCTGTGCCCCACTTTTTCCCACATTCAGTCAAACACTGTGATTTAGCTCCCAGTCTCCTCAATTCAGATGTGTTGTCAATTCAGGTGCATCGTGTTATTTTTATTTCCTGCAATGTGGATTGCCAAAACGAGGGTTCTATACCGTTGGACATTTCATGACTCCATGTGCTCCCCCGATGTATGCCACAAACTTCGCATTGTCTGACTAGATCCTTACAGATGAGACTTTCAATATGTTCTGAAAATGCTATGTCTTGTTGTCTGGTGTATTTATGGATCACTTACTTTCTTTTCGTGCCCATTGGCAGTGTCCTAATTAAAAGCTAGATATTATTATTATATATTATTATAAAAACTAGATATTAGTATTGTCATTATGTAAATCATGACACATACTCATAAAACCACCACATGACAAAATAAAGTACAACAAAAAATGTCCTCTCTGTTTTCTTTCACAATCTGGTAGTTCTAATCCTGAAAAGGGATTTGTATAATTACTATCCCACTATAAACTTGAATAACCATAGCTGAAAACACATAGATAACAAAATACTCTTTTTTTCCCCCCCAATACAGTTTGCAGTATTTAAGGAACCTTAAATTATCATAATGATCAAATTCTGCTTTCAGTTACACTGGTGTAGATCCATAGTAACTCAACTGAGGTACAACAGAAAGCAGAATTTGGCCCACTGTGTTTGTTTTAATTGGCAGGGAGGAAGTTAGCTTTTCAAGAGATTTTTAAGGGGCATAAAAAACTTTTGAAAATAATCCAAGCGCAGTGAAGATTTTGAACTGGAAAATAATACATGTGAGAAAGAAACTGCTAATAACCATTCCTCTCCAAGATGTTTATTTTCTCCCTCTTTCTAAATTGTATTTTGTGCTGATGAAAAGTGCCAGACTGATAGCCCTAAACCACAAAGATAGCTACACACACCAGTGAAAGCTTCCCCACATTTACCTATCAGTATGCCTCAACTCTGAGCTAGAAGAACTTTGGGCGGGGGAAGAACGACACCTGAGATTCTGTTCCCTTTTAATTCTTTTTCTCTCTGATGTAAATACCAATAAGGCTGTCAATTAATGCCAGGTGTAATTATAGTTTTATATGAAGACCATCTGTCCACTAGTAACTAAGATCACCAGATCATTTGTTTATAGGTCACTGAACAGACAGCTGATCGCCAAAGCTTTTCCTCACTATGCTGAATTCAAAGCAGTGGCCTGTCCTAGATTAAAGGCATTGGAACCCATTAACCCAGTAGTTCTCAACCTGAAGCCCAATCAGCAAATAGCTACAGCCCAATCATGTGACCTCCTCATGGCCACACGGCTAGTATATATATTGCGTGGACATGGCCCATATATATTGCGCGGACATGGCCCACATAACACACAGAGAGCTGCATATGTGGCGCACAGTGGTAATTAGGTTGAGAAACACTGCATTAACCCATGCCACCCAGTCTCTTTCTCAAACATGTTCCATATTTCTAATGTTTTGCTTTTTCACTGATACTGTTAAGGTGCTTATACAACCTCATCTCTATAAAATCTAAGCATCCAAGTATTTCTGGAGTTTATGCTTGCAACATTCCTGTTAGGGCATTATTATCTCCACTTTACAGATGTAGAACTGAGGCACAGGAAGCCTGTGGTAGAGCCAGAAATTTAACCCAGATCTCCTAAAGCTCAATCCAGTAATTTAACCACACAAAAAATCCTTCCTCCTTTCTTGCATTACTTCATGGACTATTTTTATCAAACTGTGTGATAAAAACTAATGCAACTGTAACACCCATCTTCCCCACATAAGAAAACATAAGAAAAGTCCTGTTTTGGGTAATTAATTATATTGTAAATTTCTTGTACAATACGCCATCATCCCATGCACCTTTTATTTCCTTCTCTCCCTTTTTCTATTTAGCTCACTCTGTGATCAATCCATTACAAGAACAACAACAAAAACACTTATTTACACTTGGTAGAAATTCAAATACTTTGCCCAAGTGAAATGAAAAATAAACATAATCTTAACTGTCATAAAATCATGAAATGCCTCTGGCAGTTCTATCAAAGTATGTAGACCTCCAGACCCTTTGAAGAAATGAAACTGCAGTTTATCAAGTGTGATTTATAAGCAACACTGATTTAGCTAGGAGATAACACTGCTGTCTAATCATTAGTAGTCAGACAACAGCCATGTGAACACATCAATTATGGGCCACTGCCAAAAGCCCTTGAGATCCTGGAGATTAACAGCCAATCCTCTGTTTTACAAGCTCACATCAAAAAGAATATTAATAAGAGGAGGGGCAACGTGAAAGCTTGTCAGAGTAATTCAGCCACTAAAACAAGGCTTTTTTTTTTTTTCCTTTTTTGCTCTGCCTTGAACAGGTCCATGAAAGAAGCTGGCATAAGCTACAAAGTGTGGAGCTGTCAATTTCTCAGAAAATGTTTTTCATTAACATATGAGAAGTTGTAAATGGCCACAAAAGCTCTGTTTGGTGTATAATGGCGACAACTTCTAAGTCCCTATCTTTAATGCATCCATTATACAAGAGCAATCATCATTCAAATATTTGCAAATTAACATCCATACACAGAAGCACTCACTGGCTTTTCCCTTCCCTCAAAATCAGAGATACTTGTAATCATAAACAAATTAGTCAGTCTCAAAGACATCCATCTAATAGACCTGACAAGTGAATTAAAATAACTACGAATGCTAATAAATAGTCATCTCCATATTCATTTTTTTTCTTCAAATGAAACAAAACATGGCACTTGGCTACTTGTGGAAAAATCCCATGATTGTTCCTTTCTTATTGAATTTTCTCTTATCCAGGGGTGGCTGAGGAAGCCCGACTAGATGTCTATTCTCATTATCATGTAAGGGAGGTGCATCGAGAGAAGAATACACCTCCAAAGGGAGAAGTAATACAATATTTATTCTTTCACAAAAATGTAAACATTCCCTGTGAGACAAGTTTCAACTGCACATTACTGGCACTTAAATAAAATAACAGCAACAATAATACTGTAATAGGCACACTCTTACAGCTTGATCCACTGAAGTCAGTCGGACCTTGTCTAGACTAGGATAAAAGGTGTTGTTTTAAATAAAATGTGTTAGCTAAACCCTAAGGGTCATTTCAACCAGCTAATCCATTTTAGGCTTTGTCTTCACTATGGAAAAAAGGTGTGTTCTTAATTCAAGCTATCTGGAGTTACATGAGTTAGCGGGTTTCAGAGTAGCAGCTGCGTTAGTCTGTATTCGCAAAAAGAACAGGAGTACTTGTGGCACCTTAGAGACTAACAAATTTATTTGAGCATAATCAATTGAGATGATCTATCATCAGCAGGATGAAAAGCTGATGATAGCTCATCTCAATTGATTTGCCTCTTACAGTTGGTATGGCTACTCCCACCTTTTCATGTTCTCTGTATGTATAAATACTGCATCTTCTTTCTGTGTGTTCCATTCTATGCATCCGATGAAGTGGGCTGTAGCCCACGAAAGCTTATGCTCAAATAAATTTGTTAGTCTCTAAGGTACCACAAGTACTCCTGTTCTTTGAGTTAGCGGGTCAACTTAAACTCAACCTGCTAACTCACGTGTAAAAGTACAAACTGGCTTTTCACTATAATTGTATCCTAATTTAATTAATCTGAGTTAGCAAACTCAAATAAAATTTATTTATTTTTTTGCAGTAAGGACAAGACCTTAAAATACAACTTGCCCACCTACACTCAGATTTTACAGTCTTTTAGTTAAAATGTGCTAGCCAACTTTATTTATTTATTTATTTAATACCTGTTATCCTGGTCTAGACAATGCCTGGGAATATTTCCATGGGAACTGGATTGGGCTCTAGTGCTAGGAGTTCTCTTACAATCCCTTCCAAAAGTCATCAGGACCCCTCCAAAAAATAATACATTTTTACTTCAGAAAGTTTATTGTTGCCTTTGTTTTCTATATAAGCCACCCATTTTAATATTTAGCTGTTTATTTTAAAGACAATATCTTTGGGAGAATATCTTTAAGTCAGTTATATTTAGAGTGGCAACTCTGCTTGTGTTACTTCTGCTCTGATAAAAATCAGAAGTGGTTCAAGCATCATGCACCTGCTAATGACAAAAATGCCTTCTCATAGTGGTCAGAAATATATATTTTTTTTAATTTATGCTTGTTTCAAACTTGTAATTTAACAACAATCTGCCTCAAAGGATAAAATCACCCGAAATCTGAAAATAATTGTTAATAAATGAAAAACCTTAATATTGAACCAATAAAGTTTCCTATACAGCTGGTGTAATTGACATCATAACATCATATTAGGGTCCATGACACTTAAATTTTACTGTATTAGAGCTTATTTTATCAATTAACAAACAAAATTGGGTCCAGAATACAATAGCCAAACTATAGAATGACTGCTGGTTTTCTCCAAATCTCCATAAATTCAGCCTCTACTAGAACCAAAACAAGTTACACATTAAGAGCCAGATAATGGCTGGCCCTTGCATGGATTTGGGAAGGTACAAGAAGCCTTCCCTCCCTCACATGGTGAACCCAGTACAGGGATCAACCACAGTTGCAATCCCTGCGATCTCTTCAGCCAGTACCACTTGGGGTGCAGGGCTGGTATTACTTGGGATACAAAAGGGATGGGAAGATGGTATTGCCTCATAACTCCCTCTCCTGCACCTTCAAGGAGCAGTGGGAGATGTCCAGGGTTCTCTGCTCCGTGTCCCCGTCAGGTTCCCTTCGTTTAGCCCTGTGAACTCACTCCCATTCCTGTTATATCTTTAGTTGTCCCCCGCAATCATTTGGAATCCCGGACCTGTGGATCCTCCCCTTAGGCTGGGGGGAGGTCTTTTAGCACTTCCTGGATCCCAACACGACTACTTTACTATAGCCATCTGGCCTTACCCCATCACGGTATAGACATCTGAGAGGTTAAGCAGATTCCTCCACTGATTTCCCTCTTGTTGCCCCTATTACCCAATTGTAACTCCCTCTCCTGAGCAGGAGAGCTGACTGGCTGCAGAGGGGAGTGCATGTCATTTCTTTCTAAGGGGTAACACAGGGCTCATGCCACTCCTGAGCAACAGGGAAAGTTCCTGACCTCAAGCTGGGCAATGCAGCTTCACCCCACCCCGAACACAGGGTAATTATGACCCTAAAACTAACTGATTGAACAATTGATAAATTGTTAATACTACCCATAACTCTGTCACCCATTGTGTCCAAGAATATTTCTAGAACAGGATACATTCATCTGCCATCTGGTTTTTGTTTAGTTGCTTGGGACAAAAAAAACAACTTCTTTACTTTCTCTAATGATAACTGTTTTCAAGTTTGAATGAACTAATCCAAATGAAGAAAAAATACTGAATATTTAAAAATTGATCTCAATGGGTGTATTCATTTGAATTAGTTTAGCAGAATTGAGCTCTCAATGTATAGCAAATCAGAAATAGAATATTTATCCATTTTTACAATAATGTTAAAATTAGGGAGGAGATTTTCCAATAGTGACCAATAATTTTGGGTTCTTCAATTTTTGTGTGCCCAGCCTTCTGATATTTAGAAAGTGTTGAGCACTCACCCTCAGCTGTCTCAAGTTGGGCAACCAAAAGTTGAAGTCCCTTAAATCATTAATCACTACTGAAAAACTTGGTCTAAGAACATGAAAAATGAATTTAGGACCTACTCCTTTGGAGTCAATGGAAAGATTCTTATTGACTTCAGCCCTTTTATGCTCCACCAACTCCATTCTTTAACAAATTTAGGCTCTCATACCAACCAATAAAAATGAAGTCTTTATCAAAGTAACTAGGGGTGAAAAAAGACTAAAATCAGTCATTTCAATCAATCCACTGCAATTCTTCATAGGGTGTGTGTATGTATATATAACTCTTTTAGAGGTAAATGCATTTTATGTATAATGAAGAATCAAAGTTATGTAAAAATTCACTGTATTGTAAAACTGAAGTGCATTATAAATCAAATGTAAATCATAATGAGAAGCTAATGAAATTATATGGTCCCAAAACACAGAGACCATGATGGTGCATAGTTCAGAATCCTTGTCTCAGACAATCCCAGTTACTCCTTTTCACATTCTCTATTAGCAAGTAGCTGATATGTAGGTTTTCAGCACCAATTGTGCTAGGCATTTAACACTTATTTGATTTAAGTCAGTGTTAATGCCTTCGCCAGTCACACTTTTTTATAGTTCTACAAAATACTGTGCTGTAAAAATTAAACTGCTGTTTATTATACCTCTGCTTCCTTATACTTGCCTACTTATTGCATGGACTCTTCAATTAGTTAAAGCAAATACTGTACTACAATAAAGCATATACAAATGTACATTGGGTCTGACAGCACTTCCGAAGATATAAGGCAGAGAGTATATTATTTCAAAAACAGCTGTGCTGTTTTCAGATAATAAAAAGAATGATACATTTATTATTCTATTTGGAGCAGAGGGGGTAATTAGAAATAAGACCTGGATACTGTCAAGCTTAAAATCAAACAGCCTTGCTTGTATTATTATTAGCATCTTAGATTATTTAAACTGGAAGAATTTTTAAACAGGGTGGATAAAAATCAATGATTTAAAAAAAAAATTAATGGATTTTTTTTTATTTAAATTGGGTTTTTTTGATAAAATGCTTTTTGACAGAAAAAACTATCAAAGATAGTTTTAATTAAGATACATTATAGCTCAAAGATATCTCATCATGGAATAGGGATTATAAACTCTAATTCTATAGTATGAGACACTATATTCATATAATCTTTAAGAAAAGTTTTGTAAATGAATTCCAATAGTTCATGGATTAGGGACCCAATCTTATGGGGTTCCAGGGACTTCTGTATAGATTATTTAGGTTAATCTTTCTATCTACTCAATGGGACTCAGTGTTCAGTCTAGAAGAGACCATCAAAGATGCTTAAGCCTTGGCTACACTTGCGAGTTACAGCGCTGTAAAGCCGCCCCCAGCGCTGTAACTCACTCCCCGTCCACACTGGCAAGGCATTTGCAGCGCTGTATCTCCGTGGTTGCAGCGCTGCATGTACTCCACCTCCCCGAGAGGAATAGCGAGTATTGCGCTGCCGCTGTAGCGCTGCGGCGCCAGTGTGGTCGCCCAATGCACTGTGAATGGCCTCCAGAATTATTCGGCAGTATCCCACAATGCCTGTTCTAGCCACTCTGGTCATCAGTTCAAATTCTACTGCCCTGGACTCAGGTAACCAACCATGTGACCCACCCTTTACATTCCCCGGGAATTTTAAAAATCCCCTTCCTGTTTGCTCAGCCCAGCGTGGCGTGGAGTGCTATCAGCGAATCTTTCCAGGTGACCATGCCTCCACGCGCCAAGCGAGCCCCAGCATGGAGCAATGGCGAGTTACTGGACCTCATCAGTGTTTGGGGGAAGGAAGCTGTACAGTCCCAGCTGCGCGCCAGCCGTAGGAATTATGATACCTTCAGGAAGGTATCAAAGGACATGATGGAAAGGGGCCATGACCGGGACGCCCTGCAGTGCAGGATTAAAGTCAAGGAGCTGCGGAGTGACTACCGCAAAGCCCGCGACGCAAACGGCCGCTCGGGTACTCCCCCCCCCGACCTGCCGATTCTACAAAGTGCTGGATGCGATACTTGGGGTTAACCCCACCTCCACTCCGAGCACCACCATGGACACTTCAGAGCCGGTGGGGGGGGGGGGGGGGGAGGGAAGAGGAGGAGGAAAATGGGAGAGATGGTGGTGGGCCGAATGGAGACACCCCAGAATCCCTGGAGCCATGCAGCCAGGAGCTCTTCTCGAGCCAGGAGGAAGGTAGCCAGTCGCAGCGGCCGGTCCTTGGTGGAGGACAAACAGAAGAGCAGGTTCCCGGTAAGCGTTTTTTTTTTGGGGGGGGGGGGGGGAGGAAGCAATTTTTTTGGTGCGGGCTCTTTGGGAGAGGAGGGTTAGGCATGCATGCCTAGATGCGGAATAGTGCATTGATGTGGTTTATCACATCATGGTAATCTGCCTCGGTAATCTCCTCGAATGTTTCATCCAGAACGTGTGCAATGCGCTTGCGCAGGTTTATCGGGAGAGCCACCATGGTCCTTGTCCCAGCCAGGCTAACGCGTCCGCGCCACTGTGCCGCGAGGGGCGGGAGGACCATTGCTACACACAGGCAAGCTGCATATGGGCCAGGGCAGAAGCCGCATTGCAGTAGAAGACCCTCCCTTGCTTCCCAGGTCACCCTCAGCAGCGAGATATCGTCCAGGACGAACTCCTGTGGAAAATGTTGGGACAGTATTCAGTTTAGGTGCCCCCTGAAGCTGTTGGCTCTCCCCAAGGCACAGAAACCCAGAGGACAGTGCAGCCCTGAAACAATCAGTCCCCCTTACTCACCATTTTGAGGCTCCAGTGGGATATGTGTGCTCTGTTTCAGACGGGAAAATTATGCTATTGTGTAGACCCTGTGTGTTGTCTACTCCTTAAGTGCGGGGAGAATCATTACTCTGTCTGGTATAAACAATGCTGCCTCTGTTAAATGTTGCATTTTGCCTATACAGCTGCATCAACCTTGAGACCTCAGCTATCCCTCTTATCGCCTGCTCAGAGACTGCAAAGACTCAGGAAGAGACCGCAAAAAAGCAAAGAAGACATGCTGCAAGAAGTGATGCGGCAATCTATTAAAGAGAATGAGAAAGCACAAAACTGGAGGGAGAGAGAAAGCAGGATCCGCCAGGAAAACGCAGCGCACCGGCGGCAAAGCACTGCGCACCGGCAGCAAAGCACTGATAGGCTCATAAGCATCCTGGAGTGCCAAGCAGATGCTATCCAGGAGCTGGTGGCCATGCAGAAAGAGGAGCAGTACCGCAAATGCCAACCCCCCCCACAGCCCTTGCCCCAAAACTCTTTCCGTTGTGCCCCACTGTCACCTCCAACCCACCTTTCGTGTTCTTCACGCCACCTGCTGCCTCCAACACCAGTATCTTCACCACCCAGCCCTGAAAACCACGACCCTTACCCTCTGCACTCAACCCCCATCACCATGCAGTATAGCAGTCCTGAAGTGCAGCACTCACTGCACAGCACACCAGGCAGGACATACACGAATCTGTGATTGTACTGTTCCCCACTCCACCCCCTTGTTTCTTTCCAATAAATGGATTCTTTGGCTTTGAAAACATTCTTTATTATTGCATAAAGTAAAAGACTCCTTAGCCCAGGAAATAAACAGGCACTGCAGATCTGCTTGTCTGCTTAGCAGACACTGATTCCTAAAGATTGGAACTACTGCACTTCACTCCCATGCAGGGCACCAGATATCACTGCTGGTTTTCAGCCTCAAATTGCTCCCTCAAGGCATCCCGCGCTGGGCCCCTGTAATAGCCCTGCTCTCTGGCTGTGCAAATTCAGCCTCCAGGTGTTGAACCCGGAGGTCCATGCCTGAGTGAAGCTTTCACCCTTCGCTTCACAAATATTATGGAGGGCACAGCATGCGGATATAACCGCGGGGATGCTGTTTTCGGCCAAGTCCAGCTTCCCATAAAGAGATCGCCAGCGCCCCTATAAACGGCCAAAGGCACACGCCAGTCATTCGGCACCGGCTCAGCCTGTAGTTGAACCGTTCCTTGTTGCTGTCAAGGCTCCCTGTGTAGGGTTTCATGAGCCACGGCATTAATGGGTAAGCGGGATCTCCAAGGATCACAATGGGCATTTCAACTTCCCCCACCGCGATATTCCGCTCTGGGAAAAAAGTCCCAGCCTGCATCTTCCTGAACAGCCAAGTGTTCCGAAAGATGCGTGCATCATGCACCTTTCCGGGCCAGCCTGTGTTAATGTCAATGAAATGCCCACGGTGATCCACAAGTGCCTGGAGAACCATAGAGAAATACCCCTTCCAATTAACGTACTCGGATCCTAGGTGGGGTGGTGCCAGAATAGGAATGTGCGTCCCATCTATCGCCCCTCCACAGTTAGGGAACCCCACTTGTGCAAAGCCATCCACTATTTCCTGCACGTTACCCAGAGTCACGGTTCTTCTGAGCAGGGTGCGATTAATGGCCTTGCAAACTTGCATCAACACAATTCCAACGGTCGACTTTCCCACTCCAAACTGGTTTGCGACTGACCGGTAGCTGTCTGGAGTTTCCAGCTTCCAGACTGCAATAGCCACCCGCTTCTCCACTGGCAGGGCAGCTCTCAATCTCGTGTCCTTGCGCCGCAGGGTGGGGGCAAGCTCCTCACACAGTCCCATGAAAGTGGCTTTTCTCATCCGAAAGTTCTGCAGCCACTGCTCGTCATCCCAGACTTCCATGACAATGTGATCCCACCACTCGGTGCTTGTTTCCCCGAGCCCAAAAGCGGCATTCCACGGTGCTGAGCATGTCCGTGAATGCCACAAGCAATTTCGTGTCGTATGCGTTACGCGACTCGAAAGCATCGTCGGACTCCTCACTCTCACTATCACTTTGGATCTTAAAGAATAGTTCGACAGCCAAACGTGACGTGCTGGCGAGACTCGTCAGCATACACCTCAGCAGTTTGGGCTCCATTTCCCGCAGACAAATCGCGCTGCACAGAAACCGTTGAAAGATGGCGCCAAAGGTGAACGGAAACAATGGGATTTCTGGGATGCGAAGCGATGCATCACGGGGCGTTGGGACAGGACCCAGAATGCCCCGCACCCATGCCCCTTCCCACAACCCACGGCGCCACAATGGGAAAAGGTGCTCTGTGGGATAGCTGCCCATAATGCACTGCTCCCAATAGCGCTGTAATTGCCGCAAATGTGGCCACGACAGTGTGCTGGGCAGCTGTCAGTGTGGACAGACTGCAGCGCTTTCCCTATTCAGCTGCACGAAGTCAGGTTTAACTCACAGCGCTGTACATCTGCAAGTGTAGCCAAGGCCTTAGTTTTGCAGTTCTCAAACTGTGGATTTGTGTCTCCAGAGATAACATGATTGTTAACAGCAAAAATGTTTTTAAATAAATAATATATAGAGGTGAGAAACAACAGACCTCAACCCTATTGTTCCTCTGCAAATTTATGTACACAGAGTCAATCCCTCACCTCTCTCTAAAAGTGCAAAGCTTCAAAAAGTTCAATGAATTCAAGATTGTTGGGGGCGGAATAGATCTGGACAAAGAGAAGAAGTCTGGAGACAAATGTGAGAAGGGAGGGACAGGCAGTAGAAACAAAGGTGAAACTGTTGAGCAGCATATTCCAGAAGTCTTGAGGTCTTTCTGAGCATAGCCTTCATTGATTTGAGATCTACCATACCATTCTCTCACTAAAAGGGAAAACCTATAATGGTAGCAGGCCATAAGACAGACCCAGTTTGGGAATATTTTAATGAAGTTCCTCTACCTGTGAGTAAGACAGACATGTGTGCAAAATGCAAACAGTACAAGAAAGAAATGCAAGGCCTGGTTGCCTGAATGAAACATCATGAGAAGAGTTCCTTCTCAGGAGGAAGCTGCGTTGAAGATGATGAAAGGAATATGTCTGAACATGTAGGATTTTCAGGTTGGTAAACATTTTTATTTCATACTTTTTTCTTAAGGATTGCCTGTCTTCCTTCTGGACTATTCTTGAATTCTCATGTTTGAGCAAAAAATATACTCTATGGTTGCTACTCTATGGTACTATCATTTTAGATGTAGTTGTGATAAAAAATAAATAGCTGAAATAGGCAGATCTTCCTTTTAAAATTTCACCTTTAAAGTAGTACTGAGTGTCAGTGAATGCAATGAGTAATACTAAATGAGCAGTATGGTAATAATTAAATAACTGCATTGATTTATTTTGTTTAGGAGAATCGATCCTCAACATACAGGATTCTGAAGACTATCCACCTTCAAGATCACCATCATTTTCTACAGCTTCGAAGTTATCTGCCAATGACAGTGTTTCAGTCACATCACGTATGTCACATAGCCAAAGTATATCACCTGTAGCAAAAAGGAAAAAAAATCTCCATCATCCAGAAACAACCACAGATAAATTTGTGATAAGAACCAGCAAATTACAAAAAGAGGTAATTGATGAAAAAATTGCCCAGTTTGTTTATGCAACAAACTCTCCTTTCTGTATGATTGAGAACCCATACATCATTAACATGGTTCAGTCATTGAGACCAGGATACAGTCCACTCAACAGAGCAGATGTTGCAGGCAAATTGCTGAATAAAGCGTATGAAAGAGAAATTGAGCAGTGTGCAAAAGGTCTAGAGGGTGAAATTGTTAACCTGAGTCTTGATGTGTGGAGCAATATCCACAATGATCCTGTTGTATGTGCTTGTGTGACAACAGAAGAAGGGAATGTCTTCCTTTACAGAAACAATTGATACATCAGGAAACGCACACACAACAGAATACTTACAAGAAGTAGCAGTAAAAGCTATAACAAACTGTGAAAAGTATCAGAGGGGTAGCCATGTTAGTCTGAATCTGTAAAACGCAACAGAGGATCCTGTGGCACCTTTAAGACTAACAGAAGTATTGGGAGCATACTTTCGTGGGTAAGGACCTCACTTCTTCAGATGCAAGTAAAGGAAATTTCCAGAGGCAGGTATAAATCAGTATGGAGATAACGAGGTTAGTTCAATCAGGAAGGGTGAGGTGCTCTGCTAGCAGTTGAGGTGTGAACACCAAGGGAGGAGAAACTGCTTCTGTAGTTGGACAGCCATTCACAGTCTTTGTTTAATCCTGATCTGATGGAGTCAAATTTGCAAATGAACTGGAGCTCAGCAGTTTCTCTTTGGAGTCTGGTCCTGAAGTTTTTTACTCCAAGATGGCTACCTTTACATCTGCTATTGTGTGGCCAAGGAGGTTGAAGTGTTCTCCTACAGGTTTTTGTATATTGCCATTCCTGATATCTGACTTGTGTCCATTTATCCTCTTGCGTAGTGACTGTCCACTTTGGCCAATGTACATAGCAGAGGGGCATTGCTGTGAAAAAAAAATTCAAATGACTAGTATGCAGCTTGGTCACAGACAGTGCTGCAAATTTAGAAGAGAGTCCCAAGCAAATAACGTACGGTTGCAGTGCTCATTTGATTCACCTCCTAGCCAAAGACTTCAGTGTTCTAGAAATAAAGGCTAAAGTTGTTGAAATTGCAAAATACTTCCGGAAAAGCCACTTTGCAGCAGCTGCTCTGAAAAAAAGTGGGAGGAACCAAGCTGACTCTCCCACAAGACGTGCGATGGAACTCAGAAGTGGACTGTTTTGATCACTATATCAAGAACTGGCCTAATCTGATGACAGTTTGTGAACAAAATCGTGAAAAAATAGATGGCACTGTCACAGCCAAAGTTCTCAACATTGGGTTTAAGAGAAATGTTGAACACATGCTGAGTACCCTGAAGCCTATTTCTGTAGGCCTGAACAAAATGCAGGGAAATAGCTGTTTTATTGCTGACACTGTTGAAATTTGGAAGGAACTGAGTGAGATCTTAAAAAGAGAAATATGCAATGACAGAGGTAAATTACAAGCATTAAAATAACAAATGAGACAAGCATTATCTCCAGCTCATTTTCTTGCAAATATTCTCAATACTAAGTACCAGGTCAAACCTTAACTGCTGAAGAAGAGGAGATGGCTATGACATGGACATCCAGCAATCATCTCTCCATAATGCCAACTATAATAAACTTCAGAGTTAAGGGTGAACCATTCAAGAAATATACGTTTGCTAATGATGTTTTAAAGAAAGTCACACCAGTGAACTGGTGGAAGTCACTTAAGCACTTGGATTCTGAGACTGTTGAAATGATAATCTCACTTTTAACAGCAGTAGTTTCTTCTGCCGGTGTAGAAAGAATATTTTCTTCCTTTGGAGTAATTCATTCCAGATTGAGAAATCGTTTGGAACCTGAAAAAGCAGGAAAGCTTGTTTTTCTTTTCCACATTATGAACAAACAGGAAACTGAAGGTGAAGACGACTGAGTTAGCTGCAGAAGCCAATATTTTAAGTTTCTCATGTTGACCTCGCTGACATAGTCGATTTTTTTTTAATATTTCATTTAACTAATTTAGTTAACAATTTTAACAACAAAAAACCTATTTTAAAAAACTTGAATGTTTAACTAAATTCAAAAATTCATATGCTTGTTTTGTTAAAATATTATAGGTTTGCTGTCTAAGAAAAAAATCCAGAATACATAACGTCAGGGCCGCCCTTACCCATACGCAAAGTACGCAGCTGCGTAAGGCACCAGGAAATTTGGGGCACCAAATTTCCTGGTACCCTGCGCAGCTGCGTGCTGCTCCTGCCCCTGCTCGGCCCCAGCCCCGCCCCCACTCCCTTGAGCGCTGCAGCAGGGCCGGGCCTGCACTCACCAGCGGCGGGAAGTGAAGTGACCCAGCCCCAACGCCAGTGAATGCTGGGGCCCCACACAACCCTCCCACCCCACGGGGGGACTGCGTAGGGCCCCAGAATTGCTAGGGACGTTCCTGCATAACATTGTTGTTTTTAGTTAAATAAAACAATTTAAATGTCTGTCTGGTTATGTTCTCCTCCTAATACAACATAGCAAGAAATCCTCCAAATATTAATGATTAACCTGTTGAATTGGATATATTTATGAAGTCATTGGGAGATGAACTATCTGCTTCAATTACCTTTGGCAAATGAAATAAAACCAAACAATCATTCATTTTCTGATATAGCTGTAAAACTAATCTGAAAAGTTTTCAAAATAAAGCACTTTAAAATGTATAGTGTGTACCTTCTAAAAATGAAACCTACATCTATCTCTGAGTTGTGAAGAATATGTATTAAGGTTATAACAACCAACAAGAATGCACTTTGATGTAGAAATCCATGATTAAATCGAGTCTTCCTGACTAGTGATTTAAATCATTATTTAAATCAACTTGATTTAAATCAAATCCACCCTGATTTTTAAAGTTGAATTTGCTTTTTATTATTATTTACTTTTTGTATTTTATTCAATTTGGACTCTAAAATAGACTAGTCCATTTAATTTGTGTGTGTGATCTTTGACTATAGCTAGTACTGGATATATAATTTTATACAATGCTACTAAACCTTAATGTAATTTCCACATGAATAAATCCTGCTAGTGCTTTTGGCGGAAAACAAGCTTTACCTACTTCTTTTTTCCAATTTTTTTTCACCACTGTTGCCAACATTGGTTCAGCTCCACCAGTATTACCCATTTTAGGAGCCCTAACAGAGATAGGCTACTCGCTGCTGCCAGTCATCTAGCACCATGTCATCTAATCCCACTTGGAGCAAGTATGTTAGGGGTCAGTGTTGCTAACATCAGTGGGACTCAGAGTAGCAGCCGTGTTAGTCTGTATCCGCAAAAAGAAGAACAGGAGGACTTGTGGCACCTTAGAGACTAACAAATTTATTAGAGCATAAGCTTTCGTGGACTACAGCCCACTTCTTCGGATGCATCCGAAGAAGTGGGCTGTAGTCCACGAAAGCTTATGCTCTAATAAATTTGTTAGTCTCTAAGGTGCCACAAGTCCTCCTGTTCTTCTTTTATCAGTGGGACTGAATCAATGTTAATATTGGAAAAGTTCTGAAACATTGCCTAGGTGCAGACAAGGTTTGTTTATCTAATATGGCCTTATGTGTACTGTCATAGCTGTATTGGGAACAAAGGCCCTTCTTAAAAATGTTAATCGAGAATCATTACAATTAATGGTTGTGCAGACAAGACTGGAAGGGGAACCTCTATGAAGCATAATGCTTACTATCCATGCCTATTGAGGACTGCGAAATTGAATAAGGCAGACCCAAAATGGTTGGGGTAGATGGGTAAATAGACTTCTGGAATATGGTGTTGGGGGTGATGGGGCTTTTCATAAACAAAAGGAACCTAATAACAATACTTCGCTCTTATACAGTAACCTAGTTTTCCTATAACAAAAAAAAACACTTTGGAAAACTCTGGTTTACAGAGACCTCTTGGATCTGGATACACACACCGTGCTGGGATACTGAATGGCAGAGATTTTTTTCACTTGACCAGAGCTCAAAGAGCCGGGAAGTGATAACAGCCAGCTATTCTCCACTAGGCAAAGTTTTCATTTTCTTTCCAATGTACTAAGTAACTAAGTTGAGAGAGTCCAATTAGCTATACTTTTTACAACAATTAGTCTTGCTGCATTAGTATTTCTGAAAAACATTTGTTTTTCTCCTATTCAGGAGTGAAATAACAGGTTGTACACTTTGCTTGACATCCACAAATCAAACTCTGTGGAAATGTTTCTACTGTGTCCTGGAAATGTATCTGTTGGTCTTAATTTTGGACCTAAATTAATCTAACAGTACTCCTTTAACCACAAGAACTCTCTACCTCAATTTTTCTGTCTGTAAAATGGGTGGTGTGTGATTTAAAACAGATTTTCAAAAGAGCTCAAAAACCACAACTGAGGCCAGAATTTCAAAATAGCTCAGTTCCTATTTAAGTACCAAATCAAGTTGCCAGATTTTCAAAAGAGCAAAGCCTATTTACTGCTAGGGTCTTTTGCAAATCTGCCCATAAATCTGGTTGCCATTGTGTGTATTAAGCACTTAAAAATCCAGCCCTGAGCTCTTCCGCAAATCTACTCCTTTATGTTTATGAAGTGCTTTGGGATTATTGGAAGAAATGAACTAAACAAGTGAACAGAGTTATTTTAAAATAATTTTTTTATGGCTGAGTCCTATAGTCCTAATTCAGACAAAAACCTGTTGACTTCAATGAAAGTTTTGCTCGAATAAGGACAGACAAAGGAATCTGGAATTTAGCCCTTCATTGTATTTCAGTAAATTCCTCCCACTTTGCATAGAGACCATTTCTTGGCTTGCCTCTTCCCTTCCCTGTCAACAAAGGTAAATCTTTCACTGTTCTCTTGGTTCTGAAATGAAAACAAAAAACAGAGCTGGAGATGGATGTCACTGCATAAAGTGGGGCAAATTAAGCTATGTTTCCTTCTCCTCCAGAACAAGGACTCAGCTCAGTTACATACATCACAACAGCACAACAGAGCATTTGCATGAAAAGGAGCAGTCAAACAAAAATTAAGCACTTAAACAGCTTTAAAAGCACTCGTTCAGAATACTGTACTTCAGCAAAACGTTCATTGTTATTCAGTGCTTTGCAAATGACATTGCCATCAAATACCAGCAGAAGAACCGTGAAGAGTAAATGCTATCTGAAAAAGAGGCTTGTACTTATGCAGTGCTAATGACCATCTAAAAGAGCGATTCTGCATGGTTACATCCTCTTTTAGATTCACAGCTGCAGTTTCACAAGAGCAGCCATACATCATAATCTGCAGCCATTTTAGGCTATCCTTGTGCTTTAAAGAACAATATGGGCAGTAAAGAACTGCTAAACTGTGAACTAAAGTTCCCAGTCAATACCAAGTCTATTTTAATAGAAATGATTGGGGAGGAAATATGTAAATGTTATTACAAACAACAGATAGCAGGAACAAATGAAAGGCAGTGAAAGGACTTCCCTATAGTTAGCTTTGCTAATATACTCCTTTATTAGGTTTTAATTTCTAGTTAAGTATAGCACAAACACAGAGTAGTGTATTAATTGTATGAGGTCAGATAGTTATATTAAAATATATAATACACACATTTTAATTAATGTCATGATTTTGATTATTTAATCACATGTTTATCTATCTAAAATGATGCCATTTATTAACTGATATACAGTGACTTTTTCAGAGGTTAAAATTTTAGAAACGGAACATTATTTCATTGTACTTTGAAACAGTTCCACAATCAAAGCCAAACATATGGGCAAAAATCTTAACATTCACTAAATCAGTCACAGACTTTGTGGGCAAGCTGAAAAAGTAACTGCTATATTCAGTGCTGAGATTTACAGCCACACCCACCACAGCAAATAATCTCAATTATATACACACATTCAAGCCCAAGTAAAATGGAGGCAACTATAGCTCACCGCACAACAGATTTTTATGGCTTCTTATTACATTTCTTTAGTTCTTGAACTGGGTTAAGACAATAAAACAGCCTGACAGTTCTTTCAACATTTACTCTCCAGGTGAATGACTACAGGAAAGATCACATGTCAGTCCAGGTCACTTAAACTAGCTGTGGTTTCCACAGTCCTAAAAATGACATCAGTCGTCACTGTGGTAACTTTCAGGATACCTTTTTGTATACATTTGGAAGAGGAAGTTCTAGAATAGAGAGATGGGCTGGTGCCAGTTTAAACTGTCAGAGTTCAGCTGGAGGTTAACTATAACCAGGGAAAGAATGTGTTTTGCTTTTGGCTCATAGTTCTAAAGAGAGTCATTGGTGATATACATAGCTAATGCTTCTTGTAAACCCCAGTGAGATGAAAGCAGCTTGGAGTCCAGGTTACTAGAGGCACAATCATCTATATGAAAATGTTGAAGTACTGAAGAGAAACGAACTCTTCTGTAATTAGTTCATACCATATGTTCCTCTCCAGTGTGAAAACACACTGAGGGAAACAAATTAATTCAAAGTGTCCCTGGGCTTGAAAGGGCAGCTGTGATGCTGCATCCTTAGTCTGCAGGAGTGGCAACAGCATGTTGGGGTAGGGTCAGAAAAAGCCACAGAATTAGACAGTCACAAGGAGGACCATTGTACAGTGTCCCCTGTCCTGCCCCCAGCAATTAGCCACCGTCTGCATTCTATGGCTTAAATGGTCTTCGTTCCCAAAGGATGTGTTCCTACTTTGGAATATCTAAAGTGTGTTAGCTACAGTGCTGTAAAATCCTAGTGGAGACAAGGCACATAGTGAAGACCTAGCCTATGGCTCTGAAGGAGCTCAGATGAGGAGTTAATGCTGCTCTAAGCAGTATTTACGCATATCTCAAACAGATTTTAGTTTGTGAAGGAAGGAAACAAGCTGCTTAAAGTGGCTCATTCCTCCCCCTGACAGTACCCCTTTCTCCATATGGCCCATTGTGGAAGGGACAGAGAAAGCTGTATAGAAAGAGAAAAGAGAATATCCCATATTCTCTCCCTTTTCCTTCCACACGCCCCACCATAATTATTTTGACAGTTGTGTCCCACCCAATCCTCATCTGATGAAAGTCTGCTATAGATGGATGATGTAGGGAATGTACTCTCCTTGATTCTCTGAAGAACACAGCCTGTGCTGCAAAGTGTCACCATCGTAGGGTTGCCAGGTTAATCAGTCACATAATGGATTGCTATACACTGTTGGTACTTATATGGTCCCCATTATCATCCTATGTAAGTGGCTCACAACCTTTAATAGATCTATCCTCACAACACACCTGTGAAGTAGGGAAGTACTATTATTTCCATTTTAAAGATAGGAAAAAGAGTCACACTCAGACTTGCCTAAGATCACACAGGAAGTTTGTGGCAGAGCAGGGAATTAAAAGGGACATTCTGAGATCTCAACTAGCACCCTAGCTATTGGACAAACCAACCTTCCTCTCCTTGTTGCTAACTCAATTAGGGTACACTTACACTGAACCTGGATGTGAGCCTCCCAGCCTGAGACAGACTCACACTTGCGGTGCTTGAGCTAGCATACTAAAGATATTAGCATGGTCATGGCTGAATTGGTGGAGGCTCAGGCTAGCCACCCAAGCTCGGATTGATCCAACCCCATAGTTAATGTGAGCAAGAGATACAGTTTTACAAACATGTAATTTAAATATAATTTAGAAGAGAGAGTTTCAATTAATCTCAAAACAACAAAGATCTCCTCTCCTGTTCATAACTTGACTTCTCAGAGAAACATCATTACGCATTTAGCCATGACTAAAATAAAAGAGCCTATTTATGCAAAAAAGGATTTCTGTACGAGAAACTGTTGGCACTCAGTTTTACGCTTCAGCGGACTTTCTCAAGGTCAAAAATGGAAAATACGAGAATGAATAAATTTAGTGTTGCAACCTTATTCACAGAAGTTGTCTCTCCTCATATGAGTAACGCCAGCGTCATTACTTGTGTATGGGCAACTCTCTCTTTTTCACTCACACACACAGAGCTCTCTCATGCACTCTCACACACAGTTCTCTCTCTCTCTCTCTCACACATGTGCACACACACGTTTTGCTATAGTCGTACCTTAAACTCAGCAATTGAAAATCACCAAAGCTTCATCGCCTATGTGATATTTACCATGTGAGTTATTTTGGTGGTTTAAATCACTCCTTTCAACTTCTGGAGGTAATGCTAAATTCACAAGGGTTTTCTTGGAAGGATTACAATTTGTTAATCACAGTTTCAAGACAACAAAAAAAACTTTAAAGCTGCTATAATTGTCATCATCATCATCATCCACTTTTATCTTAATGAACTGGTTCTATGTCAGCAACTTCCTCTGTTTTTCTCAGCTATTTTACCAGCCCTTTGGCTCCCACAGTAAACCAAAGCTGAGTACATAATGAATTTCCAAAAATCCTTAGGTCAAGTAACTTAAAAGAGCTAAAACCTGCTCCCATTGAAATCAAGAGCAAAACTTCCTTTGACTTCACTGGGCCCTATATCCAAGGGAATATTTCTTATTTTTCCCTCTTTGTCTCTCCCAGACAGAAATATACAAGATAGATTAACTTTTATGTATCATCACTTAGACACATGGTATTATTAATAAAACAAACATACATTTGTACATACTTTATTTGTTAGAAATTAAACATAAGCCTGGGATGAATTTGAGCCATTAGAAGTTAATAGAAGCCTTGCAGATGCATGCAAAGGACGAACTTTGCCCTCTGAGTTTAAGAAACTATGCCTTATATCTTCACTAATAGCATTTTACCATGTAGCATGATGAAAATCCATTTGCATATTGTTGGAAGCATCAGTAACAACAAATGCTATTAAAAATATATAACTGGATGCAAAATATATCATCACTTTGAGGACCTGCTTGCAAAAACAAACTGAAAAAATCCCCATTCAGTCACAGGCTATCATGGTAACTTGCCAGTAATATCATACACGTTTAAAAGTACAATGTGAACAAGATCACAATACCAGAACATAAAGTAAGGTAAGGTTCCTTAAGGGTCACTTAGAATACTGCTTTCAATCATTTAACATATGATGTCAACGCTCCTTGTAGCGAGTACATATCAGATAACAGACTGTAGTTTTAATGTTCCAGAAGAAAATATCCCTTCCATTGCCAAGGAAAAAAACCTAGGATTTATACCCATATACAAATATGAATATAATTATGCCACACATAACAGATCATTTCTCAGATTACATTTAGGGCTCAATTCTGCTCCTAGTGAGTCAGTGGTTATGTTGCGAATGCTTCCAAGATCAATCCCTAAATGCAATTTGAAAAATGGCCTGTGATTTGGAGTATAACTTAATGTCTTTTGGGGTATGTCGGCTCTTATATATATATAAAATTAGGTGGAAGCTAATATTGAAAACACCATCTTAATAGGAAGCCTCTTGTTCATACCTTAATCCTGTAGTAGACTAAAATTTTGTTAAGTACAAGTACTTCTTTAATAACACACATCACTATTTCCCTTATGTGTTTATTTGTAACAGAATTGAGAAGGAAAATGTTTAAAATTATAACAATAGACAGTATTCCATTAAGAAGATTATGTTAAGTGAAAGTTAAGGTTGCATAACTAAGCTCTCAAAAGTCAGGAAATGCCACAATTAAGGTCACATGTACAACTTTTTCTCCTTGCAAGTATACATTACAATAAATATTTCAATTATATCTCAAATGCAACAGACTACGATACATTTTTTCTATATCTTAGACCTTGTCGCCACACAAACTTGCACTAGTTTAATTAACACAGTTTAACTAAACTCATGCAAACCCCCGCATGGACTCTATTTCAGTTTAAAAGGTTGTATTTAAAATTAAGATAAATCAGAATCAGGTTTAAACAGAAATAAGAGTTCCCATACAACCTTTTGCACCAGTTAAAGTCAACTGGTTTAAAATAAACAAGCCCTTATGTGTAACATCTTCTAGTACTGAATACCACACCAAGTTTGGTGGACAAACAGAATCCATAAAACTGATTTTTATGGAACAGTGACACCAGCTAAGGCTTCAGCACAGTTCTTTTAAGGTTGAAATTTTCAAAGCTGTATGAGAGATCTGAATGCCCAATTCAATTCCCTTAGAGGTAGCTTTGAAAATCCCACCCTAAAAGTACACAGTAAAATGTATTTACACAACATGCTACAGATTAAGAACAACAACTGAAAGTACCAGTCAAAATTTGCTGAAATATTTGGATCAACTAAAGCCCTAATCCTGTAAACAGGCCTGAACAGAGAGCCCCAGTGAAGCTGTCTGGCTGCAAAGATCATGACCATGCAGATCTGATTGCTGGACTGGGGCTTAAATTATCTGAAAAGTCAATTGTTTCATCCTCCAAATTGTAGCCAAGGAATTGTGCACTGTGGGTACACATGGAGGCAAATTAGTTTACTGTCTCCCTAATTCAATGCCTACCTCAGGCAACATCTTCACTGTTAAAGAAGATGTATTATTTACTTCAGCTTAACTACCTCCCTGCCAGCAGGTCACCAGACTACTGTGAAGGAATCAACCCCTTTGTCCTCAGGTGTTTTAAGCTTCCCTGGGTCTCGGCAGGCTGCAGAATGTCAGCTCTCTTGTGGTAAAAACACAATGAAGAAAAAGCACTTGAGTTTTACTGTGAGGATGGGCAAGGTTATAGCGCTGACCTTGCCTAGTTTAGTGCTTGGTAAAACTAAAACCACCTTATCTTCACTGTGTTTTTACCTCAGCATAGCTCACACATGCTAATTACTCCAAGGTTAAAAAAAAAAATCCTTCTTAAATGGTGGAGACATCGCTTTATAAAACTCTTCATGAAAGAGGTATTAACTACACACCTTTAGTAAAAGTTTCATTATGCAGCTAAATTAGCCATGCTCACATGTGCAACACTGCTTCCCTTCATTCTGAATGTTGCTAAAAAAAATTCATACCACCTACTCTACACATGCCCAAAGTGTGTTTTTCAAAAGGCTCATAAGTCAGTCAAATCAGAACAATTTTCATTGAAACACTCAGTGATATTTTTCAATAAGGGCTAGCCTACTGAGCTGATTTATCACTAGGGCTGTTTTAAAAAAGGATGCTTAAAAAAAGAGGAAGGGGTCTTTTTTTCTAATCCACTCTCCTCATACTCAAAAGTAGCTAACTCGTTTTTTTGCTGAAAGTATCCATGGTGGTGGGGCTGAGGAGGGAGAAAATCATCTTTAAACCACCAGGAAAATTTCAGCTCAAAATGTGAAAGTTTTGTAACTGAAAAAACAGGTGTTTAGAATGGAAACATTAAGCAATCTTTAATATAGAGGTTAATACCACTTTTGTTATAATGCTTTCTTGCTTTTGATCTTTAAACCAAATGAGTCATGAAAATGATATCCTGAAATTCACAAGCCACCAGTCAACTGGTCTTTTTTTAAAAAAATGTATAGCAATAAAGCAATAACCACAGGCCTTTCTGACCACTAGCACTGGCCACTAATGAATTACGATATTGAAACAAAGACCCATTTACACAACTCTTTTTTTTTTTTTTTTAAGCTTCTGTGAGCAGGCCAAATTGCATTTCAGGCAGACAGGTTAAAGAGAATGTATTATGTTTGTTCAGATTAGCAAAGGCATTTCTCTCTCTCTCTCTCTCTCTCTCCCCCCCCTTCCCACTTTTAAATTCAGGCAAACAAAAGAGGCAAACTCTTCTTGCCAACAACTGGTGCCCCTTAGCTGGAAGTAGCTCGAGTTGTCAGGTTCCTGTCAGACTGCAAAGGCATACCGACACTTCCCTTCCCCCACCCTTTTGTTGTTTTTAAATATGTGCACTTTGCTCAGCAGTCCTCACCATTAAACAATTCATTTTTTCCTTGCCTTTTCTAGTTTAGGAGGGGGTAAAAATAGCAGAACATGGTCACAAAATATAAAGCCAGACATTCATTTCCTGTACCTCAGTGTCTCATTCTTTCACCTCCTTGTCCATAGGATTTGGCTACCAAATAGGTCTTAATCTGTAAACAAATGATTTGCTCTACAATTAAACCATTCATTTCTTTTTCCTTTCTGTGGCTGCTTGGCTGCTGTCCAATGCGGAGGTTCATAGGTTCTTCTGTTATTTAGTGCTCATGATGGTTAAAAGGCAATAAGCTCATTTAGAGTTTATAAAACTATAAGCCATCAACAAAAGCATTTAATGCTTCTCAGAAGCACCGTGGCTTTTGCCTGCAAAATTAATAATATTTTGAAATGTGCTGGCCCTGATTATTCACTTTGGATTTCTTTAAGTCAGTTATTGTATATTGTAAATACATGCATTCCACTTGAATTTTAATTGTCTGTGCACTTTCTTCTTAACAACCGACAAATCATAGTAAATGCAATTCATCCTGGAATTAGTATTGAAGCTCAGAGACTTCTGATGTTTCATTTTAAAAAAAAATGTTGCTGAGCTTTCACAATGTGTGTAAATATTGTTTCCTCATAAAAAGGTGATGTGCATCATTGGAGGTTAGTGGAGTAAACAAAATAAAAAAAAATTATGTTAGGTTTCCAATCTTTATCTCAGAGCTTTATGATCCAAGAGAAACCGAGTAATATCAAGGTCATCTTCCTTTGCCTCTATTTTAACCATTTCCTGGTGAATGAAAATCAGTTCTCCAAAGATTTTGCATGAGCCCAAAGATATTGCATATATGTGTGTATCTACATTCATGTTTATATGAACCGACAGAAAAGAGAGTGTGACGGTTATATGCTAATACATAAGCGTAATGTAGCTAATGAAATGTAATTATTTTTTACATTTTCCTGTCCATAAATAATAGAATTGTTGATAGTGTACCAATAGCTAAATTTACAGGTGCAAATCTCATTTAGAAATGACAGGTACTTAGCAATATCAACTTCGGCAAATTTACTTTCAGTGAAATTCTGCAAGCCTATTTAAAGTCTATTACAGCTGCTGACATCAATCTGCCAAGCTGTAGAGTGCTAAGCTCTACTAAAGATTTGCACCTATAAATTTAGCTACCGGTATACTTGAGTTAAATACACAGCATTTCTCCAGATATGCTACTAGAGATATAATACAGTGAGGTGGAAATGCAATATGGTGGGAATGTCAATGGGAGTTTTGCCTAAACAAGGTCTGCACATTCAGGTCCTCTAGAGTTTTAGGTTCCTGTGTTTCCCCCAATCCTAAATGCCACACTAATTAAGGTCTAGTTCTGTAAGTCTTTATGGCACTATTTCCTACTCATCCAAGTGGTCCTATTATGATGGTAGTAGTCCTAACTGAACTACTCACATGAGTATAAGTACTGCTGTCAGAAAAGTTTGCAGGATCACGTCCTATCCATTACAATATACATTTAAAAGGAACACACTCACATTTTAATTAGCCATATCTATTCTAATCTTGCCAACACCAGGAAATAAGATGAATCTAAGACTCTTCCTCCACCAATCAAATAATTACTCTTAGTTGACAGATGGAAGAAGAGTAGAAAATAAGCATTTTCTTTTTCCTGCACATTATCTTAAATCAGCAGAAAAAAAGATTTCTGTGGTGTTGGTGATCCCCACAAGATCGGAATTCTTATATTTTGAATTGGCAAGATAATTATAAATGAGGAGATAAAACTAGAGCAATTTCTTTTTATATCTTCCCCATATGTACTACATTTTCAATAATCTCAGAAAGCTGGGAAGGTTTATGGGTAGGTTTTTAAAAAATTCAGAGGGCATCTTTAAATCTATGCAAAATATTAGAGTTTGAGGAAAAACGTAAACCTTGCAAGTCACTTGAAAACAGTTGGCAACTTTTCCTCCGAAAGTAAATCCAAGGGCTCAAAAAATAAATATTCAAGAGCATTAATTTGTTTCTAGATGTGTGCGTGCAAGTAAAACAGCAGTCATAATGTGGAAATTTCAGTCACATTTTGCAACTAATTGGAAGCAGATTAGAATTCTGCCTCAGGGGAACATTGTCAAACTAGAAGCTGGAGCAAATGAAGAAAGAGGTGAAAGCATCGTGAAGAGCTGACAGATTTACAGTGCTCAAGGCAATAAACGGGTACTAGATGAAAATGAATGTGCTTCACTGTACTGCATGCAGTTCTCTCAGTCATATCTCAGCAATAACAGCATAGAGCTATGAAACTATTATTTTCAGCGGAGTGGGTAGAAAAGGAAAGTGTAAGAGTGCAAAGTATATATTCAGACAATGTAAAAATCACACAACAGTTGTCAGAGACATAAATCAAATTATTAACTTAAGGTCCTAGTCTCAAATTTATATGCATGTTGAGTAGTATTTACTAATGCAAGTAATCCCAGGGACAACTAATGCGGGAAACTGCTACTCAACGTGAGTAAGGATTGCAGACTCAACATGATCAAGAGTTGCAGAATCAGGCTCTTCATGGAAAAAAATAAGAGCAGATTTTTTTCAAAAAAATACTAGCAATGACAAGATAACCTGGGGACAAATAAATCAGAGTTCCCAAATGTCAGTGGGAAAAAATGTATTTAAAAGTGAGGGGAATAGAGGGGAAGAAAAAAAGAAAAAGAAATACACCAATTATGGTGGATAGTATAGCAATGGTGTAATGGAAACAGCTGCCTGCCTTCTACTTCAGTGTCTGGCATCTGCTGAAGCATCATGGGAAAGGCTGATGAAGGATTTGGACAAAGAATGTAAATGTACACAACTAGCCAAAAGTAGCTGGATTCTGAAAAGCTTAGTTGCTATATTTTTTTTTAAACAATAGCATGTTTTTATATTTTGTTTTATTTTTTAACAGCAACAAGCAATATTATCCTAGTTATATCAAATTATACCTTCATACCAGCTAAAAGAGTAGGGAATCTGAATTTCTTTTTCTATAGTAATTGATAATGTGAAGCAATAACATATATGTTATGTTCAAATTATGACCAAAATGAAATAATTTTTCTCAAAGTCCAGATCTCAGCACAATTTAATCTTCATGTGTACATCACATAACATTCGATCAAGGGAGAATTAGTAAATTAATACTCAAATATACTCCAGGTGTATCTTTCATATATCTTCAGGGAAAAAAATAAACTAACAACTTCTTAGATATTTGGCCAACCGTATGTAAAACTTCCAACATCACCACTGATTCCCGTTGAGAAAAGGGGTCAATTTCTGATTTGTTTGTGTATCTAATTTTCACTCTTTGTTGCTAAGATATAGATCTAATTTCGTTTTCCTCCCCCAAAAAGAAAAACAGACAAAGACATGAAACCCAGAAACACACAACTACTGCTGATGCTCTACAGTTATAAGCTTATAATAAAGCCCAGATTTGATAGTATTATCCATGTACTGTGGCAAACCACACACAAATAAACAGTTCTCCATGAAGAATAAAAACCCAAAGACCAAACCCTTCCAATTCAAACATTATTGTTGCTTTTAACATGAGCCATCCATAAAAATCAGCCAAGGAGTTGACAGGAAATCCAAAAATAATTTGGTCTGGCCCTCTACACTGCGTGAAAGGAGGTTACAAGTTGCTTGTGACTCTTCCAAATGGTTGAGGTGGAAGAAACAGCAAAAAAATATAAAATCTAAGTTTATTTAGCAAACACCTATCGTAGTACTGCTCTGACAGACTCAGAACATTTTCTAGCATAGGTCATTATAGCATAGCTGAAATATCACTGAAGGTAGTTTTTGAGTGGATTGTGCTTTTGGATAGGAAAGAACTTAAACAAAACCTCTGAATTAAGTCAATGGCTAATGTGAAAGACTAACAGTGCAAAATTAAACTGTATAGTGTGAACAGCTAAAGAGGCCAGATGTGCGTCAAGCTTTCCTGGGAAACTGATCCTAAACTTGGGAGCTTTCTTTAATCAAAAGGATGAAAGAAGGTGACTTCTAGGAGTTTACAAAAGTGTGACCAATTGGAGCTTAGTCTTCTGTTGCTAATTGAAGCATAAAAAAAAGAGCCAGTTTCTTAGAACCAACTACAAACATATACGTTTTATATTCCATTGCCACATGATAAAAACCAGAATCAAGCTAACTAGTAGAAAGTTGACTGGCAACCAAAGACCAAACTATTATTTCAAACTGTCATGGGAAGGCAATAAAATTGCTACCAGCTCTCCTCAAGTTACCCTTCAATAAAAAGAAGCCATCAGGGAAATAAGAGGAAAAGAAAACACATCAAAACCTTTAAAGTTCCTTTAAGTAAAATTATACTTCTGTGGCACAATGCCATTTACTTCCTGGTTAACATAATGAGACAATACCACAACCTGAACATCAGCTTTTTAAAATTACTAATCAAAATACAAAATATAATCAATACTGTATATTTTCATCTGTTCTTTTAACTGTAAAAGCTGCATTCACATGTTGTGATTGGAATATACTTAAAATGTCCCTGTGGGCACATATTTCTTATGTTACTAGTTGACTGTGAAGGTTCCCAGGAGGCAGAAAGCGCAGTTGTCAAGCAGGGATAGTTCCTGTGAATAATAATATTCAGACTGAGATGACATAAAAATTAGAAAAAAGTTAAATGAAAAAAATCAAGAACAATTTCATTGTTTGCAATAATTATTTTTTCCACACAACTGTCTGTAGTCATGAGTCAGAAAGGATTTCTTGTAAAGGATTCAAAATTCACCTAAGCATTGCTTTTTTTGTTTTTAAAATTTACTAGGAAAAATAACCTCAACATTTAAATGGACACTAGCTTTGGTTTGTAGAGTTTCTGAAGACATTGTGTATGCAAAGTGCTGGAAAAGGTGAAATCTTTCTTTTCAGGTTTAGTAGTATTTGCCTACCTAGATTAAATAAGAATACTAATATTATTAAACTTCTCTCACACTAAAGCATAATGTATTTTTAATCACAGTGTTGACCCAGGATTTTAGCACTCATAAGGGACACAGACACCAAGACTATGCAGCCTGAAGTGTAAATCCAAGCAAGACATCACAATTCACCACATGCGTCCATAAGTTATCTGATCTATTCCCAAAGGTATTTTAATCAAAATTCAACAGCCATAGGAGAAAAGTGCCAATCTCCCCTCTTGATTTTTCTTGATTTTTCTCTCTTCTACAAAAACAAAATTAAAAAAAAAATACAAACAACTCAATTGTCAGTCACTCCACTCTGAATAGTTTTACAACCTTTCTTTCAAGTGTAAATGCTTTGTTCCAATTGCCAAGACCATTTAGTCTGAATTAAAGAGAAACTGCAACAGAGTGATTAGTGCAACCTCAGCTATAGCACAGAGCAGTTCTAGGCTAGTGTTTATAGTTCAAATAGCAATTCATTGCTTGCACTCAACTGCTGATTTTTCATAGGTAAGATTGAAGAATACATCGGATTTAAAATTTGAATGCTTCAGATGAAGATTTACACTGGCATGTTCTGAAACTACCAATAGGACACATTTATCAACTATTTTGTTCTAAATGTATTTTTCAATGTAGTGAAAATGGCTTAGAAGTTTGACAAACCCTGAAACCTTAAAAACCTTTTAAAACCCTTAACAAGTAAATATAACAATGCTGACCTGAGATTTTGACCATAAATAGGCCGAATTCTCAAGTGGTGTAAGGGACTCAATAGAGCTACACTATCTAAGGATCTGGCCTGATGTTTCTAATTTAAGGGGAAAAGGCACAAATAAGAACCAGGACAATCTCACCAACCCTTCATAGAAATGTAGTGATTCTGGCTAGTATAACTGTATGTTATGACATTATATAAGTATTGTGTAAAGCTTGTATTGTGCTTAATGGATTAAGTACAGAATAACCTGACACTCCCATTTGATAAATCTCTCTACAGACTTTGTCCAACAGGAATTATCCCAGCTAGAGGGCAAGAGATAATCTGAAGTAATACAAAAACTTGATTATACTCATGGAGACCAATTGAGTACCATGGAACAAGTAAGGAAGATGCATTATTGCCTACTGCTTGAACTATGCAAGGGAGTAAAACAGAGCAATAGAGATTATTCAATAACTTTATTTAGAGGGCCAGCATGCAGCTGCCTAAATAGCTGTGAAAGAAATCTAGCCTGCCCGTGGGATGGTGGAAACTCCTGCATGTATACAGAGTTGTGTCGGTCCCAGGACCTGAAGAAGAGCTCTGTTTAAACTCGAAAGCTTGTCTCCCTCACCAACAGAGCTTGGTCCAATAAAAGATATTACCTCCCCCACTTTGTGTAACTCCTGCATGTTATTTTGCTCAAACTAATCATTTGTCCACGTGTGAGCCTTGATGGGTTGGGTCAGAGTCTGGTAGGAATCTTGAGTAAGGTCTGATAAGCATCAGTATAGTGCATGCTTAGATGCCACATGCACCAGTAACACCATGCCAAACACAGTATGCAAGATGAAAAATTATATACAGTGAGGGCTTGAGTTACAAAGAACGTACGTGCACAGTATCTAGGCATTACTTACACAATACGCCTAATTTCATATTTGCAGCCTCTTATCTCCATATTTCTTTATAGTATTCACTCTAACCTTCTGATGTAACCCTTCCTGAGTCAATTCCTGCAACTTTTACCTCACACATGTAGTCCCTACTTATATTCATAGCCTCAGTGGCTTCAAGGGAAATAAAGATTACATGATAGATAGGGTTCCAATATTTCCACAATCAAAAAAGAGGACACCGGGGGGGGGAAGCCCCGCCCTAGCCCTGCCCCCGCCCCCATCCACTCCCTCCCACTTCCCACCCCCTGACTACCCCCTCAGAACCCCAACCCCCCCTGCTTCTTGTCCCCTGACTGCCCCTTGCTGAGAACCCCCCCAGGACCCTACCTGTCCCCTGACTGCCCCGACCCTTATCCACTCACATGGGTGGCAGGGTTGTAGAAATTTTGGTGGTGCCCAGAACCCACCCCTCCCCACCTGCCTAAGGCTCTGGGAGGGGGAGGAGGTCTGGGGTGCAGGTCCTGGTCTGGGGATTAGGGTGCAGGAGGGGTGCAGGGTGCAGGTTCTGGGATAGTGTTTGGGTGCTGGATGCAGGCTCCGGGCTGGGGCAGGGGGTGGGTGTGCAGGAGGGGGTGAGGAGTGCAGGCTCTGAGATGGAGTTTGGGGGTGGGAGGCAGTGCAGGCTTTGGGAGGGAGTGTGGGGGGGGAGGGTGTTTGGGAGGGAGTTTGGGGATAGGAGGGGATGCAGAGGTGAGGACTGTAGGTCTGAGGATGAGGGGTTCATGATGCAGGGATGGAGCAGAGGATTAGGGTGTGGGGGGATGAGGGCTGGGGCTGAGGGGTTTGGGGCATTGGAGAGGCTCAGGGCTAGGATGGAAGGGCAGGGTAAGGGAAGCCTGTCTTCCCATTAGTGGATGGGGGCACTAGGACCCGGGGGCGGCAGACAGCAGTTGCTGCTAGCTCTGGCAGTACAACCAGACAAGGGAGAGGCAGGGAGAGAGGATCCACAGGGGGGGGGGGGGGGCGCAATGCACGGAGGGGGGGTGGCAGGTGGAGGCCGGGGACCCATCCAACACTCCCCCACTCCCTGACTGCCCCCCCCCCCGGACTCCCCTTATCATTCTGGCTCCACGTGTTTGCAAAACACGCTGCCCGGTGGGTCGGTTTGTGTGTTACACAGGGCTGCAGACAGAGGGAGGGGGGAGCAGGGGAGGGTTCTGGCTGCTGGAGGCCAATGGGAGTGGGTCAATCGGCCCAGCCACCCAATCAGCAGCCGCACTCTGCATGGAATGGAGGGAGGGAGGCGGGCGAGGGAGAAAAAATCCCCGGACATTTTAACCTTGTTACCAATTCCTCCCGGACGGCTATTTAGAGACGCAAAAGCCGGACATGTCCGGGGAAATACAGACGGATGGTAACCCTATGATAGAGCACTATATTTGGATCACTTTCATCCTTGCTCAAGCATGGGCACCAGAAAAACAATGGCTTGTGTCTTCTGATTTCCCACCTCTACTTCTCATAGGATTTTGCCGAGTGCTCCTGGAGCACAGCGCATACTTCATCTCCCAACTCGATCTCCAAATGACTGAGATTTAAATTTACAATTTAAATAAGTATAGTATACGTTCTGTGACCTGCCAACCTGCAGCATGCTCTCTTTTTGATCTCAGAAACTGAAGCAAGTTGGAAGTGCACAGGAGATGCATTAGAACCAGCCAGGCACTGTAAACTTTCAAATAGAATAGATTTGCCTTTGCTTCACAGAACACACTTACCTTCTCAATGGAAGTGGTGAGCAAGAGGCCTGCTCCTAGAGATAAGGAGCAGACCTATTCATTCTTGAGTGACATCAAGCTCGCAGCTTTCTAACCGGTACTATTAAGTTCCATCACCCCATAAACACCTTTCAAGTCTTGTCCTTTTTCATAGAGAAATGCACTTTATATCAACCTAATAAATATATACGTTTTACAAAACACAGAATAAATCCTGCTCCCACTGAAGTCAATGTAACTTTTTGCCTGAATAAAAGAAGCAGCATTTGGCCTCATATCTACTTTTACAAATACAAATCAAAAGGATAACACAGTCCAAATGCAGAACATAATGCTTAACATCCAAAAGACATGTTCAATTAATGGAAAGCAGGCCACAGATTCTCATATTGATGTCAATATTATACAGCCTAGAGCTGGCATCTTTTAAAAACTAGATCACACATTTCTTAACAAAAAAACACACTAGTTTTAGCATGCAAAGAAACTAGGAGTTTCAGAATTGATTTAAGTGCTTGTTGATAAAATACTTTCCAATTATCATGGCCCTCATAGGAAAAGCAGGAATGCATTATGTGTTAATGATCACAACCAGGGGTCCATGCTTTACTCTTTTGTCAGAACTATAGCAGATCCTCCCCGCAGCTTCACCATTAACATGTCTGTTTCCTGTCAGCCCACTCAGAGATAATGTCATTTATCTCAGGGCGGCACAAGACCAGTCATTAGCTTCAATAAAAGACCTCAAACAAAAGCCGAATGATGTTTTATCCAGGGCTCATAGTCTGCGGCCAAGAATCTTATTGCCAACAGTTCAGAACTTAAAGGTATCTTTAAAAAAAAAAAAATCCAGCTATCAACAATTTTAGGACACTTATTTGAACAGCAAAGTCTCTGCATGGAAATTTTTAGTTAATGGTTTTATCACATACAATCAGGTAACTGATAGGAGCTTACTAAATTTACCGTTCGGAAGGATTTTTCCCTCATTGGAGAAAATTGATAGAATAATTCAGGTTCTAGATAAACAATAAGATCTTTGAAAAAATGGCCATCATTGTGTTTGCCTGCGGGAGCTGATTCAGTATACTAAATTCTTCAGTGACTGAACTTCTGGAAATGTCTTTAAATAAAAGTGGAATTGGTTAAAATATACGTACGAACATGTGTTTTCGCAGTCTTGCTTGTATTATTGCAATTCAGAAAGTTTCTATAAAGTTCCAGGTGAACTTTTTAAAATAATTTTTAAAAAGCAAGAGTCAAAATATGAGTAAATCTCAGCTATTCAATTCTTGTCTTTATGTTGAAAACTAGGAACAGATGGTACTTTCCATGTTACTTGACTCTGGTTATTGAACACCTCTGTGGTTACGGGAGAATTTTGCTTAGCACTTTTAACATACATTTCATTTATTGGACTATAAAATGCTACTTTGGAAAAACAAAGTCTTTATATAACTCTAATTAAAACAATCTTGCAGCGAAACCATTTAACGTGGAGAACATGCTTAACCTCATGACATCTGGACAATCAATCCTTTTCTTTTTAATGGGTATTTATGAAGTTATTAAAATTGTAAAATCACTGATGTCCTAAGTGAAATATAATTTGCCTGTAGTTCAGAATAACCTCATCACCTTCAATACTTCGTGATATAAACATTCTAGACCACCTTCAATTGTTTTAATGCTACTTTAGCCTTGCACAGGAATTCAATAGCAAAGCGGGTCATACGTATTCTCAGAGGTCAGCAAGTTCACACAGAAAGCTTTCCTCAGCCAAAGGGCAACACCTCTTCACCCAGCTTAGAAAGCACTGTCACACTACTAGACAGAGCTACAGCACGTTAGAACCTTGAGCTGTGCTTATTGTTAGACACCCATAGTCATCAATGATTTTAACAGCCAAATCCCTTATGTAGCTTTCAAAACAGTTTGCTATCAAACAACAATGGACATTGTTCTTTAATTACAGCAAGTGACCTTTCTGCCCTTTTATTTCACATTGAATAGACTACACCCAAGAAGTAGTGTTTGTAACGCACAAAATATATGGAAAGCATATCTCTATAAACTCATTAATCAGAACATGTTCTTCAGCAATTTACAAGTACTTATAAAATGTGCATAGAATTCCCTGATTAAGTGTAAAACCAACAGCTATACGAGAAGAATAAAATAAATGATACCAGCCACATGTGGGTTAATTCACTGAAGACAACATTCAGATGTGAAATATCGTCTTAATGAAAGCCAATAAACCAATACAAGAGAAGTAAATTCCATTCTGGAATATTACCAGATTTATTAATTTTAAAGATAGAAGACAGCTAAAATGTTGCTGTAGACTTTCTGTATTTCTCCCCCCCCCCCCCCCTAAACAAACAGAAGGTTTTCATAATCCATGCTTAGTATTCCCATGTTTTAGGGTCTGTTGTGAGCCCACACACACACAATAAACAAAATCTAGGACATAATACTACTGATAATCTGAACATTTCTCAGTGTAAGAGCAATTAAAATTACAAAAGTGTAATATGGGTGAAGAGTACATGTTGACCAACATTTACGGAATAATTGTGCTTAAAAAAATTAAAGGGTGGAGAAAAGGGCAGGTTTTAACACCAAAAATCTTAGGAGTGGTTAGCCTACCTGTCAAATCTACCTATTCAGACATGTCACTGGTGGCTTAACCACAAAATGGGCTTCATGAATATAGCTCAAACATCTTAGAATTATAGCATACTTTGACTTTATCCACATATTAGGGGAGTGGCGACTTTTACAACATACTTGTGGTTTCTGCATAAAAGAGCCAGCAGAACACAGTCATTGATTTAATTAGACTTCATGAAATCCAATTTATCATGTTTTACATGACTTTCTGCAGTAAGGAAACAGATTAAACAGACCAAAAATAGACATTTGAGCATACTGTGAAAATTAAACAGTGACTGCAACTCTTGGGAATCTGCTCCAAGCTTTTAACAAAGAGTAAACAAACACAATAAAATATCCTCCAACACTATACAAATTTAAAACCTGAGTTTCTTTGTGGGCATTAACTAATTTGTATCTGACAAGACATTATTCAAATTTACGAGACAACTCATTCATAAACATTAAAACAACTGGAAATTGATTTTAACAGCCAGGCTTGAAAATTATATAGTTATCTACGGTCACAATGGTGCTTTTTGGGCATGTCACATCTATAGATACATGTGTGTATAGCCAAAGCAGAAAAAAAGATTCAATCTTAAATCCTTACAAAAATTCTCTTGAATGATTTGCAAGTCTTTTTTAAAACTGAAGTTTCATTGATAGCATAGGCTGGATCTAAAATTGCAACCAATGTCTGCAGAGTTCTATTTTCAGATGCCAAGTAGGAGATGTTCTTTAAAGAAATTGCTCTCTGGAGTGAAACACTAAGGGATGTTGTTTAAAACAGTAAGCCAGCACACCAGTGTGATAGACAATGGCCAGCACTGCAGGACTCTAACGTGTGAAGCCTATATTAAAGTCACTGTGTGCCAACAGCAGTGGGTGTTAGTGGAATTGCAAGCGCCGAGAATTCTATAAAGCCAAGAGCTGGAAAATAAGGTGTACCTTTGGCTCAAAACTACTCCTAACATGTTTGTTCTTAATTTACCTATTATCCCATTTACATTACACTGACTGAAGATTACTTGCATGTATATGAATTCATTCTTCATACAATTTCCTGTGAGACTAGAGTGAAAAGAACACAAAAACTGAGAAACCACACTACTCTCTAATCTCTGTTGCCATGACAGCAAGCCTTTGAGATACTGAAATGTTCAGATTGCCAGCTAAACAAAATTGTTGAATGTGAACATTTGGCTGAAAGATTAAAAGGCTAAGGGGGTTGCAAAAGGGCAGTACCTCCCACATTCCAGGCAGCCACTGAATCCAATCAAATGGCTCTGACTCTTTAACCACAACCATTGTGAAGACTGGATTAGGGCAATTTAGCTAGATAGTTAAAGCAGATTAGAGAACTGCAATTTGAAGACTACTGGTAACAAAAGTAAATGCCTACTATATGTACTAAATTAGTAAAAAGACCATGGGATTTTAGCACACCTTTCAGAGTGATCAGAGTGCAAATTTACACCTGTGAATTAACTAAAGCAACCTACTTTCTCTCATCTGTATTTAGAAAAGTCAAACAAACAGATTCAAGAGTCTTGTATGAGGGGCAAATGTGAATTTCACATTTGTAGGTATTTTTTCCACTTTTAAGATAATATATCTAGAGGTCAATTTGAATTATCTATCTTTACATTTTCTTAACATATTTAATGTCACAACCCCCAAAAATCTAATCCTATCAATAGCCCAAGAGTTTGTTGAAGCATTACACAATCTTAAACATCAGCAATGACACACAAAAAGAGGCTCATAATGCGTTGTAAATAGCATAAATTTTCCCAAGGACTTCACTCCATCTGGACTCTGGTAAACAATTCTGTACACTTAATACTAGCCAGAAAGTTTTCCCATTACTTAGAAGTCAGTCAGGGAAGTTGTAAAGGCAAGTAATTTAAGACCAATTCCAGAAAATCATGCCACAAGCTAATACCCTTAAGGGTTTTTTTTGGAGGGGGGAGGTGTCTTTGTTTAACCCAACCTGTAGAATTCATTTGACTCTTAATTATGGACCAACAATAGCCCCCTATATCCTAGAGAAGAAACCTTCTGCCCTCTGGATAGAACAATTGCTGCAGACACTAGAACCTGCCTGAACGAGCAATAACAATAGCCAAGAAAACCAGCTCTTTCCCCACCCTCCCCTAACAATACAAGGCCATTTATTCTTAGAGAGAGCATCCTTTATGCATTAACAGAAAGGAAGGGGGGGGGGGAGAAACACACACACACACCACTTGATTTCTTTCACACATTTCAACCACTCAGCAAACAAGAAGTTCACAGCCAAGAACCTATAGGGCTCAGATAAGAAAGACTGCCCTGACAGGAGAAAACTGTTCCCCCACATATGAGAGAAAGATATTTTGTACATATATCATAGTACAAGGTGAACTCCCCTCCCCCAACTCCCTTCCTCCAGGCCAATTATTACAGGCACTAAGTGTCTTCTGGCTCAGTGCTCCCCATTCCCCACGCCAGCTTCCGAGGCCTCTTGGCTGCTGTAAACACAAGAGCTCCCCAATACCAGAAAGACCCTAGACTAGAGTAGATGGAAGAGCCAAAGTATCTGCGGATACATCTCTCCTCCCTGTCTCAATCTAAAGAGAAGGGTGTGGAGAAAGGATGTGAATTTCCTTCCACCTTGGCAGAAGGAACATCCGCTTTTATACTAGAGTGCACAATAAAAAGGATAGTAAACAAAACCCAGGCAGCTAGGTCTGAGCCACGCAAACAAGCCTCCAGTCTGCAAACACGTGTCCTCGGGGGTTGCAAACATCACTTCGGATTGTTACACTAATAACAGCCCCATCAGGAAGGGTCATTTCGAATTCTCCTTTAAAATAAACAAAGGAGGAGACACGACAACACGAAACATACGTTTGGCCACATTTGGGAGATAGTGGGGATGGAGGGGGGGGAGAGAAATTAAAGACAAGACGAAAATAAAGCTCCAACGTAGCAATTTCTGTCCGGGAGTGGGGTTTGTACACACAGTTTATATGTATATCACAAACGCATAACACCAATAACAGGAGCTAGGAACACAGCTGCGGGAAGTTTGTAATAAACACATGGGGGGAGATAGCTGGGGGAAGAAGAGCTTGTCCTACCTTTTCTGTTTTCAATTTCTTGATTCGCCTGTGGTTCTCCTCCTCCTCCTCTTCCTTCTTTACCAAAATAGAGTTCCCCATTAACCCTGAATCCGGGGTGCTTTTGCTCACCTCCCCCACCGTGGAGGAGGCGCAGTGAAAGGGGCTGTTGCTCCCACCACCGCCTCCCTTGGCCCCGAAGCCATACAGGTGCCCAGAGGGAGCTTGGCTGCTGCCACCCCCACCGTTGGGGTGGCCCTGCTGCAGGTCATGCTGCTTGTCCTTCCTGGATTTCCCCGCATCCTTATCCCGCTTGGAGCCTCTGCTGCCCTGGGTTTTACCTGGTTTCTCTTCTTTGTTTTTCCCGCAAGAGGCAATAGGGTTGTTGTTGCTGGTGTTGTTATTATTGCCGTTTGGGTTGCTGCTCACACTTTGACCCAGTGCTGAATTCATGCCAGTTGCCTCTCCAGGGCGCCCTTGGACTTCCTGCCTCTTGCCAGCACTGCTGATCTCAGGAATCCCATACAAGGCAGCAGAAGGCAGAGATTTATTAGCATCCTTAGAAGTTTTACTCCTTTTCACTTTTGATTTGCTAGTCTCTTTGTGAGAGGAATTCCCCTGGGGGGCAGGGGGCTGAACAGAAGCAAATTTTAGGCCATCAGCTAAGGCTGAGGTAGCATTAGCCCCACTGGAAGCCAGACCCCCACAATCCTTGGAGCTGGTACTGCTGCTAGTGGTGGTATTGGTGGAATTATTCATCTCAAATTTCTGTCTGTCCTTCTCCAAATCGGCGTCCAAATCGATTATTAAATTTCCAACCCCGATTTCCCAATCATCGCCACTGTCATAAGTATCAACCGCGTTTGGATCCACACCTTTGCATGCAGTGGAAGTGTTCACTGACATCCTGAAGATGAGATCTCTAGAATAAAAATCCGATGAACTTTCGTTTGGAGATGAGGGGACATTCGTTTATCTCCGTTGGGCTTTTCTTTTTAAATTATTATTTATTTAATTCTTCTTATCTTCCTCCCCCTGGTATGTCTAGGTTTATACCCTGAAGTCCAGGTCCACCTTTTCCTGTGAGGAGGGGAAAAGTGGAATATTTCTTGTCTGGATATTACCAGAATATAATACGATTAATATAGGGGGCAAAAGAGAGGGGGAGCAAGATCATTCAATATCTCCACGTTTTATTTTGTTTTAAAAGTTGTTAAATAGGAGGCAATTGCTTGTGATTATTTTATAGTGAACAGCTTGAATCTAGTTGTACCCCAACATCCATGATCACTCTTAAAAAGTCATGTATCCCAAAAATAAAAAAGAATCCACCCTAACTACATGATTTAAATCCACAAAGTCAGGGACATACAGAGTTAGGGCTGGTGACTAGCTGTTGGAGCACATGTGTAATATAAGCTCCTGGACCACCACTTAGACACAAAAGCGAGAAAGGAAGGACACAGCTTCACTCCTCACTGCATTCCTTGGATTTTGTGGCTTTACACCAGACCCTTGAAGTTTTGTGACTTTTCTATACTATCTTTTACCCCAATTTTACTTAACCTTTGGGGGGGGGCATGAAGCCTGTTTTTCATGAACCCAGGATATTTTCCATTAAAAATCAACAACCTATACTTTAAATGGTGCATTTACTTAAGAAATATCCAACTCCATGGGTAAAAAGTGTCTTTTCTTTTTAAAATATACCCAAGATAATTCTAAAAGCAGTTTTAATACACTCCTAGGTTACACAATTGCTCAGTCTGTTAAATATGGTATTACTGACTGTACAGGAAACTGATTAAGACATACACTTTAAGTGATCTGCACCAAGGTGGCCTCAATGACCGCAAATGAGTGTGTGTTTGACAAAGCTTAGTTAAAACAATTTTTAAAGGGATCTATTCCTTTTACAGTTGACTGTCTCAATATTTATACATATATAGGCATATTGCTTACCTTTAATCCTTTATCATTTTTAATTAAATCAGAAAATCAAAATGCTGTTCCCATTCGACTCAGCAACAACTGTGTGCCTCATTTTACTTAAAGAGCAAAGTGATCAAGAAGTAGAAAACAAATAACATCTCAGCCAGTATAATCGCTCAAAAATATATCTCCCCCCATTTTGGCACACGGATCAGGAGTCCTTTATTTGTGTTGGTTTTCCTCCTTTCTTAAAAATGTTGTTCCTCAATTTTACAAGCTGGAAGGTAATATTTCACATTCAAAACAGGAGCATCAAGGACCAGGGTTTTTTGTTTGTTTGTTTTTCTTAACAAGCACCGAGATGTAATAATAATAATAATTTTCAAATGTTTTCCAACTTCACATTCCGTCTTCAACTCCAGACTTCAGAGCCATCCTGATCAGTAAGTAATGATCCCATGAAACAAACCTACAGGCGTCCGGTTGTTACAAGACAGAATGTGCTAACATCGGGATAAATTAGTGAAAGGGAGGAAGGAAAAAAAGAAGAAAGGACTGAAAATCTGGGCTGGATTCCGCCTGTTAGTCGGGAAGTGGCATTTTTTTCGCCGGTCCTGACAGATCTGATTTCTTGAACTAACTTAAGGGGGGAAAGGAAGGGGGGGGAGGATGAGGAGGGAAAGGGGGGGCGGAGAAGAGGGAGGGGGAAATCAGTGTTCTGATAATCCAGTTATCAGAACATTTCGTGGGAGTGGAGGAAAGAGTGTGTTTTAAAATTAAGTAAATCTTCCCAAGGGTATGATCTGGGGATTTTTTCCCTTTTTTCTTTTGTATGTTGTAAGAAAATAGCATCTAAACTGCGGGGGGAGGGAGGGAGAATCCGGGAGCTCAGGCTAATCAGTCATGTTGCAAGTAATTCAGTAATTAGAGACCAAAAAGATAAAATAGACTTTTGTTTTTTGCAGGACAGATTTTTTTCCTTATTGTTTCAGCAAACGTTGCATCGTCTTTTTATTTATTACCCCTAATGCCTTCATCCCCTTTTTGCCTTTAAGTCAGATTGTCTCGGAGCTTGGCTTAGTATTTTTAATTAGCTGGCGTTTGGAAGCTAAAAGCTGTAATGAATTGTTGATGGATTGGAAAGGAGAGTTGGTTTGCTGGAAATGTTAGGGCAGGAGGGGGGATGGGCGAGTTACCAACAACCAACCATCTAAAAGGAGCGATTTTGTTACAGTTCAAGCCTTTCTCATCACGTGACGATCAAGGGCTCAATTGGTTGTCGTGAGAACAAAAATGGGTGACAAGCGTATCAAGAAAATACTGATCTGGTCTTTAGGAAAAAAAACTTAAGGTCTGTTTCTCTCCCTCCCCCTTCTGCTGTTGGCACAGCTACAAGTTATGAATGTGAAACATTTCTCTCTGCGAACTGGGTCTCTGAAGTTAGGAATGAGTGAAATGTACTGAACACCATGGCAAAGCATATGCTTTAGAGAAACACCTTATAAAACCTTTCCTCGAGTTATCTGCAATTTGTAGTAGTTTAGAGACACGGGATGGGGAGGTTATTTCAAGGTTTTAATGTCTTCGTATATAAAACATAACTAAACATTTGATATCTTCCAAGTTAGTCTCCATTCTAAACCCACGGTAGAATGTGTTTGGGGGATGGCTGGCTTGGGGGCTGGGGGGGGGGGGGAGGGAAGAAACGGTCGCTGCACCACAACATATGGGCGTCACTATCCCCTAATTTAGCATTACATTATTGGTATTAACATGTGACAGAAGCAAAAAAAAAAAAAACCCCTCCTGCTCCACTAAGCTATTTTTGTACCCCTAAGGTCCTATTAACAAGTTGTTTGCTCATTTTTAAGGGGATTGGGTGGAGAGAGAGAAAAAATATGCTGGCTGGCCTGTAGTTGTGTCACTTTGATTTTCCCCCTTGGTTAGTTTAAAAAAAACCAAAAAGGTAAAAACGCCCCCCTCCCCCAGCCGAGTGCACCGTCAAGTATGATTTGTGTGAGAGGCTACAATGCTTTCACCCTCACCTTCATATCCCTTAGATAACTCAGCCTACTCGTGGTTTTTTGTTTGTTGTTTTAAAACACAAATAACTAGTTCCTTATTTCAATGCACAAAACTCATAATACTCCCCTTTGCATGAAAAAATCCCCTCTAAGTGCTATACACACACCACGCAACCGTACTTACGATCTGTATTGGATCGAGTTGACCTTTTCCTTCTAACTGCATTGAGTGTGTTTTTGTTGCAGCCGCTTTTTATTTTTGGAAAAAAAAATCTAATTTCTTCAACAGATTTATTGTGTTTGGAAGAAAAGAGCACCAGATTTCATGAACCTTCCTTTTTAAAACAAAATTAAAAAAATAAAAATCCCCCTACACACATATACACACACACACACTACACAACAAGCTGGCTTTACTGCAATAGTGAGCAGCAAAAATCAGAACTGGAGAAGGGAGAGTGTGAAGCAAGCACAGACTCTGTACCTGAAAGGGACTTTTCTTTGTTCCCAATGCCCTTTCCCATCTGCCCAATCAAAGACCAGCTTTTATGAAACCGGGCTCTCTGATTGGCTAGCTGCTCCTCTCGGCTTCCGAAGGGGGTGAAAGGGAGAAACACACACGCATACATACATAGAAGCCTTGTATTTTGCAATCCTCAAACTACATTTAGTGCTACAGCAGGCAGCCTCCTGCTGCAGCAAGATACAAATCATGTTTCCCATTTCAATTACAGCATTATCCTATATAACATTTTATGTCAAGACAACCAAATAGGGAGGCGAGCAGCCCAGCCAAGCCTCACACAGTGGGAGGAGAATTTCCTCATTTTCTTTTTAATTTAATTTCAAGGCAGTTTTCAAAGCAATGATGGATGATTTTTCTGTTTCAAAGAGGCAAATTAAAATCTCACTCCGTTTTTATATGCCCCCTCATTCAAAATTGTAACATTTTGACACGAAACCGAGAGAGAGAGGCTGTTACATGAGTGCGATCATTTTCATGTTTAGTGAAGGAGAAAAGCAAACAATGTCTTAAGAAGGGGAGGCTCAGCAAAGAACAGAACTGGATTCCATTCCTCCCCCTCACCCATCCCTGCGTTAGAGGGACACTCAAGGTACTGCAGCGTGTTCGGTTTGTCCTTATTCCTCAGCCTAACGCTTGTCCCTTCCTCAGAGTTTATTTCATGTTCATTTTTACAATATGACTTACAGGAGACAATGCGGTTTCTCGGTTGTTGAAAAAAACACGTAACCCTTTTGTTTCTAGTTTCCTGATTTAGTGCTGCAAGCACTGAACTGTGAATGCAAGCGACCATATAACTACCACGTGAACAACACCCTTTCACAAGAATCAGTAACACAAATCTTTTCTAGCCGGCTTTGTCTTGCATAAAAAAAAGAGAAAAAAAATCTTAATCAGTTCTTTTGTTTAGGCTTAGATCCAAATGTGCTTTAAAATGTATTTGAATTTATTTAAAAACTTGAGTACGTTCCTTATGCTGCTTAAACTGATCGGCTTGCCAGGCATAGCCCCTCCCCCACCCACTCTGTACAGAACAATTTCTACATTGAAGGGACCCAACAAACATGAATATCTTGTCGAGAATTGAATTAACTATAGGACGAAAGGCTGATAACCCAGATAATGTGTCTCTGCGGTCACATATCATGAGGTTCATGGGGTCTAGCATGAAAATAATAGTTTGTATGGGTAATTTAATATTAAAGTCTATTAACTACCATGGAGTCTGGCTAACTGTGCGCTTTTATTTTTCATTTATGTCTCATTTCAAATCCTCTGTGTGTGTATTTGTGTGTGTAACGTATCTCACTCTGAAAATCAATATTGGACTTTTCTGTTGAATAGCTAATTGAAAATTTTGTCCAAATCATAGTTTCCGGGAAGAAGTTTAAAGCACGACATTTGTAAAACTGCATACAAATGACAATGTGACAAGATACGCTTTTGGACTTTGGCCAACTGAGCAAATTATGTGCATTAGTGCTTATATGGTCGACACTTAACATCAAAAGGATGTTTAATAGAGTATTTTCGGATGAGTAAACATTTTAGAACCTGCTCATTTCAGAAGTAACAGTTAAAGAAACATTTGGTTGAATAAAAATCACTTCTGATTTAGTTGTCTTACCAAAACACTAGACAGCCTCTGTCTGTTCTTTAAAGCCAAACTGGAGTTGATGCTGCAATAAACAACATTTTCCATTCTTCGCTGTGGCGAGTGCATACGTCTTTCCCCTCTGGCCGCATAGTGAATCACAACACGTCTGAATTATTGCTAATGTATCATATAAATGAGATCGTCTTTAAATGTAATGAAAGCTATATTTTAATGACCGTAAACTACAATAATGGGTCTTTTCTCCTGTTCTCCTTTCCCCAGCTATACTGAAATTTGTTGGGAGTAAAGAGTACACATCACGCCATATGTTGTTTGGGTAGCAATACTTAAAACTGCATGGAAGGAACGAGGTATGCTCCCCTGCCCTTTCTTTTAAAACATATCGCCTTTTGGTGCCAATAGAGACGGGTCTAATTTGCGCAGATAAGGTAATTGCCAGCAAGGCCCTTGATGGCATTAAACATTTTAAATTGTTTTTAAAAATACCAGTTTGCGTACACTGTAAGTAGGAAAAGGCATTTAAGAACAATGTAAAAGAATCAGTTGAGAATACTTCTTGGGGGTGAGAAGCGGGATTCTTGAGCATGGTTGTTATGTACGCAGGGTTTGCTGTGTGGACTCCCTCCCACACAGGCAATCTCACGATACACAACACTGTGCCAACAAAGTAAGTGCTTGCAAAGAGCCTACTTCCAATGAAGCAGTGCAATGCAAATCAGTATAAACACTGAAGAATACACAGCTACCCCTACCTTATAGGTCCTATAAATTGCTATGCACATCATAACTGTTGTGGATACTGTGGCATGGTTGTGAAATAGAGTGAGGAATGAAAATTTATTTTAATGATTTAACTTTGTGCTAGTGAAGCTTTTAAAATCGGCAACATCGAGGCTACTCCCCCCTCCCCCCACACTACTTAACGCAGATCACTGTTGCTGGGTTTTTTACAATATGTGTTTTACAGATTTAGGTAATAGCCCTGATTTTTCAAAATCGACCTCTGTTTAGACACGTTTCACTTTGGGCTGTTTCTTGTCTGCAAAATTACAGTCATTTGCACGTTATTATTACAGTGAGTAGGAGACAGATTGTATTTAGCATTGGGTGGGGGAAGGGTTATTATGGGAAGTGATCTGCTACCGTCAGCACATAATTTCAGGCTGAAGAAAATTGCTTCTGAATGGCTGGTCTGTGAGATAGCCAAGGAATGGTCACTGGGAAAGATTGCAAAAATGCGCCCACTGCTTTATCTGAATTAGTCAACCATTCTACATTTTTAAAAGGACGGTCTAATGAACAGATGTGCAACTGAAGCAGACATTATATAGATGAAATAGCGTCACCTTACCCCGCAGTTCATGGGGGGGGGGGGAGAAATACGTATAACTACATGGTTTGTGTCGTTTATAGACTGATTATTAAGAAGCTTTTTCGAAAGGAACAATTACACCGAGCCCATTGCCAGGGGTGCTGTATTTTCAGCACTCTCACGTGATGAGTGGTTGCAAAAAGATTGCTCAAAACAACTCCTTTCTGAAGGGGAAAATGTCCTTCATCCTAAAAGAATCTAACGCCCTCTGTATGAATGAACATTCAGAGATTTTTCCACCTTCATTAATTTCTGCCTGCTCTCCCAATTGAATTACAATTTTGTATTCCTGCACATTTTAAAAGACCCGCACGAGGCCAATAAACTAGTGATGTTTGTCTGAAATAGCACAACCTTTTCTAATTAAAGCAATTGTAGACTGTTATGAATCTTGAAGAAAACCTCACTCTATTTAAGAGGCCAGGCATATGCATCAAATTTGCTAAGCAATTTTACCAGCAAAAATCTATTTTTAGCAAAAAGAATTATAGGCTATTTTGTGAAACCCTTTGGCTGTTTGAAACCTATTTCTTGAGAACAAATGTTTCCTTTTTTTCCCCCAAAACAGCTTTTTAAGAAGATGAATTGGTACAATCAGAGAATATTTAACAAGCAACAGAAAGTTGTGTTGCCTATCTTCTCAGCAAAGCTCCTCTTTTTCTTTCCTTTAAAGGCTGAAGTGAGCCTGGAGTCCGGCAGCCAATCATCATTATGGAAATATGCTTTTAAGCCTTCTCATTGGCTGATACTCAGGCCAGTATATTCAGTTAGCAGCAATACAGCCGAGTCTGCACACCGACCTCAGCCTGGTTTATGCCTTTTGTGGAGGAGCGAGTCAGGTCATCTTATTTTTCACATTCCCTGCTCTACAAAGCATTCTTTGTAAACAAGCAGTTAACCATGGAGAAACATATTAGCTATGTGCAAATATATTCCCACTGGGAAGATGTTAGTGTTTTTGTAACACTAGTCCCTCTGAAATGTCTGATTTTAAAAAAATTGTATTTAAAAAAAAATTTTTTTTTTTAAATGTTTGAACAAAATCTTAATTTCAGCTGGGTTTTTATTGTCTTATTTTATTGTCTAAAAATAAGAGAGTCCCCGACTGTTGCTCTTTGTTTCTGATTTGTAAAAGGACTGTGCAGGATTTTTTTTAACTAAGGGAGCTGAGAGGTGTATATGTGGTGACAGTGTCAATGCTAAAAGTACCATAGCAGCAGTAACTAAACCAGCATTTCTTCTTTTAACCTGGCATCCATTTTCCTGTTAATTAATTTACTAGTGGAATTAGGTAAAAGTAGAATGCAATATTGTTGTATATAGCAACTTTTATATACAAGACACACCATAGCACTCTTGAAAGCAATAAATTAGATACCTGTGGGGCAATGATTATATAGACAACTAGAGTTAGCCATTATACACTTAGCAAATAGTTCATAAACAGACTTACACAGAGTATATTTTACTGAAAGAGAGTATTAGCTAGGTTATCCCCTATTCCTTTAGAACAGTCTTTAAATTTCACCTGAATAAGCGTAAGGTATCTCAGTTTAATGTCTAATTATGCAGGATGCAGGTAGGTATTGCTGTGCATTGTATATGACCACAAATCACCTCAATGGAGTTTAGAGAGGGCAACAAAAATTATCAGGGGCTATGCATCTGTGATAGACAAGAGTACAGCTAAGAGTCGGGGGCTGAAAATAATAGAGAACAATTCAGCTGAAGATCAGGAAAAAAATCCTGCCAGTGAGATGTATTAATCTATGGAATCACGTCTCAAAGGAAGTTGTTAAATCCCATTGCTTGGGACTTTAAAACTAGGTTGGACAAAACACTAGAAAAATATTCTGTAGGGAGCAATCCCATGCTAGCAATGAAATGGACTGAATGATCTAATAAGCCTTTCTCATTTCTAATTTCTGTGATTCTATGAAATCCTGCAGTAGAATTTGAGCTACTGACCTTTTGACCCAGATATGAGTGATCCAGCAATATAGATACTCCCTTTTTCAAATAATTTTAAAACTATATTAGTGTATTTTGTAAGTATTCAGCTAATTTTAAAAATACATTCTATTTACCCAGTAGATTGTGCATGATAAAGAAAAAAATTTAAATGTACATTAGACTTTTCTTATAGATCTAATATATTATGTAAGCAATTTTTGTATAGCATCTTTCATACAAAACATCACAATGCTTCATAGTGAATTACAGTCTGTAATACACGTGATGTATGAACGTACAATATTTTATACAGGTAGTATTCATAGTTATTGTAGTGCTAAGGTGAAGAAGCATACAAAGGCCAATGGGTGAGTGCCACATTTTAGATTTTCAGGGAGAACAAATGAGCATGGGGAAATGAAACTAAGGCGTAGGGAATAGGATTAGATTGTTTTATTAGAGGGAAGTCTAGAAGTCATAGGCCAGGGAGAGAGATGAGTTTTGAATTGGAATTTGCAGAGTGGTGGTCAATTAGGCATAGGGAATCTATACTAGAAAATGAGGGAGAGGGATGTGTTGTGCAGTGTAAAAAGAGGGCAGACAGAAATCTGACACTGAGTGACCTGAAGGAATGGGACAGGCAATGGAAAGAGATACAATCTGATAGTACATATTCGGAATAAGATCACAGTGACTAGGAGGCAGAGTGTGTACTAAAATTTGAAATGAAGAGTGAATTGGTGAAAGTTTCTGAGTATGAGGGTAATGGGTTCTTACCACTGAGTAGGCGGGAGAAGACGAGCGGCTACATTTTAGACAGAACAAAGTTTGGAGAGTTGTGACAGTGGAATTTCAGCAAAGAAGTTATCAGAATGTGTTTAGAAAGTAACAACTGGCAGCCTGACAGGCCTAATAAGTTGGGGGGAAGTAGGGACGGGAGAAACTCAGAATCAAGATGAATACCTGAGTTCCTGATAGCAGGGGTGAATGACATTAGAAGCAATCTACTAGAGGCTACTATATGAGCCTCGTGAACATGCACCCATGCCTTCCTCTCTGCTCCACTCTTCTTACTGGTCATCTGCTGGCTCCCTTGCTACAATGGGACAAGGAATAGAGAGACACAGGGACGGAGGACTGTGGGAGAGAAATGGGAGACGGGAGACTGGACCATTGCAAGAAGAGAATTGTCTGAAAAGGTGGGGAGAGAAAAGATAATATGGCAGACAATGCAGAGGGGGGAAAACAACAAGAGATAGGAGAGATTGGAACCAAGAGAGGGAAAGGGAGGAAAGAAATGGCGCGGGTACAAAAAGAGGAAGAATGATCTTGTGGTTAATGCACAGCACTAGGAGTCAGAACTCCAGAAGGTTACTTTCCTATTTCTCCAACTGTATGGTCTTGGGAACATCCTGTCACCTCCCCATGCCTCCCTGTTTTTAAAATGGGAACAAGACAATAATACTGACCTATATCTCAGATAGGTAAAAGTACCTTAAGATCCTCACTTGAGAGTATTAGCATTAATTTGCTATTCTTACGCTATGTCTAGACTGCAGAGCCTCTGATGGCGTAGCCCCTAAGTGTAGATGCAGCATATGGCAACAGAAGGGGTTTTTCTACCAGTGTAGGAACACCAAGAAACTCTCTGAAAAGCCATCTTTTGTCAGCAGAGCTACATCTCTTCTGGGGTTTTTGCCAGCATAGCTATGGGCTTGTCTACACTTACATTTTATAGTGCTCTAACTTGCTGGCTCAGGGGCATGAAAAATCACCCCCCTGAGCGCAGCAAGTCTGAGCGCTTTAAACCGCTAGTGTAAACAGGCCCCGAGCGCTGGGAGCCAATCCCCTCGTGGAGGTGGATTACCAGGAGCGTTGGGAGCGAGACCTCTCTCCCAGCACTCACGCGCGACCACACTTCACAGCGCTGCCGCAGGAGCATTCCCGCAACAGCGCTTTGAAGTTTCCAGTGTAGCCATGCCCTATGTCACTAGGGAATGTGCTTTTTTTCCCCACACATCTGACTGATGTAGCTATGCTAGTATAAATTTTAAGTGTATACCAGGCCTTAGTTAGGGGAAGAAAGGCTGAATCTGAAAAAAGCTTGTTCACTCCATACACTCCTTACGCCACTTAGAGTTTTGCAGCTATGCATTGATAAAGCTGGGGGGAAAAACCTAGCCTGGAGTATTGTGTCCAGTTCTGGGCATCAAATTTTAAGAAAGACCTTGAGAAATTGGAGAGAGTCCAGAGGAGAACAACAAAAATAATAAAAAAGTGTTAAGAAGCAGGACATAGGCAGTCTGGCCTAGTAGGCAGAACAGGAGTCAAGTACAGTGTGCAGAACACACGTCCAGGTCAGGGACTGGAAGTGACGGTCAGATCCAGAGTCAGCTGCCAAATACCAGAGCCAGGGGTTGAGCCAAAGTCAGAACCATGAATCAAAATTGATGATTGGGGCTGGGGTCAGCGACCAAATGCCAGAGCCAGTGGTCAGACCCAGGATTGGTAGCCAATGGTGAGGAGTGAGGCAAAAGGGCAGGAACTGGAGAAGAGGCAAGGATTAGCAGCAAGGGCAGAAGCAGAGCAGGAATAGGGTCAGATGTGGATTGCAGGAGGCAGACAAGACCAGGGTCAGATGCAGTGGCAGGCAGTCTATATAGTTGTTTAGATGGCCTACCGTGTTAGTTAGTGGCTGCAGGGGTTGGGGGCTCCGATAAGCCTGACCTTGCAGGACTGGCAAGATGCTACTTTGCCCATCTCCATTGCTGGTGACAAGGGAGTGTCAGAGAAACATAGCCCCCCCCCCCCCCCCCCCCAGGTTCTAGACCTGCACCCTCAGATCTTCACAAAAAGGTTTAGAAAACCTGACCTATGAGGAAAGGTTAAGAAAACTGGGTATGCTTAACCTTGAGAAAAGAAGAAATATAATATATGGAGATATACCTATCTCATAGAGCTGGAAGGGACCCTGAAAGGTCATTGAGTCCAGCTCCCTGTCTTCACTAGCAGGATCAAGTACTGATTTTTGCCCCAGATCCCTAAGTGGCCCCCTCAAGGATTGAGCTCACAACCCTGGGTTTAGCAGGCCAATGCTCTAGCCACTGAGCTATCCCTCCCCTGACTGAATGGGTCCTGATAATAGTTTCCAAAGATGTTAATGGCGGTTGTAAAGAGGCTGGTGATCAGTTGTTCTGCATGTCTACTGAAGGTAGCACAAGTGGTGATCAGCTTATTGTAGAGCAGAGGTTTTCAAACTGTGGTCTGTGGACCACCATTGGGCTGTGAGCTCCATTTGGGTGGTCTGCGGATAGTTCTCTCTAAGGTACGCACCTAGGTGGCCGTACACGAGAGAATGAAGGGCCACCCGCCTAATTAGTGGAGCCGCGCCAGGCAGGGCTCCATTAATTAGGTGACTGGACCCTGGAGAAGATGCACATATAAGGTGCGGTGGTGGCCTTGGGGGGAATAGGAGGTAGGTGGGAGGGGGCAAGAGGAATTTGGGACATGCAGGCTGCAGTGGCCAGAGAAAGGCGACTTTCCCCAGCTCCAGGGCTGCCGGGGAGAGACTCCCCTCCTTCCCAGCCTCAGCTCTGTGGCTGCTGTGGCATGAGAGAGACCCTGCTCCTTCCCAGCCCCAACTTGGCGGCTGCCGCAGTGAGGGAGTCGCCTCTCCTTCCCCGCCCCAGCTTGGGGGCTGCCACAAAGAGAGAGCACATCCATTGCATTAGAAAGGTAAGACTACTGATATTAAAATATGAGTTGTGTGCTTTTATTTGTAGAACAAAAAAAAATTTATTAAGGTTTTTTTTATATTGTGCTTTTATCCAAAGCGCTTTACAATAGTTAGCTAATGGTACAAACAATATTTGGAAAGATCATTAAGTGGTCTGCGAAGACCCTCAGCAATTTTCAAGTGGTCTGTGAAAAAAAACGTTTGAGAACCATTGATCTACAGCAAGGGAGTTTTAGGTCAGATATTAGGAAAAATGTTCTAGCTATAAGGATAGATATGTACTGGAATAGGTTACCAAGGGAGGTTGTGGAATATCAGTCATTGGAGGTTTTAAAGAACAGGTTAGACAAACACCTGTCAGGGATGGTCTAGGTATACATGGTCCTGCCTCAGTGCAGGGAAATGGACTAGATGAGTACTTGAGTGACTACAGACCTCTATTTAATTGATTCTATGAAAACTAGAAGAAGAAGGTGTCTAAGACCCCAGCAAATTCTTCCTAGTGATCAAGGTAGCAGTGGTGATGGCTCTATTTCTCTTATTCTATCTCTGTTAATGTTTTTAGCTTGTAAATTCTTTGGGGCAGGGATTGTCTTTTCATTATATATATATGGCACCTAGCACAATAGAGACCTAATCCTTAGTTAAAGCCTTTATACTCTACCACAATATAAATAATCAATCATCATAATTAATTATCATTTTTATGAGGAAAGAAGGATAGTCTTGAGTTAACTTTGGGTAAGTTATTTAGGTCCTCATTTTAAAACAGTATGTACTATTGTGTATGCATCCAATTTGCATAAACAGAACACCTAGTCTGTTTACAATCTGATTTGCATACACATATTCCAGACTTGCATGCACATTTCTGCCATTGTGCATGCATGATCGGGAGCATTGGTGTGTGTGTGTGTGTGTGTGTGTGTGTGTGTGTGTGTGTGTGTGTGTGTGTGTGTGTGTGCGTGCATCTTTACAGACATATTTTGAAAAATGTGGGTCTCACCATCTCAACTGCTGTCCTCTTCTGTAAATTGGGGTAATAATGATTTACCTACCTTATGTGGATGGTTTGAGGTTAGAGTTTATAAAGCATGTTGAGTTCAAGTGTAATGTAGTTATGAATACCCAGCTACTACAGGGAAAGTGCCATAAAAATTGTGTTTTAAATAATAATATAGAGAATGGACCATTCCCTCAGGTATGGAAGGCAACTTCTGCAGGTGGATCTGCTGCCTTCCATATGGAAGAGAGATTCAGCTGCCTCAATAGCACCACTTCTGGAGTTGCATTAAGGAAGTGAGAGGGATGTAGCCAGGAGAATCATTCCCATGGGAAATCTGCACAAGCCCAGGCTGAATTACCTTTTGTATGAAACTACTCTGTCCTGTGGAACTCTTTCACAGGGCAGGATCTCTGGGACAGCCACCTGTGTTTTCCCAGCAGCTGAAAGGATGCAGGTGAGGAACAAAGATCCCTATAACTGTTGACAGCCCTAGCTTAAATTTCTTATGCCAAGTTTTAGCCTGGAGCAAAGTTTTATGACCCCTAAACATTGTTGTGTTTTTGTTTTGTTTGGTTGGTTGTTTTTAACGGTGATACGAAGAGATATCTTTAACTATAGTGGTATTAAAAGGAGGTACTAAAATAATTTAATTTTAAGAAATTACTACAGATGCAAATATGTTCTGTGTGAAATATGTCTAGCCATAAATCTAATTTCTTTGCTTAATATATATCTGTTTAGTAAAAGATCTGACCAAACAAAAAAAACCAACAAAACAGATAATTGGTAAGCCTCAATTTGTTTTGTTGGTGAAAAACCATTCCTGTGGTGTCAAAATCAAGGTTGTATCAAATGCAGATTGGTATTCCAGTTCAAAATGGCAAATTCTTTTCAAACTATTTAATGCAATGGTCTTATACTAGCATAAATCATTTGTGCCTTTATATACATAGGTTGGGACATTTGGAGAAAAAATCTAACCCCCCCCCCCGTCCCAATTGCATTATATACCCACTATTCTTGTGTGTCCTATACATTAAAACTGGATTACAGTTCAGCTATCTTGATACTTCTTTCTACCTGTTGGTTTGCAGAAATACATCACAAATTTCTAAAAGGCAAAAAATAAATGAATGGCACGCCAATACATGATTGCTCTTCTAGATTCTGATAGCCAAGCTCGTGTTGAATAGTTCCTTACTTTGTCAGTAGTCCCCTTGATTTCAGTGCAAGGAAGTGTGGCAGAATCTGACCCTAAGAGGAAAAAGATGAGGAACCAACTATTATTTGCATAACGTTTAAACATGTTCAAATAGTGGCCATAAAATTGCAAAGGCATATTGCTATTAAAAAAAACCAAGTTTATCATACATAACATCACAACTAATATTGCAGATGATTATTTCTATTTTTGTTTTCTAAAAGGTGCTTATGGAGAACCTGGGGAAGATGTGATTGTATTCCTTTTATTTCTCCCCATTTTCACCTTATTGAAAGGAGAAACTATGCATCTGAAAAGAAAAACATGAAGAGGAGACCCCAGTGCCTTTACTTTGGAGTGCTGAGAGATGGAGAATGAAAAAGCCATTGGTCTCAGTTTTACTACCACAATGGCCTTTTATGAGAGGGATTAGATACGCCTAGAACTGGTGCAGCATTCATCGCTGCCCTGGACAACAATCTGGAAAAAAAGACAATAAAAATCAGTTTGTTGTAAGGTTAAATCACCGCAGACTTGCTAGATTGGCTTTTCAGATAGTTTTTTGTTTGAGAAAGGAGAAAAAAAAGCAAAATATGTCTTAAAAGCTGATTTCTCTCTCTCTCTCTCTTCCCCCCTTCAAGATGTAGCATTCAGAAAACATGTTGAGCAAGTTGAGGCATTAAAAAGATCAGTCTTTGGCTGTTGAATGAAAGACTATTGTGCGTGTGACTCACATACTAAATGAAAATCTGCCTTCAAAGCCTATTTTACTGCCTAATTATATATACACAAAATGTAGCTGTCTGTTTCAATCAAATCATAGGAAAAGGAATAAAACTCCTCTTAACATGCAATTTTCATGGTTTGTCATAACCTTAGAACACACACTGCTAATGCAAAAGGAGGAAGTACAGCTGCAAGGTCCAGATAAGGCTCCAGTAATTGTTTTTCTTTTAATTATTACTTTATAAATACATTATACCTCCTACTCAGAATAACGAAAATTAGTGTCCTCTGTTTTTTTTAAAGATTTTTCCTTTTTCAGAGATAGCTCATTGATATGCATTTCAGGAGCAGCCAGCAGCCATAAAAACTAATTTTAAGTAACCTATGTAATAAAAAAAGCCTTCAGGAGGACTTTAGGGATTCAAGCATCCCAAAATCTATGTATTGAATGGAATGTTCCTATCCATGACACCAAATATAAAGGGGAAATGTTCTGCAAATATACAATAATAGTTTGCAATCATCTTTCTTGGAAAATTTCAAGCTGTAGAACATGTGCAAACCTTTTCTTTAAATAGTGACAAAAACATGTTAAATTTCCTTAAATTATTTCAATTCTTCTCATTCGTGTTTGAAAGGGATGTGGTTAAGTATATTAAAAAAGCTAATTATTTTTTTCATCCTCTAATATACACGTCTTTTTTAGAATAACCTAAACTGTAACATTTAATAGGCCATTACTAATTTACATCCTCTCACAGATACAAATCATTAAAATGAAATGATGTTTTAATGGCTTACTCAATATATATCTAATTGCAGCTTAAAAGTTTCCAACTTCGAATATGGCATGGCACTTGATGTCTCATGAAGAGACTCTAAGGTTCTTATACTGAACTTGTTATTGACTTCAGAGGAGTACTCCTGAAAATAAGCAGTGGAAAATAATCAGGCCTTAAGTGTTCCATTCACAAACAAATAAGTTTTTACTCTTGGCACCTGGCACTGGCATTATACACTGAAAAAGATGCTTAAATTGAAAACTGGGTGGTGTCCATTAATGACGGAATTAAATAATGGGCCTAACATGTTCTAATGTGTAATATACTTGCATTCATCCAGAAAAACCTTTCTTGGCATCCTCTCCCACCATCCAATGAAAATGTAGCAGCTTGGGCTACAACATGGAGACTGGGGAACATTTGGTATTTTAAAATGACTTACACATTCTCTCTCTTTTTTAATTGGGTGTGCCCTCTTTCTGGACTCTCTTCTTCTTTCAGGATTTTTTTTTTTTTTTTTTTGGTCAGAAATAGTAGCATTGCCAACTCTAGCTTGGTAGGGCAGAGCTCAGAAGATGTACATTGTTAGATTTCACCTCTGAATTGAAGAGGTGAGGTGTGGAATTTTTAAACAAGCAGTCCCTCTCCCAGAACATTAATTAGTTATTTAAATTAAATAGGTGTTAACAAAAGAGCAAAATTTCAAACCATTTGATTAGAAATTCCTTCCTTTCCCAGTTGCTCAACTTTCACAGTCTTGTGACATCATCATTTTGCTCTCTCTCCACTTGCCATTCTCCCATCCCAGACAAAAACTGGAACAAACAGAATCTGAACTTCAAAGTAAAAATAAAGCAGATTTTTTAAATTTTATGAATTTATTTATTGTTAAAATAAAAATAAAATAAAATTGGCCCTCCTTATTGTAGTCAGACATTAGCACCATTGTAGTTAAGATATCCCTGATATCACCCAGGGATTTATCTCAGCTAGTGTCCAGTGCCCATTAGGTCTTTGGGGAAAGAGTACTTTAAAAGTTTTTCAAGATTAAAAAAAAAGTTGGATCTACATTATGACTCAAGCCCATTTGTCAAGCCAGAGAAAGTCATTGGCATATGTACAGCAAGATTGGAGCTGTCACAAGCCAGTATTTGGTGATATCTCAGAGTAAGTGGGTAGTAGTTCAAGGATACATGCTGTGGCTACTAAACCCAAACAGCTCCTAGGTACTGTAAGTTTGAGTCATGCCTTGGGAAACTTTCTGAGAATGTGTGTTGTGCACATTAGTTGCATTCTGCAGGGGCTTCTTTGGAAGTTTTGCCCTGAGAGCAGAGTTTAATATTTCAGAGTACTCTAAAATTTGCATGCATACTCTGATTTTACTGTAGGGTATTATCAAGGAAAACAGCATTAATGAACTAGAGGGAAGATGAAAGACTCCAATAAGTAGCAGCGCTAAGGTAATGTAAGCATGCTGCATGCTTTTCACCTATTTCCTGAATAGTGGTACTGAGCGTGATCAAAGAAAGCAGGTAGCTTCCACTTTCATCAATGTGATCAAAGGGGTTACTGAATAGAGTTGGGCAGAAAGATTACAATTACAAACAGTTTTTTGTTTGAACTTTCTAATTAGTCAAAGTTAAGATGTACTGCACAGAAAGCTTGATTTTTGTCAAAGTTCCTCCAGAAACCAGGCAAGATTCCAACAGAAACCTGCATTGTTCCCTGCCAACTCTACTACTGGCTCCTCAGAAGCCCATGGTTTGAGGATATACAGCACCCCACCATGTGGATTATTTTGGGACTGGGGAACCCAGGGCTTTCAGGGTCTATGACTCTGGGATAGCCCACCAGATGGACTGCCTCAGAGTCATGGACCCCTTGACTTCCAGGGTCTGCAGCTCCAGGACAGCCCCTCCCATAAAACTGCCCTAAAGCCAGAGATCAATCCCCTTTCTCAGGGAATTTCAAATGGGTGGCCTGTGGTAGATATTGACTAATGCAGCACCACGATACTGTCACCAATCAAAACAATACCTTATGTTATCATAAAAAATAAACAAAGAAAACAAATTTCACTTTTCTACAATAATTCATCCAATCCAATTTACCAAACCCAGTGTTCATACCTATCAATTGTATCCGTCAAAGTGCTGTAGTTCCTTGAAAAAAGGGGTGTGAAGGAGAGGTCAAACACTGTACACTGGAAAAAATGTCAGTCACATGGCCCTTTTTAAAAACAGACAGCAACCTCAAATGATATTTTCCTCTACAAACTTCTACAGAAAAATCAAACAGTGGACAAAATACAATACACGTTTAAAAGTGATATCATAATCCAAAAGAGTTTTTGTAGATCTTTTTCAACCCCATTAAAATGGAAATCTTGGTGTAACCTTAACTGTGGTGGCACTGCTACCATAATATTACTATGCCACATTAGGCCAGGGATAGTGTTAGTGGTTCAAGATGAGGTAATCGGGCAAGATATAAGTCTCATTATATTTCATGTTTTTTAGAGACTTAAATGCAGGTTCACTTGAAGGGTATGAGCCATTGCCAGTCAACTTTAACTCTATGTTAATTAACTTTTGGGGTAATGAATGAAGGGGGAGAATCTCTTTTCATACGACAGGTTTTCCATTCCTCCATCTTTAAGCTTTCTCGAAATATCATCAAAACATAGTTTACTGCAGACCATTGTGCCAGCCATAGTGACCACACTTGATGGCATCAGACCAGGCAAGTAGTGAAGTTCCCAGATCGGGAATCCTGTGAATCCACTAATCTCTGGGGCAGCCTTGTGGGCAGTGCCTACTGGGTCAAGGCATGCACCCCTTCACACATCAATGGAGAGTTTGAGAGCCCAGTCTGCTGGGGTGTTTTTGTGCATCCCACTGTCAGAGGACAAGGAGCTCCCTGATATCTAGCAGTGAGTTTCAGATGACCAAACCAGTTCACTCACTAATGTCATAACCTATATCCCATAGGTGTCATGTAAGGAATCATCATAAAAACTAACACACTTTATTCTTATATATACAGTAATTACCCAAAGGACTGTACAGTTGCACTGGAAATGTGGGACTAAAATGGTCCACACCAAACAAGTCTGGGTAGTTGATAAACAAATTTTATTCAGAGGAAAGGAAAGGCTGATGCCTCCATCAAGGTGCAATTACAATCAATTCATTATTCATTTGTATACCAGAGATTGCAGGAACAGATCAATTGCATTGTAGCAATCACCAGCAAAGGGGGGGGGCAGGGGATGAATCAGCATGGAGCCTTATCCTTCGGACCTCATGCTACTGTACTCAGTATGAACTAATGAACTTTAGCTGGAGGTACTCTTCAGACGAATACATTTCAAAGGTTCACTGGACTATAAAAGAGAGGGGCAAAGAACCCCTGGGGTTCTCCTTCACCTTAGGAGGCAAAGAAGCAAGTGATTTGATCTCTGTGATAGATCCTGGCCAATAAAAGCTGGAAAGGACTCTCTGGGTAAAAGAAGCCATCTAGAAAAAAAGACTATCTTGCTAGATTAAGTTTTAGTGTTTTAGATGAGTGTTTTTACTTTCATGTTTTGAAACCATTTCTACCTTTATTTCTTTTAGTTGGTGTTAACTTATGGCTTTTTGTTAATAAACTTTTTACTATATACCAACTCAGTACTGTATTTAAAGGGACGGGTATGTATACCCCAATTACGTTAATAAACTGTAATGTACTGACTCTTTAAAAGAGCAGTTAACTTAATGTCATGTGTGAATGCGCACTGGTAGGGGCTGTGCATTGAAGAGAAACATCTCTGAGGAGTTCGGGGGCCTGGATTCACTGATTCTTACCTGCTAGGCGAGGTTCAGGCCAGGAGAGCCTTGAGAAGTTTGTTGGTGAGGAAGAGAGACTGGTGTGGCAAGAAGCTGACACAATTTAATCTAGCTAAGGCAGAGAAATAACACAGTGGTTTGTAGCTCTGGGTGCTTCCAGCAGTGTATTACAGCTACTTTTGAATGTAATGAGCAATTGAAAGAAGAACAGGTCCCTGCAAGATTGATATTTTGCATAAAGTCAAACCACTTCATGCTCAGGATTTAGTGCTGACAGTTCATATGGAATGCTTCTAGTCATTCCAAGTCTGCCTGCAAGAGGGTCCAGGTTTCTGACCCATATAGCAATACAAGTAGCACACAGGTTTGATAGATCCTGAACTTTGTCTCAGTGCAAAGACTTTTTTGCATTCATAACCGAGACATGGACTTCATGTAGGAGGCAGCAAGACCTGTTTGTTTGCTGCCACCATTCAGATAATGCTTTCAGCATAGGAGATGAACTTGTCAATTCTCTCTCTGGTTCTCTACCATACCTGCACCAAGGGTTCTGGTGGCCCAACTCTGAGAATGTGAACCGTGGTCTGCTGTCATGTGATGTTCCACTCAATAGTGCAGGCAGTATCTTGGAGACCTTGGAGAGTGGGGCTGAAATTCTCCACAAGCAAGACAGTGTCATCAGCGTAGTCTTGGTCAGCGAAGACTTCTTGACCAACCTCGATTCAGACATGTGGAAGGACAAGTCCTAATACCCAGTTGATAGCTGAACAGAATAGTGCCAGGGCGAGAATGCATCCCTGCGCACACTTGAGGCTGTGTAGAAATATGGCAAGAGCCCATGGCAAGAGCCCAAGCTTTCCTCAAATAGAGTGCTGGAAAAACATGATGTTCTTTTTTTAATATCTGGGATATTTAGCTATTAGGGTTAGAGTTAGTGTGGTTTCTTTTTGCATCATGGTTTTCATATAAAAGTAATAAAACATGAGAAAAGAGAATACAATGTACTATGCATACAGATTTGTTCTAACATTCAATTACTGGAGTAAGTGTGAAAGGTTCTAAACTGGCAGCTCAGGAGATGAAATCCCTTTAGTACTTTATATTTCTTTTGCTCTTTCCATGAAGAGCTCAAAAGACTTCGCAAATAATTAGTCAATCCTCAGAATATCCCTGTGAAGTATGATGCAGCCCCTAGATGCCACAGACACAGGTACCTTTGATATAAACATGGAGATGATAATACCTAGCCATTGTTCAGCAGGGCAAGCTAAGGCAACTTGCTGTTAAGTCCACACAGGAAGTCTGGCAGAGCCATGAATGATCTTTGGACTCTGCCACTTTATAGCAAAACAAGGAAAAGTAGAAGAAAAATAAAATTTTGTGTATTGTATGCCTCTAGCTGAAATTTGTGTCCAAGATGAAGATTCAGATGATTAAAGTTTAATTTCAAAATTTAAATTAAACTTGCATTTAAAAAATAAAACAAGTCTGTAGCCCCTTTTCTTAGAGAGATAGATGTCAGAATGCATCCTGATCATAAGGGAACCCTGTCAATGGGAAATCCCAGAACTTTTCTACCAACGGCTTGTGGGAAGATGTGGAGGACAAGACAAGTCTCCTAAAGCTTGTAAATGGCGTTGATGAACCTCCTGAAGCTTGCTAAGTTGTCTCCCCTACTCCCTGCAGACCTGAAGTGCCCAAAGGGTAGTGTGTGTGTAGGGGCAGGGAGGGGGAAGAGAAGAGAATGCTCCCTATTCTCAGCCAGTTTGCTCTTCCTCAGTATCTCCTGAAATCCTCTGACATTTCTCACGGCAGCAGGACTACCCTTTGACAAGCCACAGAACATTCATCAGGTGGAAAAGAAATGGAACCGCTAGTGTTTCCCCACAGCCTTCTACTGCACCAAGCTGCTCCATTTAGCCCTTTCAGATGCTTGCAGCCATTTCCAATGCACTGGCAGTTTAGTGTGGTGAACATGGGGAGAAAAGGATCTCTGATAGGAGAAATGGGGGCATGAGCCTATGTTCTTTGCCTAACAGGCATGAAGGCTACCAGGAGAGGTCCTAGTGTGGAGAAGCCACTCAGTTGCACCTCAGGGGACGAACTACCACTTTTCTGCCTTCTCTACACAACAAATTTCCTGTAGTTCACAGTAACAGGCCTCCACTATGATGACTCACAGGAGGATCATTAGTTGCAAGAGCCAGGGCAGCACTAGTGCTTATCCCTGCTTTCTCCTGAAGCATTGAGTTGCTAGTAACCTCTCCCATTCTCCCCCATATAACCACCTGCCAAAAGCCCACTTCCCTCACCATGCACCTCATAGCTCCACTCCTTTCAAGCTACTACGTTTCACAGGTGAGGCGATTACAAACATAAGGATCACTGAGCATTGGAGATGCCTCAATATGTCTCCTAAAGCTTGTAGAGCTTGGCAATGGTGACCCTAACAAGGATTAGGAGACTCATGAGACTTGATGCACTTACCCAAGGTCTGCAGGAAATGGGCTTCTCTCCTAAGGACCTTAGGAAGTATGCATCAGTGAGGCACTTCTGCACACCTCAGGAAGTAAGGGGGAAATACTTCATGTAGCACCTCGCGGCATAGGGCTCTTAATGAGGATGAAGGAATGATTCCCATCAGCAGGCTGGCTGCCTGATCAGGAATTTATAAAGTATGTGTACTGCATTTCACCATACGGTATGATGGTAAATATGTACTGTATGTGACCTGTAAAGCAGGCCATAAAGTAGCAGAACCATTAGACAATGTAGAATAAGGCAGTTCTAGGTTTTGGGGTTACTGATGCAGAAGGGAATAAGAGTATCTGATTTTCTCAGGGCATTGCAAAGGGGCAGAATTAAGGTAGTTTGGTTACCTTAGCTTTATTTCCACAGTTAGTTTTCTTTTAAGTTTAATATTCACTCTATATTTTAAAATAATTATAAACCCAGGAAATTCAATGTTCTTTAAATGTAATAAATTTTCATTGCAAAAATATATGCATGCAAATTTAGTGTCACTTTTGTTGGACTGAGATTCAGATGGGTCTAACAAATATTTATTAAGGCAAAACACTCATCAAGTAGTGATCACTTACTTACAAGTGGGAAGCTCATACAGGACAATCTCATCCTACAGTTGTCTCCAGCTTCAACCTCTCTTTGTTACAAACAAACAAATCCAACCTATTTATAACTCTTATTATCTTGTCTTGTACATACGTATTAGTCTAATTTCCATGAGAACTCTCCTCCCCTGACAGTATACGTTTAGTGTTAATTCAGATCGATCTTTTCCATTACTTTATTTATTTATTTATTTATTTATTTATTTTTGTTCTCACAAATGATTATTCTGCAATTTCTTACACATACAGAGTTCTTACACATACAATGCTTACACTGTTAAATGTTATCAGAACAGAGTCTTAAAATCCACAGCAGGCTTCTGTCAGGCCTAAATATGCCTTTGCTCTCAACAGCGTTAGCAATGTTTTGTTTTTGTTTGTTTTTACTCTTTTATGAAAACCTACCACATTAAATATAAACAAACCTTTAATAGAGAATGGGCACAGAAATTGTTACTCTATCATTTACAACATAAATATGTAGTTTAAAATGCATATTTTATGCCTCAGTGAGACAACTACTCTGAATTATGTCTGTGTGAAATATGAAGCATTACATTGTTAATATGTGTGCATACAAAAAGAATAAAGAGTGTATAAGCAATAACTGATTTTTAAGTGTCCATTAGACAGTATTAGTGTTGGTATGTTTTAAAATACCATATGGTCCTAGTATCTGTTTTTATTTTCAAAACTCAAAAACCTATTTTTGTTACATAAAAAAGCACAATGTGTTTTTAAAATGCATTTTATTTTTACTCATATATTCAAGGAGTAAGCAAAAGAAAAAAATCATTCTCAAAAACGAAGAATGTTTGTCTAAAGATTTTAGTTAAAAACTCAGAAATGGAAAACACTGCCAAACTCTTAAATATAGATGAGCTGACACCAGTGTAGTAGAAAAATCCCAAATCATGCCAAGTGCTTGCTGTAGCAGTGCTAACATATTTTGTTACAGTGCTCTCAGTCTTTTACCAAATGTCTAATTTCAAATCCGTTTCACGTGCTTTCCTTGCAGGGTTTAATGTATGTGATTAATCTTGACTCGCCTTAATACTGCTAGGAATGTGGCAATGACCTCAGCTACACTGGCAAAGTGATTAATGTTACATGAACTGGGATATTTTTTACTCTGGATGCTGAATAAACACAGACATGCAGTATTCAGTTACAGACCTTTGCTCAATTGAAAATGTACCATGGTTTCAAAGAGTAATGTTTCAGATGCAATAAACAACGTTAGAGGAAACATGGTTCTTGTTAAAGAAAATGCTGTTTCAGGCTAAAGTCCCAGTGATCATAAAAAATATATGATGCAATAAACAAAATGAACCACAGGCAAGACAGGTCCATCGATGACTAACCACTGATTGAATTTTCCAACACTCCTGGACATTCTGTGAGATAAACTATTCACAAAAGGTCCTTGTTAAATATAAGGTTGTCATTTCTTTTTTATTTTTATAGTGAGGTCCAAGAACTGTATGATTTTCCACTATTGGATGTTTGTGTTTTTGAATTTTTTATGATGTGGGAAGACAGGCAAACAGTTGCTATGATTGTCAAATGTCTTAAATCAAGTAGAGAAAATGCAATAAAACACAGTTTCCATGGCAATGCATTGTAACCTAGTACTTCTGGATTATGAGCCAGCCCAGCTCACATCTATGATCATTATTTGTTGACAGGCATAAATTGAGCCTAAAAGCATTAATTTCAGAGGTAAAATGGGAATGTTGAGCTAAGTTATAATAATGTTTAAATATATCCAAGGTAGTGGCAGCAAATCAACATTAGTTATGTAGCTATTTAAACAATGTTAATAAACTAAATGAAATCACTATTCTATTTACAAGCCTTTCAGGGAAGATGGTATTAAGGAATATATACATCTCCAAGACTGCAAACAGTAATTGACATATTCTATGCTACTAAAAGAAATACAATAGGAGCAATTATACAGCGAAAATGTACAAGACATTTTCATCAAATAACGTGATTCTGATTTGTGATCGTTTGACAAAAACCTGGAAAGAAGAACAAATATAATATACACAAATGCATCTTCCTATTTTGTGCAACATCAACCACCATGCTTTTTAAGATACAAGACAATAAAAGAAAAAAAATAGATGATCTGCTTTAGCTTTGTTGGCAGCAACTGTATTACAGAAAATACACATGCACCTATCTACATCATTGCACAATTCATGATACAAGTGATTGATCTGATTTGTTTTCACAACTTGTTAATCATTTGCCACATCAATCAACAGCGATAAGTGATTTGTTTAGAAGTTGTTTCTCACTACTACTATCAATCATTCTAAAGAATTTTTGTTTGTTGGAGTCTTTAAATTTAGATCTTATGCCCCTCCTGTAAGAAGTGCAGTTGTTAAGTGAACCCCAACCCTCCCACTCCACCAGGCTCCAACCCAGGGCCCTAAGAGAGACAAGTATCAGGCACTCTGGAGTACCCCCAGAACTGGGTCATTCTCTGTCATCACTCTCCCCCACCATCCTCAAGTCCAATATAAAATAGCAAAAAGACTAGCCAACTAAACCTCCAGCCCCAACTGGGCTCAGCAGACAGTCTTCTTTCTCACAGGGAAGCTTCCTCCCCAACTTCTCTCTTCTAAGCTGAGTTGCTCCCCTTTAAGCTTCCAGATGGAGCATGGTCTGCAGGTCTGGAGGGGCAGGACTACTTAGGCCCAGTATTGTCCTTTATATATGATTGTCTCTCATTCCAATGAAATGAAATTGGAAAGTCGCTTTTTGAAGTTCATGCACATTCCTAGACATTTTTCTGGATACTTGAAGGGGAAAGTCTATGCAATAAGGAGTTTTGGAAAAGCTCAGATGAGCAAACAATTTACAGATATTTTTGAAATTATGGAAAAATTATGAGTTGGCTAAACATGCTTGCTAATAGTTTCAGCAACTCATAGAGTGATGAGCAGTTCTTGAACAATAACTCCAATGTAGTAGGCACAAACTGACATTTAAACAGCAGAAGCATGCAGATCTTTTCATTCCACCAGTCCCCCAGCAGTAGCTCTCTGAGACAGGATGAGGGAGTTGAGATTAATTATCTTCATTCTAGTATATTAACATTCAGAACATGTCCTTATTGCACATTCTAGACAGGTAAGATAACAGCAATAGAAAACAATGCAGATGTAGCATCTTTACAGTCAAACTATGTTGCAGCTTTTTTTACCACCTATTACTCTTTGTTCTAAAGGCACTGTTCACTAATCAAAGCTGTCTCTTTCAGACAGAATTAGAATTGTTGGGAAATTTTTTGACAAAACATTTTTTGGGGGGGAGGGGTGGAGGGAATGTTCAGAAAATGCAGATTTATCAAAACAGAAATGTTTTGCAGAAAGGTAATGAAAATGTCAGGAAAGTGGCTCATGTCCAGGATGAACTTTCTGGTAAAATAAGAGAGGAAGCCTCTAGAATAGCTAATGGCCAGTGGTTCGGGCCTTCACTGGTGGTGATATGAAAGACCTAAGTTCAAGTGCCTGCTCAAACTTAAACATGCATCTTCTTTGGCGCGTGCACTAACCACCAAGTTATAGAGTCAGTCCCTATCTCAATCTATCCTGTGGAAGCTGCTTCACTTTGTATAAAAAAGTAAATATTAATTGAACTAAGGAGAGTGACTCCATAGTCTAGACATGGAAGATGCAGGTTCAAGTCCTTGATTTGAATCAAGCAGAAAGGGTCTTGAACTCGGGTCTCCCATATCCTGGTGAGTGCCCTGACTGCTGGGATTTGGCTATTCTGGAGTCTCTTTCATGAAAAATTTCAAAGCAAAAGAAATATCAAAACCTCAATTTTTTTGAGAAAGCCTAGACTGAATAAGCACACAACTTGGGTGGTTTCTCATATTTGATTAGCTGTCTATCTTAGGTATTAGGTAGCCTTTCAACTTGGTATATATGCACCAAACATAATGTAAAAAGCACAAAAACTTCTGAGGGATGTTTTCCTCTCTCCACTTTCCACAGCTGAGGTCCCCTTGCTCAGAAAGTTCTGCCGTAATGCTTGAAGCTTATACTGGACCTCTTCAGCTACACCAGTGTTTCCCAAACTTGGGATGCCGCTTGTTTAGGGAAAGCCCCTGGTGGGCCAGGCTGGTTTGTTTACCTGCCCCGTCCGCAGGTCCGGCCGATCGTGGTTCCCAGTGGCCACGGTTCGCGGCTCCAGGCCAATGGGAGCTGCAGGAAGCAGCGCGGGCTGAGGGATGTGCTGGCCGCTGCTTCCAGCAGCTCCCATTGGTCTGGAGCAGTGAACCGCGGCCAGTGGGAGCCGTGATCGGCCAGACCAGTGGACGGGGCAGGTAAACAAACCAGCCTGGCCTGATAGGGGCTTTCCCTACACAACCGGCGTCCCAAGTTTGGGAAACACTGAGCTACACCATAACTGTGTAGGTCATTTGTTTGTAATAAGTTTGCTAATGAAAAGGTGGCCTTAGAGATAATCCAGTTCTGGCTCATTCAGGGCCAAGAGTTTGTGTTTCACTTTGGTTTGAAATTGACCTCTGTGTCATGTTCTTTTCTGAAACTTGGAATACTGGACAAAGACAGACATCACTGTAATTTACAAGACACTATTAGGTGCTCAGATACTATAATGAAGAACACAGTACAAAAACCTTGATAGATCTTCTCAATCATCTTGCCAAGAAAAGGGAGGCTGAACATGGGAGAGCCATAATTGGTGAATCTGTTGGCACCAAGGGTAGGCTTCTTCAAAACTGCTCAGACTCCTGTCATCTTTAGGGTGGTCAGTGGCTTGCATTGTTTGAAACAGGCACTTATGATTGCAGTTTTGCGGCTCAGATGGTTTTTTTGCTGGTCTTCATCAGTCATGGCAGGAGCAGGGGGAGGGGTAGCTTCATTGTTGGTAGGTAGGATGTTCCTTGAGATTCTTGAGTAGCAGCCGTGTTAGTCTGTATCCGCAAAAAGAAGAACAGGAGTACTTGTGGCACCTTAGAGACTAACAAATTTGTTAGTCTCTAAGGTGCCACAAGTACTCCTGTTCTTCTTCTTGAGATTCTAGTGCTTCTTTCTGGATGACTGACCCAAATACTATCAGAAACAGAATGTTGGGTACTTTTATTGATTCAAGACCCATTTTCCTTGTTCCATCAAGTCTCTGTTGATTTTGTCCACAAAATAGACAAACAGGGCCTGATTCACTACTATTTTGCTCCAGTTTATCCATTAGTGTAGTTCCTTCAAAATCAATAGACTTTCACTAGTATAAAACTGGAATAATACAAAATTAAATCAGGTAAAGAAGGAACCACTCTTGCCCTTGTTTGAATCCTCATTCAAACATATTAGTGGCACAGATCAGGTTCAGAGACCAGTGCAAGGTTGCATAATTTGTGTTACTTAGGCAAAATACCATATAGCCAGTATATCTATCCTACTGGGCAAATGATATGTAGAAAGAAAATATGTTTATGTAAGTTTTAAAGAAAGCCAGAATAGACCCCATAGGGGAGTATTTAGACTGAAGGAGTTGTTACAATTTATCATGTAAATGTGTATTTAGGGACGTAAATGCTGATTATAGATGCAAAAGACTAACAGAGCCATTGATCTATACTGTAAATCCTTCTTTTCTTTCAAATTATTTACACATGACTATGGACTTTAATGGCTCCGTGTTTTCCTGGTTCTATCTTCCATGTGCATGCTCAAACTGGGCACTAAAAATAATTGTAAAATGTTTTAAAACAGAATTACTACACACATGAAGTATCCAATCTTCTGAACAAATTCTCTGCATGTATAAATGGATGCAGCTCTGTTGATTTAACAAGCCCGTCAAAGTTGAATGGCAAGATTCCAAACACCAGGTTAAAATTTGACCTCCTGCATCCTGGTCATTAACATTTTTTCTCCAATATAAAAATAATTGATCTGGATTATGAGAAAATTTTGGATTAAGGACTAATTTATGCTGAGTTACAGACGTACAAACAGAATATGACATCATTTAACTCTGGGTGTTTTCCCTTCCTTAACAATCTAAGACAGGGATGGGAAAACTTTTTGGCCCGAGGGCCACATCTGGGTATGGAAATTGTATGCCGGGCCATGAATGCTCACAAAATTAGGGGTTGGGGTGTGGGAGGAGGTGAGGGCTCCAGCTGGGAGTTCTGGACTCTGCGGTAGGGCCAGAAATGAGGAGTTCAGGGTGCAGGAGGGTGCTCCAGGCTGGAACCGAGGGGTTTGGAGGGCGGGAGAGGGAACAGGGCTGGGGCATGGGGTTGGGGCGCAGGAGGGGATCAGGGGTGCAGGCTCTGGGTAGTGCTTACCTCAAGCAGCTTCCAAAAGGAGCAGCATGTCCCCCCCCCTCCGGCTCCTAAGTGGAGGCATGGCCTGGTGGCTCTGTGCGCTGTCCTGTCCGCAGGCGCCGCTCCTGCAGCTCCCATTGGCCGCGGTTCCCGGCCAATGGGAGCTGCAGGGGCAGCACTTGGATTGGGGGCACCTTGTGTCCTACGTGTGGGAGCCAGAGGAGGGACATGCCGCTGCTTCCGGGAGTCGCGCGGAGTGGCGCAAGCCTCTGACCCCGCACCCTGGCAGGAGTTTGAGGGCCAGATTAAAACATCTGGAGAGCCAGATGTGGCCCCCAGGCTGTAGTTTGCCCACCCCTGATCTAAGAGAACACACAGAAGAAATTAATGGGTTGACACTCATTTTTTGTGTTTTTATTAAAATGCTCATAATGTCTGTTATGCTTATTTGCAGGGCTGGATTAATCTTTTGTGGTCCTGATGCCAAACATATTTGTGGGTCCCCATGGGATTGTGGGGAGTTGGTCCCCAAGCGAGGCAGGGGCTGGAGGCAAGAGCACAGCAGGATGGGGATTAGGGGTGTCAGTCCACAAAGCGAGGCAGGGGCCAGGGGCAAGCACAGCGTGGCGGGAGTGGGGTCAGTCCCTGGAGTGAGGCAGGAAGTAGGGGCCAGGGGCAAGCACAGAAGGGTAGGTGGGGGGATAGGATCCAAAGGGAAAATGAGATACTGCATGGGGCTAGCTTGAGCCCTGCCCCTCGCCTAAGACCTGCCCCTCTCCCTATGTGGGGCTAGCCTGAGCCACTTGCCTGAGCCCTGTCTGCCCCCCGCGCAAGGCTGGGGCTGGTGTCGCTGCCCACCCAAGCCCTGCCTGAGCCCTGCAATCCCTCCCCCCCCACACACAGAGCTGGCATCGCTGGTCGCCCCCTCCGCACATTCCTCTGCACCCCACTTTTTTGGCCAAAGTGGGCATTTGTCCCATTCACTCTTGGACAGGACAAATGCGCACTTTTGTGAAAAAAGTCGTGATGTCCAGGACAGGGCTTAAAAAAGGGACTGTCCCAGCCAAAACAGAATGTATGGTCACCCTACCCTGGGGCAGCGCAGAGCCAGTACCTACCTCTCTCCACCAGAGCCGGGTCCTTGGGAGCCAGTTCGCTCTCTCTCCAGCTGAGCTGCAGCTCCTCCAGACACCAGCAACTGCTCTTCCCACCCTCCTGGTTGGCAGGCTGATTGTGGTTACTCCTGTAACCAGACTTTTTGGTCAAAAACTGGATACCTGGGCAACAGTGGCCCTGGAACAGATGGGCCAGGGGGCCATGGCCCCATCACTTTTAAAAATGCCCTCTCACTTTTTTCCAGTGTTAAGGGTGAGCAATGGGATGAGGGGGTGGAGAGGAGCGAGCAGTGGGCAGGGCCTCCGGGAAAGAGGCAGAGCGGGGGTGGGAAGGGGTGGAGTGAGAGCAGGGCCTCAGTGGAAGAGGTGGAACAGGGCGGGAAGAGATGGAGTGGGTTCGTGGCCTTGAGGGAGGGGTAGAGCCGGGAGCAGGGCAACAGTCCAGACGCTGGTCACCCCCCCACTTCTAGAGAGCTTCTGGCACTCCTACCTGGCATCCATAATGGGCCCCTTCCAAGTGTGGACCCGGTGCGATGGCACATTGGCACCATTGTAGAAGCTGGTGCTGCTTATTTGTCTATTACTGTGTTCCCTACCCTTGTGTTTAAGAAAGAACCACAAATGCTTTGTTAAATAGTCTAAAACACTGTCCCCAGTTGCAATATTGCTTCAGAAATGGTGCTGTAATCTCCTGGGTGCGACCAACACCCTGCCTCCTGAACGAGTGCTGGAGGCCATCCCAAGAAAATCTGCTCACCACCCTCTCCCAAAGCCTAGAAAGCACAATGCCAGGTGACAGCCATTTGAACAATGCAACTGCTTCCTGTGCAGCTCTGCTTCATAAAAGACACAGTAAATAACCCTTAGATCTAATGGCATTTACTCTAATTCAAGTATAACTATTGACTTATGCATATTAAAATATGTTACACTGACAGCTTATGTTTTTATTAGTATTTTTTTTTTTGTATTTTTTGCTCAATCCTTGAGTATTTTTCACTCTGATATAATTAATTGGTTCTAGGATTGGGAAGGTAAGTTAACATATCTGCCCATCTGTTAGAGAGAACACTTTATTCTTTAAATAGAGCTTTGTAGAATGCAGCAGAATCTGCCATATTCAACCCATGGTATTTAATTCTCCTATCCTAATTTTGAAAAAAATATCCCTACTACCACCTTGAAAAAGAAGTTAAGATTCTATTCAGATTAGTTGGGAGAAGGAAAGGCTGTATTGCTGTTGTGCCCTTGTTCAACCTCCTCTTATCATTAGTAATTCTATTCCATTCTTATCTGATTATGCAGGGATACATTAACTCACTGGCAAATGAATACACTATGGAAAAAACTCCCTCAAATGCAAATGGAGCAGGAGTTGCTGATATTGAACACAAGGAAGCTTCTTATACTCCTACTTGTCTGCTGACAGGGAGCCTTTCCAGCCCCTATAACAAAATCTGCCCTTCCCCCCAAACAAAAACCCTGTTCCAACAAGTATTAAGGAAATTATGGCTTCCTCCTCTGTTAAAAAAGAAATTTGATACTCAGTAACCTCTTAACATTCAAATGTATTGCCTAACTGACATTACATTTTTAAAATGCCAAATTTCAACCTTTAAAATGAAGCAAAGAGCAAACACTGATAACATGTACACGTTGGGCCCAATGCTGTAAGCTGTAGGATTAAATTCAATGGGAGTTACAGGGTCTTCAGCATCTCTCAGAATTGGGCCCAATAAAAATTAAAGGCACTCAGCACCTTGCAGGATCAGGCTGTGTATTAGCAAAAAACAAAGGCTCCAAAATTTCTTCACTTGGTTATCTCAGAGTTTACATTGTGGTGATCTTTCCTGCACTAGCTATACAAAAGATAAAAAAGCACCTTACATGTTTAAAGTACAGATTGTGCTTGGCTTTTGTGAATAATTCTAGTCAAAACACAAAGTAATAGAAAGGGATTAGAGGAGCGTCTAAAGAAACCTCACAAAAATGTGTGCATTAGAAAACTACCTCATATTTTTTTCAATTTTGCTTTTATTCTAATCTTATTTTGGACTAAACTAAGTCCTGTCTATTAAGCCTGACAAAGGCTTAATAGACAGCAACTGCAATGCTGTATAAGAACTAAGCTGAATCATCAAAGTAGCACTTTATTTTAGATACCATTGCTTTCAGGGTGACCTCATCAGATCGTAGCAAAATGACCTTGATTGGTATTTTTAAACAGAACTAGGACCTACTTGAACAGAAAAGCATACAGCCAGGTGCAAATTTAAAGAAAAACACAGTTTTGCATATACCTAACTTACACACCCACAAGGCTTGATTCACATGCAAGTCAAGGATTAATCTTGTGTGCATCAGGTATTGCATGCAGACAAATTCATATGTAATGTTCAGTGTGCATGTATGTTTAGGTTTGCATGTACACACAGCTACGTATGCACTCCTGTGTATGTATCAGGTGCTTGAACTTTTGAAAATTTGCAACTAACAGTTTGATTTGCTGCACAAGTACCATACAGTGGGCAAAAAAACACCACATACACAGCAGGAAGCACACAAACACATTCCACACTATCATCCCAACACAAGACTTAAAAGAATGGGGCATAGGGGAGGAAGAAGAAGTTCAGAATGTAAATGTTTCAAGTTTCTTTCAAAGGTTTGTATAAGGAAACCTGTTTTACTGGTTTCTAGATGATGAGCTTTTTTACTGAAAACAATTATTTTCTATTTTACAGATGTTGTGTCAAGTTACTGATATGTTCTTTTATCTGACGTTGATTTACTTTACATCATCCTTTAGCTGAAGACGGTGAAAACTAAGAACTTACACAGTATGAACTTACAACTTATTTAATACTTTGACTCCACAGGGCTCAAATACCTTTGAGCCATTTGTCTCATGGGGTTAGTTGGCTTAACCTTTTTAGATTTCGCCAAACAAACTAACTTGAGCTGCAGCAAGTTGTTTGCCAGAGATTTGAACTCTGGAGAAAAACACCCCCCCCCCCCCCCCCATACCACAGCACACAAAGGCTCTGTAGGTGTCTAAGAGAAAAACATGTTTTTACTCTTCTGTTTGCTTGTCAGACTCATGTTCACCTTTCTTTCATTCTCATTATGCCAATGGCCTGTGCCAAATATGTGTTTGGACTATGATCCCACTCTAGTGTTATCTCAAGAGGCTCCAACATTAGATGTAGGGGACATAGAAAAAAGTAACTTAAAAAAAGAAAAGATCAAATTAAGGAGCTTCCTCAGTATTAGTTTCTATCTTAAAATAATGATTCCTGGTGAAACTATGCCTTTGAGCTGTGAAACAACTCTTAATGAATTCAATAGTAGCTGTATGAAGGGATCAAACACAGTATATGGCCCTGTATTTGGAACATTTAGGCTCTTTAGACCTGTTACTTTAAAATATGGCCTCTTTCACTTTGACACAGCACTAATGCTTTCATAGCAACAAAGAAACAGCAATGGGCTAACCATATTGTAAAGCCATACATCTAGGAACAAAGAAGGAAAGTCATCCTTGGGGGGGCGGGGGAGGGGAGTCTATCCTGGGAAGCATTGACTCTGAAAAAGTCATGGCATTCATGGTAGATAATCAGCTGAACATGGGCACCCGTGTAACACTGTGGCCAAAGGGCAATGCAATCCCTCGATGCATAAACCCAGCAATATAGAATAAGAGTAGGTTATATTACCTCTTGTGTTTGGCACTGGTGCAACTACTGCTAGAATGCTGTCTCCAGTTCTGAAGTCCACAGTGCAAGCAGGATATTGATACGCTGGATAGGGTTTGGAGAAGAGCCACAAGAAGGATTGGGAAACATGCCTTGTAGTGAAAGGCTCAAGGAGCTGGATCTGTTTAGCTTAACAAAGAGAAGGTTAAAGGATGACTTGGTCACAGTCTATAAGTACCTATATGGGGAACAAAGATTGATAAAGGAGGGCTCTTCAATATAGCAAACAAAGTTGAAGCTAGACAAATTCTGATTAGAAATAAGGTGCACATTTTTAACAGAGAAGGTAATTAACCATTGGAATATTTTACAAGGGTTGAGTTGGATTCTCCATCACTGAAAATTTTTAAATTGGATGTCTTTCTAAAAGATGTGCTCTAATTCAAGCAAGAATTAATTTAGGGAAATCTTATGGCCTGTGATATTCAGAAAGTCAGAATAGATGATCACAGGGATCCCTTCTGACCTTATAATCTATTAATCTATGAATAGTGAAAGGTCTAATTTCTTCCTTCTTTTCTGAAAAAGATAATTTAATGCCCATGACACCTGGCTGGTTGCCACCTGTGACATAAGTATTTTATTTGTCTACAGAAGAAGTCCACCATGACAAACTTCCCTGTATAGCTGCCAAGTCTTGTGCAGTTCCAAATGTAACGTTTATGCAAATTATGTAATAAACTAATCTGAAAACAATCATAGACTTCAGCTTTTGGCCTATATACTCTGCCCAAGCAGTGATGGGGATAGGACATGGAGTTGCATAAAACTTGGCAGTGATGGCTGGGGTGTGTGAGTAGGTGAAAATGAGGTTGATGGGGGTGCTGAGGTAGGTGATGGGTTTTGTCTGGGCATGTTTATGAGATCTCTGCGGGATGATGTTTCCCTGGGTGGCTGAATCTGGCTAGGGAGACTTGGGGGGCCTATTTTGAAACCCCTCATCTTCTGAACCTGTCACGGCTGCTGCCATTGCCAGCTCCTCCCAGCAGCTCCTTCCTTACTGTGATCAAGCAACGGGAGCAGCGAGAGGAGAGGCAGATCAGCCACATGGCTGCGTGCAGAGCAAGTACTCCTGAAGTCCCTTGGTGGCCTAGAGGAGCAACTACTGCTGCAGCCAAGCAGGATGCGTGAGGATCAAGCTGGTCTTGGAAATGCATGACAGGGCTGCCAGATACATGAGTGACACATGAGATATGAAGGTCTTGGCAGCACCTCGTTCCTGCCAATGTGTCAAGAAGCTTTCATCCCTAGTAGTGAGAGAATAGTTTAGTTTCCATGGCTCATCTGGTCCTGCTCAGTTGGAGGAAACTAGTAACATGGGTGTTTATTTGTCTAAATTTTGGTAGTGATTTTCATGATGTAGATACTTGCTACCAGGAACTGAATTGAGATCACCAACTCATTTTGTATGTGGTACAAGATAGCCATCAAACAGTAATGACTCTCAGATACTATCAACCAGGTTGGTTGGTATAGGTTAAATTTAAACATGAAGTCTCTGTGTTCTTATTTAAATATTTATTTTGAAGGCTGAGCTTAAAAGGGAGACATTTTGTACAGTCAATGTCCTTCAACAAATTCTTCCAAGTCTCCAAACCTATTCTCAGGTCAAATTAGACATCTTACTCTTGCCTGGATCAGAGCAGGAAACGTTATATTCACTGTTCTAATAAATCATTTCAGATAATGAAACAAATGTCTATGGCTGCAAACTCAAGAGGGTTTAGGATTTAATTTAAATACACAGAGAGAGTATGTTCACCACGCAGTTCCCTCGCACCTCCAAAAATAATCTAGCAAGATTTTATGGTGTATATTTTCTGATTTAGCACAAATGCAGTAACTGAATAATTAACCCATTTTCTCTTAGAAAACTATTTTTAACTAATCCTTATACATAGACAATTTCTCCATTACTGAGAGAACTTTTTAATGACAGCCACATTCCACTGCAGGAAATTGGTTACTGTACTCCTCTTCTTTGTATGCTTCACTGTTACTTTTCAGTTCAGGTGTATGATACAAAGCCTTATTAATGAAGCAGCAATCTGTGATCAGCATCTGAAAGCTCTTTATATGCTGTGCTAACAATGTTTTGATATACTCCCTGCCCCCCTCCTTTTCCTTAGCTGCCGGAGCTGTTTGGCCATGTCTGACTTCCTGATGATGAAGCCTTGCTGGCAGGTTGCCCAGATTGCTGCTCTCCTGTAGATTCCAGTCTCTCTTCAGGAGTTGCCTGCCTTCAGCATAATGGGCAACATTGAAAGCAGCAAGGCGTTCGGTCGACAAGGTCAGAGTGCCTTTCATTCCTGCAATAATCAACCAGTGTAGCTCTTCCTCAGACCTAGGGAGAGAGAAGATAGAGGTCAAAAGAGCAATTACATTTCACATTGACTCCAGGAAAGGCTTGGAACACAAAACTGGGGGAAAAAACCACACACACATACACACACACACAAACAGCACAGAGCTTCTCTCTTTTACATTTCTTTTCTGGTCATTATTAATAAAACAGTACAGCAACCATGTCCATTATGAACATTATAACAAGAAGAACCATTTTCCTCCAGTGGATGACATCTGTCTTCTCAGACATTTAGCACTGTCAGCATATTGCAAAGGCATGTAAATGAGATACAATGTATAGCCAGATACAGTGAGCAAAAGCTATTAATTATGTTAAAGAATGTTAACCCTACCAGACTGTCGAACAAGCAATTGTGTTAATTTCAGTCTGTAATCAGTCCCTTAATTAGCATAACTTTATTTATTTAGCATTAAGACAACAATTTAGAGAATATAATTTAGTTGGAAATGTCAGTAATTTTCTGCTGGCATATTGTTGTTACAAAGTTACCTTTATTTGACCGTACAGCTGCCAGGCCTAATTACTTTAATGGTATTAATTGTACTGACCATTTTGGTGGTGTAGTTTGTAATTGCTATTACTGCATAGTTGGGATCACTGCAAAATGTGTCATGTTCGCTCCAGTCACCTTCCATTGTTTCCTTGTATATCTTTTAAAGCAGAGCCTGCCAATGGTTTATAAAAAAAAATCCTCCTCATAAAGAATAAATTAGAGCCAGCCCTTTATACAGAAGAAGCTGTAAATTCTAATGGTAATATAGCTTGATATTAGAAAAATGTAATGATCTATTTACTCATTGCCCTTCCCTAGTTTTATGAAAGCTGAATTAGCTCAGTGTTGACAAAGGATTAAGAAACTTGGTAGTGACATTCTTTATAGTCAACAAAACCTCCCTCATTCCACATTTCACACTGAAGGCAGTCACTTCAAGAATATTCACTCTTTGTTTTCAGCTGTAAAATGCAAACAGCTTTATTCCATGGTTTTCAATTAAACAAAATGTGAATACAATGTCTCTATCCCACGGAACATCTGGTATTAGGCACTACTCTGCTGAAAACACTATCTCACCAAAGAATTGAAAGAGATATTATTTTATCAGCCACAATGAGCAAACAAGATTTCCCCCTCCCCCGCACATAGTATTACTGCTAAAAGGCAGGAGGAAAAAATCTGCAGAATTTGGCTCAATCTCTTTTTAGAAACTATAGGAAATACAGTACAATTAGCACTCAAAGTTTAAGAATCACAAATAAATATGGTTTTAAAGGGCCAAAACCTAAAGTACTTACTGAGACAAAACTCACGGACACCAATTAAGGATGAGCCAAAACTGAATAAGGACTGCAGGATCTGGCACAGAGGCTGTGTACACAATGGGCAAAATTCCCACCCGTTTTAACACCGCTTCAGCCACTTTGGCATTTGCAATTGTGGGAACTATACTGAAGACTATATTCCAGCTGTGGTGACTGGAACTATTTTAGTGAATCTTGCTGAGACAGGAGTCTAATCAAATTGGTGGTATAAACTTTTCTAGCCACCACTGCTTTATTTATGGGTCCCAGTGGTTCAAAGACTTATTTTGTTTGAACCAATGGGAATTTGGGGATAAATTTCACCAGCAAGGACAAAGCCTAGTGTAGTTTTCTGGTGTGTTATAATGAAAACTTCGATTCTTCCTGCTCTTTCTTTAAATACAAGCAGACCATATTGACATAAAGCACAGATCACATGAAAGAAAATATGCACTAAAAATATGGTACAGGAAATAATCCTACACTAATAAGGAGCTGGGTAAAATGGCCATATTGAGAGAGATAGAGATAATATAATATAATATAATATAATATAATATAATATAATATAATATAATATAATATAATATAATATAATATAATATAATTAATTGTGTTTACTCTTATTTCTATTATAAAAAGATACCTGATCCTTTCGGGACTTCTGTCTACAGAATACATTGACTGTGTAAGATGCACAGGTGCTCAGATGCCCCAGTGATATGTTTAGTATGTAAGAACCTAGCTAGATAGAAACAAACAGAAATACTATTGGAAAACTTGCTGTTTCAAATAGATATATTGATTGTTCACCCCATCTTTACTTTACTTTGCAAAGGAAGAAATGCAGTCATAAATGATTTTGATTTTGTACGGATAGCCTTATTCAACTAGGTGACTAAGGCAGGTGCTGTTGCTGAACTAAAAAGAGGCTATTGTATTAAAAGAGGGACTTAACCAAATGACCTCGTCACATGCAAAGAGATGAGAAATAATACATAAAGGGAAATACATGTAACTATCACCTCTAGTGAATTATTTACAAATCAATATTAACTGGGCCCTTTCTCATCAGAGTTACAGAATTTGTATGTTAGGCTAAATTCATAAGACAAAAGAATCTATGGACTCCTATTGTGTCAGGTAAGACAACCATAACTTAGTGAAGATACTGACATACATCCATAATCTCCAGAATTTTCATTTCTAAATTAACGAATTAATGATAATCTATGCAAAACATGAATAAATGAATGCACTGAAGAGGTTTGATAAGGCACTATAACTGTCACATGGATGTATTTAGACCATGCTTTTCAAAGGTGACTTGTGACTGTGGATGTCTCAATTTTTGGTTGTCTAACCAGAGATGCCTTTAATGGGCCTGATTTTCAGAAAGTGCTCAACACCAATTTCTAAAAATCAAGCTCCTTTAATATGTCTCAAGTTTCTGTCCCAGAATGACAAGTTACTTTTGTAAATCGTTGTCTTAATGTACAAAGACTCAACAGAGGCTATTGGTATGACGTACCTGCTAAGGAACAAGTTCAGTGACCATTTTCCCCAGTAGTATTTTTGGAAGGCAAGAATTGCGCAAGATATGATGAGGAATTATTTTACAAAGGCATTTCCCTAATAATACCACCTTGCTATTGTATAATGCTTTTCACCATTAGATCCCAAAGCACTTTAACAAAGGAGGTAAGTCATTATTCTCATGTCATGGATGAGGCAAAATGACTTGCCACTAAGGAGGCCAGTAGCAGAGCCAGGAATAGGATCCAGGTCTCTTGAACCCTAGTCCAGTGCTCTGTTCACAAGGCCACACTGCTGGACTTTGCTGGTGCATGGAGATTAGATAGAGCAATGAATAGCCGTATATAGAACTTTGCAGAGCGGAAAATGTATTGTTCATTTTTATGCACCAGTCTCTATAGATTCTCTACAATGAAGCCCATTTAAATTGATATCTTCAACAATCACAAACTTCCCACATAGCACACAGAGAACAGTTAAAAATAATGGACCTGCTCCCACTGAAGTCAGGGACAAAACTCACATCAACTTCATTCGGAGTCAGATCAAGACCAATATTCTATAAGATTTGCTCTGTTTATGTATATATGGAAATATATGCAATATAGAATGTATGGAAATGCCAGAGAGTAAAATATGGCAATTAAATACTCAATAAAGGAATAAATCTGTCAAGATAAGCATTAGAAATGGAGTTCTTCAAAAAGTGTTAAACATCTTGACCCAAATCTGCATTAATTTTGCAACTCAATTTTTATTTTTCAAACATGTCTCTTTCATTTTTTTTCAGGTACCAATCCAGAGTTCTGGGGGCCTCATAAAATGTCAAGCTAATCATTAGAAAATCTAACATTTTTCAGTAAAATACCTTGATTCTTCAAATTGCCAATTACACATTTTCCCAGCTAGTAGACTGTCCCACAAAACCCTGAAGGCACACTGCTTAACAATACCATGCCATAAAATCCAACCTAAATCATCCTTCCGTCTCCAGCTCCTTCAGCTATAAACTTCCAACCTCTCTAACCGACTGCAATATAAGGACTTTACAGCATGCCAGAAGAGTAGTAATATTCAGTGGACAAAGAAAGAAGAGGATGACTACTTTACCCACAAGTTGGCCTTTGTGGCTGATTTTTATCAAACTATGACTAGCTATGGAACAATTACCAAATTAAATCCATTCAAAATGACTCCAGAAAGCAGTGCCTAAAATCTGCATGTGAATGATCCCTAAATTTCCAATGATATCTTTCCAACAACATCCTAGTCTTTTTTAATTGGCAAGGAAATCTGCTTTAAAAGAAGCTGTCATCAATCCTGGCTCTCATGGTTGTAATTCAAAGAGACTCACTACGTCTGATCACTTAGAAAAGACTGTAACTTCTAAGAGCACACCTCAGGAAGCATTATAATAAACAACATAATCTCACACTGATCTGTCTCTGTCATCTCTAGAATACAGGATCAGCAGCCCAACTGCCATCAACAACACGTGGATTGAAATAGAAATGACCTATTCAGCAACATGCATATTTGAAAAAGTGCCAGACTTATTAGTTAGGAAGTGCATCAAAATTATTATTTTGGTGTCTAAATTCACAGTTTATTATCTCAGGATTTCTGCAATGAAATAAATACCAGAATCAAAAGACAGTGTGGGCAAGTCATTTCACCTCTCTGTGTCTCAGTTTCCCCATCTGTAAAATGGAGTTAATTATGTTTATACCGCCTTTTGAGATCTACTGATGAAAATGCTATATAAAACTAGATATTGTATTATCATCAGCAAAGGAGGGAAATTTCAGTATATATCCTGTATAACTGCAGATTTAGCATATAGCTAGATTAATCTATACAGTCTGTGTTGATTTTAAGGTTGCTAAATTCATGAACTTTAAGGTTACTAATCTTTAATATTAAGATTATGTTACTTAAATTAAAAAGTAGACATCTCCAGGAACATTATAATTAAGACAGCTTTGTGTTGCTTAGTTACTTTAATGGAAAACAAAAGTGAAAGTTTGTTAACGAATTTCCCTATTTTGCTTTGTTTTCAAAGAATAGCATATTGTTTCGTAAACACTGTTATAAAGGCAACAAGAGCTGCTAGTGATCTTACGAAGTCAACAGGGAACAGTGCCCCAATTCTTATATCACCAAGTATACATATCCCAAATATATGGAATTTAGAAAGTCCACAGAGGTTCTAATTTATCAGTAGCAGCAATGAAACAGGGGAGCGCTGAGGCAAAATGAGAAAGCTGGGGCATGACAGGGAGTTAAGAGGGAGAAGGCCACAGGTACATAAGGAAAGGTATTCTTTTTTATTCCATATAAAACTGAAAACATAAATAGCCAAGAGTTGGGAAGCAAGGGATCTGAAAAGCTGAAGTGCCCAGTAGGATCCTCTGCTCTCTGCTCCCCTTCCTGATTCCTGCAACACAGCCCTTCCCCGCTTCACATCTTCTCCTTTGTCCTTACGCTCCCTTTCTTCATGCCTATTCACCCTAATAAGTAGCATTTGTGAAGACATTCTAAAGTATACACGACCTTAGCAACTATAAAACTTAAGAATTCTAGGAGGAATGTTCTAATACATACTTTTTAAAGTGTGCATTGGAGCACTGTCCCTCTAGATTTCCTTATCACACAGTAGCTCCTGACAAATGTAGAAAGTTCACACTGGTTCAGGCCAAAGGAGCCAGGATCTTGCCTTCCTCTGATTTCCAATGCCCTGCAGAGCTAAAGGTGGAAATTTTCAAAGGCACAGTGGGAGTCAGACACCCAAAGTCAATAAAATAACTCCCTTTGTGTCTTTGAAAAAATCTCCCCTTAAAAGGGACCAAGAATCCCTGCCTTCCATTGACTCTCAATAAATTAAATAAATAAATTAAATTAAATGATGTCTCCTAAACCTTCCTCTCATGAAATGTAGTTTATTCTGCTGCTTTGGTTGGTTGTCATGCAGTGAAACTTATGACAATTATTCTATCACAATTTATTCTTCATTCAGTATTCTTGTATACGTGGCTGTCAATGAGATGCTTCCAACAGTGAGTAAATTCATCCACCAACTTCAAACCTCTTCCACTGGGTGTGTGAAAGCAGGTGTCATTGAAACATTTTATCTGATGGTGTGTAAGTTTCTGCATCTGCTTTAGTCTGCTTTAGTCTGCTCATTCAGTGTGTGCATGAGAAGATAGGTGTTACTAGAAAAGCTATCCAATGGCGTGATTCTCTCCCTTCCCTCAGTGACTTAAATGCTGGCTTCTTGTGCACTAGTTAGAATAATTTTACCTTTGTATTTACTTTTTTTTTCAGTAGCCTGTGCAAAAGTCTGTGACGGACACTATTTAACAAATAGTTATAGTTGAGTTATAATTTGACTTGGTTTTCAATATGCGTGGGGCACAAAGAAATGTTCACACACTTCAGAAGAATTCCTTCAGATCAAGGTAATTTTGAAAAGTCTCCTACTGGAAAAGTATTTGCTCAATTTCCTTCAGGGATTTACTTGTAACTTTCCAGTAAATTGAATCATTATCCTAAGAGTAAGTGATATAATTTTGGTTTGATCCACATTTGTTCTTTAGCCTAACAAATGGATGTAAACCTCACTTTAACTTAAAAAGTCAATCCAACTTTAACTCTGGAGGTACTATAATACTAATGCCTCTATAAATCTTTCTCCTTTCACTGTTCTTCCATTCCCTTTCATTCTGGATATTTTTAGCCTCTTCACTCTATAAGGCTTTGATGACCTCTTTAGCATCCCTTTAAGTTTCCTGCTTTGCTCCCTTAGCTCTTTCTTCTTGAGTAAATGTCTTGTGAAGCAGCCCTCAGGACTCTCATGAGTCTACAATTAATTTTGGCTCTGTCATTGCTTCCCTGGTTTGTTAGTACTCCTGTGATGGACTCGCCTACACTCTCACTCCTCTACTGCTCCTCTTATAGATGAGTGAGACATGTGCTATTGGGTTACTAGGATGTATTGTTATCACATTACTCCAAACTAGTCAAAACACGTGAAATTATCACCACTATTTTACCCATCAGTATGGTCTTGGGTGTAATCACAATTTACTGAATTGCTTACATAGCTCCTGATCCTATTCCCTAAATCTCCTTTTGATTTCAGTGAGAGCAGCATCAGGCCAGTATATTCTCAACACACTTTTCTGCACTATACTCACTTTACTTGTTTGTCCATAGCAGATCCAATACTGCAGCTCTTATATCACTTGAGGAAGTTCACGTCAACATATGAGTAAGGGGCAGGCTACAGGATTAGTCACTATATTTCTCTGTGTCTTGATGAATCTCTATCAGCAGTTGTAAATAAAAAAAACTTGGGGTAGATTGATCCCTGTTTTGGGCACAGGGCTCCTGGCAGCAGAAAGTCCATTGGGAAGGAACTGTGTCTACAGTGGTGCCACAAGTCTAGTGCAGCCCCAGAAGTAGTGGTACTGGCCAAGGAGAAAGTGTGGTTAACGTGGCCAGAAGATGCTCTGTTTTAGTCTCTTGTCACTGTAGCTTCCCCACCAGGGACCTGGGAGAGACACCAATGGAAATTAAAGATGAGCCTCTAGTTGTGTAAGCCCCTAACAAGGGTGGCAGTGGGGCAGAGAAGTGCAACTCTAGGAAAATACCTTTAGCTAAAATGTTCAAAAAGTGCTTAAGTGACTTAGGAGCATAAGTCCCATTTTCAAAATTGTCTTACATGCTTAGGAACCTATGTCCCATAGAGTTTCAATGAGTCACTTAAGCACTTTTGAAAATGTTACCCTTTGACTACAAGAAATACAATTATGGTGCTATTTATATGTCTAGTCCCACTCTGATTACTCCCATGTTATTGCAGGACGTTATTTTCCAGAATGAATGCTAGTATCACTCCTAATAAGTTCAGAAGGAAGAATCAGTTTTGTATGTAGACATGCTCTCTGCTAAGTATATGAAGAACTGTGGGCAAGCAGATAAAAGTCTCTTTTGGCCTTAGCTAGGACTGTTATTATCAGTTTGCTTATAAGTAGATAGAATATGCATAGGCATTCATATCGCTTATACCACTGGGAGACAGTAGGCTGCCATTATCAGCAAAGTTATTTCTTTGGCTCATGTGGCATTATCAAGAGCAACGGTCAATGGACAACAAATCATAATAAACACAAGGAGGCTTTATAGAATGATAATGTCCACCTTGTTCACAAACACTCACAGGCTTTTAAATTACCACAGGATTTTTTTTTAAATACTTTTTGTGCCCATTGTGAAAGTTTCAAATATGAATGGTGAGAATCTGACAATGGTTTTAGTCATACCTTGTCTTCCGCACCTTTGAAACCAAGAAGAGGAGGCCTAAATCAATCTGCAGGGAAACGGAAATCTATACTAAATTATTATCCAATTTCAGTGGAGAATCTGTAGGCATTCTACATAACTAATCTATCTTTCCTGCTCATTACTAGCCAAACCATTTGTATGCTAAACAAAAAACGGTAGTGCCCAGAAGTCATGGTGCAAAAAGATTAAAGACAGAGATGAAGAAAGGAAGGACCTTTTTTCTTGTACCAATATGCAGACAGAAAAACACAACAAGGAAAACAGTGAACAGATGGAGAGGAGTAAACAAGGAAGCAAAAAACAATAAATAAAAAAACCTCCACAAGGCAGAGCCTGGTCTAGGTTTCAAGAACCAGTCTAAAAATATTTGATAGAAAATTGCTTACATAGGACATGTGTCTCATGGTTGTCTTGTGAGAAAGTAGTGCTATTGAACTATGGGTTCCTGCCTAACAAGGGTCCTACTGCAATAGATTCACTGCATCTAATTTACAGTTATGCAAAAAGAAAAATGTGCGTGCTAGGCAAAACTAGCAAGTCATACTGCAACCAGCAGTTCCTTTGGAGTTCTGGGGTTAACCACAGAGTAGTAGTAAAAACAGTTACAAAGCTAGAGTTTTATAACAAACAGTGTTCATTGACGTTTCAGGTCTGAGTTTGAAAAGGTCACATGTGAACTAGAGCATGAAAAATGTGCATTCAATTGCTTGTCTAATTTATTTGCCCAGTTACCATGATTGCATGTGTAAATTGGGTCTTTATGCATACACTTGGCCAGCTAGATGCATAATTCGCCATTTGCACCTGCAAATACCTAGCTTACCTGCACAATGGCTTTAACTGAATACAAATTTGCACATGCAATTGTGTGTCGGACTCTTTAAAGATCTGGAGCCAGAGCAACGGAGCTATCCCTATTTAGGCCAGTTGAGGATCTGACCTACAATGAAAGAATAATTATTGTTCGTTTATAGAATTCATTGGTTTAGAGCTAGGAGTCTGAAGAAAAGGAGGCAGGAAAAGAGAAAGAAACTGGCAAGAGTGAGACAGCAGGAACTGGGAGCAGAGAGTCAATATGTTTTTCCTATAAATGACAAACAACATTCTACTGAAATGGCTGTTTTATTAGAAATGGAGTCTGTCTCTTCTTTCTGCACCAATAGTATCAGGTCTCAAATGCTACAGACATCAATAGACTATATGGTGAAAGCTTACACACACACACACACACACACACACACACACGCAAACCCCTCCCCAATATGATTGCAGTTGTACATATGACAAAATGAACCCTTTTGGTTGTGACAGCTATTTTATTCAGAGGATAATATTGTTTGGAACTTTTGGGGTGTGAGGTACGAAGATGGTTTAATGAAATTTTCAAAGCAGTATCTGCAAACCCAAGAAAAGTCTCACTTTTTACTAGCAACTCTTGGCAAATTTTGGACCTGACCCTCAGAGGCTCCCACATAGTGCTCATTGCGCTTTTGATTGCAAAAACAGCTGTTTTATTTAGTGAAACATTATAGCTTCTCTCTCTAAGCCTAGGCTTTCTTTAAAATTAAACAACGGGAGCCATGCTTTTCAGCAGATGCTTTGTGCATGTGCCAAATTTTTGTGCACACCTGTTTACAAATGCAAAACCTGAATTTGTGTGCCTAGCTTCACACTTTGCATATTCCTGCTTGTGTAGGCATATGTGAGTGTTCACATGCACCACTGGATGTGTAGGTGTCTGATATACAGGTGTACTAATGGGAGCCCACTGAAAATTTGGGACTATGGGCGAGATCAGTTGTGGGCAACCTGCGGCCGTGGGCCGCACACCTCCAGTCAGGGTAATCCGCTGGCGGGCCACGAGACAGTTTGTTTACATTGACCGTCCGCAGGCATGGCCGCCCGCAGCTCACAGTGGTCACAGTTCGCTGTTCCCGGCCAATGGGAGCTGTAGGAAGCGGCGGCCACCACGTCCCTGTGGCCCACGGTGCTTCCCATAGCTCCCATTGGCCGGGAACGGCAAACCGTGACCACTGGGAGCTGTGGGCGGCCATGTCTGAGGACAGTCAATGTAAACAAACTGTCTCGTGGCCCACCAGCGGATTACCCTGGTGGGCTGCAATTTGCCTGCCACTGGGTTAGATTCTGCCTCATGCTAAGACTGCTTAAGCAGTGTGATGAAGATTCAACACTGGGCTAACAGACCAGCTGAGGATTCCACCATGTGGCCTAAAGCTGTTGTGCCTGGCTGTATGCCACCAACCCAATCCCGGGCCCTTGGCATAGGGAGCATATAAGGGCATGCATGGGATTATGTGCTCCAGTGATTCTCATAAGCATGACAGCTCTGTTAACAAATCGGCCCCGGCAGTCTGAGGGATCAATTTGGGTTGGGCGGGGGGACTAGACAAAGCTGGCTCACAGCTATCTTTGTTCCCACCTTGAGTCCAGCACCACGTGGCGCTCAGCTGAATCCAAGACTCAAAATAGCTAGTAAATGATAGAAGGTGCTTAACTTTAAATTTTTAAACATTTTAAACACTATTTTGCAGTTTGCAAAATAATTGTGTAAAATTCACAAAAACAGCTCTGGTCTTGGGATTTTCATGTTGCTTTTGTAAAGTGAGTTCCATGTGATGTTTTGTTAGAAATAGAAGCTCAGATCATGGCCATATGATTAAACAGCTTTTTTCCTCTCTCTAACAAAACATCACATGAGACTCGTTTTACAAAAGTCACATTAAAAGCCCAGGTTTTGCTCCAGTAGATGAAAACACTTTGCAGGATTAACCGCTTACTGGGATGATCAACCAGTGCAGCAGAGAGGTGATCGAACAAATGGAAATCAGTACAGTTATTTATTAATACCTTCCTTAGTCCAACCCTGTAGTGAAAGTGTACAGTGAGCATTAGTGGGTGGATCTAAGCCCTCAGACAAGCAGTGCAGGATTTAGGAGACACCACAATGAGGCAGGGGAGAACAATAAAAACTGGAAGAGCCCTAAGGAGCATAATACACTTAAAAATGTTTAAATGTTTTCTATAGACGCCTGGAGCCCCGAAGAAAATTTTCTCTCCCTTGGATTTTGCAAACATTTCAGTTGCTCCATATTTTTACCAGCTCTGAAACTTTCATCAAATTCCACTACAATGGCAAAATGTTTCTAGTTCTCCCTTGTCCCAATTTTGAGAACAGTACAGTGAAGGTTTTTTTCCACCTCTTAACTGGCCCTTGCTAGAGCCTTGGTGCAAAGCGCCCTGAAATCCCAATGAGCTCCTGGAAGCACTCATCAGCTTTTGGCATTTTGTCAACAGTTAAAAAATACTCTGTAAAAATAACTGATATTAAACCAAGAAACATATAAAAACTCTAGAGAATGTTCTTATAATTACGTTGTCTGAACCTGCAGTAAAGCCATAGAGTTGGTTGGGAATTTGTTGATAAACTTTTTTTTTTGGTTCAGAAAATGCTGATTCATCAAAAAGTGTTCTCAGGCCCAGATGAACTTTCTGGTCAAAGTCAGAGAGAGACACCCACATTCATAAAAACCAATAGGCCAGAGGTTAGGGCACTCACCTGGGATATGGGAGACCCAGGTTCAAGTTCTTGTACAAATTTAGAGGGACTTGCAGCTGGGTGTCCCACCAGGTGAGTGGACTAACTAGTGCATTGGCTCCTGTGGGTTTCTCGTGTGTTTTTTCATGAAAAGTTTTGAAAGCTCTCATTTTCATGTGGGATGAAACCAAATGTTGAAACCTTGACATTTTTCATGAAACAGAATTTTTGTTTTCCAGCCAGCCCTATAATGCCACATGCTTTATCTTAAAGTGGCTTTGATTTCCCTTTCATGTTATGGTTGATTCTGAATGGCACTCTCAAACACTGCCCACTGGGGCACAGGCTTCTACAGAGAACAAAAAACCACTCCTTTACCCCAGGCTTGATCTCTTGCCTTGGTGGGCCATTGTGAGACATTGAGAGGCACTCATTCCAATAAAGATCACGTTGTTTGTGGGATAACTACGTGTTTAGCCTGCAAGACTGCATTTTAAACTTGGGAAGCTTAATTCCAAACTGCTAACAATCCAGATTTTCATACTCATTATCCACAGATGTTTTCTTTTGGCACAGCCATTAAGGATGTATGAGTAAATGTTATAATTTAATAATTTATACCATTTTAATTTCCACCCCCAACATTTCTGCAGAAAATGAGCACTGTGGCATCGTCAACTGATGTGCTAGTTCCCTAAAATTCTGCCAAGCCAACATGTTCTGATATAAGAAAAGGCTGCTGAAATACCCAATTGAGAGGTGGGTTTTTTTTAGTATAAGTAAACCAAAACAAAACCAATTTTAATATTTACTGTCTGTTCAGTCTTCCCATTCTTACCAAACCAGATGAATTGGTTAATTTATGTATAAACGTTTTAACTAACAAATCCATGGAGCCATGCTGGACAGGGTAGTTAGAGTAAATGTACTACCTATAAACATAAAGTAGCAGACATGTTTGTTGTGTAAATAACAAGGTCACTGGCTGTTCAGCTGTAGGAGAAAACTTGATTAAAACTGGTGATAATCTTTTGAAAGGTAGTAATTTATCTCCATTTGTAGAGTATTATCTTTGTTCTACAGCAATCACAGAGAGCAAGGTTAACAAATATTCCATGATGAATTTTTGAAAGCTTTAGTCAGATCTTGTTCTCTTAAACCCTTCCAAGGGACTGTCAAAGGCAACAAAATAAAGTGTCAGATTTGTACACGGTCTTACTTAATGGCCTTTATCTGAGAAAGTCACTACCTTTACTTAAGCAATTTCTCTTGTGCTCCACAGTGAAGACAATCTTTTAGCATTGCTCATGTGGGAGAGATTAGCCTCAAAGACTGATCTTACTGAAACAAGAAGTTATGAGATTCAAAACATTCAGAGAGATGATGTAAACCACATGATGATTGTCTGTTACTACTAATTGCCTGTGAATTGCCAATATACTGTGTTTGTAAATAAATATTATAATTATAAGCACATGTTATATAGAAAGGGGGTCCTGCTTACAAAACATATTTACACTCATATTTTAAATAAATGGTCATCTCAAATGATCATTTCATAAATCTGAGCCAAGGTGCATATTTTCTGTTGTTCATAAAAATCATACAGTAGTTCTATAAAAGCAAGTCCTTCACATGGTGTATATGCTCTGCGAGTCCATACTCTCAGAAAAAGACATTTCTAGCTGTTATGCAAAGATCTTCAGTCTTGTAAAAAAAATATAGTAATTGTTCTGAAGGGCTGATGCATGCAAGGCTGTGCTTGGGGCTGGAGTGCCATTATCAGTACCACTTTATTCTTGCTATTTTTTTGACCATATAACCTTTACTTTAAGGAAAGTACAGGTATGAGTAGCAGAAAAACAATTTCCCAAATACTGCGTATTTCCTCAATTACATTCATTTTATGATGTCTGTTTCGCTGCAATGTGATTAAATGCTCTCCAACCGCATTAGACTACATCACTGGATTTCGGGGAATGCATGAAAATGGTTCTGAATTTATTTAACATAAAGAAACAATTTCACGTGAAAAAACCATGAAATTTAGCAGAAAGATTTAATCTGAAGTTAAACAAGATTCCCCATATTCTATTGCTACTTGCCTTTCACAGCCTGTTCCTCTTCCTTTATTTTTTCAGGATCCAGATATCAGTGTATGGATTACATTTTACTAGTCGTGGCAACTGACTCCTTGGCAAGCTCTGGCGCCAGTTGTTACAGCAGCTTTGCAGTTGCCATTGGGTCTGTCTGAGGATTACACTGTTGAGAGTCTGCCTAGGCCATTTTGTACTCAGACAGCATTTTCCTCTGGCTCACTTTTGATTGACAATTCCATTATGGATATCTTGTGGAATTACTGGGAAAGGATTACGGACAGAAGAGAGAGAAAAAAAAGAAGATTAGCACACATGATACATATACATCCACACATCAAGGATCAAGCCCGCGAAAGGAAAGGTGAATGTAATAACACTGATTGTATTTAATTTACATTCCCCGAAAGTCAGGAATCTAAGCTCAGAGGAGTTGAGAATAAAAAAGGCATGTGTTGCAATATATATACACTGTGCATTCCAAGCGCAGAAGAGAGAAATGAGGGGGAGAAAGAACTGTTAGGGCTAGGATTTCCCATCCTGATTTGTCTTCTTTTTTGTCTGTTACTGCTAAAATATTTGGCAGAGGAAAGTGTAATTCCTTTCAAGTATTTTGACCCAAGTCATAATAATAACGGTTAACAAGTGAGACAACAGGAACAGAGGAAGATTACATTAGTGTTGTGCTTGGCCTTACCTCCACCCCATTAGCTTTCCAAAATCCTGTTAACTGAAGTTCATTTCTAATACAAGAAAAGTCTGAACATTGTTGCAGCATTAATTAGCTCAGGCTCTTTAGCCTTCATGTATAACAACATTTTTTCTTTAAAGATCATAGAATATATTAGGGTTTGAAGAGACCTCAGGAGGTCATTCAGTCCAATCCCCTGCTCAAAGCAGGACCAACACCAACTAAATCATCCCAGCCAGGGCTTTGTCAAGCCGGGCCTTAAAAACCTCTAAAGATTGAGATTCCACCACCTCCCTAGGTTACCCATTCCAGTGCTTCATCACCCTCCTAGTGAAATAGTGTTTCCTAATATCCAACCTAGACCTCTTGCATTACAACTTGAGACCATTGCTTCTTGTTCTGTCATCTGCCACTACTGAGAACAGCCTAGCTCCATCCTCTTTGGAACCCCCTTTCAGGTAGTTGAAGGTTGCTATCAAATCCCCCCTCACTCTTCTCTTCTGAAGACTAAATAACCCCAGTTCCCTCAGCCTCTCCTTGTAAGTCATGGGCCCCAGCCCCCAACCATTTTCGTTGCTCTCTCCAATTTGTCCACCTCTCTTCTGTAGTGGGGGGACCAAAACTTGACACGATACTCCAAGTGTGGCCTCATCAGTGACGAATAGAGGAGAATAATCACTTCCCTCGATCTGCTGGCAATACTCCTACTAATACAGCCCAATATGCTGTTGGCCTTCTTGGCAACACTGCTGACTCATATCCAGCTTCTTGTCCACTATAATCCCCAGGCCTTTTCTGCAGAACTGCTGCTTAGCCAGTCGGTTCCGAGCCTGCACTTGTCCTTGTTGAACCTCATCAGATTTCTTTTGGACCAATCCTCCAATTTGTCTAGGTCATTCTGGACCCTATCCCTATCCTCCAGCATATCTACCTCTCCCCCCAGCTTAGTGTCATCCGTGAAGTTGCTGAGGGACAATTAATCCCATCATCCAGATCATTAATAAAGATATTGAACAAAACCGGCCCCAGGACCGACCCCTGGGGCACTCCACTTGATACCAGCTGCCAACTAGACATCGAGATGTTGATCCCTACCTGTTGAGCCCGACAATCTAGCCAGCTTTGTATCCACTTTATAGTCCATTCCTCCAACCAATACTTCTTTAACTTGCTGGCAAGAATACTGTGGGAGACCGTATCAAAAGCTTTGCTAAAGTCAAGATATATCACATCCACCACTTTCCCTATATCCACAGAGCCAGTTATCTCATCATAGAAGGCAATCAGGTTGGTCAGGCATGACTTGCCCTTGGTGAATCCATGTTGACTGTTCCTGATCACCTTCCTCTCTTCCAACCACTTCAAAATGGATTGCTTGAGGACCTGTTCCATGATTTTGCTGGGCACTGAAGTGAGGCTGACCAGTCTGTAGTTCCCTGGGTTCTCTTTCTTCCCTTTTTTAAATATGGGCACTATATTTGCCTTTTTCCAGTCGTCCGGGACCTCCCCCAATCGCCACAAATTTTCAAAGATAATGGCCAGTGGCTCTGCAATCACATCAGCCAACTCATCACCCTTGGATGCATTAGATCTGGAGTAATCATTTCATGAACAGAGCCATAAATCATATTTTAATGCTGTTAAAAATCATGGAGAAAAGGGGAATGGATAGCTAAGGGATAGGTAATGGGAGACAGAGTACTTCTCCTGAAGGATAGGTCACCAGTTCAAATCTACCAAGCGGGTTAGTGTCTACAAGTTGTTGCCATCTGATAGCTGCTCACAAACATATGTAAAATGATTTGGTGGTCTCACTCATGTTTCCGTGGACCACATGGACACATCACAAAAATAACGTCAGACTGGCTTTGTGATGGCAGACCCAGAAGAGAGGAAAACTGTGACATAGGTACACAGAGTATTTCTGTCCTCTGGTGGGTCTACCTGGCCAGGTTGGGTTGCAACTATATGGGAAAATTTGTACTTCCACATGCCATGTCATTCTCAGCATAGGTTTAACAGAGGAGTACATCTCTATGATGTACATCCAGAAACTTTCACAAGCAATTAGGTGACTTAATGTGTCATTTAGAATAATAGGTGCTACCACTAAGTTACAGCTGCAAAATATGTGCAGATGAGCAAGTACACACTTACATGTGCAAAACTGGAAATTGTGCACTTGTAAAAGTGCTTGCATATGCAAAGTGCCTGTTTCCTTGTATAATTACTTGGTTTGCGTGTGATAATGTATATTTGCGCTCACAGATGCATAGGTCCACATGTGCATATGTACATTTTGCAGGCCAGTTTAGGTGGTGGTGTTTGTAAACTTAGCTTTCATGGTGATATTTACTCCTGTGACTGGCATTTCAGAGTCAGTGCTTGACAAAGGAGAGAAGGTCTCTGCACTGGTACAAAGAGTTCCCTGAAATGGAAACATTTGCTCTTGCCGTCTTTTGCTTCTCTCCTTCCCCAGGGAAATATGCTAAAAAGAGAGGAAAGGGCAAGTGAAACAATTAGTGGAGAAAACACTTTTTGAGGAAGAGGAAAGCTAAGCAGGAAATCTCTGCAGTCCCTCATTTTAATATTGCTGGTGCTCTAGCCAGTTCCAGTCAACACTCTCTCCCTCACCAGGGAACCGCATAGACAGAAAACTCCATGAAGGGTTCCATGGCATAAACTGTCTTGTGTGCCCGGATGCTGACATGAAAACTTTGCGGGATCTGGTGGGAGTGGATTTGCAGCCTGGACAATGACCATGGCTATAACTCCTGTGGAGGAACTGAAGTAGACTGCGTCCTGTGCATGGCACGATGATAAAGGCTGCATGTCTTTTCACAGAGGTCACGGATTCTGTGACTTTCCATAACCTCTGTGACGTTTGCAGCAGCCGGTGCAGCTGGCTTAGGGGCTGCCCCCCTGGACCAGCAGCAGTTTGGGTGTGAGAAGGGGCTCAGGGCTGGAGCAGGGGGCTGGGGTGTGGGGCGGCGCTTACCTTGGGGGAGACTCCCCGGAAGTGGCCAGCGTGACCCTGCAAGTCCTGATCTAGGTGGAGGGGCCAGCAGGCTCTGTGCTCTGTCCCTGCTTACAGGCACCGCCCATGCAGCTCCCATTGATTGTGGCTCCCAGCCAATGGGAGCTGCGGAACTGGAGCTCGGCGGGGGCAGCACCAGAGCACACAGCACATCTGCACGCAGCATTCAAGATGTGGATTTATATAGAGACAATATGATATTTTCTGTCTTAGTATCAATTCCTTTCTTTTCTGTTTGGTTTATAAATGATTACACTTTTTCCCTTTTTTGTCTGTTTCTTTATCAAATGATCCGCTCCAGTGTCTTCCACTAGGAGTTCTAATGTTTGTATTCTTGCTTTCCTAGAGTATTGTGTGCCATTATTCTGTGAAGCAGGGTGACAGCCATTTTGTACACATTCTCAAGAAAGCACCACTAATTGATTACACCAGATCCAGTTGCCATGAAACAGATTATACCACAAACCAGGCTGTCATCACCACAAACTAAACGCCAAGGCCCCTTATAAGCATTGACTAGTGTTGCCTAGTGGAAGAGGAGTTAACGCTTTGTAAGTCTACAAGTTCTCCTAAGTCTCTGCATCACAGCTGTGCTTATACAATAAAGTCTGCTAATATTGTTTCATGACCTATGCTTGCCTGTTTTAAATAAAATCCTTATTGGTGTAAGAATATGTGATAGATGCATTAATGATGTACAGAAGTATATCAGCTACGGTTAGAAACCATCCTTCTTCATATATTTATTGTATTTATAGGCATTTCTGTGGCACTCATCACCAAATTATCAGTGACTCCTCAGAAACACCAATGAAGTTAGCAAAAGTTTGTACCTATGAAAGGAAGGGAGGACTTCCTCCAGATCATGCTAGGAGCCTGTGCCAGAATGGGAACTGAACCCCAGCTTTCCTATGTCCCAGCCCAGTGCCTTGAACCAGGGATTCTCAACCAGGGGTAAATGTACCGCTAAGGGTACGCAGAAGTCTTCCAGGGGGCACATCAACTCATCTAGATATTTGCCTAGTTTCAGAGCGGGCTACATAAAAAGCTCAAACAAAGTCAGTACAAACTAAAATTTTATACAGACAATGACTTGTTTATACTGCTCTATATACTATACATGCAACGAATCAGACACTGAATGGGATACAGTAGTCTGGAAAGGCTGAGAACCACTTGCCTTAAACTAAACACTGTCTTTCTTTTCTGCAAAGGAAGATGATACTACTGCAGCTAAACTCAATTAATTTTATCCATTTAATGTTATGTTTATATTAGGTAAAATTAATACAATTCAATATTAGTAAAAGCAAAAGCTATAACTATTAATGGTGAAGGAGGAAAAAGGAGGAGCATGTAACCTAACCATATACTTTAATGCTTGTTCCCAAAAGTTAGTGATCTTATATTTGTCTCAGATGTCCTGCCTTTCTTTCTCTGCAATTGGAGCAAATGTTATTTTACATCAGAGGGGTAGCCATCTGCTCAAGAAACTCCCTGCTATAGCAAAGGAACAAATCTACACAGGCATACCCCTAGGCACACGACCAGGGGTATTCTATCTGCTACCCAAGATCCATATACCTGGAAACCCTGGATGCCCCATCATCTCAGGCATTGGCACTCTTACAGCAGGATTATCTGGCTATTTGGACTCTCTCCTCAGACCCACCTCTACTAGCACTCTTAGTTATCTTCAAGACACCACTGACTTCCTGAAGAAACTACAATGCATTGGTTATCTTCCTGAAAACACCATCCTGACCACCATGGATGTAGAAGCTCTTTACAACAATATTCCACACAAGGCTGTACTTCAAGCTGTCAGGAACAGTGTCCCTGATACCTGGTGGATGAACTTTGTCCTCACTCACAACCATTTCAGATTTGGGGACAACTTATACCTTCAAGTCAGCGGCACTGCTATGGGTACCCGCATGGACCCACAGTCCGCCAACATTTTTATGGCTGACTTAGAACAACACTTCTTCAGCTCTCGTCTCCTAGCACCCCTCCTCTACTTGCACTACATTGATGACATCTGCATCATATGGACCCACAGGAAGGAGGCCCTTGAAGAATTCCACCAGAATTTCAACAATTTCCACCCCACCATCAACCTCAGCCTGGACCAGTCAACACAAGAGATCCACTTCCTGGACACTACAGTGCAAATAAGTGATGGTCACATAAACACCACCCTATACCGGAAGCCTACTGACCGCTATACTTACCCACATGCCTCCAGCTTCCATCCAGGACACATCACACGATCCACTGTCTATAGCCAAGCCCTAAGATACAACCGAATTTGCTCCAATCCCTCAGACAGAGACAAACACCTACAAGATCTTTATCAAGCATCCTTAAAACTACAATACCCACCTGGGGAAGTGAGGAAACAGATTGACAGAGCAAAATGGGTACCCAGAAGTCACCTACTACAGGCCCAACAAGGAAAATAACAGAACACCACTGGCCATCACATACAGCCCCCAGCTAAAACTCTCCAGCACATCATCAACGCTCTACAACCTATCCTGGAAAACAATCCCTCACTCTCACAGACCTCGGGAGGCAGGCCAGTCCTCACTTACAGAGAGCCCCCAAACCTGAAGCAAATACTAACCAGCAACTACATACCACACCACCAAAACACTAAAACAAACCCTGTTGCTTACTCTGTCCCCATATTTACTATAGTGACACCATCAGAGGACCCAACCACATCAGTCACACCATCAGGGACTCATTCACCTGCACATCTACTAATGTTATATATGCCATCATGTGCCAGCAATGCCCTTCTGCCGTGTACATTGGCCAAACCAGACAGTCTCTACGTAAAAGAATAAATGGACACAAATCAGACATCAGGAATGGTAACATACAAAAGCCAGTAGGAGAAAACTGCAATCTCCCTGGACATTCTATAACAGATTTAAAAGTAGCCATACTTGAACAAAAAACATCAAAAACAGACTTCAAAGAGAACCCGCAGAGCTACAATTCATTTGCAAACTTAACACCATTAATTTGGGCTTGAATAGGGACTGGGAGTGGCTGGCTCACTACAAAAACAATTTTCCCTCTCTTGGTATTGTCACCGCCTCATCAATTATTGGGAGTGGACCACATCCACCCTGATTGAATTGTCAGCACTGGTTCTCCACTTGTAAGATAACGCCCTTCTCTTCATGTGTCAGTATATTTATGCCTACATTTGTAATTTTCACTCCATGCATCTGAAGAAGTGGGCTTTTTACCCATGAAAGCTTATGCCCAAATAAATCTGTTAGTCTTTAAGATGCCACTGGACTCATCGTTGTTTTTGTTATTTTACAGTTTTTCTCCAGCATGGTTTTTGCTGTGTTTTTCTCACATGGTAAAAAAAAAAGTTATTTAGAACTTTGAAATAAGTGTGTTTTAGGGCCCATCCTCAGGCTTTACTCAAATAAAGCTCCTTCAGACCTACTTAAGTCCTGCAGGTTCAGGCCTTTATTTCTAGGGAAGAAAGAATTTAAAACACAAGATTATTTAAATGCAAGGGATGAAAAAGGGTAGCTAAATTATAATTTAGTGTTAAAAATTTTGTTTATGACAAACTTTATATTATCTCATCCAACAAATATAGTATTTCAAGCAGATTTTTCATTAAGAATTAAAGCGTGCCATTGTTGAGTGGAAAGATCTTAATGGTCATTTGGTTTAAGGAAAGATTCTCTGAAAAGAATTGATCAACTGCCAGAAGCTGCTTGCAAAGACAAATTGCTCACAATTGATTGTTTAGAGAGAAAATACTAATTTTTGTTTGTGAAACAAATCTGTATGCCATCAGACTAGCTTGAGTACCCAGAATGTTGTGGTCTGAGATTACTGATAGATACGTTAATTTGCACCTTTCAGCATAGAGGATAGGTCCATCAATGGCTATTATCCAGGATGGGCAGGGATGGTGTCCCTAGCCTCTGTTTGCCAGAAGTTGGGAATGGGTGATGGGATGGATCACTTAATGATTGCCTGTTCTGTTCATTCCCTCTGAGGCACTTGGCATTGGCCACTGTCGGAAGACAGGATACTGGGCTAGATGGACCTTTGGTCTGACCCAGTATGGCCGTTCTTATGTTCTCTCTTGAAACCTCCCCTCATAAACAGTAGACAAAGGCAGTCTATGTCTCCCTAAGGCCTTGTCTACACTACAGAGTTTTGTCGACAAAAGTTATGTCAACACTCAAAAAGTGCTATAAGAAAAATCAGTATTGCATGTTTACACTGAATCCCTCTGTCACCAGAGCACATCCACACTTGGGGCACAAGCATCGACAGTGTGAGCAGTGCACTGTGGGTACCTACCCCACAGTCTACCTCGACACCTCCTGCCGCTAGGTCTTGTGGGAAGATGGAGCGGATCGCGGCACATCTTGGGACCGGGCTCAATGTCCCATGATGCATTGCTTTCTGTCCCAGCATTCCATGGGGTTCCAGCTTTCTTTCACAGCATTTTTCAACGGCCCTTGTTTGCTGTGCACCTCAGCATCTTTGTGATAAGGGATGGATCCAGCACTACTCTCCTATGCTGTCGTAACTGTCATGAAGACATTGCAGATGGCAGTGCAGTTAATCACAAAGTTACTAACCAAAGAAGACTCCCAGTTGTCTGACATGCTGTGTGATATGGATCGGAGCAAATTTAGATTGCTTTTGGCATTGACAGAACAGCTGCAGAGGGTGGACAGTCACTTTTGGGCTCAGGAAACAAGCACTGAATGGTGGGACCATATTGTCATGCAGGTGTGGGATGATGAGCAGTGGCTACAGAACTTTCAGATGTGGAAAGCCACCTTCCTGGAACTGAGTGCGGAGTTCACCCCAGCACTGCAGCACAGGGACACCAGAATGAGAGCTGCCCTATCGGTGGAGAAGCATGTGGCAATTGCTGTGTGGAAGCTGGTGACTCCAGGCTGCTACAGTTGGTCGCAAATCAATTTGGAGTTGGGAAGTCGACTGTTGGGGCTTCTTTAATGCAAGTGTGTAGGGCAATTAATCTCATCCTGCTACGAAGGACCGTGACTCTGGGAAATGTACGTGAAATAGTGGATGACTTTCCTGAAATGGGTTTCACTAACTGTGGAGGAGCAATAGATGGCATATATATCCCAATTTTGGCACCAGACCACCTTGCGATGGAGTACATCAGTGGGAAGGGATACTTCTTCATGGTGTTGCAGGCGCTTGTGGATCACTGTGGAGTTTCACTGACATCAATGTGGGGTGGTCCAGGAAGGTGCATGACGCACACATCTTCAGGAACAACAGCCTGTATAGAAAGCTACAAGTGGAAACTTTCTTTCCAGATCAGAAGATTTCAGTGGAGAATGTTGAAATGCCCATAGTCATCCTGGGAACCCGGCCTACCTCTTGCAGCCGTGGTTCATGAATAAGGCAGCAAGTCTGTTCACAATGCAGTACCTCCTGGGTCATGTCTTCTTTTCTCCGTCTTGGGGGCTTTCTTATCTGGCGTAGACACCCCCCTGGTACTGTGTGTGGGGTGTTCCTGAAGGTCACATCTGCTGAAACAGAAGGAACAATGCACAGAAGCATGATTGTTAAGTTCATGCACAGAATTGAAACATTTCAGTAAAATACACCTTTTGTAACATAACAATCACTTTCTCGCTGACCCTTGGCAAGCACACATTTCTGTGAACACCCAAAGCATGGTGAGTGTTGGCAGTGCAGCCAACTAGGGAAAAAAATTCTAAAATTCTCCCACACTTTTCCACAGGCGGGGTCATTGTAGCAGATATCTCACTGCTGAGGGTAAACAGGGAAACGAGGGTACATCTACTACATACTTGTGGCTTCCGCCCTGGTCCCTATGCTGCTCGCCTGTGTGCCACTTTGGTCGATAAGTGATTGCCGAATAGCATGGGAAAGTTTCCTACAATGGGGGAAGGAACAAAGCAGCTCTGCCAAGGAACCTTTGGCAGAGAATTGCCGAGTACCTCCAGGAAACTTTTCTAGCGATCTTTCTCGAGGATTCCTGTGAGAACTTGGTGTGCATCAACACCCTGTTCCACCGTACTGATTAGCTGCACAGGGAAATGTCCAGCTCACAGAAACACAGCTAGCCTTCCACATTTCTATACCCTGAACCCACCTCCGCACTACACAAACCGCAGCCACTTACCAGGCATCTCCTTTCCTTCTTCTTGCTCACCAGAGAGCAACTGCTGAGACTGGCTATATACCTCTGGAGTGGTGAACAGTTCCTGGATGCCTGCCCCACTAAGTGACCCCGCCGGGAGCTCCACATCATTGTCTAACTCCACCTCTTCATCAATGACTTTGTCTTCCAGATTAGGTCCTCCTTCTGCTGCCTCCAGGCCCACCTTAGTATCCACGGGGCTCTTGGCGGTAGAGGTGAGGTCACCACCGAGGATAACATCCAGCTCCTTATAGAACCAGCAGGTCTTAGGTACAACACCGGAGTTACAGTTTGCCTCCCTTGCCTTATGATACGCCTGCCTCAGATCCTTTATCTTTGCTCTGCACTGAAGTGTGTCCTGACCATAGCCCTTTTTGCACAAGCCTCGAGAAATCTGCCAGTAGGTTATCAAAATTCCTATGGCTCAAGCTCAAACTCAACGCTTATTCATTCTATATCATTTCAGCCTCTGCATTTCTTGCAGCAACTGCTAAAAAATGTGGTATTATGCCTTTGAGGGACAATGAAGATGTTTTATATTATAATCAAATAAATACTTGAGTTTTATAATAGGAAAAATGCTACTAACCATTTTAACCAGCAGGACCTAACTGGACTTTTAAACAAACAATGTAAAATAATAATTATTTTTAAAATCTTGTATCATGGTACAAATTAGACAAGGAAAACATCACTACTATGTTATTACACCACTTATACAGTATAAAAATCAAAAGCTTCCTCATTACAGCTGTAATGATGGTAATTTGAACCTAAAGAAACTTACTTTATGGCAGATTGTAACTGATAAAGCATTGTAGTGCCATGCAGTTTCTTTTCTTTTCTGCCTCAATAATAATTTGAATTTGATACTAGTTTTTTGTTTTTGTTTTTTTTTAAGTGGGCAAATGTGTATAATCAGCTTGCCATAAAAGAAGGCCAAATCAGTCCACCATTAATTCATTGTTGTCAGAAGACGCTCTCCCGTCGACTCCCCTTACTCTTCTCGATCTGTTGGAATACAGGAGTCGACAGGAGAGCGATCGGCAGTCGAGTTAGCGGGTCTTCATTAGACTCGCTAAATCGACTGCCAATGTATCGATCGCCTCAGCATCGATCCTCCGGTAAGTGTAGACAAGCCCTAAGTATTTAGTAAAGACAAGAATAAAACCTCTGATGTTCCAGTGAAAAGGATTCACACTACTGTACTTCTGGGCAACAGTTATTGTAATTTTGCTGGATATTTGTCCTTTACATTTTTTCTTAAAGTTTTTAATCTTATTATTTTAAATTTTTAAGCACCATTCTCCAGCAAACAGAATGTGTAGGAAACATGGGTCAGTTGTATCTACAAGCCAGTCTACATCCAGGCTTGCATTAGGACTACAGGCACTACACCCAAGTTTATTTTTACATAACGCTGCTTTGACACTTTCAAGTCAGCAACAAACATCAACCACCAGTTTAGTGACTGCACCAGAATCATCTTCCTCTTTGAAGGGTTAAATCTTTGCAGTGCTTTGTCACAAGGCAGCGCACAAGCATAATACTAGTGAAAGCACCTTCAGATAGGTATTCTTCTCATTCAAAGGAATAGCACCACAGATTCAGAAGCAGATTTTATTTTTTCTTGACAGTGATTTTATACCTTTTTGGAAAGCATAAGAAATCTCTAAATTTATGACTTTTTTGTACGAGTTTTGGATTTTACAAAAGAAATTATAGTTAATCTAAGAGTAGTTATAGCATGCACAAAAACATTATATTTCCTGAGTGTTTTAGGCCATTTTCTCTTAGTTCTGAAACACTGAAAGTAGGCAAAATATCTAGAGTGTATTATCTCTATTTTAAAACTGTAATTAAGAAACGCAAAGACATGCCTGATAGCTAAGACAAATTCTGCACTCTTTTACTCCAGTGTACATGCAGAGTAACTCCATTTGAAGTCAATGAGATGACCCTTTGGCCCATTTTATATCACAGGGTGTATTTAAGATTGGGGCTATATAATAATCACACAGCTCAACTACAAATGAAAATTAGCAACAACATGCAGATACACTGTGATATATGGGCACGGTTTATATGAATCAGAGCAGGTTCATCTGAAAGCCAAATATAACAAAACTTGGTGTGTTCTAAAAGGTTTTTTTATTATTACTGAAGCAGTATTGATATTTTCTGAATAGAAATATATATTTTTTTGGTTAACTCTCCCTCCTCTCTGGCTTTTACAAGCTTTGTCAGCCTGACAAAGAGCTTGTGATTCCTCTGCTGGGGGAAAGGAGTTGAGAGAATTGCAGAAGAGTGAACATTACTCAAAAAATATGGGCAAGAATTGAGAAAGGAACCCTTGAGTGCAATGAAACTTATCATCTTGTCTTGTCAGATGGAAGTATTAGGCTGATGAGAAGGGCAATTTATTTCAGCTTCTAGTACTTCTAAAGAAAACTGCTCCCCCCGCCCCTCCATGAGTAATAATCTCTTTTCCTGCAGCTGAATAATGGCAAAGAAGTGAGAACAGTAAAAGAGGACCCTGATCTATGTAAATATTATTTCCCTTTCTTTCTTTCTTTTTTTTTTTACTAGATCTGACAGACGCAGCTATAAACAGTAAGCTTTCTAATTTGGTCCATCACCATTTCTCAGCAAGTTAAACAGGTCTCTGTGACTAGGGTAGATAAGCATGACAGAGAAAGAGACTTTATAAACAGAGACAGAAAAAAATACAAGTTCATATCTGGGTCAGTGAACAATTGCTGATGTCTGGGAAACAATGTCAATGAAGAGCAGCACTTGATGTTGCTTTAAAAATAAAATAATGTGATAAAGGACTGATCTTACTCTCATTGAAGTCAGTGAGACTCTTTCCACTGAATTTAATGGTAGTTGGATCAGACCTGGATTATTTGCCTAATATACACCATAAATCTAGCTATATATTAGTATCACAGAACACCAGATAAACCATCATAGTAGAAAATCAGAGTAAACTTGGAGTAAGACGAAAAAGAAATTAAAAAAAGGAGTGTATTATTGACAGACGAGCTGAGTGAACTTATTTTTCTCCTATTACCATATGCAGAAATTTTCTGTAGTGCTCAGTAGAAAAGCGTACTGATCAGCAGCCCTGCATCTCATGGTGCTCATTCATTTTTAGCGTCCCATTCAAAAAATTGTACACAAAGAAAAATAAAAAAATGTAGAGCCACATTTTCAAAGCCCAGCATAATAGGTGTTCCTGCAAAATCATATGCATACTGGCACACTCACTACACTGCATTGGCAAACACAAAGTAGAATTGACATGTGAACATGTGGAAATTGCTATCACAGGTCCTTGTCTGGTGTGTACAAATGTAGTGTTTTTTGGGTGCAATGTGCATATTTGCTGTTATGTTGGACTTTGTGGCCTTAAATCCACTTACTGCTTCCCCATCCCCTCTCCATGAATACATAGGATCTGAAATGTAGTGGAAATGCTGTGGTTTCACTGGCATGAAGTATGCCAATGTCCCTGCCAGGGGGCCAGGCTGTGCTGCTCAGTGGCTCCATGCTCAATAATACTGGGGTGGGGGTGGGGAGAAGGGCTTGAGGGTAAGCAGGGGGAAGACAGTATTATCCATGACTAGACAAAGCACATCTGCCAGCCAAATTCCCTCATCAGGGAATTGGGGCTCAGTGGTCTCAGAGGCTGCTGCAATCAGTGGAGTGCAGCTGCGGTCACAGAGTAGCAGTGCAAGTGCTCCAGGGTCTGGGGTTTGGAAAATGCCTCCCTCCTCAAACCTTGTGGTCCTGGAGAACTCCCACGCAAAGCTACTTTATTTGATTTTTATGATGGGAAGGAGGATTTCTCCCTTTTTATCAGATGTATGGTTCACTGCAGGATATAAACCAGAGTTTACCCTTAGATTCTCCACACAAAATTCCTATTAACATGCTGCCCAGGCGGTTTCCCTTGGATTTGCTGAAGCTTCTCCTGGCAGCAATTGGACCCTCTTCAGGGAGAATGGCTTTACATGTAGAGAAATGCTGATCTACCTCATCTGAAGATGTGGTGTCCAAATGAGTGGCACATGAACTATCTGGGCACCTCTGCCAACTTATTCGCCTCATGTGCTCCCACACTGATGAACGCCCTCTTCTTGTGCTGACACGACTGCTCTGGCTACATTTTCTTCAGTTTTGTTTTCCTGACAAGGTCCAAAATCTCATCGCTAATGAGGAGGCCATCGTGAAATCACTGATGAACCATGTGCTGCTGGTAAATGATGCCACGGAACACTTTTAGCACAGTGTGCTATTTGATATTTCTTTCATATTCTTCTTGTATTTATTTTCATTTCTCCTAGTGCTGCAATGATGAAACTAGTTATTACAGCTTGGATGCTTAAGAAGTTTGATGACACTGAAGGAAAGACAAACACTCATTAAGTGGAAGAAAGTCAGTGACTTACATTGGACCTCGCTCATTATTCTGATAAGTGCTTGGTATATTGGCCAGTTATTGTTCATGTCAACTATATCTGCTTAGTATCCTGTTGACTGACTTGTCAAATATTGGTTTGCAGTGTTGTTGTAGACTTGTTGGTCCCAGGCTATTAGAGAAGCAAGGTAGGTGAGGTAATATCTTTTATTGGAGTAATTTCTTCTGAAGGGACCTGAAGAAGAGCTTTGTGTAACTCAAAAACTTGTCTCTCTCACCCACAGTTATTTGTCCAATAAAAGATATTACCTCACCCTCCTTGTCTTTCTAGTGTCAAATATTTGTTAGAATGGCAAGTTAGGGACAACGCCAATCAGCCTCGGACTCGTGCCTCCTTGTACCACTTTCACATGTCCCCATAGCTTATTGAACAAAATGACAGACCACTTGAAGTTCATGGACATGTGGGCACATGCATTCTATTTCCAAACATTTAAAATGGGTGCTTTGGTTTGCTGGTTCATATCTCACTACTTGCAGAAAAGATATCCTCATGACAAAGAGCACCATTTCAATTGGAACACTTTTTGGCAGTCTTATAAAAAAGAAAAAAGAGAGAACCTGAATTATCTTCTCTATGCTAGAGTAGTAAAGGGATGCTTACATTGTTGCAACCCAGGCACCACCTATTCTCAGGGCCAAATTAAGATATTGTGCAGCTGTGGGCATATCCCACATGGTAGCCTGTCTGGGTCCAAAGGCCCCACCTTGTTACAATGACCCCTCTCCCTTAGAGTAACAGCAGGTTTCCGAGATAGGATGAAAGGGGTGGTTCACACTTCTTGGAGCTATTGTTTCAGACTGTCTGCAGACTCAAGCATGCATCAGTAATTCTTGGGACACCTTTTTAAGTTTTCTTTGCATACATGACAATCAGAAACATAGTGTTTGTCTAAAAAAAAATAATAATAATAAAAAAGAGCTGAGCTTCTGATCTCTTTATGTGACTCCAAAAGCTGCGGCTGTCAGCATAGGCCTATAGTGCTCATGCCTTAATCCACCCCTGCCTATTCTACAGTTTAACAAATGTCTGAGACTGTTTTGTAATGAAAATTTATCCCATGATATGGTGCCCATTGGGCACCAGCAGACCAGGTATGCAGCATCTCAGATCAGTGATCCACTGAAATAACAAATAGACATTTTTATTGGATGCATATATAAATACAGGCTCCTTAATAGTGAAGTGCCGAAAAATGCAAAAACTTTCAAGGTCTTCTGCCAGGACCCCTATCCCTGACTCCAGCAAAAGGCAATACTGACTTCTGCCCCAAGCTGTGCCTTTATCGGATTAAAATTAGAAGCCCAGAAGGAGCAGTTTCCAACAGTGCAAGAACCCACTGTGTAGTTCTTTAATAATCATGGAACACTGACAGAGGTCAGGGCAAAAATGAACCATGCAGAGAGTTAATAGCAGAGAAAGGAGAAACAGTGTGTTATCAACTGGCAACAAGGAGCAAGTAATGGGGTACCAGGGAAAAGTGGAGAAGAGAAAGAAACCATTCCAGAAAAGAGAGGAGAGGAAATTAGTAACAGAAGTACTAGGAGATGGGGAAAGAAAAGAGGAACAAGGGAAGAAACCAGGGAGGAATGACCAAAAGGGAAAGAAACATCTTGAGATGGACAGAACCAGGAGGGAGGAAAGAATGGCTGAAAGAAACCACGATGAAGAAAAGGACAAGGAATGGGAAGGCCAGAGACTAAGGAGGAAAAGACAGAGACCAGAGTGAAGATGTTAGAACAAAAGGAGTGAAAGAATGGGAGAAAGAGATGTGTGGGAGAGTTAAGAGAGAAATAACAAATAGACATTTTTATTGGACGCATATACTAATATCATTTGGATAAATACAGGCCCCATAATAGCCTAGTGCCTAAAAGTGCAAAAACTTCCAAGGACTCCAGCCAGGACCCCTATCCCTGACTCCAGCAAAAGGCAATAGTGACTTCTGCCCCAAGCTGTGATGTTATCTGATTAAAATAGATAATTGTTGCAACCACTGTTATATAATTACAACAAATCTTGTACAAAATATGGGATGTAAGATGTCTATGGAAAGGTTATGATTTGTTTAATAGGATTATGCTATTTGTATGCATGTATCATTTTTGATTTGAAGTTATGAGTATTGGCTCTACACCTAGATTTAAAATGTTTGCTCCAGGGGTAACGCCCACACGGTATTTAGCCTGCATGTCTTGGAGGGTCTATTCAAATTAAGTGGCTCATCAAGAAACACTTAACTGACAATGGACTATGCGAGACACTCATCTACACTTAATGGACTGTCCTGCAAACGTACTGTCTGGAGTATAGGTAATGATTTAGAATCATAGAATCATAGAATATCAGGGTTGGAAGGGACCTCAGGAGGTCATCTAGTCCAATCCTCTGCTCAAAGCAGGACCAATTTCCTGCTGTGACTAAGCAAAATAATGCATGGACATGTATCTTGCCCATGTGACTCCAAACACCATCTTGTTTACTGTAATTTTCCATAGTAAGAACAATGAGATTCTTTCCACATGGCAGAAGATATAAAAGGCCCTGGAAACACCTTAATTTTGCCTCTTTTCTGCTCAAACCTCTGGACTATGGACTTATATTAATGGGAGCATTCTAACCAAGGGACTGAGGTCCTTCCAATGATTTGGAAGCAACCAGAGACTTAACAAGCCAGCAGTTTATTCCATCACTGCGACAAGTCTGAACCAAGAACTTTGCAATTACTGTATGTCTTTGATTCCTTTAACCAATTGTAACTCTCACCTTTCTCTCTTTTTATGAATACAGCTTTAGATTTTAGATACTAAAGGATTGGCATCAGCATGATTTTTGGGTAAGATCTAAGTTATATATTGACCTGGGTGTGTGTCTGGCCCTTTGGGATCAGAAGAACCTTTTATTTGAAGAGACTGGTTTCAAAAAAACCACTCATATCTAAGTCTAGTGTTTTCGGTGGTAATACAAGGACTGGAATGCCTAAGGAAACTGCTTTTATGACTTCTTGTTAGACAGTGTGATGAAACAAAAGTTTACTTTTGTTGCTGGTTTGGTATGTCCCATGGGGGATTAGCCACCAGTCTTGGGGTGTATCTGCCCTATTTCTCAGCAGTTTGTCCTGAATTTGGCACTCTCAGTTGTGGCCCACTGAGGCACAGTTACACAAGCCTTATTCTATTCCATTTGGAACTTTTCAAAACTCTTCAGGTATACTGCTTCATGGGTAAGCACAAGACTTCAGTTTCTAGTGTAGTCCATCATGAGCAAGAAATTAACTTAAACAATCATGAATCAGTTTCATACATATTAATAATATCTAAATAATAGCCTAGTAGATTTTCTATTTCTCACACTGTATCAGGTGGTCTTGATAGCACAATTAGGATGCTTTAAAACTATATACTTTTCATTAAAGATTTTAGGTGTATTTGAAATTTAATTAAATCATTGTGAAGTTGCAGTCTTCATTAGGTCTTCTTACAATGGTGGAGGAATATTGCTATATAAATAACAGATATTCGGCAATATACTCATAGGTGTTTGATCTGCTACTTAATGAACTGGGAGACAAAGACTCACTTTTTAATATGCTGTATAGTAACATATTTCAGAGGCTTGTCAAAAAAATCAATCATTGTTTACCATCTTGCTAATTATATTACTGTTGAAAAATCAGAGGAGTTATACTAACTTTAAGTGTTAAATAATCAGGCTGCTGGTAGGATGGAGTATTCAGATCTTCACTAATTTTTGAGCTGCCTTTATTTAAAATTATTTCCCCTCTCTGTTAAACCAATTGGCACTGCTTCAGCAAAATTAACCCAGAATCCACCCATTCATTGACATCACTGCTATTCGGGTGAAATCCTGACCCCTTGGACATCAATGGGAGTTTTACTATTGACTTCAAAGGAGCCAGGATTTCACACCAAAAGTCTAAGGCAACTCATAGTATCAGTGACAGAAGATACAGTTCTGAAAGATGTAGAGCCCTTCAACTGATGTTGAAATCAAGAATGATGCATTTTGGGACATCTTTTGGGGTATTTTGGGAACGATGCATTTTGGAAAAATCAGGAAATGATGAGAAAAAGAAGAAGGCAATAGGGGCACGCATCATACAAATCAGGAATTCATTTTACTTTTAGTTCTTTAGTTCAACCATTTAATTTACCCTCGTATCTTATTTTTCACAAGTAAATCTTCCTGGTTATATTATTATTTGAATTATGATAGCCCTTAACATCCTCAGCTGAGGTCAAAGCCCCTAGATGCTATACTAGATGCTATACAAATACATTGTAAGAGACAGTCCTTACTCCAAAGTGCTTACAATCTAAATTGACACGAGAGAGGAACTAAGCAGGGCTGGTCAGAATTTTTTGAAATTTGTAATTAGGATTAATTTTTGTTGACATTTCAAATTACGCGCCTTTATGGGTATGAGAGAATGTACCCATGTGCACAGCCTAAAGACTATTGTCATAATCTTTCTACAAAGTGTGCCTTGTGAGATGTCATTTAAAAACTCAATTTGCTGATCAATAATATCATGTCAAAATGCACATAGCAGCAGTACATGTGAAGTTAAAAACATAAACTGAGATTATGATCAAAAGTATGTTTTCCAGAGAAGTCTGGGGAGTGCCCAAATTGGCTCCTCAGAGACAAAGGGCGAGCTGAGGCCTCAGCCAGGTGTAAACAAGGCTGATGGACCATTACCTGCTAAATGGCCATTCTTTGGCAGGAAAAGGGGCAGGGGCAAAGATTTAAAAATTTTATTGAGATGATGTTAAAAAAAATATTGAACAGAGTTTGAGCATAGAAGTTTCTGGTTATCAGGGAATAACATACAGATTATAGAGGGGGCAAAGTTTGGTTTAAGATAAGGTGGCATGAGGAATACATAATCTGCAATATCCCTGATTGGGGGTAAAAGGTTGATGGGTCAAAGTATAGACATTAAGATATGAGGGTATTAAGTTCATAAAGTGGCTATGTTCGGGTGTGGATTATAATGAGTGGATACGATGATGAGGATGGATTGACCCTCATTTGGTGAAATTTAATGTTCAGGGAGTTTATGGTTCCAGTTCATATGATCCAACGGAGAAGGTCATTTGGTCCCTTTCTCGTAGTGGGAGAACGATGTCACTCTGGCTCACGCCTCCTGGTACTGTCGGTGGCTGGTGATGTACTTGATGTAGATGTCCCTGGACCATCGGATGGCGTCTGAGACCATGAGGCGCCGCATGAGACGTGTGTAGTGTCGACCGATCCCGCAGGTCCGCAGCACACGCTTGTTGCAGGGGTCCCAGGCGCCCAGGGCTCCGACAATCAGGGCGTCCATCTGCACCTCATAGCCCTTCGCTCCCAGGGTGTCAGCCAGGGGGGGCGTACTTTTCCAGCTTACGAGCTCGGGCTTCGCAAAATGCTGGGATCCTGTTCTCAAAGGAGACCGTGACGTCGATGAGGATGATCTTTTTCTGGGCCTCGTCGGTGATGACCACGTCAGGTCGTAGCTGGCTGTCAGTACCAGTGATGGTGCAGTTCACGGAGATCTCCCCCAGGCGTGGCGTGATGGCTTTCACCAGGCGGTTCTGGATGGCGTTGTGGCGCAGCTGTCAGGCTCTGGAGTGGGGTTTGCAGCTGCACAGGACGTGGGGCAGGTCTCGTTGGGGTAGCCACACTTCCTGCAACGCTTGTTTCGGTTCCCGTGGCGGACGGCTCCGTTGAGCGGGACACAGTTGAGCCGGGCACGGTGGATGAACGCCAGTCAGCGAAACGGGTGAAGCCGCCCCCATCGAGGAAGTGGTTGCTGGCGTCCCACTTGCTGGTCAACTCAAAGGCTTTACCCTGGTCCGGTTTAAGCTTCAGGGTTTCCACGTAGAGAGAGCGGATGGAGGCCTTCAGAGTCCTCTCCAGCAAGCCCCTGGCCGTCGGGGTAACGACGGTGTTGTCATCGGACCTGATCTGCGGCACCCGGATTCCCAGCTCCTGGCGCTCCTCGCACCACTCCCAGCGGCAGCTGATGCGCTTCCCCAGGTGACATGTGGCGTTGCGAGTGCGGGACCACAGTGAAGCGATGTCGCGCCCGTCCCGTCCGAATTCCCCATCCAGGGAGCCGCTCAGGAAGGTGGCGATGTCCTGGTTCAAGAGGGCTCTGCCGATCCCCTTCTCTGTCGCATCACGCAGGGCGTTCGCCGCAATGTTCCTCACCGTGGCGTCGGGATGTGTCAGCAGATGGAAGGCGTGGGTGATCACTGCGACGTCGCACAGGTCACCCATGCAGGGGACGTTGGTGCCGCCGTGCCTGTGGGAGATGTAGACCAGCTCGTTGCTGGCTCTCTGGGGAAGAAACAGCCACTTGTTCACCAGCTTCCGGATGATCTTGTCTGCCTTGTTGAGGGGCACCTTCGCCATGGCGGATCCCCTTAGGGTGAACGAGATGAGTGGGATCAGGAAGGTGTTCAGGGCATTTATCTTCGGCCACGGTGCCAGCAGGGAAGCATCAATCTTGGCAGCGTCCTGCAAGATCTCCTGGATGGTGTCCTCGGGTGTCTGCCAGACATGGAACCCTGTTGGCGTGCCCAGGTGCCGATATGCCTGCCCCTCTGCCAGGGGGATGACAGACTCACCCTGGATCTGGAACCCCGTTGTCTGCACCAAGTCCCTTTTGCTGCCGTCAATGTGCAGAGTTGATCTACATCTCAATAAAGAAACAGCATGGAGTTCCCTTCCACACAGACCGCCTTGCTCCCAGCTGGAAATGCTTCTCAAAGGGGGGACCAGACTATAAAAAGAAGCACAGACTGTTTCGCAGCCACTGAGAATCGTCCCACACCTGCAACACGATGCAGTCCCACCAGTCTGTGCTTGTTTCCCGGGCCCAGAATCGGCATTCCACAGCATGAACCTGCCCCAGTAACACCATGATTTGCACATTGCTGGGGCCTGTACTTTGTGAGAGGTCTATGTCCATGTCCATGTCAATTTCCTCATCACTCTTGTCGCCACGCTGCCATCGCCTCATCGGCTGGTCCTTGTTTTGCTTTGGCATGTCCTCGCTCTGCAAATACTCCAGGACAATGCGCGTGGTGTTGCAGGTGTGGGACGATTCCCAGTGGCTGCGAAACTTTCGCATGCGTAAGGGCACTTTCATGGAACTTTGTGACTTGCTTTCCCCTGCCCTGAAGCACCAGAATACCAGGATGAGAGCAGCCCTCACAGTTGAGAAGTGAGTGGCGATAGCCTTGTGGAAGCTTGCAACGCCAGATAGCTACCGGTCAGTCGGGAATCAATTTGGAGTGGGCAAATCTACTGTGGGGGCTGCTGTGATCCAAGTTGCCAGGACAATCAAAGACCTGGTGATATCAAGGGTAGTGACTCTGGGAAACATGCAGGCCATAGAGGATGGCTTTGCTGCAATGGGATTCCCAAACTGTGGTGGGGCGATAGATGGAACCCATATCCCTATCTTGTCACCGGAGCACCAAGCCACCGAGTACATAAACCGCAAGGGGTACTTTTCAATGCTGCTGCAAGCCCTGGTGGATCACAAGGGATGTTTCACCAACATCAACATGGGATGGCCGGAAAAGGTACATGATGCTCGCGTCTTCAGGCACTCTGGTCTGTTTCGAAAACTGGAGGAAGGACTTTCTTCCCGGACCAGAAAATAACCATTGGGGATGTTGAAATGCCTATCGTGATCCTTGGGGACCCAGCTTACCCCTTAATGCCATGGCTCATGAAGCCGTACACAGGCAGCCTGGACAGTAGTCAGGACCTGTTCAACTACAGGCTGAGCAAGTGCCGAATGGTGGTGGAATGTGCATTTGGACGTTTAAAAGCGCGCTGGCGCAGCTTACTGACTCGCTCAGACCTCAGCGAAAAGAATATCCCCATTGTTATTGCTGCTTGCTGTGCGCTCCACAATATCCGTGAGAGTAAGGTGGAGACGGGGTGGGAGGTTAAGGCAAATCGCCTGGCCACTGATTACATGCAGCCAGACACCAGGGCGGTTAGAAGAGCACAACAGGGCACGGTGTGCATCAGAGAAGCTTTGAAAACGAGTTTTGTGACTGGCCAGGCTACGGTGTGAAACTGCTGTTTGTTTCTCCTTGATGAACTCTCCGCCCCCCCCACAAGGTTCACTCTACTTCCCTGTAAATCAACCACCCCACCCTCCCCATCCGCTTTTGAGCACAGCTTGCAGAGGCAATAAAGTCATTGTTATTTCACATTCATGCATTCTTTATTAATTCATCACACAACTAGGGGGATAATTGCCAAGGTAGCCCGGGATGGGTGGGGAAGGAGGGAAGGAAAAGGACACACAGCAGTTTAAAACTTTAACTCTTATTGAAGGCCAGCCTTCTGATGCTCAGGCAATTATCTGGGGTGGAGTGACTGGGTGGCCAGAGGCCCCCCCACTGTGTTCTTGGGCGTCTGGGTGAGGAGGCTATGGAACTTGGGGAGGAGGGCAGTTGGTTACACAGGGACTGTAGCGGCGGTCTCTGCTCCTGCTGCCTTTCCTGCAGCTCAACCATATGCTGGAGCATATCAGTTTGATGCTCCAGCAGCCGGATCATCGACTCTTGCCTTCTGTCTGCAAGCTGACGCCACCTATCATCTTCAGCCCGCCACTTGCTCTGTTCATCCTGCGATTCAGCCCGCCACTGCTCCTCTCGTTCATATTGTGCTTTTCTGTACTCTGACATTGACTGCCTCCACACATTCTGCTGTGCTCTGTCAGCGTGGGAGGACATCTGGAGCTCCAAGAACATATCATCCCGAGTCCGCCGTTTTCTCCTTCTAATCTTCGCTAGCCTCTGTGAAGGAGAAACATTTGCAGCTGGTGGAGGAGAAGGGAGAGGTGGTTAAAGAAGACACATTTTAGAGAACAATGGGTACACTCTTTCACGTTAAATTTTGCGGTTCACACTAGACAGCACATGTGCTTTCATTACAAGGTTGCATTTTTCCTCTTATATTGAGGGCCTGCCGGTTTGGTGTGAGAGATCACTCATGGAGTGCCAGGCAACAGATTTCGGCTTGCAGGCAGCCATGGTAAGCCACAGTCTTTTGGCTTTTTTAACCTTCTTAACATGTGGGAATGGTTTCAAACAGTAGCGCCCTCATTTCCCATACCAAGCACCCCTTGGGTTGGCCATTTAAAATGGGTTTGCAATGTAAAAGGAGGGGCTGCGGTTTCTGGGTTAACATGTAGCACAAACCCAATTACCCCCCCACCCACCCACCCACAATTCTCTGGGATGATCACTTCACCCCTCCCCCCTACCGCGTGGCTAACAGCAGGGAACATTTCTGTTCAGCCGAGCAGGAATGGGCACCTCTGAATGTCCCCTTAATAAAATCACCCCATTTCAACCAGGTGACCATGAATGATATCACTCTCCTGAGGATAACAAAGAGAGATAAGGAATGGATGTTGTCTGCATGCCAGCAAACACCGGGACCATTCCCTGCCATGCTTTGTTATGCAATGATTCCAGACTATGTGCTACTGGCCTGGCATGGTAAACTGTCCTACCATGGCGGACGGTATAAGGCAGCCCTCCCCAGAAACCTTTTGCAAAGGCTTTGGGAGTATATGAAGGAGAGCTTTTCGGAGATGTCCCTGGAGGATTTCCGCTCCATCCCCATACATGTTAACAGACTTTTCCAGTAGCTGTACTGGCCGCGATTGCCAGGGCAAATTAATCATTAATCATTAAACACGCTTGCTTTTAAACCATGTGTAATAGTTACAAAGGTACATTCACCAGAGGTCCCCTGTTTGCCCTCAGGGTCTGGGAGCACGCCTTGGGTGAGTTCGGGGGTTACTGGTTCCAGGTCCAGGGTGATAAACATATCCTGGCTGTTGGGAAAACCGGTTTCTCCGCTTCCTTGCTGCTGTGAGCTATCTACATTATCTTCATCCTCATCTTCCTCGTACCCCGAACCCGCTTCCCTGTTGCGTGTTTCTCCATTGACGGAGTCATAGCACATGGTTGGGGTAGTGGTGGCTGCACCCCCTAGGATTGCATGCAGCTCCACGTAGAAGCGGCATGTTTGTGGCTCTGCCCCAGACCTTCCGTTTGCCTCTCTGGCTTTGTGGTAGGCTTGCCTTAGGTCCTTAATTTTCACCTGGCACTGCTGTGCGTCCCTGTTATGGCTCTGTCCTTCATGGCCTTTGAGACCTTTTCTAATATTTTGCCATTTCGTTTACTGCTACGGAGTTCAGCCAGCACTGATTCATCTCTGCATATGGTGAGCAGATCCCGTACCTCCCGTTCGGTCCATGCTGGAGCTCTTTTGCGATCCTGGGACTCCATCATGGTTACCTGTGCTGATGAACTCTGCGTGGTCACCTGTACTCTCCTCGCTGGGCAAACAGGAAATGAAATTCAAAAGTTTGCGGGGCTATTCCTCTCTACCTGGTCAGTGCATCTGAGTTGAGAGTGCTGTCCAGAGCGGTCACAATGAAGCACTGTGGGATAGCTCCCGGAGGCCAATAATGTCGAATTCCATCCACACTACCCCAATTCCGACCCACAAAGGCCAATTTTAGCACTAATCCCCTCGTCGGAGGTGGAGTAAAGAAACCGGTTTAAAGGGCCCTTTAAGTCGAAAAAAGGGCTTCGTCGTGTGAACGTGTCCAGGCTTAATTCGAATTAACGCTGCTAAATTCAACCTAAACTCATAGTGTAGACCAGGCCTTAGAAGCTGGAGGCTGTTTGTGAGCAGTCCAGACTGGAGGCTCCAGCAGTAAAGCAGGGGTGACACAGCTACTCATTAGTCTGGATTGTACCCTGGGTATGACAATGGGTGAACAATTTCATGGAAATTTTGTCCAGTTTTTTGAGCAACTAAAGATGTGGTGGAAACATTTTGAAATTCACAATTCACAGCATTTTCACAAACATTTAATCCTGATTTTTTTGACCAGCTCCAAAAAGCAAGTACTATCATTTTATAGATGAAGCACTAACACAGAGACAGACTGAAAGACTTTCCCAGGAGACAATATCACCCCAATATCACACCATATCACCCATGGTTGAACACTTTTGACAAAGCGATTGAGCCATATCTAACCTATCAGTCCTCATTCTCAAAGGAAACCTACACAACACTCTCAAAAGATGAGCCTGGGAGCCTAAATTCATGACTTTACTAGACACTAAAAATCATGGTCTTAATAAAGACACTGAGAGTATGACGTATTACAACAATCTGTAACAGAGTAACCCCCTTTTATCCTATGACTACAGGGGTGTTAATGGGCTACTTCACCTTGAATGGTACCTTAGAATATGTGCTAACTACTTATGTTAAATAATCTGTTCCACCTTCTATTTAGGTCCTGTCTACACTGGCAAGATTTTGCGCAGTAAAGCAGCTTTCTGCGCTGTAACTTCTGATGTGTACACACTGCCAAGCCACTTAGTGCGCAGAAACTGCGCAGTTGTAGCGCTATAAAAAAACCCCACCCCATCGAGAGGCGTACAGTTTTCTGTGGCGGAGCTACAGCACTGCGGTGCCAGTGTAGACACTGTGCCAATTACAGCACTGCGATTGGCCTCCGGGAAGTGTCCCATAATGCCTGTTCTCACCTCTCTGGTCATCGGTTTGAACTCTCCTGCCCTGCCCTCAGATGACCAACCATCATCCCCACCCTGTACATTACTTTGCAAATTTGAAAGTCCCCTTCCTGTTTGCTCAGTGATGTGTGCAGTGGCCTCAGTACATTTTTCCAGGTGGCCATGCCCGCTCCATGCACCAGGCGATCCCCCGCTTGGAGCAATGCTGAGCTGCTGGACCTCATCAGCATTTGGAGAGAGGAAGCTGTGCAGTCCCAGCTGTGCTCCAACTGTAGGAATTATGATGCCTACGAACAGATTTCATGATGCATGATAGAAAGGGGCCAGGACCGGGACACACTGCAGTGTAGGGTAAAAGTGAAGGAGCTGCGGAATGCCTACCACAAGGCACAAGAGGCAAACCGCTGTTCCGATGCTGCGCCCATGAGCTGCCAGTTCTACAAAGAGCTGGACGTGATACTCAAGGGCGACCCCCACCTCGAAGGCCCCTGTGGATACTTTGTTGGCTCACGTGCCAGTCGAGAGTGGACCGAGCCAGGAGGAGGAAATCTTGGACGAAGACGGGGAGGGGGACCGAGAGGCAGAGGATGACTCAGAGACCAGAGATGCATGCAGCCAGAAGCACTTTTCTACCCTGGAGGAGCATAGCCAGTCACAGTTGTCAGATCTTGGCGAAGAGCAAACAGGAGAGGAGGCCCCTGGTAAGTGGATCTGATTTTGTGAATTGCTGAAGCGAGTTGTTGGGGGCAGAATTGAAGAAAGCAGGCTTGTCTTCCACTGCATGACTAGTCTGAGTGGTGGAACAGGCTGTTGATAGACTCTCTCACTTCATGGGAATCTAGATCTCCAGAAAACTCTCATGGAAATACTGGGCAATCTGCTGCTGCCGGTTCCTCGGCATAGCTGCTTTGTTTCTTGCCCCATTAACGGTAACTTTCCCGCGCCACTGTGCCGTCATGGGGGTGGGAAAGGGGGACCATTGCTGCACACAGGCAAGCCACATAGTAGCCAGAACGGAACTGGCCTGTGTTCCAAAAGATGCATGCATCATGTACCTATCCGGACCAGCCTGCGTTAATGTCTGTGAAACGCCCACGGTGATCCACAAGCACCTGGAGAACTATTGAGAAATACGCCTTGTGATTAATGTACTCGCTGGCTAGGTGGTCTGGTGCCAGAATTGGAATGTGCGTGCCATCTATCGCTCCTCTGCAGTTAGGAAAGCCCATTTGTGCAAAGCCATCCACAATGTCACGCACATTGCCCAGAGTCACAGTCTTTCGGAGCAGGATGCGATTAATGGCCCTGCAACTTCCATCCACATGACTCCAACGGTCGACTTTCCCACTCCGAACTGGTTAGTGACTGATCAGTAGCAGTCTGGAGTAGCCAGCTTCCACAGTGCAATCGCCACACGCTTCTCCGATGACAGGGCAGCTCTCATTCTAATGCCCTTGCGCTGCAGGGCTGGGGCGAGCTCATCACACAGTCCCATGAATGTGGCTTTCCTCATCTGAAAGTTCTGCAGCCATGGCTCATCATCCCAGACGTGCATCACAATGTGATCCCACCACTCGGTGCTTGTTTCCCGAGCCCAAATGTGGCTTTCCACTGTGGTCAGCACCTTCATGAATGCCACAAGCAATCTCGTGTCATAGCTACTATGCATGTTCAATGTCATACTCCTCTTGCCTTTGTAGTTTAAGGAATAACTCCACTGCCACTCATGACGTGTTGGTCAGAGTGAGCAGCATACTGGTCAGCAGTTTGGGATTCATTCCTGCAACACGAAAGAGGCAGGGCGCGCAGTACACAAACTGTTGAAAGATGGTGCCAAATGCAGATGGAAGCACAGAGACTGCTGGGATGCGAAGCAATGCATCATGGGGCATTGGGACAGGACCCAGGATGCCCTGCAACCCCCTCTGCCTTCCCACAAGTCTTAGCGGCAAAAGAGAAAGAGATGCTCTGTGGGATAGTTGCCCAGAGTGCATTGCTCCTAATAGCGTTGCAAGTGCCGCAAGTGTGAACACGCTAATGTGCCAGCAGCTGTCAGTGTGAACACACAACAGCGGTTTTCCTTCTGCAGTCTTTGAGCGGCACTATAACTGCCGGTGCTGTAACTTTGCCAGTGTAGATGTGCCCTTAGTTGTGACACTCGGAGTACCTTTCCTAGACCTGAAGAAGAGCTGTGTGTAGCTCAAAAGCTTGTCTCTCTCACCAACAGCAGTTGGTCCAACAAAAGATATTATCTCACCCACCCTGTCTCGCTAAAATCTTGGGACTGACATGGCTACAACAACACTGCATACAGGACCTTCCTAAAGTCAACCAGGAAGTCTGTGAAAGAGCAAGGAAGCAAACCCAGATCTCCTGTCACATGTATGAACTGCAAGACCATATATTTGTAAAGTATATATCTAAAATGAATTACTAATGCTCTGATTTGCAGAAAAATCTCACCACTCCCATTGAGAGCTGTATCTGTTCTTCAGTAAACAAGATCAGGTGCTACATTGTACATACAAAACAAACGGGGGGAAAATGTGGCGATCACTCACCAGTCAGTGCAGTTTTTTTCACTTTTTCTTATTCCTTTCATTTGAAAATAATACTTTTCTAGGGTAAAAATGAAATGCTGTTCTTGCAGCATCTCAGTCTTCCCTTTTAAGTTTACCATTTCTGACTTAAGAAGTAAAGAGCCATTCTATGGTCAAGGAACTAATAGCAGCTGGGGTAATATTTAATGCTGACTTTTCTATTCTACTAATTCAATGGCTTGACAGCCTTGTCTCATAGGTGACTGACTGTTATTATGCAGTGCTATTAAAAAGGCACCTAACTTGTAGAATCTTCTTTGCAGCATATAATGTTTCAGTTTCTATTATTGTTTGAAACATGCAACTTGAGTTCAAATGGGGTTCTGCAACCAGATGGAAATCTTAGCGCTAAGAACGAACTGTCTCTAATCCAGGGCCTCTTCTGCCACTCTTTCTCTCTTTCCTTTTCTGTCCACAAAGCTCACAGCCAGATAACACTTTCCTGTTGCAAAAATTTTTAAGTCACCCGACAGCTCCAGCAAATGAAAGCTGTCATAGTTTTTGGATGAGAAAATCAACTGCAGCTCACACAGATCTATGAGCTGATAGGAGTTAATTGACAGCTTGCAGGATTTGGTCTCCAGGCAGAGTACAGGGAACGGGAGCCCTGTGGGTTTCATTTGGGCAGAGATAAAGCAGGTTTTTATTCAGTGCTCATAGAGAGAGCATAATTAACCTTTTAGAAGTTTAAGAATGATCAAATTGTTATTCATTTTTGCAAATGAGAAACAAGAGCTTCTTTTTCTGCCGGGAAAATGCCAGTGCAGATTTCAAGGTCACTCTATGATCTTCTTTGAGTGAAAAGATAGAAATTAAAGAAAAAAAATGAAGATTGAGAAATGTCACCACAAAAAAATTCATCAGGTTATAAATTGTTCTTTGTTAACATTAAATACTTAGCTAACATTTACAGTACATTCACATTGGCCTCATTGGACTCTAAAGGTGATTAAGGTTTTCCATTGTTATTGAAAAAATGAAATTTGGTACCAGCTGGTGTCTTTTATGTTCTTGATATAACATATTGTAATTCTTTTTAAAGGAGGTAATGGACGGTTAGATAAGACATATGAGAATCTTTAAAGATACACAATATGGCATTTTCAGTATGTTGTAACTTCCTGGAATGAATGTATGAATACAAATGTACAAATGTTAAACATTTTGTGCAGCAAATAAAAAATATTTTAAAGTACAAGTCTTTTATTAACAGCTACCCTAATAAAGGAATAAATTTCTAATAACTGCTACCATGATGTCCTGTATGTTCCTGGGAGAAAAGAAAACTCTCTGGTCTTTCTGCCTACTCATTGGGCCTTGACAAAAGTCTCATTGAAGTCAGGAAGATATAGACTTAAGTTAGCCATACTTTAGTTTTCATTTTGACAAAACACCAAATACTGAATTTGGCTTTTCTAGTGATATAACTACCCTGTGTCTGGTTTTTATTGTTTGTTCCCTCACTCCCCACAGCCAACAGAAGACAGGACATTTGACAATGCATTGGTTCCCCCACTTGCCCTTGACATTATCAAGCAAAAATAATCTTCTGTTTTTCTCTTGAACTAATTCTTGCCCTGTTTCTAAGATAGTTGTTTTAATTTCTCTCACTAATATCTAAATAAACACATCTGTTTTACATACTGCCTAGCAGAGAATAGTGAATCAGACACCTATGTTGCCAAAATAAACATAAAAGCAAGCTAGCATTTAGTACTGGAAATCTACACATAGGAGCAGTCAGTAAATCCATCCTTTGCATTCTCCTCTGATTCACTCCCATCTCCAACCCTGGCCTACACACCTCTTTCCCGCCCAAAGAGGCTGAGCGCCCATCACAGGGGTACATTAGAGGAGGGTCCTTCCTCCCTTCTCTGGAAGGGAAGTTCCTACTGACTTCTTACCACCCAAGCAGCATCTCTGCTGCAGTAGTGAGCTGAAGTATAGGGTCTAGAATCCCTTGCATAGGTGCACAGTCTCCTGGGTCATGCATGGTAGGTGCTTCATGTAGGAAAAACTGTTCCTTCTACACTAATTTTTTTTTTCTGGGCTTGGGAGAGGGATGCTCTGTGAATGACAAAGTTTGGGAAATCCTTCTCTAGCCAGAAGCTCTTTACTATGAACGGGGTAAACAAATTTGTTAAAGAAAACAATTTGGGGAGGACTGAGTAGTCACAAAGTTTACAATATGACTTACAAGAATGCTTTCCTTTTGCACATAGAAATATTATCTGATCTTGTTTTGCTTGAAGTAAATCTTTATTGTTACAGTAGATCAGGGAAAAATTGTTTTAGCTCCCTAAAACCAACATGCGAGGACAAGACATTCTTGGCATAGTTGTTGTTTACGTAACCTGCTTTTTACACCATATTTTTGCTCTGGTAAACATTCTCATCCCTTTGATTTAGGCAGGTCTCATGATAAACCGATACCCTTGTTAATGGTAAAGAAAGTGTTGAGACAGTAATCCTCTAAGGCTAACTTTTATCCCTAAATTATATTTAATAATAATAGATAAAGGAGAATACAAAAAGAACATGTTTTTGCTGTTACCACCTTCCCGTAATACGATCATTTTTGTTCTATTGCTTCTTTTGATGGACTATTTCTTAGTTGATAGACTATCAAAAACTGCATGCAAAAGAATGCATGGAATAATCCAGGAAGTAAAAGGACTGCAAAAGATCTATGCACTGGAACTGAAAGTATCTGTTCTTCTCTAGTCCAGATAAATATTAAAAGAAACTAACCAAACAAAATCTTATGCTTGCATGTTGACATAGTTCTACAGGCTCCTTCTTAATATATGGCAGTAAAACACGCTTGACCCAGAGAAAGCCTGCATAACTCTTCAGCCTGAGTGCCCATGGAGTCATGAAGGAAAAATACCTCTGATGAGAAAGGTGATGAGGTCTGGAAGACTCATCGGGTGCATGATTTTTTTGGTGAATTAGTCACACTCCAGTCACATGTGGCAGGAAATAGGAGGAATCTGCACCACTACCACTGTCATCCAGTTAAATGTTCGAATGTAAATTTTAGCAGAACAAGTCTAAAGCCTGTCACATCTGTTTTTTTTTTTAAATAATAATAATGAGCTAGCTTATATCTTCAAACTTGCAGCAGGCCTTCAGGTTTTTTTTTATTTAAAAAAAACTTATTTAGTTTTTACAATATGAAAATTATAGACAGAGTGACATTTAAACCTTTGCTTTTCATAGCATTTCACACTTACACCATTTTAAAAGACAGCTATTAACATTTTCAAAAATCTTTCAGAAACCAAATGTTCTAACACACAGAATTCCAATTATACTGTGTAAGAGGGTTATCAACCATTCTTCTACAAGAATACTTTGAAGTGCTTGGTATTAAACCAAAAGCTAAAATGTCAGTTGCACATAGACAATAAATTAGGGTGTATAAAATCATGTAAGATTTATTTAATATTACAATTTTGACCTTTAGATTGCTTTAACCATAGATTGCATAAGTTTTTCTCTCTCTTGCCTTCTTTCTTTTTCTGGGTAATCTTACTTGAATGTTAAACAAAGGTTGTGTGGCAAGTTATGCAAAGTAATGTAAACCATTCATGATGTTTGTACGTTCCTCCTTCTGCATGAGGGTAATACAGTAATGGGCAGCATCTTATATTTTCAGCTGAAATGTACTCTGAATTGCTCAGAGTGCAAAATTCTGGTAAACATGTTTTTTAAAATTCCCAGGCCATTTCTGTTTACACCTTAGCCTCAGTTTTCAGTACAGATCTCCAAACAGTGCCAGTTCTTAGGCTTGAAGTGTGACACTAGAAATATATGTAGATACTTTAAGCCTCCAAGCAGGTAAACTTAATTGGATATTATGACAGAGCTTGTGGAGAGTGAGCAGAGCAAAGGAATCAAGGGTGCCAGAGAGCATGGCGTGGAGGGAGTCAACTATTGTGTCAGTGGAAGAGTGGGCTAGGAGGAGAGGGTGGCAGGAGACAGATGAATAACAGACATTGATGAATTGGAAGTCACAGAAGATTGGGTGGCAGGGCGAGGTGCAGGAGGCAAGCAGGTAATGCCAAAGGGGATGTGATGATTGCCAGAAAAGAGGAATTCAGTGATGGAGGGATCAGAGAGAGCAGTGTTTGGTGAAGGTTGAATGAGTGGATTTTTTGGGCACATATGAAACATAAAAAAGGCTAGGAATGACTGCATTTAAAATCCATTCACATTAAACGATATGGTATCATGCAAGGAAACAGGGGTAGAGGATAGATTAAACAGTCTTTTACCAGATTCTTATTCAGCAGGTTACCCCCAAATAGCAGAAACTCCAATATTGGACACAGAATCCAAAGCCTCAACTTGTCTCTGGCTGAACCTTGAAGAATCCTCGCAAATTTCAGCAATCAGAAAAGTCATAAAAGCAATTAGGGAAGGAAATAAATACACTAAAGAAACTACAAACAATACCCACAACATTCTAGCACTGCTGAAGCAAGCTGCTAAAATGTATGGTAAATCTAATTGACATGATGGAGAAATACTTGGCATTGTACACAGATATTAGAATCTATCAGCCTAAAAACTATTAAAAGATGCTTTCTCCTCCCAGGACATGGTAGATGCTCTTGAGAACAGTTCCTAGTGAAAAAATGTCAGGCTTGTAGCCCTGCTGGAGGGAATGGAAGGAGCAGATGCAGAAAACTATTCTGAAGTTCTACTCAAAATGATTCTGCAAGGAGCTGCACATTGAGCTTATGGTAAAATGAGGTAAAATGTTAAGATTAGCCAGAGATGAGACATTAAATACAACTCCATGTTCATTTCATTTTTACCCAGACTGCAGTTTAGAGATTCAAAGAGGTCACTGTTTTTCTGGATGTGAAGAAAGTCCTGAGAGATCAAAATATTCACTATGGCACAGCATGCTTTTTGAGGTGAAGCTGAGAGGTAAGATATATTAAATGGGAACGTTCTGTTTTTTGTCCATCCAGGAGCAGCCTTAAATTTCAATGAATCTCTCCAGAGCCACAACACTATTTCATCTAATGTACCTTCACAGAAAGAACTTTAAACAGAAAAACTGGTGTTACAAGCTAAATACAAGTTTAATCTGAATGGCTCCACAGCACAAGATAGTGGGCTTCCTCTTCAATGCAGGAACAAACTTGAAAATGTGTGTATTGTTCTCCCTTAACATGGCTATGCCAATGTATGTAAGACTAGCCCTCTCTTCCCCCACGCTCCCTTCTCCACTTCCCCATACAATATGCGGGAACAAAATGTATCATATTCTTCAGTTATTATTAATATGATCTGTTTAAAGAGAGCATCCCCAGATAATGTGATTTTGCAGCCATACTAATGGCCACATAATTGATCTTTTTGGCAAGATGTCATATAAATCTCTTTTTGCACTTTGTAAATCCACCGAAGTGGCCACTTTCATGCCATCTTCCAGCTCCTCAGCATCTCTGTCATTTTGCCTTCCTTCTATGCTCTCCTTAAAGCAGCAGGCAACAAAATATTGTTCTTCCAAGATTAGGACAGCAGTAAAGATAAGAGCCACCTGCTACCAGAGCCAAAGGTAGGAGGCAAGAAAGGCTGAAGAGCTGTCAAGGTTTCTAGGAAGAGGCAGTGCCACAAAGACCTCCTAAACACCACAGGAGGAGAGCTCTTCTGCATCTTCCTATAAGCCTTCTGGCCCCCACAAGTCCTTGTTTCAGTCCCTTTCAGTTTCTGATTCTGCTGCATGCTGTCTGCTCCCCAGCCAACCAGAGAGTCCAAGAAGTCTCCTCTCCTGTATAGTCCTGATAAGCTCTACCATGAAAATAAATAACTGTACTGGTCACATATTTTCACAATGTGCATTTTTAGAAATATTTAAATATAACTGAAGTTTATTGTAGAATTTTGTATTCTATCTATTGTATTATATTGTCATATAATTCCCACTTACCTCAGAATTCATGTAGCTCTGCTGCATAAAACACAAGGATTTGTCACATATTTTTGGTATAATTTGATGCATAGTGTACGGGGCATCTTATGATAACACTCACTAATGGGCATAATACATTCTTCCCTGAGTTGTTAAACTGAGCTAGCACTACGTATGGTATGTTTGCAGGAATGGGCCCTCAATCCTGTAGTCTTTGAATTTTTAAGGTTTTAAGAGAAGTTGATTTGGTGAGATTTATAGGATAGAAGAATTTAGAGGTTCTTAATGCTATTTGGCATGTTTATTTACAGTGTTGTTGTTCTTTTTAATTGAAAGCTACTGATTTGCACAGCACATTGAGCTAAATAAATAAAAGTAACAATTTCATCTTGGACTTTATACATGTTTCAGTTTAATAGATTGAGCATTTTTAAGCTCTAGAGTCTAAAGGACAGCATTGTTTCCTGGACGCCAATGATGATGTTTGAATTAAAGGGCACTGTGATTGGAGAACCTTGGAGTTTTCCTATGTCTAATCATTTCCTCAGATAATCCCAGAGATTGGAGATAACTAAAACTAGTCAGAAGCTATTCCTCTGCCTTTTCAAGCCAAATAATACTTGTATCACTGTGATTAGTGATAATAAAATATAGGTATTGAGTTATAATTTAGAAGCATGAATTATTGGTACCATTTTATAATCAGGACATTCATGCATTAAAAGAAGAAAGCTTGTAATGATTATGAGCTATTTCTTCAAATACTGTAGTCTAGGTACGTACTATTTAATATATACTTCCCTGTTTTTGTGAGGAAATTAAAGATATTTATTTTATTTTATAACTGTACAGGGAATTTAATGAAGTGGTCTGAAAATAGGTTCAGTTACAATAAATAGATAATGGTATAAAAGGGAAGAGAACAGAGTGGACAGAAATAATGAAAATTAGCTCTTATCTAAAGGCATTTGAGTAGTTGGCCTAGCTTTATTAATCTGCTATTCAGATGAGCTGGAGATAGATAACCAGTTTTCCTTTTCGTTGTTAGATACCTTACCTGACATTTCCACATATGAATAATTGATCTGCATGTGCAACCGCAATAATTGTGTACAAATTACATTTGCAATTGCGCTCACATTTTTGGCTTTTCATGTTTTGAATATCAAGATCACAAACTACATATAATGATCACTTCCTGTCTCACTGAAATACAACCACTTTTGGGCAAAATGGTATAGCACAATAATACATAATAGTTTAGGGCCTGAGCCTTGAAGGATTTATGCATATGCCTAAATCCGTGTAATATTAGGCCTGGGGCCCTAGGATACTAAATGAAGAACAATGTATTTAATGAAACTACAAAGGGAATTTAGATAAAGAGAATATAATTACTCTCAAATCTGTACTTATAGCCACCTACTAATTATGATTGTACTGACCACTAAATTCTCAGTCCCTAAGAATCTTTCGCATTATAAATGACCTGTGTAATTTATACACCTGCTGACCTGTTTGCCATACATAATGCAATATATATAAGCATCTTGATAAGACGGACAAAATACAAAGGTTTTTGATTACCCCCAAATGATTAAGAATCAAAGACAGAAGTGCCAGCTCTCACAATTTAATTGCAAGTCTTGCAATGTTTTTAAAATTTCCTGTGATCTCCTGATTTCTGCTGTCAAACATGCAAATGTTACCCTTAGTCAAAATCTTTCCTGTTACAATCAGTGGGTCTGAAGCCATCAAGCAGCCTCAGTCAAGAGGACTCATTTCCCTATAGCTGCACACATGAAAAAAAAAAATGGCCACAATCCCCCCCCTTTATTTTCCATGGGATTGAATCCAGGCAGCTCTTAGGGAAGATAGCTACCCCTTGTCCTATGGTTTCGAGACTAGATGGGAAACTATGGGGAGTAATGGGAACTGGGGAACGAAGGGGAATGTGGAGAGCAAGAGTAAGACTGAGGGGATGTAGGCTAGGATAATTATGGGGTGAAGGCCAGAGGAGACTGAGGGTAACAAATGAATGAGGCATGCAGGAAGGAGGCGGAGGAGATTTCAAGGAAATGTGGGGAGAATATTGAGGGGGCAATGAAGTGGGAAGTAGGAAAGGGAATAAGAGATGCAAGAGGAGATTAAGTAGTGCAAAGGAATGGGGTGACAAAGAAGAATATGAGGAGTAAGAAACTTGTGGGGAAAGGGTGGAGAAAATATGGAGGGCAGTTGAACATAGAGAACATGTATATGGGTGAACTAGATAGTGTGGGCCAGCATGAAGGTTGAATGTGAATGAGGCAGAAAGTAGATGGCAAGAGCAGGGGGAAATAATAGTATTAAGGGAAGGGGATAGAGAGGAATATAATTGCAGCTACCCACAAACCTCAGGGGATAAGAGAAGGTAAGTGGGGTTCCCCATCCAAGCAGCCATTGGATTGGACTGTATTTGTGTGTGTGCTTGTATTTAAAAGTTGAACTTTGAACCTGAAATGATTGCTCACAAATTTGGGGAGCTTCCTCCTCCTTTTCATGCCCTCATTCTGTTTCCTGCCACATTTGTGTACATGCAATTATTACACTCTGCCAGGTCACTGGAGGAGCATTTGTGCTCAAGCAGTTGGCATTGCAGGAGATGCTTCATGTTTTGAGGCTTTCTGCTGCAGTCACAGGAATTGGGGCCAGTGATGTAGCTAGTTGATCATCATGACTCTAGACCTGCCGACTTCAGTGTAGAGTTGATTAAGACAATATTGGTGTGACGATGTTAGGGGTTTAACAGTAGCAAGAAAACTTTGTCATGACTTCAATTGACTCAACATTGGTGCTATATCATATAGTTTATGTCTTGGATCTGTACATTGCCTTGTGAGCTCGACTCTACTAGCAAATTCTCAATGTATATCAGGAGGAGCAATAACTGCGAGGATGTTGACATGGGTAGATTTAAGGCATCTTGTACTGTAGTGGCTGGTGGTGTTAAATACAGGGTCTAGCTTCTTTGTATGAGAGGATCGTGCCACCACTGCACAGGTGTATTCAGCAGATGAGTAGCAAAGTGCCAGTGCTGTTGATCACTGAGTGGACGGATCTGTATCCCACTTTGATGTAACCAGCTTGCTGAGATTGTTGTTTCGTATGCTAACCCTGGCTTTAGTTTTCTTGATGTGAGAGTGTGTGGTTCAGAGTACCACCGAGACATGCAGGAATTATGGAATGAGAAAGTTTTGTCTCAAGCCAGCTGCTTTGAGTTCACATTTGGCCTCTCAGTTTTTCAGATGAAATGCACTGACTTGCATCTGAACTGGGTTTGCACACAGTTGGTTGACTACAGAATACTTGTCTAAACTGTTAAGTGCAGTCACCACAGTACTTTCCAATATGCCAGACTCCTTGTGCTCTGTGATGATGCACAGATCATCTGTGTCAATAAAGGACCTTGTGCTAAGCTAGTTCGGCTGATCATTTTTGTAGATGTTGAGTAATGTAGATGCTAAGACATTAGTTCGAAGGTCATCACTAGCAGCTCCATTTGCCACAAAAGCTCACAAAGAATCTTCTGTTCTCCAGCATGGTCTATATTAGCTTTGTGAGGTGGTAGCTCTTCATTACCATTAGTACTTTGGCAAAGAGCTCATAATGATTGACTGTATTGTAGGCAGCTCAGAGATCAACTGACACCACTCCCATCAGGGCCAGCTCTACTGTTTTTGCCGCCCTAAGCAGTGCGCCGAATTGCCGCTGTGGACGGCGGGGGCAGTCCATGTGCTGTTAGGGCAGCACGTGCGTTTCCGCAGCGGTGGCAGTTCGGCGGCAGCTTCTGTCTTCAGCCGGAAGACAGAAGCCGCCGAATTGCCGTCGCAGGCAGCTGAATATAGAAGCTGCCGCCGAATTGCCGCTGCTGTGGAAAAGGCGTGTGCTGCCCTAAGGGCACACGGACTGCCCCCGTCATCCGTGGCGGTAATTCGGCGCCCTGCTTGGGGGGACAAAACCACAGAAAGTGCCGCCCCTTGCAGATTGCCGCCCCACGCACCTGCTTGGAATGCTGGTGCCTGGAGCCGGCCCTGACTCCCATAATCAATCCCCTTTCACATTCATCTTTGATATGTTGTGTCAGATTTGGAAGCTGTCCAGTACAATCCAGGTGAAAGCCAGCCTGTTTGTTGATAAGAAGTGGTTTGGTAACTGGTGTAAGGCAATATAATAATAGTTCTCAAACAATTTTAAAATATCACACAGGAATCAGATCGACAGACTCAAAAATCAGATGGCTACTTTTAAAAAAAAATCCACACTTTTTTTTTTTTAAAATCTCACGATGGTAGAGGTCTGACTCATGATTTTTGAGCCTTTGGAGCTATAAATGGCTAACATAGCTCTGAAACATTGGATCAATGCTTCCAATTCATAATGGCCCATAGGAAGTATAAAGGATTGAGTGTTGCACATTACATAAATGAAAACATTTTATTACAAATTCTAAGAAACAAGGAAGAGTGAAACCTGCGTTGACCTGTTATAACAGCTAAAATAGGATCGGCCTCTAACTGTAGTTGTTGGTAACAGTTTTCATTGTATCTGACTTGGAATACGGCCAGGACACTGAGGTTACCAGGCCTACTCATGTGAAATACGCTGTGGGATTTTAATGACCACGAGTGATTAGAACTTTAGTTTTATAGCTCATCCAAATGATGGCTTAATATATAGAACAACCGGTATGGGTGGAGCATGCACCCATAGTATTTTAAACTTGTCAGTAGATTCTAGATTGTCAGTGGTTTCTTTGGGACATCTCCCCATACCCCTCTTTTTTAACCAGATGGAAAAGTTAACTGTCAGTAATCGGAAGTAAAACCACTATGGCAACCTCTTGCTTATCAGTCTTCATTTTAACATATTTTATCTAAAAATCACACCATTATGAACAGATGGAAGTTGATACTGGCTCATTTCATGTTTTAATTGTAATTGTATGGTTCTGTGCTGAAAAAGGCCAACCGATAATTGGACACTGCACATTTCTGCATTTCTGCATTTCTTTCTTTCATAATCACATGGTTTCAGAACTGAAAACTGCAAATAAGATAGACTGAAGTGGAAATCACTTAACATCAATCTTGTACTTTCTGCTTTAAAAACAGCCCTTTCAGCTTATGTCTGTATTTACAGAATCACCAGTAGACCAGTCCCTTTAATGAGCTGTAACTGAGAGCAGATTCACAGGGAATATCAAGTACTTTTTAAAAATTCAGCCCAGTACCAAAAGTATTTGATCTTCTATTGCTAGGGTATGGGTGTTGTAAACAGAAATGAAATGCACTGAGTATTCAGTGTTGACTAGATGGCTTCACCCCACACGGCGTTTAAATATTCTTAGAGTCATACTCGGCATAATAATCAACTGCAGGTCAAACAAACGTGTGTGTGTATTTATGTTCATATTTTGCATTCTTCATGGTTTTTCTTCTTAGCAGGATAATTTTCATTTTTAACAGGCACACCGAAGATTAACAAAACTCTTGTGCTAATATAATCCCTTTCACAAACAGAAGAACAGGAGGACTTGTGGCACCTTAGAGACTAACAAATTTATTAGAGCATAAGCTTTCGTGGACTACAGCCCACTTCTTCGGATGCATATAGAATATGCATCCGAAGAAGTGGGCTGTAGTCCACGAAAGCTTATGCTCTAATAAATTTGTTAGTCTCTAAGGTGCCACAAGTCCTCCTGTTCTTCTTTTTGCGGATACAGACTAACACGGCTGCTACTCTGAAACCTTTCACAAACAGGTTATTTCTAGAGTATTCGTCAATTTTACATGCAGGCAAACAAATAGTATGCAAATAATATACACAGCTGTCTCCTATCTCGAATGGAAGAATATATTTTCTTCTAAATGTGATTTAGTTTGATAAATGTGAGGATACGCTGCAACAAGATACTTTAGGCTATGCAAAATACACTACTGGAGCTATGTTTAGTCATGGCATGGCAAATCCACTTATGAGTCTCCTGAGACAGCCCCACTGGGCTAGAATAACAGCTCCATTATTCCAAGTTTCATGTCTATCACCCTACTTATTAGCATAGTTTTGAAGTTAAACAATGGTGTTAGTTCTCTCTCTGCGTACTCCTACTTATTCATTATCAAATTACATTGCAATATTTATTTAGACAACTCTCACTTAGATCAAGCATACTAAATTCTACAAACATAACTTTTCCAGAAATGAGATTATTTTCAGTACACTGCTTTAAAATCTAACTTTAATACTGACTTTAAGTTGTTTTAGAAATAGGCTTTAGAAGTGTTTTACAGCGGGGGAGGGTGGAGAGTAGGGCTTGATCAAAAGCTCATGGAAGTCAGTGAAAAGACTCCCAATGATTTCAGTGAGTTTTGGATCAGACCTACAGGGTCCATTTCAGGAAAAGCACTTAAGCACATACTTCTGTTCATCCCTATTCAGGAAAGCACTTAAACACATACTTAACTTTAAGCATATACTTGAAGACAATGACTTTAGTACATGCTCAACCCCAACCCCTCAACACCAACACTCTCTACTCACCCCATAGTCCATCAACAACTCATTCGCCAGCCTCTCACCCACTACCCCAGGAACCTTTCTGGCCACTGACTGGCACCCCTCCCAGCTAAGTGCTCCACTCTCCACCTGGGCTAGGGTGGTTCCTCACAATCCCAGCTGCCCAGCAACTCCACTTGCTCCCATCACCTACCCCACACTCACACAACACAGGCCAAATTTGAGTGATGAGGGGCATTGCAACCTGGTGCATGGGATCCACAGTGCCACACCAGTTTGGTTTGGTTGCCCCTCTGTCATGATGGAGGGATGGCCGGGACAAACCTGAGCAGCACTGCTACCCCTGTGCGTCCAGTCACACCACCACTCAAATTTGGGCCAGACACTCCTGTGTCTGATGGAGGGATGGCCAAATTTGAGTGAGTGGCATTGTGACCATGTGTGCCAGGTGAAGTGCCAGAGTGCCACTCCATCTGCCTGGGCCCCCATAACCTCATGGGCCCTGGCATGACTGCACCATATACACGATTGTATCTAGTCCATTGTAGTCCTCCGCACTAACTAGAAGGAAATCTCAAACACCTTGTTTAATTGCTCTCTATTTATAAAAACGCTACATAAAAAAGGGTGGGGGCAAGGACTAAAATGGCCATGTCCAAGGAGAGAAGTCTTAAACATGATCTGCAACATGCAACCAAGGCTCTTAGCTACATCTTACTCTTGCTTCTGAGCATTCGTAATTTGGTGGCTACATTAATGCAAGCTTTGGTTGTCCTGTTCTGCTCACCCCTTTTTACTTTGTGCTCAAACATGCAATACTGAATCCCTGCTCTGTACAGAATCAACTCCTTTTTAACTAACACCTTTATTTTCCAGGAAGGCACTACTTAGCCAATTTATACATTAAAATTTAAGTAGTACAAGCTGTTAATCCTCTATATGTATCAACACAAGGATCTTTGGTTTAAACAATCTAAAACCTCCTTCTTCCTACTGACATGCTTTACATAAAGTGAGTCCTACTCTGTGTATGTATGTATGTATGAATGAATATGTGATAGCCTTGGGTAAATAGAGAGAGAGAGATGTGACAGTGATCTTAAATAATGGAGTATGTCCCATGCAAAAAGATCATTTTCTGGAGAAGTTTCCTTTGAAAGGCTGATGTGTAATCACTTATCTTGCCTTTGTAGGAAGAGCCCTGTTTTCATAAGCAGTTTTAAAGTTCCAGGAATGGCTTCCACTTCTCCATCTGATCCAGAAAGCAGAGGTTGAAACAAGGAATTTCTTTTGGTCAGACTCTAGTGTTTTTTCTTGCTCTCTCCTTGCTGTTTTTAGCTATATCCAACCAGGACTGCATAGTAAGGTTTAGTTAAGAAGACTCTGAGCCAGCCTAATTTTATTCACTCCTGTCTTTGCTTGAACATTTATAAATTAACAGCATTTGATGATATTCCATGGCTTATGTGCAAAGTTGGCACATGGGGAAATTGAAGATCACAGTGAAGCTACTGTCAGCTGTCATTTTACATTGATATATTTTACTGTAATTACTACTTTTTTAAAACTGGCATACATTGTAAATTACAAGGTTATTTCAAGTTCTGAAGATGTACTACATTCTGACTCTGAAGTTTTAGAAGAAATTATTTCTTTTTATCACTTTACTCTAAATCTCAAGGCTCCTAGAAAGGAAAACTATACTACACTTTAACATGTCTTGGGATTTAAATGAATCTATGCAAGGCATTTCCATTTCTAACTTTGGATCTCTGCACATTTATAGTATTTGGAAGCTCTTTCTCCACACCACATCCCCATCTGTTTATCACCAATATAATATTTTTGGAAGATGGATCACATCATACATTATTAGGCTTCTGTTTAATATGCAGCATTAGCAGAAGTACAAATTTGATATCTTGTACTTTTGTAACCTTATGTTTACAGTACAGCACCATGCCTTTTTAGTGCTGCCTTGGAAATCAGATTGGATAAGTCTGGGAATACAGTTTCACATTGTGCATAATCCTCGTTCTGCAACTGAAGAAAATCAATGAGGGTGAAGCATTGATCTTCTTGCAGAGTGCAAATGCAGTTAGCTCTGAAACACTCTGCGGGGGATTTTGTTATTCAAGTCATTCGATTGCACAACATGTTTGCTAACCAAGTTCTTATAATGCAGTACCTTACTAGCCTAAGCTATTAAATAAATAAATAAAAGGTCCCTTTTGGAAGAAGAAAAAGGCTTTGCATATGCACTGTTCTACTACTACTTGTATGTTTGCTCAAGGCTAAACCGGATTGCCTTTTCTTCAATGACATTTCACAATGTCACCAAATATACTGTGTATGAAAGTCTCACAGAAGGAAGTGTGAATATGAATCACTCCAGGAAAATATTATCTTCCACTTTGATGGATTTTATGTTATTCTATACTGGTTAGTCAATTTGCTTTCTTTTTTTATTAAAGTAGTAAATGGGGCCAAGTGTTATCTGAAGGGCCCACAACAGATAGATAGATAGATAGATAGATAGATAGATAGATAGATAGATAGATAGATAGATATGAGCTATATTTCATTCTTGTCAGTGAACGTATTTTTATACGTACAGCCACCCAACTGCAGAAAATAAAGTATTTTAAAAGTGATTTCAGAGGATTCATTTAGTGCTGTCATAATACAGTGTTTTCTTTAATGAAAATTTATATCATTTCGCCTGGATTGAAACAGTGGAATGAATTTATATTGAAAGATGGAAGGGGACTGATACATTGTGTAGTAAACACTGACTGGTACTTGACAATAAACAGGCCCTGACCTGGTTAAGTATAGTATGACATCATTAAATATATCCACTATGAGTTCAGATTTTCCATGTTAAAACCATCTTATAAATGTAGTGTAATTGAATCAGGTGGCATTTGCAATAGGACATAACACTTGCAGATCAACATTATGCTGGTACAATATTAGGCTGTTTCTCAGAATATTAGCATGATTAAGATAACAGAGCCTGCTTTTAAAACATATTTGAAGCAGGCAGCAGCTCCAGTGGAGTGGTGGAGGTAGGAGAGAAGCTCTCTGCTTCGTTTTCTTAGTTTAAGGATTCAAAATTTTGAAGTTGGTCCAATAAAAGATATTACCTCACCCACCTTGTCTCTCTAATATCCTGGGACTGACATGGCTACAACATCGCAAACATGAAATAAATAGGTAACATTTACTGGAGCAGTGAGAAAAATATAGGAAAGGTAGTAGACAGGGACAGAAAGAATTGCAGTAAAACATGTCATTTGACAGTTTGATAAATACACATTATATTTATTATTACCATGATTTTGTAGTCTTAACACACTTAAAGAGACATATCCAACAAAATAGAAGCATTTCAGCAGGTCCAGATTAATACAGGGGCTTTAGGGACTGCAGCCCAGGGCCCCTGGTGCAGCAGGGCTTAGGCAGGCTGCATGCGTGCCGTGGCCCCACACTGCTCCCGGAAGCAGCTGGATGCTGGCAATCTCTGTGGCCCCTGGCTGGAGGGGGGGGGCATTTGCAGGTGCAGGCAGAGCACGGAGACACACTGCCCCCTCCCCCCCAGCTTCTGGGAACAGTGTGGGGCCACGGCATGCAGCCTGCCTGAGCCCTGCTGCGCTGACGGCTGGGAGCCACCTGTGGTAAGTGCCTCCTAGTTGGAGCCTGCACCTCACACCCTCTCCTGCACCCCAACCCCCTGCCCCAGGTCAGAATCCCCTCTTGCACCCAAACTCCCTGCCAGACCCCGCACTCCTCCTGCACCCCAAACCCCTGGCCCAGGTCAGAACCCCCTCCTGCACCTAAACTCCCTCCCAGAAAGAAACTAATATAACAGCTGTTCTAAGGTAAGAAATAGGCTATTTTGAATTAACTTAACTATATTCTACATGTTTTATTTTAAGATTGAAATGTAACCACAGAACGGCTTTATGTTCATTCAAAGTTTAGTATAGTTTTAATAGCCTCAATGCCATAATTGTGATCATTTTGTTTTAAATTAGGAAAAAGACTTGGATACGGGGGCCCCACAAAATCTAATAGCCCTGGGCCCACAGGAGAGTTAGATAAAATATATAAACTGAATCCTCTAGCCAGTCAGTATTACTTGGGGTTCAGACGGCAGCAAGCCTTGTGTACTTCAGTGAAGAACTGCACTGCATCAGATACAATTATAATAAATAATCATAACAATATGCAGAACTCAACTATTACACACTCAGGAATGTAATATACAATACCAGTTAGTAGGCAACAGAAAATAGCCTAGTTTTTTTAGCTTCCTTTTATATTGGTATATTAAGTTAAAGAAGTGGATTAATTTTAGAAGTTTTGCTGTTAAGTAATTATCCAGTTATTTGCAGAATAGGAATGTAAACATAAGGCATCTCTTCCAAGTAATAAATGTGTAACAATGTATTTCATAACAGCCTTCAGAGCGCCCACCACACTGTTGGTACAATATAAATTAATAATAAATATTACTAATATTTAACAAGATTGTACTTTTTATTCTTTTTTGTTAGTATTGCTTTAGCAAGCGAAGAGAAGGATTGAAGTAACCTGGCTTAATTTTATGCATCCCATTTTTCAAAAGGCTCACTTCTCAGATGTTATGGTGATGATGGCATCCATGTAAGTAGACAGAAGGATAGATACTACAAACTGACCGTAAGAGCCTACCTTATTTAACACAGTTGATCAAACGTAATGAGATGCACCTTGTCCCTCAGCAACCTCATTCAGCCTCATGGATTCAACGACCACCTCACAACCTCTTTTCAGTCTTGACTCTTCAATTTCTTCTATGACTTTCCTTTCAGGATGTCCCAACAGCAACTGAAACTTAAAATGGCAAAACTGGACTTTACATCTTTCTCCTCTTTCTCTCGTCTCTATTATTTATATCACTTCACTCATTCTGTCTTTCCTTCGGGGGCAACCTTGATGTTATTTTGACTTCTCTCTCTTTCCCTTCATCCATTGATACACTGGCTACATCCAGAGGATTTTCCTCCACACCTTCTCCAAATACTCTTCTGCATTCCCAACACCAAAATCCTTGTGCAGGTCTGGGTTCTCCCTCGCCTTGAGTATTACATTTCTAGAGAGGAGGAGGTTTTGTTACCATCTTTAGTTGATCCAAAACAGTGCTGCAAAAATCAGCTATCTAGTCCACTATTATGACTATATCCAGACCTCAACGCATTCTATATAAAAGAAACTCTTCATCCCTATCTACAACTAACCTCCTGCTTACCTTCTGCTCTTGTCACTCCCCTTTCACCCTATCCAAGCCACTTCACGTTCTTCTCCTACTTTCATTACATGCCTTCTACTACAATAGGCATAGTTTCACTTCTATATTTTGGGAGACTGCTCCGGTCAGGCCAACGGGGCTGTGGGGAGACAAATTCCATGCCTGCCCAAGGCTTGCAGTTTGGGGGGCAACACCATCCCCCCCCCCCAAACTACACCCATGCTTCTACACCTAGAACCCACTTCCTGACCCAGTCTGCCATGCCTCCCTGGTCTTCATTTTCAAGTCCCAACATTAAAAACACACTGCTTCCAAAGGCTTATAAAAACACAGTTCTGTCCTTTAAGAGGTGCAATAAAAACAGGCAATATGCCATTTAATAAATAAATAAAACACATTTTGGCATTAACAAGATGTATGCTAATTTCACTGCCCAGTCACTTGTTTGTTGTCACATTCCCACCCCATCCTTTGTCTATTCAGATTGTCTGTTTCAAACTGGTGAAATGAAAGAATGCGTGTGCCTTCACCAAGAACTGACTACAGAAGCCTATGTTGTATATTTCCATTTCATGTCCTTGCTGAAACCAGGAAATATAGAGGGACAGCTTTTTTAAAAAACATATTTAATTTTCCAAATTAAATGATATTTTTGTTTTGTTATTATTGAGTTTGACTGAAGTTCAAACTTTTTTTACATTATCCACCTCCCTGTGTCCTTATATTTTTTATATGTATATAATGTTATAGGTTTTCCTCAAAATTAAATGGGACTCATCATTCCAGTCTGACCCAGCTTTCCCACCTTGTGGCATAGTTTGCCCATAGAGCCCTTACTTGATTTTCCCTTTGCCCAGGGTATCAACAAGTCTAAACAGATTGTTAAGTGCTAAAGAGTACCTCCTTGTGGAGGGTCTCATTTATTAACAATTTCTGCCCCTAGTGTTAAGCCTCTTGCCCCTACCAGGGTAATGTCCTTCTTTGGAGCCTGGGGAGGTCCGTTCACTGTGACTCTTCTCCAGAGACAATGAGTGATCCTAGCCAGGCTGGGCTTGCAGCCAGTGTCTGGAGGCCCACTGCTGAGACCAGGCCCTCTTTGATGCCTGCTGGCTACAGACCCTTGTCTAGGAGGCTGGCTCCCAGGAGAGCTCAGCTTCTAGGGTCCCTGGCTCACTCTACTGGCTCAGGCTTCTCTATGAGCTCCTCTCCACAGGAGCCTCTTTTCTCCCTTTGGAGTTTCCTGTAAATGAGCGTGGATAACCTTTATTAGATCCAGGTGCTTGTCTACTAATCGGCCATCTGGGGCAGTCACTTACCTCCAGGTGGGGCCTTCATAAGCCAGTCACCGGCAGAGTGAGCCCTAACTCCCCATAAAAAGCTGCTCCCCCATGATAGAGACAATATGCTGTTTTCTTTTAAAACAAACAAAACAAAAACATGCCAGTATATCAGCACTCATCAGCATGCCTACTAGAGTAGGTTTAATTATTCATTGTGAATAAATTATCTGACTGTAGCTCTTTTTACTGTTTGAGAATCATTTGAAAACTGATCCTGATTTCTACAAAATATCCTTTATGCAACCAAATTTTAGCCAGCGGCTTGTTTGCAAACTATTCACTTAAACTATTTGCTATTCGTGGCTTGTGCCAGGTCACCAAGTTAACACTTTATTGATTCTGTTTCCTGATAGGATGAGTGAAACTGTTTAAACTGGAAATTAACTAATATAATGAATGACAACTAATGAATAACACTCTTTCAGTACAGATTTTCAGATGAAGAATTTGTGCGCTTAAATTCATGATGTTTCTGGGACACATGAGCATTTTCATTAATAAACTGGTTGCTCATCCAAATAATCACAGACAATAATTAATATGATCATATAAATAACAGTCAAATGAACTTATCTTATAGTTTTGAATGTGAACATATTCTTAAAGCACTTTTTTCCATTGTTGGATCAACTCTAATCCTTACAGTGATAAACCAATTTACTTACAACTGCAGGAGAAAAAACTGGGAGTCAGCCTGGAAAAAAACGTACTCACTCAAGTAGCAATGGAACTATTCATTAATGTAGAAATTTGCAGGATCTCGCCCTTGGTAATAAAACAAATGCAAGTTTCACGCTTCCAAGGCCTGGTCCACACTAACCTGGTCCACACTAACGTGAATAACGTAGCTGAAGTCGAAGTACCTTAGTTCAAACTTACCGCGGGTCCAGACGCGGCAGGCAGGCTCCCCTGTCGATGCCACGTACTCCTCTCGCCGAGCACTTCCGGGATCAATCCCAGAAGATCGATTGCTTACCGCTGGACCCGGAGGTAAGTATAGACCTACCCTAAGGGTTATATATAAACAGCACTAAGAAATATTTTTTAAGATAATGAAAAAATACCCTGACAGTTTCCTATGAGTAACATTTTCTGCATACTGTGGAATTTAAATCTCATTATTGTTACAATGGACAGGAAGAATGATAAGTTATCTTTGAATTCTTCATTTACCACTACAGGAAACAGAGACAGGAAACTCAGAGTAATCAGAACTCTCCTTTTCTATTCCAATAAGGCAGTCTTGCACAGAAATCCAGTCTTGACATCTCCTCCCTCCTCTTTGGACAGTGGGTAGTGCTGCCACTCAAGTTCAACTTCCTGTGATGTCACATTACGAGACTGCAGGGAAAGGAGGGAAGTCAGGAGCTGATATTTTATACATTTCTAATGTAGCAGGCAAACAGAAAAAAAGTATGTACATATATTAATTATGCCCTTTTTACATATCACGTAAAGTAATCATACCCTCTTGGACCATTCTAAAGCAGTGATGAAAGGCAGAATGACATTTTTTGTTTATTTGCTTTGTAAGTGACCTTAAAGAATTACCTTGATAGATTCCTAACAAAAATCCTAAATCAATGTGAGTTCTGTTTGCAGAGGGCCTGACAGGATAGGGACCAAAGCAGATTAAACTTCCTATCATGCAGAGCCCCATTTCCACCCAAGAGTGATATTCACCAAAGCCAGTGTTAAAGTGGCATACCCACAACGGGTGGGTAGTACCACCACAGAAATAATAAACTTGTGACAATTTGAGACTATAGGAGCTACAGTATGTTTACAGACTACTAGCTGAAAATGAAATATTTATGGCTTTTGTTTTACATATGCCACAATGACTCATCGCCTAAATTTCTATTAGCCAAAAATATTTGCAGTATTTCTTCTTCCAAATAAGATCAGAGCTCTGTGGTATAGCTCAGAATGTCCTTGCTTGAACACAATCAATGTCATATACTTAATCTAGTCTTGAACTTCATGACTATGCAGTCACCTGTCATGGATGCTTATAGACATAACAGGATTACAGGTCTAAATCTTATATATTGTCGTTTTTGAACTTCAAGGTGTTATAGAAGCATAGCGTATGCTTCTTCGGGTGAGCTCTTTGCTGCAGCAGTCTCCCTTTAGAACACAGATTTGATCTAAGTCTGTGGTTCTTGCTGAGATACGCATTACATCATTGTCTATTTTCAGCTTGTTACATTAATCAAAACCTATCCCATTTATTAAACTGCTTCCTGCAGCTCAGGCATTTGAAATGCAGAGTGCCAGCAAGCTGCTGCTAGGCACCGTGAAGGAAAGAGGTGGGGTAGATTTGAGTAATGTACAAATTGAATTTCAAGTGACTGAGCAGCCTCTTTATCTCTTGGTGACACAACCAGTGATTGTGGCAGTATTCTTAAAGGAAATGAAACCCAGAGCCATGGTTCAATCATTGGGTAGTAACTATAGCTCTTCCCAGTTGTCTTTCCGGAACTGCTGATGAGTGTGACCTTTGCAAAAATGCACAAAGCCTTGATTTCTGCACGGCTAACCTTTACAAGCTGGAACCCTCCTGTGGAACCTAACTGCAACAGAGGGATGCTTCCAAATAACACTAACACACACACACACACACACACACACACACACACACACACACACACATTTTATGAAGTGTGTATATTTTATTAAACAAAAATACTTTGGATAAAGATATTTAACAGTTGCCTATTTCTCTGTTTTGAGCCTTTGCATTCTTCTCTCTTTTCACAGGTAACAATCCGTCCAAAAGTCCAACACCAGAAATGCATCTCAGAATCATTTTCTGTACTTAAGAACTTACCGAAGCAAGAAGTCAGCAAAATAGAAGTTAAAGTTTATCTAAACATTGGCCCTATTCATGCCTCTGAGCTCATAGTGGAGGTGATACCTCCATGCAGGGATCTCCCTCACCATGCAGAAAGGTGCTCAGCCATCTTCATGGCTGTATCCTCCCTTGTTACCTGTCAGCTCTGTGCTCTTGGGGAACCAGGGTGCAGTATCCAGCCTGTCTGACTCACGAAGGACCCCCCCCCCGCCTCCGCTTGAACCAAAACCGATCAGAAGAAAGACTTACAAAAAGCAATGAAAAGACAGTGGGAGACACAGCTAAACCTCTCCGGACAAGGGTGATAGGATTAAGAAAACTCCCTTAGCCTCATTTGCATTGAAGATGGGACAGGGAGGCCTCTCCATCAGCATACACAATGGAGAACAGAGATTCCAAGGCAAGAACCACACTGAACTCTGGGACCAGAAAGGCAGGGAAGCACTGCATGATGGGGGATCTCTGCTCCAGATGTTAATGAACCCACGCCTGCCTAAACCCAGCTCAGTAGTTTATGAGACTAATTCTAGTAATAAGTCCCTTATTGGTATCCAAAATACTGAAGCTGCCTAATTGCATTGTGAGCTCCCTGAAAGCAACACCACCCATAGCCAGGAATGATCAGCTTCTATTGTCTAGCCTGAACAAAACAACTTTGGTATACTCCTTTGAGCCATCAGTTTATCCATAAACAAATCTAGTGTTCTCCCTTGAACCATTATTGGTTCTCTAAAAAAAAACCCCTACCCATGCTCAAATAAGTGTTCTGATGTCTGGATCCAAAATCTTCATCAGTTCCATTGGGACTTCATCTTCTCCTGGCTGATTGTGTTGGGGGCTTTGTCTGTCTTTAGCACTCCAGAACCTTAGCTACCAGTTTAAGCTTCACGGAGTGGTGGGAACCCAATACTCTCTCTCTTCCCCCCCCATTTTTTTCTACTCTAGGTACAGCTTTCTAACCCTGACTTGTGTGATCAGGTATAGTTTTCTAAACCTGACTTTTGTAATCAGATTTAAGCTAGATTTAATATTATAACTGTTTTGTTTGTTTGGCTCTCCTTGTATGATTATTATGTGGCAATAAATAACTTTGACGGTTAAGCTGGTTGCTTCCCTCCCCACCCCCCTTTTGTGTTTTTGGCTTCCCCATTTGCTTTGCAGCAACGTTCTTCTTACCTAAGCTAAAGATCCCTGTAGCGCCCAAAAATCCTGTGCGTTTTCCTCATCAGGTGGGTTACTACCAGAACAATTGTAATGTGAAAGTGGGGATAGGGACATGTTGAACCTGTGGCATAGGAGGGTGGCAGCATGGAAGCGCTGCTCGACCCAGCCTGCTGAGTCCAGGGACATATAAGGGGTCAGCTTGGGAGTGGTGATTGACTCAGTCCGCTCAGACATGCTCTGTTAATGTGAATGTGTGTGTTCGTCTGATTCTGGGACTGGAGGAACCAAGCCCTGAGGAACCTAGATCCTGCAGGATAGCTCCATTGGGAGGGAACTTGCAGAAAGGAGAAGTAGAGCTCCGTATGAAAACACAAGTGACACAAGCAGTACACTGATAGAATTACTGAACACCCCCCCCCCAAAAAGATTAACCCTAATAAATGAGCATACCCCAGAGGAATGGGCAAATCTGGTAACACTCTGCACCTGAACCCCGTGGAAAGCTCTCTGTGAATCCACAATTCCACCTGAGGGAAGGAATAAGTGACGCAGGAGTGGATAACTTACCATTCCCCCACACTAGCCCTACAGGACTCAGGGAAGAAATTGAACTCAACCAGTGGCTGTATTACATTTCTAATGCCCTGTCCATGGTGGGGGTCCAGGGAGTTATGATGACTGGGAGCAGAGGGGAACACTGGAGACCCAAAGCTGCTGAAAAGGGAACATGCCTCTACAGCTCCCAGGCAATTCACTAGGTTTGGCTATGAGTTCCTCAGAAAGTTCCACAGCAGGGAAAGAAACAAAATATATTGCCCCCACCCCATGCCCCAGTGGAGTGGCTTGGGAGACATCTCTGAGGGGGAACCTTGTGAAGATTTTATTCCCCTCCCATGGATTTTCTTATGAGAAGGGGGTGACTGGGCAAACTGCTGTTTGGAAGGCTGTAAATATAACATAGCACAAAAGGGCAAAACAATATTATTTTCATTGTAATTTGTCTAGGATGGCTATTCTCAACCTACTGAAGGCTTCTCAATTAGCTTGGATTAGTGTGACCAAATGCACCCCTGTATTCACACCCTATTCACTACTGTAATACGCTTTGTACAAAATATGCCTTATGAGGTATCATTTGAAAACTAGTAACTCACTGGTCAATATCATCATGCTGAAATGTATGTAGCCATGTTATATGTAAAGCTATCTTAAACAAAGGAATGTGTGTTTACCTCAGTTTATATATAAGTAGTAAACAAGGTCCTTGAGACAGCAAAGGAGTAGGAACAGACCTATCTGCATTTTACCAAACAACAGCATGAACGCTCTTTCACCACAAGACTCCTTGTCTCCATCTTCACGGTGGGAGTGAACATTATCAAGGGGTAACCCTCAGGAAAATTCATTTCAAAGGGTGACTGGACTATAAAACCGAGGGGCAAAAAACACCCTAATATCTATCCCTATCCATCTCTCACCTCTCTTTCATCAAAGACGACAAAAGAAATCAGCCCTTTGGACTTGGGGGCAGATCCTGACTTGAGTATTTGGTCAGCAGTATTGCTGGGAACCTGTGGTAAGAATTTTACCTTGAATCAAGTCTAGTTTGTTAAGTTTAGTTACTAGAAAGCCTTTTAACTTCATTTCTCTTATCACCATTTCTGACTTTAAAGCCTTATACACTACTCACTTAAAATCTCTTTCTACAGAGAACAAAATCACCTTAAGTCATCTATTATTGCAACATAGTAGGGTACACAAAACGACCAAGTCTCCCCATTAAAAAAATGCAATAAAGTTTGTTCCTTACTGCCCAAATATTTCCTTTTTTCTGGTTGATCATATCCCTCTTTATTTGGCCTGTAAAAACCTCCTCCCTCACATTCACAGGTGATCATTCCAGGACATTCCCTCTTCCCTGCAGCTATGAAATTCTGGCCCCATTGAAGACAATAGTAGTTTTGCCACTGACTTCAGTGGTATTGGGATTTCACCCAAGGGATTTAGTGAAGGAAGACAATGAAAACTTGAATAACTTTGAAGAATGACAAGGCCTGCATGAAAAGAAGTCTCATATGAAGGGTACAGAATGGATAACCATCTTATGATCTAAGTTTTCATTTTGCATTCATTGACCACTGTATTTCAGAAACTTAAATGTAGGTAGCAAAATATTATTTTGGATTTTTGTTTCTCTGTGCAAATTGAAACTGTGTCGCAATTTCTTCCCAGTTATAGTGACTCATTGCTTTGCAGTGCTTTCTTTAAAACCATGTCCCGAAGATACATTAGTAACTGTAAGAGCAACTTTGTTCTAGCTTTCAAAGTGAAGCCACATGCTTAGACCTCAGTAGGAAAGTAACTTTAATTCATTCTGGATGACCTTTTCATTGGAAAGCAAAACACTGCCCTCAGGCTATTTAGAAAGGTTAGATGTACCTTTTCCCTTTTACTGTTATGAGGCATATATTTATTAGTGCTCTCTAGTGTTTTTCTTATACCATCAGCAGCTCAGTCTTAGGCCTGGTCTACACTACGGGTTTAGGTCGACTTTAGCGGCGTTAAACCGAATTAAGCCTGGACACGTCCACACAACGAAGCCCTTTCTTTCGACTTAAAGGGTCCTTTAAACCGGTTTCTTTACACCACCTCTGACGAGGGGATTAGCGATAAAACCGGTCTTTGCGGGTCGGAATTGGGGTAGTGTGGACGGAATTCGACGTTATTGGCCTCCGGGAGCTATCCCACAGTGCTTCATTGTGACCGCTCTGGACAGCACTCTCAACTCAGATGCACTGACCAGGTAGACAGGAAAAGACCCGCGAAGGTTTGAATTTCATTTCCTGTTTGCCCAGCGTGGAGAGCACAGGTGACCCCGCAGAGCTCATCAGCACAGGTAACCGTGATGGAGTCCTCCCAGGATCGCAAAAGAGCTCCAGCATGGACCGAACGGGAGGTACGAGATCTGCTCGCCATATGGGGAGATGAAGCAGTGATAGCTGAACTCCGTAGCAGTAAAAGAAATGGAAAAGTATTAGAAAAGATCTCCAAGGCCATGAAGGACCGAGGCCATAACAGGGACACACAGCAGTGCCGCGTGAAAATTAAGGAGCTACGGCAAGCTTACCACAAAGCCAGAGAAGCAAACGGAAGGTCCGGGGCAGAGCCGCAAACTTGCCGCTACTACGCGGAGCTGCATGCGATCCTAGGGGGTGCAGCCACCACTACCCCAACCGTGTGCTATGACTCTCTCACTGGAGAAACACACAGGGAAGACGGTTCGGGGAACGAGGAGGATGATGACGATGGAGGTACTGTAGGTAGCTCACAGCAGCAAGGAAGCGGAGAAACCGGTTTCCCCAACAGCCAGGATATGTTTGTGACCCTGGACCTGGAACCAGTAACCCCCGAACTCACCCAAGACCCTCAGGGCACACAGGAGACCTCTGGTGAGTGTAACTTTGTAACTATTTGTAAACATTACAAAAAAAAAGCAAGCGTGTTTAATGATTACTTTGCCCTGGCAATCGCGGCCAGTACATCTACTGGAAAAGTCTGTTAACGTGTATGGGGATGGAGCGGAAATCCTCCAGGGACATCTCCAGAAAGCTCTCCTGGTTGAAATGGGGTGATTTTATTAAGGGGACATTCAGAGGCGCCCGTTCCTGCTCTTCTGACCAGAAATGTTCCCCGCTGTTAACCACGCGGTGGGGGGAGGGGTGAAGTGATCATCCCAGAGAATCGTGTGTGTGTGTGGGGCGGGGGGGTTTACTTGTGTTTGTGCCGCATGTTAACCGGGAAACCGCAGCCACTCCTTTTACATTGAAACCCCATTTTAAATGGACAACCCAATTCATCCTTGATATGGGAAATGCGCTGCTGTTTGCAACCTTTCCCGCATGTTAAGAAGGTTAAAAAAGCCAAAACACTGTGGCCTACGATGGCTGCCTGCAAGCCGAAATATGCGACCTTGTAATGAAAGAGTGTACCCATTGTTCTCTAAAATGTGTCTTTTTTAACCACCTCTCCCTTCTCCTCCGCCAGCTGCAAATGTTTCTCCTTCGCAGAGGCTCGTGAACATTAGAAAGAGAAAACGTAGGACGAGGGACGAGATGTTCACGGAGCTGCAGATGTCCGCCCAGGCTGATAGAGCACAGCAGAATGCGTGGAGGCAGTCAATGACGGAGATGAGAAAAGCCCAATATGAACGAGAGGAGAGGTGGCGGGCTGAATCGCGGGAAGAACAGAGCAAGTGGCGGGCTGAAGACGATAGGTGGCGTCAGCTTGCAGACAGACGGCAAGAGGCAATGCTCCGTCTGCTGGAGCATCAAACTGATATGCTCGAGCGTATGGTTGAGTTGCAGGAAAGGCAGCAGGAGCAGAGACCGCCGCTACAGCCCCTGTGTAACCAACAGCCCTCCTCCCCAAGTTCCATAGCCTCCTCACCCAGACGCCCAAGAACACGGTGGGGGGGCCTCCGTCCACCCAGTCACTCCACCCCAGATGATCGCCCAAGCATCAGAAGGCTGGCCTTCAATAAGAGTTAAAGTTTTAAAATGCAGTGTGTCCTTTTCCATCCCTCCTCCCCCACCCATCCCAGGCTACCTTGGCAATTATCCCCCTACCTCTGTAAGGAACTAATAAAGAATGCATGAATGTTAAAAAAAAATGACTTTATTGCCTCTGCAAGCGGGAGGGGAGGGTGGGGTGGGGTGGTTGGTTTACAGGGAAGTAGAGTGAACCGGGTCGGTGGGGGGGGTTTGGAGGGTTCATCAAGGAGAAACAAACAGAAGTTTCACACAGTAGCCTGGCCAGTCACAAAACTCGTTTTCAAAGCTTCTCTGATGCGCACCGCGCCCTGCTGTGCTCCTCTAACCGCCCTGGTGTCTGGCTGCGCGTAATCAGCGGCCAGGCGAGTTGCCTCAACCTCCCACCCCGCCATAAAGGTCTCCCCCTTACTCTCACAGATATTGTGGAGCGCACAGCAAGTAGCAATAACAATGGGGATATTCTTTTCGCTGAGGTCTGAGCGAGTCAGTAAGCTGCGCCAGCGCGCTTTTAAACGTCCAAATGCACATTCCACCACCATTCGGCACTTGCTCAGCCTGTAGTTGAACAGGTCCTGACTCCTGTCCAGGCTGCCTGTGTACGGCTTCATGAGCCATGGCATTAAGGGGTAGGCTGGGTCCCCAAGGATCACGATAGGCATTTCAACATCCCCAATGGTCACTTTCTGGTCCGGGAAGAAAGTCCCTTCCTCCAGCTTTCGAAACAGAGCAGAGTTCCTGAAGACGCGAGCATCATGTACCTTTCCCGGCCATCCCACGTTGATGTTGGTGAAACGTCCCTTGTGATCCACCAGGGCTTGCAGCAGCATTGAAAAGTACCCCTTGCGGTTTATGTAGTCGGTGGCTTGGTGCTCCGGTGACAAGATAGGGATATGGGTTCCGTCTATGGCCCCGCCACAGTTTGGGAATCCCATTTCAGCAAAACCATCCACTATTGACTGCACGTTGCCCAGAGTCACTACCCTTGCTATCACCAGGTCTTTCATTGCCCTGGCAAATTGGATCACAGCAGCCCCCACTGTAGATTTGCCCACTCCAAATTGATTCCCGACTGACCGGTAGCTGTCTGGCGTTGCAAGCTTCCACAGGGCTATCGCCACTCGCTTCTCAACTGTGAGGGCTGCTCTCATCTTGGTATCCTGGCGTTTCAGGGCAGGGGACAGCAAGTCACAAAGTTCCATGAAAGTGCCCTTACGCATGCGAAAGTTTCGCAGCCACTGGGAATCGTCCCATACCTGCAGCACGATGCGGTCCCACCAGTCTGTGCTTGTTTCCCGGGCCCAGAATCGGCGTTCCACGGCATCAACCTGCCCCAGTGACACCATGATTTCCACATTGCTGGTGCCTGTGCCTTGTGAGAGGTCTATGTCCATGTCAATTTCCTCATCACTCTCGTCGCCGCGCTGCAATCGCCTCCTCGCCTGGTCCGGGTTTCGCCTTGGCATGTCCTGGCTCTGCATATACTCCAGGACAATGCGCGTGGTGTTCATAGTGCTCATAATTGCCGCGGTGATCTGAGCGGGCTCCATGATCCCAGTGCTAGCTATGGCGCCTGGTCAGAAAAAAGGCGCGAAAGTAGTATCTGATGGACCAGGAGAAGGAGGGAGGGCGGGAGGGAGGGAGGGCCGAGTGACGACATGGCGTACAGGTACAGGAACAGGGAGAAACACAAACAACTGTCACACAGAATGGTCCCCCCAAAGATTAAAATGAAAACCCTGGGCTTAGCAGGCCATTGATTTCACGGAGGAAGGGGAAGCATATGAATACAGAACAAATCTATTTTTTACATCTTAAGGTGGCAGCCGACGGTGCAGCATGAGTGACAGCCATACCAGTACGACGATGACGGATACCAATCATAAAATACCATCATCTGCCAAAAGGCAAGGGGCTGCTGCTGTGTAGCAATGCAGCCCCACGTCTGCCAGCCCCACGTCCGCCAGCACCCAGCATCGCCCTCGGCCTCTTCTGGGTGCTTAGCAGACAATACTGGGCAATTGGCAGAAAATAGTATATTACGACTGGTAGCCATCATCATCGAAACAGTAGCATGTCTGCCCAGGTGGCCATGATTGACAGCCACACCAATACGATGACGACGGATACCAGTCATAATATACCATCGCCTGGCAAGGGGCTGGTGCAATGCAGCCCTACGGCTGCCAGCCCCATGGCTATCACTCATGCTACACCGTCTACCGCCAAAAGGCAGTTAGCAGCTGCTGCTGTGTAGCAATGCAGTCCCACGTCTGCCAGCACCCAGAGGACATATGGTGACGGTGAGCTCAGCTGAGCTGAGCGGGCTCCATGCTTGCCGTGATATGTTGTCTGCACAGGTAACCCAGGTAAAAAGGCGCGAATCTATTGTCTGCGTTGCTGTGACGAGGGGGGAGGGGCCTGACGACATGTACCCAGAACCGCCCGCGACACTGTTTTGCATCATCCGGGCATTGGGATCTCAACCCAGAATTCAAAGAAAAGGCGCGAACCGCTTCTCGGCTCTCTGAGCTGTGGCGCAAACGTAGTATCTGACGGACTAGGGGAAGGAGGGAGGGGGGCCGAGTGACGACATGGCGTACAGGCACAGGGAATTAAAATCAAGAACGGTGGCTGTGCATCAGGGAGAAACACAAACAACTGTCACACAGAATGTTCCCCCCAAAGATTAAACTGAAAACCCTGGGCTTAGCAGGCCGTTGATTTGACGGAGGGAGGGGGAAGCAAATGAATACAGAGCAAATCTATTTTTTACATCTTAAGACGACGGTGCAGCGTGACTGATAGCCCTCGGCATCTTTCTGGGTGCTTGGCAGCAAATACGGGGCGGCGTATGACGATGGTCTTCAGGCCTATTGCACAATCGGCTGCTCGGGGAAGACTCTGCTAATGTGCGATGACCCGACTTGTAATAGGACGGCTAATAGTCGTAATACACCATTTACTGCCAAAAGGCAAGCCCCACGGCTGCCAGCACCCAGATCGCCGATGAAGGCTACCAGTCTACTGCACCGTCTACCGCCAAAAGGCAGTTAGCAGCTGCTGCTGTGCAGCAATGCAGTCCCACATCTGCCGACACCCAGAGGACATATGGTGACGGTGAGCTCAGCTGAGCGGGCTCCATGTTGTCTGCACAGGTAACTCAGGTAACCCAGGTAAAGAGGCGCGAATCTATTGTCTGCCGTTGCTGTGACGGGGGAGGGAGGGGCCTGACGACATGTACCCAGAACCGCCCGCGACACTGTTTTGCATCATCCGGGCATTGGGATCTCAACCCAGAATTCAAAGGGGCGGCGGAGACTGCGGGAACTGTGGGATAGCTGTGGGATAGCTACCCATAGTGCAATGCTCTGGAAGTCGACGCTAGCCTTGTACTGTGGACGCGGTCCGCCGACTAGAGCACCTAGAGCATTTTATTGTGTGGACACACACAATCGGCTGTATACAACCGATTTCAATAAAACCGGCTTCTATAAATTCGAACTAATTTCGTAGTGTAGACGTACCCTTAAAAACAAAACAAAGCAAAACTCCACAACCCTTTGTAGCTCATTAACTGGTTCCAGGCTCTAGCTTGTAAGGTTCAAGTGTAAAACTTTTAGTCATGACAAAATAGGGTCATTGCTATGATTCAGCAAACAAAGATTCATTAAAGACTCAACACTCCTTCTTATTCTTTAGAACTTGTTTGGTTCAGCTAAAATAGCCAATTTAAACACGCTCTAGTGAAATGGTATTATATTCACTGCTTGTCATCTCTGCCAGTATGGAATCTTGATCTGGAGATGTGGGATTTAGCACCCAGGGGACAATGTTAATTACAAGCTAAGGAAATCATGGTTCTGCATGCAGATTGGTGAAAAGTCTTTATTAACTGTTTGGAAATAGTTAATTCTTCATTAGTCAGAACACTGAACCAGAGGCTGCTGCCTATGAACCATTGATTAGAGTTTATGGCAGCAATAACCTCCCTGAAAAACATTTGTTACCATACTTAATGAGCAGATTTTAGACCATTAACCTTCCTTGGGAGGTCAACCAACAAAATGGATGTTAACTGCTTGTAACAACCAATATCTCTGAAATTACTATTTAGATGCCGTTAGCATCAAATAAGCATCTTTTAAAAATATGGTATAAAATGACTTGTGTATTAATAATTGACTGTCGCAAAAGGGCTCCCATATTAAACAGTATCAGCCCTATCTTTTATGTAAAATAAGATAATACTTGGCTCTTATATAGCATTTTTCCTTTCAAAGACTCAAAGTGCTTTAGGAAAATAGATACGTATGAACCCCATTTTACAGAAGATGAAGTAAAATCAGAGTTAAAATGACTTGTTCAAAGTCATACAACAAGTCCATGCCAAGATCCAAGATTAGAAACTAAGGTTGAAATCCTGGCCTGTTTAAGTCAATGGGAGTTTTGCCTTTGACTTCAATGGAGTCAGGTTTTCAACCCTGGTTTTCTGACTTCCAGATCAGTGTTTTAATCACTAGACAACCAAAGTTTGCCCCTCTTTCCTGGTAATCTGAGGGGTGCTACTTCCCTACATACCACATGTGGCACAAGTATAGACTCTGTCTCTATGAGGGGCTAGTCCCAATTTCAGTAATCTGTGGCCAGCAACCAGTATATCTGTCAATGCAAACATCTAGTGTATATGAGGAATACTGTACTACAATTTAAATTGGTAGCAATTTGCTTGAAATTAGGCTAAGCTCAACTAAGTGCAAATCATGGCTTTTTGTCTCTTGGGTTTGCACTGATGCAGTTACACTGGTTGTTATTCAAGCACTGCTGGAGTCAGGGCTAATCCCCACTATAAACAAGGCCTGAGATAAAGAACAAAACATCCTGCGTCAATAACTTCTTAACTGGGATTTTTATATTGTCCCTTTCAGACTAGAAACAACCCATACTTATTTTGAAAAGAGTACTGAAATATTTCCTTCATGAACAATTCTAGAATATGAATGTGTGCAAAAATGTTGCCTATAACCTCGAGAAATGTATGATTAGGTTACTGTAGTGTGTACTTCACTTTGGATGGCTGTAGACTTTGGGCCAGTGCCAAAATAGTGAAGCAATGCTATTATTAGCAATCCCATTGAAAGGTTACAAAACATTACGTTTCTATTTTAGCACAGAAGTCCATTGTGCAATGGTCTATTGCAACCAAAATTTAAGAACCTGCGGTGGATAAATTATATTTTATGTGTACGATTTTTCTGTTGCACATAAAAGTGTTGCCAAAATATGCACAAAGGCAAAGTGCTTGAAAACAGTTAGTGGCAGTATTTTGGGGATTGAGATAAAATACAGATAGCCTCAGTTGTGCATAAGCGCCTGCTAGCTCCAACAGAGATTTAACTAATAGAGTCATATCATATATAGCACCTCTGGGATCTGCATAATGAAGCTATCCATATTTAATAATTCTCCCAAATCACAGTAATACAATAACATTTGTGACCTAATCATTTAAAATAGCTCTTCTTCAGGAGCAAAATAATAAACCAACAACACATGGGGTTGTTGGATCAATAACAACAATAATGACGCAACATGTATCAACTAAAAAGCACTATTATGATGGCAATATCTATTTACAATGAAGCACAGCATCAGTATGGATTTCTGTCATTCTAAATCATTTGCCTTTCCAAAGTCTAATTCTATAGTTTGGGAAATTTGGTATATCTATTAATTCTTTGAAAGTTCTTGGCCAGCTTCCATCCTGTAAACAAGCTTTATTATCTGAATATTTAACTCAGGCAAGCTCTGTACAATAATAATTTAATGATTGGATTCCATATTGCTTTGGAAATACTTGTTAATTGAAAGGCCACAGTGTTGTTGCATTAACATAATTCCTCTTTACTCCTATAGCTATCTTAGTTTGTTCCTTCCACCCGCCCCTCAATACTGGAGTGGCAGCTTACAAAATATAAGATGTAACAGTCTTTAAACCTACTGGATTTGGCAGATTAGGTGCTGGAATTTTAAGAGCCAAATAACTTTGAAGATAAATCCCATCTAACAGAGAGGTAACTTTCAGTTTGCAATGTGAGACTATGAAGAGAATAGTCAAATCTCAGTTTAGGGCATAAATATATCACCAGTGGGATCACAAAATAAACTTTCCCCCTTCTACAGTGGGTTAGGTACATTATGAAGGGAATCTTCCTCTCCTTGGACCCTGTGACTGGCCACTGCTAGTTTGCTCCAGCATGGGAACACCTATGTATTCACTGATTGGTAGTCCTACAGGTGTTGTGAAACCATTCTATAGCTCATTAATGAAATAATACTTATTGAGAATATTTCATTGCTCCTTTTCAGTAATGGAGTCAAGCTCAGGGCCTGTCCTTGATAAGCTAGAAGTCTGACCAATGAGTAAAAAGTATATTATGAGCCTGCAGGATTTATTTGTGTATGCTAGACATTTAAATCAGGATATTTATATTAGACCTTGTCTACACACAGAAGATTTACCACTTAACTGTACCAGTATAGCTAAAGCAGTACAATCCCTCCATTGTGGATGCAGTTATACTGGGATAAATGTGCTTGTACTGATATAGTTTATGGCAATGGGGAATAAGATGTACGGATAGAAGCATATTTATACCAGTATAACTGCATCCATACTAGGGCTTATACAAGTGCAACTTTTTAGGTAAAATATCACATCCCTAACTGAAATATTTATATTGGTTCAAAAAATGTGCAGAAACCTGGCCCTAGTGTTCAGTTCTTAATGAACTTCCAGGCACTGCTTCCTGAGATCCCTTTTATAGTTTTTGTTGCCTCCATATGTAACTCTGATGAGCTTACACTTCTTCTTAAGTACTTCTGTATCAGAAAACAAGAGCAAAGCTGAAACAAAGTGAGTCATCTGTTTTTGTCTTTGCTTTCACTGCATGAGATAATGTGGAGGTGTTAATTACAAGACTTCACTGAGTCTTGACTAATAACAGTGTGCAAACAAATGTATGTCAGACTCAGCTACAGAAAAGCTTCTACTAATAAGGTAAAACCAGCAATTAGAGCTGACAATGAAGTAATACTTTCCCTTGAATATTCATTTATGAAGTTTTTGTTTGGTAGAAGGGTTGCTTCTGCTTGTCCAGATGGAAACTAAGAACAGGAACCCACAGTCATTCATTTAAAATAAATTAAATATCATTTGGTGAGCCAGCACATTGGATTAATTCTCCTTTGTACTAATGCACTGACCCTTTACATCAAAGGCAGAGACATAATGTTCACTAAGATTCCCCAATCTGTGACCTTGGCATAACAGGAACAAATTGAATTCCCAGAAGAAGAAAAATGACAGTGACCATATAAAATCACTAACTGTGTGTTTGAAACACCATTTATTTCATTTAAATTCTACACTGGAGCTCCTTGGGTTAGAAGAAGAACAAATATGATTAGCTCACTAAACCAAGTCTTGTTACTTAGTCTGGGGTGTTTTTGTTTTATTTTGTTTCCTTCTTAACAAAGCAGTTTTGACATACTTCCTTAAGCACACAAGCCAAATGTTCACATGCTGGATAAATGCATGCCTGGAGGAAGCAGGCTGCACATTCAAATCTCTTTAACATGCTTGGATCCAGAAAATAAAAACAACTGCAATTTCAAACTTAGCCCCTTCTTCTGATTTATATCCTATGGATTTGCTATTCTTCTGACACCATTTTACCATTATTTCATAATCTATGCAGCAAAAGATGTGTGTATCTCTATATTTATTTCATTTAAAAAATATTTCTTATTGAAAATCCTGCACTGGAAAATTTATAGGTAGAAATTATTTCATATGAGTTTGATCTATCAAGGACATTATTTAAGGAAGTAATCTTAGGGAAGAGAATAAAACCATGTTGTCTGGGAAGGTCCTTTCCATGGTCATCTCTTACCTGGACCATTCTTCAGCATCTCCTCTCTGGCTTTTCTACGCCACAAAATTGAACCACTGCTGACAACTGATGTCAACAATGCGTGCCACTGAAGTGGTGCTGAATACAGTAGGACATTGCTGAAACTGTGCTGAAAGTGTTTTTGTCCTGTTTTATGCTTTCATCTAAACTGGAGTTAGCACTGGTGCAGCTTCACCTGTAGTTGACACCTGTGCTCAGCAACAGTTCGATATTGTAGGATAGACAGGCCTCTGTGTCTTCCAATCTAGCTAAAGCAACACTTCTCTGTTGCTGATTTGACACCGTCAACCTCTCCTCCGATCCATTCACTTTTTATCTTTTCCCACATTGAGTTCAAGGTCCTTATAGGCTTGCTATTCTGTGCAGGTTAGATGGTCTGGTGGTTTAAATGGTTATATCCTGAGTACACTGTCTGCATAGATGCAGTTTGACTTTTATATTTGGGGGAGGGGGACAGCTCCAGTCAGGCCAATGGGGCCGTGTGTCGAGGGGCAAATTCCGTGCCTGCTGGAAACTTGCAGTTGGGCGAGTGGGGGGAGGGCATTTTCCCTCCCTCCGCCCAAACTACACCCATGACTGTTTGCTACTATTATTGTTTCCATCAGCAGACCTGTGCCTGGGGTAATAAAGATGAGGAATGTTAAGCACAAATCAGCAAGCTCAATGCAAAGACCGGGCAGTGTTTTGGAGCTGTTGGCTCTTCTCTCATTTGTGCAGGAGGAGGTAGAAAGGGAAATCTGAAATTTTGACACAAACAGAATTCTTAATTTCTTTGTCTTAGGGTGTGGCGTATTAACCAAAGCTTTGAAACAGTGATTAATTTCTTCAGATACTATTAAAGGGAAAATTTCACAATGACACCTTTAATAAAGAGACTTGACTAAAGTTGATTGTGTTATGTATGTATATTTTATTTGCTGGTTTATGACTAAATACCTCAAATGCCCATATCTCATCAGCCCAAGCAAAACAATCTGTGGAGCACAATCACTAAAAATGGATAGTTTAAAGTGAACAAAATTAACACATGAACATTTTTTAAAAATACTGAATCTTAGAAAAAACACTTCTGTTAATTATATCTTACAGCAGGTATTGGCTGTCAAGGTAATGCATTACTACACTATTTGGAAAAACTACAGTTCTAATTAGATGAGCAAATAAATGTTCATTTCAATTTATTAATATAGCTGTAGGCCTTATTGCAATTTATCTCTCATTTCTGAGACCAATCCATCTCAGGCTGGAAATTATTGTGGTGAAGTAACTGGTTTTAATAATGGATACAGGCAGTGAATTATTCATGCAGAGGGGAGCAAGCCTTGATGCTTTCCACTCATTCCTTTAATTAACTGTGAGATGCTGATGAGTCCTATAGTGTCTCTAAGCTTTCTAATTTTATCTTTCCTGGAAACGTGAATTCTCTTGTAGGCACAAAAATATTCGGTTTATCAATAGTTTAGTCCCCAAAATGCAATCCTGATGTAGTAGCTGCTCTTTCTTGTACCTCAAATTTCTCTCTTTCAATTGATACTATTGAAAAACTTAGTTTTTACAATTTTAGTTCAAAATCTAACTCAGATTTCCTCAGTAAAAGCTATATAGATTTTTCCTTTCTGCAAAACTTTAATCTGAAACCTTGTGCACTTTGAGCTGTGATGATAGCCATTGGTGCACAGAAACAAATGTAACGGCATCAGTGTAAAACCATACCGTAGATAGGCAAAGACTAGTAATTCCATGGATGCAAATAGTGACTTTGCAATAAACTCCATTGATGCAAATAGCTGCTTTTCCTTGTACTCTAGGGATTGCACCCATGTAGCTGCCTATGGCTGTAAATCAGGTAAATTCCCATTGTAGACAAGGTCTGAGGAAACAGTCAATGGCCAGATTCTGCAAACATTTATACACTATGTAACATTGATCATATGTGTAGTTTCATTCAGTCGTACTACTTGTGTGAGCAAAAGTTGTATGTGTGCATATCTGTTTGTAAGATCTGGCTATAGGCCAGGACACCTTTGAAGGAATATAGTTTAAAAAAATGTTACTAACACTTCTAAAGTAATTCAAATTTTCTTGTATGTACATTTAACTAAGTTCTTGTTTCAAGCCATTAGTTTTTAGCTGCTTAGAGTTAATGAGCTACAAAAGATGCTTTCAAGCCTGCATTGGATGTAACATCAAACAAAAATTCTAAACTCATACCAAATGTAAGTGCTGCAATTATTCGTATGGGACTTGGTATGCTATTTATGTGGGTTTAGCAATGTGCTTAAGTGTTTCCTGTACAGAATCACTCATGGCTTCTTAATGAAATAAATTAATGTAATATATTTCAGATCTTTTTGCTATGTTTTTCTTACAAGTTTGTTATTAAAATCGTGTGAGTGTGTGTGTGTGTGTGTGTGAGAGAGAGAAATGTATTTCACTAACACTTTCTGATGTAATATAAATCAATGATTTTGCTGTGAACACATTAGCGACATGCTTAGATAATTGATTGTACTTTATCTGGCAATCTACATTGCTATTACCTGTTACTATGGAAGTAAAAAATATAGTACATCTGAGCATTTATTGAGCAATTTATTTGCATGGTGACAACAGATTTCCTCTTTCATTTTGGCATTTCAGAGCTGAAATAAGAATATGGGGGAGGTCTTAGCCTACCACTTCTTTGTAGAAATTGAATCACTATTTCTATAAATCAAATACCATGTTAAAAGCTCTGTGAAGTAAACAATGATGTATGTGAATTAGCAGCACAACCTTAGTCAATACAAATCAAAGTGGCTTTATGAAGGTATTGATGTTTTCAGCTCTTACTAAGGTTGAATACATTTAAGCATTTACCCCTGGGGAGACTGTTGATCCAAATGAATCTATTCACTTTGAAACCAGATCATGGTCATAGCAGCAAACAAGCTTGTATATACCAAACTAAATGTGACACTTATATTAACTGTAGCAACTGAAAGTTTGTAGCAAAAGAACTTGAATATTAACATAACAAAATGGGTCTGAAAAAATTACTTGATTGAGGCATACAGCGTATATTTTCAATCAATTTTCCATTTATAATTCTAATTTCAGATATAGAGCATTATGATAAAATACAAATTGAGTAAACATGTTGCACACACACAAAAAGCAGCCGACTGGTTATGATAATACATCTGTTTTTTCCCATCTTCATTTTCATTACTAAATTAAAATAATATCCTCATTAAAAACGAATTATATTTTGCGTTTATGCAAACTACACACAACCTGGACCAAATCTACTCTCAATTACACTGGTGTAAACCTAGAGTAACTCCAATGAAGTCTTTACAAGGTAATTCCGTTGACTTCAGTTGAGTTACTCTGCTTTTGCACTGGTGTAACTGAGAGGTGGCCGTGCTCACATGTCTATTCCTGATAACATGCAAGTACTGTATACTAAATAGTGCTCAGCTACTGCTACTCAATTCTATCAAGTATATATTACAGACAGATGACAAAGATCTTATTTATTTCTACAAAAATAATGATTCTATGGAAAATGTCATATTTCTGTTTGAATAAGATAATGAAAACTGTCAGGCTTTACAAGATTAGCCACAGAACACAGAACATTAGGATTGTAATCATATGACTGGAGGGAAATAATATGAAATGCCTCATTCAATAAAGAAAACTACACCCTTTGGTTCAAATACAAAACACAACACATGCTAAAAGCCGTCACCTGGCAATTTAAAATCTCTCTCTCTCTCTACTGTTGACCAGTACCCTTGGATTTAAAGGGTAGCATATTGCTTGTACTCTAGTGTATGAAAGGGCAAGTCTCCTCTGAATCCCTTTTGCCTTTTCCTCTAAGAAAATAAGAACATATAAATATCTCTTCAAAGCCTTCATGCTTAATAAATGTCAGCTTGCCCAAGGGTGCTTGTGAGAGACAAACGTATATTAAAGGAAACTTAGGAAAATAAAACCAAAAGTAGTGTGTGGTTGGAAGTAATTTTTAAGCATATATAAAAAGAGAACTGTATATCAAAATGTCCTCTACAATGGGTTTTCTCTCTCCCCGTCCAAAGAATAGTGCAGCAGTCAAGTGTGCGAATGTTTCTCTTAAACATGTGTAAATCACACGTTTAGTCATGCAGGCTGCAGCAGCACCATAGCAAAGGGGGAAGGGAGAATTAAATACTGGTCAAGCAGTGTGTTAATGAAACATTTACGCAAGCAATGTATGTGGTAGTAATAAAAAAACCTAATAAAAAAAGGCCTCTTTCATCCCACCCTTTCATTACTTAGTACAATCTTTAAGAGGATTAACTAAAACGAAAAAGAAAAAAAAAAAAAGAATGTGCTTATCAGTTGATTCTCAGGATCTGTAATGCTGAGTTCTTAATAGATTGCCCCTGAATTAGGATTACTGCAGTGCAAGTTCTTTCAGGCATTGCTACAGAATAGAAAGCAGTTTGGTTTTGCAGCATTTCTCCCCCCCACCCCATGAAGAAAGCGATTGACTTTGTGATGAAATGATTAGGTCGCCAAGTTTATGTATACTGATCCTTTATGCCACTGCCCCTTCACTTTAAATGGAAATATTTGTTTGTTTATTTTTGTACTGATGGTGATAGCCTTGAAACATGCTCTAAGTCCTCACATAATATGATTACAAAACTGCTGACAGTGGAAGTTTAGCAGCAGGGAGCAGCTGACTCTAATGAAGTCTATATCAAAGATCTAATCTAACATTACAGTAGAACCTCAGAGTTACGAACACCAGAGTTCTGAACTGACTGGTTAACCACCACGCCTCATTTGGAACTGGAAGTATGCAATCAGGCAGCAGCAGAGACCCCCCTGAACCCCCCCCCCCAAAAGCAAGCACAGTACTGGTTCAATGTAAATTACTAAAAGCATAAAGGGAAGGTTTAAAAAAAAGATGTGACAAGTAAGGAAACTGTTTCTGTGCTTGTTTCATTTAAATTAAGATGGTTAAAAACAGCATTTTCCTTCTGCGTAGTAAAGTTTCAAAGCTGTATTAAGTCCATGTTCAGTTGTAAACTTTTGAAAGAACAATCACAATGTTTTGTTCAGAGTTACGAACATTTCAGAGTTAGGAACAACCTCCATTCCCGAGGTGTTTGTAACTCTGAGGTTCCATTGTAAAAAACAAACCAACTCTTACACAACTGAGAAAACATAGCTGCTTGGTAAATATATTAAGCCCCCTTCTGAGAAATGAGGTCAGACCCTCAGTTGGCATAAATTGATATAGCTGCATTGATCCTCAGAGGGTGTAAATCAGCATCGTTTCATTGATTCCAGCTGAGTATCAAACCCATATTTGGTAAATAACAAGCACATATTTGAGGGTGTTAAGATCAAAGCCTTGTAGCAACTGGCTCTTCCAGTTTTCCAAGTAGTGCCAGACCCTTATTGGAAATCAAGTCTCTATTATCAATGTATTCTACTTCTTTGCTGTCATATTAGCCCCAGGAAAATATTAGTTGTAAGTGGGTACAATGGGACATCAGTTATAACAGAACTCATACCTGTTTTTATTTTTTACTATTGTGTGTCTTTGCTTTTGACAAACACAGCAGTCTGCCATGGGGAGACTTTAAATCTCCTCAAGTACAGTGATCAGTGATGAAGAGGATAATGCACACATTATCTGAGACTGTCTCACCTGAAGTCTTCTAATTTGGGGGAAAGGGTACTACGCTACAAGAAAGCTATCAATGTCTCCTTGTCATATAAGAAATGGACTTAATTCAGCAAATCTTGAAAAATATCTGTCCACCCACAATTAAGGAATCAATCATGTTATTTTATATACAGCCCTTAATGATGGCGCCCCAGAATGCTTTAGCAGTTAATGATCTAGTTAAAAGCATAATTAAATAAATAAGTTTTTAGCTGGGTTTTAAAAACTGCAAGGGACTCTGAATTTTGAATCCCCAATGGGAGAAAGATATTTTTATTCATGTACTATCCACCCACTGCTTGTAGGTTTGGTGTAGTTTGGATGACCATCTCAAGTGCGCCTGAAGCACTTTAGCATAAATAAAAGCTCTTGCACATTTAAATCTTCTTTTAAAAGTGTTTTCAATTCCTTTGTTTCTGGATAGCGGGAGAATGAAGATAAGGGGATTGGGCAAAAGATTCTTTAGAGGGGAGAGGAAAAGGTATTGAAATGTTTAAGTCTTTCATTTTTTTGTTTTGTTTTGATCTGGAGATCTTTGCTTATTGGACATTTCAGGCAGTCCATTGACTAAACAGTGTTTTTAACTCAGAGCAGGCATAGCACAATTGATAATACCATACCAAACTAATTCTTTTGCAGCACTGAGAATTTTCTTTTTATTCCATACAAATATCTGTGTAAAAGAGAATATCAGGGCTACATGGTTGAGCACTCGAAAGTCAGACTGCACAACCATAACTCTTCCCCCGCTTAGGGGAGAAGGGGAGCGAGGGCTGGGCCTCAGGGTGGAGTGTGGATGGCACCAAAGCCTGGGTTATGGGAGGCTTAGCCTCCCCTGGCCTATTATACCTGCCGCCCATGCCAGCAACGCTGTTCATTTTAGGTGCAGTTCAGGGGATAATCACAAAACTAATTTAGTTTGAAAATTACATGGCCTCTGTATGCGATACTGTTAGAGATGGTTGATAAACAAGTTTCACAAAAAAATTGAAATCTCAAAGTTTTAATTTTGAAGAATTATGAATCCAGTTATGGTATTTTCCCCAAAATTTATTGGATTTTTTTTATTAAAAAAACTACATTTTTATTGAAATACTTAGCAATTTTTTAAAAGCTGAAAATGTAGGTTTTTTTAAAGTCAAAAGATATTCACAATTTAAGTGAAATTAAAAAAGGCCATTTGACAAAAACCCTTTTCATTAAAAAAAAATAATTGAGTTCCCACAATTATGTAGTATGTATATAAATATGATGTATTGTGTACTTTTCATATATCTGATTTCCAATGTTTAATTAATAAATCCTCATGCCAGACAGTCAATGTGTACAAAATGCTTTGAGGTCTTTGGAGCTATAGCCATAGTAAGTATATTATTATTTGAATTCTTAATGTTCTATTTTGCTTTATATGTTATTCCTACCACACTTTCCTGAGCAGTGTGGACAGAAATTTTTTTCTGAGAACCATCCTTCCTTATACGTGATAATAGACCATATCTCCAAGTACCTTTTTGAAAGGTATTATAGTGCTTATAATATGGTTCTTTAATCTGCACTCTCTAGGAAACCACAAAAGCATTGTCTAGGGGTGGTTTTGCTTATGAATCAGAAAAATCTTCCCTCCCTCTCCCCGCTTTCCCCAAAACATCCCTGGGCACAGACACAGACAGAACTGCTGTGGAGAACTGCTCTACAGTTTGTGGGAGGAGTGAAGTCCTCCCTCCCACCCCCGCAAGGGTTTTGTGAAGATTTAAATACTTTAAAAGATTGTGAAGTGTATTGAGATCTGCCAATGAAAAGTGCTATGGTATTATTATTATAGATCATGTTTTGAAGACCCCTTAAATGTACAATTACTTTGTGAATGATAGTTGTGCTGGTGAGAATATTTTAGGATTGCATGGAGGATCAATATGCTGCTTGTAAAAACAGAAAAGTCAAATTCATGGTAGTGATACCGAATTAAACTTTGTGGAGTTAATTAATATCTGCATCACTTTGTAGTGACAACAGAAATGAAGTGAATCTGAAAGATGACATTTTCCTGCAGTCACAGTGGGAGAAAACGTGGGATCTAAGCTGACCATACATTTCATAATTAATGGAATATTTGAAAGAGAACAATATATTGCAAATAAATATTACTTCAGCCATGTCTAATCAGAATTGATACTGGACTTCATTCCCAAACAGACACAGATCTCTGGAGGGCTTATATTGCACGAAGATTGCTGAAACTGTAAAAATCACACTGACAGTAACAATACTAAAATTCAATCTATTTCAATAACAGTGAATACCTATTTTCACAATGAAGTCTACAGCTGTCAGGCAAGATCCTTAAAACTGTTCTCTGGCAATTTTTTTTTTTTTTTTTTACTTCCTGCATATCTTCAGAACACAACTTTGTACCAGTGGTAGCACTATTGTGGAGAACGACCAGCCTTAGAATAACCACTTTTAAGTGCTTCATGCTTATCTAAAATGTATCTAGAAAACATAACAGTGGGACTGACTGTGGGAAGAGATGATAGGAACATTACAAACCTGCTGTTTTCTCTCCAGATGCTAACTTCTAAATGGCTTGCACTTTTGGGAACAGCTCTCCTAAAATATAAAAGTGTTTTGCTGCCAACATTGCTAGATATTTGACCTATCTAATTTTCTCTTTGTGAGATGAAAGTAACCAAGAAGGCAATGTGGATAACTTCATTCATTGTAGAATGAGCAACTTGCTCTGAAAGTTTCTGTTATCTTTCCCAAAAATCTAGCTGTTCCCTAGACTAAATAATTAAATGCCTAAAAACCAGATATACATGTCTGTATGTTCTGTCTGACCAATGTACATTTACACAAAACAAGTTGCTTATTCTCAACTAGACAGTCTAATTTCTCTGTTCACTGCTACTTTGAGTAGTCTCCTATCTCCTTGTCTATTGATTATACTAGTTCCTTTTATATTTGTTAAGTCTTGTACCTTTTTAATATCCCTTTCTTGGGAGGGACCAATTTTATTTCGTAAGAAAATAAGAAGGGTCATACCAGGTCAAACCAATGGTCTATCTAGCCAAGTATCCTGTCTTCCAGCAGTGGCTGGTGCCAGATGCATCAGAAGAGATTAATAGAATAGGGTAATTATCAAGTGATCCATCCTCTGTCTTCCAGTCCCAGCTTCTGGCAGTCAGAGGGATGGGGACACCCACAGCATGGGTTGTATCCCTGACAATCTTGACTAATAGCTAATGGAGGATAAGTCCATCAATGGCATAACTAATTCTTTTTTGAACCTAGTTATACTTTTGGAGTTCATAACTTCCACTGGCAACTAGTTCCATAGGTTGATTGTGCATTAGGTGAAGAAGTACTTCCTTTGGTTTGTTTTAGACCTGCTGCCTATTAATTTCATTCATTCATTGAAGACTTTAGTTTGTAGGTCTATTGTTTGAAGACCTGATCCAACACTCGTCACATGATCAAAATGAAATTTGACAGTTCTTTTGTGAAATCAGAGCATTTTTATTAATTCGCAATGACATTTGAAAAATTTGAATGATGAAATTTTCTAATTTTATTGCAGATATTTTAAACATTAAGAAACTACTAAGAAAAATGAAACACAAAAAGCTACCGAACGTTAGTATGATGGGTTTGATGTAAACAAAGAAAGCAAAATAATTTCAGTTGCTACCCTATAGTTTTCAAGGTGTTCAGATTCTCTTAGGGCTTGTCTATGTGGGGAAATTGGCCTGAATAGCTATTCCATAAAATCATTAATTACTATTAGTAGTAGTATAGTAGCCGTAGTCAAGATCCAGAATCTGCTATGTGCTGTATAAACACTGAACAAGAAGATGGCCAACTATTCCACTATGACTATTCTGGAATAACTCCCTGTGTGGATACTCTATTCCAAAATAAAACTAACTTTATTCCAGAATAATTACTCCACTTAATGAGCAGACCCAAGTTATACTGGAATTGCTCTAGTAGAATAGTTTTACTGGAATAGTTATGCAGGTCAGTTTCCCCTCATATAGACAAGGATTTTGTTAAAGCAGGGAGAGGACAATTTATGGAAGATCAAATGCATTGTGTTCTCCATAATGCTGATATAAATGCCAAGTAATTACACTAACATTAATGGATTTGCTCTGGATTTACATTGTTGTAATAGAGATCAATCTCCATCAGATCAGTCAGGGTCTTAAATGATTTCAGTTTGAAGAAGTGTCTGTGCTTTTCTCCTGGTTCTCAGGAGTAGCATCAAAATGGAATTATTAGTAAGCAATGTAAGACTGAAATGTTATCTGAATTCCAAACCGCCTCTTTGTAAGGGCTTCACTTAAAGCCCACTGAATTCAGTGGAAAACCCCATTGCCTTCAGTGGGTTTTTAGATCAGGCCCTCAAAATATAACCATTGGGCTTGATTTTGCAGCATTTCTGAGCACAGAACTCATATTGAAGTAAATGGGAGTTCCACACATGGAACATTGACAGTATGTTAGTACATTATATTTTGTAACAAAATATTGTTGAAATATTTTTAGATGGGATTAATAAAAGACACAGGTACATTCTCATCTGCCAACTTTCCTACTTCATTGTCATTAATTCCATCAGGGACCAGATCCCATAATCTTGACTCAGGCAAAATTTCCAAAGTGAATGGGAGCCTGACTTGAGTAAAGACTACAGGATCAGGTCCTTTAAGGTCTTAACATCACCTAGAGATCATGGCTCCTTTTAAAAATGAGTGAAATTCATCCCTTTGTGAAAGACCCACACAAGGTCTTAAGATCACTCCAGTCCCACTTAGGTACTCAAAATAGGCAAAAGTGCTGCTAATTCGTGCCATGTGCTCGTATAAAACTTCTGCATGGGGGTGGATTTCGCCCCATATGAACATCTTAACCAATAGCATGAGTAAATGTAGCTAACTAATCATGTTGTTTTTTTTAATATGCACACTTGCACGCATACACGTACAGACAGAAGCCATAGCAACCAAGATAACAGTATGGTAACCAAATTTTTCAAAGCAAAATTAGAAATAAAATCATAGGGAAAATATTTACTGATTGTCATAAAAAACATTTAAAAAAATCTAAAGTGAATGTAAAAATGTCCTAAAAACCGTCCAGAATAATATTAAATTAGTATATAAAGGAGAGAGAAAGAAGTGATATACAAAGGCATCATATTCCAAATATGGAATCTAACTCAGAATGCATGAAAGAATATACATGTGTTGTAATCTAATATAATCAGACAAAGTATTATCTTTTTTCCTTCTGATGAAGAATCTCCTGAAAAAAGCTATGCTGGGAAAGCGCCAGTGAGGAACAAGTTGCTCTATGTGACATTTCATTTCTTAGCAGCTTGAGAGATTAATGCTTTCTTCTGCAGCTCATGCTTTACTATTCCTAGCTATCCAGAAATGAAAAATCATGTACTCAACTCATTCTTTATTGCATAAATGTTATACAAAGAGAATGAAAATTTGCATTTAGGTCTTCTTTCCTGTTAAAATATTACAGACTTGATAACATTAGGGTAAGAAATACTTTAGTGCCGGTACACTTTCATATTTAGGATCTGAGAAACAGCTTAATGTATTATAATTATATGGTAGGAAATGAGAGACTTAAATTATGTTAAATTATGTGGGGACTACATGGATTTGAAAAGCCTTGTCACATCTACATTTCATAGAAAACCTAATCATAGACCTTTCTTTTGTCCCAAATCACTGAGAACAGAGCTACCTAACTTAGCAGCAGCATACCAACCAAGTGACAGTTGAGGAATAAAATAATGTTGCCAGCAGCTTTCTGGAGTAACTGAACATGGGAGGCAGAGGGTAATGCAAGGACTTTTTAGTGCAAAGAAGAACTCAAGCTCATGCAGCGAAACACGCATCATGCTAATTCAGATAGCACCTCCACATCCTGGTGAGACACAGTGGCTTGTTAGATGGATAAAGCATTATAGCTATCTCCTTTTCAAATAGATAACTTTGTCCTGACAGTGAATCAAGAGAAGGTTGACAGAATAAACTGTTGTACAGATGAGATTGCCATTGATTAATTTGTTACTGGAATCAACAAGCTAAAGCTTAAATTTATTTGATATGAGTTGTGGGGTCAGGATGACAAAGTGACTCCCTCCTCAATGTTGACAAGAAACAGAACCGTGATCTGATGGGCCAGCCCAGAAATATTCCTCTACTTTATACAAAGATGTTTCTATCCTTATAAAAATAGAGGTGTCCCTCAGTTTCAGTTTTTAGGAAAGCTAGTGTGTCCATTATCCATAAGAAATGTAGGAAAGAATCAGGAAAATAAGAGATCTGTTATGGAAAATGGAATGAAAGCCCTAGCTATATTGGAGCTAAATACCTGAACCAGACTTAAGCACAGTGGGGCAGAGCCAGAGTTGGTGTAAATTGTCATAGCTTCACTGATTTCAACAGAACTATGACAGTTTACAGTAGCTTAGTATCTGCACCTGTATCTATCGGACCCACACAATATCTTGTCTGTTTGAGTTTTGGCCAGGCTAGCTCATTGTGGTCTGCTTGTGCTAGACAGCTATGCCTGCAACATATCTTTCCTGGGTGGTAAAATCTAGTGTGGGTTGGATTATCAGGTCCTGTGTTGGCAGAGATTGGCAATACCTTCCTCTATGAAGGTTTCACTCAAACTAGTGATCATTAGACCTTTGCTTGTGAAACCTTCTCTGGTTGTTGCCAATCTTGTCGACTATCAGTCACCCTGCTTCTAACAGTCATTTTGAAGAAAAGATTATTGAGACCTGGTAGTCATATAACTGTGGCATCATTTGATATCCTTCATCCTTTTCAGACTGATTTAGACTTGTGAAGAGTATAGTTAGAGGCCCAGTACAGGAGAGATGAAAGTTGAGAACGACAGGGGTGACATAGAACTGGTGACATTTTATTGATTTTTTTTCACTGAAAATGGCCCTTTTCAAAATAGAATATGTTCATAAATTAATTTTTGGTGGAGACATTTGTCATTTTTGGCAAAACTGGAAAATGAAAAAAATTCTTTTCCACTTTTTATTGTTTTCCTTCCCCACTTTCTCTTATTTTCACATTTTTCCTTTTTCAGTAGAAAAATGAAAAAAAGGGGGAGAAAGGAGAAAAAAGAACAGAAAAGTATAAACAAATAAAATTTTCAAACCCAAAAATATCCAGTTGTAATTCTTTTTTCAGGAAAAACTATAAGGAGATCAAAATTTTTTCCTTGTAGAAAATTGTGGAATTAGAAGGACTTTGAAATTTTCCTCAGATTTTATTTTTAGATCAGTGCTAACAAAGGTGGAGGAAAAAGATGAACCAAGTAAGGGGTAAAAATTTAAACATATAGAGATGAAAGAATGTATATTAGAGTTGAGCACAGGGTGACTATTTAGCTGAATTTTAAACCAGATTTGATTTCAATGTGTTTGTGAGCTTTTTGGTTTTGCGTCTCACCAACACTTATGAACATTTTAAGCTCAAATGTCTGACAAAAGCAAGTTTCTAGTATATGTTTGATTGTGATTTTCTATATTCAGACTTCTTAGTACTGGTTTGTTAAATAAACAAACCAACTGAGGCAGAAATGATACCATGACATGAAACACAAAGTGAATTTCAAAGTTCAAATATTTGCAATGAACTATTCATGAGCTATTCCTATAGGAAAACATTTTTGTGAATAGTTTGGAATAAAGAATACATCTGAGAATGTTGTGACCTGTTTATGAACAATTAGTAACCAGAAAGAGACACAAACCTGTTCAATAAATTATTCAATACCTATTCTTTCAGCTATAATAAATAAAAATATTGAGAGGAGGGAGAAAACCGGAAAGAAAGTAAGAGCAAGGATGAGAAAAGGAAAATAAGTTTTATTGTAAAATAAATACTGCCACAATTTTTTTTTCTCTCTGCTGGCATGTCACTGTCAAGGGATGACTGCTATTTTTTGACAATACAATATTCTTATTTCCTTAGGGAAAGTGGTGAATCTCCCATGAACTTCAATGGTGTTTCCCTGACAAGATGCTCCATGATTTTACTGAATGTCTGGCCTCTGTGGCATGCAGCTATATTGCTCTTTTCCCTTCATGCTGACCTCCAAGTTCAACTGCCTCTGACATGAGCAGCAGGAGAGAAAGAGCAGCTCAGTACTGCGTGAAAAGAAAGGCACAAAGCTGGAAGTTGAATGTAAAGCAATTACCAGGGCAAATGGAAAAATTGCAGTACCGCTCATCATACAGTATATTATAAATCTAGGAAAACAGATTTATAGAAAAAAGACAAGCTTACCAAGAGCAGTATTCTCTCTGCAGTTTTACCACATCTAAATGGGGCAGAACATCTTTATAAAGCATATTTCCCGAATTTTCCTGTGTTTTTAATCATATGAGATAACAAAACAAAGTCAAGGAGACAGGGTCTTTGGATCAGAAGAATATAAACCTATTTGAAGACTGGTTGATCTCTGATAGCTTTTATCTATAAAGAAAGATGAGGAGAAGGAACAGTTAATTTGCTTTGGCTCAAAAATACATGCCAGAGGCCTCATTCTATCAGAGATGTACACTTTTAAAGTGTTCTATGGGATTAGGAGAATAACCCATATAATATGACATCAGTAAGTATATGCCTATCCAAAGAAACACAAGATAAATTACATGCTCGCCATGTAAATTTTCCTTCATGGGGGAGGAAAAGGGGGCATCTTGGACCATTACTAACACTCATGGCAGAAGGAATGATGCATTTGATATTCATAACATGAGGTGCATGGAAAAGGCACATCTTTGTAATACTGCCCCAAGGGTGAAAATTGGTCAACCAGTGTAATCATTAATCTTGCAGCACTGTCTAAAATGGTACAGTCATTTAGTCCAACAAACATCCAGCATACATATTTGATTTTGAGCCAGTGAAATGTCTTTTGAAGGCTTTCTGGCAGGCCAGTGACATGCTGGATCAAATGTGTGCAGCAAAACTTAATACTAGAGTAGTCAACATGGAACACAAAGTCTGGGCGCCTTTTTGTTGAAGATGTCAACATTTTATAACATTTATCAGCCAAGAATAGTTGTTGAAGGCTGCTATGAGGCAGGTATGGCACAAATATTTATACATACTACAGTAATGTCACCAATAAATTAGCCATATATGATCACTATAGTTTGTTGTATATAGATCAATTCTACATTTATCACATTCAGTACTTGAGATAATGCTATCTGCATGGCATATTAGGAATCAAACATCAGATGGGCATGGTAATATCTCTATCACTTGAATAAAGATAATAAAATGACCTATCTCTCTAAACCATTGAACATTGAAAACCCATTCACAAGAGTTAATTGAGTTATGCACATGCCAGTACAAACGTTATAGCCTTTAAACTTGCAAAAATATTTGGAATAAGTTCTTTTCTACATGTAAATTTTATTTATGCAGTTCATTGCACTGACCTCAGATGCTGTACATTATAGCTCTTGGTTTTACCTCTGAGGAAATGCATACTTTCAAACGGACGCAAGGTCAAAAAACAGTAAGACAGGCTTCGTTTCAGCACAGAAAACTGGATATAGTTTTTTTTTTTTATAAAGGCATATATTTTATTAACTACAGCACTATGGAAGTGGCAACTCAGAACGTGGCAGCAAGTTGTATGAGTTTTAGTTGCCTATTTACTCAACAGTTTGATTAGAAATAAGCACTTAATGTGGTAACCCCTGTGTGACATGGAGAGTGAGAGAACTTTCTATGGACACAGATGCTTTACATAAAGCTTGTGGAGTTCACACACTACCTTATTCATGAAAAGCGAGAATGACACCATCTTACCCTCAGCCAGCTATGTCTTGAAAACCATACTTTTGGAAAAGAACATTATTTATGTTATGTATGAATAAGTGCCGTTTATGTGTTTGAGAAGTGAATGCCTCCTTTTGGTTGGGCGCTCATTGGAACACATAGTATATCCCTTACCCCTTCTACACAGGGGAGTTGGACTTGAGAGTTGAAATCTGGGATAGACTTGTGAACATCACAGATGGTACATTTATTCATTTTCTGTAATGAATGGAGAATGTGTAGCGGTACTGCATGTCAAGTATGTGGACAAGTCTTCACAAATCCACAACAGTTCAGAAATGGAGTGATATAACTGGAAACAGATGATTAAGTGTGTATGTGTACTAAGGCTTAACAGTGGACCAATTTTTTTAAATAGAGATGTACTTACATAAAAATGGAACTTAATTGAATATCTATATTTGTAAATGTAATTATTGCCATTGCCCATGTCGTTCTGATGGTTGCATGAATAAATGGTTGGAACATTTACTTCCAATCCTGAATCCACTCACTCACAGACTGAATTTGTGATACAATACAGTCCACAAACCTGAGGGCAAGATGTTAACACAGAGGGAAAAATTAATGAACTCTGCATATGCTTCCTTTTGCCAGCCAGCTGGCTAATGCACCAACTTCTGTCCCAAGACGTACTTCCTTCCCCCAGAAAAGTCTTCAGCCCCTCCATCTTATCCTTGTTGTCTTTGAGAAGCTGAAGACCATTCCCCATTCCTGTCTCACTTTGGATGGGGACAGGTAGCTGCTTTTCCCCTAGCAGGCCCTTGTATTGTTGCCAGTTATGGACTCTTTCCAAGTGATCTTCTAGGATGCAGGTTATTCATAACTCCATCCAATAAGGTAGTATGAGAGGATAAGCTACTCCCCTCTCTTCTTTCCACCACAGCAACTCTATAAGAGAATTTGGGGGCATAATTTCTTAAGGAATTCCTAGCACCTTTAGGCTAGGTTTTATGAACACTTGTCTGAGCACATGGTTGCTGAGTAATACCTGAAGGTTCCATACAACCACATTGGGCATCTCTGCTCTTGAGATTAGCTTTGGCTGCAGAGTGAAGAAAGGGTTGTTTCCCCCACTTACACTAGTAAATCCCATCCCCCTATATGAGAAGGCCTGGATGGATTTGGGAGGTGGGATTGGATGAATGGGCAGTAGTGTACACCCCCCATTTTTCATGTGCACCCTTATCCTTCAAAAACCTAGTGAAGGTGACATGTGGCTGTAGATAGAACAGAATGGGAATGGAATATGCTCCAGGAGAATTTGAAGGTGGACTTCTGTGTCTAATACAATGACAAGCAATAGCCCAGAACTACCATCCAGGACCTCTAAGAGGTCAGATCATATCCAACCAACAAGATCCCTGAGGCTACACACCATTCAGAATTCCAATTTGTATGAGGGGAGAATTGTTTATTCTACATATTGGTTTAGTTAATCTGAAAATAAAAGAGATTAGAATTGTTTTGAATTATTTAAGCCTGGTCTACACTAAAAAGTTAGGTCTATCCATCTACATTGCTCAAGGGCATGAAAACCCTGCACCCCTCAGTGAGGTTGTTAAGCTGACCTCACCACCAGTGCTAGGCAGTGCTAGGTTGATGGAAGACTGCTTCCATTGACCTAGCTATCAATCCTCAGATGGAAGAACTCCTCCTGTTGACATAGGTAGTATCTGAAGCACTATAGCGATGCAGGTGCAGTTGTTCCATTATAGCATTTCAAGTTCTCTTTGAGGCAGGGATCATTGTTTAGTTCTGTGTTTATACAATGCCTAGCACAAAGGAGTTCTGGTCCATGACTGGGATCCTAGGCACTACTGTAATACAAATAATAATGATATAAACCCCAGTTATACGCAGGGTTACCCATTCATACTAAAAAGAACAGGAGTACTTGTGGCACCTTAGAGACTAACAAATTTATTAGTCTCTAAGGTGCCACAAGTACTCCTGTTCTTTTTGCGGATACAGACTAACACGGCTGCTACTCTGAAAACCATTCATACTGTACATTCCCATTTTGGTTTATATGCAAACCATTATCACAAGTGGGAAATTACAGAACATAACATGGATACAGGTGTTTTTCCCCACCACCACATTAACAATAATGTGTGGCACTTCTTGAAGCAATTTGTTTGCGCCAAATTAACAGTTTAAAGACTCTTTCCTTATCAGGAAACAAACCATATTAGAAATTAATACCTTATGGAATCTGGCACCCAGACAAAGGGGATATTCTTTTGTGTTCTATTTAGAAAAGACAGGATGCTGTGCTAAGCAATCTGAATATTGTCCCCAGGGAAATTCAGCCAGAAGGTGTCAGGATTGAGAGCCAGAGAAGAGTGCCCGTCTTTCAGATTTGCTGGATTGTTTGTTTAGCAAAGCAGTGGCGATTATCAGCTAACTATTGTCAGCCATTGTCATTTTTATAAGGTAAATGAAACCACGAGTGGGATGCCTACATAGCATTCAAAAAACACATCTTGCTAAATAATTATTTTGCAGATTCATTTACACAAGAAAGAGAACAGTCTACCACTAGTCTCCAAGACTTTACAGCTCATCCCAGTATAAATGAGTATGTGTATGTAAGAGAGGGGTGATGGAATAATGAGGAGGAGAAAAAGGTGGGAGAGAATCTTTTAACATTACTAGTTAAATTGATAAACTGTCATAGAGAGCTGGTAACAAAGAATTATATTCCAGAATTAAGAGGCTAAGATAACTATCTGACCTCAGCTTCAGCTGGAAGAGGACCCTAAAGCCATTAACTCCTCCAGTTAATTGAAAAAATCTTGACCCAAAGAATATTTTCATTTTCAACATGTTTTGCAAGATGCTTTAAAAAACACCACCACCACATACTTTGTTTTAACAGCCATGGAAGGCATCTAGTTAAATGGCTGTGTGACTGATAGAGTAGATTAGATCCCTGGGGAGAAAATATCAAGACTAAATATGGATTCATCTGTTTCTGAAATGAAGCCATGTTTCCAAGAAAATGTATCCATCACAATTTATTAAGAAATTACCTATTTTCCACGTTTTTCATCTTTTTCATTGTGCTAGCAATGGCTGACTGGTTTAACAAATGTAAGGATTAATATCAGTCACGGGGACATGTAAATTAAATACTTTAAAAAAACAACCTACCCTTTAAATCCTATTAGTTCAATCTGACACTGGGAGAGCCCTGATTTAGAAATGCTTTAAAACTGCACAGATTGTTTGTCTAGATTTAGAGTTCTTTTGTGAAATGAAAAATGTGAGGATGAATTTAATATTTCTCAAATGAATAGGCATGGGGCTTGAAATCTTGCTTTGGCAAAGATAACTGCATTTTGTTTTAGTGCTAATAAATTCACTATTGTAAGATTTTTTTTGTTCCTAGATTCATTCATACTTACTGCACATCAGTCTCGATGTGCAAAAAGTATCTCCTCCATCTGAAAAAAGCAACATAACCAGGCAGAGAACAAATATATAGGATTAGCACATTATGAAGAATAAAGAGCAGCTTTCAGCTCTCTGTCATGGATGGTATTTATCACATTTTTCACTATACAGCACTAACAACATTGGAGAGATAAAGTAGGTTAGATACATTTTTCTTGTATAAAGTGTTTTATAACAACAATAATAGTAAAAAGCCTAAGAGATGATGAATGTATTTTTTCCATTACAGTTTTTATTTCTCTTAAAAAGAAAATAAAAAAATACTTCTGTAAAAAAGTGGGCTTGGACTTTTCAGTCTGTTATGCTAATATATTCATAGAAAAAGCTGGTGCTAAGGGCGGTTCTCCAATTAAGACAAATGAGGCACATTGAATTTCTCCCCCGGGGCACAGCAGGGGTGCTGGCAAAATCTACTTTATTCTTTTCTGTCAGGACTGCACTGGAAACAAAAGCATGAAAATTCAACACATCCACTTACAGAATAATAAAGGCTGTTGTTTAAAGCGTGAAGAGTTTTGGCACCCTTCTGGGGCCTTATGCAAATCATTCTTCCTCTCAACTGCTACCAAACCATCGGTCTTGGAAATTAAAGATGTACTTGGTCGGTTAGCAGCTGAAAAGAGAAGTGCAGCCTGAAAGTCAATTAGATTTGTATTAAGCAAATAAATCAGGTCTGACTGATATTGGCTAAACTAAAATGCATTATTATTGCCTGACAGTAATTCTAATTTGATTGACAAATGTATGTGGTGTATTATTAAGCTAAATGAAAGATGAGAATAATCCTGTTATTTTGAGAATTGCATTCAAGCAAATAGCCCCCTTCCCCAAAATGCAATAAAGACCACCAATGTTGTAGTATTATATAAACCGTGTGGGGAAGGAAACAGGAAATGTATTTTATGATATATTATAATAATTTAGCACAGAATCTGGCCTTCAGAAAATAGTACTTTTTAGAGAATTTACGTACTAATTCCAAGTGATAGAAATTTGCAAAGTTTAGATAACATTTTTGTTCTAAATTCACTCTACCTATTAAGAGCCCTCTTCTGTAAAGTAGTAAATACATCATGGTAAAAATGCCATCATCTTGTCTACACTAGAGCTATCACTATCTGAGTGTAGCAATGGTGGGAAATTAAAGAGAAAAAGAAACTAGTGTAGACAAGGCTAATTTAGACAATACATCTACCATTCAGAATCTACTGTTCCTTAAGTGTTGCGCAACTAAATTGAGGACCATCATGACTAATAGGCATTTTTGACTCCTTGTCTGTTCAAGGAATGATTCTTAAATTGACTCATGCTGAATTGTACATACAACTAAGTATACACCTAATTTACACAGTTTAATATCCTAGAAACATGTGTAAATCAGATTTGTGGTGCATCTCATCAGCTAGGGTAGGTAGCTGGCCATACATCCATACAAATACCAGATCTGCAGGTGCCTGTTGAATATTTTCCTGCATAAGTGAGGAATGTGCAAATGTATTTGCACACTTTTGAAAACCTGATCCTCAGTGTTATACTGTTTCTTTGTTCTCCTGATAAATTATTTACCTCTGCAGAAAAAAAAAGTATTTCAAATACTGTTGATTTGTATTTTGAAAGATGAATGAAACCCCACTACAGAGTTTGCTGTCCTTATACACTCAAAACTCAGGAACCAGATCTATTTATCAGACATATGATATTCAAAACATAGATCCCTGATCACTTTAAGTCTACCTACTGAACGTATCATTGTAACCACAAGAGTGATGGCAGAGTGGTTTATGATTTGTGGAGCAGCTGGTACGGGAACCCACAAGGGGAGAGGCAACTCTAGATTTAGTCCTGAGTGGAGCGCAGGAGCTGGTCCAAGAGGTAACTGTAGCAGGACCGCTTGGAAATAGTGACCATAATACAATAGCATTCAACATCCCTGTGGTGGGACGAACATCTCAACAGCCCAACACTGTGGCATTTAATTTCAAAAGGGGGAGCTATGAAAAAATGAGGGGGTTAGTTAAACAGAAGTTAAAAGGTACAGTGACTAAAGTGAAATCCCTGCAAGCTGCATGGGCACTTTTTAAAGACACCATAATAGAGGCCCAACTTCAATGTATACCCCAAATTAAGAACCACAGTAAAAGAACTAAAAAAGAGCCACCGTGGCTTAACAACCATGTAAAAGAAGCAGTGAGAGATAAAAAGACTTCCTTTAAAAAGTGGAAGTCAAATCCTAGTGAGGCAAATAGAAAGGAGCATAAATGCTGCCAAATTAAGTGCAAGAATGTAATAAGAAAAGCCAAAGAGGAGTTTGAAGAACGGCTAGCCAAAAACTCCAAAGGTAATAACAAAATGTTTTTTAAGTACATCAGAAGCAGGAAGCTTGCTAAACAACCAGTGGGGCCCCTTGATGATCGAGATACAAAAGGAGCGCTTAAAGACGATAAAGTCATTGCGGAGAAACTAAATGGATTCTTTGCTTCAGTCTTCACAGCTGAGGATGTTAGGGAGATTCCCAAACCTGAGCTGGATTTTGTAGGTGACAAATCTGAGGAACTGTCACGGATTGAAGTGTCACGAGAGAAGGTTTTGGAATTAATTGATAAACTTAACATTAACAAGTCACCGGGACCAGATGGCATTCACCCAAGAGTTCTGAAAGAACTCAAATGTGAAGTTGCGGAACTGTTAACTAAGGTTTGTAATCTGTCCTTTAAATCGGCTTCTGTACCCAATGACTGGAAGTTAGCTAATGTAACGCCAATATTTAAAAAGGGCTCTAGAGGTTATCCCGGCAATTACAGACCGGTAAGTCTAACGTCTGTACCGGGCAAATTAGTCGAAACAATAGTTAAGAATAAAATTGTCCGACACATAGAAAAACATAAACTGTTGAGCAATAGTCAACATGGTTTCTGTAAAGGGAAATCGTGTCTTACTAATCTATTAGAATTCTTTGAAGGGGTCAACAAACATGTGGACAAGGGGGATCCAGTGGACACAGTGTACTTAGATTTCCAGAAAGCCTTTGACAAGGTCCCTCACCAAAGGCTCTTATGTAAATTAAGCTGCCATGGGATAAAAGGGAAGGTCCTTTCATGGATTGAGAACTGGTTAAAAAACAGGGAACAAAGGGTAGGAACTAGTGGTGTTTCCCAAGAGTCAGTCCTCGGATCGATCCTATTCAACTTATTCATAAATGATCTGGAGAAAGGGGTAAACAGTGAGGTGGCAAAGTTTGTAGATGATACTAAACTGCTAAAGATAGTTAAGTCCAAAGCAGACTGTGAAGAACTTCAAAAAGATCTCACAAAACTAAGTGATTGGGCAACAAAATGGCAAATGAAATTTAATGTGGATAAATGTAAAGTAATGCACATTGGAAAAAATAACCCCAACTATACATACAATATGATGGGGGCTAATTTAGCTACAACAAGTCAGGAAAAAGATCTTGGAGTCATTGTGGATAGTTCTCTGAAAATGTCCACGCAGTTTGCAGAGGCGGTCAAAAAAGCAAACAGGATGTTAGGAATCATTAAAAAGGGGATAGAGAATAAGACTGAGAATATATTATTGCCCTTATATAAATCGATGGTACGCCCTCATCTCAAATACTGCGTACAGATGTGGTCTCCTCATCTCAAAAAAGATATACTGGCACTAGAAAAGGTTCAGAAAAGGGCAACTAAAATGATTAAGGGTTTGGAACGGGTCCCATATGAGGAGAGATTAAAGAGGCTAGGACTCTTCAGCTTGGAAAAGAGGATACTAAGGGGGGATATGATAGAGGTATATAAAATCATGAGTGATGTGGAGAAAGTGGATAAGGAAAAGTTATTTACTTATTCCCATAATACAAGAACTAGGGGTCATCAAATGAAATTAATAGGCAGCAGGTTTAAAACAAATAAAAGGAAGTTCTTCACGCAGCACACAGTCAACTTGTGGAACTCCTTACCTGAGGAGGTTGTGAAGGCTAGGATTATAACAGAGTTTAAAAGAGAACTGGATGAATTCATGGTGGTTAAGTCCATTAATGGCTATTAGCCAGGACGGGTAAGGAATGGTGTCCCTAGCCTCTGTCTGTCAGAGGGTAGAGATGGATGGCAGGAGAGAGATCACTTGATAATTGCCTGTTAGGTTCACTCCCTCTGGGGCACCTGGCATTGGCCACTGTCGGTAGACAGGATACTGGGCTAGATGGACCTTTGGTCCATCTTATGTTCTTATGTATGTTATGTATGATGTAACTGGAACACCAGTGCACAGTCATATTCAGAGTTTTCCCATCTTGGGTTTTATATATTTGAAGGACATCACAAGATTTTAATAAGGAAAACATGTCAAATATCACTTTCCCTCAAGCTTTCCTGCATGCTTATTTTTTTAGGAGTTTCTTAGAGATAACATATGGAAAACAGAAAAACAGTGAGGTGGGGGATGGATAATTTTGTAGATGCTGTTTATACTTGGAATTCAAGGCTAGAGTTAGTGCAATCGTTTGTTGGAATGAAAATCCTATATTCTTTTTTAATTTACATGTGGGAATTATTTTTCCCTGAAAAATGTTATAAGGCAGCTAATGTGGTATTTTTTCTCTGGACCAGCATGTAATTAATAACATACAAGCTTCTAGGCCAAAGATGTAACTGTCATCAAATGCATTTTGGTATTGTGTACACTAGGAGTAGACATAGATATAGCCATGTTTAAATGCAGTTGTCATCAGTTTCTAGAAAGGAAGAAAATGTCATAGAATATCAAGGTTGGAAGGGACCTCAGGAAGTCCTCTAGTCCAACCCCCTGCTCAAAGCAGGACCAATCCCCAGACAGATTTTTGCCCCAGATTTCTAAGTGGCCCCCTCAAGGATTGAACTCACAACCCTGGGTTTAGCAGGCCAATGCTCAAACCACTGAGCTACCCCTCCTGTGATTAAGGCACTAGACTGGGACTCAGGACATAAGGGTTCACTGCAGACTTTCGGCAAATCAGTATGCCTTAGTTTCTAATCTGTAAAATGGGGTTGATAATAATACTCATTTCCCAGGAATGTTGTTTATTAGTGATTGTGATGCTGCTCACACAACTCAGTGATGAGGCCCAACATTTCTCAAATTGTGTGTCATGCATCGATGGTTTCTAGCATCAGCAAGATCCCCAAGCAGGAGCAAGGGAAATAGATGAAAAGAACAATTTGCTCCCTCCCTTTTCTTCCTACTTCACTTGTAGGAGCTGATGCTCTGGCCCTCTTCTCACAAGGCATAAAAGCTGCTCATTAGAAGTTAAGTGTGAAATCTGAAATAATTATAGGAACATAATGGAAGAGAATCACTGAAATTAGATGAGTATTGATTGCCATTAATCCAAGATTAGCATAGTTCTATCTAAATTTAATAGGAAGATTACTTATTAGTGGGCTACTAATTTTTTTTTCTTTTAAATTGTGATGTTGCACAACACATTGAGTAACAATGTAACACCACATTATAAATCACAGTTTCAGCACTGAGGGATTCTAGTGGCATTAAAACAGAGAGTGGCCCACAAGTTATGAAGGACTCATTTCCACATTTGTCTTTAATACCCCAGCTCAAACACAGCATGTCAAGCCCTTACTGTGTACAACCAGGTTAGCAGAAAAGTCAAGAAAGAGCTGGATAAAAAAAAGTCTATGTGGATTTCAAGAGATCCAAACTGAACATTGCTTGGATGTTGCCACACAGTGATGTTGGATTTCAGATTCTCTCTCCAAACTGTACAGGGTAAAGTCACTTATTATTCCAGCACTCCCTGCATTATACACAGAGCTACTTTAAGGAAACACAGTGTAGTCTATAGGACTATGGTCTGAGTTTCTATCTTTCCTTTTTCTTTTCTAAGCTTACCTTCCAAAATTAAAAAGTCGGCTTGTTGCATACCAATAACCAGTTCTACTTTTTAAATAAATGGATGTTATTTTCATGTAAGAAGCAAATAGTTTTAAATATAAGTCTACTATCATGTGGTTTATATTTAATAATGTCCAGCAACAGTAGCACTTTGCTACAAATAAAGCTAAAATGAAGATGAAATTAATCTCATTTGTGACATATCAGTACTTGTAGCTTTAACAATAAGTTGTAATGAGTTCAATAATATACCAAAAGATGTTTGAAGCTTTATCCAATTCTTTGCCAGGAAAAAAACAAGCCCTCACTTTCAAAGTAGACACTGAAAACAAAGGAGTGGTGTTTTAATGAGATTTCTATTTGGGGGCACTAAAGTAATGGGAACAGTTCGTTTAGTAAAACAGCAATTAATGTTAAGGGGATTATTTCTGCCTTTTGGGCTTTTAAGGTTTGTGAAAGATAATAAAAAAATTTGTTTTCTTAAGATAATATTCTAAAATAACCTATCCATTTATGTTTAGTAGGTTGAAGACTTGCAATTTGAGGTAAATAATACAATAATAATAAAAATCTTGGGAGACCCAGTGCTACTTTTATAGCTATATAAATAATGCATGATTTTATGATTACATTTTAATGGCAAATCTCCCATGTTAGAGCTGCATAGTCAAGCTCTGGTAGAATCTCATATATGTTTTATACATTTTTAGAATAATGTTTAATTTCTTGCCAGAGATTTATTAGGGATTTTGTGAGTTGGTTTGTGTGTTTCTTTCCAAAGTAGTATCTGTATATTAATAGCAAATAATTGAAAACAAGAAACTTTACATACTCACTAAAATCTAATGATGCACATACACTGTATTTTCATCACTTTCATTTCATATTCTCTTCATTTTGGTTGATTTTACAGAACAGCATTGGCTGGATATTTAGTGCACTTTCAATTATTCTCCTCTGGCTTGCCTTATTTTCAAGTACACATAAAAAGAACCAAACCTTCTTTAGAGGAACAATTTCACAAGTTGTGATAATTTACCAAGGTGAATCATTTACAAAAAGAGAAGTGCTGCAACACGTTTTTCCAGGATGAATATTACTTAAATATGGAAAGAGAACTACCTAACAAACCAGGTCGAAATCCCAGATCAGGGACAAAAATTCCAATATTTAAGGAAATAATTTACCTTCACAAAGAAATGAAAAATAAAAGTCAACATATGTATGCTTGTGTAAAATGCCTTCTGAAAATATGAAGGACCAGAACTGAAATCAAGGGGAGGTCCACACAAAGGTTCTAGATAATGCTGGTGGTGTCCAAAAAAATGAAGTAAATACTTATTCTTATAAAATTGTTTATTGATATAACAGGACTCTGCAGTTCTTAAAATTCCAGACCTTCAAAAACAAGAAATTTATGCTTCAACAGCACTTTTCAATTTAGGATTTCAAAGAGCTCTACAAACAACCTAGACAAATTAGAGGATTGGGCCAAAAGAAATCTGATGAGGTTCAACAAGGACAAGTGCAGAGTCCTACACTTAGAACAGAAGAATCCCATATGCACTTCTACAGACTAGGGACCGAGTGGCTAGGCAACAGTTCTGCATAAAAGGACCTAGAGGTTACAGTGGATGAGAAGCTGGATATGAGTCAACAGTGTGCCCTTGTTGCCAAGAAGGCTAATGGCATTTTGGGCTGTATAAGTAGGAGTACTGCCAGCAGATCGAGGGATGTGATCATTCCCCTCTATCCGGCATTGGTAAGGCCTCATCTGGAGTACTGTGTCCAGTTTTGGGCCCCACACTACAAGAGGGATGTGGAAAAATTGGAAAGAGTCCAGCAGCGGGCAACAAAAATGATTAGGGGGCTGGAGCACATGATTTATGAAGAGAGGCTGAGAGAACTGGGATTATTTAGTCTGCAGAAGAGAAGAATGCGGGGAGGAGTGGTTTGATAGCTGCTTTCAATTACCTGAAAGGGGGTTCCAAAGAGGATGGATCTAGACTGTTCTCAGTGATAGCAGATGACAGAACAAGGAGTAAGGTCTCAAGTTGCAGTGGGGGAGGTTTAGGTTGGATATTAGGAAAAACTTTTTCACTAGGAGGATGGTGAAGCACTGGAATGGGTTACCTAGGGAGGTGGTGGAATCTCCCTCCTTAGAGGTTTTTAAGGCCCAGCTTGACAAAGCCCTGGCTGGGATGATTTAGTTGGGGATTAGGTCCTGCTTTGAGCAGGGAGTTGGACTAGATGACCTCCTGAGGTCCCTTCCAACCCTGATATTCTATGATTCTGTGATTCTAACACTAATGAATTAAGCCTCAGAACATTCCCCTGAGGTACTTCCAGGAAAGTAGAGCTGAGATTGGCTGTAATGGAGGATCCCATTACTAGCAGTTCAGCAGAGGAGATGTCCATGCTGATCACTTCTATTCTATATAGATTTTTATACTGCATTCACCTCTGTAGTACCCAAGTACCTTCCAGTAGCGAATTAAGCAACATGACTACACATATTACTTGTTCTCTCATCTTCTCCTCAGAAGGACAAGCATGTGCAGTGAATGTAGGTTTTAAATGTATTTATGACATAAGTATATCTGTCACTATGTTTCAGCGTGGTAGCCGTGTTAGTCTGTATCAGCAAAAAGAACGAGGAGTAGTTGTGGCACCTTAGAGACTAACACATTTTATTCGAGCATAAGCTTTCCTGGGCTAAAGTCCACTTCATCAGATGCATCTTTGTGTTTATATTAGACAAGGCAAGGTCAAAGCAATGTGCCTTGCACTTGGAGTGGAAAATTGTGAAGTTAGTTCCTGGGGAAGTCCATACCACAGTATTGGGTCGCCACTGGATAAGGTTCTGTCTCTTGTACACATGAGCTTTACTCTTATTGTTGAGAGTTCCATGATGCCAAAGGAGCATTGATCATAGTCTTCGTCCCAGAGCTTTAGGCAGTCTTTTAGGTATCCAGGGCCCAGGCCAAGGAGCTTTGAGGGTAAGGACTGAGACCTTGAACTTGATTTGAAAGTCTATTGGAAGCCCAGAATCCAGAATAGAGAGTGGAAGATAGGTGTGATGGGATTATGGTAGCCCATGCTGGTGAGGAGAATTTTCTACTAGTTGGAATTTCCTAAGTATAGTCCCAGGTATATCACATTTATATAGTTCAGCAAAGAAGTGCTGAAGGCATGAATTACTTAATCCAGGTCTTCACCTGTCAGGATGGGATGGAGTCTCCTACCCAAGTGGAGATGACAGAAAGCATTACTCATGGCCATTGTGATGTGAGAGCTCAGTGTTAGCACAGAATCCAAGAGTACTCCTAGATTACAGACTGAAGTGACCAATTTTGGATGTGAAATTTCATTCAAAAGAGATTGCACCCATGGTTGCAAACTCCTGAAAATACTTTCCTTTGTCCACCAGCATGACCTGTCTTTTGCTCAGGTTCAGCTTCAGCTGGCTTTTCTTCATTCAAGAGAAAATCTCATCCAAGTACTGGGCCATCTTGGTTGTAGTGATGTGGTCATACATGGTGAAGGTTGGGTAGAGCTGTGTCATTCTTCATATTGCTGGTGCCTGGGTGCATGTTGTCTGACCATTTTACCTTGTGGTTCCACGTAGATGCTGAAGAGGACTGGAGGTAGAATTGATCCTTGTGGAATCCCACTAGTGAGGGGCCAAGAGGTAGAGGTACAGTTTTCCATCACCACTCTTTAGGTGCATCCCTCCAGGAAGAACTCAACACGTTTTAGTACATTACTCTTGACCCCAGACACCTCTCTCAGGTGAGACAGCAGTACCTCATGGTCAACAGCATTGCATGTTGCAAAGGGGTCCAGGATGATAATATTGGATGCCTATCTTCTAGCCATTGACAGTAGGAGTTCATCCATCAGTGCCACTAAAACAGAATGATTTCCATGTCCTGGCCTGAATCCAGATTGTGCCAAGTCTAGAATGTCAGCTTCAGGTAGATGAGCTTGTAGTTGGTCTTTCTGCTAGCTTCTCTATGAGCTTGCTCAGGAAAGGGAGGTTTGACACTAGGTGATAGTTGGCTAGGACTGAAGTATCCAGGAAGAATTTCTTCATTGCTGATTGGACTACTACGTGTCTGAAAGAAGAAGGGAAAAGTCTTTCTCTGAATGATGTGCTGGTTATTTTGGTCAGAAGTGGCACCAGTTGTTCATATCTCTCTTTTGCAAGCTAGAAAGGGTATGGGTCAGTTTCACAAATCTTGGGTTGGTATTACTTTGCTGTGTCCAGAATGTCTTGATGAGTGAATGTACTGAATTTTGGGTATGTAAATGGGCTGTTGGTTAGTGGGTATGGGCACAGGGAATCCTGTTGCTGCTTGAGAAGGCTTCCTGCAGGTGGATGATCTTTTCAGCAAATTAGGATGATAGTTCGGTGCTCAGCTCTGATGCAGGTTGTAATCATTCAGAGCGGATGAAGCAATTTACCACTTTCAATAGCTCCTGGGAGTGAGATTTGGCTATCTCAATGGAGGCTGACAGGAATTTTCTCTTGGCCTGCAATACAGCCTCAGCATAGGCTTTGTTGAATTCATTATGTGCCATCCTGTCTGAAACAGTCTTTGTTTTCTCCCACTGGCGTCTGAGTTTTTGCCACTCTGTATTCATCCAGCACACAGATTCTATTCCCAGGAGTACACTGGCCATCTACATGAAAGGCTTTAGGACATCAACTGCTGCATTTACAGCAGCAGGATATGCCTATGTCTCTGATTAGAAGCCAGAGCTCCTGGCCATGTTGACCCATAGTGACAAGAGACTGTACAAAACTAGGCCATTGCTTGCTTCCACTAAGCTGAAAGATCTGGCACCTGTGATGCCTCAGCATCTCCCCTTGACATTTTGCCTTATGGACCATGGAGTAGGGCGACAAGGTTGATGAGATAATATCTTTTATTGGACCAACTTTGGAGACAATCTCTCTCAGCAACTAAAGTTGGTCCAGTAAAAGATATTACCTAACCCACCTTGCGTCTCTAATATCCTGGGACTGACATGGCTACAACACCACTGCATTCATAGAGTAGAGAAGTTGTTTAGAGCTCCATGCCCTTTATAAATTCCCTTGACATTTTTGTAGGGTTACCATACGTCCGGTTTTTCCCGGACATGTCCGGCTTTTCGGCAATCAAACCCCCGTCCGGGGGGAATTGCCAAAAAGCTGAACATGTCCGGGAAAAATACCGGCCGGGCACTTCCTCTCCTGCGGCTGCTCTGCTCCTCCCCTGACTCAGACTTCGGCTCTGTTTAAGAGCCAAGCTGCCCGAGCCAGCGCTAACGGCTTCGGGCAGCCCCCGTGCCTCCGGACCCCAGCTGCTGGCCGGGCACTTCTCCTCCCCGGCTCCAGCTGCTCTGCTCCTCCCTGGACTCAGACTTCGGCTCTGTTTAAGAGCCAAGATGCCCGAGCCAGCGCTAACGGCTTCAGGCAGCCCCCGTGCCTCCGGACCCCAGCTGCTGGCCGGGCACTTCTCCTCCCCGGCTCCAACTGCTCTGCTCCTCCCTGGACTCAGACTTCGGCTCTGTTTAAGAGCCAAGCTGCCCGAGCCAGCGCTACCGGCTTCGGGCAGCCCCCGTGCCTCCGCACCCTGCACCGCCGGGGTGGAGCAGAGCAGCTGGAGCCGGGGAGGAGAAGTGCCCAGCCGGCGGCTCAGAGTCCGGAGGCATAGGGGCTGCCTGAAGCCCGAGTGCTACCGGCTTCATGGTTTGCCGGGCAGCCTCCAGACCCTGCGCCCCTGGCTGGGCACTTCCCCTCCCGGCCTCCAGCTGTGCTGGGGAAGCGCCGGCCGGGGGTGCAGGGTCTGGAGGCTGCCCGGCAAACCGTAAAGCTGGTAGCGCTCGGGCAGCCCATTTCGCGTGGCTGGGAGGGAGGAGGGGGAGTTAGGGCGGGGACTTTGAGGAAGGGGTGGGGAAAGGGCGGAGTTGGGGCGGGGCCGTGGGTGGGAAAGGGGTGTGGCTAGGGCCCGTGGAGTGTCCTCTTTTTTTATTTTTTAAATATGGTAACCCTAATTTTTGGCAGATTCCCCAGGCTGATTCTGTCCATACTTATTTTGGGCTCTGCATGTGAGTATTGTATTATAAATAACTGACAATTTCTTGGCCCCTCAATCTTCTTTCCATCACTTTGATTACCAAAAGCTTTTATCTCTGGAAAATTTCAAATATGTAGAATTTAGAATGGAGGGAATCTCAGTAGCTCCATTTCCCCAAACCCATCTCCTCAGTTGATCATCAGGGCTGGAGGAGTGCGGGAAGGAGATGGGGCTCTGCAGTGTCTTCTTATGACCTCTCACATGACCGGAAATAAGCTTAGTGGCCTGGGTCTTTGGAGATTATATGACTTGAAGATTGTTACCTAGCCAAAAATTCCTGCCTGGTGTTGTATAGAGAGACTGTGGCCACTATTTGAGCCCATAGGCTGGTATAGAAGCCACAAGGGGTGGGAACTCTATCCTAAACTTTCACCAGCTGTGTTTTGAAATGAGTGGATTTTGTTCCTCCAATCACTGTGAGGTTTCCACACGTAGTCCAGTTGCTCAGACTGCATGGTGCATGTGGATTTAATCATTTATAAATATAGATTGCATAATCTGAGACTGGAGATTTCCAAATTCTTAGAAGAATTTTCTCTGAAATTTCCTTTAAAAAAACCAGACATCTGTGAAGGACTTATACTGTCACATCTCATCCCAAAGGGAACAAAGGAAAAGCAGCCGATTAAAGAAAAGTTTTTTCAACACTTATCTGTTTAAAAATGCTGTTGGAGTGTGGTGAGCATGATTCAGAGAAACTATTTATAAGGTTTGGATATGTAGTGCCAGAACTAAAATAACAGTGGTCAAAGATCCTCAAATAGAATATTTACTTTGTGTTATTGGTGTCTGGTAGAATTGAGTTCAAATTGCTTCTACAGCATCACTAAATGAAGTGTTTATTTTAAAAATAGTAGTTTCTTTCTTTTTAAAGTGTGAAACTGGGCTGTACTGGGGAGAAAGAAAGAGTTTGTTTGCTCTTACTATATTTTTTCAGCTGGACATTGTGCATGCTTTTGGAATGCATCTGCACAAATTCCATACTTCTTTTACATTCAGGAAGTGATATTTCAGAACAAGCTCTTGTAAAACAATACTCCATTTTCTGTGGTTTGGGGAGAAGCCAAGACAAAATTTAGATTTCTTCCCTTTTCATAAACGAACTCTATAATAAACAAAACTAACTCCATAAAGTAGATTTACAATACTGCCATTGTGTGGGGTTCAGCATGACTACAAAATATTACGTTTGACAAAATTAATGCTGCTGAAAATATATGCTGCCAGCAGCTTGGATAATTACAAGGAAAGGCAGTTAGTAATGAATTCCTTTTACTCAGAATTCAAATCTAGGACCGAATGTTGCCCATTATTGCAGTTCAAAGGCAACTATCTCTAGAATTGTTCTTTTAATGTTTGCTCGATGGTTTTAGTTGTTCTTTTCTTGTAGGCACACAATTGTTGTCTTGATCTTTGTGATAAAAAGAGTTACACTGGAGCTTTGTAGTCAATCCAGTTGGCTTGGTAATGTGCCCATAGTCAGAATTCCAAAGTGGGAAAACAAAGGCTTAGAAAATATAGGGCCGAGAGCTGTTTGTTCAGGGCTGTGGGAATCTAACACAGGCCTATGAAACCAATGGGCTCTCTCCATTACATCCACATTGATGAAATAACTACACAATTCCATGCCCTTTTGTCTTTTCCCAAGCCACACTTTAAACAAATGTGGCGACTTCTTTTATAACTTCATTCCTACCAAAATTCCCAGCATGTTATAATTCTTTCCCTTCATGTTATAGCTCCAAAAGATTGACATTGGCTTATTGAAAGTTACAGCCATTTCCATAATAACTGTGTTTCAGTGGGCTGAGCCTCACTTAAAGAAAAGAAAGACAAAAGCTGCATTTAAACCTAACAATGTTGTTTTTCACAGGGTTATGAATTACATTCCCAAGGTATTTCATGTAGTTTTCAAATATAAAATTATAATTGGTGTCTATTATTTACCCTTTAATTAGAAACATGGAATCCTAAGTAAATACAGCAAGAATATTTTGTAGTCATATAATGTTTTCCAGCTGTATATCTCAAACACCCTGGGAAAACTCAGGCACAGGGCTGGTGTGACTTGTCCAAAATCACACCAGCAAGTCAATGGCTGTGCCAGGAATAGGACATAGTGCTACTGATTACCATTCCACTGCCCTGCCATGTGTCCTGCTGTGCTGCTACACTGAACTAGAGAACAGAGGCAAGGGATCATGTAGAAGGAATGAAAGGAGAAGAAAAAGAAAGAGACAGCTTTAGTTGCCTGCTCAGTAGCCCGAGTGGCAGCTCAATCCTTGTGGCCCTGCACAAGAGTGACAACAGCTGAGATGAATGACAAACGGACAGCAGGGGCAAATGAGTGACTGTAATTTTAGATGAGTGACACTTGACAGGTATAAGGAGGCAGGATTTGCCCTTAAGAGAACCTTTCAAAAATATGTAAGAAGTCAACACTATATAAAGCCACTGAGCCTAGATAAATGTAATCAGGGTCAAGTACTTAGGAGCAAGAACAGGAAAATGTCAGTCCTGTTGTTGCAGGGAGGAGGCAGTTTGCCCACTCCAAGGTACATGGAGGACTGAAGGGAAAGGCAGTAGATCACCAAATTCTCAAACCACAGAAAAAAATTCAAGGTCTGGCAAAAGTGTGGGAACCTAAGACATTTGGGAGGAAGATATTGTCCTGTGTGTTACAAGGGTGACATGAGCCAAGGTTACAAAATATTATACCCAAGTCACATGACAGGGGTCAGTATTTACTGAAATATCTTCCTTTTTAGGAAATCAAATCCAAACAAACATATGCAAAGCAATACAGCCAATTAAACACACACACAGACAAAACCAGTCAAATAGGACAGGATAGAGAAGGTCAGGAAACTTGACTTCTTTCCTTGCCAGATGAGAGGATTATTTTGCCTCTAATTACTGCCTCTAAAGCACAATAGCTTTCTGATCACACAGCCACTTGTTCTCAGAACAATTCCTTCTGCAGTGACCTATGCAGCCACTGAGATAAGGTAGCCACCTGAAACCTGTTTGCATTCCTCTTGTTTTTCGTTGTCAGTGATTGGGTGGGAATGTGTTACCTCTGTCAGCCGCACATGAGCACTATCGGTAACATTTTAGATGTCCTCAAGAAAGAGAGAGCCATGTCCTTGCTTTTGTTTTATTTTCCTCCTGTAGGACTAACCCTTAAGGGTGGTTATAATAGTGGCCAACCAGTTTCTGTTTGAAATCTAACAAAATGGTAACTTATCATTCTTGTTATGGCATTTCTACTGTTCTAGTTTCCTGGCATATAGTTCTTTGGTTATTAATACAAAACTAAGTGCTTGTGGCTTAAGAAACTTTTAGATGTTGGATGAAATCCTGACCACACTGAAGTCAGTGGCAAAGCTCCCATTGATTTAATGGGACCAGGATTTCACCCATAACATTAAGGTTTTTGTCCTTTGTCCTGAAAATATCTGAACTGGTGATCTTAGTAAAGACCTGTAAAATTTAACAATGGTAAATATGGATCCCTTGAATCCACCAGGACTCCCCTCCCCGCCGTTCTTTGCTATTTGTACTGAGTTTTCTGCTAGTCCTTTTTTTTTTTTTTTTTGGTGCATAGTAAGGACTTGGCATGGTGTGCTTGAATTGATATGTCAAATAGAATGACTGAATTGTTAACTCAATGTGTTGTGTAACAGCTCAGTTAAAAATATTTCCTGTTTAATTAAAATATATATCTGGGCCAGTCTTGGGTTATGGACAATCAGGCATCTCATAGTTTCAGTGGTTCTTTAGCATTCTGTCCCTATATTTATTTCAGTAGCTTATCTTCAATGAACAGCATACATGCACAGAGAGAAGAGAACATCTCAATATCTGTTCTTAGACTTCCCAGTACCCAGATGGCAACTGTACACTATGTATACATTTCTGATCATATGCTGTATGTCATTATGACACATGGTCAGATTTTAAAAGCTCTTGAAAAGATCTAAAGATGCAGATATTCACCTAGTGGGATTTTCAAAAGTGCCTAAGTGACTAACTACTAATAGCAAAAACCAAGATAAAAAAAAAAGTCCCAGTGGATTAAAATGACATCCCAATGGGAGTTAGGCACCTGGGTGCTTTTCAAAATCCCACTAGGCACCTAATAGATGTCTAAATATCTTTAAAAATCTAGCCCAATGTCCTTTAGATGGAATCCCATCAAAGACAGCATTTTCATATCTAAAGTCTCAAATACATTTTTATGCTTGAAGGTTCCAGGGCTGTCTGATGGTCATCCATCTAAAATTACCCTTCCAAGCTTTTGAAAGGATAGTTCATTGTGTGTTTCTCATTTGAGCTTGTCTAATTTCATTTAAGAAACTGGTAACATGTGAGCCATATTTACTTTAAACTTCTTTTCCTGCAGCTCTTGGCTTTCACTATTTCTAGGCACTCTTGAAAGCATGTCGGCTGTAGGAAGCTTATCAGATCTGTATTTCACATTTAATGAGTAGTTGTGCAATTTCATGATCATATTCTGTAATACATCTTCCAGAAATTTATGATCTGTTTCTACCTCAACTGTTTTTGCCTGTAAACACATTTACGAAGTCACTCACAACCATAAGCAATTGCCAATATTCCCTCCTTACCCCCCAATCTGAGCATAATTCTATTGTGTTCTAGTCAGTGCTTCAGAAGCATCTGGTAATCGTGCAAAAGAACAGCCCCCAACCCATATGAACTTGCACTGATCCAGATTTGGGATTTTTTGTTAATTGCAAAACTATTTGAATACAGGTACTTTGTGACAACTTTTTTTAATGCCCACATTTTTTTCTCTCACCTATCGTTCTAGTGCCACACAGTATGGTCCACAAGCAGCATTCTGAGTGGAGTATATAACTGTGATAAATTAAGAATCAATTCACTTAGATGAAAAATTGCCCATGAAACTCTGTAAGGCCTAATTGTTTTGGGGTCTTTCCATTTATAATTGCCTCCAACTTTTTTGGTTTTAGTTGAACTGCTTTGTCACTGAGTATGTATCCCACATAACTAATCGCATTCAGCCCAGTTTGGTATCTTTTCCTTTTGCAATTTTCTGGAGTGTTCTGGTTACTTATAGCCGAGTGTATGGTTTTGGACTATACAAATCTGCATAATATAAATTGATTCTCTGTAACCTGCACATTTTCAGGTCAACTTTGAAAGTCAAAATTTACACCAAATGTGTCACTTTTTATGGACCATTATCTGTATTTAACATCACTATGTTTGCTGTTACATTGTGTCTGTAACACATGATAGTATTAAAGCCCAGAAAGTTTAAAGCAAATCACCTTAATTTCTGCTTTTTTTTTGTGTTAGAAAAATCAAGTGCTGACATCCCTCTTTTTTGTAGAGGACTTTGTCAATATTTCGAATACTGATATCACAGGTGCAGCTTTCCCAGGCTCCAGCTGACGGGAACAGAGAATGAGCTGCTTTAGGTTATGTCTATTCTATGCCGTAGTGCGGAAATTGGGGGTGTTAACTGCAGAGTGCACAAAGGTTTTGCACGCTAACTGCCTGTGTGGACACTGCTGGTGTGAACTAAAAGGTACCTAGTTTGCATTAACGTAGTCCTGTTTGAAAGAGGACTACTTTAACATGAACTGGATACCTATGCAAGTCACACCCCTGCAATCTGCACTGCGGCACAGTGTAGACAAGCCTTTAGACGGCTGAAGGCCCTGACTACTTTAGGATTCAGCCCATTGTCACATTCTGCGGTGCAATCCAGACCATTAAGGGGGGTGTCACCGCCTGCCCTGTAATGCTCTGCTGCTGTGGCTCACAGCCTGGACACCAACAGCCAGCAGACAAGCATGCAGTTCTCTGAGTTTGTATGGGCTATGCAGCCCTAGTTTAGCACTCTGACCCCAGCAACCTGCCTACAACAGAAGAGCCCCACTCTAATCTCTATCATTCAGTTACCTTCATAGAATCATAGAACTGGAAGGGACCTCGAGAAGTCATCTAGTCCAGTTCCCTGCACTCATGGCAGGACTAAGTATTATCTAGACCATCCCTGACATTTGTTTGTCTAACTTGCTCTTAAAAATCTCCAATGATGCGTATTCCACAACCTCCCTAGGCAATTTATTCCAGTGCTTAACTACCCTAGCAGTTAGGAAGTTTTTCCTAATGTCTAACCTAAATTGCCCTTATGCAGGGGTGACCCCAAATACACTCCCAGTCCCAAATTTCCCTAAAACAGTCTGCTCTGAAGTGTCTAGCCCTCCCCTGGTACACTTAGAGAATTATTAAATGTGCTGTTCCATTTAAAGAAACACTACATCAGCAGCTTACCACATTACTGGAGTTAAACACTCTGTTTTAATCAAAGCATTGGATTGGTAAAAACTTGTAAAGAGTAAAACAAGTTTTTTATAGGTCATAGGTTAAGTGATACCAAGTAGAAGGAATAAATATTAGAAAGAGTAACAAACCAACTAAAATAGGAATATGCTTCCAAGACTAAAACTTAATTTAGTCTTTGCCTAAGCAAGTTTGTCCCCTGTAATCAGTTTCCAGAGACTTTGACCCCTGTGGCTGAGGGACCCATCTTTCTCTGATCTCAAGCTCTCTTTAGTCCCTCAAGTGATGAATAACTGATGGGTTTTCTGCACCTCTCTTTATAGTGCAGTAAATCTATGTGATCTGGACATGCTGACTCCCCCATGATCTGGTGAGGTTTGATGGTTCTGTTTACTGCATATATAAATTAATCCCACTCTCACTAGTTAACCCTGCTTAATTGGCATTCAAGACTTGGGCAGACCTGTTTTCTACTTTGTTCAAATACAGACTTAGAGACGCTAAGGTGCCACAAGGACTCCTCGTTCTTTTTGCTGATACAGACTAACACGGCTACCACTCTGAAACCTGTCATCACTATTAATATATACATTTCACAATGATATTAATCACCAGTGTGCCATTGGTTTCCCAATGATATATTATATGACATCTTTTTGATACAGGTCGTGACACTAATGAGTTGGGGATACACTGGCCAAACCAGCTGAAATACCCTATTAGATACCAGGGAGCACCTCGACCTCTGGCTATTAGGGTTACACCCGTGTTGCCTGAACTGGTTTCAAACAGTTTAGGAAAACAGTTCAGATAAATCTGTGTACAGGGGCACTGTCAGTATGAACTATTTGAAAAAGACTTATTTAAAAAATAATACCAAGGTTAAATCCAGTACTGTAACGTCTCAGTTTACTGCTATGTTACTATTAAGTCCCTGTTTAAACAACTCCCCCTTCCCCAAGCCAACAAGTAGACCAACAGAATGAAAGAAATATAAGAGTGTGATGAGAATATTATAGTGGGAAAGGAACCAACGAAACAAAATCTACAACAATGAAAGCTCCCTAGAGGATACTCAACTTTCCAGTCCAGCTAACATGTGTTTTCCTTTACAATATCCACATCAAACTCAAGTCTGTTTGGGAATATGGTTCACTGCTTACTATAAACTCAGTTTATGATGTTCAAAAAAGATTTCCATACTTTCGAATCATAAAGAGGCTTTGACAGAATTGGTTGTAAATCACATTTAATTACCAGGGTCTTCAAATGTTTGTAATTTTAGCATTTGCAAGTTGTATGATTTAAAGATTAAGGGCCCAATCCTTCATTCACTGCCCACCAAAAACTTCCACTGATTTCAGTGGGAGGAGTTTTGAGTGAATGAAGAATATGTAGCCTCAAAGATAGTTTTGTCTGACTCTTTTTTTGACAAATGAATGTGTTTCACTTTCCATATATGCATATATTTCATTAATATACTGACAACAATGTGTGAATTTTCATCCATATTTTATTTCATTTTGTAATTAATAAAAACATTTTAACTGCTTCTCTGGCTGTCTCTGTCTCTCAAATACACATACAGATATTTCTCTATGTGACGCTCTTCCTCCACAGAGATCCCTGAGCTAATTCATGACACTTGACACTAATCATATACACAGATCAACAAAGACTTTGCTTTCATATAAAAACTAATTTAGAACATATTTCTAAATTAGTGCTTGTTATTGCAGTCAATTTAATTAGCTAGTTAATGACAATATCTGTTCATAATCCAAGTAGTCAAAAATACCAAGTTCAGTAATTAGACCATATAATTCCTTAACAACTCAATTTTATAATGGAAAAGCACTGTGATTTTAGTCAATTTGCTCCTAATGCTCTCCTATATTCAAAATTAGAAATCCCTTAATGCATTCTTTTGACATTCAAAGCTTGAGATAGAATATTTGGGCTAGAAAGCTCAGCTCCCTTCTGTATTCCACATTAAATTGCTTGCAAGTTATATTACATTTTATATAATTTGCCCAAAACCATTGAGAGTGTATAGCATTCACTTAGGGATTCTGCAGTAGAATCTAACATAAAACAATAGCAAAAATTTAGTCTTTGTTGGACAATTATAATGATTGCATAATTACAGAATATTGTAGCAAATATGTGACCCCATTATCAACATAGATATTGAACATTATTTCACTGATATGACAAACGAAAGCATATTTCAGTGTTTCAAATGCGGTGTATTTAAAAAAAACCCCAAACAACTAAACAAAGATAGTTCCACAAATCCAAACTGACACTTATGGTAACCCATGGCTATGAAAAGGTCTTCTCGAAAAAGCATTAAAATAAGCTAATTTTATTTCTCCCAGCTGCCTGCCTTTCAATTCTTTATCCCTGCTATCAAGTTTGAATAAATTTCATCTCTCACACTACAAGTAATGAGCAGGCAATGACTTATGAAGCAAAGAGACCAAGTTGAGACAGAATTAGAATACAATTTTAATGAGACAGAGCTGAGAAAGTGGAAGTGTTACTCATTTGACAGACTTGGCAAAATACCCAACATTATTTCAAATGCTCTTTTCTATCTATAGAGAAACTGCCGATTATTATTATTATTTTTGTTAATGGCAATACTCAAGAGAATATTTTTAGGGGGATATTATTAATGTGATTTAAATCAAGAACTAGTTTAAAAAGTTGCTTTATACCAAATTTGACAAATTATAACGCACTAGAAAGTCACACTGCATGAGAGCTAAACAGAAGTACCTGATCCTTTGCTCTATTGCTGCCCTTCTGTAGATTCTCTTTTTCAAAGGCCCTTTTTGGTCAACTTAAGAAAAATGTACTATTGTCTGACTATCTCAGATGAGAAGCAAAACTCAAAACCATCTATGCAAGGATTAGAAAGCCTTTTACCCCATAAAAGATGTCATAAGATTTAACGGTCCTGATGACTCTCAAGCCTCCATTAGCAGCATGGAAACAATACCAGCAGTTTCTAATGATGAGGAAGCCCCAAGGATCTGGGTTTTTATTTCTAAAGAAAGTAAAGAAATCAAAGTTCAAGTGGAGATACTTCATGAACCCAGATGACATTACATCCACATGGATCAACATAAATGTAAGAACTGAGGAATTTTTTAAAAAAAGGGCACTATAGAACAAAGAAAAAGTGACAAGGGACTATGAGGTGGTTGTAGAGCAGGCCCTTGAACTGAGGAAATATCGTGATTTTTCTTTTGAAGGGGGATAACACAAATGAAGACTTAAGCAGCTGTATTCCTGACCGTGCCTAATTCTTTACTGAATTTTCCTTCATCTCCTCTAATCCTGTACATTAGATGGTCTGTTAATGGAACAATTTTACAAAAGCAGAAAGTAGAACATTATTTTACTTCTCAGATATCATTATATATAACAGAAAACCTAAAACTATCATCTGGCTATTAGGGATGATACTGTAGTGCTTTCTCAGTGAATACCCAGTCAGAAATTAGTCTGCAGATCTGGGCCCCCATTTTGTGGAAATCCGAGAAAGCTGTCCTTTGTCAATTCTTCAGCATTCTAAACAGAAATAAAAAACATTTTTTTTCTCTTTCTTGGCTAATTAAATCAGAAAGAATGTATAGAAACTGTTTAAAAACTATATTCAAAAGTATATTCAAACTTTTATATGAAATTACTTCTACTGAGGTTAATAAAACAAAAAATTCTGGGGATGCTACAACACTACAAACAAGATCTGGATAGACAGATTTAAACTCACTCCACTTCCCACTGAGATTTTCAGTTGTGTTATACAGAAAGTGTCAGATGTCCTCATTGCTTTATATTTTAAGGAAGGGAAGCCAGAGAATGATTGTAGAGGTTTAAGACCAGTCATTCATCTTCATTCTGATTTAAAAATGTAAATGCCTGATTGTGACCCTTTATACTTACTTACAGGAGAAGGGCCCACTGAAGCCAATGGGATTAATCACATGGGTAAATATTTACCCATGTGATTCAGGGTTGTAGAATTGGGCCCAAAGATATTGGTCTCCTGATTAGTTAGGTTTTTGAATAGATAAGCCATATGGACCAGTTGGGTGCAATCAATGGATTGGAGGAGATCTATAACCTATGGATAGCATCAGTCTGTGATCTTAGCCTTGATGCCAAGAAGGCTTTTGACCGGATTGAGTTCACATACTTATTTAAAATACTATCTCTCATATGTATGGCCAGTAATTTTTATTCCTGAGTGTCCTCACTGTGTACTACTCCGGTATTTTCTTTGCTGATAAATAGAGACTGCACTCAGAAAGTCTTAGATCAACATAGCATAAGAAAAAGTGTTCCCTTTCCCATTTTACTTTTTAATTTGTCCTTAAAATCTCTTGACCGGATGAACCAACTGAACTCCATGATGCAAATTATTTAACGTAAAGTTGAACCCCCTTCTTTGCCGTTCTGCTCTAGCCAGGAAAGTCTGCATCTCAGCGCTTGCCTGCACTTAAAAATGCTGCAGTGGCGCAGCTGCACCGGTGCTGCTGAGCTGCTGTAGCACATCAGTGAAGATACTACCTAGGCCCACAGGAGGGCTTCTCCCATCATCTCAGTCCAACTCCCCAAGAGGTAGTAGCCCTCCCATCAACATAGCAATGTCTACACCAGGAGTTAGGTCGGCATAACTGCGTTGCTTTAGCCGTGTGGATGTAGTTATCCTAACATGACCTTAGAATTTGATATACTTCAGATACTACAGCACATGTGACTACATCAGGGAGTAAATAGCCAATTTTAAATCATATCCACTGTTCATTCCAAATATATATCTTCCATACAGTACACATGCTGGGTACAGTCTCCTTCCTTGTACACCCAAAACTTTCATATATGTTGCAAGCAATGCAACATTGGACTAAACTGCATAACACAGTACGATACTAAAATCAGATAATGAGAGATTATCTCTTATATTTCATCTTTAATTTATGAATTTATCAATATCAAATTAACTTTTAACACTGGAAATGGATTTCAGACAAAACAAGTCATCAGAGGTGTTTCCTTTAAGTTTTACAACCATCCTATTTAATGCATTTGATAAAATCTTTGTTTTCCAAATGCACTTTGAAAATAATTATATAAAAGAGCTTTTCAGAATTACTGACAAATTCCAATACTGAATTAATCACCTACTAATTTAAATCAAAATTATGTTCTGAGCATAAATACAGCATATGTTAAACAGTAGTAAATTATGCTAGATACAGTGTGTACTATGTATAAGGTTGTATAAGAATTCAGTTATTGTATCAGTTGAAAAATAAGAATATATAAACATAGTGACACTATCTTTTAAAGACGTACACGAGCGAGTCAAAGTTAAGTCAAAGAGATAAAGTTGAGTATTTAGCATGAACTTTTGGAATTCCTAACTTCTGAGTATTTATCAGACTTACCATTAGATGGTAACTCTCTCTCTGTCATCTATATTTTGCATATGTTAACGTGATACTGTTTAAAAGATTAGATTCTGCCTTTTTTACTCATGTTGAATAGTATCTTCTTCTTATGAGCATCCCACTGATTTGGGTAGCACTATTTGTGAAGCAAGGCACTACGATATGTGAATAAAGGGGATGGCCTAAATTATTGCTTTGGCCAGTCTTTAAAAAACCCTCTCTTTTCCCTGTTGCCCCTTATGATCTCTTAATGTTTTATTGCAGAAACTGACAAATGCTTTTATTTGGGAAAGGAAAAGAACTAACTTGACAGACTGTTCTTATAGGGGAAAATCTGGTTCCCCTTTGTGTGGGTAAGAAAGGCAACAAAAAGGCCCATTTTGCTCCATGAGGGGAAAGAAGTGAGAGGAACAGGGAGATTTCTGTGTACATTGGGGGTTCCTCACAGCAGGGTGGAGGGAAAGCTTGCTGGCAGGATGAGTGGCTGGATCACGGCCCTAGGTCAGTGAACTACATAGATCCACTTGCCCAAACAGCTGCGTGGGGCCACATTGTGAACTGTAGCTTTTGCTACAGCCAGAAAACTGCAGTAAAGGCTTAAGAGTGGTAGCACAACTGTTCCACGTCCTGACTCCAGCTGGGGAGAGGGTGGGAAAATTATTTTCTCTAATCTAATCACCATGAATGGCCCCTACAAAACCACACTTAACTGGGCTTTGCACAGGGAACAATTTAGCTTTGACATTTTAAAGATGGAGGCCAGCCTCCTGCATATCCCAACTTTAAGCATTTTTATTGGGCTTCTTTGTTGCCTAGCCTGCAATTATAAGAAGTCTAAAGAAGCCTATTGGCCAGGCATATAGCAGCACATGGTTAATTGTCCAGAACTTCATAAAATACTAGTCGATGTAATCAGAAGAGAGACTATATATATATGATAGACTTTATAGAGGTGGCTCTTGCTCTGTAGCAAAAGTTGATTGTCACAGGTCAACGCTAGCTGCATCTCTGTGTCCCCTCTTTTGGTCTCTTCTGAGGGCACCCTCTCTAGGTCAGAGGCTTTGAGCCTTCTCCTCTCTGGGGAAGAATACTGCAATGCTCCAATTCTTAGTATTGCTTAATCTTAAAACAACAGTCTATCTATCTTACCTAAAGACTTAGGTAGGCGTGTCTTATCCAGACCTCCAACCTCTGGAGTCTGGGGGTAGGGAATCTCTACTTCCTATATTTAATTTAGGTCTCCACTTTAACCATCTGACCTACTTGAGAGAGTGTCTGTGTATTAAAACCCTTCTGAGCTTTTGCTGCCCCCCCTTCCCCCTGTCCCAGAGCTGTGACATTCCTGGAAAAACCTGTTTAGCCAGCCATGCAGGGGGTCTAGCCAGAGCATCGCAGCACATGGCTCCAGCATTGTCCATCAGGTGACTGCAGAAGGCATGGTGAATCCTGATATGCCCCTGCTGTCAATGTTGCTAGTGAATTAGCACAATAGATGCATACAGTGAGATAACCTGATCAAAATACAGTATTCATAAGTTATTACAGGCAGCTCCACCCCATGTTTAAGACATACTGATATTTTGAGAAGATTTTCTTTATCAAAACAAAAAGCAAATTAGGAATAATGGTTCCAGTAACCCAAAAGATATGTTGGTTAATGTTTGAAAAAATTATACAAAGTAATTTGGGTAATGTTTGTTCAACTTTTCTGTACTGATTAGATCTGAAGTATTTTGCTGTTAAGAAATCCAGGACTGAACACTTTACTCACCCCACAGAAAGAAACCAAAAATATTGTTTTTGAAAGACCCCATGAAAGGCTTCCTGTCTAAAAGTACATAAATATCTGAGAAATAACCCCTTGACCCCTGAAATAATGAAAACAAAATATTTAGAATATTGAGTAAAAGACCTTCAAGTAAGTTTTACTGATACCATTTGTAATAACATTTGGTGTTATAGATTTGACAGTTCAATCTCTCTTATACATCAGGAAACCCCAAATGTAAATTATTACATTATACTCTGTGCCTCTCGTAGTAAATTAAATATAGGTAACGAGGTTGTATCATCAGTGAGGAAACTCTTTGGAAAGACATTCTGTTCTACAATTTTTGGTGGCCTCATCCACATTTCCGATTTTTGGGACATAGTCAAGAGCAATGTTTTTCAAAATTTCTGGTCTTCTCCTCCCATTCAAATATTCTTTATTCTTCTTTGATCTTTGTCCTTACGGTCACAGTGGCTGAAATTCACAGCCACCTCTGCAAAGCATGTGGGAACTACAATATGAAGATGGGGAGAGATTCCTTACAACCCACCTAGAGAGGGAGAACCCATGGACCGTATTAGCAGCTCACATCACTTTCCTTTCCTCACACAAGGTTTTGGTCAATGTTTTGAAGCAAATAGGCTTCAGGCAGGAATCAGGCAGGATTGCATGGAGAACTAAGTTCAGAGAAGAATGTTAGGGAGAAGTTTAGAAGGGAAGCCCAAAGAAAGACAGCAAATATGAACTGCTTTCACTGAATTCACAGTATTTTTTGGTTAAAAAAAGAAAGAAAGAAACTTGAGTACATTTAGTGCTCATGACTCGAGGGTCTAACAACAGTAGCTTAAACAGGCACAGTACATGAGCTATATGAGCTTCCAACCAAAGTTCTGCCAACTGAAGGGCACCAAACACATTGCCAGCACTGCACAAATAATAAAATAAAGATAGATAGATAAATAAATAAATAAATAATAGAAAATGCAATGAGGTTTCTCTCCCCATCCCCCCATTGGTTCTGCTTTTCTTTTAGTGATTGCTTCCTGTCGATTTTTCCAGTGCGTAAAACATCTGTGATTTGCTGCAAGCACTCTGTATTTATACTGAAAGCCTCACAGCAGGTGCCACTAAAAAAAAAAAAAAGCAAGCATCAAGGGGTAAGTGTTATCCCATGACCCTGGAGGGTCATTTTGCTTGTTACCGCACAATGCATTGGGATGGAGGCTTCTTATGAAAGGACTGTGTATAGCCAGGAAGCTATAGATACAATAAAATACAATAAATTTTCTTTACTGCACAAAAACTATCTTTCAAAGACAACATCTTTTACAAATAATAATAATTTGAATCTAGAAATATCCTGAATATTTACAGAAAAATCAAAATACACTGTTTATTTTTCAATGGGGATGAGAGGGGGAAGGAATGGAAGGACTTTTTCATGTGAGAATAAAATCATTCTCTGGGCTTTAACATTTAGCAGTTGTACAGCTGTGAAAGTATGATATTTCCTGGCTAAAAATAAAATGCAATAGAACTTCATCATGAGAAAATGGATGAACCACAAGACTTATAAATTTAGTTTGTATTTAACACCCTCAAACAAAAGAAGGGTGTACTTCAACTTCATATAAACACCCTGTTGTTTAAACGTCGTGTTAGGTATTCAGTTAAGGAAAGTTATTGGATCTAATTATAGTTCACCAACCCCTTCCAGCTTTGTTTCTGCTCTGGAGCCATATTTATCAGGGTCAGCGAATGGAAAGCCTTAAGGAACATTGTTAAACTGGATATTTATTTAGTTCTTTCAGGTCTGCCCTTTTCCCTTCCCCCCACAGTATTTTCACTGCAATTCATTGTGAAAAAAAAGAGCTGTGAAGCATGAAAGATTATGTCCTGAAACAAGACAATACTGGATTTTTAACCTTCAGTGCTAATAAGATGGGGTCCTAATTGCCCTCCCAAGTGTCAGCAAGAAAGCTAATTTTGGAGTGCCAAAGATAACCCTTGCACGTGACCTAATTAAATCCTTAGAAAAGCTGTTATTTTGTATGTAATTTTTTGGGGGGCTAAATGTTAAAAAATAAAATTTTAAATGTCTGGCAATATAGTTTACTGCACTGTAGGGGTAAGATTATTGCCTCTACTAGCTATTTCTATTTCGCAGCTATACTGGGAACACATGCACCAACCTTATTGGCCCAAAGCTGTAGTTTCTATTTGGGCAAAACTCCTGCAGAAGTGAATGGCAGTTATGCAAGTTTAGGGGCTGGATCCCTATTTTAATTCAATATAATTATATTAACTGAGTAATTGCTCAATCAATATGTTGGTTCTCTACAAACATATCAGAAACACTGTCTTTTTCCCAAGCAGTTTACAGAATAGTTCTTACATCTTCTATGTGTTTGTTAAATATTTAATACATTACACAGCATTAATATGTTTAAAATAGAATGTAGAGAAATTAGAAATGGAAAATTCCTCTTAGGTCAAGCAATTGGGAAACTGTGTGTATCAGTTTGTAAGAAATATTTAACACATGACCAGACTGGCCAGTTTTCACTATATTTGATATAATGACTTAGATTAATTAAATATGAATGTTGGCTAATTTTGTAACATTTGCAATATATCTTATATAATTTATACATTAACAGTATATTGCATCCCATATTGAATTGATACTGTTTTTAGACAATTCAGCATGTATGTTTGCCTAAGGAAGAGAGAAATTTGATAACAGTGAGTCTGTGTTTAAATATAGTGAGAAAGGGAGCCGTTCAACAGCTCAGATGGTTTCAAGAAGGAGATGAAGATGATGAAGAAGAAGAAAAACCTATGGACAATTCTGAACAGCTTTCAGCTATCAGGCTAGTGTGCATGCTGTTGTATCAATGGCTGACAGTGGCTTGTCTCTTTTGTAGTAAAGAAAACCCACAGTGACATCTTAACTGGCTAAACTAGCCATGGTTGTCACTTCAAGCAGCAGAGAGATGACATGAAGATGTGAATAAGAGTGTAAAAAATTAAACAGGGGAAAAAAGCGTCACATGTATACACCACATCACTTAAAGAACCAATGTTTGGTGTATATAGCATGTTAGATTTATTTCAGGCACTAATAGGAATGTGCTCCTCTTTGACTTGTATTTAAAGTGAAAATACACGTTCCACTAAACTTGTTACTAAATGGTTTTGTTTAGCCTTTGCTCACCCAGATGGGTAAAATGAAATGATTGCATGATACTGATTCTGTTTTCACTATTCTATGTGGTGTAGTTGTAGCGGTGTCAGTCCCAGGATATTAGAAAGAGAAGGTGGGTGACGTAAGCTGATGAAGAGCTCTGTGTGGCTCGAAAGCTTCGCTCTCTCTTTCTCTCACTAACAGAAGTTGGTCCAATAAAAGATATTAACTTACTTATCTGGTCTCAGTTTTCACTGACGGATAAAATATTGCACATGATTTCTTAAAGGTTGACCTATATGTATGATACTTACTAGGTATCAGGGGGTAGCTGTGTTAGTCTGTATCCACAAAAACAACAAGGAGCCCGATGGCACCTTAAAGACTAACAGATTTACTTGAGCATAAACTATTAGGAGTGGACCACATCCACCCTGACTAAATTCAACATTGGTTCTCCACTTGTAAGGTAATTCCCTTCTCTTCATGTGTCAATATGTATTTATGTCTGTATCTGTAATTTTCACTCCATGCATCTGAAGAAGTGGGGATTTTAACCCACGAAAGTTTATGCCCAAATAAATCTGTTAGTCTTTAAGGTGCCTCCGGACTCCTCGTTGTTTTTGTGGATACTTACTAGCACCTCTAGATTTAAAATATGAATATACACATTAAAATTAAGTATATAAATAACATGAAAGTCCTGCCCTATATAGCATGGGGGACTTACAGAAGAAGCATGCTGTAGGAAGCCTTTCTCCCCTAGTGCACCTGCATAGGATCAGAGCAGGATGGAGCTGGCTGATCCTGGAACACTAGGGGCCTAATTTTATAAGGTCAGTAGGAGTTGAAGACATTCAGGAATCTTGCAGGATCAAGCCCTATGGAGGATCAGATTAATATGCCAGGTATAGCTCTACAGTCCAGTGCTCGTGACTAGTTGGCTTGAGGATGATTTTGGTTAGGTCACTGGATTGCCTGTGCACATGCTGCCGTAAGAATCTCTTTCTGGGTAACCAATAAGGAGCAGAACAGAAGGCATTGCCCTCAGCATCCTGAGCTGCTCTGCCCTGCCCTTTCTGCTTAACTGCACCCACATCATCATCCCTGGGTGAGGGTGGGGTTGTCCCTGCATAGATAATAACAGCGCAAAAATCCTTTTGGCACATACTGCTTTCTGATGACTTTCATTATATCTGTATTCATATTGCATTCCTTATGGGAATTTTGCCTGGATTTGCTTTATTACCCAAGTTTATGGAAATACAAAAAGTAAATGAGCATAAATGGGTGTGGGAGAGATTTTCAAAATTATTGAATGGTTAATTGAAATCAGTAATAGTTATTAGAAGCAAAGGTAAGTGCATTTAAAATAATTCCTCTTTAATCTGTCACTGTCTTTCTATTACACAATTCAATTATGCTATTCTATGCCATTTGGGTCTCCACAAACTCTTTTTCAACACTCCTATTCCCGCAACCTCTTCAGAGAAGTGATTAAAAAATGCCCTCAGATGTGAGACCACATGAGATCTTAAAACCAAGACACAAAAGAGTTTCCATTGCTGAATTTGTTAAAGTCATATCAGCCTGACAAGCTAAGGTCACTGAAGTTCAAACCCAAAAATGTTCACATCCCTTAGGAGAATGGGACATTATTAATATTTTTGTATAGAACTCATGAGTGATGCAGTCTCTCTCAATGATGAAATGAAAAGGGTATTCCACTGTGTACTGTGAAATATATTATATATCTTCCACATAGTTGGTTGGGGATCAACTGCCAGCTTCTTCACGGTATGAGCTCCTGATTGAAGCGCCAGCTGTGTTCCAGGGATTGAAAGAGACCTTGAAAATGGCAAAGCAAGACCCAGCATTCAGAGCTGACAAAACAAAACTGACAAGAGAGGCAATAGCTATTCTTTCAGAGTGCTCATCATAGGAAATGTCATTGAAAATAAAAGAATGAAAAAGAAGAAAGGACAGCAAGAAGAAGGGGGAAAAAAATCAAACAGAGCTTTTAGTGTGACATGAATATGGTTACCCTTTTTCTCACACATGCTTTTTAAAATAAAAATAAAGGAACATAACCTAGAACTTGAAATAAAATTAAAATGCAGTAGTAAAATAAGAATATGCCTTCCCCCCCCCCCCCGCGTCAAAAACATTTGAATGTATTCTCCTCTCATGCTGGTGTAAATTAGAATGAACTCAACTGAAGCAGATGGAGTTAAACTGGTGTAAACCACATGGAAAGTGAAAGGAAAATCAGGCCCATTACATTATAATATGTTTACAGTATTTATGCTCTTAAAGGAATTTCTTTTAAATTACTGTGAATCATTATCACTCCTACCAATGTTAAACAGTTTAACTCTTAAAGCATGGAGCTGATTTGTTATAGTTGGGTTACTACAACTAATGGAAACTGAAGGAAGGTTGTTGTTGTTGTTTTTTTTTAAAGGGGGAATAGGGATATCTAAGGTCATTTTATGCCGGCTACATAATAGCACAGAGACAATAAAAGATGCTCACTTTTCAGTTACAAATAATTGGTGGTTTCTCACCGTGCTTTCAACTTCCAAGGATTTTAACATTTCCCCCCCTGTAATTGTGTGTGTGTGTGCAAGCCAGTTCTTTGGCAGCAAAAGTGCTGAAGTGTCAATTGGTATCCCCTGGAGACTTCATTTCTACTGTCTGACACTGCCATCATCATCACGCAATTCAGAGTTTATCTTCCCTGTGTGACTGGGCTGGAAAAATCAGACCTACACAAAGGGTTGACCATAGGCCGATCACAATCGGATAGATGGTCTATATTTTTAACTACAATATACTACACTGATGGGTGCCATTTTAAGAATCTGGATAAGCTGACACCGAGTGCCATGCGATGGCTGCAGAGCAGACAGTGTTCCATGTAATCAGCAGATTGTTCTTGCCAGAGTGCTATTAGGGAGCCAAAAGTTGTTCTGATCCAGCAAGGAGTAGCAACAATACCCATATTGTGGCAGAACAGGTCCCAAGAAAAGGCTGTGGAATCACTAGGGAAGGACATTTCCAGTTACTTTGAGCCTGACTCATATCATACCTGACCAGCTTACCCTAAGTGGAGAGAAACTGCTGTTCAGTGGATAGGTCACTGAATTGGGAGTTGGAAAATTTGGCTTCTATCTACCACTGACCTGCCTCTAGCCACGTCTCTCTGTGTCCCCTCCCATCCTTTGTTTCACGGGTCAGCTGTTTGAAACAGGAACTGTCTTGCACTGTGTGTTTGTTCAATGAATCATAGAATATCAGGGTTGGAAGGGACCTCAGGAGGTTATCTAGTCCAACCCCTTGCTCAAAGCAGGACCAATCCCCAACTAAATGCCTAGCACACTGTGGCCCAAACGTTGGATGGGGACTCCAGGTTCTACTGAAATACAAATAATTACAATACTTAACAATTATAATCATTTTTAACCGGCAATTAGCAGCGTCACTCTCACACAACTTTTTGCATCTAGCTTGCAGGCCACAACCTTTAGCTAAAAGTCTATTTGTTAAGTAAAAGATGGAGTACTAATCCACAGGGACTAGAGACAGCTTTGTCATTTTCTAGATGACAGCTTCTATTTTCCAGTGTATTCTGGGAGAGACACTACCATCCGTCTTCCATCTTTTTCAATGAGACACTTGCTTATCTAGTAGCTAGAAATGCTCTTGTTTAAACACACACACACACACACACACACACACACACACGCACAGACTCCATCACAATCAAAAGGAATGCTGCGTTGTTTGACTAAACAAGTTCACATTCTACTGTTTCTCTGATACATCTGCTGTTAAGAACTGAGTCAGCAACCAGCCTGGGAACAAAATCAAGGTCTATTTGATAATAACTAATAAATAACTGATTTTTTAAAAATGGGCAAACAAGGATAATTTTAAAACACCATGGTTAAAATGCTTTAAGAACTGCGCACCTCACTTCATTAAGGAAGTATGCAATTTTTTTTTTTTTAAATTTGACCTCATACAACTCCATCAGAGTCAATATGGTTGCCTGGGCTCAATGAAAGCAGAGTTTAGTCTATACTATGTACACTAAAACAACCACGCAAAGGAAGACTAACAAAACTGTTCAAGTCTACAGGAAAATGGATGGCTTGGTCCAGATTATGTTGGGAAGAGAGGGGTTTAAGCCCACCTTTGCACTGTATGCAGGGCCAGTTCCCCAGCGTAATTTACACTGTCTGCTAATGGCCTCAAAGTGCTGCAATCCCCTCCCAATGCTTTCTTTTGACTCAGACTCATAGACTTTAAGGTCAGAAGGGACCATTATGATCATCTGGTCTGACCCCCTGCATGTTGCAGGCCACAAAGCCGTCCCTACCCTTTCCCTTGACTCTGCTGTTGAAGTCCCCAAATCCTGTGGCTTAGTGACTTCAATTGGCAGAGAACCCTCCTGCTAGTGATCCCTGCCCCATGCTGCGGAGGAAGGCGAAAAACCTCCAGGGCCTCTGCCAATCTACCCTGGAGGAAAATTCCTTCCTGACCCCAAATATGGCGATCAGTAAAACCCCGAGCATGTAGGCAAGAGTCTCCAGCCTGACCCTCGTTGGCCATTATACTATTTACCTACCAAGGTACAGTATTCATTTGGCTAAAATCATGTTTTTCCATTAAACCATTCCCTCCATAAACTTATCTAACTTAATCTTGAAACCAGACAGGTCCTTCGCCCCCACCGTTTCCCTCGGAAGGCTGTTCCAATATTTCACCCCTCTGACCGTCAGAAATCTTCGTCTTATTTCAAGCCTAAACTTCCCCACAGCCAGTTTATATCCGTTCGTTCTCGTGTCCACATTAGTACTGAGCTGGAACAGTTCCTCTCCCTCCCTGGTATTTATCCCTCTGATATATTTAAAGAGAGCAATCATATCCCCCCTCAGCCTTCGTTTGGACAGACTAAACAACCCGAGCTCCTCTAGTCTCCTTTCATACGACAGGTTTTCCATTCCTCTGATCATCCTAGTGGCCCTTCTCTGTACCTGTTCCAGTTTGAGTTCATCTTTTTTAAACATGGGAGACCAGAACTGCACACAGTACTCCAAATGTGGTCTCACCAGCGCCTTATACAACAGAAGCAGCACCTCCTTGTTCCTACTAGATATTCCTCGCCTAATGCAACCCAAGACCGCATTGGCTTTTTTCACCGCCACGTCACATTGTCGACTCATACTCATCCTACGGTCTACCAAGACCCCGAGGTCTTTCTCCTCCTCTGTCACTTCTAACCGATGCGTCCCCAGCTTGTAACTAAAATTGCTGTTAGTCATCCCTAAATGCATCACCTTACACTTTTCACTATTAAATTTCATCCTATTTCTGATACTCCAATTCACAAGCTCATTCAAGTCTCCCTGCAGAATATCCCTATCCTCCTCCGAATTGGCAATGCCTCCCAGCTTTGTGTCATCCGCAAATTTTATCAGCCCACTCCTACAGTCGGTTCCGAGGTCAGTAATAAATAGATTAAATAAAATGGGTCCCAAAACCGAACCTTGAGGAACTCCACCGGTGACCTCCCTCCAACCTGACAGTTCACCCTTCAACACCACCCGCTGCATTCTCCCCATTAACCAATTCCTTATCCACCTCTGGATTTTCATATCGATCCCCATCTTTTCCAGTTTAACCAATAATTCCTCATGCGGTACAGTATCAAACGCTTTACTGAAATCAAGGTATATTAGGTCCACCGCATTTCCCTTATCTAATAAGTCCGTTACTTTCTCGAAGAAGGAGATCAGATTGGTTTGGCACGATCTGCCCTTCGTAAACCCATGTTGTAATTTGTCGCAATTGCCCTTAACCTCAAGGTCCTCAACTACTTTCTCTTTCAGAATTTTTTCCAGCACCTTGCACACTTGAGTTTTAACTCCCTGGTGATAACTGACAGGAGCCCAGAACAGCAATCATGCTAGGCTGTTTGGCGGGGTGCAGGAGGGTTTTGGGCTCCGTATTGATGTATTGAAGATGGTGTTGGAACTGGAAGATATCTGTGAGGTTCTATGGCAAACTAGGGCCACGGGCTGGATCCAGCCCCTCAGGGCTTTGGATCTAGCCCACAGGATTGCCCCCTGTGGCACTGTGGGCTCCGCGCCGCTCTCAGAAGTGGCCAGCACCACGTCCCTAGCTCCGGGGTGGCAGCAGTGCACACCGGGGCCAGGGCAGGCTCCCTGCATGCCTGCCCTGTCCCCGGCCCCGCGCCGCTCCAGGAAGTGCTGCAGCCCCTGGGGGAGGGGGAGCGGAGGGCTCCACGTGCACTGCCCTTGCCGCGCCTCCAGGTACCTCCTCCAAAGCTCCCATTGGCCGTGGTTCCCCGTGGGGGGGGCGGTGCCGGGAGGCAAGGGCAATGCATGGAGCCCTCTGCCCCCCCGCCCGGGGGCCACAGGAACGTGGTGCCGGCCGCTTCTGCAGAGCGGCGCGGGGCCCACTGTGCCACAGGGGGCAATCCCGCGGGCTGGATCCAAAGCCCTGATGGGGCTGGATCCGGCCCATGGGCCATAGTTTGCCCACCCCTGACAGAGAACCTCACAGATATCTTCCAGTTCCAACACCGTCTTCAATACATCAATACGGAGCCCTAAACCCTCCTGCACCTCCCCAACTCCCTGCCCTAAGCCCCTGCCTGCACCTTGCACCCCTCCTGCACCCCAACCCTCTGCCCTCAGTTCCCTGCTGTACCCTGCACCCCAACCCCCTGCCACACCCCGCACCCCTCCTGCACCCCACCCCCCTTGCCTGAGCCCCCTCATGCACCCTGCACCCCTCCTCTGCCCCAATCCCTTGCCCTGAGCCCTTCCTGCATACCACACCACACTCCCTCCCCCAACCCCCTGCCCTGGCCCTGCATACAATTTCCTCACCCAGATGTGGCCCCTCGGCCCAAAAAGTTTGCCCACCCCTATTCTATGGGATCTAAAAGTTGGGTCTGCTGGGTGCTGGACAGCCAACACCTTTACGCCACTACCTGGCAGCCAGGATAGAGCCATATGCATTATCACACAGACCCTGTGGAGGTAAATGTCACAGGAAGTAACACATCAGAAGGCTGGACTGACAACTTCCCTCATGGCCCCTGATTGGTCCAAGCACCCTATCTAAGCCCAGGAGGAGTTCCGGGAAACGTCTATACAGTGAGGTGGATTCCCCTGCCAGCCATAGTGACAGACACATTTCCCAGTCTACGTGCTGAACTGTCTTGCCTACAATTTAGGTAAGCCCAGCATATCCAGACTCCCTCACTTCTGTGTCTAAGTGGTAGGTGTGGGGAGTGAGGGGGAAGAGAGGACTGTACCTGCAGTCTCTGCCCACCTGCTAGGGTGACCAGATGTCCCGATTTTAGGGTCTTTTTCTTATATAGGCTCCTATTACCCACTTCCCGATTTTTCACGCTTGCTGTCTGGTCACCCTATCACCTGCCTGACTCCCTTCCACACCCCTATTCTCTTCAAGGATTGCCCTTTTATCCTTTTCAGAGTGGTAGCCGTGTTAGTCTGTATCAGCAAAAAAAATGAGGAGTACTTGTGCCACCTTAGAGACTAACAAATTTATCTGAGCATAAGCTTTCGTGGGCTAAAACCTACTTCATTGGACGCATGCAGTGGAAAATACAGTAGGAAAATATATATACACAGAGAACATGAAAAAATGGGTGTTGCCATACCAACTATAATGAGAGTAATCAATTAATGTAGGCTCTTATCAGCAGGAGAAAAAAAACCTTTGTAGTGATAAAAATCAGATGTCAAGAATTATAACATTCAAAAACTAGTCGGAGAACACTTCAACCTCTCTGGTCACTCAATTACAGACCTCAAAGTCGCAATATTCCAACAAAAAAACCTTCAAAAACAGACTAACGAGAAACTGCAGAATTGGAATTAATTAGCAAACTGGACACCATTAAATTAGGCTTGAATAAACACTGGGAGTGGATGAGTCATTACGCAAAGTAAAAACTATTTCCCCATGCTAATTTTTTCTCCTACTGTTACTCACACCTTCTTGTCAACTGTTGGAAATGGGCCATCCTGATTATCACTACAAAATTTTTTTTCTCCTGATGATAATAGCCCACCTTAATTGATTACTCTCGTTACAGTTGGTATGGCAACACCCATTTTTTCATGTTCTCTGTGTGTATATGTATCTTCCTACTGTATTTTCCACTGCATGCATCTGATGAAGTGGGTTTTAGTCCACGAAAGCTTATGCTCAAATAAATTTCTTAGTCTCTAAGGTGCCACAAGTACTCCTCCTCCTTTTTCCTTTTAACCTTGTCAATGTCCTTTTTGCCAGCCCTGGGCCTCCTGAACCTGGAAAACCTTTTTATTCACCCTGGGGATGGGGGCGGGGGAAGGCAGGTGTCAAGGATAGATTTCCCAACTGTTTTCTGTGCATTGTTTTTTAAGTATTGGTAAGTGAGGCTATCAGAAGTGTGTGTCTGCTTTCCTCTCTACATGCTGTGTGCTCCTGTTGGAATTAACCCCTTTGTAAGCACATAGCAACCAAGCAGTAACACAACTAAACAAATAGATAGGGACATTGAATATTCATGAAATACAGGCATTTTCACATCCTTCACATGGGCCATTTAATTTTGCTGGTGGGTCTCTGTAGAAGACTGCATAGCACTGTCAACCACAGACACACACCTATAAACTTCCTGCTGTTAAGATCGGTCTCCAAAGAAATTTGTGCATTGCCTTGTGAACTTAGGCTGAAGTTTTTGATGTTCTCTGAGAAAATATTGACAAATAGATAAAATAAGAATGAGCCAAAACTTTGCTAGACACTTGAACCAAACGTGGAAGCTTTTGAAAAAAATCTGGATGATATTTCCTATTATTACCCACTTTTTATGTCTGTATTTTATGGATCTGACCAGGAATGAAAGTAGACATAATAAAATAGAGGCTGCCATTAAAAAAATCATCATGTACCCAGTTATTCAGAATGTATGTGTGGGGGGGTGGCTGCGCCACACAGGTAGGTGGAGGGTTAAAGTAGCCCTCAGGGAGGCTGTGCAAAACCCAGCCAACAGGAGGAGGGCTTGTAGAGAGCCAATCAGGAGAAGGCTTGTTGGAGCAGCCAATCAGGGCCAGGGAGGGCCATATAAGAAGGGTAGTTCAACAGAGCAGAGGCAGTCTCTCCCTGGAGTGCAAGGGAAAAGGACTGGCTGTCTTAGAGGAGTACCTTAGCTAGAGCAGTGCTGGGTCAAGGTCAGGGAACAATAGGAAGCTCCAGCCTGAGGACTGCCAGACTGAGACCCCTGATACAAAGGGCTGGGAAGGTGCTAGGGCTATGGGAAAGTGGCCCAGGGAAATAGGCAGCAGAAGTTGGAGGGGTGACAGCACGTGGCCACCAGCTATAGGGTTCCTGGGTTGGGGCCCAGAGTAGTGGGTGGGCCCGGGCCCCCTTTCTTCTCCCACTTGCCACAGAGGGGGTAGCCAGTATTTGGACTGCCCCTTGAAGTGAGGGGCTAGACCAAAGGCCGCAGTAAGCCACAGCGGCAAGTGGATGGACTAGAGACAACCAGTTCCTGCCGAAGGGGAGAGAAAGTGGAGTGGGGCAAAGCCAGAGGGCCGTGTCCAGAAGAGGACGCTGTGGTCCAGGAAGTGACGCGGGTCTTAGAAGTGCAGCAGAAGTGACAGCGGTGAGACACAACTAGAGGAAGGTGCACCGGCAACCAAGAGCTAATTCCCAGCACGGCCAGCAGGAGGTGCTGAGGTAGCGAGTCCTGCCCTGTCACAGTATGATTCTGCAGTTTTCTATAATCTGTAAATACTGTGTGGTATCTCTGGGAAAAAGTCCACTCTTTTTAATGGTGACCACTATATCATGAGAGTCTGTTTGTATGGTATCTCAAACTATAACGGAAAGTATCCAAACTCATGGGAAAATTTTTCACAGTAGATTGTAGCTGAAATGTATAGATCTAGGAGGCTCTGTTAATTTATATAAAGTTTGGTTACAAATCCAGAACTGAGCCAAACTCCTCCAAAACTATTTGCTTTGCCCATCACTAATGAAGAAAACACAAAGGTCCATTTTGTATTTAAGCACCTAATACCAACCTCACACATGTTCATATTTCTGAAACTTGACTCTCAGACATCTATAGTCACACCCCGAGAATGCTTTTTCCTGTTCTGAGTTATTTTGGCAGAAGACCTACCTCACCAGATGGAGAGGTATGGGGAGTCTGGAGTTATTTGTCCATGTGGTCCCCTTAATTCCTCTTCTGTGGTCCCTAGTTCCAAAGCTTTCAATAGCATTGAGTAGAAAAAATAAGAGTACATTAGAGGTAAGTACCAAAACACCTGGGGGCAAGGCAGGCTTCACTAGGCAAATTTTAGGCAGGCAGTCTCTGTGGGCAATCCTGACAATTGATCCTTCATCCTTATTGAAGGTGAATTCTCCTTCACAATGGCACTCCTAATAACTCCCAGATGGTTTTAATGATAGGATTTATAGAGTGTTTCCAGACAGACGTGAATTTCATACAACAGACCTTTACAACAATAGTATCCCACATCACAAGATTTTTTTTTTTTTTAACCAGGGGCATGAGATAGGGGTATATCATATAACAGTGGCTATCTTTCTTAGTCATCAGAAGAATTCTTAGAAAGTACCAAGACCTTGTTCCCTCCCACCCCCACCTCTTTTCTTATGTGACATCTTCATAAAATATTTAAATCGCAGAACATGGAGGTTACCTCCCATCACGCATCTTAGATAGAAAAGTTTCCCCCTTCTTGTTACCAGGCATTTGGCAGCCCCACAGGGATTCTCCATAATTGTTCTGAGAGTTGATGGAACATTTGAATTTGTACTTTACATACAGTTTAGATACATATTTAGGATTTTTACTACCCCATGAGAAAAGAGAATCAGAGGTTTCATTTGCCTGTGGTATAAGACTGCAAAGGTCAATGGGGTTGCACATACATGGAAGTTGGATTAATTCTATACTTAGGGGTCTAATATTGACACAAGGTTTTAGAATTCGTTTAGCTGGGGAAGATAAGTAAATCATGGTTAGAGATATACCTATTATCCTTGCATCAGGTCAGGGTCAAGGTCCACAGCCTTCAACACAGACTTGAATGTCATTGTAACTCACTGTGGAGTTTTACTAGTTTAAGGTGAGAAACCTAACTGATCAATCCTTTGAAGTTGGTCATCTTCCTCTCTACATTTAAATAAATGGCAAATGTGAGTGGATCATAAATTTAGTCAGTGAATGCGTGATGTTAAGTCAACTGTCCCAATGCTTCTTCTGTTATACCACTTTGTCCTTAGGATCAATAACAAATCTAGTCCTCGTATTATATTAAAAGAATGAGAAGAAGTACTGTATATTCTGATAGAGAATGTGATATAAGAAACACTTTCCACAAGTTAGAGTTAACGTCGTAACTCATGATGGGTACTAAGGCAGTGCAGAGGAGCCCCATATTATAGGTTTTTGTTCATTCCCCAAATTAAGAATGTTCATTCACTTTACTTTTCAGTTCCCCTGAAATGATGTGTAAATTTGCTTCATCTTGCTGAATGTTATTGTCAATTTATGCCATACCACCATTTAAAAAAAATAGTTCAAAAGGCAAATGGAGGCACATATATTAGTTTACCGCTAGCACTTGAGAGAACAATGTCATTTTAGGACATTGATAACAAGAGTAAGATTAAAAAAAAAGTCCAGCATGGACTAGATTTTACTATAGTAGAAAATGTGCTTCTCGGCAACACTTTCCTCGGATTTTCATTTTTCTTCAGTGGAAACAGATGCTATAGGTATTTGAAAACTGGAGAAATGTCAATAAAAATATTTTTACAATAATCACACATTGCCTGCTTAGTAGAGCTGGCAGAATTAATAATTTAAAATACATTATCTGATGATTTTAACCCTTTTTTTTCCTGTTCTTTCATGAACTCATCCCAATTCATGTAAATGTTAGTTATTTGTAAGAATTTGCTGAGGAACAAATTCTTAGCCCATTTTTTTTTAAATTAAGTGCTCATGTTGGCTATTTGTAAATCATAGGGTGTAAGTGGTCATCTAAAAGTCACATAGTATTGATTATTTCTCTGAGAGGATGACAAACTGTTAAAACTAAAGAAGCATGAATGATGAAAAACAACGACTGGTGAAGTGAATACTCTTATTTGTGCATGTATACCCTTGTTCACATGTGGCTTCAGGGATTCATACAAAGAACACACATTTTACAAGCAATTGTGTGAACAAGACTAATTCACACAATTTTTTGTGAATAATGAGAGATAGAGGCAACTGAACTTAACAGCTGTTCAGATTTCACAGAAATTGGCATCAATGGGGTGATATCAATTTACACCAAATGAGGATCTGGCCTAATACTTTTACCTCAGGAGCTCTGAGTGATGACTGGAGATCAAATAAGAAATGAACTCAAACCACAAAATTTGCATCTGAAATATGAACACTCCCCAAAGCGAGGATGTTTGGATCCAGCATTTGGTTCAGGCCCACCTGTACATTAAATGCAGTGAATATTACTCAGCTTAATGGAAGGGGATTATGAAGTCAATGAGACAATTTGCAGAGTGGTACTGACTAAAGTCTAGTGTCTGGTACAAAACTTGGTCCATTTGTGTTCAACTTTGAAGCCAAATTCCCCTCTTTCCCTGATTTCTCTCTCTTTAGTGGACCAAGTAGGACGCTGGAAAAATCCAATGTTCTCACAATGGGGAATTTAGTATTTTTTCCTGAAGTCTGCATACAAATTACCCTGTTTTGTTTCTATTTTATTGATTTCTCCTTCTCCCCCAAATAAAGGGTGGCGGGGGGGGGGGAGACAAAAATGGAATGGAAAGGAAGGGAGGGAGGCAGAGAGGGGAAAGAAGAGTGACATCTTAGTTTCCATCTGTTGTAATTAATCAAAGATGTTTAAGAGGTCACACCATTTCTTTTCAAATTTACCTGAGATCCCTCTTCTGAACGTTACCTGTTGTTAAGCTGCCAGGCCAGACCAATTGCTAAGTCAAGCTTCTGATCCTGGAGACAGTCTGCTCTTCCATATAAACAATATGAGGCATTTTGCTACAAGCACAACGCTAGAGAATCATGCTTTTGTTGAGTTGGAGAGTTTCCAAGATGGGTGGACTATATCCCAAAACACAGTCTGGGAAGTAATTTTTAAGGTCTCCATTATCATATTAATCCTCCTGCCTACTTCTAGCCAATAGGATTCTGGGACAGCCCCAAAACATGGGAGCCAATTTGGCTCCAGAAGACCCACATCTCCAGCAGCAGTCTGTTCTGGCAGGACCAATGCACTGTACCCTGTGGGGGGACCAATGTGAACAAAAGTGTTTTCTGCTGAATCAGTCTTAACTATTCTTTTCCTGTTTTCTTCTACGTGACTTAGTATAAGGCATCACAGCCAATTACTTCAGCAATTCAAAGGCCACTCCATTTTTCCTCAAGAACAGTGGAATGTAAGTAGATGCAGCTCCTCTTTGTGGAGAAGTAACTTTCCCAAAATTAATTATTTAAGCAGCACATAAAATATTTAAAACATCTTATATTAAGCATCTTCTATATTCAGGATTTCAAAATAGGTCAGTTTAAAATAATGAGGGCTAAAGTGATAAGATCTTTATTAAACCACGTTTGACTGTCTGATTGCTGCTTGCCAGGAATACATATATGAAGCATGTGCATGGTAGTTGCAAGCAGAATACCTGCACATGACATGCAGCTGTAATGCTACTTCTGAGTATTGCTATTAAATGACCTTTACAATTTTGCAAATAAGGCACATAGTTAAAACAATAGTTGTGGCTGTTGTGCTCATATACTGTAATTGCACACACAGAACAGGCCTTAGTCTCTATCAGTACAAAATATTCTTATTTTATTCACTTGAAATATTTTATTGTTCCTCATGCAGAAAATATACAAAATTTCACTCCTATAAAGGACAAGTGTCAATGTCATGAGTCTGGGGATTCAAATGTGTGGAATCTTTTGAGTCATACCACCCCAAACTGGTGTACAACTAAATAAGTAGAAAGTGAAAACAAGTGGCAAATACATGGCTAAACATATTCTATTATTGAAATATGTGGTGGAAGCAGGGATAGAGACAGTTACATTTTTGTCAGTTGTCAACTTAGTCTATTTGTCATAAGTACCTTGTCTGAGCACTTCACAAACTTTAATGTATTTATCCTCAGAACATCCCAGTGAGGTAGGGAAGTGGTATTAACTACATTTTACAGAGGAGGAACTGAGGCACAGACAGACAAAATGACTTATCCAAGGTCATACAGGAAGTCTGTGGTGAAACAGGTAATTGGACACAGTCTCCCAAACCCCAGGCTAGTGCCCTAACTCCTAGATCATCCTTCCTCTTGTATTCAGGAGATTTCCAAGATATGTTAGCCTTAAATCCTCATTCTAATTCTAAATGGCTGACCACATTCTTCTAGGGAATGGTGATGAGGTTAAATCATCTGTAACTAACTAAAAGTGCTGTGACACTAGGGAGTAAGTTAAAAAAATCCAAGACGTCTTTTTTTAAATGGCATTGTTACATTTTTAAATTGTTCTGATTTATATTCTGATTTCATTTGCATTTTATTCCCCTCCCTAAGTAAAGTTATGACATGGCAAGCCAGAGTTAATCTTTCCCAGCAACGTTTTAGGGAAAGACTGATGCAATATGCAGTTTCAGAATTCATCACACAGACAACATCAGGGATCAACACTCTGAAAGAAAGTGAAAATAAAAAGGAGAAAATTACCCAGTCTTACTCATTTACGAGAGTGAGCAAAACCTATATTAATTTAATCCTCTCTTTCCCAGTTCCAAATGCTACTACTCCCCTCCATCCTTAGCATTGCCCTCTCATTTGAATCCATCTTAGAACAGAATTGTCTCCCATCCCCCAGTCACCTTTAAGTCTGGGTCTCCTGTTTGTGGTCCCAGAGTTCCTGAGCCTGTTTATTTTCCTTATCTGTTTGCAATAGTGCTGCTACATCCTGTTGTAACCATCAAGAGCAAAGCCTTCTGGGTGCATTAGCCACAGCTGCAGGCAGGCAGCAGAAAATTAATGATTTCAGGAGCTCTGAGGATATTAGACAGGAAAACAGGCAATTGGAAATGAACAGCTAAACAATATAATTTTTTTTGTTTATTTTGCTTCTTTAAAGTTAGTATGTGGGGAAGGGAAACCCAAGTCAACGGAGCAAAAGACTTCTGCTTTCCCCTTGTAAGTGAGATTCCTGTGTGACATCAAAGGGTTTTTACATGCAGGCTGGAAATGTTTATACATCTTTTATAGGGAGGAATTATACCAACTAGGTACAGACCTGGGGGAGGGGAAATGAAGAGGCACAATCCCTCCCTGAGTTCCCAGGAAAAGGAGTGCAACAAGATAAACCATGCTTTATCCATTGCTCCTTCTCCTCCCTGCCTGCTTTGCAGTGAAGTCTGTCTCATGGGAGCATGGAGAAAGTAGCAGGCAGCTACGCTCCTCTGTATTGTGACTGGCTTCCTGTGCTTTCCCCCTAACCTGTACACCAAACACAAAGGCAAATTAGAATCTGGTTCATAAAAGGTGGCAGAAAATACAAATTGTATTAAAGTGCAATTTAACAAACTCCTGCACTGGTCAGCAGTAAATCAGATTGTCCCTGACTATAAGAAGTCAAAACAGCTTTTAGCTGTCCAGGAACCATTTATTTAAATACACTGCTACCTCGATATAACGCGACCCGATATAACACGAATTCGGATATAACGTGGTAAAGTAGCGCTCCGGGCGGGGGGGGGGGGGGGGGGGAGGAGGAGAGAAACTGTGCACTCCGGTGGATCAAAGCAAGTTCAGTATAACGCAGTACGATTTTTTGGCTCCTGAGGACAGAGTTATATCAAGGTAGAGGTACTTCTCTTGAATGAACAGAACTGCCATGCATTTAAAATTGTACCTTCTCCCACATTTATGGCAGACATAACAGCTGGGGACAAGACAATCAAAAATGTGGAGGAATTTAGGGAGGAGCTGTTACAAGTTTGTTTGATTTTGACATCATGGTGATTAGAGGTTCTCCTCTGACAGGGCACCAATGTGATTGCAGAAGTTGTGCTTGTTGTTATACCCACTGGATGAAAGTTGAGGAAAGAGATCAAATGGATTCAGACTATTTGATTAAAGTTGTAGGGGGACACATCCATTCCATCCTTTTTAACTGTGGTCAAGGCTATCATTCTAAAAGGGCAATGTTTAGGAGGAGACCCGGGGTGATTATCGCGAAGATGCCAAAAGTCAAACCACAGACATTATTTAATACTCTAGTTAGCCTGATTTTTTTTTCTCATTTTAATTCAAACATCCATGTATGAATTCTGAATAGTGACTAGGATGATAAGAATTCTTTTAAGTACCCAGACAAAAAGAGAAGGCAGACTAATTCAATAGTTTTGAAAACAGGACTAACCATTCATTAATACTAGTAGGAATGGGTCAAATCTGGAAACATTTATTCCCCTCCTGCTCCTCCTTCTGAACTTTGAGACTGAGATAAAACAGGAACCAACTCTGAACCACTTCCGATTTTGGTTTTTGCAAAACAAAGTCTCAACAGATCATGTTTTTCCAAAATGAACTCCATCCCATTTTTTTTCTCTTGTCTTTGAAATAGGGAACGGGTAAAATTGGAACCCACCAAAATGTAAGGGTTCAGCAAAAAGAGGACCCAGGTTTAAAACACCGGATAGATTTTGAAATACAAAACCACCCTCATCTCAGCTATGTAACTTTTGACACATGACGGGGCTCTCTTTGGTTTTTTAAATATTGTTTTTCACTTTAGACCGTGATGAACCACATGTCCCCTTGACTGTTCCTAACAGCTGATCTGATCCTTTATGCCACTATCAGCCTCCCATGCAGCTTAAGGTTTCAGTTGCAGCTGTTAATTTCTCCGTGATGTTTGTGCATTTTTCTCACTTCCACCACAAACAGTTCACAAGAAAACAATCACAAAAACCATGAAATAATGAGGTGCCACGAAAAATTAAACAAAAGTCCATCATTATGTCCTTTCAAATAGTCAAAGAATGTGAACAAAAGTTTCACTTTGGTCACACAAAGGCATCTATATTTGATACTCCATGCACTGTAACTCTTGTACCCATTAATAGCCCAAGCAAGTGCTTAAGTTTCATTTTTTTAAGTTGATCTATGAACTACACACACACACACACACACACAGTTGTCTTGAATAAGGTCCATTATTTTAGATGTCATATTGGCCTAACAAAACAGCATTAACAACATTATATGCATCACTTCCAATATACTGGGACAATTATTATTAATTCTGCTAGAGCTTTCAAGAAAAAATGCATGCCATAAGTTTAACTGACTGCAACTCAGTTGAGTGAGTAATTTTTGAAGTTAAAGTTTTGAATACACATACACACACAGTCTCATATCCTCCTGGTTGTAATTTCAGCAGCCCTACATTCTCAACATCAAACAGAGGTTAAGTACCATGTTATTTAAACAAGATGGAGGTATTTGATAATGACTGAGTAAGAGGAGGAGGAATGCTGGAAGGGAATGGAACTCCTATCAGCAGGGCATGGGAGAGAACTTAACAGCAACAGCACATAAATCTACTTTAATACAAATATTGCTGTCATAACATCATAATTCATCTCTCTGCATTTTTATGTTTCCCACTTTGGAAAACAAACGATGTCTAAGGATATTATTTCACTCTTTTTTTATTATGCAATTTGAGAAAGAAGCAAAGACTAGTTAGATTTAATTACTCCCATTAAGTTACTTTAGATGTCAGGCTCCAGTAGTAATTCACAAGTGGGTTGAAGGCAAAATACATGTTTACTTAACTCCACCTTTTTTGAAGATCACTGAACAGTCAGGATTGAAAATTGCACAAAAGAACACTGGGATTTCTTCTTTCACTGTTTATAGCAGTCAAAAACATTTCACTACATCTCTGTGTTTGGTGACTAGTGATCATCTGATTTCTTTGCAGATATTTGTAAATTATTTTTATAATGTTACCCTTCTATCAAAAAGTCCTAAAGTGGAGATGCCAGAGACCCGAAGGAGATGATAAAAAAAACAACCCCACTCTTTTCTAAACACACATGCTGTTTAGCTTGAGCAGCAGCATGATGTCAAAATGCATATTAAATCCATGAACTCATTTAATTTGGACAAGAGGAGGAAATGAGTTGGCACCCGATTAAAAAAGCAAGGTAAACAAAATCTTCTGTATTGCACTTGTCACAGACAATCATACATCCACTGAACCAAGAAAAGGTTTGGCAGATGCCACTTATAAAAGTCACTGGTTGATAACAAAACCTTCTAATTAATGTTCAAAGACAGGCAGCTTGTTCTATGCCTTAAAAATATGGTGGATAAAGACTAACAGTGGCAATATTTAGATATATATTTAACAGGGAGACTATATGTTTGAATTGTGGAGTCATGCATTGTGGTTAGAAGCAGGATTAACCTCAAATATTTGGAGTGTAGTTTCAGTTTGGACTAGTATCAAAAAGTCTGTCTGCTTACCTGAAGGTTATTTGAACTATGCGATTAAAAATAAAAACAGTTGAATCAATAGGACACACTAAGCATGACCCAGATCACTTTGTATGCTGTATCCCTTTCCATGCTTCCTCCATTTTTTTTTTAAAAGATTGTAAGGTCTTTGGAGCAGGGACTACATCTTTCTATATGTTTGTACAGAATCTAGCACATTGTGGGTGCTTAATATTAAAGTTCACGAGAACTCCTTGAGTCTACAAAATTGGGCTGGAAGCCTTGCAAGAACATGTTTCTCGAGGGATTTCTAGCACTTTCAGTTTTATCCAGAAACTATAAAAGTCATCCAAATATTTTGGAACGCCCAACAACAACAACAACGAGATCCACCTCAAGTTTGGGTCTAAAGGGGGGTGGGGGTGGGAGTCGGGGTCAAAGTTCCCTGGATGAGATTCTTATTCCTGTTCCGGCCTGTACACTGGGATAAAGGAATGGAGTGGTGTGAAGGGGCTCTGATGGCCTCAGAAGAATTCCCCTGATGAGGGAACTGACTAAGACAGCTTATCACCATTAAAATCAAAAAACCCTCTTGAAAGTCCTGGTGTAGGGGAAAGACATGTCAAGGCAGGGGTGTGTATGGAGAGTGGCAAGTCAGCAAATCTTCAAAGTCTAGTGGGACAATTCTGCTAGCTACCAAACAGAAAAGTGCTTTAAAAGATCAAATATTTTTGTGTTTGTATTGTTGTTTTAGCTGTGTTGGTCCCAGGATAGGAAAGATAATATCTTTTATTGGACCTCACCCACCTTGTGTGTCTGATAAATTTGTGGTCAGTTGGGGACTAATCCTATAAATCTTCCACATAGAGAATTTCCATTGACTTCAGTAAGTGTGCTGTGCACCAAAGGTTTGCTGGGACCAGGCCCTGGGACATCATTTTTTGTTTCCTCAGATTATTTCATCAAATTGTCTTGGAACACAAACACATTTTTGTTCCTCCTGAGGGAGCTTTTGCTTGTATTTCCATTTGGTGCTGACAAAACCAATCACACCGTCAATTCATTAATGAACTTTTCATGGGCGTTGGTTGGTGACTTGGCAGGAATGTTACAGAACATTGCAAAGGGGCAATAAGGCATGAATTCAGTGAGCTATTGATGTGGTGTTGATCTCACTGGTGAATTGAGCTTATGGGCCTTTGTTATTCAGATCTCTTATATAAATCAAACCAAACAAAAACAACTCCATTCATGCAAAGCAGCATTCAAAAATCTCTATTGGCTTCCACCTGTGTACTCCTATTAACTTGGATTCTGCCATTAGGTTTTTCTTAACCTTTCTGACTCTCCTGTATTTCACACAGGCAGGAAGAGTAAATTGGTTGGGAAATAAAGGGATTGGCCTGCAGCTCTCACCAGCAGGCGGTGGTAGGGGAACTGTAACATAAAGGAGTTCTTTACATTTGTGTGATCTCCATGATACCTGTACTCCTTGGCATAACCTGGCACATATGCAATCTCTAGCTAGTGTTCTAGGATTTTATATGGGTTGATTAAAAAATTATAAATACATAACAGAGAGCAATCGCAGGATAATGTTGTGAGGAGGGTGGGATGCACCATATGTTCTTTTCCTGTTCTTGCATTTGCAGCTTTTACATACAGAATTCCCTGGCAGATGGAAATAAGCATGCTTTATGCAAGGTGCAGGCGGGTCTCTCTGTCAAAGCTAAAGAGCTGAAGAACAAAGCAGAGCAATTACAAGTTCTCTGTATAAAAATCTATATGACCCCTATCAAATGTATTACAGATGAGTTCTGGAGAATTACAGGAAAGTCACTGAGCATTACTAACATAATCTCTTGATCATCAGCAGCTTAGTATTTTTTCTAAGGAGAGATTGATACTAGGAAGATGACACTCACTAGCTCAATAGGTTGGAAAGAAATAATTTCTAGTTGGATTATAAGAATGTTCCTTTTGGTAGTTCATAACCTCCCAAAATGATTTTACCTTCCAATAGCTACAGATATATCATTTAGTGTTATTTGCATGAATGTGTGGAGCTGATAGATTTAAATCCTATGGATGGATGGCAGGTTTTTCGTTACCATAAATCCTGTCCCACACCAACAGCATGATAGAAGCATTTTGATAAATAACTTAAACTGAAGCTTTCTGATAGATAAACTCATTAATCACTACCCTCTCAGTCTCATAAGAAGAATTTAAAATGTACCATGTTTAGTGCTTGTGAATGTTTCTCTTTTCCAAATCACAGGGTTTATTAGTTCATGTTATTTAAGATAGGCCAAGCAAATGCTAAGAAAAGAGACTATATCAGCAGAAGAAAGAGTAGTGGGGGGTGGGAGTGGGGGTTAAATTCAGTCTAAGACCAAACAAGGGCTAGATTCACAGTACTATCATTAATGCTCTCTTCCCAGAGAATTTTGGCGGACTTCCAGTTTATTAAAACAACAATCAAAGGCAGATCTTCTCTCTGTATACACAATGAGTCAAGAATGGATCATTTACTCAAATAGAGCTGCTCGCTGATGTATAAAAGCAAAAAAGCATTTTGGGGGAAATTGTTAGTTCATGAATAATATGTAGAAATGCTCCACTGTTGTGATTCATACAAAGAATTCTGATCATTATTAAATGAAAATAGAATGCAATATTGTCCTTCTGAAAGCACTAACCACAAGATCAGCAATTAAAGTATCCATTAACTTATTTTTATGTAAAAGAAAAATATGCATATAACTAAATCTTTCTGCATACAATATGTAGATACACATCTATACTAATAGGTGAATTATAGGGATGCATCTCCATGTAAAAATTAGGGATTAGAGAATTTTTTGCCTAATTGTTTAACTCAAACATCATGTGTTGGAAAGCTTGACTAAGAAGTTATTGGGTTCATGTAGTGCTCAGAAAAGATTGGGGGATGAAAGGGGCAGAACAAAAATCACAATGGAAAAAATGGAGGACAGGGTGAACGAGTGAAAAACTAATAAACAGAGGGTGAGATCCTGACCCTATTAAAGGGAGAATTCTGCCATTGACTTCAGTGGAGTTGGGACTTCACCAAGTAGAGGTTAAAGATCAATACACTCTGCATGTCTCATACTGGTAACCTGCTAATGGGTAATCTATTTTTTGTTTGTTGGGGTGTGGGGAGAGGGAGAGGGTGTTGTGCACCCAGGACACAGCACACGTTTCCTTTTTGCTAGTAAAAGATGCTTGTCTTTATTATAATTTTAATTGAAAGAACAGGATTTCTATTACTGGGGGGGAAATGTTTGCAAACTCAGTTTTGTGACCCTCCCCCCACCTGAAGAAAAAAGAAAGCTCTCAAAACCTCAAACTCTATGAGGTTGACTACCCCCTAATAATAATAATAATAATAAACCCTTAAAAGTTGGCTGTATTACCTATGATTACATGTCTCAAGCAGTAATTTTTGAGGTTAAACAGAATTGCTGTACATCCAAATGGTAGCTAAAGATGTAAGACAAGCAGACTTCACACTTGAAGACTTCTCTATCAGCAGAGTCTGCCGCAGGGAGAAGTGTCTGTAAAATCTGCTTTGTTTGCAGGCAGCATTTTGTAAATCCGAATCTTTGATAATGACACAGTCGTATTGAATGGTGACTGTGACTGAATGGTTGTTGAACTTTTAAGATATGATTCAGCACACCACTATGAGAACAGAGCACAATAACATTAAACACCAGATGGTATTTCAAAGCCCATCAGATACACAGATTCCTTTTTCTTCTCCACAAAAGATCGGCAAGGCCTCATGTCTGAAAAAAACCATTAAGATAAATGGAGCTGATTTGGTTTTGTCTTGCTAGGCTATTATAGGAAAGTCATCTGAATGGGTCAAATTACAAACTGGTCTGGATCAAAGGAAAACTACTGCAGTAGCGGGTCAAATTGATCCAAGCTATGTCAACTGGATCAGCGTGAAACCCTAAACTGCAGTGCAAAAACTCTTAGAATGAGATGTAACTGCACCAATTAACTGAAGCAATGTCTTTTTTTCCCACTCAAGGTAGAAGGGCTTTAACTGGTCAAGCTTTCCAGGAACCTTTCTATCAGCTACCTGGGAGGGAAAGATTTGTGAAAGTGGAGTCAGAATTCCAGGTTCAACAGTGATAAACCACTCGGCACCAAAAAAGATACCAGTACATAGTGCTAGACCTTCAGTTCAGATAATCAGTTTAACTCCATTGACTTAAATGGAGCTACACTGATTTACACCAGATGAGAATCTGGCCAATAGTATTCTGACAGACTAGAATGGGAATTACACCCAGTTGGTGATATTCAACCCTGCAGCAACTCCAATGAAGTGAGTGGAGTTACACCAGTGACGAATTTTATCAATTGACATCAATGGATTTCTTTTGGTTATATCAATGATAAATTTGGCCCTGTGCAGTTTGTATGAATAACAGAGGTTAGAGAAGATAGCTACATTTCAGACTGGAGTCTCTCTCTGTGTGTGTGTGTGTGTGTGTGTGTGTGTGTGTGTGTGTATAATCTCTCTCTCTCTCACACACACACACACACACACACACACACACACACACACACACACACGGACAAGAACAAATAATGTTATATTACGCATATTCATTCTGTCAATGTGATAATCTCAGATCGCATGGCTATGAGCACTGTATACCTACACAGAAAGAATCTTGTTTGTTTTTGCATACAATGCTGTAGCTTGTATTAAAAATGAATAAACGTGCTTTTTATATACAGCCATTTTAGAAAATAATGGATGTAACCCTGAGAATCTTGTATATAATATGCAGACAGACAATAATAGGACAAAATTTTTCACTTTGGAATTCACAGATTAGAAAAGATCTGTGGGGGAAACCTCTGAAATCAGTCAAAGACCCTCCATCTCAATAACAGATATTTAACTGGAAAAAGAAACCATCAAATATCAGAGAGACCCTATGACCTCTCTCTCAATCCCAATACATTGCAGCAAAGCAACAAGCAAGTAAAGCCTTCCTCAGTTAACAAAGAATGTTATCTGTGATACAGGATATTTATCGATATCTATCTATCCATAAAAAAACCTGGCAGAATATTTCTGAAAGGAGGAGCCAGTCAGGCCTCATCACAGATGTTTGTATGTCTCCTGCTGACTTGCTCATATGTCAGTAACAACCAGCACTAGTATATCAAGCAAATGAATGACATGTATATGTTTTCCTGACAGTCCAGTTGAGCACCCTGTTTGCAGCTGCATTGTTGCTCATTGAGTCTACAGAGACCTTTCTGCAAGAAAGCAGTTACCTAGGGACTATGTAAATTCCCTACAAATTGTCATTTGCATGTTTTCCATTCAACACATGTCCTGTAAAATGTACCATGCATATTTCTGGCAACAACTGAGTCACTCAATTCATTAATCATCATCCTCTTGCCATTAAACTGCTGAATTCTGTCACACTGGGAGCCTTTTTAGGATTCAGGGGACGTCTGCTTTTTTATGTTTAATTTCAACAGAGGCTTCAGGCACTGGAAGTTGACTGTGGGTGCCAGTAGCCTAGTTTGATGTGAATGAGCAGCTTTTAATAAGTGATGCATATTTCTTTTCAGCTGCAAACGTTTTCTTTTTCTCTGGGGTTAGATGTAGTGAAGTGCCATGGCTATTCGAAAAGATGAGGGTGTCAAAACCCCTGATGATTTCTAACACTTGGAACACATCACACAGGGGCAATTAAACTGACAAGGAAAAAAAGGTCTCCTCCATCCAGATTTAGACCGTGTTCCTATTCATGGACAAATCAGCAAACATTATAAATGCCTTCAATGAGTAATGAATGGGTTCTGGGTTAGTTACTGTGCTGACAGCAGGTTTTAAATTCTATTGAGTCAGGCAAGGGAGAAGGTGAATAGGGTAGAATTACAGGAAAGGATTAATGAGGGGTTTCTTGCTGAACATACTGTTGCAGTGTTCTCTCAGTCACTATACCAAGCAGTCACTGATTTTTGCCTTGAGGACTGTACTTTTATAACCTAAAATAAGCTTCCTTAAACAAATCCGCATCAGGCAATGTGTCAACACTTCATTGGTTTCAATAGAATTAGTTTCCTAAATGCTCTTTTCTGAAGCAATTTTTGTACTTGAAAATGCATTACAAGGAACATTTACTACAACTACAGTACAATGATGTATAATACGACAAACAGAGTTTTAATCAGTGCAAGCTGTAAGAGCGAATATATTACACATATGGTGCTCTCTCCCTCCTTTACTCTTTGCTCCTCCAGAGTCATAATTAAAATCCATTCACTTGTGTATTTACAACTATTACTGTTGTTACTAATAGGTTTTCATTATTTGTTAGCAAAAACCCAGTATTTACCCTGTATGAGATATAGTATTATCCATAGATTTAGGAGGATGGTTGACAGTTGTTTGTTTACTAATGTTACATTATTTTCGCCCTGAACATACACACAATAGCATGCCAAATAAGCCAAAAGATCATTTTACTAGAAACGAGATAATGTGCACGCAGCTCCCACAATACACAGTATGTGAAACCAAATGTCAGCGCTGTTTGTCAGGCTTAGCTGGATCACACTTGCTATGGCTGTTAGAAGGTGCCAAGGGCTCTTGAGATAGGACATTACTGACTCTGGCGCATTCCACAGCTCTGTCAGGTATAAAGATTACATTAAACAGATCATTTAGCTTTGTGTACACACCTTTGTTAGCCTCATTTTGGGGGGCTAATTTTTTGTAGAATTTTACAGAGTAGAATATTTACAACAATTCAATTTTTAGATTTTGAATTTTCATAGTTTGTTATGTTTTCCTGCACCCTCATCTCTTGGTCATTTAAAACCTCTCTGGAGAAAGCCTTCAAAAATTAACTGTAGGGACCAATGCTACACTGGCCAGGGATTGAACTGGGCTTTGCTGTCTTTCACTTCTATTTCCCTAGGTACTCTCAATTGAGGCAATAAATACATTAATAAAGTCCTGAAAGGAATGACTCTGGTTTCCACATTAGTGATTACTTCTGTGGCTTCTTCCTTCTCTAAGCTGTGGGTTTATTCAAAGGTGGGAACCTTGACACATCTTCAGTCAGTGGAGATATAGATGCAATGGTGCTGTTTCAATAGTAACTCAAAAGATTATTTAAGATATTTGCTTTGATAATAAGAAGCACATTTTTCAGAAAGTGGGAGATTGAGAGGTGGATTCAACAATACCCTATGGTGAAACATGACTAACACCAATCTTTGTTATAAGCATAATTTAAAAGAAATAACAAAAATACTAGAAAAGAAAAGTCATTTTCTTGTTCATTATTTTCATGTGATGGACAACTTTAAGAATATGGTTTTCGTTCTTTCCCCCACTGCTATATCAGTAGCAGTACCGAGAAAGATTTTGCAACACAATACTTACCCATTGGCTGTTTTTTCCTGTATGTAATATAAAGGAGAAACAGTAGAGGTGGAAGGCAGGAGAGGGGGAAATCACATAAATGAGTTTCTGCAGTGAAAAACTTCTCCACATGCAAAATGGTCCCAGCGAGCAGATTTATCCCCTAAGATAATTAGACACTGCCAGGATATTCTAAGGGTTCCATCTTATTCTTTATAGCTATCAGTGAAGTCAATAGCAAAGCTCCCTTTGGCTTTCAAGTGGAGCAGGAACAGGCCTTAACAGACATTCTGCCACTCATTTACCCTCTTGCTCTTCCTAAAAAAGGAGTTAAATATTAATTAGATCTGCTTGGAGGAAGACCTGTTAGTACAGTGTAAAAAACAAAAACAAAACTGGTGGCCAGCTTCCACAAAGGATCCCAACACAACTGAACCAGTGGCTTCACTAATGGGAAATATTTCAATAATTTTCCTACTGGAGACAGACTAAAGGTCCGCAAACTTGTATGATGAAGAAATACTATCATTCACAGGGAAACTGCAGAGTTGAAAACTGAAAAATCTCATGGGGGAAGGGGAGGAAGAAGCATGAGAATAGGAAGTGTCTGCTGGAGTGAAATCAGGCCTGAGAATCAGGGAATCCTAAATCCTAAAATACTGGTTCTGGGGAGGTAATTTAGGGACTGATCCGATGCCTACTGATGTTAGTCAAAGAACTCCCATTTTTATCACCTGGTTTGGGACCAGACCCTTAACTTCTTCTCCTTCAGTTTCTGTGTAAAATGGGGATGATAATATTTAATAATGATAATATTTACATCCCACTCTAGCCAGTAGAGATAGGTGAGTAATATTTGCTGAATAATTTAATCTACAGTATAACTTTCAAAATCTCTGAGGGCCTTAATGGAGTTGGGCCCATGAATCTGAGAGGAGAATTTGACTCAATATGACTAATACCTATAAAATCTCTGTATTCAGATAACTTAATTCATCAATAAAATATAAGGTTCATTAGCTTCAATAAGGACTTAAAGGTCAGATGTAGCCAACTCAATAGAAACAGGCCTGATGGAATTCCATACATTGAAAGAATAGTTTTGCTTGAGAAATATAGAAATATAGAAAATTCTGCCCATTTTTCTGAAAGAGCTATTATAAATATATATACACAAACACACACACAAATTTGTTAATGGATGTCACCATATTTAAGTGGCCTATTTATTTTGACAACACAAGTTAATGCTCAGTCCTCATCCTTCCAGCCTTTAAAAAAAAATATTGACTAATGCTGCAAGTTGTGTTAGGCTTCAGATGACTCATGATTTATTCCATATCTGAGGACGGTGGCCATTTTTTCCATTATTTATCATGTTATGTAAAAGAATAGGTAATACAAAAAATCATACTGTACATCTGTAAAGTATATCATGCTGGGATGATACAAGCACATGGTATTATAAAATCTTCAGTTTCCCAAAGTCTCAAGGCACATGTTGTTTCATTGCAAAGCATACCATGCATCTTGTTACACTACTTAATTTGTTATATTAAATAACATCCATGTATTTATTGTTATTTTTCCTTATGTTTCCAACAGCTCTCAGCTCTAAAAGTGGCTTCAAACCTTTGCATTGTTAGATCTTTGGAAGCAGAAACCTGGTATTTGTTTGGTAACGCTCAAGTTTTGTACAGTGCTGTATATATTCATTGCACTATATAAAAGCTATGGACAAGAAAAAAAGTGCCTATTTAATGTAACAGAAAAAAATAAAGAGATAGTCTTGAGGTTGTTGTAAGGCCTGAAAATTAATATGAAAATCAATTTTGCTGCACAGCTAATTAAAAAAAATCCTGATTTACCCATCTTCTTTGAACAAGTCAATACTAAAGAGCATCCTTCTTTCATGACACATATGCTACAATTTGTTTATCCTTAACCAGACCTGATTGTAAGACTAATGTTGGTTCTCTAGTATGCAGTTTTGAGTCATGTAACTATTGAACACTCGCTACAAAGTCAACTTGTTTACTAAATGAGGCACAAGATCATGGAGTTTTGTCGTGATTGAATTTAATCATTTGTTAGCATCAAAGAATAAGGGATTGTAACATCAGGGAGAAAAACAACCACCCACAATTACAACTACTAAAAACTCATACTTGTTTTTGGCTATTAGCAATAGGGAAGTAATTAAAAATACAAACTAGAACCGCTATTGAGTCTCCAGTAATAACTGCTTTTTTAATAAAATGGGGGTAATTCTTAACCTATTAAATGTGACCCGCATGAATAATTTCAATGTTCGACTTTAATAAACAGAATAATATTCAACTTTATGATAGAATGTTCCCAGAAGTTTACACATCATCATCATACAGGTTTGTGAGGTGACATGATTTTTGAACCACCTGTAGTAATGAATGGTAAAACTCTGATCAACTCATAGGCACAGAGTATACTGGCTGAAAAAAAAAAAATTATGAAAGTAGCAGAGCAAAATACGAGCTTAGTGGCCAAAACTGGTGAGAGCTGCTGTGTGTGCACGAGGATCCGACTAGAAGGAGGAGAATAATGAATTTTTGGGTTCACTGGCTGTTCTGAAAAATAAAAAAAAAGTTTTGTTTTCAGTTGAACCCAAAATGATTTTTTTCAGAGAATCGACATTCATAGTGGCAAGTCATAGTTATTTATAATGACTGCAAGTAGTCATTGGGCCAGAGAAAAAGTGAAACTGACCCTATAGCAGGGGTGGCCAAACTTACTGACCTCCGAGCTACATACGATAATCTTCAAAAGTTCAAGAGCCACAAGACATGACAACCTGACCTCATGGTTTCCACACTGAAGGGCTAACAGAAGAAGGCACAGCCCCAGAACAACCAACCAGTAAAAGACCCTTATCATATTTTGTTATTGGAAGAGGGTCTAGAGAGCACAAAGGAAGATCCCCTATTGCTGCTGATGTTGCTGTTAAGTGCATTTTCCATGTCTTCCAGCATTAGGATGAAAAGACACACCCTTGCATTTCATCTCATAATTGAGCCAGGGAGCCTCTCACATCTGGGAGAAACCACGACATTTGAGGGCTGCCTGTGTATGCACCAAGGAAGAGTCCTGTGACAGTGTACCCCATAAGGCTTTATGGGGAGGGGGTGCTTATAAATGTATGTATGACATAACTGGAATATGTTTTGTGCTGCCTGTGCCATGTAACATATCTCCGTAAAGGTTATGGTCTACTATATCTATTCATCCTATTTGTACATATATATCATTTTCTACTTGAGGTTAAGAATATGGGCTGTATGCTTGCTTGGTTTCTAAGTAAGCTTTGTGAGGCATTTGGTCAGCTTCTTTAGGGAGGAATTTGCCAGGTTAAGTGCCTGATCAGGAAACACTTGCAGAACAATGAATCTTGGAATGCTCCAATCCACATAAGAAGTCTTCCTGGAGACATGCAAGATACCATGTGGAGAATGGCTTCGGCCTGTAAAGACTGAGTCATGCAGGGACATGTGACTTGCCCAGGTGACTCCAGAACTCCATCTTGGAGCTGGACTTTGCATAGGAGGGAGGAGGGGGGGTCTCCACCCACAAGAGAGAGTCTATTTAAATCAGTGGGAGACCCCTCCATTTTGTCTTCAGCTGGCTAAGGAAGGAGCCTCTCCACCCCCCCCCCCCCCGGATACTTGAAGGAAACTGGAACAAAGGACAGTAACTACAGGGGTTGTGAGTGATTGCTGGACCCAGGCTAAAAGGAGATTAGCCTGTAAAAGGGAGTGCTCTGGAACTGGTGAGGAACTTATCTGTATTTAGTTTGATTAGACATAGATTTGCACATTTTATTTTATTTTGCTTGGTGACTTACTTCGTTCTGTCTGTTACTACTTGGAACCACTTAAATCCTACTGTCTGTATTTAATAAAATCAATTTTTATTTAGTAATTTACTCAGAGTATGTATTAATACCTGAGAGAGCAAACAACTGTGCATATCTCTCTATCAGTGTTATAGAGGGCGAACAATTTATGAGTTTGCCCTGCATAAGCTTTATGCAGGGTAAAACGGATTTATTTGGGTTTAGACCCCATTGGGAGTTGGGCATCTGAGCACTAAAGACAAGCACACTTCTGTAAGCTGTTTTCAGGTAAACTTGCAGCTTTGGGATAAGTGATTCAGACCCTGAATCTGTGTTGGAGCAGACAGGAGTGTCTGGCTCAGCAAGACAGGGTGCTGGAGTCCTGAGCTGGCAGGGAAAACAGGAGCAGGGGTAGTCTTTGCACATCGGGTGGCAGCTGCCAAGGGGGTTTCTGTGATCCAACCCGTCACAAGTCCCTCACCCAGCCAGCTCGATTTTTGAATTTCTTTAATTACCAGCAACTTTGGCATGTTGAGGGAAAATTCATCCATAGTGCAACTCCAACAAGGGTTTCAGAGTAGCAGCCGTGTTAGTCTGTATCTGCAAAAAGAAGAACAGGAGTACTTGTGGCACCTTAGAGACTAACAAATTTATTAGAGCATAAGCTTTCGTGGACTACAGCCCACTTCTTCTATATGCATCCGAAGAAGTGGGCTGTAGTCCACGAAAGCTTATGCTCTAATAAATTTGTTAGTCTCTAAGGTGCCACAAGTACTCCTGTTCTTCTTCTTCCAACAAGGGTTGTTCACAACTTTCTCAGGTCCCAAGAAGAAGACACTGCTGTGCTAATTGCAGAATCCTCTCTGTTCATTCTTCTCTATTTGCATTTTACATGTATCTCAGGAGAAATACTATGCTTCTTTTGAAATTTAAATAGGATTTAGGGCTTTTGAAGAGAGCTAGAATGACAGGACTGGGAATTGAAACCCCATGTTTGCAGAACAGGTACAGTAATAGCAGCACAGTAATAGCAGTCCCTAGGGTACCCTGTCACATGACTGGGATCAATTGACTACCTATATGTCAGAACCTTATTACAAGGACAAGATTCCCCGAACCACACAATTGTTCCTCAACTCTCACCTCACGTGTGAGGTGGTATATTAATTCTTACTTTTATTTAAACTTTTGCCCTTTTGCAGGGATGGGCCAACATGGATTCCATTTAGTGCTATTTGTGATGGTGTTTTTGTGTGAAATGGACACTTACAGATTAGAAACTGATCTGAGACCATCCAGTTATTTCAAAGGCAACAGCCACTTGCACTTTTTCTTCAAAGCACCAGCACAGACCTTCTGTTAGTGGAAGTGACATGAGTGAAAACTATTCACATGCGAAGTCTCTCTTTCTCTCATTGCTGTTCAGCTGAGGTCTTTATCTCTAAGTCACACTTATTGAACTTATGCACTGTAGTTAGACTACATTCCATACCGACTTCTACATTTAGCATGAAATCCTGCCTCTGCCACTTCAGGTACAGAAAGCTCAAAATTCCAAAGAAATGCCAAAGCCGTGCTGCCTAGGGTGGTAGGCTACAGAGAGCTTGCACAGGAGAACTTCACAGCTGTCTGTTGGCTGTGAATAAAAAACTTCATGGCTGTTCTCTGTGAGGCACTGTAGGAGGTCAGAGGGAGGTGTGAGTATTCTGGGAGAGTTGCAGGGGTGTGGTCAGTGGTTCACAAACAAGGGGGGGGGGACACAGTGAGTGAGCAATGCTCACTATTCTGCGCTTGAAGCTGTATATTAGCTTAGGTGGCCGCACAGATGCCACATGCAATACTTCTAAGCTAGTTCAGGAGTGTCCTAGCTGGTGCATAGGTACCTCATACAAAGCCCACTTTGGCTTTGTGCAGGGGACGTGAATTTCACCAGGTCTTGATCCAGCGTTTCACCATTTCACTTGGGATATATTGACATCAGAGACATCACAGAAGCACACAAATTACTTACACATTAATGTTATAATGCTGGATATGCATTTTCTTGATCTCTGGTACTAACATCACCCAGATGTTCCTGAATGCAGCTGTCTTATCATTGGCTATTCACTCAGCCTGTTCCAGGGTGTTTCTGTAATTTAATCTGGTTTAGCACACAAAAGTTTTTCTAATTTTAGTAACAGCATCCCTAAATCCGAATAAACAATGACTAGTATTAGGAAACAAGAGTTCATACAGAGGTTACCTGTTATACTGTATTAAATTACTCCCATAATATAAACCCCCCACAAGGATGAGGAGCCTACTAGATTCATGTATCTCAGTGTGGCCAGCATGGATCCAAGTTTTGGACTGTCTATGGGCCTCAGGATCCCTTCTGTTTTCTCTCTGTAGATCATGTGAAATTTCTGTCAGGAAGAAATTAAATTCAATTTGGATTAAATCTATTCTGAGCTCAGCTTTGACTCCAGAAGATAACAAAATAGTCATTCATCCCAAAATGTAGATGAGAACTTGGAAGGTTAATGTAGGTCGTACTTGTGAACAATGTCCAAAAAACCTTCAGTAAGGCCAAAATTCCGTGCAACCCTATTGGCTTCAAAGGGTTTTGCAAGATGAAAATTAGAGCAGAATTTGGCCCATGTGCGGAGAATTTTAGGACATTAGAATTACAATAGCAATTGTATTGCTTGGCAACAAAAAAATATCCACAGGGATCCACTGAGGTTACTGTAGGTTACATGGGTCATTAAAAATAATTAAGCAGTGGAGTAAAGACCAGATTTAAATTAAATATACTTCTAGCATCTTCTAAGTGAGACCAGCACTATGTGACTACTTCCAAATTAGATTTTTTAAAGATTAAATTAATCCAGGCATTCCTCTAATTAAACTGGTTTAACATAAAGCCATGGCTACTGTCATTTAGACATACATGGAGTTAACTGCCTGGCATAAAAGAAGACGGTTGGTGAGTATGTTATTGGTCAGTTTTGTGGTAATTAATGTTTACATTCTATTGGGCCTTAAAATAGAGTTGGAGAGTGTGATGTTTGAATTCTGACAAGCCTCTTAGAAAACTAGAGTTTGTGTTTGTGATATAAAGAGTCAAACAAGAAGACAACCAATCAGGGCCGGCTCCAGGCACCAGGCAACCAAGCACATGCTTGGAGCGGCAGCTGGTAAGGGGCGGCCATTCTTGGGGTGGCGGGGGGGCAGCGCGGCGCGGCATTCCGCGGGGGGGGGGGGTGGCGCTCCAGTGGCGCAGCGCTTGGCGGGGGGGGCGGCGCGGGGCGCGGCGCTTGGGGGGGGGCGGGCTCCGGCGGCGCGGCGCTTGGCAGGGGGGTGGCGCGGGGCGCAGCGCTTGGCGGGGGGGGGGGGCTCAGCGGGGCAGCGCTTTTTTTTGCTGCTTGGGGCAGCAGAAAGTTTAGAGCCAGCCCTGCAACCAATCCTGTAACAGATGAATGAGTGGATATTTGGTACAGATCCATAATTCTATACGCCAAATTATAGAAAAACTGAAAAATTAATAAAAGACAATTTAATTTTTTTTAAATGGAATATATTTTCAAGCACATACGGACAAAAATAGTGTCACTGAAGCCAGTAGGAATACTTGCATAATTTCTATTCAATGTGAGTAGGGCTGCAGAATAAACCTTACATTATCTTCTAGTTATACTGTTATGATGGAAGTCACCAGAGTGTCCAGTTAGCAAGTTGTTTCTATTAGCATGCAAGCAATGTGCAGTCTGAAGAAACACTAGCCTCTTAGTTTTGTGATGCAGGTTCTTTTGGGGGAACTTGTTGCAAACAAAATATTTCCCCTCACCCTTAATCTCTCTAATTTGGGACAGACTCATTTCCTGGGAAATGGGCATTAGTGTTTTGGCTGAGATTGCTGGAAAGAAGAGTTTGCCTTTTTTCTGGTGACCACCTCTGTTCAAGGACTAGCATATATAATGAAAATAAAACAAGTTACATTAACTTAACACACAGACGCTGTGTCACTGTTTTCTCCTTCAGAGGGAAAACAACCCACAATGCTCTAAAATCTGCTACTGCTCAGTAGAAGGAAAACAATACTTTATAACTAAATTCTAATGTCATTGCCAGCTCTTTTGATATTGCACCTATGAATCTGGGGTCAAAATTTTGAGAGGTTAAATTTCCTTGTGCTGTTACTATTATTAGGCACATGGCTATTCTGCCAGTTATTTCCATGTAACTGTAATTGCACACTAAGGTGCTGCTTTTCTACTGAGATTCCGTTACATTAAAAATTAATCCTAGGATTTGGAAAAGGAGTTTAAAAGGAATGGGAATTGACCAGAACACAGCTCTCACTTGAACTGAGTATGAGCCTTAGTTATTCCCCTTTTTCCCAGACTCCTGAATCTATATATTACCATTGTTCATTATATGGTATATTTTTATAGGTTCTTGTGTTAGAATTGCTCCACTTGATTCTAAAATTGTCATAGTCACAATGTACAATATTTAAATAACAAGAGGTCCACCTAGTTGATGAAGATTATGCTGGGCCTTAAATAAGAGCTGTGTTTCAGGAGTTGACACATTACCTGAGGGACCATTCATCTTGACACACCAGTTATGCAAGGTGTGACTAAACCACCTCTTCTGAAAAACAGCTGTAAGTACATCTAGGCCTATATTTTCAAAAGTAGGAGCTGAAAATTAGGAGGTTAACCCTTTCCTGATGCTCCTAAAAATGCAGAGCACAGAAATTTCTTTGGTGATCTTTCCACCATAAGAACAGCACAACACTGACACTCCATGTTAGCTAATAATCCCTGACCCAACCCTTGCCTCCCAACATAAATGAATATTAAAAAAATAAAACCCCTCCACATTCCAAACAGAGTTTTCACTCTAGAAAGAGAGATGTGTTAGAGACTTTGTGAATCACATTTCACTATTGTTATTGGCTTTACATGGAAGGTGCACAGATACTATGGTGAAGGGGAGCAGTATGAATCCCTAATATAGATAACAATTCCCACTGATGTACAATAAAATAAGGCATGTGTAGTTACTGGATGACAGATTTCTTCTATTAGACAATATGTAGTGAAGTGCAATTCATTTTATTCTTCTAATTGTTTATTTCAATTAGCTACTTTAGGTATATCATCAAGTATGTGGCCCTCTTTCAGTTCTCTAATCAAAGGCTTGGAAGTTTTATTTATTTTTCAAATATCTGAGTTAAGCAGTAATTTGACTAGATTACTGGTTTGACAGAATGGACCAAACTCATCCTCTTTGTAAATCCACTGATTTAAATGGAACCAGGGATAAATTTGGACAAACAAGTAGCATATAAATAATAAAATATTAATTTAAAAATTTTGCCATCTACCCACTATTTATGCATATGCAATAACTAGTAAAAGGCTGAGCTGTGGCGTGTGATCTTTTGTGAGAACTTTTAAAACAAGTAACAATGCCAACTCAGTTTTGCGTAGCTCATTTACTTTGCAGCTGAATTTGTAAATTAATCATTGCTGGCAACATCAATTTAGTTGTAATTAATCATACAAGGGAGGAGCAAAGAAATTGCACTGAAGTGAGTCATATTAACAACATTATCTGATTGCTCTCAGTGTAATTTACTAGCATCTTGATGCGTGCATCCCAAGCTTCTGGCTGGTATTTTGGCATACAAGAAAGAGTGAAAATTGTAATGTACAATAATTGGTGGAAAAATTGATAACCAAACAAGCTACAGATCTATATTTCTAACTGACCATACCTTTGTTGTGTTGTTTTTGTGCTTATAAGTGTGCAGCCTTTGCAGTCCCTTAGTTCTCAAGTTGTTTAGGGGAAAAAGGAATCTCTAGTGCTCCTTTGTCATGTAATAAATATCATTAGGATTTATTTCAAGGCAAACCAAGGGGAACTTCACCCTTTTGAAATGGTTTTATAAGTGCATAGTCAAAGGACAGAATATGGAAAAGAAAGATTGTGAGAAAGATTAAAAATAGCTTTAGTGAATGGAAGTGGAAAGTGTTCAGCTAATAGATAAAGTTTATGGGAATATTGGTAATATTTTTTTTCCAAAACAGCCAATATAGGTTTTGATGGCAATGTTGTTATAAATAAGGTGGAAGTAAATTTAGTTATATTATTTGAGTTGATTCAGGAATACCCCCATTAACTAAGTTCTTGCACAACTAGCTATGTTATTCAGGCATAGAGAAACCTGAAGGATATAATTAACTTATTATATAGCTAGCTAATGAGGCTCTTCCCTCAATCAATGCAGATTGATTAAAGTAGTAGCCTTATTTTTAAGATAACAAAATTATGCCAAGATTAATTTGAGATGCATATAAAAGTAATAGCTTATTAAGCAGTAAAAGATTATTTTGATCCAAACTTTTAAAAAGAGAGGCAAAGGTCTACCAGTTGATACATGTGCACAATTTCTGCAGGTGTGCATGCAACTAAGACAACTATATAGCTAGTTTGGAGCCTATCTAGCTGTTTGTCTCTATGTTCAACCTTGATAAATTGATTTGCAAATGAATGTGTACCATGGTGGGTGCAGATTTATGTGTGGAATGTATCAGAGGGGTAGCCGTGTTAGTCTGAATCTGTAAAAAGCAACAGAGGGTCCTGTGGCACCTTTGAGACTAACAGAAGTACTGGGAGCATAAGCTTTCGTGGGTAAGAACCTCACTTCTTCAGATGCAAGTAATGGAAATATCCAGAGGCAGGTATATATCAGTGTGGAGATAACGAGGTTAGTTCAATCAGGGAGGGTGAGGTGCTCTGCTAGCAGTTGAGGTGTGAACACCAAGGGAGGAGAAACTGTTTCTGTAGTTGGATAGCCATTCACAGTCTTTGTTTAATCCTGATCTGATGGTGTCAAATTTGCAGATGAACTGGAGCTCAGCAGTTTCTCTTTGGAGTCTGGTCCTGAAGTTTTTTTGCTGTAAGATGGCTACCTTTACATCTGCTATTGTGTGGCCAGGGAGGTTGAAGTGTTCTCCTACAGGTTTTTGTATATTGCCATTCCTGATATCTGACTTGTGTCCATTTATCCTCTTGCGTAGTGACTGTCCAGTTTGGCCAAGGTACATAGCAGAGGGGCATTGCTGGCATATGATGGCATATATAACATTGGTGGACGTGCAGGTGAATGATCCGGTGATGTTGTAGCTGATCTGGTTAGGTCCAGTGATGGTGTTGCTGGTGTAGATATGTGGGCAGAGTTGGCATTGAGGTTTGTTGCATGGGTTGGTTCCTGAGTTAGAGTTGTTATGGTGCGGTGCGTGGTTGCTGGTGAGAATATGCTTAAGGTTGGCAGGTTGTCTGTGGGCGAGGACTGGCCTGCCTTTGTGGAATGTAGATATCCTCTAATTAAAAAAAGAAATGGTCCCAATGACCACCTGGAATGAAGCAGAACTACAGACAAGTTGCCATTTCATGCAGTGATATGCATTAGAGCTGTGCATACACTCTCGTGTGAATAGTGTGTGTAAAAACTAGCTCTCCTGGGTTTGCAGCCCTGCTGTTCAAGAGGTCCAGGGTGGAAAAGTATTTTTTCTTTTGATTTTTCCAACTGTAACAGTGAAGAGGCAGTCCATTGAATGGACTCAGCCAATCAGGAGCACATCATGAGGCTACCCTGAAATCCAAACAATACAGCTATTATCATCACAGACTGTTGTTGACAGTGTCAGCAAAGAAGCTGTACATGGAGAGTGAGTGATCTACTAATTCCGAGAGGTGGACCTTTAAGAATTGGGTTGGAGCAGATTAGTAGGGTAATGTGTGGAAGCTTTCACTTCTATTTTATATTGCATTTTTCTGACCCTGAAAGGTAATTAATTATCTCATAATTGAAGTTTAATGATAACTGAGTTCATTGCAGAGCACCTAATGACGCTTGATCAAGGCAAACATATTTTCAATGATCTTCCAAAAGGACTACTGAATTAATGTTACAGAAAGTACTAATTCAAATCTGATAACATAGTTTAAGAGCTATTTTTAAAGCTTCTCCAATTTGATTGTCTCAAGATTTGTCTGGCAACTTGCTTAATCTTTGTGCCTTACTTCCCATTTGCAAAATGGGGATAATAATACTTATCACCCTTTGACACGTCTTATAGATTGTAAGCTCTTCAGGGCAGGGACTTTCTTAGCTTTGTGTTTGTACAGTGCCTAGCTCACTGGAGTCCCGGTCTGGTTTGGAACTCTAGGTGCTGCTGTAACAAATAAAGCAATAGTAATAAGCAGCTAGGTCAGTGTTTGCTAAATTTCTACAGGAGTCTCTAAAATTCCTACAAGAATACAGAACCTGTGTCATTTTCTTCTGAAAGCATGAGACAGATGTATAATGGTAGGTAACTAGCTGAACATGAACTTTCAGTGCAATACTATAGCTAAGAGGGCATGAGCTTTGAATGCATGAATAGAGAGATATCAAGAAGTAGATGGTATTACCTCTGTATCTGATATTAGTGAAATCATAACTGGAATATACTATGTCTCCTTCTGTCTAACCTTCAAAAAAATTATGTTCAAAGTTTGGAAAGGATTCAGAAAAGAGTTACATGAAGAATTTGAGGTCTGAAAAACATGCTTTATAGTAAGAGACTTAAGAGGCTCAATTTATTTACTTTATCCAAGAGTATGTCTATATGGGGAATTAGCGCACAGCAAACTGGGCTGTAAATCTATTACACTAACTGGCTACGTGGACACTGCTACTGTGCACTAAAAGTTCCATAGTATGTTTTGACATACTGCACCCCCAGCTTGCCTTACTTCCCCATTTGCAAAATGGGGATAATAATACTGTGACGGGTTGGATCACAGAAACCCCCTTGGGAGCTGCCACCCGATGTGCAAAGACTACCCCTGCTTCTGTTTTCCCTGCCAGCTCAGGACTCCAGCACCCTGTCTTGCTGAGCCAGACACTCCCGTCTGGCTCCAGACACAGATCCAGGGTCTGAATCTCCTGTCCCAAAGCTGCAAGTTTACCTGAAAACAGCTCACAGAAGTGCGCTTGTCTTTAGCGCTCAGATGCCCAACTCCCAATGGGGTCTAAACCCAAATAAATCCGTTTTACCCTGCATAAAGCTTATGCAGGGCAAACTCATAAATTGTTCGCCCTCTATAACACTGATAGAGAGATATGCACAGTTGTTTGCTCCCCCAGGTATTAATACATACTCTGAGTGAATTACTAAATAGAAAGTAATTTTATTAAATACAGACAGTAGGATTTAAGTGGTTCAAAGTAGTAACAGACAGAACAAAGTAAGTCACCAAGCAAAATAAAATAAAATGCGCAAATCTATATCTAATCAAACTGAATACAGATAATCTCACCCTCAGAGATGCTTCAATAAGTTTTTTCTCAGACTGGACACCTTCCAGGCCTGGGCACAATTCTTTCCCCTGGTACAGCTCTTGTTGCAGCTCAGGTGGTAGCTAGGGGATTCTTCATGATGGCTCCTCCCCCTCTCTGTTCTCTTCCCCCCTTTATATATCTTTTGCATAAGGCGGGAACCCTTTGTCCCTCTGGGTTTCCACCCCCCCTCACTGGAAAAGCACCAGGTTAAAGATGAATTCCAGTTCAGGTGACATGATCACATGTCACTGCAAGACTTCATTACTCACTTGCCAGCACACACATATACAGGAAGACTCACAGGTAAATACAGCCATCTGCAGACAATGGGAGTCATCAAAATTCCAAACCATCATTAATGGTCCACACTTTACACAATTACAATAGGCCCTCAGAGTTATATTTTATATTTCTAGTTTTAGATACAAGAGTGGTACATTTATACAAATCAGATGATCATACTCAGTAGATTATAAGCTTTGTAATGATACCTTATAAGAGACCCTTTGCATGAAGCATATCCCAGTTACGTTACATTCACTTATTACCGTATTTTCTCTAAAACTATCTCAGTTACATTATATTGACTTATTATCAAGTTTTTATAAAACCATATAGACTGCACAGCATCACAAATACTTATCACCCTTTGACATGTCTAACTCTCCATATAGACAAGCCCATAGGTGCTGACTCTGTGGGTACTCTGGAGCACCCACGGAGAAGAATTAGTCAGTGCTTAGTACCCACCAGGAGCCAGATCCCCCTCACCTCCCAGCACCTCCCATCTGCCAGCAGTCCCACCAATTACCTCCTCCCCCTTCCCCCCCAGTGTCTCCCACCCACTGCAATCAGCGGTTCTACGGCATGCAAGAGGCGCTGGGGGCGGGCGTGGGGACAGCGCGCACTTGGGGGAGGGGGCAGAATTGGGTGGGAAGAGGCAAGGCAGGGGAGGAACTCTGTCTCCAAGTACCTACATGTGATAAAGATTTCTGAAAGGTTTCAGAGTAGCAGCCGTGTTAGTCTGTATCCGCAAAAAGCATACAGCATCCGAAGAAGTGGGCTGTAGTCCACGAAAGCTTATGCTCTAATAAATTTGTTAGTCTCTAAGGTGCCACAAGTACTCCTGTTCTTTTTGCAGATTTCTGAAAGTAAATGGCTCTATTCTAGCAGAGCAGTTTAAACAACAACTGGAACACTTTACTCAAGAACATGATGGATTCTCCATTACTTTAAGTCTTTAATTCAAGGCTGGATATCTTTCTAAAATCTATGCTCTAGCTCATACAGAAGTTATGGGCTTGATGCAGAGATTATCGGGTGAGGTTCTATGACCTTTGTTATGCAGGACTTCAGGTTAGATGATCATAATGGTCCCTTCTGGCCTTAAAAATCTATAACTCTATGAGTAAGGCTCACACATGATGCATGAGAATGGAATGGAGTTGAGTGTTATGGCAGAGAGGAATAAATAAATAGACAAAAAGAGTTCCTTCTGCAGTTTTATAAATTTGAATTTAGCAATAAAGAGGGTTTTCAAATAGAAGATCAAGGTATCTAACCATATTTTACATATCATACTTTGACAACAACCATGTCCATTAGCTCAGGGTAAAGTTTTCAACAAGAATTAGGCTCTTAAGTGTCTAAATGTCTTTTGAAAATTTTATCTTTAGTTTTTATTAGGGGAAAAAACTATTTTAGAGCTTTAATGTTTTACAGCAACACAAGATCAAGCTAAGCCTATTCACTCTTGTCTCATCTTTGGTCTGAAATCCCAGCTTGTTTTCAGTTTGTGTTCCATAAATTGCCTAGAAACTTTTAGGAGAACATGCAGACTAATAAACTGGCTCTGGTTAGCTTGTGGTTTGGTCTCAGAAACATGAGTGTGATTTAAGTCAAACCAACACAGATGCTGGAATAGGATGAAATCACAACAAAACTATATTTGGAATTTTATTAAAATTATAGATTGACTGGTACTAAAAATGTGGGTGGCTATGAATAGGAACAGTCCTTGAAATATCCTTGGTACTCATGATTATGCGAACAAAATTGATTAAGAGAATAAATACTTTACACAATACTGTATGTTACAGATATAGGTTTCATTATATGTGTAACATCTGTTATATATTTTAACTACACAAATATTTTAAATGTATTTGTTAAAGCAGTTAAATGTATACCTCAAATAAATGTTTATTTTTATTTTACTTTGATTTAGAACAAGTAACAACTGTCCACGCACAGTTTTGTTGATTCTGCCAATTTTTTAAATTTAAGAAAACAACATGCAATTGTCAGATCTCTCCTGCTACCAAGCAGCAGTTCAAAATCAAATATTAATAACTTCAGCTGGGTAGACAATAGTTTTCCCATCCTGCCAATATTTTCAAAGTTTCAAATTGTTTCCCATTTTACACTGGAACAAAATTGAAACTTTTTGATGAAAACAACAGTGCATGGCCCATTGACCCCACAAGAGTCTTGGTGTTAGAGCAAGGATTTGAACATGGATCTTTCACATCCTGGGTGAGTGTTCTGTCTGATTCTAAACAGGGACTTGCAGGTAGGGATGCCAATTTTAGTTGGACGTATTCCTGGAGGTTTCATCATATGACAAGCTTTAATTAAAGATTGGGCTTTAATTCCTGGAGACTCCAGGACAATCCTAGAGGGTTGATAACCCTATTAGCAGGTGGGTCTCCCAGTGAGTGCCCTAATCACCAATCTATCAGCTTTTTTAGGATTAGTTTCTCAATATTTTCTATTGGAGAAGTAGTTAAATATATATTAGAACAAGGACTTGAACCTGAGTCTCTCACAGCTCAGGCATCTGAATCACTGGGCTATTGACTGCTCTGGCGCCTCTGTCTCTCTCTCATTTTGACCAGAAATTCAATCTTGTACCAGAGAACACTTTCCTGACAAAATTTTTGTCAAAACAGCATTCCTCCCCCCCCCCAAACATAAACAAAACCTGTTTAGTCAAAAAATTTCTGATAAGCTACTCTAGTAACTCCATACATTCTCCAACACCCCAAAGCTCCTACTTCTTCACAAAAAACAAGAGAACCAAATAGGTCTTATAGTGAGATCAGTATAGCAATACATCTGTTTTCCAGGACATACATTGTGCCCAGATGTCTGCATTACTGTGTTTTTAGTTCACTCCCAGAGTGTCTTCAAATTGTAATATATCCAGGAACAATAACAAATGTTTCCAGGATTGTGATATCAGGCCCAAAATGTTTACCTTGGTAGCATTTCTGGGAATTACACTAATAAGATCCGTGGTGGGCCAACAGGTTCAAAAATTGTTCCATAAGACAGCAAACCCCAAGCTAACATTAGGCCTTTGAAACTTGCAGTTTGACTTGGGCTAGAGTTTGTTGAATCTGTACAGTCCATCAAGTAAAAATGTAGAATTTATAGAAGAATTTATGAGGATGTTAAATATTATTTAACAGGTCTATAGCTAAATATGAACATGAAAAAAACCAACTATTGATATAATAATAATAATTAATAAAGGGTTTCAGAAAAAATACCCATTAACTTCAAATGGGATTTTGCCTTCAGGTCCCCCAAAAAAGCTAAATAGAGAACACATGATGAAAGACTGGGTTGCTAAACGTAACTATATGTATTGTCTGTAATAAGTCATGTCCAGAAGAATTAACATGTGTTTTCCTATTGCCATATAATTTGCAAGGGCTTAAAGTGAGGGAAGGCAGGCCTTGCTTTTACCACATAAAACAGAAACTGTGTATTCTTGTTTTGGTGATTTCAGAAGCTATTACTATTTCATTACCATTTGATGTTCTAGAATTGGAGAACACAAGCTCCCAGCTGGGATCATAAGTAGGTGTACTTTTTATATACTTCCATCACACAAAAAACAGGCAGAAGGAAATAGATTATGTTGTTTGATTTCTGATGCTTGAAAAATAAAGGAGATATTTGTTCACAACATTTGTCCAGACAATTTAATTTCTACTATTTCAGTGTATAGACCTGAAAAAAATGGAGCGATTTGCAAACAGAATTTTTAAAAAGAAGGGGGATATCCTTAATTCTGTCTTGCAAAATCTAAAAAAGCAGGCCTGGAGATTCCAGACACATCGGATGTGTTTTTGCTGGTTAAGAGGGGGAGCAGGATTTGGTGGACCAGTGCAATGGGTTGAGGGGCACCTACCTCTAACCATTCAAGGGATTTTGAGGATGGGAATGAATGATGATGGGACAAGGAGCATCTAGTCACTATCAGTGCCACTGGGCTAGCTGCACATGTGGAAGGATACAGCTTCTGTACTGCAGTACAAGCCCAGAGCAGTTTCAATACTTCTCCAATGACAGATATAAGGGGGAAGAAGGAGTTAAAACCCTCTTGGCAATTAGCATTTGTCTTTAAAATATTAACACTGAAAAGGTGGAGAAACAACAAGGAGTCTGGTGGCACCTTAAAGACTAACAGATTTATTTGGGCATAAGCTTTTGCGGGTAAAATCCTCACTTCTTTGGATTCATGAGGTTTTTACCCAAAAAAGCTTATGCCCAAATAAATCTGTTAGTCTTTAAGGTGCCACCAGACTCCTTGTTTTTGTAGATACAGACTAACACGGCTACCCCTTGGATACTGAAAAGGTGCAATCATAAATTGTCAATTCCAATCCCAAGTGAATGATTATGGGGAAAAGCTAGTATTGTGTTTTAGAGTGAAAATGAAGCCTTGCACCCATAATTTAATCATTTAATAAATATTTTGTTTATAGCTAATGAAATAGCAAAAACGTGACATTACACTTACCCATTACATCACAAGAAGTCAATTGTCCTAAATATATCCAATCTAACCAACCCATCCAAATCCTACTGGTGGTGCCAAATCTCACTGCCAACTCCACAGTTTTAAAACGAAGAAACTTGGAATATAAAATGCAAACATCAATCCTTCAGGTGGTGTTGGAAGGATTAGGATGGTTTTTCATAAAATATTTACCAATTTCCTTGAAAGTGTTTGTGCAGTAAAGGAAAGAATAAAGGCTCCACTAAAAGGCAAGAGCTAAGACTTTCCCTCTATAATCCCAGTTTGGCCAATACCTATCCTACAGATACAAACAGTAATTTTTATTTTAGTTTTCACATGCTTGTGAAGAAAAGGAATTCAGACACTCAAAGTCTGACTTCCTGAAGACCAGATGCTATTGATCTGAACATAAAGTAGATTGCAGAATTAAAGTTAAAATAATATCACAGGGGGAAAAGAAGATAACAGATAATCCCTACTGAATTACAGAAGTCTATTATTGCTGACATTCTTTTTCTCATTTGAAGATTTGTACACTTTTTAAAACAAAAACAAAAACCACACTTGCATGCACTCCATCTGTGTATTATATGCAAGATGAAACACTTTACTGCACGCAAGAAAAAAAAAGTGTGCCACAAAAAACTAACTTTAAATGGCTCTTTATTTTCAATTTGATTTAATGCATATCTTAAAAAGCAGCTATTGGTTATACTAACTCCCCTCTCCTGATCACTGTATGTTTCTTATTTAGAAATAATCACCCCCCCCAAAAGTAGGCAATCTGTCACTGCTGAGAAAGGGGCTCCCATCTTGCAAACACTCACACATATGCTTAACCTAACGGCCCTGAATAGCTCCACTTAATTCAACAGGATTAAATAAGCAAAGCTAAGCATGAGTTAGTGTTTGAGGCCTAAAAATAAAGGGCCAAATTCTGATTCCCCTGCTTCCACTGAGTACTACCTTGCTTTCAGACTAATCCTATTGAAATCAGTGAGAGCAGTCCCAGAATAAGATACTACTCAACAGCCAGAGAGATATCAGAATCTGCCTCAACTTGATTTCTAGTATTTAATCTCTGTGATTTCCAGGTGTTCTATCAAATGCTTAAGCCTTCCAAAGGATAAAAGGAGACTATGCTTACAATAAATTGTCAAGTTACATCATGGAAACCTGAAACCCCATTCATATGCTCTGCACCCACATAATTGGACAGTGCTCCTATGAAACATGAACACAATCCAACTTAGAAGAGGAAACAATAATGCAGTGGGGCATACATCTTTTTGGTTAGGCTTATAATTAGAATTATTTGCAAGTTGATGCTAACATGCTAACACAATATAACTGCCTGCTGCTTAATGTAGAAGATTGCACAATTCTCCTCCTTACTTAAATATAACGCCTGAATTCATTTTCATGCTGAAATATATCAGGTAAGTGCAGGCAATTATATGCACTTAATTTGGAATATCTGGGCCTGTTTCTCCCCCAACCTCACCCCACCCCACAAGAGCTGGTCAGAACATTTTTGTCAAAATTTCATTTCACCAAAATATTATGTTTTTTTGAAGCTGAAAAGTTTTATGGAGATGTTTTGGTTTTTGTGGAGTGGGGACTCTCACTCTGTACCTTGGTGGTTAGGGTGGTGGTCTGACATATGGGAGACCCAGGTTCAAAGTTCTGGCTCTGCTTGATTCAGAGTGATCTGAGATGAAAAATTCTCCTTGGAATCAGGTAGACCAGCGGTTGGAATCTGGGTGTTCCACATTACAAGCTAATTCCCTAACCCGCAGGGATGGATGGACAGATATACACACCTATATACCTTTTCCTGGATTGAAGCCCAAACTTTTCACTTTGAAAATGGATATTCCAACAATTCTGTTTTCACTCCAATATGTAAGGAAGAACATATTTTGAAATCTCAAAGTGCTGAACTGAATTGTCATCCCCAGGCCCTCTCTCACTCCCTCCACTCCTCAAAAAATAATAGTTTGGCATGCAATCACAAAATCACTCAGCTGTCACCTTTGTAGAATTATCAATCTATTTTTCTTGTTTGGGACCAGCTTTTCAGAATAAGAAGTGCATAAAGTTGTTACATTTACCTATCTATAGGACCAGGGGCGGCTCCAGGCACCAGAGCAGCAAGCCGTGTGCCTGGGGCGGCAAGCCGCGGGGGGCAGCCTGCCGGTCCCTATGAGGGCGGCAGTCAGTGCCGCCAAATCGGCGTGACCAGCGGACCGCCCGCAGGCACGCCGCTGAAAGCAGCCTGACTGCTGTGCTTGGGGCGGCAAAACACATAGAGCTGCCCCTGTATAGGACCATTTTGTGTGCAATTGCAGTATGTTGGCATGCAGTTCCACACCACATCTTTTATCCGGACCTTGGCATTCTTTCTGAACATGCAATCTTAAAGTCTAGATTCTCTCCACAGCCATTGAAACCTAGGGCTTTGAAACATTTGTTTTTTTCCTTCTGTTTACCCTGGAATTGGGGAAACAAAACACCTGCATATTCAAGCAAGCTAATAAGAGACTACAGCACGAGACTAAAAAAACTTGAACTTCTATTGAATGTGCCTTCCACTGTGAAGCGGAAGGATAGGATTTGGGGGAACCTGTTCAGGGGCCTGCAAAGCATCTTGAAAAACAGAGTTTTGGGGTCAGGTGTGGAAGAAAGTGCAGTTGGGCCAATGGAGTATCAAGTTCTAGATTGACAGTATATATTTCCCTGGATGTTATGGATTTTACTACACAGTCTCAATAACTGTTTCTCAATACATCAGACCATGAAGCCAGAATTGGATGAGGCTATTTCTAGACACCATGCTTCTTGCACCAGACATATTGCTTCATGTGTGCAACAGCACAAATATCCTTTAGGATTGCCACATGTCATAGATGCTGGGCTAAGGCTTAACCTGTCTTACTGCATAATACTTTCCCAGTATCCAACTTACCTGCGGGTACAGGGAATGTTCCCTTCTTAATATATCCCACACCCCTTACAACACTTAAAATATAGTAGTTCCAGGAGTCAAGTTGCAGCAATTCAGCAGCTGTTGTAATATAACGATGGTGAAAATACCTCCTCTTCATGGCAGTATTGTTAGAAACTATATGGAAGATGATGGTAACCACTGATGGAAAGTTACATTTTGTAATCAAGCTACCTTGTCTACAACTGGGATTCTCAAGATCACCATGTTCTGTAATGGGGTAGGAGAACTTCAACAGGTTCAGTTTTATTTGTAAGGTCCCAAAGTTCAAGCCAAACATTTGGATCTAGTCTAGAAAGATATTTAGAGTCTGTACACGAACAGGCTCTCAGGAGATCCTGGGTACATAAAATCACTCTTGTAACTAAAAATCACAGAGAAGTGTTAAAACACATGAGTAAAAAGAATCATACAATCACCATTCCCTGCCCACCTCCTCAAATCTCAAGTTTCAGTTCAAGTTTGGTTCAAGACTCATGCTGCTTATTTTATCCATTTTAGGTATGGCATTTCCCCAAGCCAGTTTGAGCCAGATGTGGCAAGATATGTTAGATATCTGAAAAGTATGTCAAACCTTTGAACACATACCACCCCAAGTGACTAGAAAAACAAGTCTCTAAGCCAAAGAAAAATCATTATGTAAATTGAAAACAAATTCCTTTGTAAAGAATGTTTATTCCAATTGTACAAAAAGCAGAATTTCCTCACTATTCCACTTCCATCAGTGTATACCTATGGCTATCTACAAAGAGTATGTATTTCATAGAAGGAAATTAAAAAAAATTCTGTACAGATGGCTGGACAATATTGAACTGAAGCAGGACTTAAAGTGAAAAATGATGGTTGGGGATTTATGAAAACGCTAAGATGGGAAATATACTGACACTGCTGCTGAAAAGTTGTCAAAGCCATCCCATTAAGCTTCATGGTAAAATTCAAATAGCACACTATCGATTAATGAGTCATACTATCACTGTTCAAGCATCCATTTGGGGTAAATCACAGGATTATAGTTAAAATAGTATTGTCTAAACCAAAGATAATGCCGCTGAATTTTAGATGTTGCTTAATAAACCTCTCAATGGAATTTTGCCTTTTTTGTGTTAAGTACAAGACCACATCGCTGATGGCACGGTGCACCTTATTGATAAGAAGGAAGCTAACGGGAAGCCACAATCACCTTTTGTAATTAGAAGCCAAAAGTTCTGAAGGTTTCTTAGCGGTGCATATAAGGAAGACACCTGTATCATGTGTTAAAATACATAGAATAGTTCTAATTAGAAATAAATGAAAATCCAGGGTAGAAATAATATCCCAAAAGTTAATTGTTTGTTGTAGGAAACAATGATTCAGATGGAAATCTATAAAGCTAAAATTCTGCAGAAACATACAGCAAACTTTGCACAGGATCAGTGCAAAGGAGCTGTATTGTGGCAGAATCTAGCCCACAAACTGGAAAAATTCAACCATGGCCCCACATGGACAAAACTTAGGGTGACCAGATGTTCCGATTTTATAGGGACAGTCCCAATATTATTCCCCCCCCCCCATTGTCCCAATTTTCACACTTGGTGTCTGGTCACCTTAACAAAACTCCATGTTATTTCCCTCTTTGTACGATTACTTCCCAATTTTCTACAAAAGCATGCATCAGTTTTGACTAGAACTAGATTAAATATTTTGGATGAATAGTTTATTCCCTGAAAATTGCAGTTTCTGTTGACCCCAAATTACTCACAAATTTGACGCAAATTCACCAAATAGTTTTGGCAATAAAGTTCCACCTCCTCCCCCCCCCCCCCCCCAATGAGTACTTAGACACCATTCACAAAATATTTGGAGGAGATACAGCTGCCCACTTTTACACCCTATGGTCTCTGTTTTATGTGAAGAAAGGATTTGAACTTGGTTCTCTCACACTAAAGACATGTGCTCTGATCCTAGGTTATGGGTCTCTCTCCTGTTGAAGCTGTTCCACTATGTATAAAATACTTCAACAGTCATGTGGATGAAGAGTGAGAATGACTCTATAGCTCAGTGGCTAGGGCACTCATCTGGGAGATATAAGACTTAAATTGGTGTCCCTACTCCAATGACTTACTATTTAATCCCCCCCTCTGCCTGATGTAAAGAAGGGTTTTGAACTCATATTGCAGAAAACCAAAACAAAATTTGTCAACTTCTTTGATTCACCTAAATTTTTCAGAATTTTTGGATTCAGTTTACCCGAGTCAACCTTTTTTCCCTTTACAATTTCTTGGAGCTGCCAGTAAACCAAAATCAGTTATTTTCCCAGCTTTAGTTGTAACATCCCTCAACTACTAATGCAGTGAAGGCGTTTCAAGAATTCCACAACACTTTTGATCAAGGAGTCAGGGCTCTGAAGATGTCAATCTTTCACAGATTCTGTTGTGGAGCATTGACTACATCCAACTGTACAAAAATGGAGATCAGGTAGAGGAACAAAGCTTTTAATAATTGGATACTCCCCGAAGTTTGGACTTTGCTCTCCAGGACAGCAATGTCAAGGTCTGCTGGTACAAGAACTCTAGGCTTGATCCTGCTTCCATTATTGTTAATGGCAAAACTCCTGTTGATTTCACTGCAAGCGGGACCTGTCCAGTAAGGAGGACAGTTATGGGATCCTGTAGAATTTTGCAGTGTCCAATTAACTTAACTTATGATGGCTGAGGTGGAGTTCACGCCTAGCCTCAGAGTAGATGTGGGAACAGGCAGTGACACCCGGGGGTATTTCACTCTCAGCCATTCATTGCCAGCCACTCACAGAAGCTCCAGTATAAACATAGCAGAGCTCCTGAAAAAGGTCAGGCCAGGATCAATAAGATTAAAATTGGTGTTTCTGTTTTTATTAAGATTGGAATTTCAGGTTTGGACATTTTATCTTTCCCTACAAGAAAGCTTTCTATTAGACTAAATGTCAGACAGATTGGGTGGCAGTTTCTTTTGATTTAATGTTTCCTATACTATACATTTCCAACCTTGTAAATACCAATAATAAATGCTATAAATTTTCTTTGACTGGATCATATTTAACAGTACATACATTCAGAGTGTCTCCTTGAGGTACATTACACAAAGAGAAGCTGTATGGCATGGACAGAGCAATTCTGAGCCCATTAACAAGGCATACAGAAGAATGCGTTAAACAGCCTCAGAGCTTAATGAAATCATTGCCTCAGTCCAAGACAGACTGTACTATAGGCATAAAGACATGGGTGCCCCCACAGAACTTCTGGCTGTGCCCAAGGGGCAAATCCTGAATGGGCATGGTATTGATCTGTTATAACAAGAAATGAGAATTACATTAAAAATATATTGCACCTTTTTGGAAACATGACAATCCACTCAAGCTTTCCTTTCATGATTTATGATGTCACCAGAACTCCTTGATGTATTTATTCCTTGTAACACACCATGTTCCAGTATGTATATATACAGTGTATATTTTCCCTCAAGGTATCACAAACAGCTGCAGAAAATAAAAGAAAGCTTTTATGTCACTGCTTTGCTAATGTCCTGGGAGCTATTCAATCCACCCACATTCTATCAAGATGCCATTATGGAAAGAATAAGCTTTTTGTAACACAAGGCAATATAGTTTTGAGATTGTTCAAGCAGTGTTTGTGATCATTATAAAAACATCTACTTGAAGTATCCAGAATCACCACGTAATTCATCTGTTTGATCTAATTCCACACTGAATTAACCGTTAGGAAACAGTGTTATCAATATTTGCTGCATTGTAAGTGGTGAATTACAAACAAGTTGAGATAATTAAGAAGCAATTCAAGACTTCACCCAATGTAAGAAACAAGCCCCTCATAAGGCTCAAGAAAGCTTTTGGACCCATGTTTTCCTCATTGTTTTTTTGTTTTGTGCATTCTGCACTTTCTGGTTTTGCTCCAGATCAGAAATGTAACGCTAAAATACTCCAAAATAACCAGTCCAGTTTTGCAGATCCAAGAGGTTCAGATAAACCCACAAACTTCAATGCATATCCAAAACCAAGCACTGCTTACAGATAACAATGCTTAATACATACTGTTCATAGATTGCTATATCAGCTTTTTCAGTTTGAGGACTGTTTCAGATTCATTAGTATAGTACATTTCCAGATCTGATTTGGAACTCTTGAGCCATGCTTTTATAATATCCATGCTTGGTTATTATAATTCTTTTCTTTGTTAGACCTAGTGGCAGTTTATTTACAGACTTCAGTTGCAGATGCTGCTGCAAGGCTCCTTGCTAAGGATAGTGTAGCCCGATATGTTATTTCTTTTATGGTGTCTCTTGCTATTATTGTAGCATTTTACACGTTCTTTACATTTATGACAGGTTTCAGAGTAGCAGCCGTGTTAGTCTGTATCCGCAAAAAGAACAGGAGTACTTGTGGCACCTTAGGGTACGTCTTCACTTACCGGAGGGTCCGGCGGCAGGCAATTGATGTTCTGGGATAGATTTATCGCGTCTGGTTAAGACGCGATAAATCGATCCCGGATCGATCCTGGAAGTGCTCGCCGTCGACGCCGGTACTCCAGCTCGCCGAGAGGAGTACGCGGCATCGACGGGGGAGCCTTCCTGCCGCGTCTGGACCCGTGGTAAGTTCGGACTAAGGTACTTCGAATTCAGCTACGTTATTAACGTAGCTGAATTTGCGTACCTTAGTCCGAAGTGGGGGCTTAGTGGGGACCAGGCCTTAGAGACTAACAAATTTATTTGAGCATAAGCTTTCATGGGCTACAGCCTACTTCATCCGAGTACTTCATCCACAAGTACTCCTGTTCTTTACATTTATGTTCACAACATTTTCAACCCCTTCATGGGCTTATATTTCTTATATTTCAGATTTAATTTAATGTTTTCCACTGTTCATTTTCATGATTCTTGGAGCAGGAATTACCTGTTCGACTGTTCCAACTGAAATCTTTTGGAGCTACAGCATTTGCTTATTACATCTTAGACAACAGGGATTCTGAGTCAGTAATGCTTTTAAAAGTAGACTGGCAGCCTGTATTTTCATGCTTCCACAGCCTCTGCTTCTCCCATTTTACTTGTATGTTGTAAAGCATTGATCTCTTTTTTTCCTACACCATGAATGGTGTTTGTGTAAATTTGGCTCCATACCATTGCACATATTTGAATTACAATGTGTTTCAGATTATTGGAATATTTTTGTGCACACTTCTCTTTTGCTCTCTCAATGGCAAGGCTATCATTACATCTTGAGTGCATTTAAAACTGTGTATTCATTAAACTATGTTTAGCAGGTAAGTCTTGGCCCTGTTCTGCACTACGAGTTTAGGTCAACTTTAGCAGGGTTAAATTGAATTAAGCCTGGATACGTCCACATGACGAAGCCCTTTCTTTCGACTTAAAGGGCCCTTTAAACCAGCTTCTTTACTCCACCTCCGACGAAGGGATTAGCACTAAAATTGGCCTTTGCGGGTCGGAATTGGGGTAGTGTGGAAGGAATTCGACCTTATTGGCCTCCGGGAGCTATCCCACAGTGCTTCATTGTGACCGCTCTGGACAGCACTCTCAACTCAGATGCACTGACCAGGTAGACAGGAAAAGCCCCGCGAACTTTTGAATTTCATTTCCTGTTTGCCCAGTGAGGAGAACACAGGTGACCACGCAGAGCTCATCAGCACAGGTAACCATGATGGAGTCCTAGGATCGCAAAAGAGCTCCAGCATGGACCGAACGGGAGGTACGGGATCTGCTCGCCATATGGGGAGATTTCAGAGTAACAGCCGTGTTAGTCTGTATCCGCAAAAAGAAGAACAGGAGTACTTGTGGCACCTTAGAGACTAACAAATTTATTAGAGCATAAGCTTTCGTGGACTACAGCCCACTTCTTCGGATGCATATAGAATGGAACATATATTGAGGAGATATATATACACACATACAGAGAGCATAAACAGGTGGGAGTTGTCTTACCAACTCTGAGAGGCCAATTAATTAAGAGAAACAAAAACTTTTGAAGTGATAATCAAGCTAGTCGAGTACAGACAGTTTGATAATAAGTGTGAGAGTACTTACAAGGGGAGATAGAGTCAGTGTGTCCTTTTCCTTCCCTCCTCCCCCACCCATCCCGGGCTACCTTGGCAATTATCCCCCTACTTCTGTGATGAATTAATAAAGAATGCATGAATGTGAAGTAACAATGACTTTATTGCCTCTGCAAGCGGTGCTCGAAGGGGGGAGGGGAGGATGGGGTGGTTGGTTTACAGGGAAGTAGAGTGAACCGGGTGGAGGGTTCATCAAGGAGAAACAAACAGAAGTTTCACACCGTAGCCTGGCCAGTCACAAAACTCGTTTTCAAAGCTTCTCTGATGCGCACCGCGCCCTGCTGTGCTCTTCTAACCGCCCTGGTGTCTGGCTGCGCGTAATCAGCGGCCAGGCGATTTGCCTCAACCTCCCATCCCGCCATAAATGTCTCCCCCTTACTCTCACAGATATTGTGGACCGCACAGCAAGCAGCAATAACAATGGGGATATTCTTTTCGCTGAAGTCTGAGCGAGTCAGTAAGCTGCACCACCACGCTTTTAAACATCCAAATGCACATTCCACCACCGTTTGGCACTTGCTCAGCCTGTAGTTGAACAGGTCCTGACTACTGTCCAGGCTTCATGAGCCATGGCATTAAGGGGTAGACTGGGTCCCCAAGGATCATATTTCAACATCCCCAATGGTTATTTTCTGGTCTGGGAAGAAAGTCCTTCCTCCAGCTTTCGAAACAGACCAGAGTGCCTGAAGACGCGAGCATCATGTACCTTTCCCGGCCATCCCACGTTGATGTTGGTGAAACGTCCCTTGTGATCCAGGGCTTGCAGCAGCATTGAAAAGTACCCCTTGCGGTTTATGTACTCGGTGGCTTGGTGCTCCGGTGACAAGATAGGGATATGGGTTCCGTCTATCGCCCCACCACAGTTTGGGAATCCCATTGCAGCAAAGCCATCCACTATGGCCTGCACGTTTCCCAGAGTCACTACCCTTGATATCACCAGGACTTTCATTGCCCTGGCAACTTGGATCACAGCAGCCCCCACAGTAGATTTGCCCACTCCAAATTGATTCCCGACTGACCGGTAGCTGTCTGGCGTTGCAAGCTTCCACAGGGCTATCGCCACTCGCTTCTCAACTGTGAGGGCTGCTCTCATCCTGGTATTCTGGTGCTTCAGGGCAGGGGAAAGCAAGTCACAAAGTTCCATGAAAGTGCCCTTACGCATGCAAAAGTTTCGCAGCCACTGGGAATCGTCCTACACCTGCAACACGATGCAGTCCCACCAGCCTGTGCTTGTTTCCCGGGCCCAGAATCGGCGTTCCACGGCATGAACGTGTTCCAGTAACACCATGATTTGCACATCGCTGGGGCCTGTACTTTGTGAGAGGTCTATGTCCATGTCAATTTCCTCATCACTCTCATTGCCGCGCTGCAATCGCCTCATCGCGTACAGGTACAGGGAATTAAAATCAACAAAGGTGGCTGTGCATCAGGGAGAAACACAAACAACTGTCACACAGAATGGCCCCCCCAAAGATTGAACTCAAAACCCTGGGTTTAGCAGGCCGTTGATTTCACAGAGGGATGGGGAAGCAAATGAATACAGAACAAATCTATTTTTTACATCTTAACCTGGGCAGCCGATGGTGCAGCAGGACTGATAGCCCTCAGCATCTTCTCGGTGCTTGGCAGAAAATAGTGTACTACGACTGATAGCCTCCGTAATCATTGGGAAGGCAGCAGAATATGACTGGGGGACATACGGAGTTTCAGCCATCATCTGATCGAACCAGTCGTAATACACCATCTACTGCCAAAAGGTAAGGGGCTGCTGCAGTGTAGCAATGCAGCCCCACGTCTGCCAGCACCCAGATAGCCGATGAAGGCTACCAGTCATACTGCACCGTCTACTGCCAAAAGGCAATTAGCTGCTGCTGTGTAGCAATGCAGTACCACGTCTGCCAGCACCCAGATGACATATGGTGACGGTGAGCTGAGCTGAGCTGAGCGGGCTCCATGCTTGGCGTGGTATGTTGTCTGCACAGGTAACCCAGGTAAAAAGGCACGAATCGATTGTCTGCTGTTGCTCTGACAGAGGGGGAGGGGCCTGACGACATGTACTCAGAACCCCCCGCGACACTGTTTTGCATCATTCAGGCATTGGGCTCTCAACCCAGAATTCCAATGGGCAGCGGAGACTGAGGGAACTGTGAGATAGCTACCCATAGTGCAATGCTCCGGAAGTTGACGCTAGCCTCGGTACTGTGGACACGGTCCGCCGACTTAATGCACTTAGGCCATTTTATGTGGAGACACACACACAATCGGCTGTATACAACCGATTTCTATAAAACCGGCTTCTATAAATTTGACCTAATTTCGTAGTGTAGACATACCCTCAGACAGCCAAGGACCCATGGCTGAATATGTGTCTCCTATGTTTGTATGAAGCACGTGGTGCCTCCATCACATGATATTTAAAATTGTGCCCATGAAACTGGGGATTGCAGCTGAAAGTGAAAAATTCAGGAGACTGGACAAGAAAGCTACATGGGACCACTCAAGTGTGGAGCTATTGATCCTGTCTGGAGTTTTGGCACTCACAACCCCCTAAAGTGAGATGTACAAAGTTTCTGCACTAGCTCTGAAATGCCTCTACTGTGCATTGCTGAATATTTTATGAATATTTACATGCAAAAATGATAAAAGGAAATGAGACTAGAACATAGCACTTTGTTCTGTAGTTTATAAATTAGTTACATACATTTTTGTTTTAGTCTTGTTAGAATTACTATGAGCTTTTTTGGTTCAATTCCCAAGTTCAGAAAAATCAAGATTAGCCATACAGTATATATGATCATTCAGCCAATGTGATGTGATATTTTTCTGCATGATTTTAAGACTAGTAATATCAGGTTTAGCTTTTTAACGGCCTGATCCCATTAAGTGCCAGCACTTAACTGCTCGAAAAATTGGTCTCTAAGTATCTTAAAACACTTATCAATAAAGTTCTAAATGCTAACGGGAGAAATCCTGTCACAATGTAACTGGCGTGCAAACACAGACAAAAGAACTCACTGGGTTGCACTACCTTGTACTTTCTATAGTCACGTACAGAGTGCAAAGTGAGTAGAAAGCACTTCCAGATCTCATGGTAGCATTTTACATCCAGTTTGCACATGTGTAATAATAGCATAAGGGACAAGGCAATAGAGGATCATGCACACTGGGTTCACAATGACCCCACTACCCATCACATTGCTTACAAGACTATCCAACAAAAATCATTACTGCCATTGATGAACTATCAATGTTACTTCCTTCCACTGCTCCAATGCAGCCCCATAACCATCCAAAGTAGGTATGCATATAATTAAAAATCTTGGTAAATGGGTGAGAATGAACAACAACGAAGTTTCTACCCACTATTTTTCTCTCCTTAATGTACTAGTGGTGAATGACTGCCTAAATCTTCCAAGCCTCATCCTTTGGAAACTAAATCTGGGACCTGATACTGCTGGGGGAATCCATTTAGGTGGACACCCATGCCTATGTAGAGCCCCACTTTCCATGGGCTTTGCATGGGTTCAGGGATTCACCCATACAGATCTGAGTGAGGACTGAGGCCTTATTTCCTGCTACTCTATGAAGTTCTAACTTCTAGAGGATTTCTATCAGAGCTAATATTACTGGGCAGGACTAAGGTCTAAGTTTCTCCAGACATCTGAAACCATAGAAAGTGCAAAGAGAATTCTCAGGATTATGAAATTTTTTTAAGTGATACAATTGTATAATTACATGTTCTCATAGTAAACATACAGAAATAATAGTTAGCAGTTCAATAGCATTTTTCATCACCAGAGTACAAAGTGATTTTTGAAGTTGGATAAGGCATCATTATCCTTATTTTACAGATGAAAAAACAGAGGTGTAGAGAGGTAAATGATTTGCTCAAAGTGTTACAGCAACTAACTAGCAGAACCAGGAATGGAATTTAGATATCCTGATTTGTAATATGGTGCCCTATCCACTGGACCAAGCACAAGATATATATAAATGAGAAGAGCCTTGAACAACAGAGATTGCCCCAAGCCAAACCCCGATAACTAAACATCTACACTAAAAGTTTTGGAAGAGGTTGTGTTCAGATCCAAACTATGTTGCTTGGGACTCTCTTTAAAAATAATTTACAAGTTATAACAAATAGGAAATTATCTTTTGGTGGCCACTGATAAGGGGATTAAAAGAGATGAAAAGATAAAAACATAAGAGAAGAAAAGACATGGAGAAGGAAGTGATACCAAAGAAACTCCATATTCCTCAGCTGAACCGAGACTATGTTCTGCTGGACATTCTTGAAGAACTAAGATTCTGTCAATAGAGCCTGTGTTGGTCATTGAGAATTAAACAATTTAAATCTTCAATTTCTTCCTTGTTTTAAGAATCAAGAAAATAAATAAAATCCTAAGGACCCAATTCTACAATGGAGTCTGCCACCCATACGGATTCAATGGGGCTTTGCATGGATGCAGAAATCCACCTGTGTGGAGTCCATTGTAGGGGCACTGCCTCAGTATCTACCAATGCAGATTATAAGTGACAAGAAAACAAATAATGAGTGAACACACAATTTCTGGACATTGCACTGTTAGAATATCCATCAATACCATTAAGTGATGGGTGGTTCATTGTTTCAGCCGATAATCTGACCTACGTTATCCATGGATAGACTACGTATGCTTGTGATTTTGGAATTTGTTTCTCCAGTTCTTTCTTAATTGAAAAGTTCCAAGGTCCTGTTGTACATTACTATGTATCTCTAATGGCAATTAGACAAGTGAATGTACTGAAAGTACTAGGCAAACTGTTTTTGTCTATGCAATAATCTCCCCATGCTGCATTGTCAGCATTAATATTTGCCTGAATATTTCTATGCTAGGCAAATTATGAAGCAGTGAGTGTTATAAAGTGCCTTTTCCTATATTCAATATTCAGCAAGAAAGACAATGGTAATTTGTTTTTTAAAAAATGTGGCCTGGATTACTTTACCCCAGATCTGCATGTATGAGAGGAGAGGGAGCTTCAGCCATCTCTTTAGCACCACAATCTTCCTGCCTCTTCTGAACTTCCCAGAGGAAGGGAAGGAAATCCAGTGGTCCAGAGGGAGAAGTGAGTGGCCAAGAGACAATCTGGCTGGGAAAATGCACATGATCCTTCTGCTTGCCCCATGAATCTTAATCAGAAAAATAATATGTCCTTGGGCTCAACTTTTCCATGGAGTACCCTGGTTGAGTGTCTAATGAAGATATGCTACCAGGGAGCCACACAAAACCAGAGCCAAGGGAGAGTTGTATGCTTCCCCTAGATCCTTGGTGAGTCACCAGGTTTGAGATCAAGCTGGTTGCACAAAACACAAAAACAACAAAATGAGGCTCAGGAACCACTATTCCGCATGGAATGATGAGTTGAAGCTCAGTGAGTGGATCCTCACTAAGATTTCCTCCTCCAAAGACTCCTCACACAGGTTATTCTGCAATAGGGGATGTTCTGAACTTTTACTGCACTGTTCAACCAGTGCCATCTCATATATTGTATTTATTATATACTGTATTGCCAATTTGAAACATCTATTTTACTTACACAGTAATAAGACTTGGCTCTTATATAGCATTTTTCATCAATTGATCTCAATGAACTTTACAAAAAAGGTCATAGTGTACTATGGGGGGTCTGATTCTTCCCACTCTTACTTCAGTTTCAAATTACTTAATTTTTGCCCCAGATATATTGGCAGAGGTTTTTCCAAGTTGAATCTCATTGTTATTTCCAGCCCATCTCACTAACATCTCTGTTGGTTCATTCTATTTGTTATTTGTCAGCAAAAGTGTCTGCAGCACCACATAAGTATGGAGTCTAAACATTAATCCTCATGTTTTAGGAAGGCAGCAGCAGAGAAAGATAAACATTTGGAGCCTGAGAGATCATTATGATCATCTAGTCTGACCTCTTATTTAATACAGGGCATAGAATTTTGCCCAGTAATTTCTGCATTAAGCTCATAACTTCTGTTTGAATTATAGCATTTTTTTGGAGAAATATGTGGTATTGAATTAAATACTTTCAATGACTGAAAATCCACCACACCACTAGGTAAGTCATTTCAAATTGTTAGTTACCCTTACTGTTAAAAGGTGTGACTTATTTCCAGTCTAAATTTGTCTAGCTTAATTTTCCAACCATTGACTATCGTTATGTCTTTTTCTAGATTAAAGAGTTGACTACTACCAGAAATCTCTTCCCCATGAAAATACAGGTAGATCATGATCAAGTCATAATACAGGTATGGAATAAATTCCATGTATGTAATTATTCCATAAATAGAATCATATTTTCAGAAGTTGAGAGATATGTAAACTTCAGCATGAGCAAATATAAATGAGTAGAGCCTAAGGATGTGGCCATGGATTAAAGTATGAATGTACATTATCGACATAATTAGAGTATGAATTTCACTCCTAAGTTAGTTGGCTGATGAGCAGGTTTTAATGCCCATGTTGGGAACATAGGCATGCAAAATTGGACATGAACAATTTAGAATTACAGTAATTTTAGAAGTGCAATGAAAGTAGTTACTGATACTGAGAGTAACTTAAAATTACTGCATGCACACGCTTCTGCTGCTGCTTGATATCTGGATCATATCGAATCATTTCCTGGAGTTTCTGTCTATTCCTTTAAAACCCTGATTGACAAAGTTTGTTTAGCAAAACCATATGCCAGTATGTATTCTTTGTTGAGTAGTTATTTGTATAATTGATCTCTGACTATGGAAATATTCTGCAGCTTTGAAACACATCCTTGTTCAGGGACTACATTGTGCTTGCATCATTTTAACTCTAGTTAAAGAAGGAATGATACATAGATAATTATTGCCATTTACTCCCTCTCCCCCAAATTTACGCTGTTCTGTCTGACAGTTGGTGACCAATCATTTCAGCACTCTTGCCCAATTTATAGACTCCTCTATCCAGAAAATTATTAACTTTACATGGCAGTCTTGCATTCCCACAGTTGAGAAACTCTAGGAACTTGTGGGGTGGAGCCAATGGAAGTTGTGCTATGCCTGTTTCAGCAGAACATCCTTTTTTGTATATGGCACATTAGCTCCTCAGTGGAAGTCAAAAGGTAGGCATTTAATGACAAACTATTTCTTAGTCAATGGAGCTGTGTTGTTAAACTCATAGGTTCTGCTAGAAATGTAAGATTGTGTTGCAAATGTAACATTTAATTTGTAGAGCATCTAAATAAGAGGCATAAAATCTGCCTATCCTTTGTAGAATTTTATATATAAAGTTCAAATTCATTTGATATGCTTAAATTAATCTTTTATAGTGATAGCACATTCAAAGAACAAGCTAAAAAGGAGCCAGAATGAGTCAGGAGAAATGCACTGCTAGCATATCAATGATGTGACAGCTGCTACCCTGAAATCTTGACTACATAATACATCAGTTTCCAACACGTCACCTGTAATTCAGTCAGAGGCATAGCTTTTAGTTTACCTTGTTATTGTTTTTTTTTCCCCCCAGTGTGCTGCAGTTTGGTTCACATCTGTTAGCTGTATTCCCATCATCATGACTGATATTAATGGATGGTTTAGACCTTGTCATTATCTAGGTTTAACCCATTTTCCTACCCCCAAAGGTATCAAAAGAAGAAGTTTAATATAATATGGATGTTATTGCCTTTCAGTCTATGCCCACACCCTTACAGAGTTATATCTTTCACAGCACTGTATTTATGTCATCACAACCATCTTTCCCTAACTTTATTTCTAAGGAGGAACAAAACCATTTTGAATGAAATGAGAACTTACGCAAACTTTCACTCAGAACTTGAACATTATTTGATAATTAATACTGTTCGGGAAATCTGCAGGGCTTTTAAAATTCATTTTTATGTGTATCTACATTTCCAGAGAGCAGCAGCAAATGTGCCAGAATATAGAGAGAAGCTGTTTTGACTCAATTGGAAGTACTGGAACTTCAATGAACATACCTCTTCCATGTGTCTTCTAACCCAGTTTGGCAGATTCATGAAAGCATGGATAAGATCTGGATAAGCAATCAAATTTTTGGATGCTTATTCAAACCGAAAACAAAGCTCTAAACCTTTTGAGATTTAACCAATGCTAATTATTTCGTATGTTGTTTTGTAGTCTCTTAGTCTCTTACGTAAACAGAAAGCCTCTACTATTATCCAGCTCTCTTTAAACTTTCTTTTTATAAAGTTTTATTTGGTCTGTTGACTGACTTTTGATTACTTCCATATTGTTCTCAATTGATTCAATGTCTCTAAAGACTTTTCCCATTTTGTGCATCACTTTATCTTTGTTTCTTTTCTCTCTTGCTACTAGTATATAAAAACGGGCAACATTTTCAATTGCATTTAAATCTTGCAAGATACAATGGAATTCTTAGAACTGATTGTTTCCATTTTCTGATACTTAGCCCAACACTATAGCTGCACATTCTGTTTGGGGAATCTGTGTTGAATGAAAAATATATAAATTTTAAGAGGTAGGCAAAATTATTCTGGTAAAATCAGTGAAGACTAGAGATTGCTTGTGATGAAGCAGGGTTTTTCTTTTTCTCCATAAAACTCAAATGGCTTCTTAGGGGAAATCGTAATGTACATCGCTGTAGAAATGAAGGCCACAGATGAGATACAGGCTTCTGCCCTACTTGATCTGAATTTGATTCTTTCCCTTGAGATCAGTAGTAGCAGCTGGATTCCTAATAGGGACGCTTTGAGAAAAATATGCTTTGAGCTGTCTGAACGCTAGCATTTTTCAGGGAATCTCCCACTATTATACAACCACCACTGTTACATCTCCCTGATGGCAGAAACGGTAGAGCACCAGTGTGGACAGGAGGACCCTACTACTTTGCTTATCTCCTCCAAGCCCCTTCCCTGTGCCTTTTCCCTTTGTGTTTAGTAAACTATGATACCACTCCCGCCTCAAGAGACAGATTCATTTAAACACTAGCATTTTAATGCTGTAGGAGTATTTGCTCTATGCTCACCCTTATTTTATGCAGAAATAGGGGCACTGGTACCATATCAAAATATAAGTGATTGTAAATTTTCCAACAAAAGGATAAGAAAACTGCATAATAAATGAGCAAATAAATGGGGAGGTGGGTAGGAAATGCAATCAGTTCAGAGGGATGTTTTGCTTTCTTTGTGAGACTATGTCCTACATTGATGAAGGCAATACAGATACGCAGCTCCACAGTGTTCACACAACTTCTGTATACAAAAAGTTTTCGGAACACAAGATGGAAATTCAGCGTTTGTTTCCATGCAAAGCAAAGAAAATATGACTATTAGAATTTTCCCAAATAAACAGTCCTGGTATTTTATATTTTGTCTTCAGAATCTGTTGCTATGTATTTGTATGTGTTCACCGAAGAAGGATCTACCTCCAGGTTAGACAGTGTATTGTTTGCCAGTTCCGAACCAAGGAATACATACTCCTATATTTCGAACAAAACCCTTATGCTTTGAAAGATTATGCTACTGCTATTTCAGTAAAAAAATTTCACTAGGCCCAAGGTGTATGTCTTTTACCTTGAGTACTAGGCCCAACTTCTAGGAAGAAAAGGATTTATTTTTCTCTATTTGTGATTGTCTTCAGCTCCCTGGCCTTTGAAAGGATTCAATCTTTATCCCTTAAGCATAACAGTCAAGCAATAGCTATTCTAGAAAAGTCTGGCATTTGCCTCTGTCTTTGATTGTAATCCTGCAAGCACATTCCAAAACTTGTGTGTTATCCACTATTTTTAACTGTGGGGTTTCTGAGAGACAAGGTAGGTGAGGTAATATATTTTACTGGAGCAATGTCTATTGGTGGAAGGCACAAGCTTTCGAGCTACACAGAGCTTTTTTCCAGGTCTGGGAGGGAAGCAGAGTGTCTGAGCTAAATACAAGTTGAGCAAATTGTTAAGGAGAAGGAGTAACACATACTAGAAACTAAAAACCATGGACTTAACAGGGACACTGTTTTATGGCTCATTACAACAAGTTGTAATACACCACATGTGTTAACCGTTTCAGTTTAACATACTATCCCAATTTGGATTTAGCTCAGATACTCTGCTTCCTTCCCCAGATCTGAAGAGCTCTGTGTAGAAGCACCCAATTTCTTAAAATGTTAAGTGTACATCCTTATTAATGTAACCCAATACTACAACTGTGTGAGCATTTCCATCACATCAAGAAATATTCCTCTGGGGGACCTAAAACTCCAAGCAAAACTCTGAAGTGGCTTGCAGGTCACAGCCCCCCGTCATATTGAAACTAGTGGAGAGATTATTTGTAACCCCCCATTAATTTTGTGCAGTTTTACCTACCACTGCTCTAGTTATGCAATTTTGGAAATTACAATACAGTATAGCAGCTCTCTCAGAGCTGTTACTGTCTAATGGTTTAATATGAGCTTGAAGTATTTTTTAAAAAATACACAACTGGGAATTTTCAAAAAGTTTTTTTTTTCTTTTTACCACTAATCTTTCAGACAGTCTGGTGTCAGTAACCTTGATTATCACGCTAAAAAAGAGTCTTTCAAACATACTCTGATATACTTGCAAAATGGAGACATACTCTGCTTCAGTATATCTGAGAGGAGGAATGAGTCCCGGAATAAGTCGCTTGTTTAAAATTTGTGTGTGATTTTCACTGAGATAAGTTACCCTAAGTGCACAGTAGCTAATTTCCTAAATCAAATAATGTGGTTATTCGCCATAATGCCTAAAGAGATTAGTTTGGTCCGCATTAGAAACGAATAGGCTAGTCACTTCAATTTTGAAAAACAAAAAAAAACAACTAAATTTCCTTTGAGTTACAGGACTATAAAATGCACCTGAAATCACTAGTTTTAACCGTGAATATACCTTAAAATGGACACATTTGTATTTATGTACATAATTTATTAAATTTCTTGCTGGCTCACACCTCATATGCTCAGTGCGTATAATTTTATAGCTCATTTATAAACCCCTATAAAAAGGTGTGAGATGGAAATACTGACAGCTGAGTTAGTTGGCACAATTATAATGTTCTTCAAAGTAAAGGTCAAAATGGGAAGATCATGGTTGTTCCAGATTTGACCAGTTAACAAGTTTAACAAAAATAGGGACCAGGACCAGGACAAAACTGTGCACAGTTGGAAAATATGAAGTGACCGAGACCAGAAGATATAACAAGGACAAAAAAGCTATCCTTAGTTTTGGGTGCAAATCTTCCATTGGCTTCTGTGGCAGTTGATCCAATGGTAGAAATCTGCAAGAACCTAAACTGGTTCTTGTGTTTCATCCTACAGAATAATCTGATGTGCCACCCTGCCTTGGGGGGTTAAATGCTGTCACAAATGCACAGCCTAGGTAAATGGGCTTCATGTGGATGACTTATGGGAGAATGGGGTGTATGCTCACAGTCACTATTGCACAGCCCCCAGACTTTAGCAGTGGCTTCAGACCACACTCTTCCTGCCCAGGAGGGGTCTTAAGATAGTAGATGTGTGCACTATGCAAACAACATTCCCACAGTGTCACTGTGGGTTGCTCCACTTCTCCCTTATATTTCAGTCTCTCTGCCACATATCTCCCTAAATATTTTCCATTTTAAGATGTCAAATTTCTGTGAATAATGGGAGGCTTATTATGCATCTGTGAGAACTGCCCATTTGGGGTGAAATCCTGGCCACAACAAAATCAATGGAAGTTTTGCTAGTAACATCAATGAGGCCAGATTTTCACCCTTGGTTAAGAACATCTAAATGTCCATACTGGGACAGACCAATGATCCTTCTACCCCAGTATCCTTCTTCCAATAGAGGCCAATGCCAGATGCAGAGAAAATGAACAAAACGGGCAAAAGAGTGATCCATCCAGTTGTCCACTCCCAGCTTTTGGCAGTCAAAGGGCTGGTCTACACTTGGGGGGGGGGGGGAAATCGATCTAAGATACGCAATCAATCTAAGATACGCGAATAGCGTAGCTGAAGTCTAAGTATCTTAGATCAAATTACCTGGGGTCCACACAGCGTTGGATCGATGGCCGCAGCTCCCCCGTCGACTGCGCTACCGCCGCTCGCTCTGGTGGACTTCCGGAGTCGACGGTGAGCGCGTTTGGGGATCGATATATCGCGTCTTAATGAGACGCGATATATCGATCCCAGATAAATCGATTGCTACCCGCCGATATGGCAGGTAATGAAGACGTACCCAAAGTCTAGGGACACCCAGAGCATGGGGTTGCATTCCTGACCATCTTGGCTAATAGCCATTGATGGACCTACGCTCCATGAATTTATCAAATTCTTTTCTGAACCTTGCTACAGTTTTGGCCTTCAAAACATCTCCTGGCAATGATGTCCAGAGGTTGACTGTGTGTTGCGTGAAGAAGTACTTCCTTTTGTTTTAAACCTGCTGTCTATTAATGTCAGTGGGTGACCCCTTGATTCTTGTGTTATACAAAGGAGCAAACAGCACTTCCTTATTCACTTTCTCCATACCATTCACAATTTTACAGACCTCTATCATATCTCCCCTTAGTCATCTCTTTTCCAAGCTGAAAAATCCCAGTCTTTTTAATGTCTCCTCATATGGGAGCTGTTCCATACCCTTAATCATTTTTCTTGGCCTTCTCTTTTCCCATTCTAATTTGTCTTTTTTGAGATGGGGCACGCAACATTCAAGGTGTGGGCGTACCATAGATTTATTTAGTTGCATTATGATATTTACTGTCTTATTATCTATCCTTTTATTCATGGTTCCCAACACTGTTAGCCTTTTTGACAGTCACTGCACATTGAGTGGATGTTTTCAGAGAACTATTCACAATGACTCCAATATTTCTTTCTTGAGTGGTAAAAGTTAATTTAGATCCCATCATTTTCTATGGATAGTTGGGATTATGTTTTCAAATGTGCATTGCTTTGCATTTATCAATATTGAATTTCCTCTTCCATTTTATTGCCCACACACCCAATTTTGTGAGATCCCTTTGTAATTCTTCATAGTCTGCTTTGGACTTAACTATCTGGAGTAATTTTGTATTGTCTGCAAATTTTGCCAACTTACCATTTACACGCTTTTCCAGATCATTTATGAATATGTTGAACAGAACTGGTCACAGTACAAAGCTCTGGGGGACATCATTATTTACCTCTCTACATTCTGAAAACTGACCATTTGTTCCTACCTTTTGTTTCCTATCTTTTATCCAATTACTGATCCATGAGAGGTCCTTCCCTCTTATCTCATGACTGCTTACTTTGCTTAAGAGCCTTTGGTGAGGGACCTTGTCAACAGCCTTCTGAAAGTCCAAGTATACTATATCCATTGGATCCTCCTTGTCCATATTTGTTAACCCCCTCAAAGAATTCCAATAGATTGGCGAGGCATGATTTCCCTTTACAAACCCGTGTTGACTCTTCCCCAACAAATGGTGTCAATCTATGGGTTCAATCATTCTGTTCTTTACTATAGTTTCAACCAATTTTCTTGATACTGAAAGTAGACTTATCAGCCCTTGGGTGTCGGGTGGAGTGCCCCTTCAGGGAGGCTAGCCCCCAGCTCTGCCCCCTCCACCCAATCCTCCCCACAGCTGGAGCCCCAAGATCCCCTGTCCTCCCCCTGTGGCTGGAGCCATGAGCCCCCCCCCCCCATCTGAAGGAGCCACAAGTACCCCCCCCCCCCCTCAGCCAGAGGAGCCCTGACTGGCCAGAGACCCAAACACGCCCCCCCCCCCACCTGCCTGGAGGTGCCCCGAGCCTCCTCCCCTCCCCATCTGGAGGAGCCCTGGGCCAGCCGCAGTCACGTCTCCCTTCCCAAAACCCCAAGCTGCCCCTGAGAAAGGCATCTCACTCTCCTCCCAAATGACAGGTTTCAGAGTAGCAAGATTTTTTCTGTTACTTAATTGGCCTCTCAGAGTTGGTAAGACAACTCCCACCTTTTCATGCTCTCTGTGTATATATATCTCCTTGATATATGTTCCATTCTATGCATCCGAAGAGGTGGGCTGTAGCCCACGAAAGCTTATGCTCAAATAAATTTGTTAGTCTCTAAGGTGCCACAAGTACTCCTGTTCTTTCTCCTCCCAAAGAAGCTTTTGATATGCCCCACTCAGGTTCTGGGGCGGCTGAAGAAGTAGTATTTGCTACTCAGCTTCCTGGGTTCATTAGTAATCTCTCTGGAGTCCATGGAGACTACTGATGAACCCAGCAAGCTGAATAGCACATACTACCTCCTCAGCTGCTCCGGAACCCGAATGGGCAATAATAAAGCAAAAACCCTGCAACCAAGTGTCTGGTGGCCATGGCAGTGCCAGGGAAGGCTGAGCCTCCCCTGGCCTATAATAGCCACCACCCATGAATCAGCCTGTAATTGTCATGAATGCCTCTGGAGCCTTTTAAAAAAGATGGTGTCACATTAGCTATCCTCCAGTCATCTGGTACAGAAGCTGATTTAAATGATAGGTAACATACCACAGTTAGCAATTCTGCAATTTCACATTTGAATTCCTTCAGAACTCTTGGGTGAATACCATCTGGTCTTCGTGACTTACTACTTTATCAGTTTGTTCCAAAACCTCTTCTAATGACACCTCAATCTGGAACAGTTCCTCAGATTTGTCACCAAAAAAGAATGGCTCAGGTTTGGGAATCTCCCTCACATCCTCAGCCATGAAGACTGATGCAAAGAATTCATTTAGTTTCTCCGCAATGGCCTTATCGTCCTTGAGTGCTCCTTTAGCATCTGAAGGCTTCCTGCTTTTGATGTACTTAAAATTTTTTTTTGCTATTACTTTTTGAGTCTTCGGCTAGCTATTCTTCAAATTCTTTTTTTGGCCTTCCTAAATATATTTTTACCTTTCATTTGTCAGAGTTTATGCTCCTTTCTATTTTCCTCATTAGGATTTAACTTCCACTTTTCAAAGGATGCATTTTTGCCTCTGTTTTTTAATTTGTTATTTAACCAGGGCAGCACTTTTTTGGTCCTCTATGTTTTTTAATATGGGGTATACATTTAATTTGGGCCTTGATTATGGTGTTTTAAAAATGTTTCCATACAGCTTGCAAGCATTTCACTTGCAAAGTAAGGGTACCTTTTAATTTCTGTTTAACGGGCTTCCTCATTTTTGTTTAGTTCTCTCCTTTCTGAAGTTAAATGCTACTGTGGTGGACTTCCTTGGTATTTCCCCACCACCTCACAAGAAAGTTAAATTTAATTATATTTTGGTTGCTTTCCCCGAATAGTCTAGCTATATTCACCTCTTGGACCAGATACTGTGCTCCACTTAGGACTAAATCAACAACTACCTCCCCTTGTTGGTTCCAGGACTAGCTGCTCAAAGAAGCAGTCACTTATTGTTCCTAATGATCTGCATGGCAACATTACTTTTTGATTAAAAAGCCTTATCTACATGCAGATTTGCACTGGTTCAACAAAATATGCAACTTTAAACTGGATAAGTGAATTAAAACAGTGCAAAATGAAAGCAGTGATTTAAATGGTTCTATTATAGAATTTACATAAAAAAAAACTAGAAGTGCAGTAATATGTGCTGTGCATCTGGGTAGATTAGAAATCTAAATCTGAAATGTAATCCAGGACCTGGCGGTAAAGAGTATTATAGATTAATACTTGAGGCCTGGTCTACACAAGGAAATTAAGTTGATATAACTACATCATTCAGGGATGTGAAAAATTCACACTCCTGAGCAATGCAGTTAAACCTACCGAACCCCCGGTATAGACAGTGCTAGGTCAAGTGGAGAATTATCCCATTAACCTAGCTAACTTCTCTTGGGGAGGCGGATTTCCTATGCCTATGGAAGAACTCTTCCTATAGGCGTAAGTAGTGTCTTCACGAAGCGTTATAGTGATGCTGCTGCAGCATTTTAAGTGTAGATCAGCCCCAGAGTCATGAAACCTATCCGTTGTTCCATATAATGCCCTGACAGCAGAATCTTACACTGGCTGAACTGTGGTAAGCAGTTTGCTAGATACTCAGCAAGCAAAAAAGCCATTTGTTTTGTCCGGAGGAAATAAAAGCTTTTGTGAATCAAGCAGACATGAACAAGCCTGATGTCAGGAAATGTTTACCAAATATAAAACCTTCAATAATCTGATCACTGTAATTTTTAAACAGCCTGAAATCAGAGCCCACACAAAAGGATTCGAAAGAAGTTAAGCAGTTCAAAAACTGAGATGCCAGAGATGACCTAGTAAACCTTTCACATCTTTAACTTCTGGGTTGTACTGTAACTGCTTGAAAAATTCTTAAGTGAGAACAAATATGAAGGAGTAGCTGTGGAAACAGAGCTGCCAGAGAATGAAGTGTTTTAAACAGCTATCCATCACCCCCAAAATTGGTAATGTCCTTAGTCAAAATGCTCCTCTACAACATTTTATGGAGCTTCTTTAGCTTTATCCAATATGCATGCTCTTGAAAGGAGCTAGTGAACTGTACTGTATAAAGTTTAAAAGGAGCTGCCAAAAATTATTGAAGAGCAAATACCTGAAATATGGAAAGAAGCAAGGGGGATCATTGTAAAAGAACCAAACAACTTCATTTTTAAAAACTAATTTACTGCCTGTGGTTGCAGATGCTTGGCTGGCAACTTTTTAAAAGTCCTCTGTTTAGTTAGAGAACAGATGAAGCACAGACAGCAGCAATGCAATGCTCCCCCCCCTGCAATCCTCTGCCAATGGAGCTTACCCCAGACCTAACGAAGAAGACCGAGGTAAATGAAAGTCATAGGGATTACTGCTAAGACTTTTGATTCTACAGGCAAGAGGGTAGTTTAGCATCAATGCCAATTCAGTTCTTGGACTCTCCTCTGAGACTCCCAACATGAGTACCAAATGGGTTGATGGTTTCAGTGATGTTGACACCTATCAGAATTGGACAGAGACCACCAACTCATTTCCTATAAGCTACAGAACAGCTGTCACATGGAGATTACTTTTGGTCAACAGGCGTTGTGGACAGACTGCAACACCTGCCAAATTATAACACAGGTCTGACCTAGAAGAGAATCCAAGAACAGTTGACAAACTACAAAAAAGTACAGCAGATGGGTTTTTAATTCAAATTAATTCTTGCCCGGAGGAGCTCTTCAACCACCCTTCAATAACTGATTGAACATGACTTGGCGTACACCAAAAGCTGATTCCATTTAATTTCAATGCCAGGTGTCAAAATAATTAAAAAAATACAGAGATACAAACCAAAAGTAATACAAGGCATACTGGATATTATGAAGGCACAACCTGGCAGCCATTTCGCGAAAATCAATTACTTCTATATTTAAAAGGCAGCATTTATACCCACAAATTCCCCCTTCTTCCTTACTCCATAGAGTAGCCTCAGCAATGGAGGCAGTGTTTCAAAATTAGGACACCAATATTAAAAAAAATAATAAAAAATAATCAAGAAATGCCCCTTTCTTCCATATTCCAAGCCTTATCTTTGCATCTTTTTGATCTCTTGTGTGTTGGTGGAGGGGCATATTGGATTTTGCGGGGTCTTGGAGTCAGGGACTCAATCTAAAAGCACAAAGTATATAAAAGTTAGGATCATCCTGAACCTGACTATAAAAAAAATAAAATAAAATACGAAAGCTTGAGATTGTCTATCTTTAAATCTAACCACTACAATACATGGTCCTTAATACTGGGACACAATGCACTAATAGAGCATTGCCATCTATGATTTCTGTGACCCAGGTACTACCTATGATTGTGCTGACATAAAATGCACACAAATTAGAACTGGGATCCTGAAAGAATGGTTTGTAATTTGTTGCTGTGCCCAAAGAGTAGACAATGAGAATACAACAAAAAGTAAGTAGTTAAAAGGAATGAAGTGGAAAGAGTAAAAAAAAAGGCAAATATTAACCAATCTTGACTTTGCAGACGACTCTGCACTGTTCTCCACTAGTATCCTTCACTACATTTAAAGAATGACAATCAGCAGGGAAACACTAATTAGATGCATCAGCTTCAATAAATGCCATCAAATCCAAGCTGATGCTATCTGGAGAGAGGGAGAAGGCAGGTAAGGTAATATCCGTAGGAGACAGGACAACTGAAGGAAGCTGAAAAAATTCATTTACCTGAGCTGCCAGATCACAGCAGATGGCAAGATCTAAAGGGAGATAAACATTAAGGACTGGAAAGCAAGCAATTCATCCTGCCAGCTTTCAAAGATCCAGTGCAGCTGAAAAAAAAATCAGGCTAAGAACTATATTGAAACTGTGCAACAGCAATGTTTGACAACAATAAAACAAGTCTATAGGGCAGGTAAAATGGAGTCAACATGCTGAGCAAAGGGAGTTGAATGCTTTTAACAATCAGAAGCCTATGAAGCATTCTTGAAGTCAGATGACAGGAAGTTCCTAGGCAGGAAAAATTAAAAAAAAAAAAAAAAAAGTGAGTTACGTGGCAAAGAATCAAGCGCTGTGCTGAAATGTTGAGCAACACCTGGCAGGCAATCCAAAAGCCACATGGAAGAATTGGCTCATTTCATATTTCAAGACATCAGGCAATTATAGTGTAATTTCCAGAACTCTCATTTTTATAATCTCTTTAATATAAATCTAATGCACATTTTCTCACTAAGACACACAGAAAAACTGTTTAATATTGCAAATTTTGGCTCCATATAATATCTTTATAGCTGACTGAGTGCCCTTTAAGCTCAATTGTTTGGCTGCTAGGGATGTCTATTGGCTTCCTACTACAGCATTCTTTTGGCTGGCAAAGTGGGAACATCATAAGTGAAGGGTCAGAATTCACTGAGCTCACCATATGGATGCCATTCTGTGTGAAGAATTGGAGTACTATATCAGAGCTGTCCTTTTAAAAACAATCTGACAATTCTGAAATGCTGCCTTGGAAAACTTTAGGAGTAAAAAAGATTATGTGTCTTGTTGAAAATTAGGGATACTGCTGAACTTTTCATAACATTTAAACCATGTCTTTGCTATTATTAATTTCTATTGCAGTAGCATCTAGTAGCCTCAGTCATGGACCAGGACTCCACTCTACTAAGCACAGTACAAACAGACCAAAAAGATTGTGCAAAAAAACCTATATTTTTACTATGTGTTAGCTAACATAAAGGGAAAGCCAGTTGTCTGCTAGTGCATGTTAAAACTATGACTGTCTTGTCCACACTAGGGTGCTACCAGGTGTTAGCTATTATGTGTTAGTTAACACATGGTAAAAAATACACCTTTTTTCCTAACGTGGTTTGTCCATAATGCATTGGTGGAGTGGTAGTTACAGAATACAGCAATACCATCTTAGCTCAGCTCATACGTTCCTCCTAACCATATTTCCCACCACATTTTCTAAGCAGAATTTAGAACTATTTTAGGCAATTTAATTCCGTTACATCAATAAATAAAATGCAGCTTTAATAACTGGGTCTCTAAACTAGGAAAAAGCATTTTCAAAAGAATTGTTAGGAGTGGGCCCCATGTGACCTAAACAAGCTTTCATTGGGACTTATGTGATTTTAAAAAAAGCATTTCTCCTAATCTAAAACCACAATCCAAGGTCTAGGAGAGAGGGTGGGAGCTCTGGGTCACATTTTTCACTGTCACTGGTTGAGAGACCTTAGACAAGGCATTTCACAGCTCTAGGGCTCAGTTTATCTGTTTATAAAATAAAGAAATTCCTACTCACAGAGGTGAGGAGATCCTTCTTTGTTTAACATTTGCAAAGTGTTTTGAGAACTTTGAATGAAACATTGAAACATGCAAAGTATAACGCCACCTACCTATGAAAATGGAAGAATTGCCATATTAGGACAGAACAGTGATCAGTCTAGTCTAGTATCCTGTTTACAGGGTCAGTACTGGTTATGCTTGGTAATGCTGCAGTATTTGTAATAAGATCCCAGGAAGATACATCATGACAATTCAATTTTTGCCCAAGACCTAGGTATCTGGGAATGAACATTTCCTTATTAATTTTAACTACACCCCAACGTGTGCCAAAGGGGACTCAGATGTTCCATTTTCCTGCATTAAGTAAGACTCTTATCCCTGTCCTTCTATCAGCATTGTGTTGAACCACCAGGATTTGTTCCAAGTGCAACCCCAGGGCTCTAATGTTCAAATTGGCTCCTGTGAATTTCCTTTGTTATTAATGTGAGCCTACCTGTGCAGAGACTGAAGGGTGGGTTGCAGGTAGTTGCAATACACATGGGATGCTGTGGCAAGATTTTTCTTCCTAGAGTCAGTGCTAGATATTTCTTGGAGAGGCCTTTCCAGAATAGTACTTGGCCAACAATCCTATACTCTCCCTGTCTGACAACAGAGTAGTATGGGCTTTGACATCACTGCCTGAGCAAAGAGAATTTGGCAGGAGTGACTATGTTTGTGTAGGGAAGGGAGATCCTTACTAGACCTCACTGCATTGCAACAGAATGGTTGGAAATCTAACGCTGCTGTGCAAATGCGCAGCACACGCTCAGAGTAAAATTAAGAGAAATATTAAACATGTATTTAACAATACTCCTTGAAGTTTATTATGACAACACATTCTTCCAAGCAGACAGAAATGAACACCAGCTCTTGCCAATATAGAAATAAAAAACGTTGGCTGAAATCCCAGGGATAACATTACAAATGTTTGCTTCCTAAATGATCTCTCTCCACCTTAAACTGCGTTTGCATAAAAAAACAAAAAACAACAATTTTCCGTCCCACCCACTGTCATGGAGACTTTAGACCTAAGCATAACAGCTTCAGCAGGATAAAATGAAGGAGTGAGGTGATTTGATTTCCCATCTTCTCCATTCTCCCAGCAAGTGATTTGTTCTGTGTGCTGAGAGATATTAGCACAAGAGTCCATGGCTCCACTCCATGGGAGGTTAACCCAGAGGAAGAGGAAAGAGTGATATACCCCTATTTAATGAAACCCATCCACAGACTATTGTACTAAAATCTCTCAGAATACAGACTATGTCCACCTTTGGAAATTCCTGGGTGACTATCTGCAAAAATCTAAAGTAACCACATTGTTGTTTCTAATACCACATCCGGATTATTTTAAGTATCTCCATTGCTTCATTTCTTTCCTTCCCATGTTCTTTGTTGTGGTTGTACTAACCTGATGTGAACTTAAAAATGTGTTCATTGATAAGGAGGACTGAAATGAAGTAGTAATAAAAGATCAAGCTGCGGTGAGTCAATCACATTGGAAAATAAAACAGATGGAGGGGAATAAGGAAGATTTGGGTGTAAGGAAGTTACCAAGACTCATTTTTTAAAATGCATCCGATGAAGTGGGCTGTAGCCCACGAAAGCTTATGCTCTAATAAATTTGTTAGTCTCTAAGGTGCCACAAGTACTCCTGTTCTTTTTGCGGATACAGACTAACACGGCTGCTACTCTGAAACCTGTCATTTTTTAAAGGTATTTAGGCTCCTAAAATGCATATTTGCTCCTAGATGCTTAGTTTCTCTCAATTAGGCATCCTGGGACCATTGAAAACTCCAGTAGATACCTAGGCACTTTGAAAATCCTGCTAAGCACCTACCTGCATATTTAGGAACTCAAATATCTTTAAAAACCTTGTCCCAACTGTCATGTATACAAAATGGTGGAATTCAAGTGGTTCTGATGGAGAAGGATTTTTATTTTTGAATACTATCCGTTAAATGTAGCTATTCATTGCCATCAGAGCAAATTATGTTCAAAGAATCCAACTGAATATAGGTCTCCCTGAAATACAGTCTCATGTACGTGTCAATGTACACATACTCAATGCATTTAGGCTCATGTGAGACTGTTTTACATGAATGGAAACAGCATGCAACTGTAAATGTGGGGCAACACAAGCAACTAGTATTTGTCTGGCAAAGAAAATCCTTCACTGTAGAAATAACCAGGCAGCCATATCACTGTCTCTGTCTGTGTGTCCCCCCCACATTCGCCTCCTCTTCCTTTTTTCACTCTCTCCTGTGCAGGTCCTCAACCTCTGCTTTAGATTACATTAAAGCTCCAGATCTGTAAATGGCCCGAGGGAGGGACATGCTCACATTTCATTCTTCTCAAGACTTAGAATTACAAATTAATCTACAGGAAACAATTGCTTGAGCAATTTAAAACTGGTGTGGGCAACAGTCCACACATTTCCATTACTGGGGGAGGGGAGGAACAGAGAGAAAAAGGGAGCGAGAAAGCAAGAGAGAATAGTGTGCTGCTTTGTGTTATTTTATGCAGCACACTAGTGATAGCATTCAGTTTAGCTTCTTAGCAAGGTTAAGCATGCTAATTGAAAATGTTCATAGCATTAGAGTGCTAACGTAGCTACACTGTACATCCACTTTCAGTTCCAATATAAGGAAATTATCAGCTATTTAACAGCCTTTTGACTACAGTTCTTTAATCCATACCATAATGCAAATACGTGTAGTTTTTTTTTTTTTAAAGTATGGTGAGGAAGAGAATTTTATACCAAGCAATTCATACAAAATGCATTTTCGTGGGGCAATGCTGTTTTCTACTATTCTAAAATTACAAATGCATCTGCAAATATTTTTTTTAATCTGACACCTGTTGAAAATATTTGGCTCAGAAGTCTGTAACAAAAGATATGTCAAACCAAAGATAGAGTTACATTGGAAGGAAAACATTTTCTGTAGCACAGCCTAAGCAGAAGTAGACTTGATGTTTCACACACCACAGCATTGTGTGGGTGTATTTACTTTGCATTGTGTGGGCAGCATAATTTGCAGTAGTGAGAAAACTAACAATTTTATGCTAAAGAAGATTTTGTATCTAAAAAACTCAGTTTAGAAAACCCATCCAGTAAAGCTGTCATAAGGAAACAGTATTAGCATACTTCCGTATACTTAGTAGTTGCTATTCAGCTGATCCAAAATTAAAAGGAAACAATGGTCAAGCTGTTCAAAAATAGCTTCCCTGAAGTTATGCTGTCAAATACTAGAAGAGCTTTGGAAAGGCTCAAAGGTCAGTTAGGAACACAATTCCCACTGAAAAGCCTATGGACACTGGGTGCCTAATTCCAATTTTGCCTTTGAAAAACATCTCAAATTAGTGGCTGGGTTTTCAAAACTGCTGAGCAGCCAGGAGCTCTCTGAGGTATTATGGGAGTTGCTGGGTACTTTGCTCTTTTCAAAACTGAACCTCTTATTTAGATGTCCAATGATGGATTTTGAGGCATAAATTTAGGAACATCTCAACCACTGCACATCATCTTGCCAATATTCTTTATTAATTAACCATATACACACACCTTAGAGTCATTAGTTATCTCTGCTTCTAACATTTGAAGCAAAAGCTTGAATAGGAGGACAACAAATGGTACCAAAGCCAGAATGGCGAATCAGACATTCATATATGAGTAAAAGCTACTCAGGATGAGAAAGGGCTGCAAAATCAGGCCCTCACAATGGCTTGGTTTGGTTTCTTGAGTAAATTTTTAGAAGTATTATTTCATTATTTGATTAAATATACTCTCCTATTCAGTCCTCCCACTTCCAGTCATAGTAAGCCAAGAGGCTTCTAAAACAAACCTAATGTGCTAGTACTTGTGCTGTATTTTTTTATTTGTAAAAATTGACCTTTTGCTTGGATGGACAGTTTTCCTCTTTATATTTGATGCATTCACCAGGGAATGCAATCAGGAGATTCCTATTGATTGTTCTGAAGCAATTTAGTTCTGGTCATGGTTGTACTGGATTTGCAATTATACTGAGGAGAGGTATTATTGACTGTGCCTAGTAATTACCACACTGACATCAGATTCCGCAATAGGGGAAACTAACCTACAGCTCCCTGAGCAGGTTGCTGTAATGAGATGCCTTTGTTTTTCTAACCAAAGCAAAGTTAGCAATCTATATTCTAAGATGCACACAGAATGAATTTTAACACTGAATTCCTTTAGAAAAAAGAGTTGCTGGGGCTTAAATACAGAGTCCACTTAACCTTGATTATAAAGAGTTTGAGGAGCTAACCTGGAATCTACTTTAGTGGTGTGCTTGTGCAAAAGCATGCTGAAGCATACAAATGCCAAGAAAAAAAATTGGATTATACTTTAGTTTAAGATTATAAGACTGTTGGATTTAGCTGAGCTCCTTTGTATCCCAAATTAGTCATAATATGTTAAATTAATATATTATGACTGATCAGCAGTTATTTATTTTGAAGTAACAAAAAAGGCTTATCCCAGGCTCTAGGCACACTTGCCATTAGTTCGAAATGAAGAACAGCAGCATGTTTTCCATATACTCATACATACAACCCCAAGCAACAAAACAAACACAAATCAAGTAAACCTCTCCCCCTCTTAATTTCAGAAAGGAAGCCCCACCCCAGTCTCCTTAGCTATCTCCAAACGCCTGCTCCAAAAATACAAAAAATTGATTATAAAATCAAATTCAATAAACATTTGCTGTTATAAACAATACACTTTCCTAGTTTACATATTATTATTTACAGAGGCAGTTCTTCCTACTGTATTTCTAATTCCTGCAGGGTTGTCTCAAAAGATAAATAAAATAAAATAAATCAGTGATTATGCGTCTGTTAGTAGTAGCTTTAAAATGAATAAACTACAACACAATATTTTAAAAAGAACTCTGTCTTTATATCTCTGAGGGGCATTCTTCGCCTGTAGCATAAAAGAGCAGCATACATAGAGCACTCACCTATAACCAAAACAAGATGTGCAGCTTATCTACTTTTAATTGGGCTACTACCTATGTGCACAGGCAGAAATGGAGGAGAACCTGATGTGTGCAATGACCTGCAATAAAGTGAGAGTGAAATGTGCGCAATTTAAGTCAAGAGTTGGATTTCAGGACAATCCGCGGAAACAAACAAACAATACTACCATGATAGAGACCTTGACTGCACCAAGCATCTGAACTCATAAGAGCCTATCAAGACAATGCACTACCACCACCAGGCCTCACAGAATCCTGCTGTAAGCATGGATACTGCGGTGTACATCCAGAACACCATGCTTCACACTAAAAAGCCTTGCTTTTTGATGCCAAATTATTCTACTGGCTCACTCTGGGATCAAGTTCGAAGGCCCTGCATAAAGATGTAGAGATATTTATGCAGTTAGCAGCCAGAGCAGGTGAATCCTATTGGCTCCAGCTCAGGATATAGAATGTTTTTGAATGCCTCCCTGAGGCACAGGAAACTAGCGACAGGGACAAAGGGGGTTCTGCAGGGGGCAACCCAAGAAATAGCCAAGCTCAGGAGCAAGCTTTGGCAGGCAATCTTGTTGTTATTTAAGTTAACAACAAAGAAAACCACAGGAAGGGAGTAAGCCTGTATCCTATCCAGTGTGTGCATGTGCTGCATTAGGAGCAGGGTGGGAATGTCATTTTCTGAATGTGCACTCTGTGTGAAGCTTACAGTTCAGTGCTATTTCCTGGGGCCATCTCCTCTGTTCTTTTGTTCTGGCGACTTCTTTGGAGCTGTGTGTGACCTAAGCTCTGCTGATGTGCTCTTGTGCACTCACTGCATTGTGAAGGGCAGCATGACAGTATTGCTAATTTGGTGTACGTTCCCATCATTTCCTGCACGGTGGTGCAACTTACACATTTTGTTCCCTTCCCTAGCGGAGGATGCAGCTTCTCACATCGCACCAGTTTGACTACAGGCACATACATAAAGAGATGCACATAAACTATATGAAAAGAAAATTAAGATTTGACAGTTGAGCATGGAAAAGTATCAAAATTAGGATCACTTGTGCAACCTTAAACATACAGGCGGGAAAAGTTAACTCACTAACTATATGGTCACACAGGTGGGCACACTTAGGAAAAGCTAATAATTCTATAATAATTTGAAAATTTTATCTAGAAACTTTATAGAATTATTTTAAAGAGTCCTTAAATTACTTAAGAACCCCAGTCCTGTTTTCAGAAATAATTAAGGCACTTAGAAGCCTAAGGCCTTTTCTACACTATCGGGGTAAGTCGACCTAAGTTACGTAACTCCAGCTACATGAATAATGTAGCTGGAGTCAGTATAGCTTCCGGTGGAATACCGGAGTTGACAGAAGAGAGATCTGTTGTCGATTTAGCGGGTCTTCACTAGACCTGCTAAATTGACTGCCGGTGCATTGATCAACGCAGCATCGATCCCCAATAAGTGTAGACATGCCCTTAGTCTCACTGGAAATCAGTGGGACACTGGATTTATCTTGGAAAATGGGACTTAGGCTCGTAGTAGAGCTGGTCAGGAACTGATACTTTTTTAGAAAAAAATTGATTTCAACAAAATACTTTTGTCAGGAAGGTTTCAGAGTAGCAGCCGTGTTAGTCTGTATCCGCAAAAAGAACAGGAGTACTTGTGGCACCTTAGAGACTAACAGATTTATTTGAGCATAAGCTTTCGTGGACTACAGCCCACTTCTTCGGATACATATCATATATTTGTCAGGAAGGTTTCTCAGGTACAGGATAAAATATCTGTGAGGATGAGAGGGGGAGACAGAGGAGAAAAAGAGACAGACAATAACTCAGTCATTTGGACATTCACCTGGAGACCCAAATTCAACTCCCTGTTCTGACTGATTCAGAGCAAAAAGACTTGAAATCAAATGAATATTAGGCATCTAACCTGCCTAGGCACTTTTGAAAATCCTACTAGGCATCTAAGTGCCTTTGAAAATTTGGCTTTTAGGTGCTTTTTAAAATGTTATCCTTTGTGAATAAAATATTTATCTTTTGAGGTAGGCCATTTACAAGGTTTCAGCGGTAGTATGAGAAGATGGACAAATATGGCTGCTTCTTGCCATAAACAACTGGCCGCTGTCGTAACCCTGAAATACTTCAGCAGAAATGCATATATGCAAGACAGCTAATATCTTCTAGTAAGAAGAAGGTGCATGATTGCAACTAGACTCAGGGCAACAGAGATCAATGAGCATGATTTCCTTTGATACTAATTTATGGATGAACAAATTTAACATCTTAAAGTGTGCCCACACAATTATTTCTTAAACTATAGATCTCCTATACCTTTCTACAACATTAATTACATTGTATACTTCTATGTATGCTCGGAGTCCCTGAAATTTACTCATATTACCTTCAGAGTTTAACATAATTGAACTTAATTTTACTATTGTTAAATATATAGAGTTTGCACAAAGAATGATATTCCAAGGCTCATAACTTAGCCAAATCAAACCCTATTTTCTTTGGCATAAACAAGAGCATGTCTGCTCATTGAAATCTATGTGTCTGCCAGATTTTGACTTGTTAGCCCTCAGCTCTTTTGGCTCTGGAATTGCTAAAATATAAGTTTAAAAAAAATCATGAGGAAAGCATTTTCCCCTCTTTCCCTCTGCCTGGAAAACAGATAACCCAATTTCACCCCAGACTTGACCCCACAAAACATTATGCATTGGGAGAAATTAATTTAACTACAGTAGGTGAAAGCTTCATGAAGCTATAGGTGACATAAAACATGGTCTTAGAATAGAAATGTTCATGCATTCTTCTTAACCATAGCTTTCATTAATGCTCCTGGTAGAACACACAGGTATCAAGTGTAATAAAGACTTTATTGCTTTGAGTCTATTCTTGTAAGACACAAATTTTAAGCACCCTGGTGTGTATGACCCTAAGTTATTTGTTGTGACATTATATATGTACATATATATGTTATATTCAAACACACACACACACACACACACTTTCCTCACAGCTTTCTAAGTGACATTAGGTCACTAGAGCTAAGACATTCTCTTTGCACTGAGAAGCAATACAATGGGCATGTAAAGCTGCTCTAACAGGGTACTGGCCAGCTCTAAACAATCCCTTCCTACATCCTTTCTAGTATAAGGAGCGAGTCAGTGTGTGGGGTAACAGACATTATAGCAGGAACATAAGTTAGTACTGCCCTGAGACCAGCACCGCATCATTACCAATTAAATCCAAACTTCTCAAGAGGAGCAGCCAACATGTAAAAATAACTTTTAATCTGCGATCTGGAGACCCCTTCTAAACTTCCAAAGTTAACAGATGGCCTAATGGGACAACACTACTCCTGGCCAAAAATTGCTCCAAATTCCCATACTAGCATATGGATGTTCCAAATATCACTAGTGTTCATTCAAGTGCAATTTTCTGGCTGACCACTGATTATCTAGGAAGAACTTTAATATAACTCAGTTAGCAATGGTACTGCCTTTAGATTCAGCCCCTGATGCCCTTACTTAGGAGAAATTCCCACTGGGGAGCGGGGAGATGCTCCTTAAGTAAGGACACCATAATAAGGTTCTCAAATTTTCAAACTACTGAGAATATTTCTTGCCTTCAATGAGAACTAGATTTTTGTTGTTTTAGGATGTTCCCATCATGGGCGGCAAATTATATACCCACGTGGTGCTCGGGCACCAGCAATATTCAGAGCCCAGCTCCAGCAATATTTGGGGCCAGGTCTCTCCCCCCACCCAGCCCCATCTGCCGCCCCCCCGTGCATCCCCCGAGTGTCCCCCGGTTCTCCCTTGCTGCCCCCGGGAGGGAGCAGAGCGTCCCTGCCTCTTCCATCTTCCCTTGCCTCCCTGCAGCAAGTGCTGCCGCAGGGTCCTAGTGCCCCCCCCCCCATCTCAACTGCCAGGGCAGACTGACTGTGAGCCTGCTCTTCCCCCTCAAACCCTTCCCTTTTCTGGCAGGACCCTCCAGCAGCACAGCAGACCCCTCCCCTGCCCCCCGCCCACAGTCACTGCTCCTGCCCCATGCTGGGCAAGAGGCAGCCCCATCCCTCACCCCCAGTGAAGGTACAGTCAGGGGCAACAGCAGGGGAGGAGACGCACGCAGCACCCACCACGGGGGGAGGCGAGGGAGATTCCTGGACCTGAGAGGGGCCCTAGGAGCACATGCAGTGACAGTGGTGGAGGTGAGTGTGCTGCTGGAGGGGCAGGAAAGGGGGGCTCGTCCCCCAGAGCTTGCTGCTGCCGGCAGGGAAAGGGCTGGGGGGAGTCCCGGAGCAGCCTGCCTGCACCCCAAACTCATCCCCAGCCCTGCCCCACCCCAGAGCCCACACCCCCAGTCAGAGCTTTCACCCCCCACTGCACCCTCAACCCTCTGCCCGAGCCCCTCCAGCACCCCAAACACCTTATTCCCAGTCCCAGCCAGAGCCCTCATCCCCCACACCCCAACCCTCTGCCCCAGCCCTGAACCCCTCCCACACCCCAAACCTCCCATTCCCAGCCCCAGCCAGAGCCCTCATCCCCCACACCCCAACCCTCTGCCCCAGCCCTGAGCTCCTTCCAACACCACAAACTCCTCATCTCCAGTCCCAGAGCCCCCACACCTAACCCTCTGCCCCAGCCCTGAGCCTCTCCAACACCCCAAACTCCCCAGCCCCAGACAGAGCCTTCACCCCCTACACTCCTACCCTCTGTCCCAGCCCTGAGCCTCTCCCACACCCCAAACCTCCCATTCCCACCTAGAGCCCTCACCCCCACACTCCTACTCTCTCCCTGAGCCCCTCCCACACCCCAAACCCCTCATCCCCCCGCACCCTAACAGTCTGCCCCAACCCTGAGAGCCCCCTCCTGCATCATGAACCCTGAGCACCACTCTGCCATAGCCCTGAGCCCCCTCTCACACTCCAAACCTCTCATCCCTAGCCCCACCCCAAATCCATCCCTACCCCTGCACCACTCCCTCCCTCCCTCCCTCCCCCAAACTCCCTCCTAGAGCCTGCACCCCCTTCCTCCACACCCCCTCCCATCCCCAAACTCCCTCCCAGAGCCTGCACCCTGCACCCCAGACCTCCTCCCCCACCCAAACTCCCTCCCAGAGCCTTGGGCAGGTGGGGGGCGGAGTATTGGGAGAGCACAGTTTGGGCGGGGACGTGTTCTGGGCATCACCAAAATTTCTACAAACCTGCCACCCATGGTTCCTATTACTTTGCCTGAACTTTCTGTTGGTGGTTCGTTTTATTTTTTTATCCAGCAAGCCAAGTGAAAAAAATACAAGATAAAAGGCCATACTCTGCTCTCAGTTACACCAGTATAAATGCAGAATAACTATTAGGGTTCAATGCAGTTATTCTGGATTTACACCAAACTAATTCAGATCAGAATTTGGACCTAAGAATCCAATAACCCAGAAAAAATAAGAAATACATAGAAAAATTCAAGGCAAAGAAGGAAAAGCAAATACAAATAAGAGTGAATGATTTCATGTGAATAATTTAATCTAGGGGTGTACGTAGGAGAAAACAAGTCATATATATAGTTGCAAAAACAAGTTTTAAGGGATGCCCATTTAACTGGTTGTCTGTCATTCACATATCAATAATGTTAATCTGATTTTCTCTGTTTTTTAGAATGACAAACCCTTTTGCTATTGCTTTGTGGCCTAAATAATCTGTGTAATTGAAATAGAATGTTTAGTACAGCACAACAGGAGACTGAGCCAATGGTACTTTGTCCTGATAAATTAGATCCTGTTGTATTTTGAAATACACTACTTTCTAATGAAAAACACTTCCAATCCCTCCCACCACATCCTAGAAAACAGTCTGAGAAAAATCAGACAAAGACAGTAATTCAAAAGTGAACAATATTTAAATATATGTTTGGGTGTTTATTAATATCTGCATGTGTGTCTATATGAGAGATTCATAGACAGATGCATAGATTTAGCTACAGTAAACATCCTTCTAAAATTAATGGCTGTAAATTATGCTGTATTTAGTTCTTGGGTAGGGAACCGATGGGCCTAAAGTAGGTTGAACCTGAAACATTGCTCATGTCATAGAAAACTTAACTAGGCAGAAAGATAGGAAGGTAGCAATTGACAAAGATAGAGCAGAGAGCTCTGTGGTTTATCCTTAATTAGGTGTTGGCACTGGTTCTTGTCAAACAAGGGGAAGAGTGTATGCTGAAGCACACTGACGCACACAGACAGCACCAGTCACAGTTGGAGAGAATACAAAGTGCATTCAAGCTGGCACTGAAAGGGATTTAGATAAGTACTTGAGGTAACAAAAATCGAAAAAAGAGGACTATAGCAATGGAAGCTTTAGATGAATTGCAACTGAGTGCACCTTTATTACAGCTTATCAGTCTCTAGACAGCAACAAACCAACCTTCCTAGTGCATTTCTCTTCTTGGTCTCCTGGATTAAAGGTCAAAGTAACTCAAATTTATACGTTCTGTCTCTCTCTCTGCTCACACACATGCACTGCACATCTTTGTGAATTGGTATACTAAGGATGAAAGCTTCAACTCCTTGAATGTAACAAAGGCCTTTTCCTTGTCAAAGAGGTTCCATTTTCCCCCTAAACAATTTATCTGCTGGAAGAGGTTGAAAACAATGTGATATTAAAAGGTCACAATTGTACTATTGGCATATATACACTTTTGGCAACGTGCCAGTCCTAATCCCTCTTGTCTAGAATTAGTTATCTTTTACATCCATTTGAAACATTCAAGTAGCTAATATGTGGGTTTATTAGGATACTGCCTACACATATTCTTAACATACACAAAAGCTGTGTGTTTTCACAATATGTATAAGCACTCCAAGCAATAAGCTGTGCACATTTAGCTACCAGATGGTAGTTCTTATCACAGATAAAAGCACATATATGTTTCTGCAACTACACCCTCAAAAATGAAAGGATACAAAGAAAAAAATACTCTCCACATCACAGCTTATATTACCCATCTACTTAGGCAGAAAACAGCATATGTTTTACTGCTGTAGAAATGCAGTACTTGAGAGGGAAAATATAACTGCAATAAATGTAGAAATGTGATGTGACAGATTAATATTAAATATGTACCAAATTAGAGATCCTTTTGGTCTAATAATATACATAAAATGAAAGCTGATGTGCTTGTGGTAATGCAGTTCATGTATTTAAACAGCATATAATAGAGGATGTATATTTTGTAATGATTTGTCCCTTTATATTTTTCAATACTGTAGAGGTTATATAGCTTTAGTATGTAACCCAAGATGTTTAAGGAGATAGTTCTCATTGGAATCTCTGTGCACTTTGCTGCGAAAGGGAGTGAGGGTTTTTTTAGTTCAGTAAGCTGTATGAATATTATTTGTATTGTTCTGATTGGTATATCAGTGCTTATGCAGAAGGTTAATTGGAGTTGAGGATTTTTCCTCTCTCACTTTTTTCTCAGTTCTTTTAGCAAAACACAGTGAAGATGCCTTCATTGTGCACCAAAAGATTCAATTACTTTTAAAATGCTGAGTAAACATCTATAGATGAACAACCTTAACAATCATATTTCAATTCAATGCAAGCTTATGACACTTTTTTTTTTCTCTAAGAGCACAGAATAGATTCAAGGCTGCTTTCCTTAGCTGGAGATCATACAGCCTCCGGCACTGAGCTTTTGGCAGGCAGCCAACCAATCTCTGTTTCCCAATGAAGCTCTGATTCCATCTGTTCCAGCAGTGCAATATATTCCACTTCAGGTCAAAAGCAGGGAGCTAGTAGTATTAACATTACACTAATCTGTAAAGACATTTTCACTAGGCTAGATAGGCTAATGTTACACAGAGCTTTAAAAGCTTCAAGGATAAGGAACAGGAGTAATTGTCAGGGGGAAGATACAGTATGCAGAGTATATTCCAAGGCAACAATAGATGGAGGACTGTCAAAACTAAATTAAACAATTACTTGCTGGTCAGATTAGGATTTGAATACGGATTGAAGCCCACAACTATTTTTATCTGTTAGATGGTGTTAGGTAATTACAAAAATATGTACTCTTAACTGAAAGAAGAATCTTTCTATATATATAGTACTCTTGAAAAAAATGGAATTTGGAAATAGGTCACTCTAAATTTTACCTTCTGTGTAAAGGAACCACAAATATTTCAAACCTACTAACAGTCTGCTTTGAAAAGTAAGCAGATATGCCTATTCTTTCTGAAAAGCCATGCATACTACACATTTTGCAGATACCGTGGAACTGTAATCAATTGCTTCTGAAATATATGTTGATTATTACAAACATTTTCATGAAAACATTACAGCACCTTACTCCAAGTAGGTTAATACATACAATAGAAATTTAGTATTTGCAATGTGAGGGGAAAAAAAGCTATATCCAACATGTTTTTCAGTTTTTCCTAAGCCCATTTCTAAAAAAAGTAGTTTAAGATTCATGCCTTTAGGCACATCAGAAACCATTAAGAATTACATTTCTGGAAATCATAATGTATAAAAATTCAGTTAGGTTACTTGGTTTTCTTTTCAGCTCTGAAGGAAAAAAAATATTTGGCTCAAAATGAACCATATGAAAATCCACACAATAAAGTATATGACTGTTTTTAATATAGTTTGAACAATGTGGTGTTGACATGAAAGACCACTTAAATAGCGCAACAGCATTCTCATTAGATGGAAATACATTGTTCTTTAATTTTTAAAAAAATTACCAAAGATCCATCAAACGAATGTATCGCTTCTCTGATGAGAGCACAAACTTTATCTGTACTTTGCTAGTTATTAATTTCCACCCATCTTGCTATTTCTTTTTTCTCCGACATTTTAATTAACATCTGTTAAACAGCTCACTAAATCAGCGCACCTGATTATAATCTCAAAAGAAACATTTTATTGACCATCTGTAAATAGGATTTTTCTAATACATGAAATGATTTCACCATTGATTTGATCTCTTTTTAGCTCCACGTAAACAATGTGTGTGTGTGTACACATAGAGACCATGTTTGTGTGTGTGTACGCACGCATCTGTGTGTGTATATAAAGGTTCTATTCCAATCAAGAGAATGTTGGTTTATAAGATTTTTATCTGACTGGAAAGGTCTGTAGTAAGTTTAGATAAAGTACATTCACTTCAATCCCCTCAGCCTTTCCAAACACTTTACATTCTAATCACTGCACTAAGCATCTGTCCCTGCCAGGCAGCCTGTTCAATCTAGCAGATAACAAATGTGGTCTGATGGCGGTTGGGCCCGGACCATTCCACATGCACCAGGAGCTGTAGTATTCCATTCCTCTGATTAAACAGGCAGCCAGAAAGAGCTTACAGAGCTGTAATTGCCTCAGTTATGAAACATCTTCACCTGTTATCCAAAGCTAAGTTGAATCACAGCAGAAATTATTAACAGTGGCTGTTTTCATGCCAGCTTAATTTGAGCTGATGCTGCTGTTCACTTAACACAGATGAATAGGTGTGTAGGATGAGACTTTAAACAGAGATGACACCCCAATGAATATTTGCTAGCAACTGTACTGCAGGGAGCCAGCTTGAAGAACAACAGACAATTGTTAAAAGCAAGTTGATGGGGGGAAGGGAGGAGAAAACCTCTGCCATGACTATCAGTGCTCATAATAATTTCCAACCTGATGGCAGCTTTAAACAGCTAAAATGATTTTTTCCAGGTTGTTTTCACAAATGTTGGTAAACAAACTGACTTTCTGTGTGTATACAATGGTGTAAGAAACACCACACTGAATCAAACATGCCAGAGATGCACTACACAGAGTGCCGAACAGGCATTAAATTTTAATAGTCTGCTTTCATTTTTCACTGCAGTGTGCTTCAAGATTATAAATTACAGCATTCTGCTCAATTTTGACTAAACTAGGCATGTTTTAGCATTTGATTTAGAAGTAACATGTGCTTGACATATGAAACAAATCTTTTGCAGATGTAATTTATCACATATGTTTAATGTTTCAATAGAAAATAGCTGCACTGGCTGGTCACCATTTTGCTGGGTGGTTATATCTTGGATGTGGATTTCACATAAATGTGTGATAGGAGTCAGAATAAGATCAGAGTTTACCTGCAACTTTCAAAACTGAAGGCGCACTCCTCCTGTTTGACCTCCAGAGCCTTTTATCAAAGGCCTTGTGCATATTAAAGCTTAAGGGGGAAGAAGGGATCCCTCAATACAGAGCTTCAGGCTATATTGATTTTACTATGGAATCTCCACAGGATGCCAGGCAGACAATGTGAGACCTTATTACACCTTCTCGCATCTACACGTCTGGTCCACGGACCCATAAAGAGCAGAGAAGAGCAACAAGAATGATTAAAGGTCTTGAGAACATGACCTATGAAGGAAGGCTGAAAGAATTAGGTTTGCTTAGTTTGGAAAAGAGAAGACTGAGAGGGGACATGATAGCAGTTTTCAGGTATCTAAAAGGGTGCCATAAGGAGGGAGAAAACTTGTTCACCTTCGCCTCTAAGGATAGAACAAGAAGCAATGGGCTTAAACTGCAGCAAGGGAGGTTTAGGTTGGACATTAGGAAAAAGTTCCTAACTGTCAGGGTGGTTAAACACTGGAATATATTGCCTGGGGAGGTTGTGGAATCTCCATCTCTGGAGATATTTAAGAGTAGGTTAGATAAATGTCTATCAGGGATGGTCTAGACAGTATTTGGTCCTGCCATGAGGGCAGGGGACTTGTCTCGACCTCTCGAGGTCCCTTCCAGTCCTAGAATCTATGAATCTATAAAGAGCCCATCTCTAAGTCCAAATGCACAATGTTGTGGAGGCAGCTGAACACTTCCTGCATGCCTGGGGGCAGAACCACACCTAGAAAGGAACCCTTGATGTGCAGAGATATAGGCACAAGCTGGCCTGTACTTATTATTTATGTGCCAACAGTGTGCTCGGCACTGTATAAAATACAGCTGTTGCCCTGAATTACATCCTGGCTACTAGTCATGAGCAATCCATTGGCCCTTTCTAAAGTACTAACAGACTATGGGGGAAAATAAAGAAGCATTTCCGAACCATTTGGATATGAGTTCTATGGTCAATGATGTTATGTTTGAAGCATACACAGAGAAGTTAGATGAAAAACAAATGCTCTTGCTGGAAGGTTGCAACATCACTTTGTGTCTTAGAATTCAGAACTCACCAGAGCCCAAAAACCAGACACACGTGAAGCAGGCTGCTCCCTAAAAGAGCGAGGTACAGCTCAACCCACCTTATTTTAGGTTGGCGCTCTGCAGATTGACTGATTGCACGTTTCCTTGCAGAGGCCCTGTGCCTGCAAGCAGGACCAGGAACTCCTTTACAAATTAGGTTGACAGCTTATAATTTTGACATAGTTTTCAATACCACACACAAATGGGACACAGGCAGAATAGTGAATCAATACAGCAGATAAGGCTGCAGCAAACAGATTATTCTGTTTTCTTGAGTGGGTCAAGGTATGACATATGGGAGTTGCACATGCACTGAGGTGTGGGAAGTATACAAAAGTCTATCTAGTGAGGTTGGGATAAAGTATTGATTCAGGGGTTCCCCTGAAGTTCTTTGGGAAGACTAAAATTTTGGTAGATGCAGCCTTAATGTATCTCTAAGGTATTGTTAAACGTTCATATCCTGGCCAATCACCAGCTTGAGTAACTACATTATTCAGAGCACCTACTTCCATTGGCCCTGCAGTTTCAAGTGAATATGGCTCTTCTTACTATCTGCCCTAAAATGTGCTGTAGTGTTACAAAGCGCTGCCAAACAGCTGCTGTAATCCATCCCAGAAATGGCTGAATTGACATAATCTCTCTCCATCCATTACCTACCACACATGGGATGTTCTGAGGCTTAGTTTGTAAAAGGTTTTAAATCCTTGGATGAAAGATGTTTTAGACGTGCTAAGTAAAATTAATTATTATGGCCATTTTGTATCAGGCAGGCAAACACTCAAATCTCTTACTGTATGTACGATTAATCAGCACTGGCTCCTAAAAGGCTAATTTTAAGTGGTCTTAATAAAAGGGATCTGCTGGTTTAGAGAACTGAGTAAAACCATCTGATATACACAAATGAAATCTTAGAAGGACTGTGAAACCTCCATCCTCCAGATTGTTTAAAAAAAGATGGAATCATGATCCTTCTGTTCAGAACATAAAGTATTGATTGGGGAAAGAGGGAGAGAAACCCAGCACCGCCCTTTACCAAAGCTAGATAGAAACAGACAGTGTTTCAGGTCAAACATTGTTGATCTAGGTAAAGGCAAACTGGGAGCCTTATCTAGGTAAGAGGAAAATAAACCATATATCCAGGGCCGGCTCCAGGCACCAGCCCACCAAGCTTGTGCTTGGGGCGGCACCTGGAGGGGGGCAGCGCGGCGCTCTGGCAGCTGGGGAGAGCGGAGCCCCGGCGGGGCTCTCCGCCCTCCCCCTGGCGCTCTGGCTGCCGGGGAGAGCGGAGCCCCGGCCGGGCTCGGTGCCCTCCCCTGCCGCGCTGGGGGCGGGGGGTGTGTGGGTGGCGGGAGGCTTTTTTGCATTGGATGGCAAAAAAGCCAGAGCCAGCCCTGCATGTATCCAAATGGGATGCATCATGTTTTATTCTTTAACTTACAGAAACAATTCAGTGAATGTTTTTTTTTAACTTCTTGGTAACAGCTGATAGTAAGACAGTGGCTCTCAAACTTTTTTTACTGGTGACCCCTTTCACATAGCAAGTCTCTGAGTGTGACCCCCCCTTATAAATTAAAAACACTTTTAAATATATTTAACACCATTATAAATGCTGGAGACAAAGTGGGGTTTGGGGTGGAGGTTGACAGCTTGCGACCCGCCATGTAATAACCTTGCGACCCCCTGAGGGGTCCTGACCCCCCAGTTTGAGAGCCCCTGTAGTAAGAGAACTGAGATAGAGGCCCAAAAAGGGGGGGATGAAGATGTGCTTTATGTTCCATTATCCCTGGGAGCCAAACAGACTCCTCTATTACAGCTCCACCTGGTCAGGGCTTTGCAGTTTAGTATGGGGCATTGTGGGGGTAGAAATGGAGCATGGTGGGCGCATCCTTTCTCCATGTTGGACTGGATCTGTTTTTAGGGCACTATATAAAGTAATATAAGCCACCCTATCCAGCTACTTTCTCACCCATAATGAGTTTCCCAATTCTGCATATTTATAAAGCCCCCTTGTCACTACCTGCCTGTTATCGTTCCTAGTCAACTTTGTTTATGAAGTTTGGCGTTTCCTGGAACACCCGTGATGCTGGCAAACCAGGCACCAGCTCTTGCCAAGGCTTTAGGCGTCTAGTCCAGCTCACCGGTGTGTTAGTATGGTTAAGATGGGAATTGAACTGATAAGGATGTGATGAGATTTTATGAAATGTTTGTAATTTTCTGCATTAAAATTATAATGTCTGTATCCCATGCTATAAGGTAATGCTTGTCATATAGCTGCAAAATGTTTGTTCTGAACTATGTATCTTACCAAACAAACAAAAAACTTTACCTAGTGCTTAATCCTTATGAAAAGTATTATCTCTTGGACATCAGGAAGGACTATCTAAATGAAAACCCATTTGGGGTGTCTGCCCTGAGGTTGGCACTCATGGTCATGAATGACTCCAGACAATGTGACAACCCTTATATGGGCCAGGAAGGCATGAGGTGATGCCATTGTGCAGTTTTTAAACAATGAGCAGGGAAGGAAAGTTAAGGAATTCATTCTCTGTTATGGTTCAATGGAACCAGAGTAAAACAGAACCTTGGATAGGGAAGCAATGACAGTGTTCTGGGTGGTAAGTCATGTGTATAAGTGATAAGCAGTCTCTGGAAAAGCAGAACCAATGGACTTCTCAGGCTGCATGAACTTAAATCCACCATTGCTCCAGTGCATCCTCCCCTCCAGATCTAGCAGAAAACTGCTGAGTAATTAATATTCCTAGCATTATAACTTCTTCTCTGCCTTATACTCCATTTGGGAAACAGAGAACAAATGGTAAACTACAGGCACGAATGGAAAAGCTATTTGCAACACAGATACTCGGGGAGTTGTGCTGATAGCAGGAGGAGGGTTCAAAGTAGAAGCACTGAGGAGTCCAGCATACATGAGTAAGGAGCCAGCTATGCCCATGGAATTGATGGCTCCACTAGGTTTCCAGGCTGCATCCCCTAGAAGTTAGCAAATGCTATACTTAACATACCTAGAGGTAATCCATTCCTGAGAATTACAGACCAGTGAACCTTACTTCTGTGCCAGGAAAATGGATGGAACAACAATTAAAAATGGAATTTACAATAGTGAGCTGAACAAGATGAGCTGGACAAACAAGCTAAAGAAGATCAGTTAAGGAAAATCAAGCTCATCTCATCTGGTAGAATTCTTTGAGCATGGCAACAAAATAGTTGAAATAAAATAGATATAATAACTATAGATATAGTGTATTTGGACTTCAAAACAGCCTTGCCAGAGGCCATTGAGGAAACTACGTAGTAATGGGGTGAGAGTTAAAGGACTGTCATGAATTAGAAAGTGATTAACAGAAAACAAAGAGTAGGAATAAATGGTCAGTTTTCAACACGACAGAAGGCTTACAAAGGGGATCTCTAGGTTTCTGTAGTACGATTAGAGTTTACTGTATTTATTGATGTTTTAGGGGAAAAGGATGAACAGTGAGGTGGGAAAATCTGCAGAGGACACAAAATTATTTAAGTTAGTCAACTAGAGAAGAGAAGGGAACTCCAAAGGGGCCTAACAAAGCTAAGTGAATGCACTATATGGTGGATAATAAAAGATAATGGAAATAGAAAGGAATAACTGGAAGTGCTACTGGGTTCTAATCTATCTATGAATACCTAGGCATCACTGAGACCCCAGTGCACACTTCTGCTCAATGCAAAGCAGCAATTAAAAAAATCCAATATTTTATTAATGTAGCTAAAGGTTTCCTAGAAGGCATGAATGAATCAGGGCAAATTAAAACTGCAGCTCACACCTTGGTATAAAACTAGATCTAAACCTTATTTTAAGGTGTAGGACTGGAGAAGGATGCTTTTTCGCTTAATGTTAAGTTTGACTCCACATCTTCACTTGTTTAAAAAAAAACACCTAGTGTTTCCAGAATGTAAACCAACCCCATTTGCAATTTAACACTTTTATGACGTTTTTGAAGGCATGCAGGATTCCAACAAGTGTAATTAATGTCAAGTAGAGTACAAAGTAACATTGCCCTCCTGCTGCCCTCTCCACCTGCTGAGCATCTGGTGTTGCCCTCCTGCTGCTTTATGCACCTGCTGACTGTCTGGGATTGGGCTCCAGCTGCCTCGTCCACCTGTTAAGAATTGTCCTCCAAGATGCACCAAGTGTGCAGTATTTCCAAGACCCTCCTTTGATAGCTTTATGACTACCTTGTGGATTTAAGCCATAGCAGAAATGGGATTGGGAGGAATGTGTGAAGGGGTCATGCAGCAAAACTGCACACAGCAGACTAAGTCGGAATTCCTCAAGGTGGTGTGGGGGGACCATCCCCCACAGCATGAATTCTACCACCCTATAACATGAGATAGTGTGTACCCTACCTGGGGTAGCTGAGCTCTGCTGGCAAGTCTAGCTCCATTCCCAGTGCAAGACTTGCCCAACCCTTGTGATCAGGGTGCAAAGCTTGTGATGGTTCCCAGTCCCAGGATTGCCCAACCCTTGTGATCAGTGTGCAAAGTTTGTGATTGTTCCCAGTCCCTGCACATTGGTGCAAGGGAAGAGAAGGCTCGTTGCTCCCTCTTTCCCTTTGAGCTCCCATGCAAGGCTAGATTATTTTGGGAAGAGGTATGGTGAGTCATAATTTAAGATTCCTGAACAGTACCATTTTGTTTGCATTTCCAGTAGACAATGTGAAAATCCAAAATAAACACTTAAAAAACAAACCCTACATTTTGAGGCCTAAACTACTTGCCAATCATCACAGAACCATAGGAGCTGGAGAAGGAAGAGACATATTAGACCACCTAAGTTCATCTCCCTGCAAACAGGATCTCTTTTCCTTTAAGATTTCAAGTTTTGTATCATGTCAGTAAAGGAAAAGGTAGCATTTTACTAGGACTACATTTTGATCATACACATATGTCAAATGGAAATGAATGGCTAGTCTGGTTTGCAAATAATTTTTTTATTTTTCATAATGGGTCGTATTGTTCAAAAAGTGTTTGTTCTCAAATTTACATCCAGAGTGCTGACACAGTTCTGATTTAGCTTTGTTATTAAATTATCATCTCCCTCGATTCTCTTGCTGGATAAGCATGATTCATTGCATGAAAATAAACAGAACATCAGAGAAAGTCAGAGCACATAACATGTTACAAAACAAATATGAATCTTTTGTTCTGAGATCAAGAATGTTTCTCCTCAAACTGGCTACAACTTGCTCACACTAACTCTTATTAAAAGTATAGTGAACCGCACCTCACCATCCCATCATATGCTCTATCTGCATTTATATATGATGGTTGTCATTTCATAACTAAAATATGAACTTGTGTATCATTTCCCAAACACACGCTGGCAGCAGTGCCATCAATATGCTGATAGCACTCCTTTTAATCAGATCTGAAGCTCAGTCTAGAATAAATAGCTATGATGCCAATTAGGGGAACATTTGGAGGAAATTAGAGATGATATTGGCCCTTCTAGTAGAGGGGGGTTTGTCCACCTATTATGAATACTGTGCACAATCCAGGGGGATTCAGATAGTCGAGGATCCCCAGTAGCCAAAATATTGTGACTTTTCTCTTGGAGGTGGATCTCTCTGCAGTTATCTACATCTTTGTAAGATCCAATACGGATTACTGAAGAAATTAACTGGCTGATTATGGTTGGGTTAGATACCAAAGGAAAAAATTGATAACCTTATTAATAAGCTGTATTCACTTAAATAGCAAATTACCAGACTTGCCTCTTTACTTATATATTGTATCACTTATCTTTTCCCATTGTTGGTCTGTCTTAGATTATAAGCACTTTTGTGCAGGGACTGTGTCCTCTTTTGTTTGGAAATCCCTGCCAGAAACAAATAAATAATCATAATTCAGAAAATTTAAATGGTTTTGATTCTGTCTGCCATAGTTCCCGTCTACAGTAAGATAATTGGGAGGCCTACGTTATAGGTGGGCTACTGGTTGTCACCAACATCTTTAACACGGTCTTATGTAACCTTGCTCAGGGCAGTTCCACACCTGGCTGAACTAGTGTTCACAACAGTAATGTGGTTTTAGAAAGTTTCCCTAGAGTACACAGGTTCTTAAAGGCCGTCTCTCTCCTCGTGTTCTGTCCTTACAGTTGAGATTGGATGCGGTATTCAGGCTAACGGTCCCAAAATGTAAGTGTAATGGCTAGAGGTTCTCAGCATTTGAACATACTCCCTGCAGTGACCCAGTGCAGCCAAAATTTCTTGATCTTCAGGGCACACTGCAAAGTTTATCTACTGAAACAGGTGTTGCCAGAGGGGATTTGAGGTTCTTCTCTTTGGGATATTAGGGAGCTCTTTATTTGACATAGACTCAGTGTGTGAACTGCTGCACTTCTTTGTATTTTTAACTTTGTACTTAGGGTCTCTGGGTGAATCTTTGTTTTATAAATCAAATAAGCAAACACAGCCAGCCTTTCTCCTCCCCCTCCTCCCCTTATTTTTTCATTATTATAGGGGAGAACCTTTGCCTTAATAAATCTAAAGTGTGATATAAATCATTTTGGACCTGGGTATTCATTTTAAATCTGGCTCCACAATGACAAGTAGCAATATAGGTAGCAAGCTATGAACAAGCAGTCGAAAGTTATTGCTACATACGAGACAATCTGTTCAAATTCTTATAAAGACATCCCACCCTCTAGTCAGCAAGGTTGCTGGAGTGCAAACAGTGAATTCATGTCTTTACAAAGCAAATGTCAGAGAAAAATAGATGATGATGTTTTTCTCATACAGAAAATAAACTGGACTTTCTGATCTTATATATAAATGGGCAATGTACACATAAGATGAATTTTAGCAAAATCCACAAAAGTTTCCTTCCAAAATCTGTGGATATCTTTTGAGGGCTGCAAACTTGCTGGGGAAAATGGGTTTGTTTCCTTTTCTTGAAACCACAATAAGGAACATTTAATCACCTCCTGAACAACAAAATAAAAGTTGTAAATGGAAACAAAAAGCCATTAGAAATGCACAGAAATGCACATAGGATTTGGGAAACTTTCCTTAAAGCTGAAGTGCAAATTATACCTTCAGCTACAAGGCCGAGCCTCCCCAGGGGATGGGAGGAGGCATGATTGCCTGTCAAATGCTTGAGGTGGGTAGGCCTTGCTACACTTGTAGCAAGAATGCCTTCTGCTACAGAAATCTCAGCATGCAAGGGAGTGAGGGTATCGTCCCATCCAGAAACATTCCATTTGGGGCCAGTCAGTTCTACAGGTAACACTTAGGCCTGGTCTATACTACCCGCCTGAATCGGCGGGTAGAAATCGACCTCTCGGGGATCGATTTATCGCGTCCCGTCGGGACGCGACAATCGATCCCCGAATCGGCGCTCTTACTCCACCAGGGGAGGTGGTAGTAAGAGCCGCCGGCGGGAAGCCGCAGAAGTCGATTTTGCCGCCGTCCTCACAACAGGGTAAGTCGGCTGCGATACGCCGAATTCAGCTACGCTATTCACGTAGCTGAATTTGCGTATCTTAAATCGACTCCCCCCTGTAGTGTAGATGTACCCTTAGTGTCCCGCTCCTTTGTGGTATGCACCACTGGAAAGCAGATTCTGTCCTAGTGCAGGTAAAGGGCTTCCTGTTTACACGTGACCCTCCAGTGTACCTCAATCTGTGACTGTCAGATTATTGCCTAGTTGTTGCTGTCAGAATATGGTGCATTGCCATTGCAAATCAGGACATAGAAGATACACCTGCCCATGCTGGATAAATGTGTTTGCGGTACATATTCAGGATGACACACAGCAATAGATCTGAAAACAGTGCTAACATTTCAATTTAAACATAGTGCTAGTTATCTTTTTGGGTTAATACCCTACTAAGAGGAATACTATTGTTTTAGTGGCTCCAGAAAGGCAAACTGTTACCTTTCCAGTCAGAAGGATGTAAGAGTTCATCTTTTTACATGAAAGCTTAGAGTCTGAGTTATATGGCAAAATCTGTAAGAAACCCCAAGTTCCATGGTTTCCAAAGATTCCTATTGTACTATTTCTCTAAATGACTTAGTGGAATGTGGAAATCTTTTCCTAATCTAATCCACCAATGGCAGGTTTTTTTTAAACTGTTCAGTCATTTTGCCAGCTTGGAGTTATGGAGGGAAAATAAAATGTCAATAAATGCAGGTTTGAGCATCTATTCTGTGTGTTATTTGCTAGTGGCACAAAAGGGAAAAAAACTTGAACTAGGCTAGGCAGTCTAGAAGGAAACCGCGGAGATGACTTGTAACTAAGAGGATGTGACCCTCTGCATAATTCATAATCATTAGTCTAAGTGACACTTCTGCCGTATGTGTGCCAGTGCTCTCCAGTGTAGCAGGTCTGAGCCTAAATGGCCCACTCAGCAGCAGTCAATTTGTGATCAAGTTTCCCTGAAAGACAACTGTCAATGCTGTATTTGCTCTGGTGTGTGCGTGCTTGCACACATGTGTATTTAAGTAAAGATGCTGGCTCAGCTTCATCATGTGTGCAATTTAAGGGTTGCTCAAGTGATTCTTTAAAACTGCATAAAAGCAATTCTGCTGTGCCTTGGAGACAGTATTGCTATAATGTTCTGTGCACACATCTGCATGATTTCTGAGAGCTAATTCAAATTTAATGCATTGGTAATTCCCTTTCTGAAGAAGTCACCCAGCAGTAATCTGAAGGTTACAAAATGATCATCCAGCTGAAATAACACTTCTAAAATAGTATAAACTGGGAGGTGAGATTGGGCAGAATTAGACTTTCAATGATACACTCCATGCTCATTACAGCCCTAACCATGACATGCTGGTGTCATGAGTATTTTAAGGAGGTGTTGTCTAAAGAAGGGTATAGAGTTGAAACCAACTGTGAGGCAAGTTATAGCAGTATTTTGTCAGAGGGGGCACTATCACAGAGATCTGAATGAGTGTTAACTTTAAAAAGAAAAAGAAAAATCAGGCAAACTGAGGTAAATATTTATGTAAAGTTAAAGCAAAATTAGACAAAATGTGAAGGACATTGAGACTATTTAGGGGAAAATACAACTGATGTAATCAGAGAATGTAGCCAAATGTTATGTACAGAACCACTTTCACCCCCCTTCCAACCCTCCTCCAGTTTGGGGACTGGATAGCACAGCACCAATGGAATAGTATAGCTTTAACTTCTCAGAACATGTCTTTACTACAAAATTTTACCATGTTAGAGCACAACACTGAAGAACTGAGTTAACTAAGATTATGGTGACCTCAACTGACAAGTCAGTGAAGACAGGGACAAGTTGAATTCAGGTTTGTGGCAATCATTTGTGATTGAGACTGGAGTTTAACCTGACTATGGTTACAGAGATAATATTAGGTCCCATCTACCTTACAATGTTTCACCCTATTGTGGCTGTATCAAGCACAAATATGCTGTAACCACTCCCCATAGGTCTATACTTACAGTGGCATGTAGAGTCCAGACACTGCACACCCAGCTAGCACAAGAATAAAAAGTGTAGATGGTGAGGCACGGCTTAGGCCAGTAGAGTAGGTCGCCCTGCACATCTGAATCTTAGGGTATATACCCTACACAGCTCTGTACATGCCACATCTACACTGCTATTTTTAGCAATGTCCTGCTGCCTCCCTACTTAAACAGCCTTTCCCCTTTGCCTTTCCCCACTGGAGCTTTTCACTGCTGCTCATAGCTACGCTCCAGAGAGCGTGGATGCAACCTGTCTTTCGTTGTGGCATGCAGGTACACATATCCTACATGCTGCTGCAAGTGTAGACAAGATGTCAACAGTCTGAGGTAAGGTAGATGAGGCTGAATGAAATCCGAGGACTGTTCTCAAGACTTCAAGGTGACCAGCAAAAGATTTTTTAAAAAAGGGCTTGTGCCTTTGTGGCTTTGCTTTTTAAAATATATTTGCTTATTTATCAAAAAACATTCCATACCAAATGCTTCCCACCCAAAGCCCTGGCATCTTTGATATGTGTTTAGAACACAATACTATCGGAGTTACAAAGCATACATCTTTGAAAGCAGCAACACTTCTCTTTCCTTCACCCCTCCTCACCTAATCACCAGGCAGTAGCCCAATCTCTACCATTCACCAGATGGAAATCATACCCTTTCTTGTCTCTGCCCTTTGCCAATACCCATTCAAACAGATGGGTTTTGTGGCATGCCTGGAATGTCAGATTCTGGTTATTTCAACCACTGTAGCTCTCATGGAGAACACTCTGCTGGCAGACCCCTCTCTCTTCATATCAAAGGGATCCAGCCAACCTCATCTGCAGCAGTACATTGCTGGGAGGGAAGTGATCTCTCAGGTAGGCAAATCCTAGGTCATTGTAGGTTAATAGCAGCAATCATGTCTTTTCAGGTTTTCCTGAAGTATGTCCTGCATGTTCCTGAAAAGAATTCTTAACTTAGGGCAGACTAGAAATTCAGAATTCCATTTCACAAAAATTTTGGATGTTTCAACATTTGTTTTTATGCCAGTGAGGTACAACCAAGACCTTTTGAAATATTTTGCAGCAAAACAGAACCTGTTCAGAGTAGCCAATTAGCTGGTGGTTACAGCATTCACTTGAGATGTAGAGGGCCAAGTTCAAATCCCTGCTGTGCCTGAATTGGAGCAGAGACTTCAACATGGGCTTCAAAAATGTGTGCCCTGGACACTAGGCTATTGACTATTCTGGTGTATGTGCTGTTCTGGGGAGTCTCCCCTGCCCAATATTACATCCCGGACCTGAGAACATTTTGTTAAAACTGATATATCCCAAAAACAAACCCTCACAATTTTCAATAGTCAACATTTTCCTATGAAAAAAACATTTAATCCAAGAATTCCTGATCAGCTCGACTAAATTGTACCTTAACTGTAGGTGTTAGCAAACACACGCACAAACAAAAAAATGCAGAGTTTGACTCTATATGTATTCCCCTCTCAGTTACCCAGCTGTCACTCTCATCTCTTGCTAGGTAGCCATTTCCATAAGTTTTCTTGTGCTCTATTATAATTCCCAGTCATTATGATATTTGCTGGGGAAGACGAGATATCCATTTCTACTGTAAAAATCAAGCAGGAAAAAAAAAAGTCCTATTAAAAAACCTTCTGCTTCCAAATTTTTAGGATCTTTGTTATACGTCACAAAGTAGTAAAAGTGTGTGTGTGTGGGGGGGGGGGGGGGGGGGGGGGGGGGGGGGGGAGAAAGGAAGGCCACAAGCCTAATTCTTATTTCTTTGGAGGTCACCTTTAAAAATGGACCTCATTTGTGTCATTTATATGTTCAATATTAATTATTTGTCATGCTCAGTGTTGCTTTCTGAACAGAGACATTTTATTGTATGAATTGTCAATGTCAGGAATGACTTATTACCTTCAGCAAGTTTAAAAGGAAGGCTAATATGATTTCTTATAGCAAACCCCCTATGACAGCTGCTCCATAGAGTTAATTACACTGCTGTGTGCTCTCAAACAGATTTATTTTTCACAGAGTGAATGAAGAACAAGGAGAAAAAATCTCCATAGTGATTGAGGACTGACTTTTTCTTTGGCTTGCAGAGCTTGGAATAAAGGAATCTCGCCTAATGAAGTGAAACCATTTACCACTGAGCCAATACGGGGCAAGCATTGCCTACCTATCATTCTGTGGTAGAGTTAGACTATAAAACATTAGCTACACAGTCCACTAGTAGTTTTTAGGCTCTGCAAAATTACCTCCTTGTATAAAGATCTTTCTTTTCATTTTCCACTTTAAAGTGTATTCTAATCTACATTACCTTTCAACATGTTGTGTGAACAGAAAGTTTTAAATTAAAACAGCACAAGCTGTAGTGCAAGGCAAGCAAAGTCTGAAGAGAGTGAATTCAAACAAAGAGCCCTGCAGGCTCAACATAAAAAATAATCCCCTGAGATTTACAAAAATAACCGGTGATCCCAAAAGGATAAGTGCTACTCTGCTAGACAACTACAAGCTAAATAAATACCATAAGCTGCGGTTTACATCTTGGTGACTTTTTATAAGATGGAACAATCATAGCATTGTAGAGCATGTAAAATTCAATGTTTGCAAAAAGTTGTTGGACAGAACTTTCAGGAGGGCTGAGGCAGTTGTAAGTTATTTACAGAAATGAACTGTGAGTATAAAAGAAGCGACCCTTTCCTTGCTGATATTTGCTCTGCTCATTGCAAATGGTTCCTATCAGATATGGCTGTTTGTTTGCATTAACAACACTAACTACTTAAGATTATGAAGTGCTGTGGGCAGGATTTTGAGTCTGATTCAAACTGTGCTGGTCAGATCTGATCTCTCGTGATGGGTGTCCTGGAAATTACCTTAGGAATCCAAAAAGGTATACATTAATATTTATATCCCCAGCTACCTGTTATTAAGGACCAAACCTATGTTCTCAGAACACCGATATTTAAGCACCCTAGATTCTGGCTCATACAAGGCATTGTTTAAACAAAAGCCAACTAGATTTGGTGTTTATATAGTACCAATCACTGCATGTAGACTATGAATGGAGCTGGGGGGGAAAAAAACCACATGAACCCAAGTGTTAAATTTTTCTTGTAATCCATCATCTGGCTTTCTTTCTAAAACAAAGGGATGTATGTATGCATGGAGGAGGTTAAACCTATATTAAATTCACACTGATCAGAGAGAATACACCTGATAGTGTGATATAAAATTTGATGGGCATGTGTTTAGAATGGCTGCATTTCACACAAATGATGAAACCATGAGTGCCTTGTACAAGTCTTCCCAAATAGTGCCAACAAAACCCAGAGACCCATCCATGCCATTGTTTTCTGTATAGTCCACATAAAGTTAAGAAGTATTTCAGAAATGTTTCAGATCATTTTTCAAAATATTGTTGGTATCATTTTTCAAATCTTTCTGCCTTAATGCCATGAGTCCATCTGTACTGGCCTCATACAGAGATGAGAATTTTAACTATTGCATTTTAGAATCCACTATTAACAACCCAGATCTGAGTATGGCTCAGCTTCAGCCACAGCTCTCTGTAATTCGGGAGGGGGGGGGCAGGGATAGTCCATATTTAGGATCAGGGAAGGTAATCAAAAATAAACAGGTGTTTGAAGCTATCCAGAGCCAGGGCAAGTCTTGCACACCTCCTCCTACCCATTGTTTGACTCAACATGTACTACCTTAGAATGGCTGACTATTGTGCTGTAGCCAATAGCTGGTGCAGCTCCCTCCCAGAAATCTGACTAATCTAATGCACCTACCCCTCCATCCTGAGCCTAACCCTAGCTCAAAACCCCCTTGAAAACTGCTTCCTTTCTCTATGAATGTCAAAATCTTGCTTTCACCTAAACACTCGTAAATATTAGGAGGAATCAGTGTGAAGTGGGCTTCCAAGAGAGGTGGTTGTGAAGATCAAATGGCCTAGTCATACCCCTGCCAGGACTTGGCCAGCAGTATCACTGGCCAAGAGCGAGGAGGCTTCAGCTTGCATTTGCAAAATCCCAGTTGAGCACCCAGACCTTAACCTGGTCCTGGACACATTGCCTTGAAGTGCTTAGCTTCCGACTTCTCAGGCTAAACTCAGAATGACTAAAAAACTGCTATGAACTTCCTAAAATACACAGGGCCCCATTTGGAGCACACAATAGACCACTTGCATCTGTGCAAGTTTCTGTAAATTCCTTCATTAACCTCTCTGTGCCTTATAGTGCAAATCTGTTAAATGGATGCAACAACAATTATCTGTAATAATGATTATGTGGTGCTGTACAGCTGTTCAAGATCATCAAATGAAAGACACTAAATAAATAGAAAATTACTACGGAAGGCCAACATTAAGCAAAAGTACTTTTTAAAAGTTGGATCAAGTTAATATCCTAGTTTTACAGGCTGCAGAAATGCATTTAATTTCAGGAAAACTGACAAATGCATTTGGTAGTACCCTACTTTTTGCTACAAAAGTGACATTACAAAATGTTATGTATAGTACCACAAGTAAGTTAAACTGTTCTCTAATTGTCTAGTTATTAAGTACATGAAAATTAAACTAAAAATGAAACAAAATACATTAAAAGGTATTTTAAGTACTGTGGCATTATTTATAATCTTTTCCACCAGTAGAGGAAGGATTAATTACATTTCATGTGCTCTGGTTTACAAGCCCTTTAGTAGCTTCTGCTTGCTGAAGAAAATCAATGGCTATTCTGGCATTTGTGAACATCTCACAGCAACCAAATACATTAGTATACCAGCAGCATGCACACAGACCCACACAGTTTGATGGGCTTCAAGATTTGCCAGCAGTGGCTCAGGAATTGAGTGAACAAAGTGGATGATATTACTGAAATAGAGAGTAGCAAGAGCAGAGCTGAGGGAGAAGTAATCTGGCATATTGCATGAGAAAATTACATTATTATCTGAAAGTAGATTGGTTTACTTGCCCTGTACTCACAAACCCTATCCCTTGATAATCATCTTCACACTCAGCTGCACTTCATAGCTTGTTTACCATGTTGCAGTGATGTTTACCTCCCTAAGTTTATTTGATGTCGGCCATTTGAAAACATCATCATTTAAATTAGTTCCTGTAACTAATGAGCATATGTTTCATGTGTGTTTCACAAGAACAAATGAAAATGTTTCAGGTTGGCCTTTTTTTTTTTTTTTTAAGACACAATCTAAGCATTTTGAACAACAGAAAATTCACTACTCAGATTTGTTCTGACACAAGGTAACAAGCCGAGAATCTTAAAGATGAGAACACCACTTTATAGGAATTTAAAACCCATTTGGAACTCATAGGCTCAAGATTTTCCCAGTAGAATTAAAACTTTAGAGATCTGAGTGCTCTCAGAAAAGCTAATCCCTTAAGACTGGCTGGAAGGAAAACATTTAAGTGTTAGTTCACTCATAGCTCACATTGCAATGGGTAAACTACATTACAGCATTGAAATAAAAGAGCAAAGAAAAAAAACTTTTACAATAATGGTAGTAAAAGAATGACAACGATAGAACAGCAATGCATTTACAGGCAGTGGTAGTGTTGGTCTAGAGGTAGTTCAGGTATAGTTCTGAGGTTAATGGATCGGAGTTTGGAGAAGAGAGCAGCTCATAGCACATTTTAAAGAGGATAGAAAGAGTAACTTGGAGGTTAATATCAGGATACAGGAGAAGGTTAGATATGAGAAAGAAGTCTTATAGCAGAGAGAGGAGGTACTAAAAGTAGCTTAGCACTGAGTATAGGAGAGGAAACATCAAAAGCTATGAAACAAACAGAGTCTACAATGAGTGGACAAAATTGCAACAGCCAGCAAATCATCAGTCTTGACCTCCTTTGACTCTCATGGTTGTTCATGCTGCAGCATCTGGGAAGCATTTACACCAGGGGTCTCAAACTCAGATGACCCCGAGGGCCACATAAGGACTAGTGCATTGGCCCGTGGGCCGCATCACTGAACCCCCCCGCCCCGCCTCGGGCCCTGCCCCCACTCCACTCCTTCCAATTAGGCCCCGCCCCTGCCCCACTCCTTCTCTGCCCCATTCCAATCCCTTCCCTGAAGTCCCCACCCCAACGCTGCCCCCAGGGGGTGCAGAAAGGGTGCAGGGGCTGAGGGCAGGGAGTTCAGGTGCAGGAGGTGTGTAGGGTGCTCAGGGCAGGGAGTTGGTGTGTGGGGTACAAGAGGGGTGCGGCAGGGGGTCGGAGTGCAGGGTGTAGCAGGTGGCTCAGGGCAGGGAGTGCAGGAGGGGTGTGGGATGCGGCAGGGGGCTCAGGGCAGGGAGTTGGGGGTACAGGAGGGGTGTGGGATGTGGCAGGGGGCTCAGGGCAGGGAGTTGGGGTGTGGGATGTGGCGGGAGGCTCAGGGCAGGGAGTTGGGGGTGCAGGAGGGGTGCAGGATGTGGCAGGGGGCTCAGGGCAGGGAGTTGGGGTGTGGGATGTGGCAGGGGGCTCAGGGCAGGGAGTTGGGGGTGCAGGAGGGGTTCAGGGTGTGAGCTCCAGCCTGGTGCCACTTACCTAGAGTGGCTCTGGGGTGGCAGCGGCGCTCACTGGGGCCAGGGCAGGCTCCCTGCCTGCCTTGGCCCCGGCTCCATGCTGCTCCGTGTCAGGAAGCAGCTGGAACCGTGTCCCCACAGCCCGAGGGGGAGTGGCTCAGGCTTCTCTGCTTGTGCAGCTTTTGCCGCTCTTCTAGGTACCTCCCATGAAGCTCCCATTGGCCGCGGTTCCCTGTTTCCGGCCCATGGGAGCTGTGGGGGGCGGTGCCTGGCAGGAGGCAATGTCAGAGCCCTCTGCCTCCTTCCCCCTCCCCCTGGCCCAAAGAGGCATGCTGGCGGCTGCTTCAGAGAGCAGTGCGGCGCTTGCAGCATCAGGAGGCAATCCCACGGGTAGGCAGAGGGGCAGTGCGCGGGGAGCTTGGCGGGCCGCGTGTTTGAGACCCCTGATTTACACTGACTCTGGGCTTTTGAAAGTCTTGTTCATTAGAATAAATTGTCATTTAAAGAGCCATTAGCATTTACCCACAGTTACTACTACCTGAGCTACCACAGTTTCCCTGTAGCGAGAGAAGGAGACAGAGATAACTGCGTACTAACACTTAGGAAATGTCTAATGGTTTCTACTATTAGGAGTACTTTGTGAGGCTGACCATACACAGAGTATATTAAAATGCATACTGCCCCTGGCATTTTACACTTCAGAATACTGGGGAGCATGAAAACCCTCAAGCCATATAGTGGCTTTGAGGTCTAACCCCAAAAGTTCAGAAGACACCCATTAATGAATACCATTTGCCACTAATAGCCTATATCTGGAAGCTTAGGCTCATTATATTATTTCTAATTAAATGTATCAAGAATGTATAAACAGTGTAATAATGTCAAACTTACTAATGGTTTACTTAGACATGACATTTTAATTGATTTGTGACTAAAGGCCAAGTTCTGCCTTTGGATGCTGCTACACAGTACCCATTACAGTCAATGGGAGCTATACATCTGAGGATTTTAAAGGATCTTTGCCATTGTCATTGTTCAGCTGCCATTCAGTGCTTACCTGGGTATTACTACTAAAAAGAAAAATCTCATAGTCATTCTTTCCAGACTTTAGTATAGGATTACCTTCAAAACAGTCTCCCTATTTACTCAAGTGAGTATTCACAACAAATTTTTAAGAACAAATTTCTTCTACTTCTTTGCTTGCTTGAGAATCCTTGATTACCATTTCAAATTCTCTCATCTACCACACTTCCTGGCCAGCTCTACATCTAAGCTAGCCATGCACAATTATCTTTGTCACTCTTTCATCATAAGACAGTCTCTTCAGCCCCCTGCTCTTCTCTGAATGCCATCTAGTTTTTCAGTGTATTTCTGGTAATGTGGTATCCCAGACCTGAATACAATATTCCAGGTGTTGTCACACCGTGGCTCTTTAGATTGGAAATAACCATTCCCTAATATGATGTTTCTGCTGATGCAGCCCTGAATCATACAGGAAGTTCATGGCTAATTTGCTGTTCATCATCAACTCTAGATTGGTGTTCCTTCTTTCCACGTTCATACCTCCCAATAGATATAGATCTGTGCTTTGCATTTCCCCTTTCAAGATAGTAGATTGCATTTTTCAGATGAATTTCACCTTTAACATTTTCTGGACTCTCTAAGAATTTCTTTACTCCCTTTCCCTGCCTTTATGATTTGGCTCATTAATGCTGATCATACATTCTAAATAAGAATATCCCACTAAATTATTTTTTCTGGCAACTTTCTATCCCCAAAACAATTATTGGGTTTTCATTGGACTGAACAGAAATAAGTGTTTCACTGAAAAAAGTTACAGTTGACATTTCAGTTTTAAGTGACTCATTTTATTGCAGCTGATTGTGAAATTAAGAAAGCAGAAAACTGGGGAAAAACCAGATAAATGAGTTCTCAGCACAAGATGAACAAAAGCTATTAAAATCTCCTCTCAATAATCTGCAAATTTTCATTCTCCCTCTTTTTGTTTGCTTTCACCCTGATCACTATGGCACTTCAAAAAGCTTTTAGATAAGAGTAGACAAGTTTTCCACCCTATAGTTGTCAATATCCTGTGCTTTCATACCAAAGCTTCAGTTCACCTCCAGTGTTTGCATATAGGTCAGAGCAGCACAGAGACTAAGTAGCAATTAAAAACTCCACTGTTCAAAATGGGTTGCAGGTTCAGAAAAAAATTGGACATTTATAGCAAAAGAAGGATCCAAGAGCTGAGTTTAACTCCTCATGATCTGCAGACAGAGCCAGTCATAATAGATTCTTAAGAGACATAATGGCCACCTCTGTGTTCCACTTGCTTACCATCCCCTTTCTGTGGAGGACTGGGAAGCGGTGCCAGGTTTCCTGATGCAATTCAGTCACTTGGCAGATCATCATGCTGTCACACTACTAGAGACCAGTCATTTGCCCAGCTGAAAGATTAGAGTGGGACAATGATATTGTATCCTTCTAAGTAAATGAGAGCCAATGCACCTTGCTCTACAGTGTGTGTATGGGGGGTGGGGGGGGGCGCGCAGGGGAACATCACTGCACACACTGCAAATAAAACTTGTTATAGAAAACATTTAATTTGGCTGAGTGTCTCTTAATCCGTTTCTAATTCTAGAAACAACATTCTCATAGTTGATTATAAGGACAAACAGTTATTTAATCAATTTAATAAACATAATCTTATTAAACCAATTCTTGTATCGATTACAGTCCCTGTCCTCAATTAACCTGAGTGATAATATACTCTGCTGAATGAACAGAAATCAAAAAAGACTGGTGAATTCAAAGGTGCACTTCCATGTTCATAGGGAAAAGTATGCTTATGAGCAAAGGCATTTTATTGATTTTGCTTTGAATACAAAAGAACAGCAACATTTCACAGAGAAAGCCATGGATGGAACATATTGCTTTGGAAACACTGAGATGCTATATTGTTTGGAGTTTCTGCTGAATTGTCTGTGTGCGCACCCATGTGTACTCTCTCTCTCATGGAACCGGCAAGAGGGTTGGTCCTTCAAACCCACAGATGACCTGAGATACAGGTATCTTTCAAGACACATGCCGAGCTCAGGACCAGTGTCTCTGAACAGAATTCTAGGCCTCATCCCATGCAGTCCCCATTGGCAGATCCCCTGAGGGAGGTTCAAGGGTATAGTTTTGCAGAGAAAAGGTGGGGAGAGGATAGCCATAAGATTGACCCTATCCACATTACCATACATATATGAATGCCAACTGGTTTGCAGGCACATCCTTGCCTCCTTCCAGCCAGTGGAGCCTTAACACCATAGTGTACCTAGGCAGGAGCTTCTGTAGGAATGTGAGAAAGGGAATGCTGCAGAGCCTTTATAGCCACCCCCATCTGACCTGGTTCCCTGGCATGGTACCACCCATGGTAGCAGAAGGAACAGAGTGAGCCAGAATTCCTCCAGGGAAGCATTGCAGCTTCTCCTCATGTCTTTAATCCCCAAGAAATTCTGTGGCCTCACACCACCATCTGGCTCTTAATTTGTATATTTCTAGAAGAACAATTCTTCAGAAACATAACATTTCCTTTTATCTACATACTCTTTCCTTATACAATATAAATGCAATGATCTTTATTTATATACAAAATGAAAAACAGCTACTCATTTTTCAATGTGACCACTCCAGCCCATAAAGTTTGACGATAAACATATTATTTTATGTATAAACTCTTGTCAGTTAGGCCTTTATCCTGCAAACTTATGGACATGGTTAAGCATACGAGTAGTCCCTTGATCTCAGGGGAACTGTTTACATGTTTAAAGTTAAGCATGTGTGTAAGTGTTCACAGGACTGGGGTCTTCGAGTTAATTATTATTATTTCTGCTTAACTGCCACATGATCACTTTAACCTCACTTTCCCCTCTTCTTTGCCCAATGAAGTTTTATTTTTTAAATTGATACTCAATGCAATTTAAGTCTTATAACCAAAGTTGCTTTGAAAGAGAACCGCTACAAAAAGGTACTTAATATGACTAGTGGCACTGATGATATTATTCATTGTGGAGATGCTGACAGAATTGTCCCTATCAAGGCAGTCGGAGGCACAGCTATAAATTATGCCTCTTACATCATCATTTCCTCCACTATGTGCACAACAAACAACAGCCTTGAAGGTAGATTTACATTGAACACACTAAAATTTGTTCATTTTTAATTCAAACTGGGTTTGCTAGATGCTTGGGGTGGGGGCGAGATAAACTGTTATAATTACAGTATCATGAAGGGAAACAAACACATTAAACTATGAAAGGATGATCATTATCAAGGCTGAAAGAGAAGATCAGGGTCTAAGTCAGGCATTGCTAACAAGAATATCGGTAAGGTTCATTAAGTGCCCTTACAGCTTCCAGAATATTTTAAATGTGGTAATTTACATAAAAATAGATTTAGCAACACCATTTTCTCATTACTGTCAGTTTGTGTTTAGGTTCATAAACTATCATTGTAAAGAAAACACACTTTGAATACATTTTCACAGGAATATTCTAGAGATCACAGGGACAGTAATGATCTAAACCACTGTGTTTTCAACTTTTTTTCCATTTCAAATGGAGGTGCAGACCCCATTGGAAATCTTAGACATCTGCAGACCCCCAAGGGTCCATAGACTACAGGTTGAAAACCACTGATCTAAACCCTAACTGAATAATCTCTCTCTCTCTCTCTCTCTCTATCACACACACATACTCCAGAAAGGCACACTTTGCATTGTTCCATTTTAGGACATTTCCTCTTTAGCTTCTTCTGTCTTTTTCCATACCAGCATTGTTAGTTTAGGTCTTTTCATTTTTTCCTGCGTATTTATTTTAACTCAGTTTATCCTCCTCCTGTTACTTCTTTTTAGGGAGTCACCTCAGTTTAATGTAAGGTGTTATTTAGAACCTATTTAGTTAAACCAGTGGAAAAGGTGGTGTGGACAGTCTGATTTCATTTTAAACTAGACTTGATTCAGCTTATCTTACATTGATTAACAACAGGTTTGACCTAAGCCAAAGTAAGCCACTCAGATTGAAATAAGAGTGTGTACACAGGGGTGTACACCAGTTTTAACTAAACTAATAGCCAAGATACCGATTTCTCTCTTCTCCCACTCAAAAGAAAAAAAATGTAAAGCTCTCATCTCTCCTTCCCATTTCTACATCTGGTCTTCCTGTGCACACTTCCTTTCCCCATCTCCATTTTTTTTAAATCTCAAACATTCAGTCTCCCATACCTATTCTTCCCCTTCATCCTTCCTATTCCTTCAACCAAGATCCCATCTCTCTCAATGCTACACCCACATTGATGTTTTCCCTCTCCATCCACTTCAGCCATTCTTATGTCCATCTCTCTTGTCCTTACGGTAGGTATCCCACAAGTCAGTAGTAGAGCCAGGAATACAAGCTAAAATTTCTGACTCCTCATCCTTTTCTTTAACCATTGAACCATGGAAAATAAGAGCAGGTCTTTTCTTGTCCTTTCTAAAGGGTAATTCAGCGAAGAAAGTGTAGCCGTGGATACAGAATCAAACTATACCAAGAGCAGTATAATATATAAAATAAAATTATTTGAACAGATTTGTGAGTGGGTCTATTTGTTAAATAAGCCATAAAAGTGGGTGTAAGTGAAACAACTCGGGTCTTGCACAAATCAGGAGGTAAACTCCAGTGTGAAAAATGTGTCTCCCAGACTAAAGCCCTTAATGTCCACTCTGTTACAGATTAAGCGTCAAGTAGCAGAAAAGTGTAAATTTAGGCATCTTAAATAAGGAGGCAGATGAAGATTGCCAATAAAATCTTGAACCAAGTAATCTCTAGCCCTTTATTAAAAGCGTGCATGATTTAGATGCCACTTTGTACTTGTTAGAATGAAGCATCTTAAATGTTAATGCAACAAAGACTGAGGACTCAATTGTGTCTGACCTCTGCTGAACATGCAAACACAGAGAGGTCACAAGGTGCTTCCCCTCCAACCTGGAACTATGTGCAGAGGCTGAGCACAATCCTGTTGAGAAGCAAGGCCTCAGCTCTCTACTGGGACTCCCACAGACACTAGTTATACAGCAGGGGAGAGCAAAGAGTAGATTGTTGGCTCCCACCACTCCTCTGAGCTGCCCAGCAATGAAAGAGTGGTGCAGCTGCCATTGCCACACGGGTTCCTCTAAGAGCTCCCAGGAAAAATTTGGGCTGACTCCATGGGCATAGTTTGAGGGGGACAGGTGGGGGCATTAACCCCCCCCCCAATAGAGGCGGGGCATGCAGGGTCACACGCCACTGTCTACTTCCCCAGCCCAATTTCTGCAAGCACCAAGCTGCTCTGCTCAGCCTGATTGTGGGGGAGAGGCTCTGTCCTTCCCACACTACCCCCCGACCCCCGCGGCATGTTTCCAGTTTGCTTGACCCCTCTCCCCGGCAGCTGGGCCTGAGCAGGGAGTTTAGAGGGTGGGACAGAAACACTTCTCCTGCTGAGGGTGTCTGCTCCGGGGTCGTTGCCTCTGTAGTTGGATGCCACCTCCTGCCGGGTCCTAGGGCCAGTCATCTTTGCCTTCTACAGGTACCCTGCATGGCCACCATCCTGTTTCCTGTACAATGATGAGTGTCTGGAGGGGGTGGGGTGGGTGGAAAACAGGCAGTGGAGATAGAATGGGGAGGGGACAGTGGAGAAAGGAAGGGGGATAGGATGGGGCAGTGGGAAGGGGAAAGGGATAGGGAAATCTGGGGAAAACAAGAGCCTGGCTTGTGGCGTCCCCTCGGCAGCAGCAGCTGCAGCTGCCCCAACAGGAAGGCGCCTGCAGCAGCACTGGGAGACACCAGAAAGGTGCCCGTTGCAGCAGCTGGTGCCAGAGTGGCCGCAGCTCCCATGCTCAGGTCACCACAGTGGACAGCAGCAGGAGCAGCAGCTGGGGCTTCCCTCTTAAGCCAGCCCATCTCCTCCCCCCAGCACTGGCAGCCCAGATACCACTGCTGGCAGGGGGAGAGAGCCAGTGAGTCAGGGGAACTGGCTTCAGCACGCGCACTGCCCCCCGCAAATATAGCAGTGAAACTGCGCCTATGGCTGACTCAAGCACAATTCTTTCGGGGTCTGGGCACTTCCACTGGGAGATCTCAGATGGCTCCTCTGTACACTTCCAGCCCGGGCCTTGTCTTAAAAATCAGAAACTCGCTCTAAATATCTTAATTTTAAAAGTGGCAATTTTTTCTGTGTGTGAAAATATCTGAAAAATACCTTTGCTATGTATGGCTGAAAAAACCCTGTGATCCAGACTCAGGAAAGCTCCCAATGACTTGGGCTTCTCTTAATTCAATTTACCTCATGCAGGTTATTGGGATAAAAAAAGAGACTTGCATATTTGTACTGTGGATTCTACACATATGGATCTTATTCAAGGGTTGGTAGGTTGTTGCAACTAAAGAGTCAGCTGTGTGTGTATGTCAATCATCATCAGTCAATCGGGCAACTAATTCCTTTAGGGGTCATGGTTCCAACAGGGCAACTTGCACTCCTCAGACCTTCAAAAAAACAGGGAGAGGGATGGGAAGAGGCCCTAATTTCCTCTCCCAGCCTTTAGTTTACATTGTTGTTGCCTTGATGACCATTGTTAAATTCCAATCTGCCTTATTCACATGAATAGTCTCATTGAACTAGAAGTTCTACTTTTGGAAAACAAGTAGTATTTTGCCCAAAATATATTCAGATCATTACATTTAGTACATCTGGAGCATGTTCAAATATTTTTCTTTGCAGTTTTATAACCATATGGAAAATTTCTCTGACCTCCTACAGAAAATGTTATTTTTGGAAAGTTCTATTTATTAGAGAATTATGGTGAAAAAACAAAGAGCAAAATATTTAGGCCCCTCCTCTTGCCTACCTCCCCCTATTACACTGATGCAAACCACAATGATTGTTTGGGTATAACTGGTAAGTAGATGTTGCCCCTTAGAATTTTATTTTCACCACTTTAATTTGATTTCAAGACAGTTTCAAACACCTTTTAGTGGCTGGAGAGATTATTGATTCAAGTTACTTCTGAAATCACAATCTGTTTCATGTTTTGCAACTATTATAGAAAAATGCTTTCAAAATTGACTTGGATTGTTCCTCACATTTTAAGCATAGCTGGCAGATTAATCATAGCTATGAGTGTTTTTTTTTTCTGCTTGATGCCAGCTAAAGATTAAAGGTCATATTATATTCATGGCTATGTTGCCTTCAGAAAGCTATATTTTATGGTTGTGAAATATGACACCTTAAAAATATTAGAAGTGCTCAAGACAAGTTTTACATCACTTGAACCAATAGGACTGCAATATAAAATGAACTAAAGTCAATTGTATGATACAGTAATTGGCTGAATTATCTCTGCTGTAGTGATCCTATCACTGAAAGAGCTCTTCATAACTGTCTTGAAATCAAGCTCTGACCTTAACAGGTCACACTTTATATTAGGATTCTATTTATAACTGGTTTTTAAAGAGTTATCAAACAATTACTAGTTATAAGCATGTTGTAGACATGGTATTACAGATGGTTTTAAGCACATCAGTATGTGTTTTAGGTGGTTATAAGCCTTGGTTATAAGCAACTTGCTAATTTGCTGGACTCTAACAGTCATAATCAGTTGAGTATTCATTTATTAAAACATGTTAAATATTTATTAACCCTTTAATTTATAAATGGAACCTTAATATAAGAGTGACCATTTAAAAATATCTAAATATTTCTATTTTAATATATACATTTATTTAATGCTTCAAACACAACATAAAAGCAATAAAATGTAAATTTTAGAGAAAATAGAAGAAAAATAAAACTTTGGAATGTATAGGTTAAACACTAAGGAATAAAAGTATAGGTTAAACACGAAGGAATAAATCATAACTACTAAAAATGAACTAAATATATCTTATGGTAGTACAAGCTAGACAATTACAGTACACAAGAGTTATTTAATAATGTCTAAAGCCTGGCTATGTGCAGGGGCCAGAACTGTTCCTCCAGGGTTGGGGATGTTGGCTCATGTGTAATAAGAGGAGGAAAAGTAGATCTATTCACACATGTTATCCAAATCTTACCCCCAATCCCTGGAACCAGTAGCGTTAGAGCCTTCAGTGCTGTGGAGAAAGGGACAGATTTTTCTTCCTGATTCTAATCCCACTGAAGTCAAAGGCAAGACTCCTATAGGGAGCAGGGTTTTTCACAAAATTAAAGAAGGGTTCCCAAAAGGCTGCATTCAGACATGATAGTGATGTGGGTCATAGAAGGTCCTAGACAGAAAGAAGAGTTGAAATCTGAACTGCTTAACAGTAAGCAGGAGCACCGCCAGCTTTTCTGCTGCCCTAGGCGGCGGAAGGTCCCGCCCCGAAATGCCACCCCCCCACAGAGACGGTGGAAGGTCCCGCCATGGAAATACCGCCGCAGTCGCTGCCCCCCAATGGGTTGCGCCAGCCCTGACAGTAAGCATGCACTTAAGTGCTTTCCTGAATAGGGAAGGACTTAAGTATTTTTCTGACTTGGTATCAAACTGCGGTTATATCATCTGTATGCAATTTACACCTCTAACGAAGAGGCAGTGCACAGTTTCAAAGAGAGGCTAAACCTTGTTGGAAGGTATGCTGTACCGTATGTCAAATATTTTTAAGATCTAATTATTCTAAGCACTATATATGGGCATCTCTATAGTCCCCTCTCAGTACCAGTTATCTGTCATTTCTTTCCATCTAATACCTCCTTTTCCTTCCAGTTCTACAATCACATATATTATGCTGGGCTTGGTCTTAGTGCTTACTCCACAGTTATCCTCCACAACAGATGGCATCCTTCCTGTAATCAACAAAGAAATGTTTTGGTAGGGCTATCACCACGGTGCTTTAGTATTAGGATGTGCATTTCACTGGTATTTGCTATTCCTGCCCCATGGATATGTATTTGAATGATAAAAGGCGTATGCTCAAATATCCATAAATACCCACTGTGGAAGTTGTCACATCAGTGAGGTTAGTGGATCAGCGGAAAATGAAGAACAGCAGTAAAATAAAAGGGGCTTATGAAAGAAATTATTCCCCCACAACCTCAAAGCCTCTGGCTCTCTAACCCAAGCTTTTGGGGCTGCACCCTAATGGGTCCTGGCATAATCCCAATACAGAAGCTAGGAGACATCAATTTTGACAAACAGCAAAAGATGAATTTAATCTGTGCATTAGCCTGTTACTAATATGCAGTTTTCATCTTTAGCCAAAAATTATGGCAAAAGATGAGAGACTCTAGCTAATGTAAGTATGTGCCTGCCTAAATAATCAAATGCAGTGTACATTAAAAAGGTAAAATGGCATTGAAACACCAAAACATTAATGCTTCTTTGAGAAAATGTTCATATCTATGTGTGTCATGCAGAGTCTCATAACCAGTCTCTGCAGACCTAAATGCTCAAGATGGAAGATTTAAACTAAAATGGATTCTAGAGGTTTGCTTTTCAGGAATACATGTTTGTAAAGTTGGACAAGAACAAAGGCACAACAGTCAGAATTAAGCCATCCAAAAAATAATTTTTCACCTTAAGCTCTTCAACACACTATTTCTTAATATGAAGTTTCTGGCATATATGCAGTAATAGTCTGCTTTTAAGTCAATGAATTTAGTGAATGTTCTGAAGTCACAGTTGGGGGGGTTTACATGTCAAAGGCAAAATTCATACAGGAGTGTGTGCAGTATATTTCACAACACACAGTTAAACTACTACAAGGAGATGTTTGTAGTGGAAACCTAAAGCCAGCTTTCATAACCATAAGAATTATATTTGCTAACCAGAATGGGACAAGAGATCAAAAGAGAGAGACAGAGACAGAGAAAGAGAGAGACAGAGAGAGAGAAGAAAAACAACTTCTTCTGGATTCATTTTGATACACTAACCTTGCCAATAAAAATGCCTAAACCTCAGTTACAACTCCCTGGGGAATGGCAGCTATTATCCCCTATTGAGTTGGTGCTTACCATACAGAGCCTGAACAATTCATACAGAAAAATAAACCATAACATTCCCGTTTATTATTACTTTAGCTGAGAGGTGCTGACATTAAACAGTTCTGCACTGCTGCTATAAATCAGCATGCTGTGGATGTTCTCAGCATGGGACTAGGACTCCTTGGTAACAGCTCTCATCAAGGCAACCAGCTGTCAGAATTCTTCAAATTAAACTGTTATTACTGTAGTATTCATTAGTCAGTTACTGACTATTAAGATATTTTTATATCTGAGCCATTGACATCGGATATTGCTTTTTAATATGCAAGTTATATATAAACATGATTAAGTGATTCATGTAGGTTTGACGGCTTCTATTATAGCCTGATCTCCCCTTTTTAAGGGGCTACAGTATTGAAGGTGATGTCCTGCTCTGTACTAAAATTAATTTTCCATTTAAAAGTCTTGGATTTCTGCTGTGATTGATAGGTTGCATCTTCAAACACCAGCATTTGCAAAGCAAAGCGATAACTTGATACAAAAAGGATGTGTAAGAGACAGATTGAACTGTTATGAAGGCAGTTTTGACTGCAGTACACATTGACAAGAGTTGAATGTTTTCTCTCAGTTTCTGCCAATGCTACATGCCACTAGTTTTGTTCAGGTAGGATTCATATGCTATTGTTCTAAAAGATGCAAGATTCAAATGCTTTAAAAATATATTCCAGTTGTCTAACTAGTAAACGAGGAGATAGTGCTGGTAAGAAAGAAGGGACAATTTCATGAAAAATCTATTCATTTTATTGAACTTTCAATAAAAATGCACTTAACTTAATTTTGAAGACTGACTTACTTTATTTAAAGGTAAATTTTTCAGCTAGGATGCTACATGTGCACAAAATGGCTGGAATTTTTGTGCAAGTGTGCATGCATTTTGCCACTTAAACACCCCCTCCCTCCCACTCTTCCTGTGAATGATTATTCCCCCATCCCACCTCTTTTATTCTCTTCCAGGACTGAAATTTACATGCACAAAATGGAAGCCCAGGGTTTTTTTTGAAAATATAGACCTTAAATGGTGTCACAGTTCAAGCCTAATGCACCTGTATTCCCCCTCCACTCTGGGTTCCTGATTCCTCAGCCATCACCTCTCGTAGGTAGATACCTGCATCTTACTCTCTTCTGCCCAGGATTTTTTCCAGGCTGAATAGTTCCCTGTCTACACTGCAATGTGCCCAGCAGGCCAGTCTGCCTAAACAGGTCATTGTCTGTGCTTTCCTTTATCTTTGAAGGCCATAAACAGTTTAATTGCCAGCAGTTACAAGTTACCATACAGCTCTTTAAGCAAATAAGGTGAAATAATTAGAAAAAAAATGTTAGGAACCTATACATGCTATAAAGCTTTCCAGAGGTCACCCCAACTTCAATCTCAGACTCTGGTAGGTGTCAATCCTTCAAAAGCTACAAATGAGTTTTGCCCAGGGCTACAAGTTCTTAACTGTTTCAGATTCAGAACCAGAACCACCAGGAATAGTTCAGTCTTTTCCTTTATACAGCTTGGGCCTTTGAGCTTGGTTTCATGTAACAGCTGATCAGCAGACAATGGTTTACTCAAATGGCTGGGTTTTTGCATAACCGGAGGTGGGGAATTTTCATTTACCTGCCCTTAGATATTCCCCAGTAAAACCACTTAAAACTTTTTGTTCGAAGAGTGCAATCTTGTCTGGCACACAGTTCAACCTAGACCTTTGAATCCCCCCATCTGTCACATCTCTCTTCTCTACATTCAATACCACTCCACAATAACCCCCACAATAACACATAAATCGTTCATTTCATACAATGGATCCCAAATCTACTAAAACGTAAGTCAATAATCTTCCAAGAATATTGCAGGAAAATGCCATCTGTCACAAATGATACCTTTAAAAGATGGGTAATTTGCTTTCAAAACCAGGTTACTCTTCAAGTTAAAAAGAACGTTGTCTAAAATATTTCATTCTGCTTCTGCTCAAGGTTTTATTCTCTTGTTGATATGACCATTAATACAATTTCCTACAGTGTGAACATTTGTGAACACTTTTGGGTCTTATTCCATCACTTTGACATCAACCACACGGGTTAAAAATAAACTTTCTAAAGGCAACAACAACAAAATCTAAGAAAAATAAATTTTCTTAATAGCATTTTACACTGAATGGGCAGAGCAAAAGCTTCAGCACTAGTATTGCTCAGGGTTATCCTTACAGCCTCTCTCTAGAATAGGAAGCCTTTGCTAAAATTTCCCACTGATTCAACTCCAATGGTGATAGCAATGGGGAAACCAGGAGTATAGACAAACTGCCAGTGGCCTAAGGCATTTGAAGCACCAAGGTGTGTAAACCTGCTCTGAGCAGGGGTAGGTGATATCCTAGTGAACAGTGATTTGGGAGGCATTTTATAAGGAAACACGGTTCTATCTTTCTCTCCCTTATTATTTCAAGGGTAAATTGCTATTACCCATTTCATAAATTCATAGATTCCAAGGCCTGAAGGGATGACTGTGATCATCATGTATGTGTATAACACAAGGCATAGAACTTCGTAAAAAGTTCTTCTTCCTAGAGCAAGAAGAAAGGAGTAGACACATTTTGGCTGGTTCTGTGGTACATACAGCTCCAAGCTGTTTGCAGAAAGCAAATACTGCTTTAGGACAACTTACATACTGCAAAGTAGTTGCCAAAAAAAAAAAAAAAACCACCAAAAAACCCTTTTCCTTTTCCACACAGTACATTTCGTGAGTTGAGAGATTAAATAAAGCACAGGTTGAGAAGATCCACTGTTCTCATTACAGATATTTGAGCATCAGAAAGCAAACCATATTGCCAATGAAGTGGAAAATAAGTTACATAAAAGAGCTGTTAATGCCAACTCTGTTCTTGGCATGCTTAGTGGGAGTGTTCCTCTCTTGGAAATTCAGCCATAATACTTTATTGTTGTGCAGAAACAGCACAAATGTCAAAAACATTTTCTTGTCCTTGTGGAAGCAGTAAAACCCTACAGCAAAGGCAACACTCAATATCTACTGTCTATGAGAACTATGCAGAAAGTTAATAAAGAATGATTTAAGCAGCAGAACGAATAAACAGATGCGACATCAGTAATGACTAGAAAGAGAAGAGATTGTGCATGTTATTAAAAAAAAAGTTCCCTTTGGTGTGTGCTTCTCAATGCTTTGACCATCGTCTTGAGTTGGAGATGGATGCACTCCTCAATGTTGCTGAAACCATCCACTCGGAAGTCTTTGTGGGTTAGCTATACAGTGTTCTCAGTCAATGAGAGTACGAGCCAACTAAATGTGCATGAGACATTATCAAAATTCCAACAGACAGACAGGTCTAATGTTTTGCTGAGTGCTAACAGCAGTAAAAACAAAAATTGCTTTTAGGTCATTCAAAATTTTGTAAGACGACTTCACATTTGCATCCAACAATATGGAAAGAGTATTTAATAAGCGATTAAAAATATCTAGGTCAAAAAAAACATTTGGTAAATACAATATTTGTTGAATTTGGCTCACATTGAACTAAGCCCCAAGAAAGCTGTCAGTCTCGTTACAAACTGCAAAAATATGACTTTATTATCTATTATACCATGGGCCACATAAAGGCAAATCACCCTTCATCTTTAATATGCTATGAAAATTGCAGGTGGTAACAGCCCCCGGGAAACTAAGCAACAGCTTTGTAATAATGAAGTGTTGGAGGGAGTCATGTTGAGACAAACCATGTTTCAGAGAAATCAACGCCAGTTCTGCTGGTCACCATTGGACAACCTGCCTACCAGATGTTCTGATAAGATTTGGTACCAGCAAGGCTTTGAGGTAAGGGTTACCTATCTCAGGCTATGGCTACACTAGATAGCTTACAGTGGTGCAGCACCAGCATCAATGTAGCTGTGCCACTATAAGCTCTCTGGTAGGCGCTCTAAGCTGAGGGGAGAGAGCTCTCCTGTCTACTTAATTACTCCAGTTCCGAAGAGCAGCGGCAGCTATGTTGGTGGGAGAGCTTCTCCCGCCAACATAGTGCTGTCCACACCGGTGCTTAAGTCGGCATAAGTTATGTCACTCCGGGGAGTGGCTAATTCACACCTCTGAGTGACATAACTTATGATGATTTAAGCTGTAGTGTAGCCATAGCTTCAGGAAAGTAAATTTAATATGATGTGAAATAAGGAAAGCATCACCACTGGTAAAAAAATGCCCCTTCCCTGCAGTCTCTGGGGCAGCAGGAGAAAGAAAACCCTTGGCCCCTTTAAGGATTGCACCACCACCGTTTTCCCTCCTCATGGACAATTTGGGCTCGAGGAAAGAAGAAGGGGATCTCTGTGGCTGACTGATTAGACAGAAGGGTACAGCATAACACTATTGGCTTCTGGGCACCAAAGGGGAAGGCTTATAAAAAAAGCTCCCTGCTGACCTCCTCCCCTGGAGATTAGAGTGGGACCATATTTTTGGGCTTTGCTGTGGCTATCATGCTAGTCACCTTTTTGGTGATAGGGAGGCATTTCCCCCTCACTGTCAGAGTATCCTGGGCAGTGTGGTGTTTTGTCACCTTCCTCTCAGCAGGCCAAGGACTGCAAGTAGGTTGTAAAATTCATTTTGTTGCACTGTGATAGGCGCACAGCTCAGTGTAGGTGACCAGAACTGGAAGCAGATTAGGAGATGGCATCTCCCAAAGAAGCTGGGCAATGGCCTTGGGAGCACCTAAGGTCTGGTACAGTGAAGAGACAAACTTCCCTTCATTGCCCCATTAGTCCTTATATTGTAGGAAGTTTTTTTCAGGGACACAGTCTCACTGTTTAATCCATAACAATATATGAAAGGAAGAACAATTTTTGAGTAGTTTTACATTTTGAAGACTATTTTGCATGTCTAGGGTGAAATATTAGCCCCATTGAAGTAAATGGGAGTTTCACTAGTGGCTTCAGAGAAGACAGGTTTCCCCCACATCTGGTATTTATGCTACACTTAGCATGCTTTAAGCTTGTAATTTTAGGCCCTGATCTTACAAAAAACTTATATTGTGCTTAACTTTAAGCATGTGAATATACCATTTGACTTCAGTGCTTACATCTGAGCAAAAGTATTTGTAGGATTGGGGTCTAAGCATGGTAAAGGTAGCTGAAAAATATAACCTCATCATTTGTTTTTAACTATAGACATACTTAGATGACCTTTTAGGACTACCTACTAGTTTACGCAAAGTGCAATCTAGTTGAAACTGAATGATTCTCAATTAAATCAGTTTAATTTAAAGCCATTTGTTCAGTTCTGGCTGACACAAGGTAACAGTCTTTCTAACTTATGTAACGTTCGAGCACCGAAAGGGAAAAAAAGAAAAAAGTCACAACCTTGGGAGTATTTTCAAAGTATGAACATACAGAACTATTTTCTTCAAACAGCTTGCATTTAAAATATTGGTTTGCAATCACAAGGAAAAAAAGGATCTTTGTAATCTCTTTGCTGTTTTCATAAAGATTGACTGTGACTTAAAATAGCCTGAGGTTAATACTGTAAATCTTTCTGAAAGAGATTTCAATAATATTCTTCATACATTCAGAAAATCAGCATATCATACATCTCACATAAGTGACACAATTTCAAGCTCTGTTGGGAAAAAAATTAAATCATTTATTATATCCAAGGTTAAAAATAAAAGGCACTTTTAAAAAAATTGGAACGATTTTTTAATTAAAATAAAAGCTATCAATTCAAGTTGGTCAGCATCAAGTCCAGCCCTCATAAACATGGTAGCCCGATTTACCTATTGTAGTCAAGAAGATTATTGGGACATTTTTATTAATACACCAAAAAGTAGACCCTTCGTGTCTTAGAATTTTATAGATTGAGACTGATTTACACCATTTGTACAATTTAACTGAATAATTACTCTTAATCTGCTTTTCAATTTTAACTAAACCCTTGAAATTGCAAACACTTAGGTTTGCTTAACTTTCCACATGTGACTAGACCCGTTGTCAGTGTGATCATTCATGATTCTAGAATTAAGCGCATGGGTAAGTGTTGACAGGGTCAGGGCCTAACACAGTATTTCATGACTACCCTATGCCAATATGCCAGTCAAATTAGACTAATAAAGTTCTGCATTTTTTTTATTGGCATTTATGCTGCTTTGTTCATAATGGGCTTGATGCAGATGTTATCAGGTGAGGGTCTATGGTGTGTATTATGTAGGAGGTCAGACTAGATGTCCATGATCCCTTTTGGCATTAGAATCTATGACTCTGTTAATTATGTGTTATATATTTTATGCATGTTACATTTCTGGTTCTTTGTCTGCAATATTGGAGTTTCTTTGAAGAATGAAATGGCATATTCCCATTCAGTTCTTAAAAGCCAGACAACAATAGAGAAATATAAAAAAGACAAACAGAAACAATGGGCGTGATTCGCCTCTGCTTTACTTCAGTTGGTCTGATATAAAACTGGAATAAGGCAGTGATGAATTAGTTCCAATATATCAAATAGGAATGATTTTTAAAAAACATTTTCATGTGCTTTTGCTACAGCATAGAAGTTGTGTAACCCATATGCAAAAGAATTTGTAGTTTATAGCTCATAAAGTCTTACAAAACATGTAAAAAGACTGTAACCTTCCTAAAACATTAGCTGGACCAATAAAACATTCTATTTTATTTTCTGGTTAATAATACTCAACATCTGTTTGGGGTTTATCCTTAAAGCAGACTCTGAAGGACAGGAAGCTTTCATGGTAAAATGATGTCAGTAAAAAGTTAAAATGTACACTATTTGCTACTCAAAATAGTATGGAATTTGTACCATAGAATATTTCACAATAAGGATTTAGGGATTTTTTTAAAAAGAGTTAGCATATAAATATACATGTTTATGTATTAAAGAAAACAACATTTCAGTAGGTTCTAGTCTAATTTTTGATACACATGGCATCTATTTTTGTGTGTTTAAATGTTTCACTACATGCTTAGAATCAGAATTTCTAAAGAAAATTGATGCTGTGTGAATGTATAAGCAGGAACATGTTAATGTAAAAAAGGGGTTTGTAAAATCCCAACTGGGTGAAGAGGCAATGCTTTACTATTTAGGTCTTTGCAGGGAGGGGAAAGGACATAGAGCAAGGTTAGAGATAAGGACATATTTTATACACCTCCACACTTTATAATCATGGTATTTTGAAAGGTGTGACATGACTTATGAACTACATACTAAGGAGTTATCAGTTTTGCAAATACTACCTTAACCTTCCCCTCCATCCCCTGTAACTGTTATGGTTTCATGTCTATTAATTAATAGGCTATTCCTATACACTTATTTTACAAACAGGAAAGCAAAAAGATTTCAGAAACAGGGCTAAAAATGTCTGAATAACAAGTTTCATATTATACAAATAATGCTAAGATTTCAGGACCATGAAAGCCTCCTTAGTTTATTTAATTGCTTATGAATTAATTTTGTTAGCTTCTCCATTGCTACGCTTCACTATGAAATTTAGCACCCACACAAAACAATGAAAACAATAAAAAGCCGGGGGGGGGGGGGGGGGGGAGGGGAGGCAGAGGAAACCCATCTTGTCTCTCATTGGTTAACGGCCGTAATCACTGTGAATTATCAGAGTCAATAACACTACAAAAATCAATAAGACAAAAATGTTACTCTTTAAGAGTCATATTACAATCACATGCGGAAAACTGTTGTCTGCATCCAATTTAAAAAGGCATCTGCTCATGTTTGCTTAAAACAAAAGGGTGGTTGACTTAATGAATTATTTACAGGCATGCAATATGGCAACAGTATCATTATGAACTCCCTTCTAAGATCTCCTCTGGCTACTCCTGGCAGGGTGTCAATTTGCTTGTTTTTATGGTAGGTGCATGAAATTATGGAGCTATTCTCTGAAATGAGAGTCTGCTGTTCTACTCTCTAAATGTTAGTAAATTCAGTGAACAGAACTATAGCATCACTTGATCAGTGGAAAAGGCATATTTCCTAACAGCAACATTGTTTTCAAACACAGTTTTAATCCAAAATTACCAAATAGATTTATGCAGTCTCTATTGTAAATTGCTTCAAGTTTTGTGAAACATACTGGACAAGAACTGGGCCTGTCAGAAACATTTTAAACAAATTTTTTTAAAGATAAGGTTATTTCTTATTTTCCATAAAGCCACCTCTCTCTGAAGTAGCATATCATGCGCCAAAGCTGCAGTCAGATCCATGTGGGCAAACCCTTAGGATCAATGGGGCTCCATTGGATCTGCCTGCATGGATCTAACTTCAGGGTAGAGGCCTTACTTAGTAGCCATGGGCACAATTTTGAACAGTACTTAAATGGTTGAAAGACTGAGGCTACTAAGTCATTATGGCACTGATCCTGCAAACAAATGTATGGCAGTGTGTACCAGGGGATGGCACACTAAACTAGAACTCTGGTGACCCAGATTCTATTCCCAGCTCTGCCATTAGCTTGCTGGGTGACCTTGGACAAATCACTTCTCTGTATGCCTTAGTTTCCCTGTCTGTAAAACTTTGTAAATGGGCTAGAAATCTACTGATGATAGAGTATAATATTATCTGTCTTATCATGACTAGTCTTATTGAAATTAATAGAAGTACTCGCAGTCGTAGAGTTAAGAACAAGTGTTTGCACAATGGAGGGTGTAGGTGCTTCTGAAAATTAAACCCAATATCTCCATATGATGTAGCTATGCATGAATACAAAAATATCATACTACAGGTATATTTCTTAACTGCATTCTAAACAATTCCATTATTCTCATTCCATAGTTCTATTGTACTGAAATGAAGAGATGATAAACACATTTATTATTTCAACAGTTGCCAAGTCAGCAGCCATTTGTTACCATTTTGACCGACAACCTATTTTAAAAAAAACTATGTATATATTTATAACTTCCACAAGATGCCAAAATAAACAATCTATCATGATCACACGGGGTAATGTAAACAACTTCTTCATAGTGTGTTCACCACGCATATATATGATATAAAGCAAAAGAAAAAGAATAACAGTCCTGACAATACCCAAAGAAACATTTGTAAAGCAAAATAAGGCTACAGCCAAATAGCGAAAGAAAACTTGCTAATCCCCTTTCATAAGAAATTGCTTCAAGCAGTATAGATCCTGTCACATATCAACAGATAGTTCCTATTCAACTCCAGATTTTTGTGGCATTAGAATAGCAGAAAGATATTCAAATCAGGAAGCCATTTTGGCAATACATTCATGAATTCCACAGCCCTGTTCACCTTTTTCCCATGTAGTATAAAAAGAGGCAAAGCATCACTTTGCAGGTATGTAGTGAGGTAAGCATTAAAACATTCATCTGAATCAGAGCAGACTATAACATTTATGTGCAAAAGTGGGTTCTTAAAATGTAGGGCCCAAACCTTTAAGTTGTTTCTTTTAGCAATAGTTCTTATTCACATGAATAATCCCATTAGAGGTAATATTGGACTCAATCATTCTTTTGCAGGGGTGTAATTTCTATGACTTCAGTGGAGTTGCTGTTGATTTATTCTGGTATGAAACAAGAATTAAGCTCAGTGTGTTAACTTCCACAACTAACAATTGCAGGACTGAGCTCTTAGGTACTAAACTGAGAAGAAAGCAGAATAGAGTCTTTAACATTTAGTGTTTTTGTTATTCTCTCTATATTACACATAACTTGATAATTAGAATTGAAAGCTTTGATTTTCACAATAGAGCATTCCTGATTATATGCTAGAGCTAGTATTTATCAGAAACAATGCATCAGTTGTCAGAAAGGTACCTTGCTATGCTGATGTTGAAGCTGCTTGTGTGGAAACTTCTTACTATACTGTGGCTAGTAGACGCATGGGTAACATTGCCTACCCATAGTACCTACCACACAAAACACAAGGCAGAAACTCTTCCAAGAAGGTGCTTTTAAAGCTGGGAAGAGGCTTCAACCCTTGACCAAAAGCCACTGGTGTTATGGGTAATGTAGTTTAGGAGACAGGTAGCCATATTGCTTTCAGATGTGTGTTTGTAACACTAGTCTACAATTTTTGAGAAGTCGTCTGCTTCAGAGATAAAATGTGTTATTTATTATGTATTTTGATGTGCTGAATTCAAATATGACAATTAAAACAACTGATTGGCTACTGTTTCTAAGATATTTAAGTTTTTACATTTTATGTCTATGTAGATTGTGTAGATAGTAGAGTTTTAATCATAAATTGTAAACTTAGGTCTTTTCATGTGTTTATGGTTGCTTTACATGATAATATTTCACCTGTCCTGTTTATGTAACACTTTAAAAATCAGCAAAAGGGTTATATAAATCAAATTTATTATAAAACAAAAGGCAAAAAACTATTATGTACATAGTTTAGTCCTATTCAGTGTCTACTCGGTGCTTCTTGGCTTGTCTCTTGTATTCATTAAATGGAACATCTCTTGTCACTGTCCAGCAATAGTCTGCAAGCATTGATGGGCTCCATTTGCCCGGATAGCGTTTCTCCATTGTTGCAATGTTCTGGTGAAATCTCTCACCATGCTCGTCGCTCACTGCTTCGCAGTTCGGTGGAGAAAAATCTAGATGAGAGTGCAAAAAATGTATCTTTAGTGACATGTTGCAACCAAGGCTTTTGTATGCCTTGAGGAGGTTTTCCACCAATAACCTGTAGTTGTCTGCCTTGTTGTTCCCGAGAAAATTTATTGCCACTAACTGGAAGGCTTTCCATGCCATCTTTTCCTTGCCACACAGTGCATGGTCAAATGCATCATCTCGAAGAAGTTCACAAATCTTAGGACCAACAAAGACACCTTCCTTTATCTTAGCTTCACTTAACCTTGGAAATTTTCCACGGAGGTACTTGAAAGCTGCTTGTGTTTTGTCAATGGCCTTGACAAAGTTCTTCATCAGACCCAGCTTGATGTGTAAGGGTGGTAACAAAATCTTCCTTGATTCAACAAGTGGTGGATGCTGAACACTTTTCCTCCCAGGCTCCAATGACTATAGGAGTGACCAATATTTCTTGATGTAGTGGGAATCTCTTGCACGACTATCCCATTCGCAGAGAAAACAGCAGTACTTTGTGTATCCAGTCTGCAGACCAAGCAAGAGAGCAACAACCTTCAAATCACCACAAAGCTGCCACTGATGTTGGTCATAGTTTATGCACCTCAAAAGTTGTTTCATGTTGTCATAGGTTTCCTTCATATGGACTGCATGACCAACTGGAATTGATGGCAAAACATTGCCATTATGCAGTAAAACAGCTTTAAGACTCATCTTGGATGAATCAATGAACAGTCTCCACTCATCTGGATCGTGAACGATGTTGAGGGCTGCCATTACACCATCGATGTTGTTGCAGGCTACAAGATCACCTTCCATGAAGAAGAATGGGACAAGATCCTTTTGACGGTCATGGAACATGGAAACCCTAACATCACCTGCCAGGAGATTCCACTGCTATAGTCTGGAGCCCAACAGCTCTGCCTTACTCTTGGGTAGTTCCAAATCCCTGACAAGGTCATTCAGTTCACCTTGTGTTATGAGGTGTGGTTCAGAGGAGGAGGATGGGAGAAAATGTGGGTCCTGTGACATTGACGGTTGAGGACCAGAAGTTTCATCCTCTTCCTCGTCTGACTCAAGTGAGAATGATTCTGGTGCATCAGGAACCGGCAGTCCTTCTCCGTGGGGTACTGGGCGTATAGCTGATGGAATGTTTGGATAATGCACAGTCCACTTTTTCTTCTTTGACACATCTTTCCCAACTGGAGGCACCATGCAGAAGTAACAATTGCTGGTATGATCTGTTGGCTCTCTCCAAATCATTGGCACTGCAAAAGGCATAGATTTCCTTTTCCTGTTCAGCCACTGGCGTAGATTTATTGCACAAGTGTTGCAGCATATGTGTGGGGCCCACCTCTTGTCCTGATCTCCAATTTCGCAGCCAAAATAAAGGTGATAGGCTTTCTTAACCATAGTGGTTATACTGCGCTTTTGTGATGCAAAAGTCACTTCACCACAAACATAGTAGAAGTTATCTGCACTGTTCACACAAGTACGAGGCATCTCTACTCACTTTGGCTAAACAGAAATGTGTCCCTTTGCAAAATCAAACACGGACAAATAAGAGAGCACGACACTGTATGATTTCTAGCGCTGATATAGGGCAATTACAGCAGAGTGATGTAAGCTTCGTTATGATGACTTCTAGGAATAACATGATGCAATTCATATCATGTATGACGCAATACCAGCTTCAGATTGCATCATTCATTGTTTTGCCTAAAAAGCAAGTACTGTCCAAACCCAGTCATAGATTTATTCATAGATCCAGTCAAAGATGTATTTTAGTCATTTCTGGTTTAAATTGAGATCCCTTCCCTTTATAACTCACTTATCCTCCGCCATTCCCAAGTCAAGGGTCGTATATACTAACCCAATAGCATATCTTGAAAACTAGAGCCAATCAACAATTTTCAGCATCATTTTCATTCTCAGTGACCCAGAATTAGTAAAGTTTGACTACATTTATTTCAGAAGCATTTTGGCTGTAGAGCAGTGTAATTGGTGTAATTCAGCATAGTGATTTTTAAAATTGCTTTTGCCTGTTCATCTGGGGTGATGAATTACTCTGATGATCCACACTTATTTGTATCAGCTGCTCTGACTCAAACAACATGCTAACATCTAAGTGGTTTAAATTCGTGCAGAAGCTCATGGCTGTAAGATGCCCAAAGCATGTCAAAGGTTTTATAGAGGAAGTTACAGTGCAGTCAGCAAGCCAAGGCCAAGATTTAGGCAGACCCTGTGTTTTATCACTGTGCGGCACAAGCTGTGTTCTTCAGCCTATGGCCTAGACAAATAGGGAGAGCAAGTGGCTGTGTGACTACCATCTGAATAAACAATTCCCTCTGTCTTTACTACATCTGAGTTGTGCCTCTTCTCTTATGAGGGGAATTGCAAATGTTCTTTTCCTTTCGAAAACCAGTAGACTTGGCAAGTTAGTTGCTCAATTTATATCCTGTGTGAGTAAATGGCTATTTTTCCAAGTTAAGAAGAAGCTTTATCTCTTCCAGGTGAGGTCAGAGTTTAGCAGCGACGTAGTATAAGAGCCCAAGCACCTGGCGTGGGGGGTTGGACACAGAGGAGTAGGTGAGAACTTTTCTCTCTCAGTAAGTTCTGGGAGATAAGCTTTAATGCTTACTTGTGTTAGGAAAACTCCTTCGAGTTTGTTGTTTGGGTTTCCCCCACCTCTAAATTTCTCATTTGAGTCTTTTTAAATAAGGAAAAAATTGAACATCCAGTTTCTTTGGTTCACAACTAGCTATCTCTCCCCTAACCCTGGTGATTTTAAAGCTGTTTAATGTGCCTTTTTATTAGTCACAACTACAGCTGGTAATGTTTTTTCTATATTTTGTGTTTTCAAACATTTATCTCAAAAATGTGGTTTTCAATAAACTACTACCAAAAATCTTCATTAAATGTTTGCTTTTTTTCACCATGTCCGATCACAACTATAACTATGAATGTCAGGCAGAGCGTGGGTGGTGGTGGCTTAGAACATTAATGTGGATTCCTACAGGCATGATTTTGCTCTCATAGTGGCATAAATCCACTGGACCAAATTTTGCTCATATATAAACCAGTTTAAATCTATAGGAACTCCAATGGCTTCAGTAGAATTTCTCTTGATTTACAACAGTGTAAATGAGATCAGAATGTGGCCCTTAAAGAAAAGATTACAGTAGCAATCAAAGTATCTGACTAGGATTCAGATACCTGTAATCCTGGGGTGCCCACCACTCTGTGTGAGATAGGATGGTTGTTAGTCTTTGGTAAGACACACCCACAGTGACATCATGATGTTTTTCCTACAAATTAAATCCTGGAAAGTGATGCTTCAAGAATGTTTTCATGTCAGAAATACTGATTGGCTAAAGGTATGATTCACAGAAGACAGTTCTAAGAATAAAGTGGCAGGATAAAATAATGCTGTACCTGCAGATATTTGGTAGCACTCTCAGAAGCTACTAGTAATAGACTATGGATATTGCAGAGCTACTCATTTCAAGTACTAAAACGAATACAAAAAGTCTTATGGGTACTTTCTGAAAGACTTTTATTTACCAAGGGTCATGGTGGATTCTACATCAGTGACAAAGATATGCTCTAGGAATAATACAGGAGGAGATCAGACAAGATGATCGCAATGGTCCCTTCTGGCCTTTGAATCTTGGTATATTTGGATCCATTTTATAAATAATGAAGTCAAATACCTAGAAACCCAATGCTTTTTGTTTGTAAAAAATATATTACCTATGTGAACACAGTATTTTAAATGTTCTTTTAGACAACAGTTGGTGCGTATATTCCTCTGGAGGCTTATTTGAATAACGAACAACCAATTCAGAAGTCTGCGAATAACTGACCAGATATTATGTGAAAAGTAAGTACATTTTTATATCCTGATCCTGCAGGCACATATACAGGTGGGTAACTGTACATGCAAGTATTCCTATTGTGTTCAATGGAACTCCTTACATGCGTGTTTGCACTGTGGGGATATAGAAGCTTTAGCTGGTAGTGGACAAAGAATATGTGAGTGTTTACATATCGCAACACGTGGAAGGAAGCATTTCAAAACTCTTGAAAATGTGTTTGATGGTTTCATCAGATTTGCCTAAATGACAAAACCATTGTACAATTTAGCACTGTTAGCAGAGTCATTTCAGGAGAAAGCCAGGACTGTGATAGCTGGGATATTGCAGGTCAGGTTTGAAGTTAATTAACTAGAAGAGTTGTGTTTGGAACCTTAAACAGTTCCTGATGCACTCTGCCTAGCTCCAGGCAGTGTGATCAGTTACTCACTTTCATGAGCATTAAAATTCAAATTTAAAAAATATCACTGTATTTATGAAAATAAGGGGAGAGAGAGAGAGAGAGAGAGAGAGAGAGATTATATAAACAGCATTAATTAAGGTTACCAAATTAATTTTCTTTTTATACTTGTTAGTGTACTATCTTTCACTTACATCACTCCAATATCCCAATCTTAAAGGCAGTCCTTGATCTATCTTCAGTGAGGAATTGTACTTCTCTAATAACTTGCTTCTCATCATCAGGAGGGTCCCAGAATGACCATCAAACATAGGCAATTTGAACATCTGGGAGTATCTGATAGTAGTAAACACAGATGTGTGTGACAAGACATTAACTGCTTAGCAGGCTGATATAACTGACTTCCCAGTGTTCAGCAAAGTTTTGTAGTCCCAGAGATGCCACTGACTGGTTATAATGACTACTGTACTCCCCATGCACACTTTGGCAGCCGTGCTTAAGAAGTGTTTTTAGTCAATGCCACTGCTCAAAGCTAATTAGGTGGGCTTTGCTAAAATGCTTTCAGTGTGCTTGTTCATTCAAGACTATGTTGCTGGTTGATTAATATTCTTACATAGTTAATTTTGAAAAAAAGCCCCACACTGAAGAACCCATTTCTTATGCTAGATTGACTCTAATACTCATAATGGAGATCATAATCTTTGCATGTATATTTCCAATGCAACAAGGCAAGTTTGTCTTTGAGCTGACAGTTCTGCTTAGCAATCCACACTTAAAAACAAATGTTTGACCTCCTAATGAAATTAAAGAGTTGGCCTGAAGATATTATTGGGAGCAAAGATCAAAACCAGCATTTTCCAAAGTGGTGACTAATTTTGGTTGCCTCCTTTTTTGGCTGCCTATTTTCAGATGTGCACAATGGGTCTATACTGAAAGGGGATGATTAAGCCAGAGTTAGTACCATCCACATGGGCGGTTCTTTTTATGTCCTCACTCTAAACAGGCCATCGTGTTTTGAAGTTTTGGGAAATAGGCATGGGAAAAAGACATGAAATCCACAGCCATTTAGAACCCAGGAGAAGAATAAAGGAGGGATGGTCCAGAGGCTAGGGTGCTAATTGGGAGACCTGGGTTCAATTTCCTGCTTTGCCATATACTTCCTATGTGACCTTGAGCACGTTCTCTCTGACTCAGTTCCCCATCTGTAAAAAGATACTTCCCTACCTCACAGGAGGGCTGTGAGAATAATCCATTAAAGACTGCCAGACACTCAGATTCTATATGATAGATAGCAACAGAGAGTCCTGTGGCACCTTTAAGACTAACAGATGTATTGGAGCATAAGCTTTCGTGGGTGAATACCCACTTTGTCAGATGCACACCCACGAAAGCTTATGCTCCAATACATCTGTTAGTCTTAAAGGTGCCACAGGACTCTCTGTTGCTTTTTACAGATCCAGGCTAACACGGCTACCCCTCTGATATATGGTAGATAGTCTGTGTAAGCAGCATGGCTCAATAATGGCCTGAAGCAGGGCCCATGGAGTGGCTGAACTGCAACCCTGCGCCTGACTTGCATTGCTCCCTATAACCCAGCTCTGACCCTCAGCTCCAATTTCTGACTGTGGTTCTGACTCCAACTCTAACAGTGGGTGTCTATTCCTGGCCTACTCATTCCTGCTCTAACCACTACACCCGACCATGCATGTCCTTGTCTTTGACAGCATGACTCTGGAATAAAACCTAAAGAGAGCACTTTTGGGTCTGGTGTTGGCTTGAGATGCTCTGGGGCTGTAAGTTAAGAACCTGTTTTTGTTTCCTCCTGCATTTGGAGGAACAGGACTTTATACATTGGTTGTAATAAAGAAGAATCCATCAAAGAAAATACCAGACTATCAGTTTCTACTTCCAAATGACACACCACCATGGCCTAAGCTTTGACTAGCCATTTGGGTCAAAAAGGGGCAACAGTATTTATTCCCCAAATTAAAAATCTATTTCTGATTTAACCATGGAAAGCTCATGAGTATTTGACATCAATATTTAAACATTTGAGTTGCGTTGCTTTAATTATGATTCTTCAGAGAAGTTATATGGTATTGTTTCTGTTTTCTGAGTGAATGAACATGCAACCATCTTTGGAGCAAGTTTTCAAATATGTAAATTGAACGTTCTTTTCCTGTAAATATTTCCAAATTCAGATTTGAAATTTGGTTTCTACAAATATTTGTACCAGTAAAATCTTTATTATATGAATATCTATGGAAAGTGAACACAGTTTTCTTTCATGCAGACACGCTATTTACAAAGAAGATCAGGACTATGTTGTGCCGATTGAAAAGCCAGATGATACGATACTGAAAGAATAAATCAGTGCCTCAAACTTCAGAGATTTGAAATGGATCTGCAAATAATAAATCATTGGAACATCAAAAACACATAGATGCTATAAGAATGCCTTCTTTTCCATTGTTTTAATAAGAACTGTTATTTTCTGTGTATTCAGGCAGTGAAAAAAGCAAAAAGGAAATGAAAGATGGATAAGGAAATGGATAAGGCTGCAGAATCCTTACACAATGGTAAAAAAGTTTCAGTTCAAGACTAAGGTATATGATGTCAGAGATGCTACAGTTTCATAATTATCTTAAAATAATTTTATTTCTAAAATATCCTGCCATTACCTTCATCAAGGTGCTTCGTTCATTGATAATTGTACAAAATTAAATAGATTTAATCTCGATACAACTATTCCAATTTTCATGGTAGAAGGGGAAAAAATCAAAGAAAGAGGTTGTTTGTAATAACACGGGATCAACATAGGTCATCCACAGTAAACGCAAGATCCCTTTGCATTTCATTACAGTAATCAACTTCGTGGTTGCACTACGCCCTGTACAGCTGTTACACGTTAATCAAATATCTCCTCAGTCAGCTCCTTGAGTATTCTAGGATGTATTTCATTAGGCCCTGATGACTTGAACACAAACTTGTTTAAGTAATTTTTAACGTGTTGTTTAGCCTCTGATCCTACCTCATTTTCACTGACATTCATTAAGTTAGCTGTCCAATTGTTACTAAGCTTTTTGGTGAAAACAAACAAACAAACAAGTTATTTAGCTTTTCTGCCATTTCCACATTTTCTGTTATTGTTGTCGTCGTCCCGCCCCACCGAGAAACAGGCTTGCCCCATCGTTGGTCTTTCTCTTGTTTCTAATGGATTTGTAGAACATTTTTTGTTACCCTTTATGTCTCTAGTTAGTTTAATCTCATTTTGTGCTTTGGCCTTTCTAATTTTGTTCCTACATCTATGGAAAGTGAATTCTGGAACTGTAACCAAGATTCGTTTAATTATCAAAAAAGTAATTCTGTTCAGAAAGAAATTGTTGATAGACATGAGGCCATCCAATCAGGGAAGAGCAGCAATAACATGTGACTTATTTACCTGTTTTCCCAGCCATGAAAACAAATTGTGAATATCAAACTCTCAGAGGAATAATTGCAGTGAACAAACTGAGCAATTCATAGGCTGAAATTTGCTTCCCAGTCTCTGAGGAACAATATGCAAATGAGGAGAAAGGCTCAGTCCAAGGAATAAACTGTTAGTTTGAATTGTTTGCCCAGCTTTAGTTGCAACCTTCAAGTCTTCTAAACCAAAAGGAACACCAAAAAAAGCTGAAGTATCTTCATAACAATCTCTACCTATGTTTTCTGTATTCCAAAAGTTAAAGAAAAAATAGTTTTAATGCATCCAAGCATACCTCCAGAGCAGAAACCAGACCCTCATGGTCAATGAGACTAGATGGCCAACTGCATGTCATCAACATACAAATTATACCTTATACTTTGTTAAGAAATTATCTTGTCACAAGGCTGTGTGAATGTAGAACAAGATGGGAAAGAGAATCGAACTTTGAGGGAGGGGAGAATGAGTGGGAAGAGGAGAAAAGAAGTTGCCACCATTCTGTGAGGTGGGAATAAGGAGGTAGTGCTGAATCCCAGTTTTCCTATATTTCTTCCATCAGGAGCTGGTCTTACCACAATTGCAAGAAGACATGTCGTTTTAGAGTCCTATCCCACACCGCCTTCAGATGGCTTGATGTAAAACGAGGCCTTGTCTCTACTTCCAGGGTGAAAGGGGCATGATCAATAAACTCCATGTCAATGACTGATAGGAAACTTGAAATAGACCAGAAAATAGGATACAGGAAGTGATGTGGTGAGTCCTTTACCAGTATAAACTTCTCCTGTTTCTGTGAAGAAACACTTCACTGGAAGGCAAATCCTGCCATCTCCTATACATCTGTGGGAACCCAGGCCACTGTGGAACTAACACAATTCCCCCGTGCTTGCATAGGAGTGGTCAGGATATGAGGCGCCCATTCACACCCTGTTTACAGGTAAACTCAGCTTCGGGGTGGGGGTGGGAGGTGTTCCTGTGAGTGATGATTTGCCAGTGAGGCTGGCTGATCCACAAATGTACTCTCCTTTTTTAAAGAAGGGGAATGCAAATTCCGAGGACACTACTGTGGCTGTACCAGGTTGAAGGTAGCAACTGTAAGGAACTGAGCAGCTGCTCCACAACTTGGGGGAGGATTTTTGTCCCAAGAACCCCATAATAAATTAAGCTGTTTAGGCCTGGCATGCAGGGGTGGGAAAAGGAGAAAAAATGCCCCTTAATTCCATTGGGCCAGAAATATCATAAATGGCTGGTCCTTTGAGATCCTCCAGGCCCATTTTGCAGATCTGAGAGGTTCAAATAGTTCAGGTAATGCATGACTAAGCATCTCAACTTTTGGATGTTTTCAATGGAGAATCAGGACAGAGGTCAGTCTCATCTCACATCCTCTCTGAATCATACTGCTGAAGGTCTTTCTTTTACCAGAGCAGTAACATTATCAGATAGTTTATAATGTGCTAAAAAATTCTACTGCAAAAATGGAAACAAAACAGCTCACTTGGGTGTTCCTTCATCACATAGCTCTAGGCCAAATGCTGCTGTGCCATATGGAGGGGCGTACGTGACAATTAAGAGAAGAAAATAATGCAGTAAGTGCATAAAACAGTGCACATGCAGAGAAGACGTGTTATGGAAATGCTGTCACCTCCAACAGAGCATGCAGATTGGCAAGTACTGGCCATCTATGTAATGCTACAGGAAACCAACTGTGGGCAAAACACTACTGGACAAGAAGTGTTGTCTGTGTCAGCCAGACTTCTACAGACTTGTATCCATTACAACTTGTATAGCCTGTGCTACAGGGCTAATCCATTATTCCAAGCCATAAACTGATGTTAAGAACTGCAAGAGTACCAGAGAGTCTGCAAAAGGGTTTGAATGATGTGAGAGTGGGATTTGTTAGGGAGAATGAACCATATTTCAGCACTGCCCACTACAGCTTTCATCTCCTTTTATCAGCTTTAGGATTTGATCCAAATACACTTTGTTCTTTTTCTTATTTGTGATTTTGTTTTACTATTCATTTTGTGCTGAATTTGTCAAGGCACTGTGATGCTTGGGAATTACTGTTAAAGAAATAAATAAAAATTGCCTGCTTCAGTTTAATTTAGTTTTGTTTTAAATTTGAATTAACCTTTTTCAATTCCAAGGTGTTCATAATGCACATTATATTTAGGAAAAAACCAACAACAATCATTTTATGTTTTCTGAAAGCCCCACTTACAATGGGTATTTGAAACTAAAGATATATGTTCTCCTTTTTCTTCTGGAAACTGTTATTGTATTAATAAATGTATTTGTGCTGCAAGTTCCCTTAATGGAATATAAGAATTTCTAACATAAAAATATGCGTTGTTCCTTCAGATTAGGTCTGTGTCTTTGAAACACACTGTTAGAATGTTAATTGAGTTTGACATAAGCATGGATATAAAATGCATCATGCCACTCAACTTACCAGCAGTGAAACTGATTACCAATTATAATTGTTCTCTGCATGCTGACAGCATACCAAGATGGAGATGTTGAATATTTCAGTTTGCAATATTATCTGGGTTGTTTAAAGTACTGACTACGTGTCCTGAAACCAATAGAGGTAATTGGTATGCATGTAAGAGCTGGCAGGCAGAGCACATCACTTATTTATAGACTCTTTTGATGTAACTCTGTGGAAAAAAAAACGTTAATAAAATATGGTTCAAAGGAAAATTTACACTCACCATTATAATATGACATAAAGTACAAATTATTGTACCTAAATAACTGTTTTCTAGTGAATAGTGTTCCTTTATCCTTTTATTGAACTAGTCCACTGAAACCTAATGGAATGGGAGAAGGTAAATACAAAGAAAATGAATATTATTAACTTTTTTATTTTGCAATGAAGCTAACTGAAAATTAAGACACTTGTGACACAGTGGAAAATCACAATTTATGACATGGCTTTCATAATCTTTTTATTTGCTCCACTAATTGGTTTATGGTCCTCTCAGGGTATGTTCATCAACAAACTTCTTGTCAACAATTGATAGGAAGCTTGAATGGGACTAGAAAACAGGATACAGGAAGTGGCACAATGACCTTAGCCGAAAGTTTAGCAAGCTAGTTAAATTAGCCTTTGTACAAGTCCTTCTGCTGCAAGGAAGGACTCTGGCATTCCTGGCTTCTCTTCAAACAGGAAGACAAATGTAAAATCTGAAGATAATATTTTCAGAATTCTTTGTTTTGGTCAGAGCTGGCATTAAACCTGATGTGATCTGAGTAGAAACAAAGATTGTATCAGAGAAAAGAAAAACACTGGACTGTTGTCAGCCTGATAAGATGTCTAAGGAGATATAACAGTAGCTACAGCTAGTAAAAATAAGTCTCAATGGACACAGAATTTATTCCCCGTAGACTGGAAGAATATGTTTAAACAGGAGATAAAAAGAAGGGGAAGTGGTGAGGCGAGGTTAAGACATATACTAGGTCTAAATTTTATATCATATTGTATTTTGTGAGAAATAGCATGTGATCTTGAAATTAAAGATAGTATTGTAAAGTATGTGCAGAAGGGGGCCAAATTAAGTTTGACTGAGCAACCTTAACTTTGGTATTGTCTCCCTTTTAAATGCTTCACTACGTAACCTAAATGAGGGGACCTGTTCTATCTGGCAGTTGGAGCCTCCTCAGTGTCAATGGGGAGCACCTCAAAGGAGCCATTGAGCCCCTCACAGCTTTGGGCCTACAGAGAGATGGTAGCTTTTAAAAATAATTGAGGGCTAAATTGTGAACAATTTATTCACATTGATGAGTTCACAATGAGATTCTAGTGTGAAGAACTGTTCACCTGTTTGAGTAAGGGATTCACAATCTGGCCCTCAGTTTTCATGTTGAATAGGAAGCAACCACTAGACTTGCTCCTGGAAGCTGGTGCATGTGGGTCACTCCCTGCACCCGTGTGGAGTCCCATGATTTCATTTAGGCTCCACGCCACGATGGGGTTACCCACCTGAATCTACTCATAGGATTGATGTCTTTGTGACAAAATGGCAGAAATTTACCATTGTTTATTAAATCCCTGGAGATAATAATTTAATTGAAGTAACATTTAATTTATTATAAAATATTTGCATGTTCAGAATATAAAGTAAGGCAGTGAAATATGAGTAATGCCAAATTGTCTTGAGTTTTGCAACTAAATGCTACTGAGACTTAAATTCAGCACCTGTAAATTCAAAGAAACTGTCACTGGCATAAGAGAGAATAAGGTATGAGAGAATAAGTCTACAAAAGGACAGCACATATGGGCCCACCCCAATCAGAAGATTCATATATTTATGTGTTTATTATTTATTTTTTCCACTACATGAATTTTCACATTTGAATTTAAAGTACTTTTTCTGTCTGTCAAAGTTTTCTTTTTGATGTAAACACAGAGGGAAAAGGAACAAAAAAGATATTTAATTGACCCTGTGTACCCTAAGAGGCTTTTCAGAACTGTATTGCAGAATATGGTGGAAATGCCTTACAATGAACTTCATGTAAATTAAATGGTAGGGGTCTTTTGCTGACTCACCTGTAAGCAGGTGCTGGAACTCTGCAAGGAAATGTTGATTGTAGTTTAATTTCGCCCTGCATATAAAGGAGATGGGAGTGACTCTTTGGGCATAGGGAAGTGGGGGGTGCAGCACAGAAAGGTCCTATAGGAGCCCTAGGAACAGGCCTGCTTGGTGAGGAAAGCTTAAATTGTGCTTTATGTTGTGTTTGTGTACTGCTGATTAAAAGACTCACCCCTGGAAGAGAATTAGGGCACTAACCCAAAGTATGTGTGGGCTGTATAAGGGTAAGGACTCTGTCCATTCACACGCAACTCTGAGTGGGTCTTCAGCTCTAAAATAAACTATCTGCCCTAGTCTCAAAAACCATTGTCTAGTATCCTTCTGGGCAGACTGCATGGTGTACTGATTTGTGTATGCTGTTGCAAAGGGTGCTTTGAGGGGTGGGGGGTTGGATCTGTGTGCAGGGCGGGAAGTTCTGTATTTTGTAGGGGGTTTCATTCTGTTGGCTATTGGTGGTAAAGTGATGTTTAATTTTGGATAAGTGACCCTTTTTATTTTAGAAATCCAAATAATTAAGATAAGATAAATATATAGGTCCCTCCTCATTGAAGTCAATGGCTACCATGGGAACTGAATCAGGTGCATAGTGAAATTCTGCTTTAAGTGAAGTAAAATGAAAATCCCAGATAGTTTTAATGCACCACAATGTAAAAAATGTAGTTGTAGTTATAGGGCAGTATCCAATTCTCATTATAATCAATGAAAAGACTGGAATGGAAAATAGGAAAAAGATGCAAGGAGTTTGTTGCTTAATGTTTAAGCCCTGATGATTATGACTATTAAAAATTCATATGCAAATTCATATTACTCGCAAGACTGTAGGTTCTAAGAGAAAAAGCCTTGATATTATCTGAATATCTTAGTCCCAATTTCTGTTTGACACTTCTTTTTAAGTGGAGAAATTATGGATAAAACAGGAAAGCGACAGACAAAGTCAAATAAATTCCAGTCCATACAACCTCAAAATCAAACAAGGCCAGGCCCAGACTTTCCGCAACATCCACGTGCAGAGGGGGACCTTTTCCCACTTGAAATGGCAGCCCTTCATGGGACCTTGTAGAAGGCTTTCTCCAGGTTCCATATGTCGGGCAGGTGCATGGCAAATTCAATACTGTACAGAATTCATGCAAAATCTAGTGCAGCCCCAGGCTATCAAGTATCAGAGGGTAGCCGTGTTAGTCTGTATCTACAAAAACAACGAGGAGTCTGGTGGCACCTTAAAGACTAACAGATTTATTTGGGCATAAGCTTTCGTGAGTAAAAACCTCACTTCTTCGGATGCATAGAGTGAAAGTTACAGATGCAGGCATTATATACTGACACATGGAGAGCAGGGAGTTACTTCACAAGTGGAGAACCAGTGTTGACAGGGCCAATTCAATCAGGATGGATGTAGTCCACTCCCAATAATAGATGATCAGCATCCTGTACAGCAGACAGGAGAAGATCAAGAATGAGCTCTCAGAACTGGAGACTCTCATACAATACCAGCCTTCTACACAAACTTCCACGTGGCTGGACTTTACAAAAATGAGACAAGCCATTTACAATGCACACTTCACTTCTCTACAGAGGAAAAAGGACTGTAAGCTATCTAAACTAATACCTGCCACTGGGGGCTATAACAATGGTACCCTCAACTCATCTAACAACATTGTCAATCTTTCCAACCACACACTTAGCCCAGCAGAAGAGTCTGTCCTATCTCGGGGACTCTCTTTCTGTCCCATCATCCCCACGGACATGATACAGTTCTGCGGTGATCTGGAAGCCTACTTTCGTCGTCTCCGACTCAAGGAATATTTTCAACGCACCACTGAACAGTGCACTGACCCACAGGAACCCTCCTACCAACACTACAAGAAGAAGAACTCTGCGTGGACTCCTCCTGACGGTCGAAATGACAGACTGGACCTCTACATAGAGTGTTTCCGCAGACGTGCACAGGCTGAAATTGTGGACAAACAACATCACTTGTCCCATAACCTCAGCCATACAGAACGCAATGCCATCCACAGCCTCAGAAACAACTCTGACATTATCATCAAAGGGGCTGACAAAGGAGGTGCTGTAGTCATAATGAACAGGTCAGATTATGAACAGGAGGCTGCCAGGCAACTCTCCAAGACCACATTCTACAGGCCACTATCCTCTGATCCCACTGAGGAATACCAAAAGAAACTACACCATCTGCTCAAGAAACTCCCAGCTACAGTACGGGAACAAATCTACATGGACACACCTGCAGAACCCCGACCAGGGGTATTCTATCTGCTACCCAAGATCCATAAACCCGGAAACCCTGGACGCCCCATCATCTCAGGCATTGGCACTCTGACAGCAGGATTATCTGGCTATTTGGACTCTCTCCTCAGACCCTATGCTACCAGCACTCCCAGCTATCTTCGAGACACCACCGACTTCCTGAGGAAACTACAATGCATTGATGTTCTTCCTGAAAACACCATCCTGGCCACCATGGATGTAGAAGCACTTTACACCAATATTCCACATGAGGATGGACTACAAGCTGTCAGGAACAGTATCCCTGATGAGGCCACAGCAAGCCTGGTGGCTGAGCTTTGTGACTTTGTCCTCACCCACAATCACTTCAGATTTGGGGACAACTTATACCTTCAAGTCAGTGGCACTGCTATGGGTACTCGCATGGCCCCACAGTATGCCAACATTTTTATGGCTGACTTAGAACAACGCTTCCTCAGCTCTCGTCCCCTAATGCCCCTCCTCTACTTGCGCTATATTGATGACATCTTCATCATATGGACCCACGGAAAGGAGGCCCTTGAAGAATTCCACCTGGACTTCAACAATTTCCACCCCACCATCAACCTCAGCCTGGACCAGTCCACACAAGAGATCCACTTCCTGGACACTACAGTACAAATAATTGATGGTCACATAAACACCACCCTATACCGGAAACCTACTGACCACTATACGTACCTACATGCCTCCAGCTTCCATCCAAGACACATCACACGATCCATTGTCTACAGCCAAGCCCTAAGATACAACCGAATTTGCTCCAACCCCTCAGACAGAGACAAACACCTACAAGATCTTTATCAAGCATTCGTAAAACTACAATACCCACCTGGGGAAGTGAGGAAACAGATTGACAGAGCAAGACGGGTACCCAGAAATCACCTACTGCAGGACAGGCCCAACAAGGACAATAACAGAACACCACTGGCCATCACATACAGCCCCCAGCTAAAACCTCTCCAGCGCATTATCCACGATCTACAACCTATCCTGGAAAATGATCCCTCACTCTCACAGACCTTGGGAGGCAGGCCAGTCCTCGCTTACAGACAACCCCCCAACCTGAAGCAAATACTCACCAGCAACTACACACCACACCACAGAAACACCAACCCAGGAACCTATCCCTGTAGCAAACCTCGTTGCCTACTCTGTCCCCATATCTACTCTGGCAACAGCATCAGAGGACCCAACCACATCAGCCACACCATCAGGGGCTCATTCACCTGCACATCCACTAATGTCATATATGCCATCATGTGCCAGCAATGCCCCTCTGCCATGTACATTGGCCAAACCGGACAGTCCCTCCGCAAAAGAATAAATGGACACAAATCGGACATCAGGAATGGTAACATACATAAGCCAGTAAGTGAACACTTCAATCTCCCTGGTCATTCTATTACAGATTTAAAAGTCACTATCATTGAACAAAAAAACTTCAGAAACAGACTTCAAAGAGAAATAGCAGAACTAAAATTCATTTGCAAATTCAACACCATTAATCTGGGCTTGAATAGGGACTGGGAGTGGCTGGCTCACTACAGAAGCAGCTTTTCCTCTCCTGGAATTGACACCTCCTCATCTATTATTGGGAGTGGACTACATCCACCCTGATTGAATTGGCCCTGTCAACACTGGTTCTCCACTTGTGAAGTAACTCCCTGCTCTCCATGTGTCAGTATATAATGCCTGCATCTGTAACTTTCACTCTATGCATCCGAAGAAGTGAGGTTTTTACTCACGAAAGCTTATGCCCAAATAAATCTGTTAGTCTTTAAGGTGCCACCAGACCCCAGGCTATGTGTGACGCACCTCCATATAGGAGACCCCTTCCTTATAAGGTGCTCCAAAGGCAGCTGCCTATATGGGTTTACCGGGCAGCCTGCCTCTGAATTCTTACATCAGAGGAAACATCACAAGAGAAAGTCTGTGATGTTTTTTCCCCAGTAGACTATCCCCTGCCCCATATTTCTGTGGTAGGGGGCAGTCCCCCCACAAAGATTCAAAATATACATTCACTATCAACACTACTAGGTTGGATACCCTTTTAGGTTTATGTGTTTCTGGGTTGCTTTGTGTCTGTTGGCTACACATATGTACATTTGCTTGCACTGGGGCAGCTTCAACATGTGGGTGTTATAACATATCAGGTCAGCTCAGGCCATCTGTGCCAATGAGTAAGCAACTTAACCACATATAAAAGCAGAGAAGGATGAATTCTAGTCTATCTCATTCCATAAAATGATGATAAAAATAATAATGAAGTGGTCACTAATAAAAAAGAAACAAATTAGAAATATTACACTATTGATTTCAAAGGGCTATCATTTTAGAGAGGTGCTTTCAATTCTGTTGGTGTTATAAATCCTGAAAACCAAAGGAGAACATTTCAGGATTAAAAACCCCACAGCCTTACTAAAACACTACCTCTCATTATTTGTAATGTTTTGAATAAAATCTAAGGTAGCACAAATGTTTAAACAGATGGCTCAATGATATGCCTTTTTCTTTACTAATCATAGTTATTAAAACAACCACTTTATTTTTATTGTGTTTTAAATGGGCATAGAAAATCTGAGTCTGATAATGACCTTTGTACATAATGCTGCAAATTGATTTTGATGACCTTTCACTCTCAGATAATTAGACTGGCTTCATGCACATTCATCTAGCTCCCACTTCACTGAGATTGTCTGTCCAATGTGCCCCATGTGTTACCTCCTTCCCCTCCCCCCCACCCCCATCTTGTCTCTGATTCTCTATTGCTGATTTGTTGTTGTAGGGCATGGGTTTCTACTAGAGCTGATTGAAAATTAGACATTTCTGCCTGGTAGAAAATTCTGGTACTTCAAAATTTGCTTTAGTCCTGAAATGTGACGAAAAGACAAAATATTGAAATATTTTGCAGAAGGGAGAGTTTGGAAAAACATCAATTTGGAAATGTCAAATCAAAGGACATTTCAGAGGAGGTCTCTTGACTCTGGCATTTGCTTTCCTCTTGGTCTGATGATGCCCAAGTATGTTGACCTTAAGGACATGCTGTAATGCCCATTTGTATTATGTTTGTTTGATTTTGGGGAAAGGCAGAACTTAGGGAGAGGAGTATTGATTAAAATTGCTATTTGAAATTTGCTGGTTTTAAAAAATTGCATAATAGACTCACGAGATGGAAAAGACTCACTAGAATCATGCAGTCCACTTCTGCTGATTGTGAGTGCAAGCACAGACCATTATAATAGATGCATTTTTATATACTGAAAAATAAAAAATGTACTGCGGCAGTATTATTAGATTTTTTTTTAACAGTGCAGTTGCTGGTTGGTAGATATATTGTAATAAGGTTGTTCCTTAGTCTGTGGCTGTATTAGCAGATATTGGAAACTGATAGGAAATTAATTGACCATGCCTTTCCCCCCCTTAACTTGGGACATAAGGAAGAGATAGAGATGCCACTTCACACCCTTTGAAAAACACATTGGACCAGAACTTCAGCCAGTGCAAATTGGTTTAGTTCCAATGGCATCAATTTACACCTGATGAGGATCTGGCTTCCTATCCTCGTGCAGCATAACATCTGCTATAAAGCTATAAAAAGTGTGGATGAGAAAAATAATAATAATGAAAAATAATCAATCATATTTCCCTCTCCCCCATCCCATGTTGTATTTTAATAGCTCTTAGATGTTGTGTTAACTTTGTAAGCCTTTGGGACAGGTGCTCTGTTTGAATTTGTTTTTGAGAAGGGAGATATGCTGATTTGTACCAGCTGAAGATTTAGCCAATGACGTGAGCGGTATTACTTCTGATTTATACCAGTGTAAATGAATCAGAATAATCTCCTAAAGGATTCCTGGGGAACGAAGAAGGGTGTTACTCTTACACAGGTTTATTTTTTAATCAAAACTCAAAATCAAGCTAGCTTTGCCTATTTTGGGCTTTGATCTGAAAATTTCATCCATCTCTAGACAAGTCTCTGCTATGCACAATCATAAGCATTTCCCCAGCAAACACTATGATGTCCCATGGGAGTATAACTTCCAGTAGGGAAAAAAGCATTGAAGGCAGATAAATCCAGTCTTATGGAAATATAATGAATGAATGAAGAAAAATACAGCAGTTGTATGGGACATAAACAGAGCTGCCTCTAATGGAATGTTTTTCCTGGAGGCATTAGCTGTTCCATAAGTAAAGATCTTTTAGGGAAATATACTTGTTAAATACATTAAATGAATGATTCCTCTGGAGAGAGGGAGGAAGGTAAGAGCAGTGGAAACTTATCAGGAGTAGAACAAAAGAGACCAGGTGACCAGGAGGCATGCAAGTACACATGGATAGGGGCCAAACATGAAAAGGAAGCATGTGGGTAGGAGAAAGCAAGGTATTGAAGGCTGGAGGAGGGGCTTCAGCAGGAAAAGGTCACCCAGCATATAGCAGCCCCATGGGACATGGGGGCCCTGCCTGCTTTCCTGAACCCTAATGGCCCCCAGGACTCTGGCCAACTCAAGGGACTTGGACCCCAGCCCAAAGAATGCCCTGGAGCAGTGGTGGGCAACCTGCAGCCCATCAGGGTAATCTGATTGCGGGCCGCAAGACATTTTGCTGACATAGACCGTCCGCAAGCACAGCGCCCCCACAGCTCCCAATGGCCACGGTTTGCCGTTCCCAGCCAATAGGAGCTGCAGGAAGTGGTCTGCAGGCACGGCCACCCGGCAGCTCCCAGTGGCTGCGATTCTGGCTCACAGCATGAAGAAACTTCTCAGACTCCAAGTGAGCACATAGCAGCCAAATCAAGAAGAAATGCCAGAGGTGGCGAAAATCAAATGGCTGGAGATGATCTTTCAGTTCAAGGCCATGAGAGATGATCTGAACACCAAGCTTCTTGAAGTAAAGAAGGAAGTTGCTGATTTGGAAGAGAGTGACCCAAGAGAAGCAAGTGAGAGAGAAACAGCGCTGCAGGGCCGTGTGACACTGATGGAGCAAAGAGAGAGAGAGAGAGAGAGAGAGAGAGATGCAGCTTAAATTGGATTATATAGAAAACAGATCAAGGAGGAAAAACATCAGAATTAAAGGACTGCCTGAAAACACTGAAGGGGAAACCCAATTGGCATGTAAAATCTTTAATTGTGGAGTTGTTACATCTGATCTCTCTGGAAGAGGTAAAAGTGGAAAGAGCACACATAGCGCTGCTCCACTGACCTGGGCCTCATAATAAAAATAAACCAAGAGACCTAATTATGAAATTTCATGATTATCAGCAGAAAAATGTAATTATGAAGAAAGCTAGAGAGCATTCAGATCTCATGTTCAAAGGTCACAAGCTGCACATTTTCCATGACCTCTCTGGCCCAACTTTAAAAAAAGAGAAGAGAGCTGGGGGAATTACAGCAGCACTCAGAAAGGCAGATATCCACTATAGACGGGGATTCCCATTTAAGCTCTCATTCAGCTTCCAAAATCAGTATTACACAATGAAACTGTAAACGGGGGAAAATACACTCCAGTCACTTGGGATAAAAATCCAAATCTCAGACATACAAGAAGACTTTCCAGAGGTAATGACTACCGATAAACTACAGAAAAAATCTTGGCAAATGGTGAAACCCAGGAAAAACAGGAAAAGAAAAGACAAAAGACTTTAGAGACCATACTGGCAATGGCAGAAGTGAAGCTAAACAAGAGAATTCAGATGCCTGAGTAGTAATCCAAAAACTAATCAGAAAGGACTTCTTGGAGGTCACTTGGAATGAAAAGCTGAGCAGTAACTATGTTAATGTTATAAAAAACATATAATGAAGTTTACTTTAATTGGGTGATCAGTAATAGCTGTGTTCTGTATTTTAAAGTGTAGAGGAAATAAAGAACAATAAGAAGGGAGTGTGTGGGGACAGGGGGATTTCAAGGTTGGAGGAGATTGGAGAAAATAGAGAGAGGACGGGAAGAGCCTTTAGGGGTTCTGTGTAAACTCTCCCCATAACTCAAATGATCAGATGGGAATCTGTCCTTTAGGATGAGGGTCAAGATCCCAGAGGTGGAGAATGTACCTCCTTTGGATTGCAGGAGAAGCAGTCCAAGTGCTTGTGGGGAGAGTACAGGGGTTAAGGTTCAGTGAAGCAGAGGAGTTTGGGGACTGTTTTACAGTTATGTTGGTATTTCGTTTGTGGATTTAGAGCCGTGGTTGGCATCCTTTGACACTCGACCCATCAGGGTAATCCGCTCGTGGGCCATGAAACATTTTGTTTACGTAGACCATCCGCAGGCACGGCCCCCCGCTGCTCCCAGTTGCTGTGGTTTGCCGTTCCCGGCCAATGGGAGCTGCGGGAAGCTGTAGCCGGCACGTCCCTATGGCCCGCTGTTTCCCACAGCTCCCATTGGCTGGGAACAGCGAACCACATCCACTGGGAGCTGCGGGGGGTGCCTCTGGATGGTCAACATAAACAAAATGTCTCGCGGCCCGCCAGTGGATTACCCTGAGGGACCGCATGCCAAAGGTTGCCAACACCTGATTTAGAGTAAGGGAAATGTAGAAGAAGGTGGGAAATAGAGAGGCAGGGGGAATTAATACAAGAAATAGATATGGAAGTTCACAAACAGAAACCAAGCCATTTTCAGGCACACAATAGTCAATGCAAAATAATTAGAAACAAGAGAGACAGTGGCAACACAATCAACACAACAAATCACACAGTAAAGAATCACAACAATTTCAGGTTTTCAATAAGCTGAATAGTTACTCTCAATCTCTCTTCCTTTTACAACATTTTTGAATGTCAAAGGGCTAAATACTATCAGATTAGTCTACTTCAAAATACTCATTTTCAGGAGGGGCAAATTATTGGCATGAAAGGTAACTGGTTTCAACAGACATATTTTGCTTCAGATAAAGAAAAGAAAAGAAAAGAAAAGAAAAGAAAAGAAAAGAGGAGTGGGCATCACATTTGCTAAACATGTACTTTTTTCAGATTAAAGATCAATTCAAGGATAAGAGGGACAATTTATATTGTTGAAGGGCACAATTGCTGGGTTATTAATAACAGGGGGTTCAGTGTACGCTCCAAACCAAAAGCAAAAACAACAACAACAACAACAAAAACCTTAAAAAGGACTTCATTAAAACAATGCCACACTTTAGGGAAGGGAAAATTATACTTGGAGGGACTTCAATTGCACACCAAGTTCTTACTGGGACAGATCTGATAGAAAAAAGACATGGGTGATAGGGAAGCAGGTACAGCATTGACTTCTCTGTGTCAAAGATTCAATCTTTCAGATTGCTGGAGAGAATTGCACTCAAGGGAAAGAGATTAGGTATCTTATTCACATCCTCATCTGTTATATACTAGGATTGATTTAATGTTAATCTCTAATAAATCCTTAATGAAGCAGACAAGATCTGCAGAAATTGGCAACATTACATGGTCAGATCATGCATCAGTGGAAGTAATATTTGATAACTGGGTTGGGTCCCAAAGATCACTTTACTGGCAAATAGCTGCTTGCTTCTCCAAGACAAAGATTGGGTTGCAGCAATTAAAGAGGACATTGTTCAATACTTGCAATTAAATGACCCAGATAATATAAAAAAAGGCCTTCTTTGGGAGGCAGGTAAAGCAGTATTTAGGGGTCAGTTGATTAGCAGAGTCTCTCAACAACAAAAAAAGAAAGATCTCAAGAAAAAACAGAATTAGAACAGGAGCTAAAAAGGTTACAAGACATTCATAAAAACACAGCTTCAGAAAAACACATAAAAAATTAACTAATATTAGAGGGAAGTCGAATATGTTGACAGACGACACTGAAAAAGCCCTTAGGTATACAAAGTAGATATTTTATTTAAAAAGAAATAAAAGTGATAGACTATTGGCTTGAAAGCTTAAAGGGATTCAAGAGCAACATATTATTCCACCAATTAAGAACAATCAGCAAAAGATAGTTGCACACTCTAATGAAATATGTGCTACTTTAGATCCTCATTATAAAAAGCTCTGTGCCTAAAATACTCCAAGTTCTGAAGTTATTAAAAAATATCTGGAAGTAGCAGGCTTGCCAAAGATATACAAACTTGGTAAAGAAACTTTACATTAAGAAATCCTAGAGGCAATAGCAAGTATGAAAAGTATAAACTGCAGGATCTAATGCAGAGGTGGGCAAACTATGGTCTGCGGGCCACATCCTGAGCTCTTGGCCCAGGAGGCTAGCCCCCGGCCCCATCCCCTCCAGCCTCAGCTCACTGTGCCACCGGCACAATGCTCTGGGCAGTGGACTGCGAGCTCTTGCTGGGCAGCACAGCTGCAGAGTTGCGGCCTGACCCAGTGCTCTGTGCTGCACAGTGACGTGGCTGGCTCCAACTGGGCAGCACAGCTGCCTGTCCTGGTGCTGTGGGCAGCGCGGTAAGGGGGCAGGGAGCAGGGCAGGTTGGATAGAGGGCAGGGGAGTTCGAGTGGTCAGGGGGTGGGGGGGTGGCTAGGGGACGAGGCGGGTTGAATGGGGGCAGGAGTCCTGGGGGGGGGGCAGTCAGGAAGGATGTGGGGGTTGGTTTGGCGGAGGAAGGCAGTCCAGGGCAGGAGTTCCGGGGGTGGTCAGGGGACAGGGAGGGGTTGATGGGGCAGGGGTCGGGGGGGGGCGTCAGGGGACAGGGAACGGGGGGGTTGGATGGGGCAGGAGTCCCGGGGGGGCTGTCAGGGGGCAAGAAGTGGGGGGGTCGGATAGGTGGCGGGGGCCAGCCCACGCCTGGCTGTTTGGGGAGGCACAGCCTCCCCAAACCGGCCCTCCATACAATTTCGGAAACCCGATGTGGCCCTTAGGCCAAAAAGTTTGCCCGCCCCTGATCCAATGGCTTTCATGAATTTTACAAGATAATTAAGGAAGCATTAGTGGGTCCTTTGAGAGGTATCATCAATGTAATTCTGTTGGGGAGGAACTTCCACAACCTATGAAAAAAGCTTCTGTGGTTATTCTCCCTGAAGATGGAAGAGAACTTACCTTATGCAGTTCCTCTAGGCCCATATCTTTGTTAAGTCATGACAAAGATTTTAGCAAAAATATTAGCTAGCCATTTGCAGTCTATGCTCTCAGCTTATATAAATCCATATCAAACTGGTTTTGTTAAGGATAGACATACCTAGTCTGTTAATTATGTGCATGTAGATATTTCACTCCATGCAATAAAATCAATAGAAACAACATGGGTGTTGTAATGTTACTCACTTTGTTAACTAGAAAGCTCTGAGGACTATATTCCTGTATAATGTCTCTTTAAAAAAAAAGATAACTATTGTAATGATTGTTTTGTTTCTGATATTTACATGACAAGGATTTGTGAACTTGTTAAAACTTCCTACATAAATAGTATAAAAAAAAAAAAAGAAAAGAAAAGAAGAGAGTTTCAACTGTAAACCAGAAGCTTCACACCTTTGAGAGAGGGGGTTGTTTAAGTATTGGGGTGCCTGAAGGTTCAGCACTGTGCCTGGGCAGAGGGGAGATGGGGATTAGGTGGTTGGACAGCAGGTTACAACACTCAGTGGCGGGGGTGCCAGACAGAAGGTCCGCACCTGAGAGTGTGCCTAGGGACTCCAAGATTGGGCCAGTGAATGGACTCCATTCAGGCTCCAGAAACTTAACACACTCCAGGAGATCCAGAGCACAGAGGCTTAGATTCCCCTCACAGACAGTGGGAGGCGGGAGCACAGTGGGAGGCGGGAAGGCAAATTCACTCAGGTCTGTGACAATGTGAGGACAAGATGGGTTCTGTTAACTCCATTCCAGTGGCATAAAAGGATTGTGTATTTATCTGAGGCAGAAGGAACTAGAGCAGGGATGGAAAGTTCTGGCAGGTAAAAAACCCCTAGAAACAACCAGACTTAAGAGAGAACCTAAGCTTCAATATTATTATTGAAGTTCTCAGTAAAGGCAAACTCAGGAGTGGAGAAAGTTTGGAATCCATCCATTGTGCGTGTACTGTGAGCTGAGCAGGATGGGAATGGCACCTACTTTCAGTTTTGTATGCATCTTGCATTGTAATGTCCCGACGGCAAGGACTGTATCCTCCTTTATGCTTTGTACAGCACTGAGCATAATGTCAGTTCTTAAGAAATAATAAATACAATAATAAATGGGGGGAAATATGAAGAGTTTGGGGGGAGAGAGATAATAAAATATTCATAAATGTTCCCAACAATGTCATTTTCCAATTAAAGTGTCATCCTATCCTCTGTGTGGGTGAGACAACAATCTTCATCTCACACAAATGTGACAGCATTATTAGCAAAAGGGATTTTATCATATATTAGTACATGATATAAAATTTAATGCAACTTTCCAGGGGCAGAAGTTTTCCAAAATCAACCTGCTTTTAGATACACCATTGAAATGCCAATGATCTCAGCCCAAACAGAAAGGATCTCTCTCTCCAAGCTATGTGGAACTTGTAGGAGTATGGGATAGTCCCTGGATGCTGTAGCGGGCTCTCTTTGGGGTGGTCCAAGATCTGTGCCTAGGAACCGGAGGGCTAAGGAAAGGGTGGAAGTGACATACATCTTTCCTCCCAACACCTTGAGGAATCTATTCAGGAGTTAACTACAATTTTGGTCTCCTAGATCTCCAGAGTATTGCTAATGCTCATGATTTTATTGCAAGTCTCACAATATTTGGTATTTTTCTTAAAGCATAAGCTCTGGGAGTCATGTGATTATGTGAGTCTCAGTTTTCCTTAAAATAAAATGTAAGTTTCTAGCCCTTGTGATCCCAGATAAAAGTTTAAAATCATCAACCCTAAAAGGCTCAAAACCCAGAAATTAGATTCTTAAACTAATCTCAATTTTTGTGGGCCAGACAGCCAGCTATGCTGAAAGGGGTCCAGCAAAGAGTATGGGGGCACAGAGTCTCTGTGCAGAGCATCCTAGCAGATTTGAAGGGATCTGCTGGTTCTAGAGACTAGGGCTTAATCTTGGTAAAAGAATATATAAAGCAAAGGCTGCAAGGGAAAACTTATGTGGTTTTCCTTTGGCCCTCTTTCTCACTTTTTAACTTGGGAGGAGAGATCTTAACTATGACATGAAACCTTCCTGACTGTAATGCTGTTCTGATCATACTGCACTTCCCCAACATTATCAATAATGCTTTGAGTCTATTCAATCAGTTAATTATATTTGATAAACAAATACATATAGCTCCAGAGTAAAGTACCAGTTTGAGAATTACCATCTTCAATAATAGTTAACAACAGATCTCTGTGTCTATGTAACATTTCAAAGAACTGGCTTTTTTATTTTACAATTGATGCTGAAAGTGAGATTTCAGCTAACTGCAAATGAATATAAAGCAATAGGGCAGGTGCAGCTAGGGAAAATATTCCACATATCTTCTTTATTATTTGCGGCTAGAGTTCTATTCCACTAAACCTCTGAGCTCACTTTTTAGAGTACACTGCACAACGTCATTCACTTCCATGTCAACAAGCTTCGGCTTGATAAATTAAAACAGAAAAATGCTGGGTAAAGCACCTCAGACCTGCATGATTCATTTTGCAGCAATTTTCTGGCGGCTGCCCAAGAATGACCTGCTATCTTCCTGGTCTCCTTATCATTTTCCCATCTGAAAAAGGCTGAGCCATGCTGTACACTGGGGAGTAAGTGGCCTGAGCTGGCTGCATTCAAAGGCCATTAACAACCATAACTCTTCAAATCACCACCCTCCTGCAGACAAGGTTAATAGTAGTCTATATAGAACAGGTAGGGAGGTCAGTAGTTACTTTTACTAAAATAAATATCAAGTGAATTGCTTGATTTCCTTTGTTACCTCTGACCGTAAAACAAGAATTGCAATTTTTAGACTGTTACTGTTAAAAAATGGAACTTTAAACCTCTTGTATTCAATTCCTTAAAAATCCGATGGGAGCCACTCTTCGTGTATATGTCTTCTGGACTAATTTATTCATTTTTCTACTAAAACTAAAGTACAACTATATTTTTATGGAGCCTTGGCAAGTATGATTAATTTAGCAATTATTGTGGTACTCTAACACAAGGTTTTGAAGTCCAAAAAAATAGGAGACTGTTTAATTTTCGGTAGAGAGAGACAGATAAATCTGAGAAAGCACTAATTGCGAACGTCAGTTCTTAATCAATGTAATGTTGAAAATGAAAAAAAATCAATGCTGGAATTAAAAATAACATCAAATTTTAGAGTCTGAAATCTCTACACTTTTAGCACTAAGTGAAATTCTGAAAAGTCCTGTTGGGGCTTTGTACTGTAGACATGAAGGAACAAAAGACACTGCTATCAATGCAGAAATTTTGAAGACAGCCTAGAAAAAGCAATACTAAACAGAAAAAATAAAAAGAGAAATGTTAATACATGTCTAAGAGTGTATGAGAAATATCATACATAACATTGAAAGGAAAGTGAAAATTGAGTTGATAAAGGCACAAACGATTATCAAGTAATAATAGTTATTATTTGCAATATTAATAAAACTGCATATTTCCACACGCATACCCCCTCTCCCGCCACTCACTCATACACATGGTATTTCTATTTGAAGTCAAAAGGTAACATTTTAGTTGTCTAATATTCCAGATGTGTAATGAAATATATGTAGACCAAAAATATACTTTTATTTTAAAATAAATTATTAAAAAGCAGCCTCCTATACTGAGAGTTGACGCCTAGATTTTGGGTCAAGTATCAGAGGGGTAGCCGTGTTAGTCTGAATCTGTAAAAAGCCACAGAGGGTCCTGTGGCACCTTTAAGACTAACAGAAGTATTGGGAGCAATTATTGTATTGGGAGCAAGTATTGGGAGATTTTGGGTGTTCAAGATGTTTTAAATCATTGGAATTCTTTGCTCAGGCCTGGAGAGTAAATGAAGGAAAGACTCATTTTAAAAAATGATTTGCTTTGAAGTTCATTTGTTTGTAATATCTACATTTGGAAAGGGTCAATTGTCTTATTTTCACCTACGACTCCCTCCCCCCTATTGAAGTCAATGGAGATGAAAGTAGGATGTGAGCTTTGCATGAATATCTCAGAATACTATTTGGTTTAAATTCTGTACATTATTTGGGTTTGTTATCCCTTTTTAATGCTTTTTCATTTTTTCTGAAGCCTACATGGCTCAGTGAATTTCTAAGGGTTTATGGAGCTTTTGGCTCTGGGTCACTGGTTTGAATCAAGTGTAAGTCAGCAGTGAGCTGAAAGTCATTACCATTGGGTGGTGTTTCAGTGCTTTTTGTTAAATGAGTTGGTGGTCTGAGTCAAGTTCCTATTGGGCAGGTGATGGTTACCACATTCACATGTGCTACACCTGTGTGGCAGTCTCAGCAGAAAAGACTGAGGGCATATCTACACAAGCACTTACTGCATGGTAGGCAGAGGAATAAAGCTACAGCACTCCAGCATGCCACTCTAACTGGCCGTGTGGACCATGCTGATGTGCACTAAAAGTCCCTAGCATGCTTTGACCTACTGCTGTTTCAAATTTGAATGAGTGACCTATGTTCTGACCTGTGGAGGTGGCATCTTCAGGTTAGGGTTGAGGAACATTAGAAAGGGTCGTGTTGGGTAACTTGCATTGCTGCTGCCTATGCTGCTATAATTTTGACGTGGAAAAAGGGAGGAAATTGTTTTATATGGCTGGCATCTGTCCCATCTACTACCTTCATTAAAAGAAAACATTACAAGAAGAATAAAAGCATTTCTGTTCATCTTTAAGACACCGATATTGTAATTTTCATTTAGAAAAATAATACATCAACTGGCCTGCTCTTTTCATGACTTTGTGGGATTAAATACTTCCTGATTAAGAAAGACACCAAATTTATAATAAATTTAAAAGGGGTGGACAAGATAGCAAGGAGGCTTTGGCTTTTACATATCCTCTAAGCTGCCCACACTTTGGTGAAGAATCTTTGATTTTTATGGAACTTTTCCTCCAGATAATCTTTCCCACTTCTTGCTCTCTTCACAAGTAACCCTTAATAAGACAATATTCACATTGCCAGTGTTATCTATGAACAGAATAGTGGTCAAATGATAATGTGTTTCAAAATTCTTCAGATTTCACTCTGCCTGATGATCAAAAAATCCTAATTATTGATGGGGGAGCCTATTTCTAGTGATGATCATTCTTAAGTGGACCTTCTACTTATTTTTATAACATACTCCATGATGTGACATCAGAGCACCCATGGAAACTCTAGTCTTGATTCTGTTATCTACGGCTACACCTACACTAGACCTTTAACCATGTTAGGGGTACCATTAAAAATGCAGTCTAACCACTTCAAGTGCATTCCATTTAAACATGGTTTAGTTGACCAGCATAGGATCACCACCAAATACAGAAACAGATCCTTAGGGCCAGTTCCTCAGCTGGTGTAAATGAACATACCTCCATTGGAGTGATGCTGATTTATACCTGGACCCTGGTTCTCAAAGGTAGTTAGGTGCTTAACTCCCACTGATTTCATCTCCCATTGACCTCGCTACTAGTCTATCAAATTAATATGACATCCTTGACCTTCTAGTTTCTCCCTCCAGTTCCAACCTCCTTGAACTTTTAATTCATTTCTACCTGTGAACTATTCTGTGCAAAGGATGTGTTGGTACCCATTAGAATTCTTCATATTTAAAAACTAACTTGTGTTGTTCAGAAGATTAACTAGCCATGACAAGGGAATAGCAACAGACAGGTCCAACCAACTGGAGCCCCGGTCCTTGTCCCATTGAAATCAGTGGCAAAACACCCATTGACTTTAATAGTGCAGATCAAGGAGACTAAGCTGCTGATCCTGCAATCACATATACACACAAGTAACTTTACACACGTGAGTAGTCCCATTGTTCAAAGTAACTTCCCATCAGCAAGACTGAGCTAATGATTGTTTAGCTCCAATTTTTTAAGCTCCAGTTGCTTAGCTTTGAATTTCAATAATTGTTTGGATATGATGGGGAATGCACACAGTGTTTGCTACTGTAGCTATTTCCGGAACTGGAAACTATAAAAAACAGTACATGTTAAATCCTTGCACTTCACGGTAAACTAGATATTTGCCGAAACTCATTATATTTTTCTCCTTGTAAGATTTACACAATGTGTGCTTTAATTGGAGAACAGAAGGTACTGCAATAATATATTATTATATCAAATGTATTTTTAAATGATCCTTCCAGTGCATCAATCTTAGTGTACAGCTAAAGGGCTGGGGGTTCACATGTGCAGAATGAGTTCTGCCCTCTGGAGAAATCCCCATGACTGCACACAGTTCAAAACCCATTATGGTTGCTCCACAACCAACATTTGATGCACTGATCAATGTCAAGAGTAGAGGGAGGGGAGAGCCACAAAATTAGACTGAAAAGCCTTGATGCTGCCCGCTGCTCTTTAACCTTGACTCAGCTGTGTGAGTATTAAAAAAAGAGGGGGGGGGGGGGGAGGGAAGAAAAGAAAGAAAAGAAACAAGGGGGACAGACCTGAAAATTTGCTCTTTCCACATAGCAGCTTTTCTCTTTCTGCTGCTGAAGTCTCATTTGTTCCTTCTTAATAAATCAAAATACCAGCCATAGGCTTCCTAGAGAAAATTGACGGTCTTTTAATTCTTTTAGGTAATACAAACATTGCCTTATAATTATCATGGTGTGTGTGATTTTTCTATAAAGGAATATTGAAATACACAAGAAAACCCATCTCTTAATATAATCTCTCTTGGAAGATTAAATCATTCATTCATAGGAGACTTGACACAAGAAGAGAAGGAATCATAGTTTGAAGACTTCAAATAAAATAGAAGTATTGTCATTTATTGCTTGTGCATCAGTGAGATTCATTGTTCTTGAAGTACGTAAGCAAAAATATTTGTGAAGCAGATATAGACAACTGAAAAAACCTGATGAAAAGGCTAATATTAAGAGGAAAGAGAAATTTTCCACAAAAACATGTTGTGGCTAATGATTTAATCTACTACTTATAATTTAAGTGCAATATTTTCTAAAACTAAAGACAATTAATGGTGGCTGGTTTTTCTTTCAGAACCTCTTGTTAAACACTTGATGTCAAAGATTATAGAAATACCACAATGAGCTGGATAAGATATCTTATTGAAGTAGTCCTCTTGAAATTATGAATCAATGTCCATGTTGATAATGGCTAGAATTTTGATTCATACTTAAGGGAAATGTATCACTGACCACAGGAAAACCAAATGTGGGTTAATGGAAGATAAAAGGTTTAAAATATCCATAAAAAGAGAGACAAACACACACAAAATATGACCAGATTCAAATTTGAACTGTCTTTGCAAATGCTGCACACTAGCTTATCTTTGATTTATAAGTAGCATCCTTTGTTACGTATTTGCCCTTGCTTTTGAGATGGTGAAGTGTTGGTGTTTTACTACTTAATGAAATAAAATGAAAAGTACTTATAAATGAAAGGAATATGTCTATCTATTTATCATGGGTAGAGAAAACGATACAAATAGTTTATTTTATTTGAACCTTTATTTAAAACTAAACCTGAACCAAAACAGAATCTGTTTAAACAATCCACAATAGTCCAGTTCATTTTCTTTTGATTTTGTTTTCATTTTTATGCACTTCTGAACTTCCTGAGTTTGGCTGGAGTGGAAATACCACAGAGGTGAGCTGTTCTCCCAATTCTCCCAGCATGATTTCTTGGCCATAGAAAGCTTAAACATTAGGGAATTTTTGGAGGCTTATTCTGAACCAACCCTTTTGTAGTTTAACCATCTCTGATAATGACTTAAGACCAATGCAGTAGTAGTTGATGTAACATTTCTGATTCAAAGTTGCCCTAGGCAGATGCCAGCTTGCTAACTTGTAGAGGAAAATTATCAAACTTGTAATAATGAAGAACACAATTAAAGTGTCCCTTTTACCAACATTGGACTTTGCTTCTCTTGTGCTGCCCGAGCATCACAAAAGGAGCAGAGACTGGCCACATTTCCTTAGCTGATACTCCTCCCATATGCTGTATTCCCCAGAGGGCATAGAGCCAGCAAAGCCAACTCCTATGCCACGCCCTCTCCTCCCCCTCCAGCTGCCCCATCATAGAGAATGGGGAGGGGTATGGCTGCCTAGAGGATACTGCACTCCAGCTATTCCCAGATGGCTGGCAGTCTCTCAGGGACCATTGCTAGCTATTGGAGTTTAGAACAGTCCCCATAACTTCTGGGATAAACCCTAGTAACAAATCTTTTGTTTAAGTGTTACTCTCAGTTTGACAATTTATTTGATTCCACGTCTGGCCTTTAAGTCAGTCATTTTCCAGATAGGAGTATCTGGGCTGTTAGGTGCTGCCATGGCACCATGGAATTCATGTTCAGTGCATTGCTTTTCATGATGTTGTAGCCTCTCATCTTGAACTGACATTACACACCACTCATCACTATCTGTCAGAAGTTACATTGGCTTCTGTACTAGCTGCTGCATATTCTGGATGAAAAGTTTCAATGTTTACCTTTAAAATGTCAATCCTGAAGCATGCTCAATATTCATAGACTTATTCATTAGTTCTCAGCTGCCCTGAAAATGTGTTCAGATTACATTATGCAAGGAGGACAGCTTGAATACAGGACAGTAGCTGCAGTCAAAATAGTCTATAGTTTTCACTTCACAAATCAGTTCTCAGTGGAATTGTTCCCACACGCGTAGTGCTTCATTGTGATTTACCATTTACGCTTGTGTAGAAGAGACTGGTGGTATTATGATAATGGACTTTTTCAGCTGCAGTTTCAAGATGACAGCATGTTTCCGCTGCTAGACCTAGGTGAAAGAAGGGATTTAGAGGCTGGAGACAGATGGGTTTGTTTATCATCATCAACAACTGAACTTCATTCATGCATCAAAATGCAGGAACATTGGCACAACCAGGAGATTACCCTTACCTTCAAGGCAGCCCATTACCACTTCTGGCATCAGAACTCTTCTGGGGGAATGTATGGTTAGCCCATTGGTTGCAAATGCTTGGGTGATTGGGTGATCATTGGACAACACATTCCCTCTGTGCTGTGTCCCACTGCTATGTCTTTCTTTCAAATTAATAGCACTCTAGAGTTTTTCTGATATTTCTGCCTCAGAGTACATTGCATGCCCCTGAAATTTCACAGATTCTGGGGTTCCAGAAGGAAGCACACAGTGGTCTTTGTGGCCCAGATTTTAGGGCACCTCTGGATGGCTTTAAACCGAAAGCCACAAAATGTAGTCTGTTAAAGTCATCAGTAGTAGAGAACTCAGGAGCTTTCTGATATATCACTGGATGAACTGCAACATTCACATACTCAAGTATTTAGCCACTTAACACAATATTGGTTAGAGTGAATATGACTAATACTCTGAGCTGGATGCTTGACTCTCCATAAGTTCCCAGTGACTCAAAAGTGGTGGGCGGGCCAGGGGCATGAGCGTGTAGAATCAAAGCATGAGGCATATCGGTGATATGCACCCTTCTTCTCTAGGTGTGCCACTGTTTTAGTGCAGCTAGTGAACTAGCTATCAATCTTGATGCAGTATTGTATGGATGTAGTGTTACAGGGACTAGAAGATATGGTTGAGCTGATCTGTTAAACCCAGTGTCACAATGGCTGTGATTTGATCACCCAAGGATCTGTCAGGTAATCACACAATAATTAGCTTTAGTGCCTCGAGTACTAATAATTTAGGGAACCAGCATCATCGTTCTGGTAAGACATACCAGCCAAGCATCTAGGAAAGAGAACTCTCTGTAACAACTCAGAGCACTGGTCTAACCCATCTCCAGTTGTGGCCAATCCTAGAGGCTTCAGAGGAAGGGAACCCCTTCTCCCCAAACAAACAAACAAAATAGAATACATCTGGCTAATTGTGACGCAGGGGGAAAAAATCCTTCCTGGACACTTCTGGCGACTGACTGAAGCCCTGAAACATGAGATCTGATTATAGTAATTGTCCTAAAAAGAGATGCTCATATAATGAACATGTTGAGGACAATGCAGAGCTTCCTGTTCTTCCTGTGGGTCATTAAAGAAGGGAACGAACAGCAGCACTCATAGACTCACAGATGCCAGAAGGTATCATGATGACCATCCAGCCTAACCCCCACTGCACACAAGCTGTAGAATTTCTCCTAGAAGTTGGATTAAAGCATATCCTTTAGAAATATTATATATATATATTATATTCTCATTATAGAGACTCCAAGCAATGATGAGTCCACCACCGCCCCGGCAAGCTCTTCCCATGTTTAATTACTATCACAGCTAGGAAATTGCATCTTATCTCAGAAGTCTCTCCAGGTCAGGACTGAGGCAGATTGGCAAAGGAAACTTGCACTTCTACTTCCTCTTTTGTACCCTTCCTGTAGATAGAGGAATTCAGTCGCTAGGACTGTCAATCTAGCACCTATCACAAGCACTACATGCACTTAAAAATGAAAAAGAAAGTGCTCCTTTGATGTGCAATCCTTGCTCTGCCCTTCCTCCTCTCTGTCCCTGATGAGCAAGCCTCTGTTCATACATATGCACCACATAAAAGAACCACATCCAGAACAAGATCCTTTCTGTTATGCACATGTGTGAGCACAAGCTTGATCATCAGAGAGAGTGAGGGGGTGGGGCACAGCAAGGATCTCATTCATTAAAATCATACAGTTTTAGCAGCTCCATTGATCCACTCACTTGGAACATTTTTGAAATCCCCAGTGATTTTGTAGCACCCTTACTGGCAGATTTTAAGGCTCCTATTGAAGAGACAGCCTAACAGGTAAAGAGACTGATCTGACCCCAAGCCTGATCATGAAATGATGACGAACTTGCTAGTTTTCCTGGGCTCTTCCAGCAGAGATTGAATCATTGGGAGAACATTGCTCATTGTAAATATTTTATCATTCATCCTGAACCATGGATTTAGGATAAGGTATTATAATACAAATGGCAATTGAAATTTGATTGTATTGTTGCAAAAAGAGGGGGAAATAGAGTTTCTAGGGCAGGCTGTTAATTAAACTCAGGAGCACTGACAGGACAGCCAAATGCAATGGATAAGTAGTTGCTATCCTGCAATTATATATCAGGATATTAGAAATCTCAGAAATGGTTCACTATTCTACCAATGAATCCATCTGGATCACCAAATTAAAAAAATCTAATTTCATTATGCATCTTGGGGGCTACTGTGCGATGTCTGCTCTTTGGCTCTGTGTTAACAGCCTACCTCGTTTTTACTCATTCTCCCCCTCTAAAATGAGGTGTGGTGTCAAAGGAGCTGCTTTTCAACATTGTCCATATACACACGTCACTTCACACAATATGCTTCAAAGCCTGTGATGTGCATGTTAGCTTGGGTGGTGCCCTGTGTACAATATGTCATGTATAAATTACTTTAAAAAAAAAGAAACAATACAATATTTAAAATTAGAACAGTTCTAGTGTTCTAGAATAATAGGTGAACTGTATTCATGTATTTATATTTCAATGATGGAAAGATATTAGTAAGTGAGAGTGTTGACTTAATTAACAATGCCAACCTCCTAGGATAACAGAAATATCTTCACAAGATGCTGAGATATTTTTTTAAAAACCACTTATACACACATGTATGTCTCTTTCTATATGGAGAGCGAGAGAGAGAGAGCTGTAGCTATGTAGGGATAGATGTGTATGTATTTTGTACATACATACACACACTACACACACAACATCCGATTTGTTTCATACTAGTTAATGTCTGTGGACCAGTAACCTGATAACTGATGGAAAATCTCAGTTTAGCCATGCAAAAAGCAAAGGCTTTTTTGTTTTTAAACAATTCAGGGATAGAGAGAAAAAACAGTCTTATTTTTATAAATCTTGACACTTTAGCAGGCAAGAATTGAGAGTCTTTTGTAGTAAATTCCTAATTTGTTCGTTTTACACTGTCTGAGTAACTAGATCAAAAAACAGTGTCAAATGCCCAAAGCAGTGTTTGTCAGCAGTTCTTTTTTTATTTCAAAGCATCTGAATAGAGAAAGGCTAGTACTGTATTTCCAAACAGGCATAGGCAGGCTCTTGTTGGCAGACCCTTGCTGCAGAATGAATACATGCTATGAGTACAGACCATTTGTCTGCTGATTACAGCAGACCCCAGGGAGCTGATGCTGGCTTTCATTTTCACCTCTTTCTCTCACAGCATCTCCTTGCTGTGACAGTCCCTCCCCCATCCCTCACAGCTTTGAGTAGATCTGACTTGCCTGTGGTATATTTAAGTCTGTTTTCCAAATTAAAATAAGACTAGAATGTTTGAAATGTGTTGACTTGTCTTGAAGGTTAACATGGGGAGGGCGGGTGCAAAGGGGGAAGCTATTCTCATTTGGAATTCAGCTCTGATCATAATGAATGTATTTGATATTCATGTGACTCTCGCCTGTATTTCCATAAGAGTGCTACTGTAATTTAACACTGGTACTAAAAACACTGAGGGGAGAGGGACACTTAAAATAAAATGTCACTATATTAAAAAGGATAGACAGTGTGTCTTGGCAGCAACGCTACAGTTTGCATGTTGTTTTAGTGCTTGATTTATAAGATTTTTCTCCCTCCCCCCACTCATTTCTGAAGAATTTTCTCAGCGAGAAGACGAGGAATATTCTTTTACTGTGCTAAATATATAGCTTTATGATTCAATACTCCCGGGGCAGCAGTGATGTATGTGCTATCAAATTACATGGGTTTTACACACCTATTTTCTCTGATACCAATAAGAGATGTGTACTTACTGCTGTAACCTTGCATTACTCATACTACGCTTTGGAGAGACAGAGCACTTTGCACCATGCACAATCACCAGTAATGGTGTCTCATTTTTTTGTTACATTACACAGTGTTTTACAGGGGTAAGTGTATTCTGCCTAGCAAATCACTTCATAATGTTTCTTATAATTTTCAAAAAACAGGATTTGGAGCCAGATTCCCAGCTGGTATCAATCAGACTAGCTGCAACTGGCTTCAAAGCCATGAAGCTTTACACTAGCTGAGAGTCTGGTCCTTCTTCCCTAAATCTATCCATTCCTTCATCCCTTTTTTTCTTTTTCACAGATCGTGATTGCATTTGGCAGTTTCCTTCTTTTTCATTATGATGTTGTTGCTGGAGCAACGCAACGAAACAAAGGGTTCTAAAGTGTAATTGAATGAGGATCTATGTAAATTCCTGCTGTTGAGCTTATGATCAGCCTTTCTAGCAGTATCCTCTTGTGTGTTTTATATTTATAACTTTGTTCACCTAAACCCTGTCCATATGTTAGCACCATGTTTCCCATAGTATGAGGTGCCCTTGTATTTCAGGGTGTACAGAACAAGCCACAGAAATGAGGGGAACATAGACAGGTCTCTCAATTGTTATACAGAGGTTCAGCTTTCATTTAAAAAGAGTTTTTCTAGCTGTTATGATTGCAAAGAAAAACATTGAGAAAGTGGCTCTAATGAAGTAGCAATGTCTGTGGAAAGCCTGAAACAACAGCTCTGAGTTGTGAACTGCCCCATTCATTTCAATGGGTGCACACTTAGCAACCAATGATGATACTTTGATGCCAGCCAGCATTGTTAGTTATTTCACTGATCACCAAAGCATGTAAAACAGCAGAGCACATACCATACACAATCTACTCTCAGGTCCTGTCTACACTGGCCAGTTTCTGTGCAATAAAGCAGATTTCTGCGCAATAACTCCTGAGGTGTACACACCGCCAAGCCACTTAGTGCACAGAAACTGCGCCGTTGTAGTGCTTTAAAAAAACCACCCCCATGAGAGGCCTACAGCTTTCTGCGCCGGGGCTACAGCACTGCGGTGCCATTGTAGACACCGTGGTCGATTACAGTGCTGCGATTGACCTCCGGGAAGTGACCCATAATGCCCGTTCTCACCTCTCTTGTCATCGGTCAATCGTCATCCCCACCCCGTAAATTCCTTTGGAATTTTGAAAGTCCCCTTCCTGTTTGCAGTGGTCTCAGCACTTCTTTCCAGGAGGCCATACCTGCTTCACACACCAGGCAATCCCCTGTTTGGAGCAGTGCCGAGCCGCTGGACCTCATCAGCATTTGGGGAGAGGAGGCTGTCCAGTCCCATATGCACTCCAGCCATAGGAATTATGATACCTACGGACAGATTTCATGATGCATGACAGAAAGGGGCCATGAATGGGACACATTGCAGTGCAGGGTCAAAGTGAAGGAGCTGAGGAATGCCTATCACAAGGCGCGGGAGGCAAACCGCCACTTCGGTGCTGCGCCCACAAGCTTATGGTTCTTCAAAGAGCTGGACGCGATACTCGGCGGCGACCCCACCTCTAATGCGAAGACCACTGTGGATACTCCGGTGGTTCAAGTGCCAGTCGAGAGTGGATTGAGCCAGTAGGAGGAAATATTGGACAAGGATGTGGAGGGGGAGGGGGACCCAGAGGCAGAGGACGACTCGGAGGTCAGAGATGCATGCAGCCAGGAGCTCTTCTCTACCTCGGAGGAGGCTAGCCAGTCACAGCTGTCGGATGTTGGCAAAGTTGGAGAAGAGGCCCCTGGTAGGTGGATTTGATTTTGGGAATCGCTGAAGTGAGTTGTTGGGGGTAGGAGGACAGGAGGGTTGCAGAAAGCAGGCTTGTCTCCCACCACATGCCTAGTCTGAGTGGCGGAACAGGCTGTTGATTGACTCCCTCACTTCACAGGAATTTCCCTCAGAGCTCTACAGAAAACTCTCATGGAAATACTGGGCAATCCACTGCCACAGGTTCCTCGGCAGAGCTGCTTTGTTTCTTGCCCCATTAACAGTAATTTTCCCGTGCCATCATGGGGGGCGGGACAGGGGACCATTGCTGCACACCGGCGAGCTGCATAGGGGCAAGGCAGAAGCCGCAGGCTTGGAGAAGGCCCTCCCTTGATTCCTTGCTCACCCTCAGCAGCGAGATATCTTCCATAATGATTACATCCTGTGGAAAGTATGGGGACAGGAATGATTATCAGGTCCCCCCTACAGTGCTGGCTTTCCCAAAGAGCCACATGCCCAGTGTACAGCAGGGTCCGGGAAGAGTGATTTCCCCTGCCCCTGCATCTACTCACCATTTTGGGGGTCTTGTGGCTCGTGTGCTTGCCTGAGGTTAGCCAGTTAGTGACAGGTGTGTGAGTACTGGCTGTGTTTTAAATCACTGAATCAGTGTTCTTTGTGTTGCAAACAATACTCCTTCTGTACAATGTTGCATTTAAACTTCACAGAGATGACCTTGGGAGCCCAGCCTCCCTCTTTGTTATCGGGGGCTGAACAGCTGTGCAGAATTAGAAAGTGGCCAAGAAGAACTAAGGAGAACTTTCTGCGTGATGTTATGATGCACTCCGCTGCCAAGAAACAGGAATTGAAGGAGTGGCGGGACAGCAAGAAGAGGGACTGAAAGGAGAATGCAGAACACCAAAATGAAGTCACGGAGTGGCTCTTAAAGGTTATGGAGCGCCAAGCAGGCCTGCTCCAGGTGATACTAGCACTGCAAACCAAGCAGCTCCGCGCCTGCCCTCCCCTGCAGCTGGTGTCACAAAATTCTTTCCCATGCTCCCCCCAGACACCGCCAACACAGTTATCAACCTCCTGGCTCCAGTCTGTACCCGCAGCATTCCACTCCTCCCCCCTCACAGTCCAGCACTGCAGACTCCCACTACCCACTGCACTCAACATCCATCCCTCTGCAGCGTGGCCCTGCTCAAGTACTGTACCCGCTGCATTGTACTCCAAAGGAGAAGGTTGGGTAAGATCCCTGGACATACACAAATCTTTATCTGTCCCAGGACTCCTCCTGAGATAATCCCTTCTCCCATCCCCCTCACTGCTGATGTGGTTTTTTTTTGTTTGACTCTCTTCTCCGGTTGTTGTCTTTTAATAAAAGAATTGTGTTGGTTTGAAAGCAATCTTTATTCTATTAATTGAAAGCAAAATGAGCCCTGCAAAGCAACATACAATTATATTAAACCCACATATTGTATTGTGTGCACCAATCACCTCCTAGCATTAGAAGCACTGCACTCCGGAGCATAGCAACAAATATTAGTGGCTTTCAGCTTCAAATTGCTGCCTCAAGGCATCCCTGATCCTTATGGCCCCGCGCTGTGCCCCTCTAATAGCCCTGGTCTCTGGCTGTTCAAACTCAGCCTCCAGGCACTGAACCTCTGCGGTCCAGCCCTGAGTGAAGCTTTCACCCTTCCCTTCACAAATATTATGGAGCGTACAGCACACAGCTATAAGAATAGGAATATTGTCATCGGCCAGGTCCAGCTTCCCATATAGGCAGCACCAGCGTGATTTTAAATGGCCAAATACACACTCAACAGTCATTCTGCGCTTGCTCAGCCTGTTGTTGAACCACTCCTTGCTGCTGTCAAGTTGCCCCATGTATGGCTTCATAAGATGTAGGCAGGGTCTCCCAGGATCACAATGGGCATTTCGACTTCCCCTATGGTGATCTTCTGGTCCGGGAAGAAAGTCCTTGCTTGCAGTTTCCTGAACAGGCCTGTGTTCCGAAAGATGCATGCGTCATGCACCTTTCCAGACCAGCCTGCGTTAATGTCTGTGAAACACCCACTGTGATGCACAAACTTCTGGAGAACCATTGAGAAATACCCCTTGTGATTAATGTACTCGGTGACTAGGTGGTCTGGTGCCAGAATTGGAATGTGCGTGCCATCTATTGCTCCTCCGCAGTTAGGGAAGCCCATTTGTGCTAAGCCATCTACAATGTCACGCACATTGCCCAGAGTCACAGTCTTTCGGAGCAGGATTTTAATTGCCCTGCAAACTTCCATCAACACGAGTCCAACAGTTGACTTTCCAACTCAAAACTGATTAGCCACCAATCGGTAGCAGTCTGGAGTAGCCAACTTCCACAGTGCAATTTCCACGCTCTTCTCTAATGGCAGGGCAGGTCTCATTCTCGTGTCCTTGCGCTGCAGGGCTGGGGCAAGCTCATCACACAGTCCCATGCATGTGGCTTTCCTCATCCAAAAGTTCTGCAGCCACTCCTCGGCATCCCAGACATGAATGATGATGTGATCCCACCACTCAGTGCTTGTTTCCCGAGTCCAAAAGTGGCGTTCCACTGTGGTCAGCACCTCCGTGAATGCCACAAGCAATTTCGTGTCACAGCTACTATGTGTGGCAAGATCAATGTTGCACTCCTCTTGCCTTTGTAGTTTAAGGAATAACTTCACTGCCACTCATGACGTGTTGGTCAGAGCGAGCAGCATACTGGTCAGCAGTTTGGGATCCATTCCTGCAGCCCGAAGAGGCAGGGTGCGCAGTACACAAACCGTTGAAAGATGGCGCCAAATGCAGACAGAAGCACAGGGATTGCTGGGATGCGAAGCAATGCATCACGGGGCATTGGGACAGGACCCAGAATGCCCCATGACCCCCTCTGCCTTCCCTCAACTCTTAGCAGCAGAAGAGGAAGAGATGCTCTGTGGGATAGCTGCCCAGAATGCACTGCTCCGAATACCGCTGCAAGTGCCACAAGTGTGAACATGCTATTGTGTAGGCAGCTGACAGTGTGAACACACAACGGCAGTTTCCCTTCAGTGCTCTCTGAGCGGCGCGGTCACTGACGGAGCTGTAACTCTGCCAGTGTAAACATGGCTTAAGTAGTCTCTCATTCTGGGTAGGCTTTTACACTGGAGGGATGAGTTGCAGGGGTGACTGACAGGTTTTATTTTCCTGAAGCAGGGCTGACCTTCCAAAAGTTTGAGGGACTCCGTCCTAGGCTGGCTACATGCACCCAATTTACATGTGCACATCCACCTTTTGGTACAATGCTGGCACTTTTTCTCATTTGACTCTGTGACACTGGCAGGTCAGATGCCAGCCGTTGCCCAGGCTGCAGGCATTAGCTAAGAACTGACAAACTTATAGCTGGAGACGAGACCAGTTCACCTGTATGTTAGTGTTGCTCAAAATAGGCATTAGTATTATAAGTAGTATTATTAGTATTTAGTGTTTAGACTCTAATCTCACTTGCAATGTCTGTATTCCATGCTATAAGAAAATATGTTACTTCTATTTATAACTTTGAAAATGTTTGCTCTGAACTTGTGAACTCCGGCATGGGAATCGTATCCCCTGCCGCCCCCTGCCCATCCAGAAGGACTGTCAAAATCAGATGGACCATCAAGGAACAGTGCAATACAAAGGATTCCTCAGCAAAATACTGTGCACCTCTATGGTGTCATTTGCTTCACACTAAATTGGCTGATGTCAAATTGAACTCAACCATGCGCATCATCACAGGCACCCTGTGCCCCACTCCTATTCCATGGCTACCAGTTCTGAGCAACATAGCCTCTCCACACATTCGCCACAGAGCATCTACACATTGCGGAAAAGCTACATTCCAATACAGCAACAGAGAGTCCTGTGGCACCTTTAAGACTAACAGATGTATTGAGCATAAGCTTTCGTGGGTGAATGCCCACTTCGTCGGATGCATACCAATACAGGTCTCCCACTCTACACGGCCAGCTTCACCCCACAGCATGATTTACACTGAGACATTCAATGTGGTCTCAACTGCCAGTTTGGATTCTGTCAGCAGCAACCCTATGGTGTGATAAGTAGCCGGCTAAAGATGTTTGGAATGGTTTCCTTGCCACTGATCCCACTGTTCAACCTCCGGAATTCGACTTGCCATGTCACCTTTGGACTCTGCTGAACAGGTTCTGAACTGGCCAAGGAATATGCGCAGCCAACCTCTACACATGGTGTCTACCCTACAACCTACTTTGTCAGTATGGTCTCTATCAGACAATGGCGCATGTTGTTGAAGAGTGTCAACTAACCAGATTTCATGGTGGCCTTAGAGCCCTTCATTCTGCTCATGAAGCTGCTGTTGGGTGGTATGGCAAGCACTGCACACGTGAAGAGGAATACAAAGGATTGGTGTATGGCCTTATCCACCTGGGAAATGCAACATACAAGGAAGTTCATCCTGGGGGCTTGGAAAATGAATGAAGGGTATAAAACAAAGCCACAGGAAAATTTTCCATCTTTTTGGCTGTTTGAATTTGGACAGAGCCAGAGACTCTAAACTGAAGCCAGAGATCCTGCCTTCTCGGTCCACCCTGAAAGACACTCTGAATTGACAGATCACTACAACTCTGTCACTCTTAGGATTTAGATGGTAACTTATTTGTGTGTATATGTTTGCTTGCCATAACTAACTCTCTTATTCCTTTTTTCTAGTTAATAAACCATTAGATAGTTTGTTGTGGGATTGGCTACAGGCATTGTCTTTAGTGTAAGTTCTAGGGTACCAACTGATCTGGGGTAAGTGACTGGTCTCTTGGGACTGGAAGCTACCTGAATGAGGTGTGATTTTTGGTGTATGTGGCCATTTATCAGTAAGTCCAATTTGTTTGGGTGGCAAGATAGACTGGAGGACCTAAGGGGACTGTCTGTGACTCCATGACTGTTATAGTGATTCAGGAGTTCACATTTGTTATTGGCTTGGTGAAATTTAATTATAGAGCACACCACCAGTTTGGTGTTTCTGACAGTCTGCCCTGAGGCAGACTGAGCCGCTCCAGACAGCGTGACAGACTGAAAGGAAAGTTGCTCTTGGTTTATTTCACAAAACTGTAATATTAACTGCAACATATTCATCAACAGTATGTCTGCAAAGATTTTTTGGGACAGGTGCTTATTTGGGGGTAATTCTAGGTGTCCCATATTTTGTCAACATGGCCTTTAATTCCAAACAAAACCAACCATTTTCATTTCACCGGCCATTGGTGTTAATTAATGGCAGTTTTATTTATTTCTTCCAGTGGGCCACTAACAAAATGGGCAGGGGGGAAGGTGAAACATTGAAAATGAGATCAACCACTTCACCCTGAAAGCTGTGCTTAACTCTGTGTCAATAGCTGCAATTTCCTTTGGTTACAGGCATATGAAATGACCTGATTTATTATGGAGAGAGCATCATATAAAGATTCTGTTCCAGTCCTATTCTTTATCAGCAAACATGACAAAAATATATATGCAAAACACAGCACTCATAGTGCAGAAGTAGCTGCCTGGAAACAAACTCATGCAAATACAAATGACCTGAATACATGTTTTGTCATAGCTACCAATCAACTCTTTCCATATACCTTCTTGACATGCTGAAATTTATTTCTGTGACTATTAAATTAGAATAGTTCCTTGCAAATTATTCTTGGACCACTACTCTTTCAAATTATATATCACTAAGCGCTTTTTAACTGGAGCTTAAAATTTGCAATAGATATGGTCATATGCTAATTAATGTTTACCTAGGGCCTAATTCTCCCACCCTTACCAACACTGAGTAGTATATTATTCCACCTTGCTGCTTTTTGGGCAGATTGGAAAGCCCACTGTACTGTAGGAAGACTTAAAGAGTTGGGTCCATGCACTTATCCAGAATTAGTTAATTTTTAATAATAAATGTGAAAGTGGTAAAAGATTAAGCTAAAAAGTAGGTTTTTCACAATTAGTTTTAAATTTCATATTGTTTAATACAACTGAAAAAAACCACACCCTGATTCTTATTTCAGTTTTAAATGGGACCACTTGGCTAAATGTGGCTTTGTGGAGTCTTTCTCTCTGTTGCCCCTACTGAATAGACATTCTTACCAGAGCCTGATGATGAGAAACCTGTGTAAATTCTTTGGGGGTGAGGACTGCTTCTCACTTTCTGGTTATACAGTGCCTCATTCAAGGGGGCCCAAATCTCATTGGAGGTCTCTAGCTGCTACCAGAATATAATTAAATAAATATATGAGAATCATACTTTTTAGTTTAATCTGTTACCACTTCTACTATATTAAATTGGTCTTATTCTAAAGTCATGGAAATTGTCCTTTCTGTGTCCTTGCACTAGAGTTAATAATATTAGTCTACCTAAAAGGAACAGTTTGAAACAGAAAAATGTCCTTGGTGAATTGAATTTCCAGTCCAATAAATTTGGACTTGCAAAGAAACTCAGCTCTGAGTAGTTCCCACCTGCAAATAGCTTTGACATGGCTTTCGAATTTCTGGGAAAGAAGTCTGTAAGAGCGGATCTTGAAAATGTGTAACATTTACTATCTAGTTTAATGATCCAAAAGTCTGTGCTGAATCAGAGGTAGAAATGTTAAAGTAATTACCCTGGAAAGTCAATTTAATGAATGCCCAATATGTGAAAGCATTATTTCTGTAATCTTTTCTATTGCCCAATTTATCATTTTTATTGTTCATTTACTTATGCTATATACTTCTGGTATGAATTATATTCTCTAATATTCCTTTTTCTTCAAATATGACTTGTTAGATAGCTAGGGAAAAGATTATCTTTAAATAGGGACCTCTGGATTTGGGGAAACTGAAATATATTTAAACATGAATCCATTTACCTCCTTTTTTAAATAATTCCCCGATATTCCTTTCTGTTAGTTATCAGATATACTTGTTTAAACAAGGTCTTTTATCTTCACTATTTATTTTCTCCTTCTACTTGGTTCAGTAATGTGGTCATAATTCTGAATTTGTGGCTTTTGATGTCAATTTGTGGGTAGGCCTTGATCCTACAAACATTTTTGCATGTGTATAACTTTACCCACACGAGTGATTCCACTGACATCAATGGGATTACTCACACGAGTCCAGTCAAATGTGGACATAAATATTGGTGAAATCAGGGCTTAAGGCAACAGATTTTGATAGAATACATTTAAAATTCTGATGTAAATACAATTTTCTCTTTCAACCCATCTTATACCCATTCATTTAAGTAAGAGTATAGCAGGGCAAAAAATTATAGGAAAAATCATTTATCAACATTCCATGAATTCTAAGTCACACTTTGCTTTGATTGTTTGCCACACCTTTTCAATGAATGGTCTTGCAAGTGACTTTTATTCTCACGAATGTTTAGGGAGGAGCATATATTTACATTCACTTTTTTATGTGACAATGTTCTCATTATTATTAAATATTTGTAAAATAGGCCACCCAGAAGTCCCAAGCAAGATTGGTGCACCAGTGTTCTAGGTACCATCCCCATTCAGATGGTGACATGTTTCATTCACATTGCAAGTGTTTGCCCAGCTGGCCTTTACCTTTGGGAAGAGGATGGTAAGAAGCAGGGAGAGAGTAACGGACAGCAAATTATTTGAAAAACAAAGTAAATAAATAAAATTGAGCATTATGAGCCTTGGTGAAGAGGAGAGAGGAAGAGAAGGGGCTAGGAAGATGGGCGCTCCACAAATAGAAAAGTCCCTTTGCTGGAGATACTTTGCTCATGTTCCATTTCCAGATCACAGAACAAGGTGTCTGGAGAGTGGCCAGATATTGGGGAGGGAGGAGTGGACATGGTACAGGGACAAATATGCGGCTACATTATCTCCTACTGTGTAACACTAAGGACTGGGAGGACCATCAGCAGCTGTGAGACGCGGAGGGGGGCCAAGCAATGTTAGTCAGGGAATAAAGTGGGCTGCTGCAATAGCATGGAAGTGGTGAAGTCACTAATGTTGCTGCAGTTAAGCAACAGGTGATGCAAACAAGGGATTTGGCTCAATGTTGAGCAGTCTCTCTCACTGAGTAGAAGTGCAATCAGGAGGGAGGGAGAAGGAACTTGGGGAACTAGGCAAATTGCTTCTGAAGAGTCACCTGAATGCAGTGATGGAGCAGCATCAGCAAGTAAGGTGAAGTCAAGAACTGCTGCAGATGGGCCCAATGGTAAATGCATAATGTGCAGGATGAGGCTCACAGGCCTCCTGATTCAGATCTATAGGAAGGGGCTCCTGGTGTTCCACTGCTGATTGAAGCTTGTGTAATGATGCGGTTCTGGCGGGACCCAACTGAGAGTGCCAATTCAGGACAAAGCAACAGAGGGTCCTGTGGCACCTTTGAGACTAACAGAAGTATTGGGAGCATAAGCTTTCGTGGGTAAGAACCTCACTTCTTCAGATGCAAGTAATGGAAATCTCCAGAGGCAGGTATAAATCAGTGTGGAGATATACCTGCCTCTGGAGATTTCCATTACTTGCATCTGAAGAAGTGAGGTTCTTACCCACGAAAGCTTATGCTCCCAATACTTCTGTTAGTCTCAAAGGTGCCACAGGACCCTCTGTTGCTTTTTACAGATTCAGACTAACACGGTTACCCCTCTGATACTTGAATTCAGGACAAATCGCTTAAAACAGGGCAGTTACAGCCCAAGGCTGGGGTTTTTCCAACTCTAAGGCAAACCAAACCAGCCAGACAGTGAAAACTTCGGTCTCACTGGCTAACCACAAGTCACACAAGCAATTCCCTTAGACACTCCAGTTTCCCAGTATCACCACCAGTGCCACTCGTTATGGGGACAAATGGTTATGAAAACCAATACCCCAGTAAAAGAAAAAAGGTTTTCCTGATCCCATAGGACCAAGCCCCAGACCCAGGTCAATATACAAATCAGATCTTACCCACAAATCACGCTGTTGCCAATCCTTTAGAATCTAAAATCTAAAGGTTTATTCATAAAAGGAAAAAGATAGAGATGAGAGTTAGAATTGGTTAAATGGAATCAATTACACACAGGGCCGGATTAACTTTTTGTGGGCCCGGTGCCAAACATATTTGTGGGCCCCCATTGGGGAAATAGGGCATGTGATGGGGGGCGGTGCGCAGAGTGAGGGGCCGGTTGGGGGCAATGAGACGCAGCGCAGCAGGAGTGGCCCCACTCAGCCCAGCACAAGGGCACTATTTACAAACCCCAAACTGCTAGACGCACAGTGGCCCGCCCAGCCCTGCGCAACCAGCGTGCCCCTTCCACACTGCCCCCTGCCCAGTGCCCTGCTCTTATGCCAGTGCCCACTCACCCAGAGATCCCTATGCCCAGCACCCGCTGCCTAGAGACTCCTCCCGCTGACATCCCACCACAACTACACAGCACCCTGCACACCATACCCCCTGCCCAGCTCTCACAGATCCCCGACTGTCCAGCACCCCCTTCACAGTCCCACCATCACAGCTGCACAGTGCCCCATATTCCTGAGGGAATTCTGGATCAAATTCTGTGCATAATATTTTAAAATTCTGATTTTTTTTATAATAAATACATGTGGAAGCTCCACCATGGCAGTGGGGAGCACAGGCCATTGGCTGCATGGAGGTGGGAGAATACCCTGCAGCCTTCCCCCTCCCCTGGGACAGGGACTTGGCAGTGAGACTGAACCTGACCCTGACACAGCACAAGGGGCAGGCCTGCCACAGAAACACCCTGGGGCCCTGCCCCTTTTGCCCAGGTACACCAGATGTGGGCAGGGAGGCACAGCCCGGCAGCAGGATCCAAGTGCAGAGGGACTTAGTGTGGGGGTATCCAGATAGGGGTAAGAGGGTTCTGTGAGGGGAAGTCTGGGTGCAGAGGAGGTGGGGTGGTTGTGCTTAAAGTACTGCACAGGATCTTTTCAGGGGGAATAAGGCAAACGCCACATTCATTGGTAATACATGCATCAATCAACACTGTATCATTTGCATATGATCTATGTTACACTCATGCACTCACATACACACACACAAACACACTCCGTCTTGTTGTTGTTACCAACTACTTGCTCCCCTTAACTTCACTGGCCAGGTGAGTTAGATAGGGGAGGGGTGGAGCCGGGCTTCTGCTGATCTGGATCAATGCTCTGATGTTGACAAGACCCAGGGTCCTCTGCAAGACACCTCACATTTATAGCAGCTTCCCTCTCGTGCAAATCTATACCAGATTCAAAATCTGTGTCCGTTGGTCCTTTGTGCTGCTTCCTTCTGGGTGTTGTCCCAATACTGTTCAAAAAGGGTGTTTCCAAAAGAAGGTGCTTGATTCTAACCCTCTCCCCCCCAAGGCCATCAATATGTCTGCTCTTCTTTAGTGAGTTCACTTAACAAGTTTGATTGTCCTTGGGTCTTGCTTCCATCCCCTCTCCAATTAGCTGTCTGGAGGTGCTTGCCTTCCACGCCTTGCTCATTCACACCTCATTCATTCAACATGCCAATTGATTAAGGGAGTGTGGGGAGGGGGAATCTTATTCTACTCCTAGCAAAAAGACATTTTTCTTCTACTTTAAATATCCTTAGGAGCGATAACATTATACCAAGGCTTAACACAAAGTTTTCTATAAGTTTTTCTACATAGGGATCTGATACAAAGTTCCTATATCAAAGGACTTGATACAAAGTTGTATGAAAATAGCTTAATACCGGGTTATATGAAGAGGCATAATACAAAGTCATATGAAAGTTAGAGGTTATATATGGATAGGCTTAATACAAGGTTATATAGAGAGGCATAATACAAAGTCGTATGAAAGTTATGTGAAGACGCTTAATACAGAGATTTATCTACAGGGTTCATTTGGATGGGGGTCTAGGTGTAGGTGGTTGGGGCTCAGTTGGGAGGGTGTCTGGAGGGGCTCATCGGGGTGGTAAAGATGCAGGGGAGGTGGGGCTTGTCAGGGTGAGAGTTTGATGGGCCTGCTTAACAGGGGAGCCCCAGCTGCTGCCAAGGGGATCCGCATGCTGGACCCCCATTTCCCCTATCTTAGGGATCGGTAACCTTCAGCACGTGGCCCACCAGGGTAAGCCCCCTGGTGGGCCAGGCTGGTTTGTTTACTTGCCGCATCCGCAGGTTTGGCTGATTGCGGCTCCCACTGGCCATGGTTTGCCGCTCCAGGCCAATGGGGGCTGCGAGAAGCCACGGCCAGCACATCCCTCGTCCTGCAGCCCCCCATTGGCCTGGAGCCACGATCGGCTGAACCTGTGGATGCAGCAGGTAAACAAACTGGCCCGGCCCACCAGGGGGCTTACCCTGGCGGGCCATGGGCCGAAGGTTGCCGATCCTTGCCCTATCCCCTTCTCTTCGCCATTCCATGCCCCTTCCTTCCCCACTGCCTCTGTCCCCCTGCCCTGCCTGCCCCACCATGGGCACTCACTGTTGTACAAGATGAAGAATGGCTCCCAGCACACAGAAGGGAGCTCAATCAGCACTAGGACTCAAAATGTGGTGTCCAGCTGCAAAGTCCGGGGAGCTGAGCAGCACCTTCTTTTTTCAGCCTGGCTGCGCAGCTCTGCAGTCACAGAGTAGGGTACGCTCGTTCCACCCCCGTCCCCAAGACCCTACCCCCAGGGCCGGCTCCAGGGTTTTGGCCGCCCCAAGCAGCCAAAAAAAAAAAAAAAAAAAAACCACGATCGCAATCGGGATCTGTGGTGGCAATTCGGCGGAAGGTCCTTTGCTCCAGGCGGGAGTGAGGGACTGTCCGCCAAATTGCTGCCAAATAGCTGGATCTGCCGCCCCTCTCTGGAGTGGCCGCCCCAAGCACCTGCTTGCCAAGCTGGTGCCTGGAGCCGGCCCTGCCTACCCCTGCCTTTTCTCTGCCTCCTCTCCCCAGGTGAGCATGCTGCAGCTGTGCTCATCCCCCACCCTCCTGCCGGCAAACAGCTGATCAGCAAACAGCTGATCGGCAGCAGAGAGGAGGAGGGCAGGAAGGGAGCAAGCTATGAGAAGAGGCAGGGGACGGGGAGCTTGGCTGCCCTACTGTAGCAGGAGCCTCAGTGCCAGGAGCACCAAGCTTCTGCCCCCCGCAGGAGAGAGCGGGGGGGCGGAGAAGAGTGGGCTTGGTCGGGGCCACCCTGGAGTGTGGGCCCAGCTCCATGGAGCCAGTGGCTCCTTCGTAAATCTGCTACTGATTACATACAGTAATGGCAAAGTTCTTGGTTCAGGCTTGTAGCAGTGATAGAATAAACTGCAGGTTTAAAATCAAGTCTCTGGAATACATCCACAGGTGGGATGGGTCATCAGTCCTTTGTGTAGAACTTCCATTCGTAGCTAAGTCCCTCCAGAGGTATGAAGCAGGATTGAAGACCAGATGGAAACGAGGCCTCAGCCTTTTATAATCTTTTCCAGGTGTAAGAACACCTCTTTGTTCTTACTGTGGAAAATTACAGTAAAATGGAGTCTGGAGTCACATGGGCAAGTTCCTGCATACTTTGCTGAGTTACAAGGCGTATCTGCCTTCTCTCCATGGGTCAATTGTATAGCTGATGGTCCTTAATGGGCCATCAAGCAGGCGAGGCAGAGCTAACACCAACTTGTCTGGGATGTTTCCCAGAAGCATAGCATAAGTTTGAAATACAGACAGTATAGAGCCAATATTCACAACTTCAACTACAAAATTGATACACCCATATAGACAGCATAATCATAACCAGCAAACCATAACCTTGTCTTAGACGCCTCATTTGACCCCCTTTTTACAAGATTTGGGGCCACTACAGGACTTTGGTTGCAACCATGTTCTATATGGTTCCAGATTATATCAATAACATCACAGCTTGGCAATTGAGAAATCATTGTCTGAGCATACTATTTAGCAAGAAGGAATTGAAGGACTTTCTCTCAGCAGATGCAGCCCTGATGCCTGAGTCCAAGCCTTATAAATTAAACCAGGACAGACCCAGCCAGAAACTGCGGTTGGGGCCTACCACAAAAAAGAGAAATTAACATCTCCCCAGGGTTTACAATCCCACCCACATATGCTCATAGGAGAATCTGGGTACTCATTGCATCCCTAATTAGGAAACGAGTTAGGAATTCCTATGCTTTTCCTTGCTCATAGTAGTAAACACTGACACCCCCTCACCCTTTTTTTTTTTTTTTTTTTTTTTTTTTTTTTTTAAGAAATATAGATTCAGGTCCACGTAAGCTGTTTGCAGATTCTGATGAGACTCCACTGTAAAGGCTCTGGCATACCATTATGACATACTACAAGCTATTTGAAGGCTAAGGGTATAATATTTTACATATTAACGGCTGAATTAGTCATTTTTGGCAAGATGAATTTTGAACCAGAACTCCATCCATTTTTAGTGGTTACTAAAGGCCATGCCTAGTAACCACTGGATGAGACACAGTCAGCTTTAAGAATCATCAGCACGGATTCTCCTCTGTTGTGGTAGCTATGGTATATCTCAGCCCATACCTGCTTCTAGTCCATCTAACCCTATAAGCCCAATCTTTTTGCAGCTCAAATAAACAAACAAACAAAACGAAAAACATTGATCCTGCCAATAATATTCCACTGGGGGATTCAAAGTCACAATCCACATATGTGAAGGGTTCATTCATACACACATGGGATGAATAATGGCTTAGCAGGAATTGGTTTACAATCCCTGTGGACTCCTGTAGAGCTAATAAGTCTAGAAATACCACTTGAATGGAATCATATGATAATCATATGACTATATTTTTGATACATTGCATAGAGCATAAGTATAAAAATAAAAAATGCATTAGAGTTTAGGCTTTCCTTTATTGTATCAAATTAAATCGGATTTAATGCCTACTTGTGTGTCATGCAGATCAGATCCATTTGTACAAGGCTGTACAGTGTGGAGCTGGTTCAAATGAATGAATAGCTTTCTCATTACTTCACCCTATTCTGCTGTCTCTTTTCCTGTCCTTTGTAATGTAATGGAGGACAGCTGTGGCAGTGAAGTGAATATTAACTAACCCCAGCGCCTCAGCAGATTGTGACTTTAATCCCTGCAAATACCACTAAAATCAAAATTTAATTACACTCAGTGTAGCTCTGTTAATGCCTGAAAAATATTTAACAATTAGCGGTTGGTTTAATTAAGCAAACTGCCTTTCACAAAGCAACCTGAAAAGTTTTCCCCCCTATTTTATCCCTCAGACTAATTAGTCTGATGTAAGCTTACAGCACTTCATTTACTGTTACTGAGTCTGCTGCTTAGCTGATCCAGTTTCTGGGGCTTAACAGTCTGTAATGGAAGGGGAAGTTGAAAGGGAAAAAAATGTTCACTAAATGCTGTTGCTATTTTAAAAAAAACACACACTTATAGTAAACTACTAAGCATCATTAGCCATTTCTTCATATGTAGTTATGTAGTTCAAGTATCTTTCATGAAATATTATTTGTATGGGTTTAATGTGTGTTGAATAATGAGTAAATTAAAGTACAGCCACTTCTATCAAAGCACAATGCCCTGTGTGTCCAGAATATAAAGCAGTGTTTACATCTAAATTAGCTGGGAAGGGGAAGCCCTGAAATAGTCTAAATTAGGTAATTGTTTTGAAAATGTCAAAGAAAGAAAACTATATGGTGAAAGGTGTTTCAAGGGTGACTTCTGCTATTATTTCTTGTTATTTCAATTAAAATGATGTTACTTTGACCTTGTTAGTTTGTGCTATTATGATGCACCATGTGCTGCTATTGTTTCTGTGAATTTCAGCGTAAGATTCTATAACTACAGATGTGCCCTTGTTTGCTTTCTTAGAAAAAACTAAGGTTACGAGTATTCTTAAAAATTACTGTAAACTGTGGTTTGGATCATAAAATTACCATCAGCTAGACTAGAAAAATCATTTATTATTGAACAGTTGAAAGATCAATTTACATCATTCCATGTACAAGAATATTAATTTCATGGCACAATTTTCTAAGTGTAGATTCATTTAATTGTAGTGGCAGGTATTTGCATGGAATTACTTAATTATACAGATGTCCTTTTTCCAACTTTCAGGATAAACATGGGGGGGTGGGTGTCTGTTGAGGAAATTAATGTCTTGTTACCATCTTGATGTAGACTCAAATATTGTAAAGTAGTCTAATGATTTAATAGGCTTAAAAAGAAGGTTTAAATCCCAGGATAAGGACCATTGTCTACACGGAAGGCAAGTCATTAAATTATCTTTTTTGCCCTTGAACAGTTGAATTTGGCACCACTCAGGTCACTACCTGTAAATCCACAAAATTCACCTATGAAAGGATCTACTGGAAAGCCTTTTATATACATTTATATCTATCTAGCTATCTGTATCTATATCTATATATATAAAAACTTCACATTCAAATTATATGGAAAAGTGGAGAATGTGGATTTACTGCTGAACAAACAAGGTGATACTAAAATGTGTTTGAGAAATGAGATTGCCTTAATCCAAATATACAGGGTTCAGTAAGATACCAAACTGATTAAGACTAATTTAAATTGAAATGGACTGTTCCTTTCACCAGCCTGTCTTCCAATGAAAAGCAGACACATATACTGATTGTGTCTACTCTGCATAGGGTGTGCATTATACCGTACAGTTGTGTTGCTTGTTTTTATCTGGTGTTTATATCATATCCGTTCTTTGAAGCCTCTTTCCCTCACCTTTTCCCATTTCAAAATGTTTTGTTTTAGGTAAAATCATTTCTCGCTCCAAAGGCAAAGGGACTAAGTCAAAGTCAATGAAAACTGGTACAACTGACACAAAAATTACACACAGTTTGGTACAATTCAATCTAATTGGGAGCCTTTTCTTCAAGGTCCATGGTTGACTGAGGATGGATATTAAATCACCATTCATAATACTAAAGAAATGGTCCATTCAAATCAGGGTTGAAATATTGTATATTGACTGAAAAATGTGGAGAAGCACCTGGCAGGTGCATTTATACTCAGCTTAACTTGTCATAAAGGAAGAAATGAAATATTACAAAATTGAAATAGGTGTAAAGTTTCTTTCCGACTATCCACAGAAAAATAGTTGAATTTTTATGGTCTGTGTGACAACTTTAACCACTTTTATCTATTTAGTCATGTACAAATAACTATCTCCCCACAAATGTTTGCCTGCATTACTGTTAAGCAAATGTTCTTTCACCATCAAATTCCACTTCTGCAGTATGTTTTCTCATAGAAAAGCACACATTCTCCTTAATAATACAAATAATTCACTTATCATAGTCTATTATATATCTATTCCATTCTTGAAAAGCATTACTGCTTTTGGTTTTTTACTTAAATGCTAAAGAATTTCAGAATGTCATAATATACGTAAATGGTCTTTGAACTTAAAAACCAAACAGAGATGATCAAACTCAATTCACCTCAATTCAGCTGTCACAATTGAAAAAATTAACTGGAACTCTCTTCTGCTGTTTCTAGGAAGAGATCATAGTATGAGTTCAAAGTTCTGTCTTTAACCATGGCATACATTTACAAAAATCAAAACTAGAATTTATAATACCATTTGCAAGGGGTCGTCAAATTTTTTTACAAATCTTGAGTGGTAATTTCAGTAATGCTGTTGAAATTTAGAATACAGGTTTAAGATTACAAATAATTTTTGTGTATTGGAATCTAGAGGGCATACACTGTCCTTAGTTGCATGTATGTCACTTCTGTTGAATTCAATGGGAGTTGCCTGCATACATCTGGGGCAGAATGCTCACCCTCAATACATATTTATATAAACCTTGTGGGCCAGAGACACAACTGATGTAAATTGTCATAGCTCCATTGAAGTCAAAGCATTAAATGGTTAAAAGTCAACAGGACAATTTACACCAGCTAAGGATCCTGAGTGAGGCTGACTTCTGAGGGCTCCTTCATAAGCCCTAGTGTAGAGGCACACTGGGAGCAAGGCTAGGGGTGGGTCAGGTGTGTCCAAGCGCCTTAGCATGTAGTGCTGAGGAGATTCTGAGCAGTGTTGCAGCCTATAGGAAAGCTGCTGTAATTTAGACAGGTCTCCAAAGATCAGGACAAGGTTTATATTCTGTATTTTAACTGTTATCTTCTTGTTTTGTCCATGGTCCTAACCCTCTTTCTCCCTTGTATAACTCCTGGTAGGAGTAATCTGTGTGAGCAGATATACAGAGTTCCATAGCTGGCCAGAATAATTAAGTTGAATCCTTAGCTGCTTTTCCAGCATTATATTGGTCTTTTGGGGGTGAAAGGGAAAGTGAGAGAGGGAGACTAATAAAAAGACAGAATTTAGCTTTGAATGTTAAAATAACCTCAACAATCTGTTTCTCTCTCCCTTCTCAGCCAGATCCTCTAGTGGTGTAAAGTGGCAGGTGTAGCTCCATTGAAGCCAATAGCGTTATGCCAGTTTACACCAGCCCAGGATCTGGTTCTCTCCTTTTTCTGACTTATAGTCAGCTCTTCCCATACTCCCTCCCAAAAAGGCATTAACGCTTTCCACGATGGTCCAAAAAGAAGATATTAAAATATTAAAATTAAGAGGAGCATGCGATAAAAGAATCCCAATTAGTGTAAGTTAAAAAAAAATCCTTTATCCCCCATTTGTGATTAAGTAAGTTTTGTTACAGTTTAACAAGCAGATCACTTGATTAATTCAATCCCCTATATGAATATGATATTCCTATTAGTTTAGTTTCATTAGTACACACCAGTTGGCCCAATTAATCTTTGGCTCATGCATACCTATGACAAGACAAGCACTATACAAGAAAGAAAAAATAAGATATTTGCATGATTTTAGAGACTGAATAATAATGAAAAGTTCTCAAGTTTCAGTAAAAACAGATGGAAGCATCAAGGATAGATGCCTTAAAAAAAAATCCTGGCACTGTGAAAAGCAGCAAAGAAAGCCAAAAAATGTTGTAAAACTTAAAAACAAATGTTGGTTGGCAGCTTTGAGTAATCTTACAGAAAGGTAGATTGCTTATTGATAAAAGAGGCGCACACTAAATTAATGTGTATTTGTGTAGTCTCTTTGTATCTTAAAATTAAATCTATGCAGTCATGCGCTCGACAGATGTAATAGCTGATTTTGATGACTTTTGCAAAACATTAAGATGTAATTAGGAAAGCATCCAAACCTAGTCAGCAAATTAATAGGTCCAGAAAGTTCATTTTGGATTTGCTTTATATTTGCTAGCTATGATCATTTTCTGTGTATAGGCCAGGTTCTTACAAGTGTTACAAATCAGTTTAATATATAGGAAAACAGGTTTAGTACTACAACACACAGTGTTACAAATCAAATCCATTAGAGTTGCCCGTATTTAATAGAAAACAGTATTTTTCATTTCTCTCTTGAAATTTTTGATCATTCAGTTAACATCATTATTTTCCAACAGACTGGCATGTTTGAAAATGTCATTAGTTCAGGAATGTTTCCCTTGTTTCTGGGCTACTAACTGAAATTAAAACATCTCTCCAGTGCTGCATGGCTGTGAGGGTCAAGCATTGTTTTTTCCACCTTTTGTCATCAGACAAGTTGGGATATAAAAAATAGTATATCAATAAAATACCAACTTTAGCTGACATCAGGTTTCTGGCCTCAATGACAAAAAATTATTTCACCCATTATCAAGACAATTATGAGAATGACTGAGCAGGCATTTTGTAATACATAATTTGTACTTACGGCACTGAGAGTGACCTTAAATAATGCAGCCTATATATTATAATGATCTGTAACAAAAAATATCACTTTCCTTGCAAAGATTCTACTTAAGAAATTTAACTGCGAACACTTGAAAGCAAAATAATAATAAAGCAATTCTTGATCATGACACGAGAGTTAAAGTTGTGTTAAGTTCTGCCATTATAAACTCAATTTTTCAGAAGGTTGTAATTCTGGTTGCCATGAACATTTGTTTTAATGTGAAAGTTTGGTTCTGTAAGGATAGGCCAAAATTACAGGCCCTGAACTTAGTACAGTTTTTTGGAGTAACATTAAGGAGGACAAACCAACACAACAAGCAGGGCCGGCTCTAGGCACCAGCAAAACAAGCTGGTGCTTGGGGCGGCACATTTTTAGGGGCGGCACGGCCAGTGCCAGAATGCCGCCCCTAAAAATGTGCCCCGGCCACCCTAGCTCACCTCCGCTGCTGCTGCCATGGCGCGCGAAACAGCTGATTCACGCGCCGCTACTCGCCCTCCCTCCCAGGCTCCCAGGGGAGGGGGAGCAGCGGCGCGCGAATCAGCTGTTTTGCGCGCCGCGGCGGCTCAGGGTCTCCCCCTCCCTCCCAGGTTCTCAAACCTGGGAGGGAGGGGGAGATCCCGAGCGGCCGTTTCGCATGCCGCTGCTCTCCCTCCCTCCCAGGCTTGGAGCCAGGGAGGGAGGGAGAGAAGCGGCACCCGTGCCGTGGCCACTCGGAGTCTCCCCGTCCCTCCCAGGCTCTGAAACCTGGGAGGGAGGGGGAGATCCCGAGCGGCTGCGGCGCGGGCGCCACTTCTCCCCCTCCCTCCCTCCCTCCTAGGCTTGAGGGCCTGGGGGGAGGAGGCAGGGCTGGGGATTTGGGGAAGGGGCGGAATTGAGGCGGGGCCGGGGCTGGGGTAATTAAAGAAGGGGGGGGGCGGCCAAAATTGTTTTTGCTTTGGGTGGCAAAAATCCTAGAGCCGGCCCTGACAACAAGGAAAATTAAAGTTAAGGTTAAAACTCTTACCTGAGCTCTCCTTATTGCACCTATAATACAGTCCTTAAATATATGTATGATGCTATGAATAAGGATGGACTAATAGTTTTACTTAATAAGACTCAGTCTGAATTTTTGCTTGAAACCAAAACTGAACCTTCCTTGATGTTTTAAATTATTACAGTTGTTAATTTAAAAAAAAAAAAAAAAAAACTTTTATATGCCTTTGCCCTTCCTTCGTGGATCAGAAACAGATGTATTGAAATGCAAGTAGGGTTATTCTACCAGCATTTTGGGTCCACCTGAGCTCCAGAAAATCTCATGAGTGTCTCTATTCATGAAATTTCCAACTTCCAAGTGTAACTTCCAGACAAAAAAATTGTGAATAAATTTGGAAAAGCACCTGAACTTCTGAATTTTCTTCTTTTGGTAGGTTTATCATATTTAAGGTTATTGAAATGCATTTATTTCAGACTCAAAGAAATAAAACACTATATCATCAAGTTTTTCTCTGTTGCCAGATGACCATATATAGAAATAAGGTAAATCTATTTGTATCTAGTAATATTGTTTCTCCATAATTAAGTCATCCTGTGTTTGTCCTTTCAACTTTGGAAGGAGAGCATAAACCGTACAACCAAAGAGCAAACTGGATTAATTTTAGACTCAGACTTGTGGCAGTCATTAGGGAGGGAAGTGAATCCAGAATATAACACTTTTGAGATCAGTTATGGAACCCATATGCTTTGTGTGCATGCCTGGTAAAAATGTGCAACTTCATTACATATTAGAGGCTACACATTTTAATTCTGGCTCACTAATAGGTCTGAGGCAAGTGAAAGTGGCCTGGGAAGAGATCCAGTTTTCTTTACAAGGATGGCCAAGGCCTATGTCTCTGGGTGAGATCCACCAATTTGCATAGAATCTGCACAAGGCTCCTGGGCCATGGAATCCCATGGTGACTATGCACATGGGAAGTAGCCATGTAGGCAGTCTTTGCACCTCCATGTGCTTGGGAGGCATACACTCTTCTGTTTTCAAATATGCCTACCAAGTTAATGAGGAGGCAGGGAAAAAGGGGCCACAGCTACTATTACAGCCCATAGGCTGAGGGCCACTGATGGACATGTTACAAAGCTCTACTGCCATCCCTCTATCTCCACAAATTTCCCAGCACAAAGCCTTTTTGCTCAGGCTTTGGATGGGGTGTATGAATTTCATCCTTTGTGAAGAACTTCTCTAGCATATAACAGTGTATTGATATATGACAGACTCTAACTAATGAAAACATTAGATGAGATCAACAAACTGGCAGTAGTAATGGGGTTCTACATGATCCCAAGAGACAAATTTACAGGCATCTGCCGGTAGTATCAAGGAAGATGAGCTAATGCCTTTATATTAATGCTGGAAAGATTAATCCAGGAGATGGGCATCTGTACTCTACATATGCCAATATCTACCACATAACTGGGATGCATAGATGAAGAGTAAGAAATTATAATAATTATAATTGCAGTGTCCAGCAACAGACAATAAAACAGCAGCAGCAATATAAGCAAATGACTGTGAGTATTAAAGAATACTATAAGAATACAAATCATGTCTTAAATACACATCCATTTGTTATGTGAGACTTAATATAGAAAAAGGAGTTTACTTAAGATATTATTTTGTCAGCTTTGCATGACTCTTCTGCATTATGGCACAACCAACAGCAGGACATAGACATTTTGTGATAAAAATCCGACTCATGAGATTTCTACCATTTTTCTGCAGATTCACAAAGTGCAAATTGTTCAGAGATCACCTTCTGGAATTCTGGGAGCTTACTTAAATTGAACTTCCAAACCCAAGGCCTGATCTTGCAGACACTTATTTCCAAGTATAATGCTTGCATGGACCTACTCATGGGTGTAAGCACAAAATTCTTCAGGACAAGGCCTCAGTTGAGGATCAAACATCTTAATAACAATAACATATTCCTGTGATTATTTGGTTATCACATCTAGCAGATTCTAAAATTTGAAAACTAGATTGGTCTTTATTTAGTAAATCATTTCTTTTTAACTACCTTCTGTTCATATTGTAACTATATTTCCAAAACACCCTGCTTTACCAAGGCATGTTTATAGCTAGCTCCAATTACCATTAATGTAGAACAGGAGTACTTGTGGCACCTTAGAGACTAACAAATTTATTAGAGCATAAGCTTTCGTGGACTACAAAAAAACTTTTGAAGTGATAATCAAGATAGAAAGTTTTTTTTTCTCTTAATTAATTGGCCTCTCAGAGTTGGTAAGACAACTCCCACCTGTTTATGCTCTCTGTATGTGTGTATATATATCTCCTCAATATATGTTCCATTCATATGCATCCGAAGAAGTGGGCTGTAGTACTGTGCCACAAATACTCCTGTTCTTCTTTTTGCGGATACAGACTAACACGGCTGCTACTCTGAAACCTGTCATTAATGTAGGGCACACATACCATGGGCACAATAGCAGCCCCCAAATTACATGTTCAATAGTTAATATGAAAAGAGTATTTGAATTATATTTGTGCCCTGTAACTTAAAGTAGTATCACATTTTAGAGTTAGATATAAAAATTTAAGTCTGCCAGCAGGAAAGTACTCATATAATAGATCACAAGTAAAGATCTAGGAGCAGTGGAAATGTTTTAAGCACATACAGTACAGCCTTTATTCATTACATTAGTTTTAATAAACACCTGTAACAAGAAATTACTGCACTAGGAAAAGAATCATAATTCACATCCTAGTTAAACACAAGTCTAACCATATTTTTAGCCCATCTGGACTTTAGACAGGTCTCCTCCCACCAGACCCACAAAATGCAGTGTTTTAGAAACATAAATATTAGAAAATCCATTCAGAAACAATTTCCATTTAATTTTCTCAAGTGGTGCAGTACACATATGGAAATGAAGTATATATAACAACTATTTTCTGCCACAACATTGAAAATGAGGATAGGGCATTTAACGAGTCCCCAGAAGAACTGGTAGTGATGTCTATAGTTAAGGTTTCTTAACACTTTGCATTATAAACTCAGTTTTCAGTTGCTTATAACTTTGACCAACTTTAACTGATCAGGCTGAAACTTTCAATGCTTGCTCTCTGCCTCGGGCCAAACCGTTTTTTTTTTTGTACCATAGGAGGTGATCAAATAACATTCACACATTATACAAAGAAGTTAAATGAGAAGTTGCACCATGTTGTTTCTGGCAAAGCTGAGTTGAAAACCCAGGCCTCAGAAATGACAAACCTTATCCACTTAGCCACATTATCTTTCAGAAAATGTGCCAAAACTATGTACATGGCTGTGCCCTTCTCTGCAACCACTACATCATACGTCCTTCAAGTCAGAAATAGAACCCCAAATTCTTGCTTCCCAGCATTCATTCTGTTGTTTAGGAAATAGTTATGTAAGCCACAGGCAACCTGTGTGTCTCATCCACCATTAATGACTGGTCCACAGAGAAGATAAAAGCCTACTGCTACCAGTTACTTCAAGGTTCCAATCTGATGACCCATGTGAGATTGCATTATAATGGAGTTATCATTTTTTTCAGTTTGCTTTTCAAAAAAAAAAAAAAAAAATAACCAACCAAACAAACAAAAAAAAACCTCTAGGAAATGACATACAAAAAACTGCATTAAAAGAACATTAAGGTTGCAATGTCAAGCACTCAGAAGTTAAGAAATGCCAGAAATAAGGTTGTCTGTGTTGATATACTGTGAACCCTGACAAGTTTAAATGATAATGGTTCCAATTTTACCAGTAAGAGAGATCCAGAGGGGTTCCTCGGTTGATTATAATGAAGATATACCAGTTCACTCCTACTGAATGTCTGGCCCATAAATTCAGAGAACAAGAGAAAAATATAGAAATGATGCACCTGATCTTTTTTAAAGATTCACGAGTCCAGGGTTATATACAAAACTGTGTGAGAAAATATACATATAATCTGTGTGTAAAATTACTGAGATTGTGCATGAACACTTGATAACTGTTGTGTGGAAATATCCAATTTTTATGAGGGCTCATAATAGTCACATTTCCAAATTAGGCACATGACTGTGTGTATCCCCGGACTTCTATAGGTGTTGAGAATCAGATTCTGAACGTTAGCTGTGTTTTCTTCAGCAAGAAGTTATGTATCTGATATTTACAAATTAATGAATTGAATTTATTTGTGGTTCTATTCCCTGGAGATCATAACTCTCCCCTGTAAGAGGGTTCAAAGAGGAAAATGTTACTTGCATCCTTTTCTGATCTCTGGCACTCACATGCACAGCCAGCCAAAATCTAAGGAATAACCCTGCACTGCCTAGGAGATGAATTATATGACTTTATAAATCCCTTTCATCCCTAGTTTCAAAGGCACAGATTGTCTCCTCCTGTTCCAACCACTTTGCACCATTCAGTCAGAAGAAAACCAATGAAATGTGGCTCTTAGGGAGAATTCCCCTATTGTAGGGAAGCTCTTGGGTGGCATAAATTAATGTAGACTGCCTCTATGCCAATTACCCACCCTCTTACACCCTAGGGTAAAGGCTGGAGAAGGTGTGTTGACATGTGCTAGGGCAGGCGTGTGCCTGTGCTATGCCAATTCACAATTGGTGTAAGGTTGTATAAGGACCTCAGGAAGCTGGTATAAATTAGGGCAGACCTTAAAAGGCTTCAGCTTACATCAATGGGCTGGGCTGGGTACAAATGAGAATCAGAGAAGCATAACTGGTGTGGCACTGGAGTGAATCTGGCCTTAAGATTCCTTTACCTCAGTTCATTTAAAAGTCAGACTCACTGTTTTATTATATAATGAAGCTACCTTTTGTGATGAAGAATCTAAGTGCATGCACACGTCTCAATTATCCTTAGAAAGCATTTATGAAATCCTCTGTAGTAGATAATCAGCATCTGACCTATCAAAGAGGAAGAAGGAGAAGCTGTTCCATAAGGCAACAGTTCAGAGGAGCTTAGCACAAACTGTGAAAGTCACTGTCACCACTTTCCCCTCAGACATTGTCAAACTTCAGGCAGGTAAACAAGAACAAGGAACTTTCAAAGGCTAAGAAACATTAACCTCACAGAACATAAAAAGTGCCATGAACAGCATGGAGCAAACAATGTTTGCTCACAGCAATTAGTGAGATCAGGGATGATAAAATCCTAGTAGCACATTAGCTTTAGAGTGCTTGTAAAGTTTAAAGGACCCAAAACAATGGGATACAGCAGTGAAATTCGCAATCCTGCTGCTGCAGAATGGGGAATAGACAGGGAAGAAGGCTGGGGTCTCAGAAAGTTCATATGATTTAAATAAGCTCTAAAGTGTTTCGTTGCTTATGCTTATGAACTCTGAACCTTTTGGAGTTTTCCCATCACTACCCTTAGCCACCGTGGAGGCCCAAGGGACACATTTGATAAATATGCTTCAATCCAGTATGAACAGTTTTACTAATATACCAGCTAGCATTGCAGACATTGTGACGTGTTCAATGCAGACAAATGGAAGATGTTGACTGACTTATTTCTTCTGCTTGGACACCTGAGGTTCTCCTCTTCCCCCTTTGGATAATCTAACTCCTCCCCACTCCCCTTTTTTGTTGCTGTTTTGATAAAGATATCAGGTTTGTGATTCTAGATAATTGATTAGAATTCCCAAGATTGGGGGTTTGTTATGAAAGTTTTGCACAGCTGTAGTTTCTGAGCAATCATTGCAAACCTTAGTTGATGTTTCATTTCTTGAGGAGTGATTTCCCTGAAATATATGGAGTGTCTTTCTTGGTGATTTGGGAATAATATATTTATATTTTATAATGAATGTACATACAGCAGCAGGGAAAACAGACCTAAGAATTATATACTATGGGTGCAGGTGCACCTTCAGTGATAGACTACAGACAAATCCATTTGTAACTATAAGCCTTTTGATCATACACCTGATATAAAAGCCAAATGTTCTGATAAGCAATATACTTTATACCTTATATATATATACCTATAAGCAATATACCTTACTGATAAAAGATAGCTAACATAAATGCATTCTCTTTTAAAACTGCCACAAAGCCAAGTAATGGTCAGATTATTCAGCTGTCCCTGCGCCACTCCCTATTTGGAAACATTTTAACATGGGAATCATTGCTCCTTATTTCTGACTGGGCCCCATTACCTCCATTCCTCACTCACTTCTTTGAGGTCAGAATTTAGGTTTCTTCTCTACAAGACTCTCCAGCAGTAAGCATTTCAATGTAATATTCTTCATTTCCAGTTCAGACTGCCCTATATAAAAATAGAAGGTACAGAGAAAATCATATAATAAAAGGCAGCAAACAAAACAATACTAACTTACAATGTCACTAAAGAAAGTCCCACTAAGCCAACCTAAAGTTAGCTATAAGCTTTGAATTAAGCAAGATGATCCCCTTTCATATTAGTCCTTTGTGTCTCTAGCAAACAGTTTGTCACGTTTCCCCCAAATTTCAAACTCCAGGATATATCTTTGCCAGGGTGGGCCATTTTTAACTTTATAGGAAAATTGATTTTTGTCTTCATTTTCTAAAACCAAATTGGATCAAAGTGAGCCTTCATCCCAATTTTTGTTTCAGTTTTGAGCTCTGGGTTTGGGAGCAGAGAGAGAAGTAGAACAGTGCAGGGAGTGTCTGATTAACTTCCCATCCCTACAAATGGCGTCTTTGACCTGCTGTGGGATCTAAGTCAGACAGTTCCAGCCCTGCAGAGTCCAGCAACCAGATAGCAAAGATTTGACCCAGTGTTGACTACTGACCAGGAAGCCCCAATCAGAGGCAAAGACTTTTTAAAAGTCAGCCAGTGTTCACAGCACTGAGTTCTAGACTTATTCCCAGCACACCATCTGTCTGGGGAAGGTGCCAGGGAGGAAACTGGGCTTAGGAAGAGTTGTGAGTGTTGTGAGGTGGTAAATTTGTTGATATGTTCATACTCATTAGTTAACCTTAACCCTATCCTTCCCCAGATCCTATTTTCCTGCTCCCTATAAAGTCCCCCTTTTGTGTTGTTATGTTTGGGTGTGTCATGTCTTTGCTGGGTTTGTGTTCAAGTACTTTACTGTTTCTTGTGTACTGGGTTTTATACTCCTTGACAGCAGTGGTAGTGTTATTCATTTTCCCCAGGAACAGCACCCCCTGTATCTCAGGAACAATGAGGAGTCACTTTGGGTGGAGGCACCAGGCCTCAAAAAAATAATACAGGATCCAATCCATGTGAGGAGAGGGGAAAAGCCACTCCATGTAGCAAATGCCAGGGCAAAGGTTTGAGCCACACCTCCAGGAAAGGGCTACATCAGATATTCAAACATAGCTAGCTATTACAGAAATACATTTTTTCTATAGAGTAACAACTTGGATGTCAAGCAGTCTTTCTAAAGATTCCCAAATGGCTGAGTGAATACTGCTAAAAATTATTCACATTCATTGGAACTTTACGATAAATTTCCTTTGATTGTCTTTAAGGCCCTTCTGTATTCAGTAAAATAACTTTCCCACCGTTGAATGCACAAAAACAGCTAGTTTTAAGCAGCTATTGCACAATATTCATGAAAAGTGGTTTTCAAATGTCCAATTGTAAGAATTGTACCTCCCTTGTATTTTAAGAATTATGCTTATTTAGTTAAAGAACATAGCATATGACCTATGAATTCAAGCAACACAATTCAGATTTTTAATTGTGAATATCTAACACACAAAGCAATATTTTCAGTGGCAAGTCTGTGAGCAAATCATTAGCTGATCCATGGTCCCCACCTAGGGCCCCAACAGGTCCCCACCCAGAGCCCTAAAGGGATGTTGTGGTGTCCAGAGCACTCATTGGTCTACCCAAGTTATGCTCCCTCTGGGACACTTCCTTGCAGGCTGTGGCTCCTCCAGTTGAGGCATGGTCACAGTCTTAGCAGTATCAGCCTACTCTGCCAGGGGGACCATATCCCCTCATTCGGGACCTCTCTTGGATTCCCACTCCAAATAAGAGGGGGCGGAAGGGATCACCACTTCCAAACTGGACTTTTCAATGCTGTAGTCACTCTTCCCACAGCTCGAGGCATCAACTTCACTTCCTGGTGCAGCCTGTAACGCCTTCCCCTCTGCCCTACCAGTGCCTTTTTAAACTGGTAGGGCAGAGAGGGGATTGCCTGGCAGCTTCTGAAGGGTGAGGCCTCCCTGGCCCAGTACTGCCCCTCCTTAGTTGCATGTTTCAGAACCAACATGAATGTTTTGAAGCTTCTTTAGAATGTTAAAAGAAAATTCTCCAAGTTGTCAACAATAAAATTCTCATTTTTAAGTTCATGTTTATAATATAAATCAACGATTGAGTTTTCAAAGTGCCTAAATCAATGGAAGTTAGGTAGCTAGGTGATTTTGAAACTGCCACTAGGCACATATCTATGGCTTTAGGTGCCCCAAATCCAGCTTTTTGAAAGTAAATGGGATTTTGGTTCCTAAATGCTAAAGTCAATTGAAAATGGATTTAGGTTCACTAGTCACTTAGGTGCTTTTGAAAATTTTAAAGCAACTCTTCTAGTAATTTTATCTCCGTCAATCAGATAAGAACCAGCTGTTTATTATGTGCACTAAATATATTCCTTAAGCCTTTGACTAGTTCAGATAATTTTTATCTGATTGTTAAAGGAAGAGTCTCTCAATCGTTAACTCTTAAACAAATTATTCCAAGAGATTTATCTGACTAAAGAAACCCTATTCTTGTCTGAAACTAGAGCAGAATTATTAAGATAACACTTTTTTACCTTACAATCTTAAGTAAATCCTAGCCTGGAATGTATCCACTTGTCCTCCACTCCCCTGCAATGAATTCTCTGCTTACCATAGACCTAATTGAAAGCCCACTGAAGTCAAACAAAGGACTCCTATTGACTTCAATTGCTATCTGCCTGGGGAAGAAGAGTGGTGCTCATGTTCGGTTCTGTGGAACAGGAAGGAATAATGACACAATATTGGTTAGCACGATAGGCAGTGGTCTCAGCGCACCAGCAGCCTTGCCATTGTCATTTTTTGTAGGCATCGCATCAAAGGAGAGTTTTGAGGAGGGATAATATAGATGTGGCTAATGAAGTAGCTTTGCAGATGTTTTTGAGGAGCTTTTCCCAAGTGTGAGGGGGCAGCTTGGAAGAAAGCATGAAGGTACTTGTTTCAAAATTTAACAAGTGGGCGATGGAAACTGGCATCAGGAGCCCACACCTTGATAGCAAATGAGAGATAAAAGGTAGAATGGAGATAGAGTGAATGGCCTTGAAAGTGAAGACAGGCAGCTTACATCTGATGCAACACAGAAGGGGTAGACAGTGGAGGGATGCAAATAGAGGGGAAATATGGTCAAAGCAATAGATTTGGAAAAAGCTCTTTTCAGCAGCATTCTGAATGGCTATGAGCAGATCAAGATTGTATTTGTCAAGATCAGAGAAAAAAATGCTGCAGCAATTGAGACAGAAGATGATAAGAGTTTGGATGAGAACTCTAGCTGTGGATGGATAAAAAAAGGCTGTATCTTAGAGATGTTATGCAGAAAGAACTATGAGAACTATGCACGTTCATATAGAGACAAAATCTCTGTCCTTTCTGGTGGAATACAAAGATGCAAAAATATGTACAGATTCTCCCTCCCAGTGCCTATATAAAGTCTTCCCTGCTAACATTTTTATTGCCATGGAAGTCAAAGTTATCAAACTATGAAATGTATGAACTGAGAGATACCTACCCACAACAATTGTGCTCATCTAAACTAGTGACCAAAATCACTCTGATTTATGTGTTTTAGCAAATTGTCATGCCGTGGAAGATTGGAAATCAGTGGTAGCCAGCTCTGAGCATTTTTGTTCATACATCTACTATATACCACCAGAGCGTCTTTTAAATTACTGTGTCCATTTTGCAGTAAAATAATAAGAGTAAAACCATTATGCTTATAGATGAAGATGTTCCACAGAATGCTATACAACTCTTCAAACTATAAGTTAACTTACTCCATTTCCATTTCACATAGTTTTATTTTTCTCCATTGATTTTAAAGAAAACGTGGTTGTCACCACCTTTCAAGAGCCACAAGTGCCTGATCTTCCATTATTCCTAATTAGAGAGTCTTTTTATTTTCATGCCTGCACATAACTTCCATTAATGTTAATGAGAATTCCGCATGTGCACTGATGTAAGAAAAGACCCCAAAGGTATTATGTAAATAGCTTTACAGTTGATTGGTTATTGCTGACCAACTTAGCAAAGGGACATTCTTGTGCACTAGTCACTAGACGTTGCTGTTATACAGTTAGGTATTACTTTGGTGGTCCTGAAGGTCAACATAAGAGGGAATAAAATATCTTGATTAAATATATAGGGTGAAATTTACCTCTGTGCAGGTGGCCCACACAAGGTCTAATGAACCATTAAGTTTCTTTTCAGCTATTATAGATTTTTTTAAAATAGGAAATTCATTGAAATCAACTCTTTGGCTTAGTTCTGAGAAACTGGCGTTTTCCAACAAAAAAAAGATTTAATTGAAAAATTCCCAACCAGCTTTACTGAGTAGTTCGATTGGCCTCAATAGCAGTATTTACAGTATTTACATGTTTGTAAGCTTTTGTAGTAGCAGAGCCATAGTGAGTATCTACACAGGCTTTCATCAGAGATGGTTTGCTCTCTATATTTGCTCCAGGAATGAATTTGGCCCAATGAATTTAGAAATCATATGAGAAATATTGATTTATTTATGTGTGCAAGGACCTGCTGATCCATAAATATTGTATATATCCGAATAAATAAAACAACTAAATAGTTTAAGATCTGCCTATTTGAGAGACTACCTTTCTTCCCATGTGATGCTACTGCAATTGTAATCAACAGGGGCATTCAAACTGCAGTCCCCTCCCCAGCTGGTGGGGCCTTCTCTATCACTGGCCTATGACTTTCCCTATCCATGGTCCAAAATAGCTTGAATCTATTGACTGTCAAAGCACACAGCATAAGCTATGCTCTTTCTCAAGCTTTCAGGAAGGTGAAAACTGCATGAAGGCTACAAATTCTGGAGAAAGAGTAGGATATTATGTTATGTAAGATTACTAATGTATTTTGTTTGGGGTTTTTTTTGTTTGTTTTTCTGAGGTTAAGTTATGCCAGTTAAGTTGATTGTATTTTTAAAGTTTTGTTAAAGAAGCTTAGATCCAGGAATAGGCTCTTTTGTATAATAAATCTAAAGGAGTGACAATAATTATTATCCTTTATCCAAATTAAATTATCCGAATACATAAAAATTGCATTTCTGATTAAATAGATAATTTCTGAAGCTGAAAACGTTAGTTACAAGACTGATCATTAATAGGGGAACAATATAAACCAAATTGGAAATAATGACATTAAAAAACTACTGCTGTTCTAAGTCAGGTGGTTTACGTAATACCAGTATAATAATTTATAGCTACAGTGTCAGAAATGAATTATTACTATAGTAACAGTCTACATTTCTCTGCATTTGCCCTGCAAAATTATAAAAACAATACGTTATCTTTTCTCATTAAGTGTGAAAAAGTCCCAGTAAAATATAGCTGTTAAGTTACTATTGTGTTCTATTAGCATTGTTATTTTACTATTCTATAGATCCGGAGAACAGCAGCAAATTGAGCATCAGAGTTGTGTGAACCCTGGTAAACAACCCCTTCAAGCCTGTGATCTTACTGTCCTATAAGCTTGCTCATCATTGCAAGCTTGAATTATTATTATATTATATATATATATATATATATATATATTAGGCTTGGAGTGAAATGTAATCCTATAAAATAAAGAGAGGAAGACAAAACTTGCATAACCTAGGAAGCAGGAAATACAGTCTGTCCTATACACAGCTCCTAAAATTAGAAAGACACCCAAACAAAACCCTCTTTGACTGAACCAGCTACTGGATCTGAGTTTTTGAGCCTTGATTTGTATTCTAAAAGAAACTGCAAAAAATCCAACCAAACAAACAAAGGGAAAAGAACAGACATGGCAGGTGGGAGGATGGGGTTGAGCAATAACATTTTCCGAAAACAAACTGCACACAAATAATTGGATGCATGATGTATAACTGAATTCCATTTTTATTATAAGATGATATACTGCCTTGTTTGGTGTGGCATGTTTTGTGGTCTATATTTGTTTAATTCTCACAGCTTTCTCCCAAATTGTGAGTAAGTTAAAAAGAGAAATATCTATGTTAGATCATAGTATGATGATATAGATTATATTTTAACAAATTCAAATTTTGAGATTCTAAGAATAAACTGGGCAATCCAAAACACATTAAAGTCAGTGGAAAGAGTTCCTTTAACTTTACTGGAGTAGATTTGGACTAATACTTTAAATACAAGGGACCTAAAACAATACTTAGATTCAAACACTTTAAACTCCAAACACCCAGACCTTGCAAAAATTGGCTTCAGAGTTGAACTTTGCAGTATAGGTCTATCTCCGGCTTTAAGTGTTTCTCTTTTTCTCCTCAGACTTTAATTTATCTCCTTCAGCCTTAAAGCTTATGCAGTGGCCATTGTGTGAACTTGGGATACATATCCAAGTTCACTGTGGTTTTATTTTTTAGTATGTTTCACTGGGGTTCTCTCTCTGTGTATCTCACGCATATGCATGCGTACACAAAATCCCAATGAACTTACTCACACGGTGGCTTTTCCTTGACTCCACAGCAACAGCTATGGAGCCTTATTTGGTAAGGGTTTTCTAAAACACTGGTCTTGTTAACACTCATCAAACACAGGAAAAATAAAACAGCACATTTAACTTCTCTTCCAGTATGAAGGATTTGTGCAAATAATCAGCACATTTCTAACTGGCTAGTAACTGGCATGGTGAAAAAACAAATGGTCATATTTACAACACTGGGCAAGTTTGTTTTTGGAGAAAAAGAATCACATTCCCCTGCCAACAAAAGCAGAGCGGTGTGTACAGTTAGTAAAGCTTTTCTTAGCTGCAAAATTAGTGTCAAATCGCTAAAGCCCATAAAGTACGTCAGCGTAAGTCACTCTCATTAATTTGATGGGTGACGGTAGAATTCTCAAACAGCAGGTTCCTCATTCTGGTTTTTATTTTAATCAGCTAAATAATGAGCTGGGGGTAGAGTTGCTTAACCAGGCCAAGGGAAGAAGAAAGCAGAATCATCTTAAAACACCAATCCTGGATTTAATAGCCTACAACAAAACACTAAGCAGGTCAGCTTCATGGTTCAGCAATTCCTAAAAGCCCTGTCTACTTCTCAACAGCTTATCGGCAGCCAGTGTATAAGAGCTCCCAATGAGATCTGATTTACAGCACTGAAAGGTTTTGCAGCGAAAATGGAGGGCAAAGATGGTAGAGTGCTTTCTGTCTTTTTTTTTTTTTTTTTTTTAAGATCTCAGAAACTGATTCAGACCTCATGATAGGGACCTCTTACACTTTGCTTTGACATAAACAGGTCACAATGCCTGGAAACGCTTATGCAGAACTCAGCAGCAATCAGGTTTGTTTTTTCTGGGTCAAAGTCAGTTTATCTTGTTAAGCTATCTAATTGAACACAATCCATGTAATACAACAGAACTAAGTGCATTAAATGAGGAGGAGACAGGAGGGAAGTGGGTTTACATTTGTGGAGCATTGGGAGAGGAGAGATGGGGGCTGTCCTTTCCTGGAAATACCTAAATTATCTTTAAAATGAACCCAAATTCTGCTCTTTTTCTCCCCAAGTTCTCTCTGTGTATATATCTGTCTACATATATGCACACATGAATCTGATTGGTCTCTTGTGATTGTGAGCCAGTATTCTGGCTCAATAGAAAGGGACAGATTCTGATCTCAATTTCCTCCACAGTAGCTCCACTGTAGTCAATGGAAGTACTCCAGAGATATACTGGGGTAACCAAGATCAAAATTCTTACCCAAAATGTTCATTACACTGGCAACATGTCTTAAACCATTGTTGCACAGACCAGGGCCCTGTGCAGAACTCAGTAAAGTGAATTATATAGAACACTTACATTTTCCTAGTACTATTAGATTTGCCTTTTTACATAAATGCTTAACTTATGATAAAAAACAGAGCTGTGTCAGTTCTTTTCAGTCTCAGCACATTTGCTATTAGCATAAGAAATGCTGCTTATGGCAGAGCCAGCCGTGCTTGAAATTTCTGAATTAATGGATTTGATTTCCTCTTGAGACAAACCATCAGCCTTACAGTAATGGAAATAGATATAGTTGGTAAAACAAATAAAAAGCTGGCATGCAGATAAAATGGGTTTCAGTTTAAAATAGTAATGTTGTAATTGAAGTGAACAATTACAGGGTAGCTCCTAGGCACAAAAGAAATACCATAAAAATGAAGTAATGTTTTTGTTAAGTATAGTCATTTCATGAAAATGTAGAGCTGCAGATGTCATTGTCTGGAAAAAGGAAAACTATACTTATTCTTTACTGAGATCATTCAATAAAACATTTTCCTGATTTTAATAATCACTAATATTAACCCTAAATTTCACCTTGGGAAAAAGATAGGGCAAGAGAAAGACAAAGCTTATCAGTTGGTAGCATCCCAAAAATATGCTTTCCTTATCAAGGATCAGAAACATAAGAATTTTTACGGGAGAATGAGTTTCTTTTAGCAGAAGAAAGCTGCAATATGAAATAAGCCAGGGAGAAAGGGATGGTTGTAATGTGAAGGAACCACAAACTGAGGAGAAAACCACAAGATATGGTGACAGGGTAGAAACAGGCTCAGCATCAGATCTATGTAGTAAAGGTATTTTTTCTTCTAAGTGGGTCGAGTTTCTGACTAGCTTTCAGCCATACACACCACTATGGAGAACACAGACTTTCAGAATATGAAAGCCTTTCATGTTAATGTACAAAAGTAAAAGCAATAGAGCACACCAAATGTCACCAATGTAAGTGTCGCATCAAATCTGAAAGCGCATTCATTAACTCCACTTCAGCAAAATGCTCTGCTATGTCCTATATTTTCCCTTGCTTTGTATGCATGACAGGAAATGTACTATCACATTTCTTTCTAGTGATTTATTAATTAAGGAATTACAGTAACTGAATTAAAGTTTACAGCGCTGCGGCTTTAATTGTGACTGTTGTAAAAAAAAATTTAAAAACCCACAAGAGTTGTTTGGCACAATAACAATGTGTAGTCATTCCAATTCCATTCACTAATAATTTAAACTTATATTATACTTCTCATTTTGTGTCATGGTGCAAGAGATTACAAAATGCTCCAAAATATTTATGCATCTGCCACTTATTTAGCAATGTATGTGTTTTGAAGAAATGGCATAACATAGGCTGTATTTCGTGTGGCTCCAGACACAAAATGAGCCTTGAAGGCTAGACCATCGCTAAAGTAAAAAATCCCACTCAGCCCAGTTGATTCACTGATGATTATCAGGTGAGAACTGCTAGCTAAAAAAAGTTTCACTTTCTGGTTCTGTTAATTCAGTTAGAATAACCAAATAAGGGCTGGAAATCTACTGGTTAGAGTACACGACTTTTACTCAGGGCACCTGGCTTCCAGACTCAGCTCAGCCACTTGTTCACCGTCTTACAATCTTGGGTAGCATTGAGCATCTTGTGAAGCACTGAGATCCTTTAATGAAAGGTACTGAACAATATGTTTACATTTATATTTTATTTACGGTAATTATTTCCACCTATTTTGGCCACAGACTGGCATTTTATACAAAGAGAAAAAACTCTTGAAGATAGATGAATTGACTACAAGTATTAGGCATGTCTGTATGGTAGGGTATAAAAGAGCCTATTTACATATGTCATTTTAAAATGCTCACACTGAGATTTTACTGCTTTCTTCACACTCTCACACTTATATAAATACACCCACACAGTACAGGCAGATTTCTGAATCTCCAAGTGTTTCTCTTCCATTAGGAGACATTTTTTGAAACAAATTAGCACCAAAAACGTCCTGGTCTATAATGTGTTTATTGCTTTATTTGCTGTTTTAAAAGTTCTTCATAAATGCTTTAAACAAGATGATGTGTTCCCGTGGAATTAAGTACACACTTAATCTGTGGAGGAAAATAAATGTCTGACAAAGATTTAAATCTTTATTTTCCTTTCTTGACATGGTGGCTGGTGACATATAAATGTACTTTTTCCCCCCTTTTGACAGAGTAATAAAAATCTCATTATCTCTGAATAGGCAGCAATTTCGTTATCTAATCTTTTTACCAAAAGGTTAGTTAATTAATCAGAAACAAATCCTGATTATTATTTCAATAGAATTAAAAAGACAAATCACCAGAGTACAGCTAAATAGGGCAGGCCTGTGGTTTAACCTGCTTCATTTACATACAAGTACAATGATTGTCAGGAGCTCTTAGTGAGCAAACAGCCCCGAGAACATAAGCCAGCAGATGGTTTTCTCTCATAGCTAGCCTTTCCTCTTCTCTAATGCCTGTGATCCCATTACCTCACTGAATCCGTTACCAGGGCAACTGTTAAATTGCTGTGAAAGGCATGGTAATAAAGTAACCTGTCACACTGGCAATAAAAGCAGCAGAATTTTCCTGTTCACTGAACTTTTCAGCTCATCAATACTCACTTTATGGAGAAATTCACCACTACACACAGGTCAGCTGCAGGAATTGTTCCATGAGGCTTTTGAAAAGCAAACTAAAGTTCATGTAAACATGGGAAAGATATAATTAAAGGCTGGATCCTAAGGTGCACACAGAGCTAATGCTTTGCTATTTACTTTAGAAGGTTAGGAGGAGATTTGAGATATTCAGGTTGCTCCCTTTTTTAAGCATACTATATAAATAACCTTTACTGTGGAAAGGAGAGTGATTAATCCAAAATCATTTTGATATTGTTTAAAACCACAACCTCTGTGCATGTAAACTGCATCCCTTTAACAGATTTATTCTAGTCTACTGGCTATTTGCTGAAGAGATTGGACTCACAGAAGAGTTTGATACCAGAAGGATTCACTTGAAAGTATTTGCCAGCATTCTGCAACATTACTCCACAAACTACTGTTTTACATACTTTTGAAGTGAGTTTTATTCCTTTAACAGTTAAATGGAATCAGCTATATAACTGTGACAGTAAAAGCATTTGAAATCATCCTATGAAAAAGGCACAAATGTTATTGTACCTATCCTTCCATCTGGAAATGTTCTTCCACTGTTTCTACGTAATGCATCTATCCTACTGCAATCATGATCTAGAAGAAGATTTTTCTTCCAGAAAAATGAGGTAAGAGGTTTTTTTCACACGGGACAATCAACAAATGTCAATGATCAGTACTGAATTTGAAAATATCATGTGGAAAAACCCTACTGACTTCAGTTAGGTTCACAAGAAACAATAAGAACGTGGAGGAACACAGAAGTTCATATATCTAATCCCTGTTATTAGCTATTTGCAGACTCTATACTTTCAGCTCCATTTGGTAATGCCATTAATTATACAGCAGTAACCTTGGAATATATTGGAACTTGCCTGTTGAGATAACTTCTCTCTCTCTCTCTCTCTCTCTCTCTCTTTCATTTGTTTTTAACTTGCAGAGGCTTACATCTTATTATGAAAATTTGAAAGTGATTCTTTGACCAGCAGGAGGCATGAACCACAGCTGCAAGCCATGAAAGACATGTCTCTAAATAGGAGATGTCTGCACTACATAGTCCTCAGAGTGTGGATTCAAAGTAGTGCTTGTTCTACTTAAACTACAGAGTGCACTTTCTTCAATATTTAGCCATCTCTGTTCAATCTAATGCTAATCTGTTTGTCAGAATACTATTACAGAGCCAAATCCTACAGTCTTTACTAGGGAACCAAGCCTGCATTCTTTGCACACCTCAAACTCCCACTGACTTAAGTAGTAGTTTTAAGTACAGAAGGACTGCAGGATCAAGTTTAAGGGTGTGATCCAAAGCCCACTCTGTCAATGGGAGTCTCTCCAGTGACTTCAATTACTTTTGATCAGATTCTATGGGCCAGATTAAGAAGATGGGGAGTTAGATTCCTAAAGAGGCACTGAGGTGCCTAAGCCATCATTGAGGGACCACTGGAATTCACAAAACCACCATTCAGCTGCCTTGCCTTGTAGGCACCTAAGTTTCCACCAGTAAAGTCCTTAATGGCCTCAGTTTCTGTCACAGGCACAGCCACCTGACACCACTGAGCAGATCAGTACCTAACACAGTGGGATTCAAAAACTAGGCATTCCCCCATGTAGCTCTCTTGTGAGGCCCAATCCTGTAGGTGTGCTCAGGGCACACCCACCCCCGCACAAAAGACAGCTAGAGGAGAAACAATAGTAGTCTCCTTTTAGAATCATAGAATAGAATCATAGAATATTAGGGTTGGAAGGGACCTCAGGAGGTCATCTAGTCCAATCCCCTGCTCAAAGCAGGACCAACACCAACTAAATCATCCCAGCCAGGGCTTTGTCAAGCTGGGCCTTAAAAACCTCTAAGGATGGAGATTCCACCACCTCCCTAGGTAACCCATTCCATCACCCTCCTAGTGAAATAGTGTTTCCTAATATCCAACCTAGTCCTCCCTCACTATAACTTGAGACCATTGCTTCTTGTTCTGTCATCTGCCGCCACTGAGAACAGGCTAGCTCCATCCTCTTTGGAACCCCCCTTCAGGTAGTTGAAGGCTGTTATCAAATCCCTCCTCACTCTTCTCTTCTGCAGACTAAATAAACCCAGTTCCCTCAGCCTTAATAGCATAGTGGTTAGAGTACTCCTCTGCCTAGGATGTGGAAGATGCAGATTTGAATCTCTTCTTTCTCTGATGTGGGGCAGGGATTTGAACCTCGGTCTATCCCACATGACTTCCCAAACCATTGGGCTACAGGCTATTCTAGGGTAAAGCTTTCTCAATTTCTCCAGCTGGAAATGTTTCACTTTGTGTAAATGAAATAAAGATGCATCTGAAGAAGTGGGTTTTTTACCCACAAAAGCTTATGCCCAAATAAATCTGTTAGTCTTTAAGGTGCCACCGGACTCCTCATTGTTTTTGTATAAATAGTTGACTATTAATTGAAGCAGGGACTGAAACCTGGGTCTCCTCATCTCAGATGAGTGTGCTACCCAGCAGGCTATGTTGAGTCAGTCATTCTCATTCTCTCTCTGGCCAAATAAAAATTAAAATGGTTCTTTTCTTGAGGTGCAGAATAGTTCCTATAACACTTCCCCTTCATATTGCTCCAGGATTTTGCTTCACCCCCCCATTCCCCCCATGAGGCTATGCTTCCTCATTATAGCTGGTATGGGACACGGTTTCAAATAAACCAACATTCTTGCTTCCTACAAGAAGGAAGTAATAAAAATCTCATGATAAAACCTGCTCCCATGAGATTTCCACCAATTCTGCAAACGTAAGACGTTCAGATAAGATGCCCTGTATGCATATGCAGTTTTTGCTGAGAAAAGTGTGTTCATATCCTTTTCTGCTTCATTCAATTACATCAGTGTCAGGAATGTAATGTGGGGCTTTGGGAATCCTGTCACCCTACTGTACCTTGTAGCTTCCCATTGCATATAAAACATATCGTATCTAGTGTGAAAACTGGAGTATGGGGCTTAACATTTTCTTTTTGAGAGTAATTAAAGTAAACCTTAAATGCTCAACTTCTGGGAGAATGCAAACACAAAAGGGACGTGAGCACGGATAAATTCCTTCCTTTTAAAATTTGAATGAATATTCATGGAAAACATTTTTCGTGGTATTTGCCCAGCTCTTGTTAGTATTCAAAGAACAGGAATTTTTGCTGAATAGAATTTTGCTGAAAGTAATTACTATGACAGATTCTCAGCTGGTGTAAATTGGCATTGAGTTCAGTGGAGCTAACCCACTTCACATTCTATATTCCTTTCTGCTTTCATTCTTCCCGTAGCTGTGACTACAAATATAACATACTAGGTCTGATATTCCACTCATGTATTCTGGAATAATTTGGAGTTACTTCATTGATGTCATGGAGGTATAGCAGCGTAAACTGCTGTCAGAGGAAATTAGACCCCCTATCTCTGAAAGAGAAAGAAATACGAATACTTGTCTCCTCCCATTCCCCTGCCCCCATGTTTTGTCCTTTTTTATTGTTCTCCTCAACAGAATATTGTGACCAGAGTGGCTGTGTTTTCTCTTTGGATTAAATTAATTCCTTTGCAGTGGACAAGCACCAGGCCTATACATCACCCAGCTATCACTGAAGTTCTATTTTGAGGACTTAAATGGTATATAGAAGGTATATAGCCCTTCTACCAACTCCACACAGGATGGATTTCACCCTTCAGCTTTAATTTAAAAACAAATGATTGTGAAAGTACACAGGTTCATGTTTACCAGGCAATACGGGATTTCAATTTTAAGGCTGAATTTTTCAAACCTGAAGTTAGTCTTCAAAGTAATATTTAGGCACCAAACTAGAAGTGTCCTGGGTTTCACAAATAGCTAAGTAATCTCTGCTTCTGTTGAGACCAGAGGAAGCTTCAAATGCAAAACACCTTTGAAGATCACACTGCTACCTGCATGCTGAAGTATGGCTTTAGGAGGCTAACTTTGGGTGTGTGGGTTTGAAAATGTTGGATTATGTGGTTTTAGTAAGGTTGCCTGAACTGTATTTATAGAAAAGGTTTGAAAACTATGGCTGTGATTCTGGGCTGGGAGTAACCTGAGCTCAGCACTGCCCCACCTTTGCAACTCTGAGATTTTGGAGGAACAGGACAGTCTCTGGCATAAGCTAAAACAGCACCAGGGGCTGCTTTGACTGATGCCAGGGGCGGTGAGTTATATGGGCCCATGGTGTCTGGGCTCCAGCCAGGGGCGGCTCTAGCTTTTTTGCTGCCCCAAGCACGGCAGGCAGGCTGCCTTCGGCGGCGTGCCTGCGGGAGATCCACCAGTCCCGCGGCTTTGGCGTACCCGCTGCCGAATTCCTGCTGAATCCGTGGGACCAGGGGACCTCCCACAGGCAAGCCACCGAAGGCTGCCTGACTGCCACCCTTGCAGGGACTGGCAGGGCGCCTCCTGTGGCTTGCTGCCCCAGGCACATGCTTGGAGCGTTGGTGCCTGGAGCCGCCGCTGGCTCCAGCAATATTCAGGGCCCAGGGACCTGGCTCCACTAATGTTCGGGGCTGGGTCTCTCCCCCAGCCCTGCCTACCACCCCAGCGTGCCTCCCCCGGGTCCTGCTCTGCTGGCTTCCAGCATCAAGTGCCGCCGCAGGGTCCTAGTGCCCCCCAAACAGTAGCTCCAGGGCAGGCTGACCCTGACCCTGCCCTTCCGCCTCGGACCCTTCCCTTTTCCGGAGGGATCCTCCACCAGCACAGCCCCCCCCCCCACTTGCAGTCACCACTCCTGCCCCATGCTGGACAAGGGGCTGCCCCATCCTCCACCCGCAGTGAGGCTATAGTGAGGGGCAGCAGGAGGGGAGGAGGCACACATGTGATGGCAGCCCCACCCCTGGCATCCACCACAGAGGAGGTGAGGGGGGCTTCCTGGAACTGAGAGGGGGCCCTAGGCTCACGTGCAGTGACATTAATGCGAGGTGAGTGTGCTGGCGGGAGGTGGGGGAGAGGTGGGCCCCTCCCCTGGAGCTCACTGCTGTTGGCGGGGAGAGGGCTAGGGGGAGCCCTCCTCTCTGGCCCCAGTTACGGGGCAGCTTGCCTGCACCCCAAACTCCTCATTCCCAGCCCCACCCCATCCCAGAGTTCTCACCCCCAGCCAGAGCCCTCACCCACCCGCACCCCAACCTGCTGCCCCAGCATTGAGCCCCTTCCTGCACCCTGAACCTCTCATCTCCAGCCAGAGCCCTCATTCCCCTGCATCCTAACTCTCTGCCCCAGCCCTGAGCCCCTTCCTGCATCGTGAACCCCTCATCCCCAGCCCCACCCCACAGCCCTTACCTCTGCACCCCAACACTCTGCCTGAGCCCCTCCCACACCCAAACCCCTCATCACCAGGCCCACCCCAGTTCCCTCACATTTTTACATTATTTAAAAATATATATATTGGCTTACAAGGCAGGTGGCGGGGGACGGGACTTGGACTTGTTCTGGGTACCACCAAAAATTATACAAACCTGCTGCCCCTGACTGATGCTGTCCTGTAACAAGAACTCTATGTTATCTGGCAGCTCATCTGGCTGCAGTGCCATGTGCTCCAGCTATGCCTCCTCCTTCACCTGACCCTGTCTATATCCCCACCAGGGAAAGCAAGGAGACTGACATGCTGGCTTGGTGCTGGACAGAAAGCCTACCTGACCACCGGAACATGGCCAATTTTCTTCAGAGCAGTGTAAAGAGGCTTCAGGGCAGGGCAAAACCTGGCCCCTTGTGAATAGGTCTCACTCATTTTCTTCTTTGTTGGTGAACTAGTTAATTGTTCTCTATAGCCTGTCTATCTTCCTCAGAACATACAGATTCAGTTTCACTAAACATCCAGACATTGCCATTGGATATTTTTGTCTGCCTCTGCCAGAACAGTCCTCTGAGTCCTGACTCCCTGTCTGAGCTTTTTCCGTTGTTTGTTACTATTGTGGATCATGTATTGAAACCACATATATGTAGTGGAAATCAGCGTAGCTGACTTCAGTGGAGCTCGCTGATTTGCATCAATCAAGGATCTGGCCCTTGAGTCTCTAAGCCCTGGTCTACACTACGAGTTTAGGCCAAATTTAGCAGCATTAGATCGATTTAACCCTGCACCCGTCCACACGACGAAGCCATTTTTGTCGACTTAAAGGGCTCTTAAAATCGATTTCTGTACTCCTCCCCAACGAGGGGATTAGCGCTGAAATTGACCCTGCTGGGTTGAATTTGGGGTAGTGTGGACGCAATTAGATGGTATTGGCCTCCGGGAGCTATCCCAGAGTGCTCCATTGTGACCGCTCTGGACAGCACTCTCAACTCAGATGCACTGGCCAGGTAGACAGGAAAAGCCCTGCAAACTTTTAAATTTCATTTCCTGTTTGGCCAGCATAGTGAGCTGATCAGCACAGGTGACCATGCAGAGCTCATCAGCACAGATGACCATGGAGTCCCAGAATTGCAATGAACTGAACGGGAGGTACTGGATCTGATCGCTGTATGGGGAGACGAATCCATGCTATCTGAACTCCGTTCCAAAAGACGAAATGCCGGAATATTTGAAAAAATCTCCAAGGGCATGAAGGACAGAGGTTATAACAGGGACCCACAGCAGTGCCGCATGAAGCCTACCAAAGAACTAGAGAGGCAAACGGCCACGCTGGGTCAGAGCACCAGACATGCCACTTCTATGATGTGCTGCATGCCATTCTAGAGGGTGCCCCTACAACTACCCCACCCCTGTGCTTCCCTTCTCCCCCACCCCTCCCAGGCTACCTTGGCAGTTATCCCCCCATTTGAGTGACAAATTAATAAAGAATGCATGAATTTGAAACAACAATGACTTTATTTCTTCTGCAAGCTGAGATCAAAGGAGGGTGGGGAGGCTGGTTGGCTTACAGGGAAGGAGAGTGAACCAAGGGGGCGGATTTTCATCAAGGAGAAACAAACAGAACTTTCACACCGTAGCCTGGCCAGTCATGAAACTGGTTTTCAAAGCTTCTCTGATGCACAGTGCGCCCTGCTGTGCTCTTCTAACCGCCCTGGTGTCTGGCTGCACATAATCAGTGGCCAGGCGATTTGCCTCAACCTCCCACTCTGCCATAAACATCTCCCCCTTACTCTCACAGATATTGTGGAGCACACAGAAAACAGTAATAACGATGGGAATATTGGTTTCGCTGAGGTCTAACCAAGTCAGTAAACTGCGCCAGCGTGCTTTTAAACGTCCAAAGGCACATTCTACCACCATTATGCACTTGCTCAGCCTATAGCTGAACTGCTCCTGACTACTGTCCAGTCTTCATGAGCCATGGGAGCAAGGGGTAGGCTGGGGTAGGTGCGACCGCGGGGAGAGCAGAAGCCTCCAGCTGGCATGATATTCCAGGCAGGACTGAATCTCCATTAGATGAAACTTAAAGAAGAGAATGACCTGGAGTCAGTCCCATTTTTGTCCAGGCACCCCCGACCAACCTACCTCACCGAGGCTGGCCAGGATCACCCATGTCTGCCCAGGCGCCCCCGACCGACCTAACCAAGGTCGGCCAGGAGTACCCATGGGATGACGACGATGGCTAGCAGTCGTATTGTACTGTCTGCTGTCCGCAAGGCAAGGCAAGGGGATGCTGCTGTTTCGCACTGCAGTACCACGTCTGCCAGCAGCACCCAGGAGACATACGGTGACTGTGAGCTGAGCAGGCTCCATGCTTGCCGTGGTATGTTGTCTGCACCAGTAACCCAGGAAAAATGGCGAGAAACGATTTTTTGCCATTGCTTTCATGGAGGGAGTGAGGGGGGGCCTGCCAACATGTACCCACCCATGACAATGTTTTTGCCCCATCAGGCATTGGGAGCTCAACCCAGAATTCCAATGGGCTGCGGAGACTGCGGGAACTGTGGGATAGCTACCACAGTGCAACGCTCTGAAAGTCGACGCTAGCCTCGGTACTGTAGACGCACACCACCAACTTAATGCGCTTAGTGGGGATGCACACAATCAACTAAATCAAATCGATTTCTAAAAAATCGACTTCTATTCAATCGACCTAATTTCGTAGTGTAGACATACCGTTAGTCTTGGTGGCACTTAGTGCCAAAGTGTGGGAAGAGAGAAGGAAATGACCAGTAAAACTTCTATTGAGCTTATTGGAACATACAAACATAATTGCTTTTGTTAGCTTATACTTCATTCACTCCTCTTTGCCATGCATGGAATGATGAAAATAGCAGCTTACTTTATAGTCATATTTTGTAATGTATTATTTATACAATCTATTCTGTTTTCCACAAATTAAAATGTATAGATCCTATATCTAGTATAGGCAATAATGTAGAAACTTCAATCCAAACCCTTATTCTGCAATGATTTTTCTATAACACAGGAGATCTTTGATAGTTTTTAATATCGTTTAAGGAGAGGGTGGGGAGGGGAGCCTGCTTTTTATTGTTGTTGTCGCTGCTGTTTTATAATAGGAATTCAAGCTCCCAAAAGAAACAAGATATGTCAAGCAGTGCTTATAACATATCCTCTTAAAAATACTGGGAATGATTATTTCAGCAAGTTTTAGTTTTCAGCAGCAACATATGTAGTGACAGCTGTGCATGAGTGTTTTGAGACCAGGGGTACATGTGAAATGTAGGAGAAAAGAAAATTTCCTCATTCAAAATTGTGCTGAGATTTAAAAAGATAAAAGGCAATTTACCACATCAAGTTAGAGCAGGAGATCTCTATTTCAAATATTCTTAGCAAATTAGTAATGAATAATATATGAAAAATATTCCCAATACTATCCTGCATGCAAATTTTGAGTGACCTGTCTGCTCCTGACTCTCTCATAGAAATAGCATAATGTACAATTTACTGAGCCATAACTAAACCATTTCCTTCTCCAGATTTTCTATTTACAATTAGCTATATATTTATTAGTTTGGTGTCTATATATTATCAACTGAAATGCATGATCACCGCCTGAAAATCAAATATGAAATTTAATCTTCAGGTTCTGCTGCTGGTGCTCATAAACCACTCAAGCGTCACTCCAACACTCTGTGGCAGCAGCAGAACCCTTGATTCAATTATAGGCTACAGTCAATGGGGATCATGTTTTAATCTGTGTACAAACAAAAGGATAAAATTGAAACATCTCGTTTATCCATTCTTAGGATGCTGCTTTATTACAATCTGATATTAGGAAGTATTACAAAAATGGCCTGCTTTTCAGAAAATGGGTGAAATGAAAGTATGCCTGCTGTGTTCCTATTACATACAAATAGGCACAAATACTTCTCTGCCTGTGTTTCACTTACGCACACCTCAGCTATTTATGCCCATAAAGGTCTGATCCTGTGAGGGACTGAGATCACCAGTAAATCACATTGACTTCATTGGGAGTGGAAAATGCTCAGCATCACATGGGATTAGGCTGTTAGTCCTAAATATGGCCTGATCATCCAAATATTGCAGGAGTAAAAAGCATTACTCATGTGAGTATTTCCATTAATGTTACACAGAATCAGCTCTATGTCTGTCAGAGTGTCTCCAAGGTTCAGAGTAAGGTCTTTTTCTATTACAGATCAATTTTTCCCCAGCTTTTTCTTTTTTGGGGCAGGTGTTACCTTTTTCTCTCCTTCTGTAGTATAGTCCCTTCATTGGGCCTAATTTTATTTTAATTGTTTAGAACATTTAATTAATTTGTACATCACTAAGAAATATGGTGATTGAAGATATATAAACAAAAAATAAAATAAAAACAGGACTTCTCCTCAGCTGTTTACAAGCCTAAGCAAAAAGAGCCTATTGGAGAACATGCTGAGAAAATGGACTTTTTTTGTTGTTAAACTATCCTGCAATACAAGGTCAAGCAAATTGAAATTGAAATTTTTTGCTGTGTGGTAAAACCCTTGGAAGTGAGACAGAAGGCCTAGAACACTATCTGGGGTTATCTAGGGTTACCATACGTCCTCTTTTTCCTGGACATGTCCGGCTTTTCGGCACTCAAACCCCCGTCCGGGGGGAATTGCCAAAAAGCTGAACATGTCTGGGAAAATGGCGGCTCTGCTCCTCCCCTGACTCTTCGGCTCTGTTTAAGAGCCGAGCTGCCCGAGTGCTATGGGCTTCAGGCAGCCCCCTTGCCTCTGGACCCTGCGCCCCCAGCCGGGCACTTCCCCTCCCGGGCTCTGGCGGCGCAGGGTCCAGAGGCACGGGGGCTGCCCGAAGCCGGTAGCGCTGGGGCAGCTCGGCTCTTAAACAGAGCCGAAGAGTCAGGGGAGGAGCAGAGCCGCGGCGGCGGCTCTGCTCCTCCCCGACTCTGTTTAAGAGCCGGGCATGGAGGCTGCCCGAAGCCGGTAGCGCTCGGGCAGTCCGGCTCTTAAACGGAGTCGGGCTGCCCGAGCGCTACCGGCTTCGGGCAGCCCCCATGCCTCCGGACCCTGCGCCGCCGGAGCCCGGGAGGGGAAGTGCCCGGCTGGGGGCGCAGGGTCTGGAGGCAAGGGGGCTGCCCGAAGCCCAAGTGCTACCGGCTTCACGGTTTGCCGGGCAGCTTCCCCTCCCGGGCTCCAGCTGCGCTGCGCAAGCGCCAGCCGGGGGCGCAGGATCTGGGGGCTGCCCGGCAAACCGTGAAGCCGGTAGCACTCGGGCAGCCCTTTCCCTATGGCTGGGAGTGGGAGGGAGGAGGGGGCAGAGTTAGGGCGGGGAAGGGGTGGAGTTGGGGTGGGCTGGGGGTGGGGAAATGGACGGGGCCAGGGCCCGTGGAGGGTCCTCTTTTTTTATTTAATAGATATGGTAACCCTAGGGTTATCCCTCACAGAATTTTCTTGAGCTGCTCCCCTCAGAGGGAGATAGAAGAGGCATAGGGGAGGTAGCCACCAATCACTGGAGATTCACAATTAAAGAAAGAGGTATCATCATGAGTAGGTGGCCCCTGTATGGCAATGACTGCCTCACCATCAGCAGCAAGACTGCCTTAGGAGTTGCGCTGCCATTGGCTCTGCCCTTTTACTAGCACAAACTTCCCCTCCTTAAGGCCCTGATTCAGGAAAACACTTAAACCCATGCTTGACTTTAAGGCTGGATTTAAGTGCTTTCCTGAATTGGGGCCTAACAGAGGTACTGATATTTCTAGGAGCAATAAAAACTCCTGCTCAGATAACTGCTGTGATGTGGCACCGCCTTCAGCTCCTCATCCCAAATTGCAAAGCTCCAAACTCACAGCCTCACAGAAAAGGGCATTCCGCAGTTCTCGGGGGGTAGGGGGGGCATGCAGTAGAGTCACTGCTCCCCTCACTTCTATGCCCTCCAACCTATTTCAGCAAGCTTCTGCTTCTGTCCACTTGAGTTAGTGGAGGGCAGCACATTGACATATAATGCTGGGCTTTTCCTGTCAAAAGAATTTGGCTCATTTCATTGCACCGGCGAAAAGTACATTTTTATAGTTGAGCCTCATTTTTTATATGTAGGTTCATTGTGTCAAATGATGCAACATAATTTGGCATAACTGTAGCATAATGAAAATTAAAACAATCTCTTTTGGGAAGGAGGGCAAGGTGGCTTGGCAGTGAGTAGGAGCAAATAACAGCTCATTCAATACCTATATAATCTATAAACCACTGGTGACCCATTTGTCAACCACCGGAATCATTTTAGCATACCTCAATAAAAACTGTATTACTTCGATATCTAATGTGATTAAGGTTCTATGCTTGTGCTCTATTAAATCTCTGTGACTCCTTGTCATTTCCTTTGAATAGCAGTTATAAAAAAAGTAAAGTTAAATAGAGTAATTTAAAATATACTGGAATGAATTTTCATAGAAGAAATAGAGTATGTCTCATGAATAACAATATTTCATTTGAGAACATGACCTACACAAGTGTCATTGGCACTGCAGCACTTATGGTTCTCTCAAGTCATATATTTTCATACGCCAGCAGAGAAACAATCTATCTTAACTGAATGTATAGGGGTGTGAGAAAAGAAAGGGTTGTTTCCCACTGAGTTCTTTAAAATCCTTTTGAGGGTGAGGATTGCGTGGTTGCAACGAAAAGTCAGCATTCGTCAACAGGCATCACTCAGTTACCACAGTTATTTCCTATAAAGCTATGGTATGTCAGATGCCACTCTGTGATAATTGTTGGCAACCAATGTAATTTTGGCATTAATGAACGTGAGAGATGAATAGCATCAACTCAAAGCAAGCCAGGTATCATATAGTGTGGGCAAGCTCCATGCGAGTTTTCTCACACAGCTCGGCCAATACAGCTCAGTCCTGGCCAGCAGGAGGTCTGCTGTTCATGCCTCTCATGAGGAGAGGCTGTCAATTTTGTCAAACCGTACAGAGGATTTTATAATGAGATGGCTCTTAGAGGACAAGGATGAGAAGTCACCAAGTATGTTTCCATGCTTAACATAAACATGAACAGAAATTCATCTAATGTTCATTGGCTGCTCCGAACAGGATTCTCTCCGGTCTGATAGGGATCAACAAATTAGGAGATTCAAAAAGATGTCATGCAGCGAGATAGATACTGATCAGTCCATATATTGCAGAAATGTACCGTGATATGGCAGTGTACTATACAGCAGGTTCCATTAATTAATTTACTTACTCTCTAAATTATCAGGCAGTGACTTACATGTTATTTTAAAAATAAACACATTGAAAAGATTATTATGTAGGTTACAAAGTCAAGCACTTGAAAGTTAGGAAATGCCAGATTTAGGGTTGCCATGCAACCTTAATTCTGCATCCTGGTGTATCCATTGTGCGCAATGGTTGTGCTGTGGAAAAAAATGGTATGTGGACCATGTAATTAAAAACTGTATCATAATGCATTGGTACAGGAGGAACAGGACTAGAAGGGCTAGGAGCCGGAGGAAAAGAGGGGGAGACAGAAGGTCTGTAATGACTAGACCACGCTCCCCTTCAGAACCTGGAATTGAACCCCAGATTCCTGACCCTCAACATTCTTCAGTCCTCTAACAAATAGCTATGAAACTGGCAAAATATATGTCCCACCTCCTCTCATGGCTTGTCCAAATAGAGATAACAACCTATTACTGCTACTCCATCACTCAAGTGCAGAGGACCTAGAGGTCACAACCATGCTGATAAGCCATGTAGGGAGCAATAGATTGGAATTTCTAGTGGGTTTTTTTTCAGTTTGCTTTTTAAAAAGCTGAGGAAAGTACATACAAAAATCCTATGTTAAAAGAATATGAAGGTTGCAAAGTCAAATACTCAAAATAATTGCCAGAATTAAGTCTGCCTCATTTATTGAAGGATTTGAAAATGATTACCTATTGCAGATACTGGGGTAGGTAGGCCTAGGCCTGCCCAAAACTAAAGGCCCACCCCTCACAACTGAGGGGGTGGAATCACAGAGCCCAGATAGCAAATGATTACAGGGGACAAAAAATGAAAAATACAGGGATGGGAGTGAGGTCACAGAGCCTAAATGAGGGACCCAGAGAGGGACACTAAGCAGAGAACTCCAGACAGCACTTCTACTGAGAGGAAGGAATTCTATCCAGAGACATGAGTCAATAAGGGAAAAGCAGTAGGACCCACAGTCACGAGCAACCCCACCATTGAGCTTCCTCCTTTTGGTCTGGTGGATGGCCATTTTGGTCAGTGTCAAGAGGAGGTCTCATGACTTTGTGGGGTCACAGATGGCATATGCAAATGATAGATGACAGCAGATCCCACCACTTGGTGTCTGGGTGGGACATGAGGGTGAGGAAGTGGATGTTGTAGAGCACAAACACAGAGATGTTTGCGTGGTGCAGGTTGGAGGCAGACCAGCTGTATGGCATTCAGCCTACTCTGGTGGTGCATCAAGGCAGCCAGGGATTAAAAGGTAAGCTCTTAAGGGTGAGGGGTGGGCGGGAAGCACCCTCCTACAGGGTGCAGTTGAGATATGCAAAAGAAGCAGAGGGCAAGGCTGTCCTCACCTCTTAGAGCATGGTGGCCAGTCATGTGTTGGGGCAAGCGCCATTCAATTCCTCCAACTGTAATCCGACTGATTCTGGTAACACCAGCCATGACCAACCTCCAGTACACGAAGAAGAACTCTGGCACTTGCACACAAATGTGTGGGTTATGCATAAGGACCTGAGAAAATCATGTTTTGTTTGATTTTTAATTCATGGAAGTGTCATGGGTAAGCGTTTGAATTTCACAACACTGACCCCCCTGCCCGCCAAATTGCTTGTTTTTCCAACTGTGGTGAGATGAAAGTGGGCATCCCCACTTCCACTTCCCTGCTGAGGCTGTGGCTGCTTTAGGGGAGGTTCCATTCTGGAGGACTGTGGGGAAAGAGGGGGGCAGGGTGGTGGCAGGCTAGTCCTATCACAGAGCACAGGGGGCAAGCTGGAAGGCTGGGGCATGTCTCACCACGTCAGCAGGTGTCCAGCTGAGCCCAGCCCAAGAAGAGATTGGGGCTGAGCTCTGGCCCAGGCTGCCATTGGTGTTTCCTGCTCAACTGGGGGGAGAGGAGGACCATGCTGACAACGCCTGGCCTGGCCCACCACACAGAGGCACTTGGTAAGCACAGGGGAGACATTACAGCTGTGGCGGGAACGTAGCTGAGATGGTTCTTCCATTTGGAGCATGAGCAGGTGTGTGTGGGAGGGAGGGGGACAGAGGGGAGGCCTGTACAGAGGGAGATGGGTGTGAAGAAGCCTGCTCCATCAGGGAGATTGGGGGAGACCAGGATCCATCCCCCAACCCAATCCTCCCCTCAGGGCGGGGCCTCCTCACACACCTGTTCATGCTGCAAGCTGCCGAACTTCTCAACTCCTCGCCATCTGGCACTAGTGTTTCACCTAGGTCTGCCAGGGGCCAGGGGCTGCTGTTAGGCAGGCCTGGGCTCTTAATTTCTGTATGTTGTCAGCCTCCTCTCCCTCTCCCCACTAGCGTGTGCAGATATAAGCATCCTGCTTCTGCCTCCCTGCTGTTGGAAAAATCATGTTTTCTGTGCAGTCCATGAAATCGTGATTTACACAGGGCTTTAGTTATGCACCAGAGGTTCAGCAAGAAGATCTTCCCCCTTGGTGGCCAATATGGACCTGGTCACTGAAAATATCTTCCAGGTCCTGAGGAGATACTGGTAAAAGACCAGCACTCAGAGAAGTCTTGGAGGAGACCTCTCAGGTGGAGTTAAAAGAGCTGCCGGTCATTTCAGAGCCCTCGGAGGTGGCAGAGGAAGGCATTCACCAGCATGCTCCATTCTGGATTACCTGCATTGTAAAGGAGTCTCTGCAGGGCCTGACAGTGGAAGGCATGGACTTGCTGTTGGATGCAGACCAGGCCCTGTCCACCCTCCTCCAGGGAGAGGGGCTCGGGACACCTGCAGAGATCCACTGCAGCCCCAGTCAGAAAAACTCCAGGATCTTTTTCTGGAGACTACCCAGAGTTCATTGGGGCAGGCTCAGGGTGTTGAACTGGTACCAGAGCATGAACAGAACCAGCTGGTTGCGCATCAACACCCTCCCCAGAAGGAAAAGGCACCAGAGGAGCCCCATCCACCTCTGCAACTGGTCAGAGACCCTGGCCTCTAGATTGCTCCACTTCTCTAGCCCAGAGGGATCAGCAACAGAAAGGTAAATGCTCAGATAAAGCAGTGGACTTGTGCCCCACCAGATGGCATGGAATGCGGGTGTGAGGAAGCCCACCTATCACCCATCCCTGACCATCAGGCCAGAGCTCTTGACCCAGTTGACCTTGGCATAGAACATCACCAAATAGATAACTTAGCAAGACTCTACCTTGGAAAGTGTGTAAGGTATGAGGAATGGGCTTGCAGGAAGAGAAATAAAGGTCTTGTGATTAAGGCAATTGAATTCAAGTTTAGAGAATTGGATCCAATCCATGTCTCTGCCACAGAATTCCTGCATGATGCTAGTCAACTCACTTAAACCAAACCTTTCACAGATGATCACTAAATGTGTGGTCCTCATTTTCTTGGTGACCAACTGGAGACACCTGAATTGTAGGAGTGCTGAACACTCATAACTGCAACTGACCCCAGTGGGAGTTGTGCTTTGTACATAAGCTATGCTACAGATGTGCACTAGAAGTACTAACTACTCTGAAAAATCAGGCCTGAGGTGACTCATGTTGGTCACCCAAAATAAGCAGATACTTTTGACAATTTTGGCTTTAATTTCTTTGCACCTCATTTCCCTATTTGTAAAACAAGGATAATAATTCCACCTTGCCTTCTAAGGATTTTGTGAAGATAAATTCACTGCTGTTTGTGAATCACATTGATACTAATGTAATGAGCACAACAGAAACACCCATGAGGAAATTAATAATTCGGGGTTCACCACAGGATTTGGATGGTGTCCAGTAAATAAAATTTGGGGACACATATTGAATGATGAGTATAACAAGAAATATTGAATCCCTCTTCTGCAATGAATGAGACAGGAGTTCTTAGGAAAAATAGTATGTGACCATGTAATTAAAGACTGTATAATATTGCATGCGCAGAAGGGGACTCGTTTGAGGTTATCCAAGCAACCTTAATTCTGGCATTTCTGATATTTTTGAGTGATTGACTTTAAAATCTTAATTTTCTTTTAACATACTTTGTGTATGTAATATACATGTTATAGCATTTAATGTCATACATGCAAACCCCTACTTATATGAGTAATGCTTATCAATCTGGATAGTCTCACTGAAATCAATGCAACTAACTCATATGGGTAAAGGTTTACAAGACTGGCCTCTACGTTTATAGTCATATGGAAACTGCGACTTTCTTATGCACTGCCAGTTAATTTTTTGCACTAGTCTGGTGGCAGCATACTTCAATTTTATTGAGGCATATCCAAAGTAAAAAAGTAAGGAACTTTTCTTATTTTGGGGAATTCCAAACACTCTCACTTACATGCAAATAGTGAAAGTTTGCTCAACCAAAGGCAATTGTAGGAGACGCAAACTCATTGTTTCATCCATAAGTCATGGTTTCTGTGGCAGCAGACAAAATTAAAACTAAAATATTTATATCCAGTAACACTGTACATTGCAATGCACCCTGACTTGACTCACTGTATGTCATATGTACTAAGGCAATTCTATAAAAGGAAAAGTCATTTTTGTAAAGCAGTTGCTGGTCTGATAGAAGGGCGTGGGAGTAACTGGTATTTTTTTTCTTCAATACAGTTTTGTGTATTTCATATGTCTGATAATTTGTAAATTACCTTTTTTATTACATTTGATAAAAAAATAAAAAAAATAAAACCTGCCACACTGTTAGTAGTAAATTGGATTTGAGATTCTACCACCACAGTTTAGGTTTCATTTGTACACCATTGATAAACAACAACAGTACCTAGCTCTTATGTAGTGCTTTTTCATCCTTAGATCCCAAAGTGCTTTACAAAGGAGGTTAATACAGTTATCCCTGTTTTACAGATGGATGAACTGAGGTATGGAAAGGGAAATGACTTGTCCAGGGTCAACCCAAAAAGCACTGGAAGAGCTGGGAACTGACCCTAGGTCTCCTGAGGTCCAGTCCAAGACCTTTTTGTACATAAAAAGTAAAGGAGGAGTAAAAAACCTCAAACATTTAAAGCTTTAAAAAAATTAAACTTTTCTCTCTCTGTATAAAGTCTTCCAAAGGGAAAAAATACTCTTGCTTGAAAGTCTTGGCACCAAGAGTGTGATTCACTGTTGCACTATGGCCCCTTATTTGAACGCTGTTTGTGCAAAAGGACCACAAAACTAGCAAATCGAGCCAATGCGGAATTCCACTAGTATAAGGGAAGTCCCCATGTAATGAAGAGCCAGCATAATAACTGTATGCCATTCCCCTCCCAGCCCCATAATGCGGGAGGCAGAAACACAGCAAAAAGTCACCACACAACACAATTAGCCACTCCTGGACCTCCGCTTTGCTTCCTGTCTTTAAAATAAATATTTGGCTGAATTGCTCTTATTGTCCTCTGGCCAGTTTGGGGGAGGGAAAACTTTCCCTACAGATCGTGTTGTTCTGCATAATTTTTAGCCTGCCAGACTGGTCACAGCAAAGTGTTGCAAGGTGAAATTTGTCCTAGATTTGTCTAATCTATTTGTCCTGACTGACTAATCTGGACTCTTATTAGAAGACAAAGAGAAAGATAGAGAAGAGTTAGGAGAAAAAAGTAGGGTTGGAATTTGACACTGTGGAATAGTAACCTTAGAAACCTTATGTTCACATCTCAGAAGTTGCTGCAAACATAACCAAGTAGGTGTGATGTCTGATTCCCTCTACAGGAGAGCATGTGATAGGAAAGACAAAGTAACATCTGATTGCTTCAGGCAATCTACTCCATCCTTCATAGGGCTGTTTATTCTTGTTCTGTGTTTTATATGTTGTTATTTAATGAAAAATTTGGATCAAGGGTTTATCACCCTTTCCTTTTTAGAAAGGGAGATGTGGTGTTGTAAACGTTTAAAGCCAATATTGGGTCCCCACTAGGGGGCATATAGTAAGGAGGTAAGAGTCTGTATAAATGGAAAATAAAATCTTGCATTCACACTGACCACAGTCTTCTGGGTCTCTAATCTCCATGGCCTAACTATACACAATTATTTTGTATTGGTTACGTTACACTTTCAGTGCTGTAATGGTCTTTTAACTTCATGATATATTACTAGATAACGATTATGTACTGTTATTTTATGTTGACCAAAATATGCATTGCTACTTTGTTTATAAGAAGATTATTAAAGTTCAAATTAGCGTAAAAATACCTTTAAAATAGCAAATAAAATATTCTGCCCAGGTAGTGTCTGCAACCAACCACTGCAGCCTTTTGCTAGGACAGGAGACCAAAACGTGGCTAGAAAACAGATGGAACTAGAACTAACTAGTCTAAATTCATTGTGCAAACTGAGAGAAAAGCAAAATGTAAACAAACAGCAGAAACAGTGTAAAATAAATTGGATTTTAAACGTTCTTTCAGTCTAAAGTGCTGTCTATAATAAAGTAAGGAACTTTGCTTTTTAATCATCCATGATGGTTAAGCCAGATAGTATCTCTTAGAATGATGGCATACCCATAGTAATGCAAGTTTCTGTTATTTTATTGACAAAAACCTGAAGGTAAATCCCATGATATCTTAATTAGATTTCTGTGGAAAATCCTGAGAAAAGATTCTCTTCAGCAGGCTGGTGTTTCCCCCCATTTTGCTGCCTGAAAAAAAAGACCCTAGTAACAGCAATAAGGCAATCATGCTGGGTCATGAAACTAATTATGTTTTGAGATGGTGAAAATTCTCAATTTCTGAACATAGGGCACTGCTGCATGATAGATGAATGTTGGAAAGGCAGTACATTGTGCTCTTTCATCTCTGTCACTGCATATTTATTCTGACTCTGCTTCTAAATTATTCATTTTCTTTAAGCAATCAATATTAATAATCTGATTTGCTCTGTGGCATTTTTAGTCACACTTCTGTTTAACTGACTGTAAATAAAGGTCACTTGGAGGCTTCCTGCTGCTGTTCTGAAGGTCCTTGCCTAATTAATTCCCAACACTTTTTTTCCCTATGACTCTGATTAGCAGTTGCAATCAAGTTCAGCAATTAGCTACCTCCTCGCAGAGTGATTTGCTCATTCCACCTCCATGCATGAAGCTACATTTGATCAGTACTCTGTAGAGGCATAAGGCAAGATTTAAAATCCATTTGTTTTGTGTTCCCTGACCATGCAACAGATCAGATTTGTCACTGGTTGCACATAACCTTTGCCTGTTTACATCATACCAACTAATCATCCCCATCCCCCCACAGACACCATAAATATAATGAATGACCTAGCAAATAACCTACTCATGATATGCCTAATCTCTGTCTAATGTATACAGTATTCAGCAAATAATAACAACAGCTCATCAAATCAGTCTCAGGCATTTAGAGCTCCTACAGCTTAGTTACATCAAAATACTTTTAGAAGGGACCAACTAGTAACTAAATGGATTTATTTTGGCCAGCAATGGAACACTGTAGAAGTCTGAATCTAGTTCACATTCTGAACTACCTTCTCTCTCTATTACTTCTGGGTGCATTGTTAGTTGTGAATAATGAATTTAGGCCTTTTTCCTATTTACAAACTATCTGCAAACAAGTTGTAGTTTTTAGTAATTATAGCACTCACAGGGCCCAATCTAAATAGAGGCCTACTTTGTACTATACTTGATATACACTCACATATAGGTAGACAAGGTCCAAACCCTCAAGATTTAGCATATGAAGGGTAGGAACAGGGAAATGATCACGTCTATTCAATGTCATATACATTTGATAGACATATTTCTTTTTATGCAACACCCATGTTAGCCTTTTAATTATATACATATCTAAATGTCAACTTCCTCCCGCTGCTCCACAACTTAGCCATTGTATGTTGGCTGACTTTCAGGCAATATAGTTAGATGAATATTTTTAGCCTATTTTGTTCATGAATTGGTTGCTATGAGTATTTGCCATTTAATATTCAATTCTAATGCCATCTAATACACATGTTATTGTTTCTGTTTTCTGATTGGACAACTAAGTTTTATGGCTGCAGCCCCATTTCCTCCTTAAAAAGCTATTTCCATGCCTTCATAATTGTTCATTGAATCTACAGTGTGAATTTTAAAAGAGCTTTTTAAATAGCTTCACACCGGCTTTTTTAAATAGTGTCACATTAGCACTAGTATTCTCAATGCTTTTGCTTTCCACAAATATTGTTGTCAATAAAACTCACTCACCCAAATGTTGACAAATAAGTGAATGAAAGGGTTCCTGAATACCAGAAAAGTGAATCAGCAAGTTTTATTTGAAAGAATATTTGTAAATTCTTTATTTGCCAACTAATTTCTTAAAGGAACAAAAAAATGCCAGCTCTGAACCACCACATATTTTGGAGAAGTTTGGACCAGGATGTAAGCTGTGTTGTCAAGTTTTGACTGCTTTCTAAAAAAATGTCCTTCACATTTTTTTAATACCACATTTTTCACTGGAAACTTACATTCTGTAAGTGCCCTGCAAAAAGAGAGAGGCCAATATTCTACCTGGCTTTAAGTATAGTCTATGGTTTTGCTCAATGTAAAAAATAAATAATAATGGAGGATAAAATATTTAAGATCTCTAAATCTAAGCCCATCTTTACCCCTGACACCTAACCTACCCCTTATTCTGACAGCCGCAAGCTAAAAGCATGAGTGCTCTGAACAAGCAGATTTTCCTTTTCCTTTCTGTTCTGGCAAGTGTGTTCATTTAATCTCACAGGGGATCTGACAGCTTTCCCCAGCTCCTAAAGCAATTCTTTAGCACTCATTGAAAAGTGCTGTAAGCGAAAGGAAAGAATGCTGACTGGTGCCTGCGTGCTGAGACCTGCTACGGGCTACATGAGCTCTGAGCAAAATCAGTCTGTCTCCCAAGTGTCTAATGCTCAGAATCAGGACTGGAAGCAACAACTGAAATACTTTGGGACAGCTCAGCTAATGAATGTAAATATACAACATAGATCATTTACTGGTCAAGTGATAACATACCTTTGTGAAATATTATATAAAAATGTGAAGTACCTTATAATATATACATACATACATAGTAAAACCACTTAGTATACTAATTACCAGTAGTGACAATAAAAGTTAAGGTTGTGAAACCTTGCTTTCTCACACTCACTTTGGGGTCTGAAATTCCTCTCCCCAAATGTGAACACTTAAAAAAAAAAAAGTTTTAGCAAAATCCTTTCAGCCATTTTTGATTTATGCAAATAAACTACATTTTTCTGTGTACAAGGAAAATGATTTTTTCCCTAGAGCAATAACTCAAAAATAATGGAACCTTTAAACTTTAAATTTTATGCATACATATTTCCAAATGAATAGTACATGCCTGGGGAAGGTTGGGGAAAAAATCCCATGGTTGTAAAATCAGACAGTAATAAATGTATAAACATCTGCTGCAGAAAGAACAGGAGTACTTGTGGCACCTTAGAGACTAACAAATTTATTAGAGCATAAGCTTTCGTGGACTACAGCCCACTTCTTCGGATGCATTTTATTCCACTCTGTATGCATCCGAAGAAGTGGGCTGTAGTCCACGAAAGCTTATGCTCTAATAAATTTGTTAGTCTCTAAGGTGCCACAAGTACTCCTGTTCTTTTTACGGATACACACTAACACGGCTGCTACTCTGAAATCTGCTGCAGCACATGCTTAGTAAGATATGGTATTAAGTTTTTAACTTCAGTCAGATATGGGCGTGATGTACAGTGCCTTCTTCCACCAGCTACTGGCTTTGTCTTGTAACTGTTCTACATTTGGCACAGAATGGTATTTGTGAATAGAACATGGTAGCCAGCTTTTGCTTATTAAAGTAGGCACCTGGTACTGTGGAGTCACATATTATCCTCTGCTTTACAGGTGAAGTAAGAGATTTTTCCAGTTCACATGGGACATATGTTGCAGAGCTGGAAACACAATTTATGTCTGTGGTGTGGAAGACCCATGCACTAGAATGCTCAGGCAAATTGCTGGGCTTCGTTCATTATGTACTCTGTAAACTAGGGATAGTGATGATTACTTTGAGAATGACAGATTTAAAAATTGCCAGTGAGTGCACTGTGGATAGCACTATAATGAGTAAGACCTCAGCCTCCAGGGGCTATTTCTGGAAGCTAGAATACTTAAAGAGCAAATGTGCTCTGGCCATGCCCTCTTTCCCTCAAGAATATTTCAGGGGCCAGGAAGAGAATGGGTTGAGTATGCAAGAAGGATCAACAAAATAGCTTTTTTACTATTCTGCACAGCTGAAGCAGCCATGGTGGAGACATTAATCTGGCTCCTGGGGTCAGACACATTTTCCGTGTAACCTTGGGCAAGTCATTTACCTTCTCTCTATCTATGAAATGGTGATCCTATCTACTCACAGGGATATGATTAATTATGCATGTCTGCACAGTTTTTTGAAAAGATAAAATATTATATAAATAAATATTGTGTGTCCCCTTCAGCTTGGAAGAACAACCATCACTGCACGGGGCAAACAAACATTCCTCACTCTGTTCTATGTCTCCTGCCTTCCTCCAAGCCCCAGAATGGGTGGCATAGTCTCAGGATGGAAATGATGGGACTGTGAAGGAATATCCATTCTAGGATATATATTTTCTTTAGAGAGAGAAAGTATCCACAGTAGCAATGGAACTGTCATGCTCTGCTGGAGGGGATGACTTAGTGAAATCATACTTGAAATCTTTACTCCCTCTCTGGAGCCACCAAGCCTAATGCAGGCTGAGGCAACTCAGACCTTCGTTCTCAAGATGTGATGAATTTAGCTCTATTCAGTTCATTATCTGGACAATGCAGGGCAGCAGAAAATGTGAAAGAACAAGCCAAAGAGCTGAATTCACCAGAAGAGGTTATGATTGTACTAAGTACAAAAGCCAGAAAAGGTCAAATCAAAGAGTGGAACCACTTGCTATGAAAACCACTGCTAGGGGGAAAACTGGGTACACAATCATGTGGAAGGTGTGATCACAGCATGGCCCCAAACAGTATCACAAATGTGGGGGAAATAATCATTTTGCAAAATGCTGCAGATCCCAAATGCAGAAAAGTCAAGTGCATTCAGTTAAAGACAATCTGGTTGAGGAGTTTTTCATAGATGTACTGGGATCTAGCAGTAATGAGAGGGACTAAATACTGCTTATGACAGTGAATGGAACAGTAATTCCACTGAAACTGGACACAGGAGCTCAGGTTAATATTCTGTCTGAACAAGATTATGAGAGACTGAAAATAAGACCAAAACTGGAACCAACAAAAATAAAAACAACTGGTTATTCTGGAACAAATATATCAGTGAAGGGGAGGTGCACTGCTAGCATCCACCATAAAAACCAACATGTACAGGTTCCCTTTGATTGCAGTGCCAAAGGAGATAACACCAATTTTAGGCCTGGATGCACGTGAAACTCAATCTGGTAAAATGGGTGCTCTCACCACAAGATCACACTGAACCTGGCTATGAAGCACTCATTTGGGAATATCATGATTTGTTTCAAGGGTTGGGTTGCTTGCAAGATTAACATAATCCAGATAAACATGCAGGTCCCTCCAGTTATCCATCCATGTAGAGAGCTGCTATTTGGCCAAGGCAATCAAGATGCTGGCAGAATTGGATGAATCAAGTGATGAAGCATCTATGTTGCAGACAGACAAGATAGAGCTGCAAAACATGCTGTACTCCCTGTCCAGCAAATTGGAAGTCCTGCACACATGCAATAACCTGATTGCAAAGCACGGCACAGCATTGCAGCATTCCCTCAGTGAGATAGAGACCCTCAAGTTGCCCTTCGAGAGTAAAGAGAAGATCAAGCTTGTCAAATGCCATGATCAACGCCTGTGGAGACTTGCTAATCTGCCTGAAAAAGGGATATTTGAAGACAGTGAGTGATAAAGACTCACTGGAGAGTGATGTGTTGGTAATCTCTACTCTCTAGATAGTTGACACATTGGGTTTATGGAAATGTACTACATGGGTTAAGAATTTAATGTATGTGTTATTAGATAGTTGTTAGCTGTTTATATATATGTATATAAGAGTTAATTTGTGGTTTTTTTTTAAAGAGGGAAGATGTTGAGATATGTTCATAGAAGATTATAATTTAGAGATGTTCCCTCATAAGGGACAGTATTATGAACATAGGAATTTGGAGATGTGCCCTGGAGATGGAGGTGGGAACACTGCATAGCTGTGTTGCAGTTCACCAGACAAGTTCTCCAGTTTGTTTTATTAAAAAAGTTTTATTCCTTTCTTATTCATGTGGTTTAATGTTTAATGAACCCCAAGATCGTTACGAAGTTGGTCAAGAGTGGCTGGATTCACATAATATCCAGCTACACAGTTCCAGATAATTGTAATTACAGCATGTAAATTTCATTATTTGCAAACCAGCAAAGCTTTAAAGACCTTGAGTTCTAAATGACTTCTGATTTCTTTTTCTCCCCTGCATCCTCCACTGTTTCTTTTATAAACCCTTAGGAAATTAAGTACAAAAAGAAACTATGTTCATGCCACATTAAGTTTACATGGATAAGCACTCAAATGTCATGAAATGCCAAAGTTAGGGATGAATGCACAACTTTAACTCTGTCCTCTTGTGTGTATGGATTACAATAGCCTTGAGTTACATGATCACACAGGACTTTGTACTATACTTTTCTGTATATACCAGGCAAACAGTCCATGAAAGTCATTTATATGAATGCATCACATCCCCCTCCCCCCCCCACACACACACAGAGCAGGGATGGGGAAGGGAATGAGTAATATAAGATCAGACCAGCACGGGAAAGACAAACTCTGAGATCCTGAGAGGAAGTGGGGAGGGATGAGCAAGCTCTGTTGCCTCTCCACTACCACCACCACCACCGGTGGAGATCACGCCTGTGTGGGTAAGGAGAGATTTCTCTGCTTCCCTGTTGCCATTGGTTAGACTGGGGAGGGAGAGAGAAAGGGTTGATTGTCTCTTGTGCTCTTCCTTTCCCTGTATGAGAAGCAGCTACTGCTTGCCCTATTGTGAAGATATATTTTGAATTGCATTTCTGAGATGCCGTGGATCTGATGAGTCACCAATTTTGGGGATCAGGAAGGAATTTTGCTCTCCAGGCAAGATTGACATTGTGTCTGGTGAGGTTTTACACCTTTCCTCAAGTATCTTGCAGGCTCTGTTTTAGGTTAATGAGGAGTCAGGACAGGATTTATAAATTGTACATTTATAAATAAAGCAGTAATTTCATTGTGACTTGCACCCACTTTCCAGTGCAGGTAAAAGGCTCAAAGGGGTCAGCAACTAGAGGTAAACATGAGTGAGAGCTCCAGGAGATAACTATTAGGCCTATTAGCCTGGATGAAGATAGCAAGACCTTGAGTCTTCACAGCCTGAGTTACCCTTCACATGCACTCTCATTTACCCTATGTCTTTCAGTGACCACATCGCAACCATGGTGATTCATTATTTCATCTTAATATCATAAAATAATGTGAACCTGGAAATACACTTGTACTTGTCTAATTCAAAATACTGATAACTTTCAAAAGAGTAAAAATTCTTTACACAAACTCTCACTCATTTAAGTGTGGCACTGTCAAGACCCTCTGTCAATACCCCACTATCAATAATTCCCATCAATTGCTTCCTCAGGACAGCAGCAGGGGATAAGAGGCCAGCTCTGAAGCTGCAGAGCACTGGAATTCACTTGAAGTATCCTGCGGCTATTAAAGGCAGGACTAAGCACCTACACCCTAAAATACTGCATACATGATACTGGGTTAGGGATAGTCACTCCTAAAGAGAGACAACTGTAGGAAGGCCCTTTAAGTGCTAATAATCCCACACAAAATGGCTGGAGGAGGTGCCCATCTTATAACTTTTAGACCAGTGGTTAGAGGACTTATCTGGGATGTGGGAAACCCAGATTCAATAGCCCTCCATTTGCCAGATGTCGAGAAAGGATTTGAACAAGGGTCACCCACCTCTTAGGAGAGTGTTCAACTACTGGGCTATGGGATACCATGACATGTGGTTTGATCAGTTTTTCCTGTTGTAACTGTTTCACTGTGGTTCAATAATGAAAGAGTGATTGGAGTAGGGGGACTGAACCCTGGGTCTCCCACCTCCCAGGTGGGTGCTCTAACCGCAGGACAATAGCCCAATGCCTGTTTAAGTTTTTATCCACAGTGGAACAGTCACTGGGCTGGGGCTGGGGGTGTGACATTATCTGATTAGAATATGACCATATGGATCATTGTTGAAACCACTGTTATATATTTGCAGCAAATATTGTACAAAGGTTGTTGAGTGAGGTGTCTATGAAAAGGTTATGATTTGCTGGTTATGATTATGCTATCTGTATGCATGTATCATTTTTGTATGTAAAGTTGTAAGTATTGGAATATCCACTAGCTTTATGGGGCTTGTCTGCCCCATTCTTTGCAGTTCACCCTAATTGAGTGACCATAGCTATCCCCCACTGGGACACCAGTCACAGCCAGATATGCCATATAAGATATCTGCAAAAATGTTATAATTTGCCAGATATGATAATCTTGTTTATATGTTTGTATCACCTTTTAATTATGAGTTATAGATATGTATGTATGTCTGTATTTCAAACTTGTGCTATGCTTCTGGGTGACACCCCCAGACAGTTTGGCACCAGCACTCCCTAGCCTGCTTGATGGCCCATTAAGGACCATCAGCTGTGCAATTGACCCACAGAAAGAAGGGAGATACTCCTTATGGCTCAGCAAGGAATGCAGGGACATGCCTATGGAGAGAACTCTAAAGCTTCCAAGCCATGTGCTGAGCAACCTGTGTTTGAAACAAAGCAAGCACAGGCCACATGACAAGAGACGATAAAAGGCAGGTATCAGGGTGTAGCAGTGTCCCTTAGTCTGTATTCACAAAAAACAACAAGGAGTCCGGTGGCATTTTAAAGACTAACAGATTTAGTTAGTGAGGTTTTTTACCCACAAAAGCTTATGCCCAAATACATCTGTTAGTCTTTAAGGTGCCACCAGACTCCTTGTTATAAAAAGAAGAACAGGAGGACTTGTGGCACCTTAGAGACTAACAAATTTATTAGAGCATAAGCTTTCGTGGACTACAGCCCACTTCTTCGGATGCATATATGTGGGCTGTAGTCCACGAAAGCTTATGCTCTAATAAATTTGTTAGTCTCTAAGGTGCCACAAGTCCTCCTGTTATATGCATCCGAAGAAGTGGGCTGTAGTCCACGAAAGCTTATGCTCTAATAAATTTGTTAGTCTCTAAGGTGCCACAAGTCCTCCTGTTCTTCTTTTTGCGGATACAGACTAACACGGCTGCTACTCTGAAACCTTGTTATAAAAGGCAGCTGCATCTTCTCTGTTTTGTCTTCAGTCCTGCTTCTTACCTCTGGAGGAGGCTTGCTACAAACTGAAGCTCTGAATAAAGGACTGAATGATCCATCCAAGCTATGGATGTACTCCAGAGACTTGACTTAAGTCATCACCGCTACAATCCTACCAAGAACTTTGCCATTACTGTATGTAACTGATTCCTTTTAGTTAACCAATTTTAACTCCCACATTTCTTTCTCTTTCTTTCTTTCTTTCTTTCTTTCTTTCTTTCTTTCTTTCTTTCTTTCTTTCTTTCTTTCTTTCTTTCTTTCTTTCTTTCTTATAAATAAACCTTTAGATTTTAGATACTAAAAGATTGGCATCAGCGTGATTTTTGGGTAAGATCCAAGTTATATATTGACCAGGGTATGTGGCTGGTCCTTTGAGATCAGGAGAATCTATTATTTGATGAGACTGGTTGTAAACAACCACTCATCTCTGAACCCAGTGTTTTTGGTGGTGATATAAGAGCTGGAATGCCTGAGGAAACTACCTTATGTTTTCTTGTTAGCCAGTGTGGTGAAACAGGAGTTTACTTTTGTGGCTGGTTTGGTAAATCTTATAAAAGAATAACCACCAGTTTTGGGTTGTGTTTGCCCTGTTTCTGCAGCACTTCGTCCTGAATTTGGCATCCTCAGTTGTGACCCACTAAGGCACGGTTACAGGGGTGAGTGGGAAGGGAGACTTTGTAGTCCAGTTGTTAGGGCATCCACCAAGGTGAGAGACCCGGGGTTTAGCCCTTTCAGGATAGCCTGGGCCAGCTGAGGCTTGAGCAGGAGTAGGAACAGGCCCAGAGAGTGGGGAATTAAACCTGGTTCTCCTCCCAGATGAATGTTCCAACCACTGGGCTAAAAGTTATACAGTGGTTCCAGCATCACCATCACCTCCTTCCCCGGCAGGTAGATTTTGAATGGGACCCAATCTGGTAGGTAGCCACTAATCATGCCTGCCAGATCAGGAACTATATGTGACTTAAGTGGTCAAATACCTATCATTCACTGGTTTCAGAGTAGCAGCCGTGTTAGTCTGTATCCGCAAAAAGAACAGGAGTACTTGTGGCACCTTAGAGACTAACAAATTTATTAGAGCATAAGCTTTCGTGGACCACAGCATCCGAAGAAGTGGGCTGTAGTCCACGAAAGCTTATGCTCTAATAAATTTGTTAGTCTCTAAGGTGCCACAAGTACTCCTGTTCTTTTATCATTCCCTGGTTTGTGAATCTCTCTGGGGCTTAGATGGGGTTGGATGCCTGAAAGGAGACAGCAGTGAACATGCCCAGAGCAGAGACATAGTTGCCTACGGAACTTTTACCCTGAAAACATAGCCGCCAATGGAGTTTAGGAGCCTACAGGGTTTGACAGGAGTTTTGTGGATCGCAGTAGAGCCAAAACTGGGACGTAGGCACCTAAATCCAAGATGCCTGTGTACTTTTGTAGATATGGGCCATGGAGCCTTGTGTACTCCAGCCACTTGAAACCTTAGTATTATGTCTTGGGGTGAGAAAACAAGGAATATTTAGTGAAACTATGCATTAGAGTTGTGTGAAGTACTATGAACAAATAGCAAGAAGGAGAAATTTCCTGACCTTCTTAATTAAATGCCTAAAAGGAAACAACATCTAATCCTTCAGACATTTATCAAGAAACCAAAAAAGCAATTCAATAATCATCATTCAGCTTGGAAGAAAAAGTTTCTTTTGAGTGAATGTCCAAAGAAATGAGAACCAAAATTAAACTATGTTATCAAAATGTTTAAGTGTACCAGAGAAAAAGTGTAGGGAGAATTCTGAAGTCAAGATACATCTCCATACCAAAAGCTCCTTTGACCTGGAATTAAGATTGCCAGACTATCTACCTCACCAATGCAAATTTACACAAAAATAAAACACACAATTAAGTCATTTAGTACCTCATCTATACCACACTCATCAGTCCCTTTTCTCAGCCTCATCTACCTTCTTCTATCACCAAAGCCTGCAGAACTCTACCGCCACCAGCACCAGGTTGGAGATCAGACACTCAGGTGATGAGTGTGAATAAACAAAAAGCTAGATAGAAATACCTAGGCTATTGCAGGGTAAATTGTTACTCAAAATTACGTCCCAGTTCAGTCAGACTTCAGAGTTCATCAGATAAAACCCACACAGAACCTGAAAATGTTTGGATTCCAAGGCTCCTACAGTGTAATTCAACCATAAGCTTGAGGGCTGATATAATTCTACAATCTGGGTGGAAGAACTCAGAATGGAGTAGTCTTAGGCAAGAAGTAAGCATTCACTCTACAACATCCTCATTAGTAGGATAAATGTTTCTCCTGACTGTAACCCATTTTATTTGCGTGTTCATTTTAAATAGCTTGGTGGCAATGTGAATCTATATGGCAGCAAAACTCAGGTCTTTACTTTTTTTTTTTAAATCAGCTTTGAGTTCCAATTAAATAAAGATTGGCCTACTTTTCACAAGCACATCACATGGCATATATATATCCACATCTCACAAGCTTTAGGACTGCCTCTGAAATGTTTGTGTGAGGGGTGGGCACTCATTGTTTTCACACAAGCCCACATTTAAACTTTATTCCATATATTCTCACAATTTTGCACTTTTTCTTTCAGTTCATGAACATTTTCTCTCCTTTCTTTTTGTCATGTGAAATTGAAACAAAGGGTTAAGTGGAGAAAAATATTAGGCTGTGGCTAGCAGCTATTTAACAAGGGTATGATGTCTATGCAGGGGAAGATGGGCATTTCCCCCATTACTATGTGAATGTGTTGCTTTTGTGTGTAGATCAAAGCCTATTATACCTCACTCATTCAGGGCCAATTCATATTTTGATTAAAATAAACAGCAAAACTGTTGACTTCACTCAGAGCAGATTTGATCCTCAACAAGCAGCTTCTTTGTCTTTTGTTTTATTTTCCTGAAATGCCTGTAAATGATGAATGCTGAATTTTGACACAATCAGTGATTATAAATCAAGCATTTATTACTTTTATGTATTTGCAAAAAAGGATTTCATGTTTGTTTCAATGTGCTTTGAAAGCTGTTTTTGAAATTTAACATATCTGATGTAGGTACCAAAAGTACCTTCGAGTAAACAGAAAGGTATCCAGGACACTAGTGATTGTTGCCCAATAAAGCTGCCTTTGTGCTTAATGCACCTTATCATGAATTTTAATATGGTTGTTTCGCTTTGTGATGGAGATAGCTGGGCTCTTTAGCATGTGGGCTTATGAGAGAGAAATGGCAAAGTAGGTTTTTTTAAATCCTGCAAAGGAAACAACATTTTAAAATTAGATGAAGTGTGAAGTACTATTCCACTACTTCATATCCACTCCTTGCATAGGCAATTTTGATTGTGTGAAGATATAGAAACCCTATTGTGGCAAGTGATAGCTACCATAAGTGGTTTTTAACTTAAATATTTAAAGGAAACCATCTGAAATAAGATAAAGGCAGTCAGTATAGAAGGTAAAAAAACTGAAAAAGTTAAAGCATCAAAGTTTACAGAAAATGGAAAAGGGGATAAAAAACCCTGATGAGAAAACTTAAAATCTCCCATGTTATAGAAAATAATAATGACATTGCAGAACAGGTCAACAATTGCTCTCTTGCTCTCTCTGGTTTGAGTTATTTCACTAAAGATGTGAATCTTCATGGTGCTACTTAAAAAAAAAAAAAACAACTTCCTGCACTACAGGATGCAAAGTGTCTTTATTTTGGAAAACTATTTTAACATCAATTTTCCTTTGAAATTCACACCACTGATTCTTCTCTCCTCTCCTCCCATTTCCCCACACTACTGTCTAATGCCTTCCTTCTCCCCTATAACTCTTAAATTTCCCCTTCTTCTTCTCTCAGTCCCCTCCTTTCTCATCCTTGCAGATTTCAACTTCCACGATGATCAGTCCATTGCCTTGCTTTCTGTCCTTTGACATATGATGATGGTCAGTCCTCTGGATCAGGTCTTTACTGGAACTGCTGTCCCCCTGACCTTTCATTTGGCAACATTGGACCTGATCCAAAGACTGCTGAAGTCAAGGGAAAGACTCCTATTGACTTCAGTGGGCTTTGATCAGGCTTGTACAACTACTACCACTGTTCCAATGACTTCTGTGGAAGCAGAGAAAGAACTGACAGGAAGGGGATTGCAATGCATGACAGTTTGTTAGCAAGAGTCAGACTAACTGTAACCCTAATAATGCGAGATTTGTAGAAGCGAGGAATGTGTGAGGCGAGTGGGAAAGAACTGTGTGAGAAGTTGTTGCGACCTTGTGTAAATAATATGAAATGTAGACTAAGAGTCTACATTAGTAAGCAAAACAAAATATCAAAATGACCTATGTATAAACAAAATGCAGCTGTTGCTCATTATTGTCTGTAACAAAAGGTATAAATGCTTGCTGTAATTGTTTACCTGTAGACAGACCTGTTTAGCTCTCTCCCTCTATGCAATTAATAATAAAAAAAAAAGTATCTGACTTGCTGTACCCAAACAAAAAGTGAGAACTCTGTTATTCTCCGACACTTCGATTTCTTTCTCCAGTTGAGACCCTCCATTGAGACTCATTGAGTCCTTCTCTGACATTTCTTCCAGGATGTCCAAAAGTGAACTCATCTTTCCTCTTTCTGTTCTGCTATCACAGATAGCAATTCCACCATCTTCCTTGTTCCCCTGTTCACAGCATCAGCTTAATTTTGGACTTTTCCCTCTTCTGCTGACATTGATGCAATCTCTAAATCCTGCCAGTTCTGCTCACAATCTCCAAATTCCATCCTATTCTCTCTATCCATGTGTTCAGTAATCACTTCGGGCCCTAGGTGCTTGAAAGAGATCCTCTTTATTTGGTAATGCAGTTCTCAACTGCCTATGCATAACACAACATGGGCTTCTGCAGCATCCCTTCCCCAGACTTCCTGTCTGAGAAACTAAATCACGTAAAGACACAGTTCTCAATACCACAATCCCCATCATCAAAACTCTTGTACAGGCCCTGATTATCTCTCATGTGTACTTTTGCAAACTTCTCCTCCTCTTCTGGGCCTTCTGTGTACCCCTTTTGCCCCTCTCAACTGGTCTAAAACACTGGCATTAAGATCATCTACTCACCATGTCCAGCCCCTCTTAAAATCACTTCACTAATTGTCCTTCATCCTTTATGTCCAATTTATCATTCTCACCTTTGCTTTTGAGGCCCAACAAACTGTCCCTCTGGCACCCATCCACCCACCCATCTTGCTGCCCGTATCTTCTCTCAGTTCCATTGTTCTTCCCTCATACTGCATAGCTACAACCCTCTCCCTGCCCCATTTTGACACATCTCCACTGTTTCCATATTGAAATCCTTCACCAATATACACTTCTTCAAGAAGGCTCTTAAATCCTCAGCCTCCACAGTTTTTTTTTTTTAAATAAAGTAAATATGTTAATTAAAAATCAGGTACAGGTCATGGAACTACAAGACACATATCTTACTTCATCGCTCATCTGTTTACCCTGTCATGCTTCCCTTTTGTTTTTACAGGTTCTTCTAACTACACTTGCTGCTACAATGTGGACAGCCTCTGAGCTTGTAAGTTTTTTGGGGGGCAGGGAAGTGGCCTTTTTATATGGTTCTAAAGCACATAGAATATTGTGGGTGCTACACAAATAACAAACAAAAACGGGAGGCGGTGTGGAATGGTTTCACATCCTACTGTGTCAATGGGACTTGGATGCTCAGTACTTCAGAGATGCAGGGCTCAAATGAGACTGCTGACTATACAACAACAAAAAGAGACTTGTTTTTAGGAATGGTTTTAAGGCCCAAATCCAGCAAAGCATTTAAACACACGTGTAACTTGAAGCACATGAATAGTCCTACTGAGATTAATAAAACTTCTCTTGTGCTTAAAATTATGTATGTGAATAAACAGTTTTCAAAATCATGGCCTAAATGAACAAACACAATAAAATGTAATGGAAGAGAAAGGGAATTAATCAGAAAATGTTTTCTTTTGACAAGTCTCATTTACTTTTAATTATATATGGTAATACTTCAAAATGTACAAATACGTGCAGTTTGATATTTTAATATGACACCCGAACAAAGTCTCTGGATGTAAAAAAATCTTTGCTGAGAGATGGGGACAGAACATTTTTTCTGTGTAGATTATAAAGTTTGTGGTGTAGAGAACTCCAGATTAGCAAGACTCTACTTCACCTGTGAGACAGGCAATTCTATTCCATTTTAACTCAATCAAGAAATTAGCAGAGTCTGTAGTTTATTTTTAAGAAGGTGTGTAAATTAATGTAATCCAAGGGCCACAATGATTTGCATATTTACATGATACCTTGTATAGATTTCATTATTTACTCACTGTTTCAAATTAATACATACATTTACTTATCCTGAAAAGCTTTACTATTCAGGAAGTTGATTCTGATTTTCTTCAGTTTTGCCCTCCAAATATAAAATCATCAGGTCTGATTGACCAAAGCATTATTGTAGTTTTACACCTGTGTAACCCCACTGATTTCAGTCTATGCTGTTTATTTTACTGAAAAAGCAAGTAAAATAGTACCTTAGACCACAGACAGACTTTTAGTAAGTAAATATCTGCTGCCCCAGGGATTACACACTAAAATACTCTATAGATTTAAAAGACAATTTCTTGATAGGATTAGAACAGACTAGTTCTCAGAGACTGTAGAGTCTACCTAATCTGCATCAGTAGGGAGCGTGGGGTAGGGTGGGGTGAGGTGCAGTTGGGGTGTGTGGGGGGGTAAACAGGTCTGTGGCCAGAATACCCTTGTGCTCCAGTAATCCTCTTCTACTGGAAAAGTACTTGGGGGACCACTACCATCCAGCCCAATTTAGAGCAGCCTTTGAAATGCTATTAGTTTCTCCTCAAAATTAAATCCATAGCCATTGGCCCAAGGATCAGGCTGGCGGGGACTGAGGCACAAGTCAACTTTGCTGTCCTGTGCCAAATGTCCATTTCCAAGGATCTGGTCTTATGTGTGTACATAAAAATATATAAGAACTTCCACATATTCTATAGTCCTTAAAGAGATGTGGCTGTATTCATGGAAATATATTTTTTCCTAATTATACTGCATATTTTATTAGTTTTTTAAAAATTCTATATGGGGCCATTTGACTTTTATGTTGTCTATTACCCACCAGAAAGAGGCTTAGTTCAATTACCCTGTTTTTCTATAGTGTCCTGGAAATAGGTTGATTAAAAAGTGAAGAAAATTGCTGCTGACAACCTCTTTGTGTAAGGATCACAATATCTAAATTGAAGTGAAGCATGGAGTACACTTCGCTAAGCCTTCTTCAAAATTTCCTTCTCTCCTGTTGTCTTTTTTCCCTATATAATTTTTTTTAAAAGTCTATCTATTGATTTTAGATGAATTAAATTTACTTATAGTTATTAATTGTCCCTTTATCTGTTAACTAGAAAGAAAGAAAAAGAAAGACCACAGCTGTATTGTAAAATGTAAATCTACCCGTAATCTGAGCACTACCATTTTAAAGATGCACCTTGTATTTCTGAGGGGGGAAATCCCTCAAAGCACTTTTCTCTACTTACTGAAATACAAAGACAGACTAATACATATTATTTTACATCTATGAGTGTGTGTATACACACATTTAGTCCTGTTTCCCTAGTCTATTCCCTTGCATAGTTCAGTCTAAAGCGTCATATGAAGTATGAACATTCATACTGCTTTTATTTTTGATCCTGTAAAATATAACTATACAGAGACTTCAATTTTATGATATGTTATTCTTCCACATACTGTATTCCTTATTACTTTCCCAGTTTGTTCCATTGCAACCTCCACCAGCAGCAAAGCTGTTGACTATCTGCTGGTCAAACAGTGCTTGTCTTTTGAATAAAAGCTGATCTCAATGCAGCCCAGTCATTAACCTAGAAAAAGAAACTGGCCTTCATCCACTCAGTTTATGGGATCTTAAGGCACTTTCACTGGCTTGCTAAAATAAACGAATAGCCTGCAAACATGTTTGATGTGAGAGGAATATACCATCTGGACAACCCAGCATGGCTTTGAGTAAACAGAGAATGTAATCATACAAAGTAAATACAGTGTATACAATATTAAAGGAGTTACCAAGACCACCAGAACTGGCACCCCAGCCTATTGTGCCTCTCACAGTAGGGAGAAGTCAGGATATGTTGAGAGGAGAAAATTCTGGAACAGAGAGAGAGAGAGAGCGAGCGAGAGAAAGAAAAGAATGGGGATTCTGTTGGTGGTAAGGGGACCACAGGTAAAGAGACTATTGAAATGCGACTAGAAAGGTAGGTAAATAGGGAAGATGGGATTCTGGGGAATAGGGAGCCACCTATTGTGGGAGCAAGGAATATGCAGAGAGGGTCATGGACCATGTGGGGGTATCCTTGAACAGTTTTGATCATTTGGAAAAGTATCTGAATCATTTGGATAATCATCCAACCCCCTGAACACTAATCTGAACTAGATCTATATATTAGCTTTGATGTTCATCCATTGCATATGTCTACACTCTTGGCAGGAGATGAAACGACTGCAGTGCAGGCTAGCTCTGTGCTTCACATTAGTACATCCTACACTTCAACATCACAGAACATTCCTAGAGTGGGAGTTTTGGGAAGAGACACTTTGTGCTGATTTCCAGATGGGCTCAGAGAATAACAAATTCAAAAAGAAATATATAAATAAACAACACATGACAAAACGGGCTTGGTTTTTTTTGTAAGTTGAGCTGGTTATCAACTTAGGGTATGTCTACACTATGGGATTAATCCGAATTTATATAATTCGAATTTTGGAAACAGATTGTATAAAGCACATTAATTCGGCGGTGTGCGTCCCTGTACCGGGGCGATTTCCGGAGCGTTGCGCTGTGGGTAGCTATCCCATAGTTCCCGCAGTCTCCTCTGACTATTGGAATTCTGGGTTGAGATCCCAATGCCTGATGGGGCCAAAAACATTGTCGCGGGTGGTTCTGGGTACATCCTCCCCTCTCTCCAGGGAAGCAACGGCAGACAACCGTTTCGCGGCTTTTTTCCTGGGCGAACAGTGCAGACGCCATACCACGGCAAGCATGGAGCCCACTCAGCTCAAGACAGCAGTCATGAACACTGTAAACACCTCATGCGTTATCGTGCAGTTTATGCTGAACCAGAACCTGCAAAACCAAGCAGCGAGGAGTAGGCTACGGCAGCGCGGCGGCAAGAGTGATGAGGACATGGACATGGAATTCTATCAAACCACGGGACCCAGTGCTTTGGAGATCATGCTGTTAATGGGGCAGGTTATAGCTGTGGAATGCCGATTCTGGGCCCGGGAAACAAGCACAGACTGGTGGGACCGCATAGTTTTGCAGGTGTGGGACGATTCCCAGTGGCTGCGAAACTTTCGCATGCGTAAGGGCACTTTCTTGGAACTTTGTGACTTGCTTTCCCCTGCCCTGAAGCGCCAGAATACCAAGATGAGAGCAGCCCTCACAGTTGAGAAGCGAGTGGCGATACCCCTGTGGAAGCTTGCAACGCCAGACAGCTACCGGTCAGTTGGGAATCAATTTGGAGTGGGCAAATCTACTGTGGGGGCTGCTGTGATGCAAGTAGCCAAAGCAATCACTGAGCTGCTGCTACGAAAGGTAGGGACTCTGGGAAATGTGCAGGTCATAGTGGATGGCTTTGCTGCAATAGGATTCCCTAACTGTGGTGGGGCGATAGATGGAACCCTTATCCCTATCTTGGCAGCAGAGCACCAGGGTACCCAGTACATAAACCGCAAGGGGTACTTTTCAATGGTGCTGCAAGCACTTGTGGATCACAAGGGACGTTTCACCAACATCAACGTGGGCTGGCTGGGAAGGGTTCATGACGCTCGCGTCTTCAGGAACACTAATCTGTTTAAACGGCTGTAGCAAGGGACTTACTTCCCGGACCAGAAAATAACCACTGGGGATGTTGAAATGCCTATAGTTATCCTTGGGGACCCAGTCTACCCCTTAATGCCATGTCTCATGAAGCCATACACAGGCAGCCTGGACAGGAGTCAGGAGCTGTTCAACTACAGGCTGAGCAAGTGCAGAATGGTGGTAGAATGTGCATTTGGCCATTTAAAAGGTCGCTAGCGCTCGTTACTGACTCACTCAGACCTCAGTCAAACCAATATCCCCATTGTTATTGCTGCTTGCTGTGTGCTCCACAATCTCTCTGAGAGTAAGGGGGAGACCTTTATGGCGGGGTGGGAGGCTGAGGCAAATCGCCTGGCTGCTGATTATGCGCAGCCAGACACCAAGGCGATTAGAAGATCACACCAGGAAGTGCTGTGCATCAGAGAAGCTTTGAAAATCAGTTTCATGACTGGCCAGGCTACGGTGTGAAAGTTCTGTTTGTTGAAAACCCACCCCCTTGATTAACTCACTCCCTGTAAACAAACCACCCTCCCACCCTTAAATCACAGCTTGCTTTTAAAGGAAATAAAGTCACTATCATTTAAAAATCATGTATTCTTTATTAATTGATTATAAACATAGGGAGAGAACTGACAAGGTAATCTGGGTGAGGTTTGGGAGGAGGATAGGAGGGAAGTAAAAGGCCACTGAAAAAATTCAATATAATGACAGTCTTTTGGTTGGGCTGTCCACTGGGGTGGAGTGGGAGAGTGCATGGAACCCCTCTTCCCCCCGCGTTCTTACACGTCTGGGTTAGGAGGATATGGAACATGGTGAGGGGGGAGGGAAGTTATACAGAGGCTGCAGCGGCAGTCTGTTATCCTGCTGCAGTTCCTGAAGCTCCACCAGATGCCGGAGCATGTCCGTTTGATCATGCAGCAGCCTCAACACTGCAGCCTGCCACCTCTCATCTCGAGTGTCCCTCATGACCTCACGTTCACTGGCATTTTTCCTGTATTTAGATACCGTGAGCTTCCACTCATTCAAATAAGCTCTTTCATTGCGGGTGCATTCCATTATTTCCGAGAACATCTTGTCTCGCGTCCTCTTTCTCCGCCACCTTATCTGAGATAGTCTTCGGGACAGAGGAGGGAGGCTTGAAAAATTTGCAGCTGCTGGAGGGAGGGTTGAAAAAAAGGAGAGAAGTTTTTAAAATGATACATTTTACAGAACAATGCTTATACTCTTTCATGGTGAACAACACTATTCACATTACATAGCACATGTGATTTCAGTACAAGGTTGCATTTTCTATCTTAATATTGAGTGCCTGTGGCTTTGGTGTTAGAGATCACAGATGCAGGTCTGGGCAACAGAATTCAGTTTGCATGCGGCCATGGTAAGCCATTGTCTTTCGGCTTCTGCACCCTCCTTTCCAACATACCAAGCAAAGCCCGTTGACTGCTGCAGTTTTCCTGTTAACCTTCAGCAGCAGAAAACAAACTAACACCCCCCCCATCCAATTCTCTGGATATGATCGCTTTATCCCTCCCCCCACCATGTGGCTGGTATCAGGGAAGATCCCTGCAGAAACCAAACTAACCCCCCGCACCTCCTCCTGCCATGAATTATCTGGGATGATCGCTGTACCCCTTCCCCCACCGCATGGCTGGTATCAGGGAAGATCCCTGCTAGCCAAACGCGAAAAGCTCAGGGCCAATTCCCTCCCCCCCCCCACCCCCGCGCTTGGCTAACTGCAGGGAAGGATTTCTTTTCAGCCATAGGCAAACAGCCCAGTAGGAATGGCCACCTCTGTCCCCTTAATTAAATTCCCGTATTTCAACCAGGTTACCATGAGCGATATCACTGAGGATTACACAGCGAGATAAAGAACGGATGTTGCTTGAATGCCAGTAAACACCGGGACCATACACCGCCAGGCTTTGTCATGCAATGATACCAGATTACTTGCTACTAGCATGGCGTGGTCAAGTGTCCTACCATGGAGGCCGGAGATAAGGCTGCACTGCCCAGAAACCTTGTGGCAAGGCTTTTGGAGTACCTCCAGGAGAGCTTCATGGAGATGTCCCTGGAGGATTTCCACTCCATCCCCAGACACGTTAACAGACTTTTCCAGTAGCTGTACTGGCCGCAATTGCATCCCAAGTCCTCAGGGCAAAGTAATCATTAAAAAATGGTTGCTTTTAAAACAAGTTTTATATTTTAAAAGGTAAACTCACCTGAGGTCCCTTCCATTGGGTCATGGTCTTGGATACTGGGTTGGGAGGGTACTTCAGTCAGGCTGAGAAAAAGATCCTGGCTGTTGGGGAGAACGGAGTGCTGTGTGCTCTCCGCAAGCTCGTCCTCCTCCTCTTCCCCATCCGCAGAATCCTCAGGTGTAGCTGATGAGATTACCTCCGGCTCGGAATCCATGGTCAGAGGTGGGGTAGTGGTGGCGGCCCCCCCTAGAACTGCATGCAGCTCGGCATGGAAGCGGCATGTCCGTGGCTCTGACCCGGAGCGACCGTTTGCCTCCTTTGTTTTTTGATAGGCTTGTCTGAGCTCCTTGACTTTCAAGCGGCCATCATGCCTGTGGAGATTTTTTCAAAAGTTTTGGCATTCCGTCTTTTTGAACTAAGTTCTGCTAGCACTGAATCCTCTCCCCATATAGCGATCAGATCCAGTACCTCCCGAACGGTCCATGCTGGTGCTCTTTTTCGATTATCGGCCTGCATGGTTACCTGTGCTGGTGAGCTATCTGTGGTCACCTGTGCTCTCCACATTGGGCAAACAGGAAATGAAATTCAAATGTTCGTGGGGCTTTTCCTGTCTACCTGGCCAGTGCATCCAAGTTCAGATTGCTGTCCAGAGCGGTCACAATGGTGCACTGTGGGATAGCTCCCGGAGGCCAATACCATCGAATTGCGGCCACACTAACCCTAATTCAAAATGACAATATCAATTTTGGCGCTACTCCGCTCGTCGGAGAGGAGTACAGAAATCGATTTTAAGAGCTCTTTATTTCGAAATAAATGGCTTCGTTGTGTGGACGGGTGCAGGGTTAATTCGATTTAACGCTGCTAAATTCAAATTAAAGTCATAGTGTAGACCAGGCCTTAGAGAACTCACCTCACATGAGGACAGGGAGAAAAGAAGAATAGATAAGGGCATCTCTGTGGAAAGCTACATATATTTGTACAAAAATATGTAAGTCTTCACTGACCTCCATTCATGGACAGAGAGAGGCAATATCCATAGGACTGAACACAATGGACAAGAGATGTGATTGAACTGAAGAGGCTGCAAACTAAATGGAAATGAAAGATTAAAACCTACCAATGGTAATTGTTTGGCCAAATAACATTTGAGTATTTTTTTGTTTGGGCAGCATGGTGGATGGAATCATTCAAAATCTAAATCTGCTGTCAAGAGGCCTAGATTGCGACCCTTTCTGCATACCTGTGCAAGGAGTGTATAAGAGTGAGGTGCTCGCCTGTGCTCATAACTCATGTTACTGGTAGCAGCATCTATGGGACTGTAGCCTCCATGAGTCTACTTTTCTTCATGTGCATGTAGGGTAACCAGCTAGTAAGTGTGAAAAATCAGGATGGGTGTTGGGGGTGAGGGGTAATAGGAGCCCATATTAAAAAAAGCCCCAAATATCGGGACTGTCCCTATAAAATCAGGGCATCTGGTCACCCTATGTGCATGTGGACTAGGAATAGGTGGAGCCATAGAAACCACCATTCCCAACATGCAAACAAGTGCAGCTAAATCGGCATGCCAGGGAAAGTAATGTGCCCAGGTATAGGGCTGGGGAGCTTGTCCCCCTACAGTGCAAAGGAATACCAGGGACCAGACTCTGTCACATGCCTTGAGCCAGTGGTCACAATTTAGACTATAATGTACAATAATTAAGTATATTGCTAGGAAAGATGCCTTAGTATTCATGAACAACTGCAAAAGTAATTCAATAAGCCAAGAGACCTAGATTTATCTGTCCTATTGTTACATTGCAGTTCTGATAGTGACTTGCTAGTGCTGTTTCTTGAACAAATATTTAACTTTTCTGACTTCAGTTTCCTCATCTGTAAAATGTGGAATGTTAGTAATGGTACTTACTAAATACGTGCAAAGTGCTATGCACAATAGCTGCAAAATATTATAAAAGTCAGACGGAGCAGAGGAAAGACTAGAACTCAACCCCTCCTTTTTTAGTTCATTAGACAATATGGGTTCGGGGAGTAACTTTCACCTTTGGCAGATTTTTCACAAACAAAAGTGTGGATTGGTGGGTTTGTGTGTGAATATTATTAGCAATTATTTGCCTAATCTCAATGTGCTAGACTGTGAATTATTTAATTGTGAAAATGGAATTCTAATGGGGGGCGATGTCACAAGAAACAAACTCAAAACATTTATTTTAAGAGTGGTTCATAGTAAAAACCATCAGCTGATTTCTGTCTGGCAGTAATATGTGCAACCTTTTGTTTATACCCATCTTCTGGAAGTCATTATTCTGTTTATACATATTCTGAGAATAATAATGTCCTATATAGTACAATGATTATATAATCTATTTACAGTGTGTGTACTGAACATGCTATATATAGAGAGAGATGCTGCATCTTTCATATATTTACATTTTGAAGAGACAAAATTAGATTTTTTTTCTCATTTGAAATAAAATCTTTTACAAGAACAACTGTCTCATTTCAGAATGCAATAATAAGCTAATGCACTGAGTGATCAATGTTGCGTGCTATGTAACACTAAAAAATGTACCATAAAATGTGGGAGACCAATTTAACCATCTTTTAATGAATGCAGTACTTCAAAAAATTTATATACAGAAAATATGCACCCTATCATTTTTTTCATGCCTCAGTACATGATTAGATGCAATAAAAACCCTGCCTTATCGAATTGATGCATTTGAGAAGACTGTCAGTGATAACTGTGCAGAGATATATCCCTTACAAAAGCATGCAATTTTCCCAAGTTTGCTCTCATAAAAGATTTATTTCTATCATAAACCATCACCTGTCTCTTGGTCCTCTGGCATTACAATGCAGTCACACTCAACACAGTGGGGTGGCTGGTGTTTTTTCTTTTTTGCAAATATGAAGATTGACAGGCAGTTGACAGTGTTAAAGAAAAAGGTATGACCAAATATATAACATTTGTATCAGTTGAATAGCTACAGACAACACAGCAATAAAAACCTTTTTTTATTTTCTTATAAAAACACATACAAAATGACCCAAATAAATTGTGAGTATGTAACATAAATTTGTCTCAGCTTGTAGCCAAGCATTCTACCATAAAAGAGACATTACCAAATATTATTTTATATTATTATTATGTGAGACTTACTTCTTTGCTTCTACTATTTGTTGCATTTTGACCGCCATATTATGATGTTGTGCATGTGCATGTGTGTGCATATGCAATGTATACACAGTAGGGCAGGTGTTTGTGCACATTGTATATACATTGCACCTGCACATCTTTATCTGAATTTATTATACACACACAAATGAACAGGATAATATGGATGTCACCATGCAACTATATATATATTTCTTTAATAATGATCTTTAACAACAGAATATATATATTTCTTTAATAGAAAGATTATTATTTAAAAAATTATTAATAAATACATATTAAAGGTCATTATTAAATACATATTTTCCTTATTGGACCTGTATTAATTGTGGAGTAAAATATTAATGATAAGCTGTTTACACAGATGTCTGAGTATTGTGTCCTTCTATTTTCTTAACAATCCTTGCAATCTACTCTCCAGAGGTTTGCATAACCTAGTAAGAACAAATGGATTTCCTTTACAGTTAAGGGTCAAAGTTTAAGGAGCAAGGAGCATGTTCTCAGCTGTGTCACTACATGAATTAAAATGTAGTAATGAATTTGTGGTGTTCTCTGTGACTCTACGTTAGACCTTGACCTTAATATCACATTTAACTGAGCACAATCATAGGTCACAAATTAGAAGGATTTAAGCAATCTTCTGCTCTATCATGGGAACCCACTTTAATCAGATCTGATTTAATATGCTGTTCAGAATTTAGGGAACACTAGGCCAATACTACTAAGAAAGAAACTGTCACCATAGTTACAGCCATGCTGCAAAAACACAGAAACCTTGGGGTGCAATTTCCAGCATTTTTGAAAGAGCCTTTAGTAAAACATTAACATTTTTCTTAGAAGACACTCTCAAACCATTCTAATGCCAATTGTTTACAACACAGCAATTGCAAAAAATTAAATCAATTCACAAAGATTTTATCACTCACCAAGAGAAAACCCATTGAGATGCAAGGTCTCATTTTCAAAGGAGACACAGAGGTAAGATGCTATGAGGTTAACATATATACAGCCAGCAGTTTAAAAGCCCTGATCCTCCATCATGCCTTGCCTGGCATAGAAGTGGTTGCAGAGAGATTGTGTGTAGCCTAGCTGGTGTGAATGGAAGCACCACAGGGCAGGATTTGCACTAGTGGAAGTCTCTGCACAGTGCAATTATTCCTTTCTAGTCCTGCAGGCCCCAGTCTTGTGCTCTCATATGCAAGAGGGAAAAGAGGGTGTGGGCAGAGGATATTGGTGACAGGGACTTGCTGACTTATGTTGAATCCTCGCTCCCCTTCTCAGGCACACTATGGCATCTGAATAGCAGGAGTATCCATAATTTCTCAACCAAGACAACAAGTGAGTAATGATTTCAGCTGCTCAGGTGACTCATTTCCCATCCTACACCCAAGTTGGAGGCCTTCGTTGCTGCAAATGCAGGACTTCACACATAAAATAAAACACTAATAAATTAAGAAGTAGATTTTTAACATGATGAATTGGGGTTTAGGAGCTTTGGATCATGCCCTAAGTGCTTAGGATACTTCATGTTAATGGAATTCACATGAGACTAATCCACTGTGCTGAATATTTACCCCTAAATACAGTTTAACAGACGCTATGCAGCACAGATAAATAACTAAATACTCAACTATATTTTCAAAAGTAGCGAGTATCTGATAAATCAGTCACACCAGCTACGTTAGCTGGTACAGTAAATTAAAAGACTGCTTAGCCCTCCCCCTAACTTCTGCCTTAAATATATGACCTTTTACCTTAAATTATTATTAATTAATAAAGTATAGGTCCAATATATCATATACGGCCATGATAAAAGCTACCTTAGAATGTATTAATTCTCTATTCCACTTACATGAAAGAGTTATTATAGTAGACAAAAGTGTAAATTTAGTAATCACATTCAGAATTCCAGCTGATTTATTTGGTTCTGCATAGCACAGCAACGTGTTACAAGTGGCATATCTAATCTAAACGAACAATGATGATCAAAGAATAATGTCACTTACATTCTGATTTAGGAACCCATTGACAGATACGATAAAATCACTATAATGTATAAACATTGTATAAATTGCTGGCCAACACGAGTTTGACCTTGCATAAACTGTTTAATTATTGTATAGCAGCACTCTAACCAAATTTTATTACAACTTATTTAAAACTTCAGAATATTTACAATATCAAATTCCCAGTCCAAATGAAGGCTTAAATACGTGAAGTTGTCAGTGATTATCATCCAGCACTGTAATCCTGAATCCAGTAACTCCAATTTTAACCTTATGCCCAGGAAACAATGTCTGTTTTTTTCTTTGTTTTAAACAAACTGATTAATAATGAATCATTCCTCGCTTGATAAGAATGAGGTTGTAATGATGCAATTAATTCTGCAATCACTGTTGTCCACTTCAAAAAGAAACAACCATAAAGATTATTTTAAATTCACGCTAAAGATAGAAAATATAGCGCCTAGTCCTGCAGTCCTGATGCTGGCAAACTTCTCACTGAAGCCAATATATCTATTGGAGTCGGTCAGAGTTCTGTTGTGTAAAGATTGCCCAATGTTAGCAAAGAAGGTTTTAACAAAGCAGAGCTGTTCAGGAATAATCTGTACAAATTAAAAATACATGTAGTGGTTAGAGTTTGCAGAACTACCTAGAAGAGTCATTTGTGCAAAGGTTCATTAATGATGATGCACATATATTGTATGAGGTAAATCAGAAACTGGAGCAAAAATAACAGAGGCCACCAAATAGTCTGGTGACACATGTATAGAAAATAACTAGCTTGTTACACTCCATAATAAACCAACCTCTACTTATCAGCAAAATAAAATTTCATATTGTATAGATGTGAATTGGAAAAGCAAAGTGAGTATTTTGCAAATAAAATACTATGGTTCACAAGATCAAAACCCTCGGATAAATCATGTACTCCACAGCATATGACCCCTGGATTCATAGCACTATAGAAGCCATTTGTCACTTTTAATTCTAATGCTGTAATGGTTGAATGAGGAAAACAGAAACCCATTTTCTCTAATGGTAATAAACGGATATGTCAACAAATAATATACTATGTGATTTATAAAGGAGATATTCTAACAATTTTACTAGCGTTGATACAATTGAAATAGGCCTGTAATTAGTCGGAATTTGAGGGCAGTCTCTTAAAGGAAAGCAAATGCTGCCTCTCCCTCAGTGTATTTTTGTTAATTTATCAATTTCAGTTTTTAAAAAATGCACCTGTCCATTAGGCATCTGTATGCTGAAGAACAGTGACAAAACATCAGTAAAAGCCTAAACCAAGTAGATTTTCTTACCCAAGAAACCTACCTTGTACAGAAATGTAGGGTTGCCTGGGTGGAATGGGTCCACAATTTGCCCAAGGCAGGCTATGTTTGCATCACCTTTCAAATTAGGTGCCAAATAGCTACAGTCCATGCTTCTAGACTTTCTCAGATTAATTTTGACAAATGAGTTACATTAGTGAAACCTGATATAGGTAAAAAGAAAATCCACATTTCAGATCTGCATTGTGTTTCACTGTATTTGCTTGTAACTTATTTGTTTCCTATTTACAGTGTATCATTTACCTGACAATTCATGTAAAACATACCTTTACTTCCACACACTATTTACATTTGTGTTGGCAGATCTTCAGAAAGGGAGAGTGTTTGAGGGGACAGAAATGTGAAAAGTTAAAAATGTGTCCCCACATTTTAAAATTGGCTTTTGACCTGATTTTGGATACTTGAATTACTGCTGATTTTGAAAGGAATAATTTAGAGTGCTGGCTGATTTCTTTTCAATGCTTCCCGTTCTAACTATACACTGTATTTGCTGTCAATTTCATTCAGTCACATAAAAAAAAGTAGATTTTCTTTGTATGCGATTTCACTAAGTAAATCACACGGGAAGTTAGAAACTTATTAATGCCTATTGATGTGTTGCCATTTGATTATGGAAATACAAGCTGAGCTTTCTGAACCAGCCGAGGTTTCTTAGTTGCCTTAAAATATACCCCACATTGACCATGTTACAGTAAGCTAATCTTCCAGGTACGAAGACATGGATCATTTTGATGAACTCTATAGCCAAAAGAAGAGGATGTAATGTTCTGGAAAAGCTTAATGATAGATAGCCCCCTTAGCTACTTCTGCTACTAGCCATCTAGAAACAGCTGAAAATCCAACACAATGGACAGATTGTGAACCTTAACAACAACACTTTGCCAAACTTCTTCATTTGAAGGAGCTGATATCATCAGCATCAGCCTGGTTCTCCCAGCCTATCAACGTAATATTGTATTGACGTTATGAGGCCACTTTGGTCTCATCCAAGCCATATTTCTGGCAAGACACTCAGTAAGCCAGTCAACCTCATTGGCCAGGTGCAATGGAAATGTAAAACCAAATATCACCTTCATATTGGAGTTCCCACAGTCCATAGTCTGTTGTTATCTCTCCCGGATGCCTTACAGGAGGGATGAGAGCACTGATACTTGAGAGTGCAGTGGGGGTAGAGGAACAATTATTTTGCACCGTGTTTTAGGTCCTCTCAACAAAAAAAGAAACAATTCTGTTCATCCCTACTAGTGACCACAAGCAAGTCAGCAGTAGCTTGAGGTCAACAACATGTAAGCAGCTGTAAGACCTAATGGCCCTGGTTATTGTCTGCAGAGGGGACTGTGCTAATTGCGCAAGCTAGCTATCATATCCAAAGGACCCTAGCTGGAGTGCAGTGCACTCTGACCTCTCCCTCTCCCCATATTATCCCACTGTTATATCGTCCATCCTTACCTCATGCTAGGGGTCTGGGAGGAGAAAGGTCTAGTAGCCAACTCTGATGAGCCTATGCCCACTGTGGATTCCCCTAAACTGGAAGAATCCCCAGAAAGGGACTTTTTAGCAGTTTGTTCTTCCTTTGTACCATCTGAACAGTACAAAGGGAGTAGAACAGGGAAGAGAATATGTTTTTACTGATTTGATTTTTTTAAATAAAAAAAAATAACACTACTCTCCAAATGGTGCTATATCAAGATGTAGCCAATCACCATCCCAATATGTTTACTCTGTGTTGTAATGCTTTCTCCTATGTTGTTTGTCTATTTTTTGGTGTATGTTTAAGATTACTGTGCCACCCTCCTTTATGTTTGCACACAACTTGGGCCCTACAATTAATAAATAATAATACATTATACCATCTCCTTTCCATTCTTCGGCTTAAAATGAGATAACCAGGGTGAAGGATATCTGAAGATTCCAGACACTGGCAGAGATGTTTGACCTGCACTCTCTCTATGACAGGGGTAGACAACTTATGACATGCGTGCCAAAGGCAGCATGCGAGCCGATTTTCAGTGGCATTCACACTGCCCGGGTCCTGGCCACCGGTCCAGAGGGCGCTGCATTTTAATTTATTTTTAAATGAAACTTCTTAAACATGTTAAAAACCTTATTTACTTTACATACAACAATAGTTTAGTTATATATTATAGACTTATAGAAAGAGACCTTCTAAAAATGTTAAAATGTATTACTGGCACACGAAACCTTAAATGAGAGTGAATAAATGAAGACTCGGCACACCACTTCTGAAAGGTTGCCGACCCCTGCTCTATAACCTCCGCCCACTAAGTCTTCAGATATCAGTATCAAGAGATGAGTTCTTGAGCAAGAGTCTAACAAAGTCTTCTCTGTAAGGAGGCACTTGGCCTTACCAAAAGGCAGGATTTAATTGATACACTGTCTCTCTGTTACATTGCATCAACCAGCAGGGTCTAATTTGCAACCACTATGTGACAAATAATCTAGACCCAACAGCTAATCCTAAAGTACATTATTTTTTAGAAATGTACATGATACCAAAAGTTTACATTTTTTTTTAGCTATTGTGCACAGTTCTGTCTTGAATACTATCATTTTACTTTTGATCCACAGCTGCTCGTTGATAATTCATTAGTTAATGTTATTAAAATTTAGTAAAATACTGGTAAAGGAAAGACCACTAAGTATTTATTTTGAAGAAAACAGAATGAAACACACTAAGTTAATGAATGCTAAAGCAAAGAATCATGTTATGCCAAAAGTACAGAAAAACAACACTATATCTATATTTGATCTGTGTCACAAAAGGCGCAGGGAGAAAATTTACCAAGACCCTAAGGGCCTGAATCTGAAGGCATTAACACCAGGGGAAATCAGAAACACCCCCATAGAAATCAGTGGTGTTACACCACTGTATAACCAGTGTAAGCAAGATCAGATTCAGACTCTGACTCTGTGTACCTGTTAAGAAAAGCAAGGGCAGCATACCAATCATGGCAAGTTGTCCCTGAGCCACACAGACATCCTCCAAAGCTCACAGTAAGGCGTGCACATCTACAAAAGGACAGATTTCAGTTCCACATTAACAATCACCACCCCAAGACACCACAGTTATCAAAGTGCCAGCATTTTCTTTTGAATCTGAAGTTAGCATCAATTCCCTTTCAGAGAAATAATACAAGCGGTCTCAGTCGTGTGATAATGATAAGCATATTAAAAATATTTGCAGTACCCTTCTTGCCCTCAGTGACCTTGTCAGCAAGTGTGCTTGACTCAATGAATATACTAAAATTTTATTAAGGTTCAGAATATTTCACTCCAATGTTTCCATGGTTGAGATGATTTTTCTATTAAGTGATTTCTATAATAATTTACTAGCATTTTGGGCTAAACAAATACATTGATTTCTCAAGCAGCTGCACAATTCCTGGACACTTAACAGCTCAGAGATTTTGCATTTCATCCATGCTGTGTTACATTGTCAACATCCCGCTTAATTCAGGGGTGGTCCAAGAAACCTGATGTCACATTTATTGGTATTTGTTTTAACCCCTCACAATTGGAAACTGGTGTATCACAAGTGGTATATTGGCTCAAAAGAGTTAGAAGTGGCGTTTTGGCAATTTTTTTTTTTAATGTGTTGGCTGAGAACCTTGGATAGGTACATTTAAAAAAATTCATGAATACACATAAATGTGATTGAAAAACTAATAATAATAATAATAATAATACATATACTTCCCAAATTCTAGACAGTGTTGTTTTAAAATAAATCCTAGATATTGTCATGAATCAATAGAATACATTTGGAGAAATTTTGCATGTTGTCAGCCCAGAGGTTCATGTAAACTTTGGAGTGAATTATTTGGCCACTGAAACACCTGGTTTCAAGTTTAGTGCAAATGTTTTGAACAGTATCACTTAAAAATAGCAAACCACAAAAACTCACAAGTAATATGCAGAATGTAAGAGACAAAAGCAAGAGTATAAGCAGCACAGTAAATCAAATCCAGATGTAACAATAAATCAAAACTGCCAAAAAATTACTAATAGTGGATTCAGTTAAAACCGAAATAATCTAAATATAGCGAACAATTTAAACCTCAATCTCAAAAGGAAAAACCCCACAACAAAGCCCACCTTTGATGCTAATAGATATGTTAAACCTTAAAAAGGAGGGCTGTCAAATATTGCAAAAGCAATTTTTCATCCCTAAAATATTCTGAAAGCAAGAGATTCAATCAGTTAATCAGCAAAATATATTAGCTGGATGAATGTGGTGGATTGTTTTAAAAAGAAACTATAGCTATAATGAATAATCCAGTGTGTAAAGCTATCCAATGTGATACACAGAAGGTCAGCAATTTTTGCAGACCTTATTGTCTCCATACACACTGGCTAGCATATACCAAAGCATAGAATATGGTCAATAAAAGCCTTCCAACCCACCCACCCCCATTTTTTTTTTTATGGTGTAGTCCTTGTGCATACCATGTTTGGAAATGTCTTTATTATGGATGCCTGGACCTGACAACAGACCTACCTTCCAGGGCATCTTCTTGGAAAAGATGGTGGAAAACAAGTTAGTCAATTTTTAAAAAATCGCTCAATTTACTGACTAACAAAAGGACATTACAGTAGTGAACTACTGCAGGTAACTTGTGCTAAAAGAATCATTTTTTAAAAATCAAAAAACAATTTTTGAACCCAGCCAGCAATATTCTACCTAACTGTGACCACTGTGTAAACTTGACTAAATTTTATGAAGATGACACATCTTGTGTTTTGACATTTTTGCCTTGATTTATTGACATGTTTTAAATTATTCTGTTTTATGACCATTCTTAATAGAACAGAAATCTGTTACTAAAGGTCTTTATTAACGGACTGCCTCAGGTGTTGAGCAGAGATTCATGACTTAACAGCTTCTCCAAACAGACAGGCATATAGCTTGTTAATAGGCTTTTCAACCCATTGGCATCTGTGAGATATAAGTGGATTATGGAGGTTTGTTTATCTGGCTATCTTTTTACACAACTTTCTGAATAATTTTCATACATGTCCCCACTTCCTTAAACCAGTTAATGAAATGTAGTAAATACCTTTTATTGATTAAATGTCCATTTAGGAAACACACAGTCATTTCCCCTCCAATTCCATATTATAGTTTTGCCTCTGATTTTATAAAGTGAGCTGAGATGTATTAAAAATGAAGAAACTCATTTAAGACACACCAGGATAATTTTTTTTTCTGGTAATGGTTTTCCTTTGTGTCATGTTTTTATTTTTTTGTATAATGGGAAACACATGGATTTATCACAGCTGAAAATTAACGCTGCAAGAGACAAATCAGTTTTTACCTTCTTTAAAGAGATATTTTTATAGACAAATTAAGATCTGGCAGTTTTAATAGGCCTGTCCTGCAATCCTTCAGAGTGTGAACTGGATCCTGCACCACTGAAGGCAATAGGAGTTTTGCAGGAGCAGGCCCCAGTAAAGATAGAAGGGTTGCAGGATCAGACTCTAATTTTTTCCTTATGCAAAGCTAAGACAAACACCACAGCTTTTAAGTGGTAGAAATGTGTTCATTTATAATGAAGGATAGTTAAAAACCAAGTAATACTTTCCACATTTTCTGTTACTGGAAATGTAAAAACATGGTAACTCTCATGAATCTAATGAAAAGCTAAACTGTACTGTGAAAAGTTATTAAACTATCAAATATTTATACATTTAAGACTTTATCTACTTGACATTCCATGAACAATTTTAGCGTGGCTTTTTATTAATATTTTTATGCCATGACAATACTCGTGATCTAATTGAAATATTCAACATAAATAAAAATGTCATTTATATCAGATGGTCAATGTCAGCCTTTCCTGAACCACAGCAAAATGTGGGTAAGCGCAAGTTGCCGTCTAGAATCTGAAATGGGGTTGCAGTGTCCTTGGGCACTGCAGTATCAGAGATGCCTGATAAAAATGCTATCTGTACTAGAGTTGAAAACAAGACAAAGCATTTGTTGTGGCACAATATCTGGGAAGATGCATGTGCAGCATGACACAGTGTTGCAGCTCCTGCAGTGTTAGTGGTGCAAGGGGATGGAAATGCCAAATAAGCTGGACAAAACCAAATAATAAAATAAAAAAACCTCTTTGTACAAAGTCAGGCATAATCCACATTAACCAAAGAGAGTTGAGTTAGAACACACAGTCAAGGAAATTTGGTTAATAGAGTGTACCTGCCTTAGAGAAAGACATTTCCTCATAATTTGCACTAATGCTGTTCATACCTGGCTTGTTGCAAGGTATAATAGAGTGTGTACACTTGTTGACACCTGCTTAAACACCAAAGCCATGCAATTATTTCATTATTTGTGAAATGTTCACTGTGTGCAGTCAGTGGCCTCATGATGAAAAAGTTCCAACAATGAGGCCCTGTCAGATTTTTGGCAGAAACTCATTCAAATACATAAAAACAAGTTTAAACACTATCATTTATGCATAAGTCTTTCTTGGCATCTTTCCTCAGTTGCCACAATTTGCAGCCAGAAAACACTTATTTCTACTTTTCTTACTCTAGAAATAATCTAGCCATAAGTGGATCTAATTCCTCCCCAGAAGAGAAACAGCCTTGTCAGGGCTTGGTTGTGTGTATATTTGAGACATCAAGGTTTCCATTTACTGCACAGCTGCATTGACTCGAAAAGCTGGTGCCGAGCCAGAGTTCTGTACCCACTGAGAGCTGTCTGGAATGATAAACACACAGCTGCCTGTGGAAAGGGCCACAAGCATAATGGATGGCTGTGTCTCAACTAGACCTGGGATAGGCCTACACAAACCATTAATTCACTGCTTGTGTATTAAATATTGCAAAACATGTGCAAAATGGTGAGCCTCACAATGGCTAGAGAATGGGGGGAGGGAAAGTGAAGAGCTGTAAATACTTTCCAAAGGTATGTTCTAGTGCTGATTTATGACTGGTAAGCTGTCTTGCTGCAAATAGTTCATAAAGCCTATGACCTAAGTACTTGCCCACAGGGCCACAATAACATTTATGTAGCATAAATTAATGTGTTTCAGCCGCTAATTCAATTTGGCTAGCTAATTCTTCTGGTTTTGGCAGAGCCTGACCTCTGCAACGAAGTACAGTGCTTGCAGCGATGACTCACAATTCTGGCTGTGTTTTGTTTTAGAGTCACACACCACTACGAACAAAGAGTGCTATTAGTCAAAGAGCCATAAAAATATATCTCCAGAATACGTTTGGATCAGTGCTAACTGAAACTTCCTTTTTATAGGAGCCTGATCAAAACCAGCTGTGGAAGTCAAGCAGGAACAGATTTATATATTACATTAGAAATCTGACAAATTCAGAGACAAGCAGCTGAAGTATTGGGCAGTACAATCTGAATAAACGCCTCTAATCAGACAAGGACACACACACACACACACACACACACACACACACACACAATAGTTTGAGACTTCCCCAGAGAAAAACCCTCCACTCCACAAGCAGTTTTCTTTTCTGCTTTGTCTGTGCAACAGTACGAATGAAGAGAGATTTTAGGAATATCTGTAATGATGTTGTACCCAGAAAGTGCATAATAGAGGCAAATCTTCAAAGCCAATACCCAGCTCTACATTTCCTTTCTATCAAACGTATTCAGCACCATCTCCAACTTTTCTCCGCATCTAGTCAAAAGAACATCTGTATCAAGAACAGCTGGCCAAACATGAATTCAGTGATCCTAGTAGAAAGAGTAAAGTGCTTAGAAGAAGTCACCTCAGCCATAACATCCTCTGCTATGAAGTACACCTGCTCTTAGATAGTTACGTCTTTCTGGACTCTTTAATGCTATTGGATGACCAGATACACCTGGTGTTGACAAAATAATTCTCTTCTCAGATGTGGAGACAGTGATCCACACATTCATAATCTTTGGAGCTGATTACTGCATTATATCTATGAGTGAATCTATACACTCTGAAAAACTCCAGGTGGTCCAAAACACAGAAGTCTGCCTGTTTAGCAACACGGGTGACTGAACACATCATGTGAGTGCTCCTCTCCTTATGAGCTGGCTCCCCATTAAAAACAAAGTCCAGTTTAAGATTCTTATTATGACATTCAAAGCCATCCATCGGATGGGTCCTTGCTCCCTTAAATATTGCCTCTTTCTCTGTGTCCATAACTCCCCAAAACAGCTATGTTCCATTGGAGCAATGAAACTTTCAACCAATGTCAAAAGCTCACGAGTGCCAGAGACAGATTATATGGACTGGACCTAGGCTATGGAGCTTACTCCTGCAAAAGAAAAACATAACCCATGAACTAGCCTAATTTAATAAATAAATGCAAAATTAATTTCTCCAAGTTAGCTTTAGCTCAATAAGCTCTTAACACAGCAGCTCACTCTTACATGCAAATACGAACAAACATTTAACCTATAAAACTAATCAAGCCATCCTTCCTACAGGCTGGGAGAGAAGGAAGAAAGAGAGCTAGAGAGAAATATTTCATGCAATATGCAGAGTTTATAATAGTTATTCCTGAAAAGATTTGGATTTTATCAGTATGATCAAAGAGAAGAAGCTATATTCTATGTTCACAGATACTTTATGATGATTAGTTTTGTTTACCCATTTTGGCCAAATGCATGGACACATCTATTTGTATATGCAAAACTCCATGGCTAAATTTATTCTGGTTATACTCGTGGGGTACAGGGAAGGATCTTGAGGGTATAGCATGCCCCCATTATTGAGGTCACTTTGCCACTCTCTGCCAAAGAGCTTTAAACTTTTAGGGTGTTATTTGGATGCTCAACAGTCTCTGTAATCCTAGGCAGTACTGTTTGCCAAGAACATCTTTTCTCATCTGCTTCTGCTTAGGCAACTGGGGCTTTTTTTCAAACCTGGATCTCACCACAGTAATCCATGCTTTTGTGACTTCTAAATTTGCTTATTGCAATGGCCTCTAAATGAATATACACTTGAGGACAACTTGAAAGTTATAGGTGGGGCAGAATGTTGTTGTTCACTTGGTAAGTGGTGTTAGTTGATTGGAATACATTGTGCAAACTCTTCAACAAGTGCTCTGGCATCTTATTTGCTTCTACGGTGCAACTACAGCTATTGCTAAATTTATTCTGTTCTACCTTACGGGCAAGATTCTGATCCCCTTATTCACACCAAGTAGCATCTTTCTCTATGAAAAATCCCATTGAAATCAATGGGACTATTCATGGAGTAAGGGACAATACAACCTGGGCAAGAGGATCAGAATCTGGCCCTATGTGTTTTGTGTCCTGACTCTTGGCCAGTGATCTGCCATGATAGTTGAGGTCAGCAGGGACACTCAATCTAGCAGTCCTTAGATTTTATATGCAAGGGTCAGGTGGGTTAGCAATCTCAGGAATGGGGATCCTTGAGTCTGAAATTTGTACCTCCAGATAATCAGACAGGGCCAGAATTCACAGGCCTTTAGACCACAGTCCGAGGACCATCTGTTTTCTCAGGCAATTTCCTGAGTAAGGCGGGGTGTTTGTGTGTATGCAAACAGGTGGGTGGGATTAGTTTTTTGTTACTTTTTTTTTAAAACCGATGACACAGGTGAATGTACATGAATTTGAATGTTTTATTATATTATCACCCTTAGCTTTATTTAGGGAATATTTTTTTTAAATTAAATAATTATTTGAATATGCAAATAGGAATTTCTACAAACAAGCCTGGTAATTGCATGATTTGCACATGTAATTGTGGCACCATTATGAAGGCTACAAATTTCACCATATTCATATATACTTCCATGTGAATGAATATATACTTCAGTAATTTGGTTGCAAGGTTTCATGGCTATACTGACCATATTTCTAACAAGAAGCAAAGCACGTAATGAACGAAACAGTCATTGTAATGGATGCAAGTAAGCTGTATTCTACACCCCTTAAATATATGGATTTTAATATACATGACTGGAGTATCTTGAATTTTTAAAAGCAGTTTTTTCCTTAAAACACCTTTAAGAAGTGTATAAATTAAGATGGTTGGTGGGGCCTTTAAAAATCTTTAGACATCAATTTAATGTGTCAAGCTTGAAAGGGAAGAATGTCAGATTGGTTTGATAAGAAAGATATTGGAAGTGCCTTTATAGAGAGATATAGAATAGACTTTTATGTCATAGGAGGCAGAGGAAACTTACATGCAGAGTGTATATTACATTGATTATATGATATAGTGCACTGATACTCCACTCATATAAAATATACTTATGTTGAAGAGGAGCATATTGTGCGCTTCATGTGCTCAGTTATTACCCTTTCTAATTCCAGTCTAGAACTATTCTGTCCTAATGCTTTTTCTAGTTTCACTATTGTAACGTACTAATAGCTCTAATCTCCACAATGAAAACACAAAGGGAAGAGTTAAAATGCAGTCCTTAAAGGTATAGTGAAACAACTGGAAGAAAACCCATTCTAAGGGGTCACAACATCCCACATGGTACAGAGAGCTGTGGATCCTGAGAATAACAGATTTTAAAGAGGTCCCTTTTTTTTTTACTCAAAAAGCAAGATGACTGCCAAACTGAAGACAAAAATTGCTAAAATATTGGACCCAAAAATCTTTGCTAAAATAGAATGAAGAGTGGGTATCTATTGCCTTTTATGTCAACAGAGTGTTATAATTAAACAAACAAGAAAGGTCAAAATGTATAGCTCAGGTTTAAGTGCCAACATTAATTCTGCTCGACCCAAACCTGGGGACTGGCAGACAAAGTGAATTTCAAAGCTAAGGACATCTCACTGAGAATGCCCTGCCACCAGTTCTCTCCCATTTAAACCTTCTCCCCAGCCAGCAGAGATGCTTGGACACAGAGGGCATTGTATGCTGCATTGTGCCTTTCAGAACTATTCCCACAACATCAGCCTGTGCCTTTATTGCACAATTTGGCCTTACATAGATTATCTTTGAATTAATAATTCCTGGCACCAAAGCACTATTAGTAATTCTGCAGACTGAACACGGAGGGGCAACTTGATTTTAGTGTTACCCTTTGGTATTTCATTGAGACATACTTGTATGGGGGTATGGGCATCCCACCAAACCACTCTGATACCAGTACCCAGCACTAGTATTGTGGCAGGTGTGTTCAAACACATGCAGTCACTGTTCCCTTTGAAGGCTCTTCACTGGTCTCACAGTGAGTACTGTGAAGACAGACGCATCCTTTTTCACTTTTCCAACTATTCCTGGATCATGGGAATATTTCCTCCATTACATTTTCCCTCAATAGCAGCTAGCAGATTTCCTGGGTGAACAAATGTACATGAAAGCATCATTCAGATGTTCTGTAGTAGTTTGCTAGATTATATGTTAAATGTGCCTGAAGGTGAGACCAATGCTTATTTTATTTTTTTATTTTAAAGGCTTGAAAAACAGCTCAACCAGGCAGACAAGGGCTGAGGATGAATGACTGTTGCATTTTAAACCTGTCAGTAAAATTGCATTTGAAGTACTACCTCTCACAGAGCATACAAGGCCTGGCTTTTTTGATAACACTGCAATTTTGCCTGTTAGCTCCCCCCCACCTGCTTCACTGAAAGCATATCTAAAGGTAGATTCACAAAGGTTGATGGCACTTGAAAGCAAATCTGCCAGGATGAAGAGCCAGGCTGGACAAACAAGCCATGACCAAGACATCATAAGTCAACCATGTCAAATAAACAAGTGGAACTACCAGTATAGACTGTGTCACGGCAGTGCAGCCGCAGCAGAATGTCACACTTTTTTTCCCCTCTCTCTTCTTATGTTTGGATGAGGAAAAGATAGAGTAGGGAAATTTAGGAAACATTTGGCAGACAAACAGCCCCAGGAGACTCTTTAACTGCAAGCAGCAGCAGCTCTCTTTCCTTTGTGTCCTACACTGCATATTTCATCTCCTCCTCCACCCCCGCCATCCAACCAGACAGTCTGGTATAATGCTGAAGAAATCATTACTTTAATACTAATAGTCGGGAAAATGGATGTTTAGTAACAGAAAAGCCACTCAAGCTAGGATGGTAGAAGCTTACAGATATTCCCCCTCATGCTATGCTCAGCAAACTCACTACTCTCATGTGGTGCAGAAAGCTATGGTCCCCATCCTGAGAACAACAGATTTTTAAAGGGGCCCCTTTTCTACTCAGACATAAACATTCCTCTATTCATTCTTTATGTAAATCCTGCAGCCCTATCTCTACTCCCACATTATTCTTTCCTATCACTGAAAGCCAGGCCATGATCTTACCATTAATCAGATTCTAGGAAGGCAATATAGCCATGACCAGTAAGGATTGTCATAGGGTTATACTGGGCCCATAGATAAACGTGTGCATTTGGAAGTATGGTCTAATGGTTTGCCCACTAGGTTAACACCTCTCAGTTATGCTCCTGGCTCTGCTGCTGACTTCATGTGTATCCCTAGGCAAGTCACTTACTCTGAAGCAACGTTGGGTAAATAAATTCATAAATTCATATCTGCTGGGAGAGCAATACAGCGGTGCACAGGCAATCCAGGAAATTTTTGGAAAGTGTAGGGGACAATTTCCTGATGCAAGTGCTGGAGGAACCAACTAGGGGCAAAGCTTTTCTTGACCTGCTACTCACAAACAGGGAAGAACTAGTAGGGGAAGCAAAAGTGGATGGGAACCTGGGAGGCAGTGACCATGAGATGGTCGAATTCAGGATCCTGACACAAGGAAGAAAGGAGAGCAGCAGAATACGGACCCTGGACTTCAGAAAAGCAGACTTTGACTCCCTCAGGGAACAGATGGGCAGGATCCCCTGGGAGAATAACATGAAGGGCAAAGGGATCCAGGAGAGCTGGCTGTATTTTAAAGAATCCTTATTGAGGTTGCAGGAACAAACCATCCCGATGTGTAGAAAGAATAGTAAATATGGCAGGCGACCAGCTTGGCTAAACAGTGAAATCCTTGCTGATCTTAAACGCAAAAAAGAAGCTTACAAGAAGTGGAAGATTGGACAAATGACCAGGGAGGAGTATAAAAATATTGCTCAGGCATGCAGGAGTGAAATCAGGAAGGCCAAATCACACTTGGAGTTGCAGTTAGCAAGAGATTTTAAGAGTAACAAGAAGGGTTTCTTCAGGTATGTTAGCAACAAGAAGAAAATCAAGGAAAGTGTGGGCCCCTTACTGAATGAGGGAGGCAACCTAGTGACCGAGGATGTGGAAAAAGCTAATGTACTCAATGTTTTTTTGCCTCTGTCTTCACGCACAAAGTCAGCTCCCAGATTGCTGCACTGGGCAGTACAGCATGGGGAGAAGGTGACCAACCCTCTGTGGAGAAAGAAGTGGTTCGGGACTATTTAGAAAAACTGGACGTGCACAAGTCCATGGGGCCGGATGCGCTGAATCCGAGGGTGCTAAAGGAGTTGGCGGGTGAGATTGCAGAGCCATTAGCCATTATTTTTGAAAACTCATGGCGATTGGGGGAGGTCCCAGATGACTGGAAAAAGGCTAATGTAGTGCCCATCTTTAAAAAAGGGAAGAAGGAGGATCCGGGGAACTACAGGCCAGTCAGCCTCACCTCAGTCCCTGGAAAAATCATGGAGCAGGTCCTCAAGGAATCAATTATGAAACATTTAGAGGAGAGGAAAGTGATCAGGAACAGTCAGCATGGATTCACGAAGGGGAAGTCGTGCCTGACTAACCTAATTGCCTTCTATGATGAGATAACTGGCTCTGTGGATGAGGGGAAAGCAGTGGATGTGTTATTCCTTGACTTTAGCAAAGCTTTTGATACGGTCTCCCACAGTATTCTTGCCGCCAAGTTAAAGAAGTATGGGCTGGATGAATGGACTGTAAGGTGGATAGAAAGCTGGCTAGATCGTCGGGCTCAACGGGTAGTGATCAATGGCTCCATGTCTAGTTGGCAGCCGGTTTCAAGCGGAGTGCCCCAAGGGTCGGTCCTGGGGCCGGTTTTGTTTAATATCTTTATTAATGATCTGGAGGATGGTGTGGACTGCACTCTCAGCAAGTTTGCAGATGACACTAAACTAGGAGGCGTGGTAGATACACTAGAGGGTAGGGATGGGATACAGAGGGACCTAGACAAATTAGAGGATTGGGCCGAAAAAAACCTGATGAGGTTCAACAAGGACAAGTGCAGAGTCCTGCACTTAGGACGGAAGAATTCCATGCACTGCTACAGACTAGGGATCGAATGGCTAGGTAGCAGTTCTGCAGAAAAGGACCTAGGGGTCACAGTGGACGAGAAGCTGGATATGAGTCAACAGTGTGCTCTTGTTGCCAAGAAGGCTAACGGCATTTTGGGCTGTATAAGTAGGGGCATTGCCAGCAGATCGAGGAACGTGATCGTTCCCCTTTATTCGACATTGGTGAGGCCTCATCTGGAATTCTGTGTCCAGTTTTGGGCCCCACACTACAAGAAGGATGTGGAAAAATTGGAAAGAGTCCAACGGAGGGCAACAAAAATGATTAGGGGTCTGGAGCACATGACTTATGAGGAGAAGCTGAGGGAACTGGGATTGTTTAGTCTCCAAAAGAGAAGAATGAGGGGGGATTTGATAGCAGCCTTCAACTACCTGAAGTGGGGTTCCAAAGAGGATGGAGCTCGGCTGTTCTCAGTGGTGGCAGATGACAGAACAAGGAGCAATGGTCTCAAGTTGCAGTGGGGGAGGTCCAGGTTGGATATCAGGAAAAACTATTTCACTAGGAGGGTGGTGAAACACTGGAATGCATTACCTAGGGAGGTGGTGGAGTCTCCTTCCTTGGAGGTTTTTAAGGCCCGGCTTGACAAAGCCCTGGCTGGGATGATTTAGCTGGGAATTGGTCCTGCTTTGAGCAGGGGGTTGGACTAGATGACCTCTTGAGGTCCCTTCCAACTCTGATATTCTATGATTCTATGATTCTATAATGAATAATTTGACAAATTTCACCTCTATTTCTGGTAGAAATCTTGGTGAGCAGATCATGATTTTCTTGAATTTATTTGTTCAAAATTATTTGCCTAATTTTTGCAAATAACTCTCAGTCTATAGATTGTTCAGGAGCAGTGCACTGTAAGGATTCAAAATTCAGTTTGCATGGGCTGCTGTTACTAGGGTTAAAATTTTCTAAAGTGCCTACATGAATTAGAAGACTACGGGTTTGTCTACCCAGGGACATACAAGAAAGTTAGTCAGAATGAACTAAAGGTGTGAATTTAAAGTGGATTAGTTAAAATGCATAAAATACCTGTGTGGATGCTTTTATTCAAAATTCAAGTGGCCTTGATTCAGTTTAGTTTAATTCACTTCCAATTCATCAACTAGTGCAAGTAAATGTACATGAGATAGGAATCGCACCATAGCTCATAGTGTAGACATAGCCACAGAGGTGAAATGACTTGCCCAAGGCCTCCTAAGTCCTAGTCCAATGCTCTATGATCCCTGAAGGGATGAGCAAAAACTCTTAGGAGATGGTTTTCTGTCCAGATTCTACATATACAAATACAACATTCACTTTCTGCAAATATTTTCCAATATTTCCTTAATATTCGCTGTTTCTGCAAATATTCATGTCCATATAGCCTCATTCACCAAAATAACCCAGGAAAGCCAACACAATAGGGGATGCAACACATACTCAAAGGGAAATCATTAAAAATGTGAATGAACATTCATAGTATTCTTTGCACTATTCGGCCAGCTCTAATCAGAAGCTTAGGGCCCTACACAAAAATGCGTCACAGCTGCACACCAAGTTCATATGCACAACTAATGCAAATGTGCTTTCAAAGAGCTAGTTAGAAGCTTAGCTGGCCCTTTGAGTGTACAAATAACTTCTTGGTGGGTATAGTCATACTAACTCTGCATAAACATTAAGCCAAAAATTGCACGCTGCCCTGGCCTTAATCTTTCTAAAACTCAGTTTAACCATTTCTAAAATGGGCATAAAATGTATCAAGCTAACGTTACAATCTGTTGGAGTTTCCTTTAAAATCTAAGAATGTAATATTGAATGCCATTGCTTCCTGACTGCTCTTCACACCTCTCGTTATATGTAGGTAAAGATGGTGAAGTTTGTGGTGTAGTTCTTTGTAGCAGTGAGCTGAATCAAGATGGAAAGCCCTGAATTAGCAATGGTTAATAATACACTAATTAAAATTAGAAAGCAAAACAATTTTTTCAGCAACAGTAATAAAGAAGTTACTTTATTGTTAGATGTGTATAATATAAAAAGAAATTTCATTTTTAAAATGATTTTTTTTAAGTTTAGAACAAAAATCTGTTAAAATAAACATGCCTTACTCCGAGACTTCCTCATTATCAAAATCAGGCAAAGTTCATTCTTTCTGTTCAAAAAAGTTTCTTTTGGGAGCAAGATTGTTACTATTTTGGTGACATAATTTATGACTCAGAAATTCCTTTCCTACTCTGTTTCCCAAATCTGTTTGAAGCTTAGACATCTCCAGACAGATGAAGTCATTGGCATCTATTAAAAAAAAGGGGGGAGAAATCCTTTGAAATATAATCAATAGTTTCTGCATGATTCAACAAGGGAGAGTCTACAGAGCATACACAATTTCTCTGCAAAAAAGGAATGTTATTAACATGGGTCAATTAACATGGCTTACATAACTCAGGTTAAAATAGCAGTGAAGACAAACCAACTTAGCTTTTATCTCAGGTTGAAGCCTATAAAGGAGCCTGGGATTGAAGTCAAGCTGCTAACCCAAGTTAAAAGCCAAGTCACTGTGTCTTCATTGCTATTTTACCCTGAGTTAGCTAATACTGGTTAGCTAATCTGAACTTTCTTAGAGCAGTGTAGACCTATGTAGAGACTACACTGGGAGCAGGGCTGGGCCCCTAACAAGCACAAAGAAACTTATAATAAAAGGCCAAATTCAGTGCTGACATGAACATGAAGTCAGTGCAGAAATTGGCCTATTGCGTTTAAATAACTACATCATCACACTGACAAGGAAGACTTCACAAATATCTTTTCTAAGCAATCAGCTGAGCTTCTTTAGAACTTTATGCTGCTGGCCGTATGCATTATACAGAAGGGTGCCCAGTTAACCTTTCCTCACACAGGCTCCTGGGGAGAAAGGCTGGCTCTACTGAAGTCAATGGCAAAACTCCCTTTCACTTCAATAGGGCCAGCATTGAATTTCTGATACTTCTTTTCCGGTTTCAGCCTCCTCTCTTTATTTGCCAAAAATCAGCTACTGCTCAGCTTCCAACCACTATTTCTAGATCAGCACACTTATTTTCATCCCATGCTATGAATCCTGACCTGCCTCATCACTGGGAGATTACTTTATTCTTTCTTTCTTTCCAATTTCAGCTTCCGCACCTGCTCTCCTGCTCAGTCTAAGAGTACATATTCGTCAATTTTTCTTCTGATATATACTTGAAACTCCTGTGATACAATAGTGTGTTGGTTGCCGAGGACATCATTTTCAAAGTGGCCTCTGAAACTGCATCTCCAAGATTTATGCCCACCCTTATTTGTATACATAAAACCTATATTAATGATTGCAAGCAATTATTTGCCAACACAAATTGGGAAACTGCACATCTAGATACCCACTTCAACACACAATTACCTAATCTGTGGTGCAAACAGGTGTCTTCCACTGGCAAAGTTTTAGGTCACTTGAAAATTTGTTTAAAGCCATTTTCTGATCAGAGCAGAAGTTTGTCCTAGTGGATTCAGCACTGTGCTGAAAGCGAGGCATTCATGAGCCTCAGGTCTATGAACTTACCAGGTGACCTTTCCCTAATCATTAAACCTCTCTGCATCGCCATTTCCCCTTTGGTAAAAATGTGGTTAATGGGTCTGATTCTGGTGGTTTTCACACCAGTTTTACACAGCTGTTTTTCTGCTTACTTTAATGGCACTGCTCCTTATTTGCCCCATGCTCTGTGCCATCTGAATTGGGCCCATAACACTTACTTACCTACCTGATGGGGTAAATGTGATAATGTTTGTATAGACTTTTGAGAATGGAAGAGCTATATGTGCTAAGTATTACTACTCTTTATTTTTATTATTATTATTAATTGGATGTTTGCCTCTTTTTGATTATTCTACACTCATCTTTAAATACCTTACAAAATGTATATGCCCTCATCAGCCTTATAACTACCTCATTTACAGAATAGGTATCATCATAACGCCCTCAAAGTGCCTATTACTGGACAACTAAAATATGCTCTGTCATACCTTAATGCTATGGTAACATTAATGGGAGACATGTGCAAGAATCAGTGCAGGAGAGATCCTCTGGGATATTTTCAATTCATATACTATGCTGAGTGAAATCAGGGAGGGGGATTCTCCATACAATTCTTTTTCCCCCAAAGTATCCAGCAGTTCTAGTTATTCCACCCTATTTTTGGTGGAAAGGAGAACAGTGAGCCAAAAGTAATGCTTTAAAAATGTGCAAATATCTTATTAATTAGCTTAAAGCTATTATAATAGGACTGGTCATGTTGGTCTCATTAACAGAGTGACCTTTCTTTCTGCAAGCCAGCTAGAATTAGAAAGGCAACTGTGTGACATTGTAAGTGCAAGTGCATGCTTTCTGTAGATTTGATTTCTATTCTTCCTGCTTACCAGCCACATAGGAATAATATCTGTATGGAATAAAAACAAACTTGTTTATCATCTGTAGTCCTGACATGAATGTCATTAGGGCTAAATGCAGTAGCACAATAACAGAGATCTGCTCAAGAAATTATTTATGTTTAAGTGTTTGAACATTTATTTGAAGCCTTTATAACATTTTTCTCTTGTCATCTAAAGGGAAGGAGATGCGAGGTACTGTATACAATCTCCTGTTGTATTTTTGCTGAATATAATGTTGGTAATTATCATCAGTGAGCTATCGCTTGGTGCATAACAATGTAATGCACCATTTCAAATGAGAGTTGCTCAAATCAAATGCACAATATAACAAGGCTGAATTCTGGCATTTAACCTGATACATAAACATATTCACCTCTCATCATCAGCATCATCAGAGTATGGAAACATTTTTGTTGTACACAAAATGGACTTTTATTTTACATTTTAGAAATGGGATGAAGGGGCCTTCCAGAGTAGCAGAGGAACTGGATTTTTCTGGGTGCTTGTAAATGTGGCAGTTGTCATGGTGTGATAGAAATGCAAATCTTTTGAAATCTGGGACAGGTCTAAAGTGAAGGTGATGAGTTCTGAAACAATATTAACAGTACCTGGATTTGGGTATATTTGTGTTTGCAGATATGAAAAAAAGTTCTTAAAAACTTCTCTAAAGTTCACAAACCTAGGCATGCTTTCAGATGAACCTTGGATGATTTTAAGATTTTGCATCAAAATTCTTCTTAATAGTTTTAAAGCAAAACAGGTAACCCTTGCTGTTGCTTTGAATTCATTGAAACTAGATAAATAATTTTTGGTGAAAAGTTTGAAAAACATTGCCTCTTTCTGTTCACAGATTTCCATGAACAGCTTACAGTTCCCTTGAATTGACGTTCCCTTACATTATTCACAGCATAATTACTGAAAATAATTATTAGTTTGTAGATGACACATGAACTATTAATTGTATTTGATATTTAAATTCCGAGCTGTACTGATGATTTGTAATTGGACATACACTCTGCATAGAAGATTTATTTTCCCTGAATGGAGGAGTATAATTCTTAGAATCATGTTTGTGGTATGCATACTCACAATCACGGTTTCTTAAACATTGCTGTGAGTAAACTGGTTCACTAGAAGAGATGGTCCAGGCATTAGCTGAAGACTCAAACGACCTGTATTAGAGTCCCTGCTCTGCCACAGACCTCATGTGTGAGCTTGGGGAAGTCACTTAGCCTATCAGTGCCTCAGTACCCCATCTATAAAATGGGAATAATAGCACTTCCCTATCACACAGGCAGGGCTGGCTCCAGGCACCAGCCTGGCAAGCAGGTGCTTGGGGTGGCCGCTCCGGAGAGGGGCGGCACGTCCAGCTATTCGGCTGCAATTCAGCGGATGGTCCCTCACTCCCGCTCAGAGCGAAGGACCTCCCGCCAAATTGCCGCCGCAGATCGCGATCGCGGCTTTTTTTTTTTTTTTTTTGGCTGCTTGGGGCGGCCAAAACCCTGGAGCCGGCCCTGCCCACAGGATGTTTTAAGGATAAATACATTAAAGATTGGGTTAAGTGCTTTGAGATCTACTGATGAAAAGCATTATCTAAGAGCTAGTTATCATTCTTAAACACAAAGGAGCACAAACATATTCAAAGTGAATTCATATAAAAATTAAAAAGAACACAGTTGTGATAAACTTCCCAAATGTAACTCAGAAGTTGTGCTATAAACAAATCTATATGAAGCAAAGCCCAATAAAATATTTGGAAGAGCGCCTATACACAAAAGTCACTTAATTGTGACAGCTCTATGTACAAGTGATAGACAAAGTTCAAATGGTTCAAAGGTTTGCGTCAGATGTCAACCCAACTAGATGTTTTTTATTTGCTTGGTCTAGAAATCAGGCAAAAACACCCTCAAGTTCAGGCTTTCTTGGAATTTTTCCTGGTTTCATCTAAAATAGTTTTCCTTGTAGTAATTTGATACCACCACTTTGTGAATCAGATTAAACCAGAAAACCAAGAGGCATGCAAACAAATTGTATAAAATCAGCTGAACAAGCTTAAAAGGCAATGAAGACAAATAAAATTTCAGCAGGGGAGTTCTTCTGATAGTTTTGTTATGTGATCAATAGGCAGATAGTGAGAAATAGAAGACAAAAAATGTCTTGTAAGCAGGGGGGGAGGGGGAGAATGTGAAATTAGAGTCAAGGAAGAAGACTGAGGTAGTGGAGTTTAATTTAGGGTTGCTGATCCTCCTCCTTAAAACACATGTTGGTTTTAGATATGCTTAATTAAAGACAAGTTATTGCAGTTCAAAAAGAGAATGAGGTTACAGCAGGTGAAAAGTGAGGCATGTGGCAATGGTGAAGAAACACAGTCAAAGTTTCTTTGTTCTAATACTAAACAAGAAATTTTATTAGAATAATGCTTCATTGTAAAACTTCTGCCTAGAAGCTCTCTCTGCTCCTCCTGTCTGGCTTTGACAACATGTAAGTGTTAAGGAAACTATACATATCCTCACTGAAACAACCGAAACAACAGTATGGAGGGAGTAAATTAGGACGTCAACTGCACATTTATTTAAGTAATATTTATTAGCGAAGGAGCTGAACTGCCAAATTTGGCTCTAGATCCAACTTCCTCAAAGGTCAGAATTTTGTTTAAGCCTGTGACGGGTTGGATCACAGAAACCCCCTTGGGAGCTGCCACCCGATGTGCCAAGACTACCCCTGCTCCTGTTTTCCCTGCCAGCTCAGGACTCCAGCACCCTGTCTTGCTGAGCCAGACACTCCAGTCTGCTGCAACACAGACCCAGGGTCTGAATCACTTGTCCCAAAGCTGCAAGTTTACCTGAAAACAGCTCACAGAAGTTTGCTTGTTCTTTTAGCACTCAGATGCCCAACTCCCAATGGGGTCTAAACCCAAATAAATCCATTTTACCCTGTATAAATCTTATGCAGAGTAAACTCATAAATTGTTCGCCCTCTATAACACTGATAGAGAGATATGCACAGTTGTTTGCTCCCCCAGGTATTAATACATACTCTGAGTAAATTACTAAATAAAAAGTGATTTTTATTAAATACAGACAGTAGGATTTAAGTGGTTCCAAGTAGTAACAGACAGAACAAAGTAAGTCACCAAACAAAATAAAATAAAATGCGCAAATCTATGCCTAATCAAACTGAATACAGATAATCTCACCCTCAGAGATGCTTCGGTAAGTTTTTTCTCAGACTGGACACCTTCCAGGCCTGGGCACAATTCTTTCCCCTGGTACAGCTCTTGTTGCAGCTCAGGTGATAGCTAGGGGATTCTTCATGATGGCTTCTCTCCCCCTTGTTCTCTTCCACCCCTTTATATATCTTTTGCATGAGGCGGGAACCCTTTGTCCCTCTGGGTTTCCACCCCCCCTCACTGGAAAAGCACCAGGTTAAAGATGGATTCCAGTTCAGGTGACATGATCACATGTTACTGCAAGACTTCATTACTCACTTGTCAGCACACACATATACAGGAAGACTCACAGGTAAATACAGCCATCAGACAATGGGAGTCATCAAGATTCCAAACCATCCTTAATGGCCCACACTTTACATAATTATAATAGGCCCTCAGAGTTATGTTTTATATTTCTAGTTTTAGATACAAGAGTGGTACATTTCTACAAATAGGATGATCACACTCAGTAGATTATGAGCTTTGTAATGATACCTTACAAGAGACCTTTTTCATGAAGCATATCCCAGTTACGTTATATTCACTTATTACCATATTTTTTCTAAAACTATCCCAGTTACATTATATTCACTTATTATCATGTTTTTATAAAACCATATAGACTGCACAACGTCACAAAGCCCATTTGAAAATTACCTGTCTGCCATCAAGTTCGGATTGCAAGAAGCTCTTCTCCAAAGCCTGGGGATATTCACAGCCGAGGTTTCTGTTTCAATTCATTTCTAATATGTATATAGAATACATTCTACACATACTGAAGTCTTAGTAACAGGAGATCTCACTCCACTATGTTATTAAATTGTTACTGAGAACTGGATTGAGAGACAGACAAGTTCTTTGTAAGAATTATCTGGTTTGTTGATTAGTGAAGTGAGAACGAGCAAGGGTCTATGGTATTTTTAATTGCCAAGAAATCATTAAACGAGAACCACTCTGCTATAGACGGTAATTTATAAAGCTCAAATTTATCAGTAATTTTAATCACCAGAGACCAGGACATACTTTCTAAATATGGCTAAATACTGTTCTTTTTCTAAATCATTTTAAAAAAATACATACGAAATGTAACAATTGTATGTATTTTTTTCTCTACGAAACAGACATATGATGAGGTTTTGGTTGAATGAAGTAATAGTCTAAATGACCTCTTCTTGGACTAGATGACCTCTTGAGGTCCCTTCCAACCCCGATATTCTATTATCAGTTTTGCTAAGATCAGACAAATTGAACAACCTCAAGTTTTAATCTTACCATTTATTTTTATCCTCTCTCCCGGATATTTTGTATCTTAAGAGACCAATAAAAAACCTGGCAAATATCAGTGGCGAAGTAGACTCTTATACATCTTGTAAACGAAAAGGTAAATCAAATGAATATTCATGAAACTGCATATTTCAGATACATCTTATACTGTATTCTGGCAATACAAACATGCTTTCAGATTGCTAAGAAAGCAGGACAGCATGGAAACATATCCCCCAAAGGATACAGACCCAGAGAAACTCTAAGAAAATGTGGAAGAGAAATAAAATAAGTACAGACTGTGGTGATCCATACAAAGTTAGTAACATCGAAGAGAGATCAGAGGCTTGATCATGCAGGTCTTACACAGACATGGATTTAAATGTGGGTTTTGCTTGGTTAAGACCTACAGTGTTGGACCCAGTACTTTTTCAGAAATTCTAAGAATCATGTCAATATTAGACAGCTGTATTACATACTACATAGGTCTACACCTGAAGACTATTCCAAAATTTCAGCTTGGACAGAATGCAGTACCATGCTTGCTTAGTAATGCATCTTTCAGGCAGCATATTTCAACTGTGCTATATAATCTGCTCTGGGTTCCAATATGTTTCCAGTTTCAGGTCAAGCTGTAAATTTTGAGGGTTTGGGACTTACGTGAAACAGTGCCTCTCACTTTATGTGGCACTATGACAGCAGTTTGAGATTGCAGATTCTCAGTTTACCTAGGAGAAAGCAAGGTTTTACACCTGATCCTGTGCACATTCAAGATAATGGTGAAACTTTTGTTGACTTTAATAGCGCAGGATCAAGTCTTATGTGAGGGGCCCTCAACTTTGCAACTTAATTCCTCCAGTGGTCAGAGTCTGATTCTGCTGACCTATAGGTTGCAAAGCCTTTCTGCTTTCAAACACTTGCAAGATGAAAGAGGGGAATAAAGTAAATTTGGGAATTATTAGCCCTGCTGGGTTGATTGGATAAGGAAGAATTTGCAACTTGATGCTGTTCATTTATTAATTTTGAGTTATTAGAAGTTTGAAAAAGTTGCTGGGACTGTAGGCTCTTTGACATATTGTAAGTGTTATAATATATCTAGATTGAAGATGAGGTGCATTTACTGTGGGATAGAACAGATTAAATATGTTACATTTTAAAAGAAACCATCAAAATAAATATTAAAGCTGCCCCAAATGCAATAAAAACTGAATATAAAATTGTACATAAAAGCATCACTTCTTAATGAGCTAGGAGATATCAACAAACATAACAGATTTTTTTAAAAATGCTTAAATTGGAATATTTTAATCCCAGATATATGGAGTATTACTGAAATGAAACTACACTCAAAACTGTGTGCAGGAAGTGCCTTACAGAATTAGAAAAAATACAATTATCAAAACAATGGGAAACTGAAATTGTTTTAGGCACATTGCAAATATCAAATTGCAACAAAAAGAAACAGTCATTAATGCCCTCACTGGCTGAGATCACCTTTGGATGAGATCAGTGTGCAGATTAAGTGTACAAATATTAGTTGCCAGCTTTTAAAATGTTCTCCCAGAATGTAGGAATGAAATAATAATAGTTTCTTGCTGTAATTTGCTATTGGAAAATATATAGGGCCAAATCCTGCCCTCACTCAGAGAAATTCTCTGATGCTGAGTGGAACCTGGCCTTAGTAGGACCAAGTAAAAGGGTTACCAACTTTCTAATTGCACAAAACCGAACACCTTTGACCCGCCCCCTTCCCCACCCTTTCTCTGAGGCTCCGCCCCACTCACTCCATCTCCCCTCCTTCTGCCGCTCGCTCTCACCCACTCTCACTCACTCGCTCATTTTCACTGGGTGGAGGCAGGGGGTTGGAGTGTGAGAGAGGATGAGGGCATCAGTTGAGTGTGCGAGCCCTTAGATGGGGTCAGGGATGAAGGGCTTGAGGTGCAGGAGAGGACTGGGGGTGGGGCTGAGGGGTACGGAGTGTGAAAGGAGGCTCTGGACTGAGGCAGGGGGGTTGGGGTATGGGAGGAGGTACAGGTTCTCGGCTGGGGGAGTAGGCTCTGGGCTGGGGATGAAGGGTTAGGGTTGCAGGAGGAGGCTCTGGACTGGGGCCGAAGGGATCAGAATGTGGGAGGGGGCTCTGGGTTGAGCCTGAGGCAGGGGTACAGGTGCTGACTTTCCAGAGTGCTGGGGGGTGCTAGATTTCCAGCTCTTCTCCAGACCCCACCCCAAACTCCACCCCTTTCCCCCAAGGCCTCAGATTTAAAATTGATGGTTAATTTTTAATATCAATTTTTAACAACAAATGCACCTAAGTGGTTTACACTGGTCAAAATTTTCTAATGCAGGTGGCTAAACTTAGGAATCTATTAGGATATGGATTTATAAGTGAAACGTTTGATTTGAAATTTAAAAAAAAAATACTAATATGTGATGAGTAAATAATGTTAATAAATAAATGAAATTCCTGGTTGTTCTTATTACTATTTATTCTTCTATCTGAGAGGTCTTAATAATTAATCCAGTAATAAACATGTGGGGGCCAAAATGGAATGATGCCAGCAAAGAATCTGGCCCAAATTATTATACATTTATGAAAATAAAAATGTATTATATATGCATTATAATATATGCATTATGTATATAGAATTGACACATTATTCAATTCCATCGTTTTCTACATCTGTGACATAAGGTGGGTCTCTCTTTAATATCCTGAGACCAACACAACTACAACACTGCACACATCTAAAAATAAAGAGATCAGTTGATCATCACTAGAATTTCTATTAAAGGTAAATGAGAATTGCCATATAATAGATTTGTTATATATCTAACAAAATATATATTTGTTATCTCTTTGAAACATCTTGCTATGTATCCATCTACATACTTGCACATGTTTACATTTATAGATTCCAAGGCCAAAAGGGACCATTGTGATCATCTAGTCTGACATCCTGCATAACACAGGCCATAGAATTTCCCCAAAATAATTCCCAGAGCATCTCTTTTAGAAAAAAAACATCCCATCTTGATTTAAAAATGGCCAGTGATGGAAAATCCACCATGACCTTCGATAAATTGTTCCAATCACTAATTACCCTCACTGTAAAAAAATTATGCCTTATTTCTAGTCTGCATTTGTCTAACAAACTTCCAGCCATTGAATTGGTTTACAAATATCTCTGATAGACTAAAAAGCCCACTATCAAACATTTAGTTCCCATATAGGTACTTATTGGCTTTAATCAAGTTACCCCCAAACCTTCTCACTATTAAGCTAAATAGATGGAATTCTGAATCTATCACTATAAATGATATCACAAAGGATGATCATTGCATAAACCCAGTGAAGTCAATGAGTCTCTTCATGGGTACATAAGTCCATCTGGTTAAGGATCTGATTGCAACATCAGTGCCCACATTTGCATTTTATTTGTTTTTGCTTTTAACATCTTTTCCTCCTAATTTACATTATGAGAGGGAGTTAAGTAAATAAAAAAGTGTACTATATAACGATAAGTCAGATATGGTCAGAGCAATGAGCAACTACCCAAAAGATATTTTCTTATTTCGTAACTGAATGTCACAGTCATATCTAGAGGGACAAGGTAGGTGAAGTAATATCTTTTATTGGACCAATCCACCTTGTCTTTCTGTAGCCTTTTTAATTTGAACTGAATTTTGTAATTTTGTATTAAACTACCATGGCTTCAACTCCTGTTGCTACAGCTTCAAGTTCAACAGAGTGAAAATCACCTCTGGTGCTTTTCTCAAGTTTGGAGACTCTAGGAACACACAAAGTACAAGGAGAATGACCACAGACACAATCACAAGTACAAAGGCTTATCTGTACTACAAGTTTTATTAAAGCAATAAGTTACAATTACCTGTACATACAGAAAGCCTACAAAAACCCATGCAACTGTAATGCCAACAGACCCCAGTCGTTAGCAGGTAGGGTGACCAGACGTCCCGATTTTATCGGGACTGTCCCCATATTTCCTTGTTTGTCCCGCGTCCTGACCAATGTTAGGTCGGGATACTGGACAAACAAGCAAATGCTCCGGAGCCCGGAAGTGCTCGCACCCCCTCCCCCCACCCCGACTCCACCCCCTCCTTCCCCCATTGGCTCCCTCCCCGAATCCCCACCTCTTCCCCAGGCTCACCATTCCTCCTCCCTCCGCAAGCTCTGGAGGGAGGCCCCGGAGACGCAGGGGAAGTGCGGGGCCGGGGTGAGTAAGAGTCCGGCCTGGCCCCGAGCAGGCAGGACTCAGTTGGGTGGTAGGGAGAGGAGGGGGGCGGCCCGCGGGGCCAGGCGGCAGCTGTTCTCCCCCGCAGGCAGCGGGACTTGGGAGCAGCCGCTGCTGCAGCTCCCACTGCCACAGGGGAAGGAAGCGGCCGATGGCCAAGTTCGGCGACTGCGGCTCTGGCGCTTGGGCCCGAACCTCCCCGAGCCTGGGCCTGCTGCGGGGACCCAGCAGCGCGCATGCTGCACCCAGCCCCTGGCCAGTCGCGTCTGGGCTGCTGCCCAACTGGTGCTATGACGCGGCGACCCCGGGGCGGAGGCATCGACAGCCCAGCTCCGTTCATTCCCTGAGCGGGACGGGGGGGCTGGGGCCTGCTGCCCCCACTCCGGGGCCGCTGCGGGATAGCACCAGCTGGGCAGAAGCCCAGACGCGACTGGTCAGGGGCTGGGCGCAGCGTGCGCGCTGCTGGGTCCCTGCAGCAGGCCCAGGCTCGGGGGAGTTCGGGGGCACCAGAGCCGCAGCCGCCAAGCTTGGCCATCGGCCGCTTCCTCCCCCCCGCGGCAGTGGGAGCTGCAGCAGCGGCTGCTCCCGAGTCCCGTTGCCCAGTGGGGGAGAACAGCCGCCGCCTGGCCCCGCGGGCCGCCCCCCTCCTCTCCCTACTGCACTCGGGGCCAGGCCGGACTCTCACTCACCCTGGCCCCGCGCTTCCCCTGCATCTCCCGGGCCTCCCTCCAGCGCTTGTGGAGGAAGGGTTTTTTTTGTTTTGTTTTGTTTTTGCCCTGCCCCCTCTCTCCCTCCCTCCCCGCCCCCCGCTCCCCGCCCCGTCCCAATATTTGACTTGGGTGATCTGGTCAACCTATTAGCAGGCAGAATTGAACCTGGGACCTCTGGAGCTTAGTGCATGAGCCTCTACTACATGAGCTCAAAGCCAACTGGCTGTTAGTTAAAGCTGTAGAGCAGACTCATTTTATTGCTCTCTATCCCTCTCTCTAAGTGGTCTCAGTGCCACTAGATGGGACAGAACACCACACCCAGGAGGTGTGTGGGTTACACAGTGAGTAAGACTGCAGTCATACTCACATTCTCAAAGATGTCTAGGGTCTGATGGATCTCTCAACAGACAATCATGAATAGAGGGATGGTTCCTGCTGGGGTTTCCTGTGAGGTCATCACATGGGGTTGTCCCCTGGGGGAAGGGGGGGACTTTCTACTTTTACCCAACTAGGAACCTCTTTTATATTGTTGTTCTGACCACACCCAACACCTGCATATGCATGAGGGTTTTGTAGTTCAGTGGGCTAGCTTGCCTTTATTATATTCATTGCTTTGCATTATATTTTGCTTTTATTATATTCAGCAGTAATGCAAGGAACCTACAGCCTGTAAGACATTAGCTTCAGCATGTTAGCATAAGGCTTGAGGCCTATAAACTTTGAACAGATAAACGGCCCAACGGAAACCCCAAGTATTGGGGAGTTAGAAATAGAGTGTTTAAGGGGAATTACTGACCACAGGTACATGATCTAACCACATGAGAGTCCTGGCAATGGATTGATGTATATAACAGGTACATGAGCTACATCTGCAGATACGTAACCACAAGAGGGCCATGGTAATAAATTGACATATATGATAATATGTTAAGATCACTGATATACTAACCTATAGGAGAAAGACACTCCAACATTAGTAAGGTGAGGAAATAGAAATAAGGAAAAGATGAAAATCCCCTACTGAATATGCAAACGTAGTGGCGTCAGCATAACCTATTATAAACATTGCATCTCAGCCTACGGGCAGTAGAAGGAGATGTAGCCCTTGGAAGGTGCCAGAATGATGGCCACTGATGAGGGGGAAGGTGATGGTGAGGAAAAAGATGATGGCTAACGTTTCAGGTTGTTCTACAAGGGATGTGAGAGTATATGGCTGTGCAATAGTATCTCTATCTACCTTACTGAGTTGAGGTGTTTGTGACTGTAGTAATAAACTATTTGTAAATATAGAAGAGTTCCTATAGCGTGAATGCTGCAACTGTGCACATCGGGCTTCCCAATTATATAATAATTTGAATAGTACTGGGCCTGATCTTGGGACAAGAACCTATCAACCCTCAAAGTGATAACTGGGGATTCTTAAGTAATCAAGATAATTAATATATAATCTATACATTGGGCTACAGTTTCAACCCTCTTTTCCTTATCTGTACTTCCATACCCGATGAATATTGGGGTGCCCCATTTGTCATAGGTTGTTTCTTAGTTCCTGTTACTCTCATTAGCATCTATGTTCCACATATACCTTGCAGTCAGGACAGGACATTCCATGTTACTATCAGGTGTCTTGTGATCTTATTGCAGTTTATTATAATCTAGTTTTCTGTAACATTACCTATTGGCACATCTTTTATAGTAATCTTGTGACCTTATTGGCATAGGGTTATTCCTAGGTCACCCACTCATGTCAAGCATTCTTAAGCCTAGGGTCTACTCAGGCTAAGCTAAAATCTTACAGGCCTTCACCTGTAGGCCTTGCATTCCAACCATGCTTTACTTATATACCTAATACATACTCATCATTCCTAAATACGTGTCAATCTTATACTTCTATAATCCTACAATTTAAATCTATCTAGCATACATTGATTATATATGAAATATCAAATGAATTGACCATAACCCCACATAACACAATTATAAATGGACAATAAAATGAACAAATTGGCTATATTTCTAATATCCTAGGACCAAAACAGCTACAACAACACTGAATACAACATTCTGAGATCTAAGCAGATTTACAGTAACTACACTGCAAACTTGTGGAGAGAAGACACTATTCAAATTGAACAATGTACTCAGCAGGAAATTCACTTAATGATATGTAATGGACATTTCATTGTCAGTAAATGTAATTTTGTTCTGTTCAAAGCTTTACATATGCAGAGAAATCTAAGGACATACGGGGATGATTTGCAAATCTCACTTTCTAGCTTCTTTTTTTCCCCCTATTCAGGGAAACTCTGTATTGAATGTCTGCACGTAGTACAGTTCATGGTGTATGACTTGTATCTATATTTGTTTATAGAGATAAGAAAGATGGGATGATTATTTACACAACATGCAGTGTATCTACATAGAGAACAATCTAGCAGTAGCTCAAAAAACTATGGAATGGTGCCTGAAAAGGAAAAGTGACCCTGGTAAGAAGGAAGCCAACATACACTGGTATGCTTTTATGGTAGAGCTTTTCTTACAGTAAAGTAAGAAATACATGAAACCTGAGAAATAACATGTCTGGAAATATTGGCATGTCAGGTTTCATGCTGTCAGGGTAGTGACTCCGGATGTATATGTAACATGTGATGCTGCTACAAGAGGCTGGAAGAGGTAGAATTCAGGGTGCTGAGATGGTAACCTGGAGGAGACTGGGGAACCAGTCTTTGGAGACAATATATATGGAAAGTAAAACGTCCTTGACTTGAACCCTATGAATCGTTCTGGAGATTTTCAAAAGGTATAGATACAGGATTGATGAATATTCATTCATTGGGAATCTATTTCTCTAATACACAGAGATTATAGAGCAGGGGTAGGCAACCTACGGCACGTGTGCCGAAAGCGGCATGTGAGCTGATTTTCAGTGGCACTCACACTGCTTGGGTCCTGGCCACCGGTCCGGGGGGCTCTGCATTTTAATTTAATTTTAAATGAAGCTTCTTAAACATTTTAAAAACCTTATTTATTTTACATACAACAATAGTTTAGTTATTTATTATAGACTTATAGAAAGAGACCTTCTAAAAACTTTAAAATGTATTACTGGCACGCGAAACCTTAAATTAGAGTGAATAAATGAAGACTCGGCACAGCACTTCTGAAAGGTTGCCGACCCCTGTTATAGAGTAAGGAGGATAGGAACATGATCAATAAGATTAATTGGTTATTCAGTGAAACAAATCCACAGGAGCAGATTATTGCTCTTGTTTTGTTTTCTTTTTTTAAGAAAGAGATAAATGAAGAGTTAAGTTGGTAGGAGTCTTATAAGCACTGTGCAAGACTTGGGTCTTGAGTAAGTATTTAAAAGAAGGAAGATAGTGGGTTTGTGGACCAGCTCAGAATCAGGCATTTTATATGTAAGGTGTGGCATGTGAAAATGTTGTAGTAAAAGCAGGAAAATGGATATCAAGGCTGGCATCACTGAGAGAGCAGATTGGAGTGTACAGACAATGCAAAAAGAAAAGAAAGGGCAGCCTTGGTTAAGACTTAGTGGCTGATATTAATCTGGAATGTGATGCCAGAGAAAAAGGAAGGAATTCAGTGATGAGGGCAATATGGGCAGATCAATAGCCAAGGAAGATTTTCTTAGCATTTGTTTTTTTGGGAGGCATACAGTATATTTTTGAAGGGGGGCTGATTTTCAGAAAGCCCTGAACACTTGCTATCTGAAAATTAAGGTCCTTTTAAGAGGTCACAAATGGACACCCAAGACTCTAGCCACTTTTGAAAATCTTGGCCTAAACCTTTTACTGTTTTTTCTACGGTGATGACTTCAAAAGATTCATTATGCAATTTCAAGTTACTGAAGTAAGAATAAGAGCTTTAGATGTTTTATACATGCAGTTTTGCAAAATGGGATATAGCGTGACATATAGAATTATCTGATGAAGTTCAATTATACCCACTAGCACATCCCAGCAGACACGCTTACATTTTCTATTTTTCAACTCAGCACTGACTTCCTCATTTAAGGTTCTCTGAACTACATTACAGTCAGTCTTTATTATTTCTAACTAGAGCTGACAACTGTAGCACTAAAGATATCCAAAGACTTTAGTCACAGGGCTTTTTTGTGTGTGACGACAATTTTCAAGCAATCAAAAGTTTAACAGAACAGATACCTGAATTTGTGCAGTATATTGAAGATTATAGATGTTATTCAGTAAAGAGATACAATTCATATTTCCCCTTTTGCTATGAATTCTTTAATGTAAATTCTTTATAAATTGCTCTAGCCAGTTCTCTCTCACACACATGCACACGATTGTACGAACACAGCTTTTCTTTTTCTTTTTTACTATGTTATTTTGTAAAATAACAAACTGAGATGAGAAAACAGAATGAGATTTAGTTTCTGAAAACTGAAGGAGCAGACTAAGGGCCTGATACTGCTTCTACTGAAGTCAATGGGGGCAGGATTGGCCCCAAAGTGTTTGCCTCTACTATGGAATTTTGAACATATAGGCACTTTGATTCTACATGATGCATGTGGATGGGATCCTGAGCCGGCATGGAACCTCATTGATTCCAGTGGGAAGTTGTGTTTGCACAGGGTCCACCCAGCAGGGCCGGCTCTAACTTTTTTGCCGCCCCAAGCAAAAAAAAAATGAGTGCCGCCCTCCATAGCGCCACCATAACACACCCCCTCAGCACTGCGCCGCCACCCCCCCCCTCGCACGGAGCGCCGCACCACCGAACCCCTCCAGCGCCGCGCCGCCAAATCCCCCCAGCTCCCTGCAGAGCACCACGCTGCCAAACATGCCAGCCCCCTGTGGAGCGCTGCCAACCCCCCCTGCCGAACCCCCAGTCCCCCGCGGAGCACCGCGCCGCCGAACCCCCCCCCCAGCTCCCCGCGCCGCCAAACACGTCAGCCCCCCACGGAGCACCGCCGAACACCCCCCCCGCGGAGCGCCCCGCCGCACTGCCACACCCCCCTGCGGAGCGCCGCTGTCAAATCCCGCCCCCAGCCGCCAAAACAAAAACCACCCACCCCACCCCCAGCGCCGCCAGAACGACCCCCCCCCCCAAAAAACAAAAAACCCTGAGCGCCCCCCGCCACCCCAAGATTGGCCGCCCCTTACCAGGTGCCGCCCCAAGCACGTGCTTGGTCGGCTGGTGCCTGGAGCCGGCCCTGCCACCCAGATATATCACCTTGTAAGTTTAAGAACTTTGCTCAAAAGAGCTAAAATAATCTTTGAACTCAATTCCAATTGGTTATAAATTCTAGCTGTTAGCTTTCAGATGGCAGCTTTCCCAATCAGTAAGACAATATTTAAAGAAATTTCTTACACTTTTGATTTATTTAACTTGATTTATAAGATCAGTACCAGAAAAAAGACACCTTTCTTAGGTTCTACACACATTTATTTAAAAACAAATCTCAAAAGATAACCAAAAGTAGCAGCAAACTCCACCACATGTCAGCTGATGATTTTAAGCTTGAAAGAGTCTGAGAAATTTACCAGCCAGCTTAAACCCTCCAGCAAAAAATTAATAACTACCTCCCTCTTCCTCATAAAACCACATATCTGAAGATTTCCTAATTCTAACACAAACAACTATGATTTTGAATTTGGTTAGTTACAAAAAATAAAACAACAACAAAAAACCAGTTAACTCATGAGATTTACATAGAAGTTCACAAATCATGAAAAAGATAAAAAACCTCAGACCCTCAATTATGAATTGCAAATTTTATAAGTGACTGTTCAATTTGCAATTTATATTTCTAATGATTATGATATAATGACTTATACTAGCTAATGGCTACTACCGGGTGAAGAAGTTCATTGAAGATATGAATACATTAAGAAAATCAGTACAAGCTGTGACACCTAAATAAGTATCAAAGTATTATTTCCCCAGAAACTTGATATTATTAGGACAAAATTACATCTTAAATAGTTAGTTTTTGTCAGTTATTTGCTTTTTGTGTGGATTTTTGGTCTAAGCTCAGTGACTACATTCTTTTGAACTTCTAGTGAGGTTACAGTAAAATGTTGTGCCTGGTCTTTATCTATTATCAGAGCTAATTCTTCTTTTCAATATATAACAAATGTATTAAATGTAAAATACAATGGGTACTAATTTCTCCTTTCCACTGGAAAATATATGTACATTAATGCTGGGCAGTCAGCTTTGGGTGGGGGGAATTTTACTAAACGATGATGAAACACCTAGGTCTTGGTCCTGCAAAGACAGCACATGCATAACTTTATGCACCATGAGCAGTGTCATTAACTTCAAAAGGACTATTCACTGTGTAAAGTTAGATATTGGCAGAATAAGGGCCTTAGCATCTCCCTCATTCAATTAATTACAGCAGCAGCTTGAGAATAACTTCTGTCAAATTAGCCTGGGAAAACCATCACTATGTTGTTCTGTAGGCTCCAAAAGTACTTCCATCTATTGTAATTTTATTATTAACCAATCCTATTTTTTTCAAATGTGTTTGTAGAGGGTTCTCTGAAGTGAGCACTAAAGGACAAATTTCATGCCCGCTGATATCAAGATGAGTTTTTCCCATTGACATTAGTGGGTTTTGGCCTAATTATATGCTAAATTGTAGTTTCACAGTGCAGTCATTTGAGTTTGTGTGTGAAAATAAACATGATGACTTTTTTTAGGGAGAAAAACCTGCATGTTTTCAGTCTCACCACACAGAAGCCTTGCACCACAATCCTTTATCCTCTCCCCAGATCCCACTCACCACACACAACTTTCTTAGAGTATTGTTTGATGAAAGGCTCCTTGGTTCTCTTAACTCTAACTTCAGAGGTCTCAATCAAAGGTAAGTTTCTCCCTCTCTGGGGTGTTCAGCGGTGCTTATCCAAGCACCACATCCAGTCCAAGTTGTTATACTTAAAGTTTATTAGGGAAAATCACAAGCGAATTAAATTTTAAGTGGAACTTATGCACAGTGAGCCTAATTCTCCTCATTCCAACATCAGTATAAATCACTGACTTTAGAGTTGGACTAATATGAAGCCAGTCAGAGGAGAATAAAGTCCCGCTAGACCAAAACATAAAGTGCAGTTTAGCTAGAAAATATGGTTGTGTTGGCAAAAAAGCTGCCATGGTAGAAACAAATCAAACCACATAACTTATAAGAAGGTGAAGATGACCAGGCCCTTAATTGGTCTCAAAATCATGGTTCCTCTGGAGCATGGAAAGGGCCAAACTTTAGGGTCTACCTAGCTACAATAGGCACACTGTTAATTCTGGTCCTTGAGAGAGTTACAACTGCTTGTGGTATTCCACATTTTAAGTAAAAGGTATATCTCTGAAAGCCATAATTTCTCTGAAATAGGACTGAATGTTTTAAATGGGCCCACTCTACACTTATCTCAGTATTTTTTTGTTATGCATTTCAGCCATCTTTGTAAGGTGGTTTGATTAGTTACATTTCAGCAAAAGTATTCATCAAGATATTCAAAGATTGGGGTATAAAGTTAGGCCCCTAAGTTCACATTTAGATGTTAACTTCCAAAATTACTGAGTGGCCAGGAGCTCCCACTGGCCATTTGTCCTATGTTAGCCACGAACCCTTTATTTTATAGACTGATTTCAATTGTCCAGTCTGAAACCAGTATTTGATTATTGCATCATCTCAACCAACCTCAGTTTATGTGTGTCCAGTTTATATGCTGCTGGTTTCCCCTTTCTTCCATATGCCTTTTAGCAATTCATATATAACTTGTTTGTTAGCTCTTTTCCTCTAAAACCGCCTCCTAAGTGTCTATTCAATGCTTCCTTCAACAAAGACTCTTTTGTTTACTACCTTTCTGTTTGCTAAGGACATAACTCTCTACAATAGCACCTTTGGAAACCAGCTTTTTAAAAGATATTCTCAAGGAGGCTTCTCCCCAAACACGGCATAATGGATATAACTTCAACCCTTGGTATCCTAAATACTAGGTTGTGGCAAATAGACTCTATTTACTAACTTGCTGTCTAAGAAAACGCTGATGCTATCGATAGCTTTATTAATAAATCCAATTCTAAATAAGTGGAACATCCCAAATAATCATGTTAAAACTGTTGTTTGTTCTGGTAGGCAATAGTGGGCTTTAAACACAGAGTTCTACTGAAACTGTAAACTGCACCTTGGTGTCAGGGGAAGAAAACTTCATTATTAGTCAGTGTAAATCAAGGAAAATCATTTAATTAAGATCACTTTATCCTTTAAGCAAACATTAGAACCTCATAGCTTGTATCTATTTCCTACTACTTTCCTTCTCCAGACAGCCAAACTTTTCCCTTTGTATCATGTTAATCAAAAACTCATTGTAATCTGCAACCGACACTCTCATGACTGTCACCAATAATCCTCTTAAAATTTCTCCCTACCTTAACTTTCTTCTCCTTAGATACCTTGTCATCTCTCGTCTTCCTCTCCTAAGCAAAAGATTAGACTGTCAAACCTTTCTAACACTGCCCCCCCGCCCCCGGTCTCCTCATTAGTATCCAGTCTGGCTTTCGCTCCTTTGCCAAACTGTCCTACTTGTGGTGAATTACTTCTTCTGTTATTTCTCTATCTTTCCTTTCACCTTTTTTACCCGAGTGCTAGATTTTACATGGTAAGTCAACATATTGTTATAATTTTATATTGCAGTAGTGCTCATAGACTGTAAACTCCCTTGTGTGCTTCCTATGAGTTTGTACACTGCCTAGCAATGTGGGGCCTAAGACAGCCTTCTTGATTGTGCTGCACAGCTCACAAATAGAAACTTTGGGAACAGGGCTGCTGAGAGTACTGCAATGAAAGTGTCAGTAGGCATGGACCAATGACAGCAGAACATAGGAGATAGCTATGTTGCCAGCGCAGAAGCGCAAGTTGTAGCCTTGTGAAGGAAGCTTGCATTTGGGCAAGAATATCAAGGATCTGGGTTATTATAGGTTGTGCAGATAATGAGGCCTATGATTAAGGTTGCCTAACACTTTTCATTATAAGACCTTGTTTTCAGTTGCTTATATCTTTGCCAAACTTTAACTGTTTGGGCTGAAATTTTCTTGACTGGGTGTCTCTCTCTCTATATATAAAGAGGCTAGGGAAAAATACTTGAATTTTCCCTGGTTAAAAATTCTTATAACCATTTCATCGAGGAGCTCTAGTGTATCCATGCTTTTGAACGGGGACTTGAAATTTGGCAGGGAAATCTCTCTGGTGTCAGGGATGTGTGTTTTGCTCTCCATGTGAAAATCTGCCCCAATTTAGCCAATTTATTAGCCTCTGAAAATCTTAGTTCTCACATGCTCAGTAGAGATGACAGAGTTTGGAAGCTACATTCATAGAGTATTCTTTCTGTCCTTGAGCATGCCCCATCTCAGGGCTGCAGAAACTGAGCAGGATTTTCCTTGAAATTGCTTCTCCTCAAAGCTAGGGGCCACTGTGGGACCAACCATGCACCTGATAGCTGGGAGACCATTTCTCCTGTGCTCTCAATGCTGCCTCTGCTGGTGCCCAGGCAGCGAGGAGGAGGAGGAGGAAACAGCCTGACTGGAATGTAGAGAAAAGAGGAGCCAAGCCTGGATTGTGTGTCACAAGAGTGGAGACTTGGGGAAGAGCCTGGGAGTGGTGGTGGGTGGGAACTGGGATTAGGAGCTCAGAGGGGTCAGGGTGGAGCCTGAAACTGTGAGAAGGAGTGAAGGAGGGGTGTGTGGAGAGGGTGGGAGGAGACTGGAACGAGGATAGGATGGAAGGGCTAGGGCAGACGGGTCTGCAATCACTAAAGCACATGCCAATCAGAACCCAGATTAGTGTCCAGGATTTACAGGATTCCTGAGTCTCATCATTCCTCTGCTGTGGGCAAATAGCTCTGAAACCCACTCTCTGTTAGCATAAGGGACAGAGCTATGTGTGGTAGATTTAAAGGTTCAAACAGGCTAATGAACTGTACAGGAATCAATGTTGTCCACATGATGGAATGTCTATTTTTCCATCTTGCTTAAAAAAAAAAAGACTAGGAAATTATATATAAATACTACTGTAAAAGATATTAAGGTTGCAAAGTGAAACATTCAAAAGCTAGGAAATGTCAGAATAAATATTGTCCACACAGCCACACGTTATGATGCAGTCTCTAATTACATGATTGCATACCTGCCTCTTTCTTTCTGGGAGTCAGGAGAGATGGGTTCTATTCCTGGCTTTGCCACTGACCAGCTGAAAGACCCTAGGCAAGTTATTTCACTTCTGGACCCCTCCCATCCTTTCCCTGTTCTGTTTAGATAGTAAACTCTTCAGAGCAGAGAGTATTTCTTACTATGCATTGGTACAGTGCCTAGCACTGGCCCCTTTGGGGCCCTAGGTTCTATATTAATACAAATAAATACTACCACTAATATTCATAATTTTCTTTTGGATTCTTTAATACTTTACTCCGAACACAATTATTAAGGATATAAGACAAAATAAGAACTATTTTGTGACGGGATCCCCAGCGTGCAGACTGGGACTGTGGGACCGCTGTGCCCCCTTAAATCTCCAGCCTGGGCTGGCTCTCACAATGCTTTGTAGTGACAAGCAGCAACCCTCTCCAGGCACTGTGATCACTCAGCACAACAGCATGTGGAGCCCCACACCCAGCTAGATTACATGAATACTCCCAGAGCCACTCATGAATCACACAGAGAAAGGCATCAGAGCCAAATCCCCCCCAGCTCCCAGCACTGTACCTCAGGAATATACCATCTTGCACTGCTCAAGATGAGAAGTGCAAGTTTATTAATTGGTTCACCACTTCATCAATAGAAAGTGGATATACACTAGCCTTTGCAAACCTGAGCAGATTTACCACACATTTTAGGCAAACTCCCTGGTAAAGATAAACAGTAAAACACATTTATTGACTACAAATGATAGATTTTAAGTGATTATAAATGATAGGCAAAAAGTCAGAGTTAGTTACCAAAAGAAAATAAAATGTAAGCACGCAGTCTAAACTCACAACACTACTAACAGCTAGATTGAGCAGTTTTTCTTACCCCACTGGCTATTGCAGTCTTTAATATACAGGTTTGTCCCTTAAACCTGGGCCAGTCTCCTCTTTTGGAGTCTTGAGGCTTCTGAGTGTCTTTGTTGCTTGCAGCATAGGTGGGGGGTGGAGGAGAAAAGGCCGAGCATGGGGCCCCTCTGTTCTGTTTTATACCCTCAGTCCCATGTGTTTGCAGAACACAAGTCCAGGCATGTCTGGTGGGCACTGGTGAATCCTCAGGCAAGGATGAGCAATTCCCCTGGGTTGGCCTCATGCAGGTGAGTCATTGAATTGTATCTCCCTTGCTGGACAATGGCTGTTAATGGTTGTTTGACACCCGCCCGGGTGTTGGTTACTTCCCTTGTCATTGTCTCTGGAGAGCTAGTATCTTGGCGCTTCCAAAACCACAGCATATTTTAGTGACGACCATACAACACAATTCTCATAACTTCATATGCACTAATTATATACATATTTAGATAGAACAGTGACTTTCAGCAGATCATAACCTTTCCCGTGATACCTCACACGACCTGCTTTATATGCAATATCACAATTATATATAAATGAAGAATATGGGGGTTACAGGGCACTCCCCCAAAGTATAGTGTGTCACATATTTATTTTACATAAAAGGTATTCATGTGCAAACCACTGTCAGGAAATATTAATTGGACCTTCAAAGGGGCAGTATCTGAATGCAAATACATGGATTTCCTAGGAGTATTTTCATTTGAGTCAAGGTTTCAGGAGAATTATCTATTTGATTCTTATTCCTTTGCTTTCATGCTCAGGTTCTGATCAGCTTGGAAATAGTTATTATAATACTTCATTTATTTTCAGAATGGAAACCAAAGGTCCCCAAAGGTCTAAATTTCATTCAAGTTTTCTTCATCACAGATATAATATAAGCACTGCTTATGCATTTTTATGTTTCAGAAGTTAAATAAGACAATTCCAGCTTAGCCCCAGTGTTACTATAATATCCAAAATCATTTTAACCTAAAGCTATATTCTTCACAAATATACTAAAAACAGCATAGAAAATGTTATCAGTTCCCCCCCACACACACCATTTTTTTGAGGGGTTTCCAGGTACAGCAAATCATGAATATACTGAAGCTTATCTCCTTTAGTAATATGCAGTACTAAGTGCTTGGCACCCAAGAATAACCTGAAAGAGATTGCACTCTACATAATTATGCAAATAGATTTTTTTACAAGTAAAAAAAGAAACAGACAGAAATGACAGTATGCTAATACATCAGTAGCATTGAATATCTGTGGGGATTATTAAAAAATGAAGTGTTTGTTCATGCCCACAGCTTTTTCTACCTCATTTTTTCATTGATTCACATACCTCCAAATGCAATATTCAAGAGCGAGATGGTACAAAATCATAATTAACAGAATTACACATCTCTATATTTTTAATACCCCCCAATCAATATTACACATAGTATAAAGGAACATAATTAAACAAAACATTCAGAGAAATGATGATTTAACTGCTATCTGGTATATTATATAATGAGCCAGAGCTTCAAAGCACGTGAACTATTTATAGACCAAATCCAAAAGGCTTTACTTAGATTTTACTCTAGCAAAAACTGTCATTGATTTGAGATGGACTTGCCTGGATGATAAATGGGTAAAGACTGGGGTGGATTGGGTGCCCAATCAATGGATTTACACACACACACGCACACAGGTCTAAGGGGGGGCTAGCTTCTCTGCAACATTGTCAATTCACAGACTTGCCCACATTTTGCTGAGCATGCTCTGGGGGTACAGGGATCCAGCTGAGAGCAGGCAGGAATGGGACTTTCCTACTTTGCAGTGGTGTTGTGAGGACAAATATACTGAGGACTGTGAGGCACTCATATACTACAGTAATGGAGGCCATACGAGTGCTTAAATCCAGCTCTACACTAGAAACTTTTGCTGGTATAGCAATGTCAATGAATGATGTGATTTTTTGATTTTTTTTGTGCGGTGGGTTAATGTTTTTATACTGGTAAAAGCCCAAAGGTAGATGCATAAAAATGCTTCTTCTGGTATAGCTTATTGTGCTCACCAAAACAGCATAAGCTATCCTGGCAAAAGCCCTTTTTGGGGGGTGGGAGAGAGAGAGAGAGAGAGGAGGCTGGTATCATATGCATCTACACTAGGAAGATTGACAAACCTTTTCTAGCATAGACTTGGCCTAAGATAGATGGAAGGGCCAGGGCATACAAAATCCCCCCGCTGGCCCCACGGAACTTAACAAAAGCCTGAGGTTGTATGATCTTCTCAGAGTCACCTCTGTAGCAGGAATCTCATGTTACGGTGAATCCTGGGGGAAGTCATATGGCGATGCTTGCTAACATAGCTCTAATGGAGCTGAACAGCTAGACGTTAGGGCTGGGAATTTGGATCTAGAGGGCACAGCTGTGGTGGAAGTAAGAGGCCTCTACGATGATGGCCCTGGAATTCCACAGATCCCTGGAGATCTTCGTGTTTTCTGTGTGAGCCCTATGGCCTGTTCTAGGAGAACCAGCCAACCCAACCTCAGCCTCAATGAATGATATTGGAGAATTCCTCATTCACATTTCCTTTTCTTCAGCCCCCTCCCTTGGGGCTTCACAGTGGAGGTGAGGGGAGGACAATCCAGGATTTGCCTTATTATTAATGCAGTATCTTTGGTAGTTTTAATTAAGAGTATTCTCACTATATTTATGCTATAATACTGTATGAAAAAGTCCCAAGACATGTAAAGGAAGAAAAATAATTTTGATAACTGGGGCATTATGTAAAATACTTGCCAAAGAAGCTAGCGGGGGGAAATGGCTTCTAAGGCAAGCTTTCAAATGGAGATGAGACTTCTAAAAGAACATCAGAGAGTAGCGATAGCTGCTTGCTCTTTGCTCAGCCATGTGAAAGTATTGTTTAATTATGGATCAAGTTCAGCCTTTAGCTCTTTGACCAGTGTGGATTATTCTTTCCATTTTCTTCTGTAGGATCATGCTGAGCGGGGGTGATGCCCGGATAAAAACATGATATTATTCACCCGCTTATATTCTCTAGAGAACATCAAAAACTAGAGAGAGAAGGTGGAGGAGGGGGAACAGGGAGAACCCGTGGAGCTCTTTGAATTAAGTAAAAAGACAGGCCCAGTTCTTGCTGTTCTAAAACAATAAAGTACAATTCTCTCTAGGCAAGAGATCTAAGAAATACAGATCATGTCCCTTTTTTGTTAGGTGCTGAATTAAAAGAAATCTTTGACCAAAATACAAAAGCCAGAATTGCCTTAAACTCTTGGAGCTAACAAAGTTAATTCAAAGGGAATTGTTACTGAAGACAGCATATTTGCAGATGGTAACCTGAAGGGGCACTTCATATGCTTGCTTCTCTGAACCTGACTCTTCTGTGTGGTGCAAACCTGGGATGTCCGGCTCTGGAAAGGTTATCCCACTGCAAAAAGGAAACTGAACTGGTGTTGAGGTTCTTATTGCTGCCTCTCTCTTGCTGGCGTAAAAGGGAAAATGGGGAATTGATGGAGTACAAGAGATGTGGCCAGATGTTCCGGTGCCATACCAATTCATGGCTATAGTTTTGAACCCTGGGATCCATTAGGCCAGCAAACAAAGTTAGAGCAACCTTTAGGATGTTCTAACATGGTGCAAAGGGGGTGGTCCAGCACATAAATTCTGCAGGATAAGAGTGGCACAAGAGCTTAAACCAATATTGCATACCCACCCTCAATTTGCATTGAGTACCGCTTGGCCATAACCAAATATTTAATTTCTTACCGTTAGTATTTGTTTCCTAACATACTGGGTGTAGCTTAATGTGACTTGAGATGATGTATAGATTTCCTGTGGGAGAAAATGTTCTCATTTATTTTTATTGCAAAAACTATTATTTAACACACAAAAGAGAAAGAACAGTGCAGTTTGTATTATAAGGCCAGATTCTGTCACCTTTACCCACGTTGAGTAGGACCTTACTGTGAAAGTACTCCAACTGAAGTCAGGAGGACATGAGTAAGGGTGGGAAAATTTGTCCTAAATGAGTAAAAATAATAATCATCAGAAAATGGCTGGGTAGAGATGCAGGAGGATAGTTGGTGTTTTACTTTCTTAAAATTGCATTTGATTGCTTGTCTTCTTAGACTGTAAGCTCCTCAAGGCAGGGCTAAAGATATGTGTGAAATGCATTAGCACAGCATAGCACCTACCACACTACTATAAAAAACAAATGAACTAACACTATAATGATAGATAGATGAAACATATGAAATGAAAGTTATTAACATACTATACTACACTATACAGGGAATGATTCTGTGCTGCATTCCTCAAAAGAACAGCACAGAAGATGTAGCCTGAATGGAGCGCGGAACGGTAACTTTAGATCAACTTTCGAACAAACACTCTGATTCTGGGATTTTATAGGGACCAATATGGGCTCCAGTTTAATTTAGAGCAGTCCAGGAGGCTTCTCTAACTTATAGTAGCCTCCGACAATAGCTGCCAATTGACTATTGTACTGCTGAGCATTATGGACATCTCCCCAGCCCTGCCCCTTGCATTCCCTCTACCTCAGCCTGAGGAGAACAGCCTAGGACCATGCACATTGACCCTCTGCTGCTTCTGTGTTGAAAGAATTATCCCTAGGCTCATTGTGGCTCCCTTATGCTTCCTATATGCCACTGAAGTAGTTTATAGGCAATGGTGCAGAGACCAAAACAGACCCCCAAATGTATATGTCGTATTCTGTAACTATTCATTGGCCAAAACCTCTGCTTTGTAAAACTGATACAATTCTGGCATAGCTCTGCTGAAACTTACACAGCTGAAACTCAGACTAGAATTTAAACCATTGAAGATAACAGTATCTTATAAAGAAAAGATGGAATGAAGAGATATAGTCTCTTATGTCCAACCCATCTCTCCAGCAAAGTCGGGAAAAGAATCCACATGATAGACAGTGGTAATGTAATTGTTCTTCACAGCCATACATTTCTTCATTACTACAACAACCCATATCCTTGCAAACCACTTCTATAGTGATGAGGCATAACATATTCTATAGAGAGCAGCTAAAGTGGGTTTTTTTTGGCTGTCAGCTAGAGAAACTGTGCAAGTTTTTTCCTACTCTGCTATCAGCTCAGGAAGACAAACTGCCCCAGCCTACTGAACTCAGCAACATATCCACAGGGAGAACTTCCATAGTAATTTTATAAATCATTTCCATAACAGCATTATTTTTGGGCATCTCTGCCAGATGTGGTTACAATCCACTTTTTTTAAACATTCCCTCCATCAGACTTGAGATATGTTGCTATTAAATTTGTATAACTTAAGCGACGTGGAACCCAATCCTGCCATCATTTCCCAGGCAAATCTCCCAATGAACTCAGTAGCACTACAAGATTAGATTTAGAACCAGGATCTAACACATAAATTTGTATGCTGTAGTGAATGCGTCAATATGTTGCAGCATTATCACTATAGAAGTGTGTTTCATTTTTTCTCAGTGTTTCATGGAAAGGCTTCTATTTCAGTCTTTTCCCCATGCCAACATGTATTTATATGTAAAACTGAGTACAACTTAGTTATAAATTTCCTTAGTTATAAAGGGTTTGTTCTACATATATTAAGGGTTTATATAAAATCTGAAGTATTCAAAAAGTAGTGCTAGTGGCAGAGAGTTGGAGATACAATACGATTCCAGTTTTGAAGGACAATGGGAAGCTTTGCTCCAAAGTAACAGGTTTCTCTCACGTTAAGTAACTGATAGGAAGAGAGAGTCTCCTGCACTTCCATACTTTGAAATCTGCGCTCATATAGGCTGGCTAGAATTCCGAATTGGAAAGGGGGTGGGGGAGGAAGCTTTGGGCCAAATTCTCTGGTCTTGAATATCTTCTTCTGTAAATGAACTGGGTTGCTTTCTTACTGAACAGCATCTACTGAAAGTAACAGAATATAAAGACTTTTCTATCTGCTATACATATGCCATCTGCAAGTTACATCATCTCTGTTTCTCTTGATGTTGCAGAATCTCCACTAAGACTGAGAGCTGTATCTTTCCCTTTTGGCTTTCCTTAGAGCAAGCCAGCTGCCTCATGGAGCTATCAGTAGGGTTTATTTTTCCTGGCTTGGATGCAAACCTCTAGTTATTAATATGGGAGTGAGTTTTGCTAGCTGACAATTTAAGATAAAGTAAATTGGAAGTGACATAAAGGAGCGTGTGGGTGTTAATGTGCGTCACCAAGGTTCTTTTTTGACATCCTGAAAGGTCTTGTCTGTATGGCTGACACTAGCAACCTTTACTAGTGACCCTGTGCTGTTAAAGGGTAGGCACTCTCATTGATTTGTAAAAGTGACAGATGCAGCATGTGGTTGTAAATTAGCAATGTGAAGTCAGTCTCCAGGGATTTCCAAGCATATTTTTTTCCCCTGCACTGATTTGTGCTCATGTATTTGCCAAGCTGCATATGAATTGAAGCACTTAACTCTTTTTCACCAGCAGGTCTAATGTGGTTATCATTTGCATTTTTGGTATTTCTCTTTCCCCCATTTTTCAAACTATTAAAGCCTTTTAGATCTCTCTTTCTGTTCAAAATAAACATTTCATATTATTTTATTTTTCTCCTCAACCTAGTTGTTCTGAAGAATTTTAGCTAGGTCATATCAGGTTAAGGCCTAAATACCTTTTCAAGCTGTAATCTGTAGCTTTTATTTATAACTTTTTAAATCTTGTGTTTAGGGGAGCGTTTGTTCTAGGGAAGATTAAAGCACTGGCTTAGTTAGTAATTGAAACCCTCTATCCAGAGTCCAGATATGGTGCAAACAGAAGCTAAGTATCCTTAAGTATAGTATATGGTACTATAAACCCAACTGTACCAGTGGTGCAATTTCAGAAACTGTCATTTCATCCTGCATGTAATTGGGACCTGATAAACGGAAGTGCTGGCAAGAACCTGAAAATCTATTTCCTAGCCTCAGTCACATGACTTGCTCCAGGGCTCTAAAGGCAAATACCTTAGTCACATGACAGGGATCGGTCTTCACTGACTCTATTGGCTACTGTTATACCACATAGTTTGCTTCCTGTGTTTAGTTTGCTTGTGATGTTTGTTCCACATCAGTTTGATCATATAAGCATCTTGCTGCTCTTGAATATTTTGTCTATTATATACATAAATATATTATAATAAATTTATTTAATGATTCATTAAATTATCTTCACAGCAGAGCTCATGTGTAATAATTTAATTATAGAAAAGTTAAATATTTAACCTAATGAAATATCAGTGTGAGAAAAAATGTCACTGCTACCAAAAGAAAAAAAAAAAAAAGACAAATTGTTGCCTGGAGTAAATGTCTCCAGCAATAAAAAGCCCCATGACAAAATGTGCAGGTTAAAAGGGTCATGCTCACATAAAACTCTTTATCTTAAATCACTTCCAATTATGTGTGGAAAGGTCTTTCCATTTGCAAGTAGAAAATACTTTCCCTGAGAACTTCAAGTTGGACATTCAGCATGGCTCTGAAGGTGAAAGGTTCAGAGTTTTAGCTGCTAAGCCATCAAGTCCTTGCCTCTTCCTCTATTGTTTTTTTTTCTTTTGAAATTGTTTGCTATAGTTATTTTTAGTGAGTATTCACGCTATTGGGAGAGCTTATGCAAACAGCGCTGGAAGACACTGTGAAACAGTCCTCCACCTTCTTTAGCATTCTGTAAAGTTTCACAATGTTGCCAATCTTCTTTTTAGCTTTAGTTGAATACGTATACTTCCCCCTTTAAAGCACTGCTGTTGATGACTGAAACACTGATTGGGTCCAAATAGTCCTGCTTTGTTAAAGATCATCTCAAAGTCTTAACATTTTCAAGACAATAAAGATGGATGAATACTTTATTATTAATTATCAATGCCCCGTTCACTTCAGCTGTGCTTACACAGGTAATTCACGCATGTGATTGTGCTGTGGGAAATTTACTTCTTGAGGGAAAGAAAAACAGCTATAGAAATGCCAGGATCCTTTAGTGTTAAAATTAAGTACCCAGCTCCTTCACCAGAATCTTCACAGTGGAAAACGTCACCTAATCAAGTTGCCAAATCTCAGGCCACAACTTTAATGACTTGTGGGTTTTTTGTTTTTTTTTAAGTAGCATTAAAATGTTGAATAATTATTCATTTTAAATCCATTTCCTGGTCAATCATTTCCAAGCTACTCCCCCCTCTCCCCTTATAAGAGTCCAAAATTGACTGTTTCTATGGAAACTGCTACAGATGTAACATCTGCAATTTGCAAGAAAGGGAAAGAAGAGGAAAATGGATCAAGAAGTGTCACTTGCATTATGCAAAATTTCTTAGCTCCGTATGAATTGCATACTGTGAAAAAGGTCCTTTTGTGAACACAAAAAGTTAGAAAGCTCACCCTGGCATCAGTTTCCAAGTTTGTAAATGAATTGCACTCAAAATTTGTTTGAGAGATTATAGACAATTCCTTTCTATTTCTAAAGTCCATCTTTCTTTTCTCTTTTAAGTTTCGTTGGTCTCATGTAACCTGGTTTGGCTAACATATTTTCGTTCTGAAATGACCCTCAGCAGAAAAGTTAATCCTGGATTTCTCTTGGTTCAAGCTGTTTTAAGCACAACAGAAATGCTTACAGTGTATTCAAACTCAGTTATTTTGTTTGCATCTTTCAAGGCAACTTTTCCCCCATTCCTTCAAAAATCTCTAGAATATATTTTGATGTTTTAGACAAAAGAAAACATAACTGTGAAACCTTGTGCTTACGTAGAGAAGGAATGCAAAAGGATAGCAATATTGAGGCTATCAGGCATTGTGTGTGCATAAGCTCTTAGGTCCTATTTATCTTTTCAGCTATAATATTTTTAAATCACCGTAGAGTCCATGGACGTCAGTGGGATTTCTCCTAACTTTTACTGATGTAAGTGAAAGGGATAATCAGGCCTTTTGTCTAGAGTCCAGCGACCATCAGTTATTCAAAAGCAAAATTAGGTGACATTTTTCTTTAAATTAGGCTGTTTAACAAGACTTGTGGGCTATGTATTTGTATTGGCCAGAAGACGTTTCATCCAAGATATCCTTTGGCTCTCACTTAGTGGGTGCAACCATGCAGCAGGATAAATTGGCTATCCTCACTTGATGGGAGCTGAATGCACCTCTGTGATTTTTAAAAGTATTTTTGCAGTGCTCTAAGTATGTTCAGAATGACTGTTTGTCCTGGACAAGTACTAATAAACATTTGTCAAATCTGTCAAAAGTCTTGGCTCCTAAACATAATTCTTCAAAGAGGGAGGAGTGCGCAAAAAGAGGCATGCTGTCTTTATTATTACTGTGGGGACTGTGATATCTTGTGCCTGACAAAGATCTATTGAAGACATGAGAGCAGTGCTGAGAGTCTGTATCGAACACCATCCTTATTTTTTTTCATCCAGCAATTTAGTCCTCAGCATGAAAACTCACTCATGCCTTTTGCCCTTGTCTTAGCAACCAGGGGCAGCAGGTTTGTATAATTTTTAGTGGTGCCCAGAACAGGTCCAAGTCTCGCCTCCACCACCTGCCTTGTAAGCCGATATATATTTTTTAAAATAATGTATAAATGTGAGGGCTCTGGAGTGATGCTGGTGATGAGGGGTTTGGATGTGGGAGGGGCTCAGGCAGAGTGTTGGGGTGCAGGGGTAAGGGCTGTGGGGTGGGGCTGGGGGTGAGGGGGTTCACTATGCGGGAGTGGTTCAGGGCTGAGGCAGAGGGTTAGGGTGTGGGGGAATGAGGGCTCTGGCTGGGGACGAGAGGTTTGGGGTGTGGAGAGGCTCAGGGTTAGGGCAAAGGGTTGGAGTGCAGGGGTGAGGACTGTGGAGTGGGGCCAGGGATGAGGGGTTCAGGGTGCAGGAAGGGGCTCAGGGCTGGGGCAGAGGGTTGGGGTGCAGGGTGGGTGAGGGTTCTGGCTGGGGGTGCAGGCTCTGGGGTGGGGTGGGGCTGGGGATGAGGAGTTTGGGGTGCAGGCAGGTTGCCCCAGAGCTGGGGCCAGAGCCGGCAGCAGTGAGCTCCGGGAGAGGCTCCCCCCCCCCCCCCCGCCAGCACACTCACCTCTCACAGCGTGGAGCTGCAAGGGGCAGCCACCGGCTTGAGGCAGGGATGCTCTGGGGCCCGGGGGAGGCACGCAGGGGTGGCAGGCATGGCTGGGGGAGAGACTCGGACCCAAACTTTGGCGGAGCTGGGCCCCCGGGCCCTCAATATTGCTGGAACCCAGGCACTACGGGCCCATATAAGTCAGCGCCTGGTTAGCAACCAAGTATATTCCCAAGCTGTGTGTTTCACACACTCTGAACAGTAAGCAACTCATTTAAATATTATGACATCCACTGAGGCATGGAACACATGAAAAGAGGAAGTGCTTAACACATACTTTTAACAAAGTCTTATTTCCACATAAAGCTCTTCCTGGCAACACCACTCATCAGAACTTTAATAACTTACTGGGAGAGCTCACTGCAAATGCAAATATAATTTCTGCATTGACAATCACCTGCCCTTTTTTCTGTGCCATTGTTTGACATTTTCTTATTTGATCATAATCAGAGGAATTCTTTGAGGAAAAAGTTCAATTAAGTCTCTTAAGATCCCTTTACAGTTTATTTCTTGCTTTCATGTCCCAGTATTGTTTCCTTTTCACATATTCAGGCATCATCCCCATGCTTATCCAATTGGTTTTACTGTCTATTCAACATCCCAAGGAATAACAAAACCTGCACCAAAGGGTTGCAAAGCTGCTCACTTCTATGTCATTGCCTATTGTTCACTTGTGTGCTACCACAAATTTCAGATGAACACTCAGAAATCAATGCTGACACCATCTAGACTAGAATTTCTAGACGTCTGTAGAAAACAGAGACTATGATTTAAAAAGGCTTCTCAAAACGTGAAACGAAATAAGTCCACAACTCTTTTTAAAACGATCTATCCTTCAGAGGAATAGTCAAGCTGATTCAATAAGACCTATAGAAAAGTGATATGGTTTAAATGAAATCCAATAAATGATTGTTCAATTTCACTACTCTTTTCCTTTTGGCTTACTTCTTCCCTTTCATTTTCTTCCCTCTTCATTGAGTTGCTTGGGTTACATAACAGCAAGGGTCATTACTTGGAAATACGGCATTAAACTCAGTGACTCAAAGCACTTTATAAACATTAGCTAAGCCTCAAAAGAGATGGGGAAACTGAGGAACAGAAAGGATTAACTGACTCTCCTAAGGTCATAGTCATTTGTCATTTCAGCTTCCAAGTACCAGAGTTACCTACAAATTTGGTGTCCCCTCATGTTGAGAGTTAAGAATTATTTAGATGAGACATAAAGAATCATGGACCTGAGATAACAGAACTTATTTGTGCTAAAGGAATGAATCCTGCAGCAGCACTAAGTGTCTCACATTAAGGATTTTTTTGTCCTTCACTTTAAGACTATGCATCCCCCCTCTGGCTCTTAACATGTAAGCACTTAAGTGCTTTAAGCTTCTGAATGGTCCTATTGAAGTCAATGCAGCGAGCCAGTGATGGAGTTACACTTGGAGCCCAGGAGTGAGCTTCTGTGCTGCACCTCTCAGTGTACATCTACACTCGAGCTGGTAGACATATGTGCACTACTAGCTTTGCTCCAGCTAGCACGCTAAAAATCGAAGTGTGCCCAGGGTGGTGTGGGAAGCATAGCTGTCTCAAGTACAATCCTACCCAAGACTCTAGGTACTTACTCACAGGGCCAACTGTCCACTCCAATATGGCTACACTTCTATTTTTAGCATACAAGCACAGTCAAAGCTAGCGCCTTTACATCTACCTGAGATGGAAATTATAACTCTATCTCAAATGTAGATGTGCTGTAGAATTTGTACCCAGGGGACAGTAGGAGACTATGGTGTCTTTAAGCAGCCTTTGTACCCTTATGATCTAGGGCTGCTCTGGGGGCCGGAGAGCATAACACAGGCAATTAGACAGCCCTAATGGCCTAATTTACAGCAGACTCCTGAGGCTGCTCTACAGGCTGCAGTGCTGCCTGGGATCTCTACCGCACTGCATGCTGCTAACCCCCTATCAACAGGCCCCTCTGGCTCCTGCTCCCAGCAATGCCCCTGCTGGCATGCCCCCTACACCAGGACCTGCAAGGAAGCGCTCCAAAAGCAGGTTTATAGATGTCCTCAGCAGAGCCTGTTTCGGAGGAATCATCCCCTAGCAAGAACCAAGGCTTTTGGTATTAATTCTTATTAACCTTTACTCAGAACCCCTTCTGTCTCAAGGCTAAACTCGCAACTGCAGCTGCATTCACTCCAGTAATCCAAATAGACCTAATACACTGAACACTGAGTAAAGGTCAGGGTAAGGCCAAGACAGATCTCCTGTTATAATAATTCTTAATAAAAAAATACGTTAGAGTAAGATAAGTTTAGGTGATGCAGAAAAATTTAAACCCAGAACCAAACCTGTGTTGGCTTTGCAAACACAAACGGATGAAGTTCCGCAAAACTAAAATCCAGTCTCTTTGGTCCACCTCTAAACTTGCTCTCAGTATATGGGGGGAAATAGCCATCATTTAATTATCAGGGTTACTCAGTTTAGTAAGATACATATAGAGAGAGATTTGGAGGCCTTTTATTATTATTATTATTTGTATTGTGGTAGCACCGAAAAGCCCCAGTCAGCTAGCAGTGAGTAGTGACCTATTGGGACAGGCAGTGTACACACCCACTGAAAAGAATCCTTGCCCCAAAGAGCCTATAGTTTAAGTAGATGATGACCCTCCCTTTTATCCCCCTCCCCTGCCATCCCGGGTGAAGAATACAGACCGATGGGGAAGACACAAGGTAACGGTGAGATTATTATGATTTGGCTAATAAGCAAGGTTAAAAGTACATGACTTGACTAGTTGCCATGGAGTGCTCTGTAGGCATCTTGGCAAAGGCGAGTTCTATGGAAACAGTGGAAGGAGGATAACTCAGGGTGCATTTGACTACCACTTTAGGGGTTTAAATCCAAACAGGTGTCCAAAACCCCCAATTAGTAGCTGCTTAACTCTGTAGGTGTCTAAATTTCTATAGGGAAAAGTCCCCTAGGTGCCTAAAAATCTATCAGTGATGAGGGTTACCATACGTCCAGGTTCTCCCGGACATTGCCTCTTTTTTGATCCTCCGCCCTTTGTCCGGGCGGATTGTGCAAATCAGACACAATGTCCGTTTTTTGTTTTGTTTTTTGCAGAGCAGACATTGCAGCTCAGAAAGAGCCTAATTAGTCCTTCCCTTGCATCTGATTGGTTCCTTGCAGCTGTTGGATCCTGTCCACCCAGGTCCAGACTCCCAGCCATGGGTAGGGGGAGAGCCCTACCGGGAGGTGCTGACTGATGGGCTGGCACTGCATCTCAGGTCTGCATCAGCCTCCCTGCCATCGTGACAGGGAGCAAAACTGTCCCCACCACCTCAAGAGTAAGGCCTCAGATACTATTTCCAGCATCTCCCAGGTACTCCCTCCTAGTACACACAGCCCCCATAGCATCCCCCAACTGTACCCCCGCTTCCAGCTCTCCTTTCCCCTACCCCTCTTTCAGTTTCCTCTTTTTGGGAACCTGAATTATGGTAACCCTATCAGTGAGCATATGCACAGCTGCCTCCATCTAGGCACCAAAGCATCTAGCTCATATCAAAGTCGCAGGAGGATCTACCATTCACACACCTATCTCACCTGCAGGAACTGGTCTGGTAGATCAGAAGCCACCTACAGGATCAGGCCACACACAAAATAATGCAGAGGAGGAACTGCTCCCCTTTAGACCAGTGGCTAACCATATGGTCAACCAGTGGTTGACCCAGCATATAGGGAGATCCAGGTTCAATTCCAGCCACTCCCTGATATAGAGGCAGGACTTGGACTTCCCAGGAGAGTACCCTAACCACTGGAGTCTGGGGTTTTCTAGGGGAGCGCTTTCTCCTGTTGAGGCTGTTAACATTGTGTATAAATAAATATGCACTGGGGAGCAAAGGGACTAGAACCTCAGTCTCCCACACCCCAAGCGACTGCCCTAACTACCACATTATAGACTCTCTCTCTCTCTCTGGCCCAAAGAATATTTAAGTACAGTAACTCCTCACTTAATGTTGTAGTTATGTTCCTGAAAAATGCGACTTTAAGTGAAATGATGTTAAGTGAATCCAATTTCCCCATAAGAATGAATGTAAATGGGGGGGTTAGGTTCCAGGGAAATTTTTTTTTGCCATACAGTACAGAACTATGGTTGGAAGGTGCCCCTGCCTTACCCCACACAGGCACAGCCCACTGGCACTGGAGACAAAGAGGCAGGTAAGGAGGCTGAAGGTGCTGTAGGCTAGAAGAAGCATGTTGCGCAGCAGCAGTGGCAGCTTCCCCTACTCTGCAAGCACCAGGAGCGGGGGGGATCAACCTTCGGCCTGCCCACTCCACCCCGTCCCGCAAACCCCCACCCTTAATCCGATTCTTCTTCCCCATCCTTTACTCCACATGCCATGTCCTAGCTCCTCCCCCCCTCCCTCACCTGCCTCCTGCCCGTGGCAATTAGCTGGTTTGTGGCATTCGGGAGGCAGGTGAGGGAGGGGGAGCCTGTGTGCCAAGTCCTTGCTCCTCCTCCCTCCCTCCTGAACACCTCAAGCCAGCATTGCACAACTTTAAATGGAGCATGTTCTGTAATTGAGCAGGGACATAAGATTGAAACAATGTTAAGTGAGAGGACGTTAAGTGGGGAGTTACTGTATTTCATAAAAAATGGAACATCGTCAACAAGGGAAACTGAGAGATACCTGCCCTAAGATACCCCTAGACCAGTGATTAGGGCTCTCAGGACAAGTAACGTCAGTTGGGGGAGTACAAGGAAATATATGGTTTCGATTCCATTTTTTCTTTAAAAAGTTATAGCATAAGTCTAATATAATATAATTTTTGAAATCTACTTTGAGTACAAGCAAAAGGTTAATTCAAATAAAAGAACCCTGACAAGAGAAAGCGGGGAACAGATATGGTTTTAAAAAAACAGAAATTAGATTTTTCAATCTACACTTCCATTTGATTGGAAGGATGAGAGCTCACATCCATAGAAGTACAAGCACATAGTTCCCTAGCCATGGTCTACACTTAAAATTTATTTCAAGCTAGCTACATTGGTCTTGGGGTGTAAAAAAGGCACACCCATAGTGCTGTAGTTAAACCAACCTAACTTCCTCTGTAGACACAATTAGGTCAAGGGAAGATTTCATCTGTCAACCTAGTTCCCATTGCTCGAGGAGGTGGATTACTTATATTGACAGAAAAACCTCTGCACTGCAGTGGCATAGCTATGGCATGGCAACTGTGCCACTGTAGTGCCTGTAGTGTAGACATGCCCTTAGAGGATAAAGAAAAGTTACTCTTACTTGTTTCAGTTTAGTGTTATGAATCTGACTTTACCTGTACTTGTCAACATCATGATTCATGACAGAAAGCAAACACACGAGCTTTGTTATTGTGGATTGAGAATAGATTGAGTATTTAGGTAGCTTTTACGCCCAGTCACATATTGGCAACATAGCACATCAATGACAGCTTTAGAAAATTTTAGAGGTGTACTGGACTCAGAGAGAACACTCCAGAGATAGAGCATTATTTCTATAAAGATGTGAATGTGACAGATAAAAACCGCAGTCAGCATAGACAACTCCAACATCTTCATTCTTTCTCCACTCCTCCTCCTTTAAAACATATAGGGTAGTTGTCATTAACACTACATGCACATCAAGAGGAGAATGTATGCAAAGATTTTAAAACCATTTTCTGTGTTGTTATAATATATAGAAATTTGGGGACACTCCTGCAGAACTTTTACCAAGGAAACATTGCAAAAGTTTTCCTACCATTTTGGACACTGGTATAGCACCACTACTGTTAGCTATGTTGGGGTATGTCTGCATGAGGGAAACTCCCTTCCCCTCCCCTCCCCACCCCAAAATGTGCGGCAATGAGTGGCAGAGCTTGGGTGTAAAGATTTGGCCTCGAGTGGCTCCTGGCCTGGCAGTAAAAATAGCTGTGTAGATATTTTGGCTTAAACTGGTGCTCAAGCTCTGAAACTCCTCCTCCCCTCTCCGTACCCCCTTCCCCCATCAGAGCTTCAGATCCCAAGCCGGAATGTCTACGTGGCTATTGTTAGTGGTATAGCATGAGCCCCAGCTTGTAGATCTAGGTTTGAGACTCATTGCTGTGTGGTTTTTGGGTTTTTCCATGTACACATATCTTTGGCAGCCCTAGTATAGACAAACTGCTGGAGTTTTAAGAACCATGCCAATGAGTTCAGGTCTTATTTGACATGATGCTTAAAATGCTAGTAGCCCATAAGAACGGCCATACTGGGTCAGACCAAAGGTCCATCTAGCCCAGGATTCTCTCTTCCAAATGCCAGGTGCCCCAGAGAGAATGAATTGAGCAGATAATCACCAAGTGATCCATCCCCTGTCACCCATTCCCAGCTTCTGGCAAGCAGAGGCTAGGGAACAACATCCCTGCTTATCCCGGCTAATAGCCAGTGATGGACCTATCCTCCATTAATTTATCTAGTTCTTTTTTGAACGCTGTTATAGTCTTTGCCTTCACAACATCCTCTGTCAAGGAGTTCCACAGGTTGACTGTGTGTTGTGTGAAGAAATATTTCCTTTTGTTTCTTTTAAACCTGCTGCCTATTAATTTAATTGGGTGACTCCTGGTTCTTGTATTATGAGAAAGAGTAAATAACACTTATTTACTTTCTCCACACCAGTCATGATTTTATAAACCTCATATCTCCCCTTAGTCATCTTTTTTTCTAAACTGAAAAGTCCCAATCTTATTAATCTCTCCTCAGACAGAAGCTGTTCCATTTTTGTTGCCCTTTTCTGAACCTTTTCCAATTCCAATATATCTTTTTTGAGATGGGGTGACCACATCTGCACGCAGTATTCAAGATGTGGGCATACCATGGATTTATATCGAGGCAATATGGTATTTTCTGTCTTATCTATCCCTTTCTTAATGATTCCCAACATTCTGTTCACTTTTTCACAGCCGCTGCACACTGAGTGGATGTTTTCAGAGAACCCTCCACAATGACTCCAAGATCTTTCTTGAGTGGGAACAGTTAATTCAGACCCCATCATTTTATATATATCATTGGGATTATGTCCATCTACACCAGAACTCCTGAAGTTGATAATACAGGTGAAATTAAACTATTGTTAGCATAAGTGGTACATTTAGGCAAAAGATGGGCCTGACCCCACACTCACTGAGAGTAGGTCCCAATCAAGTGTAATTCCCACAAACATCAGTTTTAGTTTCAGTTGCACAACTGGGCCCTTTCTGTTATGGGTATGAATAGATATAGAATTAGGATCAAATAATGCCACTTCAGTTACTGAAAACAGTCATTATACTTGAGTCTGCTGTATATTAGTTCCAAAGTATTATAGGGCACCCTCCCTAGATGTGACTGAGGAGGGCAGAACCAACACACCACACTATAAGGCAAAACATGTTCTTTGAAAGTCCTGCAACTCTAACCCAAATAACCAATTAAATATACACCTTCCTCTGTGAAAACTTAATACCTCTGGCTGCAAGGCAGAAATACAGAAGTGTTCTATCTAAAGGAGATGTCAAAAGTAAAAGCTAAGTTGCTGAGACAGGACTTTTTCAAAGTGCACCCACCCTAGCCTGGAGCTCCCCAGGCTCATCTTGGCAGACTGACAACTGTAGAAGAGTTCAAGGGGAAAGCCTACAATCAGACTCTGAAACAAAAGCCCTCAGTGTTGTGATCCAAAGCTATGGAATGGATTGCAGGGCGTGTTTTACTACTACTGATGAAGTGGGCATTCACCCACGAAAGCTTATGCTCCAATACTTCTGTTAGTCTTAAAGGTGCCACAGGACCCTCTGTTGCTTTTTACAGATTCAGACTAACACGGCTACCCCTCTGATATTTGGATCTTGTTTCAAACTCAGTTTGGTGTTGGAACCACTTCTGATAATTTAGTTAAGATTGAACACTCTAGTACTGTACTGGAAGCTGGAAATTCTTATTGAAGGGGAAAAAATATGGGGCTGATCTTGCAAAGTGCTGAGCACACTTAGCTTCCACTGAGGACCCTGCATTCTGCAGCTTGCAGAAACAAGCCCCTTGCCATATTTACTTGTCCGCACAGCACTTATTTTTCCTTGTCCCTACTGAAGAGCTAAACGTCACTACCAGGTGCAGGGATCTTTGCATTTTTTAAAGATAGGAAAAGCTTCTGATTTTAGCCTAATGCCACCTCTCAAGTTTGAATCTATTGGGACTTTGATCTGAACGAGCCTCCTTTTGGTTTTTCAGACCCAACCATAAACCACCTCCACCCTCATTTCTGTAATATTTTATTACAATATGCAGCTCAATTATTAAAAGTGTGTTGCAATGATGAGAGATTGTGTAAAATGTTTTGCTTCACTTCCATGTGTCAGGACACTGCTCACTGTAATGATTCTGAAGCATATACCAGTGTATCGATGTTCCATTAAAGGAACAAGCAGATAGTTGCTTGTAAAAAATAAATTAATTAATTAATAAGAGCTGTCCTTTCTACCCCAAATAAAGTCACCATAAATTAATATGGTTCTCATTTAGAAAAGGCACAAGGTAGATCTGAGTATGCTTTAGTCTTTTCAGATTTGCTCTTCTCCTACATCTTTGTCTGCATAGTACAGTCCTTATTTTCAATCTGCAGTTGTGCTGTGAAAATGTTTTGAGTCTTGATTTAGAATGTGCACTCCCAGAGGTTCCAAGGTTTCAGGCTGAAAGATAAAGCCTTACTCTTTATGTTTCCTTGCAGCATAGTAGTAATAGATACCACACACTGTGCTTAAATCTTTGGTTTTCTGAAAGTAAGTCCAATTCCTATTTTGTGGATCTTTTGCCACTCAAGTAGTGTTTCCTGAGGGAATGAACCAGGTTGCAGCATATTTTCTCAGATTTTATTGTTTCACCAACTACGCTCACCTCTCAAGGAAAATTGGTTATGGTATGAGGAGAGGAAGTAATGGACTTAAGGGCTATAAAAATATCTTAACATAGGATATCTGACATTGCTGGCTACAATAAAGAATCATATTTTAATTAAAATAACTTGTGTTCTGTACCATAAACAAAGCAAAATCCACACAATACTAATTGATTGAATGCTGAATTAAATGCAACAACCCAAATAAGAAACCATACCTTGTTTTTCCTATAAAAAGGCAATAGTTAATCAATTAAGTATAATTAAATTGAGCTTGTTTGAAATTATATATGATCCCTAGAAGTTTACGAGCTCTGAGGACTATTTCAAAGTCCAGTGTATTCTAAATACATCACTTCATTTTCTGCAAATAATGGGTCAAAGGGTTTGACCTTACCCATACAAGAAACTCAAATTTACACTGAAGATGTTTGCAGAATTTTTTCTCCATTAGAGATATTGCCACACTTATTATTTACTGTTTATACTGAGTTAGGACCTAGAAGTCACAAACAATGTCCCATTGTGCTAGTCACTGTACAAACATGTAGGAAGAGACAGTTTCTACCCTGATGACCTTACAACCTACTTTGATACAAGACACAACGAGAGAGCGGAACAAACTGAATGCCTATTAACCTCAACAGGCTTTGCATAAAGCCCAAGGAGGGAAAATGGGGAAGGAGAAGAGGATGAGAGTAATTGAGATAAGAATATGAAGTTTCATAGGTAGCTACTGAGGTACCTGTCGGGGGTGTATGGAGAACTGTGTTGGAAATGCAAACTATTATTTCAAGGGTGGAGGGATTTCCTGATCTTGCTTGCAGACTAGGTAGGGGACCTGTAGCAAAGCATGCCAGCATAATCAGCCTGCTACGTGCCAGCTTAAAGGTGGGGTGAGTTGTGCTTTGCTTTCTTAGGGAGCAGCCGGCCTGTTTCTCTGTCTGTGTTTTTTTTTTTTGGGGGGGGGGGGACTTTGTGTGTTATTCTAAGAAATAAAGCAGTGTTACATTGCAACATTCCAGCAAGAGTATTTATATTTTTATCTAGCTTCTCTTTGTGTATGCTGTGAACATAACTCTGTAGTGCTAACCTATTTATTTATTTTTAACATCAACATTCCCCAAATACTAACTCGCCATGGTTGACTGATTTCATGTAGACACAACAACAGAAGTGGGTATAGAATGGATGAGGGAAAGGAAAGGAAAGTAGCTACAAACAAAACATCTTTTATCCAGATAGTCATGTGGTAGATTGTATAATATTCAGCAGTAAAGTATCTGTATTGCAAGTTTTAAAATTAAAACATTAAATATATTATACATCAAATAAAGATTTAAAAGTTTAAAATGATAAAATAATCATTAATATGTATTGCCAACTTTGGCAGTCCCGAGGGATAGAACAGTACAGGGAAGCCTAAATCTACTTAAAAATAAATAAATAAAAATAAATAAATAAATAGCTAGCACAGATATAAATAATCTTAATAGTCTGTGGTTGTGTAATATAACACTTCAGAAGGGAACCTGCAGAAGGGGCAAATTTCATGTAAGTGGTGTTTTTTGGTTTGGGTGGTTGGATTCTCCCTCCCCCCTTTCATGACTGTTGGATTCATTGAAATACATTTTCTTTTATTCTCTTTCCCTTGCTTTCTGGAGGACTGCTAGGTTCTCTTTTTTTCTATGTCAGTACAGGCTATAACCCTGCAGTTTGAGTTTATCTTGGCTGTAAAATGCAACAGTAATTTATATGCTCCCTTAGTCAATGCTCCTCTGAGGCACTGCCAGCTGTCTAGCCAGCAGTTTAAAGAAAGAGCTGTAATGAGCACAAGTGTGTAGGGGGAAGGGGAAAGCCACACATAACAGAATACCATAATTCCTGTTTCCTTTCGCTAGTGGTGGTTACATTTAAATGGCATTAAAGCAAGCTGATTGTCAGCATTGTAAGTTTCTCCATACATATACCCTACACCTCCTTTAATACCAGCATGGATTTCTCATTTCATTCTTTTATTTCTCAATAAAGAAGAATAGAGTTAAAATATGAGACAAAGCCTAGAGCAGCTGTTTAGTGACATGGAATGTGAGTTGAGTGCAAACCTTACTTCTTGCCCTCCCAACTTTTGTTTTTCTTTTTCTTTCCTTTATCAAGAGTAAGCTTTTTGAGCAGGCAGGCCAAGCCTGATGGTGGATCTTGATATCCCTAACACAGATTTTGATTTTGGTTTGCTTGAGCTCCGATTTTGATGTAATACCGTTGTGACTTCTAATTTTTCACACCCGTGCAATAGGCCCATTTAAACCTCACTCCACCACCACTGTGGTGGTAAAAAATTATTTTGTCTGCAGTTCTTTGAAGTCAAGATTTTATTTATTTATTTGCTATTGTTTCTATAAAGTTGTCCCATGTAGAGGTGGGCAAAATTTTTTGGCTAAAACTTTTTTTCAGCAAAAATGCATATTTGGCCATCAAAGAGAACCCTTATATGCAAACTCCCCAAATTTCATTCCAATTTTTTGGTTTGACATGAATTTTGTTTTAAAATTTCCTTTAATTTTATTTTTTTTAAAAAGTTTAAAAATAAAAAATAAAATAAATGACTAAATAAAAAAATAAACATTTCAATGTTGTTGAAATTAAATGTTTTGTTTAAGCACAACGATATTTTAACACATTTAACACACCAGAAAATCCATTATTCACCCAGCAATATCCCTATGTATACATAGACAACTACATTTCAAACTCAAAAGGCACTGTATATTGCAGAAAACTCTCAAATACTCTTAATACTTTCCCCTTGGGCTATGAAAAAAATCCTGGGCCTGGACTCTGATATCAGTTACACCAGGCTGAATCCAGAAAAACAGAGGAATTCCTTTAACCTTACACTGTTATAATGGAAATTAAAATTATTGCCTACTGCACCCTTTCTATATATAAGGCAAAGCACTTATTTTTAACTTTGTATTATAATCTAACTCAGGGGTGAGCAAACTTTTTGGCCCAAGGGCCACATCTGGGGTATGGAAATTGAATGCTCACAAAATTGGGGGTTGGGATGTGGGAGGGGGTGAGGGCTTCGGCTGGGGGTGCAGGTTCTGGGATGGGGCTGGGGGTTGGGACACAGGAATGGGTCAGGGATACAGGCTCCGAGCAGCACTTACCTCAAGCAGCGGCATGTCCCCCCTCTAGCTCCTATGCAGAGGCGCGGCCAGGCGGCTCTGCACACTGCCCCATCTGCAGGCGCTGCCCCTGCAGCTCCCATTGGCCATGGTTGCTGACCAGTGGGGGCAGTGTGCAGAGCCCCCTAGCTGCCCCTATGCATAGGAGGTGGAGCGGGGGACATGCCACTGCTTCCGGGAGCCGCGTGGAGCCCCAGCATGTGCAGAGTGGGGCAAGCCCCAGCTGGAGCTTGAGGGCTGGATTAAAATGACTGAAGGGTCGGATGCAGCCCCCGGGCCGTAGTTTGCCCACCTCTGATCTAACTGGTCCAAACTTGAGGTAGGTTTTGGACTCAAAGAACTGACAAAAATATGGGGCTGATTCCCTGTGATTTTCTTAAACAATGTTGAGTAATCTGATCTGATAGGAAGACACATTTTCAGTAAAGAAATCCAGTTTCCCCCATCTCCCTCCACATTGCATAATCTCTAATATGCTTAAAGCTGGAGTGTCTCTCTGGAGTTCAGCAGGACACAAATGAGGACTTGTTGAATAAGGCATAGTTCTAGAAAAAATAAATACCATCAAGACAGAAAGCAGACCCTGTTAACCCTCACAAGAAACTCAGGGTCCAGTCTTGCCCTCCTTGATGTTAATTCTTTTATTGTTGATTCAGATATGCAGTTTGCTATCCATTGTACCATACTGTTTTCATATCAGGGCTGATTTTAATGACTGCTGAGCATCAACAGTTCTTCCTGAAGTCATAGGGAATTATGGGTATTTAGCAAACTCACCGCCCCCCAGTCCCACAACCTTTATCTTGTTTTCTTCTATGGGGACCAGTGGCCTGACCCAGGGGTGCTGGAACCGGGAGGTCCCGGATGGTGCTCCTGGAGGTTGGGGGCCAAGGGAAATGCCTAGGAAGGCCAGAAGGGACCACCAGATCACTAGTCTGACCTCCTTGAGACTGGCAATCAGGGTTCTCCAAAAACATTTGGAAGTTAGATGGTTGGACTTGACTTTGCTGTTCACTCCAGCTCTAGGAAATAGCAGCATTCTAGATCTTGGTATTATAGCTGGAGCTTAGACATCATATAGATCATGCAAAAGAAAGAAAGGGACTGATCAGAACTGAAATCAAGGACAAATACCAAAAGCCTCGACATCAACTTTTGGGAAGAAAGGATCCAGTGGGTGTTAAATATGGGGTCACATGGTAAATCTCTGAGTGAGTTCACAAACTTTAATTGCGTTCTGACAGTGACATGAACCTAAACTGAGAAAAAACCAAAAGCACAATTCACATTAACTCAAGAATCCACAAATATTCTGAGCACTATTTTACAGAATAATCCCAACTGGAAAGTCTTACCCATCTTGACTCCTATGCTGTTTATTTTAATAAATCCTGGCTAAGTAGTTAAATGTAATAAAGCCCTCCCCTCAAGGTGCAGTGTTCACTGTGATTCAATAAAAATAAGCCTGCACATGCACAATCTCTCCTTTCATAGCGCCCATGAACAGGTCTGTTTTATTATTAAACAAAGAGACCAGAGGGTTCAGAATATGGGCAGGAAGTAACAAAATGAGATTCAACCTGGAAAAATGCAAGCTAATGTGTCCTGGGGAAAATAAACTGAAACATGGATATTCAGCAGGAGGGGGACACTTACAAAGTAGTAATGCTGAAAAAGACCAACAGTGAAGAATGATAGTAAACTGCAAACTGGCTATGAACTTGCAATGGAACAGTGGTGACAAAATAGGCCAGTGCATTTATCAGAACCATACACAAAAAGCCATAATTTCTTCTTCTTCCAGTGCTAGTGGTCTGGGGGTCTCAGCCCTCTGGATCCCTGGCTGGGAGGAGAGTCGTGAGAGTAATTAACCATTGGAACAACTTACCATGGGTCCTATTGGAGTCTCTCTCACTGGCAATTTTAAAATTAAAATTGGATTTTTAAAGATATGCTCTAGTTCAAAATGAATTGGGGAAGTTATATGGCCTGTGTTAGACTAGATGATCCCTTCTGGCCATGGAATCTACGAATCTATGAAAACCCATCAGTGATCCTTGAAGATCTTTCTAATCATCCACAGAAAGAAACAAACAATGGCTCACTGGGAGAGGGGTTAATCTATGAGAGGATTTGCACAGACGTCTGTGGAATGAACATTTGGGGAACTGCTTGGTCCAAGAGGGTATAATTATGAGTAACAGAATGGAAAAAAGCCAAAATAAATGTAGGTTGAATATCAGAAAAAATATTCTAACACTGAGGTTTAAGGCTATTGAATAGTCTCCCAGAGGAACTCATGGAAACTACCACCACCTGTTGAGTCATTTTAAAGAAAAGAGCAGAATATGGTATAGAGAACAATCTTTCATCGGCAGGAGGATAGACTGGGTAATGTGAATCTATGATTGTGAATGGCACTGAACCTTCTATATTGGCATTTTTTATTATTACTGTTAAAGTTATCTATTTTATCAAGAACTACATGAAGGGGGAAAAGAAAATCCTTTGGATTAGATTGTAAATTTCCAATCTGCTCCAAGTAAAGCCGGTGCACAGCTGCACAATCCCCCAGAAAAGAGAATGGGTTCTGGCTTAGTTTCAGTTTTCCCTGCCCTTCCTCTCCCTCTTGCTCTGAGGAGGGAGTGAGTAAATTAATTCAACCCTTTTCATGATGCAGCCTATTCCTCCTTATATGAGCTACCAGGCAAATGCTCCTCCCGCTCCTCACAGAAGGTGGCATCAGGGGAGTAAGCTTTTGCACTTCCACCTTGAGCTGAAGTCACAATTTGAATAGGACCAAACAAGGCAGTAACAATGGCCTTTCTCTCTGCATGGCAGAGTAAGGGCTCTGACAACTGACCCTTTTGAAAGTTTAGTGTATGAGAAATTCCAAATAAAATCAATATCAAGAATGAGCATATTTTGGGCTGAAAAACCTTAAGAGTATGGAACATTCTTGAAAGGGTTAAACTGGAAATATAGACTTCCATAAGCTACTAGAAGCTGTCTCATGCCCTCAGGGTAATTCAGGCATTTGAGTTTGATGCAATGATGTAACTTGCTGTTTCATGGCTGGAGAAGGTGGATGTGTGGAAAGGCAAGAGATGCCTTTTTTTCCCCACTTTTTTTCCAGTAAAGTTCTCATTAAACTCAGATAATTACTTAGATAATTTCTCCCCGCGTTTCCTCCCAGCAGCAACAAATGAAGGACAGGACACATCATTACCGGGAAATTGTAAGTAAACAGGAAATTGAAACTTAAAAAGACTGCTGTGCAGGCTTTGCAATTTCATTTCTCCCTTCCTACTTTCCAGCGATAACAAGCCAAGGCAGGACTCATTGTCACAATCAAGTAACCTCACAACTACCACAATCCTCTGCTGGTTCTTAGGCTTAGCTCCCCTTCAATGGGGTTTGGATACTGCTGTGGGATCTGCCAAGCATCTTGGGTTTGATTCCTTCTTGTTGGGATTTATGGGCTCTGCTGAGGTACTCAAACTTGGCTCCTGAGCTGGCTTCTGTTGGGCTTTTGGGGCTTGGATCCCCCACTTAGTTCTGTTGAGCTCTGAGAGTTTGGCTTCTCTTGGTAGGGATCAAAAGTCCCTCAGGTTCTGTTCCTTCTTTCTGGTTTGTTTGGTTCACAGGTCAAATTGAGGAAATAAAATAAATTATGGTAACCAGCTGCCATCCACTCATAGGACCAAAATGAAGTGTCATTCAGAATAGATTGGGAATGATGTCCTCACTATCTTACAACGTCATCACTATCTTACAATTTTCAACCAGCACTCTTCACTTTTTAAAATGGAAATTAAGATTCTGGAGAACATGATGGCAGCCTCAAAAAAGAAAAAACTGCAATGGCTAATGGAGTCACTGGGAACAAGACCAAATCAAGCCCTACAACTGCAAGGCCAAGATCAGCAACTGGATGAAGAGCCACCGACTGAAACTAACTCCTGTAAAGACCCAAGTGATACCAGCACAGAGAGAGAGAGGGATGCACTTATGGAGGAGATGAATTCTTCAAACCACATCCTTCCTCATTAGCATCTGTCTCAGATTGTTAAAACAGAGTGCAGATTTAGTATTCAACTGGACACTTCACTGTTTTTTTTATATAAGAACGGTCATATTGGGTCAGACCAAAGGTCCATCTAGCCCAGTATCCTGTCTTCTGACAGTGGCCAATGCCAGGTGCCCCAGAGGGAATGAACAGAACAGGTAATCATCAAGTGATCCATGCCCTGTCGCCCATTCCCAGCTTCTGGCAAACAGAGGCTAGGGACACCATCTAGGCCTGTCCGGGCTATTCAAATTGTAATGGGTGCCCAACTGCCATTTTACATCTATGCTTGGAAGTAGACTGTGCCCCATCTTCCTGTTGGATTTGGACAATAATTTCTGAGGGTCTGATTCTATTGCTCACACTGAGTAGTGCTGTATTTTGCTAGTGGTCCCATTTAATGTTCTCTCCTCGGGTAATGGTTTAGCAACTTGTACTATACCAGTTACGTTAACAGACTGTCTCAGGGCTATCAGTCCAGCACCTTTCACTAGCACTAAATTCACACAAATATTTGCTTAAAAAATTGAAAAGAGAAAAAACACAAGAGTCAAGCCTGGGTATTTAGTTACTGCTCTGAAGGCAAGCTAAGGAAAGGAAGTGAACAAATCAGGTGGAGGGAGAGTCAGATTACGTTACTAGAGATTATGACCCTGAAGGCTCAAGAAGTGAAGTCAGGGAAAGCAGAGGCACTAGTTAGTTGGAAATTCCTTTGAATTCCTTTAATCCCTTAGGTCAATTTAAAGGGAAATGATCTGACCATTCTGCATCTGCAAATGATTGAAGGCAAATAAGAAGCATTGTGTGATTTCCAGTTCAAGAAGTATATAGTACACACAGCTATTATGAAAGCAAACACAGCAAATCTCAATTGACCTAGGCTGACTAATAAACCCTGAGATGCCTCTAACATATGGGAAACTGATGCAGGAGCAGACACATAGGAATTAAAAAAATACCCTCCAAGTCTCTGTAAGTGAAAAAACTGAAATAATTTATTGCAAAGAATGTTTTTGGTTGAAGCCTTGTAGCCCCCAAATTACCCTCAATATTTAGTCTGCTATAATGTAGACAGAAAAAATAGTCTGAAATTGCACGCTACTGGGCCTCTCACATTTAGCCTTCTGCTACAGGTCTCAGGGCCGGCTCTAGCATTTTTGCCGCTCCTTGCAGCGCAAAAAAAAAAAAAAAGCTGCGATCTCGGCGGCAGCTCTACCGCCGCTTCATTCTACGGCGGCAATTCGGCGGCAGGTCCTTTGCTCCCAAAGGGAGTGACGGCCCCGCCGCCGAATTGCCGCTGAAAGGGCCGGACGTGCCGCCCCCTCTTTATTGGCAGCCCCAGGCACCTGCTTGCTAGGCTGGTGCCTGGAGCCGGCCCTGACAGGTCTGTAAGTGAAAACAGTCTTCTAGGGATTATTTATGTAACGACACCATACAACAGGAGTCTGACTATGTAGGGGAAAATTTAGTGGGCATTCTAACAAGTGTTATTAGTGTGTAGCACATTTAGGCTTGTGATGGGCTGTGATTATGGGCTAGAGTGTGGCAGTGACTGTAAAGCCACAACCCTGCTGTAGGGATAGGTGGGTACAGAGGTGCACCACCCTAGCAGGAGCTACCAGCAGCATTGGGTGAAATCCTGCCCTCATTGAAGTCAATGGCAAAATTCCCACTAATGTTACTGGAGTCAGGATTTCACCCATTGTACAGGTCTCCGCATCAGTGCCTCTAGAATTGCCTCCACAGTGGCCCCTACTACACCCTTTAAAGGACTGCAGCGCATGCACCTTTGTCGGTGCTAGCCATCTGTACTGGTCCTGCCTTTCCATCTAAAGGGAGGTTAACACTCCTGTCAGTACTAGCCTCAAGCAGTCCTCCTGTGCTCATGAAGCCTTTGACTGTGATTAGCCTCTATACAGAGATGCAAGGGGTCAGAGGAAGATTTTTCTTGTCTAGTCACAATCTAGCCCTAGAGCAACACTTGGAAAATAAAATTCTTGTTTACAAAACAGCAAACACTATAATAATAAGAAAGGCACAGTAAATGGAACAAACACACACACAAATTCACCAAGTGAGTTTTCTGCATAAGAACTGAACACAATTAAATGGCTGCTCCCACCCATCTATATCTGCTACCTTTTCAATTTGAAAAAAAATAGTTGGGGTTTTTTCCCCACGTGCTTAATTACAAAAGGTTCTTCATTCCACATTTTTACATGTGCACGCCATGGTCCCACAGTACATTATACACCACCGTCATTCAAATGCATGAGCTCTGCAACCTGCCTGAGGCTGGGCAGACCTTGACTATGTGGCGGAATGAAAGACATTTGAAATAACATTTATATTTTAGTTAATTAGTAATAAAGTTACTAGCTTTTTTTTCTATCTTTTCAAGTTAAATATTTCTTGAAAAACTAGCAGTTGGGAAGGATAGGAATTTATAAACTACAGCTATTCTGCAATGTAATTCTTCTTTTTTTTCCCTTAAGTATATACATTCATAATTACTAATGCTTCTAATCTGAGTGCTGAATTCTTAAGACCTTCTTCAGTGGCTCCTGGCATAAGTTTGAGATTTTTTTTCTTGCAAGCTGAATGACTGTGACAAATGAGTGGAGAAAGAGCAACAGAAAAAATATAAAAAGGGATATTTAATGTTAATTATAAATGTTGCATTCAAATGTCTGCTGAATTATTTTGAATAGGAATCTAAAATGCTGTACTAGACCTTGGCAACACTCTATCCCCTCACTTGTTCATGCTCCTTTGTTTCCTACAAATCTGCTGACAATATCTTTCCAAACTCCTCCAAAGGAAACAAAACAGCAAGTCTGAAAAGTTAAGCCTCTTTTAAGATAGGCTTCCAAATGTCTGGCAGGACAGAGTGTGGGGAGATGCTCCACTGAAAACTGTTCTGACACATGAAATCTTGTTTAAAGGAAAAAAGTCACATAGCCTTTAATCTGAAAAAATGTGCCATTCACAGTCAGGCAATTTGAAATGCCACGTTTCCTCCTGCTGCTTCTAAAGACAAAAATGGGCCAAATATTAGAACACAGAATTGAGAAAACTAAGGCTTCATCGGAGATCATTTTTTTCTTTAACAAACAAAATCCACCTGTTTGCAAAGCATCTGAATAAAGATTTTTTTAAAAAGAAGCCAATTAGCATAACAATAGTCACATCTCTTAGTACAGATAAACACTTGAAAGACTTTACTTTCAGGAAGTGCTTAATGAGAGAGGACAGTGTATGTAGAGGAAGGAATGATGTCTGAATGTTGGAGTGCCTTAGTGCTCTCTCACTAATACTTGAACACTGAAAATGGTATTAGAAGCGAGTCGGCTCTTGCAGCTACATGAAATCAAAACCTAAGAATATTGCAATCAATCAATAAAATACAACAAAAACACCAGAGAGAAAACAAAGAGAGCTCTGTGTAGTACAAAAACTTTGACCTTCTACCAACAGCAGTTGGTCCAATAAAAGGTATTATCTCTTATTATACCCATTGTCTTATTATCTCTCTCAAGAATCATGGAGGCATACAAGATTCCTGTCCATGAACATATGGACATCAAAGGAGATGTGTTTAGCAATTGGATATTCTTTAGATCACAATGGGAAAACTACATAATGGCAATAGGGCTGGATAAAAAGGAAAATAAAATAAGAGTCCATACTATTAACTCCAATGGGCATATATCCTCCAACAGCATCTGGATATATCAGCAGCTAAGGTGACAACTCTCACGTTTCTGGAATACCAGACATTCCAGGCCTTTTGGGAATGGCACAGGCCTGCCTCATATGCACTGTGTATGTGAGGTCATGCCGCCTCAGGGATGCTATGTTTAAGATCCAGAGGGCGCAGAGTGGCATCTCCCATCCAATACCAGACAAAACCACATCTGTTTTTTCTCCAGTACAGGATGGCCAACCCCTCAAAAAGAGGGCTGTCCAGTTTAATATGGGATGAGTAGCCTCCCAAAGACAGCAGCAGTTTTGGAGGACCCAAGTAAAATCTTAGAAATGCTCCAAAAGCATTTTCAGCTCACAAAAAAATGACATATACAAAAAAGCATCTGTTCAACAAGTGTAATCAAGAATCTGGAGAAACAATGGATCAGTATACTGTGAAACTGTGTAAAATGGCTGACTCAAACAACTCTCAAATTTTAAAAGATGAACTAATTCATGACAGATTAGTAATATGTATGAAAGATTCATAGATTATAGATCAGAAAGGACCATTGTGATCATCTAGTATGACCTTCTGCATAACACAGGCCACAGGACTTCCCTGAATTAATTCCTGTTTAAATTAGGGCATATCTTTTTTAAAAAACACCCAATCTTGATTAAAAAATTATGAGTGATGGAGAATCCACTACAATCCTTGGTAAATTGTTCCAATGGTTAATTACCCTCACTGTTAAAACTTCGCACCTTATTTCTAGTCTCAGTTTGTCTAGCTTCAACTTCCAGCCATTGGAATGCTTGCTTACTAGACTGAAGAATCCGCTATCATCAAATTTATGCTCCCCATCGAGGTACTTATATGATCAAGTCACCCCTTAGCCGTCTCTTTGTTAAGATAAATAGACTAAGCTCCTTGAGTTTATCACTACAAGACATGTTTTCTTATATTTTTTCATCATTTGGGGGGCTCTTCTCTGAACCTTCTCTGATGGTTCACCTTCCTTATTGATTTGTGCACGCCACAACTGGCTACAGTATTCCACTAGCAGTCACACCAGTATAACCTCTTTATTACTGTTCCCCAGTTTATACATCCAAGGACCACATTAGCTCTTTTGGCCGCACCATTGCATTATAAGCTCATGTTCAGCTGATTATCCACCACAACCCCCAATTTTTTTCAGTCACTGCTTCCCATGATAGAGTCCCCTATCATGTAATTATGGCATGCATTCTTTGTTCCTAGATGTATGAACTTACATTTGGCTATACTGAAATGCGCATTGTTTTCTTGTATCTAGCTTTATCAAGTGATCCAGATCACTCTGTGTGAGTGACCTGTCCTGTTCATTATTTGCCATTCCCCAATCTGTGTCCTCTGATTTAACTAAACTGAAACTTTAAGTAATAGTTTCATGTGTTTTTTCCCCAAGTCATTGATAAAATTGCTAAATAGCATAGGGCCAAGAACCAATTCCTGCAGGACCCCACTGGAAACAAATCCGCTTTACAATGATTCATTATTTTATATTACCCTCCTTAAATTCTTTATTAATTGAATTCTTAAACAGCCATCCCATTATTTTTACCCAGGATTGATTTTAGGTTGAAAGGTTTATAGTTATCAGAGGCACCCTGTTTATTCTTTTTAAACACTGGCAAAACATTAGCTTTCTTCCAGTCCCCTGGACCTTCCCCAGTGTTCCAAGACATCTTGCAAGACAACATTAATAAGAACATAAGAATGGCCATACTGAGTCAGACAAAAGGTTCATCTAGACTAGTATCCTGTCTTATGCCAGTGGTCAATGTTGGGTGCCCCAGAGGGAATGTACAGAATAGGTAATCATCAAGTAGTCCAGCCTCTGTTGCCCATTCCCAGCTTCTGGCAAACAGTGGCCAGGGACACTATCCAATGGGCTCCTCAGTCCATTCTTTTGACACTCTTGCATGCAAGTTACCTGGATCTGCTGATTTAAAAATGTCTAAACTTTAGTAGTTGCTCTTCAACAGCCTGTTATTGTTGAAATGGAAAATATTTCATCATCATATGATATGAATATATCATCTGGCTTTTCCCAAATGCAGAACAAAAGTATTTATTGAACAAATCTGCTTTTTCTGTATTATTGACAATTCTACTATTTTCATCTAATAATGGACCTATTCCATTGTTAGGTTTCCTTTTGTTAATATACTTAGAAAAACTTCCTCCTTACTGTCCGTAACTCTGCTGACCATAGATTTTTCCTTATGGCCTTTTACTTTCCTTATCAATTTTCTATAATTCCTAGCTCTAACTGATATCCATTGCTTCTCCTTTTTCATATTGTTATATATATACACAAACAGTTACTCAAAAGGCTATAGCTGAGAAAGAAGGCTACATGATTAAAACCACCCTGGCTTTAGAGGGAAAGGGAAAGGGAAAGGGAAAGGAAGTAAAAAGCAACAGAGGGTCCTGTGGCACCTTTAAGACTAACAGAAGTATTGGAGCATAAGCTTTCATGGGTGAATGCCCACTTCATCAGACGCAAGGAATGGAAATTTCCAGAGGCAGGTATAAATCAGTATGGAGATAACAAGGTTAGTTCAATCAGGGAGGGTGAGGTGCTCTGCTTGCAGTTGAGGTGTGAACACCAAGGGAGGAGAAACTGCTTCTGTAGTTGGATAGCTATTCACAGTCTTTGTTTAATCCTGATCTGATGGTGTCAAATTTGCAAATGAACTGGAACTCAGCAGTTTCTCTTTGGAGTCTGGTCCTGAAGTTTTTTTGCTGTAAGATGGCTACCTTTACATCTGCTATTGTGTGGCCAGGGAGGTTGAAGTGTTCTCCTACAGGTTTTTGTATATTGCCATTCCTGATGTCTGACTTGTGTCCATTTATCCTCTTGCGTAGTGACTGTCCAGTTTGGCCAATGTACATAGCAGAGGGGCATTGCTGGCACATGATGGCATATATAACATTGGTGGACATGCAGGTGAATGAGCCAGTGATGTTGTAGCTGGTTAGGTCCTGTGATGGTGTTGCTGGTGTAGATATGTGGGCAGAGTTGGCATCGAGGTTTGTTGCATGGGTTGGTTCCTGAGTTAGAGTTGTTATGGTGCAGTGCGTGGTTGCTGGTGAGAATATGCTTAAGGTTGGTGGGTTGTCTGTGGGCGAGGACTAGCCTGCCTCCCAAGGTCTGTGAAAGTGAGGGATCATTGTCCAGGATGGGTTGTAGATCACTGATGATGCGTTGGAGAGGTTTAAGCTGAGGACTGTAGGTGATGGCCAGTGGAGTTCTGTTGGTTTCTTTTTGGGGCCTGTCTTGTAGCAGGAGGCTTCTGGGTACACGTCTGGCTCTGGCTCTGATGATTTGTTTCTTTAAAGGAAGTGTGTGTGTGTGCGCGCATGCACTTCACTTTCCTTCTAAAGCCAGGTTGGTTTTAATTGTGTAGCCTTCTTTCTCAGTTGTGGCCTTTGGAGCATCTAGTAAAATATTCTTAAGGAGTTCCCAATTATCATTCACATTTTTCTATTTAAATTCTCTCTCCTGACTGATTTGGCTCATAATTGTTTTCAGCTTTGTGTAATTGGCCTTTGTAAAGCATCAAGTATATACATTACTGGTTTGGACCTCATTCTGTCTGCACATAACAAATGTAGTTAAGTCATGATCACTTGCACCTAAACAACTATTGATTTTTACTACTGTAATCAATTGCTCTTTATCCATCAAGATGAGGTCTAAAATAAACTTCCCACGAAAATGCAATTGAACAAGAACTGAGCTCCTCAGCCTAATAGAAACCATCAACCAAGCCAGTTATGTGCCAGTTTCAAGGCAGGTCCTAGTTCCAACATCAAATCACCTGCAAGACATATACACAACTTCGTAGAGTTGTGGAAAAGAACAACCCTCCCAAGCCCAGGGGAAAATATTTTCATTATCAAGCAAGTTAAGTTAGTAAGATTAAAAAAAAGAATTGGTTTTAATATATATATGATAACATAGTATTAGCGTTATAGAATTGGTAAATATGTAAGCAGGATATGATATTCACATTTAATTTTTCTGTCTTAAATAAATGTGACAAAAGGGATGTTATGAAAGATGGCTTCCCAAAAGTGGGTATTACCTATGTATAGGTAATGGCTAGGAAGTGGAATTTAGAGAACTTTACTTTCAGGAAATGCTTAGTGAGAAAGGACAGAATATGTGGAGGAAAATATAAAGTATAAATGTTGCACTGTTCTTGGCTCCATCCCTTCATGTGATTGAATACTGAACAACATCTACAAACAGATTTTGTCTGATGGGGCCAAACTCTGCCAGGGATGGAGGGGTGGATTATTACTGTACAGTCTGGATTAAAGTGCTCTCTCTCATTGAGTTCTTACCATGCATAGTTGATCTCTTCTCCAAAGTCAGATAAGAAATCCTGCTCAACAATTACTTCTGATGTCTTGATTATCCTGGTTCACTAAGCAGAATGGCTCTGCTGCCCGTGATTTAGCAGATTTGGTGAGAGGAGTAGGAGGTTTGCTGTGCTTCCCTTAGTGAAGAGTTATAATCCCTTATGCCCTTGCCATAGGGTGACCAGATAACAAGTGTGAAAAATCGGGACAGGAGGTGGGGGGTAATAGGTGCCTATATAAGACAAAGTCCCAAATATCAGGACTGTCCCTATAAAATCGGGACCTCTGGTCACCCTACCTTGCCATATGGATTAGGAGCAGGATTTGTATTAATGGTGTTCTAGTCATCTATCTATGTGCTCCATTAGACATAGTTTGTCAGTGAGCCAGGGAGATGTTCACCATTTGTTAGGGTGACCAGATGTCCCGATTTTATAGGGACAGTCCCGATTTTTGGGTCTTTTTCTTATATAGGCTCCTATTACCCCCCACCCCCCTCCCGATTTTTCACATTTGCTGTCTGGTCACCCTACCATTTGTATGGAGTAAGAGGGTGATTTGGTGCCCCCACATATAAAGAGTTGTGGTCATTAGGTCACTAGACAATCAAGGGGGGGTGAAGGGGGGCTGGCATGGGGTCAGACCATGTCCTGACCTTTCTTCCAAACCAGTTTGCAGACTGAAGGCAGCATGTGAGGGAGCACACACTAGTACCCTCTCACAGGAATTAGGGGTGATTGTTTTTACATGCACTCTCCCAGAACTCCTGGAGGCTTATGCGTGCATGTCTTCTCTGCAAGCAGAATGCCTCCAGTCTACATCCAGACATGGATTTCAAAATTCCAGTCTGGCCCATAATAGCCTCTGCACAAAATGTATTGGTTGTTTATTTCTAATACAACAAATCTCTTTGAAATATCTGGAGGATTGTATTCTTTGAAAACACAATCCACCCTTAAATTTGTTGCCACCAAGAACTAGCATTAGGGAAGTAAAAACACTCACTATTACAATAATTTTGCTTTCTCTTTCTTTTCTTTTATTACCAAGTTTTAAACAGAAGTCCCAATAAGAATGAGGGGTGGTGGGGGGGGGAAGACTGCCATTTTCCTTTCATCATAATCCCTTGGGAGAAAGCATTGCAATGAGATTTTTACTTCATTGAAAATTCAGCCAAGACATTTATCATGTGAGATTTTGCAGACAAGAATGTGCCATCAGATATGTCACTTGGGAAATGGAAACAGCAGGGAGGCACTATTGATTATTTATTTTAGGCAGCAGCTTCTCAGCCATCTACTCTAAGTTAAATACAGAATATTATACTATATAATACAGCCAAAGGCACATTTGGGTTGGTTCATAGTCTGCATATCACTTTGAGGTTATATACTAGCCATTTTAAAATTCCCTGCAAAAATACAAGTATAGCAAAGTCTAGTATAACTAAGCTCCTACCATCCAAACATCCTTGGAATTGCTAGTATGTCTCCCACTGTATTATTGACTCCTGGTTATCAAAATATATTTGTATCTTTAAAGTTTCACCAATTTTAGGAAAATATACTGTGCATCACAAAACTGATAAAGTTTGCTCTTCGTTGTTTTTAAAAAATTCTGTCATCCTTGGAAAGTTGATGCTGCATCTGTCTAAGAGGAGACATTACATTGACCAACTGTAGTTTTTTAGAGATCCCATAGCTTCCCCCCTCCTAAGAATGTGGGTTTTATTGCTAGTGATTTGACCAAAGTTAATTTGATATTTCTGCCTCATTAAGAGCCATATCCTGCAATTCTCACTCATTTGACACCAAGTAGTTCCACTTACTTAAGTATTTATGAATAAGGACTACTTTCAGGAGAGTTAAGGTTGCAGAAGTGAGGCTGAAAACGTCCCCCTCTAGTTTTAACTGGAGGAGTTATTCTTCATTTCCTCTGATGTCACAACATTTCTGCCATATTTCACTTCAGAAGCAGCTGCATTTCAGTGGTCACTGAGTTATCCATTTATACGCACTCGGAATTTCCCAAATGCTTCAGCACCCTTCTGCATGAAAAACATGTGTAAATACAACTTAAGAAATTATTATAGTTAATATCTGTAGAGAAATTACACCAGTAAATTGCTTCTTTTGGAGGGAAAGAGGGGTGTTTTAAAAAATATTTATTAAAATAAAAAAGTTTTCTACTCAGCTGAACTGAAAATAATTGAAAAAGAACTTTTAAAATGACTTAAGTTAGGTGATTTTTTACTGCAACTTTATTAAACTATGACATCATTACCTCCCCTCTCCTAATCCTGAGGGTGTTCAGGAAACTGAAAAATATGGATCCAAGTAAAATACTGAAAGTCTTTCATAAACAGCAATGTCATGGATCTGGTAGTGAAAATCCAAATAGGGAAATAAATTGAATACAAGTTATGGATGATTAATGTGAGAAGAGAAATTACATTCCATAAACTGAGAAAAGTGAAATAAGAGGACAGAGGTGGTGTATGTAAGATAACAATGGTTAAAATAAAGAAGTTACACCATGACTTCTGATTAGTGGAGTAGAACCTTATTAGAGGTCAGTCAGGTGGCAAAATGTTAATAAACTGTCAATCAAAGAAGCTTAAAGGTGTTGCACTACAGTATATTCATTCTAGGTGTGGACTGATATGAGAACACCTGGTAATTTATACTCTTGGCTGAGTCACATCAAAACTCGTAAATGATGCATCTATTCCCTGTTTTCCTTAGCAAAACATTAAAAACTACAGATGAGATGAAAGCATGCCAGTCTGAAACATATTTGGCTCACAGAAAAACAAGATGCCTCACATGACTACCGAAGAACCCTTTTATATAAAAATTAATTAAACTGGATTTATTTAAAAAACAAAAAAAACAAAAACAAAAAACCAACCACCACATGGAAAGGCTCTGGCCCCAAGTGGAAAGAATTACCTTGTAGTTACCATGAATAAATACTCGGGTCATTTTTAACATGCTAAGATTTATCTGAAAAGCTTATCATTGAAAACAAGTGTGTTGCAATGTCTGCTAGTAAAATAACTAAACTGATGATAAACCAGATATTCACTTAGGCACATAAGTACTGAGATTATGATCTCTTCTGCCATGAAGGTGCATTAAATTCACATATTTTAAATACAGTTTGCAAAGATAAATGGTATGTTTAAGTAGGTATGTTACAGGATGTTGTGGAGAGTAGATTTTTACACTGTAGCTGCATAAGATCGTGGCTTTTTTTGCTGCTATTACAGAGATGAGTCTCCTGATCATCAACCGAACTTTCTTTTACTAGTATAAAAAGTAGCAGCAGTTAATCTCGTACTGCTGTTTACTCTGTGGAACATCAGTGAAACAGGAGTGAAAATGGTGTGCCAGATTCTAATACATTACACCAGTGTAAATTTGGAATAGCTCTCTTTATTCCTGTAGAATAAGCCAGATTTTCATGAATGTAACTGAGAACCCACTTCAGCACTTTAAACATCTAACACTTTAAGATTTGAATTAATTTGAATAAAATAAATATTTGCATTTAAATCAATATTGTGAAATATTTTCTTCTTCAGAAATTACTATAAAATGACTATATGTTATAGAACATTAGACGGCATTCGAGGATTGAGCATGTGCTTCCAAGGAGTCTTGGTATTTCAATGATTACACCACTAGGCCTTGCCTCCCTATTTTGAGTTACTTTGCAGCATACAGTGAATCAGGAAAGTGAACCCAACCAAAGTCAGCCCAAAGCAGTAAGAAGAAATTTAAAATGTTTTCCTTTTAAAAACAAACAAAGGTTTGCTGCTTTCCAGCACAATGACCCTGCCTGTAGGCGCCCCATTTGCTTTTGTCATGGAGCTGGTTTCATATTTTCTGCAGCCAATCTGATGAGCCGATTCTAATGGAAATGAATTAATTGCTGGTAATTTTTTCTCGCTCCCAATTGATTTATATAGTTCATTGTGGGTTTTTAAAATTGCTTTATGAATTCCTTATTAAAAAAAATATCTAGAAGTATTCTGGCACATTTAGAAAGTGGTTCCTTGTCATAAAAATTGTTCTTTTTGAATTACAGTATATGTCCTAACACAGTTCAATCAAATAAACTGATTACACTGGTCTACAATTTTTGAGAAGTCATCTGCTTCAGAGATAAAATGTGCTATTTATTATGTATTTTGATGTGCTGAATTCAAATATGACAATTAAAACAACTGATTGGCTACTGTTTCTAAGACATTTAAGTTTTTACATTTTATGTCTATGAAGATTGTGTAGATAGAGTTTTAATCATAAATTGTAAACCTAGGTCTTTTCATGTGTTTATGGTTGCTTTACATGATAATATTTCACCTGTCCTGTTTATGTAACACTTTAAAAATCAGCAAAAGGGTTATATAAATAAAATTTAGTATGAAACAGAAGGCAAAAAACTATTATGTACATAGTTTAGTCCTATTCAGTGTCTACTCGGCGCTTCTTGGCTTGTCTCTTGTATTCATTAAATGGAGCATCTCTTCTCACTGTCCAGCAATAGTCTGCAAGCATTGATGGGCTCCATTTGCCCTGATAGCGTTTCCCCATTGTTGCAATGTCCTGGTGAAATCGCTCGCCGTGCTCGTCGCTCACTGCTCCGCAGTTCGGTGGAAAAAAATCTAGATGAGAGTACAAAAAATGTATCTTTAGTGACATGTTGCAACCAAGGCTTTTGTATGCCTTGAGGAGGTTTTCCACCAACAAGCTGTAGTTGTTTGCCTTGTTGTTTCCGAAAAAATTTATTGCCACTAACTGGAAGGCTTTCCATGCCGTCTTTTCCTTGCCACGCAGTGCATGGTCAAATGCATCATCTCGAAGAAGTTCACGAATCTGAGGACCAACAAAGACACCTTCCTTTATCTTAGCTTCACTTAACCTTGGAAATTTTCCACGGAGGTACTTGAAAGCTGCTTGTGTTTTGTCAATGGCCTTGACAAAGTTCTTCATCAGACCCAGCTTGATGTGTAAGGGTGGTAACAAAATCTTCCTTGATTCAACAAGTGGTGGATGCTGAACACTTTTCCTCCCAGGCTCCAATGACTGTTGGAGTGGCCAATCTTTCTTGATGTAGTGGGAATCTCTTGCATGACTATCCCATTCGCAGAGAAAACAGCAGTACTTTGTGTATCCAGTCTGCAGACCAAGCAAGAGAGCAACAACCTTCAAATCGCCACAAAGCTGCCACTGATGTTGGTCATAGTTTATGCACCTCAAAAGTTGTTTCATGTTGTCATAGGGTTCCTTCATATGGACTGCATGACCAACTGGAATTGATGGCAAAACATTGTCATCATGCAGTAAAACAGCTTTAAGACTAGGATGAATCAATGAACAGTCTCCACTCATCTGGATCGTGAACGATGTTGAGGGTGCCATCACACCATCGATGTTGTTGCAGGCTACAAGATCACCTTCCATGAAGAAGAATGGGACAAGATCCTTTTGACGGTCACGGAACATGGAAACCCTAACATCACCTGCCAGGCGATTCCACTGCTGTAGTCTGGAACCCAACAGCTCTGCCTTATGCTTCGGTAGTTCCAAATCCCTGACAAGGTCATTCAGTTCACCTTGTGTTATAAGGTGTGGTTCAGAGGAGGAGGATGGGAGAAAATGTGGGTCCTGTGACATTGATGGTTCAGGACACGAAGTTTCATCCTCTTCCTCGTCTGACTCAAGTGAGAATGATTCTGGTGCATCAGGAACCGGCAGTCCTTCTCCATGAGGTACTGACCGTATAGCTGATGGAATGTTTGGATAATGCACAGTCCACTTTTTCTTCTTTGACACACCTTTCCCAACTGGAGGCACCGTGCAGAAGTAACAATTGCTGGTATGATCTGTTGGCTCTCTCCAAATCATTGGCACTGCAAAAGGCATAGATTTCCTTTTCCTGTTCACCCACTGGCGAAGATTTGTTGCACAAGTGTTGCAGCATATGTGTGGGGCCCACCTTTTGTTCTGATCTCCAATTTTGCAGCCAAAATAAAGGTGATAGGCTTTCTTAACCATAGTGGTTATACTGCGCTTTTGTGATGCAAAAGTCACTTCACCACAAACATAGCAGAAGTTATCTGCACTGTTCACACAAGTACGAGGCATCTCTGCTCACTTTGGCTAAACAGAAATGTGTCCCTTTGCAAAATCAAACAGGGACAAATAAGAGAGCACTGTATGATTTCTAGAGCTGATATAGGGCAATTTGTTCAGCAGAGTGATGTAAGCTTCATTATGATTGCACCATCCATGACTTCTAGGAATAACATGATGCAATTCATATCATGTATGATGCAATACCAGCTTCAGATTGCATCATTCATTGTTTTGCCTAAAAAGCAAGTACTGTCCAAACCCAGTCATAGATTTATTCATAGATACAGTCAAAGATGTATTTTAGTCATTTCTGGTTTAAATTGAGATCCCTTCCCTTTATAATTCATTTATCCTCCGCCATTCCCAAGTCAAGGGTCGTATATACTGACCCAATAGCATATCTTGAAAACTAGAGCCAATCAACAATTTTAAGCATCATTTTCATTCTCAGTGACCCAGAATTAGTAAAGTTTGACTACATTTATTTCAGAAGCATTTTGGCTGTAGAGCAGTGTTATAAAAAGACTGCAACACAGTGAGAATTTTTCTACTAAGAATATTACATGTTCAGAAACAACAAGGAGTCTGGTGGCACCTTAAAGACTAACAGATTTGTGGCTACATGTTCTGTGTTTCTATTCTATACTATGATTTTTCAAGGAAAGAGTTCCATGTTATGTTCCATTTGAACTGACTGGAATTTAGCACACAAGACACCAGTCTTCTTGTGCTTAATAAAATGGCTTACATCAGGACATTCATCCCATTCCCTACACAGAGAGGCAGAGTGGATTCCAAAACTCCATCGACACTGATTTCAAAGGTTCTAATAGGCTATATCCCCAAAAGACTGCTACCACACGAGAGGAGACTCAATATGTTCTGACTCAAAGTTTCTTTCATGTATTTCACCTGAGGGGAGAGTGTGTTTTGTTCTCTGTGGAAGTAGGATTTGGATCCAGGAGCTGGCAGATTGGAGTAGGGTCCAAGACTATCATCAACTTTTTCCATATTAGCTCCATCTCCAGCTGAGCTTCTTCACACCACTGTGGCATGGGCTGGCACCACAGATTTTCTGATCAACACTTCTTGTGTGGCTATAGCCATTAATCTTTCAGCCACTACTTATAACTAGAAATGAGCAAATACTTGCTGCATTTTTATTGCAGTATTTTCCCAAATGTCTAAAATTTGATACAACTGTATTCAGGCCTCTGGCTTTCTGGAAATATTCTAGTGAATGAATTTACTGGCAGGAATATTCTTTGAGTGTAAAATTCAGCCTAAGAGAAGACCAACAAAAGGTCTCTGATCCCCAATCAAGGCACCCATGAAGTTCAGGGATGGTAGAATTGGTTTTGTATTATGGAAAAAAAACAGAGCCCCAAATCCAAACAGTCCTAACATTTGGAGAGGGGAGGGAAAGGCATGTTTCCAAATATGTATGTGAACTTGGATCTAAGTCTGCAATGGACCCAACTCCATTGGGAAGTCACACAAAACAAACCTACAGAAAAAGTCTGCACAAGCCCCTGAGAACTAACACTATTGAATTTTGCACAGTTAAACTAATTAAATGATATCAGTATAAATGTTGTCCAGTGCTTTTAACTTATTTGTATGTACTTGCACTTTGTGAGAGATGTTCAAAATTACATAATGAATTCATATTTCCTCATCTTTTTCTTAATTGAATCTTCATGATTTTCTCAGCACCTCTGCCTGCTTTGGATTGTTATCTGTGAGTAACCAAGTCTTCAACAATATGACTCATAAACCAGGCATATCCTTCCAGGCTAAAGAGTGTTTTGGCCTTGTTCCTCCTATACTGAAAACCGGGTATTGACAGATGGAGAGGTATGGCTGGCAGGACATTTAATCCCTTTGAGATGCTGGGATTTTCACCCTGACAGCCTTTATCCAGCAATGATGGAAAGTAGATGGGGGAAAGGAAACAGGGGGAAGGGAGGTATGGAAACTAACAATACTATATCATGGAGGTCTATAAAATGCCCTCCTAAGAAACCATAAGAAGATTTCAGAGTCTGACATGAGTTTAGGGAATATAGAAGAATTTGATTACAGGTGCTCAAATGACACTCATTTTATTCTTATTATCTGAGAAATGCCTCTTGGGATTGAACACTAACCTTCTCAAGGAGCAGATGAATGGCTCTTTTAAAAGCATTGTAGCTTGTTCATGGCTCTGTAGCATCTGACCATTTGAACCCAGTAGAATTGTAAATAGGAAACAGGAGAGAGAAAACATCTTCCTCATACCATGTATAGATTATATTTGTCTTTGGTGATTTGTAATTCTGAAAGACATTTTACACACAGACAAAATGTTGTGGAATTGTGGCAATAATTTTTTCCCTTCAAAGGTATGGGATTTCAAACAAGTGCAATATGAAGCTTTTCTAGTTTCTGAGATTAAAAAGAAGAAACACGAATCTAAATTTGTTTAAATTTTGGTTATTTTGAAAAAACAACAAACAAAAGCAAGTGATTTTCCAGCATGCTAGTTTCTGGTTACAACTTTTTCTGCAAAAGTAAAATATCTGTGAATGACAAATTATTATTTATCTACAGTAACTCATAAAAATGGCATATTCTAGATTTTCTCTAATGAATTCAGATAATCCAACATAATCTTAATATTTCTCTTGTGGAAAAAAAAAGGAAACAAGTGTACAAGTACCACAATATCAATTGGCATTTTATAGTAATATATTGATATATAATTTATACAGCCTACTGCTCTCTCCTTTTCTTAATCTTCATTTAAAGGAAAGAAAAATGATACCTCTTTAATAGTTATGCCATCACTTATTTATGTGGCTTTATTCCACTCAGATACCACAGAATAATACTATGGATCATAGTCTAGCTTTGGACTCACATATGCAATAGGAAGATATATATACACATAGTACATGAAAATATGGGAGTTGCCTTACCAAGTCTAATGAGATAATTCAATTAAAATGGGCTATCAGTAGGAGGAAAAATCACTTTTGTAGTGGTATTCAGGGTGGCCCATTTCAAACGGTTGACAAGAAGGTGTGAGTAACAGTAGGAGGGAAATTAGCATGGGGAAATTAGTTTTTAGTTCTTGTAGTGACCCATCCACTCCCAGTCTTTATTCAGGCCTAATTTGATAGTGTCCAGTTTGCAAATTAATTCCAGTTCTGCAGTTTCTCATTGGAGTCTGTTTTTGAAGTTTTTTGCTGTTGAAGAATTGCCAATTTAAAGTCTGTTATTGAGTGACCAGGGAGGTTGAAGTGTTCTCCGACTGGTTTTTGAATGTTATAATTCTTGACATCTGATTTGTCTCCATTTATTCTTTTGCATAGAGACTGTCTGGTTTGGCCAATGTACATGGCAGAGGAACATTGCTGGCACATGATGGCATATATCACATTGGTGTATAAATGTATATACATCTTCCTATTGTATTTTCCACTCCATGCATCTGATGAAGTGGGTCTTAGCCCACAAAAGCTTATGCCCAAATAAATTTGTTAGTCTCTAAGGTGCCACAAGTACTCCTCGTTGTTTTTAGTCATGTTGTTTGAATGTTCCACATAACTCAACTGCAGCCATCTAAAGACTGTGTTGCTACACCACTGCATCTTGTATGTCAGTGGATGGTTGGTATTACATGTGTCAGTACAGCTGCATATTCTTTTTTTTTTTTTTTTTAATACTTTCCTATCTGGTGCCAGTGACTGTAAATTTAATGAGAGCACCTGCTGCCCTCTTGCCTAGTTAATTCACAGTGATCTCCTTGAACTAAAGGATATTTCAAAAAAGCCTCTGTTCCTCAGTAATAAATTACAAGTCTATATTATGGCCTAAAGGGTCTTTGATTCATGTAATATTACACTTACACTAAGCACTGCTGGCAGTGGGGACATTTAGTTTCTCTAAGTAGACTGGGGGGGGGGAAGGGAGGAGGAAGAGAAGTGGCTGGTGAGATTAAATAAAATGAGAAGATCAATTGCCTGAATATTGACAGCTGCGGGAGGTCTTTGTCCTTGACCTCTTAGTCTTGAGGCATTTATTCACTAAAGGAAAAAGACCTCAGCTAATAAAGCTTTCACAATATCAATTGATAGAATACCATATAGGGCAATTTAACATATTTTTTAAAACCGAAAAATATAATGACTGGCTTCCTGATTTAAATCACACGTTCACTGAAACTTAATGTCATTTTGTTAGATCGAAATAATGTAAGCTGCAAGCTGCCTGGCCTGCCTTTCCAGCATCAATTATCTTTTTGCAGATTTATTTAAAAGAGAACAATAAATCAAGGCTCATAAGAAAATAATTTTGAATAAAGAATTTGACAAACAAAAGAACTGAAGTGAATATAAATTAGAATATGTGAGATGAAAAAAGTTCAATTAACATTCTTTTGGCAAATCATGATGTTTAAGTGATAAACCACAGCTAGAAAGAAAGAAAGAAAGAAAGAAAGAAAGAAAGAAAGAAAGAAAGAAAGAAAGAAAGAAAGAAAGAAAGAAAGAAACCTCAAACAAGGATTTATATTAAGGTAGAAGCTAGAGAACTATACAAACACTGGCTAAATGATGGTCAAATATGTTATATAGTTCCATAGAAATCCTTGTTTGAGGGAGCAGGAGCTTCTGATTTTAATATCCATTAATAATTTGTGCTGGTTAGGTAACCAATTTACACTGTAAAATAACGTGTTATGTAATCTGCAAACAGAAGGCCAGATTCTGCCATCCTTACTCACAATAAGTAGTACCTACAGGATCATCATCTAAACAGGCACATGCTTTAATTTTAAAGCTAAACACATGCATAAGTGTTTGCAGCACTGGAGCCTTTCTGTGTGATTTAAATGAGTTTTACTACTCAAGATGCAGCAGAGCATGGTGTAAAGTAAAATAATCTATAAAGGGAAACATTCATATAATTATATTACATTTACAAAAATAGCCAAAGGCTCTCATATACTATGCAGTATAAACTTCATGAAAAAAATCTAATGAAGCATTTTGACCATTCAACAAACTATTAATCTTAAATTAATTGTATGGTTAGATGAGGGGGTATTATATGTATCTATAAATGACTCAGGAGGTTGTGTTCACATTTGGATTAGATTTTATGCTATGGTTCAGGCTTGAGGTTACTCAGGGCATGGGTTTGGATAGAACAATACAAAACTTTGTAATATTTAGGTATATTTTACTCTATATGTGCATCAAATATTTTGCCTTAAGGAAATGAGCAGTCTAAGAGTTATAAAAAATGAGACAAAGGGCCTGATACGCCTTTGCTTTGCACCTGGTATAGGCATTTACACCTCTGCACAGTGAGGGCAAAGTAGATGTACCATGCTATTGGATCAGAATGGTAAATGTTTTATACCTGTACAAAATGGGTGTAAATGACCATGCAAAGTGGATGAAGAAATTGCAAAGTTGCCAACTCTTGTGATTTTTAGCACAAGTGTCATGGTTTATTGGTTTGTTTTTAACTCCTTAAAATCACAGTTCCTGGAGTCAACAAGAGTGCTTAAAAAACAACAACACCAAAACAGATGTCAAATAAAAATAACCCAATATTTATTTTTAAGCCAATCTCATGATATTTTTAGGCTTGACATATGATATTTGAATGTTTGGGGTTGGTTATACTGGAATCAGGCTTCAGAAGGAGAAACTTCAGAAGTTGTGATCCCCACAAACACATATGTTTAAGACCCACTAAAGAAGAAGTTAAATACAGCAATGTTAGATGTCCGAGTCTAGGTTGGCAATCCAATTGATTGATTCAGGTGATGTGGAACAGAGGGCAGCAATACCACCAAGATATAATCATTTGAGATATTGGTTGACAAAGGGTTCCATAATTGGAAGTCTATTTCCTCAGTCACAAATAAGATTGTGTCTCAGCCCTCATTTATGACATGGTTAGACACCTCTGCCATATGATTGGTAGATATGGTTCAAAGTGGACCATATTTTCTATAGAAGTGAAAAACCACTGGGTTCCTTGATTGGGTCCTTGATGAAGTGTTTGTTTGGCACCTTAGCATCCTTCCACCTTGCTCCTCATTGATCTTTGGGGGCAAACCCTGAGCTTTCGCACCCTTGTACTACAAGCCAAAAATATTTTCTGGATTTGAGTCAGAATCTTTGTATATTGTTTGAGTTTTCATATACTGGAAGATTTTCGTTCATTCAAATATGATGGAACTCCCAATGGATTCTCATGCTGCAACAAATTTTGGGTGGATAGATATGTGCCAGTATGGGAAGCCACAGTTGCAGCATTGATTTTCCTGTCCCTGTAAAGATCTGCACTATGGGGTTACACTGGGAGTCAACAAGCAATGTGTGGGAGCTATGTGTCCAGAAGGGTGAGTAGTATTCTGTGGTAGTGTAGACAATGGCCAGTGCAGTGGTCTGAAGAGTTTTTCATTGGATCCTCAGGCTCCTATCAATTCTGAAAGTCATTTGTACACACCTTTATTTTGTTCTGGATATTTTCCAGGTGCTGGTGGTACGTGAGGCTTCATTCTAAGGTCACATCAATATATTTCACAGCGGGATCATGTCTTATCTGCTGGCCACATAAATCCATGTGCAGTTCTGCCTTAGCCTGTTGATTGTTTAGATGAAATGCTGATACAATAGTCTCAGTGCAGTTTGGTTTTAGCCTCCAATATCAGAAATATTCTTACATGATTTTTTAAGTCCTTGGTTAGGATTTGTTCTATGATAAAGTAAATCTTGTGCCTGTGTAGTACAGCACATCAGAATAAGCAAATTTCCATAATGATGTTTGAGAAAGGTCTCTGGTGTTATTAAACAGGATTGGTGATAGGACTGATCCCTGTGGTACTAGGACTGATCCCCCATCACTGAGAGTGTGTGGCCTGCTGACTTGTCACCAAGAGGTATGCAAAACCTGCCACTAGTCAAAACTTCTTGGAAGAATTTTATCGTTGCACTGCATGGGATAGTTTTACTGGCTTTCATGAGAAGCATGTCGCAAGAAGCAGATAAATCTGAAAACCTGCTCTAATCTGGAGTTTTTGCTGGGTCTCACTTCAGGTAATACTTTGTTGCTGCAGCCGCAGCCTGGTTGAAAACCTACTTTTTCATTTGGTAGCATTGCTGCTACATAATCCTTGCCAATAATATTCTCTCCATTAGCTTGTACAATGTGCAGAGGGGTGACATGGGCCAGTACAATAAAGGATTAGTAGTTGACTTCCCAGACTCAATGATAGTAGCGATTGTAGCCTTGTGCTAGATCTTTGAGTCAAGCCCCGAGGAATGGATTTTGGAGAACAATTTTCTCATCCAATGTTTGCTCTCATGTTTTTAAGAAATTCTGGAAAGACACCATCAAGTCCTTCAGCTTTCCCAGCTTTCATAAGTGAGAGGGCCTTATTTATCTCCTTAACAGTGAAGGGGCAATGATGGGGACAATGATTTGTCAAAGCTGTCTGTGCTTATTAGACTGCCCTCTGATGCTTCTGAGTTCATAGTGAACATTCTTGCAATCACATCAGCTGAAACTTCAGGGTTTCAATATTTTGCTGGGTTTTCATCCCTAAGAGTCACACAACATAGCCACATGTTGTCGCTGGAATGAGTGAAGTCCAGAGCTTCAAGCATCTCAATCTATCTTTGATGGCATCCTAAATTCAGTGACTCTAGTAGTGATGTTGCAGTGTTCAGGTCACCAGATGTTTGGCACTCCATTAATAGCCTGTTTCTGGTTTCCAACATGGGGTATATATAATCAGGTGATAGGCTGTGGGTAATGGGAGAGAAGGCTAGTCTGTATTTGGTTTATACGTGACAACACTATTATCTTGCTGATTTTTATTGAGATGGTGAAGGTTCTGGAGTTGCTCCTCGCGTCTATCATCTCATAATCCTCAATATTCTTCCTGATGTATGTCTCAAGACCATGGTTCTGGTGATGGAGGAAGACAATGAGATTGTAGCCAGCAATAAGGACAGCATGGCTCTTGGGTGTCATCTATGATATGGGTTTTTTTCTGGGCGATGACATCAATCATACAGTCTCACATAATGTGAGCTAGGCAGTCACTTTTAGATTGAGACATAACTTCAATGCTCAATTGTTAAATACATAGAGCTGGGCCTACAGTTCTCCTAAAGGGGCTCTGGAGGGAGTCACTTTTTGCAGAGTAATTATTTCCATTGCTGTTTGATCGGGACACAATGTTTGGATGCCAATTTGATGACATGGGTTGTGCCATAGCTCATAACAGGGAGACCACGAGACTATTGTCATCACCTGTCTCACATTTAACTTTATGCTTGTGAGTAGTCCATTTCCATCAGTGGAACTACTTGGCTGTATTAAGTTAAGCACATGTCTAAGTGTTGACACAGGATACAGTCTAGGCCTAGGTGACAGAATAGTAAAAATGTCTGTGTCCAGTCTAACTATGTGCTCCTCACACTTCTGCTATTGATGGAGCTATACTGGTGGTATGGCAACCTAAAGAACATCACAAACCTTGTACCTATACATCAGGATATGCTTCCACAGGCACAACATTCTGAAGAATCAGATCAGTCTGCACAGTGGGGATAGAAGGACGGTGAAGAAATTTGACCTCCAGAAGAAGGAAGAGGAGCATCCATGTACCAGCAATGCAGATACAAGTGAGCAACCATTTTCATGTTCTCTCCGCAGGGACTAATGCGGAGAGTGGACTAGATGATACATCTGAGGGAAGGGAGCAGAAGGAGACTCCACCAATTTGAAGGCATAAGATGCACTTGGAAGGCATAAGATGGGGGTTCCACGACCACCACTCCCAAGAGAAGGAGGTGGGTGGTGGTGGTCAGGGACTTTCTCCACAGGGGGACTGAGTCATCTATCTGCCATCCTGACCAGGAAAACCAAGAAATGTGCTGCTTGCCAAGAGCTAGTATTCACAATGTGACGAGAGACTGCCGAGACTCATCAAGCCCTCGGATCGCTAGCCCTTCCTGCTTCTCCACGTGGACCTTGAGCGGATCACTGCAGACTACATGGCTTTGGGAAGAAGGCACAAGTGGTGTTCTCATCCATCCTCCCTGTGGAAAGAAAAGGCCCGGATAGAGACCGTCCAATCATGAAAGTCAATGAATGGCTACGCAGGTGGTGTCAGAGATAAGGCTTTGGATTCTTTGATCATGGGATGGTGTTCCAAGAAGAAGAAGTGCTAGGCAGAGATGGGCTCCACTTAACAAAGAGAGGGAAGAGCATCTTCGCAAGCAGGCTGGCTAACCTAGTGAGGAGGGCTTTAAACTAGGCTCACCTGGGTAAGGAGACCAAAGCCCTGAGGTAAGTGGGGAAGTGGGATGCTGGGAGGAAGCAGGAGCAGGAGAGCACAAGAGGGGAGGACTCCTGCCTCATACTGAGAATGCAGGATGATCAGCGAGTTATCTTAAGTGCCTACACACAAATGCAAGAAGCCTGGGAAACAAGCAGGGAGAACTGGAAGTCCTGGCACAGTCAAGGAATTATGATTTGATTGGAATAATAGAGACCTGGTGGGATAAATCACATAACTGGAGTACTGTCATGGATGGATATAAACTGTTCAGGAAGGACAAGCAGGGCAGAAAAGGTGGAGGAATTGCATTGTATGTAAGAGAGCAGTATGACTGCTCAGAGCTCCGGTATGAAACTGCTGAAAAACCTGAGAGTCTCTGGATTAAGTTTAGAAGTGTGAGCAACAAGAGTGATGTCATGGTGGGAGTCTGCTATAGAGCACCAGACCAGGGGGATGAGGTGGATGAGGCTTTCTTCCAGCAACTAACAGAAGTTACTAGATCGCAGACCCTGGTTCTCATGGGGGACTTCAATCACCCTGATATCTGCTGGGAAAGCAATACAGCGGTGCACGGACAATCCAGGAAGTTTTTGGAAAGTGTAGGGGACAATTTCCTGGTGCAAGTACTGGAGGAACCAACTAGGGGCAGAGCTCTTCTTGACCTGCTGCTCACAAACAGGGAAGAATTAGTAGGGGAAGAAAAAGTGGATGGGAACCTGGGAGGCAGTGACCATGAGATGGTCAAGTTCAGGATCCTGACACAAGGAAGAAAGAAGAGCAGCAAAATACAGACCCCAAACTTCAGAAAAGCAGACTTTGACTCCCTCAGGGAACTGATGGGCAGGATCCACTGGGAGAATAACATGAGGGGGGAAAGGAGTCCAGGAGATCTGGCTGTATTTTAAAGAATCCTTATTGAGGTCGCAGGAACAAACCATCCCGATGTGTAGAAAGAATAGTAAATATGGCAGGCAACCAGCTTGGCTTAACAGTGAAATCCTTGCTGATCTTAAACGCAAAAAAGAAGCTTACAGGAAATGGAAGATTGGACAAATGATCAGGGAGGAGTATAAAAATATTGCTCAGGCATGCAAGAGTGAAATCAGGAAGGCCAAATAACACTTGGAGTTGCAGCTAGCAAGAGATGTTAAGAGTAACAAGAAGGGTTTCTTCAGGTATGTTAGCAACAAGAAGAAATTCAAGGAAAGTGTGGGTCCCTTACTGAATGAGGGAGGCAACCTAGTGACAGAGGATGTGGAAAAAGCTAATGTACTCAATGCTTTTTTTGCCTTCACGAACAAGGTCAGCTCCCAGACTACTGCACTGGGCAGCACAACATGGGGAGGAGGTGATCAGCCCTCTGTGGAGAAAGAAGTGGTTCAGGACTATTTAGAAAAGTTGGACGAGCACAAGTCCATGGGGCCAGAGGCGCTGCATCCGAGGGTGTTAAAGGAGTTAGCGAATGTGATTGCAGAGCCATTGGCCATTATCTTTGAAAACTCATGGTGATTGGGGGAGGTCCAAGAGGACTGGAAAAAGGCTAATGTAGTGCCCATCTTTAAAAAAGGGAAGGAGGAGGATCCGGGGAACTACAGGCCAGTCAGCCTCACCTCAGTCCTTCGAAAAATCATGGAGCAGGTCCTCAAGGAATCAATTCTGATCCACTTAGAGGACAGGAAAGTGATCGGGAACAGTCAGCATGGATTCACCAAAGGCAAGTCATGCCTGACTAACCTAATTGCCTTCTATGATGAGATAACTGGCTCTATGGATGAGGGGAAAGCAGTGGATGTGTTATTCCTTGACTTTAGCAAAGCTTTTGATACGGTCTCCCACAGTATTCTTGCCGGAAAGTTAAAGAAGTATGGGCTGGATGACTGGACTATAAGGTAGATAGAAAGCTGGCTAGATCGTCAGGCTCAGTGGGTAGTGATCAATGGCTCCATGTCTAGTTGGCAGCCGGTATCAAGTGGAGTGCCCCAAGGGTCGGTCCTGGGGCCAGTTTTGTTCAATATCTTCATTAATGATCTGGAGTATGGCGTGGACTGCACCCTCAGCAAGTTTGCAGATGACACTAAACTGGGAGGAGTGGTAGATTCGCTGGAGGGTAGGGATAGGATACAGAGGGACCTAGACAAATTAGAGGATTGAGCCAAAAGAAATCTGATGAGGTTCAACAAGGACAAGTGCAGAGTCCTGCACTTAGGATGGAAGAATCCCATGCCCTGCTACAACTAGGGACCGAGTGGCTAGGCAGCAGTTCTGCAGAAAAGGACCTAGGGGTTACTGTGGATGAGAAGCTGGATACGAGTCAACAATGTGCCCTTGTTGCCAAGAAGGCTAACAGCATTTTGGGCTGTATAACTAGTGGCATTGCCAGCAGATTGAGGGATGTGATCATTCCCTTCTATTCAGCATTGGTGAGGCCTCATCTGGAGTACTGTGTCCAGTTTTGGGACCCACACTACAAGAAGGATGTGGAAAAATTGGAAGGAGTTCAGTAGAGGGCAACAAAAATAGTTAGGGGGCTGGAACACATGACTTATGAGGAGAGGCTGAGGGAACTGGGATTGCTTAGTCTGCAGAAGAGAAGAATGAGGGGGGATTTGATAGCTGTTTTCAACTACCTTAAAGGGGGTTCCAAAGAGGATGGATCTAGACTGTTCTCAGTGGTACCAGATGACAGAACAAGGAGTAACGGTCTCAAGTTGCAGTGGGGGAGGTTTAGGTTGGATATTAGTAGAAACTTTTTCACTAGGAGGGTGGGTGAGGCCTTGGAATGGGTTACCTAGGGAAATGGTGGAATCTCCTTCCTTAGAGGTTTTTAAGGTCAGGCTTGACAAAGCCCTGGCTGGGATGATTTAGTTGGGGATTGGTCCTGCTTTGAGCAGGGGGTTGGACTAGATGACCTCCTGAGATCCCTGCCCTTCCTGATATTCTATGACTCTTCTTTAAGTCCTTCCATCTTGCTTCCTCCAAAGTGCACCATGTACATTAAAAAATACTAAAAAGAAAACATTACACAGGGGTGAAAGTAAAATTGAACTCTTACCAGTACAAGGCCGACTCCACCCCCCCAGAAGAGGCGGGGCCTTGGGTGGAAGGGGGCGGGGCTGGGGAGTCAGGATCCCCCAGCCAGCCTATCTGTGCTGCCTGGCCTGCAGCGCCCGGGGCGCCAGCAGCAATTTAAAGGCCCCGGGCCTTTTTAAATCACCAGCCCCGGAGCAGCTGCTCCTTTTGCCCCACCCCATCATCAGCCTGGGGTGGGGAGGGCCCAAAGGGGCAACATTAAAGTGCTGCCACGGCAGCGCTTTAAAGTTAGCTGTACGGGCCAGTACCGGCGGCCACTTTTTACCGGTACGCTGTTCCAGCCCGTACCACCTTACTTTCACCCTTCATTACACTGCACACAATTCGCCTTCTAGGAAGTAGATGAGAGACTGAACAAACCACATGTGACAGACGTTACTCACATCACTTAATGCAATTAATGGAAGCAGCTCAGATACTATGGTAATAAGTGTGGTATAAGAACCTACGTACTATAGAATTAAATCTAAATCTTTCCTTTCTGACACTGTTACTCCTCTATTGTAGTCACATACCAGAGTGCTGAACTCCTGGCATTTTTTATTTGAATAAAAAGCATTGAAACAGTTGTCATGAAGTCACCAACCCTGACCAGAATCTACTCTCCATACATAGATAATGTTCTCAATGTTCCTGTGCTACTGGATTTTATGCATTCTTTCTTTTTTCTTGTAAGACTGAAGTCCCTATGGAGTCTGGTAGTCTGATTTTACACACTCGGTAATTCCCTCCAGATGACAGTTTTTCAGCATTTGTAACTCAATTCTTGGATGGTACTCTGTCACATGGTGCATAAAGAATTGGCCTGGAATCCTTGTGAGAACAAAATTTCTTATGAGAATGCCAGTATGACTTGATTCCATCAGAGAAGGTTCTTTTAAATATGTAGCAAACTGATTCAGATCACATAAATGGCACCTGACCCCATTAAAATTTTATCCTGCTAGCTGAATTAAATTTGCTTCCTGCACTGGCTAGTGACAAGTCTCCATGATTTTATCACTCCTCTCTTAAAATGTTTCACTAGGAATCTGACTGATACTCAATAGGCCTTTTTCAATAGCATTCAAAAGTAGCTTCTTCACAAATTCCTGCAACCTGCTTACAAAATTCTTGCCATCACACTAAAACACAAGAAAAGAGATAGAAAATATATACATACACATTATGGATAGGAAACCAAGAATTAGTCATTTTTAGCCACAGTACCCATGCAGTAAGCAAATCAATATGTGGTCAATATGAGAGAGGCAAAGGCATGCTAGTGCAAATGAAGTGCAAAAATAAAAGATTTTGAGGTTGGAAAAACTGAATGCAGTAGCAAACATAATATATTGCCAACTATGTATGTTTTTGTTGTGGCCAATAGGCATAGTGTATTGCAAAGGCACGGCACATGCTTCTTTTCCAGGATCAGCTACACTTTTATAGTATTCCTCTCACAGCTTTGTACATATTAGCTAGAGACCTCTTCTTGAATCAAAGGGTATCCTTCTCTCTTCATGGCTGGATGAAAAGAACCAGCTTGGCATTTTAAGAAACTGGCATGAAGAAAGAGATTGAAAACAGGGGAAAGAATATAAAGTGGGAATGTAAGTGGGAAATTTGTAATGTTTAGAAGACATAGGCTTACTTCCACAACTTACCACTCTATTCCTTAGCCCAAATGAAATCTAAGTCACGTATATAACAAGTTAAAGTCCTTAGATATTGGAAACAGTTAACCTAGAGTCAGAATCTGCCATGGTGCATGCAATAAAGGAGAATTAAAACTATTTTGATTATTATTTATATCTTGAGGACTGATGTATTATTATTAGATATTTATGTTGCAGTAGGGTCCTGGGGCTCCAATCAGGGTCATGACCCCATTGTGTTATACAAACACCCAGAAAGAAAGTTCCAGTCATGAAGATCTTATAGTCTAACTAAAATTATATAGTATGCTCCAACCCCTATGTATTTGTTGGTATCGCTCCACAGCAATGCCATAGAACACACTCCTATAAAAAAAACTATAACTTACATTATAAATTGAAATGTAAATCAATGTGCTTCTTGGAGCATTTATTGCCTTCCTTTCTGGCTTCTTTTCTCTCAAAAGGGCAAGTAATGCTTGCCTCTTTGGAGAAACCAATGGTAGGACTGCCACTCAACCAGCCATTCTGCCAGGGAAAAGGGAAACTAGACAGCACGTGGGGGTCTCTTAAAATATCAGGAGTTGGGAACAAAGATTCCCCACAGAGCCTTTAAATTATGTAGTTAGGTCTTACTTGATGACCCTTTTCAAGGTGGAGAATATAACTTGAATCTTAGAATAAATTTGACTGCAGTTTTTGGAAACATTATCTCTTCTTCCAATTTTTGAAATAGTTTCCACTAAGAGGGAAGAATTTTGGCCCTTATCTAGTATCTGCCAAGAGAGCTGGTCAAATAGTAGACCAGCAGTTTATATGATGGGTTTTCACATTTTTTATCCCTTTATTGTTCACTAAATAATGTTACACATTTGATCAACTATATAAATTGCTTGACAGGTTTTTACAATAGTCAAATGATTTTGGCCATCTCTATTTGTCAATGCAGTGACATAGCACATGATGGCTATGATTTTCAAAAGTGACGAATGACTGATTTTCATGTCATGCTGAGCACTCACCTTTTAAAACTCAGGCCCCTTTAAGAGAACTGAAATTGGGCATTCAAAAGTCACCCTTCATTTATGAAAAATGTGACTGGTGCTGCTAAGAAGCTACAAAGCCACACAGTTGTTACAAACCTTTTGCTTTTACAGAATATGCAAAACTATCAGAATCTATAACCTTGGAATGCAATTACAGCTTCAATTTACATTTCACAAGGCATTCCAAAAGAATACAACAAACAATACTAACCAAATGATATTCACAAATATGCCATTGTGAATGAAGGTTCTTTAAGTAAACCACAGTGGTATCACACACACAGAGCAATTGGAATCCAAAGCATGTATTCATAGTGTTATATAAAATCATTCAGTTTGTGTAATGAACAATAGCAGTAGCAATCAAAGAACATCATGATTGTCAACAATGAGAAATAATGTCTCTTAGCAACCAAGTTTCAATTACTCTTTGTTTGCTAACAAGCACCAAGATATTTAATGCTGGTAGCTTTATTCTAGTAAGTAATGCATTATCAAAGACCATGATAAAGAGCTCCTATTTTAACTAGCTCTGGTTTCCAATCAAACATCTTGCAATTAATTTTATTAGTGTTTTAGAACTAATTTGCTTTGAATAAGCCATAACTATGATTTGTTATTGTCATGCAGTAAATGGAATTGTAATGTCTAATAATTATTTGTTTAAATAATGGAATCATTGGTGTACAGATGATAATCCAAGCAAGTAAAAATTTATTATCATTAATAATAAGATTAAACAGAATTGTACCCAAGAATAGATCCCAGGAGAACCCTTCAGCTACTTTAGGTGAACTAGAAATAATATTACTAATTAAGACAGAGTACTAGCTGTCACAAGGATAGCTGCAAACACTGCATATTAGTGAAATATTATGAATTCTGTATTGATAAAATAGTACCGACTTGAAAACAGAGGAACCCGTGGCTGATAGCAAACTTATTCAACCATAATTTCATGCCCTGCCTTGTTAAAACTCTTATTCTTTCAAAGGAATTGAAAGTATACCATTTGTATTTACTATTTCTTACACTGATGCAGTTCTATTGAGGGGTAGAGGGAAAGCAGAACTCTCCCAGATCAGCAGCCCAGTTAGTAAATTTTACTTCATCTGGAAATGGAAAAGCTTGTGTAGTTTGTAATGAGGGGATTCTTACTCCTCATTTGTGACGTCTGACAATAGACTTTTATTTAGACAGAAATCAGATATTGACCATAAAGAACCATACCATTAGAGAAATGGTCAATATCTGGTAAATTTATGGTCAATATCTGATTTCTGTCTAAATAAAAGTCTATTGTCAGACGTCACAAATGAGGAGTAAGAATCCCCTCATTACAAACTACACAAGCTTTTCCATTTCCAGATGAAGTAAAATTTACTAACTGGGCTACTGATCTGGGAGAGTCCTGCTTTCCCTCTACATGGGAAACACATGTATGGGACTGAATGACCTAGAATGTATCAAACAGAGCCAAATTAAAGCAATCTGGAGCCTAGAAAAATGACCACTTGCTTCCCCTGCCTCACCGTGCTTACAAGAGTAGTGATGTGGGTCACTATTGTTGTTACAGTTCCTCCACTTCTCTATGGGCAGGCTGAGGTCCACCGAAATGAGACTGGCTTAAAAATCATGATATTTTGAGTTCATTTGAGGGTTTGTTTATTTTTTCTTCTTTGCCTTCTTGCTTTTGCGCTTTTAAAGTACACTCTGGTCATGTTTTCAAGTTGGTCTTTGCAACCATGAGGGCTAAAAAATGTAGTCACTCTGTTAAAAAAAAGAAAAAAGCTGAGATTTTCATATGATCACTTGTCTCCAGAAACTGGGGCTTCAAGTAAAACATCAATTAGGAGATTCATGGTTAAATTTCAGGAATTGGCAACATTGTAATTGGGCTTCCACAACTTCCAGTGGTACCCTAAAGCAAAGGAGGAAGGAAGTAGCTAAACATTTTGGCATTTTCCCATCATTATAATTAGAGACAGTTCAAGCCACAAAATTTGGATTTGGATTTTGAATCCTTCCTGCTCCTATAGGTGTAAAACTGTTTTTATATCCAGGCTTTTGGTAAAAGCCCACCTGCCATAAGAAGAAATAAAAAACAGAGGTAGCAGCAGCAATATTTGGAAAACAAGATTTTCTCTCCCTAATTTTAGAAGTTTTTCACCTTAAGAACGATAAAAAGATGTCCAATGAAGACAGCATTTACAAGTGCAAATATAAGTACACATCCCCTAATACAAAATACCTAGATATGTTTCCACTATGATATTAATAGATATTAAGACCTCTACACAAAACCAAGTTGAAGAAGTTAAAAGGCACACTCCTATTATTATGCTAGCATCGAAATCTGCCTGACTGATAGACCTGGAAAACGAAGTATTGTAATTTTCTGCAGAAAACATTATACAGAAGTGGCACTGCAAATTTCCTTTATCCTCCACGTCTATGTGCCTCAACCCTAATCTGGAGTTACTATGCCTAGTATCTTAAAGTTGATTTAATCCTTTGCCCCTCTGTGGAGAGAATGCCAGGAAGGATGTCTGTTGGTGCTATCTGCGCAGGCTGATTGTAATCAGACACTTGACCCTAGAAACCACAGTAAAAACCACCAAACTCATTCAACATAAGCCAACTGTGATGATTTGGGAATATGTCTGTACAATTTACGAATTCAGTGTTAGATTATGAACCCTGTATGTCTGTGTCAGGCTACAAACTCCATTCTGAATGTGCAGCCTTTTGCCATCTTTGTGGTCTGTTTGCCTCCATGCTGGATCAAAAGAGTAACAATAGAAGGGAGTCCTCCTCTCTTTGATTCCCATCTGTCAGCTCAACAGTGATGATGGAGCCAAATGAACTCTTTCCACCACTTTTTGTCTTGTACCAGCTTCATGGCTTAATTCTTCTTTTAAACCTTTTTATTTTTCAACGTTTCTATCATGGGTCTTCCTCTGTTTCTAGTTCCATGAACTCTGGGGCCAAGTCTACACTATAAAATTAAATCAACCTACGTAATGTCTACATATAGCCACCATAATAATTAAATCACTTTTGCATATCCACACTATGCTCCTTGTGTCAGTGGTGCGTGTCCTCACCAAGAGAGTTTGTACTGATTTAACTGTTAATGTGGGGCATTGTGGGACAGCTTTTGAAAGGCTTCCAAAATATACATATTTTTCACTTGTTCTAGTTCTTTACCTCTCCCTTTTGTCTTCCAATTGCAATTTTTGTCCTTTCTGTGCTGATCTTCAGTCTACATTTTCTACTTTCCTTGGTCAATATTATGAGGTCACTGTTGCCTGCAAATCTAAGGTTATTCACTGTTCTCCCACATAACATGGAATCTCTCATTTTATCTCTCAGTGCTATAGTCATTACTGCTTCCAGTACCAAGTTAAACAAATCTGGCGATAGCATTCCATCAGCTTCTTATCTACTCTCACCACATTCATCAACTTTCTGTAGATGTTTTCTTGGGGATGCCATACATTCTCAAGGTAGTTCATTATAAGGATCCAATCATAGGAAATCTATTCACTCTAGACAAAAGACTGGTCCCTGCCTGGAAAAACAGGTTTAACCAGGTAGACGTCACCTTGGCAATGAAGTCGCCTGGCATGAGTTTGTGCTCATGTAGAGAATCTGACAAGGATGTCTCCTGACACAGGGGACTGAAGGTTTTAAAAAGGTCAGGAGCTGTTCTGCAGTGGCCATTTTCTCTAGTCCATGAGGGAGAAGCAACCCAGCATGTAATGCCTAAAGAGGCAGAGGACTCCATGCATGCCCTCCTGGGCCCAGATGGTCCCTCAAGGACTCTCAACAAGACTGAGCTAGTGAGGGACATTGTGGTTTAAGAGGTTTAATGTTTCATTCAAAGCACAGGAGAGTATATATAACATATGATATAATATGTACTCTCTGTGATTTGAATGATTAAGTAAAATATAAATATGTTAAGACACAAAGTATGTGCGTGTGTGTGCGCACATGAGTGTTACACAACTAGTGTATGCTCCTGAGACAGTTAAACTGGAACCAGAACCTTCATACCTCTGGGTGAAGTTCTGGGAGAGGGGTGTGTTTATGTCATTGGAGTATCTTGGGGATCAGTGCTGCTTTTGGGGGGCTAGGGCATATGGGCTAAGGAGCTCCATTTCTGAGAAGAGATAGAAGATTGAGAGTCAGTGCCCAGGAAATAGGCCAGAGAATCCAAGGGGAGGAACCACTGCTGCATCCTGCTGAGGCTCCAGAAGGTTGGAACAGCCAGCGGGTCAAGAGCAGCAGAGGCTTGGATTCCCCTCACAGCAGTCCCAGTGGGTGGCCAGGAGGGGTGCTCGCTAGGCTGTGACACACCAAACAGCAGTCAGATGGCAAATAATTTTGAGTTAATACTGATCTGGTTAAGACATCTAAAATAGTGGAAAACTCACAAGATCAGTTTTCTTGTTAGCTGTTTGCCATGTTGGGCCAAAATATGGTGCGAATATGCCTTTCATGAGGTCCTGGCTATATACAACTTGGAACAAATAATAGGGTTCTTTTCAGTATGTATCCTACCAGAAATCAAGACCATAGGCATGGTTTAAAATCTAGGGATTCAAATCCAGTTTCTTTCCAACCCTCACATTTTAAAGAGCTCATATTTGGAGTTACAGGTTTGCAAGTTTCAGATAACTGCTGTTGGTTCAATAAAACAAACCTACCAACTAACTGTTATCAAATATGAGAAAGAAGAAAATTTCCTCTCAAATTACACTGACCTAATATTCAGGACGAAAGATTCTCAGTTCTAGACCAATAGCATTTGTAAAGATCTGATATCTCATGATGCATCTGGACTAGAAATACATGCTTTTATACCTTTGGGGTCAACCTGATGTTCATTATGAAATAACGGGAAAGACTCACTTTAAGTTCAATGAACTTTGGATCAGGTCCTTAGAGAGCTAGGTATCCCCACTATCCAAACATATTGAGCATTCACGTCTCTTATTAGTGCTGTTTTTCTGGGGGCAGGGGGGTTCTCCTTTAACCCACCTTCAATGCCTTTCAACTGTTCTCTCAGTGCTGCAGAGCAGACAGAGAGTCTTGAACTGCTGACAATGAATGAATGAGATATGCCAAGCCAGGAGTAATTATTTTATTGACGTCATTTCAGCTTTCAACCCATATTTAGCTGAGCTTCTACTGCTTGAAACAGTAGGTCATTTGTAGCACATTATGCAAATGTTAAAACTAATCTTTTGCATAATACATAAGAGCTCAGTTTGTGCATTAACTAATTTATCTGACTACACAGGAGCTATGAATGCTGATTTTTATTAAGCTCTTCATTAAGTCAAAATGTAGTCGAAGCAATATATATATAAAATTGTCTCAAAATGAAATTACTTTTGAGGTGGAAACAATCAACTGATACATTGTTTTCAATCCCATTAGTAAATGAGGAAACCTTCACCATAGATCAGTACAATCAGAGGGAAAGCAGGTTCCTTCTTTGTTATAAACCATCATACTTATCTTTTCACAATGGTTTTGCAATTATGTTTATACAAGAAGCAGAGTGCATGTAGCCTGAAAACAATGGCCCAGTTCTTCTCTCAGTTACACCGCTGTGAATCCATAGTAACTCCACTTAAGAGGAGACCAGTAGATTAACTCACATGTAACTTGTTTTTATTTGCTGCTTGGCACAAGAAAATCAAAGGTAAATATATTTTAATTAAAATTAATGAATGTTTATGTAGATTTTCAGACAGCTGATTTATTTTATCTAAGCACCATACCACATATTACAGAAATAGCTAGTGAAAATAACTCATAAATGCTGTTATATATTGACACATATAGAACTGCACACAATATTATTTCATATAGGATAATAGTAATCTAACAGGAAAGACCTACTAACTCATCAAGTCTACTCTGCCGTAATGATGCAATCTACCAACAGAGCATGTGTAAGAAATGAAAATTATACTACATTTGATCATAATTAACTCCCCCCTCGCACTAAAACACATTAGTCAGAAGCATATTAAAGAATACATTTGAAACAATTGCAGCAATTACTGTTCTCCTTCTCCCTACTTATTTTATTCTTGAAACAAACAACTCATTTCCTGAGTTTTGAAAAATAAATCTATATTTCCTGCACTTGTGCACTTCAGGGCAAGTCGGAAAAGAAAAACAACAATTGTTGTCCCTCAACTGAATCAATGGTCACTTTGCAAATAGCCTAAAAAGTCAACATGTTAGGAGAGAGGCAATGAACTGCACTCTCTGAATATATTTAACAGCCTGCAACACATGGGGAAGAAGGAGGGAGACTTGAGATACCCTCCTGACTTCTTCGAGTTCCTAGTTGCAGTTCATTAAAATTAATGACCAATCACTACACGTTATGCATGAGAACAGATCATTCTTGCATTAGCCAGGTACACTAAAAGCAGTGCATTACTATGACTATACACTATGCACAAACAGCTCTGGGATTTGGCAATGTGCCCAACCTTATAGCAGAATGCTTATTAAATTATTAAAATTTATGGGTTGATAGCATTCTCAAACAATTTATTACAGCTATAAAGCATTTTTTAAGTTTTGAAAACACAATAAAGTTGATTTAATAATCCCCTAATCTTATATACAACTTCCTCCAGAATTTTCTTCAATTACGCCTCATAAATTACAATTTATTGTATATTAGAGAAACACTAAAAAATAAACACTTCAAGAGAATTTCATCAGATTCATTTATTTTGTTGACTTAACCAGGAAGCATAACAAATTCACACGTGACCTCTGCACTCAAGCAGTGGTCCTCAAACACAGCCCACAGTCAAGTAAATCCGTCTGCCAATGACAACAACTGAATTTTTTACTAAACTTGAGCCAGGGACTTTGCCCTAATGACTACAAGAGGGGAAGAAAAGATTCTAGTATAATTCTTTCATCTGTTTAAAAACATGATTGGATCCTAAGGAGTAAAAAGTCAACACTGCCTCTCTCTATGATTTGTTTGGTGCGAATCAGTATTTGAGAAGAGAAACAAATGGCTGACAGTAAAATCCAGATACATATGGCTTCTTTTCCATATGTGTAGAAATTATGTTGCTGTCAGTGTGGGAAACTTTGCTCTTTTTCTACTGACATTGAAAACATTTTCCCTGATTTGATTTTAACTTTGCATATGTAGATATTATAAAATGTTCCAATAGAAAGAGACACTGACTGGTATAAGGTTCAGAATATGCTATTCCAGAAGATTACATTTCAACCGAGCACACTTAATTGGGAAATATGCTTAAATTTGGAACATCTGATTTTTCATGGTAATGGCTACTGCTCAGTGTTGAACAGTAATCTTGATTAGCTGGGATGCCTACAGGTGACTTAATAGTTATTGTGTGTTTCTCAGTTTCATACTGGTTCTGTCTGATTGCACCTTTAATAAACTTTTCTGTCCCTCCTTAGCTGTAATACATGCAAGTGTATGAAGTAATTCACTAATGTCTGCACTTGGACACTATCTTGCTCACTGGAATAGCTAGTCCATTGCCTAGACCCAGGGATTGGGGAAGGTACACTAATTTAAACTCCGATTATTTCTATCTTGTATGTTGAGTATGGTTCCATATTTTGGTGTAATTACTTTATGTACATGGACATTCATGACTTTAGGATTATTTGCCCTATTGGCTTTATCTACACAGCCAATAAGCTTCTTTCACAGACTAGACTCCTTCCTAGTCTGGGTCCAATTCTTTCACTTGGTACAGTACTTGTTAGTCCCAGCTCAGGTGGTAACTGGGGTTTACTCATGACTGGAAGCTCCCTTTGTTCTGTTCCACCCCTTTTATATCTTTGGCACAAGGCAGGAATCTTTTGTCTCTCTGGGTCCCCACCCTTCCTTCTAAAAGGAAAAGCATCAGGTTTAAGATGGATTCCAGTATCATGTGACATGTTCACATATCCTGTGAGACCCCAAGCCTCCATTCTTTCTGGGCTGACTCACAGGAACACAGGAAGGCTGCAAGTAAACAGATCAATTTACAATCAATTGTCCTAGTTAATGGGAGCCATCAAGATTTCAAGCCACCATTAATGGTCCACACTTTGCATAGTTACGATAGGACTTCAGAGTAATACTTCACATTTCTAGCTTTAGATACAAGAATGATACATACATACAAATAGTATGAACACACTCGGTAGATTATAAGCTTTGTAATGATACCTTACAGGAGACCTTTTGCAGGAAACATATTCCAGTTACATTATATTCAAACTCATAAGCATATTTCCATAAACGTATGGAGTGCAATGTCACATAAAGTGTGCCTTGTGAGGTATAATTTAAAAACTCAATTTGCTGATTAATAATATCAAGGCAAAATGCTAATGACAGCATTATATGTAAAGTTATAAACATAAGCTGAGATCATGACCATAAGTATGTTTTCCACTCCAGAGAAGTCTGGGGAGTGCCCAGATTGGTTCCTCAGAGACAAATGGAAAGCTGATGCCTCAGACAGGTGTAAACAAGGCTGATGAGCCATTACCTGCTAAGTGGCTATTTTCTGGCTGGAAAAGGGGCAGTGGCAAAAAAAAAAAAAAAAAAAATCTACACCTTAGCAAAGAAACAGAATGGAGTTCCCTTCCATACAGACTGCCTATATTCTTCCCAGCTGGAAATTCCTCTCAGAGAAGTGACAGGACTATAAAAAGAAGGCACCTCCTCTTCTCTCCGTCCATCAATTCACTGCATAACAAGGGACAACGAAGCAGCCATTAAACAGAAGAAAGAGTCCTAGCCTAAGAAATTTGGCCAGTAAGACTGTTGAGAGCATGGCATGAGAAAAACTTTGCTTTGAATGAAACAGTTTGTGAAGTTAGGCACTAACTACCATTTATCGTTATTTTTCTTATATCCATTTCTGACTTTTATACCTCATTACTTGTTCCCAAAATCTATCTCCTTGTAGTTAATAAACTTATTTTATTATTTGATCTAATCAAGTGTATTTACATTGAAGTGTCTGGGAAACTCCGTTTGGGGTAACAAAGGGTGTATATTATTTCTATTAAAGAAATGCAGACTTTCCTGGACAATACAAATTCATATAGAAGGCTGGACAGTACAGGACATTTCTGGGGGGAAATCTAGGACTGTGGGTGTGTTGGGGTCACCCTGCAATATAACGAAGGCTGGCAAGAGCCAAGGGCAGCTTCAAGTAAACTATAAAATTAGATGCTTTAAATTGAATTAAATATGAGAAGTAATTATAGCATCCCTGGTGTTTTTATATTCTACTACATCAATCTATTTCACTCTGCCATTAACAACTGGATGATTGTTAAAGGATATTTTGGGCAAAGTCTGGGCCCCATTGAAATTAATGGGAGTTCAGTAATTGACTTCAGAGGAGCCAGGATTTCACCCTTTATGTACATTGAGAAAAGAATAAATATTTTTCTTAAAATACAAATCTTGTTGCATATGCACTAAAATAAAGTAAGAAAATGACTGCGCACAAAGGCTCCTCTTGTCTGCAATATTTTTGCATTTACAAATGTTCCACAGTTTCTATTGTCAGTATTAAAGACAGATGCCTTTTGTTAGCATTTATAGCTACCATTTTTCTTATTTATTGCTGACGTTTTACCCACTATGCCCTGAGTTTCCTCAAAAGACAGAAATAAACAGCCTGTCTCCTGTAAGAGCAACTTGAGAATTAAATACATTCCAGAGTTGCTCTATGAACTTTTTTTCTTGAGTATACAGGAAGTCTTGTCAGAAGAGTTTCTTTTTTTCCTGTAGTTCAAGTCATTCGCTTATATAATTGTTGCTGAATGCCCAGTAGGGGCCCATTCCAAAGCCAATTAAGTCAATGGGAATCTATTTACTCCTATGGTTTTGGATCAGGCCCTTGGTCATTTGTCTCTGTGCCTACAATGTACCAAATTCAGTAGAGCACAACTTTCTCCGTATTTATTACTAAAAATATACCGGCAAAGTTCCCAGCTCCCCCACAAAGCAGAATTCAATTTTGCTTAAACTTACTTTGACAGCCATCAAGCAAATGCCACAGTTACAGCCGGATACACATTTGGTTTGAGCCAAAGTAGGTTTTTATTGGTTACTTTATAAATAGAGGGGAATCCATATAATATAAACAAATACACACATGCCTAGACAAATATGGAAGACATTATTAGACTGGTCCAAAATTCCAAACTGTAAAATCACTTCAGTTACAAAACAGAAGAAACTTGTCTAACCTTTGACCCTGCCAGAGAAAACAGCAATATGACAGTTTTGTTAGAGCAGCATCCCACAGATTGTGTGTGTGTCAGTGTAACCCAGTCCATCAATCAGGTATACAACACCCTTCTTACATGTGCAGATATTTATTTTTATATAAGTTGGGTACTTTGACATAATAACCACCTATCAATGAGTCAAAAAAAATAAAATTAAAAAAAAAACACATTCAATTTCTGTTATTAACCTATAGTAAAAAATAGTCAAAATTTTCAGAAGTGACTAATGATTTTGGGCACCCAACTTGAGACACTTTGAAAGAGCTTAATTTTCTAAACACTTTCTTGAAAAGCAGGCCCCTTTTGAAAATCTTGGCTGATCTTTCTTCTTGTTTTAACATATATGGCTACTTAAATAGCCAATATCATATAGAAGTACTCATTTCCCAGACGACTTGTATACATGTCTATTGTAGGGCTAATTAATCTATAATCCATGTTTAAGAGTACTTCATTATTGTTTAAATGCCTTTTAAATACAAAGCTCAAAACAGGAAAACATGCATTTTATAAGCATGGATACACAGCAGAAATTATTATTACTACTGGCAAGTACACCTATTATGGTTGCCTGACATTTCCCATTGTAAGACCCTGCTTTCAGTTGTTTATACATTTGCCAAACTTTAATGATTTGTGCTGAAATTTTCTGTGCCTGGTGTCTGTATCAGGCTGACTTTCGGAAAGTTTCAGCCAAAACAGTTTAGGCTGTTCTAAGAATGAAATTAGGGGAAAATACAGAGTTTTGATGTGTTTAAACAAAAATTACTTTTCATTGGGAAACACTAGCATCCCAATTTTTTTGAGCAGACGGGAATGACTTCTCTGTCAGGGATGTGCCTTTTACTGACCCCAGGAAAATCCACCCAAATTTGGCCTCACCACTCCTACATGTGACTGGAATGCATGTACGCCATCTCCACATGCTTCAGCTCATGGCTGCAGGTGCTGCTGCAGGTTGGGATGGGGCTGGCATTAGAACGGAGTGACTGTCTCTCCTGTACTCTCAGTGATCCCACTGCTGGTGCCCAGGCAACATGTAAAAGGAAGGTGCCTCACTCAACTTGAATGCAGAGGAAAGAGGAGCTTGCGGGGGTGAGGGCAAAGGAGTAGATTGGGAGAGGAGCTTTGGGGTGGAGTGTGGATTGGGACTGGAAGCTAGCATAAGTGGAGGGAGGGGATCTGGGATTGGACACTGGGACAGGGAGGACTGGGAGTGGGGTTGAAAAGTCTGGTTTAAATAACTTGCTTAGTAGGATGTTTTTAGCAGGGACAGGGATAGAATCCAATTTTCCAGGGCAAAATTCGGCTGCTTGCATCATCAGACCATCCTTTCTCTTTCTGCGAACTCCTGCCTCATTTTCACTACTTGCCTTCCAACTCCTGCAACAAATAAAGCAGGGATCCTACAGACAACAGTTTCCTTCACTATACAATCCACTTTCCTCCCCCTTGAAGATCTATCCTGTGCACAGAATGAGCCTGGGGTGCTATGGAAAAAATAGCGTGCAACCATGTAATTAAAGACTATCATATTGCACATGTACAAAGCAGCTGAATTATGGTGGCATAGACAACCATAATTCTAGCATTTCCTAATTTTGAGCAGTTGGCTTTGGGGAATAATCATTGAGTAGGTGTGATTTTAGTCAAGTCCCGCAGGGATAAGTTCTTGGCCTATCCTATTTAATATTTTTATCAATGACCTGGGGAAAAAAAAAAACTCATCACTGATTAAGTCTGTAGATGACAAAGATTTGGGGAGTGGTAAATAATGATGACAGGTCACTCATGCAGAGCAATCTGGATCACTTGGTAGGCTGGGTTCAAGCAAACACTACATTGTAATATGGCTAAGTGTAAATATATACATCTAGGGACAAAGAATTCAGGCCATACTTACTGATGGAGGACCCTATCCAGGGAAGCAGAGACTCTGAAAAAAGATTTGTGCCACAGTAGATAATCAAATCAATATCAACTCCTGGTGCAATGCTGTGGCCAAAAGGGCTAATGCAATTCTTGGATGCATAAGCAAAGGAATCTAGTAGGAATAAAGACATTATTTTGCTTCTGCATTTGGTACTGGTGCAACCACTGCTAGAATCCTGTGTCCAGTTCTGTTGTCCACAGTTCAAGAAAGATATGGATAAATTGGAGAGGATTCTAAAGAGCCACGAGTATGAATGAAGGATTAGAAAACATGATGTATAGTGGTAAACTAAATAGATTGAGCTTTTGGAGACTAACAAAGAGAAGGATAAGGGGAGACTTGATCACAGTCTCTAAGAACCTAGGTGGGGAACAAATATTTGATAATAGAGGACTCTTTAATCTGGCAGACAATGATTAACACAATGGTTGGGAGTTGAAACTAGACAAATTCAGACTGGAAATAAGGTATAGATTTTTAACAGTGAGGGTAATTAATCATTGGAGTAATTTACCAAGGGTTGTGGTGGATTATCTATCATTGGCAATTTCTAAATAAAGATGGGATACTCTTCCAAAAAAATATGCTCTAGGAATTATTTTAATGAAGTTCTATGGCCTTTGTTGCACAGGAGATCAGATCACAATGGTTCCTTCTGGCCTTGGAATCTATGAAAACTTACTTTGCTTGTTTTTATTTTTTGAATGTATTTTTTGTGTGTCTAATATATACAATGCAGGTGATAGTGATATTGGGTTGGTTGGATACAGTCACATTTATTTTATTTATTTCTGTAAACAAGCACACACAAAATCTTCTAAACCGATTACATTATTTCAAGAATACACAATATAGTACACCTCTACCCCGATATAATGCGGCCCATTATAACACGTATTCGGATATAACGAGGTAAAGCAGTGCTCTCGGGGGGCAGGGCTGCACATTCTGGTGGATCAAAGCAAGTTCGCTATAACGCGGTTTCACCTATAACACGGTAAGATTTTTTGGTTCCTGAGGACAGCGTTATATCGAGGTAGAAGTGTACATATTATAAACCCAATACTGAAAGCAGTCCTGCTTTTATAATGCAGTTCTGCTGTCCTGTTATTTAACTGCTAGAAAGAAAATGGTATTGTAAACAGTATACTATATATCCATGGCAATGTGCAATTCAACTGTTAACTTCTCTGCCATGAAAAAATAGTCACCTGATTATGTATTTTCCATAACTTTGCAATATTTAATACAAGAATGACCTCCAGACTGGATATTTTATGTAGTTAATGATCAGCTAGGTTAGGGGTTCTTGGCTATGCTCTGGATCATATAAGTTTGGAACCCTGTGGGTTTCACTTTATGTTACAGATCAAAACACACTCTAAAACTAAGCAAAATTCAGTCAAAACCACCCTGCTTCATCATTTAACATATTGTCTTGAAACAATCCCAAATACGCTTCAGTACTCAGGAGAGTTCAATTCCAAATGTAACTATATGTTTGTTCATGCCCAGCTTGTTCAGGTTTTTTGACTCAGCACCACTCATTGATCCGAGCTCTCTTCAAACGTTTACAACTTCTACAGAATCTTTTGATTACCATAGGCTGAGTTTTGAATTGGAAGTGCAATCTGAAAACAGGCAAGTTTTCCATGTTTTGGAGCTTCATAATGTAAAATTCCCACAGATGTACTTTTCCCCCAGAAGTTGCAAAAACTGAGAATGTCAGATTTTATCCTCAGATTTCACAGAAGTATGAGGAAGTCATGGAAAGCCCAGTCATGAACACCACAACATCAAATAGCACACGAGGGAGCTGGAAGTCATATTTGTGTGAATTATTTATTTACAAAAAGAATATATTTCAATAATCTTCATGTTATTGAGCTCATTATATGGGTAATGGGTAAAATTCTATGACCTGTGTTGTACAGAAAGTCTAAAGGATCTAACTATTCCTTCTGGCCATAAAATCTATCAATGTGAAAAAAACCTCATCATATTCCTTTTTCAGAGGTTGATAATACTTTTAGTAATAAAATATATATGGACTAAGTCCCAGGTTGTGTAGCAGAGTGGGAAGTTTAGATCTTGTATGAGAAGCACTGGGAGTTTTCAATGAGAACACTCCTATATACCCAGGGCCAGGCCAATGAACAAACCACCACAAGCAACTGTTTGTGCCCTGCATTCCTGCATTGATTTAGCAGCTTGCTCCACTCAACCACCAAGACTTACAGTGTCAGCCAGGTCACTGTACATGCAGGTCCCTCTCCAGCAAAGCAGAGCCCCACAAAATTAGGGATAATAAGTCTTCCCCACCTCAGTTGAGAATTGTGTGAAGGCCACACATGTCCTGCCTCTTTCTACTATCATGGTGGGTACAATCTACTATGCTCTTCTTGGGGTGATGAGGTTGAACATTGCTCTCAACAAAGGAGTGTACGTTATACAATCTGGCCATTGTGAGTCCTGTGTTTTTTTTACTGGGTCCGAGACTCAAAGAGCTAATGAGAAGATGACTACAACTGTGTGACATATTGTTGTTTTAAACATTTTAAATGAAACTATAATACGAATAAAGTAGGTGGTCATATTATGAAACTGATATGGTTATGCTGATAAGATGGCTTTGATAATAGTATGTTTTTCACATTTAATTTCCTAAATTATAGTTATGATATTGATAGTTTACATTCCATGATAAAAAGCATGGGTAAAACAAACTCTGTTAAGAGAAAAATATATTACACAGTATAATCGAATTGAAGAAATACAACCTCTGTTCTTCTAATCATCTGTTAATAAATGTTTAATGCTATCATTGCTGAATAAATTTTCAAACAGAATTCACAGAATAATTTGTTTAAAAATAAGGTTTGATATCAATTGCTTAACCAAACAGTCATATTGTAATAATGATGGGGAAAAAAAAACTGATCAATAACAGAGAAAAAAAGAACAAGTAAAACAGACAGCTAGGGCTAGGTCTTCAAAGAGATTAGGTGGATAACTGCCATTTTAGGGGCTTAAATCCAAAATTTAGATCCTTCAAACCCCCCATTTATCTGTCTTCTACCCTGTAGGCATTTACTCTCACTAGGAACTTAAGCTTCTACCGATGAAGTTCCCTAGTAAAAATTTGTTGCTGGGCATATGCACAGCCACCTCAGTCAAGGCACCAGGTGCATAGATTGTGCTTTAGTGCCAAGCGATTCTCAAGTTAGGTGCTACCCCATCTCTCTCACATGATTTGTATAGGGATCCTGGTCACCTAACTCGAGGTTCTGGTTTTTATTAGGCAGTAAGCACCTAAACATAAAGCCAGGCAGTTCTGAGTCTTAAGCAGTGTTTTCCCCAGGAATTGAAATGGGGGAGGCATGAGGGTGTTCAAATTTTCAGGGGCAGGGGTCAGGGCCAATGAGGGGTGAGACCGTGAGGGTGAAGGTGGGCTGTATGGCACCATAGTAAAAACTGAAAACTGTTTCATCACTATTTGATTAGATTTAACGCATGTTTTGAAATCATCACACAAATTAAAGTTGGCTACTCAAGCATTCTATCAAGCACAACATCTACATCCTTCTTGGTTTCTTGTTATAATTTTGCACAACTCTGTTAATGAACTTCTTGAATGCAACACATTCATCTTTGGTGGCTTCTCATGTGTCCGGTATTTCCATTCCTTCAGTTGATATGCTCATTAGTTCATTCACATGACCAGGCAGAAGGCGACTTCTTTCAGAACACAAAGTTCTATTCGGTGATGAAAAAGAACACTCAACTGTAGCTGTTGTGACTGGGAGTAGCAAGAGATGAATTCCTACTTCTTTCATCCCAGGAAACATAGTATAAAGATTGGGTTGAGCCACTAGTGATGATAAAAAAGTTGAAGTCAAGTCTTCATTCATTCGTCGTATGATATTCCACTCTGTTCAAATTCTCTATTCTGTCCTGAGCACATGGCAACCCCATTGCTGGTAGTGCCTCACTTCACTCAACTGTCTGTTTTATAGGACAGGGATCTGTAAAAGCTACTTAGAGGTTGAATAGAATCTAGAAGTCGCTGTTGTAGATTTTTAAGAATAAAGTCTGTGTACTTTTTCAGTTGTCTTAAACACTTCTTGTCCTCTTCACTTAAGGATTCAATATAAATGCCTTCATTAGTCAACTTCTGGACTGAAGTCTTTGCATCTTCCAGTAATTTTTCAATGGACAGCTCTCTGATCCAAATGTGGCTTCTATTGCTGGACAAAGATCTACTACTGTTGTAGCAGATGCCTGGATGGTATTGTTTAATGACCCATGTGGTTTCAACAGTAGACTTACAAGAGAGAGAATGGCAATAGTCTTCTCTGAACATAGTAGCAAAAGTAATCCACCGGTCTCACTACTTAGATCCATCCCATCTTGGTAGATACTTTCCAAAGTCAGTAATAATAGCTGGAATAATTTTAACAGCCAAGGATCGCTCATGAGAAAGCCAGAGAGTTTTCCCAGGTTGGACTCATTTAAACTTTCTTCTATATTTTCCAAGATATTCAGTCTTTTTGGACTCTTGCTGAAAAAAGAATATAATGAAGACATTAATTTTATAGCTTTTTAAATGTCTTTTGAAGAGTCTGCCACTTGTACTAGCACTAGTTGGAGTAGATGGCCTCTACATTGTGTACATGAGAGATTAGGGTTACACTTTTCTCTGAGCAAAGCTTGTACTCCACCATGTCTTCCAGAGAAGTTTGCAGCTCCATCAAATGCACAGGCAGCCATCTGTTTTGGGTCCAATTGACAAGCATTTAACTCTTCTAAGATGTGGGTTGTCACAGATGCAGCCAATGTATCTTCTATAACTTGAACATCTAGAAATGCATCTATTGGTCTACCACTGACATCAAGATAATGTATACAATGACTTAATACTTGCCCATTTGTATCGGTGCATTCATCAGCCATGTATGCACATTTTTTGAATGTGGTGAGAGAGGTCTTCACTTTTTCAACTGTTGAGTCTTTCACTGTTGCGCCATATGCTTCTAGCCAGTCAGTTGAGTTTCTTGCAGAAAGATAGTGAGCATTTGCTGATCTTGTTCAGAACCAGTGTTCAACTTCAGGATGAACAAGTGACAATGCACTTAACATTGGCCTCCAGTTTGTAGTGTGTGGTATCTCTTGCTTAAATAGAAAGTATGATGCCACACCCATGTTTGTTCGCATGTCTCTTGAGGTTCCACCCAGCTCACAGTGATTTCAGCTGAGCTTGCAGTGGGAGAACCTTGCTGCTAGTGCAGACTGGGCTCTCTCTTCCACTTAGACCTGATTATCAGTGATTTCAGCTGTAGTGGTCACTTAACAAAACAAAAGACTATGGAGCCTAATCAGCTCTGTCTTTAAACAGTGGAGAGGGGCAGGTCAAATAGTACTTGTGACTCAGGCAGACGATCAAGCAAAACACCTGTCCCAACCCTCTCTCTTGATGCCCTCAATCAGCACAGGCTAAGTACAGTTCTATTGCCCTTTACTCATACAATAATAATAACAACATTTCATTTCCTCCCCTCGTCCACATTCAAGTGATTTGTAACCCAACCCCAGCCAAAATCTAATCACTTGGACAACACAGCTCTGTTTGCTGGGTACCTAGGTAGATTAGGTGTGAATCTAAATACAATCTGTAGCCTTTCCCCCCAGCCCCCAGCTCATCGTTAGCTATCAGGGAGAGCTCATTTAGACTTTGCTTACAAATCATAATTTGGCCAACATCACCAAATTAATGCACTGACATCGTCATAAAAACAAAAGCTGTATAAGGAAGCTAGTCTATGTTCATACTTTTCAAATCTATTATACTTTTTCAGATACATGTATTTTATCATCCACTTTATATGCTTTTAAAGTATGTATTAATGTTTCAATTTCAATTCAAATTTTTAAACAATCACTAAATTGGCAACACTGCATATAACTAATTCACAAAACTGGGGGGGGTGTTGGGGAAATTCAGGGGCGGGTGTAGGGGAGATGTAGGGAAATCCCTGGTATTAAGGCACGTGTACACTGTCCCGCAGTTTGAATTATGGGAGTGTGAGTAGCTGTACGCACCAAAGTGCTACACTGTAACTCCCCCACATTCCTTAAGTCTCCTTTGTGGATCTTACCCTCAGGTACCTCAATTGCATTACACTTCTCTCTGCACAAGCATTAGGTACCAACACTAATGACAGCTACTCTAGGATAGTTTTAGAGGTGATGAACCTATTGATTACTAATAAATATTAATTATAAATTTAGCCCCCACTTTTAACAAAAGCATTTTTTTGAATTGTTCTATGAACCAATCCTGATTTCTTCTTAAATGTTTTTCCCCCTCAATCAGAAAGCTACAGGTATTTTAAAATCTTGCGGCTGCATATGTAGCCAAATTCAATTTTTTACCCTGACAGAAAAAAGAATATGAAAGTATTTTACAATGTCCAATTTAAATTCCTTTGGCTGGCTTATCAGCCAACACTTTTACAGTAGAGGAACACAGATATCATGTAAAAAACGACAAAGAGTCCTGTGGCACCTTATAGACTAACAGACATATTGGAGCATAAGCTTTCATGGGTATTACAGATCCGGACTAACACAGCTACCCCTCTGATACTCAGATATCATGGTGATGAGTGAGATATAAGAACCTGAACAGAACAGAACATACTTCCCACCATCCTTGAGGAAATTAAAGTCCCAGAAACATCTACCTCATTATAAAGCTTAGGTCATCCAATCAGCAAATAGAAATCATACCATGTGTCTTAAATGGTCAGTTGCAGAGTATGATTGTCAAATTTCTCAAAAATTAAATACTCAAAATACTTGCAATGAAAAGTTTGCAAGAAATCTATTCACTGAAGTTTGTTTACATAAAGTACTGAGTAGAGCAACTGCAAGTAGCAAGCAAATAAGAAACCAAGTCTATATGCAAACAGTTTGTGAAGAGAAAAAGGGGCTAAATTCACCAGTTAAACCATCTGTTGAGAATTGTTTCCCTGTGATTATAAGTTATTCATATATCCATCAGTATCATACAAGCTACAGCCATTTCACCTAGGGTAACCTCGTTTACCAAATGTTTTAATTGGTACTAATACAAACACTGGAAAAGGGCACTTTCAGATTTCCTTTAACCTTGCAGATTTACATATGTAAATGATCCTGTTTGGTAATTGTTTTCCCTTTCCTGCAGTATAGTGTCTGGTTTTCTGAGAGATAGCATCCACCAATGAATTCAGAAATGGATGGAGTGGGATATTTGTAATATCTCAAACCCTTTTTTCCCTGAGAATATTCTGTCATTTTGTATAACCTGAGAATATTATTCTGTTGCTGCTTCTAGTTTTGTATACAAGTCAGAACAAGATATTATATGTAAACCTCTCTTTTTTAGCATTTTTTTCAAAAAACTGTATTCAGCATTAATCTTTCCAATTAAGTTGTTCGCATTTTATTAAATGCATTTATAGCTGAGGTTTTATTAGCTGTAATAGAAGCTTCATTATAAGACAGCCTGTAAGGTACAGTTACAGCTCTGTAAAAGAACATAACTGGCAAGGAGATCTTTATTTGGATATTTCAATAACCATTTTAACCACAAGACTTTCAGTTAAGAAATCCCTGGCAAATCCCTGCTTAGTTAATATGCTACATATTGCACAAAGCACATACCATCAGAAAAATGTTGGCATAAACAGGTGTAGGGTTGTTAGAGTGGATGAGATATCTGTGGTAAACAGAAGGCTCAGAGTTTCTGTTAGCACAACTTCAAGTCTGAACAAAGCCGTGCTGTTGCTGCATGATGTATTTTTATAGTTCTGATCACATGTGAATGGCAGTTGAAAAATAGTAATTTGTACTCATTTAAGAAAATAGATCTATGGAAAACAGTGTTTACTATTTATGTATTTTTTGGTTTGAGTTTTTAGGATTATTTTTCTTTAACAAAACAGCATTTTTCTACATCGCTGACATTTATTGTAAACTAACAAAACCAATAATGCTTTCTGGCTCTTTTTGAAAGGCACTTATACGTTTCTTAGATAAATTTATAGATTGGCTGCTTGGTTAGAAAAATATTTACAGTATATAAAAGTCTGAATGAATGCTACCTGCCCTGGGTTCTCCTGAGTTGTTCAAACTGGGTGCACCTCACCTGTATGAAGGAAAAGTAGCAGAAATCAGTAGATCTCAGCTTAGCGGGTATATGGAATCCCAGCTTCTCAGCATTCACTTCCCTGGATACCTGGACCATGGAAGCTTCTCTGGTGGTGTTTCATGGCTTTTGGCATGGAGGCTAGGAGTATGAGGAACCACTCTCCATAGCATTTTTCTTCCCTAGTCAGAAGACATCTGCATCTAATTTGCTGCTGTTTGTAGTAATCAAAACTCAGGTTCTGCAGCTGCACCTCTCTTCTGAGTGAGGTTTTGTATGGGCATAGGTCTGCTGCCCAACAGGAGCTTCCCTTTTATAGGAGGCAAAGCATAAAGGACCAGACACAAAGCCTGAGGAGTGTTCTTTTTGGGAATGGGGCTATTGTCCCCATGGAACCACAAGATCGAGAGCCATAGCCCCCCTGCACCACGAGGAGGGAATTTTAAGAAATTCTGCAAGGTTCATCTTAGTTTACAGGGCACTTACGCCCCCTTTAACAGGTGCAGCAGTTGGCCCACATATGCTAGCACTTTTACTGTAAAAAATGTGTGTTCGGCATTCAAAAGCCCATAATGGTGATCAATTTGTTGCAAATTTGTCTCCAGCAGCATAAAAGCACTACTGTTCTGAATTAAAGATTTGTTAAAACTACTGTGGTAGCCAGACTGCAGTGCAACTACACAGTGCTATCAATGCATTATTGTGTACACAGGTCACAGTGAGGGTTACGTTAAATGGTAGAAAAATCTAATTCAGCATTTCCAAATAACATGATATAATAAGGGTTCCTATATGTAGCAAGTAGTTTCATATAGATATGGGCCCAACATGCAAAATTTAGATCTAAATATGAACTTTGAACACTGTTCTTCTGGCCAAGAGTATTCAGATCCAGGGTTTTGCCTCAGGTCTCTTGTTGGCTTGAACAGAGAGACAGACCATCGGACACGTGGCAGACAAAAGAAATAGCTGAAGACAGCATCAGCTAAGGAACATGTAATTGATATTGTTGGACTCCTAAAGCAGCAGTGTCAAGCATGACATTCATTTGAGCCTCACTATCAATAGACATATCCTTCTAAGCCAATAAGTACTTACACCTCTAAATCAAGGGAGAAAGAATAGGACTGGCTTGCAAACCTATCACCTTCTCTACCCCTTCCCTATATCTCCCTCCCTTTTCCGATAATAAGAGTAGAAGGTTCTCACAACTTGGAATCTTACTCTCTGGCTTCTCATAACCTGCGTTATTTCCAATTCTTGACATGTGCAAACCTTTAGTGGTTTGCTCTTGACAGAATAGAGTCAGGACTTTTTACTGGAACCCAGGGCTCTGGGTTTATTGGAAACTCTGAATTGTTATTGGCAACATAATCCAAACAAAAGTGTTTAAACTTGAGCACAGCCTTTCCTTTATAGTCTTGCAATGGGTTAAGAACATCAGAAATTGTTTTTCAGCCAAAATAATAATCCACACTATGAAGAGCAAGGAGGAGCAAGAACATCCTCATGTTTCAGCTGTGTAATTTATTGCTGTTAAGATGGACCTGACGTCTTGGACAAGAGGAAAAAAAATCAATATTAATCCACTCATACTTGTAATGGAAGGATGTGGTCAGATAAAGTATTACTGGATAGTGCAGGACTGTAGTCTGAGTTTGAAGACAGATGCTATATGCTTGCTATGGAAACAATAGACCATAACATTGTATTTGATATGGAAAAATCAATCACCCTGTTACTAGCTAGAAATTGCTACACTTTGAGGCAAGAATATAAAGTACCTCAAGCAGTTGTTAAACAGAAGAGTTTTCATTATTATTTAATCACTTTAGAGGTCAAACCAATTAAAATATCATCTGTCAATCCTTTCTCTAGCATTTGTTTTCAGGGGGATAAATGTTTTCTCAACATCCGTTGTCTTGACTTAAATGGTGACATGCAGAAATAAGAATAAAAAACCCTCCACCATGACCAGATATATTATTTTCCAGCTGGAAAATAATATAAGGTTTTATTTTGGGACTGGAAAGGATTGTGACCCAAAGTTCTCTTCTGGCAGTTTCCCTTAATATTTCTACTGCATTCGGGTCTGGTCTGCATTCTGTGCTCAGAAAGTGTGATCATTATGGATATGAATCACCAAATAATATGTGATGTATATAAAGTCTTATGAGTGCAGAAGTAAATTTGGGCTAATATCTCTCATGTCTCCCTAGTTGTATTATGCCTAATGTTACAAATGCTTCTATTATTAAATGTCCTTTGTCATTTACATTAAAAACAACCACCCCTCGTTTTAGTGGGTTGTATCTTAGCCATTTTCATCATATTTAGCTAAATCTTTGTAAGCAAGTGATCATGGACAGATGAGCTTATAATCAGAAAAAGAGCATCTTTAATTGAACAAGCGTTCTTAAAAATGCTTTTAAAGCCACCTTTAAAACAAAAACAAATATTCAATGACTGTTCGTTGGACTACATGAAATAAAATCCACTCTCTAGCGAACAAGTGACCATATTACAAAAAGATTTCAGTGAGAATTAAAAAAGGACTAGTCTACGCTAGGGGAGGAGGGGGGATCGATCTGAGATACGCAACTTCAGCTACAAGAATAGCGTAGCTGAAGTCGACGTATCTTAGATCGATTTACCTCGGGTCCTCACGGCGCAGGATCGACGGCCGCGGCTCCTCCGTCGACTCCGCTTCCGCCTCTCGCTCTGGTGGAGTGAATCGATGGGGAGAGCATTCGGGGATCAATTTATCGCGTCTAGATGAGACGCGATAAATTGATCCCCGATAGATCGATTACTACCCACCAATCTGGCGGGTAGTGAAGACGTACACTTAATCAGCACCACTGGTGGAAGACAGAGAGCAAGGCTGAACATGTGGACTTAACACCTCACCTTTGGAGCTAGCCGTTCCAGAACGGCACTAGTATACACTCAAATTAATATGGAAAAAGCTGCATTATGGCTGCCCATTCTGTGCCTGCCCTGGGGATAAACTGAGGATGTACACAGTGCTGAGGATTTTCCACCTGGCATTTTTTACTGACACTAAAATGTATTGTTCGCAAAACCCAACCCTGCTTTTTTAGTAGTTATTTCACTATGGACTGGTGCATTTTTAAAGGGCTTAAAATATTTCAGACTACGAATTCTGAACAGGAAAGTCTTTGTAAGCACAGAAGATACTTTAACACTAGAGCTTGTTGAATAGGAAACCAACTGATTTATAAATATTGCCATTGTTTGTGACTCCCTAAGTTTTCACAAATTGTATCAAAAAAGTCATGCTAGAAATTAATTATCCAGTATTTAGTTATGAACTGTAGTCTCCTGTTAAAAATGTTTCAGTCATAAAATCATGAAACAAAAACAACACTGGACAACTTAGGTGATCAACCAGACAACAGAAATAATGAATAGCAAAGCAAACAGATCACAGACAACTGATAATTCTCAGACTACTTGTCCAAACTATTTAGCCAATATTTACAAATAGCAAATACAACTTAAATCAATCATGTTGTGAATGATTGGCTATCCAAAACCAGGAGCTAAATACAAAATATGGACCAATGCTTGGTATTCCTCAAATTGGAGTTGGAGGATCACACTTTCTTCTGAATAAACCAATTAGTTAATCAAAGATTATAGCTAGGGTCTAGCATTATGGATGGGAATGTGTGAAAATACTTTTGAAACAGAGGCAATTGAATTCCATGGCTTTAAGAAGCAGGAAGGGAGAAGGTAAACATTGAGCACTATATTTTAAATCTGTTCAAATATATTTAACTGTGCTCATTCTTGTTTGGAATCAACCATGCAGAAGAAATATTCAAAGTAAGAGCATGAATTCATCCAGGAGCTCTTCTAGGGCTTGGTCCTGCTGAGCCCACTGATTCAGCTGGTTTTGGATCAGGCTCCGAAAGCTCAAACATGTGGAAACATTTTTTTTTATTTATTTACTAATTTTTTTTATTTTAGCTCTCTAGTCAGGTTTTTCCTTAAGCACTTACAAGCTTTATTTATTATTCATTTTCATCTTAGGAAGAGAAACTTGAAATATTTATTTGTAGGATATTTTAAAAAATGCTTTTCACACTTGCCAGATATATTAAATGGCTAAAATCTCTCTAAAACAGCCAGTGTGATTATCTTCCCTGAAATCTCACTTTAAAAAAGGTTAATAATTAAAATATTTTACTCTAAACCCAGGCAAATAGTTAATAGGATGAAATGGTTACCTAGAGAGAATCTGTGGATTGTATTTGCATTCATTTCAGTAGGCTTTTAGTCTAGTTTAGTTTAATTTTAAGTCTAACAACATTAATCATTTCTGGGAAATGCTAACCACAGTGACAGACCTTGCTATGCTGAATGTTTTACAACGAAGCCATTTCTAGCCATAAGCTGCCACTGCGAGCAAACAACTGACGGCCAGCAGTGTTTTTGTCAGATTCTGACAAGTGAATCAATAAAAAGACACAGCAAAGGTTCAATCAGAACAGACACCACTAATACGACTGGCCTTTTGGGACCCACAGAAGCGAGGAACTGCTTTTCCATGTTAATTTCTCTTCACTACCCTGGGGGTTATCACCTTCTTTGGCCTCTGTTAATTAAAAACTGCCTCCTGTTAAAGTTCCTTGGCAGACATTTTCCTCACATCAGCTCATTTTGCTGGCTGCTGAGAGAGGAAATGAGGAGAATGAGAGCTCTGAAACTTATGTGAAGAGTTGCCAAAACCCTATTTCATCATCTCCAATCAACATAAATGTACAGATTTCATTCAGATACTGAGAGGAGCTTACAAAAATATGCAAAAAGTGGATTTAAAATGTTCATTATGTCACTGCATATTTTTGAGGAGGATACAGCTATCTAAATAACTTTATGATACAATATTTTGAAGTGTACTGTATGGAGTTTTTTTCCCCCACACAAAAGTAGGCATAGTATGAGGTATATATTTAATGAGCTTCTGAAATGCACCCAAAAAACTGCAGGTGAACCTAGGGTTACCATATTTTAATTTAAAAAAAGGAGGACACTCCACGGGGCCCCTTCCCCACCCCAACTCCGACCCTTCCCCAAAGTCCCCGCCCCAACTCTGCCCCCTCCCCTGAACACTCCGCCCCCCCTGCTCCTCCCCCTCCCCTGCTTCCCGCGAATCAAATATTCGCGGGAAGCCTGAAACAGGGAGGCAGCAGGTAAGCTGGGGTTGGGGCGGGGCGCAGTCCAGTCTGGCCCCCCCAGCCGAGCGCTCCCTCCGGCGGCCAGCCGGCCCAGGCCAAGAGGCTCTGGCCCCGGTGTCTCCCACCCGGCTCGGCTTGGGTCCTGGGGCGCCGGCCCTGGTTCCAGCCGAGCGGCTCCAGCCTGCCTTGGCCCCAGCGGCTCCAGCCCCCGGCTGAGCACCGCCGCCCCCCAGCCCCAGCGGCTCCGGCCCCCGGCCGAGCACCGCCGGCCCCAGCGGCTCCGGCCTGGACCCAAACCCCACAACCCCTCCCTCCCTATTTTCCCGGACATGTCCGGCTTTTTGGGATTTCCTCCCGGACTGGGATTTGAGGCCCAAAAAGCCAGACATGTCCAGGAAAATCCAGACGTATGGTAACCCTAGGTGAACCTATTTGTGCTTGCAAAAATCTGCATTTTTGTACACCTTGGAATGTATATGCAAAACAGGTAGCCGTACACCCCACTGCAGGATTTAGCAAATCCAAAGCCTTTTAAAAGCTGCAAATATGGCCCTGTATGTGATTGTACTTGCACCCATCCTAGTTTTAGTACTTCAGTCCTCAATGGTCTGGGGCCTGGTTTCCTTAGACTCTCCCTCTCCACCCATCAACCACTAGATCCGCTGTGTTCAACAGAAATGCTGACGAAGCCCAAGCTGCAGGGCCGGTGCTACCATTTAGGCAAATTAGGCGGTTGCCTAGGGCTCCAAGATTTGGGGCGCCAAAAAGCAGTGCCCCCAATTTTTTTTTACAGCGTTCCTACGCCCCCTCCCCGAGCGCGCGGTTACTGCTCCACTTCTCCCACCTCCCAGGCTTGCAGCGCCAATCAGTTGTTTGGCACTGCAAGCCTGGGAGGGGAGGAGAATTAGAGCAGGGGCGACGTGCTCGGGGAGAAGGCGGAGCAGAGGTGAGCTGGGGTGGGGAGCTGCCGTGGGGGGGGGGCACCTTCAGGTGGGGGGAGCGGGGAGCTGCCGCAGGGTTGGGGGGGGCAGGCGCAAGGTGGAAGTTTCACCTAGGGCACGAAACTTCCTTGCACCAACCCTGCCAAGCTGACACTCAGATGTAAAGAGCAGAGCATTCTTGATGGAAGGTAACGTCATTATTCCTAAGCACAAGAGACCAGAATGAGCACAAGCCTGACTTTTCAGGTCAGCCTGAAGAAGAGCTCTGTGAAAGCTCAACAGCTTCTCTCTCTCACCAACAGAAGTTGGTCCAATAAAAGATATACCCACACCCACCTTGTCTCTCTAATATTATGGGACCAACATGGCTGCAACAACATTTTTTCAATGCATGAGGCAAGATGCATCGGTTCACTAAAGCCTTCCCCTTAAAGATGGAAGATTGAAGAATGACTCAGTAACTCAGGGATAGTTGGCAGTGAAAGGAGGAGGAAAAGGGCAAAAGGCATTTCTAAAACAATAGTAGCTGAAGCATGGATCGAAGGGGATTAGAGGTCCTGAACTTACCAACTTGGCAACTTCCCTTTCTCCACTGGTGCTCCTTGGTTTTCCTTCTGGATACAGTCTTTTGATGGTAGGATAATTTGTGACTCAGTTTCCTTTCTGGTATAGTGTGGCTGTGGGCCAAACTAAAGCCCTTCCCTTTAGAAGCAAGTACAGAAAATGTGGTGTGATTTTTGGTGTAAGTGACCATTTATCACTAAGCTCAGTTTGTCTGGGTGGCAAGATAGACTGAAGGATATAAGGGACTGTCTGTGACTCCATGGTAAGACTGTTACAGTGATACAGGAGTTCACATTTGTTACTGGGTTGGTGAAATCTAATTATAGAACACACCACCAGTTTGGGGTGTCTGCCATGAGGTTGGCACACACGGTCTCGAGCCACTCTAGACAGCATGACAATTACATTTCCCACAATTGCCTTGTTCTGAGCTGAACTGGAACTTGGCCATGATCAAGAGCCAGTGCACAACCTGTTTCAGGTCTTTAATGGCCAATATAATGAGCCTGATCCTCAGGTGGCATAAACAAGCATAGCTCCAACTACACTCATGTACACTGGCTGAGAAGCTGAACGGGTATAATTTAAATTATGTATTTGGCATCAACATTTGATATTATATTGATGATAGCTGTCAAATTAATCTCTCTGTGGCATTCAACAGATAGTTTTTGAAGTTATTTACTTAAAGTTTTTACTATTCCAGGACAAAAACTATTTAGATGGGTTTTACACTTTGATTTCAAAAGCCAAATATATGGAGCAATTTATTGTTAGATAGAGGGACTATGACACTGGAGGTAACTTAATTGACTGATATTCAGTAGCTATTATGCTTGCTTACTAGAAACCTGCTTTTTCATTACGATGTAAATGCCGGGTTTTACTCATTATGCATTAATTCAGAGAAAAAAGAACCTTCCTGAACATTTGTTCATTCTGTAAACCAAACTGTTTTTAAAATGTTTATAATGTTCAGCTAAGGACACACCAGAACCTTGTAGTCACAAGCACACCAACTTATCTAAAATGTTGAGGCCTATATAAATGTAATGAGCTAAAAAAAACACTGATATTCAACATGTTTAGTTTTGAAAATGTCACCTCTATTACTGTAACATCACTGAATCTGTAAAATATGCACAGACAGGTGCAATCAAGTAATTTCACAAGTAAAATATGAAGTTCTACTGCCATGAATAATTTCATGTAAAATAGGTGCTTGTTTGTGCAACCATATCAGGAATTAAAGCTTGCAGCTGAGCCTGGGATCAGTTAGCTCCACCTACCTGGTGTGCAACTGAGGACTTGCAGCTGAATCACAGTTGGCTTTCACCTGATTGGCCAGAGGAACCAACAGATATGATCTTAAGCCCAGCTTTAGGCCCACAGCTGCTCCTCGCTCAGGCCTCAGGTGAAATTGCTCCTCTACCTGCCTTGCTCTAGTCCACTCCAGACCTGCTCAGTTCCTGACTCCAGCACCAACCATTAGGCCTGACCACCACTGTTCTGACTACTAGACCTGACCTCTCACACCCATGGTCCATAATAAACCACATGTTTTGCTTTCCCAATTATCTAGGGTGACCAGATGTCCTGACTTTATAGGAACCGTCCCGATATTTGGGGCTTTTTCTTATATAGGCTCCTATTACCACCCCCCCCATCCCAATTTGTCACACTTGCTATCTGGTCACCCTATAACTATCCCTTTTGAACACAGAATTTTGTGTTTTCTCTTAAAGTTCCTGGGTTTGAAAATTTAGCCTAATCATCCATTATTGTGTCGAAGAGGAGAAAACTGGACTGTAAATTAATGTAAGGAGGCCTTGCTGAGGTCTTGGTTTTCCTTCATTTTGGTCCATTTTTCATTCGCCAGAAGTTGGGTGAAAGGGATAACTTCACTTAGTGATGACCCTTTTTAGCATGGAATTCTCAAATTCCCTCTCAAATACAATTGTACATTAAATATTCAGGTATTACCACTTTCTTACAAAGAATATGTTCAGTCATGTAGTAGCAGTTAGAGTTTCATCTGGCTTAGTGAGTTGTTGAAGTGGAAGGAGATGGATGTGGACAAGAGTCTCGTGAACCTTGGTACGGTGATTATAGCAAGTGTATGTTACCTCAGCCAGTTAGTATCTGTTCCTGCAAGCAAAGGTCCAGAAGTCTGGCATTTTCAAGGTAAGACTAAGATCCCCTGTTGCTCTTGAGACTCACGTAAGTGAAGAATGTGCTGTGGAAGTCACATGCAGAACATGTACAGTCAATAGCAAATGAATGATGGCCCTAGTAGAGTAGTTGAGGAGTTGTGAGAATAATTGAAATAACTATTTCTGTTCTTCAGTAGTAAAAGGTTGAGGCGGGTCAATAGGAAGTGAGGGGAAGGAGAGGAAGCATGTGCTTTCTGTGCCTGCTGTCACCTTCAGAAACCATTACTGATGTGCACTATAATTGAATTCTCACTCTTTTGTCTATAGAGTTGGGGGTGTGTAGCCCCTCTATATGCTACCTACAAGTTGTCCTGAAGCAAACCAATGCAACACAATGCTATTGACAACCTGCAATTCCCAGAGAATTTCCTCTCCTCCCCCCCGCCGCCCCGTTTCAATACCTGAGATGAGAGACAAACGTCCAAACATAGTAGAAAAATCAGGCTGCAAAATCCTTGAGAATGGACTCTCTCCAGAAACCTCTCAGTCTAATTATTCTTAATTTGGGCCAGAGCCTAGGAAGTGCAAGGCCATTCAGTGTAATAAAACTGCAATGGAAGTTAGGCAAATATTTTCAAAATCTCAGTCAAATTCTTGGTGGGTTTGAAAGATGGAGTCAGTTTTTTATTATATCTAAACAGGTTCATTCATGCCTAGATTTTAAGCATGGAGGGATATAAACCCCTTAATCACCTAATTTATTCAGTTTATGAAAAATACATGGTACAGATCTGAGGGCCAGATTGGTGCTGTGTGTGTCCACTTTGCTATGTGTAAATATGTTAGTTTGTAGATAACACTGCTCTACAGGCAAAATGCTTGTGAAATAAATGTAGTCAAACTTTACTAATTCTGGGTCACTGAGAACTAAAATGATGCTTAAAATTGTTGATTGGCTCTAGTTTTCAAGATATGCTATTGAGTCAGTATATATGACCCTTGACTTGGGAATGGCGGAGGATAAGTGAGTTATAAAGGGAAGGGATCTCAATTTAAACCAGAAATGACTAAAATACATCTTTGACTGGATCTATGAATAAATCTATGACTGGGTTTGGACAGTACTTGCTTTTTAGGCAAAACAATGAATGATGCAACCTGAAGCTGGTATTGCATCATACATGATATGAATTGCATCATGTTATTCCTAGAAGTCATGGATGATGCAATCATAACAAAACTTACATCACTCTGCTGAACAAATTGCCCCATATCAGTGCTAGAAATCATACAGTGTCATACTCTCTTATTTGTCAGTGTTTGATTTTGCAAAGGGACACATTTCTGTTTAGCCAAAGTGAGCAGAGATGCCTTGTACTTGTGTGAGCAGTGCAAATAACTTCTGCTATGTTTGTGGTGAAGTGACCTTTGCATCACAAAAGCGCAGTATAACCACTATGGTTAAGAAAGCCTATCACCTTTATTTTGGCTGCAAAATTGGAGATCAGAACAAAAGGTGGGCCCCACACATATGCTGCAACACTTGTGCAACAAATCTTCGCCAGTGGGTGAACAGGAAAAGGAAATCTATGCCTTTTGCAGTGCCAATGATTTGGAGAGAGCCAACAGATCATACCAGCAATTGTTATTTCTGCACGGTGCCTTCAGTTGGGACAGGTGTGTCAAAGAAGAAAAAGTGGACCGTGCATTATCCAAACATTCCATCAACTATACGCCCAGTACCCCACGGAGAAGGACTGCCGGTTCCTGATGCACCAGAATCATTCTCGCTTGAGTCAGATGAGGAAGAGGAAGAGGATGAAACTTCTGGTCCTCAACCGTCAATGTCACAGGACCCACATTTTCTCCCATCCTCCTCCTCTGAACCACACCTCATAACACAAGGTGAACTGAATGACCTTGTCAGGGATTTGGAACTACCCAAGAGTAAGGCAGAGCTGTTGGGCTCCAGACTACAGCAATGGAATCTCCTGGCAGGTGATGTTAGGGTTTCCATGTTCCGTGACCATCAAAAGGATCTTGTCCCATTCTTCTTCCTGGAAGGTGATCTTGTAGCCTGCAACAACATCGATGGTGTGATGGCAGCCCTCAACATCGTTCACGATCCAGATGAGTAGAGACTGTTCGTTGATTCATCGAAGACGTGTCTTAAAGCTGTTTTACTGCATGATGGCAATGTTTTGCCATCAATTCCAGTTGGTCATGCAGTCCATATGAAGGAACCCTATGACAACATGAAACAACTTTTGAGGTGCATAAACTATGACCAACATCAGTGGCAGCTTTGTGGCGATTTGAAGGTTGTTGCTCTCTTGCTTGGTCTGCAGACTGGATACACAAAGTACTGCTGTTTTCTCTGCGAATGGGATAGTCGTGCAAGAGATTCTCACTACATCAAGAAAGATTGGCCACTCCGACAGTCGTTGGAGCCTGGGAGGAAAAGTGTTCAGCATCCACCACTTGTTGAATCAAGGAAGATTTTGTTACCACCCTTACACATCAAGCTGGGTCTGATGAAGAACTTTGTCAAGGCCATTGACAAAACACAAGCAGCTTTCAAGTACCTCCATGGAAAATTTCCAAGGATAAGTGAAGCTAAGATAAAGAAAGGTGTCTTTGTTGGTCCTCAGATTCGTGAACTTCTTCGAGATGATGCATTTGACCATGCACTGCGTGGCAAGGAAAAGACGGCATGGAAAGCCTTCCAGTTAGTGGCAATAAATTTTCTCGGAAACAACAAGACAGACAACTACAGCTTGTTGGTGGAAAACCTCCTCAAGGCATACAAAAGCCTTGGTTGCAACATGTCACTAAAGATACATTTTTTGCACTCTCATCTAGATTTTTTTCCACCAAACTGCGGAGCAGTGAGTGACGAGCGCGGCGAGCGATTTCACCAGGACATTGCAACAATGGAGAAACGGTGTCAGGGCAAATGGAGCCCATCAATGCTTGCAGACTATTGCTGGACAGTGACAAGAGATGCTCCATTTAATGAAGACAAGAGACAAGCCAAGAAGCGCCGAGTAGACACTGAATAGGACTAAACTATGTACATAATAGTTTTTGCCTTTTGTTTCATAATAAATTTGATTTATATAACCCTTTTGCTGATTTTTAAAGTGTTACAAAAAAAGAACAGGTGAAATATCATGTACAGCAACCATAAACACATGAAAAGACCTAGGTTTACAATTTATGATTAAAACTCTACTATCTACACAATATACATAGACATAAAATGTAAAAACTTAAATATCTTAGAAACAGTAACCAATCAGTTGTTTTAATTGTCATATTTGAATTCAGCACATCAAAATACTAATAAATAGCACATTTTATCTCTGAAGCAGACGACTTCTCAAAAATTGTAGACCACTGTAACCTATGTGTATGTATATTATTCTAATGTAAAACATAGATGAGTGCCAGGATGTTTATCTGTTGTGATATGATGGTAAGTCACTATTAACCTGCATTACACAAGCATGCATAAGAACTGTTTTATATGCCTCATTATTATTGTTAATAAAGAAAAACAAAGTTTTGAAATTTGCTGTACTAGGTCATCCTTCAGTAATACAATTACCTAGTGAGATTTGAATATTGTTATATTTTATGTTTTATAAGATTTAAATATTCCAATATGTGCAAACCTATATCACTGCATCAAGAACTGTTTATTATTTTAAATACATGACTGCATGCTCCTGTACATTTAAATGAACGCTTCAAACCACAGCTCACACAAGCAAGGAATATGTATCATCTGCAAATCACATATCAAGCCAAGTTAAATGTTTAACATCTCATCGCATCACAATTCACTATGAGAAAGGTAAATCATATTGATTTTAACAAATGTACACAAAATCTGTACGTACACAAAAAGCTAAATCAAACTGCATTGTGTCTCTGGCAATAATGTAAAGCAAGAGGGTGAACTCTCTTTTTTTCTTAAAGTTTAATATTTTATTATTGTGAAATGGGACAGCACAACTAGCTCATCCTCTTATGACAACTAGCTTCTTTGTCTAAATTCCATTTGTTTCTTTGGCAGCTAAAACACCTTGAAATTACCTTCTCCAGCATGGAAGAATGATTTTTTTCCCCTAGCTCTGGCTGTCAGAGTGATTAGAATTTTAATTAGTAAAGCAGAGAGCAGGGAGGGAAATCTCTGGGAAAAAAAAAAAAGCACATGAAAGGTTCACAATTGCAAGGAAGACAAAGAGGCATCTGAAACAGTCTCACAGCTTGATTGTTACATCAGTAATTCTAGGGCAGTGCTGAATTCTATATGACTAACACAGTACTGTCCTTTAACCTTCTGACAGCACTAGAGTACTGGGGCATTACAAAATATTTTATCAGTTGTCACTCAGAGTAGAACAAGGTTTTTAAAGCACTCAGACTATCAACAGCTCCATTCCAATGCCCATTTTGGCCCTTTGATCTGCTCTCAGGGAGCTAGAGCTCAGAATTCAAGCCACAAAGGAAAGATTGTCAATTATACAGCCATCACCAGACCATTACACCAATAAATATTGCAATTATCCATCAATATCTACACATTTGAAAGAGAGGAAATCCCATTATAGTGCTTTTTCAGTAGGCAATGCTATATAGTTTAATATGCAATTTATTTTCAAACCTACTTATAAAAAATTAATTTTAACGCTAGAAGTAAGGTGACTCTGGTAGTTCAGTTATGTAGCTGCATGAAATATTTTATCAGTTGATAGCATAGGACTAGAGAGCATGGCTGTAATGTCACAGCCCAGTATAAGAGGCAGTGTGCCTCAAAGAGACAAATCTGTATTGGAGCTGTTTGCCGTGCACCAGGATTTGAACCTTACATCTGCTGTTAGGCCTTCTCTCAGACCCTCTCACCAATTTCCAGCATCCTGCTCTCCCTACCCTCTCCTTCCCTCACAGAGGGACTGCTCTTGTGAGAGGCCCCTGATCTCTTAGGGGGCTCTTTCTTGCTTGTTCTTCTGTTCCTATTATTATTTGTACTTCTGCAGTGCATACAGGCCACAACCAAGGTCAGGGGCACACTGAGCTTGCCACTGTACAAACATAGGCTAAGTGTGGGGGAAAGTAAATAACTTCATTTTACCAATGAGGAACTTAGGAACAAAGGAGCTGGCTGACTGCCCAAAGACCTGAAGAAGAACTCAGTGAAAAACTCAAAAGCTTGTCTCTCTTACCAACAGAAGTTGGTCCAATAAAAGATATTACCTCACCCACCTTGTCTCTCCAAAGTCAAGCAGGAAGTCTGTGGCAGAGTGGGAAACTGAAAAAACATCCTTTACCACAAGTCCATTATTTTTGTGTCCATACAGGAGCCATTCACAATTCATATGTTTAAAGATATTTTAGTTAGCTGATGGGTAAATCAGACCAACCCACCAGCTCTCCATATCTTACAGTCCTCACTCACCCAAGAGATCCCCTTCCTTTCAATGAAAGCAAGTTTTTCAGGAGAGTTAAAATGTATTTCAGAGTTGGAGTAATAAATGGATAGATGCAGCATTTTTTTAAAAAGAGACTACCACTCTGTGCTACTACATCTCTATAGAGAGAAACAAATGTTAACAGACTCACATTTTGGTGATGCTCGATGTTACTGATCTAAATATATTCACCTGGAGCTGGTAAGATATTTGAACATCCTAAGTTTTAGATAGATTTTGAATTCTACTCCACAACCAGCTTTAAACTATGGTCCTAGATAGAGTTAACAACAAGAATTACACCAGTCAGCGTCCTACAAAGGATCATTGTCTTATCCTTGGCAAATACGCTAGCAGAGTAACAAACTAGCTTGCTGATCTTTTATGTGGTAACATAATGCATGACATATTTATAGTTTACAGAAATCAGTCCATAGGGAAATTTTAGTTTCAAGTAATTATAGACTTTTGCACGATCTAAATAAAGGTGATGAAAAGTAGGAAAGTAATGGTACAATGTACATAAACCTAATACGAGGCAGTTCAAAGCACTGATCTCTATAATACATCTCTAAATACTGGTAAAAAGCTAGTAATTATGGCTAAAGTCAACTGCCAGCTGTTTTAATGCACAAAATTGAAGCCAGCATTAGAATTGTTTCCCTCCATTCTGGCCATAGGAAAATAGAAATAGAAATAGCTGAGCAATAGAAAGCAAAATTCTAGATTAAAAACAAAAATTCACAATTTCCCCTTTTTTCTTGATAGTCTGTCTTAATATATTGATATATTCTTTCCAAAGGAACAGTATTCTTCAGCCTCCGAAATCAGCAATACTCCTACAATATTATTGAAATGGAGTATTTTCTACACCCCTGCATTGGTATAATCATTCCAGTCTCAAAATCTCACATTTTGGTATACATGAAAACTCTGAGCTGTACTCACCCTGGGCCTGAGATTCACTCCAGCTGAAGGTGTCAGGCAGAAAGTCAGAGGGAGAGAGGGAGGTTATGAAAGATGGCAGCAACTTTCTCTCCCCCATGGGGTGCAGATATGGTCAGCAAACACACAAAAGTGGACAGGGGTTCCTGGAAAGGGGACATGTCTAGGACAGCTGAGGTTGCACCTTCTGCCCATGGAAAAATAAAGCTGCCCTCATTAGGTTTAGTGATAGTACATGAAAATGCCACCTGCTGCCCGCTGGGCCTGAATCTCTCCTGGAGTGCAACAGGCCCACTTAACTAAGGGAAGTGCAATTTGTCTGCAAGAATGGACCATAAGCTTTCAGAAATGATCAGGCTATTCACCAGGTATCATTTAAACCTAAAGAAAGAAAACAGGAATTTGATCTACATACTATAAGCTAAAACAACGAGGAGTCCTTGTGGCACTTTAGATAAGAGATCATTCTATACAGACTCTCAAAGCTTTAAATAGGAGAGTTTATGTAAATTATTTCTAATTTAGTACTTAAAATGCATCAATGAACTGCAACAAAACCACTTCAGTGACTTACCAACCACTAGGGCTAATAAATGGTCACAAACACTCCTTTGAATAAAAGCTGCACATTCAGTGACAGACAGCCCCAGTGATTTAATTCAAGCCTTCCTCCAGTTCCCAGTCATCCAATTATGTTGCAGAAACAATACTGCATGATTTAGATGAACATTAATACAGGATAAATGATGAATCATCAATGGCTAATGCTAGAAGCAACAGTGGCAGCAAATTGTTCAGAAACAAACCATGGTTTGAAATATGGTTCCATAAAAACTTTAATCAAATAATTAAAAAAATATAAAAAACCCAAGTTAATGGATACTTTGCCAAAAAGATCAGATCATTACATAAAAATGGATATGATTGTTTAATGTAATATAAATTACCAATGGACAGACAGACACATTGTGGAGAAGAATCTATGCTGGTAGTGGTTCTTGATATCTGATTAAAGAGCAATACTTGCAAATGCCTCAATGACAGAGGATGTTTTGCCTCCCAGACACAGGATGAGTGCAGCAGTGGAGATATCCACTACAGAGGCACAGTTCAGTTAATAGAAAGGGGAAAATATGATCCCAAAGTGACATTAACACACCATCTAGACCTTCTGTTAAAGCCCCTAAATCTAACAAGTCATCATCAGGACAAAGACATTGAATCTGTAATGAAAATGGAACTTTACAACAAATGGCAACCAATTAAAAATAACTTGGTGAAAACCAACTACTGGGCCAAATTCTGAAGTGGTTGCCCTGTCATTCAGGCAGAGCTCCCATTGTCTTCAATGTAAAGCCTAAGTAGAAACTGAGTGAGGACTTCAGGATTTGTCCTGGTGACATCAATTTATATGTGCAACTGCTGTAATGTATTATTTTGGTTACAGTAGCATTTGAGGGCTCCAAAAAGAGATTAGGGTTGTATTAGGTACTGTCTATACAAAACAATGGAAAGAGTTTCTGCCCCAAAGAGTTCCCAGTGTTGTCAATAACACAACGCCAATCATGATATCTGATGTTTTTCTTCAAGCCCCAATTCCCTGGGACAAGTGATTTAATGAGAATCTAAGCTTTGATATTTTTTAAAAGTAAAGTTTCTAGTCCTCATTGTGTGTGTGTGTGTGGGGGGAGCTGAAAAGGAGAACCAAGTGACATGTAAAAGCTCACACCCTAGCAGACAAATAAAAAGAACCAAAAAATGTACCATTAAAAAAATGTTGCAATTGTTAAGCCAAATTCATGATATTTTGGAGCCTGACTCATGTTTTTGAGCATTTGGTCTTGGCAATACTATAATCTGACATTTACACAATAACCAACAGGTGAATAACGCACAAATGTAGGGGAAAGATTACAATGGAGAGTCACTCTGTAGTTAAATAATTTATCAACACTGAGCATGTGTGTCTAGGAAAAGAAGATTTTTATTCAAAATTAGGAATTTTGCAATTTTTGTAGAGAAACTCACACAGGCTGTCCTTGATTTAATCTTCATAAAGTTTTTTTAACTCAAATGTGTGTGTCCCCACAATTCCGTATAATCCCTAACTCTTCCTGTCCTTTAGACATGTTGGGAAAGAGTACAGATGTCAACACATAGGGAAAGACTCTCGAAAGCTAAATAAAAACAGCCAGATCATTCAAAAATAAAACTACTCAGGTTTCAGACCTATGCCTCTCTGTACATATATAAGCAGTGTAAATGGACTGAACTTGAAAACATGAGTTTTGCAATCAGCTTTTTTGAAACATCTTTACACAGCCTTTTAGGAATTAGGGGAGAGGGATTCTATGTTTTCTGCGCTAATCTTCAATTTACGCCACACAAGTTCTGAGTGTCTCTCAGTGGGAAAGAAAACAGCCTGGCCAAACAGTTGGAAAACTATAGAGTAATCTGATTTTGGCGTAGAGGTTAGAAGTAGGTTGCCCATTTCTCTCATCAATCAAAACAAACTTATTTGAAGGGCCTCTGCCATCAGATAGTTCTCTGTGCTTCAGTTTCTCCCCTGCTGCTTGTCTCTCATATGGGATTGCCTGCAAATACTGTGCTTGAGGGATCTATACTCAGTTTTCTAAAGCAAACACAATTGATGTTCCTGGGTTACACACAAAATGTGTAGGAATAGCCTCTAATGGCATTCAAATTATGTGCTTTCAGTTTTCAAGTGTCAGTTGTTTTTCATTTCATAGTTTGGGTAAGATATTCTCACATGCTGATTTTGTATGTTGAACAGCTACACAAACTCCACAGCATAAAGGCATCCTGTCAGTCTGTGCTCCATCATGTCAGACAAATACCTCCCCCCCCCTATGAGATGGTGGGGAAATCTAAGTTCCTGTTCTGTGGGCCAAATCCTGAAGTCCTTACTTAGGGAAAATGCCCATTCAAGTCAGCACTTTTATCTTTATATGTAGAATTTTACCTTAAATGCTACTGTCCCACTATTTATTCTGTTTCTTCAAAAATCTTCTCTCTCATATATGCACAGAATTATAATGCACTTTAAACAGAAATGTCTCCATCCATATCCCTTAGTTTCTCACCCCAGTTTCTGATCCTAGCCTTTAAAAAAAGATTTTCCTTCAATTACAACTTATTTTTCTCAGTAATAGTCAATCCATTAGCTGACCATTCTGAGCTTCATTGGACTATACTCTTACTGCTTCCTCACAGTGCAGTGGTAAGGCTGTGCCAGGAGTGCTGGATGCTCACTAGAAGTGTGAGGTGGGCACTTTTAAAGGTGATGGGGCTTTGCCCTCTGACACCCCTGTTCCAGTGCTCCAGCAGAGAACCATGAGTATGCTTCTGAGATGGATGAAGATGGCTAACAGGTGCAAAATTAGATCTAGGGACTGATGGATTGAAAGTAAGATGCTTTCTAGAGATATGGACATAAGGTGAGTGAGAGGGAACAATGTAAAATTTTTCAAGTCCATTTTAGACCCTCTCTTGCCGGAGCTAAGAGAGAACCAGACAATGTGTGATGGCTAGGTTGAGGGACAGTTGGAGAAAGTTGGTATTTCTATACCCATAAAGCAAACAGACCTCAAGGCAAAGCCATGATTGAACCCTTACATTGTAAGGTCTTTGGGGCAGAGATCATGCCTAGCACAACAAAACCTCTCACACTGACATAGGCCTCGGTATTATATTTTTTAAAGCATTATATACTAAATATTAACAAATACTTTAACTCAGTACCACCTCTTCCTCTTTCATTGGAACATTATTTCTCCCCTCTAAGCCAAACAGCATTTGCATGGTGATGTTTGAACTATGAATTCTATAATTTGGGGGCGGGGGTTGGTGGGGAAGGGGCTGGCTTAAAGGGAATAGAAAGGATTAGACAATGAAGAGAATTATCTAAGGAATAAGAGAAACTTAAAGAATCAAGAGAGATGCACAATTCCCAATGGCATAGATGATGGCTTAACACATTAGAGAATGATGTAGTGTTAGTCCTAACAAGTGTCACATTTTTGACAGCTGCATATGGACCACAGGAATGTCTCCTCCAAGCAAGGGCATTCATTTCATATAGCATGTGTAAGAAAGGCAAGGATGAGCAAGAGGTGGAAGGACAATGAAATGCAAAGATGATCATCTATCTACACATAGACTACTACTTGACTGCTGATGATGATGACACTATTTCCTTTCAGAATGACACAAGCAGGTCTGTTGGACTGATGCCCAGGATACTTTGTTTTAAATGCCAGAGTTCCCATTCACTTACTAGGTTTCTCATTATGAAGGGGAAGAAGAAAGGTTCAGATTCAGACATCCATACCTTATGTGGGACATCAGATTCCTCATGTGGAAATGAAATACATTTGTTTTCCAAACTCTGAGTGCATGTTAGGAGCAGCAATGTTTCTCATAGGCTCAAGAAATATGGCCTGTAGGCTGAACATATTCAGCACGTTGAGGGTGACAATTATAATTCCCTATGTTCCCTTTGTGTTGCTGTGAAAGAAATTATGATTAATGGTATGTATTTCCTACCCTAGAGAAGTAGGTTGTCCTCAAGCAAAAGAGATAAAACAATCTTCCATCTCAGAAATGTACTGAAGAATATACGTTCTGTAGTCTGTATAAGTACAGTATCTAAATCAGATAGTAAGCTTCTATCTTGTGTTTAGCTGTTGCCACATGTAGCAAGCATCTGTGACCCTTTGGAGGAAAAAAACAGTGAAAGGCAATTACAAGTCAAAGAAGAGGGTATCTTTACCTTCTCTATGAATACTGTGTGCTCTCTTACTTGCTCTTTTTGGCTGAGGATGCAAGATATTACAGAGGGCTTAGTGCCATCCTGTTTATAGGCAACAGTTAAGTTTCATTGTTTGTCAAAAAAAGGGAATAGTCATGGTAAAAAATGCAAATACCATTCCTTTACTTTTAAATAGTCCTGGGGCACAGTATCTTAGAGCTGAGAGGTGCCACCCTTACTCAAGTTGGTGAGAACTTATGAGTTCCATTGAACTACTTACGAGTAGTTCAATGGAACTACTCGTAAGTGCTCAGTGATATCATGAGTAAGGGTTTCACAGTCAGGTCTTAGTTGTTTGTCAAAGTAAATTATGAGAAAAGTCGAATAAGTTTCCTTTTACAACACCAATGGTTTAAGATAATTTAATGATATTGAGTTATTAAAACCTCTTTATTCTAGGCACCAAAAAGGCCAAATATGCAAAGATTCATAGTGAAGTGTTGTTCAGCAATGAGGGTGAAAAAAGTAAATGACTCTTTATGAAATAGCCTAAAAGTCCCAGAGTTTGACACAGAATGCATGGCAATATTACAAATGTACAGCCATAGCAACAGCAAATGACTCCCTGTTTTTCAAGAGTTATTTTGGACAAGAGGGAAGGTGTTATGTGGGCAAAGTCTTCCTAAATTACCAACTTTGGATCAAATGTACTCTAATCACCATTCAGTTCAATTTTCCATTGCAGTATGACACTGTACACAGATGCTGCTAAAGTTAATATGGCACGTATTCGTGCATCACATGCACACAGTGGAAGAGTAATGTACTTTATACAATGCATCCAGTTTGTATTGCTATCCGTTTCTGATTTGTAAAAGGTCTAGGAGCAGGGTAAGAAGAGTCTGTAGCAAACAGCTGATGAAATGCAGAACTACTACATACTCTACAAGCATGTATATATTAAACAACATGTCTGCAGCTTGATGGGACACCATAAGGCACACGCACAGAATAGTTTGCCTTTTTCATACTCTCAGAGGGCCAAAATCAGAGGTGACAAATTTTTCAGATAATTTAACAGACTGGCAATATTTGCTGGAAAACCACACCCAGTTAGCCAGTGTTGATTTTTCTGGGAAAGGATTAATTGGGTTCAGCTGACTCACTGAATACCCAAGCTAGGTATAAGAGAAGCGTGAGTATCATTTGAGTTGTAGGACCTAGGGTGTGGGCTGAGCTATCATCAGGCAGAAATTCAAGGAGCAGCCAAGCCAATGAAGAAGGCTGGAGCTGAACTTGATGTTATTCTATTAATTTTCTTTTAATAAAGCCAAATGTCAGAAGAGGCTGTGGACTGTTTTGCCTCAGATTGGGAAAGGCACCTGCTCATAAATATGTCTATGTGCTGGTAAATTGGCATAATTTCAAACAGATGATGCAGTTATGGGAAGAATAGCAACGCAAGCCACTGCTGCTGGTCGTTGTTCCAGCCATATCCCTGCCTTTCACCCACTCAGCATATAGCTGTCACCCACTTACTAAAGCAACAATTGCACATCTCTGAATTTGACACAGGATGACCAGCATCAGTGAGGAATGAACGTATAAAGTCAACAGAAAGCCACCTAGAGGAATCCTGAAGACAATGAAGTGTGAACAGGTGTGATGATGTGTTAAATAGCATGTGGCAAAAATGACTACCCTTGCTAATGAGATGACAGTTGCTTGTTATGCAAATTGTCCTAGTAAAATCATCTTAGCCTGGCACCTATGCCCTTGGGCACATGTCCAATCAATTTGAGAGCTGCAACATGTCATTCAAATTGATATTTATCACTATAGATGACGATATGATATCTATATGCATAAGATTCCCCAACTCTGACTCCTGTTAAGGTAATTGCAGGGCTTCACCAAAATAAGTGTGGAACGTACAAGCTCCTATAGCAACAAAGGGCCAATCTGAATTAGAAGCAGTGCTGGTGGAGGACTTAGACTGTAATTGACACAAAGTCTCCACTGCATGGATTTTTTCCATTTGAAATAAGACTGATCTTTTATAATGAGCTGAGTGCTAAGAAATGTACATATTAAATCTTGCTGAGCGAAAGGTAAAATAAAATAATTGAAAGACAATGTGTATAGTGTCTGTAATTTCTATCCAAGAACACAGCCTTCTCGAGTTTTTGGGTTGCTGTGGTGGGTTGTTTTTTGTTTGTGTTGTGGGTTTTTGGGGTGTGGGTGGTGCGGGAGAGAAGGTATCTGAAGAAAAAAAGATTAATACATAATTATTACTTAGTTTTGTTTGCTGAACAGAATTGTGCTCATCACATTTTGAGGAAGTGAAAACGAAATTAAAATCTAGTTAAAGTATATATTTTCTTTTAACATATTAACAATTGAACTATTCAAATCACTGATGGATGATGGTGCGTTAACCTTTAGAGAACCAAGGAACTAAGAATTCATGGGGTGATTCACTGTTTGATCAGCTCACTTAAGCCAAGGTAGAATGTAAATTAATTGGCTGTTTCAAAGCAATGAAAAGACAGTTTCATGGTTTAAAAAGCATCTATTTCCATTATTATCATAGCAGCAAGTTTAAAGCCTTCTTATGTTGTTTCTACATCCTCTTTTTGTGAATCCAAAGATAAATTGTACTGCATCACAGGTCAATCATGACAATAATTTTCAAGCTAATTTTCCATAATTATTTTTTAGACATGTTTGTCTGTTTTTTTATTTTTAAATCTGAGTTTGAATAATATATAGTATATAGATCAGTCTGAAGTGCCAAATGTTCTCACTACCTGTGAAATCTAGGTTTTGCCAGGAAACACACTGTCCAAAATACTCAGGACAAAATTCAACCAAGAAAGCGTATGCATGCCCTGGAAATTTGGCTCCACAGCATGAAGCCAGACAATTTATATTTAGTCTTGTTAATTATATGCACAAATATCATGTCTGTTAAATTGAAGATGGACCCTCTTATCTTTTAGCCAGCAGGAGGATTATTCTTGGCATATTTTGAAAGAAGTTGCAACTATCCAAACTCATTACTAGTAAGCCCATACATAGTAAAACTGTCATGTTTTCTCCTGCAGAATTTCAAAACCTGCAGGAAATAGGAATGTAAGTCCCAAAATTTGTAGACTATTTTACTGGAGTTCGCCTAAGATTCCTTTTATGACTTCAACATGCATTTACTACTATTCCTCATAAATCAAGGTAACAACAAATTGTAAATACATTTAATTACTAAAATACTACAGCAGAGCACCTTCCCATTTCATTTTAACAATTCTCATATTCTAGTTGGGACTGTCCGATTTAACAGTACTCTCAGTGTTTTCTGTGGCAACTCTATTTTCTAAATTATAAAGGCAAAAACTATATTTTCATCTCGTTCAACAGAGATTATTTACTGTACCCATGGAACTACTCTTCATTTTAAAGGGAGTGAAGCATTTAAACACACGCACACACACAAAGAAAAGATAACTATGTTTCTGAACTCAAGTTGACCTGTGTGTGTGCGCTGACACAACATGATTATGATAAACAACATCATTATAGCATAAGGAAAGCTTCCTGTGGCTCTGCTGTTTTAGCAAATATCTGTACAACTGGGCAAATGCCCCACCTAAACTAAAAATAATGTTATAATAATCTGTCATTAGAATCAATAACGGTTTTATTATTCATAATGCATGCAGTGCTAAGATGAACCCATTGTGTAATAAATTTAGTGGCTTGTCATTTAATACAATATGATTTCACAATATTGCTAATGTGCACAAAGCATTCAAATATACAGTATTGGCACAGCTGAGATTTATGACAAATATAAGGCAAGGATGAATCTAGGCGAAGTCTTCATGTTGCTTGACTGAGGTCAGAAAAATCAATACTGTTCATAATATATCCGTGACACAGAAGCTTAAATGAAAAAAACCTTCCAAGTTAAGAGGCAGTGCTTTATTTATCCTTAGCTCTTTCCAGTAGACAAGTTCTTTGAAAGGGCAGAAAGGAGAATAAGAGATTTTCAATCTTTTAAGTAAAGAAGGGAATACATGCTAGAAAAAAGATAATAGCATTTTCAGTGTTAATTGTTTCATCTCCAACTTACTTCAGTATCCCCACTCTCCCCTGAAGAAGACATAACACTAAGGGCAGGTCTTCACTACCAGATCGGCGGGTAGTGATCGATCTATCAGGGATCGATTTATCGCGTCTAGTGTAGACGTAGTAAATCAATCCCCGATCGCTCTGCTGTAGACTCCGGAACTCCACCACTGCCGAGAGGCAGAAGCATAGTCGACAGGGGAGCAGCGGCAGTTGACCCCACACAGTGAGGATGTGAGAGGAGTCGATCTAAGATACGTCGACTTCAGCTACGCTATTCTTGTAGCTGAAGTTGCGTATCTTAGATCAATCCCCCTCCCTCCCCCCAGTGTTGACCAGGGCTAAAACAAAGCAGTCAATTTAGACCTTGGCTAAAAAAATTCATCCAAAAGACACAATCCAAAGGGAAACTGATGGGTGGAAATTCAATGCTCTGCTCTCCACACAAAAATGGTGGTGTACATGTTCCACAGGGCAGCTTCAGGTCCTCTATGACCATAATCATAGAACACATGTTCTGGGGTGGGATCTAAGATTAGTGGGTATGGCCTACCTGGGTGAAATACTGGCCCCATTGAAGTAAGTAGGAATATTGTTATTGACTTCAATAGGGATAGGATTTCACCGCATAGTTTAATGCTTACCTCTCTAGTAGTAAAATGAACAGAGCATGAAGCATCTTGAAGCACATATTATTTCATGGATTACATATAAGGTGTCATTGAAATGTTCATGAATTATTTGGGAATTATGTTTTAATTGAGTTGTAAAAGCTGTTGTCTATTTCCTCCCCAAGTTGTAAATAGACAGCAAAATTCGGAGGCTTCCAGCTAATAAATGTAAGGTTATATTACAAAGGCACCATTCCAACCACCACTATTAAAGGTTTTTCTGTTGTAATTGCCTGTGGCTGTTCCATCTTCAACAGATTCTTAGGTCCAAAGTGACCAATTCATGTGACCCTATCATTAAAAAGAAAATCATGTAATTTATTAGATCCAGTCAGGAATTTTCTAGCAGAATGCTTTTCTATAGGCCAGGCTTACAGGAAGACTATCTCCACAAGGACCGATTTCCTTCTGTCCAAGTTGTGTACTGCAGCATGTGAGTCGCATGACTGGGTACATTATGGGAAATGTAGTTGGGCCAGGTTTCCTGTAGTTGGAGAAAATGGGGGCCAGAACTACAACTCCCATAAGAAAATGCACCATAGGGATATATTGTTTAATGTTGAAATCATAGACATGGAGGGTTGAAAGGGACTTCAAGAGGTCATCTAAGTCTATCCCCACACTCTAAGGCAGGACCAATTATACCTAGACCATCCCTGTCAGATGTTTAATCTGTTCTTAAAAACCTCCTGTGATGGGGACTCCACAACTTCCCTTGGAAGCATTTCTAGTATTTATATCATATCTTATAGTTAAAGTTTTTCCTAATATCTAACCTAAATCTCCTTTGCAGCAGATTAGGCCCATTACTTCTTGTGCTATTTTCATGGGACATGGAGAATAATTGATCACTGTCCTCTTTATAACAGCCCTTCACATAATTGAAGACTTATCCAGTGCCCCCTGAATCTTCTTTTTGCAAGCTGAATATACCCAGGTTTTTGTTGTTGTTGTTGTTTAAACCTTTCCTCACAGGTTGTGTTTTCTAAATCTTTTACCAGTTTTTCCCCTCTGGACTCTCTCCAATTTTTCTGCATCTTGTTTAAAGTTTGGTGCACAGAACAGGACTCAGTATCCCAGCTGAGGCCTCACCAGTGCCAAGTAGAGTGGAATAATTAACTCCCATGTCTTATATATGACAATCCTGTTAGTACAACCCAGAATATTCACCTTTTTCGCAACCACATCACATTATTGGCTCATATCCACTTTCTGATTCACGATAACCCCCAGATCCTTTTTCTTCAGTACTACTGCCTAATCAGTTATTCCCCATTTTGTATTTGTATTCTTTAATTGTCCTTCCTATATGTAGTATTTTGTACTTGTTTTTGTTGAATTTCATCTTGTTGATTTCAGACTGATTCTCTAATTGTCCTCCAAAGTGTTTGCAGTCCCTTCCAGCTTAGTGTCTTTTTATAAGCACACACTCCACTCTGTTATCCAAGTCATTAATTAAAATATTGACCAGTACTGGACCCACGACTTTCCCCTTGGGGCTCCTCTAGATACATCCTCCCAGTTTGACAGCAAACCATTGATAACTGTTCTGAACATGGTCTTCCAAAAAGTTCTGTGCCCACTGTACAGTAAATGATTTGGCTCAAGGCATTTTGGTTCATTTTAACAAAGGAAAATTAAAAATTTCAATGTTGTGAATGTTTAACTGTTTAATTTTGATCAAAAATGTTTAAAGAAAACATTATGACATTTCCAAATCATTTTTCCCCAAATTTCCATTTTCCAAGAAAATTTTGAAATTTCAATTTTTTAAATCTCATTTTGGGAAGGGGCAGAATTTTGCTGCGCTCCTTAAATTATACAAATTTAGGAATTTAAATGATGAAGAAAAAATTGATACATATTTTTGTACTATATTCCTGTCCTATTTGTGAAGCACAAAGAAGGGTAAGTAACATTCCTCCAGCAGTAGGAAACACTAGGAATGCCTTCAACTGGGAAAACCCAGCAATAATGATGTAGTTTAAGGATTCTGTCACACTCTTTACTTACAATTCTCTTGGTTTTGTAGGCTGCCTTTTTCCATGCCACCAATTCCAGTCCATCAAGCTTTCTCCCCCTTTTTTATTCAAATCCCTTCCAAAAACTATTTTTCCTGTGATACCCACAAAAAGTCCCCAACAATAATATTAAACACGAATGAGGTTGACCCAAGGTATCCCTGAAAGGCATATGAAAAACAACAGAGTTTTTCTGTTATAGCATCATTCTCTTCTCCTATCCATCCCCCCTATTTAAGCTGCTGTGCCCTTGTTTGTGTTTAGGCTGCATCCTTTTCAGGGTGCAGATTTATCTTTTATTAGTCTGTTTACACTACAAGCCAGGGGCAATTCCCAGCTCATGTAGACATACTTGTGCTAGCTCTCATGTGATCTAGCATGCTAAAAATAATAGTATAGCTACAATACCATGAAAAGAAGAACAGGAGTACTTGTGGCACCTTAGAGACTAACAAATTTATTAGAGCATTAGAGCATATGTGGACAGAGTTGGCATCGGGCACCTACAAGATCTCTATCAAGCATTCTTAAAACTACAATACCCACCTGCTGAAGTGAAAAAACAGATTGACAGAGCCAGACGAGTACCCAGAAGTCACCTCCTACAAGACAGGCCCAACAAAGAAAATAACAGAACACCACTAGCTGTCACCTTCAGCCCCCAACTAAAACCTCTCCAGCGCATCATCAGAGATCTACAACCTATCCTGAAAGATGATCCTTTACTCTCACAGATCTTGGGAGACAGACCTGTCCTCGCTTACAGACAACCCCCCAACCTAAAGCAAATACTCACCAGCAACCACACATCACTGAACAAAACCACTAACCCAGGAACCTATCCTTGTAACAAACCCCGATGCCAACTCTGTCCACATATCTATTCAAGTGACATCATCATAGGACCTAATCACATCAGCCATACCATCAGGGGCTCATTCACCTGCACATCTACCAATGTGATATATGCCATCATGTGCCAGCAATGCCCCTCTGCCATGTACATTGGCCAAACCGGACAGTCTCTACGCAAAAGAATTAATGGACACAAATCTGACATCAGGAATCGAAATACTCAAAAACCAGTGGGAGAACACTTTAACCTGTCTGGTCATTCAGTGACAGACCTGCGGGTGGCTATATTACAACAGAAAAACTTCAAAAACAGACTCCAAAGAGAGACTGCTGAGCTAGAATTGATATGCAAACTAGACACAATCAACTCCGGTTTGAATAAGGACTGGGAATGGCTGAGCCATTACAAACATTGACTCTATCTCCCCTTGTAAGTACTCTCACACTTATTATCAAACTGTCTGTACTGGGCTAGCTTGATTATCACTTCAAAAGTTTTTTTTTCTCTTAATTGGCCTCTCAGAGTTGGTAAGACAACTCCCACCTGTTTATGCTCTCTGTATGTGTGTATATATATCTCCTCAATATATGTTCCATTCTATATGCATCCGAAGAAGTGGGCTGTAGTCCACGAAAGCTTATGCTCTAATAAATTTGTTAGTCTCTAAGGTGCCACAAGTACTCCTGTTCTTCTTTTTGCGGTTACAGACTAACACGGCTGTTACTCTGAAATCTACAATACCATGGGCAGCCGTGTCACCAGCTAGCCTCCTTGAGTATGTACCACAGGGTTCATGAGGGTTTGTACTTGGGGCAGGTATTCCATGCTGCCGCTGCCACTGACTATGCTACTGTGGCTACACAACTATTTATAGCATGCTACCTCACATGAGAGCTAGCATGAGTATGTCTATATGAGTAGGAATTATAGCCCTAGCTTGTAGTATAGGTGTAGCTTTTGATGGAGTCACAATGGATCCTATATAAATTATTTTTAATAATAGGAACTCATTTTGTTTAATTTAAAAAAGGGTAATTTAAGCAGGTAAGAACTTTTTACACTAGAATATCTGTGGGTTTTTTTTTTTTTTTACCCATTCTCATAAATATGTTGAAATGTGTCATGATTAAATACAGAGGCAAAGGGAAATTTTTTCACTTTAACGCCATATATTGAAAATCTATTTTTCATGCAATGTATTCCCCTGACTGGTAATTATAATTTAGGAAGTTCAAGTACAACCGTGTATATCATTCCTTCTGCCAAAAGTGCTCTGTAAATCTTTATTCTTTTGACCTGAAACCCTTGACTCAATCCTTGAAAGTCTACAGTAGTCTATTAGGTTAGAAGCATACTGTAAAGCTATCCTGTATGTCCACATTGTGTTTCCTTGTATCTTTGTTGTTATATATTTAAAGGCTTTGCCTGAAATTTAGTCTACTGTACTATATAGCATGAAATCTATAATGCAACAGTTAAGGTAATGCAGTAAAATCATCAAAAAATGACGTTGACTGTTTCTTTCTCTAAAAAAAGAAATGACCCTATGTACAAAATCTATTCTGGGGAGTGAGCTGGGTTATAATGCAAGAAGTTTTGAGTTTAAGATTATGTTTCCCTGACTATAATTCAGAGGATTTGTTTTTTTACAGCACAATTTTGAAGTCCATCAAATCTTAATGTTAACTAATTACTTTGTCTATTTCAAAACTTGGATTTTTTCCCCCTTCTTTCTTTGGATATATTCAGGTTTACAGGCCCAGATTTGTACTATGTTTTCTACTTATGTGATATCTGTTAATGAAACAGTAAGAGTAATATTCATAGAGCACTAGAATATATCCTAATCAACAAAGATACCACATGCAATTACTGTGGATGATGTTTTGAAAAACATTTCATCTATTCTCATCAGGTGGCTCAACTGTCAGTTCACAGATGTACATAATACAAAGCTGACACTATGAACTTGGATCCTTCCAGAGACTGAAGGCACAAAAATAAAATGGCTAGATGTCACTAGGCATTGACAAGTTTCCATGGGATTCCATGATAAAAGTCACATCCAAAAGTATCTCCTCTTTTGGTAAGAATTGGTCAGACTGACAGAACATATTTCTAGAAAACAAATTACTGGAAATAATATCTATAACTACAAAAATGACCCTTATATATAGATACGTTATATTTTATAGATGGGGCTGGCAGCACTGCCCATTAAGATTCCCCAACGCTGTTTTTAATTGCTCATAATTTTGCCAAACGTCACCTGTTTGGGCTGAAATTTTCCATGCTGGGTGTCTGTCACAAGCTGATGGGTTTTTACAAGATAATTTCAGCCAAAATAGTTCAGCAGTGTCTGAGAACGAGGCTAGGAATAGCTGCTCATTAAGTGAGCACCATACATCCTGTGCACTGAATGAGACAGGGGTCCTGTGGAAAAAAGGTACCTGAACTGGAGCAGTGCTGGGGAATAGGGCAAGGGAACTGGGGAGCTCCAGCCTGATAAACCTTCAGGCTGCAGGCCTTAATGAAGGCCTACATAGGTGCAGGGGCTGGGGCTGCAGAGATGCAGCCTGGGAATAGGCAAAGGCAGCAGGTCCTAACCCTTTGCCAATGATGAGTGGCCATTACACACTGCAGTCTGCCCCTTGAGAAAGGGGCTAAATAACAACTGGCAGTAGCCACTGAGGCAAGGTGGGTGTAGAGGGTTGGGGGTTCCCCTGGGAGGGGAGACCTAGCGGTTGGGGGTACTGCAGTGGGCAGAACCCTGAGGTAAAGGGCACCGGGGTCCACGAGGGACACTGGGGGCTAGCGGCAGGTGAGACACAGGCCAGTAGGAGGTGCTGTGTATGCTGTAGAGCTAATTCCTGAGATGACCAGCAGGAGGCGCCGCGCCGGTGAGTTGTCACTTCGCTACAAGGGTTCAGAGACTTTTCCTTTTTGCTGGCTGGTGCAGAGAGAAGCAAAAGGCATAGTTCTGTCCTTTCCCTGTCACTCTGGGAATGAAGGTTCCTTGTGACCTCTGTTCCGTTTGTGCTACCACACTAGGGAGAACTCTGTAAAAACCTCTATTTCCCAGAAAATAGGCTTCCTTTTTTAAAAAAATTCACAAACAGACTGACCTGGAAATACATTTGTTTGAAAATGGAGAACTGATGTGGCTGAGAAGATAAGTAAGATGGTTGATTTTAAAGTTTTGGGGGGTGGGGTAGGGGGGAGTCTAATGGCAAAATTCGCTCTTCATTACTTGTACCCATTACACACCTTCTGCATTTTTGTCTTCCTTATATCTGTAAGCATTTCTAGAGCATCAGTCACCAGATGCAGTCTTGTTTTTCATTTAAATGTAGCCTTCTATCTTTGAGTATACTGCTGTACTTTCTTCTGCTCAGGTTCTTTGGGAAATGGGATGGCACAGTACTGAGTTAACAGAGGACTTTAAAATGGCATGGATGGGACTCCTGATTTATTTTTGCTGGTATTTCAGAACCTAGGACCTACTGTAGAGAAGGCTTTAACCTCAGCCTCCAAGTCTATATCTGAGCTCCATTAATCTTAATGTGCCAGCAGGTGAATACAGCTGCCATGATGGGTCTGATATGGCCCTGGACCTATCCTGCTTGTAATTCAGTATCATAAGTACAGTACAGATATGTGTTCAGTTGTGCTGAAGCTTATAATTTGGTCTTGAAGTCAATGGAATTGCTCATTGTGCATATGGGACTACTCAGATGAGTGTGCATGCAAATTTTTGCAGAACTCAAGTATTAGATTGTAAACTCTTCGGGGAGGGACTGTCTTATTTTGTGTGTGTACAGCAACTAGTACAATGTGATCTAATACAGTGGGGCCTTTAGACACCAGACACCCCTATCTTTTAGCCAAATATCTCAGCAGCAGCCAAAAAGTGAGAAATAACAGAATATTTTTGCCCATCTATTGCCATGAGGAGATCAACTCAGTACAAAAAACAGTTACGTTGCCATGACATCAACTCAGATTGGGAGCTTCTAGGACTATACATTGGTGAAATTCACAGAATCATTCTTCTGCTTTGAGCACAGTTCAGAGTCCTGAAGCAGGTTCTCCCGGGGGTTTTCATTTTGTGCAGGCAGGGGAGTCAGCAAGACAGTGCCGGATGGAATTAATAGGCCTGCCCTTTGCAGGAAAATGTCAATGTTCCCATACTATTGGGATTAACGCCATTGCCCTCTCTCCCCACCGGCTGGCAAAGCAGGATCTAGTAGTGACACTAAGCAAGTTTATGCCAGTATGGCTAATCATAAGAAAGGAGTCACCTAAACTCAGGGGATAGTTTAGGTGGGATAGGAAGGCTTGGGATAACTCTGAATAACACATTACACTGCATGTTCTGAAAAAGTTTATAATGGCGTCATTAGAAGATGTAACCTCTCAGCTAATTGCAGGAATTGGGTTCATTTGAAATCAAGGATGCAGTTGTAAGAAGAAGAAAAAAAAAGGAGAAACAACAAACATATCCATCACTAGAGAAACTGTCGAGATTGAATGCTACAGCACACACCCAGGCTCTTAGTTCCCTAAACCAGGGACATAAAGAGGCAGTCTCTGAAGTATAAAGTAGTAAGTAATTACTTACTGTTGTGGGTCATTGAATGCCTGTACATCATAGAGACAAGTAACTGCAATTCTAGGGATACTGGCTGTGGTTCATTAAAATCTGGTTTAAGACTGAAAGGCTTCTCATGCACAGCTTCCCCCTGCGCTTGCTGGAGGGCAGAGAGAAGGGGGCTTTGACTGTATCAGCTGGGGTGTAGATACCAAAACTCATTGTTTATATTAGTATTGAGACTGAGTTGCACCGTTTACAGTATTATTAAATCACTATTTATTGCATACATAGTATAGCCACTCACAGTAGGATATGTCAAAATATAATTAGTATTCTGTCAGTCTCTAAAAACAAATCATCTTTCCTTTAAAATTTAGGGTAAGAGTGTGTGTGTTGGATTTTAAATTTACTTCAGTGGAATTAAATTTATTTAGTTAAATTAATTAATCTACCTGAATCACTCAGTTGAAAACTGCTGGTTTTGATTTCCCTAAAGTTGATAGCATGATTCATGTGAATTTGTCACTCATCATAGAAAATTCTCAATTAGAATCATGAATGTTTTGAACAATTAATCAGCCTTTCACATATCCTTACAACTTTCAGAAATATCAGTATTTAGTTGTAAACCCCATCACAACCAAAAAACCACCAAGAGCAAACTCCCCTAAATCATATCTTTTTTTAAAAGAGGAAAAAAGACAGAAGCCCCTGAAATTAATTTAAATATATGAAAATCTTAGAAAATTTGTTTTAAAAATTAAAATGTCCAACAAACTGTATGATGTTTAACCTCAGTTATAACTATTTAGGATAGATGTGGATTATCTGATATCTATCCACTTCCAAAGATAAATGTTACAGAAAAATGTATAGTAAGTCTGTATATGTAAAAATGTACATATTTATGTTTATAGAAAATTGGCTCTCAATTTTCAAAAGAGGATAGCAACCAGCAGCTCAAATTTAGACACCTAAGTGGCCAAATTTTCCAAGAGTGTCAGCACCTAGAAGCAAACCACTAAAGAGTGCTCAATGGAGAGCAATTGGTGCTGCTGGGAGCTGTGCACTTTTGGAAAATTAGACTTTAATGTGTAGACATTTAACAAATTATGCAATTGAAACACGTCATCAAACTACTTTTAATATGTTTTGATTAAATAATATTACTTACTTTTCCCTGACTTATTTCATAAAATTATTCCACAAATCTTAAATCACCTGCCTTCAAAATTCTAGATCATTTGTACTTCTCAATGGAGTCAGTCAAATTAATTGCTAATCATATTATTTACACATGTAGGCCCTGAACCCATATGCAGGCTAATGCAGCTCTCACTGAAGTCACTAAGACCAGCAAAGGCAGAATTTATCTGTTAGTACTGTATATTGTATTTTTCTGTTTCTACATGAGCTAGACATTTGAACTTTGGTTCCTAATCCTAGCCAATCTAATTTCCTTCATAAAATGAATTTAATGGTTTCTGCTGAATCCACCTTCAGTAACATGCACTGGTCAAGTTCACATAATCTCTGTCATAACTCAGTACAATTGTCAAATTTTAACCATTTGAATAGCCTAGACAAAGCTAGCGTGATAACTGAACTACCACTCATCATATCCTTTACAGTGCAGTCATTTTAAGTCAGCATCAACCAAGATCAGCGGCAAGCCAGTGCAGAAAAACTTGCACATCAAGCACCTACCTGGTGACCTTAGATAATGAAACAGAAGACCTTAATTATTCTTTATATTCTTAAACTTAGTGGTAGACTTTGGGAAAATTGAATATTTCATTTGAAGTCAAGGATATGTGAAACATCTTTGTAGAAAGTGTGTTCTAAAGAGGCCAAAGGAAAACATATGATGCTATTACTTTCCTCATCCAATTTCAGATTGCTACTAGGAGACAAGTATTGAACCTTCAGTATGTCTCACTTAAAAACTGGCATTTGATGTTAGTAACTAAAAAAACAACTGAATCACATCTGAAATCAGTAAGGAACTTGAAAGCTACATGTTCTTGCCCCTACCAGTTTGTACGCTGAATAATAAATACTACTCTTTGATTTGAAAAGCAACGGCTGTCAAACTTTGTCAGTATTTTCTAAGCAGCATGAAAGTAATATTTGTTTACACAAAGCCCCTTAACATATACACACATTAACGCAATTCTGATGGCTAATGGAAATGTATAGAAGGAAATAAGAAAGGTCTTTTCTCTGAAATAGTATCTTGCCTTGTGCCTTAGCTGTAGGCAACAGATCTACAATTGCAGTTGACTGATACCACTAGAGAGGAATTCAATCTAAATTGATCTATATAGTGATGATTCCAAACACATCTCCCAATCTGTCAGTCTGTCCACTACCAGCATATCATATTTTTAGGAACAGACATCAATTATTTCCATTTCCTATCATTACAGTGTCATCAATCTATATAGGAAAGAATACATAGCAATAAACCATACTGTACACAGCTTTGGAGTCAACTCTTCTCTTATTGCACTTCCACAATGCCTCACAATAAAAGAATGTGCTATTTATTTGCATTTGTCCAATTTGTTTGGATTTATCCTGAACCACTCTTCCCTTTTGTGCTAGTCAGTCTCACGTTTCCAGTCGGAAAGACCAGATGGAAATGCCCACCCTGGTAACTGAGGTGGGGCTTAGATGAAGCGAGACATGAAGAGACAATGCCTTGTGGCCTGGTGCTCTCCCATCAGTGAGATACTCCCTGTTTGTGTGGGGTAGGCCATTTCTGCACCTGGCAGCAGAATGTGATGTGTGCCTGTGTTTGGAGGGAGAGCTAGGCCTTTGGGTCAGCCCACACAGCACTATTTGGTGAATTTGCAAGATATTGTGGAGCCTGACTGGCTACGCCATCCGACAAAGCGAGTATTGTAGGCAGGACTGGTAGCATCACCCGTAATTAAGGTTTCCTGACATTTCCCAAATTGTTTAGATCTTTGTCAAACTTAACATTGGGCTTGAAATTTTCCACGACATTGTCTTCTTCAGGCTGATTTTTTTTTTTTATTATTTCAACTAAAACAGTTCAGCTGTTTGAAGAGCTAATCTAGAAAAAAAAATACTGTTTTACCCATATTAAAAATTCTGGCAACCTTTTCTTTGTAAAGCTCTAAATGAAAAGATTATAAGGCTAGAAGGGACTACAGCAATCATCTAGTCAGAGCTCCTGAACAACACAGGTCATAGGACTTCCCTGAATTATTTTCTGATGGAATGAGAGCATATTGAGTGCTGCCAAGTTTTCGAACTTTACGTTTTATAGGGGGTGGCGCCTCTCCAAAAATCCATAAAAAATTGGCCAAATTCTAGGAAAAATCAGTTTGCACATGATCAGTATAGACTTAGATTTCAACGCTGAAGCTCCCTAAAGAGGCTGTCCCCAGTTGGCATGATCCAGATGGGGGTTGAGAGGTCTTTCCCTGAAACTGAAGCTCTGCAATGGCAGCCAGAGGTGGGGAAGAGACAGGACTGGGATGAGGACAAGTTGGAGGGGATGGGCCAGAAGAGGCCATGCTTGTCAAGGAATAGGCAGAAGAATCTCCACCCATTGGAGTACACTATCTGCAGAGCCTGGATAGGAATCCAAGATTTCTTATTCTCACCATTCCTCTACTGTCAGCAGGGGCACGGGAGCGGGGAAAGAGACAAGAAGCCATAACCCCACCACTTTTTACCAGCTATAAGGGCGAGCGATGGGGGGAGAGGAATGATCGGGGCCTTTAGGGAGGAGGCCGGGTATTGGGGGAAGGGGCAGTGTGAGGGCAGGGGCTCAGGGAGAAGGGGTGACATGAGGCAAGGCCCTAGAGGGACTGGGTGGTGAAAGAGTGAGGGTTTGGGGAGAAGCGGTGGCGCGAGGACTAGGGTTGTCAACTTTCTACTCACACAAAACCAAAGTGCCTTGCCACGCCCCTCCTCCGAGGCCCCACCCATGCCCTGCCCCTTCTGAGGCCTCACCCCCTGCTCACTCCATCCCCCCTCCCTCTGTCACTTGCTCTCCCCACCCTCACTCACTCATTCATTTTCACTGGGCTGGCTCAGGTGGCTGGGGTGCAGGAGGGGGGGAGGGCTCCGCCTGGGCGGGCGGGGTCTGGGGTGGGGCCATAAATGAGGAGTTCAGCTTGTGGGAGGGGGATCCAGGTTGTGGCAGTGGATTGGGATGTGAGAGGGGGTGAGGACTCCAGTGTGGGGCCAGGGATGAGGGGTTTAGGGTGCAGGAGGGGGCTCCAGGCTGGGGGCTGGAGCCGAGGGGGTTGGAGTATGGGAGGGGTTCAGACTGAGGGAGGGGGTTGGGGGAGGGAAGAGGTATGGGCTCTGAGCTGGGGGTGTGGGTTCCGAACAGCGCTTACTTCAAGTGGCTCCCAAAAGCAATGGCATGTCTCCCCTCCGGCTCCTACACAAAGGCACGGTCAGGCGGCTCTGCACACTGCTCCATCCACAGGCACCACCCCCAGATCTCCCATTGATCATGGTTCCCAGCCAATGGGAGCTGTGGGGGCAGTGTTTGGGGCGGGGTCAGCATGCAGAGACCCCTGGCTGCCCCTCCGTGTAGGAGCTGGAGTGGGGACATGCTGGCTGCTTCCCAGGAGCCACGCGGCATGGAGACTACCAGGTAGCCTGCCAGCCCCAGTGCATGGCACCACCAACCGGACAGTCAACAGCCCAGTCAGCAGTGCTGACCAGAGCCACCAGAATTCCTTTTCCACCAGGTGTTCCAGTCAAAAAACAGACTCCTCGTCACCCTAGGGAGGACAGAGGCTCAGGGCAGGCCCTCTGGGGGGTGGGGTGTTTCAGGCACTTCTAGGGTGCTTCCACTGCTCCTGACTGTCAGCAAATATCTGTAAAACCCACTAGTGAAATGTCTCAAACCCTTCTAGTGTGGTCCACATGGAGGATGACAACCTACTACTATCAGTTACTCCATTAGCTCAAAGGGCAGAGACCTGTGTGATGAACCTAAATGTTCTAACCCCGATTGTGATCCATGTGGGTGTCAATAGGATGCCATATGATGCAATTTCTGCTTTTTCATTGCTTTTTTGGCCAAGCAAATTGAAGCTTTACCTTCAACTTGATGGTATAGCCCTGTTTGTCTATTTGTAATGCAAGAACTTTTAAAAACCACATCCAATCATTTCCATTCTACTCAAACTCTCCTGTCAGCTAATGGGTATGTTAAGTCAATGGTTAATTTAATGTAAAGTTTTGGCTTTCCCATTAACCCATACTATTGTCTCTGTCTTATGTTCACACCCAAACAGTAAACCCAGAGGTTATTCATCTCAGACATATGCAGGCACTACTAATGACCTCACCTTACCTTTAAACAGAGGTGCGAGGGGGGCGGTTGTCTGGCTGGCTGGCTGAAGGGGAGAGAGGTCGAACGGTTGCAAAAGGGACCTGCATGGTGACAGTGACTCATCCCCTGGAAACTGGATGGGCGCAAGAGTTTAAAAAGGACAACCTCATGTGGTGAAATCCCCTTTTACATGAAGCAGACTGAGGCAGCACCCACCCTTCCTCCCCTTTAACCTCCCAAATACCATATTCAGTCAAGACTTGCTGTGGGCATTGCACTAACCACCCCTTTTTTAGGGGGGCCGGGAAGGAATTTTTCTCTTATCACCAGATTGGCCTAGGTGGAGTTGGGTTTTACCTTTCCCAGGGCAGGCTCAGGGAGGGCTTTGTTATGGTGAGAAGTGAAGGGAGTTGGGCTATATGTTGCAACTCATTATGTAAGTGTGGGGCGCAGGTACTCCATAGGGAAGGGATTCAGTGACCAGATAAATGGCTTGGTAAAGGACTTGAAAAGGAGGTGTTGATTAAAGGAACAGAATGCAAGGGTTGGGGGCTTCTATGAATAGTACAGCATGGAGCCAACCCCCATTTCTTATAGCCCGCCTTAACCCTCCTATGAGGGGTGGTGGATGGTTTGGCTGGGGGACCTAGATGGAAAAAGGAGGCAGCTGGTGGAAGCCCCCTGGGTGGTTATTGAATGAACATGGGGTTACCTGCATTATACACTTACCTGCCAGGTAGTATCAGACAGGAGTGCCGCCAGATTTTCCGCCGCCCTAGGGCGGTGGAAGGTCCTGCCCCAAAATGCTGCCCCCCCACAGAGGCGGCAGAAGGTCCTGCCACGGAAATACCACCGCGGTCACCACGCCCCAAATCGCAGCGCCCTAGGCGACCGCCTAGGTCGCCTAATGGGTTGCACCGGCCCTGGTATCAGACATCTAATAATAAAGTTGCAGTCTGATTAAAACCATATAAAATGTTTTGTGTCCTTCTTTCAGTATAGTCCGAGAACTGTATTCTTCTAATAAGATTAAAGCAAGACACAACTTTACCTGATGACTGAAACAGAATCAGTTCCCATATTCAACACACAGATATTACTAACTTCCCTAATACATCTACTCCTGGATCTGCGATGGACTGGGAATCTGACATCATCATAGAATTAGGAGGAAATATTCAGACAGTTTGTTTAGACAGTGTATAATTTTTTTGGTTAGGTTTGCAACTACTATGGAAAAAACCTAGCAACATCGTTAGGAGCCTTTTACAATGCCGAGGAACTTATTTTGATAAATACAGAGCATATGTTATGCCAAAAGCAAACCTAGTTTTTACAAGGTACAAATGTCATGAAAAGGTACAAGGAGTCACAGAGATATTTAACTAGATGCAATTAACTCAGACTGTGGCTGTGAAAATATAGTAATGAAACAGTGAGAATTTCTGGAACAAAATAGTCCTAAGACTAACCCTTATAGACTTCTTGTTCCATGTTGGTCCTCACAAAAGAGCAAGTCAACCCTGATACCACTATCATAGAAATTTTTCCCTGTTAATTTTGACCCTCTAGTCATCTTGAGTTCTTAATTTTCATTCAGTTAATTCTGCAAATGACTTTTTCCTATAATTATGAAATTTTCATTTTATATATGTATTAAAATTCATAGATATCAGATTTTCTTTGTTCTCATTTGTTTATTAAACATATGTTTAAAATAATCTAAATCAAATTAACCATTTCAAAAGGGTCACGAAGACACATTTTACATGCCTAAAATATTACTGTTAGAAGCTCGACTAAGGCAGAAAATTCTCCATCCAGATTTACATAGAATGATCATTACCATGATCATTATCACATCAAAAATAATGGAATTTAATAAGGAGGTTAAAGTCTACAAAGTTATTTTAAATTAACAAGTTGTTTGCCATAAAATAATACGAAACTTTACAAAAATATTTGTACATTATCAAACGTGATACAATAATTTGACGTGCCTGTAGAGTTCAAAGAAGGCTACATATTGCCACTGCCAGCAGCAAAATGTAAATAACTAAACACAATGGCCTCAATGCCGCATTCACACTTAACAATTTTAAGCCATTTGCTACCATCAGAGAATTAAGCACAGAAATACAAGAGAGTTCAGGAAGCAGATAAATGAGTGTAGTTCAGGAAGCAGCGGAGGCATAGAAAAAGCCTTCTGGCTAAATAACAACACTAAATCATGTCTGCTCTCTGTGACCAAGAATGTAGAAATCAATGTCAGGACTCAGCAGCAATTTATTCAAGCCAAAATGGAGGGTTTCACAAACTCCTTTTCTTATCACACGAAACAAGAACAGATAATGTCCATTTCTTATCCTTGAATTCAAAGGACATCTATGTTCCTTTATGTAAAACTTGCTTTGGTTGATTATTTCTTTTTACATTATATTAGAATTTATGTGCCTGCTAGAGACTGAATTAGCCATTATGAATGGTATTGCAACTTTAACTTCTTTTCTATTCACAGATCATTTGCAACCTGATCTTGGTTTCTATTAATATATTAAGAAGAACATAAGAATTGCCCTGCTGGTTCAGTCCAGTAGTCCATCTAATGTAGCATCTTGTCTCTGACCATAGCCTAAAGCCCTAAACCTAGTTGCTTCAAAGAAAGGAGCCAGAAACCCCATACTGCACTATTATGAAGTAAATGCTCATAGTAGACGTTTCTTGATAAATCCCATCAGTAAATAATTAGCCTATGTCTTGAAGCATTGACGTTTATACTCCATACTATTATTTTTATATATATACATAAGAGTGATGGGTAATGTAACTTGAATGCTCTCATTATCCATATAAATATGACTTTTGAACCTATATAACATCTTGGCTGCAATGAAATCTTGTGTCAATTTGTTATTAATAAAGAGAGCTTCTCAGGAACGGACATATAAAAATGAAAATTTGGAAAAATTTCAATTCAGCATCATTGAAACAAAGGTGTGAAATGGTTTAGTTCCAAATGTATCATTTCAATTCCTCATAATAGAAAAGATGAAAAACAATATTAAATCAGAACTGTAACTATATAAAAATATAAATTTCAATACTCTAATGTAAGTATCAAAATGAAGCATTTCAACATGGACATGAAAAATTTTGCTTTTTTCCTATCAAAAATGTAATAGAAACTGACACATTCCATGACAAAACTTTTTTTCTCAGTGGGAAACTGTTCTGTAGAAATTTTTTTGACCATCTCTATTCATAACTATTTGCTGAGTAATGCTTTGCTTACTAATATCCCATTTTGACTATTGTGATTGTGAGAAGGGTCTAGATGGGTCGCATGTGACCTCAATCGCCCCCTCCCCCCTCCCCCCTGGCAACAAGCAATGACCCCTCCCCCCGGCAACAAGCAATGACTTTCGCCTCTATGGCACATAGGTATGAGGCTGTGACAGGCTGCTGACTGTCCCCTTGCTGGATCTGCACTGCTGCTTCTGTCACGCAGATTCCACTTTCCCTGGGCAGTAGTGCAGTGGTGTGGGGAATGGGTGCCAGGTAGCAGCACAGGGAAAGCAGATGGAGCAGCAAGCAGTCAGCATGGCCCAGCTGTGGAGAGAAAGGGGTCAGCTGAGATGGGGGCAGGTCTGGGAGAATGAGAGCAAGGGGTTTGGGGAAGGCAAGATGGCGTCTTTGGGGCTGGGCCAGGCTGGGGAGGGGGAAGCAGGATTGCACTCCTCACCTTAATGAGGGGAAGACTGGGATGGTGTGGCCTCCTTGCTAGAATGAGGACCTGTATTATTTGGTATCTGTTTCAATTAGCCTCACCCTGACATAAAAGGATCTTGGAAAGACTAATTCTCTCTCAGGAAGGAGACAGCCTGAAGAGCTATTTTGTTGTAGCCTTTCACTTAAAGGAGTGATGACTTCAAATTACAGGGAGCAGGAACCCTATTAAATAACCCTCTGTCCATAAGCTGGGGTGGGGCTGGGAGAGCGAGAGGAAGGGGATTTTTCTTTTTTCTTTCATGTTTGAATTAAACATTAAAAATAGTAGTGTGTATGTATTTTACACCCAAGCCCCCCCTCCACACACACATGTAATGGTGTACTGTAATGATGGATTCCCAATGAAGACAAAATGGTGGGTCTCCACAGTAAAAATATTTGAGAACCACTAACAAGTCACAGTTTGTTTTCGCTCCCATGCAGAAACAAATGGCATACAACAAATATATTGAGATTGCACTTTTTTTCTAGTGGAAGAGCACCAAAATGTGAGGAAACTTTCATTATTGCAACCCTTTCCATGACCACCCAACACCTGTCTGAATACACGCAAACAGGTAATGAAATCCAACAGATAAAGGCAAACAGAAGTCACCACTTTAATCCTTGGTAATAATCACAAATCACTTATTATTCAGCCAGTCCATATTTTACATACTGAAACTATTACTACTATTGCTCATTTCCTTTGGATATCTGGACTTTTCAGAAGAAAACATGACTATAAGCTAAATTAAACCATGTGCTTTTGCAGCTAATTACACATGGGAGGGATAGCTCAGTGGTTTGAGCGTTGGCCTGCTAAACCCAGGGTTGTGAGTTCAATCCTTGAGGGGGCCAGTTGGGGATTGATCCTGCTTTGAGCAGGGGGTTGGACTAGATGATCTCCAGAGGTCCCTTCCAACCATAATAATAATCTATGATTTGTCACATGTTGTGTTGAGCATTGAGGATCTTATTCTGCTTATTCTTTGCTCCATCCTGCTTACACTACTTACCCTCTTAAACTCTTCATATTCATTTATTCCTTTAAGTTCAATTCACCTGTACATCCAGTCTATTACCCGGCAGTAGCCTAAAATCTTAAGTCCAGCATTACAGTTTTCAGCTGCATGGCTGTCCAAAATGTCAGAAGAGCCCTTAATAGGACATGTAAACAATTCCTTCCGTGTTACCTCAATTTATCCCAGTAGCGTCATTTTTTTAAAATAAAACACCTAATAAATCAATTAGAAAGGTGCTTACTTTGGGTCTGTATCACTTCCTTTTAAAATACATTTGGCTTGGCCTCAGAACAACTTACATAGTACTACAGTAGTGAAATTCCAGCTGTGCTTTCAATACCTAAGGTACTATAGAATATGAGATAAAGTTTTGACACTGGTATAACTGATCCTTGATTAGACTTTAAAATTATAGTCTGGTACCTGGAAAGCTCCAGGAAATAAATAAAATCTACTCAATATAAAGACAGTTGTAGAACAAATCACACTTTGCAGGCAATCGAATTGGGCTTCACAAACAACCTATTGGCATTCCACGAAGTTGCACGTCTATGCAAGTGTGTGGAGGACAAGGAATTTAGATGAAGTAAGCACGAACAGCAAGTAAAGTAGAAATAATAAAAAAAATTAAAATACCAACTAATACAATAATTTTGTACCTTCATCCCCTGCCACCAGATGTAGTAAGAGCCACTAAATGCTCACTAAAGGTTTCAGAGTAGGGCAATTTTCATTGCACCTGGGTTAGACTGCTGAGTTAGATCCCAAACAAGAGTGGCCTCTAACTTTTATTTATAAATAGAGTTTCCTGTTTGGACAGTACCTCTGCACATCTCAGCAGGGGAGGTAATGGTGGAGAGATCAGTCAGCCCAGCAGGGGGTTGGCCAGCTCCTGAGAGAGGAAAGAGATGGAGGGAGAGTTCATGCCCAGATATGCTGCAGCTGAGCCCCTCCTCATCCATCAAAGTTCATGTGGGAGTGTGTCTGGGGAAAATGGAGGACTATCTGATTTACATTGTTGGGGAGGGGAATTAGGGAATCCAATTGACTCTCACACCTCCCCCCACTTCAATTTAAAGCCACCCCAAGCATCTGGAGGTCCATCTTGCTACTATTGTGGTCTGTCCCACCCTATAGTTGAGGTATATTGAGCTGTGTTTCCACTTTCTAGGATGCTGTGAATTGCCTGGGTGGGCGACCAGGAAGTAATTTTTGCCTGCCACTGCAAATTGGCAGGCGTGCCAGCCTTTTTTTTTAAATCTTCCTTGCAGCATCACAGAAGCGCAATTTAGATTACAAGGCAGTAAGGATAGGAATTCAGTGTTATTCCCGCACTATTTGTGGCTCATGTCCAGTGAGGATAAAGGTGAAAAGGGCCAGCTCCCAGAGGTAAATGAAACCTGAGATTTCAATGGTAGATCTTTTAAGGAGAAGGAAAAACCTTCACAGACTGAGGTACATCTTGGAACCCTCTATCCATGGGGCGGGGGAGGGAGGCATATGCAAGAGGATTCAGAAGCGAGCTGATCCTAGAGGCTACACTAAAGAGGGTCAACCCCAAAATGTTGATTATATATAGCGTGAGCCCTTTAATCCTGCACTGGATCCCATTAAATGCCTGGGATGTGAAAAGGGGTAGGCAAATAATCAGGAGTGCAAAGTTAAGAAAGTTGCAGCCTGCCACTTAAATCCCAGCCCTGTGTCAGTCTTACATTCACCTGTGTGTCATGATCCAGCCTCATTGGAACAGTCCATTCTGGCTCAAGTTGCTCCTACAGATTCAGAAACCTGGGCAGGATTAATATACTTCTGTCTGCAATTAATTCATACATGTACTGTGGGGTGGCAACTTAACAGTGACCATACTGGTTAAGTGATGCCTGGTGATGCTCCAGCTGGCACTGTGTGCCTTCACTCTCTGGTTCCCCTCAGTTGGCTTCTCCCTAAGATGGATGTCAGGGAGTGAGCTCATCCATCCTTGGTGCTCATGACATCTCAAACTGAGAGAACACTTCCTAGAAGCCCCCACTATCCTGATTCTAGATGGTGTCTGTGTGTGATTGGAACAAGGTGATAGCCAATAGTGTAGATGAGGGTAAACACAGGTAAATGGACTCTACCCTCTTCACATTTGGGGAATATGGAGTTTAATTTAGGTTAGCTTACCCATTTTTTTTTAAACCACTGCACCACTGATGAGAATCAAATGAAACCATGGTTACACTCACATGATTAAGCACAGGAAATTTTCTCTTAATCAAAAACAAAACTCCAAGGGGCTGAGCTCTCTCTCTGGTGATACAACATTAAGGCTTCCAGTTAAAAGACAAAAACAAGAATGAGGAACATTCATAAACCAAACTTCCAGCTGCAGCATTGTATTTGGAAAATATGCTTTAGCCAAATACAAGTTATACTTTAGTCTAACTCAAGTTATTGGACTCAGTCCAGGGGTAACTTGATAAAATGTAGTAGTCTATGCTATACAGGAGGTGAGCCTAGATGATGTAATGGGCCCTTCTGGCCTTAAACACTATCAATCTATGATTTAATGCATCTACATCACATTAAATGTGAAGCTTAATGTATGTCTCACTACAAGCCACATCCTGCTCACCTTACTCACCTGAGTAATATAGCAGTTAGCACTATTGGCCCTATGTTGTATAATGTATATACTATAAAATATACAGGCATAAAACACAGCCAGCTTAATATTGCTGTTGGAACTTGAATTTTTCATTTTGTGATTTTAACAGCATATCTTTAATAATACATTAACATAATTTTAAGAAGGAATGCAAAAAAATATTATTTTATTACAGTAACACTTAGAGGTCATAGTCAAAATTGTGGCTCCACTGTGCTAGCTGCTGTACAAACACACAGTGAGAATCCATCCTTGCCTTGAAGAGCTTACAGACAAGACAGAGAAAAGGTATGAGTGATAATTGAGGCAAAGAGTGATCAAGTGATTCCAATTCATTCAGCTAGTCAGTGGCAGGGCTGGGAACAGAACTCATGGCTCCCAGACTAGTGCTCTGCCCACTAGACCATCCTGGGTCCTCATATTAATGCAGATCTCTACATATATTAATGTGTCCTTATTTCTATTCTATATTTTTGCATTCAGTATACTGTATCCATATGTATATTAAAACAATTAATTTTACAATTGGTGCAAATATCGGTAACATATACAAATTCATGACTAACAGTTTATCTAAAGTAGCATCCACCACAGAGTGATAGATGAAGCAAAAACCGTCAATACTAGCCAGAAAATCAACTCATACCAGACTGAACAATAAAACACCACACTATACCTTCACTTCACATACATGAGATATATTACAAATGATGCTTTACATTGCATAGTATCTGCTGAGTAATGAGAGCACAAAAATGGATTTATGATTAGCATCATAAATCCCTTATCAATTGTGATCCAATGTGTATGGCATCAGAATTTGCTTTACACTGATACAGAGGAACAAAAATTGTTAATAAAACCAGTAATAATTCAATATGGGTCTTGTCTTAGCCAATAGATAACTGATCTGAAGTTTAATCCTTTTTGTTCTTGTAAGAATAATTGCCCAGAATTGACAAAGCATGATGCAAACCATTCCTTTCCACAAGACAATATAATTGAGGAAAACGCCAATTATACTTGGAGTTTCAAATCAATATTTTGATAGGTCTTTTAAATGAAGCATTCTTTTGATAGTAGCCAGAATTAAGGTCAACGTTCAGAAGAAGATTTACACTAAGTGATTTAGTGCTATGACTAGTGCAGTATAATTAATGATATGTCTATAACACTGCCAGAGTATTAGGTTGAATTTGCTAATAGATGTTGCTTCCATTTTTACTTCTGCTTTGGCGATTTGCTTTACATTAATATAAATGAGGTTTAAATTAACATCAGCTTAGCATATAACAGCCCATTTAATTTGGCGGAATATCTTACTGAAACTTCTGTGTAATCCATTTTGTTTTGTCACTACTCAATAACAATGTGTGTGCACAGTTAGCTTTAAAATAGAAATCGGACACAGTCCATTTTTCTGTTTTGCCAGTTCAATACAACCTTTTCATTTGTAATTCAAAAATAATAGAAGAAAGTAGATACCTTTAACAAATTGACCTTATTTAAAAACTTAACAAGATTAGCTTTTAGAGTTGAGCCCTTTTCACCACATATACAATACCTTGAAAGAAAACAGACATGTTATAAAGTTTCTCTAATAAATATTGCACATAATGAAATCAAGTGTTGAAATACTAAGGTCACTAACAAATTATGTATATGTTATTTAAAAAGCAAATAAGGATAAACAATTGAATTTAAAATATTGCTACTGTATACAGACGAAACAGAGAATAAAGAGAGAAGATACATTTGTAGTTGAGAGGGAATTAACCATCTGGTATAAGAACCTCCCTATTCAACTAGCCATGGAGCCCCAGCAGGAACAAGCTATCCTTGGGCTCTTCAAGACCATTTAGACAGTTGTAGAGTTGCAGAGGTGACCTTGCAAGCTCTCCAGGAGGGAATGGTACGCTGTGCACCAATTGTATAAACTGCTTAGTGGACAGATGACAGCAGTTTCAAAGTACATGGTCAGCTCAATTCTCGTGATTGTAAGGATTATGCTTTGATGTGGTATGAGGTAAGGGAAAGGAATTTAAATGAAGGGAATTGTCAACCCCATTGTAAAGAGGTTGATGAAAATCTGTCATGTTACTCCACAATTCTCAATGACTGGCACACAATTCAGGATTCACTTCCTTGTGGCGGTTAAATCCTCATGACACAGTATATGACTTTGCGGGGAGGAGGGGGGAGAGGAGGAGAGACAGAATTTCAAAATAACATCAACCAAATCTCCATATGTGCAAAGGGATGCAAATTTACTGTATTACCCAACAGGAAGAATAAGTAATTTAACAGCAAATTAAAGGGCTCACTGTTTCCCAAGTGTACATGTCCCATTATTGACAATACTTGTTCTGAGTAGTTCCATTGAAACCAAGCAGGATTTGGCCTGCTATTTCCCCAGAGTGTTTCTAATGGTTTCTAAAATCAAAATAGACCCTCTGGCTTACTGTCCCTTTGGTGCATGGATATCACTAATGACAGGCCTATCCCAAAGTCATTATGTAGGCAGAGCTCCCAATGAAGCCATGAGAGGGTTTTCTTTTATTACAACTGAAGGAGTAGACCAGATGTCAGACCAAGTCCAGAAATAATACCTGACAGTTAAATGAAGCAGCATGGAGGGGGAGGCGAGCGAGCGGGGGTGCGGGAGAAGAGACAACTTTACATTGCCTTTTTATAGGACCTACACAAATCTTAACCCTCTTTAAATATACTGGATATTTTGTCTAACAACTTTAAGAAGAGTGAAAATTCTGGTCTTTAACCATTTGACAATGCCCTTTTAATATAGACAAAGTTTTTTTCACCAGACAAAAAAATATATATTATATAGATATACACACAGTATACATTTTAAACAAACAATTTAATACTGTTCACAGCAATGATGATTGTGAAGCTTGATTGAGGTGGTGAAGTTAGAGGGTGGAAGAGGGAGGATATTTCCCAGGGAATGCATTACTGCTAAAATGATGAACTAGCACTTGTCTGGGCCCTCAAAGGTTAACACATTGTTGTTAATGTAGCCTCTCACACAAGGCAGCACGAACACGAGGGAGGGGAGACAGCATAGCAGACAGAGACAGACACACACCTTGTGGGGGGGGGGAGATGCACACTGCCCCTTTAAGTAAGCTGACCCACTCTTAATTGCATTGTCTTTTTAAGTGGATCAGGAAGTTGAGACTGCAGCTGTTGCCCCAAGCTCGCTGTGTCTCTCTCTGTTCATGTCCCCTCCCTGCTCTATATGGAGAAGGGGTAAGTGGGGTGCAGGAGACACCCTGACATTAGCTCTCCCCTTCCTCCCCTTCACAGCAAGCAGGAGTCTCTGGGAGCAGCTCCAAGGCAGAGGGCAGGAGCAGCACATGGCAGTGGGGAGAGGGACAGCTGAACTGCCCATTGATAGCCTGCTGGGTGGCTGCAGCACAGGGAACTTAGGTGAGCGGGGAGCAGATAGGGGGGCTGCCGGTCCACCCTGGTTCCAAGCCCCCACCAGCTAGCTGCAACGAGCTGCTCTTCCTGCAAGCAGTGGACAAAGCAGGTGGCTGCCAAACGACGTTAGAAGGGAGCATTACACAACTTTAAACGAGCATGTTCCCTAATTGATCAGCAACGTAACAATGAAACAACGTTAACCGGGATGTTAACCAGTTACTGTATATACTGACTGTTACTCTAAGGATGGTATATCATATCTGTTCAAGTATGACTGAAGTCCCAGTAAAGTTATTGCTTGAAGAAAATTCTCCTGTAGCTCAGGTGATAAAATGGTCAGATGGTGGATAAGGACAGGAGTTTGATCCTTACTTATACCTAGAAAATCTTGACGACCCCAGGTGTGTTTATATAAATTAACATAAAGGGCCACATACTAGTTACCCCTTTCCACAATTCCAGTTTCTCGCACACAGACAAAACCATCCAGAAAAACAAAAAAAAGATAGCTAAAAACCTTCTTGATTCTCACTGTCAATTTCATGCTGCCTCTTGGTGTATAATTGACAATAAGTGGTGTGGAAATGAAAAATAGAGGCATGGAAATAAGAAGAGGTGAATAATGGATTTGTACATTTTTCAGGAGTAGAGGGAACCTAATTATTATGATTATATAAAGTATTTATTTACCACGTGTATTTGGTTTAAACCAGAAAGGATGGGAAGGCCCATTTTTAAAAAAACTGATTCTTGGTGCAGAGAGATTTATTTTACAGTGCTAGAAATCAGAATTAGTTCATAATTATTTTATTATGCTTCATATTTCTATGAAATTTCTCCATAGATGAAAAATAGTGCCATGGACATGACTATTCAGGAGGATCAGACCCTATTGTTGAGCAAAATATTTATATTTTCTATAATTTGCTCTGCCATAAACATTCCTAGTCTGATGTATGTGAGAGGAGGAATTTTTCCTCCTTATTAGCGCTGTTTTAGCTTTCAAATATTGACAGGTATGCAGTCCCCTAGAATCAAACCAGGTCAGCATTAACCTTTGAAGCTACATGCAAAAGTACATTTGGTCCAATAGCACTAGCATAAAATATTAGCATAAGACCACTAAAAATAGAATACGCCTTCAGTCACTAAACAATGTGCTTGGTAGTAGCTCTGCTGCATATACAGCAAATAAGTAGTAAACAAATAAGGTCTGTGTTTGCCAAAAATTAGCATGAGCATAACAGTTATTAAGGATGTACTTTCATTATATATTCACACACAGAAACCTGCATTAAAACAACATTAAGGGTCCAGCTGAAGCTTACAGAACACAGGACTTTTTAAAACATTAGCAAACCATGCAATCACTGTATGCACAGAACTTTCCTTGAAGCGTGAAGAAAGGTTGCAGGATTGGGGCTATAGGGTAGTAGCTCATACATTATGGATACAGCCCATACAGTATCTGAACACACTCTGAGGGCATTTGCTAGATAAAACTTGTATCTCCAGTATATGCTAAACTCCTGCAGGCCAGGGGAATGAAAGACCAAGCTTAGAATCAGAACTTTTATTCCCCATTCCCCTCTCAATGTACTTCAACTAGCCTAACAGGCCAATCCAGCTGAACTGTTTGCTCTCCAATATACTGGGCACAAAACAGCATCTTTTGGTCATCAGATTCAGGTTCATTTCTTTTTATTTTTAATTCCCATCATATTTGTTTATAGTGAACATAAAAAGGGAAAATCCACTTTCAGTTAAAGTTATGTATAAAAACTTCACATCCAAAAGGGAAATTGGAAATTTTTGGCTTTTTTCTAGTTTTGGGAGAATGTAAGAAAAACTTCTATCCAATGCTATTTTGCCAGCATCTCCAATTGCCAGGGACTGATCTCAGATATACCCCAATGCCTTGTTGAACACAGGGCATCAAAAGCAAAGCATTCCAAAGCACACCATGTGTTATCCCTCAGTTTGACCTGAAGCCATGGATAAAGACAACAAGATTTCACTAAGTGTTGTAGATTACATTTGAACCATTTTCCTACAAATGGGAACAGGCACCTATAACCTACATGGATTATACTTATGGATATAACCTATATTGATTTAGACTTATGGACGGAAGAACTTATTTGAATTTGTCAGGCTTTTGTTTTAGGAAGTGTTGAGGGCAAGATCAGTATGTGAAACATCATGATGTCAACTGCCAATCAGAGAGTTCTATATCACACCCAAGCATTGATCTCAGGTAGAGCTGTCCAGAAAACAGAATTTCTGTCCCATAGAAAAGTTTGAGGTTTCGAGGGGAAAAAATAATTTGGGTTCTCCTGAACAGAATTTTTTGGATTGCCAGCTGACCATCTTGTCAATTTCACTTTTCCCCACAAAGATCTGCAGCCAGGCTAGGGGGAAGTTGAGTGTCCAGACTCTTCACCTCTGCCCCCAGCAGGCAACCAACTACAGAAGAGTGGGAGGGGGGTGGAAAGCTTACAGTCAGATAAGCACTGCTCTACAGCCAAAATGCTTCTGAAATAAATGTAGTCAAACTTTACTAATTCTGGGTCACTGAGAACAAAAATGATGCTTAAAATTGTTGATTGGCTCTAGTTTTCAAGATATGCTACTGGGTCAGTATATACGACCCTCGACTTGGGAATGGCAGAGGATAAGTGAGTTATAAAGGGAAGGGATCTCAATTTAAACCAGAAACGACTAAAATTCATCTTTGACTGGATCTATGAATAAATCTATGACTAGGTTTGGACAGTACTTGCTTTTTAGGCAAAACAATGAATGATGCAATCGGAAGCTGGTATTGCGTCATACATGATATGAATTGCATCATGTTATTCCTAGAAGTCATGGATGATGCAATCATAACGAAGCTTACATCACTCTGCTGAACAAATTGCCCTATATCAGCTCTAGAAATCATACAGTGTCGTGCTCTCTTATTTGTCCGTGTTTGATTTTGCAAAGGGACACATTTCTGTTTAGCCTAAGTGAGCAGAGATGCCTCGTACTTGTGTGAACAGTGCAGATAACTTCTGCTATGTTTGTGGTGAAGTGACTTTTGCATCACAAAAGTGCAGTATAACCACTATGGTTAAGAAAGCCTATCACCTTTATTTTGGCTGCAAAATTGGAGATCAGGCCAAGAGGTGGGCCCCACACATATGCTGCAACACTTGTGTAACAAATTTTCGCCAGTGGTTGAACAGGAAAAGGAAATCTATGCCTTTTGCAGTGCCAATGATTTGGAGAGAGCCAACAGATCATATCAGCAATTGTTACTTCTGCATGGTGCCTCCAGTTGGGAAAGGTGTGTCAAAGAAGAAAAAGTGGACTGTGCATTATCCAAACATTCCATCAGCTATACGCCCAGTTCCCCACGGAGAAGGACTGCCAGTTCCTGATGCACCAGAATCATTCTCGCTTGAGTCAGACGAGGAAGAGGAAGAGGATGAAACTTCTGGTCCTCAACTGTCAATGTCACAGGACCCACATTTTCTCCCATCCTCCTCCTATGAACCACACCTCATAACACAAGGTGAACTGAATGACCTTGTCAGGGATTTGGAACTACCCAAGAGTAAGGCAGAGCTGTTGGGCTCCAGACTACAGCAGTGGAATCTCCTGGCAGGTGATGTTAGGGTTTCCATGTTCCGTGACCGTCAAAAGGATCTTGTCCCATTCTTCTTCATGGAAGGTGATCTTGTAGACTGCAACAACATCGATGGTGTGATGGCAGCCCTCAACATCGTTCACGATCCAGATGAGTGGAGACTGTTCATTGATTCATCGAAGACGAGTCTTAAAGCTGTTTTACTGCATAATGGCAATGTTTTGCCATCAATTCCAGTTGGTCATGCAGTCCATATGAAGGAAACTTATGACAACATGAAACAACTTTTGAGGTGCATAAATTATGACCAACATCAGTGGCAGCTTTGTGGCGATTTGAAGGTTGTTGCTCTCTTGCTTGGTCTGCAGACTGGAGACACAAAGTACTGCTATTTTCTCTGCGAATGGGATAGTTGTGCAAGAGATTCCCACTACATCAAGAAAGATTGGCCACTCCGACAGTCATTGGAGCCTGGGAGGAAAAGTGTTCAGCATCCACCACTTGTTGAATCAAAGAAGATTTTGTTACCACTCTTACACATCAAGCTGGGTCTGATGAAGAACTTTGTCAAGGCCATTGACAAAACACAAGCAGCTTTCAAGCTAAGATAAAGGAAGGTTTAGAATTTATGATTAAAACTCTACTATCTACACAATATACATAGACATAAAATGTAAAAACTTAAATATCTTAGAAACAGTAGCCAATCAGTTGTTTTAATTGTCATATTTGAATTCAGCACATCAAAATACATAATAAATAGCACATTTTATCTCTGAAGCAGACGACTTCTCAAAAATTGTAGACCAGTGTAACTGGATATTCTTGTGGAAAACTTTGATTTTATGAAAAGGGCCTTGTACATCAGAAAATCATTCAGATGGAAAATTCCCAGCCAGCTCTATTCAACATAAATTAAATCTATGTACATCGTTCCTGCCCTAATAATGGTGGTTGGGGTCAGATTTTCTTACAAAGAGTTAAATTAGTGAGAATTCAAAAGGGAGTTACATATTTTGTTTTCATTTACTTTTTCTTCAGCAAGAAAGCTTGGTGAATTTAGGGTTCAATATGCCATTTAGGCCCAAGATCTGCACACTATTATGTGCCTATATGTGTATGCTCTACATATATAAATTGCTAGTTATTTCAATAGCTATTTTTATGTGCAAATGCCTGATTTTTACACATTGAATTGAAGTAACAGGTGATTTCAGTAGAACTACTCTGATGCTTAAAGTTAAGCACATGCTTAAGTTCATTACCAAATTGGAGGTTAAGGGCAGACATAACAGGCCTATCTATATATATACACACACATATATATATACACACACATACATATACATATACACACACAGAGATATATGAAAGTGCAAACATTAAGGGAGCGGAAGAATAATTTCCCGAAATAAAAAGAGGGTATAACAAACTAATGGCCTGATATTAAGGAAGGAAAATTTTAATACACCTCTACCCCGATATAATGCTGTCCTCGGGAGCCAAAAAAATCTTACCACGTTATAGGTGAAACCGTGTTATACCGAACTTGCTTTGATCCGCCAGAGTGAGCAGCCCCGCCCCCCCAGAGCGCTGCTTTACCATGTTATATCCGATTTCGTGTTATATCAGGTCGCGTTATATCAGGGTAGAGGTGTATCAAGAAAAATTCATGTCAGAGAAATCTACTTGGCTGTAGAACAGGGACCCAATCATGTTTCCCTTGAGGCCAATAACAAAACTGCCACTGACTTAATTGGAAGTAGGTCTGGAATCCTTGTCTTCCTGCAAAATAAATGGATAGAGGTCCCATCACTTGGAAGATTTAAAACTGGAATGTAGTAGAACACTTGAAAATGTCCAGGAGGGAACAAATCTGCATTGGTAAAAAGATGGGTTATATGACTTAAGAGGTCCTTTCTAGCTCTACCATTGATATTGTTATGAGTGTATGAACCTAGAATGAGAACAACACTATCGAAGTTATGAAAACCTGTTTGGCAAGCAAGTAACTTGCTGATCATTTGAGGAAGATCTTAAGTTTGTGGAAAATTAAGAATGGGATAGAAAACTGTGATATGAACTTATTCTGAACTGTAGCTTTAAGATTTCAAGACATCTCTTTGTCCAATTTTAATTCCCAATTAAACTATTTTTGTTGGAAAATTTTAAGGGGAAATCTTTATCGCCACTTTAATGGAGCAATGAAGTTTACCAACTGAAAACCTAAAGGGGTTTATAAAAATCATAGAATGTACTTCAAGAAGTGCCTTATCTTCAGTATCTTCAGTTTGAATGTCTGGCAAATAGCTCACTGCAGCTCTAGTAAACACAGCCAAGGTGTATGACTTAAATTATTTCTTTCTGCCCCAGCAACTACAAGTCTTTGACTCATCTAATAAAAGGTGTTAAGGTTCATCTCTTACAGCTTGTGCAAATATCACAAAAATCTCTTGCAATAAAAGACTTCGTATTGGCTACTGCATGTGATTGCTGTAGATACAGACAAATTTGTTTACAAATTTATTCTGTGAGCAGATGTAAAATTAGGTCAGCAAACCACTTTCCATTGGCTACATCAGTCATGTAGAACTTGAACTGCTTCTCCCTATAATCAGATTTACTTAACCTTTTTACACAGATGTAGTGTTTGATAAACAAAAGGTTTGGTATTAACAGTTTAAAGTAGCAGAAAGAGGCTATACCGGATGTTAATCATAATTAATGTTTCCCTGTCTTAAAAACTATACTCACAAATTGTTTTTAAAGGTAAAGCTCTTATAGATTCAATCAATATTAGACCCATTAAAAAAAAGGTCAGAATTTTTCTTCATTTCTCTTTGCAGCATCAAACAAGACCAAGTGACAAGCTTCTTCCTTCTAATCACCGAAACAACAGACAAAAACTAGTTTTAAGACTGTGGCTGAAACAATCAAAATGATAAATACTCACATTATCTGACCATGTTTACAAATGACCATGATGGTCCTTTTTAACACTTAGAGGCCACCATGTGTTCAAGTCAATGTTTGTGAATTGGTCTATCTGATTAGTGTTCTCTGTAATAACCCTGATAGCACTGAACATATGTTGTGGGAAAATGCTGTCAAGCAAAAAAACTAAACTAATCTCATCTATCTCCGTCACCTTTAATACAGATACTTATTCAGTTTTTTTCCACAGGGTAGTGAAAGATTTAGATTATATTTTTTTCCTGTCATTTTCATACCTTATATAAATAGTTGCATTTAAAAATGTCTCAAATGAAATCATTTTAACGATGAACAATCATTTCATTCAAGTTAAATTCAGGGCATAGAACACCACTGATAATTAGCTCTGCCTAAATAAACAATGACACAATGAGCAAGAAAAGAAAAATATAGCTTTTTTTTTAAATTCAGAAAAGCATGCATACCAACACTAGTACATCTGTATGCACACAAACACATACCAACTGTCCTTTGAAATATCGCTATACCAAATCTGAAAACTGAATTAAATGACTAAAGTATTAAACAGGGCTTTCATTCCTACTTAAAGTTGTGTTGAGATTTGCACTTAAGCTATGGAGCTGCTGCTGCTGTCTCCATAGCGCACAGACCAGACATGTAAGAGGGAGAGGGAAAGGGAAAGAGAAAGCATGTGAAGGGGGGAAGGATTGCTCAGTGGTTTGAGCATTGGCCTGCTAAACCCAGGATTATGAGTTCAATCTTTGAAGGGGCCACTTAGGGATCTGGGGTAAAAATCAGTACTTAGTCCTGCTAGTGAAGGCAGGGGGCTGGACTCGATGCCCTTTCAAGGTCCCTTCCAGTTCTAGGAGATAGGATATCTCCATTTATTTATTTTATTTTTTAACTAACATGCTTCAAAGAAAACAATGATATTTTTATTTGCTTATCAGTATAATCCCATGAATACAATTATGTAATATGTTTGACATGTTGGTTAAGGGAGTTAATTATGATTTTATCTAGACACGGTTATTCAACAGTACCTTCTGCTGTAAGGTCTTCAGAAATAATGTGGTTTCTCTTGATTTTGCAGTCTGACAAAAGGTAAATTAAGCAGTAATAGATCATACAGAAGTTCGTTCATGCACAACTGCCAGAATCACATTATGCTGAGTCATCTAATAAGGTCAAAATTATTCTAAATAAATTACAACCAGTTAACAATAATATGTATAGAGGTCTAAGCTGTACACTGCTGTGTTTGTGCTTGCCTTTGTGAAACTGTTGCTGTATTAGAGGAATGTGACGCAATTTGGTTGTGAACATGACAGCACGTACCCGTAGTGCCTCTTATTATTCAAGTCACGCCTACAGTTCATTAGAGATTGAATTAAGAGCAACAGACCCATAGTCAGCATTGATTTTACAACAGAGCTCAAACCAGATCATAAGTTGTTGATGTGTTTTTGTTTGTTTGGATTTTTTTAAGACCGTATTTGGCCCATATTGCAATATGCAGAGATAAACAGCCTGTCAGATCCCCCTCCAAGAAATATAAGGACAGCATACTAAATAAACTGAAAAACTTTAAGCAGTGCAAGCATTTGCCAAAGAAACACTTCTGTATGTGAGTTCACGAAAACAAAGAATCTGACTCTCACAATGATTCTCTTCCATAGCCAAATAACGTATGTAAAGGATGCCACTTAAAGCGAATGGGAAGCTGTTTAAGTGAGGATCTTTGGCCTGAATTACTTATAAAACCATCTTCATAAAGATGTTATTGCCACTTAGTGGTGATTTTAATGGCACATCTCATTCTGATGTCAGACAAAGGCCTGGTCTACACTATGACTTTAATTCGGATTTAGCAGCGTTAAAGTGAATTGACCCTGCACCCGTCCACACAACGAAGCCATTTATTTAGAAATAAAGGGCTCTTAAAATCGATTTCTGTACTCCACCCCGACGAGCGGAGTAGCGCCAAAATCGATATTGTCATTTCGAATTAGGGTTAGTGTGGCCGCAATTCGATGGTATTGGCCTCTGGGAACTATCCCACAGTGCACCATTGTAACCGCTCTGGACAGCAATCTGAACTTGGATGCACTGGCCAGGTAGACAGGAAAAGCCCCGCGAACATTTGAATTTCATTTCCTGTTTGCCCAGTGTGGAGAGCACAGGTGACCACAAAGTGCTCATCAGCACAGGTAACCATGCAGGCCAATAATCGAAAAAGAGCACCAGCATGGACCGTACGGGAGGTACTGGATCTGATCGCTATATGGGGAGAGGATTCAGTGCTAGCAGAACTTCGTTCGAAAAGACGAAATGCCAAAACTTTTGAAAAAATCTCCAAGGGCATGATGGAGAGAGGCCACAATAGGGACTCAGATCAGTGCCACGTGAAAGTCAAGGAACTCAGACAAGTCTATCAAAAAACAAAAACAAAATACTGCATGCAGTTCTAGGGGGGGCCGCCACCACTACCTCACCTCTGACCGTGGATTCCGAGGTGGGGATAATCTCATCAGCTACAACTGAGGATTCTGCGGACGGGGAAGAGGAGGAGGAGGAGGACGACAACGAGGACGAGCTTGCAGAGAGCACACAGCACTCTGTTCTCCCCAGCCAGGATCTTTTTCTCAGCCTGACTGAAGTACCCTCCCAAGCCAGTATCCAAGACCATGACCCCATGGAAGGGACCTCAGGTGAGTTTACCTTTTAAAATATAAAACCTGTTTTAAAAGCAAGCATTTTTTAATGATTACTTTGCGCTGAGGACTTGGGATGCATTCGCGGACAGTACAGCTACTGGAAAAGTCTGTTAACGTGTCTGGGGATGGAGCGGAAATCCTCCAGGGACATCTCCATGAAGCTCTCCTGGAGGTACTCCAAAAGCCTGGCCACAAGGTTTCTGGGCAGTGCAGCCTTATTCCTTCCTCCATGGTAGGATACTTGACCACGCCATGCTTGCAGCAAGTAATCTGGTATCATTGCATGACAAAGCCTGGCAGCGTATGGTCCCGGTGTTTGCTGGCATTCAAGCAACATCCGTTCTTTATCTCGCTGTGTAATCCTCAGGTGAGTGATATCGCTCATGGTAACCTGGTTGAAATACAGGAATTTAATTAAGGGGACAGAGGTGGCTGTTCCTACTGGGCTGTTTGCCTGTGGCTGAAAAGAAATCCTTCCCTGCAGTTAGCCAAGCGCAGGGGGAGGGTGGAATTGGCCCAGAGCTTTTCGCATTTGGCTAGCAGGGATCTTCCCTGATACCAGCCATGAGGTGCGGGGAAGGGTAAAGCGATCATCCCAGAGAATTCATGACGGGGTGGGAGGTGTTAGTTTGGTTCCTGCAGGGATCTTCCCTGATACCAGCCACGCGGTGGTGGGAGGGATAAAGCGATCATTCAGAGAATTGGATGGGGGCGGGGGTTAGTTTGTTTTCTGCTGCTGAAGGTTAACAGGAAAACCACAGCACTCAACGGGCTTTGCTTGGTATGTGGGAAAGGAGGGCGCAGAAGCCGAAAGACAACGGCTTACCATGGCCGCATGCAAGCTGAATTCTGTTGCCCGGACCTGCGTCTGTGATCTCAAGCAGCAAAGCCACAGGCGCTCAATATTAAGAGGCAAAATGCGACCTTGCACAGAAATCACATGTGCTATGTAATGTGATTAGTGTTGGTCACCGTGAAAGAGTATAAGCATTGTTCTGCAAAATGTATCTTTTTAAAAAATTCTCTCCTTTTTATCCTCCCTCCAGCAGCTGCAAATTTTTCAAGCCTCCCTCCTCCGTCCCGAAGGCTATCTCAGATAAGGCATCGGAAAAAGAAGACGTGAGACGAGATGTTCGCAGAAATCATGGAATCCACCCGCAGTGAAAGAGCTCATCTGAATGAGTGGAAGGACACGGTTTCAAAGTATAGGAAAGAAGCCAGTGAATGTGAGGACAGGAGGGACCAACGTGAGGACATGAGGGATCAACATGAGGAGAGGAGAGACATTCGAGAGGAGAGGTGGTGGCAGGAAGATCAGAGGAGGCAGGATGCAATGCTGGGGCTGCTGCGTGAGCAAACAGACATGCTCCGGCGTCTGGTGGAGCTTCAGGAACGGCAGCAGGATAACAGAGTGCCACTACAGCCCCTATATAACCCCCCCTCCCCATGTTCCATAGCCTCCTCACCCAGACATGTAAGAGGCTCCGTACACCCTCCCATTCCACCCCAGCGGACAGCCCAAGCAAAAGGCAGTCATTTTTTTAATCTTTTTTTAGTAGCCTTTTCCTTCCCACCGATCCTCCTCCCAAACCCCACCTGGGTTCTCTCCCTCTTTTTATAATCAATTAATAAAGAATAAATGATTTTTAAATGATAGTGACTTTATTTCCTTTGAAAGCAAGCTGGGGGAAGGGGGAGGGTGGGTTCCTTACAGAGAATGAGTCAATAAAGGGGGCGGGTTTTCATGAAGGAGAAACAAACAGAAATTTCACACTGTGGCCTGGCCAGTCATGAAACTGGTTTTCAAAGCTTCTCTGATGCGCAGCGCTTCATGGTGTGCTCTTCTAATCGCCCAGGTGTCTGTATGCGCGTAATCAGCAGGCAGGTGATTTGCCTCAGCCTCCCACCCAGCCATAAAGGTCTCCCCCTTACTTTCACAGAGATTGTGGAGCACACAGCAAGCAGAAATAACAATGGGGATATTGGTTTGGCTGAAGTCAGTAGCGATCGCCAGCGACCTTTTAAACGGCCAAATGCACATTCTACCACCATTCTGTACTTGCTCAGCCTGTAATTGAACAGCTCCTGACTCCTGTGCTGGCTGCCTGTTTATGGCTTCATGAGCCATGGCATTAAGGGGTAGGCTGGGTCCCCAAGGATAACTATAGGCATTTCAACATCCCCAACAGTTACTTTCTGGTCTGGGAAGTAAGTCCCTTGCTGCAGCCGTTTAAACAGAGTGGTGTTCCTGAAGACGCGAGCGTCATGAACCCTTCCCGGCCAGCCCACGTTGATGTTGGTGAAACGTCCCTTGTGATCCACAAGTGCTTGCAGCACCATTGAAAAGTACCCCTTGCGGTTTATGTACTGGGTACCCTGGTGCTCCGGTGCCAAGATAGGGATATGGGTTTCGTCTATCGCCCCACCACAGTTAGGGAATCCCATTGCAGCAAAGCCATCCACTATGACCTGCACATTTCCCAGAGTCACTACCTTTCGTAGCAGCAGCTCAGTAATTGCTTTGGCTACTTGCATCACAGCAGCCCAAACGGTAGATTTGCCCACTCCAAATTGATTCCCGACTGACCGGTAGCTGTCTGGCGTTGCAAGCTTCCACAGGGCTATCGCCACTCGCTTCTCAACTGTGAGGGCTGCTCTCATCTTGGTATTCTGGTGTTTCAGGGCAGAGGACAGCAAGTCACAAAGTTCCATGAAAGTGCCCTTATGCATGCGAAAGTTTCGCAACCACTGGGAATCATCCCACACCTGCAACACTATGCGGTCCCACAAGTCTGTTTTTTCCCCTCCTTGTACTTCCCCCTCACAATAGGCTGGAAGATTAATAACTCCTCTGATAACTTACCTTTTTTGACCGCTTTTAAGCTAGTTTTGCAGTCATTTTAGAGTATTTGTCCAACTCCCCAAATATATTTAAGTTCAGATCAGTTATTCTGCCTAGGGATGTGGAAGGAAGTGTGTGTGAATGAGTGAGCAACATAGGGTTGGCAACATCTTCACTCAAGGCATAAACATTTAAAGTTATCAAGGCTCAGTTGTTACCAGTACCTACCCCCTTCCCACTGTGCCCCACACCTCCCCTCATGAAGCCTCAGTGAACTTGCAGAAGACAAACACCCAGTGAGGAGGAGTTAAATGTACTCCTATTGCACATTTTATGGTTCCCTCAGACTCCAGCGACAGAGGATGATTATGGTATTACATACATCTGAGCATTCACTCTTTCTGCCTCTCCTATTCTCCACAAAGTTAAATTATGCTCAGCTTGGATCTATGTCCAGAATCAGCCTAAACAAGGAAATGCAAATTAGAATTCCCATTTTCTTGCTGGTGGGGATCTTTGAGAGAATTAGTGGAATAAAGGGAAGTGAACATAATGGTGAAGGTCTAACAGAGAAGTTGCAGTAGACTTGTAAAATTAATCAGATTTTGGCTATTTTTTCCCTTACTGTCTGCATAAAATGAGCATGCATATGTTCATGTAGTCTGTTATGACAGGTCAGATAGAAGAATTTCTTTCCTCTTTTTCCTCCTTGTATCAGATGCATCTTCATTAAAATGTGTTCTCTTCTAAACATGTTATTACTTTTCCAGTCATGACAGAAGCAGTGTTTGTGCTGTACAGCTCTATTTTGTGTTTAACAAACCGTATAACCAGACCTGTTATTGTGTGTTTCTCTGGCTTTGAATCTATTCATGTGAAGATATCCTTGAATTTAAAATTAGAGAAGGAGAAGATGTCTTTTATATTTATTAAAGACAGCCATTTCCTTTGACTTTTTCACACTCTCTTCTAACATGCTATTAGTGCTCAATGGGGAATTCAACTGTACACAGTAGCGATTAGATTGCAAAACCTGAAATGAACCAAAGCACATACTCAAAAAGCTGCAGGTTAAGAAGGAAACATGGGAGCATGGTTTGATGTGGTTATGTTGCAAGGGATTTCTAAAGAAATGCTCAGAAATAAGGTACTAATAAAAGCTGCATTTCAAAATTGCTACCATTGTTTGTTTAAAATATATCTCTTTACTAAACGCTCTCCAGATTACATTCATTATATGCCAGTGTGTTTAGTGGGAACAAAAGGTTCACTTCCTTGCTTATCTCTCTCTCTCTCTCTCACACACACACACACACACACACACACACACACACACACACTATGCAGTGTTTCTCTTGAAAATTGAGATTTTTCTTGAGATTTATATTATATGAAGGAGAATAAGAAAGATTTACTTTCTGTGCCTAGTGTTTAATTTATTTCAGAATCATTTGTGAACCTATTCTTTGAAATGCTAGATAAAATTTTTAGATTAACAGCTACTGTGTAGAATTTATCCCTAAAGCAAAGTAGGCTGGATGGAATAAGAATTTTTTATTTAAATCTTGCTGGTTAAGTCACAGTAGCCAGCTGAGCTGTTGAAAGATAAAGAATATCCAAAGGGTATATAGAAAAAGCAACCACTTTACATTTATATCTCGCCATTATTTTCACTAACAGCACTTTTACCATGCATTAAAAGCATCTATAGTGCATTTAATAACTTGTTTTACTTTAAATATTTAGAGTAATTCTAAACCTTTCTAATAGCAATTAAATCAGGCATAACCAAAGTACGTTGCCAGGGGCTATATTAAAAATAGATTTGGTAATCTGGTAAGTAATGTTCAACTATCATAGAAGATCATTTCTGTTTCAAACAAACAGAACACCTTAAATTCATCGCTTTGCTTTTGTCACCCAGATGAAAATGTAGAACGCCCTTTCAAATACCTGGCAGCTAGAAACATTTAGGTTTTGTTGCTGTTTTTGCTACCTGTAAAATAAAACAGAATAATAATGAGGACTTATGCTTTAAAAATACTTTCTGATACATCAGTAGATGAACCAAGATAGTGTTATTTTTCGTTATCCTTGTGTAACATAACTGTTCAATTTTACACAAATGGACAACACTTTTGGTCCTGATCTTGCAAAGACATAGCCCCAATGAAGTCAACAGAACTCTATGTGGGAGCAAGGGTCCTCTCAAATTAAATCTTTTGTAGGATTAGGGCCATAGTTCAGAGGGTTATAACAAAGATATTTTAGACTTCAGGCATCCAGTTTAGTTGTCATGAAGCGCTCAGATATTACTAATAAGTGCTGTATCAGAACCTAAATAGAATAGAATAGTATAGAATTCATCTTAGTAATATAAATATCTGTTCACAATACTGTTTGAAAGTTTTAATGCATTTTCCTTTACTCTTGCTTTCGTTTCTTTTTCTTGAACAATACTTTTTGGTGTTTTTAATCTAATCCTCTCTTAGGCTATGCATTTTTGTTTGCACAATAATCTGTATAACAGTAGAAAGCTTTTCCCAAAGATTTCACAAGCATCTCTGTTTTTGATCTGCCTTGAGTCTGTCTCACTTGGCTACAGATGGCTTGTCAAATCCATCAAGTCCTGATTGGAATAGATTACTGAGTTCATGGAGCTCTGGGATTAGGCCCATCTTTCTGCAGGAGGCTCTGTAATCATGATGAGAGGTTATTGTTGCCTGGGAGCTGAAAAGAGACAAGCCACACTGCATGCAAGGATCAACCAAGGCTTTCTGTAATGTAACTGAGATTGAAAAACAATACTGTTCACTGCATGTTCGGCTAAACCCAACAAACATTAGCAAACTGCTTTAAACAAACTCGAAATGAATAATACTGAACATATACATATGTAGGATGACCTTCTAAGAGGCTGCTTTCATGATAAAGAGCCAAATTATACTCTCAGTTAAATATGAGTATCATCCCTGAATTTAATGGAGTTGCGTGAGAATAACAGAGCAGAATTTGGCCCCATGTGATTGTTTTCTCAAATTTTAGCACTTGTCTTGAAAGGCGAACAGTAGTACTAAAATGAAAGAAGATAATCATAGCATTATATGGCAAATATTAATTCTAACCCAAGTTATGGAGGCATTCAGCAAAGAAATAAGATTAACTAGCCATATTTAGTTATTCTTCCCACTCTGAAGTCTTGTTTTGTAAATCCTAGTTCTGTTAAGGAATCCCAGAATAGCATTTCATTACTACATTGAAAGAAAAGTGGCCAGACAACAATTCCACTTTGTGGCAACTTTTGAGGTTTCAAAATTTATGTTCATTCTTGATTGGAAATAAAACCTTTTGGACATTTTTTCAAAAATAGAACTGTGTCAAAATGTCCATTTTCTACTTGAAAACCTGAAGCTTTTGAGTCAGGAAGAGATGTTGAAATGTCTGCAAATGGGAGGGGCGCTGAGATGTGTGGGAGACCCAGGTTTGAGTCCCTGCTTTGTGTGAATCAGAGTTAGCTGAAATGAAAAACTCTGCTTTGAATCAGGAAAAGCAAGGACTTGAACCTGGGTCTCCCAGATACCAGTCGTGTGCCCTAACTACCTGGCAATAGAATGTGAGTGTGCAGCTCTCAACCCCCAAAAATATTTCAATGAAGATGTAATTGAAGCCAGAAATTCCAGCTTTGATGAAATTGCATTTAATCAAAGCATTCTGACCAGCTTTCAGACAAACCATGCAGACTATAATATCAGTGATGGCACAAAAATACACATCTGAGATATCTTTACAGATCCAGGAAGAGAGAACAGTGTTTCACATAGGCCATAAAAAGCTCAGAAAGGTGCTGATTCCATGCCACTATCTGCCTTGTTAGTGGGGGAGTTCAATACAGAACTTGGTGATTTACTTAGTTTTCAGTTTAGTTTTGCAATATACAGAGCAATACTTCTTCCACGGAAGTAACTGGAAGCTAAGGGATTTGGCCCTTAGTAGAAATGCAATGTTTATCCACGTTTAGAGAGATTAAATAGATAGAGTACCTTACTAAGGAGGCATTTTCATTTTCAAGGCTCTAGGCGGCACTTACCTCAGGCGGCTCCCAGAAGCAGCGGCATGTCCCCCCATCCGGCTCCTAGGCAGAAGCGCATCCAGACAACTCCGCGCGCTGCCTAGGTGCCACCTCTGCACTCCCACTGGCTGCAGTTCCCGGCCAATGGGAACTACAGAGCTGGCACTTGGGGTGGGGGCAGCACGTGGAGCCCCCTGGCTACCCTTACGCGTAGGAGCCAGAGCATGGACATGCCGCTGCGTCCGGGAGCTGCGCAGAGCCACAGCAGGCAGGGAGCCTGCCTTAGCCCTGCTGTGCCGCTGACCAAACTTTTAATGGCCCGGTCGGCGGTGCTGACTGGAGCCGCCAGGGTCCCTTTTTGCCCAGGCATTCCGGTCAAAAACTGGACACGTGGCAACCCTACAGTGAACTCCAATTCACAAGATCCCAAAAGACTTTTCTTTAATGTCCAGCCCCTCTCACTGGAGATGCTCAGAAATTATTAAATTTGCTACCTCCGAAGAAACAGAATACACACCAGCCTGTCTGTTAGCTGAAGATTCACACTTTACTTCAATAGAATGGCACTGAGATTGGTTAGTCAAATTAGTGATAACTTTGCTAACAGAAATTTAAGTGATACTAAGTAAGAGAAAGAGAGACAGACAGGCATGGTTACAAACAAAACAAAATATGCTGCCTAGTTTCTAAACCTTAATTTTAGCAAGTTATAATCTTTGCCTAAGCAGTCTTCTCTCTTACATCAAGTTACCAGCAACTCGAGCCCTCCTAGCTAATGGATTCAACTTTCATAGGCTCAGAGGGTACTGTTCCCTAAATCCTCTAAGTGATGAATAATGAAAGGATCTTTGTTGTCACCTTATATTACACAAAATCCATTGACTGCCTCAAGAGCAGGAAGGCTTCCTGGGGTGCAGATTCTATCCCCTGGTGTCATCACTGAATTGTCTTCTCTGCTGCTTGTTAGCTTGATGCCTTTGTTTGCCTTATATGAAAAATGTACTTAACATTGTTCTCTGCCTATAATCAAGCCAGTCAGACAGGTAAATACACATTCCTTTGTCCCAGAGCAGGCTGGGTTTATGCACTGCCTCCAAACACAGTTTATAAACATATACTCAGCCCACATATAACTTTTTGTACACAACCTGTACATACATCATCCAATGATTTTTAGGACTAGCGTGTCACCAGCTTACATACGATACCTGACACGGCACCTTTTAGATAAATATTGGACAATGTGTTAAGGCTAATGAGTGTGTCAGGCCTGATGTGAGTTACAATATGATGGGCTCCCTGCTAGTTGGCATTGGGTCATAATTACATGGAGGTTCAAGTCAGAAAGGTGAGGGAAGTGACAAGGATAAAGGAAGGAATATTTCTATTTACATATTAGATATGCATATCAGTGAAAAGAAAATGTATTCACTGTACAGCTTGTGCCTCCACACTAACATTGTACACAAGATCACAATGACACACATACTTGAGGGTTTGGTAAATTTATATAAAGGAGACGTTTAAGTTTTCCTGACTCCTAGTTTACAACTTGAGCAAGTTTTGTTGTTGAAGACTTCAAAAACCATAGGCCTCATGCAGAGAAGGAAATTGCCAGAGAGTATAGTCTTACAGTGAGAATAGGAAGAACTCGTTAAACAAATTAGTTCTATTCTCCCTTTGGTCCCCTCATCTATCTTCACCTTTTGTGCTCTCAGAACGTGCATGTGTAGTGGTTTGGACTGAGGAGCAATGAGCTAGGATGATAGGCAGCCTGGAGAAGCCTGTGTGGTCCAGGACATTGGATGGAATCTGAAGCAGCCTGGGGAACTGTTTGAGGGAATGAAGGGAGAGCCTGAAATAACCACTGGACCATTCTTTCTCTAGCCTGAGTCGTTATCCTATGACTTGAGAAATCTAGGTTCAAGTCCCAGTTCTGCCACAGGCTTTTTGTCTGACTGTAGGCAAGTCATTTTGCCTCATTATGCCTCAGTTCCCCATCTGTATAATGGCACTCCCCTACCTCACAGGAGTATGGGGAGTATAAATACATTACTGACTAAGATGCTCAGATACTATAGTGATGGGGTCATATAAGTACCTTTGATTGTTGGGGGGCAGGCAGTGGGACTCAGGAGTGCTGGAAGTATTCTGGTAACTATTCTATCCGTGCTGTGAATCCCATTACTCTGCTTTTAACCCCCATCTTAACCTCCCCACCAGCAAGGCCTTGAGACAACCCGCTATTGACTTTCCCTTCCCCTGTTGGCCCCACATTGACTGCCAGTAGCAGCAACACTGAGAACACAGTAGAAGAGAAAATCTCCCTGCTCTCTGTGCCAGCAACACAGGAGCCCAGAGGAGAAACTGCAAGAGAGTCCCTTCTGCCTCCCCACAGCCCAGCCAGATGCATAGCAATCGGGCAGGACTGCAGGGATGAATGGGGGAGGGGCAAATACAAAAGTAGGTCCAATATGTGAGATATAGCAGCCCTGAATTCATGGACTGTCGAGGTGAATTTGAATTATATGAGCTTTGACTAAGTACGGATTCAGTAAAAACGGAACAGGGATGTCAGGAATTGACCCGCTAAAAATACCAGCATATGGGAGACAAAAGCAGAAAAGAAAAAAGGAACACAGGATTGCAGTTTTATTGATACATGGAAAACATCCTGGTACTTTATTCTCTCATGGAGAACACGCTAATTAGTAAAGCATTTTTGGTTTTGATTTTCAAATTCTGAAATAAAAAGAAATTAATAACACAAAAGACCTTAATGCAGAATTTGAAAAGCTTTCCTCATTGTGAAGCCACAGCCTCTCTCATATTAACATGGAGTTCAGTGTGTTTTTTTCCCTTTTTATTAATGTTAATCTCTTTTAAAGCATTATTTCCAAATCTGATTTAATGTATATGCATTATATAAATACTTGAATGATTCCATTTATGCAGAAGATACAAGGACAACAAAAAGGAAATGAAAGTGTCACTCCCCTTAACATTTTTACTGCTATCCTTAAATAATTATTTAATGCCTGTGAAAAATCAAATATTGGTAATCTCTGCCTCTTCCTCTCCCTCTCCAGAAATCTAATAACATACATTATACTTTCTTCACTATGTGTACCTTTCATTTCATTCAAAGCCTTTAATCCTTCTCTTTTTAGATAAAATGCCATAACCGTACTGTAGTAGGTTAAGATTGATTGACAAGAACATATAATTATGGTTTCAATAGCATAGTATGTTTTACAGTGGGAAAAAAATGCACAACCTTGAAAATAAAGAAGTTGTGCCCTTTCTCTGAGATAAAAGGATCATATCAAATTGGTTCATTTCTTTGGCAGAATGAAATAAAAGACTTCCTTTAACAAAGAACACTCCCAAAAGGCTGCTGGTGGAAGTCTTTTTGACTAGATAATACCATACCAATGAGAAAATCAAACAAGGTAAAAGTAGAATTTTAGGAAATGTTCCCCTTTTAACCTCATTTTTCATTCACTAATCCATGGCAAGTAGAAGACAAAATAGAAGAAAAAATAGCTAAGTATCAATACTAAAATATTAGATCAACAAGCAAAAATAAAAAAGATACTGTGAAAAGAATAAAGTTTGTAAACTGAAAATAAATGTTCTTCTAATCAAGTATTCCCTATGTCACTTTCTGTTATTTTAATTCAGATACCTTTCATGTGCAATATAGTTTAAATTTAATCATGAATGTGTTAGTCCGGATCAGCTGCCAGTCCAATCTTATTAAAACCCCCTACGATGGGGGTTTGAAAGAACTGATGAGAATTCAGGTTTGCACAACAGGAAAACTGCTCTCCAACCCTGAGTGTTTTCCATATGCAATATTCAGCTTTGTTTTCTTTCATAAAAGCTATAGTTTCATGGCAGGTGAAGTTCCTATTCCATTGGAGAATGTTTATCATACTATAAATAAACTCCTGTTCATTATGGGTAAAATACACCTCCCCTCTTCAAAGCCCGAATAAATGGATTTTGTACAAGGAAACTACATGGGCTGGAAGATGGAATCCACACCCAATCACCAAGAAGAGGGAAGGGCAATAAGGGTGGAACAGTGGCTGTGGCCCCTACACCCCACCCCATGCACTGTCACTGTGGCACCTTCCCCTAGCTTAACTCAGTCTCTATTTTTACCTCCAGACATAGACATCTTCATTTTCTTCTCCAAAGTCAACCTGGAGCCTAGCTCTGCCAGACATGGGTGTGCAGTCCTCTTGTGTGTGTGAATGACTGGGACATGGACAATCATGCCTAGTGGTTGGAGCAGGAGTCATGCCTAGTGGTTGGAGCAGGAGTTGGTAGCCAGGAATAGGAACCCTGGGCCAGAGTTGGAGTCAGAAGCCAGATGCCAGAGCCAAAGGTCAAAAGCAGATTCAGAAGCCAGTAATCACAGCCGTGGGTCAGAACCAGAGTCAGAGACCAAATGCTAGAGCCAAAGGTCAGAGCCAAAGTCAGAAATCAGAGACAAGGGTCAAAGCCAGATGTCCTGGAGTGAGGCAAGGCTGGGAACAAGCAGGTGTAGAAGTTATCAGAGCTGTAGGCAAATGCTTTCAGCAGCCACCAAACTGCCAATGGCCTTAAAAGCTGGTCTGCTGACTCCTCCTGCCAATCAGGACGTGTATTGCAAGCCAGCTGCACTTGTTACGTTGCCCAAAGACTGGGTCTGCTGCCGGCCCTGATTCCTGACAGCGTGCATCTTCAGCAACTTTTGATACCATGAAGTGGAACTACCCCTGTGATTCTTCTGAGTTAGGGACCTTCTGCACCCTTCTATCCAGTACTCAGAAAGTCACATCACTCATGAAACTAACCAGCTAAGAGTTAAATTACTATACTACCGCCTAGGACTAATTTTTTTAAACACAAAAAAAATGCATTTGTCATCAACTGAAACATGTACATATTTCCAGAAGGAGTCTGAAGCAGCACTAAATTCTAACAAAGGGCCCCATCTTATGACTAACTCCATGTGGGTGAACCCCCAACTGAAGTCAATGGGGCTCTGTACTGGCAGACTTCTGTGCCCACACAGTGTCATTGACTTCAAAGGAGATCCACCCAAGTGGAATCAGTTGCAGGATTGGTATAAGTATAAATACATGTTGGGACTATTTACAAATAAATGTTTATACATCTTTAATATTAATTCAATTGTTTTCCATCAGCACTATGACTGTTCCAATATCTCTTCAATGGGTATTTTAAAAAAAACCTAAATAATCCTTTTTAAGCACTCAGAGTCACTAACATACTATTCAACAGAAATTGGCAATATGCACTAAGCAGTGTAGTTTTTGCCATTGTGATTTAGTAGAAAAGCTGTTTCCCCTAAGTGAAGAAGCCAACCTAAGGTATAAAATATTTCACTTGGAGTACAGTTATAATCTTTTCAACTGCAATCCACAGAGAATTTTAACCTGGTTTTATACTCGTTTGCATAGATCTAATTCCAAATGGAACAACTCTAAATTCAGCATCTCAAATATGCATTTCACTTAGATTTATTAAGACAGTTGTTGTATGTTAAATGTTGTCCAATTGATTATTAAAATCATATTCATTAATATTTAACACTGTAAAAGGTTCCTCACTCTTACAGCTCTGCTAAAGCTCAATGAGTATGTTTTTAATAATCAATTGGTCTGCATGTAATTAACACAAATAACTGTCTGAATATATTTAATCTGAACGTCGATTTAAGACTCTTAATTTAAAATGCTGCCTCCCTAACCATGTAACCTGACCATCTGAATGCTCCTATTGCCAGACATAATTTGTACTTCCAAATGCTCTGTGGGAAAATAGATAAAAAGGAGAATGGATGTGCACATCTTTAGTTGCTGAAACCATTATTTACATACCATGAGGTTTACTGTATAAGGGATATTTGTTGGAGTGCTCTTTGCTGTTATAAAATCAAATTATGTCTGCAATTTTCACACTGATATATATAATTCTATATCAATTACACTCTTTTTAATACAGATGTTCAGCTACTACTTTCAATAACTCATCTTAATCTTGTGACTAAAATCCACAAGGAAGAGATATTCTTAGTGATGTTGTAAAAAAATGGTGGGGTAGAAACTGTGCTCTATAAAACCTGGATTTTACAAACCTCTCTTTTTGAACTATCCTGGTTTCTATGAGAGTCCAGTGATGCTGACATTCTGAAGTCTAATCATTGTGATTAAAAGTTGGAATAAGTTATGAACAATAAAAGTAGGAAATTATATCCAGTCTGGAAGTAGAACTAATTATAAAGCTGTTGCTTGATTAAGGTGTTTATACTGAAAAGTATTAAAGGGATTAGCCTAAAGCTTTACCTCCTGCAGCAAAGAATTAATATGCAGAATTTAAACACTCAAATTAATTCAGGTGCAGCAAACAATTATGTGAAATAGGAACACTTGACCCAGCTAACGGCCACACTAGTCCACCAAGCTAATTTATAATCATGTACTTATTGACCTGACTGCATGTTCACAAAAGGACTGTTCTAATGCTAATGCCTGCCTGCAAGATAGTCTCCATCACACCGTGTCTAATCACAGCAGTGATTAGTGCGAAGAAAACACTGAACTTCACTGCCCAGCATTTTGCACCAGTAAAATACCCTATCTTGTGGAAAGTACTGTATAAATATAGATATGATCCATTCATACGTAGGGACTCAAAATATGTTCTCAGATACACTGACATAGCTACAAAGTAACTATATTATAGTCAACGGCGTTACCACAGATTTACGCCGTGTGAGAGAAGAATTTGTTCCACAGGATTCAAACCTAATGCAACAAAAGATAAGATACATCACAGGATTTTATGTATACTATAGCAGAGGCTGTTAGGAGCTGATGAGAGCTTATACGTGGAAAGACAGCAGGATTTAGGTGTAAGAGGCACTCCTTTTCCCAACAAAGCGAAACACTAAGGCATGAGAAATACAATACGGTTTAGATCTGCCACTTTAAAAATATGCCCACTTCTGTGGAAGTCATTTTAAAACATGCTAGATCCCATTTGAATGCAGCACTTCTCTAGGTATGTGACATAGGAGAGTGGTGTTTGTGGAGTGATGAGCCCAGAGGCAAATTAAATAGAACAACTGAGTTCAAACCACAAGACGGAAAGACGCACCTAAATTTTCACCATATGACAACTTGACCAAGTGAGACTCAGACAGCATTAACTACCATTATATAAGCCATCAGAGGGCCAGGACAAATCAATCTGTGTTGTCTAGTGAAAGCCCCTGACCCAGTTCAAAGAACAGGGAGGAATCAACTGAAGGGACAAAGTTTCTAGGAAATGAAAAAAAATTGTAGGCAATCAACATGTAGTAAAAAAAGCTGTACTACCCTCCAGGGACAGAACCATAATTCTGCTACATCCCATCGAAACTTTCCATCAAAAGAAAGATGGGGAGTGGGACCTGAGACCTGCCTTGAGACCCCGGATCTCAAGAGAATCTCAGTTGCTAGCTCTTGTGAGTCTGAAACTGGAACAGATTCCTGTTCATTTGCTGAATGTTTCACACATACAGCAAATAGTAACAAAAGAGAATCACAGTTACAAAATGTGAACCAGTGGAACTAGTAAACACTGGTATAGAATATTTGTTATAAAGGAGAAGGGGGCAAAGGAGAGATCCCAGGGTTTCTATTGTGGTTACATCAACAAGGAGCAGCATAACAAGAGACTTTTTGGTCAAGAAAGTCCAAATCCAACAAAGATATAGGTTATACTGCACTGGTCCAGCAAAAGTTTGATACTTTGCCCATTAAACAGCCACCTCACCAGTGACCAACAGCACAGAAAGGTGATGGTTTACAGACCAGTGTGGAAATGCATCAGGAAGGTATTACTGATCCTCAAATCAGAAAGAAGGTAGGATCCCTGAAATGAATAAATCTTGGAAGGGAACTTAGATCATACCACTTCTTCTCATCCCAGAGGATCTTTACAGTCTTCCATTAAGCCAAGCCTAGTCATGTCCCTGTGCACAATGTCCTGCCATCTAGTTGGTGGTTGGCCAACCTCTAGGTCTCACTGACCTCGGTTGTATTTGCATTATTTTCTTTGGCATCCTATCATCTGATTGTCTTCTGTAGTGTCTCCACCTCTGGAATCTTTTCCATTGAATCCAGTCTCATACCTTGATTTCATATCCTCCTCTTCCTTTTGTCTTAATATCACTCCAGTAGAATGATTTTATACAGTACTGACTTAAATAAATTAAGTGGTATACAGAATATAGTTGGGGCCCAGGACCAAACCCAATTATTCATAAGGTCCATCTGAGGAGGTAACAAGGGGACAGGATTTTCAGGAGCTTCCCCCAGAAACTGGGAATGTCATTGTAGAAACTGAGGGTGGAAAAGTTGTGACAGAGATGAATCCCCCATTAGAACAATAATAGGCAGAGTATGCCACCTAGGAAACTCCACAAAAACAATAGGCATTGCTTAGGGGCCTACTGAAAGAGCTTCTCCCAGGTAGCTGAAAGGAAATGGGGCATGGAGAGAAAAACTTCAAAGAGATTTGGATGGGATATGAAAATCTGACAGAAAAACATTATGTAAATAGTTCCACTTGTATCAACTATAATTTGTAAATTATTTCTCCCTCTTTCTGTTTGGGATGGGAGATACAGGGAGTCACCATTTTGGATTCCATGGAGATGATCCATGGAGCTGAAACAGGTGGGGTAAGAGGAAGTATGTGCATTATGCTGGAGGTTGGATGGCTTTCATGGAGTGTCTTTAATCAATGAGCAGTACTGGTGGGCATGATCACTACCTTCCATTCAGGCTGAATGAGAGAGCAGTTAAATGCCCCTTTGTTTAGTAATAGCTGAAACAATAGAAGCCAATACCCAAATTATAGACAAGCCTGGCAAGTCTGGAGTAGGAGCTGAGCTATGAGTTCTAAGAGTTTTTCCCTGGGAGTCTGAATGCAAATACAGGGAACTACACATTGCTTGGTGGAGTTTTGTGCATCTGTGAATCAGAAGCAACCAGAATGCCAACGAGAACCATTGGACAAGAGAAGCAGAGCACTGGTAACATGGCCCTGAGGGAAAGCCAAGAGAGCTTTTTGGGCAGAGTGCTGACTGGAAAGAGGCCTGGAATTATGAGCAAAGAAACTGCCTCCTGTTTGATTCCAAATGTGTCCCAGGAAATAAGCCTTGTGAAGATTCGTTGTAAATAAACAGGATTACACCAAAGAAATACATGAGACTCCATCAGCAATTTCTCCTAACAGAAAACCTGCAAAGCCAGGAACATAGTCTAACTGCCTGGGCAAAAAAAGGTTAACGCTATTTTCAGGTCTAATATTTGAAATAAAACCACACTTGGCCTTTTGGGCCATGCAAAGCTTTCACTGAAAGTCAAAGACACTTTTTGTGGTTTCTAGATAAGTGTTTATTTTTAGAACTGTATTTTGGTGGTTTCATTTTGGTTTAGTTGCAAATCTGGTGTCATGTGGTATGAGTCATAGGTCCAAGTCTTCAGGTTGGATGTAGACATAGGAAATGCAAGAACTATCCTCAGAGCACTTTTTCCAGGTGTAAATAAGAACTCTCCCCACGTCAGAGAGGAAGTGGTCTTACAACAGCTGTGTGCAATTTGCTACTTGGCCAGATTTCCTATGTGACCTTAGACAAGTCATTTATTCTCTCTGTCCCTCAGTTCCTCATATGGCAAAGGGGAATAATAATAATACTTTCTTACCTCAGCTGTTTACTGTGAGCATAAAGTAATGGAGACCACATAAGTACCTAAAACAGACAGACAGCAAAGGCAAGCAACCTCCATCATAGTCCACTCTCCAAACTTCTTGCTATATTTCAAAACTTACTTACCGAAAACTCTACCTGGCCAAGAGATTAAGTAGTAAAAGAATTAGAGAAACAGTCTATTCCCTGTCTACTGTAATAGGCATCCTAGTGAGGAAGTAGTCCCTCGCACCCCAGCTCTTCAACAAAATGCCATAGTGATTGTACAAACTGTCAAAAAATGGAGTAAGAAAGTGTGGGTGGTGGAACACATCATCTGCTACAGTCAGACTCATCTACCAAGAATTTCTACAGAACAACAACACTGCTGTGAAGGAAGCAAAAAAAAATTCTACTTCTTCTCTGACACAGTGGTAGCAAAGTCACCCCCACAGATTTTTTTCCAGACTGCAAATTGCTTCATAAACCCAGACTGCCTCTCCACAATCCCAGAACTCAGCACCCCTCTCTGTGAGGAATTTTCATCTTATTTCAGAGAGACCATCTGCATCCACTGGACTCACTAAGGACTTAGTAAAAACTGAGAAATCTTTTTGATATCACTGCCTTTGTGGAAGACACATGTAGCTAAGTCTCCTGATCAATGAAGGACAGAGCATTTGGACACTTCATGTTAGTACTAAATCTACCTATGAAACTGTCCTCTACTGACATGTCCAAAAGATTTTTAAGCTGGCTTTAAAGCTTCTATTAAATTTTATATATTTTATCTGTACTTTACTGATATATACTGAGGTGGAAATAACAGTGACAACTCTGAAAGGAAGCTAGAGTCTGGTGACCTCTTATTAATGTCATAATCCTAAATGACCTGTACTGTAGCATCAACTGGAAAGGATTTATAAAACAAAAATTCATCATCAAAAACAGAAAAGGGCAATGATTAACTGTATTCCCCAGGAAAACCTGTAAAAAAAATAAAAATAATAAATCACAAAACTTAATTGGCAGCATGGAATCTCATGGCATTCAACAATAGCACTGTGTGAGTCTGGCATTAGAAAGTCCCATGAGTAAGCTCAATTTGAGCAGAAAGATCCCATTAAACTTTTTGTCCAGCAACAGACTAATTTCTTGTCTTGGTAATTATTTTGGTATATTTACAAGAATGTTAACACTTGTACTTCACCTTGAATGGTCCCTTGAAATGTGTTAACTACTTATGCTAAACAATCTGTTCCACCTTGTATTTAGCTGTGATGCTCTGAGCACCTTTCCCAGACCTGAAGAAGAGCTCTATGTAAGCTTGAAAGCTGGTCTTTCTCACCAATACAAGTTAGTCCAATAACAGATATTACCTCTCCCACATTGTCTTTTAATATCCTGGGACCAACCCTGCATACAATTCTTGCATTTGTCTTTTCAAGGAGAGAATGTCAAAATCCAGCCCACACAGGAACAGACATTTCAGAGAAAATATTAATAGAAAATTATTTAAAGTCTTAATATATTCGATACATTTAAGATGTTGGACAATGATATCACTCGATACCTACACATATAAAGTATCCCAGAAATAATTAACACAGCTTGTTTTAGAATCATATATTAATGTCATTAATATTACCTTGTTTGGGGAAAATTAGCAATCTATTAACAGATTTCTCTTCACAATAAATACTTTTAAAAAAAGTTTATCATCAGATTATTTGAAGATGATCAGATCCTAAAATAAGAGTAGGGGTATGATTAACTTGTGCAGTCTTGTGCTCACTACTAGAAGAAAGAATAACATAAAATATATTGTAAGCACTTCAATGTGCTTGAATATGTAAGCATATTGAATGGTTTTAAATATTTAAGATTTTAGATATCCAGCATGGATCTTGCTTACAAACAGCATCTGATTCTTAGAACAAAGCTTCCGTTGAAAAAGCTATTTTTAATATGCAATATTCAGAGCCCTTCAAGCCTGGAGAAGATGAAAAATATGGGATAAAAGTCTTAAATAATTTAGAGCTCCCTTACTGCAAAAATTTTTTCTTAAACAAAAGATGGCAAGGTTTTGGGATTGCTTTTCCCCCAGTTAACATAGCATTTCTGCAAGATGTCAGTTTGACCTTTCCAGAGACTGAAGTTATCAGTTTATCTACAGAACAGTTACAAGTATTTGCTGTGGCAATGCAAGCTTCTTCACATTGCCATGTCCATATGCCTCAGTTCTCACCTGGTGGGACCACTTGTAGAGAACAAGTTTTGGAGTCCTCAGCTAAGATCAACAGCCAAGTGCTCTGAGGTGTAAACAAGAGCTCACTAGGAACCAACTCATTTCACACAACCCAAGCAGCTTTCAGATAGGAAAGACTTTCACCTAAGAAGTCACTACCAATGTATTCTGTCAACACTGATTCATGAGGTATCAGAGCTTATTCTTCTGATGGCACTCGTCTTTCTTCTCCTCACAAATTCAACCCCACTTGTCTCAAAGACTTTTTGAGGCAGAGTCAGGGTTTAATGCAAGGGGGCACACACAAGATCTTCCCATCCATTCCCACACACAAAGGAGATCTTCTTCCACTCCTTTCTGGCTGGCGAGACAAAGACACACCAACACAGTAAAATAGGAGCAACAGGAGGAGCTTGGCCCTTGCTAAGGAGTTTCTGTTGCTCCCAAAATTACTGCCAGTGAGTGTAGCACCAACTACCTTGACAGGCAGAGAGGAAGCGAATGAAATAGAGTCACCTACTCACCTCACCTCCCATAGAGGAAGATTCATCCCTTTTCTATGCTTCCCCCTCCTCTCCTCTAGAGAGGGGGCAGAAGGAGATCCACTGTTGCCCACTTATTTTCCACTTCTGGGGGAAAGAAATTCAGATAAGCAACATACAATGTATAGATTTTTTTCATAAAACCTACTTTTTTGTGTGTTGTTCTGCCAAATCCTTTAAAATGCAGAACGTATTTCAAATTTTTCCAGGGACGAAGCCCTAAACCTACTTTATTTTCATAGCAGTAGAGTGTCTCCATCGTGGTCAACTGTAAGAGATGGAATTTACAGAAATGAGGGAAAGAGACATCAGAGACATACTCCTAAACACCATCTCCCCCTACAAGACACACATACTTATTTGTCTGACTACATCAGGGGACTGCTTGGGGACACAAACTCCTTTCCTCTGTGCCCATTTTCTTCCTCATGTTGTTTCCTATCATCACTGGACGATGCAAGAACTGATCACTCCATAACTTCTAGAACTGAGAGAGCCACAGGTGAGCTTCTCATTCTACTTTGGTCCGCTAGACCCAATTGGCTAGAACCATGCTTTACATCTAAAATCTTGTAACCCTCGCTTTCAAATGATATATGGCAATTAGGATCAGATTTTCATTGCCATTGCCTTTCTATTCATGTAGGTGCAGAAAATCCAGGGTTCAATTTTCCTCAGCTAGCAAAGTCTAAGCAGGAATCACAACAAGATAGCATATTAGCCTGGGACCAGCCAATCCACCTCATTTACACCATCTATGGTGGCTGTGCATGTAATGCTATTGCCATGCCTTTTGCTGCCCCTATTTTTTGGTATAATAAATAAAATGAGGAAGATGCCCATTTAATGTTCCAGGGTGTTAGATTCCTACCTGCCCACTCCTAGGATTTATGGGTGCAATGAGAGCCACTAATGGCTGTTGTTGAATCAGAACAAGCCTATGATGGATTCCATGCCCGAATTTTGAGAGCTCATCATCTGAACACATACAAAAAGCCTATATGTCTGCTATTAGCTTAAATTTATTCTAAAGGGAGACCATCAAGGGGCAATTTTTTCCACTATTGTTTTAGTTTTTCGTAAATTATTCTATGCAGCTCCAGTCAAAGATGTGATATTTACATTTGATTTTGGTTTCAAAGGGCATGAATAGCACAGTCTAGACTTATTATACTTTGATGTATAGTTGCCATAGCAACATATGTAAATTATTAATCTTTGTATGTGAAATATCTGCAAAGGACAGATTACCTTTGTGTTAAAAATGCAGATAGTTTTAAATATTTCCCTGTGATGAAGCATTGTGCTCTGAAATCAGCAAAAGTATTCAGGAAAATTAGGTCTCATGAAAATGTCTAAAAAGGTGCCCCAGAACTGAAAGTTAATTTGAAGCTGAAAGTGAAATTAATAGCAACAACCCATCCAATTATGCATGATGTTGATACAGTTAAACATATGAACTTTATGTTTCTGCCTGAGATGGAGCCCCGGTTCTAAAAATCTGAGAACACAACATACTGTATTTCACACTCATAAGCAGTATTAATGCCTAAAGTCCTAAGCTCAGATCTCTGCCAGCTATTCTCCTCCCCCACACCCCAACTCCTGAGTCAGGACCCAACCATGTCACAGAGTGACTAAAATAATGACCACTTCTTTTAAATGGCATAATGTGAATGGAATTTACTATATACACCTGCAGTTCAGGAATAATAGACTTTCTGTGAATAAACTTGCACCGTTGAAATATATCTTTTGTTGTGTTTGACACATGAAACTAGACATCTGTTAGCTGTTTATATGTGGATGTTACTATATTACCCTACAAGGTCATCTGCAATGGCTGACTGGATACTTTAGCTCTAGTTATGGTCTTCCTCTTGTAAATATCAGAAAGCCTTTACTTGTAAATTTGGGCATATTGTAATTTGGCAAAATTGGTAGGTTTCTTTTACTAGTATAGGTGTTGGCTAGGAATAACAAAAGCAACCTGACAGAGTACCCTAGTCATATTTGACTATAGTTATAAAGTTGGTTCCTACTCAGTAACTTAGGAAATTAAAAACACTAAATCTAGGATTTTCTCCACTGGGACCTAATCCAGTCCAATTTACAACTTGAGGATTTATAAAGGCTTTTCTGAAAGAAATGGGAAAATGTCAGCTACAATTTCTTGCTAGACTTGCACTGAATCTATTAACCTTGCCCAAAGAATATAATGTTACAGTTATCTCATTTACAATGTTATTGTACATGATTTATGGCCACAGCATCAAGTCTCAAAGTAGGTTTGTATATTTAAGTAAAATTTACATGTCTATGATATAAATGATTATTTTTTTCTTGTTCAGAGAAAAAATATTAAAAAGTGATTTATAATATTTCAGCTTTATGGAAAAATATATATAGTGTGACTAGACCAGCGACTTCAAAGAATATCTACATTCAGGCTAACGTTTCTCCTCTCTAATTAAGTAACATGAGGCATGAAGTACATTTGATTACTCAAATCCTTTATACGGTTAGATTCTGGCTACTCCGGTGCAGATGAGCATGAAGGGGGAAGAGGACAGCTGGAAACTCTTCCTCACCTTGGGCAGGCAGTAGCCAGAATGCCAGTGCTCACAGCACTCAATCACCGAGTACAAAGGAAGCAGAATGCCAGCAGAACAATGGATAGAGTCAGGAAGGATGGAAGAATGATCAGGGCCCTCCCACTGCACACTAGCTGGCCGTTGGAGAAAGGTGCTGTGGATAATACATGCTGCACCTTTAAAAAGGTGGAGTAAAAAATACTGCTAAAGATGCATTTCTCAGCATTTCTGAGATACGCTACCTGCCCCCTGCCCCAAATGCTTCAGGTGAGCATGGCAAGTGAAGGCACTCCTCTCTACCCTCTGCAGCTCTGGCTTTAAGAGCTACAACAGCCCTCAACTGTGAATTCTCCACCCCTGCTTTCTAATAATCATTATATTGAACTTGGATTTAGAAATAATTTTGAAATCTGCCGCTCTGAAAAGAAATAGAAGCTTTGAATCCACCATGCACGTCTTTAAATTTGTTATTGACATGGCTAGACATGAACCTCTGTCAAGAGCACCAAATTCAGATCTGGCTTTATACCTTAGTTCACAGCTCAAATCTCTCTCTAAAATGGGTTAACCCCAAACACCCAAACTCTGGAAAAAATAAATTTGAGCTCTTGATTACAGCATCTTGACTATTAGAGCTACATAGTAGAGATATCAAATCTGAGACACAAAGTTTTGACTCAGGCCTTTCTCCAATGTAAGCATTCATTTATTTTATGGAACATTCCATTGTTCTTTAGGTGAGATTACATTTTTCATATTCAAGCCCTTGAACATATGTAGGATTAGAATAGCTTGCAATGAGTGATTCATTTAGAATGGTAAGGCACTGTAATTTGATTTATTGCAGACAGAGGACCAACTTTGATTCATGTTTTTTCCCTTGCAAAGCAAGGCTAATACAGTAGTTGAAAATTTGGATTGAATTAGTGAAAATTCAATTTTTCCAGTAAGCTCATATAGAATGTTGTTTGCCTGCTGGATGACATATTACAAAGGACAAAGTTTCTTCTCCTAAGCATGACAAATGTAAGATCGCCTCCTGGATTAAAAAAAATAACTTGCATGCTGATGAGGCACATAGGACCCAGCTGACCACTTCCAATTTCATGGTCAAATAGACCAAAATATGGGTAGTGATCAATCCTCGCTCTAATTTTTTGGTTGTCTAGCTACCTTTGATTCACCATCATCAATTTTAGCAAGCAAGATTCATCCTTACAGACAGTCAAATAAGCAGATCTTGAAAAGACAAGTATCCATCTAATCTTAGAATTGCCAGTTTGGATATACTTCACAACAGAGGATACTAACAAATGTATCTAATTATATGTATAAAATAGGAGACAAAAGTTATACTATGTTCACTGAAATAGGCAGCTTTCACACTCTCTTTCTTGGCTATGTCTATACTGCATACCAGTGGCAGTGGCAGATGCATGCAGAATATATATAGCTACATGCCACTGTGAAAGGGAAGCTGGGTCCACACTGCAGCATGTCACTACATGCGTCAGTGAAAGGCTCTGGCAGGGAGGAGGCAGCAAGGGAAGGCACCCAGCCAGGAGGAGCTGCCAGAAGCTTTCCCGCTACCTCCCCGAGTCAGAACCTTTTCCTGATGCTGAAGCCTTGCTCTCAGCTTTCCCACCACCATGCTTAAAAGGTATCTAATCATAGGCGCCGACTGAGCCCACCAGCAGCCCCCATATCAGCTCCTTTCCTTCCCCCCCTCCCCAATGACTCCCGCCCATGGCCCTGCTGATCAGCACCTCTCCTTCCCCTCCAGAGCCTCCCACCTACTGTGGATCAGCTGTTTAGCAGTATATAGGAGGCTCTGAGAGGAGGAGGAGCAAGGGCAGGGCACTCAGGCAAGGGTGCAGAATGGAGCAGGGTCTTGGGGGAAGGAGTGGAGTGGGAGTGGGACCTGGGAAAGAGAGGGGATCAAGCACCCTCCCTCCCCCTGGGAAAGGACAAAGTCAGCGCCTGTGTACTTAATCGTAGATAACAGAGGTGAAATACAGTGGGTGGTAGTTTATCTAGTCCTGGATTATCCCTACTGAATTTTCATGAATGGTCTATCTATCTAGTGCTGCCTTTGTTTTGTTTTTAAATTGTCATCACCGGCTATGGAGCATCACAACTGACCTTAGAAGCTTACTACAGGTTCTAGTTGTTCTTCCAGCTTTTCAGAAGTTCAATAAATTTTATATTGCAAAATTTCACATTCTGCCACTGTGTTTAAAAATTTCTCCCCCTCCTTAAGTATCCAAAGGGAGTGAACATTAGGTCATTTCTTAATCTCCTTTCCCCCCAAGCTATACATATTTAATTCTCTCGCTCTTTCCTCAAATGTCAGTTCCTCCAGGCCCTTTATCATCATGGTCACCTACTTTGTAATTACCTCCAGTTTATCAATAACTCTCAAATGCTTTCTTTATATGTCAGCTGAGTAAAATATAATATAATGGAAAAGAAAGGAGAAGTAGGAAGTACCAGTAGCCTTGGGTGTTTGGAGACAAGCTTCCTGTTCAAATACAGAATTCTATAATAAAATAGACTAGAGTTCTTTTATTTTCCCCTTCAGAAAAACAGCAAATCTAACTTCAAATCAGAATCAATGCATCCTGCTAGGTCAACCTAAATCCACAAGGTAAACTGTTCAGGAGAAGCTCCGGGAAAGGAAATTTCTATGAGGAGACTCTTGCAAAGGTTCTCCCACATCATTGGAGGCAGGAGGGAAGATGTTTTGCTTCCCTGTTACCTAGCAGCTCTGTGTTCTTGGGGAACCAGGGTGCAGTACCCAGCCAATCTGACTCACGAAAGACCCTTCCCCAGCCCCTGCATCAGAAGAAAGACTTACAAAAAGCAATGAAAAGGCAACGGAAGACACAGCTAAACCCTCAGTAGTTATCAGACCAATTCTAGAAATAAATTCTTTATTGGTATCCAAAATAGTGAAGCTCCCTAATTGCATTGTGATCTCCCTCCAAGGAACACCGCCCAAAACTGGGAATGATCAACTCCCATAACTAGCCTGAACAAAACAACTTTGTTATTCTCCCTTGTTTACACAAACAAATCTAGTGTTCTCCCTTGAACCATTGTTGTTTCTCTACAAAAACTCCTATCCATGCTCAAGTAAGTGTTCTGACGCCTGGATTCAAATCTGCATCAGTTCCACTGGGACTTCATCTTCTCCTGACTGATTGTACTGGGGGCTCTGCCCTACTCCAGCACTCTGGACCCTCAGCTACCACCACCACCACCACCACGGACTCCTGATCTATTCAAGCTTCACCGAGTGGCGAGAACCCAGCTTTCTCTCGGTATAGCCTTCTGACCCTGACTTGTGTGATCAGTTATAGTTTTGTAAACCTGACTTTAATAATCAAGTTATGTTAGATTTAATATTATAATTGTTGTGTTTGTTTGGCTCCCCATGGTTATTACCAGGTAATAAATAACTGTTTATTATTCATGATTAAGCTAGTTGCTTCTCTTTCTCTCTTTCCCCCGTCGTGAGTTATTTTTTTTTTTTTTTTTGGTTTCCTCATTCACTCTGCAGCAACACTCCTCGTACCTAAGCTAAAAGATCCCTGCAGCGCCCAAAAATCCTGTGGGGTTTGCTCATCAAGTGAATTACTACCAGAACAATTGTAACGTGAAAGTGGGGATAGAGATGTGCTGAACCAGGGACATCTGAGGGTGGCAGCTTGGAAGTGCTGTTCAACCCAGCTTGCTCAGGCATGCTCTATTCCGGTGTGGTACCAATGGCATATGAGGGTGACAACTTGGAAGTGCTGCTCTACACAGCCTACTGAGTCCAGGGACATATGAGGGGTCAGCTTGGGAGTGCTGATTAACCCAATCCTCTCAGAGGTGCTCTGATAATGTGTGTGTGTTTGTTTTTCTGGGGCTGGAAGAACCCAGCTCTGGGGAACCTAGGTCCTGCAGAATAGCTCCATTGGAAGGGAACTTGCAGCAGGGAGAAGTAGAGCTCCATATGAGAACACAAGTGACACAAGCAGTACATTGATAAAAGTACTGATAGAGAAGTTAGATTCCTGCAAGTCACCAGGGCCTGATGAAATGCATCCTAGAATACTCAAGGAGCTAATAGAGGAGATATCTGAGCCTCTAGCTATTATCTTTGTAAAATCCTGGGAGATGGGAGAGATTCCAGAAGATTGGAAAAGGGCCAATATAGAAGGGAAATAAAAGGGAAATAAAAACAACCCAGGAAACTACAGGCCAGTTAGTTTAACTTCTGTGCCAGGGAAGATAATAGAGCAAGTAATTAAGGAAATCATCTGCAAACACTTGGAAGGTGGTAAGGTGATAGAGAACAGCCAGCATGGATTTGTAAAGAACAAATCATGTCAAACCAATCTGATAGCTTTCTTTGATAGGATAACGAGTCTTCTGGATAAGGGAGAAGTTGTGGATGTGGTATACCTAGACTTTAGTAAGGCATTTGATACGGTCTCGCATGATATTCTTATTGTTAAACTAGGCAAATACTATTTAGATGGGGCTACTATAAGGTGGGTGCATAACTGGCTGGATAACCGTACTCAGAAAGTTGTTATTAATGGGTCCCAATCCCGCTGGAAAGGCATAACGAGTGGGGTTCCGCAGGGGTCTGTTTTGGGACCGGCTCTGTTCAATATGTTCATTAACGACTTAGATAATGGCATAGAAAGTACGCTTATTAAGTTTGCAGATGATACCAAACTGGGAGAGATCGCAACTGCTTTGGAGGACAGGGTCATAATTCAAAATGATCTGGACAAACTGGAGAAATGGTCTGAGGTAAACGGGATGAAGTTTAACAAAGACAAATGCAAAGTGCTCCACTTAGGAAGGAACAATCAGTTCCACACATACAGAATGGGAAGAGACTCTCTAGGAAGGAGTATGGCAGAAAGGGATTTAGGGGTTATAGTTGACCACAAGCTAAATACAAGTCGACAGTGTGCTGCTGTTGCAAAAAAACCAAACATGATTCTGGGATGTATTAACAGGTGTGTTGTGAGCAAGACACGATAAGTCATTCTTCCACTCTACTCTGCTCTGGTTAGGCCTCAGCTGGAGTATTGTGTCCAGTTCTGGGCACCGCATTTCAAGAAAGATGTAGAGATATTGGAAAGGGTCCAGAGAAGAGCAACAAGAATGATTAAAGGTCTTGAGAACATGACCTATGAAGGAGGGCTGAAAGAATTGGGTTTGTTTAGTTTGGAAAAGAGAAGACTGAGAGGGGACATGATAGCAGTTTTCAGGTATCTAAAAGGGTGTCATAAGGAGGAGGGAGAAAACTTGTTCACCTTGGCCTCTAAGGATAGAACAAGAAGCAATGGGCTTAAACTGCAGCAAGGGAGGTTTAGGTTGGACATTAGGAAAAAGTTCCTAACTGTCAGGGTGGTTAAACACTGGAATAAATTGCCTAGGGAGGTTGTGGAATCTCCATCTCTGGAGATATTTAAGAGTAGGTTAGATAAATGTCTATCAGGGATGGTCTAGACAGTATTTGGTCCTTCCATGAGGGCAGGGGACTGGACTCGATGACCTCTACATACTCCCTCTGCCAGAGCATCTCCATGGAATCTGCAATCTACAACAGTGGCAAACCACACAGGGTGGGTGTCCCACATATGCAGTTATCAAGTGAACAATTCCTCCTCAAATATTTTATTGGAGTATGTCACTGGCAGCACCTGACTAACTTAAGCTGGAAGTGCTGTAGTACCGGTTACTAATACACTCAGGCAAAGTTAAGGTTGGAAAAAGAAAAACATAATGGAATATGTTAAGGACCTAGGGCAAGTTTCTCATCACTTACATCAGTGTAAATCCAGAGTAACTCCACTCTGATCGCTATCTTCACGATTCTTTCCCATGCTGTTAATTTTAAATTAGATTTCAGAATTTTCTGGCTCTTTAGAGCTTTGAAGCCATTTTGAGTATAAACATAGCAAAATCCAGTGAATATATTTCCCTCCTTTAAAATACAAGGACCAAATCCTGCCCTGTAATCCACAGTGCAGACTTCTGAAAAATAATTTGTGGGGCTAATGTCAACACTGACCCTTAACTTTGGGCCTGCTGGTATTCTTCTATCTTCCAAAAAGTACTAGTAAATTCACATATTCTTTGGGTTTGCAAGGCAGTATGAGGGGACTGGCCAAAAATAACCATTTTTTAACAAAATGCTTAGGTAAATAAGCAGAATGTAAGCCAATTAATGTGCATAAATTACAATTAACTACATAAGGAATAAATTACACTCTTGAGTCTCCTCATATGTGTAACCAATAGGGAACTGTCTGGCTACATTAATTTTTACATGTTTCAGATAAATCAGAGATGCAAATGCAAAATCCATTACCGAGAAGTATGGATGTAGGACAGTCCCTGGAGGACTTGGGGTCCAGAAATCAATGAATGTTCCATAGTGATCCAGAAGTGCAGGGTGCTGTTTGTCCCCCTCCCTCTCCATCTTTCCCTAAATCAGTCTTTTGAGCTTACACAGAGCTGTTCTTCATATCTGGGAAATGTACTCAGAGCATCACAACTAAATACAAGGTGAACAGATTATTTAGCATAAGTAGTTACATTTCAAGGGACCATTCAAGGTGAAGTGACCCATTTACTCCCCTCCAGCCATAAGGGGGAAAGTAAAGGGGGGGGGGATATTCATCTTAACACTCAAAAACACCTTCACCAAACAAGGACACTGCACCAGAGAAGTATATCACATCATGGAATAGGCAACCCAAATACCCTGAGAGAACCTGCTTCGATATGGAAATAAAAACCCCTCCATCTGACTGCACACCCCTAGTTGTCACCTACCACCCCACTGGATACCCATATAGGGTGTCCAACGTATTTGATGGGGACCCCATCCCAAAAGAAATCTTTCCTGAATCCCCTCTTCTGGTCTTCAAACAACCCCCAACCTTTCCAAGTTCATCATCAGAAACAAGCTCCCCACAGACCTGGACATACCAACTCAAAGCAGCACCAGATCCTGCCAGAACAGATGGAAAACCTGCAGACATATCTCCATTGCTGCAATGATCAACACCCCTCACAACATACCTTTCAAGATCCATAGGTCCTACATATGCCTATCACAACATGTAGTATACCTCATCCAGTGCAATAAATGCCTCAATAATCACATGGGTGAAACCAGACACAGAGGAAAAAGTTAAGACAAAAAACACCTTATCATCTATGGCTGAACACTTTTCACAAAACCTTTACACTATATCTGACCTATCAGTCTTCATCCTCAAAGGAAACCTGCACAATATGTTCAAAAAACAAGCCTGAGAGATTAAATTAATAAAACTTTGCTAGACACTAAAAATCATGGACTGAATAGAGACACTGGATTTATGGTTTATTACATGAATCTACAACCAACCCCCACCCCCACCCTCCAGCTGCCTTTCTCCCCCAGCTTTGCCCGGCATAACTGAAAGTTGTTAATGGGCCACTTGGTTCCTTGAAATATGTGTTAACTACTTATGCTAAATAATCTGCAACACATTGCATTTAGCTGTGACATTTGCCAAACCATCATGAAGAAGAGCTCTGTGTAAGATCCAAAGCTCGTCTCTTTCACCAACAGAAGTCATTCCAATAAAGGATATTACCTCACTCACCTTGTTTCTCTAATCAATATTTCACTTGTTTTCTTTATTGTTCCTCTCCCCAATTTTTTTTCCACTGGTCAAAATTTTTCATTTGAAGTGTTTCTTTCAACAAAAAATGACTTTCTTGAAAGCTTGTCCCTCTGACCAACAGAAGTTGGTCCAGTAAAAGATATTACATCACCCAACTTGCCATTCATCAAAACGGAAATTTCTGCAGAAAACGTCTGTTTTTGACAAAAAAAAAATTATCCAAAAGTTTTCAGCCAAAAGCCAAAAATATTTTTCAATTTTGACCGCGAAATAAACAAATAAAAATCATCCAACGCGCCAAAATGGTCAGTTTCCAAAAACCAAACATTACTTTTTTCAGTTTTGAAGCAAATAACTGTTCAATTTTTTCATTGGACCTAAAAGCACCTTCAAGCAGCTCTAATGCTATCACCTTTACTTTAAAAAGATAAATAAAATTCCTAATTACATTCATGTTATTGAAATGCTATCAATGAAATTTTTATCCTGAAGCTGTTCTAATAATAATGCTATATATTATGGGAATTAAAAATACAACAACAACAAATAGCCTTCATAACATACAAGATTTGTAAGCATAGAAAGAGGAAAGCTACTGTCTAAAATTTATCCCCAGGAGACAACTGATTCTGCAGTTTTGGGTAGTCAGAAGTTTTGTTAGCCACTTCACCTGTGAACACTTTTCACAAAGCCTTCACAAAGCCCCTCTGCCTTTTAGGTGCTCAAATGTACTCATTGCACTTTGCTATTATATTTTATAGCACTGCTGAGATACCATTTAGTGGTCAACACAATATTCTGGCGATATTAAAAATTGCTTCAGTTTTTCAAACTGGACAACTACTGTGATAAATAAAGGGGGGGGGGAGAATAGCTCCCTTTGAAGGACACCCAGCCAGCCAGCTAGCTGTAAAATCCCTCTTGGTAGCTGTTCTCTACTTGCTTTACCTGTAAAGGGTTAAAAAGTCCCACAGGTAAAGGAAAAAAAAGTGGGCACCTTACCAAAAGAGCCAGTGGGAAGGCTAGAACTTTTTAAAATAGGGAAAGAAACTTTCCCCTTGTCTGCTGATCTCTGAGCTACAGGAACACGGAGCAGCAAATGCTATAAGCAGAAATGCTGTGTAAGGTTTGAACCAGGTATGAAAAAGTATTTTCTATACTTAGAAGGAATAATTTGGATAGGGAACGTTTAGTTAGACGGTATCAGGTTTATTTCTTATTTTGGCTTGTGGATCTCCTCTGTGCTAACCCCTGATGCTTTTGTTTGCTTGTAACCTTTAAGCTGAACCCCCAAGAAAGCTAGTTTGGGTGCTTAATTTTTGGAATTGCTCTTTTAAAATCTAGCAAATGCCTAAGTTCCAGATGTATTTTCTCTCTTTTTGTTTTAATAAAATTTATGTTTTTTAAGAACAGGATTGGATTTTTGGTGTCCTAAGAGGTTTGTGCATGTTGTTTAGCTGGGGCTATCAGCTAATCAATTGCCTCTGTTTTCTTTCCAGCTCTTCCCCAGAGGGGGGTAAAAGGGCTTTAGTGTACCCCAAAGGGAGGAATTCCCAAGTGCTCCTTCCAGGGTTCAAAGGGGTTTTTTTTGCATTTGGGTGGTGGCAGCGTTTACCAAGCCAAGGTCAGAGAGAAACTGTAACCTTGGGAGTTTAATACAAGCCTGGAGTGGCAAGTATTAATTTTTAAAATCCTTGTGGGCCCTCACCTTCTGCATTCTGAGTGACAGAGTGGGGATTCAGCCTTGACAATCCCTGACCATCTGACAACCATCAGGTTATATGGATTTACTATTGAGCTAGCATTTTGTTTTATTTTGCACATCTCACCTGAGTACACATTTCCTCTGATTTCATTTCCTTCTTTTAATTGAAATTGAAAATTCAATTTCCTTTCAACTGCTAAGAACCAGGAATAGCAAGTCCAAAGCTGGCAGCGTGGAAGCAGAAAGATACAACCACAACACATGCCAGCAGGCTGGACAATGTAATGTAGAAATACAACTTTTCATGCAGAACTGGCACATTTTTTGGCCCCTCCCCATCACATAATGGCCCCTCATCTAATTGAACACTGTCTGAATAATACATCTGTCAATTTGGGGCCCAGTCTTGGAAGTCATTAATGCCTGGAACTCCAGTGGTAAGATAGCAGAACCAAAAATCTCCACAAATTTCCTTCAAGTTGGGGTAAAAAAAATATACTTTAATAATGAAAAAGCAAATAGTACAAGACCTGATAATTTCCAAGATCTCTTGTACAATTCTAATTCAATTTAATGAAAAGAAAAAAAAATATTATAAAAAATGCTCTGTCAGGTAACATTAAGACTCATCATTCGAGCACCTTCTGTACCCTGTAAACTACAATACAAGAAGATATTGGGAGACACAGATATCGGTTTAGACATCTTAAATGGCAGAAATGTCATTACAATAGTGTTGAATGGTGATGCATGCCATTAAAAGAAACCAGTGGATGACATGCTTTTCAATTATTGGATGTGATGGAAATACTATAGCAATTTCTTTTAAATAGTGTAAAACTAATGGCATGCCAATCAAAAATAGAAGAATGTCACAAAATGTAGATGGTAAGAAAAATATAAATTATTGCTCTCAATAGGTTGTAGCTTTTTCCACTGCTAAACGAAATAGGCAAAACTTACAAGGCTACTTGAAAATAATGCAAAACTGGCACTCACACCTCACACATACCCAGATTTTCCAAAATCAAAGGGCCGCATTTGGCATAAATCTCCTTGCATTGGTCTCATACAGAGAGCTGCCAAATATCAAAGGTAAGTGTTCATCTGTTTCCAGAAACAGAAATTAGCCCTGAAATTGGAAATTTCATCTGAAGAAGTGGGTTTACCCACGGAAGCTTATGCCCAAATAAATCTGTTAGTCTTTAAGGTGCCACCAAACTCCTCGTTGTTTTTGTCCTACTTTGTGGACACTTTGTATGCCAATTTACAGCTTGGAGACTCTCTCAGTATGATAGACCAACAGAGAGAGCATTAATCCCTTGAAATAGGTTGACTGAAAATGAGTGACACAGATGTCAATGGTGTGAAAATCATGACATGTAAAACGGGAAAAAAAATACTCCAGGGAAATATTTAATAAATGCTTGATTATATAATAATAGCAATAATGACCTTGGCGTGGGCCTTTTCCTGGGGTTTATAAGCAGCTGGGGTGAATAGGCCTTGGCCACACTACAGGCCATCATCTCCTCCCCACTGATCATTAATCCTCCTTAGGTACTTGGATTGTTATTTCTTAAATACTGAAATAAGTTTAAATAGGCTACGGTGAAATAATTTTCAGATAGGTTCATACAATGCAAGCATTTTAGGAGGAAACTAGAATGATAAGAGGTGAAATGCCTCATCTCGTGCCAAAACCTGGCAGAAAAAATAGTATGTAATTAGTATACTTAATTTGCATTGAGAAAGCAGCAAAAAAAAGTGTGAGTGGAGCAGTGCAGAGGGGTCAGTGGAAGAATTATTTCTGTAGGAGTCCATGTGGTACTTGCAAGCAAACCCTGCAGACATTAAGTGGGAGCTGAGCAAGTGCTTCAGAAAGGTTTCTAGAATACAAAAAAGGAAAATTACAAGTTCAATGAGGCTATTTTTTAGTGCCAAGGGTGAGCGGTTTTCCCGACAGCATGGTTCCTAATTATGATTAGCTATTTGCAATTATGAGGCGGGGCGTGGGGAGAAATATATTAAATGTCTGCATTTTCTTCATGATGAGAGGATGGTTTGTTGAGTTTTCTTGCTAGGACGCATTGGCCCTTTTGAAGAGTTAATCATTTCTAGTAAGCGAACTAGGGAGGGATGCAGTTTCACAATAGAATTGTTACAGAGTAGATCTTCTGACAATTTTCAGCGAGGATGTTGTTGATTTCCCCACACACAGTGTAAGTGGGCTGGTTGCTAAAATTAAAGCTTGACAAATTTACACTAAAAACTTCAGTAGTTTCTACAGCAGTCACTGCAGATGAAAACCAACCTTTCACAACTGGTATAACGCATGCCAGCTTGTAGAGCAGGAAAAAGGCCAACAAAATGTTTCCCATCTCCTCCATATATTTGAGGCTCTACAATTTCAAGGCACAAAGCTGAGGGAGAGCAGCTGTGCTGGCATGTGGGACAAGGGGTCCCTACCATGTCACTCCCAAGAACCTTGGGCTTCCCTTAAGAATCTTGGGGATTCCATAGGGTAGGAGGACTGTACACTATGTCTCATGGGGAGGTACACCAAGCTCACTGGCAAGATGACTTGGTGGAAACTTCACAGCCTCACAGCTGTTGTCCACTTAACTCCAGCTCTCACAGTGTTATATGGGAGGACATGATTATATCCAAAACAGGAAAAAAAAATATTTCAAGTGTTTCTCTCCCTCAGAATACCTGCAAAGGCACAAAAGGTGTGATAAAGCAGAATAATCAGAAATTTATATTTTATAGCTATAGATATCTAGCTTCTCTAGTCTCTTTGACCTTTGTATAGGAAGACTTCCCTATTGCTAGTAAGTTCCCTAACTCCATCTTTTAAATAAACATGCATTACAACAACGATGAGATTATTTTCTATCATTTACTAGACTACTGCACATTCAACTGCTACAACATGTTTGCATTCATGCAATAAAAAAACCAAACAAGAGGTCATTCAAAACACAATCAGCAGAAAAACAAAACTATCGAAAATGAACTACACGTTAACCAAAAAATGACCAAAGATACAGTATTATTTAGGCTTCATCAGAAAATGATTTCATACCATGGTTTTGTAAAATCAAAATTGTGAAGCTATGTTTGATATTTTATTTATTGGACATCATCATCATTGGAAAAACAGATAAACAAAAGACTAGAGGTAACAGAGAATCTCACCCAATTGATTCCTTCTCTTTAAAGAACTGTAAAGGTAATTCATTTGCCCAGAGAGAATCATCTTCACTTCCTGATTAAATGTAATCAGAGTGCTTTGGCTGGCAATCTGGTCTAATTTAAAAACTATCATATCAAGTGATAACTGTTAATGACTACCAATATTATACAGCACTGAAATGAAGGTCAAAAGCTGTGGCTTGAAAGCTAAATAAGTTTCAAAGCTATGCAGCCTGTTCAAGACAAACCCTTTGCTTGCACCAAAAGGTCACTATGATAAATCCTCTGGTGGGTGATTTGCTTCACCCCTATCATAAGTAAGATTAACAAAAATGCCACAAAGTAAAATGGTGTATCATTATCCTTTCCAATTTCAAAGAGCTTTAACTGAATTGTTCAGTGAAATGAACCTAGCAGTATGTCACAGTTAGATATGATGCTTCATTCTACCAAAACAACAGGATTTAGTGAGGAATGTGTAATTAACAGAAGTGTTTGATAGAAAGATCTGCATTTTTCCTATCCAATATTTTATGCATAAGGAAAGGCAATTATTGAAGTGACAGGACCCAAATCAGATGGGTGAAAGAATGAGCCCCCAGAACTCAAATGATGGGAAAAGGTCAGACTAAATTAAAGCATGTGACCGTCCTGTTCTGGAAGTTCAACTTCACAACAGATTGTAAATGTATATGATTCTAACTTCTGTGGCTTCACAGAAGGAGAGAGCCAGATTCCAGACATCCCTTATTCCAGTGGTTCTCAACTGTTTTTTCATCTGCAGTCCACAAAATCACTGAAAACCCATCCTGTGACCACCATATCCCAAATTGGGTCACAGGACAATTTTTGTCTATTTTGTGGGTTTCAGATAAAAAAAAATCTGAAGACTTTTTGGGTGGGGACCAGTAATCCTGAGTATCTAGGGCAAACCTAAATTTAGGCAATATGGGGTCCTCGGCATACCCCCTTGGAACTCCAAGGACCCCACCCGTACTTGGAGTAGAAACAGGTTTCAGAGTTAAGATGAATGGATTTTTCTATGATTTTATTATGTAGGCAGACTCAAGCATACATCACTTGCTTCTAGTTTTAAAACGGTTTTTAAACGAAATATGAAATTCTGATGTCATCATGTGACTCCAGGGTCTGGGGCCCTAGACATAGGTCTATAGTGCCTATTACACCTTAATGCAGCTCTGATGTAGGAGTCTTATATGGTGGGGTTTGCTGGAAGCTGATGGGCTGTGTGAGGCTAGTACTGCAGGGGCTGGAAATGGAGCTGCTAGGTTTGTCTCCTTTCTCTTCCCCATGTGTGTTTCTCTCCCATCTCCCTCAATATGCGCTCTGCACCTCACCTCTTTTGCCTCTTCCCAGGTCCTCCTTCTCACCTTCCTCTGTCGCAGATGCCCTCTCCAGAATATTCCAAGGGGGAAGGGTGGGCTCCCCTCCTCCATCCCTTCTTATGCCTCCTGGACAGGGAGGAAACTAGCAAGTCTTCCTCCGTTTTGTCCTGGGAATTGAGAAACTATCATTACCTCCATTCTCCAGAGTGCAGCCAGCAGGGAAGCTGAACTTTTGCTTTGGCTCCCCCTGTTGGGAGTGTCTGGAACTGCTTTTGTCCCTGCACTGCTGAGCGCAACCCTCATCTACACTCAGCATTTGATTCCAGCAACAAAAGGGAGATGAGAAAAGAGGAGTGGAAGTGCTCTGCAAATAAAAGTTGAAAGAATCTCTCTCTCTCTCTCTCTCACACACACACACACACACACACACACACACACACACACACACACACACACACACACACAGAAAAGTGAGGCCATTTTTAGAATAAGCATACATAAACTGAGTACGTTTGCTAATTAAAATGCTCAGAAAATGCATTCTGTACCCAAAAAAGTGATCACTGGCAGCTTGGGGAGGATGCCCTCTTTTATTCATACATAACAAAGAGCTTTAATGCCTACTCCAATTTCTAATCTCAGTGCAGCTATAAGAATGGAGCTGCTGTTGCACCTCCATGATTTGTAAAGCATTTTGAGATGCTCAGATGAAAGGCCCAATATAAATGGAAACTATTATTATCTATATAGCAGACAGATATTGGCTCCACTACAACATTCTACTCTCCCGGGGGTCAATCATACATGCTGCTGAGCACATTCAATTCCCATTAAATTCAGTTGAAGCTGAGAGGATTCAGCACCTTCCAGGATGAAGCCAGAGGTGAATGGATAAAAGCCACATGAAGGACCAAAATGCTGCAGTCCTTTCCTAGGCAAAACTCCCTTTATGGTTTGTGTTTGGGTGCAGGGTGGGGGAAAGAAGAAGAGTCTACAGTAGTATTAAGAAAAAGCAAAATATGATGCAAATCATAACGATGGAAATTAGTTAAACCGTTAAAATGTTTATTGCTATTTGAAGGCTAGATTGCTGAAATTACTGTCCTCACATCAGATTACTAAATAATGAATCACATAAGCAAGACACCATAAATACCATATGTATTGGTCATAAAAACCTTGCATCTCAGAAATATGCATTTATTAAATGACAAAAATCAAATAATTACATTATAGTTAGATGTAAAAATAAATAGGAGAAATTAAGAGGTACATTGGCATAATCTGACACATTTGTTCCATTTACCCACCACTAAAAAGGCAGTAAATTTCACACGGTGGAAGGGAGGTTGGGGTTTGCAGTTGTGTGTAGGATTGTTTTTTGTTTTGTTTTTTGTTCTTGAACCCACTGGGAACAGCACAATTTTGAATCCCCAGTATTTCCACCTCTAATTGCTAGAAGGGTTCATTATCAGCTGTCTAAAGTGCAATACATCAACCTTGCAAAGCTGGTATACAAAAGACTTTCACACATCTGATGGGCTGCTGTGCTAAATACATCTTAATTTGTGCTGCATCTGCTGTTTTCTAATTTGTTTGTCATGCTGTGAATGTTACAGACTTTGCTACAGCAGCTCCCAGATTTTTTTTCTCTTTTAAAAATGCAGCAGTTACTCAGAAAAGAAATGGCCGAGTGCCATCATTGTTCCTGATACACTGCGTAACATCAGTTATGTTATATGCAGAATATAATTCTTGATTATATACACACACACACTTAATATACATGTACACATACACTCACACATTATATTATATTAAAAAAATACAAATACATCATTCATGAGCAAATAAATGTCGGTTGAACCTTTCACTGTCATACATACCAAAAATATTTTCAAATTACAGTTTGTTTCATTTTTAAAATGTTTCATTTTAACAGTTGTATTCAACAACTCTTCAATGCTTTGTGCTAGTCATGCCACATTAACTGACAATCTATATATTATTTCACAATCCTTGAAAAGGAGAATTGCCAAATCCTTAATTCTTACTGATTCTTTTATAGCGATAAAGGCCAGTGGTTTTTTTACTTCTTGGAGTATATTTGTGAATCCACCTGCAGTCCTTAATGAAATTACTTTGGTGTTCTCTATTCAGTCCCTGTTGAGCCACAAACCAAATAATAAAACCAACACATGTAATTCAGCATAGATTGAAGTCTCTGTATAGGAGAAGCCTCGGCTTGAGCCAGGAGAGAAATTTAAGTCCTGCTATCCCCTCTCATAGGAGATAGTCTTTCCAGGTACAGTGAGTGTTAAGGACACTGGTGAGACTGTTGATGAATTTGCCCTGTAGCAGCCTGTGCTGTCAGACCATTAACCTTCATGATCACAAAAATTCGTCCCTTGAAATAATAAAGAAGAAAAAAACCCACGGGTGGTATTCTTTGTGTTCATGCAGCTTTATGGGGCATGAGGTTAGGAAGGCATCCATCTGACAATTATACACATTATTTCCAAGTTTGATGGACACTGATCACTAGGAACCCTTCCCCTCAGGGCTCTGTGGCCAACACCACAACAAGCAGCTTTCAAAATAATGTAATAGTCTCAAAAATACTAGTCAACAGAAAACAGAATTCTGCTGTCAGATTCTTTTGTGTTGTGTACACAAAACAATATGCCATCAGTAACCTAACCCAAAAATGTTGTTCCAAATAACGTCCCCTAGTTATTTGTTTATATTTAGCTGTCAATCTTCCTCATTTAGACTAGAAAATGTATCTCCTGCATAGTGGTTGGATATATAAAGAGGATAACTCCCTTTGTTTATGCACAGACCAGGCTTTACACCAGCAGCTGGAATGCAGATTTACTTCCCTTGTTTTTGCAGTGCGACTCCCTCAGCTACAGACAGGGAGAGCTATTTACATAATGCCCATCAGTCTCCAGTGTCAAGTTCTCATAAGAACATGCTGCAGCTATTATGCAGGCAGACTTTATGACTGGTGAAGTCTGGACAAATCAGAGCTATCGTAAAGGAGTATGTTTAATCAATAAGGTATATTGTTCAACTAGTGTCGGAAAACCTCGTAAAGTAGCAGCATTTGTAAAGGTTAATCAATTCAGCTAATTGTCAATGCTCTCAATTGTCAGTCCCTAAACAGTTCCTTCTCTTTGTAGCTAGTAATTCACTGTGGGATGCTAAGGAAGGAACAGAAAGCAGTCAAATTTCTCATTACTCTCTTCATGTTGTTCTCCGCCTGGGTCTGTAAATGTCAATATATTTACCACAGAGAGAGAGTCTTTTCTTTCTAGCAGCACTACCTTGCCTCCTCCTTTATACACAGAACAAAGTAAAAGGCCTAATTGTCATGGTCTAGGCACATGAAAAGGAAATCAGGGTATTGATCTTTTTGTTCAGCACCTTAAAGGCCATGTGCATGACTAATCAGTGGGGCAAGTTGCTGCAGTGATGCTTAATTCACACCAGTAAGCAAAATAAAATCTTTCCCAACGCATTGCATTTCCCCAAGGAATGAGAGCAATCAACCCACTTCTGAGGGTCTCAGAACTAAAGATGGGTCTGCATTGCAACAAATCACATTCCGATATTAAACTTTGCCTAGTCCCAACATTTCAAGGGTATTTACACCTAGGATTTTGGTTCATTCCATAACAAATACAAAGATCAGTTGAAGAGTTTAAGATGTAGATTCCAAAACCTTTTCAAAAGTCAGGGGTGTTCATATCTAAGGATTTGGGTTCAGACCCACCTCTATTCACAACTAGCCCCAATTATGTGTGGGCCAGACCCTCAGGTGATACAAATTTGCATAACTCTATTGACTTCATGGAGAATCTAGCCTATGGTGTGTTCTTCATCTGAAGACTTTTCATGGGATTTGGAAAGCAGGAACAAATAGGGCATCATCTGCTCTCATTAACATTGGTTTTAATGAGGAGTAATTCCATCAAAGTCAATGGAGTTACTCTAATTAAAATATGGTATGAGAGCAGAATTAGGTCATATATCCATCTGACTTAATGTAATGCTAACTATTTTTATAAAATATTTGCAGTTTTCAGAAAAAATTTCTGAGCCTATATTGCCCCCTCTTCATTGTACATACCTGGTCTTTGTTCTGCGTCCTGGACTTTCATTACACGATATGCTCTGCATGGTTTCTTTCAGTTAATAGGAATATTATTGGAGTTGGAAAACATCATTTTGTTTTGGTCTCTTACTCTGTATCTCAGTATCAGCAATCATGAAGGATGTAATAACTTATTCAGCATGATTTTAATGCCCTCGACTCCCACCAAAGTGAACTGGAATTGAGGGAGTTCAGCACCTCAGAGGATCAAGCCCTTATAGATTTATGACAAAGCTGTTTTAATTTCCAGTTGACAAACAGTCAACAATCCTGCCACACAGCCTCAGATGAGTAAGAGATCTTACGTGGAGCAGTATTCTCATTGAAATCAATGGGTTACAGGCATGGATAAGTTTAAAAAAAAAACTATTTGCAGGTGTTTTATAGTTTTTGTTCCTATTGCTTCTCCTTTTGATTTCCATAAAATGTGGGATGACATGTTACTCTTAACCATACCACTACTTTTCAACCCCCAGGTCCAAAACATGTGCCAAGAGACTCAAAACAAGAGGCACAATACCAACAGAGAAGTTTGAAAGGAAAAATTCTTTTCCTTGCTGGCAATAAAGTTTTTAACAAGCTCTGTCTGAAGATTTACATATCTGATGTCAATAATTCACCATACTGAAGCATGATACAATTCTAAAATTAAGTGGACAGGATGTGAACTTGAGCCTAAAATTACTAACATTCCTTATAGTTGCATATATTCAAGGGTATGAAGTCATGATATTAGTTTTCATTTTATGAAGAATCCTTGCTTTTAATGAAAAAAATATTCTACCAAACTATATTTTATACACACCATTGACACACTTATAGTTTACACCCAACAAATTACACATCAAAATTGTCAAGCAACCTTATAGCGCATGCGACAGCAATACAGAAAATGACATATACAGTGTATCAACTGGGTATCAACCTAGAGTAGCTTGTGAGCTCCCTCCTCTATCAAATATGCTCTTCCTAAGCTATATAGATTCCTATGATCGGTCACTGTCATATTGCCATAATGTTAAGAGAATGTTTCCTGGCCACACTTAAGCTGCTCATGTGAGTTGAGGATTTCTATTAACCTACTAGCAGCCCATTAATCTGGGATTTGAGAATATATTTCCCCCTATTTCTTTTCTACCCCCGTACTAGTCCTCCCCGACAGTTACTCTAACACCTTCCTTTAAAAAAAGTTTAATTTTCTTTCCGGATGGTAAATTTCTTTCCGGATGGTAAATTTTTACATGAGTTTAATAATCTCTTGAAGTTATACTGGAGTATTGCTCAACTCACTTCTAAATTAAAGTACTTATTAAAAAACTGAAGCACTTTAACAATTTTAAATTACTCTGCACATAGCAATTTAAAATTATTGGAGCAGTTTTATAAGCACTTGAATTTGGAGGTGATCAGAGACCTGAAAATGTGTAATATAGAGTAATTTAAAATTATTGGAGTACTTCACTTCCAAAGTGAAGAGCTTATAAAAAAAGTGATCAGGTTCTGACTTCGGAGCTTGCGCAGTGTAATATGAAGTGTTCCTCGTTTTCAAGGAGATTCAGTCTATTAAATCAAACTACTTCAATCATTTAAAATTGCTGTACACCGAGCATGCTCAGAACCATAACTTCACTTTTTAAATTAAAAATATTTTTCACTCCAGATCTATAAAAAGGCAGTTACATGATATAGCAGCAATTTACCCTTTCAATGTTTGGATTCAAACATTTTTGTTTAAGTTTTTCCTATGTAAAAAACAAACCCTAAAAGTCCAAAATTACTTTTCTTTCCTTTTTTTTTTATTTTAAAATACACTCGTGGTATGAAACTGCAACAATATCTCCAAGGTCACCCTCCCACATCCTCATATATATCATGAAACATATACAAACACACACCTTAGTCTACATCCATTTCCTGAGCACAAATTCTATGGTGTCAAACAACCACAGTCTTTAAAGCCCTCACCAAAAACTCACTCACCCAAAAATAACAGATCATACATTATAGCAGCCTCGTCTTTTAAACCTTTAATTTTATAGTTTATGAATAAGGACTTTCACGATTGAGCCCCTAGTACAAAAACAAAACAACTAGGGTTGGGGTAACATTGGGACAAAGTTGTTATGCAAATATGCTGTCTATAGATGTGTGTTAATGAGTAGTGTGTGAAATCTGGTGACAAAATTGCATACTTCACCTCAGCTGGGATTTGCATAACTTTTAATGTTTGAGTTTAAAAGTATAGTATTGTAAATATTTGGCACAGCATTTCTCAACTTTAATTATTAACTAATGAAGTATTTTGTTTGGGATTGTTGATTTAAACCTAAAGCCACACAAGAACCCTGCTTTTACTTACACAAATGCACACATTCTGGACAGAATGTCAGAAACATGGATTTCCTTGCACAACTGCAAGTTTCTTCCACATGCTTCTGGACATAAAACAGGGATGAGGGTTTATATCTTTTCTTTAAAATATCTTATCTAATGTAATTAGACCTCATTCATCTAGTAGCTGAAAGTTGAAGCTAGACAAACTCAGTCTGGAAATAAAGTGTACATTGTACACTGGAACAATTTACCAAGGGTCATAATGGATTCTCCAGCAATTTTCAGATCAAGACTGGACGTTATTCTAAAAGATCTGCTCTAGAAATTATTTTGGGGAATTTCTATGCCTTTGCTCATACTAAGTCTTGTCTTCATTGTTTTGTTTTTTTAAACAAGAAAGTTCGTCCCAAGTAATACATATATAATTCACACGTGAACTGAAGTGGTTCCCAAAAGCAATTTATCCCCAGAGGATGCTGGCCTTTAATTGTTTGCTATGCCCTCTCAACAGGTAGCAGGACCTATCCTGTACATTCCACTGGTTTATTAAAATGACTTCCCGGCTCTCTAAGATCAAGTAGCTCTGGCAGTTTTCATATTCTACTGAGGCTGCCTGCTAAAGAAAGGCCCCTGAGAGCAAAGCAGCAGATTAAAAGAATGTGCTGTTGGTAGAGGCAAGTCCTTTTAGTTAGAGCTGTGCTAGTCACAGTCTGCAAGTAGGAAAGTACATGATTAATAGCTGATTATAGCTGCTACTTCAACACACCTTTATTTAGATTAGACACTCAAGGCTCCATTCCCTTCCTTTGGCACCAGAACTGCAAATTGCACTTGCGTAAACCATAAGGAGTTACTGAAGCCCAGATGCAATCCACCCCCTGAGAGGGTAGGTATTTTAAAGTGCCAACCTGCCACAAAGAGGGCAACAGTATGTTGTATTTAGGGACCCATAAGAGCCCCATCTATGAAGACACCAAGACAGTGTCTGAATCAACACATCTCACAGCCAACTTTGCCTTACCCCCAGCCTTGACCAGTGTTTCCCCACTCTACTATGGGCTGTCATTGACTGGGGTCCACTTCTTGTGCTGCTCTGACTCCTCTCCAGCTAGGTTGTCCATTACCAGGGTCCCTGTGTCCAGGATTACATTTGTGGAAACTAGTATGACACAGGGATGAATCATTCATGTGCACAGTAAATGGACAATGCTACACTCAGAAGCATGTCCACCATGAAGTCTGATGCAAATCAATGGGCTGTTCTAAACTGGCAGTTTTGGTTCACATAGGTTTGTGTGAACCTTCTCTTTATGTGAGAATTTATACCCGGAGTTTTGTTTTGATTGTCAAGGACAAAAACACAACACAAAACACAACAGAACTACTGTGATTCAATGGGTTTTGAATCCTAAACCATAGATCACCCTGCAAACACTTGGAAGGTGGTAAGGTGATAGGGAATAGCCAGCATGGATTTGTAAAGAACAAATCATGTCAAACCAATCTGATAGCTTTCTTTGATAGGATAACGAGCCTTGTGGATAAGGGATGTGGATGTGGTATACCTAGACTTTAGTAAGGCATTTGATACGGTCTCGCATGACATTCTTGTCGATAAACTAGGCAAATACAATTTAGATGGGGCTACTATAAGGTGGGTGCATAACTGGCTGGATAACTATACTCAGAGAGCCGTTATTAATGGTTCCCAATCCTGCTGGAAAGGCATAATGAGTGGGGTTCCGCAGGGGTCTGTTTTGGGACCGGCTCTGTTCAATATTTTCATTAACGATTTAGATATTGGCATAGAAAGTACGCTTATTAAGTTTGAAGATGATACCAAACTGGGAGCAACTGCTTTGGAGGACAGGGTCATAATTCAAAATGATCTGGACAAATTGGAGAAATGGTCTGAAGTAAACAGGATGAAGTTTAACAAAAACAAATGCAAAGTGCTCCACTTAGGAAGGAACGATCAGTTCCACACGTACAGAATGGGAAGAGACTGTCTAGGAAGGAGTATGGCAGAAAGGGATTTAGGGGTTATAGTTGACCACAAGCTAAATACGAGTCAACAGTGTGATGCTGTTGCCAAAAAACCAAACATGATTCTGGGATGTATTAACAGGTGTGTTGTGAGCAAGACACGAAAAGTCATTCTTCCACTCTACTCTGCGCTGGTTAGGCCTCAACTGGAGTATTGTGTCCAGTTCTGGGCACCACATTTCAAGAAAGATGTGGAGAAATTGGAAAGGGTCCAGAGAAGAGCAACAAGAATGATTAAAGGTCTTGAGAACATGACCTATGAAGGAAGGCTGAAAGAATTGGGTTTGTTTAATTTGGAAAAGAGAAGACTGAGAGGGGATATGATAGCAGTTTTCAGGTATCTAAAAGGGTGTCATAAGGAGGAAGGAGAAAACTTGTTCACCTTGGCCTCTAAGGATAGAACAAGAAGCAATGGGCTTAAACTGCAGCAAGGGAGGTTTAGGTTGGACATTAGGAAAAAGTTCCTAACTGTCAGGGTGGTTAAACACTGGAATAAACTGCCTAGGGAAGTTGTGGAATTGCCATCTCTGGAGATATTTAAGAGTAGGTTAGATAAATGTTTATCAGGGATGGTCTAGACAGTATTTGGTCCTGCCATGAGGGCAGCGGACTGGACTTGATGACCTCTCGAGGTCTCTTCCAGTCCTAGAATCTATGAATCTATTAATCTATGAATCACCCTAAGGTATCTCAACAAAGTTTGTGAAGCTTACCACATCTTCCACTGAACCTGGCCTGAATTTCAAAACGTGTAAACACAAAACACAAAATCAAACACAAAACCAGGTGATTTTCATGTAGTTTCGGGTGTCATAACAAGCTCTAGTCACTAGTTCAGATTCAGTCCTAATGTGATCAGCAAACATCACATTGCACTATGAGCCTATATTGCTCATGATGAGATAATTCAAAACTATCCAAATTGTGGGATTTTTATATCAGCATTTTCCCCACTGTAATGCAAGATGCCTGAGAAATAGTCCCTTCTCCATGGAGTCTGACAACAAAACTGCATTAATTCAGTGTAAGTTTTTGAGGACACCCCCTCTGAACCAGGATTTTGGAACAAGTAAATCATTCTTTCTGAAAATCCAAATCAGAAATTGGGGAGTTTAGTCTAGTTTTGTGTTTACTCATGCAGTGCAGACACAATCAAAGGTCATAGCTATGTATCCCAATCTCTAGTCTCAGTGCTTTGACTGAAGGAGTTTTCTGTACCCTAGAAACTAATATTCTGCAGTACTAACAAGTTTCTGATCAGAAGAAAAGTTGGCAAGAATGCCAGTTTTTAAATGTCTACTACCAATCTACACTTTTAAAACCCCCTGCCATTGCAGTTTATCCAACAGAAATTCTGACTCATTTCCTTTAGACCAGGTACGGGCAAACTTTTTGGCCTGAGGGCCACATCGGATTTCAGAAATTGTATGGAATGCTGGTTAGGGGAGGCTGTGCCTCCCCCAACAGCCAGGCGTAGCCCGGCCCCTGCCCCTACCCCCATCCAACCCGGCCTGCTTCTCGCCCCCTGACTGCCCGCCCCTAACTGCCCCCACTTCCTGCCCTCCCTCCCGGGGACCCCTGCCCCATCCAACCACCCCTTCTCCCTGACTTCCCCCGGAACCCCTGCCCCCATTCAACCCCCCTGTTCCCAGCCCTCTGACTGCCCCCACCCCTAGCCCCACCCCCGGCCCCTGACCACCCCCCAAATTCCCCTGCCCTCTATCCAACCCCCCGCTCCCTGCCCCCTTACCATGCTGCCTGGAGCACCAGTGGCTGGCGGCATGGCTGCACCAGGATAGGCAGCCGTGCCGCTCAGCTGGAGCCAGCCACACACCGCTCAGCATAGAGCACCGGGTCAGGCCAGACTCTGCAGCTGCGCTACCCCAGGAGCTTGCAGCCCCGCTGCCCAGAGCATTGCGCCAGTGGCACAGTGGGCTGAGGCTGCGGGGAAGGGGGCAGAACGGTCCTGCAGGCCAGATGTGTCCCACGGGCCATAGTTTGCCCACCTCTGCTTTAGGCTATTTTCATCAGAAAGTGCCAGTGAAGCATGCACGGAATGGATGAAATGGATTGGCAGCAGATGGTGAAGACCTGAGAAAAGGATCCAGGCAAAACCAAATCCTATTAAGATGACAAACTGAGAAAGGTCAAAACATTGTCAGAGAGATTAAAATAGTCAGGCAACTGTTTTTTTAGGTGACAACTCCTCTTTCTTCACTAGAATGATGTTTTGTATTTAGAAATGCAGTGTCTTTTTTGCAGATTAGAGACAGCACACAGAACTGACTTCTGATTTGCCCAAAAATAATAAAAATATCACTTCAGTCAATCATTTAATAAAGCAAAGGAATTGCCATCCATAAATCTATTGCCTAGCAACATGCTAACACTTCTATTCTTTCTCCCAAGCAAATGATATTTACCCTCCCAACCTTCCTTTTGTGTTTATTGACTTTCCAACGTCTATTAGGGTCTGCTCTTCAACTTATTAAAGGTTCAACTTTACATCTGTGACTGGGTGAACTCACCCCGCACTGGACAGGGAAGAGTTAAGTCCTCACTGTGGGCAGAGGAAGCCATGCCCCCACGTTCCTACTGGGCACGCTCCAGGTGTAGCACCAGTATAAGAGAGAGTAGCCCAGCTAAGTCTGGGTGGACTGCTGGAGAGGAAGGTCCTTGCCAGGAACCACAGGAGCCCTGGATCGCAGAAGCGAGAGGTGCCGAGACCCAAGAAGATGCCCAGCTACCTGTGGATGCCCCAAGGAGGTCTGAGCTACAGGAAGTTGCACCGGACGAGGAACCTGGAGACCCTGAAGACATGCAGACCGCCACCAAGAGTAACATGGTAGGAAGTCGCCCGGGAGGGACTAGCCATTGTCCCAGTGATGGTCAGCGTGTTGCAGACAGATTCTCACTGACCCAGTGGTGGACACACTCGTCACTGACAGGGCCCTGTGCTGGGACCCAGTGGAGCAGGGAGGGCTTGGGTCCCTCGACGTGGCAGCCACCACTGCCCCGCAGTGGTCCATGCACCCCAACAGGCTGCTAGGCCATACAGCCCTGCCCAGAGGGCAACTCTATTGACTCTGACCACTAGGCCTTACTGCCCCACGAACCTGAGGTATCTCTATGGACTCTAGCTGCTACCCTCCTGATGTAGGTCATATGACCCTACTGCCTTGTGGATCAGGGCGATTACATAGACTCTGGCCATTGGGCCTTAGATTCCTGTGGATCAGGGCAACTCTATGGACTTCAGAACCTTAGCTTTCATGGCCTAGAAACAGAGGGCAGCTTCAAGGATGAAGTGAACTCACTGCGCACTAGACGGGGTCTCCCCACCCGTCACAACATCCCAAAACCCCTTTGCAAAATATTAATGTTACTGCAAGTTGCATGTGCAAATTCCCTCTGTGTTGTTGTAAGTATATTCCTTGCTATTTAGGTCATTAGATGAAGTAAAATATTCTGTATTAAAACATTTTTTAAAAGCCAAATTCTGTCTTTGTTGGACAGTCACCTGCTGTGTATGGATCAAATAGAATTCAAATGGAGTCACAAACACAGCAATCATGGGCACACCATGTTCAGAAAAAAAAACATGAAAATGATAAACATGATAGGAGATAAAGCTCACACCTTTGTGATTCCATATTTTCTCAAAGTGACTGAGAAATTTTTTATATTTTCTTATTACCGTAACAGTTGTAATCAATTTTTTAAAGTTTACGATGCTACATAGTGCCGTTAACAGAACAGAATTTTCCTTGTTCATCTACATCAGCTGAAAAGCCGATTGTTGTGGATATGGACATTCATATTTTTCCAATGAAGCAGATAGTTTGGATACTGTGAATGGTTTCCTCTGGTGGTAAGGTTGTACATAATCTGGAAACTTCTGAAATTTTAGAGCCACACTCAGGGATGGGTCTTGGAGAAGCTAATATGTTATAACCTATGTCTTCTTTGGTCATGTCTGCCTGCCTGCCTGATTACATCACAGGAATCTCAGACTGTCAGATTTACTTCCTGTCAGTGGCACTATTTATTTAAGTACCAGCATTTCCAAAGATTTATACATGTCTTTTAAGTGAGCCTGCAGCAAAAATGAATACCTGATATAATTAAATGTACTGGATTTTTGTCTTCACAAGATAATGCCTGCACTAGAATTGTAGTCTCTTGGAATAATAAAATAGACAAAATAGAGAAATTCTAAAGATTTTTGATATTACTCTAATTTCTAAGGAAATATGTTGGAGTGATATTCAGATATATAGAAACAACTTTCAAAAGAGCAATAGCACATTTCTGGACATAAGATCCTAACAACCTACACATATCTTACAGTACTGTAATTACTCAGCCTACAGTATCAGATCTCTCAATGCCCAGAGTCAGAGAAATCCTTCTTCATTTTAATCATCCATCCTGCCATATGTGAATCTAAGTATATGGTCTTGATATGCAGTTTTAAAACTACACTATTTTCTAATTATGAATTATTAAATACCCAAGTACAGAGAGATCAAAATGGTACAAAGACCATTTTGTATAAAGCTAGATAAAAATAATTGAGTAAATTGTAAATAATCTACACGTTAATATTTAGCTACTTTGACTAGTGGACTGCACTTCAAATAACTAACAATGTCCTTGGAACAAACAGCTTTATTATTTTCACCTATGCCCACATTTCTGTAAATAGTGTCCTTTAAAAACAGAATTTGAAACAATCAACTAGTTTTTAATAGTTTCACTCTATTGTTTGTCATAAAATGATTCATTTTGGAAATAAAATGTTTCTCTCTAATCTCATCTCTTTCCATTTGGCATTGATTTTATTGTCTGTTTTTAACACTGCAGAAGCTAAAACACAGTGTCCTTGTTTATGTGCCAGCATCCTTGATTATGTCAGCTGGAATATGAACAGCTCTGGGAATAGTACTTGTTAGTTAACTATTGTTGAAGAAGCTGCAGAATGAAAATAAGATCATAAACATGTTCTTTCAATAGGTCCTGTAATTATATTATAAATTATAAATTTTTGAATTTTTTTTCCTCAGAAACAAAATGATAGATCTTTAACAAAATACATATTAATCCCTTGGACATTCTCTTCCAGATTATAACCACCTTAAAATAGGTGAAGTTCAAGTCCTAACCACTTGACATCTTCGCTTTTACTAAAGATTATATACATGACATGTGTACTGCAACTAAGTTCTTGCAATAGGAAGAAAGTATAAAAATATGGAAGAGGATGCTTCTAAAATGAGAGCAATGTCAAACCCTATTGTGGATCTCTCACTCCAATGACAGTTACTATTTTGGTAAGATTCATCTTTGTGTATTCAAGCTAAGTCATTTACTAAGAAAATATTTTTATTTATTAGGCATTTGTTCAGAGATTCAAAGGTACCTAAAACTCTTTAAATGTTCTTAGGAGCACATAAATACAATCCATTACATACATATACATGCATGCCCACATGTCACATATTATACCATTGTAACTTAGAGGTTGGTCTTGCATTATTGATATCTGTGGGAGTTTAGTTATTGACCTCAGTGGGAGGAGAATCATGCTTACTATATATTATCAAGTCTTTATATATGTATACTGGGGTGAGAAATTTGAGTTTGCTTTTGAACTCAATAACTTGAAATTTTGGGTTTACTCAGACTGAAAAGTGAGAGGGTAGAAAGAAAAAAGCAAATGGAAAAGTAGGATGAAACATGAAGCAAAGTGAGCAGAATAAAAAAATATCAGGGAAAATAAGTGAACAGAGAAATTATTATAAAAATATAGACATTTTCAAAGCAGTCTAGATGATTTAGGTACAACTCCTTCAATTTTAAGGGAAAATATGTAGCAATCCTATACGCTGTTTACTTTGACTTTTTTTTTTTTTATAAAGAAAGGTCTGATTCTGCATCACTCCTCAGTGACTATCACCTTACTCCGCAAGCAGTCCCACCCATTGCAATGGGACATTTGCAGAGTAAGTCTCCAATCTTGCAAATGGCCATACGTAGGCAGATGATTTGCATCTTTACTGAGCTGGATTGGGGTCCATGAGAGTCCATGTGGGTGAAGCAAACTGCTCTCAGGCTAGCAACTGCAGTATCAGAGCTGAGGGAGTATTAAATTTGAGTAGAGGGGACAAAAAAAATCAGGCCATAGCACTTGTATTAGATGTAGGCTTTTCAATTAAAGATCAATACAGTTCATAATACCATTATTTGAAACTTCTAAGTCCTGCAGAAGAGGATGCAATTGGTTTTGATAAGTAGGATGTCTTTAAAATTCATAGATCCTAAGGTCGGAAGGGACCATTGTGCTAATCTATTCAGACCTCCTGTATACCACAAGCATAGAACTTTCTGAAGATAATTCCTAGAGCACATCTTTTAGAAAAACATTCTATCTTCATCGAAAAATTGTCAGTGATGGAGAATCTACCGTAACCCTTGGTAAATTGTTCCAATGGCTAAGCCTCACTTTGCACCTTATTTCCAATCTGAATTTGCCTAGCTTCAACTTCCAGACATTGGATTCTGACATAGTTTTCTCTGTTAAATCAAAGAGCCCATTATTAAATATTTGTTTCCCACGTAGGTACTTAGAAACTGATCAAGTCACCCCTTAGCCTTCTCTTTAAGTTTAAATAGATTGAGCTCCTTGGAGTCTATCATTGAAAATAAATTTATTTTTATTTTCAGGTAAGTTCAAAATTGAAACTGTCAGGCTACACTGGTTCAAACTAATTTTGATATCTTTGCAATATAACATAGCTAGATTTACAACCCCCGTGAACTCCACAAGTTTTACTTATCTACAATAAGCATTTTCAGAAATTTTCCCATTGGTGCTAGCCATAGTGGGAGTGCTAATATAGGCCAAGAACAGATGTTTGTACCATCATGCAATGTAAGCCTACTCAGAGTTGGTAACACACATTTGTATGTGCTATGCTTGTTCTGCCCCCATTGCTAACTCCAATGCTAAATCAACAGTGGAAAAATTTCAGAAAATGCTCAGTATAGACAAAGCCTAGTAGAACTGAGAAAAAACATTCTCTGTGAACTGTTTATTTGATCAGCCTTGCCCTTTTTCAACTCAGTCTGTTCATGAATAGGTGTTGATTTTATTCAGTATGGATTCTTTGTGTTAAGTAAATAATTAGTTGCCTTTACTGGTCATTAATACACACGATGAATGAAAGATAGCAGTAAAGGAAGAAAGGAGTCTACCAAAAATGAGATGGTGAAGCTATGTGGAGACACCAATGGACATCACTAACGTGGGCATCATGAGCATAGCTTCATCCTCGCTGCCTGGCATTTTTGCAAACAAAGGAAAAACATCTTACCTTCTAAAGCTGTTCAGGGGTTTGAGGATTAGGACAGGGCAATATTCTCCAGCAAACAAGACCTCAGATCTCCATCTTTGTCCAAAATATCTGAGGAGCTGGATCAAAAATCAAAAGATGACCCCAAAGGTGTGTCGTTCAGCTGCAAAACAACGCATCTTAAAGGGAGCCTCAAGCATCCACAGTCATTATTTTTGTCTTGTTATTCTTTGCTTTTGCCTCCCAATAGCAAAGAACAACAAGACAATTATGCAAACAGGTGCTACTAGATGCATGTGAAACCAGCATGGAATTGTAATAGAAGTGGTCTTGGAAATAATATGGTTATTACTGAGGCTCCTGCTCATTTAAATCACAGCCAACTTGTGAGCAGCCACAGTGCAACCAAAACAAATGGACATAACTAGGAAGCCAAGGGATTGTGTATGTAATTTTAGGAGAGGACAAGAGTACTAGATAGAAATGTCAACACAACTAATCATTCTTATCTGACTTCATGCTGTGGGAATGGGGAAGGGAAATTCTATTGCTAATCCAGGTCTTGGAAATATTAATTTAGGAACATAAAATATCTCATCCACAGCTGCAGGAGTGGTTTTTTTTTTCTTTTTTGTCCTTCATGAACTAAGCATAATGGTGTGGGAAACACCTCCCACACATTTTTTGTCATACTGCTAGTCTCCCACAGAATTGAATTATACAAAGTTGTGCCCCAGATGGCTTTCAGTTTAATTAGTTGGTATAGTATAGTACAAATTCCCTGGGACTGTGTGTTCATGATGGGCATAATGTTTTTCCTGAACTGACTCCCTGACAACAGATTAAACATTGAAACTCATTTTGGGAATTACATACACTGAAAAAAAGAGGAGTTTCTTAACATAGGAGCCTTTTAAAAGGCTCGTACATGTTCTGCAAAAGATAACCTCTAAAGGTGCTGCTGTACAGCCTTCCATTAATATTTAGAATTTATATTGAAGTAGCACACTCAGGCCCCAACCAGGACTGGAGTCCCATTACCTTAAGTGCTATATAAACAGAAAGACATGTTTCTTTTCCAGTACTTTGTGACAGGGACCATCATCTAATGATGAAAGCACAGAAATGGGAATCAGATCTGGGTTTGTACACAGATTTGTGTACGACATTGGGCAACTTGCAGTCTCTCTGTACCTGGATGTACCCACTTTCAGGATATTATAAAGAACTAACAGAAGTGTGGTGAGGCTTAATTCATTAACATGTAGACAGTGTTTAGCGATAGTGTGCTATAGAAGTGCAAAGCAATATTATTCACTTCCACTCCATTTGCATAATTATTCAGCAGAAAACTACTGCTACAAACAGGCATTGTTCAGGTAGGAGTAATGTGGTAAAGTGAATGAAGTGTTTCTTAGGTTCCTGCAATCAAAGACTATTCCTGCAGGAATACATATTTGCAGCCCAGGAACTGGAATTAATTTCAATATATAAATGCTGTTATTTTCAGCATTGTTGATATAGAGCTAGTTACATCAACACTTCCAGCTGTAACTCTGATAAAAAATGCTCCCCATAATGCCTGGAAGTGAAACTGAGGCATGGGGAAGCAGTCTTTCATATTCTGTAGTGTAGATGTAAAGCTTTACTGGTGAGTTAGTATATGGAGATTAAGAGCATGATGAAAGTGGCATACATTTCAGCCTACATAGCACAAGAATCATATTGTTTCCATTAGCATGCAGGATTCTGTCGCTGAATATACAGTTTCTAATGTGTCTAGCAGGGAGAGATGCAGTTTCTAATGTGTCTAGCAGGTTGCAATAAAAACTAACTTCAAATCTGAAACTATTTTTTTATGTTCAACACAGTTTCGTTAACTACTGTGTTATTCTTTGTTTTTCAAACACATTTATTTAGTTTAACAATTTCACAGTAGGGATTTAGCTTCTCCTTGTCTGGGATACAAGTATGAATCCTCCACAGAGAGATGATGCCATAGGAAAGTCTGGCAGTTGTTTGTCTCCAAGGTCAATAAAAGTGGCCGCTCCAGACCTTAGTCTCACTCAAGGGCATTTGAGACCCTTTTTGAAAACCTGGCAGCAAGAAACTGATTTAAAAAACTCTTGTCATTTAATTTCTTCAAATTCAGTCATTTCAGTTCCTAGAAAGACTTACGGTAATTTCCTTCAGAAGTACTCAGCAAGCTCATTTCTGGCCAAATGCCTTTAAAGCAAGAGCACTGTCATGAATTAAAGTACACCCTCTGTGCAGTGCTTTAACAACCCAGCGTGAAACAGAAGAGACATGCATCTCTCAAGGCTCACATCCAGAAGGAAGAGACGCTGACTAAAGTCTTCAGAATAAGGTAAGGTTTCCTTTGCCCATATGTGGTAAAGTCTCTTTCCAAATTCTCCTTTTAACCAGTGTATAGAAAAGGACTCTGCTAAGAGGCTAGCAAGCCCAGAGTCAAAATCTTTTCCCCGACAGCATGTGTATGAGGAACCCACTAAGTTTTAACAGCAAGCAACAACAAAGGCAGCTACTTCAGCAAAAGAGCCATCAGGCTTCTCAGAAGCTGCCTCTTCACTGTGTTTACTGGCTCAAATCTCAGCAGCACTCAAGCTTTTGAAGCACTTGGAGGAGAGGAAGGTGATCAAGAACAGTCAACATGGATTCACCAAGTCATGCCTGACCAACCTGCCTTCTACGATGAGATAACTAGCTCTGTGGATATGGGGAAAGCAGTGGACATGATATACCTTGACTTTAGCAAAGCTTTTGATACGGTCTCCCACAGTATTCTTGCCAGCAAGTTTAAAAAAAAAAGTAGGGATTCGATTAATGGATTATAAGGTGGATAGAAATCTAGCTAGATCATCGTGCTCAACGGGAGAGTGATCAACTGCTTGATATCTAGTTGGCAGCCGGTATCAAGCAGAGCACCCCAGGGGTCTGTCCTGGGGCCAGTTTTGTTCAACATCTTCATTAATGATCTGGAAGATGGACTGGATTGCACCCTCAGTAAATTTGCAGATGACACTAAGCTGCGGGGAGAGATAGATATGCTGGAGGGTAGGGATAGAGGCCAGAGTGACCTAGACAAATTGGAGGATTGGGCTAAAAGAAATGTGATGAGGTTCAGCAAGGACAAGTGCAGAGTCCTGCACTGAGAACAGAAGAATCCCATGCACCGCTACAGACTGGGGACCGACTGGCTAAGCGGCAGTTCTGCAGAAAAGGACCTGGGGATTACAGTGGACGAGAAGCTGGATATAAGTCAACAGTGTGCCCTTGTTGCCAAGGTGGCTAACAGCATATTGGGCTGCATTAGTAGGAGCATTGCTAGCAGATAGAGGGAAGTGATTGATTCCCCTCTAATCGGCACTGGTGAGGCCACATCTGGAGTATTGCGTCCAGTTTTGGGCACCCCACTACAGAAAGGATGTGGACAAATTGGAGAGAGTCCAGCAGAGGGCAACAAAAATGATTAGGGGGCTGGGGCAGTTGACTTATGAGGAGAGGCTGAGGGAACTGGGCTTATTTAGTCTGCAGATAAGAAGAATGAGGGGGGATTTGATAGCAGCCTTTAACTACCTGAAGGGAGGTTCCAAATAGGATGGAGCTTGGCTGTTCTCAGTAGTGGCAGATGACAGAACAAGGAGCAATGGTCTCAAGTTGCAGTAGGGGAGGTCTAGGTTGGATATTAGGAAACGCTATTTCACTAGGACGGTGGTGAAGCACTGGAATGGGTTACCTAGGGAGGTGGTGGAATCTCCATCCTTAGAGGTTTTTAAGACCCAGCTTGACAAAGCCCTGGCTGGGATGATTTAGTTGGGGTTGGTCCTGCTTTGAGCAGGGGGTGGACTAGATGACCTCCTGAGGTCTCTTCCAACCCTAATCTTCTGTGATTCTATGATATAACCCACCCCTATGATGGTCCAGATAGCTTGAGTTTAAAGCACCACTTAAGTTGTATGTGCGCACGCGCTTACATAGGTGTGCATATGGCGTCAAGGTCAGCCTGGTTTAGCCATAAAAGACATTCAGAGCTGACAAATTACTACATCTGTCACCTTTTAAAATCAGACTGACGTGTGTGTGTGTGTGTGTGTTTGCACCTGCTTTATCTTTGTAATAACTAATTTCTTTGCTTAGTTAATAAATCTTGAGATCATTTACTACAGGATTGGCTAGAAGCATTGTCTTTGGGGTGAGATCTGAAGTACAAATTGACCTGGGGTAAGTGATTGGTCTCTTGGATCTGGAAGGAACCTGAATATTTTGTGACCTTTAGTATCTAGTGCTTTAGGAGTGAACACTTGTTACTGGGTTGGTGAAATCTAATTATAGAACATATAGCCAGTTTGGGTCTCTTCCCTGCTTTTTGACAGTCTGTGCTGAGGTTGACACTCATGACACCCAGACAGAGGGACAGTCATTCAGGATGGCTCTCAGAACTATGGGCACTATCAGTGGAAGAACAATACTGCATATTTTATGAAATCTAGATGGTGCTGAAAACTGATTGTTTTATCTCAAAAAAATTAATTGTCTTAACCGAGACAAAGGAGGAACTGTTGTCTAGTAGCTTTAGCAGGCAATTAACAAAGGAGCTCTGCCGTTCCTGATGCGGCCATTAATTCATGACTTTGACAAGTCATAACCACATGAGGTGGCTGAGGCTCAATGTAAAATGGGAATATCACCATCTACCTCATAGATGATGTGAGGATTAGCTAATACTTGCTAAGCACTGAGATTTTCAGATGCTATAAGGACAAAGTATTATCACTGATAAGCCATACGGTAGGTCTCCCATATTTTTGGCCCATCCCTAAACATAACTAAAAATGTATGGAATACTGTGAGGTGCTTTCAAAAGATAGACACCAGAAGAGCCAGAGAATTAACCCTAGGCCCTTTTTTTGTTTGTTTTTAAAGCACCCAGCAGTATGGTGAAAAGCTTCATAAGTGTGTATCTTTCAGTGACTAAAAGCTCACATCTCAGATGAATTCAAAGCCAGGGGTTATAGCCAACAATGGGATCAAAGCTTATTCAATCAGAGCAGTTACTGCTTCCTGAGCAGAAAGGCTGAAGCATCCTAGGAAGGAATTTGCAGAAGTGCAACCTGGTCAAAATGTTTATATATTCAGGAAATGTTACATTTTAGAAATGTAGTATGGGTCGTGCAGATGCTTTCCTTGGCAGCAGAGTGCTGCATGCTGTAATTTCTCAGGAGCAACAAGATTTTCGACTCAAATCCTGTTCAAGAAAATTGTAAATCAATTTTACATTAGGCTTTTGTTCCTCAAGTATTTTCACATGCTACTGGTAAAGCTTCCTGCTGAGACAGTTGTTGGACAGGAATGTCCAAGAAAGGAACTTTTGGCCAGAGAAAATGAATGATCACATCCAATATTCTAGTCCCAACTGCAATGACTAAAAATGATTTTAAAATATTCCTTTTTGCATATAAGTTTGGTGCTATCTGAGAAGGCAATTACTAGAGTCTCCATTTTCTTCCCTCCCTCCCCCCCCCCGCAACCCCTCCCTCCTCAATTTAAAAAATCAAAAGGGCCGGGTCAATTTAGTTCCAAACTTTAGGTTTTGGAAGTACAAGATTTTATTAATGCCCTAATCATTTCAATGGGGTATTATGCCTGAAACATAATGGTGATGATTAAAACATCCATATTTGGGGATTGTGGATGAAGTTTGCTTAGATTTCCACCATTTCCCACCATAATTCCGGTTTTTGACCACTTCTAACCTATACTAGATTTGAAACAGTGATACTGATGCCTTTTGTATAGTATTACTATTTGCTCAAGAATCCTATGTTTAGATGGGAAAATAACACTTTCTAGGCGACAAACCTATTGGATTTCCTTCTCCATTTTTTGTTTGTGAAAAGTATAATTATGTTGTATGGTACCTTTCACGGGAATAGAATCCTAATACAGGTCATATTGATAAAGGAATATTACATAGTAATATATCAGCATAGCCTCACCACGGTCTTCATGCTGGACATCTATCACCCCCTTTCCTGTCTATCAGATCTACTCACATATCAAACTGTTGACCCCCATTTTTGTTTTGCCAATGATGCAAGAGGTGAGCTGAGACTTTGGCTTTTACATTAAATCCTGTTTTATTGTGACTTCACTCTTGAAACTCCCCCACCCTGTTTGTCCATCTTGGCCACCTATTCCATCTTGTCTCACATCTAAATTGTAAGCTTTTTGGGTCAGGGACTCCTCTTTGTTACTTATTTGTACAGTGCCTAGCACAAGGAGGCATTGATCCCATACTGGATTGCTAGAAATGAATAATGTTTTAGACAAATACATGCAAGTATAAGTTGTTGCTTGTCACTGAATGTTATTGTAGCTGGGATTGTTATAACTACTGCTGGGTAACACTTATCTCTTGCATTTCAGTAGTCAAAGCAATATCCTTGCTTTCTCTAATTGAGAATTTATAAGCAATGCCACTTTCCCAGGTTTGTTGTGTAGAAATTAAACAAGGTTTAAGCACTGCATTTTAAGATTTTTCATTACTACTATCACAAACCTTTGTTAATATGCTGTGAAATAAGAAATCTACAGCATCACTAATAAAACCTTTTAAGTGGTAATCCTTCAGATTCCTTGCTCATAATGGTTGAGCATTCACAGTCCTAAACCAATGAAATTCACACGTTCTGCAGTGCAGTGGTGGAGCGATTATTACAACATATATCCAAAGTACCTTAGGCCTTCGACGATTACAGAATAGCCTTATGGTTTAAACTTCCTGCTAACAGTGAGGCTTTAAGTTGAGTTGGATGGTGGACAAATTTTAGTCTAATGTATGTTGACAGTTTAATAATATGGGTTACTATCCGTAGTTTACTTTATGATGTAATACAACTTTATAGGAGTCCCTTGAGATTTCTACTGTGATTTTCAAGGCACAGAGAACTCAATAAACTGAAATATTCTGAGTAAGGTTTCTATTTCCTGTATACTTTGGAAATTTTCCTGAAAAATAAATAGGTGCTACAACTTTTAAAATGTTTTCCTGACATGTCTTTGTGTTTTTCTCATCAGGTAGTAGATTTTAAAAGTACATTTCTTATTAAGTTATACATTTTAAAAAGCTCCTTTCTTTCTATAATAATAGCCTTACTTTTTGGATCTCTACGGGGAAGTTTCTTTTCTCTAAAATGATGTAATTTCCCTCCCTCCCACCCTGCATGTATTTATTTAAATCATGCAGTGTGCTCTCTGGTAAAGGTCGTGAACATTTGGACTAATTATTCCCAATGTTTTGACAAGTATCTGCTTACTGTTAGCTAAGTATCCAATAGTATAAATCCAAATAGCAAAATGAGATGTAAAGCATTAACTAATTCTTGGATTGCTTTCACTTTATTGTTGCAGGTGTTCAGAAAAGAAAGCAACATGAATGTAAACATGTTTTTGATTAAAAGAATAGTAATTGAAAACAGTTTTGAAAGAGAAGATTCTTCATTGTAACATTAAATCCTTGGGACCGTGGGTTTAATTGTGTATAATATAGGAATTTATTTCCCTGACAGTAAAGTTTGGCAAACTATTCACAGTAGATATTTTATTCAACAACAAGTAATTTTCTGTCCACAAGTTATCTATAAGCAGATGTCAATTTCCAAAATGTATTTGTTACTCAAAAATATTTCAGTATATGGTTTGAGTGAATTTTTCAGCCTATTGCTCTCAAACTATTTGCTGAGATTATTGATTCAAGCATTTGCTCTCCATACTGTGATTAGTTGCCTAAATAAGGTATTCTTTTCATTCCCATACATCATGACTACACAGAAAGCTTTCAGGACAGCTATACAAAGCCCTTCTAGCATGAGTAACTCATACGAATTATGCTGCCACAGTCTCATGAGTATTCGCAATACACCCTTTCGACAAACATTTTGCAAACCAAAATTTGCTTATTGGAATGTGTGTAGAAAGTGCATAAATGTGGTCACAAATATCATTGAAATAGATCTGCATATTGCAAATATTTTTTGAAGTAGTCACCAAGTCCCAGATGAAATAATCCAGTTATAATCAGTCTCATTATGAAACCCCACAAGGATAGGTCCTAAGAATGTCACCAAATAGGATGGTATAATGAGAGAGAGAGAGAGAGAGAGACTAACCCCTTTCTGTCTTTAGTTGGGTAACTGATCTAAAAGTTCTCCTCCTTACCATTTAGTCCACACATCTTTTCACCTCATCAGGACATATATCATAACCAGTGACCACCCCCCTCCAGCTGAACATGCTAAGCTGGCTTCAAATTCCTTGCAAGAAGACTGCTCACATTTTTCATCACCAAGGGTCACGCTAATACTTTGCCAAGAGCCTAAGAGCCAGGCCTAACTGACACATACATGTACATACATTTTGATTATGAAAAATAAAAACTCAAACCACCATGACATTTGTTTAAACTAGTGCAACTGGAAAGAAATAATCCTTATTTTTGAATTCACTGAAAACATGTAATTGGTTATGTTTGTTTTCTCTTGTCCTCGGTCTACAGAGAGTTAGTATTTTAGGATTCCATGGGCCACACTTTGAGTAACAATGTTCTGCAGTGACTGAAGACACTAGAGCCATGATCTTGACTTTTGCATCTCCTCTACCTCTTTCCTGGCTTCCTTGCTTTGCAGCCTCTGTTTTTTAGCTTCTACTTTTTTAACATAGCTCCTTCTAGCTCCATGCTAGGCACGACTGAAATAGTTCCTTCTATCAGAGTTCTGTGGATTAGCTTATCAGGTTTCACTGAATGACTGACAGAGTTCATCATCATCATCCCCATCCCTGTAACTGCTCATACTCCCACTGCCTTTGAATCCCAAGAAGAATGCCTAAGTGGGGTAGTACAAGGCACCAATTTCAGCTACTGGTGGGACAGCAGGCTAACTTAAGTGGTCGTTATTACTGATAATTAATATATATATAAACTCACACAGAGACAAATACAAGTAATACAATACTGTAGGCTTCTATAATGTCACTTATCAAAGGATCTCAAAGTACTTCACAAACAATTAAATCTCCCAACATCCTGCTAAAAAACTGAAGCGCAGATAGATAAAGTCACTTGTTCAAAGTGACAAGTTCAGGGTCAAACAGAATCCAGTTAGTCCAACTCCCAGTTTCCTGCACCTTCCATGACCATCACCGCTTTAATTCAGATAATGTCACTTTACTAATATCAGCATTAGAGTTGGGCAACTTTTTTTAATTAAAAAAAATTGATTAGAAATAGCCTCTCTTTGAAAATAAACATTTTCAGACACATTTCATTTTTGACAAAGTTTAAGCTTTTAATAAAAAAAGGAAACCAACATTTTGGGGTGGGGGAATTTTTAGCTATTGAGGAAAATGTTTTCACTTTTCCTACAATGCAAATTTTTAGTAAAACAGTTTTTGAAAAATGAACATTTTGATTTTGGGTTTGCTTTTCATGAAATTAATGGGAAATTTCAACAAAAACACCATTAAAAACAATGCCAAAATATATTGTATTTTTCCAGAAGTACTAATTGATTTAGTATCTGCAGCTTTACAATGAAAAAAGTAAACTAAAAATGATGTTTAACAGTAGTATGAACTCATTATTTTGAAGCATATTCATTTGATTTAAAATGTGCACTTGCTCCCATAAAACCTCATCAATAAAAGGCCAACTGTTTCTCCAAAGTGGTGAACAAAAATATCAGCAGACTAAATCAGATATAGGCACTGTGCCAACAGCAGAAAGATTACACTAACCCAAAGGTTTTAGAGTTTATTGTAGCCCCAGAAGATAGTTCAGAACATCATTAAAAAAGGAATTAACACATATAGAGAGAAGTACGTGCTTATAGTATATTTGCATTTATGTAATGTTTTTTTCCCTTTAAAGAGGCTTTTTTTTTTAAAATATGGCCTGATTTTTCTCCCAAACCAGTTGTACCATGGGTAATTCGATTAAATGGAATTGCATGTGATTTACACCACTAAGTGACAGCAGAATAAGGCTCTATGTTGTTTGTGTGTTTTTGTATGGTTTTTTGTTGTTGTTTTTTTTTAAATATACTCTCCACTCTGTATGACAGCTAGAAGGACTGGAAGAATTTGCAGGCATAGTGTATCAATGCCAGATGCCTCACCCTTTGATCTTTAGTCTGTCCTTTCTATTACAAACAATAAATAGACTTTGTTGAGGAATTTGCTTTGTTGAAGAGAAATAAAGGCAACTGGTAGAGAACTAATTCATTTGAAGTATTTATTTGGGCAGTAGAAGCTATTACTGTCATTGAGACTGAGTCACTGAACCCAGAGTACCATTTTCAATAGCACCTGGGACAAGTACAGCAAGCAAGTTACTTTCATAAGACTAACATTCAGTCAGTTTCATTATAGGCTGAATCTCCTGAACTAAATGTGGAATCCCTACACCTGTAATTCAGCCTCCATTAATAGCAGCATCCAATCAAATACATTTTTTGAAAAAAGATATATAAACACTATGCAACTGAGTAGCCGGAGCTGTAGTCAGTAGTGGAAGGAATGCATCTATCAATACCATGGTACAAACTACACTAATTTGCATACAGTGTTTATGCACCAAATCTGTAAATGGTTAAATTACAATTATGCAAGCCATTATAAAGCACCAAAGATATAATTGGCATGGTTCCTACAAGTTAAAAGTGCTAATCTCCAATACACATCAGCTCTAGCTTGTCTTGTCTTGTTAGGTAAACAAAATGTGTCTTGACTGTCATTGCCATAAAATATTAATGCACTGGAAGTCTCTAAACCTTGCTAAGCATAAGGCCTATTATCACACTTAAGAGCAAAGCAATCTAATAAATCACTGGCTGTATAAAAACTAAGTCAGCTGGCAGAGACAGTAATCTCCCTAAGGGATAGTAAGAGCCTAATCTTCAACTACAGCAGCTGCAGTTCCAGAGAAATTATGTTTCTGCTGCTCAGTAGAAATACATTTGTGCTGAATTCTGTTATTTAAACTCTAATGGAATCATTAAGAGCATCCATACATTACAAGCAATACAAAATTAACTATCAAAATCTTCTCTGGCATAGCCTTATTATAGGCACAATATTTTTATCTTTCTTGAATTTTTAAGATAGTTAAGTCCAAAGTCAGGCTGGATGCTCCTAATACCCATTTTCTAAGAACATCAAGCCCCAGCTCATACATAAATAATCTTGTGTGTTTACTGAGCATTGAGTTGATGTCCTTAATTGAAAACAACTTACTTGTTTGGCACTGTATGAGGTCCTTGAGGCTGTATTTAACCATAAACACAATATTGTCTTATACTTCATAACAGAACAGATGAAATCACAATTATGTTATTTTATTGAGTACTTAAGGAACATTCTACACGATCCAAAAGAAACAAATCACCAGAGAAATACACAACTGTGTGCGCGCACACACACAAAATACTGGAACACATGAAATATTTAGGCAGACCATTTTTTCTTTTGGATTATATTGATAAGAAACAGTCTGGCATTGTAAAACAGACCAGAATGGTATCAGGATAGCACAGCCGATCTTTTTAAATGAGACAGTCTTTATAGAAAAAAAATATGTGTTTAAACAATTTTTGCTTTATTTTTTACATTGAAATACGTATTCCTTGGATTTTAGCGGTGCATTATTAGTGTTTTGTTTAGGCTTTCCAATCCTTAAATATTATGAGAATGAGAAAATTCCTTTCTTGAACACTGGCGTTTAAAGACAAATTACCAATCCCATATTTCTTGTGTACCCAAAACTCCCATGAACCTTAGTGGGAATTTGGGGTTTGCAAGCAATGCATACCTAGGTCTGTTATGGACTCCTAACAAAAGAGAACCTGTAAATGTAGATAGTGAATTTTTTTGTGACAAGGAAGAAAATTCCTTACATACAGTGTACTTCATTTTAACATCAGTGTGTAGTATCATCATGCTGTGAACGCATTACAAGTAAAGTTTAAAATCTTAATCTTTATTTAATCTATGAAAAAAATAGATGGGTAGATGGTCATTAGGGACTGTTGGGGCTTAACCCCATTAATAATGGCATTGCTGTCACCCACTCAGCATACACAGCCTTGGCTGTATTAAAGTACTTCAGGGAGCAGCAATATCTGCTGCCACTAGGTTTCAACCCTTAGAGTCTACAGCACATTTGGCTGCCCCTGGCATCTCCTTGTGGTGCTAGGAACTGGAGCACGTAGGCTTCAGGCAGCAGGAGGCAGCACAGAACAGAATACAGGGTTCTGTGGAGCCAGTTCAGAGTTATAGGGCTTCCTGTATCAGTCTCTCACTCTGCTGCCTCTGCTCCTGCTACTTCAAGCTCAGTAAAAGAGGTGGAATTGAGAGACGTAATCGTAGATGCCAGGTAGGAGGGCAATGGGTTCTCAGCCTGGGGTCGGGGGTGAGTTTGAGCATGGAGGGGTGCATGGAGGCTAGGGGTGTCAGATGAGTATTCAGAGCTGAAGGAGTGGCTCTGATTTATGGAGAGATTAAGCAGAAAGAAGAGCAGTTTTCAGTCTGAGGCGATGGGGGGGGGTGCAAAGAGAAGATTTCTGAGCAGGTGGGAGTTGGGCTGGAAGGACCAGGGAACATTCACGGGTTCTGAAATAGAAGGATGATGGATCATGTGGGCAGGACTGAGTGCAAATGGGAAAGGGGTGCACTGGGGAATGAGGAAATGAGTGGACTGGTGGGGTGCCATGCGGTGGGTGAAGAACACAACAGGAAGAAGTGGTGTGGTAACACCAAGGGTGGGGATAGGGGAGAACAGCAAAGAGGTGACAGAAGACTAAATACTGTTTTCTACCACCTTGCCATTTACAGTACAGTGTTCCCATGTTTCCCTCTGAAAGGGAAATGAGGGTGAGAGAAGGAAAAGGACACCCTATTTCTTCCCACTTCCCTTCCATCGTCTTATATCAGCAAACAAAACACTTATCTGAGACTCCTGACCTGTGTCTCAGTTTTTTTCACTGTGAACATAAAATTAAACCTCCCTAGGAGAGTATGGGGGTTGGGGAAGAAGGGGCAGATGTGACCTCCTATTTTGGGCACCAGCCAGTACTGATATGAAGAGAGATTGAAAAAGGTTAGGACTATTAAAGTCAAGATAAGACATAATAGTGGGATATAAAATAATTAATGGTATAGAGTAGGCACATCAAGCATTCCTATCTTCCATTTTTCATAGTGCAAGAACCAGGGCACAGGGAAAGACACTGAAAGGCAACACACAACATGGATAAAAGGAGTTATTTCCCCCTTAACACAGCCTATGGAACTTATTGCCATAACATATCATGGTACTGAGCAGAATTGCAAAACAGATTAAACATTAGTTACACTAGCTGGAATTAACTGAAACATAGTCCATTTTAATGTAAAGTCAATCACTCAAAAGTTCAAAAATGCTAGAATTAAGATTACCTATGCAACCTTAATTCAGCCCCCAGGTGTGTATGCATTATGATACAGTCTATAATTACATGATCACAGACTGAAGCAGGGGGTCTGGGAAATATTCAGCGCACAGGATGGACAGTGCTCACCGAATAAAAAAAAAAGTCCAATATTTTGTTTTATCCTTGTTAAAAATAGTCTTATTTACTGCACACCATTCAAACTTTTCTCTGAATATAGAATTATTAATTTCCCCAGGGGCTTTTCTGTGGTGCTCATCGTTATAATATCAGAGTTCTTCTCAGACATTAATTAAATAATTTTCATAATACCCCCATGAGAGAAGTGAATGGAATTATCTGTAATTTACAGAACTAAGGTAAAGAGATCAGGTCAAAAGTATCCACAAGTTTTGGATACCTAATTTCATATGTTCAAAGCACAGCTCCCATTGACTTCAGCTGCAAGTGCTCAGCACCTTTGCAGATCAGAGCAAAAGGGTCTCAAGTTGGACATCCATGGCCACCTGTGAAAAGTTTGGTTCAGTAACTTGACTAGCATCACATGATGCAAACTCTCCAGCAGAAGTAGGGATAGAAACCAGTTTCCCACAACAGCATTCAAATGCCTTGACAAAGAGACTATCCTTTCTCATCCTGCAATCCCCTGCCTCATTCACTACAAATAAGGCAGGGTTCTACAGCTAACAAGCTCCTTTATTATACAACCCTTATTCATCCCCAGAGCACAGCCCCTCCTGTGCACTGAATCAGGCAGGGTTCCTGTGGAAAAATAGTATGTAATCATGTAACTGAAAACTGTATCATAATATATATGCACAAGCGGGCCAAATTAAAATTACACAATTGATCTTAATCCCAGCATTCCCTAATTTTTTGAGTGCTAGACTTGGTAACCATGGTAATGTTCTTTTAAATCAGGGATGGGAGACAAGGGGTAACAAAAGAGATGTCCTAGGTTTTTAAAAAAAAGAAAACTAAAGATACAGAAATTCCATCATGTAGCATCATATTGACATCCACATGAATAGGGCTGGAACCTTTAGATGCACTGCAAATATCTTTGCCACTTGAGCTAACAGAGTAACTGATGGCAGTAATAGGTTGCCATCTGCTTTGTGAACCAACACTGGAAGAGATGAGACACTTTGGCAGGGGATTTCACAGACATTTGCTGATAGCACAGGAAAGTTGAGACTAAAGTATCTTGGGTTCTATTCCAGAGCCTGGCGCAAAGTGTGCTCTAGTGGTCACAGACCCTTTTGGCCCTGTTCTCCTCTCCCAAGTCAGTCCCTGTCCCAGTCCTGTCTGCCTCCCATTACACACAGTCCAATACCCCTGCCTCCCCCTGCCATCCTCTCTCTTTCATCTCCTAGCCGAGTCCTCCCACAACCTCATTGAATTAGTCTTCTCCCTCCTGCCACCCAATATTCCCCATTCCCACCATCTTCTAATCCCAAAATATTCTCTCCAATGAATAAACCAATTACTAATTGTTTGTCAGTCAGGAAAATCTCTCTTCCAAGCAGGAAGTTATTCCATTATTGTTTGCTACAGGGGTTCTCATACCCTCTTCTGAAGCATTGGGTGCTGCTATATCAGAAATAGGACACTGAACTAGATGGATCTCAAGTCTGGTCATGTTTTAAAGTGATTAAAATTGAAGGTTTTTTTTAAATAAAATTAAAGGATTTTTTTGAAACAGTTATTTCAAACTGAAAAATTTAAATGGATTTTTTTCCCTTTTTGTTTGAGACAATTCAATGGAACAGACAAATTCACAAAATGCTTCAGTGTTGCTGAATTTGCATTTTTGGCTGAAAAAGAGTTTCAGGTGAAAAATTTTGCCCAGCTGTAAAAACAATACTTGAATTGATGTGCCTAAGTTCAAAGTGGCTGTTATTATAATGCAGGTCAGTTGAGCAGCATAACAGCATACATGCTCCAGCTAGAATGGTCAAAACGAGGAATGATGTGATCAGCTCCCTTGTTCAGCGATAGCTGCACTTTCTTTAAGTAAGTAGTTAGGTATGTAGAACACACAAGGGCAGCATAATAAATGTGAGGCAGAAGAATTATCTATAATACAGTGGATCCATGAAAAGCCTTCATTATTACAGTCCAGTTACAAGTCTTCATATCTTTCCTGTCAAGAAGGTCCCATGATTTGCAAGGGATATTCATTTATTCATATAGATTCCTAGATACTCAAGTGTCAAGCTCTTGTGGAGCTCTCTGTTAAAGAGTGACCTGGAAACACACAGGGTTTCAGTGCTCTGATCACTGGACAGTTTTTATCAAAGTTAACACACATCAGGCTAGACTCTAACCTTGTTTGGATGTGAATCTGGAATAAAACCACTGAACTCACCACAGTGAAAGGAATCAGAATCTGGTCCATGAAGTTAAGTCACTGAACCATTGCTTAATTATGTTTGTTTAAAATAATAGCAAAATACTGGCATCTGCCTACCAAAAGAAACAGAGGCTAAAAGAAGAGATTAATGTTAAGCAAGCAAATTGGTATCAATTTGTCAAAGACCCTGTCCTACTAGTCAGTATTTTTTTCCTCATTGAAGGGGAGGGACAATTCCCAGCTACATTCTGTTACGCAGACTGAGGATGTAATCCTGCCACTTTAGATGAAATCTCTGTTTCAGCCTCAGTGTTAAAAACGTTGAATAAAATAGCCTCTTTCAGAACCTTTAGATCTCATTTATTTTGGGATTATTCATCAATGCTTATATGGTGTATCAGTGAAGTAGAATTTACTAAACAAAGAAGAGATCTTGACAATCGGCTAATGGCTTGATGCTTGCCATACTAACATGCTGGTCACACACGCTGCTTTCTTATGCCACTGAAAGGCTGAAATCTTATACTAGTATGTACATTGTTTAATGCTGATATAAAACACTACAAATACTGTGTGCTCAAATTGGGGAGAGGAGTGAAAATAAATGGTATTCTTCCAAGCTCCACCCATACACCACACTATGTCCATTTGAGATAGATACCAAAATAAGCCACTCAAAGTAGATTGTGATTGCTTCTCTTTTTTTTTTTTTCCTTCCAATGCAGTGACATCAACTGATTACCGTTCACTCTAAAGCCATACTCTGGTGTTTTCTTGGATCACACTTGCTGACAGGTGTCTCAATGTGAGTCACAAAACCAGTGCAGACAGGCTTATAACCAAGAGGCTGGAGGGAATGGGATGTATGTTATTATTTGTGGTGTTGAATCTTCTCTCAATCCAGCTGTGGAAATGAGAATTGTTGCAACTGCAGTTGTCAGTCTTCTCAAGTCCTTTGGCACATCAGTCCCTCCACAATCTTTCTAGGCTCAGGACAATTGTACTGTTTCCATGTCATTCGTGTTAGATCTTTTGCAAAACACATATAGCCACATTAAGCTCAAAATTCTGCACACATATCAGACACAGATGTCAAGGTGTTGATGTCCTTGTCAGAGTACCATATTGTTTGTCAGGGTCTGGCAAAACGGTCTAGGATGGATGAATTTCAATACATTTTCCATGCTATAATTAGCATCATAAAACGACATGTGGGGGTTGGCCTGCTCTGCCTCTTCAGCACATTAGAGAGCCATCCATTGTTTTGCATCTTTGATCTTGTCATCAGAAGCTTTACTTTAGTGCTTCTGAAGAGCAGGTTATGCATTCCAGATGGCCTCAATGGACTTCTCTTGAGGCCATCCAGCAGATGTCTGGGATCATGCCAGTGGTGCTGAGCTGCATCTCCACTCTTGGCACAGGCACAATGTTCTCTCTTATATTTGGAAGAGAAGTTGCAGAGGGCACAAAACTTGTCAGAGTACCCACATGAGAGTCATTGCACTGACATCTCGGCCAGGTCTCCAACAGCAAATGCGAGCCAGTGACTACAGTAATACCAGATGAAGAGGTTGGAAGTGTGATTAATAAACCAGCAGTTATTCCAGATTCTTTTTTCCAGATTGACAGATACACCATCAGATGGTAAGGAAATCCAGCAGCTTTGCAGTGTTCAGTGAATTGATTGCACCTCATACAATCCAGAAGAAGTGCAACAATCAGTCAGACGGATGAGCTCCAGTAACAAAGAATGGTGCTGAATCTAAAGACACTTACTACTGCCTTAAATCCCAGTGTCAGGATTGAGTATCTGCCTGAAATTGTGGATTTATCTACCATCACAGCAAGTGTTGCCCTCTTTTCCGGTATTTTCAAGACCACATTTGCTTTCATTTTTTTGTTAAATATGGTGAATGGTGGGTACAGACAAAAGATCTGACTCAAGGACTCACTGTGTGGACTCCATTCATTTTCTGCACATCAACTTAATGGGTACATTTGAAAAAAAGCCTCTGAGGCATTCAATTTTGTACGCTGTATGGAAAATTCACCAAGTGCTGTCGTACACTGGGGCCTTGTTTTCCTACTTGTTTAGACACTTTAACAACAAGACGCTTTTGGATGCAAGATGTTTTCTGGATAGCCTATGTCACCATGTATTTTTTCTCCATAGGAGTCCCTGCTTTTATGACTTATTTTCACCATATGTAGGGATTTCATAGTTCACATGCTCTCTAGCCTCACGTACTCCCTGTAGTGTTTCCAATCCCAGACCCTTTACCCTTAAACAGGTGGAACAATACTAACTTCTTCCTCTTCACAGTGAACCACATGAAGTCAGACTGTTTCAGCAGGCAATGGCTAAGGTGCAAGGTTTGAGCTGAACGAATAACAGACTTTTGTATTTGCTGGCAATTCAGAAAAATTGGGGAGGGAGGAGGGAATAGTCTGAAGTCAAACAAAACATTATATAGATTTTGAGTATTAAACGTTTAAGAAAATAAAGTTTTGAAATAAATAATAATAATAATAATATATAATAATAAATAAATAATAATAAATAAAGTTGTTTTAGATTGAAAAATCAAAATATTGACTTTTAAACTATTTTTTTTTTAAGTCAAAACAATTTTGCACAACACACATGAATTTGCAGAATGTTTCACTGTCACCATGTCTGCAGTTTTCACCCCCCAAAAAGTTCCAGCCAAAAAAAACTTTCAACCAGCTCTAGTCCAGGAGTCGGGAAAAATGCAGTCAGGAATGCTTGCAATACATTAGAAGGTGTAGGCCAGTCTCACACTAAATAGGGGATTTAAAATTGTTTTAAATGGACTCCAAAAAAGTGTCACTTCTTTTCTGCCTCTTGCTTTTGGACTCTCCAGGAGATGCTCCACTCACTTCAGTAAAACCCTGGCTTAGGTTTCTCCTCTATGGACTATGGTTAGAATTCGGCATACTAAGAGCAATGTGCTGGCACTTCCAACAAAGCCAGTTGTATTTGTTCAGTGAGATTTTATACTTCAGAGAACTGCTTTGCCAGTTCTGCCTCAGTTTGAATGTTACAAAACTGAACCTTTCACTATGACGCACTGTAATTATTTCAGATTTTTTTAAATGTTTTCTTGAGGTTTTATTTGCACTTTTAACATTATAGCTTAGCTGTGGAAGAGATTTAGTACTCCAAGCAAGCCCTATCATTATTACAGTGCAACATTCTGGAGAACTTATCACTGCATCATCTATTTGAGTTCAATGCAATGAACTTACTTACAAAAAAAAGATAAGATAAGAAATACATCTCTGTTTATTTGAGCCACTCAGATGTTTCCCCCAAATATTCCAGCTACATCACAGACATGTGCTGGCACAGGTAGGAAACGTGAAAGCAGAGTTTCCAAAGAAAGATATCTTGGAAACAGAAACTAAGAACAAAATTCTGGCCTTGCAAGGGGATCAGGTGTCACTACAAGAAAGGGGAACAAAGCTGTAGTCATTCTTCATGCATGGTGTAGGATGATTCTGGGTACCAGGGTGGAACACCCTGAGGGGTCACCTTGTGGGTGTTCTAAGATGGAGCAGCATTCACCCCTCCCTAATGCCATGCTACCAATGCAGCATATAAACAGTGGATATTCCCTCACACATGCCTCCTCGGAGCTGTGGAACAGAGCTAGGTGTGAGAGTTGGGGTCCCTCTGCTAGGTGAGTCTGGTATCCTGTTATCCTGCAAGGTTCTCAGAGGTGGTAGAGGGTCCCCTTTCTTCCCCACCCAAGTGCATTTATGCAAGCAGGGTAGAAATTTGTTGCAGGACTTTAGATTGATCCTCTTGAAGAAAGACAATATAACTGAGACTTAAATAACTTTGCAAGTTTCATGGGTTTATTTCTATTAATGGTGGTTTTTATTGGACCATTTTGTTTTACAAGGAGATTAAAATTAATCTTTGAGTGACATTTATTCAACTTTGAAGAGTATTGAGGAAATCTCTTTCCCAAGGGAAAGAAATCATGTTTGGACAGAATATTCATTTTTTTCATCAATTCTCAAGACAGAGTAACAGAACACAGAGGTTTAGAGATGGAAAAGGCCTTATAAGCAATATATATTGCAGGACTGATCCCTATACTAGATACTCCAGTGATTTGCCCAATTCAGTTTTAAGTAACTTGAGAGGGAATTTCCTTCCACCACTTTTGAAAAAAGCTATGCCATAATGTAAATATCACAATTGGGAGATTTTTTTGTTGCTAGACAGAGATAAAGTGATACCTTCAATTCAGAAAAGAACTAAACAGACACCTTTAGGCAATGAGATCTGTCTACAGAGTTCCCCAACATGTGACTCCCTTCCAGACTAAGAAATATTTTGTAATACCCTCCCCCAAGACTTCTAATCCAGAGCAAACTAAATTTGGAGGCCCAGATTTTCAGCCGCAGTACATCTGACTGTAATAAAGCTATGCTGATTTGTAACAGCTGAGGATGTGGCCCAGAAACAATTACCATACCAAAAATAACTATTTTAGACATTTTAATTATAAAGATGGTATCAAAATTGTAGTATACTCAGGCACAGTGTCATGGATGAGCCTGTCTTGGTGACACTAGGGTTGAAGTGAGGAAACTGCCTTAAGTACTTTTTTGATCAGACAATTATTCTTTGTCTACAGTCGTGGTAAGAAAAAAAACTAACTTGAGTCACAAAAACAAGAATGAAAACGAGAAGAGAACTTTTAAGGCTTCTGCAATGAAATGCTATGCTCTTTTTTCAGACGCAGCTAAAAATTGTTAAGTTTTGTCTAGAAAAAAAATCAGCTGTCAAAAGAGCACTGTCAGAGTTTTTTTTTTTTTTACAGTGGGCCAGGTACTGCCAGTTAGTAGCATTTTGGATGAAGAGGTTGGTAGCCACTTCTTTCTCCTCTGTGGGTAATTAGGAAAATAGTGTGACAGCGAGGCCTGAAATTCTTCCTGTGCTGACTTACAGGTTCCTAATTCAGATGGTCTCTTCCTTTCCCTTGATGAAATCTGAAAACGACAAGTTCTTCCTTTGCTTTGGGGAAACAGTTTCCACAAATTCTGTTACACATGGTCAAAATATCTATATTCTGCCTTTGGTGAGAAGAGTTCAGTAATTTAGGTGCCCAGAGATATCAGCAAGGAAGAATGACCATGCCACGAAAATTAATAATTGAAGGGGAGATTGCTGATCACTGAGGAAAAACCTGAACTTCTGTTCTTCATTCAAAAAGTCAAGTTAGCACATAAACTTGTGAAAACCACCTCACTTCAGTGTGAGAGGAAACTGCTGGTTAAGTGAACCCCAGTCATCATAGAGCAATGCAGAAAGTTGAGAATTAGTGGATGGCCTTTCAGTGTAGTTCACTATATTAAAAGCTGCATAATGAACATCGTGTAGGTTTTTCAAATATTTTGTTAGCAGCAAGAGCTTAATGAAAATTTGAAACCACCTTTACAAGTCCCCTTCCCTTGGACTAGCTCAGCACTGGCATAGTTCCTGGTGTAACTTAGAGCAGCCACCAGTCTGCTTTAAATTACCTCCAGTTGCTTATGAGCCCAAGCTGGTGTTCTGGTAGCTGGAGATTGCTGGAGCATAGTAGCACTTGAGCTATTCCTTCTGTCCTTTGAGCATGCTCTCTATTCAGGAAGTTGGAAGGGGGTGGCATACCCAGGAAAATAATCAGGGGATTACATCTGTATCATTTCTGGCTACTTTTTGCCACCAGAGCAGGTCCAGGGACCTGGCTATGTATCATAATGCATAAGAACAATGGGGTGGAGATAAGTACACATGTGGAAACTTTACTTTGGCTTCTATTGTCTTCTGACTTCCTCTTCAAAAGGAACATTCTTTTAACACAGTTTCTTTGACCGAATTTTTTTCAATGTTTAGTGCTAACAAGGTAGTTCGTACTTCACAGATAGAAATGAAGACAGTGTTTTTGTGTTGTCAGGCAGCAGAAGTAGAATATAAAGCTCTTATCTGCATCCTTTATTAACAGCAAATGGCCACAAACCCTGAATTTGAACCACTGCCTACATAATCAGACTTGCAAAAGAAAGTTTCTCTCAAATATCAACAATTGCTTGATGGGGCAACAGGGCTTTTTAACCCTTTGTCTGTGGCTTGATCAAATCCTCACTTTCCTACATTTTTTCCTCTCATTGTGTGAGCCAAAAAAGCAATTCTAGAAATTACATAGCTCTCACACAGCTCCTGCTACAATCCAGTGATTTGAATCAGGAACAATTCACAAGGTTTGATGATAAACCTCAGGGAAAGACTTCTATGTTGTTAGTACTAATAGCCAGATATTTAGTTACATTCTGAAGTTTAAAATATTTCAGTTTACTCAAGTTTATGAAAATATGATGCATGATATAAGCATCCATACACACTATAATTCAGAGAATTTATTTCAAGATGAGCTCAATAGATCATTCTTTGATATTAGTCTGGTCTCTGACTCCATAACTTAGACAAAGTTGTTAAAAAATAAAAAATTACCTTTTTCCTATTTTAATTATATGATTTTAGACAAAAATATAAAAAGTAGAGGTTTGGAAGAGTCAGTCAAAACTTCAATCTGTTTAAATATCCCTGTATTCCTTGTATTAAAGAAAGCACAAGTGCATATGGATTTAATTTTGAAAGACCATTTGCAACAGCTCAGATTTCCACTTAATATGGAATCATAGAAATGTAGGGCTGTAAGGGACCTTGAGAGGTCATAAGTCCAGCCCCCTTCAAAACAATTTTCCATTTGCAAAGTACATTAAAGCTAAAATTAAGCAGATCGTCTTTTTTTTTTTTTTAAATTAGAACTATATGTATAGAAGACTGAGCTATTTTGACTCTATTCCTAAAACCAGCAGCAGGCCATTAAAATTTAATGTAGCCAGAGAAGAAATAGTGTTTTTATGATGCAACAGCCTAGAATAAACCGCACAAGTGGAATTATGACTTATGCTAGTTCTCTTGTATGCTGCATTATTTGTTATATTGCTAAAATGATTCTCAGCACATTTATATTAACTAAATAAAATATGAGAATTAATGTGTGTAGTACTTATTGTAAAGAACAGGGAGTCAGGACAAGAGTTCTGATCCCAGTTCTGCTACTCTCTCTGTTTTGTGGCCTTGGGCACTACTTAAATTTGGTGTCTGTCTCCTAATTTGTAAGATAGCTATAATAGTGTTTACACAACTTTTTAGAGAAGTTTGCGATCAGAGGAAAAAGCTGCATAAGTTCATATTACTCATATTTATAAATACTAATAGCACAGAAATAATGTCTAATCTTTAATTTTGCATATTTTTTTCATCAACAATTATAAGCATAATGAAAACTTTAGTAAAGGTGACTTGTAACAGAAAAAAAAATCACGTTCTTCTTTGCTTCTTGATTACCTCTATCTATCCAATAGTAGTTGTCAAGTAGTGTCCCCATTAATTACTGTGAATTATTATTTGCATTCCTTACATAGTCAAACTTCCTCTTCTACCAATAGGCATAGGACTCAAACAAATAGCACCATGCCTAGAGGTGTGCAGATCTTAAAGCCACTATCTGAATTCTGAGTGTGGACAACATTCTAGAGGCTCTCTCCTCCAGACAATGTTGGCAGAGAAATAGAGGGGGGTTTTTTAATAGGAAAAGGAAAAGAGAAAAGAGATCGTACTACTGAGTACTTTCCTACCCTGAATTAATGCCTTGCCCTTACAAAGACATACTCCTCAAGTAAACAACTTACTGGCTGGATAATAGCAAAGACTTAGGTTTCCATTACTTCTATTCTTTGAAAAGTAATTTAGTGTCTATTACATGTCACAATCTGTTCCTGACCTATTTTTGTATAAGAGTTAACTTGATGTTGTTCCATTTTTTAGTACGTTATAAAAATAGTAGACACTTCTCTGTGAAACTTGGCAGATGGCAATGGTTTACCTCAGGTTCTAAGTCATGTATTTCCTCTTTAAAAGCACATTAGTGAGCTTACTAAATCTTTGTTTAAACAGCAAGTTCTAATTTTCTGTCCAAACAGTAATGGAAAGTACTGACAACAGTTAGTACACTTTATTAAGAATGTTAATGGATAGATAGATAGATAATGGATCTTACTATGGCATCCCTGACGCACCTTACTGTACCCTACTGATGAAGTCCACAAAAACTGAGGACTAATACTTACACCATTTTTTGTCCGAAGTTCACTACATTCAAATTTGGTTAAACATCAACAATATTTGATTGTTTCTGCAGTTTTCAATATGCTCAGCTAAGTTCTCTGTTAAAAATTAAGACAACAAAATGGATTGGGCTGTTTGAACTAAGGACATTTCCCACAATTACGATCACCTGCCAATCTTCAGGAATTTTGCTGAGGTGACTAAGGATGCAAAATTTGCTCCCCGTGACATTTGTTTTAGAGGCCCTTTGAAAATACTCAGCACTAATTTCCTAGTTTTAGGCCAGACGGGACTATTATGATCTAGTCTGACCTCTTGCAATTCCTGCATGAAGCCCAACTGTCAGTGGTTGAATTAGAGTGGCCTTCTTGGAGAGGCTTCCAAACTGAATTTGAAGATTCAAAGACATGGAAATTTTACCATATGCCATAATACTTTATACTAATGGTTGGTTACCATCTTAAATATTTTATAGGCACTATAGAAAAAAAATAATACTGTAAGAAACCCAGAAGTAGATCAAACAGTATCTGCATACTGTAAAAAAACCTAAAAATATTTTTTTTAATTAATATGGCTTTTTGGGCCCCTTATTTATAATCTTTTCCTTTCTTTTTACATAGAAGCCACCCATCCTATTTATAGTTTTAAATGAGGCTATTTACTTTTTTTTTAATAGATTTATTCCATGTGTTTTCATAACCGATTCATCATGCATTGTTGCTCAGCATCTTGTTTGGATCAAAAGCACTGCCAGTTTTTCCTATAAAAGTTTACTTGATTTGTCGCTGTATCTTGAACACTTAATACTCTAATACTGAAATTGTCCACTAAGGCCTATTGTTTTGCCCCTGCTGTTACCATATGTCTATGTCAGATGGGTAGGTTCTATCTGGGCTCTCCTCCAGACAGAATCTTGCCAGCTGATCCGGAGAGCAGCTGGCAAGAGTACAAAAGCAACAACAGCAGAGTTATCAGCCTTGGTGGCCAAGTATGTCATCTCCAGTTCATAATCACCCTCCACTAACCTAAGTACACCAGAAGTCTTCCTAAATGATGTCTCCTTATGTTACTCCTGACAATTATCTGACCAAATCGAGATGTTTGTTTTCAGATCAGTAGTACTCCTATCCCCCTCATGCCATGCTATAGCCAAAGGGTCCACGTATGTTTGTTTCAATATGTAAATCAGTTTAAGATTACATTCAGCCATGACATTGGATCAGTTTAAGTTTGTGTAAAACTGATATGGAAAATGGCATACCTGAAAAGGAGACAAAGTAAACAAACAAACAAAAATACTAGGGCTAGCAAAGCAACCATATTGTAAAAAGCATCTTATGGTATAAAGTACTAGTTTATCATCCCATTGGCCACTATAATGCCAGAAAAATATATTATAGAATGAAGAGGTTCACTATACTGACCATTAGTGCATTATCAATTTGTTAACTTGGCTAAAATATGGCAAGCCTCCTGGCCAGAAATTATGTACCCTATATCTCTGTTCTGTACCTGGTATGCACACCAGATTTCCTTCCTTGCTTCCCTCCCTCTTCTGTCCTAAATGCTATAAATGTCAGCAACCTCTGGTGTAAAAGAAAACTTAAAGGTGATTAGAGGATGTGATCTCAGACTGAGATGTTGTTTTGGCATACACAATTTTTTTCTAAAAGCTTCTGACAGACATTTCTGAAGGTATCTGTGTTCTTCCATTGTGGGTTAAACAATTCCAAGTTTAACCCACAATGTCAAAAATAATTTTGCAAAGTTTATTACCTGAAACAAATATTTAATCTTTCCCATTATATCAGAACAGCACACATTTGGGAAATTTTAAAAGATCATTAGATAGGGAAGAATTCTCTGGATGTTGCATTTTACAGAAATATATATATTACTTATACAAATAATATATCATTGTATTTATTTGTAGAAGTAAAAATAGTTAGTATTTTAATATTTCCAAAACTTGTAGTTTTTTAATCTCTATTTTACCGAGTTTTGGCATCAGTGTACATAAACCTTTCATTACAAACAGTGCTGCTGCTTAGATTCCGGTTTCTTATGCTCAACATTATAGCACTGAACATGTAGTTAAAGCCTCCTGTTGTGAAGAATTCTTGGTATAACAGAGAGACGGGAAATTGTTTTTCCACTTAGTTACATACTGAAAAAGGCATTGCCTCTTGATTTTGACACATCATTACCTACAAGTCCTTCCTCTTCTCTCCCACTTTAAGCAAGGAGGTCTCTCTCTCTCTCTGAGTTAAGCAACAGGAATAGTGTAGTTTACTCAAAACAGCAAGAGATTTCCCACAATGCAAAGGGAAACCCTACCTGACCTACTACTTTGCTATTGTTAACGGCTGATATACTTGACAAAAGCAGCATGTTCTTATGTGTTATCTTGTGTGTAATCTTATATTCCTGTCAAGTTTGTTATTGCAGCCTGCTGTAAAATGTACATCCCATAGCCCTCTGTGTATTCTGCGTGCCCATGCCTGCACTTTCCTTGATATGCTCCAAATATGCCCTTATTTGACACTCCAAATGAAGTTTTAGTGGATTCAGAACAGAATTTTTAATTAATTGCCCCAGGATCATAACAAAAACATGCAAGGAAAAAAAACATTACTGACATGAAATCTAAAATACTCAAAAAGCATCATTGTCTGCTCCACTTACCAAGCGCAGAAATTTCAGAAAGATAGAAAGGGCTTAACATGTTAATACTTGTTCCTCCTTTATGTAGCACTCAGACTCTGGCACAGCCCTACTTGTACTTCTTCCTTCTCCATCTGTACTTAATAAAGTACTCATCCTAATGACATCATTCAACATCCAGTTTTCCCTCTGCTTGGCACAGGAATAAGGTATGATCATGTATTATTCGTATTACACGTAGCACGTGAGGTCTCTATTGTGCCAGGTGTTACATAAACAAGATAGTTTACAATCTAAATAGATGTTTTCCTACACAAACCAAAGATGGGAGAAAGGGACCGTTATTATTCCCCTTTTACAGAGGAAGAACTGAGGCAGAAAGTTTTCAAAAGACCCCCAGGAAGATAGATGCTCAAATCTCAGTGATATACAATGGCGGTTGACCACTTAACTCCTGTAGGTTCCTTTCCTACATTCCAGTGAGTGGGAATGCTCACCATCAAGAATTTTGTAGTGGACCCAGAAAGTTACTAATTTCCTGAGTTCCAACCATTTGCTAGATCCACAAAGGCATCCTTCACACCTTTAACAACTAAATTCCTGTGTGTGGTGATTATTTCCCTATTTACATTTCTTCAGGATTGCGTGTCTGAGGATGATTTTAAAAAAAAATCAAATTGCTTAAATACAGAGAACTGGTGACACAAGAGCACTATGGAAAGAGTGTCACCTCTTCCTTCCCCTCCAGAAGCAGTGGTGTTAAAAAGCTGCATGATCCGTGCACACTTCATAATCAGGCAAGCTATTGAGATGTTATGTTTAATATTTTCTGTCATCACCAGTCTGAACAGCTCTCTTTTAAGCATATCGAAAATTGTGGGAAATTGCATTCTGAAGACTGGTAAGCAATTTGTGGTAGCAGAAGGAATGCTTAACATAACTGGTAGGAATTGCCATTAGGTCTTTCTGAAATTTCTCTCTCTACTTGATTAGTTCCATTAGCTGGCTGTTTTTTCTCTTCCCTATGAGTTGCCTCCTCGTTGTTCTTGTTTTGTTTGTGTTTGTTTTACAGTCAGGACAAATGTCTCTACCCCACAAGTAGAGCTAAGCACTCTCGGAATAACAATCATTTAATAATGCTTGGCTTCATGTGTGTCAGCTGCAGATGACATTTAGCACAGGCTTTATCTCAGTTGTGGTAATTACTCTACTGACATGAGCTCCCATACACAGCACAAATTGTTTTCAACAGATGTAACCAAGCAATCCTGCCTTCTCTGGAACAGTTTAGCTGGCTTTCAAAGTGACACAGTACATATGTGCACATACTATATTTTTATATCTATACTTTTTCTCTCTCTCTCTCTCTCTCACACACACACACACACACACACACACAAAATAGGTCAGTCCATTTTTATGGCAATATCATTCTTTGTTGGTTCTGACTATTCAATTACCCCATGAAATGATGGTATGGAATCTCTCAGTTGTATACGACTACAGCATTACATGCTGGCTGTGCATCTTATTATACATGAAGGTTATTGTTATTGTAATGTATCTCAGTGGTATACCAAATGTTACTTTAATGATGTAATTAATATGCTTGGATTTACCATCTGATGTTCTTAGGCACCACTTGTGTTACATGTGATACCACCTATTTCAAAGATACTTGGAAACAGCAGCTTTTTGTTAAGGGAGTTGGCAGAGAAAGAAAAGGATTAATAATAAAAGTCACATTCCCTAACAACCACTTTAAAAACATTTGTGTCAGATGTGTTCAGCAGACATGACAACTTGGAATGATGATGCCTCTGAAGTTTGTATAATTTGCATTATTTATAGTTAGTCATTATTCTTTATTCACGACTATAAAAACAGCAAAGTCCCTTAGACAAGTTCAGTTTTAGCACTAAGATCAATCTTTCTAGACTCTGGATTGTGTAATCAACTGAACACCTTTTGGGATGGACTACTTGCACCATTAAAAAACATTAACACCAGCTGGCTTGATAAATAATTCACATAGACAAGTTAATGTTCTCTTCTCTCAAACAAGATTTCTCTCCTCAACACAAAAGATACTAATTAACAATGGACCAAGTCCTGTGTTCCTTTACATTGTTCTTGCGCAAGAAAAATATCATTTACATAAATGGAAGTTGTACTTGAAAAAAAAACAGCTGAAGATGAAGGCCCCACTGTCACACACTCTTATGAGTTATTAAATATCGATATACACATACACAAAATCTTAGGATCGGGTAGATATTGGATATTTGGGTTTCATCAAACTGACTGAGTCCTTACAAACTGACCATTTATAATCCAATACATTTTTCATTTAAGTCAATAGCAATATTATCGTTGGCTTAAATAGGATCAGGCCCACACTGTGCTAGTGACTAATTTCAAAAGATTCAGAAATTATAAAAGGAGAGCCCAAGAGCTAAAGTATCTATCCCAACCTCCTCTCTCTAATAGTGGGCTCGACATCACACAAGGGCAGTCTTTGCAGTGTGATTTCTTTTTTTGTTTTTCTTACTTATGCTAGAAATGCCCAGATGTGAGAAAGAGCTCTGTGTACCTTGAAAGTTTGACTCTGTCACCAACAGAAATTGGTCCAATAAAAGATATTACCTCACCCACTTTGACTCAGAAACATCATGGACTGGTTAGTATTTCAGCACTTCTGGGCCGGTCAGGGAACTAGAGAACTGAAACATGAGTGTATAAAATTAAAAAAATAAAACAACTTGATTTTTTTCAGAATTCAAAACAAGTGTGGATTAAGTTTGGTTAGAAGATGGGTGAAGGTCTAATTACATAACCCCGAAGAGTTGCCAGAAGCTGGCACTGGACGACAGGGGATGATCACTTGATAAATTGCCCTGTCCTGTTAATTCCTTCTGAAACATTTGGCACCAGTCACAGTCTGAGAACAAGATATTGGCCTAGATGGACCATTCATCTAACCCGGTATAACCCTTCTTACGCAGTATGAAAATATCTCAGCATACTGAAAGATGCCTTCTTCCATGCTGAGACCTTGAAAATGTAACTGCTGATTGACTACAAAATTATTTAAATTGAACATATGCAAAATAAAGCTATTGGTTCAGTAGCATTTTAAAAGGAAATCCATGTCTGGCATTTAAATAGGAAGCCAAGGGATACACATGTAACTGTGTAGATGGGAGGCAGGTCAATTTACTGACTAGTTCTGTGCTACAGAGTTCCTCTCTCTGACTTAAAATATTTGCACAGACCATGAATTCCTATCCTCACAAGAGACTACAGCTGGATTTTCTATAGGAATCTTTCCAAATACTAAAAGTGGAAGTTATAATATGATTCACTCTTTCTTTTCTTAGGAATCCAGTACCAGTCTTTACCATAAGACAGTTATGCACATAATTATTTCAAATTCCTTTTTATGAGTAACCCTACAAAGACAAGCCATTACAGCATAACAATTACAACGCACTCTCGCTAGACTAACATCAATATAGATTTATTTTCCTTTAAAAAAATACACAAGGCTTACACCCCTATATTAATAATTGGTTATGTAGTGCAACTAAATATTTTATTTGTCAATATACTACCCAGGATGAGCCGACATGAAAGCAAAAGATCTAATTGTCAGAAGTCCCAATCTCTGTTTATTTTGCAAGAGGGGACACACACACACACATACACACACACACACACCTCTTGCAAAATAAATACAGAGATTGGGACTTCTGACAATCAGATCTTTTGCTTTCATGTCGACTCATCCTGGGTAGTATATTGACAAATAAAATATTTAGTTGTACTGCCAATTATTTCAGCACCCACACAACTGAGCATACGGGCAATTCAAATAAGAACACTTGACAATTACCGTAGCTGTTAGGCTCTCATGCAGTCTGTGGTTCAATGATTGAGTACACTTCATGAAGACATTTGGCCTCTAGCCTGCAGTTCCTCCTATGTGATGTCTTCCTCCCCCAGTCTCAGTCTCTCCTGTAATTTTGCACAAGTTCGAAATAGTTCTGAGATCCACCCAAAGATCAGTCAGGGTTACCCCTGGCAGCTCTATCTTCTCCCTACAGGGCTGGGCTGAATCTGACTGATGCTCAAAATAGCTGCCAGTTTTGTACCCCTGACAGAACTCACTACTGACTGGTCAGGAGCTTCCAGCTTCTAAGGATGAGGCTATGTATGTACATGCAGAAATGTCTGCACTTAATGAGGCCTTCTATATCAGCTTTTACACAGCTACTGAGCATGGTTAACAACTTCCTGCATCCCTCTAGTGTGCTGAAATAGTACTTCTTTGAAATCACTCAAGGCTCTACACTGCCACCTTCTCAGAGAGCTAGTACAAACAGCAGCAATTAGTGTTTTTGGCTAAACACCGTGAAATAAAGAAAAAGAAATGGGGGTTACACATGCAATACTATGACAATATATGTTGGTCATGAGAAATATCTACAGATTAAAAAAGTGTTTCTTTCATGAAACTCTATAAGGGGGTAAATGTAGGAGTATCTGCCAAGTAATATAATATGCAAAATACAATGTACTATAATCATCTGGAGTCCAAATAATATGTTGTGATATTTTGCTTCAGCATGCCTGAATTCCCATTGTCCATGTCCTGGGAACATGTTTCTGCTTGCAGAGACAAATCCCCTTATAAGAAACAGTACTGAGGAAGAAACAGCACTGAGGTTTTATATATATACATATACGTATACATATACACACACACACACACACACCATCACTTCACAGGGGTAGCAGAAATGGTCCTTTGAACTATTTTCTGTGGTTGTTCTTTTGCCTGTGGATTGGTGCTAGTTGAAACGTTCTTTTACTGTGAATGGCTTAAGAGGCTGAGACCTGGTAGGAAGGAATGCTTTAGTTAAAGCATCTGCAGAATTTAAGTAGTAATAGTAAATCTGGTGTAACTAGCCTTTTGGTATATTTGCTTTTTCCCCCATCCCCATCTTTATAAAGTGGATTTATTCAGAGAGGCAAAAATCTCAAGAGGAACTGAGCACCTGGAACTCCCACTGAAGTCAGATCATACTAGCAAGAGCTCAGCAGCTGTTTATACAGCTCAGTGTTTAGCCCCAGGAAAGAGTTCCACAATCACATAACTAAAATTGAAGTCTTTTTTCCTATATACACATACAGCAGCCTTCCCCACACTGCTGCACCACAGCTAAGCCCTGACATAAAGAGACCACCTCCAAAACTGTGAGGGACCATAGTTCAACCTACCATCTAAGGATAATAGAATTTTTGGGGGAAAAACTTTGTTTAACTTCCAAACACCAGTTAGTTCCATAATCTTGGTCCAAACCAACTCTTAAAAAGAGAAGGGGCTGAGCTGGAATATGGGAAAATTAACATCACACTAAAAATGTGTAATCAATGTACATAAACATCCGTTTAATGAAAAGCCCCAACACCACATTCCAGCCTACAAACAACAGTCACATACAGCTTGGCTACACTTGCAAGTTAGAGCACATTAAAGCAGCCCTGGGCGCCCTAACTCCTGATGTGTCCACACTGGCAAGGCACGTAGAATGCCTGGACTCTGCAGCTGGAGCGCTCCTGGTAATCCACCTCCATGAGAAGCATGAAGCTTGCTGTGCCTTGGCTGAAATGCCCGGGTGTCAGTGTGGACAAGGTGTTGCATTACTGCGCTGTGATTGGCCTCTGGAAACATCCCATAATCCCCTGAAGTCAAGTGGCCACTCTTCTCATTGTTTTGAAATCGGCGGATATCCCCTTTCAAAGCTTCATTTCTGACAGCTGGCATGCTTATCTGCTCCGGGACAAAGCAAACCATTAGTGTGGAATGCTCTCTGTGTGGGGGGCGGGGGCAGGGAAGGGGGTCTGCCCCTGTCTGAACGTACAAGATAGCATGCTGACACACTCTCAGCACCCCAAATCACACTGTCTCTTCCTCCACATACACACAACACACTCCCTGTCACACACACACCCACACCGAATTGAAAAGCATGTTGCAGCCACTTGCAATACCACAAAGAGCAGTATATTGTGGTAGCTATCCCAGTGTGTAAGAGCTGCTAATGTGGCCACGTCAGCGCGCTTGCAGCTGACAGTATAAACACACGGCAGCAATTTCCCTGCTGCAGTCTCCGAAGGCTGGTTTAACTCCCAGCACTCTACATCTGCAAGTGTAGCCATGCCCTGAGTCTTTGGCTATAGAAGATGCATGGCAATGGAACTTCAAAGTAAGGCTCGCCAAATGGACAGGAACTGAGATAACATAGCCACCAGTCAGTTTTAATTGGGCGTTTGCTTGAATTTAGCATTTTCTTTTATTTTCTCCCTCAAAACCTCTACCACAGTTACCATTTATAAAAGTTAGGGCTAGATGATTTAGTCTAGTCTACTCTAGCCGTGTTGCCCCTTACACAGGGCAGATTAACAATTATTTCCTGCTTCCTTCTTTGCCCCAGGAGGGAAGAAATCTACTGTTAGAGTAGAAGTAGAGAAGTAGTGAGTGTATTAACCCTTGCAAGCTGGCTCAGCTGCTCTGATGTTATACCATGGGATTCGATCCAAGCAGGAGTGTGAGATTCTATTCACAGATACCAAGCTGCAAACTAGTGTTCCATTTATTTTGGGCCCAATCCTCCCACACATGGAAATCAATGGGAGTTTTGCCATTGCCTACCCTAAGAGCTAGATTTGGTATTTTATACTTTTGGCAAGAGTTTGAATATATTCTGACAATAAAATACAAATCCCTGAGACTGTCAAAGATATGCAAAGTGCTGATGAGCATCTCCACTTCCTCTGAAATCATAACATAAGAATGGTTATACTGGATCAGACCAAATGGGACTTTGTCATTTAGCTTTCTCATCAGATCCTACCCCTATTTTATCATCTTCCATCCTCTCCTCCTTACTAGGACATAGAGAATCTCCATTAATAAATCCTCTTCTAAGGGATGTCTCTGTCCGAACCATGTGCTCCTCTGCACCTGTTGGCTTTCCCCCAGCCTTTAGTTTTAAAACTGCTCTACGACCTTTTTAATTTTAAGTGCCAGCAATCTGATTCCATTTTGGTTTAGCCTGTATAGGCTCCCCCTTTCTCAAAAGTTTCCCCAGTTCCTAATAAATCTAAACCCCTCCTCTCTACACCATCGTCTCATCCACACATTGAGACCCTGCAGTTCTTCCTAACTGGCCTTGTGCGTGGAACTGGAAGCATTTCAGAGAATGCTACCATGGAGGTCCTGGACTTCAATCTCTTACCTAGCAGCCTAAATTTGGCGTCCAGGACGTCTCCCCTAGTCTTCCCTCTGTCATTGGTACCTACATGTACCACAACCACCAGTTCCTCCCCAGCATTACACATAAGTCTATCTAGATGTCTCCAGATATCCTCAACCTTCTCACCAGGCAGGCAAGTCACCATGCAGTTCTCCCAGGCATCACAAACCCAGCTATCTATGTTTCTAATGATTGAATTCCCCACAACTATTACCTGTCTCTTCCTAATAATTGGAGTTCCCTCCCCTGGAGAGGTATCCTCAGTTTTTAATTTATGCAAGTGCAACAAGAAAAACAGCTTTGCATACATATTCCTTGTCTTGATTCCCTACCTCTCCTGTTGTCATCCCTTCCTATTAGACTCCATAGCTGTCTATATTATACAGAAAAAAAATAAAGGAACCTAAGGAGTAGTGTGAAAAATAGAATAAAAACATAGTCAAATAAAGTCTGGGGGGGGGGAGGAAGCTGCTAGATATGACTAAACACTGATTAATAATAATTCCCCCCCAAAAATTATGGAAAACCAAAAAAAAAATCAGCCTTGTGTTTTATTTCTTATCTAACTAAAAACTTCCTTTGAGGCAAAGATAACTACCAAGCTTCTTGTACAGTTACAAATTTGTAGACATGTAGATTTAGGGCCAAATCCTACTCACACCAGATGTTCCACTGAATTATTAGGATTAGTAGCACGAGTAAGGTAAGTATGAGTTAGCCCTTGCTAAACATCATGCAAAGTACTAACCCTCTCCTGTATGGTACAGCGTTATTGCAGCACATAACGAGTGCTGAAAACTGAAGCAAGCATGTATGTAAAAAAAATATTATATGGGACAAACCACCATGTGCAGCTCTGTCCTAAATATCTTGTCTACAGACCTTACAGTGACAAGCAAATTCTTTTTTTAGTTTACTTTTGTTAGTATAGAAAATCAGAAATTAAAAGGAGCCTGCAAGACTATATATTGGTACGGGGCCATTAAAGGAATTACATTGCCCATTGAATACCATTTAGCTTAGAATCAGTGCTAGTACTATTAATTTCTACCTTTTTAATGCACACTTTAGCTAGCACACGACCCATACTGTGTAACAGCAGTTACACCCCAGGGACTAGAGATTAACAGCATGTGCTATGAGTGGTTTATTTTACAATTGCTGTGAAATAAAAGCTGATGGAAATGAGCCACTGGTGGATTACTTTGCCAGCAAAATCAACAATATTTTTATCACTGTGGAAAAGCTTGCTTTTTCTTTCTTGGTTTAAAAAAAAAAAGATTGTTTTCTTTATTGTTAACAGAAGGATATAGTTAAGGGGAAAGTGTGGGAGATAGGAAAGATAGGAAAAAAAGATGTTAGTCAATCCTGCAGTTCGTTGTTTTTTGCAGCTTATCTGAATAAATTTTACCAGCTAAATCTCTAGGTCACAGTTAATTAAAACACAATTTGGGCATAAAAAGCAACACACTCAAATGGAATGAAAGTTATTTTCCAGATAAGCTATAGTCCGTCAGCTCTTCCTTCTCATTAAAGAAACATTAAAGCAGCTGCTATGCCAGTAATATTTTCAGAGTGCTGAAGAGGGAAAAAGTAACATCTCAAAGCAGATCTGTATACATGCATATGCGTGGATGTATATATATATTTTTTTAAATAAAATGTTTATTCTGAATGAAAGGAAAGAAATTCTACCTTTCCACAGTGCTCTCCTACAGAACAATATCTCAACTGCTAAGGTCCTTCTAAATGTTTGCCAAATTAAAATGAAAGATTTCTGTAAGATCTACTGCACTGCTGATGAATACATAAAAGATATTTGGCATTGGCAATTGTAACTCAATCAGCTGCTTAATGATAACCCACACTAAATTTACTTACTCTCCAATGGCACAAGTAGATTTTCCTCCCTCTGCCACATGAAACATACATCACTGAAGTGGTAAATATCCTCAATTATTGTTCTTGTAATGCTAACAGGTATTGAACTCCCCCTTACTTTCCACATCTTTTTAGAGGGAGTGGTGATAGAGAGGAAATCTTCAGAATTATTGTACAAGCTGAAAGTAGGTACACACAGGTAAGTTACACCCACACTTCCTGTCTATAACTGGATTTTTTTATTATTCCTTTTTCTGCAGTAATTTCCACTTTTCTACTCTAGACTATGTTTACCTGCAAGCAAATGCTTACTTGTCTTTAGTCTTAGAGTCTCAGTGCAAATCTGAAAGTTTTATTTATTGTCTGGCTGTTAGTCCTTAAAGTACCACAGTTATTACTAAAGACGACAGCTGACTGCTTCACCCTATCCTTTAGTGATCCCTAAGGCCAGGCACAACCAATTCAAGGATATCAGCTAATGGTATTTGGCATGATTTACATAGAGAAAATTCAGAATTAATTGTGAACAATTTAGAACTACAGCACAGTTGAGAGAGAAGGTGATTTAAGAGATGTTATGAGGGTTTGGTGACAAGGAACAAGGACAATATTAGATCCTTTTCACAAGTGTTGCACACCGTGGTGAGAGGATGGAGCTCAGCTTGTTTATTTCTTAGTTGTAGTTCCTTTTCTATTTATTAGCATTTACATTCCTGGGATTTGGGAGTCATCGTTTTAACTGTAATTTGTATGTAAAGGGTATATGCAATCCTAGGCATTGCTTCATTATTAAGGGCCTTCTGCCGCTCCCATCCAAGTCAACAGCCAAACTCCCACTGACATCAGTAGGAGCAGGAATTGGCTCTAATACATAAAGAGTCCCTGAAACTGATGAAAATGGGCATCTCATTTGGGGAAATTTAACAAAACTCTCTCATACAGGAATAGTGCTTTAGCCTTCAGAGGAGATGTTTTACGCAACAGAGGTCCCATTGGACTGTCTCTGTGGCTGCTCATCTGAAAGAAATATCCTATGTCATTTTTCTAAAAGACTAGGGGATAGTCCTAGTTTCCTGTCCAACATTTTCAAGTAGATTTGATTACCTAAGACTACATGGTCATACACTGAATTCTTAACATAGTGCAATGACTGTATAAGCAAATATAGCCAAACAGTTGCTTTGAAAAATATTCGGAGATATCCAGAATATGAAAGGCATTGTAAAACTTACTGGATCTGGTAATCATCTGAATTTACCATATTTTTCACAGTACAGTTTAATGGACCACGTTAAGGAGAGTTGGCAGTTTTTCAAAGGGACACTATTAAGGGCCCAAAAGCAAGCTATTCCGCTGGTTAGGAAAGATAGAAAATGTGGCAAAAGACCACCTTGGCTTAACCACGAGATCTTGCATGATCTAAAAAATAAAAAAGGAGTCATATAAAAAATGGAAACTAGGACAGATTACAAAGGATGAATATAGGCAAACAACACAGGAATGCAGGGGCAAGATTAGAAAGGCAAAGGCACAAAATGAGTTCAAACTAGCTACGGGAATAAAGGGAAATAAGAAGACTTTTTATCTATACATTAGAAGCAAGAGGAAGACCAAAGACAGGGTAGGCCCACTGCTCAGTGAAGAGGGAGAAACAGTAACCGGAAACTTGGAAATGGCAGAGATGCTAAATGACTTCTTTGTTTCGGTCTTCACCAAGAAGTCTGAAGGAATGCCTAACATAGTGAATGCTAATGGGAAGGGGGTAGGTTTAGCAGATAAAATAAAAAAAGAACAAGTTAAAAATCACTTAGAAAAGTTAGATGCCTGCAAGTCACCAGGGCCTGATGAAATGCATCCTAGAATACTCAAGGAGTGAATAGAGGAGGTATCTGAGCCTCTAGCTATTATCTTTGGAAAATCATGAGAGACGGGAGAGATTCCAGAAGACTGGAAAAGGGCAAATATAGTGCCCATCTATAAAAAGGGAAATAAAAACAACCCAGGAAACTACAGACCAGTTAGTTTAACTTCTGTGCCAGGGAAGATAATGGAGCAAGTAATTAAGGAAATCATCTGCAAACACTTGGAAGGTGGTAAGGTCATAGGGAACAGCCAGCATGGATTTGTGAAGAACAAATCATGTCAAACCAATCTGATAGCTTTCTTTGATAGGATAACGAGCCTTGTGGATAAGGGTGAAGCTGTGGATGTGGTATACCTAGACTTTAGTAAGGCATTTGATACAGTCTCGCATGATATTCTTATCGATAAACTAGGCAAATACAATTTAGATGGGGCTACTGTAAGGTGGGTGCATAACTGGCTGGATAACCGTACTCAGAGAGTTGTTATTAATGGTTCCCAATTCTACTGGAAAGGCATAACGAGGGGGGTACTGCAGGGGTCTGTTTTGGGACCGGCGCTGTTCAATATCTTCATCAACGACTTAGATATTGGCATAGAAAGTACGCTTATTAAGTTTGCGGATGATACCAAACTGGGAGGGATTGCAACTGCTTTGGAGGACAGGGTCATAATTCAAAATGATCTGGACAAATTGGAGAAATGGGCTGAGGTAAACAGGATGAAGTTTAACAAAGACAAATGCAAAGTGCTCCACCTAGGAAGGAAAAAATCAGTTTCACACATACAGAATGGGAAGAGACTGTCTAGGAAGGAGTACGGCAGAAAGGGATCTAGGGGTTACAGTGGACCACAAGCTAAATGTGAGTCAACAGTGTGATGCTGTTGCAAAAAAAGCAAACATGATTCTGGGATGTATTAACAGGTGTGTTGTGAGCAAGACACGAGAAGTCATTCTTCCGCTCTACTCTGCTCTGGTTAGGCCTCAGCTGGAGTATTGTGTCCAGTTCTGGGCACCGCATTTTAAAAAAAATGTGGAGAAATTGGAAAGGGTCCAGAGAAGAGCAACAAGAATGACTAAAGGTCTTGAGAACATGACCTATGAAGGAAGGCTGAAAGAATTGGGTTTGTTTAGTTTGGAAAAGAGAAGACTGAGAGGGGACATGATAGCAGTTTTCAGGTATTTAAAAGGGTGTCATAAGGAGGAGGGAGAAAACTTGTTCACCTTAGCCTCTAAGGATAGAACCAGAAGCAATGGGTTTAAACTGCAGCAAGGGAGGTCTAGGTTGGACATTAGGAAAAAGTTCCTAACTGTCAGGGTGGTTAAACACTGGAATAAATTGCCTAGGGAGGTTGTGGAACCTCCATCTCTGGAGATATTTAAGAGTAGGTTAGATAAATGTCTATCAGGGATGGTCTAGACAGTATTTGGTCCTGCCATGCGGGCAGGGGACTGGACTCGATGACCTCTCGAGGTCCCTTCCAGTCCTAGAATCTATGAATCTATATGAATCTACGTCATCAGGGACGGCTGCCTATGTTAGTAAGACTTCTGGTTCATAATGAATTAAACAAAGCAGCACCTAGATTAACACATTAGAGGCTACTTCCTGTTAGTTTTATGCAGGCAGGCATGCTAGGTTTAGACCAGCCCCTACATTTATCATTTTTATTGTGAAAATTTAATGTTTTTTAAAAGTGTTTATATTGTTTCAACATTTTGAAGACAGCAGTTGGCTGTACTTAAAACTAGCTAAAATGCTTAGAGTTCTCTCTCAGAGGAAGACACTTTTCAGGGACTGTATTTTCTTCATGTCTTTAAAAGGAAGGTACTCAGATACTACAATGATGGGTGGCACTATAAAACCTTAAGACAGATGTTGATATGAATTCAGGCTTCAGCATAAGGTGGCTTCTATTTGCAGCAATGAATGGGTATTAATGCGATAAAATAAAAGAAAGATCAAAGTCTGGAAGAAACAGCAAACAGTTAGTATGGGAATGTGTGTTAATTTGAGTATCTTGGTTCTTGGCATAGAGATAAGGTAAAGCTCAAACCAAACCCCATTAATAACCAGAAGAAATGTTTCCAAAGAAACCAGCCTTTTGAAAAGCAAAAGAAAGAAATGCAAATATAAAGAGTTCGGTGTCCTGGTAAACCACTGATACAGCACGGTCATTTTGCTATAACGTGTTCTGCTTGTATACATCTGAATGTCATTTCCAAAAATGCTATGCAGAAATGGATAAGCACAGAATCACTCGGGTCATGTTAATTCTATTCTCTACAGACATTGACAAGGTAGATTTAAGTGTACACAGGGTCACATTTCTTTGATGGTGTATTCCAAAACTACGATGTCTCAGGTTTGGCACCCAAAAGAGCCAAAAATTACTAGCCATTTTTGAAAATTTGGGCTTATATTGTTTAAACTTTCAAATGGACAAGAAATAAGTTTCTGGTTAGAGCACTGGTGAACCAGAATTGGCTTGAGTTTGACCAATACATTAGTCTCTAATGAACCTGGATTCTGCTTTCCTAACTCTCCTCTCACAAAAACCAGCCACACATGCACAGAAATATTTTTTTCCAGATCAGATGGACACAGACTAGATTTACCACAACATGGAGCTAAACGTGACTTTTCATACCTACATTAATCCAGAACAGGATTTCCCAGATCAACAGAGCATTAGAGCAAGATAGACTGGAATTGACCTCAATAGACTTATATCAGATTTTTCCTTGCATATCACACCTAAACTAGGTTTCTGATGATCCAGAACAAATAAAGAAGATTAATGAGGCAAAGTATATATTTGAGAGATCTGTTGAAAGCAGTCCTTTGCTTGTCACAGCAAGAGGGCTTGTTAAACTTGTGTATCATCATAACCCTAAAATTAGCATCATTAACCTTATTTTTACAGCTCATAAATTGAAGAGGAAAACAGTCGTGCACTTTCAATAAACATTAAGAATTTGTTTCATTATAAATCACTTTCTGGACAAAGAATCAGAACATATACAGTAGGTTGCTTTCTTTACAAATAAGTTATAATATTTTAGAGTTACTTTGAGTAATCCTCATTTTAACTCTCAGTTCTTTTTTTAAACTGAGCCAATCAATGTTTTCTGTAGTAGGTTTTCAAAGTTTAGGTCTTTCAGCAATAACAAAGTACACACCCATTTTTGAAGGGAAGTGCATTACATAAGACTGGCCCTACTGGGTCAGACCAAAGGTCCATCTAGTCCAGTATCCTGTCTTCCAACAGTGGCCAGTGCCAGGTACCCCAGAGGGAATGAACAGAACAGGTAATCAAGTGAACCATCCCCTGTTGCTCATTCCCAGCTTCTGGCAAACAGAGACTAGGGACACCATTCCTGCCCATCCTGGCTAATAGCCATCGACGGACCTATTCTCCATGAATTTATCTAGTTCTTATTTGAACACTTATGATCTTGGCCTTCACAACATTCTCTGGCAAGGAGTACCACAGGTTGACTATGCGTTGTGTGAAGAAATATTTCCTTTTGTTTGTTTTAAGCCTGCTGCCTATTAATTTCATTTGGTGACTCCCTAGTTCTTGTGTTATGAGAAGTAGTAAAAAACACTTCCTTGTCTACTTTCTCTACATCAGTCATGATTTTATAGACCTATCATATCTCCCCTTAGCCGTCTCTTTTCCAAGCTGAAAACTCCCAGTCTTATTAATCTCTCCTCATATAGAAGCCATTCCATACCTCTAATAATTTTTGTTGCCCCTTTCTGAACCTTTTCCAATTCCAATACATCTTTTTTGAGATGTGGTGACCACATCTGCACACAGTATTCAAGATGTTGGCATACCATGGATTTATATAGAGGCGACATATTTTTCTGTCCTATCATCTATCCCTTTCTTAATTATTCCCAGCATTCTGTTTGCTTTTTTGACTGCCGCTGCACATTGAGTGGATGTTTTCAGAGAACTATCCACATTGACTCCAAGATCTCTTTCTTGAGTGGTAACAGCTAATTTAGACCCCATCGTTTTATATGTATAGTTGGGATTATGCTTTCCAGTGTGCATTATTTTGCATTTATCAACATTAAATTTCATCTGTCATTTTGTTGCCCAGTCACTCAGTTTTGAGAGATCCTTTGTAGCGCTTTGCAGTCCGCCTGGGTCTTACCTATCTTTTGTAATTTTGTATATGCAAATTTTGCCACCTCACTGTTTACCCCTTTTTCCAGATCATTTATGTTGAATAGGACTGGTCCCAGAACATACCCCTGGGGGACACCACTATTTACCTCTCTCCATTCTGAAAACTGACCATTTATACCTACCCTTTGTTTCCTATCTTTTAACCAGTTACTAATCCATGAGGGTACCTTCCCTCTTATCCCATGGCAGCTTACTTTGCGTAAGAGCCTTTGGTGAGGGACCTTGTCAAAGGCTTTCTGAAAATCTAAGTACACTATAGCGACTGGATCCCTTTGGTCCACATGCTTGTTGACCCCCTCAAAGAATTCTAGTAGATTGGCGAGGCATAATTTCCCTTTACTAAAACCATCGTGTCTCTTCTTCAACAAATTAGGTTCATCTATATGTCTGACAATATTGTTCTTTATTATAGTTTCAACAAGTTTGCCCAGTACTGAAGTCAGGCTTACAGGCCTGTAATTGCCAGGATCACCTCTGAAGCCCTTTTTAAAAAGTGGCATCACATTAACTATCCTCCAGTCATCTGGTACAGAAGCTGATTTAAATGATAGGTTACAGACTACATAGGTTACCTCTATTATGGTGTCTTTAAAAAGTTTCCACGCAGCTTGCAGAGATTTCCCTTTTGGCACTGTACCCTTTAGTTTCTGTTTCACTAACCTCATTTTTGTTTAGTTCCCCTTTCTGAAATTAAATGCTACAGTGTTGGGCTGCTGTGGTGTTTTTTCTGCCACAGGGATATTAAATTTAATTATATTATGGTCGCTATTACCAAGTAGGACTCTTATTTGACTGTTTCTGCTCAGACCCTGCTTATAGTTTATCATTTTCCATCCTCTCATTCTCACTAGGACATAGAGCTTCTCTATTAATAGATCCTCCCCTAAGGAATGGCTGAACCATAGACTCATAGACTCATAGACTTTAAGGTCAGAAGGGACCATTATGATCATCTGGTCTGACCCCCTGCATGCTGCAGGCCACAAAACCCTTCCCTGGACTCTGCCGTTGAAGTCCCCAATCCTGTGTTTTAGTGACTTCAATCGGCAGAGACCCTCCTGCTAGTGATCCCTGCCCCATGCTGCGGAGGAAGGCGAAAAACCTCCAGAGGCTCAGCCAATTTACCCTGGAGGAAAATTCCTTCCCAACCCCAAATATGGCGATCAGTAAGACCCCGAGCATGTAGGCAAGAGTCTCTAGTCTGACCCCTGTTGGCCATTATACTATTTACGTACCATTGCTTGGTTTTCCTTGGCTACTATGTTTTACCATTAAACCATTCCCTCCATAAACTTATCTAACTTAATCTTAAAACCAGACAGGTCCGTCGCCCCCACCGTTTCCCTCGGAAGGCCGTTCCAATATTTCACCCCTCTGACGGTCAGAAACCTTCATCTAATTTCAAGCCTGAACTTCCCCACGGCCAGTTTATATCCATTCGTTCTCGTGTCCACATTAGTACTAAGCTGGAATAGTTCCTCTCCCTCCCTTGTATTTATCCCTCTGATATATTTGAAGATAGCAATCATATCCCCCCTCAACCTTCGTTTTGTCAGACTAAACAACCCAAGCTCCTCTAGTCTCCTTTCATACGACAGGTTTTCCATTCCTCTGATCATCCTAGTGGCCCTTCTCTGTACCTGTTCCAGTTTGAGTTCATCTTTTTTAAACATGGGAGACCAGAACTGCACACAGTACTCCAAATGAGGTCTCACCAGCGCCTTATAGAACGGAAGGAGGACCTCCTTATCCCTACTAGATATCCCTCGCCTAATGCATCCCAAGACCGCATTGGCTTTTTTTACCGCCACGTCACATTGTCGACTCATAGTCATCCTGCGGTCTACAAGGACCCCTAGGTCCTTCTCCTCTTCCGTTACTTCTAACCAATGCGTCCCCATCTTGTAACTAAAATTGTTATTAGTCATCCCCAAGTGCATCACTTTACACTTTTCACTATTAAATTTCATCCTATTTCTGATACTCCAATTCACAAGCTCATTCAAGTCTCCCTGCAGAATATCCCTATCCTCCTCCGAATTTGCAATGCCTCCCACCTTCGTATCATCCGCAAACTTTATCAGCCCACTCCTGCAATCGGTTCCGAGGTCAGTTATAAATAGATTAAATAAAATGGGTCCCAAAACCGAACCTTGAGGCACTCCACTAGTAACCTCCCTCCAACCTGACAGTTCACCCTTTAATACGACGCGCTGCATTCTCCCCATTAACCAATTCCTTATCCACCTCTGGATTTTCATATCGATCCCCATGTTTTCCAGTTTAACCAATAATTCCTCATGGGGTACAGTAGCAAACGCTTTACTGAAATCCAGGTATATTAGGTCCACCGCATTTCCCTTATCTAATAAGTCCGTTACTTTCTCAAAGAAGGAGATCAGATTCGTTTGGCACGATCTGCCCTTCATAAAACCATGTTGTAATTTATCGCAATTGCCATTAACCTCAAGGTCCTCAACTAGTTTCTCTTTCAGAATTTTCTCCAGCACCTTGCACACTACAGATGTTAAACTAACAGGCCTATAGTTACCCGGATCACTTTTTTTCCCTTTCTTGAAAATAGGAACCTCGTTAGCTATTCTCCAGTCTAACGGGACCACCCCCGAGTTTACAGATTCATTAAATATTATCGCTAATGGGCCTGCTATTTCCCGTGCCAATTCCTTCAATATTCTCGGATGAAGATCGTCCGGTCCTCCCGACTTAGTCCCATTAAGGTGTTCAAGTTTTGTTTCTACCTCGGATACGGTAATCCCCCATCCTGTATGCCCCTCTGTAATGGTGCTAGTATCCCTAATACCTTCATTGGCCTCATTAAACACCGATGCAAAATATTCATTGAGATATTGCGCCATGCCTAGATTATCTTTAATCTCCTCTCCGGCTATAGTCTTCAGCGGTCCCACTTCTTCTTTCTTTGCTTTCTTCCTATTTATATGGCTGTAAAACCTTTTACTATTGCTTTTAATTCCCCTCGCTAGGTCCAACTCTACACGGCCTTTGGCCTTTCTCACTCTATCTCTACATTCTCTGACTTCACTAAGGTGCTTCTCTGCACCTATCAGCTTTCCCCCAGCCCTTAGTTTAAAAACTGCGCTACAACCTTTTTAATGTTAAGTACCAACAATCTGGTTCCATTTTGGTTTAGGTGGAGCCCATCCTTCCTGTATAGGCTCCCCCTTTCCCAAGTTTCCCCAGTTCCTAATAAATCTAAACCCCTCCTCCCTATACCACTGTCTCATCCATGCATTGAGACTCTGCAGTTCTGCCTGTCTAACTGGCCCTGCACGTGGATCTGGGAGCATCTCAGAGAATGCTACCATGGAGGTCCTGGACTTCAATCTCTCACCTAGCAGCCTAAATTTGGCCTCCAGGACCTCTCTGCTATCCTTCCCTATGTCATTGGTACCTACATGTACTACAACCACCAGCTCCTCCCCAGCACTACACAAGTCTATCTAGGGGTCTCGAGATAGGTTGAAGGGTGCTGGCCATTCACATTACTGTTACAGAGTTTTGATCACTGAAAAGGGCACAGCAGTTCCAGTTACATCTTGCTCTCGGTCTGTATGGATCACCTAAATGGAAAGGATATATTCATGTCAGAAAAGAGTTATTCATGCTCACTGAGTCTGACAAATCTCAGACTTCTTTTTGTCACAGAAGTCTTTCCATGGATTTGTAAGGGCTAGAAGAAGCACGGGTATCTAATGTAATTAATCAGATTTGTACAATGCCTATCAATTGTACAGCACCAACAGAAGCCACCACAAGGACACTACATGACAATATCATTAACCTATAGAAGTTGGTCCAGTAAAGATATTACTTCACTCTAATGTTTGTTTCTCTAATATCCTAGGACCAACACAGCTACAACACTGCAGATATCAGTAGATTTAAGACATCATTATTAAATCATCTCCCGATTCCCATGGGACATTGGGCATGGGAATGTGCAGTTAGTGGGGGCAAAAAGAGTTGGCCTTGCATCTTTATCTGATTAGTCAGTCTAGGGTTCCAGGTGATCTGTGTTAGCAAGTTCCATTGCCAGGATCTAAGACCCTCACCGAGAAAGACTGAAGAATGCCCTACTCCTCAATAATCTAAACCCCAGCTTCATCAGATGCATCAGCTCTGTGAAGCACAGCTGTGTTGATAGGTCATGTACTTTGAGTCTCTATTCTCCATCTTTAGAATGGGATTAATACTCCTTTCTCCCACCCCTTTTTCCTCATCTATTTACACTTCAAACTCATTGGGGCAGGGACTGTCTTCAACAATGTATGTACAGCACAATGGAGGCCCAATTTGTGGAGGGGTCTCATCAATAGTGCAATACAAATAAGTAATAGAAGATTAGGATTAGGAATTTGAGTTGGGCCCAGAGGTGAGTAAAGAGCCAGGGAAGTATCTGAGCAGTACCTAAAGTCTGCTGTATAACTGAAAACGTTCAATGTTTCCTCAAGCTGAATCAATGTTAGCCTGTGGCAAAGTGAAACATGTCTCATTTTTTCTTCCAATGGAAAAACTGTTGGATCTAATGTGATTGTGGATTGATATGCTTAGCAACGAGACTGCTGCAGCATTTTATTAGCTTTGCAATAAGCCTGATAAGATACTATGACAGCAAGAGATACAGTCTGCTCTGGTTCTTTTATGTACTCCCTCTATTAAAAATCAAAACAAACATTTGTTTCCAAATTATGGTTTGGAATTATTCATCTTGGATACTTGCAATATATTCAACTATAGCCCCTGGAATTTCAGTTGAACCCATGATTCTTCACTCCTCCCCCCCCCCTTTTTTTTTTAAAAAACCTAAACTGTTTTTTATTATGTTACTACTAAATACTGGCCATGTTTCATCCCAGATATGTCTGCATTTCAATAGGAGGAGCAGAGGTGAGATAAGAATTACACACATCTTCTGTGCCCTAGTAACATATGAAGCTTAATATTTCTATTATTTGTAAAGTACTGAATCTTCAATTAATGATTCACATGAAAGTAATAATATTTATGTATGTATTTGCTTTCCATAGGACTGTAAACTAGCAGGTATATTCTGTATTTTATATCACACTTTATACAGAAGGCATACTGAAACAACAACAAATTTAGCTAAGTGTTCTTTCAGTTTCATCAGGGAAACAGAAATAAAAGCCTGTATGTTTGACGGTTTTCATAAGAGCTGTTACATTTCTTTGCACTACTTTATAGTAACCTCACTTTAATCAACCGAGTCTCACCCTCGGTCTTTGATTTTTTTGTTTGTTTAAGTTACTTTGAATGTAAAACAGCAGCCAGACTTTCATTTGTCAGCTGCTTACGAGACCTGGAATGAGAAAAAAAGTCAACAGATATTGATGATTGGGTGGGGGTGGGGGTGGAGGGGGGGGGGAAGAGGAGAAGAGAGATCCTAGACTGTTACATTATCATTCAGAGTTTTTGCAGTGGCCCATTAGAAATTCAAGCCAATGCAACCCCCGCCCCTTCTTCCAGCACCCCTCTCATATTGTCACCAATACAAAAGGAAAGGGGCTGAGCTGTTTGTGTCAGTTCGTTGAGCAATTTAATTCTCACAAGTGACAACTTAGAAAAAATGCAGCCACACAGTTTGGCAAAGATCATGACAGAGATTAAGCAAGGAGAGTATTTCATATGACTGCACAAGCATGAATGGGAACTTTATGTAATAGGGAATATAACGAGTAATCTTGTACACTTGAAATGTAAAAATGATATGGAGCTTGTGAAATGTATTCTAATATACCGAAGCAGAGTGACAGATGATGCTAATGTACAAGCAGGAGCATGAAAGTAATCTCATCCTGAAAACAGAACATCCTTACTTATGGGAATGTTTCAGGCATGTTTCTAACATGTCCATTAAATAAACACGATGAGGTTTGTTTAAAATTGTACTTGACTCTATTGACTGCTAGTGCTTTGCAGTATTGCTTTCAGTTTCATTGGAGTGCTATTGATTTAGATTAACTGTTTACTCATTCATGTGTGCTTATATGTGAAGTGAAGTTATAACCTTTTGTTCAGTTCCAAGAGTTATTTCATTACCTCAAGTCTTCCCAGCTGCTGAAAACTTTGTGGTTTCAGATCACAAGAATACAGCTTAATTTGGCTATTTCACAACAGTGTATATGCTGTAGAATACTGGGATGGTTTTCTGCTCAAGAGAGAAGACAGACCTGCTATTTGCACTGTAACGGCATGGCATACACTTCTCACAAGCACTCTCTTATGGTCAAGTGCCTCTGTAGTCTTTAAACAGTCCCAGACCTGGTATCAGGCTGTAGTCCCAGAGCTTCTTCCCTGGCCTGGAGGCAATAGTTTTGCCCCCTCTGGACTGGTCTTGCCCCAGCTCTCTAGCTGGGCCACTAAGGAGTTCAGATCCCCTTCTGCGGATTTATGGCAGGCCAGTTCCCCATTGGCCTATGTGGGGGACCCAGGCCTGCCCACTACTTCAGATTCCAGCCCAGAGACCCTAGAAATACCAGACACACACCACCATGCCCCTTTATCTAAACTGCTTTCAATTCCCTGGGCCATTTCTCCACAGCCCCAGCCTTCATCGATGCTTCACTCTTAGCTCTGAGTTCTTCAGTGTTCAGGCCAAGCAGTCAGCTAGGAGCACTTTCTTGCTTCCCAGGTCCCTACCAGCACATAGCTGTCCATGGTGCTGCAGTTCCCTTTGGCCAAGCAGGTGCATCATCTGCACCCCTTGCTGGAGCTGGAGGAACTGCCTGTGGTTTGCAGATCAATTTGATATGGCCCTAATTGGATGCCTCTGTGATTGGCTAGCCCTTTTCAGCCTCCCCCTGATTGGCTGCTTCCTGTGCAGTCTCTCTAGGCTGCTCTGAGAACTTAGCTCCACTGCTCCTTTCCTGGGACAGGTGTGGCAGGACCCTGCGGCCTCCAGCAGGGGCTTCTGGGCTTAGTCCACCTCATCACATGCACACTATTTTAATAGCTCTTAAATCAATGCTTAGTTACCATCAATATCTTGGTCATAGTAGTGGGTCTGGAATACACCTCTACTTGACTTACCTAGAAAATATACCATTTTTAACTTTTTGACATGGACATAGAAACAACAAAACACACACACTATAGTATGATAAAGTTGTGGCCTTCACAATTAATGTTAAACTATTACCCAACTGGGGTCACTTTTCCAAGCTACCCAGCAGGGTTCTTCCAGTGCAGACCTCAATGGGCATCCATTCCTTGAGTACTATAAACCTAACAGTGGGTGTAAAGGGCATGCCCCCTCTATTCACAATCAGGCCTGCCCAGGAGTCATTGGATGCAACACTCCCAACCCACTCCCCTCCACGAAAGAGGTAGGCGAGAGGCAATCATAGCAGCTACATGCCATAAGAAACAGTGGCTTACCCCCTTATCTTGCATTGCTTTGCCTAGGACCAGTGTCCAGGCAGGGTAATGAGCTACATGGACCCCAGTCAGATCCTTTCTAACTCAATTGCATTGGACCTGCCAAATCTGTGACAATTGTAATTTCAGTCCCCAAGACCAGACCTCCAGGGCACTAGCTGGAAAGTGAACACCCATACAACAATTTGCTAATTGTGCCATAGAGTAACAATCCCTTCCAGACCCCCAAACTGGTAATCAGCCTAGCCCCCAGCATCTAAGGAGATCCAGAAACTAGATTACAGTTGAGAGGGGTATTACTGAAACAGGGAATCCAATACAGATTCTCACCTAGACAGGAAACAGTCGCAACCTTCCAACCAGGAGCCACTCATCCAGACCCCATACCATCTCCACCACCCAGTAGTAGCAGTGGTGGCAGAAAGGCTCCAGTGCTCAGAAAGCATCCTTCCCCATACACACAATAAAGGCAATTGGGAGAGATGGGAGAGTGGAAAAGTGGAGGCAGCACATATAAACACTGCCCTACCTGTTCCTTGATGAGCTTTCTTCCCCCATCTACCCAAAGGATGTCTTCATGCTCTTGGCCCCACTAAATGTGCACCCCAGCTAGAAAATTGAGCATTTGTTCAAAAATTGATTATATGAAATACCATAGATGGTAGGTCATCAGGAAAGGCAACAGGAAATCATAGACTTGTAAGTCTACAGACTGTTTTGTGTTCTGAAAAGCATTTCAATGTTTAAGTTGATTGCAGCTCTTCTGGCTAGTTTACAAAGACAACAGCCTTCTTCTCTTCTGTATACTGTTTTGCTGGCCAAGACAGGTTGCAACAATACCAGGCGTGCAGTTCTTCCACACATCTCAACAGCACCTTAATATCAATGCCAAAATTTTGACTTTTGTTAGAATACATTAACTTGTATGAACACATTGTTTATACTGTATCTCACACTGCATGGCAGTTACAACAACAAAAGTGTTTTCACAATAGGCGGCCACTAAGAAAGCCCATGATGAAGTGTTGGCTATTCAGTAGGTAATCTTCCTTCGGGGTCAATACTCAGCCAACACTGAGTGCACTATGCTTCTGGAGGGTGCAGTCATAAAAAACAAACAAAATCAAGGTCACAGCTAGTGGTGCAAGAGGTATTAGCATCAAAACTCAAAAACACAAACCAAGCCTTGATTTGGAGATTCACAAACCCCAGCTCACTTAAAAATTCTGCAAATGAGGTTGTTCCCTTAGGGCCTGATCCACTGTCCACTGAGTAGAATTAAGAGTAGAATTCAATGTGTCACTATTTTTCTTAACTACATGACAGTTATGCACTTGCAAGCTGTGGTGGCATTTCTACATTTAAACTTTCAGGGCAAGCAGTCAAAACCAATTTTAAATGTGCTTTTAAAATTAATAGAAAACAATAGAAGCCTGAGGTGTTACACCTCATGATTTTATTCCAGATTAAAACAGGATTCTCCAAGCTCACATGGATGGAAAAACCTAACTACAAGGCAAGATAGTAAACAAGGCAGGTTCGGAAAAAAGACTCAGTCTTTTTATTCAGATTCTGGAAAGCCTTGTGGCCACACAGTAGGGAGCCTTATTATTCCTGCTGTTCTCCAAAAGACCTAGGTGACAGGAAATCAAAATGTCAGTGAGTAGAATCTAAGGGGAAGGGGAGAAATAAGATGCTGCCTGTATCTTCAAAAAGAACGAGGCACCTTATCTTGACACCTTTTAGAAGTGTAACATCTAATGTTGGTTTGCATTATTTGGGATGGTAATTACACAGAAAATAAATGATAAACATGTGATAATGAGATAAGGTAACACAAAGTGTGCCCCTCAATAATGCAGTCATAAGGAGAAGAGTTTGAAACAAGCACTCTGAAAAGGAGTTATCAAAAATGCCAGGACTTAAAGAACACAATGAAAAGGATTGATGTGTTTTGTGTGTGCTGTAATGCTGATGTTATTTACACTAGGTTCCCAGTTGACAGTAAGTGAGCAGGGTGACAAAACAATAGCTTATGTAAAACAGAGCCATTTAGCTATGTATTTGAGTTACACCAATTTTAAAATTTTGCAGATTAATTTATTTTTAGTATCTCTGAATGTTATGACAAAAGCCACACTTTTTTTAAAAATAAGACAATAGATGTGATCAGTTATAAGGAAAAAAGCTATATGACAGCATTTACTGCTTAAAACATAGGAAACCCTCATTTAATAAGCTACAGTAACAATGTATTGGCTTTTCTTCTCCCATTGACTTGAATGGCCAAACTCCAATTGACTTCAGTGGAGTCCTTTTATGTAGGAAAAAAAATAACTATTAAACCTGAATGCTAGATCTATTTCTGACTGTTGAGCATAAGAGAAAGCCATGCATCTTGGAAAGCTTTAAAAAAAAAAGTTCCTAGTCACTTTGCAGCGATCACATTTCTTGGTGGTGGGATCTATGCACCCTTGAGTGAAAAGGGTATTGAAACAGTGCTTTCTAGTCTAAAATAGTAAGTTGGGTAGATCCTCAGCTGTTGTAAATCAGCATAATTCCATTGACAGGGCTATACTGAGGATTTGTCTACACTAACTTTTAGTTCATGGCAAGCTGAAGTGTGAATCTACACTGTATTAGCCTGACAAACACTGTCCCTGTGGACATTGCTGACATGCATTACCAATTAGTGCACTTTGATCTAGTCCTCTTTGAAACAGTACTAGAACAAAGCACATTAAGAAACTGGTAATGCAGGTCATCAGGGTCCACATGAAACAGTTAAGTGTTGGGTCAGATTCACACTCCAGCTTGTGGTGAATTAAAAGTTCATGTAGACAAGCCCTCATTACACCAGTTTAGGATCTGGATAACCAGTGTGCGTAGGAAAGTGAACTGTTTTGTGTAAGTTAAGCATCTCATGTACAATTACCACAGACCTAAGTATTTTTCCAATTTAAATGAAGGCACTAACATATTTAATAAAATTACACACGATTTTATTTTCAGACTTGGATATTCACTTTTCTTTCCAGTTTTGTCCATTGTAATGACGACTATGTAGACTAAGAGCTATTTTCCCCCCTCTCAGATGAAAGTTTTAGGTGGCTGGATCCATGAAGTCAATGATCCATGGTCTCCCCCTTCCCATTAAGTCCCTTACACTAGTATATTTGGAGATATGCTACCCTGTTCAATACACAACACACCCCATATAGCTGTTCTGCCCATAAATCATCTTGCACAGCCCCAAAAGGGAGCTTAAGTGACAGGTCTTCTGCTGGCCCATCACAGCAGCATTAATTTCACCCTGGATATCTGATCCCAGCAAGTATTCCAAATGCAATTCTCCATGAGGGGGTGGAGGGAATCAAAACCATACATCAGAGGTACCTAATGACAAAAAGCATGCCAAATTAGGGAGAAAATGTAGAGGCCAGTTTGGTATCTCTGTGGAAAGTGTGCCCCTTCATGAATAGTTGGATATCAAAGCCCAGTCTAAGTTATCCATTTGACTTAGTAAGGAGAAAAGGTTTTTTGGTTGGATATAGCTGATAATTCTAAATAGGATGAATCTGGAGCTAAATGATATAGTTTCTTTCAGCGTTACCCTTCATCTTCCAAAACTAGGTCGCTTACACATCTTAAAATTCCTTTACAATCAATAGCTATATTTAAAAACTATTAAATAGCTTCTACAAAACAATACAGGAGTGACACACTCCATGGTCATCCCAAACCTGTAAGGGGTTGTGTCACCACCTGCCCTGCAACTCTGGTGCAGTAAGTACTATGTTGCTGTGGCTCACAGCCCTGGCACCAATAGCCACCCAACACACACATAGGTCGCACACCAGTCACTTTTTGCAGGATGACCCCAACCCCTTCCCAGTCCTGAATTTCCCCAAAACCATCTGCCCTGCAGTGTCCAGCCCTCTCCTGGAACACCCACAGAAGTTGTTGCCCTTTTAAAGGGACAACACACTGGCCTGTTAGCCTAACTGGAGTTAATACACCCTTCCCTTTAAACATTGTACTGAATTGGTTTATAATAAAAAGTGAAACAAAATGTATTAAACAAAAAGTCATAGGTTTAATATCAAGTATAAGGAATAAAGATAGAAAGAGTTCCAACCACACACAAGTAAAAATATGCTCCTAAGACAGTTTCAGCAAGTTACAATCTTTGCCTAAGAAGGTTTCTCCCTATACTCAGTTCCCAGAGACTTCAAACTCCCTTGCGTTGAAGGGCCCAGCATTCTGTGATTTCAGGAACTCTGGCCCCTTGAACTTCCCCCAGTGATGGACATCTCTCCCCTTTCTTTTTATAGCCAAGTAACCCTTTGAAGTGTGTTGTTTTTTGAGACGTAAGCCCAGATAAAGTTCCTTTTCCCAGCTGGGTGTGGACACCAGGCTGTCTGGTGTAGACTTCATGCTGTCTTCTCCTCTGCTTGTGACTTTTAACAATGTAAATTATCTCTTCCTGCAACCTCTGATACAAATGAAAGGCCTGTTGAATTTGGCCACACCTGGTTTGGGATGTTGGCCTCTTTTCTTTGTTGGGTGAAAGCCTGTTTATTATCTTGCCCGGACATTAAACACCTTTAGTTACAGACATTAAAGGATAAGATCAGTGAGTATCCATAATTGCTCATACAGAGTTAATGCACACATTTCACAATATCAATCACCAGTGTGTCATTGGCTTCCATAAAATACCATTCTCAACACACTTTTATAATACAGCAGTATTACGTATACAATCAGTTGCTTTTATTGCTATCATTTGAGGTTCAGATCCCCACTTACTAAGTTGATGACTTTGTTTACCTTTTATGGAAGTGTACCTTCATTGTCTCTGCCTGATGACCAGGCTGGTCAGACAAGCAAATACACATTCATTTGTCTAAGGCAAAATGTGCCTATGAATTGCTTGCCAAACAAACACATTTTAAGAACATGATCCTAGCATATATTTATAACTTTGTACGCACCCTGTACATACATCATGCAAGAATATTAATGATCAGTGAATTACTAGTTTTCCCAATACCAACTTTTTGGTCTAGACGATGACAACAATGTTAGATGACAAGAGTTGCTGACAGAGTAGTGAACCCCCAACAAGCCTCTGTCACAATGAATGAGTGAGGGGCTCACACACACAGCTCAATGGCAAGAACATAGGTTATGATTGTTACCATGGTTCATTTTGTGGCAAACTTAGTCAAGTAAGAAAGCAGCAGCAGCTGCTGCCAAGCTTTTTTCAGAAACAATGTAATCCATGTTAGCAAATACCTGTCAGTCAAAAAAGCAAATCAAGACACTTTGCAAGTTGAAATTTCACATTAGACAGCCTCTTAATTATTCCAGAAGCCAACATATTCTAATTCAGATATGCAGGACAAAGTGCCAAGACAAGGGCTTGATTCTGCAATAAGATAAGCACTTTCAGAGGATTCAGTCGAATCAATAGCACTCAGCAACTTTCTAATGATGGTTAAAATTTTTCAGGACTGGGTACGGCACAAGCAGATTTTCCGTTTTTTAAATTCTCTCTCTCTCTTTCCACTAAGTCAGTGTGATTGATGTATGATGGGATTTGCTGCTTTGAAAGTTCTTCCTACGTTAATGTTCCTTGCTTATTGGGACCATGCCATATCACATGATTTAATACTCTTTGGCAGTGGTTAATATATGCATCTGCATCTGAACTGTATATCATATTCTAAGTTGTGGAAATCCACTGCCTGTTTTCTCAAAGTGGAAAAAAAAATCTGAATAGACTTCATTCTAAATTTAAGGTAGTTCAACAATTTTAATCTGTTATTTTGTATCCCAGAGCATCTTTACAAACACGGGGAGCTGTTCCCAGCCATTGCTTGTTCCTCCATTCAACCCAGCCTGGTCATGTCTCTGTATACAATGTCCCCATCACTCAACCAGTGGTTGGCCTCTAGGTCAGACTGACCATGGTTATGTTTGCATTATTTTATTTGGCACTCTATTATCGGTGTTCTGCAGTGTCCTCACCATCTGAATCTTTGATAGCAGCAAATCCTGTACCTTGATTTCAATCCTACTCTCAACTTCAGAAACTGGAAGGTCTGAAGTGGAATAATTTTAAGATAAATGAAGAACTCAAGTCCACTACCTCCATCTTTTGTGATTCATTTAATGCCGCTGCTTCCAGACCAGAATACTGTTAGTACACTGATTTGGTATTTTTTCCACTTTGGTATCAAATGTAATATTTTTATCAGTCCATAATTTTATCAATTTCTACCTAGCATGTGTAGCTAAAGCATAACTCCTTTTAATCACATCCTTGATGGAACTGTCAGAACCAATCAAATTTCATAGGTACACAAAGATTCTACTTCTGCTATGTCTTCACCACTGCTGCATTTCAACACTTCTGTTGTCACTTTTCTAAGATGCAAGCTTTGTTTTCTAGGCATTTATTGAGAGTTCAAGTGAGCTAGACCAATTTTCCAAGGTAGCAAAGAGCATCATTAATTCAAACCTCTACCATTTGTACCATGTCTGTATAAACTAAAGATTTTAAATTCTAGATCATCCAGCTTGTCTATCTTTTTAATGTCTAGTTTAAGAATATAATGAAAATCATTGGTGATTCCATGCCCCCTTGTCTTATACCAAATTTTGACTTGAACCAGTTGCTTAATGTTCTACCAATTCTTTTGGCATTACAGGAGTCTTCATACACAACTTTTATAGTTGCAGTTATCCTCTCTGGAACACTATATAATTTTACTAATTTTCATAAACCTCTCCAAATCAAATCAAAGTCAACGAAAACAGCAACATCTTTAGTCCTCCCCACCACACCCCCCACCATCAGATGTCAGTGAATGAATATCAGGTCGATGCAATTTGAGCCTGGTCTGAAGCTGCCCTGTTCCGTCTACTTCCTCTAAATCTGGTCTTAATCTGTTGACAATTACTTTCATCATGATTGTTCCTTATACAGATAATAAGCTTATCCCTCTAGTTATTCAGCTGGCAGGATCTCCTTTCTTCAGGATTGGCACAACTACTGCCTTCAGCCAGTCATCTGGTACCTCCTCTTATTCCCAACTTTCTTGTTTAATTTTTCTTAATGCTTTGATAGCACTTGTCTCGCCAGCTTTTAGCAGCTCAGCTTTTATATTGTCTGTTCCTGCAGCTTTCCCACTTTAAACAGCTTCATTGCTCTTTCTATTTCCTCTTCTGATGGTGGTTCAGTGCTGATAGCCATTCTGCCTTGCAAGCTGTCCTGTTTATCTATAATGACTAGAATGCTTGCATTTGGAGGATTCAGCATTCTGAAAATCCTCCTTTCATATTCCCAGCACCTCACCTCCTTGGCAATTGTCATCACTTCACCAGTCGTCTTTTTAAAAAAAAAAAAACAACGAAAAGAAAAAAACGCTTATATCATTTACCTGTTTGTGTTTTCATACAGCTTAACCTTTATATACTCAATCACTTTCATCTTTTGTTTTCTTGTTTTGTTGACAGGGGTGTCATTTCAGCTTTTGGTAGCGGGGACAACTCTAACCATGATTCCAAAGGCTACAATACAGACAAGTAAATTAAAAAAAAACAAAACAAAAACAAAAAAAAGCAGCATCTAACCACCACCACTATCCTGCAGGTTAACTACTTTAAACTTTGTGGTACTGCAATAACTTGGATGACACACAGGAACAATATTTTATTACACCCTAACACAAAGATTGTTTCATAGTACCCACAACTGCAGCACTTTTTAAATAAAATAAATGGAGATATCCTATCTCCTAGAGCTGGAAAGCACCTTGAAAGATCGAGTCCAGCCCCCTGCCTTCACTAGCAGGACCAAGTACTGATTTTGCCCCAGATCCCTAAGTGCCCCCCGGATTGAACTCACAACCCTGGGTTTAGCAGGCCAATGCTCAATCCACTGAGCTATCCCTCCCCCCTTTTTGTAGTCTTACTTTTCTAATGCACAAATGAGTGATTGAATTTCTACTAAATTTGGAATTTCAATGAACCTCAGGTTTATATTACAGAGCTCAAAATATTAAAAAAAAATCTTGTAGCAAGATCAAAACTAAAAATGAAATAAGATGGACCATATTCTGTTCTCATTTACACAACTCCAAATCCAGAGTAGTAATAATGTGGTCAATCTGGTTTTTGACCATCTGGTGAATTCCATTGTGCATGTCTGTGAGGAAACCAAAGCATCACCATTAATCAGACTGTGCATCTCACAAGTTCTTAACCTTTCCCCTTTATCGTTTGCCATTCCGATACCACATGGTTCAACACTATTCGTTATTTTAACATGTCCGCTCCCAACCTTTGCATTGATATTTCTCATTATCAGGATTATATCATGATTGGGAATCTCATGTACAATGCTAGCCAACTATCCTCCTCTGCCTCTTCCACTGCTTTTATTGGTGTGGAAGAACAGATCACACTTATCCCCAGTTTATTGTAGGCAGTAGTAAACTTTGCTATTATAATCCACTCAGATATCAGTTTCCACCTACTCATTGAAATAACTGTTCTCTTGTCCACTGCTGTAGTAATCCCATTTCTGCATTTCACTTGTCCACAGGAATGCTCAAAGTTAAGTGCAATTTCCGACTGTTAACTCGCCTGCATCAAGCCAATGTGTTTCCCATATATCAGCAAAGGAAACGGGTAACCTCCTTAACTCCTTTTCTACTAGCTCAGTCTGGCCTGTACCAAATACAGTCCTAACATCCCAGCACACAATATGTGTAATATGTTTAGCAGTTACCAGAAATCCATGACCATTTCTGTTGGTTAGGCTTGATGGACCTAGGTCAAAATCTATATAAATTAGTGTGGCTTGCTGTACTATTTCTCTAACAAGAGAGTGTTGGATGTAATGGCTAATTAAGCCAATTCACTTGATCCAGCTCATGGGAATGCTATGTCAGCCTGCTACCCTACTAGGAACAGGTGTCAGCAGTTCCACCCTAGGGAAAGAGGAGATTGATTATGTTTGCCTCCTAACGAAGTATTTCCACATAGTAGGACTCCATACCTTTATATATTATTTCTACCGTCAATCAGATCATGTCTCACAGCTACTTCCTTTTCCCAAACACCACCACCCGGTCTTAGAAGGATTATTATTTATTTGTATTATCACACCAAAGAGCCCTATTGATGGATCCGTACTCCCTGCGCTAGATGCTGTACAAACATAGAACAAAATGATGCTCCCTTCCCCAGGTTCCAGTCCCTCTTCACCACAATTTCCTGTGTACCAGTTAGTTGAACTGAAATCTGTATTACACAAAACATTGCTTTCAGATGAGTGAAGAAGTGTATTAGGATTAAATATAAAGATACAAGCAGATCATGCGTTAGAGAACACCAGCATTCATTGGGAACAAACAAAAAACAAACAGTCAGAGCCGCTCAAAGTTATGAAGGCAAGTAATTAGTTGCAGTCCGAGCATGTTCATGAGGAACAATATCAGTACATGAAAAACTCTGCTTTCCACCAGCTTAAGACAATACAAAAATCTGATCGTTCAAAGAAAATAATACAACAGAAGGTGCAATTGACAGCACAAGCCAGGTTTGCTGTGAAAAATATTGGGTAAAATCGTGGACTAACTGAAGTTAGTATCAAAGTTCCCATTGACTTCAGTGGTGCCAGGATTTCACCCATGATAATAAATATTTTTTTAAATACAAAACAATCAGGTGCATGTGCACATGTGAGAGTGAGGGGAAAGAGCACGAGCAAGCGTGCATGCGAACAGATTTCCTCAGGTACTAATCTGCTATCTTGGGAAGGAATTTGCTGCACAAATTGCTGCCAGGCATGCCAGTTAGACCAAGTATATTTCTGCTTCTCAGCATGATGTTCGAGAACTAAAAGCAGGAACTGAGTCACTCGTAAGGTTATTTCATATACAAGTGATCACCATTGGCAGTTTCTCTCTTTTAGATTGGAAGTCTCACAGAGAAAGTGCTGCGGAGGCTCCAGCAGATGTACTGCACTGTGCAGGCTGCCACTGCTAATTCTGTTTTTCAGTTATTTTGCTGAAGAAAGCACTGTGTCTGGGAGTTTTCTAACAAGTCAAACTTGCTGACAGTATTTATATTTTTGCTTTCCTGAAAACAAGTCTGACTACACAAATCCTAGGTAGGCAACACTGGAAAGTGGGCACAGACATACAGCTGTGCATCTTGCTGCTATTAAATACAGTAATTGGGGGGGTGGGGAAATCTTAACAATCTCCTCTATTAAGTTTCAGAACAAATCATGCCAGCTGGCAAGATTTTTCTTTTTAAAGCCTTAAAACAAGCCTTACTGGAAAATTATAGAAAAGGGTGTACTGTAAGAGGATACATCTACATTCTGACCTGAAATAGCCCTGCTATTCCAGGCTCAGGCCTCTCCAGTGAGGGGATTTTGTAGTTAATTGGTAACCTAAAGTGTACACGTTTAGCATGGGTTTTGCGAGAAGGATGCATATTGTCCTCCAATCCAGTTTAATGTTAGACTCCCAATCCAATCTTGACCCACTGGATTCCTCTAAACCAATGCCCTACTGTTGGAATACTTTGTTTTACCCGCACTGATAGGCCTCATGCTTTGAGCAGCAGGTACAAAGAATGATTCTCACTTGTAGTGAAGTTTACTCCTATACAGACAGAAATGAAAGTTTATGCAACACTGACGTCCTATTTTGAAGGCTTAGGTAGAACCTCTGTTTGTGGACCTTTTTCTGGTTATTTGCAGACACAAAATTTACTCTTAGGTTGAAAACTCTTAACTAGTTATATGATCAATTTCTAAAAGAAATGCAGTACTGCTGACAAGGGGCATTTCTTCAAAAATGTAACTGCTTACACATTCAGATAAGCAGAGGTAACAAGTCAATCTACAGAAATAATATCTAGTCCCTCCCAATAAGTTTACAATTTTCACTACTATTCTGTCCTATCCCTACCTCTTACTCCATGGGAGTCTATCAGACTCACTCTTGGGCTCTGGGCAGCTGTTTAGTTTGAGTGTGATGATACTCTGGGCCTTGTTAGTAAAGCACCCTAGACTGCATATTGGACTGGAGTACTTGCATCACTTTCAGAGGACCCCTTTACACATCAATTTGGCTAACTAGCAATAACTTTAAAACACATCTCCCAATAATGTATACTAACCCATTAGACTAGAACAAGACTCAAAAATGGCTTTTATAGTTCTTGCTGAGTAGATTTAAAAAATAGGCTTTGAAAGCATAGCTTTAGAAGGAAGAGCTCCATAAAAGCAGAGAATAAAGTCAAAGGTAAGGGGGAGGGCACTGTCTCATATGTGCCAAATATTTTCACTGCCTGTGTGCCAATGGACCATTAAGCGCGACAAGGCAGCTGGAGGATTCAAAGTGCAGTGGCTAAGAATTGAAGGGCTTCCCACCTAGGACAGGATTTTTCTGCTCGCAGAAGAGGCCCAAAGCCACATAATTAGATTTGGGTGAATAAAAAAGAGCTGCCACTATTTATTTGATCATATGTAAATGTTTTCTTCTTCTTCTGTAAAACTGATCTATTAAAGTAGGTAAGACAGTAACAAACGTGTGTACAACACATTTCTTTAAAAAAATATTAAAAACAAAACACATTTAGCTAGACAAAGCTGTGCAGAGTCAACCTCTAAACCAAGGATAACATGTCAGCCTGTATGTTTCAAATTCATACACCTTCATTTACAAAGATACCCAAAGCATTATGTAATACCACTGCAAATGTGGCATTTTCCCCATAAGAATCAGGACAATATACTCTTGCATCTGTGTCTGCTCTAGTCACTAACACATGCTTGTTTCTCTACCTTACCAGCCAACCACAATATGCTTATAACAAAATGGTGTCTAGTGTCTGACATATCCGTAGTTTAACTGAAAACATTTGTATTTTGCTTTTGGAATGGTACAAAAATATTAAAAAGTTATCATGAACCAAATTTTACACAGCCATGCAGCCTCTCCCTGACACTAAGAGTCTCACATGGTAGGAAGTCCATTATTTCAAAACCTTCCAGTCATTACAACATTCAGCACTTAAGTCCATTATGACAGAAATAGCAGATAAGCATAAAGTAAAGCCTACTGAAACCATTTAACAATGTCTTGCAATCCCGACCACATGTGAAAATCTATCAGGGAACCACAGGGAACTTTCCATGCTGGCAAAAGACAAAAGTGAATTGCATTAAGACTGAACTGGTGAAAGAGCAAATGAAAGTTTTGTACACAGTAGAAAAGACAGATACACTTTATAGCTACAGTAGTATTATATTGCCATTATTAATATCCAAGGTAAAAATAAAGGTTGGATAACATACAAGAAAACTCCTGTTAATCATACACCAGTAAGTCAGTTTCTGCTAATCATGTCCTAAGGTAGACAAGGTGGGTCAGGTATTCTCTTTTATTGGACCAGTTTCTGTTGGTGACACACACAAGCTTTCAAGATTGCAGATCTCTTCTTCGGGTCTGGAAAACATACTTTGTCATAGCTAAATACAAGGCGAACAGATGTTTTAGCAAAAGTAGTTAAACACATTTAAAGGGACCATTCAAGGTGAAGTGGTTTATTAACCCCTCTCCAATCAAGGGGGGAAAGGGTTAATAGGTTTTAGATTGTTGCAATAAACCATAAATTCAGTGTCTCTATTCAGTCCATGATTTTTAGTGACTAGCAAAGTTATGAGTTTACGCTCCCATGCTCATCTTTTCAATGTGTTGTGCAGGTTTGCTTAGACGAGGACGAGGACTGAGAGGTCAACTATAGAGTGAAAAGTGTGCACCCACAGGTGAAATGGTGTTTTTGTCTTGTGTTATTTTTCTGTGAGGGCTCATTCGAGAGCGTAGTGAGTCTTGTTTCACCCACATAGTTATTATGTTAGTTAGTACACTGGATAAGGTATACCGTATGTTGCGATAGGCATGTGTAGAACCCAGGGATCTTGAAAGGTATTATCAGGGTTCCCTCCCCACTCTGAACTTTAGGGTACAGACATGGGGACCCGCATGAAGACCCCCTAAGCTTATTTCTACCAGTTTAGGTTAAAAACTCCTCAATGCACGAATACTTCCTTATACCTTGGATTAGGTAACGCTGCCACCACCAAGTGATTTAAACAAACATTTAAGGAGGGCCACTTGGAGCCCTACCTTCCCCAAATATCCCCCCAAACCCCTACACCCCTTTTCCTGGGGAGGCTTGAGAATATCATCCTCACCAATTGGTACAGGTGAACACAGACCCAAACCCTTGGATCTTAAAACAATGAAAAAAATCAATCAGGTTCTTAAAAGAAGAATTTTAATTAAATAAAAAAAAGGTGAAAGGAGTACCTCTAAGATTATTCGACATTGGTGAGGCCTCATCTGGAATACTGTGTCGTTTTGGGCCCCACACTACAAGAAGGCTGTGGAAAAATTGGAAAGAGTCCAGCGGAGGGCAACAAAAATGATTAGGGGTCTGGAGCACATGACTTATGAGGAAAGGCTGAGGGAACTGGGATTGTTTAGTCTCCAGAAGAGAAGAATGAGGGGGATTTGATAGCAGCCTTCAACTACCTGAAGGGGGGTTCCAAAGAGGATGGAGCTCGGCTGTTCTCAGTGGTGGCAGATGACAGAACAAGGAGCAATGGTCTCAAGTTGCAGTGGGGGAGGTCCAGGTTGGATATCAGGAAAAACTATTTCACTAGGAGGGTGGTGAAACACTGGAATGCGTTACCTAGGGAGGTGGTGGAGTCTCCTTCCTTGGAGGTTTTTAAGGCCCGGCTTGACAAAGCCCTGGCTGGGATGATTTAGCTGGGAATTGGTCCTGCTTTGAGCAGGGGGTTGGACTAAATGACCTCTTGAGGTCCCTTCCAACTCTGATATTCTATGATTCTATGATTCTAAGATTGCCTGTGAGATTATCTTCCATTCTAATCAGATTCAAAACACAGAGGGTTTCCCTCTCGGCAAAACTTTAAAGTTGCAAAAAGAAAACCAGGAATACCCTCCCTCTCAGCACAGAGAAAATTCACAAGCCATAATAAAAGTAAATCTAACGCATTTCCTTGCTAAATACTTACTAACTCTATAGGAGTTGGGTTGCTTGCTTCTTTGATCTTGCTCCGGCAAGCACACAGGACAGACAAAGAACAGACAAAAAGAGCCTCCCCCTCCAGATTTGAAAACATCTTGTCCCTTTATTAGTCCTTTGGGTCAGGTGCCAGCCAGGTACTTCAGCTTCTTAACCCTTTGCAGGTAAGAGGATTTGGTGCCTGTGGCCAAGAGGGATTTTATAATACTGTATACAGGAAGGTTGTTACCCTTTCCTTTATATTTATGACAGGTGTGTTGAACATTAAAACCATGGAGATATGTCTGCAGGTTTTTCATCTGCTATTCTAGAAGGGTATGATGCCTCTGAGTTGGTGTGTCCTGGTCTATAGAGACTTCTGTGGGGAGTTTGCTTCTGATGAGCTTCCCCCACAGACCAGGACACATCAACTCAGAGGCACCAGACCCTTCCAGAACAACAGATGCAAAAAGAACTATCAGAAAATATTACGTTCCCGTAAATAAAATGGTTATGACTCATGATTGACTCAAATCAGTCACTCGGTAAAGCTGCAATGTTAACGTTCACAAAGAGAACAAAGATTGTTTTGACATGAGAAGTCAAGCAGTACACAGCAGTTATTGACTTCTTACATCAAGCTTTAGAAAGAGCTTCTCAGGAAAAAAAATAATTCACGTGTGTGTGATTTTTTTTATTATATATTTGATATATATTAGTTCTGGGAGAGTCCCATTCTTTATGAGTGAATGATAGAATGCCTTTTAGAAAAAATAATATTTTAAAAGTAGCGGAGTGGTTTGTTTACAGTATTTCATGTGTTTATGTCGATTCTGCATTCAACCAGGAATGCTTTTGAATGAAGATGAGCCACCACACTAATTTAGCATACTTCTGACTATTTTTGTGCACGTAATGGATGTATTAATACATAAGCTATTTTTTAAATTAGGAATTTGTCTTAAGTTGAAAAGATGCCTCAGATATATGCTAGCCTGTGTTTATGTTTTTGATCCATACATTTGATGTTTACTTCATGAGAAGTCCATATTAGTCATAGGAAAGCCTCAAGACTTAGAGCTGGTTCGGGTATCCAAGAGTTCATATGTTTATTAGAACATTTTCAGTCCCCAATCCAACTCAGATTCCCGACCTTCTTCACAAAACTCTTCCAATGACCAGCTCTGCTTTTCCCTGTTATTCATGCCATCTTGCTCCTACATCATCAGTTTTTAATCTTACAAACAGTAAGTTTTCTGAAAAGTAGTGCACTTTGGGATATAAATGCCAGGGAAGAACCATATAATGAACGGAGCCTTTGCAATAGTACCAGCGGAAAGGGAATCAGTTTTAATTGTCCACCTACTCCAACCAGAAGAAGGAAAGTGGGCTTCTTGGCCACTCTCCCAACAACCTGGACTGGAGTGTGTTGACACAGAAGCTTCCATCACTATGCAATTTAACAAACAGTTCTGAACGTTAAAAGATCAGTGTGGAGGATGAACACACACTCAGGCCAGCACTTATCTGGTCAGATAGTTAACTCACTCTGAGTGCCTCTCCTCATATAGTCATCTGATGAACTTGAAGCTCATGGATTCATCTGCTGAAGTGTATATTAGTAATATGGGCCATGTACATGATGCAATTATTCATAATGAAATGGCCAAGTTGAGAGAATTGTTAAGCACTGCAAGCCATAGCTTCATAGCTAGCTCATATGCAACCCTTGGTGGGAGGAGTACAAAGACAGATTGTCATTATTGATTCATCTGCCTAAAAATTCACTTTCTAACAGGTATGCACCATATTTTACATGGATTTAACTAGATTTAGAAAAGATTGCGTCTCCACCTAAACAGATGCTTCTTGATTAATTTGTTTTCTTTCAGAAATTGGTCTGTCTTTCTATGGGGAAGTTGGCAAAGTCTTTGGATGACAGAGCATTTTATTTTAATTTATTGTTAAAAAACAAACTACATTTATTTTCTTAGCAGGGAAAATAGTTTACAAGACCAAGCAACAATACAGTGTACCATCACCCAGCTCCCCTGCTGATGAGAACAGAGTGTCTCAAAAATAAGGTATAAAAGTAAAGTTGGGCAAACCAGAGCTACTACACCTATGTCAGAAAATATTTTTGTGAAAGAAAAAAAACTCAGCAGGTAGACACAAAGAACTTACTGTACAGCAAGTTGCCACTGTGACATTGCAGTCTATATGGTTTTATAAAAATATCATAGAATCATAGAATATCAGGGTTGGAAGGGACCTCAAGAGGTCATTTAGTCCAACCCCCTGCTCAAAGCAGGACCAATTCCCAACTAAATCATCCCAGCCAGGGCTTTGTCAAGCTGGGCCTTAAAAACCTCCAAGGAAGGAGACTCCACCACCTCCCTAGGTAACGCATTCCAGTGTTTCACCACCCTCCTAGTGAAATAGTTTTTCCTAATATCCAACCTGGACCTCCCCCACTGCAACTTGAGACCATTGCTCCTTGTTCTGTCATCTGCCACCACTGAGAACAGCCGAGCTCCATCCTCTTTGGAACCCCCCTTCAGGTAGTTGAAGGCTGCTATCAAATCCCCCCTCATTCTTCTCTTCTGGAGACTAAACAATCCCAGTTCCCTCAGCCTTTCCTCATAAGTCATGTGCTCCAGAGCCCTAATCATTTTTGTTGCCCTCCGTTGGACTCTTTCCAATTTTTCCACATCCTTCTTGTAGTGTGGGGTCGAAAACTGGACACAGTATTCCAGATGAGGCCTCACCAATGTCGAATAAAGGGGAACGATCACATTCCTCGATCTGCTGGCAATGCCCCTACTTATACAGCCCAAAATGCCGTTAGCCTTCTTGGCAACAAGAGCACACTGTTGACTCATATCCAGCTTCTCGTCCACTGTGACCCCTAGGTCCTTTTCTGCAGAACTGCTACCTAGCCATTCGGTCCCTAGTCTATAGCAGTGCATGGGATTCTTCCGTCCTAAGTGCAGGACTCTGCACTTGTCCTTGTTGAACCTCATCAGGTTTTTTTTGGCCCAATCCTCTAATTTGTCTAGGTCCCTCTGTATCTGATCCCTACCTTCTAGTGTATCTACCACGCCTCCTAGTTTAGTGTCATCTGCAAACTTGCTGAGAGTGCAGTCCACACCATCCTCCAGATCATTAATAAAGATATTAAACAAAACCGGCCCCAGGACCGACCCTTGGGGCACTCCGCTTGAAACCGGCTGCCAACTAGACATGGAGCCATTGATCACTACCCGTTGAGCCCGACGATCTAGCCAGCTTTCTATCCACCTTACAGTCCATTCATCCAGCCCATACTTCTTTAACTTGGTGGCAAGAATACTGTGGGAGACCGTATCAAAAGCTTTGCTAAAGTCAAGGAATAACACATCCACTGCTTTCCCCTCATCCACAGAGCCAGTTATCTCATCATAGAAGGCAATTAGGTTAGTCAGGCACGACTTCCCCTTCGTGAATCCATGCTCACTGTTCCTGATCACTTTCCTCTCCTCTAAATGTTTCATAATTGATTCCTTGAGGACCTGCTCCATGATTTTTCCAGGGACTGAGGTGAGGCTGACTGGCCTGTAGTTCCCCGGATCCTCCTTCTTCCCTTTTTTAAAGATGGGCACTACATTAGCCTTTTTCCAGTCATCTGGGACCTCCCCCGATCGCCATGAGTTTTCAAAAATAATGGCTAATGGCTCTGCAATCTCACCCGCCAACTCCTTTAGCACCCACGGATGCAGCGCATCCGGCCCCATGGACTTGTGCACGTCCAGTTTTTCTAAATAGTCCCGAACCACTTCTTTCTCCACAGAGGGCTGGTCACCTTCTCCCCATACTGTACTGCCCAGTGCAGTAATCTGGGAGCTGACCTTGTTCGTGAAGACAGAGGCAAAAAAATCATTGAGTACATTAGCTTTTTCCACATCCTCGGTCACTAGGTTGCCTCCCTCATTCAGTAAGGGGCCCACACTTTCCTTGATTTTCTTCTTGTTGCTAACATACCTGAAGAAACCCTTCTTGTTACTCTTAACATCTCTTGCTAACTGCAACTCCAAGTGTGATTTGGCCTTCCTGATTTCACTCCTGCATGCCTGAGCAATATTTTTATACTCCTCCCTGGTCATTTGTCCAATCTTCCACTTCTTGTAAGCTTCTTTTTTGCGTTTAAGATCAGCAAGGGTTTCACTGTTTAGCCAAGCTGGTCGCCTGCCATATTTACTATTCTTTCTACACATCGGGATGGTTTGTTCCTGCAACCGCAATAAGGATTCTTTAAAATACAGCCAGCTCTCCTGGACCCCTTTGCCCTTCATGTTATTCTCCCAGGGGATCCTGCCCATCTGTTCCCTGAGGGAGTCAAAGTCTGCTTTTCTGAAGTCCAGGGTCCGTATTCTGCTGCTCTCCTTTCTTCCTTGTGTAAGGATCCTGAACTCGACCATCTCATGGTCACTGCCTCCCAGGTTCCCATCCACTTTTGCTTCCCCTACTAATTCTTCCCTGTTTGTGAGCAGCAGGTCAAGAAAAGCTCTGCCCCTAGTTGGTTCCTCCAGCACTTGCACCAGGAAATTGTCCCCTACACTTTCCAAAACCTTCCTGGATTGTCTGTGCACCGCTGTATTGTTCTTCCAGCAGATATCAGGGTGATTAAAGTCTCCCATGAGAACCAGGGCCTGTAATCTAGCAACTTCTGCTAGTTGCCAGAAGAAAGCCTCGTCCACCTCATCCCCCTGGTCTGGTGGTCTATAGCAGACTCAAACCACGACATCACCCTTGCTAATATGCTAATGAGTGAACATAATGTAACTGGAATATGCTTCATGCAAAAGGTCTCTTGTAAGGTATCATTACAAAGCTCATAATCTACTGAATGTGATCATCCTATTTGTATAAATGTACCACTCTTGTATCTAAAACTAGAAATATGAAATATAACTGAGGGCCTATTGTAGTTATGCAAAGTGTGGGCCATTAATGGAATCTTGATGACTCCCATTAACCGGGACAATTGACTGCAGATGGCTCTGTTTTACCTGTGAGTCTTCCTGTATACGTGTGTGCTGGCAAGTGAGTAATGAAGTCTTGCAGTGACATGTGATCATGTCACCTGAACTGGAATCCGTCTTTAACCTGGTGTCTTTCCATTGAGAAGGAGGGGGTGGGAACCCAGAGAGGGACAAAGGATTTCCACCTTATGCAAAAGATATATAAATGGGTGAAACAGAACAAAGGGAGAGAGCCATCATAAGGAATCCCCTAGCTACCACCTGAGCTGGAACAAGAGCTGTACCAGGAGAAAGAATTGTGCCCAGGCCTGGAAGGTGTCCAGTCTGAGGAAAAAACTTACTGAATTCATAGATTCTAGGACTGGAAGAGATCTCGAGAGGTCATCGAGTCCAGTCCCCTGCCCTCATGGCAGGACCAAATACTGTCTAGACCATCCCTGATAGACATTTATCTAACCTACTCTTAAATATCTCCAGAGATGGAGATTCCACAACCTCCGTAGGCAATTTATTCCAGTGTTTAACCACCCTGACAGTTAGGAACTTTTTCCTGAGGTCCAACCTAAACCTCCCTTGCTGCAGTTTAAGCCCATTGCTTCTTGTTCTATCCTTAGAGGCTAAGGTGAACAAGTTTTCTCCCTCCTCCTTATGACACCCTTTTAGATACCTGAAAACTGCAATCATGTCCCCTCTCAGTCTTCTCTTTTCCAAACTAAACAAACCCAATTCTTTCAGCCTTCCTTCATAGGTCATGTTCAAGACCTTTAATCATTCTTGTTGCTCTTCTCTGGACCCTCTCCAATTTCTCCACATCTTTCTTGAAATGCGATGCCCAGAACTGGACACAATACTCCAGTTGAGGCCTAACCAGCACAGAGTAGAGCGGAAGAATGACTTCTGGTGTCTTGCTCACAACACACCTGTTAATACATCCCAGAATCATGTTTGCTTTTTTGGCAACAGCATCACACTGTTGACTCATATTTAGCTTGTGGTCCACTATAACCCCTAGATCCCTTTCTGCCGTACTCCTTCCTAGACAGTCTCTTCCCATTCTGTATGTGTGAAACTGATTTTTCCTTCCTAAGTGGAGCACTTTGCATTTGTCTTTGTTAAACTTCACCCTGTTTATCTCAGACCATTTCTCCAATTTGTCCAGATCATTTTGAATTATGACCCTATCTTCCAAAGCAGTTGCAATCCCTCCCAGTTTGGTATCATCTGCAAACTTAATAAACGTACTTTCTATGCCAATATCGAAGTCGTTAATGAAGATATTGAACAGAGCCGGTCCCAAAACAGACCCCTGCAGAACCCCACTTGTTATGCCTTTCCAGCAGGATTGGGAACCATTAATAACAACTCTCTGAGTATGGTTATCCAGCCAGTTATGTACCCACCGAAATTGTATTTGCCTAGTTTATTGATAAGAATATCATGCGAGACTGTATCAAATGCCTTACTAAGGTGTAGATATACCACATCCACAGTTTCTCCCTTATCCACAAGACTTGTTATCCTATCAAAGAAAGCTATCAGATTGGTTTGACACGATTTGCTGTTTACAAATCCATGCTGGCTATTCCCTATCACCTTACCACATTCCAAGTGTTTGCAGATGATTTCTTTAAATTATTTGCTCCATTATCTTCCCTGGCACAGAAGTTAAACTAACTGGTCTGTAGTTTCCCGAGTTGTTTTTATTTCCCTTTTTATAGATGGGCACTATATTTGCCCTTTTCCAGTCTTCTGGAATCTCTCCCGTCTCCCATGATTTTCCAAAGATAATAGCTAGAGGTTCAGATACCTCCTCTATTAGCTCCTTGAGTATTCTAGTATGCATTTCATCAGGCCATGGTGACTTGCAGGCATCTAACTTTGCTAAGTGATTTTTAACTTGTTTTTTTATTTTATCTGCTAAACCTACCTGCTTCCCATTAGCATTCACTATGTTAGGCATTCCTTCAGACTTCTCGGTGAAGACGGAAACAAAGAAGTCATTAAGCATCTCTGCCATTTCCAAGTTTCCGGTTACTGTTTCTCCCTCTTCACTGAGCAGTGGGCCTACCCTGTCTTTGGTCTTCCTCTTGCTTCTAATGTATGGATAAAAAGTCTTGTTTCCCTCTATTCCTGTAGCTAGTTTGAACTCATTTTGTGCCTTTGCCTTTCTAATCTTGCCCCTGCATTCCTGTGTTGTTTGTCTATATTCATCCTTTGTAATCTGTCCTAGTTTCCATTTTTTATATGACTCCTTTTTATTTTTTAGATCATGCAAGATCTCGTGGTTAAGCCAAGGTGGTCTTTTGCCACATTTTCTATCTTTCCTAACCAGCGGAATAGCTTGCTTTTGGGCCCTTAATAGTGTCCCTTTGAAAAACTGCCTACTCTCAGTTGTTTTTCTCCTCAGTCTTGATTCCCATGGGACCTTACCTATCAGTTCTCTGAGCTTACCAAAATCCGCCTTCCTGAAATCCATTGTCTCTATTTTGCTGTACTCCCTTCTACTCTTCCTTAGAATTGCAAACTCTATGATTTCATGATCACTTTCACCCAAGCTGCCTTCTACTTTCAAATTCTCAATGAGTTCCTCCCTATTTGTTAAAAATCAAGTCTAGAACATCTTCCCCACAGTAGCTTTTTCAACCTTCTGAAATAAAAAGTTGTCTGCAATGCTGTCTAAGATTTTGTTGGATAGTCTGTGCCCCGCTGTATTATTTTCCCAACATATATTTGGATAGTTGAAGTCCCCCATCACCACCAAATCTTGGGCTTTGGATGATTTTGTTAGTTATTTAAAAAAAGCCTCATCCACCTCGTTAGGTGGCCAGTAGTAGACTCCTAGCATGACATCACCCTTGTTTTTCACCCCTTTTAGCCTTACCCAGAGACTCTCAACACTTCCGTCTCCTATGTCCATCTCCACCTCAGTCCAAGTGTGTACATTTTTAATATATAAGGCAACATCTCCTCCCTTTTTCCCCTGTCTATCCTTCCTGAGCAAGCTGTACCCATCCACACCAACATTCCAATCATGTGTATTATCCCACCAAGTTTCAGTTATGCCAACAATGTCATCGTTGTATTTATTTATTAGCACTTCCAGTTCTTCCTACTTATTACCCATACTTCTCGCATTTGTATATAGGCATCTAAGATACTGCCTCCCAGTTTTGCCCTGACCCTCCTTTCTCTCCGCCATTATAGCTCACACTCTCTCTTGTTTCCGACCCATCTCCCAGGTCTCCATGTTCCCCACTTACCTGTGGGCTTTGCTCACCTGTCCCCATCAAAGCTAGTTTAAAGCCCTCCTCACTAGGTTAGCCAACCTGTGTCCAAATAGGGTCTTTCCCCTCCTCAAAAGGTGAACGCCATCTCTGCCTAGCAGTCCTTCCTCGAATAGCATCCTGTGGTCAAGGAAGCCAAAGCCCTCCTGGCGACACCATCTTCACAGCCAGGCATTCACCTCCATGATGCATCTGTCTCTGCCCGGGCCCCTACCTTTGACAGGAAGAATTGAGGAGAATACCACCTGTGCTCCAAACTCCTTCACCCATACCCCCAGAGCCCTGTAGTCACTCTTGATCTGCTCAGTGTCACACCTCGCACTATCATTTGTGCCCACATGGATGAGTAGCATGGGGTAGTAGTCAGAGGGCTGGATAATCCTCGACAGTGCCTCCATAACATTTCAGCTACAGGCCCCTCGCAGGCAGCATATCTCCCTAGATGAAATGTCAGGGCAGCAGATGGGCGCCTCCGTCCCCTTCAGCAGAGAGTCTCCGACCAACAGTACCCTACTTTTCCTATTCGCAGTGGTGGCAGCAGACCTCCCAGCCTTAGGGGTATGAGGACCTCTCCTCCTTTACTGTAGATGGTGATTCCTTCTCTCCTGTATCAAGAAGAGCATAACAGTTATCTATTACCACGGCGAGAGGGTTCGGAGCAGGGTTGGAGCACTGCCTGCTGCCAGAAGTAACCAGCTGCCAGTGTCCACCCTGAGCCATCTTCTCCTCCACCAATGGTGTATCAGCAGTCCTGTGTACTGGGACAGCTACCTCAGCTGTCTCCACATGGACACTGTTCAAGAATTACTTGTGGATTCAGATGCTCCTCAACCTAGCCACCTCCTCCTGTAGCTCTCCCACCTGCTGCCTGAGAGATTCCACCAGCAGACACCTTTCACATTGAATAGTCCCCCGAGCCTGGATATCAGTAAGTGGAAATTGCAAGTTACAGTCTCTGCAAAACCACACCAGGATCTGGGTAGAAGCATCCATGCTCAGGCACTCTGTCTGGCTACAGGCGCAGGTGGAGGAGACAGAAGCAGTGCTGGCACAGGTGTTGCGGGTTTGCCTAACCATCCTAAGCCTCCCTTTGTCAAATTCCCTCTCAAACTCCCCTGTCTGCAGCTCCATGTCAGCTGAAAGGGTTGTTAAACCAAACTACATTCAAAACTTCTTGCTTAATAGGTTAAGGGGAATAAAGGGAAACAGACAGAACCGGCAAGGGACCCCCGCTCACTTCCAAACTCCCTTGCGAAACTCCCTGTTAGTAGCCCCTGGTCACAAAAGCTCCCTGGTCACTTGTGCACTGCTTTATAAAGCCCTGGCCTGTGTGAATGCCCTGCCCACTGATTAAGGCTCAGCCAATTACCAGAGGCTTCTAGCTTTCAGACCTTCCTTTGAAGCTCACAGCTTCCAACTGCCAGCCACAGCACACGGTCCTTCAAATAAACAGACTGACAAACACAAGCTCAGCACACAGATAATCTGAAGGTGAGATTATCTATATTCAGTTTGATTAGACAGATTTGCGTGTTTTATTTTATTTTGCTTGGTGACTTACTTTGTTCTGTCTGTTACTACTTGGAGCCACTTAAATTCTACTTTCTGTATCTAATAAAATCACTTTTTATTTATTAACTCAGAGTATGTATTAATACCTGGGGGAGGCAAACAGCAGTGCATCTCTCTCTATCAGTGTTAGAGAGCGAACAGTTTATGAGTTTACCTTGTATAACCTTTATACAGGGTTAAATAGATTTATTTGGGTTTAGCCCCTATTGGGAGTTGGCCATCTGAGTGTTAAAGACAGGAACACTTCTGTAAGCTGTTTTCAGTCAAGCCTGCAGCTTTGGGGCAAGTAATTCAGACCCTGGGTCTTTGTTGGAGCAGACGGGAGTGTCTGGCTCAGCAGAACAGGGTGCTGGGGTCCCAAGCTGGCAGGGAAAGCAGGGGCAGAAGTAGTCTTGACACATCGGGTGGCAGCTCCCAAGGGGGTTTCTGTGATCCAACCCGTCACAGCCACTATGTGTCACTTTCTCCTTTTCTTTGGAGCAGCTCCACCTTATTTACATGTGAACAGACATTGGTCTGATCCAGGAGGATCAACAGATCTGTTTTATTAATTTAGATAAACTATATAGGCCCAAAGAGTCAAAGCCAGTAACAGGATACTGTCACTGTCCAACACTGAACCATTTCCCCCTATATATACACACAGTATTATACGCAAAAAGAAGAACAGGAGGACTTGTGGCACCTTAGAGACTAACAAATTTATTAGAGCATAAGCTTTCGTGGACTACAGCCCACTTCTTCGGATGCATATAGAATGGAACATATATTGAGGAGATATATATACACACACAGACAGAGAGCATAAACAGGTGGGAGTTGTCTTACCACCTCTGAGAGGCCAATTAATTAAGAGAAAACAAACTTTTGAAGTGATAATCAAGCTAGCTCAGTACAGACAGTTAGATAACAAGTGTGAGACTACTTACAAGGGGAGATAGATTCAATGTTTGTAATGGCTCAGCCATTCCCAGTCTTTATTCAAACCGGAGTTGATTGTGTCTAGTTTGCATATCAATTCTAGCTCAGCAGTTTCTCGTTGGAGTCTGTTTTTGAAGTTTTTCTGTTGTAATATAGCCACCCGCAGGTCTGTCACTGAATGACCAGACAGGTTAAAGTGTTCTCCCACTGGTTTTTGAGTATTTTGATTCCTGATGTCAGATTTGTGTCCATTAATTCTTTTGCGTAGAGACTGTCCGGTTTGGCCAATGTACATGGCAGAGGGGCATTGCTGGCACATGATGGCATATATCACATTGGTAGATGTGCAGGTGAACGAGCCCCTGATGGTATGGCTGATGTGATTAGGTCCTATGATGATGTCACTGGAATAGATATGTGGACAGAGTTGGCATCGGGGTTTGTTACAAGGATAGGTTCCTGGGTTAGTGGTTTTGTTCAGTGATGTGTGGTTGCTGGTGAGTATTTGCTTTAGGTTCGGGGGTTGTCTGTAAGCGAGGACAGGTCTGTCTCCCAAGATCTGTGAGAGTAAAGGATCATCTTTCAGGATAGGTTGTAGATCTCGGATGATGCGCTGGAGAGGTTTTAGTTGGGGGCTGAAGGTGACAGCTAGTGGTGTTCTGTTATTTTCTTTGTTGGGCCTGTCTTGTAGGAGGTGACTTCTGGGTACTCGTCTGGCTCTGTCAATCTGTTTTTTCACTTCAGCAGGTGGGTATTGTAGTTTTAAGAATGCTTGATAGAGATCTTGTAGGTGCTTGTCTCTATCCGAGGGATTGGAGCAAATGCGGTTATATCTTAGGGCTTGGCTGTAGACAATGGATCGTGTAGTGTGTCCTGGATGGAAGCTGGAGGCATGTAGGTAAGTGTAGCGGTCAGTAGGTTTCCGATATAGGGTGGTATTTATGTGACCATCGCTTATTAGCACAGTAGTGTCCAGGAAATGGACCGCTTGTGTGGATTGATCTAGGCTGAGGTTGATGGTGGGATGGAAATTATTGAAATCATGGTGAAATTCCTCAAGGGCTTCTTTTCCATGGGTCCAGATGATGAAGATGTCATCAATGTAGCGCAAGTAGAGTAGGGGCGTTAGGGGACGAGAGCTAAGGAAGCGTTGTTCTAAGTCAGCCATAAAAATGTTGGCATATTGTGGGGCCATGCGGGTACCCATAGCAGTGCCGCTGACTTGAAGGTATATATTGTCCCCAAATGTGAAATAGTTGTGGGTGAGGACAAAATCACAAAGTTCAGCCACCAGGTTAGCTGTGACATTATCAGGGATACTGTCTGTACTGAGCTAGCTTGATTATCACTTCAAAAGTTTGTTTTCTCTTAATTAATTGGCCTCTCAGAGGTGGTAAGACAACTCCCACCAGTTTATGCTCTCTGTATGTGTGTATATATATCTCCTCAATATATGTTCCATTCTATATGCATCCGAAGAAGTGGGCTGTAGTCCACGAAAGCTTATGCTCTAATAAATTTGTTAGTCTCTAAGGTGCCACAAGTCCTCCTGTTCTTCTTTTTGCGGATACAGACTAACACGGCTGCTACTCTGAAACTTTACAGTATTATACGAGAGACCTGCATTATGCAAGGATGTGTGTCTTTCTAGAACTCTGGCCACTACATCCAAGACAAAATACAGTATGTGAGAGGGCCTATCATCTGATGTAGTAATTGGGCCTGTAAATTTACCCTAATTATGAGCCTAACTGTGGGAAAGTGACAAAAAGTTTACTAAAAAAGTGTCATAACCTATATCAATAATTGTTGATGGGAAAAAGGTGAAATAGGAATACAGACTGAATCAGTAAACATAAAAAGATCTATTGATCTCATTCAAGGACAGTATTACAATCATATCTGGTAAACAAGAGAAGTGCAGGACTGGAAATCAACGGACCAAGATTGGTGTGCTGGAAGTTATCTTGATCACCAGTGAGGCTTAACACAAGGACAGACTATTCCACTCATCACTCTTTTGGAGTCCTTAAAAGTAAAGACTTTGTGGAAGCTATCACAACAATTGCTGACTGAAAGAAGGGGAAGGAGTGAGCTTCGCCTTCATAGCTGCTACTCCACCATCTTTTCTTGGAGCCTGAAAACCACCATGATATCATTGGGCCTTGAGAAATCTTGGGCATGACAAATCACCTTAAGCTCTGTCTAAATCCCAAACACTACGTCTCTTTAGAATCTGGCTTAGCCATCCGAGACTGTCTTTTGCAAAACTGCTGAGAGTGACTGAAAAGGCAACTAAAAGCAATACCCTAGACAACCTGATGCAGGTACAAGTTTGCCAGATCCCAGAGGGCTGATTATACTATGTGCTGTGTGTGTAAAATTGCAAGTGAAGTCAACACCAGAGATTGAAGCTGCACGATCTTTGCTTCCTGTCTTGTGAACGTTTGTCTTGTTTTGTCTTCTAGGAAGTGAGACTCAATAGCTGCAGCCCATCTTAACTAACTTTCTTTTTCCCCCATTATTACCATCTTTAATACCATATTTAAAAAAAAAGACAGTCAAACAATGGGTTTTTCCCTTATAAAAATCTCTCTAAACTAAAGGAAAAGGGAACAAGGGATATTGTTAAAATGAAAACTTTAATATTTTACCTTTCAAATGCTCTAGCCTTTTTTCCTTGTGTATCTTTAATAAAAGATTTAATGGTTTCTTTGCCAAGGTATTAAGCAGGCTGAGGCATCTGTATACCAAACCCCAAAACCTTGTTTAAAACTGTTCATTCCTGACTCTACAATCAGCACATGCCCCAAAGCATGACGTTTAATGGCCTGTAACAGTGTGGTACAGTATACTGTTGACCCATCCTGTTAGTAAGTGATGGAGCTATGCAAGAGTGATTGATTGGATACTCAGACTCATTGTAGAAGATGTGGCTTATTAACTCCATTTTGGACAGAAGGGAGATAAGAGTAGCTCTCTGGTCAGATGAACTAGGGCCTAGAGTAGAAATCTCTCTTTAGGGTTGTGTGGAATAACCAGTTTTAGCACTTCATATTTTCAAAGATGTACAAAAGTATTTATATTATCTCAACTGAAAAGTTCAGATCACTGAACTGTTTTCTCCTCTTCACCAGATCTTATTTAACAAGACAATGACCCTGACTTCCAAGTTAGAAATTATTATGGCTATATTTTATTAGAAATATTAAGTTTAGGAAGTCAGTTAAAACTTGTCCTAACCTCAGATGTTAAAGAGAATATTTTTCCCCCTCCTCCTTGTAACAATCTTATGTACTTGAAAACTGTTATGTCTCCCTCAGTCTTCTCTTCTCTGAAACAAATCTTTTCTCATAAGTCATGTTTCTCTTCTCTGGACTTTCTTCAGTTTTTCCACATCTTTCCTGAAATGTGGTGCCCAGAACTTGACACGATACTCCAGCTGAGACCTAGTCAGCGCGGGGTAGAGCTAGGGTCGCCAACTGTCTAATCGCACAAAACTACATACCCTTGCCCCACCCCCTTTCCTGAGGCCCCGCCCTTGCCCTACCCCACCCCTTCTGAGGTCCAGGCCCCTGCTCACTCCATCCCCCCGCTCCCTCAGTCACTTGCTCTCCCCCACACTCACTCACTTTCACCAGGCTGGGGAAGGGGTTGGGGTGTGGGCTCTGGGGTAGGGCTGGGGCCAAGAGGTTTGAGGTGTAGGAGGGGGCTCTGGACTGGGGCCAAGAGGTCCAAGGTGCAGGAAGGGGTGTGGGCTCCAGGAGGAAGTTTGGGTGCAGGAGGGGGCTCAGGGCTGGGGCAGGGGTGCAAGTTCTGGGAGGAAGTTCTGACCTGGGACAGGGGTTTCAGTAGCGTAGCTAGGGGTTGCAGAGGAAGCAGCCGCTTCCCCTCAGCTTCTCGCGGGCGGCCCGGCTCCCCCTGCCTAGGGCTCCCCTCGCCCACCGCAGGGCGCAGGCTCGTCCTCTGCAGTACTGCCCACCGTGGGGCTGGGGCTCTCCCGGGGCTCTGCCCTGCACAGGCCCAGCACCCCCTGGTCTGCTCCTGCCTCCCCAGACTGGCCCCAGATCCCCTCCCCCATGGGGACTGGGGTCCTGCTGTGGCTTGCACCCCTCTGCCTCCTCTGGGGGGCAGGCAACCCCAGGGGGTTGAGGCCATGCCACCTCTTCCCCAGCTTCCCCCTCCAGCAGCCCCCGCACCGCCCTGCCGGGCCTTTTCAGCCCTCGGCCCCACCAGGTACTGCCCTGCCGGCCCTCATGCAACCCGCCCCTACTCTGCAGGGGAAGGCCGCAGCCTGGGGGGAGCCACAGCAAAGCCCTGCCCAGGCTCCGGCATCAGCCTGCAGTGAGGAGCAGAGCCACCCACCGCGACTCAGCCTGGCCCGGGGCACGTGGGGGTATCACCTCACGCCCCGCCTAGGGGGCCCAGCAAGTGTTACACTATTGACTCATTTAGCTTTTGATCCACTATGACCCCCAGATTCTTTTCTGTAGTACTCCTTTCTAGGCACTCATTTTCCATTTTTGGGGTGTGCACCTGATTGTTCCTTCCTAAGTGGAGTACTTTGCATTTGTCCTTATTGAATTTCATCCTATTTACTTCAGACCATTTCTCCAGTTTGTCCAGATCATTTTGAACTCTAATCCTAGCCTCCAAAGCACTTGCAACCCCTCCCAGCTTGGTATTGTCCGCAAACTTTATAAGTGTACTCTCTATGCCATTATCTAAATCATTAATGAAGATATTGACAGACCAAGAACCAGAACTGATCCCACTCAATATACCCTTCCAGCTTGACCATGAACCACTGATAACTGCTCTCTAGGAATGGTTTTCCAACCAGTTATGCCAGTTCCAGAAGCCCAGGAAAAGAGAAGAGGGAAGGAAAAAAACAAGGAAATTTAACAACCAACATTTATAATTGGCAGCTGTTTTACTGAGTGTGGGGGTATGCGGTGGGAAGAACAAAAGAACGAACCAAGATATTTACTGGCAAAGTGATTAAAAATTAAACAAAAATGAAAAAAGTATCTAGAAAAAATGCTTACTGTAGTTTAAGGTGTAGCAAACACTAAATTCTTTGGAGAACTGATTTTAAAAGGGGATTACTACATTTAAAAAAATATATGAAAAGCAAATTTTTATGTTTTAGTACACAGATTCAAAGCTTATTTTTCCATTTTACTGTATTAAATTAGCACCTGTATAGTAGTTTCTTTAAACAACTTCAAAGAATTGGGGGGGAAAAATTAGATCTAAAAATGATAATTTCCTAAGTTTATGTGCTACCTCCAAAAGCATGTAGCTAGCAAGTTTCAGCAGCACGATGACAAAAATATACACACAAAGTCATATTTAATTCAACAGTAGAAGACTGCAGCCACTTAACTATACCACTCAAAAAAAAAAATCTGATTTGTGCTCAGTCATTAGGAAGGGGTTCAGACACCAGCCAATAGGGAGTTGCTGGCGGTGTCCTGAGTTATGTGAATACTTATTCCATTATTTGTTTCTGTTCACAAAATTAATTTGTGGAGATCAATCATCACACAATGTACTGGTTGTCTGGCAGAGCAGCATAGGTTTGAACAGTCAGTGCGTCATTTCAGTTTAAAAAGACTCATACACAAGGATTTCAAGGTGAAGGCTTACCTCATTTGATTTGATTCACATTGGGTTCAGCTATTTTTGCTTGGCTCATTCGCTGAGTTTTGCTTTGAGTTTCAGATGTGAACACATCAAAGCAAAGCTAATCCTACATCTTGTAGGCAGGGCCAGCTTTAAGCCAATTCCCCTGAATCAGGCCCCACACCTAAGAGGGCCCCGTGCCCAGTGGTGAGCTGGAGCCAATTCCCAAGCTCCAGCAGCTGTCCGCCCCAGCCCCTGCCCCAGCCCCAGCTCCCCTCCCCCTCCTCCCCTGAATGCTCCACCCCCCCTTCTCCTCCCCCTCACCTGCTTCCCACGAAGCAGATGTTCGCGCGGGAAGCCTGGAAACAAGCAGCAGCCGGTAAGCTGGGGCGAGGAGGGGAAGCATGAGGAGGGCTCCAGGGAGGCGCGGTGCGGCGCGGCCTGGCCCAGTCCAGCCCCAGCCGAGCGGCTCCCTCCGGCCGAGCGACGTGGCTCCGGCCCAGTCCCGGTCCTGGCTCCGGTGCAGCTCCAATGGGGGTAAGCGGCATGGTAAGAGGCCGGGGGAGGGGGCAGGGGCGGGGAGTCCCAGGGACAGGGAGCGGGTGGGATCGGGCAGAGGTTCTTGGAGGGAGGTTGGGAAGGGGGGGTTGGGTAAGCGTGGGAGTTCCGGGGGGTCTGTCGGGGTGGTGGTGGTGAATGGGGTCAGGGCAGTCAGGGGACAGGGAGCAGGACAAGTTGGGTAGAGGGTGGGGTCCTGGGGGGCAGTTAGGGTGGGAGGGGGGTCTTGGGAAGGAGTGGTCAGAGGGGGTTGATGGGTTGCGGTTTCTGAGGGGGGCAGGACATGGGTGGGGGGGGGTGTACTCACCGGATGTACTCCCTACTGGGTCTTTGGCGACGGGTTCTTCAGTGCTGCGGAAGACCCGGAGCGCTGCCAGGTGAGTCATCCCTGCCGGGGCCCCGCCGAATTGGGCCCCGCATTTCCTAAAGCCGGCCCTGCTTTTAAGGCCCTATCCATTCCCTCCCCACCTGGGATCAAATCCTCTTACCTCCAAGTACACAGGATGCCCTTAGTCACTGCCTGTTTACCTCTGCCTTTCAGGCACTTTCCCCTATGCTTTTGTAAGACTCTGAAATCTGGTGCCCTCATAAATGAGCTAGGAAGCCCAGAGTGGGACCAAAGCCATCCAGTCATTTCCCTTTATTGGCAGAATTTACAAGCAAGCAGCATGGCTCTTTGGGGCAGAGACCCTCTTTGTTCTGCAGCATATAGCACAATGTGGTCAAGGTCCATGATAGATAAATAATAATGTGTTTGAGGGAATTTATCTGAGCCAAATTTTCAATTTGTAATAAATCCTGAAGCCAGTCAAGAAGGATTTCAGATTTCATACAGCGAAGTTTGCACAGTTCTACAGTGTTCACAAATGAATGCAAGAGGTTCTTAAATTAGCAGCAATACCCACATCTATTGTATGTTAGTTATATTGGCAGACAAGCTCCAAGAAATATGGGTTCTATATAAAACTGGTTGAAAATTTTATAATGTAACAGTTTTCCATCAAATCAGCATTTCCTGATAAAAATCAAAAATGTGTTATGGAAATGCATTGATTTTGTTTCAATTAGATCAAAGCATTTCATTTTGACTATCACTTCATCCTTTATATTAAAAGTTCTAATATTGCTTTGGTAATGTTAGCTAGATATTATTGAAAAAAGTGTCTCACAATTTTGCAGAAAGTTTTGAATGTTTGATTTTTCATTCCAATTCAGGATAAAAGAACACTTCAAAATGTCTCAATTTCCTGCAGAAGAGAAATTCCAAGTTTCAATGACCTCTAGTTATACAGTTGATGACAAAGTTCATTAAATTTTCAGAATCCAAAGGTGAGCCTGCCCTCTCTTCTGGTGTATGTTCTCTGAAGAAAGCTCGATTGTTACTTCCCAAATATGGGTTCCCATTGCACAGGTTCTGCTAAGATTAGCTGTGTGGAAGCAGCCAACCTCCTCATGTCATGCAGATTTGTTGCTGAAGCACATGGCTCATCATAGTCCTCCCTCTTCCTCATGGGCACTACAGATTGTGAGCTTTATTCAGCACAAGGGAGCCAATGTTTCATTCCAAACGGGAAGTCTCAAACATGGCTGTTCTAGGTGGGTTGGCATTGCTGCCCAAACTATTACCTATCAGCCCTAATTAGTAGCTAGGGAGAAACCAGTGCCATCTGTAGACAACCTATACCTTGAAGAAGAAAAACATGTGGACCAGTGAAAAGGCTTTTGATGGCTTGAGTTTTTAGAGCTGCTCCTTTTAAACGTGGCCAGCAGTCAGTTAACCAATACCATAAAGCAGCAAAATAATCCAGATTCAGCGTAAACTCAGGATGCTTGCTGTCCAGACTACAGATGATGGATTGTTATGGAAGCTAAAACTCACTGTCAAGAAATGGTTGCAGTCCTGATTGTACATGTCCCCATATCAGCAAAGGAGACACGCTGCTATTACACAGTCTGCCCGAAAGGTTTTAGGAGACTGCCAACCAAAAGAATAAAGTGTGTGTGATTGAGAAGAGTGCATTTAAAAAAAGCAAATATTTCATTGTTGTAGCAGTTCTGCAGAGTAAGTGATGATATATCAAATCAACTTGAAATATGTGAGGCGCCTTCATACATTGAGACATAGTTACTGTATGCATTATGTCTGGGGGACCATATTGCATTAAGTTTATGAATGGTTTGTTTCATTGTAGGCTATGGACTATATGCCACTCCAGGGTGTAGGAGGGTCACCTAAGCTCCTCCAGGAACTAAAAGCAGTGTGTGGGTGGGGGTGGGGGGGGGTGGAAGATGATTGAGGCTAGTCATTGAAAGGGTACACAACCCCAGAGAGGTGAAAGCCTGCTAGGGTGATTTACATTTACTTGTTCAAACTAGGTTTTCCAGAGACCAACAGACAAAAAGCACTTTTGGTATTAAAAAAAATTAAGTTTAAACTGACAGGCCCTTTTTTAAAATCAGAAACTGACATGACCTTTTGTCCAAGGGACCCCCAACCCTTGCAAAAAGCTTGGAAGGACTTTGGCTTACTAGGATCACATGAGCCTGATGTGTCACCTCTGGTAAGCATTTAGCAGGACTATGTTTTCTCTGTAATACGTTCGTCTTAGGGCAAAAGTATTTTGCTTTGTAAAAGCTCATTGGTAACTGGTATACGCTGTTGCAGTCCTGGAGAAAGGTTAACCACAGGTGCTGGACATTGGTCAGACCTGCTACGGAAGTCACAGTGAAGTGCAGAGGCACTACAAGCCTAAACCCTGGTCCGAAGGAAGAGAGATGTTGGTCTCTGTCTAAGAGAAGTAAAGGCTAGGAAGCCTGAAACTTTTAAGTGGATGCTCTCAAAGAAGACCAGGAGTCAAGGGTGCAGTTAACCCTGAAACTGCAACACTGAAGGGAGTTGGTGATGTCTGGTGGGTTCTGATGTTTTCTATAGATATCTTATCTGCCCATCTTCTGGACAGTGGCGTGTGTTTTGTAATTCTCTGCAGAGGAATGGTATTTCTAGGAATTACATGCAACATCAGAAACATTGATTGGGATGAAGTCACAATAGCCTCACTCCAGAAACAAAAAACTACAAACTTGCACAACTTTCTTCACCCTGGAGGCTAGGGAAGGCTAACTAAAATCAACTGACAGATTTTTTTCTATTTTTCACACACCAAAGTACACTTAGGTATTATGCATCCGAAGAAGTGAGGTTTTTACTCACGAAAGCTTATGCCCAAATAAGTCTGTTAGTCTTTAAGGTGCCACCAGACTCCTTGTTGTTTTTATAGATACAGACTAACACGGCTACCCCCTGATACTTGGTATTAAGACTGCAAATGTGTCTTAAATTATCACCACCAGATTAGGTCAGTTTGTCACCTTGATTGATCGGTCCATCAGCCCTCACAGAGAGCGCCAATTGCAACATCATTTGTATTGTTCTAGCCATTCCTTCAGCCACCCACTGGCCAAGCTGTCAATGGCACCAGACACCCAATTGGCATAGCACACTGCAGCCCAGAACCCCTGAGTTCAAGTGATCTGCCAGCCTCAGCCTCCCAAATAGCTGGGATTACAGGTGCCTGCCACAACACCTGACTCCAGATTAGGTAGTAAAACAAAAAGGAATGGGAGAGAATCATCATCATTTTTTAAAATACAGACACCGCTACCTCGATACAACAAGAATTTGGATATAACGCAGTAAAGCAGTGCTCCGGGGGGGCGGGGCTGCGCATTCTGGTGGATCAAAGCAAGTTCAATATAATGCGATAAGATTTTTTGGCTCCCGAGGACAGCGTTATATCGAGGTAGAGGTGTGTGTACACACACACACACAGTTTACATTAAAATTAAAACTTAAGCTTTAATAAATATAGTTACTGCAAACATCTGCACTCAACTTTTTTCTGCTACTAAAAAAAGAAAATGGTATAAGCCCAAAGGATGTGCTTAACAAGGAGTTTTGTATGTGCTAGAGTGAAAATATGGCATACTTGTTATACTTCAAGTGAGGAGGCTTTGAGAGTTGTTTTGGTAAAAAATGTCACTGCTCTTATGTTAAAAGAAAAAGGTGGAATCTTTTCAACAGCTGACTCTGAAAAGATGTTTACCAGTTGTTACTGCATCAAATATATTCAAAGTGCATCGTATAACCATTAATTGGGTTTGAATCATTCAAGTGTGCATTTGCTGTGACAACAGCATTCCCTTTACAGATCATCCCTGTGTTTATAGAAGAGCTGAAAAATTAACATTTCCTGCTTTTGTCAAACTGAAGCATATTTCAATAGGTCTCAGAAAACATCTGAAGGATTCTTGCATCCTGAGATCATCTGGCTATTATGTTTTCAAGTGTTGTCTCTTCATGAGCTATAAAACAGACATAGATAAGTGATTGCGGATTCTTTGTAAAATAACAAAATTCTGAGAACTTATTACCACACTTTACCATTTGTGTCAAATATGCACCACATAGAATAGTTATCTCTACAGGCAATTCAAACTTGCTCATTACTAACGACAAAGAAAAATGTACATCTTAGAATAAAGAGTGTAGTCATGTATTTTTAGACTATTGATACCATCCAATTTTAAATTTTTTGTGATTTAGTTTTTCTCCTTTCTCAAGGAGTTCTATTTCAGCGAGACCCAGATCAGAAAGAAATAAGGATAATATATAGTATGGGCAGGACGCATCTCAGACAGATCACTTTAAATGATCAATGTTAAAGTTAAGTAAAACAACAACAATTGAGACAAACCAATAAAGTTTGTTTCATCAGTGTTTACAGGCAAAAACAAAACAAAAAACAAAATATTGGAGTTGTGCAGGAATTTTTTAAACAAGACTTCTTTCAATGGGAAAAAATGCAGATTTGTTGAACCCTAAACTTTTTGTGGAAACTTATCACTTTTAACAAAAGTTTTCTTTGGGAAGCTCTCTCAGATCAATAACAGAATTTCTGTGAAAAACAGAAGGAAAAAAGTTACAAAGGTTGCAGGATCTCATCAAGATGTCACTCTTCAATGACCCAGTGATCTTCAGCTTTGATAAACCTTCACAGTGAACAGACCGAAAGCAGTATTTTGCAAGTTTTTGAATTGTACAAAGCTCCACCAGGAAACTGAAGATATTCAGGTATCTTTAATTTATGCTATGGGGAAGCAGGCAGAGAATTAAAGGATCCTATCACGAACAGATCTGTTGTGTATCTCTGAGAAGTAAGTTCTGTAGTGAGTCTATATCTGATACACAAGCCTGACCTGCCAGTAGCAGCCCTTCAACCTACCATATACAAGTAATACATGACACTTAAGTGGTTAGGGCACTCCCCTGAGATATGGGTGACAGATTCAGCTCCCTGCTCTGCCTGATTCTGGATCTCCCATACCTCAGGAAAGAACCCTAGCCACTGGGCTAGAGAGTCAACCTCTTTCTCTGTATAAATATTCATTGTGCCACAAAGTGAAACTGCTCCAAAAAGGCAGGCAGGCAGAAGAGGGGGGAGGAGGAAAGTGATTCCATAGCCTGGTGTTTAGACCATTTACCTGGGATGCAACAGATCTCAGTTTGAATCTCTACTCACAGTCAAGCACAGGCTAGGTGAGTGTCCTAGCCACAGGGCTGTTTGCTGTTCTGGGGTCTCTCTCCCTCTACCAAGTTTTATTTTTATATCCCAATGCAAAACAAAACCAAAATGCTGAAACTTCAAAGTTTCTCACTAAATGGAATTCTTGTTTTCCGGCCAGCTTTACTATATATAGAGATTGTTATTGTGCATCAGGGGCTATGCTCAGTGGTGAAATGAGCTATATGTTCATCTTTGAATCCGACACAGATTGAGTATTTATCTGTATTATTAGTTATACTCACAGTAGCAGCCAGCTAAGATTCTCTTGAAATCAATGTGAATAGTAAGAATCAGTGCTTGTCCATAAGATAATTATGAAAACTCAGAGCCAAGAAACTGTTTGTGATACATGGCTAAAAGAAAGTGACAAGAATTTGTTACAGAACCATTAGGTAATCTTTGTGCATATTCATTTACACATTTTCAAAAATCCTCCATTTTTTTCTGCACACATCAGTGCCTTCCTGATAGTCCTTTTCATATTAGAAAGAAGCAATGTGCAGAAGAGATTAATTGATATGCAATGCCAATGTGAAAATTACAACCCAGTATTAGATAGACTGAAGTATTCAAGTATTAAAAGTATTTGTTTTATTTATAAAAATAAAATGCTATATTTTCATAAATAATGGGGTAATTATTGCCAAGTTCATAGACTCATAGACTCATAGACTTTAAGGTCAGAAGGGACCATTATGATCATCTGGTCTGACCCCCTACATGCTGCAGGCCACAAAACCACCCCTACCCTTTCCTTGACTCTGCTGATGAAGTCCCCAAATCCTGTGTCTTAGTGACTTCAATTGGCAGAGAACCCTCCTACTAGAGATCCCTGCCCCATGCTGCAGAGGAAGGCGAAAAACCTCCAGGGCCTCAGCCAATCTACCCTGGAGGAAAATTCCTTCCCGACCCCAAATATGGCGATCAGTAAGACCCCGAGCATGTAGGCAAGAGTCTCCAGCCTGACCCTTGTTAGCCATTATACTGTTTACCTACCATTGCTTGGTATTCCTCAGCTAATATGTTTTACCATTAAACCATTCCCTCCATAAACTTGTCTAACTTAATCTTAAAACCAGACAGGTCCCTTGCCCCCACCGTTTCCCTCGGAAAGCCGTTCCAATATTTCACCCCTCTGACGGTCAGAAACCTTCGTCTAATTTCAAGCCTAAACTTCCCCACGGCCAGTTTATATCCATTCGTTTTCGTGTCCACATTAGTACTAAGCTGGAATAATTCCTCTCCCTCCCTTGTATTTATCCCTCTGATATATTTAAAGAGAGCAATCATATCCCCCCTCAACCTTCGTTTTGTCAGACTAAACAACCCGAGCTCCTCCAGTCTCCTTTCATACGACAGGTTTTCCATTCTCTGATCATCCTAGTGGCCCTTCTCTGCACCCGTTCCAATTTAAGTTCATCTTTTTTAAACATAGGAGACCAGAACTGCACACAGTACTCCAAATGAGGTCTCACCGGTGCCTTATACAACGGAAGCAGCACTTCCTTATCCCTACTAGATATACCTCGCCTAATGCATCCCAAGACCGCATTGGCTTTTTTCACCGCCGCGTCACATTGTCGACTCATAGTCATCCTGCGGTCTACAAGAACCCCTAGGTCCTTCTCCTCTTCCGTTACTTCTAACCAATGCGTCCCCAGCTTGTAGCTAAAATTGTTGTTAGTCATCCCTAAATGCATCACCTTACACTTTTCACTATTAAATTTCATCCTATTTCTGATACTCCAATTCACAAGCTCATTCAAGTCTCCCTGCAGAATATCCCTATCCTCCTCCGAATTGGCAATGCCTCCCACCTTCGTATCATCCGCAAACTTTATCAGTCCACTCCTGCAATCGGTTCCGAGGTCAGTTATAAATAGATTAAATAAAATGGGTCCCAAAACCGATCCCTGAGGAACTCCACTGGTAACCTCCCTCCAACTTGACAGTTCACCCTTCAATGCCACCCGTTGCATTCTCCCCATTAACCAATTCCTTATCCACCTCTGAATTTTCATTTGGATCCCCATCTTTTCCAATTTAACCAATAATTCCTCATGGGGTACAGTATCAAACGCTTTACTGAAATCCAGGTATATTAGGTCCACCGCATTTCCCTTATCTAATAAGTCCGTTACTTTCTCGAAGAAGGAGATCAGATTCGTTTGGCACGATCTGCCCTTTGTAAAACCATGTTGTAATTTATCGCACTTGCCATTAACCTCGAGGTCCTCAACTACTTTCTCTTTCAGAATTTTCTCCAGCACCTTGCACACTACAGATGTTAAACTAACAGGCCTGTAGTTACCCGGATCACTTTTTTTCCCTTTCTTGAAAATAGGAACCACATTAGCTATTCTCCAGTCTAACGGAACCACCCCCGAGTTTACAGATTCATTAAATATTATCGCTAAGGGGCCTGCTATTTCCCGCGCCAGTTCCTTCAATATTCTCGGATGAAGATCGTCCAGTCCTCCCGACTTAGCCCCATCAAGGCGTTCGAGTTTTGTTTCTACCTCGGAAATGGTAATCCCCCATTCTGTTTGCCCCTCTGTCACGGTGCTAGTATCCCTAATATCTTCATTGGCCTCATTAAACACCGATGCAAAGTATTCGTTGAGATATTGCGCCATGCTTAGGTTATCTTTAATCTCCTCTCCGGCTATAGTCTTCAGCGGTCCTACTTCTTCCTTCTTTGCTTTCTTCCTATTTATATGGCTTTAAAACCTCTTACTATTGCTTTTAGTTCCCCTCGCTAGGTCCAACTCTACACGGCTTTTGGCCTTTCTCACTCTATCTCTACATTCTCTGACTTCACTAAGGTAAGTTTCCTTACTGATCACTCCCCTCTTCCAGTCTTTGTACGCTTTCTGTTTTTTCCTAATTGCCCCTTTGAGTCGGTCGCTCATCCAGCTCGGTCTGAATCTTTTGCTTAGTAATCTTTTTCCCTTTTTTGGGATACAGGCCTCTGACAGCTCATGCATCTTTAACTTAAAGTAATCCCAGGCTTTATCTGCCTTAAGATTCATTAATATGTTTGCCTAATCCACTTCCCTTACCAGTCCCCTTAGTTTATTAAAATTAGCCTTTTTAAAATTATAAACCCTAGTCTTTGATTTAATTCTGTTACTCCTTCCGTTTAGTTTAAACCGGATTAGCTCATGATCACTGGAGCCCAAGTTGTCCCCTACTACCACTTCCTCAACGAGGTCCTCACTACTCACCAAAATCAAATCTAAAATGGCCTCCCCTCTCGTCGGTTCTGCTACCACTTGATGAAGGAAATGATCAGCAAGCACATCTAGGAACATCTGAGCCCTATTATTGCTACTAGCGTTTGTTCCCCAATCTATATCTGGGAAGTTAAAGTCCCCCATAATTACACAGTTCCTATTAGTATTTACTTCTCTAAACACATTAAATAGTTCTTTATCCATATCCTGGGTCGATCCCAGCGGTCTATAGCACACCCCAAGCACTATCTCTGGGGAGACTCTAGTAGTCCTTTTACCCAGTGTGATTATCGCCCAGACGGATTCCGTGTTATCTATTCCATCAACTATTATTTCTTTACAGCTTATCTCACTATTGACATACAATGCCACCCCACCACCTTTACCTATGTTCCGGTCTTTCCTAAACAGCGCGTACCCCTCCATACCTGTATTCCAGTCGTGACTGCCGTTCCACCACGTTTCAGTTATTCCTACGATATCTGCTTGCAATTCTCGGACCAAGAGCTCCAATTCCTCCATTTTGTTACCTAGGCTTCTCGCATTGGTGTATAAGCACCCTAATGTATGTCGTTTCGCCTGTCTCCCATTAGTAACTGAGAGTTGACTGAGCATCGGACTAAGATTTAAGAGACATTGGTTTTTTTCCAGGTTTTACCACTGACTTGCTGTGGGACCTTGGAAAAATATGTTATGCCTCAGGTTACCCATTATAGAGTAGGGTCACAACATTTATCCATTTTTACAAAATGTTTTGAGAGCTACAGACAAGAAATGCTATATGAATGTATATTGTTGCTACAATAGCTCTGGTTACTCATTAGATATAAAAGGGCCCAGTCTTGGACTTCAGTGAGAATACTCATGTGATTGATACCAATGTGAGTAGAAATTTTAGGATTGAAACCCAACAGAATATGGATTTTTAAGTAAAAATCAGTTTCAGAAGCCAACAATAGTGACCACTTCATGTCATAGGTGCTACATTTGATTTATATCAAATAGTTTCCATATTAAGGGACAGATTCTGCCAGTCTTACTCATGTTGATTAGTACCTTACTTCTTGCAGGTGTACTACACAGTGCAAGTAAGGATGGCAAAAATCTGGCCTTAACTGATCAACTTAAATGTAACTGATTTCAAGTGGTTGCTTTTTAATTCTTGCACATGAAGAGTCAATGTATGACTAAATGTATGCACTTAAAAGACTGTAGGCCAGAAATCAGCTTAAGTCAGCATAGCCCAATTGACTTCTACTAAGCAATATTATTTACAGCTATAAAGTACCCATATTTTCAGCTGTGACCTTCAGTTTTACACCCACAGTTTTTAAGCAAGTGTTATCCCTTCAAAAATGAATGCAGGAAGGATTTGCACATGCAAAAAGGCACTTGTGTGTGGACAGCTTGGATAGCTGAGTTGTGTTAAGTACACAAAAGAATTAAGGGTATTTTTGAGTACCCAGATATTTGTGCTAATTCTTTCTGACTTTTCATCTGCAGGACTGAAAATTTGCCCCAATTAGCTACAAACAGCACAAATAATTGTTTCTTATAAAGTTACTCTGAGTAAGCACAGTACAAGGTTTTACATAATTTAGCTAAAATATGAACTGCAAGTCTTCAAGACATGATTTGGTAAGAAACTCATGCAAGATGTTCTGTACCCAAATTACCTAATGATTTGTATTGGCCTGCATGAATATTAACCAGCTAGTCCTTTTCCACTATGAACTTCTTAGTTCACTAAACCTAAAGAGAAAAAAATTAGTAATAAGGTATACATTTTCAACACAGAGGGTGATGAATAAGAAGTCCAATTACTGAGGATGTAAGTTGTAGAGTAGGTCTAATTCCCAAAGAAACAGAAAATTTATCATAGACACTTTAAAAATGAATGGATTTCTTATTGGTACAGCTTGATTGTGTTACCTTCTATGATGCATAATGAGCTACTCATTCTTCAACTAAAAGGTGCTCTCTTTCCTTCTATGGAAAGCTACCTGGTTCAGTACATTTATTAGAAACACCACAGTAGCTGTACTATGACCTTTAAAATAAACCATTAGACTAAATTATTTCCCAAAAGAAGTTGCCTCCTTTTGCTGTGCACTAAATATAGTATCTAGCCTTTTATACTTTGCTTCCTAAGTACACATTTAATTTAGATTTGGTAAAGCAAATTATTGTACAGTCATAAAAATCCCATGCGATTGGAAATGTATTTACAGATTAACTGCTTAGCAGCCCCAGAACAATGTTTAATATATTACTTACAATAAGCTTCAATAACTTAATAATTCTATTTAATTACATGAATATATTAAAGCTAATTCATATGTGTACATTATTTGAAGCCCAAAATTTAGTGTAATTCTGTTTATTATACCTAGAAAAAAATTTAAGACTTTTTTTTGCACACAAAGCATACGCAGTTGAGTTTAGAAACTGATGGTACTACAGAATAAAAATTCAAGTCCTATATATTCTCTGGTCCAGCAAACTGATGTAATGCAATGAAGAAATGCTACTGACCGTTACAAACCTACAGTGGCCTCCCATTTCGTTTGCAAATAAGGCTTTTATCAAATACTATCGCTAGTTTCTTCATTTCAGCTCTGATATTGAATGACAAACTTACTCCTATACTGTTATACATTAAGCATGGTACTGTATTTCCAATATTGTGGAATTTTAGAACTGGAAAAATGCAGGATATTGTGAAGGAAAGTATGTTTTGTGGTACAGAAGCACCAAAAGCACAGCATAGAGTCAACAGACTGCTGTTCCGAAAAACTAATCAAAGCCTCCTTCTGTTAAAGTAAAATAGTTTGAACAGAGACGGCCCAAAATGATACATCATAAGCTGCCTTTTGTATCTGATATCTTATCGTATCCGCCACCAACAAACTCAGTTCATTTCTGCACTTCAGACCTAATTCTTGAGACAATTGCTCCCAAATCACACTGGTTGCAAAATGAGTTGCATGTGTTCAATACCAGGTAAGGACCCTGCTTCATAAAAGCTTCCTACAGTACCATGCGTGGTGGCTGGGTGCAGCTCAGTCCTATACCAAGTACAGTATAGGTTCTTTAGTGACATGGGGGATTGTGGAGCAGATGGGGACCGGGATAGACTTAGACATGAAATTCATGGTGAAAGTGTTACACTATAGCACCACTTTTAAGTGACCAGTAGCTCCCTTGTACCATTAGTGTTGCCTGTCTAGGTTTTACTTTGGGAGTAATATAAACAAGCAGTATTTTCTCAAGTATTATACTGAACAAGTAGATTAATTCTCACTATGGTTATATATTGTGCCTACTACACATAGGCAACCAGTTAAGCTGGCCAAGGCTAAAAAGGCTAATATCAATTAATATATTTACATCATTTCTCATTGTCCTCCTATAACTTTTTACCTTAAATATTCTTTTGTAACTACTTATTGGTTTACAGAAAATGGAAGCTAAGATTTGTTCTATACTGTAGCTGTTGAGAACAAAAGGAATAATTGTGAAACTATGAAATGGGGACCTCCTCTACGGTGAAATCTTATTCCCACTGAAGTCAGCTCACCTTCTGTGAAATTAAACTTGACTTCTAACAGGAGCAGATCAAGCATTTCTGCTGTTCCAGTGTTACTAACCACAGAAAAGGGGGTAGCTATTATTAGTGCCACAGCTACTTAACAAAGGCACTAAACTTAATCACCAAATTACATTAATTTTCTATGAATGTAGAAAAAAAATTGTTATAAATATTTGTTCATCTTCAAGAGCAGAAAAACACTCAGTAATTTTTAAGAACGTCTTAAGTTCAGCACATTCTTTTAAGGTCTCACTGCACAGCCCAGTTAGTAAATCCAAAATAATCATAATTTACTCACTTGTCCCTGAGATGAACCATTTGAGCACAGAAGGATAAGCGGTCTCTAGTATGAACATCTCTTTAAATTCTCAGAACCAAGGATCCTATTCGTAAGAAAGGGATGAGATGTTACTGAATAATGTCCTTGATTCACATTCACAAAAGGGAATGGGGAGGGTAAAGAGGGGCAGAAAGAGCAGCCCCATGCAATTCCTTTTGTAGGAACGCATTGGTATCAGTGACACTACTAGCCACAACGTGGTTCCAAGCAGCACAAGCCTATTATGCACGATAACCTCATTGTTACAGAAAGCCTAACCTGTTACTATGACAGCATGCTTTGACTATGACTTTCATGGAGGATAAATCATTTCAATTTAGTCTGTCCAGTTGCTTTGTTATTAAAGCTGACAAGGAAGCAACAGTGAGCATCACTAGAGAAATCACAGCAATATACATCTGTCACATCATAATATGGCAGGATCAGAGATCATCCAGGGGTGTCATAATTGTAATTTCAGAAACCCAAATACTGTTTATGCGATAACATCCACCTGTATCTCTTTAGCTTGTATTTCCAATTTGCTGCCTGTTTGCATCTATTCAGAAATGAAGTATTGCATGTCATTAAATACAGTGTAAATAAGTTAGGCCTGACTGTGAAATATCAGCATGAAATGAGAAACTACAAGGTAAACTCCAGTGGTTGGCATGGCAAGACCTTCTATTTTACAGCATGTGTGTGGTCCATGAAGCACAGCCGGAATACTATAATGAGCATTATGGAGATTTAGAGAACAGGCTTTCCCAGCAACAAATGCAAACAGCCACAGAAAATAAAGGCCTTTATTATTTTAGAAGTTTTATCAAGAATTACACTATCATTTGAAACATAGCAGTGAATGCTCAATTGATCTCCCTAGTGATGTTCACACTTCTAATCTCTAAGTTCACCTTAAAAATGCCAACGAGGTGATCTCATGACCACTAGGATGGCTGAATAGAAGGGAAGAGGAAAGGAGGGAAAAGGTCTCTGAATGTTGTTTTGTGACTGGTATTACAGGGAAAAGCAGTCCTTCTGCATCTACATATCAAGTCCAAATAGCTCCTTTGCTTTCATCTACAAGCCACCCTACTCATGCCAATAATGTTTCTAGGATTCTAAAATAAATTTTAGACACAGTATAACCATGAAACTGTTCTTTCTATCATTGACATCCACTAGTTTCCCCCACTTGCTCCACTGTCTTAATAGATGGTGACAATCCTGATCCTAAGCATATGCCACTACTACTGATAGAAGGATAAGAGTGGTGACAAACTTATAACAAAACCATTTATAGGGAGTGAACCCAATCAACAGTAATAAACTCATTCTGGTGGTGAAAGGATCCAAAGCTACTGAACATCATCTAGAAGTTAGGAAACCAGAAGTAAGTTGGGCTGGAGCCAAGTTTGTACACTGGCCTCAGGAAATGTTGAAAGAGATCATGGAATATGGTAGAGGGAGGTAGAGACCAGCCAAAGAAGCCGGGCATATTGGGATAGATAGATTTTATCCATCCCTAAAACATTATAGAGGGTTTAATTGGCAGCAGAGGGTATTATGCAGGCCCTCCACACTAGGGTAAGTTTTACCAATAGACTACATACTACTAGTACTCCCATTCTGTACAACTGTACTTTATCTTATCACATCGTACACAAGCTACAGTCCATATTGCACACAAGTGACCAGAAAAAATGCAAAAAATTGTGCTTGCTAGCTTCGGATGCTTTAATATAGCTACCCAGAATGTTACCCTACAGAGTATTTCTGACATCTTTTCTTCATCAGTTAGGTATTTCTACTGCTCTTATCACTGTAGCATTTAAACCACAACTAAAATGCTAGACAAATCCTCTTTGACTCTACAGTTCCAGGCCATTATGGTTCATGTCTGTATTTCTCAAGTTTTTATTACATTGTGGAATCTTTTCATGATATATTGTACATCAAGGATACAGCTTGAGCAGCCTTTGGATAATGGGGTGTTGGAGTGTCTCCTCCCGGAAGTGCCATGTAGAACTTCATTATAAATCCTGAGGATTCAGAGTCTACTTCTTACAAAATTTGGGCAATGTGGATAAAATTATGTCTTGGTACATTGCAAGTAACTACACATTGATGCACATAATGTGACTGCTTTGACAAATTTAGATTAAAGTAGAGATGGTGTCTCAGCTGTCCAATTCCTTGATATACTCCTTTGTAGATTTATTTAGAAAAGTAGTATAATATTCTTTGTCCTTACATCCTTTCATACAAAAGGTCTCTAAGCCCAACATCAACTAGTCCTTAAATCAACTTCATAACACTCCTATAGGTTATATATCCTGGCTAGTCTACAACCAGGTAGACAAACACTGAATGGTGGTTACATGATGGGACTACAGTCAAATCGCTTAAACTGAAAAAAAGCAGAGATTAAAACCAAGTTTTCTTAACTCTCACTACAACTCAGACCACTACAGCGCATGCCTTCCAAAACAAGTACTGTTTTTTTCTGACCTGGAATAGGCTGATAATGTACATTATTTAGATTTGGCAGTTTTTATTTCTACCTGCCCTATGACAGTTCCAATGCGGATTTTTTTAGGGTACTTTAACAATCTTATGCTTACATATTGATGCTGAACAGTTTCCAATGGCATCTATGCATTTAAAAAAAAACGCAAAACTATCCTTGTGCCTAACTAAGGTAAAATTACTCTTCTAGCATAAGCACAATCAATCAGCACTAGGTAAAAAAAAAAAAAAAAAAAAAAAAAAAAACCAAACAGCAGACATATGAAGTTACAACAATTACACTGACAAATTCCAACAGTATGAAGTAGTATTTACAGTGCTCGGCTAACCAGCCAGGAGTTCAACTCTTGTAACACAATTCTGAGGTTAGGGAAACTGACATGACACCTTCTCAAGGAAAGGAGACTGTAAGGTTAATAGATTCCAAATGTTTGAAATGCAAGATGTTTTCACTGTGGCAATATCCTGCTTTCCACTGTTATTTTTAGCTTGTCCTAAAACATGACACGATGCACAAAGGCAAGTATTATATTTTTATAGCCAAATCTTGTCTGTGCAGATAAACGTGTGATGAATTGACATCAGTAAAGGAGGTAAAATGTCCTTGTTAAATTCATTTTAAAAAGGAAGAATTGTAATGGTTTTTAAAAATTAAGAAAATGATAAAGTGGAGTCTGTTGCTCAAAAACCAGAAGTAAAAAAGTCTTGATTAAATCTACAAATTTCATGTGAGACATACTGCCATTTAAAATTAAATTGCTTGCCCTGTAAATGTTCAAAGTTAGGGAACGCAACAAGCCCAGTTAAAATAGAAAATATATGAATCAAAGTAATAATAAAAAAACAACTTATGCAACATCTCTCTTCTAAGTGTATTGTGTCCATATTTTCAATTTTATCTGCACATATATATTTTAGAGCCTTTACATGCAAGAATTCTTTTTAAAATATGCAACTTCAATGCCAAATGGATATTTCCCCTTTTGTCACTTGGGGTTTACCAAGGTTGTGCTATTTCATGATCATAACCAAAATTGCCTTAAAATATTATTTTCCACAAAAATGGATTGTTATAGCAGCATATGTATTGTATACTGCCTCTCTGCTCAGAAAGCTACTGGCAGGATTACTATTTTTTTCTGTGACCAAATATATACATTCAACTACTAGAGACAAGCCATCTTTCCATGTCTTTTTTTTTTTTTTAAATCTAGTGATTAACAAAATTTTAGGACCATATGCAGGTTTAAATGGCAGCATTTTGTACATAGCTTACATGCACAATGATGCCATTATGTTTCTACATTTGAGTGCACATTTACTATAATTGCCCTTCTCCTCTCTGATCTCCACAATAACCCCCATTTCAGTTGCTTATTATTTTGTGAAACCTTAACTGCTAGGCAGAGCCGGCCTTACCATGAGGCAAACTGAGGCAGCCGCCTCAGGTGCCAAACTGTGGGGGGGCACCACTAGGACCCAGAGTGTAGAAAATTCTGTCTGCTGCTGGTGCATATGTATTCTCTCTGCTCTAGATGCACAGAGATGGTGGAGTGCTGTGCTGGAGGAACGAGGGCACAAGAGACATAATAGGCAGGCAAGAGAAAAAGTGAGAGGGAATAACAGGAAACAGCAGGAAGAGAGGAGGAGGGGCGTCTTGTGTACCTCTCTAGCACTCCCAGAAGCCTGGACTGATTAACACCAGCTTCTCAGGGAGCTTCCTGTTTCCTGCTGCTTCCCTGAACCCACTTGAGGAGAAAAGGCAGGCAACTGAAGTAGGAGCCAGTTAGGCCCTTAAGACGCTGATATCTTACCTCACTCAGGCCCTGCTACCAGTCTGCTTATTTGTCCCCTTCAATTGAGTGTTGAGAGCCACTATTGCTGGCACAGAACAGCAGTCATGAGTGAAAGAAGAAAACACTCCTCTGGGGCAGCATTCCAAAAGAGAAAGAAACCAAAGGAAGCTTTTCTATCTAAATAGGAAGGAGCTCTCCTGAGATACATAGACACAAATGTTCACGGTGAGCCTTATGGCCCCAGCGAGGATGTGAGTGGTGAGGAGATGCCTGATCTTCCAGTTAGTCAGAGTGCAGGAGACCGTGTTGACACATGATGATGTGCGCCATATTGATGCGAGTGATTTAGGTGATGAACTGAAAGCCCTTTCAAGATACATTTCAGCAGGATTAACTCCAACTGTTCTGGAATATATGTGTACAAATAAGATGACCACCCTCTTTCCAAATGCTTTTGTTGCTCTGTGCATACTTCTAACATTTCCTGTAACAGTTGCCAGTGGAGAACGCAGTTTCACCACGCTGAAGTTAATAAAAAACACATCTACGCACCACAATGACACAGGAGAGGCTGGTCGGCCTTGCAACCATCTCAATAGAGCATGAGCTGGCCCGGACTGTGGACCTTCAGGAAGCAGTTCAAACCTTTGCAACCAAGAAGGCACGGAAAGCACCATTTTGATTATTCAAACAGATAAAAATGCTAGTGTTTACTATGCAGACAAGAAAAGTTACATTTGCTGTTCAGGTGTTGGAAAGTTAAGTGTTACTTAAAATTTTTGAACAAGGCATTTTAAGTTGTTAGTTCTCCTTTATTGGGGTAGGTAGCAGAGCAGTACCATGAGAGGAGTAGAACAGGAAGAAGGCAGAATTGAGACCTTTCAAAGTTTTGGCACAAGCGAGGGGACATAGGGGGCATTTGAGCTCCCCTCAGGTGCCAAAATGTTGTGGGCTGGCCCTGCTGCTAGGGCTGAAGTTTCCATGCTAAGAAACAGCATGTGATCATATAACAGTTAAGACGACTAGCATAATGCACAAGGGAGCTGGAGTTAAAGATTTCATACAACATTAATTCTGTCACTTCCTAAACATTTGAGTTTTTGACTTTGCATTTGTAACTCTTTTAGTGTATCTTATTTTGTATGGAATAATATTACTCAGTATGTAAACTACATTACAATGGTAATTACTGATACAGTCCACTTTTATAGCAACTTCCATCGAAGATCTCAAAGTGCCATGCAGACACTAATGAATTAAATCTCATGACACACTGAGGTAGGTTAATATTATTTTTCCTTTTTACAGACGGGTAAACTGGTTAAGTCTATACCAGACCCAGTAATAGAATTCAAGTTCCCAGACTACAAGACCACGCTTCCTTTTCTGTGATGTCTATATATAAACATAGACAGCCTCAGGCACAGCTACAACACTGGAAAAGTATATTCAGATTGTAATTTCCTTTAATTTAAAATACTTTTCCCTAGATGTCATCAAAAAAGCAATGGTAAGAGATCTTCAGAATGCATGCATTTGAGTAGTAGAAGGTTTTATTCATTCTTTATTCTAAGAAAGAAGCTAAAACATTTGTGCACTAGAAACTCCCATTGAGTTGTTTTGTGAAGAAAGGATATGGGACCAGGCCCTTAATTTGGAGAGGGCTAATCATTAATATATTCTGCATACCTCACTTCCATATGGGACTTTAAAAGCGTGGCCTTCAAATATTTGTGCATGTACAACTTTCTGAGAGCAGCTTACTCCAATACACAATTCTTACACAGAATTTCCACACACAAAACCCCAGATGTATGTGTAGACAAAGCACCAATGAATTTTGTTCACATATAATTTAGGTGCATAAAGGGTGCAAAAGTGACTGAAAATGTGCATGTGTAACTGATTTGCACAAAAAAAGAGTATGTGCACAAATGGAGGTCAAGAAGAGATTCTTTTCAGAGCTCAACCCAGGAGAGAGGCAAGTGAAACTGACAGATTATGATGAATAGAGCATGTGGTGTCCAAAGTGTGGTTTTATTAAATATTTTAACTGCTTAGCAATTTGTTATTACAAGTTTAAATCTTCTATGGAGCACTGCAAACATTCAATGCTTAGATGTTTTTCTTGGACTTATGGAAGAGATGATGAGCATCATTAACTGGGTTTCTTTTTCACATGTGCATTTGTTTTTAACATGTGTTTTCTATATATTTTAATTTATTTGTTTGATATCTCCTTGAATCTGACAAATGGTTGAATTAGAGGTCTGAACTGTTTCAAAGTGATGGAGGTTCAAAGGAATCCAGAACTAATCGAAACTGGCTTCAGACATTTGTAAGCTAAGGAAATAAATTTTTATTTTGCAGTTTCTCATGCAAAACTGCAACTCAAAGAAACAAATCTAAGTTAATGATGGAAACAGATGGAATGTATACTACCTACTTACCTTATGTGATACACTGAGCAGAGTTAACCTTGAACATAAAAGTATCAGTGAAAGTATATAACAGATATAAATGCTCTGTGCAATAGTCCCAGGTTTATTCAGCTTAACAGTAATTAGAGCAATGTCTCAGTCATCTCCATTTTCCACCCAGTAAGGAAAAAAAATGAAGTTTAAGTCATAAGAATGCTATATGATGCTATGTCAGCTGCACAAGAACCACTAATCTAATGTAATAAAACAATGTATTGCCATGCTGGGTAATGCAAAGGGAACATGCTCCCAATGGAGGATATCCAACTCCTGCATCCTTTTGGATATCTTCAGAGCCAACTGCTCATAGACCAAGCTATTTTATGCTTCCCTTTGGGTTGAAGATTATAGGTTTACCCAAGCTTTTAAAATGATTTGTCTATGCTAGGCTGGGGATAGACACTGAAATCCACCAGTTAAATAAAAGCACTGAAAAGATTGCCTGTTTAAAAAAAATGAATAAAATAAAAGCACTTAATTGATCTCACTGTTCCTAGTTTAAGTGTTCCAGCCTGCAGATAGAAGAAATGGAGTACAATAGTAGTCTGCATATTGAATTACCTATTCTAATATCAGCATTTAACATTATTCATAAACACACACAACACTTATTTTTGTCCATTTTCATATAATAGGTAGATATTTTACTTAGGAAAGAGTTATGTTCCCACCACCACCTATGAGTAAATTCATTTTTCCTTTGGGTATGAACAAACTATTCAACTATAAATGAGAATAAGACTGCAAAAAAAATAGATTATTGCTGTAGGAGAAAGGGAAAAGAAGCTTTTCTTAATCCGTATAGCACAGAATGAGCAAAGATATTTAAAAGTCTGCTTCACTTTTTGTTCCCAGAAATACTGGGAATAAAGAGTTTCAAATGCAGTTTTGTATCTAAAATTATTTGTTGACATTATCAGTAGGACAACAGAGTTGTAGGTGAAGGGAGGCACTCAGACATCTCAGTGCAGTTAATTGTACCTGGAAATTATGCTTGCAATTTGCAGGTGCAAAGAAAGGGAGGAGCCGCTAAGGCTGATCTCAAAATCAGTCTATGTTATTGTTATTTCCATTAATGTAAAGGGCCTGTTATGCTAAGCATTGTACATACACATCCTGAGACACATTCCCCAAAGGATATACAAACCATTTTACAGATGTAGAAATGAATGACCAAAATTCACGCAGGCAGTCCGACAGAGCCAGGGACTGAACCCAGATTTCTCAAGTCCCAGCTCCAAGGCCTTAACCATAAAGCTATTTTTCCTCTATACCAATAGGATGAATAGAACTTCCACAAAGTTTCATTGTCATTGAAATACCTTTATTATTTTTTCCCAACCTAAATAATTTCAGCCAGCCCTAAACTCAAGTACAGCTTCCCACTCCATCTTGTAGATTTATATAATCTTGGACAAAATTTATCTAGGGTGCAAGCCAATTTAGTCAACTCAAAAGATTACATTTTCACAACTTCTTGCTGGCTTTATTTATAAATAGGCTAAATGTTTAACAAATTTAAAATTTAAACAACTTTCCATTCATTTTGAAATGCAGTCTGTGGGTCATTGTTTTCAGTAAACAATTTCATGGTGGACAATTTGGATTAGAAATTTAAGTTTTATAACATTGGCACAGCCTATGATAAGGTTGTGCAATGTGATGAGGTAAGAATAGGCAAGAAACAATCCTTAAAATTAAGCAAAATCATGCAATAAATTATACGTAGCCTTCAAACCATGCTTTATGATTTTGAACTTCAAGATTTTTTTTGTTTTGTTTAAGATGACTGATTATTCCCATATTCTATTGGGAAGCCTAGACCCATAAACTCTCTCTCAGGTTTGAGGAATACTTATAATGGGTCAAAGAGATCTGTATTTTGATTGTGCTTTAAAATAAAATTCTGATTTTTCCCCACTCTTGATGTATTTTAAGATTAAAATGAAGTCAATAGCTTTTATCTGTAGTGTATGGAAATTAAGACTGGATTATATTGTTAGCACAAGAACTCTTTTGATGGCTAAATTCTCTCATTTTGGGTGTTGGCTTTGTGAGTCAATTTCACTATCTTCATTGAAGTTACAGTACAGATCAATTTGGCCCTCTATATTCATGGCTCTGGTACCTTTTGTAGTCATATATTAGAGGCTAAAGCCATCTTTGCCTTTTGGTGAGCATAACTGCAATGGGTAGAAGGCAATGTACAGAATATTCTGTCAAAGACATAGGGTTTCAATAAGATAATGGTTTACTGCAATCAGAGTCCCAAATATGATTATGTCAATCAGCCTTAACCACTTGGAAAACCACTACACTGTTCTTAGATCGAATTTGCTTTCGTCTGTATAACATGAAAAAGCAGTTTTGTTTTGATATTTATAACTCATTTTCATGAACTATTCCACTCTGACTCATTTTAACTCCCAGTTTTTCCTCCAGGAATGAAGTGTGGTTCGGTTATATTTCCAAGTCTATTTGGTGGAATACTTGGATACAAAAAGTGCCTTTCCCACTGGAGTTTTATATCATCTGAATGTCAACTGTGGTAGATCATTTTTTAAAACTTCAAATGAGAGGAGTATAATTTAAGTAGACAAAAAGCAAACCACTAATTGGCAAAAGAAAAGAAAATTCCATTTTGGTAGGTTTCACTCTCTCCCCTCCTCCCCCCCTCCCCCCCCCCCCCCCCCACACACACTCACTCCCCTTTTTCTGTTTTTAAAGTATCATTCACATTCTGGTTGGCATGCATGAACGAACACATCAAGTTAGAGACAAAATACTGGCATTCCACAAAAAGGTTTACAATTACAAATATTAAGCCAGAACAGCTGTGTTGACTTGGAATCCCTTTTTAGCCCATGAAACTGACAGACTCTTACAATGGGCCATTTGCATCTTTAACAGCATAAAGAGAATATTTCTCTAATCTCACACACTTTTTTGTTGCAGTTGTTGACAGTTTTATTGATTTTAAAAAGAAACAGACATAAAGGAACAAAACACATTCACATATCCATACTTCATCTTGGTACCTCCATTTCTGCTATTTTCCCACAGTAATTTTTTATGTAGCCATGTGATGTGGCATGTCACTTTGGGTTTGGGTAACATTTGCTTTTCTCTTTCAGCTAAGAAAAGTGGATAATTAGAAAAGGGATGAATTCAGGCTGGGAAAATTATGTTTTGGTTTAGACCAAGGAAGTTTTCATGTATTTATTTTTAAGCAGTCCCTAAAAATAAAGCTATTGGGGATTTGGCACTTCTCTTTCCTTGCTATCTGCTTATTGATAAAAGAGGAATGAATTATTCTGAGATGCACAGCATACATACACACCATGGAAAATTGGGCACACAGAAGCTTCACGACCTTCCCCACTCAATCTATGCATAGGAGAAAAAAAAAAATTCCAAAAGAGATAGCAGGAGCAAAGCAGCAGCAGGAGTGTTTCTCCTCCACTTGATCCTTCCCCTCAGCTGCAAGACTATATATGAGGGGGTGGGCAGAGGGAAAGGGAGATAAGTGGTCTAACAAGGGGAGGGATAAAATTAAAAAAAGATTAGACCAAGCACTATTGCATCAGTCACCACCCTGATCACCTTGTATATATGTTGCACCAAGAGCTGGCAAAAAAAAAAATAATTGTGACAGCTTCTATGAAAAGTTTGTCTCCCACTGAAGCAATCTGAAAACACTGAATATTTTGCAATGCACTCTAGTTGCAACCTGCTCTTCCCCCTTCACCCCATCTATTTGTCTTTTTAGATTTCAAGTTCTTCACTGCAGGGACGGTTTTCCTTACATGCTGTTTTAACACCTGGCAGATATGGGGTGCTACTACCCTACTAAATAATTAGAGCATGTAAAAAACAGGATTTTTCTTTATAATATATTGCAATTCACAAATAAACTAAAAGCAATATGAGCATGTTGATAGGCTTATTTACTTGTGAAAACACAATCCAACATCTAACAAGGAGTTTCTCAATAAATACTTTGAAATTGAAATGTAAGAGCACATCTTTGTGTGATTATTCAAAATTAGAGTTTTAATTGGACACAAGTCACATGATCTTGCTATTCTAACTAGAAAAGTAATTTAAAATCAGGTTTCCAGTGAGAACAGTCCAGATTAAAAATTTGAAATTTGCTTACCATGTCTTCAAATGACTACTGAATAGTTTGCTGTTTTGGAGAACTTTCCTATCTGCAAATTCCTTTACAAAAATATTCATGGTAAAAGCATACACAAGGGGAATAAGCACACAAAGTCAACTGTTTAGAATCTCTGAACACATCTTCATGAAAAATTATTGGCAGTGTTCACCCAGCTCTACATGATTTTGATTATAACACCTCTGCCACCCTGGTGTCAACAAGATGAAATGCAATGTTCAAATTTCAAATAGCACTCAGGTCAATGAAGAGGAAGAATAAGATGTGTTTAGTAGATAAAAACAAAGAACAAATGGGAGGCCAGATTAGATTACTGCCTGTCAGCAATCCTATGCAGTGACTGTCTGCCAGCTGTGGTCACACTAACTACAAACAGCTTACAGTACCAAACCATTACATATATGCCTTGCCAAGACTGCTTGTCAGCTGTACAACTGGCCATTTCCTGCCAATATAGTTCACATTCTCTTCATTTAACAGTTGCCTTGTATTTGTTGACACAGAAAAAGAAGTCCCTCCTTTAACCTTTACACTGCCGACTCAAGCAGGTTCCCTACATTAAAAGTGGGAAGGCACTGAATTATATTTTGGTCTTGACACAAAATAATGACCGCATTTTGGGGGGGCCATCCACAATGCCCTGCGTGTGGTGTTGGGTGGGTATACATTGCAAGCCATTTTTTCAATCTAATTGGCTGAAATAGCATCATGTGACCATATCTGGCCCATCTTATTGGTTAAGTCAGGCTGCTGTTTACAGAAGCATGACTAATAGGTTAACACATGCTCAGAGACATCTTGTTTCCAAAAAACAGAATGGTCAATGGAATAGTGCAAATAATTGTCATGCCACATTATATATGACACACATCCTAATTATAGTGCAGGCAGTTGTGATGGATAAACCAGAAATAATTGTTTTAGATCAGCCTCACTGTTTGGATGCCTATCTTAACATTTCACTAATTCTCCTGCCCTCCCATTCCTGCCCTAAGCCTAAGCCAACCAGCCCCTTCCTTGTATCTTAACCTTCCTTATATCTTAACGCCCACTTGACTCCTGCTTTCTACATTCTGCTAGTTACTATGATCACAAGAGATGCCCCTGGCACACTAATCCTCCACCACATGATCTTCAGTAGGCCCCAGATCCCTTGGAGCAGATTCTGCTAGATATGCCTCTCTGAAAAATCTCCAGAACAGGGTCAATAAAACAGAACCATTCTAATTCCTGCGAACTCTGAAGGTTCAGATAGAATGAGAGCTACATCCAAGACACCACTGCATTCAGCTCTGTTTTTGCAGAGCCAAAATTAAAGCACCTTTTGCAAAACCAGAACCATCTCTTTTCCCCCATTTCTGTCCTTAAACTAACACCTTTTGGAATGTTTGGTGGTGGAAAGCCAAGAATAAAGTGATTATAAAGGATACAGCAATGAAGAAAGAAGTCCAATGAAGGCTGTGTTTAAGGCTATGGCCTGAGAGTCTGGACATGTTGAAATAGCAGAACTTGAACCAAGATATTTGGTGTTATCTTGGACACATTGCTTATCTCTGTCAATTCGCCATCTGTAAAATGGAGAAAACAAATACTTCCCTACCTCACAAGGTTGTTGCGAGGATAAATATATAACACGTATGGGGTACTCACATATTACCATGATGAAAGCTAGATAAATACCTAAGACAGACAAGAAAAAGGGTTTTGCGTTAGGAAGATGGGAAAAGGGGAAATACAAATCTGAACTGATGTGAACACTGTGGTTCCTGAAAACTACCTGGCTGGTAGGAATGGTCAAATTGTTTCTGGAACCATAGCCTGAGCTAAGTGGAAGGAATGAAATTTGACAAGAGATTATGGGGTTGGGTTTTTTTAAACAAATAAACAAAGCTCCAATCTCCTATGGCATCACATTTGCTTCACCTAAGCAGGATTTTCCATTTGTGTTTGTTTCATTTGGATAAATCTCTATTCAGGGACCAGTTATTTATTCCTGTGTCCGAGAGACAATCTTAGCATGCCATTGCCCCATCTGAACCAATAAATATATATATATATATATATATATATTTTTTTTTTTTTAAAAAGCTGCCCTCAGATTTCCAAAGCCCATACGAATCACATGCTTAACCCAACCACTTCAACCTCACTGCACTCATGGAAAATGTGCCTCTTTTTCTGCTATGCTAACACAAAAGACAGCAAAACCACACAACAAAGTCTCAAATACAAATTTGAGAATTTATGAAAATAGCAAGAAAGCATTGACAGGACAACAAGCATGTTATTTTCTTCTTCTCATTCCAAAGCACCTTGACACAGACAGGGAGCTGAACAGCATCATCATTCATTCCCGACCATGACTTGTTCCTCCTTCATCCCAGCCTGGTCATGTCCATGAATACAAAGTCCCCCCATCTAGTAGTGATCAGCCTCTAGGTCAGATTGACCTTGGCTGAGGATGCCAAAGACAACGATGCAAACTAACATCCATTTGTCTTCTACAGAGTCCCCACTACTGTAACCTTTTCAATTGCAGCCAATTCCACTCTAGTCCACTTGCCTTCCAAAGCTAACAAGCTTAGATTGCTCAGATTTGAAATCAGTTTTCTCCTTCTCCTAGACTGATTTGCCTAAAGAGGCTAAGCAAGTCCAGTCTGCTCCTATTTGAAATCAGACTTTCCCCTTCTAAGTAGAGTTGGTTCATGACACCACATTCCATAATATTAGTTGCAACCCTTTAGGGTTTCCCCAAGATGGACTACTCCCATCCACCACCCAGGGAACATATCTCTGTACTGTTGTATCCCAGAGAGACCAAGTGCTATTTTCAGTCTTACAATAGCTTGCCATGATCTGAAGACGCAAAATATTTTTGATTAAAAAAAAAAGTGTTATATTTTCACATTCCAGCTTATGACTCAATTCCCACCAGAATGTGCAATATTCATGCCAGCCACTGACCCACCAAAAAGATTTGCTTTCTTAATACAGATGTCTGTGAGCCACCCTTAGCCTGCATGAGAGCAGTTTACCTCTGTTCAGATTCAAAGAAACACAACCTTCTTCCCCCCCTCCCCCGATACACCTCACTCAAAGGCAGCTACTACAGGTCAAAGCTACATGATAATATCTTTCTTCTCTTTCAAGATGCAATACATTGTTTTTTCCAGTGGAAGAAAAGGTAAATTGGACAGTCAAAAAGAGGCCATTGAAAAGAAAGGAAGAAAAACTGGACATTATGTAGAAAGATGACACATGGATAATGTTGTACAACTAAATGAATGAAGAATCACATATTTATCTGTTTGTTCTTCTCAGATAAGTTCCCAAAAGCCATATATTTCACCTTAACATGTTCAAACTTGAGTAGCATCCATATTGTCAAATGTTACAGCAGATCTTAATCATTCCTAGAGCTGGTTGGAAAACCCCAAGTTTTCCCCAATAAAAACGTTTGACATTTTTCTACTGAATATTTTAAGATTTTCTATAGGAATTTGTTTCAAATAGAAAGTTTTCATAGAATAATAGAAACGTAGGGCTGGAAAGAGTCTCAAGAGGTCATCTAGTCTACTCTCATGCTAAGGCTGGATTAAGTTTACCAAAACCAACCCTGACATATTTTGGTCATTTCCATTTTTTGCTTGTTTCATTTTGAAACATCATTCCAAACTGGGAGTGGGGATGGGAGAGAATTGTTTCATTTCAACCTAATTTTTTATTTTGGCCACCTCTCCAATATTTTTCCTTCCCCTTTTTAAACTGGACAGTGTGCATTCATCAAAACCCAAAGTTTTGCATGGATTGGGTGGGGGGGGGGAGGAGAGATACCAATTAACAAATCCACATTTTCCAACAGGAAAGTTTTTTTGTGCAGCCAGGGTCAGGGAGGTGAGAGCCGGGGATGGGGGAAGGGGGAGAACAGCTGGGCTCCCAGCAGGGAGCTGAGTGGCGATGAGGGGCAGTGGGGAGGGCCTGAGCGCCAGGTCGCTCAGGCCCTCCCCACTGCCCCTCTTCAGTCAGTAGAAGTGCTCCTGGTGAGGACAGGCATCTCTGTCAGAAGAGGATAATGTGGACATTAGCCACCACAGTAACTTAACATAGGTCAATTTAGAACTGTAGCATAGACATGCCCTTAGAGAAATTAGCATTGTAGTTTTTTCCAACCCCAATCCCAGAAGACACTACAAAGTGTGGAATTTCCAAATTAAGGTTTTATTTAAAGATTCTCAAATTTACAGAATTAAACTCAAAGGACCTTAACTCAGTGCCATCACCCTACTGAGCATATCTAACCCACACTAAGGGTTTGTCTACAGTTAGCATTTATTTTTGGCAAGCTAGGGTGTGAATCTACCCTGCACTAGCCTGCCATGAACTGCCTGTGTGGACTCTACTGATGCATATTCACAGTTCATTAGTGCACTTTCGTCTAGTCCCATTTCAAACCAGACTAGATCAAATGACACAAACTGTTAATGAGTGTCAGTAGAGTGTACAGGGACAGTTCATTTGCTGCAGGCTGTCGTGGGGTAAATTCATACCCCAGCTTGCCATAAATGAAATGCAGACAAACTAACACATTTGTTCTTGGTCCCTCTCGATGGCTGGACCGCACACACACACACTTTTAGGATTAGAGTTGGTTAGAAATTTTCCAATGGAACATTTTTGTTGGAGAATGGTGTTGTGTCAAAATCTAAATGTTTTATGGAAGGGGTGTCAATTTGTGACATTTCATTTAGAAGAGAAAATCAGAATTGAACATTTCGGAATGGAACATGTCAATTTTTCTTTTCAAAATGTTTGACTTTTAGAAATCAAATATAAAAATTGAAAGTCAGAATTAAATGTTTTGATCAACCCCAATTGTTTAGGGAATTTTGGTTTGCAGGAAATTTTGAAATTTCCCCCAGACTGGATATCTCAAGTATTACCCTGCACTATTATGAATCTTTAAGCTAATAAAATTGACCTTTTAGCTCAAGTACTAGATGCACATTTCTATCAATCCAGAGATCCCAGACTCAATCACCCATTTATAAACCCAGGCACTCCTATCAAAAACCTGATTGTTGAGGTTATGCTCATCCAGTCAGTGAGCAGAAACATACCATGACCTATATATGTCAAATCAAGACTCATTAAAAGCTCACAATTTGAACATTGTATACCTCACAATGAGCTGCTGCTACTAGAGAAGTTATAGATTAGTGCTTTGTTTGCTGAACGTGTACAAATATTTTGAATTATGAACATTACATTGTTACAGAAGTACTCTATTTTTGTTTATATGTAAATAACTAATAGATAAGGTGCCAGGAGATGGCCCAAAAATATTCAGCATAGTTTCTAGGTTTTGTCAAATCAATAAAAATGTAGATTTGTGCACTGCAAAATGGCTTCCCCGGCAACTGTTTACAAACAGTTGAGAAATTAGCTATGTGTTCACGATTTACAAACACTAAAAAGAAACAAAATTCAAAAACCACAACATTTAAAATCACTTAACTACAGTGTTTGAGAATACATTTAACGTGATTTTCTTTCATTAAGTATAAAACAGTTCAACAAGCAGTTTTTAAAAGCTTCCTTAATATGTGGAACTCTACAATATTTGCAATTTCCTTAGTTTCTTTTCCTCCAACTCTTTCTGCTGTTTCATATTGAATGGCTTATTCACACAATTGTTGACATGTGGTTTCTGGTTACGCAGACATATCCCATGATAAAGTGGGAAATAAAGCCCACATCTCTTATCTTTGATATTTGCTATGATTTTTTTAAAAAATATTGTGGGTGAATCCAGTGCTCACGAAAGTGAGGGACTCAGAGCTGGCTAAATCCACTTGGTCTGGGTAAGCACGATGCTAAGAAATGCAGCCAATGAACATCAGTTCTGACCTCCAGTAACTCCCACCATTCTGGTCCTTAGCCACTCTTGAGCAGACTGCCAATTGTGTCAAACAGCATACTGGAGATAAGTGAACAGCCTACTGTTAGAATTCCAATTATGTTCATATTTGGTATCCTCAGTCATATGGCATTTGAAGCCCTGAATACAAATATCATTCAAATTCAAAAATCTCTCTTCTCTTCCCCAAGATATTCTCAACTAGTTTAGGTTCTCACCCCTTTCTATCCTTTATTTATTCCCCCTCTGCCTTCCCCTGCAAAGAAAACAGACTTTTTGTTTCCCCATTCCAGGCTTTCCAGGGGTGGACATTCCTTCCCACCTTATTAGGAGTGTTTGGGCAGCTAGCTTCCAGACTTCCCAGCGTGGCATCCTGTAGAGGACAAGCAACCTGCTAGCTTAACCACTCTTTTTTTTTTTTTAATATCAGGAACAGTCTTCTAGTGAATAGTCTTCCTAGCCATATGGTACATTTAGGGACACTGGTCCAACTAGCAATCCTGTTAAGATCAGGTGGGAAACAGTAGTTTCCATCTGCCTGCATGCCACAAGCCATTTCTGAGTAAAAAAGGAGTGAGAACAGAGCCTTTTGAGACAGATGGGGAGAGTAGGAGTCAGGACTGCTTAAACAGGCTTTTGCTTGGCCCCTTCAAAGGTCAAAAAGGGGCCAGCATTTCCAATGAGATCCTCTACTCCACCCTGTCCATGGAGGCCTGGGGAGGTAGTTCCAGCCCAGGAGTCTTCACTTCCATTGCGAGGAGGACCAGTAATGAAAGTATTGCGTACAAGGGATGGCTGAAGGGACCTGAGGTCAGTAAGAGGGGAGTATCTGACTTGCACCAGTCAGGCAGAATTTGGTCTGGGGCTGTCAACAGCTGAGGGTGATAAGAAAAAAAATGTGTTCCTGAATACTCACTAAATTATACTGTATTCTGCTAAATTTTATTGGAGATTGGAGAAAACCAGTGTACTAGGCACTTGAGAGAAAGGCACAAAAAATAAGGTCCTTGGTATGAAGCATATACTAATTTGTATGCTGTTCGGCAAACCTAATATTTGATTTGCCCCTCCAAACTCTGTAGTATTTTTGTAGTGTGCAATAATTTTGCTGCTATTTCAACTAACTGCATTTTCTTCTCTTTTTATTTTGTACAACCAGGAAGAAAAACATTGAATAGCTGAATGATTTACAGAAAATTGTGGGTAGAAAATCATTTTGTGGCACAATTGATATTTTAAAATTCCCACTTCTCCTGTAAGTAATTTTTCACTAGTCTTTTCTGCTGGAAAAAGTGTTCTTGAAAATAGAGATGAAAGAAAAGTCAGATCCATATATTCAGTCTTCCTCCACAACCCTATCTTTTAGAGGTTCAGATAAAATAGAACTTATATCTGAAACACCCTGCTGTTGGTTCTGAAAAATTACAGCCACCTTTGTTTTACCAGTCTCTGCTTTCAAAGCCTTTCTGATGGATTGAGTCAAATAAATATTTTTTAAATTAGTAAAGGGCAAATGGTATATTTCCTGAAATATTTGCCAACCATAAATTGATGTGTAGTATTGTGAACTGCAGGAGGACAGAGAAAACCCAATACTGCCTAAATTCAATTAGGTTGGTTAAAGGCATTTCTCTTGCTATAAACACTTTTCACTTGTGGAAACATCTGTAACTAAAACAAGATTATATGCGATTGGTACTTATGGACAGTCTGAGCATATCAGAAATTCAATTTCAAGTGCTCAGAGTTGCATTTTTAAAAGGTTTGACTTCCTATATAAAATGAGACTTGCTGACTGAAAATGGTTCCCATCTGACAGCTGATAATGGCCTATGTGAAATAAACTGATAGCTGTCCTCTAGGAATGGACTGAGACTATCTAGATCCTGAAAACCACCATCACAACCAGTAGAAGGACAGATTGTATAATCTACACAATGGTCTATATACTGGGGTAGTGAGTGGAGTGCATCCTCCTCCTCCCAGGTAGAATCTTTTGGATAATGCATCACTCCCCTGTACTGGCTGGCTGGGAAGTGAAGGCCTTGCCTCCTATCCACCTTCTTACCAGATGGTTTCTTGAACCTCTACCCCATAAATGGTACCTTACTGGCAGCCACACCAAGGACTGGGAAGCCTGCAATGTTGCTCACCTTGCAGTATGCAGGAAGCAATGACATCTGACTCCAGGACATTCCAATTTAGCGCCTCTCATGAGCATTGAACTTACTTTCAAGAGGCAAGGGAGAAAAACTCAGTTGTTCTACAGTTAGTTAACTCTAATACACAAGGTAGATTTTTGAATTAATTTTCTTAAGTAGAAATACAAACAAGAAATTAAATGCAGAAATGAAATGCTTAGAGATGAGGAAACTACATTTCAAACATCCAAATATAGAACTTGTAAAAGGAAAATTACAATAACTATTTCAAAAATGTAATAATGGATAAAATTAGCCATATATAAATGCTGTGTGTATGTATGTCTCTACAATGTGTGTGTACAAATATATATGTTTGTGTGTGTATACACACGCTTGCATTGTAGAGACATGCATACACACAGCATTTATATATGGCAGCATTTATCTATGGCTAATTTTATCCATTATTATTACATTTTTGCACATCTCCATTCTGTAGCTATTCTGCAATGTATGTTCAATTACAAAATCCTGGGATTAATCCAGGGAAAAAAATGAATTGTTGAACCTAACACCCTTTATGTTCCCATCTATCCATAGACTCTTTCCCTTGCAAATATACTCCTAAACTGATAGATTTACATGGATTGCAACAAATACGTATTGTGGCTAACTCTGAATTCTGCCCCTCTCCTTTGCACTGCTGCAGTGTAGAACAAGCCTCATAATGTGCAGCTAAAAACAGCATATTCAGCCAGACACACAAATGCTGGAAGTGATTGGGACAGTGTGACAGGAAACAGAAGGAGAGGATGGTAACTGACTAAGCTAGCCAGGAATGGAGTCATCTTTTCAAAAGAATCACAAGTCAGGGAATCATGGGTCTTAAAGACCACTGGATTTTTTCCTTTCTACATATAGCTGCAGGAGATTTGGGATTAAGCTACATCAAACAAAAAGAATATTCCTGTTTGTTTCAGTGTTCGGATCAACAAATGAATCACACAAGTATAATTTTTATTATTACTCCAAAGCACATTTGATATACACAGACAATACCCCATAACACTAGTAGTATAGAGTATATTGTCTGTGCTAGCTAAAATGGGGTGTGGTCTTAGCAGCAATGGGGAGAGTCCTTTCCAAAACATATCTCTGCAAAAAGGAATTCAAGTTCAGCTCCTTTTCTTGTGTAAACTAGCTCAGTTAACTGACTCAAACCTTCACCTAGAAGTTCACCAAATAAAAACAAGCGTTGAGGTTTAAAAACTTAAACTTTGTATTTTTTCAGATTCCAATGCACTTTCTGACTTTAGTCAGGACTGAAAACAGAAACATAAAAAAAAAAAGTATCAGAAAAGCTAATCTCGCCATTCCCAGCTTCACAATAGCCAAGAAATACTGAGGGCTGGTCCACACTAAGTCCCCAGTTTGAACTAAGATACGCAACTTCAGCTACGTGAATAACGTAGCTGAAATCAAAGTATCTTAGTTCCAACTTACTTACCGCAGGTCCACAAGCGGCAGGCAGGCTCCCCCGTCGACTCTGCCTATTCCTCTCGCGGAGCAGGATTACCGGCATTGACGGCGAGCACTTCTAGACAAGACGCGATAAGTCGATCCCAGAAGATCAATTGCTTGCCGCCGAACCAGCGGGTAAGTATAGACGTACCCCGAATGTACCTTGTAAGATACCTATTCTTTTAGTTTTAAGCTTAAAGAACAAGTATTTGCAGACACAGGAAAATGCAGATCTGGGCCCTTAACAGTTTGATTCCATTAAGCTTTTGGATATTCATTTTATGTTCTTTTTAATGGAATCAAGCCTTTTAAAGTATACCCAGATCTATTTTGGGGACCTTGTCTTACACAAAAGCCGTTTGTTTCTCTTCAGATGATTTAAATGCACCTCATATCCACATACAAAAGTACGTCAATTGATTGGGATGGCACTCAGCACCCTGACAAAGTGACCTTGAATTTTCAAGTCTAAGTATCATCTACTGAGCCCAAATCAGTCCTGGCTCAGTTGTTTCAGCACTAATGTGGATGGAACTGCCTACAAAAGAAAACAGTCCTCTCACCACAAAGGGATGTCAGAAGCAAGTTCTACATGTTGTGAACCTCCTATAGGTCACCAGCTAAGTCTCTCTACATTCTTCCTCCAGTTATGCCCCCCATTATAAGCCCCCTCTCCAGAAGTTGCTCCCATGCACACACTTATGGCTATAAGCCCACATTAAATCTCCCCCTAGTCATGCCACCTTCTCCCAACCTTGCACAAGCCATCGGATGTTGACTGAATGGTAAGGGCATCAACAGGCAGGAGATCATTTCTAAAAGGGGTAAGGTTGGCTGCTGGTCAGGGCATAGATTTGCACTCCCTTTATCTATTGGTAAATAGGATACAGAACATGGCAAGGAACAGGGGATTTGTATAGGTGGGACACATTACAACTTTCTTTTGTTAATCTCTAAATCTGCCCCAAGGCACTCATCTGGTCTTAAGCCCCACACCCCCAGATTCACCCAGACATTTTTAAATCCAATTAGTCTGTGTCACATGAACAATTATCTTCCTTTTCCCCCATTCATATGAGCATATGATAGCTTCTGTTTTGGCAAACCTTCAAATTCGAAGAAGACATAGTTAGTGATTTTAGCTTTCTGAAATGAAGTATACTCACTCTACACACTTCCTCCAACACTGACAACCATTTCTGTGGACTAAGACATTTGTGTAGATCATTATTTCTGAATTAAAAAACAGATATGAAATTTGAAAGGTATTCTGCTTCTAACAATGGAGAAAATCTTGAAAACCAATACATCAGCTGTCTAAGTTTGGGTTCCCCTTTACCTCCTGAGGTACAAAGGTCATCTAAATATATTGTAGTTTGCTACCAGAGACAACAGCAACAAGCATGACAGAATTATGTACTCCTCTGTATTGTACTTTTGATATTACCCCACTAAAAATAACCTGGCCCATGAATCAGAGGGGTAGCAGTATTAGTCTGGATCTGTAAAAAGCAACAGAGAGTCCTGTGGCACTTTAAGACTAACAGATGTATAGGAGCATAAGCTTTCGTGGGTGAATATCCACTTCGTCAGACCATGAAGTTACAGTAAAAACAGTGCAGGGAGGAAATAGGAGTAGCTTTGTCCTATGCATCTGTGAAAACTGATGTGTTCCAAGCAGGGCCGGCTCTAGGATTTTTGCCGCCCCAAACAAAAACAATTTTGGCCGCCCCCCATTTTTTTCTCACCCCACCCCCAGCCCCGCCTCAACTCTGCCCCTTCCCCAAAACCCCAGCCCTGCCTCCTCTCCCCAGGCTCTCAAGCCTAGGAGGGAGGCAGGGAGGGAGAGGAAGAAGCAGCGCGTGCGCCGCGGCCGCTCGGGATCTCCCCCTCCTTCCCGGGTTTGAGAGCCTGGGAGGGAGGGCGAGCAGCGGCGCGCCAGCGGCAGCAGCAGAGGTGAGTTAGGGCGGCTGGGGCACATTTTTAGGGGCGGCATGGCCCACGCCAGAATGCCGCCCCTAAAAATGTGCCGTCCTAAGCACCAGCTTGTTTTGCAGGTGCCTAGAGCCGGCCTTGGTTCCAAGTTGAAGACCCTGGAACTATTCCCCTCTTACACTTTGTGAAAACCAGTTGAATTCCTACACCTCATATGCAGCTGGAGTAAGAGGTTGCATTTGTGTGTGGCAGGGCATAATTACGCCTACTGTTCCCAAACCAAACATTAACTTTTTATTTACCACTCAGTTTCACAGTCTTTATCTCTGAAACTAAACAGAGGGTTGACTCAGACTGAAGAGCTGGAATCCAAATTTTTATTTCCATTTTTGCTGCTGCTAGTTTCAAATCAAAAGCAAACATAGCCTCTAGCCTGAAAAAAAATCGAACTAGGGCATTTGCCAAGATGAAAGATAGTTTCCACCTGTCAAAAATCTGCCATTCAGCAAAACAAAAAGTGCAAAATAAACTTAGGTGGATAGTAGCCAATATCTGGTGAAAGCCCATTTTCCAAAAGCTTTGCTAATAGTAAGGGTTTTTCATTCATGCTTATACTGCTAACAGATTTCCTTATGTCAGTCTCTGGGAAACATCAGCTTGATTCTTGAAACTGAGGGGGAAAAGGGTGAGGCAGGGAAGATTAAAGAATTACACCCCATGTAGACAGTTGTCTACCTACTCCTCCTCCTCTTATCAATGGTCCTTTTCCTCAACTCTGTGCCTTTCAAACTGGGTGCTTACAAGTACATTCTGCACAGACATTTCTTTCCATGGTTATTTTGCCACAGTTTCACACAGCAGATGTTCCAGAAGTGTACTCTGTACTCTTCTTTCCTCTGACACTTTTTTCCCTTTTTACACACTTAAACAGCAGATTGTACTACCACTATCTTTTTGATTGATAGAAGAGGGAACAATACCATATTCATAAGAGTTTTCTTCCCAGCTACCCAGCAGTGATGTATCTTCCTCCTTGACTACTTCTTCAGAAATAGCACTGTGGTTAGTGATTGAAGAAAAAACAACTCAATGTTTCCATCTTTTGGGGATTAGAAAACCCTTCAGATTTCTATGTGTCAACTCAGATATGTAAATCAGAAATGGACCTGGACAACTAAAAAGTAGACATGACAGACTTTTAAACTTAAGAAAAAAAACCAAAAGAAATAGCACTTTACTTGATATTTTCAAACTTGTGTGACGATTTTGCTAGTACGTACCCTCCCAGGAATTTCTGACCAAACACTGAATGATCTACCACTGTGGGTGAATAAGCCAGTGTGGAGTGCAACTATCCTAATTTTCCTGATGTCATACATGGCACTCATAGCAAGACACGATTGTTTAGTGTATTCATTGAGCTAGTGCCTCTTTCACATGCAGAATGGCATGGAGACAGGGTCAACATTATCTCAAATAGTGAAACATTTTGAATTTCTGGCATGGTTCTCAGTAGCTGTAACCTGCAAGTTCCTCTGATAAAACATCTCCAGAGTCTATTCATTCATCTCTATTCCCATTGCTAAAACCAGGGCCGGCTCCAGGCACCAGCCTGGCAAGCAGGTGCTTGGGGCGGCCACTCCGGAGAGGGGAGGCACGTCCATCTATTCGGCAGCAATTCGACGGACGGTCCCTCACTCCCACTCGGACCGAAGGACCTCCGCCGAATTGCCACCGCAGATCGCGATCACAGCTTTGGGGGGGGGGCTGCTTGGGGCGGCCAAAACCCTGGAGCCGGCCCTGGCTAAAACCGTTGCACATGCTTTAGATCTCAATTAATGCAATTTCTTCCTCTCCCTCTTGCTCCTAGTCTCCAGCAAAACCAATTCAAAGCAGGACACAAAAGTCACCCACCTTACCTACCTCTGACCGTGTCCAACTCCTCCTTATTAAACACATTCACTGATTGCTTCTTGTAATCCCCATCTCCTCATTCTTTTAAGGTCCAGTCCAATTTTTATCAGTATTTCTCTTTGTTCACCTTTGCCCCTTCACATAATCACTACCATGTGCCTTATCATTGGAGCTGGTTGAAATTTTTTGTTAAAACTTTTTTCAATAAAAAATGGCTTTTTGACCAAAACAAAAAAAGTGTTGCCAAAAGTTTTCATTTTGGTCAGAATTTGCCCCTAAACTATAAACTGGAAACCAGTTTTTGAAAACCAACACCGCTTACCAGAAACAAAAACAACAAAAATCTTGCAAGTGGTTTTCAAAAACTGAAGACTTTTCATTGAAGAACTGAAATTTTGCAGAAATTTTTTAAAAAAGGATTAATATTTTTACATGACCAGCTTTACTTACTATTGCTGTTGTCTCGTTTTCAGACCCATTTCTTCTACCACCAGCATACCCATTATCATATGACAGTCTTAGCTATGCATTATAGCACGGGTGAGTTTTAAGGAAGGAATGGAATCCAACTGATTCTGAGTGGGAATTTTACCATGCATAAAAGGGTGGCATGGGAAAAGATGCAAGAGTGCTAGTGGGGAAAGCAGGCAACTTTGAAAAGTAGTCAAGCAGGTCATACGTTTTCTGACAGTCACACTGAAATTCCAGTTGAAATCAGGCAGGTTTCTGATGGAATGCTGCTACCTGATTTCCTGCCAGCTTCCCCGCCTGTCTCCTCATCAGCCTACCTGGCAGGCTGAATGGAAACACCAAGCCTGGAAGCTCCTTGGCAGGCCAGGCTCTCAACTCATTATTTGTTTAAAGTGTCAATTTGCATATCAGTAACTCATAAGAATTGGCTTATTAGGAAACATAAGCATTGTTATATATTTTGCTAAAATGGTGAAGACAGTCTCTTAGCATACTTGGTCTTTAATGGAATGTGAAGTAGGGGAGGGAGTGAGCGAGCATATGCAATGTTATATCATTAGCACCTCTAGAAATCCGAGTTCTCCAAATCCCAGCTAGGTCATATGTGAAAATCAGTTTGATTATCTGTTCCTAGTCACCATTTGTACTATTCCAATGAGGATTGGTTTAACAATAAGAAATAAAGTGAACATCACTACCTGCTAATCTGACTCCTAACCCAGCTGTATCAGTATGTTTGGCCTCTGTATTTCATGAGAGATTCCGAGAATCCACAGTAATTGTAGCCCTGCACAGTGTCCCTTAAATATGGAGTGCAGCCATTTCACTCACAAAACCATCCCACAATAAGGCCAAACTTGTTACCTAGGTTAATTCACACTTGAAGAGGCTAGTGCAGTAAGCACTAGTGAGGCCCACCACCTCCCTCCAATAATGGTGTTGAATTTTGTGTTTGGAGATGAAAACAAAGAATGGACTGTACAGGATAAGAATTTACACCTTTTGCTTAAATAATCATTTAAGCTTATCATTCTGCTAAGAATATTCATAGCATTTTTACCAACATTAATAAGTTAATAGCTGCAACCACCATGTACAGTATTGAGATATATAGAATTACTGCATCCAAAGAAGTGGAGACACCTCTGAGGTGAAATACAGCTATAGAACAATACACCAAAATAGTATAAGTCAGAGGGGAAATTAGGTAGCAGAATGTGACTAACATCAAGCTTAACTTCCTATTCATATAAAGTGCCATGATATCTTAATGTTCATAAGCGTACAAATTCCAGCCTGCCCTTTCAAGTAATAAAACACTCATACACCTTGGACCCTCCCTGATTCATATATTACCACCAAAAGCAAATATATGATCTTTATCGGTCACCATTATCCTCCCTTCCTCCTCTCAAAGCAATCACTATTGATCAAGTTACAGCTTAACTCTAAGGCAAAGAAGACATCTCACTTTTCTGTTCAATATTTTAATATTACGTAAACACTAATTAGTGGTCAGGCGTTCGGATATACTACTCAAGCAAGAGACAACCTTCAGAAGTATAATAGCTTATCTGCTGGCTCACCAGCACCACTTCCAGCAGCACCTAGGGGTTCATTGCAAGAAGTCTTCTATCCAAGTATTAGCCCAGCCTGACCCAACTCAGTTAGTGTTGGTAGGATTGAAGGCTATGTACTGTACATCAGAAGTCATTACCTGAAAAGTTGTTTTATTGAATTATGCTAATAAATATCTGGGAAGAAGAGTTGAGCAAATCTTTCCAAATTTGAGATACAAATATACCAGATGAGATATTGCTATATTCTTCCGTAGAATCTGAGCCTTTGGGTTAAGTTCTTTGACAGAGTTACATTCCTGGATACAATTGGGGGAGGGGGGTGGAAACTCAGAGGAGCAAGGGGATCCTTGCCCTTCTGCAGACCTACCGAAAAAAGAGGCATCCTTTTAAATAATCAGAGAAAGCCGCTGACTTCAGTGTATCATTGTGATAGGGACAATATTTCACTCTTCAAATTGTCTGGCCTAGAATACTTTTAAGGGGACAAATCATTTTACAGAAGAATCAATTGCTGAGGTAGACAAAGCAATATAAAGCCACTTCTGTGCCTCTTTGTTTAACCTTTCCAAGTGCTTCAAAAATATCTCCCATTCCTCCAGGCTGAGACAGTACTGTGTACAGATTTTGGAAAGACTTGCCAAATTCCCCAGCAATTCTAGACAATGAGGTCTCCAGATATCTTAAATGATTATTATTAGAATTAATATAGCTTTTAGTTGTTCTGTTTTAACTCCACAGCCAGAATTTTATCAGCTTCATTGCCCCATTCATAGAAGGTGAGTCTATTAAGTCATAGTAAAAGTTAATTATCATCCACTAAGTAAGGAATGGTATTTGCAATGGGCAGAAGTTTAGATTCAGTTCTATTGTGGTGTTTTGATTTACAGTTGCTTTCTGATATCACAACTTTAATATATTGAAGCTGTTTCTATTAGGTAACTTCTAATGTGCCACGATGAGTCCCACAAACTCTTTAGACAGATTGCCCAGTTATCTTCACAGAGAAACAAGCGCAATGCACCAGCACAAACTGGCAACCTTCACTTCTAAGCATCCTTTATCACAACACCCAGTTTTCCAATACAAACTTTGTTTCAACATAAGACAATGTTCAGTTCAGACAATTTTTTTTCACTGATCTTTGAGACAGATTTTATGGTCCTTTCTAAGAATGAATATATTGAAATGTATTAATTAAAGCTAAGAAATACATAGCTGAAGTGAACTAGCGTTCCTTATAGGTTTTGGAGTTCCAGTATACAGCAAATGAATGCTACCATAGACCAAATACTCTTGAAAGACAGTAAGCAGTAGGTAGTCTGTAGCCCAGGAGCTTTTGAGTTTGTAGCTCTACATGCTTGTTTGACTACTTATGTTTGAATTTTCTCAAATACAATAGTTGAAAACTAAAAAGCTCTTGATTGAGACTAGTACTTTAGGAATCTACAAAATGATTCATGAGAATTCTTTAGACAAAGACAAATACAAGTGTAACAATTTCAGTTTAAAAGCTGAAATATCACTACAAAACTGAAATCTTGAGAAATAAGGAAACATGACCATCTAAATGATAAAACCAAATATGAAAGTGCATTCCAGCAACGCTGGAGTCAGAACTATGTTCCTCTTCAAAATACTAAGACAACCAAACAAAGAAGGGATCTTCAAACATTTTAAAAATAAACCTAAAACTTAATGTTCTCTGTCTGGCTAATCTGAAAATGAAAACTACAAGCTTAAAACCCACTTGATGTTCTTCACAGAGACTTCACCTTACCAACTTTCATGCAGTAAATAAGCACCCTGACTTTCACAATAAACCAAAAATCAAGCTAATCCCATTTCAAAACAAGGCCAAAACAAGCCAATCCCTAAGAACCCCAACACTCTATGTGACTAGATTTCCCCCCCCCCCCCACCACCACCACCACCCCCCCAGCGTGCAGTCTGGGACTGTGATGGGCCCGCTGCGCACCCCTGACTCTCCCACCCCCTCCTTGTCCCTGCTTGCCGGGAGCCAAAACAACAACAACAAAAAACCACAAGCAACAAGCTACAAGCCAAAAACTAGCCAACAAGCAACTCACAAGCCAAATAAGCCCAAAACAAGCCCCATTTCTGCATTTTTTTTCACCAGTTTGGCATGTCTAAGAGACTTCTGCAAAACCAACTGCATTTTTTTCAAAAGGCAAAGAGACTGATAGAAAAGGAAGAAACTTTAGAGTATCATATTTACACTGAACTACACACACCTTCTGATGCTACTGTGAGGATCCAAGAAAACAAGAAGTACTTATAGAAACTTTATAGCTTGAAAACAAGCTGCAAATGAGAAAAAGCCCAATCCAAAAAATTAAGATAAATTGAGTAATAATTAATAATCCACGCTCAAAAACCAACTACTAATCCACAAAAAGCAATAATTTTAACAAAAAAAATCCAATCTGATTTTTTTAAAATTAACCATTATCAACAAAACCACAAAAAATTCTATAAAAATGAGAGATTTCTAGTAGCCATATTAAAAAAAAAAACCAAAAACAGAGTCCAAAGATTATGGAACAAATCCTCAGAGGGGCTAAATTGTCAATTGAAGTAAATGGATCCATGTAAATTTTCTCCAGCAGAGATCTGCCCCTAACTTTATAAGCATGTGGAAAAACCATTTCTAACAGGAGACCTTTGATATTTCATACTCTGATAGTTGTATGTAATTAATTCTGAGGCTGTGCTTAGCGCTTCAAGGCTTGTTTGGCTTCACAGAGTTCAAACTGTTTGAAATTATGTTTGTTTGTAGGTGAGTTACTACTTCACTTTTAATTGGAATTGAAAGTAGACCATGGAGATTTTTAGTGCTGTAGCATGATTGAATTATTTTGTCACTAATAGTGGTTGCATTATAAACAGCTCTTAAGATTTTTTCCCAAATTACACTTACGTACAGGAAGCCTCTCCTCAGGAGAGCTACCCAGACCTTGTTGTAATAACAGCATATTTAGGACTATGACACTCTAAGAGCAGGGCAGCTGCCTCCTCTATTCTTATATTGGGATTGTTAAGAGATGGGCGCTACGGCAGAGCTCCACCTGTGTTAGACTAATAACTCCACCTGTGTTAATCACTAATAAAGGAAGGGTTATAAAAAGGAGTGTGGAAAAGATATTAGAGTTAGCTAGTATACTGATTTTATAATGGTAGTGAAGATAACGTAGCGAGAACTAGGGAAAATATTATTAGATAGTGTATATTTTGTTCTAAGAGACCAGCACGATCATACTAATTATAAAAGTTATCTGTGGGTGTTGTTGGTTTTTTTATTATTTCCTATGTGTTTGCTTTCATTTCTGTACTATTGTTCATTTGCAGCATTGAATCTAGCTTCACTGAAGAAAATGACAGAACTATCCCATTTCTGTTTGCACCAGAAATGCAAAATGAGAAAGATGTAGGAGACAAAAGTCTGTAAACATCTTTTAGGCTAAATTATAACTGAGAGCAAAAATCTGTCTCCTTGAAAGCATTTAACAGGCTCTTCAGTCAGTCACTGTCTAGTAATAGGGCAACACATGTGAATGCATAGCGCATGGAATTCCTTACAGATTTTATGAGCTAATTCCTAGATGAAAATTACTTACTACCAAGAAAAAAAGCTAATGAGTCAGGATTAAATATCCAAACACAGAAAAAGCAAAATAGGCTAGGGGTCAACAATCCCAAAACACACATCTTTTTATGCAAGTACAAAGAAGCTGAAGTAGATTGAAAAACTAATTAATACAGTGAAAAGGTAAATGACATTAACTGCTACTTGATTTCTCCCTAAAAAGAGAATTCTATTGACCTGTTGCTGAGAGAGGCTATCCACTACACTCTCATGGTGTTAATAGCTTCCTCTTCCCTTAGGCTGCAAGTCATGGTAGCACTGAGTTTTAGACCTGGCTGGAAATCTTCCAGTGAAACACTTTCCCATCAAAGAATGCCAATTCATCAAAATCAAAATATTTCAGGGAGATGGTTTGATTTTGACAAAGGTCTGATAGAAACCTGTCTCGTTTTCTACCAGATCTCCCTCCTTGCTCTATGGCAGCCCAAGCCTCTAGGCTCCCCAGTTTGGCAGCCCAACTGGTGGACTGATAAGGAGCCTGGAAACCCTGCAAGTCTTGACTCCTAAGCACAAAGGCTCCTTGATTCCGCCACAGCTTTCCAGAGGGGATGATGGGGAGCCAGGAAGCCCTGGAGGGCTGTTTCCCAAGTTTCCAGGCTTGGGGCTCCTCAGCAACACAGACTTCTAGGGCTTCCAGGGTCCACAGCTCCAGGACAGCCTGCCAGGTGGACTGCCCCAGAGCTAGTGATCCCAGGGCTTCCAGGGTCCATGACTCTGAGCCAGCCAGCCAGGTGGACTGCTCCCAAGTCAGGGATCGTAGGGTCCATTGACTGCCATTGAATCGGGAAACCCAGGACCTCCACAATCCATGGCTCTGGAGAAGTCAGCCAGGTGGAGTACCCTTAAGTTGAGGACTCCAAGTCTTTTGTGGAGAATTTTTAAATTTTTGGTTTCTGTACCACATCAGAACAACCCAAATTTCAAAAGGCTCCACAAAATGAAATTACCTTTCTCTACACAGTTAGTGCATAGTTTCTGGCAATCGAGTGCACATGGACAGGAATATTCTCTGAACTACACTACTAACGGGAGCAGTCCTCTCAAACATGATCCTAATAGCTCAGCAGTTCTCAGACTACTTTCCACATAGCACTTGGTGGTGATCTGCTTATATGTTGCTGGCTCCACCTCCTTGGTTCTAAAAGGTGAGGCCAAATGAAGATGAGGGGCATGTACTTGAATGCTCCTTACTTCACTGAATCCTCTGCAAGTCCCACAGTTCTAAGTAGATCCATGAGTTCTGGGGTAGAAGCCTCAGGTTACTTTGTAGGTGGAGGGCAAAAGACATCTGACCACCTCACAACAGAAAAATGATCAGAAAATGCCACAAACTAAAATAATGGAGTTTTATCTTTTCTGTGCAATTTATTCCTGCATAGGAAAGATTGGGGCTGTGAGGAAGGACATTAGGAGGTGGGCTGAAGAGAATTAGAAGATACATTAGGGTGGTTGGTGGTACTACTGATGTACAACACTGTAAACCTGAGTTTCCCTCAAGGGACAGGGTCTTCCTGTCCCATCTTCCCTCTATCAGACTCCTCTTTCCATGCCTATTCCTCACAAAGGATATGGTGTGGGGCATTAGGTTCTAACATCAGTGTACATAAAGCACACTCCCACCAATCAGATTGTACAGACTAAATTTGGAAATATAAAGCTCAACTGAGGGAGGGAGTGACAAGACTGCTAAAGGCAGATGGGGGGTTAAACAGCGCAGCATCCTCTCCCCTTTGGGAACCCTTTGTCACATGATATTCAGCACATTTAAAGGTACACAACCCAGGTGAGATTATGATTAACAATCACAGAAAGATCCAGACAAACATTAAGCTTCACCATTTGTCTCATCTGATCATCTTTTGGCCCTGAGGAGAGTTTTGCCCAGTTGATTCTTTTGAATTATTAAGTGCCAACATGGTAGGATCCTGTTCAATCATCTCCCTTCACCAAGACTGTAGAGTGAGTACATTTGTTACAAGGGATAACATAGAAATTCAACTAAATTTGAAACCAGATGAAAAGGCCACCTCTTGCTATTTTACTTAATAACTATATCAATTTCAAACACATAGGATCTTGTGGTGCAGCTATATGCAGTGAAAACAGCTGATGTTCAATACTTTCCTTCATCCAGTTTTACCAGGACTGGATGTCCTGGTTTAAGCTGGGTTGGCATACTGATAGCCATGATAGAAAGCATGAGGTCTCTGCTTTGGCCTCCTTCACATTCTCATCCTTTAAACAGGGTTGCTTAAAACAAAGATTTACTTGTAAGGCTCAGAAGCAACTGAACTGGAGTTACTCCAATGATTGACATGGGAGTCAGCTGCTCAACAGAGCTAGTATAGGGCATTTTTGTTGCTGTATTTTCTTAGCAATCCATGACAGTTTCTGCACAAATCCATTACAATGTGAGTTACAGGGGCTGGAAAGTAACATGCTTTATCCCCAAAGCTTGAGTTCAGAGCTAGCATTCTTCTGGAATGCCAAAATAAGACAAGATGCCTTTTAACTTTTGTATGGCCTGTAACTAGTGGGTCTAGTGAGATATAGAATTTCTACATATCTAGATGGTTAGTGAATGTCTATCCCTTTCTTCAAACAGACCTAGTGCTATTCTTTTCCAAAGCCTATCAAGTAATGCTTGATTCTTTACATTGTATTTTGCTGGGCATCTGAATGACTACATCTTGTGTTTTAGGTCCTGACCTATTCTGGACCACCACAATAACATGCAAGCTCATTCCTAACATTGTGTGATGTCCGGTGGCCCTTATATAGTTCCAATTTGTCATCCTGCAAGAACTGTTGCACTAAAAACAGTTTTAGGCAATCAAATAATTATCTTTGGAGAGTTCCCTTCATATAGTTCACAGGCTAGATGTGGGACCTCTGATAAGTAACTGGACAAATCATGTCTTAATGTCTTTGATACAATTTGCAGTTGTGTATCAGCACCAGCTGGTTTTATTGTAGTATACAGTTTTCTCTACTTAATGTTAGTCCAGGAGCGTCAATTACCTCCATAACATGCATTATATTTGTTCTCTGATGTCCCGAAAACTAAAATGTCATCCATAGAAAATTTCATTCCCTGCAGGCCTTGAAGATAGAACCCTGCACAGATACTCTTTTGCATGGCTGTACCACCCACAGTCCCATGCACTGGGGTGGGCAGCAGCTCACCAGCAGCTGTCCCTGGTCGCACTAATGTGTGCAAGCAGCTCACATGCTCCCAGACAGGCATCCCTTCCATGAAGACATCCATGGGTTTTAATGTCTAGCAAAGTTATGAATTGAAGCTCCCAGGCTCGTCCTTTGAAGGAGTTGTGCAGGTTTCCTTTGAGGACAAGGACTGAGAAGTCAGATAAGGAGGGATCATTTTGTGAAAAATGTTCTCCCACAAGTTATATGGTCTTTTTGTCTTTGATCATTTTTCAATGTGAGTTCATTTGAGAGTGTAGTCATTGTTTGGTTTCACTTACATGTGTGGTATTGGGGTATTTGTTGTACTGGATGAGGTTCACCACATGTTGTGATAGGCCTGTGTAGGATCCATGAATCCTGAAAGGTGTGTTGTGGACGGGGAGGATATTGATCATCATAGCAGTGGCATTATGGCTGCTGGTTTTGTTCTGGCGGGGACTGGTGCCACTTCAGTTGGTGTGTCTTGGTCTGTGGGGAGTTTTCTTCTTCAGATGAGCTTGAGGGGTTGCCTGAAGGCCAGAAGAGGGAATTTGGGAAAGATTTATTTCAGGATATGATTCCTATACAATTGTTTGATGATATCCTGTCTGGGTTCTAGTGCGGGGTGATAGATGACAACTAGGGATGTGGGGTCAGTGGTGGTGTCCTGCATTTAACAGTTTTTCCCCAGGCTATTTGGATGACCCTTTCCATAATACAATCTGCATCTCTGGTTGACAGTTTAACACTGTCAGCGGGGAGTGAAGCTTATCAGAATCTACTAGCTGCGCCTATTAAGGTGAATAGTGTTAACAAATTAACTCTGAGATTATATCATCTATAGTTGAAAGAATAAGTTGTTCTCTTCTTTCTGCATCACTGAATCTCTTCAAGTCAATTTAGACATGGATGTACCAGTTGAATATTTTCTTTTCTACGTGCACTATGCTTCTTGCAGAGTAAGTTCCTTTTTCATTAGCTCAGCTTGCCATGCCAGTTTCACCACTGGTTCCACAGTTAGCTCAAACATTATTAATATTATGTTAGTATGTAGGGGCCTTAATCTTGGATCAGAGACCATTGTGCTAGATACTGTACAAACACATCACCCATCATTCTTCTGAAGGTTCCTTGTTTTAAATCCCAGCTATAGACACACTCTTATGTGTTCTTCCTTACTGATACCAATTGATCACATCTGGTCATTAGGATGTGACTAGTTGAACACCCCGTGCGCGGCAAGTGAGGATATCAATCTACAGCACATGAGCCTGATACACATCTAAATATCCACATGGACCCTGCTGCAGCTCATTTAAATTTCCCTAATGCTCTGTGACCCACTCATGTTTCAAAGCAGAGCAGATCAAAGCACATTAAAAAACATTTATTGTTCAGTATCACGGTCCACACGGACAGTTAGTGTGCAGCAGCCTGGTGTGATGTAGAGTTACACCTCCGTTTGCCATGTAGTGGGTGTTCATCTAGACAAGTCCCAAGAAAGGTCACCATGCTTTCTACATAAGTGTACATCCTTGTACATAAAAGCATGCCCATTCATGCACTGCATTGCTTTTTGGAAGAAAATACTCATCAGACTTTTAAAGAACAAGGTTTACTGAGGAAGGAGATAAAGTTAAGGCAAATGATTTATAAATATTTTCAGCAACATTCCCCATGCATAAGTTAATGGCAGATCTGTGTATTGCCTCTCTTTGTTTTAAGCTATATTGCAGTTTTGGAATCTGATGAAGGGCTCCTTACATGCAGGCCATTTCATGAGCTTAATCAAACTGGAAGTCTTGTGGCGAGTTTAACTTTGGCACTTTCTTATTTATTCTGGTCAAAGTGAGTCAACTTCTGACACTACATCACATAACAATGGTTAAAAAAAAATCACAGGAAGAGTTGCTTTCTGCAAACACTGAACAAGGAATTTTATTAGAATCAGGAAAACAGTATTAGCCCTAAAGTTTTTCTATTTGTCTGTTTTGCTCTCAAGCCTCATCTAAAACATCCTCTAGTTGCTCTTTCCTGACTTCCCGCTACAGATTTAAAGAAACACAACTCATTCTCACACTGAAGCTTATTTTAAGTTTTGAGCTATATTTTTACTTGCCTTAGATATTAATGTTGAAATTGATTGCACCAATAATTTACTCTTAATTGACCTCTAAATTGAATGAAACTAGATGACACATGGCAGCTGTTTTGGCAGTAACACCATTCAGAAGATATTGCTTAAATTAGGCCAATAGGTCTGGGAGTGGTATAATGACACTGTATTGGAGGTGGAGAGAAGTAGTATCCCTTCAGGGATGGGGGAGGGAAAAGGGTTTACTGTAGGAGAAAAAGTATGAAGGAGGGGAGAACAGTTCCTTTGTGGGGAATGAGTAGGGAAGAGGAAGAGTGATAGAAAGAAATAGGATGGTAGGGTTGGAGAAGCGTCAGTTTTGAAGGCAGGGAACCTATGTTTAAAGAAAATAAATTCACTGGGAAAATTGCATTTATTTTGACCTAACCAAAATTTCCCTGGGCCAAATAATACAAATTTTTTTAGTCATGCTCCAGCTATCTCTGTTGTATCAAAGCAGTGTTGTCTACCCTTGCTTTGTGTTGCCATGTTTACTCACTGAATTCTGACTCGGTTATTTAATTATATGAAATGCAAACTTTTTAATCAACTCATTTTGCAAAATATTCTGGCTAATTAGTGTGTGTGTGTGTGTGTGTGTGTGTGTGTGTGTGTGTGTGTGTGTGTGTGTGTGTGTGTGAAACCACAAGATTTTGCAGCTAATGTTACAAGAAGATGACAAGGGCAATTATCATTAAAACTGAGCAGAACAAAGCTATGGTAATGAGGAGAGTTGCAATTCATTCACCAAGGCTCTGTCAGTGATGAAAGGAGTAAACTGAACCTACCTTTCTTTTATAGATAACAAAGCAATTACAACTTGTAAAGTAATACAGAGAAAATAATAATTTAGTGGAAAACTGAGAGAACAACAGACTCTGGAAAATACAAAGGAAAACAACTTGTATAAAAAAGATAATTCACTATATCAAAACTTATTATGAACAGATGACATGTAAAAATGTCAGGATGCATAGCAAGAGAAAATGTAACTTAAAAAAACGTAATTACAAAGTGACAGAGGATAAAATAGGCTGTACTGGAGTGTGCAAAGAGATGGTGTCAGACCTTTCTACCTCCAGTGAGAGCAGCCAGAAAGGGTCTAAAATAACCCTCTGCAGTATTGTGTGCACAGGCATGCCAGTCATGCGGGAGAAGGAGCATAGCTATAGCACACTGCACTCCAGCTATTCTCTCGGGCTGTTGTAGCCCCGTGAGAGCCAAAGTTGCATTTGAGGATCCTCTAATTTGTGCCTGTGACCAGGCATTGTGAAGGTGGGTTTGATGCACCAAAAGCTTTTTTGCACCAAGTTCAGGAAAGGAGAATTCCATAGTGTGGGGTTCCTCTTGCTTTACAGCACTGTTCAGTCACTGAAGTGCCCCTCTGTATTTTATACTGAAGATTAACTGGGCATCCCTTAAACCAAGGCAGTGGCTAGATGAAATTGGATGAAATTGGTAACAAAAAATTCATGACCATTTATTTGCAGTTTTCTATGATTTTGAATCACCCTCTAAGAACGCACAAATATGCAAGAACTCACCTTGTCTCAAAATTTACACTTGAGAATAGTGAACAATCTGGAGCAGGAAGCAGTGGTAGCTTCTGAAAGCCACACAATGCTGGGCAGTAAGCAGAGAACTGGAATCCAGGAATTTCTGAGCTCTTCTACTTCCATGCTCTGGCAGTGTAAAGTGGCCTTAGTGCAAGTGAAAAATCAAGCCCTATGTAGTAATAAAGCAGATAAATATGATTCCCATTTTACCCATGTGCAATTTGAGGCTCAGCATGGGCAGCAGGTTGCATAGGCTGGGGGAGGCTTTGCCTCCCCAAAAAGCCAGAGGTGACCCTGCCACCTGTTGTGACTGCTCCCTGCATGCAGCTCCAGTCCTCCAGCTCAGACCAGGTCCAGCGGAGCACTGGCTCCAACCAGCCCCCCAGTGCTCCGCTGGGGCCGTGCACTGCCTGCCTTCCCTCGCTCCGGAGCTGGGGAGGCTGCAGCCACCGGCCGCCCACCACCCCTGGGAGGCTGAGGCCATGCACCGCGTGCTTTCCCAGTGTTCCGGGGTTGGGGAGGTTGGGACTGTGCGCCGCCCACAATCCCAGGCTGGGGAGACTGGGGACGTGCCGCCAGCCTTCCCGGCGCTCTTTTGGGGCTGGGGGCCTAGCCCGGTGGCTGCGACGGGGGGTGGCTCTGGGATCCAGCGGGGGGGCAGACAGAAGGGGGGGCGCTCAGCTCCAGCGGGGGGGGTGGAAGGGTCGGGACCTCAGGTGGAAGGGGTGGGGCTGAGGGCTAGCCTCCCCCAGCCGGCAGTTCACGCGCCGCCCATGAGGCTCAGATGTTGAATAACTTGCCCAAGGTCACACAAGTGAGTGATGGCACTCCAGGCTTCTCTAGTGCTAGGCCATGCCTATTCCCTTAAAACCAGGGTTTCCCTTCCTCCATTTTGGGAAATTTCTTAAGACCCTGATCAATTCCCACTGAAGTCAGTGCGAGTCTCTTCATTTACTTCTAAGGAAGTTAGAGTTTCCCCTTAGCTTCTATGTGACAGTTTCCCAATCTATAAAATGGGGCAATGGTATTTACCATACAAGTAGGCAAATGACATCTGAGAGTAGACATGAGTTAATATTTCTGTAGCCAGAGATAGGAAAATATCAGACCCTCTGTCACAGGGTTCACTCACTGCAAGCAGCACCTCCTGCTGGCCCAACTAAGGATTAGCTCTGCCACTTTGCACTCTTCCTCCAGTGTTGTCTTCACCTATCTTGTCTCACTCTGCTGCCCCGCTCACTCCCCAGTCTGCAACTTCTGTTCTGTGCTTTGGCCCTCCGGCCATGTCACTAAAGTTCTCCCCTTCCGGGGAATTCAGAGTCTTTCTGGATCTGCTGGCTGGCTGCCACACCTCCAACACCCTTGACACTCCCCAGGGACTGGTGGGGGAACCCCAGACCTGCCCTCTACACTGGGTTCCAGCCCAGGGACCCTATAACAAGCAGCCACAGTCCCACTGCTTGCTGCTGTTTCCCTGGGCTTCTGCCTACATATTGGGCTTCCCCCTCTGGGTTTGCCAGCCTCCAACTCTCTCCACTCAGGAAACAACTACAGACTACTTCCCTATAGACTTTTGCAGCAGCAGCCCTCGTCTCTGACGGAGGCTACCTGGCTTTAGAACATAAGAATGGCCATACTGGGTGAGACCATAGGTACATCTAGCCCAGTATCCTGTCTTTCAGCAATGGCCAATGCCAGGTACCCCAGAGGGAATGAACAGAACAGGTAATCATCAAGTGATCCATCCTTTGTCACCCACTCCCAACTTCTGGCAAACAGAGGCTAGGGACACCATCCCTGCCCATCCTAGCTAATAGCTTTGAGCAGGGGATTGGACTAGGTCTCCAGTTGGACTAGGTCTCCAGATCCTGAGGTCTCTTCCAATCCTAATATTCTATGATTCTATGATGTACTTATCCTCCATGAATTTATCTAGTTCTTTTTTGAACCCTGTTATAGTCTTGGCCTTCACAACATCCTCTGGCAAAGAGTTCCACAGGTTGACTGTGTGTTGTTTTAAACCTGCAGCCTATTAATTTCATTTGGTGAACCCTAGTTCTTGTTGTCTGAGGAGTAAATATCATTTCTTTATTTCCTTTATTTACACCCATCATGATTTTATAGACCTCTATCATATTCCCCCCTTAGTCATCTTTTTTCCATGCTGAAAAGTCCCAGCCCTATTAATCTCTCTTCAGATGGAAGCTGTTCTATACCCCTAATAATTTTTGTTGCCCTTTTCTGAACCTTTTCCAATTCCAATATATCTTTTTTGAGATGGGGTGACCACATCTGCATGCAGTATTCAAAATGTGGACATACCATGGATTTATATAGAGGCAATATGATATTTTCTGTCTTATTATCTATCCCTTTCTTAATGATTCCCAACATTCTGTTAGCATTTTTGACTGTCACTGCACATTGAGTTGATGAGAATTATCCACAGTGACTCCAAGATCTCTTTCTTGAGTGGTAACAGCTAATTTCGACCCCATCATTTTATATTCTACAAATACATTAGAAGAAAGAGGACAACCAAGAACAGTGTAGGCCCGTTACTCAATGAGGGGGGGAACAATAACAGAAAATGTGGAAACGGCAGAGGTGCTTAATGACTTCTTTGTTTCGGTTTTCACCAAGAAAGTTGGTGGTAATTAGATGTCTAACATAGTGAATACCTGTGAAAATGAGGTAGGATCAGAAGAGGCTAAAATAGGAAAAGAATGAGTTAAAAATTAGACAAATTAGATGTCTTCAAGTCACCAGGGCCTGATGAAATGCATCCTAGAATACTCAAGGAGCTGACTGAGGAGATATCTGAGCCACTAGCGATTATCTTTGAAAAGTCATGGAAGATGGGAGAGATTCCAGAAGACTGGAAAGGGGCAAATATAGTGCCAATCTATAAAAAGGGAAATAAGAACAACCCAGGGAATTACAGACCAGTCAGCTTAACTTCTGTACCCGGAAAGATAATGAAGTAAATAATTAAGCAATTTGCAAACATGTAGAAAATAATAAGGTGATAAGTAACAGTTAGCATGGATTTGTCAAGAACAAATCATGTCAAACCAACCTGATAGCTTTCTTTGACAGGGTAACAAGCCTTGTGGAGAGAGGGGAAGCAGTAGACATGGTCTATCTTGACTTTAATAAAGTGTTTGATACTGTCTTGCATGACCTTCCCGTAAACAAACTAGAGAAATGCAACCTAGATGGAACTACTGTAAGGTGGGTGCAAAACTGGTTGGAAAACCATTCCCAGAGAGTAGTTATCAGTGGTTCACAGTCATGCTGGAAGGACATAATGAGTGGGTCCCCACAGGGATCAGTTCTGGGTCTGGTTCTGTTCAATATCTTCTTCAATGATTTAGATAATGGCATAGAGAGTACACTTATAAGATTTGCAGACGATACATGGGAGAGGTTGCAAGTACTTCGGAGGATAGGATTAAAATTCAAAATGATCTGGACAAACTGGAGAAATGGTCTGAAGTAAATAAGATGAAATTCAATAAGGATAAATGCAAAGTACTCCATTTAGGAAGGAACAATCAGTTGCACGCATACAACATGGGAAAAGACTGCCTAGGAAGGAGTACTGCGGAAAGGGATCTCGGGGTCACAAGCTAAATATGAGTCAACAGTGTAACGCTGTTGCAGAAAAAGCAAATATCATTCTGGGGTGTATTAGCAGTACTGTTGTAAGCAAGACACGAGAAATAATTCTTCCGCTCTACTCCGCGCTGATTAGGGCTCAACTGGAGTATTGTGTCCAATTCTGGGTGCCACATTTCAGGAAGGATGTGGACAAATTGGAGAGAGTACAGCGAAGAGCAACAAAAATTATTAAAGGTCTAGAAAACATGACCTATGAGGGAAGATTGAAAAAATTGGGTTTGTTTAGTCTGGAGAAGAGAAGACTAGGGGCGGGGGGACAAGATAATAGTTTTAAAATATATAAAAGTACATACAAGGAGGAAGGAGAAAAATTATACTCATTAACTTCTGAGGATAGGACAAGAAGCAATGTACTTAAATTGCAGCAAGAGAGGTTTAAGTTGGACATTAGGAAAAGCTTCCTAGGTGTCAGGGTAGTTAAGCACTGGAATAAATTGCCAAGGGAGGTTGTGACTCTCCATCATTGGAGATTTTTAAGAGCAGGTTAGACAACCACCTGTCAGGAATGGTCTAGATAATACTAAGTCCTGCCATGAATGCAGGGGACTGGACTAGAAGACCTCTCAAAGACCCTTCCAGTCCTATTATTTTATATGTATAGTTGGGTTTATGTTTTCCAATGTGCATTACTTTGCATTTATCAACATTGAATTTCATCTGCCATTTTGTTGTCCAGTCACCCAGTTTTGTGAGATCCCTTTATAACTCTTCACAGTGAGCATTGGACTTAACCATCTTTAGTAGTTTTGTATCATCTGCAAATGTTGCCACCTCACTGTTCACCTCTTTTTTCAGAGCATTTATGAATATGTTGAATAGTACTGGTCCCAGTACAGACTACTATTTACCTCTCTCCAGTCTGAAAACTGCAAACTTTATATAGGCCCCACCTGTTTTGACACAGGTGAGCCTTTCCTTAATTAGCTGCCTCCAGCCTAAATTTCCCCTGCTTGCAGCCTAATTAGCTCATTGGGTCCTCCTGGCCTAATTCAGCTCTTGAAGGGCTAGTGCGCAAAGTGCACCCTTGTTTAACGGATCAGAGAACTGAGGCTCAGAAAGCTAGTTTGTTCCACTTTGCACAATGGTCTAGTGCAGATATGGGAAACTGGCAGCCTGGGGGCCACATCCAGACCTCCAGATCATTTTATTTGGCCCACCAAAGCTCAGCTTGGGGCAGGTGATCCAGCAGCACCCGAGTCCAGAAGCGGGCAGAGCATCATAGGCGGGAGGGCCCTGCCTGCACACAGGTATGTGCTTCGTGAGACACTGTGGCGAGAGCTATAGGCCAGATTGGAAAGCCAGGCGCAGATTTGCCGGACAGGAGCCACCACTTTGGGGAAAGTGCGGGGCAGGATCACTCCAAGCCTCCCCGCACCCCAGCATCACATCCCACCCATGGGCTGGATCTGACTCACATACCCAAATCACACACACTACTGGAGCAGGACCTAACCGCCCCCCCCCCACATTACAACAACACCCCCACCCCCCAGTGTCACAACACTGGCCCACCAAAGGGTTTTAGTAGTTTTTTGTGTCCCTTTACTGCCTTAAAGTTGCCCATTCCTGGTCTAGTGGATTAGACGCAGGAAAAAGTCCAGTGACCTGGATTCCGATCCTGTTTCTGATTTTAATTTGCTTTGTGACTCAGCTGTGCCTGTTTCCCCATTTGTAAAACTGGGCTAAAGATACTTATTTACCTCATAGGGCTCATGTAAATCTTAACTACATAATGTTTGGCAAATGTTGTCTGGAGTGCAAAGAATTATTAGGGACAGAGGGGCTGGGCAATAAACTTCTGTTCCCAGCCCACCAAGTTTTTAGGGTTCCTCCCCACCACCCCACACTTATGCAGTCAAATGGCTCTTTGACTTTTCAAAAACATTCTGATGGTGAAAAGTCACCTGCAAAAGCTCATTCAAAACACTGACATTTTACCAATTGGCTCTAATTTCACAGCAGTTTTGCAAACTCAAAAATAGGCACATAAAAACCTCCATATGTGTGATAAATATTTTTTGCCCCACTCTAATTGCCAGTAGAGATCTTTTTGGTGTAGGTTGGAGAGAAACTTTAGGTTAGTAGTTCTGACTATCACAGATAATGTTTTTCAAAAGGGCCAAAAATGTCTTATAAATGGCTGATAGACAAAATCATGTTTATCTGCAAAGTAGTCCCTAGGAACACAGCACTTTTTCATGTCAGCTTATTTTTAAAATCCCAATAAATACTATATATTTTATTATGTGGAAAAATTATATGCTACACTCTGTTTATGTTAGCAGAAGCACTGGTTATGAGAAAAACCAACTCATTAACAATCCTTAACTACAAAGTCTAGGTTTATAAATAGGGCTTAAAACACAGTAGTAATACAAATAAACATATCCTTAATAAACTCTTGACCCATTAAAGTGAAAGACTCTTGGGGAAAAGGAGGAACAAGAATAATTTGTCACATGAAACTGGCTCATAACTAATGAAAGATAGTGTAGGCAGCTTTACAATTACAGGACAACATGATGGAACTAGTTGCTGTTTCCATATGCTTCATCTTCCAGCCTCACTTCAATGAATAATAATTGGTTTCTGCTATATAATTTAAGAACCAGCAAGATATTGTTTAATGGTGCTTCTAGCTATGGTAAAAATGAAATTTTCCAACAAACACTGGGTCATTTCCTTTAGGAAAGGAAGGTGCCTGGAATACAGTGCTTTGAAAGCAGACAACAATTTAAAAAAATATGTTTTGTAGTATGCATTTGTCCAATACCTTTGGTTAAAGAAACCCTTTATGAATGCCAGAAGGACAGAGCAACATTTCCATAGGTTAAGACAGTTTCAACTTTAACATTTTCATTTTAGAGAGGGAGAGAAAAGCTGGTGACCCGATGGTTAGATCCAGATCAGAATTGTCCCAAAATTCTGGGGCGTTCAGATCTAGGTTTTAGTCAAACCTATTATAGCAAAAGGAGCAAGCTGTGAAGTTCGATTGCAAACACAAACTTTTCTAGGGCTTGGTGTGTTTGGATTTACACTTGATTCTGGTCTAAGCTCTTGTTTTTACAAGGTCTTAGAAGTGCAGGAAAGCTACCTCTAGTACAGTGCATAATACTAACAATTGCTCAGAATGAAAGCTAAGAAGAGTAGCATGGATATGAGATACTGTATATAGAGGAAAATTTTCGGTAAGGAAATATTCCTTGTGAAAATCATTGCTGCCATTGCAGGGTCTAATCCTGTGCTTCTTACTCCAGAAAATTGCTTTTGACTGTCAGTGAGAGTTTTGTCTGAGTAAGGAGAGCAGTGATGAGTCCAAAAGAAATGACATGGACATTTTTGCTCAGTCCACACACACACAAAAATAGTCTGGTGAAAATAATTACTGTTGTCTAATAATACTGAGTCTCAACATTCTTTTTTATTTTTAAAGAGAAATGCAAAGCATTAAAGAGACACAAAGAATCACTGTTTTTCCACTTCACAGCTGAATCCATTGATAGCTACAAGTGAAGGCAGTGGAGTTAATTTGAAAATGAGAACAGGCCACACACACACAAACACATATATACACACTTTGATTTGCGCCAACTTCAGAACAGGAAGGAAAGCTTTGTTGCTGCTGCCAACCTTGTAGCCAGATTTTCCCTGCTGATGGAGTTTAAAGCAGTACATTTATTTATGGAGCTGGAGGGAATGGCTCTAATTAAAATAAAACATTTCATCCATCTTAGATCCAAATACACTTTCTGATGAAGCCATCACTTTGAATTTGACTTTGTTTGCTAGAGCAAAACCATTAGAAGGAATGTCTGCTGTATTCCTGACTATGAATAGCATACTACAAATAATGCTTATGCTCAAACTTCAGATTCCAGTATGATAGTGAATTAACTTGTTTCTCACAATGTAGCTATCTCTAAAGAGGCAGAGTGATCCGTTTTTGAACAGGGTATATGGGGGAACTATTTAAGGTCTGTCTGATTAACCAAAGTCTTCTGTAGAACATATTAAGCTCACTGTAAAGATGGGGGAAATTTTAAACCACTTACAAAGTTATTTTCTTCCTGTGCATCACGGGTTGTATCATTAATTAAACATTGCACTCTGTACATAGTGAATAGTATTACACAAAATAAAAAACAGATACACTTGAAATCTGCTTACTGGAAATTAAAAGTGTCTAATGCTGTATTACCCGATACATTGTGCACACCAGTCTGTTAGTCCCAGTGACTCTGTTTCTTTAAATAAGGAGTTTCAGTTTCTGTGCATTGTCTGGTTCCTGTCTCCTTCCACATTCCATATGTCAGCTTTGTAACTATTACTTGAGCTAATCTAAAAGAAATAACTTACTTATTCAGAAAAAGTCTGAACATTTCACTTAAGATTACATTTCTCCCTTTCCTTGTCAGGAGCGATAAGCAAAACCCAATACCCTGAGCAGAGAAATGATAATTCAAAGAGAGAGAAAATATTCTTGACATTTTAACAATAACAAGTTATTAATATAATTCACTTCAGTTGAAAGAAAGTGGAATACATTTACAATGCAAACTGAATAAAGGTTAAGTGTATTTTGTGTTTTGCTCTGCATTAAATATAAATATCTGTCATATCAAATCCTAGACTAGTTGTAAGCACCCTTTTAAAAATCCATGTTTCTAACAGAAAGGAAAGCTATTTGAAATATCCCTTGTACAAGTGATAAAATCCAAATCAAGTAGCAATAGCTCAAGGAAAGTTGCCATAGCTATTTCTGGCAGAGCTATCCACATACTTGCAACCTCACAACCCCTGTAATAGAATTTATACTGCTAAGATCCAGTAACCCTGCCACAGTTCTATTCGAACCAGTTCCCTGAGACTATGTAATGTAAAACAGACCTTTGTCTTCCTTTTCACTAAGATGTGTCACTTGCTTCAAGTGGTATTTTATATATTCCTCTCTATGAAAAACATATGTTTACTTATAAGAAATATTTAATTGGGGGAAAAAAGCCCTAATTGATACACTCAGCAGTTCTTAGGAAGCCTACAACAGAGAAATAAACAAATATCCAAAAATAAGCAAAATACCCCATATTTTTGTATGGTGAGTTTAATAAAATTGGCCATTTGAAAGAAATCTTGGTTTCCTTACATCTTGGGATTGAAAAGTCCATTCTCGACCCAGATAGACTCTGTCCACCTTAATAACTGGCCCTCTTGAGTCTTTCCTATGGCACTTGACATGCTCTTTAAAATATCAACTGCTTCCCTAGGTTTCCTGTATAATTTATGCCCAAGATGTCAGTCCCCAAAAGGGCAGGAAATGAATGGTTTTAGGCACTGCCTTTTATAATGATCACAGTTGTAATCAGCATTCTGCTCTAATGTTCGTGAAGTAACAGTGAGCACGGCCCATCATTACCAACAACATTCTTGTTGCTCTGACAAAGCAGCTGCTCTGGCTCGCGGGGGTCTTAAATTGTTCTGGATTTCAGAAGTGCCTTTAAGATGCTCTAGCTCCAGGCACTGAACTCGTTAATTAAAGGGCCGAACCCTGCCTGCTACTTTTTACTTCAATAGAGAGCAGAAATCAACACTGGTTCCCTCCACAGATGTCCAGGCCTCAAGCATCCGTTATCTGTATCCCACTCAGATACTAACAAATTAATAAAGTACATTTTTCAGAAGCACTTCTTCTATAGCATCCTGCCCTTCAAAAGATCACACTCTTTAAAACGAGTGGTGTAGAGAGACTACTTCTACGCAGATTTGAGACCACTCACAGGCAGCAAGGGAAAAGTGCTTCATGAAGACATATTCTGATGTGCTGAAGCAATCTATTCAGCATTGGGGGGGTTTCTAGGAGAAAGTTGGGGAGAGAAAGGAGAGGAAGCAGGCCAAGGAAAGGGGAATAGGGAAAGAGGAGAAAGGGGAGACTATCAAGAGCAGATAAGAGGAACAATGGTGATTAGAATTCACTTGAAAACAAATGCAGATTAAAAATGGAAAGCGATGTTAAGATAAAAATGAAAAGTAGCAAAAGGGAATAAAAATCAGTGTTTAGCTTTCAGTTATTATATGTTAGAGCAATTAAACTGTTGATGAAAAGCCCTGTGTGTTTCATACCTTGTCATATGAAATGTATACCAATAGTAGTTACAGATCTCTGATTGTTTATTTAATCTACAGATCTGTTTTCTCTTATCGTTGTGTTAAGTAGGAGATTATATTTTAAAAGGTAGGGAGGTGAGCCAGCACTCATTGAGGACAGATGTATTTTGTGTGCTGCAGCTCTCCCAGTGTACCACGGACTTGGAACGTTACCAACATTAGCAAGGTTTTAAAAGTCACCAACTCTGCTCAGAAAACATCTGCAGAAGGCAGCTGCACATGGACAATGCCAAAGAGTAAGGAGAAAACAAGCCAATAAATTTTGCTTTTTAAATCAAAGGCTGCTGAACAGCCATTTTTTCCTGGGAGATACATAAAACGTCTTCTGTAATGAAGATAAAAGAACAGGCTGCAATGAGTACAGCAGAGTCTTGTTGAAATGCCTGGGAAGTGTGCACACAGTGAAAGCAGCCCTCGTTGGGAAATATGACAGTGCAATCACAAGAGAGACTAACGCAGAAACTATTTTGCTCAATGATTGCTGAGACAGTGCACCCTTTTATATGTCTCCACATGAAAGAATAACTGGCCACTAAAGGCAAATCCAGCCGACTTCTCTGCAACTGAGGAAGCACCTTATGTCATGATGAGAAATTAATAAGACTGGGACTTTTCAGCTTGGAATAGAGACAACTAAGGGGGGATATGGTAGAGGTCTATATAATCATGACGGGTGTGGAGAAAATCAATAAGGAAGTGTTATTTACTCCTTCTCATAACACAAGAACTAGGGGTCATCAAATGAAATTAATAGGCAACTGGTTTAAAACAAACAAAAGGAAGTATTTCTTAACACAATGCACAGTCAACCTGTGGAACTCTTTGCCAGAGGATGTTGTGAAGGCCAAGACTATAACAGGGTTCAAAAAAGAGCTAGATAAGTTCATGGAGGATAGGTCCATCAATGGCTATTAGCCAGGATGGGGAGGAATGGTGTCCCTAACCTCTCTTTGCCAGAAGCTGGGAATGGGCGACAGAGGATGGATCACTGGATAATTACTTGTTCTGTTCATTCCCTCTGGGGCACCTGGCATTGGCCACTGTCAGAAGACAGGCTACTGGACTAGATGAACCATTGTCCTGACCCAGTATGACCATTCTTGTGTTTTTATGTCAGCAACCAGGGCATGGGTGATCAGACCCAGTAGTCAGAGCAGTGGCAAGGGTCATAGCCAGAATCTGGAACCAAGCAAGGCTGGGAACAAGGCAGGCACTGGTGTGATCACAGCTGAGGGTGTAAGCACTGAGCAGCTGGCAACCTGCTGCCAGTAGGCTTGAGAGCACACCTGCTGGTTCCCCTCAGCCAATCTGGCAGGTTGGCTGTAGCTAACATGTGTTCATTAGTCTGCCTGGAAAGCTTAGCTGCAAGTCTTCTATCCTGACACCTTGGCCAAAAAAACAGAGCAATTCTGTGCAAATGGGGTGGTGTGTGGGGTGTGCAGAGGTCATGCTAGGGAAGGCAATGTGTAAGGACTGAAGTATCTTATGTGGAGTGACTTCCAGCCATTCTACAGTCTATAGAACACTATTCTCCCATGACACATCTGCCCAGCACCTGCTCTCATGCTAGACACTAGGCTCTGGATTGGGTTAAAAAAAAATCAACTTTTCCTTTAAAAATGTGGCCATTTGCTAACAGTTGTAAAGCAGATACCACATTTTTCTCTCTTCTACTTGGAATAGGAAACAACAGCAGGATCTCAGCAACCATTTTGTGGTAAGGTAGCCCATGGTACATGCTACATTTTAATGGTAACCACTCTCTACATCCTCTACAAAAGATCAACACATCAAAATAAGGATCTTGTAAAGCCAGATAAGGACTTTGTTCAATTCATTGGCCTCCTAGAGATCGAAGAATCGAATGATGAAGTCACATTTTTTGGGAAAGCACAAAAGTGCTCAACTTTAAGTATGCCTAAAAGTTAAAACAGTTTCCTACGTGTTTTTGTGAATGAGGGCAAAGTCGCTGGGTTGGATAGATAAGTGATGATGTAAAGGGTTTGAGGGGACTCCCACCTGCGAGAGACTCATGAGTTAGGAAGTAGCTTAGGGTTGACAGGGTTAGTTTCTGTTTCTTGGCTCCTTCTCAATCAATGACAGGTTACAAATTCTGAAAGTAGCTTGGATATACTCTGGTCACAAAGGCTTGTAAATCTTTTGAATGATTACAATGATAATTATATACCATGTAGACCAAAGAACACTAGCTAGTAAAGCTGGCCAGAGGATGACAATTCTGTTTTGTGACAGCTTCTGAGGTTTGCAAATTTGTTTTCATTCAGCCATGGAATGAAAACAAAAGCTTTCAAATATTTTCACAAAATGGAGTTCTGTCAAAATGTCCATTTTCTGACTAAGAACTTGACCTTTTTGCATTCTTCCCTCTCTCTCATTAAAACTGACCAGAAAGTCCTGGCTTTTGGAAACCAATCCTGTCAAAAATGTTGTTGAAAAAGATATATCTGTGTGAAACATTTCGGCTTAGATACAACAGCATATTTTGGTGAAAATACATTTAGTCAAAAATGTCTCAACCATCTCTATTAGCTAGTTACTTGTACACACATCTACCTCATTTGCACATGCAATCAGGAGTGATAACTAATGTGTGCATTTTTAGCACAGTATTCTATTATTGATCATTTGATTCTTAATGTCATGTCAACATTTGACCTTATTAATATCATCTCATGTGCATAAAAATGTAAATTGGTGACTGAGTTTTAAATTAAACCAGAAACAATGGTATAAAATTACAATGAAAATAAGTGACCAAAACCTGAACATAGAGTGGTGGTGCTGGAGATAAAAGGTACTTCCTATTGTAGTTCTTTACAAACCATTCCTTGACTATGGTTTGATAAGTTACCACTCAGGCATAATAAAGCCAAACCATGAAAACCATAAGCTTGTCATTTTTTATCATAAAACATGATCAATTGAATTGAAAGCTTCAAATTGCTCTGCATAAGTCTCCATTACCCAAAGACAACAAAATGTCATTAATGACCTTAACAGTAATTGGGGTTGTACTATCATATATTATAAATAATGGAATTACAATGTCATCTTATTTGTTATTGGATTCACCTGCATGGCCTTCTATTACTCAGAGAACTATATGGCCAAAAACCTCTCCATGCTTCTAAATACCATTCAACGAGGCAGCAAACACTTTTCCATTAGAATCAGTTTGTAACAGTAATATTTTTTTAAAAACGGAATAATTCCTAGAATAGACAACATATTTTCTTGCTTTTAAAATAGCTTAAGATCTCTTTGCAAGATACTGAGCACCCACAATGCCCGCTGATGTCAATAGTATTTTCCAGATTTACACCGGTCTGAGCTGGCTGTTTAGTGGGGTCAGGTGCTCAGCTACAATCCCAGACATTATGGGTTCATGTCTGTGGAGGAAAAAGTTTGCTAGGGCCTAAACTTTAGTTGTCTCGGGCCTGAACTTTGGTTCAGACCTGAACATTAGTGAAGTCTATTGTAGGTGAAAGGTTTTTAGAAGCAGAATAGAGGAAAAGTATAAAAGCAGAACTATCTATAATTATAAGACCTGTGATTCATAGTGCTGCATTGACAGTTTTGGAGAAGTCTAGAAATCGCAGTAGGACAGACTGTGAAAAACAGGAAAGCTTAGAAACCGCAATAAGGCAGACTGTGAAAAACAGGAAAGCTTGCTAAGCTATATTCCTTTTATGGAGAGTGTATTCCAAATATGGCAATAATGCTGATAAGACAGTATGTATCATGTAATTGTGGTTTTATGCTATATAAGCTGTGCAAGATTCTGTAATCAGGGGGATTGCTAGTTTACTGGTACCCCCCATGCATGCATGAAAATAAAAAGGCCTCAGGCGATTCTGATTCAAACACAACGCGTGGTCATTTTTCCACAACATGTCTCACTTGATGATATTGTAGGAGGTAATGTGTAGAATGTATATTTTAAGTGTTGGCACATGTGAAAAGATGCACCTGATCAGGTAAACAACTGAGTTAGCAAACTAATCTTAGTGCTAAGCAGAAAAAAGTGTTTATACAATATATAACCAATAGCTTTGTAACAGTGTATTTAAAGAGAGCACCTGAATGTGGGGGCACACTTGCATTTAATCCTATGCTATGCCCTGTTTTGATGGACCGATCACTCACTGAAGCAGCAAATAAATAATATACTTCTTCAGCTCAAGAGTCAGTCTGTGAACCTGTGTATTCTGGGTGGCAGGGAAAGAACCGGTCAACTCTTATACAGAAAGTCTGCCTCCAGTCCATTCAGCTACAAATGGGTACCTGACCTAGTGGGTTAGGGGAGTCAAAAGTGGTCAAACACAGTGCTAGCCATATTGCTCCCATGTGTACCATTGGCTACAGAAACTGACATGTCAGCCAACTGTGGCTTGGGTTGTATTTGACTTTGATGAGATGGCCTATGTGTTTAAGTAAGCAATGGAGAATGGGCCTACAGCTGCAAGGTACTGAGAATGGTGGGTGTGAATGATAATTTTAACAACAGTATTTTGATTATCTGGAGAGGGCAGGTTTGAGTGAGAAGTAACACCTTACTCCATGAGTAGTCCCACTGAAACCAGAGTAAGATTAGAGGTGGCAGAACTGAGCTGCTTGTATTTAACTTTATAGCAGTACCAATTAAAAATGTAAAGAAGTTTTGGATACATTTTGTAGAAGACATGCTATACAAAATAAAGTTGTATGGTATATTTCCAGTTCCTTTTTAAATTAAGACCAATTTCCCAATAGCATAGACTGTTGATAGCATGAATGAATGGAAGCCTAATTAATATTATTGATCTCCTCTAAATCCCACAGGCAGAAAACCACTTTGCACTAGAAATAGCAGTAGTAAAAAAATATTTATACCAAGTAATGACTTGTAATCCTATGCACCATTAAAAGAGCTTCTTAAATAAACAGTTGTGGTGTCATGCTGTGAGAAATACACTAGCCTCACACCTCTCGAGATGCTGTGTTCAAAAGCGCCTTGAGTCCGAATGTGCCTTAGGTCACAAGGGTTTGATTTGCTCAACTAGAGCTTTGCAAAACTGGGGAAAATCCTCTCAAAATATTATTTGAAATTATTAGCCATTCAAATGTTGGTTGTTGTTTTTTTTGTAAAATGTTGGCTGAATGGAATTTTTTTTCAATGAAACGTAAAAACTGAAAATTCACATGTGAGTCAAAAGGCAACAGAGTCTAGTGATTTAAGCCTCAGTGGCAGTAACTCCTGAGTTCTCGTCTCATGTTTGTTACTGACTGTTCTTAATAGTTTGTACTTACGTAGAACTTTACAACATTTAGGTAAATAAATAAAATATTATCCCAATTAGAGAGACAAGACAGGTGAGGTAATAACTTGTATTAGACCAACTTCTACTGGTGGAAAGGTACAAACTTTCAAGCTACACAGAGCTCTTCCTAAGGTCTGCTTCCTAGGTGGCAGGTGAACTGCTGACTCAGGGAGGCTAACCTCCCACCCCTTCTGCCCGAGGCCCTGCCAGAACCCCCTGCCAGAGCCAAGAGCCCCACACTGGGGCCACAGGCCCCCACCCCAGACTAGCGCCCCCAGCCCCGGAGCCCTTGGAGGGCGGGTAGTGCGGCCCCAACCCTGGGAGGGCGGGTAGTGCGGCCCCAACCCCGGGAGGGTGGGCAGCGTGACCCCGAGCCCCGCAGCCCTGGGAGGGCGGGCAGCACAGCCCCACCTCCAGCCCCAGCGGGGGCCATAGCACAGGGGAAAAGCTGCCCACAGAACAGGAAGGGAACTAGGGGTCGAGTATGGGCAGGGCCAGACCTAGCTGTTTGGGGAGGCTGAGCCTCCCCCAGCCTATGATACCATGGTCTGCTTCCTTCCTCAGACCTGAAGAAGAGCTCTGTGTAGCTCAAAAGCTTGTCCCTTCCTACCAGCAGAAGTTGGTCCAATAAAATATATTACCTCATCTGTCTTGTCTCTCATATGTTGGGACTAACATGACTACAACACTGTGAACCATTATCTCAATTACACAGATGAGGTAATGCATGTGATCCAGACTCTTTTCTCTTTTCAGGCAGCTCAAAAAGGCTGGATTTTTGACAGTGGAGAATTCCTGTGTTGGTGAGGATCTCCTCACAGATGTACAGCAAACAGAGATGACTCCTAGCTTTGCCTATCATATCCTTCTCCCTTCCTTGTGTAGGGGACAGGCTGGATAAAACCATGGCATGTCAGGGGCAGGGATGGAGGTGGAAAAGAGCTAAGCTATGCTTCCCATTGCTCTAGGAACATAAAGGGAGCTTCTTCACTGGAAAAAAGGTATATTCTTAACTCAAGTTATCTAACATCAGGTAAAATCCTACTGAATACAAGGTAGTTTGTAGTTTTTGCATAAGTTAACAGATTGAATTAAAGATGAGAGGGGAGCCTCGGGTTTACAAACTGCCTTGTCTTCACGAGGGTTTTACCGTGGGTTAGCTAAATCAAGTTAAGAATACACATTTGAGGACTTTATGCCAGCGGCATAAGCTGAATGAGCCCCTAAGTGGGGGCCAGGCCAACACAGAATCAGAGAGCCATAACCAGATTCCAGGTGGTCCCTCCTCCTACCTCTCCTTCACCAAGCAGAATCTGGACATGGGAGGAATGAGCCCTGAGTCTCATATAGATCATGAGTGTCTTGTGACAAATGAACTAATAATTACTGGAAAGGGCTTGTCAGTTACAATGGAGGTAGAGGGAGGCTTGCCTTACTAGGGAATCTCAAAGATTGCCTGGGATTTTTACTGAGTGAAAAATTCTATTATACTCCAAGATATTATCAGCAATAAATTGACTTCTGCCCTAGTGGGAGGGTACCTTAACATGCCGGGGTATTTTCCTGGTAGTGCCTTTAAGGATTGTGTTACAGCAAGTCACATTTTACACAGGCTGCAGCCAAAATCTTTTAACTTTTGCATTAAAGCTTTTCCATTAACGAATTGCTACTTCATTCAGCCACTGTAAGCTGCCAGTTTGCAGGGGAGTAGGTCTCTGACCACCATTTTGAGCAGCATGGTTGGGATCAGTGCTTAATTTATAATAAAAGAGGTGCCAGGGCTCAAGCAATTTTTTTATATTCATAACTGATGCAGCAAACCCAGCAGTGCCAGGACTATGAACTTCCAAGCCTAGAGCGTCTGGGGCTTAGCCCTGGCAAGCCCTAGCACAAATTAACCATTGGTTGGGAGACCGAGAGGGAGGTGAGAGCAGAGGGATAAGTGTTATGGCACAGCATCCTCCCACAAATTAAGCAGCAGCTGAGATTATAAAGTAAACCACTCTAAACACTTTAGATCCTTCATAATAACAACAAAGATGGCTGTGCCCATCTCACCTGGTTGAGATCTTGTGTCCTCCCCTGGTTCTTATTTGGCCCCTTCATCCTGCTGTGATTGTCCTGATCCGAACAAGGAAGGGTTGAGGTCCACTCCAGGGCCAGGGTCCTCTCCACCTCTAGGCTGGGTGCCTATTGAGAGAGCCTGTGTCCTCACAGAAATCCAAATTCCAAAGCCACACCCATCCCAACTCCACAGATGAATCCATGTTGAAAGGGGTTCCATGCTCAGCGCACTGTTCAGAACATGGTCCAGTTAATCCTAATGGGGAGCTCATTGGGGCAGCACCAGACCTGGAACAGTTATCCCTGGCTTCCAACAGCTCACCTTGAGCACCTTTATTTTCATGCTTTGCTGTCCAGTCCACTCGATCCAGTGATTGCCAAGATCTATCATCTTACTGTTGGAGGTCTCTCTTTGATGAGCCAATGTCATGGGCTTTGTTCACTTTGGCCCAACAGTTTTTGATGTCATATACTATCCAAGTGGCTGCATGCTGATACATATACTTTCTACTGGGCCTTGTTTTGCTGTATCAAACCCTGGAGATGACCAAAGCTGGAGAAACTGCAAGCAGGGTGGGACTGAGGACACTGAGCAGAGGGAACTGAAAGTAGAACACTCCTGGTCAAGGTTCAGAGCATAGGGAGATGACAAAATAGTACACAGGACTGGCTGCCCAGGGGGCTTGTGGGAAGGAACTGGAGGACCATCGTCTATTGATTGTTGTGATCAGCCATAACTGCAGTGAAAATGTGCAGCAATCTCAGGTTAGCAATATGGGGATAAGCTAACTTGGGGTCACCATATACCTCAAGATGTGGTAGCTGCCTCACCATGTGACACAGTTAGTGGCATAGTGACATGTGAACATGTAGAGCATGTTAAGGAGAAAGCTCATGGTTGAACCCAGATTAAACCTTCAGTGAAGACAAAGTCTAAGAGATTTACCCAAAATTATCCAGGCCATGTTTGCAATAGGGTTTTTTGGAGCCATAATTCCCAGTGGGTGCAACCTTATCACTAGTGTTGTAGCACCAATGGAACAGTTTTTTACTCCGTCACCAGAGTTTTAAGCAGTCTGACTACACCCAAGTCCACCAGGTGAAGTGATCGGATGACATCAAGTGCCAGTGATATGCAGATGAAACATAGCTCTACCTATCCTTCGCCACATATGACCACACCACTACCACCAAGATGGCCCAGTGCTTGGATGAGATCAGCTCTTGGATGAAGAACAGCCGTCTGAAGCTGAACCCAAGCAAGACTGAGGTGATACTGCGGGGCAGAGGAAAGTACTTTGAAAAGCTTGCAGCCATGGTGCACTCTCCATTGATTGGAGTTTACACACACACACACACACACACACACACACACACGATCAATTCAATCCATAATCTAAAAGTACCTTTGATTCCTTGCTGATACTGAGCTTTCACATAGCAGCCTCTGCAAGTAATGCTTTCTATTATCTCTGGCTAGGAAACTCCACCTCATCCTAGCAGATAAAGACCTGGCCTAAATTATTCATGCATCATCTTTAGTTTCCCAATCCCCATCTGTAAAATAGGAATGATAGTGTTGTCCTGCACCACTGGGATGTTGCGAGAATAAATTCATACTTTTAAAACATGGGGAAATATTACATTCCAGCTTGCCAAGAACTGCTCCTACCACTAGACAAATTGATATGTTGATGCTGCTGATCAAAACAACTTTTCTTGTCCATTTTGGTTAGTTTCTAAAAAAAACCTTCATATTTCTCCATCTCTCCAATATTTCAAAGCTAACCATCTGAAATTGTTCTATCAGCAAGGGAAGTTGTAGCAATCCTTCTGTTACCCGGGGTTCTTTCAACTCAAAGCTCTTCGTAACTTTTACTCTGTGAGGGGTGGTATCAGGAAATAAATCAGGGGAGACACGGCCATCCGACCAATAGATGGCTGCACAAACAGGACAACACAAGAGTGCTTTCACTTAAAGCTAAATTTTATTTAGTCTTAAGCACTTACACATGTCCACAACAGGTTAGTGAAACACCCCCAACCCTCGAAAATTACCGAAGCTGAGTGTGGCTCTCGAGTGGCACAGCGGCAGCCTGTCTGCGGGTGGGGAACACAAGATGCATCTAGAGGGAGAGACCAGTCCCAAGGAGTTCCACTATCTCAAACTTTTCCCCCTTATTTTATACATTAGTAACACAATGACATGTCCCTTAAAGAAAACTTGTGAAGCAAGCAGTTTCAATGGTCAAGCAAGAGGTTTCCTTCTGATTATTGATTAACCAGGTGTGTTTTTTTCCAGAGTTTGCAGCCTTGAGGCCCTAATAGACACATTCCTGAGGGCACATCCTGCTCTTCTAAAATGCACATATCAGCAACTTCAGCACAATTCTTATCAGGAAGGATGCGGGGTCAAGCTGCCCTCCCCTCCTGCCTTGGTTAAGCTAAGCCTGCTGCATGGCCACTTTACAGCCTGCTGACTTGACTTCTTTTAGCAATACACGATGGTGGTTTCAGGCACTTTACAGGTTTGCCAAAATCTCCCCGTATACTTCAATCCTAGTCAAGTGTTAATTACATGGATTTAATCTATAACCTATTCATAAGCAATGTGTTGAAAACATTCTTCCAAAACTTTGCCTACTAATGAATTATCATTCAGTATTAAATTATATTACATTACAGTATTACTGCACCTTTTTTCAATGGAATTCCCTGATTGGAGAGAGCACAGGGATGCTACCAATCTCTCTCTTTAATCAAATCTGAATGCTCACACGATTTCTGTGGCTTTTCGTTGTTAGGTTGGCCTGCACACTGTATTACTAAACTTCTGTACATCCTTTGTAAAGTAAGGTGAGATTTCTTAAATGATAAGGTTCTATATAGGTGCTGAAGTTGTTACTGAAGCTTTACAAAATATCTTGAGAACTGGGAAACCAGCTTATAAAAGAATTATAACCCTGAATCTTCATTATAATTTGATTCAAACTGTGCCTAACAAAAGAAGAGGAAGTGTGGTCTTATGGATAAGCCAGCACAACACACTACGTGAGAGCAGCGTTCAAATCCCAGCTGTGTCAGAACTGTCTTATGTGACCTGGGCATGTTACTTAGGACCAAATTTTCAAAATATGTGGGTGCTGATTGGTACCTAATGGAATTTACAAATGTGTCTAAGCAGGTTAGGTATTTAAATCAATGGAAGTTATGTGCCTAATCTGCTAGACACTTGGAAGATCCCACAAGCCTCCAATCTGCATCACTAGGTAAATAAATACCCTTTGGAAGTCTTGCCCTTAATCTCTCTCCTTGCTTTAGAAATATCCCATCTCCTAGAACTGGAAGGGACCTTGAAAGGTCATTGAGTCTAGCCCCCTGCCTTCACTAGCAGGACCAAGTACTGATTTTGCCCCGGCTCCCTAAGTGGCCCCCTCAAGGACTGAACTCACAACCCTGGGTTTAGAGGCCAATGCTCAAACCACTGAGCTATCCCTCCCCCCTTTAGTTTCCCAGTCTCCCTCTGTAAAATGGGGATGATAGTGCTGCCCTACGTCAGTGGGGTGTTGCGAAGATAAATTCATGAATATGAAGGCTCTCAGATAATGCAATGGATGTTTTGGATAGATGTTTCTTTAGCAAGAGTATGGGAAATGATGGGAAAGGTTTGTTTTTATTATTCCACCCTGTTTGAGAAATGTCCTGTGTTATTCCAATGAGATTTTTTTAATTAAAGGAGAAAGGAGAGTTTGACTAGAAAGGAAATGTTTCTCCAACTATCCCACATCCCCACTTAGGAGATGAAGTGGGGAAGTTTGAAAACGCACACACACATGGATACATTTTGTACACCACTTCTCATGGGCAGTGAGGGTCTAGTTCAGCCATCTTTATAAAAATCCTATCAACAAACATTTCAAATGAAATTACTAGGATGCTGTTTGAAAAAATACAATTTATGAGGGGGTGGATTTAAAATCTCCCATAAAAATTGTTTTCCGATGAATAAATGAAATTAAACTAAACAATTCTCTAATTTCAAAAGCATTTTGAATTTTCTGTTTTCAATTAAAATTATCAGTATGTGAAAACCAAATCCTAAAAATGTTACTGAAAACAAAACCCAAAATTTTTTACTGAAAACCAAAATCTTGTTTGTACATTTTGGTCAAAAAGTCATTTTTCATGAAAAGAAATTTTCATGAAAAAATTTCAGTAAGCTCTAGAATTTGTATTTATCCACCTGTGTTGAATTTTTCCTGCGAAATAAGGTCCCAAGTACAATTATTTTCCAACCAAAATTAATAGAAAAGAGATTTTTCTCTTTCACAGTTAATCTGCTCACTCAGAAAATGGCAGCCTCCACTGAATAAGATTTTTCATTTTTATTGTAACAGGAAGTTAATTTGGAAAAAGACAGACATTTGGATACATGATTTAATTATTCTGAAATTTGGGGGGTTTGAAATCACTCGAATATTCCTTAAAAGCACCAATTTTATTATTTTATATTTACAAAACTGTAGATTTATGTAAAATAAAACTAAATAGATCATTTGTCAATTTCTCTTTTGTGCCCAAGACACAAAATTCAGAATTAAGTCCAAATTTTGAACAATTTGCCAGATATTGCTGCTTTTTACATTGTAGTAAATCCTCTTATTGACATGGATGTTACACCAACATAACTGAGAGCAGGAACTGGGTCATCAAATTTAGGTGATGTTTGGATGTAGAATTTTGTGTATGGTCAGTTGCAAGAACCAGATCCAGATAGGGTTCAGATTCTGAAATCCCTACTCACTCATGGCCCATCAGCTTTGAGGGATTTTCGATCTAAAAATGCACCTTGAGCCCTTTCCATTTGTGACGCATGGCCAGAAAGGGTTAAGCATCCTGCAGGATAACTGACCCAAGTTCAACCCTTAGAGACATATTGGTAGATAATGTTTGTGTTTACATATATACTGTTAGATGTTAACAATGTAATTGAGCAGGCCCTATCTATGCTGTATTCTGTTAATTCAGTGATCAAAAGGAAATATTAACAATTAAATTAACTGTAAACATAGTGATATCACTGAATTCGTCTCACTTTGAAACAGGCAATTGCCTTATGTTAATCCATGTAGCTAATTACCAGTGATGCTTGGGAAATAGGTCCACTTCAAAGTCTCCATGATTGCCTATTGTTCGCCTAAGGACTCCAACCTGCCAAGAGAAGGCCTGGAACTGTATAAAAACCCCTTGGGTCCTGATCCTTTTTATCTCAGATCTGCTTGATGCTTCATGAAGGGGAAACATAAGACATAACGCTGAGATCTCCAGAGTGCCATCTGGATCACCCTGAATATGGACATTTGACTATAATCTATGGACTGATTCTGAAAGAGCTGTTTGCAACTACAAAGCTCACCATTTCTACTGTGAATCTGATCTCAGAATTATACTCATGTCTGTATGTATAATGATCTTTTAACCAATACTCTCTCTCTTTTCTTTTTTAATAAATTTTAGTTTAGTTAATAAGAATTGGCTGTAAGCATGTATTCGGGTAAGATCTGAAATATTCGTTAACCTGGGCGATAATGTGTCCGATCCTTTGGGATTGATAGAACTTTCTTATATGATTAATAAGATTTTCAATAATCCTCATCATATTTGACTTGTGTGTCTGGGTGGAGACCTGAGGCTGGGTTGCTTTAAGGGAACTGTGTTGTTGGCTTCTGGATAACCAGTGATGTATTATAGAAGCTGTTTTGTGCTGGCTTGGTAAATCTAAGTATTAGAATTGTCTGCCCCATTCTTTGCAGTTCACCCTAACTGAGTAACCTCAGTGCGGCTCCCTTGGGATCCCTATCACACCATTCAAAAGTGCAAGTTGCATGATTCATTGTTATCGAAACTATTATATGTCTCGGAAATTAATTTGGGGGAATTTTTTAACCATTCGATGATTGGTTGAAAACTGTTCACTGCTATTGGCAATAAGACAGGATGGGCAATACACTACAGCAGTGACTGAAGATTTTCAGCTTTTGGATCTATATACCTTCCACTCCCAACACAAACAATAATCTGTCTGAACTGCATGCTCGGTTGTATCCCATCGTTTAAACAGAATCATAGGGCCTGATTCCAATCTCACTTACACCAGTATAAATCAAGAGTAAGTCCACTGAAGCCAATGGTGCCACACCAGTGCATAATTGGTGTGAGACCTGAATCAGGCCCCGTTAGCCTTTCAGTCAGTGATAACTGCTTCCTGTATTTTGCACAGCTGAACTGAGCTCTTTGTGAAATTAATGACTCTGTTGCTATAGCCCGTAGTTTGATGATATCTTATATTTTATCTGTTGGCTTGCATAGCTTTATGCTACTAATCAGGCAGATTATTATGTGGGAATAGCAGTGTCACAGGTCTGTGACTGCTCCTTATTCAACAAAGTAATGACAGGTTTCAGAGTAGCAGCCGTGTTAGTCTATATCCGCAAAAAGAACAGGAGTACTCGTGGCACCTTAAAGACTAACAAATTTATTAGAGCATAAGCTTTCGTGGACTACAGCCCACTTCTTCGGATGCATATTAACACCATCCTGGCCACTATGGACGTAGAAGCCCTCTACACCAATATTCCACCCAAAGATGGACTACAAGCTATCAGGAACAGTATTCCCGATAATGTCACAGCTAACCTGGTGGCTGAACTTTGTGACTTTGTCCTCACCCACAACTATTTCACATTTGGGGACAACATATACCTTCAAGTCAGCGGCACTGCTATGGGTACCCGCATGGCCCCACAATATGCCAACTTTTTTATGGCTGACTTAGAACAACGCTTCCTTAGCTCTCGTCCCCTAACGCCCCTACTCTACTTGCGCTACATTGATGACATCTTCATCATCTGGACCTATGGAAAAGAAGCCCTTGAGGAATTTCACCATGATTTCAATAATTTCCATCCCACCATCAACCTCAGCCTAGATCAATCCACACAAGCGGTCCATTTCCTGGACACTACTGTGCTAATAAGCGATGGTCACATAAATACCACCCTATACCGGAAACCTACTGACCGCTACACTTACCTACATGCCTCCAGCTTCCATCCAGGACACACCACACGATCCATTGTCTACAGCCAAGCTCTAAGATATAACCGCATTTGCTCCAATCCCTCAGATAGAGACAAGCACCTACAAGATCTCTATCAAGCATTCTTAAAACTACAATACCCACCTGCTGAAGTGAAAAAACAGATTGACAGAGCCAGATGAGTACCCAGAAGTCACCTCCTACAAGACAGGCCCAACAAAGAAAATAACAGAACACCACTAGCTGTCACCTTCAGCCCCCAACTAAAACCTCTCCAGCGCATCATCAGAGATCTACAACCTATCCTGAAAGATGATCCTTTACTCTCACAGATCTTGGGAGACAGACCTGTCCTCGCTTACAGACAACCCCCCAACCTAAAGCAAATACTCACCAGCAACCACACATCACTGAACAAAACCACTGACCCAGGAACCTATCCTTGTAACAAAGCCCGATGCCAACTCTGTCCACATATCTATTCAAGTGACATCATCATAGGACCTAATCACATCAGCCATACCATCAGGGGCTCGTTCACCTGCACATCTACCAATGTGATATATGCCATCATGTGCCAGCAATGCCCCTCTGCCTGTACATTGGCCAAACCGGACAGTCTCTACGCAAAAGAATTAATGGACACAAATCTGACATCAGGAATCATAATACTCAAAAAACAGTGGGAGAACACTTTACCCTGTCTGGTCATTCAATGACAGACCTGCGGGTGGTTATATTACAACAGAAAAACTTCAAAAACAGACTCCAACGAGAGACTGCTGAGCTGGAATTGATATGCAAACTAGATACAATCAACTCAGGATTGAATAAGGACTGGGAATGGCTGAGTCATTACAAACATTGAAGCTATCTCCCCTTGTAAGTATTCTCACACTTCTTATCAAACTGTCTGTACTGGGCTATCTTGATTATCACTTCAAAAGTTTTTTTTCTCTTACTTAATTGGCCTCTCAGAGTTGGTAAGACAACTCCCACCTGTTTATGCTCTCTGTATGTGCGTATATATATCTCCTCAATATTTATTCCACTCTATATGCATCCGAAGAAGTGGGCTGTAGTCCACGAAAGCTTATGCTCTAATAAATTTGTTAGTCTCTAAGGTGCCACGAGTACTCCTGTTCTTTCAACAAAGTAAGGTCATCTGACTTGGTGAGCATTCTGAATTGTTTTTAATATTAACTTTATTCAAATGATTTCTTACACTGAGTGTGTACATATGTTCAAGGGACTGTCTCCTGGTAAGCAATTTCAATTCATCTGTCTCTTGCATTATAATCGGGGAAATGGTTTGCATTCTTGACAGAAAATGGACAGCATCCCAGAAATTCACTCCCTGCCAGAATTTAAACTTCCCACTGCTCAGAATGGAAGTCAGGTAGGATTTCTAACCAATTGCAATAAATGTTGCTCTGAATTAGATGTGCTTTAATTTACCTTGACTTTTGCATCTCTAGACACCCAGCTGGAACTCTGCTGTTAATATTAACTGAGGCACGTAGTACTTTTATTGCTCATTAATGGCCCTACTCAACAGAAACTGAATTTCCACAGCTGCCAGCTATGGAAGTAAACAGGGTTCTGAAGCTGAGTACCCTTCCAGTCCTATGATTCTACGATTGTCAGAATCTGGCTCTTATGCCTCCTTCAGTAGGCATTCTGGATGTAAAACACACATTTCAGTAGAAACTCCACAAAGACATCTGCAGAGCTGAAGATGTTTCCATGGGCCATTTAAGTTTTCTGATGAGTGTCAGGACTTGGTAGAGAACAAAGATCTGCTGCTTTATGTGCAGTAGCTACACAATGCTGAGGAGTTGGAGATAATTTCCGCTGAATAGGAAAGTCTGTTAAAATAATTGTTAGGAATATGTGTTTCCTAGTGTAATTTTATTCATTAGTCTATTTTTTTTAATTCTTTAGATAAGAGAAAGAGTAAGTTATTAAACTTACTGAGGAGAACTTTAAATATATTCAGTGCTTGCCCAAAACTTGGCATTTGTTTTGGTTGCAGTTTTTCATATTTTTTTTTCATTAGTCATTAACAAGCACATGTCAGGATAGGAGAAAGGAGAGGATTTAAACATCAGCTGAGATTTACAGTTTATGGATATGGAATATTCCAGTCCAAAAGGTCCTTAAGGCCCTCTGAAAACTGTTAGTAACAGGGCCGGCTCCAGGATTTTGGCCGCCCCAAGCAGCCAAAAAAAAAAAAAAAAAAAAAGCCGCAATCGCGATCTGCGGCGGCAATTCGGTGGGAGGTCCTTTGCTCGGTGAGGGACCGTCTGCCGAATTGCCGACGAATACCTGGATGTGCCGCCCCTCTCCGGAGCGGCCGCCCCAAGCACCTGCTTGCCAGGCTGGTGCCTGGAGCCGGTCCTGGCTAGTAAATACGGTAATGATTCGCTGAGCAGCAGAAAAAAAAAATAAAGCCACAAACAAAAAAGAAAAGATGCTCTGCTGGGCCACTTGGAGGGGCAGCACATAATTAGCAGACCTTGGGGAGATGCACCTTTGTACCCTCCCATTTGTGGTTACCAAGTTACAGTTGTCCATCCAAGGCTGAACAGCAGCACTGCTCAGGTTGCCCTCTCCAGCTCCAGATTCTGTCATGATATGTCCTGACTCTAAAGCCTGAGATGGGTTCTCCATCACAGTGCCTGAAAGTGAGCAATTCTCTGCCAGCCATCTGCAGAGCTTTTCTGACCTCTGTATGCCACCGCAGGAGCTATAGTGGGGGTGATGGGCTTTCCTTCAACTTTCAGAGAGCTGAGAGTGTTAATGTTATCAGCGTGACCTGGAATTAAATATTACCAAGCTAATGTCTAATACTCTGAGCAGCAACCTTCTTATTCATAACTGAGAGCCGGACTTGAAGAAGGGGATGTGGGCTGAGAGGTTAACTTTACTTCTAGTCTGATTCTTTTCTATCCTAAATAAATATAATATTCCAGTGACTCTTCAAACTCATACTGTATGTTAAGTTACATTAATGTTAATATTCACAGATTTTAAGAGCCAAACTTATAAAATGCAATTAAAAAAATTCAGAGCAAAATTTAGTCAAAAAGTTTACCTAAGGTATACATTCTGCTATTGCATCCATGGAGGCAGACTACTACGCCTACATGGAAGCACTGGAATTGGTGGGGCTCCTTGCAAGCCCAAGGATTCATCTACAATAATTGATTTGAAGAACCTTCACCTAAATTAGGATTTGCAGTTAGAACCTAACTCTCACAAATAGTCTTTGCCACTCTCATGGGTAAAGGTTTGCAGGACTGAGCCCTACATATTTTTTTTAATCTGCATACAACAGAAATTAATTAAATCTAACAAAATTCAGTACTGAGCTGCATGTGAATTGAATATTTTCATTTTGTTTATGTTCTGACTTTCTGCACAAGTACAATGCACATATTCTTTCACATGCACCAACGAACCTTTTAATTAAGGATGAACAGGGCCGGTGCTACCATTAAGGCAAGCTAGGCGGTTGCCTAGGGTGCCAAGATTTGGGGGCGCCAAAAAGCGGTGCCCCCAATTTTTTTTTTTTTTTTACAGCATTCCTACACCCCCTCCCCAAGCGCGCGATCGCCGCTCCACTTCTCCTCCCCTCCCAGGCTTGCAGCGCCAATTAGCTGAGGCCACAAGCCTGGGAGGGGAGGAGAATTAGAGCAGGGGCGGCATGCTTGGGGAGGAGGCAGAGCAGAGATGAGCAGGGGTGGGGAGCTGCCGCACAGCTCCCGGGGGGGGGGGAGCTGCCGCGGGGGAGGCGCTCAGAGCGGGTGGCGGGGAGCTGCCGCAGGGCTGGGGGGGAGGGGGTCGCAAGGTTGAAGTTTCGCCTAGTGAGCGAAACTTCCTTGCACTGGCCCTGAGGATTAATAAACTAATTCAGCTGTAGTCAAATACAGACTGACCTGATCTTTCACATAAAACTTGAATCAAACAAGAACTCTTTTTTTAGGATCAAAAGTATTTGATTAACATTTGTCAGTTTCACTATATGTGTGTGTAGCTTCTAGCACCATGGAGGCCTTCGCTATGGAGATACCACCAGAGTGCTGATGCTGTTTGCTAAAAATAAATGTTCATGTTCCTCTTCATTTCCTGGTCCCATCTAGTACCAGAAGCAGAGACAGTGACATACTGCAAGATAAGCTGTTCTCCTGTAGTTCATACTCTACCAAAACTGGGATATTCAAAATCCGTCTTGAAAGAAGGCCTGTTTCCGAGCTTCCCATATTTTGTTTATAGGTAGTTTCTTTTTTATAGTAAAACGTTATATAAATCTAAAGATGAAAATGTTTACTGGTTAATGAGTTTGTATCTATGGAATAGAGCAGATGAAATATTAAGGGCAAACAAAAATCTACCAGAGCCTTGGTTAACATTAAGCAGACCACTTTCACTGTCAATAGGGAGAAGCTATTTTTGGTGTCATACTATTGATAATTCTGGGGTGAGGAGAGTGTGGGTGGGGAGCGTAGCTCAGTGGTGCTGTAACCAGACTGGGAACAAGTAAGAGCTTCAGGGCCACAATAATAATGATGTGAGAAGAGACTTTATTCTCCAGGCCTTGAGTAATCAGAAGCACTAAAGATCAAGAAGCAAACAGAACAGGGACATGGAAGCCAAAGGACTGTTCGTTTTTTACTAAGAAATTGTAGCAGTCCTGAAAATAGAAATAATGAGCAAACACTGTACAACAGGGGCCAAGAGTAAATATTCTAGAGCATTGGTTCTCAATGCTAGTATTGGGGACTCAACCATGCTGTCCAGCCCATATTGTTAAATGGGAGGTGGGGTCCCAGTTAGACTGGAGACGGGTTCAGGGTTGGGGAGGAGGCAGCATGGAAAAGGTTCTAGAATAAACCTTTTTGTCCAAAGGGAGGAAACACGTTGAAATAGATTTCTCTGCTTTTTATTTGATTATTAATTGAGTCCACTTTTGGCCTATACTTATGTTGTTAAAGCTTAGAGCAACATCTGAACTTTCAGATGCTGGTCAAAACTGAATCAGCTAACTTTCTGAGGTTTGTTTATCACAACTTTCATTGAGCTTCTCCTGATAGTTGAATGGGACTTCTCCAATAGAATGTATTACGGGTGGTACATTCACATCACCTCAGTGTGGCATTTCCATTTTGGTATACGAACACATCTGTGTAGTTTTTGATCTAAGATTGTCTTTGTCAGAAATTCCCATTCATTCGAGCAGCTTCAGCTTTTTATTGGTGTTTAGTCCAAGGAAAAGCTAAGCAGTTGAGGAAAAAAAATGAAAAACAAAACAAAAAAAACAGGGCTTCTTGAACCCTTGCCCGTCCCGTAAATTGGATTTGATCTTTTATTCAGGTTTGAATACATTTTCCCCAGTCCGGCCGATTCTCCATCGCTATTCTAATCTCTAGCACCCTCTTCCTACTTTTCATAGATCTTGCTTTTTCTGCCTCTCCCTGGTCCTTGATCAAGAGGAAGTGAATGAAGGGGACAGGCTGAAGGGATTCAAAATAATGAATGGAAAAAGAATGAGAAGAAGAGAGAATGTCATAGAAAGTAGCTGAATCTTGGAATGACTATCCAACTAAACCTCTCTAGGTACTGGCATGGCCTCAATCACTATAGTATCTGCTTACCGCACAAATATGAATGAAATTATCCTTACAACACTCCTGTGAGGTAAGAAATATTATTAGCCCCATTTTACAAACAGGTATTCAGATACTGTGGTTGTTGGGGCCATAAAAATACATTGATAAAAAGCATAGGTGAATTACTTATATAAGATCACAGAGGAAGTCTATAGCAAAGATTAACCTAGATCTCTTGAGTCCTTGCCTAATGCCCTAATCACAAGACCATCCTTCCTCTCTAAGCTTTTGAAGTTTGTCTATCCTTCTAGTCTTTTTCTATTAGTGCAGTGATCAAAACAGACTTAAAAGTAAAAGACACTATTTCTAGAGCGTGTCAGGCACTGTAACCCCATAAGCCCTCAATACTCTTTGGATTTTTTCCTAGTGGATCATGTAAGGCTGGTTTATAATAAACACCCTGTAGCAATGTATTTACCTGATCCCTACTGTCTAACTTTAATTCTATAGAGATGCTTGTTATAATGATTGAATGCTACATAAAGTCATCTCTACCTCCTATGCTCACATAATTTACTTATGAAGAAACCTTTCATGTCTAGGTTGATGTCTGCAACTCTTGATTGCAGCATGTTTTTCCATAGTCTGCTTTCTCCCTCATTTACACGTGGTGTGTGAGGCCAACTACAGTACCAGTGTAGCTCTGGACACTTCAAAACTTTATGGGGGGGGGGGAACTTTTCCTCATAAAATTTTGAAAGCTAGCTCAGTCTCAGCAGAAAGTTGTAAAAGATGTAATGTAGGATAGAAAAAGAACTCTCTGTCCTCTCAGTCCACAAAGAATACAGAATGGGCTTTGCAATAATTGCTGTGCTGAGCTAAATACTTGAAGTAAAATCCAGCTCAGAGGTAGCTCACCAAGCCCAGAAGATTCAGTATAAAAAAGGAAATCTGTGTTTTCAAAACTTTGAGGAGCTGTTTTATGTTTTGCTTTTTCCACTTTGTTCCCCCTCCTTCTCTGAGCCACCGTCTGCTAAATAGCCAGAAAGAGGAGAAAAAGAGTCCTTTCTTTCACACTCCCCCAAAAAGTTTTCCTGAATAATATTTTTTTTCTGTTTAGGAACACAGGGTGTTCTCTTCTGAAGATATTCAGATCTGTGGTTTATGTAACACTGTTTTATTTTGGTTTCTTGTTTCTCTGGTAGCAGAGACAAGTTGAGGCCTAACTTACCATTAGAAATAGACCAAAAGAGACAGGAATTCAAAGAAATACCACATAATGGATCAGGATTTCAGAATACTATTCTAAGCCAAACTTTTTTTTTTTTAAACACACTTTGCAGGCGTCTTGCTGGGTTAGCTGCTCTAGTACTGGTTCAGAAGAGGGCCTATATGCAGCCAGTCCAATTGCCTACTACTGGTGGGTCAGGTATCAGCACTAGTCAATAGGGGCTAAAATCTACTGGCCAAGATTTTCAAACTGGCCCTCTGAAAATCACTTGCCCACTGAAACTCAGGGTCTCATGTTGGGCACCCAAATCACTAGTCACTTTTGAAAATCTGTGACACTATTTTGAAATAAAGCTTCTGAGAAAACTACTATATGTTGCTGTAGCTGGGTGGTTTGGTCAGTTAGTAGGCTTAGTGGTCTGGTCCTCCAACTCCAGTCTTCCTATCAGTTCAGGGTGTTCTGGCAGTCTGGACGAGGTCCCAGCTCTACTAGCCTCTTTGCCAATAACCCATAGGTCTGCCCTCCTTGGGGCTAAGAGTAACAGCTCCAGGGTGGGTACAGGGACCTTTTATCAGGTCGCAGCCCAGGGGCACGCAGACAGCCTAGGTTCGTCCAACCCTGAAAGTTCAGTGGCATGAGGCAGCCTAGGTTTGTCCAGCTCCTTGCTCACCGTCCCTTGGGCCACTTCCAGCCACATCTTGCATCTCAATTTGAGGTGTGGTGTGTGCAGCCCTCCCATGCCTCTTGCTGATAGCTCTCTCTCTCTGAGGGAGTGGTCGGGGTGAGGGGGACTCAGCCAGATTCCCTCAATAGAAGCTTCTTCTGCAGCAGCAGAGCAGTGCTCCTCCAAGGCAAGGAAAGGCAAGACACCGCTCTGTTTGCCTGGGGCTGCTGAAGTTCCCTTTATATTGGGCTTCTCCCCAGGAGCATGCTTGTCAGTGCCTAGGGGTGGGGCTTCCAGGCCCACCACTGCTCCAGCCCTTCCCCTGCATCCACCTTAGTGTGGGGTTTGTAAACCCCAGCACAGTTGCCTCTCAGGTCACTAAGTTGTTCTGAATTCTGATACCTATGCAGAGATTTTTAGAATTGGTGGACACTTCAAACACTTGAAGACAACTACAAGCATTAACCTTCAAGTGCCATTTGCTGAAGAGGCAGCAGCTATACAAAAAAGACTCTCTTTTATCCACAGTTCCTGCCAAGGGACAGATCTGGTGCTGCACTTCTCAGTTTTAAGCAGCTTTTGAACCTCTCAGATTCTTGGATACATAGGGACCAGTGTGATCCCAACATAAATTTAGAGCAGCCCAAAAGGCTGCTGTGAGGGCTTGTTTACACAGTTAGTATTGCACACCTGAGGGGTATAAATTAAAATGGGCACCAATGTATCTTGCATTAACTGGCCAGTGTGGACTCTGCTGCCACACACTAAAAGTTCCCTAGCATGTACTGACATGTTTGAAATGGGAACTTTTAGTGCACACCAGTAGGGTCCACTAGGACCAATTGGGATGCAGCATGTTGATGCACATTTACGCCCCACTGTGTGCACTTCCACACCATGTAGACAAGCCCTAACTTGCATGGCTGCCTATGGCCTGCTCTGCAGTGCAAAATGTTGGATTGCAGAGTGCTCCAGCAATTCCTTCTACTCTAGCCCATCGCAGGCATGCCCCTATTCCCAGGTGCCTGTGTCGGGCCATGGGTGCTGCCTTTGTGTTGGGAGAATTTCCTGTGGGTCTGCTCTGCCCCTTTTTTTAGCCCAAGTACACAACTGGAGTTGCATACAGAAGCTGTAGTGTGAACCAGAATTTGGCTGCAGGTCTCAACCAAATGTTACCTATCAGATTGGGGGAGTCTCACATATTAAATGATGCAGATTTGGAATTACTGTAGTACAGTAGTTCATTTCTTGGAGGCCTGTAAGATTTTCAGGCATCCTGTGTGGGCTGTCATTATCATATTTATTATACCTTATTTACATTCCTACAGCAAGTGAGAAACCATTAAATGTACCCAGACAGGCCAACTATTTGTCATCCCAGCTGAGAAGAGCTATAAATGCCACTGATCTACAAACATATGACTGACACATTGCAGTATTTTGGACTTCCAGCTGGGCCACCAACCTAAACCAGTTCCTTTTAAAAACTGAGCCTAGATTCCTCTTTAAATATCTCCACATACAGCAGAAGATGATATTGGATCTTCCTGCAGTGCAGGGAGCATCCCAACTGAAAATGAATGTCATTAATATCACATAATGCACGTCAATCATACCTCTTCCATTAACCTTATGTGCAAGCAAAATAAAATAAATTAGCATATGTAATTCCACAGAGTTAAAAATGCTTCCTTGTGAAATTCTTAATGTTATTTTTAACATCATGGTGGGTGGGGGGTTATAATCAGTTTATATCCAAGGTGTTCTCTCTCCCATACACAGATGTCTGAAATTATTCTTTTGAATAAGTTTTGTTGGATCTCTTGTTGATTGTTGTCAAAGACATATCAATTCTTGGTAATGGGAAATGTTTTTGTTAACCTGAAATTCAAAATGAGTATTTTGTTATAGAAATAGATAAAAGAATCAGACTACCTTGGCAGGTTATTTTCTTATACTGTTTTCCTTTGAATTTTCAAAACCTACTTGGAGAAGGGAGATTCTTCGAGGGAAAGAATTGCTTCTCTTTGTTGCAACTGTCCTGATCTCTACATATCTTCTAGAAAAGCACCTTAAAAAAATACTAAGGGATGGAAACACATGGTAAAACAATTTGTGTGTGCATTTGTGAATATCCTGATATTTTAGTTTTTGTTTTAAACACATTTTTATTCAGCCATATGGCATAGAGCTTGCAAATTCCACCTGAGGTTTGACATCTCTTTCTTAAAAAGAGGGAAAAGGCTTGTTGGAAAGCCCTGAAGGTGGAATAATACTTCAGCATATCAGAACCTAATGCCATAATTTACTCTGTCAACCTCAGTCTGTTTAATAGATACAGTCTTCACACAATGCCTTTCCTGTTCTGTACAACACTAGCAGGGGGGAATTAGAAAACAGGATGATGTCACTGCCGTGATAATTTGACATCTTACTGTAAGATGGTTTAGATAAATGATGCAATCTGAAGGGTCAAATATTTGACCAAAGATAAATGCTTCATTATAAACCACTTGGTTTAGCACCATGACTGTTCACTTTCCACGGTAGCTCTAAACTTCACTTCAGGATGATTATATGGTTCTACTACTCTGCACAGCATGGGTAGCTCATCAGTAGCAAACTCACAACTATTTAATTGTTCATTTAAGGCTAAATTGTTACAGCCCTTACTCAGGCATGCAGGGAAGTAAGGCAAAACAGGATGGGGAAGCAGGGTCTTCTTGCCCAGTACTTCCTTTCTTGAGCAAGTGCATAGGGAGGGGACAGAGACCGGTAAAGAGTGGGAGGAGCCGTGGCTCCATCTCACCTACTCTTCAGCTGGAGAAGCTGGCCAAAGAATAAGCTGCTCCACAAAAAGGAGTGAAGGAATTTATTCCCTAGAGCAAGAGGCAGCAACAGGAAAATGGTAACTAAGTCACAGTTCAAGCTCTGTTCTGCACTCAGGGCAGATTTTAAAGTTAAAATCTCATCCTTAACTGTCTATTTTGAGATAATATTTTCAAGTTTCCTAGTCCCTGCCTCCCCAGCCTGGGGGATTGTGGGTATTGGCACTCAATCTGACATCTGAGTAAGAATATAACAGAGAAGCAGTATACAGTAACTCAGTTGCTATACATGGAGACTATACCTGGTAAGGACCTGCTTTAGGAAAACAAAGGGAGACCAATAGTGCATGGGAACGGAACCAGAGCCAAGAGAACAAATGAGGGAGTGGGGTGGCTGACAGGCCTTCTAAAGAGCCATGATGAGAGCAGCAGAGAAAGGCCCTTACTGAGTGGCCCCAGGACAGCTGCTGAGAATTAGTTCTTTGCCCGGTGGTGGCGGATGCAGCAGCAGCATTCTCACCTCACCTACTCCAGGGCTGAAATACTGGACCCACTGAACTCACTAAGAGGCAGGATTTCTGTCTGTTGTAGAAATAGAACCTTCCCATGGCAGCCTCCTGACCTAAGCAACTTTATACCTCAGAAGGGGGAGATGGCCGAGCTCCTCTGGGGAAGCAGGATCTCACTCTTATTCAAGAAACTAAGTTGACATTTTTATCTAGAAGAAAAAATTGTGTTATTTTTACAAGGGTTTATGGCTTCGTTTGAGCCTGTGCAGTTGGGCTCATGGTAACACCTGGCTTTACAGGTAGACAGTGATGTTCAAGAATGAAAATACCAGGCTTGACTCTCAGATCAGGAATCATATTTGTAAGACTAGCAGTAAAAATAAATAGATAGATAGATAGATCCTTTGAATTCCCCCTCCTGCATCCCAAACCCCTCGTCCCCAGCCCCACCACAGAGCCCTCACCCCCTCCTACATCTTAACTCCCTGCCCCAGCCTGGAACCTCCTCCCACACCCTGACCCCCTCATTTCTGGCCCCACCCCAGAGCCCGCACCCCCTCTCACTGGGCTGGGGCAGGGGGTTGGGGTATGGAAGTGAGTGAGGGTCGGGGAGAATGAGCGACGGAGGGATGAGGAATTGAGTGGGTGGGGTAGGGGTGTTTGGTTTTGTGCGATTAGAAAGTTGGCAACCTTAGCTTCCTGGTGTACAACTGAGAGAAACAAGTGAAATGGCGGTGTCATGATCAGTGAACTAGAGTCAGAAGGTCCATGTTCCCTAGAGGACTGTTATTCACAGGACACCAGAAGAACAGGGGGTACAGGGAGTTGTTACTGAGTCGCTTCCACCCTAAGGACAGAATAGTCCAGAGGGTTTAGTAAAGTTTCACAGGTTCAACTTAACTTGCATTCAGCTTCACTCTTTGGGAACGAAACGTGATGACAGTGTCAGAGCTGTGAGTTCTCTACAGTGCAGCAGCTGGCTGCGGGAGCCTTGCAACTCAGTCCAAAGCCCTGGATTTTACAGACACAAATCTAGCCCAGTGATGGACCCGCTGGAAGGAGGAGTTCCAGCTGTGCACAGCCCATGCCATGTAGGAGGATGACGACAACAGCAGGAAAGTAAAGCCTGTTACTTTACCCTACTGTGGAACAAGGCAGAGAGGTAGTCTGTGGCACTTGGGAGTACCGGTTCTGGGAGCAGTGAACCTGGAAAGGTCATCTTTCATGTAAGACATGCTTAGACATAGGGCACACAGCAGAAGCTTCAAGAGAAAGAATGAAAATCTTAGGAGGTACAACAGTCCCAAAAGTACATGCAGTGAGACAATAGCATAGGAAAGCAGGTGTCCAGGGTTCCATACCTATATTGAGATGCACTGTGGGAGAGAGCATGAGAAAGTAAAGAAGTGTCCTGTACGAGGACAGCATTGCAAGGAATGTGCAAGTTGAACCATTTTAGCTGTGTGTGGAAGATCATAGGAATGTCCCAAGAAGAGTAACTCAAACTGGGAGATGCCACATCAGACAACAGTCATAATATCTTGATTCACTCCTTGAATCCAAAAGCATATCAGGGTCAAGCTTTTGGGACAGGAAAACAGCAAGGGACAATATCAACCTCCAGACATGCAACAATGTGAATAGAAAAGCACCCTATACAATGCTCCTGCAGAGTGATTCCTCTGGGTTAAGGTCAACACACCTCTATTACAAAGATCAATCTAACAACATACAATGAGAGCAGAATACAGCCTGTAGGAACATGTGACCTCAACCCCAAAATAACAGCACCAACTGATGTTTGTGGTGGTGGATGTTAAGTACCACAGAGCTTACTTAGTCTATGTAGCCACGCAAGCCATGAATCTGATCAAGGTGCAGCATCAGAATTTTATAGCTGCAATTCAAGAAGCAAAATGGGGAGGAGGTTTCCTGGATATTGGAAACAACCATATGGAGAGGTTTTCAAAGGAAAGCTGCAATTGGATGAAGACCCCACAACAGAAACCGTGTGCTTACCAGGGTGGAAAATTCCAGTGGCACTATGTAATCTGGTATGTAAGGAGCTTGAAAGTCAATAGAGCAAGGGTCCCATAGTACCTATAGAGGCCAGGGCAGCCTGGGTAAGCAGGATGGTGGTCATAAAGAAGCCATCAGGCAAATTACACATCTGCGTAGACCCAATGCCACTGAATAGGGCATTGAAAGGAAGCCACTTGCCACTGCCCACAATTTATGACATCTTGCCAGAACTTTCCAAAGCCAGAATCTTTATGGTCTATGATGTGAGGAATGGGCTTGGGCACATAATCTTGGGTAAAGAGGCCAGCATGCTGATGCCCCTTTATAACACCATTTGGTCACTACATGGGGCTGTGCATGCTAATGGGCATAAGCCCAGCATCAGAGGTGTTCCAGAGAAGCCTCACCCAAGAACTGGAAGGACTGCTTGGGGTGAAGATAGTTGCAGATGACATCCTTATTGTGGGTGAAGGGAGCAATGATACAAACACTGAATGAAGCCATGAGAGGAAACTACAAGCTTTTCTACAGTGATGAAAAGACAAAAATATAAAACTCAACCCAGAAATAATGTGACTCAAACAGCATGAGGTGACATGCATTGAATATCTGCTCACAGCTGAAGGACTGAAAACAGATCCCAACAAGATCAAGGCAGTCAGAGACATGCCAGCTTCAGTGGATCTGAAAGGGGTACTGCACCTCATAGGAATGTTAAAATTTTCTGTCCAAGTTCTGGCCACACTTGGTTGCAATAGTGGAATCCATATGCTGGCTTACAAAGCAGGATGTTGAGTGGAACTGGGCAGGTCCCCAACAGCCAGCATTTCACATGCTGAAACAAATAACAGATGCCTCTGCTCTGAAATACTACCAGCCAGGTGAGCCTCTGATATTCCAGTGGCATGATCGGAGAAAGGATTGGATGTAGCTCTTTTGAAGGAACAGCCAGTCACATATGCTAGCAGAGCCCTATTGGAGACTAAGCGGGGACACTCCCAAATAGAAAATGAGCTTCTTGCTATGTTATTTGGAGTGCAGTGATTCCATCAGTACATCTATGGCTACCTGTTATTAGTGTAATCAGACCACAAACCCCTAGAGACAATCATGGCAAAGCCTCTTCTTACTGCTGCAAAGAAGTTGCAGTGTATGTTGATGCACCTCCAGCACTACCTGGGAGAAAAATCAGATTTTGTCCAGGATGATTACTGGTGTCAGCTGACCAGCTGAGCATGTATACCCAGTATCAGTGAACTGGGTGAGGGGGATCAGAATACAGTGCAGCACATTAATGGATTCAGTCTCCCAGTTTCTCATAAATGCCTCCTGTTCGTTTGGGTCACTCATCGCTCTTGCATACGTCACCTTGTATGACCTGGGAGTCATAGGTTATATGCAGTTGCTGTAGTTGTCAAAAGGATATTAAGTGGTAGCAAATGGTAGGGTGACTGCTTCAGCAATTCCAGATGGGAAAGGAAGGGTCTATGCAGCCATGGCTGGAAAGGCAAGTGGTTCACTGTACAATCTCTCTATTAAGATGTAGTCTGCACTACAAAAGCAATTCCTTGTTCTATACTTCTGAACTCCAGTAACTTAGAATTTTGCATTCGCTTTTTAAATTAAACTTTGCATTTGGTTAGGCTATAATGTATACTTGTCTATTTCAATGTAAAATTCTTTAAGTGGAAGATAAACTTCAATGTTTAAAGTTCAAAAGTATTTTGACTACACATTTCATTTTATGAATTAAATGGAATAGTTAATATTCAGTTTGAGTCATACATGTTTATTAGGCACAACACAAAAAAACAAGTAAGTCAGTTAGAACATCATATCTATTCTCTGTTGCTGGTTTGAAATATATTCACTTTTGGAAAACACTTTACAAGCAGAATTGTGTTAAAGCTTTTGAGCAGAGGGAATAAAGCTTTTAAAGTTATGTCATGTCACAATACATACATTCATCTGGCATCTTAAAATTATAAATGTCTTTCTTTGCAATTTGAAAACCTTCCTAATCATTCAAATAGCAACTGTTCTCCCACAGTTTCTGGGAACTGCAGTAGGGAGAACTCTTGCATAGAGTTAGTGTAACCTTGGAAATGTCTGTGGGTGTTAATTATTATAAAAAGGAATTACAAAAAAAAAAAAAAAAAAAGGACAAAGAACTGTGAACATGATTTTTTAAAGAAAGTTACCTTTAATCTTTATACTTGAGCTGGATTTCACATGGACTCTCTTCCAGTCTCTTTTTGCAATGGCAAAGGAGCAAGTTCTCCACTATGACTTACATTGTAGGTACTTTAAAAACAAGAGGAAAAATTTTGCCAATATGGCTACTCATTCTCTCACTGTTCCACCTCCTTCCGTACAGCTCCATACACCACTTGTAGAGTGGAACAGTAAGGCCTATGCCACACTCCCATCTAATGATCAAATATATTCATTGCAACTAAAAATTGTATTTAAAAACAAAACTGATTAACTCTGCTTCACTCACCTACTTAATGGACAACTAAGAACTGCTAGACAGTGGCCCTTAAAGAAAACATGTCTTTTTAGATGCAAGCCTGTATCTTCCACTGCGCAACAGCATTTTGAGAACTGTTAAGTACATTCTCAGGCACTGGAAAGCTTCAGTTAGAATATGTATATATATTATATAGATTGTACAGAAATCATTCCAACCTAGGAGGCTAGAAAGAAGGAAGTTACAGTAAACAAGATAATGAGATACAATTGGGTTTGAACAATGGGGCAGAGAGAAAAAAGGAAAGATTTTAGGGCTGTCAGAAAGACAATAAAATACACTTTAAAAATCGCCACCATTGAACTGAGATAATTGCCAGAGGTCAAGGAAACAGAGGAACCCTAAATTATAAGCCACAAATATTCTGTATTAAGAGAAGAAAAATCTTGCAGGATATTAGTCAATTTTTATTCCAGAAATAGAAATCTTTCCTACATCACTTTATCTTCATTTTTCTAGTTAAGTCACTACAACAGTACATCGGTAATTCCTGCCAATGACTATTCTGCAAACTACTAAATGTTATGAATTAGCAAGAAAATATACAAACAAGATGGCAAATAAATGAATACATTCATTTGTGCTGTATTGTATTTTAAAATTGCAGTGTCGTATTAATGACACTACCACTTTATCATACTGTAGTTTGTTTTTGTTGTCTTAACAATATAAGATCTCACTGTAGAACTGTTAAACTCTTGTGGAAAGGTCAGGAAACTATAAATGTGTGCAACAGGACAGTCACATTTATCAGTATTTACTATTCTTGTGTAAATGTTTGTTATTGGTAGTGCAACTACAGTTTTACTTTCATAAATATTAACACACAAAGGGTTCAAGTTAACACACAAAGTTCTAGGAGTTTGTGAATACCAAGAAGCATAGCCAAAGAAATGGACCAATAGAAATTCTGCAACTTTTATAGCATTGGAAATCACAATTTCTTTGAGTTCATAGACTTCTCAAAACTTCATTGCACTGCAATCCCCTTCTGAAAACAAAATTACTACATAATGCTAGGGAGAGGGAGGACAGATCCTGAGCCCTGGGTGGGGGTAGTGTGGGCCTGAGTCCTGCCACCCCAGGGTGGGGGGGGGGTGGAATTCAGGCTTGAGTCACAGGTCCCAGCAAGTCTAATGCTGGCCCTGGTGACCCCATTAAAATGGGGTCTGACCCACTTTGGGGTCCCCATCCACAGTTTAAGAACCACTGGGCTAGAGGAACTTGTGAACTTACGGAGGGCTACATACTGTCCGTAGCCTTACTAGTATTACAGCTTCTTTTTGCTAACTTGGTTTATTTAGTTACACCAAAGTTATTGCTCCCTTGTATGATCTGTTAAGACTCATCCTCAAAAGAGGAGCTTAAGTTGCCCCCTTTAAAATTTGCACAAACACTGCAAACACAGTAAAGTAATTTAACTTGCAAATTACAGTGACATGCAAATAATATTTATTTTTTATATATTTGAAAGTACATAGGGAGCATAACTAGCCCCTGCTAACAGGCGCCAGGGGCCCAATTCTGAGAGGACATCTGCTCAGAACAGGGGTGGCCAATCTGTGGCTCCGCAGCCACATGCAGCTCTTCAGAAGTCAATATGCGGCTCCTTGTATAGGCACTGACTCCAGGGCTGGAGCTATAGGTGCCAACTTTCCAGTGTGCTGGGGGGGGAGGGTGTTTACTGCTCAATCCCTGGCTCTGCCACAGGCCCTGACCCCACTCCACCCCTTCCCAGCCCCGCCCCTGAGCCTCCTATGCCCTCACTCCTCCCTCCTTCTCCCCAAAGCCTCCTGCATGCCACAAACAGCTGATTGGGAGGTGCAGGGAGGGAGGGAAAGGCGCTGACTGGCAGGGCTGCCGGTGGGTGGGAGGTGCTGGGAGCGGGGGGCTGCTGATGTATTACTGTGGCTCTTTGGAAATGTACTCAGGTTGGCCACCCCTGGCTCAGGTTCAGGCTCAATGCTTAAGAAGGTGAGTAAAGGAAGGGGGAGAGTTACAAAAGTAAAAAAGAGCATGAGGTAGTGCTCTTGTTGCACAGGCAGCATGCTGCCTCCTCTTTTCATAATTCATTATTTTTATAAGTTAATGTGATATTTATAGTTTAAGGAACACAGTCAGAGTGCTGAAGTGGAGTTCAGTGATAGAAGAAATGAAGAATGAGGTTGCATGGCACACAGGAGAGGATATTCCAGGCAGAGGGAAATGAGGAAATATGGCTTATAGGAAGCAGTTCCTCCCAAAGCCTCTTCTCTTTAGCCCATGTTCTTTCACTTCCTAGAGTAGAAGATTTCCTGCCTTGATTGATCCTTGAGGAATGGTCCGTTCCCCAGATGCTTGAATGTTGCTCTCTCTCCTGTATACAAAGTTGATATAGAGAAGCTAATGATCTCTGCTGAGTAGAAACAATTAAAGAAGAAACTACCCCAAGGTGAGTCACTGCTTGTTAATTCAAGAATCCAGCTGCAAGTGCAGTTACCCAGTTTGCTCAGACAGATGAGTATTTTGCATGCACAGTTACCTATTTGCACTGTGGACTTAATTTAGGAGCAAATGTGCAGTGTTTTTGTTCTTCTGTGTGTGATGTCATAACATTCAGAGAGAGAAAGTGATGACAGTATTGTATTGATCCAGAGAGCACTTCCAGCTTTGCAAGTTCAAAACTAGTGGGGGAGTACCAGGGGAACAGTCTGTGCAGTATGAAAGTGGGGGAGGGGAGGAAGGAAGCTTTTCTTTTTGAAAGGCTGATGAAGATGAAACCCTCAGGGAGTTCTCTGAGCAAAGATTCTCTTTTAAGAACTAGCACATCTTAAGTACAAGTCTCTGGGGAAGTGACATCACCGTTTCATTTCATGTTCAAGGTCACTAAAATACACCAAAAATAAATTTGGAATGGGAGGGAAACTGATAAAGCCAAATAGCAAAGTGTAGATCTAACGAGAACAACAACATTAAGTGCAAGTCTAGTTGCTTGATCACATACACTTCTTATTCTGACATCCTTTTGATAGAACATGCGGATGCTACCCATAGGGACCCACGTGGGTCTTTACATTCTAATGCTCTTTGCAATAGCAAAGGTCTTTCTAGGAGGAAAAAAGGGGGAGGAGGTCTGTCTATTACATCAACATTGTCTTAGTTTTAAACAGCAAATTCTCCCCTCCACAGTTCACACATGCACTAAACATAATAAGAGGTGCTGTGCACTCTGTCCTCAGAGCGAGCTAGAGTAATGCTGGGAAGACAGTAAAACATATTTAGCTGAACCTGCAGCAAACTCACTTTTCTTTAATTCCCCTCAGGACTTTACAGACTGTTGATGCTCAATTTATTTAAGCATTTTTACATGTGAGGTGGGGAAGACCACTAAGGAAGAAATGCACAGATAAGCAGTAAAAGTGGCAGAGCTACCTCAGCAGGTTCCAGCTTCAGCTCATTCTGCCAAAGAGTGCAGGCAAGCGTTTAAAAGGGAACCTAATTAAGAAAATTGACTGGCACTTGGTTTCATTGTTGGTCTCTTGGAGCAGGAGAAATCAATCTAGCTCAGACTTGACAGCAGTGTAACATAAAGGGCACTCTGCAAACTACTAACTGGCTGAAGACTAAATTCTGCATTACACATTCACATATGGCTCTGTGAGCATTGAATTAGAGAAATAGTCAAGTCAAGTGCAGAAAGCCTTTGGGCTCATGGAGTAATTGACTTTTGTGGACCCTACACACTGTGACCTCTCATAGGCTACCTCAGTGTTTCCTTGAAAATAGAATGACTGAGCTAGTGCTTTTAGTGCCATACAACGGCTTCGTGAATTAAGATCCTGATCATCCTTGTCTGAGGAGTTTACACATGAGGGTAAAGCCATATCTCATGAGGAAGTAATATTCATTATTCACTTAAGGTTCACCTTTACTACAGGAGCCATTCCTATGCATGGGGATTTTTTGTTTCTTTTCAAATCATTTTTTCACCTACACTTACAGAGAGTAAGCGTATATGTGCGTTCAGTATATAAAGGGAAAAAGGGAGAAATAGAGATCTTCTTGTGTTCACTTTAACAAGTAACACACTCAGGTACCACAAAGAGGGGTGTGGAATAGGAAGCTGGAGAAACAGAAATAGATAAATAGGTGTTAGGGTGATGTGATACAAGACTGTTCTCAGCATGAGTTAGGGATGAATACATCACTCACAAGTTGCAAAGTCACTAACAAATTATGTATAACCCAAATAGGCACTAACAAAACCTTTATAGCACACCACCCCATAATAGAGTCTTGTATATGTTACAGACAAGTTTCAGAACACTGTTATAGGAAAGTTTTAGAATTTGGGGGTGAGAGGGTTATTTTCCTGTGGCTCCAAAGTCAAGCATATTTGTTACTGTAACACCAGTTCAGGATTAAAAAAAAGTTCTAAAAATACCCTTCTTACATTACGCCCCCATATTCTTCATAGAAATGGTTATGATATGAATATGGCATAACAGATGTTTTATGCAAGATGGGTCATGTGAGGTATCATTGGAGAGGATATAATTTACTGAATGTGATTATCCAATTTGTATGCATGTATCATTTCTGTATCTGAAGTTAGGCATATTGACTACGTAACAATTACAGCTGGGTGAGTACTTGGGGAATGCCCACCAGACAGTATGCAATCAGCCTGGATGGGCCATTCGGAAAAACAATGGGTCTTTGAAGATGCTGATCTCCCATCTTCCTGGACGTTACACATAAACCTTGTCTCAGGGTTGCTTTAACACTGCAAGGTCATGTGATGATGTCACCTGGTATGAAATACCACCTTGGACACCGCTGGTATTTTTCCACTGAAGAAGTAGGGTGGGGATCAAATAGGGAAACAAAAGATTCACACCTTATATAAATCCTATTTAAGGCTGGAGAGTGAGTTAATCAAGGTTACTGGTTCTTCACTGAATCCCTACCTAGAATGACTGCTGTAAACACTCAAGACTGATCTGAGGAGAAAGGACTGGGACCCAGGCTGAGACAGGGGTCTAGCCTGAGAAGAGAAATACCTGGAACTCTAAGCTATAGAAACTCTGCAACTGGCCTAAACAACATTCAGGGTGAGAAATTACTATTTGTAACAACTTTCTTTAGTGAATGAAGCTTAGATTGCATGTTCATTTATTTTGCTCAGTAGTCTGCTTTATTCTGTTTGCTATCCCATATAATCACTTAAAATTCATCCTTTGTAGTTAATAAACTTGTTTTGTTTTCTAAAACCCAGTTTGTGCAATTCATAACTGGGGGGAGCAAAGACCTGTACACATCTTCCTCCATATGGGGAGGAGGGGTGATTTTCACGAGTTTACGCTTTATAGATCTCTAAACAGCGCAAGACAATATAATTTTGGGTTTACACTCTAGAGGGTGTGTGCACAGGAGTGCTGGGCAATTCCCTAGCTGAGTCCTCCCACAGAGAGCTGATTGCAGACTGTGCAATTCTATAGCTGGGCATGTCCCTACCTGCGTGTATGCTGGAAGGGGGCTTGAGAGCCTGACACAGCAGCACAGAGTGGGTGGGACCCAGGCTGGTGGGCCAGGCCAGCTCAGTGGGACCCCAGCACATCAGGTGGCACCCCGGCAGGGGGATCCAACCCGTCACAACCCTAACATAGGCTTTTATAGATACTACTAGTAGTCGCACCTGAATACCACAACCAAGACTAAGTCCCCATTGTCCTAGGCCTTGTACAAATATATAACCTTATATTTATATAAAGAATAAATATAAGTCCCTGCCTGAAAGACTTTGCAATCTAAATGGACAAGACAGAGAAAGGGGGTAGGAGAATAAGAATGGCCATCCTGGGTCAGACCAATGATCCATCTAGCCTAGTATCCTCTCTTCTGACAGTGTTCAGTGCCAGATGCTTCAAAGGGAATGAACAGAACAAGGCAACTATTGAGTGATTCATTCTCTCTTGTCCAGTCCCAGCTTCTGGAAGTTGGAGGTTTAGGGACACCCAGAGCATGGGGTTGCATCTGTGACCATCTTGGCTAATAGCCATTGATGGACCAATTCTCCATGAATTTATCTAGTTCTTTTTTAACCCAGTTATACTTTCAGCCTTCACAATATCCCCTGGCAATGAGTTCCACAGGTTGACTGTGTGTTTTGTGAAGAATTACTTCCTTATGTTTGTTTTAAACCTGCTGCCTATTAATTTCATTGGGTAACCCCTAGTTCTTATGTTATGTGAAGGGGTAACACTTCCCTATTCACTATCTCCATGCCATTCATGATTTTATAGACCTCTATCATATCCCCTCCTTAGTCATGTTTATCAGATGAGCAATCCCGGTCTTCTTAATCTCTCCTCATATTGAAGCTGTTCCATTCTCCCAACCATTTTTGTTGCCCTTCTCCGTACCTTTTCCAATTTTAATATTATATGTGGTTTTTGAGATGAGGCAACCAGAATACGCAGTATTCAAGGTGCGAGTATACCATGGATTTACATAGTGGCATTGTGATATTTTCTGTCTTATTATCTATCCTTTTCCTAATGGGTCCTAACATTTTGTTAGCTTTTTTGACTGCTGCTGTACATTAAGCAGATGTTTCAGAGAACTATCTAGAGTGACTCCAAAATCTGTGGGGTAACAGCTAATTTAGACCTCACCATTTTGTATGTATAGTTAGGATTATCCCCCACCCTGCCATACATTATTTGGAAGTTCAATGTTCATAAGTGCATCTGCTAGGAGTAGAGTGGCTTACTTAAGGTTACACAGCAGAATCAGTGGGAGATCTAAGAACAAAACCCAGGGCTCCTGAGCAACCATGCAGTGTGCTAACCATTGGATCACAGTGCATCTCAGTCACTAGTGTAAAATCTATTATCTCTAGCTGTACAACAGCTGGAGATAGATTCAGAAGAACTGACAACCACCTTTGTCCATGGGATAAAGTGGAAATTTTTATCCTATGTGGTAAGAAATGTCAGACTTTAAACCCATTAGGTATTTTTGTTTTTTTTGTTTGTTTGTTTTACAGGTACACTCTATCCTGAAAGTTTGCATACAAGGCTTTAGTTTCCACATCTACCACATCTCTAAAGGTGAGTGGAAATGCTTTTTAAAAATAAATTCTTGGAGATTTCAGTTCCTTAAGAAGAGATATTATTGCGGTGGTGCCTAAGAGTAGATTCATTATTGTTATTATGGTAGCATCCCACTCAATGATTGCAGCCTCATTGCGCTAAAAAGACAGCTGAGGCCCCAAAGACTTGAATTACAAGTATAACTTGCCTTAAAATATATCTTCTATGTTATAAATTAATAGATTTTTAAGTCCAAAATGGTCTAGTCCAATCTCCTGCATAGCACAGATCAGAGAATTTCAACCAGTATTTCCTGCTTCAACCCCGTAACTTCTGGTTGAGTTACAGCTTTTAAAAAAAGAAAAATATCCCAGTTTGATTTAAGAATGTCAACTGATGGAGAATCCACCACATCCCTCGGAAAATTATTCTAATACCTTCACTTAAAACTATGCATCTTATTTCTACCCTGAATTTGTCTAGCTACTGTTTTCAGCTGTTGGATCTTGGTATGCCTTACTTTATTTATCTGTCAGGACCCTACTTCTATGTTCTCCTTTCAAGGATTGCATTAGTAGACTGGCTAGAAAACAGAATTCCCCCCCTATGAAAAAAATTTTAGAATTTTCCTCTGGGATTTAAAAAAAAAAAAACAGAAAATTTTGGCTTGCTCCAGGCTGCTCGGTTCGTAGGCAGCTGCATCCTAGAACTACCCACTTCCTGTGGAGTCAGGCAGCGTGGGAAGGCAACTACCCAGGAAGTTGAGGAAACTAGCCCCTCAAAGCAGCTGCCACCCAATGGTGTTCAAGGAACTGGAGGCCTGGGAAGTTTGGTGGCCTTGGCTGCAGCTGCCCAGGAAGTCAGGGAACCCAGGCTGGCAAGCCACCAGACTGCCTGCCAGCTTGCCTAACTTGTGTCTGTCAAAAATTCCATGTGAAATGTGTTGATTCTGAGAAGTCAGCATTTTTGGCCAGTTCTATGCATTAGTAATCCAAGAAGTCCAGCTCCCTGCTCTCTTTAGGTGACCGTTATATCAGCTGCTGCATGACAAACTCATAACCTTGTGCCACAGACCTTTAGTCCTAATGGAAAAAAATAATTCAGTTCACCTTGAATTCAGATTGGATTTCAAAACACACACATCAAAGACCAGGCATGTTTAAATCTGCATGTGTAATTCTCTTCTGCTCTAGGGTCTTAAACAGGTTGGGGGTTTTGAGCATTTTAATTCTCAAAGCCTGCCAGAGTTCAGTAAGAAAGCTTTTGTGAAAGTGATCTCTAAAGAACAGACAGACCTCCCTCTGCAAATGCAGCTGTTACCATCCAATTTCCCATTTAAGGATGGATTGCAAAAATGTTAATCAACATAATTTCTAAAAGATCAGAACCACTGATGAATTGTTTGATGCACTCTAATCAAATAGGTTTTTACAATGGGCAGTCAGTGCACAAACAACATGGAAAGGGTTTTAAATGTGTTCTCACAGAGATAAGTTTGCAGCTCAGCTCTTGTGGGTAGGGAGTCGTGCTAAAAAAAGTCTTGAGCAGATTCACTGGATTGATATTAGAAATTAACAAGACAAAATTCAGACCCAGACACCATAAAGTACAGCAATATATGTATCCTGGGTTTTGGTTCTGACCACTTACAAAATCCATGTTTGGATTCTCTCTCACACACAGTTCAGGGATTTTGAATCCATATGCCACATACTTGGGTTTGCCTGAGCTGAGCTTGATGCAGAACCTGTAAGCTGTAGGCCACCTTTCTCTTCCCCCTATCCTGGTACTGTCCAAGGGCCAATATGGATGCTAGCGGTTGCTTCAAGTTACACTGGCTGTACATAGAAGCTCCACTCCTGCTGGCTCTGGTGGTGCACCATATGCCCATTTTCCAGCCCCTTCCAAACCCCAACTCACCCCTGAGCAGAGGGTGCAGAGACTGTGGCAAAAGCCAGCTATGCAAGCTTTGGACCACTCAAGGATTCCCCAGTGTCAGGAGGACTCCTCAGCTACCCTTTTAAGGCAGCTTTCTGGCTGGTTTGTACTCATAGGTTCTAGAACTGGGGGTGCCGCTGCACCCCCTGGCCTGAAGTGGTTTCCATCAATGGCTCTCAGCACCCCCACTATAAAAGTGTTCCAGCACTCCTGTTTGTACTGACAGGGGCTAGGGATTTGGCGCATGCTCTCTCTCTCCGGTAAGTATGTGACCCTCATCACCACGGGGGGGTCAGTGTTGTGAATCTCATGGTGTTTAGTGTTTTTGTTAAAGCACCAACTCCTGGAAGAAGTATAGAACTACCTCTCCCCTCCTCTTTTCCCTCACTGGAATTTGGCATCCCTACCCTCTGCTTAGCGAGTGAAGTTAAGTTGAGGGTGACTTACTCAGTCAGGGCAGGCCAAGTATAGTTTTGCTGCCCTTTACTTATACAATAAGGATAACATTTCATTACCCCTGCACTCAATACTAAAGTGACGTGTAACCCAAACACCAGCACAAAAGTAGTTCCATCATGCTGCGCACCTAGGAAGAGTAGGCAAGTCTATGCAAACATGGTCTGTTTCCAAAGTCTTTCCCCCAGTTCATCATTAGCTCTCAGGGGAGAGCTCATTCAGACCCTGCTTACAGCATTAGTAGACTGGCTGTAGAATACATGTAGAATGCAAACACATGCTCCTGTATCTGAATATGGAAGAATTACTGGTAACCTGTCTACTCTTCAAAAAATAAAAAAAGTTAAGGTGTAGTTTACTGATGGAATTATATTCTATATGCATCCGAAGAAGTGGGCTGTAGTCCACGAAAGCTTATGCTCTAATAAATTTGTTAGTCTCTAAGGCGCCACAAGTCCTCCTGTTCTTCTTTTTGCGGATACAGACTAACACGGCTGCTACTCTGAAATAAACACTTCAGTTTCCATTTGATTTTAGATTCATTCCATTTTTTTCAGAATCTCAATTTAAGCACCAACCTTCATCTAATTTCAAGTAGAATAACTATCAGTATCATAACTCTCTCTCTTAAGAGTAAATCTACATCTTGAACTTTAGAAAGGGATCCAGAAGTCCCCAGTGTTTGAGTTAACACTTACCCCTAATTTCATAACATATGGAGATATACCTATCTCATAGAACTGGAAGGGACCCTGAAAGGTCATTGAGTCCCACCCCCTGCCTTCACTAGTAGGACCAAGTACTGATTTTTTTTTTTTTTTTTTGCCCCACATCCCTAAGTGACCTCCTCAAGGATTGAGCTCACAACCCTGGGTTTAGCAGGCCAATGATCAAATCATTGAGCTATCCCTTCCCCCTTGAATCCTTTGATAGACCCTAAGGCTTCAAGCTTCAACTTGTTGGTTTTCCTTTTAGTGAGTTTTCCATATGAGTGTCTGTCTCATTTTTCCTGTTAATATTTATTTATGATGGGACACACACAACCTATTACTGGATGATCCAGGAAAAGATTAAATCCCTCACCCTCAGGAACTGCTCATGTTGTAGTCTTGAGAGAAAGGAAGTGCCCTATTAGAAGCTGCTGAGAAGTAGAGACAACATCTATGCCACCTAACCAGGAAGCCAAAAAGGCAAAAGGGGCTTCCACACAGGTGAGGTGAGAGATGTGGTCCTGTGAAGGAAGAACTCATGCTCCCTTGTCTAGTCCAGTAGCCTCCTGAATCAAACCTAGACCAGGAAATAAGAAGAAACTGGAGAATTATCAGGCTTCCTTGTCCAGGAGAACTATACTAGTTCCCAGAGAGACTATGCATACAGTAAGAAGTATACCATTGCATTTTCCCTTGGACGCTGAAGAATGCTGACCTGTGATTGGTTTGTTTTCCTCTGGATGAGATTGCTGGGGTGGATTTTTTTTCCCCTTTTAGGCTTTGTTTAAAGGGGTGTGTGGCATGACACTCCATATCCTTTATGGAAATGTGCCAGATCCATGTCATAAGCATGATAAAATATCATAAGCACGCAAAATGGGTCTTGTAGGGTATCACTGAAAAGGTTATAAGTTACTGAATGTGATTATCCAATTTGTATGCATGTCTCATTTCTATGTCTAAAGTTAGGAACATGAACTATAACAATTGCAACTGGGTGTGTATTTGGGAGACACCCACCAGACAACAGGCCAGCAGCCTTGATCGGTCATTAGGAAGAAACAACAAGACTGTGAAGATACTAATCTCTTTCTTTCCTGAGAGGCGTCCTGGGACGTAGCTCTGATGCTACTAGGTCAGGTGGTCCTGTCACCTGGTACTAAACATTATCTTGGACTTCTAGTTATTTTCCACTAACAGGAGGGGGGGGGGTGTCAAGTTTGGGAAACAAAAGATTTCCGCCTTATGTAAATCATATTTAAGGCTGGGGAGAAAGACTAACAGGACTCTCCTCCATTCCCTACCCAAGAAGAAAGACTGCTGAAAATACCTGAAGAGACAATGGAACTAACCTGAGGTGAAAGGCAGGGAAGAGTCCAGACTGAGACAGGGGTCTAGTCTGTAAGAAGAAATAACTGGAACTCTAAGTTACAGAAACTCTTCAAGTTGCCTAAAAGAACATTTAGGGTGAGAAATTACTTCCTGAAACCAGTATCTTTAAGATCTTAAGCTTAGTATGCATGTTTTGATTTATTTGCTTAGTAATCTGCTTTGTTCTGTTTGCTATCCCTCATATTCACTTAATCTGCCTTTTATAGTTAATAAACTTGTTTTTGTTTATTATTAAATCCAGTTTGTGCAATTTCTAACGGGGGGGGGGGGGTTGCAAGAAGCTGTGCATATCTCTCTTCACATTGAGAGAGATGGTGAATTCTTATGAGCTTGCGCTGTGAAAATCGTTCGGTATAGCGCAAGAAAATATACTTTTGGGTCTGCACTCCAACGGAGACCTGAGTGCTGGGGCAAATCCCTTAAGCTGAGTCTTCCTAGAGCGGGGAGGGTGTGTGTGTGTGTGTAGAGGCTTAAGAGCCTGGCTCAACAAGACAGGGTAAAGGGGGCCTAGGCTGGCGGAACAGGCGGGCTCAGTGGTATCCCAGTACATCAGGTGGCACCTTAGAGGTGGTGACCCCAAACCTGGTGTGAACAGTAGTCTCATTACACTATTATACTGGAAATTAGACAAGTGTAAAGGTTCTTTAGAATCTCCTTCCATCAACTGCACTTTAGTTGTGTGTGTACATATATTTCACACACACACACACACACACAAAAGTCATTACAAAAAACAATTCTGTTACACTTAAGTGCTCAAGAGAGGTTATAAAGAAGATAAATACGATGTGTTCTCGGCATACGTGTTGAGTGACTTCAGATTTTGTTTTCTGATGCTGCTTCATATAGTAAATCCATTTGTCAAAGTTTGTATTTTTACACACAGAGCACTGCATCTGTTTCTTTGAACAGCATATAAGATTGTTTAATTATAGCCTAGGGTCTGACCTATATAATTTTCTTGATTTCTGTTTGATTTCTCAGAATTAAAATTCCATGGTTCTTAGAAATTCAGGAATATTTGGAAGTGACATGCTGTAATCCCAGCACCATATTTTAATACAAACTAAGCAAAGAAAAGCTCTTTTTTTGTACCTTCATGGGACAATGCGTCATTGGCAATGTACCCGAGCTAATAAATCCCCAGGCCCTGTGCTATCTTCAAAGGGAGTAGCTAAATCTAAAATCAAATACAGCTCAATTAAATGCTTATGTTTGTATTAAAATAGTTCATAATTTTGAAAACTGAATTATGCTTTCATTTGGAATTTGCTCTTTTTAGCTGAAAAATGATTGAACAATTTCACTTTAACTGCGATCATATCTTTTGTGTTCTCTGTAAAACCTAACCCAGGAGTTTGCTGGTAGTGATATTTAGAGACAGCTAGATAGATACTTGGCTCCACTCTGACTTCAGTCACTCTTGTTGCATCTTACAGTAAATGTACTTAGACATCACCAGAATTAGCTGAAAGTTTTCCTGTCCCAAAAAAAGGGCCACATTTTCAGAAAGGGGCACTCAAAGTGTGTGCCTGCAGTTACCCAGGTAAATAGGGTATTTGCATGTCAGTTGCTAATTAGGCCCCTAAATGACCATTTGTGCATACATATATGAAGTTTGAGTGTGCAGTTATGGTTGCAGTATTCACTCTGTGCATAAACACCACACCCATTATTATACGTGGTCTGTAATGAAAGTCTATTTGTATGTGCGCTTTGAGTCTGTCTCTTCTAGTTAACTCCTCTATTTCTTGTGTGCTTCTCTATGGCACACAGTGTATGGGCAGTTCCTTCTGTGAACCCATGAGCTATGCAGGAGAGTCACACCTCCTTTGTGATTAATGTACCACAAGGAATGCATTTCTGGTATTTAAACCAGGACCTGTGTCAGCAGAGAAACTGATAACTGCACCAGTGACCTTTTCCTAAAATTTAGCCCATAATGTATATGGTGGGTCAATAATACACCCATTGCTGTGGTATTAACAGCTGTGCCTTTAAGGGCTTGTGATGGGGTGAATAAACCACACACTGGAGAAGTAAGAGTGCTGGAACAACTCTGGGCCCAGAAAGTCCTGCTCCCACAGGCCTGCTGGATATCTCCAGTTGGAGGAGGGACTTAAGAGTATCTTCAACACAGCAGGTGGAGAGGGACAGACCCGCACTTGCTGCATCAGGGGAACTACATCAGGAAGGCATTTCCCAACAGGAGGTCTGCTGGATGGATCAGAGACTCCCTACCCTCTTGAGAGCCAAGTAGCAAGACCTGTACCCCATAACTGCCAGGCAGGGCTGCCACCACAGACTCATTCCACTAGGTTGGGAGGCCAGTCCTGCTCACAGGGCTGAGCTCCCAAATACAAAGTTTGGGCAGAGCACCATGAATTGCTTGTTGTTATGCACAGCCACTAGCAAGTATTTTAAGCACTGAGTAATCACTGAACATCATAGCTGCCACAGTAAAAATGTTGGTTTTGAGCAAAATACCCACATGGATTGTCTGTAAATCTCTGCAGCCAGAGACTGATCGTGGCCAACACCACTGCCAATTATCTCCTATTCGGTTTTTCAGCCTATCCTCTTGACTAAAACTGGGTTAGGCATGTAGGTTCAAAAGCAATTTACCCATCAACACCGTTCCTTAGAGAATCAGAGGTTCTCCGGTCCTTGGGAAAGTCTGCATGAAATCATTCATACAATAGTAAACTTAACAAAAACCAGAACAAATGGAATTAAAAACAGAAATGGCTTGCTTAGCATATCTAGATTTTCACTTAATTAGCTGAACTAGATAAGGCAATCTTATCTTAGTTTGGGGCGAGGGGGGGCGGGGGGGAGGAGGAGAAAGAGAACTACTCTTTCTTAGATGAAAAGCAAGTCCCTACTCTGATATTCTCCTATCAGAGTCAGCCCAATGCTGCTGTGTCCAAAAGAGAGATAAGTATCTCTTTCCCTGTCCAGGACTGCCACCTCCTCCTCCCCCCAAGCCAGTCATGCACATGCATGGTCGGACTACTTTCTCCAAGAGGTAGTCCGTTCATGATGCAAAGACCCTTAAACAGTGACCAGTAGCTGTCCTCCAAGTTAAACATGTGCTTCAGCACCCTTCCTGAATAGGGATTTTTTTTCCCCCTGAATCAAGGTCTACATCAGTACATTCACCATACTCTTAACTTTCAGTTAAGAAAATAGGGATAAAGATATTTGTATAGAAATCTGAAAAATATTTGAAGATGGCTGATCCCATTTAGCACAGTGAAAGATTCTTATTCACAGAATAACTTACTATATAAAAAAAAAGTAAGGTTGCCAAAACTAGGTGAATCTAGACAGCCTTACATAAGACACTCATTTCTTTTAAGTTCCATGTACTATGTTCTTTCAAGTTGTGAAGTTTGTCACAGTTATTAAAAAAAAAAAAAAAAAACTACTATCAAAGAAATTCTTGTCATAGAATCATTAGCATTATCTGTGTTCCCGAGAGGGAGGGGGAGAAAATGTTATTCCACTTGCAGCCAGTAGCGTAAGCTAGGGCGTATTTTATTGAGAAAGGAACTAGTTAGAGAAAGGTAATGTGGAGAAGCTCCCTCTAGACATCTTTCTCTCCCCCTCTCATTTGAAATTCATGAAGATGAAGTGCTGCTTTTGTTTCCCATCTTGGAGATGAGCCCTAACACTCTAGCCAAAAGCAAGCTAACACAGCATAATTGTTTTTCATCTAAATTGCATGTCCAACCTGCTTAGTTTTCAAAGAACATTGGTGATACTTCTTTGATACCCAACTACTGAATGACAAAGTACAGGGCACACAGGCAGATGGGCATGATGAGAATTTTTAATCACCATTTTCCAGTCAGCCTTTCGTATAGTGGGAAAAAAGGGAAATGAAGGAGAGAGAAAAAAAGATTCATACAGACAAGATTTTTGTTTTCATCATGGACTTGGGGGGAAAAAACCCACACACACTGTTTGAAACGAAGCTCTCCTGAGGTGTTTTTAAATCTATTTTATTCCATAGAATTAAAAGGATTTGAAAATGTTACAAAATGAAAGACTGGCCATAAAGAACAAAGGAAGTTCTCTCTTCTACAAAGACAAAGGCTTTTGAGGGGAAAAAAGTGGTTTCAGGTGCAGATCTTCATATAAGACAAGTAAATAATTGAAAATATACATTAGATTTGAATGTTATGGTTTTTAAACTCCCTGATATAACAAGACCCGATAAAACACGAATTCGGATATATAGCGGTAAAGCAGTGCTCTGAGGGGTGGGGCTGTGCACTCCGGTGGATCAAAGCAAGTTCGATATAACGCGGTTTCACCTATAACGCGGTAAGATTTTTTTGGCTCCCGAGGACAGCGTTATATCGGGGTAGAGATGTATATACATGTACTTCAACTATATTTTAATATGCACTAGTCTCCTTTTGTCTCAGACATTTAATTTAATCTTACATGCACAATGTTGCACAAGATAATTGTGAGGAGGCCCAGGTAGAAGTGAATAAAAATAATCACCTAAGACAGTTATATCAAAATCCATCCTCACTGGCAGACAGACACTGCAGGAAAAGCATGTGGCTTCTATTATTGATCTCAGTGCTTCCTTGCGTAATCTGGAGCAAGGACAAAAGGCTTGATTCTGTCTACGATATTTGTTCCACTTAATTTAATTCTTCTTTCCCAGTTTAAACTATTGTTTTCTAATTACATTCCTAAACTCTACAAAAGGGGATTGGGGAGGGGAAATGTGTTCCTTTGCTTGCCGTGCATGTAAAGCATGTGGATGTAGAGGCTGCATTATCCCCGCTGCTTTCTGTAATCTTATCTCTCTGTTATTGAGCACTGGAAGCTTCTGATCCCACAGCAGGCAGGGCATCCTACAGTGTTTCCATAATACATAGCGGAAAAGATGGGGGAGGGAAGGGAACAACAACAACTCCCTACAGAGAACTCAGGTCTGCATGTCCCTTCTTTCAAAATGAAATAAAGTGGAGATTTAATTTTCCTTGTGCTTTCTACAGCAAATATGGATGCCTGTTAGTTTAAACAAATGCAGGAACCTTGCTATAGTCAGGTTATTATTAATTACACACTATGTTATTCTCTAAAACTGTTCAAAACAAGTTGTCCAAAAACCTCCCTCCACTTCCACTCTGATCTGTATATTGTATATGTAGCTAGCTAAGAATAAAAGGGAAATAGTTCTGGAAAAAGCATCCTTCATTTTACCCAAATAAATCTGTTAGTCTTTAAGGTGCCACCAGACTCCTTGTTGTGTATGTGTGTGTATATATATATATATATATATATATATATACACACACACACACACACACACACACACACACATACATACACACACACACACACACACACACATACATACACACACACACACACGAGAAGTGAATCTACCAGGGAACAACTCAGGAAATGAGCCAGGATTAATGTGCTCAAAGCCAGGTTTCTTGTTTATTTGTTATGTGAACCCTGGCAAGTCACAACCTCTCTTTGCCTCAGTTTATACATCTGTCAACTAGATAGGATAGTTAGCTAGTTATGATCCTTCCCAGGGATGTTGTAAACATGAACATTTTAAAGTACGATCTCAAAACACTTTAAAGTGCTTTCCATCCAACAACAGTTAGTAATGTTTCAGCAGGTATTGGCTCCCATAAGACTTAATCTTGCAAGGTGCTGAAGAATCTATGAACCAGCAAAGTGCTTAAGCATGTGCTTAACGGACTTCAGTGGTACTATTTGTACTTTTAAAGATAAGAACATTTTTTGCTAGATCAGAGCCAAGGTGCTCAGCACTAGGGCTAGCCAGAAAAACAAAAATGTTACCTCACAAAAGTTAGTTACAACATTTTGTTCTCATTCTGCATTGGAACCAAAACTAGACCTTGAAGTGATTCATGGGAGGCAGGGGGAAGAGACACAAAAGGGACTGGACAGTGGTCAGGATACTCACCTGGGGAGTGGGTGATCCAGGTTCAACGTTCTGCTCTGAGTCAGGCTGAAAAGGGTCTTGAACCTGGGTCTACCACATCCCACAGGACTGCTCTAATCAGTAGGATGTTGGATATGCTCAAGTGGGCTCTGTTTTGTTTCCATCCTTGACCTGAGGAACCCATCTGATGAAAATTTCATCACAATAAATAGTTCCATGAAGTTTTGGTTTTCACAAATTGATATTTTCTGGTGAAGTTAGCTCTACCCAGCACCTTTCAAGGTCTAGCTCATAACGAAGCACAGTAAATTGCTAGGGCCCGTAAGTATTGCAAAGACTTCACTGTCGCTTGTGTTCAAAGCTTTCTGTTGCACAAAGGTTTACAGAATACTTTGAAACAAACCATCAGAGATGCCTTGATTGTTTAGTCTTAAAAAAAAAAAAAAAAAAAGGGAAGAAAGAAAAGGGTTGCTAAGAATCAGCCCTTAAAGAGTTTGAGGCACTAATGTCACTCCGATCTACTTCTGAAGCATTGTGTGTGCATAGTTGATGTTCCGAAGTACTCCCAGTACTATTAGAGGCAGCGCAGATCGTGCATTTACTGAAAACCGTCTGGTTCCACAGTGAATGGACAGAAGGACAAAAGCAAGTCAACTACTGCTTTTGCCTGAGCATGGTGAGATTGCTATTGATCTTATTGACTGGGTCACTGAAGAGCTGCTGTACATTAAGTAGGGAAGAAAGACTGAAAATTACATTAATTCAAATTGCTAAATCAATATTTAACAGAACAGTTAGTGGTACTTGACCTCAGAAGCACCTTTAATAAAACAAAGGTGAAGTAGAGCAGCCTGAGGCATATGCAACACAATAATGTGAATTAATGTGGAAAAAGATACATTTCAAGGGCCTATCCCTATACTAATATAGACAGTTTCTGTGGGTACTTGGTGTCAAGTAGCAAGGGGACGTTTTTGGCTACTATATCTTATCAGACAAGAAGAAGGAATAACCTTAGAATTTTTTTCCACCTTGATTATCAGTGTATCCATTTAGGGTTGGTACGTCATGTAGCCTACTAATACAGGCTGAAGAGCAAGAAAAGTTAGTCTAATACTACACTCTACTGCATTTTTTTCTGATGCATTGGTGAGCTCCAGACAATAAAACTTGGAAAGAAGGGTGAAACATACTCTCAGTGGAAATAAATGGGAACAAGAAGATGGGTTGGAGAGGGGGAGGAAAAAAAAAAAAAAAAAAAAAGACACTTTCACCCACCGTAGCATTCGGACTATTTTTAACCCTTGCACATGCACATACCGCAACAGGTATACCTGTTGCATTTTCATCTCAATATCAAGAGCTACTTTGGTATGTGATAGGTTGACTGCTCCTGAATCTAGGCGTGCCTTGAACCTGGATTCCAGGATGCACCTATGCTTCTACTGGCCTGAAAAGAATCCTGAGACAGAATCAACTCTGAAATTGTAGGTAGGCCCCCAGCTTATGGCACACAACATAAATGATCAAGAAAAACATGGTCACAACTGAAAAGACGAAAGATGAATTCATGCCAAAATATCTGAAGACGAGTGATTAGCACAAGCAAATATAAACAAAACCACAAATAGGCTATCTTAATAAAGTGATCAGAAGTTAATGCACTGAACTGAAACTCTGGGTACAGTTCCTACACAAGTGTCTTCTGTGACTCTAGGCAAATTACATGCTTAATATCTGTTCCTCAATTCCCCCACCTGTGAAATGGGGATAATACCAACCCCCTGCCTTGGTGTTTGTTTTTAGAGGATTGTTATGGAATACACCCTATGTTCATGCCCTACATGCAATTGTAGTAATCTTTGTACTTGTATGCCTGGTAAGGTATCATTTGAAAACTCAATTTGCTTGGTCAGTATTTTCCTGATGAAATGTGTAGCAACACTGTAGGTGATGTGTTAACAACATAATAATGGAATTTTATAACACCTTCCAAATCCCAAAGCCCTGCCCAAGTAAAAGTCAGCAAACAGGACTGTCCTAAACAAAGTAATGTGTGGTTGCCTTAATTTGCATTTAACCAGTAAACAGAATCATCAAGTAGGGAGGGGAAACAAAGGAAGATCGAACAAATGGTGAAAAAACAGCCAGGAATATCCTTCCACATAGACTCTGCCTCCTGGGTCTCAACTGGAAATGTTTTTCAAGAGGAGGGCTGAAATTGATAAAAAAAGCAGGGACAAACACCAACATGTTTAAACTGACTAGGCAAGGTCCTTTGCTAAAGTGTGTGTGTTCATGCAAGTGTGCACACACACGTTTCTCTCCCTACCCACGTCATTCTCTGCACCTGCAAAGACAAAAGGAAACAGCTATTGGACTCTGGAGGAGAGGTTCTGACTTGAAAGTTTGATTGTTTGTTGGACCATGCAATGAGAAAGATGCTTTGCTCAAATAGGTCCTAGTAAGCATTTTATCTTTATTTTTCTTGTAACCATTTCTGACTTTTATGCCTCATTACTTGTACTCACTTAAAATTAGGGGGAAGGATAGCTCAGTAGTTTGAGCATTGGCCTACTAAACCCAGGATTGTGAGTTCAATTCTTCAGGAGACCAGTTAGGGATCTGGGGCAAAAATCTGTCACAGGGATTGGTCCTGCTTTGAGCAGGGGGTTGGACTAGATGACCTCCTGAGGTCCCTTCCAACCCTGATATTCTAAAAAACACACACTTTGTAGTTAATGAATTTGTTTTGTTGTTTTATCTAATCCAGTGGATTTAAGATGAAGTAGGTGGATAAACATTTAAAGTAATAAAATGGCTTAAAGAAATCACCTTGGTACAATCTATGAGGGCTGAAGGACCAATCAATCAATCACAACACATCTTCTATTCTTCTCTTATAGTGATCTTGTTTCTCCATGTGCAGCCATGCCTTTTTATGATAAAAATATTCCTATTTCTTTGGAGGTTGGCTTTAAATATATATAACACTATATTTTTACTATCTAGGAGAGGGCTGGACAGTATAGGACATATATTTCTGGGGGAAGTTTGTTGGGTCACATGCAGTATAACCAAGGCTCATGAGAGTCCGGGTATAGCTGGCAGGCTGCAGTTACACACAGACACTCAGGCTGTGGCTTGCAGGCTGTTTGTGAACAGTCCCGGTGGGAGGTACTTCAGCAAGGCATTTTAAGGCACCCAAGGTTGCAGGGTAGGCGTGACAGCCCCCCCCAATCTGGATTGTGCTCCAGTATGTCACAAAGATAAATTAATATATATCAAGACCTCAGATACTAGGAATGGAGGCCATAAAATATCCAAAAATAGATAAAAATACCATTAAATAGTTAAGACCACACATTTCAAGTTGACTAAAATATAGATTAGATTTTAAAATGTTCCTAGCTGAAGAGTGTCAAGGCCTGAACAGCTTTGTGCAAGAGACATATTCAAAATATTTGTTATACATTGTGCTTTGGTGGACCAGGGATTTCTTATCCACTCAAAACCTAGAATACCTTTGGGGTTCAGACCCACTCTCTTATATCCTGCAGGCTGATCCCCACAGAATACCTTGTGATATCTACTGCACTGATTTGAGAAAAATCTCCATCAATACCAAGAGTACGAGGATATAGCAAAAGTGGGAGCCCCGAGTTCTTCAGGAAAGAAACATTCCTAGATAAGGCCAAAAGGGACTATTGTAATCATCTAGTCTGGCCTCATGTGTAACACAGGTGATAGGCTTTCCCTGCATTAATTCATGTCTGAACTAGAGTATCTTTTAGAAAAATTCAGTGATGGAGAATCCACCACAATTCTTCCATGGTTAATTACTCTCACTGTTAAAAATGTGTGCCATATTTTTCATCAAAAATTTTTCTTGTTTCATCTTCCAGACATTGAATTTTATTATATCTTTGCTGTTAGACCAAAGCATTCATATCAAATTTTTATTCCCCATCTTTTAAAAAAGATTATTAATTTTAATTAATAACTAACAAAGAGGTTGGGTCACTGATACAGAACATTCTAGATTTGCAAGCACACATCCTTACCTCTAGGGAACCTCCTTGTGTTTTATATAGCATTGCAGGGGACTTTGCTTCTCACTCTCCCTCTGGTGGCTGCTTCCTCAGCTACAATGGTCATTCCCATTAGGTCCCTTCTTCAGACTGCCTTATTAAGTCTGCTGTGGTTCAGCCCTCCAGCCAAGTCACACCACAGTTTGATCCCCTACCAGGATTTAGTTCCAAACAAAAGTCCCTTTACCCCTTCTGGGGCTTAAATTCAATTCTTCCTCCTTGTCAGGGTACTGCCTGCCCAGGTTTTTCCTGCTGGAAGTCTAAGTATCACTTACGCTTGATTTCTACCCCTCATGGGCTTATACCTCATTCTCTGGTCCTCACAGACCTCTAAATCAGGGCTTTTCACTTTAGAGCCCCACCACAGAAGTTAACCCTACTCCTGTAGCTCCACTTCCTGGCCACAGCCAGTCCCAAACTACTAGACCTTCCTCCAGGCTCATCCCAGAGAGAGGGAACTCTCCCTAACTCCTCTTTCTAGGTATCCCCTTTCCACAGGTGCACTCTGCTCCTCATGCAGCTTAAATCCTCCTCCTCTGGCTAGAAAGCAATCAGTTAAACATCTCACAGGTGCAGAGCAAAACTACTTAGGGTCTATCCCACACCTTAGAGGTGATGGGGATTAAGCCCATCACAGGATTACTGCGGGTACAAGTAAAACAATGTGTTTTAATATGGCTAAATGTAAATGCATACATGTAGGAACAAAGAATGCAGGCCATACTTACAGGATGGGGGAGGAGTCTATCATGGGATGCAGTGAATCTGCATTTGGGGGTCATGGTGAATAATCAGCTGAACATGAGCTCCTGGTGTGAGGCTGTGGCCAAAGGTCTAATACAATACTTGAATGAATAAACAGAAAAATCTGGAGTAGCAGTAGAGAACTTAGATTGCCGCTGTATTTGGCAGTGGTGCAACCATTGCTGGAATATTGTGTCTAGTTCTGGTGTCCACAAATCAAGAAGAAGGTTGATAAATTGGGAAGATTTCTGACAAGAGCCACAAGAATGATTAAAGGATAGAGAACATGCCTTACAATGATAGACTCAAAGAGCTCAATCTATGTAGGTCAAGAAAAGGTTAAGGAATGACTTGATCATAGTCTGTAAGTACCAATATGGGGAACAAAAATTTGACAAAATCTAGTAGACAAAAGTATAATAAGATCCAATGGTTGGAAGTTGAAGCTTGACAAATTCAGACTGGAAATAAGGCACACTTTTAACAATAAAACACATCTTCAAGTACCTCTGCTGTTGTCTATTGGTCAAACAACTGGCTGATAGCACCCATTAATTCCTTCACTCATAATACCCCATCTCATCTCTGCTCATCTTCCCAATAAAGTTTAACATATTGACACCCTGAATGACTAGTCTCCCCAACAAGCAATAATGAGGACTGGGAAGGTGGGCATGCATGCACACAGCCCCTGGCATGCAGGGGAGAATATAGGATCCTGGTATGGGGTGGTAAGGAAAATGGAGAACCCCTGGCAGGGGGAGCAAACTGGGGGGAACACAGATCCCCTAGCACAGAGAAAGATGGGAATGGAAGGTAGACAAAGCTCCAGGTGGCAGGAGAGAGAATGGGGGGATCCTGGTATGGTGGAAGCAGAGAATTTAGGACCTAAGGTATGAGGAAGGAGGTGGAGAAGTTGCAGGGAGTCCCTGGAAATAGAGGAATAGGTGAGTGGCACACAGGGAGCTTGGGGAAGAGAGAGAATGGAAGAATACAAGGAGTCTCTGGTGCATGCAATGAGCTTAGCCTGCAGAAGCATCCTAATTTATTTACTGTCACACAACAAATCTGTGGCAGAGCTAAGATTAGAACACATGCATTCCTAGCTTACAGTCACAGGCGCTGACTCTGTGGGTGCTCAGGGGCTGGAGCACCCATGGAAAAAAATAGTGGGTGCTTAGCACCCACCAGCAGCCCCACGGATCAGCTCCTCCCCCTCCCACCAGCAGACCTCACCAATCAGCTCCTCCCCCTCCCTTCCAGCACCTCCCACCTGCCACAATCAGCTGTTCACTGGGGGGATGGAGCGGAGGCAGGAAGAGGCAGGGCAGGGCTGGGGTCTTGGGTGGACTGAGGGTGGGACCTGGGACAGAGCGGGGCGGGTTGAGCACCCCCCGGGAACTCAGCACCTCTTCTTGAGGTCCTCAGCTCAGTCCACAAGATCATGCTAGAGCAGTTAGAAAAATGATGGCCCTGATTCTCCCTTATGTTATGGTCCCTGCACCAGCATGGAACAAAGCACCCCTGATGCCCCTGTGGTCAGCTGTAGGAGGCTTAGGAGGATGATGGCAGAAAGCTGGCATAACAGCTTCTACATCACCACCTCTTCCAGCTGATGGTGAAGAGTGTGTGTCCAGAGCGAAGCAAGTGTCAGGGGCTTTCTTGGAGCCTGCTGATCTCAGGCGGCTGTATCAACTTCTTGGTGCTCTTGGAAAATGGCACAAGGTAAAGAAGGCTTAAGACTGCTCTAACTTACAGTGGGAGACTAGACCAGAGTCCAGCTAGTTCAGAAGCAAGAGAGCACAAAGATGGCTTAAAGCCACTTTTGTTCATCTCCTAAGTTGAACTGTGCATTCCTCAGCTTTGAGCGGAAGATTAGGGCTACACCTAGTATCTTCTGAGTCAGAAAAACAGCCTATAAAGACACTGGTCCTCATTCTGCTCCCTGATAGAAATCAGAAGTAACTTTTCTAAAGTCAATGGTGTTGCACTGCTGTGAGAAGTAAATAAAGCTCATTATGTATTTTGACTATCAATTACCTTTAAAGAGCTAGTTCTACTTTGTTATACAATGCATCTTCCATTGACTTCAGTGGGAGCTATAGACATATAACGGAACAGTTTGCCCCTGTAAACTTTATTTTGCTGTCCAGATTTTGAAAAATCTTGCAATAGAAACACATTCTTTTAAGCAGGTTAGTTCATTTCCTCAGTATTCCTAATGTGAATTTAGAAATGACTGTTTCACTAAATATTAGATTGAAAAACCTGACACAAGTTAATGAGGAGATTTCTTTCATACTGGTATGGCTGCTAAATCTTTGAAAGCTTCCACTCTGGCCTAATTATTTTATTTTAAAATGCCCACTAAGTCTTTTTTACTCATGATTTTTATCTGCATGATTTAGAAAATTTTTACTGCTCCTTTGGAGATATGTTAAAAAATCAAGTAAATAATAGAAGCATCATGTTTTCATAATGCCTAGATCCAGGCAGCTCTTATCTCCTCTGAAATGAGATTTTAATTACTACAGTGCCCCGATACAGTTTATTGGGGTCATGAATGTTATCATAGAATATATTCTCTAGCAGCTTCCCATTTTCTCCTAGAATGCATCTAACCCTGTTGTCAGTGGTTAGCTGCATGTGTTCTCCCTCTGTATTGTTCCAGCTCTGGCCAGATATGTGGCACAGCAGACCTCGATCAAACAGTCCAGAAACACCACAGACTTGGTTTAGTGGCAAAGGTGCTTGGCCAAGTTTATTGGCGACAAAGCACAGTACTAGCACTCCATATATTCTACAGGAACACTAATACATATACATCCATGACAGTGGACCAGCTCAGTCAGACAAAGGGTTCAGGTGAGATATTCCAACATTTATAGACAGATAAACAATTAAGATAAACAACTTACGTATCTCCTTACATGTTTCATGACATGTTTGTTACCTCCCCTTGTATCTTCCTCCTGATGCCTCAGACAAAACATCACTATTCATAACTTCACTTGAGTGCAGAGAATTAAAACTAGATGACCTCTCAAAGTCCCTTCCAGTCCTATTCTAAGATTCAGTCAAACCATCTTATTGTGTGCTAGGTTGGGGTGTACTTATGCTAACCTGCTGGAATGTGTTTACATATTCAGTGTGTTTTAACAATGCTAGCAGTACTGGTGCCGAGTTAACATACCAGACAGTGAACTTGGAGGCAAGCATCTGCTTTTAACAGGGCCTGACTTTTGCTCATAGCATAACTTTCGCTGACTTTGGTTCAGGCCTTGTACTAGGCCCCGTGCTCCAGACTCTCTTCCTACCACTCCAGTGTGTTTAAAATAATAGGTTGGACTCTCATTCACATTGGTTTTACACTGGTATATCCCCATTGACCCCAAAGTTACTCTTTGTTTGCATAGAACAATAAGGTGAATCAGACCTAAGGTGTTACATTTTTCTGTGGCAATTCTCTTCAGGTATGATTTTTTCAATTTTTCACACTATCCAGCAGCTGTGTTCATGCTGGAAATGAAGTGTTACTTTTTTCCCTTCTGTTTAAATGAAAGTTTTACAGAGGGAAATCAATTATTTGTTCCAACTGAAGGAATATTTTTGACAATATTGAGAAAATTGTTTACTTATTGGTCAAAAGGACTGTCAGAAGTTATTGGGTATCTCAAAAGTAATACAGTAGCTTTCGCATGGACAATGGACTTCCAAAACAGCCATGTTGCACTCTGAAACAGATAGTCCCAGGTGATGCTCTCTTATGTTCCATGGAATAAATACTGCCTGAGCTGCAGTATTGTTTCTTACTCCAGCATTTGTAGTGACAAGGTTTTTCAAAGTTTCTCAATGGTAATTACAACTAACATTTCCAGCCAAATTAAAAATACCTACATAAGTCACCTACTGGAATGCTGTCCTCAGGATTATGAGTCCTGTGTTTGTCTTCTGTATAAATCACAGTGACTGCCTTTTAACTAAATGTAATGGTAGAAAGAAGGAATGCAAAACCTGAGCTAGTTTAACAAGAGCATGCTGCACTTGGAAATAAGTTTTACTTGGAGGGGAGCAAGTTATGTTCAGTTGTCGTTAACATGCTGCATCAAGGGTTTGATTTACATAAAATCTAATAACATTTCATATCTGCTCATGTATCTGTGCTAAATCAACATCACTTCAACACACAAAGATTAGCTTTCTTGTTCTTATTATAATGTATTCTTCTTTTGTCTGAAAACGTGCACATCGTCACAAATGCAATACTTCTAGGTACTCACAGGTCTGCTGATCTCCCCCTTCACCTTCCAATTTATTGTCCAACATACAATGGATGAGTTAAGCACTGAAATGCAATTTCCGGAAGAACCATGCTCCTTGGAAATGTTCTCTGGAAAATATGAGGGCTGGACTAAGCGGCATGATATTTTAGTAAACAGATGAGGAGCATGCTAGAAAATGGTTTGTTCCTTTGAACAGAGTGATGAATAAGCTTAGGGCTGGATTTTCATGAATATTCAGAGGCACAACCCTATCTTTGATTTTGCCAAAGTCTTTGTAAAAATGTATTGCCCATGTAGACAGACTAAACAGATAAGGCTAAGTGAAGGTAGGGTGGGGAAAACAAATTGACCTAACATGCAAAGCTATTTGATGTTATCGTAATCACCTCAGTGCAGAAAAAAGGGTGTGGTTCTGCAGAAGAGTTGGTAGGCAGAGTTTGTATGGAAAGCATCTCTTATCCTGAAAACCATCAGGGCCAGTGTGTAAGTTGTCCTTTTTTGGAGCTGGTTTTGGCCATTGTAAATGGCTAATGTTCCCCCATTCTGTTGAATAAACATAGGTAAGGATCCATTCTTGCAAATTAAAGGTATTTATATCATACTCTTAATGCAGGAGATAAAATAGAATAATAGAATATCAGGGTTGGAAGGGACCTCAGGAGGTCATCTAGTCCAACCCCCTGCTCAAAGCAGGACCAATCCCCAACTAAATCATCCCAGCAAGGACTTTGTCAAGCCTGACCTTAAAAATCTCTAAGGAAGGAGATTCCATCACCTCCCTAGGTAACCCATTCCAGTGCTTCACCATCCTCCTAGTGAAAAAGTTTTTCCTAATATCCAATCTAAACCTCCCCCATTGCAACTTGAAACCATTACTCCTTGTTCTGTCATCTGGTACCACTGAGAACAGTCTAGATCCATCCTCTATGGAACCCCCTTTCAGGTAGTTGAAAGCAGCTATCAAATCCCCCCTCATTCTTCTCTTCTGCAGACTAAACAATCCCAGTTCCCTCAGCCTCTCCTCAGAAGATAGGTCACTTCTGTTCCTCTAATACCACCTCCTAGAAAAAATAATGACTACTAAAGACAACTATGGGCCTTATTCTCCTATCACATATATTGGTGTAAAACAGGAGTAACTCTGCTGAAGTCACTGAAAGTACACCAGTGTGAGAGGACAAGCAGGCCCAACACTACCACAGCCCTCTATAGTAATGTCCCAGATGGAGCTGACCTAATAATTGATTTAGCAAAATCCACCTCTACCCTCCCCCCCCCTCAAAAAAATTGGTTTGTATTTTTGAAAACAAAACACAAACAAAAAACAGAAAATGTCAGTCTTGCTGAACAAAACATTTTGAACATCATTTCAGAACTAAATGTTAAAGTGAGCCATTTAATTTGAGAAAAAAAATCCTCATTTTTACGCAACGGAAGCTATTCCTTAAATTTGACCCACATTCACAAATAGTTTTGGTTACCCCACAATTGCATGTTTTTGGCCAATGTACTATTAGACAAACAAATATTGCCCAGCTCTATCCCCAAACCACTGTTCATAAGACGTAGCATTTGAAACCACTACTACACACCATTGTAATGGGGTATCATGGAGGTATTTTATCTAATTTATTTATTTAAATTAGAGAAATGTTCAGATCCAGAATTAGGTTAGTGTTAGAGGTCAGCCACAATTGGATGTACTGTTTCTTGAACATTGAGACTGGTGGGAAACATTAATGAATAATTCTGAAAACTAGAAACCAAATTTCAGAGTGCAGTGTGTGCACCCCTTTTGTATTCATTTGTTCACAAACGTTTGAGCAGTCAGCGTTTTGTTCAGAAAGTATCTATCAAAAGTGAATTTCAGGCCATAGCTTTGTACCTTTCTGAGCTGTGGAGTGCCTGCCTTTGAAGCCCCTAAGCTGTCCAGAGCAGGGCACATTACAAAATACATAAGGACTCTTATGGCAGTTTCATCTTGTAAGGTTCAGAGTTACTGAGTCCCTCCATTTCTTGTAGTGAACATAGAACTATGGCTCTGATCCTGCAAACACTTAAACTTGTGTCTAACTTTACTCACTTGAGTAGTCCCATGGACTTGGATTACACACAGGAATAAAGTTACACATAAATGTAAATGTTTGCAAGATTAGGTGCCTAAGTACCGTGTGAATTTGGAGTACAACATTTCCCCCCAACATTCACTTTGAACTTGAGGTCAGCTTTTCAAAAAAGCTCAGCAGCCAGTAGTTTCCAGTGATTTCACTGGGACCTTTGGTGCTGAGCCCTTTTGAAAATCTAGCCATTAAGGCATTTATGAAGAAGTATCATTTTCAAAAGTTTGTAACACAGTCAAAGCAAAACCAAACCAATTTTCACTGGAAGTCAAAAGCATTTCTAAATGAAGACTACTTTGCTGTCAAACTTCAACTCTCTATGCATTGCTCTTCTGGCATTAGAGGTCACAGAATTCTTTGTCATAATGAAGACAGTATTTCTCACTCTGTATGCTCCCTAATAGAAGAACTGATTTTGCTTGAACATTTTTCCCCTCCTTTTGCTTCAAAGTCCATCTCAGAGAGGCAAATTTCAAATTTCAGCCTGAAAGCATTGGGTAGTTATGAGCATCTGAAAACATAGCCTCAGAATGGAAATGATGATGCAGCCTTATCTACAACAGTTGCTTCCACTCCCGTAAAACAAACACACACACACACACACACACACACACACACAGAAAACCAAGTACAGTAATGTTTGCAACTATTATCATTCACATGATAAGCTTTAAATTCCTACATACGTATCAGACTGTTCCATCTGTGTACATTCCAGCACATCTTATTGAAGCTTTTATTAAAACTAAATGAGTAAGAGAATCTCTTTCACAAAATGAAGATTGTACATTATTGTCACAAGCCACTGGGGCACAAAGTGACTTGACCCCACATCAGTGGCAGAGATAGAATGATGCTTGGCAGCTTGTCGTGTCCATTTTGTTATAATCTTGTGTCAACTTTTTAACGTGTGTTGTGTTCCTATATCTGTGTATAGCCACTAGGATATCTAACTCTCCAACTCTTATTTAATTTGGTGAATGATCTTCTATATTCTCTCTGCAATTCAGCTGATAAGGAAAAGTGAAAAATACCTTAAGCTGTTGCATTTCAATGGCATATTAAGCGATTCCTACATATCCATAGTATATCCGGTTGTTACATTTGTAAAGTATACTGAAATCCTTAGGGATGAAAGGTGAGAGTTAAATGTAAGATCATCATCATTTAATGGAATTGCAATGAAAGCTGAACATTGAAATGTTTGTAAAGTTTTTGTTTTAGGATAAACATATTCAAATCTGTGGTCTAGAAATACCATTGGGAAAGATAGTAATAACAGGCACGTAGGAAATTGCTGATACTTCTTGATTCTGGACAGAGTAGAAATATTGAGAGAATAACCACTGCTGCAGTATTTCAGCACTTCTGGATCTGGTTCTGGCCAAAAATCAGAAAGTGCTGAGTTATGCAACACAAAGGTAAAGGGGGGCGCGCTATATCCCAATCACAGATCCAAACTCCCTGTAGTGAGGCAGAGTGCCTTCCCTCCAAGCCTGACACCAAGAGATAGGGTGACCAGACAGCAAGTGTGAAAAATCGGGACGGGGGTGGGGGGTAATAGGAGCCTATATAAGAAAAAGACCCAAAAATCAGGACTGTCCCTATAAAATCAGGACATCTGGTCACCCTACCAAGAGACCATTACCCTCCCCCGGTGGGCAGAGCCAAACCAGCTCTTCTCTCCCCACCCCCCGTGCCAGAAGTACAGAGGCAGGATAGGCAGAATAAAAGACAGGGCCTTTAGGTCAGTTAGGCAGGAGCCAGGAAAGGAAGCAGATGTCTCCTGCCTGCTGCAGAACTCCAGAGCCGAAACTGTACTGTGTGGCACCCTGCCCCTGGAGGAGACTGACCATGGAGAGGAGTTGCCAAGACTGCCATCAGTTGTGTACCTTGAGGAGACAGAGGACCTTTGGACTATTGAGCCCTACACTCGAACTGTGGTGGGAAGTAACCCAGGGAAAACAGACATTAGTCCGTTTGTGCTGCCAGAAAGCGTATCAGTGTGTTTCGGTGGAATCGCCACTGAATTTAAACCTCTATATTGCCACTGATGGTGTTTACATCTTATGTCCTAGTACTTTCTCTATATACTTTTTTTTCCCCATGCACACCAGAGTTTGTAGGATAATTTATAATCTAAATATTAATACATGCAAACAATCTGTCAAGAGGATATAGGCTCCCTTCAAATGTGATCAAAGGGTTCTTTGGCATTTTCCTTCTTGACAAAAATTATTTTTCAGCCTAAAAAAAAACAGGAGACACCCCAAAATCTTTAAACCATATCATTTCTTTGCTTGGAATCTGATTGAAACAGAATGGTTTCCAATTTGGAAGAACATAACAGCTGAAGCCTGCGGCTTGACTTCCAAAGCAATTCCACCAGTGATATTTTAAATGTTTCTGGAAGAAGAAAAGTGATGTTTCCGCTTGCTAGCAGTATTAACTCATACAACTTAGCAACACAACTTCTGGTGCCAAAAGCATGTCAGCTTTCAACATAGCTACTCCAGAAAATCATATTGTACTTTTGGTAGCTCTCTATTCCAGCTATCCAAGGACAATGACAATCTAAGGGGATGCGAAGGGAATATTAACAGCATGTTGAGCCTTAAGAACTATCTGGTGAGTGAAAGGAAGATTCTTGAGTATTAGACACCTACAAAAGGATTTTAGAGGAAAGAGGAGAAGAGAGATCTGTCTCACTCAGTGAACACTCAACAAGATACTTATTATTCTTCATTATTATGGAGGCACTGGTCAAAACTCTGTTGTTAAAGTTGAGTTCCATTTTGCACTTAAAGCACGGTTTCAACTTCTCTATTTTGTACAAAAAGATAGTGTATCCTCTCCAAAATTACAGCATTCACTCTTTGGGTACAAAATAAAAGTCTTCTTATTAAGTCTTATGAGTTAAAGTTCAAAACTGGATCCTTTAACAAATTTAGCATTTGTATCAATCTTTTCTTTGTCCAGAATGAACAATAGAACAAGATTGATGCTTCAGTGTTTCCACATAGTTAAAATTAAATGAAATCCTGCGCATAGAACTTTATTTCTTCAAATATAGCCTAATTAAAGTAAGTTATTAATAAATATCACCTATAATTGTATAGGCTACAGCCAAGCATACAGCAACTCTAATATTACTTAAGTGGGGACATGAGACGTTTCTCTACCACTAATTTGCATGCAATAGGTTTATTGGTTAAAAAGACTCAGTGGTATGAGGAGAGTTGGATACATGTTAAGAGTTACAGAGGGTCCTGTGGCACCTTTGAGACTAACAGAAGTATAGGGAGCATAAGCTTTCGTGGGTAAGAACCTCACTTCTTCAGATGCAAGTAATGGAAATCTCCAGAGGCAGGTATAAATCAGTGTGGAGATAACGAGGTTAGTTCAATCAGGGAGGGTGAGGTGCTCTGCTAGTTTTGAGTTTTGCTAGGTATCGTAGTTTTGAGAATGCTTGGTGAAGATCTTGTAGGTGTTGGTCTCTGTCTGAGGGGTTGGAGCAGATGCGATTGTACACTCAGTGCTCAGTGCCACATTAACACCACCTTATACCGAAAACCCACCGACCGCTACGCCTACCTTCATGCCTCCAGCTTCTACCCCGGTCACACCACACGATCCATCGTCTACAGCCAAGCACTGAGGTACAATCGCATCTGCTCCAACCCCTCAGACAGAGACCAACACCTACAAGATCTTCACCAAGCATTCTCAAAACTACGATACCCACACAAGGAAATAAAGAAACAAATCAACAAAGCCAGACGTGTACCCAGAAGCCTCCTGCTACAAGACAGGCCCAGAAGAGAAACCAACAGAACTCCACTGGCCATCACCTACAGTCCTCAGCTTAAACCTCTCCAACGCATCATCAGTGATCTACAACCCATCCTGGACAATGATCCCTCACTTTCACAGACCTTGGGAGGCAGGCCAGTCCTCGCCCACAAACAACCTGCCAACCTAAAGCATATTCTCACCAGCAACCACGCACCGCACCATAACAACTCTAACTCAGGAACCAACCCATGCAACAAACCTCGATGCCAACTCTTCCCACATATCTACACCAGCAACACCATCACAGGACCTAACCAGATCAGCTACAACATCACCAGCTCATTCACCTGCACGTCCACCAATGTTATATATGCCATCATATGCCAGCAATGCCCCTCTGCTATGTACATTGGCCAAACTGGACAGTCACTACGCAAGAGGATAAATGGATACAAGTCAGATATCAGGAATGGCAATATACAAAAACCTGTAGGAGAACACTTCAACCTCCCTGGCCACACAATAGCAGATGTAAAGGTAGCCATCTTACAGCAAAAAAACTTCAGGACCAGACTCCAAAGAGAAACTGCTGAGCTCCAGTTCATTTGCAAATTTGACACCATCGGATCAGGATTAAACAAAGACTGTGAATGGCTATCCAACTACAGAAGCAGTTTCTCCTCCCTTGGTGTTCACACCTCAACTGCTAGCAGAGCACCTCACCCTCCCTGATTGAACTAACCTCGTTATCTCCACACTGATTTATACCTGCCTCTGGAGATTTCCATTACTTGCATCTGAAGAAGTGAGGTTCTTACCCACGAAAGCTTATGCTCCCTATACTTCTGTTAGTCTCACAGGTGCCACAGGACCCTCTGTTGCTTTTTACAGATTCAGACTAACACGGCTACCCCTCTGATGTTAAGAGTTCTCAGTGGTAGATTACTAGACCCAACTGTCACTGGTCTCTAAAGTAATGCCACAAGGAGGAAAACAATATGGGGGAAAAAATCTAATACATAAGAATGGCCATCCTGGATCAGACCGAGGTCCATCTAGCCCAGTATCCTGTCTTCTGACAGTGGCCAACTACCCAGTTGTCCCAGAGGGAATGAACAGAACAGGTAATCAAGTGATCCATCCCTAGTCGCCCGTTCTCAGCTTCCAGGAAACATAGGCTAGGGACACCATCCCTGCCCATCCTGGCTAATAGCCGTTGATGGACCTATCCTCCATGAACTTATATTGGTTTTTTTTTTTAACCCTGTTATAGTCTTGCCTTCACAACATCCTCTGGCAAAAGCGTTCCACAGGTTGACTATACGTTGTGTGAAGAAATACTTCCTTTTGTTTGTTTTAAACCTGCTGCCTAGCAGTTTCATTTGGTGACCCCTAGTTCTTGTGTTATGAGGAATAAATAACACTTCATTATTTAAATTTCTCCACACCCGTCATGATTTTATAGACCTCTATCATATCCCCCCTTAGTCATCTCTTTTCTAAACTGAAAGTCCCAGTCTTTTTAATCTGTCCTCATATGGAAGCTGTTCCATACTTCTAATGATTTTTGATGTCCTTTTCTGAACCTTTTCCAATTTCAATGCATCTCTTTTGAGATGGGGCAACCACGTCTGCATGCAGTATTCAAGATGTGGGTGTACCATGGATTTATATAGAGGTAATATGTTATTTTCTGTCTTATCTATCCCTTTCTTAATGATTCCCAACATTCTGTTCACTTTTTTGACTGCCACTGCACATTGAGTGGATGTTTTCAGAGAACTATCCACAGTGACTCCAAGATCTCCTTTTTGTGGTAACAGCTAATTTAGACCCAATCATTTTATATGTATAATTGGGACTATGTTTTCCAATGTGCATTACTTTGCATTTATAAACATTTGATATCATCTGCCATTTTGTTACCTAGATACCCAGTTTTGTGAAATCCCTTTGTAACTCTTCACAGTCAGCTTTGGCCTTAACTATCTTGAGTAGTTTTGTATCATCTGCAAATTTTGCCACCGCAGTGTTTACCCCTTTTCCCATATCATTTATTAATATGTTGACTAGTACTGGTCCTACTAGAGACCCCTCGGGAACACCACTATTTACCTCTCTCAATTCTGAAAATTGACCATTTATTCCCTCCCTTTGTTTCCTATCTTTTAACCAGTTACTGATCCATAAGAGGACTTTCCCTCTTATCCCATGAGGGTTTACTTTGCTTAAGAGCCTTTGGTGAGGCTTACTTACTTTGTCAAAGGCTTTCTGAAAATCTAAGTACACTATATCCACTGGATCTCCCTTCTCCACATGCTTGTTGACTCCCTCAAAGAATTCTAGTAGTTTGGTGAGGCATGATTTTCCTTTACAAAAAAACATGTTGCCTCTTCCTCAACAAATTATATTATTCTATGTATCTGACAAGTCTGTTCTTTACTATAGTTTCAACCAGTTTGCCTGGTATTGAAGTCAGGCTTACTGGCCTGTAATTGCCGGGGTCTCCTCTGGAGCCCTTTTTAAAAATTGGCGTCACATTAGCTGTCCTCCAGTCACTTGATACAGAAGTTGATTTAAATGATAGGTAGGGTTACCATACGTCCGTTTTTTCCCGGACATGTCCGGCTTTTCGGCAATCAAACCCCCGTCCGGGGGGAAGTGCCAAAAAGCCGAACATGTCCGGGAAAATGCTGGCCGGGCACTTCCTCTCCCGCGGCTGCTCTGCTCCTCCCCTGACTCAGACTTCGGCTCTGTTTAAGAGCCAAGCTGCCCGAGCCAGCGCTACTGGCTTCGGGCAGCCCCCCTTGCCTCCGGACCCCAGCCGCCGGCCGGGCACTTCCCCTCCCGGGCTCCAGCTGCTCTGCTCCGGCGGCGCAGGGTCTGGAGGCAAGGTGGCTGCCCGAAGCCGGTAGCGCTGGTTCGGGCAGCTTGGCTCTTAAACAGAGCCGAAGAGTCAGGGGAGGAGCAGAGCAGCTGGAGCCCGGGAGGGAAAGTGTCCGGCCGGGGGCGCAGGGTCCGGAGGCATAGGGGCTGCCCAAAGCCTGAGTGCTACCGGCTTCACGGGTTTGCCGGGCAGCCTCCAGACCCTGCGCCCCCGGCTGGGTGCTTCCCCTCCCGAGCTCCAGCTGTGCTGGGGAAGCGCTGGCCGGGGGCGCAGGGTCTGGAGGCTGCCCGGCAAACCGTGAAGCCGGTAGCGCTTGGGCAGCCCTTTTCGCGTGGCTGGGAGGGAGGAGGGGGAGTTAGGGCGGGGACTTTGGGGAATGGGCGGAGTAGGGGCGGAGTTGGGGCGGGGGTGGGAAAGGGGCGGGGCCAGGGCCCCATGGAGTGTCCTCTTTTTTTATTTTTTAAATATGGTAACCCTAATGATAGGTTACAAAGCACAGTTAGTAGTTCTGCAATTTCACATCTCAGTTCCTTCAGAACTCTTGGATGATTACCATCTGGTCCTGGTGATTTATTACTGATTCATCAATTTGTTCCAAAACCTCCTCTAATGACTTCTCAATCTGGGACAGTTCCTCAGATTTGTAATTGAAGAAGAATGGCTCAGGTTTAGGAATCTCCCTCACATCCTCAGCCGTGAAGACCGATGCAAAGAATTCATTTAGTTTCTCTGCAATGGCCTTATTGTCCTTAAGTGCTCCTTTAGCATCTCGATTGTCCAGTGGCCTCACTGGTTGTTTAGCAGGCTACCTGCTTCTGATGTACTTTTAAAAAAAAAAATGGTATTACTTTTTGAATCTTTGGCTAGCTGTTCTTCAAATTCTTTTTTGGCCTTCCTAATTATATTTTTACACTTCACTTGCCAGATTTTATGCTCCTTTCTATTTTCCTCACTAGGATTTAACTTCCACTTTTTAAAGGATACCTTTTTGTCTCTCACTGCTTCTTTTACTTTGCTAATTAGCCATGGTGGCACTTTTTTGGTTCTTTTACTATGTTTTTTTTTTTAATTTGGGGGATACATTTAAGTTGACATTCTATTATGGTGTCTTTAAAAGGTTTCCATGCAGGTTGCAGGGATTGCACTTTTGGCATTGTACCTTTTAATTTCTCTTTAACTAACTTCTTCATTTTTGTGTAGTCTCCCTTTCTGAAATTAAATGCTACAGTGTTGGGGGTAGTGTTTTCCCCACTACAGGGATGTTAAATTATATTATGGTCACTATTATCAAGCAGTCCAGCTGTATTCACCTCTTGGACCACATCCCATACTCCACTTAGGACTATATCAAGAATTGCCTCTCCTCTGGTGGGTTCCAAAACCAGCTGCTCCAAGAATCAGTCATTTAAGGTGTCAAGAAATTTTATCTCTGCATCCCGTCCTGAGGTGACATGTACCCAGTCAATATGGGAATAGTTGAAATCCCCCATTATTAATTATTATTGAGTTTTTTATTTTTATAGCCTCTCTAATCTCCCTGAGCATTTTGCACATGTTGTGAACAGGACAATCTGCTTCTTCGAGCCAGAGATGGAGATAACTGGAACTTACAAAAGCTCTCAAAGAAAGATTAAGGATTTGGTATGGGGAAGTGTATTTTTAGGGTCTTTATTATTTTAAACATTTGCTCTTCTTGCTGTGGATGAAGAAATAAATAATGGTTTGCTCTAAATCATTTTAATCAGCTGCTGTCACAGGCTCTTGTAGGAAAAGGCTTACAGATGCCACACTTAGTTGGACTTTTTGAGATAATATGGCTGGGAAGAAGGAAACCTGTGCCCACGGTCAGACTGTGTTATTCCACCTGGAGAGAGATGCAGGAAGTCAAATCTCTCAATGGAGGCGTGCACTTGATAAAAAGGCTCACCCTGTAACCATGACATTAACCATGTCACATAAGAGTGATGATCAGGTCTGCTCTTCCATTATGAAGCTCACGTATCACTGAAGGATGCCCCAGCCCACCCTGCCAACATCAGGAAATCTAACCAGAGAGTTTTGTGGCAAATATATCCCTTTCCCAGACATCAGGAAATGCTATGTTGATTGGGTGTTCCACTATCAGGACAGATGCTCTTTTCACATCTCCTAATGCCACCAAAAAAAAAAAAAAAAAAAAAAAAAAAAAAAAAAAAAAAAAACTAACCAGACCACTTCACTCCCTGTAACAATGCCATGATTTCAAGTAGGAGAACACAACATGCAGACGTCCTCCATCCTACAGCATTGTGCTGTATGAACTAGCAACTATAGTTTTCCTGATATTGCATCTTTAAATGTAAGTGAGCCTGCTTGTCTCCTAGCAAGGCTGTGAGCCGATCTAAGATTTTACAGCATACGACATATACTTCTCACAGTCATGGAGATTTTAGACTATTTCTTTCTTCATCTAAAATAAAAGTACTTGATTTGCTTTTTGTGTAATAATCATTAGGGGAAAGACCACAAACTGATGTTGAGTTGGCAGGGTGAGCTCATAACACTGAGAGTTAAATTTATTTTGACGTGTACACTGAGTAAATTTGCTATGGAAGAATATATAGAACACTACAATGCCTAGTGCCCATAGCCACACTTAAATCCCACTCGTGGAAATACAAATATACCCCAGTCAATAAGCAGAATTCAGCCACATAGAACATAATACTATACACACCATTTCTATAAATGAATGTTCCTAACATCCATGGTTGTGGAAAATTAAACCTACTGTGAAAATCCTTCTTTTTTAATCCATCCATCTAAAAGTCACTCTCCACTCAAGGAATCACTTGTGTAGTTCAATATAGCTAACCCCAAGCATTCAAAAATCGTAAGTCAGGTTTAAAACAAAAACAAAACAAAACAAAAAAAACCACCACCATGACATTGGGTTAAAATCATGAGTAAAAAAAAAAAAACCCACACCACACAACCAACCAAGGGGCTCATGTGTGTTCTGGTTTCTGAACCTTCAGCATCCACTTGGGTTATGTCTTCAAGTTTTTTTCCTCCCACAATCACTTTTTGTAAAATGAAACTTGAAATTCTCACATACAAGTTCAGGAGCCAGGATTTAAGAAAAACATCAAATTTCACAAGACTTGTGTTATAATTGCAAGAGTTGGGAATGCAGGATTACTTGTAACATTGGGAAAGCAAGACACAAGCGGGGCACACTTGTTCACTGATGTATTGGGTTATCTAATCTAATTCCCTGCCACTGCAAATGCATGTAGTAATGCGGGTGAAAGGGAGGTGATAGGGCTCCAATAAAAGGTGGCTTTAGTTCTCTGAAGTTCAGCTTATTTTTAACTGCCAGATTTTTTTTTTAAGTCTCATGATTTCTCATCATCTTCATCATATCTAAATTGCCTATTGGTCCTTATAAATTTCATTAAGAATCTTGAAAAAGACCTTTGTCTTCAGCATAAATCAGAATGAATAAATCCAGATTCAAGGGGAAATGACCTCTAAGTAGACACAGTGTTCTCCAACCCTTTTACTTCCTAATGGAATAAAGCTCCACAGTTAGCTACATCTTTATTAAGCTACATTTGAATAAGAGTGAATCTAATGGGTTTTTTTTTTTTTTTAAATCAAGTCACTCTCACTGCGCAGCTCTTTTCATAGGGGAGATGACCTTTTATCTCAGGAAGAACAGCAAAATTGAGAGAGAGATTACAGATTGAGAAAACATGCACAACACAAACAATAGTGGATTAAAAATATCAGTGACAGACTGTTCAATTTTAAAGAAAATGTATTATGCAGTAATTTCCTATAGATGACCACAAAAATCTACAGAGGGGCTAGACAATTACAACCTTTGGTCCCTGCCAGAATGCAGAACTGGTATCTAAAATATTAGCCACAAATAAAGGACAGAGTAATTTGTTATGCACAGATTTAGAAGCAATTCAAAAAACATCAAATAAGTACCCTGAATACTACAGGTAATGAGTATACCTTATTCTGTATTCTTACTTCATTCTTCATCTCCTTCAAGTAGTTTCATGTGTCTGGTTATAAAACACTACACTGGATAAAGGGCCATTGCAAAGTCCACTCCAACCCCTAAAGGGATTCTTTTGTTGCTGATGTGCAATGCTAGGAACACACTTTCTCTGTGTGTAGAGTGGCATATTTGTTTGAGAACCCCAATGGTGGGAAAACAGACCTTGCCAGCTTTAATCAAAATGAAAGAGATCTCAGTAATTTTCCAGAATGCAGTAAACTGCAGTAAAGTACACAAAGTTTGAATCTGACAGATGAAGTAAAAACCGCAACCAATTTTTTTAAATGTTTGTTTCCTTGCTGAAAAACCATTTAAATATCTAGTTATCAGTAATAATAAATTCCCTATTCATTTCTTGTTTACATTTATGGCACAATTTTATATTAAATAACATGTAAAAAAGAAACATTTGCCCCCATTGCATTAGTTTGCCTATCTGTTTAACATCAGCCATAACGATCTTTTGAGAATCTGACTGAAGGCCTGGAGTTTCTCTGCATGATGTCCCTTTAGTCTCTTGTAAAAACAGCACAGAATGCCTGCCGTGTAAAATTAGGCCTAATCTTAATTATCTTGCTGTCTATTTCCTGAGCTTAATTAACTTTTCTGAGTGCTTTTCTCCACTGCAGTGAGGACTAGACCCATTTTGTCTTATTCAGTGTTTCATAATTTCTCTTTTCCTAGGACAACGACAGCTCTTCAGAGTCCTAATTGCTATGGCAAAGGCAGAGATATGAGATTTGAAAGAAAAGCTATAACAAAAATTGAGGATGTACAGCCATGCATACTAATAAAAGGGACAGAAACCTGTGAGTGTGGAGAGATAATCTGCTCTAGCCCCTAAATGAACTGACTTTAAATATTTAATTATCTTGCTAAGTAAATTCAGATTATGGAATTCAAATCCTAGTCATTACAGGTCATCAGGCTGTTTTAGATGAAGTACAAATTGACTGCTAATACTCTAAAATTAGTTGAAAATTGCAGAACAACATTTAGTTTGCATATGCTTTCTTATGATCCGTCCACTCTTACCACAAGGGACAACAACGTTTTGAGATTTTTAAAGCAAAACTGCAAAATTTACCATATTCTATTGCTAGAACTTCACATCATTTTGCAAATTGTAGGGAAACTCCATCCAGTCATCAGGGAAATCCCCTATTCACCCTTTAGGCCATCTGCTTTCTCTATTTTTGCTCCTGTCGAAAAAAAATTGTTTTAAGAATCAACACAATTATTCTGATATCAGTATAAATATGTTTCCTTACAACAGTTAACATTTTAGCTCAAACTGCCTCCATTTGGGCATTATTTGTTTTGAGGATATACACCACCATGTAATTGACCCGGGGGGGGGGGGGGGGTGGAAGTCATTATTGTTTTTAGAGCACTAGCAGAACGGCACATCTTTAGGACAGATCAGATGACATTTTGCTGTACAGTTTGGCTGATGTGGAGTGGCCTGATTGTTTTGGGGGTGCAAGTAGTGAGGACATTAGGGTGACCAGATGTCCCTATTTTGGGGTCTTTTTCTTATATAGGCTCCTATTCAGGGCCAGCTCTGGCTTTTTTGCCACCCCAAGCAAAAAAGCCTCCCCCCGCCCCCAGTGGGGAGCGCAGCAGGGGAGGGCGGCGAGCCCGGCCGCCTGGAGCTCCGGGGGAGGGCGGCGAGCCTGCCGCGGCTCTGCTCTTCCTGGCAGCCGGAGCCACCCCCCTCCAGGTGCTGCCCCAAGCACATGCTTGGAGGGCTGGTGCCTGGAGCCGGCCCTGCTCCTATTACCCCCCACTCCCCATCTTGATTTTTCACACTTGCTGTGTGGTCACCCTAGACGACATATACTGGACAACTAGAAGGAGGCAGGAAACAGAAACAGACAGGAAACAAACTCTCAGGCCAAGAGTGGAGCCCTTAAGTATACTGGCTTTTGCAGTATGTTCTGCATTTTAACTGCATCAGGCTTCCTACTCCAAGTAGGGCAATGTTCTAACCATGACAGTGGGTGACCAACTTTTGCCCCCCCACCTCCTTACACACACAATACAGTCTAGCTTAATGAAGGTCCATTGAGCTGGGAGTCAACACACTAGAAGTTCAAATCTCATCTTCCATTCATGGTTTATATTTCTGCACATTTCACATCCGTTATGATTAAGCAAAGCCTCATACTAGTTACATGAGAAGTTGCATAACATCACTTCTAGGAGTCACGGAAAACCTGTTTTTATTATGGAAGTCTTTCAGTATGAACGTGCTAAATCTAGGTACTTGGCTATGCTGTATGTCTAAGCTACACTCTCCTTCAGAGCCAGGAATAGAAACCAGGATTTCTGATCCCAAACATTATTTACTATATAGTAAATACTTCTGTAAATATAATGTAACCTCAAAACAAATTATGTACAACTACTTTACAGACACCCTTTCCTGCACCTCTTGTATCAATGGCACCGTCGCTCTTTACAGAGCATGGTGTATGCGTCGAAGAGTTCTTTGATGGCTGCCGAGTCCAATGTGCGAAGGACAATCCTGTCTACAGGTAGAGCGCGCGCACACACACACACACACACACACACACACACACACACACAAGCAATACTCTGAAGCTGAGCAGCAGATTCTTTCCTTTTCGGACACCAGTCATCACAAAGCTTGATCCAGTCTGCCTTGCAACACCTTGCTCCATCTACAAGCTGACTCTGCTAAGCAGCATTCTGCACCCCTTTCCCAATCATCCAAAGTGATACCAAAGGATATTAAGTCGTCTTTGCAAGCATCCCAAAATCCAAGCAGTGGTCTGCCTCTCTTTCTAGACCCTTCACAAGCTTCAAAGTACAGCACACTTGTTGGGATCCTGTAATCCGACATTTGCTTTACATGTCCAAGCCACTAGTTTCTTACTAATCAACATTCCCAGGAATGACATACCAGCATGATTTAACACTTCCACATTTGTCACCCTCTTACCATCTTATTCAAAGAATTTTATACAAGCATCTGATATGAAAGTGGTTTAGTCTTTTGGTATGTTTGGCATAAACTGTCCATGTTTCTGAGCCATATAGAAGAGTGGATTAAAACACATGTCTCAAATACAGATTTTCACTTTAGTTGACAATTTGTTATTGTTGCAGGCTCTGTGGAGCAGCTCCCTGAAACCAACAGCCTCGAGCAGCAAATGCACTGACTTCCAGTGCTCACAAAATGAAAGTCTCAAACTTCTACAAACCCTCAAATTCCAACTTAAACTTCCACAAACGCTTGTAATAAACTCTGGTTGCAAAGCTCTAAACATGCATGTACAAAAATCACAGCACAGTAATCAATGGTCAAAATAGAAGGAGGAGCTCATCCATTTTAATGGCTGCCATCGGAAATCTTAGTGGTATGTGTCAACATTGTGTCATCTTATAACAACAGGATACAAGAAAGGACAGAGAAAGGGGCGAGGGCAGGGAATTTCTCCTCTAGAAAATTTTTAACCATCTGCTGCATTTATAACACATTTTGGAAGAGAAACTGTATGCATAACCTAAATATGGTTATTTCTCCGTGGTTCCCCCAAGGGGGGAGACTCAGATGTGTCCTTCTGCCCCCTCCACTGTACTGGAGAGGAGGTTGGGTGGATGGGGGAGGAGGGTCTCCATGTTTCTCTCGCCCAGGAGGGCAGGAGGAACTGGCAAGGAAAACGGACCATTCTTTAGAAGAGTTAGAGGCAAACTGGTGATTCCCAGCTGGGATACATCATCTTCTTCCCCGTCAAGTGCTGGTGCTGCTCTTCCTATTGTTGGGAAAATCAGGGCCCCAAAAAAGCCTCAGCAACCACTGAGTTCTATTGCTAGTGTTATCACTGCAGATCCCTTGGCTCAGAGTCCGCACTTGAACCTTCACCAGGTACAGAGGACGGGAACAGAGCCAGGGAGATGAGGAGGAGTTCTTCCTCTGCTCTGAGCAAGCTCATTTTGTTCAGATGAATCTTTCATGGCTCAGATTTGAATAACCAGTTTCTAACACAAACTATGAAGAGTTTGCCCATGCCTTGCTATGCAATGAGTTTCCAGACCTCTCTTTCATGCTGCCTATATCTCCTAAGAGGCAAATCTATTGAGTCTAAATGAAGGGGAAAAAATGCATCTGCTGAAGCTACTAACAGCTTATTGGATATGTTCAGCTAAGCCGGCTCCAGATCCCCTCTGCCCTCATTAGTAGATATCCTGGCAGTCAGTCAATGGAAATACAATAAAACTCAGAATTTCAAGAGTTAGGAAGAGGCAGTGTATGGCTAAAGAGAAAGAGAGAGAGAAATATCAATGCAAAGCAATTGTACTTGCTCAATGATCTTGCCTCTTCCATAAAATTATGTCATGCTGGTATTTTCCCTTTATTTCCATACCAAAGGCATAGTCACTAAAGCTCTTATAATACAATCAATGAGCTCTAATTTCACATTAATACACCATGCAGCATTGGAGTTTCTACATAGTTCATAGTGTGGGGCTCTGAAAGCTCAGGCAAAGGCTGCACATAGGTAGTGAGAATCACAAAAGATCATGCCGTATACATTAACGCTGTCCTGAAACACATTGGAAAAGCCCCATAAAACCCATCCCTCAGTTCTTTCCTCCCTTCTGTCAACTAGAGTATGTTTCTTCTTTCTGGAGACACTGACACCTCTTTCTATTAGTGTATTTATCTAGACTGGAATCCCCTAGTCTAACAAAAACCTGGAAGATATTTCCCAATGTAAGAGATACAAAAAAGTTATTAAATCAGAAACTTCCATGAAACTTCCATGAAATGAAAGCCAGTTGGTCCCTTGTTCTTTGTTAGTAGGCACCGCTAGCCAGAGTGCATGATAGGCCTGGATTCATAGGTCAGAGCAGCATTGACTTGGTCTATGGAGTCTGTTTAACAGCAGCTGGGTCTGGAATAATCATCAGCTAAAGATATCAAAATCTTGCCTCTCGCTTTCATGAGGGCAGGTACATACATGAGGTGTCACCCTGCCTCAGAGGAACAATTTCAATAAACAATATACACAGAGCTGTAATGAGTCTAGGAAGTAGTTAGGCCATAAACAGATTTTTTCCCCCCCTCACTGTTACCTTGCACTCCCCCCGCCCCATCTATTTGCTGTATTCCCCTGTTGTTCCCTGGGGAAGTTAGGGGCTGCTTCCCCAAACACCAAGAAATCTCCCTGTGTCAATGTTATAAGGATTCGTTAAACCCAGGCCAGCTCTAGTGGGTTTTGCCATTTTCTTTTATGTATATTTGCAATAGAAATTGACTTATTCTGTGCTCTTGTATGAATTTTTTAAATGGGATTTTGCTTGCTGGCATAAATATATTTTTGTCATGATGAGACTGGCATACTGCATGCTTTGATATATATGTTTGCAATACAGTGGCTGGTTTGCTGTATGCTTCCATGTGTATTTTTCCTATGAATATGCACTGGGGTTTGCAGATTCTTTTTTAAATGCTAATGTGATAGGTTCCCACTGGAGTACAACCTGGAACTGGGGTACCATTGAGCCCTGTGACCCCCAGCCTGGGCTCCCTCTCACACTATGCTGCTGTGACAAGCTGCAAAGCCCTCCAGCCTGCACTGTCACCAGCATTCACACAGGTAGGGACACACCCGGCTGCAGTTACGTGCAGGCTCTCTAACCACCAGTTCCCAGCCTAGGACCCCAAAGCAGTACTGTCCTGCTCTGGTCAAATCTGGCCAGTATATGGGTTTAATACCCAGTCTGCCTCTCCCTCAACGTGAAGAGAGCAATGCACACTTGTGGTAACCAAGCAGAGATTTTCCCCAAGCACTCTAGTCAAAGCTCACTGGTTTGGATTAAACCAAAATAAATGTATCAACGACAGAAGATAGATTTTAAGTGATTATAAGTGATAGCAAACAGATCAAAGCAAATTACCTAGTAAATAAACAAAATGCAAAATAAGTCTAAATACTAGAAAGATAGGATATGAACTAGCAAATTCTCATCCCTGGCTGATGAGACAGGCAAGCTGCAGATTCTTATGCAACAAGCTGCCCTTGCTTTACAGCTTGGAATCCCCAGGTCTTTTATACACAGGCTAGAAATCCCTTTAGCCTGGGTCCACCATTTCTCCCAGTTCGGTCTTTGTTCCTCAGGTGTTTCCAGGTGTCTCTTACTGTGTGGGAAGTGAAGAACCACAGATGATGTTACTCCCTGCCTTTGCTTTAGGATATGGTGGGAATCCTTTGTTTCAAAGTTCGGTTCCCAGACCAGTTTGTGGGAAAACACTGACATCCCAAGATGGAGTCCGGAATCATGTGGCTTGGTCATAGCAGCCATCACTTACAGGCTGTCTCAAGTGTTCTCAGGAAGGCTTACCAGGTGGGAGATAAGCTTCTTGTAAGGCCTATTGTTTCCCTAATGGCTCATTGCCCTGAATAGGCCCTTCCCAACCAGCTATCTAGACTAAAAGCATCTTGTGTAGTGGGCGTTACCCCAGTGTAACTTTATTTGAAGTACAGATATCTAGTCAGTATTTGTAACTTTAGATACAAAATGATACATGCATACTAATAAGATAATCATAATCAGCAAATCATAACGTTTTCAATGACGACACCTCACATGACTTATCTTGTATAAAATGCATACTTATGCCATAATCATATCATAATAATATTACCATAACAAATATGGAGTGCAGTGTCACAGCTAATTTTCCCAATAGTCCTAAGAATGGGATAAGAATTAGTTATGTTTCAGGTCAAGCCACAAATGTTCAGAGGAAACTTGAAATACTTTTTACTTTCCATTATTCCACTCTCCTAGCAAAGGCAAAAATAGGATACCTCAGAGTTTGCAAACACAAAATGAAAATCCTTGCCCCCCTTCCCACTAATCCCAGTATTTTATTCATTAGATTGCAGACAGTCCCCAAAATATTATTTGCAAGGATACTACTGTAAGTCCCCCTTTCTCTGTATTTCCAAAATTTACCATTTTCCCTATCATAGCATTCTCCCTGTTATGTATTCACTGTTAATACAGCTTTCAGAAAAAGAAGCCATACGAAATACTGTCATATGGCCTGTCCAATGGGACGCAAGTTTGACTTTAGTTATAACAATAATTATATTTAGCACTGTTCACCCATAGATCCCAGGGTGCTTTACAAAGGAGGGCAAGGAGAAGGGTTAAGAGACTTCTCCAAGATGATACAGCAAGTCAAATGTAGAGCTGGGAATAGAACCCAGAACATCTAACTTTCCAAGCAGTGGAGCATACTGCCTGCTTAGCCTAGCCCTTTGTTTCCTGAGCTCTTTTCAGCAGGATAGGAGGTGCTGAGAAACTATATAATGAGTCTCTGAGATCACAGAAAGGGGGACATATATAATTCTGAAGTAATACTTCTGACTCAGAAGCAATATCCTGGTCCACAGCCAGCCTTGGCTGGGAGGATAAAGGGGTTAAAAGGAAAAAATTGGTGGAACTTTAGAGCTTCTACGATGGTTTCAAGTATCAAAGGGGTAGCCGTATTAGTCTGGATCTGTAAAAGCAGCAAAGAGTCCTGTGGCACCTTATAGACTAACAGACGTATAGGAGCATGAGCTTTTGTGGGTGAATGCATGCATCCGAAGAAGTGGGTATTCACCCACGAAAGCTCGTGCTCCTATACGTCTGTTAGTCTATAAGGTGCCACAGGACTCTTTGCTAAGATGGTTTGTGTCCATTCTGTCTCTCTAGTTGTTTACATGAACCCCAACACCACAGTATTTCAATGCCTCACAAACATGATTGTATCCTTACAATTTCTATGTGAGGTAGGGAAGTAGTACTATCCCATTTTCTGGGGAACTGAAGCACATAGAGATTAAGTGATTAGCACAAGGTCACTAAGGAAGTAGAGTCAGGAATGGAATGCAAGTCTCCTATATCCCAATTTGGTGCCCTAGCCACAAGACCATCCATTCTTTGGGGGTGGGGAGGAGGGAAGGCGCCATTTTGGAAAATACAGCTTTTCACTATGTTAAAGGAGGAATAGTTTAATCTGTTAAGTGCCAAACATTTTCAGAGAGGTGCCAAAATATATTCATTTTCTTGTATTAACTTAAATTAAATTCAAACCATTACATGGGAAGTCAGTGTCCTATTAATAGTAGCCATTTGACTGAGTTGAGTTCTGTCAGGATGTCCTGTATGTCAGGCAATTCAGAACCACATGTTCTGTTCTCCTGAAGCAACAGAGGAAGGAAGACTCTTTTCTATCACCTCTTTCTTCTGACTCTCATCCCAGCAATCTTTGAACCTGAGCGGTCTGTATTGCATTACAATGTCACATGCTGGCAGAATCCAGTCAGATTCATGTGCAATTCTCTGCAAATCTGGAATTTACCTTGGTCTGCAGGGATTGAATCATAAAAGGGAAAAAGTAATAATCCAATTGCTACATTTATATTTAAGGACTTTGTCACTGAAAAGGTTGTCAAGGGATTAAAAAGGCATGAGGAAAATGATGTTTAATGATTCACTAAAATGTGTACTTTAGAATGCTCATATATTTTTCCTCATGCAAAAAGCTGGACATTACTTCCATAGAAATGCAGCTTGTCTATAAATTACCTGTCAGTATATTAAGTGTGCTCACTGAGCAGACTTCTCAAGACAACTCAGATGTGATACTAGAATCAGAACAGTAGATGGCATAATTACACTGTGATCAGGGGACATTTCAGCACCACTATTTGTTCTTAAGCACAATAGCTAGACAAACATTTCTTTCATCTAAATCATTCAGACTTGTGACAAAAAAAAATGAAGAGGTGCCACACTTACTACCCATTTTCTGCTGCAAATGAAAGCATAACAAGTATAAATCTGATCAGTTGACAGCTGATGTGACAGACAGAATAGGTAAGTTAGAGAACCCATCTGTAAGAGAAAAGTAAATGTGAACTGATGTTCATTGCTATTACTAGCAATGGATCTGAGCTTTGGACCAGAGTTTTATTTCTCAATAAAGAACTGATCCCGAACTCTAGATCTGGATCTCCTTAACTTGGTTGCTCAATATCCAGGTTTGGATCCAAACTTTTCCAAAGTTCAGGGTATTTAGCTCATGATAGAGAAGTGTTAAAGCAGAACACTCAGATCCAAACCCAGGTTCAGATCTGGTATTTTGGTGCAAGTTCATCAGTTGCAATTACTAAAAGAGCAGAGGTTTTGGTTCAAGTAACAGGAACATCCTCAGGAAGTGCAAATATCTATATTTGGTTACTGTTACCACACTGAAAACTAATGCACACTAGATACTAAGCTTTCCTTTGCACTAGGTCTTAATTATTAATGTTTTTTTTAATAGATTTTAGGCAAGGATGTTATATTTAAGGACCATAAGGTTGTAATTTTAAAAAGGGACCACAATTAAAGCAAACAGTAAATATACATCTGAGTTGAGAGGGTGGGGGGAACCTGTCAGAGCATTTAAAAACTGAGTTAAAGTTTTTTCTTTTTAATAACAAACAATTGCCCTCATATCATGCCTTTCAAAAGGCTTTTTGAACATTAAACTTTACATTAACACACTAATGACATAGATAAGTATAATATACCTGTTTTACAGAGGCAGACAGCATTAATGTTACTAAGATTTTCTAAAGGGGATGCAAATAAGTAATGTTATGTAAATAGGTGGTTGTGTAAATTAGCTGCATCTTTATGGAAGACAGTGAATTGAATGATATCTGATCCTTTACATAAGCCACAATCTGAGATGCAGGCTGTCCTGGAAAGTGGACAGTTATATTCTCCGTATGCATCTTAGGGAATGTCTATACTGGGACACTCAGGAAAGTTAGGGTGAATCAACTTAAGGCAGGAAGTCAATGCACATAAGTTAAAGGATATTAAACCCCAGAGTGGGTGTTCTCACTCAGGAGTAATGTGTCCTTAGTTCACTATAACTTAATCTTCCTTGGAGGAAGATTAAATTAAGGGAACTAAGGCCACTTTACATGTGAATGAAAGTATCCCACATAAGGGAGGGTTAATTTGCTTTAACTTATGCACACTGACTTCATGCCTCTAGTTGATTTGCCTTAACTTTCCTGAGTCCTAATGTAAATGAGCAATATTCGTGTCTTGGGCCAACTCCAGAAGAAATATCAAAGCTAGTCTATTCAAATAGTCCTCAATCACCATAATACGTCAGTTTTTCAGGTACGCAAGAGTGGTGTAAAAATAGTCCCAAGTAGGCAGAATAGCAAATGTCTTTAGCAATATGCGATAATTATAGCATCCAAACACAGTGGGGCCTCGGAACAGACTGGTAACCCCGGCCCTTCTCTTGGCTTCTGTCCTCTTTACCCTCACTCAGCTCTCTAGTAATTTCCAATTCCTCCATGTCTTGACTCTCCTGTTTCCCTTGATCCCTTCTCTGAACATAAGAGGGCTAGGAGCTTTTCTAGAAGTAAAGCCTCCGTTCTGCAGATTCTGGGTTGAATACTCATGTGCTCCTGAAATTAATTCAATGTACCTGAAGGAAAAATGGCATTACACCTCCTTACATCCCTGCAATGCTGGAGCCAATGCCTCAGGGCTGCTCTAAAATTACACTAGCAAACATGGCTCCTAGTGATCTGTTCCTCTGGCCAAGGACTGATCAGAGCAGTAAGTGCTATGACTCTACCCTTCAGTAAAAGGGCAGTCTTGATACTGCTTCTGTCTCAGTCTACAAACTATGCAGAGACCCTTGTGCTGGTCCAACACCTTGTGAAGTTTATTTACCAGTGTATTCCCATCACCTTCATAATATACACAGCTCCTGTAACAAGCAGGGGAAAGCAATCTCTCTCTTCCCTTATTGCCTGCTTTCCCCCCTTCCACTTCCTTCCTGTGCCTATTTGCGAGTGCCGGCTAATGGCTTAATTAGCCTTTCTGCCCTGACCCACCCACAAATTAGGTATCCCATATCCTGGATGAGTTCCCTAACCCCTTGGCTAAAGGTTATAAGGATGGTCACTTCCTCCTTCCCCTCCCATGCCTTTTTGTGATTCTAGTCCTCGGTTGCTTTTGTCAAAATGCCCCAAAAAATCAAACTGAAAAAATTTAAGTTGGGTTGAAATAAAACATTTCTGGAAACTTTTGGTGAATCAAAAATGTTTGTTTTCAGTTCGACCTGAAAAAAATCTCTCTCCATTTTTTGGAATTTCCAGAGACCCCAAAAAAATTAAAAAAATCCATTATTCACCCAGCTCTAGACCTCCATGGTCTACAGAGCCAGGAAGGAGGAGGAAGAGGAGCACGTGTAATCTAAATGCATGAATTGTCCAGGATAAATTGGAAAAAGCAATTTTAATATAAGCTTTTCCACTCTGTCCTAACCTGTCTGATACCTGGAAAGGAACACAGCTGCCCCAGAACATCCATCCAATTTCCCAGGCTCTGTCATTCTGGAATTTTGATGATGGCATGGGTCATCACTTGCTGGTTCAATACTGAAATCCTTGGGAGAAGCTGCCTACAGCTACCTTGGAAGTGGCACAAATGTCTCCTGCAGATGGCAGCCCCTTGACGGAAACTGTGCTAATGGTATTACTGGTGGGTTGTTGTTGTTTTTTTCCAGCATAATATGGCCTTTCATTTTCCAGTGCTTGCTAACTCAGTCCTGTGCCAATCAATGAAGCGACCGCCAAGTGTGCTGTGAAGAGAATCTGGCCCTTTTCTGGATAAGAAAGATTAATGACAGGCTCAGAGTTTTCTGTCAATTGTGCTTTAAAAAGGATTGAATTTCATATAAGGCTGCTTGAACTGCTCCTTTACAAGTCACAGCACGTCTGACTCCAACACAATTTTAAGCCTCAAACTAGTTATATATGGAGTCCAAATCCATTTTTGATTTCTTAAAATGTCCTTACTTTTCCTGCTGTTGGTTTTGCTGTGATACTTAGGCTGTCTTGAGGGCCTTGCACTGAACCAAGGACATGCTGTACCAGTGATGCTTTGATAGTGACTGTCAAAGACTAAAAAGAGCAGCAGAAGAGAAGCTGAGAGGGATGAATTTACATCTATTAAATAATAGAGCTGCAAGTCATACTTGGATCTACATGTAGTGGTTGTGACATTATGGTTCTGTTACTATCACTGTCATCTGTGGCCATCAAGTCATAGGTTCAAGCACTGTACAAGGGCTTAGTCTCACTAAGAAGCAGTACCTACAGTGCCACTTGTAGTACTACGCAGGCATCATTCTGTGGTTAAGATATTAAATCAAGGTACTTTCTGTTCATCTCCGTAATGGTCTCGGTGGGAGTTTAAAAGAATCCTGTGTCCTTTACTGAGACTAGGCTTTAATGCCCGTATAAATAAAACAGGTTTTAGCACCTAATTTTATTTGGGCTTCCACCCAGACTCCAGTGTTGGGGTTGCAATTATGAGCCCGCAACTGAACTCATTTAGATGTCTAGCTCCCTGATTTTGGGGTACTGTCAGGCAGATAGGTGCCTGTGTGGGTTTAACTGTGGCTGTAATTAAAGGCTTCCATATGTAACTGTGGACACAAAATTATTCCCCCAATATTAAGACTTCTTTAAAAAAAAAAAATTGGGCGCAGATCGTGCAATTCCATCTGACAGGTAGACCCCAGACAGAATGCCATTGAATGCCAGACCAGGCCTGGGTATGAGCTATTGCCAAGACATCATGACTGCTATATTTGCATATGTATTAACTCCCCTGCCAGTATCTAACTCACTTCTTTGTAAATTTATTTGGCCTACTTGAAATACGAAAGGTGCTATAAAAATGGTTCCTGAATAAATCAAATCATATTCCACTAAATCTTATTTCTTATCACATTAAAGTTGGGTGTTTATCATGGGAGGAAAAGAAAAAAAGAAAAATCATGACTTTATAACTGCAAAAATGCAAATAAACCAGAAGACTAAGAAGTTGTAAATGTAACTAAGTTCAAAGAAAGAAACAAGGGATGGTCCTGGGATTTACAGAAAAACTGGTTAAAATGATCATTAAAAACAGAGGGTCCTGTGGCACCTTTGAGACTAACAGAAGTACTGGGAGCATAAGCTTTCATGGGTAAGAACCTCACTTCTTCAGATGCAAGTAATGGAAATCTCCAGAGGCAGGTATATATCAGTGTGGAGATAACGAGGTTAGTTTAATCAGGGAGGGTGAGGTGCTCTGCTAGCAGTTGAGGTGTGAACACCAAGGGAGGAGAAACTGTTTCTGTAGTTGGATAGCCATTCACAGTCTTTGTTTAATCCTGATCTGATGGTGTCAAATTTGCAAATGAACTGGAGCTCAGCAGTTTCTCTTTGGAGTCTGGTCCTGAAGTTTTTTTGCTGTAAGATGGCTACCTTTACATCTGCTATTGTGTGGCCAGGGAGGTTGAAGTGTTCTCCTACAGGTTTTTGTATATTGCCATTCCTGATATCTGACTTGTGATATCTCACTGACATTGACAGTGATATCTCACTGAAGGACTGTCTGGATATGTGGACTCCCTACTCAGACCCTACGCCACCAGCACTCCCAGCTATCTCCGTGACACCACAGATTTCCTGAGAAAACTACAATGCATTGGTGACCTCCCAGAAAACACCATCCTAGCCACCATGGATGTAGAGGCTCTCTACACAAACATCCCACATACAGATGGAATACAAGCTGTCAGGAACAGTATCCCTGATGATGACACAGCACAACTTATTGCTGAGCTCTGTGACTTTATCCTCACGCACAATTATTTCAAATTTGGTGACAACATATACCTCCAGACCAGTGGCACCGCTATGGGCACCCGCATGGCCCCACAATATGCCAACATTTTTATGGCTGACCTGGAACAACGCTTCCTCAGCTCTCGTCCACTCATGCCCCTTCTCTACCTACGCTATATTGATGACATCTTCATCATCTGGACCCATGGGAAGGAGACCCTGGAAGAATTCCACCATGCTTTCAACAGCTTCCACCCCACCATCAACCTCAGCCTGGACCAATCTACACGGGAGGTCCACTTTCTGGACACCACCGTACAAATAAGCAATGGCCACATTAACACCACCCTATACCGAAAACCCACCAACCGCTACGCCTACCTTCATGCCTCCAGCTTCCACCCCGGTCACACCACACGATCCATCGTCTACAGCCAAGCACTGAGGTACAATCGCATCTGCTCCAACCCCTCAGACAGAGACCAACACCTACAAGATCTTCACCAAGCATTCTCAAAACTACGATACCCACACAAGGAAATAAAGAAACAAATCAACAGAGCCAGACGTGTACCCAGAAGCCTCCTGCTACAAGACAGGCCCAGAAGAGAAACCAACAGAACTCCACTGGCCATCACCTACAGTCCTCAGCTTAAACCTCTCCAACGCATCATCAGTGATCTACAACCCATCCTGGACAATGATCCCTCACTTTCACAGACCTTGGGAGGCAGGCCAGTCCTTGCCCACAGACAACCTGCCAACCTTAAGCATATTCTCACCAGCAACCACGCACCGCACCATAACAACTCTAACTTAGGAACCAACCCATGCAACAAACCTCGATGACAAGTCTGCCCACATATCTACACCAGCAACACCATCACTGGACCTAACCAGATCAGCTACAACATCACCGGCTCATTCACCTGCACGTCCACCAATGTTATATATGCCATCATATCCCAGCAATGCCCCTCTGCTATGTACATTGGCCAAACTGGACAGTCACTACGCAAGAGGATAAATGGACACAAGTCAGATATCAGGAATGGCAATATACAAAAACCTGTAGGAGAACACTTCAACCTCCCTGGCCACATAATAGCAGATGTAAAGGTAGCCATCTTACAGCAAAAAAACTTCAGGGCCAGACTCCAAAGAGAAACTGCTGAGCTCCAGTTCATTTGCAAATTTGACACCATCAGATCAGGATTAAACAAAGACTGTGAATGGCTATCCAACTACAGAAACAGTTTCTCCTCCCTTGGTGTTCACACCTCAACTGCTAGCAGAGCACCTCACCCTCCCTGATTGAACTAACCTCGTTATCTCCACACTGATATATACCTGCCTCTGGAGATTTCCATTACTTGCATCTGAAGAAGTGAGGTTCTTACCCACGAAAGCTTATGCTCCCAGTACTTCTGTTAGTCTCAAAGGTGCCACAGGACCCTCTGTTGCTTTTTACAGATTCAGACTAACACGGCTACCCCTCTGATATTAAAAACAGAATTATAAAACACCTAGATCATGATACGATGGGACATGGGGTGTAATTTATTATACAGCTGTACAGTGTTCAGCACAATGGAGCCCTGATCTTGACTGGTGCATTTGGGCACAATCATAATACTGATAAATAGTAATACACATCTTCCACCGCTTAAAAAGGGGGAAATCATGCCTCTCTAATCAAAAATAATTCCTTGAGTGTATCAGCAACAGAGCAGATAAAGAAGCAACAGATATATATTTAGAGTTTCAAAAAGCCTGGGTGTTATTTGTGGCCAACCCAGTAAAATATCTGTTTAAAGCCTACCACTGATCAAAAAAAAAAAAAAAAAAAAAAAAGTTGGGATGCATAAAGAATGAGTTAGAAATTAACACTGAAGATTATGTAAATCAATGGTATGCTCTCAGCTGGAATACTGTGTCCCGATACTTCATGATTCTATGATTAAGGCTACATTTTAGCCACCGGTATTTTTAGTAAAAATCATGGACAGGTCACAGGCAATAAACAAAAATTCACTGCCTGTGAACTGTCCATGACTTTTACTATATACCCTTAACTAAAACTTGGGCTAGGGCCTATCGGTGCTTTGGAGGAGGGGGGTCCATGGGCACTGCGGTTGCTGGGAGGGGAGGGACCCCTGCTGGTGCTGGGGGGGGGGGTTGGGCAGGTCACAGCATGCAGCCAGTGGGGGGAAGACCACGGTGCATTGCCCAAGGGACCCCCGCTGGTGCTGGGAAGGGGGCTGGGCTGCAGAGTGCAGCCTAGGACACCTGCTGGGACTGGGGATTGGCAGGGCTTGCAGGCTCCCTACCGGGCTCCACCTGTCCACACAGCTCTGGCCAGGAGGGCTCCGCACACTGCTCCTGCCATAATCACTGGATCTGCAGGCGCAGCTCCCATTGACCTGGAACCACAACCAATGGGAGCTTCAGGGGCGGTGGCCACAGGCATGGGCAGCACACAGAGCCTCCCAGACCCGCCCATCTAGGAGCTGCAGGGACATGCCAGTGAGAGCCAGTATTAGAAATTAAATTAGAAATGAGACATGATAAAAAGGCATACAACATTATAAATAGCAAAAAAGGCAATTCAGGTGCTCCTGTTCCCATAAAACACAATAGGAACATTCAAGGAACTTGAAAGGCAACAAATTTAAAACAATGAAAGGAAACACTTTTTTTTTTAAACCACGCAACACATAATTAGCCTGTGGGACTCATGGTCAGGAGACTTTGAGGCCAACAGCTCAGTAGAATTCAAAAGGATCTCGCATTTAGATAGAGAATGAGAATATTCACAGTTACATTAGATAGGATAAACAATTGGAAGGAAGATAAACCCCTCGCTTCAGGGCATAAGCTAAACTCAAGACAGTGATACTTTTCTCTATGAGTAAGTTATTCCATAATTATCTATTATGCAGTTTCTTGCTCCTTCTTTTAAAGGATCTGGCACTGTCCCAGTCAGAGACAGTACAGTGAACTAGATTGACCCCTGGTCTGATATAGCATGGCAATTCCTATAACCCTTATAGGTTCAACAGGCATTATATTTCACTGTTGTATAACGTAAATGTGCTATCATACATAACAGCTAGATTATGCCCTTGTCTTACTCCACCAAGCAGGGGAGGAAGGTCCCTCAACCCTTGTTCAATTTATCCAGATTTTGTACCTGTTGTCTGTAAGCAACCAGGCAGGGAGTAAGCGTGAACTCCCCAACCCTCATTCCAACCTGCCACTCACTGCCAGAGTAGCTGACCAAGCCTGGGGCAAGTAACGTGCACTCTTTTCAGAGTTGCAGTAACTTCCCGCCTCCCTGAGTCACAATTCCTTCCCAGGGCTGCTCCTCAAATGGACAAACAACAAGGCATCCCTTGTTCAGGTCTAGCCTAAAGGATCAATCTAGCCCATATAAAATATAAATATTTGTACAAATGTATACTGGATTGTGCTACGTAATTAGGAACTACAACATATACTTGTAGTTATGAATTTTTCACTTCTCTTTTAATTCAAGTCATTACCAGGATTCCTGACATACAACAATGTTTATTTTTGAAGTCGGTACCCTTTCATATCTGAATATTCTAAGTATGGAATGTAACCAATCATCCATATTTAATAGGTAATCAAAATAAGTAAGTTTCAATTGATAAGCACAATCACTTAAGGTCTGATCCTGCAAGTTGCTCAGCACCCTCTACTTCCACTGAAGGCAGGGGGAGGTGAAAGCATTCAGTACTCTTCAGGATGCACTCATCAGCTTGCAGAACTAGGGCCCAGATCCTGCAAAATAATGTAGAAAAGACCTAATGAAACCTTAATGGACAAAAATCCCTAATGTGAAAATCTTAACTTCCATTCTGCATACAATAACTTTACTACCATGTTAGTTAAGCACATGTATAAGTGTGTTCAGCATGGGGGCCTAAGACTTGTCTATATTAGAGACTGTTGTCCATTAAGCTCTGTTAGGGCTTGTCTGCATTAGAGATTTTTGTACTCATGTAACTACACTGATGCAAACCCTCAATATAGATGGGCTGCAATGGTGCAACTTACTTCAGTTTGAAGTGTGGCTTTGCAATGTAAACATCTGCTGCATTCCATTCCATTTCTGAGGTAGGCGAAGTGCTCCCCAACTGCTGTAGGCCAGATTTTTATCTCAGTTACACCAGCGAAGTAACTCCCCTGGCTTTCCAATGATGTAGCTGAGATCCTTCAGGATGAACTCTAGTCTATAAATGAAACTTAAAAGAAGCTAATTCGGAACTAATTATCAAGATAATGCAGTTTAAACTATGTGACCTATCTACATAATATATTTCCTAAAAAACAATCCCTCATTTATAAAGTGGGTGTCCTGTGAAAGGACACTCCTAGAGCCCGGTATGATATTGGACAACATGCCCCCTATATAGCCAGAGAAGATTAAAGAGAATTCTTTCTAGAAAGCATGCACCAAGACATATAGTACACAGGATAATGATACAAGAGAGGTTAAAATAAATATTGGCTCCCAGATGTTGAAAAAACACACTTACACTATAGAAATAAATATTCTAGTTCCTCCTCTTTAAGGAAAGTATAAACAGGATCCAAAAATAAAATGGTTCACACCATTCTCAGTCTCTGATATGTAAGGTAAAACAGCTAAGCCACTTTCTGAGTCCAGCCTTTCCGCTACTCTTGTGCCCATTCCTCATTTTATGCATACAGCTGGGCCCTGTAGTATAATCAGCCACAGCTGTATTCATTCCCCAGCCATCTAACCCCTTCATCCCAGTCTGTTCCATGCCCTTGCAAACCTGACAATGGAAACAACTGTGAGCTTTTGCTTTCCTTGTGTTACACTGGCCAGATCACTGTCACAGTTATAGTGTTGATTTTCCAGGTCCAGTTTAGGATGAGCCACTATGACACTTTTAGAAATCAGGATGAATAAATTGGCTCTGATAAAAACCAGCCTCAACTCATATGTTTGTCCATCATTTGACCTGAACCAGTGATAACTTTAGTGTGTTTGAGCCAAAAACTGAGAGACTCCCATGATTTGGCCCTGTGTAAATGGTTCATGGGTATTTAACTGAGTGGCATACTTCATGAAACTATCACTAAGAAAATCCATAGGCATCAGCTCTGCTAAGTAAAAGAAGATGGCAAGTTTTTCCTAGGAAGAACTGATGTGACTATAAAGGTACTCAGTTCAACATTAGAAATGAATTACTCTCTTGCAGCTCAATATATGGTAAAAGATTATGGGGAATAAGCATCGGTCTTGAACCCCCTGGCCAAGCACTGCAGTCCAAACTGTTCGACTTTGTTCAGTTGGCTGTGCTCATCAGCCTGTCTAACCTTCCAGATATTGGATGGCCTGAAATGTGAAATGAAAGCAAGGCACAGTGAATTTAAAACACCAATTGAGGTTCTCTAGAGCTGAAGGACCAAACGCGAACATGTTCAACTAGCAGATTTCTCTGACTTTACAATAGGCAATGGAGATTGCACATCAGCACCAATGCACTTTGGATTTATTTCCCACAGTTTGGCATGAGATGAAAGGCCAATTTCCTCACAGCATTCTTGCTGTTGTGCATTCTGCTGAAGTTTGACTGACAGCAAGCAGGGGGAAATGCTTTCTGCTTAGAGGAATGAAGTCCATTCGGTGACTAGTATGGCAAGCATTGTCAAATCAATAGTTCTCTCTTGAAAATGGAGTTGACTATGGCATACAGTTTTCTGACATGCTTCTGCTTTTCTGCACATAAAGGCTACATTCTTGATATTAAACCCATAATGAGATCATTGTACCCTGAAGTCTTTCCTAACATGCATTTCTTTGTTCAGTCTGTTAACACATTGCCTCTGGCAGAGGAGACATGTGAAAAGTCATTTTCAGCACAGAAATATCTGAAGAACTACTTTCCTCAGGAACAGAATGAAAGAAGATGTTAAATACCTCCTTATTAAACTGTGAAAGCATTATGGATCCTTATAAATTAATAGGCTCCTTTAGAAGTTTACTGGTGTAGCTCTGGCTGGATCAGACTGAAAATTTATTTCTTAGTGACTTTTTAATTAAAGGTGTAAAAGTTCACTTGCTTTGACACCTGAACAGTTTCATCCTCAGGCACTTGTAACAAAGAACTGGGAGAGCAAGAGTCTTTCTGTGCTTTCAGGAGGAAAAGTCTTAAATATACATTTGCTACAGTATAATCCAGCCAGAAAATTAATTTTCTATTAACGCTTAACCAGTGTACAAACCAGGAATTTCAGATAGGCCTTAAAGCATGTGACAAATACAATTCATTATTTATATACCAAATATACATTGCTTAATGTCAGACTAAATTACAAAATAAACCAGAAGCGTGTCATGGACAGTCTGTTTTAAGTATTTCGTTCTGGAAAAAAATAGCTGATAGTAATTTATGTGAATTTCTTTCCAAAACAAGAGATGTACAGTTAGTGTCCTGTGCACATATATTTAATCAGCACATATCCATATAGCCTTCAGGTGTGTTCAGTGCTGCAAGGTGTTCCACATTGATGTTACAAGTTGCTGTTATCCATTTACAGACACACGCTTTTGGTTTTCTTGGCCAGTACAGTACTTATGGTTTATGCAAATAATTTATACATTTGGGTAACAATTTACAAATACTCTTCTTCTGTTCTCCTTAATTGGATTTGTGAATACTCAAGTGAGCCAAGAGTTTGGTGATAGAGAAAAAAACCACAGGACTGAGCTTCACTTTAATGAAGGCAAAAGGCCACTTGCAGCCAAATTACAAAAAAAAAAAAAAAATGAAACCAAAAAGACTTCTCACAGGCAGACACTCGCCATATCCCAGTATCACCTGCTATGTGGCAGAGGGGAGGAAAAGGGGAAGAAAGGAGAGAACTGTAGCAGCGGAGGGAGAGAAGCAGAAAGACAGGAAAGAGAAAACACAGAGAATGAAACCCTAACTCCATTAAGGTCAATGGGTACTTTGCCATTGATTTCAATGGGCTAGGATTTCACACAGAAAGCCTAATTCCATTCTTACATCAGTTTTACACTAATGTCACTCCATCGACTCCACAGGAGTTACTCCTGATCACTGTAACCATACTGAGACCATAGGACCTGATCATGTCCCCTAGATCTGCCCATGAAGAGGAACCTTTGCACTTGGATCCTCCCCCTCTGTGCAGAAGTGCTTACCCACCTCCACATACCACCCCCTCTACCTACCTGAACCCTGCATAGGCCTTTCTGTGCCATCCAGGGACAGAATGGAGATTTGGTGAAGAGAAGCAGGAAAGCTGGAGCCACGGCATATCATCTCCGCTTGATCTCCTTGGAAATCAGGTTATATTATCTTTTCCATGCAGGCCCCAATTAGGCTGCCAGTAGATGCTGCCACCAGGGAGCCAAGAGTCCCAGGGAGCTGATCTAGAAGGCATAGATAGTCATGGCCTTCTGTAGATCCCCAGAGGCCCACCTCATTTGGGGAGAGTCCCACAGTAATTCTGGCAAGGAAGGAAAACCCACAGCTCCTTCATCCTGCCCCAACAGGATGATGTGGGGAGATCACAGTAAGGAATCCTCAAAGACAGTTCTTCTCCCAAAGCTTCTCTCTAAGGTTTTTACACCAGAAGCTGAACCCAGCTCCTGTCTATTCCCCTCATAGCTAGATTCTATTGTAGTCTGCAATGAGGTCAGATACTTGTATGTTGGGTAACCTGCTCAAGAAAAGATTATATTGATAACATGCTCTCTGAAAACCTCTGAACTTGGTCCAGGAAAAGTCAGTCACAATATTGCCCTCCTTGCCCTACAAAAAATAATCATGTTTTTCTTAATGTTTATTGAATTACTTAATCAGAAAAAAACTTTTACTCTTCAGATACAGACTGCCTCTTGCAAAGAGCTAGAGGATATCCATCTCTAGAAAAATATTGATGCTGTTCATGTGCATGGCTTCAGTTGGCTCAAGCAACGTACACTGGGGTGAATCTTTTGTGTCTGACTAAGTCAGCTTTAGGGCAGCTTTGCACCAGCGGAGTGGCACAAAGATGCCCCATCATAGAGAATAATCTGGTCTGAGTGCTTAAATTGGGACAATGATGAAACCACCAAAGCTATTGCACTTTTATCCATCACAAAAGTAGGTCAGATATGAACCTAAATCTTCAGAATTAAGATTAGTGTACTAACCTGCAGATCCATTTCACCCCCTAAACTTGGAAAATCTTGAGTGGCTATCAAGCTAATGCATCTGCATCAGGACTGGTCAAACAAATCTGGGCCCGCTACAAAGTTCTTTGATTTGGGCCTATATCTGTTTAACTGTAGCCAGTGGTTTCAGTGTATGCAGACACTTGCCATGTGACAGCACTCCTGGGTGTCAAAGCCTTATTACAGTCTGTATGGTCATGTTCTTTTTCAGGCATGACGAGTGTATTTAGCAAAGTTATTTTTATTTAAACATTACATAACCATAGCAACCATAGCCTGGACAATTTGTCCCTCTTTGGCCATGCCCACATCCTTACACAACAATCTGAGCTACTTCACAGTTTGGAGAGTCCAACATTCAATGTGTGAACTCCTTTCACCACCTGACTCACACTCCTATATTTTGAAAGCTAGACGGAGCTAATTTAGCAAGAGAATAAGTAACCAGTCCAGAATTGGTGTCTGTGGAGAGAGTTAGGGAAATAGTGGATGGAGATTTCATGTCAAACAGGAAGAGGCAGTGTACACCAGCAAGGTCATGTCCTAATTCTTCAGGTGCTCAAGTTTTTATCCCCACAGAGCTCTCAGCTACATATAGCAGTTCATACATAACACCACACTGCAGAGGAGTGTGAGAAGTAAACCTCTCACTAGCACTAGTGGGGCCCCTGTGACTGCAGTTTGGCAGCATTTTCTGAACTATCACTGACCTGCATTCAGATTATAGTGTATTCTAAAATTTATGTTGTACAATAGGCATCCTTTGTTGTTGCTTATTATTGTAACAAATTTATTCCAAAGTGTAGGCAGACTTACTAGCTGTGCAGCTATTGTCACCAAGGGCTTGTGGTCCAAGCATCAACTTCCTTGCATACACATAAAAGTGAATTTTCTTTCTAAATTCAAATATTAGATCTAGAATTCCTTCTCTGACTGAACACATTTTTTTTTTCTATTTCAAGGAAATGCAATGGAATTCTCAGGATCTACTCAAGTATTGTGTTTCAAAATTAAGACTGGATATTTGTCACAATTATCATAGGGGTAACTGATAGCATCGTTATTAGGTGTGTTATTTAATATCCAGAACTCTTGACATTTTGAGGCTTTTGCACTTGAGTTGGTAGCATACGGGGAGGCAAATGCTCAAAAAACCTCCTGCAGAGCCTGAAAGGTTAAACCCTGGGAGGCCCATGAAGCTAATGGAGAGCAAAAACTCAATAACCATCCTGCAGCAACAAAAAGCACCTGATGAGCCATCTCTGAGTTTCCTACTCCCCCAAGTAAACAAAATAAGTGTTATTTCCTATGTAGGCTCAAGCTGAGTTTTACACAAGCATTTTACTTGCTACACAGTCAGTCTGTGATATAGTGACAGATTCACCATGACACTTTTATAACTTCCCTCATGATTTACCTTGACAAGCCTCCAGCTAGGAACATTGCACAATTAGCCACAGGAGAGGCAGGGGACACCTTAATCCTCAGACTTGGTGGACAAATATTCTGCTCCAATATGGCAATTACTGTGTTTGAGTTTATTCAGCATTGTCTCAGAAAGTTGTTGTTCAGAATAAATATAGCACAGTAAAGGATATTTTGGGTATAAGCAAAAAAAAAATGTTTATAACTTATAAACGTTTTTATTGCCATCACTATTCACCAGAGCCAAGTGAATAATTTATTAGGCAAATGTTCTGTTACCAGAATGCCTGCCAATTATTTACTTTCAGATTTAATTGATGAATTTTCTGAGAGTTTTTTTACTTTATGGATTAATCACCAACATTTTGTTGCAAACATTCAATACTAAGTATATGAAATTTCAGCTGCATAGATTGGCCATGTAAGTCTCATAGTTTTGTTGCGGTTCCCTCGATTGGATTATTATCAGGAGGAGGACTTGAAGAAACCACTAGAGCTTTAATTCTACAGGGAAAGAGAACAGGAGAGAACTACAATTGCAGAATTTTAGAAAACGTTAAACCCTTTTCCTTTCTTCACACAAACCTGGCATTGTTCCTAGAAAAATGAGGCTATTGTAGGGTGCTCAGTGTAGAAATTAAATTTAATTTCTCATTGCATTCACACATGATAATGATACATGTCCTAGTTGCAAAGGGTGCTCTTAGATCCTTATATGGCTTTTTTAATTGTCTTTTTGCCAAAGCTTTGGTGAGGTTTTTAGAAATTCTGTCCTCCAGCTGTGTACTACCCCCCATCCCCATAGAAACTATATTAACTGACTATGTTTACTAGTTTGTAATTTCCTTTTATCACCACAGTTATTGACACAAAACAATTGCATGTGTGATTGGAGCTACAAAGGGTAGGGTCAGATCCTTATCTATATCATTTAATTGCCTCTGTGCCTGGGCTCTGAGGAAGGATTTTATTAAATCTTTTCCCCCGCTGTGTCATGAATGCCTCATTCCATATAAACTACACCACTTCTAATTTGAATACTTGAGCATGCAAGCTTAAAATTTGCTTTCTGTGAGCAGTTTTGCCATTAAAACTCAGTCACTTTAACATTCATAGAAAACCAAAGTAAATCAAGCTGAAGTAAACTCAGAGAGGCAGTATATCCTACTTAAAAGTATGTTGGCTTGTGGATCAGAAGCCCTGGTTTCTAGTCTCAGATCTACCACTGGTCTGCTTGGTGACCTTGGAGAAGTCCCTTTGCCTCTTAGTACCTCTGTTTCCCTATCTGTAAAATGGGGGAAGTGATATTTACCTCCTTTGTAAAGCACTTTTGAAAACTACTGATTTAAAACATTAGAGAAGAGCTAGATGTTGTTATTATTTAATTCTAAGTGGATACCTACAAAAGATGTGTTTTGATATTAGTCCTGTTCTACTTTTCACTGTTCCCCCTGAGGCTACTTAAATTATACAGAAGTAGAAATTCATACATCTGAACATTGGAACTGTTCTGTTACTTAACAGTGACTTTTCTTATGTATTACATTGCAGGAGAAGGGATAGATGTAAACCAAGATCTCTTCATCAGTGTATCAGACTGCGGTGTTTGCAGAAACAACTGGTCAGCAGGTATTGATCCTGTTAACTTGCGCGGTGAGATAGTTCACTAATGAGAAAGAGGACATAGGATGTGGGCTGAGCAGTCCTGAGGTAGAAACCCTGGGAGGAGCCCAAGTTTCAGAAGAAGTCTTTAGCTAAATTTTACATTATCTTATTGTTAATTTATTTGTTAATAAACCAGACTTCAGAAAAGGGATGAGTTTTTGACTCCACTCATTGTGCAGAGCTTGTTTTAGAGCAGGTTGGAATAGATACATGCTCATAAACAGGTACTGTATTTTTGTGTAAATCAAGCTAATTACACGCCAAGGGCAGATTGTGGCTTTAAACTACTGATCACATTGGGGTGGTGTCAAGGCTAGCTTGTTCACAGCTAGCCTACAGGATAGAGCCAGAGTCAGACATCAGGAAGCGGAGTCATGGGTTAATCCAGGGTCAGGAACTAAGGGCCAGAGTCAAGACCAAATTAGGGGCCAGGAGTCAGTGTCTGGAGGTAAGGCCGAGATTAGAAGTCAGAAGCAGGTAGGGTGACCAGACAGGAAATGTGAAAAATCAGGACAGGGCTGGGGGGTAATAGGAGTCTATATAAGAAAAAGACCCAAAAATCGGGACTGTCCCTATAAAATCGGGACATCTGGTCACCCTAGAAGCAGGAGACAACACTGAGTCAGAAACCAGGTATCCAGAACCCAGGAAGTAAAAGCTAAGGTCAGGAATCAGGGGTCAGGAGAACAACGAGGAGTCTGGAGGCACCTTAAAGACTAACAGATATATTTGGGCATAAGCTTTCATGGGTAAAAAACCCACTTCTTCAGATGCATGGAGTGAAAATTACAGATACAGGCATAAATATATATTGGCACACGAAGAGAAGGGAATTACCTTACAAGTGGAGAACCAATGTTGAAGGCCAATTTAGTTAGGCTGGATGTAGTCCACTCCCAATAATTGATGAGGAGGTGTCAATACCAAGAGAGGGAAAATTGCTTTTGTAGTGAGCCAGCCACTCCCAGTCCCTATTCAAGCCCAAATTGATGGTGTTAAGTCTGCAAATGAATTGTAGCTCTGCAGTTTCTCTTTGAAGTCTGTTTTTGAAGTTTTTTTGTTGAAGTATGTCTACTTTTAAATCTGTTATTGAGTGTCCAGGGAGATTGCAGTTTTCTCCTACTGGCTTTTGTATGTTACCATTCCTGATGTCTGATTTGTGTCCATTTATCCTTTTACGTAGAGACTGTCCGGTTTGGCCAATGTACATGGCAGAGGGGCATTGCTGGCACATGATGGCATATATCACATTAGTAGATGTGCAAGTGAATGAGCCTCTGATGGTGTGGCTCATGTGATTGGGTCCTCTGATGGTGTCGCTAGAGTAGATATGGGGACAGAGTAGGCAACAGGGTTTGTTACAGGGATTGGTTCCTGGGTTAGTGTTTCTGTGGTGTGGTGTGTAATTACTGGTGAGTATTTGCTTCAGGCTGGAGGTCTGTCTGTAAGCAAGCATTGGCCTGCCTCCCAAGGCTTGTGAGAGTGGGGGATCGTTTTCCAGGATAGGCTGTAGATTGTTGATGATGCACAGGAGAGGTTTTAGCTGGGGGCTGTACGTGATGGCCAGTGGTGTTCTGTTATTTTCTTGTTGGGCCTGTCCTGTAGTAGGTGATTTCTGGGTACCCATCTCGCTCTGTCAATCTGTTTCCTCACTTCCCCAGGTGGGTATTGTAGTTTTAAGAATGCTTGATAGAGATCTTGTAGGTGTTTGTCTCTGTCTGAGGGATTGGAGCAAAAAAAAAAAAAAGCTTATGCCCAAATAAATCTGTTAGTCATTAAGGTGCCAACGGACTCCTCATTGTTTTTGTGGATACAGACTAACATGGCTACCCCTCTGTTACTTGGGGTCAGGAGCAGCATGAGGAAGCAGGGTCTGTAGCAACAGCTAGCTGAGGTTCCACCTAGTTGAACAGACAAACTTCCTGTATCTTCCCCAGGCTTAAATAGTATGTCCAGACCAATTGGGAATGTCCTGTCAATTGGGCCCTCTGTGGGCCACAACCTGAGACTCATGACCTGTTAAGTGTTTCTGCTATTAGGTGGCAGCATGGAAGCAGAAATCCACAAACTCAGGTTCTAGGGCTGCTGCTCCTTACAGGTGGAAAAGCAAGGCACACCCAGGATAGGCCCCTGGCACATGGGGCGCTCCTGTGAATCAAAACCTTCCCGGACCAAAATATCAAGTTCCAGGCCTCTGCAGTTTTTAGTCATGTGACTTCTATTATCATGGGCTTCACTCACCTAAATCCCTTTCCAGCCCTTTGAAAATGAAAGTAGTAATTTTCCTGAGGGTGCAAGAGGGACAAAAATCATCCAGTCCAACAAAGTTAGAGTTATAATCCACTAGGTGGTGCTAGTCTGGCTAGCCACATATCTGGGACTCAGCAGATGGTAGAATTCAGTTTTACTTAACTACAGAATTCAGTCTCTCACTAACTTACCGGCTGTGCAGTCTTAGAAAAAAAAAGTACTGAATTGTATCCCACACAATATCTTACTATCATATTCTTATCCTTCATTCTGACCCTTTTTTTTTTTTTTTTTTTTTTTTACATTTTTCCAGTTTATATATGTGGCTAGATTCATCACAGATCTACTGCACGAAAGAAGGACAATTTTCTTTCAAGAATGTGCTGCAGATTTTGAAATTTTAAGGCAACAAAGCAATGGTCCAAATTCTCCTTACAGTTATAGTGATGAAACTCAACAAGGATGCACTGGCATCCATATGTGGAGAGCTTGGTCAAATGTGGGAGTCTGGAAAGAGGGAGACAGAATGAAGGGATAGATTTGTGTAGTCATTGTGTAGAGATGATGGTTGAAGCCAGGTAAAGTGATAACTTCGCCCAGCAATAAGGCAAAGAATGTAAAAAGGAGGGGACCAAGGATGGAGTCTGTAGAATTGTAGACAAGCAGTTTGTTGCTCGTGTAACAAATTCGCTGGAGACCACTCTTTCACACACCAGTGCCCTTTTATTTCCCTGTATTTTCCCACCACCACGTATATACAACTATATACAGTTCATTATCAGTCAGGTAGCCCCTTAGGGAACAGCTTGCTCTTACAACTAGTGGGGAGCAACAGGCCCTCACTTTCCTGTTCCCCCCTTCTACTTCCTTCCTGCTAGCTTTATAGGCCTTCCTCTCAGCAGGCTCTCAGGTGATTGCTCTCAGGCTCCTGTAATGAGCCACACCCTGCCAGCTCCAGTCAGTTCCCCTTTATGGGAGCTATGCTAGCAAGTTCTGCGCTAATGGTGCTAGTTCAGTGTCTCTTAGGCCAGCACCCTATTACAAGAATCCACACTGAAAGAGGAAGAGTTGAGGAGAGGACCCACTAAATGAAATGTGGAAGGAGGGTCCCGACAGGTAGGATGCAAGCTGGGAAAGAATGGAATCACAAAAGCTAAGATGGGAAAAGTTATCAAGATAAGCAATGATGTAAACGACAGCTGAGAGTTCAAGGCGGATAAGGACACAGTACAGGGCCCAAGATTTGAATAGGAAAAGGTGATTAGAGACTTTGGCAAGCGTGCTTCCCAGGAAGTGTAGAGGGTAGAAGCCAGATTGGTGAGCATCTAGGATAGAATTGGAAAAGAGGAACTCAAGATGGCAATTGTAGACTATCACTGGAAAAGTACAGCAGCATCTGTGCTCTGAATCAAGAATGCAGCTGGGAGGAGAGCTAAACCTGATGTGTCAGACCTAGTGGCATGGAGCTAATCCAGTGTTCTTTCTGTTTGTGTACAGATACTCAAGTAACCTAGTCATGAGAACTCTTGACGTATGCATATAGTCAACCGCAACACCACTGCCTCATTTCAAACAAAAAGTTACAGCATGGAACTAAAATCTCAGCCTCTCTTTATGACATCTCCTTGTGGATGACTAGCCATCAGCTCAAGCTCAACATGGCTAAAACAGCCCTTGCGTCACCTCTCCTTTTGCATCCCTTCAGTGGCTCCCCCTTCTCTATTGCATCAGACATAAGTTGCTGGTGTTCATTTTCAAGGCCCTTCACAGTCAATCCCCATCCTATCTATCAATTCTTATTTGCTATTGAGCTGTCAATGTTTGCCTCCAATTGGCCCATGATTTCAGCCTCTGTTGCCCACGTTACATTTACAAACAAGCACCTTCATGCTTTCTCCCATGCTGCCCCATAGGCTTGGGAGGCACTTCCCATAAACATCCACAAAGTTATCTCATTGTCCATCTTCAAATTCCTCCTCAAAAATCTCCTTGATGCCTACAGAAAACTTGACAATGACTAGGGCGCTGGTATGCAGAGACAGTGGCCCACCATGCTGACAAATACTATCTCATTGACATCGGCCTGTCTGTATGCATCTGTCGTCTCTTGTCTTATACTTAAATTATAAGCTCCTTGGAGCAGGGACCATCTTTTTGTTCTGTTTGTACAGTTCTGAGGACAATGGTCCATGACTAGGGCTCCTAGGCACTACAGTCACACAAATAATAAATAATAAATTACCTAACAAGGAATGGTAATGATTGGTTGAGTCACCTCTAATGTTAGAATGATACTACTTAAAAATGACATAAGCTGAAGAACTGGTTATGGCTATAATTATAACACATTAACAAAAATCAATAATTTTGCAAATTATAGCTTAATTTCTTCAAATATACCTATTTACAGAGTTTTCAATTAGTTTAAACTATATAGAAAGTCACTAACAGACTGTTTGTTAACTAGGGAGGGGGGAAACAGTGACTGCAAAACTAATTGGTTTTGAACACAAATCTAGTTGCCTCATTCATTAAGTGTTGGAAAAAGATTTTTCTCTCGCTTCTTTAATACAGGTCGCAATATTTTCTGTTGGTTTTCATTACCCTGAAGACAGATTAAAGTTTAATGCTAATTTTATTATTCTAAAGAACAGCTTGTAGTTCAAAACAATGTTTGCAAGCATGGCAATATTGTGTCCCATTTTACCTATACACTACCTGTATCCTGGACAATAAGGTATAAATAAAGCGTTTAGGTCTTCTGGCATGTCATCATGAATTTGCCTACAGTCACAAAGCAAAGTCAATTATACAAATAGGAGTAGAACTCAAAATTCCCATTCCTCTGCCCACCCCTTGCTGTAGTTTAAATTTAAAAGATGGATATTGCCATTCCATTTGCCAGTGAGTTAGATACCAGCTTACCAGCCAGTCTATTTTTACTACAGAAAATGGTAATTCCATAGCGAGTAATACCCTATACTGAAGAAAATATTGTCTGATTCTAAACCGTTAGCTGTGTAATCACCAGAAAGTATGAAATGATGTTTGTAACACAAAAACAGATTTTTATGCAAAGATTAAACATGCTTTCTTATGTAAAAATGTTTGGGAATATATATTAATGATTAATGTGTTTTATTTTAACTTGCAATGTTATCTTGCAAGTTCCCAATTCTGTAGCATTAATTTCATCTATTTTATATCTTTCTTCAATCTCATTGCAAGGGATTGGGGGGGAAAATGCCATTAGGAGATTAAAGTGGAGCTGTGTAAAGCAGTTCGTTAAAAATCTAACCCCTGTCACCACCACCTTAGGGATTTGTACAGAAATGAATAGACCAGAACTATGCTTCAGCTCCTGCTAGTAATGCTGTCAACTGCAAGCAGAGCCAAAAAGAGCTCTGCTTTCTCTTTAGCTCTTTTTTATAGTAATTCATGACACAAAGTAGTCACTCAAGGGAAGGCGTGCTGTATTGTGGTTAGAGCAGAGAAGTGGGAATTTTGAGTTCTATTCCCACTTGTATCATTGACTTTGCTTTGTGACTTTGGGCAAGTCAGTAGAGGGTAAGATTTTCAAAAGCACTCAGGAACTCTGTTCCCACTGAAGTCAATGGACTGTCATTAGACCTCTGCTGAGCACTCTGAAAAAATCCACCCTTAAATCTCTGTCCTTCAATCTACCCAACTGTAAAATGGAGATAAAACAACATATTTTTCACCCAGCTCCCATGGGCGGCATGTACTTCATTAACTAATTTTGTAACGTACTTTGATTTCCTCAGATGAAAAATGCCACAGAAATGCTAAATATTGTTACCTTAAAGGGTCCTTTTCTGTGATTATCTATAACTTGGGTATCATGGGTTTCTAATTTCAACAACAGATGTGACAATTCTCTTTTAAATTACAAAGTATTGTACAGTAATCTACTTTTATTGAAACTGCCTATATCTCAAGAATCCTTCTGATTATATAACAAATCATGCACATAGCAGGTCTATGAAAAAATAATGTTCTTTTGCCACACCCTGTCCCTCATTTATTTCATCTTGCTTCATCTTGTTTTAAACTTAAACAGTAAATTCTGTGGAGGAAGAAGCTGTCTTTCTTAAGTCTATGCAGTACCTAGGAGAATGTGGCCCTGATGGACCTCTCTGTACTACTGTAATACAAATAAATAAATAATAATGTGCAAAGGAAGAGTATGAGTGGCATGAAAACCAATGGATCAATCTTTCAAGTGAATTTAATACTAGCATTCGTTGCCAATTAACAGAGTGGAGTTTAAAGTCCCATGTTTATCCTCTCCACAAAAAACACAGCAGCACTAGTGCATGCTTCCATGCATTGCCCCACCAATGTGCCTCAATCATGTTCTGGATGAAGGAGTTCTAATAAAGGTGACAGAGAATCAGTCTTTATGTCATTCAATCTGTTTAAGCCTCTCTCCTGGGAATGCTTGCAAAGGTGGCAATTACTGACAATCAGGGTGGTGGTTTTGTCATCTGTGGACAATGACTGGCTTGAGAACACTAACACATTTCACACTGGCCACCGAACAAGCAGGAAGCGGAGACAACTTCTTGTCACCAATAACTTGTTAGAATTAAACCAGTGACCTAGAAATGAAATGTTCTACATCTCTACAAATCCCATAGCCCATTCATTCTCTCAAATGTTTTTCCACTTTTCAGACTCATCTTTGAATAGCTAAACCAACTCCAAAGGGACCTCAAGGAAAAGTGCAATTGCCTGATTTTCTATGTTTTGTCATGCCCTTCCCAATTAGGACTATGCGTGTACTTACACATAAAATTACTATTATAAAATTATTATTATAAAAATATGTGCTAATGGCTATTGTGAATAGTGATAGGTGGTGACAGAAAATCAGAGACCAATAAATGTATTTAGTAGGTATAAGAAATAATGTTGTATATGGGAATGATGAGACACGGAACACACAAGGTATGTCTACACAGCAACAACAACAAAAAACTGCGGTTGGCCCACCCTGTAGGGTCCTAGAGCCCAGGCTCCAGCCCGAGCCCAGAAGTCTACACAGCAAAACAGTCCCACAGACCCAAACCCTGCAAGCCTGAGTCAGCTGGCACAGGCCAGCTACAGGTTTTTCTTTGCTGTGTAGATATAGCCACAGTTCTTCAAAAGTGCCCCGGCCAGAGGTCTGGTACTAACACAGTTAAATCAAATGAGACCAGCAAGGAGGCTATGCAACCTCACCCTTCATATCAAAGGCAAAGCACTATGCACAATTTACTAAATACGAAAGTGGAAGAGACTGTGGTAAATTGTGATAAGTGGTAAGTGACAGAAAGATGGGAGATAGTTGGATTCAATCGATGCACTTGTTAGATATAGCAATTAGTGCTCTATGTAGGAAGGAGGATATACAACAGTTCCTGTATCCCCCAAGAGAGAGCCCTGGCAGTGATGAAATTAATCAAACAAAGGAGACAAAAAATGGGTAAGCACACCCTTTCCAAACAGTAAATATCAAAATACAATTGATTTGAAGGTGCAGTCTACTAAACAAACAATAATGTACAGAGTTTATAAGTTCCTTCTTCCTGAAGCAGGAAGAAACCCAAGTATATTGAATTTAAGTCTGGTACATGTATGTAGACATATATGATACTATTTCTGAGGGGAAAGAGCAGTGACTGCATTTTGAAAGGGCCATGGTCAAGAAGAAAAGGTGATAGCCAGGGAACTCCTTGTGATATTTTGTCTGCATTGTTTGTTTATTTTCTTAATGATAGAATAGAGGAAGGAATTTTTAAGATACAGTTAAAAAAAATTAGAAACAAGCAAGAGTAGAGATTTGGAGGAAGGGAATTCTTCTAGTAAAAACAGAAATTTAAAAAAGATAAGCAATGGGAAACAACAAAATTATTATTAAAATAAAGTTATCCCCCACCCATTTAATTCAGTCTGATTTATCAAGGTATGTGCTATTATGTAGCAAGGTGATCTCCCCTGTCCTCCCTTCTATTGTTTGTTAAACTCACTTAGTTATGTCTTGTTATAAAATCTTCTAGCCAAGGACCGTATAGCATAATATGTTTATACAGTGCTTAGCACAATGAGGCTATGATTCTGACTGGGGCTTGTAGGCATCAAAGAAAGAAAAATGAAAAAAATTACTATTTCTTGTGGAAGAGAAGAAAGGAAAAGTTTTACGTGTTCTAAAATTTCCTAGGCCTGCTTAGCTCCTTCTCTTTCTTTGTCTCTATAAATGCTCCTCTATCCACTTCCTGAGAGAATCAAAGCAATCAAACCCATGATTTGTTCCAGCTGTGTTTATCGATTGGTGTAGGTGCCTCCGTTTTTCTATTAATTGTTTTTTTCCTGTGCTTCTTCTCTACAGGCTGGGCTCACTGTTGCTGCACAGGACTGTCTGAGTCATGGTTGTGCTGCTCTGATAAAGGCCCTGATCAAAACTCATTGAAGTTAATGAGAATTTTTCTATTCACTTCAGCCGTCTTTGAATAAGCCTTAAATTCAGGTCTCCTTGCTAGGTCTTTGCTTTATTGACATATTTAGGGTTGGCAGAATTTGATTTTTTTAGATAATTTTGATTAATAATAATGTTTTATTTTTAAACATTTTTTCTATTTGTTTCTATTTAAATTTTCACAGTTGCAGGAAATTAGGTGAGAGGGTCCGACATTGTGATTCAAAAAGTTAAAGCTTTATAAGCATAGAAACACAAATTGTCAACAGCACATGTCAAAATATATGAAGGATATATCCTCAAATCCAACTCTTACTTTGCCTATCTGTGAATTTTGATTATTATTGATGGAAATATGTTTTAATCAGTTTTTGTGTGCACGGTGAAATCAGCATTTACTAACATTTACTGATGAAAACTTAATCCTTCCAAGCTTAATTATATTGCAGCCGGTCTGCTCCTGTTACTGTTGTTGGATGTAGTTGTGGCTGGTGTTTTACTGACAGTCATGGTACAAATCATCATCTAGTACATCATGGTGTTTATTCCATGCATTACGCTTGGTTCACGTGTCTCTGCCAGTGACATTGTGCTTTGTGTACAATACTAGGGTTCCATGTTTCATGCAGTTCCACACACCTACCTCTGTTACCTAAAACATGATATTGCCATTCCACACTGGAGTTGATTTCATTTCACTGTTTCAAACACTATGGATCTGTAGCAAGCATGAAATGTCTGAGTGAAGCAGGGCTCTGGCTCAAAGACAGCTGGCTCAGACTCAGTTCTAGTAAGATGGTTGGCCAAGAAACCAGCTCTGAAGAACAGTCGGGAGCTTACCCTGCCAGATGCACAATTTTTTAATTCTGGGACTTGGAAAGACTAGACATCTGTGCTTGTGTTGTCAAACTGATGCAGCAGCAGCCGCCCAGCCTCTGAACAAACTAGGAGTAGTGGGAAACAGAAGTGGCTAAACCATGACAAGGGGCGAATTGGCCATGGCTTTGTTCTTTTGGTCACTTCAACCCTCTTTTTTAATTAAATCTTTAGTCTCCTTTAAGGAACTAATGGCATTGTCATGGTTTTGATCTGTTTGTTGAAGGGTACCTTTTTATCTGTTTGTTTTCCAAGAAGAGGAATAAAGTACAGAGATACTGTATGGCTAATCAGCTGGTGATTGTAAGCTAATTCCATCCAGCAGAACCCCAGGCAACTAAAAGATCTGGATGGCTGGAATCCAAAGATGTAAAATATAGTTCTGGAAAGAACTAACTCATTGGAATTCCAGAAAGTTTAACTCAGGGAAGCAGAAAAGTTAAAATAACTTCCTTTTTGGGGGGAGATCATTTATTATTATTTGTCTGTTATTGCACAGACAATATTTAAGGAGATCAAAAGTACAGATTTCACTCATTTTTTAAAACTTCATTTCATAAAATTCTATCTACAATCTTTTTACAATCTTTTTACCTGTCAATTTTGTGTTTGATATGTATTTCTGTTTCTCATATTTTGTTCTTGTGTCACAGTGAACCTAGCTTCCTTATCTTTTCTTTAATACTTTTTAATTGATTTTGAGTTTTCACCTCCAAAGGGATGTGCTGTTTTGTATTGATCTTTACTTCATCCCTTGTGGTGATAATCATGGTGTTGTCATAGCTTGTTTTCCCCTCTGTTGTTTCTGTCATTTATAGTAGATGTAATTACAGTTTGCTTCGCATTGATCACAAAAGAGATTTTTGTTTTCTAAAACTAAGAGGCTGGGGGGGTGTTAATTATACAATGAAACAAGAGTAGATTGTACAGAAAATCATAATTTAAACATTTATTTTGATTGAATAGTCCAAATTCATTGCCATTTGAATTGTTAAAGAATCTGTCTATGGAACTTTAGAATAAGAAGTCAGGTTCATAGATTTAGAATCCATCAGGCAATGGAATCCTCATGGCTAGACCCTTCTATCCAGGCTGAAGATAAAGGGACTCTATACAGGCATAAGGGTCTGTCTGCATGGACTGATGCCTTCGTCCAGGATGATTGAAGAAGTTATATTTAAAACAAACTTTTTCCACTGTGTACATTGTTTTCTTATATACAATCATTACCACCATCTTCAGCAAACAGGAAACTGTGCAACTTGCAGTTAATGGTTGTCAGCTCCCTCTGGAAAGAAAGGTTAGGCAAACTGCTCGTGCTTCATTGTTATCTGGTGATTTGAATGTTAAAGGCTTATCCATATTTAAATGAGCTGCAATGTACACTTTAAAACATGTACATATATTGATAATTATACACACATATATACATATGTTAATGTGGGTGTGCAATAAAATAGCTTTGACATGCCAAATGCTTTAAATATAGTAGCTTATATCGTATATAAAGTATACTTTGTTTTTCCATCTGGGTCATTAGAGTCAGGCTGATAATCCATTAAAATAGTCCATATGATAGAGCATATTTCTGTTTGTTTCTGATGCTAACTTTGTCAAGGAAATACTATTTGAAAAAGTGCAAATCTTTTATATACCCTCATTTTCTTTATTTAAATGGCAGAAATTATTACTATTAGTATTAGAGCTACGTATGAAAAGTAGTATATACAAGCTAGGTAATAGGACTAGCAGTAATAAGTTCTAAAGTCATATCACACCATGTAGTATGACTGGTTTGGAACAAGTATATGAAGCACTGTGGACAAACGGAAAACCACCTTGTGATGTCATGCTAATATGTTACTTATTAACAGATTTTAAAAAAAAAACTAGCTTGAGCTGGATTCAGGCGAAGAATGCACTTCCTACCGCAGTGAAAGGCTGAGCTTTCAAAGGATCACTTTGGAGAGCAGCAATTTGTGCTGAATTTGTTGAATTCTGCAGTTAATTCCCTTAAAATGGTGAGAAAAAGGCATTCCTTGGATGAGACTGTTTTTCATTATGAGAATCAGAACAGCTTCCGAAAGCCCAGTGATGATTCTCCACTCAGCCTTACAGATAGCATCGGATCAGTGTTTATGAGGTAAGCTCAGTATGGTTCAGACTCTGATTGAGCATTCTGAACCTATTTTATATCTGGAGCGAGAGTAGCAGCAGAAGAGTGGGATGGCACCAGAACACCTACACTGCTGGAAACCCTAAAAAGAAGTTTAATTTGTGAAGGCAAAGCACACAGTGATAATGATTACAGTTGGATTAGTGACTGCACTTAGTATAAAGAACAGGAGTACTTGTGGCACCTTAGAGACTAACAAATTTATTTGGGCATAAGCTTTCGTGGGCTAAAACCCACTTCATCAGATGCATGCAGAGGAAAATAGTCAGAAGATATATATACACAGAGAACATGAAAAAATGGGTGTTGCCATACCAACTCTAATGAGACTAATCAATTAAGGTGGGCTATTATCAGCAGGAGAAAAAAACACTTTTGTGGTGATAATCAGGATGGCCCGTTTCAAACAGTTGACAAGAAGGTGTGAGTAACAGGAGGGGAAAAATTAGCATGGGGAAATAGTTTTTACTTTGTGTAATGACCCATCCACTCCCAGTCTTTATTCAAGCCTAATTTAATGGTGTACTTGGTATGCGGGAGTTAGTCTGAAGGGAGCCATGTGGGGGAATTTATGGGAGAGTACAAGATTTATGAGACTACAGTTCCTTATTTTTGTACAGCAATAATAAGAATAATTAAAAATAATAAGTAGGACTTTGAATTTGTATAGCATTGTCCATCTGAGGATTTCAAAGCTCTTTGCAGTCATTAAGTCTCATGCCAACCAAGTGAGGGGGCAAGTATTATTTAGAAAGTAAAAGTGGATTTGAATACAAAGTGGATTTAAAGCAGGGAAGTAGGTCAAATAATTTCTCAAGCATTATGGCCTGTGGGCAACTTTATAGTGCTTGTTAAATTGAGTTTTAAGAGGGATTCTACCATAATAGCAAAAAGTGTTTGTGTGATGTGAGATTTCATAAAGGCTCTCTAGTAAAATGTTCTGTTGGAAAAGCTCATATTCTAAGTGCCAAATCCAGCTCCTCCTCGGCAGTCACAGAGGTCTCCCAAGCAGCACTACCATCAATCACCACACCATCAGTGTGGTTCCATTGGCCATGCAGGGTGGACTGTACAGTGGGTGCACAGTTTCCTGCATGGCATAGCACTCTTCTCTGAGCAGGGGTGGAGTGGGAGGAGCTTACACAAGTGAAGGAAACAGAAAGGGGAAGACCAGAGGGTACATTGCTATGTGGATCCTCTCATCCGCCCCTTCTGTGGGCAGGGGTGCTAGAACAATTTGTATAGTGGGCGTGCTGAGAGCCATTGAATCAAACTGTAAAGCCTGTATATGATGGAAACCACTTCAAGCCAGGCAATGTGGCAGTACCTCTAGTTCCAGCACCTATGTCTGTGGGGGATGGGAACTATGAAAGGGCCTGTGGGCTGAAGTAGCCTCTTGGAATAGCTCTGCCACCACTGTAGCTTGGATGAGAATTTTTCACCACTGTTTGACCCCTGTATCTGCCCAGTGCCCCAAATGCTATTAGTAACCACCACAATCTATTTTACTAGAAATTGGCAATTGATGTGTTATATAAGCACAGTCACACAGTGCCTCATCAGGGGCACCCTGACCGATCCCTTATGTAACTGTTATTTTGCTACTCAAGAATAAATCTCAACGTGTTAAAATAATTGCAGACCAGGCATCAAAAATAGTGTTTACAGTTCAAGTGAAAATTAGTTTGATGGCCTCACCTCACTTCCTGTGAAATATTATTGTTGTTTGTTTTAATGTTTATATCTCCATAATGGCTTTTTTTATCTAACTTGAATATGAGTGAAAGATTGTCTACCAGCCTGAGCACAGGATTGGGAGCCAGGAATTCCTGAGCTAATTAAACTAGCAAATACAATTTAGATGGGGCTACTATAAGGTGGGTGCATAACTGGCTGATAACCGTACTCAGAGAGTTGTTATTAATGGTTCCCAATCCTGCTGGAAAGGCATAACGAGTGGGGTACCGCAGGGGTCTGTTTTGGGACTGGCGCTGTTCAATATCTTCATCAACGACTTAGATATTGGCATAGAAAGTACGCTTATTAAGTTTGCGGATGATACCAAACTGGGAGGGATTGCAACTGCTTTGGAGGACAGGGTCATAATTCAAAATGATCTGGACAAATTGGAGAAATGGTCTGAGGTAAACAGGATGAAGTTTAACAAAGACAAATGCAAAGTGCTCCACCTAGGAAGGAAAAATCAGTTTCACACATACAGAATGGGAAGAGACTGTCTAGGAAGGAGTACGGCAGAAAGGGATCTAGGGGTTATAGTGGACCACAAGCTAAATATGAGTCAACAGTGTGATGCTGTTGCAAAAAAAGCAAACATGATTCTGGGATGTATTAACAGGTGTGTTGTGAGCAAGACACGAGAAGTCATTCTTCCGCTCTACTCTGCTCTGGTTAGGCCTCAGCTGGAGTATTGTGTCCAGTTCTGGGCACCGCATTTTAAAAAAGATGTGGAGAAATTGGAGCGGGTCCAGAGAAGAGCAACAAGAATGATTAAAGGTCTTGAGAACATGACCTATGAAGGAAGGCTGAAAGACTTGGGTTTGTTTAGTTTGGAAAAGAGAAGACTGAGAGGGGACATGATAGCAGTTTTCAGGTATTTAAAAGGTGTCATAAGGAGGAGGGAGAAAACTTGTTCACCTTAGCCTCTAAGGATAGAACCAGAAGCAATGGGTTTAAACTGCAGCAAGGGAGGTCTAGGTTGGACATTAGGAAAAAGTTCCTAACTGTCAGGGTGGTTAAACACTGGAATAAATTGCCTAGGGAGGTTGTGGAATCTCCATCTCTTGAGATATTTAAGAGTAGGTTAGATAAATGTCTATCAGGGATGGTCTAGACAGTATTTGGTCCTGCCATGTGGGCAGGGGACTGGACTCTATGACCTCTCGAGGTCCCTTCCAGTCCTAGAATCTATGAATCTATGAATAAACGTGTCAGAGGCTCCTTTTGTTTCCTTAAACAAGTCAATTAGGGCCTGATTTTCAGATCAACATCCAGTATTTATTTGTTATACTCACTTCACTACATATACATGTACACCCAGCTAGATACTACGGATGCTCTGGAAGCAGTATAATCAGCCCTTCGAGGGGTAAAGATTCCTGTGCCTCATGTCACTCAAAAAGAACCTCTCCTGCCAAGTGAGGAGTGGCGTGGACAGACCCTGTGGAAACTCAGTCCAATCCTACTCAGTCAGGTGGATGGTGGTGATCATAAAGGCCTTTAATAAAAACATTCCTTTCTAAACAGCAAACACTAGAAAAACATAAACTAACTTAACTACAAAAAACAGACAACCTAGCAAGAAGCATGTGTAATTCCATGGCATGACCTGGCAGCTGGAGTGAGCACTTATGAACTTGTTTTCAGTATGTGTGTCACAGTTATGACACACTCACCTAAAGGGAGGTGTGTGCTGCTATCCATGAAATAAGGTTTTTAAAAAGACATGCAGGCTTTTTTATTCCAATTAATATTTTCATTACAATCCTGTTTATTTATAGAATATTATCCAGGTGTGAAGATAGACAGATAGACAATTTAATATATTACTGATTGTTCTCAGTCATCATAATTAGTCATGCTTGAGGCTAAAGAGCGACTGTATATTTAAGCTTTTATATACCTCTGCTTTTCTCTTGCTGAAATTGGCACTGTGCAGATGAGTATAAATTTGCAGGAATCTAGGGGGCTATTAACATTTCAGACAGGGGAGCTCATCATTTATCACCATGGCAGCATGTTGCTTCTGACAAAGAGCAGACTTGATTTCAGAAACAGACAGAGGCTATGGAGCTATAACGGAGGCTTCCTTTAGTAGTACAGCATGCACAGCACTGTTTATGGGTCAGGTTTAGCCTGGGATCTGTATCCAAAAAGAGTGTTAACCAGATGCATCTGCAGCACTGTTAGGGTGGATTCATGAAGCTGTCCTGGCTTCAGAGAACCACCTTCCAGCACTCCAGGCCAGAATAACTGGCAACAGCAATGAAGATCTGAATTTCACAGCTGACCTTTATCTCTAAAATCTCTACAGTCAAATCCCCCAAACTTTAGAAAAGTCTCAATCTAGACTCAGATTTGTAGTTTAGGCCAATCCAATGTATCGAATATGTACAAATGAGAATTTTAAGATCATTAGATCAGGGTCCTTATCTTCTCTGGTGTCTGTAAAGCTCCATTTATACCTACTGCGTTCTGTATGGTCATCCTTAACAATAATAAAATGATAAAGCAGGAGTAAAAGACCTGTGTATAGCAGATGCTTTCAGTACATCAGGTGTTCGTAAAGGGAAATGGAGGGTTAGCATTGGCCGGTAATGACTGAAGCTAACTGACAGAAAATCTAAAGAGGACTCGAGTGTGGGAAGCAGTGTATCACAGAAAAGATCTGTAGCTGTAATCTTGGCTGTATTCCTGGTGCTGCCCCGTGATTTGCTGTATGGCTTTGGGTAAATCACTTCATTTCTTCACTTGGGATTCCTCATCTGTGAAGTGGCATTAAGAATATTGACTTATCTATTGCACAGGGGTCTAAGTGAGGTTTAGTTACTTAATAGGCATAAAGCAGTTTGAATATGAAAACTACTATGTAGATGTTAAGCATCTTTATTAGGGATCCATAGTTTTAGGTTCTTGTTGCTGAATTTTCTATATTTGTTCAAAATGTGAACTCTCGCTAAACGCAAATGAAGTTCTGGTGGTGACAACAGTATCCGTCAGAGACCAGCCCAACCCACTCCGCTGTGTTGCCAAGGCTTCATTCAGATAAACTGAAGCAGTAAAGAGAGGGGTAACTTTTCATCTTAAACATGTGCTATCTTTGCAGCCCAGTTATGACCACTTAAAACATTGTGAACTGTTTCACTGCTCAATAACACACCAAACTTCTCCAGGAGAAGCATTTGTCTTATGTGGCCTGTTATATCTGGGACACATTTCTTACAGGTTCCAAAAGCAAAAAAAACAAACAAAAAAAACCTGCCTCATATGAAATAAATAGTTCAGTAGAACAGTTTATTATCCACTGTCTTCTCTGCTGTAAAAACATAGTGCAATTCATTTTCAAAGTTATATTTTTTCCTCGTTCTGAGTTTTTCATTGCACTTTAAGCAATTCAGGGTAGGAACCTCCTTTCCTAGACATCTGGAAAAATCTGGGGGTTGCCAAAAACAAATTAATGAATAATATTAGCCTCATCCAATTAAAGTCATCGTAGGGAATTAAACAGGCATGACTGGCTTGGTTGGATGAGGAGACATAAGAAAATAATTTGTGATGAGGATAGGATCCCTTTTATAACAGCAGCATGATCACTACAACAGCAACAGAGAGGCAACATGGTCCTAGGTTCTACTCCTGCTTCTGCCACTGAACTGCTGTGTGAACTTGGGTAGGTTTCTGTTTCCTCTCCCATCCTTTGTATGCCTTTTTATTTAGAAATTCAAAGCTCCTTGGGTCACGGACTGTCTCTTACCTTTCTGTTTCCTCTCCCATCCTTTGTATGCCATTTTTATTTAGAAATTCTAAGGTCCTTGGGTCAGGGACTGTCTCTAACTATAAATACATACACAGCCTAGCTCAGTGAGGCTCTGACCTGGATTGGAACCTCTAGGCACTACTCTAATACAAAAAAATAAGTAGTAGTAGTAGTAGTAATAGCAGAAAGGAAAAGGTCTTTGGATAAATGAAAGACAGGCAAAAATGGCTGGGTTCCACTGTGATTAAAAGATGAGTTTTTTGAACTTTAGGTATAAAGGCTACAACAATATACACTGAAGACATATTTTTTTCATAATCTACTTTCCTAATTCTTGATTTGATATTTGTAGTCCTCATAGACTAAATTTCCCTCAAGCACTGGGTGACATGATCTGCAAGGACTTAACTAACGTGATTAGAAAGCACTATGGGAGAAATCATGGCCCTACTGAAGTCAATGAGAGCTTTGCTATTGATGTCAATGGGGCCATAATTTCACCTGGTACAAAAACTTACTAGCAGAAGTTTCACTGTTCTGTAAGAGTTGGCTATTATTATTATAATAAAGCTGTCCCCACCCTGTCATTTTGGTAATTATCTCCAAGAAGCCCTCAGGGATCATACTGTATTTGGGCCTGAAATCCAGACACTGCTGAGTTTTATTCACAAGAAGGAACTTTACCAGAAGGAAGAGTGGATACTGCATTGATGTTTGTATCCACCAAGAGAAACAGCAAACAGTTTGAGGAGAGCACCTCTTCTGACATGCCTCATAAAAGAAGGAAGGACCAGCCCATAGGTAATGATGATGAAAGGAGTCATAACATCCAGGAGGACATCAGAGAGATGGAGGGAATTAATATTTTTGTAGTGTGGGATCATCACATGAACTGGAGCAATATTTTTTAATAAGCTGAAGTGGAGGAGCTGTGGAAAAAAAAGATTACATGCAGTTCATGCTTGTTAAACATGACTGTGAAGAAAGGAATTCAATACAACTATACCAGATATGTGAACTTGGCTGAGCCTGTAGCAAAAACTGTGCTGCGATTTACCCCACTTTCAGGATAAAGGTCTCTCTATCACTCCATACTGGGTGAATGTGATTAAACTGCTATTCAGCCACTTGTGTTAGATGAGTTTGTGAGCATCCTGCCACAAAGCTGTCCCAACATACTGTGGAGGTTCAAATAAATAATATGAACATCAGTTCAATCCTTCCTACTAAACTCAGTTTTTCCTCCCTTAGGATTACTCAGAGGCCACTCACACCTCTATTATGTCCAGGGTATTAATGTGCTGCACTTGCTACAGTAAATCAATAGGGAATCAATTAACATCTCTCTGCAGGGTTCCCCTGTCTGGTAGGTAATAAGGTGGGTCAAAAGAAGAATCCAACTAACCTGTTGTAGTGCTGATGACATTTAATGGGCAAGGCATACTATACAAGTAGTCTGAGTGTTTATATAATGGATAACAATGCTGTACTGATCCTTACCAGAGGATGGATGTGGCATATGATATGCCTGTGGGTCCTTTGGAGAGGAAGTGCTGATGATATGGGTGTGAAGTTTTGATTGTGTGTTATCACTGTGAGAAGGCACTTGCCTGATGGCATGGCCTGTGGGATTAATTTTATGCACATTTCCACTTGTGGATAATAGTGTTTATGTCTCATAGTCCTACCTGATGACTTCTTATAGCAATCTACAGGAAACAGCTCAGGTCACGTATACTGACTATGAGTGTGTGCATAGTTGATTTACTTTGTGCCCTTTGTACATATTTTGTATGCTAAATGACTTGCAGATATTTCACAACCCTTCACTGACTTGCTTGTATGCCAAATAGGAGTGGCTCTTTAGCATGTGTGATAGAATTAGAAGTCGTGCTGCTGTTTCAACATCTTTCCACATGTCTGCATTACGGGTCTCTTGCCAGCACAATTTTTGTATCTGTGTGGTTGTGGTTAGAGCCTGCCCATGTCTCACATGTGTAAAGCTTAGTGAAAAGTCTTTATCTAATCTTATCTTTGTCATTGAAATTACCCTGATAGGATACTTCATAGAATTCTTCTGTAGATTCATAGATTCAAAGGTCAGAAGGGACCATCATGATCATCTGGTCTGACCTCTTGCACATTGCAGGCCATACAACCTCACCCCCCACCCCCGACCCCGCCACCTGTAATAAACCCATAAACTCTGGCTGAGTTACCGAAGTCCTCAAAACATGATTTAAAGACTTCAAGTTACAGAGAATCCATACATGGAAGAGGGCACAGCATATGACTATATATGTGGCCTTATGACCCTGGGTTCAGGTCCTGCCCCAAGCATAATTTGGTAATCATATTGCTTCTCTGTCTGGCTTTAAGCATCTTACTTTGAAGTTGCTTACAGGTCACTGCTTGTTTATCCATGGCTTTTCTAAGTGGATGTTGGTGTGTGCTATACAACCAAAAAAATATGGCTCTGTTCTTAATGATTGGTCTGTGTTTGCCTTACACTTTCCAGGCATCATGACTTTTCCTTGGCTCTTGATGTTTAGTGCTAGTCAAATTCTTCTGCAAAGTTTCATGGCAGTGTTATGTAGGACTCTGGCTACTGCTGTATTGTGACATAGGCAGTTGGCCACACACACACACACCCCTATCTTTATGCACTGTATTCATTGTGGTTCTCCACTATTCAGTTTTAGCATTTTCTTACCTATTTGTTGCATACCCCAAAATTTTCCTGCCTCGAACACTTCTATTCAGTTTTGCACAACTCTTGGCTGTGTCTGTGTACTGTATATCATGTTTCACCTTTGCTATGGATGGCAATAGCACACACAACAGCGGACCTGTGCAAACAACTATTAACACAACATTAATATTTGTTTGCACAGGGTCCACTATTTTCCTCCCTTGGAATCCAGAAGTGAGTGAGGGACATACTTAGCAAACTACTATCAGTTTTTCCTTTACGTAATCCAAATACTAATTGTTCTTATATTGTACCTAACAATTTAACAGGGATGAGCAGAAGCCAGGATGGTTTTGGTTTTGTAAGACCTCATTGTTTTGGTTTTGCAAAACATCATCAGCCTGGTTTTGGTTTCTCAAAACTAATAGTCAGTGACATATAAAAAACACATATGAAAGCATGCAGTGAACCCTCATAGCTGCAAAAATATGAGCATTTAAAATAGCACCATCCTTATTGCAATAATCTACCTGCCAGGAGTTTGGGAAAAATGGAACCTGGGTCCGAACTACCTATGTGCTTTTGGGCCAATTCACAGAGATCACTTTATCCATCATTGTGATGGTAACCCCTGCTGAGGTGGATGCATGTCAGTGACTCATGATTCTTTGGGACTAAGTTCCTAGCCCCCAAAGAGGACTGAAAAGGCATCCTGTGAGCATGTGTGGCTCTCTGCACTACTGTGTACTTCAGGATAAGGAGTATTAAGAACTGGAGGCTTCTTCTTCCCTGGACTGCATTATCTGGTGCTGCTGTGCTAAAGATGCTGCCAGCCCTTCCCTCGCCTGACTGTGCTATATAGTGCTGCCCTGAAGTTTTACTTTTTCTCTTCTCTCCGGGGAAGGTAAAAGAGGCCACTTCTGTGGAGGCTTTTTATTTCTTTAAAGAAATAACCCCATCTGTTAAATCCCCTCCTTCAAGCCCCATTCACCGTTCATTAGTAGCTGCCAGTGTAGAAAAGAAATCCTAGTTTAAATTGTCTTGGGTGCGGAGGGAGCTCCAAAAGCTGCTACACTATTGACTATAATGTTGCATCTTTCTATTTTCTGAGACTGATGTAACTACTTGTAATTCAAGTTTATATATGAAGGTGCACAATGATAATGTGTATTTCCCTCTCAAACATCAACCTTCTTTTAAAAGAGGAAAAGAAAATACATCAGCTACTCACATGGTCCCCAATACCGTAGTATCCGAATGCCTCACAGAATAAATTTATGGAAGACTCACATCACTCCTGTGAGGTAGAGACGTGCCCATTTTACAGGTGAGGAACTGAGGCCCAGATCCACAAAGAGAGTTAGGTGCCATTGAGATCCACAAAAACCTCACTCTTCTGCCTCCTAGACTCACTCAGTGCCTAAATTTTTGCTGTAAAAGTCTTCTAAAGTGCCTAATTTCTGCCTTGGGCATCTGACACTACATTGGCAGTGATGCCCAAGACCAATCTCACACCTAAGCCCCAGTGCAATTCTCCTGACACTACAAAAGTTGGATAAGGGACACGAGGTCCCGGGGGGGCAGTCAAGGGACAGGGAGTAGGGGGTGGTTGGACAGACGTGGGAGTCCCGGGGGACCTGTCAGGGAGTGGGGATGTGGATAGGGGTCAGGACAGTCAGGGGACAGGGAGCAGAGAGGGTTGGATGGGGGTGGGGCCCCAGGGGAGGCGGTTAGGGGCAGGGGTCCCAGGAGGGGGCGGTCAGGGGACAAGGAGCAGGGGGGATTGGATGGGTGGGAGCTTCTGAGGGGGGCAGTCAGGGGGTGGGAAGTGGAAGCGGGCAGATAGGGGGTGGGGGCCAGGCTGTTTGGGGAGGGACAGCCTTCCCTACCCAGTCCTCCATACAGTTTTGGAACCCCGATGTGGCCCTCAGGCCAAAAAGTTTGCCCACCCTGATGTAACATGTTTGATTTTGACAAAACTGAATTTTCCAGCAGAAAACTGTTCCTTTGAAAGTGTTTTGACCAACTCTAGTTATGAATTCTCCAGCTTTTACAATCTAGATTTTGTAATAGTGACTGTGGTATCTGAATGATACTAGAAAGAAGATGACCTGTGCTGGGATGGTCAATAACATTATTCTAGTCACCACCTAACATGGTAGGATCTCTTTCAGAAATCAGAATTTTTTCAGTGTAAAGGAAGGGGAAAAAAAGACCAGTGTGGATCTAATATTTCAGATACAAAATTAAAGTATAATAAATACAGATTAGTCTTTGCAGCACTATACATAGCAAATCTATCTGAAACATTCAGAATATCTTATAGTTCACCTTCTTTTAAGTGCATGTAGGGCTGAGGAAATATGAGGCCACATTTTGGGTATAGGTGCTTATTTATAGTATTATTAATATTTATATCATATGCTTAAAGCAATATTAATTCAGTTTGGTTTAAATGGAAATAAACTGGACCATTAGAGGGAGCTGTTCAGTGTGGCTTTCATCTAGCACAGTGGTTCTCAACCAGGGGTAGTACCCCTGGGGGTATGCAGAGGTCTTCCAGGGGGTACATCAACTACTCTAGATATTTGCCTAGTTTTACAACAGTCCACATAAAAAGCACTAGTGAAGTCTGCGCAAATTAAAATTTTATATCATGACTCATTTACACTGCTCTATATACTATATAGTGAAATGTAAGCACAATATTTATATTCCAATTGATTTATTTTATAATTATATAGTAAAATGTGAAAGTAAGCAATTTTTTAGTAATAATGTGCTGTGACACTTTTGTATTTTTATGTCTGATTTTGTAAGCAAGTAGTTTTTAAGTGAGGTGAAACTTGGGGATAACGCAAGACAAAGCAGACTCCTGAAAGGGATACAGTAGTCTGGAAAGGTTGAGAGCACACTGATCCAGCAGCGCTACACCATCACTCTGGGAAGAAAGGAGGGGAAAAAACAAAGGTAGCAGGGGTGTCAGGTCAGGGACCTTACACCTCTCATTATCTTTTATTCATACATCTCACATCCTTCCTATATCCCAATCTTGTTTGCCATCCTTTGCTGTGTTGTATCCAGATTAGGCCCTGATCATGTAAGTTGGTCTAGTAGATCCAGTTTCAGGATCAAGATCTTAGACTGTAGACTCCTTGGAGCAGGTACACATCTTTGTTATTTGTTTGTAAGGCATCTTGGCACAGTAGACGTGAAATAGCCATGAACTATGCTTTATAATACAATGATATCTATGTTTTCCAAGAGTACTTTTTAAAAGCTATGTAATTACAATTAGACACATTAGGATATGGACTTTTACATAATAACAGCAGGTCTCTGTTGCTGACAGCAGTTGATCTTCACATAGTTTCCTTACTGCACCTATTATACAGGGCAATTACAAATGCATAACAACACAAGCTCCACTGTGCCTTCTCCTTTATGTCAGAAGATTTGCCACAATCTCAAAATAAAAGCCACATTAGCACCTGCACATCCAATAGCTTAACATATAAAGGGAACTCATTCTTATATAACTGTGTCATTGTGATCGAAGACCATACTACATACTTTACTATAGAATGTATTTGTTGCACCAACCATTCCCTGACAAGACCTGGTCACAGATTTTCTATTCTGAATCGAAAATGTATATATAAATAGTCTGGTGCCTGAATTTATTATTTTCAATTCTAGATTTTACGTTTTCTTTGTAATGAAAAGGCATTGTGTGAAGACTGTGTCACACAGCATTTTGTCAATGAAATGTCGTGCATTGAGAATTTGCCAAGACCCGTTTACTGAGTAAGATGATGTGCCATGGAACAAAGTGCTACCACCTATTTGTGAGCAGAGATTGGGGATACATTTTCCAATCTCTAGTTTGTAGATAGTAGTTTATCTGAGCACAAGCATCTTGTTCAGCTTGTGCCTAATTTTGAAGCTGTAGCCCACAGAGGCTTGGGTTTCTTGAAAAATTATGATTTGCTAGAGAGTCACTTTTAATTAATTTAGACATGAGAACTAAGTTAGTTTCAAGCAGCTACAAACTAACCTCTAAGGAAACATAAACAGATTTTTAAAATATGCAAGCATTGTAATTAGTATCCTCTCCACTAAATCATTTCCAAGCTATTCTCTTTTCCCCACCACACATACAAAAATCACAACAGATAGGCATTATGCAAAGAGCACCGCATATACATTCAGGTTAGATGGCTAATTTTAGGCTAAGAAAAATCTAATGTACGTATATTGGCACCTATGACTATGATATTTGAGCATTTCAATCTTCAACTTATCTATACTCACATGCCCCTGTGACTTAGGGAAGTATTGTTATCCCCATTTTAGAGATGGGGATTTGAAGCACAGAGACAAAGGGGCAGATTTTTAAAAGCGACTTGCCCAAATCTGTGGCAGAGCAGGGTCTAGGTTTCCTCAATTAAAAATGAATGCCCTAACCACTGGACCATTCTTTCTAGAAAATAAGTGTAAGTTTTCCACCAGAGAGAAAGCAGAGTACGTCCCTCATTCTAAGTCTACGCTCCTTAAACCTAACTGTTTCACAGTCCTGGTTGACAAACCTCTCCCATTTAAAGATTCTGTACATAGAAAGCTACGTAGCTACATACAACATGGACAACTCTTAGGGTACAGCTACACTACATACCCACCGTAGCTCTGATTGAGCTAGTGTGCTAAACATAGTGTAGCTGTGGCAGCACAAGTAACAGGAGTGGCAAGCTGCCCTGAGTAGTATCCATCTGAGACCAAAGGCACATAGTCAGGACAAGTAGCCGCTCACTTCTGTGGCTATACTCTATTATTAGCATGCTAGGTTGACCAGAACTAGTGCGGGTAGGTCTTCTTGAGCAGAGAATCACACCCCCAGCTCAACATGTAAACAGACCTTCAGAAGAATGAAGGTTACAGTTGTCTAAGTATTGGAAGGTCAGGGGCCAAGTTCACAGCTGATGTAAGTCAGCATAGCTCCATTGACATCAGTGAAGATACACCACTGTATACAAATCAGGAATCTTGCCATGGATTTTTAATCTGGTCTTTAGAGTCTCCAGAATTAGCTTTGAAATTTCAACAAAACAGCAGGTTCTCTCACTAGATTTCTGGAACTTCCTGCTTCCATTTGGCCTCACAATACTCTAAGAATAGTATCTCTCTAGGTATGTTGGCACTTTCACTTCTGATTCCAGATGTGCTGATCCATACAGATATTTAAAATAATTCCAGAGGCAGGGTATTAACCAGGGCCACCAATTTTCAGACTTGGGTGCCTAAAATAAAGTAATGTTATGTTGCAACCTTCCAGAAAGAGTATTTTATGTAACTTCTCTTTGTGTATGCCATGAACATAACAACCTAAACTACACACATGCACAAAGCCTGTTGGGCTGCAGCCTGGGCTTGTAGCCATTGCTGTAGGGCGGCAGCAGACTTGGACTACCACTGCTGAGTTCCTCTTGCCACTGTACGACATGTTCCATTTTATCTCTAATGTAGGGTGTGCCCATAATCCCACTCCAATTACCACATATAAGCAGGTAAAATTCCTACCTTACTCTGAACAATCTAAACACACTGGCTATAGGCTAAAGGTTACCCCTTCACATATTTGTCTTTATTTTAAAATTAAATTAAACAACAAATCAGCTACAAAATCTACCCTAAACTTCATCCTATTATTTCTCCACAAGTATAGCTACTCATAAATTGATTTTCCTCCCCCAAGCTTCTCTGTTTCCTCTCTGCTCAGAGAGGCACCTGCCCTTTTAATTCTCCTGGATTAGAGTCAATGAGCCTCACCTGGTCTGGCTAGCAACATGAGATTGCAACAGAAGCCTTGCATCTCCCTGTAGAATCCTAGAGCTCATTCTGTCCCAGCAAGTGTGAACTCTGTAACAACTTCATAGTATACTTAGTATATATAGTTATACATAGTATACTTCATAGACTAATACTTAGTACTGCCATGAGTGCAAGGGACTGGACTAGATAACCTCTCAAGGCCTCTTCCAGTCCTGTGATTCTATTACAGAAACTATTTTATTTTACTAGATTAATAAATATTTAATAATAACAATACTCAGTACTTTCATAGTACTTTATATTTCCAACTGTTGTATAAATACTAACTAATGAATGAATCTTCACAACAACTCTGGTAATTGGTTAGCATTATTATCCACATTTTAAAGACAAGAAAAATAAGGCACTAACTGAGGTTAAGTGACTTTTTTTCAAGGCCAGTCAGCAAGGGGTCTGATCTTGCAGCTCACTTGAGCTCTCTTGTTGAAATCAGAGAGAGAAGGTGGATGAGGTAATATCTTTTACTGGACCAACTTCTGTCTAGTAAAAGATATCACCTCACCCACCTTGTGTCTCTAATATCCTGGGACCAACATAGCTACAACTACACTGCATACAATAATTGTTGAAATCGGTAAGAATACTCAGGTGAGGGTGACCTTCAGGAAAGGGTACCAAGTCACAGCAGAATATACATATTTCTTTACACTGTCTGTTACTCCTGGAGATATGGGGCAAAATCAATAATAGCTATATGTAATGGCTAGAAATTTAGGCCCCAGTCCTTAACACATAGACATATTTAATTTTAAGTATTTGCAGGACCAGGGTTTTATATAGACACTTGGGAATTGTTATATTGGATCAGACCTGTGGTCCATCTAATCCAGTATCTTTTCTCCAAGAGTAGACAGTACCAGATGCTTCAGAGGAAGCTATAAGAAACCCTGCAGTAGGCTTCACCCATCATCAGACAAAATTCAGCTGAGAATTCTTTTGGTACTACATAAAGAAGAAAATCTGAAATACATACAAATGTCCAGATCCTACTTTGGGATCTACTAGCAAAGACCTCTTCTTCTGTGTGGAGTCTTGATGACTCTACTGGATTGGGGGTGGTGATTTTGATACAGACTTAAACATGTATTTATACCATACATTTTAAATGTCTTGAAAATGGGCCAGTTTTGTAGGGGATTTTTTTATTTTATTTTAGTCCTTATAATATACATGTAAATAGATATACAATCCACACCTTTAAACTTATATAGTTTCTTTACATAAAATACCATATCTTTTCTACCTGGGCCTGTTACCCATTATGAAATACAATCAGAGATCTGGAATATTTTTGATACTCTCATTTATATTTCATTGGTACCATGCAGAGGCCCCTGTGTGAGATGCTGCCATTTAATATTTCTCTCTGCTTGCAAATTCAGCAGCATCCTGCTGAGTACAAGTGGGGGGTCTGACATTAGATCCTATTGTATATTTGTTGCATGATGTTAGATGGTTTCTTGGGGCTGCCATGCCAACCTAGGGTGTTGCTAGACAGAGGCAGAAAAAGATTTATCTGAGCCAGCATAGGTGAAAACATCAGTTTTAGTGAATTATTCTAGTGATTAGTGAGTTATCCTAATATAGAGGGTTCACACCGCTGGCACCTAGGTAGACTTCTTCAGGGTAATGCCTATATTAACAGTCACAGGCAAATCTTGAGACATAAACCTGGAAGGTGCTGAGTGTCTCATGAGAAGTGCCCAAAATTTCCATGTTTGCTTATGTTAGAAATATCAGGAATGTAGAGTTTGATCTTTCTTGGATTTGCAGGAGGACCTTAGGAGGTCTCAGATATGTTTATTGTGAGATCTAAAATGCTAATTGAAGGGGCAAAGGTGTTGGACTTCAACAGAGGCTTCCTTTATCCAAAATGTGAATTAGTCATTGAAGTGAAATATGTTCAAATTAAAAAAAAACCCACAAAACAATGAATTTTAAACATTCTGCTTTCCCTTGCTCAACTTTTACTCTCTTAATCATCCTCCATTGTCATCAATGGAAGATTTGCCATTGACCTAATGGGAGCGGGATCAAGCCCCTAGCCTTTGTGATGTCATCATTGCACTCATTCTCCAGACACCATAAAAACTTTCAGTCTAGAGAGACCTGAGTTTCTAATGTAGAAGTAGGAAAATACAAACCCCATCCCCTCAGGCCTTCTTTAGGCACCAAAAAGTGCCTTTTTTTCCCACCTGTAAGGAACCCGTCTCTTTTTGTAAGTGTAGATTGAAGTTGAAGAACACTGGGACAAACAGTAACCCCACTCCTTACCTCTTCCTCCCACCCCCTATTATTATTATGATGTAGTTTACTGCCTAATGGCTGACTGCCACCCTCCATGATGTATAAGTATATAAGCCTGATTCTGCAACTTGTTGCATATGGGAAGACTGTTGTACCTATAATTAACACTATTGATTTCAAAAGGGCTCCATGCAGACAGATGCAACAATTTGCAAGATCAGTGGTGTCCTTTGTGATGCACTTTGAGATCCTTCAGGATGAAAAACACCATAAAAATGCAGTAGGTTATTGCTGTTGTTATAAATCAACCTAAGTTTTTACACCACACTTATCACTATGGTATCTCAAATATAAAAATGCCTGTCATCATGGCCAACTTGTCGGTCATCCAGGTTGGGACCACTACTCCATGCCTATTGTCTGCTCTGAAAATAAACAAAAATTGGCTCTTTGGGGCAGCAAAGGGTTAATGGCACAGCCACTTACGTCTCTTGTCATCGTTGTCATTCCCATATAAAACATTAAATAGACCTTTTGTTTAAGTAATCAGGAGGCAGTACCCGATGAGGCAACATCCTGTTTGAATAATTTAAGTTGTGTAAAAGACCAGCCGCCTGGTGCAATCTAAAAAGACGCGATCATGGTGTGTTGCCTCAGTTCTTTGTCACTGTTATTATATCTTAAGTTATATAAAGTCAGCGCTTGTAATTATGTTTAACATCATTAAATCCTATTTTATAGCTTCATTCCAATAAATTTATGGTTTAAAAAGTAAAGCAGCTGTGAATTGTTATCACCGTGTTTTCACCTGCTTGGCTCATTAGTTTCCTCTCCCAGAAAGACTTGTTGAACAGGCTTTCTCCCCGCCTTCCTTCCGCCTACCCCCACCCCCAACTACTGGTGGGGTGGAGAAAAGGATGTCTCTTTTCTTTCTTTCTTCTTTCCTCCTCCTCCCTTTCTCTCTTCTGCCTTCCCTTTACCATTAGGTCCCGCAGATAGGGCCAGTTTAAACTTGCTCAGGTTAGCCAGAGATAAAGAGCTAGGCTTAATTTGCTCTCTGGAGTTTCAAGAGAGAGTTGTGTGACAGGAAGGGAGGGAAAAGCTGGAGTGAGTCTATTTCAATTGTTGGTAGTAAGGGGTAGAGGAGGAGACACACGGATACTCACAGAGCGCTTTCTGCAGACGGTGCTAATGACTGAACAACAGTCTGATGTGGAAGAACTAAAACCTGTAAGGGCTGTCAGTAAAAGAGAAAACAAAGGTGTCCTACTCCTGTAAGTATCCGATGTATTGTCTGGAAAGTCTCTACGCCTGTTGCTTGTGGTGTGGGGCTGAGCTGAACTACCTATACAGTATCAAAAGGAAAAAATCATGTGTACATTTTATGTTGTTTTTTAACTTTTGATACTGGCTGCCTTATGATTCTGCTGTTTTCTTTTACAGCTGTTAACGCTGGAACTTAGTAGAGAGACTACAAAGTTTCAGGAATGCAGGCTCGATATGATCATGTGAAATTAAGAAAATATTTGAACGCCAATTGCGAACTGTTTATAGTACAACACGTGACTAGTTTTGTAACTCAAAGACCACGAATAGGGCTGAACAGAACTTGAGTCTGGCTTTCTTTAAAGCTGGGAGACTAGAATGCTATCTGAGGAACATGTAAATATCTTGTCCTCGGAGTTCTGTCTGCCAGAATATATCTTCACGTTTGTATCCAGTGCTTTAACAAAGATTGTATTGTACAAAGTCTAGTCGTTAAAGTAGCAATGATGTACTATCTCAGATGATTTGTTTGTTTTCTAAAAGTTATTTGAATCCCTCCTCTCCCCCAGCTTCAGAACAAGAAATTGGGAGGGTTAAGTTCACCTTCATTCAGAGTAATGGAACTATAATTAGATCCAGCCTAAAAAACCCTCTAAACATCTCGTTGTGAGTTTCCTTGAAAGCACAGGACACTTTATGGGGTGTAATGCTGGTTTGCAGGCAGCATACCATAGTTCTGATTCTGAGTCCCCCGAGAACAGTTTTATACTGGTATAATTCCATTGGCTTTCGACACGGGTGTAAATGATACTCGAATCATTCTCCTCATCTCTAAGCGGAGCTGAAGTGAAAGGTCAGAGTTTCATTTGGTGTAACCGAAATGCTGCTTCCCTTTTCCCTGGTTCCCCTAATTGAGTGGTACTCTGTATTTAAGGGGAGGGAAGGAGTTTTTGATTCCAAAGTTGGGGGTGGGGGAAGTAATAACTGTTGACTAATGGAAAACTGACAGGAAAATCGTATTGTGTAAAGATCAGTAGAGCCCTGCAAATCTGCGTTGTATCCGCGGATGTGGATATCCGCGGACCATGTTTGCAGATCGGATGCAGATACAAACCGCGCAGGGCTCTAAAGATCAGTATCTCCAGCTCTGTGATCAGTGTTCACTCTATACTTTAGAGGCCGTGATACCCAGGAACTCATTCAAACTTAAATTTCTTTCCCTTTTAATCTTTGAAGGTTCTTGTACTCTGTATGGTGAGTGACTTTTTTATATTGAGCTTACTTTAGAAAGGGGGAAAAGCTTTAAAGATAAAATGGCCATTCCAAATACAACATTAATATGTGAGATTGACTAGAAATGTGTCCTTCCTGAAAGGGTTGGTGTTTCTTTTAAATCATGCCTTCGTGATGCTTCTTTACATAGTTATTTCTTCACTATGGAAAAAATGCTTGTGTTAAAATATCCATGATACAGGTGGGAACAGAAGGCGGAGAAAGATGTTGGTAAAATTTTCAAAAGTGCTTAAGTAACATAGGAAGCTAAGTCCCATTTTCAAAAGTAACTTAGACTCTTCAGTCTCATTGAAAGTCAGTGGCACTAGAATCCAAAGTTACTTAGATTCCTAACTTCCTTAAGCACTTTTGAAAATGTTATCTGAAAGCTTTTAAAAAAACAACAACAACAACAAAGGAAGACAGAATGAGTGTGTGTGTGCACTCAGTGACTGCCAGAAGGACTAGAACTTGAGTTCATGTACAAGTTCAATTTTTTATTAACTTTGCATTAGAGATTTCCTCCTAAAAAATTTTCCTTAACACTTACGACAGCATTCCTTCATAAAGAAGAAGAAGAACCCACCTCCACCATCATTTTGGGTACTAGTTGAACATCCCACTACCTCCTCAACATGTTTATGTAATTGCATCTTTTTAAATCCAAAGAACTAATAATATATACACAACACGCTGATCTTTCACTATTTCAACATACCGTATGCTCTTTTATCCCCTCCCTATTTTGTCTTATCCTCACTCTGTTTAGTTCAAGATAAGATCCTTGTATGACTTTTTATAGATAAGTAATTTATTACATACATACATCCATATATAACTGATGATGCAAACCACATGGAGCACTGTCAGTTAAAACTGAACTCCTGTCTGTTTTGCCTGAATATGATAGACCACATGATAGCTCTAATAGAGGGAGTGGTTTGTTCTAGTTTTCTTGGTCAAAATTTCCCGTTGTTGTTCCCTACCAAAAAGTTGTGCAGTGTGCTGTATACTGTTTTAGCTTCTGCTTACTGCCTGACAGATGACTGCATTTCCTGTGTGCTGTATGTATGTAGCTTGTGACCGTACAAACAATCCTTCAAATGTAAAATACTCTTGGGAAGTTGAAAATACTTGATGCATAACTTTGCAATAAAATATTGAAGAAAGATATGACCAGTGTTACTCACACGCCAACCAGAGTACCAGAGATTAGAGTTCTACCCAAACCAAATATCCAGCTCCAAAGAAACCTGAATTTGGGAGAGTTTGAATTTTGCACCTTAAGGCCTCATCATTGTTGGAAATTACAGTTCCCAGTTACGCATCACAGATCGTGATTAGAGCTGGTCAAAAATTTTCCAACACAACCTTTACCTGTCAGAAAATGCTGTTTTTGATGGAATCTGAACAGTGTGCCGACACTTTTTTGATGGAAACCACGTAGGCAAGAAAGCAGGTCGTCCTGCCTGGGCTGCCTCTACCCCCTAGGAAGCGCCTGCTTGACACCCCATGACTCCAACTTCCTGGGGAGTTGGGCACCATGGAAAGGCAGCTGTCCATGGAGCTAGGAGAAAGCTGAAAAATTCAGTTCTCCCAAAATGGAATTTTTCAGAATGTGCCCACCTGTGAAAAATTTTAAATCTTTGACTTTTCATCTGGAGTTGGGACTAAATTATTTGTCCAACCCACTGAAATTTCTCACAGGAGGATCATTCTATTTTCCAGCCAACTCGAATCTCAGTCCTGTAAACACATTGAAGAGGATGGAGAACATAAAAGGCAGTGATCTCATTTTCTGGAAAGGTGTATACGCTTCCAACACTTGTATCTCTGGTCCAAACAGGTGCGCTCCCAAAATACCCACCACAGTGAAATGCATTGGCAGAAATAACTTGTTCCTGAGGCAATGCTTCAGGAATGAAAGAAGCATGTTCTGCATTTTTCCCCATTCTCATGTTGGGAAGGGAACAACTATGTCCCATACAAATGAAGAGGCAGTTCCCCGAATCACTCTTGAGCTCATAGACTTCCTACAATTGATGCCCCTGACCCTGCATACAGATCCATTTTGGTGGAGCCCTACTAATTTCAATGGTGCTTTTTATGGTGCAAAGGTCTGGTCATGTGGATCTGCTTGTGGGACCTATGTTTGTTAAGCATATAGTTATATTTTTTTGCATAGAATAATATGTGAATTTTAGACTAAATATATACACTTGGACTGCATAATACTACCCTAGGCTGTGTGAGTCTAAATAGAAGATACTTTTGAGATCTTCTTCTAGTTACAGTAGCGCACAAAATCAAATGCATGTGTAGTTTAAATGACACTCCTTTTAAGGGTGTTTTGTTTGATTTTTACTACAGCAATCTTTTTATTGTTTAAAGCAGAAGTTAGGTGAATTGCTTATCTGATTTCTGAAAACTCAGAGCACTGGACAACATATTAAAAAAAAATCAGTGTTGCATTAATTGTGGAAGTATGTGACTTTGTGAGTGCAAAGGATGTAAACAAACCCTGCCATCAAAGGGTTTCATGTCACTTGAAACTTTGTAATGTTGTGTTTTTGTAGAAACAAGTAATGCAATCGTTATGACACTAGATCATGCGTTTAAAACACTATCAGACCTGTTTTCTTACACACACACTCTCTCTCTCTCTCTCCCTTTCCCATAAGCTTTTCTGGCAAAGTTTCAATTTTAAGAGAAACTGGATTTCCTGATAGGTGGGATAACACCCTGTGAATCTATATGGTCCTCATTACTATAGTATCTGAACACCCCACAATCTTTAATGTATTTCTCCTCACAACAAACCTATGAGGTAGAGAAGTGCTATTTATCCCTATTTTACAGAGAAGCAACCAAAGCACAAGGACGCTAAGTGATCACACAGGAAGTCTGTGGCAGGACATAGAGCTGAACCCAGATCTCTCAAGTCCCAGGCTAGTGTCCAAACCACTGGACCATTCTGGTGCTTTGCTAAATAATAATTAATCTTACAAATTTCCATATGGTGAAAAGATCTGAATTATTTAAAAAAGGAGTAATTATGTATGCTTGAAAGTCAGGTGGTAGTTATTGTAACTTTGCTCCTGTAGCTAAAGGCGGGATTTGAGATATGGAAGCTTTGTTTGCTGGGGGTTGGTCTTTTGCTGTTTCTATGAAATGTAATTGTAACTATCTGCCTCCATGCTCAAATATCTGTGCTTGATTCCCACTGACTATGCAATCCAACTGATATTCAAAACCCTCCATCAGGCATCTCCTAGCTTCCTGAGGCAGTGTGCTCACCATGGCCTGTGTCCCCCGTGGCTTGGGAGTTGTCTGTAAGAGAGACCCCCCCCCCCCTCCCCCTCGCTCCATGTGCCCTAGCCAGTGATGAGCTGAAGCAGGTTCACAAGAACCGGTTATTAAATTTAGAAGCCGGTGTAGAACCGGTTCCTAAAGGGGCGGGCGGGTGAGCAAACTCCGGTCCGTGGGCCACATCCGGCCCACGGGACCGTCCTGCCCTGTCCGCCTGAGCTCCCAGCTGGGGAGGCTTCCCCCGGCCCCTCCCCCGCTTCTCTTTCTCCCCCCCCACCCCCGCCAGCGCACCGTGCTGCCAGCACCAGAGCTCTGGGCAGCTCTGCAGCTCCTGCCACTTTGAGCGGCATGGTAAGGGGGTGGGGCTGTGAGCTCCAGTGGCTGCGCAGCATCCCTACACAGCAGCATGGTAAGGGAGCCGGGCTGGGGCTGGGAGGAGGGGTTGGATAAGGGGCAGGGAGCAGTTGAAGGGGGCAGAGGCTCTGGGGGGGGGCGGGCAGGGGACAGGGAATGGGGAGGGGGTTGGGTAGATGTGGGAGTTCTGGTGGTGGATGGAATCGGGGCAGTCAGGGGACAGGGAGCAGGGCAAATTGGGTAGGGGGTGGAGTCCTGGGGGGCAGTTAGGGTGGGAGGTCTCAGGAGGGGGTGGTCAGGGGACAAGCAGCAGGAGGGAGTTGATGGGTTGCGGGTTCTGAGGGGGGCAGTCGGGGGCAGGCCATAGATTGGGGTTGGAGGTGGGGGGAGGGGAGACCGGCATGTGGGGCTTGTACTTGATTGTTTTCTCCATATAAAATTAAATGTGTTTTCCTAGGCTTAGTCTTGGAAATGGCTGAACTATTTTGTCTGAAATTTTCCCCAAAATGAATCAACCTTAGGCAAACACTTGGCATAGAAAATTTCAGCTGAAACAGTTTGCCAAAGCTATAAGCAAGTGATACCATGGTTTTAAAATGGGAAGTGTTAGGCAACCTTACTAGTAGGTGCTGCTCCCAGCCTTGCCTATAATGCATGCTCTTGACCTGATTTTCAGAAGTGCTGAGCACCTGCACTTGTCTGTCTTCATTTGCAGTTGTGGCTCTTCAGTACTCCTGAAAATTAGGCCATGTAAAATTACCCTGGTTGCCCTGCAGGTCATGTATACTGTCAACACACACAAGTGCAAAGCTGCCTGTCTAAGTCTTACTATGTGATACCTGAAAAAGAGCTCTGTGTAGCTCACAAGCTTGTCTTTCACTAACAGAAGCAGGTCCAATAAGTTATTACATCATCTAGCTTGTCTCTCATACTGTGTATGTCACATACAGGAGCATGAGTTTGTGTAGGCTTTTGCTCTACACCAGCTAACCCCATTGACTAAACTCCTAAAATAACAAGATTCCAAACCTCTTTCATACCACTGTTACTCTTACACAAATTAAGAAGAATTTTTGCTGGCAACTGTCATGACCCTACTGGTCTTCAAGATGTGTCCCCAGTTGACTGTTGCCTCTCTGCTGCCACCCAGTGGCTCGCTACTAATCATCTGAGCAGGAGAGACAATGAAACCTGAAGTGACATCAGGGAGGACTTCTCCAATCAAGTCCTGGGGAACACCATGAATTCTGATTTGTCAGGGCTTCCTATTTAAACCCACAAGAAGTTGTCTCCACAACTGGGCTCTACCTGGCTGTTACGTTGGACCCTGCCTTCTTGCCTGACTCATGAATCCTACTTGCCTGCCTTGCTCCTGATTCATGCTTTGTTCTTGATCCTTGCCCCGGTCTCCGAATCCACCTCTGACCCTTGGCTCGACTCCCTGACTCCAACTCCAACCACTAGACTGAGCTGCCTACAGCCCCAACAGCAGCTTTATAATTGGTGCTCTCTTCTAATGTTCAACAGTGGCCAAAGGAGATCTGCTAGTTGATGCCCAAATATAATAACAGAATATTTTCTCTTCCCCACCCCAGCCACACAAACACTTCTATCCTGTAGTTGGAATAGTGGTATATTTCCTTCCTGAGGCTAGAACAGATCCTCATTGTCAACAGGCAGTTACCAAGAGAACCACCCTACTATGCTTAATCAGAGAAGCTATACAAAACTGCTCTCATTTGGAAGCTGCTCTATATCTCTTTTGAAGAATAAATATGTGAACTTTGTACAGCTTCCCAAAGCAGATGTTGCAGTGGGATCTAATACTGTCACCCAGCTGACTCTTCCCACTCTGCACCCCCATGACCAGACAGATGAGTTGACAGGCCCTTGAGGAAGAAAGTATAAATTTCATTTACTATGCAGGCATATGTTACTGCCAGCCCTTATGCTAGAAGAGCTGTTGCTTGGTCTAACAACCTTCAAAGATAAAATCAATATGAAGAAAAATGTCTTAACCAGTATTCTTTGACAACTCCCAAGATACAATTAAGTTCTCTGCCAGAGCTATTTCCTCAAATGCTATATTGCACAAGAAGCTCTGGCTCAGGATGTAGAAGGCAGATAGCCAAGTACAGCAGCTTCTGTCTGCCTCTCTATTTTCCATAGAAAGAAAGCTCTTCAGGGAGCACTAGCTGAGTCAAATGGAGAGAAATACTCAATGTTTTCTCACAAACAAGGTAAAAAGCCAGAGGCCTCTACAGACACCTTGTCCTTTTTCCATTGACAAAACAGCGAGAGAGTCTCACCTGAGGGAAGAAGATACACAGGTGACAATTGCCTGTCTACTTCCAGCCTAGTCCAACCTATAGAACTTTACTATCTCCTTATCATAAAATGCTGTGTTGTTGCCTAATGACAGGATGATTATTGTTAGGTTTGCCCTAGAACAAAAGGCTGGAGGCAATGGGGAACAAATATATCTGAATGGAGGACTATCCAGGCCAGGCTGAGGACTCTTGATGGCTTTCCCATATGTATATGAGCATGTGTTTGTGACTGACTGACTGTAACACCTCCTGGGTGTCCCAGCCTATGATGGAGGCTACAGTGCAAAAATGAAGGCTGCAGTGCAGTTTACAATCAAAATGTTCACGAAACAGCATAGAGTTTGCTGATACACTAATCTGTCACAACCACCTTAGAGAGGAAAACTCTACAGAAGGTTTGCTGGTGTGAAAGATGACAATGTGTGGCAATGGTGGAGATGGCTGATACAAATTGTAGCAAGAAATGTCACTCTAGCAGACTGATCCCCAGTGCAATGTGAAAATGGGAGAAAAGATGGCTAGATTGCCAGAGGTGGAAATCTTGTACTGTAACATAAAAAACCCTCTTCAATCTTATTTCATGACACTGTGGGAGAGGGAAAAAATGTTTATTTGTATCTGCAAAGTCTTGGTCAAAGGAGCTGTTGCAGATTGTGCAGAGCCTAATTAATCTAGACTGCTTATATCCAGGATTAGAGTCCAATACTTCTTGTTGCGAGAAGTCTTCATGTTTCCTAGTGGATAAGATTGCTCGGATCAGCTGTCTGTCTCCATGGAAGCAGACACATGATTGCAGGAGACAAATGTGGATCTGCTGAATTCGGGTAGGGTTGCTTGCTGAGGTGCTAGGAGAGTTTTGAGTACTGTAATAAACTAAAATAGACTTGTGCCCTTCCTCTCTGGTGGAGGGGAAAAAAGTGGCTAATTGGACAGGTAGTGCGTTCTTCTGATTTGAACCTGTGACAAGTCAAGAAGCGTGTGTGTTTGTTTAAGCAAACTCTCCAATTATTGCCTTGTCTTTATATTTCTTAGCCAAAAGTTAAGAAGGTTGAGATCAGGCAGTTCTGTGATATCTGTTCACTAAGTCTCCTGGACATTGACCCAGTCCGCTTTGGTTTAGGTCTGCTTCTGGTACAAAGGCTGTACTTGCAGTGTTTCCTGATCAGGTGTCCGTGCTAATTCTCAGATATCTCATCCATCTGATCAGCTTCCATTCAACAGTCCCTTTCATATGTTTCCTTCTCTCTCTTTCTCTGTACCCAACCAAGAGCTAGATATTTTGGTTATTTTTCTTTACACAGATTAAAACAGTTTAGCACAGTTATAATCCCTGATATCAAAACAGAATTGTTCTAAAAAAGTGCTATAAAAGAGAAGAGATCCTGAGTACACTGTATCTAGTAGCCTACTCTCTCACTGTAAGTGCTGAACTATACCATTTTTAAACAGGGAACCAGACCAGTTGGACTTCCTAAATCTCACAACAGACTTTTTCACTAAATTTCTTTTAATGTTTTTTTTTTTTTTAAAATCCTTGCATCTATATTTTTTAAAGCACCTGGTACATCTAACCATTGCTACAAGGATATAGAAGAACCTACCATATTCATGCAACAGATCTCTTGCATAAGCACAGCTAAATCTGAAAACTTGGCTCACACTCATGTGAAGACTATCACTTTGGAAGGCACGTACTTTTCCAAACACTAAAAAAAAAAAAAAAGCATGAAGACTTTCCAGTGGTGAAACCAAGCTTTCTTTTCCTCACTTGTTTACTCCTGTGATGATGCCCACAAATGACTGCATTGTTAAGTGGCAGCCATGGATTTTCATATACCATGAATATTTGTCAGGCCCTACTGTAGGTATGACTGTTAGCAGGTTCTGCGGGCAACTGCATTTTTTCCTTATTTAATTTGGCAGAAAAGAATTGGAAGCTCAGACCTCCAAGTGCCTCTTCCCTCCCTTTCTTGATCCTGAATAAAATGTAGGGCATGTCCACACTAAAAACTTAAGTCCATCTATATTAGGTCAATTTACAGCCACCAGTAACTACTGCAATGGTTCATGTCCACACTACCTGCCTTCGGTCGGTGGCACATATCCTCACCAGGAGCGTGTCCACTGACCTAAGGTGGCAGAGTGGGGAGCTGAGAGTCCAGGCTCTCAGCTCCACTCACTGCTCCCCACCAGGAGCCTGGCTGCCCCACAGGATCTGGCCCTGTTTTGATTTTGGGAATAGTGCTCCGTCCTTGGACTTTCTGCTGAGGCTAGCTAGAAAGTTGCAGTGGTGAGGTTTTGGAGTGATTTTTTTGAAGTGGACAGATGGACTGGGGACACTTTGGAGAAAGATGGAACAACCAGAATGGCTTACATTCCTGGTCTGTTCTGTTCTTTATTTTTATAAAATATTAGCCTCACACTCAATGGCACAAGGAATTTGTTTCTATTTTTCTATGGAACTTGATAGCGTCTGTCTTTGATTAGATGGGGAATACTGCCTGTTAATAATAGATTGTATTTAAGAACTGAGAATTTACATGCTAATGACGTCCACAATGTCACAATGACCTTACTGCTGTCTGCTGAGGTACTATGGTGTGAGACTTGACCTGGTTATTATGTGAAATGTTTATCCACTGGGCTAAAAAAGTGCAATAAGATAAGATACCTTTCCATTTTGTTTTGCTGTTTTAAAAGGTATAAGTCCATGCTTAATAACTAGACAATTTTATTGTTTTTTATTAGACAAAATTCATTACTTGTTTAAAATTACAGTTTATTCAAATTTTCTAATACTATATAAGAATACCAACATTTCAAACCAAATGTGTATATATTGCTATGTTTAAAGGTATTGCTGCAAAGTGAGAGTACATCAATATTCAAATAACTCTGCTTTCTCACCCTCAGAAATATAATCTGTGACAAAAAATAACTACCAGAGTGAGGAAAAGCAAACTCACCAGTGCTAATGTCCCCAGATCCCTTCTGTGTCATCCTAAGAGCCATTTCATAGGCAAAATATGCATAAGGCACACATTGCAATGCTTGTCAGGAAATGCAGTCAATCATAGGCCCAGTGTGTTCTCAGACTGCTGCCTGTGTTGCTGAGAAGGGCTGACACCAAGCAAAACTGCACCACTTGCACTTTATACCTGGGATGCTCCAAAGGAAGGGAACTGATGCTGGGACCCAGGGCAGGGCCGGTGCTGAGGTCGTGCAGCAGGTCAGCCAGTTCCTTTGCATCTCCCTCCCGCCACTTTGCACGGACTTTCCTTCCCCCATCACTGTGTAACGTCGCCCCCCTGCTGGCAGTGGGGGGAATCCCATGTCTTTGCACATGTCTAATCCTAGGACTTGCCGGGCGGCAGCACGAATCGGATCTGCCCCATGCACTGTGGGAAGGGGGCACTCAAGAACCTGTACATTTTAACACGTGTTGTGCAATCTGTCTGTGAAATAACACTTTTTTAAATGAGTGCCATCCTGAGTAAAGAGACGACGTTTAAAGGACAAAACAAAACAAAACAAAAAAGGTGTTCAGAAGATCTGGTAAAAGAGAGAGGGATAGCTGGAGGCAGGGCAGAGGATATAACTCAAATATAGTCACATCTACTATAGCAGCTTCACTCTGTTGTGTTTATATTTGGCTCAGTGAGTTGTTTCTATAATGAGAGAATTAGCCTCCTAGCATTGCTTTCAAAAGGATTGAAGATATGCAGATCATTAGTGTCTGCTAGAAAAGAATAGAGCTTCCACTATCTTTAGCTCTGTATCCACTTGTAATAACAAGCTGACCCCCAATTTTAGTGTTCTTGAATTCCTTAAGCTTTGAACACACTCTCTCTCTTCACATGTATAAAGATATGTCTGACAACTTTACCCCTCCAACATACAACTGAAATGGTATCCTTCCAAAATCAGATGCTCAATTTTTGGCTTTTGTAAGTACAGAGTACTGTGTTTTAAATTAGACAAAGATAAATTTACTTCGACCACTCGAATACACCATTGGTCTACTTAGCTTCTCGTTTGCCCCATTAAGCAGCTCTTCATTTCTTCACTCTTAGTCCAGATGTATTCTGCTTGGAGTTGTGAACATATTTCAATAGTATTCACTCTCTGAATCACTGTCAAAATCACAATGCCTCTGTGTGTCTTCACTTATGCCATACAAATGTGTTTATTTCTTTTAAATCTTGGAGCTGCGTTATACCACAGAAGCAGGATAGGTGTACGTACAGAGCTTAGATGTTTAACTCCAGACAACAGGACTGTTCAGAATAAACAGATTCTATTCCTTTTAAATGCTGAGCATCGTTCTGGATTTTATATGGTGTTAGTGGCATGTCTGCCTCAGTGCCTCCCCACATCCTTATCTGGTAAAAAATAGGATGCTAACTGTCATGGTTACAGGGCAAAATTGACAGTTTCTCTCTTAGTCCCTCTGATGTATACCACTTTGGCCTTGCTCTCTTCACCCCTCTCTGGCCAGAACTATACGGTTCAATTGGTCTGGTCTGGATCTCTGAACAGCAGCACCCCTGTTTCCCAACCATTTTAACACAACAAGTTCAACCAGATTTGGCACCTGTAAACCTTCTTTCTCTATCAGCCTGTGACAGTACAAGTTCACAGGGACATAGAGCCAGCATCTTCACACGAAAGTATTTATTTATTCACTTATCCAAGTATACAGCATGCAAAGTGAAGGGTAAAAACAATAAAGGTGTATATGTAAATTTCCCCTATATTTACCTTTCCTTGAAAGCTTTGGTACATTTCATCTAGCCTAGTTACCTCCATTTCTGGCTGGGAATAGGACACTCTCCTGCTTGCAGCATGCTCTCTGTGTCTCCTTGCATGACAGTAGCTCCTCTTGGGCAGCCCCTCTTGGCTCACCCAAACCCCCTCTTTTCTAGGCCCTTTGTGTTGTAATGGTTTAGTATCCTTGTTTGATCCTAGACCTACGCTTGGGAAGAGTAAATCATTCTTAGTTTGGCTGGAGCTCGGTAAGAAGTATTCCCCAATAAACAGCTTCCCCATGGTTTCCTCAAGGGCTCTTACCTGTGTCCTTGTTTTGTTTTCCCTGCTTGGTCCCTTTAATGACCCCACATCAAGTAACCCCTCATAACTACACAGGGTACATCTGTGCTGTAATTAAACATCTGCAGCTGGCCCATGTCCGCTGACTTGTGGGGCTGTAAAATTGCAGTGTAGAGTGTCGGCAGACCCTGTGAGGGGGAAGGGTCCCAGAGCCCGGGCTCCAGCCTGAACCTGAATGTCTACACCACAATTTTACTGCCCGAGCCCAATAAGCCCAAGTCAGCGGACATGAGCCACTCACGTGTATAATTGCAGTGTAGACATATCCACAGTCGCATGCACCATATTCATCAAAATAATAGATATTTCCCAGTAACATCATACACCGACCAATCTCAATTGGCAGATTAAATTTAACAGTAGAAAGCATCCCATTATGCTGCTGTGAAGGAAGTCCCTTAAATATCCAGGAGAGTAAAAATAACCTGGGTAACAAGTAGACATGTTGCAGTTGTTTCCAGCATTCAAGACAGAACTGATTTGGATTCAAAACTAAACAAAATATTGGTGTGTCATGGCATTGCAAACCAGTGAAGTCATTTTCTAATCTGTTCAGAATTAGAAAATATTCAACAAACACTGCAAATGAACAAATGGCAGCCTTTGTGGTGGTGGAGTTTCAGAACTGGTCATCCAAGCAGCATGTTTCTGCTCTAAATGGATATGAGAGAGCTTAATAAACAAGCAGCTAGTGGGACACTACTTAAGATAGCTTTTGATCTCTGAGAGAGGGTGGACTTGGAAGGCGAGAATAGCCACTCTAGGGAAATATGAGCAAACTTTACAGAATATTAAGGATCTACATAATACGCTTCTGTGTGTTCTAGGGATTGTTTCATTTTTCCTGACTTACGTGTTGAGAACTAAAACACAAATTTATTGGACCTTTCTCAGAACACTTAATGAATGCATATAGCGCATTGGTCAAATAACGCTGAATATTTGTAAGCAACTTTCATTCAACATCTGCCAAAACAACCAAAAAGCGGTCTTTGATGAGTGCAAAGGAAACAGGATGTAGTATAGGTTTTTAGTAGCCATTACATTTCATAATAGTTTTTCAAAGGAAAAAAATTCAAATAAAATTCCATTGTAATCAACTTAATACAATTTTTGCGACAGAGGTTAGCTACAAGTCTGAGTGGCTGATGTTCTAATCCAGAAGACATTCTTCTGAATTCAGAAGGAACTTTATTTCTGTAGCATAAAGAACTTGGGCTCCCAGATCTGCCACTAGTTTTCTGTGTTTATATGCAGTGTATAAAAGAGACTAGATCCATTTCCCATGACTTTTAAAATGTGCTGGCTAATGATGGGTCTCGGTACACTTCATTAGAGACACATCCGGTTCACTGCTTTTTGTTAATCTATTTCTCTGCTCTTTTTTCCTTTACTGTGGGTTAATCTTATGTTCCTCAGTTCCATTCTTGCTGTATATTATGGTTATGTACTGTAACCAACTGTTTTTCTAATACACAGAGTTCATATCCTTTTAATGTCACTAATTTTGTTGTCATTTTAACTGTGTGACTCATCAGTGAAGATGAATCTCTACAACATTAAACTGTATTCCCTTTGTGCCATAATAAACCTGAAAGTGATTTGATTTTTTTGATTTTTTTTTTTTTTTAAGGGGGTGGCATGTCTGAAAAGTAGGTAGATTGTGTGTTTTTTGCATGTTCATCTTGAAGGAGATATTCTATCAGCGTTAGAGTTGTGCGTTTAAAAGTATATATTCACAACAAACTCAAAATCTTGATATTTACAAAAATGGTCCACTTGCATGAAACCCCTGTTAAGCAAAATGACACTTACCATAACTCTTTTTTGAGGTGGAATGGGCTACTTTCTCTCAACAATTGCTCTGTTAGACTACAGTGAAATCTAATGTTCCAAAGTTTTGCAATTTGAAGATCATCCAAGTCTAATCTCCTGTATATCACAGGCCACCAACAGCACGCTCACACTAAATCCAACAACTGAAATGAGACTCTCAGGAAACTAGACTATTATATGCTATAGGTGGAGAACTGGGTGGACTAAGATGCAGCAGTATCTAAGGAGCCTGAAATGGCAGAGGAATTACACACTATTGCTGATATTTTAGATCTGTGGTGAGTTAGTTTCCAGAGAGATCTGTAGGCTCATATGAGAGGAAATGAAGATTTACTCCTTTGTACTGAATTTCTGATTGCATGAGCTAGGTGAATGTGGCAGTGGTGTTGGTGGAGGGTATATATGAAGCATACGTAGGAAGGCATGTGTAGCTGTGACCCATGATGCATATTTGCAGGGGTGGAGTCTACTTAAACTTCTTTACTTTAATCAGGTGCACCCATACATGGGCAGGACTCTCCCTCTTCTTCCTGGAGGCAAGGCCTGAGCGGGGAAAAGGACTTTGGTTGCTTTTAGAGATGCAGTGAAAAGAGAAGGTGAACAGGTTGGGCTGAGCCCAGCTCTCCCCCACCCCCCAGATCCCTCAGAACAGGTAAAAGGAATAACATAATACCACATTTCTTCAATCCCTAAAACACTTTCTACCCCCCCATGATATCATCAGGGAGCTGCATGTTTGTGCTAGGAAAGGCATGCATGGGTGGAGCCTCGTGACTTTGGAATGGTGGCTGGAGTTGCTGTTGGTAGAGAAGGCAAGGGGTTGAATGACGGACATAGTCAGGGGAAGGGAATTTTAGGTGTGAAGTCATTTATACTACTGTTCCGCAGTTAAAGCAAGTGAGGAGGAAGGATTAATTGAAAGAAAAAAAATTAAAACAAGATGGAAACAAAACTACTCAATGGATCATAGGTTATAAAGGATTTGAAGATGGGCGGGAATTTCACTCTTCTGAGTTGTTACAGGAGAAAGGAAGAGGTGAAAAGGATATGTGTATATTATACAGAGAGATTTAATGGCATCTCTTTATCTTGTTGAGCCCCATAAGAAATCTGAATAACTGCATGGTGCTTCATTGTTCCTCATCCATCCTTCCCGATTGTTTTTGTGTCCCTACTTAAGTCCTGTCAACTTTCTCTGTAAGCAGCACTGTAACCTCTTTACATAGTTTTTACAGTGCCCAGTCTGGTGTGACCCTAATTCCTACTGGGGCCTCTCAATATGGCAGTAATATAAATAACAATCCTACATCCAGTAAAGAGTTACTTTAAATTCAAGGTGTGTACATACACACTCCCCAATCCCAACACTGCCTGCTTCCTTCTCAGGCAAGTTACTTCTCCCAGGATGCTTAAGAACTTTGAGGGGGAAAGAGACGGACAGTTGACTACCTCCTGAAGCCATCATAAGAAGTGGCTAAAGGACCACTAGGCCCTTCTATGCCCCTAAGATAGCCACAACCTGGTCTGTAGTGGGAGGGAGCATCCCTGGCCCGCCCAGGTCCTGACCAAAGTCCTCTTTGAGGTTCACGCCCATTGGAACCTCAAACTAAATAAAACTGCTGGTTTGGGTTCTTGATATAAAAGGTTTGTGCTACCCAATGCCTCTAGATTGCTGGTTCAGGTTAGATCAGAAATCATTGAAAGCTGTTACCTTTGGACAGACAAAATTGACGCCTGTTGGTGGAACAGTGTGGAAACTTGCTGTGTTGATCCCTGTGCTTTGACTGTTCTGTGGGTAAATGGAATTTTCCTTAGCAAATGTCAATTTGCTATCTCTTTCACAGACCTTAAATTCAACAGGTGGGTGTTCTCTCAAGCTTTCAAATTTACAAATCCCAATGTAAATAAGGCATAAGGCTCTGATTATTTGTGTCCTATAAAATAAACATTGGTAATCAGCTGCTGGCTGAGAGAATGTGGTAGATTTGCATGAGCATTTTGCAATGTTTCTCTCCTGACCTCACTCTGCCAACATCAGGTAGACACTCTTTTGATTTCTTTGTGCAATTCCAAGTGAAAATATGAGATTGAAGTTGGTCTGAGAAGGCCTATGCAAATATGAATGACAAGGCCTTGGTCTTGGTATAGTAATTAAAATATCTACCAAAACTTTTAATTGAAGTTACATTGCAAAATGTCATTATCAAAATGATGGTCTGGACTTTGGTTGCCTTGCCATCTGTATAACCATTGTAAAATTGCATACAGATCTACATGGAGAGGTCCCTTGTAAATTGGGGTCATCCAGGACCACCTTTAAGGAACACAGTTAATGTTGACAGATGCAACATTTACCCTACCTTCTTATTTTTCTTGCTGTTTGTTGGCAAATTTCTAATCTTTCTAGGATTTGATCCCCAAAATAAGAGATGTATGTGGTAGCCTGCTAAAAAACCTAAGCAACTTTATAACTAAAATCCATGCTTACCAGAGGATTCTGCCCTCAACTGATTTCTTTTAAAAAAAAATCAATATGTGCTTCCAAGGTGGAACAGTATTAAAGAATGGATGGGGATGGGAAAGAGGCTTAAAAATACAGATGGTTGGACAGCCTCCTCCTTTGCCTTTAGACTTGAACCCGTGTGTGTGTGTACGTATATATATTTAAAAAAAAATCTAGGATAATGTTAAGCATCAGGGCAAATTTTGCAAAGGGTTGTGTATTTGTTTAAATTTGGCTACCATTTTGGCTACCATATAACTTAATTAGTATGGTAGTATATGTGTTTGCCATGGGAAAGATGGATTTCAGTCTCATACGCAGGCTATTAAACACAGATCCTGTATTGTGACCTAGGTCACCTTCATAAACCTGACAGATACTTCTTCACATTCAAAATAAAATGGAATAAAAATGCTTTCATGGAAACTTTGTAGTAAGTAGTGACTGAGGGGGTCAAACAGGACCTATTGGTTCCAGTTAAGAGGAACTCTGCCTTAACTTAATTTTATTATAATTGGCTATAAAGAATGTGTTAAGTATAACGTATAGCTTGTAGGCTGATTAGAAAACTTAAAAATTTTTAACTATTTGACTCAGTTAAGCACTGAACTCATTTAGTTTAGATTTATTCCTTTACTACTTGGAGCCAAACCTGGACTACAGACATGACTGATTGTGTAATACTAGCACTTTCATTTCCCCCCATTGCTAGAATTTCAATGTTGCAGCTCATGTTGCTCAGGTGATATCAGGTCTGTGGTTGGAGATTCTTTCCAGGACACTAAATGACAGTGTGTACTAAATAGTTATATTTTTGCATTAAAGTGTACTCTGCATTGAATATTCATATTTTGATAGATTTGCTGGCATTAAATTTCCCAATTAAATGGATTTTAAGAGCTGTTGCTGTGTACTTGAGTACAAGGGACAAGATAGGCTCCTTGTTTGCTTTATTTGAAAGCTTTATAAATTATGAGATTTGAACACTGCTCTAGAAAACAAAGCAGTTCCATATTCATATGTAGGGTTTGATGTTATCCCTCAGCTAGATTGGTGCTGTTCTCAAAATGATAGGGGGCTTTTTTAACTTTCCCACACGTTAATGAGAATCCTCACAAAAATCTTTGAAAGTGCTCTTTTACTGTTGTCTTTAACTTGGAGCTTATTAGTGGGTTCTGCAATATGCCCTGATAAGTCTTTATAGCTACACTTTGTACATTTTGCTGCATCCTAGAAAATGAGACAACTTTTTGAAATGCATATCATGGAAAGGGTTTAACAGAAAAAACTATCTATTTATGTTCGCTATTATAGAACTGATCAGAAAAACATGGTGAGGGGGACTTCTGTCAATTTCAAAACAGTAAAAATCTTCAAAGGAGCACTTAGCCACCAGTCACTGTAGTATCTATGTCGACATTAGCTGATCTAGAAGGTTATTTTAAGTTCCAATGTTAGTATGACCGAAAAAGACTGACTAGATTAGAGTTCTAAGTAAACAAGAGTGGAGGCTATGCATTTAGTTTTCCCAAGTATGATCCAAGATACAAGAATGTCTATTGTTAAAATCTAAAATGAATGATTGAAATACATATCAGACAATTTTCTTTTTTAGGTCAGTTTGCAGTGGCTTTTGTTCTTTGACCTTGGTATGAATCCTCAGATAAAGAGAATCAATCTCTCTCTCTCTCTCTCTCTCTCTCTCTCTCTCTGCAGTTCAGATGGAGAATATGGTACAGAGGAAAAAAAGAAGGCTGGAAAATCACCCAGCCTATTGCCACAGATCCCTACTAGTGAGGCTGAATGTTTTGATGACCGGAAAAAAGCTGGCGCCACTAGGTAATATCAGAAAACTGACTAGCAGAAACTGAGCAGCAATAAAAATTGCTGAGACCCATCCAAAAAACCTGGTGAGAAACAAGATAAATATTTAGTACACCTAAGGTCCTGATTGTGGCCCAGCTTGTGCAGCTGTACAAGGGAATAATGGGGTATCAGATGCTCACTTGTGCCAGCTATTGGAACACAGAAAGGAGCATTTCAGGGGAAGAGCAACCTCCTTGGGGCTCCTACATCCAACCTCCTATGCAAGTAGGTGGGAAAGGACAGGATGAGGTAGGTAGTGGGAAGAACCATGGCAGAACCAGCTAGCATAGTTGTACTGGCATGCCAAGGGAAGTACACTGCACAGATCTAGACCTGGTGCAGGTTACTTCCATTGCAGAACAGGGAGAGACTGGGTGCCAGGCTTTGTCTGGCTCCAGGGCTACTCCTGGTGCAGCAGAATGTTGTAGAGTCCTTTGCTCATGACAAAGGTATAACTGAGCTCTAATATGGGATCCCTCTGGTAAGAATCTTCTGTCTCTTCAACCCCTCAATCACACCATTCTTATAGGGAAACAGGATTCAGTGATAGAAATCTCTGTAGCAGTATATACTAGGTCTTGTGAAAATGCTAAATCAAAGAGTTTGGGTGGCAGGGAATACCAATAACTCATACAAAACAAAGGCTGTGATGGTTTTAAAATCCCAGTCGAACAGCTAGATGACTTGCTCAGAACCATGGGATGGAAGTCCTAATGGCGTGTCTTCTTGCCTGTTCCTTAGATGACCAATGCAACAACCAACTTAGGATCGCAGATTTGCTTACAAGGCAAACACACATGAGCCTATTGCATTTTCTTGCACATCCTGTGTTTTCCCTGCTTCTTCATGTAAAATTCTTGAGGAAGTACAAGAATTTTCACTGTAGACTGCACCTCTCCAGTCAGACATCTCTGTCCCATGAAAAATTTACCCGATAGTCCCTGTACACTGTTTTTTGTATGGTCAATATTCTTACTATCATTCAAGATTTGAACCCAATAGTGACTATATCAAATGACACACATGATGACTTCACATAAAACAAGAACCAGGGATCACCCAATGAAATCTATAGGCAGCAAGTTAAAAACAAATATAAGGACTGGGCATTGTGTGAAGAAGTACTTCAATCTGTGGAACTAATTGCCAGGGCATGTTATGAAGGCCTTAACTATAACTGGGTTAAAAAAAATTAGATAAATTCATGGAGGATAGGACCATCAGTGGCTATTAGCCAAGATGATCATGGATGTAACCCCTTGCTCTGGTCCCTAAGGCTCTGTCTGCCAGATGCTGGGACTAGACAACAGGGGATGAATCACGTGATAATTGCCCTGTTCTGTTGATTCCTTCTGAAACATCTAGCATTGGCCACTGTCAGAAGACAGGATACTGGGCTAGATAGACCACTGTTCTGATCCAGTATGGCCATTCTTATGTTCTACTATCCAAAAGAAAAGCCATCGTCTTTGCCTATAAGGTGAACAAAGTATACAAAAGAAACTAACAGTAGTTAACTTATTCCAAACAACAAATGAACATTCCCTCTAACGTTAAAAGGTTTTCTTTGAGCTATGAGACCTGATGTATTCTGAAACTGATGTTAACTGTCCTTATCTGCTTTGTTGTCATCAAGAGACCAGAGAATAAGAATGAAAGTTAATAAAGGATGAATGTGTGCCATAGACAGAATTATACATCCGGATGGTAACAAAACTAATGAAATGACACTAAGCATGGTATTAGGAATGTTTTCTTACCCTCAGGACAAAGATCAGTGTGGACAGCCCCCTCCTGACAGCAGATATCAAGAGTGACTCCAAGATTGAAAGGAAAAAACATGCCTCAAATCAGGTAATACAGAGATAATGTGTGTTTTTATAGTCAGAGTAAATGACTATACTATCATTGTCTAGCCCAGTAACAGTACTGTTCATTGTAATGTAAGCACTCAAGGTTTGGGCGCTGCCACTGGTTTCTTGCCCAGTGCCTTTGAGATTGAGTGAAACATGGTAAGTGCAAAAGTGAAGCCTTACTACCAAGTACAGCCACTAAGGATTTGAGACAAAGGAACAATCTTTAACAGGAGCAGAAGATGACTTTTCCAGTTTAGTTCAAAAGATTTTAGAATATCATTCTTTTGGGAAAGTTCACGCATGGGATATTCTCTCCCTCCTCGCCCTTGCCCTCTGCATATCTATTCTAAATATAACACATCAGCTTACTGGTGCAGATACACTCATGTGGCAACATCTAGAACATATATTTCTCACTTTGAAATGTTCTTTGAGGTTTTTTTGTTTGCTGTCCTCCGATTAAGCTGGAGTATGGGTGTAGTTTTGCCCCCAGAGTTGAGTAATGTTACTTCTCCTCCTGCCCTGCCTTTGTGAATTTCTTCACATCACATTAGATGGTACAGCCAGGGCCAGCACTTCCATTTAGGCGACCTAGGCAGTCACCTAGGGCACCAGGATTTTGGGGGGGGGGGTCATTTTGCTGCCCTCAGCAGGAATTTGGCAGCGGGGGGTCCTTCCGCGCTCCAGGTCTTTGGCGGCAATTCTGCGGCGGGTCCTTCACTCGCTCCGGGACCTGCCGCCGAAGTGCCCTGAAGACCGGGAGCACAGAAGGACACACACACACACACCCCCCGCCACAGAATTGCCGACGATGACCAGGAGCGTGGAAGGACCCCTGCCTAGGGCGCCAAAAACCCTGGCGCCGCTCCTGGGTACAGGTATAGAAGAAACTTCAACTCTAACTATGGAGTTACAACTAGTGCCTCCTTCTCTTCCATCTCTGCAGAAGATAGTGCTTTATCCAGACAGCAGAGCTGGAGGATTCTGTAAAGTTAGCAAAAAGCTCAGTATGGATGTACCACTCTCAAACCACTAAAACTAGTGCTATCTTTCTGTTGTATAAAGGTTGTACAAACACAAATAAAATATCACTGAGCTTTCTTCTTTTGAGGCGTTTAAAAGAAGAGCTATAAGGCAATCTTTTACTTCCAGAACTCTTGAATTTGAGAATAAGGGGGTATTTATTCATTTAACTGCATTTCTATAGCACTAATCACCATAGTATCTGAGCATATAGAGGATGCTAAAGGAGAAAGCAAGTGTGCAGATTAAGGGGGGTAAATATATTTTAATGAAGGAATAACCAAAATGTGTTCTGTGTTTGTTTAATTTTAGTTCAAGGCAAATGCTCACTATCACAAGCTATTTCTGGATGTCCCAAGTGGAGAGCCACTGAAGCAAAGTAAGTACCACACCATTATTTTATCTGCCCCAGAATGCAAAGTGAATCCATGACAGGACAAAGGAAGCTGTTGGTTATTCAAGATCCACTACATAAATGAACATCTGTTATAAGAGCAGTTTTAGCTGAATGGATTTATATATTCACAAGGCCTGTTCCTCCATCTACTCAGTGTTCCAGTGGGAATCTTGCAGAATTTAAACACATCATTCCTTTGTTTTCAGTTGTCAGGAGATGTTTGTGAATCATAACCTGTGATGTGATTGTTTTGCACTTCTAAATAGAAATAACCAAGATTTACACATTCTACTTGGTTACTACTGACTAATACTACCAAAACCTGCAGTAGAGGTGTGAGGGAACTGACCAAATGATTAGTTCATTCTGAAGACATTCAAGTATGTAAAGCTCTTAAAGTTCTGGCAAACTTTGTGTCCTATTACCTGGAAATACACAGTGATCAAGCTCAATCCCTTTAAATTTCAGGTGTTGGTAAGAGAAGTAGTGGGTGAGAGGGTGTTAAACTTTAAAAGTTTATATAGAGCCATAACTATATAAGAGCACAAAAGATGCACAGCTTGTGGCAATACCTTAAAAGAAGGAATAGCAACTCCGCGTGTGGTCAGCACACACTACATAAATGGGGGAGGCGGGATTGTTCTGTAGCCGTAACATAAAACGCATCCTATTCAAATGCGTATCTCTCAATCTGCTTTGAGATTAATCTACATGATTCATATTGTATTTAGTGGGTTTAGAGAGAGAAGTGGCTAACACGCCCAAGAATTCTTCTTGTTTTCAGTATGTGGTAACCTGAAATGAGCATAATATATTCATAGGAAGTAAGTGGAAGTCATTGTGTAAGGTACTTTAATCTTTGGAAGCTTTTTCACATTGTGTATCTTGTTGTACTCCTCAATGGAAGGTTTTACATTTAAGTTCAGAATGTGTAAGAAACTTTCTGAATTCTTCTTAACTCATTTGGCTCATCCCTATTTACAATGCATTTTTAATACCTTGAAGATTTATCAGAGTTCAAACTCATACAGGTTTGAGCTCTAAAGATTTTTCTGTGCATAACTAAGTCTTTTGTGTGCTTTAAAGAGATTTATAGATTTATTTTTATGAATAGCACAGGACTTTTTTTTTTTTTTTAAAGCACCTCTGCTCATCTTGTAGTTGCCAACCCTGCAGGATCATCCTGGAGTCTCCAGGAATTAAAGATTAATCTTTAATTAAAATTATGTCATGTGATGAAACCTCCAGGAAATACGTCCAACCAAAATTGGCAATCCTAGCAGGACTGCAGGTATAAAGGTGCTGAATAATCATAGGACTGGAAGGAACCTGGAGAGGTCATCTAGTCCAGTCCAGTCCCCTGCACTCCATAGTAGGACTAAGTATTAACTAGACCATTCCTGACAGGTGTTTGTCTAATCTACTCTTAAAAATCTCCAGAGATGCGATTCAACAACCTCCCTAGGCAATTTATTCCATTGCTTAATCACCCTGACAGTTAGGAAGTTTTTCCTAATGTTCAACCTAAACCTCCCTTGCTGCAATTTAAACCCATTGCTGCTTGTCCTGTCCTCAGACGAGAAGAAAAACAATTTTTCTCCCTCCTCCTTGTAACAACCTTGTATGTACTTGAAAACTGTTATCATGTCCCACCTCAGTCTTCTCTTTTCCAGACTAAACAAACCCAATTTTTTCAATCTTCCCTCATAGGTCATGTTTTCGAGACCTTAAATCATTTTTGTTGCTCTCCTTTGGACTCTCTCCAATTTGTCCACATCCTTCCTGAAATGTGGTGCCTACAACTGGACACAAATATGCCAGTTGAGGCCTAATCAGCACAGAGTAGAGCAGAAGAATTACTTCTCGTGTCTTGCTTAGAACACTCCTGCTAATACATTCCAGAATAATGTTCGCTTTTTTTGCAACAGCTGTACACTGTTGACTCGTATTTAGCTTGTGGTCCACTATGACCCCCAGATCTCTTTCCGCAGTACTCCTTCCTAGGCAGTCATTTCCCATTTTGTATGTGTGCAACCAATTGTTCCTTCCTCAATGGAGTACTTTGCATTTGTCCTTTATTGAATTTCATCCTATTTACTTCAGACGAGTTTGTCCAGATCATTTTGAATTTTAATCCTATCCTCCAAAGCGCTTGCAACCCCTCCCAGTTTGGTATCGTCCGCAAACTTTATAAGTGTACCCTCTATGCCATTATCTAAATCATTGATGAAGATATTGAACAGAACCGAACCCAGAAATGATCCTTGCAGAACCCCACTCATTTTGTCCTTCCAGCATGACTGTGAACCACTGATAACTACTATCTGAGAATGGTTTTCCAACCAGTTTTTCACCCACCTTATAGTAGCTCTATTTAGGTTGCATTTCCCTAGTTTGTTCATGAGAAGGTCATGCAAGACCGTATCAAAAGCTTACTAAAGTCAAAATATACCACGTCTACCGCTTCTCCCCCCCAACCCCCCCCATCTACAAGGCTTGTTACCCTGTCAAAGAAAGCTATCAGGTAGGCTTGACACAATTTGTTCTTGACAAATCCATACTGATTGTTCCTTATCACCTTATTATCTTCTAGATGTTTGCAAACTGATTTCTTAATTATTTGCTCCATTATCTTTCCGGGTACAGAAGTTAAGCTGACTGGTCTGTAATTCCCTGGGTTGTCCTTATTTCCCCCCCCCCCCCTTTTTTTTTTTTTTTTTTTTTAAATCTAATGTAATATATCTGTGTTTATAGGTTTTACCTGTGCTCTACAGAAAGAAATTCTGTACCAAGGAAAGTTATTTATCTCTGAAAACTGGATTTGTTTCCATTCCAAGGTCTTTGGTAAAGACACCAAGGTTAGTAGCGTCTCTGTGTACAAAAAGCAATGTAATTCTCTGGGATCTTGGTGATTTCTAGAAATTCCCGCTCTTCTAATATGCACGAGTGGTGTTAAGCCTCTTATCTTCTTGCTTAAGCATTACTGAACACTAACAACTATATTGCAGTAATGCCCAAAAGCAACCCATCAGCCATTGTGCTGTACAGTGTGCTGTGTGCAGTCTCAAAAGCCCAAAGATGAAGTGGGGAAGGAGAAGAAAAGGCATTCAATATGCAGTGATCAGAGTACTGACAAGCCCACATCATGTTAGTTCCAGGTCTGAATTTTTTAAATGTTTGTTTATAATTGTTACTTGCACTACAAAGTCTAGAGGTGTTGTGGGGGACACTCTGGGTAGAAGTGGAAGATAGGAGAGAAATATAAGGGGGGAAGGAAGAGACAAAGCTGAGAAGCACAATGGACAGGGAGAGTGGGGTTTGGGAGTTGAGGAGGTGTGGAAAGGTCGGGGAAACACGTTCTCCCAACCATTGCTGTTACTCCCTATGTGGAGTGGCGAAGGGAGGCCACTGGACCCAGTGCTCTGTATTCTTGCCTGTGGGTCTGCTGGGAAGGGCAGAGGTGGGTTGTGGAAGTACAGACTTACCCCTGTACTACCTGTTTGGGGAAAGAGTTCTGAGAGATTTTCATGTGTGACGTTCATCTAGTTGTTGTTTGTTGAATCATGGTGTGATAGTTCCAAGTAAGTCGTGGGCCCCATTGTAGTAGGCACTGTACGTATGGATAATAAGAGATGGTCCCTGCCTGAAGAGATTTCTGTTTTCAACATAAATTTTGCCCTGACTTCTAGTCCTTGGGATCCCACTGAAACAAATCAGTGTAGCTGAGTTTTGGGCGGTAGTTCTTTTTAGTGGGAATACTGTGCTCTGAACGTGTAAAATATTTGTACGTTTCCTTGAATGAGAATAAGATTTAGATGCACACCCTTTCCTCCTTCTATAATTACTAGGGTGCTGATGCCATACCTTTTGACTTAGTTAGAGAAACAGATTAAAAAGTTATCAGCCCAGGAAGGAAATCAGGTCAAAGGCCTTAATAGGACACCTGATATTTGGAGGAATTTTTTTTAAGAATGTAAAATAGATTTAAAGAATGATTAATGATAAATTGTTGTTCATAATAGTTGCTTATTGCATTTGCGTGTACTATTACATGACTCACGTAACTGAGTTGTTTGTTGTGAATTAATAGATTGCATTAGTCATAGTTATTTTTTGACATGAATGGGGAAATGGCACAAGTGTTTAATAACAGCCATATAGAACAAATAAGGAAGCTGAAATTAACAAAAGGATCATGTTGTGCCACCCTTGCTCATTAAGTACAACCTTCCTTGGCAAGTAATTCCATTGAAATTAATGAGACTACTTGTAGAGTAAGATGATACTCAGCACAAGTAAAAGGGGCAGATTTTGGCCCAAACTGAAGTTCAGCTTTGAAGTATGCAAGCTAACATACATGAGGAAATGTAATCCGACACACTCTCACTCAATGGGAGGGATAAACCTTGGGAAGTCAGTAATGTGGAAAGAGACTTAGGAATTAGACATTTAGCTATGTGTTATGATTTCAAAATACATCCGTATAGTTTTTGGGCTGCATATGGTACACAAAAACATCCCATCATAGTGCAAGGGGCTATACGGTCTCTCTATATATGACTGTGATACAACTGCACTAGGTTACCTGTTGGAAAGATATTGAGAAATTGAAGGGATTCAGAGAAGAGTAACAATGCCTGCCACTTCTGGGCTGTGCAGCAACCACAAATGTTCCTAAGAGTGAATCACACTTCTGAATCACAATTTCGGTTTATGCTGCATAGTTTGTTTGTTTGTTTGTTTCCAAGTTGCCCATAGTTTCAGTCCTCTGGACAGTGAGTATTGTAGATGGATAGCACAGATTGGTAGAAGTGAAATGGTCTTACAGTGATTCTCCCTGGTAAACAATTGCTGGCATAAGAGTGTAGGAAATGGGTAATCCATCTCACTTACATTATTTTTCCTCTTTTTGAACTAGGATATCACAATTAATATCGGTCATCAAAATTAGTATGAAGCAGAAACTTCATTAAACTTTAATACAGTCGGGATGACTCTATTTGATGAAGTTTGCAGAATATCTCTTTTATTGACCTATTTCTATTTAAATATCTTTATTTAATAATGCTGACAGGAAGAGTCATTTTCCAGAAAAAAATTACTAACAAAGCCCTGTTAAGAAATTCTTACCATCTAACTACACAACATATGATACAAACAAAGGGGAAAGGCTTAGGTGCTGGAACTAGGGGTGCTGTGGGTGCTTCTGCACCCCCTGGCTTGAAGTGGTTTCCATCATATACAGGGTTTACAGTTTGGTTCAGTGGCTGTCAGCATCCCCCCCACACCCTACAAATTGTTCTAGCACCCCTGAGGAAAGGTAAAGAAAGCAGGTTGAGGTAAGCAGGCTATTTTCAGTAGAGATTTAAAGAAGTGGGTTAGAGGCATTCCGGTCATGATGTGAAAACAGCGTAGTAAGCAGGCCAAGTAGAAGTTCAGGGTGTGTGTGTAATATATATAATACACACACAAAATTGAGAATTGGAGATGGGCCAGAGTTGCACATTTTGGATCCAAGGCTCCCAAAAACCTCAGGGGTGTTTTGAACTTGAAGCTTTGATTCAGGCCCATCTTTTTATCAAGAAACTTATTAGCAATGGCTTTTGATCAAAGTGGCCTTGACCTCTTCTCTAGCCTTTAGGGTGAGGGTAGAATATCCATTTGGTTAGCCATCCCTAAAATGGTGAATGACAAAATGTCATACCCAGGCTAAACATAAGCAAAAGCATTGGTGGTGATAGGAGTGTTAGCCAAAACATAATGAGACCATTTCATGTCTCAGTGCTGCTTTCCTTAGCTTCTGTTTATGAAGAGCCTCTAACAACTAAAAGGTGATAGATTATTCCATAAATAAAAAGTCTCCTATTTCAATTTATTATAATTCTTAGTCTGCAGTACTATATGCTTTCAATTCAGTGCTATGAAAGGTCATTTATTAACCAAATTTTAGACACATTCCCCTCTCTCCTAATCTCTTGCATGTCTTAGTCTCTCTGGACTCTGCATCAGTCAGAAGTGTAAATAACAGAAATTCGAACAGGGTGACCATTCCATCCTCTGTATAGCCTGAAGTGTCACATCTGCCTGTCTTGCTGCCAGTCTTTTATTGGAAACAGAGCCTGCCCTTCATGCTCTCTCTAGTAATATGGGATTTTGAAGTGGGACCAATACCAAACTCCTGAACTAAAACACCCTGAAACGTGAGAGAGTCCTTGTTAGAAACCAAACTTTGTGATCAAGCATATGATCTCACTAACAAAGGCAAGAAGGAAAAGTACTGAAAGTACTGATTTATTTGCAAAAAGGCTGGACAGCATACATGGAGATGTTTATATGTAGCATGAGTGGGCTAAATCCTTTTAGTTATGCTGAAAGATCTGAACTGTTTACTCAGCTGCTTGCTACAAACTAGGCACTGTATAAGTAGTGGGGTAGAGTTTGAAATATGTTGATTCTTTGACCTGTATCTCCTGTAAGCTATGTTCTGGAATGTTTCTTCTCCTAAATAGTCTGCTATGGGACCTTGCTTCTTTTACACTATTTGCTGACCAGATATTCTTCAAAATTAGAATAAATTCAGATCTCTTCTGAAAATTCTAGACCCCAGAAATGGGGAGGGAGGAATTGCTTTTGTTTCTTACATGCTTCACAAACTTTTGTTAGTGTAAAACATAGCTGATGAAGTAACATTTAGACTTGAGTAAAATCAAAAAATAGAGTTCCTTACATCAACCCACACCTATTGTGTGTAACAATCAAAATGGGGCTCTGGAAAAGATGTAGTGTTTCAGCATACTTGATCTATGTTAGTGGATTGGTTTTCACATAAACTGCTATTTGTATATAACCAATAAGGTAATTGAAGTATTATATTATTTTGGCGCACTAACAACATGATGATTTCATTTCAGATTAGTATTCCTGTGTTCTCGGTAACACTAATAAAGAAAACCAAAACTGCCCTTCTGGTGCCAAATGCTCTGGTCATAGCAACAGTCACTGACCGGGTAAGCGTAGAGTTATCTTTGACCTCTCTTGCTTTCGTCTCTCCTTACTCCTAGAATTTGTCATGGTGGAATCTTGAGGGAACAGGTGGCTGTTCAGAATATCGAGGCACAGACTAGTCCCATGTGGCCATTTTAGGGTCACAAAACCAAGCCCTATAGGATTTGACCAACTCTATGGCCTGAAGCACCCCTCTGAGGGGATCTTCTCTTTGCCTGTCCTGTGGGAAAGGGGTGCTTCAATCTTCCAGAGTACCATATTTCCCTTGGGACCCACAGAAGATGCAGATCTGCAGGGTATTGAGAGAAGAGGTGGGGTATAGAGAAGCAGGGCACCAGCAGCTCTACATGGACCTACAAACCTCCCAGATTACTACCTGGCAATCCAGGATGGAACTAAAACAGCTGAGGAAATTAATCTATTTTGGGAGCCCTTTATGCAACTGCAGGGAGTCCTATCTAGTGGCAGCAGGGCTTGGAGGGAAAAGTATCATCTACTGGATCAGCAGCCCCACCTCCTACAGCACCTCTGGCTCTGCTTGGTGATCTCCAGTCCAACCAGTAACAATCTAATTTAGTTCAGTTACAACATAATAGCAGCCCATGTTGGTATTCAGGATTGTTTCTTATTTTTATTTATTTATTTATTTCTTCAAAAAAACCTGAGAACTCCTACAATATCTATGCATTGGAAGGGGTCTGATTTTCAATATAATTTGACCAGGGAGGGGATGGGAAAGGCAAGTTGATTTTTTTTTTTTTTTTTTTTTTTTTTTTTTTTTACCCAGAATTTGAGTGGGATGGGGAAAATATACAGCACCTAGTCTTATAGTTCTTACCCAGCAAAACTTCTGAGTTTTTTACCTGGGTGTAGACTGCAGGCTTTGGCAAATTATGATAGGCCTAGTCCATGTTTCTTTGTAAAACTCTTAAACTGTGTTCTTTACTTCATATATTCTAGGCCTTTCTTTACTATCTGCAGGCCTTTGAAAGTAATTGCTGAACCAGCAAGTGCACCCTGTTAATAACTGATGAGATGAAACTTGTGCAAAATCTTTTTTTCAAACAATTATGTAAATTATTACTTTTGTCTTTCAGTTCATATTTGTCTCCTTGCTCTCCAGAGACACAACCTACAAGCTATTAAAATCTATCTGTAGCCACTTAGAGGTAAGTATTGACAGAATGAAGTTCAGTTATGTTCTTTATGACTGCTTTTTATTTTAAAGATTAGCAATTAAATAACAATTTTTTTTATTTAAAAATTGGCTTTCAGGATATAAGTGTTGGCAACAGTCCCAATCCTTCTTCCGCCGAAAACAGCTTTAGGGCCGATCACCCTATGACCCTGCCTTTGGTAAGATGGTTTATTTTGCTTTTGATAAAGTTCCATTTATTAAAGTCCAAATTGTCCAAACTCTTCTATTGTCTCAAACTGAAGGAAAGCTTGAGACACACACACATTCTGTCACCTCAGAAATCTCTGAATGAACTGCAAGTGGTTGGTGATACCAGCATAGATGTAATCTTCTCTCCACAAGAATGATACATGAATAGATGTGATGTCTGTATATGTGCTCTGAGTATATAACAATGCCCGTTATTAAGGTCTGTATGTGGGCTGTGCACTGACTTGCATTTTTCTTCCTTTCCACATGCCTGTATTTCCAGCAGTCAATCTTTCACTATGCTCTGTGCTAATTTAGAGTTGCAGTAAGCGGCTTACCTTGTCATTGAAGGCAGAATAACAGGCTTCTCAAAGCTTCCCCTTGCAAACTTTCCCCTACATGCCAGGTCAATTCGTTGGTCTGAAGAAAAGCTGCTGTTCAGTAGCTGACATACGCTGTAATCAATGACCAAATAGTTCAAGCTACAGCTGTACTAAATTCTTCATCTATAGAGTGACACCTTTTAATTTCTGCTGCTCTGGTTACAGATTTCAGATGCAAGTAACCCAAAGTAATGGAGTAAAAACAAATAATCTTCATAATTTTAGGCCTTGCCTGGTCTTTTTCATTACTTTTTGTCCCTTCAGGATTTCAGTGAAGACTACTCAGATTTGGATGGTATAGTGCACCATCGGAGACAAGAGTTGGAAGAGTCTAGCAGTACTGGCTCTCAGACCCCTGAATCGGAACGCTTCCAAGGTCAGCATAATCTTGATATTTTAAGACTGACAGTATTTAGAGCAGTGTTTTCCAAAGTGTGGGGTATACCCTCCGAAGGATAGGTGACATGAAAGGTTACCTTGAGAGTACAGATGGATGTCTCAATTGTTCTCCAGAGTCTCAGCTTTGATTTTAAAAAAATGCCTAGCTATTATGGGTTGTGGAGAAAACCTTCAGAACATAATCCAAGTGTAACCAAGGCAAAGACATCTGCCAGAGTCTGCTGGCAGCCTGAAGCAATGGTTCTGAGGTGTGAACTGAGCCATTCATTTCAATGGGTGCTAATTCAGATGCTAATGACCATGCTTTAGAGATCAACTTTCCCCATCAAAGCATTTAGGAATGGAGAGGAAGTATCATACTATGAAGATCTACATCATGTTTTCCCAAAGTGTGGTTTGGGTGGAGAAGAGGAAAGAACAGAAGATAGATAAATTAAGATGTGTAGGCCTTTAATGTTACATCCAGCTTCCAGCCATTGGGGGGTGTTATGTCTTTGCTAGTTTAGAGTGCTCTTTACCATCAAAAACTTTCTTTGCATATAGGTACTTATAAGTACCCCTTAACCTTCTTTTAAATATGCTAATAGATCAAGCTGCTTTACTCTTGCTTCAGGCATATTTTCCACACCTTGAATCATTCTTGTAGCTCTTTTCTGAATCCATTCCAATCTTTTAACCTTCTTTTAGAGGTCTGAACACCAGAACTGAACCTGGTAGTCTATCAAGAGGAAGCATGATCCAGTTTAAGGTGCTAGACTGGAATTTGGATTCAGTTCCCTGCTCTGCCTCAGACTTCCTGTGGGACCTTTGACTTTGTTCCCCAGTTCTCTATCTGCAAAATGGGGTAGTAGTACTTCTCACAGGGAGGTTGTAAAAATAAATACATTAAAGAATGAGGCACTCATTTACTATGGTAATAGGACCTATATAACCACCTTAGATAGATAGTAATGGTCTAAGCAGTACCCTATACAGAGATAAGGCCACTTCCCTATTTCTTCTTGGTATTCCTATTTGTTAGGCTTCTCAGGGTATGTCTACACTCCAGCTGGGAGCATGCTTCCCAGGGCGAGTAGACAAGACATGCATTAGCGCTACTCAGTCAAGCATTCTAAAAATAGCTGTGATAGCACAGGCAGTGGCTCAGGCTAGCCACCTAAGTACAAACTTACCTGGACCCCTTGGGTATGTATTCGGGCACCTAGTCTAAGCTGCCACCCATACTACCCCCAGCTATGTAGATATTTCTAGCACACTTGCTCAAGCAGAGCTAGCATGTGTCTATCTACTCACACTAGAAAGCAAAGCAAAGCACTTACATTGCAAGTCTTTTTGTACAGGGCCAGCCCTATGTTTTTCTGTCGCCCAGGCACAAAATATTTTTGGTGCCCCCGAGCATGGTGACTTGCCACCCCTCAATGTTGGCACTCAGGGCAGCCATCCTGGTCTCCTGTCCTGAGTCTGGGTTTGTCTTTGCAAAGTTGAGGGCATTAAACTCTGTTCCTAGGATCAGGAATCTAATTTCCTTTTCACTTAGAGTGACTGGGGTGATTTATATATGCCTTTGTACCGGAAACCAGATTAAGTTCACAAAATATTGTCTACTGCATTAATTTTCAGTTTTATATGTCAAGTAGCAATGTAACTTCCTCCTTCTCTGCTGACCCATTCCTAATATGAACAGCTGAATTCCTGCTTTATCCCATATTAGTTTAAGTAAATACGTGCTTTTGTGTCATGGTGCAAGATAGACAAAACAAAAACTATTTATCCTTGAAGCCTTGGGAAGTATCGCAGATGTTTCCGTTTTTCCACCATTTTCTTAGAAGAGGCTGGCTTTGGGCATATGAGCTTATTCACTCAAGGTTCTTTGAACAGTATCTGCAAATGCCTTAATATATACAGTTATCCTTCCTTAGCCCTGTGTTTGCTTGATGTAATTGCTTTCTGTAACCAGTCATCCCAAAACATTGCAGGAGGAGGGTGGGAGGCGAAGAGGATTTTGCTGCATCCTTTAATTATAATGGGAATAGTGGAGTGTCAATCTTTGCAATCTAAAGAAATAAGGCAAAAATCTGCTGTGTTACACTAGTGTAAGTAGTGCCAATGTGCCCTGAGTGTCTAGTACTTGTAATGTTATTTTATGCCTCCTGGGCCATTCTGTGTTCTGCCTTGCAATTCCAAATCATTATCTGTATCACATGAAAAGCCATTTTAATAACAATAACTTCTAATGAGGCAGTGTATCAATCCTCTTTTGTTTAGAATAGCCTAAATTATTTTGGGGAAACTGTTCTGTGCTAATCAGGAGGTCAGACTAGATGATCACAATCCTCCTTTCTGGCGTTAGAATCTATGAATCTATTAACTAGGTTAGGTTTAATTTGGTAGGGCTTTTTTTACTTTGTCACAAAGTTTGAAGCCCTTCCCCCTCCCCTCCCACCCATGTTTACCAAGTGGGTTTCTGAAACAATTATTTGGTGGTGTTAGATAGCAACAACTAAACTGCTTGCTACCACCCGCTGAACACATTTCAGTTTCAGCTCACATCTCCATGGCAGTATTGCTATACCATCAGTTATATGGCCAACTTTTCTAATACTTGCATTCTCTAGGCTGCTTTGAGAGTGCAGAATTCTGTCCTGCAGGAACTAAGAACTTCCTTGTACTGCTCTATTCAAAGTGCACTTCTCTAATCTGCTTTCACAAGTAAAAGCCCAGCATCCCATTTTTTAAAAAACTAACTTAGTGCATCATTGCAGCATACTCAGATACCACAGTTACAGGTATGCTATCAGAACCTGAACTGACTATAATTAAATTGGATTCCTAAATATAGCTATCATCCAATTTCCAGCAAAATAAATTGGCAGTCATCAAAGAGAATAGCTGGTCAGTGTGTGGCTAATGGCAGGACTTGTGATTTGGTCACATTGACCTGGTAGCTTGCTATTTTGGTGAAAACCACAATTATTTTCAGTGTTCTTAATTTCAAAAGGGCAGGTTCTAGGATTAGTAACCATGTCATCAACATTTCACTTCCACTCATAATATAGAAAACCTTCTTTTAGGACTAAATATTTGTTTGTACCTACTTGAAGAGGAGATAGGAGAGTAATTTTCAAAAAAAACATTTCATTTTTGCTTTCCTCCAACAAAAAATGAATAGTGGACACACTTGTGCTTCTGCCCAATATATGCCTGGATCCAAGTACTTGAAATTCCAAGTACTCAGATTTTGTGAGAACGCCATTGCAAGAGCAAAATTTTAATTAAATTAAAAAAAAGAGAGCCACCCTTTAGAATATTAGGAAGCAAGCGTGTTTGTTGGAGCTACCCTTTTAAAAAGTAGTAGTGATCCAATGCCCCAAAGTTAATGATATTGCTACTGCAGTGGTTTGGATCACTACTATAGAATATTTGTGTCTAGTATTTGTACATGTTCTTCACTGATAGATGACAACCCTCATGAGCTTTGCAGTTAACTTTAAACTTGCCAAAGGAACTTGAATACATTATATCAAAGCATTTCACCACTGCTTTTTTTTAGCTTGTAAAATATGTAGAACTGTTATGCAGATTGTACTAAAATCTTAAGATGAATCTTCTAATTAAACCACCTGTATCCAGATCCCAGAAGGGCTTCCCTTCCAATCTTCATATTGGGGGAAACTCTGTCTAAGCTGATCTTAATCGTTTCCTTTGTGCTTCATTTAATTTAAAATCCAATCTTGTTTTTGACAGATTACCACATCATTGAGACCCAGACTCATCTGAAAGTTTCCAAGGCAGAAGCAAAGTCTATCCATACAGACATACTCAGTAAACATATGCCTGAAGGAACAGGCAGGAACATTCCCAGAAATGGTAAAGAACCAAAGCTAGATCTTCAGCATGTATAAATTGGTATAGCTCCACATACGTGCAGGCAGCTAAACCAGTTTACATCAGTAGGGTATCTGTCCCTCACTGTTTACATCCTTTGCCACATATTTGCAGTCTCTTTTGTTGTGTTATGTCAGTCCAGTTTGATCAAAATAATTCTGTTCTTCTCACAACAGGCCAGGCTGGAGCCTTTGGATTCTTCCACAGAGTGAAGTCCCACAGATTTTTGTCTCTGAACCACATACTTGTTTTCTATGCAGTTCTGTAAGTGAACAGTTTTTTACCAAGACCATCAGAGTCTCCTCATACCTTTATTACACCAGTCTTACAACAGTGTTGATTTCAATGGAGTTGCACCCCCGCCCAGTGTAAAACTAGAAGCATGTTTAAAAGTCGGTTTCTTCATTCCTCCTTGTTCATGTACCAGTAATAAGATTTTACAGTAAAATTTATTCTGCTGCATAAAAGCCAACAGAAGAATACCATTTTTTGTGAACTTTCTAAATTGCTCAAAGAAGTGATCCAGGGTAGGTGTGGATTTTATAGCCTATGCCCTATAGAAGCCTCTAAGGTGATTGTGACAGCTAAGTTTAAGAACACTACATAAATGTCCATCCAAATAACAATTAGCACTGCTGTAGATTCTAAGGATGAGATTTTTCAAAGCTACCTGAAACATGGGGGGCAGCAGATGAATTGAGTCCAGTGCTCTAAGGCAGCTTTGAAAATCCCACACTAGGAATTGTACAGTGTACAAATAATAACTTTATTCATTGATTTTTAAAACAAGTATTGTCAAACTTCTTTTCGGATACATCTGTCTGAGGGTGCTATTCTCCAACTAACACAGCTGTCTTGTCATTTATTTTTCCCCTGCAGTGTCTGTGTCCTAGTCTTTTCTACCTTCTACATGAGATATAAAATCAATGTTCTGGAGGAACGGCTAGTCTCCATGGCTTCCTTTGTTGACTCCCATATTAATGAGTAAGAAGGCATCATTTTTAAAGGAGAATAATATTCTTCTGTTTTACACACTAAGCTCTGCTGGACACCTATCTTCTTCAAAACCTCATGATAATTGATGACAATTTAGTGCTATGCAGTTCTTGAGCCTGCATTAGTCTCATCTCATAACTTCCTCTGTTTCTCAGGAGCATTGGGGTACTTCAAGAGAATTCAGGTATAACCTGGATTTAAGCAAATTTCAGTTAATTGGGAGTAAAGATTATACAGAGTGTTATGGGACAATATAGAGTTGTACTGTATTCTCCCTTCAAAGAGGCATATTTCAGAGTTCCTGAAATTTGGCTGATTTGCAAAGGAAACCTTTATTCTCCAGGTGCTATCTGGCTAGCTTTAGATACTTCAAAACCTGCAGGCGGGTTCCTCTGATTGTGTGCGTTGTGGGGAAGAGGGTTCCTGAAGTTTTGGGCTACCTTCATCTTCAGGCTACACCAATCCTACTGCACTAATACCCCATTTTGTGATGCAGCACAAAGAAAAGGGGGAAAAATTGACTCCCTCAAGAACCTGGGCTGCTCTGGGTGCCAGTGTGGCCATCATCAGCATAAATTAGAGCAGTCAAAAGGTCCTTTAATGTATGGCAGCCTCCTGAGGGCCGCCTATAGACTGCTACACAGTTCAGAGCAGGCTGGAGCCCCCATAGTGCTGTGCACTATGGGTCTGCCCCCTCCACCGGAAATTGTTACGGCCACTTATGGCTGCTGTGTGCTGTGCGTTCACTAGGGGAATTTTCCCATGACTCTTGTGGCCCAGTGCCATTCCCTCAATGTTGCAGCAGCGTGCAGAGCTCAGGTCAAGGGGAAAATTTGTCCCGAGTGGCTGTTTTCTTGCTTCATAGATTTAGGCCTGATCTATATTAGAAGGGGTTTGCTGGTATAGCTATACTGGTATAATTATATTGGCAACCCCCCTACTGGGGACATAATTTATATAGACAAGAGGTTTTTTTTTGTTTTGTTTTGTTTTTTTTAAGGTATGTCTTATACCAGTTTTTCATATAAAATAAGTTCTACCAGCTCAAGGACTTTTTTTTGTCATTATAACTGCATCTACACTAAGGCTTTATCAGCATAGATATGTTGGTAGGGGCTTGATTTTTATTATTTTTTTTCCCCCCCCCACACTCCTGACTGACTTAGCTCTCCCAGCAAACTTTGAAGTGCAAACCTAGCCTTAAACTGTTACGTATATTAATGGGGCAAGCGGGGGGAAGTAGATAGGAAAATACAAGTAATTCAGTTAATGTCAGTATCAATAACCTAATCCACTAACTCATGAATATTTATTCTTACTGACTAGTATGCACTATGAATGTCTATATTGCACTAAAAAACATATAAAAGGTCAGATCTAATAAGCATTTATTTCTAGTGCAGCCAATTCTGGTATTCAGGGATCATTCAATGCTTAAGGTGCTTGCAAGAGATCAAGTTTATTCTGTGTTTGCTTCCAGTTGGCTGTGCTTAACAAGAGCTTCAGGGTGCCCCACCCAGGCTCTGTCTGGTAATCTCAGCCATTGAAGGCACAGTCCCCAATACCACACCAATAAACTCTCATCTGCACTTTCAGGTGGTTTAAAATAGATTTCCATGCACCAAAACAATGACCTCAGTTAATGGAAAAGGCAATAAAAAGTAAGTAGTGTGTGGAGAGTTTGGATTAACCCTTGGACCCTCCAAATGAACCTTCACCATCCTTGGTAAAAGGTAGTGAGCAGGGCCGGCTCCAGGGTTTTGGCCGCCCCAAGCAGCCCAAAAAAAAAAAAGCTGCGATCGCGATCTCTGGCGGCAATTCGGCAGGAGGTCCTTCGCTCCCAGCGGGAGTGAGGGACCGTCCGTCGAATTGCCGCCAAATAGCTGGATGTGCCGCCCCTCTCCGAAGTAGCCGCCCCAAGCATCTGCTTGCCAGGCTGGTGCCTGGAGCCGGCCCTGGTAGTGAGGTACATAGTATATTTATAAGCAACTCACTAACCCTCCTGAGTTTCTTAAGCAAACACAGGGCCTGCCCCTCGTTACAACATAGTTCCCTCTCCAGACCCATTTCTTAGCACCCGCTATGGCTGTTTTTTTTTAAAGACAAAAACCAATAACATTTCCTTTGCCAACCTCACTCTGTACCTACCTGTTGTCAGGAGCCAACCTAGTCTTCAGCACAGAGCAGCTGGGGGCTCCATGAAAGTCTGACAATACAGATTTCCCCCCAGGCTCCTCCTACACTCTGTCTGCTGCAAGCACATGATTCCCAGGCTAAGGGAAGGAATGGGACCCAGCAGCAGGGAGACAGTTGTCCTTAAGAGAGCCAATTAGAGAAGAAATAGTTATTCCATAGCAGGTCCGAGCACAACTTGCTTCAGCTAGGGCTCCTGACCCAGCACTGGTCTGAGCCCCACAAACTTAAGATCCTACCCAGACATAGAAACGCCTAGTCACTGCACCAAAACCACAGCTAGTTGGGTTCAAAGGTGAATATAATTGGGGAAACTGACCAGTTTTTTAGGGTTACATTCAAGAGTGGACTATATTCTATCCCTCATGTGATTGTGAGCCTTCCTAATCTAGCATGCAAAAAATGGTTAAAAATCAAATAGTAAACCAGAATGCAAAACTACAACAGCAGGTGTTGTACCCGGAAAAGTTGACATAGTCAGCCAGCTGGAGAAGCACCACCTGAAAAACAAGCAGCCAAAGAAAGCAACAAAAGGCTAAACCTAACACAAGGCAGTGCCATACCCGGAATGGGTGGACCTGTCTGCAAAGTATTGAAAGGGCCCAATCTCTTGGGTTAAGTTACGTTACACTTCTAACTCCATTTTCCTGGGGGAGTCATCCATGACAAAACACTCCCTGACAAAACATTCCAGGCCACTTAGAAAAACTATTGCACCATTTAGGGTCCAATTCTGCTCTCAGCTACTTATGCAACTTCCACTGACAGTGGGGATAGTGTGCATCTATCAGAGGGCAGAGTTAGGCTCTTGATTATTAATTTAAAGGAGTGGGAAGGGAATAATGCCTTATCTTAACTGGAATGTCTGGAAAGCTGTTCATCCACTGGTTTGTCCCTTATTTAGAGTTGTGTAAGACTGTTAAGGCTCCTTCAAACCACTTTGATAATGGAGGGAGGGTCATTCCAATGTGGTCCAAACTTTTAAAGGATAGAGAATGATCCTAATGTGCACTTTCCACTCTTTGTTTGGATCCATGTCATAAGACACAAGCATACTTACAGAAGGATTTTACTAATAAAAATGCTTAAGAATTTCCATCTTGGTTTCTGTAGAATTAGTCTGGTAAAGAATGTAGTCTGAGGGCACAAATTACATTACAGAAATACTGTGCTAAATAAGTATCGTACTAACAATGTTCCCATTCAAATCCTTCATTGCTCTCTTTATAGAACTTCTATTACATGTCCTCATCTTCCCTTTCCTCCTTCACATCTCGTTCTTTTGTTTAACAGCCAGCCAGTGCAACAAGGCCTGGGATCCCATCTGCAAATTAATGCTGATGCCCTCTGTGGTGAACTAACAGCTAACCTCATAAAATTGGAAAAGGTAATTTATTGAGATGAATAATATTAGGTAAGTACTTAAATGCCCAGTACTCAGGATACATGATGATCACAATAGGTTTTTGTCAAACCACTGATGCTTCTTTCCCAAAAGTACTAGACCCTCCAAGATTTGCTTTTGTAGATCTCGGAACAGCATCTCTGGAAGAGTGTGCACCACCTTCCTGAGGTGAAACAGTTCTTGAACAAATGCATAAATTAACAGTTAAGCCTGAGCATGTGTGTCAGTATATGTGAGTGCTGCTTTATGAGAGGTTGAGAGATCAATTGCCATTTAATTACTTTGAAACCTCCAGTGATTTGTTGTTTATGATCAGTTAATGACCTTCATTTTTGGCTAGTAAGGCAACAGACTTTTGATATTACCTTTCTTAGGTAATATGTTTCTCCAGTCTGTTTTGTCCAAACAATAAAAGCTGCTGGAATGCCAGTGTCCACCTACAAAGTGGGTGTTTAGTAATGCCTGTTACTGCTTAGTAACATGAATGCACCAGCCATTTGTTCCCTGCAGATGACCTCTTCTCTTTTCCATTTACTAATTGCAGAACTAAATGTATTTGCTATCCCCAGCTGGAAAATCAAACAAAAACAAGATTAGGCAGGAAGGTATATTTTCACTCATTTACATTTTAAGTGCAGTAAACTGATAATTAAAACTAAGGTGTTTTATTTTTTTCCATTGGCCCAGCATGTAAGTTGTATTTCTACTGTTATAACTCTTTATTTAAATTCCTACATACTACAGTCACATGAGTTTTTGTTTCTAAAATGTTGATAGCTTGCCAAGGTCTTTAATACAGTTTGTTTGTTTTTTCAGGTTGCATGTCACTGAGATTATTTAATATCTCTGCTAGCTATATGTCAAAGGTTTCAAAAACAACTTTGCTACCAAGGAAATGGGGCTTGATTCTCTCCTCAGTGTAAATCTGGAATCATTCCATTGACTTCATTGTCAATGTTTACTAGTTTAAAAGTAGTGAGTGAGAGGAGATTACTCACTATATGGTAAGATCTATTCAGAGACCTGCAATCTTGACCCACGTACACAGGCCAAATCATTACAATGGGATTTCTCATATAAAGACTAATGCTTCAGTTCAGCAAATCACATGAGCATGTTCTGAAGTCTCATTGATTTCAGTGGGATTTGAGCCTATGCTTTAAGTTAAATGCTTTGCTCAACTGGGGCCAAAAGAATTGAACCCCTAAAGAGACCTTAACTGTACGTATTTTCACAATAGTATTGTAAGTTGGCAGCAATCCAGTGGTCCTAGTGTCCTCTGAGCACAGGTTGTTGCATAGCAACACACCTCTCTTAAACTGGCACTCTTCAGTAAAGAATTGCTAAACCTTAGCAAGCATCTAAGCTAACACTATGGAATAATTAGCTATTTGTTTGCGAAAATTGTACGACTGGGTTGACATTCTGCTCTCATGCTAATTTTTTTTTAGATGAGGAAAGTTATTAGTCCTGGTACCTGTACTTAATGTATGCTTTCCTCTCCTCATCACATCGTCCCCATAGACTTGCAGAAGTCTGGCCTTAAACCTACTCTCCAAAAGCATTTTCAGAATTTGACCTGTTGCAGTGACCTCTTTTGAATGTGACCTTGTGGTTCTCACAGCTCTATTGAATTCCACACTTGTCGGCCACTGAATTCCTATTGGCTTAGTACCACAATATCTAGCACTTTTAGACTATTTTTGAAGGGCTTCATACAGTTTGGTTGCCAAATGTACCAGATGTATCCACCAGACAAGTGCTTGAAATGAAAAACCGAAAGGACTCGTGTGCCTCACATATGAGCCCCAGGATCTCGGTTGACTCCTCTCCCTCTTCTGAGAAGGGAATAAAATTAAAATGCAGGCACTAGATTGATAGATTCTAGGACTGGAAGGGACTTTGAGAGGTCATCGAGTCCAGTCCCCTGCCCGCATGGCAGGACCAAATACTGTCTAGACCATCCCTGATAGACATTTATCTAACCTACTCTTAAATATCTCCAGAGATGGAGATTCCACAACCTCCCTAGGCAATTTATTCCAGTGTTTAACCAGCCTGACAGTTAGGAACTTTTTCCTAATGTCCTCCCTTCCTGCAGTTTAAGCCCATTGCTTCTTGTGGGCTTAAATTTGTATATATTAACCTGGAAGCAGACTTCATTTTTTTTTTCTTCCTTTCCCTCAGTGAACCCATCCCTGCTTTTTTTTTCTCAACGGGTGTGTTTTGTGTGCCTCAGGGAAGTGGGAGGGTATGATAACATGGCTTTAAGGTAACTTTCCACGATCCTGGGTCAACTGGGGGCTGGACTAGGCATGGCATAATCTTAGAGCAGCCTTTAAGGCAGCTCCATATTACACCATCTGTAGCCAGTGGCTATGGCAGCTGAGGCTCTGACAGAACACCATGCGTCCCACCTTGACATGCCCTATGCTAAAGTGGGGAGAGAAACAGGAGACATAGAGCTGGCTAAGCTAGCTTTGCACCATCCAATGGTTCCCTTGGGTAGCATTTTGGCTGCTTTGCACTGCCTTCAACAACACAAAGCAGCTGGGGCAGAGAATAGAGCCCAGTATCTTCTCCCTGGTGCTGGCTGCCACCTTACTTCTCCTTAAAGGAGTAGGCTAATTTCTGGAACATGGAATGTTTTACTTCATGATCTGTAGATTGTATCCTACTGTCCATCAGATGAGGGGGAAGCCTATCCTGTTTGAGCTCACCAAAACACTTTGAATTTCCCACTTTGAAAAACCCAAAGGCTTTTGATAAAAATTCAGTAGATGTTTTCTTAAGATTTTGGCCACATATAAAGATGGTCACCATTTTTCAATTATCAAAAAGATCAATTATGAAATTTTGAAAAATTACAACATATTGATTAATCACTTAAAAAAGTTAATGAAATTAATTACTGGGTTTTTTCCAACTCTACTGTTAGTCATGGAATAGCCCTGCTCTTTCACTAGCTAAAACTTAGTGGAAGAGCAGGACAGCTACGGAATTTACCGAAAGTGCTCCCAAGTCCTGACACCTCAGTTCCAGCTTTCCAACTGAGTTTTTGTACCTGGCCAGGGCTGTCCCTAGGTGGGTGCGGGTCCAGGACAAAGGTGACAAGTTTCTAATCTGGGGGGCTCCCCCTTGGCTCTGCCCAGGACCTGCCCCCGCCCCACCCCACTCTTCCCTGCCCAGTTCCGCTCCCTCCCCCAAGCACACTTTTGCTCCCTCACTCCTCTCCCCTCCCCCCCAGTGCCTTCTCACACCGTGAAACATCTGATCCACAGCAGGCAGGAGGCGCTGATTGGCGGAGCCCCCCAGCAGGTAGGAGGCACTGTGGGGAGGGGGAGGTTCTGGTAAGGGGGCTCCTCCTTGCCTGCCTGCTGCTCGCCTCCCCGTTTGCTTCCTCACCCCATTCATCCTCCTGCCTCACCTTCCCGCCCGCCTCCTCATGATTTTATAGAAGCGCAGGGACCCTCCAATCACGGGGCCTGGGGCGGTCGCCCCGATTTACCATACCCAAGGGATGGCTCTGTACCTGGCTGATACACATGGATGTTGGGTTGACTTCAGGATAGCAACCATTCAAAAGGGCATAAATAGCAGTGCCAGAATTAAGTGGTGCATTCAAACTTGCACTGAAGAATGCTTTCTAACTGTGTGAATAGCAGTAAGTTTATCTGAACCTTCTGTTCTTCTTTAAGATACAAAACAACTTACAAAGCCTACTTGAAGATGGTGACTGAAACCTTCATGTTCTGGGCTACTTCATACCTCATGCTCCTGCGTCTGATAAGCAGCAGCAAACACTGCAGTGAACTCTGCAGGCTGGAGTTCGTGTTCCGTTTTTTGAATCTAAAGCCACGCTTCGACTGCTGCAGTAGCTTCTCCATCTCAAAAATCTGGAGAGTGGTTTATTTTTGTGCAATAAAATATATCTGTGTATTCTGACAATAATGTCTTTCCATTGTTTGTCTCTACTGATGTGTGACTGTGTGATTTTTATAGTTTGGGGCCAAATTCTGTTCTTGGTTACTCCAGTGTAAATCTGGAGTAACTCCCTTTATCTCAATATTTGTTTTTCGTTTACATGGATGTGACTGAGCAGAATTTGGTCCTGGATGTACAGCTACGGAACCATTATGTGCAAATGCTTGTTGTCTTTCAGAGAGAGACACCTGTCTCTCTAATATTACTGTAGTTATGAATAAACACTCCATTTTTAGTTTTCTTTTCTTCTGCCCCAGTTCCCCAAAATCTATGCATGTGTCAAATACCTTCATGTCTGGTCTCTCAGGGCCAGAATCTCTGAGGTGCTGAGTGCACTCTGCTCCTTATGTGCCAGATTTTCAGCTGGTGTAAATCAGCACAACTCCATTCACTTCACTGGAGCTATACCAGCTGAATACTAGCTGAGGCTCTGGCCCATTGACTTCAATGGAAATTGAGTGCCCAGTCGATGACCAGATTAAACCCTATACAAACGCTCACAATTTCTACAGAATACCCCACCCACTATGAACTGTAGCTTCTGCAAACTCTTTACAAGGATAGCAGCCCAGTGTGCCACCTAAACACAGTTTAAAATATCCAGTATATTTTTAAATCTATCATAACACAGTTTGCTCAGGATGCCCTTCAGTGCTAAGACGCTGTCAGCTTTTCAAAGGGTCGCATGAGGTCTTAGCTGTGCAGTTCCCATTCCAGTAACTGGGAATCCCATAGCTTATTTGGTCATGGAAGATCCCACAGAGTCTATTGCCCTTACACAATGGGAACGGGCAAGTTAATGAAAATACAATGATAGAAACTATTTAATTGGAGTGAATAGAAGAAAAATAGGTGTCCCCCTGTTCTGTTTTCACAGAGCCTTAAATGATGAAGTAATTGGTGATTTTAACTCTTCGGTTTACCAAGTGGGTTGGTTGGTTTTCATGAGGCAATATTTAGGGTAGCATAAGATAGAGCCAGTAAGTAAACAGATGTTTATATATGCATTTTTATAATCATTTCTGTGAAATGTACCTTATTTTGTTTAATAAAAAATAAACTGTTTAAAAAAGTCTGGTGCTTACATGTGGAATGTACAAGCAAAATTGTAACAGTTAGTTTTATACTATAAACAAAGCTGATGTACAGTATCAGAGGGGTAGCCGTGTTAGTCTGAATCTGTAAAAAGCAACAGAGGGTCCTCTGTTGCTTCTTAAAGCTGATGTAGGTTTTTGCGATCAGAAATGTTGCTCTTACTGTGAATCCATTTTGTGCCTGTAAAATCTGTTTTCAAACCACCTTCTAAGTAATACATCATACTACACAATGCAGCTAGGGCCTGATCAAAAGCCTAATGCAGGCCATGAGAGGCTTTCCATCGGGGCCGGTGCAACCATTTAGGCGACCTAGGTGGTCGCCTAGGGCGCTAGGATTTGGGGGCGCCATTTTCTTCGGCAGCAACCGCGGTGGCCAGATCTTCGGCCACCCCGGTCGCCACCGGCATTTAGGTGGAGGGAGCTGGGGCAGTGGAGCGCGGGGAGGGCTGCCTGCAGCGGGGAGGGGGGGAGGGGGGGAGAGGAACCTGATTGGCACCGCAAGCCTGGGAGGCGGGAGAAGTGAAGCAGCCAGGGCGTGCTTGGGGAGGAGGCGGAGCAGGGGTGAGCTGGGATGGGGGGTGTGCCGGGGGGGTGGGGAGCTGCTGCGGGGGGGGGTGCCTCAGGGCAGAGGCTCGGGGACAGGGGGGGCGCAAGGTGAAAGTTTTGCCTAGGGCGCAAAACATCCTTCCACCGGCCCTGCTTTCCATTGAAGGCTTTCATTCAGATTCTTAGTGTGGATGCATCTTTCCTCCTCTCCGGGCACTGGAGAAGATCCTCAGCTGCTGTAAATCCATGTAACACCAGGACCGATTTACACGAGCTGAGGATCTGCAGGAACAAATGTTATAGTGGGGATGCTGCTGATGGAAACCATGCGTTTGTTATTCTTCAAACAAAGGGGTGCGCCAGCCCCACCAACACCCCTAGTTCTGGCACCACTGAGCATCTGGCCCATATTTGTAACATGTTGCTGTGAACCTTGGGTAAAGCTGTTCCTGAAGAATGTGGGACAGAAGCCTCTGTCGCCCTCAGCCTGTAGGTAAGGTACAGCAATCTGCACAGCTGAGCCAGGGGCCAGTTGTATAGTGCCCATTGGGCACCTCTCCCATTCAGTGGATCTGTTTCAGGTTGATGTGGTTTCCCAACAAATACACACCTCAGTGAAGAGAGCACTACAAGGCTTAGCTCTCCAGCATGCTGGAAGTTAAAAGTTCCACACCCCCAGTGGCCACTTTCCATCCCATCCTAAACGCAGCATGGCAGAAGTTCCACTGAATGGACTCTTTGTGGCTGTAAAGTTTCTGGGCGGGCCTTTCCTATTTACTTAGATGTATAAAGCAACAGAGAGTCCTGTGGCACCTTTAAGACTAACAGATGTATTGGAGCATAAGCTTTCGTGGGTGAATGCGTGTCCGACAAAGTAGGCATTCACCCACGAAAGCTTATGCTCCAATACATCTGTTAGTCTTAAAGGTGCCCCAGGACTCTCCGTTGCTTTTCACAGATCCAGACTAACACGGCTACCCCTCTGATACTTAGATGTATAAATATCACAAGTTGTGCAAACTGATAAACCTCTCCCCACACAACTTTTCACCTCACATTCCCAAACATGAGCCACATTCTACCCTCACTTATGAAGTCAGTGGAGTTCCATGGGTGCAATGGAGGGCACTAGCTGACTTCCACCAGTGAAATTAATGCAAGGGACAGGAGAGACAAGCTAGGACACAGTGCAAGCTAGGGCACTGCCGAGAGCTGTCCTAATGTGATTCCACTGCTGAGGATTATGGCAGTGAGGAATTGCTAGAACACTGGATCTCCACAGTCTTATCTCCTCTCACCCTAACACAGCCTAGTCTGTCCCACAATGGCCCCTGGAAACACCTGGTCTATGAGAGCTGTAGGCCAGTAGTAGATCTGGGCCTCAGAGTTTGCAATATGAAATGTGTGCCAAGGCTGGTAATAGTTTTCTCCATGACATTACTTGGTGAGATGCCACAACAGAGATTGTACTAAATTTTTGTTGCCTCTTGAGGCAACTTTTAAGTCGAGTTGGACAAAAAATCAATTTTTCAGTTTAGTGCTGAAAATGTTTGGGATTTGTCAGCAGATCAGAAAAGTCTGTTTCAGGCTAGCAAAATAAGAGTGAGCGTACATTTGTTTTAAAACCTTTAGGGCCATGGTTATGGCACTTGTCTGGGGTGTGGGAGACCAGGTTTAAATCCTCCCCTGGAGCTGTGCCTAGAACTCCGATTTCTTGTCTCCCAGGTGAGCACTGTAATGACCAGGTTCTAGGCTGTTTTAGGAGGGGTTGCTCTCAATCTCTCCTGTTGAAGCTGGTCCACTTTGTGGACCTACCTACACATTCATTGGCCCAAAGAGAGAGAGCGAGAGCGCACAAGAGAATGACTCTATAGCCTGGTGATGATTATGAAGCACTCACCTGGGAGGGGGCAGTGCTGAGTTCAAGTCCTTGCTCCATGGAATGGATTTAAGCTGGGGTTTCCCACATCTGCAAATATCCTAACCCCTGGGCTAAAAGTTAAAATGGGGGGGAACAAATTGTCTTATTTTGCTGGCTTGCGATAAGTTTTTTCCAGGAAGAACTAATTGGGTCAAATTCACATAAAGTTTCAGGTCAACTGAGACGGCATGTTTTGGCAAATTAACTATGTGTTCAAAAAAAAATTCATAATCTAGATCTCTAAGGGCCAAATGTTGCCTTTGGATGTGTCCACATGCCTCCTGTTTAATTCAAAGAGAGCCCTGTAAGCAGAGCCCAGGATGGAGAAAAGACTATCCCAGTCTGTTTTCAAATACATCTGAACAGTATTCCCAAACCTGGTGTCTTTTAAACCTTGTGGAGACTATACAGAGCTGCCTACGTAACTCTATCCAACTGAGGAGCTGACTTTGAATTTGCAGAGGGTATGAATTAAAAGCAATTCTTGAAATTAAAAGCACAGAAAAGATGTCTCAGAAGCAGGGTCAACTGATTTTATTTTGACGACAACACCAAATAGTTCCACCTATTAACAGTAAGTGGGATGGGGAGGGGTTTTATGCTGGGCAAGCTCTGATTACACCCACTTTGGAAGAGATCTTTACTGAACTTAGTAGTGAGGAACTGCTAATCAGGAGGTTTTTAAGGTGTCTTTTAGATTTAAAATCAAACTAATTGGACAAGGAACAAGGACTACACTATTTACCAAAGATATAGATATAAAATGCACTTGCTGGAATTCTCTACAGAGTAATTTTGTTTCCTACAAATGTCATAGGGAAAATTGTAATGGAGAAGCCCAAGTTTTCAGAAGTAACTAGTGATTTTAGGTGTCCAACTTAAAGCACCTTTAAAAGGGGCTTTTCAGAAAGTTTTGAACTTCCACCCTATGAAAATCAGACGCCCCTGAAAATTTTGACTGCCTAATGTACTCATCCAGCAAGGACTTCTTGTCCTCACCATGGGGATGGAATAATGTACAGCATGAGGATGGTCCATAAGGATACAAGTAGACTTTCAATGTGGTGTCAATGTCACACCTATGCGGGTAGGGGAAATAGTGCCCCTTGAAAATAATGCATAACCCTAAAGCAAGTAACAATTGCACTTGACTTACAGTACTCGGGGCAGGAAACTCACAAAAAGCCAAAGCTAATATAACAATAGCTAAGAAGTAAGATGACATCAATTATTGAAGTAAAGGATAGGTTGATCCATAGTACCAGACTGTCAATATTAATTTAACATAAGTGCCTAGCTAGACATAACCCTTTGCTCTCACATTACACCAGCCTAATAGAACAGCTTCCCAGCACTCACACTCATACTCATGCATGCACAAGCCCAAACTTCTCCTGGAGTTCTAGTTATAAATGCAGACTAATCTACGGGCTTTCCTGGGGCCTGTGTCTATCTCCTCCTCAGGTACATCAGGGCTGTAAGAATTTCCACAGCTTTCCTCTAGAGGACTGATGGGGTAATTGGGCAAAAACTGATTCTCTTTCCCCTCCCCTGTGCTAGTTTCACAACTGCCTGGAACATTTTCTTGTTTTGACATAAAATGAAAAATGGGCTCTATATCCCCCAACACCTCCCTCATGCCCACCCGATAGATGTGTTTACTATGTAGTAGTAGTAGTGTTCTAGGTATCAATTAATAGAAGTACTGTGCCTTTAAAAACTGATGATTGGGTACTAAATCAAGAGAACTTCCTAACAACTATTACCACTCACTGAACAGAGCAGATCTATTACTCCATCATAACTGCAAGCATGTCATGTTTTTGCTATAAAAAAAGCTTTGTGGGGATATTTATAATATGCTGAATTAATTCTTACAGCATACTGGGAAGGAGAGCAGGTAAGTTAAAGATTTATCACTAACCATACTGTTCCCTAAGCACATATAATAGATAACAGTGACCAAAATAAACAGTTGCAGCAGTGAATGAGTAATCCAAATTTATTTTAATAGATCTTTGGGCTGATAGCTGCCTTTTAACCTACATATTGTTTGTAGTGTTGTTGTGGCTGTGTTGGTCCCAGCATATTAGAGAGACACAAGATGGGTGAAGAAAATCTCTGTGTAGCTCAGAAACTTGTCTCTTTAACCCAGATGGCACAATTTAAGGTAAGGTGAATCCAAGTAACCTAATTTCTTTCTAATGCAGGAAAAATAAGTGCTGCACTGCTCTGTTGTGGGGGAAGGTCAGAGCTCATGCTTGTCTTCTGATCCTGGGAGTGTCACTTGCACACTGCCTTCAGCAAATCATTTTTGTCTCAGTTTCTGCAACTGTAAATCTGGAATAATGATGGATTGCTTCACAAGTGTGTTATAAATGTTTCAATAGCACTATGGGCCCAGAGCCAAAAGGTGTTGTGTAAGTGCCAATTATGGTGCAATGCCCTCCCCAGACTGGGAAATAGAGAGCTGCTGGGAAAGGGCCCATGAAACCTCTGTGAGGTTCATCTAGTAAGAACACGTAGAGCCTCTATCTCACAGCTCTGAACTTGGTCTAGTCAATAAAGATCAGATCATCCCCTGCTGCAGTAAAACATATAGGATTATTACCAGGGATGATAAGGCAGAGGAGTTGAGTTTCACCTGTCTGTTCCAACTGGGTTTTGCCCACCTGTTAGGACCCCTCTGCCTTGGGCCTTACAGCTCCATCAGAGTTGCTCATGAGATGAGTGTGTGTGAGAATTTTCAACAAAAACAATAAAATGTCAAATTTTCATCACATTCCTTCTACATTTGAGAGGGGACAGGTTGTAGCACAATTGTTTCGAGTACGTACTCGGGCCATAGCCCAAACCACTGCCAATACTGCTGTGTATGTTGTTATTTTTAGGCATGTCTATGGCTACTTGACCTAGGAATTACACTTTCCAGCTGCTGGGTAGACATACCCTTACTGCTAAGATTTCTTAGTCAGCTGGTAATCTCTAGATGAACCTTTAGTTCAGCACTGTTATTAGTTTATCACCTGATGGATCAGCTGCAGTTACTGGTAACCTGCTACACTTAAGAGCATTGAGAGTTTGAAGTTATTAAGGAGGAATAGCCTGCAATAAAGATAATGAAAGAAGGATGGCTATTTATAAGTGAAACTGAAGCAAACATACTGGGCCTTTTATCACTCTGTCATATGCTTTTTATAAATAACATAACAATGATGTCTTTATTTGGAAGGATTTCACCAGCTACACATTAATTGCAGTTTGCCAGGTGAGAAATAGCTGAACCCTTATTTAACACTCTTAATTTGCTAGCATGCATAGAATGGCTAATCTTACTTATTGCCTCTGAAATTTGTGGCTTGAAATCAGTGAGCTCCTCCCTAATTCCTGCTGGCTGCTATACCAGTAGCAGAAATTTTATAATGCAGGGAAGACAGAACTTTGGTAAAATCAAGGTTTCACAAAATTGTGGGACTAGATGATAGCCTATTAGTAGGTTGCTTACTAACAACCTCCCTCCCCACTCCTGCAAACCTCCTGTTACTAAAAAAAGAGGCAAAAGCTTAACTAAATAGCTAGATCATACCTGGTGCGCCCTGAAGTACTCCAAATTCTAGCTTAGGAAGACCACCAGAGAAGAGGCTTTAAAGATGTGACACCACTACCTTCCACTGAGCTTGCCCTGCCATGGAGAGTTTATTCCTATATATCATGGAAAGAACAAGGAGCTACTACAAGATGTCATATAGCCTATAGGTATCTCCTCCCAAGGTGTAGCTATGCACATCTCTCCCACCTATGCATCTCACTTTTTCTATTCTCTCTCTCTTTCCCAGAACAACTTTCACTTAATATTCAGGTACTGTACCTACTTAAGTAACAATAGCAAAACAAAATCAACAATGGTGTGCATAATCATCTTGTGTATTGTGTTTAATGGCAGTTATCTTTTTCCTATGTACATGACACTTTTTCTTCCACGGTGTTGAATTGATCTGGTTACTGGTCACATACTCATTGATTTCAGAGACATTTAAAAACCCACGCTTGTTGGTCAGACAGGAAGCCCTGTGAAAGGCCGTCCCTCAGTTACTCAAGTCATGACGAAATGGAAGTGTCCATGTTAAACTCCATTAGTTGTTTATAAACAAGTTTCCTGGTCTTTGGCAATGTAGGTAGCATGGAAATAGGACTGTAGACTGAAGGGGCCCTTCAATTGCATTCATACATAATGATACTGATGAGGTAATTTTCCATTGAGAAGGCACTTTACCAGGGCTTAGTCGCAGATTAGAGAGCAATCATTTGGATGTGCTGCCAAGTGCAAAATTAAAAACTAGCTCTTATCTATACATCTGCAGATAGTACTAAGTGTTCTTTCCAAAGTAAAGAATTAACCGGTGGCTTAACCACTTCATTACAACCTCACATGCTGTACCTGGTTCCTGGTATATGGTGCAAAACACAGCTCTGGAACTGTTCTACCAGCATGGTAGTGCCCATGATTTTGAAGGGCTGTGCTAATCCTCCAATGTGATCTCATTCTGTTTCAGTACAAAAGCTGCAGCTGAGGCAAGCCGTGAAGGGAAGTTCATACAGGGAAGTCGCTCTGTACCAATGTTTAATTCCAACACGTAAGTGGTGAACTCTTGACTTTTTCTCATAGAATGCAGTTTGTGACACGGGCTTATGATGTGAACAACTACATCTAAAACAATCACTACGTGGTATCCAGCTTGAAACAGAGCACAGTACTGACCAGTTACACAAATTTTAAGACAAAACCTACTGCTGATCCTTGTAGTACTCCACTAGACACCTTTCTCAACAGATACTTTACTATTTATCATTATCCCTTGTGTTCACCCTTTACCCAGTTTACTGATCTACATGCCAGTGTTCCCATGCCATCCAATTTGAATTACTTTAAGTGGGATTTCATCAAAGGCTTTACTGACATTAAAATATTAAATCTACTGTCTCCCCTTCATTAACTAATTTACTAATTCTATCAAAAAAGCTATCCAGTTAGCTGGCTGAGGTTTGGTGTTTATAAACCCATGCTGCTTTACACCTGTGGTTCTTTTAAGGCTTGTCTGCATGGGGAAAATAGCTATGTCAGTCAACTTCCCCATGCAGATAAGCCCTTATTCTCTGAGCGCTCAAAAAGGGTGGGGGGAGTTTTACCACATCAGCTGATATTTGGTAACATCTTCATGTAGACAATATAGTTTGTCATTTTCTTGAGTGTTAGTCAGTTGAGGTACACAGTAGGGGGAGAGGCTAGATTTACCTGAAAGAGATAACATGTGAACACTACTCTGGCCTTGTCTTCACTAGGATTTTATTTTGTGTTAGCTAACAGGTGTTAGCCTCCACACATACACACTACCTTTTTCCTAGTGAAGAAATGGCCTAAGGTTGAAATCATGGCCCTATTATAGTCAATGGGAGTTTTGTCATTGACTTCAACAGTGCCCAGGATTTCACCCTAAAAGTTCAGAAAAGTGATACCAAATACACTATTGGGGTAAGCAAATCCAGCTCCATTCAAGTCCCCATTTCTGCCAGCATTGCTCTTCAACCTTTTCCTCAAAATTTGTTCTATTATGTTGGTCAAAATAGAAGTTAAACTTATGGGAAAGTAATTGCCAGAATTGCTCTTATGTCTTCTATTGAAAACCAAGCCTATGTTTGCTTTCACCAAATCTTTTGGTATCGCCTCAGCTGACTTTTTTTTTTTCAGAAACAATTCTCAGTAGTCTTTAATCATGATGCATAGTTTATTTGTAGGTTTTCTAAGTATTCAAGTGGTAGAACACAGATACTATTAAATAGGGGAGGCTCAAAAATGTCAACTACATCTTCATAAAAAGTATGTCTCTCCTCCCGTTCACAATTACACAAACCACTTCTTTTCCCATTTGCAATCCCATAACATCTCTTTGGAACTATAGGATGGCTACGTTAGCTAAAAACACATTTGATGCATTCTGATCTTTTAATGTCATGCAATAAATGAAAACAAGACATTCAGCATAATTTGGCCAGCCACTTTTTACAGACCTCTTATAGTAACTGCTGTATTAGACTATTCTCGCCTATCCTCTGTTATTTGTATTAACTGTGGAACTATTCAAACACAGCCTCTAGCAAGTGGAAACTATTCGGAAAGTTTTGGCACAGCAAATTTAAAAAAAAACACTGCTCCAATTATTCTTTTTTGTTCCCTATTAATTATAGAACTTCATTCCATGTAGAAAAAATGGAGATATTTAATCATTTCAGACTGATTTCTGGTAGTACTGAGCTCTAAAATCATGCTGCTGACACAACTCTGCTCATTACTCTTCTATTGTTCATAGTCCAGGAATCAGGCCCTCATAATATGTCATACGGAGGATCACACTGAATAATGTTTTTTTTTTCCCCACAAGAGGGAAGACCTTGTGTTATTGCCTCTTACCAACAGAAACCAGATTAAAACACTGACCACAGCCCTTTAATATCTAAATCTGAAGAATGTCTGCCATAACAAGTATAATATTAGCATCGTTTTATGAATATGTGAGGTTAAGAACAGTATTGTGTTCTTCCATATGAAACCATGATCACATTCTCAACACTCCCTAGTTGATGGCTTTGGCCATTGTGAGTGACTAGTGATTAATTTGTCCATTTAACACTAAGCAGAGTACATCAATCATTCTCTCATCTTTGACTGACTCTATTTACCTGTTGTCTTTTTTTTTTCTCCCCTTCAGTTTTTCATCACTCAGTTCCTATTTCTTGAATTAGCTATTAGCATATCCTGAATTTTCTTTGGTGAGGAGGAGAGATTTGCTTCTGGGTTCCTTGGTATAATTTTTTTGTTTTGTTTTTGTTAGCAGTAGAGGAGTTTTGTTTCCATCCCCCAAATGTACTTTTAAAACTTATCTTGAATGTAAAAAGGTTAAAACACAGAATATAAAGTTCACTACTATAAAAACAGACTTCCGTCAGCTCCCTCTATAATAAAACAACTTAAATAAATATTTACAGTCTTTTCACTTTATATGGATTTTGTTGTGGTTCATACCTGTGCCTCCTTGACTTTACATGTGGACAGACACATGGAGGGTGTGAAATGTGCATGTTATTCTGCAGATTCAGTTGCACTGCTTATGCCCCAGGACTAGCTCACTATTAGGTGTTTCTCTTTGGGCTTCCACAGCCACAAGTGCAAACCACATGAGAACAAGAGGGACCTGTCTGTCTTTCACTCATTTGAACTTAAAGCCTAGCAACTTCAGTTCCTTTTTAAGGAGTAAACTTGTACACAAGTTAACAACCATGCTGGAGTTACATGTCATTAGGCTAATGTTCTGTTTAACTATGGTTATCAATCATACTGTGATTAAAACCCTTTTGTGCTTAGTAAAGCGTGTGAGGCAAAAGCATTGGCATATTTTAAAATGTGCTCTTTGGGGGTGGGGGGGAGAAGAAGAGGGAAAAGAAAATGGATCTTGGTGACTTACTAACAGAACCACTGTGTTTGTCCACTGCAGCCACAGCTGTGATCAGTCCAGTCCAAACATCCAATCTGATCAACAAAACAATTAGAAAGCTCACTATGGGAGGTGGGGAAAAAGTGATAGTGTAACTGTGACAAGTCTTCTGCCCACCCCTCTTCCTGGGGCCCGCTGGCTGTCCCAACAAAGCTCAGAGAGGCTTCTAGTTATGCAGCACCCATGACTTTGTTTACACATTGTTCTCCTATCACCAGTGTTATGTATAGAGTTTGCAAGCCTGATAATCTCCTCAGCCTGGAGACTAACCTTCCCTTGGCTATTTCCCCCCTCTTCTGGCTGCCAACCAGCTTTTATAGCCCTTGAATCCTCAGGCCCGCAGGTGCAGCCAATTCTAAAGGCCAGGCACCAGGCTTCTCCCCAGCCCCAATCTATTTCCCTGATTGGGGCTGGCTGAGCAGGGGCTAATTAGGTGTCTTTGCACCAGCACCCTGCTACAGTAACACAGACAGACCCCGCTCATTGACGGGCAGGATCAAACAAGGGACCTCTGGAGCTTAGTGCATGAGCCTCTACCGCATGAGCTAAAAACCAGCTGGCTGTTAGCTAAGGCTTTAGAGCAGACTCATTAATCTCGCGCTCTAAGTGGTGTTGGTGCCACTACCTGGGACACAATACCACACCCAGGAGGTGTGTGAATTACAATAGCAAGCTGGATTCACTAACCAATCTATGACCTGGATGTAGTCAGCTAGACCAGACTTCCTGTACTGTGATGGAGGAAAAGAAAGCCTCTTCACTTCATGCCTGCTATAGGACAAAATGTGTGCAAAGTATTGTTAAAAATACACAACAAGACAAAAGACCCTACTGTGCCAAAGGTCTCCAACTGCATAAAGCCTGATACCCCACTACCTTGTGCCCAGGGCCATAATTAGGGCGGAGCGGGGCGAGGGAGGCAGCTGCCCAGGGCACAGAGCCAGCGGGGGTAAGGGGTGCAAAACTGGGATTGTGCAGGATCTGGCCCAGCAGCATGGGCCAGAGACCATGGGTGTAGTTTTGAGGGCATTGGCCCCCCGCCCCCGAACAGAGGCCCTGGCCAGGACTGGAGGGGCTGGTCCAGAGCTGCTTCTCAATGCCTCTGCAGCTGGACACCGCCTCCTGGGTCCTAGTGCCGCTCGTCTTCCCCTTCTACATGTGTTGAGCACCCTATATGGTATACATCCTGTTTTCTGTACAAAGGTGAGTGTTGGGGAGGGGGGGACAGAGCAAGGGGGAAGGGAGGTGATGTGGGAGGAAGAGGAAGTGGGGAAAGAAGGGGGATGGGATAGGGCAAGGGAAGACAAGGGGATAGGGGAATGGGGCAGGGACAGGGGCATGTGGGAGTGGAGGGAGCAGAGAATAGTGGGGAAAGGGAAGGGATGGAGCAGGGCAAAAGGGGAATGGGATGGGGAAGCAAAGGGGAATGGGGGGAAGTGGGAGCCCTCTATGCAGTTTTCCCTCAGCAGCAGCTGGGGCTCCCCCAATAAGCTGCCCCATCCCCCCCACTCCCAGCACTGGCAGCCCACCTCAGTGGGTACCCGCTCCAGTGCCCTCCAAAAACCTGTTCCAGTACCCCCCAAATGCCCCCTCCAGCTCCCTTTCCCCCTGGCAGTGTCCTCTATTTGGGAACTTAAATATAGTAACCCTAGGGATCTCTCAATTCTCATGGCCTTGGTTTCCAGAGCTGGTGGGAGCAAGTCCTGGGCTGGGCACTGTGCTGGTGTGGCCGAGGTCAGAGCTTGGGCTCTGTGTGACTGTGAGCCTGGCAGCCATGGGGTGGGGCAGGGCAGCCAACAGGAGCAAGGGCGATTCCGCTCTGCATACAGCAAGTGTGGGGAGAGTGACCCAGCTGCAATGGCAGGTCCCCAGGAGGCGAGGCTGCTGAGAGGCAGGTGGGATGAGTACTGCATGGAGCACCTTTGGGAGCATCCCATGGCAGCCACGGATAGGGGACAGCTCCCAGGGGCATCACTGGCCAGCACCGAGCTCCTTCGGGGCACAGACAAGAGTGTGTCAGGGGCACAGCTTGGAGCTATGTCACATGCCATGCCTGGGGAGCATCCGGCTGTGCAGAGGTGGCCTGGTTGGGAAGCAGGGCAGGGAGGGCTGCCAAGCAGGCAGGCAGCCAGCCAGCACCCTGGCTTCCACAGCGTGGAAAGCCAGGGGCCCCAGCAGACCAGGTGGCTCCCACCAGCTTCCAGTCTGCCAGCTCCTGGCAGATGACTATTTTCAAACTGTGGGGTACAGCCCACTAGGAAGGCGCACCCCACACTTTGAAAACCTCTGTGCTAAATGGAAGGCAGAAATCACATCGCTTCTAGTGGTGTAAATATGATAGCTCACCTCAGGCATTAAAATGCTTAGTTGCAGCTCTGGCTGTGCCACAAAAATCACATACACCTGGGCAAAGTGGGTATAAAATGCTATTATGAGTTGATGTGAGTGGAGAATTCTTGCTCAGGAACATATACTCTTTGCAATTGTATAAGTGACTGCACGAGATAAGGCATAATGAGAAAATCAGGCCCACTGCACAGGGCGATTCCTTGGGAAAAATGAAATTAATACTTTTGCAGCCAAATTCTACAAGGGTCATTGATGGAAAGGTTAAATGCTGCTGGGCACTAAGGTTCCTAATGCTATCAGCAAGGAAGAAATTCATTCATGATTGTGTAGGTGATTTCAGAGGAAAAAGAACAAGAGCATTTCATTTTGCACAAGAGTCTGAATAACACTGGGCAATTCAAGGGCTAGTAAATGAGAACAGAGTGGCTGATCCAGGAATTTAGTAGGAATAAGACATACCAAGTAGTATATTTATTGGGGATCATTGCACTTTTCAGATGGCTAAAGCCACTTGCCTGTGTCTTATAACACCACCTAAACTGAGCAATACTTGCCTGGAAACCAGACATGTTAATATCTATTATTGCTACACTGTCCTAAGTGTCCATGGCTTCTGGTGTTTGGCTGCTCTCTGTGTATGGGTTGCATAGCCAGGCCATAGGCCCCTAAGTAAGTAGCTGAGACAGATCCATTTGTTGGTCCCTTGGTAAAGGATGTGAGGCTCTAATCCTTGGAGCTTCTATCAATTCCACTCTTTGAAGTCTCTGAATGGCTAGTCACTCCCTGGTACTGAGCTGAGCTAAGCAGGGAGACTTGGTATAAAAGTTATTTGCTAGGCAAACTAGAGAGTTGTGAACAGAGGCAGCTAACAGGAGAGTTTCAGAGGGAGTGAGAGAGGATCTCCTAGGCTCAGCTGTATGGGTGATTTCAAGATGGCCAGCAATGGAACAATCAAGAAGAATTGGAATTGTTCATTTGTGTGCATAAATTTGCTCTAGTTGGTATTTCTGAAACCTGGTGGGATGAGTCCCATGACTGGAATGTTAAAATAAATGGCTATATAACCTATTTAAGAAGGCTGGAGTGGGCAAAAGGGGAGGGGAAGTGGTACTGTGTGTCAAAAATGGCATTACCTGTTTCAAAGTCACAGCTAACTCAGAAGAAAATGAACTTGAAAGTTTATGGATCAGTGTCCTAACAGATAAAGCACACAATGGTGTAGTGTTCTGGGGTGCAGTCCAGACTAGTGAGAGGTTGTGTCACCACCCGCCCTATAACCCTGGGTGCCTTAAATGCTCTGCTGCTGTGGCTCACCGCCTGGACACCAACAGTCAGCAGACAAGCATGAAAGCCCCTGAGTGTGTGCTGTGCAGCCCGGGTTCAGCACTCTGACCCCAGTAACCTGCCTACAACACAAACAGTCCCACTCTAGTCTCTATCACCCACTTATTTTATGCAAGGTGACCCCAAACACACTCCCCATCCTGAATGTCCCCGAAACTATCTGCCTGGAAGTGTTCTGCCCTCTCCTGGTACACCTACAGAAGTTATTAAGTTTGCTGTTCCCTTTTAAGAAATAGTACATAAGCAACTTACCACTTTACTGGAGTGAACAAACACTCTGTTCTAATCACAAATATTTGATAATGGGCACTTCAGTCTAGCAGAGCAAGGTATAAACACAGTCTAATGACTGGAAGTTGAAGCTAGACAAATTCAGACCGGAAAGAAGGTGTAAACTTTTAAAAGTAAGAGTAATTAACTTTTTAGGAAAGGTCATGGTAGATTCTCCATCACTGACAATTTTTAAATCAAGATTGGATGTTTTTCTAAAAGAGGTGCTCGAAGAATCATTTTGGGGGAATTGCATGGTCAGCATTATACAGGAGGTCAGACTAGATGATCAAAATGGTCCCTTCTGGTGCCTTGGATTCTATGAGCGTTTAAAACAAAGGTAGGTATAACAGTTGCTGTCAACAAGGTATTTCAGTCTATAGGACTTCTGAAAAATGTGCTGATGGAATTGAGACCTGGTCCCATGTAAGGACTTGTCTACTGGGTGTGCTAGTGTGCACTAGTTGGGGCACAAATTATAATGTGCACAAGCATATTGTGCACTAACTGTACACATAGACCCTGCTGGTGTAACGCCGACAGACCCCGGTTGTCCGTGGGCAGGATCAAACCTGGGGCCTTTGGAGCTTAGTGCATGAACCTCTACCACATGAGCTAAAAGCCAACCGGCAGACTCATTTTATCTCTCTCTCTCTAAGTGGTCTCAGTGCCACTAGATGGGACAGAACACCACAGTCCAGAGGTATGTGGGTTACACTGGCACACACTAGAAGCTCCCCAGTAAGCACTGATATAATGCAGTTTTATAATGAGACTATGTCAAGGTGTGCTAGGGAACTTTTAGTATGTGCCAGCTGGGTGCAAATCACCCAGTGCCTGCCCAGTGTGTTGCACACTAACGCACGCATGGTGTAGACAAGGCCTGAATCTACACCAGAATTCCCCTTAACTATAGTAGAAGCTGCCTCAGGTCCGTTGTGGTCAGGGATAAAAAGGAGTACTGTGACTTCCTGGTGGTTTAACCTGACATTCTGATGAAGCAGTTGCTTCTCTAGTGGTTAAATCATACAGCTTGAAGGCAGGAAATGTATGTTCTATTTCCTGTTCAACTCATACTTTAAGGGCAAGTTGCTTAAGATTTGCAAAATTATTAGGGCCCCACTTGCCAATTTCATAACCCAACTACAAAAAATGGAGAAATAAGTTAATGTTCAGGTGTAAGCATGAATCTTTCACCATAGGTAACAGATAATTGTGCAATTTAAAAAAGAAGAGACTTTTGCAAAACAAATACATGTAACTCGTGTACCAGTCCTTTTGTTGGAACAGTCCATATCGAATAGACAGAGCTAAGCCCTCAGTTTAATCTATTTGTTTTTCTTTAAGGAGCTGGTGATGAGCAACTGGAATAGCAAATAACATAATCAGCATGCAAACTGGAGTATTTTAGGCAAATATTGGCTAGTATAAGGTTAGCAAATGTACAGCTGTAGCCAGGTTTGAAATACATGGATTATTACATCAGAGTTGACAAAAAACACAGAGCAAACTTACACAAACCATGGGCTAAGAGATATTGCAGTCATTTTTCTTGTAAAGGTCAGAACACATCTCAAAAAAGGAATGATTCACTCTGTCCCAAGTCCTCCCATTCTTTCACCATCACAGTAAATAGTTCCACAATCTTGCCCACTCCCCAGAGTTGCAACCTACTTGTCATGCTTGATGTCTCTGTCTTGTACCATCATTTTCAAGCATTTGCTAAATCTTGTCATTTCTTCCTTTTCAACAGACCCAAAATCCATCCCATCCTTTCCATTCCTGCTGCCAGGTCCACATCTTGATAATCTCCCACCTGCCCTACTGTAACCTCCTCCACTGTAGCCTTCCTAACATAACCTTCGATTTATCTAAAATACTGCTGCCAAACTCATCTTTCTCGTATACCACTGTGACCACATCCTCCCTTTATCATTTCCTCCCTATCAGTTTCAGTTTCCTCATCCTCACTTTCAAGGCTCTGCCCTTGCCTGTATCTCTTCACTCTTGTGTTTGGACCCCAAACTTTACCAATCCACCTCCCTTCATGTCACCTTTTCCGCCTCTCCCGTAATTCGCTCCTGCCTTCTTTTATGCTGCTTCCTGTGCTGGAATGGCCTCCCTGATCATGTATGCCATGCACCTTCCTTTTTCACATAACCTTAATCTACATATTTCTTCCTCTATCCTACTGCCTGTTATCTGCCTTAGAGCCCTCACATGTTGTGATCACTTTCAGAGGGGGGATCATGAGTTTACTCATTCAGAGTTGGCATTGTGAACCCTTTTTTCACGCTAGCAACAGAGCCGGCTCTAGCGTTTTTGCCACCCCAAGCACGCGTGCGCGCACACACACACACACACACACACACAAAAAGCCGCGATCGGCGGCAATTCGGCAGCAGGTCCTTCGCTCCCAGAGGGAGTGACGGCCCCATCGCCAAATTGCTGCCGAACGGCCGGACATGCCGCCCTCCTCTTCATTGGCCGCCCCAGGCACCTGCTTGCTACGCTGGCCCTGGCTAGCGAGTACTTCCATGAGTAGTCCCACAGGCTCCAATGAGATTATTTGAGTAAGCAAGGGATTCACAATCTGGGCCTATGTTAACTGCTATGCACACTTATGGCACTATATGTAAATATTGTTTAATAATAAAAGATAGTGCTGGGAACCTGGAAGTGTTCACTCTTTGGAATCAAGATTGCAATATTTAATCAATGGTCCATGAAAAATAAGTGTTGCATCAGTAAGGAGGAAGCCTGCTCTAAATTAGAACTAAAGTTCAAGACAATGCAATGCAATGATATCCTCAGACACTTTCCATTTACATTTGACACCTATTGTGCTCAGAACATTGTATCATTATAGCCTAGTCTAAATCACATGTTGACAATAGGTCTATTAGCGGCTTGGGGGTTTTGTTTTTTAAACCTCAAGGTGAAAACCTGAAAACTCAAGAATGGTTTGGGAATTAAACACAGGCCATAGAGGCATAAGAGCTTTATGCTTGACTCTCTGAGTGTGATCTTGGCAAGTTACTTAACCTTTTTGCCTTCATTTCACCATCTGTAAAACTGGGATAATAATGCTTCCCTACCTCAATTAAATGGCAAAGCTAAATTCATTACAGTTCACAAAGGAATTTGAGATCCCTGGATAGATGATGTTATGGGAGTGTAAATTATTATTACCAACTTACAGAGGTGGTATAAAACTTGCATTCCTGGAAAAGTATTCCTTCCTTTATGGTACAGGAGTGGAACTTTCTCAGTTTCCATTCCACACAGAAGAGCGCTCAACCCAATTTGGGGAATTCTTGCACTGAAAAAGGGACAAAAAAAACCCCAAACAACTAGAAGTAAAGCATTGAATAAGGTATTTAATTTGGTTTGCCCTTTTCCATGGAAGATGGGTGCTTGAGTGCAATTAAACTGAAACAGTATTTTCATCTTTGACTTTTTTTTTTTTTTTTTGAGCTAATGTTTTATATAAGAATGGTATTAATCAACTGAGGCTTAAGCAGAGTGAAGTAGCTGTAATTATCAGCTAAAGAAGTAATGTTCCCAGCTGTGCAGAATGTAAAAGGCACTCATAAAAGTAGAGGCTGGTGTTTTTACCCATCTGCCTAATGAATGCAAAGGTTGTTCCACAGTGTGACCTCATGAGTCAGAAGGAGAACTTAAAAACCAAATGCACTCTGCTGCTATTTAGCAGGTCTTGTTCTGACCAACAGTGCCACCTAGAGGACAATGAAGTGAAGATTAAGTCCACACAGCTCACTGTACAAGTGTTTTTCCCCTTACTCCAAAAGATCGGAAATTGTCCATGTTACATGGTGGGGGGGCGAGTTCACTCTCTTCCTCCCACTACCACCTCGACCCCCCCAAAATATTTAATGTAAAAATTATGCTATGGACAACTCAGTGTAAATTGTTTATATGGGTATCCATTACTGATCACTTCCAAATTGAGGCCAGATGCCCAACACTGGAAAAAATATATTAGCAGCAGCTGGGAGTGGCAAACTAACTCAATTATTCAAAGATTGCATGCACCTGGAAGTTGAAAAAACTAAGTTTAGCACAATTTTGCTGGTCAATACAGAAACGTAGTCTCCTTTTCACTTCAAAAAATAATTTGCACTTTCACAGCTTCATTTATGCAAGATTTCATTGATACATGAACACTAGCCAAGCAGACCTCACTACACTTCGAGAACTATGTAAAGGATACTGCAAAAGTACTTGCAACCCATCTGCCTCATGTAGAAATAACCTCTTGAACAACATCCTTTCCAATATATACATCTTTAATAATTCATATCTCCCTTCTACCCCTTCCCTTGCACCCAGTCTATTTTTGACATTAGCAGTACACATTTATGTAGTGTGTATCTAGTGAGCTACATTATGCAGGAGGAATGTGACGTATGTTTCACAAGACAAGCTGGCAAAGAGCTTTTGAGCATGACCATCAATTTAGGGACAGCTTCCATTGAAACTAATGCAAAGACTTCCACTGATTTCAATACAAGTTGATTGGTTTTTCATACAGTAGAGACAGTGGCATCAAATTAGAGTTCTGGTAACCACAAGGTTTTGAATCCCTATGATGATCAGCAGCAAACACATAGATTTGTAAGAGGGATATCACAGAAAGAGCAGCATGATGTTATAATATATGCAGTAGGCAATTCTGAATTTGCTGTTGTATTAGTACTAGACGATGACTGCGAAGACTTTCAGGGTTGTTAATTTAGCATCGCAGGGCAGCTATTTGCAAAAATCCAACCTGAGACTCACTGTAAGCTAGTAGCATCCACTAGTTATTGAGCCTGAAAGCAATTCCGATGCCATCAGGCTGGTAGTTTACTCTCTTATTACAAACTGTGCTAGGATACAATGGAACATAATGGGAACAGCAATTCTTTCCCATGGATTTGTAGGTGATTTTTCATGATTAGTTAGTGACAGAAGCCACTGCTACACTGCTTATAAAAGAAAAGGCACTAGTAGAATGTATGTGTTTCATTGGCTACAAATAAAAATGCCCCCCCAAAAGGAAGGCATTTGCAAGTGTCTTCTCTTCAAGATCATTTCATAGTAAATGATACTGTACTAAGAAATTAATTATTGACCACCTTGTAACATTTGCAATTAACTGATGTTTCACATTCAATAGTAAAGTTTATGAACCAGCTGAAGCCACCAACAGCAGTTGCATTATATGGCAAACTGCATTATGTAGCTCACTAGCAGCTCTAGAACATATATTTCATAAATATTCAAACAATCAAATGACAGTTAATACAGTTTAGTCTGAACTTATCTGACTTTTATTAATTCACCATATAGATTCATAGATTCTAGGACTGGAAGGGACCTCGAGAGGTCATCAAGTCCAGTCCCCTGCCCGCATGGCAGGACCAAATACTGTCTAGACCATACCTGATAGACATTTATCTAACCTACTCTTAAATATCTCCAGAGATGGAGATTCCACAACCTCCCTAGGCAATATATACTGCTGCTATAGGCATCTAATCTATGGTACAAGTATCCATGCCAAAAACTTCCCCACCATCATTTACACCCTCCCCAAACCAGCTTCAATGAAAACCACTCTGGTGACCAAATCAGAGATGTCTAGTTACCCATTTTTACAGAGATGCTAGAATCACCGAAGGGTAGCAGGAGTAGTCTAAGAATCTGATGAATGTGTTAAAATACAACCAGTCACACGGTGAAGGATTGAACTGTAATTCCAGATCAAATTCTAGCGACTACACTAACAACATGAGCTTTGATCTCATGATTTGTGAGATGAGCAAACCTCTAGATGGAATTATAATCCCAATAATATGCAGGTGCTTGTTACTTATTCTCTATAAAGTAGATAAATGATGGCAATAGTCAGCAGTAAACAAGGGTAGCCGCAGAGGTGCTTGAAACTGAGAATTTCCCTGAAGTCTCTGCAAGAACTGAGGAGCATCAAGAAGGGGAAACAGTTTAATCATGTAATGACTAGTGATCCATCTGCTGCTGGGGGACTGGGTGTTCTAGTTTTGAATGTCTCAAGCGATGCACTTCTGTGTCTCTACGAAGACCATGTCCTATTTGAAATACCAGTCAGTTTACAATCAAAGGCTGGGACATTCAAAAATGTTCAGCATTGGCCTAGGTCTGCTAAAATTCCCATTGACTTCTCTTGTAGCAGAGTCAGGTCAGCTTCCAGCTCTTTAGAAAGTGCCACCCAAAATTCCATGCTATGGAATTATCAAGTATTTTAAGTTAATAATCTATCCTTTGTTTTACATAAAAAATTATTACATGCTATGAAGAGACTGAGCTAGTGCTGCAAGAAGCAGGATTGTGACATTTGTTGCCAATCTCATGTGATAGCGCATGATTTATAGATCTATGTTGTGGCCCTGGGTTAAAGCCCAAACTGAACACATCAGCATGTTCTGCAATTATGGAATCCTCTGCATGGAGGTTTGGGGAGAAAACTAGCCTTCAGCACAGCTGTGTATATTATAACACTGACCAGATTACCACCAACCCAATGCCTGCTTGGCCCACGATCTGCTCAGCACAGGATTGGGAAAAGGGGACCATCTTAAAGCCACCTTTGCACCTCTTTGATTCTAGGTGTAGCTTCCAGCTGACCCCCTCAGGGTTGCTGTAATTTACCAGTGGCCATTGTGGCTGTTGAGCATATCTGGAGTGCAATAGCACTGTGGCCACCCTGTTTCTCACCAACAAACCCGTCTTCCCTGGGGACTCCTCCTTTCCTAAGGATATTCCCCAGCACCAGGTCTACGGCTTCTTTATGCTGATGGAGTGGCCCAAAAGGCACATAACACGAAGGACAATCTGGCCCCATGACTCAATCCCCAGTTGCCAACTGGAGTAGCCCAGAGTACAGGAGCAGGAACCATTTCCCATGATCTTATCTTTTATGTCCCAGTACAAGGGATGGGGTCCTCCTTGCTGACTGATAGCCAAGGAACATCAAATGGTCCATCCAGCCCCAGGGCACTTCTGATACTGAACTATCAGCAGGGAGAAAATGGGGCCAGTAAGTCGAAGAGTCCTAACCCTAAGTCACTCATGGGAAAAAAAGTCAAGCATCATGAGTCTCTGAAATGTGCTTTTATTTATACATTTAAGAGAGGATCAGCAGCCCCTGTACTACAGTCCCTGATATGGGACAAGGTATTGGTTAAACACTGAACATGCATTTCTGAAGCGTGGATCTAACAACCACACCCACAGCAAGGTCAGTGTTTGGACAAGGGCATAGAAATTCTGCTGACACTGCAGCACATAGAAAAGGCATTGTAAAATCCTGCAGGCCACTTTAATGCAATGCAAAACCCTTCCCTCAAACATCATGTAATTTACTTTTCAGAACTGAAATAAGAATTTGATACATTATTGAAATTGATGCAAAATATAACAATTGGCTTTCTGACACAGAAGTATTGTAGCTGCTGCGTTTATTTTGGTGCAGTATAGTTTCAGATCATTATCTCAGTCAAAATTAGAAAGTGCATGGCTCTGAAATGTCAGGAGTTTTCAGGATACCCCCTCTCACAAGGTTGTTATTGAAACTTGATTCCTTGAGCCAAAGGCAAATCCTTGCTGTAGTTGATTGTACTGAAAGAGAAACAAGAAGAATTTAGGAAATAGACTTGATCATTGAAATCAATTACAAGAACTGTTTCATGTATACAAGCCTTCCTTAATGCATTTGCCAGTTTGTTTTAAATTAAAAAGAATGGCGAAAAGTCATTTTTACCAATCTCTATACTGTAGAAATTGGGCATCACAGGAGGATTGCATCCCCTTCCTAACTACCTCCTCTTCACCAGATTGAAGAGAATATATAATCCTCCATGTGTCTCCAACCAAGAGTGTTGTGGCAGACTGATGTCTTTCAAATTACTTCTACTACTGAAAGCAACTTCTGCTTCCTAGTCTATACTATGTGTAGGGTAACCAGCAACTGTGAAAAAACGGGACGGGGGTGAGGAGTAATAGGCTCCTATATAAGAAAAAGTCCCCAAAAATGGGACTGTCCCTTTAAAAACAGGACATCTGGTCACCCTTACTATGTGGCCCTCTGCATACAGAAACAAGGATGTTAGTTATTGGCATACATATGGTTCAGGACAGGTGTTTGCTGCTGTGTGTCAATAGTCGCCCAGTAAACATGGACATTCATAGACATTAAGTATTTACCTATATACTTGCCACTGTCAGTAGTGGTCTGCCTTACTCTCTGTAGAGGCAACCTCACAGATTTCCTTACAAATCAGAGCAATTATATTTTACTCAGTCAAGTTCAAGATCAGGAAGATTGAAACGAATATATTTAAAAAGATAATTCCTTCTATAGATGCCAGGACTTACCCATCCTTTTTGGAAAAGAGGGGAATCTAGATTTTTGGCCTTGTATTAGATGTTTTTAGTACCCTACTTCCTTCCTTCCTGGATGAATATATCTCCTTCTTGTTCTTAAAAAAAGGGCAGATTATATCTGTAATTGGTTATCTCCTGCTCTGTAATAATGAACTATTTGTTACAAAAATCTGTTGGTCTCTGTAGCTCTTTGGGCAGTCTAGCCAACAGACCACTGACCAATCTCTGAGACTGCTACTAGCTAGGAAGTTCCAGTAGTGTCCACACTACCGCTAAGGGACTATTACTGCTGCTGTGGGAAGTTAGCTTGTAAATCTTCAGTTGTAAGAGATCAACTTTATCAAGTTTACCTGTGCATTTTTACGTTGATTTGTATATAAATTATGTAAGCCTAGCTCTTACCAAGTGGACCTTCTCATGTACAGTTTCCATGAATCGCTGCCAGATTCTCTTCCACCGCCAGTGTGCTTTTCACCACCTTACCAAAAAAAAAAATATATTTACACCACTGAGGGCTAGAAGCTCCTTTGTGGTTATTTTATGCTCCCACACTTCAACCAAAGTTATATTTGTACTGCGGGGAGGATGAGAGGTTTTTTTTAATAAGTTCAATTAAAACTCTCAGAAGTAAAAAAGCTCTTCTCCTTCCCCCACTTTACAAGAAAAACAGAGACCCACCTCCCCATACTCAGGCTGAAAATGCTGGCCTTCACCCACTTTGTCTCTCTGCCTTCCTGTTGACAACTGTATTATGCGAATGGTTGGTTTTAACTGGAGAAAATAACTATGTAGTGTGAGAGCAATGCTATGGCAGTTTTATTTTGTTTTGTTTCAGGGTTGGGAGGTTTAGGAGAGAGAAGTGCCAAAGGTGAATATATGTTTTACAGATCCCCTTAGGAAGAAGTTCAGTAGCTGGCACGATGTGGAATCAAGTTTCAATAACAACATGCATAGCGGTTCTCTAAAAGCCATTTTTCTTATGCATGCAGCAATTGGAATTTTGGTTTTAATAGTTTGTGCTCTCAGCCCAGTGAGAGGTTGTTACCCATCATCAAGGTATTTTGGGTTACCTTTCCTTCATAGCAAGAAATGTTCCATATGCTATCCTTTTATTAAATAAAGATTTTTTTTTTAATGGAACGGAAAATTTGCCACTGGCCAAATTCTAGTCTCTGCTACACTAGCATAAATGCAGAGCAATAATATTATTTTCCGTAGATTTACAGTGAGGAAATTGGGCAGATTTTGGCCTTAAAAATCAAGTGGTCAGAAGACCTGAAATAAGCTATTCTTAAAGTGGCAATGCTGTGACTAGTCTTTACCAGAAGCTATGCAAGAAGAAAATAATGTTCATAAGGGAAAAAAACAAAAAACATGTTTGTTTGTTTTTAAAAATTGAACCTCAGGTTTATACCATAGGCCCCATTACTGTAGGATATGATCATCTAAAAGCATCATAAGAACATAAGAATGGCCACACTGATTCAGACCAATGGTCTATCTAGCCCAGAATCCTGTCTTCTGACAGTGGCCAGTACCAGATGCTTCAGATGGAATGAACAGAACAGGGCAATTATCAAATGATCCATGCTCTATAGTCCAGTTCCAGCTTCTGGCAGTTGGAGGTTTAGGGGGACACAGAGCATGAAGTTGTGTCCCTGATCATCTAGGGTAATAGCCACTAATGGACCAATCCTCCATGAACTTATCTAATTCTTTTTTGAACCCAGTTATACTTTTGGCCTTCACAACATCTCCTGGCAATGAGTTCCACAGGTTGACTGTGTGTTGGATGAAGAAGCACTTCCTTATGTTTGTTCTAAACCTGCTGCCTATTAATTTCATGGGGTGACCTCTGGTTCTTGTGTTATGTGAAGGAGCAAATAACACTTCCTTATTCACTTTCTCCACACCATTCATGATTTTATAGACCTCTATCACATTCCTCCCCTCCCAAACATCTCTCTTCTAAGTTGAGCAGTCCCAATCTTTTTAATCTCTCCTTATATGGAAGCTGTTCCATAACTCTGATCATTTTTGTTGCCCTTCATTGTATCTTTTCCAATTCCAATATCTTTTTTGAGATGGAGCGACCAGAACGGCACACAGTATTCAAGATGTCAGCATACCATGGATTTATGGAGTGGCATGATGATATTTTCTCTTTCATTATCAATCCCTTTCCTAATAGTTCCTAACATTGTTAACTTTTTTAACAACTGCTGCACATTGACTGGATGTTTTCAGAGAACTATCCACAATGACTCTAAGATCTTTCTTGTGTGGTAACAGCGAATTTAAACCCCATCATTTTGTATGTATAGTTGAGATAGTATATTTTCCAGTGTGCTTTATTTTGCATTTATCAGCAGTGAATTTTATCTGCCATTTTGTTGCCCAGTCACCCAGTTTTGAGAGATCCCTTTGTAACTACTAGTAAAGTCCAAAGCTGACTGCCATTTTGAGTAATTTTGTATTGACTAGTATCAGAGGGGTAGCCGTGTTAGTCTGAATCTGTAAAAAGCAACAGAGGGTCCTGTGGCACCTTTGAGACTAACAGAAGTATTGGGAGCATAAGCTTTTGTGGGTAAGAACCTCACTTCTTCAGATGCAAGTGTTTTGTATTGACTGTGAACTTTGCAACCTCATTGTTAACCCCTTTTTCAAATCATTTATGAATATGTTGAACAGCACTGGTCCTTGGAGGATCCTATTTACTTCTGTCCCCTGTGAGAACTGACCATTTAGTTCTACTATTTTTCCTATCTTTTAACCAGTTACTGATCCATGAGCGGGACCTTCCCTCTTATCCCATGACTGCTTACTTTGCTTAAGAGCCTTTGGTGAGGGACCTTGTCAAAGGCATTCTGAAAGTCCAACTACACTATATCAACTGGATCACCCTTGTCCACACGCTTGTTGACTCCCTCAGAAAATTCTTATAGATTGGTGAGGCATGATTTCTCTTTACAAAAGCCATATTGACTCTTCCCCAACAAATCGTGTTCATCTATGTGTCTGATAATTCTTTTCTTTACTATAGTTTTAACCAACTTTCCCTGATACTGAAGTCAGGCTTACTGGCCTGTAATTGACAGAATTGCCTCTGGAGCCTTTTTTTAAAAATCAGCGTCGCATTAGCTGTCCTCCAGTCATCTGGTACGGAGGCTTATTTACATGATAGTTAACATACCAGAGTTAGTAATTCTGCAATTTCATATTTGAGTTCCTTTAGAACCCTTGGGTGAATACCATCTGGTCCTGGTCCAACTTACTACTGTTAAATCTATCAATTTGTTCCAAAACATCAAGGTAGGAAATGTAATTAACATACCAAAAGCACCTCCAATTTCAGCCCCACTGGTTGGAATGTTGACATTTACAACACCACAGTCTGATCCCTTAGGCCTAAGAGCAAAGACAAGATAGACAAACGATGTGAACTTCTGTAGTCACATGGTAAGGAAAAGAGCCAGGTGTCTTCTCTAAAAGAGGCTTTAATGTTGAAGAAGTAATGTTTGACTAAGTGTTTGCAAATTAGACAATCCTGTGTTTTAGAAAGAGGAAAAATATAAGAGTTATACCCAAGCCAGCGGAAAATCCTGCCCAAATCCTTGGTGAAAATGCTGCTAGAGAGACCTTGTTTTACTTCATTATTCCAAGCAAAGACCTCTTCTTCTGTCTGGAAGGAAGTACATAAGTAGTTATGCCAGGACTACTGAAGATAAGCAGTGAACACCACAAAAAGGTACCATGAAAAACAGAATGCTAACTTAAACTAGTGCCATGTTGCATCATGTTAATCACATGGCAAATAGCTGTATACCTAGTCATATATTAGCATGCCTGCACACACTGGTTGTACAGAAAGGCAATGACAAAGTTTCCCCCCCCCCACTCCAATGTATGCAATAATCATCTACAGTCCCGTATAGACTACCATCTTTAAGCCTGGGTGCTTTTTAAATAAGATATATAAACATAACCAAGTCCTAAGCTATGCAGTTATGCCAGATACCCCTACAGTTGAGAACCATAATAATTGGCCAATAATACACCTAATTAGGACAGTTTCATGAACATGACACACACTTGGGAATACTTCTCTCATCCTCCCTCTCCCCCTTGCATGCTTCAATTTAACATACAGGCCATATGCACTATTGAAATAACACTGGACCAAAGCTCAATTAACTCCTCCTTCTGTTGGTTTGTTTTTACCTTGAATTTCAGCACATAAAGAATGGGGGCAAATGTCTCAGTGTGCACGATGGATGCATTATGGGGAAGGTCAGTCACAATTGTTGGTTCAACATAGTTACCAGGGCGATTTAGAACCTTCAAAACACACACAAAAAGTGATAGCCAAGTTATTACTTCAGACAAATCAGTATTTGGCTTAGGAACTAGGTACACTTAGTGCATCCCATTCAGAGTTTGGATGCAGTAACTATATCTTGCAATGAGAAACGGAAAACCTTCCATAAGTAGCTAAACTGAACACACTGAACCAAGTTCTACTTAGTAACACATCCAGAAAATAGATGAGCAAAATGTACAGCATTACACATACAATTATACACACAAAATCAAATTGCAAAGTGACCCTACAGACAGTAAGCTTCCCTCTTCCCATCTGTGTTGTGAATGGCAAGCAGGGAAGGTCACTTGAGTGGCTATGTTCTGAATGCACTGAAGGTGGAGACAAAAACTCAAAGACTTTAAGGCCAGAAAGGACGATCATGATCATCTAGTGAGATCTCCTGCACACAGGTCACAGGACCTCACCCACCCACTCCTGTAATGGGACCCTAACCTCTGGCTGAGTTACTGAAGTCCTCAAATCACAAATTAAAAATGTCAAGTTACGGAGAATCCACCAGCTACACTAGTTAAAACCAGCAAGTGACCCGTGCCCCATGCTGCAGAGGAAGGCAAATTCCCTCCACCCCCAGGGTTTCTGCCAATCTGAACTAAGAAAAAATTCCTTCTCTACCCCAAATATGGTGATCAGTTAGACCCTGAGCATGTGGGCAAGACCCACCAGCCAGAAACCTGGGAAAGATATGGGTGTCAGGGAGGAGATTGCAATAATCCAAATTGAAGGCCTGGATAAGAGCTTATTATCCTGCTCCACAGGGATGCCTACATGACTCGGGATGTCGTTCAGAGCCCCAGCTCCAGTGTTTCATTGAGAATGGGAGGCCAGGGTTTGGAGGGGAGGGGAGCTGCTTTTCTTTGTGTGAAAATGTGAACTGCAATTAAACAACACAGGAATAAGGAAAGCAGAATTCTCTTTCCACAGATTGGGGAAAGTGCAAGAGACTTGTCCAGGGCCAGACACTGTGTTAGTGGCACAGCTGACATTGAACTCAGGATTTCATTTTCCCAGACTCACCTCAATTCTCTAAAACATGTTGCCTCAGATGTCAGATGGAGCCATCCCCACCCACCATGTGTCGGATTTGATAGACTTATATATTTGAAGCTCCTTACAGCTTCATACAACCAGTCGGAATATGATCTGGGTTCTCCGTGACCCACCAATCTGTGGTCATTTTTCTGATGCTCTATTCTAACAGCCCGGATAGTAAAAACAATCACCTTCCCACCATACACCACAGAGCCACCCTGCTGTTCGGCTTGTTCCACTGCATCAAGGAACATCATCACTGCTTGTTTAGTGTGGAGAGGCCCATACAGAGTGGTGGCTGAAAAGTAAAAACATATTACATATGGCGTAAAGATCAAAGACATTATTTTAGGACAACTGTATACATTTCTAACATGCCTATCACCATGATAGCTGGGAAAATAGCCATTTAATGTGTCCAAGATAAACAAAACAATTAGGATTAATTAGATTCCTCCTCCCTATTTCACAGCTCCTATTCTAACTGAAGCTAACTCAATCATTTTGTAATAGTCTTTTCCCTCTATAAGTAGGAGCAAATAAAATAAAACCCTACTTACAGTCCCATGGGTCGCCGATGCGAACCTGTGCATAGGCCTTAGCAAGTTTCTCCACCACCTCATCATGGATGCTTTCATGCAAGAACTAAAGAGAGTCACAAGAGTTTTATGAAACAGTTAGTAATATGTCACAGCTGTTGAAATTTGCAAAACTTTGTGTGTTGAGCTTTGGGCATCCCTGAAGAATAGGAGCTGTATAATCAACCTCAAGCATTCAATAAAAGCCTAAATAAGGCCTCAAAAATCATGAGACTGGCTTAAAAACTATTCTCTTTTTTAAAAAGGGAGTCTTAATTTGCCTTCTGATTTCTGGGTCTTCAGGGGACACCCAGAACACATTTTCAAAGCTTTTCTCCACAAGGTCTAAAAAGCATATTTTTCCAAATGAAAAGTTGAGATTACACACATACACATAAAATGCTATAACCTGGGGATTTTTAGGGGAAAAAACCTTCCAAATATCATAAGACTCATGATAATATTGAGAGAGTTAGCAACAAAATGCCTGTTGAATCAGTCCCCTGTAATACAAAGAGAAGATAAATAGATTTAAGATTTAGTTAGCAACTCTGAAATATTTTCTCTCACCCCATCCTACCCCACTCACTGGACTGAAAATTGAAGACATGCAGCCTCTCTCACTACAAAAGTACTGAAATTTATAGTAGAGCCTTGCTAATCTTCACACTTCAGTCAATTTAAAAAAAAAAAAAAGTGCTGTTCCCCATCTCAAGTGAACTTTGATATCAAGTTACTGCTGTGAAGTCTCATGCTAAGATTCAAGCTATCAATTTAAAACTAAATACAAGTCAAAATAAATGGTGAAAACACACTGATATATTATTCTTGCTTTGTTTGCTTATGGTTAATTTGCAACATTCATTTACAGTGGATCTCCCTCATTCATTATAAATGTCTTTCTAAAGCTTATACTGAGTTTGAGAAGTTGTTCCTCATACCAAAATTGCACTTGAACTTTTTATGGTGGCCAAACAACTGACATCTGTAATACTGCTGCAAGACAGACTAGTTTTTATTTTTAATTTGGCTTTGAAGCCTGAAGTGTAATAATTAGACAAAATATTTGAGCACTAAACACATTAGTTTTAGAATCCTAGACCGGGCAAACTAGTTGAAGTTTTCCTGCTCAAATTATGGTTTTGTTCAGTAACTATTCATCTAAAAAAGGGACATTGGTTAAATTAGTCTCCAATATTTAGATTTTGTTAAAATAAGCTTTTACAAAATAATAAGGATATCAACAGAGATAGTCAAAACAATTTTAATATGATGGAAATTACTTTTTTAAAAACCAAAGAAAATCCCTATATGCTATAATCCAAACCTGCTAGCAGAAACTGCAGTATATTTCAAATAAATGAAGATGACTGCCTTGGCAATGAAAGCAAAGTGAAATTCAATGAGTATAAAGGATGAGAAATGTTAGATTTTATATTTTAGTTTTAGTGTCATTGTGTATTTTTAAATAAACACATGTAAGGAAAAAGTTCTGGAACTTAAAATCATGACCCGCAGGTTAAACAGTCATTTTTCCTGTCGCACTGGCTTTAGATGCATTTGAAGTATGTTTTAAGAATACTCCTGACTGTTCTCCTCCTTCATACTGGATGATTTAACTATCCCAACTGTACAATACATATGTACTCACCAGCCTTCTGGCACTTGTGCATCTCTGGCCTGCTGTCCCCACAGCAGCAAATAGAGCAGAGGGGATGACTAGGTTAAGATCTGCATCTTCAAACACTTAAAGAGGAATTGAACATCAAGGTGTAAGTTATTGGCTTCTGGTTCCAAGCGCCTCTAAATTCAGTGGACATAAATTAGTCAACATAGTAAACTCTATTAGGCCTTTCGGGTAGCACTAGCAAAGAGATGAATGAATAGTGTAGGTTAAGAACACTTTAAAATTAGTTTCCTGTATGTATTTGGAATTAAGCACAAAGGTTTGGTTCTCCAGGCCACTTTGAACAAAGTTCCCCAAGCAACACAACTTGATTGTGAATCAAGAAACTGCAACCCGCTTCCTGCATCCCTCCCCTCTCTATTCTGCTTGACAGGAACCCAGATTGCCTGGAGAAACAACACCAAAGGAAGGTCAGATAGCATGGAGGATCAATGCCAAAGGGTACAAGTGACTAATTCAGTGGACCCAGGGCACCAAAAGAAAATAAAAAATCATGAAGCAGAAAAAGAAGTGGTAAATTTAAAAATTAATATAGCCCAAACTGGTGTCATACTGGGATTTGACTGTTCAAAAAGACTTCAGACAGATTAGCCAGCAGGAACTTTGTAGGTTTACAAGATTATTAAATAAAAGGCAAAAATGATCAGGCAACTTTTACCCTGTCACCTAAACAAGACCATGACCACAAAAGGCAGTATGTTTAAAACAACAGGAAGATAATCTATGCTACTTCCTGCCACAAGACATAGAAATAAAACTTAACACAAGTTTCAGAGGGATTTGATATCCATTAGCAAGGTTGGAAATTCAACAATCTAAGAAGGCTAAAAGTGTGCAACAGAGGGGGAAAAAGTGTACCAGGACATCAAGTGTTAACTAGCGTGCATTTCTCCTGCCCCCATTAAGGTTATATCTACATAGCAGCAAGGAGGTACAATTCCCAGCTCAGGTAGTCATACATGTGCTAGCGTGAGCTAGTATGTTAATATTGGTGTGGCTGCAGTGGCACAAGCTGCAGCTCGGGTTAGCTGCTCAAGTACAATCTCGCCTGACCTGCTGGGTACAAACTGGAGTACCTACCCTGAGCTGCAGCCCATGCTGCCATGGCCACACTGATCTTGTAGCACATTAGCTCAAGCAGAGGTAGCCCGTGTATAGCTACCCGAGCTGCTCCCCGCAGCTCCCCAAGACCTTGATCCAACTCCCTGGAAGTCAATGGAAAGTCTCACATCAACTTTAATGGGCACTAGATCAGGCTTTAAGATACTTAAATCTGAACTATGCTACTGGACAACAAAGAGGGAAGTAGATATTTTTCTTAAGAATGTTTTCCCAAAATTATATGCCTATTGGCTGGCCCTTAAGTATAAATATATTCTAGAACACTAAAAACACAGCTACCCCCCAATTAAAGCCATCCTTAAACATGGTTCTCAAGTGATATAGTTTATATCCCATAATTTGAATATATCAGAAAAATAAATAAAACCACACCCCCCCCCCCAGGCCCAATACATAGACACATTTTTCTTGACCTTTCACTTGTATTTTCCTAAATTAGTTTGTCCCTTACAATACTGCAAACCCAGAACAGCAGTGCGCTAGTACACAACAACCAGGATGGAAAAATGACCATTCTAGACTTATCGCCCAAGAAGAGTGCAATGCAAAAATAAATAAAGCAAAGTTGGAAAAAGCAACAACTGCGAAAAATAAATTCAGATATTACAGTTTTCAGTTAATAGAGAACAGAGGTAGTAGCTTTACTATTTTTAGCTTGAGAAACCCTATAAAATAGAAGTCTTATGATCCAGTGTTTATGTTCAGAACAACCATGTGAGACACCTGGGTGCAATTTATAATGCCCATCTCTCAATGCCAAGATCAGAGGCTGCCTGTTCAGCTTTTTAAGGGTGTTTTGTTCCACAGTGATCCCTCTGGCCAGTTAAGGAGAGGCACTGACAGACAAAAGGGATTTCCATCTAGTCCTTGACTGGAAGATGGTGACTAGGATGTAGCGCCTTGAGAGCTGGGAGGTAGAAGACTGCTCATGAGAAGGGAGGTGTGTGTGGAGGGGGAGGGATCATTAGTCACATATTATTTAGTCCTGATTCAGCAGGGTATTTCATGTGTTTCAAGTCAGGTACTTGCCCAAGGAACTTATTAAATCTGGGCCTTCAGCTGTGATAGCATTCACTATATGCTAGGTACTTTCCATACACATAAGACGACAATCCCTGATAAAAAGATTAGTCTACTATGAACACAATATTAACATTAGAAGTAACTTGTATGAGAAGAGATTATTATACTGTGTATTACCAACAATGGCGTTGTTTCCACCAAGCTCTAACAGACTCCGTCCTGTTAAAATAAGTAAATAATAATGTGAGTTAAGAAGCTAGTTGTGAGTAACAATCATAGACTGTCCCTGTACAGTGACTAATACCTTATTCCATGAATGCTCCCACTGAAACCAATGGTACTACTCAAGAACTAAGGGTAACACAGTCTATCCTACAGTGAAAGTTTTTGGTTTAAAATTTTTTTTTAAAAAACACTAAAGTAGTGCAGCGTGTGAAAGACATGGACAATGAGAGAGATGATAATGAAATCAAAGGGGATCAGCAAGAAAAATTAGCACTTGTGCTTATTTTCCTGGCAAGCGGGGCCAGCTCCAGGCACCAGCTAAAGAAGCAGGTGCTTGGGGCGGCCAATACCAAGTGGCAGCACGTCCGGGTCTTCGGCGGCGGGTCCCTCAGTCCCTCTCGGAGCGAAGGACCTGCCACCAAATTGCCGCCGAAGAGTGGAGTGGCGCGATCGCGCTGCCGCGACTCTTTTTTTTTTTTTTTTGCGCCACTTGGGGCGGCAGAAAGCCAGGAGCCGGCCCTGCTGGCAAGTGTCCTAAATCTCTAAATTTGGAGGAAGGTATGGCCTTCCATTCTTTGATGAGCCTTGATAGCGAAAGCTGCTCTGAATTATATAGTTCAAATCAGGGAGTGACTGAAGAAAGTGCAAAATGCAACCCAAAATCCTCAAATGGAGGGATAGTGGCCCAAGGCTTTTGGTTTATGCGGAGAATAGTCCATTGAAAATATCTAGATGTTGACAACCGGGCATGGATCCAGGATTCAGCAACACTTCTGCAGCAGAGGCAATTTGTGATATCCTGATGATAACACACCCTCTCCCTTTCTTTAAAAAAAAAAAAAAAAAGGAAAAGATGGGGCAGCTACACTTGGGTCCGGAGAGGCAGTTACGCATGGATAATTTTGTTGACCCCTCCCAGAAATCAGTGCTGACCACAGTGGCATCATCAGGAGGAGAGATAGCTCAGTGGTTTGAGCATTGGCCTGCTAAACCCAGGGTTGTGAGTTCAATCCTTGAGGGGGCCACTTAGGGATCTGGGGCAAAATCAGTACTTGGTCCTGCTAGTGAAGGCAGGGGGCTGGACTCAATGACCTTTCAAGGTCCCTTCCAATTCTAGGAGATAGGATATCTCCATTATATTAAATTAAATCACACACTAGACAAGAATCAGGTAGATTCAGAGAGGCCATCAAAAAACAATTTGCAGGCCCACTGAGTACAGCAGAGGCCAGATTTCAGGAGACTCTAAAAAAGTCCTGGATTAGGCTAGAGTTAGCAGAAATGCAGCTTCGCTGCTGCACTTGTAACACAAGTTTTAAATAAATAAATAAATAAATAAATAAATAAAAGGCAACTGAGAAGTTCTATTTGTCAGAGTTCTCTCAGCCCCATTTCCTAAACAAATAAAACACTTAAAGGGGAAAAAGCAAAAATCTACATACTTACCAAATCTCTCTTGAACCATAAGTGCCACCTGCTTGCCCACCTTAGTGCTGCCAGTGAAAGACAGCAGGTCCACTCTCTCATCTCTTGCCATTGCTGTGCTACATAAGAGAACACAACTATCCTCAAAAGTGTGTACAATTGGAGAAAGTTGACATGAGAAGTGTGTTTCTTAATTATAACTAGGGTTATGATTTTGTCACAGAGGTCTTTGGAAGTCATGGATTCCGTGACTTCCATGACTTGAGCCTGCAGCGCCTGGGAGCTGCAGGGTCTCCCCATCAACCATGGTAACTGGGAACTGTGGGGCCCAGAGCTCCCAGCCATCGCGGGCCGTGCGGGGGACCCTGCAGCTCCCAGGCACTGCGGGCTCAAATCACGGAGGTCACGGGCGATGGAGGGACCCCACAGCTTCCAGAAGAGCTCCCAGGGGTGGTGTGGGGACTCCACAACTCCCCATTTTGTCATGCATAAGAAGCCCATGACCTTTCTTTATTGCCCATGATCTGTTTGTGATTTTTACTAAAAATATGCATGACAAAATCTTAGCCTTAATTATAACAAAAGGTTACATTTATGCTTTTGAAAGCCAGGAATACAAAACAGATTTAAAAGAATCAAGTCAGTGCCTAATTGGAATGCAACTCAAAGAATCCTAAGTGCCGGAATAAGTGCCATATTTCCATGTCAGATTCTAGTACCGTGACATCTGCACTAACTCTGAAGTCTAACCCTGCCTACAGGAACAAAGCTGTTTAAGCACTTGTTTGCTGTTTGTACAGCACCACTGGCATGGCAACTAACCTAATGCTATCAGGCCCATGCTGTCAACTACAACTTGGGGTGTAGGCCTGCCAAGGCTTTAGGCACTTTGTGGGCTCACATGCACCTCTATGGGAGTGAACATCCCCAACTGGCATGCCCATGAAGGTTGTTGGGGGGAAGGGATATAGCAGGGACTATACCCAGGTTGTATTCTTTATGGCTGTTCAGAGAGTTTGTTAGATGTGGCTACGAAGTAGGGGGAGAGGGGAAGAGTTAAAAATGGGGACAAATACCCTCACCAAACTGGAAGCTAGTAATATGGTTGTTCCAGCAATGGTCCATGAAATTATTAGTTACATATTTACAGTAGTGCCAGCAATGTGCTGGATGCCTTCCAGACAATCAAGATAGGATGTTTCCTGCGCTAAAGAGTCTCTGGATAGACAGGCATGTCCAAGTTAGAGGCAAATAAAACAAGGTAGATTCAATTAGTTTCTAAGTGGTAGTACAAGGCTCAGAGAGCGCAAAGCTATTTTCAAACTAGACTATTCCCATAAGCCTCCCTTCCGCCATTCCCTTCCCCACAAAATGCAAGAAGTTTTGCCTACCCGATATCTGCTCCACCACATATCAGGGAGCAGATTGCACCAGGCACTTTGTTATCCTCCAAAACTTTGGCTACTATCCTAGAAAAAAAGAGAAATTTCTTGAGAGGCTGGGATTTGAGAGATCTCAGTCAGATGCATGCGATAAAAAAAATCAGCAGTTACTATTTTCACCTTGTCGCAAAAAAAAAAAAAAAAAAAAAAATTAAGAGTCTATCATCTGTATCAGGTGCACTGTTTATATAGAAATATATTCTCCTCTCTGAAAAGATCTTTGTCCAGTGTAATAGTAAGGCTTATAACAAAATCCACATATTTAAAATATAGTGCATCTTCCAGGATGTAACTGGCAAAGGGAAGAGAGATGAGCATATAAAATCCCAATTATAGCATAATTCATAGTATTTCCTTTGGAAAGGAAAGGAAATTATTCGCAGAAGTAGCATCTAGCATTTGAGGGGGGGGGCAGGAGCATACTCTCAGGAATGAATAGTATTATAAATTCATAGATTCTAGGACTGAAAAGGACCTCGAGAGGTCACCGAGTCCAGTCCCCTGCCCTCATGGCAGGACCAAATACTGTCTAGACCATCCCGGATAGACATTTATCTAACCTACTCTTAAATATCTCCAGAGATGGAGATTCCACAACCTCCCTAGGCAATTTATTCCAGTGTTTAACCACCCTGACAGTTAGGAACTTTTTCCTAATGTCCAACCTAAACCTCCCTTGCTGCAGTTTAAGCCCACTGCTTCTTGTTCTATCCTTAGAGGCTAAAGGTGAACAAGTTTTCTCCCTCCTCCTTATGACACCCTTTTAGATACCTGAAAACTGCTATCATGTCTTCTCTTTTCCAAACTAAACAAACTCAATTCTTTCAGCCTTCCTTCATAGGTCATGTTCTCAAGTACTGTAAATATTGTAGTACTTTCATTACTTAAAACGGGTTAAAGTGCATACAAGCCATCTCCTCAATGTATTGATAGTGTCATCACAGGTGTCACCAAGTGGCACTATTACAGTTGTCCAATTTTTTTTTCCTTTGCATGTGAGCAAGTTTTGATTCTTGGGAAGACATGCTGGCTTGTTAGTTTTGGATTAGGCCAGGTTCTGTTTTGAGGCAACTTCAGGAGAGAGAGAGAGGAGAGAGAGAGAGCGCTGTGCAAGCATCAGGAGAGTTTGCCTCAAGAACTAACACTTATCAGAGCCTGAAGTTGCTTCCTTAAATCTAGGCATTGGTGTTGGGCTGAGGTTCCTGGAAGCCGGAAGCGTCAGCATGCTGTTTCACAGTCTCACTCAGAATTGGTATGTGCACAAACAAAACATGCTACACTTAGAGCATCACGCAGACTCTCCATCATTGATTTCTCCTCCAATGAGAATCTGAACTGCAAGACCCCAGACATCTGCTACTGCTCAGCAGAGGACTCAAAAAAGGGGCAACCAAGGGAACAAATTTATTCAATATACGTTGTTGTCTGTATGGCAGGGGAAGGAGACAAAGCCACTCTCGTCCCAGCCACAAGCTCTCAGAGACAAAGTGCAAAAGCAATTATATGTACATATATTCAAAAACTTACTTTGTAACAGCTACGCTAATGAGGGACGTTGTAGGAGCACCTTTCCTTTAAGAAAAAAAATGCAAAATCATTTTCATTCCCAAAAATACAAAATACCTTATGCAACTCTTGTAATATGCAAGGAATCAGAGTTAGAGGTAAGGCACAGTAAGCTTAGCCAGACATTTTCAGATTTGAGTGTCTAAACATTGAGCGACTTCCAGCTAAGTATCTAGCATTAGAGGTGTTACGGATCCAGAACTTCTAGTGAAGTGAAGCTGAGCTACAGCTACATCTGCTGTGATGAGCAAAGACTACCACTATCAGCATTTTAGTTTAAAGTATTTGTTGCAAAGTATTTGAGCATCTTACCAGAGGCAAGCATTCCCACAGATCATTGCAATTGCATTATTCCAACCATACACTGCTACGGGGAAGTTAAACGCAGTGATAATTCCTACCAATCCCACAGGATTCCACTGTTCTATAAGGGCATGGCCAGGTCCTGAAAACAAAGACACAAATTAGAGCAATTTGATTGTGTGTGCGTGCCTGACTGTTTTGCTCAATAAATGAAAAAAGAAAAGGCATGGACTGCAACAGATCTTCAGGATCTGAGACAAAGCCAAAGTTTGTTGACTTTTGGGACCCATCTATTTTGTTTATCAGAAGTAGGTGGATGGTTTATCTTATCTTATTTGCAGTGATGTGGGCAGCACTCAATTTATTACCTTTGTATTGGCAATTGTAGGACATTTTTTAACACAACATAAGATACTTGCTGATAAATGCACCAGAATTCATTCAATAGTTGCATAGTTATCAGAACAAAAACATAGCATAAGCTCTACTGCATAACAGAGAGTATTTTTCTAATAACCGTTAGGACAGACACAAAAATGTTAATGCAGATAGCCTGCTAGGGAACAAAAAGAGAGAGGTCAGTTTCAGCAAAATTGAATTAGAGTTGTCTTGGTGCATAGCAGTATCTTAATACATAGAAAGGGTGTTTACATTCCAGCTAGATGATCTGCTGAAACTTATTTCAATAATCCACAAGCCAGATATTTCCATCAAACAGCATCATCTCATTTTTCAGCAGAACTTTAATAGCTTTAATGAAGTCTATTTGTAGGAATTAATTACTCATACAATATATGCTGTGTTACAGTTGTACTCTACAGCATGCTGGTAAACTAGTTGTAAGGAATAATCATGTCAGTTGGATAATGAGGGAAACAAAAGTACAAGCATGCTTCTTGCTGACTCATCAATCTGCAAAGTTTAATTGTCAACAGGTTTCCCATGTCTTAGTGCAAACTAGCTAGATTTTGCTGTACTCATTCTATACTTTGATTTAGCGACTTTGTTAATGGAGAAGAACTCAGTTCTCTGTTACCGTATGTATGCAGTTTCTAATTGAGACAAGAATGGATGCACTCTGTAGTACCAAAACAGATCATCACATAGATCAAACAAGTCACAACTGCAGATACAGTAAACTGGTAACTTGCATAAATATATAATCTACAGTGCAGTAATGTAGAACGAGCTCCATTATATCCAGAACTTTATAAATACAAATTTTAATACACGTGCTTACTTTCTGAAGGCAAGACAGGTCCACCGATCATTCGGGACAAGCCAACAGCATAGTCACAGACATCAACATATTCCTGAACTTCGCCAACACCCTCGACAAAAATCTTTCCCATCTCTAGTGAGACCTGACAACATTAAGAACACACAGGATCATTTTTTAGACTCACATACTTTAAGGCCAGATGGGACCATCATGATCATTTAGTCTGACCTCCTACACATTGCAGGCCACAGAACCTCACCCACCCACTCCTGTAACAGACCCATAACTTCTGGCTGAAGTCTTCAAGTCATGATTTAAAGACTTCAAGTTACGGAGAATCCACTATTTACACTAGTTTTAATCTGCAAGTGACCCATGCTCCATGCTGCAGAGAAAGGCAAAAAAAAAAAAAAACAGGGTCACTGCCAATCTGACCTGGAGGAAAATTTCTTCCCACCCCAAATATGCCACTCAGACCCTGAGCATGTGGGCAAGACCCTCCAGCCAGACACCTGGGAAATAATTCTCTGTAGTAACTCAGAGCCTTTCCATCTAGTGTCTCATCACCAGCTGTTGGAGATACTTGGTGGCAGCAATCACAGATCTGCTACATGCCATAAATTTATCAAGCTCAATCTTGAAGTCAGTTAGGTTTTTTGCCTCCACTGCTCCCCTTGGAAGCCTGTTCCAGAAATTCACTCCTCTGATGTTCGAAACGTTCTTCTTTTTTCAAGTCTAAACTTGTTGATGGCCAGTTTATATATTTTTGCTATAAGCTGGGGACTTACCAGTTGGAAGCAACAGAGAAGACACAGATGTATTGATTGATGGCAGGATGACTATGAGCCGCCAACGTGATGGGCACCTAAAAAGGACTATTCAGTGCTATTCACCTTTCAATTCTCATATTAATCCCCATCTTCTCCAATTTAACTAATAATTTCCCATGTGGAACTGTATCAAATGAGACAGGGCAGGGTGCAGAACATGGCACCTGCTACTGCTGCAGAGACACAACAGGCTAGGAGTCTGAGTTCTGGGTTCAAAGGGCAACTTATCTTTATGGCCACTATGAGTCTGCACCACACTGCATTCAAGATCAGCCAAACAAGGGGAAAGAGGTGCCCTCCTCTGTGACTAAGGGATGGATGTTGGAGGGGCACTTGAATTTTTTTTTTTTTTTAATCCACCAACATTCATCTGTATCTGTAAAGGTGCTGGAGTGTTTTCTGCCTCCCAAAAGGCTGATAGAGGGTTCACCCAAGGCAAGGGGTGGGAGTTTGAAACTACTAGAGAGGGGCGTCCCTACCTCATTAGGAGGAGTCATAGATCCAAAGATACCATTATGATCATCTCCTGTATAACAGCAGCCATATATTTCAAGCAGGGTTCTAGTATTTTTTTTTCCCTTATCAGATTGAGAACCATGTAATAACTTCATGCTTTAGCAACTCGGAGCTGCATCACATGCTGTCTCTAGCACATTTTTCAGACCTCTGTCTGTCCACACTAGGCAGGAAAACAGTACTCTGAGTAAACACAGAGGTACCTAGAACACTAATTCCATCCTGGAAACTATCTAATGGTCCAACAGCAGCAATCCTCCGACTTTTTATATCCTGCACCAGCACTTACTGAGATCCTTTCACAGACCATCTCACCTCCTAAATCCCTCATTCTCCACATAGACTCATAGATTTTAAGGTCAGAAGGGACCATTATGATCATCTAGCCTGACCTCCTGCACAACGCAGGCCAAAGAATCTCACCCACCCACTCCCCTAACCTAAGCCTGAGTTACTGAAGTCCTCAAATCGTGATTTAAAGACCTCAAGGTGCAGAGAATCCTCCAGCAAGTTACCTGTGCCCCATACTGCAGAGGAAGGCGAAAAACCTCCAGAGCCTCTGCCAATCTGCCCTGGAGGAAAATTCCTTCACGACCCCAAATATGGCGATCAGTTAAACCCTGAGCATGTGGGCAAGACTCACCAGCCAGCACCCAGGAAAGAATTATCTGTAGTAACTCAGGTCCCACCCCATCTAACATCCCATCACAGACCACTGGGCATATTTACCTGCTAATAATCAAAGATCAATTAATTGCCAAATTAGGCTATCCCATCATATCATCCCCTCCATAAACTTATCAAGCTTAGTCTTAGTTCTCACAATTTTTCAGATCACCAGAAAGAACTTATGTTGAAAAACTCTGTATGAGAGGAAGTCTTCTTTCAGGACCGTTCTAGTATCAATGCCCTGTCTCACAGAAAGGTGGGAAAGCAGCTTGGTGACAGTTGAGCACAGTAAAGGTCTTTGTTTGGAAAGAGGACAGTTTCAGAATCATTTACATTTTTTCCTGTTTTGACAGGTGTGTTGAGGACAATGCTCTTAGGGGAAGGGGAGAAACTGGAGATGACAGCGTAACCAGGAGCCTAGTATAGTTTTAAGACCATTTGTGAATTAGAGGTATGATTTTTTTCAAGTGCTAGCTCCCAACTCCATTTAAGTCACTAAGAATTTGATGACTGGCTCCAATGGGAGCCAGCAGAGTTAGACTAATTCTGAACACCTTTGAAAACCCCATCCTCGGTTTATTAATTCATAAATATTTGTGGCCCACTTCCTGTAAACAAACTGTCTTTTAAAAAACTGAAGCAGTGCTTCCCACACAAGACACAAGTTACAACAAATACAGCTTTGTGAACTGGTACAAGAAGGAAGGGAGAAGGGGTAGTGGATGAAAAAGAAAAATATTGATCGAATTCTGATTGGATGACCAGAGGTCCCGATTTTATAGGGACAATCCTGATTTTGGGGGCTTTTTCTTATATAGGCACCTATTACCCCCCAACCCCGTCCCGATTTTTTACACTTGCTATCTGGTCACCCTAAATTCTGAACCTGAGAATTGTGACGGCATCACTTTAAAACTCTAAACTGAAGTGGCATTATTTTTAAAATAGGGCACCAAAAATGCAGACTTACATTTAGTTTCCTTTAAAAAAAAAAATCAAATCTTATTTGTTACCACAGATCATTAGTGGAAACCAAAAAGTATTTAGAAGTTATTAATTTCTCACTTAATTACCAGAGCTACATTAAAACCAGAGTCAAACATAATTTTGACTTTTTCAAATGTGTACACGTTTCTCTGGATACCTTACCAAGCTTCCCAGATCTTTGATTTTCTTTCTCAAGGCATCGCCAATCTGCCTCACTATTTCTCCACGTTTAGGTGCAGGAACCTAGACAAAAAAAATTTTTTTTTTAAAGAAACTGATTCAGAGACTAAACTGCACCTTATGCTACAGGCACTTGCAGCCAGGCCACTATTTACATTAAGGGAAGACCAACCAGGTACTGTACCTTTGTCTTCTCTCCTCCCACTGACTACAGTGGGTTACTTATGTTTAATGTTAGGCTGAATTCTTGCTGAATCAGGGCCTCAAATAGAACATCTCACGGGAATAAGGGTTTGCGGGTTCTGCATCATTGGCTGAATGCAGACTTCAAATTACTGTTCTCCTTATCCTATTCCAGTATACATGTGGATCATTTTCAAACAGATACGAGCTTTAGGGACCTGTCAGAAAGTAAATTCCTCACATACCATGCTCAATATGCATTTTTACTGCCCTCCTTTTTAGTCCAGCCAGTCCTGATTTCAGATAGTGAATTGTGAATATCTTGCTAGAGCCCAGTGTATAATGTACTTACATGACAGAGCAGTTGGCAACATAATTCCCTATTTTAAGAGATGTCTTACGTAGCTAGGCTACAGAAGCCAAACTGTCCACACACAAAAAAAAAAAAAAAAAAAGGCGATCTAATCCTTTTGGTTGCAAAAACAACCTTCAGGACGTGAGCTTTATGTAATCACTCCAGTAATATCTACCAGAGTCTGCAGGCAGGCTGAAACTATAGTACTGTTGATATTAATGGGAACAATTAATACTCAGCTGCTTATCGATTCTGAAGCCTACTATGAATATTTTAAATGTTAACCTTGTTAACTATATTTCACTGCTGATAATTTCAGCAGAAAGAAAGCTGATGAGCCAAATTCTCAACTAGCATAAATATGCTGATGTACACTAGCCAAGAATTTGGCCTGATATATTTATCCATCATTGTTGGATGTATTATTATTGGGATAAGAGCAGCTATTTTCACTAAAAGGTTTCTGGGGTGAGAAAAATAATGAATTGCAATATCCATCTTTCCCAAAATTAAAAAGTTACCCAAGGGGGAAGAAGATTAGTGCCTTCCCCATTACCACAATGATCAACTGCCCTCCTAGATACTAAAACCTCCTCCATGGGCAGCTTCAGGGTGGCGGGAGAGGATAAACCAACCAAACAAGAAACATCTCTCTGACAGACACACACACCTTTTTCTTACTTAGTTTTAAAGACTTCTAGCTTCCTTCCACTCTCTACAACAGTTTCTATAGTACAAAAACACATTACAATACAAATGTCTGTGGCACACTGAAAGTTTGGAGACACATTTAAATGGTTTACATTTTATATCAAATGAACACATTGGACCTGGAGGGCAGTGAGGGCTTGGAAAAGGTGCTGTGTGATTATGAGGTCCTTGCTGCGCAATTTAGGTTTAAGGTATCTTTTAGGACAGAGGTGGGAAAACTACAGCCGGCGGGCCACATCCAGCCCATGGGACCCTCCTGCCCGGCCCCTGAGCTCCTGGCCCAGGAGGCTACCACCGGCCCCTCCCCTGCTGTTCCCCCGCCCCCGCAGCCTCACCTCGCTCCGCTGCCGGCGCAATGCTCTGGGTGGTGGGGCTGCGAGCTTCTGGGGCAGCGCAGCTGCAGAGCCCAGCCTGACCCAGTGCTCTGTGCTGTGCGGTGGTGACAGCGTGGCTGGCTCCAGCCAGGCGGCGCGGCTGTAGAGCCGCCAGCCACTGGTGCTCCAGGCAGCGCGGTAAGGGGGCAGGGAGTGGGGGGAGGCAGGGTTCCCGGGGGGGGGGGGGGCAGTCAGGAAGGAGAGTGGGGGTTGGATGGGCCGGCGGGGGGTAGTCAGGGACAGGGGTTCCTGGGGAAGTCAGGGGACAAGGAGAAGGGGTGGTTGGATGGGGCAGGAGTCCTGGGGGGGGCAGATAGGGGGTTAGGGGCCGGGCCATGACCCCTTCCTCTAATGGCCCTCCATATAATTTTCGAAACCCGATGCAGCCCTCAGGCCAAAAAGTTTGCCCGCCCTTGGTATAGGACATGGGGGTCTTGATTATGTCTCTAACAGAAAAGGGTAATTTAGTGGATTCAGGGGTCCTTATCTGCTGTAGAGACACTTTCAAAAATATGAATAATCATTTGTCAACTTACATCTGCCCATATTTTCCATGCCTCTTTAGCTTTCTTTATTGTTTCTTCATAGTCCTCCAAGCTGGCCTAAATGAACAAGGATTGGGGGGGGAGGGAGGGGAGAGGAGGGGGAACACAAAACACAGAAGTCACTTTGCTACTGGTTGCCTGAAGCTGAAATTCAGAAGAGGCAGTGAGCATGACTCAAGCAGAATGGATTTTCTGTGGACGGTGCTGAATTGGGAGGTATCATTCTTTAGGAAAGTTATATTCTAAGCTACTGTGTTCACAGTGTGACATGCTGGTTTCTAACTGTGCTGACAAGACAGTTGCTAGAAATGAAAATTAAATTGGAAAATTAATATCATAAACAAAGATGTCTGGGGAACATATCTACTATCCTAGCCAAAGTCTACAGTTTAAATAAAGTTTTCCTTCAGCTGTATTCCCCTTGAGAAAAAAATCATAGGAATACACATGGCCCATTTAGTGACATTTTGCTTTATTATTGTAAATCCCACTATTAATACAAAATAAAAATAGTAATAATAATAAAAAGTACTGCAGAGTATCTACCCTCCCAGCTTCACTCCTTTGCACCCAGCCCATTGGGATCTATGAAGCCTGAAACCCTTGGAGGGTGGGGGAATAAAGAGAATAGGTTAACAAGCCCTCTCTCCCCCATGCTATATCTCCTCCATCTGGATCTACTGGTTTGTGCTCGCCTCACCTATGGGACCGGAAGGGCAGCATTTGAGCTTAAAGGTATGTCTATACTGAAAGAAAAAAAAAGAGGGGGGAGGGTCGTCTTATCTAGGGTTAGGTAACCCATGTTAGCTAACTCAGGTTAAAACAGTAGCAGAAACAAGGCAACTCTGCTTTTTAACTTGAGTTAACAAGAGTTACAGCCTAGGGGAAACTTGGGTTAAACTCGAGCTGTGAACCTGAGTTAGCTGAGCTGCTGTCTTCACGGATATTTTAACCAGAGCTAACCTATGTTAAGAATACCCTTTTTTTCTTTTCCTCACAGTACAGACATACATTTTTTAATGTTGTTTTTGTAATAAGGAGGGTAGAAATTTAGTTAAGCACCACAGCACAGAAGTTGTCCAACTATATTATGCACAGGTTGACCAGTGAAATTGTGAAGACTCTTGTTCCATGTCATTGTTATTATGCAGTGAAACCATGAAGAAAAATATCAGTTTCAGATACTTGGATGAGAAAGTTATGAACAGAAGCAAGAGGCACTAGAGCTAGTCACAAAATAGGAGCTTCCCTTACATCCCCCAACTCCTTAAAAAAGATTATGGGAAGGGAGAGTAGCAGAATCTCCTCCTTTTCTGCAGCACCTCCAAGACTAGAGAGAGACTGAATAGCAAAATTGTCCCCTTCCCTCCAAAACACAGGCAGGAGCTTCACATTTACCAGCCACCCAAGAGCTTCACATTTACCAGCCACCTGATTGCCAGAGACTAATATGGGTAGAGGACTCAGAGACAGCAACTTGATCAGAAATTCATCTCCCTCTCCTTCCTAGCAGCTGGGGTGGAGGACTGGTCTTCTCACCAGGGTTTTGGACTTTATTTTCCAAATTAGCCTTTGGCTACCATGTGGCCTTTTTTGAGCCCTTGCTCTAAGTAGGCACCAGAAAAAGAAAAGACAAACTTACCTGTCGCACACTTGCTATTGGCTCATCATTAGCTGGGCAACATGTTGTCACAAGCTAAAGAGAGAATATTTTACAGTCAGGTTAGGAATATGCATAACCAAGGGGAAATGTTGGTGTGTATTGGATGGAGAGGGTATGATACCTAGGGTATTAAGACACAGTGACTTTTTTTATGCAAAAAGGAATATAAGCAATAATGCAAACACATACAAAAATATACTAAACACAAAGTGTGTCAGAAAAAACTACACCAACCAAGGAGATGTTCCAGGTGGGAGAGAGACCAGACTATATGCAACAAGATAACATCGCCCTACAAAGGAGGCAAGCCAAATAATGCATATCAAAAGCTGGAGCCTGAAGAAATTGCCACATACAAACTTGTAGTTATTCAATCCTAGTGATTATTAACTTCAGAGGGCCTATAACGGGGGATGGGACAAACATCTCTACTTTGCTCTCCCACTGAGAAATGTTTTGGCACAGAAACAATAACTTTATAGGGTTTCAAAGCTGTCCGACTGCAACATAGTTAACAAGTTTTTTCCCTTTTTTCGGCAGCACATTGATTTCAGGAGCCTCCAGCTTTTGGTAGCAGCTCGCTTTTCCTAATCCAGAAAGTCAGCCACTCTTTAAATCAGTGCCACTGGTTCAGGGTTCCTCGAGCTACAAACCTACCTCTCCTCTTCCTCCCCAGATCCCATTATACACGCCTTCATTTTCTTCTTTCAGTCCCAGGTCTTTCAACCACGCATACTGGGGCTGATTGATCAGCAAAGTAGACATGAATGCAGCAGGCCTCTTACAAGATGCTAAAAGTCTCTTCCTCAGTAAAACGTGCCTGGAGAGAGCAAAGCTTAGCTGCAGCATAGCGAACAGAAGCTGTAATACAAGCAGTCAAACCTACTAGAGGCAGCCAGCAATACGTAGCCCTGACCCGCCCCCAAACTCTGGGAGACATGATTGGTGAATTCAAGGGTCTGCCCACATTCTTGATCCGGGGAGGTTATTCCGCAGGATTGTCAAGACAAGCTGTTCCTCCAACCATCGATACATGAGAGAGTTTATTCTTACAGGAAATAACATATCCTTTTTACAGACAGGGTAGTGAAAGGGGGAGCGAATGAATTAGTTACTGCCATCTAGTGTATGAAGAAATCAATGTTACAGGCACCAAGCTGGGGGATGCAAGGAACGCCTTGTGGGCAAGGAGCGTGTTTGCTTCACTGTGCAATGAAATGTATTTTTAATTTTGCAGTAGAGAATGTTAAACTATGTAGCTTCCTTTTTTGCGTCAGAGTGAGGCTAACAGACAGCTTTGTAAAAACTCATACTGGGATTTGAAACGAAGGCATTTGAGAACTCTGAGACAGCAAAACCCTTCAAAGCCTGAGTTCATAGAATCATAGAATATCAGGGTTGGAAGGGACCTGAGGAGGTCATCTAGTTCTGGAACTGCACTAAATTCTGTAGCTCAAAGGAGATAAAACACAATAATCCATCAGTACCGAGGCTGCAAATCAAGATCCACTCCAAAATATTTCACAAGGAAAAGATGCCATCGTAGAAAAGAACAGGGGAGCCACAACTGAAAAGTGCCAGAGTCCTGGAGTACTGTCATGCTGAAAGCTCCCATGCCTGGTTTTCCTTGGCTTCTGTTGGCACACAAGATTACTGCTTGCTGGCAATATTTAGAAGATCTCTGGTCAGTTCCCCTCCATCTGTTGATACTTGGTTTCCCCTGCATATAATCCTTGAAACAGGTTAATACAAATGGGAAAGGGCTGCTGTCTGCTGATCACTTGTCAGATTGCTTCTTTCTCCTTTTGCAGTGCTACCAGACTGCCAGTCTTTCACAGTCCCAAGCAAAGGTGTATATAGTCTTTTGAAAGGACTTTTAGTAAAACATCAAATTTACAGCACCTATTTCCCCTCCAAAGGATCTCTTTAGAAGGGCTATGGCAAAAAGGTTCAGAAGTGACTACTGTTTTGGGGTGCCTCCATTTTAATGTCTGACTGGAGACACCTTGAAGCTAATATTCACAGGAGCTGTGCTGTGAAGTCAGTGGCAGCTAAGGGATTCAAAACCAGCATCCACCTTTAAAAATGTTGGACTAAACCTGTAAGGCCTGAGCTTCTGCCTCACTACATCTCCGTTGAAGCTTTGCCCCACCAACCATGGAAATATGGGAACTGACTCCACTCTTGCTCTAATTCCACAGCTTTGCAGGCAACCACAGCACTGCTCACTCAGACTTTTTGGGGCTACCTTCTCTAGCTCTGTGGCACCTTTATGCTGCCTCCATTTTTGAGAGCTGCCTCCTTGGGCACCACTCCACTCACAAGTAAACATCATTTTTTGCCAGCCTTACCACTAGACTCTCACAGTCCTCACCTAGTGTTTATTTTATGGCTCCAGAGCTAGCATGAGTGACCTCAACTCATTTTAGATCCCTTTGATGTCAGGTGTAGAGGCAGTGGTGCTGGAACAATTTTTATAGTGGGGGTACTGAAGACAGAAACCATGTATTTGGGTTGTTATTACTACCTCAAGCCAGAGGCACCCCTAGTTCCAGCACCTATGTATAGGGGACAAGTCTGTAAATATGTTATGCTCTCACCCTCACTGCACAGGTTGATTCCAGACTGCCTGAATCGTTATGGTCCTAATTCCCCACTGCCTTGCACTTTGTGTAGTCATTTACACCCATGCAAAACAGTGTAAAATATTCCTTTTCTCATTTTACACTACAATTGCAGTTCACATTTAATGCTTATGGGAATTTAGATGACTTACTATGGCCACTAGATAACTACCATATGTTTTCAGGAATGCAACATGTTTTGAATAACCAAAAAATATATAATTTAAAGTGGACACTAAAGCACCTGTTACCTCAAGGGGAAGAAGGTAACGCTTCAAAGGAAATACTAGAGAGATGGTAGAGGGAAGATATAACAGGGAAAGCCCCTTTTCTCAGAAGCACAGACTTGGCTCCCTTCCGTGTCTGTCACCGGTGGATTTAGCTACTCATGAAACAGAATAAAATAAAGAGAAGACAAGATAATATGGTGCAAATAAAGGTAAGTGTATTCGGGATAAAAGGTACAGAAAACTGGGAAGAAGTGGGGGAGAAATACAAGAATAACACAGTAAAACAGCAAAACCATGAATCAGTAAAACAGTGAATCAGTGACTGACTCTAAGAGTTTGGAACTCAGGCCCATAAACCCTCCCGTGGGATTCTACAAAACCATAAACAATACCCCAAAACAGAAACCTTTCTTCTATTGCTCTGGGTAAGTTATTACATCACTCTTTGCCTCAGTTTCTCCATCTGTAAAATGCAACTGATACTGACCACTTTTGTAAGCGCTTTGAGATCTATCACAGAAAAATGCTATATAAGAATTAAGTAGTATTATTCTTATTATTTATTATTCCATAACAATGATCATATGCAATGAAAAATTCTGCCTGGATGCAATAAAAGAGAATCGCAAAGGAAAAGTAATCAACCATTTTATTAAAAGGCAGCCAAATTCAAAGTGCATTCTATTGACGATTCCAGAAAACACCCTTCCAAAAACAAACAAAATGCTACATATTCAGTTCCACAACAAAATGTGCTGTTGACTTCAGTGGCTGCAGGAATGGGTTCTATTTGGTTTATCTGAAGAATATTCTTGGATGTTGTAGGCACTTAGGTTAAAAAGGAAGTGATCCATTTTACTCTGAAGGGAAATATAAGAAAATTTTGAATAAATACCACTTTAAAGTAAAATCAATGGTTCTGAAAGGTACATAATTTTCCTCACTAGAAGATGAAGTCTTTTATCTATCCACACAACAAGCACAGCACACAAAACAGTAGTTCGAGCTTCCTCACCCCTTCCTGACAGAGTGCCTTCACAACTATGACCTGGAGGTCTCTATAGATTATAAAGTAGTTCAGTCTCCATGACTATTCAATCACTGTCCACTCTGCTAAAACTACCAAGAAGGATGCCAGCTGGTACTAGAATTATACCATCAATTCCTTTCACACAGGTCACCACAAGACCTGTTAGATAACAAGTTTCAATCACTATTGACCTGGGCTGGGTTTGAACTAGTGACCCAGAGGTAAAAAGCACTGTATCCCATAACTTCTTGAGTCATTCAGTCTCCCTGTAGTTGTAACTCTTAATGCAAACCTTATTCCTAAGGTTAATTTAATACCTAAGATCAAGCAGGTTCCAGTTGGCTGTAAGTTATGCAGCTTCTGATGCAGTTGGAACTTCAGCAGCTCCAGAGGTGGATCAGGCAAGGGCATGCTTTTAGAACAGTACCTGATTCACTTAATTAAGAGGGCTTTGTGGCCATAACTGCTGTGGCCTACCATTCCCTGACACAATGAACCCCCAGAAAGAAAAGGATCCCAGGCATCTGTGTTTGAAACTGACAAGAAGCCTCACAGAGATTATGAACTCAGATGACCCTTCTGAAACTTCAGAGAGTTCATGTTCAGAAGTTCTGACTCTGACACCTCTCAAAGGGACAATAAAAAGACACTAGAGAGGTACACTAGAAAGACACAGGTTTTCTCTCAATATTGAACACTGAAGTTCTAAACCTGGTACATAAAGACTGTATGACAGATCCAGCATGAAGAATTTTGAAAGGGGATATTTACTAATGAATTTTGAAAATCTTGCCCAGACCTTGTCTTTTCAGAAATATGCCCTCATTTGTATGTTTCACAGTCACCTTAAATCCACAGTGTCTAAAAGGTTTCTTTGTATTTTGGCTTTGGAGTGCTTCTGAGAGAGAGGCGGGATTGTCCACTGGTTTGGACACTAGCCTAAGAGTTAAAAAACCTGGGTTTAAGTCCCTCATCTGGCACAGATATCCTGTGTGACTATAGGCAAGTTACTTAGCCTCTCTGTGCTTCAGTTCATCTGCATATGAGGATAATAGTACTTCCCTATCTCACAGGGGTGTGAGGATAAATATATTAAAGATTGTGAAGTACTCAGATACTCTGGTAATGGGAGGGGGGCACACTTAATAAGTATATAAGATAGTCTTATTGTGTCCCACATTTGAGAACTGAAAGACTCCACCCTCTGAATATCTTCCTTTTCCATATTCCTTGTTTTTCCATCTGCTCCTTAGAACTATGTTAAAAGTTTACTGTTAGAGTTCTTTATATCTTGAAGTGAATTTAAGTGTGAAATGTGCTAGATTTACAGACTTGGGGCTTGAAATCATCTACCCATGGAACAGATATAGCACATGTAGCACACAACTTGTCCACACTAGCCTGCCAATCTGTATCAATCCTGATTTGCAGGGCCGGCCCACAACATTTTGGCACCTGAGGTGGGGAGCTCAAATGATGCCCCCATTCCCCTTCGTTTGGGCCAAAATTTTAAAAGGCCTCAGTTCTGCCTTCTTCCTGTTCTACTCCTCTCATGGTACTGCTCTGCTACCTACCCCAGTAAAGGAGAACTAACAATTTAAAATGCCTTGTTCAAAAATTTTAAGTAACATTTAACTTTCAAACACCTGAATAGCAAATGTAACTTTTCTTGTATGAATAGTAAACACTGGCATTTTTATCTCTTTGAATAATCAAACTGGTGCTTTCCGTGCCTTCTTGGTTGCAAAGATTTGAACTGCTTCCTGAAGGTCCACAGTCTGGGCCAGCTCATGCTCTATTGAGATGGCTGCAAGGCCAACCAGCCTCTCCTGTGTCATTGTGGAGCGTAGATGTGTTTTTATTAACTTCAGCTTGGAGAAGCTGCGTTCTCCACTGGCAACTATTACAGGAAGTGTTAGAAGTATGCGCAGAGCAACAAAAGCATTTGGAAAGAGGGTGGTCATCTTATTTGTGCACATATATTCCAGAACAGCCTTTGGAGTTGATCCTGCTGAAATGTATCTTGAAAGGGCTTTCAGTTCATCACCTAAATCACTTGCATCAATATCGTGCATGTCATCATGTGTCAACACTGTCTCTAGTGCCCTGCATTGCTGGTGTAGGTCTTCTTCAGGTATAGTGAGGAGTTTTGGAATATCATACAACATCCCAAATATACTGCTGTGTTCCTTGAGCTGCATGAAACGTTCTTCAACTGACTGTATTGCACAATCTAGCACCTGGTTAAAGAATTCAACTTTGAATTGTTGTTTGGGGTCTCTTATGGGATTATCCCATGCCTCGTAATCAAAATGTTGTCTTCTTTGGTGACTCTTGTATTCCTGAATGGGTGGGAAAATAGCTTCAGTGTGAAGTTCCTTTGCCAACATCTGTGCACTCTTCAGAACGTTTTGAAATCCCTCATTTGACCTGTAAGACTGTAGGTATGACTTTGCTTTGTCCAGTTGTTCCATTGCTCCAGATATATCAAGGTCAACACCTTGGAGTCTCTTGCTTACAACATTTATTTCAAACAGTATGTCATGCCACAACACTAAGCCACACAGAAATTTGAAGTTATGTATGTTTCTGGTGATTCCATTTCCCTTTGCCACTGTTCTCCCACAAACAGTTCCTGTCATAGCATTATCCTCCATAAGGGCAACTATGGCAACATCTATCTTCCCAATTTGGTATTTGATAGGCTTAATCTCCTCCAATCGACTTTCCCATCATGTGTCACTTAGTGGTTTCAGAGTCAGAGAGGATATTCCCAGATGTTGCTTCAAAATTTGCCATTGATGAGTTGATGCAGAGAAAAATACATAGATGCTTTGAATTACATTAAAAAATTCAGCAGCCTCACTAGAAGCTGATGCTGCATCACAGACCACCAAGTTCAATGAATGAGAATTGCACGGGACAAAAAAAGATTGAGGGTTTAACTCTCGGATCCATGTTTGCACTCCTCTGTTTTTTCCTGTCATGTTGGCACCATTATCGTAGCCCTGACCTCTCATGTCATCTATCGCAATTCCCGTATCTTCCAGCTTTTTAAGAAGCACATTTGTCATACCAGCTCCTGTAGTATCATCAATGTCAATAAATTCTAGAAAATGCTCTCTGACAGTCACCATTGCAGAGATATTTTCACTAGGTTCTGTTGTTGTTATAAAACACACCATTAAAGTCATTTGTTCCGTATGGCTGATATCAGGTTTGCAGTCGAGAATACCAGAGTAATATCTTGCTGACTTCAGATCTACCACAATCTTCTGTTTGACTTTTGTTGCCAGTAACTGTATGATCTCATTTTGAATGGTTTTTCCAAGGTAGTGGTGTGTTTACATTTCTTGGGTGGTGACTCTTCTTAGATGCTCCTAGAGTACAGCATCAAACTCAGTCATCAGCTCTACAATTTGAAGGAAGTTTCTATTGGTTGGCGCATACAGTTGATCTGAAGTGCCACACAGTGCTAGGTTTTGGATAGCAAGCATTCTCACAGTGGCAATGAGCCTTTTCAGAACATTTTGCTAGTAAAGAGACTCTGAACCAATCTTCTCTTGATGTTGATCATCTATGCTGGTCTTTAACCTTAGTCTCATCTCAAGCTCTTTCCACCTATGGAATGCTCTCTGGTGATTTGCTGCTTTCTCATGGCATGCCAGATTTCTAGCCAGATTTTTCCAGTCCTTTGTTCCTGTAGAACCCAGTGTGGCTGGAACGTTAGACTGGAAGAGTTTGCAACAAAAACAGTATGCAGCATTCTGGGTTTTTGAGTACATAAGCCATGGCCTCTCCACTTTGTCACCATTGGGGATTTCACGGCAGTACTGTGCTGGATGGAAACTTCTATTTTCACTGTCTTTGGGGAACATGAAGTTTTTCACTTGCTGTGGCCCATGCAGTACAAGGAAGTCCCTCAGGCTACTGCTCAAGTGGGTCCACAGTCCTGGATCATCTAGACTTAAGGAACTAAATTCTGTTTCTTGCGCCTCCACCACATTCTTCTCTGATCTACACTTTTCTTCAGGAATGTGCATGGTTACATCCATTTGAAATGGAGATATGGATGCTGCAGTAGCTGCCAGGTCACCTGCACTCTGACTAACTGGAAGATCAGGCATCTCCTCACCACTCACATCTTCACTGGGGCCAGAAGGCTCACCGTGAACATTTGTGTCTGTGTATCTCAGGAGAGCTCCTTCCTGCTTAGATAGAAAAGCTTCCTTTGCTTTCTTTCTTTTTCTGAATGCTGCCCCGAAGGGGCATTTTCTTCTTTCACTCATGACTGCTGTTCTGTGCCAGCTATAGTGGCTCTCAACACTCCGTTGAAGGGGACAAATAAGCAGGCTGGTCGCAGGGCCTGAGTGAAGGAAGATATCAGCCTAAGGGCCTAACTGGCTCCTACTACTTCAGTTGACTGCCTGTTCTCCTCAAGTGGGTTCAGGGAAGCAGCAGGAAACAGGAAGCTCACTGAGAAGCTGGTGTTAATCAGTCCAGGCTCCTGGGGGTGCTAGAGAGGTACATAAGAGGCTTCTCCTCCTCTCTCTCCCTGCAGCTCCTGCTGCTTTCTGTTATTCCCTCTCACCTTTTCTCTTGCCTGCCTGTTATGTCTCTTGTGCCCTCCTTTCTCCAGCACAGCACTCCACCATCTTTGTGCATATAGAGCATAGAGAATACATATGCACGAGCAGCAGACACAATTTTCTACACTCTGGGTCCTAGTGGAGGCCGCCTCGGTTCGTCTCACTGTAAGGCCAGCCCTGCTGATTTGGAGGAACTATAGTGTATAGTTAATACCACATACCAGGTAGTTTAACACCCACCTTTGGCTACTCTTTTGATATTGCCAATAAGAAGACAATTAGGATTTTCTTATACTAGAAGTATAAGAATTAGATAAGTTCATGGAGGATAGGTCCATCGATGGCTATTACCCAAGATGGTCAAGGATGCTCTGGGTGTGCCTAAGGCTCTGACTGCCAGAAGCTGGGACTGGACGATAGGGGATGGATTACGCAATAATTGCCCTGTTCTGTTCTTTCTCTCTGAAACATCTGGCACCGGCCACTGTCAGAACACAGGATACTGGGTTGATGGACTATTGGTCTGATCCAGTATGGCCATTCTTATGACAGTCTCTCTCTTACCCTAAAGTTTAAACAGGAGAGATTGAGAGACACTCACACATCAAAATATTCCTGTTGTGGGGGGAGCACTCTTCTGAGAGGTGTAGGAGACCACTGTTCAAATCCTTTCTCCACCTTTAGGCAGAGAGTGGAACTAACATGGGTCTCCCTGATAAGAGCTCTAACCAGTGGGCTAAAAGTTATAAGGTTGGCACCCTTCGACCCCTTGCTTAGACTCTGAATAGGGCCAAATCCATGAGGTGTGCTCAGAACATGCATTCCAGATCAGGCCTTGCAAAGAAGATATGGGAGGAATGCCTATTTTCTCCCAGTTTGTGGATTGTGCTGGGCTTAGGAGGGAGATAGAACAATGTGCATACCCAGACGCAGAATCTTAGGCACCAAGGGAATTTTTACCTTGAAAATTTAGGAGCCAAGCGAGTTTAGGCACGTACAGGGAGTGGAAGTTTTGTGAATCTCAGTGAAGCCTAAAACTGAGACATAGGCACATAAATCTGTGGTTTAGGTATCTAATTACCTTTGTGGATCTGAGCCTAAGGCCCCTATTCTGCAACGAGCACCATACAAACACAGGGTTCTGCCCTTATTGCAGGGCCAGAACCTAAGTAAAAGCTGAACTAGAACTTCAGGATTTGGAACTTAAGTATTGCAGCCCATAGAGCTAGTTTTAGTATTGATTTTATTTAGCAGTAACGCAAGGAACCTATAGGCCTGTATCCTGTAAGACATTGGCTTTAGCAGTAAGCATAAGGCTTGAGGCCAAATTGTCATCCCTAAGTTTTGGGGAACTGGGAATAGAGTGTTTAAGGGAGAAGTCTGTACAGAATGACACCAGGCAACCACAAGAATATGAACAAAAACCAGTTTTTGGATATTTTAGGATAGGAACATCTGCAGATGTCTGACCACAAGAGTACCATGGCAACAAAGTGACAGATATGATGATAAATTGAGATTATTAAAATATTAACCTATAGAAGAAGGGCACCTCAACATTAGTAGGGTGAGGAAATAAAAATAAGGAAGAGGGAAGAAACCTCTACCAAATATGATTAGGCATACTATCATAACTAAAAGTTGTATCCCAGCCTGTGTACAAGAGGAGAGAGAGATGTAGCCCTTGGGAGGTGCCAGGATTATGGACAATGGTGATGATGAGGAAGATAATGGTGAACATTTCAAGTTTTTCTGCAAGGCATAGTGAGTATATGGCTGTTCAGATGTACATTCTTTATTATCTCTCTCTACCATGCTGGGTTAGAGTTTTTGTGACTTTGCTAAATGTATTAATAAACTATTACAAATACAGAAGGGCTCCTAAAATATGAGTGTTGCAACTATGCACATTGTGATTTCTAACTGAACAGTAAGTTTAATAGCACTGGGCCTGATCTTGGGACAAGAACCTGTCAAACTTCAGAATGATAACTAGGAATTCTTAAGTAATCAATATAATTAATACACAATCCATAGATCAGGCTACAGTATAGAAACCCCTTTACACTGTTTTACTGTGAGTTAACCTGGGAAATTGGGGTATATAATGAGTCACATTTTATCCTGGCTGCATGTAACACGGGGCTAGGCCATACTTGCATGGAGGCCCACGGTAACTTACTATGTAAAATTGGAATAATCATGTATAACTATCTAATAGCAGTTTTCTAATGTTTCATTAATATTTGTAAAGTCCATTACAGGCTAGGAAGGAAGGTGTTATATAACTGCACAATATAATTATATAAATAAAAATAGGGACTGTAATTGGCCCTGAAGATTGACAAAAGATAACACAATCATACAGTATGGCTATCTGTTGAGATAATGTGGCAACACTGTAACACTATGCCATCAGGAAGTGGCAATCTGGTGACACCTTGCTGATGTGCTACCACGTGGTATGCTCAGAGACAGGGCCGCCCAGAGGAGGGGGCAAATGGGGCAATTTACCCCAGGCCCGGGGCCCCACAGGGGCCCCCAGCCCCGCCTCCGCTTTCCCCCATCCCCTGGCGCCTCAGCGCGCCGCGTCAGGAGTGGCCCTGGACAGCGCTGCAGCGGCGTGGCTCCGGTAGGGCCTGAGCTCCTCCCATTGAGTTAGAGCTGTGTGGTAAGGGGGCAGGGCTGTGAGCTCCGGTCCTGCCGGAACCACACCGCTGCAGCGCTGTCCAGGGGCCAAGGCAGCTCCTGGACGCGGCGTGCTGAGGCTCCGAGAAAGGGGAGAGGCGGCGTTAACCCAGGAGTGGCCCTGGACAGTGCTGCGGTCAGGGGACAGGGAACGGGGGGTTGGATCATGGGCATTCCGGGGATCTGTCAGGACTTGGCGGGGGGGTAGATAGGGGTCGGGGCAGTCAGGGGACGGGGGGGTTGGTAGGGGGTGGGGTCCCGGGGTGGTGGTTGGGAAGGGCGGTGAGGGGACATGCAGCAGGATGGGTCAGAGATTATGAGGGGGCTAGTCGGGGGGCAGGGCCAGGCTGTTTGGGGAGGCACAGCCTTCCCTACCCTAAAGCTCATTCAGCAGTTTGAGGCTTGCAGACAGCTATTTAACACAATGAGCCAAGCTGTTATCTTTTCCCTTAGGGCTACCGTCCCTTTCACTTCTCAAATGCCAAATTATAGTCTACATTTAATTTCAGTGCCATAGGGAGATTCATGTCATAGGAGGGTAGCTTCATTTAAAATTAGCCACTTTAGATTAACAGTGATAGAGCCAAGAGAGCCATGGGGGAGGGATCACATGAGAAGAGCAATATCATACACCACCTACCTCCTTCCCAACCCTACCAAAGGAGACCCCCCCCCCTGCATTCCCTGAGGCTCCAGAGAGGTTAATTCAGTGGTTCTCAAACTTTTGTACTGGTGACCTCTTTCACATAGCAAACCACTGAGTGCGACCCCCCTTAAAAATTAAAAACACTTCTTTATATATTTAACACTATTATAAATGCTGGAGGCAAAGCGAGGTTTGAGGTGGAGGCTGATAGTTCACGACCCCCAGTAATAACCTCGTGACCCCCTGAGGGGTCCCAACCCCCAGTTTGAGAACCCCTGGGTTAATTTAATTTTAGCACCCTGTGTCCATTCACATGCATGTGCTATTTTGAGCATTTCAGTTTTCACAACGTAGGCTCATTCCAGATTCTGGAACAAGCTCAAATGCTCAGTTCGTGGAGTATGTACATAAGCTATACTAAAGACAAACCCACAGTAACCGTCTCCAGTTTGTGAGGGACCTCATGGAGCCAGTCTCTAGGAAACAGATAAATTCATGGAGGTTAAGTCCATTAATGGCTATTAGCGAGGATGGGTAAGGAATTGTGTCCCTAGCCTCTGTTTGTCAGAGGGTGGAGATGGACGGCAGGCGAGAGATCACTTGATCATTGCCCTTTAGGTTCACTCCCTCTAGGGCACTTGGCATTGGCCACTGTCGGTAGGCAGGATACTGGGCTGGATGGACCTTTGGTCTGACCCAGTGTGGCCATTCTTATGTTCTAACTTAAGTGAACCCAAAGTTATGGAGACAGATATGAGTATTGGAAACCTGGAAAAATGTCTGACTGGATGGGCTCAGGCATTTGTCACAAGCTGAAGTGGTTCAAAAGTTTTGGATTTTTTTTAAGCAGAATTTGTTTATTGTTTCTTTAAACAATCAAACACAGCAAGCAGCAAATATTTCGCCACACACTTCTGAACCCCCAAACCATGTTCAGGTTTTGGCAGACTAATTTCAGCTTTTCAATTAAAAAAAACACAATAAATTTTGAAGGAAAGCGGACATTGTCCGTGATTTTTTCTGCTTTTTAAAAACCCCTAGTTTTTGATCCAAAAAAAGTTTTGACGGAAAATATTTGTCCAACCCTTTTAATGAGCTTTAGTGCCTTTTAGCACTAGCTGATGCTGAGAACCAGTGATACCTTGTAAAGGTGACTTGAAAAGAAGTTTTCTCAAAACTGGGTTTGTGCCGAGATGCGGAAGGTTTTAAAATGTTTATTTTTCCCAGGGCTGCCGGGGGGGGGGGGTGCACTGGGGGGGAGGGGAAGTGGGGCCGCAGGGGCCCCCGCGAGAATATAGTATTCTACAGTATTGCAACTTTTTTTTATGGAAGGGGCCCCCAAAATTGCTTTGCCCTAGGCCCCCTGAATCCTCTGGGCGGCCCTGCTCAGAGAGAGCCACAGGGATCTTTTCTATCAAGCTCCCATAACAGCGGTGACAGGGTGACATGCTCTAGCAAAGCAGTGGGATGACGTTGCCCGTGCAGAGACCTGACGTGGTGGCCGATGATGCCGTAGGATGTGGCAAGGTGATGTCCGGACAACGTGCCTGGGATTCTTTTTCCCTTGGAACAGTCCCAACTAGGCCTCCCAGGGGGATTTCCGACAAAGACTACAGGTCCCGGCATGCCCTGCGGCGCGCCCGCCCGCCCAGCGCAAGGTACATTGGGGCATGTAGGCCCTGCGGATGCTCCTTGCATGGGCGAAGTAGGTGGCGCCATTTGCTTCCTCCTCTTCCCTGCGAGCGGAAGCGCTGGCGGTCCCTGGCCCCCTGCCTTGCCCCGCCCCGCTCCCTGCGCCCGCGGTCTCGGGGAAGATGGCGCTGGAGGCGCGGCGGATGGAGCAGGATGCGGAGGACGGGGAGATCTCGGACTCGGACTCCGACATGCCGGCCAGCGTCTCGGCCAGGGGCCCGGCGCAGGTGAGGGGAGGCCCCGGGGGCTCGGCCGCCTCCGTAGCAGGGACCCCACCGCGGCTCCTGACCCAGCCCCGGCTTCCCGCCACTGCTGCTGCCTTAGGCCGGGCCTTAGGGCGGGAGACTCCCGCGCAGCGCTGGGGGAGCCCGAGAGAACGCGTCGCCCCGAGGAAATGCCCCGTGCCCGGCCCCTGGCCTGCCGGAGCGGCGCTGAGATGCTGTCGGGATGAGGCCTGGAGAGATGGGTTGGGAACAGCCCCCTTGAGAAACCGTCTCCCCTCAGCCCCCGGCACATCTCCAGTGCGGTGCTGGTGTGTTGCATAGTGAGCCTGTGTCTCTGGCTGGGGAGATTGCGGGGGAGCTGTTGTTGCTGTGCTTTGTGGGGAGGAGGTTGGGAGATGAGCAGTGGGATTTGTTGTTAGTTATTGCTGGGTGTTTCTCTTCGGAAGAGACATTGAATGAGCCTAGGTAGTGTTTTTTATCAGATTGGTAGGTACTGTTGTCCTGTGAAACATGAGTAACCCCACCCGTTTGTCTAATTGCTTTTCCTCTACCCCCATTTTCCAGCGCATGTGTTGTTGGTTTTTAATGGTTAGTTGTGCTGTACATAAGAATGGCTGTACTGGGTCAGACCAAAGATCCATCCAGCCCAGTAGCCTGTCTACTGACAGTGGCCAATGCCAGGTGCCCCAGAAGGAGTGAACCTAACAGGTAATGATCAAGTGATTGTCTCCTGTGGTTTCAGAAACAGAACAGCAACTGAAAACGTTTCAAAAAGACATGTCATTACAGCAATTACTTCTTTCTGAATTTAAAGCTATGTCTCTTTTGTGTTTAAGCGTTTACCTGCTGAAGAGACTGCACTTAATTGGCTTTCAAACTTTTTTTAGTAAATACTGATTTTCATGTGTATATTATCCGATCGTATGAGAAATATATGGTGGTAGGAGTGCAGAAAAGCACTGAATAAGATAATATAGTCTTGAGATGTGCACCAGGAAAGGAGCATGTAAACTACAGATGCATTTTTAATGCATAGGGCTATGCTCGCCACGTTTTTCCAAAAGCAGTTATATATTTCATACAGTGGTAAGACAAGCTGAAGAGTCTTTACTTCTGTTGCTTTATGCCAGAAAATAATTCAGGAATGCCATCAGGTTACTGGAAGAGTGTGTGGGTTAAAGAGAGGAATGTAGTCATCTAAACTTGAGGGGACAAAAGATTATTTTTAAGATTATCTTGTTTTTTAGGAGCTCTTGTTATCATTTTTGAAAGAACTGGAATTATCGGTAAAGAATGCTAAGTTTACAATGGTAGCAGCAGTATGTCTTGTGGTTTGTCTGTAACTAGGAGCAAGAACTAGGTTATATTATCTATTCTTTACAGATATCTTGTGTAACCTTGAACATCTCAGTTTACCCATCTGAAATGGAGAATCATCAATGGGTATTCTGAATGAGACTTGGTATCAGTAGGGTGCTTTGAAGTCCTTTGATGAAAGTTCTAGTTAAAAATAAAGTATATCTAGTCTAGTTTGTGTTAAAATTATTCTCACATATGAATCAGAGTAAATTAGTCTATTAGTGAGTCTAATTGTAATCAAATCATCAAGGTAGCTTTCCTTTTTAAAAATACTAATTGAATTAATACAAAATGACTTTGCCATTTCAGAAACCACATGATGGCAACAGTTCAACCAAACCTTTCCAGAGCACCATTTCACCCTGTGCACCAAGTGTTCCTTATCGAACAACCAATGGTGTGGACTCAAGTGATGAGAGCTTCTCTGATTCAGATGATGACGCTTCTGTGTGGAAACGGAAACGACAAAAATGTTTTAACCTCCCTCCTGTTAAACCAGAGCCTTTTCAGTTTGGCCAGAGTCACCAGAAGCAAACTGTCCTCGGGGGTAAGAAGATCAACAATATTTGGGGTGCAGTGCTTCAGGAACAAAATCAGGATGCAGTGGCCACTGAACTTGGAATTTTAGGAATGGAGGGTAATATTGACAAGAGTAGGCAGTCTGAGACTTACAATTACTTATTGGCTAAAAAGCTGATGAAAGAAACTGACCAAGATGTGGAGATATTAAATAAAGAGCTAGATGAATACATGCAGGATGACAAAAAAACAGTGTCAAAGGAGGAAGAAAATGGACAAGGACTTCTCAAACGGAAACGGCCTGTCAAGGACAGACTGGGTGAAAGACTAGAAATGAATTATAAAGGGATGTACGAGATTACTGAAGAAGATTCTGAGGAAAAAGTGGCAGATGAAATTTCTTATCGGTGAGATCTTATGTTTCTTAATCCATTAGGTTATGTGAAAGTTACTGAAGGGAAGAATAAGACTGTGTTCTTTTGACTGTTTTAGGTGGCCATGTTAAATTATGAGATAAGGGTTTGAATGGCTTGTTCAGGTTCCCAGAATCCTGAAACCTAAATGCAGTATTATTGGTGGGGCTGGTAGCACCACTTTTTAGTAAGGTTGCCCAACACTTCCCATTATAAGACCCTGTTTTCAGTTGGTTAAAATTTGTCAAAGTCATAAACATTTCAGCTTGAATTTTCCATGCAAGGTGTCAACCTGAGGCTAAATTTTTTTATTTATTTTTTTGAAAACTTCAGCCAAAAGTGTTCAGCCATTTCTGAGAATAAAGCTAGGGAAAAAATACGTTTTGCCCATGTTGAAAAATTGTGGAAACCTTTTAATTAAAAAGCTCTAATGCCTCCTCCCACATATGCTTCAGAGCAGGTACTTGACATTTGCCATGGGGAGTGGCATTTGTTTCAGACATATGCCTTTTGCCATCCTTGGGAAAACCTGCCCAAATTTGGTTAAGTTACAACTCTTTGAAAAATTGCAGTTCACAAATGCTCAGTACAGACTTAAATTGTAGTAGCTAAATGCCTTCAAAGATTCTGTCTGCACTGGGCATGCTCCAGCTCAGGATTGAGCAGAACTTTTCCTGCGGTTGCCACTCTGGGCTTCTGTGAGCTGTGCCTATGCCAGGTCCAACATCTGATCTGAGAGCTGGGAACCTGTCTCTCCTGTGCTCTGAAGAATTAATACCCGCTGGTCCCAGGCAGCGTGGAGGAGGAAGCCATCTGATTTGAATGCAACTGAGGCTGGAGGCTAGCGAGGACTGGCTGGGCAATGAGATTGGCAGCCAGAGATAATGGTATGGGGAGACTGGGACTGAGAACCTGTTGTGGGGGGATGGAGGGGAGATACCTCTGGTGAGAAGCCTTGGTGGGTGGCAATGTGAGGGCAGCTGGAGGTCAGGGTGGCAAAAGAGAAAAATCAAATGAGGACGCCAAGAGGAGGGAACTCAGACTGGGATGAGAAACCTGATGAGTAAAGACTGGAACTGGCTTGGTGAAGAAAATCGAACTGTGGTGAGGCACAAGGGATGGGGAAAAGACAGGATTGGGACAGGGACAGAGTGGAAGGGGTCAAGCATAGGGGACAAGCTGTTACTGCTCTGTTACTCCCTTAACTCAAGTGGCAGAGGTCTGTGCTGTGGATCTAAAGGTTGACACTGCTGATGAGCATTGTGGGTGTCAATATAATGCCATATGGTGGAATTTCTGTTTTTTTTTCAGTTTGCCTTTTTTAAAACCTAGGCAATTACACAAAAACTGTTAGAAGAATATTAAATCTGTTAATTCATGCACTCAGAAAATAGTGTCAATGCCAATACCACGGTTACTTGTGCAACTTTATTTCAGGCCCCATTCTATGTATGCATCATAATACAGTCTTTAATTACATGACATGCTATTTTTCCCTTAGTGGGCACTGTCCATCCTGTGCACTGAATGAGGCAGGTGTCCTGTGAGCGGGGGAAGTAGTATGTGATTATGTAATTAAAAACGGTATTATGCATACAAAATTGCACAGACAGTCTTAATTCTGGCATTTCCTAACTTTTGAGTGTTTGACTTTGCTAATTTAACAACATTCTTTTAAGGTTTTAGTGTGTAATAGTAGATAGTTTGCATAAACTTACCATTGTGGAAAGTAACAAAAACCAAAACTGATATAAACGACAACATTTGTATCCAAAAATGTACACTAATTATTCCCATTGCCCGTTCTTACTAAATATCTTCTGTTCTTCTGAATTTTGAAAAATTATAGTACTATAAAATGAATTCTAGTTAACTACAGATGTGTAGAGTCCCCAGTTTGGCATTTTATGGCTTTGAGTAATATCAATTTGTGTCATTACATTTTGTGAAGTTACACTAAAATATGCTGAAAGACTGTTTTCCTTCATTTACATGTTTAATACCTGTCTTTGTAGGAATTGTCATTCTGAATCAGATCAGTGTAGAAATGCTAGTTATCCGCCAGCCTCAGCCTCCCAAGTAGCTGGGATTACAGGCACGCCACCATGCCTGACACAAACCATTAATTAAAAAAAATATATATAAACTATAGGCCTGAACTACTTCATTGTCTCTTAAAAAGAAAACTGGATTTGAAAGGACACCATCATTTTGATCATATTTGTCTAAAAACTGCATCTATTTAGTTAAAAAGAATTTAAGATAACTGTATGTGAACTTTATTCATGTGACAGCACTCCATGTACTGTCAGTTTCATGGTTTTTCATGCATAGTTAGTAAGCTGTGATGCTGCAATTACATGTGCATGGGCAAATGCTTGCTGAAAAGACCTTACAAACATCAGTAGGGAGGAAATAAAGCCTTACAAAAATATTTAAAGATATTTAAAAACAAAACAGGGCACGTTATTTAAAGATTGAGCTATCAGAAGTACAATATTTTGAAATCAGTTGAAAAAACTGAGTTGACAGTACAGATATTTAAAGAGAAAATCTACATGTATCTTTAGTTTTGGGTAACTAAAGCTTATCTCCTACAAACAGCAACAGAGGGTCCTGTGGCACCTTTGAGACTAACAGAAGTATTGGGAGCATAAGCTTTCGTGGGTAAGAACCTCACTTCTTCAGATGCACTTGCATCTGAAGAAGTGAGGTTCTTACCCACGAAAGCTTATGCTCCCAATACTTCTGTTAGTCTCAAAGGTGCCACAGGACCCTCTGTTGCTTTTTACAGATTCAGACTAACACGGCTACCCCTCTGATACTCCTACAAACAGTAGCATTTATAACATTACTCATTTGAGTAGTCCCATTGAAGTCGTATGTTTAATTTTACTCATGTGAGAAATCCCATTGACTGGGTGTGGCGGGTTGCTTTTTTAGGCTTCGAGAACCAAAGAAAGATTTGATAGCCCGAATAGTGAAAATAATTGGAAATAAGAAAGCTATTGAACTGCTTATGGAAACAGCTGAAGTGGAACAAAATGGCGGACTCTTCATAATGGTAAGAAGAACTATTTCTTGCAATCGATCTTCATACGAAATACTGTTGCAGTGCTTTCACGCCTAATAAATTTTCTCAAATTCCTTGCATTAACTCTCAGTCCTCACCATGGCCTTCATTCCCATCCCTTTTTCATTTGATCCATGAAAACAACAAGTAAACCTTTAAATAGATCACGCTTACATATAAATAGACTTGGCAAATTCAGTTTTTATTTTTATAATTTTGACTTTATTTTTAGGCTTTTTTTTTTTTTTTTTTGGTTTTCTTTCAATGTACATTTTTGCAGTTGTGGGAAATTATGGAGGCGTTAGACCGTGGAGGTGGGGGAGATGTCAGACAATAATTATTTAGACATTGAGTTAAAAAAATTAGCATTATAACAGTTAAAACACAAATTGTCAACATCACATTTCAAGATGTACAAAGTAAATATCCTTAAATCAAACTACTAAGTTCTCAAGCAACATTTTTCTTTCTTTGCCTATCTGTAAATTTCAATCATCATCAATGGAGATATTTTTTCGTGGGTTTATGCGTGCAAAATGAAATAGACGTTTCCATCATTTACAGATAAAAATCTAATCCTTCAAAGCCTACATATGAAGTGTAATCAGGCTTTAGACTGAACACTGCATTGAAATAAATGGAGGTGAGCAGGGTGGAGTTGATTGAATCACTAGTCAGGAAGACTTGATTTAATCATGGATTTCTACATAAAAGTGCATTCTTGTTGGTTGTTATAACCTTAATACATATTTTTCACAACTCAGAGATAGACGTAGGTTTCATTTTTAGAAGGTACACACTACATTTTTTTTTAAATGATTTCATAGAATCCTAGAATATCAGGGTTGGAAGGGACCTCAGGAGATCATCTAGTCCAACCCCCTGCTCAAAGCAAGATCAATCCCCAGACAGATTTTTGCCTCAAATCCCTAAATGGCCCCCTCAAGAATTGAACTCACAACCTTGGGTTTATTATTTTGAAAACTTTTCAGATTAGTTTTACAGCTATATCAGAAAATGAATGATCGTTTGTTTACTTCATTTACCAAAGGTAATTGAAGCAGATAGTTCACCTCACAATGATTTCATTAATATTTGGAGGATTTTCTTGCCATGCTGTATTAGGAGGAGAACATCACCAGATAGACATTAACGTTATGTATTCTGGATTTTTTTCTTCAACAGCAAACATATAACATTTTAACAAAACAGACATGAATTTTTGAATTTTAACATTCAAGTTTTTTAAAATCATGTTTTTGTTCAAATTGTTTTTAACTAAAATAGTTAAATGAAATATTAAAAAAAAAAAAAATCTGCTAGGTCAGCCAGGTCAACATGAGAAATTTAAAATATTGGCTTTTGCAGCTAACTCGGTCGTCTTCACCTTCAGTTTCCTGTTCGTTCATAATCTGGAAAAGAAAAACAAGCTTTCCTGCTTTTTCAGGTCCTAAACTATTTCTCATTTTGGAATGAATTAGTTCAAAGGAAGAAAATATTCTTTCTGCACCGGCAGAAGAAGCTACTGCCGTTAAAAGCGAGATTATCAATTCAACAGTCTCTGAATTCAAATGCTTAAGTGACTTCCTCCAGTTCACTGGTGTGACTTTCTTTAAAACATCATCAGCAAACATATATTTCTTGAATGGTTCACCCTTAGCTCTGAAGTTTCATAGTTGGCATTATGGAGGGATGATTGCTGGATGTCCATGTCATAGCCAACTCTTCTTCAGCAGTTAAGGTTTGACCCTGGTACTGAGTATTGAGAATATTTGCAAGAAAATGAGCTGGAGATAGTGCTTGTCCCATTCGTTTTTTTTAATGCTTGTAATTTAACTGTCATTGCCTATTTCTCTTTTTAAGATCTCACTCAGTTCCTTCCAGATTTCAACAGCATCAGCAATCAAATAGCTATTTCCCTGCATTTTGTTGAAGGCTACAGAAATAGGCTTCAGGGTACTCAGCATATGTTCAACATTTCTCTTAAGCCCAATGTTGAGAACTTTGGCTGACAGTACTATCTATTTTTTCACTGTTTTGTTCACACACTGTCATCAGATTAGGCCAGTTCTTGATAATAGCGCTCAAAACAGTCCACTACTGAGTTCCATCGCACATCTTTTTTCAGAGCAGCTGCTACAAAGTGGATGTTACGGAAGTATTTTGCAGTTTCAACAACATTAGCCTTTATTTCTGGAACACTGAAGTCTTTGGCTAGGAGGTGCATCAAATGAGCACTGCAACTGTATGTTGTTAGCTTGGGCTCTATTCACTCCTAAATAATTTCTTCTCGTCTTGGATACATTTGCAGCATTGTCTGTGACCAAGCTGCGTACTAGACATTCAAATTTTTTTTCACAGTTATAGCTTTTACTGCTACTTCTTGTAAGTATTCTGTTGTGTGTGAATTTCCTGATGTATCAATTGTTTCTGTAAGGAAGACATTCCCTTCTTCAGTTGTCACACAAGCACATACAACTGTATCATTGTCAACATTGTTCCACCCATCAAGACTCAGGTTAACAATTTCACCCTAGACCTTTTGCACACTGCTCAATTTCTCTTTCATACACTTTATTCAGCAATTTGCCTGCCACATCTGCTCTGTTGTGTGGACTATATTCTAGTCTTAATGAAGTATGGGTTCTCAATCATACAGAAAGAAAAGTTTGTTGCATAAACAAACTGGGCAATTTTTTTTATCAATTACCTCTTTTTGTAATCTGCTGGTTCTTATCACAAACTTATCTGTGATTGTTTCTGGGTGACGGAGATTTTTTTTTTCCTTTTTGCTACAGGCTATATACTGTGGCTATGTGACATACATGATGTGACTGAAACACTATCATTGGCAGATAATTTCGAAACAGTAGAAAATGATGGTGATCTTGAAGGTGGATAGTCTTCAGAATCCTGTATGTTGAGGATGGATTCTCCTAAACAAAATAAGTCAGTGCAGTTATTTAATAATTATTACCATACTGCTCATTTAGTATTGCTCATTTCATTCACTGACCCTCAGTACTACTTTAAAGGTGAAATTGTTAAAAGGAAGATCTGCCTATTTCAGATATTTATTTTTTATCAAACTGCATCTAAAACGATAATACCATAGAGTAATAACTATATTTTTTGCTCAAACATGAGAATTGAAGAATGGTTCAGAAGGAAGACAGGCAGTCCTTAAGAAAGAAGTATGAAATAAAAAAGTTTACCAACCTGAAGATTCTGTATGTTCAGATATGTTCTTTTCATCATCTTCAACGCAGCTTCCTCCTGAGAAGGAACACTTCTCATGATGATGTTTCTTTCGGGCAACCAGGCCTTGTATTTCTTTGTTGTACTGTTTGCATTTTGCACGCATGCCTTTCTTACCCACAGGTAGAGAAACTTCATTAAAATATTCCCAAACTGGGTCTCTTTTATGGCCTGCTGCCATTATAGGTTTTCCCTTCTAGTGAGAGAATGGTATGTTAGATCTCAAATTAATGAAGTCTACACTCAAAAAGACCTCAAGACTTCTGGAATATGCTGCTCAAACTGTTTCACTTTTGTTTCTACTGCCTATCTCTCCCTTATCACATTTATCTCCAGATTTCTCCTTGTCCAGCTCTATTCCGCCCCCAACAATCTTCTATTCATTGAACTTTTTGAAACTTTGCACTTTTAGAGAGAGGTGACGGATTGATTCTGTGTACACACATTTGCAGAGGGACAATAGGGTTGAGATCTTATTTTTCACCTCTATCTATTTATTTATTTAAAAACATTTTTGCTGTTAACAAGCGTGTTATCTCTGGAGACACAAATCCACAGTTTGAGAACTGCAATACTAAGCATCTCTGATGGTATCTTCTAGACTGAGCCCCGTCGGGTAGATAAAAAGATTAACCTAAATAATCTATACAGAAGCCCCTGGAGCCCCATAAGATTGGGTCCCTAATCCATGAACTATTGGAACTTGTTTACAAAACTTTCCTGAAACATTACATGAATATATTGTCTCACACTATAGAAATAGAATTTATAATCCCTGTTCCATGATGAGATATCTTTGAGCTCTAATGTATCTTAAAACTATTTTTAGATAGTTTTTTTTCTCAAAAAGCATTTTATCAAAAAAATACAATTTAAATTAAAAAAACATCAATTTTTTTTTATTTAAAAAAAAATTATTTTTATCCACCCTGGAGGTGAGAGAGTTCACATCTCCCAGCTATAGTTTCAGGCAGTCAGCAGACTCAGGAAGACACTACTGGGATGTTGTCTTCACAAACATGAGGGCTAGTAACTTTTTATAATGAAAGCTTTAGATTACTCCTGGGGGAATTCTGTGTCAAAAAATTAACAATTCTGCACACAATATTTTAAAATTCTGCAAAAATCTGCATATTTTATTTGTCAAAATAACACAATATAATCTTGCCAGTTTCAGTTATTTTGGTAATTTATTTCAAAATACCTTTCAGCAAGTATATCTGTAACAATACAGACAAAAAAAAATTGAGAAAATGTGTTTTTGACAAATAGATTCCTTTATAGGCATATTAAAACAGAACTTTGAGTAATTCATTTTAACTATAATAGAGAAACATGTTCCCCGCACCTCTCAGTGCAAAGGCTTGGGGGAGTCAAGGCTAACGAAGGAGCTGAGGGAGAGGGAAGGAGTCTGAGTGTGAACCTGGAAGATTGTTGAATGTGGGTGAGAGTAGTATGGAACTGTTACTTTTTGCGGGGAGGAGGGATTATTAGGGAGTTGGAGAGCCTCTCCCATGTAGACCCTGGCTGACCAAGCCTCTTATTCAGCCAGGCATATTTGCTCCTATCCCTGTGTGTCTGCACCTCATGTGGCTCTGGAGCCCCCCACCGCTCCCCATTCAGCCTCTGGCTCAATGCCATCACCCCACTAGCTCCTGATCCTGCATCCCATTCTGTCCCTTCCCACTAGCACTTCTGAACCCTAGTCTGTGACCCCCGTAGCAGCCCCACGTGCACCACTCTGTCTCCTAACCTGGCTCCACAGGCAGGCTGCTGTGATGAAAGCTGCTGGCTGCTAGCTGTTATTGCTAGTCACCTGCTGTTTTGGCACCACAGCAGCCTCTGGTGGGCAAAAGGTGGAACTGCAGCATTTTTGGGCAGAATGTATTTTCTGCGGGGGAGGGAGGGGATTCTGCACTGGACATGAATTCTGTGTGTGCAGTGGCACAGACTTCCCACAGGAGTATTAGATTCTGCAGTATCTGAGTCTACTACATAGGCCATGTAAATACATTAAGCAGGTTTGGTGTTAGATAGCACTGGCCTACATAAACATTTAATCACCATAAAACTAGATGTCAAGATGACAGGCTCAACGTATGACTTAAGCTTACTCCCAAGTACAAATTTCTGAATGTAGTTTCAGTAATTCTTCCCTGCTTTGTTGCCTACATTTTTGTAGTAAAGGGAAGGAATCTTGTAAATTTCACTTTACAGTCCCATAGCAGCTACAGACTTGCAGCTTGTTTGCATGCCTGTGATGAGAGGAGTCACAGATGACTGATTTGTTGGGTACAGACCCTGCTAAGTATAGGCTTTCTTATTGGCTGGGGGCTATCAAAGTTTGTAAAACAACTGAGCTTTGGGAAGAGCATAAAATATGCATAAGTTACTTTAATCATATATCTCCAGCAACCATTCTTGATAATGAGACGTAATCCATTTTTATCTGAAGATTCCAGCTAATGAACTAGACTTCTCTTAGGAAGAGATGCTACCTTAAAGGATTAATGCATGTGCCAGCTCAAATGAAAAGAGAGGATGTAACTCCTAACAATACTTACCCCTCATACTCTTCAGACAATGAATTATTTTGTGCATGTGCCACAGAAGTATTTTTGGCAATACCTAAAGAACATCTCGTAGTTGCTGTTAGTTTCTATGTTAGGGTTTTATGCACAGAGTGATAAGTGTATATTGTCTATGTAGTTATTTTTCTTAAAATGATTAAAGGTAAATGCACTAAAACCAAATTTCAGTATTAGTATTGACATTTGGGTTGTTCCTGTTGATTTTTTTTTTTTTAATTGGCCTCTTTAATGATGTAGTATTTAGGTGTTTGAACAGTATAAATCAGGGGTTGGCAACGTTTGGCACGCGGCTCGTCAGGATAAGCACCCTGGCAGGCCGGGCCAATTTTATTTACCTGCTGACGTGGCAGGTTCGGCCGATCGCGGCCGCCACTGGCTGTGGTTCGCCGTCCCGGGCCAATGAGGGCAGCGAGAAGCCGCAGCCAGCACATCGCTCACCCGCGCCGCTTCCCGCGGCTTCTTGCCGCCCCCATTGGCCCGGGACGGCGAACCGCGTCCAGTGGGGGCCGCAATTGGCCGAACTTGCCACGTCAGCAGGTAAATAAACTGGCCTGGCCCGCTATGGTGCTTACCCTGGCGAGCCGCATGCCGAATGTTGCCGACCCCTGGTATAAAGGAAAGAGTTATTCTATTATTGTTAGCAATATATTAAATGTCCATAATTTTCAGGTCTCTTAATGTTTGGCTCCATTCATGCTTTAATATGACACCATTGCCACATGCCGCTGTTGATGTTACATCAACCACTGAACCAGGGCCATCCTTAGGCATGTGCAGCTGCGTAGGGCACCATGAAATTTGGGGCATCAAATTGCCCAAAATTTCATGGTGCCCTAGGCAACTGCGTGCTGCATACGCGGCAGCACCAGCCCTATCCCTCGGCCAGCCTGCCCTGCAAGGGGCAGGGCCGTTCCTAGGGGGGTGTGGGTCCCCGGACAACTCCCTCCGCCCTGCCTCTTACCTTTCCCCCCTGCTCTGCCCCCGGCCCGCCCCCATTCCACCTCTTCCTCCAGTGACCCCGCAGTCACCAGCAGCGTCGGGAAGTGGAGCAACCCGGCCCCAGCCTGCTCTACTCCGCCAGCTGCAGCGCTCCGCTTCCCGCTGCCGGTGAATGCGGGGTCACTGGGGGAAGAGGTGGAATGGGGGCGGAGCAGGGGGGAAGGGTAAGAGGCAGGGCGGAGGGAGTTGTCCGGGGCCCCAGCCCGCTCGCTTCCCTTGCCCCAGCCCTAGCCATGTCGCCCAGATTGGGGAAAGGACTCACTGCCGCTGCTGCCAGTGAGTGGGGGATCCCTTCCCCCAAGCGACACCGTTGGGGTCGGAGCGAGGGAAGCGGAGCGGGCTGCTCCCGGCCCCCTGCTAATCCCCCGGGCCACGTTGGGCCTGTGGAGCCCCCAAAAGTGTCCCCCCTACAGCTCCTGCCTCCCAGACCCGCAGGGGGGCTGCGTAGGGCATCCAAATGGCTAGGGACAGCCCTGCACTGAACTCAACTGGAGCACAGAACTACTGTGCAGGGAGGGAGGTTTCAGAAGTGTTTTTAACATCTATCATACCTCTTGAGACAAAAATGCTAACTCAGCTAAAATTAAGTATTTGAGTTGTTAAGTAAAAGGACACTACAGAACCTAATAAGTGAGATTTTAGATAGTAATGTGATGAATTAACTGCTCACATTGAAAGGATCTGAATATCTAATTTCTTAGACTGTTATGGTCTTTGAAAAATATAAGTAGTTATGACAGAACTTAGAATCCTATGAGTTAAATTATCATATAAGAACTGCCTGCTGCTCCCTCCTCTCCACCTCACAGACTTATATGAATAGTTTGACATTTAACACCCACCCATGAAATATGATTACCACACTATGGACCATCCTTCATTCATTATCGAAAAGTCATCTCCCACCTCTATTAGGCCCATGATGCCATCCTCCATCACCTACTTGTTAAATTTTCAAACAAGCATCTTCATGCTTTTTCCCAGGCTGCCCCTCACACTTGGAGAAGCTCCCTGAAAACATCTGCAAAACTAACTCATTATCCACCTTAAAACTCTCCTTTGCTCTGAGGCCCACAAAAAACTCGGCAATGGTTAAGTTGCTGGTGTACTGAGACCACTGCCTATCATGCTTCCAAATATTGTTTCATTGTTTCCTTGTACTCCCCTGTCTGTATGCATCAGACTGGGAGCGGTTGGGTCATTACAAAACCTAAACCTAATTTCCCCCTTACTGTTACTCTCACCTTCTTGTCAACTGTCTGAAATGGGCCACTCTCATTACCACTTCAAAAGTTATTTTTCCTCCCTTGGTATCCTGCTGTTAATTGAATTGTCTTGTTAGACTGACCTTACACTTGATAAGGCAACTCCCATCCTTTCATGCATTTATACCTGCTCCTGTATTTTCCACTCCATGCATCTGATGATGTGGGTTCTAGCCCGTGAAAGCTTATGCCCAAATAAATTTGTTAGTCTCTAAGGTGCCACAAGGACTCCTCGTTGTTTTTATCAGTTGTCTTGTGTCTTATGTTTAGATTGCAAGCACTTTGGGGAAGGAATTTTTTTCTCTCCTGTGTTTGTACAGCACCAAGCACATTGGGGTCTGGTTCATGATTGCGACTGCTAGATGCTTCGGTAATACAAATTAATAATAATCATAATACCTGAATAGGTGAATTGATAGCTGGTGTGATCTGATACACCAATTCTTGTCTTTTGACTGGTGCTTAAAGCTTTAAATGAAGCTTTAAAACTCACTTATCCAATTATACAGTTTCCTATAGGTCCATTGGCCACTTTTGGTAGATGAAGCTCAAAAAAACCCCTCTTCAGGGTTGGAACTGTTTTTGTAATATGCTTGTGCAGCACCTAGCGCAGTTGGGCCTGCGTCTCTGGATGCTACCTCAGTACAGCACCTAGCATTAGGGTCATAGTACTTAACTGGGGCTCCTAGGCACTACCACAATAGTATTTTTATTATTTATATTTTGTAAATAAAAGAGTTGCTCAAATAAAAATTAAGGGAAATTTTAGATTTCTTAAATGACAATTATTTTGAATCTGTTTTAGACTTGCCATTATGAATAATTTATTTTTCCCTTATGCAGAATGGTAGCAGAAGAAGAACGCCAGGAGGAGTTTATTTAAATCTGCTGAAGAATACACCTAGCATTACTGGAGAGCAAATCAAGGTAAACATGTTAGATTGTAAATTATTATGACTCAAGTAAATTAAAATCCTTCTTTGAAGAACTAATAATTTTGAGTGCTTTTTTTAAAGGGAGGAGGGTTAAATTAATATGAAAATGTTCATTGTGACAATCTGTAACTGCACACACAAAAAAATGTTAAAAAGACATATTTAAGGGTGGAAAGTCAAGGCCTCAAAAGTTAGGGAATGCCAGTCTCCTTGATTCAGCTGCTTACAGTGTGTATGTGTAATGACTAGGGATCTATTTAAATTGCAGAGAAATTGCACATTTTTTGTGGGTTGGTCATGGCATAAATAGCAAATTTTGCAGATGTGTTCATACAGTATATGTACCAAAATACAAATGTAACAATAGTACACTACAGTAAGTGGCCCAGAGGTTCTCGAAGCTTTTTTTGCTGGGATCCCTTTTGAAAATATTACAGGCTGTGACAATCTGCCCCCCTTCCAAAAAAGTGATCCTCGTGCCCCATACCATACCACACTTGTGCACTGATGCTGGCAGCAGCACTGCCTTCAGAGCTGGGCACCTGGTCAGCAGCCACTGCTCTCCAACCACCCAGCTCTGAAGGCAGTGCTGCTGCCACTGCCAGCAGCAGCACAGAAGGGTGGCAATGCCATGGACCCCCACCTACAATAGTTGGGCTATTCCTTATAAATAGCTCAATTACCATTTCTATACTTTTCTAATACGTCTTTAAAGATTGAATTTGGGTCACTTAGCCTGCTAGTTGCTCAACCCTTTCTGGATTAGTGGCAGTCTTATTATTTTAAAGATTAAAGGCAATAATATTAATGGCTAGGTACGTGTAGGGCTTTCACTTGTTTTTTTTCCCTTAGCATTTATAAGGCAAACACTTGCATAATCAGCATATTAAATAAATATTTTCCTCTTCAAGGAAATCTTCTATGTTGAAAACCAGAAGGAGTATGAAAACAAAAAAGCTGCTAAGAAGAGGAGAATACAGGTTCTAGGAAAGAAGATGAAACAAGCTATTAAAGGGCTCAACCTTCAAGAGTATGATGATGCATCTCGAGAAACTTTTGCTAGTGACACAAATGAGGCCCTGGCTTCTTTGGATGATTTACAGGAAGGACATGGTGAAACAAAGCTGGATCCGGAGGATGCCATTGAAATTGATAATGCTCATGATCTGGAGATCTTTTAGTCATTAATGGACTGGATACGTAGAAGAACTAAATCTCTGACATATTAAATCAGCCTTTTATATTATACTTCTGTGTACTTGTTTTAATAAATTGCACAAGTAAATATGATTGGAAACACTTGTATTTTGGAGAGAACTTGATATAATTTAGCTAAATGTAAGTGCTTGGTAGAGATGTTACCTGTCCTATTTTATCAGTCTGGTCATTGTGTCCTTCAGAAGATGTTAAAATGTTTTAGATAATTCTCTGTCTTATAAAATCTGTTGCTGATGATTTTCGCTTAGTTGGCAAATTTGGGAATAAACTCAGGGCTAGTGTTTAAACAAAAAAACATATTTCATCTGTCAAAGCTAAAAAGTCATACTCAAGCAGGCGCTACTCCTAAATCTAATGGGTGGGAAAAAGCATTTTGCTAATATAAAATACATATTCGTATTAAAGGTCCTATATTTTTAATATGGCAAAATACTGAGAAATATTACTTTTTTATAGGACTAAAAGTCTTGTAAAACCTTCTCTGGTGGGTTTGCTCAAAGGCAACTAGGTTACTGCGGTCTTCAGTCTCTTGGGTAACAACCTATTTTCTCAAAGTAATCAATGGTGGATAGTACATTAGGCATAACTTTATAAAAGGCTCTGGTCCCTCCCATTTCTTATGATGATGAACTGAACTAGCTATCTTTTTTGTATACAATTTTGCAATATTGGACATAAGTCATTCAAACCATTGCTCTGAACTTCTATTGATCATGACTGATCTTTTTGCTGAATAGGTCAGATGCTAATTTGAGATTCCCTTAAAGGATTTGTCTGCTCCATATTCTGTATGCATGCAGAAACAAAAGTGTTAGGTTGAGTTTTTTGCATGATTTCTACCTTTACAATATTCAGAGAATGTGTACAGAGATTTGAGCACAGGAGTGTGTCAGGAATTTGAGTTCTAATCCCATCTGTCACCTTGCCTTCTGTTTCATTTTTTTCCCATTTCTAAATGGGGATAATACCTACCAAGCTTACAAAGGAGTTGTGAGGGCTACTTAGTTAATGTTGGTAAAGCACTTTGAAGATGGTACTTGATATAAGTGCTGAGCATTCTTTTTGTTTGGGATATAGCAGAAGAACTTGTGTGTGCTAGATTATTCATGCAGCACGAACATCTGACATCTTAATGTTACTTAGAGTTGAGTGTTCTATGAATGGAACACGTTAGTTTTCAGTTTAAAATGTTTCCAAAACAAAAAGCCTGATCCTGTAACTTTTCCCCATCCAAAACTTCCATTAATTTCAGGACAATACAAGAGCAATAGAAAAACAATATACAGTAGCATCCATGTGCAATTCTGTTTAATATGGTGAAATTCAACACATTCCAAAATATCTGAAGCTTAGGAAAAAAATCTATAGGAAGAGTATCCATAAAGTTGATCATCCTCCAACAGTAGTGATTTGTGACAGAGTATTTGTGTGGCTGTTCTCAATTATTTAATTTTTAAAAGAATGAGAAATTTAGCATCCTCAGGGCTTCTGTTCTCTGTTGCCACACTTTTCTGTTTAGATTTATAGATCTCATTTTAGCAAAAAGTAAGTTTAGTGGCTGTATACCATACCCAAAATTATATGAACTTTTACCAACCATAATAGTGAAGTAGGAAAAAGATGAATTGAGTACTTTTAAAATCACTTAGAAAAACATTAGCCTGACCTATAGCAAATAGCATAAAGACACTGCATTTGTGAGATCTACCTAGGAGAAGAGTGGTGAAATTTCCCATATTTGGCTCAGTTTACGGCTGTAGAGTGCAAAAAATAAAGATTACAGCTTTAAAATTGTTTTTGGTGCTTCTGGTGAGGTTTCTTAAGTTTTTTGAGATATTAACTGTGCACAAAGCAGTATGACCATATGTACAAACAGATTAGAATGCAATTTTTTTTACTACTGAAAAAAACACCTGGACCAGGTATTAATATGGGGATGAGCTATCTTCCCTACTGTGGCTTTAAACTAATGTTTATTACCTATCAATTTGTGCTCAGACAAAGCTTAATTTGTAAAGAAAGCGGTGTAGGGGCTCAAGCAATTTTTTTACTTTCAGAAGTGAGGCAGCAAGCCCAGAGGGGGGCTATGAACAGCCAAGCCTAGACTTGTGAGTAGGGTGACCAGATGTCCTGATTTTATAGGGACAGTCCTGATTTTTGGGTCTTTTTCTTATATAGGCTCCTATTACCCCCCTGCCACCCCTGGTCCCAATTTTTCACACTTGCTGTCTGGTCAACCTACGTCCAAGGCTCAGAGATGGGACATATCAAGTACTGTGCCCATGCCACTTCAGAGAACCAGTATCTTTGGCACTATGGTGATGATACTGAGCACAAGTTCCCTCATAGCAATGAGCCAAAAATGGGGTTAATCACTTTAACCCTTTCCATGCACATTCTTCCCTCTTTGTATCTCCCTTTAAGCCTTAGCTCACAAGGGTCCCTTCTGCCTGCCAAGTGTTCTGGGAAACGTACTAATTAAGGGAATACTTAGGCGTCCCATTAGGTACTGGGAATGAATTTAAGGGTGGAGGGTCAACCTTTCTCCAGTGCTGATGGTTGAGCACATTCTCCCTTACTTGTGCTCAGCGCCCCCTCTCGCCTCTGCCACAGTCACATCTGCAGCAGGAAGGGTCTGTGGTTCCCCTCTGGTGACGCTGAGGGTGGGGGCGTATCTTGCCCCTTCTCCTTGAAACCTCGGGCAATTCCGTCTCCGGAGCAAGTCCATCCCCTGGCTTGTTTGCAGGTGCAGTGCAGAGGAGCTACACCTGCCCTCCGCGCCCGCCCAGCCTGGCCACCTTCTGGAACGTGGGCGGTGGCGGCGGCTGCTGCATCACAAAGGCGCCCACGCCGGAGCGACCCCGCGCTGCGAGCGGTCCCGGCGCTGGAGAGGCCGCGGGGAGTCGGGAGTGGGCTGCATCCGCCATGGTCTCCGTCGGGACCAACACGGACCTCAAAGGGTGAGAAGGAGGAATATGGGGCTGGTGCGCCCAGCAGCTCCCCCACCCCCGTACCCGCACATCCCCCCCGCACTCCCGTATCCGCATTTGGACGGGCTAATGGGGGCCACCCTACTAATCTCTGAACTCTCCCTGAAGTGGCATCAGTCACCTCTCCGTTCTGCTGGCCCCTTCTCTGCTTATTCCCTCCCACGTGTCTAAGGGAGCGGGTCGGCATTGATTTCAGATTGGCAGCTGCCAGGGCTTTCCCCAGAGCAGGGACCTTCCAGCACCTAGGTTGGCCCTGCCTCAGACTGCCAGGTGTTAGCAGACACCCCTCGTTCTGTGCCTTGTTTCTAAACTAGATTGTTGCTGTCCTCAGGGCAGGAAGCATCTTTGCCTGGGAAGTGTCAGGTAGGCCCCTTGTATCCTGGGCTTACAGACAGAAATACAACCTTCTCCTCTGCCCCAAGAAGCGCTCCCATAGGCACCCTACATATAGAGTAGAGCACCAGGACCACACTCAGCCAGATGCAGACCTCAGGGTCCCACCACAAATGGAGGAGTAGCTCACAAACCATGCCCCTGCTAGCCCCCAGCTGTGCGAGCGTACAAAGCCAGCTCTGCTCCTGTCTGGTGTCTGCCTGGGGGTGAGGAGGGCATGCAGTGATTGGAAGCATAAGAAATCATGCTCCTCAATTTATGAGATCAAATTAATTTCTTTACTGTTATGCTAAATACGGAAGAAAAAACATTTGTTAGTTCAGCATAGTGTCCTAGGAAAATATGACATTTCAGTTAGATAATAAGCTTGTCTGGCGGTAAGGGAAGAAGCAATATTTTTATTAATTATAATTATATTAAAGACTTTCCCTCTCTATGAATTATATGGACTTGTTTGTTTCAGTTAATAACCCAAACCAGTCTTCTCTCCTAACACTGCCACACTGTCTTTTTTTAAATGTTTTTTCCCACAGGCTTGTTCACTGCCATTTGCCAAAGTTATCACACAAACATGGGATGATTCCAACGCATTACGTGATGCCCTGGAAAGAAGACACGAAGAACAGGAAATTCACTTTAAAGGTAGTGGAACCAGAAAAATATTTCCTCCTGTTAACACTATAATAGTGGCCTAATTTCCAAAGGTGCTGGGCACATTCAGTTCCCATTGTCTTCACTTCTGAAAATCTGGCCAGGCAACTGTATTTGCTGTTGTCTCTGCACCATCTTGCCACTGTTTGTGGAAGCAGATTTTACTCTGTAGCTTGTGACAGGTTTCAGAGTGGTAGCTATGTTCGTCTGTATCAGCAAAAACAAAGAGGAGTCCTTTTTAGAGACTAACAAATTATTTTGGGTATAAGCTTTTGTGGGCTAGAACCCACTTCATCAGATGCATGGAGTGGAAAATACAGTAGCAGGTATATAGTACATGAAAAGATGGGAGTTGCCTTACCAACTGGGGGTCAGTCTAATGAGACAATTCAATTAACAGTAGAATACCAAGGGAGGAAAAATCACTTTTGTAGTGGTAATGAGGATGGCCCATTTCAAACAGTTGACAAGAAGGTGTGAGTAACGGTAGAGGGAAATTAGTATGGTAAAATTAGGTTTTGTAATGACCCATCCACTCCCAGTCTTTATTCAGGCCTAATTTGATGGTATCCAGTTTGCAAATTAATTCCAGTTCTGCAGTTTCACATTGGAATTGCCACTTAAGTCTGTTATTGAGTGACCAGGGAGGTTGAAGTGTTCTCCTACTGGTTTTTGAATGTTGTAATCAGGGCTTTGGAGCTGTGCTCCGGCTCCGCTCCAGCTCCAGGCAAAAACCTGCACTCCGCTGCTCCACGCTCCAGCTCCGGGCTCCGCTCCAAAGCCCTGGTTGTAATTCCTGATGTCAGATTTGTGTCCATTTATTCTTTTGTGTAGAGACTGTCCGATTTGGCCACTGTACATGGCAGAGGGGCATTACTGGCACATGATGGCATAAATCACATTGATAAATGTGCAGGTGAACAAGCCCCTGATGGTGTGGCTGATGTGGTTAGGTCCTATGATGATGTCCCTTGAATAGATATGCAGACAGAGTTGGCTCTGGGGTTTGTTGCAGGGTTTGGTTCCTGGGTTAGTGTTTTTGTTCTGTGGTGTGTAGTTGCTGGTGAGTATTTGCTTCAGGTTGGAGGGCTATCTGTAAGCGAGGACTGGCCTATCTCCCAAAGTCTGTGAGAGTAAGGGATCGTCCTTCAGGATAGGTTGTAGATTCTTGATGATGCGCTGGAGAAGTTTTAGTTGGGGGCTGTAGGTGACGGCTAGTGGCGTTCTGTTACTTTCTTTGTTGGGCCTATCTTGTAGTAGGTGACCTTCTGGCTCTGTCAATCTGTTTCTTAACTTCACCAGGTGGGTATTGTAGTTTTAAGAACACTTGATAGAGATCCTGTAGGTGTTTGTCTTTGTCTGAGGGATTGGAGCAAATTCGGTTGTATCTTAGAGCTTGGCTGTAGACAATGGATCGCGTGATGTGGTCTGGATAAAAGGTGGAGGCATGTAGGTAAGTATAACGGTCAATAGGTTTCGGGTATAGGGCGGTGTTTATGTGACCATCGCTTATTAGCTCTGTAGTCTCTAAGGTGCCACAAGGAATCCTTGTTGTTTCTATAGCTTGTACCATCAGAAACAAGCTTCCAGTGTTCTGATTTCTTCCTCTTGACTGTGAATCTCATGAAATCTCAGCTAAAACATGTCTTTCCTTCCTTGGCGATACCTCTTAGTCCTTCTTTCTCCCTCTCTCTCCCTTTGTGCAGGCATTTAGCAATAATGATTACTGAAAGATGCAATACAAAATAGGTGGGCTAAGTAAAGTCTTAGCAAACTGAAGATTGACTAAAGCAACTCCTTAGAAGGCAAATTTGAACTGGATTCTGAAATAAATGATGATCTAATGGAGCTTTTGGAAGGTGGGAATGTATTGTGCTTCTTTGTACGTGCGAGAAGGTGGGCTGTGACATTCTAATTTTCTAGATGTAATGGATTCTGAAGATGTGGTTCTAAGGGATACCTTGTAATAGAGGTGAGAGGAGATAAGGCAGAGATAGTATTGAGGCAGTTTGTGTATATGAGTGATATTGTAAACGTGATAATGGATAGATCTGCATAGATAGAGGTAAAAGTAAAAGATTTGCAGGAGCTGATGATGCTAGGATTATTACTAATGGGGACAAATGGAAGGTCTGAGTTGAGAGACTAAGGGTATGAAACCACATGTGTCTGATGAAGTGGGTATTCACCCACGAAAGCTTATGCTCCAATAATTCTGTTGGTCTATAAGGTGCCACAGGACCCCTTGTCGCTTTTTACGAGAAAGGTAAGTCAGCCTATTAGATCAACTTACAGCCATCACAGTAATTATTAGGTGGTGCACGTCCACACTACCCTCCTTGGGGCGGTGATGCACGTCCTCACCAGGAACACTTCCACCAACCTAAGAGGAGCAGTATGTGGAGCTGAGAACCCGGTCTCTCAGCTCTGTTGGCAGCTCCCTGGCAAGAGCCTGGCTACCCCACAAGCTCACAGGCTCCCAGCAGGCTGTGCCCCGCTCCCTGTTACCCTCTGGAAGCAGGGGGAAGCCCTCTGGGCTTCTGACCCTGGTTCCTAGCCAGGAGCGGGGTCTATTCTTGCCCCAGCCACCCAGCTCTCCAGAGGATAGGGGGCGGGGGGAAAGCTAGGCTCTAGCTACCTGGCTTTCTTGTCAATTTACAGTTGCTGCCACAGACACTGCGTTGCCCTAACTACATCTACATAAGCCTTACGCCTCTCGTGGAGGTGGAGTTATTATGTGAGTATAGTAGGGCACTTACATCGGCGGGAGGAAGGCTGTAGTGTAGACACTGACATAATTAGGTCGACGTAAGCTGCCTTATCTCAACTGAACTGTGTAGTGTAGACCAGCCCTAAGTAGAAGAGGTTGAGATGTGTTCTTGAGGATGTTTCATTTTCCAAGAAAAGCCATTCTCTCTCACACATTTTTGTTGAAGGAAACTGAGAAGCTGTAAGTTTATTTGCTCAAGACAGGCTAAGTTATTAAAGGAATGAAAAGAAATATACAACAGAGCATGATCAGCATAAAAGTGGTAAAAAATGAACTGAACTGTATATTTTTGTCTGTAAAGCACCACACACTGGGGTACATTTTAAACCATTCTCAAATTCAGAAACATTTAGACCCCTAAAATATTGAGTAATATATTCCAGCTTGTCACTATAATGTCACAGAAGGGACACTAGCTAAGTCTAAGATGTTTATTTTCAGATGTTTATTTTCAGTCACTAATAGCTTTCTCAAAATATGTCCTTTTAGGCTCAGATTTGTCATTCTTTGTTTTAGCCTTATGGTAAATTTAAAAAAAAATCTGTTGAACCTTTCTAGAACTATTAAAACAAGAAAAAAGGTTTACTTCTTTTAAAAACTTTCTTATACTTTTTTTACATGCTTGGATAATTCAAGCATTATTAATTGTTTTAAACTTCACACGTATGTAAGTCCTTCCTGAGAAAGAAGTGCTTTGCTAATCAATTTGCAAAGTTAGAAGTAATTCAAATTCACATATAATGAGTTACATTAATATTCCTTAGCTAAGTCCCAATCCTGCAGACAGGTGAGTATACTTTATCTATGAGTGTAATCCCTTATTGAACTCATTGGCTGCTCCCATCAATAAAGTTACTCTAGGAGTCTAGGCCATAAGTGTTTGCATGATAGGAGCCTAACAACTACAAAGTCTGATCTTCCAGAGAGGCATAGTATACAGAAATAAATAGAGATATGTATATTATTCAAATATACTCAAGTGAATGATTACATACATATATGGACATTTAAAGAAATAAAAACAACAAGGAGTCTGGTGGCACCTTAAAGACTAACAGATATATTTGAGGACACCATCAGAAGACCCAACCATATCGGCCACACCATCAAGGGCTCATTCACCTGCACGTCTACTAATGTTATATATGCCATCATGTGCCAGCAATGCCCCTCTGCCATGTACATTGGCCAAACCGGACAGTCCCTACGTAAAAGAATAAATGGACAGGAATGGTAACATACAAAAGCCAGTAGGAGAACTCTTCAATCTCCCTGGACATTCTATAACAGATTTAAAAGTAGCCATACTTAAACAAAAAAACTTTAGAAACAGACTTCAAAGAGAAACAGCAGAACTAAAATTCATTTACAGATTTAACACCATTAATTTGGGCTTGAATAAGGACTGGGAGTGGCTGGCTCATTACAAAAGCAGCTTTGCCTCTCCTGGAATTGACACCTCCTCATCTATTATTGGGAGTGGACTACATCTACTCTGATCGAATTGGCCCTGTCAACACTGGTTCTCCACTTGTGAGGTAACTCCCTTCTCTTCATGGGTCATTATATAATGCCTGCATCTGTAATTTTCACTCCATGCATCTGAACAAGTGAGGTTTTTTACCCACGAAAGCTTATGCCCAAATATATCTGTTAGTCTTTAAGGTGCCACCAGACTCCTTGTTGTTTTTGTGGATACAGACTAATATGGCTACCCCCTGATATTTAAAGAAATGTACCCGTGAAAGCCTCTAGATATGCACATATGGGAATGTATACCACATGTCTAACGCTCAATTCTGGTGTGGATTTGTCTGCAGAAATCAGGAGGCTGGGTGCACAGTGTCAATTCACTGGCTTATGTGCATGCAAATGGGAGGCCCTTTGAAAATTTGGCCTAGAGCAGGGGTGGCCAAACTGTAGCTCTTTTACTCTACATGTGTGCTTCCTGGAGCCCCCCATGCTCCCCATTTTCTGCCTACCAGATTGGGGCTGGGGGAAGCTCATGGCTTCTGCCCTGCAGCGGGGTGGTGGGACTAGGGGCTTCTGCCAGAGATAACTGGTGCCTGCTGAGAAAGGAGGCACAATTTAAAGGTTTGCACCCCCCGCCCAACAGCTTGAGTCACTCGCCACCAGGCACACTTCCCCTCTTCCCCTCAGCTGTCCATCCCTGCAGCTCCCACATAGCTCCCAGTGGAGAAACAGCTGCAAACAGCTGGGAGCTGCAGGGAGGGGCCTCTGCTCTCCCTGTTGCTCCCAGCTGTTTACTACTGCCTCTCCCCATGGCTGCAGCTCCCAGCTTGCCAGCTCTAGCTGCCATACAGGGAGGGGATCCAGCAGCACCATGGGATTGACTGGGGCCAGCAAACCCCCTGGCAAAAATCTGGGGGCATACGTGACCCCACGTGCCCCCCCCCCCCCGCATCGCCTCTGTCTTCTGCCCAGTGGGGAGGGGGATCGCTGGGCTTCAGCCTCACGGGGCACAGCTGCCGGGGCTTGGGGCTTCAGCAGGAGTGGGGTTTAAGCCCCTAGCCCTGGCAGGCATGCCCCAGCTCTCAAACTTCTGAAGATTGTCGTATGCAGCTCAGAAAGTCAGTAAGTTTGGCCACCCCTGGCCTCGAGTTTTTGGTTATTTTTGTTTTTTTGCTTTCCTCTATTTACTGAGCCATCTGTTAATAGGTTGTTATATCAAGTAGGGTTTTCAGTTAATAGTATAATTATTAAAGGAGTTAGTTCAGGCAAAAATGAGTTTTTTCATAGGCAACCATTGGAATTTCTTTACACAGCATGCAGAGGTTGTTGGGGTATATACTGGTGCCACAGAAGATAGTCTGTTTTTGGAGCACAGAGAAAGACTTTGCCATGGAGAAGAAAGAAAACACATACGGGAGAAAATTCCTCAGGAAATAATGATTGCAGATATTCCCATATATTCTCATCTCTCCAGGTACCAGAAGTCTGTGATTGCTCATGCATGGAGGATGAAACTCTGACCTGCTTTTTCCCTCAATACAGTCATGTTTGAACTGTATAGGCTATGAAGTTTAAATCTGCTGCAAGAAAAAAACTGTGTGGTGGTTTTTTTTCTCTCTTTAAAATAGAATTAACATGTTTTTAAAGCTGATTAGATGTTCTATTTGAAATGAAAAATAAGTTCTGTCTGGAATTTGACCTGCATATTTTTGATTAGGGAAGGGAAAATCTCAAAAGTTTCAGACTTCCCAGTTTGATTTAGATAAGGCGCATACAGACATTTGGATGCTTATCTGAAGTTTATACAAACCTTTAGACTCTACTCAGCTTTCCACCACCATCTCCAAGAGACTGGTATCAATCCCATTCTTAATCCTCTATTGTTTTCTTGGAGAGAGTCCCACTAGCTGTCTACCAGCCCTCCTTACATCTTCTAAGGGTGATTAGCTAGCTTCTTCTCCTGGCTCTTCAGGGGGCAGCTGGCTGGTTCACTTCCCTCTTCCTTTTGTTTAGGTGATAGGGGGAGGAATGCAACTATCTCCAAATGCTAGGCAGGTAGCAACATCAGGATCTGGAAATTGTCCAACTGATACTGTTGCAGCTGTTGCACTTGACTCCGCTCTAGGTCTGAATTGCTTCCAAGTATATTATAGTAAAAAGAAATTCCCATTATTGGCTGAAGGAGGAATTATGGGTTTACAAAGCCACTGAAATCATGGGGAAGTAAAGGAGACAAAATTTGGAGAAATACTAAAGGGTCATCAGTTAAAAAGGTGCTGAAAGGCTGAACAAATATAAATGGAAATAAATAAAATACATAAATGAGAACAGTTGGTTCCAGTCATACAGGAGCTCTCTGTATGGAATCAATTCCACTTGTCAATCAAGAACAGATGCCATTAAAATGATTTAATTGAATTTTGCATTATAATGGCTCTTTAGTCATAATTGCTTATTCTAAAAATGCCACAGGTTCAAACTTCAGAGAGTGAGAAATGGGGAAGAAAGAAAATGAAAAACCCTTTAAATTTAAAAGCTGCTAAGTATTTATAAATGTTCTGGGATAAAAAACATACTTTTGCATAACCAGTTTTGTTTATATTTCACATCTGCTGAAAGGAAGACAATTAAGAAATTTTGGGCTTGACATTTTTATACGCTAATAACATTTAAAAAAAATACATTGGCATGTAATTTTAAAATATTGCTCTCTTCACAAATACACATTATTTCAAATTGTGATTAAATCTAACAGTATAAAACTTTCTGCTCTGGGTTGAAGAGGATTTCCCCTCTCCCCCCCGACTAGATCAAAAGCAGAAAGGAGCTGTCTTCAAAGCCTACGTACTTATAAATTAAAATATAAAGTCACCATGAGCAAATGAGCAGTAGGGTTTCAAGAACATTTTTATACATAGTTAAAATGTACTCAATATTTTGTGTCTAGAAATATTAATGACAAAATAGTTTTTCACCCTAAGTGGTTCCAAATCTGAAATACTTTCATTTTTTTTTTTTAAGAAAGAATATAACATTACATTTTTATTGCTTATGGCTTTTCCCTTCAGAGCTACTGTAGTTGTGGATAAAATCTGCAGCTGACATAATTTTCTTTTATAGATAAGGAAATAAAAATATGACCTAAAGCATCACTCCCAAAAACTATGAGTCAGATTGGCGTCCCTGCGACATCAGCACGCCGGGACGGTAAAAGGCTTGCAGCTGGTTGGAAGGAGAATGTTCCTGATAATGAGCATTGTGCTGGGCTGCCATAAGCAGCTCTACTCAACTCCCCGCCCCCTTGTGCCCTGGTACAGGGTGTGTGTCAGGGTTGGGGGCATGTAGTGCTGTGTTAATTTTGATGGAATAAATGGGCCCAGAGAGTCAAAGGTGTTAACATAGCCCTATGACTGTACAATGATAAACAATTAAATGTTTTGGGAGGGGTTGAATACAGAGACTTTGGCCTGCTTAATTCCATGGCAACTACCTCCATTATATATCTTTATTAAAGATACAGAAAAAGAAGAATAAAGAATTTGAAATGTGAAGTACTGTATTAAGTAAGGTTTTCATTTTAACAATATTCCTTATTCCCCTTTGCTCTAACTACAGAGTTTCTTAGGGGAAACTGCCTGTTAGACAGTTTTTTAGATGGTATTATAGATAACAATGATCCTTCTTGGGGAAAAGAGAAAATTAGTTGAGATGATCTGGCGGTGTTGTTGCAAACTGATTCTGCTTCCTTTAAAGAAACAAAATAACCCAAATGCACACAGAAAGGGACAGAAAAGAACAGTGATATTAAATGCAGCTCCTGTCTTTGGTGCTGACTCTTATTTACAATTTCACGGCTAAAAAAATAGACATGGCACCCTATCTTATTAGCCACTCCAGGACCTAGCAAATTTGTACCAGCATTGAGCTGTATAAGGCCTGGTTTACACTGGGGGGGAGGGAGATTGATCTAAGTTACACAACTTCAGCTACGTGAATAACGTAGTTGAAGTCGACGTACTTAGATGGACTTACCGTGGTGTTCACCGCGGTGAATCAACTGCTGCCACTCCCCCATCCACTCCGCCTGTGACTTTTGCGGCAGTGGAATACAGGAGTCGACGGGAGAGCACTCATGGATTGATTTATCACATCTAGACTAGACACGATAAATCGACCCCCGCTGGATCGATTGCTGCCCGCCGATCCGGCAGGTAGTGTAGACATACCCTGACATTGCTTTTAGCTACCTCTTGGGTCACAGGCTCACGGCATTGTTGCAAAAGAGACAGTCTTGACCAACTGAACTAGACTTTTATTAAACAGAAGGCAAAAAGAGAGAGAGGAAAGAAAAGAAATAAGGTGGGGAAGGAAAATGATGTGGAAGGGATGAGGGTAGTGGGTGAGTGACAGCAGGAACTCAAGTGTCACATCCCAGGTGGTATTCAAGATTTAGTGGAATCCACTGGAAGCGGTAGGGTGACCAGACATCCTAATATTATCGGGACAGTCCCAATTTTAAGGGACTTGTCCCGCATCCTGACCTTACATTGGTCGGGATGCCCTTTGTCCCGATATTGGGGACCGTCTGGACCGCAGCTGCGGCGCCGCCGCTCACTACTTCCTGGGGCAGTTCCCAGAGCCCACCTGCCAGCAGGAGTGCCACAAGCTCCAAGGGCGGGGCTTGCAGGCACCGGGAGCGGGCAGAGGGCCCTCTGCCCCCGCCACTCCCCACCCAACCCGACCCGCAACCCTAGGAGCCAGAGGGACCAGCTTGCCGGATGCTTCCCGGGATGGGAGCCACCTCAGGTGAGCACCGCTGGGACTCCCCACCTCACCCCCGGCAGGTCCCTCTGGCTCTTAGTGTGCGGGGGGCTCTGCATGCTGCTGGCACCTGCAAGCCCCGCTCCGCGGCTCTGGCAGCTCCGATTGGCGCTTTTCCCGGCCAATGGAAGCCACCGACCTCGCGCTTGGGGCTCTGGACATAGTGGATCCAGGGGGTGCTGGGCAGGGGAGCTGTGTGGCTCAGCATGGGCCCACCCCCAACAGGAAGGGGCACGCTGGTAGCACATGGACCAGTGTGCCTCTGGCTCCGGTCGAGGCTGTGCACTGTGTCTGTCTGTCTCTTTGCCCTCCCCACCCCCCGCCCCTCCGCTCGCCCAATATGTCCTGATATTTCACTCTTGAGATCTGGTCACCCTAGGAAGCGGTGATGTCATCAGTCCCCTGTCTCTGGCCCAGTCTAGTCTGAACATCTTTCAGGATCACAATGATGAAGGCCCAGAATGTCAGGGTGGATCCCAGGTCCCCAAGAAATGGTGAGAGCAGCTGACATGGTGAACCTTGCCCTTCAGTCCAACTGTCCCCAGTGTTTTTCACACCCCCACCTAAGGTCTTTTTTTAAGGACCCCAAAAGGGAGTGATGGGTGCAATAGTCTATCCCCTAATTATTTGCTCCACCAATTAGACCTAATTTCCAATGCACCAGTGTTAGGCCATTAATTTCCAGTTCCATTCTCCTCTTGTTTACCAGTCATCTCAACACAATCCTTGGGTTGCATCAGTAGACTTTAATTTGAACTCATTCAGTCTGTCTTTAACTTTTACTGACCTTTATAAATAATTGTATATAACAGGCTGAGCTGGACCTTTGTTACCTTGAACAACTTAGAGTACAGGCCACTGCACAACAGCAGGGCATAACATTACTGGCATTCTTGGTAGCATGGCTGCCCATAGGCAGTCCAGGAGAGGCTGCTGTAATTTAGGGCACCTCCTGGGCCTAAGTTACTCCAAAGGCCATTTCAGTAGCATTTCAGCCCCGGAAGCAGCCCAGAATCGAATGAGGGGTGGAATTAACATTCTGGCATTTCTGAACTATTGAGTGCTTGACTTTGCAACCTTAGTGCTCTTTTAACATAAGTTTCTGTGTGTAATTTATTTTAAGACGTGGGTACTAGATACACAGTCTAATTGGTTTAGTAGTCTGATTTTTTTGCATTTGAAGTCAAGCATTTGAAGAGACGCCATCATCTTCAGGGCTCCCAAAAGTGTCACCTATCATATATCTGTTGTGCAATCTTCTTCGTGTTCTAAAACAGTGGTCTCCAAACTTTTTTGATTGTGCACCCCTTTCAGTAAAAATTTTTTGAGCACGCACCCCCAATATATGTATATTTATTTATGTATAAATTATATACATGTACTATTATACTAATATATTATGTACATTATAAAACATACAAAATATAAATTAAAAAAGGATGAGATAAAGATTAAATAAACAATATTTTTAAAATATTTTTATTGTATTTTATTTATTGGTACAAAAAAACTTTTTGCTCTCACAAAAAAATTATTAATAATATTTTTTAGTGAGAGCAATGTGATTGAATATGCTTCATTATTTCTGAAAATCTTGGTTTAACACTTTGTGATACAGCGATTCGAAGGTCTGGATTAGGGTTAGGGTGCGGGAGGAGGCTCAGGGCTGGGGCAGGCAGGAGGTACAGAGCACTTACCTGGGGCAGCTCCTGTTTGGTGCAGGTGGCTCTGCGCAGTGTGGCATCACCCCCATGGCCACGATTCTGGGAACTGCATCCCCCCACCCCCCGGGCCACCCGGAACGCAGGGGCTGCAGGGCCCTGGGCTGAGGGGGCCCTGGGGCCCTGGCCTGCAGCTCTAAAGCCCCTTTCAGAATGCGGCCCTGCGAGCACAGGCTGGAGGACTCAGGAGGAGCAGGGGCAGCTGCGCAGCCAGCGGCCGGAGAGGAGCAGCGCTTTCTCCTTCAAAGTGCCGCTTCTCTCCAGCCGGCTTTGAAGGGGAAAGCGCCGCTTCTTTCCAGCCTCTGGCTGTGCAGCTGCCCCTGCTCCTCCACGGGCCGGAGGACTCAGGGACGCATTTTGAAAGGGGCTTTAGAGCTGCAGGCCAAGGCCCCGGGGCCCCCTTAGCCCAGGGCCCTGCAGCCCCTAAAGCCCCTGCATTCCGGGTGGCTCTGCCTGCGGGGGGGCAGCTTCCCCGCTCGCTCTTTCCCTCCCTCCTCCGGCCGCCCTTTTTTTTTCCCCCCTCCGGCGGCACTCCTCCTGCCACGCCCCCAAATGGATCGTCTTGCGCACCCGACTTTGGAGACCACTGTTCTAAATGACTTTTTATTTTTAATTCACTCACTGGTCACTAAGAAATGCAATGAGGGGAAAATAAAATGTCACTATTAGATGTGATCACACCAAATTACAATAAGCCTGTATATTCTGCAAGTGAAGGGGATCCAGAGAGAAAGCGGTTAAGACAGTGAATTGACCCAACATGTCTCAGCTGGTAGAATACTACTGCTGGGCCACGGGGATGGGCTTGCTTGTCTGGGGACTATAGTTGAAGACAGAGTAATAATAAAATGCTTCTCTCATATTTTAATTTTGGCCCTGAAGCTCTTTAATATAATGGTGAAGAAACAGTGAAGAAAAAAATAATGCTATATAAAGTTTAGGCCTGGATCCTGTGAGGGGTCAGGTGCCAGTAGGCATGCAGCTCATTGCAAGACTGCATCCATAGTGCGGAACAAATCTGTCTTAGTAGCATCAGAGTCTTGGAGGAAAAAGTTGACTTCAGAAGAAAGTCCTTCCCTATTCAATGCTCTCTTTGGACCATGTTGTCCCTGGCCTTATGTGGGGGTGGAAAGATGAGTGTATAACAAATTTTCCCCACTCCTTGCATAACCCACCTAAGGGCAGGCAAAATTGTAGCCCTGCATTCACAGCAGCACAGGGGCTGCTCCATCACTACTCTGCTGAGAGCACATGGCACCCCAAAAGGGCTTGAGAGGAGGTGGAGCCATGACTTTGTTCCCCTTATGCACCAGCCTGTGGAGCTGGCCCCACAAGATACATCCTACAATGGGATGTAGTAACAGGTGTGCAATCTCTGCCCAGGAGTTCCAGGAAGGCATTCACATGTACCTGCTAAATGGGTTCTTAGATGTCCACCTACATCCTTCTGCTCCTTCTTGAGTCACTGGGCCTTATTCATGGCCGTTAACCTACCATTAACCAGCCGAGGAGGATTTCCTCTGCCTAGGTGAATTGTCAGTTGCCACAGAGATACCAGAGTGCCTCTGATACCTCCAGCACCAGCTCCTGGAATATGGGACATGGCTCAGAAAAAGGAAATGTGACTAGAGCTCTTCTACACCTGTCTGATTTGAAGCTGTGAGTAGCTAGGTGTAAAATAGAGCCCTGTAGCAGCTCTATTTTATGATGAGGCCCAGACCAAGAGTTTTGCAAAGTCACCTTTTCCCTTCACCCCTTCTCTGGTTTTACAGTGAACATAGCTCAGCCAAACCATAAAAATCTGCCCATTAAATTAAGGGCAACAGATAGGATCCCCATACTAGTGATTGTGCTGGTGGACTGTGTTGCTATGGAACAAGCCTCATATCCTCTTATGCATCAGTTTCCCAATCTGTTAAAAAGGGTATGTAATAACTACCTCCCAGGAATAGTAGCAAGATTAAATAGTTAAGGCTGGTAAAGCACTTAACAATGAGTGCTCCGGTTTTGCCAAATTAATATTTGATGGTAGCAATTATATTTCATTTTCTTTTTTCTTAAGTTGGCAACAAGCAGGCTCTGTTTTTCTTATACAATCATCACTCTGTCATTTTAAACCCGCATGCTGTTAGTAAATTGCTTGGTATTTCTTGTATTATTTTGTATTCAATTTTGCTATTCTGAGCTGTCTGTTGTCTGCTAACTGCTTAATTTCTCTTGTTTTCAGTCCCCCCTCCCCATAAGAAGGACTCAGGATTAGTTTGCTTGAGAGAACATTCTTAGTTGCATAAGAATCTCTGCTTCTTTAGTGAAGTCATTCATTATCTTCAACATGAACTTCAGAGCTGGATTTAACCTCTTGTATGATTAAGGTGTCATTTTGCGATGAGTTATTCATGCTCCAGCTCTGTATTGTAGTGGGTTTGGTTGGGTGGTCATTTCTGGACAGAATGTGCTCAGCCATAGAAAGAGTCTCAATGTCACATTTCTGTACTAGTAAACAAAACATTTTAAAAATTGCTCTTATTGTCAAAACACTTCTAACTGGAGTAAGAGCAACATCTGGAGTACAGGTGTGGAATCTCCCACAGATGAAGTTGTCTCAAACATTTACACGATTCTTTTTAATTTAACATCTCTATCTCTTTCCTCAGTGCCTCCATATTACAAATTGGCTGCATTCTTTCCTTCCCTAGATTTATGAGGTAATCAAAGGCGTCTATTCTCCCAGTTTAGCCAAATGGAAGTGGAGCAAATTAATGCCTAAGTTCTGCAGCTGCAATGAAGGCTGTACATTCTCCTGCCTAGTCTATGGGGTGAGCCTTGGGAAGAGGGTGGGACCCAAACAAGAAGAGGCTGAGGGCTCCCCAACCTACATATCCAGCTAACTGTATGCAAGGACTTTCCCTCGATCCCCAGCCAAGGCAGCACAGCTCTGAGTTCTGCAGCTGTCACTGGCAGCATTAATTCACCATGAGTTTTCCTGCAGACAGGCTCAGAGTTTTCAGTGGGGGCTTGCCAATCGGTTTGGCTCCACCACAGTTTCTTCCTCCACCTCCCTTCCTTAACCTCTGGTTCTGTGCTCTTTTCTCATGCATCCCAGGGACATGTGGATCATTTGCAGAGGTGGTCTCACAACAGAGAGGAACAGTGATCCATTTAGCCATCTTTCCTGTACACAAGATCTATGTCTTGACAGATTTACAATTTCTGAGACAGAGATTAATGGATGGGACCATGGTGGCTTATAAAGATGATACTTTGGGAATATCTGAGGCTGCCATCTTGGACTCTGAAATTTAAGCTTCCCCCCTGTGAAATGGAGCTAATAATGCTGCTTACCCACATTTTTAAAGAGAATTGAGATCTATAAATAAATAAGTTTTAAGTCATATTATTATCACTAAAAGAAATTGGCTTATAAGAAGAAAGGGAGAGAACTCTGCATTTTTAATATTATGAAATGCTTAGCTACTATGATGGTTGCTATAGAAACACAAATAAAATAAAATAGACATAACTCAAAGGAAAATGGTGACTGCCATCAGGGAAAGATGGAAAGAACAGAATAAGGAGAAAGGGAAAGCTTCTCTAGGGAGCATTATTTTCCAAGGTACAAATCATTTAGTTTGTATTTGTTTCATATTTTTCTTGGGTTTTCACTGTTTTTTAATTTATTTGTCTATTAACTTTTCAGTTGGGCAGCAAAGTTGGATAGATAGCCCCAGAGATGAAAGTATGATGAAAAATTAATTCAACAAGTAAATTTTGAGGAGGGATTTAAAGGAAGCAAATAAGGTGAATTACACAGAGAACTGTGGCTGCCCTTTTCTCCAGATATCCCACATTTGCTGCCATACTGCTGCAGCGCCATTGGTACTAGCAGTGCCATGAGCTCTAGTATAAACTCACTACCAGTGTCATATTATTATTGTATTTATTTGTATTATCATAACACCAAGGACTCCAGTGATGGCCCAGGACCCCAGTGTTTTAGGTGCTGGACAAACACAGAATTGTTTAATAACTCTGCTCAGAAAGCATAGTGTTAAAATGTCTGTGGCTGATCTGCTGTCTTGCTCCCATGGTTGTTAGCACCAATGGAGCTGCAGTGGTAGTAATTCAGCAAAAGTGGAAGGTGTAGACAAGGCCATTGAGAATCAGGCTATTCCAGGCACTGGGGAGGCAGGTACTGGATAAAGCATGGAATCATGACTAGGAGACAAAAGTTGATTTACGGTTACTTATACAATTATTTTCATATTTGTGTTAAAAAGTAATTTTCTTTTACAAACTTTGCTACTGCTATTTCTTTAAGAGTAATAAGAAAGAAAATGTTACCCACCTGTTCTTTTTGTTTATATGTGCATTTGTGTTCCTTGACATGTGTGTCTCCAGAATCTTGCAATCCAGGCACCATTGCATTTGTCCCTCAGTGTCCTCATTTCCTACAGAAGGATGAGCTTGATCACCTTTAACTAGAGATAAGTCTGAGCTGCAAAATTTAGATCCAAATCCTGATTTCAAATACCTCAAAGTCTGAGTGATTGGGACAGGGGTTTGGTTCCATTTATTTCAGAGGTATGTCCCTTTGAGGTGTAACCTGTGCCATGCTTAGCCTCCCTCCCTCCCTCCATGAGTGAAGGGAAAGAATGTGAGTCATATGATGGGGGCTATCTAACTAAAAATCAGTCTTGCTGGGGCATATGAAGTTAGCCTGAGTTCATTCAGGAGAAAATACTCCATTAAAGAGTAGCAGAATAGCCAGGAAGGAGCCAGTGATGAGGCTTAGGGTGGCTAACTTTCCAGAGCTCCTAGGTAGAAATGTTTGGCAAGGGACTTGCAGGGAGCAGGAGCCAGCTAAAAGGAAAGCTTCACTAGGGACAGGCCTATTCGTGGATCAAGGGTGTGAGCCATGACGGTCTGGGAAGATTGGGTGGAAGATGATCTCTGTTGTTTTGAACTTTATTTTAATACACCAGACTCCCAAAAGGGGAGGAACACCTGAGGAACACCTGCTGTCTGAAGTCTGATTTCCTGTAATGATACAGCATAGAGACGAAGCCAGAGTAGGTAACCCCGCTTATATGGTGCCTTAAGTGCTAACTGTAAAACCTAGGAAATCAAAGTTTTGGGGAATTGGGACTTGTCTGTATTTTTAACTTGTCACATCTACAGGAAAATGAAATATAGCAAGACAGGAGAATAGAATAATTTTGAGAAACACCATTTCTCCTCTCCCTCCACTGAGTGTCACTCTTGCTCCAAGCTTTTATTAGCTAAGCAGCATTCTGATGAAGCATGGAAACAGTTTCTTCAAAAGTCTTGCTCCTGTCCTTTCCCATTCCCCAGAGCCCAAACCCACAGAAGTTGGATGAAGGCGTTTCCATCAGATCTGGAGGAAGAGGGGAACATGCCACAAACAAGATTACTGCTAAATTATGAATCCTCTTAGGTTATGGCTCTCTGTTGGATGTGCTCTAGAGGGTACCTTCTAGCAGACCCAGTCATTGCAATCTTTATTATAAAATTATTTTCTCTTCCATTTAAAACTATGTTCTCTTACTGAACTAAGCTGGATGTGCCATTCACCAACTGAAAGGTCACACTCAGGTGGCTTTGGTTTTAAAAACTGATCAATTGGTGATTGACTTACATGAGTGAGAGGTAATGTGGATTTCTTAGTGAGAAGCTAATTTGTTTTTTTATGCAGTTTGAGCATGAATTTCCATAGTAAATCCATAGATGGCAGTTGAAGCTGTGTTTAGCAATGTGAGTGCTGTGTTGATTTCCCCAGTTTGAGTTCCTTCTTTTGATAAAAAGGGACTGCATTTAATTTTATTCCTGTTAATATCAGCTGAGAATAACAACTCAAACTCCTGCCAAAGCCCAAGTGTAGGATACAATGTGTGACAAAGATCCATAATGAGGGACACAGGAAAAAAAAGTAATAGGGGGTCCTGTGGCACCTTTAAGACTAACAGATGTTAGTCTTAAAGGTGCCACAGGACTCTCTGTTGCTTTTTACAGATCCAGACTAACACGGCTACCTCTCTGATACTAGAAAAAAAGTGTGCACGCAGAAAACATAACTCCAGTGAAGTCCAAGGGTTACTCCATCTTTACAGTGTCATATACTAAGGCTGGGGTTCTCAAACTGGGGGTTGGGACCCCTCAGGGGATCATGAGGTTATTACATGGGGAGTCGCGAGCTGTCAGCCTCCATCCCAAACCCCACTTTGCCTCCAGCATAATAGTGTTAAATATGTAAAAAAGTGTTTTTAATTTATAAGGGGGGGGGGGTCAAACACAGAGGCTTGCTATGTGAAAGGGGTCACCAGTACAAACGTTTGAGAAACACTGTACTAAGAGTAGCATCTGACCCACAGATTCTAACTAGTCTAAACAGGTTTTTCTTGGTATAATAACAAGTATGATGCTCCTCCCCAAGAGGAGGTGGAAGAAACCTGTAACAAGGTGGTCTGCCTCTTCAAAGGTCAGAGAAGTTGGGTAATAGCCCGTTCTGTTCTGGAGAGGAGCCTGGCTGGCAGGTACTGGGAATCATTGGCCCATCTGAGCAGCATCAGGTGATTAGGTCTGATGATTACCAGCTATGGTATATACCGTAGATGCAGGAGAGGGCTGGGAGAACATGCTTGTAATTGTAGTAGAGGACTGTGAGAGGCCCTAAAAATTCCACTAAGATGAGTGGAAACCCTGACCACAGTTTGTGTTGGGAACAGGATTATTACCTTATGTTGTCACTTAATGTTTCCATTTGTGTGTGTGTGTGTACCGGTACCCGTGTTATGCCAATGTACTTCTGAACATATACATTGTGCATTACATTACTCAAATCAGGGTTGTGTGTGCAAGGTATTGCAAATTGTATGAGCAACTCAGGCCCAAACAAAAACGTAAGCATACTTAAAAATTAGGATGAAAGTGACTGGCTCATTTCTCTAACTCCCTGATCTCTAACTATTGGAGATCCTGACATTCTAAGCTTCTTTCTTCTTCTCATCTTTGACTCAGGAGGAATGCGGTGGTAGCAAATAAAACGTTTTTCATGCTATTTTAAAAAATATAAATGTAATGTTTGTGCTGCTGCTCTGAATGTGTTCCTAAATTTATTTTGATTAAGTTGTGCTAATATGCAACACTTTCCTACCAAGCTATTACTCACTGAGGATGAAATTCTTGCATTTGCAAAGGACCAGAATTAGGCCACTGTCCCATTTGAGTCCTACTTAACTTCTATTTTGAGGCTGTAAGTGGGACTTAAGCAGTGTTGCTAACATTCATGATTTTATCATGACTCTTGTGGCGTTTTGTGTTTTTTCTTAAAGCGCTAGGTCCTGCAGTGAAGTGATTATGTGAGAAATTCAGATTTATTTATTTTTAAAAGTGTCTAGCCCTCATTATTGCAGAGGAAGTTTTGAAGATGAGACCCCACAAGGCTCAAAAAACAGAAGACAAATTTAAACACTTACAATGTATTATTTTTTAAAGCTCTTGTTTTTGGGGGACCTGACCCATGATTTTTGAATGCTTGAGCTGGCAATGCTGCTTAAGTGAGGCGTAGTCCTTGTACTGGTCCTCTACACAAAGCTGAATTTCTCTCTGACAGGAAGAAAGGAGAATGAATATTACACAGTGTATCTCCACTGTTCTGTGTTGTAGCAATTAGTAACTACAGAGGGATTGGAGGTGCTTTGGCACAGCAAGAGCCGTCAGAAACCTTACCATGTTTGGCCAGGAAAGCTAAGTTAAACGAAGAGAAAGGAAGAATGGATGAGAGTGAGCAACAGATCTTGTTCTGGATTTTTTGGATGTAGATCTATGGAATAGACATCTTTCAGGTCAACGATTGCCCTATTATAGGGTGTATTTTCAAAATGTTGATTCATTACTGTAAAATGTTAAGGAAACGTTAGCCCAGAGGCAAAAGAATTTATTACAGATGTCTTTGAATTTATCTGGTGAATCAGTTGTGCAACTATTTGACAGTTTTAAAGGAAGCTCAGAATTAGATCCTTCCAAAGCATTTAAATGCATCTCTATACTGTAACAAGAGATTCCTCTTGCAACATCCTACCATCACCTTAACAGTTACCTCATTTACTACATAGTTTCTTTATACCATCCTCTGCAGGAGAAGAGAGTTATTTAAGTAAATAATTTGTGAGTGGAAATGGTTTCCATTTTTCCATATGTGGACTATAAAAAGCACATCTAATTTTGCTCATAAGATGAAGTTTCTGCTTACTAAATATAAAATGCTTTTGCAAGCAGAGAAATTGTTAACCCAAGTTATTATACTTTACTTGCTGTTACAATACCCTCAAGAGGAGTACACAGTGTTTGCTTTTACAAATGCATGTATATGCACCAAGAGCCTTTTATAAGAAACATTAAAGCCAAATTCTGCCCTCTGCTGAACAAGTGAAGATCCTATTGAAGTCAGTAAGAACCAAGCTTCATGCCTCCCAGGATGGAATTTGGCCCTTTGTTGTTAGATACCATTTGAAATTAATACCCAGATCCATTAAACTATGAGGAGCTAATCTTCAGGATTCCAAAAATTCTTCTTGTGCCAGCTGGTAAATTGGTGAGTGTAAAATTTAATAAGTAGACAGGTAATGCTATTTCCCAGGGGAAAACAGACATAACTTGAATGCAATATCAGTAATGCCAAGAAATTGCTATCAGAAACACAAAGCACTTAACTTTTTTTCATTGTAGGGAAATTGCTAAGCATATGGGCAAGCATCAGACTCTGCAGGATGTTGTACTTAAAGTACTGCACAGGATCTTTTCAGGGGGACTACAGCAAACACCACATTTATTGGTAATACATGCATCAGACAACACTGTATCATATGCATATGATCTATATTACACTCATGCACTCACAGACACACACACACACACACTCCGTCTTGTTGTTGTTACCAATTAGTTGCTCCCCTTAACTTCACTGGCCAGGTGAGTTAGATGGGGGAGGGGTGGAGCCGGGCTTCTGCCGATCCAGATAGATGCTCCCATGTTGACAAGACGAGACCCGGGGTCCTCTGCAAGACACCTCACATTTATAGTAGCTTCCCTCTGATGCAAATCTATACCAGATTCAAAATCTGTATCTGTGTCCATTGGTCCTTTGTACTGCTTTTTTCTGGGTGTTGTCCCAATGCCATTCAAAGAGGGTGTTTTCAAAAGAAAGTGCTTGCATCTAACCCCCAAGGCCATCAATATGTCTGCTCTTCTTTAGTGAGCCCACTTGACAAGTTTTATTGTTTTGGGGTCTGGCTTCCATCCCCTCTCCAACTGTTGCAGCTGTCTGGAGGCGCTTGCCTTCCACGCCTCGCTCATTCAACAGGGCAGTTGATTAAAAAGGGGGTGGGAGGAGATTTTATTCTACTCCTAGCAAGAAGACATTTTTTTAACATTATACCAAGGCTCAATACAAAGTTTTCTATATAAGGATCTGATACAAAGTTGTATGAAAATAGAGGCATAATACAAAGTCATATCAAAGTTATGTGAAGATGCTTAATGCAGAGATTTTTCTACATAGACACTGTGAAAAGAATCCAACTAATCACACAGAGATCACATTTGGGTTGCTGCTATTGGTATGGCTTATTAATTGACCGTTCATGCTGGAGTAATGTGCTGTCTGTTTTGAGAAAACTTACTCACTGGACACTGGAGGTTAGAACATACACATGACCGCAATCACTGGTGCCAAGTACATTTTGAAAACAGTTGAAGAGAGAACAATTCTTCCTTTACTGTCAGCTAATGGTACGAACTCTGACTTAATTTTTTATATGTTCAATGCAATGAACGTGGCATTCATTATTGCTGTGAGCATTATTACCTTTCCCTGTCACTCTATGAAAGGCAGCAATTACACCTCTACCCCGATATAACGTGACCCGATATAATACGAATTCGGATATAACGCGGTAAAGCAGCGCTCCAGGGGGGCGGGGCTGCGTGCTCCAGCGGATCAAAGTAAGTTCGATATCATGCGGTTTCACCTATAACACGGTAAGATTTTTTGGCTCCCGAGGACAGCGTTATATCGGGGTAGAGGTGTACTAAAAATGGCAAGGGTCAGGTCATTTTTATAACACCTCAAAGAATCTGCAGAAGAGTTCTTGCAACCTGGGGGTGTGGAAGTCATTTCTACTGAATACTTTGCTAAATGCATAACAGTACCAGGAAAAAATATGGCCTGGCTTCTGTGAGACTGTTGGGAAGCTGGGGTGCATCAGAGGCTACCTGTGCCTGGTGTCCAACGTTGCATCATAAAACAGAGGAGGATTTTGTCCTGGTAATGTTAATTTAAAAGGATAAAATCTGATGGGAGTTTATTCAGTTGGATCAAATTCTAAGTCTAGATTCTCACATGCATATAATGCATATAACAAAGTTTATTGCATAATGATTTATTGTTTTGGTGAATAACAAGATCTAGGATCCCTTGAGTTAAATATTAAGCTCTGCACATATTTACCTCCTGAATCAATAAAACTAGACATTCTTTACTACAAAAAAAAATAATAAATTCTTATTATTGTAACCCATTTTGCCATAAAGTGGTTGTCCACATAAGAGTCTGCTGCAGCTTCCAATAGTAGATTTAAGAATTGTTTAGTAAGCTTATACTTTTAGCACAAAGGGTCATGGGTTCAATCCCTGCTGATGAACCATAGTGGAGATCATCATGTTATATTTTATTCACTGTACTTAAAGTTGTCAGAGTACAATTACTACCTCATTAACATTCTCGGTTTTCAGAAGTGCTGAGCACCCACAATTCTAGCCAAAGTCAAATGGAACTGGAGGTGCTTCGCATATCTAAAAATTAGGCCCTAATTTCCCAGTTATATAGGTCTCTGCTTTCCAACTGATTTACATAATAACTCTATGCTTATATATCATAGCCATTCAGTGTCCAGATCTCTACACTTTGACTGTCTGTGAGACTATAGCAGTGTTGCAAGATATATGACCCTGCATACAGATGCACAGCTCTTCTGTTGTCCCACATTCTAGGAGTTAACATCCTGCATAAAGCTTCTGAGCTTTTTATTAGACTGCTTTTTACATTGATTTCATTATTAAATTGAACTGTACTACAAGCACCTGGCACAGCCCACTCCGTAGATAAAACTATTAAGATGATTTTATTTTTTATTCTTTATTTTATAGAAGTCAGACGAAGGAAGTTCCAGTGTTTTTAATCTGAATTGAATTCAGATATCTTGGGGCAGAGGTGTACGAGAGCGAGATATAATTTTACTATTATAGCTAAGAGAAAATAAAGGCAGTATGGGGACTATACAGCAACATGCCAAATGCATCTTTTGCATTTTGTTTTCAAAATTGCAAAATTGACCATAGTAGCTTGTTTTAGTTACATTGTGGTATTTATATACAGTCATCCAAGGATTAGAAGTGTAGCTAATAGAGAGAAGTTATCGTGTAATGTTTAATAGACAATTGCATTTGAAAATCTTTCTTTGCTCTCAAAGTATTTTAAAAATGCTTGCATGAGCGGTGATATTGCTTGCCAGAAGCATCCATAATCCTTTGTCTCATAATTCACTACCACAGTAACTGAACTGTGAGAAAAGATTATTACATTTTCTGACATGGTAGACTGCTCTAGACTGAAGAACAGGTGGAAACAGTTGATTCCACAGATGTAGCTAAGACCGTGTAAAGTACTGGAACAGATTTATAGTCTGAACTGGATATGTCTGAAGACTTTTGTCTCAAGCAAACCTCCATTTACTTTAGTTCTTCTTAATGTTAAACTGAATGACAGAGAAAAAGCAGCAGTCAGCCCATAGCAAATTTCCACCAAAGGGAATATACTACTTTAGGAAGCCATACACTTGCAAAATGAGGTTTGTTCTGAATGCTGCCAGCTACCATGGCACCAAAAGTGCAAAAGGCTATTGATAGATGGATTTTATTGCTTTTGTTAGAATTGCCTGTTTGTGCACCAGGAATATTGAGAAGTTGTACTATATTTATGTGCTACTAAATTAAAGAGTATATAGTGCTATAGGAAACCACATTTTCCAGATACTCTCCAAAAAAATATGAAGTATGGAACTCATCTTCCCTTAATGTTAAAATTATATCTTCTTACATTTAAAAAAAATACATTTTGAAAGTAAATCATTCTTAGGAGATGCTGCCATAAATCAACCTTTCTTTCAAATCATAAAAACTGCAGTCTCAAAAAAAAAAAAAAATTAGAAATGTAAATATATTGAAGCAAGGTGTCCCTACTTGGCACTGCAAGAAAGGCAAATACATGACAATTAATTGGTATAATGAAGACACTAAAAAGATTAGCTATGACCACAATATCATTAAGCAGCCTCATTTTTATGACCCAAATTTAAATATTATTGTCCATTGGATTGTTCAGATTGAGACTGCAATGATATAAATGCTTCTCAATAAATGTGTCAATAATAAGATTAGGATGAAACAAAGAGCTCTTTATTATTGTGTTGATTGGCCTGATCTTGCTCCTAGAAGTCAATGGCAAAAATCTCATTGGCGTCAAATGGAGCAGAATTGGGACCTAAGAGAGAAGGAAGTGACTGGGGCATGATCCTCCTGATCTTCTTTTCAATTAAAATCAAGTTTTCATATTGTATAAAATGACTCAGTAAAAAGCCAACTTTAAATTGCTTTAACATAATTTTCAGTTTGCAAATACTTACAGTGCTTTGAAGTTGTCACACCGTGAGAACAAACATTGACATACCTTATCTACCCAAGTACACAAGAGAGGTGATATAAAATATACTGCCTTGTCTACATGGAGGCTTCAGCCATTGGTAGCCAGCAAAGGGTGCAAATCCCGAAGGTGTTTGCACCAGTTCAGCTCACCCCAGCTTGAAACTGAGGGGTTTTTCCATTGAGGTAATGCATCTTCCCGACTGAGCTACATCTATACCAGGGATGAGGTCAGCTTAAATATGGTGCTTAAGTAAATCAATCTAAATGTTAAGTGTAGACCAAGCCTGAGGTAAATTGTACTGATGAAAATCAGGTGTTATAGGTGCTTTGTATGTCTATATTAGGTGTTCGCATTAGTGTAGTTAAACTGATGGCTGACCACCAATACAGTAACTCCACACTTAAAGTCGTCTGGATTAATGTTGTTTCATTGTTACGTTGCTGATCAATTAGGGAACATGCTTGTTTACAGTTGTGCAGTGCTCCCTTATCAGCTCCTTTGGCAGCACTGCTTTGTCCACTGCTTGCAGAAAGAGCAGCCTGTTGTAGCTAGCTGGTGGGGGCTTGGAACCAGGGTGGACCGGCAGCCCCCCTATTAGCTCCCCACTCCCCTAAGTTCCCTGTGTGGCAGCCACCCAGCAGGCTATCAATTGCCAGCAGTTCAGCTGTCCCTCCCCTCACTGCCATGTGCTGCTGCTGCTCCTGCCCTCTGCCTGGAGCTGCTCCTGGGAGCCTCCTGCTTACTGTGCAGGGGTGGGGGGGGGGGAGGTAATGTCAGGGTGTCTCCCTGCCCCCTGCTCCTGCACCTCACTTACCCCATCTCCATGGGGGGGGGATGACACAACAGGGCTCAGGATGGAGGGAGCTTCCTGGGAGCAGCTGCTGTCTCAACTTGCTGATCTACTTGACAAGGCAGTGTACTTAGAGTGGGGTCAGCGTACTTAAAGGGGCAATCTCTCTTTCTCACACAGGGTGTGTGTCTCTGTCTGCCATGCTGTCTCCCCTCCCTCCATTTGTGCTGCCTTGTACAGTGTAGGCTACATCAATAACAATGGGTTAACCCTTGAGGGCTCAGCTGAGTGCTAGTTCATCATTTAGCAGTAGGGCATTCCCTGGGAAATATCCCACCCGCTTCCATCCTCTGACTCCACCTCAACCCAAGCTTCACAAGCATCATCGCTGTGTACAGTATTAAATTGTTTGTTTAAAATTTATACTGTGTCTGTATATATATACATCTATATATATATATAGTCTTTTGTCTGGTGAAAAAAATTTCCTTGGAGCCTAACACCCCTTCCCCCCCATTTACATTAATTCTTATGGGGAAATTGGATTTGCTTAACATCGTTTCGCTTAAAGTCACATTTTTCAGGAACATCTACAACGTTAAGTGAGGAGTTACTGTATTTGTAACCAGGGCAAATCCTCAGTTTAGATAATGCCAAAACTTTCCAAAACAGTGTGCAGGACAATGGTGAGTTGCACACTGGGATACCTACCCACAGTGCATTGCACTGCACAATGACACAAGCACTCCTGTTGAGTATGTGCAATGCTGACACAAGGAACCAAGTATACACATGCACAAGCAATAAGAACATAAGAATGGCCCTACTGGGTCAGACCAAAGGTCCATCTATCCCAGTATCCTGTCTTCCACCAGTGGCCAGTGCCAGATGCCCCAGAGGGAATGAACAGAACAGGTAATCATCAAGGCCTGGTCTACACTAACCCCCCAATTCGAACTAAGGTACGCAACTTCAGCTAGGTGAATAACGTAGCTGAAGTTCAAAGTACCTTAGTTTGAACTTACCTCGGTCCGGACGCGGCAGGCAGGCTCCCCCGTCGACTTTGCGTACTCCTCTCCCTGAGCTGGAGTACCGCAGTCGACGGCGAGCACTTCCGGGTTCGACTTATCTCGTCCAGACAAGACGCGATAAGTCGAACCCAGAAGTTCGATTTGCTTGCCGCCGAACTACCGGGTAAGTGTAGACCTACCCCAAGTGATCTATCCCGTCGTTCATTTCCAGCTTCTGGCAAACAGAGGCTAGGGACACCATTCCTGCCCATCTTGGCTAATAGCTATTGATGGACCTATCGTCCATGAATTTATCTAGTTCTTTTTTGAACCCTGTTATGGTCTTGGCCTTCACAACATCCTCTGGCAAGGAGTTCCACAGGTTGACTGTGTGCTGTGTGAAAAAATGCTTCCTTTTATTTGTTTTAAACCTGTTGCCTATTAATTTCATTTGGTGACCCCTAGTTCTTGTGTTATGAGAAGTAGTAAACAACACTTCCTTATCTACTTGGGGGGAACCTTTTCTAATTAGCTGTATGTTGACAGTGGCCTTGTACATAGGAATTATCAAATCTAGGAAGCAGAAATTAGAAACACAGGGACAGTGCAGCATTTACACAGTCAGTTATATAACAGATACATTTCTGCTTGATTGAGTTCAAACAACAGGGAAGAACACGGTCACTATTCCATATGCTGAAGTGAGGATTCTTCAAATCACTCTATCTTTTGCAAACAACTTCAGAGATTATTTTCCTCACTACAGTATCCCAGAAAAAAAACATGATTCTACTTCATACCAACTCTGCTCCATCAGTGCTTTTTAGGCACGTACTATGCAGACACCCACTCAGAAGACTTGCATTATCTAGAGAAAGAAAAGAAATATTAACATATATATCAACTACTGAGTGAGCATGTTATAGCAGTGGTTTGCAAACTGGGGGTGTTATAGCAGTGGCTCTCAAACTTTTGTACTGGTGACCTCTTTCACGCAGCAAGCCTCTGTGTGCAACCCCCCCTTATAAATTAAAATAACTATTTATAAATGCTGGAGGCAAAGTGGGGTTTGGGGTGGAGGTTGACAGCTCATGACCCCCCCATGTAATAACTCATGACCCCCTGAGGGGTCCTGACCCCCAGTTTGAAAATCCCTGCTCTAGAGGGCACAAAGAAACTTCAGCCTTTCGCCCTTTTAAAAAACAAACATACAAATAAAAGCACGGGCTGGCTGATTTTCAACAATTTGGTAAGTTTCATAAATACAGTAGGCCTACTATGCCTTTAAAATTAATTTTGATTCTCATTTTTAAGTCATGTAATGATTAATAATTGATATTAAAAGACATAAACCGGCAACATATATAATAATAGTTGAGAGCCCGGAACCTCTTGAATGAGTCAGATGCTCTAACACTAAACCAAATGAATAGTCTCATCTTTGTGTTTCCCCTCCACCTTTTGTGGTGAAAAACAGTTTCAGATTACAAGTAACGAAAAAAAACAGTTTCAGATTTGCGGAAGGGTGATGACAAATTCCATGAATGGTAAGGAGGGGGTGTGACTAGAAAAGTTCATGCATCACTGTGTTATAAAACCATCCATCAGTACAACAGGAACATCATATCTGTTGGAAAAGAGCAGTACCAATTTAAAAGTAATTGACCAAGAACTTGTGCAGAGTCACAGAGATTTGACAAACAGAGGAATGTCAGTCTGCATCTCATAATTTAACACCTTTATAGAGCCTGGATACAAATGTGCAAAATGAAGGGTATTCACAATTCCTATGTTAATCAGAAGAAGCAGCAGCTAAACCATTATATTCTGCACAAGAAACCTTTCCTGTTACCTTTCTCAGCATCAGACTTCGGACTTCATTGGACTTTGGATTAGCCCTATAATGAGGTGAATGAGAGCAGTGCTGAACATGTACAAGTTTTTCCTGTGCTCAGAATTTTGTTTAATGTTTTGTTATGGTGTGTTTTTTTGGAAAGTACTCTTTATCCCGTCTTTCCCCTTTTGCTGTGAAGCAATATTATAAATAAGGAACTGAGAGCCTGATTCTCTTCTCACTGACCTCAGTATAAATTGAGAGTAGCTCAACTGAAATCAATGAAGTTAGACTAGTTTAAAACTGGTGTAATTGGGAGGAGCATTGGTCCTGATTGGTATTTACTAGCTACTGCTGTTACAAAAAAGTTCTGGCATTTTGTTCTTGTGATCTTCTGCTCATTTAAAGCACTAATTATAGCACTTTCTCCTCCAGCCTCATCTGTAATTTTTCTCAAATGGAAATTAATAAAATACAGTACTCCCTGATAAAATTGATACTAACATTGGCTTGTATAACATGACATTTAAAACATCTGCCCAAACACACTGATTATCTTCTTTAGAGCATTCTTTCTTAAATATTTAACTAAAAACTTAGCTTCAAAGGCACGACCCATTTTCAGATCAAGTGAGCTATTTGGTTCTTAACTTCTTAAAAGGTAGATAGGAAAATATTATTTCCCATTTTAATTAAATAACTCACAGAGAAAACTGGCAAAAACAAGTATTGTTTATTTATTGTAGATTATGACTACTGTTAATCTTACAAAACTTCCAGACTTGGCCTGATTTTATAAATTAATTTATTTATGGCAGCTTACAAACTAATAATTTAATTATAAACAGGGAATGAATGCAAAGCTTAGGTTTCCAGTTAAAGATTAGAGGAACAAACACCACAGAGTTAAGATGGAAATTTTGTACGTTTAGAATAGAAGAGTATTAATATAGTATGGTTTAACCAGTAAATAAGAATGTGTTTAGGAAATATCTGGCAAGTATGCAATGATCTCTACAATTTATGATAACCATAAATATATTCAACTATGGATGCAATTAGAATGCTATTTGAGTATATAATGTATAACAAATTAATTATAAGAGTTGTAAAGCATGCCAAAGAACTCAATTACTTATAATAGATTGAAATAGAAAAAAAAGTTGTAAACCAACAGGATAAGCACAGTATTCCTTGGCTTTTCTCTACTAGTTAAGGGGGGCGGGGGGAGTTGGTGGGTCCCTTAACCAGCAGAGTCTAGAAGCTCTGAGGTGTCAGTGTCCTCAGCCCCTTTATGCCTTATGAGGTCACTCAATAGCAACCCCTCTTGTTGACTTAGGAATGCCACTGATAGGCTCCAAAAGTAGTCTATAGTACAATTTATGTGCCCCATATCAGGAACAAAGAGGTACAGTACAATGCCCAGAACAAAGAGGTACAGTACAATGTTCAGCTTTACAGAAAAATATGTAATATGTCTAATAATGATCTAATAGTAGCCTGAGGCACAGCTTAAAAGGCTGTAAAAGAGTTTCTTCTGACAGAAGAAGATGAACCAGATTTCACTAACGGGACAAGCAAGAAGTCTCAGACCTATGCAAGTAATAGATGTAAAAATATAACCGATGATGTGCTAATTTGAAGAGCTACCCAGTGTTCTAACCCACATACATGGAGCAACTTTTAAAACAATGGGGTGGTGGTTGCAGGATTTCTTTTAGCAAAAGTCCATTGTCTTTGACTACATACGGAGGAAACATCACCTTCCTTTGTGCTATTTGTTTTTTATTAGGCTGAGTCTTAACCCTGCAAATGGGAGCTGGCAGATTTTGTGTGAAAAACCTTTGTCCTTTTTCTACACCTCTACGACCCAATATATAACACGACCCAATATAACACGAATTCTGATATAACGCGGTAAAGCAGTGCTCCGGGAGGGCGGAAGGGCAGCACACTCCAGCGGATCAAAGCAAGTTGATATAATGCGGTTTCACCTATAACGCGGTAAGATTTTTTGGCTCCCAAGAACAGCATTATAAAGGGGTAGAGGGGTATGTGGCATTCTCACAATATATAAACTGATCTGACCAGCCCCACTTACCACCACAATAGTTTTTTGAAACCAGATAATCTGATATTTCACACAGTACCCATATAGTTCTCCTCAGGTGGAAAGATAGGGAGCTAAAATGTGATGGTCCCAATGACAAGTTAAAGATTACAACTGGAAACAAATTGAGTATCATTGGGACTCCTTAAGGGTTAAGGAGGATACCCTGAAGAAAAATATATCAGATCTCAAATCTGACCTATACAATTAGGAGGTGAAAGGAAACATACCAGCACAGAGCTCCCTTGGCAAACTAGCTATTCTCTGCTCCAGAAATACCAAGACCAAAGCAGAACCACAAAGTTTTGTGAGGGAAAATTACCTCCATGATTAAATGAAGATTAAAGGATTTTAAAAAAATAAGAAACATTGAATCAGAGCCAACATTAAACACCTTCAGGGGCCTCAGCTTGTCCTCCTATGAATATCCCAATTTTCATTTGGATCTGATATTGCCTGTGCACGCTGACCCTTTCACTATAGTGTCAGCTGCAGTGTAAAAACTACATAATACTGTAATCCTACTTTGCTGTCAATTTTATGTTGCAGAGCTTGTTGCAGAGATGGTGTTTTCGCTTTTTCCAGCAGTTCTGCTGATTTCAAAAGACTGGAAAAGATAGAAAAAACAAAATAAAGTTTGAGAGAGAGAGAGAGAGGAATTAAACAACAAAGGTGATAACTACTGGAGAACTTGTTTGTGATTGTCCATAGGAACTATATTACTCTTTTAATCAAGGAGGCGCCCTGGGAATGGGAAATCTCTCTTAAAGGAGGGAACAGCCTCCTGGTCCAGATGTATAGGAAGTGGAATGAGGTACCAGAGTCCTGCGACTGGCACGGTAACAAACAGACTCCATATGGGTGGCCCATCTCCTGGCAAAATCACTGGAATTCCCAGGCAGAACCATGGCTCATACTAAAGTGGGAGAAACCTGTGAAATGATTAGGGAAACTCCAGAGACTAGAGTTTTTCTCTCACCAACCCCCTCCCACAGGTATTTCCATGCGAAGAGGTAATCTGGGTTGGAATCAGGCCTTTCGATTTTAATCCCTTTTACTTTCTCTTCCTCACCCACTTTTTAACAGGGGTCAAGAGAGCAAGTATTTTTTAAGAGAATGTTTTAAAAACCATTTTGTAATGAAATCATTTTATTATTACAAAAATCCCAAATTGCTTTGTTAGGAATATTTTTCATTAGGACTGTACAGTATATTGCTTGAATTTGTGTTCTGTTGTTGGTGGGAGGTGCAAACAGTGAGAACTGGAATTGCTGCTACTCTTAGGCCTGATAGCTAAAGAGATTGTGCTCTGTTCACCTCTATGTGGGGGGGAAAAAAAAGCACTGTGGGAAGAAGACGAGAGTGCTAGCTGCACTGATTTAGCTGCAACACCTGTAGTCCCCATCCTCCCTCCGCCCCCCCCCTCCACACCTGCACTGAAGTAATTTGATTCAGTCTAGGTAGAGGAGTTAAGACTTGCCTAGAGGAGGTACTATCATGGTGCTGGCAATACTTCTGCAATGTTGGGAGTACTTTTTTTTTCTTTCTTTCTTTCTTCATGGACAGGGAGTGTGTTACAAATGCTGCAGGCATCTTAATCAGTGACAACATTTTTTTCTAGTATAGACAGGCCTAAACAATATATGTATCTAAACTTCCTTGAGGGAACACTGTCAACTCAATCATGGGCCAAATCCTCAGCTGGTTTTAATCAACACAGCTGAATTCAGCTGCCACAGAATTTCTCATCTCCTACACTCACAGTGCTGTGGAATCCATGCCCTTTGCCATAGAGTACACATTTTACCCATCATAATCCTTCAGTGGCTAGATGCTGTGCTATTTCAGAGAACTGGAAAAGAGAAAATATAGTGCCCATATATAAAAAAGGGAATAAAGACAAGCTGGGAAATTACAAACTAGTCACTTTAATGGAGCAAATAATTAAGCAATCAGTTTGCAGACACCTGGAAGATAAGGTGATAAGTAACATTCAGCATGGATTTGTCAAGAAAAAATCATGTCAAACCAACCTTAAAGCTTTCTTTGATAGGATAACAAGCCTTGTGGCTAAGGAGGCGGGGAGTGGTAGATGTGGTATATCTTGACTTTAGTAAGGCTTTTGATACTGTCTTCCATGACTGTCTCATAAACAAACTAGGGAAAACCAACCTAAATGGAGCTACTATAAGGTGGGTGCAAAACTGGTTGGAAAACCATTCCCAGAAAGTAGTTATCAGTGGTTCACAGTCAAGCTGGAAAGGCATAGCGAGTGTGGTCCCATAAGAATCAGTTCTGAGTCCAGTTTTGTTCAATATCTTCATCAATTATTTAGATAATGGCATAGAGAGTACACTTATAAAGTTTGTGGACAATACCAAGCTGGGAGGGGTTGTAAGTGCTTTGGAGAGTAGGATTAAAATTAGGGTTGCCAACTTTCTGACTGAATAAAACCGAACACCCTTGCCCCACTCACTCCATCTTCCCCCCCTCCCTCTGTTGCTTACTCTTCTCCACCCTCACTCATTTGCTCATTTTCACTGGGCTGGGGTGGATCCCTTTTCAACTGGGTATTCAGTTGAAAACTGGATACCTGGCAACCCTAATTAACATTCAAAACGATCTGGACAAACTGCAGAAATGGTCCGAAGTAAGCAGGATGAAATTAAACAAGGACAAATGCAAAGTACTCCACTTAGGAAGGAACAATCAGTTGCACACACACAAAATGGGAAATGACTGCCTAGGAAGGAGTACTGCGGAAAAGGGATCAGGGGGTCATAGTGGATCACAAGCTAAATATGAGTCAACAGTGTAACACTGTTGGTGAAAAAAGCAAACATCATTCTGGGATGTATTAGCAGGAATGTTGTAAGCAAGACACAAGAAGTAATTATTTCATTCTACTCTGTGCTGATTAAGACTCAACTGGAGTATTGTGTCCAGTTTTGGGTGACAGATTTCAGAAAAGATGTGGACAAACTGGAGAAAGTCCAGAGAAGAGCAACAAAAATTATTAAGGGTCTAGAAAACATGACTTATATGGGAAGATTGAAAAAAATGGCTTTATTTAGTCTGGACAAGAGAAGACTGAGCGGGGACATGATAACAATTTTCAAGTACATCAAAAGTTATTACAAGGAGGAGAGAGAAAAATTGTTCTCTTTAACTTCTGAGGATAGGACAAGAAGCAATGGGCTTAAATTGCAGCAAGGGAGGTTTAGGTTGAACATTAGGGAAAAACTTCCTGCCAGGGTGGTTAAGCACTGGAGTAAATTGCCTAGGGAGATTGTGGAATTTTTGTCATTGTTTAACCTGCTCTTTAAAATCTCCAAACACCTGCCAGGGATGGTCTATAGATAATACTTGGTCCTTCCTTGAGTGCAAGGAACTGGACTAGAAGACCTCTCGAGGTCCCTTCCAGTCTTACACTTCTATGATTCTATTTAATAGAGAGCTTTCAAATGTCACTGCTAAGAAATAGCTTGTGCTAAAACAGATTGAATGAGTTGGTTTTTGTTTGTTTGTTTGTTTGTTTGTTTGAAAAAGCAAGGTTTATTTCAGTGAGTGTACTCACTTGAGTAAAGATAAGTTAAGTGTTTTCAGGAGCAGGGCTTAGTGTTTCTAAATATATGCACATCCTACAGACTGGAAAAACAAATATTGAATGGTGTCTCCCTGAGATACATATAGCAAAAACCTTTGTTTCACAAGAGACAATTTCTGAATGAGTGAATCTTGACAGGTCTGCTGGGCTAGTCATAGAAGTGTGTGTGTGTCGGGGGAGGAGGGCAATGTGTGCGTGGAAGGGATAGACTGTGTGGCTCGTGAAGTGATAGGATGTGGCTGTGTGTGACGTTATTGATACAATCTGGGACCATATAGAACATGGTTGCAACCAAGGTCCTGTAGTGGCACCAAATCTTCTATAAAGGGGGTCAAATGAGGTGTCTAAGACAAGGTTATGGTTTACTAGTTATGATTATGTTGTCTATATGTGTGTATCAATTTTGTAGTTGAAGTTATGAATATTGGCTCTGTACTGTCTGTATTTCAAACTTATGCTATGCTTCTGGGAAACATCCCAGACAAGTTGGTGTTAGCTCTGCCTGGCCTGCTTGATGGCCCATTAAGGACCATCAGCTATACAACTGACCCATGGAGAGAAGGCAGATACGCCTTGTAACTCAGCAAAGTATGCAGGAACTTGCCCATGTGACTCCAGACTCCATTTTACTGTAATTTTTCACAGTAAGAACAAAGAGGTGTTCTTACACCTGGAAAAGACTATAAAAGGGCCGATGTCTCATTTCCATTTTGTCTTCAATCCTGCTTCTTACCTCTGGAGGGACTTTGCTACAAACTGAAGCTCTGAACAAAGGACTGATGACCCATCCCAGCTGGGGATGTTCCAGAGCCTTGATTTGAACCTGCAGTTTATTCTATCACTGCTGAAAGCCTGAACCAAGAACTTTGCCATTACTGTATGTAATTGATTCCATTTAACCAATTCTAGCTCTCATCTATATCTTTTTCCTTTTATGAATAAACCTTTAGATTTTAGATTCTAAAGGATTGGCAACAGCGTGATTTGTGGGTAAGATCTGATTTGTATATTGACCTGGGTCTGGGGCTCGGTCCTTTGAGATCAGGAGAACCTTTTTTCTTTTACTTGGGTATTGGTTTTCATAACTGTTTGTCCCCATAACAAGTGGCACTGGTGGTGATACTGGGAAACTGGTGTGTTTAAGGGAATTGCTTGTGTGACTTGTGGTTAGCCAGTGGGATGAAACCAAAGTCTTCACTGTCTGGCTGGTTTGGTTTGCCTTAGAGGTGGAAAAACCCCAGCATTGGGCTGTAACTGCCCTGTTTGAGCAATTTGTCCTGAATTAAGTAACAGAGGGTCCTGTGGCACCTTTAAGACTAACAGAAGTATTGGGAGCATAAGCTTTCGTGGGTAAGAACCTCACTTCTTCAGATGCAAGAAGAAGTGCATCTGAAGAAGTGAGGTTCTTACCCACGAAAGCTTATGCTCCCAATACTTGTTAGTCTTAAAGGTGCCACAGGACCCTCTGTTACTTTTTACAGATTCAGACTAACAGGGCTACCCCTCTGATGCTTGTCCTGAATTGGAACTCTCAGTTGGGTCCCACCAGAACCAGCATCGTTAGACTGTGTGTGAGGGGATAGTTTTGTGGGTCATGGGTGGGGTGATGGGTTATGTCTGTGTGTGCGTAGAAGATTGTGTGGGTTGCAGGATGGGGCCCTGCGGATGTGTGGGCATGCAGAGGAAAGCACGACGGGGTACGGGAATGTGCAGCAGCCAGGGAGTGTGCAGGTGCGAGTGTTGTGGTGCTATGCAGGGGAGGGCGATGTTTGCATGGCAAGGTGGGACGCTTGGCAAGGCGCATGTGGGGCGTGGCTCACTTTTTTTTTCCAGGTTCAAGCAACCCCTTTCCTCCCCAGCGCGGAACACAGCTGACTCAGACCTGGATTGGCGCTATAAATAGCGGGGAAACTACCCAGTGACGTCGCGCGCCTCCCACCCACACCCCTGGAGGCGTGCGGCGGGGGCTGTGGTTGGGTTTGTAACTCGAGGGGAGTGAGAAGTGTAGGGATGCAGCTGGACCCCCTCACGCAGGGGCACCCACCTCCCGTCACAGCCCCTAACACGTCAGTTTATACAACGGCCTCTCTCGGGGTGTGGACAAGAGAGGAAACAAAGACACGGCCAGGCCGCAGCAGCCGAGGCGGCCCCTGCTCTCTTCGGGGTGTGGGATACCCGAGGGGAGGAGGGACCGTAAGAGAAAGAGTGTCTCAGCTAGCGCGCGCAGAGGCGGAGCCAGGAGACGCGGGACGCGCGCCAGCCATTCGCAAGCCTGCTGACAGTTGCAGGCGCTGGCGGCTTTTGAATTTAGTTTCCAGTCTGCGAAAAAGAGCAGAGCCCGGCCCGTCTCGCTGCCTCATTGGGCCAGGACGGGTCACGTGGGGCCGTAGTTGTGGGCGGGAGTTGGGAGGGCCCGGTTGAGCGCGCGCCGGCCATATTGGAGGGGCGCGGAGCCCGCCGGTTTTGTGTTTCATTCTGAGCCCGACCCGAGGGGAAGGAACCGGCGCGCGGGCGGGTTCGGGCCTTGCAGCTCCAGGCGCCGGTCTTTTTCCCTCGGCGCGTTGCTGGGGAGGCTTCTGCACCTCCCTGTTCCCGCTCTGTGCTCGTTTAACCCGGGAGCGGCCGTGGCCCCTTTATTTTCCCTCCCTTTTTCCCTTGTTCTAGCCTCGCTGCGCCCCCCGTCCCCACATCGCTTTTGCATCGTCCGCTGCTAGCGCTGCAGCTGCCTCTCTTACCCCTCTGAACGGCTTTGGGGCGCTTAGATCAGCCCCCGCCTCTCTTCTCTCGCGTCTCCCGTCCCCCCGACAGCCTCCTGACCTCGCTGCTCCGCACCCTCGGTCCCCGCCGCATCGCCCGCTCTTCGCCATGGCGACTTCCACGCCGGTAGGGCAGCGCTCCCGGGGCAGCGCGGCCAGCACCCCGCTCAGCCCGACGCGCATCTCCCGGCTGCAGGAGAAGGAGGAGCTGCAGCACCTCAATGACCGGCTCGCCGTCTATATCGACAAGGTGCGGAGCCTGGAGACCGAGAACAGCGTGCTACAGCTGCAGGTGACCGAGCGAGAGGAGGTGCGCGGCCGAGAGCTCACCGGCCTCAAGGGGCTCTACGAGGCCGAGCTCGCCGATGCTCGCCGGGCGCTGGACGATACGGCTCGGGAGCGGGCAAAGCTGCAGATCGAGCTGGGCAAGATCCGCACGGAGCACGAGCATCTGCTGGGCAGGTGAGTGACCCCCCGGGGGGAACGGGCCGGGGGTTCCGGGGGAGGGAGGGCAGGAAGGAGGCCCCAGGCTGGCGCCCTCGTGGAGGAGGGGAAGCCCCCTAATCTGTTGTCGTGCAGTATCTCTCGGGCGGGGGATGTAGCGCGGCCTGAGGTGGGAGAGTTTTAACGGAAATGAATGAATCTGGCCTTCCTCTGCCTTGTGTCCTGCATCGTGTAGCAGGGAAGCTGCCCCCTCCCCCCGATACAGCGAGAGGGAGGCGGGGCGCAGCTCTGTGGAGGGAGTTGCACCATCCCGGAGATCACTGGCTGCCCGGGTGTTTCAGTCCTGGCTGGTGGCTTCAGGATGAGCCCCGCGGATATCCTTTCTTCCCCCTCCCCCCGCAGCACTCCGGGCTTTTGTCCCACTGGAAGGGCTGACCGCTCTCTCCGGGGTTATTCCTCCATAGTAGTGCTTTGCAAAGGAGTGTTCCTGTTATTGCCATGCTGCCAGGCCCTCCTTGCCTGCACCCTAAATCTTTCTACTCCGCTATTGGCCTTATTTCTGGCCTACGTTACTGTAGGGAACAGATGTCGGTCACGTCATAAGGAAGCTCTGCCCCCTCTCCCCCGCTTCGGGGGCTTGATCTCCAGCAGACGAAGACAGCATAAAAATATTGACCTTCCCCTTTGCAAGAGACAAGGGAGCAGGCCTGCTTTGAGGGGATTGTATTTTTTCTTCCCTCCCATTCATTCTCTCTAGTTGTGAGTACAGTAACCTGTCTGCTCCAGCTGCTGCCATGTGCTGTAGCTAGTGACTGTATATGAATGAATGGAGAGGTCCCTGCACTTTCCTCTGGCAGCCCCGCATTCCCATCTGGTGATGAGCCTCCAGTTCTCTTGGGGGGGCGGGGAGGAGGAATATTGTATGGTGAATGAACCTTCCTGGAACAGGGAGGGAAGTGGGTTCAGCAGTGCTAAACATAGCCATTCAGTGCTTGTATAACCTTTCTAGCTACTTGTGGTACTCTAAAACACACTACAGCCTTGTCTGGGTACTTACAACTGTCTGCTTTACAATGTATATGTTCTTTAATGTCCTTAATACATAGTATCATGAAGCATCTGAGTCAATCCTAATACACCTCTACCCAGATATAACACGACCCGATATAACACAAAATCAGATATAACGCGGTAAAGCAGTGCTCTGGGAAGGCGGGGCTGCGCGCTCCGGCCGATCAAACCAAGTTCAATATAACGCGGTTTCACCTATAACGCGGTAAGATTTTTTTGGCTTCCGAGGACAGCGTTTTATCGGGGTAGAGGTGTACATGGTATCAGTAAGCAGTATAGTCAGTCTTTTTTAGAGGGGAAAAGGAGGGTGCCTAGGCTACGAATTCACTCTTTGAATTCACGTGGCAAGGATTGCCATTAGCTAGACCTATAGAGGGTGGGAAGGGCTCTGTGTTAAATCAGGAATTTTTAAAAAAGCATATTGCCAATTGTATTTTAGTTGGGGAGGTATATAGTTCAAATAGTAAACTTAATGTTAAAATGAAAGTTTTGGTAGAGAAAAGTGTCTAGGATTTTTCCTTGCTCTTTTGGTTGTAAAACTTAAATTTGAGCTTTTAATTATGCATTTTGGTGATGAAGGATGTATGTTTTTCTATGACTGTTTTTAATAGTGGCTTCAAGGAAAATAAATGTCAAATGGGTCTTAAAAATCATGTAGCCTCTAGGTTCAAGATTGTTATTTTTTCTTCCAGGGTGCTGATCATTTTCTCAGAGCAGTGATGGAATAGTTTTTTTTAAATAACTCTTGTACATATGGCTTATTAGAAAACAGAAAAATCCACCTATAGAAAAAATCTTTAAGATGAGGTATCATGGTAGGTGAAGTCCATGGTGAAATCTAGTTTTAAGGGGATGCTTAAAGACTAAAAATCTTATGCAGCCTTTTTTCCCCCTTATGAATCTCATAGGACAAATCATGCCATGTCCTTTTGTAGATAATTGATTTGTGTGACTTTCTTTTCTGTATATTTTTTGTTCTCTTCAATATGAATCCTTCACTTAAGATTTTGACTCCTAACTTGTGTATCATCAGTTTTCTGTTACCTGAAAGAGAGAATCTAATTTAATTTTAAACATTTTTGCTGTCAGTTGCCTTCCATTTGGTTTGGCCTGAAACAAGGTTAGTTTATGAACTGTTTGAGTGAATATCTCCATTTGTTTCTGCTATAGCATGATGGACACATCATCTTAGCATCAGCTCACTTTCATTGCAAGGAAGTCTTTCCTGGCAAGTGTGGGCCTAAACCGTCCATTTCTGCTCAATTTGGGATTTCACTTAAAAACTATGTTTAGTCTTTGTGAAAATATTTTCATATGTAAACTGCTGCACTTATGTCTTCCTTTGACTGCAGACAACTCCAGAGCCTCCATTGCTCACAGCTTTGTCAAATAGCAGCAGTGTGTAATTAATAAGGAGAGTCAATGTAACTGCTAGATTATTGGCATTCATTGGCCAGGAAAGCAAGGAGCCCTACAGTGGGCTCAAAAACAAACAAACAAACAAAAAAAAGATGGTGGAGAGTAGAGCAATGAAGACCTTCACCATTTCCCTGCTGCTGGCAGTCTGAAGGGGCAAAGACAAGCCAAGGAAGCTTTCTTTTCTTGCAGTTTGGTGGGTAAGAGAGTAAATTTTTTTAGAGGCAGATACGAAAGTTGTAGGGCTCAGGGGTACAAGCCGCTTATCAAATGCCATAGCTCCTTCTTCATTTGCTGAGAGTGCCACTGGGACTGGGCTTCTTATCAAAGCATACTTCTGGACCTTGGGGAGATGTGTTCAAGTTGTCCATCCTCATCTTCTTCAGGCCTTCATCCTCCAGGTAGTTAGGAGCCTACTGAACTTTTCAAGTCCCAAGTACTGTATTCACTTAGGAGTTGTGTATACATCAAGAAAGGTTCCTTTAGTTGTTTCTGATCTAAATTCTGTATTTTCTTATGATTGAAGACCTTCTAACAAGTATATCGGTCCCTAAAGCCTTGCTAGATATTTTAAAATACAGGTATTCTACAGGCATCCGTTCAAGCTCAGATGTATTTCTGTTCCCAAAATCTTAAACTAAAGTAGAGGCTCTTGTCTGGAGAGCACTTTCTGGTGGTCTCTGGAGGGTTGGCTGACCACATGTTCCTGGCTTCTTTTCAGCTGTTACCTTATAGCTGTGATGCTTTAGTCTAATCCAGGTAATTGGGCTTCATACGGGATAATGTGGTGAGGTTCAGTGCCTGTGATGTGCAGGAGGTCAGGCTGGGTGTTCTGATGTTCCCTTCTGGCTGTTAATTCTAATATTAAAAGATGGCTAAAATACTTTCTTAAAATGATCTGAATAATAATGATTGGAAGGACTGGTGTTCTCACAAGATCTCAAATTGTGGTTCTCACTGAAAGTTTGACAACTCCTTTAGAAGAGATCTCCTAGTAATTGAATATTACATTTTATACACTGGTCCAGAGTGCTCTTACTGGTCATAAGGTGCAGGTTTCCTACCTTCTTTGAGCTCTTTTACATGTTATTACATCCTCTGCTCTCACCTCTCTCCTCCTTTAGTCCATACAAAAAGCTGCCACTAAACTTTTCTTCCTTGCCTCCTTTTTTATTGTATAACTGCTCTCTTTGAATTCTTCCGTTTGGCTTTCCATCTGAGGATTGTGTCAAATTCAAGCTTTTTGTCACTTTGAAAGTGCTGTATAAGTCGTCTCTTGCCTATTTATCCTCCCTTGTCAAGCTTAGTTTTATGCCTCCTAGCATCCATCAGTGCTCACAACTTCATCCACCTGTTTATCAGATTTTCACACAGTTGCCTTTGTGTAGTCCTCTATGTATGATATGACCTCCTTGAGCTCATCTGCAAGGGCCCTATCCTGTCTACGTTTAAGATATTCATTGCTCAGTTTAAGCATTCTCTCTAGGAAGGGTGAGCAGGAATAAAATAAACATGGGATTTCATAAATGGACTAGCATTTGTTTTCATGACAGGCTGAGATTTCACTGTGGCAGTTGTCCAGTGGCTAGGCACATCTGCTCTCTCCTCATGGGAGTTAATGTGGTGAAAGCAGCTTTTAAGTAAACGACATAGCTGAATGAAGATATTAGTAAAGGTGGTAAGTATCCAGAGGAACTACTATAGTCTTGTGCTTTGATTTTTTTTTTTTTTTTTTTTTTTGACTAAACCTTACCATGCAATAACAGTACCTTTGTTTTGCTTCAGATCTTAAACCAGCTTTCCTTCCAGATTCTTTGTTTTAAAGGGAGGAAATTCTGAGCTGGGATTAGACAGTGAAATAGACTCAATGTGGGTTTGATAGATGGGGCAATAACTTGAGTGACTTGGCATGTGTTAAGCACAGTACAGCTGGTGTACAGGGCAACTGCTCAGAAGAACCCTGCTGTCTCAAGGCAAGCAAAGTTGAAACAGCTGTCCCAGCATTTCCTGAGTTGCACATGTGGTATGTTATAATGGATTGGAGGGCCTGGTTAGGGAAGTTGTCTTAATATGCTTTAAAAAGAATATTTAAAAAACTGGAAACATATATTGCAGGCAAAGCAGATTAATTGTTCTCAATTAGATGCAACAGTGCAAGGAGCTATTCAACCTAGGGTGGCTGGCTAAATAGAAAAAGGATCTGATTTTCAAAGCCTTAAGCGTCTACAGCTCAATTTAAGACATTTGGAGCAATGAGTGCTTTGAACAGGCTCTCATTATCAAATTTTATTTAGTCATTACAGTGGTGTTACTGTTGCATATATGGGAAATAGGGGAAGGCCTTGATTTGATCTTGGTTTTGGGAACTAGGACTTCCATCTTCCTCACAGGAGTGCGTGTCTCTGCAGCAGTAGTGTTCCCAAGAATCATTCCAATTTGCTGCTAAAAGTTTCCCTGTGGTTTCATGGGGTTCTCAATAGCAGCAGTGAAACTGACCTGAATCTTGTTAACTTCACACTGTTGCTGTTTGGTAAAGCTATGAAAAGCAGCAGAGATACTGGACCTGTCTGAGATGTCAGGATGATAGCAGTCAGTTAACATTTTGCAAGTGTCTTCCATAAGCACTTCAAACTTACTTTTTCATTAAAGTTTTCTTCAAAAATTTATCGCTTGGCATTACTCTCTAGCAGAAGTTTTCTACTTACTTTTGATGCATAAACTTCTCAAGTTCTGGGTTTGCATAGACACTCATAAGATACTGGTATATCCAATGTTTGTCTAGGTAGCATCTAAAAATACTTTTAGGCTTGATTAATTATATTTTCCTGTACTTACAGGTACACTCCTTTAATGAAAGCAAATTGCCATTTTAAATAAATGACTTCTGTAACAGCAAAAAAGAGAACATAAATTGAAAATTTGATAATGAAAAATCACTCTTCTGTTTGTAATGCAAACTTAGAGTACAAGTAGATAAGGAAAAAATATAAACCAAATACACTCACTTACTGCACTAGGCACTCCTTTGGGGCAGAGGTGATCAATGTTCTATTAAAGGTGACTTGCAAAGAGGAATAGAGAAATTTGCCTCATACTTTTGTGTTTAATATATAGAGAGGGCTTGAAAATCTTCCAGCCTATGAAAAAGTCTGTTTGGACAACTAATGAAATAGTGATTTCACAAATAGGAAAATGAAAGTTGGACAACTTGGGGGATGAGGGGGATTTTTAGTCTGACTGTTAACAACAAAAAGTTCTTATACCTGTTTTCAGTATGATTATCAAAGATAATCTTTATTCAAAATGTTAAGGATTCAGTACCTTAACTTCTTCAATAGAGTTAGAGCTCACAATAAGCACCCTTGTGATCTTGTTTGTTGTGAAACAAAATAGGTACACACACAATCATTTTGAAGTCCTTTGCATCCCACTTCTAAGCCCTTTAGAAAAAATGAACTATTCCTCTGAACATCTTTGATATCCACAAGTGTGAGATCAGAGGTGGCTGGTGGTATATGCTTCCAATAACCAGAGTGTATTCTTGTTTGAAGGAAAAGAAGGGGGGGGGGGAAGTGAGGTTCTTTCTGTTTGTTTGAATATCAATTGGAAAAGTGAGACAGCATTCTAAAATTACTGTTAAGCATTTAATCCAAACTTAGTGATTCAGAGGAGCTTTGCCTGAGTAAGGAGTGCTGAATAGGCCTCTGAGTAGATAAGGTGGATTCAAGCACTTTTATTTCTGAGTAGTTTAACAGATGAGATGCATCTTAGCATAGGTCAGTGGCACCCAACCTCATTAAACAGGAGGGCCACATAAACCTAAGCACAATCTTGTGTGGGCTAAACAGATTCTACATATTTTAATAAGATTTAAAGTCGCCTGTATTGATTGATATTTTACGTTCAGCTTCTTTTGCATATATTTAGATAGAAACAACCTATGTACAGTAGTGTGTGTAAACTAAAAAGATGTAAGTATGATAATGCTAATGAATCAACCATTCGTTAGTATATTGTGTTGAAGCAGGCTGCAGGCCCTATGAGATGTCTGGTGGGCCGTTGGTGATTTAGCATCTGAATGAGGGCTCATCACTTAATTCTAATGTAAGTTGCTAGCTTTGATTTGGTAGTTTGCTCTAATAAAAATATAGGTTGTGTGAGTGAGACCAGAACCAAATTACCAAATGAAAGCTACAGGAAAAGTTTATGGTGAGGAAGGAATTGGTTTACATGTCAAAACAACAGTAACGCTGATCCTACAAACACTAACGCTTTTACACGAGAACCTCTCATCTGATCATTAAGTTAGATATAAATGTTTTCCTACTAAAAGTTGGCCCTACTGTCTTACTGCTCTAGAAAACAAAATCTGGAAAACTGATACTACATATTTCTACTTAGGTGAACATGGTGATTAGTTTACTTCATTGCCATGATCTTATTGAACTCTTTTCCCATTGCAATTATATAATAAGTGTGCCAAAACAATCTGTTAATCACTGTACCAAAGCAGTGAATGGCCAAGTGATTGGTCAAGAGCGGTAGTTCAGAATACTTACTACTATTGACATTATGCCAATGTAGTGTGAGAATGCAGGTGAAATATGGACTGATCCCATCACTTTATGATGATAGACCTGTGCAGCTGTGTCTACACCAGCTTTATCCTTACAATATCACGATATGTAGCAGAGTTGGGAGTATTAGTTCAGATAGGGCTTTGGGTGGCAGCTTTAACAACAATATCATCTGAACCTGTTTAGAGCTAGACAAGGTGGGTTTAAAAACTCTGGCTCCTGGTGTTCTTTGCCCCATCTACGCTATTGCTTCTGCTGGTAGAACTACATTGGTGAGAATTTTTAAGGGGGAAAAGACTATTGTAGATTGTCTTAGTTTTGCCTTATTTAAATGCTTCACTTGCCTTCATAACAGAGGGATCCAGGCTCTTAAAACAGCAGCAGTTAAACTTCACTTTACTATAGGTCTCTTTGTTTGGCAGTTAGTAGGTTACGTTCAGGCAAGCCCCATTGATGACACTTGTGAGAGACTCTCTGCCATCTGTCATTATACTTTAAAATATATTTCTCCTCTACCTGAATTTCAGTAATATAATAATTAGGGCTGTTGATTAATTGTGGTTAACTCATGCGATTAACTAAAAAAAATTAATTGCACTGTAAAAATGATACTATTTCTTTTATTTTTCAATTCACCTCATACAAGTACTGTAGTGCAATCTCTTTATCGTGAAAGCACAGTTTATAAATGTAGGTGTTGGTTTTTTTTGGGGTTACATAACTGCACTCAAAAACAAAGCAATGTAAAACTTTAGCGCTTATGGGTCCACTTAGTCCTACTTTTTGTGCAGCCAGTCGCTAAGAGAAACAAGTTTGTTTATATTTACGGGAGATAATGCTGCCCGCTTCTTATTTACAATGTCACCTGAAAGTGAGAACAGACGTTCGCATGGCACTTTTGTAGCTGGCATTGCAAGGTATTTACGTGCCAGCTATGCTAAACATTTGTATGCTCCTTCATGCTTCAGCCACCATTCCAGAGGACATGATTCCATGTTGATGACGCTCGTTAAAAAAATAATGCGTTAGTTAAATTTGTGACTGAACTCCTTGGGGGAGAATTGTATGTCTCCTGCTTTGTGTTTTACCCACATTCTGCCATATATTTCATTTTATAGCTGTCTGGGATAATGACCCAGTATGTTTCATTTTAAGAACACTTTCACTGCAGATTTGACAAAACACAAAGAAGGTATCAATGTGAGCTTTCTAAAGATAGCTACAGCACTCAACCGAAGATTTAAGAATCTGAAGTGCCTTCCAAAATCTGATTGCGATGAGGTGTGGAGCATGCTTTCAGAAGTCTTAAAAGAGCAACACTCCTATATGGAAACTACAGAACCTGAGCCACCAAAAAAGAAAATCTACCTTCTGCTGGTGGTATCTGACACAGATGATGAAAATGAACATGCACTGCTTTGGATAGTTACCGAGCAAAACCCATCGTTAGCATGTCCTCTGGAATGGTGGTTGAAGCATCAAGGGACATATGAATGTTTGCGCATCTGGCACGTAAATATCTTGCAACGCTGGCTACAACAGTGCCATGCGAATGCCTGTTCTTATTTTCAGGTGACGTTGTAAACAAAGAGCGGGCAGCATTATCTCCTGCGCATGTAAACCAACTTGTTTGAGCGATTGGCTGTAGGACTGAGTGGACTTGTAGGCTCTAAAGTTTTACATTGTTTTATTTTCGAATGCAGTTATTTGTACATGACTCTACATTTGTAAGTTCAACTTTCATGATAAAGAGATTGCACTACAGTACTTAAGTGAATTGAAAAATACTATTTCTTTTATCATTTTTATAGTGAAAATATTTATAATAAAAAATAAAGTGAGCACTGTGCACTTTGTATTCTGTTGTAATTGAAATCAAGATATTTTTGAAAATGTGGGAAACATCCAAAAATATTTATATAAATGGTATCCTATTGTTTAACAGCACGATTAATCACGATTCATTTTTTAATTGTTTGACAGCCCTAAGAATAATGGATAGATGCCATTCATGGCAGTTTAGTGTCTTTTTATTTGAGAAGGAATTAGACACTTGAGAGCCAAAGTACGTGAAGGAGCACAGTTTTGAGCTAATCTATGAATGTATTAGCAAACGGGTATTTACTTAAATATGTACTCTCCCTCTTTATGGAGGAAAAGCTAGATAGTGTTGACAAACAAGAGGAGCTTTTGCTGTTAAATAAGAACTTTAAATATGCATACTGTGTATTGTCTTGTGTTTTTTATATATAGTTTTTCTTGTGCCTGCAAAACTCAAACAGTTTTACTGATCTTGTTGAAACAAACTCTCAGGTTAATTTAAAACTGGGGTGAATGATACATTTTTAAGGGTTACAAAGATTTCCACTGGAATGGCTCTTTCGCTGTATGTTGTAGTGTCACTCTAACAGACTAACACGGCTGCTACTCTGAACTCTAACAGAGCAACCAGAAGTCTGCAGCTTCCTCTCTCTCTCCCCCCCTCACCCCCCCCCCCCCAAATATAGGGATTAGCTATCCAAATACAAATCGACATATAATTAGACTTTTTAAAATTAATTATATACTTTTTTCCTTCTGATTTTAAATTTAGCCAATCTCATTAGAAATGTGAATTCTTAAAGTGACTCTTCTGAAATATGAGGTGCACACGTGGATTGATACCATCAGTAATATCAGTTGAAAAATAAATATGGATATTTTGCAACTGAAGTTTGGGTTCTGGTCATATTATTGTCCTGTGGCTGAATCTATATTACACATTTCTTTCCACTGTTACCAGTGGTTTTGGCAACGGTGGGAGCTCTAATTTAAATTATCTGCCTGTAATTTACCATCAATTTTTTTTTTTATTCTGAACAAAAGGTGTTTCAGCACATGTGGATTTGCATTGAAATAATTAAAGTTGTGAGTTATAGCTGGAGATAGATATTCTGGTTCCAGTTACTGTGTACACAGGCCCTAACTCTGCTCGAAGCATGTTTAAATATATGATTAAAATGCTGTGGCAGACTACAATATTTACCCCTACTGTTGGATCTGCTGTAGTGATAGCAGTGATGGACAACTGTGTATATTAAAAAAAAAAAAGTGTAGAGAGTTTGAAATCTCTACACGTGCTACATTCTTACAGTGTTAGTATTAGGCTGATGATAAACTGCAATGGTTCACTCTGTATATACCTAAGATAGCTCAAGATCAAAGTTCTAGTTGTACAAATAGTGACTTTGATTGCTATGTCTCTTAAATTAAAGCCTGCCATCTTGTGGTTGCAGTAAAAATTGTCTGAAAATGTGTTTTTGAACTTGCTCTGTGATTGACACACATCTTTTAGCTATTTGATGGCAGCAAACTGGGCTACAACTAAATGTGCTCTCTCATCGGTGCCAGATCATCTTTCTTTTATTCCCGCAAGAATATTTGTGTGTTCTTATTACTAAATAAACCTAATTCCTGTATTTGTTCTTGCTGCTGACAAATACTGCTAATTGTGATCTTCAAAAGAGTCTTTTAATTGGATATGGCCTTTTTATACTGTATAAAGAACAGGCCTTCTAGGCTTTTGTACTTTAAAAGTAATTCGGAAATGTCAAGTGTGCTCTTCTGGTTTTGTTAAACTTGTTTTTTGAGCTTTTGGGAGCTCAGACATCTTAATTAAAAGGAGTAGGAGTTATGAATCTTCAGCACAGATGTCCTTTGTTCAAGATATGAAAAATAGTTACCCTTTCAAAAAGGATGACAAAAATTACTTTCCTCTCTCTTAGAGAGGCAAGGTGGATGAAGCAATATTTTTTATTGCAGCAGTTCTCAACCGGGAGTCTGCGGCCCCCTGGTCCATGGGCAGAGTTGGGGACATGGAAGGCATTGCTTCCCCCCCCCCCGCCCCTGCCAAACTACACCTATGTCCAAGGCCCCTGCCCCGAGACACCCTCACTGGCCCTGGAGGTTTTATAGCATGTCAGTGGGGGCCTCAGAGAGAAAAAGGTTGAGAACCCCTGTTGTATTGGACCAACTTCTTTTGGTGAGCGAGACAAGCTTTCGAGCTATCTCACCCATTTTGTGTCTCTAATATCTTGGGACCACATGGCTACAGCAACATTGCATTTCTTCTCGGTTGTCCAATTTTCAGTCTCTTTTGATGTCATTTTATGAGTTCTGTGTTCACTGTTTAGAAATTCAGGTCTTGTCCACTCTGGAAGACTAATGTAAAACAAAACCAAATCAGAAGCCTCCCCAACTATTTTTTTTGAAGTCTGAATATCTTTTCTGATGGTACCACTCAATTTTTATTATAGCCGTTTAAACCTGCCTTCTGTGTGAAGCTATTCTAGCCAGTGGTGTGTTACTTGTGTCTCTCTTCTCTTGGGCACCCACAGGACAAAGGTGATGTTCTACTTAACTGTTTTTAAAAAAAGCTTCTATTGAATGCAGCAGACAAATTTAAAGGGAGTCAATTTAAATCACACTTGTCTGAAACACTTAAGCACTTTACTTTAAGAGTAATCTGCGGCAATACTTGTAACTGAAAGATTAAACATAAACTGGAAGAATCTTTTTACTTTGTTTGTATGACAGAAGATTGTATGATTTTTTTTCTTTTTCTGTAGTCATTCCCCTGAAGCAGAATTGGAATATTGTTTACGTACTAGCATCTACTGGACAAAACTGTCTTCATTACTGTTTCAGAAAGCATGACTGGCTGTGTCTACCCTAAGGAAATGGGGAGACCCATAATTCTTCACCAGTGCAGTTCCATTTGTGGTAGTAACAGTAAGGTCATACCATAGACGGGAGATGGATATCTTTATCCCCATTTTGTCTGCTCAGATGTGTTTAGGCAGCATAGTGGCAGAAGCTAATTCTGTTTAGGCTACCACCTCTGTTGGTGGATACTTTGGATGTGAATAGTTATTAAAAGAAATCTCATCAGCAATTCAATCTCTTAATTTGGACAGGTCTAGTTTGTTAGAGCCAGTACATTGGGGCAGGGAAATGCCCTGAATTCTGGAATTGCAAAATGAAAAGGCTAGTGTGTGTGGGAGAGAGCCACTGGACCAATTATTTCTCTAAAGTTGCTCCAGGTAAGGAGCTGGCTTGGGCTTCTTTGGGGCAGGGAAGTGGCTTCTGAGCTTGTTTGAGGTAATGGTCCTGGGCTAGCCTGTCTTGTCACTATTTCCTCCAAGGGACAAGGGAAACTGGCAGACTTAATTCTTTCCCCTCCCTCCAGAAAGGTGCTCTCTCTCGAGTGTTTTACGGATGAGATTTTTATAAATTTGAAATTGAAAACTTATGTTAAAGCCTAAACTTGTGACACTTGTAATTTACATTAAATACAAAAACAATAATTAAGCAGTGTATATTTGCTGCAGCATTTTAAGGAAAGTGAAACTGATGACCTGATGGAAGTCATGAGCTGAACTTCTGGAACCAAGTTTAGTTAAAGTGCTAAACAAGCTTTTGACAGCAGTAGTATCTTTTTTGTAGGTGCAGAAAATATTTTCTTCACTTCATTTTAATTGACTGGTTCAGTTCAATGACTAGTTAGTTCAAAGGTAAGCAACTAATTGGGAGTTGAAAAAGCAGAAAAGCTTGGAAGAGGAAAACAATCTGAATAAAACTAGGTGAGAGGATGAGATCTACTTGTTGTTTCTAGTCGTCATATTCTTCCAGATTTTAGTCAGCTCAATTTACTAACTAAAGAAAGTACTTAATTTCTTTACACCAGTGTTTATCAAAAACATGTTTTGCATATATCTTAAACTTTTTTCTTCCGTATCCAATATGTTTAAGGTATTTTAGTTAGTAAAAAAAAATCTAAAATACTGTTTTTGTTTGTGTTTAATTGAATTTCTATTTCCATCCAAATAGAGCTCGTCACAAATAACAAAAATCATTTACCATTTTCTAACCTAATAAAAATGTAAAAATTAAGAATCCGAATAAACTTAAATTAAGCTATGTAATTGATTAAAAGTGTATTCTCCTGGTTAGCTCAAAAGACCACATTTAGTATAAAAACTGTATTTAGTTGCAAATCAACATATTTTAATGGCTACTAAGACAGCCCTTTATTTAATTTTTTAATTTGTTGACTGTTTCTAGACATTTGTCTCACCGACCTCTTTTTTTCCAGCTATGCAAAAAAAGAATCTGATCATAATGCAGCCCAAGTCAAGCTTCGGGAGTTTGAAGCAGCCCTAAATTCCAAAGAAGCTGCCCTAGCTACAGCACTTGGTGATAAGAAAAGCCTGGAAGGGGAACTTGAGGATTTGAGAGATCAGATTGCACAGGTGAGATGAACTGGTTCACAATCCAGTCTGCTGAACAGATTGGCTCTTTAGCCAGAAAATCACTCCTTGTAAAAGAGCTAAATTTTACTCTAACCAAAATTGAAACAAAATGCTGCGAACAGAAGTTGTAAATCAGTTATTCCTCTCCAACTGAATGAAAGCAAAGTTCTAGTGTTCTTATCTTTAAACTGAAAACACTGTTTCTGGCACATTTGCTAAGCTGACCATGTTCTCCCCAGTCTTTCCCTCCGTGAGGGGACAGTAGATTCTGGTCTGAGAGTTTTTTTTGTAAAGGGTCATTTTCCTTGAAGGAAATGAGTTTACTGTTTCCCCCCCCCCCATAGTTTAGGGGGGGAGGAAATGATTAAGTTTGACACCCCCTTGTGCATTCTCCTCTTCCCCCCCCCCCCCCCCGGCCATCAGGTGATTGCTCTACCTGGTCCCAACATCCCAAGAAGGCCCTAGCATCTCCTGGCTCAGACCTCCTCTTTTCTATATTTTGGACTGCTAATGAAATTCTACTCTTCGGAATTAAGTTCAGCATTTGAGAGGGATTTCTTCAGCATCAGAGGTGTCATCTATACCTTTCCTTCTGTCCTCCTGTCCTAATACCTCAGCACCATCAAGTCTGTTCAATTTTTGGATGATTGTAATGGTCTAATCCTTTTCGTAAACTATGCCAATATTTATACATACACTTTCATTTACTGCTGGTAATTTTTCCACAAATGCATGTAATAATGCTGTCCTTTTCTGAAGTCACTGCAAAGCAGTTGTTGGTATAGCATGAAGTTCTAATAACAATAGTACTTCACACTGATAGATGATCCACATGAGTTAAATGACCAGAAGTGATGCCAGTCACAGAATATCTTCTGACTTTTCTTGTCCTCCCTTTAAATTTATTGATGCTCTTGTCCAGTTAAATCACATCTTATCTACTTCCTTCTCCCTGCTTCCTTCAAAAGAACCCCAAACAAACCATAAACAAAAAGACTTCACAGGGTTGGAATTTAGAGAACCAGCAGTAGTGCCAAACAAACTTTTTTCCAGGTGCACCTGAGATGCATCTGTGCTCCCTTAAGATTGCTCTAAAGAGGTGTAAATCAAGACTCCCTGCACGATATGTGTATGCGACGTTCTCTACAAATATTTAAGAATCACAGTCAGTCTGTTCACTTGTATCTTCTTTTTTTTCTTTTCCCACTCTCCCATTTACCACAAATTATTCTTATTCTCAGGCCCCAAATCTACTTTCCCATGCTTTACCATGATAAATATTGATTGACAAAATTCTGTAGGTGAGTAGAATCTTGTAAGTTTACTTTAGAACACAGTAAGTTATTTAGACCGCAAACAGTTTTACTGTGTTGACATCTAATGGCTCAAGATCTTAAACTCTTAATTGACCTACCTTAGTTGTTTGCCCACTGTCTAACAAAGGGGGAAGAAAAGCTGTGCACTAGTTTTGTAGACCTTACAAACAAACTCTATGATCTGCAACAGCAGTGAATAGATATTTTCCTAGAGGTGTAGTGATATTGGTTGCTGAAGCTACCCCAATTAGTCTTTGCCAAATAGAAAATCTTGACAGCAGTCTCTCAACTAACTTCTTGAGGGGATTAAAGGAAATTAATTACTATCTTTGAAAATTATAGTCCTTATTAAGGTGAAGTACCTGGACTGTATCTGTAATGAACTACAAGAGTTGTATAAGGTGATGGGTAAAACAGACTTTCTTGATGTAAATGGTAAATGTAATAAATAAGTTTTATTTCAATGCATATTTCATTCTCAACTGCTGCTTAAAAATGTCAATAAGTGATGTGTGAGAGATCTACTTAAGCCTAACTGTACTAATATTTTTTAGTTGGAAGCCTCCTTAGCTGCTGCCAAGAAACAGCTGGTAGATGAAACTTTAATGAAGGTGGATCTCGAAAATCGTTGTCAGAGTCTGACTGAAGACCTGGAGTTCCGTAAAAATATGTATGAAGAGGTAATTCTCTTTTAATACTAAGTTTTAGTTCTAGAGGAAGCAAATTTTAAACATTTTGAACCAATTCAGCTTGCTTATTGGGAATTCTGGTATGTTTTTATTTGTATATTATGGAAGCATAAGTACTTAACCTAGAATGTGACATGACTGAAATAGCTGTTTTTAATATGTGAAATAGCTTAATTTTTTTTATGCTGTACCCTTTTAAATAGTATAATCTGAAATTTGTTTAAGTATTCTCCTTAAGGTAAGGACTTTCCAATTCCCTGTTATGTATGAGTGTTCAGGAGGCGCATGAGAGCAACAAAAAATAAGCTTGAGCACAGCATTCTTTTCTCTGTGTATGCATCTATTTCCTTTCCAGTTTCATTGTCAGCTTTGCTGCTATTACACCCTTTTGCAGAGTTTAGGGAAGAGTGCGCAAGTGTGCTGCCTCTCCTCCCCAAGCAGTGATTAGTGAAAATTTCTCAAGTGATGCCAAATGCACAAAATAAATGGTGAGATGCGGTACGTTTTCCCCTCTAAACTTTAAATCCTCATTTTTACTTTTAGCAAAAATATACAGTGCTCAGAAATGTAATATTTCAAGTTGAAGGTGCTCCTCTAACACTCTTGTGACTAGTTAATCTTGTAGGATGTAAAATTCAGTTTATGGTGTCAGATATGGAATCTGCGTGAAATTTTTAGATGTTCACCATAGTATAATTTATAAAGATCTGCAATGGATATGCTACTGGAAATATTCTTGTGAAATATTCCAACATTTATTCAGAACACTAGCTGAAAACGACATTATTTCACATTCTAATTATAGCAGCTTAAAATTGGACTCTCTTGGCTGTTGGTCTAAAGCTCATCTTGGCTGAAATCACCAGAATATTGTTAATGTTATGCCCATGTTTTATTGAAAATTTTGCTATTTCTATTTTTCTTAGGAAATCAACGAGACAAGAAGGAAACATGAAACTCGGTTGGTTGAGGTGGATTCTGGGCGCCAAATTGAGTATGAACACAAACTGGCTCAAGCACTTCATGAAATGAGAGAGCAGCATGATGCACAAGTGAAACTGTATAAAGAAGAGCTGGAACAGACTTATCATGCCAAAGTGAGAGCGTTTCTCTTTATACTGCTGCTTGACAGATTTTTCTCTTGTGGGATTATAGTAATTCCAAATAACTATAAAACTATTTAAATGTTAAGGTGTATCAAGAACTGTCGGCTGGCTGTAAAGTTTCATGTTTCTGGGTGTGAATTTAAATTTCTATATGCATGTAAAATCTGATTTCCATTGGAAATAATTGTCAGGAAGTACCAGAATGTAGTGTCTTGGACTGCACTTGTGATGTGTTTTAAAAAAAAAAGGGGGGGGGGGATATGACTAGTACTGTGGATTCCAGAAAATGTTTTACATGTGGATTTATATTAATATTGGTGGGCAGGATTTCCCATATTTTTTTATAAAACTAGCACATCCCATGTGACAACACGCAAAACATGGTTAAGTAGCAACTCTACCACATTCTGCCCCTCTTGTAGAGAAAAGGGTGAGTGGAACTTACTTGTACAGAAATATATCACTTCAAGTGCTTACTCATGTTCATTCCATTGTAGGTGTGTGCACGCCTACATGCACAGTCATCAGAGATTTTTGCCTTAGTGGTATCTGTAGGTCAGCTGTGGTGCCCCCTTGAGTACCATGCTCATGCGCTGGTATATTAGGTGCCGCCGACTCTACGCCCTCTCAGTTCCTTCATGATGGTTGGTCAGAGCGTCTCGTCTTGCATTGCAAGAGCGTTAGCGGTTCTTTACAAGTTCTATCTTTTTATGTGGTTTGTAGGTACTTTGTTAGCCATTAAGTTAAATATTAGGTTAGTTTAGTAGTTAGAGTCCCGACGCAGGGCATGCCCTGTTCCCCCGGCTTCAAACCATGCTAGTGATGCAACAGGCCGATGCCTATTAGTGACCCCCATGACAGTTGTTTGAAGTGCTTTGGGGAGTCCCATAGAAAGGACAAGTGCAGGATCTGTAAGAACTTTTGCCCCAGTACCCAAAAGGAGCAGGATATCTGCCTGAGGGCCCTCCTCATGGAGGTTGCGCTTCGTCCTGCGTTGGAGCCCTCCCGCTCGGATGCCACACCGAGCACCTCCGTACAGATGCAGAGTGCACCGCTGGCACCTAGCTGTGCCCGGCACCATTCCCTGTTGCCGGTGTCTAAGAAACAACAACAAGAGCAGCACTAAAGGGGAAAAGGGGCTTTGGGCAAAAGACCTATATCAGGCCAAGTGCCTGCCCCGGGACTTCATGGGGATACTGCTTAACTCTGACCCCGCTCCAGCCCGGGCAGGGATCCGACTCTCGGGAGTGACAGGGGACCTCAGGTTCTCTTAGGGCCTTCGTTGCTGAAGCAGCCTTGGTGGCTAAAGAGCAAGCAGGATGGCCAGCACCACAGACGCTGTGCCAGACTCGGCTAAGACGTTAACACCTAAGGGCAAGCCGGTGATGGGACCCACTCCATACGGCAGTGAAGTACCTTCGGTCCACGGATCACAGGTATAGATCCCCATCTCCGTGGCCTAGGACCCCAGCACTGCACCCTTGGTCTCGGATCAGAAGGCCCCAGGTCCCTGATGCCACACTCTCCCTCTATGAGGCATGGGATACTGGAGTCGAGGCACCAGTCCTTGGTACCTGTGAGCTTCCTGCCAAAGACTGCCGTGGCGTAGGTCACCTTCACATAGACGGTTTCCCAGATGTTGGTCCCCACCGGGGTGGGATCGCTCCCTATCATGGCACTGCTCTCCACCTCCCCAGTACTGCTCGTTGGGCGGGCACTGATCCTCGCCCTCATCTCACTGGTTGCTGACTTGGGTCAGTTGGCAGACTCAGGCCTCCATGGCTCCACCCTGGTCTCTGGAAGGGCAATGGCCACCGTCAGACTGGGACTTCAGCCCCTCATCCAGGAGGAATGATTTGACGCCAACCCATGAGATCAGTACGGCATCTGCAGCAGCGGCAGGGCAGCAGGGACAGTGGCCCGCTTAAGGGCCATACTGGAACCAGTGGGGCATGTCTGTAATGGTTGTCCTACATTCTCACCAGTCCTCCCTGGCTGCATTGGACAAAGCGCCTCTGGCATCGGAGTCAGAACACCATACTGAATGCATCGGGCTCCAACATCTAAGGAGCTGTCCCGGAGAGGGAAGGGGAAAAGAAGTACTACGTCCCTGCAAAAGGGTTAGAATATTAGTACACACAGCCTCCAGCAGGGTCTCTGGTTGTGTCCGCTGTTAATGTAAGGGAAAGGCAGGGCCAAATCAGTGGCATGCCAAAAACAAAGACACCAAGAGACTGGATTTGTTTGGCAGAAAAGTTTATTCGATAGCCAGCCTGCAGTTTCGGGTGTATAACCACCAGGCCCTGTTAGGCAGGTACAATTTTAACCTGTGGGAGGGCCTCCTCAAGTCCCACAGGACTGAGTCCAGGAGTTCGCAGCTTTAGTGAAAGAAGGCACAGCGGTGGAGACGGGCCCTCCAGATGGCCTGAGACACTACGGACTCAACGACCACGGTGGTTGCCTCTGCGGAGGTCATGAGGCGCAGCTCCTGGTTGCAGTCCTCTGGGTTATCCCAGGAGATGCAGGCCACCATTCAGGACCTCCTGTTTGAGGGGGCAGGGCTCTTCTCTGAGCTCATGCACAGAAAGCTCTACAGCCTTAAAGACTCCCATGCCACCCTCTGCTCCTTGGGCCTTAATACCCCTCAGCAGGCCAGGAAGCTGTTCCATCCTCTGCCTCCCCAGTTTAGGTCTTGCGGGATTCCCCGGCTGAGTACCTACAGTAGAAAGGATAGAGACAAGGGGTCTGAGTGGCGACACGTGTCGTCTTCCCGTTCATCTGCTCAGCCTGGCCCTTCCAGGAACCAAGGAGGCCAAAAAAGGGCATTTTGAGGATGCGCTCAAGGATGGCGCCCCAGTAACTTCGCAGGATCCACCCGCCCGCTCTTTCCTTAACTGCCTGTGCCCCTTCCAGTCGGCCTGGTCATGGCTGACCTCAGACCGTTGGGTGCTCGATATAATATCTTCAGGTTACGTCCTGCACTTCGTGTCTGACTCTGCCTCCCACCTCTCTTCAGGGACCCGTCTCACAAGCAACTTCTTGTCCAAGAGGTCGAGAATCTCCTGCATCTGGGGGTGGTGGAGGAGATCCCTGGGGACATGAAAGGAAAAGGGTTCTCCCACTACTTTCTAACCCCGAAAGCAAACATGGGTCTCAGATGCATTTTGGACCTGCGTCGCCTTAACAGGTCTGTCAAGAAGTTGAAGTTTCACATGGTCTCCCTAGCCTCCATCATCCCCTCCCTGGATCCGGAGACTGGTACGCCGTGCTCAACTTGAAGGATGCGTATTTCCATTTTCCAAGGGCACAGGTGCTTCTTCCATTTTTGTGCTGGGCCAGTGCCATTTCCAATTCATGGCGCTGCCCTTTGGTCTCTCATCCGCCCAAATAGTATTCACAAAGTGCATAGCACCAGTGGCCACTTACCTGATGTGCCATATTGACCCGTACCTTGACGACTGGCTAATAAAGGGCTGGTCCGGGGACTAGGTTCAGCATCTTGATCTGATTTGCTCCACCTGTCGTGACCTGAGGCTGTTAATAAATGAGGAAAAATCTCTCTTAATTCCAGTGCAATGCATATAGTTTATTGGAGCGGTCCTCGACTCAGGCCAGAGCCTGCCTTCCTTCCCCAAGGCTTGGTTCCAAGCCATGGCAAATTTTATCTCGTGCAGGCAAGCCCACCCTCTCACCACCGCTCACTCGTGCCTGCAATTGTTGGGCCAGATGGCGGCCTGCACTTACGTTGTTCGGCACATGTGGCTCCACCTCAGGCCCCTGCAGGCATGGCGGGCATCTGTCTACGTACCCAACAGACACAGCGTGGACTGTGTGGTCAGGGTCCCGGACCACATACTGTTGTCACTCACCTGGTGGCAGAATCCTGAATCGTTGTTGGAGGGAGTTCCCTTCGTGGCTCCATCTCCATCAGTGACCCTAATCTCAGATACCTCAAACCAGGGGTGGGGAGTCCACCTGGGCGATATCAGCACACAAGGTTGTTGGTCAAGTCACGATTGCTCCCTACATATCAACGTCAGGGAGCTTAGAGTGGTTTGCTTGGCCTGCCAAGCCTTCCTACCTCACATAAGAAGCAGGGTGGTCCTGACGGACAATGCAGCGGCTATGTTCTATATCAACAAGCAAGGTGGAGCCAGATTGTCTGTCTGCCTTTTGCCAAGAAGCCATCAGGCTCTGGGATTTGTGTACAGCACGACAGCCATCTTGTAGTGGCACACCTCCCCGGGGCCAGGAACGCTTTGGCACATTGCCTCAGTAAGACCTTTTAGTTTTGCCTCGAGTGGTCCCTTCATTCGGAAGTGGTCAACATCATCTTCCAGAGGTGGGGGACTCTCCAGGTGGACCTGTTCACATATAGGCAGAACAGAAATTGCCACGTTTCCTGCTCGATTCGAGGGATCGATAGAGGCTCTCTTTCAGACCCTTTTCTGCCCCCGTAGACGGCGGCTTTGTTGTATGCCTTCCCCCCAGTGCTGTTAATTCACAGGGTCCTCATGAAGATCAAGCAGGACAGGGCGAAGGTGATCCTCATAGTGCCGGCTTGGCTGCGCCAGCACTGGTTGAGCACATTTCTAGTCCTCTCGGTGGCTGCTCCGTTACAGCTACCGCCCAGGCTGAACCTGCTGTCCCAAAACCATGGCCATCTTCTGCATCCAAATCTGGTGGCACTGCACCTGACGGGTTGGCTGCCTGCCACATGGTTAAATGCGGAGGAGCAGGACCGGTCAGCCGGTGTCCAACAGGTCCTGGTGGGCAGCAGAAAGCCCTCCACCAGAGCGACTTACCTGGCCAAATGGAAGCGATTTGCTTGTTGGACCTCAGATAAAGGCATTCGACCCGAGCGGACCTCGCTGCAGTTAATCCTGGACTATCTTCTGCATCTCAAGCTCCAAGGGCTGTCCATTTCATCTATCAAGTTCCACTTGGCTGCTTTCTCAGACTTTCATCCACCGCTCAAGGCTAGGTTGGTTTTCGCCCAGGACATGACTGCTAGGTTCCTCAAGGGCCTTGACGTGTGAGTAGAGACGCTCAAGGATCCTGTTCCTCTGTGGGACCTGAATCTTGTGCTGTCACTTCTCACGGGACCCCCCTCTTCTGAGTCTCTGGCTTTCTGCTCTCTCCTCATTTCCTGGAAGGTCATGGTTCTTGGTTTGCAATAACATCTGCCTACTGGGTCTCTGAGATTAGGACACTTACCTTGGAACTGTCCTGAACGGTCTTTTACAAAGTCCAGCTGTGAAGACATCCTGCTTTCCTGCCCAAGGCGGTCTCTGTTTCATACGGGCCAAGGCATTTACTTACCTGTCTATTTTCCAAAGCTGCATAAGTTGGAGGAGCATAGGTTGCATTTCCTAGACGTCAGGAGGGCGCTAGCCTTCTAAATTGAGAGGACCAAGCCGTTCTGCAAGTCGATGCAATTGTTCGTCACGTTGGCCTACAGAATGAAAGGTTGTACAAAGTCTGCTCAAAGAATTTCTTCTTGGATCTCTGCCTGCATTCGCTGCTGCTACAATCAGGGAAAGGCGCCCTCTCCGGCAATTATAACCACCCACTCAACCAGGGCGCAAGCCTCTTCGACAGCTTTTCTAGCCCAAATGCCTATCCAGGACATCTGTAGGGCGGCCACCTGGTCGTCCGTCCACATTTTCACGTCCCATTATGCACTTATCCAGCAGGCCCGGGCCAATGCTGGCTTTGGTAGAGCAGTGCTGCAAGCCGCTAGACTGTGAACTCTGAGCAAGCACTCGAAGAAAAAATGGTTATCTAAGATTTTATAAGTTTTCAAGATGAGTTGCTCATGTCCATTCCATTACCTGCCCCCCTATCCCTCTGGAGTTGCCGGCAAGAAGGAACTGAGAAGGCGTAGGGTCTGCGGCGCCTAATATACGAGCACATGAGCGTCGTGCTCAAGGTGGCAGCACAGCCAACCTTACAGATACCGATAAAGCAAAAATCTCCAACTGTGCACGTGGGGGCGCGCACACACCTAGAATGGAATGGACACAAGCAATGCATCTCGAAGAACAACAGTTACAAAAAGGTATGGTACTTGGTTTTTTGGGTTTGTTTCTTCCTTCCTCTGCCTTGATGATTCAGCATTTCTGTAAACAGACTCCTCTCAGTTTAAACTCCCTTCAGCTTGCTTTTCCACATTCATGTGCATGGATTTCATAGTAGATAAAACTCATAATAAAGAATAAATTGTATAGTGTAGCTATAGTAAACTGCTACTGATAGTTATGCTCAGATTAATCTTCCTTGAAAAACTTCAATTGAATTTTGGAATAGTTTCCTCCTTTAAAGTCTAGCCCAAAATTTAGGGACTAGATCTATTTTTACTAGCCTAAAACGGCTTAATGAACTGTAGGTTTTTCCCTCGAACTCCTATGTGTGTGCTGTTCTATTTTAGTCAGTACCTTTGACCATATTTGATGTGATTTTAAAAAACAAACACACACACATTTAAGTTGAATTTATGGTGCTGCCTAAACTATCTGCGGCAGTTTGTTCACCTCTTTTGAAAAAATTAATTTCCATGGTTGCGAATATATTTTTTAAATAGCAAATTACTTAAGGAAAGTGGTGGTTGTAAAGAGAAGGAATGTGATGGCTCAAGGGACTGGTAATGTGATATGAAGTCTTTTGATTTGGGACACCCCAATATACTGATTGAAAAAGTAACACTAGATAACTTCTGTGAAATCAGTTGGTGATCTTGGTCAAATATCTGCACAGGCAGCACCACAATAGGAGCCCTTGTTTGGCAGTCTTAGGTCCAAAGAATGAAGGGCTTGAAAACTGAATTTGCCTCTGGATGAAGACTTCTACAGTTCCAGTTTGGGACATGTTGATGGGGTGAGCGGTGGAAGCTTGTACTGCTGTTTGTTGCTAGCACTCAACCAGATTATGACTCTCGGGAAAGTGAATCCAGCACTGTAATTGAGCACTACACTTGCTCAATTACGATTACAAAAGAGGCAGCATGATGCTTTCCCTGTATTACAGACAGGAACTTTGTGGTTTATTAGTAATACTACATGAAATTTCTTTAGGTGACCCATGCTTGCTTACTTATTTAGTAGCAAGTCTTTTGAGACTGATGTGCAATTTGCTTTGTTGTAGCTTGAGAACGCCAGACTCTCCTCTGAAATGAGTAGTTCTGCAGCTAACACAGTAAGAGAAGAACTGACAGAAAGTCGCATGCGGATTGAAAGCCTCTCCTCCCAGCTTTCAAGCCTACAAAAAGAGGTAACAAATCACTTGGGATTTAGACCTAATCCCTGTAATAGAATTTGATTAAAAGTTTATACCTTTTCTCTTTTTTTTTTTATTGCATGTTAAATGGATTTTATTACTCTTCATCTTACTGACTTTCTAAATTCCATAACTTCTGAAAATAAAGTTGAACTGTTCTACAGTATGTATTTGAGAGGCATTATCTAAATTTTAAACTCCTTCCTGAAAATGCTTCACTGTTACAAGTAATACCAAAGATTATTATAACTGAAAGATTGGAACAAAAATACTTTTTTTTCTATTTGTTTACTTCATATATTTAACAGCTGTTTAAGGTCTGTTGCACTGTTTCCCTTGCATAGTCAGTCTTTGTTTATTGAATGGGAAAAAATCTTTTTTTTTTTTTAAAAAAAAGGTATTTTTTTCAAATACTCCAATTTCTTTTTGTAAGTAATTAAGTTTTTACATTGATATCTTTAAGACACCTCTTTCCCTTTTCTCATTCTTCAATGAATTATATATTAAAAATATACTGAATTAGTTTTGTTCTGATCTCTTTACATGTCTCTTGTTCCCCTGGTAGCCAACTTACTTCAGTTTATCTATTTCTCCATCAGATCATTCTGTCAATGACAAGTGGTTAATGACTTGTGAAGTAGTTTCTGTTCTGCTCAGTCTGCAGTTTCGATCATTACAAGCAAAAAACTGAACAGGTTTTAACAAATGCAGGTTCTGTGGTATTGACTTAGAAATGGCCGGGGCCCCGGTGTAGGTAGTGTTGTTCTTGAGAGATGTTGTTCCGCTTCAAGAATTACAAGGTTTTATTTTCATCTCACGTCTCTACCCCACTGTACTGTTTGTTCTCTGTGCTATATGGGTTCTTCTGCACTCATCACCGTAGTATCTGAGCGGATCGGCATTAAGCAATGTGATATTTGTCACATTTGTGTTCTCGTACTCTACATGCGCTTGGAAGAGGATGTTCTGTAAACTTTATTTTAAATCTACGCACATTGCTATATGTTTTAGAAAAAGCAAGGTCAAATAAATGCATCTTGCACTCGGAGCAGAAGATGGTGAGGGTTCTGATGTTCCTTTAGTTCCTGACTGAAGTCATTTCATCATCTTGGGCTTGCCCCTGAGAAAGTTCAGTCTCCTGATAGATGAGCTTTAGCTTTATTGTGTACAGTTCTATTGTGCTAGAGAAGCAAAGTTGTTTGATCCAGGTTTTCATTCCAGAGCTTTAATGGAACTTTTAGATACCTTGGGCCTAGGCCTTTAAAGGCTTTGAAGATAAGGACTGAGACATCAAACTCGTTTCAATAGACAATCGGGAGAGGTGCATATATTATGGTGTGTTACTATAGGAAACTACAAAATAACATTTGAGGTGAGGTTTTTAAGAAAGCCATAGTGAAACCAAAAGAGCTTTTATTTGTTTTACTGTAGAGCCTAGGAGCCTTGGTCATGAACAAGGACCCCATTGTGCTAGGCCATCTACAAACACAGAACAAAAACATTTATTAAGTTTCTGTTTTCAAGGTAGGTGAAACAGTATTAAGCGAACAATAATATTAAGCAAATGGTTATTCTATATATATAGAGAGAGAGGATTTCAGGTCTTGAACAATTGAGACCTACTCTTGCTTGGTAGTTCTGTAGTATTTACACTACATAAATATTATGTCTTCAACTAAAGAGAATTTTGTCAACTCCCTAGGAAAGAAACTCACCTTGCTCTCCTACCAGCACGTACCTTGAGTACCATTTAAAGCAAAAGATTGAGTATATAACAGGTCTTGCAGTATAACCTTCAAATTGTCAACTTCTCTTGAACCAGCAGGGAAAGAGTTCATGATTTGAGTTCCCTCCATCAAGAATATCCTGTGCATATCTAGAATTCTAGAAGCTGTTGATAATCTTGTCTGTTGGGACGAAATGTGAGAATATAAGCAGACCGTAAAATAACCAGAATTCATGAGCTTTATGATGCAGAATCTTGAATTAAACATATTGGAAATCAGAATAGCCTACTGAGCAGAGGGGTTGTATGTGACAAACACCACAGAGTAAACCACGCATTCTGCATTAGCTGAAGGTTGGTCCTCCCAGGAGAGCCTAATCTACTTGGTTACATAATCCAGACTGAAACTAGGAGAGGCATTGATAACAAGCAAATTTGCTTCTGAAAGGAAAGTTTAACTTCACCAAAGATGGAATAAAGCATTTGTGGCTATTCATAAACTTTAAGGCCAGAAGGGATCATCGTGATCATCTAGTCTGACCTCTTGTACTTTGCAGCCACAGAATCTGCTATTTTTTTTATCCCAATTACCATTTACCTCTGTGTCCTGAATTGCTTTCTCTTTCAAAATTTGTTCCAAGACCTTACATACAATTTGAGGTCAAACTAACAGGCCTGTAGTTTCCTGGATCACCCTTTTTCCTTTCTTAAAAATAGGAACCATATTAACAATACTCCCATCATAGGGTATGACCCCTGAGTTTACAGATTCATTAAAAATTCTTGTTATTGGACTTGCAATTTAATGTGCCAGTTCCTTTAATATTCTTGGATGGAGATTATCCAGGCCCCCTGATTTAGTCCCATGAAGCTGTTTAAGTTTCACTTCTACCTCGGATGTGGTCATTTCTCCTGCCATATCCTTGTTCCTGTTAGTCACCTTGCCACTACCCATAAGATCTTCATTTGCTTTATTAAAAACAGGAGACAAAGTATTTTTTTAGGTGTTGATCCATGGCTAGATTATCTTAAATCTCCACCCCATCATCAGTGCTTAGTGGTCACACTTCTTCTGTTCTTGTATTCTTATTTATATGGCTATAGAATCTTTTACTGTTGGTTTTAATGCCCTTTGCAAGGTCCAACTCTGCTTGGCTTTTGGCAGTTCTCATTTTATCCCTAGACTTTCTGACCTTCAAAAGTTAGCTTTCCTTGCTTATCCATCCCACGTTCTATTCCTTGTAGGCTTTCTGCTTTTAATAACCTGTTTGAGATGTTTGCTCATCCAGAGTGGTCTGCAACCCTTGCCTATCAATTTTTTCCCCTTGCTTGGGATTCAGGTTTAGGATAGTTTCTGCAACTTTGACTTACAATTACTTTGCCTCCACATTCAGATTCTTAGTTCTTCAGTCCACTTCGCTAACTAATAACTTAAAAAAATTAGGGAATCCCTTTTGAAATCAAGGATCCTCGTTGCAGTTCTATTTTTGTTTGTTCTTCCATTTAGTTTTAAACTGAATTAGCTCATGATCACTTAAACCAAGGGTGTTTCCTGCAACTGGTTCTGTGAGGTCCTCACTACTCACCAATACCAAATCTAAAATGGCATCATCTCTTGTTGATTCAGTGACTATTTGGTGAAGAAATTTCTCACCTATCATATCCAGGAAAATTTGGGCCCCGCTATTATTAGTAGCGCTTGTCCTCCAATCTGTACCTGGAAAGTTAGTCTCCCATATCACACAATTCCCAGTAGTATTTATTTCATTAAAGAGGTTTCTAGCCATATCCAATATCACTATTGTTGACTTAATGCAGAAGCAATTGAGAATCTGCCAAGACCTCCAAATTGTGTGCCTTGTTAAAATGTGGGCACTAGGCAATGTCCATATCTTACCAGTGCCTTTTACTTGGAAGAATTTTACAGCATTTCACAAACATCACATGGTTTCTTACTGTAATTGCTTGTGTAATCTATGCTCCATTCCAAATGCAAAACTCCTGTAGACTTCAGCTGGGATTGGTGACAAGGTTTGAGTATAGAACTCACAAGAGATCCTTGTTAGCCTGATGCATCACACTATAGGATAGAACAAGAAGTTAAAATACTTTCTGTAATAAACAATGGAAGTGGAGGGAAATAGGAATTTGCAACAGATGAACTGAACTTCCCCAAAATAGAATTTAACCATAAAGCTGATGATCGTGCTTACTGTTGTATTAAAAATTTCATGGCACTCTTCATATATAAAAGTGGTCAGTATTTGTGTCCTCCGGAAGGTAGCACCCATGGCAGCACGCTTCTTACAGTACCAGACTAGAAGCAGTGGTTCTAGCTTCACCACTCAATGGAAACCCTACTTCATTTTAAAGTTTTCTATGACTGTCACTGACAAAGATCCTTTTGAAGGTTTTTGATTGAGATCTTTAGTGAATTATCTGTAATGAACACCCTAACAATGATTGCTTGGGTAGGATAGACCTTTTTGTATTAATGTAGTTTAAAGCTATGGCAGATGCATTAGAGTTCTGCTGAACCATCCAGATTTCCATCAAAAGGAATGCCCATGCAAGGTAGGTGGGCAAAAAGTGGCCATCTTTAGGACATGGTGTATGCTTGGCCACACCTGTCACTTCATTCCAATTCTACCTATGTCCCCTCTTTTTTTATTAGAGAAGTCTGGGTCTCTTGGGGCCATGTGTATCTCAGCATTATTTGGGGATTCCTTTGTATTTGCATCCTTTTGGTGTGGCACTGGCCGTATGTGACTCTTGGACAGTCTGGCAGGTGTGGAAGGGGGAGATATTGATTATCCATCCTCTTGGGGGGGATTGATTGTGCGTAGTGTGGTGTAGGACACATGGATTGCTTCCTTGTGATTCACTGGATTTATTCCTGCAGAGTCAGAAAACGTGTACAGTCTATAATACTAATTTGCACTTGTCTTTTTGAGGCACTCAACGAGCTTTACAAACACTAATGAATATAGCTTTACAACTTTTCCCGTTAAGTAGGTGGGGTCGTCTCCATTTTAAAGATGACACTGAAGTACAGAAGTTAATTTACTGGCACTGGAAACTTATTCTAGGCTTTGCCACAAAACTTCTAACTCCTAGGGTATGTCTACACTACGGGATTACTCCCAATTTACAGAATTCGATTTTTGGCGACCGATCTTATAAAGTCCAGTGCATGTGGCCACACTAAGCACATTAATTTGGCAGTGCGTGTCCATGTACTGAGGCTAGTGTCGACTTCCAGAGCGTTGCACTGTGGGTAGCTATCCCATAGTTCCCACAGTCTCCCCCGCCCATTGGAATTCTGGGTTGAGATCCCAATGCCTGATGGGGCAAAAAACATTGTCGCGGGTGGTTGTGGGTACATCCTCCCCCTCCCTCCGTGAAAGCAATGGCAGACAACCGGTTTGCGCCTTTTTTCCTGGGTGAACTGTGCAGACGCCATACCACAGCAAACATGGAGCCCGCTCAGCTCAAGACAGCAGTCATGAACATTGTAAACACCTTGCGGATTATCGTGCAGTCTATGCTAAACCAGAACCTGAAAAACCAGGCAAGGAGGAGACGGCAACAAGAGTGATGAGGACATGGACACAGAATTCTCTCAAGCCGCGGGCCCCAGTGCTTTGGAGATCATGGTGTTAATGGGGCAGGTTATAGCCGTAGAACGCTGATTCTGGGCCCGGGAAACAAGCACAGACTGGTGGGACTGCATAGTGTTGCAGGTGTGGGACGATTCCCAGTGGCTGCATAACTTTCACATGCGTAAGGGCATTTTCATGGAACTTTGACTTGCTTTCCCCTGCCCTGAAGTGCCAGAACACCAAGATGAGAGCAGCCCTCTCAGTTGAGAAACGAGTGGCGATAGCTCTGTGGAAGCTTGTAATGCCAGACAGCTACCGGTCAGTCGGGAATCAATTTGGAGTGGGCAAATCTACTGTGGGGGCTGCTGTGATGCAAGTAGCCAAAGCAATCCCTGAGCTGCTGCTACCAAAGGTAGTGACTCTGGGAAATGTGCAGGTCATAGTAGATGGCTTTGCTGCAATAGGATTCCCTAACTGTGGTGGGGCGATAGATGGAACCCATATCCCTATCTTGGCACTGGAGCACCAGGGCAGCCAGTACATAAACCGCAAGGGGTGCTTTTCAATGGGTGCTGCAAGCACTGGTGGATCACAAGGGACGTTTCACCAACATCAACGTGGGATGGCCGGGAAGGGTTCATGACGCTTGCGTCTTCAGGAACACTAATCTGTTTAAATGGCTGCAGCAAGGGACTTACTTCCCAGACCAGAAAATAACCATGGGGCTGTTGAAATGCCTATAGTTATGCTTGGGGACCCAGCCTACCCCTTAATGCCATGGCTCATGAAGCCATACACAGGCAGCCTGGACAGTAGTCAGAAGCTGTTCAACTACAGGCCGAGCAAGTGCAGAATGGTGGTAGAATGTGCTTTTGGATGTTTAAAGGGTCGCTGGCGCACTTTACTGACTCGCTCAGCCCTCAGCCAAACCAATATTCCCGTTGTTATTGCTGCTTGCTGTGTACTCCACAATCTCTGAGAGAGTTAGGGGGAGACCTTTATGGCGGGGTGGGAGGTTGACGCAAATCGCCTGGCCGCTTATTACGCACAGCCAGACACCAGGGCGATTAGAAGAGCAAACCAGGAAGCACTGCGCATCAGAGAAGCTTTAAAAACCCAGTTTCATGACTGGCCAGGCTACGGTGTGAAAGTTCTGTTTGTTTCTCCTTGATGAAAACCCGCCCCCTTGATTGACTTATTCCCTGTAAGCAACCCCCCCTGTTCCCCCTTTGATCACAGCTTGCTTTCAAAGAAAATAAAGTCACTATTGTTTAAAAATCATGTATCCTTTATTAATTAATTAATTTAATTATAAAAAGAGGGAGAGAATTGACAAGGTAGGGGTTGGGGATGAGGGAAGGAAAAGGCCACTAAAAGACTGCTTGGGTTGTCCACTGGGGTGGAGTGGGAGGGTGCATGGAGCCTTTCTCTCTCCTCCCCTCCCCCCCCCCGGCATTCTTGGGCATCTGAGTGAGGAGGCTATGGAACTTGAGGAGGGGGGAGGGTGGTTATACAGGGGCTGCAGCGGCATTCTGACCCTGCTGCAGTTCCTGAAGCTCCACCAGACGCCGGAGCATGTCTGTTTGCTCATGCAGCAGCCCCAGCGTTGCATCCTGCCTCCTCTGATCTTCCTGCCACCACCTCTCATCTCGAGCGTCCTTCCTGTCCTCGTGTTGGTCCCTCCTGTCCTCATGTTCATTGGCAGCTTTCCTGTACTTTGATACCGTGTCCTTCCACTCATTCAGATGAACTCTTTCATCGCGGGTCGACTGCATGATCTCTGAGAACATGTCATCTCGCGTGCGTGTTTTTCGCCGCCTTATCGGAGAGAGCCTTCGGGACGGAGGCTTGAAAAATTTGCAGCTGCGGGAGGGGAAAAAAGGGAGAGAAGTATTGGCTAGCTGCAGGGAAGGATTTCTTTTGAGCCATTGGCAAACAGCCCAGTAGGAACGACCACCTTTGTCCCCTTAATTAAATTCCCATATTTCAACCAGGTCACCATGACCGATATCACTCTCCTGAGGATAACACAGCGAGATAAAGAATGGATGTTGCTTGAATGCCAGCGAACACCGGGACCATACGCTGACAGGCTTTGTCATGCAATGATACTAGATTACTTGCTACTAGTATGGCGTGGTCATGTGTCCTACCATGGAGGATGAAGTAAGGCTGCACTGCCCAGAAAGCTTGTGGCAAGGCTTTTGGAGTACCTCCAGGAGAGCTTCATGGAGATGTCCCTGGAGGATTTCTGCTCCATCTCCAGACACGTTAACAGACTTTTTTCCAGTAGCTGTACTGGCTGAGAATGCATCCCAAGTCCTCAGGGCAAATTAATCATTAAACGCTTGCTTTTAAACCATGTTTTATATTTACAAAGGTACACTCGCCAGATGTCCCTTCCAGGGCTTCATTGTCTGGGATACCGCGTTGGGAGGGTACTTCAGTCAGGCTGAGAAAAAGATCTTGGCTCTTGGGGAGAACGGAGTGTTGCGTGCTCTCCGCAAGCTAGTTCTCCTCATCTTCCCCGTCCGCAGAATTCTCAGGCATGGCTGAGAGTACCCCCTCCTCGGAATCCATGGTCAGAGAGGTGGGGTAGTGGTGGCGGCCCCCCCCTAGAATTGAATGCAGCTCAGCGTAGAATCGGCATGTCTGCGGCTCTGCCCAGGACCTTCTGTTTGCTTCTTTGGTTTTCTGGTATGCTTGTCTGAACTCCTTAACGTTCACGTGACACTGATGAGTCCCTATTGTGGCCTCTCTCCATCATGCCCTTGGAGATTTTTTTCAAATGTTTTGGCATTTCGTCTTTTGGAACGTAGTTCTGCTAGCACGGAATGCTCTCCCCATATAGCGATCAGATCCAGTACCTCCCGTATGGTCCATGCTGGTGCTCTTTTTCAATTCTCTGACTGCATGGTTACCTGTGCTGATGAGCTCTGCATGGTCACCTTTGCTCTCCGTACTGGGCAAACAGGAAATTAAATTCAAAAGTTCGCAGGGCTTTTCCTGTCTACCTGGCCAGTGCATCCGAGTTCAGAGCAGTCACAATGGTGCACTGTGGGAGAGCTCCCGGAGGCCAATACCGTCGAATTGCGCCCACACTAACCCTAATTCGAACCAGCAATGTTGATTTCGGCGCTACTCCCCTCGTCGGGGAGGAGTACAGAAATCGATTTTAAGAGCCCTTTATGTCGAAGTAAATGGCTTTGTTGTGTGGACAGGTGCAGGGTTAATTCAATTTAACGCTGCTAAATTTGACCTAAACTCGTAGTGTAGACCAGGCCCTAGTCCTGTGTCTTAAGCACCATGCCACCTTTCCATGTTGTTTAAAGAATGTTTGGACAGATGACTGCCATAGATTTGGTGTGTGTCTTCATATTGTGTGCGGCTGATGTTGTAATGGGGAAACCTACAGGCATGCTGTTGTGGCTGACTGGAACTAATGAGCCACAAGGACTTCCTGAAATCAAACTTCAATACAGTATGAGCCTTTTCTCTCCCCTCTCCCACCCACCCTGCAGTGACACTGCCTAACTTTGCATTGGTGCAATAATGCAATTAATAAATTCCCCTCAAAACCCACGAGTATTTCAGCCTTCTTCAAAGGGAGAAGCTGCTCTGAAAAGAAATTGTTTAAAAAAAATATATATATCTTAAGAGCAGATCAGTTGAATATGTATAATTGTATCTTCTGACTACACTCACTAAAATAAGTCTTTTAATGCTTTTTTCCCGCCCTGTCTTTCCTGCAGAGCCAAATGCAGATTTTGGGATAGTGACTATGCTTGTGTGTGGTTGTCTCCCTCTCTCCCTCCCTCCCCCCCCCCCCCCCCCACCCCCCCCCCCCCCGTATCCCAACATCGCATTGGCATCAATGCGGTTCAGTCACTTCAAGAAGTGATGAACCTACTCATGTGGACTGCCCAGTGGTGTGTTTCTGCCATATTGTATAATGCTACTCAGAGCAGATCTAGACCAGATAGTGGCATATTGCCAGCAGCTAGGCTACACTACTGTTCCCTTAACTGCTAGTATTAGTACAGCTGAATCCATGCAATTACAATGGGAGGTTGAACGCTTAATGTCGACGTGATTTCAGAGAGTAATCTGGATTCTTTTCTGGCTTGTGCATCAACAGAATTGTTGAGTTTTCATCATGTGGGATCCATGAACTGGAAAAAATCCAGTTTTGTGTTTCAGTTTCCAGGGTGATTTGTCAGGGATGGCAGCTAGGTTTTTAATACCTGTAAATGGAGCGGACTTAATTTGGAAGATACCACCTCTACCTTGATATAACGCTGTCCTCGGGAGCCAAAAAAATCTTACTGCGTTATAGGTGAAACCGCATTATATCGAACTTGCTTTGATCCGCCGGAGTGCGCAGTCCTGCCCCCCCACCCCCTCCGAGCACTGTTTTACTGCGTTATATCAGAATTTGTGTTATATCGGGTCACGTTATATCGGGGTAGAGGTGTATTAAGGTATACAGGAGAAATTCCATGATACCACTTAGTCCAGGGGTCTCAAACTCAAATGACCCCGAGGGCCAGTTCATTGGCCTGAGGGCCGCATCACTGACACCACCACCCCCCTCGCTGCCCCCACTCCACCCCTTCCATGAGGCCCCGCCTCTTCCCACCCCTTCCCTGCCCCCATTCCAACCCCTTCCCCGAAGTTCCCACCCCAACTCCACCCCCTCCCTGCCCCCAGAGGGTGCATGAGGGCTGTGGCAGGGACTCAGGGCAGGGAGTTGAGGTGCAGCAGGGGGTTGGGATGCAGGCAGGGGGCTCAGGGTGCATAAGAGGTGTGGGATGCAGCAGGCGCTCTGGGCAGGGTGTTGGGGTACAGGAGGGGGTGTGGGATGTAGGGGGCTCAGGGCAGGGGGTTGGGGTGCAGAAGGGGTGTGGGGTGCAGCAGGGGGCTCAGGGCAGGGGGTTGGGGTGTGGGGTGCAGTAGGGGGCTCAGGACAGGGTTCCAGGGTGGCAACGGCACACACCAGGTCCCGGGAAGTAGCTGGAACCATGCCCCTGGGGGAGGGGGGACGCAGGGCTCTGCATGCTGTTTGCCGCTCCTTCCATTGGTCTGGGAAGCTCTGCATTTTAATTTAATTTTAAATGAAGCTTCTTAAACATTTTAAAAACCTTATTTACTTTACATATAACAGTTTAGTTATATATTATAGACTTCTAGAAAGACACCTTCTAAAAACGTTAAAATATATTACTGGCACACAAAACCTTAAATTAGAGTGAATAAATGAAAACTCGGTACACCACTTCTGAAAGGTTACCGACCCCTGGTCTAACCTAACTTTCAAAATCTAGGTTTCTTGACACCCTCAAGAAGTGAATCTTTTCTCTGGGTGCTGCTAACTTGTTTTTCTGTTTTGTTCTAGTCTAGGACATGGCTGGATAAGATGCAGGAGCTGGAGGACACACTGGCTAATGAAAGGGACAACTATCGCAGGATGCTCTCTGACAAAGAAAGAGAAATGGCTGAGATAAGAGATCAGATGCAGCAACAGTTGAATGACTATGAACAACTTCTGGATGTGAAATTGGCTCTGGATATGGAAATCAATGCATATAGGAAATTGCTGGAGGGTGAAGAAGAGAGGTAAGAAATGATGTTCTATTGAATATTGTTGGTGTCTTTTGAAGGACAGACATTCAATAAATCTCAAGAGAAAGCTCTTTTGTTGGGAGACTTTGATTAAACACTTCAGGGTCTTTTACTACACATGTCCATATTTACCTTTCAAAAATAAGAGGCCCTATATAGCCCCATGTAAGGTGTGGGGCTTTTCATATTAATATTCTCAAAAGCTAATAGGTGTTGTTAATTTAAAGGCAAGATGTGGTAAGAAGAGATGAGCAAATCTGCAGGGCATTTCTGCAAAACTTTACTTTTTTCAGCAACCTTTAACAGTACACCTATAAAGGGAGAGAATCCTTAGTATTAGCAGCTTTTTAAAATATGGAGGTGAAGAAGCTTTTTTTTTTTTTTTTTTTTTAAGGGTAAGTCATGAGTATTGCTTATTTTGTTAGTCTGACTTAAGTGGAATAGTATGCAAACTCTTGGGGAGCCAGATATGACAAGAGCACTGGGGCGCTTGCAATGGCAGCTTGTTTTGTTAGCACATAATTTTCATTTCCTTATGGCTGGGTTATGTAAGTGAGCATTGAAATACTTGAAGTGTGACGTGTTTCCTTCCTCAAATCCAGGTTGAAACTGTCTCCCAGCCCATCTTCTCGGGTGACAGTCTCTCGGGCATCATCAAGTCGTAGCATGCGCACAACCAGAGGAAAGAGGAAGAGAATTGATGTGGAAGAATCTGAAGCCAGCAGTAGTGTCAGCATCTCTCATTCAGCTTCTGCTACTGGAAATGTTTGCATTGAGGAGATAGACGTGGATGGAAAATTCATCCGCTTGAAGAACACTTCTGAGCAGGTTTGAAAACAAAATGATGTGCCATCACTTTGCGATATACTGATTGCAAGAAGGCAGCCTCAGGCTGCGTTTGTCTTTCAGGCTTTGTATTGTGCCAGAAACCAAGAGTGCTGTAAAAAGCAAATCTAGGATTTGGTATTAAATTAATGATCCAGCATGACCTCTTACCCAACATTCTGGCATCGGAGGTATTTTCTTCCTGATAACATGTACAGCTGAGGTTCCTAAACACTTAATCATGTAAGATGATAGTCACATTTCTAGGCACTGAGCATACACGTAGTAAGAGACAGACCTTGCTATCTAAAATTACAAGGCAAAGGGTAGCAAAAAGAAAATAGCCTTAATTTACAGATGGGGGAACTGAAACACAAAGTTGAAGGTGCTGTCTGTATAGGCATTTGCCTCAATTTGCACCCATCCAGTGTCCAGCTTTCAGTGCAAAACCCTAATTTTAATGTCCAAAGCCACTTATTTGCACCAGTGGAGTTTATTGCTCTCAGAACTGGGGTAAATGGCACCAGTGTAAGTCACACCATACAGTGCCTTGTCCTGTCAATCCTTGAGGCTTGCACTGATCCAGCTACACTGGCTAGCCACAAATGATTGAAATCATGCCAGATCCACAATGTAGATGAGGCATGCTCATGGTCGTGCAGAAAGTGTTGGAAATTGAACCTAGATCTGAATCCCATTAGTATGCCATGTCTACAAGACCATGCTTCCTCTCCGCAACCCCAATTGCCAAAATGGTGCTGAGCATGTCTTGTCCTTGACTGTTTGCAGCTAAACTGTGTTCAGAAGGAGTTTGTGCATCCAGCACTGGTGCCTGATGCCAGCAACGGATAGACATTTCAAGTATAGACAACACTAAAAAACTACAAAACTTCGAACCCTAATTGTTGCAGCCTGGCCCAGTGTCCCTTTCTCCACTCGCTGGGTCCCACATGCTTTCAAGTCACCAACCTCTGGGGAGCATCTAGTCACTTTCTAGCTCTGGGTATGTACAGGGCATGCTCCCAGGCTCAGACCTCTTGTCTGAAGCCCTTCCTTGGGACATGGAGCACTTCTCTGCCCTAGAACCCAAAAGCAGAGTCTGAAACTTTTGAAGCCCCCCTCAGAACTCCACTTAAACTGTGGGTGTGCCTGGCTTCTAGTTTCTGTTTCAGAACCGTGTGGTAGGACAGCAAAGAAAACAGGCTTAAAAAGCAATTTCTTAATCACAAACTTTACTCTCAAAGTAAATAGAGAAAGTCCTGATGCTCCCTCCCTGTGTCTGTTGTCACCCTTCTGAGAGTCCAAGGTTTGTCAGAGTTTCAAGCTGGGCAGAGTCCCTCCTGTCCTCTTGCTCTTGCAAGTTCTTCTTACCCTGCATAGAGCAGAACCTCACTGTCAAGTAGGTTCTCTGTCCCTTTTTCATGTGTTCCACTGGGATGCTCCAGCCCCTCCTGCAGGCCAGTGTGTAAGAAATCCATTGTTTCATAGTGGTGGGCCTGTGGTTGTCATTCAAAGTGGATATCCCCAGATAGTCCTTCAAGAAGGTGTCCAACATCTTTCCAGAGCAGGGCACTCCCTGGAATGCAGTGCAATACGAAGTGTGCAGTTCAACACAATACAAAGTAGACTTCATAATTTGGTACAGATATATCCCACTTCGTCACATGACTACTCCAACCCTAAACCTCAATAAGATAAATAGGGCTGCCCCCATATGTTTTAGTGTCTTCAGACTCAAGACAGCATTGCACTCACACTCAAGTTTATCTCTATATTCAGAAAAAAAACATTTTTTTTCAGAATTAAATCTTCAATTCTACGTAGAAAATGTTCAATTCTTCATTGGAAGTGTTCAATCTGCAGAGACAATAAATGTTTGTGTTTCTTTACTCTTGCCATCACTTATAAAAAGCCATGTTACACCAAGCATGGAAAAAGCATTTGTCACAATAGTGCAGTCACAGAGTACTGTTAGGGAAATGTGTTCTGAAAAAGAAAACCGACAGGAATGTCTTGGTTTTCCGGAAGATTGGACATACTTCATATGTAAAAGTTTGAGTCTTAAAGGGTACTAAATATTTGTAATGGGGTTCATATTCTATATTTCATGAACCAAGCTGTGATGATAGCTGTCACATTTAAAAATAATAAACCCTTCAACCAATTTAACATCAGAATTATAAATTAGATATGGGGCAATGTGTCACGTGGTGTGATGTTTCATTCTGGAAAATGAGAGCTAATCTGAGTCTGTTCAGCACTGTGGTTATGTGGACTTCAAGGACAAGGTGATAGCAAATATTACAGAAAACTTTCCAAAGCTTTTTTCCTTGCTGTCTGTCTGGGGGGGGCTTTATGATGCGTTCTATTTTTCTTGTAGGAAATTATACTTGTTGGTGTAAATTGAATCTTAAATTCCTTTCCCTTTTGTACATAGGATCAACCAATGGGAGGCTGGGAGATGATCAGAAAAATAGGAGACATTTCTGTCAGTTACAAATATACCTCAAGATATGTACTAAAGGCAGGCCAAGTTGTTACAGTAAGTGAAATTAGCTTTGATAAAGATGGGAAATTGTTTGAAAGCAATGTAAACATAAATAGGACAATAAGTTTTCAGTTTTTAGTCATTTTCCAATCACTTAAGATATTAGCATCTGTATTGACATCAAGTGCACCTTGAGCTTTGACCATGCACTTGCACATGAAGATATACATTTAAACTGTCCAATCTGCATGTACAGAAGTGGGTTTTTTATACACAGGTAAAACAGATGCAAAGAGACTGGGCAGAGGCATCCACTTTTAATAAGGGTAAATTAACCAAGTTTTTGCACCCAACCCCTTCTCTTACATATTAGCCGTAATCACAAATGTATTGTGTGACGGAGACTCATTTCATTAAGGACTCTGTATGACTTCCTTTCTCTTCCAGGTCTGGGCTGCAAATGCTGGAGTTACCGCCAGCCCTCCCTCTGACCTCATCTGGAAGAACCAGAACTCTTGGGGCACTGGCAAAGATGTGAAAGTTATATTGAAAAACCCTCAGGGAGAGGTAAAGTAGATTAGATATATTTAAACCTTCCTTGAAAGATTGCTAACTGGACTGACAAATTAGGTGCTGGACAGAAGTTGCGTCCTAATAAAGATGAAGCATTTCAAAAAAATGTTTGAAGGTAGTTTTAAGGCCAGTTTCCCAGTAAGGGAATGCTTGCCTCCTGGCATTATGGTGAAATGCTTTTACTTTCTGCTTGAGTTAAATCTCCAAAACTCAGTAGCATTTGCTTATAAATGCAGTTCTCTGAAGCATAAGCAGGTATTCAGCTGAATTAAAGTGTCTCGTCTAGTGACAAGTTATTTACTATAATTCAGGTAAGGTGCAAGATATTGGAACTTTGGGAACACTAATCAGTTGAGGAACCATCAGTTGACTTCCAGGGAGAGAGAGAAAATTCTTAGAGCAGGAAATGTTTAAAAGAAAACTTAAAAGTTAGACCAAAGTCCCTGGCAGAGTCCGTTTAGCCACTGGAGGAACTTAACAAGAAAACAATATGAAAAGTGCATTTCTTAGATGAACAAGCAGAGGTTCTTTGTTTCAGGGTAGAAGTAATACTGGCACCTGGATTAGAAGCATCAGGTCTCTAGACTCTGAGTGTTAGGTTTTAGATAATAAAACAGTAACTCTTATTGCAGGAGGTTGCTCAGAGAACCACTGTCTTCAAAACGACTTTACATGAAGGTGAAGAAGAGGAGGAAGTTGAGGAAGAAGCAGTTGAAGCAATTGAAGAAGAAGATCTTTTTCACCAGCAGGTATTTTGTTAAGGGCTGATTAGTCTAATTTTTATTTAAAAAAAATGAGAAGCCAAGCTCACGAGCACTGAATTTTGGGAAAATATCAGTCCAAGCTCATAACCAGAACACCCATATAGAGGCATAAGTTAGTGCACCAGATACTACAGAATTCTACATATTACCATAAAGAAAGAGTTATGGCTGCTGTGGGAAATATTATTTTCAGTTGCTAGACTTTTTGGTTGAAAGTCAAATCTCAACATTGTTTATGGAATAAGTATAGATTCAAATTTTTGTTGAACAGTAGTTGAAGTACTTCATTATTTGCACAACTCTGTTTCTTGGATTGTACAGTTCAGTACCTTAAAGAATCCTAGCAATTTAAGAAAATATAGCTATATCTTTAATGTGCTCAGTTGGAAAAACTAACCGTACTTCATGCCCATTCCACAAATCTGACCAAATATCTAGCTTTACATTCCAAAATAACAATTACCCTTAAACTTGTGTTTTACTGGTTCCCTTTTTTCACTACCTCCCCCAGGAGAAGATACCTAGCATTCCTCTGGCTACAGAGGGTAATCTATTTTGAATTAAAGCTCTGTAGTAATGACTGATTTTGGCTTAGACTATGCCAGGTATCACGTGTTATAGTGGTTTGAAGTGGCATTTTTAAGATGCTGAATTTTCTACTGTAGGACTTTTTTTCAGAGCTAACTTTTTTTATTCCTTACAGGGAGACCCAAGGGCAGCTAACAGAAGCTGTGCAATCATGTGAATTTCTTCAATTAACCAGCTTCCTCAGATTATGGTAATCCTGGCCTATAGCGCAGAGCCTTCTCAGAAGCACAATATTTTTGTATTTCTTTTATGTGAGTTTTTAAGCTGCAAGTCTGATGGCCTTAATATCCTTTGTCACCGAAAAGAAAGTTTTTTTGTAAAAGAAACCATATCTGTAACTCTTGCAAGATGTGAATTGTTGACACTGAACTATGTACTGTCTGAAAATGACCCCTCAATTTTTTATGCCAGTCTTTTTTTATTCTTGTTAAAAGGGAAATATGCCACTGTGTTGTGTTTTTTGTTTTTTAGACTACATCACTTAGACTAGCCATCTGCTGTCGATCCCTTTATATTTAGGTGCTGTTGGGGAGTGGAAGGCATTTCCAAGATGATGAATTCTTTTGTACTGAAGACTTTGTTTTTGTACTACGCAATCAAGGTTACAAAACTTTTTTATAGAAAGGACAAGCTTTTCTTTTTTTAAAAAAAAAACAAAGCCTAATCACGTAAGCACTCATAAGAGGATGAAGGAAGCAGAAAAACTTGTTTTATTGGTACCTTTTTCTTTACTTAGTTTCTTAACCAAGGGTGGGAGGAGGGTGTTTCATGTTAAACATGCTAGTTGTGTTTTTAAAGATAGTGTAACTTGCTTAAATTTTCTTATGTGATATTAACAAATAAAAAGATGTTTTAATAAGACATGTCTTGTCTCCAGATTTTAGGAAGAAAGCTAAAATTCTCTTTAATGGGGAAAAGGCTAGATACGGTGAAATGTGGAATCTAATCATAGATCCCTTTGCATCTGAAATACGTGGTCCTCAGCCATCTGAAAGCTTCTCTATTCTTGCTGTGCCCGGACACCCTTTTAGTAATTTACTGGGCCAGAAACTTTCATTCCTTTATCTAGACTACAGAAAGCCCAAATGAGGGTTTGGAATTCAAGCATTCTGTCTGGTTCGCTCTCTCCTGGAAGAGAGAGCCATAAACTAGGTATGAGTTGGTTAAATACTTACAATAGATTGCGGCTAGGTTAATATCTATGCTAATAAAATTACTTGGCTTGTTAAGTTCATGCATCTACTTTAGGTTGGTTGTTTCTTGACATGCAGAGAAGAGGATTCAACTGGCTCAGATAATCCATGTAAAAAGTGAATACTCTCAAAGGCTCAAGTGGCAGTCATAAGTCTTGCTAGTTGGTCTTGAAATCTTCCTCCAATGATGATGAATGTACTCAATGGAATTATTTGGAGTGAAAGGTCCTTCTATTTGGTCATCTACTCAACACATTATCCTTAACTGTTCCTGAAAGTTGCTTTGCCTTGAATATTTCTGGTAATTCTCACTGTCTGTTCTTATGATTAAAAAAAAAAAATTGACATATTTGTGATGGGGGAAACACTCAAGTTTTCATTTGGATAAAGCACTACAAATTTGCATACTCGTAACTCCTTAGAAATACTATGAACAACTTTTCCCATAGCAGTTGAGAATTTCTTCTTAAAACTGGCCACGATGAGGAAAGCACAGGAGTGACCTGAAAACAAAATCAACTAAGCTTTTTCTTAAAAACCCAAAATTTGGGTTGAGTTTTGGGTGAATTTGAAGAAATCAATTTAGAGTACTGATTTTTTTTTTAATTGAACTGGTTTGCCTATATCAATTTAAATATCCCTTGCTAAATCTTATAACTTGTCTAATACTTTACCTATGTTTGTCCAATGGAGCTAATTGATCCCTGTTTATATTAATCTCTCTGCTCTCTGTGGCTTTCTTCAGAACTGAACACACCCTCTTCACATACTCTTTCTATGTAGGAAACCGTCACTTACATTCTTCATTTATACTCTCTATTTACAGTTTTAAAGCTGATGGCAGAAACTAGAAGGGTATTCCAATTAAGGCCCACTCGGTGTCAATTAAAATGGAATTTCATTCTGTACTGTCACTATTACTAATGACCATATTCCACATGTAACCATCGGTGCTGTTTGCAGAACTTGAAAAGCCCAAATCATAATTAAATTTCCTTGGTTTCAAGTTCATAGAGTTCTGCTATTTGCGCCCCTGGAACTGGGAATTTTACATGAACAGGACTGTAGTTCTGTTTGCCAGCTAAACATACGGATAGGAGCTGGTATTTGAAAATAACTTTCTATTAAGAGAGCTTCTTGTTGAGTACATTGCAAATTTATTGAATGCTGTGGTAAATCAACATCTGTGCTAAATGTCAATTTTAAAAATGCTATCTTAATAAGATATTCAAGTTTTTTTTTTTTTTCTTTAAACTAGCAGGGTAAGTGCTAGTGAATATAAATGACCTTTTTGTGGTTATGAACTGCTGAACTTCACAGTGAAACATCCTACCACAAGATGGGAGTCTTGCTACCAGAACATTCCCTATAGATTTTTACCAGTGCCTTATAAGCTTCATAATGACTTGTAAAAGTGTTTGTTTCACTTTACTGAATGGACATAGTGAAATAAAACATAGCCTTTTTAAGCTTAGGAAGTAAACTTGGATTTATGCCAGCTACAGTCTGTTTTTTAAATGTTAACTTCTTACTTATTATAAACTTAGTTTTGACACCAGCTCAATGTTTGCAGGGTTGTCACATTTATATATATCAAGTGCAACTTCTGTTTTGTGAAAAGTGATGATTCTTTCTCCCTCACACAGAGGTTTTGTGTGTATCCTAGAGTGGAATTGCATTAAAACCCACTTGACTACTTCAGTTGCTGCATTAGTCTTTTAACATGTGTGCTGATCTAGGTGAGAGTTAATCTAAGCTGATGTATTTAGGACAGGATCCTGATCAGTGAATTAACTACTAATAGCACTGTGCAATGTTGCATTGACTATGGTTCTCAGGACTATTTCTGAAGGTCATTCTTAGTTTATTCCCTGGCTTCCTAACATAATCTAGCAGTTAGCCTTGCAGACATGTTCCACTTGTGATGTGCGTGAACACATGAATGATTTCTTTTGCACTAATGTGTGAAGACTTTTTTCCCTCCACTACAGAACAGGTACAGTAAATCCTGTCCAAGGCTGCCATTTCTTGACAGCTGTAGGTTACCTCACAATATGAGGAACTATTCAGTGGTTTAATTGCATATTTGCAGTAAAATATTATACTAGATTTGGACTATGTTAATACAGCCAGGTTCCTATTTAAACCAGAACAGCATTCCCTGTTAAATAGCAGCTGGTTTTATTTTTCAAAAATAAGGTTTATAGTTCAAGTACTTTTTAGCCTTTGGGTCTGTGATTCTTGAGACAAGTTGCATGTTCTTATTGATTGGTCCTGTAACTTCTATAAAACAAGTTGCATTTGTTCTGTTCTCTGCAAAATAATTAACCCTTTAGCCTTAATCATTTTAAATACAATAGATACGTACTAGTAAATTATAATAAAACCAAATATACCTGTGTATTCACTCCTGCTTCCACTTGACTTTCCTCCCAGCTGCGTGGAGAAGGAGGGAACTAGCCAAACGTGTCTGAATCAGACTTGTTCAAGCATCTGGCATAGTATAAAAAAAATTCAGAGAAAATAAACCAGAATTGCTCTTTAGGAGTCAGTTATTTAATTCACTTTTTGCAGGAAAAACAAAATATCCTGAGTTCTAGTCTAACTGGTAAGGAAGGAACTACTTTTTCAAATGGTGTGTATTTAGTTACCTTTGTGGAATCTTGAGCAGTGGAGTGGCAGAGCGATATTTGGAGGGGGAACTCTTGGGGGAAACTGCCTTTATACTCATTCAGTACCTTGCATATTATGGATGTTACTGGGAGAGAGGGGGAACTGTCTGCCCTTTTGAAGGCACAAACTGCATGCTAATTGATTATAATGTGAAGTAAGTTTCCTCAGGCAAAGGAGGGACTATCTAATGAGCAGGGAAGTAAACTGTTTCAAAGTGCCTGCCCCAAATAGGATAGCTAATACTAATCAGATGAGTTTTGCAAAGGAGACACAGGCAACTTATGTAAGTTCTAAATATTTATCAAGTTTCCCCACCTTGCTACTTTTGCTACGTCTAGCTCTGACTTCAGTCTTTAATTAAATAGCTGTTGTGTGATACGAGTTTCTGCAGGCTACTGTAATAAACAGACGTCTGTTGGAAATAGAAGTTGAGTGGCAGGAGATGTTTCTTATGGTCTTAATTCAATAACTTCAGTGTATTTGAAACTGTAAAATATGTTACAGCAACTTTCATCCAAGGATTGTATGTGACAGTTATAACTATAAACTTAATGTCTTAGTGAAGACAAATGTTGACTCATTCCGGACTCTTTCCATTTCATGACTCTTTTTAAAGTTTCCATCTGTTTGATTTTAGAATAGCTGTTTTTCAGAACTCAGGAAGCTCATAGCAGAAACCTTTGAATAGTATTTAAAGGCAGAGAGACAGTATTGTTACAAACAATAGTGATTTATTTCTGAAATAAGAATTGCTATGCTACATGAATTTTCATTAACAAGTATAGAGGTGTTTTTTTTATGGATCCACTGCTGTGGACAGAAGTCATTACTTGTCAGACAGGCAAAAGGTATCCTTGTTCTGACGGGTTTAGTTTAAGGCTGTTGATTAATCACAATTAACTCAAAAAAATCTAGATTAATCAGTTTCAATTGCACTGCTAAACAATAGAATACTAATTGAAGTGTATTAAATATTTTGGATGTTTTTTCTACCTTTTCAAATATATTGATTTCAATTACTACACAGAATACAAAATGTTCAGTGCTCACTTTATATTTTTATTACAGTTATTTGCACTGTAAAAAGGATAAACAAATATTTTTCAATTTACCTCATACATGTATCAATCTCTTTATCGTGAAAGTGCAATTTACAAATGCAGATTTTTTTGTTACATAACTGCACTCAAAAACAAAACAATGTGAAACTTTAGAGCCCACAAGTCCACTCAGTCCTATGTCTTGTTCAGCCAATCGCTAAGAGAAACAAGTTTGTTTACATTTACAGGAGATAATGCTGCTGGCTTCTTATTTACAATGTCACCTGAAAGTGAGACCAGACGTTCACATGGTACTTTTGTAGCCGGCATTGCAAAGTATTTATGTGCCAGATATGCTAAACATTTGAATGCTCCTTCAGGCTTTGGCAACCATTCCAGAGGACATGCTTCCATGCTGATGACGCTCGTTTAAATCTGTGAGACAATTCTCCCCCAAGGAGTTCAATGTCTCCTGCTTTGTGTTTTATCCGCATTCTGCCATATATTTCATGTTATAGCAGTCTCGGAGGATGATCCAGCATGTTGTTCGTTTTAAGAACACTTTCCCTGCAGATTTGACAAAAACGCAAAGAAGATACCAATGTGAGTTTTCTAAAGATAGCTACAGCATTCGACCCAAGATTTAAGAATCAGAAGTACCTTCCAGAATCTGAGAGGGATGAAGTGTGGCACATGCTTTCAGAAGTCTTAAAAGAGTAATACTGTTGCAGAAACTACAGAACCTCAACCACCAAAAAAGAAAATCAAACTTCTGCTGGTGGCATCTGGCTCAGATGGTGAAAATGAACATGCATTGGTCTTCACTGCTTTGGATCGTTATTGAGCAGAACCCATCATCAGCATGGACGCATGTCCTCTGGAATGGTGGTTGAAGCCTGAAGGGACATAGGAATGTTGTAAATATCTTGCAACACCAGCTACAGCAGTGCCATGTGAATGCCTGTTTTCACTTCCAGGTAATGTAAACAAGAAGCTGGCAGCATTATGTCCTGCAAATGTAAACAAACTTGTTTGAGCGATCAGCTGAACAAGAAGTAGGACTGAGTGGATTTGTAGGCTCTAAAGTTTTACATTGTTTTGTTTTTGAGTGCAGTTATGTAACAAAAAAAATCTTCATTTTAAGTTCAACTTTCATGATAGAGATTTCACTACAGTACTTGTATTAAGTGAATTGAAAAATACGATTTTATTTTTACATTGCAAATAGTTATAATAAATATAAAGTGACGCTGTACACTTTGTAGTCTGTAATTGAAATCAATATATTTGAAAATGTGCAAAACATCCAAAAATATTTATATAAATAGTATTCTATTTAACAGCGCAATTAATCCTGCAATTAATTTTTTTTAATCGCTTGACAGCCCTATTTTAAATAGACCCTAGGATATATACAAAACAAACCATTCCTTTGCACTATTACTGTGTGCCCATTGCTTAAAACGGATGTCAACTTCACAGTTTCAAGGAGCTTCAAGTGCTAAATGTACCAATTTTTTTGTGGCTAAGATCTTTTGTCCTGTTCTTTGAAAATGTTATTTCCTCAGTTGCATGCAAGATCTCTCCAGCCTATTGGAATGGAGGCAGAGTTCTTTGCTTTTAGTTCAACAAAGCTTCTAGTTTAACATATTTACTGATTCTTCTCCCCCCCGCCCCCCATTCTTTCCTCACTCTCTCCCTCATCCGAGTAGAGTAGATGTTTCCTTTGGTTCTCAGAGACCTTTTGCAAAGGATTCTTTCCTCTGAGAAGTAAATTTTTCTTTACCTTCTTATTTACATCCTCTTCCCTGTGCAGTTTTCTCCCTGACTTGCACTCCATCTGGAGAGAGGAGGAGGATCTTCACAGATGCTCTTTTGGAAGGGTTGGAGACTCCCCTAGCTTAGCAGTAAATTCCTGAAATCTTATCCACATCTGCAGCATTTTGAAGCCCCAGTGGCAACATTTAAAGAACTCCTGCTTCCATGCTCAGAAGAGTAATTTTGCATTTGGAACAGACTGCAGTGCTTGGGGCAGGCAGTTAAGACCAGATGTTGTTTCATGTACCTAGCACTCCACTGAGACATAGTACGGTGCCTACTTCTGCAGCCAGTGGCTTAGCTGCTGCTGCTTTGAGTAGTATTCCTATGGGTGCCCTCAGATTTTAAGTAGCAGTGTTCGTTAGGCCTATACATGCCTCAATTGTCTGCTTGCGACAGACCCTCAGCAGCATCTGAGTTGAGTTTACTGTATTTTTCTTGTGCTTAATAGTTTCTCAGTTTCCTTTGTGGTGGTTAGTTTTGTTTTTAAAACTATAGAATTAGTACAGCTATCTTTTTTTTTTTTTTTTTTTTTTTAACTTATACTCCACCTGTTCTTTGTTTCTTCCCCTCAGGAGAACTTAAACCAGTTCTTCCAAGTTTAAACATAGCCTCTCGGCACCATAGGCAATCCTGAGCAGTGATGGACACTTCTGATGTCTGCTGCCTTGGGGAGTCACATGTTCCAAAAAATTGTAATTTCTGTCTGCAACTTAGTCTGGTTAGAAAGAACCGACAACTTAAACTCTCTTCATGATGGAGAGTCTGCTCGAGCCAGCTTCTCACCCTGGTCAGGGGACTCCCCGCACAGTACAGCGGTCTCTCAACAGGTCAATTGTTTCAACCTCCTTGCCGCAACATTCCCCTAGAGCATTGAAGAAGAAATCCCTCTCATGGCAGAGACAAACGTGGTTTCCCTAATCAGTTCACTGTTTTGTCAACCAATTGCTCTCTGGACTGTCCCCCCCATCTTTTCTCTCAGGATGCTGGTCAAATCTGTCACCCCAACCTTGGGGTTCTCCAGTTCAAGGCAAGGCTGATTGATGGTTTGCGTGGTTAGAAACAACCTGTTCCGAGGATGTAAACAAAGTGCTGTTACATGGCAGGAAACAATTTACTTGTGACACATATTCCCCAAAACTGGATGAGATTCAAACACTGGTGTGACCTAAAACATCTTTCCTTTCCTACATCTTCACCATTATCATATGTATTAGATTATATCTTAGAACTAAAAAGGACAGGATTAAGATCCATAAAAGTGCATTTGGTAGCTATTACCGTCTTCCATTGTATGATAGAGGGTTTTTCTGTCTTTGCTCATCCTACAACAGAGGTTTCTCAAGGGACTGGACAACCTCTTCCCACAAATCAAATGCCCTACATGGGACCTCAACTTGGTACTTGGGTGTCTTACAGGGCCTTCCTTTGATTCTATGGCAACCTTCTCCCTTCTACAGCTGTCTATGAAAACTGCATTTCTGTTAGCCATTATTTCTGCTTGAAGAGTGGGTGCGATAAGGGCTCAGATGCCATATCCTGCCTTCTTTAAGAAGAAGGTCTCACTCTGTCCGCATCCCAAGTTCCTGCCAAAGGTATCTTTGAACTTCCACATAAATTAACGTATCCACCTTAGTTTTCTTCCCTATACCACACTAGGATAAAGGAGATGCAACATTAAATAAACTTGATGTTAATGCCCTCTCAACCTTTTACTTAGGAGCAAGCCCTTGAGGAAGTCTCCCAGGTTTTTTCTCTCCATTGTGGATAGTGGTCTCCAATTTCCAAGCAGAGACTCTTGATGGATATCTGGCTGCATTGCCTACTGCTATCACTCTCTCATGATCTTCAACCTCCATCTAGAATATTAACTCACTCTACAATCACTCTGTATTTCAGTATCCTTTCTTGAGAACGTTCTCAACAGACTTATGTGGAGCTGCAACTTGGACGTCCATTCATACATTTGCTCAAGTGTCTAATGCCACAGCTTCTGGTGCCATATTTGGCTCTTCTGTTCCATCTTCAATCTTAGACTCCAAAGTCCCACCCTTGTGTAGAGGGTACTGCTTGATAGTCGCCTGGAGTGGAACTCCCATGGGAAATTGCTTGAAGAAGAAAAAGGTTACTCACCCTGTTCTGTAACTGTGGTTCTTCAAGATGTGTCCCCTATGAGTACTCCACTACCTTCCCCTCTGCTTTGGAGTTCTTTACAACAGACTCCATAGTAGAAAAGGAACTGAGGGTGGTTCATCCCTTCATCTATATAGCCTCGGTGCAGGGCATGAGGCTGTGGCGGGTGCATGCAAGGGCCGAACAGACACTGCTACCTAAAATCTCCAATCTGAGGTGCATAGGATTGGAGCACCCATGCGGCGGGGAAGGGGACATCTTGAAGAACCACAATTACTGCATAGGTGAGTAAACTCTTCCTGCTTTATTTCACAACAGATTGAGGACACACTAAGTGCATTAAGTCTAAATGGATTTCATCACTAGATGCTGGCTTGCCCTCTCCTTTAGAATCAACATCTTGAGCTAACTTTCTAGTTTGCTAGCAAATACCTTGTGATTATCTTGGGAACAACATAAATCAACACAGCCAATCTGTTCAGCACCAGAATCAGCATTGTCACAAAGCTTGCAAGAAGGTTCTGGTAATGGGAAGAAATTCTGTTCTGATACATACAACATCTATTTTTATTTTCTGTCCTGCTGCTGTATTGCGCATACATGCTCACAAATTTTACAGCATCTTTTTTTTAACTCAGGCTAATTCTAATTTAGAATGGTCTCTGACCCACAGTGCCCGCTAACTGTTGTGCATAGTTTGGTATTTGTTCATTATTTTCCCTTTGTGATGGTTGAATGATTAACATTGGTTGCTACTTCCCATGAGTTATGCTTTCCATCCGAAATAATGGATCTGTCAGAGAGGTAAGGCAAAACTTAGCTTTTTTTTAATCTGTATTTTTAGTTTATTCCTAGTGTGACTTAACTGATCTGACCAGCCTGTGCTCCTCTAGTATTCTCTAGGCTTGGCTCATCTTCCTTCGCAGGTAGTATGCGAAGGAATGTTACATGGGGCTAAAAATGTCCCTCAATGGTTAAGTGTTGGTAATTTTTAGATACTAACTTGCCTCATGAGGCTGTTGCATAGATCTTTACATCCAGAAGGGACTGCTATGATCAAATAGTCTGACTTCCTGCCTAACGCAGGCCATGAATGTTACAACAGTGTTTTGCTGTTTAGTTATTGCTCAGATGCTGAAATGTTTTGCTCTTCATTGTAATTAATTATAATGTCTAGAATACCAACATTGCAGCTTGTATTCCTGTGTTAGGTAAACCTGTGTTATACAGAATTTGTTCTCTTAACAGGTCAGCTTGGTTTCAGTGTGAAATATGTTTGTTTTATACCTTATTGATGTCTTTGACAGGACTTCTTATTTGTGTGAAGCAGGCAAGGGTTGACGGGCAGGTTTATTTTGGGTAGGTTCTAGATGACATACATAATACAATACTAAAAATTCCCGAACTTTAACTGGACTTTCACTATGTACCCATTCCTTAAAGGGGATGTCAACTGGCAATCCAATTAGCTTAAAAATTGAAAGTAGTTTCAAGTCCTAAACTTGCCAGTTTTTGTGGCTAAAAACCCATTTTTTCTAATTTTGAAAACATTTTCCTTTCTCTTGCTCCAATTGAAACAAGGGAAACTAGCAAAGTAGGAAAAACAGTGAAACTGATAATACACAAGGTGCTGTCACCTTTGCTTGTTGGGTCATGACTTCAATTAAACTACTTGCATGCATTTAGTTAAGCATATGTATAATTGTTTTATGGGTTGGGGGCCCAATATTGTAAGCTTTTCACAACAGGAGCCATATTCTTGTTTCTGTAATGTGTGCAGAACGCTTTTGGGTATGCAAAACCAGTGCCTGTGTTCCTATGTGATATGATGCATCCTGTAATGCTTGTAATGATCAGGCTTTAAGAAAAATGCTATGGTAGGCAAGCCCATAGAATATATGCAATTCAGGCAAGTGTTACTAAATTAATAAAACAGATATTGGACCTACGTTCACATGGAGAAATTAATGTCTTGTTTCTGCATCTAGCCTTTTTCAGGTGTAAGTGGTGTTTATGGCTTTTCATATTTCACTTAAATTGGCAGTTCTCTATATGATATAAATGTCTGAACAGTTTTGTATCTTAGGCCCATTCCCCATAGCATACTAAGTTGTCAACCACCCCACCCACATTGTGTGAAATAGATGCAAATTTGTTTTTATACTAAAATCTTCACTAGCAGTCTGTAGCCTTATTTTTATAGAATTTCATATTGGAATATAAAAAACTTAGAAATCTTAATCATACTATGCAAATCACTTCACTTTCAGTGAATCCAATGCAGCTTTAGAAATATTTGATAACTACTATTAGACTTCCTCTTTCCTTACCAAGTTCCTCCTCCATTATAATCTTTTTGTGGTGTTAGTCTTCCTCTCCTGCTAAGATTTGTTTATACTCATTTATATTTTTGTTGTACCCTACTGATTCCCTCTTCATAGTCTTGTGAGGATTATAGCAAGTTTCCACTCTTGCACTTCTAATGCTAGTCTTCCATTAATATTTTATTGGGTGTAACAGCTAATTACCATTTGGATATTACATGGATGTTTGTTTACATTATGCTACTGACATTTTGTCATCTCAGAACTTTTGAAACTTGTTTCCATGCTAGCCTAATTCAAATTTTATTTTAGTATCTGTTTCCTACAGTGTACTTTCAAGAACCACCTTTTTGGAGGTGGGCTGAAGAGGCAGTTAAAGATGTGCTGATGCTAAGTATCTGGATTGATTGTGCTGAAGACTGGGCTGTGTTCTATGCAACATGTACATTACAGGCAATGACCCTGCAAACTTTCTGAACATGCCTCAAACCTGACCTGCAAGAGCTGCTTCTAGTGGTGAGAGTGGCTTATTCCATTGCTGTTCAGTTCCTGATCCCTATGTTTAGTGACAGCTATGGTGGTGAGCCTATGGGTCTGCTGTAAGTGTGACTGAAACTACCAAAGCACTTCATACAAGACATTGAACAACTATCCAATGGTATATTGTATTTCTGGCCAGTTATGTATATAAGTGGGTGTATATAAGGTAGAAGCTAGAGTTTGACTTCTTTAATAAAGTGCATGGATAGCTCAGTGGTTTGAGCATTGGCCTGCTAAACCCCAGGGTTGTGAGTTCAATCCTTGAGGGGGCCACTTAGGGATCTGGGGCAAAAATCAGTACTTGGTCCTGCTAGTGAAGGCAGAGGGTTGGACTCGATGACCTTTCGAGGTCCCTTCTAGTTCTATGAGATGGGTATATCTCAATATATTATTTATTATATAGTTTATATTCTTGATTACTGTGCCCACTAGATTGTGAGATGATTGGTGAGAGTCATACTATGATTTTTTTTTTTTAATGGTATCAATGAAGCCATATAAAAGATTCATCATTCACCAAGATTCAGTGTTCTAAGGCCATTTCATAATTAGGGCATCTTTGATTAAAACATCAGTTTCCTTAATCCTTCCCTCCTACCCACCAACTTAATGGCTTTCTATTAGTGAGAACCAATGTTGGAATTTTAAGAAATATTTTCAAAGAAAGGAGGCCAAATTGGGAACAAAAAGAAATTACACTGAAACTGCACATGCAACTGGGACTTAAAATGAAAATGATAGGCCTCATTTTGTAATTAATCACATTCCATAAATTGGGAGTGATACTAAGATACCTCGCTTAAAAACTCTCATTACACAGAATAAGGGGATCAGTTTTACTTTAGACGTTGTTAGCAAGTCTCTGATCTGTGCTTTGGCTGGCTTTTAAAACTGGAGCCTTTAACAGTTCCAATCCCACAAGTTGGTTTTTGTTTTTGTTTCTGCTAACAGTGCTGTGATAATGTAAATTCAGCAATAAGAGATACTCATTTACTGTGGACATGTGAACACAGATAAACATCCTTCAGTCTCTTCTGGGGCTAAATACATGCTAAAAAGTTTATAGGATAAACAGTGATGCTTCAGTTTAATGTTTTTTTTGGGGGGGCAAGCTGTGAAAATGGTGGGTCAACAACAATCCCATCCATGTGATGCTCCAAGACACTGAAGCTAACTTAATTAAACCTTTTATTGACTGCCAATGGAATGCTAAACACACTCTCCTTCACACCATAGTATATGTAGTATTAAAACAATAGGAGACATGATTATGGCTAGACAAAAGTCTCCAAGCACTCCTCTTCCGTTATGTCCAAACTGCATATGAAAAAAGGGAATTAGACCGGCCCCTAGGGTATCTCTAGAGTGCAAACAATCCCCAAAACAAACCAAAACCCATGGCACCGAGTCTCAGAGCCTGAGCCTACAGACTTGAGCTCGTGGGGCTTGCGTTACAGCACTAAAAACAGCAGTGTGGACATGTCCACTTGGATGGATTGATTCAAAGTGTCCTGGCCAGATGACATTCCATTTGTAATAATTTAAGAAGCCTACAGAACAATATACCCACCCTCTTGTATTCAAAAGATCTTTGTGTCAACTTGCTGCATTCATCCTAGTGGTGTCATGTAGAGATTAATTCTACTCCTAGAATCGGAGATGCTATAGCCAGCATTTCTTTGGTGCTCCCTGCTATTTGAGAACTGAGAGCCAACCTCAACTGCCCTGTGCCAGATAAGTATTTACAGCCATTAAAGCTTAGATTTTTTTTTTTTTTTTTTAAGAATATATTTCAGATCAGTCTGGCTGATTTGAGACAGAACAAGGGATGTGTTTGCCCATGTTGAATCTCTAGTTGGAGACCTCTCTATATAGTCTAGATCACCACAAAGCCCACAGGAGAAAAGGAAAAGCAGTCATCTGATAGTATGATAGGAATTATGGGGAATCGGAGTGTGTGGGGTTTTTTTTTTTGGTCAACCCCCTTCCTGCTCCCTCTGGACATGTTGGGGCCTTCCTTTGTGTCTTACCCTTAGACCAGTGATTCTCAAACTATTGTACTGGTGACTCCTTTCACATAGCAAGCCTCTGAGTGTGACACCCTCCCCCCCCCCCCCCTATAAATTAAAAACACTTGTCTATATACTTAACACCATTATAAATGCTGGAGGCAAAGTGGGGCTCGGGTGGAGGCTGACAGCTCGCGACCCCCCCATGTAATAACCCTGCGACCCCCTGAGGGGTCCCGACCCCCAGTTTGAGAACCCCTGCCTTAGACAATTCCTACATGAGTTATGCAGGAGGCTTTCTTCCCCAACTGGTTGTGTGGTGGTAATGAATTCACATCCTCCAATAGACAAGGTTATAGCTCTCGAGCTCTCAGCTGAGGCTGGATCACAGATCCTTCAACTCTAAAACATAGGCCTCTGTGGTAGCAAATGGTCCCATAAAAGTCCTGTTTCTTGAAACAGGTATGAGTTGTAGGGGACAGGTGTGGTTAATTAAAGGGAATCTCATGTGGGGCAAATTCCTATGTATATTAGTTTTATATGTACTAGGAGGCAATATTAGTTTATAAACCAGTCGTGTCTGGAGCCCAGAACCAACAATAATCTTTTATTTTTAGCTTTTAGTTGCCTCCTGCTGGACCTGTAGAGACTGGTCCTCATCAAAGAGCTGTCAAGGTACCTGTTGGTAAACATCTCTTGTTTTCCTCCTTCATTAAATAGGAGAGATCCTGAAACTGGAAAAGTGAGACTTACAACTCTCCCCCTCCTCCCCCATTTAAAGTAAACTCCATATAAACACCATGCTGAAACCTGCTGAAAGGGGGACCAATAAGTCAGCTTTCAAGAGCCTGAAATAAAAGTATAGGAGAGAGAAACAATTATCTAGCAGCTCTGCAAAGAGAGGCAGACTGGTGTAGAGCTGGTTTGAGAAGAAATTGACTGCTTTTGAGTCTCTGGTAAAGGAAAATGCTGAAGAGAGGGGGAATCTTCCTATGTGTCAGAGCCCTCTGGTGAAGACCCCTTACGCCCGTCCCTCCGAAACAAACTATCAGCCTTATAAATATTTCTCATGTCTGTCTTTGAAATGCCATCCAACAGAGCATCCTCTGACAGGCTGACAATGCTGAGCATTTCTCCAGAGTCAGATTTTGCATTCAAGAGGTCAGTGGTGTTAATATGTACCTTGCTAAAAGTGAAGTTCTCATAGTAATTGCTGGTTTACAGAGGTCTCAATTTAAGTACTTATTTTTCCATAGTCCCATATTTTATTAATGTTATGAATAGTATAATTTATTTCCTAGAATTCATTCTCTTGTTAGAAGAACAAAACGTAGGATGACTTTAGCTTGTAAAGCATGGCTACATAACATAGCTTTAAATACTGGAATCAAAACTATTTAGCATCACTGCTGGAATAAATTTAGGGTTTTTTGTTTTGTTTTGGTGTTTTTTAAGATGCATTTTATTGTCTGCTGAAATTTCAGGGCTGGTATTTGCCATATCCCTCATGGTCATTGTGATGTGACAAGCTAGGCTTACAGCAAGGAGAGGGTCTAGCACAAAGAATAGAACTTCTTTCTTCTCCTTTTCCCACTGATGCTATTAATACTGAACAGAAATGGCTTGTATGTGGCCCAAACAGTATCCATTTGAGACAGCAGTCTGTCAAAAGCCTAGAATGTGTGCAGGAGTAAGACTGGATATAGGGGGAAGAAATGAAGCTGACTTGTGCCTGCTGCTTTCTAAAACATGTCATGTAGGATTGCATTGTTGTATGACTTCTGTTTTCAGTTCACAATTTTAAATCAAGTACCTTTTCCCTCTCGGCTGAATTTTTACTTTGAAAATGAATGAGAAGACCAACTCTAGGTGTAGGTGAAAAATCCTTTTGAGGACCACGGCCAAGCTGCTGCCAGCCAAAGGAAAGAATGAGATACACGTAACAAAATAAAGCCACTCATTCTTTATTAGTTGTATTTAGCATTTATTTTTTACTTTACTGGGTCTGTTGTGATAGCACAATGGAGCCTTTGTCATGTTGTCATTAGCTCTGTTAAGTGTAGCTAGTGCCATAGATGTTTACTACCCTTAAAGTCCCTTCAGAAGCTAAAAATTGAGTTTGTTGCTATTGTTCAATAACTTTTGTTTTAATAGACACCAATTTTGAATTTACATCAATCCAAACAGTGATTCAGTATGAAAAGATCACTCACTCCTAGAGAAAAAGAAAGCTGGTCAATAGGATCCTTCTGACTACCGGGTCCAAAGAGGAAGGTGGGAATGTGACGTTAGTAGCACTCACCTTACTGTCTTGCTGTCTGGAAGAGAACAAGGCATCATAATACTGCTTTGGCGCATGTAGAGCAAAAAGACATCAGTAGCACTGATTCATGAATATGGAGTGTGGGATATAAAGCTGCCTCCTCCTCTAAAGATCTGTTCCACTCTTGCATGTTGGGCACAAAACAGAATAATATATCTGCATGATAGGAACCTACCACCTTGGTGTCATTGTGGGAATACTGTATCCCAGCTATATCCTTAATTGTGCTGTCTCTTTTGTGCTAAAGTATTAAAGGTAGACTGCAGAGCAAAAATGATTGTCAAGTGAGAGTTTATCATGTTTCTCTGTGAAGGGTAAAGTGTGACTGATGGACAAAGTTGGTATTTGATTATAGAAAAGTTAGGCAATGATGGCTGTTTGTAGTTCTAATACCCCTAGAGGGCTGATGACTAAACGGAATATTAGATACTTGTATCACTGGAATTAGTATCAAAAGGAAAATCTATTATTACAACTCCAAATACATGTGAGCTGAGACAGCATAAAGCATGGCTGATGGGTTTGTTTTTTGCTAGAGCTTTGTATTTATATAGCTCTATCTTGGCTGACAGAACACCTGCATCAGCTTGATCCATCAGAAATGTAAAACATTACCTCCTCACTACACACACTCTACCATTTTTCAATTCCTCTGCAGGGTGGGAAACAAAGCAGGTTCTGGAATTACCCTCTGTCATGTTCTAGAAATCCTTATTTTAAAATGGCAAATAAGTTACTTATCTCTAGCTTGCCAGCAGCATTTAATAGGTTTTAGCTGTAGAAGCTTTCAGTACCAAATGAGTCTTCCCACATAACTACATATCCCTTATATTGCATAATGTGAGAGCCAAAATCTAAGAGTCAGTGAATGAATTGATGATTTAAAAATATAAAAATAAAGGGGATGGTTAAAAGCAGAAAATAATATTCAGAATCAAAATCCAGTGTGGTCATAACACCATGTAGTGTTTTTACATTTTATAAAGAGCCGTAATCTCAATGCTACAATGAGAGAATTTATATACTCCGCTAAATTTACCTGTCAAGCTGAAAATTCAGCATTTCTAAAGTAAGGCTAATTGTTATGCAAGACGCGTTCAGGCTTCCTAGGAAATGTCTAATGAATTAGTATATCATTATGTATGCAAAGTCCCCTATAGAAAATTAATTAATCAGGCCAAATTTAGCTGGGGGTAAATAAAGAGTAACTAACTCTTTAGTTACACCAGTGTAACTTTAGTGCAAAATTTGGGGCTAATTTGCTCCTTCCGAATGAAAAGGAAATAACCCTGTAACAGTTCTTTTTTGGGAACTGCTTTATGAAATATTTTTAACTCAGAAGATTATTGCAATCTGTGAGATACTTGTTTTTCACACATTTTGCATTTTTATCAGGTTTTTACTACCAAACAACAAATGGAAGAGAATGCGTTTTAAGGGGTTTTTATGTTAAATAGAATGCCCATTTGTAGAACTCACTTTAAAAACATTTTTAATAATCCAAGTTTAGTATAAGATGCCCTTCAAATAAAACTAAAGTAGCACAATTTCCTTCTTGTAATGTCATCTTCTTTGAGTCAGTAAAATAAAATATTCAGCACTGGTTCCTATTCAGATATCCACAGAAATAATACTGTAGAAATAAAGAAAGCACTCCTAAAAATTTTTTGCATTGTTAATTACCATAGTTTTAATATTTTTAAACAATAATAAAAAAGGATTTGCATCACTGACAAGGCAGGTATTAATGAGTTTGTAGAATTCCATACAGTATCTGCTAAATAAACATGTTTGGCAGCTTAGCAAATATCATATGATTGCAGCATCCATGATTTTAATTAAAACAGTGATTTCTTCCTCTGTAAAGAGTTTGTAAACCGGAATAGCACTGTACCAGGTTCTGGATGGAATCAGAGCCCATGGGTTTAAGAAAGTATATTTAGTGCATGACTCCAGTACAGAACTGCCAAAATCAAACGATTGTCTCCTTTGAGTTTCTTTTGACTGAATGAAGGCCCAGCAACGACTGCTGGTTAGAAGGAACACTGATAGATTTTGGAATTAGGAGTATCACCCTCTGATTGGTCCGACGCCATTCGTTGTATAATCTACAGTGGTACCTAAATGACACCTGGCGGAAGATCAAGAGAGAATAGATTATAAATTTAAAAATGCTTGGTGTCCTAGAATGAAATAAATTAGAAACAAAAAATAATCACTCCTGGGAGTCTGTGGAAAAAATTTAAATCAAAATGGGGGGTTGCTAAAGTTTGAGAACCGCTGTTCTATCTGTAATGAATTGTACTGAATGCTAGTATGTTTATTTTCCGCTCTCCTGTGCTACCCATCCCCATTAGCTGCTGTCCACTCATTCCCATTATTACCAGCCTAATGGTTGGTAAAAACTGTAGCGAGATGACAATCTGAGGCTAGAAACAACGGTTGCACAGATTGCATCACAAGTTTTCAGCAGCAGGGAAGTGGAGTTGCTCGGGATAAAACCCGGGCCAGAGTCCATTCCTATCTCCCCACAGCTGGAAGCACTCACAATCTTACAAACTAGCTATCTCTCCTGTCTGGGAACAAGCCACTTCCATAAGTATTAAAATTATTGGCAGCAACTTGGAAACAAATGAATCTGACATATAGCTTAATGCTGACAGTTGAGACACTGATACTAAATTCATTGTGAAGATCTGCAAGTAGCTCACAGGTAGGCACATATATAAATAATGACTGAGGCTTATGCTCTCCTGCTTCTAATTCCCTCCCCCCCCCCTTTTTTTTTCCCCAATTAATGTGTCAGACTCAAGACTCCACAGAAGATACAGTAGTTGAGCACCATGTTGCAGAACTGCCAGTTCTCACCATGGCAGCATGAGTATTTCAATGTAGGGAGCTGTTTGTTTGGGGTTTTTTTAAGTTGCTCAGGAGCTCCAGAAAAGCTGGTGATTGCTTATGACTTTTACCTGCACTAAAAAGGGCCACCTTTGTTTTGAGTGGAATTGAAGCCAGATTGCCCTCAGGTGAGATGGCCAACATTTCCCTTCAGATTTTGCAAGAGGAAGTGTGGTTGCCCTTGTAAAGATAGGCACTAGTACTCTGTGTTTTGGATGAGTTTGAAGCCAAATTAATGTCAGTGCAGATGACCATTTTTATTCACTAGGTGTGGCCTAGGCCTGAGACAGTGAGGGGTAACATGGTACAAAGAATGAGACTATGGGGTGGCGGTAGGGAGAGAGGGGAACTTGGAGGAAGGCTATGGGGATGAGGAATATATGGGAGCCGGGCAGCAGACTGGAAGTAGTGGGAGACTAGAGAGGAAGGCACAGGCAGAGGATTGAGTGGCTTGCCAGGAAAAGGCAGGGAGCAGGTGAGTGATAGCAAAAAAAAAAAAAGATGGAGATAGAAAATGGCAGTAACTCACCCTAGGGATAAGAAGAGGGTAAGTGGAGGTCCCCTCTGAGAAGGGAGGGGAAAGGCCCATATTTTTGTGTCTATCCATTTTCAGCCAGAAATTATCAACAAACTGGGAATGGGGCTTCCAAACATCTAAAGACCCACTACCGTTTCAACTGGATGCAGAACACTTCACCTCCTGTCTTACATGTTTAGCAATAACCGTGTGTTAAAAGCTATTGTGTTCCATCCCTCACATGGATGCATTAGCAGTAGTGAGAGAAGTGATTGTGGCGTAGATACTGACAGCTGGCTGCAGTTTTTGCACACACAATTACCTTCTATGTATTTAGCACTGAAGGCAATGGTATCAGACTCTTTATTTGTGAAGTGTATTGGTAATACATGACAATAATATAGTACTCTTGAGCCGTGGGTGGGAACTGCCTGTGCACTGATGATAGACACCTTGTCATTTGTCATTGCTATCCAGGAGCTATGGAGTGAAATAAAGACACTATATCTGGAAATGACACACACAGTCTGGGGAGAGGGAGGGACAATAGGAAGGTACTGCTGTTTGTTTACACAGAGCTTGCAATATACTCAGTCTATGGCTGCGTAACTGTCAAAGGAAGCTACTCATGTCCTTACTCTAGGAGCTGCAAGTAAGCATCCAGGGCAGATTGCCAGGAGGATTTGGGGAATATAAATGATAGCTCTTTTATTTTAAGTGATGCAAATGTCTCCTTCAAAGCTGTCTTGAATTAGCTATCTCAATATAAAGTCCTAGTGGAGACAAGGTATACACAGCATTTATCTCAGTAGAGCTAGTCAAGGTCAATCCTATATCCCCCACCTGTGGTTTACCTCAACTAGCTACTATGTCTGTCTTCTCTCCACTAGGATTTTACTGAGTTAGTTATCTGGTGTAAAATACAGCTTTTTGCAGTGGAGACATAGCCTATATCTCCATTTTCACTGAACACATGAACATGCATGAGGTCTCTAAATGGATGAGTGTGCTAACAGCAGGAGAAGGCACATTGGAATGAGGTAAAGAACTTTCTCTGAAATGAATGGGCAGAATTCAGAATAAATTCTGGACGGAAAACACAAGAACTCCTCTAGACAATCTGGATTTTAGCTCAGGACTTGCTTGAAGCTGCAGAGAACTATTCTGGAATAGCTGCATTGTTAACCCAGGCTGGAACTGTTTGAAGACATTTTCACAGGATATCCTACTTAAGATTGACAGCTTGTTTATGATGGGTTCTTGCCTTAGGGCAGTTTCCAAGTGATGTTAGCTAGTAAATTTCAGTAACAGTGAGGGCTGCTCACCATTGCATTTCTCAGAGAAGCCATTTTATGAGACATGAAACTCCTGAGGTGCTACAAAAAATGTATGTTTTCTACATCAGTCACTGGCATACTAAGCATCTTTGTCTTTGGACTTGGATAGCAAGGGTTGGGGGAATCCATCTTCAAAGCTCACTTAGGTGGTTTGTGAACTCGTTCAGATAGGCATTTGTTTTTAATATTTTTAAACAGCAATTACATTGTTCTGCAAACTAGAGGATTAAAATAATACTCTGATATACACCTTATCCAATCCCACAGAAGTCAGAGGCACTACTCAGGGTGTAAGTTAAAGCAGAATTTGGCCCTAAATTCTTGTCTTAAATAGAAAGCTTGCAGATCTTCCTACTCAAGCACACAAGCATTTTTTGTGTATAGGTCACAGAGATATTGACTAAATTCAGAAGAAAAGCAATAGTCTTTCTGGGACACACTGACTGTTAAATTTGCAAGGAAGCTATTTTACCCTATCCCTAAGAACCTCTCTACCAAAAAAGTGTCTCGTGTTGGCAGCCCATTAAGCTCTTGGTTCACTGAGATGTAGTGGTGTATAAATAACCCATATGCCAGTTTTGGATTATAGAGAAAATTAAACTGATTGGTTGGAACTAAAATGAAATTTTGTTTACTTTTTCCAGAACCTTAAGGAGCATCACTGTGCTGCACATATACTTTATCCTGAAGTGATAAGAATATTCCTTCCCTGGCTCTCTAACTGCAGTGCAGATTCGCCTATGTTCCTATCTTTCAGATTAGAATGGATCGGCTGATGGTGCTTTTTATTCTGGTAACACAAAGATAGGCTATATAGAAGTGCATGGTGCTCTGTAGCAAGAGTAAAGATAATAGGGCCAAGATTTTTCAAAAGTTATGTGATCACACTTGGGATAGGCTTGATTTTTGGAAGTTGAGTGGCCAATACCCTCTGAAAGTCAAGCCCTTTTAAGGTGCTGTAGTTAGGCAGCCAAAATCATAGTTGCTTTGAAAATCTTGACCTTTCCAGAGGAACTTACTGTCTTGCTGATAAAGTATTCTAAAATGCTTTGCATATGGACAGTGCCTTTCAGCTAAGCATGTCGAGCCACCTTACAAAAGTATTTGTCTTACAACCTGTCTGTACAGAAACATTAGTCATATTGTAGATGGTGAAAACTGAGGCACACAGCACCTAAGTGACCTGCTCAAACTCATTCTGTGTAGCAGTGCTTCAATGAGACCCCAGTCCTGGCTACTTGGCTTCCTTCTTCTAACCACTCAATTCACTTTCTCCGAAATGGGAGGTGTGACATTGCACTCTATATGATTTTATGAAAATATGCTAATGAGTGTGAATATAATGTAACTGGAATATGCTTCATGCAAAAGGTCTCTTGTAAGGTATCATTACAAAGCTTATCATCTACTGCGTGTGCTCATCCTATTTGTATGAATGTATCATTCTTGTATCTGAAACTAGGAATATAAAATTTAACTCTGAGGTCCTATTGTAGTTATGCAAAGTGTGGGCCATTACTGGTGGCTTGGAATCTTGATGGCTCCCATTAACCAGGACAATTGATTGTAGATGGCTCTGTATACTTGTAAGTATTCTTGTATATGTGTTTGCTGGCAAGTTGGCAATGAAGACCATGGCTACACTCAAAACTTCAAAGAGCTGCCGTGGGAGTGCTCCCGCAGCAGCGCTTTGAAGTGTAAGTGTGATCGTGCACCAGCACTGGGAGAGACCTCTCCTAGCCCTGCAGGTACTCCACCTCCACAAGGGAATTAACTGACAGCGCTGGGAGCCGTACTGTTTACGCTGGCGCTTTACAGTGCTGTAACTTGCTGCGCTCAGGGGGTGTTTTTTCACACCCCTGAGCGAGAAAGTTGCAGCGCTGTAAAGCGCCAGTGTAGCCAAGCCCGAAGTCTTACAGTGACATGATCGTGTCACCTCAACTGGACTCTATCTTTAACCTGATGCTTTTCCATTTAGAAGGAGGGTGGGAACCCAGAGAGGGACAAAGGATTGCCACCTTGTGCAAAAGCTATATAAGGGGGTGGAACAGAACCAAGGGGCTATAGTCATGAGAAATCCACTAGCTAACACCTGAGCTGGAATAAGGACTGTACCTGGGGAAAGGATTGGGCCCCGACTAGAAGGAGGCTAGTCTGTCAAAGAAGCTTATTGGAACATCTGAGGGTGAGATTTACCTGCATTTAATTTTTACTGTATTAGGCTTAGACTTGTGTGTTTTTGTTTTATTTTGCTTGGCAATTTTTGTGCCGTCTGTTATTACTTGGAACCACTTACTCTTTTTTTGTATTTAATAAAATCACTTTTTACTTATTAATTAACCCAGAGTATGTATTAATATCTGCGGGGGGGGGGGGGCAGGGGAGGCAAACAGCTGTGCATTTCATTATAGAAGGCGAACAATTTACGAGTTTACCCTGTATAAGCTCTATACAGGGTAAAATAGATTTATTTGGGGTTTGGACCCCATTGGGAGCTGGGTATCTGAGTGCTGGAGACAGGAGCACTGCTTAAGCTGTTTCCAGTTAAGCCTGCAGCTTGTGAGGGATGTGGTTCAGACTTGGATCTGTGTTTGCAGCAGGCAAGCGTGTCTGGCTCAAACAAGGCAAGGTACTGGAGTCCCAAGCTGGCAGGGAAAATGGGCTAGAGGTAGTCCCAACACATCAGGTGGCAGTTCCCAAGGAGGTTTCTGTGATCTAACCCGTCACAGGAGTGGTTGCTGTTCTGCAAGGTGAGATACTTTGCCTCCCTCACACATCTACCTCCTGCTGCCCTGAGTAAAATAGTGAAATGGATATAGATTTCTCCCCTCCTGTTCTCTCCCCCTCCCCGGTTGAAAAACCACAACTAGGGGGCCACAGTGCAATGAAGATGGTGTATTTCAGTTAAACTGAGCTACATATTGATATCAGGCTCATCACCATAATATCTAAACACTTACCAAAATTTTGAAAGACACACACACTTCTCATTCCATACTCCTAAAGGAGAAACCCTATTTTAAAACGAATAAGTGATTTTTAAATGTTGTTGGTAAGAATGGCCCTACCCAAGTAGCTTTTAGTAGCTTCAGTTAATTGTTGCAGTAGTTATTTAATGGGCACCCACAGGAGTCCATGCACCAAGAATAATGAAATCTAATTATTCAGCCAAACTATTTTTACATAGTTCCAAACTCTACTAATTTTGAAATTAAGAAACAAATCAGGCTCCAGTTGGGCTTTCAAGGTGACTTGGATGTATAGTACATAAGTATCGTAGTGATCATCTGAAATCTACAAGCTGTGTGAGGTAGCCTGAGGGGTAGCATCAAATACAAAACCACTCTGCTGCCTAACTTCTAGTGTGCTTTCAACCTCGTATGTTTACAAACTGAAGAATTAAGCCACACTTGCCAAAGGGAAATGTTTGCAGCAACTCACCAAAGGAAACAGCTAAGTACAGCACTGAGGACAGAAGGGAGAAACGGCAGACATTTTGGGCAAAATTTGCATGTGTTTTCTTGTGAGAGCTCCCAAATTGGCCTGCAGTTATGCGTATTGGCAACACTGCTGCCAACACCACAAATGGAATGAATGAACCGGGTCACACCTTGCTTTTGCTATTGCTTGCTTCAGGTTGCCTGCAGCCTCAGTGATGCAACATGGTGTTGGCTTAAGGCTTGTTGGCTGCACTGGAGTTTTTTAGCACAAGTGTGGGTGCATTGCACGGAGGTGGCTATATTGGTTCAGCCACCTTCCAGCACAGCCAAACCCTTGCATTCTGTTCCCATTTGGAGGGGTATCACGAGCTCAAAATTAGGCTATTTTTTATATAAATGAATGCTTAGATTCTGAAGCACCATCCTGCAGCAAGGTGTGGATTCTGTGGCAAATTCCATGGCAGAATACATGGGGCCTCAAGAAGCAGGGATGTGAAAAATATTCTACTAAGATTAAATTTTTACACAAACTCAGCACTTTGAAAAGTATCTGCACTCATAATAGCAGTCAGAAGTCAAATTAGAAGACCATGCTTATGCCACGGCCATGTGGCAGCCATTTTAAGGCTGCCAGGATCCATCTTAAATCTCCCTTTTCTCCTCCCCACAGCTTCAATGACAGTTCACTCCTGCAACATCTGTCTGGAACTTTTCTCCCCTTTCTCGTTCCCTCCTGCCATCTCCTATGGGGCTCTGAGTCAGTTATTACCAAATACCAAAGGCAAAGTACCTTTAAGGAAGAGTTCTGTATAGTTTAATTGGGATGAAACCTATAGGTCCCCTACAGACATTACTCTAAAAAATCCTATAAAAGGTAATAGAATATGACACACACCCTACCACATGATCGTTAGATAAACAGTACTTACTAGCGTCCAAAAGAGGTAAATAGTGAAGAGTGCGACAGTGAGTGCAATGAGGCCAACAGCTTCTAGCCTACTACTAAAGTGCAGATGGTCCACCGCTCCCCGCAAACACAACCAGCCAGAGATGGTCGCCAGTGGAGTTATAAACAAGAAGCACACCATGTCTCCAAACAGAGTCCGTTTCTCATGCTGCGGGCCTGGGTTTCTTAGCCACTGCAGAAGGGAAATGAAACAAAAGAAGTGTCAGTAAAATCTTGTTAGAATGGTATAGAAACATGGCTGTAGTGGCAACAGTTTTTATGGAATCTGGTTACCACATCTTGGAGAGGTAGATTTACTACAGCAATAGAAGAACCCCTTCCATCACTGTAATGTCTACACTACAGTGCTAGACCAGTGCAGTATTTCTAATGTAGATATACCCTTAATGTCCTGGGGTGGGGCTATACTTGAAAATTAGATAGACCCAGCTATGTCGCTCAGGAGTGTGAAAAATCCACACCCTGGAGCCACACAGTTAAGCTTACCTAAATCCCCACATAGACAGCGCTAAATCAGCAGAAGAATTCTAGCTACTGCCACTTGGGAAGATGGATCATCTATACTAATGGGAGAACCTCTCCTGTTGGTGTAGGTAGTGTCTACACTAAAGCACAACACCTGTGCTGCTGTAGCATTTCAAATGTAGACTAACCTCTAACCTCAAGGTCACTTAAGCATTAAAATGTTGAGATGTAGTTTGTATAAAAGATATTACAAAATAAGTCTGTTTTAATGTAAAAAGTTAGTTTGTTTTGGTTGCTTCTAGAAATGATTGATTATAACTGTCACCTTGTTCAATTTCTATGGATCCCTGTAATGAGAAACCATAAGGAGAATGTAAAAAGCAACAGAGTCCTGTGGCACCTTTAAGACTAACATTTATTGGAGCATAAGCTTTCGTGGGTGAATACCCACTTTGTCAGATGCATGTAATGGAAATTTCCAGAGGCAGGTATAAATATGCAGGCAAGAATCAGTCTGGAGATAATGAGGTTAGTTCAATCAGGGAGGGTGAGGTCCCCTGATAGCAGTTGGGGTGTGAACATCAAGGGAGGAGAAACTGCTTTTGCAGCAAACAAACCTCGATGCCAACTCTGCCCACATATCTACACCAGCAATACCATCACAGGACCTAACCAGATCAGCTACATCATCACCAGTTCATTCACCTGCACATCCACCAATGTTACATATGCCATCATGTGCCAGCAATGCCCCTCTATGTACATTGGCCAAACTGGACAGTCACTACGCAAGAGGATAAATGGACACAAGTCATATCAGGAATGATAATATACAAAAAACTTGTAGGCGAACACTTCAACCTCCCTGGCCACACAATAGCAGATGTAAAGGTAGCCATCTAACAGCAAAAAAAAAAAACTTCAGGACCAGACTCCAAAGAGAAACTGCTGAGCTCCAGTTCATTTGCAAATTTGACACCATCAGCTCAGGATTAAACAAAGACTGTGAATGGCTAGCCAACTACAGAAGCAGTTTCTCCTCCCTCGGTGTTCACACCTCAACTGCTAGCAGAGGACCTCACCCTCCCTGATTAAACTAACCTCGTTATCTCCAGACTGATTCTTGCCTGCATATTTATACCTGCCTCTGGAAATTTCCATTACATGCGTCTGACGAAGTGGGTATTCACCCACAAAAGCTTATGCTCTAATACATCTGTTAGTCTTAAAGGTGCCACAGGACCCTGTTACTTTTTACAGATCCAGACTAACACGGCTACCCCTCTGATACTTGACATAAGGAGAATGCAAGGAACTAAAGGGAACAGGAGTGGGGATTCTCCTTTTAGAGGTGCCTATCGAAAGATTTTTGTAAGAAGTGTTTAAAAGGTGACCTACAAGGAGAGTTGCTCAGCATCTGCAACTCCCATTGGTCTCAGTGCTACTGCAGATCTTCACCACCTCACTTCTCCAAGTAAGAGCCTAAAATGGTAAAATCTTTTTATTTCAGCACCATGGCCTAACGGTATGTCCACGCTGCAGCTAGATATCTGTGGCTGACCCATGCCAGCTGACTCAGGCTTGAGGGGCTCAGATTAATTGTGATGCAGATGTTTGGGTTTGGGCTGCAGCCTGAGCTCTGAGACCCTCCTACCTCACAGGATTCTAGAGCCTGGGTTCCAGCCTGAATCTGTCTACACTGAAATTAAACAGCCCCTTAGCCCAAACCCCATGACCCTGAGTCAACTGGCACAGGCCACTCATGGGTTTTTAATTGCAGTATAGATATACTCCTAGTGTCTGCAATTAACCATGCTGTGAAGGGCATTCAACACATAATTTCAGATTCTGCGTCAGGTTAGGCCCTCCCCTCCCTAAGATGTAGCTGGCCAACTCACACTATGTGGTGATGGTGTTGGCATGCACCATACTGGGACATTCCATCAAAGCAGGATGTGGCTGGCTGTGATGCTGGCATTCGGAGAGGTTAAAAATAACAACAGGAGGGAGCTTTGATCCATTTGCCAAACACGATAAAACCACCGTTTTGTTGCTCGGAGATCGAATGTCATCAGTGTTTCGTCCATATTTCCTATTTGTGACAGTTCAAATGCATATTCCTTTTGATATTTTATAATAAACCTTTGGAAAGATTTGATATTTTCTTCCAGATCTCTCAGCAGCTTTTGCACTATCTTTAGTCGCTGATGAAGACAGAGACCATGATGGTTCATGAAGCAAGCACACCAACCCACTGATGGGACGAACACTGATGGCTTTACTGACTTGTATTTGTCGTCTTTCGACATTTGCAGAGTACGCAGATGAATTCCAGTTCTAGTGACAATGTACCCATTTTGTCGACATTCAACAACCTAATTATTGAGATCTTTCTCCAGCTCAGGAAATGAAGCGGACCTTGTTGGACATTTTTTCTTGCTTCTTGGCATGTCTTTTAGTGTTTTATTTTTTTGCCATTCTCTTATTTGCTTCTCATTGATACAGAATTCACGAGCAGCAGCACAATTATTGTTTGCTTCTGCATATTCAACAACTTTAAGTTTAACGCTGTGTGATAAGCAGACCGTTTCCTTTTGATTTCACCATTGTTCATTTTAAATACTAGTATGAAAATAGATTATTATTATAGTTAGAGATTTTGTAGGACTTTATATAGGAATGTCACCTGCTTTATCACTGTCAAATTATTATTATTCTTTGTTTATTTCAAAGCAGCCCTGTAGATTGGCATGTCTGTGGCGATAATAGGCTATTTAAATGTTATTAGAGATTCCATCGATTCTGTGCGTTATATTTTCATATTGGCTCGAGACTTATGAGGTCCATTTGTAGAAATGCATGAAGAGATCAAATTACACAGTAGCAGACTGACACCAGTGCTATAGTACTATCATTCATTGTATTTTTATGATTGGCTTGTAAGGTGTAGCATTTTGTGAACTGCATGGGTCAAATGTCATGCAGATCTGCAGCACTGCTCTTTTAGTATTCATTTCAAGCCAATCTAGTCCACTAAACAAAGCCTTTGCACCTTTAAAAGGCTGCAGTATTGTGATCAATAAATGGGATGGCAAACTTTGGCTCCTTGCCCGTTAGGGTAAGCCGCTGGTGGGTCGGAACGTTTTGTTTACCTGGAGCGTCCGCAGGCATGGAGCCCCTCAGCTCCCTGTGGCCACGGTTCGCCATGTCCAGCCACTTCCCGCAGCTCTCATTGGCTGGGAACGGCGAACTGCGGCCACAGTGAGCTGAGGGGCTCCATGCCTGCAAACGCCCCAGCTCAACAAAACCACAATATATTAGATATTCAATTAAATGATTCTATAGAGTTTAAAATCATCAAATTTTGGTGTAGACCCATTTATAAGCCAATCCCCGCTCTTTGATGCTTCACTTTTTTTACCAAAAATATATGGCTTATAAACGAGTATATACGGTATTTTTTCTTTTTTTAGAAGGAATCTAAAGCCTCATGCTTTAGATCATATGCCAACCACTAACTGACAAGGTTTAGGAAGACATCTCGCCATGGGAAGGTGTGACAATGCGGTTCTGGCGGAACCCAACTGAAAGTGCCAACTCAGGACAAATTGCTCAAATAGGGCAGTTACAGCCCAAGGCTGGGGTTTTTTCCACCTCTAAGGCGAACCAAAGCAGCCAGACTAAGAGGACTTCGGTCTCACCCCACTGGCTAACCGCAAGTCTCACAAGCAATCTCCTTAGACACTCCAGTTTCCCAGTAATACCACCAGCGCCACTCGTTATGGGGACAAATGGTTATGAAAACCAATACCCCAGTAAAAGAAAAAGGTTCTCCTGATCCCAAAGGACCAAGCCCCAGACCCAGGTCAATATACAAATCAGATCTTACCCACAAATCACGCTGTTGCCAATCCTTCAAAATCTAAAATCTAAAGGTTTATTCATAAAAGGAAAAAGATAGAGATGAGAGTTAGAATTGGTTAAATGGAATCAATTACATACAGTAATGGCAAAGTTCTTGGTTCAGGCTTGCAGCAGCGATGGAATAAACTGCAGGTTCAAATCAAGTCTCTGGAATACATCCCCCGCTGGGATGGGTCCTCAGTCCTTTGTTCAAAGCTTCAGCTTGTAGCAAAGTTCCTCCAGAGGTATGAAGCAGGATTGAAGACCAGATGGAGATCAGGCATCAGCCTTATATAGTCTTTTCCAGGTGCAAGAACACCTCTTTGTTCTTACTGTGGAAAATTACAGCAAAATGGAGTCTGGAGTCACATGGGCCAGTCCCTGCATACTTTGCTGAGTTACAAGGCGTATCTGCCTTCTCTCAATGGGTCCATTGTATAGCTGATGGTCCTTAATGGGCCATCAAGCAGGCTAGGCAGAGCTAATCTCAGCTTGCCTGGGATGTCACCCAGAAGCATAGCACAAGTTTGCCATACAGACAGTATAGAGCCAATATTCATAACTTCGACTACAAAACTGATACACACATATAGACACCATAATCATAACCAGTAAACCATAACCTTGTCCTAGACACCCCATTTGACCCCCTTTATACAAGATTTGGGTGCCACTAGAGGACCTTGGTTGCAACAATGATCTATACGGTCCCAGTTTATGTCAATAATGTCACAGAAGGTTATTTAATAATGGCCTACTTCAGGATTTCTTGTACCTTCCTATAAAACATCTGGTACTGGCCATTCTCAGAGACAAGATACTGGATTAGACAGACCATCACTCTATTATGCTATTGCAGCACCTATAGTCTTATGCCCCCAGTTACACATGTAAAAGCTCTTACGTAGCACAGGTGTAAGTGACTGGCATGTAGCAATCAATTCTGCTGATGCACAAGAAGGACCAGAATCCAACCACTCTCTCTTATCTTCACAGTGCAAACAGGAGCAAACAGTAGTAAACATTTATGTACCATCAGTAGGCACACTGACTGACGGAACACCCAGGGATCTGTTGTGTAAGAATGTGCCATTTTTCCATAGTTACTTTTCAAAGCAGAGTTGAATTTTAAGCTGTCATCTACCTTAGATAGATTAAACTGAACTCTTGGTCTTCTTCAAAGCTGTTCAATTAACATAGACTTGACTGGCTTCATGTGACTCCACATATTTCAAGTAATTTAAAGATCCAAATACAAACTCCACCACTCACGAATCTGTGGATTTGTGACACTCCTGGAGGACTTTATGTCTACGAGCCAATTAATGGATTACAATGAGACAAATCTCTGACCAGCATAATTTTGCTCCAAAACCATCCTTGGTATTTAAAAGGAAAACTTCACATATGCACAGCTAGCAATTTGAAATTTCCAAAGATCCCCTTTCAACATAAATATACTGAGAAATGATTTGACCTCATCAAATAATTTGAAACTTCAGACTCCTGAGATGAACAAATGAGCAAAGTTTCCTCTTAATTGGTTTACTTCATCATTATGTCGGGTTGGATCACAGAAACCCTCTTGGGAGCTGCCACCCGATGTGCCAAGACTACTTCTACCCCTGCCTTCCCTGCCAGCTTAGGGTCCCAGCACCCTGTCTTGCTGAGCCAGACACTCCCATCTGCTCCAATAAAGACCCAGGGTCTGAATTACTTGCCCCAAAGCTGCAGGTTTACCTGAAAGCAGCTAACAGAAGTGTTCTTGTCTTTAACACTCAGATGCCTAACTCCCAATGGGGTCTAAACCCAAATAAATCTATTTTACCCTGTATAAAGCTTATTCAGGGTAAACTCATAAATTGTTCGCCCTCTATAACACTGATAGAGAGATATGCACAGCTGTTTGCTCCCCCAAGTATTAATACATACTCTGAGTTAATTAATAAGTAAAAAGTGATTTTATTAAATACAGACAGTAGGATTTAAGTGGTTCCAAGTAGTAACAGACAGAACAAAGTAAGTCACCAAGCAAAATAAAATAAAACACGCAAATCTATGTCTAATCAAACTGAATACAGATAACCTCACCCTCAGAGATGCTTCAGTAAGTTTTTTCCTCAGACTAGACACCATCCAGGCCTGGGCACAATTCTTTCCCCTTGTACAGCTCTTGTTCCAGCTCAGGTGGTAGCTAGGGGATTCCTCATGATGGCTCCTCTCTCCCCTTTGTTCTCTTCCACTCCTTTATATATCTTTTGCATAAGGCGAGAATCCTTTGTCCCTCTCTGGGTTCCCATCCCCTCCTTCTCAATGGAAAGACACCAGTTAAAGATGGATTGCAGTTCAGGTGACATGATCATGTCACTGCAAGACTTCATTGCCCACGTGCCAGCACACACGTATACAGGAAGACTTACAGGTAAAACACAGCCATCTGAAGACAATTATCCTGGTTAATGGGAGTCATCAAGATTCCAAGCCACCATTAATGGCCCACACTTTGCATAATTACAATAGGCCCTCAGAGTTATATTTCATATTTCTAGTTTCAGATACAAGGGTGGTACATTTATACAAATAGGATGATCACATTCAGTAGATCTTTGTAATGATACCTTACAAGAGACCTTTTGCATGAAGCATATTCCAGTTACATTATATTCACTCATTAGCATATTTTTATAAAACCATATAGACTGCAACGTCACAATCGTGTCTGAGCAAACATCACAAAACACAGAACTGTGTTCCTGAAATGTCAGATTGGGCTTGAGACATTTTGTAGTATGTGTCATGATCTTGAAGTCCTACACTTAGGAAAAGGAAATCAGCAGAAACTGGAGACAGATATCTGGAAGCAGCGTTTTAGGCATACTTTGGTGAGGGGGCGGGCAATAGCAAACTAAATAAATACCAGCTGCCAGTAGAAAGAGCATTGGTAGTAGCCTCTCCAGAGTTAGGGCCCCCAATGGGCAAACATTTACTCACATGCTTAACTTCAATTAGATGACTCGTGCTAAAATTAAGTACATGCCTAAGTGTTTTCAGGATCAGGGCCTAAGGTTGCAGTCAGCTTTCATTATAAAGCTCTATTTTGGTTCCCCTATAACTTTGGCTTGGAAAATTGCCAGACTTACTCTGGAGGCAAAGAAGATTCTACAACCTTTGAGGAAAATCCACTAAGCTGAGTTACAGGTACTTAATATCTACCCTGAATTTTTGCCTTTTTTTCCTGAAACTTGTTTCCCTTCAGCTAAAAAGCAGCAAACTTTCCAAACAGCTCATGCTCCTTGAAAGCTGAGACACTAGCTATACTTGTAGAAAGCAGATTGCAATCAGGCAAAGTTAGCAATTTTTGTTGTGGTTAGTCTCTCCTTTTGTCAAGGTAAATGGGAAGGGTTTTGCCTTTAATGTAAAGATTGACACTAGGTAGATCTGTGAACATGTTAATCTCAATGGGATTGTTTCACTTTAGGAAGTGTTTAGGTGACAACTAACAAACAGGTTCCTTTAGTGCAGTTGATAAAGGGCCTGTGCTTCTGGAGGTAGAGGGTAAGGGTTTAAGGCTTTGCTGCTGTATGTAGTTTTATTATGGTGAAGCAATAGTCTCTTCAAATATAAGTTTCCAACTATACTTCTGTTATAAGGCTGGGCTTCAGTCTAAATCCCATCCCCCAAACCCCATTTAAAAAACCTCAGCCATTCATATTTTTACGTTTGTCTCATTCCCAGTGAGAATGTTTTCTGAGTATTTGGAGGGAGCTGAGTAAGAACATTGTGGCATTACAAGACAATGTGATCACTAAAAATGTCTTTGGTTGGAAATATTTGCAAAGGGTCAGTTTATTTGTGCCTATCTGCCAAGTTAATTACAGCACAAAAACTGACACATTGGTCAATTCTGACATTGGCTCAAGCAGGAGGCAGTTTTAAGAGAAGGAAGAATAAAATATCTATGAAACTGCTTTTTATTTGAAAACTGGACTGGATTATCTGTAGATGAAGTTGGAGACTAACCAAGGCAATAGAGCATCTTTTCATTGCTGAACTGTGAACAAACCAGGGTTACTTCTCTAAAGGGGAAACAAACTCTATTTGCATTTCTTCTCAATTGTTGAGATTTTTTTTATTATTATTATTACATGGGCAGTGTAAGATCTGATGTCCTTTACTCTCAGTTTAATTTCTTTTAATGCCTGAGCCTTGTAAATGACAAATAGTTAACTACACTACCCAGCTCCAGTTCTGCTATGAGCTTCACATGGGCAGCCCATTGTGCCTGTGTTGAGCTCATTGCAAGCTCTGGACCTTAATGACCTTGGTAGTGTTTTTTTTTAAATAAAGTCACTTTCCTTTTGGAGTATATAAAGGGATAACATGCAGAGCTAGTAGTATCACTCTACATAGCCCTAGTGTGTATACACCTGGAATGATATGCCTGTTTAGGAAGCACATGAGAGAGGAAAAACACAAAGAATGGGAACAAATTTGATACAAGGATCAGTTTACAGAAATCCTGCATGAAGAGAGATTGAGGGAGCTAAATGTATAGAATTTAGAAACTACTTAGAAGGAATGTGATCATAGTCTATCAAATACCATCAAAGTAACTATTGATGAAGGAAGGGAATTATTTATGGCCTCCGCAGACAGATGGAGCAATGGCTTGAAGTGAAAGGTTTGTGCTAGAAAAAATACTCTTTACAGTAAGAGCAACTGAGAAGTGCTCTAGCCTACCAAGGGAGCAGGTTGAAGCATCTTGGTCGGCTGCAGAGCCTGACCTTTTGAAATGGAAGTTTGATCAGGGACTTCAATGGCAGCCGACCCTATGATTGTATGTAAGTGACTAGGCTCTGCAGCTGCAATGCCACAAGGTATTAGTGTCGTGGCACAGCTTAAAAGCTGACATGCAACTCACTCTGCCAACATACAGCACTATAAATGTCAGGTGTGTTCTATATCCTAGTCCTGGGTTACAAAATCTGTGTTTAGAAGCATTGTAATGATAGGCTAGGGAAAACATCAGTGGGTTACTTAACAGCTGCATAAAATCTATGCAGCTTCTTCCAGCCCCAAGAAAACAATATTGTCTTCCCTAATTTGCTGCTATAAGCAGCCTTCTTATTCTCCACTCTCAGGTCATATTTGAGGTGACAATTGTAGTAAATAAAACGTTTCAAACCATACCTGGGGAAAAATCCCTTTGATTACTTGTTGGAACCACTGTCTTTCGGCATAAGCAAAAATACAGTTCGGATACTGCTATTCCCAGCTAGGAAGACAAAAGTAAGCACGTGGGATAGAATTGCCAAGAATCATGTTTTGTGTTTCAAACTCAGAGCGTGACAGACTAAATGGGATGCATCTAGCTCCACATCTGTGTATGGAGCCAGTTAACAGATGAACACTCTATGTTCTGCAAGTGTGATCTGTAAACTCAGAGCTATAGAAACTAGTGGGGATAGTTGGGTAGAAGTTGGGCAACCCTCAGAGCCAGCAGACAATACAACTGTCACCTTCAGCACTTTTTTTTTTCTAGCAAAAGGAAACATCTGGCCCCATGCGATAGAGCAGTAGCAAACATTGTTTTGGACACTTGAAGTGTCCCATTTGCAATCTAGGTTTTTATTGTAGAATCCTAACATCTAGAGAAAACATATTAACATAATTATTTCAGACACAAGGAGTTGTGCCTTTGAAAGCCCACTATCTTCCAGCCCAATCCCTAACCCTTAAAGAAAGGCTGCAATCCCTTCTATAGGAGCTGCTTCCTCTATGATTGCCTGGTTGGGACTAAATGCCCCAGTGTGAGTTGTTTCTTACAGGAACATTTCCCAGCATTCATTTCTAGTAGTTCTCTCTCCCAAATTTAAAAGGTCAAGTAGCTGTAGCCTTAAGGGTCCCATTTTGCATCTCCCTCTCTGGTAAGTATTCTGAGCCACCCCCACACCCAGGTTTTTCCTGTCTCTCATTCATATCCTCACACCCAAGTATAGAAGGGAGCCAAAAAGGGGTTGAGGAAAGTCAGAAGAGAAAAGTTCTGTAACAACAGACTTCTGTAACTAATACGCGAGTTATTTTTTCTGTTGTTCCAAATTGCCTAAGCCTCTGACTTGTTTAGATTTATCTAGATTACTCCCCATTGAGAGTGACTAGTAAATGGTATACATACAACTTGAAGAGATGTAAAAAAAAAAGTTAGGACGCTGAAGTGTGTATTACCTTAGCAGTAAATGAAAGCTGTATGTTGAGCTACATTTCTCTTTATAATACTTCTTATAAATTAAACATGCACCTTAAATTAAGACTACTGAAACTGCAATGCTGCTCGAAAACATGCCTGTCTGCCTTTGGCCCCAAGGGGCCATTCCCACAGGTGGGGGTGACTGGGACATAAAATCACCCCTGCCACACCTTTTTCCTCTGTCATCTCTCTATGGCAGAGGAGTCTGATGGGAGGGAAGGTGACAAAGCTGTTACAATGGTACTGTACCTCTCATTCTTTTTATTCAAGGGGGATTCTGAAATGTCCAAAGCACCAGGTTTACAGCTGCTTTACACTGCCTGTGTGGATTCAAGAATCAGGCCCCTGGGGTGGAATCCTGGTCCCACTGAAAGCAAATGCAAAATTTCAATTGAGTTCACTGAGCCAGGATTTCAACCCGAGTGTCTTATTACTGCACAGTTACTTAGTGCAGGTTAATCAGGGTTAGCTGTTATACCCCTCTTTGCTTCTTAGCACACTGAGTCAATCTCTGTTTAAAGCAAATACATTAGTTGTCCATGATCATTTTTTCTCTTGCCAGTTCTTTCTGTGCTCCCTTTCCTTCTCTTTGAAAGGAGTTCAAATAATCTTGCAGCACATCCTTTATTCCCTTTAGAACTATGTAATGAAGTTATCTGCTCTCTTGCCCTAATGCTGTGTTGCGAGATACAGGTTCTCCAACTTTTCAGAATGAATCGAATGCTGCTTGTTGCTGACCATGCATCTGAAACATTTCCTTCTGGTCTTGAGAGTTATCCTTTTGCTAACTCTGTTAAACAACTCCTGGTGTTCCTCTGTTCCAGTAACTGAATACTAACCTTCTGCTTCATTGAGCAGCAGAGAGAGAAAATGCACAGAAAGAACCCCAAAGGATAAAAAGAGAGCAAGGCTCAAAGCCCTGCACAGAAAGTCAATTCAGATTTCAGCGCAAAGCTTCTAAAAGTTTTTAATTATTATGCAAACTCATCTTAATCCTTTCATGCCCAGAGCTAGTTTTTTCCTATCACAAGCTCCATTGCTAACGATGGGCTGGCAGAGAATAAGAAGTTCACATCTATCCAATATTACTATGGGTATGTCTACACTATGAAATTAGGTCGAATTTATAGAAGCCGGTTTTATAGATATCGGTTTTGTACAGTCGACTGTGTGTGTCCCCACATTAAAATGCTCTAAGTGCATGAAGCTGGCGGACTGCGTCCACAGTACCGAGGCTAGCGTCGACTTCCGGAGTGTTGCACTGTGGGTAGCTATCCCACAGTTCCCGCAGTCTCCGCTGCCCATTGGAATTCTGGGTTGAGATCCCAATGCCTGATGATGCAAAACAGTGTCGCAGGGGGTTCTGGGTACATGCTGTCAGGCCCCTCCCCCCTCCGTCAGAGCAATGGCAGACAATCGATTTGCGCCTTTTTACCTGGGTTACCTGTGCAGACAACATACCACGGCAAGCATGGAGCCCGCTCAGCTCAGCTCAGCTCACCGTCACCATATGTCATCTGGGTGCCGGCAGACATGGTACTGCATTGCTACACAGCAGTAGCTAATTGCCTTTTGGCAGTAGACGGTGCAGTATGACTGGTAGCCTTCATCGGCTATCTGGGTGCTGGCAGACGTGGGGCTGCATTGCTACACAGCAGCAGCCCCTTGCCTTTTGGCAGTAGATGGTGTATTACATATTCCAGTTCAATCAGAGGCACCTGGGCAGACATGCTTTGTCTCCTGGAGACTCAGTCCTGCCGGCAGTCCAATTGAACCGTCTTGATGATGATGGCTAGCAGTCGTAGTACAGTATCTTCTGTCAAGCACCCAGAAGATGCCGAGGGCTATCAGTCATGCTGCACCATCTGCTGCCAGCTTAAGATGTAAAAAATAGATGTATTCATTTGCTTCCCCCTCCCTCCATGAAATCAATGGCCTGCTAAACCCTGGGTTTTGAGTTCAATCTTTGGGGGGGGCCATTCTGTGTGACCGTTGTTTGTGTTTCTCCCTGATGCACAGCCACCTTTGTTGATTTTAATTCTCTGTACCTGTACGCCATGTCGTCAGTCGCCCCTCCCTCCCTCTGTCAGTTTCGCGCCTTTTTTCAGACCAGACGCCATAGCACTGGGATCATGGAGCCCGCTCAGATCACCACGGCAATTATGAGCACTATGAACACCATGCACATTGTCCTGGAGTATATGCAGAGCCAGGATATGCCAAAGCAAAACCAGGACCAGCCGATGAGGCGATTGCAGCGCGGCGACAAGAGTGATGAGGAAATTGACATGGACACAGCCCTTACACAAGGTACGGGCCCCAGCAATGTGCAAATCATGGTGTTACTGGGGCAGGTTCATGCCATGGAACACAGATTCCGGGCCCGGGAAACAAGCACAGACTGGTGGGACCGCATCGTGTTGCAGGTCTGGGACGATTACCAGTGGCTGCGAAACTTTCGCATGCGTAAGGGCACTTTCATGGAATTTTGTGACTTGCTTTCCCCTGCCCTGAAGCGCCAGAATACCAGGATGAGAGCAGCCCTCACAGTTGAGAAGCGAGTGGCGATAGCCCTGTGGAAGCTTGCAACGCCAGACAGCTACCGGTCAGTCCGGAATCAATTTGGAGTGGGCAAATCTACTGTGGGGGCTGTTGTGATCCAAGTTGCTAGGGCAATAAAGACCTGCTGATATCAAGGGTAGTGACTCCGGGAAACGTGCAGGTCATAGTGGATGGCTTTGCTGCAATGGGATTCCCAAACTGTGGTGGGGCGATAGACGGAACCCATATCCCTATCTTGGCACCGGAGCACCAAGCCACCGAGTACATAAACCGCAAGGGGTACTTTTCAATGCTGCTGCAAGCCCTGGTGGATCACAAGGGATGTTTCACCAACATCAACGTGGGATGGCCGGGAAAGGTACATGATGCTCGTGTCTTCAGGCACTCTGGTCTGTTTCGAAAGCTGGAGGAAGGGACTTTCTTCCCGGACCAGAAAATAACCATTGGGGATGTTGAAATGCCTATCGTGATCCTTGGGGACCCAGCCTACCCCTTAATGCCATGGCTCATGAAGCCGTACACAGGCAGCCTGGACAGTAGTCAGGACCTGTTCAACCACAGGCTGAGCAAGTGCCGAATGGTGGTGGAATGTGCATTTCGACGTTTAAAAGCGCGCTGGCGCAGCTTACTGACTCGCTCAGACCTCAGCGAAAAGAATATCCCCATTGTTATTGCTGCTTGCTGTGCACTCCACAATATCTGTGAGAGTAAGGGGGAGACATTTATGGCAGGATGGGAAGTTGAGGCAAATCGCCTGGCCGCTGATTGCGTGCAGCCAGACACCAGGGCGGTTAGAGTACAGCAGGGCACGGTGTGCATCAGAGAAGTTTTGAAAACTAGTTTTTGACTGGCCAGGCTGCGGTGTGAAACTTCTGTTTGTTTCTCCTTAATGAACCCTCTGCCCCGTCCCCACCCGGTTCACTCTATTTCCCTGTAAACCAACCACCCCACCATCCCCTCCCCACTTCGAGCACCGCTTGCAGAGGCAATAAAGTCATTGTTACTTCACATTCATGCATTCTTTATTAATTCATCGCACAACTAGGGGGATAATTGCCAAGGTAGCCCGAGAGGGGTGGGGGAGGAGGGAAGGAAAAGGACACACTGCAGTTTAAAACTTTAACACTTATTGAAGGCCAGCCTTCCGATGCTCGGGCAATCATCTGGGGTGGAGTGACTGGGTGGCCGGAGGCCCCCCCACCGTGTTCTTGGGCGTCTGGGTGAGGAGGCTATGGAACTTGGGGAGGAGGGCTGTTGGTTACACAGGGGCTGTAGCGGCGGTCTCTGCTCCTGCTGCCTTTCCTGCAGCTCAACCATATGCTGGAGCATATCAGTTTGATGCTCCAGCAGCCGGAGCATCGACTCTTGCCTTCTGTCTGCAAGCTGATGCCACCTATCATCTTCAGCCTGCCACTTGCTCTGTTCATCCCGCGATTCAGCCCGCCACCTCTCCTCTTGTTCATATTGTGCTTTTCTGTAGTCTGACATTGACTGCCTCCACGCATTCTGCTGTGCTCTTTCAGCATGGGAGGACATCTGGAGCTCCGTGAACATATCATCCCGAGTCCGCCGTTTTCTCCTTCTAATCTTTGCTAGCCTCTGCGAAGGAGAAACATTTGCAGCTGGTGGAGGAGAAGGGAGAGGTGGTTAAAAAAGACACATTTTAGAGAACAATGGGTACGCTCTTTCACGTTAAATTTTGCTGTTCACATTACACAGCACATGTACTTTCGTTACAAAGTCGCATTTTTCCTCTTATATTGAGGGCCTGCCGGTTTGGTGTGAGAGATCACTCACGCAGTGCCAGGCAACAGAATTCGGCTTGCAGGCAGCCATGGTAAGCCACAGTCTTTTGGCTTTTTTAACCCTCATAACATGTGGGAATGGTTTCAAACAGTAGCGCCCTCATTTCCCATACCAAGGACCCATTGGGTTGGCCATTTAAAATGGGTTTGCAATGTAAAAGGAGGGGCTGGGGTTTCCGGGTTAACATGCAGCACAAACCCAACTACCCCCCCTCCCGACACACACACCCAATTCTCTGGGATGATCCCTTCACCCCTTCCCCCCCCCCCCACCGCATGGCTAACAACGGGGAACATTTCTGTTCAGCCGAGCAGGAATGGGCACCTCTGAATGCCCCCTTAATAAAATCACCCCATTTCAACCAGGTGACTGTGAATGATATCACTCTCCTGAGGATAACAAAGAGAGATAAGGAATGGATGTTGTCTGCATGCCAGCAAACACCGGGACCATATGCTGCCATGCTTTCTTATGCAATGATTCCAGACTATGTGCTACTGGCCCTCCCCAGAAACCTTTTGCAAAGGCTTTGGGAGTATATGAAGGAGCGCTTTCTGGAGATGTCCCTGGAGGATTTCCGCTCCATCCCCATACACGTTAACAGACTTTTCCAGTAGCTGTACTGGCCGCGATTGCCAGGGCAAATTAATCATTAAACACACTTGCTTTTAAACCATGTGTAATATTTACAAAGGTACACTCACCAGAGGTCCGTTGTGTGCCCTCAGGGTCTGGGAGCATGCCTTGGGTGAGTTCGGGGGTTACTGGTTCCAGGTCCAGGGTGATAAACATATCCTGGCAGTTGGGGAAACCAGTTTCTCCGCTTCCTTGCTGTGAGCTATCTTCATTGTCATCATCATCATCTTCCGCGTACCCCGAACCCGCTTCCCTGTTGCATGTTTCTCCATTGACGGAGTCAAAGCACACGGTTGGGGTAGTGGTGGCTGCATCCCCTAGAATGGCATGCAGCTCCGCGTAGAAGTGGCATGTTTGCGGCTCTGCCCCAGATCTTCCGTTTGCCTCTCTGGCTTTGTGGTAGGCTTGCCTTAGCTCCTTAATTTTCACGCGGCACTGCTGTGCGTCCCTGTTATGGCCTCTGTCCTTCATGGCCTTTGAGACCTTTTCTAATATTTTGCCATTTCATTTACTGCTACAGAGTTCAGCTAGCACTGATTCATTGCCCCATATGGCGAGCAGATCCCGTACCTCCAGTCCATGCTGGAGCTCTTTTGCGATCCTGGGACTCCATCATGGTTACCTGTGCTGATGAGCTCTGCGTGGTCACCTGTGCTGTCCACGCTTGGCAAACAGGAAATGAAATTCAAACGTTCGCGGGGCTTTTCCTGTCTACCTGGTCAGTGCATCTGAGTTGAGAGCACTGTCCAAAGCGGTCACAATGAAGCACCGTGGGATAGCTCCCGGAGGCCAATAACGTCGAATTCCGTCCACACTACCCCAAATCTGACCGGCAAAGGCCGATTTTTAGCGCTAATCCCCTCGTCGGAGGTGGAGTAAAGAAACCGGTTTAAAGGGCCCTTTAAGTCGAAGAAAGGGCTTCGTCATGTGGACGTGTCCAGGCTTAATTCGATTTAACACTGCTAAAGTCGACCTAAACTCGTAGTGTAGACCGGCCTATGCTAATGTTATCTTTACTTGATTCTTTACTAGCCCACACTGTTTACTTATGTTTCTTTTTTTTTTTAAATTAACCAATTAATACATATCTAAAGTGCTATTTCAGTTGGGCTGATTTAAAATATGGCAATAACTTCTAATGTCAACAGTCTAAGTGTAGTGTAAATTTAAATTCAAGAGGGAACATAGCAAATAGAATTGTAAATCAGAATACATCACTATCCAAATTTCTGTTGTTAAGATGAGACATACTTTGACTAGCATATTTTCCAGGGCTTTAAAGGCAATGCTACTCAGATCCATATGGTGCACACAAAATGCTTTTAAATTTCCAATCTCCCCCATGTTTATGCATTAATGTGTCTGCTTTCCTTGCACCCTCCTACTGTATTTGGATGCATTTTCAGTATTTTATCTATTGATGTTGCCATGGTGGGCATTAAACTGACACAAGAGGAACAAGATGACGTTACATATCCTCAGCGTAACATAGCTGGAGCTTGACTGAGCAAAATCTCAATGCATTATACTTTTTGTTTAAATACAGTTAATAATCTGTTTGGGGTGGCTCCCTGTATTATCTTCTAAACTCAGTCTTTCTTCTAACTAAGACTTCACTATCATAACATTATACTAGTTTGGTGTAAAGAATGCTAGTTCTTTGAACAGATGTCTGTGCCCAGGGTGCTCCCTTGAATTATTAGCTGTCTCTTGTGCTGATGAAAATACAGCATTGACTATTATGTAGACAGGAAAAAAGTACATGAAATAAGAGGAAAATCCTACATGGGTCTGATTTAAGTATCAGAAGGTGTTAAGCTAAGTCTCTGGATGTTCTACAGAGCAACAGATAAAAGGGCACAGTCATAGTGTGCTTGTCCAGTGAGCTGTAATTTTAAAAAGGTACAAAGAGGTTTCAGTGTAGCAAAATGAACTCTGCAGTGCTGCTATATAGCGGTACATAAAACATGCTGGGTCTTTGGCACTCTTTAAAAAGTTTTCTATATGATAAAACAAAAGCACCTTAAAAATACTTGTCCATCAGGTGACTTACTGTATATCTCACTAATTTTTATAACTGAAATATGTGAAAACAGGCCCCAGTTTCAATTTGGCTAAAACCTTCACAGCCTGTAGGGAACAAATTCCTTTTAAATTGTTCATACAATTCTTATCAAGCAGCTGGGTCTGTTAAAGGAAAAAGAAATGAGGAAATCTAATCTCTCTCACCATGAAAAATACTGCCATGCCTTTTTGATCCCAAAGGAAGATCAAGACATCATATGAAGCTTTTCTTCTGAATTGCCATTTTCCAAATCTTATTTCTTAATAACTTATTGCACATTTCAGCTGACCCTATGGCTCTCTTCTAAATGTACTGTTCAACAAGCTAAGAGAGTTAAGCACAGATCAGGAAATGGGGAGGCAGCACATACATTAAAACCCCTACTGGGTAGGAAGCCATGTGGCTAGGGCATTCACCTGAGAGGTGGCCAATCCCTGTTCAAATCCCTTTTCTTCCTTAGGACTAATGGGGACTTGAACCAGAGATCTCCCACATTCTGAGTGAGTACCCTAATCCACTAGGCTAAAGGTTATAAGGGAGGGTCTTCTGCACTGGCTGCTTTGTGTGAACTCTCCTGAGGGGCCTGATCCAATAGGTGTGCTCAGAGGCCGCCAACCAGATTAGGCTTCCACACGTGACTTAGGTGGCCAAACACCTACCTTCCCTAGTTTGTGAATCGCTCTGGGGCTTACGCTGTAGAGAAGCACCCAGGCGTTTAGAGTAAGGCAACAGTGCACACGCCCAGAGGCAGGGGTGGACTGGGGGTGGGGCCTGGGGCAGAGCCGGGGGTCGAGTACCCCCCGGCACATAGGAAAGTCGGCGCCTGTGGCCCCAAGTGAATTTAGGGACCTATGTGGGTAGGCGGCTGCCAAGCAGGAGTTCTGCAGATCACAGTGGTACCTACAAGCAGGACTCTGGCACTTAAGGATCTTTGAGGATCGCACCCAAAGTAAATTTACTTTTACTTTTGTTCCATTAGATCAGGGGTGGGCAAACTTTTTGGGCCAAGGGCCACATCTGGGTGGGGAAATTGTATGCAGGGCTGGGGCAGGGGGTTGGGGTGCAGGAGGGGTGCGGATTGGAGGAAGGGGCTCAGGGGAGGAATGCAGACTGCAGGAGGGGGCTCAGGGTAGGGGGTTGGGGTGCACAGGGGTGCAGGGTGCAGCAGGGGGCTTAGGACAGGGGTTGGGGTGCAGGAGGGGTGCGGGGTGTACAAGGGGGCTCAGGGCAGGGAGTTGGGGTGCACGGTGCAGGCAGGGGGCTTAGGGCAGGGAGTTGTGGGGCGGGGTGCAGGAAGGGTTCGGGCTCTGGGGTGGCAGCGGCACGCACCAGGGCCAAGGCAGGCTCCCTGCATGCCTGCCCTGTCCCCGGCCCCGCGCCACTCCAGGAAGTGCTGCGGCCCCTGAGGGAGAGCTCCGCGTGTGCTGCCCTTGCCGCACCTCCAGGTACCTCCCCTGAAGCTCCCATTGGCCGTGGTTCCCTGTTCCCGACCAATGGGAGCTGCGGGGGGGGGGGGGGGCGGTGCCTGGAGGCAAGGGTCCGGAGGCCGCAGGGACGTTGGGCCGGCCGCTGCTTAGAGCGGCGCGGGGCCCGTGGCTCCACAGGGGGCAATCCCGCGGGCCGGATCCAAAGCTCTGAGGGGGCCGTAGTTTGCCCACCCCCGCATTAGATGATGCATTTGTTTGAGATCCCTCCAGTTGGTCACAAATAGGGTGACCAGACATCCCGATAAAATCTTTAGGCGTTTGTCCTACGTCCCGACCGATGTTTGGTTGGGATGCAATTTGTCCCGATATTTCGCACTCCTATTTTTGTTTTGTTTTGACTCCGCCGCAGGATCCCTTCCCTCCCCCACCATGTGTCCCGATATTTTCTTTATCCCCTCTGGTCACCCTAGTCACAAAGTACATCAGATCCACACACATCAACTATCACATAATGGATTTCTTCCATGTCCAGAGTAATACTAGAGTTTCAGCATCTTAAATTTGACAGTGTCTGGTATCAGGTGTAGCATGGCTCTTACTTTTCACTGTGAGAAGAAATGTTTTTCAAGGTGAAGCCAATCGATCTTCTGACACACGAGGGAATATTTGGTTTCTTTTTTTTTTTTTTTTTTTTAAGAAAAAAATTACTAACAATACTGAAAAAATATAGTTAATCCAATAGCCTGTTCTGATCACATCATTACAAATGCAGAGGAATCTTCTGGTGCTATAATAATAAAGTGCACAGGGGAGTAATATGGTGGAATGAGCAGCCAAACCGCTTGTTGCTCAGTTAACTTTAAACCTACCACAACCCAACTTCTCTAGGGTGATGAGAGCTTGAGTGGTCTTCAAGTGTGTGAAACTTTCAGCTCAGGCAAGCTAAATCGCTGTTTGTTTGTTTTTGTTTAAACCATTTTCCTTCCATGGTTAAGCAGTATAACAGGCAGTGCTCAAATTGGGAGAGGGATGAATAAGGAGGATATACTCCAGGCCCTTTTCTTAGCTTCTTTCTAAGAAAATGGTTTAACATTTCTTCTAGTGGGAAGAAGATTCAGTTTTTCTTTATGGAAAAATCATTAGGTTAGACTAGGTGTGTGCACTGTTTTCAAGAAGCAATATATTAAACTTTTAAGTTTAGATTATACTCATGATAAAGGTATTAATAGAAATAAAGGTAACTTGTGATATTTTCTATTTGGATTTGTCCTTTCGCTCAAAATCCAGATAATATTTTCCCTTTTTATTACTTAGTTCCTTCCAATTTTAATTCATTGGATTTTATACCAAAAAAGTGGTTTGAGCTTAAATTAGGATTTAAACTATTTTTAAAAATGGTGCATTCATTATGCTCTTTCCTTCATGTCACTGTTGATCACCCTATAAAAACTTTGGGGAGGTGGTAGTTAAGAATCAAGTAAACATTGCATAGTAAAAAGTAAAATGGTAACTAGCAAAGTGTACTGTTTTGAAATCTGCTTGGATCTGGTTCTTAGTTCTCTTTTAACTGAGAAACCAAAGACAATTTTAAAAAAAAGTTATTTTGTTAAAGAGAGAGAGAGAGAGAGGTCACTTCAGCATGGAGGATCAAACAGCTAGCCTCCTCCAGCTCTGAAAGAGTTAGATTTCACTCTCAAGTTGTGGCATCATCATTAACTCTGAAAAATGTCACACTCCATTTGTACAAAGAAAATTTCATGAGCAGTCATTGTGAGGACAAAGTTGAAACAGGCTGGATCCTAAAATCTAACTGTTTATTTCACACGGTATCAAAGTCCTTCATCTTGTTCCTTAGGAGGCAAATTCACAATGGTAGGGACCTCAAACCACAAACAGATCTATTTTGTTGCACCTTGCTTGAATCAGGATCAGAGTGGGTTGATAAGAAAATGTCACCTTTATTGAGTATAGCCCAATTATGATGATTTTGCTATTTAGTCATTGTTAAGCTGGGAACATCCAAAATCAGCATTTCTCAAACTGAGGCTTGAATCTTGTTCAGTTGCTCAGACAAGCCACTGGAAAACGGGGGATAGGATTGGGCCAGAGAAAAGGACTTCTTCCCCCTCCCATTATGACTTGACAAAACTATAGCTCCTAGTATTCAATACTGATCATGTACAACCTAGCAGAAGATCTTTGCTTTGCTGAACCCAAGAAAGACTAAAGTGTCCTCATGTTTAAAACTGGTCCAACACAAAGCATCATTGGTAGTCCCTGGAGAAGATCTCCCACTCCCACCCAATTGGGCCAATGTAGTTTTTTCCAACAGATAAATGATGGGATTGGTGGATGCAGAATCTACCTCCTGCTGCTTATGAATTAGATGAAAACAAGAATTTGTTTCCGTTTATATTGTCAGTTTTTTCAGGTAAACATACAGTACCAATCCAAAATCAGCCACATATGAAGCACATACAGCACTTGATTAAATCTCTGTGTCCCCAACCAACATGAAATAAGATGTTGTTCACTATTCTCATAAAAAAACTCAAAGCCTTTGCAGCTTCATTCAAGCAAAAGAAAGGCTGTGAATTTTGGGTGTTGGGAGGTGGGGGCAGAAGTGCAAGAATAACAAAACCTTCATTTTGAAGCAATTCAGTTTTAATTACAAAAGGGATTCAAATTTCACAATATTTTAGAAGTCAAAATAAGGGAGAAGCAAGTTTATCAGTCAAGTCAAACCCATATCTTGACTGCTTTTTAGCACAACGAGACCAGGCAATTTTGTATGTTAATTAAAGCAACTGCAGTAGGCAATAGCCACATTTTAACTGACCAAGGGGAAACGATTGCCGAATATTGCTCTGTAGTCTGGGGCACAGGCAAGAAGAAGCAAAAGGGTCATCTGAGAAGTGCTAAAATGTAAAACCTCCAACAAGAACAATTCCTTTCTAGGGGCTTAAAACAGAAGCCAGATTTGTGGGGGGGAGGGAGGAGAGGTGCGTTAATTCCTGACCTATATTCATTATCCCAAGTAACGTTTGTCTAGTATTCCATAGATTTTTGTCAGTTGTTTTCTAGATGGCTCTCTACCAGCCTAGCCAAAATGATATACTCTGCATTTTCTACTTGAGGCAAACTGTTCACAAGATGATGTTCGTTTAGATGTTTACAGTGAAGCAAAACCATCAATTTCATTCTTCTCACTCAAGCTGATTGCTTCAAAATGAAGGTTTTGTTATTCCTGCACTGCTGCTGCCCTCACCTCCCAATGCCCAAAATTCACAGCCTTTCTTTTGCTTCAGTGAAGCTGCAAAGGCTTTGTCGTCCTGGTGTAAAACATACATCACTTGCTCATTAAAACTAAGCTTTTGAGGACATGGCTCATTTACTGACCTCTACTAACGGCCTGGGTTTGCGCTCTACTGCAAACCTGAAGTGGCAGAGTTCACAGTAACTGGTATTCGAAGAAGACAGCCAATGCTCCAGGCAGCTGCGATGAATAGTCCCCAGGGTTCCTGTACATTCACATGGAGAGAGCAGGTCTTCCTGACTGCTGCCTTCGTGGCAGATCCTGCACATTGGCCTGTCATTGAAAGGGCTGCCAAACAAGAAAGGGAAGTTGCTGGTCAGTATATTAGGTTGTAAAGCACCTAATTTCTCTCTCTTAGCCCATGTTCCAACATAACAAGAAGGGATGTTCACAGCGTGTATTTATTTATACATTAGCGTACAGCATGATCCCCAGGCTAAAGACTGAAGGCACTTTGATATTCTTGTTCAAAAGTGCTCTAGTTCTGGTCTATACAGTGACAAGCTGGAAGGAAGTCCTTAACAGTTGGAGAAGGGAATATACAGAAAATTTACTTACACTGACAAATGTATCATTTCCCACAATGTAGGGAAAGAAATACACCAGGAAACACTTTGGGGTGGGGGGGGGTGCACTACAGGAGAAATCTCTAAGTGCAGCAGAGTATATTTTAACTCTATCCCAAAGTGAATGCCCATTACAGGGACACTAGTCATGATTAATGCTAAAATTTTTATCATGGATATTTTTAGTAAAAGTCACGGACAGGTCATGGGCAATACAGAAAAATTCACAGAAGCCCCTGACCTGTCCCTGACTTTTACTAAAAATATCCATGATACTGTAGGAAGGGACTGGACAGCTGCAGGGTGGCTGGGAGTTCTGGGGCCCCCACCACCACGGGGGCTCAGAGCTCAAGGGTGTCCCATCCACCAGTGGCGGAGGGGATCTGCAGGGTCCCCCTACCCTCCTCCCCAGCGGCAGGGAGCGCTGTGGGAATCCCCCAGCCCTCCCACAGCAGCTGGGAGCTGCCGGGTACCCCCGCTGCCCATGGCGGCTGAGAGCTTGGGGGCCCTCTGCCTCAGGTGGTGAGGGTATCTTACAGCTTCCTGCAGCTGCGGGAAGCAGCTGGACCCTGCAGCTCCCAGCTGCCAGGGATGAAGTCACTGAGGTCTTTGGAAGTCATGGAAGTCCACAACCTCCATGACAAAATCATAGCCTTAGTCATGATCTGTGCCACTGAACTACAGGATAAGATGCGTGCGTGCACACACACACACACACACACACACTCTAATTTAGCCTGAAACAATAACCCTGTGACACAAACTGACCTCCAGGCAGCACCATGCACTGCCAAGTATACGAGCAGAGTCTCCAAGCCAAGTTTGACTGGACACTAAAGAGATCCAGGATGCTTTGGTCTGGTGAAGGCAGCACCATACATCTGGAGCAATTCCTTATGGCCAGCTAAGGAGCACCATTACTGGGTTCTGAAAGGAACAGTGTGATTCTTCTCAGCCAAAAGAAGGATCACTTTTGATGGGGCACAGATTGGGGAGGGGAAGAGCACCTCTCCTTTACAAAAGCCTTAAGGACTCAGTTCTCCCTTCTACAGACACATGTAACTATCAGTAACACGCATGAAAAATAAATAAGAGCGGAATAAATCCCTGAAATGCTAGAACTGTAATATGCTAGAGGGGTAGATTAAGTATCAGCCTTGAAATGCTTGGACTCCCTGGACCCACAATTTAAAATCCCAGCAGGATTAACATAGCCATTCATCCGGCCAAGGCAGATAAATTGAATAAGTTGCATTTTCATGTGTGTGGATCTTTTGGCTGAGACCTTGAAAACACCAACTCTGTATTGATGCTTTGGGTTCACAGGGCTTTCTTATAAGAATAGTGCCTTTGTCTCTTTGTCACTGACCCAAATTTCCCCTCCTCATTATTGTGCAATGTGTTACTGCTGCCCACTACCCCTGCTCTGGCTGCTTTTCAATGGTGCCCTGTGTATATGGGGCCAGGTTCTCCTTTCACTACACGAGTCTAAAATCCAGTGAAGTGTAAAGGTGGCCTAGGCGAAGGGACAATCTGGCCCACTGTTTATTAAAAAAACAAAACCCAGTGGTGTGTGTTATGACATTACATGCAGATCTGAGCTAGTAAGTTCAGTTTGATAAACTGAAAGGAATAATTGTTTCACTCCAAAAAAACCCCCACAGTTTTACATGACACCCCAGCAAGTTAATAACATCTGCCTTTAAACAATGCAGCGGGCTTGATTCTGTGCTCTGTTACACTGATGTAAATCCAGAACTACTCTAAAGTATCAGGGAAATGCCCAAAATTTCCTGTGTGAATACTGTGAAACCCTTATGGATTCTCTTAATAAAGTGTTAAGAGAACAAAAAAACCCACCCAGCTTGTGGTCTCAAAGTATATGACTTAAATATATATTTTGCCACATAATCTGTCAGTGTACATCAACAGCATGAAAAGCTGCTATCAATCACATGAGAAATGGCTCCGGCAACAAAGCCTGCATGTGAATCTTCATGAGAGACAGATTCTTTGCTGGCTCAGTGAGTTAGAGCGTGTGGCATCGTTTATGAATGGCAGTCTGAACAAAATGTGTTATGGCAGTATTAGCAACAGCACGTGAGGAGGGAGGGAGAGGAACGCTGTATGCAATATTCTGTACCTTAATAGTGACAGTGCGTGTTTGAGATGAAACCCATGTATGAAGCCTCATTGGAATGAGTGTTCTCATCAGTAAGTAATGAGTAGCATTCACAAGTTGTCAGGAGTAACATTCTGAAGTTTCCTTTTACAAATCAGGAGAAATTATTGAAACTTATTCACTTGACCATGTATCAGAGGGGTAGCCGTGTTAGTCTGAATCTGTAAAAAGCAACAGAGGGTCCTGTGGCACCTTTGAGACTAACAGTACTGGGAGCATAAGCTTTTGTGGGTAAGAATCTCACTTCTTCAGATGCAAGATTCTTACCCACGAAAGCTTATGCTCCCAGTACTTCTGTTAGTCTCAAAGGTGCCACAGGACCCTCTGTTGCTTTTCACTTGACCATCTGCATCTTCAGACAGCACTGCCACATTTTTTTGCATGAAGGTATAATGAGAGTTTAATTATAAAAAGTGAGATGGTGGTGATGATGATAAAATTATAGTGATGAGTTTAATTATCACAGTAGTAAATCTTACGCGAGCAGCAACACATCTATCTTCTTCTTCTGTGTGTGACTTAAAATAGAAAAGTAAACATGATGGATTTTAGCTTCTTACTCAATTGTCATAGAAACAGGTATGACTGAGCCGGTATGTGTGTTTGGCTTTTTTATATAGATTTCTTGTCTGACACAGACTTGAATACTGTAATTCTAGCCCCTTTCTACACTTCCGAGCTAAAACAGTTTAATGATCAATTACATGTTTGTTTTTTATTTGGTACTACTGTACCTCTGTGTGGCAAGAGTCCTTACTACTGTTGACAGAAGCTGCCCGTCCTTGGCTGAAACTTGCATGACATACTGCGGCTGTCCATTCACAAGACTGCTACAATCCTCCACCGTCTTTACTAGGGGAGCAGCTGAGCTGGTGCAGTCTGGTAAGACTTCAGGCAGGTGACTGCAGCGGCTGGTTGTCATGGTAATAGACAGCAATTACTTTGCTAATGGTTTTCACATTCATACAGGATTTCCATCTAGGAACAGATCAGAAAACAATTTATTAAAGCAGGGCTGTTAACAGTGAATGCAAAATTACAGGCAACCAACATCCCATTAGTTAAAATGAAATAGGGTTGGAGTAGCACCTTATCTTCTTACAAATTTTACACACACACAAGAACCCGTGACATTTAATAACAATGCAGCAGGCACATCTGTGTGTGTAACTGTCGTATTGATCTCTATGAAATGAGAGGTGTGGGTTTTTTTTTTTTTTTTTTTAAGAAAAAAATAACCCCAAACCTATTTACCTCTTGGTATTGAAAGAAAGCTTAAAATATTACTTATAGTTGAAAAATAACTTGTGCAATGTGCATATCTAGGAATCAGCTGCACGTACAGGGTTTCCTTTGTTTTTCTCTGATTTTTAAAGTGATGTGGTGATAAATGAAAAGATTGGAACCTTTTGTCTGTCTGTCTGTCTCTTTTGCCTGTGTTGCAAATGAATGTATTAGGTTCATTTTAACTTGACACGTGCCTCTGACCACAAACTGACAAGGTTACATCTTGAAAAAGAAAGTAGTTGATAATCTACTCTGTGAAATCCCTCTGTGAAAATAATCCATTATTGCTAAGCGCATTACTTCACCAACACAGCAGAATAGAGAAACAACAAATACCAAGCATTTGTAACACAAACCCACTTATTGATAGTCTGCATGCCGTAATAATTCATGCCACAAGGAGAGGTAAAAATCATAGCATGCATATGGCTCTCTCATACGTTTGGCTCATTTTCCCATCACTTAGAATATATTTTATATGCTGTCCTGGATAGTGGTAATTGCAAAGCAAAGGTTACACTAGCAATAAGGGAAGAAGACAGAGCCTTTGGACACTCATTCTTTGCAGCTTCACATAATGATGGTCATTATGTCCAGGTATGATTTTTAAGGCAAGGCAGTGTGAGTCAATGTATAGCATGTGGGGCACTGTGCCTGGAAACTTGGGCCCTGATCCTTTTTGGAAGTTAGGTGCCTAAATACCTAGAGGCTCTGGGCTTAACTTCTCTAGACCTTAGTTTCTCCATCTATAAAATGTGAATGATCCCCATCTTCCTTTGTAATATGCCTTGAGATCCATGGATGTAAAATACCACTTTAAGTGCTATGAACGATTATTATTCTTTGTGCAAATTGGAGCCAGACCTATATTGTGCCTAAGTGTTTCTGTCTGTGCACAACATTTGGTCCATTTAAAAACCCCAAACTTAATTCATGTTTCAGCCATCATTATTTGTATAGTACTGCATGCTAGGAATCAAACCGTGCATTTAAATATTAATGATTACTTCTTTTAAGAGCCCTTTAGAAAGGTGTGTTTAAGGAATGAATTAATGTAACTGGATCTCGTTGGATTTGAACAGACACTGGAATGTCACTGTTGAATTTTTGAAGTTTCCTGACTGGACCTCTTTGGCAGTAAGACTTTGGGAGATGTGATGGTGATGCCATGTCATTTGTACAATGCAAGCTTCAGAATGGATGCAGGCCTTCTTAGACAGGTTTCTAAGAATAGGAAAGAATGCCTGGGAACCTGTGTGTTTTAATGGGATCATTTTCAGCTACTTTTCAAACTCTATACCCCAGAGAGAAGTGGATGCTGATGAGCCAGCTTACAGTAGTTTCAATGTTCAGAGAACAGGGAAAAGAAAGAAATCACATTCTGACCCTCATTTACAATGAAAATGAAGCAAATGACTAATTTCAAAACCATTAGCACATAAAAGATGAAGACTTCTTATGAGAATAGGACCCACAGGATTTCCAAGGAGGGTGTGCAGGGACATGATTACCAGTAACACTTTTGTTTTAAAATACATGCTGAGACTGTTCAACAAGAATATGCAGCAGCAGAGTAGCTGCTTCATTAAACTTAAATAGCCTAGACAGTACTGTGCTTACAGACCCATGCCTGAGAATTATATATTTCCTTTCTGGTTGCTTCAATGACCTCATTATGTACAACAGCAAATTTATTGTTCCATATAAAATGACCATCCAAGCCTTTTCAAACACATTCATCAGCCATTTAATAAGTTTTTTAAGAGCATTTTCTGAAACACCAGATGATGCAACTAACTGCAGACTATTAAAGCACACAGAACTCTTAGTTGTAGCCATCTCCCATCTGTGATGTTAATTCAAATCCTTGTGCACAGCACTGCCTTGACATTCCAGGCTAGTGGAGCAATCTTGCCCTATTCTTTTGTCTAACTTAATAATTTTCACTTTTCTAATGGAAAAAAACATTTTAACAAAATCGATAATGATATTAATTCAGGCCTTGAGAATAACACTTTTTTAAAAAAAAAAATTGTTTCAATTCTAGCATAGATCTAAAATGTAATTAACTTGATTCCAAACCCGGTACCCCTGGGAATGTATTTCATGCAAACTGCATCCCACGGTATATGCTTGGAATTAATACAATTACCAGCTTAAATAATAAGCATATATTGTACTCTGAGGTGAAGACCAAGATTAATTGTCCTGAGAGGTACATGCTGACTAAGGCAAAGCTGAAGTCGATGTTGATTCTGAAGAACAATAAATCTTTATAGCCAATAAAACCCCAAATTCATTCGGAATGTTTTCCATCCAAAATATGTGGAAATCTCTCCATTGTGGCTATCAATATCTTAGCAGAAGGGGAGAGATTAAGAGCAAAGGCAAGGAAGAAAATGTCTTTCCATCTGGCATTTAATGAGAGATATAATACTGAGGAGGTAGGAGGACTATTTCAGATGCCAGGAGTTGCAGAGAAAGGCAGCGCTAATACAAAGTGACAAGACCATATGAAAAGATCAAGATGAACAGAAAAGGTACTAGTGAGATAAACTTGCCCCAAACTTTGAAATTGGAAACCTCAGGAGGGCAGTCCTAGGGTACGTCTATACTTACCTCCCCGGCGGTAAGCAATCCATCTTCTGGGATCGATTTATCGCGTCTTGTCTAGACGCGATAAATCGATCCCGGAAGTGCTCGTCGTCAACGCCGGTACTCCTGCTCAGCGAGAGGAGTACGTGGAGTCGATGGGGGAGCCTGCCTGCCGCGTGTGGACCCGCGGTAAGTTCGAACTAAGATAGTTCGACTTCAGCTACGTGAATAACGTAGCTGAAGTTGCATATCTTAGTTCGAAGTGGGGGGTTAGTGTGGACCAGCCCCTAGACTCGATCCTGTTTCTAATGAGAGCTGGCATTGAGTATGTGGTAACAAGTGTATATTTACTGACACACTTGAGAAAATGTTTATAATCTGTCATTTCCTCTCTCTGCCTTGATTACTGCAACCTCCTCGTCTGGACTTGGATTCCCACCTTGCCCTTCTCCTATCTAACCAAAATTCTGTTGTACTGTTCAAACCATGAATCTCCCTATTCTCCTAGTGCCCAGTGACTACCATGTGCCTACTGAATGATGGTGGAACTTTGCACTTACACGTAACATTTTTTTCTGAGAAACTTGAAGCACCTAGCAACAAATATAGTACATCTCAATACACCTCTGTGAGGCAGAGAAGTAGAGAGTGGAACTGAGGCCCAAAAAGTGTTTAAGTAAATTGCACAAGGTTATTCTGGAAGTCTGTGGCAGAGCCAGGACCATATTTCCGGAATCCTAGTCTTCTGCTTTAGCCATAAGGCCATATCCTTCTCCCCATAATGACTTATTGAAAATTACAAGATGCTATTCCAGCAAAGGGCAGCCCTAGCTTATACACCCTCTCTTCCTTCCTGATCTGCTTGCTCCCACCCAATGTGGTACAATACAGCTCACTGGTGGTATTATTTCTCCCCCACCCCCTTTGTTTTAAATTATTATTCCAAGCCCCTTTCTGTGGGCTTTTTCAAACACAAAAGCAGACAATATACAGATCAGGAAGCCTGTCTCTCTTTCTCTCCCCCCTCCCCCCCCTCCAACAAGGGGGCAAAAGTGCCACCAAATGTTGGCAATCCACAGTATGAAACAAAATTATAGGCCTTTGTTTCTTAGCTACATCAACAGCTGAGTATTCCTAACAACAAACAGTTACTTAAATAGCTTTTCTTTATAGAAGGATTTTCCTCCTGTAAGAGACTTGTAATTCTGGGATTAAGAGAAACTACAGGACTCCAGAAATACCTGTATGCAAGGCACCCGGACTCTTATTAAGTTATATTCAAACATATGGAGATGTCAAAAACCAGCCTCAAAAGCCAGGGAAGGAATTTCAACAGCTCACCTGAATTTACAATGGGCACATACATTGAATCCTCAGTGCACTTTTGACTATTGTGCATAAATTGAATTCATTTCTTAAACCCATAAAGCACCATCATGCTGATGAATTCAATTACAATAGTGGATTTTCAGTTTTAGCCACGAGGGAATCTCTTCAGAGCTTCAGTAGAAACCCTGAGTGGTTTGGAATGGATTCACATGAGACAAAAAAGCTCTTATACTGTAAGGCAGTAGGAGGCAAGTTATACAAATATTGAAGTGGAGCTCTTGTGTAAACTGCCCATTTGTGCTTCTTCAGCACCCTTATTAAAAACAGCACATAATGCATCTGTTGTATTCATATGCTTGGAAACCCATTCTCTTTTCCCATTCTACATTCCCAGGAGCCTCTGATTCGTTTCAAGAAATGCAACTCAAACTTATATCAATCAGCTTTGGGACTTTAGAACCAAGGGGGGGGGGGGAACACACACTAACTTGTTAGCAGGAGAAGGTTTCCCTAAGGAGTGTTATAGTCATGGAAAAACAAAAAACAAATCTGGGGGGGGGCGCTTTGGTTCCTATTAATTTATTTTTACATTCCTTAAGAAAATGTATCTGTCTCTCCAGAATCTTTCCCCACAGTTTAACATAACTTAAAACAATGAGCAACAGGTAATCATTAAGCATCAAGGAGAAATGTCAAGCTAGTGATGTTCAAGGCCAAACGGGAAACCAAGGCACATATTGCTCTTACCAATCCTTACATGACTTGATAAGGTCATGTTTTCTAAAGACCTCAGTGGAGCCCCTCAATTTGCCTGGCAAATTTTGCTGGTGAAGATGAATCCATTTTGCCCAGAAGTCTTTATGAAAATATGGCACACAAAAAACAAGAAGTTTGTGTTCATATGCTTTTGCTATTATTAAAAACTGCAGATTTTTATTTCAGGGCAGTTTAATGTTTTTTTTAATATATATGACTGCGTATTGCAGAACAGGAGTACTTAACTATGTCAATGTCATTCTGAAAAATATCATTTGGGGACTGCCAGAAGGTGGGCTTGTCCTTTTAAGGGAGTTGAGCTCAGCCCTACCTGTGCTAGTTAACTTCCTCCTCAGGCAATGGGTATTTAGGTTTCCAATAAGAAAGTGGAAGCCTGCTCATCTCACTGAGAAGGGAGATGGAAGACTCTCTTGCAGAAAGGTCAGGTGGGTGATACAAAGGGCAGAGGGAGGCTGACTCTCTGTAGTGAGCTTGAAAGGCGGGGCTGGGAGACCCTGAGCCTTGACTCAAGGGTAATGGGGAAGCCCTGGGAAAGGGTACTGCTGTAGGCAGTGTTGAAAGGAATTGATGCTTGCAGTTGCTTAGAGGGTTGAGGCTGGGACTTCAGTGAGGGTGGGAAGAAGAACCCCTTTGATGACTTTGTGCCACCAGGGAAAGTGAACTGCTGAACTCAGGAAGGAGCTAGAACAGTAACCCAGGAGGGAGCTAGAATAGGAACTACTACCCAGAGAGGGTGAAGATGTTAGGTAGCCCTGGGAGGATGCAGCCTAAGCAAACCATGGAAGATCTCTGTAGTCCCAGGACCGCTGGGAGATGGCTTTGTTTCCATTAGACTTGTTCTATTAATTCTTGAAAGGGTGGATTTGTGTGATATACCTGGAGGGCTTAGTCATGTCACTGATCCAGCAGTGCTGGGAGCTGGAGGACCACTGTCTGGAGACAGTAAATTTACCAGAGTGGGGAGATTAAGGTAGATACCTTACCTTCCTTGGCTTCTGGGAAGGCAATATTGCCACACATGGTGGGCTCCACATCTCAGATTAGAGACTAGCATAGACCCTGAAGCATGAGGTTTAATATTCTGCCCAAATATATCTATTAGTCTTTAAGGTGCCACCAGACTCCTTGTTGGTATTGCACACAGTATTTCAGATGAGGCCTACTCCACTGATCTTCTATATCTTTAAAACATAATCCCAACTATACATATAAAATGATGGGGGTCTAAATTACCTGTTACCACTCAAAGATCTTGGAGTCATTGTGGATAGTTCTCTGAAAACATCCACTCAATGTGCAGCGGCAGTCAAAAAAGCGAACAGAATGCTGGGAACCATTAAGAAAGGGATAGATAAGACAGGAAAATAACATATTGCCTCTATATAAATCCATGGTGCGCCCACATCTTGAATACTGCATGCAGATGTGGTCGTCCCATCTCAAAAAAGATATATTGGAATTGGAAAGGGTTCAAAAAAGGGCAACAAAAATTATTAGGGATATGGAACAGCTTCCATATGAAGAGAGATTAATAAGACTGGGACTTTTCAGCTTGGAAAAGAGACAAATAAGGGGAGGAATATAATTGAGGTCTATCAAATCAAGACTAGTGTTGAGAAAGTAAATAAGGAAGTGTTATTTACTCCTTCTCATAATACAAGAATTAGGGATCACCAAATGAAATTAATAGGCAGCAGATTCAGAACAAACAAAAGGAAGTATTTCTTCACACAATGCAGTCACCCCGTGGAACGCTTTGCCAGAGGATGTTGTGAAGGCCAAGACTATAAGAGGGTTCAAAAAAGAGCTAGATAAATTCATGGAGGATAGGTCTATCAATGGCTATTAGCCAGGATAGGCAGGGATGGTGTTCCTAGCCTCTGTTTGCCAGAATTTGGAAATGAGCGAAAGGGGATGGATCACTTGATTCCCTGTTCTGTTCATTCCCTCTGGGGCACCTGGCATTGGCCACTGTCAGAAGACAGGATACTGGGCTAGATGGACCTTTGGTCTGACCCAGTATGGCCATTCTTATGTTCTTATTATAGTATTTTCTGTATTATTCACCATCCCAGCCCACAGGCATAGCCCACAGGCACAGGTGGGGCTGAGCACAACTCCCTTAAAGCTCCAGGCCATTCTGTGACTTTTTTCTAACTCTCCTACAGCTCTGGGCAAGTTTGACCCTAGCTGCAGTTTGAGTGCTGCATTTGCCTTCCCTGACTGTTCTCAGAACCGGAATTCTCTGGTTGCTACCTTTCACTTATCACCTTTCCCCTTCCTTGGACATCCAGATGGCTCTGATATGCAGTGGGAGACTAAGATGATCATGTGTTTAAAACACAGGCACAGGAGTCAGGAGGCCTGGATTCTGTTGTGTGACCCTGGACAAATGACTTAACCTCTCTGCCCCTATTTTCCCTTAAAACACAAAATAGGGACCAGGATTCTTAGCCACCTTTTATATTGTTAAAGTTGCAAAGTCAAGTACTCATTGGCACACAGGGGCCAAATTAACTGACCTGTGGCATTTCTGAATGCTTGACTTTGCAACCATAATGTTCTCTCAACATAGTTTCTGTATGTATTTCCCCAGGTTTTTTTGTAAAATCAAAACTGAACTGCCCCAGAAATTCTGTCACATGGAATCATAGTGAAACTCGCATGGCTCCAACCCTGCCGATGAACCTTTAGATCCACTGCACGGACTTCTGCCACTTGAACTAATGGAGTAAGTGATGGCAGAGGCAGTATGTTGTCATCCTATATGTGATAGACCAGCTCTATAGGGGGATAAGACACTTTTTGCCACTGGGTTTCACAGATATCTGCTGACAGAAGAGGAACTGTGAAACTCAGGAATCCTGAGTCTATTCCAGGCTCCTGAACAGAGTGGTCCCTAGTAGTCAAAGACCCTTCTTCCCCTGTCTCCTCCACTCTCTGTCTATCCTATTGCTGTCTAACCCACTCCAGCTCCTCATCTGATTTCAACTGCCCCCCACTACCGCTCTGGATTCCTTGTCCCAGTTTCCTGGTCCTATCTCACTTTTTCCCCTCCCTCTCCCCCCACCCCCCATCCTCAGATGGATGTTCCAGACTGGCAAAATTATAAGGCTTTCCAACATTTCAACACTTCCCATTCTAAATTTTCGGTTGCTTAACTATAGGCTAGCTCTGCCTACAACAAAGCATATTCAGAACCTCTGATTAAAGGGATTATAAGTGGAGCAACCTCTATCGTAGCTAGTCACCAAAGATTGAACCTGAGCCATCCAGACTTAAAAGCATGAGCTTCTACTACTAGAGTTCAAGATATATCTCCCTTAGCTGGTAGCTATACAGTTATCCTCCAAAAATCCACCAGAGGAGGGCACAAAACACATGTTGGACAGAGAATTACAAACGTGCCAAATATTATTAGACCTGCAATTCTTTTCACAATGAACATCAGTGGGGGATCAACTGGGAGTTTAAGAATATTTGGAAAACAATTTTAGAATAACATTCAGTGCTGTGGTTTAAAAGAAAAAAAACCTGTTAAAACTCATAACTTAGCAGCATTCAGTGTTGGGGGGGAAAAAAAACAACGTATAGGAGCTATGGGATACAAGTTGAGAATGTTGAAACAGGAAGATGTTATGCTTAGTTACCACTTGGGCAAGGCATGCTATGTAATACTTGCAAGATTTCACTGTATTGTTTTACAATATATAGTAGCGCAATGCTGATTCCATTGATATTGTTGAGCAATTCACACTGATTTTATTTCAGCCCACATCTTACTAGTTTTGAATACTGTAGATCACAATTTTCAGCTCAGTAGGTCTGAACATGCAGAGCCTTAAAATTGCTATGCTCTAAACTGTATATTAACTACAATTTTATAAACCTGCATGTCCGAGAACTGCATGCCACTACTACTAGACAGTGGCACAAGGCAATTCAGTGTGAATCACAGAAATGTAGGACTGGAAGGGGCATCAACAAGTCATCTAGTCCAACCCCTGCACTGAGCAGGACTGAGTAATAACTAGACCATCCTTGACAGGTGTTTGTCTAACCTCTTAAAAAAACTCCAATGACTGTTATTCCATAACCTCTCTAGGTACTTTGTCCAGTGCTTAACTACCCTTACAGTTAGGAAGTTTTTCCTAATGTCTAACCTAAATCTCCCGTGGTACAATTTAAGCCCATTGCTTCTCATCCTTTTCCTCAGTGGTTAAGGAGAACAATTTATAAACAAGCTTCTCTTTATAAACAATCTTTTTATATACTTGAAAACTTATCTTTTCGTCCCCCATTCTTCCCCCCTCCCTCCAACATCTTCTCTTCAGACTAAACAAACCCATTTTTTCCCATCTTTCCTCATAGGTCATATTTTCTAGGTCTTTGATCACTTTTGTTGTTCTTCTCTGGACTTTCTTCAATTTGTCCATATCTTTTTCCAAGAACTGGACACCTCATTTCAGTTGCAGCCTTATCAGTGCTGAGTAGAGTGAAGAATTGTCTCATGTCTTGCTTTAACACTCCTCCTAATACATCCCAGAATGATGTTTGCTTTTTTGCAAAAGTATTACATTATTGACTCCTAGTTTGTGATCCACTATAACCCGAGATCCTTTTCTGCAGGGTATTCCTTCCTAGGCAGTCATTTCCCATTTTCTATTTGTGCAATTGATTGTTCCTTCCTAAGTGTAGTACTTTGCATTTGTCCTTATTGAATTTCATCCTATTTTGTTTCAGATCATTTCTCCAGTTTGTCAAGATCACTTTGAATTCTAATCCTGTCCTTCAAAGTGCTCAGAATCCCTCACAGCTTGGTTCACAAACTTTATTAATGTAGTTTCTATGCCATTATCCAAATAATTTATTAAGATAATGAATAGAACCAGACTGAGGACAGATCCCTGAATGTTCCTTTATTTGTTGTATGTTTTCAAAATGTCTGCCCATCCATAAATCAACGCTCCTATGTGGATGCCCTGAATTTCAAACCATTTTCAATTAGAGGATGTGACTACTTTTTTTTCCCCTTGGCATAGTAGAACTATATAAATAGCAATGTTCTAATTGAATAAATATGAATGTATGTATAAATCAAGTATAAATAAAGTTTTCACCAGTGAAAAAAGTTCATGACATTTGCCAAATGAACAAATACTTAAACTAGCCAAACTTTGGGCCACATTTACAAGGGAAGTTAGGCTTGTATGTCCAATACTTTGGCCCCACTGACATTTTTAAAACCATAGCTCAGCTGCTACCTAATCCAGTAAGTACCTAAGTCTCCTTTGCACTTAATTTTCCACCAATGAGCATGCATAACGACACTTCGCAGCTAACCAGCAGCTTGGAGCCCTTGCGCAGGCCAAAGCCGTGGAGCTGCCAGTAAGCTTCTCAAGCCGTATTCCTCTGCCTATCTCATCAGTGGGGCCTGATCCTGTGCACATGCTTTGAGAGTGCCCATAGCATCAGCAGATCCTGCACAGAAGACAGCCAGTGGGCTAGCGTGTGTGTCCAGAATACCCAATAGCCCAGTGGTTAGGGCACTCTGCTGGTGTATGAGACTCAAATCTGAATCCCCACTTTGCCTGATCTGGAGCAGGATCTTGAAGCCAGGTCTCCCACAACCCAGATGAATGCCCTAGACACTAGGTTGTAGCCTCTCTCTCTCTGGCCCAGTGTATATTTAATGGTTTATACAACAGCAACAACAAGGAAGATTGGGAACTCTCCCACACCACTCCAGAATAGCCCATAGCTAGACCTTGGCTCAGGTCTGGAAGAGAGAGGATTTGAATCTTGGTCTCCCACATCCCAGGCAAGTGCCCTAACCACTGGGCTATTGGGTATTCTGGGGTGGGGTGGTCTATTTCTCCAGTTTTTCAGGAGAAATGTGCCTAAAGGCAGCTCAGCCCTAATGCCAGGAGAGGTTTCATGGCTGAGAACCCTGAACAGAGAGAGGGGCCTATCAGTCTAGTGCCTAAGGTTCAGATCACTGGCAATTAGGCATCTAAGTACCTTAGAATCTAGACCCAAACCATTTGCATTTGGCCACCTGGCTAGCTGAGGTGGATGCCTGCTCAATTTGCTCACTTCTGAGTATCTCTTTCATAGATGCCCAACTCTTTGTGTATAATGCAGGTAGCCTGAGCTGGCTAACTCGGAGCTGAGAATTCCACTATACAGCTAGGGCACATACGTATGTTTGCGAATCTGGCCCTTTAGTTTTATTCATAAGTCTTCAATTAACAGAAATAAATAATGTAAAGCTGACCTGACAAAGTGGGGAGAAAACAGAGGTTATGTCTCTTTCTTTAGATGTATAAAGAAGGGGTGCTATGTTTTTGTTAGTCCTCTTAGCACTAGAAAGTCAGGACATGTCGGTCTTGTTTTTCTCAGAAGATTTTCTGGAACACTGGACAAATAGGAGGAGGAAACCATGACTCAGCACATCCTCTGTTCTGACCAGATTTTCCCAGGCCAGTCCAAATACTTCCTGAGCTGTGCCAGCTGTCTCCAGGCTCCTTTTTGGAGCAGGGGATTGCAGATACCTTGTGTCACTGCAATGTCTCTTCGAGTGAATGGACTTTCTAGTGCCTGGGTTTCTGCCAGCAGAAGCTGGTGGAACACAAGAGTGAATAAAGTCCCAGGAGTCTATCACTTAAGCACAATCTAGAAAAACAAAGTAATATGTGCTTCCAGTTACACTCTGCAAGTTCCTGACAGTATGTTGTTGTAACCCAAATCTTCAAAGAGGCTACTTAAATTGCACCTGCCTATTGCACACACAATATGCTATTCTGCTCCACTAAAGTCAATAGGAATCTTTTTATTTGTATACCCAACACATACTTGTAAATTTAAGGCCAATAGACTTGCAACAAGCTGGCTGACACCTGCAAAGCTTTGGGTCTAGATGCATTTTGAAAAAGTGGCTTGACTCCTAGGGCTGATCTACACTACAAAATTAGATTGACCCAGCTACATCACTCAGTGGTATGAAAAAATCCACACTCCCAAGTGATGTAGTTAAGCTGATCTTAGTCCCTGTGCAGACAGCACTAGGTTGATGGAAAAACTGTTCTGTCAACCTAGCAACTGCCTCTCAAGGAGGTGGATTTACTACAGTGATGGAAGAACCCCTCCCGTCACACTATAAGCACAAAAATAATAGTTTAGTGAGATTGTATTGGAGAAACTGACACAACACTCTTCTTCAATTGTTTCCCCACCCCCCTTTTTACTGCCTACTGCTCAAAATAATTTAAACAAATTTCTATGATGATTGGCGTCAAAATTGACAAAAGTAAGGACATTCAGAATTGAAGTCCGAGGACTCATCTCTGTTGGGGAACAGAGATTTTTGATTTCCGCCTGCTGTGGATAGGCAAACTTGGTATTTACACTGGTAGAACTTACCCTCTCCTCCCCCAATTAAAGTAAGCAAAATGCCACTAGTGTAAATACCACTGGCTACATCAGGTACCTATACCAAAGTCTGAACTCAGGTCAACCCCCCAGTCTACTGTACCTTTAATTCACTTTGCTGTGCCTAGATATTTCAGCAGGGATGGTTGTACTGCCAACCAGGCAAGTTCAAAAATTAGCCTGGTTTGTAAGCTGCTCTCTGCTCCCCTGTTTGTACTGAGCATGGGAACAAACTTGCTCTACTGGGTGCAGCAGTGGCCTCTGCTGGGGTAGCAAGAATTGCAACCCATAGCTTGCAGCTGTGTCCAGCAGAGACCTCTGACTGCTGCAGCATCAGGTACAGCTCTGGCAGAAACTTAGCAACTTCACACGAGAGGCCAGTGTTAGCGCTCCAAAACTGCAGCACTGACAAAAATTGTTGTGTGGCAACCTTGGGATGGTTCGCTTTTCTTTTGATTAGGTCTATATGAATTGGGAAGTGTCATTTTTCACCATAATAGTTTCATAACTAAATATAGCTTCTTAGCATTGCCTGATGAGGGTGAAGCGGAACTGGTGGTGTCTTCCCAAAGCATGTGGTTCTACTGTTGCCAAGAACTAGGTCACTTGGAATATGTACATAGCACATTTCTGTTATTCAAAGGCATATTTTAAAGGACAAAATTTTCAAACCTGAGTGCCTAAACTCTGGTGACTAAATCCTCGTAGACCCCTAGGCATATGTGGGCAGTTTTCAGATGGGCTGGTATTCACAAATTTCATTGTAGTAAATGGGAGCTAGAGGTGCTCTTCTTTCCGCTAAATCAGATCACTTACATAGGTGCCTAAAAAGTGGATTTAGGAACCAAACATTAGACCCTCAGCTTTAATTTTTGGCCTCAAGATGCTAAGAAGAGATTTAACCATGACACCATTTACTGTAATGGGAGTAACATGGCAAACCTCCATGCACCACTTTTGGTAATGTTAAAATTTCCAAGTACTCCATTTAGTAAATATTCTTGTCTGGATAAGAGCAACCTTCTTTGTACAGTATTTATTATTGCTATAGCACTTCCCTTTAAGGGGGAACTGCAAGTGTTCTGATAAATTGCTCTAGTACCTCTGTTTTTCTGATGAAATGCTCTCTTGTGACTTCCAACAGCAGCTGTCTGAGTCACAGTAGATATCCCTACAGCTCCTCTTACAGTAATGGCACAGGAGGTGAGGTGAGAGTAGGGGGTATGGGAAGAGGAAAGGGATCTCCACTACCTCAGAGAGAGGGGCGCATACCGGAGTCACAAGAAGGCATGTTTTGCTGGGACTCTAGCTCTCTCTATCTTGATAACAGACCCTTCACCTGCAGTGAAAGGCATAGTCTGACCCTGTGCGACATTCTTTCCATATAGCATGTTTTCTCTTGTTCCGTGAAGCTGACCTCAGATTGTCTTCCACGTTTATAGGCTGAAGGGAGAGACTAAACAAGTGCACTTTGGAACAACTAACAAAACAAAGACAACCAGCCCACCAAGAAAAGGATACAAATTAACTTCTTATACCACACTGTTTTATAGCTGAACGCTTTCCTGCTTACACTACTTGGCTGTGAGCCTGAAATGTTAGTTAAACAATTATATGTTTTAAAGAGAATAGGTCATTTACGACCTGATTCAAATCTTGTTGAAGTTTATATGGAAAGATTCTTATTGTAGTCAATGGGCTGTAGATCCAGCTTAATTAGGGTTTGTCTACACAGCAAGTTAGTGCATGGCAAGCCAGCACAATCTACAACACACCAGCCCGCCACGTACATGTGGATGCTGCTACAGTGCAGTGTCAACAGGGTGAATTAGTACGTGGTGTGCTGGAGAGTCACACCCTGCCCACACAGTCAGTCAGTGTGCGGCAAACCACGCCCTTAGTTTACATTAACTGTAGGAGGAAACTTAGGGGATAGTGGTCAGAGTCAAATCCCCCATTTACAATTACAGCCTTGTCTATCTAGGGAAATGGTTGTGTTTTTGTTTTTATTAAAGTCTCACCATTGTTACCATTGGGGCAACCAATGGACTGCTGCCACCATTTTAATCCCTAAAGTCCCAATCCAGCAAACACTTAATTTTACAAACTATGGGCCTCATTCTCCATTCATGCTGGCTATGAATTGAGAGAGAACTCCCACAAAGACCCTGATCTTGCAAAGGCTGCCTACCATATGTGCTTAACTTCATGCAATGAGTAACCCTGGACTATTCTCACCGTACATTTGGAAGCCTCTGCAAGATTGGAGCCTTGGTCTTCTAATGCTGCTCAGAGAAGGTCTAATCAATATAGTGATTCAAAGGCAGGCTATCAGCCTCTCTGTGTTAGGGCTCACAATGATGCTAATAGTGGTGGAGTAATAGGGGGTAATTTTTGGAAAAAAAATTCTCTAAGGCAAAAAGGCCTGAGTTGGCAAGTGACTTGAAAAACTAAAAAATTCCAAAGATCAGACCCAATGAATAATACGGTCCCAATCTTTGATTAATTTTATTCCTTAAATTATAATATCTAAATTCTCTGCAGTGTTAGTAACTCATGATTTTATTGAGTTTTGTTATATTTGGGGCTTTTATTAAAGGCCCAGCTGCTGGAATTGTGATTATATCAGAATCTGTTTTCACTTCTTTAAAAGTAAGTTTCCAGTCCTCATGGTTGAAGAGAGAAGCTTGAAAATGTGAAACCTAAAGTTTTCAAATCCAAAGGCAAATAAAACACAATACCCACCACTCAACATGTACTATATTTAGTATCTCTGGATTTTGAGGGGCCTAATTTTTTTTAAAAAACGATGAATTTGGCAATCCTGACTCTACCAATTTCACACAGACATCAAAGGCTTTTTTACCAGCCAATTAAACATGGTGTGGACAATGGTTTTAAATAAATAAATAAAGGTTAAAATTGACTTTTTTGAAAGCCAAGTGAATGCAGTATCTAAAATTGTTGTTTTTATCCTAATCATATCACCGTTTCAATGCATACTAATGTAACTTGACATTGTCAATGTATTTTACATTCACTTCCTTTCCATCTCTCAATCTACATAGTCATTTCATATTAAAATGATTTCCTATACCAGCCACCTCTCTCCCATCCTACAAACCCCAAGCAGTTTGTTCCATGAAGCCTTTCAGTAGTGACCCATGCATTTGTATCACCTGGGGTTGAATACTGCAGTTTGTGTGCACTGAGGTACAGTGGGATTTTGGGTGCAGATGGAACAGGTAGCGCCTTTTCTCCTTATATTGTTTATCTAGTATCAGGACTAGATTATCAACCCTTTGGGGTGGGGGCCAGCGCTTTTAATGTTTTGTCCGGTGCTGAGCCCACTGTTGGCACTCAATAAATAAATAAAACATAGCATGTGTATAGTACTTTATTTCCTGAAAGCACTCCCTTGCATTAACTTATTTATATATGTGCTGTCTCAAAATAATGGTGTGTAATCAGCCTATGTAATCCTGTGGGCTTGCCAGCTAACCCTCCCCACAAAGAGAACTTACTTTGTATTTTATCCTGTAGTGTTTTACTTGGCACTGGTTTAGCATCTGATGTTTATTGGCAAATGAATTAAACAAAATATTTTGGAAGATTCAAAAGCCATTTTTTCTTTAAAGAAAAAAGGAATATAAAATTAAGCTCCTTTCCTTTTCCCTTTCCTCTCTTACTCTCCAGACAAAAGTGACTAAAAATACTCTCCTACCATTTGCTTCAACACAGGAAGATGCACTAATAAAAGAACAAAAAGAGTTCCTTTGTCCCAGAGAGAATGAGCTGTAAATTCTAAATCTGTCTTCTATAATTTTTAGACAGAGTTCTATCTTGAATTTTGTGGAAAGCTACCTTATATCAAACTCAATTATGCTGTGTGTTTTCATAACAAATAGTTCCTAATGCCAAAAAGAGAGTGCATTTAAGAGGATTCTATATTTAAAAATGTGATCATGCTGGCTGGTCCCTATACTCCGCTAGTGTTGCTGTGCATGGCAATATGAAGGGAAATCTGAGATTGCTGTTCCTCCCATCTGCCGAAGGTGCAGTCAGGGAGGATGTGCTCGTAGTTTTCTGCAGTGAGCATGCACAGTGGCAGTGATAATGGGAAGCCTCAAAGCTACATGGAATACTTTTTAAGTAGTCTTCTATTATTAATCATCGGAAGGAAGAATGTTAAGTAAATTAGGGCCAACATTTATATGTGAGGTATGGGGGCCGATATTTTGTTAACTTACTTTTAATTACCCGTTTAAATGAAAATGGCTTGTCTGAATTTAAACATTCTCTTCCAATGCTTCCAAGCCAAATATTGCAGCATTGTGCTAGATCATGAGAAGCAGGAAGTAAACCTTACTAGAAGCCGAATAAACACAAACTGGAGAAGTTTTCTTTTATTATCTAAGCTGAGTGAGGTGCCAAAAGATAACAAAATGGCAATCAGATTTTTTTTTAAATATTCTTTATTATTAGAATGAAATGTAAGGGAATGTGATTGGGATAGTGGGGATTTTAGTATGAATTTCAACCTGATAGTGTTCTTTTGATTTCTGCCCAGAAATAAACATTCTGGGGCAGATTATCTTATGTGCCATGCTCTGCTCAGTATATGACTGAGAAGCTGTCAGATCTCATTATGCCATTTGTGTCAGCCCTACACATGCAATGATTTAGAGCAGGCTAAGGACTGCTCTAACTTATGCCACTGGCAAAGGATTTCTATGGGATTAGTGGAGGACTGGTGTACCATAGCTTTGCCTTGCCTCCTTTCCACTTCTGACACATCCCATCCACCTTCAATGTACCCCTTACTTTGGTGAGGGGTATTTGGTGCAGGAGCTTTATGCTAGTGGAGAACTCCCTCCCAGCCTTGGGAATTCTCAAAATGGCCAACTATGGCCAGATCCTGGTTCCTTTGTGGTACCTGAGAGGTATCTACAAAAATACTGAGTGTCGCCTAACATCTGTTATAAGAATTCAGATCCGTGGTCTCACTAGTCTGGCATCCTGTCTCCCACAGTGGCCAGTATCAGATGCTTACAAGAAAAGCAAATTAACCCCCAGAAGGAACCATTATGAAGATCAGCTGAAGAGAGATGCAGCTGGCAACTCTGGCTTTAGAACATTTCCCTTTCAAGTCTTCCTCTCATTTGGGGGTAAAAGAAACAGCATGAAATGTCTCAGAAAATGCTCTCCAGTCCACACTGTTTAAATAGTTCACTTATATTTACATTCTACAACCTTTTAAAAAGACGAACTGAAATCCAAAATAATTGTGATTAATATAAGGTTATGAAATCTCTCTCTCTCTCACACACACACACACACACACACACACACACACACACACACATACATAAACCAACCGTGTTTACAAAAGCTACCTTTTCACTAATTGACAGCAAAACATTAGTGACATTAACAGGATCACATTAAACACAAGCTTCCTGAGCTTCACAGAAACAGTTGCATACTGAATGTAAATTATTTTCTTTTTAATGCACTATAAATTTTAGAAACAATTTGCTGATCTCCTGCCCCTAAAAAAAGAGATGCATACTAACCCCAACATTATTCTCTGTATGTCCATGTACACCTCTACCTCGATATAACGCTGTCCTCAGGACCCAAAAAATCGTACCGCATTCTAGGTGAAACCGCGTTATATCGAACTAGCTTTAATCCACTGGAGTGCGCAGCCCCGCCCCGCCGGAGCACTGCTTTACCGTGTTATATCTGAATTTTGTGTTATATCGGGGTCGAGGTGTATTAAAGAAATCTGGGTTGTTACTTGAGATTCATTCTCCTTTTAGAAATGTGAGGAAGGGGCTCAGACCAAATTGTTCAAAGGCCATCAAGTTCCATTACATTTTAGGATATGCTCATTATGAAATTTCTTTAGTTATTCTCTTAAACCAATATCTTCTTATAGATCCATTCAAATCTCAGAAAACACATCTGTGTGCACCATTCTGTGTATTGCAAAGCCTCATTAACCCTGCAGAAATTATCCATCAATTTGAAGAGTGGAGACACTAGAACTTGGCTGCAGATGCTGGCTCTGTGGCAGGTCAACCTATAAAGGGATGGGGGAGAGGGGGCGAGGGGAGGAGGGAGTCAGCATGTTGCAAAAGGACAAAATAAATAAAGGAAAAAATGGCTCAATCTCTGCAACTCCAAGGCTGGGAGTTGCAGTGGGCAGGAGGATGGCTGGAAAAACTAATGTAAATGACTTCCCTGCCTCTTGCAACTCCCTATGCCACACCTAGTCCTCTCCATCCCTCCCCATCTAGAGATCCTGCTTCCCTAGAACTATTACCTGGCACTGGTGTGAAGTAAAGAACAACCTTCTACTGGATAGGGTGACCAGACAGCAAATGTGAAAAATCCGGATGGGGGTGGGGGGTAATAGGAGCCTATATAAGAGAGACCCAAAAATCGGGACTGTCCCTATAAAATCGGGACATCTGGTCACCCTACTACTGGAGGATGGGGTTTTTTGGTCCTGTGGGTTCTGAAAGGGGTAAAGCTCATTCATCAAGCCCCATCCTCTTCATTTCCCCCAGAAAGTAGAGTTTTTTTTGTGGGCAAGAGGGATATATGTCCTCTCTCCATCCCTTTAGGAAACTCAATCAGGGTTAGCCTGCTTTGAGGCCATGCAGATCCTCAAGAATGTCTCTGGATAACAATGTAAACCAGCCAGGCACAAACCTATCCCCATGTTAAGATGTTCTGGAGACTCCCTGAGTGTATCCTATTGTCATTCTGATGATCCCACATGGGAATTAAGTGGGGTGTAGTAAGGTTCTGTGCTACTAATAGTACAATCCGCAGCTGTTTGCATAAGCTTTTTTGAACCACAGTCTCTTCTAAACAGGAACCACTTCCAAAGCTACCAACTCTCCGAAATGTGAAAATTATGAAGACTTGGAGCCAGAAAGGCTATTCGAGTCAGGATAGGGCCTAGAAAAATTAAACCAGCAAATAATGTTTTCAACAAACAGGGATGATAATCCCTTGTTCAACTAATGTTCAGGTTTTAAGTCTCTAAAACAAATTCAGCAGTAATCCAACACGGCTGGAGAAAACATAAGTCCCTACATAAGATCAAATAACTTCAGTTTCCAATTCTATCTGTTTTGACTTTATAAGCTCCCAAGTCTGTGATCTGAACCAGAGAGAAAGGAAAGAACACAGTCCTTGCTCTAACTGACCTACTCTTTGAGAATAGTATCATAGCAATGTAGCACTGGAAGGGACCTCAAGAATTCATCAAATGCAGCCCCCTGCACTGAGGCAAGGCCAAGTTCACCTAGACCATCCTTGGCAGGTGTTTTGCCCTACCTCTTTTGGAAAACCTCCAAATAATGAGTATTTTGCAAGATCCCTTTGAAACCTATTCCAGAGCTTAACTAACCTTTCTAGTTAGCAAGTTTTTCTAATATCTAACAAATCTCCCTTGCTGCAAACTAAACTGATTGCTTCTGGTCCTACTTTCAGTGGACATGGAGAACAATTTTTCACACTCCTCTTTGTAACAGGCCTTAACATATTTAAAGACAATTATCAGATCTCCCTTCAGTCTTCTTTTCACAAGACTAACCATGCCCAGGTTTGTCTGTTTGTTTCAACCTTTCCTTGCAGGTCAGGTTTTCTAAGGCTTTTATCTTTTTTGTTGCTCTCCTCTAGACTTTCCCAATTTGTCCACATCTTTCCTATACTGTGGCACCCAGGACTGGGACATAGTACTCCAGCTGAGGCCTTACCAGTGCTTAGTACATTGGGATAATTCCCTCCCATATCTTACATACAACACTTCGGTTAATACACCCCAAAATACTAACATTTTTTGCAGCTGCATAATATTGTTTGACTTATATTCATTCACATCTCTGAAACCCTTGGCAAAAACTGACAGTACAGATGTTCCAGCCGATTATGGCACCCCAAAAGGACTTTTTTTGTCTCAATATTTTTCTATGAGTTTAATGGAATATTGAAATTTACCTAGACACTGAATCCTTGCCTTGGCCTCTGTCTAGTCAGGAGGAAAGCATGCCTTTTTGTCTTGTTTTGAGGACCATTGTAATAACTTTTTCCATCAGGTAATGTACACCCTACTTCTTCTCTATTGCCAAAAGTATTCTTTCCTCACCCCACAAGTTTGATAACTACAGGCCAGCCACATTCTAGTTTTGAATTAGGCCTCATGAACATGCCCTTCCTCCTTGCTTACAATCTTGCAATCTTTGGCTACTATGTTTAAGCGGTTGACTTTTGGCTTTCAGAAATTCCCCAATCCATCATTTGTGAAATCTTAGTTTGTACTTAAGGGGAAACTGTTTTGCAATCATCTGTTTTCCTCCATAAAAGTGCATTTTAGTAGTCTGCTGAATTTCTCTTGGTTAATTATACTTCTCACACCATTTGGGCATTGTCATCTGTTATTCATACATGTCAATTTATTTGGGGTTCTTTGGGGTTCTGGGGTAAAATATTTCTTAGTGATTTGATTTACTTTTGTCACACATACAATGATGCTACAATCTCATCTCCAATTAACTCCTAACCCTAAATGAAAAATATTGATGCAGAGTGGTGACTAAATCAACTAGAAATAGAATCTGATTCACACAATCTTCTTCAAGCCTTTCCTCAACATGGAGTCCTTCTCCAAAATGATGTTTTCCAATTTTAATGTAATTAGAAAAATTATGTGGCTTTAGTGCTTGTGAAACATGGCTGCTTGACAGCTCTGCTCATGAGGTCTTCTTCATACCCATTAAATTCTTGGATCCTGCTGAAATGCCCAATAAGCATGCTAATTAAGTTATCAGGTATGTGATGTGAACAAGTGCCCACTGGGAACGGAACTGAAATCACCTGTCTCATCTAACATAATTACTGACACAACTATCTGATGATGATAGCCTTTGGTTACTGATGACCTGGATTGAATTAGCAAAACTATGGAGGAAAGCACCATATTCCAGTATAAATTTACTAAACCATTTAGTCCCCCATGGAATCTTATTATATTTTGTTCTAAGGAAAACTAAAATCTATAATTCTTTAGAGAAGAAAGTGCATAAGTTGCAAGAGACCAAAGGGGAAAAAATCCTGAAAGTGGAAAATATCTTCTGGTTAATTTCTTGTGCAACTACAGGGTAGTTACTGCACCTATTGTTTATCAGGTGACAGTTGACTGCAATTCCAGGTTAAAAGGGTAATTCCTGGGTAAAATGGGCACTTTCTTATAGCCCTACAGATCTAACCCCATGTTTGCTTTGGATTTATTAACATCAAAAAACCTAAAATATCCAGTCACATAACAAAACTTGAGTCACAACACTGCGACTTTGTAATCTTTCACTTAAGGGTGCAGATAGCTGGAGTGTAAGAAAACTATTGTAAATCAATAGAAGTTATCTGGATATAACCACCACTCTCTGAAACTTCTTATAAAGAAACTGGAAGGACTGTAAGTTTCCTTGCAGCAGATGTCTCACCATAGTTGTTGCTATTTCAGTCACAGACTCTGATATAAAACCAAATGAGCCATTTTCACTTTTGCCTCCCCGCCCCACTCCACTTTCATACTCTCAATATCAATTGTAATCCATTCAACTACCTTAATATCATATAACTTGCTGGATGTTCACACAGATGGGACTGGGATATCAGGCATCAGAGAAATAGCCAAATGTCTTAACGCTATACACGTTACAATTTAAAAACCAACACCACCTTAAGGACTGCAGCCAGCAATTACGTCCACTTCTTAAAAGCAGGATTAGTGTACCTCTGTAACACAGCACAATAACAGAGTGACAGCTGCTATGTAAGTGAGGGCAGCTTCAAAACCCTAACTATTGATGTGCTCCTCTCACCCTATTGAAGACACCAGTTATTCAGGTATTAGCAAAGACTAAATTGTAGATCACTTCTTATAAGGAAAAACACCCCTGTGGCTGAGGAGGGGTCCTGTACTAACAAAACTGCTGCAGCTCTGCTGCATGAGGTGGGGATAGGATCTGTCCCCATCAGCAATCTATTCTGTAGGGGTGTGTGTGTGTGTGTGTGTGTGTGTGTGTGTGTGTGTGTGTATGTATGTGTGTGTGTGTGTGTGTGTGTGTGTGTGTGTGTATATATGTATATATGTGTGTGTGTGTGTGTGTGTGTGTGTGTATATATATATATGTGTATATATATATATGTGTGTGTATATATATATGTGTGTGTATATATGTGTGTATATGTGTATGTGTATATGTGTGTATATATATATATATGACTATGTAGTCCCAATACAAATGCTCCTCAGAAATAGTTTTTTTTTTAAATATTAATTTATGTACAAACTTATGTGAAAACTGTGATTACCTATGCATGCTATAGAAAAGAATGACCTAGATAGCAGTATTCTATTTAAGAATGTTTCACTCTGTAATTTTAGAAACAGGACTCTAGAAGACAGTTCTCCAGACAGCTCCATCTGCACCTGGATTATTTATTTTGCTATACTGAGATAAGAGCTCTAAGTGGTACAGTTCCTAAAAGCTGCTTTAATGGCCACAACATCCAAGGGGACAGTGGCACTTTAATGTTACATTGGTGTGAAAACAATATGACAACTCTGAATATTGGGAGCCTTACAATGTGCCATGTACACTTACTAAATCTGGACATAAACACTAAGGCCCAGTCTACACTAGAAATTTAGGTGGTTTAACTTCGTTGGTCAGGGGCATGAAAAATCCACATTCTGAGTGATGATGATGTTAAGCTCATCTAAGTTCTCATGCTAGTTTGATGGAAGAATTTGTCCATCAACCTAATTATGCCTATTGGGAAGGTGGATTACCTACACCAATAGGAGAACCCCTCCCGTCAGTATACGTAGTGTCTACACACTGAAGGGCTACTGTGGTGCAGCTGTCCTGCTGTAGCATTTTAAGTGTAGACACGCCCGAACTATTTCTACCTTTATTTCACCACATTTTGGAGATAATGACTTTGATCCTTTCATGAACAGCCTAAGGCTGATAAATAAACAACACTGATCTTGTGCCACTGTTGTGACTTTTTTTTTTTTTTTTAAAACACTTCAGAAAACCAATACCTTCCCCTGAGCTACTTATGAGAGCAGCGATCTTCCAGTTTTCAACTAACCAGGGCTTCCAGTGCATCTAGCAATGGGAAAACACTGCTCTCCAATATCTTAATGTGACAAAGATAGGATATACTTGTTTTGTTTGTCACTATTGGCAAACCCACCCCTAAACTACAGAACCCATAATCTTTATCTGTCAATTGTAGCTGCTAGTGCAACATTATGAATGAGGAAGAATTCCTTATACTGAGAAAGTCCTTATATTGTGGCTTACCTTTTCAAAGCATGGTACCAACATTAATAGTAACAGAATGAAATTATGGGCCAGGTCCTGATGTAAATCGATGTAGCTTTATTGACTTCAGTGGAGCTACACGGACTTACATTAGCTGGAGACCTGGCCCTAAACATGTATCTTCTGATTAAAATAAGATTAACATTTAAAAGAAGACTCATAATTAAGTCAAGACAAAGTGAACTTTCTCACTGGGCTAATGCTCTGCTGAAATGATACAGGCTACTGCAGCTGTGACCTCATCCTCTCATTTGTCTCCCCAGAGGTAAGCATTCAACTAGACTTGGAATTAGGGCACTAGAGATCTGTTTTGATGATGAAGTAAGAAAAATGTATCTTGCGTTTTAAGTGAAAACTAAACGGAAGCTTCTGTGTTAACGCGCCTTCCCCCACTTTGCTAACGACAGTTTAGAGGAAGAGTTTCAGCATGTTCACTCTGTCATAATTGATGAACATTGATGATCTTCATTCAGGCTTTGTTCAAAGGTTATCCAAAGACAAGGTTCTCCATGTCTGAGTGTGCAACTTTACACCCCAAATGAGAGATGCCAAAACTCAGAATCACACATCTGTTTTTTAAGAATCCTACTACAAGTATACTGGATGCATGTTGGTTGGTTTTGTTTTTGTTTTTAATATCAGTACAAAGGGCAAACAACTGCAGTTACAATTAAAAATAAAAAAAGCCCTGCATCTATCATCACTGCTAGTATCCCAGCCTTGTCTGTGCCCAGACCTTATCCCTGGCAGCTGTTTCTCTCCTCCCTCCCCGCAATCATGAGTTCCTGCAGCCCATCAAGGCACGTGATTCTTTATTGCCAAAGCACTAGCTGTAAATGTTGCCCCTCCACAGGAGCCTGTCTGGAGGAAATGCTGAAGACAGCCATAACAAGAGCAGCAGTTATCACTCAATGCTGCATCCTGATCACAAGATAAAGTTTAAAATGCAGGATATAATCCCATCACAAGTGTGATATGGTGATTTTCCCCTATATTTATTTATTTATTTATTTATTTACTGCCAACAGTAGAATATTTTGTTTGAATTGCTTATAATATAAAATCAACTTTTTCACTGCAATAACTTTATAACAAATAAGTTCTTTGACAGGTTTCAGAGTAGCAGCCGTGTTAGTCTGTATCCGCAAAAAGAACAGGAGTACTTGTGGCACCTTAGAGACTAACAAATTTATTTGAGCATAAGCTTTCGTGGACTACAGCCCACTTCTTTGGATGCATATAGAATGGAACATATATTGAGGAGATATATATACACACATACAGAGAGCATAAACAGGTGGGAGTTGTCTTACCAACTCTTAGAGGCCAATTAATTAAGAGAAAAAAAACTTTTGAAGTGATAATCAAGCTAGCCCAGTACAGACAGTTTGATAAGAAGTGTGAGAATACTTACAAGGGGAGATAGATTCAATGTCTGTAATGGCTCAGCCATTCCCAGTCCTTATTCAAACCGGAGTTGATTGTGTCTAGTTTGCATATCAATTCTAGCTCAGCAGTCTCTCGTTGGAGTCTGTTTTTGAAGTTTTTCTGTTGTAATATAGCCACCCGCAGGTCTGTCACTGAATGACCAGACAGGTTAAAGTGTTCTCCCACTGGTTTTTGAGTATTTTGATTCCTGATGTCAGATTTGTGTCCATTAATTCTTTTGCGTAGAGACTGTCCGGTTTGGCCAATGTACATGGCAGAGGGGCATTGCTGGCACATGATGGCATATATCACATTGGTAGATGTGCAGGTGAACGAGCCCCTGATGGTATGGCTGATGTGATTAGGTCCTATGATGATGTCACTTGAATAGATATGTGGACAGAGTTGGCATCGGGGTTTGTTACAAGAATAGGTTAGTGGTTTTGTTCAGTGATGTGTGGTTGCTGGTGAGTATTTGCTTTAGGTTGGGGGGTTGTCTGTAAGCGAGGACAGGTCTGTCTCCCAAGATCTGTGAGAGTAAAGGATCATCTTTCAGGATAGGTTGTAGATCTCTGATGCGCTGGAGAGGTTTTAGTTGGGGGCTGAAGGTGACAGCTAGTGGTGTTCTGTTATTTTCTTTGTTGGGCCTGTCTTGTAGGAGGTGACTTCTGGGTACTCGTCTGGCTCTGTCAATCTGTTTTTTCACTTCAGCAGGTGGGTATTGTAGTTTTAAGAATGCTTGATAGAGATCTTGTAGGTGCTTGTCTCTATCCGACGGATTGGAGCAAATGCGGTTATATCTTAGAGCTTGGCTGTAGACAATGGATCGTGTGGTGTGTCCTGGATGGAAGCTGGAGGCATGTAGGTAAGTGTAGCGGTCAGTAGGTTTCCGGTATAGGGTGGTATTTATGTGACCATCGCTTATTAGCACAGTAGTGTCCAGGAAATGGACCGCTTGTGTGGATTGATCTAGGCTGAGGTTGATGGTGGGATGGAAATTATTGAAATCATGGTGAAATTCCTCAAGGGCTTCTTTTCCATGGGTCCAGATGATGAAGATGTCATCAATGTAGCGCAAGTAGAGTAGGGGCGTTAGGGACCTTAGAGACTAACAAATTTATTAGATGCATAAGCATATGCATCCGAAGAAGTGGGCTGTAGTCCACGAAAGCTTATGCTCTAATAAATTTGTTAGTCTCTAAGGTGCCACAAGTACTCCTGTTCTTTTTAAAGTTCTTTGTTTTCATTAAATAATAAATACCCTGGGCTATTAAGGTCTCAAGGCAATTGCTTGAGTACTCTGGCCCACCCTAGGTGGGGCTTGCATGTCAGTAGGCACAAATTTGTATCACTGCTGATGACAAAAGAAAAAACAATCAAACAAAAACACACCAGCCACTTTCACTTGTTTTTTCTATCACAGTATTTCCATGCAGACCACACTTGCAATATTTATTTTATGGATTTATTTCCTATTAAGTATACCTATCGCAGTTGTTCTGAAGTGTGGGTAGCATTACACATTACAACAGAATGCAGGCAAAGGCAATGATCATATGTATCAAAAGGGATCTCTCCCCGCCACTCCATGGGAGGAATTTCTCTGTGTTGCTGCTTTCTCCAGCATCAAGCATTTAAAGGCTGGGTCAAACCGCTCCAGTGGCCATTGTAACAGATATGGCAAATTCCTGCAATCCCATTGGGAGATCTTACTGAGTTAAATTTATGTATCAGTGTGGGACATGGATTATATGTAATCCCATGGGGATGGTGACCTCCAGGAACTATGAACAGTGAGGGGAGTGATCAGGCAAATTCTCTCTGACTGTAACACCTCTGGAGAAGGACCACCACATGGAGAGGCTCGCATATACTAGTTCAAACTGGATTTTCCAGAGACCAACAAACAAAGAAAAGGACTCAGCTCAGATAAATAGCATGGGTTTAAAATGACTTGGGGCCTGCTTTCTAATCCAGCAAATGGACAGGACTATCTGGAGGGACAGGACTATCAAAGGGAGGCTCCAATCCTTCCTGAGAAGGATTTTGGCCTGTTTAGGCCCCATAAGACTGTTGGAAACTTTTAGCATCCATCTAGGAACTTTTATTGTTTTAAATACATTTTCTCTGTCATGCTTTTACCTTAAGAATAAATGTGCTTGCTTCTAAGGTAGTAACTTGTGACTGCTGGCAATTACAGCTATTCATAGCCTTTAGTGAGAAAACAGAGTAGATGCTGTTTAGGCCATCTGAGTTGCTGGGGTTATTTCAGTGTAGGCAGGGAACTGTGCCACCTGGAAAGACCCTAGTCATAAGGGAAAGAGACTCACGTCTCTACCCAAGAAAGGTGATGGCTGAGGAGCTGGGAACCTAAAGGAAGTGCCCTCTAAGGACCACAGAGGAATACAGATACAGTTGCCTGGAACTGTGACAGCCATCTCTGCCCTTCCCTCTCTCAGGAAGTCAGAGGGAGGGAGGGAGACAACTGCTCTTTGCCGCTGCTATTTTCCTAAACTGTCCCTTTTTCTAAAAGCCAGGCTTAGAATTAACACTTGAATATTGAGCTCTGTAAGGCCCTTCAGGCATCCACCCAACCTGTAGGGATTAATCACTTGGTTTAGCCCATTTCCCTAACCTCCTGGCAATTGCCAATCCTGTATGGATTGCTCGTAGGCCTATCTCACATTCTCCCAACCCAAAATCCTGTTGTACTGAATGTGTCAACTTTTAGATTAATATTTGTAGCCAAGACGGTTAGGAAAAAACTGTTCTGTTCTCAGAATCCAGCAGTACAGCAGAACAACAAAATCCGGATGCAAGTACTCAAAATGCCCAGGATTTCCTCACCTGATAGGCATTGGAAGATACAGTACAAAGAGATCCATTCCCCTGCAGGGATCAAATAATGGGCACTTTCTGCCTGCTCCTTTTACCTCGTGTGTGCCTGTTTCTCTGATGGTCAGTCATCTGAGACTCTCACTCCCACAGATCAGTGAAACAGCAGTCCGGAGAGAAAGCAACATCTTTCATGAGCTGAGGTGCCTGACTTGTGACACTGTGTAATGGTTAGATGACTCCAACAGTACTGTATTGGCACAGTTCACTCCTGCAGGCTACTTGGTAGATCACAAGCACAAAGAGAGCGAAGAGAAGTGGACTGATCATGTTGTTTGCCTCAGATATAGAAGAGCCCGCACCTTGAAAATGAACTCTGTCAAATTCATTCATCTGATGTGCAGTTCCATAGACAGAACCAATGTGGGACTCGTAGTGGTATGTAGGCTGTTAGCTTCCTATCATGAAGGAGGTTGGAGTATTTTAAAATAAGTTCCCAAAACACACACACACACACACACATACCACAACATTTTTAAAAATGTATTTTTTATTTTTTAAATGGAAAATTCTGAATGAAAACAAAATATTTTTTCTTTTTTCACACTTTTTCATTAGATGCAGAGCTGGTAAAATAATACTTAACCTACCCAAACCGCCTTCATCCAATGTCAGATCCAAGTTCCTCCCAATGCAAGGGGCCCCATCCTATTTCACTGAGAAGATTACCAAATCCAAGATTCTCTCATCCTCTCTGAGAGAACTGCACCTGAACAGAACATGGCAAGCATGCCACCCGTTTGGCCCTCTGAAAAAATCTGAGGGAAGTCTGTGCCACCCTATCTGAGGCTAAAGTGGTCATGGGGCCATCTTCAAAGCTCTTTAAAAATATGGGAGTCATCCAGTCTGAGAGCAGAAACAGTGCCATGTTTCTTAGCTGACCAATTACATAGGTCAACAGTGAGTTGGGGGAAATAGCTTGTGAACATTTCGTAAACTGAAATACGTTTGCAAAAGTAATTCATAGCATTATTTTGAAAAGTAACACAATGGTGAAAAGTTAGAGGAGGAAAGTGATATGTGGCACCAAGATAACTGCTATTGTGGCTGACTTCTATTGTGTACATACCTGACTAAGAGGCCTTCTTTTTGGTAGCAAAATTGGTGGATCCCTTAGAAGGGATCAGGAAATAATGGAGAAAGAAAAGGAATCAAAGACAGAAACCTAGACATATACATTTCACAAGACAAATGTTCTTAAATCAAGTATTTTTTTTACTCCCCTTTGGTAATATCAGTCATGATGATTAATCATTACTAACTGCTGTTCAGAGATCAACTGATTTTTAATAATCACATTTTTATAATTAATATAAATAATTATTTTCTATAGTTAGTTTTTTTTTCTTCAAAACAAATGTGCTTGGCATAGGTGCTGGATCCAGGGGTGCTGCTACACCCCCTGGCTTGAAGTGGTTTCCACTATATTCAGGGTTTACAGTTTGCTTCAATGGCTCTCAGGACCCCCACTATAAAATTGTTCCAGCACCCCTGGAGCTTGGGATCTTTGTGAAACAACCAGAATTATAATGACTTTTCAGATCAAAGTTACTTCTTGAATAACATGTCCCCAAATAATTTCTGATTATTTTCTCCTTATCAGGTACAGTGTTAAAATGACAACTTACAAGTAATTAGCGGTCATGTTAACAAGTCTTTTCAGTTACTGAATTCTGCTAACAAAAGCTCATAATTCCATTCAATGACATTGAATGGGAATTATTATCAGCTTTGCTTTTCTCCCCCAAAGCAAAAAGTCCCATTGATCCTGAGATACAGTACTCAGTTCAATGAGCTAACAATCATTCCAAAGAGTAAATGCCATTACATCTATGACACCTATAATGCTATACATACATATCTGCTCTATTCATGAGGCTGAGTTAGCCTGATTAGATGTCTCCAGCAATTATTTCAAAGTAGCTTTCTGTGATTTTTACACACACACACACACACACACACACACACACCTTGTTGACACAGGAAAGATTTTTGGTAGAACAAATGTGTAAATGTAACCTGATAAAGCTATAAAGGTACATCTCACCCTTCCGCCCATGTAGACATTAACTCTGGTACGAGTGGCTTCTTCCAGTTTAGTTTCATAAGAGAAAGGGTAAAAGCTAAACCAAAAAAGTCACTTTTCCCCTATAATAATGTACTCAAGGAGAGAGGGGATTTAAAACTGATAACTATATTTAGGGTGACCGGGCTACCTTGTCTGTTCTTTTTTTTTTTTTTTTTAAATTAGTAAAGAAAGAATGCATGGTTTCAAAACAATAGTTACTTTATTTCGAAGGGGGGGAGGGTGGTTGGCTTATATGGAATTAAAATTACAAAGGGGGCAGGTTTACATCAAGGAGAAACACACACAACTGTCACACCGAAGCCTGGTCAGTCATGAAACTGGTTTTCAAAGCCTCTCTGATGCTCAGCGCGCCTTGCTGTGCTCTTCTAATAACCCTGGTGTCTGGCTGCTCAAAATCGGACGCCAGGCGATTTGCCTCAACCTCCCACCCCGCCATAAACGTCTCTCCCTTACTTTGACACATATTATGGAGCACACGCAAGCACCAATAACAATGGGAATGTTGGTTGCGCTGAGGTCTGACCAACAGCGCCAGCGAGCTTTTACACGTCTAAAGGCACATTCTACCACCATTCTGCACTTGCTCAGCCTATAGTTGAACTGCTCCTTACTACTGTCCAGGCTTCATGAATGGATCCCCCGAGCTCGTCTCTGGGGAGCAGGAGAGCAGAGTTGCAGCGGAAGTGGTGGATGATGATGGTTAGCAGTCCTACTGCACCGTCTGCTGCGAAGGCAAGGAGCTGCTGCTGTGTAGCAATGCCAGCTGCTGCAGGTGCTTCTGTGTCGAATGTTTTGAGGTCCGGGTAGGGCAAGGTACCTCGGCCAAGGCAAAAGAGCAAGAGCCCTGGAGCTGTTACATGTGTCAACCACAGAAGTGCTATGGGGTGTTACAGCGCTGACCAGACTGGAATGTACGGCTGCAAGACTTCTTCACCAGCGACAAAGGACAGGAATATGATGCACCTAAAATCTAAAAAGGCCCGCACATTTCCCAGAGTAACTACTCTTGATAACAGAACGTCAATGATTGCATTGGCTACTTGTCCACAGCAGCCCCCACAGTAGACTTGCCCACAACAGCAGCAGTGACGGTGAGCTGAGTGGGCTCCATGCTTGCCATGGCATGGCGTCTGTACGGGTAACTCAGGAAAAGAGGCGTGAAACGATTGTCTGCCGTTGCTTTCATGGAGGGAGGGGCGACTGACGACATGTATCCAAAACCACCCGCGACAATGTTTTTGCCCCATCAGGCACTGGGAGCTTAGCCCAGAATTCCAATGGGCAGCAGAGACTGCAGGAACAGTGGGATAGCTACCCACAGTGCACCGCTCCATAAGTCGATGCTAGCCACGGTATTGAGGACTCACTCCGCTGACTTAATGCGCTTAGTGTGGACATATGCAATCAACTGTATAAAATCGATTTCTAAAAAACTACCTAATTTCGTAGTGTAGATATACCCAGTACAATATATGCAGAATGGCTTTTGAAATTCATCAAAAAGGGGATTTTCTTGCACATCATCCTTATCACAATCTTTGAACAAATTACAGCATTGGTTTCATGCCTGTAATTTTCAGAAGTACTTTCCAACTGGCGTATGAGAGAGAGAATTTGGTAGACCTATCTAATTTTAGCTCTCTTGCTCTCTATTATATGTTTGTGTATGTTCAGATTTGGTCTGACTTTTGAAGAGATGCAATTGTTGTTTGGCGGGACAAGGTACATCATTAATTATATGTATATTTAGAGAGTCACTATAAACGGGAGAAAAATAGAAAGGGCACTGAACTTCTGAAATCAGAAGGGTTGGGTTCTATTCCTAGATCTGCTACTCATCTTGTGTGGCCCTGGGCAGCTCACTTCACTTTTATGCCTCTGATTCTTCTTCCTCTGTCTATTTAGATTTCTTGCTCTGAAAGAGTTTATATTCTTAGTCTGGTGTCTCCTAGATGTTACTGTAATACAAATAATGAAGTAGCTGGGTTTTTTATGCATTTAATGGATGAGTTTTAGGATCAGCACATTTATTTTGTGCTGCGTTTACACATATACGGTGCTGAATTCTGCTACTGCTCTGGGATGGAACTTCCACTAAGGTAAATGGGAGTTCCATATGCAGACTGACTAGACATTTTCTTGCTATGCAGAAAAAATTACCATTTGTGTTCATTGGCGAGCTGCTGTAAATTAGCATCCTTTTAAAATCAGAAGATAGATAAGAGAAAGATGGGGAGGCATTTTTATGGAGCCAAATTGTCTTGTGCTTCATTTCCCCACAGAGCTCAACAATAAGTTGTAGTTTTCTCAGGAAAACCTCATTGTAGTTTTCTCAGGAAAACCTCCCAGAAAACACCATCCTAGCCACCATGGATGTAGAGGCTCTCTACACAAACATCTCACATACAGATGGAATACAAGCTGTCAGGAACAGTATCCCTGATGATGACACAGCACAACTTATTGCTGAGCTCTGTGACTTTATCCTCACGCACAATTATTTCAAATTTGGTGACAATATATACCTCCAGACCAGTGCCACCGCTATGGGCACCCGCATGGCCCCACAATATGCCAACATTTTTATGGCTGACCTGGAACAACGCTTCCTCAGCTCTCGTCCACTCATGCCCCTTCTCTACCTACGCTATATTGATGACCTCTTCATCATCTGGACCCATGGGAAGGAGACCCTGGAAGAATTCCACCATGCTTTCAACAGCTTCCACCCCACCATCAACCTCAGCCTGGACCAATCTACACGGGAGGTCCACTTCCTGGACACCACCGTACAAATAAGCGATGGCCACATTAACACCACCCTATACCGAAAACCCACCGACCGCTACGCCTACCTTCATGCCTCCAGCTTCCACCCCGGTCACACCACACGATCCATCGTCTACAGCCAAGCACTGAGGTACAATCGCATCTGCTCCAACCCCTCAGACAGAGACCAACACCTACAAGATCTTCACCAAGCATTCTCAAAACTACGATACCCACACAAGGAAATAAAGAAACAAATCAACAGAGCCAGACGTGTACCCAGAAGCCTCCTGCTACAAGACAGGCCCAGAAGAGAAACCAACAGAACTCCACTGGCCATCACCTACAGTCCTCAGCTTAAACCTCTCCAACGCATCATCAGTGATCTACAACCCATCCTGGACAATGATCCCTCACTTTCACAGACCTTGGGAGGCAGGCCAGTCCTCGCCCACAGACAACCTGCCAACCTCAAGCATATTCTCACCAGCAACCACGCACCGCACCATAACAACTCTAACTCAGGAACCAACCCATGCAACAAACCTCGATGCCAACTCTGCCCACATATCTACACCAGCAACACCATCACTGGACCTAACCAGATCAGCTACAACATCACCGGCTCATTCACCTGCACGTCCACCAATGTTATATATGCCATCATATGCCAGCAATGCCCCTCTGCTATGTACATTGGCCAAACTGGACAGTCACTACGCAAGAGGATAAATGGATACAAGTCAGATATCAGGAATGGCAATATACAAAAACCTGTAGGAGAACACTTCAACCTCCCTGGCCACACAATAGCAGATGTAAAGGTAGCCATCTTACAGCAAAAAAACTTCAGGACCAGACTCCAAAGAGAAACTGCTGAGCTCCAGTTCATTTGCAAATTTGATACCATCAGATCAGGATTAAACAAAGACTGTGAATGGCTATCCAACTACAGAAACAGTTTCTCCTCCCTTGGTGTTCACACCTCAACTGCTAGCAGAGCACCTCACCCTCCCTGATTGAACTAACCTTGTTATCTCCACACTGATATATACCTGCCTCTGGAGATTTCCATTACTTGCATCTGAAGAAGTGAGGTTCTTACCCACGAAAGCTTATGCTCCCAGTACTTCTGTTAGTCTCAAAGGTGCCACAGGACCCTCTGTTGCTTTTTACAGATTCAGACTAACATGGCTACCCCTCTGATAGGTGATAACCACTCTCCACTAAACTGCCCTCTTCCACCAGTAGGGAAAAAGCCATGAAAATAACACTGTCATCACCTTGAGTAGTGCCCCTCGGTGTAAAACATTCCCTCAGCTGTGTTTCCAACCAGTCACAGGCCCCTTCTGATGAGAGATCTGTGCTGTCATGGAGAGTTAGATATGAGAGAGAACCCATCCTCTGCCTTTCTGCTCCCACCACCTTTCTAGGCAACAGTCTAACACAGACAGTGTACACACCTCAAGTTCCGAGGGAATGCTCATGTCCTCCTATATCTGTGATAGCCTTTTGAGGCCATATTCTTGACTATTCTACATATGGGAGGGAGGACTAATTTTCCCACTCGTTTCTGCAGTATACTAAATAGGAAATGCTATCAGTTTATGGGCCCTAGCACAGTTTCCCCCCCCCCCCCCCCCCAAATAGGATATGATTTGGCTTTAATTCTAGAAAACAAAACAAAACATATTTTGGAGTCCTTGGATAAAAAATGCTACGTAAATACAATGCATTCTGTTTGGCTATTCCAACACATGCTTGTGATTTGAGAGTGTAGATACAAGAGTTAACTTATCTGAGTTACTTCTCCTATATTGCCTTCCTTTAGTACCTGGTGGGGAGTACTAGCTTTGCTCCCTCACTTGTTGATAAGAGTTGTAAGCTATTGTTGTTATTAATAAGCGCTATTTATGTTTAGAGGTGAAATCTGTCAGTGGCTTAAGCCATCACTACAGTGTGATGCCCACTAGGCAGTTTTTCTTTGACTTTTTTTATTCTTACAACCTCCTTTTTTAACAAAAATTTAGCCAGATGTATGTATTTATCAGGAGTAGTATTTGACCTGTTTACATATATCAGTATTTATTTTTGCTTTTCCACAAAGGCTGCAATTAACAGAAGTACTATTTTTATTTTTTAAATAATTGCATCCCAAAACACGTTACAATAAAAATACAATACAAAGTGCAAGACTTACATGATACCAAAGTCTATTTCAAGTTGAAGGGAATCTGGTAGCACAGCGTTACTTACTGCAGCTGGACTGACCCACCAGTATTTGAGGTGAATAACACCTAAAAAGTAACTGTTTTTTAGAGCCCCCATGGTTGAGAAATCAATGCGACTGTAAACCAGTAGGGTGACTGAGCAGAAACAAGACCCAGCAACAGGCAGTGTGATGCATTCAGCAGCAGAGAATTTTTTATAAAACACACACCAAGAAAGGTAACATAAGCTTTCCAGCCTGGCGATCAATCCAGCACTCAGAAGGTAGGCAGGGACCTCCACCTTCCCCAAGTATACATCTCATCCGGTCTCTCCAAGCAACTCTTCTTATAGCCCTCCCCATGTGCACAGATGTTTGAGGGGGGAAATGCAAGGTGACAGGCATTTGTTCCACTCATTTAAAATAGTCTGAGCTGATATTATATTCTGACATTACTACTGTAAATGGTCATCGCTGGCTCAATGGCCAAAACTAAGCTTCTCATTCCCTCCTGCATGTTCCGCCCTCCTTTTTTTCAGTCCTTGTAGACACCTCCACCTTCTTCCCTGTCACTCAGGCTCATAATCTGGGTGGTGTTCTGACTCTTTCCTTTCTCTGTGCAGTGAGACAGTCTCAATCTTGCTGCTGCTTCATACTCCATATCGCTAAGATCAGCCTCTCCACCCACCCAACTTAAGTTTCCATCCAAGCCCTCATCATCTTGTTGCATTTCAACAACTGCAACCTCCTCCACTCTGCACTTTAAAAAAAAAAGTGCCATTTTGCCCCACTTAGACCCATTCAAAACTCTGCCACAATGATTTTCATTCCTGGTTCGTTGCTTCTACTGCATCATCCCTTCTTTGCATACCTCTACTCAGTCCCCATTCTGTAATGCATCACACACAAACTATCTTTTTTTAACTTTTAAGACACTTCTGTGGCCTATCCTCACCCTTATCTCTTACATGGTATTCAGACATCAACCCCCATATCCACTCTGCCAATGATACCAGCCTTCATTGTCCATTCGCCAAAATTGTGCAGAAATGTTTGTGGGAATTTCCCATCCTGCTCATAAGGATTAGCTCCCTGTAAAAATGCACAGAATCACATTGTCTTTCTTCAGATCCCTCTTTACAATGCATTTCTGCCATGATACATAGAAAAAGCCTACAATAGGCATTTGGAGTAAACCTCTGCTCCACTGAAGTCAATGGGAGGTGTGCCATTGATTTCCATAGGACCGGGATTTCCCTGCCGGTGTTATGTGATCACTTATGCTGATCTGAATCAGCTCATTGTTATCTTTTGCTCCCCTGTTTATGTACTATAGTCTCTTGTCTCTAGTCTGCTTTAGATGGTAAAAGGAAGGGACTGTCTTGTTGTGTTATGTTTATATGGTACTTAGCACCCAAGTTTAGTTGCTTAAACTCTAATTTCAGAATTATTAGTATTATTTGTAGAGCGTCCAAGGCTATTGTGCTATGTACTAGCTCTCAACTAGATGAATCCAGTAAACTTTTCAGCATGGTAGCTGTGTTAGTCTGTATCAGTAAAAACAATGAGGAGTCCTTGTGGCACCAAGGACTCCTCGCTTTTACCAGTAAACTTTCTTTGTCTTCATTTGGTTGTCATACTATTTTGTGTCAAAATATTTAAAGCTTTTTAAAATCTGGTGTGCACATGTATTTACAATGTTGCAAAACTTATAAACCCCTTTTCAAGTTTATTAAACTCAAACTCTGCTGCAGGTTGCATGTTCCAATCTTTGAGGCAGATACTGCATTTTTAATAAAACAAATTTGTATGGTGGGGGAGTGGCAAGATTGCCTACCACATCTCCATAAAAGGTAAGGCCTGCAATAAGAATTAAGCTAACACTTTGGCTGATCATGTAAGAGACTACATAAAATCCAGCTCTGTGTACCCTTGCTGTACTTAAACAGCGAAGAGTGCTTTAGAGATGGTTAAAACCAATAGCAAACACTTGTTTTTAATCAGTAAAATAATCCAGTGCCTCTTCAAAACCAGAGAACACCAACCTGGGTCTCCATATAGTGATAAGCGCCTCCCCAGGAATGCTGAGTACCTTTAAAAAGAGTTGAAGTCAGTGTGCCCAATCCTGCTGTCGTTGACATTAATAGAAGTTTTTACTTTGGTTTCTAAAGGGCAAATGTGGGGTAAGTAGGAGCAGAGAATGCTTGGGTCTTCCCAAAAAAGCACTCAGCACTGCTAGAGGATGGGCTCATATTGCCTAAGAAGGATTAGTTAATTTTCTTTACTTCTACAGTGACTTCTGCATGGTGACTCTGCCATGACTATTGCATAGTAAGCAATACAACACTGAGTGTTTCTGGAACCTTCGACAGAAGTTTGGACATTAGTTTTGGTGCAATTATGTTCGAGAGTGGTGGGGGGGAGGGGAGAGTCTGACTTCAGGGATAAATTCCTACTGCCAGGATAAAAATCTCAGCTGCATTGTCAACTTCAACTACGCTCTTCCTAAAGGTACTAAGATTACAGTAGAGAATTTTGCCCAGATTGTCTAAAAACCAGCACCAATTTGATCTCCATTAATGTGGAAACAGCACTTCCTCCTTCCCTCCCCCACACAAGCCACAGTGGCAGTGTTGCTCACAAACAGCCTGGCATACAGGAAGTCAGCATTTACTACATCAGTATTTCTACATTTGATAACAATAAAAGGGAACTTTATCATTTCTTCAGACACACATCCGCATGAATAAAAAGAACTGCATGTTCTCAAAATACAGTGAGGAACTAGTCATAGGGTTTCTAAGAAGCCTGACAAAGCTTAAATTTAATAAAACAAAAGACAGACATAAAATTTTCCATAATGGTTAATTCTTCAGCATCCAGGCTAACATTTCCAAAGGTGGATACCAAAAGCGAGGTATTTAAATAAAATACTTAACAAATGGCTCAATCATCAGAAGCGCTGAGTACCCACAGCTCTCTTCTCTCATTGGATTGTGCAACTGCTTTTCCAAGGACTCTTCGAATAATTTGTCTCCTGAGAAATTAAAATGACAGTAACTGCTGTACGTGTGCATCGTTTCTAAGTTCTCAGCCCAAGATGTCTACATGAGACAGAATTACAAGATAAATCCCTTGGTGAGAATGTAACCATATTGAAACAATCATGAAGGAGGAAGCCAAAGAGATTTGCCATAGACCTGACTTTACATGCTGACCCTTTGAAGAGCCTCCTAACTAGTTTGCCCCAGGTAATCACACTCTGGTAAAAAAAAGTTGCTGAGATACAGGTTTACACTGGTGCAGTCAATGCAGCAAAGATGCTCCACATTGAGACTTCCATCTCTCTTCTGGTCTGGTTCAGGTGAAGAAATCCCCCTTGGATAGGGGGAGAGAGAGGACTTTTCTTGGAAAAGGCCAAGAGCTGACTTGATCAAGGTCTAAAGGTGCCTACACAGGAAGAAGCAATCTGATTTTAGTGGGCCCCTAGAAAATAATGTCCTAACAAATCCAATGGCTGGAAGCTGAAGATAGAAAAACTAAAATTAGAAATCAGATGCATATTTTTAACAGTGAAGGTAGCTCACCCTTGGAACAGATTTCCAAGGGATGTGTTAGATTATCTATCACTTGAAGTTTTTAAATGAAGATGAGATTGCTTTCTAAAAAGATCTGCTCTAGTTCAATCACAAGTTACTGGCCTTGAAATTGTTCATTTATGTAGCAGGGAAAAATAATTCCCTCCATTGCAGGAATTACTAGGTGAAATTCTATGGCCTCTTTTTTGCAGTCAGTTAAACTAGCTGATCAGTGTAATTCCTTTTGGCTTAAAATATCTGAACTTTCCAGTGAAAACAAAACTTTGAGCGGACTAAACCAGTACATTTGGCACTAGATTTCAGCACAGATTACTCACAACATGGAAAAGTGAAACATCAATCATTTTCCAGAAAAATGTTTTGGTAAAGATGCTCTGGAAAAATGTGTGAAAGAAACAGACTGTGAGGTCAGCAATTCAGGAACAAGATTTCAAATCTCAGTGCTGAATGTTTTATTGTGACTTGACCTAGTAATAGAATAGCAGATACAAGAAAAGGGTTTGTTACCCTAACCCTTTTTAAACTGATAAAATATTTAAGGACAAACCCTAGAGTTGGTGGTTTGCCTGGCTTGTTACCTGCTTAGTTATCTTTAGGATTTTATAACTGTATATACAAACACACAATACAAAATTAAAATCTGACTTTAAGGAAAACGGATATACAGCATGATTTTCTTTGTCCGAATTATATAAAAAAAGTTTCAATGCTAGAATTCAGAGTCCAACATAGTTCACTCAAATGTCAGACACACACATTTTGAATGTTCTCTTAACATCTTCTTTGTCAAACACATTCTGATTTACCAACAAAATCAGAGTAGCGCATAATATAGCGTTAGAGGGGATGGAGGCTATAATACAAGAACACTCAAGCATCCAGGCTATACTGGGAACATCTCAGGAAAAGTGCTGCACCCTACTTACATAACAAAAATAAAAACCATTTGCATGCAGCTGTATTTGCTATAAATGGCTTCTTTGAAAAACATGCAGGTGATCTACTTTGCACTTTCCAGAGAATTAGATTTTGTTTGCAATATAGTTTGCTGAGAGCCACACCTGGATAAAGGCCCTTTGGGGCACTGCTTTTTTAATCAGTGGGTTCCAAAGTGTATGGGCAAAGCTCTGAATAGTTAGACTTAATTTTGTGAAAAGCCAAAATACCAAATATCCAGTGGATTGTCTGAAAGAAAAAAAACCAACCCTAAATGAGTAGTAGTAGTAGGGGTGTGTGTATGTGTGTGGTTTTGTTTATATTAGAGCAGTGTGAAAACAAGGACCTGGTTACACACAAATTTTTGCACACAATTTCTCCATTTTGCTTTGTGTGATTTCACACTCCTGTTGTTTCACTCTTCCATTTTAGGGCTGTGGATATCTTTCATCACTAAACATGTTCAAGCACAAATAGGTGCTGCTTGTACAACTCCAAGTTGAAGTGAAATAACAGCCATCTTTGACTTTTCTCTCTTTGAGAGGAGATAACACTCAACCGGGGGACAGCAGTGGACTTTATCATCTGGTGAGAAGGAAGAAGACATCTGGTTTGGTTTGCTATATTCATCTGACCTTCTTGGGTGGATGGCAGGCCCCTCAGGAGTCTTTGAGGACATATCTCCTCCAGTCCTTCCACACAGGTCTGAGAAACGAGTCAAAGTGGCTGCTCTTGATCCTCCTCAACATAGAATAGGCTTAGCTACCATGGACTAGACTTAGCCTGTGTGGGGTCCTATAGAAATACCAGGTGACAAAAGACAATTCAAAATTGGAAAATGCACCTTGAAAAGTTGAATTTAAAATTGTTGCTGACATTCAAAAACACAAAATGTTTCATGTCCAAATTGTTTTTTCTGTGAATTCAGTTTAACGTGTTTCTAGACAAACTCCGTGAACTAAAAATCTAGGATAGTGAGGCTTTTTCCAGAACCTTGAGTGCATATGTGACAAGCACAGTGCTTTAAAAGGATGCCTTTGCTGCTGTACAGACTTGGAAAATCAATGCTGTTTGTGACCCTAAGAGCATCCTTATGCCAGAATATAAGGGGCTCCCTAATATCTTAGTAATGACTGTCAGTTGGCCTGACCACTCAGTGCACCCCAACTCACTACTGTTATAATCAGTATCTAAAAGGTGTCATGTAATGTGTCATTGGAAAACTAGTAACTCACTTGATCATTCGTATTTCTGCATGATGTATGTATGGTCAACCCACAAACAATTATGCAGATGTGCCGAAATGATAACTAACGTGTATTTTAGGTATGTCAGGGGGAGTTGATAAACAGGTTTTCGCCACACAAAGGAAAAAAGCCAACACCTCAAACCAGGTGTGACCAAATTCAAGTGGCTATTCATGTGTATTGGAGGTTGTAGGAAGAGCTAAAAATCACCAGTGGAGGAGACGACAGCAATGGAGTCTAAACCAGGGCAGCCTGGCCTCCATACCCAGCAGGGAAAAGGAACTTCATCGGAGGATACATTTCAAAGGCTTACAGGACGGGCGAACCCTAGGTTATCCTTCACCTGAGGAGACACAGAAAACTAACATCTTGGACTTCATGGGGATCCTAACTAAAAGATATTCAGCCAGGGCTGGAAAAGGAAGATTGGTAAGGAAACTATCTTGAACAAAGACTATAGCTTGTTCAGTTAGATTCTAGCCATTAGAAGGCATGCTTTTTACTTTTGTTTGTTTGTAACCCTTTCTATTTTTATCCTGTATACTTAAAACTCACTTAAAACCTCTTTTAGTTAAACAAACATATATTTAACAACATTATTTAAATTAAAAAGTAAAACAACCCAGTGTTTTGATGGAGTTGAAGTGATTGTTGATGCCAGCCAAGAAAGTATGCTCCTGCTTCTTCTTCTTTTTTTTTTTTTTTTAAGGAGCAGTGAATTTACTGTCTTCTGTGAATGTACAGTGATAGGGACTGTGCATTGCAGAGAGAACCCTGCGGAGCCCAGTGGCTGGAGTTAATGGATTGTTACCTGTTAGGCAAGGTTTAGGCTGGGAGAGCCTTGGGAAGGCAGATGTCAGGCTGATGTATCAGGGAGTTGTCACACAGCTGCAGCAACGTTCCCATTAGTAGAGGGAGGTGCATAGTGTCTTACAGGTCTGGGTATCGTTAGCAGCTTGTCACACACTGTAATGGAGATTTTAATCTGTGTGATGGCACAGGTTCTCACTTTAGCCAGGAAGGGGTTAAAAGAGCTCATCTAGGCACAATCAGCTCTAACCTAGCGCAACCTATGCGTATGTCTATACTGCAGTTGGGCATGAGCCTCCCAGCTGGGGTAGATGGGTGTGTGTAGGCTGGAACAAGAGCTGTACCAGGGGAAAGGATTGTGTCCAGACTAAGAAGGCATCTAGTCTGTGGAAAAAAAACTTATTGAAACAGCTCTGAGGGTGAGATTTTATCTGTATTCAGTTTTATTACTGTACTAGGTTTAGACTTGCATGTTTTATTTTGCTTGGTAATTCACTTTGTTTTGTCTGCTATTACTTGGAACCACTTAAAACCTACTTTCTGTATTTAATAAAATCACTTTTTACTTATTAATTAGCCCAGAGTATGTATTAATACCGGGGGGCAAACAGCTGTGCATACCTCTCTATCAGTGTTATAGAGGGCAAACAATTTATTAGTTTACCCCAGGGGTTGGCAACCTGCGGCACACGAGCCAATTTTTCCTGGCACGTGGCTGCCAGCCAGGGTCCCGGCCGCCAGCCCCGCTCAGCCCGCTTCTGGCTGAGTGAATGGAACCCCAGGCCAGCAGGAGGCTGAGCGGGGCCAGCGGCCGGGACCCGGGCCGAGACCCCAGACAGGCGGCAGGCGCATCCCCGGTTCCCCCCTCACCGCGCTCAGGTTCTGCGGCTCCCGGAAGTGTGAGCCGCCGGGGCGTGGGGCCATGAGCCTGCTCCGGGAGAGGTGGCGGCAGCGGCTCACACTCCCGGGAGCCGCAGAGCCTGAGCGCAGCAAGGGAGAAGCCGGGGGGCACACGGGGACCACTGCCCGCATGCATCTGCTGCAGGAGCCCCCCGGGGGGGGACACCGGGCTGCAGCCCGGGCAGGCGTGCCTCCTGGCTCCCCCCTCGTCGCGCTCGGGTTCTGCGGCTCCCGGGAGTATGAGCCGCCGCCCCTCCCAGAGCTCCCCCCTCCCGCTGCCTCAGCACTCTGCGGGGGAGGGGCTGTGTGCGCGGCAGCGTGTTTTGCCTCCACGTGGAGCCAGCGTCTGACCGGCATGGGCATGGTAAGGGGAGTCCTGGGGGGCAGTCAGGGAGCAGGGGGAGGGTTGGAAGGGTCAGGAGTTCTGGGGATCCTGTCAGAGGGCGGGGAGTAGTTGGATGGGGTGTGGGAGTCCTGGGGGTCTGACTGGGGGTGGGGGTGTGGATAAGGGTCAGAGCAGTCAGGGGACAGGTAGGAGGTAGGGTTCTAGGGGGGCAGTTAGGGTGGGGGGGCCTCAGGAGGGAGCAGTCAGGCGACAAGGATCGGGGGGTAGGGAGTCTCGAGGGGGGCAGTCAGGGGGTGGGAAGTGGGAGGGAGTGGATGGGGGTGGGGCTCTCCCCCCCGTCCTCTCTTTTGATTATTGAAATATGGTAACCCTAGGCGAGAGGGGAGCCGGGGGGCGCCTGGGGGCTGGCGCTCGCGTGCATCTGCTGCAGCCTGCAGGAGCCCCCCGGGGGGGGGGGGCGCACTGGGCCGCAGCCTGGGCAGGAGGGGCGGGGGGCATGGCTGCTCCCCGCTAGCGGCGTTGCCGCCTTTGCAGGGCTGCTGCCCCCCTGCACCGTGCCGGCTCCTCCATGGCTGGAGCTCGCTGCTGCCGCAAGCAGAACACTCTGGCTCTCTGGTGCCTCCAGAAGGCGGCTTCTCCCTGCTGAGCTGCTGCTGCAGCAGCCCAAGCCCAGCAAAGCCAGTGAGTGGACTCGGGACGGGGGCCACCGGGGTGGGGTGGGGAGGGCTCGCAGGGGCGCTGTGCACCCTCCAGGGGAGTTCAGGGGGCGGGGAGGGGGGAACCTGGTCTGGAGAGCAGCCCCTGGGCACGGCTGGCCCCTGGGCAGGCTGGCCCCTGGGGTCTATAAAGGCTTGTTGGGATTTGCCCCTCAATAAACCGATGTGCAGGGGGAGGGGGAGGTGGAAGTTTCGCCTAGGGCGCAAAATATCCTTGCACCGGCCCTGCCCCAGGGGGTGCGTACACCCCAGGTTAAGAACCACTGCACTAAACTGATAAGATCTGCATTTTAGTTTAATTTTAAATGAAGCTTCTTAAACATTTTAAAAAACTTGTTTACTTTATATACAACAATAGTTTATAGACTTATAGAGAGAGACCTTCTAAAAACGTTAAAATGTATTACCGGCACGCGAAACCTTAAATTAGAGTGAATAAATGAAGACTTGGCACACCACTTCTGAAAGGTTGCCAACCCCTGGTTTACCCTGTATAAGCTTTATACAGGGTAAAATGGATTTATTTGGGGTTTGGACCCCATTGGGAGTTGGGCATCTGAGTGTTAAAGTCAGGAACACTTCTTAAGTTGCTTTCAGTTAAGTCTACAGCTTTGGGGCATGTGGTTCAGACCCTGGGTCTGTGTTGGAGCAGACTGCCATGTCTGGCTCAACAAGACAGGGTGCTGGAGTCCCAAGATGGCAGGGAAAGCAGGGGCAGAAATAGTCTTGGCACATCAGTTGGCAGTTCCCAAAGGGGTTTCTGTGATCCAACCCGTCATACCCCCCTCCATACATGTAAGGTCCCTGCTAGTGCCATGCTGACTCCCAGCACAGCCACGGTAGGAGACAGAGAGGGAGGGGAGAAAGGGAGTGAGCTTTAGTGAGGCTTTGTGGCTCCCAGGGCAGCTGTCTGGAAACAGGATGGCGGCACAGTGCCAGGTGTGCTCTGCAATGGCAATGGAGCCTGAGAGGGCAAGGGGGTAGGGACCGCAAGACCAACCTCCACGTACCTGTCCTGCACCTGGGCATGAGTGGGTGGGGCTGGGCACCCCATGAAATCAGACCAGTACATAGTGCCCCCCCAAAGAAACAAGGAAACTCCCAACCACTCAGATTCTTGTGCCCGCCAACAACCTTCTCATGCCCCCCTCCCCCCATGGGGGTACATTGTTTGAAAACCCCTTTGCTAGAGCATAGGCCACAGCTGTTTGGTATTTACTCACATGCCTTACATCACTAATATTTCTCAATCTGGTCTTCCCACTTGACATTCTGAATTCTACAATTATTATAACTTGCAGCTCCTGTCCTACAAAGTCACTTCATACCCTTTCATGGTATGTCTCTACTTTTGCCATGAAAACTTTTAATGAGACTGCCAACCTTCTAATATTTTATATTTCACTTTCTACTTCTCAGCAAAAGTTTCTTTTCTCCCAAATAACTTGGTAGATAGTATGGCACTAGTGTTCTCCTTTACTTCATCCTTTTTCTATTCCTGAAAAGTTTTAAAAGGACATCTGCACAGACTCAATCGGTTGCTGTTCCTAAAACACAGCTACATGCTTAGTCTTTGACAATTACTGTCATTCAAAGCTAATCAAGATCAGATCTCAGTATGGATTTGATCTTTCTTAGCCTCAACCCACACTATAGCCTCTTGTGTAGCCTGTTAAGCTAGTGGAGTAAAAAAGCCAATAAAACCCCCAAAACATTTTCCCTCATCTTTTGGAGCATTTTTCAGACTGTTTTTAATACATAAAAAGCACCTCAAATGTTTTGTGAGGCATTTGCAATGACTATGTGAGCACATAATGAACAAAACTTTACTGCATGTAAACCTGTTCCCTCAAATGTCCTCAAACAGAACAAATTAGACAGCAGTCAATCATAGGTTGTGCCTCACTCTTCCAAATAACTCCGGCTTTTTAACCAAAGTCCAATTACTGCCCAAACTACTCTACCATCTGACTACTTCTAACTCATAGGTGTCTTGTTTAATAGTTCAACACACTTAGTTATGAGAAGCTACAAAAAAAATCTGAATAGAGTAACAAAAATAAGTATATTCTTCTGAGCGGGAGTGTAATTCCCTTCGAACCTAACACAAATCAACATGGGCCTCCAGAAATGGCTACACTTAATGTCTGTGCTGCAAGTATATGAGGTCAAGGAAACACAGAAGTAAACTATAATTAATAATTGCACAAGTGTTTCAATTGTTTCCCATCTGTGTAGATTTTTCCTCCTGCTGGTGGAAAACCATCCAAGTGTTTTCAGCTGCCCACCATGTTATCCTGGAGCCCCCCCACTTCAGTGTGCAAAGCCACCTTAACCCTCATAGCCATTAACACAGCAATTTTTCTTACCGCAGAAAAGGGTTAGATGTGAGACCTCCATTAAGACAACTGCTTTGTGGCATGGCTAGCAAGAGTCCTATTGAGAATAGAAAGACAACTGCAGCATTCTCCACCCCAGAGAATAAGTGCAGCCCTTACATTAAAGGACATAACTTTTTAATGTATTGTCTTTTCTAACCGGAACTAAACAGTGCCTGTCCTGTACAGCAGTTAAAATATCAAATCAGACCAAATTTATTACACAAACAGCTGTCCACTCTCTCCAACACCATAACAAGCCCAATTCGATGATAAAATCAAGTCATTCTAACTAAAGAGCAACTAACTAAAGAAATATCCCATATTACCTCAAAACTCCACGCTCTTCATGCCCTCACTCTTCCCAATTGCCCAGGAAAAAGCAGAGCCTGTTATTTTTGTTTAGTATTCTATACTGCAGCTGCAGCCAGAGTTCTCAGTTACAATCTGGGCCCATTGTGGTAGATGCTGTATGTCACAAAGGTGAATGTCTGAGGGCTATAACCATGAAAAAAGTATATAGTGTATTTAAATTGTATACTGCTCTTCACTGTGTTTGTTTTTTTAAAATCCCGAAGCCTTTCTAGGCAAGGCACTGTAAGCCACAACAAAGTGAATGGGAAAGACTTCTTTGCTACCTGGAGCTTATCCGCTATACAGGTTGGGCAAAAGTCAACATGGTTTCTGTAAAGAGAAATCATGTTTTACTAATCTATTAGAGTTCTTTGAAGGGGTCAACAACCATGTGGACAAGGGGGATCCAGTGGACATAGTGTACTTAGATTTCCAGAAAGCTTATGACAAGGTCCCTCAGCAAAGGCTCTTACGTAAATTAAGTTGTCATGGGATAAGAGGGAAGATCCTTTCATGGATTGAGAACTGGTTAAAAGACAGGGAACAAAGGGTAGGAATAGATGGTAAATTTTCAAAATGGAGAGGAGTAACTAGTGGTGTTCCCCAAGGGTCAGTCTTAGGACCAATCCTATTCAACTTATTCATAAATGATCTGGAGAAAGGGGTAAACGGTGAGGTGGCAAAGTTTGCAGATGATACTAAACTGCTCAAGAAAGACCAAGCAGACTGTGAAGAACTTCAAAAAGATCTCACAAAACTAAGCGATTGGGCAACAAAATGGCAAATGAAATTTAATGTGGATAAATGTAAAGTAATGCACATTGGAAAAAAAAATAACCTCAATTATACATACAATATGATGGGGGCTAATTTAGCTACAACTAATCAGGAAAGAGCTCTTGGAGTCATCGTGGATAGTTCTCTGAAGATGTCCACGCAATGTGTAGTGGCAGTCAAAAAAGCAAACAGGATGTTAGGAATCATTAAAAAAGGGATAGAGAATAAGACAGAGAATATCTTATTGCCCTTATATAAATCCATGGTACGCCCACATCTTGAATATTGCATACAGATGTGGTCTCCTCATCTCAAAAAAGATATACTGGCATTAGAAAAGGTTCAGAGAAGGGCAACTAAAATGATTAGGGGTTTGGAACGGGTCCCATATGAGGAGAGATTAAAGAGGCTAGGACTTTTCAGCTTGGAAAAGAGGAGACTAAGGGGGGATATGATAGAGGTATAGAAAATCATGAGTGGTTTGGAGAAAGTGAATAAGGAAAAGTTATTTACTTGTTCCCATAATACAAGAACTAGGGGCCACCAAATGAAATTAATGGGCAGCAGGTTTAAAACAAATAAAAGGAAGTTCTTCTTCACACAGAGCACAGTCAACCTGTGAAACTCCTTGCCTGAGGAGGTTGTGAAGGCTAGGACTATAACAGGGTTTAAACGAGAACTAGATCAATTCATGGAGGTTAAGTCCATTAATGGCTATTAGCCAGGATGGGAAGGAATGGTGTCCCTAGCCTCTGTTTGTCAGAGGGTGGAGATGGATGGCAGGAGAGAGATCACTTGATCATTACCTGTTAGGTTCACTCCCTCTGGGACACCTGGCATTAGTCACTGTTGGTAGACAGGATACTGGGCTGGATGGACCTTAGGTCTGACCCAATATGGCCATTCTTATAGTCTTATAGGTTTGTCTACATGAATTTCACTGGTTGGTAAGTTAATGTAGAAAATTAGTTTATGGATTGGAACTGCAGGCTTCACTTGCTTCCCCTTTCTTGCTTTAAATCTAGCAGCTGAGCCAGCACATATGCTGGTAACTTGTATGAAATATACAGCTGCATGACCTAGATTCTTGGACTAAACAATATTGCTTTTTTGTATGTAAGAGCATAAAGATCTGCTTAACTTATTCTCTCACGGGCCCAAGATTGACTTGGGCAGAGAATGCATCAGGAAGCTGGTTTCAGCTCCCTGACTTCGAGGACAGATCTGTGCTGGCCCCAATAAGACAGCAACTAAGGAAGTACTCTAACTTCTGACACTAGAAGAGACCACATGCCAGTGCAGGCTAGTGGTTCTGCCCTCCCACAATGTGTCCCCAGGCTCTGCCAGCTTTCCACCAATAGGCGAGAGTCCTGTGCCAGGGGAATTCCCTGTTGGCCATTTGCAGCCAGAGTCTTACACACACAAACATTCTTCAACAGCACATGAAAGGGAAAATAGTTAAAATAGTATAAAGTAATTACATGACAATGAGCATCAAAAAGGGACAGGATCTCAGTTAGAATCTGGTCCCAGTCTTCTGTACAACCTTAAAATGAGTTTCCATGTGACCTTTTCCCAAAGATAAATATGAAACTATAGATGTTAGAACACTGATCTCAGGTGCTCATTAATAGAAACCACAGCACCATGTCCCATCTTACAAGGTAGGCTGAGTTACTTGCTCGATGGGAGGCTCCCCCATCTCAGTGGCAAAGGAAGTGATGGTGGAAATTCAATCTATGGAACTCTTCTCTCTAAGTCACTACTGACCCAATACTCTCACATAGCCCTAGGAGGCAAGGTGCTGCCTGAGGTCTTGGCTACTAATGGACAAAGATCAGGGAATTTTTCATAAGAATAGGGGTGTGAACCCTGGTGTTGTGCCCAACCTTCAGTTTAGACAATTACTTTCACTTACCATAATCCCCCTGGAACTAAAACTGGATATAATATTCTTAATCATTTTCTATCCTAAACTGCTGAGTTCTGTTGCTGTGAGCTGCTAGACAGTTCTTGTGTTTCACTCAGTGATGGCCGAATTTCAACAACAGGCAATTCTAACACGGCATTTCGTAAAGACTTTGGGGGTTCTGTGGGTTGAAAAGGTGCTATATAAATGTCATAGTGCTAAGAAAACAGGCATCCTTCCTTTACTTTTAGTGGGTGCCTGTGCTATTCAGTTCTTTGAGAAAGAATGGCAGATCTCCAATACATTGTTGATACTGTTTGGCTTGCATCATGCATGAAGTTTTTCTTTTTCTGCTTGTAACAGGTCAATATTTAGTGACTGGCAACACCTAATTCAAAGGGGCAGTGAGAAAAGGAGTCAAACTGTTAGATCACTAATCAGCAGGTCAGGAACAGTGGAATGATATGGTGCCTTTCCTTTCCAGGGGGAAACATAGCTCTCACCATCAGGAGTATCTCACACAAACATTCTTCAACAGCACATAAAATGGAAAAATACTTAAAATAGTACAAACTATTTATATGACAATGATCAAGGTTTGAAAAAAGTTCCCAAATCCGCCATCCCTGAGAAGTAAATAAACTAACCAGAGTTAAAAATAATCTGTGCTGCCATGACCACAACACGATCTCCCCTCCACCCCCATCTTTAATTTAAAGGAATAAAATCATGGCCTATTTGTAGTATGCTGGATTTAACTGCAACAATGTAAATCAGCTTTCTATTTAATAGTTATTCTTTTAACTTACTTTCTTTCCCCTCCTGACTTCACTCCACTTTCCCTTTATGGTGTATCTTTCCCTGAGTTGTTTTCAGTGTACTTACTGTTTCCTTCTCCCTCTTTATTTTCATACATTTTGTTCTCTCCTTCCTCCACTCTCTTCTTTACTGTCTCTTTCAGTACCATAATTTTCTTTGCTAATATATTCCATCAATCTCTCTCTCTTCCTACTACCATCCTCACACCAACCTCTCCCTCTGACACAACACACGTACACTCCACGCACAAGGGTTTTGAAATTGTGACATCTAATAACCAGAAGACTTAAATATACTATCCAAAAACTGATAGAAAAGATGCTTACAAACTGACTGACAAGCTCTCAGGTGAGATGCCAAGTCTCCCTCCCACTCTCTAGCTACTGAGAAAGAGGAAGGTGCTGGGTTTTCAACCAGAGAGATATCAGTGGACTTCCATCCTATCAGCCTCCACTTAGGCTTCTGATCAAAAATTGATAAATTCCTTCTATCCAGCATACTACTCTGGCTGTTGAAAGAGAGCATTCTCTCTCTCTCGCTCGCTGTCCCAGCTTCAGACTCTTCTGGCTGCTATAAGAGTAGATGGACTGGTCTCCATTATTTCATCCTTCTCCAGGCCTCTATTTTTGACTCATCCTCCCCAGTGAATACTTCCAGTTCAGAGTGGTAGCCATGTTAGTCTGTATCCACAAAAACAACAAGGAGTCCGGTGGCACCTTAAAGACTAACAGATTTATTTGGGCATAAATTTTCGTGGGTAAAAAACCCATTTTGGGTTTATGTCCAAATAAATCTGTTAGTCTTTAAGGTGCCACTGGACTCCTTGTTGTTTTTGTGGATACAGACTAAGGAGTCCAGTGGCACCTTAAAGACTAACAGATTTATTTGGACATAAACCCAAAATGGGTTTTTTACCCACGAAAATTTATGCCCAAATAAATCTGTTAGTCTTTAAGGTGCCACTGGACTCCTCGTTACTTCCAGTCCCTGCCTCTTCTGCTGATCATAGCTTAGCTTAGTAGCAGCTTCATGCTGCTGCTGCTATTAGGCTAAGCGGTGATCAGAGGGAGCAGCAGAAACTGGAATGACCAGCTTCTTGTCTGTTTTACTGCTCCCCACATGACTCTGCATAGCAGCAGCATATATTTACAGGACTCGGTTGAGTTTTCACTATAATGCAGCTTGGAAAAGCTCTGAGCAGGAACAGTGGGCACTGGAGCTGTCTGCAGAATTAGGAAGACAATACCCTCTCTTCACAATTGGAAGTCTCTTTTTGAAACCACAAGGATTGGAAACCATTTTTAAAAAATGAAAGCTTAGATTCCACAGAACCTGAAGACGTACACTTGGGAAAACTTAATACTCTACAAATGAGTAGATTTTTGAAGCCTTGCCAATAACGAAAAAGTATTAAGACTTTCAGTAAATATATATACCTCCCATCTTCACAATCACTTCTTCCTAAATCTTGCAAGCCTAACCCCTTGGATACATATGCATGTCTAGGGATGGGGTTTAAAGGAAACCTGCAAATGAAAAGAAAAGGTGTTTGTGCACTTTTTGGGACTCATTTTCACATATTCAGAAAGCCTGAAAGGGTGTGGTTTGTTTGTTTGTTTTGATTTTATACACTACAAATATCAGACATTTTACTTCTCTATTTCTGCAGTAGGATTGGAGAACTAGCAGTAGTATAACACACACAAGACTGAAATCTAAGCAAGTGAGAGGGAAGGGAATTTTCGTCAGAAAGGCGAAAACAGTGCTTTTGGGTTTTGTCAATCCCTATTTCAATAAAACTTTTGATATTAAAAAAAAATTGGAGATGTGAGTGGAGTGCTCTCTTTGTGAAATACTCATTCCCCTGCCCACCAGCCAAGCAAGTAGGGGCTAAGATGACTCCCATTCTGAGTCTTGACTCCTCCAATGCACTCTCCAGCAAAAACAGGACAAGACTAGATTTCCTACTGTGAACAAAGAAGCAGAACTTTCATGATAAAATATTTCATGCTGCTTTTAAACATGCAGGAGGAAAAATGGGCTCAATACATTTCCCCCCGACTCCCGTTGTGCAGATAATTTTAAATACTATATTTGCATGTCAGGAGTACTTAACTTGTTAGCACATACTTAGAGTCCAATATCTCCAGCCAAGTTAGTTATAGTTCTGGATTTCCCATACTATTCTTTTTAAATGAATGGGGACCAGCACTTTATGGGAAATGAAGAACAATCCCATTGCTATGTCTGTTGCACAACTTTATTCTTTCTATATTTCTGTGCAGACCAATTCACTGAAACATCACATGGATCAGCCGAAGTTATTTTTTGTTTAGTATTTGTTTAGCCAATATATATATTTTCTTCTAGTGATGTAACAAAACAAAGGCATAGTGGTCTGAATCTTTGTGCATGTTTAGAGTTTGGTATGAACTACAGGATGTACTTTGTTTGAAATGTAATCTATACTTCAAATTTGTACTCCTCCGTCTCACTATGTTCCTGTTAATCTCCAGTGATTCTATTATCTCTTTCCGTTAACCTTAAAACAAAGCATGGAAATTCTATTACACTTTTTAGTGGTAGATTCTGTGTAATGAAATGGGCAGAGGTTACACAGGAGGTTATGTAGTCATTGTGCTAAAGAGCCTGGGATTTGCAGGTACTCTTAGGATGAGGCTGGTTCTTAGGTTTTGTTTTGTTTTAAAAGGACATTTTCAATCGGAATTTAAGTACACCTCTACCCCGATATAACGCGACTCGATATAACACGAATTTGAATATAACGCGGTAAAGCAGTGCTCCGGGTGGGCGGGGCTGCACACTCCAGCGGATCAAAGCAAGTTAGATATAACGCGGTTACACCTATAATGTGGTAAGATTTTTTGGCTCTCGAGGACAGCATTATATCGGGGTTGAGGTATATCTGGTTTACTGTGTGTTGACTTGCGCAAGTCAGTTATATCAATTTTCAGAAGTGACCTCTAATTTGAGTGCCTCCACTTTTCGGTGCCCACTCTGCTACATCTTCAGCCTGATAATGAGAGAAGCCAGACACCCACAGCTCTAAATGCGGTCAAAGGTTAGCTGTGGGATACTCAACACCTGAAATCAGAAACAGTGTTTCAAGCTGGGCACTATGATGGGGTGAATATACCCCACTCCATGCATGGGGAAGTGAGGGTCACAGCTTCCTGTCCTGATTGAAGCGGGGGGAGAGAAGGAGGAAGGAAGTTGCTGGGAAGTCTAATGGCGAGCAAGCCTAGCACTGTCAGGCCGAGATAAGCCTAGCACCTTTTCCCTTCTTGTATGAAGGGAAGGAAAACTTGGTGTATTTTGTCTTAGCCCTTAAAGGGACAGGGTTTTAAAGGTTTTGTTTTGTATGTTACTTGTAATAAATAACTGCGGTCAGCAAGGCCTTTTACATTTTGTTTCCCATGTCCAGGCAACTAGGCACCCAAAACTGGAGGTACCTAAAATCAAACACCACTTTTGAGCATTTTGATCTTCACCTTTCTATGCTTCATTTGATGTATCTGTAATTTGGTCTAATATGTAGCGCTCTCTCAGTGGGAGTCAGAGGCTTACATAATTTTTGGTTGTTATACAAATGTGAAGTGTTATTTCTTTTTGAATATGAAATGGATATGCCACTGATAGCTTTGATCAGCTATTACACTTTGTTCAAGATAAGACACTTACAAAAAGCCAAGAAAGAAAAGACTAGCTCAAACGCAGGTATAAAATATCTGCAAACTACCAAAAGGCTAGTCTTTCAAATGCTCAAATTAAATAAAGACAACTGGAGCTAATTTACATCCCTAACCTTGAAGAAAGCTTAAAGAGACAAATTAATCCAACTTGTTTAAAAGTGGCTGTTTAAATTACTAATACACTTACCTAGTCGCTTTTTCATAAACAAACAGATACAATGAACCAGATTCTCCATTGTCCCTGCCCTGTGTGACCATTTAAATAGAAGTGAAAAGTAGGTGTAGGACACTACTAAAATCAGAAGGCAGTGTTTCACACTCACGTGACACATGCGTAAATGACTATACAATGTTCAGAGTAACAGTGGATTGGGCTCCACATCTTTATTTTGGTGCCTTCCCCTGCTCCCAATTTGGCTACTTTTGGTCCACATGAAATATTTTTTACTCAGATACATCTGAGTAAACAAAGTACCCAGTGGGGATAATCTGCAGATACTAAACTCTGAAATTTGAGCCTATAAATAAGTTTAGTTCCTCCTATATACTTTGATTATGATTGGTTGGTTTGCATTTCTGCAGGCAACATGTCTCCATTTAAAAAAAAAAGTATAAAGACCATATGCTGCCTTTGATCTATGCATATAACTCACTGCTTTGACAGGAGTTGTTCTATGGAGAGAGAACAGGATATGGTTCAGAGTTCCATAGTGGTTTGTTTATCTGTTTTTTATTTGTTTTGCTAAGAAGGGAAACAATGTATAGGTCAAAATTTACACTTCAAGCAAGTCAAATCAAACAGCAGTTTCAAAATCTCTTGTTTCTGAAAGCACAGATGAGCAGTTAGGATCCACACCTGGATCTCAACTTGGCCCTAATTTAGGGGGCTCAGGCCTAGGGTCTTGGTTTGGGCCCATTTTTGTTCTTCATATTAAATACAGACTAAGCAACCTAACAGATGCTATGAATGTCGGTAAATGACTGCTTGCTAAATACTGTAAATTGTAACTGTAAAAACTGAACAAACCAACACTGCATTAGCCATGACATGGCACAGATTCATCTTGGCTTCTTTCTTTTGGTTTGAGTGAAGGATTTGGCCAGTAGTACTGATCAAGCAAACTAAACCATAAAACATTACACAGAAGGAGGGAAAATACTATTGGCCTGGAAGTGTTGTTGGCAATAGCACAGCATCCTCATATATAATTTTAAACAGCCTTTAATACTATTGCCTAAGCTTTTTATACTCTGTAATATAGTACAAGTTTGCATTTCTTAAATAAAAAAATTAGCAGCACTGACAACTTCTTCCATTATTGTCTGTTTCTTTCCCCTGTATTCATTAGCGCTGTATTATTTTTCTTGGTAAATATATTCCCCAGTGACAAAATGTTTAGCACTGTGCACTTTCAATACACCAGGCTAACATAACTCCCACAAGATTCTTCAATATACTAACTTCCATTCAGAATTGATCTACAGATCGTGCCAATGGTGGGTTTTTTTCATGCCATGTGAAATATAGAGAAGCTACACACTTCACTTACTGTGCAAACATTGATGGTTCTAGGAAAACTATTTACTAGGCATAAAAGAGAAAGGGGTCCTATACTCTAGCACCTACCAAGCAGTAATGAAACTGGTCAAATCTTATTACTTGCACCAGACTAGACAGTCAATACGAGCACACAATTATTTTTAACTCTGGGTGTTGTGCAAGGTTAATCATCCTATTTGGGCCTTTTTATAGATCTACTCTGGAACTTTCAGTCAGAGATCCATAATGAAATGCAACCATCTCTTCACCTAACCCATCATGTGTGTGCCAGAGACTAATTAGTCTTTAAACTGGAATTCTAATTCAAGGACTTATAAGCAATACTATATTTCTGATTCTGTATGCAATTCAAAGGTTTCCATAAAACTCTACTGTTCTCTCTCGTACTGGTAGTGAATCATGTACTATGTTCTGAATAATGAGTAGAAAATACATTAGCACCCACCTAACTTTTATATTTTTGTTCAGGTCTCCTAAAATCCTGGTTAGTCAGCACCTGCTCCCTTTTGATGCTTCAGCATGCACCATGTGTGGTGTTATAATATGACATGACAGGACCATAAAGTTATTTTGAGGACAGTTAAGTTACTCTTTTAAAAAGGATGCATTTTTCAAGTTTCTTTATTAGTTTACACCCAAAACACTGAAGAAAAATAATAGTATTTGAAAACATGCCAAGTATTGTTCTTACTTGCCTAAACTCCCGGTATGCTAGCTCCACGGAGGACAACGGATTTGTTTATTTTGATGTATTTAACAGTGTGCCCATCTGGACCTCATCTTGCACATGAGCTAAGAGGAAATAATAAAACCTACAAATTAGGACCAAAGTCCTAAATGTGAAATCTTCTCAAACTAGGACTTCCCATCCACCCAAGCCAGCCTGGGGAAAGAGCAAATGTCTAAAAAATGCTTACCCAACGTTTCCTTCCTTCAAGTATTAAGGTCTATAAATCCAACTATGAGTCTGCAGACTATGGGCAGCTCTGAGGCAGAACTCAGAGCTTTCGGTCATTTGTGCAGGGGCACACCCCTCTTGCCAAACTTCCATGGCTATGAAACTGTCCCTTCTAACAGACTAAATTCTTATTATGAGTAAAATAGTTTTCACTATAAAAAATGAGAGGAAGAGAACTTTATTATTCATTTAGCAGCTATTTAGCAACCCCTTATCACGGACAGGATGAGTTAGATCTGTGGACCTAATAGCTGAAGAAAGGAAAAATTTCCAGGAAGCATGCATATATTTTTCTATTAATCAGCCCCATAAAGGTCCAAAGATCCTACAGCAGGATTCTATCAGCAGCACACAACTAGGGAGATAAAACAGTTTTGCCTAATATAGAATGTAAACTGAAAAATTCTTAATGTAAATCATTTCTGACTTGCTGAGGCACTAGCACGTGCAACATTGTGCTCCCAAAAACAATGGCTTGAGCATCAGCTCTGAAGTATTGCATGAAGGAAAGAATACACTGAGGATGAGATGGCCACCCTGCAGTGTTGTTTTTGAGTGTCTACCTTTGTGTGTCCACCCACATGGCAACTACTTCTCGTGGGGAATGTTTTGCAGGAGACAAGCTCTTTACCTTTGATATCTTGAATATAAATCATCTGATCTGCCTATCACAGGCTTTGAAAACTTTTTTGCTCCTTTCAGCCAGGTGATAGAGCATGAGCATTTGTCCCTTAAGACTTTAGTTTTGTGCAGGTATATTTTTAGCATTGTGGATATCCCAGGGTGTACCAAAACTTTTGGGTATGATGGCTTGGGACAGGAGTAATGCTGTCTACTGTAGTTTACTGGATATATAGCTGACTTTACATGCTGCATTCATCTTGAGAGCCTCTTTGTCAGCATGAAAAATGCAGTAGTAGAGCTCTATGGACAGCTTCTAATTCCAGCACTCATCTGACTGACATGAAATTACTGGAGTTAGAAGTGAGAAGTACTAGTAGCATGTGATGCTAGACGCCCTGAGGTGGCAGAGAATGTCAAAGATGATAGAGTGAGAAGATAGGAAGACAAAAGAAAAATGAGAGAGAAAACATGTAACAAGATAAGGCAGACACCTAAGAAAAGCAAGACAATGATATTTTACTCAACCAACAACAGAGTCTCAGCAGAAAAGAAGAATGGCTTCAAAAAGGCCAAATCAGGAAATGGTAGGAATGAGTGCAAGGAGAAATTATCTTTTTAAGGTAATAAAATAAATTGAGACCTGATTTAGTTTTGAAACTGACCTCTGTTTTTCATTGGATCAACAATGACTGCTTCAGACCTGTTTGTGAAATGAAACTTGATTATTCAGCCATGTTATGCAAAAGTCAGTGATACAGCACAGAGTTTGTTTGACCCATCCAAATATATACCAAACCATTTCTTCCGGAGAAATGTCAGCTGAAGAGAGAAGGATAGACATGAGAGGAGGACATAAGGGCAAGAGAAAAAAACAGCTGGTGTCTGAGACTACATCACTCTCTCAAACACATAACATTGGGCAATTTATCCATCTCCAAATGCCTCTTTGCTAGTGAGCATACAACATGGCAGTACTTAATTTCTATAGGTACATCATATATCCTTCCAAAATAAGAGTTTGCAAAGTTGCCCACAAAGAATCTGATCCAGCTACCACTGAAATCAATAGCAAAACCAATGGTCAGGATCAGATCCCAAATGCCCACCATCTCCTCAATGCAGTGGAAAAGCGAGTTTCCACAGTACAGTTTTACTAGGCAATGGTAGTGCCTGTTATTGTTAAACTCCTTCTAATCCTTCCTTTTAATTACTCATAATTCCTTTTGTGTTAAATTTTTCTATGCTTGCACTCATTCAGCCCTTTTTCATGGGGAAGTCTGAACCACTTTTAAGTCTTGAAATTGACAGATTAGGAGGGGAAAAATCTTAGTTTAGTTTGCGCATTAGACAGCACTTTGGGGTCAATTTCGCTGTTGGCAATTTCTCTTGTCATATGTTTTGGGGTCTTGTACACAGGAACACAAGAGAAAAAAATATATATATTTTAAAATAGGAAACTGTTTGTAAACCCCAAAAAATTGAAAGGATGCTCAAGGGCAGATGCACTATCTGCATTTACCGCTAACTCGTTTTTAAAAAAGACTGTTTCCAGTTGACAAATGTCCCTTTAACAAAGGTTATTATGAAGGACAAGTTTCCCCAAGCCTATTCTAATGGAGGCTTCCTGTCCCACTTTAAAGGTCTGGTTCTGGTTCTTTGGTTACCTGGGCAGCTGCCCAAATATAAAGAGCACGGAGGTGAAATGCCATAGAGGAGGAGAAATAACAATTTTTGTAATAGATCATCTGGACCACAAACAAAACTGCTCACTTAATGAGGCACTATGTATTGCTGACCTTATTTGTATTCTAATACACCACTGCAGAGACACACCTTTGAAACTCTGGTCACTCACTGAAGTGTCATTACTCTGGTCTTTTCCCAGGCGTAAGAATGCAACAGAAAAATTTTGATGTGTGAATCTGTTAATCTCCAGGAGTCTGCTAAATATCTTAAAATTCCTTTGGAAATAAAGAGCTCCTCCTTATCAACCCTACAAACTCTCAGGAGACAGTGGACCCCTTGGTGGGAAACCCTGCTCTAGATCACCTAGATGCAATGAACTGATGGTAAGGACTCTGCTGAATAAAGGCTCAATCCTGAGAGGTGCTGAGCATCCACAAATCCCACTGAAGTCAACAGAAGTTGCAGGTACTCTTCACCTCTCAGGATCATGCCTACATCTGTCAGAACAGTATTTTAACCTAAGTCTGGTTTTAACAATTCATTAGTATGGAATCACCTTGTCTTCAATTATTCTAGTCACAAACACGGGGACTAGAACTATTTTTCGTGTGTTAAATATAGACCGTTTGAGAAGTAAAATGACTGTGCACCAGAGGTGAAAGTAAGCCGGTCCGGTCTGGCGTACCGGCAAGAGTCAGTATGCCGTACCAGACCAACTTCCCCAGGCCCTTTAAATTGCCGCCAGAGCCTCGCTGCTGGAGCTCCCAAGTAGTGGAGGTGGCTGGGAGCCCCGGGTCCTTTAAATCACCACCGGAGACCCCAGCCGCCAGCGCTATCCCGAGGGCTCCAGTAACGGGGCTCCAGCGGCGACTTAAAGAGCTGTGGGCGGTCGCGGCAGCTGGATCCCTGGGCCCTTTAAATCGCCGCCCGAGCCCCGCTGCCGGAGCCCTGGGGTAGCGGCAGCAGCTGGGAGCCTCTGGAGCTCTGTCGGCAATTTAAAGGGCCAGGGCCTCCGCTGCGGTAGTGGTGGCTGAGAGGCCCGTGCCCTTTAAATCACTGCTGGAGCCCCCAGCCGCCACTGTTATCCCAGGGCTCTGGCAGCGGAGCTCGGGCAGCGATTTAAAGGGCCGGGGCTCCGCTGCGGTAGCAACAGCCGGAGTCCAGGGCCCTTTAAATGGCCCCCGAGCCCCGGGGCTCCCAGCCGCCTCCACAGCTGGTAGCTCCGGCGGAGATTTAAAGAGCCCTTTGCTCCAAAGGCTCCACCTCGTCCAGTTGAGGCCATGCCCCTTCCGGTTGAGCACCCCTCCCCCCCCCGGACTCCGGCCGTACCGGTAAGTCCTTTAAGTTACTTTCACCCCTGCTGTACATGCTGTTAATTTCTTAGGATTGATTAAAAATTGTTTACTATATGAAGCAAAAAGAAAAAGCCATGACTATGGGTTTATAGTCATGATTTGATCACCTATGCACAGGAAATAACAACTCTCACAGGAAATAGTTGTGAAAACCTGGTCTCAGCCTTTTGCAATTATTATACTGGAAAGCACTCTGACACAAATCAATAGTGCCCATTTCAATGTACTATAGCATTTTATTTTTAGAGGGAACACTATGTTCCTGCAAAGTTGTGTGTCACCACATAGGCCGTCTCAGACAGTTAACATAATTCAATGCACAGATTACAAATTAGGAAGAATTAACGCTATCATTCTTTTTGTAATAAAAAAGCTGACCAAGCCCATAGTCTATCTTAAAACACAATATACTTTTAGTGCATACACGAGAAGTCTCTCTTCCCCATGCCCTGCTCCTGCTTTGCTCACCCTCACTTCTTTGATTTTTTCAAACTTCTGGATGGTATGAGCAGATTTTTCTGTTTCCAGAGCTGCACAACAGCCTTCATTAGCTTTTGGCATTCCCTCTTAGTAGCATATTAAGTTAGAGTCTGAGAATACCAAATCTGTTTGAAGTGGTTTGTTATCTGACACTGTAATGAGTAACAATGCATATGCAGGCCTTTACCCTTAGTTAGGTCTGAAGCTGCATTTTGTTCTTGTATTTCAAAATCTAGCAGCATTTTAGGAGAAGGTGGCATCACTGCATGCAAAATTACCATGGAACCACTACGGAATTACTTATCTGATTAAAGTATTATATATTAGTAATGTCATTAGAATCAACTATGATTTCCCTGCTTATTCCAGCTGATCTAAATGTATTGAGTGGCCTTGAGTAGTGGCCTTGTGGATGAGTTCAGGAAAGGCTTTCTGTGTATGGCATCATGGAAGAAGACCTAGAAATTGCTGTGTGAGATGTGGACAAACAGTGTAATAAGTCAGGCATAAACAGCGAGGATGTGAGGCTGATGTAAAACAATACAAAATGAAGATAAGTAAGGAGGAAGAGGCTTTGATGGAAGTTTAAATTTAATTCAGTGGAGGAATCCAAAGAGTGAGGTGACAAGATCAAAGCAATATGTAGGGTCAGGGAAACAGCGAGAACAAAATTGGAGTAATCAAGATGGGAAATAAAGGGCTGAGCAAGCATTTTAACTGTAGGGTTAGAAAGAAAATGGGGAATCTTAGAGATGTTGTGGAGGAAGAACTGGAAAGATTTGGGCACTGCTTGAATGTTTTGGGGAAGGGAGAGGCAGAAGTCAAAGTGAATTCTTAGTTATGGGTATGTGACAAAGCTGTGAACTATGAGAAAGAATGGGGATAATGGAGAAGGCTTGAAAGGGAAGATAAGGCGTTTTGGACATGTTATGCTTGAGTTGGCAGAGACATCCATTCTGGTGTGACGCTCTGTACCTCGGGGGGGGGGGGAGACGACACCCAGCACCCCATGTTCATCCTTGTAAAATGATTGTGTGTATCCAATGCAAAGTTTGTCATGTCAGGTGTCTTTGGAAGGCTCACAATGCACTGAGCATTGTTGTTATAGTGATGTTATAGTAATTGTTGTTACAGGTTATAATTTCATGTATATAGTTATGAGGCTGAAAATGTGTCTTCATGGCTTAAAATGAACCCAGGCAAAAACTCTCCAAGAGCAGAGAGGCAGTTCACACCTCATCAGGGCATGTATGGGGCAAACCCAGCCCAGCCTCACTGGAACAAAGGACACTGGCCTAGGCAAGGACAAAAGGATCTGTTGGACTCTCGAGTGAGTCACCCCCCTTCCTTTGGTCAATTTGGGACTGCGATGAGGTAATGCTCACCTGACTCTGAAGGGTGGGGAGCAAAGCCAAGAGGGAAGAAAGAACATGATAAAAAGGAAACACGTTTGCCATGCACTCTCTCCCCGCCCCCGACCTCCATCTACAGACATCACCACAAAGTGACTGAAGTGCTGATCAAAGGGGAGAGCCTAGCTGAAGGGCAACCAGCCAGCCTGTGGTGAGAAGCATCTAAGTTTGTAAGGGCATTAAAAGTGTTAAGATCAGCTTATTAAAGCAAAACGCATTCTTTCATTTGACCATGTTATGCTTTGACTTATAATCGCTTAAAATCTATCTTTTATGGTTAATAAATGTGTTTGTTTATTCTATCTGAAGCAGTGTGTTTAGTTTGAAGTGTGTCACAGACTCCCCTTGGGATAACAAGCCTGCTACATATCAATTTCTTTGTTAAATTGATGAACTCATAAGGTTGCCAGCGTCCAGCAAGCATAATTGGACACTGCAAGACGGAAGTTCCTAGGCTTGTGTCTGGGACTGGAGATATTGGCTAGTGACATTTGGTTGCAAGTAGCTGGGAGCGGCTTACATGCCAGAGGCTGTGCATGAGCAGCCTAGTGGGGGTTCTCACAGCAGAGCAGGGTAAGGCTGGCTCCCAGAGTCCAGGATTGGAGTGACCTAGTAGATCACTGGTCCGGATAACACCAGAGGGGAACGTCACATCCAGACATGTCAGAGAGATGGGCATTCTGTGTAATGCAGTTTGGTGACACTGACGGGAGATGAACTCCAGGGAACATGTAACTAGGACTGGGTGACTGCAATACTAGATAATACTAACTCCATACTCAATTTGGTAGCGACCAAGACCTGGAAAGAGGCTCTTCACGAAGGGAGCTGGGAAGGCAGCCCAGGAGGGACTATGTTGAAGAGGCCTAGAGATGGGTGAGAAAAGAAGGAGCCCTGACGAGGGTAAGAGATGGTGAAGAGATAACTGGTGAGCTGTGGAGAAGAGTGATGATTCTGACATGCAGTAGTAGGGACTGGCCCGGTGAATTATGAAACTAGTCTTGTCTTTAGGACCTACTGTGACCCATGGTTTAGAGTCCCAGCGCTCCTGCCCTGAGTACAGGGAGGGCTGGAGCTCCCTGATGATCCCACCTAGTGGTGGTGACTGGTGAGAAAAATCTCCTGCAGGAAGAGGGAAGGACTGAGGGACTGCTTAGCCTAGGAGGGCAAAATGGCTCTTGTGACAGCACTGTGTCAAGACGGTGAAGACTGTGTTCTGGCAATGGCCAAAGATGTTCTTTTTGGGGGGACTTTTGTTTAACCTGAGAACACATTAACTTTTGCTTTGGCTGGAAGGTCAAAAGCACTGAAACTGCTGGATGTAAAGAGAGAACTGGAGGGTAAACTGAGGCAGTTACACTGGTGAGGTAGGCATCTGCTGCAGGATGCTATGGAGAGGTCAGGGATGGAGGGTGGAAAGAAACAAACAGAGTTGCTAAAAGGACTAGAAAGGGACTGGGAAAGAGGCTGAAGGCATCAAGAGTGGGAGAAAAGAAGTTTCAGGTCTCCCATGTATATCTTTGGGGACTAGTTGGGCAGGAATATGTATGTGAAAAGCAGTGTGGTAAAGTGTTGCCCAAAATAAGCTTCTACAAATATGAAAATATGAACAGGGTTTGTGGATGGATTATTGGAATTATTTCCATTCATTGTTGGTGGTGCTGAGGTTGGAAGTCTGGTATTGGGAGATGCCCTACTTCCAAATACTCTGATCTGATTTAGAATCCCTCATCTTAGCACATACCCAAAGCCAGAAGTGCAGAAGTGTTCAAATTTCCAACCCTTGCCTTCCCTGAGGGAGCAGAGCCTTTCCATCATTTTAACAGTTTTTTCTACTTTGTCACCTTCATCCATTGTGGCACAGATTTTTCCAACACTAAATGCCTCCAGCCAACAACAGCAGCTGTCTGTTTTTATGACTGGGGACAATGTCAGAGGCTGTGGGAGGTCAAAAACAACTAATCAGCTATAGAGAAATATTTCCCCATTGTAAAAGTTTGAAATGACAGCACTTGTGTAGTTTTAAAAAAAAGTTAGAGCATAAGTTACAGATGGAATTAGTTACTCCTATGTAGCAACTTTTATATCACTTATGCCTGTCATCCTCACATTTTTATCAGCCATATTTGTACTATAGTTCATAAAAGAAAACCCCAAAATACAAGTGGATAAAATACTTAAATAACCACAGTTATTTCAAATAGCTGCATTATACGTAGATATTGAATACTAATAGGCACGCTAGGGCAACCATTGACATGCATTAGGAAACCCTTATTTACACTATGTAGGCCAGAACAAATATTAACTAATCCATGCAACTAATAGTCACTCATTTATTTCATTCTCACAAAACAAGCAGGTTTTTTAGCTCTGTATTTGTTACGTAACTCTGTTTTTACTTGCTGAAAGTAATAAAGCTCTTTCAAAGGGTGAAATCTTGGCCCCACTCAAGTCAATGAATCTTGCTGCTGATGCCAGTGGAGACAGCATTTCAGGTGTGCTTTTTGTGCTGTTTCACTCCTGAGCGGTTTCATTTTATCATCAGGTTTGAGGGTGGTTCACAATGATTTTTCCTTTCTTCAAATTAAACTACATCAATGCTGCTCCTTGCACCATGTAGCAAAGGATGCTGAAGGACACAGAAACTGACATCCTCCCAGAAGACCAATCACGTTACCCCCCATAATGTGCTTATTTTCCAATTCTCTTGCATAGCGTCAGAGAGAATGTGGCAAGGCAGCATACAAACTCAGGGCAGCGGAGAGGCATAGTACAATAATAGCATACAAATGAAAGCTTCTTGGGCAGAGCAGTGCCAGCCCCACCCTTCCTATTTTCCTGCAAAAAATCTTGTGTGCTAAGAAGTCTTCAAGGCAAATGAGAAGTAAAACATCACGGCCCCTCTGTGATCTATACCAGAGTCTAATGCCATGCTGGTTTCTGTGAGAATTCAGCCCACTTTCTTTTTTTTAATTCAACCATAAAAAAGGATTGGGGCTAAATTGGGAGTTGGGGGGAGGAAATCTGGTCATGTGTTTAATCTTGACTAAGATTATGGATTTGAAAGTTAACTACGAGGTCACTTGCCCCAGGAAGCTTCCCTACTAGTAAAATGTCCTCTAAAAGCTTCTTTAAAAATGATATAAGAGAATAAAGCATTTAATCCATATAACTACCTCTGAAAATGGGAGCCTAGAAATTTCTGTAAGTTACTGCAACAGCTACCAAACCACCTGTGCAGAGTACCCTACATTTATGAGCTTAGGTTATTTCTGTTCAGGACTTTGTTTAGTGAGTGAATGAATACTTGCTCTCATAACAGATTCAAATTCAATCATCGCTGCATGCCTCCATCTACTCATCCAAATAACCCCAGGCTTTTTGGGCATGTATTCAACTGCTTCATCTAGCACAAGGAGATGGTTTCTATCGGTATCCAAAGTAAGTCTCAGTCTGGCACCAGCAAATGTGGTATTAGAAGCAGATCAGATTCAGAAAAGCTGTTTTGCTCCAGCATATTGCTTAGCAGTTACAAGATTCATGTTTATTTTGGTTTTTCTTAATAACAAGTCTTTCAAGATGCACATTTCTGGGTTTCTTTTCAGCATTCCTGTAAAAACTTGGAGATATATACAGTTCTGTGGAAGTGTATGCTTTTTTCCTTTCTCTCTGACACACAGGCCAATTTACAATCCATGATAAGTGAAATTTTAAACACCATTTTTAGCACATTTTATTTCCAAGGGTCACACATCTTAAAAAGAGAGAGAGAGAGAGAGAGAGAAATCTGATAAATAGTCAGGGGGATACAATCATTAAACAGTGACAAGGAACTGTTTATATTCAAAACATTGGAATTCATTATTACACTTGGGCTGCACATTCAGGAGGGAACAGGAAACGTTGTTTTATTGCAATGTGTCAGTAAGATACAAAAACCAATATGCTGGGCCATCTGAGTCAATATGGTCAGTAAATGTAGCTAAGTTGGAAAATATTTATCTTGTTTCATGCAAATAAGTGTTTTTCCATCAACAGTAACATAAAGCCACTGATTCTGTAGAGTATGAGTTAAGTAGGAATTACATTTCTAAAGGGTATAGCAATGATTTCAGATGATAATACTGTGCACTTATACAGTGCCTTTCATCTCCTAAGTACTTCACAGCACTTACTAATACATCCTGACAGTATTCTGAGGTAGCTCAGTTTTATTGTCCCAATTTTACAGATAGGTAAACAGAGGCAGAGAGATGAAGTGACTTACCCAAAGCCACAAGGAGAGCTGCTGTCAGAGCTGATCACAGAACCTTGGATTCTCTAACTCTTCTGCTCATAGCACTAGCCCATCCTTCTCCTTCATCTTATATAATATCTGTAAGTAATTTTTGTACAGGCAATTGTTCCTGTACAACACAATGAAAATATTGCTGTCTAACTAGGATTTTAAGACATCGGCAGTGAACAAGCCAGGATGACTTACGTTTTCTGATTGAGGAATTGAGTTGTCTAGACACAACTGGGGATGATGGACTGAAAGGGTGTTCTCGCTAACACTGTGAGACTGAGAGAAACTCAGTTAGTCCATGGAGTCTTTCAGTTACTCACAATAGACAACAGAGTAGAGGGTGGAAAGATGTATCAGTTTGGCTTCTAATCTTAACTGTGACATTTCCTGTCTTGTGTTACACCATTAAGAGTGACCTCCTTGTTCAAGTCTAACATGGGATTTTTCAAAGCTCAAATCTGAAATTTGAAAACTGCATTTCATATTAGATTACTCTTTGCCAGAAAACTGTTCTGACAAATGTTAGCCAACTCTGAATTCAAGATACAGGAGCCTTTATGAAGGAAGTGTTTGGCTTTTGCATTACTGAAACTTTATATATTATTGAGAATCATTTATATGGTTATAAATGATTCTCAATAATCACACCCCCTCTCTCTCTCATCATCCCCCCTCTTTTTTGTTTACATTTACTAATACATTATCTCTCCCTTATGGAAAATCCTATAAAATATAATAGAGAACCATAACTCTTTGATACAATTCTGTCTGGTTTAAAACAAAAAGCCAACCAAAAACAAACAAACAAAACCCATTGTAGAAAGGAAGATCTCCTTGTCTCTTTTCCAGTACTTTAGAACCCTATTAGTTTCATTCCCATTAAATTCTATAAGATTTTTCTATAAGGAATGTTATCCCAAAGCTGAAAACCAAGTGGACACTCTGAGAAGATCATATCTCTGCTATTTATTTTCACTTAAATAGTGGGTTTAAAATGACATGTGATGGATACAGTACATTACAAGCACAGTGTACAGTTATAGATTAGCTATTGTGCAGTCATTGCAAGCTTCCTGATTTGACTGACTACCAGAGGAATAGGTAGCAAAAACGTTATACCAAGGGACAAAAATGTAAAAACAAAAACAAAAAAAACCCTGAAACATTTAGCAGTTATTGAAAATCGAAATGAAGACCCTAAAAAACCTACTTTTTTTTTTACTTAATCACTGGAATGAAAAGACTTTGTATTGTGTGCTAACATCTGAAATGTTACTATTATTGGAGATACTTGAAGAACTCTAGCTTAGGAATCTTCTTCAACATTTTTAATGCAAAGTTGAGCATGAGCTACCTTTCTGAAGACTTTACAAAATTTATATGATTGCCCAACTAAAGCCAACTCACATTTTGAGTAGACTTTAGTAGGTATTCTTGCTAGCTTTGATCCACAGTCCTTAAATGAGTCGAGAAAGGACTACTTCACTCCGAATGAACAACAACATTGTGTCACTTGTCACTGCCACTGGTGAACAAGTAAATTCCCAATACTCAACTCTCCCAAATCTTCAAAACAGATGGGAGCAGCCTGCGATATACCTATTAAATGAATTGCAAAAACTCTACAGCCACTCCAGCTCTAAAGCAGCTGCTTTTGTGAATCATAAAGGAGCTTTCAAAGCACAGTATTCACACACAGAAAAGCACATGCCCAGCTCCGGCTGTACCAGAAGAGCCTCACTCATATTACTTGAGAAGTATTCCAGCTATGCATGTGTAACTATTATGGATTCTTTCTAATTGCAACTGCTTCTGCTATACATTTTCTATACACTCATGCTGTTTACCATCCACACAGCCTTGGGAGAATTTTTCTCTTTTGAACCATATGGGGCCCTCTTACTGCATTCACCTATATATATATATATATATATATATAATATAAAACCACACATACACACACAACGTGCAAACTGAAGCCATCTTCATCAAAAACAAATTGTTTGTAACCAGTGCTCTGATGTCTATATGTCTTTTCCAATGTCATTTAACAGGAATATAGGAAACTATATTTTAAATCTGTGTATGTTACAATTATTAATGGTAGTGAACTCTCCCCAGGAAATGTATACAAAGAAAACTGTGTTCTAATAGCCTTTTATTGAACTGCCTCTAATATGACATGAATATACAATAAATTATTTAAAGTATTTTGAAATAAAATAAAATAACATGACGTCGCTTATTATATAAACTAACTATGGGCATTTGAACACTGCATCTTTCAGAAGTTAAAGGCCTTATCCCATTTCTATTGAGGTCACTGAGAGGTCTGCTCTTAATGAAGAAGAGGGTGTTTCACTAAGCACTCCCATCGGGGGTGCCCTGACTGATATGGGTAAGACACTGCCAGTAGTTTGTACAGCCCTTTTTGGCAACACACCCCGGAGGGTGAGTGGGAACAAGAAGGCTCAATTTCTGTCAGGGTTTGGAAAAACATATTTGCTCTTGTCCATTATTAAAACTGATTTTAAGCTCCTAGTTTTTGTAGAATAATTAAGTAAGAAATCAGCTTATACTTCTAAGAAAAAAAGATATTTCCAGAAGACTAACTTGTGAGGAATATGACCTCTATGCTCAGAAAATAATTTTAGCTTTTTACCCTCAATTTATAGAAGAGCTCTTTTAGCATTACTGCTAGATTCAACTGTTCAGCCCTAATTAAGATATTAGAAAAATAGAACATTACAAATGAGCAATAAGTTTAACATTATTGGTATTTATTCATGTAGCCAAATGACAGTGTGATGAATTGATGCTATCAGTACTACTTTTTAATTCTGACTGATATTGCAAAACTGTATTTTGAAAAACTGCTTTATCATCTGTGTCTATATGTATATGTCTGGCCTTACAGCAGATACACCAGACAGGGACAACAGGAAATATTAACAGTTAACAACTGTACTTAGACCTCACAAAGGTTATGCTAAAAAAGTTGGTTCCTCTGGAGGGAGAGGGGAAGTTATGAGCAGTGGAAACTTACCAGGGAACAAGAGAGACCAGGTAGGGTTGCAATAAAGAAACAGAGGAATGGGGGAACCTGACAGGAAAAGGAAGTGTAGGGCAAAAGAGAGAGCAAGGTCACAGAAGCTGGCTGAGGGGCTCAAGCAGGGAGAGGTCACCCTGCATGCAGTAGCTTCATAGGCCAGGGCAGCCCTGACCACTTTCCTGAGCTCAGATGGCCCCAATACTCGGGATTACCCCAGGGACTCAGATCCCAGCCCCAAGAGTGCCCTGGATTGGTGAAGAAACTGAGGCAGGGACATGCATTTTGTGTTTGTTGCTTTGTATGATCTGAACTCCTCTGTGCTTGACATGATTAAGTATAAAAAAGATTAAAGAAATTAGACAGAGCAGAGTGGGTGTATGTTCACTGCTTCATAACTGCTGCGTGCCCCTGAGAGAGTTATTCTGCAACCAGAAGCTTTGGGGTGGAGTTGTGGGAAAGAGGTGTATTTAAGTAACTGGGATATCTTGGGTATCAGTGATGGGGTTTGGAGGCTAAGGAGCCCCATTTCTATGATGGGGTAACAGACTGAGCGTGAGTGCCTAGGAAATGTGCCAGAAAGGCCAACGAAGGAACCAGTGTGGCAACCTGCTGAGGCTTTAGAAGCTTAACACACCCCAAGGGATCCACAGCACAGAGGCTTGTATCCCTCCCCACCCCTTCCCCAGCAGTCCTAGAGGGTGCTCAGGAATGGATGCTCACTAGGATCCGTGACAGGCAGTAATCAAGAGATTTTCTTGTAAACTTTGCATTTATGGAAACAAAGAAGGCAAGGATCAGAAAACTTAAGATGCTTTAGCTCAGGGGTGGGCAAACTTTTTGGCCTCAGGGCCACATCTGGGTATGGAAATTGTATGGCGGGACATGAATGCTCACGAAATTGGAGATTGGGGTGTGGGAGGGGGTGAGAGCTCTGGCTGGCGGTGCGAGTTCTGGGGTGAGGCCAGAAATGAGGAGTTCAGGGTGCGGGAGGGGGCTCCAGGCTGGGATAGAGGGGTTACGATATGAGAGGAGATGAGGGTTCTGGCTGGAGGTGTGGGCTCTGGGGTGGGATCAGGGATGAGAGGTTTGGGGTGCAAGAGGGGGCTGGGGCAGGAGCAGAGGGGTTTGGAGTATGGGAGGGGGCTCTGGGTTGAGCCAGGGGGTTGGCATGTGGGAGGGGGTATGGGCTCTGAGCTGGGGGTGCGGGTTCCATGGTGGGACCAGAAAGGAGAGGTTCAGGGTGCGGGAGGGGCTCCGGACTGGGGCAGGGGATTGGGGTGTGGGGGAGGGGGCTCCAATTGGGGCTGAGGCGTTCAGAGTGCAGGAGGGGGCTCCAGGTTGGGGCAGCGGATGAGGGGTCTGGCTGGGGGTGCGGGCTCTGGGGTGGGGCTAGAGATGAGGGGTTTACAGTGCAACGCCAGCCAGGCAGCTCTGTGCGCTGCCCCGTCTGCAGGTGCCGCCCCTGTAGCTCCCATTGGCCGCAGTTCCCGGACAATGGGAGCTGCAGAGCCAGCACTAGGGCAGGGGCAGCATGTGGAGCCCCCTGGCTGCCCTTACGTGCCGGAGGGGGGACATGACGCTGCTTCCAGGAGCCACGTGGCGCCACAGCATGCGCGGAGCAGGGCGAGCCCCCAACCCCGCTCCCTGGCTGGAGCTTGAGGGCCAGATTAAAAGGTATGATGGGCCGGACACGGCCCACATGCCATAGTTTGCCCACCCCTGCTTTAGCTCCTTAATACATACATTACCATAGCCTCTTTTGCCTATGCTTGTTCTCTTTCCCATTCAGTGCTGATCATCAAAATATTTGGATGTAATTAGGAATATATATGATGACTTGTGCACTCCTCCTGTCTGCTTTCTTCGCGGATGCTAGAATTCAGTGTCAGGCATTATATTTCACAGCTGGGCAAGAGAGTGTGATGATGATAATGCTAGCTTGTGACATAAGTGAAATCAAACTGACTGACTACAAGAGGAGAAAGCTGAGATTTGGGAGAGACATATGTTGGTAATCAGCAATTACAAGAAAGGAAATACATCCAGTGCCCAGCTAAATAGGAGTTTGCAACAACATATGTATTTATTAACATTTATGTAACTGTGGTCTGTATTTAAAAGTTCAGAAATGGTTTATAATAAATTGCCTGGCAGCAGCAAAGCTACAGTACCACAGCAAAGTAAAACAAACAAAACTTACTGGCATTGGTGTAGGGCCTGGAACAGTGCTCTAAGTACTAAGTTATTTGCCATTGATGTGGGAACTTTCTTTATGCTACTCCCATGCTGTCAAGTCTACTCTCAAATCCTGCAAACAGAATGCCAATCCTCACTCTACTTTTTCTATATGCTTAGAGGCAATGATAGCAATAGCTGTGGACAGAAAATCATATTGTTCTACCAACCCCTTGAGAGAGTTAATTACTTGCTGTATAACACTGTGCCTTTAAGAAATATGAAAGCCTACCATGCTCATCTGTCTTCATGGGTGGAGCAATGAAAAACGTACGATCACAAACATGTGAGCAAAAGATGGCCCTAGCTACAAATTGGAAGAGTGGAAGTTCTGACCATGACAACATGCTCTCCCGTGGGCTGAAGTATGTGAGTGTTTCATGTTGTCATGGCAGCCGTAAGATTCTGTGGAGAGCCATCACCCACATGGACTTGGAAGTCATTGAAATACAAGTCTGTGCACCATAATTATTCCCAAATTAACACCATTCCAGGACTCAAACTAGTTGGACACAATCAAATATATTTATTTTTAGAGTCAGATAACTCCTATAGCTGGGCTATTGGTAACACAACCTAACCACTCCCTCTCAGTGCATGTTGCACCTAACTGAAAAGAGCTGGGTCAAGAGAGGCTCATTTAGCTTATCCAGCCAGGTTTCAGTTGTACAAGAAATGCTGGTTGCCTCATCAATGACTAAACTGTGGATGGTTGTGACTTTATTAGCTGTTGCCTTTACACTGGACAGAGTGAACCTAAGAGTAGGCTTTCTGTCTGTCAGTGTGCCCCTAAGAGATTTTAGACAAGATCACATCATAGATATGAGGAGATATAAGGAGAAGAAGAATTCTCTAGTGGTTAAGGCTCTAGACTGGGACTTGGGACACATGTTCAATTCCTTATTCTGCCACAGCTTCCTCTGGGACTTTGGATGAGACACAGTCTCCCTTTGTCTCAGTTTCCAGTCTATGAAATGGGGGTAACAGTGTTTAGTGCTTCTCGGTCTCACAGAGATGTTGTGAGGATAAATACATTAAAGATTGTGAGTGCTCACATACTAGACTAATGGAGGGGGAGAAATTATACCTTTTATTTGCAGAACAGGTAGTTTACATGTTTAAATTTTTTTTGTGGGGGTTTTGTGATTGTTTTCTTTTTTAAGCATCCTTCTCTCTCCATATTCATCACCACAAGAAACTCAAAACCCAGGCGCTCAAACAACAAGGTCAAGGTTGTGTTGATCAACTGTCTTTGTCACCAGAGTGGATTCTTACGGTGTATAGCCTGGGAGCAGAGTTGAATGTTTTTTGCGCTGAGATATGTTTGTTTCGTGGCTAAGAGCAATTAGATTCAGACTGGATGTCCAACTATGGGTGGGACTGATCCAACTTAAGAGCGGACAAATGAATGTCTCTTTGACTTAATCCAGTTTCACTCATTCTGGCTCTAAATGTGCTGGAGAAGACTAGATTGTAATATATGAGATGAACATGGGAGAAAATTTCCAGCTCATTCAATAATAAGGTAAGCTTGCCTCTAAGTGACACAGCATAATATGGACACATCACCTAGTGCTCTAAACACTATGTAAGTTGCTCATTGAATACTGGAGTCTCTTAAATCTGGAAGCTGTCTTGGAAACAGTTAGTTAGAGACTTGTTTGAATACTTGGCTAGAATAGGTTGCGGGGGAGGAAGACATTCATTCTAGAATACTAGTGTTAGAGTTCCTAGAGGGTGATGTTGGCTAACTGCTCACTTGCCTCAAGGATATGAGAGGGAAGCTCAGAGAGAATGCAACTGAGATTGACAGACGACAGTGGGATTAGGAAATCAAATTACCACAAAACAGCAAATTGGCTCCATCCCTGCAAAAAAAGCTAGCAGGAGAAGAGACCAAAGGAGGACCCGAGTCTGCTGTTGTCAATAGTACAGTAGAACCTCAGAGTTATGAACAGCCTCCATTCCCATTTAACACAGTGTACATGTATTTGCCTTTAAATATATATATCTCTGTTGCTGCCTGATTGCATACAGTGCTTCTGGTTCCAAATGAGGTGTGTGGTTGACCACTCAGTACGTAACTGTGATGTTCCTAACTCTGAGGTTCTACTGTATCCCCTACTACACCAGTTTCATCGGCCCATGTCAATTTCTCACAAAGGTATTTCTGACTTTTTCCATGCTGTCTGTTACATATGAGATGTCCCCCGCCCCGTAAAGCCATTACCCCTCTCCAAGTGCCATCTTTACCCATGACACCTAGAAAAAAAATAATCAGCAAATGTAAGGTGGACAGGTTAATGGGAAGATGGAAATGGTTGGCATCTTATCTATAACTTTTTTGCAATTATATAATCATAATGACTGTGTGGTGTCTTTCTCCTCTCCATGTGACACTTATCTTTTTCAACTGGAAACTCTGGGGGGGCATGGACTGCCTCCTCGGATGATTTCACAGTATCTAGCACAACAGTGCTTGCTCCTACTGGGCCTCTGTATGCTATTGTTTATATATAATAAAGACTTACAAAGTATCACACTGCTGAATGGAAAAAATGATTAAAAAAAGACAGCTGTGCAAAAATAAAGTGGGACAGGGGATGTAAGAGAAACAAGGTTTGCACAAAAATTCTATTCACATCAGTGGGGGTTATATTGTGGGTAAAGAGAGATGGCCTGAACTCTGTAGCCCAGCTCATAGACTAACTAAGAGAATTAATTTGTCCCTCTCTCTGGCACTGATGCGGTTTTCCCTAGACCAGGGGTTCTCAAACTGGGGGTCAGGACTCCCAGGGGGTTATTACTGGGGGGGTCACGAGCTGTCAGCCTCCACCCCAAATCCCGCTTTGCCTCCAGCGTTTATAATGGTGTTAAATATATAAAAAAGTGTTCTTAATTTATTGGGGGGTCGCACTCAGAGGCTTGCTATGTGAAAGGGGTCACCAGTACAAAAGTTTGAGAACCACTGTCCTAGATGATCCTAGAGGGATTTTGGATCCCAGCTACTCCTGTTTTCCCAGGAGGTGGCCAAGAGTGCCTCACTTCATCTAGGTCTAGTAAGGAGCTTGCAACTACTTTTCTCTGATGTGGACCTACCTATAGCAATTTAACATTCTGTAACCTCTAGATTGGGCTGCTGCAGTGCACCCTACATGGAACTACCTTTATAGACTCTTTTGATGCAGCAGAATACAGCTTGGTAGTGGTGGCCATAGGAAGCGTATTACAATACTTCTCCAAAAATTGTACTGACTTCTTATTTGCATTCATGACTTGTTTCCAAGTGCAATCAAAGGAGCTGACAGTGATCTATAAAGTCCTAAATGGTTTGGGTCAAGGCTACCTGAGGGGCCCCCACTTCCCTTTTTCCTATATGCCACCGTAAACCACGATCAGGAGACTAGGCATTCTCAATGGTAGGTCCTTGGCTCTAAAATTCACTTCCCTCTCACGGCTTAGACAGGTCCTGGGTGCTTACCTTCAGGTCTCCGTTCAAGGCCAATCCCTTTGCCTGAGGTGGGGGTGATTGCAGAGTAGTAGGGACATAGTCTATGTTGTGGGGCTGGAGTCTTTTTCTTTATTAACACTGACAGTTCTTTATTAGCTTTAAATATTTCATATGCAGCTAGAGACCAAGTTTAACTATGCATTGGAGGTAATTTAGCAAAGGGCTTTGGTAGAGTCACGAGGGTCCTGCTAGTAAGTGCTGCAGGACTACCCATGTGAACACACCAGATGGCATGGAAACAGCAAAAAAGAGCAATTACACCACGGGACTGGGAAGTGATGAAGGCGGCAAGAAGAGTGAAGGGGGAACTCGGAAGAAAGGTTTTACATCTCTCTCTCCCATCACTCTTTGCCCTAACAGAGAGGGCTAGAATGATGAGAAAACTGATTTAAGACCAATGAGAGTTGCAGAAAACTAGAGGGAACATAGTAAGGAAAAAAGGAAAAGGGAAAGCAAGGGGGAGAGTGGGTAAAAGAGGGAATGAGAATAGAATGATAGCCATGCAGAAAAAGGAACAAGGGAGGAGCAGGAAGAAAGTGAAAAAGGGACCATGGGGTCAAGGGAATGGAGGGCAAACAAAGATGAGCAAGGTAAAGAGAAGCAAATCCATCCTCCCAGAACCTCCCACCTCATCACTCTAACCCAGAATCTATTAATGGATCAGGAAATAAAGAAGAGGTTCAAATAGCATGCAACTACCTCAATTCACATATACATTTAATAAAGAGGTCTACAAAACTTTCACTTTGAAAACTGACCTCACCACATTGCTTATTTCATTCTTACCTCTCACTGAATATTGTGTTTTTTCCATTGGAAACTGAACACTATTAAAAAAATCTGGATACTTCATGTAGGTACATAAATGGGAGCAGAGCTCTTTTGAAAATGTGTTGTTGTTTTTTTGTTTGTTTGTTTTTTGCAGGGGGAGGAAAGGCTGAATATTTTGGAAAAATCTGGCATTTTGCTATTAAAAAGTGGTGGTATGAAGACCAATATGAAGTCTACTCTCTTTCCTTCAATACACTTTGGAATCCAGGTTTGGAATTCATATAAATTATTACTTCTCCCTCTCCTGCAGCAGATATAATCAAACTCTTTCTAAGATATACATTTCATCTTTAGAAAGTACATATATATTTAAAAATATGGTTGCTTGTGTGCAAAGATTAGATACAATATAACTAGTTTCCCCTAGCCCTTTTGATGCAAACATTTAGAACCTTACTCTATTTCTTGCCAATATCTGAATATCAAGTAATAGGTACATCATTAGATCAATGGCAGTCTGATGACGTATTACTCTAAAGATGGCTCCAGCCAAGAAGAGTAAGCCCAGGAGACTCATTGTGGCAAACTTCATAAACATATGTATTTTAAAAATAGATACAAAAATTAGGAGGCAGGAAAAAGAATGTGAGTACAGCAGAGGAACATCAATCCAGATTGCTACCATTGAGAGTTTTGCCTTAATTCTAAAAGTTGGCAGGATGTAGTTCTGTTGCTGCTTCTTAGACATTGTTCAGCTAGTTAGCCCCAGAACACAGAAGAAAAATAAATATATGTAGATATAATATGAAGTAGAACACATCCCAGTGAATTACAGCTAGCACACACCCACATGCATCTTGTTACTTCAGCTGACATTTTATTAGTTATTTCTCACCTTCTTTGTATTAAATTTTCCATCTGCTGTACTTTTCCTGTATACTAGCACTCACAATCCTTCTTCACTTTCCTTACTGAACTTAAATGCATGTAAGTATAAAGTAACAGGTGACGGAAAAAGGGCTAGTGACTCTCACATCACTATTCGTTAAACTACATACATGGCACTCTTAGTTAACCATAGTTAATTATCAGTTATAATTATATAACGTCATCTATTTATTGACTTCAAAACACTCATTTTTTTTTCAGTTCCAGAACTGGGCCAATCCAATCTCCCTTTCTACTGCAACATCAAAGATTAAGGCCTCAAACCAGCACAGCACTTAAGCACATGCTTAGCTTTAAGTATTTGTGTAGTCCCATTGAATTCATCAGAACAAATGAGTGCAATAGAGCAGGCATTTAGCATAAAAATATATTGGCTTGCTTGGTGGCAGTCTAACTATTTTTAAAAATATCCTGTTTCTTGCACAAGACTTGAGAATTTCTTTTCCCCAGCTCTGAGAGGTTAATTCTAGAGAGAATCAAAACCTGAAATTTCCATTTCATAGGGCATTCCAATATTTTGACATCTGTTTTCTTGATATTGAAATTTTGGATGGAATGAAAAGTTAAAAAAAATTCAACTAGGAAATGTCAAAACAGTTTTCACTGCAACTAAATGTTTTGACAGTCCCAAATTGAAACATTTCAGTTGTTTGTTGACCTGGAACAAAACCTTTAGTTTCAGATCAACTTTAATTGTTGTGTCTGTCTGAGCCTTGCAGTGCGTCATGAGATTTGTAGTTTCAAGTTCCCCATGTCTTCATTCTCCCCATGGGCAGGACTACATCTCAGGGTGGCGCAGCAAACTGAGGCCTTGGCTACATTTGGGAATTCACAGCGCTGCCACGGCAGCGCTGTGAAGCGCGAGTGTAGTCGTGCCGCCAGTGCTGCGAGAGCTCTCTCGCAGTGCTGTATGTACTCCACCTCTCCGAGGGGAGTAGCTTGCAGCGCTGCGAGCGAGCGTGCAGCGCTGCAGGCACTGAATACACTGGCGCTTTACAGCGCTGCACTCGCTGCACTCGGGGGGGGGGGGGCGTTTTCACACCCCTGAGCGCAGCAAGTTGCAGCGCTGTACAGCGCCAGTGTAGCCAAGGCCTGAAACACCATGAGCCTAATTTTCAAAGGTGTTGAGCATTCACACCACTGACTTTAACTGGAGTCTGGGGTTGGGCACCCAGAAGCAGACGCCACTATAGAAAATGTTTGCCTTGAGGTACAATTGTATAGTCAATTTTATTTTACAGCCCCAGCTTTCTTTTCCCAGTTGATGGCTGGGGAGGCTGTGACAATATCTGTGGCAGAAACCATGAAATACAAGGATCCTGACTCTCCTCTCTCCTGAAGTAAATCAGGAGTAACTCCATAGACTTTTACACATATGTGAGATCACAATCAGGCCCAAGGTGTTTTCCCCTCCTACTACCAAAAGTACCAGCCATGGGAAGTCAGAAAGACCCCCAGAATCTTACTGCTACTCAGTGATGGGCAGAATCCAACAAGAGTGGAAGGAGTGGCATGAAAACCGAAGGCAGGCAGCTAGGTGCCATTTTAGAATTGTGGAGTGGGACAGTGCTCTAAGAGCGGAGTCCTCCTATCCCACTTCCAAGAGTCACTTCTTTCCCTTAATGACAGGTTTCAGAGTAGCAGCCGTGTTAGTCTGTATCCGCAAAAAGAACAGGAGTACTTGTGGCACCTTAGATATGCATCTGAAGAAGTGGGCTGTAGTCCACAAAAGCTTATGCTCTAATAAATTTGTTAGTCTCTAAGGTGACACAAGTACTCCTGTTCTTTCCCTTACTGGCAGTCCCAGGCTTCAGTCCTCATTCCTGAGGTGGAAGCAGGAGGCTCTCACCAGGGTACATCCCACAAGAAGTGTGACTGTGTTCATACACTTTAATGGGAGTTATATGCACAATTATGATATGCCAGAACAGTTCTGATTTAATGACAGATCTGTGAAAAAGTGGATTTTTAATACTCATTTAGTGCTCGAACCTGCAAAAGAGCAGTGTGATTCTGAGCACCCTTTAATTCCCACTGACATGAGAGGCAAGTGAGGGCACTCCTTAAACAGCAGTTATGAGCCTAATGCAGAAATTACTGGGTAAAACTCTATGGCCTCAGTTATGCAGGAGGTCAGACTAGATGATAACAATGGTCCCTTCTGGCCTTAAAGTCGATGAATTTTTGAATCCACATCTTGCAGAACAGGGCCCTAATGGAGTTAAAGTGGGTATTGCCTAAATTAACTCCAAACTACTCCATTCAGGTCAGTGAAGTCCATCACTTGGAAGTTTAAAGACTTATCATCCATCAATATTATTTTGATTTTTGCTAAAATAACCACTTACATGAAAAGTGTAGTTACAAGTGGATTGCTTGATCTATGTGACAGACTGTAACGGACAACTTTCTGAACACCAAGCCACTACAAGTTGTATAATGGCTAATACTATTTACAGTGTCCAATTGAGATGTAATGGCATCTCAAAAACTAGTCCTGTTTATCGCGCAAGTACATATAGATTATGCAGACCCCGATCCTGCAACAAGCTCAGTGCAGTCAGACCCCTTGCATCAACACGATGCCCCAATGAAATCAATGAGGATCAGCAGAGGTGCAGGAATTTGTCCATGTCGGTCTCTTCACAGGATTAGCACGAGGTGGGTTCTGGTATTGTAAGTGTATCAACAGCCTGATTCAAAGCCCACTGATGTGAGTGGGTGTCTTTCTACTTACTTCCATGGGCATTGGCTAGTCCTTAAATATCCTCATGAAAAAAGTTACAACTCTGCTTCTCGTAAGGCTATGCCTACACTGCGCATCTAAGAGCAGCACAGCAGGGCCGCTACAGCAGTGCCAAGGTAAGGTACACAGTGTAGCCACTCTTTGTCAGCAGGAGAGCGCTCTCCCACAGACAAAATAAACCACCCCCAATGAGGAGTGGTAGCTTTGTCAGTAGGTGTGCTGGCCACACTGGTGCTTTTTGTGGGTAAAACTTTTGTCAATCAGAGGTGTGGTTTTTTTCACACTCCTGACTGACTAAAGTTTTACCAACAAAAGTGCAGTGTACACATAGCCTTAGATAGCGCTTACTTTACACAGCTCAGTGATTCTTGAAGTGGTTAGATTTCCCCATGTACTGTAGTTACTGTTTGCCAAATTATTTTCCCTTAACTTTTTTTTAAATGTTCAAACCATTTTTAAAGGTGAGTGCAAGAGAGTCTTAAACTGGTACATTTAAAACTTGTTGAAATTTAAATCAAACTGTTTTTTAAAATGTCATAGACAGCAATATTTAACACGTACATAGCTCTTTACATCTTCAAGCCACTGTATAAAGATTAAGTCACAAAAAAGGATACAGTGTTCCTACACTGAGACTCAGGATGTGTGGGGTATTTTTAAGTGTGTGAAGAAATGGTTTTGCAATGGAATTGCTGAAGAAACAGCCTTAACTGTAGTTGCTGGAACAGTCACTTTAATAAACCCTTGTTTATTTTTGTCGCAAATTTTTCTGGTAATAAAACTAAAATTACATATCACTATATTATGAAAAACAGGAGTAGAAATCCATCCTGATATAGATATAGCATTCTTATCCAAGTAGAAATTAAGTTGTGTATATGTCAAATTATATTTCATTTATGTGGACTCTCAATTCTCTGCCCAAATAAACCCCCAACAGACCAGTCACTAATCCAAACCTCTAATAAAATGCAATTTGGCTTATACTCAAAGACTTTATTTTCCATTATGGTACATCAAGGCAGAAGTTAATACACATGCCTGTGTTAAGATAACACATTATTTCTTATTGTTATTTTGTTGCTTTTCCAAGTGCTTTGACTGGAATGTACATGTTACATTTTAACAGGTGGGTTGGCTGGCTGGCTGCTTGGCTGTAAACCAGCAACTGGAATCTGCACTGAATGGTATTGAACTGAATGCTTGTAAAGTTCATGGACACAGAGTGACTCAGACAGACTCAGATGCAATCACACACACAGAGAAGAACACACACATCATAACACGCTAGCCTGCCTCTCCTTTCCCCTCTGTCCAGGGGTAGTTCAGGACTGAGTTTTCTATCACAATTTCATGCCCACACAACCAAAAACCACATTCATATTATATAATGCTCCTGAGAAGTTAATGTGATATGTACACACAACGAATTTTCATGCACAGAGACATATATACAGATAATGAACTCTATATTTAAAAAGAACAGTGAAACTTGCGGTCAACAAGAAACTATACAGGAATTCTAAAACTGAACCACTATGAATATGTATAATATCACATATGAACATAGAAATACTGTAGACCCACACAAAATCATAAATGGAAGACAAAGTTATGAATATTGTAGCCATATTTTTCCATAAAAAATGTATTCATAGCTCTCCCTATCCTAGAGGGAGAAAAATACACAAGTATGAGTTAGGGACGCAGTATGAGACTAAACCTTGAGTACTGTAGCTCTTATTTTGTGTTGCAACTTCAAATGTTGCTATATTATGAGTTTTATTTGTACATTTCAATGACTTAGATATATAAATTGTGTTTGTAGCATATGGTTGTGTGTACATGTTTTGTGTGGGTACATATGTATATGTAGTGTGTGGCTATAATATATATTTGTTTGTTTCACAGTTGTGTGTTTAAATAGTTTCCTTGATTGTTGTTGCTTTTTTAAATTGTAAGTTACAAAAGGCAAACTGTAATAATTCCCTAGGAGACTAGAATATCATTACAGAATCCTACCTGGTCTAACGTATTTGTATGTGTCCCTACTATATATAACTGTCTGCTAAAAATCCTCATTAAACATGATTATCTGTACAGAAGTTATTAGCTTCAGTTCATTTTCATGCTGTGACTTTATTTACATTTTTATTATTTATCAAAATCCAATGTATTCCATATTGTCATTGCTTGTGGCTTGAAATATGAACTACATTGTTTTGGGCAAAGGGGCAGCCAAGAAAACAAACAGGTAATTGTTGGTTTAGAGATGGATCATTTAAAGAGAGACCTCCAACAGACATTTTCATGCATTAGTATTTCAAAAAATACTTCAGCTGGTATTGCCATTGCCCACCAAGTTTCAGTGGGGGCCACCTTTTACAGGGGCGAGTTCTACCATCCTCGAGGGATTCGGAGCTCACCGAGCCTATACCCCGAGGGACAGACGCACACAGTTCATGCCCACCGAGAACTCAGCCTAGGTGGGAGCAGAGCTCGCTGCACACCGTGCACACTCACCCTCCTTTTGTAGCTCCGGATTGCTTTACACGCCCCTGTTAGTCCTCCTGGTTTTTCCAACTTCTCAAGCAGCTACGTTCCTGGCTGGGGAATCAGAGACAGTGCAGAGGCGCATGTTTGCTAGGCAGGGATTCGAGGATGGCTCCAGAGCCAGGCTTCTCCAGCTCCTCAGCCTCAAGCCTCTGGCAATTCATTGACCTGCTAAGCAAGCGAGGTGGAACAGCAGCGGGGGCTGGAGCAGCCCGGCCGGCGAGGCAGGGGAGGGAGTCGGGGGCGTGGCTCTGCTTCCTGACTGGCGGCCACTTGTACAAGTCGGCAGCGACAGCCGCATCCCTCCCCCGGTTCCAGCCGCGAGCTCCGAACGGGATGGGGAGGCGGGCTCGCGGGGGAAGCAGCAGGACAAAGAGCGGCTGGGAAGCAGCGCGTGTCTGGGACCCCTGGTGGCCAGCGAGCGGAGGCGCATCCGAGAGAAGTCGCCAGGTCAAAGCCTTCAGGAGGCAGAAAACCAAACCCTGCCTTGAAAGGACCTGCTGCTGCTGCATCTCCATCTCCGCCAAGCAAGCAATAAAAGGGCCCGGCATGTAAACAGATCAATGTATTATTTACACAAATCCATTTTGTAGCCTTTCAGGGGCTGGTTTGGCTAGCGGGTTTAGTTGCAAAGATGTGCAAGGAAAAGCAAGACATAAAGGGCCATCAGGCTATTCTGCAATTCAAGAAACAAAACAAATACGTAACACAAAGCGGGGGGTAGGGGGGAGGATGTAAATGGTTTTTAAAGAGATTGATCTCTTACACCTGTGCAAGGAAAAGAGCTTGGAAGTGCAATTCTGCTCTGTAATGCAACTGTGCAAATGCTGCCCTGGGGTTCTGCGGTCATTGTCTCTCAATACCCAGTCTTGCAGTAAAAACAAGTGAATATTTTTCTTTAACTCAGCCTGGCCTCCGAGAGTCAATTTGGGTTTTTTCCTTTATTGCATCATCACTTGCAATAAAGGTTCTGCTAGTTAAATTATGTCCTAAAGTTGCATCTGTGCAGTTCCACTGAATTCAAGCTAATTGGCCTCTAGTAAACAGTTCTGTGCATGATGCACAAGCAAGAAGAGAATCCAGTTTACTCCATTTTTTCTGTGTGGTTCTGCAGCATTAAAAGTAATAAAGCAGAACAAACTTGTGTTGCAGAGATGACTAAATACACTAAGGCAGGGATCGGCAACCTTTGGCACGCGGCTCCCCAGGGTAAGCACCCTGGCGAGCTGGGCTGGTTTGTTTACCTGCCGCGTCGGCAGGTTCGGCCAATCATGGCTCCCACTGGCCGCAGTTCGCGGGTCCAGGCCAATGGGGGCGGCAGGAAGCGGCGCTGGCCAAGCGCTTCCTGCCGCCCCCATTGGCCTGGAGCAGCGCGATCGGCCGACCTGCTGAGGCGGCATGTAAACAAACCGGTCCAGCCCGCCAGGGTGCTTACCCTGGGGAGCCGCGTGCCAAAGGTTGCCGATCCCTGCACTAAGGGAAGCACGTCTGTTAAGTAAGAAGGTATTGTTTTTATAGTGTTAAATTTCAGAGTGGAATTGCTCATATAAATATTCTTCAGAGGGCTTGGAAGAGGAGGAGTGCCTGGGGAGGGATAAACTGGGATCCAGGAACGAACACCTGTGGTCATTTACTTCCCTTTGTGACATGGCACAAGTCACTTAACATTTCCAGGTATGGCCAATGGGAATAACTACTCTCCGGTGTGTTATGAAGACTAATGAATTCAGGTTTGTAATGAAGCTTTTTCATTTTCACAGTGCTAATTTATAACACAAATTGTAATCAAAGCAACCTGATTTATCAGAAGCTGGGATGAAGGAAGGGTCAGAGAGAAGAGAAACAATTGCACGGAGAGAGTATTAATCTTTATTTGCTAACATTCTGGCTGTGTCAGACTTTGGACAGAAAGTTAACCACTAAATGGACTAATTAAATGTTTAATTTTGAACGTAAGTGAACAATTATCTATTTAAGACATTATCAGTTTGTTGGACACATTGAACCCCGTAGCAGTTTCCCTGCTAGAAAAGTCACCAAACAAAAGCCTACTCTCAAAGATTCTAGAGGAAAGCGCATCTAGAGCTTGGTGGATCCTTTGTGCACATGTAACTTCCACTGAAGTCAATGAGAACTGCAACATGTTAAAATCACATTTAAAAAACCACAGTCACAAGTACCTCTGATTCAATCCCTCAAAAAGGGACTTCTTATTGGATCAAATTCACCACTGGTGATCATGTCTGTCAATCTATTGACTTCATTAGAGTTGTCCCTGCTTATGCCATCAGTGAATTTTCTCAAAGAAATATCTACAATTATAAGGGCTTAGAGACAGCTGGGCCCACCTAAAATATAAGCTTGGTCACTAATGTATGGTTTTTAACATCTTCGTTGTGTTGCTTTTCTACACATACAAGAATACTGAAAACAAAAATGAATTAGTTACCAATGCTGCTGCAGATGTTTGTTTTAATTGCTGGGTCTTGCTTTTTGTTTTTCCACTGGCAAAAAACAATCTTTGCATCTAGGTGTATTGTTTAGCACTAGGCTTTTTAATAACCCCCATGGCATGAATGCTCTCTCATGTGAAATGGGGGGCAGCAAAGGTGCCAGTTAGGTATTTAGATTGTAAGCTCTTCAGGGCAAGGACTGTCTTGGTGTTCTGTTTTTGTACAGTGCCTAGCACAATGATGCTCTGATCCATAGCTGGCATTCCTAGGCATATAGTAATACAAATAACTAATATACACCTCTACCCCAATATAATGCTGTCCTAGGGAGCCAAAAAATCTTACCACATTATAGGTGAAACCGTGTTATATCGAACTTGCTTTGATCCGCCAGAGTGCGCAGCCCCGCCCCCCTGGAGCACTGCTTTACCGCGTGATATCCGAATATGTGTTATATCGGGTTGCGTTATATCGGGGTAGAGGTGTACTTGAAAAAATAGACACATTTAGACCCCAAACTTACACACCTGTCTAACTCTACTCATCTGAGCAGTCTCATTTGGCTTCAGCAGGAGTACTTGTCTGAGTAAAATTAAGCATGTACTTGACAGGATGGGACCTTAGTAAAAATCACTTCTAGGACCTGATCCTGCAATCTGATCTACATCAGAAAATGCTTACACCAGGGGTCGGCAACCTTTCAGAAGTGGTGTGCCGAGTCTTCATTTATTCACTCTGATTTAAGGTTTTGCATTTCAGTAATACATTTTAACATTTTTAGATGTCTCTTTCTATAAGTCTAAACTATTGTTGTATGTGAAGTAAATAAGGTTTTTAAAATGTTTAAGAAGCTTCATTTAAAATTAAATTAAAATGCAGAGCCTCCCAGACCTGTGGTCAGGATCCAGGCAGTGTGAGTGCCACTGAAAATCAGCTTGCATGCCACCTTGGGAACGCGTGCCATAGGTTGCCTACCCCTGTGCCATAGGTTGCCTACCCCTGGCTTACACCCTCATGGAGTCCCACTGAAAAAGCACTTGTGCCTCAGCTTGCAGGATTGAAGCTTAGGTTTTGATATATATATTGGTGTAGGTTTTTTAAGCATTTGATTCCTGAAGCTAGGCCTCCACCTCAATCCTAAATTCAGCACTGTGCCCTTAATTTAAAAAAAACTCCAATACTCTAAAATAATGGTCCAAGAATTATAGCCTCACACTGGTGTCACTACAGTGTCTGTAGACTACTGTTGTATTTTTTTAATAAAGATGTGTAGAAACTGTTGCTCTGGGAGAGTCAAGGAGACACTTAAGCCCCAATCCTCTAAACATTTGCAGTTACCTTTACTCACATCTGTAGTCACATTGGGCTAAATTCGCACAGGGACTTAGGTCCATACATTTGAGATTTAGGCACTACTGGTATTCACAAAACTGCTGCTTAGCTGCTGCCAAACCCTGTAGGTAGTAAACTCACTGGATGCCTAAATTTTTTCAGTGAAAGTTCCCTCTGTACTTATGTTTCTGCCCCTGGGTATGTGCATTGCAGCCTTGCTCTAGACATCTAGACACCTCTCTCCAGCCTAATCTCCAGTGCAGTGCCTGAACAGGGGGAAGATAGGCATTGCTCCACCTAACTCGCCTGTGGGGCCTGATCAGGTAGGTGTGCTCAGAGAATGCCTAATTCCACAAAAATTGGGGGTGGAGAGCAGGTGCCCTAGTGGTTAGGATTCTTACGGGGATGTGGGAGCCCTTGGTTAAAATTCTCCTCTACCTGATGAGGAGAAGGAATTTGAAGAGGGATATATTACCTCTCAGATGAGTGCCCTAATCTCTGGGCTATGGGATATTCTGGGAGGTGGCTCCCTCAGTCTCTCAAGTTGAGGCTGTTCCACCTTGGATAAATAATTAAAAAGCCATTGGGCCAGTGAAAGAGAGAGATGCCTGAGAATGACTCTTTTGACTAATGGTTAGCATGTTCACCTAGGGTGTAGAAGGCCTGGAACCTAGTCCCATGACTCCAGTGATTTATTATTTATCCAAAGTGGAACAGCTGCAACAGGAGAGATTGAGGGAGCCCCATCTCAGAATATCCCATAGCCCAGTGGTTAGAGCACTGATCTCAGAGGTTGCAGATGCCTGTTTAAATCCCTTTTTCTCATCAGGTAGAGGTGGAACTTGAACAGGAGGTCTCCCACATCCCAGGTGAGCATGTTAACTACAGGGCTAAAAGTTAGAAGTGAGGTGCTAGCAGCAGCAGTGCTCCACTGCCACCAGCAGAGGGCTTGCAGTTTAGAATTCCAAGCACAAATAAATGCCTCTTTCCAGACTGGACTTAGGTGCTAAACTCCCTGAAAGGGGCTCTCTCTCCTCACTATATCCCTTTGGCTAGCTTAGGTGGGGTGCCACCTAGCATGCTGGCTGTTGTGAGGCCCATTCTTAGACATGTGTTTCTCTCCATTCAAGGTATAGGAAGCCTGAGCACCTAACTCAGGCTTTGTGAATCCCAGTGATTTTCTAGGTGCCTAAGTCCCTTTGTGAATCTAACCACTGTGTCAATGTGGCTAGTCATATTCTTAAAGATAAATACCTGCATAAATGTTTGCAAGACTGGAGCCTAAGCTAAACAGGATTTTTTCCCCATTTTAATTCAGAATTGTATAAAAAGCTCAAATATAGCCTTTGTCTTAATTCCCATTGCTTTTTTGGTAATGAGAGATTAAAGAAAAGGTGGAAAAACTCTATTTAGAAGTGTGGGAACTGGAAGGATAAGCCAAATTCCAGGGATAACTTCTATTTTTTGCAGGGGGGAGGGGGAGGAATAATTATTAGTAAATATTTACATTTTGCTTGGGCCTAAAGGCCACAGTCACATTGTGCAACATCCAGCACAAACACAGAAAGGAGGCAATCCCTGCCTGGCAGGGCTTATAATCTAATGACACAAACAAAGGATAGGGTATAGGGATTCAAGCAAATGAGCATGATGAAAAATTGGCACATATCTGTTAGTTATAGGTATGGGAGGGGGAGGAAGGAGGGAGTTGTGGTTTGGGGGTTTTTTTGTTTGTTTTTTAAACTTGAGTATAAGTGGCAAATAAGTTACTAGATATGTCTACTATGCCATTCTACAATACACATTGTTGAAGGATATCAGAGCAGATGCATTCTTGCTAATATCCTCTGCCAAAAAAAGTAGCTCTGCGAATTTTCACAAATTCGCCTAAATTTAGCTTCTGCAGGAGCACATGCCTACTAATTTTAAAGTTATTCTTTAACAAACATCATGGTGGATTACTGCATGCATTTGCTGGGAGCTTAGTATGTTTATGAGATGTCATACGCTGTACGTAAATCCAAAATAAATAATACAAGTTGCCATGCAATATTTCCAGTATTGTTCCTTTTTCTCTTTCATTGTGACAAGTCCTAAAATGGAGGGAGAGGAAGCCCTGTTAGTGCTATCTCAAGCTAGACTATCACTAATTAATTCCCCCCTCCCCCCCAAAAAAACCCTACCAACAACAAACCCACCGCAAGTCAAGATATTTAAAAATTCTACATCTGACACACATTCTGGCTGCACTGAAGTCAATGGGAGTTTTGCCACTGGGAGCAGGATTTCACACCTGGTGTTCTTAGAACTGGTGATAACAGGGAGAGAGAAGATGACACTGAAACGTTTTTGTGTGAGGGCTGTTTCTTAAAACATACAACTAATTCTCTGTTTTCATATGCAATTCTTTCCATTGTCCCCATGATGAGCCAGCATCAGGTTGGCATCAGAAGCTTGCTCAGGTTTCTCTTTAGCAAATCTGTAGTCAGCAGTTAAAACCTTGGATTTGGCAGGTCTGCAAAAGTGCATTGATGGTGCCTTGCAACCTGTGCTCTTAGAACAGCCCTGTGCATAAGAATGGCCCTACGAGTTCAGATCAAAGGTCCATCTAGCCCAGGCCTTGGCTACACTTGTGAGTTACAGCGCAATAAAGCCTCCCAGAGCGCTGTACTCACTCCCCGTCCACACGGGCAAGGCACGTACAGCGCTGTATCTTCACGGCTACAGCGCTGCTGGTACTCCACCTCCCTGAGAGGAATAACGTTTGCTGCGCCTTGGCTACAACTCCCGGGTATCAGTGTGAACAAGGAGTTAACTTACTGCGCTGTGATAATTCCCTTATCAAGTGGCCACTCTTCTCATTGTTGTGATCGGCTGCAGGAATGCAGAAGTGCTATTTCAAAGCTCCGTTTCAGAGAGAAAAAGCAAACATTTTGCTGTTTGCTTTGAGTGAGAATCATGGGGGGTTAGGGGGTCTGAACTTACAAGACAGTTTGCTGACATACTCTCAGCACGCCAAAAACCCTCTCTCTCCCCCCACACTCCCTGTCACACTCCACCCCACCCCCCCTTTTGAAAAGCATGTTGCAGCCACTTGAATTCTGGGATAGCTGCCCATAATGCACCACTCCCAATGCAGCTGCAAATGTGGCCAAGACAGTGCGCTAGCAGATGTCCATGTGGACAGACTGCAGCGCTTTCCCTACTCAGCTGTACGAAGGTGGGTTTAACTCACAGTGCTGTACAGCTGCAAGTGTAGCCATACCCCCCGTATCATGTTTTCCAACAGTGGCCAATGCCAGGTGCCCCAGAGGGAATGAACAGAACAGGTAATCATCAAGTGATCCATTCCTTGTCGCCCATTCACAGCTTCTGGCAAACAGAGGGTAGGGACACCATTCCTGCCCATCCTGGCTAATAGCCATTGATGGACATATTCTCCATGAATTTATTTATTTATTTTAACCCTGTTATAGTCTCGGCCTCCTCTGGCAAAGAGCTCCACAGGTTGACTGTGCGTTGTATGAAAATATACTTTCTTTTGTTTGTTTTAAATCTGCTACCTATTACTTTAATTTGGTGACCCCTAGTTCTTGTGTTATGAGAAGGAGTAAAGAACTTTCTTATTTACTTTCTCCACCCCAGTCAGATTTTATAGATCTCTATAATATCCCCCCCTTAGTCATCTTTGTTCCAAGCTGAAAAGTCCCAGTCTTACTAATCTCTCCTCATATGGCAGCCATTCCATACCCCTAATTTTTGTTGCCCTTTTCTGAACCTTTTCCAATTCTAATATATATATATATATTTGAGATGGGGTGACCACATCTGCATGCAGTATTCAAGATGTGGGCGTACCATGGATTTATATAGAGGCAATATGATATTTTCTGTCTTATCTATCCCTTTCTTAATGATTCCCAACATTCTGTTCACTTTTTTGACTGCTGATGTACATTGAGTGGATGTTTTTCAGAGAACTATCCACAATGACTCCAAGATCTCGTTCTTGAGTGGTAACAGCTAATTTAGACCCCATCATTTTATAAGTATAGTTGGGGTTATGATTTCCAATGTGCATTATTTTGTATTTATCAACATTAAATTTCGTCTGCCATCTTATTGCCTAGTCGCCCAGTTTTGAGAGATCTGTTTGTAGCTCTTCGTAGTCTGCCTGGGACTTAACTATCTTGAGTAGTTTTGTATCATCTGCAAATTTTGCCACCTCTGTGTTTACCCCTTTTTCCAGATCATTTGTGAATACATTGAATAGAAGTGGTCCCAGTACAGACCTCTGGGGGACACCACTATTTACCTCTCTCCATTCTGAAAACTGACCATTTATTCCTACCCTTTGTTTCCTATTTTAATCAGTTACCAATCCATGAGAAGACCTTCCCTCTTATCCCATGACAGTTTACTTTGCTTAAGAGCCTTTGGTGAGGGACCTTCTCAAACGCTTTCTGAAAATCTAAATACACAATATCCACTGGATCCCCCTTGTCCACATGCTTGTTGACCCCCTCAAAGAATTCTAGTAGATTGGTGAGGCATGATTTCCCTTTAGGAAAACCATGTTGACTCTTCCCCCAACAAATTATGTTCATCTATGTGTCTGACAATTTTGTTCTTTACTATAGTTTCAACCAGTTTGTCCGATACTGAAGTCAGGCTTACCAGCCTGTAATTGCCAGGGTCACCTCTGGAGCCCTTTTTAAAAATTGGCATCACATTAGCTATCCTCCAGTCATTTGGTACAGAAGCTGATTTAAATGATAGGTTACAGACTACAGTTAGTAGTCCTGCAATTTCACATTTGAATTCCCTCAGCATTGTTGGGTGAATACCATCTTGTCCTGGTGATTTATTACTGTTTAATTTATCAATTTGTTCCAAAACCTCCTCTAATGACACCTCAATCTGAGACAGTTCCTTAGATTTGTCATCTAAAAAGAATGGATCAGGTTTGGGAATCTCCCTCACATCCTCAGCCATGAAGACCGATGCAAAAAATTCATTTAGTTTCTCCACAATGGCCTTATCGTCCTTGATCTTATAACAACACTCAGTAACATCAGAGACGTTGTTGCTTGGTCACCTTGTCCTGCAGTGTTTCCTTTGGTGGAAAGAATTTTAATTCTGCTATTTCTCCTATGCCAGCCCCCACCCTCTAATTTGAAATGTACCTCAGTCTTCGTACCTGTACAGCCAGACAAGGGTGAAGAGGGTTTTTTTTCCTCAGAGGAGAGATTAGTAAGATTAGGACTTTTCAGCTTGGAAAAAGAAACGACTAGGGGGATATGATAGAGATCTATAAAATCATGACTGGTGTGGAGAAAGTTAATAAGGAAGTGTTATTTACTCCTTCTCATACCCCAAGAACTAGGGGTCACCAAATGAAATTAATGGGCAGGAGAGTTAAAACAAATAAAAGGAAGTATTTCTTCAGGCAACACACAGTCGACCTGTGGAACTCTTTGCCAGAAGATGTTGTGAAGGCCAAGACTATAACAGGGTTCAAAAAAGAACTAGATAAATTCATGGAGGATAGGTCCATCAGTAGCTATTAGCCAGGGTGGGCGGGGATGCAAAACCATGCTCTGAAGTGCCCCTAGCCTCTGTTTGCCAGAAGCTGGGAATGGGCGTCTGGGGATTAATCACTTACCTGTTCTGTTCATTCCCTCTGATGCACCTGGCATTGGCCACTGTCAGAAGCCAGGATACTGGGTTAGATGGACCATCGGTCTGACCCAGTATGGCCGTTCTTATGTTCCTTTCTCTGGTAAGAGACTGAGTCTCAGGGTGAGAATAGGGAGAGTAGTAATGGTTTCTCAGGTAAATGTGGAGTGTTTAGCATTATATCTTGTACATAAAATAAAGTCTTTGAAAGGGGAGTTTTTTTCCAAAATAAATGGATAAAAGTACTCTTTTTCATTAGTCAGCAGGGAAATCTACCTCTCTCAAATCTAGGAGGTCTGCGTGCTCAAACCCACGTTCCTTGCATCCCCAATACTCCTATTTAAGTCAACAGACAGACAGCTGCAGCGGCACAGGAGCCAGCAAACAGAGCTGTAAACAGGGGAGTTTGAGTGGGAGTTTGCAAGGGGAGTTTGGGGGCAAGACTAAGAGGCAGGCAGAGGAACAGACAGGCTAGTGAAGGGAGTGTGCGGTGATCTAGCAGTGTTTTGGTGCTCGTTGGGGGTTTGTTTTGCTGTGGGTGGTGGTGGTGTGGTTTGTTTTGTTTCCCAGATTTACAGGATTTAGGTGGGAAGAACTTGTGGATCTAAAGATGGAAGAGGCCTGGAATTACTTTAAGTCAAAGTTGCAGAAACTATCAGAAGCCTGCATCCCAAGAAAGGGGAAAAAATTCATAGGCAGGAGTTGTAGACCAAGCTGGATGAGCAAGCATCTCAGAGAGGTGATTAAGAAAAAGCAGAAAGCCTACAAGGAGTGGAAGATGGGAGTGATCAGCAAGGAAAGCTACCTTATTGAGGAGGTCAGAACATGTAGGGATAAAGTGAGAAGGGCCAAAAACCATGTAGAGTTGGACCTTGCAAAGGGAATTAAAACCAATAGTAAAAGATTCTATAGGCATCTAAATAAGAAGAAAACAAAGAAAGAAGAAGTGGGACCGCTAAACACTGAGGATGGAGTGGAGGTTAAGGATCATCTAGGCATGGCTGTCAGGCTGGAGGGAGGTTACTAGTGGAGTTGCTCAGGGATCGGTTTTGGGACCAATCTTATTTAATCTTTTTATTACTGACCTTGCCACAAAAAGTGGGAATGTGCTAATAAAGTTTGCAGATGACACAAAGCTGGTAGGTATTGCCAATACAGAGAAGGACCGGTATATCATACAGGAAGATCTGGATGACCTTGTAAACTGGAGTAATATTAATAGGATGAAATTTAATAGTGAAAAGTGCAAGGTCATGCATTTAGGGATTAATAACAAGAATTTTTGTTAGAAGCTGGGGACGCATCAGTTGGAAGTAACAGAGGAGAAGGACCTTGGAGTATTGGTTGATCACAGGATGACTATGAGCCGCCAATGTGATATGGCCGTGAAAAAAGCTAATGCAGTCTTGGGATGCATCAGGTGAGGTATTTCCAGTAGAGATAAGGAGGCACTGGTGAGACCCCATCTGGAATACTGTGTGCAGTTCTTGTCTCCCATGTTTAAGAAGGATGAATTCAAACTGGAACAGGGACAGAGAAGGGCTACTATGATGATCTGAGGAATGGAAAACTTGTCTTGTGAAAGAAGACTCCAAGAGCTTGGCTTGTTTAGCTTAACCAAAAGGAGGCTAAGGGGAGATATGATTGCTCTCTATAAATATACCAGAAGGATAAATACCAGGGAGGGAGAGGAATTATTTAAGCTCAGTACCAATGTGGACACAAGAACAAATGGATATAAACTGGCCATCAGGAAGTTTAGACTTGAAATTAGATGAAGGTTTCTAACCATCAGAGGAGTGAAGTTCTGGAACAGCCTTCCAAGGGGAGCAGTGGGAGTAAAGGCCATATCTGGCTTCAAGACTAAGCTTGATAAGTTTATGGAGGGGATGGTATGATGGCATAGCCTAATTTTGGCAATTAATTGGTCTTTGACTATTAGCGGTAAATATGCCCAATGACCTATGATGGGATGTTAGATGGGGTGGGATCTGAGTTACTACAGAGAATTCTTTCCTAGGTGTCTGTCTGGTGAGTCTTGCCCACATGCTCAGGGTTTAGTTGATCGCCATATTTTGGGTTGGGAAGGAATTTTCCTCACATTGGCAGAGGCCCTGGGGGTTTTTCGCCTTCCTCTGCAGCATGGGGCACGGGTCACTTGCTGGAAGATTCTCTGCACCTTGAAGTCTTCAAACCATGATTTGAGGACTTCAATGGCTCAGACATAAGTTTGATACAGGAGTGGGTGGGTGAGATTCTGTGGCCTGCATTGTGCAGGAGGTCAGACTAGATGATCATAATGGTCCCTGCTGACCTTAAAGTCTATGATTCTATGAACAGAAATTTAGTATGGGAAAGCATAAGGAATGCAGAATCAGCTCTGATCCTGCCTAGGAGGAAGGGTTGGAGAGAGGCAACCTCTTATTAAGCTAGATTGATTTTATTTTAGGAAGTCCATCTGGTTGACCATTGTGAAGCTTCCATCTCCTCAGTACAAGTTACCCCAAGATAAGAATTTCATTTGTGGTCCATGGAAATAATGCTATTATAAATCTTGTTAGCATTCACATTAAAATACAAAGTATTAGAAAAATACCATGTGTAGTTAACAATAAAACTCCCCACTCTCAGTGTTAATAAGGCACAGACAAGTCATTATCTTCTGACCTGATCAGAAAGGTTTACTTTTGCTCCTGAGATTTCCCACACAGAAGATATCATAAAACCAAGGGAAAATACTGCTATCTTAGGGATAGCTATGACTTGTTGACTATTCCAAGCTCTGCCACTGACTAATCTTGTGAAACAGGGCAAATCTCATAACTTCTTTATGCCATTTGTAAAATAGGGGTAACAATGCTTTGTCTTTTTGAAATTTACTGATGAAATGCGCTATACGGTGCTATTATTTTATCACAAAAAACTAATAGGGAAAAACTCTGGCTCTGTGAAATTTTCGTATATTGTGGAAAGGAACCAATTAGCACTTGTGTGCTGACAGAGGCAGTTCAGACCCATGTTTTAAAGGCACCCTCTCAATATGCTTCTTTAAGGGGTAGCCTAAATGTTATAAAGTCTCCCTGGCCTTGCACAAATACAAAGAAATTACTTCCCTTCTAAGAACACCCCCTCGGTGGTTGAATATGACTATGGGTGGGGCAGACCTGTTTTTCAACATCCAGTGCAGGAAGGGTGCTTTGATACAATGGGTGTTGAAACCAGTTGTGAATTTGGTTGCGGGGGGGGGGATGTTAAGATACAATGCCTTTAATTTGGCCCTGGTGCAATCACTTACACCTGTGCAAAGTTCTGACGTGCTAATATTTTCCAGACCCTTTGTACTTGCTTTGCTCAGGTATAAGTGGTCATGCCAGGGGCAAGATAGCGGAGAATCAAAGCCAAGGAAGTAGCAGAGTGGACCTAAGAATAAAAAGGGGAAGAAGTAGTTTATCAAAGGCCAGGGTGATAGGGTGTTATACAGATGTAACAGCTGGGTATATGCTCAGACTCATGAGGTAACAAGCCCTTCTGTTACCTTCTATGTCAAATGGCTAATCTGAGTTGTTGAGGGAGAATTCTCCAAAATAAGCCTATGCGAATGAGTTAAGTACATGTTTTTACTGTGGGTTTTTGTTAATTGAATATAGTTTCAATTACATTCCTGCCTCTTTCATTAATGATGCCAACCTTTCTGCAGGACTCAGGAGGCACAGATTTCTGAAGTTCTGTGACTCTGAAAACTAGTGTGAAATTCTGTAGTGAATGCTTGATCTTAATTTGGTAAGTCTGTCTGGTGCTTAGTGTGTGTGTGTCCTTGTTTGGAATTTTCTTAAGGATTGAAAATGAAGAAGACCCACCTTTTGATAAGACAGGCTTCTTGTTTAATTTCCTAATTCTGGAAGGTGCTCAGATACAACAGTGCTGAAGAAAACAGAAATGTAGTAATTACGTTACTTTTTGGATGGATGGATTGATTAAATAGACTGAAAAAAATCACTTTTCCAGTACTATTTAGTTAGTACTATGGACTGTTCAGCCTAAAGGACAACAATTAACTTTCTCAATTCATCCTCCTACTTAAATATATTTAAAGAGTTCTATCTACCCACATTATTCTTTTCTGCTCTGTGATGCAAAAATGCACTAGTAGAAGCTTGCCAGTCCTAAATTAAGATACAGTGAAGTCACAGATGGGACTAAAATGTCATTTTCTTGTGTTCTGTCAGAGAACGTAAGGGCCAATCTACACTACCGAAAAGACTGTTAACCCTTAATCCAAGTACTGTTCCTATAATACGATTAGAGAATCGTGTTTTCTCTGCCCCCTGGCAAATTAAGAAAAAGCCCTGGTATGACAGGGGCATCCCTAATTGTGGCAGAGAACCGCATGCTAGCATGTTTTCTTTTTAATAGTGTAGCCTGAGCCTAAGGGAAAAGCTACCTTATCTCATGCCAGCAGATTTACAAGGAAACTCTTAGGGTGTTTTAATTCCAGAGAGTAACATGAAGGTGGCAGCTAGCACAGAAAGGCATGTTTGCGGTGTTAATCTTATTTTAAGGAAAAATTGGGCCTCTTGGTTCAATTTAACTTTCACTTATACTTTTACTTGAGTACTAAAGAGCTCAAATCTCCCTGTTTACAATAAGCGGACATTTTAGGCTTAAGTGTAACATGTTCATCCCATTTAAAAAAAAAAACATTCAGTTTTCACGAGTGAATAACAATTAAATCCAGGTCTCTATAAGGTATAATTCTATAAAGAGTATAAGTTTGATTTTTTTTTATCCCCCTTCCCACTTATAACAGCTCTCACCTCTACATCAAAATGAGCATTTGGGATGAAAGTCTTACAGAAGAAGCTTCATACAGACATAACTTAAACATTCCTTTATTGTCAGTGCAGGGTGTATTAATGATCTGAAAGTGTATTTCATTTTATCTGCTGCTGTGGAATAGCACTTATTCTCTCATTGAAAAACAAAACCATCTAGGATAGCAGATGAAGAGTTGCTATTCAGTCAGATGAGCTTCATCATTACTACAAAATGGAATATAAATCAAATAACTAAAATTTGAATGTTAAATATGTACATTACATTCCAAAGAAAATGTGGTTTGATAATGTATGCAACAGTTTCAAACCATTTGTTCAAAATCCCTTCAATCCAGTCTCAGAATAGCTGCATTTCCTTCATTGGTTTTCACCATTTTGAAACTCTAGCTTCACAAGCTGGTTCTCAAATTTTTTAACATCTACCTGATGCTTCATTAGGAACTGCCCATTTAAATGGAAGACAGGTATGTCATACTTATATCTTTCATACCACACTGCGTTCTCTGGAAGGGTGATATCCACTTCCTGCAAAATAAACTTTGAAAGAAAAGAACTAAATGTTAAACATTTTATAACATTGGACACTTTAAAAAAAATAGCTGCTGTCTTTCATCACATTTCAGATTTACTTTAACAAAATGGGTCACATTTTCAGCAGGCCTGTAAATTTGCCCTGGCATGGAAACACAGATTTTGCAGGCAGAAAATGGATGTAGCCACAAACTTTGCTTGTGTACTTCCAACAACCATCTGAATGTTTAGCCCAGCATGGTTCCCTGGATTCCCAGTGAGAAACTGTACCACATATGATCTTAGTCATTTTCTTTCTGCAGGTGGGTCAACAGGCATTTTCTGTTTTGCTCACGGGTGCAGCATTTCTTTGTGTCTACTACTGCTGGCACCACTTGCTCTAAATTCAAGCAACTGGGGTTCAAAAACTGGTCAAAGTGCACTACAGGCAGCTGACAGAATATTAGTTGGAGAGGATGGTGGGAAAGTACTCTCAAGTGACACAGGGCAAAGAATATTTGATGGACCTGTCTCACAACAGTTTTGCTGCAAACTGCATTATAAACCTGAGATATATGTATATTCTAGTACAGTGGATCTCAAACTTTTGTACTGGTGACCCTTTTCACATAGCAAGCCTCTGAGTGCAACCCTCCCCCCTTATAAATTAAACATTTTTTTATATATTTAACACCATTAGAAATGCTGGATGCAAAGCAGGGTCCAGGGTGGAGGCTGACAGCGCGTGACCCCCCATATAATAACCCCATGACCCCCTGAGGGGTCCCAACCCCCCATTTGAGAACCCCTGTTATAGTAGCAAAAGCTTTTTAAATAGCTACAACATTGTATTCATTGGTTTAGTTTGTTAACACTTCCTTGAGCCACAGAGTCTGAAAATACTTTTGAATAATGAGTTTTAGGAAATCAGTGCTAAAACTTTCTTGAAAAGGTTGCCCAAGACAAACTAATGGATGCAAATAACATCAAGCGATTTTTCTTTTACAAAGAAAGGTCCCCTAGAAACTATTCTTTCTATATAATATACACAGTATTGTATTTCATTACCCTGTTTTTATATGGCTCAAGCACTTCTTTTGCTTCATCACACAGAGGGCACGGGTTCTAAAGGAAAATATGCAGATCATCTTAAAAGAATAAGACATGCAGATTATTCTGTTAACTTGTTTCTAGGTATGTTGCATGCTATCATTACTCCAAATGCTGGTTCTCTCCTCATTGCCACATCATTTTCAAAATCTCACTTTAATCTGCACAGCATAGATTGCAAGAGTGTAAATTCTTTTTTATATAAGTAATAAAAAGGAAATCTCCCTTTTCATCCGGTCAACACCTCTAAGATTTTTGACTCTACCTTTAATTTGTGACTACAATAAAAATATTTTTGAAATGTTGCAAGTTCTAAAAGCTGACACAGCTGCATGGTTCTGAAGGCAAGTTATAGGATAGTCATAGGGTTGATTTCTACAGTCACTTCCCCAATGTATAACTGGAAAACTTTATTGACTTCCCTGGAGTCACTCCAGATACACAGCAGTGTACATTATTTGGCATATAGTAATTGAACACAAAATATAGTCAGGAAAAACATGATAGTTCTGTCTCTTTGCCATGAAGTACTGTTCACAGATGGAAAATGTCTATTCCTTTCCTCCCTCCCCAAAGCTTTCTTAGGGTATGTCTAACCTCTGCACACCTTTTGCTGTGTAGTCTACCAGAGCTAGATTGAATTCAGCTTGTGAGTAACAGCAGTGAAGACAATGCAGTATAGGCTTCAGCGCAGATAATACAAGCGCAGCATGGACCCTACCTAGATACACACTTGGCTCACTTGCCTGTGCTGTGCTCTCTTCACTGCTATTGTTACCTGTGCCAGCTGGAGTCAAGCTAGTTTGGGTAGGGTCAAGTAGGCTAGATTGTGAAGACACACCCTTAATGTTTGAAACCCTATGCAAGGTGCTAAAGGACAAGTTTGGGGTGCAGCTGCTGTTGTTTGTAACTCATGGAAGAGCTGATGATGGTGAATCAGCTGAGTGTATGTGTTATTGAGAAGGGCTGACAGAATTTTGTTGCATGTAATCTGTTGTAACAGACTAGACTCTTCAAACTAAACCTACGGGATGCTCAACTCTTTATGGCTTATCACTGAAAGAAAGATTGCTAAGGTAGTGGAGCTGGTAAAATGAGCTGATAGGGGCAGAAAGGCAGACAGAGATGCACCATTTCTCCTTACTAAGGGCTTGGCTACACGGTGCTTTACAGCGCTACAACTTTCTTGCTCAGGAGTGTGAAAAAACACCCCCCCTGAGCGCAGCAAGTTACAGTGTAAACAGTACCCCAGCGCTGCGCCGCTCCCAGCGCTGTAAGCTAATCCCCTCGTGGAGATGGAGTACCTGCAGTGCTGGGAGAGCTCTCTCCCAGCGCTGGCGCGCAACTACACTCACACTTCAAAGCGCTCCCGCAGCAGTGCTTTGCAGTTTCGAGTGTAGCCACGGCCTTAGGGCTTGTCTAAGCATGCAGGTTGCACCATTAGAATTTGAATTGGTTAAAGACCTGACTTAGTTAAAACAGTGCAACTTGGTGCTTGGATACTCCTATCAGTGTAGCTATACATTTACAGGCACAATTTAAACCAGGTTTATACTGATATAAGATTGTCCACACACAAATTTGCACCAGATTAAAGGCAGAATCACACCTTTAAGTTAACTGGGGAAACTGTGTATTTAGACCAAGCTTTTATCAGTTTGAATTCACACTTTCAGTTATTTTGATGCAAGTCTGTGTGGGGACATTTATTTTGGATTAAGGGTCAATTATTTTGATTGAACTACAGTTAAATAAACCAAGCCTTGTATTGAAATAAGTAAAGGTTTGGATCTAAAACTATTTAGCTATTTCATTTCCAGCCTGTGCATGTGGACAAGTGCTAAGTAACAAAACAAGTCATGGCACTTGACTCCTTTAATAAAGCCAGCACTGAGTTCCAATGAGAACCATGCCCAGAAATAATTCTGTGCTCTGACTAGCCAAGAGTCTCTGCAAACAGACTTTAAACTGCTTTAATGGGACATTCAGCAGCTTGCATATATGTTCAAGTGACCTAGCTGCAAACAGAATTTGAATTTAATACAGAAGAGAGATCCAGATGTGCTGGGCAACAGAAGAGGCTGAAAGGAGAAGTTTTTATTTATACAATACATTCTCACTTATGCTGAGCCTCATTCATACTTACTCCTGTCCTTACTTAAAAAAAAAAAACCAAAAACGAACCCAAGCCTGGGGTGAATGGGGATAAACTGAGAGCACAAATCGGTCTATTAAAAGCAGCCTGCAGTGTAGTGAGATCTTGTTTTGTAAATGCCAGTGCTATGACACGTTCTGTGAGACGTGAAAAGAACTTTACCTTAAGCATGTATTCAACAAAAGAGGCCAGTTTAGAAAACTGTTTCAACTTTGCTATCAGAAATTTGGTCACAGAATTTCAAATTGCTAATCAGTATGTATGCACAATAATCATGCAAAAGAGCTTTTTCCAATTATTAATTTCTAAAATGAATGCCAATACTGCCTACGTTATTGCCCTTTGGATTATGAAAAAGCACAGTGCTGGATCAGATGGCAGAGACAGAGCTGGGACTTTAAAGTATGTTTCCTCTCATAACATACATTCCACTGATTAAGAAATAAGTGCTGACTTTTCTTTTTCCAGAAAGTCTGCACTTTTGTTATATAATTTCACTTTTTTCCAGGTTGGGTAGAAAAAAACAAACATTACTCAATGATGAGGAAGCCTCATCTTCTCTCAGAAAATTCACACTTTTTTCATTTTATTTAAAATTCAAAACAGTTTACACTTACATAGAAACTTTCATCTGAGAGCATTTTGCAATCTGTATACATGCACCAGTATCGGACTCCTGAGTCATCTCAGGACCTATATGTAAATACGTGGTAGAGATCATCCTCGAATCGAGGGATCGCCAATCAAAATCAATAACTAACATGCCACAAAAACAATGTACAGAAGGTAAAACTTTAGCCAAAGGCACCAAATGAAACTCCTTCCTATGAAAAGTGAAGTGGGATCATTAATACTTCTGCAAAGAACACAGGATCTCAGTTAAAGTTCTACACTGAAATGTGACTATATACAAATAGCTCCCATTCCTGCTTAACTGATGTGCTTGCTGGGTGCATTCAGAGTCCTATCTGCTCAATCTTCAGACAGAAACTACTTATTGCTTTTTACTCCTGTTAGCACTGCAGAGCCACCAAAGCAAAGAGGGAATGGTTGGGTTTTATTTCTCTTGGTGTATCATTGATAGAACTAACGTTAAACCTTTTCAGGCCGACTGACACGGATTTTGCCCAGGTGTCATTGAGGGCCTAATTGGCCATCAACACTTCTGTTAGGATAGAGATATATGATAAATAAAGAACTCACCTTTACCTTCCAATCCCAGGTCAAGCCACTTAAGGTGTACTCTACACAGTAGCTGGGAGGGTGCTTCCCGGTATGGGCAGGCACTTGTGCTAGCTTTATTTGAACTAATGTGCTAAAGATAGTGTGGCCGTGACAGCACTGGCAGTAGCTTGGACTACCCATCCAAATATGTACGTGGGGGTTGGGCATGATTGTACTTGGGTGGCTAGCCCAAGCAGCCTTCCATGCCACTATGGCCCCACTGTAATTTTAGCAAGCTAGCTTGAGCAGAGCCAGCATGCCTGTCTGCTTATGCTGAGAAGCGCCCTCCCAGCTGCTGTGTAGACATATTCTTAAATAAAAGAACTTTTAACTTGTAAACTGGGTCCACAGGCTAAGGAGTCACTGAGCCACAATAATCCTACAGCTCCCTCTCGCCACTTCTAGAGTCATAGAGTAGAACCAAACTATAAGGTCTCACCCAAACAATGCCCACACAGTAAGCTGCATGGAACTAAATCTCTCTACCTCTAAAAGATTAAGGGCTGAGCCTTTCCGTCTGGGATCTATTTGAACCTACAGTTCCTGGAAGGCTGATATTTAGGCCCTCCTGTCTGGCTTTACAAACTAATTTTTTACCTTGGTGAACAAAGTTAACACTGGTATATTTGTAGTGGCTGCACATAGTCGTCTCCATAGTGGCCTAGAAGAATATTTTGCTAGCTGCTTTGCCGTACTCTCAAACCTAAGCATCTTTTATCCTGTTAAAACAAAAAACAGAAATTACATGCATAGTACGGTTTAATATTTCACTAAGCTATAGCTCAGAAAATCCAATAATAAGGCAGAAGTGGTGGTTCCATGGGAGTTCTGAAATACAAACTCAAGCAAACCATTTTCACAACACTTCTGTGTTCACAGCCTCCACATATTAATCTTAAAAAAAAAAAAAGTTTATGATGCAGCAGCCATATTATCAATTTAATGTAATCCAAGAAGCTCTATTTAAAATTTAGATTTCATTTTCTTGCTGCAGTGCCTTTGCTAAATTCTCTAACACAATGCTGACATAAATACATTACAATGTTTTAACTAGACATATGCCAGTAAGAATTACACAATACTAACAGAATGTAAAGTGCTATGCTTTGAACCGCTATAATCTTGCTGATTTGCTTGACACAAAATATTCTACTTACGCAAAATTATTCCATCAAACTAGTTCTGTATCTAATCAGAATGTTAAAATAATGCTTCCTGCAGCAAGTAAAAAAAACAACAAACTACAGTCAAGATGATTTAACGTTAAGAGCGTGCAAATTGTCTTGTTCTTTCTGCAAGAGCAAACTAATTGATGAAAGATGTTGATGGCTTTAGTCTGTTTGGTTGTGGTTTTTTTAAGTGAAGTTAGTGCAGGTGCAGTATGCCATATTGGATACTGAAAACCTTCACCCATACAAGAGCATGAATAGCAATACTGCTTTCTCCATAATAGCCTACCAATGAGTCTTAACCTTGGTTTCTAAGGATCACCTGTAGGATTGAGAGACTTCTTTATACTCCATGCCTATTCATTCTTTGGCCTCTGTGTTACGATTGTCAGCAAAGATGTCAATTCTGATGGTGGTTATTGTGGATATCTATTCATTAGAAACTGCACTAGGACCACCCACACATTTTACATAGAGTCAAATCCTACTGATCTTATTTGGACAAAATTTACATTGGCTTTTGCTAACTATAGATGACAACTTTATATTTCATTTGAATGTATTTGAAAGCTGTGTTAAGTGAGGGGCACAACACAGAGCAAAAGGAATACTAAGCTGTGTATGAAAAGCATATTCCAAGAACCCTATTAAATAGAACTGAGTTGAAGTGTGCCCTAAACTTGGAGCATTAATACTGCAAAGTAGGGCTCAGTCAATGTGTTAGGCGAGTTAAGAAAAACATGAAGTCCAGCTTCTTAAAGCTAAAGGAGCAGTTATTTCAAAGAAGAAAAGACTTTACAGAGAGGTAATTTGCCCAACAGACCCTCCCATGACACAAGAACAAAATAATATATTGGAAGAACTGTGAATCTGAACATTATATTAAGTTAGTTAATTTCCTTCCTAAATGAAAAACCATACCAATAGTGATCCATTATCCTGACTGCACTGTCTAGGACTTTTGTCTTTTTTTGGGAAGCAAGGTAAGAACAATTTGCCATGCTCCCAGGAGAGTCTTAAGCAGAACATGTGCCACAGATGAGAGTTATATCTGCTAAAAAAGTGAAGTTATGTCTAATGTGCTAAATCACAACCTTGCAAAAGTGGTTTATCTGTAACTTGATGGCCTACTTTCAGATGCTGGAAAAGAATTTGGACTTGTCACAAACATGCAAAAGAAGGAGTTTGAAATGAAATACATTGTAATGCACAGGCTGTTGTGATTGTGTTCCACTACTTCTTCAGGATGGAATCAGCTGCTCAACTGTGTGTCATATGCTCTATACTGCTAACAGACATTCTCTTGTAATTCAACTGGCAAGGTCTTCTGGAGCAGGAGGATCTGAGTTGTATCTTTGTTCTCACCACAAAGTTCCAGGTGAATGTTATACACAACACAGTGCCATTAGTGTTGACTAGAAGTCCGTAGGCAGTATGATGGGGTCTTCATCCTACACCAGCACCAAAAGGAAGCTGAGAAGGACCAATTAGTGTGATAGACCACATATGAGGGGTTTAGGCTGAAGAAGCAACACGATTGGTGGAAGAAGCTCAGCTGAACGGGTGTGGGCTGGGCTAGTATGAACTCAGGAAGCTGGCAACAGAAAAGGCTACAGCCAGGAAGTCTGCAGCCACCCTCTGTGTACTAGAGAGGAAAGAGTAGGAACCTAATCCCGAGAGAAGGGTGGACTTAGGAGAGAGAGGGGTGAAGAGGAAAACAAAGGCACTGGAATCTTTGTAGAAGAGAGGGGAGGCCAGGCCAAAATCAGATTCCTGTGCCCCTTCTCCCCTAACTCCTGCATTTCCTCCCCTACCCCCAGGTAGTTGGTCTGCTACCTCGAGCGGTGGCACATAGCTCCCTAGGAACCAGCTGTGCAGCACATCCTCCTCCTGCTCTTCCCACCAGCTGCCATCCAGCATCTGCAGCATTGCGATCAGCTCCCCCACTGCAAAGCGCAGCCCCTGCTGGAGCCACTCTGCACTTTCCCAAGCCTTGCAGTTTAGAGGGGCAATGCCTCCCTGCCTCCCCAAACTATGTCCATCTTAAAAAGTGGGCATGGTACCCTGACCTGCCTGATTCTGGTGCTGGTGGAAGAAAACCTATGGGAGGCAGAGTAGGGAGCAAGGTTGAAAACTGAGTAGAGCTTGGCTGCACTACATTGCAGGGTCCCTGGGCTGGAACCTGGGGTAGTGGGTGGGCCTGGGTTCCCTTACCAGCCACTGATAAAGTGGCAGATCTTGGGCAGCAGGTCCAGTGTGACTCTTTTCCCCAGAAGGAGAGTCTCCATAGTGACCTGGCTGGCTGAGTCACAAAAAAGAAGCTGCAACTTCTGGAGCGAGAGAGGGGTTGCAGAGAGAGAAGAAAATGGAGGAGAGACCACAGGGGGAGGCACTGGACAGCTATTCCCCAGGGCAGCTGGGAGGAGACACCACTGGCACTGAGTGAGTACCCCATGATAGGCAGCCACAAACTTGTTCTCTTGAGCCATTTGGCAATCTGTTTGTACAGGGTTTTACATAACTGAAGAGGTGAGCTTAGCAATGTGCAAATCTGATTGACAATAACTGGCCTCAGCAGTCATATTTAGGAATTTTTATGTCCACAATAGCAGTGAAAGTCTACCCAAAACTGGATATGTTTGGAATGATAAAATGCACATGTGGACCTACTTGCATCCAAGATAAAAATGTCAAATTAAATAGTTTGTATTCATTTTAAAACTTGGCAAAATACTTCTGCTACCAACCCAACAGCCAAATTTGTCATTAAAAATAATATTTAAATCTGTGGGTTTTTTTAAGTGAAACCAAGAAAGCAGTATTTTCTGAGTTCAAGAATAGGTCTTCATTGACCAATTATTATTGATGCTAATGAATCACTACACTGCCAACTCCTCAAGCCTATGAGTTGTGGTTTCCATAACATCCAATGCACAAGCAGTAATATTAACTTATGTGCAATTCAAATGAGTGAGCTTAAATGTCATTACTTATTAATAGGTGCTAGACACAGCCAAAAATGCTAAGGAAATTCAACCTTTATATTGCAAATCAAACTTGCATCCCACATGCCTTCCATGGAACTTACAGCCTTGTAGCCTAAAGAAGAGCAGAAGCCCTGGACTCCGGTTTATTTGCTTGTGTGGTGTGAGATAGTGGGGCCCTAGTCAGCAGTTATACTTATAAATTGGAAGTAACCCTATTAAAGTCAATGATCCCAATTGTGTGCTGTGTTCCACCCATTCTATGCTGCTCTATTGCCACACAGCATCTCTAAAACCTATATGGGGTTGGGGGAAGATGTCATCAGATGGTATAGAGCTGCCACAGCACAGAGGAGTCCTGAAGTCCCTGGTTCCCAAAATAGTCCTTTAGGGAAGCTAATGCAGGTTACAATAGCTGCCCCAACCTGTGCGACGGAACTGACTACAGCTCCTGAAGAACAGTTGAGGATCTGGCCTAGCGGAGGCTCTCTGGATTGGCTTCTGAGTTAATTCTCCTTCTGGTGAAATGAAACCAAGTTTTGGATAAAACCAAGTAATAGCTTATTGAATGTGCTGAAGGATAGATGGGGATGTAAAGTCTAGTTCCAGGAAGCAGCAAACTAATAAAAGGTAAGTACCCCAGATATTAACATCAATCATTGGGCCACATATATTCTCACCAATTCACACACGAATTCAGGTAACTCTTGGGCAGCTCTACAGTATCGATCTAACTTACATCACGCAGGGATGTGAAACCCCCTCCCCATAAGCAACGCAAGTTATGCGCTGTCCACACCAGCAATGTCGGCAGGAGACGCTCATGTCTTCACCAGACATGCTACAGCTGCATCAGTGCAGCTGCACCGATGTAGCACTGTAGTGCACACTTGCCCTGAATAGTATCTGGATTCCATAATGTGACCAAGCAGTCCCTAAGCCTGGTCTGCACCATTGGTAGGTAGAATGCACTGGTTCCACTGCTATGCAGAGTGCAAAAGTCCAATCTGTAACTTTCCTTTCCCTCTTGTAAACTGAAGTAGGGGAAGGATCATGTGGTGCAGATGCCCCACAGATTTCACTCAACGTGGGGAAAATCTGTGGCATGTGGGATTTTTTTTTTGTGGGGGTGTTTTTTAATGATGAAATTAAACTGCTAAACAATTAGTGAAAAACCTTTCAGTACAGTCATTCTGGGAGCACTTTTTGACATTTAAAGATCCTTCTCAGGATCAGCAATACCTAAACAGGAAGCAAAGGAGCTTGCTAATGCCCAAATCCCTTTTTTTCTCCATACTGTAAAGAGATGTTAATAACTTGACAAACATAATGTTTGGAAGATAAACTTGGCCTCTACTACATTCCAGAAAGACAAATTGGACGAATCTATAGTCTCCTCCAGCAAATAAATCCTAGTTTTCAGCATAAACTGTGACGCTGAAACTAACTTTAACTAGTTAATTAGCTGTTTATAAAGCTAAAGAAAAGATACGCATGTCTGACTTTTTTCAACTTAGTATTTTTAATAATGACATTTCGTTAAATAATCTCGTCTTCAAGACACTAATGTACTCTACCAACATGGCTCTGAATGTACTGTACCCATAATTATGAATATATTTGGATCTGACTAGTGAGGTCCACTTTTTCACGTTTCTCTGTGCATAGCCGAGTGTGCAGTTAATTACAGCAGTTGCATGTGCAGTTGCAGTGTTTGTGAATACTGTGTGGACATATAATTAAAATTTAAGACCGAGGATCCCGAGACACATTTGACAGAGCAACCGAGATTCCCTGGACAAATCACAAGTACCTTTATGCAAGGGACTGCACTGGTAACCTGTCAGGATCACATAAACTATGTTAAATTTGAATAAAAGAGCAGATTGCAGCTGCTCTAATCTAGATGTCTAATATGGATGCATGGCCAAAAAGAACAACCATGGAGGTAGATAGGCAAAAACAGGCTATCTTCACCTCTTTATTGCATACTAGCATAGCTGTTAGCACATTTCAGAAATCCATGGGCCACAGGCCAAACACTATTGCAGCTTTGTGTTTGTGATTGTGACTGTCCTAGAAAACTCAGAACTACACAATTACTGTTACAGAAATTATTGTATAATGGTTACATACTTATTCTCCATTTGATCTTCAGCCTGTAAATCTAGATCCACACGCTGAATATGGTAAAAAGAGCAGAAGTGGGGAAGAAGGCGCTATCTAAGCAGGAAAACATGCAGTCATTGAATGTAAGAAAACAGACTGGTGGCTCAGCTGGGTGCTGTATTTGAATAGCCTTTCTTCTAGAGTTCCTCATTCACACCTAGCTCTGGTCACAAAGGAAAATGAAATTGGTGTTAATCTGGTCCCTTTTACATGATATTTAACTTGTGAGATACTGGTATGAAGGATAGTCCCTCAAGCAGAGACAAAGGGCAGCGCTGGGATGAGGAATCCCAGTACCCAACAGTTGGAGTAAATGGGGGTGCTGAGGGACCTTACTTAGGGACTCTATCTCTTGTATGGTGTCTCAAATTTGAAGTTGCTGCTGCTTTCTCTCTCTCTCTCTCTCTTTTGCCCCACAACAAAGTCCCTCTTGGCTATGAGAAGGGAAGGGGGAACTTTTTCTATACTCCCTTCCTCATCCCCAGTTCTAGGTGCTTCTCCCTCCCATCCCCATGTTTTCGATTCCATTTGCATTAGCCTCCTCCATCCTAATTCCCTCCCCATCATTGTTTTCCTTTTCTCTTCTTTAGCCCCATTTTTGGGAACCTCCTTTTCTCATTTCTGGGGACTCTTCCTTTCTGAATCTCTCTGCCTAGCCTCTGCTACTACTCAGTTTTCTGGACCAGCAGCTAAGCAAAATTTACACAATTTGGTCAGTTTTACTCCTATCCAACTTATTATGAACAGCACCAGTGAAACTTACCAGACTTATCAGGTTCACTTTGCTGATGCCTCTGCTCATGAAAGGAACTTGCCAACTGACCATTTGTGAGTACATATTTAAAGTTTTGCCAGTGACCCATTATTTGATCCCCAAATGATGTTATGACTGGTAGTCTTGGCTCAAAAATGTGCGTGGTACTGGATTAGCAGTAGGCTTGGTAGAGTGCTCTTTCCTTTTCAGACAGAAGGTTAATAAATAGTAGGGGTGGAGTATTTTTCCTGGAATTCTAAACAAGTTAAAAGATCCTAAACGTACTGCAGTTCATAAAGTCTTGAAGTACTACTTTTTCCAAGGGCACACAGCATACTTTAAAAAAAAAAAAAAAGTCGTGAGAGAAAAAACAATTTTTATGTCAGAATTAATTCATTATACGCATATTCTGTAACACCATTTTAATATTCACTTCAATAGGAGACTGTTACAAAATCTGTGCACGCTGTTACAGAAAATGTTCTGAGAATAAACTATCAGCACAATCTCCCACATCTCTTCCCCCCCGCCCTTAATTATAAAACTTTAAGAAAATGCTTCAGTCCTACAGTACTCCATCCCAGGTGAGATTAAAGATATCATTTCATGGTAATGTAAAAGGACCTATGTTTGGTTGCAGACAATGGAATTACACCCTTAAAAATGTATTGAGTCAACATTCTTGACTTTGACCAGATATATATTCCAAATTCAAAGCATACTGACATACAGTATAATGCTGTAATAGCTGTGAAACACAGCTGTCTTTCTGAAAGACATGCAATCTTGTATATAATGGCTAGTTATCATAAAGTAGGATTTATGAGTTTTAAAGCACATTTTAAATGTCTTCATTTGAGCTATCAAAGAAAACTGTAGAGTGAAGTGATCCATTCTACTTCAAGAGGGGGGGAAAAGATTCTCAAAGAATTTTCTTTCCCATTGTCCTCCTTTCTTTTTGAAGATATTTTCTGAATTCTCAATATCCTCTACAGATTGGAAGTCAGATTTTATTAGAAAAGTTTCTCAGTCACTGTTAATAATAACTTGGCTAGCAAATGATCTACATGGGTTTGAGGCTTATGCTTTCTGTTAAAGGAAAGCATATGTTAAATATATAGACATGCCAAAATGCCTACTTTGCCATTTACAAATGACATTTACGCTACCTCTTGCTTAATCTGAATGTCCATTCCTATCACTTTGATTGCAATAAGTAGAGGATAAAGTTATCTAGAAGACCACTAAAGAGCATAATAAAAGCATATATAATGCACAGAAAGTTCTAGAATTTCAGTAACCACTTCTGAACAATACAAATGAGTTTGTCATGGATTTTATTTTCAGGGACAAATTTTGATAAAGTATCCAAGTTCTGCACAGAACTGCAAGTCTACTTGTGTATGCAACTCCCACAAATACACATTGAACAATGGACTGCCAAATGGCTAAACCTCTGTCTGCACACACAAATTGCTTGAATGTGTGCAAAACCATGCCACAATCATCTTTGTGCCCATCAGTGGGCCTCTACTTCTTAAAATACTTGGCCTCCAGTGTCTGTCTTGCCTATGCTCTGTTTTTTTTTATTATTATTTCCTTCAGAATTGTGATCTTCCTGTTGATCAAATGGATCTCTCCCAGGGCCAGTGATCAAGTTATTTGACCATAACTGCTGAAAATCAGAAATCAATTAAAGGCAGAAATTGTAGTACAGTATTGGGTAATCTAATTTATATTTTAATACAAATTATTTGTTTTTTATGGATTTGATCACATTGACCAGTGAAGGTAACTTAAGATAGCTACTATACATATTCTGTATGTAAGCATATAATTAGCAAAAACAGAAAGGTGGTTGTTTTATAACTAATGACAAGGCATAATAAGTGTGCTGGAAAAGGCTAAGATTTCTTTACATTAATACTAAGTGTATTTGCAAACATCTACATTATCAAAAATAAATATTTTATACAATAGCAGTTAACATTATTTGCAACACTAAGATGCATATTGTAGTCTGTACAATTTCATTTACTGATATGCTGTGTGCATCATCCTTCAATGAGGTCAGAACAAGTACTGGATTACAGAAAATGAATGCTGTTCTACTCTGAGAAGCAAGTTTACCAGACAAACAAGTTGCTTGTGTGCATGTAGTTATATCTACTTATGTCGTTGGTAAAAATAAGGGCCAAGATTTCCCATTTAGGGCACAATGGTAAAAATGTATGCTGCTGGTATACAATAGAGCTCACCCCATGGCTGTCAGGTGGAGTTGCACCAGTGCTAGACAACTATTGGGAGGATTTCTGATAATGTTTATGAATCAGTTTTCTCCTACCTCTCTAAAACCCTCCTTCAGTGTCTCCCCTCTGTTCGCTACACCTTATCTCTGGATAATCTCATCCACACACAGTCACCTACCATCTCTATGCAGATGATTTACAGATCTATCTTCTACTTCAGACCTGTCTCCTTTTGTCAGAACTAAAATCTTAGCCTGTCTCTCCCACATCCTCGTGGCTATCTCAGCTGTCAGCTCAAACTCTAAGAGAGTTCTTAGCTCCCCATCCCCACTTCTCATAAGACCTCCCAGCTATTTCCTTTCTTGATCACCGTGGACAACATCACCATTTCGACCTGTAACCTGGCTGTCAACTTTGCCTCATGCCTCTCTCTAAGTCAAGAACATAAGAATGGCTGTACTGGGTCAGACCAAAGGTCCATCTAGCCCAGTATCCTGTCTACCAACAGTGGCCAATGCTGGGTGCCCCAGAGGGAGTGAACCTAACAGGCAATGATTAAGTGATCTCTCTCCTGCCATCCAGGAGTCCTCATGCCCAGGCTATATCTAAGCATTGCAGATTCTTTCTACATAATATCCCTAAGATGCAGCCTTTCTGATCCATCCACACAGCTAAAACACAGGCTCTCATCTTGTGTCTCAGTTACTGCAACATCCTTTTCTGTGGCTTTGACAAATGCAATCTTGGCCTGCTCTTATCCAATCAGAATGCTACTGCAAAGCTTATGCTCTAATAAATTTGTTAGTCTCTAAGGTGCCACAAGTACTCCTGTTCTTCTTTTTGCGGATACAGACTAACACGGCTGCTACTCTGAAAACTGCAAAGATCATTTTCCTAGCTTGTCACTTTGACCATGTCACCCCTCTCTTTGCAACCCTCCACTGGTGTCCCCCTTTCTATCATATCAAATGTAAACATCACGTCTTCCCTTTCAAAGTCCTTTACAGACTATCCCTAAGGCTGCGAGTCTGTCACGGATTCTGTGACTTTCCGGAACCTCTGTGACTTCTGCAGTTGTGATGCAGCTGGCCCCTGGTCTGAGCAGCTGGAGCAGGCCTGAGGCCAGCTGCACCGGCCGCTGCTCACGCAGCCCCAGGCAGCTTGCCCCAGGGGATGCCAGAGCAGCCGAAGGGCCCCAGGCCACCTACCCCCAAAGCAGTAGTGGCACCCTGGAGCCCCCCCAAAGCAGCAGCAGCACCCCTGAGCCCCCCAAAACACCATTGGGGTATTTATAGTAAAAGTCATGGACAGGTCACCAGCTGTGAATTTTTGTTTATTGCCTGTAACCTGGCCATGACTTTTACTAAAAATACCCATGACTAAAACGTAGCCTTAACTGTCCCCACTCTACATAGCCACTCTCATTCAGCATTGAAAAGCCATCCCCTGTTTCCAACTGGCCCACAGTATTGGTCTCTATTGCTCACTTGTTTAATTTTCAAACATTCTTACTTCCATTATATGCCCTCATGCCTGTAAAGAACTCCCTACAAACATCCACAAGACTAACTCATTATCTTTTATCCTCCTCCTAAATCAGCTGGAAACTCCCTTTTCCCATGATGCTTATGAAACCTCCACAGGGGTTAAGCTGCTTGAGTACTGAGGCCACGGCCTGTAATATCGATTCCTTGAATTTCCCCAGCAGTCCGTCTGTATGCAGCTATCAGTTGCTGTCTTGTACTTAGATTGTAAGGTCCTTGGGGCAGCGACCCTCTTTGTGTTCTGTTTGTACAGTCCCTACCAGTAGGGTCTTGGTTCAAGACTGGGGCTCCTAGGTGCAACAATACAACTAACTCTGAATAATAAATTCTTAGTGGAAACAGGGTGTAGATGTGTCAGTCATGGGGAGCCTATGAAATCAATGGTGGAAAGACAAAGCGTCTCCAGACAGCCACTTCTGATTATTTATCACTTTGTGGCACTTAATTAAATCAGGCCTGCTCTCTATGGGGAGAAGACTGTAAAACTGCACACACATGCTGGTCACCGAGTCTGTGGTGGGTTTTCTTTGAAAACGAAACCTCCCTGCCTTTTGTGGAGTCATTTGTCAAACGCTCTTTTGCAGTATTTGCTCCGCGTCACACCAGCCCCAGTCAGTGAACGGTCTATCGCTAAGTACGTCAAAAGGACCTCTCTTGCTCTCACCTGCGTGGCCCAGGCTCGGGGCTATTAAGTTTACACCGGATTTGTTCTGGGGATATTCCACCGCCTCTTACACCGACACCCACCCGCTTGTGCAGACTCCGCTGCGTGCCCTGGTGCCAGCCCCAGCGCCCTGGTGGCCCCAGAAGGAAAGCGGGCGCTGCCGCTTGAAACCGGGGCCTCTTCTAGACAACCAAGCGAAGCGAAGCAGGGGCACCGCGGAGCTGCTAACACACCGATCCCGCGCCTGGCTACTCACGCGACTGCCGCTGCCCGGGGACAGAGCCTCCAGCTCGTGCGGCGCTGCCCGGCCCTCCCCGCTCCAACAGCAGCGACTGCTCCGCTCCCCCGGGGCACAGGAACTGACCAGCAGCAACTTCCTGACACTGCTGCTTGCATTGCACCCTCCACCGCTTCGGCGCCCGGGAGTTTACACTCAAATCTCCAGGCTCGCCCCGCCTCCTACCCTGTGCTAAGTTGTTGCTCCTTAAAGAACTTCTTTGCTCCGCTTTGTTTTCCTGCCCAGGGAAGGCTCCAGTCAGCTAATAAAATAAATACAAAGAAAGTGTAACCTTCACTCTGCATGGATTATTTGAAAGCAACCCCTAAAGGTTTCCCTAAATAGTGCAGTGGCTGGGTCTATTATTTAAAAATAATGGTTGGACCATTTTAGATTTTTCTAAAGCAATTTTGTTAAAGAGTTGGCACGGCTGTATGGAAGTGCTAAGGACTGTTATTAAACTAATATTTCCACTCAGCTGTCAACATTTAGATCCCAGTCCTGCGAGCTGATGTCAGTGGGACTAGGGGTGATAGGTCCGGGATCTGCCACATGGAGCAGCTGGGGAATCGGGGCCTTCTTACAGGTAGAGCGGGTAGGTTGTCTGACACTCCCCATTATAAGGTGCTGTTTTCAGTTGCTTAGAACTCTGCCAAACTTTTAAGTGTTTCAAGGTGACATTTTTCATGCTGGGTGTCTGCCACAAGAAATGGTTGTTTTTAGAAAAATTCAGCAAAAAAATAGTTCAGCCATTTATGTTGTCTTGCCCATAACAAATTGTTAAAACCATTACATTGAGAAGCACAAGCCATCCCAGGCTTTGGGATAAGTATTTGCAAGTTTTCAGGGGACGACCTGGTGTCAGGGAAGTGCCTTTTTGCTGTTCCTGTGCAAATCTCCCTTATTTGGCCAAATTTTGAACCTCTGTGAATTTCAATTAGCATGTGTTCAGTGTGAGACTTGTTAGTTTGGCAACTAGATTCTCTATAGATTCCATCTGTGCTGGACATGTTCCAGCTCAAGACCATTATTAATTTTCTAATGGGCTTTTCTTTGGCACTTATCACTACAGTGAGTGCTTCACATAGCAAAAAATATTTGTTTCAAGTTTTACGTTAATTATTTTATCAGACACCAATTCATCCAGCTGTAATAATAATACCTTGCATTTATGTCACTTTCTAAGATTTGCAGAGCACTTTACTAATGTTAAATTAACCCTCACACATACCCTGTGACTGAGGTAGGTAAGCATTATCTTAATCGTAGAGATAGGGCAACAAAGTCTAAGCAAAGTGCTCAAATTCACAAAGGAAGCTATTCAGTGGCAGTGCCAATAGAACCCTCTTTGCCTGTCCAGTGTTAGTCAAGATACCTTCCAATGTTTCCTAGATTACGTCTCCTTTTTAGTTCCCTGTGATTGTTTCTAGGCCCTCTTTCAGACATCTTCAAAGTCTTTATTTTGAACTGCACAGCAGTGAGGTGCTATTCAGGTAAGACTTATTGCAGCTTTTTGTGAGCATTCAAAATAAGACTCTGAGATACAAGTGAAAATCATAGCCTGCTCATCAGCTTTCCTGACAGAAAGTCACCTCCAGGCTGGAACGTGACTTGCCTTAACAGGGAAATAGTGGAAGAGTTAACGATTCCCCAGCCCTGATTATAGGGCTAGCCAGGTTTTCTCCTGGTGTAGAAAGCAAGGTCTCTGCATCTGATGCTCCTCCTAGAGAGAAGAGCACAGGGACCTATGGCTCAGCACTGCTATTCCCTGACCAGTAGAGCTGACTGGCTATGAGGAGTGAGTTCACCCTGAAAACACAACTAGGGAACTCCTGCCATGCCCCCTCCCCGGCATTATTCCTTTGAGCCACAGTAACTCCTCAGGCAGTGCAGATATGCACCATGCCTTATTCACAATGTAGTTCTAAATGAATAAATCATGACCTGGAGAACTGAGTGCCTAGAACACGGCCTCATGAAGGTTTTGACTGATGATGCCCTCTGTTTTCTTAGGCAAACTTTCCCTCGTGAGGTCCATAATCAGCATATCAAGAGCACAGACGTGGAAAAAGAAACTTTCCCTTTGGCTTCTGTTTTGTGCCCAAAGTTCTTAGAATACTTGATGGTAGAGTTTATTTCTTCTGGTGTGTCCAGTTGTTTGTTGCATTTATTGCTATAAGCTTCTAACTCAGTTTCTGAAACTTAAAGTCATCAAAGTTATTTTAATAATGGTATTTGTTTGTTATGTGAAATGTCTCTAACTGAAAGAAAAATGCTTAATCTTTTGAAGCATAAGCCTTAATATCTCCCACCATGTCAGGGAGATGCTTGAGTGTGATGTACCTAGATAATCCTAGCAAATGACCCACACCCACATTCTGCAAAGGAAGATGGGAACACCACCCAACCCCAGTCACAGCCAATGTGACCTGGGGCGGAAATTCCTTCTTGACCCCACATATGGCAATAAGTTAGACCCTGCACAGGTGAGCAATAACCAGCCAGCCTAGCACTCAACAGCCCTGTCTTCCCTCTCGGCCCAAACCACTGCCCAATCTCAAGTTGTGGCCATTCCTGATGCTTCAGAGGAAGGAGATGATGCTTAAAAAAGAGAATACATTTGGAAGGGGGTGGGGAATTCCCTTCCTGACCCCTGCAGGTGCCTGGCTGAAACCCTGAAGCATGAGCTTTTAAGAGCATAAGACATCAAAAGGAAGTGACCCTCCAGGACTGTTGAGCTATACCATCACAAGCAATCCTGTCATAAAATTGTGCAGTTCTCTACTACATTAGCAATAGATGCAACCCCAGACTCCCAAAGCTCGTGTAAATGCTCCTGTGTTTGAAGAGGTTCATTCTGCCATAAAGAAACTGCAAAGTGGGTGTGCTGCCACACCTGACTGCATAATGCCCAAACTTCTCATGTGCACCATAGAGCATATAAGTGTAGCATTACAACAGCTTTTTGTCTGGGCTTGGACTACTGGGAAGGTACTAGTGGAGTGGGAGAAAGGGATTATCATCTTACTTCATAAGGGGAAAGGTCCATACATTGAGTGCAGTAGCTATAGTACTCTGCTCCTGGAAAAGACTTTACATGCTATACTTGTCCAGCTCCATCTTCTCCTTGTGAAATGCCATTGCCTTGAGCAATTGGGCTTCATGGCCAGGCGATCCATAATGGATGCTATGCTTGCTTTCCATCTTTTATCTGAGATCCAGAATGAATTTAAACAGCCTTTGAAAGTAGCACACATAAACCTAAAGGCAGCCTTTGATTCTGTTGACAGAGCTGCCTTGTGGAAGGCCCTGCAGGCCATCAGTGTTCCTGATATGCCCCGGAGGCTAATTCAACATCTACATAATGACTCAGGGGCACAGGTGTATTGGGAGAATTAGTTTAGCAGCCTCAGCCATGAAGGACCTGCGTAGTGTCTGGAGCCAAAAGAAGGAGAAACTATATACAAAAGAATGTATTTATCAAACCTATGTACTTCTGATTCCTTACATGAACCTAAACATGGATGCTGCCTAAACAGGACATCAAGAGGTTGGATGCTTTTCATATGTGTTGCCAACAGCAACTAGTGAGTGTAAGATGGTGTGACTTTATCAGTAATAGGGATGTATCATTGAGAAATAGCATAGAGAGGATTGAAATCATTGTTGGCCGCTGCTAGCTGGTCCTTTTTGGTCATGTTGCCTGCCTCAGAGACATTATCCTCACACATCAAGCCCTGAAGATTGGATTGAGGTCAGGAGGTCAGGAGGGGGAACTGCTCTGTCATGCACTGGTAGTGGTCACACAGTTGCCTGCGATTAACCTGAATGCATCAGATCATTAATAACCCTGTGGAGCTCTTAGATACTTGGAATAAAGGCCATGCAGTGTGGTCATGGACACTAGGTGCTACGAACCTCTGCTATCTAAGCATGGTGGTGTTTGCTATAGTTGCCTCTTAAAACTAATTAAGTTTGCCCCCACAACTTGTTTTCAGATCTTTTTTTGTACATATTTCAGTTTTATTGAGATATTTAATAGAATGAGTCTTGTGGGTAAACAAGAAATACAAGATTGTTATAAAAGTGATACACAACTGGTTTAGAAAGTGTCAGGCAGAGTGCAAATATATTAATGGTTGAGTGTGAAGTTGAGAGGAGGCATCAAGTGGGTCTGCCATAGGGGTTAATTGTAGATACAGTACTCTTTGGTATTTTCATTAACAATTTGGAGGATTAAGTGGCAAATATGCTAACCAAATTAGTGGATGATATGAATCTGGGAGCAATCAAATACTTTGGAGGATAGGATTAAATCTTCATTAAATTGGCTCAAATTAACAAAAATGGGGTTAAATTTAAAAAAAGCTTAATCTATAGGACGAAATTATCAAAGAGATAATACCATGGAGATAGCTCTCCTTTTCCCCTTCCACCAAACACCACCTCCTGGCCCAGATCTGCCAGCTTTTAGGCCCTTCCACCAGCAGGAGGGATGATATTGCTCTACTGAAATTTAACTCGACACAGGAATGTTCTGGCTGCCCGTTGCATTTGACTGTGCTTTCGGTACGTTCACTATCTGTGCAGTGTTTCGTTTGCTGATATATGTTGGTTTACTGCCCTTTGTTCTCCCAATAAAAAAATAAAAAGTGCTCTCCAGTGGGCAATAGAAGCTATAGGCTTATATCCTTTCTTTTTCTCTCTTCCTTTGCTAGATTCCTCTCTATAGTAGTCGTCATTCCTGTTCTGGGAGTAGGATTTATATCTGCATGGGTATCAACTCAGCCCAGCTCCTGCTCCTCATCTGAACATTGTGTAGCCAAAAAGGCCCTCCAGGAAAGTGGCCTAATCCTACCTCATTGGCAAATGGAATGCATCAAAAGAACAAACTAATGTCTACTGAGGATTACTCTGATCTGGATCGCCCTGAATCTCTGTCATTTCCTGTGCTTGAACAGCAGATGTAATGTAAGTGACTGACACGGGCTAGTCACTTTGTGTCAAGGTGACGAACAGAATATTGGACTCTGTCATTTTAGGTTTATTCCATAGTATCAGCATACTCCAAAATAGAGAGAGAACTTGGTATTTTGCTTTCCATACTTGTAAGGCATAAGCATGCCTAAGCAGGGATGGTAAGAAGGTTTATTTGGAGCCTTTTGAATTGTAACATGGGATCACAACAGAACTTACAAACAAGCACTCTATCTATTTATACAGTGTTTATATTTATTTAAACATACAAGATGGTGCTGGAATTTAGGGGTGGGATGAGGCATATAGGAATGCTTCAGGTTGGGAAAAGAATGTTTAATAAATGTTCAGTGTGGATTATAGGCTTGCTGAAAAAGCTAGATAACATTTGAAATCAAGCTCCTTTCTTGGGAGGCGTGGCATTGCTTTATTCTCCTTGCTCCAAGAACTACTCTAGTTAAGGACCTAGCACACTTTTGGCCCTATGACTTGGATTTCCAAAGAAAGCTGCGGGAATTAGGCACACCAATTACAAACTAGTCAGTTTATTTCAACATAAATGATGCTAAAGCACAGCATTGCTCTGGTCATTTTCCCTTTTTGTCCCCAGTGTTTGTCATTCTCCCACCCCCCTCGTCCCTTGTGCCAAGGATTGGCTGGTGTATAGCCATGAGAACCAGTCTGTACATCTATTGATGTCTCTTTCATCCTAGGAAAAGCACAAACAAGGGAGATCTGGCCAATTTCCAGCCTCTCTGTGCTACCTGAGAGAATATGGCCTTTTGTCTTTGTGGTAAATGACCTGAAATGTTGTTAACAAAGTGTTGCCTTAGTGGCTAGATCAAGGGACTGTGATTCAGGGCCACTGGAGTGCCATTAAATGTTGCCCAGTGGAAGTAAAAGGCTCACAAATCAGAATGATAGCATTTTGCTCCCATTGTACACTGATGGAAAAACATCTACACAAGGTGCAGAGCAACAATGAATTAGGCCTTTAATTTCTACTCCCAGCTTTGCCACTGACTCAGTGTGTGGCATTGGGTAAATCACGTAACATCTCTGTGCCTCAGTCTGTTTGTGGTTGTAATATGGTTATAATACCTACTGCACAGTGACATTGTTGTGAGGCTTCATTAATGTTTGTAAAGTGATTTGAGATCCTTAGAGGGAAAGTGCTAAAGAAGCAGAAAGAGTTTGTTTGTTTGTTTGTTTGTTGTAGAACTTGCATCAGCACCTTACAAGATGGATCACTAAGGTTTACTCTCTTTAAACCATGTTCTTGAGATTTGAAAGTAGTGTGACTCCATACTATTTTTCATTCTGGCACATGGGACGTCTTTGAAAACTAAGGGAAGTTATGACTCAATGGCTGAATTTGCTGCATGGGCATCTTGATATTGTGCAGGAGTCTCTCGCTGTCCGTCTGTCCATATACCTGAAATAATATGTTACTCTCTTTATCTCCCTGCATTAGCTTGCTTTTATGTATGGTCAACATGAGTATTTCAAATACATACCACAGTGGGTTTTTAATAGTTTTAAAAGGCTGTGTTTATTATGTAACATACACTTCCAATAAAGACTAGATAAAAAAGCAGTACACCACAATCAAGAAATGTTTTAAAAGAGACATAGTCCACACTCCTCTCCAATCAATCTGTGTGTTTGTGGGGGATTGGGATAGAAGCTCTGACTCATGAGAATTTTTTGTAATTTCTACTTTAATTTTGAAAATTGTCTTTACTTGATTTGTTGTTAAACCAAATTTAAGTATCTGCGCCTCTGTTATCAGCTGTAAAGTGGGCCTAATAAGACTTTGAGATCTCTCTCTCTCTCTCTCTTTCTGTATAAATATGCATATATTGTAAAGTCTTATTTATTATTAATATTCATATGAATAAATCATGGGACTCCGTTGATTTTAAAAATGAAGACTATATTCTATATTATGTATTGCTTCTGACTTTTATGTTCATGTACAAAAAGAATAAAGCAGTTGTTTTTAAGGATGGAATATATTAATCTTCCCTAGAATTAGTCATCTACTTTAGCCCATTTTGGTACTAAATAACTCATCTCTGTGATGCTATGAGCACCTAGCAAATTATCCAAGCATTAATAAAAAATAATAATACCTAGCTCTCATATAGTGGTTTTCGTCAGTATATGTCAAGTGCTTTACAAAGGAAGTAAGTATCATTATCATTACTAAATGTGTAAGAAAAGCATTTACAATGTATGAGGAAGTCATATAGAGGTATGTCTTTAAAAAGAGACATGTCCAAGATATGCATAGAATGGTGCACCTCCAACAGTGCACATGTGTACCAAAACTGTGTGTGTAAATCTGGTAATTGTGCATGAGAACAGGCAGCTGGGATTGTATTGCAGAATTGTGGCCAAACAACTGACCAATCTTAATGCAGTTCCCTTGTGCATTATGATACTGTCTTTAATTACATGCTCGTGTACTTTTTCCCCCCACAGGATCCCTCCCTCATTCAGGGCACTGGCTGGACCTGCTCTGTGGCTGAATCAGGGTTGTGCAGTGAAGGAGACTGTTTGTTTGTAGGGCCCATGCCTCACTTGTTTAGAAGTTGGAAGGGATCTAATGAATGAGATAGGCGACTGCAGGAAGAGAAAGGAGGGTCTCATGGTTCAGAAAGTCAAATGCCACTCTAGAGAATTGGATTCTATCCCTGCCTCTGCATTACTATGTGATGCTGGGCAAATCCCTTTCATCAAAGTTTTCGAAGTTGGCCACTAATTGTGTGTTCCTCATTTTCTGGGTGCCCAGCTTGAGACACCTGGGGCTACGCACACAAAGGGACTTGACTTCGCAACGCTCAGTGGTGCAGTGCCTAATTGCCCAGTGGAATCTTCACCCCTGAGTTAGGTGCCCTATACAATGCCTGGGGAGAGTTAGGTACCTAAACAAGGGATTCACAGAAGCCAGAAAACTGAGTGGGGAGTCATCTAATCTAAGCCATTTTGTAGGAAATGCTGAGGAGCAGGGACTGGAATCCAGCTCTCCTACATCCCATGTGAGTGCCCTAGCCATCAAACTATACAGTCAGTCTCTCTATTTCTCGATGAATATTTAATTATGTGTACAAAGTGAAACAGCTCCAATAGGAGAGATTGAGTCACATGCCAAACGACCCAATAGCTTAGTGGTTATGGCACTTGCCTGGGATATGGGACACCTAAATTCAAGTCCTTGCTCCAAATCAGGTAGAGTGGGGATTTGAAAACAGATCTCCTACTTCCCAGGTGAATGTCCTAACCACGGGGTTACTAGGTATTCAGGGACACATACACACTCCAGACCAGACAATTCCTGACCTGGTTGCCCCCTAGAAGTCTTTTGTGTGAGGCCAGATCTGATAGGCATGTTCTGAGAACACCTACTGGATTGCTGGGATTTAGGCATAAGGTAAGGTGCCAAGCAGCTCGGTGTTGTCAAGACTTAGGTGGTTTTGCACATGCCTACCAGTGGAAACTTGGGTACCAGGGGGATTTAGGCACCTTCAGGTTCAGGCGGCAGCTGACCAGGGAGGTTTGACCTCTGTGGTGCCTAAATGTTGAACTTAGGTGCCTAAAGTAGTATCTTTGCCTTTTTGCGGTTCTAGCCCCAGTAGTCTGATTTGCAGAAGTTCAGAGTACTCACAGCTGTAACTAGTCAATGGGAACTGTGCTTTGAATGTATAAGGTGCTATAAAATGCAAAGTACTTGAAAAATCAGGTGCTAGACTTCTCAAATTGGCATCCAAAATTACAGGAATTTTTTTATCATAATCTCTGTACCTCAGTTTTCCATCTGTAGAATAGGGACAATATAGTCCTTCCCCTCACAGAGGCATTGTGAATGCTTGTGCAGCACTCAGATTCTATAGTAATGAGCACCAAAGAAAAGCCCAGGAAGAAATTAATAATTCTGACTTCAGAGCAAGGTTTGGATGGTGTGCAGAATAAGGAGCATGGCTACACAGAGATTGATGAGGATAAAACTAAGTAGTGAGCAACTATCCATTCCCTAAGCAATGTCCATCCTATGCACTGAATGAAGTAGGGGTCTTGTGGAAAAAATAGCATGTGATAATAGAATTAAAGACTATCATAATGCATATGCAGAGAGGGGAGCTGAAGTAAGGTTGCACAGGCAATCTTAATTCTGGCATTTTCTAACTTTTGAATCCTTGACTTTGCAGCCTTAATGTTCTTTTAATGTAGGGGTTTGTTTGTTTTTATATGTAACTTGGCATAGCTGAGCTATGTTAAAAAAAAAAAAGAAGAACTGTAGGTAATGAAGTTTGTGATTGTGTGGGGTTTTTTTGGTTTGTTTATTTAGATGAGAGATAAATAAACATAATGGCATCAGTATGTCCTGGCTGGCCACCAGCTGGAAATCTCCTATAGTTTTCTGTGTTCCTACAGGGCATCTGGATACTGGGAGGCAGAGAGAACAAGCATATGGTGTTCCCTCTTTAAACTCTCACATTTACTCATCAGCTCCTTTTACTGGGAAGCCATTGCTCAGGTTATGTCTACACTGTGCACCCTACAGTGGCACGGCTGTGCCACTATGGCTGCACTGTTGTAAGGAAGGCAGTGTAGCCACTCTTTGTCACCAGGAGAGAGCTTTTCTGATGACAAAATAAAACTATCCCCAACAAGGTGCGGTAGCTTTGGCAACGGGAGAGCGTCTCCTGCTGACGAAGCGGTGTCCACACCAGCACTTTTTGTCATTAAAACTTTTGTCATTCGGGGTGGTGGGTTTTTTTTCGAAGTGCAGGCTTCCCCCAGTGTTTGAATTTAAAATTACCTCACTTTTAGGAGCCCCTGGTGCTAGTGAGTTACTTAGATCTAAAGACAGTTTCTCCCCCTCTCTTGGGAGTCAAACAATGTCCTGTGTTGGAAAACTGCAGTTCTATAAATTATAGGCCAGACTCCCAGACCTTCTTGGGCAGAACTGGTTATCTGGGGAGTCCTCCGGCATAGCTGACTCTGTTATTGACTCCCAAGATGCCTCTCAGGAGTATGACAGTAGGAAAGAAAGGAAGCATTGCCAGAGAGCTGCTATTGCTTGTGATCCCTACCTGGCATATTGGCCCCCTGGGAACATATGCAGCAGCCCTGGGAATGCTCTAATAAACTATGCCAGGGCTAGGCCCAGCATAAAACTGTCCCCACAATTTGGAAGCCCCAAATAGCTCCTTTGCACACATTCTTCTTTACCTTCACAACTGCCCTCAGCACAGATTGGGTGCAGCTGAGAATTTGGGCCTATTTTTCTCCCCTATTTGAGATGAAATCGTTTCACATGCCCGTACTGAGCCATCATTTCCTGGAGCCATTTTCTCACTTTCAAATGCAGGAGTTTGAACTCTCAAGTAATTTAAAAATAAAAAGGTAACATATTCTAGAAAAATCTCTGCCACAGATACCAATAAATTACAATAATGAGCAGAGGGAACAGCAGGTCCACATATATGAGAGGTAACTTTTACTCTGATGAGAGAGAACTTTTGCAGTAAGATATAACTGCAAGAAATAATTATCAATGCTCCTTGCCCAAGGCAAGAGAACCTGGAGGAATGCATTTTAAAAAAACCCACCACAGTATGCCGATTTAAATTAGGAATGTCAGGTATAGTACATTGTTACTTGCTTAAATGACCTACATCATGAAAGTTGGAGAAATATCTGTGTATGAACTTCCCTTGCCTGGTAGTCCAATAACCACAAGAAAATTTTGCTGTAGTCACACATACATTATACAGCCTGGTGGTGGCTGGGACAATACTGTGTTATTTTTATAAGTACTCATTCCTGTTGTGCTCCTCACTGTGATGACTATCATTGTATCAAGTATCAGAGGGGTAGCCGTGTTAGTCTGAATCTGTAAAAAGCAACAGAGGGTCCTGTGGCACCTTTGAGACTAACAGAAGTACTGGGAGCATAAGCTTTCGTGGGTAAGAACCTCACTTCTTCAGATGCAAGAGTCATTGTATGTATTACTTTACTGATTATAAGTCACTGAGCACTAGCAGGGTACTCAGGATCAGCTCTACTGCCCACTGGAAATCAGTGGGATTCTTTCAATTGTCTTCACAAGGCTTTGGATCAGGCCATCTGTGCTGCACCTAACAGAGGACAAACACGATCCATTAGGTTCGTTTGTTTTAAAGAATATGTTCTGTTTAGAATACTTATGGGTTAAATATATTTTTAAAGCAATATTTTCTTTACATAAATTTCAGTATACTGGTCCTGTTTCTTAGTTCCAATTGAAGACCATTTAGGGCAAGTTGGATGGATCAGTAAAGACACCATTTATATTCAACAATCCTGAACTTTGACTGCTAGGATGGTCCCCAATATCATTTAGAGCCGGCTTAAGGCTTAAAGCAACAGGGAATCACTGGCTGAGCTGTTGTGCCCTTTCTTTCCTCCTTTGTCGCTTCTCTGTCTCATCAGCACGGCTTCTCTGTTCTCCTCAAAGTCAACTGTGGCTTGGTGTATGGTGTGGTGCCACTGTGTTCTGTTCTGCACCAAGTCCTCCCAGTTTGCTGGGTTGATGCCTCCCTTTTTAAGGTGTCCTTTCAGTATGTTTTTGAAACACTTCCTCTGTCCTCCACAAGCCCTTCTTCCCTGACTTAACTGAGAGAACAGTACTTGCTTCGGGAGGCGAGTGTCAGGCATACACGCACAGTGGCCAGCCCAGTGAAGTTGGTATTTCATAACCTCCATGTCTATACTGCTGCTGTTGGCTGCAGAGAGAACTCAGTACAACACTATTCATGGGTTATTCCTGAAGGAGCCAAAGAGAACACAAAAAGGAGGCAGGCTAACAACTTTATCCCCCCACCATTGTCAAATGATGAGATGAAGATAAAGCACTCTTGGTCAGGGGTGAGGGGTTTTCAACTGTGGAATGAACTTCCAGAGCTTAAAGTAAAGCTTTTCCATCATAAATGGGATAATGAGGGGGAGGATGGAGCAGGGTAGATCGATTTGAATCAGCAAATAGTAAACCTTGATTAAAATCTATTTTAATTTTGTTTTGCATTTGTACTTTTTAGTGGTTTTCCTAAACAAAGGTTGATTTTCACACTGGTTGGTAACCATTAAAACATAAAGTTTCAGAGTAGCAGCCGTGTTAGTCTGTATCCGCAAAAAGAAGAACAGGAGGACTTGTGGCACCTTAGAGACTAACAAATTTATTAGAGCATAAGCTTTCGTGGACTACAGCCCACTTCTGTATCCGAAGAAGTGGGCTGTAGTCCACGAAAGCTTATGCTCTAATAAATTTGTTAGTCTCTAAGGTGCCACAAGTCCTCCTGTTCTTCTTTTTTCATTAAAACATATTAACTTAAAATTTTTGCCTTTACACTAACTTTCCTCCTTTTTGCTAACGAGAAGGATAAACTATGTCTATATATGTTTGTTTAAGCATTTATCTTGCCTAACATACCTGTATTCAGATTAATTTTTGTATTTTTTAATTATGTTAGAAAATGGCAAATGACTCATTTCTTATTTACTAGATGATTAATTTTTTATTTGCGATTTGTGTCAAGCTGCATTGGGATGGAAATTGGAATTCAATTAAAATACACAAAAATAGCATTTAAAAATTTTAATTAGTTAAATATCATTGCTTTAAATGTGCTGGATATGTAAGGAAAAATGTTTATCAAAATTTGTTTTGCATTTAACACTCATTTATTAAACTAAGGAAGTATGATCTGTAGTTAGTGAATTGAACTGATTGTTTCTGGTCATTATGTCCTTCAGGATTGTAGAACTAATAGATCTCATTCCCTCACATCTTGTTTATATTCCAAGATTGGAGGAGGAAAACCAGCTTTCCTGCTTTTTCAACTTCCTATCAGTTTCTCAACTTTGAATGAGCTAGCCATTGAAGTGAGCTAGTTAAACAAACTGAAATGAAGAAAACATTTTCTTGGTACCTGCAGAAGAGATTATTGCTATCAAAATCTGGTTGCACTTCAACACACCCTGGTACCAGGTGCTTAGTCAGTGACTTCTACCAGTGCAGTGGTTTGACTTTCTGTAACATTTCAGCAGCCATCATCTATTGCTTGAAGATTATTTTTATTTAATTACAATTATTTTGATTAAATGTAGACCTTGATATAAGTTGTCCTATTTACAAATTCAATTTTGAATACACTTATTTAAAAATGTATTTAAATTCTGATTTTTTAAAAAATAACTGATTTTTATCCACCTGAGGTAGAAAGAAATGTACGTGTATTTTTAATCAAGCAGAACTCTCTGTAAACTCAAGAAGGTAGAAGAACAAAGGACTCCATGAAATTCATGAGGGATCTCGCTCACATAGATCTAATTTACCTGTGTAGCATTCTGATGCTGCAGGGATGAGCAGTGTAGAAAACAATAGGACATAAAATCATAGAATTGTAGGACTGGAAGGGACCTTGAGAGGTCTTCTAGTCTAGTTCCCTGCACTCAAGGCTAGACTAAGTATTATCTAGACCATCCCTGACAGGTTTGTCTAACCTGCTCTTAAAAATCTCCAAAGACAGTGGTTCCACAACCTCCCTAGGCAATTTATTCCAGTGTTTAACTACCGTGACAGGAAGTTTTTCCTAATGTCCAACCTAAACCTTGCTGTAGTTTAATCCCATTGCTTTTTGTTCTATCCTCAGAGGTTAAGGAGAACAATTTTTCTCCCTCTTCCTTGTAACAACCTTTTAGGTACTTGAAAACTGTTATCACATTCCCGCCTCAGTCTTCTCTTCTCCAGACTAAACAAACCCAATTTTTTCAATCTTATTTAAATATAATTCAAAGTAATTACACTGCAATGTTATATGGAACATTTATAGAGCACTTTGTGTATAATGATGAGATTAGAATAAACAAAGATAAAGAATCATTGGAACTTGTACTGTGCCCACATTGTGCTGTAATTTATTGAAGATTTCAATCTTCAATCTCATAGGTCATGTTTTCTAGACCTTTAATCATTTTTGTTGCTCTTTTCTGGACTTTCTCCAATTTGACCACATCTTTCCTGAAATGTGTCACCCAGAAATGGAGACAGTACTCCAGTTGAGGCCTAATCAGTGCGGAGTAGAGCGGAGGAATTATTTCTCGTGTCTTGCTTACAACAGTACTGCTAATAAATCCCAGAATTATGTTTGCTTTTTTTTTTTTTTGCAACAATGTTACACTATTGACTCCTTTAGCTTGTGATCCTCTGTAACCCCCAGATCCCTTTCTGCAGTACTCCTTCCTAGGCAGTCATTTCCCATTTTGTATGTGTGCAACTGATTGTTGCTTCCTAAGTAGAGTACTTTGCATTTGTCCTTCAGACCAGTTGTCCAGATCATTTTGAATTTTAATCTTATCTTCCAAAGCACTTGCAACACCTCCCAGCTTGGTATCATCTGCAAACTTTGTAAGTGCCCTCTCTATGGCATTTTTAAGCTCTCCCCTGAATGTCCTGGCTTTTTTCGCAAAACTGGGCAACTGATCAATTGGCAAGAGCAAACGGGACAAATGCCCAATTTTGCCAAAAAGAGGCTTGTGGGGAATGATTGGCAGTTCTCAGGCCAGCTCCACACATCGTGGGTGGGGGGCGCAAGGGGTGAGGGTCTGCTCAAAGTGGCAAGTGCTGACACCAGCTCCGCATGTGCGGGCCGGGGGGGGGGGGGGGGCAGCAGGAAATATGCTCACCCTACCACAGCCTGGCCAGGCGGTGGGGCCTTGGGGATGGGGAGAAGGGGAGGGGGGAACAGGAGTAGCAGGGGGCAGGGCCACATTTTCGGTGCTGTTGGCCCCCAAATTGGCCGAGGCCCCTGGGCATGGGCCCTGTGGGTTCTTGCGTTAATCCATCACTGACAATCAGTATCCATTTCTCCCATTTTTGTTTTTCTTTGTTTGTTTTTTCGTCCTTCAATCATTTTTTCATATGAAGAGCAAAGTAAGTACAATAAAAGGAAGAATCATGCTGTCAGGCAATTCCTAGGCTAGAGAAGAAATGCTGGTATACAACAGGCACATAAGTATAACAGTAAGCACAGATGGAATGTCAATAACAAACTGCACAAACCTCTCAATAATACAGTAGATATGCACCAACCATTGATTCTTTTGAACACATGCAGTGGCTTCTTGCACTTAAATATGTAAAGCATGGTCTCAGTTTGGTAACTTTTGAGAGAGAGAGAAAATGAGACTCACATTTATTGGGAAAGTGACTTTGAATAAAGTAAGAAGATCCTTTAGGAAAATGTAGAGCAATATAATTATGTATATGGTGTTTAGTCTTGGAAGGTAAAGAGCACTGGCACACATGCTAAGAGTAAGCACATAAGTAATCCATTGATTTCAACAATGCTAAGCACATGCTAAGTGCTTTGCCAGTGGGTATCAATTTGCCTCAAGATAGGAAGAGCAGCCATTCATGTTGTATTTTGTATTCTATATTTTTAACATAGAGATTGGGCCTCCAGTGAGTTGCATAGGCATCTATCAAAGCAGTTCCAGTGTACAAAAGAATCTGCTTCATGAAGTTAACATAATCTGCTATTGTAATTAGTCACCAAATACCCCAACCTCAGACTGAACCTACTGTACTTTCAATTAATTAATTAATCAATTTGTTCCTATTTATTTATTGTGAAAGACCTAAGAAAATGGATTTAGGTAAGAAACCTGTAATTCAGTCTTGCTTTCACATTACATTACGATAAGGGCCAAATTTGACCCTGAAGACACACTTGGGGATCCTGTTGACTTCATCAAAGGTTGCAAATCAGCAAAATTTGCCCTGAAGGTACTTTCTATTATCTGAACGAAGATTTCCAGTTTGCCAAAGGAAGGGGGAAAATTGTGATTCAGAGGTTATTACTAGTATAGATCTTATTCTTTTAAAATTTGTCTCAGATGTGCTGCAACCTAGACGTAAATCAATCAAAGACTTAGAAATAAGGCAATCAAATGTGAAGGGTATAATATTTCATGTTAATTAGAAATGCATGGCTGTTAATGAGTCACAGAATGTTTTAAAACATTTGTCTAGTTTTCATGGAGATATATCAAATTTTTAGTGCCTTTGCTATTAATCTTAGGTTTTATCATAATTAGAATTTGCTAACACAGACAAAGCATGACATCAGATTCACAAGCAATTTACTTTGGCTATAAATTAGGACAATGACTGAGGAAAATTGAACTGTAATAGTCGGACAATTAAGCTAATTTTGGGTGAGAGAAATTTCAAGCCTTGAGAAGCTTTTGTAAAAACTTCTGAATTCCAATTTTTGACTGCTGAAACCACCAGGTTAATAATTGTTACTTAATCAAATAATTTGGTATGGTTTGGTATGTTTACTTCAGTCAAGATAATCTTTTCAGCCTAAGACCTCCATTATAGAACAGCAGGTTTATTATCACAAGTGCCAATAACTGACACATTTTAAAGAATCAAAGGAATATTGATGACCCTCAGGAGACTGAAATTTTCTTATGGCCAGAATGAAGGGCTAAAGGAAAGAAATGTCTGGTATTGTTCCACCAAGTAACTGACCTTAAAATAGATGGTTCCCTTCAATATTGTGATATGGTTCAGAAATATCTTGCCCAAAAATATGTTTCTGGTCTAGTTAAATTCTGCCCTGCATGAGGAACATTCTTGGTAACAGTTTTATTATGTTTGCTTTTAATTTATTTCAGGTAGTGCCTACAATGTGCTACACACTTTCAAATACAACTAAAAGCAAGATCTCTGCCTCAAGACTTTACCTTCTAAAAGACAAAACAGGTCAATTGTCAAACTAAAAAATAAATGGGATTTTAACACACTTTATTTTAAAAAGATCAGACCACCATTAATAAAAGTCACCGGGTGGAATTGGATCCGTTAAGTCAATACTGAGCACTTCTGAAAATCATATTACAGATGGATGATGCCTATGGTTAAGCTTGCCCATATCTCATTCTATGATCCTGGTTTTAGTTGTTTATAATTTTGCCAAACTTTGTCACTTCTGGGAATGAGATTAAGAAAAAATACATTTTGTGCCATGTTAAAATAAATATTGCAACCATTTTACTGAGAAGCTTTAGTATCCCCTGGCTTTGGAGCAAGAGCTTGAAATTTAGCACTTTTGTGTGAGGCATGTGCCCTTTGCTGTCCCTGTAAAAATCTGCCCAATTTTGGTCAAGTTATAAATCTTTGAAAAAAATCTCAATTCACGCATGCTCAGCAGAGAACTGTTAGCATTTGACAGCTAAATTCTCCAGAGATTCCATCTGTACTGGAGTACTTGTGGCGTTCTAGCTCAGAGCTATAGGAGCTAAGCAGCATTTAGTAGTGATTTAGGTGACCAGTCAAACAGTGCAAATAGCCAGGGGTCTTAGGACTGGATTCTGACTTTAGGCACAGCACTGCGCAAAGAGTGCTGCATGTGCTGTACTACCACAAGTATAGCTCCAGGAGACACTGTGCCATCAGACACACCTCTTAGTCCCAATTCTTGCCCTGCTTTTCTTGCAGGGAGCAATCATTTATAATTGCCTATACCAGTGGTAATACTATCGCTTTTCACCCACAGTGCTGGTTCAGATACCCTGGTAAGCAAGTACGGGGAGGAACTGCAGCTTTACACGTTGTTCACCTGTCCCTACCACTTGCTCAGGGAAGGGAGTAAATGGACAAGTAGCCCTGCTCTCTCAAAGTAGTCCCAGTAGCCGGCAGAAGGTGTAAGAGGGGAGTCTTATTCCCTTGCATGGGCATGTTGTCCAAGTCACAGTCTGACCTTTAATGATCAGTTCACAAACAATTTATAGAGTGAACCTGTTCACAGAAAAGATTTGAACAATTAATACAAAAAAACCTGTGGATACTTCATGAAAAAGGGACCAAACTCAGGGAATAAATTATTGCATGTTTTCCACCCATCTCTTATCGTTCCTGGTGTAGAATATGCTTTTTAAAATATTAACACAATTTGGCTCTGTCTGCACTGGGAGGCCAACCCATGGTGGGAACTGTTTTAGTTAAGAATGTGCCTGGTGTGACTTTCAACACTGTTCTCTGTGCCTAATGTGGATGGTACAAGAGTACCAGGCTCAATTAGCCTTTTTCCTGTAGGGTTCATATAAAATTGGTCATGAAACAGCACTGACTCTACAGGAGGTACTGCAACACTGCAGTTATGTATTAATTGGCAAGGGATTCAACAAAGAATTTGTTACTGAATTTCTTGCACAAAGCTACATTTACTGTCAAATGCTATTTTGCTGCAACCCTGTAATTAAACCCAGGGCACAATTATTACATGTAACTTCACTCTTTCTGTGAACATTTTGCCTTGGATATACTCAGTAGGATTTACTATTCATAGCAACAGCTCAGATCATATGAAATTCACTTGGTATTCATGGGGTGGTTGCATGTGCTTTCAGGTGATCCTTCGTACTTCAACATTAGTTAATGGATGTTTTAAAAAATAAAGTGTTATCCATTTTCTTCCTCTCTTTCTAGTTTAAAACCTTTAATTCCCTTCATTAGAGTTCTGCTAAAAACAGGTTTTTCTATGGGAGTTAAATCACAGAGCTTGCTTTACAATAATTAAAGCAAAGTGCAAGAGAATGTGAAGTCACTTACACAAACGACAAGCCAAGGAATCAAAGAAAAACAGTACTGGATTTATAGTTGCACAATGGACCATGATGCTGATATTAAAAATAACCTTGCTAGGGAAGCAAGTGGAACATGTCATTGTTATGAAATTTACAGGCACGATCTTTAATTTGGCATGATTAATATATATTGATATGCCAATGAATGTGGACTTCATAAACTAGCCTCTAAGAACATTGGTGGTTCTTATCTGAGCCTCAAGAACAGTGCAGAATTTCTGACAAATTCCACATGGGTCTAAAGAATTTGTTTTTGATGGATTCACCTTAACACACATGACCTGTGCAGGAACATCCTAGATAATGACTGTGGTATGACCATGAAATACTTTACTGGTCATGTAAATCTAGGGAAATTTTCTAAGCATTCCTGCACAAAGCACATATAGGATCAAACCCTCATATCCCTCATATCCAGGCACCCCAATGATGTCCATGGGATTGCCTGGGTGTAAGTGAGGGCAAAATTTTGCCCACAGTATATATGAACACCACCCTTCACATTGCAAAAGAAACATATGCTGCAACAATTGTAATAAACTCCTGCTATTGAGGTCTAAACAAAAGTTTTGTCTAAATAAAACAGATTTAATTAGTAGAATTAAGCAAGCTCATGTAATTTCTGATAGTAACCAGGCATGGCTTGGGTATAAGGGCACCTATATGGTCAGAGTCTGATTCTCTATTGCCCTACACCTCATGTGGTTCTTTTCACCAGTGAAAAGTGCATGTGTAAAATGCTACCATTCTGATTTGGTAGCATTTTATACACATTTTGCACTAGTGTAAATTACTCTACAAGGTACAGGGCTACAGCAAGTTGGCTCCTGGGTCTTTTCATGGCTGAATTAAAATGCAAGGAGCCAAATTCAGAGTTACACCAAGGATGAATCTGTCTCAAATACACTACTGTAACTTAATGCAGGAAGTGGGCTTGAAGCCTGAACAATAAGAGCTGTGATGGTATAGTCCATCCTTTCTCTTTTATGGCAGACATGTTAAGATGAGTCTGCTGATTTAGTCTTTGAACGATTTTTCCCCACACTCTATTCAGTTTTCATTTAGTTTTGAGGAATAAGACTTTCTATACTATGTTTCAGTTGGCTAACTATCATTGAGAATTTTAAGGAATAGAGCTACTTACGAGTCTAGAAAAGAGCAGATTATCCAGTGAATAATGCTGGGATAGGACTAGGGTAGTGGAAGCAGGGGTTATAGATTAGTATTCTGCCAACATTTAACCACTTGCCCAAGAAGTAATTGCAAACAAAACCTTCAGGTGGTGGCTATAGAGAGAGTAAATGGGTTTTATGTGGTAACATATGGGAGCTACTTAGTATCACTTCAGAATTTGTGGAATGGCTGTTTAATTGCTTTTTGCATGTCAAGTACACTTTGAATTCATTCTGTGATGCTAACGGCCTGGAAAAAGTCATTTTCGGGTTAAAGACAACACAGACTGGTCTCCAGGCATAAATTCACTGAGCATTTAACTTCATATTGCAAATGCAACCAAATTCTGTGGACTTCATCTCTCTAAAATTAATCAAGCGTGATTCTCATCTACACTATTTTACACTGCTCTCACATATTATACTTGTACCAGGAACATTAAATTTGCACCCACTTTAAGGCCCTTGACCCTTCTAGAACAGAGTAAAAATCCTTAGTATAAGAGAAAATCTGGCCAAATGTCTGCAAAGCTGCAGAACTATCACCTGATTATAGATAGAGAATTTGTTTCTATCCATTTTTCTTATTCACAGTTCTATAAAAATTGCTTCAAAACTATGATGCTGTAACAAAATCCTGGACAAGATACTGCTGATTTTCAGTTTTCTTCCAAACCTTTCTGTAAATCTTTCATTCTGACAGTAAAACTTACAATTTTTAATAACAGCTCTGATCATATTGACTTTGTTTTTATGAGGATTTCATGTATATTTCATATTCCAAGTGATCATTTGTGCTATATTACTAGTTATTGAATGTTGTAAAAAAGTATTTATGTGCTTTAATTGCTTTAATCATATTTTAAAACATAACAAATTTTCATGCTAAAAATCCTGATTGCAGTTGCTTTTGCACACTTATTGCATAAATCTGGCTTAGCAGGATATGCATTTGAACGTGAGTCACTGGCAGAATTTCTCCCTTTTCAGTGAAGAATTTCTTCATTTCCAAAGAGCATAGCATTTTAACTGTGAGACTCATATTTTTAGCCTCTGATTCTGCCATTCTTATTCATATTGAATAGTACCTTCCTTTGTGAGTGAAATGAATGGAGCTAATCATGTAGTAGGGCACTATCCAAATTGGGTAAAAGTAACAGAATTGGGCCATTTATGGAAATCTTTCTTATCACAGGCTTCACTTTGAAAATGTTGTTTTTGGTGGTGTTTTTTTTTTCTTTTAATCTGACCAAGATTTTCCAAAGTGATTAGTGATTTTGGGGGACTAACCTGAGACATCTTAAAGACATTTCAGAAAACAATGAGTTCTCACCCTCTGAAAATTAGGTCCCTTTAAAAGGTGTCTCAAGTTGAGCACTCAAAAATTAAAGAACCCAAAATCTCTAGGGTTTCTATTTAAATAACTTTATTTCTAATTATATAGTGCCAATGGTATAGTAGGTCTCTTGAAGATAAGAATGAATACAAAATCTCTGCACTAAGAAGTTTGCAATCTAAATAAAAGAGTATGCACTTGAAGAAGGTTTGCCCAGTATTTTAACTAACAATGGGGTAAATGTCTAACTATTACCTTGGAAAAAAATATGGACCAGATTCTGCTCTCAGATATAATACTGCAGCTAGTGGGGTTGCACCAGTGTAACTGAGAACAGTATATGACATCTGTAGAAAGTATAAACAACTTGGGACATTGTTCACGTAGGCTAAAAACAGATTTTAAAACATAGGGGCCAAATTTTGTCCAATTTATACTCCTTGGAATCTCATTGACTTCAGAGGAGTTTCATTGGGCTTAAATAAGATGAAGACTTATTTTTATGTAGTCTCTTTTAAAAAGTCAAACAAATAACATATGGCCTATCAAGGCTTGCCCTTAAAAACCCAGACAATAAAATCAATCTGCTAAATATTATACCATAAGTACCCACAAATCTATTCCCTCCTTTCCCAGTGATCTCTTGAACTGATATGCTGGTATACTAATTACATGAGTTCATTGGCACTGACATTTTGTTCCAAACTCCATCCACTGTTTGTGCAAAATGAGTTCTTCTTAAAATTGCTTATCCTAATCTTTTGCCTGAATTTCAAGTTGTTAACCCTTATTTTCATATTAACTATCTTAAATAGCTTCAGTCCATTTCTTTATAATTCTCAAGATCGAATAAGTAATAGACCGGTACAAATTACTCCAGAGTGTCCTAGTTTTCTTATCTATAGAAAAGCATGCCTTTCATAATATATGACCATCCCAAATCTTGATTAATTTCCTTTCAATAACATGATGATCTGCTCAAAATAGCAACAGTAGAATAGTTTTCCTTAAAAGCATTTCAGTGATGCCTTCAGAAAGCTAGATAAAATTATAGAAGTAGTCTCTATACTTAGTATAGTCCAACTACACCCTCTTCTTAGGGATTTTTGTGCTAACATTGATTAGTTACTAAGGCAACTGGAACATCCTCAAAGTTGATGATGACTATCTCATGATTATAAGACAAAGACTTCTGCCAGCTTATGCTCCAGTCCTTATTAATGTGTTTACCCTCTTTCTCTGTTTTTAGTCATTTATCTAATCACTGCCAAATAATTTGTGATGCATTATTCCTGATCATCTCTTCCCTCCTCCCACCCCAGCCAGCTTGGTCATTTTAGTATGTACATTGCAATTTTTTTGCAATTTTTGATTGCACATTTAATTTGAAATGTAATTATACAGTGGCATCGTTGTGGTTATAATGTATTATATTTCCAGTGCTAAAATGCTGATTATATGTTTCCATTTGTGGTGGCAGAATCTTGTAAAATTGAAGATGGCTACTGGAGAGCTGTATGAGTTCTTATTCTAACATGACAGAGGCTCTCAAGCAGTTGGGATGTGTGTGAACACAATAATAAATAAATGCAAAGAATGCAGGCCCTAGTGCTCTGAGTGAAGAAAGGGGCAAGTGAGCTGAGGTAAGTGCAGTGTTCTTTGTGTGGTGTTCTACTGCTGTGGATGGAGAAGAAAAATACTCCCCAGCAGGGCACTGTTGCTGTCAATACAGAAGGACAGATGTTGCAATTCATTGAGAACTATCACTGTAAGATGTTACAAAGTCAGTAACATTTCAAAGGAAAATGCATAGTCACTAAGAGAAGAAACTGTGAAACTTTTTTAAATTGCTTTATCAAAGTGCCTGCAATTCTCATTTCAAAGCAGGTGAACCAATAATTTCTATTGATCAATGAAAGGTCATCTTTGTTGAGAGCATTTATTAAATAAAAGTTAAAAAAACAAACAAACAAACAAACAAAAAAAACAGTGCAAACCAGTTTGCTCTGAAGCAAGAATTAGCAAGCGTATTAGTATTATTAAGCTCTGTAGATGTATGTGGCATTTTATGGGCATGACAAGACAAGAATGTTGCCCCAAGCAGTTTATAATTGGAGGGTAAGATTGGCTCTTTACACAAAGCAAGATGTAAGGAGCACCCTGTGGAAGGTATTTTCACATTTGGGACAGCATGGGCTTGTGAGATCTACATCAAAATAATAAATAGAACCTATTTAAATATAATTCAAAGTAATTACACTGCAATGTTATATGGAACATTTATAGAGCACTTTGTGTATAATGATGAGATTAGAATAAACAAAGATAAAGAATCATTGGAACTTGTACTGTGCCCACATTGTGCTGTAATTTATTTTATGATTATTTTATTCGTCTTTCTGATGATAGGAGGTTTTGACTTTAATGGATCTGTGATAATGTACACCAGTTGAGGATCTGCCCCTTCATTCTTAAAGGACAACTATGATGGGTACACAATAAATTCCCTAGCACTTCTGTAATATGTTTTACACATAGACGCTAGATTTAACATACACAACTTGTAAGTCTTTTTCCCTCCCCCCCATCTATTCCTTGTACATCTGTACAAAGATGTTACATCTTTATAAATGAAGAAACTCAGTGGTCCATAGCAACTGAGAATAGTGGCATCTAATGACTGTGATTGACATTGTTCAGGGATTCTGTAGCACACTGAAAAATAGCATACACACCCAATTGCCCCTGCCTTCTACATGTTGTCTTGTGGAACAGGTAAAGGAGACAATGGATTGTGTTCTGGAAATTGGAATTCTCTAGGCAGGAACTGGTCTCATATTACATACTTATATTAAATATACTGTATTTCAGCAGTGCCATTGTTAAAAGCCTCCAAGACTCCACCTCCAGTCCTTATTATGTCTGATTTATCTGTGGTTAAAAACAATTTTATTTCATTGGGTGGCTGAGTAGTGGAATTTTCTTTTTTATTATCATAGCATATTCTGGGGCCTGTTGTGTTCTCAGTGTGTGTTTTAGAGAGGGGAAAAAGAGTAGTGGACTCCAAAAATAATAGTTCTGCTGTGTTACTAGCCACAAATGGACACACTCACATGCTATAATAATCACTGTCTCTGTTTTAGATCCTGACAGTGAGGTGAGCTGTGTAAGTCTTTGCAGTGTCTGCTTTCAGCTGAGAGGCAGTAGCTGCTTCTTTCACTGTATAATAATCATACAACTTGGGAGACAGAGAGCTCTATTGCATCTGTTTAACCACTAAACGTGATACTTCCCCCATGACTTTGCCTGAGCTGATGGTTTGAATCAAAAGTGAGAGCTTGAATGGGAAATGCTTTTATTTCAGAACAGTTCATCCAGTATTCTTTGTTTAGTAACAAGAGCCTAAATAAAAAATGTATTCTGTATTCCCCTGAAACAATGTCCACTTAATATTTATGGTCTTATTGACATTTACCCCTGCTGCACTGAGTTTAGTCATTGACCTCAATAGGAGCAAAATCAAGCTCTATGCCACTGAAATGCCACCCTGTTTGGGGTAGAGGACAGAAAACAATATGGGAACATAATAATAACGTGTTAGCCAAGACTCCGGTGAAAAGTGTTTGTGATCTTTATGGGCCAAGGAGAGCAGGCAAAACCTCTTTTTAATATCTCATCCAAAATATAGTCAATTGCATGAACTAAACTTCATCAAAAGGCTGAACAGATCCTGGCAAGATTGTAAGTGGTGGTTCCAGGGAGATATTTCAGACCTGAGGCTATCACTTTGCCAGTCTATCCCCTCCAGATATTTATAGTCAATATATACTACAACTGAACACACTTTCAGTTACTTAAAAATGAGTGTTTGCTAACCCAACAGTGGGGCTCCGTTAGCTTGTTAGACAATAATTACATTTCAGTTATTTTCCCCAGAACAACAAAATCACAATTAAGAAATTTTTTTTAGTTATTTTGCACTCTGAAGTCTCTCTAACCACTTTTGCTGTTGCTTACGTTATTCTTTGTAGACAGCTTTAAAATGATTATAGTATTTACACAACCTCACATATGATATTACATTCCCATATTATTATTGACTTCTACACTCAATTTGGAGAAAAATCAGAAAGTTGCTCTGGTGCTGTTTCACTGGTAATCCACCAAATTTTCATGTGCTGCAGTACCTGGCATCACTGAGTCACAGAAATCAGAAGGCATTGTGAAAAATTTTGCTCCAGTATGCCATAGAAATACAGACCTTGGTATTAAACAATAAAGTGGGTGCAATATAGGCAATGTGGTATATGTAGGTGAATCATATAAATTAAGGCATCCAAAGCAGCCTGCTACAGTTAAAAGGAAATTGTGACGGATATGACAATATTCTGCAATATCCTGGGGACACCTCATAGAATTCAGTTAAACATTATTGAATTAGATTTAATACCTTTGGGTCCGTTGTATAGAATATAGAAATGTTTGTGTGCTATTGTGGGATTGTGTGGAACTTATTTAGGAGGAAGAACGATTAATGCAATCTCTGGGAGATAATGTGAGTTTCAAAAGACTATGTTGAATAATATATAAACATGATTGATCTTTTAGGACAATATGCATGAAGTGGAATTTCTAGGAAGTACTGGGGAGGAGGGGATTGCAAACCTCCACCTATGAACTCAGCCTTTGAAGCTTCTCCCTGAGTGGGGTACCTTTTGTAGGCTGATCACCTGTTTGAGGAGGACAGTTCAAAGACCCAGTAGGGAGTTTTCAGGGGTAACAGACAAAGAAATAACTTTTGAATAAATAGCCAGAGTTTAAGATAACTCAGAGCCTTAGTTCTGATCCAGCAAATGAACAGAACCTCTGGTTCATGGAGGGATCCAATCCTTAGGAAAGGATTGGAAGGACTGGCACCAACCAAAGCACTTGTGCAGATGTGAGGTGGGTATCTCTGGTAAGCAGATTAACATGCGTGTAGGTTCTCTTATTGTTTTTAATATGTTTTCTGTGGTGCTTTTACCTTAAGAATAAAATATGCTTGCTTAGAATGAACTGTGTGGTAACTTACAACTGGGGCAATTCCACTGTGTAGCATCTCTGAGGAGAGAAGCAAAGCAAGCCTGCCTAGGCAGACTGTTTTGCTGGAAATAACACAGTGAAGTCAGGGAATTATTCAGTCTGGAAATACCTTGATCAAAAGGGAGACAGGTGCAGGTTTTTACCCAAAAAAGCAATGGGTGGAGGGGCCAGAAACTTGAGAATGGTGCCCTTGCTGGATCATTAAGGGGAAATACACATGCAGTTGCCCTGACCTGTGACAGAGGCTGAATGGGCTTAGTTTGGAGAAGGTTAGCTGGAACTGAGGTCTCTTCCAACCCTAATAGACTATGATTCTATAATGTTATGAACTGAGAAGAATGTCAGAAATTGATCATAAAATCATAGAAGTATAGGGCTATAAGGGACCTTGAGAAGTTCCCAGTGGGGGAATATGACTACAACATAAAAGCCACTAAAACAAATGTAATGAAGCTGGGGATGGGCAGCTGAGCTGTTCTGCACCTGCTATGCAACTTGAAGGCCACTGTAGACTCTGCAGCAGCTGCATCACCCTCTTCCCCATGGGGGTTTTGTTTTTTGTGTGCAGAGCTGAAGATCTACTTGCCTACTTGCAAGTCCCTCCCCTAAGATCCCTCTGTGTGCTACAGTGGAAGAAAGCTCTATGGAGCACAGCTCTGGGTGTGGGGGTGTAGACTCCTGTGTGACTTCCTTGCATCCTATCCTGTCTTGCCTGGTGCAGCAGAACCACACCAGTTCCATTGCATTCAAGGCCTTCCAGGGCTCTGAAGGGAATGGAGCATCATTTGCCCCATGTGTTTATCTTATTAAAGAAATTTTGAATGCAAAGCATGATGTTTTTTAAAATGATGATAATGAGCATTCTGGATTTCAGACTAAGTGGGGTGGTGGTAACAAATAATGGATTGCACATAATTAGACATCAGTTTACAGAATTACATTGGAAGAAATGTGACAGTATATCACACATTCATTTTCCTAGCAAGGCATGAATCTTGTGCTCTAAATTCCTAACTCTGCAAGAACATGTAGCTGGAAATATAACATGTATTTACTTTAAAGACCTTTTCTCCAGTGAGGAGGATTAATAACCTTTTAAAGCGAAATTTACAGTTCAAGAGAAGCAATCCCATAGCACGCTTTCTTTAATAAATAAATGCAGTAGATAAATAAAAAAGACACTAAATCTTTAAACAAGATTAATTAAATCCTCCAGACAATTTAAACGCTACAGAATCTGTTAGTGTGTTACTATTTAATCTCTGTCTATACATGTGAGGGTTCCTTGCTGAATTTACAATATTAGTTAGTAGGTCAACACTGTATGCTGTTCATCAAGGGTATTACTCCACTGATTTATGTTCCTCTTGCCACTAAAAATAGTCTTTGATTGGGCTACACTGGGCCCAACTTTACAAGATTCTGAGCACCTTCAATTTCCATTCCAAATTCAGAGGTCAGAATTTGCCCAACAGGGTATAAGTTACTCTATTTAGTTTTTATTTCAGCTGAAATTTCATAAGTATATTATAAGTGGGTAGCTTTGCTAACATGTGATGAATCTGATCCAAATTCTCCTATTGCCTGGGGTTTTCCTTTACTGTTAACTTAAACAACAACAAAACATTCAAATATGTATGCTTAAGTTTTAGCTTGTACGGTTTTTAACCTGCAAGACTCCTATATCCATGCCCCAGGTTGGAGCTAATAGTACCATCCACTCTGGTCACCAGGATGAATCAGCAGAACTATCTCCATGAAAGAATCTGACACCTGATGTCAGGATGAGTCAGCAGAAGAGCTCTGCATCGCTCTTCAGGATTTTAGAACCCTTTTAACTCCTGTATGATGTAATAAACTTGGATAATAAATTAATTTTAGCACAGATTGGTTTTTGTAATTGGGATCTGATTTTAACAGTGACCTTTATTTTTGTGGATACAGTTTTGTTCCTTAAGTTAACTGGGAGAGAAAAATGGATTCATAGATTTCAAGGCCAAAAGGTACCATTGTGATTATCCAGACCGACTAGACTAGAAATGTAAGTCGACCTATATTACTGCGGTGGTGCATGTCCACACTACCTTCCTTGAGTTGATGGTGTGTGTCCTCATCAGGAGCTCTTTCGCTGACCTAAGAAGGGCAGTGTGGGGAGCTTAGCTGCCCCCCTTTGTTCCATCCGGGGGGCAGCTACCTTTGTTCCATAGAGGGCTTCTCCCCTCCTTCTTCCCTGCTGGGAGCTAGGGGAAGCTACTGAGAGCTTCTCGCCCCCAGAGAGTGGGGTCCATCTGCCCTCACTTCTCATACCCCTGCCTGCTCCCCATCAGGAGCCGGGCCGCCTTGTCAATTTCATGGCTCACTGAGCCATGAAATTGACAAGGCTGTCCGGCACCCAGCTGAGAGCGGGATCCAAAGCCACTGGGGCTTCTCACCCAAGCTCCCAGCTGGGAGCAGGGTCCAGCCACCCAGCTCTCCAGGGGAGTTGGGGGCAACTGGTCTCTAGCTGCCTGGCCTTCTTGTCAATTTCACAGCTCCTGCCATGAAATTGATAAGATGGCCAACAGCTGATGTAAGGCACAGTGTCTACATAGACACTGCGTCGCTCTAAATACACCAACGTTATTATGTCGGTGTAGTAGGGCACTTACATCAGCAGGAGGAAGGCTGTAATGTAGACATTGACATAATTAGGTCAATTTAAGATGCTTTATGTGGACTTACGTAGTGTAGACTAGCCCCAGGTCATAGAACTTCCCCAGAATAATTCCTAGAGCATATCTTTTAGAAAAACATCCAATCTTGATTTGAAAATGGCCAGTGATACTGTATTCCATTTATGGTTTGGAGAATCATAGGATCATAGAATCATAGAATATCAGGTTTGGAAGGGACCTCAGGAGGTCATCTAGTCCAACCCACTGCTCAAAGCAGGACCAATCCCCAACTAAATCATCCCAGCCAGAGCTTTGTCAAGCCTGACCTTAAAAACCTCTAAGGAAGGAGATTCCACCACCTCCCTAGGTAACCCATTCCAGTGCATCACCACCCTCCTAGTGAATAAGTTTTTCCTAATATCCAACCTAAACCTCCCCCACTGCAACTTGAGACCATTACTCCTTGTTCTGTCATCTGGTACCACTGAGAACAGTCTAGATCCATCCTCTTTGGAACCCCCTTTCAGGTAGTTGAAAGCAGCTATCAAATCCCCCCTCATTCTTCTCGTCTGCAGATTAAACAATCCCAGTTCCCTCAGCCTCTCCTCATAAAGTCATGTGCTCCAGCCCCCTAATCATTTTTGTTGCCTTCCGCTGGACTCTTTCCAATTTTTCCACATCCTTCTTGTAGTGTGGGCCCCAAAACTGGACACAGTACTCCAGATGAGGCCTCACCAATGTCGAATAGAGGGGAATGATCACGTCCCTCGCTCTACTGGCAATGCCTCTACTTATACAGCCCAAAATGCCGTTAGCCTTCTTGGCAACAAGGGCACACTGTTGACTTGTATCCAGCTTCTCATCCACTGTGACCCCTAGGTCCTTTTCTGCAGAACTGCTGCCTAGCCACTCGGTCCCTAGTCTGTAGCAGTGCATGGGATTCTTCCGTCCTAAGTGCAGGATTCTGCACTTGTCCTTGTTGAACCTCATCAGATTTCTTTTGGCCCAATCCTCTAATTTGTCTAGGTCCCTCTGTATCCTATCCCTACCCTCCAGCGTATCTACCACTCCTCCCAGTTTAGTGTCATCTGCAAACTTGCTGAGGGTGCAGTCCACGCCATCCTCCAGATCATTAATGAAGATATTGAACAACACCGGCTCCAGAACCGACCCTTGGGGCACTCCGCTTGATACTGGCTGCCAACTAGACATGGAGCCATTGATCACTACCCGTTGAGCCCGATGATCTAGCCGGCTTTCTATCCACCTTATAGTCCATTCATCCAGCCCATACTTATTTAACTTGCCAGCAAGAATACTGTGGGAGACCATATCAAAAGCTTTGCTAAAGTCAAGAAATAACATGTCCACTGCTTTCCCCTCATCCACAGAGCCAGTTATCTCATCATAGAAGGCAATTAGGTTAGTCAGGCATGACTTGCCCTTGGTGAATCCATGCTGACTGTTCCTGATCACTTCCCTCTCCTCTAATTGCTTCAGAATTGATTCCTTGAGGACCTGCTCCATGACTTTTCCAGGGACTGAGGAGAGGCTGACTGGCCTGTAGTTCCCCGGATCCTCCTTCTTCCCTTTTTAAAAGATGGGCACTACATTAGCCTTTTTTCAGTCATCTGGGACCTCCCCCAATCACCATGAGTTTTCAAAGATAATGGCCAATGGCTCTGCAATCACATCTGCCAACTCCTTTAGCACCTGCGGATGCAGCGCATCCGACCCCATAGACTTGTGCTCGTCCAGCTTTTCTAAACAGTCCTGAACCACTTCTTTCTCCACAGAGGGTGAGTCACCTCCTCTCCATGTTATGCTGCCCAGCCAGTGCAGCAGTCTGGGAACTGACTTTGTTCGTGAAGACAGAGGCAAAAAAAGGCATTGAGTACATTAGCTTTTTCCACATCCTCTGTCACTAGGTTGCCTCCCTCATTCAGTAAGGGGCCCACACTTTCCTTGACTTTCTTCTTGTTGCTAACATACCTGAAGAAACCCTTTTTGTTACTCTTAACATCTCTTGCTAGCTGCAACTCCAAGTGTGATTTGGCCTTCCTGATTTCTCTCCTGCATGCTTGAGCAATATTTTTATACTCCTCCCTGGTCATTTGTCCAAGCTTCCACTTCTTGTAAGCTTCTTTTTTGTGTTTAAGATCAGCCAGGATTTCACCGTTAAGCAAAGCTGGTCGCCTGCCATATTTACTATTCTTTCTACACATTGGGATGGTTTGTTCCTGCAACCTCAATAAGGATTCTTTAAAATACAGCCAGATCACCTGGACTCCTTTCCCCCTCATGTTATTCTCCCAGGAGATCCTCCCCATCAGTTCCTTGAGGGAGTCAAAGTCTGCTTTTCTGAAGTCCAGGGTCTGTATTCTGCTGCTCTCCTTTCTTCCTTGTGTCAGGATCCTGAACTCGACCATCTCATGGTCACTGCCTCCCAGGTTCCCATCCACTTTTGTTTCCCCTACTAACTCTTCCCGGTTTGTGAGCAACAGGTCTAGAAGAGCTCTGCCCCTAGTTGGTTCCTCCAGCACTTGCACCAGGAAATTGTCCCCTACATTTTCCAAAATCTTCCTGGATTGTCTGTGCACCACTGTATTGCTCTCCCAGCAGATATCAGGGTGATTGAAGCCTCCCATGAGAACCAGGGCCTGTCATCTAGTAACTTCTGTTAGTTGCCAGAAGAAAGCCTCATCCACCTCATCCCCCTGGTCTGGTGGTCTATAGCAGACTCCCACCACGACATCACCCTTGTTGCTCACACTTCTAAGCTTAATCCAGAGACTCTCAGGTTTTTCTGCAGTTTCATATCGGAGCTCTGAGCAGTCATACTGCTCTCTTACATACAATGCAACTCCCCCACCTTTTCTGCCCTGCCTGTCCTTCCTGAACAGTTTATATCCATCCATGACAGTACTCCAGTCATGTGAGTTATCCCACCAAGTCTCTGTTATTCCAATCACATCATAATTCCTTGACTGTACCAGTTCTCCCTGCTTGTTTCCCAGGCTTCTTGCATTTGTGTTTAGGCACTTAAGATAACTTGCTGACCATAATTCAAAAGCAAACTTGAAATCTTTGGACCCTACATTGATGGGGAAATTGAATTATTTGCAGAAGTGATGCACTTGTTTTACTGACTAATTATTGGAGCAGTGATATGTGGTCCCAAAGATAATCAGTGAATCAGCTTGTGGGGCTCATGGAGAGTGGTTTCTATAAAATCTGCAAATATAAGAGCAATCACTAAATCATGTCAAGTAAATGACATGGAGTTGAGTTTATTTTCTGCACCACAAAGAAACACTGTGGTTACCTGTGGTAAAGAATGCCTCATTGATTATTATGTTTTCTTGTCTGCTAATTGTGGTTCTCTTGCTCCAATGGCATAACCAGGATGGGTGCATAAGCACACAAGACTTCCTTTCTTTATGCAAGCCTTAGATGGTTATGGATTTGTTTTTTCCAAACAACACAGATTGGTTTTATCTGCAGCACAAAGAAATAAAATAAAGCCACTGAACTGAAAGCTTAGTTGCCCAGCACAGGTACTGTATATGTCCTTTAGCACATAATACCATCATACTGACTGTGCATTGGACTGAGCTCATGATTTTATTCCAGAATACACATTAGGCTGACTTTGGTGATGAAGTAACCCATTACCATAAGGACAATTTGCCACAGGCATCATTTTTTTCTCACCTCTGTCTTGTTGCAACATTGTAAATAGCTGCTCTGGCAGCAAGAGCTGGATTCTTCATGTAAGTCTGATTGGTTCTGATGTCTGTGTTGTAGAATACTGAGAAAAAGACTATTTCCTCTTTATTGTTGCTCACATCTTAGTAAGGATGTGTGCAGTAGTCTAGTGATATTTTTATTCTGTCTTTGCTTATCTAAATTAGGGTAGATTGTATTGCTGATCAGAGCTGCAACTGGATAGGGGAAAATTCCACTGGTTCAGCTACAGCACAAGGCCAGTGTAAATAGTCCTATGCTTCCTCTTCATGCAGCCCCGGCCAAAGGGCGTGTGCCCTGGGTAGAACTGAGAATTGGAGAAAAAGGATTGGGGCTAGGAATGGAGAGTGCTTGTAGCGCTCAGTACTGAGGATTCTGGACTGCAGAGGAACACATTGGCAGCTGTGGGGAGGTTACTGTAAGTGAAAGCAATGCGCAGGAGGCATTATTGTTGGGCGCAACAGAATCAAATGTTATACAAACAAAGTGCTGCCACCAGGATGGTTCTTAATTAGATTTTATCACATTCAGTAAGACTCAAGTTACTATTAAACATATTCTACAGCTGAGCAAGCAGAGAGGTTAAGTGACTTGCCCAAAAATCACCAAGCAAACCTTTTTCTGTCAATAGGCTGCACAGCAAAATAATATCAGCCTAGACAATCACTACAGGTTGGGGGTTTTAAAGAGATTTGTACACAGGATTCCAAGTGAAAGAAGCATATTTATAACATGGGAGGCATTGTCATCTAATATTAGAGAGTAGGGCACTAGGAGTCAGGACTTCTGTGTTCTATTTTCAGCTTTCCCAATGAGTTTCAGCTTGACCTCAAGCAAGTCACTTAACCTGTCAAAAGCTCATTTTACCCATCTGCAAGAGGAGTATAAGTAACACAGTGGAGGCTTACTGCCTCCTGTGTGCCCCCTCGTGGTGTGTCTCTGCAGCACTCCACCCCGGTTGTTTCCTTAAACAAGTTCCACACAGTCCCCAGGAAAATTACAAACATTCCCCACCTGGGGTCCAATTTATTGGGGGTACACCTGGCCCCAACCTCAGTTTAGTGTTTCTCTCCCTCAGTTGGGAGGTTCCCCACACTCTTTCCCAGAGCTGGGTCACAGTTCAAGGTCTCTGCAGGAGCCAATCTCACTCCCTGCAGTTGCTTCTTCAAGCCAGCTACAGCTTCTCAGGCTTCTGTTTCCTGAGCAGGCCCCAATTACTACCAGACCTCTAGCCTCTGTCAGCTACTTCTCTCAACCACTTCTCCCTACAGTTTCCTGCTGCTTTCTGTATTGGGATCACTTGATCCTTCTCCGATGAGATTCATCTTAATCAGGGATGGCTCAGGCCCAGGTTCTCAAGCCCAAAGGTAAGCTACCCTGGTATGGTGCCATAGAAGAATATGATATTACATTTTAATTTTAGAAAGTTGTACTTATGGTAAGGTCTTTTAGGTTTTTCTTTTTTTTTTTTTGCTATGGGAGTATGATAAGCAGTGGTATGTAATATAGCAAATAGCACAAGCACAGGAAATTTTTTTTCTCTTTCTGAGGATCATTGAAATTTAAAGAGATTTTTTTTGTATACAGTAGATGTTGCATAGCTCCAAAATCCAATATGCCATGTTATCTTATTTTAATTTAATTTGTTTTGATACAATATATCTTACAAGACTGCTTGTGACTATCTACCACACATATTTTGTTGTGCATTGAATGTTAAGCAGTTCTTTAGCAACAGCAGGTATTATTTTCCACTTGATGATGTCCCATGGTATAAGTCATGATCAAGTCAGGGAAGGTCATTTTTGAGATAAAGCTAGAATGTACTGCAACCCTTACACAGTACAAAAAGTCTGAAATGTAGCACTGAATGTAGTAGACTGAAATTATTTTTGTTTAGACAGATCATATTATTATAGATATTGATGATACTGCTATGGCTGTTTATATTTTTCCTCAACAGATTTTTTTAATTCTACAATTCTTTGAAGACCATTAGTCCCAGTTTGTCTCCAAGTTCCCCACTGATAAACACAACAGAAGGCGCTATGTTAGGAGAAATAAATGGTGAGTAGAATCTCTGTTAAATGGCAGCAGTCAGTGATTTTAAATTATATCATTTCTATCTGATATCATTTAATCTTAACAATACACTGGTAATGATGACCAAAATTAAGTCAAATATGTTCATACTAATAAGTGAATAGGACTGATTGTAAACACTTCTTTGGCAGAATGAGGGAAATCATCTGAGCTACCTGGAACTACAATGTAGATTTAATTGAAGAACATGGCAGCTCAAAAACTGCTTTTGCTGCTTCTCTCTTGTGTTCCAGCTTTTAGACTGCTATCCTCCCTCACTGTGTGTGCTCTCTCTCTCTTTTTTTTGTGTGCTAATTCCTTCCTTCTTCCCTGTTTGCTTTACTTCTCTGACTTCCCCCACTATCTCTATATTTTTCCATTTTTTCTCTTGCTTCTTCCCTCCTTCCTTTCATTCCTTTTTATCTCTATTTCCCAGTCTCCATTTTTCCTTCCCCTGATTACTCTAGAGCCAAACCTATTATCAACCTGAATAATTTCTTGCTGCCCTTCTGGTCTTAAGTCCAAAAGCACAAGCAGAGGGAGGTAGACTGGTTGCTATGGTGCTTTATGATACTTTACCCTGTTTCATATCCTCTGGGCTGAAAACAAATGTTACTTCCTCTCCCATCTGAAAACAGCTTCTGCCTGAGCAGGGAAACACTGCTTTGTAGGAACACAGCATCATTATTGTTACTCTGGTGTCTATTTCCTTCAAAATTACGGAATGATTTCAACCTCTCCTAATCTCATTCATGCCATTTCTCATCTCCAAACTTCATTTCTAAGGTTGGCTAAAATACCCCATTCTAGAATCCTGGCAGGTTAGAATTGCATGCAGTCTCAGTCAAGATCAGGTGAATTCTGTGCTTTAATACAATCTGCTGTGTTCTACTTACATCTAACCTTGACTGTTAGGAAACACATGTATGGTATCAAATGTTTGCTAACAACGTCAGTTATATGTATTCATATTACAAAACCCTTAAGAATGCATCTGCACTAGAGTTTCACTTACGTAAGCTAGAGTCGCGTTTAAAATCAGTTTTTGTTAGGACGGGAATAAGATCATTTCATATCTCAATGTAAATAGGGCATAGCCATGTTACAAAATTGTTTACAAAACCATGGTATCATCTAGTAGGACATGATTAGGCCCTGTGCATGATGAGATTTGATATTAGTATGTTTAAGGAAAGTATATTTGTTAACAGAGTAACAGAAAGCACACCAATATCCTACATGTTTGAAGGATCATACCAACTGATCATACCAAGGTTTTTAAGATCAGGCTTGACAAAGCCCTGGCTGGGATGATTTAGTTGGGAATTGGTCCTGCTTTGAGCAGGGTGTTGGACTAGATGACCTTCTGAGGTCCCTTCCAACCCTGATATATATTCTATGATTCTATGAACTGTAATTTTTGGGATACGTCAAAGTACAGAAGTGTTACCTGGCTCCTGGGGGCTGCGGGGAGCAGCGGGGGAAGGAAGTGATCATGTAATTAGAGACTGTATCATATAATGCATACACACAACGGAGTCAAATTAAGATTGTACTTCTGAGTGCTTGACTTTGCAACCTTAATGTTCTTTAAAATAGTTTGTGTGTGTGTAATTTCCTGGCTTTTTAATAAAGCAAACTGAAAAAACCAAAATTTGGTTATGTGGAACTATATTGACAGCAAAGGAATCTTGAGACTCCTGAATTCTGGAGTTGGTTGCTGGGTTTAGTGTAAGGGTGGTGTTGGTAGCCTGTGATATATACAGAAGGCCAGACTAGATGATCTTGTGGTCCCTTCTGGCCTTAAACTCTGACTCTATACTAGGTTCTGAGGGAGAGTATTCTCTAGTGGTTACAGACTCTTCTGTCTTTGCTTCCTTCTGACTCTGTGCCTCCCACACCTCAACAAAGCCTGATCCCTTCTATCCCTGGCTTCTCTAGCCTATCCTTGTCTCTCAAAGCCTATTCTCAGCTCTTTGTCTCAATCCCAACCCCAGTCTCCATATTAAACCCCATCAACACCTTTTCCTAGTCTCCTGCTCAGCACCGTACCCCTTTGAATTCCAGTCAAACAGCTTCCTACTCCCTGGATCCTGGGAGGGGGGGGGGAGACAGGAGGGGAGGGCACTGAGAACTCAGGAGAAACAGTCCTTGGACCCTGGCATCAGTAATTTCAGGGGAAGTCTTGCTTGACTTCTGCAGCCCTGGGCTGGTACGTATTCAGTACAGACAGAAACATTGGAGAATTTAACAAGTCTCTACTGAGCACGTAAGAACAGTGGTTCTCGGAGGCTTATAACTTGGCCAAATTTGGATGGATTTTCACAGGGACAGTAAAAGGCATGTTCCAGACCACAGGGTGACCCCATCCTGCCAAGTTTCAAGTACAGAGGTGCTAGAGTTTCTCAATAAAATGATTGTGATAATTTTTTAAATATGGGTAGAACAATGTATTTTCCCCTATCTTATTCTGGGATATGGCTGAACCATTTTTGCTGAAATTTTCCAGAAATATTCAGCCTGAGGCAGACACACAGCATGGAAAACTTCAGTCCAAATAGTTAAAGACTGGCAAAGTTATAAGCAACCGAGAGCAGGGTTGTAGATTCATAGATTCTAGGACTGGAAGGGACCTCGAGAGGTCATCGAGTCCAGTCCCCTGCCCTCATGGCAGGACCAAATACCGTCTAGACCATCCCTGATTGACATTTATCTAACCTACTCTTAAATATCTCCAGAGATGGAGATTCCACAACCTCCCTAGGCAATTTATTCCAGTGTTTAACCACCCTGACAATTAGGAACTTTTTCCTAATGTGCAACCTAACCCTCCATTGCTTCTTGTTCTAACCTTAGAGGCTAAGATGAACAAATTTTCTCCCTCCTCCTTATGACACCCTTTTAGATGCCTGAAAACTGCTATTATGTCCCCTCTGTCTTCTCTTTTCCAGACTAAACAAACCCAATTCTTTCAGCCTTCCTTCATAGGTCATGTTCTCTAGACCTTAATCATTCTTGTTGCTTTTCTCTGAACCCTCTCCAATTTCTCCACATCTTTCTTGAAACACGGTGCCCAGAACTGGACACAATACTCCAGTTAAGGCCTAACCAGTGCAGAGTAGAGCGGAAGAATGACTTTTCATGTCTTGCTCACAACACACCTGTTAATGCATCCCAGAATCATGTTTGCTTTTTTTTTTTTGCATCACACTGTTGACTCATATTTAGCTTGTGGTCCACTATAACCCCTAGATCCCTTTCTGCCGTACTCCTTCCTAGACAGTCTCTTCCCATTCTGTATGTGTGAAACTGATTGTTCCTTCCTAAGTGGAGCACTTTGCATTTGTCTTTATTACACTTAATCCTGTTTACCTCAGACCATTTTTCCAATTTGTCCAGATCATTTTGAATTATGACCCTATCCTCCAAAGCAGTTGCAATCCCTCCCAGTTTGATATCATCTGCAAACTCAATAAGGGTACTTTCTATGCCAATATCTAAGTCGTTGATGAAGATATTGAACAGAGCTGGTCCCAAAACAGACCCCTGCGGAACCTCACTTGTTATACCTTTCCAGCAGGATTGGGAACCATTAATAACTACTCTCTGAGTATGGTTATCCAGCCAGTTATGCACCCACCTTATAGTAGCCCCATCTAAGTTGTATTTGCCTAGTTTATTGACAAGAATATCATGCGAGACTGTATCAAATGCCCTACTAAAGTCTAGGTATACCACATCCACCGCTTCTCCCTTATCCACAAGACTCGTTATCCTATCAAAGAAAGCTATCAGATTGGTTTGACATGATTTGTTCTTTACAAATCCGTGCTGGCTATTCCCTATGACCTTACCACCTACCAAGTGTTTGCAGATGATTTCCTTAATTATTTGCTCCATTATCTTCCCTGGCACAGAAGTTAAACTAACTGGTCTGTAGTTTCCTGGGTTGTTTTTATTTCCCTTTTTATAGATGGGCACTATATTTGCCCTTTTCCAGTCTTCTGGAATCTCTCCTGTCTCCCACGATTTTCCAAAGATAATAGCTAGAGGCTCAGATACCTCCTCTATTCACTCCTTGAGTATTCTAGGATGCATTCATCAGGCCCAGGTGACTTGCAGGCATCTAACTTTTCTAAGTGATTTTTTATTTTATCTTCTAAACCTACCCCCTTCCCATTAGCATTCACTATGAGACTGGGGGGAGGGATAGCTCAGTGGTTTGAGCATTGGCCTGCTAAACCCAGGGTTGTAAGTTCAGTCCTTGAGGGGACCACTTAGGGATCTAGGGCAAAAATCAGTACTTGGTCCTGCTAGTGAAGGCAGGGGGCTGGACTTGATGACCTTTCAGGGTCCCTTCCAGCTCTATGAGATAGGCATATCTCCATATATGTTAGACATTCCTTCAGACTTCTCAGTGAAGACTGAAATAAAGAAGTCATTAAGAATAGTAAGTATTGGGTAACCGTAACTTATAGGCATCACTACCTGTGCCACTCATATGCACATAAAATGAGAACTCAAAGATAACTCTGTCAACTTTATATTAGACCTTTCAGGCACAGGTATTCCAGGCAGAGGCTGTGTTTGTTTCTGATCCCTGTCTCTTCACAGTTCTAAGACTGCACAGATACAGGTCCTACCCCTAGTAAATCAGCTTTCTTAACAGACTGTCACTACCACCCTTCCTCAGGATGATCTGCTATCTTCCTGTTAGTCCCTTTGTTACCCAGGGTTACCTAAACCCAAAGCTCTTGGTAACTTTACTCTCTGTGAGTTGGTATCCGGAAATAAACCAAGGGAGATGCAGCACCTCCATCTGCTATATGTCTGGCATAAATCACAAAAAGTCAAGTGCTTTTACTTAAAGCCTTTACTTAGTCTCCAGCACTCTCTCCAGAATGCCTTTACTCAAAGTCCCTGTTTTATTTAGTCTCAAGGACATACAAACATAATAGGTTCCAGAGCACCCCCAAACAATAGTTACCCATGCTCTGGGGGAGGGGTCTTTAGTGGTCAAACAACAAGGTTCAAGTGGCCAGCTAGCTTCCTGTTGCTGGGGATTCCAAGAGATGTCCAAAAGGTCAAATCCAAATCCCTCAGACCTGTCTACCCCTTTTATGTTAGTAACTTCTACAATTATATCAACAAGTCAACCAAAGAAAAACCATTAAGCAAGCACTTTTAAAGCTCTTGTATAGATGTGCTTTTGGAGAGTCCGCAGTCCCACACATGATGCACCAGAAGTCAAATATAGATAGACTTCCTGTTTTTCACAGACGCTTACCCCAGCATATCAGGTAAGTCGCAGTCAGGCCCACATCTTGTGACCGCTCCCTCCCCCAGCTTTGCCTTAGTGATGCTAAGGCTGGTACAAAGGCTTACAGGTGCTACTCTTGGCAATAAGCACAGTAATCAATATTCCATCCCAATAATTGGCACTGGCTTGAGCACCTGGCTGGTTGCTAAAAATGCATTCAAAAACCTTGAAATGCTGACATGGCCTGAGAATATCCCCTTTGTGAAATTTTCAGATAAGAAGATCACAAGAGAAGGTAAATTCTGAGCTTTATGTGGAAACCAGATGTTCCACATTATAATTTGAATGTTTTCTCTAAACGAAAAGACAGACTTGATCAAAGACCTCATCATGCAGTCAATTTATCTCAGCAATTCAAGTAGTGGGACTGAATACTATTCATTTAAAAATGCTATTTATATGGAAAAATATCTGATCATTTCATGCTTGTGATCTGAATTTCTTCCTTAGTATTTTTCTCAGTAATATAATAAGATATACCTGTTTTATTATTTTTATTTCTAGTTTAAGAAAAAACACTTGTTTTAAACCATATTTTCAACACGTTCCATCATGAAGAAGGAAAATATCATCACTGAAACCATAGTGTGAATCACAAAAAAAGTATCCTATTTTTTAAAGGTGCAGGCAATCTTATTCATAACTCAGCAGTATGAACATTGAGTAATTCTGACCCAAGTTTGTGATCTTTTATTCTGTCATTGTGACATACCAAATATCTCCTATACTATATTAATTATCTGTGTATATATTTCTTTAAAAAGACTATCTTAAAGGTATATTTTAATGTATATTTTCCCAATACGTAATGAAAGATAATTTAGAATAGGAAAAAATTGTCTGTGTTCTACTCAGTATGAGAGAAAGTATTCTATATATCTCAGTGAAATGCTGTCAATAATTTAAATAGGGGATTCTAAAAACTGTATGATAAACCCTATGTAGCAAGGGGAATGCATTTGCAGAGAAGCATAATGGGATAGGTATTCATTAGTCTTCCTATTTAAGCAAAAACAAGTTGTCATAAGCATAACCAAGGATGGAGTCAATACTATTTGGCAAATAAACTGAGATTAAGATGCCCTCTGCTGGAAGTGTTTATACTTTGCTCCTGAAACATTTGCCAAGTATAGTGGGAGGCTAGCACTGTGTTTGACTTGTATGATTTTGAAACGGAAGTCTTAGTGTGTGGATTTTGAAGGCCATCTGGATTTTTTTTTTTTTGTAACCTGTCTATCACTTGGTATAGTGTGGCCACTCCAAAGACAAAAAAGTTGATCTTCATAATTTTTATGATCGTTTTTAAGACAGGGCTGGCAGGGGTTTCGGTGAGTTCCAGTACACCAGTACTACAGTTGGAGCATAGACCTGACACAGTCTCATTCTTATTCCTGTAATGATCCCAGGTTTATGCACAGTGTGCAGTCATCATTAAAAAGTTAATAAAAGACACTTTTACTACATCTAAGATGCTGCAGTTTTCTCCTGTGATTAGAAGATGAATTACTTCACGATTGCCCTGCTGTTGAAAATGCTGATTTTTGTAATAGCAACCTCTGTGTGGGACGACTGTGCAACTCAATGTGAGCAAATGATTGTAGCATTTTGGGCAAGTCTGCTTAAAACTCAAATTGAGTCAATCTGTGGTAACTAAATTTATAAAATTATGCATTTACACACAATACATTTTTAAAACATTTAGTGTGTGTTAATTGAGAAATGTTATAGCCCTTCTTTAGTTAAGGAGAAAGAAAAAGGAAAAATACATTGTTCTTAATTAATCAATTAGAAAAATGATCCAAACGATCTAGAGGCAGTGTGGTCTAATGTACTAAGTACAAGAATGGGAACCAGCATGTTCTGAGTTAAGCAATTCTGATTCTGGCCCTGACTCACACCTCTAAATTTTCTGCACCTGTAAAATGGGGATAAATACTTATCCAGCTCACAGGGGTATTGTGAGGGTTGATTGGTTAATACTGTTATGCTGAGAAATAGGGGTGACTTCATGAATCACAAACTTATTTGAGTTTGGTGTGAATGCACCCTTTAATTCATCCTGACAGATATGTTAATTGATCAGAAACACTCCTCCACCCAAAAGACATAAGGGAGTTGTGAACCCACCCAGGAGTTTGGACTGAGTGAGTTGGAGGGCTTTCGCTGAATATTGTTTTTGGATAGAGTAGAGGTGTGTGGGAAGGCAGAAGAAACAAACAAACAAAAAAATCTGGGAGTGACTAAGGCCTGATCTACACTGAAAATGTAGCTTGACATAGCTGCATCACTTGAGTTTGAAAAATTACACACCCTGGAGCACCATAACTGTGCTGCCTGAATCCCTGGTATAGACTCATAGACTTTAAGGTCAGAAGGGACCATTATGATCATCTGGTCTGACCTCCCGCATGATGCAGGCCACAAAGCCGTCCCTACCCTTTCCCTTGACTCTGCTGTTGAAGTCCCCAAATCCTGTGGTTTAGAGACTTCAATTAGCAGAGAATCCTCCAGCTAGCGATCCCTGCCCCATGCTGCGGAGGAAGGCGAAAAACCTCCAGGGCCTCTGCCAATCTACCCTGGAGGAAAATTCCTTCCCGACCCCAAATATGGCAATCAGTAAAACACCGAGCACGTAGGCAAGATTCTCCAGCCTGACCCTCATTAGCCATTATACTATTATACTATTTACCTGCCATGGCACGCTGTTCCTTTGACTGAAATCATGTTATCCCATTAAACCATTCCCTCCATAAACTTATCTATAGACTTGACTATATCAATGGAAGAATGAGTTGGTCAACCTAGCAGCCATTGCTCATGGAGGTGGAGTTAATATAGCAATAGAAAAACCCCTTCTGATGTTGTAATGTGCATCGCTGCTGTGATGTAGCTATGCTGCTGTGGCCTCCATAGTGCAGACAAGCAGTGAGAGACAGCCAGCCAGAAGAAGCAGCATGGTGTCCTAGGAGAAACCTGAAGCTTTGGGTCAAGGGTGGAGGCTGAAATGATGTTCTTGGTGCTGTGAGCAAAAGAACCTGTTTCTTGCTATTTGATTCATTCTGTGTTCAGAGACCCAAAACGTTGTACATTTGTTTTAAATAAACAAGATTGCATCAAAGAAAATACCAGACTCCACTAATTTCTACTTTCAAATGGAACATTCCCAGGGCCCTGAAATTTGACCAGGGGCTCCGGTCGAAAAGAGGCAAAAATACTTTGAAGATGTAGAACTCTATAAAAGTGATAAGTATTAATATTTTTCTAAGAATTCTAAAGACAGTGGGGGTGGTTCTTACAAGGAAATATAGCTTGCAGAACATCTTGCTCTTTGGTGAAACCAACTGGTAATTATATGCAATGTTGTAGCCTAATGGGTCTCAGGATACTACCCACTGACTTGTAATTTATATTTGTGAATGGCTAAATTCTGTTAATTCCTCTGATCCTAACAATAAATTCTATCCAAATCAGTGTGGAGAGCTAAGCTGATGAATACTAGGAAAAATGTGACTAATGTTTTGATGTGTTTAAAGAGAAAGTTGCAACTTACTTTCTTCAAATACACACAAAGGGCCAAATTCAGATTTTTTTTGAGTAGTCCTTTACTCTGCAATTAGTTGTGTTAAAGCCAATGAGACTATTCATGGAGGGAGGTGATACTCAATGCAAGAATCTCCTTTTCCTGTGTTTTGCTGTTTGCCCCATTGTGATGTTGCACGCCATATGTTTTATGGAAATATGTTTATAAGTGTGAATATAAAGTAATTGGAATATGCTTTATGCAAAAGGTCTCTTGTAAGGTATCATTACAAAGCTTATAATCTATTGAGGGCTTGGCTACACTTGCAGCTGTAGAGCGCTTTAAGTTAAACCAGCCTTTGGAGAGCGCACTAGGGAAAGCGCTCCAATCTGTCCACACCGAGAGCTGAAAGCGCACTGGCATGGCCACATTTGCAGCACTTGCAGCTGCATTGGAAGCGGTGCATTATGGGCAGCTAGCCCAGCGTTCAAGTGGCTGCAACGTGCTTTTCAAATGGGGGTGGGGTGGAGTGTGAGTGTGGGGGGGAAAGAGAGTGGGTTTTTGGGGTGCTGTGTGTCAGCACGCTGTCTTGTAAATTCAGACGCCCCTCCCTCCCCCGCCTCTCACTCACTCAAAGCAAACATTAACTGTTTGTTTTTTTTCTCAGACCAGATAAACAGCCGGCACTCCGAAACGGAGCTTTGAAAGGGCACTTCCGCGTCCCGAGTTCACAACAAAGACAAGAGAGGCCACTTCAGTTAAGGGGATTATGGGACGTTTCCGGAGGTCAATTAGAGCGTTGTAACATTATTTCTCATTTACACTGTCACTGAAGCATCTCACCCAATACGCAACAGCTGTTAATCCTCTTGGGGAGGTGGAGTACCAGGAGCGCTCCAGTCAGGGAGTCAGAGCACTCTACGTGTCTTGCCAGTGTGGACGGGGAGTAAGGTAGAGTGCTCTGAGAGGCTTTATTGCGGTATAACGTGCAAGTGTAGCCAAGGCCTGAGTGTGTATCATTCTTGTAGCTGAAGCTAGAAATATGAAGTATTACTCTGAAGTCCTATTGTAAACTATGCAAAGTGTGGGCCATTAATGGTGGTTTAGAAACTTGATGGCTCCCATTAACCAGGATAATTGGTTGTAAATGGCTCTGTTTACTTGTAAGCCTTTCTGTGTTCACGTGAGTCAGGCCAGAAAGAATGGAGGCTTGGGGTCTCACAGGACATGTGACCATGTCACCTGGTACTGGAATCCATCTTAAACCTGGTGCTTTTCCATTTAGAAGATGGGGTGCAGGGCCGGCCCACAACATTTTGGCACCTGAGGCGGGGAGCTCAAATGATGCTCCCATGCCCCCTTGCTTGGGCCAAAACTTTGAAAGGTCTCAATTCTGCCTTCTTCCTGTTCTACTTCTCTCATCGTACTGCTCTGCTACGTGCCCCAATAAAGGAGAACTAACAACTTAAAATGCCTTGTTCAATTTTAAGTTACACTTAACTTTCCAACACCTGAACAGCAAATGTAACTTTTCTTGTCTGAATAGTAAACACTGGTATTTTTATCTGTTTGAATAATCAAAGTGGTGCTTTCCGTGCTTTCTTGGTTGCAAAGATTTGAACTGCTTCCTGAAGGTTCACAGTCTGGACCAGCTCATGCTCTATTGAGATGGCTGCAAGGCCGACCAGCCTCTCCTGTGTCATTGTGGAGCGTAGATGTGTTTTTATTAACTTCAGCTTGGAGAAGCTGCGTTCTCCACTGGCAACTGTTACAGGAAGTGTTAGAAGTATGCACAGAGCAACAAAAGCATTTGGAAAGAGGGTGGTCATCTTATTTGTGCACATATATTCCAGAACCATCTTTGGAGTTGAAAGGTATCTTGAAAGGGCTTTCAGTTCATCACCTAAATCACTCGCATCAATATCGCACATGTCATCATGTGTCAACACTGTCTCTAGTGCCCTGCGTTGCTGGTGTAGGTCTTCTTCAGGTATAGTGAGGAGTTTTGGAATATCATACAACATCCCAAATATACTACTGTGTTCCTTGAGCTGTATGAAACGTTCTTCAACTGACTGTATTGCACAATCTAGCACCTGGTTAAAGAATTCAACTTTGAATTGTTGTTTGGAGTCTCTTATGGGATTATCCCGTGCCTCGTAATCAAAATGTCATCTTCTTCGGTGACTCTTGTATTCTTGAATGGGTGGGAAAACAGCTTCAGTGTGAAGTTCCTCTGCCAACTTCTGTGCACTCTTCAGAACGTTTTGAAATCCCTCATCTGACCGGTAAGACTGTAGGTATGACTTTGCTTTGTCCAGTTGTTCCATTGCTCCAGATATATCAAGGTCAACACCTTGGAGTCTCTTGCTTACAACATTTATTTCAAACAGTATGTCATGCCACAACACTAAGCCACACAGAAATTTGAAGTTATGTAAGTTTCTGGTGATTCCATTTCCCTTTGCCACTGTTCTCCCATGAACAGTTCCTGTCATAGCATTATCCTCCATAAGGGCAACTATGGCAACATCTATCTTCCCAATTTGGTGTTTGATAGGCTTTATCGCCTCCACTCGACTTTCCCATCATGTGGCATTCAGTGGTTTCAGTGTCAGAGAAGATGTTCCCAGATGTTGCTTCAAAATTTGCCATTGATGAGTTGATGTAGAGAAAAATAAATAGATGCTTTGAATTACATTAAAAAATTCAGCAGCCTCACTAGAAGCTGATGCTCCATCACTGACCACCAAGCTCAATGAATGAGAATTGCATGGGACAAAAAAAGCTTGAGGGTTTAACTCTCAGATCTGTGTCTGCACTCCTCTGTTCTTTCCTCTCATGTTGGCACCATTATCGTAGCCCTGGCCTCTCATGTCAGCTATCACAATTCCCGTATCTTCCAGCTTTTTAAGAAGCACATTTGTCATACCAGCTCCTGTACTGTCATCAATGTCAATACATTCTAGAAAATGCTCTCTGACAGTCACCATTGCAGGGACATTTTCACTAGGTTCTGTTGTTGTTACAAAACGCACCATTAAAGTCATTTGTTCCGTATGGCTGATATCAGGTTTGCAGTCGAGAATACCAGAGTAATATCTTGCTGACTTCAGATCTGCCACAATCTTCTGTTTGACTTTTGTTGCCAGTAACTGTATGATCTCAGTTTGAATTGTTTTTCCAAGGTAGTGGTGTGTGTACATTTCTTGGGTGGTGACTCTTCTTAGATGCTCCTGGAGTACAGAATCAAACTCCGCCATCAGCTCCACAATTTGAAGGAAGTTTCCATTGGTTGGCTGAATCTGAAGTGCCACACAGTGCTAGGTTTTGGGTAGCAAGCATTCTCACAATGGCAATGAGCCTTTTCAGAACATTTTGCCAATAAAGAGACTCTGATGCAATCTTCTCTTGATGCTGATCATCTATGGTGGCCTTTAACCTTAGTCTCATCTCAAGCTCTTTCCACCTATGGAATGCTCTCTGGTGACTTGCTGCCTTCTCATGGCATGCCAGATTTCTAGCCAGATTTTTCCAGTCCTTTGTTCCTGTAGAACCCAGTGTGGCTGGAATATTAGACTGGAAGAGTTTGCAACAAAAACAGTATGCAGCATTCTGGGTTTTTGAATACATAAGCCATGACCTCTTCACTTTGTCACCATTGGGGATTTCATGCCAGTAATGTGTTGGATAGAAACTTCTATTTTAATTATCTTTGGGGAACATGAAGTTTTTCACTTGCTGTGGCCTATGCAGTACAAGGAAGTCCCTCAGGCTACTGGTCAAATGGGTCCACAGTCCTTGATCATCTAGACTTAAGAAACTAAACTCAGCAGCAGCTGTTTCTTGCGCCTCCACCACACTCTTCTCTGATCTACACTGTTCTTCAGGAATGTGCATGGTTACATCCATTTGAAATGGAGATATGGATGCTGCAGTAGCTGCCAGGTCACCTGCACCCTGACTAACTGGAAGATCAGACATTTCCTCACCACTCACATCCTCACTGGGGCCGGAAGGCTGACCGTGAACATTTGTGTCTGTGTATCTCAGGAGAGCTCCTTCCTGTTTAGATAGGAAAGCTTCCTTTGCTTTCTTTCTTTTTCTGAATGCTGCCCCAGAGAGACGTTTTCTTCTTTCACTTATGACTGCTGATCCGTGCCAGCTGTAGTGGCTCTCAACACTCCATTGAAGGGGACAAATAAGCAGGCTGGTTGCAGGGCCTGAGTGAGGGAAGATATCAGCGTCTTAATGGCCTAACTGGCTCCTACTACTTCAGTTGACTGCCTGTTCTCCTCAAGTGGGTTCAGGGAAGCAGCAGGAAACAGGAAGCTCCCTGAGAAGCTGGTGTTAATCAGTCCAGGCTCCTGGGGGTGCTAGAGAGGTACATAAGAGGCTCCTCCTCCTCCTCTCTCTCCCGGCAGCTCCTGCTGCTTTCTGTTATTCCCTCTCACCTTTTCGCCTGCCTGCCTGTTATGTCTCTTGTGCCCTCCTTCCTCCAGCAGAGCACTCCACCATCTCTGTGCATCTAGAGCAGAGAGAATACATATGCACAAGCAGCATGCACAATTTTCTACACTCTGGGTCCTAGTGGTGCCCCCCTCCTCCCCCGCCCAGTCTGGCACATGAGGCGGCCACCTCAGTTCGCCTCATGGTAAGGCCAGGCCTGAAGGGGTGGGGACCCAGAGAGACACAAGATTCCTGCCTTGTGCCAAAGCTATAAAAGGGTTTGGAACAGAACAAAGGGAGCTGCCAGTCATGAGAAATCCCCTAGCTACCACTTGAGCTGGAACTAACAAGAACTGTACCAGGGGAAAGGATTGGGCCCAGACTAAGGAGGAGTCTAGTCTGTGAAAGAAGCTTATTGGAACATCTGTATTAGGCTTAGACTTGCATGTTCTTGTTTTATTTTGCTTGGTAACTTACTTTGTTCTGTCTATTACTTGAAACCACTTAAATCCTACTTTTTGTACTTAATATAATCACTTTTTGTTTATTATTAAACCCAGAGTAAGTGATTAATACCTGGGGGAGCAAACAGCTGCGCATATCTCTCTATCAGTGTTATAGAGGGTGGACAATTTGAGTTTTCCCTGTATAAGATTTATACAGAGTAAAATGGATTTATTTGGGGTTTGGATCCCATTGGGAGCTGGATGTCTGAGTGCTGGGGATAGGAAACTTGCTGAGCAGTTTTGGTTAAAGTCTGCAGCTTTGGGAGCATGGTTCAGACCCTGGGTCTGTGTTGCAGCAGAGTAGCATGTCTGGCTCAACAAGACAGTGTTCTGGAGTCCCAAGCTGGCAAGGAAAATGGGCTCAGAGGTAGTTTCAGCATGTCGGGTGACAGTCCCAAGGGCGTCTCTGTGACCGAACTCATCGTACTCATATAAGCATGCATTAGACTGGGTAAAGAGGAGGAGCAACCAGTAAACCCTCCAAAGGGGTAAAGTATCAACAGGGGTCAGTACTATTTATTCTAGATCTTTAGTTAGCATTCAGAATTAAAGTGTTCATTCAGTATAATTGTACTTGCTGATGATATTAGAATTGGAGGGGTAGCAAATGCATATGAGTGCAGAATTCAACTACAAAGCTACCATTTCTTGGAGGGATTAGAACAGGTGACGCACTGCAACAAGATGAGTTTCAAAATCCAAATAAATGTGGAGTCATGCACTTCGGGAGGGAACAAACAGTCCAGCTGCTTGGAAAGCAGAAAGTCCAGGAAAGATTCTCCCATAAAGGCAGTTAGTAGGTAGCAAACTAAATATGAGTGATACCATTGCATCAAAAGTTTATCATCTTCATCTTCAGTGCTTATGATCAGATGTGCTACATTGTTCTGAATATGTTGAAAAAATCTAGCCATTATAGGGATATTTAATTTAAGTGCAGCATGTCAGCATGAAAATTTTATTTTTGTTTTATGAGTTTGTCAGTTCTCACCATTCTTTATTTAATAATGTTTTGTGTTTCTAATTCCTTAGAGTTTAAATCAGTATAAGACACCTATTTTAATGGAAATAGGTATTTCTAAGCAAGACAATGTGACCACGGATTGTTTTTTTAACTTTAAAAGTATTTGTTATTACTCACAGACCTTGTGACAGAAGATCAAGGATTTCCTGTGGCTAAATAGTCTTTTTAGGTATTTCTCTTGTCACTTATTTTTCACCTGAGTCTGCCACTTTTACACATGTTGAAAAGAACCTCTACAAGCAGCTCTATTGAAATCAGTAGGACTGCTCATGTGATACTATTTAATGAGTAAAGATAATAAAATCTGGCTTTTTGTTATGGTTACACAAATCTTGACTGGTATTGATGTTTCTGGTTTCAAAAATTGTACCTGATATTAATTGTTCCTCTATTTTGCTAGTACTAAAAGAGGACATTTAAAAAAAACTCTCAAAATTATTATTATTTATTTGTATTCTGATAGTGCCTACTAACCTTAGTCAAGGATGAGGGACCCACTTTGTTAGGCACTGAACGCACACACAAAGGAAAATACAGTTCCTGGCCATAGCATTTTGAGACTCTCACAGTCTTCAGCTCAGTCTATTTTTCTCTGACATTATCTTAGCCAGAAATATTTCTTTGTGTGGGGATCCACAACGTGTGATTAATTTTCAGCATATAAATGTGGGAGGTGGAGGAGAAGAATAAATGCAATCTTTGTAATTCTACAACAATTACAGATTTTTTTAAACTAACTTTTTTATTTAATGCAATAAAAACTCCTTGCCAATACTTTCGTTAATGTTCTTTGTCTAACATAATGACTACTCTTATTACTGTAATGAACCCAAGCAATAGGGTTTGGTACTAATACTTAAAAGATTGTTGCAAACAGCAGGTGGCACTATTTTCAAAGAAATTTCTTCAACCACAAGGCACAAACGCTTCACTTTGTCACTTCTCTCAATACAGAGTGGAGTTTTCATAACTCAATTTCTAGATACTTTCCAAAATGAAAACTTTATTTACAAAATTATAAACACTTTACTTGGCATAAGAAGCTATACATATCTTACCAATGTGCAAAGACAACCACCCTACCTATTTGTCATAAGAACAGTAGATGTATAACTTGCAAGGTAGGAGATTTGCCAACATTAGTGTATTGGGGGATTTTAGTCACTGCCTTTCTTTATTATTATCTGTCCAAACTATATTCAAAATAAAATTAAAATATTGTTTTCTGGGCAGCAACCATGCTAAGAGTAGCAGCTAGTTCTCTGCACTTTACATTATTAGTGGGGGTTGTATTGTGCCCACCTCTGAAAGCCTTGAAGTTGTTTTGGGCAGCTCTGTATGATGAAGTGACTAGGCTGCCCACTTTTATGAATGGGTTTTTGTTTTCAGTGCTACCCACTACTCTTTGAAGGATGAAGAAGGTTCAACCTCTGACAGCTTGAAAATATTTTGGGAGAAAAGTAAGGATGCATGTTTCAACTCCACTGAAATATAGTGATATAGGAGAACTTAATAAAGGAATAAAATAGAAATACGATCATTTGCTTTAAAAAAGGGTGGGGATGCTGGGTGTGGAGAGCGCCAAGAAAGCATCCTTCCTGAATAGGAACATTTGTCATGTTGCCGTACAAAGGCTCATTTCTAATCCTACCTTCTACTATGTGTATGTTTTCTTTCCCTCTGTGTGTGTGTGTGTCTGTACGTACACGCGTGCTGGCTCCTTCCTTGGCTGTCACCAGGGATGCGCTGGCTCTATGTAACAAACTGCCCCTCCATGAGAGAGAGAGCTATGAGAAACAAATACTAGGCCTAAAGTCCAGACCATGCTATGTAGCTTTGTCCTGCATCTATGCTTGGGGTGAAAGAAAGCCTGGACAAAACTCTCATTTCAGGCAGCCAGGATTTCCCCCTCGATACTGCATGCCAAATCCCTGGCCTTGCTGTTCCTTGGCAGAGTTCTAGTGCAAAGCCCTTGGCTGATCTGACGCCTGAGGAGTCTTCCCCCAGGTAGGAGGGGACTTGGGTGGCATTTTGCCATTGCAAGTGGGTCCTCTGTGTCTGGGCAAGAAGTCATGTCTAGGGCATCCCCACAATCCTCGGCGGAGTGGCTGCCTGGGCCGGGCATTGGACCTCTCAGGCTGCTCCATCTTGCCTGGAGTAGCAGCCCGGCCCCTGGCCAACCTCAGGCTCAGGGGAGTGTAAAGCTGAGCACAGCTTGCCCAGCGCAGAGAGCCGGCCAGTCGTACCTACCGCTGACGGCTGCCTCGGGGTGCCTTTCTGTCCTGCCTGTAAATCTCCTGGCGTGTGCGTCCCCTGGCTCCGGGTGGGGCCGCTCTAGCTACGGGCGCCTCCCTGCCCCGGGGCAGAGGGGCATTTCACCAGGCAGGGTATGGGTGGGTGGGGGGTCTCCCACGCCGGCCAGCCAGGCTGGAGGCAGCAGCAGCATCCTTTGCTCCGTCTCCCTGCCTCTCCCTGGGGCTGGGAACTCCACGCCTCTCGCTCGAGCGCGGCGGCGGGGCACTTGCCATTGGCCGAGGCGCGCTGTGGTGTCACAAAGGGGAGCAGCAGGTTTCAGGAGCCGCCCGGGACAGCGGGGGCGGCAGCGGGGGGCACTCGCGCTACGTGCCAGCCAGGGGCGGCAGAGAAGCGTCTCGGTGACTGTCCCAGGAGCAGCCGCAGCTCAGCTCCCCCTGCGGCTCTCCCCGTCCCTGGGAGCCCTCCACACCCGGGGGCCAGCGGGACCCCCCTGTGCGGCGGGGAGGGGATCTAGTTCTCCTGCCCCCTTCGCCCTAGGGCCAAATCAGTATGCTGGCTTCAGCTCAGTGAAGCAGCCGGCTGTAAGCTAAGCCAGCGTGCCGCGGCCGCAGCAGCAAGTGCCCTGCGACGGGTGCGCGCAGCTCCGAGGAGGACGCTGCTGGGGTGCAGCTCAGCATCTCCAGGGACAGGTAAGGAAGCCTGGCAAGGGCCTGGTGCTTTGCGTGCTCTCCTTGGTAAGAGGTGGGTGTGGTGCGGAGCTGTGCCTGACCTCTGGGCTCCAGCCCCTCCGCAGTGCGTTGCCCCCTTAGCGCGTGGGGTTGTGCTGGCTGCGCTCAGTTTCCAAGTGGTTTATATCCGCTCTCCCAGCACTTTGCATGCACTGGGAGCGCGGTAAAAAACCCTCTAAGTGTTGCTGTTGTAGGGGAAATCCCCCCAGGTGGAGATTGGGGTGAGCTGGGATTTCATCCATCGCCTTCATATACCACTTGCATTTCTTTTGGGCGCTTTGTGGATTAGAGTGCGGTTCACATTGGACATTTCGTCCAGAGAACAACACGCTTAGGGTCGTTTACAGCCGCCTCTCGACTCACCATTCAGCTCCGAACATGAATATTTTACCCAGGAATGCTGTTGTCTTTTCCTCTGGCAACTTCGGATTCTTCCTCCCTCCCCACCCAAACTGTTCTTCTATTAGTTACTCAGTGTTTGCAGATGCATTAATGTTTGCAAGGTCCCCTGATGCAGGGGAGTTACAGTGCCACATGTTCTCGACACTCCAGAAGAGGGTCAGATGCGGATTTAAAGTGTGATGTTTACATTGAAGTCTGTGCCATTCCCCACTTGTTGGGAGCTGAGTTTGTGGAAACCTTGGAGACGGGTTCTCCTTAAACACTGGTTTGACGGGCCGTGTTTATTCTTTATAGTGGTTGTGTGTTTGTATTCTTTCTTTCTTGAATGTACATGGTACAGTCAAAAGCATTTCTTTTTCCTGATTTGGTAACTAATTATATATACAGATGCCTCTTGTTTTCATTTTTGTATATGTGAAGGAGTAACTTTAAAAAATCCTTTTATTTCTTCTCTATAGATAATATACGTTCTTTTAGCACCCACACCAGATGTGATATGTAAATATACATTTTGTTTCAGACTGTTCTTTTAAACAAATAATAAAACAGTCTTCTATAATCCACACACATCCAATTGGTCTAGACTGTTTAGACAGAATTTCTCTAAGTCAAAGCAAGGGGGAAATAACATTTAAATAAGTTTCCTCTGCAAAGAGTAACTTTTTTTCCATTGTCCCTTTGACTTCAAAATTATTTGTAGGGAGCTAATAACTTTACATATTAGTCAAGGCAACTGACTAATCATAATTTTCTTTAGGGTTATCACTGCTGGGTGAACTGGTAAATAGGGATTCAACTCAATACATCCCCAGCTCTCCTCCCTCACGCCTTATAGCACCCTCCTACTCCCTCTCCTTTGGGACTTGATTCTGTACTCATTCAAGTCAGTGAAAACTCCCATTCACTTCAGTGCAGAATCAAGCCTATGACTGGCAGACCACACTAGTAGCAGGGAAACTGTTTCTTTAAAGAGGTTTAATTTTTCTTTGAAGGCTCTTAGACTTTGGCTCAGCTCCTATGTTTCTGACATATTTGGGCTGTACCTGAACAAGGAAAAAGAAAAGGTTTTCAAAGGCCTTTTTTTATAAGCCACTAATTCAGTGGTTATCAAACGTTTGTATTGATGACCCCTTTCGCACAGCAAGGGAAGTGCGACCCCCTTTATAAATTAAGAACACATTTTAAAATATTGAATACTATTATAAATGCTGGAAGTGAAGTGGGGTTTTGTAGTGGAGGCTGACAGCTCGCCACCCCACATGTAATAACCTTGTGACCCCTGAGGGGTCACAACTCCCAGTTTGAGACCCCCTGAACTAATTTGATCTCTAATAGTAATTCTGAAAACATTGTACAACAGGAGGAGACATGGGGCTGTAAGTGGGTGTAAACTTGCAGGTTCTGCTCATAAAAATGCACACCTGCTTTATAACTTGACTGTGTTCAGGAGTGTCTGCATAAAGACTTTCACTAGTGTGATATCCTGTAAGCATTTTTGGAGTGCAAATATTCCCTTTTTTTATTTCTTCCAAACCTTAGTTGGACTTCAACTGGAATTATACACTCAAATCAACTATAAAAAATGAAACTCTATTTTCAGAATAGTCTTTAGGTGAATTTCTTAGAGTAAACTAAGAACACGAATTAGTTTGGAATCTTATGAATTCTTCAAAGATGTTGCTATTAGCTGTAAGATACTTCCCTATAGTCAGAATATAAATGTAGTTCCTATGCCATTCACCATGTTGATTCTTTCTCTATATTAGGTGCTTACATTTGGTCTATAATCCTTTCAGTTCACTGAAGGTCTAATCTCTCTATTCAAAATATGTTATCAGCATGGTATAAAAGAGATTGTGTGCAAAACTTAGTGAGATTTTCAACTATGCTTGGCAACGTCAAATAGTTTGGAAGAGAGACCAACAATGACTTTAGGAAAATGTTATTGTTCAGCAACTTATACAACTAAAAATCAGTTTGGAGAAGTGTCATTTGTTGCTGACCTGCACTTAAAAGATGCATTGAATGAGCAGTGGCATGTCCGATATGAGACTGAAACTGAAAGCTGGGTTCAGACTTCAATTTCATTGTAAACAACCCTGAATGGCAGTTGTGCCCAAAAACACAATTCAGGGAGAAAGCATACATAATTAGCTATGTGCGTTCTTCTTGAAGTGCAGTATAGGGTGGAACTGACTAAGCTGGAGGAGGAATTTATGAAAGTAGCAATTTGGGTGGGCAAATTATCCATGTCTTCTGGGTTCTTAATTCTGTTTCCTTTTAAGTAGCAGTTTTTATTTTCAGTCTCAAGTCAGATATGCCAGCTAGGCAGAGGTAGTACAGAAGATTTTTTAATAAATTGGATGTACAATATAGCTTAGACCCAAATTTTCACTTTTGCGTGTGTCCAACTTGTACTCATGCACACCTTGAAAATGTGGGTCTTGTATTATAAAAACTAGATCATTTTCCCTACAAAAACAGTTGGGACAGCCATATTCTCTTGTCATACAACCAAATTTGAAATGTAGATTGCCCTTTAACAAATCTCCTTAAAAGATAAATGACTAACAGTTTAAAATAATAACTTTTAATCAGGGAATTGGACAGTTCATGGGTTTGAAAGTGAATCTTTCACCTCTAGCTCACTAGTTCTAATCCATAACTGGCCAAAAATGATCATTTGTTGTCCTTTCAATGGTCTATGTAAAATGAGTTGGTTATCTCAGTCTAGTTTTCCCTGAATAAGTTTTTACATCACATAAACTAGAATTGGTATTGGTGTTATTTCACCAAGGAATAAAAAGTCCTGGAGACTGAATTATTCTTTCACATCTAGGCTGCCTCTACATTAGCAAACTTTGTAGCTTTAATTCTCTACATGCAGTAGAAACAGTGGACGCTGTAGAGTGGAAACCTAGATGACACAGTGGTAAAAATGCCTGAGTCCTGTCTACATAACAGCTTCCAGCATTGCTATCACTGGTGGAGCTGCACTGGTTGTGCAATACAGCTAATAAGTAGACAAGATCCTAGAGGTGACTCCTCTAAACCAGTATCAGTCTCTACGCAAAAGAATTAATGGACACAAATCTGACATCAGGAATCAAAATACTCAAAAACCAGTGGGAGAACACTTTAACCTGTCTGGTCATTCAGTGACAGACCTGCGGGTGGCTATATTACAACAGAAAAACTTCAAAAACAGACTCCAAAGAGAGACTGCTGAGCTAGAATTGATATGCAAACACAATCAACTCCGGTTTGAATAAGGACTGGGAATGGCTGAGCCATTACAAACATTGACTCTATCTCCCCTTGTAAGTATTCTCACACTTATTATCAAACCGTCTGTACTGGGCTAGCTTGATTATCACTTCAAAAGTTTTTTTTCCTCTTAATTAATTGGCCTCTCAGAGTTGGTAAGACAACTCCCACCTGTTTATGCTCTCAGTATGTGTTATATATATCTCCTCAATATATGTTCCATTCTATATGCATCCGAAGAAGTGGGCTGTAGTCCACGAAAGCTTATGCTCTAATAAATTTGTTAGTCTCTAAGGTGCCACAAGTACTCCTGTTCTTCTTTTTCCTCTAAACCAGGCACACAAGAGGAAAATGTAGGGAACTTTACACTACTGTTGCATGTGCTGTACCTAATTTGTAGATAAACTGGGAATTTCAGTCTCCTGGGTGGTTTGTCCAGCACCTACCATGAGCATAATGACTAAGGGGGGAGATGTTAGAGGTCTATACAGTCATCACTGGTGTGGATAAAGTAAATAAGGACCTGTTATTTACTCCTTCTCATAACACAAGAACTAGGGGTCACTGAAGTAAATTAATAGGCAGCAGGTTTAAAACAAACAAAAGGAAGTATTTCTTCACACAAATCACAGTCAACCTCTGGAACTCCTTGCCAGAGGATGGTGTGAAGGCCAAGACACTAACAGAGTTCAAAAAAGAACTCTCTGAATTTATCTAGGATAGGTACATCAATGGCCATTAGCTAGGATGGGCAGGGATGGTGTCTCTAGCCTCTGTTTGCCAGAAGCTGGGATGGATCACTTGATGATTACCTGTTCTGTTCATTCCCTTTGAAGCACCAGGCATTGGCCATTGTCAAAAGACAGGACACTGGGCTAGATGGACCTTTGGTCTGGCTCAGTGTGGACATTCTTATGTTCATATATTTTTTAAAAAAAGGCATATTTAATAAATGAGTGCAACCATCTAATGAGGCAAATAGCTAGTTTTGATTTCTCAAAACCAGTTAACTTGGATACAGAAGGAACACAGGAAATGTCTTAACATATTTAAGTTTAACTGGCAAAAAACGGAGTTGTATTGAGGGGGCTTTTGACTGCAGCTGGTAAGTGTCCCTTGAGTTTCTATTCAAATTACTTGGCAAAAGTTTTACACAGCATGTCTCACCTTTTTGTTGTACCAGCATTATCAGACGTCCTTTTTTAATGGAAACTAAGCTGCTGTTGGAAAAAATGCAGAGTGCTTGCATATGTGATGAAATTCTAGGGACTAGTTAAGATAGTTTGTGTTGCTATACAAAACATTACAAAATAAACATTAAATATATTAATTTTATATATTTTATGAAATATAGTGTAGTAATAAAACATCTTTTATAAACCTTTTCTTTAACAATGGGATTATGGGCCAGATTCTCACTCGTAAGGATCACTTTACTCAGTGACTGGTTTTATTGACATCAGAATCTGACCATCTAGTTGTCACGGTTACTGCCTTTCTACCAGTCAAAGATTGGTTCCCTTACATTGAATAGTACTGTACACCACAAACAGTCTCACTGAAATCAGTCAGACTAATTGAGGAGCAAGGTGCTGATCATCAGCAGCAAGGATAATGGAATTTGAGCCTACATTTGCAGTGATAATCTAATACCTAATTAATGTCGGACACTAATCTCTAATAATTTCTACTCGTGTCTTTTTCAGAGACTTAAAAACATAAATTAAAAACAATGTGGCACCAATTTGTACATAACTGTGCCAGTTTTCTTTTCATCTGGGCATATAAAATTCTGAGAGAAATCTGTATTTTCATGTAATAAACGTTATTCCAATTAATTGAGACTATTGATATCAATTACAGCCATCTTGTCAGAAAAAATAGTTCTAGGGGGGCAATTGGCCTTGCTGATTCAGTTTGATTAATTGTGTCAGTGTTTTTGTTAATAAACCCAGGCAAACTATGGTCTTTACTCAAGCAAAACATCTTTTGAGGACTGCAGATAGCTCAGTCTGTGAGAGGTACAAATTAGCTTCAGGCTGAAATTTAGACAGGCAAGTCTAGTTGCAGCTCTTGTAGCAATTTAATTTAAATAATGTACCTATCTTTCATATCTAATTAGCAAAGAAATTGATCCATAATGTGCACTGAAACAATAATTTTGAACTCTCTTGATGTGTGAGGCAATGAGTTCTAGAGGAATGAGCCTGGGATTGGGCATCAGAAATTGTAATCTTGGCTCTACCATTGACTCAGTGTGTCTCTTCAGGCAAGACATTTAATCTCGGCCTCAGTTTCACTAACTTTAAAATGGGGATAATTCTAATTCTATCTAACTTTTTAACTATTGAATTCATAGGGGTGCTAAGAGGATTCATTAGTTAACAATTGTAAAGGAGCTTGAAAGTGCAAAGCTCTGAGTATCTGTTGTTTATTATTTGTATCGTGGTAGCACCCAGGAGCCTCAGTCAGAGATCAGGACCTCTTGGTAGGCGTTTTACAAACACTGGCCCAGAGATCTTACAATCTAAATTTAAGACAACAGGTGGATATGGACAGACTGATGAGGGAGTACAAGCAGACGATGAAACAATCTTGGTCAGCATGATAAACAGTCAAGATTTGTGTGGGCATCATAGCAAAGGAGAATTTTAAAGAGGACAATGATGTGGCTTTGCAGGTGTTTACAAGGAAGTCCTCCCAAGTGTGAGTGGCAGCATGAGAGAAAGCACAAAAGGGCTTGTTTGAAAATATAATAAGTGAGTGATGAAGGCTTGCATCATTGGTCAACTGGAGGCAGCAGTCAAAATCTGGATAGTTTATGACAAATGACAGCCATGTGAAAGGCAAATAGTGACGACAAATAGTTTGTTTGATGTGATAGAGAAAGGGGAGCCAGGATAGAAATGCAAATATAGAATCATAGAATATCAAGGTTGGAAGGGACCTCAGGAGGTCATCTAGTCCAACCCCCTGCTCAAAACCAATCCCCAATTAAATCATCCCAGCCAGGGCTTTGTCAAGCCTGACCTTAAAAACCTCTAAGGAAGGAGATTCCACCACCTCCCTAGGTAACCCATTCCAGTTTGAAAATATAATAAGTGGGTGATGCATCACCCTCCTAGTCAAAAAGTTTTTTCCTAATATCCAACTTAAACCTCCCCCACTGCAACTTGAGACCATTACTCCTTGTTCTGTCATCTGGTACCACTGAGAACAGTCTAGATCCATCCTCTTTGAAACCCCCTTTCAGGTAGTTGAAAGCAGCTATCAAATCCCCCCTCATTCTTCTCTTCTGCAGACTAAACAATCCCAGTTCCCTCAGCCTCTCCTCATAAGTCATGTGCTCCAGCCCCCTAATCATTTTTGTTGCCCTCCACTGGACTCTTTCCAATTTTTCCACTTCCTTCTCATAGTGTGGACCCCAAAACTGGACACAGTACTCCAGATGAGGCCTCAACAATGTCGAATAGAGGGGAATGATCACGTCCCTCGCTCTGCTGGCAATGCCTCTACTTATACAGCCCAAAATGCCATTAGCCTTCTTGGCAACAAGGGCACACTGTCAACTCATATCCAGCTTCTCATCCACTGTAACCTCTAGGTCCTTTTCTGCAGAACTGCTGCCTAGCCGCTCGCTCCCTAGTCTTTAGCAGTGCATGGGATTCTTCCGTCCCAAGTGCAGGATAGGGGGTGACATAGTCAAAGTGAAGAACTAAGAAAATTATCTTTTGCAGGACCATTCTGAATGCATACAAGTGGGGGCAAGATTGTATTTGTCAAGCCAGAGAAAAATATGTTGTAGGGATAGAGACGTGAGGTGATGAGAGCCTGGCTGGCAGTCTTAGTGGTGTAGATGGATAGGTAAGGCCATATCTTAGTGACAGTGGCAGAAAGAATTGGCAAGGTTTAGACCCAGCCTGGATATGAGGAACTTGAGATAGAGCTGACTCAAAAGTGGCACCCAGGTTACAGGCCTGAGTAACAGAGAGAATGGCGGTAGTGGTTCAGAAAGGAGGGAGTGGGGACAGTTTGGGAGAAAAAGATTAGGAGCTCTGTTTTTGTCATTTTGAGCTTGAGCTAATGGCTAGATATCCACAAAGAGAGGTCAGAGGGACAGGCCAAGATTTTAGAGTGGACAGAAGGAAACACTTCTGGAGTAGAGAAGTAGATCTGTGATTTGTCAGCATAAAGATTGTAGTTGAATTTGTGTTTGCAAATGAGATGCCCAGAAGCAAAGTGTAAGAGGGAGAAGAGAAGGGGATCAAGTACCTGTTTTAACTCACATAGAAAATTGGAGGGTGGATGGGGCAAATCCTCCAGACGACATGCTGAAGGAACAAAAGAGACGTTGAAAAAGAATCAAGAGAGGACTGAGTCATGGAAGCTAAGGGAAGACAAGATTTCAAGAAGAGTGTGGTCAGTGGTGTCGAAGACAGCTGACAGGTCGAGGAGAATGAGGATGGAGTACTGGTTCTGAGATTTGGCCAGAAAGAGGTATTTAGAGACTGATGAGAGCCATTTCAGTGGATGAGATGGGCAGAAGCTGGACTGGAGATTGAATAATTATTTTATTATTGGTTTAAACTCAGGAAACAATAAACAAATAGATTGTTGTTTCAAACATTTTACCATTTGAGTTGGGATAACTCATATTGTTTTGCGAGGCCTTTTAGGCACTTAGACCTCTATCTTGTGAGGTGCTGCTGAGTCCCCTGATCTGTCTTAAGGCTAGTTTCTATTACACTTATGCTAATTGAACAGAACTGTACTCCACTAGTAGTGCTACTGACTTCAGTTGTACTGCTTCCAGAGCAGGGTATTTCAGAGAGTGAGTAAGAGTATCAGAGTCTAGTCCTCAATATTTTAGGTCTCAGTCCTGCAAAGAAAATTCTGTTCTTATAAAGGCAGACGTTTATTCCCTAATGGAGTCTCATAGATATCAATGCACTAGCAGCATAAATTGGAATGATTCCTTCATGGTTGTTGTTGGTCTACCATCTAGCATGTCACAGACTCTACTGCAGACTTATTAGCCCTCCACAGCAAGGGAATTTGATGGATTTCTTTCTTAGAGAATGTAATACAAACTAACATTGCTGTCACCACAAAACTAACCTATATTTTTCTTGTTAAAAAAGTCAATGTAAGCTTTATCTTCCTAATTTTTTCTAAGATATTTGAGCTGTGTATTTCAGAGGCAGAGAAGTTTGACATTGATGTGTTTTCTTTCCCAAATACTGTTTTGGAATGAACTCCACAGAAAGCCCTATGTACCACCTGAAACTCTAATTAGTGGTACATAAATCCTGGTAAGGGTGAGACTGGTAAAACAAAGAGGTACAGTTTTGTAGCTGAAATGCTGTGCTTGTCTCCCCATTGTGGTTAAATTTTTGAGGTGGTTTCAGAATAATGGGGGATGCTTCTGACCATATGTGCTGCAATATGCTTACAACAGGATGAATTAAGGATGACTGTCAAATTCACCTCTAAATTGTATTTCTGTTGTTACTTTCATTCAGCTCTTTAATCCCACTGCAGTATATTTTTTTATTATCCATATGGTTTAACACTTGAATTGGGTTTTGATTCTTCCTTGAAATTAGATAATGCATCATTATTTAAATGGTGGCTAATTCATACTACTTGCCTCTTTGTTTTTGTGACAGGTGGATAAAATTAAGCATTGGTTGAATTAGATGAGAAATTTTAAAACTTTATTCTCAAGGTTTTAGTAATCAGCTATCCTGATAAACTATGGAGTAAAATAGTTCTAAGCACAGGGCTCCTGCCAAAGAGAGCCCACGAAGTGGATGATTTGTGTGAAAGCATGCCTTCCTGTTTAAGCCTGGAGTGACAATAATCGTAACATAAAACTGTTCATGTGACAACTAGACAAAGAAGCCATTATGCATGGCTGGCTGGCATCAGAGCCTATTGAAGCCAATAGTCAAATTAAGCTTGGTAGCCCCAAGGAAACGAATACATTGGAAGCAGCCTTATGTAAAAAAAACATCAAGAGGTGAAGGTCTACAGCAGTTAAACTGTTTATAGTGACATAACTGATGAATTTCTTGTATATAGTTTTTGTAAGCTTCTGTATGGAAGTGTAAGATATAAGTCAGCAAATAATAGACAGTATAGAATTATAAAGTTAGAATGGGAATCATACAAATAGAATAACAGATGTTATAGATAGAAAAGATCAAGTTGGTCATTTAGTGCCTACACCTCCTAGTGCAGGATTTCTCCCCACAGTATACTTTTGAGTCCATATAATCAAATTATTATAGATGCCCCATAAGCACCAGTGCAAATTTTGGATGAAAATCTGCCCACAAATATATGTATGTTATACTAATGAACCTTAAATAGGAGTTGTACACACTAATATCTGTGGGCAGCATTTGGCCCTTGTCTTAAAAATCTTTTCCAAAACATTCATGACCATGTGCCAAAATTACAAGACTCAAGAAAAGAAGCAAGGTCCCAGAATACTTGTACACTGTGGTAGCTCTAGCCCCCAGAGGCAGCAGACTTGCGTCATCCACTGTAAGCCTATTTAAAAATTAGGATAAGACAGCTGGAGTGGAAAGACCTTCAATTAGAAATGTATTTGTTTAAAAACAACTGTTCCCCCTCCACTGCCTTTGGGGAAGGATTCTTCTTGCTATTCCCTGACGACTCCCCAGTATCCAGCTGAGTTTCTCAGGCTGAGAGCCGGGGGGCAGGATTTTGGCCTTACTCCATAAGTAAGAGTAATGATACTTGATCATTTCACTGCCTTTTTGGATCCTGTGATCCAGCTCTGACTTTAACCTCTTTTGAAACATGTTTACCCATAAACACTTAGCTCAAAGGCCACATATGATTCTCAAGAAGATCTTTGGTGTTGTGGGTGTTTTTTAATCTTTATTTTCCACTACTATATAACACTGAAGCATAAGGAGTTAAGCTTCCCCAAGGTTGCTTATGGTCTATCTATATTTTGCATTGTACCTTGATTATACGGTGTAATAATGTTTTGAATAAAGAGTTGTAAAGCTTTAGATTACATGGATGCAAATTACTGCACTTTATTTATTATGACACACTTTTTTTACCCTTTGTTTATACTCTTGTAAGTGAATACTTGATTTTGGAGACACTTGAAAGAAAAAAAGCAATGTTTTGTAATTGGTAATAGAAGTATATTAAATAAACTATCCTGTTTATTCAATTCTCTGTCATTAGGACTTTTTGTTTTCTTTTTTTTATATGCTTTTGGGAGAGTCTGTCACCAAAATTACTTATGCTTGTACTAGTTTGTGTCAGTATAGATTCAGTTAAGGAATGCTAGAAGGTATTTTGTTCTTGCAGTTGTAGTAAAAAATGAAACAGAGAAATGTTAAAGTAGATGTACTAGCATTTAAATGTTAAATACATAGCATAAGAGCTTTGGTAGAAGATGATTCTGTTATTTATATATAAAATATCAGCAAAAACAAAGGGCCAAATTCTGTTCAGTATTACACCCATGCAGTGCTATTGCTTACGCTTACTCACAGGGGTGCGTGCTCACATGTACACCATTGACTACAAAGGCACTACTTGCACGTGTAATTGCTCACTAATGTAATGACTGGGCAATCAGCCTCTATATGGACAAAGTACTTTAATTTACAAATGGCTCTTTTCAAAGTATCATTATTAAGTGCTATGACTAAACTCAGCCATTTTTATAACTGTGATTTCTATGATAATTAAAATCACAAAGTTTGCCCCCTACTTTGTAAACTTTCCCTTGCTTAGTGCTATGTACTCATAGCACTAGGGACAGTGCAGAGCCACACTGCTCCAGTAGAAGCACTGGGAGGCACGTGGTCTCAGGGAATAAGGAGGGGAGAATCAGAACTCCTACTAGCTCCTCCCCCAAGGCTTTAAATATATGTTTTGGTCAGTCTTTTTAGTGGAAAGAAATAAGCCCATGGAACTGTGAAGATTCCACCCAGCCAGGGCCAGAGAGAGACTAGACTGTCAGCATAAGAAATTCCTTCCATTGATTAGAAGAAACCTTCCTGGAAGAGTGATCACTGTGACCTAGCACAGCTGAATAATTTAGGAGAATAAAGGTTTGCGAAGTATGGAGCTCTGCTAGCCAGTCTGTTTTTATTCTGTGGGAGACAGCCTTCAAGAAAAGGATCTTAACCATTTTTTTAAAACTGCTTGTTTTAGAACTATGCCAGACTTTGTGTAAAAGCTGGGCTTTCCCCTTCTATTAGAAGCAGTATGTAAATGATGTCTGCGAGCTTTGTATGCACTATGGTTGAGGAATGTTCTGCAGGCCACAGAGCACCATTATTACTGCAGTGGATTTTAATTACCCATATAATTACCGTTTTGTGCATAAGAGCCCCTTTATTTAAAACATCACTATTAATGTCTTTAAATCATTGTCACTTAAAACAGGGATGTCTCTTTATTTGGAGATTACATAAAAATAGAAGAGCAAATATCTCATTGAATTACTATGAGAAGCAAAGTTCATAGAATGGCTTTTTTTTTCCATTGATGCTCCTTTTTACTAGGATTAAACTAAAGGGAATTAATGCTAGGCAGTGATAATTATATTTGTGTCAACAAATTTAGGTCCAAAGTGATTGTTTTAAAGCACTGGCCACATTTATTTGTATCTTATTGGTTACAGAGGTTAAAAAAAAAAAGCAGCAGCTAGCTTTAAGTTTTTGACTGTGTAGTATGTGAATTGAGGTAGATCATACTACTGAAATAGTGCTGACTGATACTGTTTGGTGCACTAGATTATTTCTACTACATACTGTTTGGTGGCTAGATTATTAAAAGTAGCACTTTCACTAAAAACTTAGTGCAGTTTGGTGCTGATTCAGTTTTTTTCATGGAGCCATCTATGTTCTGTGGGTTACCCCTCTTGAAGGGTGAGGATCCCAGTGGCAGTGGTAAATGGCAGAAGCCCTGCCAAATCAACTGGAAATGGACTGTGGAAGGACAGTAGACCCTGAAGCTGCAGAGGAGGCACAGGGCCTCAGCACAAATAGCTCTGGACAATGTCTCAAGATCTGGGGATTCTGGGGACCAAACTATCTGCCCATTTTGAAGGGGAGGCACCCCTCTCCATTAAATAATGTGGGGGGGAGCTCCAAAAGAGGAAGCCTCCCTCAGGTTTTTTGACAAGGAGACAAAATCTGGCCCTTTATTTTTGTAATGGGACAGTGGAAGGGTCCTGTGCAACAGATTTGCCCGACGGACTATATGTGGCTGATGCTTTGACCCAAAGTAAGGGTGGACAAATTCCATTCATAGTGTTAATTGAATGGACCATCCTACTTCATCCAAGGGTTCACATTGCTGAGGTCTACTTGCCAACTACAGTAGTCCCAGTGGGAAAAGTAGCGTTCAATAACACCAGGAACATATTACATACTCAGGAGGTTGAGGATATGACCTTTCCAGGCTCAACTAGTGATTATCTGCACTGGAAGATTCTAGTACATATTGAACAGGAGGACCTAACTGAAGATCAGGTACAATAACTGGTGGTTATTGGAAAAGCATAAAGAAGTCATCTCCAATGATGACACCAATTTTGTGCATAACACCTCGGACACCCATCGAATCCCCATGGGGGAAGTGGAACCAATTAAAGGGACACAGTAAGATCCCCAGCTGTCTTCCAGGAATTCAAGTGATGTGCAGGATCTGGTCTCCCATGGCATCCTCAAAGAAAGTGATAGTCCATGGCTGTGATAGTGGTGAAGAAAGGTGGAGGTGTCCATTTCTGCTATGATTATAGGTGATTGAGCCAGGTCCCCTGAAAGGAAGCATATCTTCTTCCATGAATTGGGGATGTTTTGTGAAGGACCAAAATCTTTTCAACATTAAACTGTACCTCTGGGTATTTCTAGGTGGCAATGGATCCAGAAGACAGAGAGAAGACTGCTATCACTACCCCATTTCTACTGTTTGAGTGGACACTGATGCTGTTTGGGCTGTGTAATGCCCCTGTCACCGTCCAATGCTTAATGAAGAAGATGTTGAGCAGTTATATCTATGAAATTCTCCTTATACATCTGGATAACATAATTATATTTTCCTCAGTCCTCAGATGGAGTAATATGTCCAGGTTTGGTCACCACACTTTAAGAAAGATGTGGACAAATTGGAGAGAATCCAGAAGACAGCAACAAAAAGGATAAAAGATTTAGAAAACTGACCTATGAGGAAAAGTTTAAAAAACTGGGCATGTTTAGTCTTGAGAAAAGAAGACTGAAGACAGTCTTCAAATATGTTAAGGGTTGTTACAAACAGAACAGTGATCAATAGTTCTCCATGTCCACTTAAGATAGGACAAGAAGTAATGGGTTTAATCTGCAGCAAGCGAGATTTAGGTTAGATATTAGGGAAAACCTTCTAACTATAAGAGTAGTTAAATTCTGGAATAAGCTTCCAATGGAAGTTGTGGAATCCCCATCATTGGAGGTTTTTAAGAACCTAAGGACTAACACTTGGCAGAGAGGATCTGTGTTTACTTGGTCTTGCCTCAGTGCAGGGGGCTGGACCTGATGACTTCTTGAGGTCCCTTCCAGCCCTATATTTCTGTGATTCTATCCACTTGGAGAAATTGTACACTGTTTTCCAAGTTAAAAGAGCATGGCCTCAAACTGAAGCCTAGCAAATGTTTGTTGAGGAAGGAAGTTCAGTTCCTAGGACACATAGTTATGTCTCAAGGTATCCGAGTAGATGAAGAAGAGACTACAATTTTGGTTAACTGGCCTATGCCAGCTGATCTAAGGGAAGTACGACACACATTAGGATATATGACTTCAGTTTACCATTCATTCTCACCACTGATGCATGTAGACTTGGCTTGGGAGCTGTGCTCATCTAGAAGCAAGGTGGAATGGAAAAAGTAATTGCATATGCAAGCAGGCTATTGAGAAATGCAGAAGAAATAAGAACTACAATGTGTTTAAGTTGACAATGCTTACAATGAAGTGGGTGGTGACTGAAAAATTCAAAGATCATCTGCTGTACCAAAAGTTTGTTGTCTTCAACCACAACCCAATGAGATACTTGGATACTGCCAGTCTGGGAGCAACTGAACAGAAATGGGTAGCCCAGCAGGTCCAACCAGAATGTTGATGTCCTGTCCCATACCTAGCCTAGTGGGGAGAGGTCCCAGACATTGAGAATGACAAAGATTTCCTCATGATAGTGGCAGAGGATGTGAAGATGAGTTTCTGGCCTGTAATCTCAAATCGGGAAGATGGCTCTGGAGAATCACTGGAGCAAAATCTGACTCAGAAGTGCTGTAAAATCACACAGAACCAAATAGAAACAATGTTGGGTCACAGTAGGGGACTTTTGCAGGCTCCAAGCTGAAGACCTATGCATTGGACCCGTCCTGACACTTTAGTTCCAGAGATACCACAGAAGTCATCCAACAGAGTTTTTATTGGCCCAATATGGCACAAGAGATTGCACAATGACTAAGCAGTGTAAGAGATGTGCTTTGTCCAAACACCTGTGTCCCTGTGAGAGACTCACAATAGGATGTATAAATGTAACTAGTCCATTGGAGATAGTGGCTCTGGACTACACATTACCAGATAAAACATCTGATGGGTTTGAGAATGTATTGGTGCTGACAGATATGTTCATCTGTTTTACTGTTGCAGTACCCACACTGGATCAGACTGCACATACAATGGCTAGAGCCCTGGTACAACATTGGTTTGGATATTACAGATGTCCAGCATGTCTGCACTCCAATCAAGTTTGGAACTTCAAATCCAGTGTGATAGCAGAACTGTGTAAAATGTATAACATTGCTAAGAGTAGGATAATCTTAGCAAAGGTTCAACCATACCATATATAAGATTCTCTGGACTAGGCAATCTGAACAAAAGCAGAGATGGAAAGACCATCTTCCTGAATTGGTTCTGGCAAACAGCAGCCACCTGCACTCATCGACGGATTCTGTGCCATTCTGTCTGTTGTTTGGGAGAGATCCAAGGCTGCCCATGGATGTGTTATGGGAGTCAGCTTGACCTGAGGTTAAAGTTGAGGTACTGGATGAATGGGTTCACAAAAACCTCTGGAAGTTCATGTTGGCTTGTGACCCTTGCTTGAGAAGTGTCAGAAAAAGCAGCTTAGTTTTGGAAAAGGGGCTATGATCATAAGTCTCAGAGAGCCATCATCAACACTGGTGACCAAGTGCTAGTCAGGAACCACAAGTCAAGGGGCCAGAATAAAATAGGGAGTAGATGGGAAGCAGTGACCTACATAGTGCTCAAACACAACAGTCTGGAATTGCCCATGTATACTGTATGGCCAGAGAATGGTGGTTTAGAGAGAGCAGTACACAGGGATCAGCTCAAGTTATGCCCTTTACCTCCCAAACCAATAAGACAGAGGGCCCCAGCCAACCCAGTACGCTCAGGAACATTTGTGATAGTGGCAGAAAGAAGGAGAAATGGGTCCCTTACACATACACCATTGAAGCAGTTACAAATTCTGAGCCAGAGTTGGCAGTCCTGAATGGGTGGCCACAGTAGATGAACCTGTAAGTGATGAGGCTGAGGGAGAGCTAGATGTAGCTTCTGAAGCAGTCAGGTTAGGGGCTCCGAAAGACCCACCTGCTCCACTAAGACTGTCCTACCAACCCGGTATCCCAATGATGAGCGGAAGTGTTTTTGTATACAGGAGGGGTGAAATATAACTGTAATACCTAACTTTAATTGTTTATAGTCCATTTCACTGTCCTATGTTTTGATTGCCCCCACAAACATGGTCATGGACATTATTAACTTTGCTAATGCCTTATTCAACTGCCTGTACAGTGACTGCTTGGGCAGAGTGGTGAGCATGGATTTTCAAGGACAAGGAGATACCCGCTGTACTGTGGTCCCCCCACCCCGCCCCAACATGTTATGTGATATATTGTACATCAGGCCAGGGGGGTAAGTTGTGAAAAGCCCAAGGGAATGTAATGGGACAGTTGGCTCCTTACAAAAACTTGATGGGGTTTTTTTGGTTGGCCCTCTCCCTATACAAGGGAAGGACTGAGAAGGAATCAGGATCCTTGAACTGAAAGAACCTCTGGCCAATCTGAGAGCTCCACATCAGGGCCAATGGGAAATAGAGAGTACTCCAAATCAGTCTAATTGGCCAGGCAGCCAGGCCAGTTAGGGAGCCCAGCTCAGGTCCTGGCCTCTGTGTGTGCTGGGGGAAGGACAGATAGAGCAGCACAAGGCAGGATGAGGAGCTGTGGCTGGAAGCCATGATTAGAAAAAGAGCATGAGAGGCTGGAGGGAAGCTGCATAAAGACACAGTGAAAAGTGTAAGGGGTGTGGGTGTCAGAGAGCAGAGCAGAAAACCCACCATGAAGTGGTGACAGACCCAGCAGGGCAGGATCCCTCAGAGGGGAGTGAACAACAGCACTAGAGATGGGGGGTGAGGGGTGTCCTGTAGAGAGTGGCCTGGGGAACCAGAGACTGTTACTCTCCTTAATGGGGGTCTCTGTAAGTGAAGCAGCAGGGATGGAGCTGAACTGTGGGAGCCCAGTAACACCCCTAATCCCCACACTGCCCTGAGACCAGCCGTGCAGGGAGCTGTAACTAGCACCAGCCTGCGGGAGTTCCTAGCAGCCCCTGGGTTCAGACAGAAGACAGCAAGTCCTGCAGGGTAACTGCAGCTGGTTCTGCAGAGGCTTTCCCAGTCCAGTCGTGAGGCAAAGCCTTGCGTGAGCTGTGCACAGCCCCGGACAAAGGTGACCCCGTCCTTGCTGTAGGCAAGAGAGTCTGGAGTTCAAAAGAGGACATTTTTCTCTTTGTCTTTTCTCTCCTTTTCACTTGACCCTTGACTCTGCGGAGGGGGGGGGGAGTTAGGGGAGAGAAGGAGATGGGGTGGGTGGTGAGTGAACCGCTCCTCTTGGTGAGTACTCAGCTAATGCACTTACTCACTTGGATCGTCTTCATTTACTAAAGCCTACTGTGGAACAATATCTAGTGACATTTTGAATCAGGGTCTTTGTTGTAGGGTAAGATATTGAGCTCACACAAAAAATGTAAAGAGGGTTCTAGACACTGCTGTAATAATTTGTGTGGAACTCTGAGTGACATTGTCACCTGGTGGGCAGGACATTATCCTCACACACCTTCTAGAACTATAAATCCACACAGCCAAGTTTTACCACCCCACAGAAGAGATTGTTACAGTTTAAAGTGGGTTTTTTGTGTGTGTGTGCATAATATGGAGTACATAGTTTAGTATGTCTTTCCATTCGGGTGTAGGAAGTAGTGTAAAGGATTGCTTTAGTATGTTTTAAGCTGCTTCCAATTGCTTACTATTTTCTGAAACCTACTAACAAGGTTTCTGCTGTTTTTAGGCTGTTCCTGAGAAAGATAAATCTGTTTTACCTGATTGTGCCCTTTTTAACAGTTTAGTCCAAGTAGGACCGGCTCCAGCATTTTTGCCGCCCCAAACGGCGGGGAGAAAAAAAATAAAAAAGCCGCGATCGGCGGCGGCTCAACTGCCGCCGCTTCATTCCTCGGCGGCAATTCGGTCCTTCCCACCCAGCGGGAGTGAGGGACCCGCTGCCGATGAGCCGGACGTGCCGCCCCTTTCTGTTGGCCGCCCCAAGCACCTGCTTGCTGCTCTGGTGCCTGGAGCCGGCCATGAGTCCAAGATAAAGCTACTACTCCATTGGGGGTCTGTTACTTACTGGGAGTCAATCTAGTAACCGGGTGGGAGCACTCCAACTCACAGATGGATCTGACATGGGTAAGAGAAGCGACTGAGGAGAAGGTACCATGACAAGAGGGCAAGGGGATTTGGAAGCTCCCTCACCATAGTCTCCAGGGTTCAGTTTCAGTCTCGGGATCTAACAAACAGCTGTGATCAGGGCCATCTCTAGAAATTGTGGTGCCCTTCGCAGCCCCCCTGGGGAGGGGGGACTGGCCCCAGGCCACTATGGGGGGGGGGCTGCGCCCAAGGTCTGTGGGGGGGCAGAAGCAGGCTTGGAGGGAAACCGCCCCCAGCATGAGCCGGCAGAGCGGAGCGGGTTGAGGCAAGGTTGCTCCACTTCCTGCTGCCCGGTGATTGCAGGGCAGCAGGAAATGGAGTGACCCGGCCCAAGCACACTCTGCTGTGCTCCTCTGGCTCCCTGTCTTGGGGGAGCAGCGGGGAACTGTCCCCCAGCACTCATTGGTGGTGTGGCTGGGAGCCGGCGGAGCGGAGCGGGCTGGGTCTGGGTCACTCCACTTCCCGCCGCCCGGTGAGTACAGGGCGCACCCAGGGCCAGTGCTACCATTTAGGCAAACTAGGTGGTTGCCTAAGGCGGCAAGATTTGGGGGTGCCAAAAAGCGGTGCCCCAAATTTTTTTTACAGCGTTCCTACGCCCCCTCCCTGAGCGCGCGGTCACCGCTCCACTTCTCCTGCCTCCCAGGCTTGTAGCGCCAATCAGCTGTTTGGCGCCACAAGCCTGGGAGGGGAGGAGAATTAGAGCGGGGGCAGCGTGCTCAGGGAGGAGGCGGAGCAGAGGTGAGTTGGGGTGGGGAGCTGCTGCACGGCTCCTTGGGCTGAGGGGGTGGGGAGCTGCCACAGGGGTGCCTCAGGGCGGGGGGGGGGGGGAGGAGCTGCCGCAGGGCTCCCCACCCCAGCTCACCTCTGCTACATCCCCTCTCTAAGCATGCCGTTGCTGCTCCACTTCTCCTGCCTCCCAGACTTGCAGCGCCAATCAGCTGTTTGGCGCCGCAAGCCTGGGAGGGGAGGAGAATTAGAGTGGGGGTGGCATGCTCGGGGAGGAGGCAGAGCAGAGGTGAGCTGGGGTGGGGAGCTGCTGCACGGCTCCCTGGGGGGTGAGCTGCCGTGGGGGGGGGGGGCGCCTCAGGGCAAGGGGGGAGCTGCTGCGGGGGAGTGCCTCAGGGCGGAGGCGGGGCGGGGAGTTGCCACAGGGCGGGGGGGAGGGGCGCAAGGTGGAAGTTTCACCTAGGGCGCGAAACTTCCTTGCACCAGCCCTGGGCGCACCCGACCCCTGCTGCAGTCCCCCAGGACATAACTCTGGGGAAGGGGTGGAGTGGGGGCGGGACTGGGGCAGAGCAGGGGTGGGAAGAGGCAGGGCAGGGGCAGAGCAGGGGTGGGGGTTATTGGGGGAAGGGGTGGAGTGGGTGCAGGGCAGGAGCAGGGGTAGCTTTCCTGGCCAGCTCAGCCGGCCGGGGGATTGGGCTGGCCGCTGGAACAGCATGCCGCTGCATAGGGCACCAGGAAATTTGAGGCAATTTGGTGCCCCAAATTTCCTGGTGCCCTATGCAGCTACGTAGTTTGAGTATGGGTAAGGACGGCCTTGGCTATGATGTCCCTCAGGAAGGGAGGGAAACTGGGTTGCAGCCTTAAACGCAATCACAGAGTGTTCTGGGGCTCAGCAGGCAAGGCCCTGCTAGTGTAGCCTTACTAAGTAGATTGGGAAAAAGGAAACCCCCCACTAATGTCCCACCTCTTCGCACACCCAGCCTGTTCCTCTGAGTAATGCCGGGGTGGTGAGAGATGGGTTGCTTATTGTCCCACTGAGATAACTTGGTCCCATTTTAGCACACCACTGCCTCAAGTCATATTTTTAAAATTTGAGTGTGTGACTTCTGGAGAAAACAGTATAATCTGCACAAAGACTTTAATTCTGCTTTTCTGTTAACATAAAGGATCATTGATTCCTTTGCAGTTATTTGCAGTTTTTTCACAGAAAGACCTTTTAGTAGACTCCTCCTTCCTATTTCTCTTTTTTGAAATGCAGCATGGTAATACACAGGATGAAACACCATTTTTTTACTTTTTTCAATGGAACTTAAAACTTTGTACAGTCTCCTCTGCATGCAATATATGGAAACCCCTCTGATGAGAATGTCAAATGGAGGAGTTTACCAGTGGCACAGGCGCTGTGTGTATAAACTCACTGTTTAGCCTACTTTATAATAGAGCTTTAGTGCTGCTTTAATCCATGCCACATGCAGATGACCTGAGTAAACCCTGCAGGAAGACAGAAGCCTTGTTGTGTGCATGTGAAACAGTTGCTCAGAATCTGATGTACAGCTGTGGCCTGACTTGTTTGGAAGTGAAGAGTAACTTGATCTTTTAATCTTTTTTTTTTCCCAGACAGATACTGTAAATAACAACTGTTTCTGAAGAGTACCTGCCAGTGAGATTGAAATACATATTTTAAACTGTAGGTTTTATTTTAGTAAAGACGATTGATTGCCTGTTGTTAAGAGTTTGATTTTATTTTTTAGTTATTGCAAAATTTAGAAATAAAATGATCAGAGGCATAGAATTATTTTCCTTCGGTATGTTCAGGCAACTGTATTGGGTCTGATATTCTTCTCACTTATACCAGAATAAATGTAGTAACTGAAGTGGAGTCAATGGAGTTACAATGAACTGAGGTAAGTGAGAAGAACAGGGGGCACACTATCCCTTTTTAATGCACTGTATAATGTGTGAACAAATGCTATTGTGGAATCCAAACATTGCAAAGCTGCTTCCAACGTCCATACAATTGGTCTCTTCTAATGGAACATTAAAGGAAAAATGCTGAACTTCTGTCTTGAAGTCTGCTGACAATATACAGTAGTATTAGTGTATTTATGCTTTATCATTGTGATGGATGAAAGGCACTACATTCTGTAAGTCTCTGGGACAAAGGGGAGATTTGGCCCATTGTTGTTACCCTGAGCTACCATAGAACCAGTGCTACATTTATATGATGGCTAAGCCTTGGTACATTAAAGAAGGAGATTTGATATTTCTTATGATGGGAGGTCAGGCCATATGAAAGTCATACTCACTAGTTCTGGCAAAGCTGCATATAACCCACAGAGGAATATATTATTAATTATTATAGCAGAATAATAAATAAAGATAAACATTTTGATTTGTGATAATAAAAAGACACAGAAAATACATTGAGATACTTGTCTACTCTAATGGCTCCAGTTTGCTGCCAGTAGTTTCTTCCATCTCCAACATCCCTCTGTTCCCTCCACTGCAACCTAGAGAGCCATGATGAGACTTTAATCTCTTCACTGAAACACTTTCAATTAATTTTCTGCAATTTTAATACACATTTTAAGACCAGACTTCTTTTCCCATAACTACAGTTCTTGTCAAATTGTGTTATGCATGAATAACATAAAAGCTTAAAACATGTTTTCCATTATGAGCGAACCTCAAAGGTTTAGTGGTTTGGTTAAGTATCCCAAAGTTTGGATACTTTTCCATTCTTCTAAAATATTTGAGGACTCCATGCCTATGACCTTTCAGACTGTCTACTTTCCTATGCACACCTTTTCCTTGCAGATCTCAGATTTTCTAACCCTATTTTGGTCTGCAGTAGGTCATTTTAAGAAAGTGAATCATCTTCTGTTGAACAAAGTCATATTGGGAAGCAGCCATGAAACACTTTCTCCTCTGGCAATGAACTACCTGAGGAAAGATTCAAGCCAACCTTGTCTTTCTTCCTCTCCTTAGATGGCTAGTTTTCGGAATGAACAAGTAGTTTCCTTGCTAGAATCCACTGCAGTCAACCTATAAAAAAATAGTGCCATTCAGGGGCTTCTCTGGAGCTTGCATCCTAGAATGCAACAACTTCTACTTGTCCTTGCCAGAATCTCTTATGGGGCTTTCAGAATTGCTCCTGTTTGCACCGGATGTGTCTGTCTCCAAGTGAAATGCCAAAGCTTTAGTATACCCGGCTTTCTTTTTAGGCATCATAGGATGTAAGTTCGTTCACTGTAGTTAACATCTTGAAAAGTAAATGGAAAAGTAATTAAATGAAAGAGCAGAAAACAATGCCACCCAAAAAGCATCTTTGCCTCCTCATATACTCCCTGTGACAGAGTGCAGGGTGCAAACAGGTGAGCCTGCACTCTGATCACTCTAATAGTAATTAATTCCCCAGTAGGAAGCCGATGGTGGTAATTACTCAATCAGGCTGCCCGGCTGAGCTAATTGCCCCATCAGCCCCGGGCTGATAAAAGAAAGGCGAAGGAAGGGAGGAATAAATAGGGCTAGCTGAGCTTAGCCAGACAGAGGCTCAGAACAAGAAGTCTTCTGTTACCCTCAGGCCCTAGTGAGAGTGTCAGAAGCTAGTTGAATATTGTAAATAGGCTGTTGCACAAGGACTGTTGTGAAGTTGGTGGAGGGAACACAAAATAAAAAGACATGGTGAAGGCACAACCATGGGGATCTGTGCCGTTTTTGCGGCGAAAAGGCAAGAGAGGAGCCATGCTCCGTGACACTGCTCAATCCTGTTTGTTTTTTTTAAAGGCCTCTTTTGTAGAGTTGACTGAATTCTCTTGATTCCCGTTGAAGTAAATGAGAGTTGAGGGCACTTAGCATCTCTCAGGATTAAGCCCCAAACTCATACATTTCATGACTTTGATAATGGTATTACACGCATGGCTACTTTCACTGAGGCTGGAAAGTGTGTTGGAGGCAGCATGGTCCCGTGGATAGACCACTAAACAAGAGGTCAGGAGACTTTAGTTCTATTCCCAGCTTTGTTATTGACCTGTTGTGTGAACTTGGCCAAGTGACTCCATCTCTTTGTGCATTAGTTACCTGTTTTGTAAAATGTGGATAAAAATATTTACATTCTTTATAAGGCACTTTGAGAACTACTTTATGAAAAGTATTGTATAATTTATCTTGAAGCTGTGTTTTAGTTAGACAAGTAAAATCCACCAATTGCAGAAATAAGGCGAGTTTTAAGAAAAGCAGGTGTTGTACAAGACATATGTGGGAAGCAGGAGAGAGACTACAGGGGAGGAGAGGCAAGGGAACACGAGCCACAATATAAATTAGCTGGTGCTTAGAGCAGTATGAAACAGCCTTGGAGCTCTGATTTCTCTAACTGTTCAACAAAGACATTCTAGTCGTGACAGACAACACTTATGCTATGGCTCATATCAATAAGCAGGGAGGAGCTTTCTCAGAAAGAGGTCACTCTCCTACTCTTCTGGAGGAGAAAAATCCCACATCCCCCTGTGCTCTGTACTTGAAAGGGAAACTCCATCGCAGCAGACTTGCTCAACAGGACATTGATAGATTGGGCCGAATGGAGTTTCAATCTTCTGATCAAATCCATGGGCAGACTGATAGTGGATTTCTTCACTTCAAGTTACAATAGTAAGACACCTGACTTCCTTTCCAGAAAACTGAATCAACTGTCCATAGCAATAGATATTCTCTCCCAGAGCTGGCCATGATCACTCCTCTACACATTCCCACCCATCTACATACTCTCCAGAACAATGCACAAAATCAGTAAGGAGGTGGCAATAACAATAATAATAAACTCCATCACTCAGAAGGCCAAGGTTCTCTGTCCTCATCAATATGGCAGCTTTCCCATTCATTTTCTTTCCTCACAATAGAAACATACTATCTCATGCAAATCATTCCTGTATTTTAACAAGAAAGACTGACAGTTAAAGAAGGAAGGGTATGTACTTGGATAAGCTGATAAACATTTTGCTAGGATCAAGGAAGGCATGGACTAATAGCATGTGCTCCACAAACAGGAAAAGTTCAATTGCTGAAATAAGGAATATAATAGAATATCTGCTAAGGCCAGAGGAGGCAGGCCATGGAATTCCTACCAGGTGTCTGATCATGGACCTAAATCTTTAATCTCTAAAGTATAAAGTGACAGCTCTATCCAGCATATTGGAGCCAACAGACTGGAGGAATATTTCACTTCACCATGGCATCAAAAGATTCCTCAGAGTGGCGTCCCTAATTATCCCTACATTGTGTGCACAGAACTCTGCCAGGGGATCTCAGTTTGATTTTAAATATTTTCACAAAGCATACAATCCAATTGCTTGGAAGATATCTCTACTTGCTATCAATCAAGTTGGCCTTCCTCATAGCTATCAATCTCAAAAAGAAGAATGTCAGGGCTGGGAGCATCATTAAGCCATGATGTTGTACCTTTCACAAGGAGTAGGTAGCAGAATTAATTCAGCTTTCATCCCAGTTCTACAGGTTGCAAGAGATAGTACCACTTTCATTCTCACCAAAACCTTTTCATGTATCAGAACAGCTCTGGATAGCCAGTGAGCTCTCAAGATTGAATGCACAAAGACTTTTCAGAAGTCTAATACTCTGTCTCATATCATCAAACAACCAAGGGCAAGAAAGCCTCAAAGACTTCAGTTTCAAGATGAATCATAGAATATTAGGGTTGGAAGAGACCTCAGGAGGTCATCTAGTCCAATGCCCTGCTTAAAGCAGGACCAACACCAACTAAATCATCCCAGCCAAGACTTTGTTAAGACGGGCCTTAAAAACCTCTAAGGATGGAGATTCCACTACCTCCCTAGGTAACCCATTCCAATGCTTCATCACCCTCCTAGTGAAATAGTGTTTCCTAATATCCAACCTAGACCTCCCCCACATCAACTTGAGACCATTGCTTCTCGTTCTGTCATCTGACACCACTGAGAACAGCCTAGCTCCATCCTCTTTGGAACCCCCCTTCAGGTAGTTGAAGGCTGCTATCAAATCCCCCCCCCTTCTTATCTGCAGACTAAATAGCCCCAGTTCCCTCGGCCTCTCCTCATAAGTCATGTGCCCCAGCCCCCTAATCATTTTCGTTGCCCTCCGCTGGACTCTCTCCAATTTGTCCACATCCTTTCTGTAGCGGGGGGACCAAAACTGGATGCAGTACTCCAGGTGTGGCCTCACCAGTGCCAAATAGAGGGGAATAATCACTTCCCTCGATCTGCTGGCAGTGCTCCTACTAATACAGCCCAATATGCCGTTGGCCTTCTTGGCAATGAGGGCACACTGCTGACTCACATCCAGCTTCTCATCCACTGTAATCTCCAGGTCCTTTTCTGCAGAACTACTGCTTAGCCAGTTGGTCCTCAGCCTGTAGCGATGTATGGGATTCTTCCTTCCTAAGTGCAGGACTCTGCACTTGTCCTTGTTGAACCTCATCAGATTTCTTTTGGCCTAATCCTCCAATTTGCCTAGGTCAGTCTGGACCCTATCCGTATCCTCCAGTATATCTACCTCTCCCCCCAGTTTAGTGTCATCTGCGAACTTGCTGAGGGTGCAATTAATCCCATCATCCAGATCATTGATAAAGATGTTGAACAAATCAAATGGAACAGTGGAGAAGTATACAAAGCAAAGAGTTTGACTGTTCGTTCAATGGACAGGGCTCTCTCTCCGAAGCTTAGTAGCAATGTGGGCAGAAAGATCATATGCTTCATATACTGAAATTTGTAAGGTGGCTGCATAGTTCTCTGTTCTTACTTTCGCAAAGTTTTATAAAATAAAAGGAAATAGGAAAACTAGCCATTAGGCCTCCCAAAATGTGTAATTGGGTACCTCTATGGCCATTTCAGTGCCCAAACTGAAAATGGTGACCTAACTGAGGTGAAAAAAAATCAAAATATGGACCATGTCTCTAATTAGTAAACTATTTACTGAACTGAGATTGATACCTTTTTAATGTGTGTCACCTCCCACACTCTATCTTTGTATACAAACTTGATTAATAAGAATAAAAGACCACACAAGGTAATATAGTAGTTCTTTGTTGTCCCAGCACTTGGTTGTTGATCTACAATCACATCAAAACAGTGCTACACAACTGTAAGCAAACACAAAACTTAGTCTCATTTGGCATTGTGGATTGATGACTGCTCTCATTAGACACCATCTTATAAAATGTGCATGTAAATTATTATAGCTCTTACTTCTGAAATCAGTAAATGTTTCTAATAAAAAAAAATCAACCACCCACCGCATAACTCTTTACAGAATGAACCTGGGCCAATAGATACATTGTTTTAACTGACCAACAGCAGAAGCCGTAACAGATAAGGTGCTAATACCAGTTGGGCTATAAGTTATAAGTTTATTTATGCAATGTGCCTGTTTTTGGCAGAGTCTCTGACACATACACTCCAGTCAATCACAGTAAAGTGCCAAATAACAGATGTGGCAATTAAGCTGAAGAACTCTGTCTCTCCCTTTTAATTTTTATTACAGAGAATAACAAAGTACCTCATTAAACCCACCATCATAGAGATTTTTGAATTTGGTGTACAAATGTCTGTAAAAATCAGATCATTGAATGGGGTTCATTGTTAATGTAGGTGCTTTGTCAGACAATGTGTGAATAGACCATTTTTGTAATGACAGAATGCTTTTGGTGCTGCTGCCCTTTTGCATCCAGTAATGGAAAGAGATGCAGATTTAAAGAATGCAACATGTGTCATATAAGGATCACGGTTTTGGGATTTAAGTCCTTCTGCTCATGTTAATAAAAAATGCAGTCTCAATTCTTCTAGCTTCAAATTACGCTGCTTGCAGCAGGAATTAGCTTCAGACTTCACTTTTAGAAAGGTTTCAGATAACCTGAAACCAAAGTAAATTAACATATTTTAATAAGAGAAAATATCTAGAAAAAATATTAATTACAACCAAAGGGGTCTTTCTTTGATTGTTACAGTTTCTAAGGCAAGTGCCTTCATTAGTTTCCTTTCATGATGAACGAGGCTCTGTTTTTTAAAGCCGAGTCGGGTTCATCATTAAAGGAAAAGGATGTAAGGATTTAATGATTTGGGACATCTTTAAAAAAATGTTTTTTGTAGTAAGAGGAAAAACTGAAAGTGATGTAAATCACAACTGGAAACTTTGATATTAAATCACTCTTAATTATCAAAGCATTTTTATGCATAATATGTAACGTTATTTACTTTGCCATTGGTGGAAAGGACATCTTTTACTACTCCCAACCCCTAATATTAACAATATTTTATTTTTCTGAGTTTAAATTCATTCACTAACATTTCTCTTTATTCTACAAAAAGCAAAATTTTACATTCAGGAGAATTAAAAAAAAGCCCTGTGAGGCTCTGAATTTTCTAATGTTCAGCAAACCAGTTGTTAATGTTATTATTGGCCTGCAGGTGTTACGGGCTCACAACTAGGAAAATTAGACCAATTTACCTTGCCACCCTGTGTTAAAGAGGCTTGAATGTGACCTTGCAAATCAAACAAGTTAGTAAGTAAATATGTAAAGGTCTAGGCTGATTTCGGGCAAGGATCATATAGGAATATATAGTTTTCAGTACGGAAGATTCATGCTATAGTTGTGTCTTTTTTCCAAAGACGAGCACATAGAATAAAATTAAATCTTGCCTGTAACTCCACATGTAAACCAGGAGGGATAAAGATGCATGCAAGAGCAATCATCACATAAACAGATGTTCATGAATGTAGTGCCTGATGGCAAGAGTGTGTAGACCAGAGGTTCCCAAACTTATTTGGCCTACCGCCCCCTTTTCAGAAAAAAAATTACTCAGCGCCCCCCTTTTCAGAATAAAATTACTCAGCGCCCCCCTGGAAATCTACCTTCTTTAAGCGAACAAACAGAAAGATGCAGTGACAAATTTGTTCTTTTATGTATCTATATTTCTACCTACGTCCTACAATATAGTAAAGAAAGATGTGTTATTAGAATATCGCCCACAATATCAGGTATACAGTGGTTTTTGCGTAAGACGGCAAAAGACAACCAAACTAAAATACTAATGAAACTAATAAACTGGGTTTTGTTCTTTGCTCAGCATTAGATATATGTATTTGATATTAAATTGTCAAATATCAAACTAAATTTATTAAGAAATAATTAATTTAAAAAATAATCAATATGCAATTAAAAATCAGTTAATAGTTTTAATTTAGTTTGCCCTTATTTAAATAATTGTTCCTTATTAACACACGCCTTATTTACCAATTAACACAGATGATTCGATAGATATAAATAAATGTTAATAGTTAACAGTTTTTTTACGATTTCATTCCCGTTTTTGTTAATATTGTAATAAAAAATATGACAAATATATTGACTGTACACTTCAAATAGTACTGTACCGACACAAGCCTGCTACAATTTTATTATTAGTAAGCACTAGAGACACAGAAACGTACGGTAGATATGTAAGAAAATGTATAAAAATACTCACGTGTAAATTGCTGTTTTATTGAAACAACAATAATACAATTTGCTTTGTATGTGATCCGTAATCCGTAAAGATCGAAGGTATTGAATATGAATAAAAAAATTTAAATACTTATTGCACTATTGTTAACTGCTTTTTACACAACTCAGAAACAATCTAAATTAGATTTCATACATGTCGCCTATTTATAGTATCATATTGTAAACAAGTCATTACACGCACATATTCCTGCCGATGCATGCTGGACTTCCCGACAATGCGCGACACGCTCGCCTGCCAACACTTGCTTGTTAAGAGCTGTTGGCGGACTTGACACCTGATCGGTTATAATTTGTGAATTTATTTGGAAAATAAAGTAATCAGTACAACTTTAACTCTATGTTACACAACAGATGAAACATGTACCAACGGTTTTTCAAAATTTTCTTATATTCTCTTCTTTATGCTTCCACCGCCCCCTTATTTTTATTCAACGCCCCCCAATTGCACCCGAGGCTACTACTGCCCCCCTGGATCGTTCCAGCGCCCCCCAGGGGGCGGTATTGCCCACTTTGGGAACCTCTGGTGTAGACAAACATCACAGCGAAAGGGGATGGGTATACAGGGAAAATGGATATAACTCTGATCTAGCAAGTGCACATGCTGTTCACTATAGCACTCTTCATTCAGCAGAGTTAGCAGTAAGCACATTGCTTTTGCAAAGAGAAGAAGTGAAAAGAACCTCAAGTGCTGGTGAGTCAGCCTCGTGTGTAACATCCTGCCTCTTAATCTTGGTCCCATTGAAATCTCTTGGCAAAATTCCCACTGATTTCAATGGGAACAGGATTTGGCCCTTAATATTTAATGATTTGTTAAGTAATTTTAAGGAGCAAAAAAGGACCTTTCAGTTGTTTTGCATATTAGTCACTCTAATTCTGAGGCAAAAAAATATTGTTTCCCTTGCGGGGAAAATGAAGGAATGGTGCCCATTTTAATCTTTGTGAATGAGTGCCTGATTGCATATCATGCTCATAAATTTCTTCATACCTTTTCTCTTGGCAATGTGGGCAAATACATTTCTGGGTTACCCAGACTTCTATATCAGTGTACTGTGGTATAATGCTGACATGAGGGGGATCTTCTGTAATGAATCATAGATTGCTTTGAACTAGATTCCTAAAGGTATAAAGAAAGGCTTATAACGAATGCATGAACTGCTCAAAATTTTCATAGATTCTTAGAATGAGATGGCATTCATAGTTAATTAACATATTTTTTCATTTTAAGTCACAGCATTTGAATGTTAAATTCTGTAACAAAGTACAGTGATAAGAGCTTGTGGGAGCCATATTCTCAATATATGTCAAGAATGCATAGTCTATTTTATACAAAATAATACACTCTCTTTTGTGTAGTATCTTCTATTCAGACAGTATTCTTGGATGATTTAACAAGTTAAATGCAGTGATACAGTACTACAGTTAAACTTTTAAACCTATGATAATAGGTAGAGTGAAATTAAGGGGCATAAGCAAATGAGGTGTCCATAGATGAGATTTTGAAAATATGTCACTGAAGGAGGAATGGAGATTATAAAAGAAAGGCTCTTACAGCTGGTGAGAGCTGCAGAGAAGAAAGATCTTGCATTAGTAATAATGAGATATGTAAATGAAAAGAGAGGAAGCTAGTGATAGATGTGTGGATGAACCTGGAAGAAAGGGGGGTGGGGGAGAGAGAGAGAAAGTGTCTTAAAGAATATCAGAGCAAGACAGCAGAGGTATTTTAAAAGGAAGGAGGATACGTTTTATTTGGATCCTAAAATGAAGAGGGAGCTAGAGGAGTTGTCTGAGTGAAGTGGTTATACTCTTTTATATATGGTGAGAAGGCTGCCATGGCATATGCTGAAATCTGGAAAGTTGGGACCAGAGCAGGCCATAGAAAAGGGAGTCGTAATAGTCACGATCAGAAGAAATGAAGGCATGAATAAGGATTTCAGCAGAGCTGGAGTTGAGGAATGAGTGTACATGGTCAACCACAGGATTTTCTTGGGCAACTTGTCAGCAACCACAAGGTGTTCATAGTTCTATTCAGAAATTCAATATTCTTATCTCCTATTTTTTTTATGGGATGGTAATCCCAAAGCATCTGAGGTTAGATTTATCCTCAACAATTATTCTGACCGAGAGTATGCCAAAGATGGGACACGTGGCGTTAGACCAGACTGAATTTTCCCATATCTTGTTATTCTGCACTGTAACCACTAAATCACAATTCTTCACATACACAAATAACAAACTAAAAGCATGCATTTCTTTAAAAGCATAGATCTGGTCATTCCAGAACAATACTACCACTATTCAATCATTCCCAGTCACAAAACGTATAACATTAAAATGACAGTGGAGACGAGCCAGCATTTTGAAGAAAATTGATTACTTTCAGGAAATGGGGAGAGGAAAAGTTGCCTTTCTTTTTCCCTGAAAAATTTCAATCTCTATAGAGTGTGTGTATGCTCTTCCTATTGAGATTTTTCAGGGAAAAGGAAAGGCAACTTTTCCTCCACCCCATCCCTGCAAGTAATCAGTTTTCTTCAAAATTCTGGTTTGTCTCCACTGTCATTTTAATGTTATATGTATAAACTGTACTTTGATTGTTTGACAAATATCCTTATTGTAATGTGTAGAAAAGAGAGAGGAAAAAATAGCATTCTGCATATTGAACTCTTACAGTAAAGAGTATTTCTTATTTTATTAACATAGCAAATGTACCTCAGAAAAGTTCCCTATCAGTGCAATGGTTTAATTTTCTTTTTTATTTATTCTGGATCTCCATCTTTGTGTCAGACAAACTAATCTGATGCTCCATTTGCTTAGGAAGCAATGACATCTCCAGTCCTGCAACTGCATCTGTGTAGGAAGACCCCTGTGCTATGGGGTCTTCCTACTGTGGAGTATCACTGAAGTCTGTGGAGCTCTGTCTGGACACAGGATCTGCCTGTGCTAGTTCTCTCTGAAAATTATTCTGATCTCTGTGTTTACAAAGAGACATCAACATTAGTTTTATTTGGAAACTATTTTCTCTTCTATTGTCCACCTGACATCATATCACACAATGCTTCTTTCTTACTGACTGTGCTCTTCTTTTAACATTTAGTTTGGTAAGATAGAAAGTTAATAGTTTTGGAGGATTTTCCTATTTTTGGAGAGACAGACCAATTGAAGTAATGGATTACATACCAGTAATACATAAATCAGAAATATACAATAGATATACAACATTTAATAAGTATATAGTTTTGTTTGACTCATGTAATGTTCTTGATATTAAAGAAGAGCTTTCAGGATTTCTATTCTAGCTGGTATTTAATCTTTTGAAAAATTGTGATTTTCAGATAATTTAGTTTGGATTCTAGAAAGTTTAGCAGTCTTTGTTTGGTGCCTTTCATAAGGATGGAAACAAACTGAACAGCACACTTGGACAAAAGGCGATTTGTGTCAGTTGTTTGAAAAATGTGTGTAAGAGACCCATCCTGCAAACTTTCCTATGTGAGCAGTTCTTACACGAATAGTTCCACTGACTTCAACTCCTCATATGACAAAGGGTTTGCAGGATCAAGCCCTACTGCCTGCAAACTGCCTGAAAAACTAAGGCTTCATTTCTCCATTATGTCTGAGATGTGCTCAGATGTGGTGGATGTTGCATGTGACAGGTTCCAGTTCTCTGATTTTTGACTACCTGACCCTGGTGGAAGGTAGAGCAACAAGGGGCCCACTCTAATTTCTGCTACTGATGCAAAGTGGAGTTTGGTACCACCCAGGGATGCAGGAACAATTTGTATAGTGGGGGTACTGAGAGCCATTGAACCAAACTGTAAACCCTGTTGTGACGGGTTGGATCACTGAGGGATGCTGGAACAATTTGTATAGTGCGGGTGCTGAGAGACATTGAACCAAATTGTAAACCCTGTTGTGATGGGTTGGATCACAGAAATCCCCTTGGGGCTGCCAACACTGATAGAGAGATATGCCCAGCTGTTTGCCCCCCCCCCCCGGTATTAATACATACTCTGGGTTAATTAATATGTAAAAAGTGATTTTATTAAATACAAAAAGTAGGATTTAAGTGGTTCCAAGTGATAACAAGGAGAACAAAGTGAATTAACAAGCAAAATAAAATAAAACATGCAAGTCTATGCCTAATACAGTAAGAAAACTGAATACAGATAGAACCTCACCCTCAGAGGTGTTCCAGTAGGCTTCCTTTTACAGACTAGTCTGAGTCCAGTAATCACTCACACCCCTGTAGTTACTGTCCTTTGTTCCAGTTTCTTTCAGGTATCCTTTGGGGGTGGAGAGGCTATCTCTTCAGCCACCTGAAGACAAAATGGAGGGGTCTCCCAGGGGCTTAAATAGACTTTCTCTTGTGGGTGGAGACCCCTTCCTCTCTCCTATGCAAAGTCCAGCTCCAAGTTGGAGTTTTGGAGTAACATGGGAAAGTCACATGTCCATGCATGACTCAGTTTTTACAGGTAGCAGCCATTGCCCACATGCTATCTTGACTGTCTCCAGGAAGACTTCTTATGTGGATTGGAGTCTTCCAAGATCCATTGTTCATTAAGTGTTTCTTGATTGGGCACTTAATTTGCACATTTCTTTCTCAAGAAGCTGACCAAATGTTTTACTAAGGCTACTTAAAATCAAGCAAGTACACAGCCAATATTCATAACTCCGAGTACAAAAATGACACATGCATACAAATAGGATGAATATATTCAGTAGAGCATAACCTTTACAGAGATATGGTACATGGCATATGTAGCATAAAACATATTTCAGTTATATCATATATACATTCATAAGCATATTCCCATAAAGCATTATGGGGTGCAATGTCACACCTGTATATGATGGAAACCACTTCAACCTATGGTTCCACCATATTCCTTCTGCCCCTGATATGAACCCAACTTGCTCCTTCCTCCTTTATACTAGCACATTGGTGCTAGGGGGAGCTGGTGAAGGAGGCAGCTCTGCTAGCTTTATGCCTGTGAAGACTCCCCCTACAGAGGGGTATTACTTGGCAGACTATAGAGTCATACTTGAAATAAAACCATGAGAACTTGGGCTGTGCTTTCATCTTATTTTTTACACTAAACAGAATCAGTCCGGAACAAAGTATAGATAGGTGACTTTTAAGGCGCTGCAGGAGAATGTGTTGGTGATTAAATAGCATTTTTCTCTGAGTCAGTACTCAACAGTAATACTGTGGCATGGTGCTAGGAGGGCAGATTTTGAGAGATTAGGCATGTTAGCATCTAAATTCCAGCCTGAGTAATTACATTTCATTCTGGCCATCTAAATCCCTCCTCCCCCCCCCCAAAGAAGTTATTATTTACTTCCTCTCTTAAAAAATTGTTTTGTAGTGTTGCTGGTGCAGATTGGCTGACCATGTTCCACCCCAGAAGTATCTGCAGTTAAGCAGGGGGTGAAGTGACCCCTTAACATTTTTTGCAGGGTGCTTTGGATTCTTTAGGTTGAAAATTTCTATATAAGTAAGCAGCAAAGAGTCCTGTGACATGCATCCGACCAAGTGGGTATTCACCCACGAAAGCTCATGCTCCAATATGTCTGTTAGTCTATAAGATGCCACAGGACTTTGCTGCTTTTACAGATCCAGACTAACACAGCTACCCCTCTGATACTATATAAATAAGCTACATTTCTACAAGAAACAGCACAAAATGTGGAGTGTGAAATTATTTATTTACCCAGGTCATTCAGAGGCCAGACTTGTCACAAGAAAATAATCTAAGATATTAAAGCTGGAAAAGAGATATTAGTTCATTATTTACTTTTTTTCATCACCAAAATTAAGCATGGCACTTAGAAAAAACAAATTGTATCTGCCCAGCAAAGGAGATCTAATACAGTATAATCTTCATCTATTAAGACATACACAACAGCTATTTTATTAATTTCCTGAATCAGCCTATATTTTTCTGTGTTCTGTTTCAGGCTGATATTCCTTCTTATACAACTAAGACCACTTTAAATATTTCCTTTCTCTTTCTGGGCTCAAAATATACCTTGGAGGTACTAATCCAATTTGGTGCAATGTAAGGCCATACCTTCATGGTGCAATTCTGGAAGAGATTGTACCCATACTACAATTTTCACTGGGAAGCTGCAGTATGCGCGCCTCTCCATGTTTGGCAAGAACTGCTGGCTGTTGAGGAGGGAAGACAGGAAATGGACTCACTCCTTTTGGCATTACATGCTTCTGGGAAACCTAGGAGGGAACAGTCTCTGTGCTTGAGGATTCTCAATGACTGTGACCATGTCTGACTGCTGCACTGCGGCAATAGAGGGGAAGTTTCTTGCAACTTTCTCTTCCCTCCTTATGCAATTGCCCAAGGCCCAGTCACATGCTGATCCTTTGTGTTTACACTCCTTAAATACTGGTAGATGCATATCACACTCTTTCTCCCCTCATCATTTAACTAATCATGCTATTTAGTTCTTGTAATCTTCACTCATGAATCCATCATTCCAGTCCTTGAATAATTTTTGTGCTTCTTGAACTCCCTCCAGTTTGCCATCTTTCTGAAATGGAAGCAGCCCAAATTGTGCTCAGTGTAGTAAGTACGCTGGCCTAAGAGCCATATACAAAGGGACTATCCTTTTCCTGTTTTGTGATATCCCGAAATCTCATTAGCTTTTTGGCTGCTGTAACATATTGCAAGTTCCTATCTAATTTGCAATCCAATATCACCCTAGGTCTCTTTCAGCATTATTGCCTTTCAAGTATTCTCATCCTATTGAACATCTCTGTTTTGGATTATCCCCCTCCAGATATATCAGTGTGCATTTTTCCAATATGACTCTCATTTTGTAATTGTTTGCCTGAATTTTTGACTTTTATTATTTCTCTGTCCTCACAGATGTTTGCAATATCTTTCAATGTAGTAACATCTGTGAATTTAATTAATATGCCATTTACCTTTACCCTCCAAATCATTGATAAAGATGTTAAATAAAACTGACCCTAACATTGATCCTAGTAGTGCCTCACTAGAAACCTCTCTTAATAACATGCTTCCATTTATTTACATTTGCCTTCGTTTACAGTCCTTCAGCCAGTTTACAGTCCATGTGACAATGATCATATGCAAGTAAATTCATATTTGTTTTACAAGCAAGATTTTCCGAGTCACTGCATCAAACTCACTTTTAATCTCCACATATAAAACATATACTGTATTACATTCTCTTCATCCATTAATTTTGTAATGTAATCAATAAAAACAATTGAGTTTTTCATAGTCATAAGTTAGCATGAGACTAATCATTGCTGACAAGATGGGGTCAAATTCAAGTTTTGATAAGTTGTTTTGGTTGTATTGTTGTTTTAATTAAGGTTTGTGTCCCTGGCAAGGAAAGACACTTTTTAAAAAAAGATGCTCTATGTCACGTGATGTTGCCTTACATTTATTTTGTGCCTTATCCCAAAGAGCTTTACAAACAAGTGGGGTATATAGCAGAGGAACTAACACCTCTAGGGTGAAATGATTTAAAGTTACACTAAACACTACACAATGAGTTAGGAAAGGAAGCAAAGAACACTTTATTTACCCTAGTGGAATTGAAGTGGGTATTTAAAATACATAGATTACAGCTACCAACAGAATTTGGTGCTAACCTTGCTATTTTGGCAAAAAGTACCATGAACTCTTTAGGTGATACTCAAGTTCTGTCTCTTATCTGGGGACATTTCCAAGAGAACGGTCTTCTATCACCTAATGCTATTCTGCGGCATTGGCTTAGTCCTAAACAATAGGAATTGAGAGAGAAGAGGGCCACTTCCTAAATCACCAACAACATACTCAATATTGATTGTACAATTTGTGAACACAATGTGAAAATGAAAGTATGATGAACAAAGGCTTATTTCTTTTTAAAATAACATCATCTGCTATCATATGTGCAGGATGGCTGTGTACAAATGTAATACAGGGGAATGCAATGTGTCATATTGTACGGAGTGGCTCACAACCGTGAGTGCCAACTTCAGGGCCGACACCCCAAACTGGTGGTATGTTTTATAATTAGATTTCCCCAACCCAGCAGCAAATGTGAACTCCTGAATCACTATATGAGTCTTACCCTAGAGTCACAGACAGTCCCCTTGGGAATGGCAGTCTATCTGGCAACCCAGGCAAGCTGGATTTAGTGATAAATTTAGTGATCTATGGTTCCAAAAGGTGACAGAGTTGTAGTAATCTCTCAGCACTGAATATCTTTTGAAGGCTAAACCAGGTTGACCTTGGGGATCTCTGCTTCTGTTTCCTAGCTTCAGCCCAATGAGAGTCCAAACAGCAAAGACATGAAGAATTTTCATGTCAGCTATCTTTATTTTCTTCTTCCAGAATTAAAGTTGATGGGACAGGCTTCCTTGTACATAGCTGCTTTACAGATGTGAGAAGGCAATTAGCCCAAGCTTCGTATTGTGATGCTTCACAATGGCCCACTTAGTTTTGATACAAACAACGAGGAGTCCTTGTGGCACCTTAGAGACTAACAAATTTATTTGGGCATAAGCTTTCGTGGGCTATAAGTAAGTGAAAGTAAGGTGGTATGGGCTGGTATGCCGTACCAGTAAAAAATGGCCGCTGGTACCGGCTCCTACCTCCTTACTTTAAAGTGCTGCCGCTTTTGCGCCCCCCCCGTCGGCGGCTCTGCCGGGTTCCTAGTGGCAGGGTCGCCAATGGGGGAGGACAAAAGGGGCAGCGATGTTAAAGCGCTGCCACTGCAAAGACCCTGCTTAAAGTGCTGCCACGGCAGTGCTTTATTGTCGCTGGCCCTTTTGCCCCCCCCCCCCCCCCCGGCTGCCAACGGGGGGGGGGGGGAGGCGGGGAGTGGGAAGGGCAGCAAAAGAAGAAGCCTGGGGCCAGCCATTTAAAAGGGCCCAGGGCTACGGCCGCTGCTACGGTAGTGGCAGCAGCGGACTGAGTCCCGGGCCCTTTAAATCGCTGCTGGAGCCCTGGGTGGTGCGGGCCAGGCAGCCTGGAAGGGCTGGCTGGGGGATGCTGACCCCCAACCCTGCCAGCTTCCTCCCAAGGCCCCACCCCTTCCGGGGGGGCCAGAGCCGGCTCCCATATGGTAAGTTTTCAATTTTACGTTCACCCCTGGCTATAACCCACTTCATTAGATGCATGGGGTGAAAAATACAGCAGGCAGATATAAATATACAGCACATAAAAAGATGGGAGTTGCCTTACCAAGTGCGAGGGGAGAGGGGGTCAGTGCTAACGAGGCCAATTCAATCAGGGTGGATGTGGCCCATTCCCAACAGTTGACAAGAAGGTGGGCTGGGGAACCACTCCTTCTCCTGGGTTTGCAGGTTCAGAGCAGGCATTTTTACAGTTATAAAGCAAAACTTACCTTACAGCATGGGCTATAGATATGACAAGTAAGGTTAATGCATGCAGCAACTTACAAGCATTTTATAGAGTCTAAACATCCTTACAAGTCCAACACCTATCTTGAACAGGAGAACTGGTCTGATTTCCAGCTATGGATTTGTCAGTGCTCAGCCTTGGCAAGAGCTGACACCTAGTTTACCAGTTTCACAGAGTGCACTATAGATGATTAGAAAGTTTCCAAACAACCTATACAATATCTGTGCTAATGGACAGAAATGAACAAAAAATATCTGACTGATTAGAACAAAGCAGATATTACTTTCCTGGAAGTTCCTTTCCCAATTAAATTGTATGTTTCTGCTGCATGTTTTATGCCGCAGAGATAAAAGTGCTTTTGCAAAATTGTGGGAAAGCTATATCAGCATTTTCCTTGCTCTTCGGTCCAGTGTGTCATGTTAGCAATTGTATCATACTATAGCTCTGTTGCTTTGCAGTTCTAATACTGCTTAATTCACCAACAGCATTTGATTCTGCTGACCATAAAATACTTCTCCACTGCCCTGAGCAGCTTCTGTTTCTTTCATGTTTTTCATTATTTTAGCTTTTGTCCCCCAACCTCTCCCAACATTTACATTTTGTTAAGATAGACTAGAGTATCGTGGTTAGAGCAGAGAACTGTGAGTAGGGCCTCCATTTACCAATCTATAAATGAGGAATGTTTGCTTTCCTTTCCTTTTTTTCTACTTCTGATCCTGAACTTAATTTAAAAAAAGTTAACTACCTGCCAGGTATAGTAATATTACCTACCACTCTGGGGTTTTGAGGTTTTCTTAATTAGGTCCAGATTATCAAAAGTGGATGCAGTGGGCACATCTACAAATCCCAGATTTGTGTGCACAAATCAGGTATAGTAACAGTTAACTATCCCCTATATATGGTGCAATTACAGGATCTGCTCACCCGGTTACGAGACAGACTAGTGTAATTGTCTGGTTACTCGTGAATACAAGTTTATGGATGTACCTATTTATACCCACAACTTAAAATTTGCTCATTAATGTTTATAAAACTCTTTGAGATTATCAGTTGAAAGATTTCAAAGAAGAATTATTAATTATTTTTGTTTGATTTAGTAAACACTTACATCCAGATAGGTATTCAGTGTTATCCTTGTTTACGTGATGTAAGTGACAGAGGGAATCCTACGGCAGTTTCAGTGTCAGCATCATATTCCTGTTATGGGTCCAGACCAGGGGTCTTATCCAAAGTCCACTGAAGTCAATAGGAATCTTTACAGTGACATCAGTGGGCTTTGGATCAGGTGGTGTTGGTCCTGCTTTGAGCAGGGGATTGGACTAGATGGCCTCCTGAAGTCTCTTCCAACCCTAATATTCTATGATTCTATGACCACATTGCCAGAGTATTCCCTTAGGTATCCTGCAAAATGAAAATAATGCTGCTTGTTTGTAAATCTGGGGTTTTGCCTCCGGTACTAGTAACAGAAAATGAGGCAGGGCAATCAAATTTTAACACCTTCTGTTGTAAACTGTTGGATGGTCATTGTTCATCCTATCCTATTATTTTGAGGAAAAATGTGGTTAGAAAGACCTTATTACTGTTGCTAGATTGAATTTGTTTTGGTTTCAGTCATGCCTTGATGAAGGATGGGAGTGTACTTCATCTATGCCGAAAGAGTTGCATTGATTGGTTACCAGTCAAATAAATTGCTTTTAAAGTTTACTCTGCGAACTTACACGTGGCCTCGGTGGAACCCTCACATCTTACTTCCTAAATTGCTTGTTAGTTTTTCAGTATTAAAGATGATGTGACAAATTTCTTGGTTTTTAAGTATGAAAACATATTGCTGGCAATGAGGGAGCATTTTGAAGGGTCCTCTTCACCTCTTTGGAACACGTTACCATTGATTTAAATGGAATTACTTATAGCTCTAGGCTTGGTAGTAAGTGTTTACAACATCAGTGGCATAAATTATACAAAAATCTGTATGAGGTCAGAAGATCTTTCTCTTCTTACATGAGTTGTTTACTTACACATACTTTTGCTAATCAGTAACATGTAGACAGAGGACATATTCCAACATGAACGTTTTCAGCTCTTAGATCATTTGTACTGTATGTGGTAGACACTGCATATTGGGGGCCCTGGAAAAATACTGGTAATATTACCTGTTGAGCCTTTTGTAGCACTATATAGTAGCAAACATGGATCTCTGAGCAGGACACATCAGTGCAAAGTGTATGCAGCAAGAGTTAAATGAATCATCTATGTTTTTTTTATTGCTAATGTAAACACTTTAGCAATGCTAATCAGTTGTACTGATTTTCTGTTTTGATTTTCCTTAATAATTAAGCAAAAGATCTGGAATGCAATCAAGTTTTACACTAGGGGGCTCATGCAAATGATTTATTTTTAAATATATTTTAAAATTTGTTAAATGTATCCAAAAGCAAAGTTATTGAAGTTAAAAAAAAAGAAAGAAAAAAGAGAAATACAGTATACAGTCTGCATATAAATAAAAGTGTCTATTTTAATGGAGGAAATCACCACTTTGTTGGTATTATTAAATTGAAAATGCAGCTGCTTTTATTTGTTTTTAAACTAACTCCACACTAAATATCTTGGCATGCTATGCAGAATGAGAGGGAAGTTCCAGAGCATGAAATGTCTTCAGTCAGGCCTGGGTTTTGAGGGAAGGTTTTGAAAAACTGGGCAATCTCTGTGATTTCTACTTCACAATTTTTCTCAAAAAAAAAAAAAAGCATGTTTCTTAGATTTTTTTTAAACATGATCTTAAACTGCTTGTATATTTATTTTGTATACTTAAGGAGATACCATTAAGTAAGTCTCTATCTATTTCATGTTGCTTCTGCCATGTTCCAATGCATTTTTATTTTTTTTTTTTCTTTTAAAATAATATGTCAATAGGTTTGGTGTTACTCTGTAGTGAAACAACTCAGAAACTTTTTGTTTCAGATACATTTATTTTACCAAAAATATTTTTATTACTTAAAAAAATAACTCTTTGGTGGGAAATCTACTTTATTTCTACATCGTAAGTTAGCTTTAAAAATCTTAGAATTGTTTTTGCCCAGATTTCGGAAGCCATGTATAAATATAGTGTTAATGTTAGAGTCATCAAATGAGAATACAGGGCCAGATCCTCAGCTAGAGTAAAACGGTATAGCTCTATTGATTACAATGGAAACATGCCAATTTAAACCAAATGAGGATCTGGCCCAGTATAGCAGATCTATAATAGATCTTTCTTAATGCATCTATAAAATCATTGTTTTAGTCTAATTTCTACTTTTACACAAAAAAGCAAATTCCAATTTGTAAAAGGATGATTTTTTTGGTTTGAATTGATGACTTTGTATATAGTTTCTAATTTAAGGTAATTGTTTTTGTGTAGATGGCAAATTGCTGCTTACTAGCCTTCATTCTAATCTTTTCTGGGAACAATAATAAGAGCCTGGGTCTTAAAAAGTAAAAGCATTTCAGTATGTATTTTAAAATTCAGTAGCTGAAAATTCAGCTACAACATACTCAAAGCAATTGGGCAGCATTTCAGTTTATTTTTAAGATGAGTTTTTTGATGGAGGAGGGAGTTGTGCTAGCATAGAACTTTATGACTTACAATCGGGGATTTTATAGCAGCCATCAATAAATGATTTTTACAGATATTTGACAGTTAAATTTAGAAGCACACCAAAAAATTGGAACCACCTGTGAGAAAATCTTGCAAAAACTTAAAGCAAATTGGTTAAAAAAAAACCCACATTGTCAATGTGTGCACTTACATGGGAATTATGGGTCTGGTTCTGCAAGGTATTGAGCAATTCCTGGAGGTGGTGAGCACTCTATATTCTCATTGAGGGGTTTGTTCAGCATCTTGCAGGTTTGAGTAATATGTGATTCATATATATATATGAAAAACCAAAAAAAAGTGTAACATTTATTTATTATTACTTGATTGTTTATCTGACTTCCATCTTTTCCTTGTGATTTTGTTGTCAGTTTCACCATCCCAGACTGGGTAAACAATAATATTTATTAAAACATGCTAACTGTGATATTATGTGCATGTTAGTAGGATGTTCCATGTGTTAAAGATACAGTCCTTTTTCAAGTAAGTCTATGTTCATCTTTTTGCTATCAGCATAGGATCCAGTTCAACTCTCTGTGCACAAGCATCGTCCTTGTATGCAGTGGGACATGTCTATTCTCACAGCCAAGATCAGAACATGTACCCTTTTCACAGTGCATTCAACCATCACTGGTCCAAGATCAGTCTTGATTTTGCCATTATTCAAATAATTTCTGTGAGAATCTTATCTGAAATATAGATCTTTCTCATTTGCCTAGCTCTCCTCTGCTGGTGTGCACACACCACTGTGTATCATGCTGACCAATATTATCTAATTGTTTTCTTGTACTCCCCATTCTTTCTGTATCCTTGTCTTATACTTAGCTTGTAAACTACTTAAGGCAGGGACTGTCTTTTGTTCTGTGTTTGTACAGCTCCTAGCACAGTGGGGTTCTAGTCCATGACTAGGTCTGCTAGCTTCTACAGTAATACAAATAATAAACAATAAGAATATTGAATTCTATCAGTAGGAGGATGTATGGTCTAGTGAATAGGGCATTGGACTTTGGACTCCGGAGACCTGGGCTCCATTCCTGATATAGACTTCCGGTGTGACCTTGTTCAATCTCTTATTCTAATCTGTGCCTTAGTTCCCCATCTGTAAAATGAGGGTGATATTTCACTACCTCAAAGAGGTATTGTGAGGCTAAAATCCATTAATGAATGTGTAGTACTCAGACATAGTAAGGGGAGCCATTAAAAATAGATAGATGAAGAATTCTGGGATACAGTTTTTATGAGAGATGCTGTGCAAAAGACAGTTGTTTCACATTATACACTATTGTGGTTTTTTATAAGTGAAGTTGCGTCTTATTAAATTGTGGGACTCATAGCTCTAAATACTTTGTCTCTAGAGCCATTCTGTGAACAAGTGCGGTCTGCACTTTTGGACAATACTCAACCAATTGCATCTTCATTCTGATTGGGAACATTCCTGCTCCTCTAGTCTTCAGTCTTTTCTGAGCTAAAGATGTTAGTTGTTTTAATGTGTGTGTCTGTTCTGTGGTATAGACAGATAACCACTAGTATGTAAACTGAGCTCATCTAACACAATTTCACTTGTGACACTGGTCTAGGGTGACCAGATAGCAAGTGTGAAAAACTGGGACAGGATCTGGGGGGTGGTATGTGCCTATATAAGACAAAGCCTCAGATATCGGGACTATCCCTATAAAATCAGGACATCTAGTCACTCTACACAGATCTCCAGAGGTGAAACTGTAGTGCATTTGCTCACTCAGTGCCATCTAACCCGTTCACATTTAATTTCTGATTTTGAATTCTATTAAGCAGAGCCTTGTATTCCTACTACAAGGCTGTCACCATGTGTCTTGCTGTTAAATGCCTGCTATCCTACATAATCCGGTTTGGGGCCAGATTCTAACTTGGTGTAACCAATGGAGTTTCACCAAGGAAGAATTTGTCTCCCTATGTTTATACTTTGAATATTACTTTGACATAATATAAATCATGTTTTTGTTTACAGGTCATTTATTTGAAAGGATGATTATTAATTTGAACTGGTTTGTGTGCTTCCCGGTTGTACTGTTACACCACTGGATGGAGACAACATTATCCTTGAATCTTGAAGATCCAAATGTGTGTAGCCACTGGGAGAGGTAATGTTTCTATTAGCATCATAGACCTGATATATTCTTAGTTGCTTCTGATTATATTTATTATTTATTTTATACAGGGCATTTCACATGCTTTAAAGTGTTTTATAAAATAACGAACTGTGGACCGGATCCTGCAGTTACTACAAGGGGAAAAATGAAAAATTGGGCCATGTATATGTAAAGGGACCATCTCGCTTTACATTAGAATGCAGTCATCTCTGGGGTAGGATGCAGCATCCATTATAAGGACACCAATAACACTACACAACCGTACAGGGACAGAAGTTAATAAGAATACCTTATCCAATTAACTCAGCAGGGGAATTTGCATATTCAGAATATAATTAGCCATACTGGAATTGGGCCAAGTGTGATTAGGGTGCTTCTTTACTTTTCAGCTTTCCCTGAATCTATATTAAGACTTGTTGGCTTAATTTTTTGATGAGATTCAGAAATTTAAAATGTACGTCTATAAATTCATCAATCTAGTTAGTCTGTTGCTTTCATGATTTCATGATAATTGCCAGTAGAATGTTCACATTGGGTAAGACAAGATTAAACAATAAGCATTTGTTTTCCCTTCTTTTCATGTATAAAGATTATAATAATGAAACCATGCCTCATGGTCTCATTATCATTATTTAATAATGCCTACAACTGATCAGCTAGTCAGTAAGCCAGGCTGACTGTTAGTTTGAGGACATCTCTAGGTTATTCTTCCGACATCAGAAGTAAATTGTATTATATATTTAAGTGTTGAGAGTTTTGGTGAGCATTAGTAGACACACATGCCTTATGGTGATAGTTCTACACTTTATGGGCCATTGATCAAAAATGGCCTCTAAGGGCCTGATCCAACAAATACTCTGAGATTCATGTGGAACATTTCAACTCTCTGGCCTTAAATTCTCACATGCAAGTTAGAATATGCAAAATCTTGTATTTGCTGATATATATCAAGTAGTTAGCTGAATAAATACCCAGTTTCTGAATGCCAAGCACAAAGCCAGAAGCTTGTCTGATATTACTTTATGTCTTATATGGTGTGGGATGAGGAGGGGTTGCGGGGTGCTGTCTTTAGCTCTAGGGATGATTTTGAAGGAAGCTACAAGATAAATGTAAACAAAAAGAAAATAATGATCTATTGCAAGATTTCTTTAAGATAAATAATCAAAGCCTGCAGAAAACAAAAATGTAACAAATCTGCCTAGTGTTTCTAAATGTCAACTTTCATTCATCCTTCCATTTTCTGGGGCTTAGCGAGGAGGTAGATGTATACAAGCACAAACTGAAAATTGCCATAGCATTTATATTCCCATTCAGAACAGACAGCAGGTACATAAGTATAAAAGAGTAACCACCAGCTACCAGCTTATTACTGCTTGTGTCATTGGCATTCCTATACACTTTAAGTAAGAAGCCCGCCCAATAATAAAACCCTCATTACATGTGAACTGAGATCATAGTAGGAATGAACAGAGCTGGCCCTGTGTAAAGTAAGAAGTGCAGAGCCCCAGGGAAGTTGAGGTAACCCCCATAACATTTGGTTGGACAGAGTATGACAGCTGGATGGATTAGAGCTGTTTGTCTTTAGGAGGATGCAGGAACCAGCAGGGAGTGGGTTCTGGGCACTTGGAAAAGTTAGATCCCCAGTGTCCCCTCTCAAGGTAAGTGGTCAAAACAGGAAGGGGAGATTGTAGGTGCTGTCTTGGAATAGACACTGACTGATCAGGGACACCAAATGTGTGGAGCCCTATTTGGCCGCACACTTGGCACATGTTTGTGGCCAGCCCAGGGAATTAGCACCACAGAAGAAAATGTACCCTTCACTCTCATACGTTATAATCCCATTACTCGGTGAAAAGTTGATTTATTGCCAGCACAAACAGTCTGGTTAAGAGTTTTCTAAGATTCAATTATTCTTTTCTCCTCTGAAATGTAGATGGATTCCACTTGCTCCAATGGCTTTTCTGCAGGCTTTGAGTCCCAAACCATGTATACTTTCCCACTAGGTTGCACCTGTAGTTTGGCAGGAAACAAAACTAACACTTTAAAATTGTATTTCTTGAAAGCCATTTAAAAAAAATGTGTTTATCTTTAATGTCCCGTACTTTCTAAGCCTCGTTCAGAATACACTTTATCTCCTAAATCTGTTACATGAAATAATTGTTCTACACACTGTCAGCAATTATCATCCAACATATTTCTAAGATTCCTGTCATTTTAGTATCTAAGTATACCATAACTTTAGGTATTCTCTTAATCATCCCTCTAAGTCTTTCCATTCACAGTATTCAAAGCGGATTTCAGGTACAGTTTTTTCAGACATTTCTCTAAAAGTCCTAGCAGATTTTCTCTCTCTACTTTCTCTGGTTGGCCAAGAACCCTCATTTTATGGCTCCAAACTTGGCTCTCCAGCTGCTCAGTGAGATTATTTAAAAGCTTATTCCCTTGATATATCCTCAGGAAAATGTATTACAAATTTCAGTCTCCTGCCTTTATTTCTCCAATTTGGTCCTCACTTGTGACAACTGATTTTTCAGATTGACATTACTTTTCTTTAAACAAATCCAGTCTTAGTTCCATTTGGTTGGATATATTACCCAGCAGAGCAGTCCCTGCCTGCATGCAGAACAATTTTCTTTTTTTAGTGAGGTCTGTGATTTTTTCAGTTCATTTCTTCTCTCTGTTCTTTAAAGATGGTTGGTTCACCTCTTAATTAAGCTTGTACTTCCTGATGAGCTTCAATTTTACATATAGTTGTCATTTTTTAACTTTAATATTCATCAGGAAACATCTCAGTACAAGTGGATATATCCATTACACTACTGTGTCTTGTGCTGTATGTTTTTAATGTGGAAATTGCAACATGGTAGACATTTAAAAACTAAACAGAAATCAATTTTATGTTTGGCTATCTGTTAATATCTGCATAATATAGGGTTTATTAGGTTGTTAAGATCCAATCTGTGGCAATTAGCTGTTTTCCATTTCATAAAATGATGGACAATGTTAGGATTGAGAATAAGAACATTAAAATATTATGACTGACGCAGATGTTACTCTTTAGTTAACTGTAAGATCTCGTGTTATACTTTTCTCACAATCAACAACAATTCACAGCATAATAGAGCTCAGTCATTTTGTAGAAACTCCTAGATTACATTGGTTAGTTATCGTTGCCATCTACTTTGAATTATTAAAGTCTTCAATAAATCAGAATCTAGTGATCGCTTTCTTTGATAGATATAATTAATTTCAGGTACAGTTTTCTTGAAAAGAAATATGACCTCCCAAGTTCTGAAAATTTGGCACAAAATGAAAGGCTGTCTTTAAACAAACAACCCAAACAACAGTAACTCTTAGTGGTCTGTATCTTTAATAAACTCACATGAAAATATTAAGGAAAAAAATAAATGTAGAGCCAAAGTTAAATTGTATGCACTGATATGCTTCTGTTAGGATGGTGATTATTTTATTTTATTTATGTAGTACCAAATTAAGGCCTTAGGACCCAATCCTCCAAATTATTGAAGGTTCATAATTTCCACTAAAATCAATCAAAATTGAGAGTGCTCAACACCTCTCAGGAGCTGGCTCTTTTTCTGCAGAGTGGGTGAATGGCCTTCAGGGGCACATAAGGCTCACAATGCCTCATAAACTACTTGCTGCTATGAGCTGACCTGTTCATGGCCCCATGTGCAAAAGAGAAACCCAAATAAACCCTTCCATTTCACTGTTCTTAGTAGTGTAGCTACTCATGTCTAGCACTGAAACAGCAAGATGGGCTGAAGACTGGGATAGCCATCCATCTTCTCCCTCAGAGCCTGTGCCACAGACCATGAAAATATCTACAGTATTAGAGCTATAATTGGTGTAATTCCTGCTGTATTATTCCCTCCTGGAGAGGAGAAGGCAGTGAGAAAGGAACCTAGATTTGGTGTTCTTTGTAGAAAGTAACAAATCTGCAATTATTGGTTAGGATGAGGATCTTCCCACACTGATAATCACTGCTGAGGGCGGTGTTGGCTTGGGGTTGGATGTGTTCCACTTTCCTGGAAGTACTTGCAATGCCTATTCCATAGTTCAATTTAGTGAGGCAGGGAGCTCATCCTTCTTTTTCCTCCCTGTTCCAAAATACCATCATGACAAGAGAACCTTCCATTTAGTGAATCCTGTCCTTTTTTAGCTGTGTTCCATTTTGAAGTTGTCGTCCCTGATGGTTAGGCACCCAGGGAAGAACTTGCCACTCCATTTTACATCTACTTCTGGTAAAACAGTAGAGAAAGCATTGAGTGTGCTAAGTGCTTCCTTGATGCCATTTCCTAAATTTTCATACATAGTAGTTTGAGCCTGACAGTCACAGACTCTACCCTTAGGAAGGGGACAGTCTTAGTTGACAGTGTAATGTGTAGAGCTGTTTCTTAGGGAGGCTCAAGGAACTTCTCTTCTGCAGGTCTGCATTTGTGAAGGCAAACGTGGATGGAAAAGGACTGTCAAGTTCATAGTCTTATATTGTTAAATACCGATATAGATATTTCTAGGGGTTATTGGCTCTCCCCCAAAGACCTGTGTGTAGTCATCAATTCTAGCTACAGCTAATCTACTGGGATTGATCTTTCTTTGTAAAAAGATTAATACTATGAGCATATACTTGCTCAGTAATCTGTTTTCTTTCTCTTCAGTTATTCAGTTACAGTTCAAGAATCATATCCACATCCTTTTGATCAAATTTACTACACCAGCTGTACTGACATACTGAACTGGTTTAAATGCACACGACACAGGTAATTTATAATTATCAATAGTTTCAAATTGTTCATTTGTTGTAGTAATGTATGAAAGGTATATATTTAGAGTGTTAAAAACTGACTGTTGTGTACAACATACATCAACAATAGTGAATAAACTGTCTAGCAGTTACAGTTCAGCTCATCTGGAAAATGTTTGTCTAAATCAGTCAATAGTGTATGTGTTTATAGCATTTGTCCCTGTCAAGATCATAGGGTCTGTCAACCCATCGTGTATGGGTATGTATCTAATAGGTGGTGACCAGGTTAAAAAAGATTTGTATGATATACCAAAGAATAATACCCCTCAGCTCCTATAAGAAGTAACTGGAGGGAGGTGTAAAATGAGGCATATGACTTGTTGCCCTCTTTGGAAAAAGGGAACATTGCCTTCAGGGGGAAAAAAAGGCTTGTTCAAGGAAATCCCTTTCTTACGCATAGTAACAAAATAAGGAAGGAATGAGTGACTCAGAACTGGCCTCGGCAGCTGTAAAGTATTCTTTCTCTTCTGCCCAATATGATACACCCATTAGTTATGGTGGTGTTGGGTAACTACTCCTTGAGCATACCACATAAAATAGTTTAATATTGACAATACGAAATACAAGTGATACAGAGTTCATGGAGATGTTGTACTGACAACATGTGTCTTCTATGTTGCCATTTAGATATGTGCTGTTCATTGTTCAGTGTTCATATTCGGTCAGGTTTTGTGAGGGTATGAGTATTGTTTCCTTAAATCTGTAGTCAGAAGCCAGGCAGGAGAGAGCTTGAGAAGGTTCTAGGCTGGAACTCTACAGTGAAGAAAGAAAGTGTAGAGAGAGAGGCTGTAGGGATAAAGCTATATTCCTTATTCTAATAAGGTTGCTTGTTTAGTGTTAGAAAAAAAAAGCAACTCTTTCTGTGATTCTTTACCATTGTCACATTGACACAATTTGTGTTTCTTTTGTTGTGTTAGTACTTCTGTTCACATGGGGCATGATCCTGCAAGGTGCTGAATGCCTCACGCCTGTGAAATTCTGTGTGCCCTCATTTTTCACAAAAGTTAGCACTTTTCAGGATCTGAGCCCACAGAGCTGTCCTCTCTTCCTCTTAACTCTGCAGTATGGCTCTGGCTCTGAGACCCTGAGTAAACCTTTTGCAGGGTAATTTCCAGAACTATTGCCTTTGGAAGTTGGAACCTATAATGATCTTATAGGTTGGCCAATTTGTGTTATGTAGTTCCTTAATTTTATTCTAGAAAATGTTACATTCGAAAGCTCTATTTCCAGAAATGTCAAAATCTAAGATGGTGACACCTATTGGCTTAAATGTAGGCTAATAACCAGAATGCTTAATCTTTTTTACTGGCCCCTGAAAAATAAGGTTTATGATGGTAATACTGGCAGATTTCCAGAATGGAACATTGATATTGTTAAATTTATCAACCAATAAAGCCAAATCTTTGTTTTTGTTTCTCTTGTATTATGTATCAACCCAAGATATTCCTAAATATGCTAAATTAAACATTGTTTTATTTCAAAGCTATTATAATAAATTTAACATCCATTTATTTTTCATTAGAATCAGTTACCGTACTGCCTACAGGCATGGAGAAAAAACAATGTACAGACGGAAATCTCAGTGCTGTCCTGGATTTTATGAAAGCAGGGAAATGTGTGTCCGTAAGTTCAACTTTGAATTGCTTTGAAATTCCATGTGTTTATCAAAATGCTGGGTCTTTGGTGGTAGACTTGTGGAACTTGAATTACCAGGGGCTCAATTATCCCATCAGTTGTGCACATGCAACTCTCTTTGAAGTCAATTGGTGTTGTGCATATGCAGATGACAGGATAATTGGACCTCAGATGTATAAGTAGATACATTTGACATGATTTTCACTAATGATCAGCTAGCATGTTGCACCTCATACAGTACAAGTGTCTGTGTCCTTTCCAACACAATACATAAATACTTAATACTAGACCAGTGTTTTTCAAACTGAGGGTCGCGACCTAGTACTGGGTCGCAGAATGTAAGACACTGGGTTGCAGCGGCTCTGGTCAGTACCGCTGACCGGGCCATTAAAAATCCCATGGGCGGTGCTGCCCAGATAAGTCAGGCTAGTCCCTACCTGTTCTGACATCACGCTGCACCCTGGAAGCGGCCAGCAGCAGTTCTGGCTCTTAGGCTGGGGGGCCATGGGGCTCCGCGTGCTGCCCCCGCCCTAAACACCGGCTCACCGACCAAAGGGAGCTGGGGTGGGGGCGGTACCTGCGGATGAGAGCAATGCAGAGTTGCTCGTGCACCTCTACCTAGGAGCTGGACCTGCTGCTGGCTGTTTCCGGGAGTTTTTCACAATTCTTACAGCATCTTATCTTCCATTGCTGTCCTGCTTTCAGGAGGAGCTTGGCACCTCACTATTTATTGCCCTAAAGTAGTAACAATTACAACATATGTTATTTCATGGCTGGCTTTTGAAGGGTTATAGTCCTGGGTGAAACTTCTTCCCTTGGTAACATTTAGATTCTCAGGAGCATACTTTTTGTCCACTGTTGCCACCAGGAAATGGGATTTTGGAAATGGAAATGAGAGAAAGCATCAGTACTGTGTATGGTTCAATTTTCCTGGCACAGAATACTGTGCTATTTGGTTAGGGATATAGCTCATGAACACTCGCTAGGTCTATAATTGATTCTTACTTGGCAAATTACTATTGACTTTTTTTACTAGGACCTTTATTATTCAAATATAAAAATAACTTTCTATCTAACAACTATCTATCTATCCTATATGAGCAATATTTTCCATAGGATTATCAGTCTGAAATCAACAAGATGAAATTCCATAAAGACAAGTGGAAATTACTACACTTAAGAAGGAAAAATCAAATGCACAACTACAAAATGGGGAATAACTGGCTAGGCAGTGGTGCTGCTGAAAAGGCCCTGGGGGTTATAATGGTTCACAAACTGTATGAGCCAACAATATGAAGCAGTTGTGAAAAATGTCATTCTGGGGTATATTAACAGGAGTGTCAGATGAAAGAAATGGGAGGTATTTGTTCTGCTGTACTCAGCACTGGTGAGGCCTCAGCTGGAGTACAGTGTTCAGTTTTGGGTGCCCCACTTTAAGAAAGATGTGGACAAATTGGAGAGCATCCAGAGAAGAGCAACAAAAATGATAAAAGGTTTAGAAAAACTGACCTATAAGGAAAGGTTAAAAAAAAACTGGGCATGTTTAATCTAGGGAAAGAAGGCTGAGGGAGAACCTGATAATAGTCTTCAAATATGTTAAGGACTGTTATAAGGAGTATGGTGATGAAATTTTCTCCAGGTCTATTGAAGGTAGGTCAAGAAGTAATCCGGGGGGGGGGGGGGGGGTATGGATCAGCATTCACGTCACACTCCCCATCAGAACTTGGCCTGGGCAGGCTAATGATCCAACCAGCTGACCAAATTTGGTGATGAATCCTGGTCATGTGTCACCTGAGGCACTTTGCGCATATACTAACAAAAAGTAATCAACTTAATCTGCAGCAATGGAGATTTAGGTTGGATATTAGGGGAAAATTCCTAACTGTAAGATAGTTAACCACTGAAATATGTTAATGTTGTGGGATGTGGCTTCCCTGTAGCACTCCCCCTCCCCGCTGGCCAAGTGTGGCACTGCCTCAGTTTCCATTCCTGAGATGGATCTCCTCCGCTCTCTACACACAGGTCGGTGCTGGAGATGTGGCTTAGTCCCTTTCAGCCCTACATTTCTCTGATTCTGTGACCTGCTTTGAACACCATGTTCCATAAAATGCCATGCTTCTTAAAATTAGATTCCAAACCCATTGCCAGGGATGTATTTGGAAAAATCTGCCCAGCAAATATCTGTAGCCATTCTGACTGTCAAATTGACATACTTATTGAGTTTATGAAGGAAAACTTGCTAAATTCTTAGATTATTCTATAACGCCATTGTCATCTGAATGAAATAGTGCCAACTTTTTGTTTCGGAAAGTATGGATAATGCCCTTGCAAGTGAGACAACCCGATCAGCAAAACTTAGGTGACCTAGCATAAACCACTATTTACTCAATATATTCTTTTTGGCTACCACAGCCAAAACATATTTCAATTTTTTAGAGGGAAACCAGAATCCATTACTGTGGAGTGCAGGTTCATCCCTGGAAACATATCTGTAAAGCACTGTGAAAAAGCCTTTGTCAGCATCGTTTGCTAGTGGTGGATTTAATTTGCCCACAAATTAGACCCTTATACTTTCAGAAATAAAAACAGTTTTTACTTTAGACAGAGAATGAGAGAAGACCCCACACATGACAGATGCCAATCATATTGCTTGATGCATAATTAGATGGCACTCACTGTGTTCTTTAAGATCAAATCACTCATTATCACTGCAGCAGTAGGACTAACTCAAAGTCATACATTCTGTCAAGCAGGCTGGGAATGGAGATTATCTGAGTAAAGATATATTTTTGTTCTAGTTTAAAGGAGATGTGAAATCTAAATAACTCCCCCCAAAAATTAGGGGGGAGAGAAAGAATCAATCCATTCATTTAAATGAGACCACTTGCAGAATAAGCAAGGGTGCCAGAACTGGACCTTTAATTGTACTCTGGCTAAAGTACCAGTGGGCTAAATACCAGAGCCCACTCACCTCTATTACTTCTGTGGAGATGAGCTTCATTTTGGATGTCCAATACTGCAGGTAACAAGAAAACATAAAATCATCACTGATAAAGTTTGCAGATGACAAAAGAACAGGGGGAGTGGTCACTGATCTGGATTGCTTGGTATGCTGGGCACAAGCAAACAATGTGCATTTTAATACAGCTAAATGTATACATCTAGGAACAAGAATGTAGGCCATACCTATAGGATGGGGGGCTCTATCCTGAGAAGCAGTGACTCTGAAAAAGATTTGGGAATCAAGGTGGATAATGAGCTGAACACAAGCTCCTAGTGCGACGCTATGGCCAAAGGGGCTAATGCAATCTTTGGATGCATAAACAGGGGAATCTTGAGTAGAGAGGTTATTTTACCTCTGTAATTGACACTGATGCGACCACTGCTGGAATACTATGTCCAGGTCTGGTGTCCACAATTCAGGAAGGAATTGAAGAGGGTTGAGAGAAGCACCACAAGAATGATTAAAGGATTAGAAAACATGGCTTATAGTGATAGACAAAGAGGTCAATCTATTTAGCTTAACAAAGAGACGGCTTGGGGTGTCTGAATAGAGTCTATAAATACCTATTTTTAAGAAAGGGAAAAAAAAGTGATCCGCGTAACTACAGGCCTGTTAGTTTGACATCTGTAGTATGCAAGATCTTGGAAAAATTTTTGAAAGAGAAAGTAGTTAAGGACATTGAGGTCAATGGTAATTGGGTAACTGGATGTCTGGTGGGTGAGTCTTGCCCACATGCTCAGGGTTAGGTGATCACCATATTTGGGGTTGGGAAGGAATTTTCCTCCAGGGCAGATTGGCAGAGGCCCTGGGGGTTTTTCGCCTTCCTCTGCATCGTGGGGCACGGGTCACTTGCTGGAGGATTCTCTGCACCTTGAAGCCTTTAAAGCATGATTTGAGGACTTCAATAGCTCAGACATAGGTTAAGGGTTTGATACAAGAGTGGGTGGGTGAGATTCTGTGGCCTGTTTTGTGCAGGAGGTCAGACTAGAAGACGATCATAATGGTCCCTTCTGACCTTAAAGTCTATGAGTCTATGAATAAGTATTTGATAATGGGCTCTTCAGTCCAGCAGAGAAAAATATAACATGATCCGATGTCTGGAATTTGAAGCCAGATAAATTTAGACTGGAAATAATAAGTAAATTTTTTAACAGTGAGAATAATTAATTATCAGAACGATTTATTATGGGTTGTAGTGGATTCTCCATCACTGGCAATTTTTACATCAAGATTGGATATTTTTGTAAAAGATATGCTCTAGCCTAGGAATTAATTTGTGGACGTTCTGTGGACTATGGTATAAAGGAGGTCAGACTGGATGATCACAGTAGTCCCTTCTGGCCTTCATATCTGTGAATCTATGAAAAACTGATTGCAGTTGAGCCCCACAGAAGTTCAGAAGAGCTTTCCACCATCTCTCTGCAGACCCTGCCTCCTTCCTTTTCTCCTCACAGGGACTTTGGAGTCTTTTCCCCCAGTGACTACAGTAACTTCCAGGGAGCTGTCTGTGCAGGGGATAGCGGATTCTGGGGATCAGAATTCTGTTTGCCTCCACTCCGACCAACACCACGTGCTTTTGGAAGTGGCTTAGGGAGGTTGTAAAGGATGAGCCCTTCCTCCTCCGCACTTCTTTTGCCTTAGAAGGGTCATTCTCAGTTGCAGTGTCCTTTCTGGGCTGATGGCTCCATTTGGCAGTTATCTGGTACTGTATCTCCTTGCTCCTGTCAGTTGTGGGTCAGCAAGGAGAACCTGCTTCCCCATTTCTCCCCATGCTGGGACATTCCTCCCAACATCATTCCCCAGTGATCCCATTGTCATACACAGCAACGGAGGGCAGGTTCATGAACTCTGCCTGTGAAAGAGGGAATGGGGATGGGGACTTAGGATTTGTTCTGTGGCCATTACAGGGACACATGCAATATCCACTAACTGCTCTTTGGGCACAGAGTCTGGCCCAGAGGTAAAACTGGGCTATAGCTTGGATCAATGCCTGTAGGGCAGTGGAGTCATGATTTAGCCATTCAACTTCAAATGTAGTTTTGCCAAGTATGGTCTTGGGGATTTGGCCCTTTATAAATATATTTCTCTCTGGAGTTTTGCGAATAACCAATTTTTCAGTTCAGTAGCAGAACCAAAACATTGAAGAAAAGAAGAAGTGCTTGTGGTTGTGATTGTTTTGGGTTGACCCAAAATTAACATTTTTTCAAAAGTTTCAGCAAACTGTAAAAGTAAAAAAAAAAAATCATTTCAGGATGAACAATGCATTTTATTTGACCTGAAATGAAACATTTTGTTTTCAAGGGCTTTTTTACCTATAATTTTTTAAAAAATTCAAATGAGAAGTCATTTTCAATTGAAAAATCTAAATATTTCATTTCAAATATGTCAAAAACATACTTTGACTTTTTCAAAATTTTATTTATTTATTTATTTTCCAGCTGAAATAATTTGGCAGATTCACAGTTCAGTATATCCAAATCTGCAGTTTTTGTTGAAAAAAAAATTAATCTGAAAATTTTCACCTAGTCCTATTCCTGAGCAATATAGGTTTAATTCATTTCAAAATATTTGACAAAGTTCTTCAAAAAATTGTGCATTCCTTGTATTAAAGAGCAAACCCTCTTTCTCATTTCAAGATTTACTGTTGTGAATTCTTCAGCATCTTCTTTTGACATCAGATAATTCTCTGCACAGCTGTTTAAACACAGTCCACAATGGCTTATGATTAAGAAATTTCGTATCACTTTCTTAGTTACTGTGTGGATTCATAAAATGCCATTCAGAAATTTTGATTCACCTGATTATGTTTCACAGCTGACAGGCCTGGTGCACAAGTAAAGGTGTAAGGTTAATAAGTTCCAACACTCAAGTATAATACTTTAAGTAGATGGTGGAATTGAAGAGAAGTCTAAATTTGCACCACAGGTGGTGTACTGTAGCACATTAATGTAAAAAGAGGTTTCTGGATTGCAATCTTCTCTTTAAATGTTATACTGTCTGTCTGTACCCCCGTGATAACAGACAAGTATCAATTAGAGGCCTTGTACTGGTGGTAGGACTAATGTGGTTAGTGTCTGAAAATCGCAAGTTGATCTGAAACTGTATTATATTCACTAAACATGGTTTAATTCCCTTGGTATGATCTCCCCTCACCATGGTACGATCCTGTGATATGTGTGTGTAGAGTTTGCCACCACCAGTTGCAATAGTATAATAATAAAAATGGCTATGTTCTATGCAGATAACACTTTTTACATTTTAATATGCAGTACTGAGCTTACTCAGCAATGTGTTCTCATTTGAAAAATACTCTCATTTTTTCATATAAATGGTTGTTTTGGCATTGGTTGATTTGGCAGTGCTGAATGTGCTTTCTGCATGCTGCTTACTACTGTCAATGACTGCTTGGTGCTATTTGAACCAGACAGACTCAATGTTAAGTTACACCAATCCTTGTACATCAACATGATAGCATCAGGTCTGAAAGTTCTTTAGTGGCCCATAACGCAAACAGGACCTCTTTCCTTGATGCCATGCCTTGTTCAGCTTTTTCACTAGTCCAAGTCATATCCCACCCACAGCCCAGTGCAAGTCTTCTTACATCTTTTCTGACACATTACACACCTCCACAGATAATATGCCCCTATTTGCACTTCCTTCCACTGGAGCAGATACTGTTGCTCTGTTTGGTGCCAGCTCTGAATTTAGCTTAGAGTTTTAAAATGCCAGAACTTGATGATGTGGTATTTTTTGCCTCACACAACATATGTTAAGGATGCTGGCTTGAGTTCAGATGCTGTGAGTCCAACAGTAACCACAGAAGATTTATGAGAAACAAATAATTATTTTTATGACTGTAAGCAGTTATGGATATATTAGTGTCCTGAGTATGGAAAGAAAAATTTATTGAATTAGATATATTTTTGGATTTAAGAAGCTTAACTAAGAAATGTTTCATGTCCCTCCTTTCTCTTCTTTCTTAGGCACACATAGGATGTGATCCTGCCTTTCTTATATTACTTAAATATTCCTCAACTTTAGTCTGCCTTTCTTATATTACTTAAATATTCCTCAACTTTAGTATAACCTCTTGAAAGTAAAGAATTACATGTGGATCTCCTTTTGTGTAGAATTTTGTAAATATGGTATTTTCATTTGATGTTTTAAATTATCTTTATTATTGCTTCCAAAATATTTTAATAATCATGTTATATAATATCCTTTATATCAATGAACTTCATCCTGCATTCCTTGTACATAAGGAATGGCCAGAAGAGTCAGCAGGAGTTTTGGATGTGAAATATTAGTTTAAAGCCTATTCGAATTTCTTTCAAAATGGCAGTTGATCCAATGCCACCTCCCTGCAGTCTCTACTCATAGTGTAGGCAGTATGGTAGTCCTCAGCTGGTGGAATGGACTAAGGTTGCTTTTATTCTATACTACACTAGGAGCAGTGCTGGCTCTAGATTCAAGGAGCCACAACCGGCTTCTTTGTGCCCCTCTGCTGTACCCATAAGGCATTGGGCACAACTGAGAATCTGGGCCAGAGTCTTTCACCTTTAGGTCACCCAAACCAGTTCTGGACTTTAGTGACTCAAAGTCTTTGCCATCTGATGGTTAATCTGTAATCTATGTAAAATGAGGCGGTGGTTTTAATTCAGTGCCTGATGTGTGTATGTCCACTTAAAGAGGGCTCTTAATGGCATCCTTGTTAACAGCTTTAGTGGAGTTGCCAAAGAACTAATGGAGAGGGAAACTGAACTATGCTCACTGTTAGGGGAGGTCCTTTGAGATCAAGGACACATTGGTAGCTGTGTGGTGAAGCCTGAACTGCTATTGCACATGCTGTAGCTCCTCTATAGATAGATAAAGGACTTCAATCTGCAGGATTGGCAACCTGGCATATTTCACCAGCGCTAAATTCACTTTATTTTTAAAACAACAGTTACTTTTCATGGGGGTTGTAAATCTCTAGCTTTATAAGTTTAAAACAGTCTAGTAAGTAGACTTCTCTGCAGTTACTGATAAAGGTATTACAGAGGTATTAAGTTATAAAGATATTATCTAGGTATTATTATTTAGGCTTCTATTAACACATATAAACTTTTGCATATGTTATTTCTATGTATTTCACAGTGTGCATAATGGGATATAATGAAAATGGGGCCAAGGCAGAACTATGTAGCCCCATTGCATAGAAATTTGGGTTTAGTATATGAGTAATCACCTGTTTATCCACACATGCACATAGTTCGGGCTTGCTGCTTTCACTATCACTGTGTAAACCCTATGGTTCATTGGGAAGTTTACAGCAGACTTGGCTGAGGAAAAACTTGTAGCTATTCTAGTGTGTGAGGCAGCATTAATTTAGGGCAAGAGTCTTCAGTGATGTAGGTAGTGCATATCTAGTTATAAGACTAGTGGAAAAGTATGATGTATCATTTAATTTAATTATTTAGGAAATTAACACAAAAAACCCCAGTGTGATTGCTTTATATTTTCTGTTGGCTGGTGCTTTAAAAATATATTTTCTCAACCTAGATTTCTAATGAAGGTCATTTTAATGCACCTATGAAAAAGAGCTTACCAGCACAAAGCATCCAGAGAGAAAATTAGAAGCTGTGAAACCATGAAGTTTACAGTCTGGGGCTCAATAAACAAAACCTTTATTGGTTTATGAGGCACATATCTATCAGACTGATCTCTACGGGTTTTCATTTTTTTTTTTTTTATCATCCAAAGCTTAAGGATGACCACTCTGGCCTCTTATCCTTAATTAGAAAAAAATCAGTGGGAATGTTGAACATATTTTTATTCTTCAGTGCTAATTAACTTATGAGCTGAAGCATTTCCCACCCATTCAACAAAAGTCCAATTCATATGTAGCCTCCTTAAACCTCTTGCAAACACCAGCCAAGCCATTTCTCTTTTCCCTCCCTCAAAGATTCACTTCTCATTGGTATAAATGATCAGGTTTCTGTTGTGGATGTTTCTTTCAAATGGCAGACTTTGGAGATGTTACAGAGAGAATCATCATCCCATGTGTAGCTTTTGGAAATTACTGTTGTTTGAATTGGTTGTTGAAAAATTCCCACAATATATGTCAAGTATCAGAGGGGTAGCCGTGTTAGTCTGAATCTGTAAAAAGCAACAGAGTGTCCTGTGGCACCTTTAAGACTAACAGAAGTATTGGGAGCATAAGCTTTCGTGGGTAAGAACCTCACTTCTTCAGATGCAAGTCTGAAGTCTTGTCCACATCTTGCACAAAAGACTCAACATTAGGGCTGGTCAAAATAAAAAGTTTCCCCCCCAAATTTCCAATGTGTGTGTGTGTGTGTGTGTGTGTGTGTAAAAATTAACTGACTTTCCTGGGGATGTACCTTCAGTGTATGTAGTTTTCTTTATTTGTTTTTCTTTGCTAGAGTGATTTCAAACTCTGAGAGGTGTGATTGGTCAGTCATTGTCTTAAATATATATCACCCCTAACTCCTGCAGAGTAGCTGTGATGGGCAATTCTATGAGGTCAAGTATCAGAGGGGTAGCCGTGTTAGTCAGAATCTGTAAAAAGCAACAGAGGGTCCTGTGGCACCTTTAAGACTAACAGAAGTATTGGGAGCACAAGCTTTCGTGGGTAAGAACCTCACTTCCTCAGATGCAAGTAGTGGAAATTTCCAGAGGCGGGTATAAATCAGTCTGGAGATAATGAGGTTAGTTCAGTCAGGGAGGGTGAGGTGCTCTGCTAGCAGTTGAGGTGTGAACGCCAAGGGAGGAGAAACTGCTTCTGTAGTTGGATAGCCATTCACAGTCTTTGTTTAATCCTGATCTGATGGTGTCAAATTTGCAAATGAACTGGAGCTCAGCAGTTTCTCTTTGGAGTCTGGTCCTGAAGTTTTTTTGCTGTAAGATGGCTACCTTTACATCTGCTATTGTGTGGCCAGGGAGGTTGAAGTGTTCTCCTACAGGTTTTTGTACATTGCCATTCCTGATATCTGACTTGTGTCCATTTATCCTCTTGCGTAGTGACTGTCCAGTTTGGCCAATGTACATAGCAGAGGGGCATTGCTGGCACATGATGGCATATATAACATTGGTGGACATGCAGGTGAATGAGCCTGCATTCTATGAGGCTTCTTTAGTTTCCTGGCCTAAGCATTAGATAATGTTACTGTTAGTTGGGACTAATTGACCTGTCTGCCACTGTGACTGACAGAAGCTCTTCCCCTCAGTCAGTATGATGATGTCTTTGTCTTGTTTGCAGTTTGGCCTTTTTGTCCAACAAAGATCTGCCTTCACCTCAGTCCCTACTCTGGACATGTCTTCACAACAGCCCCGATTCCCTCCCTATTCCAGTCTTTTCTGTGCTGCTTCCTCTCTGCTCTGGGTTCCCATAGCTTCCTTGTTGCTCTAGGTTTCCCTCCCTGTATCCCATGCTAATGGTATATAGCTTTTTGTGCCCTTCTAGTGGCTAGACCACTGTTTCTGATTCTTCATCAATAATAATTTACACTGTGCTTTGCATCTTCAAAGAGCTTTGCAAACATTAACATTAATTCATGTTCACCCCATTATGTAGGTAAGCAAGTAACATGTATTTCAATTTTATAGGTGAGGAAATTGAAGCAAAAAGATTGTGATTTGCCCAAGATGACCTAGTGTAAGTCTTATGCCCAGGATTAGAACACGCTGGCTCCCACTTCTGTGCTCCAAACACTAGAGCACATCTTGCACAAAAGACTCAACATTAGGGCTGGTCAAAATAAAAAGTTTCCCCCCCAAATTTCCAATTTCAAAAAAGGCCCTTGTTTGTTTAAAAAAAAGTTTCAAATGAAAAATTTCAGCCAGCTCTACTCAGCACTGGCAATGATAATTGCAGGAGGAGTCAGCAAGTTTACATTTTGTATTAGTCTAGTGATCATGTTTGTTTCACTGTGCTGCTTCTGAGTCATACAGTCATTCATAAAGATCAATATTAAAGTACTGATGTGTTGTGATGTATTCTGTGTCGTATAGAGAAAATCATGTTTTACTCACTGCTGCAGCAAAAACTGGCATGAGTTTTTCTCCAAAAGTTTAGAGTATCTTCTCATAGCTTATAAGCATGAAATGGTATTTGAGCAGCCTTAATGGAATTTATTTTGAGATTTTGAACTTAGAGAAGAAGTTGTATGGTTATAAAATACTTGTTAAGTCTGAAAAAATGACTCCCAGGCGAAGCTACCAAACATGAATTTACCAACAATTTTTCTTGTTTTTAAAAGATATTTGAGACAAAAATATAAAACAGCTGGATTGGTGAAAAGGCTATTGTGTGGTGTGTGTTTTTATTTTTGTGCAAGATGTTCTTATTTTTATTGATTTCTCTTTTTGACAGCTCACTGTGCTGATAAATGTGTCCATGGTCGTTGTATTGCTCCAAACACCTGTCAGTGTGAGCCTGGCTGGGGGGGACCCAATTGCTCTAGTGGTAAGTTTACACCTGCTGCTGCCTGTCTTGTGCTGTTTTTACTGTATTGTCCTTCTTTTGGGAAATTATCATAGATCCTGTGCTTGATCTCCTGGTCACTGTTGGAGGAGCTTGCGCTGATTTACCAGAATGTGTCAGAACTCTGTGTGTGGTCTGATTTCTTTCATTTATTCCAAAGCAGTTGCAGCAAGTGCCAATATTAAAAATGCTAATTAATTTAGCCCCATTGACAAGCCAGATTGGATAGGGTTCCATTGCTGGAGAAGGTAAATATATTTGCTCTGATCAAGGTTCCCTCTAACTTTTGTTTTCTGAGTGCAAAAAGAATGACTGCCTAAGCTCAAGTTTAAACCTGACTAGTCTCTTCCGCTGCCTATGCCCTACCCCTTTTACTCTGTCCCTTCCCTCGTCTCATTTACCCTTTCATTCACTCATTTCCATTCCTTCCTCCTCCATTGACTCAGTATCCTTTTTTGTTCATTCCATATCCTACATTCATTATCACCTTCTCTCCATTTGGTTGATTTCTTTTCATTTCACTCTCCCCACTGTTTTTCACTTACCAGCCACCTCTCTCCAACTTTCCTCTCCCTCACTTTTGCTGTGTGTGTGAATTGCTGTATCATAAAAAAATTAATTAGTGCATTGAAGGCACTGAAAGAACTTGGGACTTCAGTTGTTCTTCATTATGACTAGTTTCACTACATCTGGCCTGCCCCAGATATTCATGAACAACTGTTGTTGAGCCTTATTCATTTTTGCTGGCATGGAGAATTGCCAATTACTCTTGCCTGGCCCCTTGAACCAAAGGAGGGATTCACCCAAGACAGGGTGGATTCCAGAAGAGCTCTGCCAGCTACTGCTGCTGAGTGGATACACTGTGTTTAGGGCATCTCGGCACCTTAGCCATGCCCCCTCCGCCATGCCCCCTCCTCAACAAGCTCCACCCACATTTTGGACAGCACTGCCAGACTATAGGCCTCCAGCTGATGGGTGGTTGCAATTGCTTTCTCCTTTCACTGCTCTTTTCTTTTCTTGGGAGTCTTTCCTGTGGCCCTGTGACAATCGTTATACAAATAATGTTAACAATCCCCAAAAATCATGAATCAAACTCCAGAAAATCACGATATTGACTTAAAAATCATGAGATCTTACAAATATTACTTTTGGGATTCCTTTTCTTTGCATTTTGTTGTAACCCCTTTGGGGTTTAGAGAGCATGGCCCCTTTAAATCTTTTTCCTGGGGGGAGGGAGGAGTGAGAAAAAAAGGAGGGAAACTCCAGGGGGGGCTCTGAAGCTGAGAGGGAGAGAGAGGGGCAGCCCGGAGAGGCCCTCACAAAGTGAAGCAGCAGAGAACCTGCCTGAAGCCTGGGAAGGACAGGGCTGATCAGGGACACCCCAGGACAGGAGCCAGGAGGAGCACTGTGCCAGGGATACACTGGCACCCAGTATCACGGCTGCCCAGAGCTGCATGGGGCTTTGAGTACTGGAGCTTGTGACTGCATTGGGAACAAGGAGAGAGGTTGCTAGGTAGTGGTCACTCGGTGTGGCTTTGCAGAGAGTGGCAGAAGAGAGCACCGGAGGGGTTTGTTGGGGGAAAGTTCACTGGCGCCGAAGACGACCAGGAGCACTCAAGACTCATCACTGGACTGGAACTTTGCTGAGGACTCCTGAACTCTGTGTGCAGACACATTGCTCAATGTCTGCCCTTCCAGACTCTGCTACCACTGGGCCCGTGGGGCCTTGGTTTGGATGCAACCCTGTTTTACTGCTCCCCCTATATTTCCCCTTGTTGTTTTTCTCCTCTCATCCCTTCGTAAATAAATATTTCCTTTTCTTATATCCATTGTACTTTTCCTGTGGGTGTGTGTGTTCACTCTGGGGGATTTGGAACAGGTGCCCCTGGGGTGGAAGGGATTTTTCCTGCTGCATTCCTACGCACGCCTTCTGTTGGCCAGAGCTGCCTGCAGAGCAGCCTCCATCGTGGCCATGAGGGCACTAAAGTTACATTGTTTTTTGAGCCTTCAGGGTGCACTTGGATCACGTTTTTCTCCACAATCACAACATCAAATATCAAGAGAATTGTGATAAAACCTGTGCTACTGTTACCCTGATCTTTATCTAGCATGCTGAATTTAAAGTTGCACATGTGTAGCTGAATCCTTATGAAATGTGTTCAGTATGAAGTGTGTTCATATATTCATATATATTAGATATAATTTATTTATCTCCATGGATAGCCAATGGGAATTTTAAATTAACACATTGAGGACTCTGTTGATTTGTGTTTGAATAAGTCCTCCCCATCAGCAGACTCTCCAGGATTACTTTCCCTTGACCCAAGCCCCTTCAGTTATAATTTATTTTGAATATATTTATATCAAATCAACTCGCTACTGCTGCTGCCTCTGCATGTTGCCTCTGACTGCTGGTCATAGTAGCTTCAGCAGTGAAAATACCTCGTGCTGTCTGTACACAAAAGACCTAGTGTGAAAGAGCCTTTGTTATTGTACCTTGAATAGAGTGATCTCATGGGATATTTGTGATGCTCTGTAAAAGTTTTTGCATACCAATATAGCTAAATTTAACTGCTAAAAATTTGTTTCAGATTGCTATTGTTCTTCTAGGGAGGATTAAAGAGGAAGAGGGTATTTTGTTCACATGCTGTTGAAGCAATGTTTGGGACATGGGGTTTGGCGTATATCCAGCTTTTTTATGAGATGTTGCTTAAATGAGATGTTGCTTTCATTGGATTGTCTTGCTGAAGATTCAGTTGTTCATAGGCATTCTAGGAACAAATAATATTATCGTTGGCCAGCATAGAGGGGAGGGTAAGTTTTAATATGAGCAGTGAAGTTTGTTACTAGGTATAGTATGACAGAATTGTGCAATCTCCTCATCTGTGTTGACAGACAGCGCCTCTTAAAACAGACCCGTAGTGGAAATCAGACCAAATAAATAACAGTTTGTAACATTGGGAAGGCAACATTTGCATAACATAAAAAAAACCAACCTCTTCACCCAATATACTTTCAGCTATATTATCCATGGTGTCCCAAGACTTGCATTTTCTTTAGTTTGAACAAAGGCACAATAAAATTATATATATATATATATATATATATATATATATATATATATATATATCAGATTATTTATTTTTATAAACTTTTGGGGTTGTTATAAAATAACATGATTATACAGGGGTGATGATATATGCCTAGATATCTAACTCAGTAAGTAAGACAAGCCAGAGACTCTCCATGAAATCCAAATTTATTTTGCATGGCTGATGCTCTGATTCAGAGGAGAAGGGTGGCAGGATAAAATCTTAAAATAGAGAGGGAGACATTTTCCTAGGATTCTGAAATTTGTTGTAAATTATTGTTTGGTAAATCCTGATTTGGTGTTTAATTTATTTGCATGGTCATTCTACTCAAGAATAAAACCTGTTATGTAAATGATGCAGAAATGAACCTACTCTCCAAAAAATACAATTCCTTATCAAGGAGGGTCAAACACTGCCCTTATGTCAGAGCTGCACATATTGGTATTTGAGGATAGAATTGGACCCATAATGGATCTCTTCACCTGTTCTTCCTCTTCAAACCCTACTTGCATTTTGACTACTATTTATCAATTGTGTGACTGTCTTCTGTTAACAGAACTTTTATTTCAAAAAGTCTTGGGCTGCTGTATTACTGTGACTGTTTGGCTTGCTGGGTGGTAATTTTAGACAAGGACTTCCTGAGTGTTATAATGTTCTCTTTAAAAATGACAGCGTGATTGCACTGACTCGATTCAGGTATCATGCAGATTACAGCTGTGCAAGCAGCCTCCTCCCATACCCATTACTGCCAATTCACCTCAGTGTGATATGAGCTAATGTCCATTTGGGACTAGCATGGGACTCCAATTCACTTTTGATGCAGATTTGAACTCCACTCTCTCTAGAAATGCAGGGGAAAACCCACCGAAAGAAATTGGCGTATTCTCCCAACCGTATCCTGTGCACTTCTGAGCACCTGGTTCCTCTCCATCCTTCCCACAGAGTGGAGATCTTGGTTCTTCTTCATTCCCTGCAAGAGGGAGGACATGTTCATCAGCTTTTCCCCTCCCTGATTTATTGCAGGGATTGCAGGCATAAGATTCTCCCTCCCTAAGCAGGAGATTCTCTTCAGTCTCCCTTGTTCTTGACTCTTGGTCCCTACATGCTGTGACAGACTCATGTGAGAGGCCAGGAACGGAGATGATTCAACTTTATTGAAACACCAATTCCTTAGATTGCTGGTGGGGCAACTGCAAACTTTTTATAAGTAGGTCTGTTCTTGCTGCACATTGTAGTAAGAGAGAGAGAGAGAGAGTGTGTGTCTGTGTGTGTGTGTGTGTGTCTGTGTGTGTGTTAAACCTCCCTACATTACTTTAGGTGTCTTGCCAAGGAATTACTCTACTGTGACTCTCAACCCTTGTATTGAGAAAGCTCTTTATTGCATGCCAGTATTTAGTCTATTTTCATAGGTAAAATCCTGACATCCTTAATCAGTAAAAATATCAGTGTTTTTTACCAGTCCCTGAGTAAAATATGAGCAGAGACTTCAGGCCTGCTATGTCTAAGATCTCCTTGATGAATTTGTCATATGTATAGATGTTTTTTCTTCAGACCTTAGATCTTATCTTTTTGGCAAACATATTATGAGGCATTGGGTAATGTATTGCCTGCGGTATAGTTCAGTGCAGAGAGATAAATGAGATGATGATAATATAAATCTGAAAAGAAATGCCACATGGATTAAAAGGGTGCACATTTACAAAACATTTTCATTCCAGTGCAAGAGCTGATATTCATGTGAAGTAAATTATTCTAATAAAGATTTATTGACTAGACACAATAGACAGATCAATGTCAGTTGAGTGGACAGAAGACATATTGAACCTATCCCTTGGAGCTAGTGAATCAGTACATCCATTTCACTGTCAGGATCACTTTGAAAAATTGTTCATGAAGCTGCAAGAGTATGAACTGATCAGTTTGCTTTGGTCAGAGTGAGGGCAATATTTAGGAGAGGAGAAGGGTTGATCATGATAGGAAGGGGTGGATTAAACATGAAAATATTTGACAAAAAGAGCCTCTGATTGTCTCTTAGTTAGCTTGATTTTTGTCAATAGTTGAAGTGAAAACTCGAATTACAGTAATGTAAGTTTTACTAGTTACAATATTAGAGGAATAAAATAAAATAAATAAAATAAGAGCTCATACATATGCAGTTTTTTTCTTGTAAGAGTAGTTCTGCCACTAGCAGAGATTTCACTTACGGGTGTGGGAACAAACTGTATATCATCAAGTACTGTGAGTTCTGATTCATGTGGATTAGTGTGCACTGCAAACTCTAATTTTATTTCTGACAAGTAAAACAAATTCCTTATTTGCGAATTCCTCAATAGCAAAAGATAGAAACCACCAAGTGAAGATGTGTTGTGTTCATTTCTATACATCTAGACAGACATGAACACAACACATCTTCACTTGGTGGATTCTACCTTTTGCTATTTTACCTTTTTTCATGATTGGGGGACACAGAGTGATATCCAGATGAAATGATACATAGCATTATAGATCACACAAGTCTCAGTGTGGGACATGTGTGTGACTGAGGTATGCATATGCTGTAATATTGATTCCTGATATGTATTAGGAAATTCCTTTTCTTAACATTTTCTCAGACTGAATAGTTCTTAGACCACAAATTGTTCCACTTAAATCAATAGGACAATTCATAAGGAAGTTTTTCCTCAATGAGAATAAGGATGACAGAATCCAGAGGATGATTCATTCATAGAGCTGAATTTGGTGTCGTTTTAAAATTTATTTTAAGTGCGAGTGACAACTAGTCAAGGAAGGATCTGGTCCTAGGCTTTGGTCTGCACTAAGAATGCTCACTGAATCCCTCCACATCATTCCCATAATCTCATATGCAATATATGCCTTGGAGTGCCAGGGTCTAAGACTCTAGGGCAGTCTGATTGGTGGATTTGACCTACAGCTGCAGACCAGGGTCCCCTGCACCCTACCAGGAATCCAGGCAGGGTTCTGTGGGAACCTGCTTGGTTTCACTGAAAGTTTTTCGAATACAGATATTTCCAATGAAATGTTTTGGGCTTGACAAATCGGCATTTTCCATAACTTTATTTCATTGGAAAATTTCTGACCAGCTCTACTTATAGGAGCCACCAAAAATCGTAATTTACTTGTAATTTCTAAAATTCCCCTAATTTAAATCCAACTTTGTCTGATTAACTTCTAACTTTTCCCTCTAGAAACAATGAGAATCTTCAACTTAAGATGTAACGTTTCTTTTCCCAGCTATTTAGAAGGAGTGCTGGGGGTCAAAAATGGAAACTATCAACACCTTAACAGTGGACAGAGTCATTACTGTGGCTTAAGTAATAGGTAACTTAGCTGCAGAGCCAAAATTTCTGATGCTACATGGCTTTGGTACTTATCCAGGCCCCAAATCAGCAAGGCACGTAAGATTAATGTTATACATATCTTTAAGACCATCTCTATTCGGAAGAGCACTTAAGCATTGAAATCCCACTGAAGTCAATGGAAATTCAGCCCCTGCTTAAATTTAAGCACATGCTTAGGTGTTCTGCTGAATCATGGCCCCATTGTTTAAGCCCAGGAGTAAATACAGAGTTCTTCTCCAGTCCTTAATTAGGAGAATTACTTGTCTAATGATTTACAGTACCTTTTGGAATGAAAATATGAACCACAGTAGCTTTAGAAATCCATTCCAAACAGCACAAAGTGACATAAATAATGTATGCCCCCTTAAAGAAAGTACTCAAGCACATGTTTATCTTCAACCCTCCTAATGTTCGGGGTCTATCTGACCCCAACAAGCCCAAACATTTTTCATGCCAAACCTGTGCCTCTTCATACATTAAGTATCCTCAGACGAGGGATGAGGTCAGTCTTTCCACATTAGTTTATCGTCATACCTGTTGTGGTTTTTGTGTAGCAAAAAAGATCACTAAAAAGGTAATGGGGTCAGTTAGACCACTCAATATTAGTGAACAGGGACAATGAAAGTACTACGCTTCCAAGATCTTTGGGGGTCTCTTGGACCCTAAATGCATACCAAAATTTAAATGAAATATGAAACCACTGCCTCTCTTTTCTTCAAGGAGTCTCCTGAGGACAACCTGTATATTAACCTGTCTGCAAATCTGTTGTGGTGCAAAAAAGTCACTCAAAAGATATTAGGGTCAGACCCCAAATTAATTATGCAGGCATTTTATTTTGAGGCAGCAATATATTTCAGCATTGTTTTTACCATCATAGATTCAGTGTTTTTTGTTTTTAAAAAAATGCACATGTGGGGTCTAGGGTGGGATGTGGGGTGGGGTCATTGACATCCCAGATAACATTTTCCTCATGTATCACCACAATTGTCCAGCAAATTGAATTTCTTTGAAGATAACACTGTCAAATTGATTTTCTGGGAAGCCTACACTTGCTAGGATTCTGAGGAAGCCACAGTTGTGAAATCTATTTTCTGGCAAGCACACACTTGACAGATGCTGTTGCTGGGGCAAAGGATTTCTGGGGAAAAGACTCACTGCTGCACATGCACATTGCATATCTGAATGCACACATTGGATTTTGTTGAATCACACATGGTATAATAAATATTTGAGTAAGAGCTGGGTATTTCTAAGGGACCTGGGTACAGAAATGGTGAAACCACTGGTGCAGGAAAGGAACATTGCAGACCTTCCTTAGGCTTCTAGGGAACATAAGAAGCATAAGTGATCCATCCCCTGTTGCCCATTCCCAGCTTCTGGCAAAGACAGGCTGAGGACACTTCAGAGCATGGTTTTGCATCCCTGCCCCTCCTGGCTAATAGTCATTGATGGACCTATCCTCCATGAACTTACCTAGTGCTTTTTTGAATCCTGTTACAGTCTTGGCCTTCACAACATCCTCTGGCAAAGAGTTCCACGGGTTGACTGCATGTTGTGTGAAGAAATATTTCCTTTTGTTTGTTTTAAACCTGCATTCTATTAATTTCATTTGATGACCCCTAGTTCTTGTGTTATGAGAAGGAGTAAATAACACTTCTTATTTACTTTCTCCACATCTGTCATGATTTAATAGACCTCTATCATATCCCCCCTTAGTCGCCTCTTTTCAAAGCTGAAAAGTCCCAGTCTTATTAATCTCTCCTCTGTTCCATACCCTCTGTTCTATACCCTTAATTATTTTTGTTGCCCTTCTCTGTATCTTTTCCAGTTCCAATGTATCTTTGTTGAGATGGGGTGACCACATCTGCACGCAGTAGTCAAGATGTGGTCATACCATGGATTTATATAGAGGCAATATGATATTTTTTGTCTTATCTATTCATTTCCTAATGATTCCCAACATTCTGTAAGCTTTTTTGACTGTTTCTGCACAATGAGTGGATGTTTTCAGAGAACTATCCACAATGACTCCAAGATCTCTTTCTTGAGAGGTAACAGCTAATTTGGACCCCATCATTTTATATGTATAGTTGGGATCGTGTTTTCCAATGTGTATTACTTTGCATTTATCTACATTGAATTTCATCTGCCAGTCACCCCAGTTTTGTGAGATCCCTTTGTAACTCTTCACACTCTGCTTTGGGCTTAACTATTTTGAGTAGTTTTGTATCATTTGCAAATTTTGCCTCCTCACTGTTCACCCCTTTTTCCAGATCATTTATAAACATGCTGCACAGTACTGGTCCCAGTACAGGATCCTTGGGATACCACTATTTAACTCTCTCCATTCTGAAAACTTACCATTTATTCCTACCCTTTGTTTCCTATCTTTTACTGATCCATGAGAGGACCTTCTATCTTATCCCATGACAACTTACTTTGCTTAAGAGCCTTTGGTGAGGGACCTTGTCAAAGGCTTTCTGAAATTCTAAGTACACAGTAGCCACTGGATCACCCTTGTCCACATGCTTGTTGACCCCCTCTAAAAATTCTAGTAGATTTGTGAGACATGATTTTCCTTTACAAAAACCAACAAATCATATTCATCTGTGTGTCTGACAATTCTGTTCTTTACTATAGTTTCAACCAATTTGCCTGGTACTGAAGTTAAGCTTACCAGACTGTAATTGCTGCGATCGCCTCTGGAGCGTTTTTTAAAAATTGATGTCATATTAGCTATCCTCCAGTCATCTGGTACAGAAGCTGATTTAAATGATAGGTTACAAACTACAGTTAGTAGTTCTGCAATTTCACATTTGAGTTCCTTCAGAACTCTTGGGTGAATACCATCTGGTCCTGGTGACTTATTACTGTTAAATTTATCATTTTTTCCCCAAAATCTCCTGTAATGACACCTCAATCTGGGACAGTTCCTCAGATCTATCACCTAAACAGAATGGCTCAGATTTGGGAATCTCCTTCACATCTTCAGCCGTGAAGACCAATGCAAAGAGTTCATTTAGTTTCTCCTCAGTGGCCTTATCTTCCTTGAATGCTCCTTTAGCATCTCGATCGTCCAGTGGCCCCACTGGTTGCTTAGCAGGCTTCCTGCTTCTGATGTACTTAAACATTTTTTTTTTGCTGTTACTTTTTGAGTCTTTGGCTAACTGTTCTTCAGATTCTTTTTTGGCCTTCCTAATTATATTTTTATACTTCACTTGCCAGAGTTTATGCTCCTTTCTATTTTCCTCAATAGGATTTAACTTCGACTTTTTAAAGGATACCTTTTTGCCTCTAACTGCTTCTTTTACTTTGTTATTTAGTCACAGCGGAACTTTTTGGTCCCCTTACTATGTGTTTTAATTTGGGGGATACATTTAAGTTGAGCCTCTATTATGGTGTCTTTAAAAAGTTTCCATGCAGCTTGCAGGGATTTCACTTTTGGCACTGTACCTTTTAATTTTTGTTTAACTAACTTCCTCATTTTTGTGTAGTTCCCCTTTCTGAAATTAAATGCTACCATGGTGGGCTGCTTTGGTGTTTCCCCCCCCACAAGAATGTTACATTTTATTATATTTGGGTCACTATTACCAAGTGCTTCAGCTATATCCACCCCTTGGACCAGATCCTGTGCTCCACTTAAGACTAAATTAAGAATTGCCTCTTATCTCATGGGCTCCAGGACTAGCTGCTCCAAGAAGCAGTCATTTAAGGTGTCAATAAACTTTATTTCTGCATCCCATCCTGAGGTGACATGTATCCAGTCAATATGGGGGTAGTTGAAATCTCCCATTAATACTGAGTTTTTTATTTGTATAGCCTCTCTAATCTCCCTGAGCATTTCACAGTCACTATCACTGGTCAGGTGGTCAGTAGTATATCCCTACTGCTATATTCTTGTTATTCAAGCATTGAATTGCTATCCATGGAGATCCCAGGAAGCAGCGTCTAGTTGCTGATCCAGAGACTAGGAAACAAGGATGATGTTCCATCTGTTCCAGAACAAGAAACAGAAAAACACACAAAAATGTGCAAAGTGTAAAACCTTTGTATGTTCAGAACACGTTACTTGTTTGCTCCCTTTGCTCGAAGTAGTAGGCCACTTTGCTGTGTTTGTGCCTTTGATTTTGTTGCTGTTGCAATCTATTTTCATTGTCTAAACATAGCGTCAGTTAGAGCCTGACACTTGTATAATTTGTAGCTTTTAAAAAAAAATGTGTTTGATCATGGGGTCAGTTAGACCCCAACACAAGTACTATGTAGTGTGCTTCTGAATCTAGGAAAGTTTTAATTTGTTCATAGTTTTATAATTCACTGGTTACAATAAAGTTAGTTTTAAATGCATGCCATGTGTTTTTTTTTTCAAATTTTGACATACTAAGGGTCTCCAAGACCCTAATATGGAAATAGTTGGGTGATTTTTTGTTCTATACGAGGTAAGCAGGTGCTTACATCCAGTGGGACTAAGTATATGCTTAAGCACCTTCCTGAATAATTATGCTTCCTGAATCGGGGCCATAATTTCTACTTTAATTTGCTTTAAAATATATTATATATTAACATTATCTATTAAATGTAATAAATGAACAATGAATAATTGGAAGTAATTTATTCCTGTTTTTAATTAAAGTTCATTTAGGTGTAAGGGATAGTCTCAATAAATCTTTCTTCTAAACGTTTAACAGTAATTTAATAATTTCAATAGCACACTTTATTTCACTTAGCAATACTAGCCTTAATGATAAACCTCTGGTGGTTGAAGGCATTGGGTTTTACCTTGTACTTTACATTTCCCTTGAAGCATGTAATTTTTTTAATATAACTACATTTCTTATCAGCTGTTATGGTGTAGTTAATTACTAGAAATGCTAGTGCCTGTATTAAAATCAGTTAAAACAACTAATTGACTTATGACATACCCCATGTTAAAATATGTAGTTTTGTTTTTTATGGTCACAAAAAGGCTTTCTTATGAGAGCTATACTTTTATTCTGACCTTTTTTAACATACACTCACACTATGGCTCAAAGAAACATTTGTATCTTTCTATTCAAGAGTTACCAAATAATCTTTAAAGCATATGCTTAGTGTGTCTGGAGGGAGCTAGTGGTGTTTGGTAAGTAGGTGTTGGGAGGAGAAAAAATATGATTAACTTTAGGTTGTCATAAAAACAGTGTTTATCATTATTATTTTACATGTAGAATGTTGTTTATATTAATAGGATCACTGGTGAAGCTCAGCACATATTCAAGTGGCCACATTAAAACTTAACTTCTGGAAATGCTAAATATTTTAAATAAAAATTAAAAAATTGTTTAAAAAGTCTATATCCCTTAAAAATAGCAAAAAAAGGAATTTCAAAATATCAGAGAAAGTAAGATTGGATTCATGGCCTGGTTGCTAAAATTAATACAAAATTGGGTTCAGTCCTGCAAACTCTTGCTCACAAGAATAATTTGTGAGTGGATGACCCTAAGCTGGGGGGAAAGGTAGATATGCTGGAGGGTAGGGATAGGGTCCAGAGTGACCTAGACAAATTGGAGGATTGGGCCAAAAGAAATCTGATGAGGTTCAACAAGGACAAGTGCAGAGTCCTGCACTTAGGACGGAAGAATCCCATACACCGCTACAGGCTGAGGACCAACTGGCTAAGCAGCAGTTCTGCAGTAAAGGACATGGGGATTACAGTGGATGAGAAGCTGGATATGAGTCAGCAGTGTGCTTTTGTTGCCAAGAAGACTAACAGCATATTGGGCTGCATTAGTAGGAGCATTGCTGGCAGATCGATGGAAGTGATTATTCACCACTCGTGAGGCCACATCTGGAGTATTGTGTCCAGTTTTGTCCTCCTCCCACTACAGAAAGGATGTGGACAAATTGGAGAGAGTCCAACAGAGGGCAACGAAAATGATCAGGGGGCTGGGGCACATGACTTACGAGGAGAAGCTGAAGGAACTGGGCTTGTTTAGTCTGCAGATAAGAAGAGGGAGGAGGGATTTGATAGCAGCCTTCAATTACCTAAAGGGGGGTTCCAAAGAGGATGGAGCTCAGCTGTTCTCAGTGGTGACAGATGACAGAACAAGGAGCAATTGTCTCAAGTTGCAGAGGGGGAGGTCTAGGTTGGATATTAGGAAACACTATTTCACTAGGAGGGTGGTGAAGCACTGGAATGGGTTACCTAGGGAGGTGGTGGAATCTCCATCCTTAGAGGTTTTTAAGGCCCAGCTTGACAAAGTCCTAACTGGGATGATTTAGTTGGTGTTGGTCCTGTTTTGAGCAGAGGGTTGAACTAGATGACCTCCTGAGGTCTCTTCCAACCCTAATATTCTATGATTCTATGAAATAGTTCCATTGACACCAAAATAAATGTATTGTCTTTAATTTAATTGACTTGAGTTGAACTACTCACACGAGTAAGGGTTATTAGTGTGAGGGGTTGTAGAATTGGGTCCTAAATATGAGTGAACCTCTTTGTATTCAATTTGGAGCAAAAGCAGTTAGTTGTTCCAAACTATGGTTTAGAACAACTAACTGCTTTTGCTCCAAATTGAATACAAACTATGGTTTAGAACAACTAACTGCTTTTGCTCCAAATTGAATACAAAGAGGTTCACTCATATTTGTTCCATATTTGTTCCAATTATGGTACAAGTTGTACCATTTCCATACCAGGGGGAAAAATTGCTAAAATTGGTTACATAATTCACTACAAATACTGGCCCCAATTTAGGACAGCACTGAAGTATGTGCTTAGTCATGCATAAGTTCTTTCCTGAATCAGGTCTATATTCATTGCAAATTTTGGCAATTTTTTATCCAGTAACTTTTGTTTGTTTAGGAATTTGATCAGTTCAGTAGATGGTGAACAATGTGTGGTGAATTTTGGTGAATCATTATTTGCAAAAGCAATTTTTTTCATTATTTGATTAGTTCTATCAACAAATGGACTGATCCTGTCTTATTTACTCAGACAAAGCTCCCAATGGCTTCACTGGGACTATAGGGTTAGTTACTGTATTAAAAATTAAGAACTTCAAAATACAGGGCAGAAAAAATTCAAGTCCCGGTCCTGCAATGAGGTGCATACAAGATCTGACTAAATACTATACTCAAATTCATGTGATTTTTTTAACCTTCTCTACAATAATGATTATTGTGAGTAGGGTTCATGTCAGTAGGACAGTAAAATTAGCCCCAAAGACTGTCTATGTTTTTCCTTAACAGCTATCCACCAGTGTGTTCTGAGGTCCAAAATATTTTAAAGAGTCTTGTGAAATGTATGACATGTGAAAGGCATACAGTTCCAGTCCTTTACAGAGTCTAAAAAACACATTTTCATTGTTCTTCCACTTCACAGACCAAAAAGCTTTTACAAAGATAAAAAAAAAGTCTTGAATAAAAATCCTTTCTTTTATACAGAACAATAAGAAAGAATGAAAAATATGCCTCAGGGTAGAAAGCCTTCAATGTAACAAATGAAATCAGATAGAAACAAAAGATTCTAAAGGAAATCCAGATTTAATAGGAAGTGTTGTGTTCTACAAAAAGCACAAAGTACTTTTGTGTCTGGGATGTAGGAAAAATAAGTCTTTTACTAAAAAGCATTAATACTTCATATTTATTAAGAAAGATTTTTCTAAAGAAGAAGATTATATTTGTCATAAGAATGTAGTTCTTGCCTACTGAGGTAACCATACAGATCACAATAGCAAAAATGAAATGGAGAATAATCTCTTGTTTTTATTAATTGAAGCCTTTTAAAAAGATTCTCAGAGTGGAATATTCAGCATAGCTGGCCTTGATTTATAGTCCTTTAAATTGATTTCTGAGATTTCTGCTTCCAAATTTTACCACCTTGTAACCCTAGTAACATGCAGGTTTGATGCCACTTGTAGGGATGGACTTACGCGTTTTATCAAATTTTGAACCCACTTGAATGTGGTTGATTTGAAATTTAGGGTGAACTTGAATGTTATTTGGTTCAAGTTTCACTCAGGAGAGTAATTTTCCTCAGAGGGTGGAAAGGAGTGACATTATTTTCAATATCCAACTAACCAAACCCTGGTATCAGAGTTGAGTAGTCACAAGATTGCACTCAGTGTTGTGTAATAAGAATGGATTGGATAAGGTTGGTGACAGTGTCATTCTTGCCATAGGTTTTGACATGTAAATGAATGGATATTATTCCATTTACTGTTCTTGACACAATCTAGGTCATATAATAACATTTTAGAATTTGTGTCCAAAATACTGCATCAATGAGAATAGTCTCTACCCTATTGTACCGTTTTGGTACTTTGTATTTTGTCTGACTGAGCATTCCACAGAGGCTAATGACACTGTAATCAGGGAACCATAGGATATAAAACCATTCAAAATGCAGTTTTACAAGGTCTAAGTTGCATGATATATTACCATAGTATACATTACTTAAAGGATATTAATATTCCTCTGCTACCTCCGTGTGGACAAAGGAGAGGAAAAACCCAAAAAGAATACCAATCCAGTTTTATGGCAAAGATTGTGATTTACCTAAAGCCTAGAAAATGTTACAGCATAACTCACAGCCTCTCTAAGGCTTCATACTGTAAGCTTAGAATATCTTTTGGACAGTACATTGAACATATTTTAATGTATGCAACATATAAGAAGATTTACATCCTGATTTTTAATTCACTTGCAACTCTCCCATTGACTTCAGAGAGGTGGATGGGATGCCCTCTCTCTATGTAGAGTTGAAGTGACTTGTTTAAAGTATAGTTCCTCACATGGGTTCTGCTCCTTCGTATTTGAGGTGGGCCTGAGTAACAAAGTTCAGATATGGATATAGATTTAAACTCTAAACTTCAGGGTGTTTGGATTTGGGATTCTCATGCAGACCTGCCACTAGTCACCACACTTGGATTTCAAACACATTAGTTCCAGAAATATAAAAAAAAGGGCTTTTCTCACTGTCTGTGTTAAGGGAAGAGACCTTGGCTCAAATTCTAAGCTATGGCTAAGCTGTACTCAGCACAGCTCAGGAGAGTGGAAGCACAGGTCGTTTTAAGTCTTTGTTCATCTACTGATGCTGGAAAATCTGAACTGCATTTCACTATAAAGCTAAGCAAGCCACACGCTTAAAGTTTTGCTGAAAATTGTTGGCACGCGGCTACATCAACATCTTGAGACAAGAATTAGCAGAAGTCAGTTTGGTTTCCACCCAGGAGTAGGCATGAGGGAGGCAGTCTTTGCCCTGAGGATCTTATGTGAGCATGTGAGAAGCACAAAGGGAAATGTATATGTTCTTTGTAAGTTATGAGAAGGTATTTGGTAAAATCAAACACAAGAAGGTGATACAAATTCTTGAAGAATCTAATATTGACTCTCAAGATATATAATTAATAGAAAGCCTGTATAGGGGACAGTCTGCAGCAGTCTGAATGAACTATGAACTATCAAGAAAGATGTATGTCAAGATTGCATTCTATCTCCACAACTAATAGTAGAAAGTACAATGAGGCAAAGTTTAGAAGACACTACCAGGGCATGCAGATCAATATAAGATATGCTGATGATCTATTTTGTATCACTTCACCTAGGGAAGAAATTCAGAACTTGCTTATTGCTGTGAACAATGTCAGCAAGAAATATGGAATGACAATGTTAGAAAGACAAACTATTATAATGAGTAAATACATTGATGCATAAGGTAGGCAACGCCTATAACTTGATGGTCAAGTGCTAGAACAAGTGAATAGTGGGATCCCCTATTTAGTGGGTCCAGTATCATCAGACAGAAGATGTGATGAAGAAATCAAAAAAAGAATAGAGCTTGCAAAAATGTAAAAACTGCACATCTGCACTAGATTGCTGAAGTAGTGCTACATATGATCAGCTCTCCTGAATGGATGTGAGAGGTGGACGCTTAAAGGAATCCAGAGCATTCAAGTTTTGGTGTTACTGAAAAATGTTAAAATCATTCCTGGATAAACAAACCTACAAATGAAGATGTGACAAGAAGGATGAATTTAGAAAGAGTACAATTACTTGAGACCCTAGGTAAAAGAATAACATATTTTTGGGGCCACGTAACTCTCCAATCGCAGAGCAACCTTCTTCTAGCACTCACGCTATCAGGCAAGATTGCAGGCAAACCAGGAAGAGAGAGAAAGAGAGAGCTGGTTACATTGGTAATATCATCAGATGGATTGGTAGCCAAACGAGAGTGGAAATTTTACAATTCTGTCATGATCATAAAGGCGAGAGGCTACAATTGATAATTTCCATATCAGAGATGTCTCTTGAAGAAGAATTACCATTGTGCCTAGGAGCCCTAGTAATGGACCAGGACTCCATTGTGCTAGGTGCTTCTGAACAAAAGACAGTCATTGCCCCTAAGAGCTTACAATCTAAGTATAAGACAAGAGACAACAGATGGACATAGACAGACAGATGGGGAAGTACAAGGAAACAGTGAGACAGTATTAGTTTGCACATTAGGCAGTGGTCACAGCACACCAGCAGCCTAGTTGTTGTCAAGTTTTTGTAGGCATCTCAGCAAAGGAGAGTTTTAAGGAGTGTTTAGAAGAAGGAAAGTGAAGTAGCTTCCTGAATGTTTATGAGGAGCTCCTCCTAAGTGTGAGGAACAGCACGGGAAAAAGCACAAAGGTGCTTGTTTGAAAATTTAACAAGTTGCCAATGGAGGCTAGCACCCTGGGCCAATTGGAGGCAAGAGTTGACATCTTGATAGTGAATGAGCCTTGAAAGAGAAGATACATAGTTTATGTGTGATGCAACAGAGACGTGCAGTGGAGGGAGGCAAAGAGAGAAGTGACATGGTCAGAGTGACAGCCTAGAGAAATTATATTTGCAGCAGCATTCTGAAGGGAAATGAGTGGGGCAAGATTGCATTTGTCAAGGCCAGATTAAAAAGATGTTGCAGTAACTGAGACGAGATGATGAGAGCCTGGACAAAAGTTTTTGCTGTGTGGAAGAATAGGAAATAACATATCTTAGAGATGTTATGCAGAAGGAATCCGCAAGATTGAGATGTAACCTGAAGGTGAGGAGAGAGATTTGAGTGTGAGTCAAAGATGATGCCCAGGCTACAGGCTGGTTAAGTCAGTTATTGCACAGCTGAAGCAGTGCAAAGCAACCTTAATGTACCATAGACCTCGACCTTTTGAACTCAGCTAAATAAATTATGTTTGGAGGTTTAGAGGGACAGGGGATGAGATTTTTCACTTTAACAGTTGCTATTTATTTAAATTTTTGGCTGCCAAAATTACATTCCCAAATGAGTGAGCAGCTCACTCTGACCCACAATTTGTGGTTGGAAAAAACACATTTTCATGCATGTGTTTTATGGTTAGACTTGTGCAATTACTTCAGGCATCACAGGAAAGGAGATTAAAATTATATTAGTCTAGTACTCTGATAAAGGTCTCTTCTGTTTTTGGCAGCAGTATAAATGGCACTTGTTTCCAGATACATACTATAATGTTTTGCAGTACAATCCCAGGAACAGTTCTGAGCCAGAATCAAATAGTATGTTGTTATCTCCGTACCACCTATCTGATAGGAACAAAGAAAGATGCTAAGAAAAATAAATCTTAATTTTAGTGTGATTCTTTACTTTAACATCCATGTTTGCATTAGCAAAAAAAGAAAAACACAAGAAAGTCAGACCTTTAAATAACTTGCCATAAACATGTTGCATCCTGAATATCACATTATATAAGTAACTTTATAGTGTACGTGTAAGGTAGTTGTCTTTGTTGAGTTTCTAAGGGGAATTTTCTTCTGAAATGTTCTTTGACTTGATTTGATAGCCATATTTTGCTCTCATCATATGCCATTCTTTAGAGAAGCTCAGAATTACATGTGATCAAGATGGATTTGTCAGGAATAAACTTGGACTCATTCATGCTTCTCTTTTTGTTACCTTCTCAAGCGCAATCAACATAGAGAGACAGAGATCAGGTCATGTTAAAATTGGACTGACGCATTGTTTTTGTTTATAAGGAATATAAGAGTTATAAAACCAAAAAGGTGTACTTCTAATTATACAAATTCCTTTCTCACACTGTAAAATATCAGGACACCTTGCCTACTAATTTGCAAGTCACTACCAGGCTACATAAGCCATGTGCATAAAAATGAGACCCGTCTAGCATAATAACAATGTGCATTAAAGTTATTATAATATGAAATACACAACTTTAAATCTTCAAGTATCATACAAAAGCCCCAAGAATAGTACCAATTTGCATCACACATTTTCTTCCTTTGCTTTTTCCTTGAAGAAGGTTCTTCGCAACTGAAGCTCTGGGACCATTTCTGTTCATAAAGTTGTCATCTGACACTGCGCTTCAGAGAGCATTTATAATTTGTTTTTATGTTGGTAACTTTATATTGTCTTAGGGTTCCATATCATACTGATGCATTTTAAATGAGGGTTTATATAATATAATGCTCTTATTCCCAAAGGCATGCCTTCGCTTTTACTGAGAGCCTTTTGAGAGGAATGTTTGCTGTCCTATATTTGTAACATTGTGTGATGTACAGAGGACATACAGTAGGGGACTAAAGAGATATTATTCTCAGATGAACAAACTGTGTAAGTGGCACCAAATATTTTTCTTTGCGAAAAAGTCTACTATGCAGTTTTTGGCAAACATTTCTCTGAGTTTCTTCCCACAGCGTGAAATGTAGGATATAAGATCCTTATGACTCCCACAAAAGAGTTGACTTTGAACAGTAGCTCTGGAAAACTGTGTTTTATTTAAAATTGAGAAAACTGAGGTTGCATATAGTGTGTGCAGGAATGGTGTTTGGTATTTTGAAGAGGCTGTGCCCGTGAAATTGAGATCAGATTGGACCAAATATATGCAATATGGATATGGCGGGGCAAATCTTCTGTTGGTGCAAATTGTGATTACTCCATTGAAGTCAATGGAGCTATGACAGTGAAGATCTGTTCCAGAATATTTTGAAAAATATTGTTTCATTATTTATAAATCCAGGGATTAACTCCAGGTCCCACTGAAATCAGTGGAATTTTGCCATTGATTTCAGTGAAGCTAGGATTTCACCCAGTAAGGAATAAACGTTCTCTAGCTACTAGGAATAATGATGAAAATACTTTGCAAATAGAACATCGCTATTGTCAACATCAGCTACTGATTGGTGAGGTCCATGATAATACATTAATATAATCACATTAAAGAAACAAGTTTTTACCATTCACATTACAAGTCACACAGCTGTTAATCTGGTAAAAAGAGTACTCTTTGAATTCATCTCAAAATTTAGTTCTTGAGGCTCATGAACATGATGACCTATTGAGAGAGCAGTCATTGGTGCATAGATTCTGAGTTGCTTTAGTATAGGACTCAAATCAATTCCCTGAATTGTTAGTGCTGAGTCTTATTATTTTCTGCTGAAACAGTTCTGAATATGGGACTTTTATTTCTTTTTACTGTGTGGTACTCTTTCCTCTCCCTTATGCCCTACATTGTGAAAGATGACTTACTACCCTAATTCGGTTTGGTAGAAGTCTCTAGCTGACACTTTCTTCTGCCCCTGTGTGTTTGTCTGTGTGTGTGTGTGTGACCTTGGAGTAGTAAGGACGGTTGTTATAGTAGCTATTCTGATTGAACTCTAGCTGACAGTTTGTAACCCGAGGATACTCATTAATTCAAAGAGTACTCTTTTTACCAGATTAATAGCTGTGTGACTTCCAGCCTGTCTTAGTTTTTGAATATGAGGCAGAAGTAGAAATAGGCTGATCTAATATTTGGTAAGTTTATCCTCCAAAGATAATTAAAAATAAACAAATCTCTTTACAGGAAGCATTTCTACCCCTTCCCTTTGCCCATATTTGTTTTGTGTATTGTAATTTAAGTATCTGTTTCTGATAAATCACTTTCATTTCCTATGAGAGACCTTATTGATTAGAGTGATATATAGAAGAAAAGTATGCAATTTATCTATTTTGTGCAAGAATATTATTTAATCCCATTAATCATTCAGCGTTCTCTGAAGTGGTGCCCATAACTCACAGTTAGAGAGTAGGCTAGTGACAGACCTAGTGTAATAGACTACCTTACAGCAGTAATTGTTCTGGTAAAATACTTTGGCATTATGCTATAGTGAAATAACTAAGTAGTCAATATTTGTTTCCCACCCTCTCATCCTTCTCTACAGAGGGTGACCATGAGACTGGAAAACTAAAGAGTGAGCACTAGTGTTTTTATTTTAATAGGCCCCGTGCAAACAGAATGAGAAAAGCACACCAGGAAACCAATAAAATTTCATACAATGTGCAGCACATGCCTCTTACAGTAAAATAGTCTAGAAAAGTTCAAGTTTAGAGATGCACTATGTTCATTTCTAACTTCGGTAGATCTCTAAGGGACAGTAACAACCTAAGAGGACAGTCTGATGATGTAGCTGTTAAAATGCATTATAATGGGAGCAGAAGGCCTGCAATGCTTCACAAATGATACAGTTTGTGGTAATCCTGCCATTGTGCATATTGTCTGGTACTGTTACTGTGGCAGGTATACAGTAGCAAAGGCTGTCTGCATGTCTTTGAGACTCATTAAACCCTCTCTCCAAACCTCTGTGTGAATGTTGGTGGATTGCATCAAATATCCCACTTCCAGCAATTGGTAAAATAATACAAGCTGCAAACTGTAAGCCAAAAATAAATTTATTTTTGCCTAGTGGTGCTTTTTATATATTAAGAAAGGTTAGGCCAAGTTCACCCTGATGTAACTCCACCAGGGGGATGCATATGGCTCATTTTATTTTATTTGAAAGAGCTGCTGTCTGATGGTAATTTTAAATCCTTCAGTTCTTCACAGAGGGTTTTTCAAACATTCCAAAACGTTCAAGTTTATTTTTAATTTCTCTATCAGGAATGGCTGAATTGTCCTTTTCAGTTGGAAGCAGGCGTGGGACTGTAATATGAATCAATGATGGGGCGTGAAAGAAAATGATTTTGGTGGCCTCCATACAGTCCCGAGAGAACATCTGTCTGTCTCACAAATCCACTGCACACATACATACCTCTCAGAACAGTTGGTTTCCTGAGGAGAAGTTGAGGACTGATTCAGCATGAGGATTACTTTTCCTCCATCTAGACATTTTCAAAATATTGTGTTGCCAGGTCTGGGCTTATCTGTGAGCTATAACGAGGGAAGACATACATCTTGTGTGAAATACATTGTGCACTGTACAGATAGTCCAGCACATAAGAGAAACAGTTACTACATGTTTGGTTTACTCCATCTATATATATATATATATATATATAGCCACAGTATGTGTACATAAACAATAGCTACATTGTGGAAAGCATGTTCCAGTGACCTTTTAGGAAAATACTGTTTGAGAGGAAACTGTCACTTCAAAGCATGCCATAGCTCTTAGGAATTAACCAGGACACAAGTCATACAGAAGGAAAAAAATCCTTAAAGGACCCTAATCTTGTTTATTTGTGTAGTCTGAGTGATCAGTTCCTATAGCAGAGCAATTCTTACCCCAAGGAGATGTCTTGAGTTCTTTTGTCTCGCTCTAAGAAAGTAGGTCTGTTCTCTGCTTGGCTGCTCTGCCCCAGGAGAAGACTGAGTGAACAATGGTGGTCAGTCATTAAGGGCATCCAGTGATTGCAACTGAGATTTCACCACTGCACTATTGTTATCAGTAGAACATAAAAATTAAAAGCAGATCCTTTGACCTTTATGATTAGCACATTTCTGGTGAACTGTAGGTGACCTTTATCTTCTGGTTTGTTATTGAAAACTCCTATTTCTCATTATAACCAAATCTTTTCTTACTGTTAAAGATTTCTTTTGAAGGTGAGAAAACAAAAGATTCTGAGAAGGGTTTACTATCATTACTGCTGATGGAGTAGAATATAGAAAACAAAAATACATAGTAGAATGATTATAAAAACAAATTGGGTTAACTCAAAATATTAAACGTTATCCTTACTGTCTGTGGTATAGGTCACCATACTGTTTAACCAAATAACAGTTAGTTTCTGTTGTTTGATGGAATGTTTATTACATTGCTTACAGCAGTGTCAACCAATAGTATTGTAAAACATGAAAGGAAATAGCTGTAAGTATGTAAACTAGTTGGAAGTTTCGCTTTTAAAAAATTGCCATGCAGTGTGATCCTCTTATAATGAATTCATCTTTACATAGAATAACTTCATTGTGGGATTCTGATATATGTTTATGGCTCCAAAGTTAGATTATGGGCTAAATTTTGCTCTCGTTTATACTCATACAACTCCACTGAAGTAATTAGCCAGATGGAGAATATGACTCTTTGACCATGTAACTAATGATTCACTATCATCATAATTTCAGTTTCACATCATAATGCATTGAAGGAATTTGGAACTTACCTTTATTTCACTGTAGACGAAGTTTCAGTTTATTTTAAGTGCAGATTAAGGCATATACTTGTAAACAGGAAATTAAGTCCTATCTGGCTATCAAGACACTTAAAGACCCAGGAGAGCCAAGGGTGTCTCTACAAGGATACCACTACCATTTCTGTGTCATAAAAAAAGCCATCTTGATATCTCTGAATCATCATGTCTTCTGCATTGCACCATGCATGCTTATAGAAGTGCTATGACATTGTCTTTCCACATTTTCCTCAGCATGTGATAGTGACCACTGGGGACCCCACTGCAGTAGTCGCTGCCAGTGCAAAAATGGAGCCTTATGTAATCCCATCACTGGAGCCTGCCACTGTGCTTCTGGTTTCAAGGGCTGGCGCTGTGAGGAACGCTGTGACCAGGGAACATATGGAAATGATTGCCACCAAAAATGTCAGTGTCAAAATGGAGCCACCTGTGATCATGTGACTGGAGAATGCAGATGCCCTCCTGGATATACTGGTGCTTTGTAAGCAGAGGGTATATTATTTACTGTTGGGAAGGTGGGTTTGGCATGGCACTAACCCCAGAGTAAAATATTTAGTATTTAGTAACCTATGTGAACATTATGCTGCAAGTGCTTCTTTTAAAACTTACCAATACTTATATCTGATTATAAGTCCCTCTGTATACTTATCAATGAATGTTATTAAAATGCTAAAATGCTAAAATACAAACTCCTGGTAGAAAACTAGCTGGCACAGTCTATAAGGGAACAGGACTGGCCCAAGAGGAAGCAAGGCCATGCAAGACAACAGTGTCCTGATTCAGAGCTTTCCCTAAAGAGTCTCTGCTAGTGAAGTTCATGTCAAGTCTTGGCTGCTAAATAGAGCTGCTCCCTATGCCCAGCTTAGAAGGTGAACACTGCTGCCAAAGCAGCTGCCTCTTGGAAGGCAAAAGGGACAACAAATTGCAATCCCTGTACCTGCAGGAATGAGTTTGGCCCATAAAATATGGTCCAAATTCTGTCCACATTTTATAAAATTCAGCCAACAGAGATTGGCCCTGTAGTGGAAAATTAAGCATAGAAAAATTCACTTGATTGGGTTAATCCTTCTAGCAGAGAGTTATAATCTTTGTCCATACCAAGACCAAACTTGTTTTTTCTAGAAAGAAATATCTTTAAGGAAAGATACATACATACATACACTTACAATTTTTAATTGCTAATTTTATTTCCATATGTTCATGTCATTGATCCCTTAAAGGTTATTTCCCTTTATTTCTGAGTGCTTGCCTAAGAGAGGGGGAGAGACTGAACTTTGCATATAAATAACAATTATACTCATTATGCACCAATTGTTTAGCTGTGAGGATCTTTGTCCCCCCGGCAAACATGGGCCACAGTGTGAAGAAAGATGTCCATGCCAGAATGGAGGAGTGTGTCACCATGTGACTGGGGAATGTGCCTGCCCACCTGGATGGATGGTAAAGCTGCTTTCTAAAATAAATATAAACTGGGTAAATTTCCATGTTTGTGGATTTCAGGCAACTTCAGGAGAAAGTTTAATTGGAAAAGCAAAGACAGTGTGACTGAAGCCAAAAACAAAAGGCAATGTATTTTAGCACATGGTACCACCACAAGGGATCAAAATCAAATATAAATTCTGGACTGCCTTGGTAACCTTTTCAAAGAGTGGGAAAAGGAAAATGTGCTTTCTGCAGGCATGCAAACAGCATCTTTTGGAACTTGATCAGAAGTCATGTCCTTGTGGATATAATTTGATATAACTGTTACATTTTGAACAGCAGCACCATTAACTACTCCTATGGTGGCCTTCACATGTGTTTCCAAATATATGATGCTACCCTCTTAAAAGAAAAGTAGGTAATGGACAGGTTCTGGTGGCACCTTCATAGCCCAGGAATACAGTGACATCAGAACATCCGCTTCATAACTGATCAATAGATTTTCTATCCCTTTGCACCTCACAACAGCAAGGACCCATTCCTACCACAAGGGCAAACATGAGAGGCTCCACTGGTTTCCCAGACCCACATGGGGAAAAGAATTCTATAGAAGGACGGAGGCCATTGTTTCAACAGTTTATATCCAACAACCAACAAATTTAATCATGCTAGATACCAGGGTGGTTGGAGATTGTCTATATATAGTAAGGGGGCAAACAAACAAAACAAATAATATATAAAATAATAGGCAGTGAGCCACGGGTGACCATTTCTGGCAGGCAGTGGAAAGGGAGTTAAAATGATGTGACAGGGAATTTTTAAATAATTAAAAGGGAAACATTTAAAGTTTAGATTCCAAACCATCCAACTGTACACATGTACCATGTGATCTTATTGCTGTTACCCTCAGTCTTCTTTCCCCACTGATGTCTATTGCTCTTGCTGTGTTTTGTTTTTAGTTAAAGCTACTCAGAAAATGCTAATATATTTTCTGCGAAAAACTTCACACAAAATTTAAAAATTTGGCTTTCTTTGGAATATTTCATAGAATTTTACAATAATATGAAAATTGAAACGTTTTTTAGTTTTTGTCCCCTCCTCTCCTTTTCTACTTGAAAAGAGTGTATGTGGTGAAAACCCAAATGAACTTTTTTTTGGTTCTCATTTTTTGACCAAAACAAAAATGTTGCACTACTTTTTTCATTTTGACAAAACATACTCTGTGTTTAAGGCTAAAAATGAATCTGGCATTTTCTAGAAGAGTATAAGCAGTCTGATACAAGATCCCATTAATCTCCTCACTTCTTTCCAATCCCCTTCTCTTCTCATTCTCCACACAGCTGCAGTCCCAAGCCTAACATTTGGATTCTGTTTGTAAACAGGGCACAGTCTGTGGTCAGCCTTGTCCAGAGGGTCGTTATGGAAAGAACTGCTCCCAGGAGTGTCAATGTCACAATGGAGGGACATGTGATTCAGCAACAGGGCAATGTCACTGCAGTCCAGGTTACACAGGGGAACGGTAAGTAAAACTCACCTCTACCAAATTGTACCAAGGATTTTACAGCAAAAGGAAAAACTAGGAAGCAGGTGGAAGCATATCGTCAGTGATATAATTCAAAGTGTTTTATAGATTTGTCAGTTATGTCACCTAAATGATAATGAATCAAAAGTAAAGGTGGCAGTTCAATTCTTGAAAGATGTTTTAGTCCCTATGAGAAATGGTTTAGTTTAAGGACTCTCATACTGTGCCCAGTGTACCCCCAGTAATGTACAGGCCCCTGGCTGAGGGGTCTGCAGAATGAGATAGTTTGAGAACCAATAATGGGGTGAGATGGATCAATGGTGGCTATAGGATGAGGTCACTGAAGAAGTGCTGATCCATTTGGTCTCTGAACTGGGCTACCAGCTGTCTTCTTTGCAAAGCATTTTCATTCAAAAGAAGAAATTAATCTTTTTCATTGCCTAGCTGCAGTTAAAATGTCCATCAAATGTGTTTCATAGCAAAAGTGAACATAATAACATTTTTCCCTTATAGAGGGGTAGAAGTGCTGAAAGAAGCACCTTCCTGCATACCTTTTAAACAGTACACAACCCAGTTGCTGAAGTCCACAATAACTTAATCACTGGGGTTAGTCCGTAGGATCTCTGCCAACAATGATAGGTACCATCACCACATTCCACATGCAATTCCAGTGCAGGCATCCACAGGATGTGGGGATAACCCAACCAACCATAAAAAAACATAAACAACCCCAAAGAAGAAAAACAGCCAATCCAGAGCTATTAGTGTTGCCAAAATTAAATGTTTGTCTCTGTAAGGAAACATTGGAGATTGTGTTACATGCATTTAAACAGACACAGGCAAATCAGAATGAAAGCACAAACCACTTTCATGAGAGACAGGACGATATACGTGAGAATCTCCATGCTGCACACAGGTGTTTCTAAAGACAGTTGTGGCTTCTATTTTTCTCATTTGAGATTCAAGTCTTGCTGTAATTTGACCTTATAAATCAGAAACAATTATAGGCCACATTGTGTCTATCCCTTGCAGAAGTTTGAGGTACAAAGAGCCTTTCATTTTTTGCCCTCCTGAATAGGGTCCAGGCATAGTTGTAGTCCCTGTGCTTACCAACGTGCTGGGCCTATTCCGTGCTAGGGTGCTACTTATCTCCCTGTGGTATGGATCGGTCAGAAGGCCATGGCCCCATTGGCTACTTCACACCAGTCGACCAGCTATGGAGGGAAGTACTTGTTGTGTTCTGTGTTCCTACTAGCAGCTAACAGGATGGTGTGAACAGGTGTTGGACTACTCCCTATATCAATTTATAACTTCAGGCTCACTTATACACCAGCAAATGTGTGTTCGTATGTCTAATAGAGTCTAAGTGAGTGTAATGAGATCTAATTAAATTCCAGGGAGTCCAGTTTATGCCACTTTAGCCATCATTTTTGAACACAACCCACTGGGTATTCATTGATACCAGTCTTCAGTAGAGGATGGAAGAGGTTCTTTCCTAAACAAATATCTTGATGAGAATGCAATTTTAAAAAAATTGCAGTGTGAAATTTGGTCTAATTTTGTTGGATTTCTTGATCACCATTTTGCAAAATTTCTCCTTTAACTTTTTTTGCACAACCCCAGTGAGTAAACATGTAGGTGGGATTTTCTCCCAACATTGTCCAAATGACTCTTCTATTAATGTCAACAGAAGCATTAGGTCAGTACTGAGCATTTTTTAAAATCCCACCATCAGTGCTCATGAAACTGAGGGACTAAGAGTGCTGGCTTGAGCTAGGCACAGGGCGTGCAGGAGCTGAACATGTTTCCCCCACTTACCTCTGTTAAGAACCTCTCTTCTGCTCTGAAGTGCCCCATTTGTAAGCAGAGTCTGCCAATCATACAAAGATATTGTGATATCTCCAAGGAGACTATTTTTTTATGTATTGGGGAAGAGAATTGGTTCCTTCTTCAATAGGCAGAAAAACAGTATTAGCTCTAGGCCAAATCTTCGAGTTCTCAAGCTAAATCTCTCATTTAGCCAAATCCTGGAAGGTGCTGTGCACCTGAAACTCCCATGGGTGCATAACACATCTCATGATTTGATGTCAGTGTGGCCTGAGTAAGGATTTCAGCATTTGGCCCTATTTATCTATCTGTCTTTCTGTTTTTCTGTGTACATTTGTATGGACCAGTCAATACATCGTGTAATTTGTAGAGGGCCTGTATCAATAAATATTCTCTGATTTTCTCTGGCATGTAAAGCTGTGAAACACTCCACATCCTGGCTCTGTGCATGGTAACCTATTCAGTAGGAAGGTCAGCCTGCTGTGAAATGCATCATAAAATCTTTAGGGCTTTTAATAAGGTGGTGGTGTCATTCTGATTTTAACAGTTCAGTCATAAAACACAGAGAAGCACAAACTGAAAACATCATGCTGAGATCATATATTCTCTCTAAAAACCGCCAAGGGAAATGTCTATTAAAAAGTACATCAGGAAAATGGGTTATATGTTTTAGAATGATCAAACAGGAAACTGGCTTTTCAGTATTTGTGCTAGATAGCAAGATGTACAGAATCATCTTCAAAATAACTAATGTCTTTTTACAAAACGTGTAAAAAATGCAACAGATTTTTACTCTTGGAAAAAGCTGTTAATTTTTCCTCAAAAGCTACATGAAAGAAAGTCTGATGGAGGCTTTAGAAAAGATATCCCTTGATCAGAAATTGACTTTGTGTCTTTATGGTGCTGCTACATAAATGAAGCAAAAGAAAAAAATGCTCATTATTTTTTACTATCTTCTGTGTTATCCCACAGTCTCCTCTGACATGTATGTGTGAAAAGGAGTAGCCAAGTGGGTTGTTGTTTTGTGCCCACTCCCAACTATCATTGAATCTATGGATGTTCTCTGTACCAGTTTTCTCTCTCTCCATTTGTCTCATCTGTTTAGACTGTAATCTCTTCAGGACCAGGTCTGCCTCCTACTATAAGTCTGCACAGTCCCTTAGCGCAATGGCTCCTCTCTAGGCACTACTATAAAATGAATAACTAATAGTCCTTGTCTATGGCTGGAGCCATAAAAAAGGTTTGCATGTTAGAGTGGTTTCTCTGTTTTAGCACAAACCTCTTTGGTCCCTTAGGTAGTTTCCCTGCTGGGATTAATCCTAATTTTGATTTCATTTCGGAAGTCCATTGAGGGATACTTTTAACATTAGGGTTAATTAAAAACCAGTTTAATTATTTCCCCTCAGATGGAAAGTCAGGTTTGTCTTAATGACACTCAGGCTGTAAAATTGACTCAGAGGATACATTGCAATTTCAAACCTAGCCTCCAATTTTGGGGGTACATGGTGCCAGGGCCGGACACTGGAGGTGGGGGCTACTCTGTCACACAATACTTGTAGTTTTCTTTTTCAAACTGAATTGAAATCATACCAAGTGCCATATTTTGTGCTGCTTGAATCCTTGAAAGGTAGGATTTTATTCACCCACCTTGTATTTCATCTTGTAGAAGATTCCGAGCTGTCAGCATTAGGTGCTGTATACCTGGAAGCCAGAAGGCAAAGAATAATGAAAGGCAAAGGATATATATAGGCAGCTCCATGCTACTCCAACCTATCAATATTCTTTGCCTACTCTCTTGCTTCCTGGCATACTTGTGATTGTCTGGAATCATCTACAGGAAGGGAGGAGATGAGGGAGTCGGACAAACAGAATTACTGGTGATGAGTAATTTCCCCAGGTTTTAATGTGGGTTCAGTGTTGTACGTAACGGAAACCTAGAAAAGTTAATGTGACTGAATTACAGGGAACTGTTAGTGGTTTCAGTATGTATTTTATCATATGTTGGTAGAGCACTAGTGTTGTGTGGAAAACATCTGTAGCAGCTGGTCTTAACTCAGATTTTTCCCCCCTAACCTTCAATTATCTCCTTACAACCAGCTTATGTTCTAAAGAGCAAACACTGTTGGGCATAGACTTTTTGCTTTATTCTTATGTCAGCTGTCACAGGAAAAATAACAACCTTTATGCAAGCCTTATTCATCTTTCAGGGCCTGATCTTGCAAGGGATGCTGAATGCCTCTAATTCTCACTGAAATCACCCCACAAGTTCAGCCCCTTTGTGTTCTTGTGGGAGTAAGTTGTTAAATCCTGTCCAATTGCACTTCACAAATCCCAATAGCTACAGAATTCATAAGAGAGACTTTAGAAATCTGCCCTGTTTTGTTTTTAAAGAGCAAATTGCTTCATATTAAATGAAACACAACGGCAGTGGGGGAACTAAGAGAGGGTCACAATGAATGCTGTGAAAGTGTGACTAAATCTTTTTCTATCCTCATATTTGCATAATGGATCATTTCAACTCACAAACTGAGATAGCTCCGTTCCCTCACAATCTTCAAAATAATAAAAAAACATGTAACACATCCAGTGCAAACCCATTTTAAAAAGCAGTTAACAGGTGTTTGGGTGACAAGTCCTATAGCAGCAGGACAACTCCGTACAGAAACAGGGTTTTTACAGCTTAATTGTTGATTTAAATAGAAAGTACAGCCTCCACCAATCTCTTTGCATTTATACTAATCTATTATTAAACATTCTTCTGCACAGATTTACAGACCTTGTTGGGTTTATTTTTTGAATGTTTATTTTTAATACAATTGAATTTTTTATCTTTTTCTTTGCTAGGCTGACAATTTCTTTAAAATGAAACACTGACCCAGATCCCCAGCACAGTATTTGTTAGTGACTTGGCAGCATGAAAAATGCCTGCTACACTGACTTCCCATTTACATGACTTCACTTGAGTCCCTAGAGGAATTTTTCTGTCTCTCCAAATATTGCATTCCATGCTCCAGGAAACTACATCTCTCTCCTCAGTATCTAGCTAAACCATTCAGGAAGAAACTCAACCTGAGGTCTTAGTATAAGTTCCTTCTTGAGATAAATGATTAATTCTTCTCCTTTTCAGCCTTTCTCCACTGGAGAAAATAACGTTTTTTGCAATTGCTTGCCATTTGGTAATCTCTTTCCTACTAGGGGACAGTATCATCCCCTTCATCAACATGTTGAATTTGTTTAAAGCAGAATTAGGATTTCTGGTTACTGACTGGCAACAGTTTCCGCAGCTAAAACCCAAGGAGAAATACTATCTATTTACTAAAACTTCACCATGCTTTAGGAGCAATAAGTCTTAAGTCTTATTTAGAGTTAGGATGTCAAGCCTGCTTCTAAAGACAGAGCCGTACTCCCATATTTTGACAATATTGAATCATATTCACAATCACTTCTATACAGGTAATTCCAAATTGCTTCACTACTAAGGATGGCAAATGTGTTTATTATTCATATTTAATACAAAAAACTATATTAAAAGTAGATAGGAAAGTCAAGTGCTCAAAAATTAGGAAATGCTTGTGAAAATTTAGTTTGACCCGTTTGTACATTAAGATAGTCTTGCCCGTCTTCACATAGGAATCCTGGGACAGAGCAAAGGAGGGAATCCAGATCTCCAAAATCCCAGTACAGAAGCATTAAATACAAGAGACCAGGCTTTCTCTTCTTCCAACTTACTGATTCTTCATTGTCCATCCTGTGCACTGAATGAGGCAGGGTTCCTATAGAACAAATACTGTGTGACTGTGTAACTAAAGTCAGTATCATAATGCATACTTACTCTGGGGATGAACTGACCTTTGCTTTGCCATTTACGTTTCTTAACTTTTGAGTGTTTGACATTGCAACCATAATGGGTGAGATCCTTGCTCTGGCCTCTTTATTCTGCACAAAAGGGCCAGAGTGGCACAGAGGGGCCCCCAAAGATCCATATTCAGCTGGGTGTGCATTTCCTCTGATGCAAGCACTGTGGAAGACAGCTGTGTGGCTGCCTTCCAAGGACCTCTTCACAAGTCCTGGTGTAATGTGTGTGTGTGTGGGCAGAGTGCAGAAATACCAGGCAGTGCAGCAGTCCTTAGGGAAACCCAGGAAGCTTGTTGTAATTTAGACAGGCCTGCTCCGGGTCTCGCTAGCCACTGGAGTAGCCCAGGATCCATGGACACACAAAGGTGGCTTAAAGCTATCATATCTCCCCTTTTCTCAGGCTGCCAGTTCTACCCTGTGTCTGTTTGAGCCAAGAATCCCACTCAATCTTCTTCTAACATATGTTTTTGAATGTCATTTCTAGCATTTTTAAAAAAACAAACTGAAAAACCATGTGGAACTATATTTACATTCCCAGTCTGCAGCCCTCATGGTTATCAGCTGGGTACAAAGTCAGGAGTTTTAGATCATAGCACAAATGACTACTTGAGCTAAAGAAGGAACTGTTAGTGTTAGTAGGTTATCCTACTGTGTGAACCAGCCATTAATAGAGGTGGTGTGTGTGTGTGTGTGTGTGTGTGTGTGCGTGTGTGTGTGTTTGAGAGAGAGAGAGAGAGAGAGAGAGACATATTTAACATTGGAAAAACTATTTCCCCTAACTTTTGTACTCAGAAACGAATGAAATGTTTTTGCTGAAACTTTCCAAAAAACATTTAGTCTGAGGCTGATAACAAGCATATAAAAGTTAAAATTTGGCAAAGTTATAAGCAGTTGAAAACAGGAGCTTATAGTGCAAAATATTAGGCAACCTTAAATAGAAGCAAAATTACTAGCTCCACCTATAATGATTTTAAGAATTCTGTCCAGAGAAAACTCTTCAGAAACTAAAATACATTTTTACATTGATACTCCAAAAATGTTTTAAATTTAAGGCAAGTAAACCTATTTTTTTCTGACTTTCACAGATGCCAGGATGAATGTCCAGTGGGGACTTATGGAGTGCAATGTGCAAAGACCTGTCAGTGCATGAATGGAGGGAAATGCTATCATATTAGTGGTGCGTGTCTCTGTGATCCAGGATATACGGGAGAACACTGTGAAACAAGGCTTTGTTCTGAGGGAGTCTATGGTCTCAAGTGTGACAAAAAATGCCCCTGTCACTTGCAGAACACTCGCAGGTATGTTGTTATATCTTTTAGCAGATTTTCTGCAGGTGGAACCTTAACCAAGAATGTAAATTATAAGGAAATAAGTTCCTTAGGTTTCCAGGAAAAGTGAATCAGCTAAGAGCCACAAAGCTTAGACAGAGAGACTATTTAATGTTTTTATAATCATAGTAAGAAACACAATAACAAGCAGAGCAAGAACTGCATAGATATAGATATAGAGATAAATATAGATATAGATATATTGGCTTACAGCTTTATTTGATGTCCTTAAATAGATTTTAAGATGAATATCAAGATTCATTGACATGAGATAAATATTGACCTGGTCTTGGCCTTGTCTAAATTTACCACATATAAAAATAAATCTTTACATTTTTCACCATATGAGGTCAATAGACCTGCTTCTCCTTTCACTTACACTGGGGTACTATTAATTAAGAGTATCTCCAATCAAGTAAATGGAAGTACACCATCCCGTACACACAAAACTGATGTGAGAAGAGAATCAGACCCAAGATATATATTGTGGGGAGGAAGCATGCTGATTGTTTTAATGAGATATATCTGGAATTCTCACCATTATGACTATAAATTTCAAAAATGTAACTTTTTCATTTAATCTAACATTCAACAAAAGGTGAAGTTTGATGCCAAGAAATTGAATAAAATTATTTGTATAAGCAATCTAATTGATTTACATTTCTCCATACCTCTGTAGTATTGACTCAGAGAAGCTAAACAATAGAAACTTACTAACTCATCACGTGACTCTTTTCAGGCAATCATGAGCCAAATATTTTTGCTTTGTGTATGTATCTATGGGACCCACAAAGCCTTAACATGTTGTAATAAAAATCTATAAACCAGAAATTCTGAGATAATCCCTTTGGGATACTAGGGAAGGGATGGGAGATAAGACAAGATAACATACAATCAAAATATAATTCTCATGACAAGGCTTATCTTCTTATAAAGCACACCTGGCTATATGAAAGACTCCAATAATTTTGCATTCATTCACACGTAATTCCATTAATAATACACAATATGTCAGATAAGTTTTGTGTACATATGCCAAATGTTTTGCTGTCACGGATTGCTGTGTTAAAACTATTTGCAGAAATGATGTACTCTTTCACAGAACAATGTTGTGTTTTGTATCTGAGATGCACATTTTTTTATACATAAAAATAAAGCTTTTATTCAGAATTTAGAAGTAACATTAAAATGCACTGGGACATTAATGAAAAAATCTCCTTTTGAATATCTCTGTTTGTGTGATCCTGTTAGAGGGCATTGTGAGAAATAAATTCTTGGATTGCTTAAATTGTTCAGCATAACTTCTGTTGACAAGCCATGTAAGAGAGGGCTGCATTTCTCTCATATTTCACTTACGTATTTGTATGTTGGTGTACTTGTACTTCTGTTTATCCCATCTACTTGAAATGTGATTTGAAACAATACTGTTTGGGCAGGATGTGAAATCCAGTAAATTATGGATTGGGGAGAGAATTTAGGATAAGAAAAACTATAATCCCTCCCCATTTCTCTGCACCTTGTCTGGCACTCAAAACAGCAGTATTTGGCCCTCATAGCACTATGTGTATAAATTATGGTTAGCCAGCTTTCTGCAATTTTAACTGAAGACTACTGTAGAAGTTTAGTTTGACAGGAAAGTATTGCATTGTATAGCATTTCTGATATTTCAAGGATTACTTCTGATTTGTGTTCAACACAGCTGTTCCTTCATTTATACCTCTGGAAGACAGCTTGTGGTCAAATCAAATCACAAATGTTCAAATGTAAACAGCAGCATATGGCTGATCTTTTTTTGAACATTTTCCCTTCTGTATGACAAATCAATGGAACTTAGCACTGTTGTGGGTGTGGGAACATGTGTGTGTGTAAGTGCATGTTACAGTTGAGTAGAGAAAAGTGAGGGGAGGGAAGCAAAAATTCACAGGCTTCACAAGATATTTTTATATTTTTCTTCTTCCTTCGTGCTGGGGGGTGATTAAGACCACCAGCTAGTAGCAATCAGATAACTTATGAATAATAATGGGGAAAACATAGGCCCCACTGAGGATACTTCCCTTCCACTTTTGATGATACAGTTGTTTCTAGCTATCTTCTGTGACTAAATGCCAGCCTGGTGGGAAAGAACTTACTCTTACATAAACACATCACGGAATGTCTATGTAGAGCTGATTGGGACTTTTTCCATTAAACATTTTTTGTCAAAATGGAAGCTTTTCATGGAAATGTTCAGAGGGAAGGTCTCTGAGGTCCAGGAGGGAATTTTGGAGAAAGAGAGAATTATTAACACATCCCTGTATAGCTAATAGTCCAGTGGTTAGGGCACTGAGCTGGGATGTAGGAGACCCAGGTTCAAGTCCCTCCTTGATCTCCCTTATGAGTGCCCTAACAATCATGCTACAGAGTCAGTCTCTCTCTCTGGCCCATGGGCTACAGGTATAGGCTGGGGGAGGCTGTGCCTCCCAAACAGCCTGGTGTGGCTCTGCCCCCAGACTCCCTCTTGCAGTTCCCTGTGCTTTGTCCTGGCTTGGGGTGTCCAGTGCTGGGGCTGCACTACCCACCTTGCACTTGGACCATACTGCCTGGTGTTGGGGGTAGTTGCTTGGCACTGGTGAGGGTGCTCTGGGCTCCTGTGTGGGAGCAGAGGGAAAGCGGTAGGGCTTGGGGCAGAACGGGAGAGGCCGGGGGCTAGCCTCCCCCAAAAGCTGGGTCACCAGCCACCCATGCTCTGGCCCAGTGAATATTTAACTATTTATATCAAGTGGAACAGCTTCAACAGAAGAGAAAGACTGACTGACTCTATTGCCCAGGGGTCAGAGCACTTGCTGTTGATGAACAAAGATCAAGCATCCATGCTGATTCTTTTAGATACATCAGCTGCCTTGAATGATACTGACCACATGATATTGTTGACATGCCTACTGACGCTGGTGGGGATGGAGTTGTATTTGAGTTACTTTGTTCTCTTCTGTCCTAGATGGCTCCAAGGGTAGTACTGGGTGACCGGCCATCTGCTCCAAGGGCTCTCTCATGGAATGTTTTATTCTACTCCCTCTCATCAATATGTATGTGAAGTAGTTTGGGCTGCAGTGCCAACCATATGCAGATGATGTGCAGCACGTCTCTCTGCTCTTAGACCAAATGATGCTATTGATCAATTTTCCATGAATGGGAGCTAGCTGAGGCTAGACTTAGATAAGATAGAAATAAAACTAGAAGGTTACAGGAACAACCTGGAGAATTGGTGTGTAATATCTAGCCCTTTTAATTAGGGGGTTTGCCTGCCCTTGCTACTCAGATTCACAAACTGTGGGGCTTGTTAGACCTTCAGTTGCTTCTGGAGGTTCAAATGGCAGGAGTCAGCAAATAGTGACTTTCCATCTGCCTTTGGTAAGACAGAACTGCCTTTGGCCAGTTCTTTTGGATATGGACCTGTGCTGTGTCACTTTGAGGTTGGATTGCTGCAGTCCCTCTACTTGGGTGGCATCTGATGATCATTTGAAAACTTTAGAAGATTCAGAATGCAGCTCTTCACTTACCTAGTGGTAATTCCTACAGGGAGAAAACTACACCTATTCTCCAGAGAGTGCCCTGTTTTCCAGTTACAACTTGAACTGCATTCAGAAATTATTATTTTTTATCTGATAAGCTTGTCAGGGCTTTCTGTTTCATCATTGTTTCATCCTGGCAGTTGAGATCAGCTGGAACACTCAACGTGGCATGCCAAGGTCATTCTTAATAGTGGGGCCTTGACTCAGGACTTATTCATGATCCCAGGTTTAACACAGCCCCAGTATGTTGCTCTTCAGAGCATACCTATTTTCTCATGCTTTTTCTGAGACAAGAGTGGATGAGATAAAGAGGGAAGGATTCAGTTTATGTGTGCTGATAGTGTTTTTAATGTTGATATTAGGTCATTTTGTATTTCTGAATGGGTTTTTTATGGTGGAATTGTACATATAAATTGCCTAGGGAAGTTGTGGAATCTCCATCATTGGAGATTTTTAAGAGCAGGTTAGACAAACACCTGTCAGGGATGGTCTAGATAATACTTAGTTCTGCCATGAGTGCAAGGGACCGGACTAGGTAGCCTCTCGAGGTCCTTTCCGGTCCTATGATTCTATAATATACATAGCTTTTTCATCAGACCATTTTATAAATTGAAATAAATATATGGCATAAAGTGTGCCAGAAAACTGCAGACTTAAATAACTTTATTTATATTATTACCAAATATACTGAAATTTATCTTAGTGCTTATATAGGAAATATACATATATGTCCCTAAATTGTGAACAAAAATGAACAGGAAAAAAAGCAGAAATACTTGCAGCATCTCTTGACGTCTATTCTACCTCCCTATCTTAACACACAAATCTTATTGCCAATTAAGCTAACTGCATGAGAACCATCAAAAAGCTTCAAAAGTGCTCCAGCTTCCTACATCTAATTACAAATTACAGAATACTAATTTTGGTGTCAATCAATATATGTGCAAGTATGCCTTACTAATACTCACTGGGGGGCACAGAATATCAATGTCTCTGTCTGTCTCATATGCTACACTCTTTAAAAAAAAAAGGCAGCTCAAAGGATTTATTTCCTGAAATCACTGCACCACTAATTTTAAATTTTTATATATTTATCTTATTTCTTCATGCAATGCTGCCTATTGTTGGGCAGGTTGAAAATGCTTTCCATATCACTGAATGCCTCCTGTAGTGATAAGAAATATGGGGATTAGATCCAAAATGCCTCTGGAGGCATACAGAAAAGCAATTAGGTATAGGAAACTTATTTCTCAGGGAACACATTTCTGCCTCTCTTTCTACATCACGTGTTTCCTGAGGTTAACATGTATTTCATTTGAGAATATTTTCATTCCAGCCCCAATTACCTGCTGGTGTTCTAATATTTTAATATATAGACTGTTCTCAGCAAACACCACATAGCTTGTTGGTGTGGCTTGATCTGTTTCCATACACACTAGATCAGTGGCTCTCAAACTTTTGTACTGGTGACCCCTTTCACATAGCAAGCCTCTGAGTGTGACCCCCCCTTATAAATTAAAAACACTTTTATATATTTAACACCATTATAAATGCTGGAGGCAAAGCAGGGTTTGGGCTGGAGGTTGACAGCTCGTGACCTCCCATGTAATAGCCTTGCGACCCCCTGAGGGGTCCCGACCCCCAGTTTGAGAACCCCTGCACTAAATAGACCACTCTAAACTTCTCAGTTGAAAAGATCAGGGGCTAGATTTTCCTCTAATTGACAGCAGTTTTACACAAACTAGTCATGCTTTGTTAAAAAGAGATGTATACATTTAATGCCACATTCCCTATTTTCACTTGCAACTATTTTAAAGATGGTGATTATTAATTCTACAACACCCAAAAATACTTTTCATACCTTCAAATAGGAAAAAAACCACCTCTCAGTTTTATTCATGTGTGTGTACACACACACACACACACACAGTCAGCAAATGAAGGAAGTCTAAAGGCATGTAAAACTTCCTTGATGTCATGGGTCATTTAATGTGTCTGGTCTTAGACACATTTTTTCCAGCACACTTCAGGGGACTTTACTTCAATCAGTGCTGGAAGACTATCTTTAAACAGTCTTCCTATTGTAAATATATTTGATTTGGATATTGAAGCTTTCCTTTGGTGAGAATTAAGCAAGTGCTTTGTCTGCCAGAGTGCCACAAAGTACTCCATTGTGTCCACTTTTCCAGCACATATATCTTAGCACAGCTGATGATGTCCATTTGTTATGAGGCAACAGCTGTCTGACTGGCCATTCAATGGAACTGCTGTTTCAGGTAGAGACAGCTGGTCTATCACCAGGTATGTACAGTGTAGACTAGACACATTCTAAAAGGTCACTGAGTTTGACAGTGCCTCTAACTTCTCCCTATGAAAGTGATTTGGTATCATTTCTTGGAAAGAAGCCAGTTATACACTTCTCAACCACAGCTTTAAAGAGAAGAGCATTCATGTTACTCCTTGAATGTTGCTTTATTAAAGAAACTCGTCATCTTTCTTAGACAAAAGGATTATATTTCTAAATGGGCTTTGTAAGAAAATAAGATGCTGATTTTAACCATTATTTGAAAAACAGTTATGTTTTAGTTACAGCTGAATTACCAAGAAGCATAGATGGAAGCTTGAATTTTTCATCATTTAAATATTTTTCATGTCATGAAATTTACAGTCATGAAAGGTAACTGTAGCATATGTAGGGTTTTTTCGACACAGAAATGGAAAAGATAGATCTTTTCTTTTCAAACTAAATAAACACATAGATTGGTAAGTATGTGTCTTTATGTTGTATTATGTTATATTATACTAACTGTGTGTGTGTTGTGTATGTTTAGTTTGGGGAAAATATATATCTTTATACACAGTATGTGAAGTCCTTTAAACAACATATCTGTATCAGCATGTCGTTCTCTGAAAAAAATTACATTGGGATCTTGGTGTCATATTAGTCCCAAATTATTTATTCCTTTCATCTTCTTCTGCCAGCTGTCACCCTATGTCTGGAGAATGCTCCTGCAAGCCCGGCTGGTCTGGACTCTACTGTAATGAGACATGTTCTCCTGGATTCTATGGTGAATCTTGTCAACAGATCTGCAGCTGCCAAAATGGTGCTGACTGTGATAGTGTGACTGGAAAATGCATCTGTGCCCCTGGATTTAAGGTAAATAATTCTGAAGTTCACAGTTTATTTTTTTTCTTTACTTCCTTCAGTTAGGGCCTGTTCAGTGAAATGCTGAGTGTACTCCTTCCTGTGAGGTTAATGGGAGGTCAAAGCATTCAGCTTGTCACTTGTCAGGAGTCACTTAGCTCCTTGTGGGACAGGCTCATAAAGGAAAAAAATTGCATTTGGATCTCTTAAAAATAATGTAGTGATGAGAATGGAAAAGTGCTAATAATAGGGTTACCATATTTTGTGCCTCCAAATGGAGGACACTCCATGGGGCCCCGGCCCCGCCCCCAGCCCCGCCCCTCCCCAAAGTCTCCGCCCCCTCCCCTGCTTCCCGCGAACATTTGAGTCGCGGGAAGCCTGAAGCAGGTAAGGGGGAGTGTGGGGGGAGGAGGCGCGGCCCAGGCTGGCCCCCCGGCGGCACCAGCCTGGGTCGGCTCGGGCCCTGGGGTGCCGGCCCCGGCCGACCACCCTCAGCCCACCCAGCACTGCCGGCCCCCGGCGGCCCGGCGCACCCCCTGGCTCCCGGCCCCGCGACCCCGGCCCCGGCCCGGCGACCCCGGCCCCGTGACCCCGGACCGGCTCCCGGCCCCGTGACCCCGGCCCGGCTCCTGGCCCGGCCCCCCAGCTCCCGGCCCCGCGGGCCCGGACCGGCTCCTGGCCCCGCGACCCGGGCCCGGCCCCCCGGCCCCGCAACCCCGGACTGGCTCCCGGCCCCGCGACCTTGGACCGGCTCCCGGCCCCGCGGGCCCGGCTCCCGGCCCGGACCCCGGCCCGGCACCGCGCCCCTGGCTCCCCGCCCGGCCCCGCGCCCAGCCCGGCCCGGCACTGCGACCCCGGCTCCTGGCCCGGCCTGGCCCCCGGCCCGGCACTGCGCCCCTGGACCCCGGCCTGGCACCGCGCGCCCGGCCCGGCTCCCAGCCCGGCACCATGCCCCCGGCCCCGCGACCCCGGCCCCGCACCGCCGACCCCAGCCAAAGAGGCCCCGGCCGAGCCAGCCCTCCCTCCCTCCCGATTTTCCCGGACATGCCCGGCTTTTGGGGATTTCCCCCCGGACGGGGATTTGAGCCCCCAAAAGCCGGACATGTCCGGGAAAATCCGGATGTATGGTAACCCTAGCTAATAAGGTATACATACCTACTACAACAGAAAGGAATCGGGGGAACTGTGACTGTTGCAGCACTAATCTGTGGATTTAAGTAACTATTTTATAGTAAAAATCTACAATAAATACAGTTATTTCTACAAATCATATACCTGATTTCAGTGGTTCTCACAGATGTTTGTTCTTATATAGAAATTTGATGATACTAAAAATGTAACCTTGAAGACATACTTCTTTTCTTCTATCAGTAATACTGTGCATAGTAGAAAGAGCACTTTAATCAAATGATATTTTTTGGAATATTGTATGTGTCCAAATTGTTTTCCATTACATTACCATTTTACATTACACTCTGCTTTTGTGAATTGCTTCTTTGTACAGTAGTACTGAATATTGGCTTACCCAAGTGCTGGCAGGTATGTGACATGCTCTCCCACATCAACTAATGTAAAACAAATACTTATTGTAGATTTAAAGAGTATTAAGAGCCTTGCTTAATGATTTCCTGTAAACCCAGGCTGACCTGATGACAGCCTAGAATGTGACATGGTCTGCACATTTTCTTATACTTGTAATACTATAACAACAGTCAGTCTCTCAGAAAGGGGTTGACAAGTCAGTTAAATCTAGGATTAGAGAAAGTGCTGGTGATATTTTATTTTTTTGAACTCTCGTTGATGTTTTGTCAAATATTTTTTTAATATATTTGTGTATGTTTTAGGATTCTGATTGTGCTACTCCTTGCCCTCCGGGAACCTATGGAGTAAACTGTTCCTCTGTGTGCAACTGCAAAAATCAAGCCATCTGTTCTCCGGTGGATGGTTCTTGTACCTGCAAAGCAGGTCAGAGTGCTTAACAAATTAGTCTCCCATCTCTGTAATCAGTCATCAGTATAAGTTATTTATATACATCAAAATGAGCTTTTGAAATAGAGAAGAAGAAATAAACACAAACTTCAACTAAAAAAGAGCCAGGCACTAAGGGGGGGATCACTGGTACCCACCCCAAGCTAGAATGCTGCTCTCTTCTCTGGAGCTGCTGAGCATAACTTACTGTAGGTTTCCTTGTGAGTGTATTTGTCAGCAGCCCTACTTGACTGTATACTTCTTTTCAACTCCCACTCCAAATCACCATGAATCTGAGCAAGCTCCAGGTCACTGCAGCCCTCCATCCCACCATGGACACGTGATATTCTTCCTGCCTGTTCAGCACCACTCTCTATACCCCCAAAATCATCATCTCCCCCTTGGCTCCCCCACACCTTTCCAGCTCAATCCTGTGTTCTCCAATCATTTTCTGACTTCATCCCAACACTTACCCTACTCCCCTTCTCAGCCTCACCATCATTAGTGCGAGCTACTGCTCCTTCATTCCTCAGCACCCCAACTTTGAACCCACTCAGCTGGCTCTGCCTCCATCAGTATCACCCATCCCACTTTCTTTCATAACCCTCTACTTCTCTGCTTGGCATTCTCTCTCTGCCATAACTTGTAATGACTGGCAAACCCTCCATGTACCACCTGTGCTCCCCAGCTCACCTTCTCCCACAGCAGATGTTGGTGTGACCTTGCCTGTATATGGCAGGGATGCAGACTGTTTGCAAATTCTCCAGCCATGTGTTCTGCAGATAGAAAGGAGCATGACAAGAACTCCATTTTCCCTCTCCCATACAAGGTTCTACAGCCCTGCTTCATGTCTCCATGTAGTTCCTGTCCAAAGGAATATTTAAGGTGAAGGTACATGTAAGGATATTTTCTTACACACACAGAGCCTGAGGTTGTCCCCCTATCATCTGCAGGTGGAGAAAACCTTAAAAGCAGGAGAACCATCTTGACTGTGCTGCTAGATTGGTCAGGAGAAATGGGCAGGCCACAGAATGCTGAGCAGGGGACTCCTGCACCTCCTATGTGCCATGGAGCTCTCCTCTAAAGTGCCTCACTTCTTAGAGGCACAGGAAAGGGATTTGGAGGTGTGGCAGAATCAGCCGGGAAGTGACTAGTTGATTAGCCGCTCCAGGGATTCGTAGGCCTAAATCCCTCATGTAGCAGGTGTGCTGGCATCCAATCTACTACTATAATCTATGTGCTGTAATATGGCGTTGGGCAGATTTGGAATTGCAGCCGCTCTTTGCCAAATGGCTGGATTGGGAGGAGAAATATTGCTTTCCTGAGACCCCTGCCCAAAGGTCATTTGCTTGAGCCTTGTGAGAATTGAACAGAAGGTAGAATTTTACCCAACTTATTTAATACTAAGATGAACAAATAACTGAATTTAATTGTTTTGCTAAGCATTAAACAAATACTTGTCATAGCAAAAATAGTGTTGGACACAACTGCTAAATAAGGTGAGGATCATATCTATCCCTCTTGCAATGTGTTATCCCATTATGGTATTTCTGAAGAGCTCTGGGTCAAACCCCATTGATTTTAGTGGGACCAGGTTTTTACCCTCCATTTTCAAATGTTTCATGTATTTACATGTACTATTTCCCCAAAATTGCTCTACATTTTTTCATTAACAACCATGTTGTTGCCCAGCTCTGGCAATGGAACAGGGAGCAAGACAGTGATGAGGGGGAAGTGGGACAGATTTGTGGGGGGGTGGGTCAGAGAGTGTTTGGGGAATATGATGTACTAGAAACATTCCAAATTTCGTATGATTTTTCATGGAATTGCTTACTTTAAGGATGCTTGTATTACAGGATGAAATGTAGGGCATGAAAGGATAGAACACAAATCCTGGAAAGAATATTGTGGAAAAATGTGTTTCCATATTTTAATTATTACAATGCAATATTTGCAACAAATATTTTTTCCTGAATTAAGCCCTAAGTTCTGTAGTTAGAAATCCAGAGCACAAGGCAGATTCATGACAACATGTGTTCTGAATAGCTTATTGATTAGATTCAGTACAGTTATTTTTACCCCCGCTTACTGTAAACAGAGTATAGAAATAGAAACCTAACTTATGTCACTGTCGATGATAGCATATGACAAGTTGGCTGTTATATCCAATAGATGTATAGTATCATGCTTTTAAAAGCTTTCTGCTTACTTCAGTGTGTACTTCCTGAGTCATTTCTCTGACTTAATCACTGTTTGAAGCATCAACTTATAGGCATCTTCTAATTTGTACTGGGGTTATTTTTAAATATTCAGAAGGAAGTGGGGAATCTCCTGAAGTATCTCATATCTGTCTTTGGAAAAACCACCTCACATAATGACTTTTTCACTGATTTATTTTTGTTATCCTTGGTTTCTTCTGCCAAGACCACTGTTATGACTGCACCATAGCTCTGTCTGCACTGAATATAGTCTGCAAAGAGCCCATCAGAAAAACTACTAAAGAAGTAGCAAATACATACCCTATATGAGCAACTTTGTTTTTAAGAAGAACTGACCATATTTTCTAAGGAATAAATTATTTTTTTATGCTGTCCCTTGCAAAATTCAAAATAGTTTAGTGCATTTTAGTGAGCATTCTCAAGGTGTCCTGTTTTCCCTTCAGATGTACTATTAATTGCTTTCAAATGTTGACACCAATTTATAAAGTGTGCTGTGCACGGCTGTTACAGGTGCACAAGGACACCTCTGTTTGAACTTGAGCAAGGCCTCAGCTGGGAGGACTAATACTCTTTCATAGGCTACATGGCCATCCTTGCTGCTGTGTATCACTGAGAGATTCCTAAAGAGGAACCTCCCAGCAAAGGAAGAGAAACATGTCCTTGTTTAATATGACACTTCATTTTTGTTGTGGCAGGTTGGCATGGTGTGGATTGTTCAATAAACTGTCCCAGTGGCACATGGGGTCTTGGTTGTAATTTAACTTGCCAGTGCCTTAATGGAGGGGCTTGCAATGCTTTGGATGGAACCTGTACCTGTGCTCCAGGTTGGAGAGGGGAAAAGTGTGAACTCACTTGCCAGGTAATTAAAATTCATTCAATGATGAGCTATAGGGTTTCTGTTATAAGTGGCCTGATCCTGCAAAACTTCCAACTGAGGGTATTTCTACTGAGTGCAATGGGCTCCTCAGCTGCGTATATGAATATACAATACTTTTTTGTGCCTTCATACTGAAAATTTGACTCCAGATATTTCGCTGACTGTTTCAGAACTTGTTTAAAAGCTTAGTTAGAGTCAAATTCTGCCCTTAGTTACAACAGTATAAATCAGGAGTCACCCAAACTATTTCAGTGAAGATATTTCAAAATGAGCATGTAAACAAAAAAATGTAACCTCCAATTAACAAAAATTACTCTGAATATGAGAATGTGTTTAACTAGGTTAGTTTGTCTTCCATCATGAAAATAAAACCCAAATGAAAATCTTTCTCTCTCCTTCTTCAACCAGATGTACATAATCTTTTGTTGTAGTAGCTTGTTGTCTTCCTCTGCTTCAGAGCTTTGTCTGCTACTTCCAATATTTAAGCAATTTCTCAGGTAACCACAAAAAAATCTGGGTTTTAATAGAGGAAACTTTATAATCAATATAGAACAAAGTTTTACTCAAGATCTTTGGGAGTACTGTGAGTCAGAATGCCTAGTAAAGGTGGTGGTCTCTTGATTAAGCTTTACTGCATGTCATTTCTTCCAGCCTGTTGACCCACACCCTTATGCTTCTTCAATTCTATCTCCATTTCTTCTTCTTTATTTATTTATTTGCTTCCAGAGACCTGCAAATCTGTTTGTCTCGTCTCTCTTTTTCTTCTACAGACCCTCCTTCTGGTACAATTGTTTTTCTAGAGCGGTCTAGAAAACTCAGATTTTCCCCCAGGAACATTTTAGTAGGAAAATCCCCTTTTGAAATTTTCCCATTGGGAAATTTCAGTTTTCTCACAGGCAATGTATAAAATGTGGTAAAGTAGTTCCCTATCGACCTTTCTCACTGTTCCCCAGTTTTTTCAGCTGGGAAAGAGCAAAAAAAGGGAGCTAAATAAACTATATTTCACTTTTAAAAGTAACACCTTCAATTTTAAGGGTTAAGGGTTAAAAGTGAAAGTGTTACTTTGTCTTTTAAAGTGTTAATTTCAGAGGGAAAGTAACACTTTCACATTTGACATTAAGTGCTAAGATGTAACTACTGGCAAATGGGAAACAGTCAGATATTGGAGTGGTGGGGGAAATTCACAATTTCAGAATGAAAACATTGGAATCTTTTTTAAATACTTGTTTTTTCTCTGCTTTTTTTCTGTTTCAAATACATTTCAGAAATGAAAAAAAAATCATCCAAACTTTGTTTCCAATGAAATCTTGTCTTCCAATGAAAAGAAAACTTTTTTGTGAAGAAGACTCTCTTGTGGAGTTATGGATAAAGAGAAGCTTTGGGTTAATTCAGTTACAGATGAATTACCTGAATTGCACATGAACCCTGTAAATTCCCCACCCCTGCCACTTCCACATATATGTGTTTTGCTTAGCTCCATTTTTTCAATGACGTGGTGATGTGAGCAGCTGGATTACAACATGTCTGACAGCCATACCTGTGCTACTTCATTGCATCCAGATTATGCAGCTCTAGGAGCAATCAGGAGTTAAATTTTGGGGAGACTGTTTTGCTTTTAATTAATTTTCTCCACAAAGTAACACAATATAGTATAACTTAACATACTAAAATGAAAACACATTCTGTACAAACAGAAAACTGATAGGGTACTAACAATATAAGCACATACAATGCTTCCAACAAGAATATGAATTAAGCTCCTAGAAAACAGGATCAAATTTCTTTAAAACTACCTTGTCTACCTGATTCTGCAAAAAGCCGAATGCCCTCAACTTGCATGGGCTTGCATTAGCACCTTCCAATATTGGCTCCCTAAGAGAAAGCTGCTCTTTCAAGGCTGCTAACCACAGCAATCCACTATTTTCAGCAAAACAACACCCACAAATACTAACCTTTATCAAACGATTTTCCCCTCTCAAAATTCTGTAACATGAGAATAAACAAAAAAACTAATTTGAATGTATGTCTCTACATATGTCTTATCTCTAAGCATAGGGAGATAAAGTGGATGAGGTAATATCTTTTATTGGACTTCTGTTGAAGAGAGAGACAAGGTTTTGCACTTACACTGAGATCATCTTCTCTAAGCTTGCTGTTTAAATTATAAAATCTTCAGGACAGGGGCTATGTTGAGTACACAGTTGAAAATTAACAAATTAATATTATGAAAAGTGAATATTTTTGAAGTACCACATAATTTATCCATTAGAGTTTCCATTCATAAATATTTCCCCGCTGCTTTAATTATGTGAGAAATGTTTTTGTCAATGAGAAAGTAAGTTATTTATTTGGGCTCACTTTAAAATCCACATTCATTAAATTGATCCTCCTGACTAATACTTTCTCCCAAAAAACATAGATCAGAGGAAGTGCATATGACATAATATATGTACTGAAGTTTTATTTTTTAGCCCATATCTCCAACAGTTATTAAACTTGAATCTAGACCTCATTAGTTTTCCTGTGTCCAATGTGATCTGGGGAAAAAATCTTTTATTATTTCAGCCACAATTTCAGGCTGTATACTTAGGTTGGTCATTCCAGTTCCGGTGAGCATAGGATATATCTTTTTATTAAAATTACAGCTCATATTAGTACTCAAAAGTAAGTGAGTTTGCAGTGTCTTATTTCTGCTATGTCTTACTTATAAATTACCCCCTTTCCAGAATATATTTGAGGATTTTCTTTCTTCACAAATCTGATTATATGCAAAGGAAGTACTTCCCTTAATCTCTTCTTCTCCCTTACATTAAAATGGATTATTGAGATAAGTAAGACACTACTTATTCTTGAGTCGTGTGCAGAGCAGTGCAGTACAGTTCAGTGTTGTTCTGTTTTGGAATTGAAAGACTGGTAGTTGAATGGCCAGATCCTGTGGAACTCTATACACATGTAGGCATGCATATCAAGAAACAGCAGATGAATCTTGATTTAGGCTGCATTTCAAGTTCTGATGTTACTATGACCATATTTTTAGCCTTGGTATTTAAATTATCCTACTGTACTAGCTTTTTAAACAGTGCTGTGTGTTTTTCTTTTCTTGTTTTCTTTTATGCAGGTGGTGCCAGGCACATAAGTGTGATTATACTACCTACTCTGCCTTATATTTCATTTTGATTCCAACCCCCTTTTCTGTAGTTGCACATTACTGCTAAACTTTTCTTTCTTCTGGGAGGTTGAACTAGTGGTTTTCCTTGGTGCAGTTTCCAGGGTTGGCTTGATGGGGAATTGTCTCTAAAATCAGTTTACCCTCTCCTACTTAACAGAAACTAAATGCAGTTAGAATTGGGTTCCATTAGAATCCCATGGAAATCATCTGAATTGCATTGGGGAAATGTAGAGGAGAATTTGACCCCTTATGTCAAATCCATCATACACCAGCTTTCCATCAATCCTCAGAAATGCTACCGCACTAAAAAATAATCTTTGTCTTACATCATTGTCCCATCTCCTTTTGCAATCAGTAAGCATCCTTCCCATTGTCAGGTTGCATTTACTGTAATGCAAAAGAAGGGAATTTTAATAAAAAGAAAGTGAGGCTGTTTGTGCTTATTTATAAAAGATTTATATGTAAAATGCAGTCCTAGTATCACTGCAAGCTAAAAGTTGTACTTCCATACTTCTACTTTCTACTGAGTTCATTATAAATGGCATCACTAAATGGCATCCTTCTTGGCAATCTTAATAGAGAGGTCAAGGACTGAGTCAGTATGGAAACTGAATTACTCCCTCCTTCAAGGTCTCTCCAGGTTTCAGGTCAGGTTTTAGCGCCATTAGTGGGACAGTGCAAGGAAGCTGCAGTAAAGGAAGATTGTTGCTGCTTGAGAGAGGACTGATCAGAACTTATTCTCCTCTAACTCTCTTTTTTAGCTCTCGTGGTTTCAGCTATGTTTTTTGTTCTGACAGGATGGCACATATGGAATGGACTGTGCTGAACGCTGTGATTGCAGCCATGCAGATGGCTGTCATCCAACCACTGGTTACTGTCGCTGTCTCCCTGGATGGTCAGGTAAAACAGAGATTAATATGAGGGTTAAAAAAATGATGACAACCTAAATAAGGTGGGACCCAATCATTCCTTTTGCTGGGCAGAGAAGATCCAGACTGGTAGTTTCTGGGATGGGAAGTACAGAAAGATGGGAATGCCACCTCCATGGCATGTGTTCCCTTTCATGGAATGTAAAGCTCCCTAGGATCTGGGCTCTGCATACATTTGGGAGTGGAAGTGGGAAGTCTCAAAATGCAGCCAACCTCCAAACCATGGTCCCTTCAAGACAAGGTTGGTAATTGTGTGGATATCTAAGGTAGTGCTGACAGAGCCCCATCTGCACAATTCCCAAGGAGACTTTTTAACACTCAAGCACTAGGCAGCCAGCCAGTGGGATCATGGCTCCTGCAGAAGCTGTGTTGTCAGTAGAACTGTCTGAAATTATTTGCACACAGTTTTTCTGATGAAAAATAAGTTTTAAAAAAGCTGAAATTTTGGTAACATTTCTGTAACATTTGTAGTGATTTTTTATTCAATGTTTTGTCAAAATTGTGTTTGAAATTGTTACTGAACACTTTTATTTTCAGAAAAATGTTTTCAGTAAATGAAAATGTTCATTGTTTTTATTGTGATTTTGATTTAAAAAAATTGATGATAAAAATGTTGTGGAAACTTGCAAAAGACAAACAATTGGTCCATTCCAAACACTGTGAAACAGAAGAGGTTTAGAAATTTATTATGAGACTCTTGTTCCATTTTTTTCTACCAGCTGTACAGTAACTCCTCACTTACCATCGTCCCAGTTGTTATGTCCCTGATCTATTAGAGAACATACTCATTTATAGTTGCGCAACGTTTCCTTATAACGCTGTTTGGCTGGGCAGGCTTGGAACCAGGGTGGGCTGGCAGCCCCCTATCAGCTCACCTCCACCACCACTCCCAGCGCCTCCCACCTCTCAGCGGCCTTGAGGATCAGCAACTTCCCCCTCCCTCTCTGCAATCAGCTGTTTCGCGGGTGTATAGGAGGCTTTGGGGGAGGGGGAGCGGGGGAGTGAGGATGCAGCGCTTGACAAGTTATAGCATATTTTTCTGCTCACAGAAAGTTTGCAGACAGACTGATTTCCTCAAACATAAGCACTATTTGAATTTACGGGGTTTATTTTGCAAGTTTGTATTTTAACTCTGTGGATAGATCACAGACATTTCAATGTAGGTATTTGATACTCAATATTTGAAATTCATGCGTTGGTTAGCTGTTGCAATTGGTTATAACTTGCGTTATACTGTTTCTGTTCTCTGATCGGTTATGTTTAGTTCTTACAATCAGGTGAAGCACTGACAAAGCCAGTGAGGCTTTGATTCTTGCAGAGAGAGAAATGAACTAGCAAGGATTCATAGACCTTGCCTGAACTATCATTCTAGTGTGTAGAATACTGTACAATTTATTGACTGGCTGAAGAGCTTAAATTAATTTTCACTTGTCAAGTTCATACAAAATAACTTTTTGAACCAAAATTCTCATATTGTGTGTATGGTTCCCGATTATGAGCATGAGTGTGCAGGGTTGGTGTGTGTAATCGGATGTCTTCACAAATTGTGCAGGCACAGATAAGAAGACCAACTGAAAAATTGTCCATTAGTCTCTTAATATGGAGGCAAATAGTCATAAAGGCCAGCATCATTTTATAAAACTTCAAAGGAAACTTCAAAAATATAACACATTTGTTGTAATTACTTTAGTAGAATCATGACAAACTTTTTTATAACAGGTCTTTCCATAAAAAAATATTAGAGACTTGAAAACTATCAATAGAATATTCTAAACTAGATTGTGGCCAAGACTTTTAAACATAGCACAACTCTCCTGTCCTATTTGAAGCCAGTTACTGAAAAGAGGGCAATGACTATACATTTTTGCTTCTTTCAAAGATAATTTGCCTTTTAGACTTAGGGATGAGAAACGTTTGAAAAAAAAAAAAAGCCTCACACATGGTTATGGGTGAAATTGAGTCTCCCTGATGATGTCATCTTGGCAGTGTGTGTAAGAGAGACTAGTTTCAACATGTCACTGATGTCTAGACATACAATATCTTATAAACAAGATAGTTTTCTTATACTGTCTGAAAAAATCCTCCGCCCACACACCATGGGTCAGACTGACAGCCATGCGGCAGCCACACTTATTTATGAATGTACTTATATTTAGAACAGAAAAAAAAAGATAATACTTTAGAAAGAGGTTCTAAAATGGCTGTGCCATAGAATCACATTTTAGTGATGGCACTTTGACTGTTGGGGGTAAACAGACTAATAGTGGTGAAGATATCTTTTGTTATAACAGCAATTTAAACAGATTGGTAGTGTATGAAAAATGAATGGAGATACTGAAACTCAACAACATAAGATCATTAGATTTTTAAAATGAGATCATTGAGCTGGTATATGCTAGGATTAAAAACTCCAAATTCTGTAGTTTAGAGATATCAGACCTGATCCTGCTTCCACTGAAGTCAAGGAGAAATGTACAAGTGGAAGGGACCCAAGAGATCATCAAGCCCAGCTGCCTGAAGTGAGGCAGGACCAAGTAAACCTAGACCATCCTGGCAAATGTTTGTCCAAGCTGTTCTTAAAAACCTTCAATGATGGGGATTGCACAACCTTCCTTAGAAGCCTGTTACAGAGCTTAATTACCCTTAGAGTTAAAAAAGGTTTTCTGAATATCTGATCCAGAAGTCCCCAATCGGTGGGGCATGCCCCCTAGGGTGGCGCAGAGGAACATATGGAGGGACACGGGGGGCAGGGAGGGAGCACCATACAGCTCCATTCCTGGCCCTGGCCCCAGTCTCGGCCCCGGCTGCCGGCTCTGTGCCTGGGGTCCTGGCTGCCGGCCCCACTCCTGGGGTTCTGTTCCTGGCCGTGGCCAGGGGTTCAGCCGCCGGCTCCATGCCCAGGGTTGGTTTGGCATGATTTGTTCTTGATAAATCTATGCTAGCTATTTCTTATAACCCTATTATTCTCTAGGTGCTTACAAATTGATTAATAATTTGTTCCAGTATCTTGACAGGTATCAAAGTTAGGCTGACTGGTCTATAATTTCCTGGGTCATCTTAGGGTATGTCTACACTGCAATTAAACACCTGCGCCTGGCCCATGTCAGCCAACTCAGGCTCATGGAGCTCAGGCTACAGAGCTGTAAAATTGCAGTGTCGATGTCAGGGCTTGGCCTGGGGCCTGGGCTCTGGGACCCTCCCCTCTTGCAGGGTTCCAGAGCATGGGTTCCAGCCCAAGCCCGGACATCTACGCTGCAGTTTTATAGCCCCACAGTCTGAGCCTTGTGAGCCTAGTCAGGCCACTACAGGTGTTCAGTAGAAGTGTAGACATGCCCCTAGTTCCCCTTTTTAAAGACAGGTATTATGTTTTCTCTTCTCCAGTCCTTTGGGACTTAACCCACACTCCATGAGTTCTCAAAGATAATTGCTAACAGTTCCTAGATTGATTCAGCTAGTTCCTTAAGTACCCTAGGATGAATTTCATCAGGCACTGCTGACTTGAATACGTCTAACTTATCTAAATATTCTTTAACCTGTTCTTTCCCAATTTTGGCTTGTGTTTCTTCCTCCTTGTTGTTAATATTAACAAAGAATATTGCTATCGGCTTTATTGCAAATAGGATTCAACTCTTCGAAAATGCTGTGTCTCTGTCATCCCTTTTAAAAGAAAAGCAGATATTAGGCATTTTCAAATGGTAGTTTTGTACATCAGAGGAATATTATGCAATAGATTGATTTTGTGGCATCAAGTATGATCTTAAGAGGGTGCTGAGCAATTGTTAAAGTCAGTAGCAGTTGTGGTATTTATGGGGGAGCAGGTACACCGCCAATACATGTAACATTTAGTAGTTAGCACTTTTCCTCAGTTTTCATTATTCCTCCTAAGGGTCATTTGTGTCCCTAGCATCATGGGTAGCAGTGTGGTGGGGAAGTAGGGCTTCTATGTGTCCTATTCATACAGGTGGTTCGGAAAGGGCAGAAGAGGGCGGGTGGGGGGGTTGGCTTCACCTCCTCCTCCCAAAACACAGTGGGCTGGGGAGCTGCACCAGCATGCTGGGGAATGTGCACTGCACCAGACATAGACCTGGTACAAGTTACTCCTCTTGAGCAATGAGGGAACTGGCTGCTTCTGAGGCAGCACAACAGTATCTTCTACTGTTACACAGTGAGAGGTTTATGTTAAGAATGTTCATCCTAAAGGAAACCCCACCCTGTTTAGAGAATTCAAGCTAAGAATGCTCACCCTATGAGAACCCAGCCCTGTTTAGAACTTAAACTAAGAATGTTCACCATATAGAAGCCCCACCCTGCTTAGAACAGCTGGAATTAATGGAGTGGCTTATTTTCTGGTTCTCACTATTCTGATGCATTCCAGGAGCCACTTGAATTATTATGGTATAAAAGGGACGCACCCACACACATTTCAGATGACCTCTGTGCATAGCCCCACCCTCGGTCCCTTGCCATCTTTCACTCTGATATTTTTTAATGTCTTCATTTGGATGGAGAAGAATAAATAGGACAATGGAAAAGAGTAATGTGCTTTAAAATAAGAGAGCCTTAAAACTAAGAGACTTAGGGCTTGTCTATACTTACGCGCTGGTTCGGCGGCAGGCAATCGAACTTCTGGGTTCGATTTATCGCGTCTTGTCTGGACGCGATAAATCGAACTCAGAAGTGCTCCCCGTCGACTCCGGTAATCCTGCTCGCCGCGAGGAGTATGCGGAGTCGACGGGGGAGCCTGCCTGCCGGGTCTGGACCGCGGTAAGTTCGAACTAAGGTACGTCGACTTCAGCTACGTTATTCACGTAGCTGAAGTTGCGTACCTTAGTTCGATTTGGGGGTTTAGTGTAGACCAAGCCTTACACACACACAAACCCCTTATTGTTAAATAGTGACCATTAAATTTGGTGCAATGTGTCCATGCACGTTAATTTACATATGTATATATTTTTGGTATTTCCAGTTCTCATCTTAAGCTCTGGGTACTCTATATCTAATTAAAACAAACAATAGTTTAAACTTCCATTTTAAACCTAATGCGCTTGGACACTATGCACTATTCCTCTCAATAATCATTATCCAGCAACTTCAGTCACATAATAAAGCTATTATCCTTATCCCCTAATTTCACCTCTTCCACAAACAGCCATGAAAAAAGTGGAGTTTGGAGCAGGCCAGTAAAATTAGCAAATCCAGGCAGTAGCAAGCCAAGACATTCCACTGAACCAGTGTAAAAAGCACAAGATTTTATTTCAGACAACTTAAAATATGCCTTATTTCTTAGTGATAACACATTATTCTTTTGCTATGTTGCACACTATTTTGTTAGATGTTTGGAGACCCTGAAGTAATACCATGTCATACTGATACTGCACATGCAATTTTAAAAATCAATTTAAGGCTTACGTGGTGCTGGGGATTATGAAATATGCTATGTATATCAAAACAATAGCACTGGCTTATGGAAAAGACAGATGCAATAATTCCTGTCTATGTTATGCCAGCAACATGTACAGTATTCAACCATATGTTATGCCAGACAGGATGTTGGTGGCTTTTCCCTAACCTGGACACCTGCTGATACTAGTCAGATTGTCTGTCACCATATGTGTCTGCTGTAATGAGGAAGTGTTGTATTTTTACCATGTGATCCTGACATTACTTTGGGAGCCACGCTTGTTATTGAATAGAAAAGTGAATTGCCATAATTATCAAAATCTGCCTCATGGATGTAAATAAGCAGGTTCTCTGGGACGCCTGAATTCTCTCTCTCTCTTTGTCTATCTTTTATTCAGTATGCATTTTTGCATACTGTGGGCTTGTCTCCACTTATCAGTGGATCAGCGCTGCGGCGATCGATCCACCAGGAGTTGATTTAGTGAGTCTAGTGAAGACCCACTAAATCGACCGCAGATCACTCTCCCGTCAACTCCGGTACTCCACCAGAACAAGAAGAGTAAGGGGAGTCGACAGGAGAGCGTCTCCCATTGACATAGCATAGCGTGGACCCCGTGGTAAGTAGATCTAAGCTACGCCAACTTGAGTTACGCTACTAATGTAACTCAAATTGTGTAGCTTAGATCGATTTTCCTCCCGTAGTGTGTGATATCTTTTGTGTCTTTTTTTTCTGTGCCATTCCCTCCCTACATTAACAGCAAAAAATGATCCATTTCAGCATAGATGAGAAGAGGATCACTGACTCGTTAAAAAGATTACTGTAATAAATGGTGTGTATAGCACTAGTGCCCTGAAGGAATTATAATGCCCAGCTGTGTGTCATAGGCACTATACTGCTGACAGCTGAAGGAGATTCTTGTTTTGCTCAATTGACTGGTGTCTGTAATTTGGAAGCATAAGGTCTGAGTCCTATCCCTGCAATCTCAGTGAGTGCTATAGCATACTGACAGCCATCACCATAAATCAAATTGCCACACATTTGTGATAATTCTCCACTATGATAAAGAGCACATTTATTTTCCAAAACACCTGGTATGATAAAGCCTTTGTTAAATAACACTTTTTGTTTTGTCCCATATTGTTTTACAGTGAGTTCATTGTGTCCCCAGACCTGTTGGGGTTGTGCACTCTGACTCCTTCTATATACAGAGGCGATAGTGCTTTCTTTTTAAGAACAAACTTTCAATAGATTAACATTATTTTATTTCTTTTTCCTGTGGCTGTTCAGAATCTGATAACTGAAAAGTTAAGTATCATTAGACAGGGTGGCAGTGTGTCGAAACAATAGAGCCTTGAAAAGAAAAGATCACCCACTAAAAACTGTGAAATCTTAGAAGTAACTGGGCTCATCCTTTAATAAAATAAACAAGATGTGTGCTACCAGCCTGTTTCAGCAGGGATTTTGTAGAAAGGTTGGTGCTGGCTCGCTCTCTACAAAAGCAGCTGGAGATTTATTCCTTCCCCAGATACAAATCAGTATATGTACCTGTCTGCTTATATGTGCCCCTTTCCCCTCCACCCCCAATAGAGTGGAACTGCCTTGCTTATAGTGAACTTAGATATAATGAAATTCCATTTATAATAAAGTGGATGGAAAGTTCAGAATTGTTTCAATGCATTACGTTGTGCAAATTGAAATTCCAAATGGTCTGAACTGATATGAAAATCTGTGATCCTGTATTTTCTCCAGTTGGAGACACTGAAGTTCTATCTATTCCCCCAGCTTCCCCTAATTGGAGATCAAGGGCTCCCACTCTTCTCAGCTGGAGACAATGAAGGCATCCCCAACAACCATATCCCCATTGAGATTGTCCACCTCTGCACCCTGTGCTCTCTCCATCAAGCACTCACCCCAACCTAATTCCCTTCTCAGTGTTCACTCATTCATCTAGTAAAGAATTAGAGAAGCTTTCCTTGGTTTTCTCCATTATAGGGTGCACCTGCTTTCCCTCTCAGGTGTCTGAGCTTTCTTTTGAACTGAAGTATTGTAAGTTTAAGGAAAAGTGTTTCTCATGTGAATAAGAACAAGGGATGAAATCCTGCACCCCATTGAAATCAGTGGAAGGCCAAGATTTTATGGAACATTTTGAGGGCCTGATCCTGCTCTCAGATGCAGTGTTCTGTGTCAGAATTAACTCCAGTGTATAGGAGTTATAGTAGGTTAAAAACAGGTCTTGACTCTGTTCCTTAAGGATATAATGGGAGACTCCATATGCCATACAGGGTATAAATACACTGGCATAGTAGTATGATATTTATCTTATTGTATGTTGGACTATTTTCCTCAGTCAAATGGAGGGTGGGTAAGCTAGAAAGCATGCTCAGTGTCTGGGAACAATAGTTTTGCCTGTGTCACTACAGATCAGAAATAATTATTTATGGAATTTTCCTCTTAAAGGACAAAATAAATAAGCCATGAGCTTTCAATGTAGGTTGATTTGGATAGATCACTTACTCTCAAAATATTAAAAGTACAGTGTATGGAGTATGTAAACATTCTGCTAGTATGGCTGAAAACACTGATACCCCAAAAGAATTATTTACTTCAGTCATGCAATTCGGATGCCGAGGGAATGCTGATTTAGATGTGAGGCCCTTGGCATAAAGCACTGGGCATTAAATGCATGAGCATTTCTTCAGAGCTGCTTAGCTGAAGTTTATCATGACCATTCAGCTATTGCCTAGCAACTTGTGGAAGCAATCAAAGAGCTCTTTGTCCGCAGCCCTGGCAAAAACATTTCTTCACAGATCTCCTTATCAGGATCAAAAGCAACACACAAACTTATCAAAAATACTTTTATTGGATAAGAAAGAAAATACACATTTTTAAATCAAATTGTTCATCACCATGTCATACTGGTTATGTCAAAACATCTCTTGCAAACCCCACTAAAATCTTGTTTTCCTCAGTTCATAGTTTTGCTATAAAGCTTAGCTCTCTTTTCTGAAATGTAGTATACAAAATCAGAGCTTGGAGAATTCTTTGCCTTTTTTGTTTAATCTTTTTGAAATTTCTACCTTTCTCTCAAAAATAAGTTAGTTTTTAAGTTATACAGATGTAAAAATTAAAACTAAATTTTCCTGTTTTTAAGTTCTTTTTTGTGTTCCTCTGAATAACAACTAATAGATGAGATATTTTAAAATATGTAGATAGAGATTCAATATGTCATTAAATTAGTATATGTACTTCTCTGCTTATACATGCCCCCAACTCCCAATACAGTGGAACCTGCTTTGCTTATACTGAACTTAGATATAATGAAATTCCCTGTATAATGAAGCGGATGGAAAGTTCAGAATTATTTCAATGCATTATATTGTGCAAATTGCAATTCCAAATACAGCAGTCACCATTAAAAATGCAACATTTGCCCATAGTTATGGACAGTAGTATCTGAGATACTATGTTTTTTCCTTTGCTAAGTATCCTGAAATAATTCTCCACCTGATCACCTTCACCCATCAGAAAACACATGGGAAGAGGATAAGAAAAAGGAAATCTTTAAAGTTTTCTTCATGGAAGTATCTTCTTGACCACTATAGGGGGAAAGGACTTGTCTTTTTTTCTTGTTCCTCCATGGCTCAGGTTGGGTCCCCCAAACCTCATTGACCCTATGGGCCCGGGACTCTGCCGCTTCTACACTAATGTCCCCACATAGCATGGTTGTCATGATCAGTGATTTTCAAATTTTTTTTCTGGGAACCCAGTTGAAGAAAATTGTTGATGCCCGCGCACCAATGAAGCTGGGGATGCGGGGTTTAGGTTGTGGGAGGGGCTCAGGGCTGGGGCAGAGGGTTGAGGTGCAGGGGCAAGGGCTGCGGGGTGGGGACAAGAATGAGGGGTTCAGGATGTGTGAGGGGGGCTCTGGTCTGGGGCAAAGGGTTGGGGTGTGGGAGGAGGCCAGGGCTCTGGGCCGGGCATGCAGGCTCCGGGGTGGGGCCAGGGCTGAGGAGTTTAGGGTGCAGGAGGGGGCTCCGGGTTGGGGGGGCTTAGGGCTGGGGCAGTGGGTTGGGGTGTGGGAGGGGGCCAGGGCTCTGGGCCGGGCATGCAGGCTCCGGGGTGGGGCCAGGGCTGAGGAGTTTAGGGTGCAGGAGGAGCTCTGGGTTTGGAAGGGGCTCAGGGCTGGGGCAGAGGGTTGGGTGTGGGGTGTGGGGCAAGGGCTTATGTCCAGCGGCTCCCGGTCAGTGGCGCAGCCGGGGTGCTTAGGCAGGCTTCCCGCCTGTCCTGGCACCGCGGACTGCCCTGCGCCCTGGAAGCAGCCAGCATAGGGTGACCAGATATCCCAATTTTATAGGGACAGTCCCGATTTTTGGGTCTTTTTCTTACATAGGCTCCTATTACCCCCCACCCCCCGTCCTGATTTTTCACACTTGCTGTCTGGTCACCCTAAGCCAGAAGCAGTTCTGGCTCCTAGGTGGAGGCGCGCACATGGCTCTGTGCAGCTCTTGCCCACAGGCACCGCCCCCCCCCCCCAGCTACCATTGTCTGGGAACTGGCTAAGGGGAGTGTGGAGCCAGTGCTTGGGGCGGGGGCAGCGCGCGGAGCCCTGTTGCCGCTTCCGTGGCACAGCGTGGTGTAAGAGCAGGTAGGCACTAGCCTGCCTTAGCTGGGCAGCACCACCCATGGGACTTTTAATGCTGACCAGAGCCGCTGGGTCGCTAACCCGAACTTTGAAAAACACTGTCATAGAGGCTTCTCAAATTTGGGTTCCTAAATAAGTCCATATTTAGGCATCTAACTAAAGTGGTCTAATTTTCAGACATGCTAAAATCCCACAGTTCTCACTGATTTCAAATGGGGGTCCTTAACATGTCTCAATATCAGGCCACTTAGGTGCCTAAATATGGACTTATTTGTCTAATGTTAGGTACCCAAATTTGAAAATATTGGCCCAAGTTATTGAGAAGCTGGTTGTTTTGTGTCTTAACTGTAGATAAAAGCAGGACAATCAAAATACCTATGTAGGCAAAAAATCAAATGTGATGGTGGTATTGTTAAGATACAGGAACTCTTTCACCTCATGGCAATAAAAATTCTTTTCAGGTCAATATTAATCAAAGGGTTGTTATTATCTTATGGGTGTTAGGTGACCTGTATCTGGATTCTAATAGAAAAATGTTTTCACTACCGTTGGCACTGTTTTAGCCCCCTTTTTGACAGAGGCCAAAGATTTAAGAATCTGGAGATTCACCTTTCCTCTAACCAGAGAGGTGCTCATTCCTTAATTAGATTCAGGCAGTTTGCAGGGCAGTTGTTGTGGGGCTGGGAGGGGAGGGGAATGACACTGTGCCTGTATGGATGAATAAGGTCATTTATTTTCAAGGATTTTCAGCATTTCACTAACACTAGATATTCACTTTTCAGTGTTTTTTAGAAGATTTTTCTCAAATATCACGTGAAACTGTTTTCCCTTTTTTTTAAAAGTCTGACAGTAAGTGACCAGAACCATATTTTGCTGGAAATACTTCTAAAGCAAGTCGTACTTGTGGCTGGATTTAGTCCATTTTTTCTTTAGCCAAATGATTCATTCAATAGTGGCACTACAGTAATCGTCAGTTGCTAATGCAAAGTACTGTAGACACAATAAGGTCTGAGTACCACAGTAGTTGCTTACTGGCATTTAACATGCGGGGGACTTTTCAGAAGTGGGTAGAAAAGAAATAAAATCAGGAAAGTTAGATTTAAGGTTGCTGGTTTGTAAAGAAAAAAATGTCTATGATTCTAATTACCAGTTCATATTATGATTTGTGCCTGTTTCTGTATTGGGGTTCAGGTCATGGCAATTTTATATTCAGTTTTGTGCCAAAACCAGACAAAATACTGAATGACAGATGTCCTTAGTACTGTGTTGCAGCTAAGCATTTTGGAATGCTCACATGGTGTGTTTTGAAACCTTTTGTGTGCTCTACATTTTTTCATTTGGTATGAGGCTTAGTGGTAATCAGCTCACCACTAATTAGAAGTCATTCCCTGTCCTGATCACTATTGTTACATGAAATTATCTCAGGCCTTAAGAATTTTTACATTCAGAAGAGAAGTTTCAGCAGTAGCTTGCTTTGTCTTGTATATTTTCCTCACAAAGAAGTGACAATGAACTTCTGCTATCTGGAATGATCATTACAGAGGAACCAAAAGCCATGTATGCCGCATTTGGATTATTTTGCTCTTTTCCATTTCCTTTCTCTTTGCAGCTGGTAAACAGAACATACTCATGGTGAAAATGAGGGGTGGACAAGGCCTGGTTTTATAAAGGTCATGGGAGACACCAAAAACTTTTGTAATACTGGAGGGTTGGCTACTTGGGGGCTTCAGCCCTGTGGAATTCTTAAGCTTTGCTAAGCTGAAGCTAAGCACCTGAAGAGTTCCTAAATCATTGTGGCTTAACTTCAGTTTTACAGATCTTAAAAGCTCAGCAGGAATGAAGTTTGAAGGTAGGATCTCCTGTAGCTCATATGTTCTGTGGAAGCAGAGCTGCAGCGATGCTTTCCTGCTGTAGAGCTTAGGATCAAATCCTGCACACAAATAATCAAAGTGGGAATATAAAGGGATCCAGTGTTGTGGAGTCCAGGAAAGGCAGAAGCAGGGAGAAGAGCCAGATTAAAGAATGGGATGAAATCCTGATCCTATTAAAGTCTATGAGAGTTTTGCTCTTGACTTCCATGGGGCCAGGATTTCACCCCGTTTGTTATCTGTGGTCTATAGAATCTGACTACTGGTGCTGCTGGTGACATCTCTGTGTATTTAATGGCTTGCAGGTATACATTGTGACAGCGTGTGTGCCGAGGGTCAATGGGGTCCAAACTGTTCATTGTCCTGTTACTGCAAAAATGGAGCTTCGTGCTCTCCAGATGACGGAATCTGTGAATGTGCACCAGGATACAGAGGCACCACTTGTCAAAGAAGTAAGGACAATGCTTTAAGATTTTATTCCCTTCTTCCTTTTTAAAATATGTGTATCATATAACTCTATATGGTTTTGCCAATATATGATGTAACAGGCCCACATTCTGCATTTTAATTGTGTTAATATACAAGGGGAAACGAAACATGTGCTTTAGGTACAGTTATCAAATAATTCCCATCAGTAATCATAATGTTCTTGTTACTGCACATTGAATGGATGTTTTCAGAGAACTATCCACAATGACTCCAAGATCTTTCTCTTGTGGTAACAGCTAGTTTAGACCCCATCATTTTATATATATATATAGTTGGGATTATGTTTTCCAATGTGCATTACTTTGCATTTATCAATATTGAATTGCATCTGCCATTTTGTTGCCCAATCACCTGGTTTTGTGAGATCCGTTTGTAGCTCTTCACACTCTGCTTTGGGCTTAATTATCTTAAGTAGTTTTGTATTGTCTGCAAATTTTGCCACCTCACTGTTTACCCCTTTTTCCAGATCATTGATGAATATGTTGAACAGCACTGGTCCCAGTACAAATCCTTGGGGGACACCACTGTTTACCTCTCTCCTTTCTCAAAACTGACCGTTTATTCCTATCCTTTGTCTCCTGTCTTTTTACTAGTTAAATAAATGTAAACCTTCCTAGTGATTTGGAACTGGGGGTATAACAAAGGTGTAGTGGCTTCCACAGTTTAGCACTCAAATGGCTCTCAGAACCAATCGCTCCTGCACAGTCTAGAGACCAAGGAGACAAATGGTCACACAAATAAATCAGGGCCCAATGACAAAAATGCTTTTTCTGTAAACAGGAAAATCTTATGACTGACACAGTGCTTCACTTGAAAATGGTGAAGCACTCCAGAGGGATTTGACCAAGTAAACTGTATCAAGTGTACATTTAAGAGACTGAATTTTGAACTAAATTAACATAGTGAAAATATACCAGGTTACTTTGGTAAATAGTAATTGCTGCTGTACAGCAGACACTAAACTTAAAGCATTACCTAATATATCCTAATTTATCAGGAAATAAGTGCCAAAGGGATTAGAGAAACAAAGAGAAATTCCATGCAGCAGGCCTTTTTTCTTTCAGTCTCTTTATGTGGCTGGTGATATAGCTCTGCTGAAGAAGGGACTAGTACCATTGGCATAAAAATTAACTGGAGGCCTCAGTGTTTCTGGTCTCAAGTTGTGTAGAAAACAGAGGTGATGTGTAGCTCTCTGCACTGTGTTAAGGAATGCAGCGACTGGCTAATTTAAAGAATAGCTGGAAAACACGCTACAACTGTGCCTTTCTGCCAATACAGCAGTGGGCTGAAGTAATTTAGATTTTTCCAACAAGTGAGAAAAAATATGAGAAGTCAATAATAGCAAAGCCTTAGGGTAAAGTCTTTCCTATTAAGGATACAACTATCTTACTCCATTCGCCTCTGTATTGTGTTTTAATGTTTTTTCCAACTACTTATCCTTTAATTTTCAAATCTACATATTTTTCAAACATAATTCATGGAAGTTATTACTCATTCTCTGCTTAAACAGAAATATGTTTGATCTGAGTCACATTCTTGTTTGTATTTGTTTGGCTGGTGTGAAATATAGCCTGAATACATGGCTAGGCCACATTCTGCCACTGTGCAACCCCAACTTGTGCAACCCCACTGACATGAGTGGGATTGCTCAGGATGTGAGTCAGGCCAGAATTTGAGTCACTGCCATTATAGGCTTTAACACATTCAATGCTGTTCTTCACTGCCACTACTGTATGGTAGTCCATTGTGGCAGCATCCTTTCAAGTGCCTGAATGTCACCAATTACTAACCAGACTGTAGTAAGCTCCTCAGGGTAGGGTCTTTTATCTTCTTAGATATCTGCAAGGCATTAAGCACTCATTGGAACTAGATAAATAACAATAACCACTAGTTCAACAAGTATGCACCTAGTAAATGGAGCAGAACTGGAAGTGACAGGAAGGCAGCACTGAACTGGTTAACTGTTAACCCATTTAGTTGTTGAAGAGGAATAGATCATTGTGGGGTAGAAAGTGCAAGAGGAAATGACAGTATATTCTTTCTGATTTCAGTTTGCTCTCCTGGGTTTTATGGACATCGTTGTAGCCAGGCATGCCCCCAGTGTGTGCACAGCAGTGGTCCCTGCCATCATGTAACTGGACTTTGTGACTGCTTACCTGGTTTCACAGGAGCCCTCTGCAATGAAGGTAAATGCTGTAATAAAGACCCTTGCAATGGATACAGTGACCAAGTGTGGCAATTTTTTTCATTCCATGCATTCTAGACTTATCCGATCACATTATCCCAAAGTGGTTTCTGGTTTTGTACATGCAGTTTGTAAATGTAGAAACTGAAGCCAGGTTGAAGTTGGTTGAAAAGATAGCTCGTAATGTTTTAAAAATACCTTTATTCTATTTGTGGAGATATGTTCATTATCAAAAGAACCCTCTAGGTAAATGAAATAGCTGTACAATAAATAATATAAATTTGCTCGACTGCATTTATAGCAGCATTTATTTTGGCATTATACTAAATAGGAATTTTCTTGATCCAAGACCTCAGATTTCAAGTACAAATATTAGGGAAACAATACAAATGTAAACTACTGAAAAATTCACTAAAATGTTTTAACAGTGTGTCCTAGTGGGAGATTTGGCAAGAATTGTGCTGGAATTTGCACGTGCACCAACAATGGAACATGCAATCCTATTGACAGATCTTGTCAATGTTACCCTGGGTGGATTGGCAGTGACTGCTCTCAGCGTAAGTACCAGTTTTTTTCTTTGAGATATCTTGTTAAAACAATTAGACTAAGTTCAGTTCCTTTTAATTTTCTTCTTGATGTTGAGGAAACACTTCATAACTAACTGATAAATGACAAGGACTTGTATTGGCACCTAGAATTTGTTTGGTTTGTTATAAGAAAAAGAGATGGACAAGATCAAATAAATAAATAAATAAATAAATAAATAAGGATTCCTATGTTATACGGTTAAGAGATATTTACCTACTTTACATTTCAAATCCCATATAAAAAAACCATTTGAACATTTGCATAGCAGTTTCATCATCATAAAATTCAAACTTCATGATTAAACAGTCATGCACTTCCTTCTCTGTCTAGCTACGTACATGGCCCCCATCACTCTAGTATTGTGAACACCCTATGAACATTAACAAATTTATCCTCAGGGCACACTTTTTAAATTATGGGAGTATTATTTCATTATTATTATCCCTATGTTACAGATGGGGAACTGAGACATATAGATGCTAGGTAATTTCCCCATGATCACACAAGAAGATTGTGGTAGGGCTGAAAACACAACCCAGATCTCCTGTGTTCAGTGCCTTTACCCACAAGACCATCCTTCCTCTTCTTAAACATTTTAAATTTTCAAAGCATTTTCTTGGTTTGATTTTTGCAATCTGGCTTCTGATTTAGCATCATTTTTACAGATTTCTCTCTGTTCCTTATTGATGTAGCTTTCATTGATGCATATTTTTTCCAATGACAGTCTATTCCTTGTTGTTCAGTCTGTAGATTAGTCTGATCATGCACCAATGAAGTCAATGGGAAATTTTATCAACATTTTACTTTTCTTATGATTTGTACAATCCATTATTATATTAACTATGGGCTTCCTCCTGACACCTATGCCGGGTCTATCTGAATCAGTAATCACTGGCATTAGTTTTCTGACACAAGCATTTTCATAGGTAGCAAGGCCTAGTATAAAAGCAACTTGATGGCCCAATCCTGTAGCCTGTACATACATAGCTTCACTGGGACAGTCTCAGACACCGATATGTCAGAATTCAGAAAATGTTGAGCTGTGGGTGTGGGAAAGCTGTTCAGTTTCCAAGGAGATGCATCTCCTAATAACCTGTCTCATTAATTTACATTACTTACGGTTTGACTAGCACAGGTTAACTGGCTGTGTCTCAGTACAATGCAAAGTCTCATCAATTTGGAAAAAAAAGTCCATTGGCTAAATTCTCAGAGGCACTGAACACCCACAACTCCCACTGCTGTTATTACTGGTCAAAATAAAACTTAGGACCTAATGAAGTCAATGGCAAAATTCTTCACTGGATGCAGACTCTTATTCTGTTGTATTCAACTCCTTACCTCCTTTCTGGGGTCTGAGTATTTGAGAGGATGTTGTACTTACAGAAGCAATGCAATAAAATTATGCCAACAGCATGAATGGGGGCATCTATTAAGGCTGTGCTTGTGACCACAAGAGAGGAAGTTTATTTGGTTTGTGCAAAGGCCGTCAGTTCTCATGGAAAATAATGGTTCCATTAATTTCTATCTGAAGTGGTGGCCTTCATGAAACCCCTTAGCCTTTTTCTGCATGTGACCTGACATTCCTTCTTGGCTGACCACTAACTTCATGCAGAAATTTTAAAAAATCATCATTACTCTTCACAGCTAATATGGAAACATCAGAAAAAGAATGGACTGAGATTTAAGGAAGAAGATACTTCTTGCAAATGTTTTTTTCTTCCCTTAATAAAACGAAATTTGAATTGTGGCCACACTTCCCAAAAATACAGGCTATACAGATATAAAGCTTTTTGCAAATGCAGACATTTAGTAAAATACACAACTGCCTTGGAAGAGCTAATTAGGTCTCTGGACAGCCAACTCAGAATATGATATGGGGAAAACACTATCTTACCCTTAACATAGTCAAAATCAGGACTCAAGCTCCAGTGCCTAATTTGTTTCTTCTCTCCTGTAAAATAGTAATTCTTTGTTTCCACAAGACTGTGTTTAAATTTAGAAAAGTAACTTAAAGCTAATGATTTCACAATGAAAAATGACAAAACTCTTTACTTACACTAAAAATAGAAATTTGGAAGAGTAATTAATCAAAAAATAAGAGGTCATTTTTACAGCACTCACTGCTCTCGATGGGATCTGATTTATTCATATATACATGTAACTTTTCTTTTGCTACAGTGCTATTTACATATAATAATTAGCATTTAGGGAGACATTTTACCATTCTTTCTGTTAATACTATTCAGTACCAAATTCATTCAATGTACCATTTTCAAAGCAGTTTCCAAACCTGCACCAATAATATTTGCAACTGCGGTTGTATGTGCAAGAACCTTCACTTACTTTATTGTTTATAATTAGGGCCCTACCAAATTCACGGTCATGGACCATGAAATCTGGTCTCCCTCTGTGAAAGCTGGTCTTTTTGTGTGCTTTTACCCGATATTATACAGATTTCATGAGGGAGACCAGCATTTCTCAAATTGGGGGTCCTGACCCAAAAGGGAGTTGAAGGGGGTTGACAGGTTATTTTAGGGGGATTGTGATATTGCCACCCTTACTTCTGCGCTGCCTTCAGAGCTGGGCGGCTGGAGATCGGCAGCTGTTGCCCAGGCGCCCAGCTCTGAAGACAGCACTGCCACCAGCAGCGGTGTAGAAGTAAGGGTAGCAATACCACCCCCCACCCCATACAATAACCTTGCAACCCTCCCACAACTCCTTTTGAGGTCCAGACCCCTACAATTAGAACACCAAGAAATTTCAGATTTAAGTAGCTGAAATCATGAAATTTATGATTTTTAAAATCCTATGACCATGAAATTGACCAAAATGGACCATGAATTTTGTAGGACCCTATTTATAATGATTTGTTTGTTGGAAGGATTATATTGATTCATGGTCTGCTGGGGACCAGTGAATAAATCAGAGGCCTCAAATCAAGAAACTAAAGCTAAACCATCTGATTCATCCTGCTTCAGCCATAAATTACATTTTGGGAGAGGAATACAGGGATTTAATTGATAACTGGGCCAGGGTACAAATATTTTCCCTCTCTCCCTGTTTATTCTCCTCCTATGCTAGGATTAGAATGCACAACCTCTCCATCTAGTTCAGTGGACTTCAGGAGGGGTGACTATTTTCCGTCACTGGAAACCAGTGAAGAATCAATCAAAAAACCTGATTTATATGACTCTCCCTTTTGAACTATGAGAAACCAGTGATACTGGCCACATAGTACTGTACTGAGATCAGGATCTCACACGTTGATTCCTCTTTCCAGTTTGTGTTTTTCATTTGTTCTTATCTAGCGTAAAAGACTAGTTAGTTTCAAGAAAAAGCTAGGAAACTATTTGGTTGAAATTGATCAGACTGAAGAAGGTAGAAAAGAACTGTTTTAACATTTGTATGTAGTGCTGCTTTGTGTCTTTACCAGATGAGATTAATTAATTGATTTGGGATATTTTAGCTTGCCCACCTGTCCATTGGGGTCCAAACTGTATTCACACCTGCAATTGCCATAATGGAGCTTACTGCAGTGCCTATGATGGGGAGTGCAAATGTACTCCAGGATGGACTGGCCTTTATTGTACCCAGAGTAAGTGACTCTTATGATCTACTTATTTTGTTGTGTGACTACCAATTAGTAACAGTATTTTCCTTCATTTCTTTTAATACTTCCTCTTTGTTCACTGATTTTTCCAACACTGTTATGCCATTCTAATCCAGAAGATGTGTCTCATGTCACCTCTGCTGGTACAAACGATGAAAATTGTAGCCACCTATATTAGTTGGGACTGCTGCATCTGAGGGGGAATTCACCCTTGGAGGAGGATAGGCTATGTTCACACCATTGCCTTCCCTTTGGGTTTCCTACAGAGGAAGGCAACATTCAGTTACAGCCAGGAGTCCACAGGAGTCTCAGCGGCAGAAGCTGGCATGTGCATGTGCTGAATGAATGCTTTCCCAGGTGTCCAGACATTGTCTCCGAACCTGGCCAGAGCTATACACTTCTGACGCAGCACTTGCTAGGCCCTGACAAAAAGGCAGTATGCAGTTATCTTGTACTCCTTCCCCACCCAAAACCTTCTCTGAGAGGAATTCTGCCACTGGGCACTCTGCACCCAAAATTACATCAGCATTACCCAGGGCTGAATCAAGTCCTATGAAGTGAATAGCTTCAAGTTTGCTCATGACAGTGATTCATAGAGACACATTCCTCTCCTCAACAGTATTGTAAAGTGATTTTATCCCAGGTCCCCTATCTCTCTAGTCATTAGCTTACAGGGAGCAAGCTTTACCAACACATAATTTAGGTACTGGCATGACTATTTATATTATCTGGAACCAGAATCGGAACTTCATCAGGTCACTGTTTTATACTCTACTCTAGAATTGTTTTTGGGTGACTCATACATTTAATACCTGAGATCTCTCTCCAAGAACTTTACGTTAATGAATTAGATATTGGAAGTGTTGTGACTAGAAATCTGCATATGAGTGCTGAGCAATAGTTCATGCAAAGTTTGAGATAATTTTTCTGTTGATTGAAGGAATGTTGTCTTATTTTCCCCATTACAGGTATCCTATGATCACATTTATAGCTATTATTTGGCTTATGCTCAAGTCAGGTATACTCATCATATTTGATCTCAGCAAAGTACCACTGAAATCTGCTTTTTAAAGTCACTGCACTCCTTTTTCAATAGCACAATGTCAGAGCGGCAGGAGATAACACATATTATGGGGCCATATGGATAATGCTGTGGAAGACATTCACTGTATTGGTTCAGCTGTCAGCTATCATGGCTCTTTTGCTTCCTGCTGGTGAATAATGATCTGTTTGCAGTGATGTGTCTTCTTCATACTGACATGGAACCTTTGTGAGGAGCTGAGATGCAATATTTTTACTCATTAATGTTTCAACATCAACTGTGCAGAAAATATGTCCAAAGATTCATTCATCATTCAACAGTCTTCCTGGGCTCTTGCACAAAGTCCCCCCTCCCTTCTCCTTCAAATGTCTCCTTAAAATGTCTTCCCATTCCAGCAATCCTTCCTGCCTATCTTCTTCTCATCAGCAGCAGTCCCTGCATCCTCCCTTACCTGTTACTTTGTCTTGTCTTTTTGTCTAATATACACAGTAAACTTTTCAGAGCAGAGAAGCTCTTCATCTATTATCTTTATAAAGTCCTGTATAAATTAGTGGCACTATAGAAATGATTTTTAATAAATAATAATAATACTTGTATATTCCTCATAGAAGATTCTCTTCTCTTTTTTTCCTCCCCTTTGCACTGCAGGATGTCCCTTGGGGTTTTATGGCAAAGATTGTGCATTAATATGCCAGTGTCAGAATGGAGCTGATTGTGACCACATATTGGGGCAGTGCACCTGCCGCACAGGATTCATGGGGAAACACTGTGAACAGAGTGAGTAGGAAGCAGAAAATACTTGTGCATAGTAGGAACAAATGCAAAACTCCCTAGACCGAATACTGTGATTGTGAGTCCTTACTCAGACAAAACAGCACTGACTTCAAAGGGAGTTTTGCCTGAGTAAGGACCACAGGATTTGGACCTGTGATGTTAAGGTTGTTTCTCCATCTGATGAAAGCCTGAGAGATTAGTAAGACAGACTTATAGTCTTTCTTTAAATCTTTTTGATTGTTTATTTACATGTATAGCTACCTTTAAAAAGCTCCTGTCCTAGGCTACCTATAGTTGCCTTTGACATAATATTAGAAAAATGTCCATAACTGTACAAAAATAACAAATTAATCCAAAAAATTATTACCGTCATAACACCCTGATGAAAATAATAGCCGGAAGACTGAGAGCCAAATTCATCCCTGGAATAGCTCTATGTAAGTCAAAAGAGTTACCAAAGGGGGGCATATAAGGCACATTATATTTTCTATACCTAGGGCCTGATTCTCCTTTCACACATACTAGTTCTACCCCAGTTTAACTTCACTGGTTTCAGTAGAATTACATGAGAGAGAAGAACGAGGCCCAAAGGCTCACACTTGTGTTGGCCTAGTTTTTGGCAGGGTCAGGAGAGTGGTGCGTCTATGCCTAATACATCATATTACCCCCCAAATTGGCTCCAGTTCAGAAGATCAACACAGGGCCTACCCACTGTATAAATCTCACTTGTTCTGAGTGTTTAATTAGCACTTGACTGGTACATAAGCCTTTTGTAGACCCTTTGCACAGGGCTCAATTTCACATGTGTAGAACAGGCTTCCCATTAGGTATGGGGGGGGGGATGGGATGGATAGCTCAATGGTTTGAGCATTAGCCTACTAAACCCAGGGTTCTGAGTTCAATCCTTGAGGGGGCCACTCTAGGGATCTGGGGCAAAATCAGTACTTGGTCTTGCTAGCGAAGGCAGGAGGGGGCTGGACTCTATGATCTTTCAGAGTCCCTTCCAGTTCTATGAGATAGGATAGATAGGTATATTATAACAGATGTTGGTTTTGTAAAATTAACTAACATTTTTGTGTAGAGCTGTCAAAAAATGTTGACAGAACAGTTTTCTCTCAGAAAATGCAGTTTTATCGAAATCTCAATGTTTTGCTGGAATGTTTTGATTTTGATGGAATTTTCAATGGCAAAATCTCAAAACAAACCATTCTGACTTTCTTGTTTCACTTTGACCATGTCAAATGTTTCATTTTGATGAGGTGAAAGTGTTTTGTTTTGACTTTAGCATATTGATTCATTTTGTTTTGAGTTTTATATTAATTAAAGCATTGATTTTAATATAGCATATCTGAACAAATTATATTTAATATTTTATATTATAAAATGTTGACATTATTGAAACAAAATGTTTTGATGTTAATTCATAGAATTGTTTCTGAATTTCAGCTCTGTGGAAAATTTCAAAATTTTGGCTTTTTGTTTTGATTTGGAACAAAATCAAATATTTAAATGTTGGAATTTTCCATGTAATAGATATTCCCTTTTCTGATCAGCTCTAATTTGGGGGGAAATAAAACATGGACTTAAATTGCAATAAATACATAAATAAAAATTAAGAAAGCAAACTAGTTTTCCACCCTCCCCTTCCGAAAAAGTCTGAGAACTTCACAAAATTTAAGCTCCAAAAGGTTTGCCAATTCCTGTCTGAAAGAATTACACTTTTGTAATCCAGTTTTGTTACAATAAAGTAACAAGCCACAAATGTATGGTGGCAATATAAAAAAAAGCCAAAGCTATCAGTAAAGTGATGCTAATAACATGATTAAAGAGAGACTTTTAATCAGCACTGTATTACTGCACCTATAGCAATGCTTAGCATCAACGCACCTAAGTTTCTTTGTGTATCTAGCCCATGGTGCCTTATTCTCTACTGCCTTGTACCATAAGTGGCCTTTTAAACCTGTGCCATTATGATTTGGAGACAATTTACATTCATTTTGTATAGATGTAAACAAGGAGCTGGGCAGTGGAGAATCAGGCCCGGGTATCCACATGTGACATAATATTTTGTTTGTTTTCCCAGATAGGAAATCATTTAAAACAAACAAGATATTTTCTTCCCTCCTAGAGTCCCAGCACCAATAACACATTGCCACCTGCTGGTCACTTATAAAAATGTACCTGCTTTACAATGGCAAATCTTTAGGGTGCTTAATACTGTGTATCTGTAACAAAATATTTCAGTAGCATTTACTACACACAGAGTTCATATTCATAGGTTCAAATATGAAGATGTGCATTTTCTTTTTTATTATTTTGCACAGAGTGTCCCCCAGGTACATATGGTTATGGCTGCCGGCAAATATGTGACTGTCTGAACAACTCAACTTGTGACCACATCACAGGAACTTGTTATTGCAGCCCAGGCTGGAAAGGAGCAAGGTGTGATCAAGGTAATGACATGCAATAAAATGATTGTGAAAGTACTGTAAATTCTCTTAGATATCATATGTACATAAATAATGAATTCCCTCTGGGATGTGTATTTAAATGACTAGATTGTTCATTAATAATATTTATACTTATGAGTCTTAATCCATCCGATGACTTATTGATAGCTTGCTGGAGGAAGGAAGGATCGTGAGTTAGGACAGTATGCTTGTTTTTAACACAGCACATGATGATATCTTTTGCAGCGTTGTACTTGATAATGCCATACAAAGCTGCTGGTGGGTCAAGTACTTTGTACATTGTGTAGGGTTACCATACGTCCGGTTTTTCCCGGACATGTCTGGCTTTTCAGCAATCAACCCCCCGTCCAGGGGGAATTGCCAAAAAAACAAACATGTCCGGGAAAATGCCGGCCGGGCACTTCCCCTCCCGCGGCGGCTCTGCTCCTCCCCTGACTCTTCGGCTCTGTGTAAGAGCTGAGCTGCCCCAGCGCTATGGGCTTCAGGCAGCCCCCCTTGCCTCCGGACCCCAGCCGCCAGCCGGGCACTTCCCCTCCCGGGCTCCGGCGGCGCAGGGTCCGGAGGCATGGGGGCTGCCCGAAGCCCAAGCGCTACCGGCTTCACTGTTTGCCGGGCAGCCTCCAGACCCTGCGCCCTCGGCTGGGCGCTTCCCCTTCCAGGCTCCAGCTGCGCTGGGGAAGCGCCAGCCGGGGGTGCAGGGTCTGGGGGCTGCCCGGCAAACCGTGAAGCCGGTAGCGCTCGGGCAGTCCTTTTCGCGTGGCTGGGAGTGGGAGGGAGGAGGGGGCGGAGTTAGGACGGGGAAGGGGCGGAGTTGGGGCTGGGCTGGGCTGGGGAAATGGGCGGGGCCAGGGCCCGTGGAGGGTCCTCTTTTTTTATTTATTAGATATGGTAACCCTAACATTGTGTATTTCTTGGCCAGAGGGCAGAGTGCTATTTTTTCAGCCACATGAAATAGACATATAAAAGTAGAGTATTTGCATGAATTATTGTTGCCGGGTAAGGCTTGGGCTGTCACTCCTAATGCTTTCGGCATAACTCTAACTATATTTAAAATATATAGATATGAATACAGTAAGAGAGCTTTAAGAATAGAAGTCAGATTTCTGCTCTTCATTTTATAATTCTTGTATGAATTTATGCCATGTGTTTTCATTTCTTCTTGTTTTACAGCTGGTGTGATCATAGTAGGAAACTTGAACAGTTTAAGCCGTACCAGTACTGCTATCCCTGCTGATTCCTACCAGATTGGGGCTATCGCAGGAATCATTATTCTTGTCCTGGTTGTCCTCTTCTTGCTTGCACTATTCATTATTTATAGACACAAGCAGAAGGGGAAAGAAACAAATATGCCAGCAGTTACCTATACACCCGCTATGAGGGTCATCAATGCAGATTACACCATTTCAGGTAGGAGTAGAGCTATGTGAGGGACATGACTAAGTAAATCCCAGCCGGAGAAACAAAATTGCAAGTTTTGTTCCTCACTTAACTTTTACAACTATTCGTTCTCTCTTAATCAAGCTCATATACTGGCTACATAAATGCCCCCACAGGCTTGAGGAGGTGCAGATGGCACCTTTCTGCATCCGTAACTGCTACTATGATCAGGGAAGTTTATGCTTTCAGGGAGGGTAATTTGGGTTTCTAGTGCCTTTTGTTTCTAGTGACACCATCCCTTGGGAGTTCCACCAATGGGAGCAGTTTTAATCTCCATGGGGATGGAGCTTCATAGGTACCCCATATCGAAGAGGGAGATTCTCAAGGATCTACTGAATTTGTGTATCCCCAGTTGCTGCAGGCTGTCCCTCCTGTCTAGCCAGCAACTCAGCTTTTCAGGACACACTGGACAGCAACAGCCCCCCATGGCAGCCCCTTTCAGCTGTCAACAGCACATAGTCATAGTTCAGAGTGAATCTTTCCGAGTGTCTATAGCTGTGAACTGTTGTGTGTTGTACAATATAGCCTCTTTAATTTATGCATTTAATATATAAAGTCCATCTATGCTAGTAGAAATGTGTACCATTGAACAAAGGAAAATGCTGACCACATACCATACAATACAACTGTGTTCTCTAGCATCTTTCACGCAAATTGTATCTCAAAACATGTTTCAGAGTTAAGTAATACAGTGATGGGGTTAATTTTTCTGTTCCTCTGCTAACTATATTTAAAGGGTTTAAGAAAGGCTATGGTTTCCACTGAGATTTGAAATGAAATAGAGTAGTATGAGACAAGTGAAGGGAGTGGAAAGAAGAGAGGAGGCAGGAGTCATGGGTTAGGCTGGAGCAAGGCCATAAAGGGTTTTAAAACAAGGAGAGCAGTTTTTAGTTAGACCCTGAAATCAGCATGGAGTTGTTTCAGAGTTGGGTTGATATTGTCACATTTTTTGTATTCACAAAACTTCAGGAGTTAGGGAAGCTGGGGCTTTGGGAGGCCAGGAGTTGCAGTAGTTAGAGCAGATGAAGGTATGTTTGAAAAATGTGGCCAAGGGGGAGTCAGAGTAGTAGCAACACACACAACGTTGTGGAGCTGGTGGTCAGCATTTTTGCAAACTGGTTAATGCCAAGGTTGCAGACAATGGAGGCAAAAAAGAGTTAAAGGACTGAGTCTCAGGGAAGTATCTTCAAAAGGCAACAGCACATTCCTTTAAACTGTTCATTTTCTTCTCCCTTTCTTTTCAGAAACCATTCCTCATACTAATGGTGGGAATGCCAATAGCCACTACTTCTCCAACCCTAGCTATCACACCCTGACACAGTGCACAACCCCACCTCATGTCAACAACATGGACAGGATGACCCTTGCTAAGGTAAAACAAGAAAACAGTGGTGGCCATTATGCAGATCAACAAGCAGTATTAGCTCAATGTTTTCTTTTACATGGTACATCTCTCAACAAATCATTTTCATAAAAGATTTGATTTCTTAAACTACCTTATTGGACTTAGTTTTGTTTTCCCCAATTATCATCTTGTGCAAACATTAGTGATCTATAATCAGCTGCAGTCTACATTATCTTTTGTTTGTTTGTTTGAAATAGTCAAAAAACAATCAGCTGTTTGTGAATCTTAAGAATGTGGATCATGGAAAACGGAGTGCAGTCCTGGACTATACGGGAACACTGCCTGCAGACTGGAAACATGGAGGCTACCTCAATGAGCTTGGTAAAGAAATAAAGAGAAAGGGTGCTGTGTGTTACCCTGTGTGGGTCTAAAGGATGGCAGAGCAGACATTTCCTGTGTGAGGTCTAGGCACAATCTGGTTCTTCTGTGAAGCTAGCTAACATTGCCAATGGTGCTAGCCTTGCCAAATTGAGCATAGAGAGGTCAAGGCCATGGCCCTCCTTCTAGGCTGACCAGTGGAGCAGTACCCTCAGAGAGAGGAATATAATTAAAGACAATCTAGTTGGTTTTATGGAAAATAGGTCTGGTTGATAAAGGAAATTGTGTAAACATAATATACTTAGACTTTTATTTGACTTAGGCCTGGTCTACACTGGGTGACATTTAATGGCCTATGATATACAGAAGATCAGACTAAACGATTAATGAAAGAACAGGAGTACTTGTGGCACCTTAGAGACTAACAAATTTATTAGAGCATAAGCTTTCGTGGTAAATTTGTTAGTCTCTAAGGTGCCACAAGTACTCCTGTTCTTCTTTTTGCGGATACAGACTAACACGACTGCTACTCCTAAACGATTAATGATTCCTTCTGGCCCTAAACTCTATGAATCTAGACATTGTTAGTCAGTATATAGGTGTACAGTCACACTGCTTCTGCAGTGAATCTGTGCTCTCATTGTAGGAGTATTTCTCCTGTGAGGCACAAATTAGCCATGAAACAATTCTGTAGAGATTTTGAATGGTTGCCCAGAGAATTGCAATTAGATTTACAAAACGTTCTGTGTTTTTTGTTACTCTCCTTTTTCATAGGTGCTTTTGGGCTTGACAGAGGATATATGGGAAAATCCCTGAAAGGTGAGTTTTTATTTTCTGACACATTTAAATAAAAATACACAGATACTTAATGTCCTATTTAAAATTATTCTTGGTTTCTGTGGAAAGAGAATATATGAAGTGCAGTGAATCTGTGACTCTTTGTAAGCTGATGGGTTATCTCACTAGCCCAGGAAGAAACCAGTGCAATACCCAAAGCTTTCAGACCTTTGCCTCCTGGCACAATTTATTGGTTAAACAGAAAACTCATGAGTAACACCAAAATAAAGCAACTCCCCTGGCTAACGTGGGCTGCAGTCCTCAGAGACTTTTTCTTTGCCTCTCTTCCTTTCTGGAAGGATGATACATCATTCCCTTAAATCCCCTGCTGGATCCTGTGAAAGGCAGGTAGCCCATTACCCTTTCCTAGCTGTTTCCCCCCTATCACACTCCAGTTACCCCTGCGAGGATAATATAGCTTTGCATGAGGCTGTGCCTTTCTGGCACAACTGAGCTCGCATGAGTGAACTGAAGACTTCTGTCAGAGCTGTGTTCTAGTTTGGCAGTAATAAGACAAAGAATATAACTCCTTTATATGTCAGTAAGCTGTTAAAAGTTGAAGAAGACAGCAACATGTTAATACTGCAGTGAAAGTTAAATGTGATAATGCTACAGTGTTTCAGATTACAGAGCATCTGTTCTGACCTATGGTTGCCACTATGTCCACAAGTGAGCCTGCAGTGCTTGGGCACATTACGTGGATACCACATACCCTTCGGAAATATTTATTCCACCACTTGAAGATTAAGTTGCAGCAATGGCCAGGTCCTTTTTATTATTTAACCTACAGCCAAGAAGCTGTAACTGGTCTTTTCAGATGTCCACCTTTGCAACTGTCGTGCATGTCTTTGCCACCCACATCAAGATTATGCAACTGTAATGTTCTCTACTTAGGGCTGTATTTTTAGATCCATCTGGATACTAAAGATGGCGCAGAATGTGATGGCCCACTTGGTAAATTTAACCTGTGTTCCATGCTCTGCCCCGGCTGGCTGTGAGTTCTGGTTTTGACCTTTAAAGCTGTAAATGGCTTAATACTTGAAAGACCATCTCTCTCCCCATGCTATACCACCACAGCTGAGATTAGCAGAGGTGGAGTCCTATTGGTATAAATGAGAGAGGTAGCTGGCAGGGTATAGTCTGTCAGGGCACTACAGCTATGGAATTTGCTCCCCTCCTTGGTCTGAAATAGCCCGATCCTCATCACCTTCATGTCTCACTGGAAGGCTCATTTTTTCCCAGGCATCTGAAAATGGGGGGAGTTAAGTATATAGACAAAAGCAGCTATTTTGTAGAGCATTTGTATAATACAATATAATTTAATTGAAGGAATCAATTATAATGTTTCAGTATGTGATATTGTCTGGCAGTGAAGGATTCTCTGGATGTTCTTGAAAGATTTTGGGGTGCTTCATTTGAGACTCCTTAAAAGGGCCTGGTTGTTGAAAAGTTCTGACCGTCCACTCTCTGAAAGTCAGATACCTATAAGGCGTCTCAAGTTGCGTACCCAAAATCAGGGTATATCTACACTATGGAGCCCATACCGGTACAGCTAGGTGCATAGTTATGCCAGAATAATCCCATAGTATAAATGCGGCCTACACCAATGGAGGAGGTTTTTCCATCAGTGTTGGAATACACCCAAATGACAGTACCTAGGTCAACATTCTTCCATTGACATAGCTGTATCTACACTGGGGGTTAGGTTGGCATAGCTATGGTGCTCAGGGATGTGGTTTTGTCAACTTAACTTTTAAGTGTAGACCAAGCCTCAGTAGTCAGATCTGAAAGTCTTGGCTGCAAATCTGCAAAGACAGAAGAAACTCTCACAATGTCTTCCCAGCTCAAGAAAACACTTTCCATCCCAAATCTCCTTTATCACTCCCTTATCCACACCCCAAACTGACTAACCAACTGACCCCTGCTCATTCTTTCCTCCTCCATCCCTACTATTAGGGAAATTGAGGAAAAACAGTTGAAAATTTTAGCATGTCTTGATGGTTACCAATGAAGGCACTGGCAGAACAAAATGGCCCCTCACTAAAAGCACGCTGCCTTCAGTTCTCTCCCAATTATTACAGGAATCGTCTGTTAGCTCAATCCCTTCAGTAATTGTAATGTTATTTATGTGTCATGAGTTCAGCACCTGCAAAGACAAATGTGTTCTAAAATTATCAGTTACAGCCTGATCCTGCAAATTACCTTTAATTAGTGCCAGACCCAACTTTAATGAGAGTTGAACTTTGCAGCAGGAATGCCCCAGGCAAAATCAGGCCCATAAAAAGCAGGGCAGTTGCGGTAACTCTAATAATCACTGTGTAAAACAAATCTGGGGAAGTATTATGACAAGTTTCTATATATTTATTGATTTATGAGAAACTCTGCAGAACTCAAAGTAGCTGACCTATTTGGTGGCAAACATTTTCTGGAACAGACGTTTATTTTGCTTTACTTACTCACAATATTTATGCTTACACATTACGCAGCACATTCAAAAGATTACAGTGCTATTTTTTCTATTGTCAGATTTAATGAAGAACTCAGAATACAATTTAAGCAACTGCTCATTAAGTAGCTCTGAAAATCCATATGCTACTATTAAAGATCCACCAGCACTTTTGCCAAAAAACTCAGAATGTGGATATGTTGAAATGAAGTCACCAGCACGCAGGGACTCCCCATATGCAGAGATCAGCAACTCTGCTTCAGCCAACAAGAATGTCTATGAAGTTGGTAAGTACAAACTGCATTGTTAGGCTGTGTGTGATGAGGATACAGCGCGCAAGACTCTTCCTTTGAATCAAGCTGTGGTGGGTCGGATGAGCCCCACCAACCAGACAAGGGTTAAGGAACTTCTGTGGTCACAAGCAACTGCAGCTTGCCACATGTGCTTGTCAGGCCTGGAGGTGGGCCCTTAAAAGGGAGGAACTCCGAGCAGTAGGGGTGGCACTCAGAACAAGCAGAGACAAGGCTCAGTGTTCCTAGACTGGGGCCCCTGTGCCAATAACTGACTGATCGCTTGCAAACACCTGCCCAACCCTTTGAGAAAGAAGATGAAAGGGGGTGGACTCGCTGAAGGGCACAGTCAGAGGGCTGTACCCGGTAAACTCAGAACCAGACCACAGGGTTGTGACTGCCCAGAGAATAACATAAGAAGTAACCAAGGTGGCCGCTCTCACCCCAAAAAGGTGACCTGAAGACATTAACTCTTCAACACAGGCTCAACCAAAAAAAAAAAAAAAATCACTAAAAAAAATATTGATACACTTTCAGGTTCTATCCATGAACATATAGCTGTAAGAAGAATCCCATTCTTTTCAAACTTGTGAAGCAATTCACAAAGAAGATGGTCTCAAATACCTTAGTTTCAGTTGTGTAAATAAAAGTCACCCACCTAAATATCTCTGCCAAAGAGCCAATATTTTTGCCCTCCTTAAAGCAGCAGTGGGAGACATACGTAGCCTCTCACTGCCATATAACTTAGTCCTGTACCAGCTTGTCCAGTCCTGAATATGGTTAGCCCTGGTGGACAACAGGGGCAGAAGAGCTCTGTGGCTTCTGTGCTCAGACAATGTGCATCCTGTCCCCCGACCCCTGCTCTCCTATCAGTAACTCTGCAGATCCTGGTTCCTTTCCCATGGCAGGTCCTGATGAGTTATTACAGTCCTAAGAAAACTGTGACATACTGGTAGAATATTTAAATAACTTACCTAAGGTCACAGACTAGATCACCTGACTATAGGTCCAATGCCTTAACCACAAGACCATCCTTCCTTTCTCAATTCATACAGAATAGGCAACAGGATCATTAGCCCCTTACTAGCTGGAGTGAAATACTTTAAGATTTTAGATGTTTTGTTTTCTTCCTAATATATAAGGTCACAGCTTTTAAAAAGTCAGAAGCATTACTGTGAATAAAATAGAAGCAAAATAGCAGATCTCTGTATGGTTAGTTGTACATTACTTAATTATTCTAAAGTGCATTAGCAACATGGGTTAAAAAAATAGTCCTGATCCTTTAAGGGGATCTGTACTGTACATTTTGGATTTCTCTTAGTAGGTTGAAAGATGTCCACACTGACAGTTACCTCTGATGGAAGATGCTCTAAAAAGTTGTTTAAAGTAGGATCAGAATTTAAAGAACATGTAACTGCTGTGTACATTGAAGGACCTAACTCTCCCTTTCTGTACCTATGTGGAGATTTCCTAGAATTCCATGAGGGTGTCCATTGTCTTGCTAAGGACTGTCTATTCCATGGTGACTCTCTCTGGGGCATCCTGGAGAAGAGTGGGATCTGTGGGATGAAGAAGAGTGGGACATGACTAATGTGTCTATGTGAGAGAGAGAACCAAGCAGCTCCATAGTAGTCCACAACCTGTCAGGATTAGTATGCAAATTTCCATTGGATGCTTTGCACAATATCCTTTTACTACTGATGCTTTGCTCAGAAGTCCAAAGTTTGGCCCAATGTTTGTTTAAGCAGGAGTCTGGATTCCTGAAGCTTGCCCAAAGAGAAAAGAGGACATGCAATTCTGCTTGATTGTATTATCATCTTACAAACTCATGAATGCGCACACAATTGAGTTTGTTGCATAACTGAGAAGTTTTAATGCCAGGCCAGCAAATTTTTAAGCGACATGCTCTTTACTTGAGAATTTAAAGCTGAGTCAACAAGTTTCTTTTAAGCAATGGTAACTATTTAGCAAGACTTGTTCATTTTTATGAAGATTTTTTTTCCCCATTTGCTATTACCAGTGCCCAAATATGTGTGTTCTCTTTTATCACAGAACCTACCGTGAGTGTTGTCCAGGGCGCAGTCAGTAACAGTGGACCTTTCAGCCAAGATCCTTATGATCTTCCAAAAAACAGTCATATTCCATGCCATTATGACTTGCTACCAGTACGAGATAGTCCAACATCCTCTGAGAAAGAGGTCAGCAGTGAATGACACCTCAAGCTCATTGTACGGCACAGTGGAACTCTTAAGGAGAATGGTGGCTTGGTTATGCTCCTTCCTGTACTTTGCCACCATATTTGGCTCCTAATCCATTCTGTAGACAATTGCTGTACGTTAAACAGGAATCTCAAGCTGAGGTCTGTATACACACATACGGCATGTGGATAGATGCCAAACTGAAGAGACCCTGGTCAGATTTTCCATTACAGTTATTTTTACAAAGACACCAATTCCACACATTTACACTGTAGTATACTTGTTTAAACATATTAGTTTGCAGAACAGTTCTGATAACAGTTCCATTTCTGCTACTTTGAAATTGGATTTCATGTTTGTTTTTCACTTGCTCATGTTTCATAGTAGAGATACCCCTAACGACTGTACAACCTACCAAATATCCACTTCTTACAGGTAGTCTGATTCATTTGTTATCTAGAAGCAAAACTGATATTGCGAGATTTCTTTCACATCACATCATATTGTGGTGGATTATATTGCTTTTAGTCAAAATGTGTAAAAAGACTTGATCTGATTGGATGTAACCAAATGCAATGCGGAAGTGATTTGAAAAACTCAACACAAGTTTTTCATGTCTACTACTGGTTATGGAAATACATTGCCTGTGTAATTTTGAAGGTGATGAAAGCATTGCATGCATTAATATTATTGCAACACCCGAAGATCAATGGATACCCCATACTAGTAGGCTTTGGCACCCATCCTTGCCAAATCATTTGGTGCATTACTGCTCCATATACTACAGATCTGACCATCATTCCTGTCATACTCGAGTAATAATCCATAACATATCAGTAATTATTGCATAAATATGTAAATGAAATCAGTTTATTTTTGTCAGAATGGACTGAATGAGTGTGTAAGGAATGGACAAAAATGATGAATGCTGTAAATTTGAAGTGCAAGAAAAGGTTTAAATTTTATAAACAAGTAGTAATATGGACTGTAATATAGAATAAGAATAGTAGTGTTTTGATTAATTTTTTCCATAGAAATGACTGAACAATCTCTGTGCATACTTGCTAAAAAGGCACCTTTTTTTTATAGTTGATGTAGGGAAAATATGCTTAAGCTGGTCTTTTGCATTGCTAATAACTTGACACATATACCCCATTTTTCATTAACTTGTATCTCCATTTTTAAATTTTGTATCTATGTTTCTAGTGCTCTAGCTTATAACTGCAAAATATTTTATTGTACATCCACTGTTTATTGCATTTTTGACAGCTGGCCTTTATTTTGTCTGGTTAAGAAACATTTCTCTTTGGGAGGGACGGGGCGGGAGTATAAAAGTGAGAATTGATATAATATTAATGTCCACCGGAGATCGGCTAAACGGGTTAGGTAGTAGTGTAAACTGGTGAATTGACTCAGCAGGAAAAAAATACAATTACAAGGTGTTTTGCTTGAGGGATAATGTTTATAACAAGAAAGCATAATAAGTTGTCCTATGCAGAAAAGAAAAAACAAGACCCCTAGCTTGGGGGTCAGCTCACTCCTGACCCTGCATGTAGAGGCCAGCCTTCCCAAAGGCATTCTCTCCTCTGTCTCCCAAGTAGCCAACTTATAGTCAGGGCCCCATGTCTTCTGCAGTTCAGTGGAAGTAGAATTGTTCATGGAATCCACCCTTTGAAACAGAATTGTGCTCCGGAGGCCAAGCTTTTATTTATTTGTAATTGTTAAAACTGATGCAAAGACATCTCCCTGAATCTTCAAACAGTCTGAAACAATAGCTAGGGCATCTGGACTGCTTGTTTCATCTCATTGGGATGTTAGATTCAAAACCTAAAGATGAGACGTTATATATCAATATTGTTGAAGATACCGTTGCTGATCATGTTAGTGAAGCATCCTGCTGATGGCCCATAATCTCAAACAGCCTTTTTCACCTTCCCAAACTAGTGACTCTGCACCCAGTCACAAGTAGGTTTACCTTTAAAGACATGCGAACTGTATGATGTGATATGAAGGCCAGCGGTTGGTCAAGCATTTTGGTACTCGTATGCTCTCTGCCTCAGTACACTGAGGTGCCACTATGGCTCTGTATCTGAAAGTTTGGATTATGTTAGAATCAAAGACAAAGAAGTGTTGACATTGTGATGGTATTGGCTCCTAAGAGAATCACATCCCGTTGCCTTTGGCTGGAGGAACAATAGCTACAATACAGAGCCTCAATGAGAAAAACATTTCTGGATACAAAACCTCCTTGGGCTGAAGTGGAAATACTGTCTGATGTTTGCTGCGATTAAAGTGGTGACAGATCAGATCTGTACACACGAAGTCCTCACCATAGCTGGGCTCAGGCCTCTGAGGCACATGTGGATCCATGGGGTGCCCAGTTACACCCCATGTTTGTGTCATACATAAATATTGGTTGATTTGTGGGCAAACTGGAACTTCCTGGGCAATTGCACATCCTTGAAAAAGTTGTATGACCAGCTCAGGACATCACAGATATAAAAATAAATGCTGATGTTTCAGAAATTAAGCAGCACTTTACACCCCACTTAAGGTAAACGACTGATTGGGTGTGTGTGTGCCAGGTACATGTAGTGATATTGATGTGTTTGTACTGTGTGATCCAAACTTAAAAATAAAATCTCCTTTCTGAAGCTGTGAATAGAAAATGCAATACACTACAACTGTGAGTTCACAAAAGTCGTCTCCTCTTACTTCATGTATAATTTGAATTTGATGGCCAATAGAACAATTATTCATTGTAACATTAAAAAAAAATCCCTGTCCTTCATACTATACAATGGTGAAGAGCAGAGCAAATTATTTTTAACTTGTGTAGGAATTCCAAAAGTGTTGCACATCTTCAAATTATGTATTCAAGCGAATACTCATGACAATAAATCCTGCTCAGACACTTCAGGCTATTGTGTATGCTCTAAATATACTCATACATACAGGTCCAAATTCAGCCCTGCTGTATGTGGTGACATTTCTGCTGTGGACAAGGGAAGTTGCACCTGCTTATATTTGACCCCTATAAATATACATACGTCACATAAAAGACTTGTGAATATGCATGTCTGTGTAAGTAGGTGTACATGCTCACACACACAGTTGCCTGAACAATTAATATGTTCTATTTAAACAATCTCTGCATGTCATTAACTTGAGTGAATAAAGTACACTGGATAATGTAGAAATGTATCTATAATCTTTGATTTAAAACCCCCAATCAATGTTTACTGTATTAATAAAGACTAAATACCTGCTTGGTGCATCAAGGGGAAGCAGAAATTTTCCCAGAGCACTTGCTTTAGCAATCATGCCATCCAGAACAGGTTTTCTCATGTGCCTCAAGAAGACATGCTTTGGAATACACTTTGCTGCTCTGTTAAGCACAAGCAGAGCTCACATCTCACAGCTGCCAAAGAGCCCTGGCTGCTGATCACAGCATGTTCATTAACTCAGAGGGAGAATTTAGACCCTTCCCAACCTCCATACCAGGCCACCTTAGGGACATGATGTATATGCTGGTGCATTTATCTTTCCAGATTTCTTATTGAGAACTATGGGGAGAGATCCTGCCTTGCCACTTGCACAAATGGAAAAAGGCGTCTGTGTCTTTATATGTTCAGAACCCCATAAAGAGGAAAACAATATGAAACCCTACAATAAATGTCCGTACTAACTTGTATGCCAATGCAATAAGTGCAGAATTTAGCCCAAAGTTAATATCTTATTTTAAAATGTGGTATTTGGTATAATCCCTGAAATTTCAAACGATTTAGACAAACTATCTCTTGGCCATTTAGAAAAACACTGATCCTCAAAAAGACTTTTTTGTATCAGAGACTTTTACTCCCAACATACTGCTGCACTTAAACTTTGCCCTCATCTTCATTTACACAGAGAACACCCATTAATTTTAATTGGAGCTGAACATACAGATTGAGGGGTGAACAGATTTCATGGTGCCTATCCTTTTTATCACAATCTGCAAAATCAAACTAATGAAATAAAGTTTTAAAAAAGTATAAATATTGGTGAGCACATTATTAAAAATGTATTTGATTTTCAAAATACTATGACTAAAACTGGAGTGTTGAGTAGGGTTATGTTTCCAAGTAATGACCCTTACACTGAGCCACGTCAATAGGACAATGCATCTTTAAGATCCCTACTGAAGAATACAGAGCTAATGTTGACAAAAATGCTTTATATTAAAGACTGTATATAGCAGTTTAAATGACTTAAAACTGATGGGTGCTTGTTTAACTATTGTACAGAAAACCTTGCCCTTTTGGTACAATTAACTCTACTGCCATAGCACTGGGCCTAACTATTATATTTTCAGTGTTTTACCCCAGCCACTCTCCACTTTGATATGATTGAATTATAATATATATTTTTAAAGAAAACCTACAAACGGTGTCTAGCTTGTATCTCGATTGTAACAAAAAAACTGTTGCAATGTTGAAATGTTTTCTATTTTCCAAAGATGACTGATGCTCATCGTATTACCCTTCACTACCATTTATGTCACCGAACATGCTTGTAGGTTAATGTAATAAACTTTCTAATAAAAGACTTGAAATGTTGTGTTTGATTTTTCCGTCCTGTTTTTCCTCTCTCTAGGGGCACTGTGAAGTACCACAATGGATATACATAGTAGTCTGTGTGTGGAAGGCTTTATGTGAACATGGTCAGTTCAATAACAGTCATAGGGTGAAATCCAGGCCCCATTGAAGTCAACGGGAGTTTTGTCATTGACTTCAGTGGGGCCAGGATTTCAACCACAGAGTATTACATGAAAGCTCAGTTATTTCTACTGCATTTGGGTCAGTTCCTTGCCCCCACTAAGGCTGCTTTGCACTGCTTCAATAGCACTAAGCGGTGATAAAGTTGGCTTAATTGTCTCCCTGGGTATTCCACTTGTCTAGGGAAATCTCCAGGTGGAATAGAGCCAACTCTATACCACCCCTCTTTTAAGCCTCTAGTGGCATGGCTGGAGATAAGGGCCATAGCTGGAGTCCTGCTGTACTCTGTTGATGCCTAGCTGTCAAAGTGGTGCCTTTGGAGCTGTTGTGGCCAGTCTAATTTTGAGCAGCATTGAGACCATCAAGGAAAGAATAATGTCAAGGCATTTTCTTGACCTCCACACATCTGTTTGGTAGGATAACAACATCCTATTATCAACCATGTAAAAGACCAGTGAGAAGCCTAAAACTACAGGCACGTAGAAAGGAAGAGATCATCCAGCAGCACCCGCATTCTCATTTCTGTTCCATATCCTGGCATGAAGCCTCTAAGCTGGCTCAAGAACACTGGTTGTGGACAAATGTGCTTGGAGATGGCTTTTTACTGTCTCCTCAGTTAGATTGCTCAGGAACGTGAGATCTGGCATTGAGTGTTAATTGGAAAGTTCTGTTTCATCTCGCAAAGTTTCCTTCAGGATTGGTTGGGCTACAGTGTGTTTTAAGGAGGGATATAGTAGCTAGTTAGTCTCACATCCAACCTGGCAATCTGGCCCTAGTTGTGTGACTCATTATGAGGCTGACACCAAAGGTTACTTTTAAGAGTTCAATTATAGAGAGAAAGAAAATAAGTTTTTTGGTGTTTGCATCTGACTCCCTGGAATTAACTGAGATTCTTAAAGAAGAAAGTTGAGTGAACTATCTTAAACAGGTTAAACAAATGATTCCAAATATAGAGCCAAATCCTGAAGTTCTCTTCCTCGTGTATAATTTTTTTTAAATTGTAATCCATAGTCTGAGATTCAAAGAACAGAAGAAAAGAAAATGCCTCGAACATAAAAACTTATACTTCCCCAAAATGTCATGATCCTTGTAATATTTGAGTGAGTTAAATTGCCTCATTAGCATCTTTAATTTGTGTGATCAGCATTTATGCTGCAGATCAGCCAAAGCATATCTGACCTCAGCAGCATTTCAAGGATAATTTTTTAAACAGATCAACTGCACTTTAACAACTGCCCTATTAAGTACAGCCTCTGGCTCTTTTCTTCCCATCTACAATAATTATCAGAGACTTCAAGAAAAATTCTACTTTCCATTCATGTTACAGTTCTGTATACCTCTAGAGCTAACATGATTATGAGAATGGTGTGCAGGATCTTGCTCTACATACATGTCTTTTTGACATGGAAAAAGTGAAAGATTTTCTTTGAAGACTCTAGTGCAATGAAGCAGCTGATCGTGTTTATAACTATTCTAGAAGTAATTCTATTTTGTGGTTACAGAGAGATTGGTTGATTATACTCATCATGACATAATGCATGAGGCTAAAATAGGGAAAGAACAAGTAAAAAATTACTTAGACAAGTTAGATATCTTCCAGTCACCGGGGCCTGATGAAATATATCCTAGAATACTCAAGGAGCTGACTGAGGAGACATCTGAGCCATTAGCAATTATCTTCGCGAAGTCATGGAAGACGGGTGAGATGCCAAAGGACTGGAAAAGGGCAAATATAGTGCCAATCTATAAAAGGGAAAATAAGGACAACCTGGCGAATTACAGACCAGTCATCTTAACTTCTGTACCAGGAAAGATAATGGAGCAAATAATTAAGCAATCAATTTACAGATACCTAGAAGATAATGAGGTGATAAATAACAGTCAGTATGGATTTGTCAAGAACAAATTATGTCAAACCAACCTAATAGCTTTCTTTGACAGGGTAACAAGCCTTGTGGATAGGGGTGAAGCCGTAGATGTGGTATAGGTTAACTTTAGTAAGGCTTTTGATACTGTCTTGCATGACCTCATAAACAAACTAGGGCAACACAACCTAGCTGGAGCTACTATAAAGTGGGTGCATAACTGGTTGGATAACTACTCTCGTTCCCAGAGAGTAGTTATCAGTGGTTCACAGTCAAGATGGAAGGGCATATCAAGTGGGGTCCTGCAGGGATCAGTTCTGGGTCTGGTTCTGTTCAATATCTTCATCAATTATTTAGATAATGGCATAGAGAGTACACTTATTAAGTCTGCGGATGATATCAAGCTGGGAGGGGTTGCAAATGCTTTGGAGGATAGGATTAAAATTTAAAATGATCTGGACAAATTGGAGAAATGGTCTGAAGTAAATAGGAGGAAATTCAATAAAGGACAAATGCAAAGTACTTCACTTAGGAAGGAACAATCAGTTGCACACATACAAAATGGGAAATGACTGCCTAGGAAGGAGTACTGCAGCAAGGGATCTGGGGATCATAGTGGATCATAAGCTAAATATGAGTCAGTAGTGTAACACTGTTGCAAAAAAATCAAACATCATTCTGGGATGTAGTAGCAGGAGTCTTGTAAACAAGACACAAGAAGTAATTCTTCCGCTCTACTCCGTGCTGATTAGGCCTCAGCTGGAGTATTGTGTCCAGTTTCGGGCACCACATTTCAGGAAAGATGTGGACAAATTAGAGAAAGTCCAGAGAAGAGCAACAAAAATTATTAAAGGTCTAGAAAACATGACTTATGAGGGAAGATTGACAAAAAATTGATTTGTTTACTATGGAGAAGAGAAGACAGAGAGAGAAAATGATAATAGTTTTCAAGTACATAAAAGGTTGTTACAAGGAGAAGGGAGAAAAATTGTATTCCTTAACCTCTGACGATAGGACAAGAAGCAATGGGCTTGAATTGCAGCAAGGACGATTTAGGTTGGCCATTAGGAAAAACTTCCTGCCAGGGTAGTTAAGCACTGGAATAAATTGCCTAGGGATGCTGCAGAATCATTGGAAATTTTTAAGAGCAGGTTGGACAAACACCTATCAGGGATGGTCTAGATAATACTTAGTCTTGCCTTGAGTGCAGGGGAATGGACTAGAAAATTGTTCGAGGGTCCTTCCAGGCATACAATTCTATGATTCTATGTGAAGATCAAAAATGTTCCTTCTCTCAGAGGCAGACACAAGTATCAAAAACCATCAGCCTTAATGGATGGCATTGATGAAGCTTTACCACCTTTTTTTGAATAATACTAACAATTCATGTGCACTACATACGGTTGAAGACTGCCTCTTTCATAGGATTATTTAAAATGGAAGCAACATTTAGCTTAGTCATCACTGCCTGGATTGTGCCTGGATTGTGGCAAGATTTATGTAATTATTCCTTTCCATTTTTTCAAGTGTAAGACAACAGTTGAGCTTAGAATCCCGTGAATATTGGCTCTCCAGGGCTAACCAGATTTTTATCACAGAAGGAAGTTGCTATTCCTTTAAATACACATAGGGAGCAGAATTATTGCATAAAAAGTTACTAGTTTTACTTATCAGAGGGGTAGCTGTGTTAGTCTGGATCTGTAAAAAGCGACAAAGAGTCCTGTGGCACCTTATAGACTAACAGAAGTATTGGAGCATAAGCTTTTGTGGGTGAATAACCACTTCATCAGACACATGACGCAGTTTTACTTAGTTACTGCTCTGACTGTAACCATGTTAAGTATGTCAAAGTACGTGCACAGATAATATCTGTAGCTGCTTTGTAAATATACATGTTTACAGACTAGCAGAACAAATGTCTGAACTCATTGACACAGGATATTATTTAGATTAACAAGTTAGTAATTTTAAAAATGGGTTAGACATTTATAAGAATAAAAATACCACTTGTGCAGTTATATTAATAGCTAGCATATACAATATAAAGCCATGCTTCGGTGTGCAAGCTGATCACCCCCTAGGGTCAGGAAGAAATTCTCGCCAGGTCATAAAGGAGAGTGCATTAAGGATGTATTACAACTTCTTAAGTACTCATTGTTGGCCACTCTCACAGACCAGATACCAGGGTAAATGGATGATTGTTGCGTCCTTGTATAATTATTCTTGTATTACTCCAAAAAGTCTGTGTCAAAAAAATAAAAGTTCTGCGTGCAATATTTAAATAAAATGTGCAGAATTTTAGTCAATAAATAAATGTGGCAGTTCCAGCATGGCAGTGGTGAGTACCCTGCAGGCCTCCCCCCAAGACATGGACTTGGCAGTGAGGCTGCACCCAACCCTAACACAGCACCAGGGCCAGGCCTCCCCAGAAGCACTCTGCAGCCCTGCCCCTCCAGATCATCCTAATAGCCCTTCTCTGCACCTGTTCCAGTTTGAATAGCATCTTTCTTAAACATGGGAGATCAGAATTGCACACAGTTTTCCAGATGAGTTCTCACAAGTGCCTTGTGTAATAGTACTAACACTTCCCTGTCTCTATTGAAAATACCTTGCCTGATGTATCCTAGGACTGCATTAGCCTATTTCACGGCTTCATCATACTGATGGCTCATAGTCATCCTGTGATCAACCAATACACCCAGGTCTTTCTCCTCCTCTGTCACATCCAACTGATAAGTCTCCAGTTTATAGCAAAAATTCTTGTTCTTAGTCCCTAAATACATGACCTTGCACTTTGCACTATTAAATTTGATCCGATTTCTATTACTCCCATTTACAACTATGTTCTTGTATGATATTCCGGTCCTCCTCTTTATCGGCACAAACTTGCTCTATAAAATTGTCAAGCTCAGTCTTGAAAACAGTTATGATTTTTGCCTCCACTGCTCCCCTTGGAGGCTGTTCCAGAACGTCACTCCTCTGATAGTTAGAAACCTTGGTCTAATTTCAAGCCTAAGCTTGTTGATAGCCAATTTATATCCATTTGTTCTTGTGGCAACATTGGCACTTAATGTAAATAACTCCTCTCCCTCCCTTGTATTTATCCAGCTGATGTATTTATAGAGAGCAATCACATCTCCCCTCAGCCTTCGTTTTGTTAGACTAAGCAAGCCAAGTCCTTAACTCTCCTCTTGTAAGGTAGGTTCTCCATTCCTCTGATCATCCTAGTAGTCCTTCTTTGCACCTGTTCCAGTTTGAATGCATCTTTCTTAAACATGGGAAACCAGAATTGCACATAGGTCTCACCAATGCCTCATATAATGGTGATAACACTTCCCTATCTCTACTGGAAATACCTTGCCTGATGCATCCCGGGATTGTATTAGCCTTTTTCACAGCTGCATCACATTGGTGGCCCATGGTCATCCTGTGATCCACCAGTACACCCAAGTTTCTCTCCTGCTCTGATAAGTCCCCAGTTTATAACAGAAATTCTTGTTGTTAGTCACTAAGTGCATGATGTTGCACTTTGCACCATTAAATTTCATCCCGTTTCTATTACTCCAGTTTTCAGAGTCTTCTTGTATGATAAGAACGCAGATCTTTCCTAAATAGGGCCAACTTGCACAGCTATCTATTTGGAAAATTTTCTTGTCTATTTTTATGAATCAACATCTTGTTAGCAGCCTCCTTGTTTCTTTTAGCTCCACCCCTTTGGTTGTCCACAATGTCCTTTAAAGCTGTGGGGAAATTGCTATCTTGGGGTCAGATTCTCTCCTGTGCCCAGCAGAGGCGAATGGGAGGGGATCATCAGGGAATTGGTTATGACTCCTTGATTCTGTGGGCCAATCTGCATGGGCCCCAGCCAAAGTTGTTGACTATGGACCCCAAAGGTCAAGGGACCATCTACCAGTTGAGAACTAGCAGAGCATAGCTGCGCTCCATCCGTGACATGCTGCCTCTTTCTCCAATACAATCGCTACAACAAGGTAGGGGTTAGGATGGTGTAGCAGTGATGCAAAAGGAGGAGAGGATCCAGTTTGTGTGTAACTGGCCGATAAACTGGCTACATCTAGAGTAACTGATTAAAAGGATTGGAAACCAGAAGCAGAATAAATTCTGGAGTGAAAGGTATTACCAGCTGTGATTGCCTAGAATAGTCGTTTCTTTTTTTCTTCAAAGTCACTTTAATACAGAGCTCTCTAAAGCTTTATTTCACTTTCCAGAGGCCTCATCTGATCCCGCCCCTCCCCATTTGTCTCTGATATTGATGATTTTTGACTCTATTGTTTTAGGTGGGAGTTGAGAGCTATAGTTCCTCAGGTGATGAGACTTAGCAATATCACACTTTGCGTGCTTGGGGGAAAAGAGTTTAGAAGATTGCGAACCTTTGTATTTTACTCTCTACGGGTACATTTAAACACTTTTCTTTCCTCCAAGTGATCATCCCAGTGAGCTTTTATAAAACTGCAAAGACAGGACTACTTACAGCTGCAAAGTAACAGCTCCATTTTAAAACAAAGTCTACTTATCCCCACAGCAGTGTGCAAATTTTCCCTCACAGGCACATGCATAATTTAGAGAAATCCTATTCATGTAGGAAAATGGAAAGAAATACCTATATCTATTTCCCTAGCCACAATGTGAGAAAGACAAATTGTTCTAAAATGAAAGGCCGTGCATATAAACAAAACACAGATCATTTCTACTGATTAATCGATGACTTTCCATTTGACCACTGATTTCCCTTTGGTAGTGGGGAATAATTACTTAAAATACACATAGAATCTGACATATAACTATAACACCACTAAAATTTTTACCAAGTCATTCCTCTGACTTCAGTAGTATTGCTCTGGATTTACCCAAATGTAACTCAGAGCAGGATTTGGCCAGAGTTCTTAAGCAAATCAATTTACTCAAGTCTCATCCTTATTACATTAAATTAATTAATTAAATAAAAGCTCTATCATAATAAATTTGGCACACCCTCTATCAGGGGATTTGAGAAAGAGTCAGTAGGATAGGCATAGGTTCTAGAGACCAGGAAAGTAAGTGGAGTTATTCTGGATATACCCTGGTGTAACTTGGAACAGAATTTGACACCTTACATGTAAAAGGAATTAGTGTATTTTCCCCTAAAATATCTGCCCCCTCACTATTATTTCTGCTAATTACCCTGTTTCCCCGAAAATAAGACAGTGTCTTATATTAATTTTTGCTCCCAAAGATGCGCTAGGTCTTATTTTCAGGGGATGTCTTATTTTTCAGAAATGAAAAATGCCTTATTATCGGTGGATGCCTTATTATCGGGGAGGTCTTATTATCGGGGGGATGCCTTATATTACAACGAGAGGCAAAACTGTAAGTAGGCCTTATTTTCGGAGGATGTCTTATTTTCGGGGAAACAGGGTAGGTGACACATTGTCTGTCTGAAGTTTTCCTTAACCAAATGAGATGAGGAAACAAATCTACTGACCCTCTCTAGAATAATAAAACAAAGCAATTTGAATCCATTTCTCATCAGCCTCTCTGGTCTGCTGAGACCTCATTAATCACCTCACTGTACTGTTTTATGTGTTTTATGCACTTGTGTACTGAGTGATGAATATTTTTTCCTTGCTTTCCCTTTCGACTGTGCCTCTTATGACTAGTTTTAAAGAGAAGGTTCCTACTTTTAAAAGCTTTCCTTCTTTCCTTTATCACTAACTGATCTACTTTCAAAGATACCTTTGGCTTTTAGTTTGTCAACTACATTTGTTTAATCTCAGTGTGATGGTATGTCCACCCCATACAGGACTGGAAGGGGTTAAGGTGGCCAGGTAGGTTAATTCCGCAGGCTGCACCTGGAGGAAGAGCCAGGGAGCAAGGCTTGATTGTAAGCAGGCTCAGCTAGGAAGGAATAGGGGGGGCCTATTAAGCCAGGAAGCTGGCAACAGACAAGGGCAGCAGATGCTCCCTGGGAAGAAGGAGGAGGTTTGGAGCTGGAACTTTCAGAGAAAGGGGGGAGACCTAGGAGTGGGAAGGAGTAGTGAAGCCAGGGAGAGTAAAGGCCAGAATTTCTATGTTGAGGGTCCCTGGACTGGAACCTAGAGTAGAAGGTGGGCCTGCGTTTCCCTACTGACCAGTTGAGAAATGGCACCATCAGGGCAGTACTGGAGAAGACTGCCTAGGACTGCTGAAGAAAGACTTTGGAACCTCAGAAGGGGTAAGCACTCTTTCAATAGTAAAATAGCCCTCTGGATACAGACCATGTAGATAAGAGACAGGAATATTTAGTTAGATCATATTATATCTGAAGGCATGAGCCAACTATCTGGCATGGCTACATAGCACCTAAATACGTACCCTTCCAGGAGAAGCACAAAGAACTACAAATCAATCATCATTTCAGCTCTTATTTCAAAACATAATCCATGGCCTTCTTCCTCCCAGCTGCAACTGGATATATGTTGGAGGTATTGTATGTGGGTATCATACATTGGCATTGCAATATTTGCTCTGTTGTACATAATGGAGACCGCTTAGACTGATATCTGATGTCTAATATCTATATCTATCTATCTCTATACTGGAATAGAACTTAAATTGCTAGATTCCTGGATTCCCAGGCCAGAAAGGACCATTGTGATAATTTAGTCTGACCTCCTGTAACATGATCCAATGCTGGTTGCAATTCTAGTTACAGGAGTGGATCCTGTACCTACTGAAGTCAATGGCAAGACTTCTGTGGACTTCAGCAGGTGCAGAATCAGGCCCATAGTGAACCTCCAGTTAGTAAACTTGTCCTGTTAAAAAACTGTGGTGTGAAACCAATACAACAAGGTCCAATTTAAAGAAACACGTGACATTTTCAAAGGGGGAATACAAGCATGTGTGTATATATAGTGTGGTGTCATGGCAGCCTGTGAGCTGCGAGCAGCCATGCAGGCAAACGGTCAGTGTAAACAAACTGTCTTGTGGCCTGCCAGCGGATTACCCTGATGGTGGGCTGCAGATTGCCCACCACTGGGTTAGACCATCCCTGACAGGTATTAGTATAAGTATACTTAATCCTGCCTCACTGCAGGGAGATGGACTAGATGACCTTTTGAGGTCCTTTCTAGCCCTATGTTTTTATGATTCAACCACCATGAGACTTCTCTTCCTGCAATTCCCTGTCTCATTCACTACAGACCTTCTAATCCTGGCTCACCTCATCAGTGGCCCCAAAAAGTTGTGAGATCTCCTAGTCAACTTCCTCCTGGCACTGGCCAAGATGACCAGCTAAGGTATTCAAATGTAGAGTTCTATTTCTATATGCTGTTGGGGCCTGTTGGGGCCTGTAAGCTTCTTTTCAAGCAGGGCTTTGGAGCAGAGCCCAGAGCTGGAGCGTGGAGCAGTTCCGGAGCAGTAGAGCTGCAAGTTTTTGCCTGGAGCTGGAGCGGAGCCGGAGCACAGCTCCAAAGCCCTTTTCAAGGACACACTTTCTCTGGGTAGATGATTAGCATAGTTAACAAAGCTGTATTTGGAGTGGGTATTACTAGAGCATTTCTCGATGGTTTCCTAAGGGTTAGGCATGCAAGATCTTCACCTACGGGAGGGGGGGAGGAGTCAATTCAGTAGTGCTATGCTGGAGATTGGATGGGTTCCAGCAAGCATGTCTTTGATCTATGGGCAGTTACAAACTTAGTTGAAGTCGATGGATATGTTAGCTGCCTTCCATTCAGGCTAATGAGAGAACTGTTAAATGCTCCCTTTTTTAGTGATAGCTGAAACAATGGAAACCATCACCCAAGGACTGGACTGAATGCAAACCCAGGGGCTGGGATTGATTTGGTTGTAGCTGTCTATTGGTGTGTGCGTAAACAGGGAAACAGACCAGGAGAAAGCTGCCTGAAAGTCGGTGACAGCAAGAGAAGCACTAGTAGTGAGGCCCTGAGAGAGAGTTTTTTAGGGCAGTGCTGGATAGAAAGGCAGGTTTGGAACTGTGAACAAATAAACAGACTCCTGCTTTTGTTTGTATTGTGTTCAAAGAAACAGAACCGTTGTGTACATTCTTTGTAAATAAACAGGACTGCACCAAAGAAATACCTGACTCTCAGCAATTTCTCCTCCAAACAGAAATAACTTGCAAGGCCCCAGATACTGGCTAACTACTTGGGGTAACAGAAGCAACACTATATGGCTGACAGATTCTTTCTTTCAAAGTCACTTATTTTCAGGTGCTTATAACCTTCTGAAAAAATATTTTGGGGGTCAACATCTTCAAGCTTATTCCCAACCTAAAAGTGAATTTCTTTGGAATGTTGATCAAATTTAATTTGGTGATTTGAGTTACGAGTTTGCTTTTATGTGTACGAAGATAACAGATTAGGAAGGAGTCTAGTCTGTGAAAGGAGCTTATTGAAACATCTCTGAAGATGAGATATTACCTGTAATCAGTTTCTTAATGTATTAGGCTTAGACTTGCATGTTTTTTCTTTATTTTGCTGGGTGACTTACTTTGTTCTGTCATTACTTGAAACCACTTAAATCCTACTTTTTATACTTAATAACATTACTTTGGTTTATTAATAAACCCAGAGTAAGTGATTAATACCTGGGGGAGCAAACAGCTGTGCGTCTCTCTCTATCAGTGATATAGAGGGAGAACAATTTACAAATGTACCCTGCATAAGCTTTATACAGAGTAAAACAGATTTATTTGGGGTTCAGGCTCTCAGAAAGGCTGAACCCTGGGAAAGTGCCTGTTAACTAAGAAGCCCCTGGGCTGAGTGAATCTCAGTTTCAGTGAACTGCAGAGAAGCGGGGCCCAACCTCTGGGTCTGTGCCTAACTCAGCAAGACAGGAGTGCCTAACTCAGCAAGACAGGAGTGGAGGGGCAACCTGTTCTGGCAGGAGGGTTGTTATCAGTAGTATCCCAGCTCATCGAGTGACAGTCTCGAAGGGAGTCTCTGTGACCGAATCTGTTAGTGGTGTAGTTGGCAGGATTCGAACCTGCGCGGGGAGAACACCCTTAATGGCCTCCACACAGGCCTGGTTCACACTAACCCCCCCACTTCGGACTAAGGTACGCAAATTCAGCTACGTTAATAATGTAGCTGAATTCGAAGTACCTTAGTCCGAACTTACCGCAGGTCCAGACGCGGCAGGCAGGCTCCCCCGTCGATGCCGCGTACGCCTCTCGCTGAGCTGGAGTACCGGCGTCGACGGCAAGCACTTCCGGGATTGATTTATCGCGTCTAGACAAGACGCGATAAATCGATCCCAGAAGATCAATCGCTTACATCTGGACCAGGAAGTAAGTATAGACGTACCTTTAATATGTTTACATCAGTGATACAAGTTTATATCTTATTCTCCTAACTCCAGATATAGAAATAATACATGCAAACAAATAGGATGAACACACTTAGTAGATTACAAGCTTTCTAATGACACCATACAAGGGGTATTTAGCGTAAAGTATATTCCAGTGATGTCATATTCATAAGCATATTTCCATAAAGTGCAATGTCACAACATAACTAATTTTTTCCTTCAAAAATATCAAGCATCTTTATAGAATTTGAATGTAATTTTAGGGCAGCGCACTGAGACCTCTGGCCCCCTTCCAGGGACTGCAGGAGAGGGTGATGGGTGCGGGCTCTAGGAAGGAGCTTGAGTGCAAGAGGGGGTTCAGGGGGTTGGGGAGTGTGGTGCAGGTTCTGGGAGGGAGTTTGGGTGTGGGACGGGGTTCTGATCTGGAGCATGGGCTTGGAATGCAGGAGAGGGTGAGGAGTGCAGGCGTTGGGAGTGAGTTAGTGTGCAAGAGGTTTCGGCTGTGGCTGGGCAGCACTTATCTCAGGCGCCTGCCAGAAGCACCTGGCATGTCTCTGCGGCCCCTAGGTACAGGGTCTTTGAGCCCTGCCTGCAGGCACTGCCCCTGCAGCTCCCACTGGCTGTGGCTCCTGGCCAATGGGAGCTGTGGAGCCAGTGCCGCTTCTCAGGGTGGCCGCCCCTGCACCTAGGAGCCGGACATGCTGGCCGCCACAGAGCCAGGGCAGGCTGGGAGACCGGGCAGGCAGGGAGTCTTCCTTAGCCCCGCTGGCTAGACTTTTAGCGGCCCGGTTAGCAGTGCTGACCAGAGCCGTCAAGAGTCCCTTTTCGACCAGATGTTCTGGTTGAAAACCGGATGCCTGCAAAACCTAGTTGCCCAGCAGCCTTAGTATAAGCTGGCACCAGGTCTGTCTGCACATCATAGCCTCCTATTCCCTAACTTCATCCTCTTACACCCACTTGTACCACACTTTGCACCGTGTTCACAACCAGCCTTTGTTGTGGTGCTTGTTGGAGCTGGGGAGGGTACAAAGGTCTGGGCACCGCTCTGCGAATATGCCCCCACAGGGGTGGTTGGGGCATGACGCGGCTCCGCTAGGGAGGGGTCTGAGCAAGCTGAGGGGAAGAGACCCGACATGCCCGCTGTGGGGCTTGGGGTACCGACCAGGCAGCACGCAGACCTCACCGCCGAGGCTGCGGGCGGGACACCAAGAACCTGGTGTTACGTGGCCGGGCTCTCCCCGCCCCAGGTCACGCGCAGCAGGCGGCTCCGCCCGGCCCCACCCCACCCGCCGCAGGCGAACGTGGCAGCAGGAGGTGGCGTCTCGCTCCCAGGCGCAGCCATTTTGGATGCGGGAAGCGAGCGGCGGCACGCGGCAGGCAGCGCCAGGGAAGTGGCGCCCGAGGCCCGGCCAAGGAGGAACCCGCAGCTAGGTGAGGACGGGAGGGAGAAGCTGCTGCCAGGCGGGACAGCGCGCGCGGGAGCGACCCGGCCCCGAGGAGCGTGGGCAGAGCCGCCGGCGGGAGAGAGAGACGTGGCAACCCAGACCGGCGGCGGGCGGCATTGCGCATGTGCGGTGCCGCCCCAAGTCCCATGGGAGTTGTAGGCCCTGCACTGAGTCTGCGCCCGTTCCTCACGCTCTGACCCCTGCTCTGGGAGGCTGCCCGCGCGGGGCTGGGGGTGGTGCTTCTTCTCCGGCGGCCGCGTCAGAGCCGGCTGCGGGGTCACGCAGCGCCGCGGGCCCGTTGCTACCGTTACGGGGGGCTTGTTCTACGGGGTCCTTCCCGCCGCAGGGCGGAGCTGCGCTGTAGGCAGCGCTAGAGAGTCTGGCAGCGGGGGCGCAGCCTGGGATCGCGGGGCGCTTCTGCGAAATGAACCGAAGTGAAACAAAAGCCTCGAGTGTTTGACTAGTGTGTGCAAGGCCCCGAGAGCTCGTCACGCCTCTGGGAGCTGTGGTGGCCGGCTCAGGAAGGCCTCCTTAGGTGGGTTTGCACTCGGGTTACCTTGGCAGGAGTTGTTTCTTTCCTGCATGGGGGGGGGAGGGTAGGAATAACTTTGAAAAACAAACCAATGCAAGCTTGGAGTCTGAAGGGGACTTTTCTAGCAGGGCGTGAAATTCCTGCAAATGTTGCAGATGGACGTTTGCAGCCTTGTTTTTACTGCCTGTGTAACTGGTGTAACCTGCTGTCACAGAGAATAACCTGGTATCCTAAATCCTAAAGTTGGGTGGCTTTTTTTAAATTTAAAAATTGAGGGATTTTTATGAAAATTGGCCCTGTAGTTCATTAATCATTTGTGCTATGATGTCTCTGATCTAGATTGTAAACTCATTGGGACAGAGGCCAGTTCTTCGGTCTGATATTTCCTGCCTGTCCCTCTGGTATCTGAAGTCTTGTTGCTATAGTGATGATTAAATGTTAAATACTCATAGCAAATGTTTAGAAAACAGCTGTGCCTTGGGGTAGTCTGATCAATATCATCCATACTAGAAAAGTGAGAAAAGGACTGGTATAGAAAAACTCAAGAAGTTCTGATTTTGGCTTGACTCTTCCTCGGGGTTTGAACATGTCAGTGAGCATCCATTCTTGCTGTTGACTGCATGTGCATGGTCTTTCCTGTGCCCACGTGGCACTTCATTTACATCAGCAAGGCACTGTCACCTGAGGGGCCTACCCATCTGCATTAAAAAATGTGTGGGATCCTCTTCTGTCAAATGGAACTAACATCATTTGCTTAGCTTCTTCAGGAGGCTGGTCAAGATTTAATTACTCAATTATACAACCTGACCTTTTGTTGAAGAAGCCACCCCATTGATTGGCAGATGGGTATCACAGCATCTTCTGATAGTTGCTGTTATCTTTTTTGTGTTGCCCAAGAATGAGCTGAGTGCCACAAAAGAGAAAGATAGGGTGGCAGAGCTTGAGTCTTTACCCCAGTACCTGTGAGCTGTTTCTGTTCTGTGGCCTTTAATGAGGTTGGCTGTCTGAGGTAAATAGGATGGATTTTATTGAGTCAGCTCCCTGCTTTATATGCAGATGAAACAATATGTTAACAGTATGTATAGGGTGGTATGAATCTGATGTCCTTCAGCTTTCCCTAGCCATGCTGATCCTTTCCTCTACCCACACACTCCCACCCCCAAACTAACCTGATGCCCATCTTGCCTAGGAAATAATGGTTTAATATCTATAAAAGACTTAAGCTATGTCTGCACTACCACTTATGAATAAAGCCAACCCCAAGAGACATAAGTTATACTGACCTAAGCACTTCCCATTGATATAGTGCAACTGCTGTAAGCTCTCTAGTCCAGCCATAGCCTTAGAAGGTGAAAAGGGCTACAGTTCATAAATGAGTATTATTTATATCTGTGCCTATATATCCCTTAATTAGAATGTGTGTATTCAGGATGGCTGCTCATTTGGGGATGCCTCCTAGCAGTTAATTGGCCATGCATGAAGACATCTGCTGCTTGATCAGGAGAGTATTAACAAAAATTCTACTTAATGAGCCTAACCAGTGCTTTAGGTGTTAACCCAATATTACCTTTTCACACCTAGTTATAGAAATATTGCCTGTTACATATTAAAAAAAGTATTAAATAACATTTGAGTCTGGTATTTTAATTGATTACTGAGCTTATTCACTTCTCAGGTTAAGCTTGAGCCTCTCAAGATAATTCTACTGTGCTTTGTCTGTTAACATGGATGTCTACTCAACTGTGGAAATCTGCTTGTTAAGGGTTAACTGTTAAACAGCACCACTGCAAACTGTGATTCAATTCTAGAAATTGACTTTATCCTTCTCAATTTTGGGTAGTCTTCATTTGTAAGTAGTTCATCCTTAACTATCAATTCCCATATTTTTGGGACATAACCTGAAAATGATTTTAAATTAAGATTATAGTCAGAAAAACAAATATATACATTATTTGGTTTCACATTTTTCAGTTACTTCACATAGCTTTTGATTTTTAAAAGTAAACTTTTTCTGATTGCCAACTCAGCAAGCTCAACCTTTGATCTCTAAAATGAAACTTTTTTTTTCTGCTTCTAACATAATCACCACTTAGAATTTATTATCTGATTTTTCTTAAGTGCTGAATATCCACACATCCTGCTGAAGCAAATGAGAGTTGTGGGTGCTTTACACCTTGGAAAATCAAGCTATTAACTGACAATTTGGGGGAAAAGGCTAACAACTGACTAGAATTCAGCTCCCTCTTCCTTGGCTGTATTGGCTCTGCACTTGGAATAAAGTAAATACAGGTCTGTCGCATCTTACGCGCATTTAACATGTGCGATTTCAACTTTACGCGGTCAGCAAAAACAAAAACAGAGAAAAACAACAATTTTAATACTGTACCTGTAGTGCGGGCGATTTCGCCCGCCATTGAACTCAATGGGGTTTTGGTTATACGCGGTTTTCGCTTTACGCGCTAACCGTGGAACGGAACCCCCGCGTAAGATGAGACAGACCTGTAGTTACACCTCAAAGAGGCACAGACCTTGTCTGTACTAAGTATTCTTCTTGTTAAAAGCTCCCATGATTGCTCTAGTACTGGTGCAGCTCTAACATTGCTGGACACAGTGGTAGCATTAGCATAGACCTTTTTTTTTTTCCTCACTCCCACTCCCTTGTCATTTAGTAACCTAACCCTGCTGAGTTTTATATTAAACTCTTCTGAAAACTTGATCTATATTAATGGAACTTTTTAGTGGCATATTTTTTTTTTTTTAAATTTGCCACTAAAAAGTTCCATTAATATAGATCAAGTTTTCAGAAGAGTTTAATATAAAACTCAGCAGGGTTAGGTTACTAAATGACAAGGGGGTGGGAGTGAGGGAAAAAAAAGATCTCTGTGTAAACAAAGCCACAGGGCAAGGAACTGTTAGGAATGTGCTACTTTTATGATATTAATTTAGTTTAATAAACACACTTTAATGTAATCGTATAGAATGCACTCAAATTTGGGTTTTTTCCAAATTTGGTGACATGACCAGACTCATGAAATGAACTTTTAGTCACAAACCGCTAGATGGCAGGAGCACAATTTCTTTTGGGCTAATTACACATTTGCTTGACTCTGCTTGTAATTCTTTGTCTCCTGGATTTTATATTTTTGGACTGGTTTGTGGGGCTTATATTAGGTCAACTTTGACATAGGAAGTATTGGTTTTGTGGGTTATGTTCAGAATTTTTTTTTAATCATCTGAGAAAAGGCAGCAGTAGGTGTGAGGAGGAAGTGACTAGAGGCATTTCTACACTGCAAACACCCCCTCTCTCTCCCCCCCGCCCCCAGGCTAGCCCACACCAGCTGACTCGGGCTCCCCAGGCTTGGGTTGCAGGGCTGTTTCATTGTAGTGTAGACTTCCAGGCCTGCACCCAAGCCTGGAAGTCTATATGACAGTGAAACAGTCCCTTAGCCTGAGATCTGTGAGGTGAAGTCAACTGGCATAGGCCAGCCGCGGGTGTTTAATTGCAATGTAGACATACCCTAAAATAGACTTTACTAACTTGCATTAAGGACTGGGTAATCCACTGCTGACTGAATGTTCTTGTGGTAAATAAAGATGAAAATACCACAATGCATGTTGTTAATATATGTGGATAAACGTTTTATTTTTGGTAGTAGGTTATAATGTAGTATGTTGTGTAGAAGCAGTGACGTCTTAGGAAGAGAGACTTCACTGTAGGGCTCTGTAAATATGTAAAACTAAATCTTTGCTTGGAAGTGGGGTTTAACCTTCAAGGATTACTTGCTGAGAATTATGGGTTTGTGGATTGGAGCAGCGAGGAGAAAGAGAGGTTTTTCTGTAGCTAAATAACTTTAATATGAGGTTGGGAGTAATAGTAAAGACAAAGGCCACTGCCAAAGCTGGTAGAGACTAAGGATTTGGGGCCTGATCCTGATAGGCACTTTGCCTCTGCATTTTTCTTCAGGACATTTTTCAGCAGCTTAGTTGTGTGGTGACTAGTCTTCAAACCTTATTTGCCCTCTTTTGGTTTCTCTTATTCTTCCATACGTGCTCTCTTTTAATTCTCTAGAATTATATCTAAGGGCCTGATTCTCCACTGTCTTGCTCCTTTCATAATCGCTTACACCTGTGCAAACTGAGAGTGGATACTTTTAATTTGGAAGCATGTTATACTTGCAGTGTTGCCAATTCTTGTGGGGTTTCTTTACCATGGGCTTTGTGATATTTGGGTGCTTTTAAGTTTCCTCTGATCTCACAGTTCCTGGCTTAAAAACTCATGACTTTTGCCCTTATTCACAATGGCTTGATGGGTGGTATGTGTGTGTAGGAGGCAGACTGAGGGAGGTGAGGGAATAGAGGTTGGCAGAGGAAAAACGTGAGGGGTAGGATACTGTAAAGAATAAGAGGCGAAAAAGTGGAGGTAGGTGAACTTAAGGTTTGGAGACTGTAGGTGAGCATGGAAGGGTGAGGGGAAGAGTGTGTGGATTAGGAGGCAAGCAAGATGGAGTGGGGAAGGATACAGGCTACTGATAGTGGGGGTTGGGAGATGGAGACGGGGTTAAGAAGGGGTAAGGAGACGTTCCCCTCTGAACTGCCAGTGGCATGGCATTATATATATAAAAACTTGAAATGCTCTTACACATTTTGGGGCAGGCAGTTTCCCCTCAATGACTCAAGAACTAGAAGGCAAACTTAAAATCACAAAATATATTTTAAAGTCATGATTTTTAGGGTGATACCTGTGATATGTGAACACTTAGGGTAGGCAGTGCTGTTGCCCACTTAGCACTCATTTCACATAAATGTAAATAACTATATAGAATGCATGGTAATGGAGAATCAAGATGATAGATTTCTATTTAAGTATTCTGTTTACACCTTATTTTCTAGATTAGATTATTTGTTCCTTAGCTCTTGAGCCTATAATCATTCTGGAAAATATATGTAGTAAACCACTGAGAAAGTTCCACGTGGAACCTGTTCAGTCATTCCGTGTGTGTGTGTGTGTGTGTAAATATATTTAGGGGGGAAAAAAAACCCTATCAACAGCATTTACTCACAGCATTATCTGAAATACTGCTGTTTAATGAACGTGTTATGGAGAGGAGTCCGGTGGCACCTGAAAGACTAACAGATTTATTTGGGCATAAACTTTCATGGGTAAAAAACCTACTTCTTCAGTTGCATTGGTGTTAGGGAGAGTTGCTCAAATAGCTTACGTGTTTTAGTCTTTTTGACCAATGACTTCTTTACTTGTCTTACTCCTGGGTGGAATTCTGTGCCACTACACAATGCAGAATTTGCACAGAATTAATGTTCTGGGCAGAATTTCATTTTTTCCTGCAGAATTGGTGCTGCTGGCTGCCCCAGCAGAGCCTAGCTCACAGTGAACCTGCACGGGTGGACAAACCTGTTCCCAGGTTTGCTGGCCCCACTTGGTCACCTGGTGTGGCTGAGTCCCTTCCCTGTGCAGCAGTTGCCAGAGGTGGCAAACTGCACCCCTCAGGGAGAGGCAGGAGCAACAGCTGAGAGTTGCAAGGAGGGGCCACTGCTTTCCAGGAGTGGGGATTGAGAGTAAAAGGGGAGGGTCTTGCAGGGGGACTAGGTGACTAGGGTTACTAGGTCCAGGTTTTCCCAGACATTGCCTCTTTTTTGATCAGGGTGGATTTGATTTAAATCATTAATCAGGAAGACTTGATTTAATAATGGTTTTCTATATAAAAGTGCATTCTTGTTGGTTGTTATAGCCTTAATACATATTCTCCACAACTCAGAGATAGATGTAGATTTCATTTTTAGAAGGTACACACTATACATTTTTAAACAGTGATTTATTTTGTAAACTTTTCAGATTAGTTTTACAGCTATGTCAGAAAACCGAATGATTGTTTGGTTATTTCATTTACCAAAGGTAATTGAAGCAGATAGTTCACCTCCCAGTAACTTCATAAATATCTCAAATTCAACAAGTTAATCATTGATATTTGGAGGATATTCTTGCCAGGCTGTATTAGGAGGAGAACATCACCAGACATTTAAATTGTTTTATTTAACTAAAACAACAATGTTAAATATTCTGGATTTTTTTCTTCAGCAGCAAACATACAGTATTTTAACAAAACAAGCATATATCCCTCGCTTCTCACATTTATCTCCAGACTTCTTTTCCTTGTCCAGATCTATTACACCAGTGGTTCTCAAACTGGGGCTGCCGCTTGTGTAGGGAAAGCCCTTGGCGGGCCGGGCCGGTTTGTTTACCTGCCGGGTCCGCAGGTTCATCCGATCGCGGCTCCCACTGGCCGCGGTTCGCCGCTCCAGGCCAATGGGGGCTGCGGGAAGCGGCGGCCAGCAAATCCCTTGTCCCGCGCCGCTTTCCACAGCCCCCATTGGCCTGGAGTGGCGAACCGCGGCCAGTGGGAGCCGCGATTGGCCGAACCTGTAGACCTGCCAGGTCAACAAACAGGTCCGGCCCGCCAGGGGCTTTCCTTACACAAGCGGTGGCCGCAGTTTGAGAACCCTGTATTACGCCCCCAACAATCTTCTATTCATTGAACTTTTTGAAACTTTGCACTTTTAGAGAGAGGTAAGGGATTGACTCTGTGTACGCAAATTTGCAGAGGGACAATACGGTTGAGGTCTGTTATTTCTCGTCTCTATTTATTTATTTATTTATTTATTTATTTAAAACATTTTTGCTGTTAACAAGCGTGTTACCTCTGGAGACACAAATCCACAGTTTGAGAACTGCAAAACTAAGCATCTCTGATGGTGTCTGCTAGGCTGAGTCCCATTGAGTAGATAGAAAGATTAACCTAAATAATCTATACAGAAGCCTCTAGAACCCCATAAGGTTGGGTCCCTAATCTATGAACTATTGGAACTCATTTATAAAACTTTTCTTCAGCATTTACATTAATATATTGTCTCATACTATAGAATTAGAATTTATAATCCCTATTCCATTATGAGATAGTTTTAATTAAGATACAGTATAGCTCAAAAATATCTTTAGATTGCTTTTTTCCTCAAAAAGCATTTTATCAAAGAAATCCGATTTAAATTAAAAAAAATCTGATTGGTTTATTTATTTATTTTTAAAATCGTTGATTTTTATCCACTTTGTTTTTGATGCTCCACCCTCTGTCCAGGCAAATTTTTCTAATAAGAGACAATGTCCGGGTTTCTTGCAGAGCAGATGTTGCAGCTCAGAAAGAGCCCTGATTGGTCTGCTTTGCGATTGGTCCCTCCCCTGCATCCACATTTGATTGGTCCCTTGCAGCTGCTGGATCCTGCCCACCCAGGCCCTGGCTCCCAGCCCTGGGCAGGGGGAGAGCCCTGCAAGGAGGCACTGACTGACAGACTTGCTCTATGTTCTGGGTCTGCGCCAGCCTCCCTGCCACTGTGACAGGGGGTGGCACTGCCCCTCCATCTCAAGATTAAGGCCCCACGTACCCACTCCAGCATCCGCCAAATCCCCCCTCCCAGTACAAACACCCCTCCAGCACCCCGCAACTGTACCCCCCCCAACTCTCCCCTCACCCATAGTGAAAGGCAGTGTCCTTTATTTGGAAACTGGAAATATGGTAACTCTGTGGGGGGTAGGGTAAAAATATGAGAATAGACTAAAAGACTGGAAGGGTAAAGTTTTCAAAAATAATTGAAACTGGTGTGATATTGTGTTATTTTGACAAATAAGGTACGCAGAATTTTAAAATGTGCTCAGAAATTTTCATATTTTTTTTTTGGTGCAGAATTCCCTTAGGAGTAAACTTGTCTGCTAGGATCTGAATTGAGAATTTCTTGTTTGCTCAAGAATAACTAATGTCTTCACAGCCGTAAAAACAACTTTGGATTTTTGGCAGGTAATTGAAGGAGGAAGAGCTTTAGGAATGTTTTTATTGTGAAATATAAACTTGTGCTGTTAGCTTTTTAAAAACATGCTATTAAAAACAAATCCTTCAGCCCAGGTAAGTTTAATGGAAGGCCCTACCCAAAGCCGTTCCACTGCAGGGGACTGGGGTGGATGCAGAGATTCTGCAGACAGGATCCATACCCCTACAGGCTGCAGAATGCTGCTTCAGAGGTCCGTCATCTGTTCTTGAATGGAGAGAGGTTTTGAGCTGGGGAGGAGAGGGGCTGGCTTGTAGAGAGTAGATCTAATGGCATATGGGGAATTCCCCCCATGTTGCGGGACCTCAGCCATGAGGAGCACTGCATAGTGGACATGGAATGGATCTGTTGCCTTTCTGTAACTTGGCTCAAGTATTCCATCTCCCTCCTTGTCACCTGAACCTTTTTGTGCAAAGCCTTCTGTTTGTGTTTTCCAGGGGCGACAGAACTGTTCCTTGTATACTTTAAACTTTCATTTATTCTCAGGAGCTTTACAGTTCACCTGTGAGCATATGTCAGAATTGACTGTTGCTATACCTTCTCTTAGCTGTATGTCTGTTTGTGTGTGTATATGAAGGTATATATTTTACCTTCCTCAAGAATAACAAGGTAACAAGAATGTGAACATTTTTAGTGTTAAATCAGTAGCTGACTATTTAGGCTTTTTTACATGGAATATGACTTTTTACTAGGAGGAAAAAACCCCTGTAATTTTCTAAGTGGAAGTCTCTATATGTGTATTGTATTGCATTTTTAGCACATTTTCCAAGACCTTCCCAGTGTGCCTTGTTAAAGGAATATGCTGGCAGAGCTTGATAGCTCCTGGCGTAATGGATATTATGGACAATTCTTATCAAGACTCAGTCTATTTGTTATACATATGAGTTCACATGGGATTTGTATTTCATTATAGCTACCTTAGGAAACATTCTTCCAAGAAGCAAATAATAACTACCGGTACTTGGTTTACCAGACTTGAGAGACAAGACATTATTATTATTATTTTATTATTTTAAATTACCTTTGTACTGTAGAATACAAATCAGAAATGGGAGAAAAGGAAAGTTGAGAATTCATTTGCATGTTTTTCCCCCATTTCTCTCTCCTGCTTCCCACACATTTTGTGCTACCTTTTTAATAAGGTATTTTTAAGCAAGGGTATGGTTTCATGTTTCTTGCAGTAAAATGGATTTTCCAGTGTTTTAGCATGATGAAAGACACTCCTATCCTGTACTGATCCTGGTGGTGAAAGAAAACCAGTTTGTCATTCAGTATTAATCTTTGATGCTCTCATTAGATTAGTGAGGAAGAGATAGTGTGGTCTCCTAGGACTTGTCTGTTTTGGTAAACATCAACTGCTGTAGCTAAATCATTATAAAAATCCATCTGGTTACACCGGGGGTAACCCCCTAGTGTAGACACACTGAATCTGCTTTAAATTGTGCTTAAGCTTAATGCAGTAAGTCACTTTAAGTGCAATTTAAAACTGTTTTCCATTGTGTCAGTATTAGGGACTTGCACTGGTATAACAACATAGATTTTTATATTCAATTAGTTACATCAGCACAAGTTGAATATAAACAAGGTCATAGTTAAAGCAGAGGACACGGACTCAGGATTTCCTGGGTTTTGTTCCCAGATGTGCCAATGGTTTCCTTTGTGATCTTTGGCAAGTCTTTGGCAAGTCACTTGAATTTACAGAATTGCTACCACATCTTCTTTTGAAATAAGTTGATGTGCTCAGCACCCTGTTGAAAACAAGTGCGCAGTCTGAGTGCTTTAGTTTATCTGTAAAATGGCAATATGTACTTATCTGCTTTGTGTGGATTTTGTGAGGTTTAGTGTTTGTAACCAGGGCAGGCACCAGCTTAACAAGTAGGTGCTTGGGGCGGCCAAGAGAGAGGGGCAGCACCTGCAGCAATTCGGGAGCGGCAGGCCCCTCACTCCCTCTAGGAACGAAGGACCTGCCCCTGAACTGGCGTCACCGATCGCAGCCTTTTTTTTTTTTTTTTTTCCCCCCCAATTGCCGCTGCCAATCGCGATTGCGGCTTTTCTTTTTTTTTTTTTTTTTTGCTTGGGGCGGCAGAAATGCTGTTATTTGTAACATATTTCATATCCTTAAATGAAAGGTGTTTTAGAAGTAAGGATTTCAGAGAGAAGTTTTGAATTTGAAACATAGTCTCTATAGTATAAGGTGGGAAAAGAATATTACTGTACAGATGTGCGAGACACTGAATAAATGGTTTGTCTAGGGCTCCTCAAAAGACTTGTTTTGGAACTGGTATTTGAACTGTCCTGGGCTCCTAACCAGCATCTAGTCCACTATAGCATGCTCCTTTCTTTGTAATTCAGTTTGAAATAGTTTTGTCTTATTTCTCAATACAGATTTTGTTTCTCTGCAGTTTGTTGTAGCTGAAGAAAAATGATGGAAGAGAGTGGAATAGAGACGACCCCACCTGGCACTCCCCCGCCAAGCACAGCAGGGGCAGTAGCTGCTGGTATCACCATTACCACCACCACCACACCTGTCTCATTAGGTATAAGAGGCTTCCAAGCAACTGGGTTTTGCTTGTTCGTGTGTTTTGAAGCATAGCAATTAGTCCAAGCGAAAGCAAAATTATAATCAGTATAATTGCAGTGCACTTCTCCAGACTAAATTGAAGAACTTAATTTCTTCCTTAATCCCAATAGTGTACTCCTTAAATGACTTGCTGCATCTTTTAAGAATATGGCTTTTTAAACTTACACTTCCATAAGAAATTATGTGGGTGTATGTCTAGGGTTTTTATGGAGGAGTGGGTGGGGAAGATAGAGGCTTTGACTGCTGTGTAGGGAATAGTAATAGAGTTGGCTAGTACTGTAGATAATCTGAAGATTTTGCAGGATCATGTGGGGAAATAACCTGCTCACTTGACCTGATTTTCTAGTGTGTGCACCATTTTGTGCAACCTCAGAGTAACATCTGATCTTCCAGTTGAAACTTAGAATCTAGTGCACTTTCCAGTAGTTGTTTTGCCTCTGAATTACTAAAAGGCATAAAAAGTAATGAGTTATTTTTGTAACGATTTTGAATTCACACAGGGATCAGAACTGTTGAGAAAGATGGTATCATTTTTACATAGGCACTCTTCTCTTAATAGCAGTTGGTGCCATGGGGTATGCAATAATGTTGACATGAGAACCTTAATTTAAGCATTTCCTAACTCTTCCCTTCACCCCCGCCACCTTATATCATTAAAGTATTCTTTTCTTGTTAATTTGCATTATTATGTATCTTAAACTCAAAGTACTCTCTACACTTTATACTGCCATCACACACAGCAATCATTTCACAGTACCGAAAGGTAACCGCTCCTGAGGTGAAATGTGGAAGCTGTTAACAGTGTATTGCAGTACTACCCAAGAGTTTAGCACAGGAAGTATAGCAGAATACATCATACCTGTCTAGTTAAAACTTAGGTGAAATTAAGGTAGTTGGAATTTAATAATTCAAGGTGGAATCTAGTTAGTCTTACAGAATCTCTAATGAACACTTCTTCCAGTAGCACAATTCCTCTTAATATCATGTTGGAGTGTTAACTGAGTAGTGACTCAGAAAGCAGATTGTCACCTATTGAACTGGCAAAACGTGAGGCCACTTGTGGAAGTCTCCATTCAAATACTGATCCATCCTGCTGCTGTCTAGCTTGATATCTGATGGGGGTCAGAGTGGAAGATGGGGAATCACTTACTTTTTTGGTGAAAGTATACTTGTAACTGGAATCATTACTTCATACAACTAGGTTTTGAACTCAAACTTATTTTTTGGGGAAAAGCTTTAGGTATCTTATTCAGATATTTTGTAAAGAATTTTAAAGCTATGATAACTTTTTATTAAAGTGCCTTTTCTTTTTTCTGTTTTTTCCCCTCCTAGCTTTGTCCAGTTCTCTCACTGCTCCAGACATATCCCCTCTCCCATCTTTCCCTTCTCAATCATTCTCCACACCTCTACCACCCCTCGTGTCTTCACTTCCTCCTATGAGGTCATCCGCGCCTTTGCCATTTGTGCCTTCTGCAACAGTTTCAACTATTGCACCCCCTTTAACTCCTGCCCCACCTCCTATTACCCCTCCAACCGCTTCAGCTTTTAGCGGTGCCATGTCCCATTTCTCAACACCTCCTCCCCTAAGCTGTATTCCTAGCCCTAACCTTTCTGCACCTCCCACGGCACCCCCCATTTCAGGATTTTCCATTGCTTCATCCTATGACATTACCAGAGGTCATGCTGGGCGAGCACCACAGACCCCGCTGATGCCGTCGTTTTCTGCACCTTCAGTCACAGGTAGTATTTTGTTCTGTCTTTGTAAGATGAGGCAAGTTCTCATTAGTGACCTTATGTGTAACATAAGGGGTAGTAGGGTGTCAGGATTTTTCTATTCAACCTGCCTCCCTGTAGAGAAATGCTGGCTGACTTCTGTATTATGTCAGGTGTATCTAACTCATTTTGAGTATAAAGAGGTGGGAGTGGCTCTTTTGGGGAGAAGTAGTCATGGTCTAGGATAGAAGTGTCATTTCAGGGAAACCTTAGGAACATACAAGTTTAGGGGAAAAAATGTAACTAAAACAAAAAGTTACTCAGGATAACCTGTGTAGCCAAACTCCACTGTACGTAATGTATGCGGGCTCTGTTCAGAACAGGGAAGAAACTTTACTTGCTGTACAATACTATAGTATAACATTTTGAATCCATAAATTATACTCTAATGCAGTAGTTTCTAAACTAGCTGGTGATATATAGAGAGCTGGCTGGTCATGTGGTGCTGGCTTCTGCTTTCTTATTTCCAGCCTCTGTATTGCTTTAAGACAGCTAAAAGAATATTGCTATAGCAAATTAATTGTGGTAAGATACATGAATGTTTGTGTGTGGCTTGTTTTTGCTTATCAGGTGTCTTGACAAATCCTGTTACTCAACAAACAACTTTCCCATCCTCTCTGATGCCCGGAACTGGAAGTGGCTCTGCAATAACTTTCCCAGAGGAGCATGAAGACCCCAGAGGAGCTGGCATACAGAATGAAGCATCTGCTGGAGGCCTCTGGGGATTTATAAAAGTAATTTTTTTTTCTTTTACCATTTGTGGGTTAAGTCTTTTAACAGACTAAAATGTATCATAGGTTCTTCAAGTATGTGTTAGTATGGATCCCACTTAGGTGCACATGAACTTCATGCATGTGACATCAGAAGGCATTAATGGCAGGAAGGCTGCATCCCTCCCTCAGTTCCCTCTTACTGCCTGTGGCAACGAGCTAGAGCCTGGCATTTGTCAGACCACTAGTTCATAACTCAGGATAAACTTCAAAACCTTACGAAGTCTTCAGCACTACTACTTATCTTTTATGTTCAACTACCATGAAGACTGCTCCGTGGGAAGATCTGGTACAGGCATTCTTGGCACTGAAGCTGCCCTCAACATCAATTTTGAAGCTAGCACCAAAACCTCATGTTTTGAAATCAAGTACCAAGAAGGGGTGCTCCAAATATAGAGGTAGACAGTCACGAAGAGGCTCACTCTCATCCCACAAGGACAGACTGCCGCAAAGCATTCACAGAGAAGTCCAAGCCCTGTACAGACTCAAGAACTGAGAAAGGGCAGGCTACTATGCAGCAGATTCTGCTGGCCCTAGTTCTGGCTCCAATAATGCACCACTCATTGTTAACCCTGGTCTTGGGGGTTGAGACTAGGGCAGAACTGGATCCATCATTGATGCCGAGACACCTACTGGCACTGGTACAGACTCTGGTACTGCGAGCACCGTAGATGTTGGTGCTGCCCCAGAAGAGGCTTACTGCTTCTCACCATCACTGGGGCATATGTTTTCCCATCATTGAGTAGAGAACTCTCCCCTGTGGTCTGCGATCAATGCTATTGGGATCAATGCTATCTTATAGATCTCAAACACCACCGGCCCATCAAGACTGGCATTAGACTGACCAACATCCAACAAAGTCCACTGTACTCCTGTGTTATACAGCCAGTATCACAGGCATTGAGAAGCCATTTTCCATAACAGAGGGAAAGAAAGAGCTCTCTCTTGCTAGCAGTATGCATGACCAGACCACTAATACCTGAATACCAGAGAGAACCAGATTTAGGGTCAGAACAACATCAATACCCCAGCTCATCGCTAAAGAATCTCTTCTCTTTGTTGCCAGATGAAACTGTAAGTCTTGATATCAGTACTGGCACCAGATGACTTCAGGGTGTTCCAGGCGCTCCTTTTGTCGATTTCCAGTCTCAGCAGTCATCCGATCAGAGAAATCTCACAAGCTGTTTGAAAACCTGTCAGCTTTTCGTCTTGTCAGGATCATCCTCCCCATTACTGAGGGACTGTTTGACCTTGCTAAAGCTCTGTGGCAGACTCCATCCATAGTATTGCCAATGGCAAAACAAGCTGAGAAGTACCAGGTGCCTCCCACAGGATTTGAGGACCTTTGCGCTATCCCCAAGCTAGGCTCCTTAATTATGTGACTTGTACAAGAGAGGTAGAAATTGAGCTAAAGCACATCTAAGGACGAAGACCCTAAAATACTCAATTTATTTGAGAGGAAGTCATGCTGTTCAGCTTCGCTCCAGCTGTGTGAGGCTAACAGCCAGCCCTTTCTGTTGAAGAATGATACTTACAAGAAAGGGTGTCACCCTGTTCAACATGAAATTCCTTTATGACAGCAGAGGATCTTCAGGACATAATTTAGAAAGGCCAGCACCAATGGTGGCCAAGACAGCGTTGCAGGCAGCAATGGATGCTTTAGACATTGCAGATCGGTCTTTGGCCACTGTAGTGGTCACGCATAGAGCACTGTGGTTCTAGGCATTGGGCATCCTGAGAAAAATGCATGCCATGATAGAGGACTTGTCCTTTCAGGGCTCAGGGCTGTTCAGCATGCAGACAGGCAGTGCTATGCACTGACTGAAGGACTTGAAAGCTACCCTGCATTCTCTGGGGGCTTACACCTCTGCTCCATGCCACAAGATGGACCATTCACAGTGCATGTCATCCTACCATCCCAGACAGATGGAATATCATGACAAAAAGTGTTTGGAGATAGGAAGAGGAGACTATCACACCATATTCTAAGCAATGCACCCCACTCCTATGATGCATTAGCAGATTTGACAAAGCTGTTGAGAGCCACATTAGACCTAGACTAGAGAGTACGATCTTTAGAGTTGCCTCACCTCTTTCCACTGCGTATTGTCTGTCATGATATCAAACAGTCCTTCTGTAGCAGGGTCTTGTGAGAAAAGTCTCAAAATAGAAGTAGCCTCATTTCTTTGTCTGGGAACCATAGAGTAGGTCCCAATAGAGCAGTGGTTCTCAAACTTTTGTACTGGTGACCTCTTTCAAATAGCAAGTCTCTGAGTGCAAACCCCCCTTATAAATTAAAAACACTTTTTAATATATTTAACACCATTATAAATGCTGGATGTAAAGCGGGGTCTGGGGTGGAAGCTGACAGCTCGTGACACCCTCCCCCCCCCATGTAATAACCTCGCAACCCCCTGAGGAGTCCCAACTCCCAGTCTGAGAACCCCTGCAATAGAGTTTGGGGGGAAAAGGCTTCTACTCCCAGTGTTTTCTCAGTCTGAAGAAGACAGGAGGTCTTTGTTCTATCCAAAACCTGAGGAGACTCAACAAATACATATTTCTCCTCAGATTCAGGATGATAACACTTGCCTCCATTGTTCTATCTCTTTGAGCGTAGGACTGATTCGCAGCATGCAGGATGCATACTTCCACTTACTTTCTCCAGGTTGGATGGATGGCTATCTAAGATCAACAGTGGGGCCATTCATTATCAATACAGGGTTGTAGCCTTTGGACTCCTATTGCACTGAGAATATTCACAAAATGCTTGGTAGTACGAGTAGTACACTTAAAATGACAGGGAATTCATGTCCACCCATACCTGGATAACTCGCTCATCGGGGCAGTTCCCACCAGGATATTGCAACGGCCGTATAATATGTCCTTTCCCTATTGTCTCAGGTAGGTCTGTTGAACTACTAGAAATCCTGTATTGCACCATTGCAGACTATAGACTTCATCAGAGCTTTAATAGACTCCAGATCAGAGGTGGGCAAACTACGGCCCGCGGGACCGTTCTCCCCGGCCCCTGAGCTCCTGGCCTGGGAGGCTAGCCCCCAGCCCCTCCCCCACTGTTCCCCCTCTCCTGCAGCCTCAGCTCACTGTGCCGCTGGCGCAATGCTCTGGCCGGCGGAGCAGCGAGTTCCTGGGGCAGCACAGCTGCAGAGCCAGGGCCTAACCTGGTGCTCTGTGCTGCACGGCCGCCTATCCTGGTGCAGCTGCGTCGCCAGACACTGGCGCTCCAGGCAGCGCGGTAAGGGGGCAGGGAGTGGGGGAGGCGGGGTTGGATAGAGGGCAGGGGAGTTCAGGAGGTGGTCAGGGGCCGGGGGGTGTGGATAGGGGTTGGGGCGGTCAGAGGGCGGGGAACGGGGGTTGAATGGGGGCAGGGGTTCCGGGGGAAGTCAGGGAGAAGGGGTGGTTGGATGGGGCAGAGGTCCGGAGGGGGGCAGAGGGGCAGTCAGGAATGAGAGGGGGCGTTGGGTGAGGTTGCAGGGGGCAGTCAGGGGTGGGGGTTCCGGGGACGGTCAGGGGATAGAGAGAGGGGGTGGTTGGATGGGGCAATCGTCCTGTGGGTGCAGTCAGGGGACAGGCAGAAGGGGTGGTTGGATGGGGCAGGGGTCCCGTGGGTGCAGTCAGGAAGGAGGGGGGGTTGGATGGGGCAGCGGGGGGCAGTTAGGGGTGGGGAGGTCTGGGGGCGGTCAGGGAACAGAGAGCAGGAGTGCTGGATGGGGCAGAGGTCCGGGGGGGGCAGTCAGGGAACACCGGGGGTTGGATGGGGCAAGAGTCCCGGGGGGCCGTCAGGGGCGAGAAGCAGGGGCGGGTTGGATAGGGGGCGGGGGCCGGGCCATGCCTGCCTGTTTGGGAAGGCACAGCCTCCCCTAACCGGCCCTCCATGCAATTTCTGAAACCCAGTGCGGCCCTCAGGCCAAAAAGTTTACCCGCCCCTGCTCCAGATCCACTTCCAGGCACCAGAGAGGACAGGTGCCAGTCACTTCAGGCAGAGGTGTATGATCTACAGCCTAGTCTGATGATGATAGTGCATATGTGTCTGGGGCTACAATGTCACATGTTAATGTGAACATATGGCGCCACTTGCCACATTTCATTTACAGCCCTTGGAAGTGTGGCTGAAGTCCATGCACAAAGGGCTCACATTCCTGCCTCAAGTCCTATGGGAGCTTGCTTCATGGTTAGATCCAGTAAATGTGAGAAAAGAGATGCCCTTCTGTCCCCTCCCTGACTACTCTTATCACAGGCTCATAGGGGGTGCCTGCCTGTAATATCTGCAAATGCAAGACACATGGTCTTGGGAACTACACATGAACGTCCTGGAAATAAGGGCCATCAGACTGGCCTACACAGTGTTCCTACCTGTTCTGTGGAACTCCATGGTGCAAATCCTGATTGACAATACATCTGCAATGCACTCTAAACAAGCAAAGAGGTACGCTATCATCCCCTCTTTGCCATGAACCCATCAGGTTCTGGATATGGTGTTGTCACCATGGTAATCGCAGTGGCTCAACACTTTCAATGGGTCAGCAACCTAGTAGACTATTTGAGTACTTGAGAAGACCTATAGTGACCAACCTTGAGTGGCCACTGCAGAAATCCATCCTAGACACAATATTCAGTCAGTGGGGGGATTCCTATCATAGACTCATTTGTCACAGAGGACAATACTAAATGTCTGCATTTCTGCTTCAGAAGAGGTGATGGTCTCAAGGACTCCTATACACTTCCCTATAACTTTTATCTGATTCCCAGGATAATATCCAAGATCAGACAAGGCTGGGTTTATCGTAATAGCCCCATACTAGTCAAGACTTTTTCGGCTCTCGAATGTCCCATACACCTGCCACTGTGCCTGGACCTAACTTCAGAATGGAGGTCAGATAATGCACTCAAACCTGCAGTTGTTGCACCTGACTGCTTTGATGTTGGCTGGTTAAGCACTGACAGATTGCCCCCAACAAGTTCAAGAAATTTTATATAAAACACAAAACCTTCCACCAGGAAGACTTATCCTTGAAATGAAAAAAGATTATATGGGCAACTCAGAATAATGTTGACTTAGTGGCAGCCCCAATACTGAAAAGATCCTGGACTATATGCTGCTCCCAAAATATACAAGGACACCCTTAAGGTTCACATTGCTATGGTATTTGCATGTTGCACTCTGGCAGTCAGACTGTCTTCTCACACCCTATGTATGATATCAACATTTTTCAAGAGCTTCCTTCGTACTTTGCCTCCAGTCAGAGACCTGATTCCCACATGGGATCTCGGTGTCGTTTTCCTATAGCTTTTATGGAGCACTGTCAGAGTGCTCAGAACACCCCCTTACCAGCAAGACTGTCTTTATCTTGGCCATTACCTCAGTATGGAGTGTCAGTGAACTCCAAGCTCTTATGGCCGGATTGCCTTATATATGCTTCCATAGGGACAGGCTGGTGCTGAAACCACATCCCACGTTCATCCCTAAAGTGGTCTCAAATTCCACCTAAACAAATCTGTTTACCTGTCTTCTTCCTGAAGCTTCATTCAATGTTGGGAGAAGAACTGCCTACTCTGGATATTTCCAGAGCTTTGCTCTATTACCTCAAAAAGAACAGGAGTACTTGTGGCACCTTAGAGACTAACAAATTCTATTACCTCAGGCTGTCATGCCATCTCTTCGTAGTCATATTTGATGCAGCAAAAGGCCAAGCTGTAACACAGCAGAGAATTTCTAAGTGTATCACACAATGTATTTCCAGATGCTATCAAATGGCTGGGGAGCCTCTCTAAATGCCAAGGTATGCTCCATCAGGGCACAAACAGCATCTTCTGCCTGCTTCAGGAACATGCCTCTCGGAGATTTACAAGGCAGCTATATGGAGTAACTCACTAATTTGTGTTAAACTGCCACCAGGTTATTTCCTGGTGAGTTAGGATGACCTGACCACCACAAATAGTGGGGAAGAAGCCCGAGACTCTAGCAGTACCTCATAGAGGTGTATTGGTATTTATGTTATCAATTTACTTTTAGTCCAAATTCTACAAGTTTCTGCTCTGTGTTTCAAGAGCAATTAAACTCCCCCCCCCCCCCCTCCTTTTGGGAACTCAAGTCTTTAAAGCAGGGATCTCAAACTCAATTTACCTTAGGGCCAGTGCCAGTCCTCAAATCCTCCCAGCAGGCCAATAATGTCACTGAAGATGGTGTTCAGAAAAGAAAATGTTTATTGTATTTTTTATTTTGAATTTCTTAAAAATAATAAAACTGTCTTACAACTTTATACCATTCTTCGCCTGCCAGAGTTTTTAGTGTTTGCCAGACGCCTGGCAACACTTCAGTTCTGTCAGTTTGTTGTTTGGCCTCAGTGACTGAGCAGTTGAAACCTTCAGGATTGCAGCAAGGTGTGCATCAGATAGTTGTGTTCAGTATTTTGGCTTGTTTATATTAATTGTGGAAAAAAGTGACGCTGCCGCCATGTCTGACTCTGCCCGGCAACTAATGATGCTGCCTCCATGGGTGACTCTGCCCAGTGACTAGTGATGGTATCTCTGCCCCTCTCCCCCAGCCAATGGGAGCTGCAGTGGGGCAGTGTCTGCAGCAGACATTGGGCACGTATCTGCATGCGTCTCTCCTCTGTGGGCCACAGTGGGGAGGTTCTCGGACCGCAGATGGCCCGCGGGCCTGGACTTTGAGACCCCTACTTTAAAGGAAGCAGGCCCAGCCCATGCCTGCTGTTCCTAATTTGATACTTTCCTTTCTGAAGGTCTGTCATGTTCCAGAATCTCTTGGGCTCCATTTTAGCCTTCCTGAGTTACTTGTCAGCCTCTCGACAAGTTTTCACTAGGCAATCCCTCTGGAAGCAATAGAACACCCTTCCTGGAGTTGACTATCATCTGCTGAAGTGAGCTGGGCTCCCTCCCACTCCTGCAGTTTCTGTGAAGATTAGTGATAGATTAGCGTAGGCTGGATCACAACTCTAGTTCTGACTTCCTGGTGTAGGCCACTACGTACAACTGCTTCTCCAGGGACTTGGATTTCTTGTTTTCACACCCAGTAACAGTTGACTGTGTCACACAAACATTATGCACTTGACATGGCAGCAAAGCCAGATATCAAATTTTGGGAGAGCAATTCTTCACTGTCTGACTGATACAGTGAAAACTCCTCAGTCCTACTATCCAGGGAGGATACTGCTTGCCAGTAACCTGCAGCGGGATTTACACTGACACATACTAAAAGAAGAGAGAACAGTTACTTACCCTATAGTCACTGGTTCTTTGAGCTGTTGTAATTAGTGTGGATCCCATGTCTTGCCCTCTGTCCCACTTTTTGAAGTCCTCACCAATACAAACTTTGAATTACAAGGAACTGACAGAAGGTCATGGTGGGAGCACAAGGTAATGTGGGGAATGTGAGCACAAGCTCAAGATAATGTGGGGAATGTGTGCATTCCTGACTGACATAACTATTGAAAAAACCTTTTTCGTTCATGCACACCTACAGTGGAAATTACATTGACTATAGCAGCTCAAAGAGCTACAGTTACTGTAGGGTAAGTAACTGTTTTGTTTGCTGTATCTAATCAGACAGTTAGCTCACCAAGCCTTATACCTGTCTCTAGCAATGACCAGTGTGACGGTTCATAGAAAAGTGGAAGATGCCTTTCCTCACCCATCTCCCTGATCCCCAAATTAATGCACATGGTTACTTCTGCAGTGCTGCACAGGGTGGTGGAGGGACAGATTCTATCCTGATTTCTGTATCAAATATCTTGTGACCTGATGAATGAGAGCTGACTGTTGTTGTTAACATGTAGCAGTCATTGCTATTGTTTATAAATTATGTGCATTTATTTATGTGCTGCATCTGCAACAAAGAAATGGAAAATATCAGTATTTTGTGGAAAGTGCTTTGGTAGACAGCAATTTAAAATACTTTGATAACTTTTCTAAGTATTGCACATTTCCTCAAAATATTGTAAATATACTGAGCAACATAAATAACAAGCGCTTCACACTAAGAGAAAATTTCCTGGGCTATAAGATGCCTTTCACTATAGCAAAAATGTAGGTATATAAATGTGAATAACGTTTGTCTGGTTTTATACTTTATTGTATTTTTTTGCTCATTTTTGTGCTTGTGAAATGCTTTTGTCAAACAGTGTTACTGAGCTGACTCTTCATTGGTGCCTTCACTAAACTAAATAAGTCTGATTAAGCTGCTCTGGAGTGACACTGGCATTCACTCTGATTTGGGGGCGTATTTGCATTCATATTGAATAAGAATTGAATACAATTTGAATGCAGTAGAAAGCAGTTCCACCTACGATGATTTGGCGGAGGAACATTGGGCGTATTGTCTGGAACCTATATATAAATGACTTTCAGCTATGTAGCTTCAGAAATCTTTGTTAGTGGTGGACTATACAAAAATAGATCACGTTGGCTTTTCAAGAAGGTAAAAAAAGAAACCCTCCGTCTTAATGTTTGTTTAAAATTGTTTCAGACAGTCCAATTACATGGTGTGAAAGCATCTATAGTCAATACTAGGGACCTATGCATAAATTCAGCCCTAGGATTTCTGGTCTCAGGGTAGTGGTACTAGACAAGCTACAGTAGGTAATGCTCTTGGTCACTGAGAGAGAGGGGTTGTTTAATGTACATCTCAATAAAGCCTTTCAGTAATGAATGTATGGAGTAGCATTAGTGGCAAGGTCAGAAAAGTGTACCCTAGTTGAAAAGAGTCATACTATGGTAGTGAGACTCCAAAATTCTTGTGGTGGAAGAGGAAAATTCATTGATGTGTTTGCACCGTGCATGCATACATATGTGTTCTCGTTCCCTCCCTCTCTCTTTCTCTCGTGTGCACGTGCGTGTCGGTTAGCCAAGAGAAAAGTTAAAACTCAGTCTCTGTTCAGTGGCTAAAAATTATGATTTTAAAAAAACTTAAATCATATATTTACATGTATTTTTGTGTTTGTTTTTTTACGTTTCATTTTATAGTCTTAAATTGTTATAGTAGTACTTGTTTCTTAGTTTAATTGCTAAATCTCCTTTCTCCCAACTGAGATCTGAAATTCAGTAGGAAAAATTTCACACTTAAATTGCTCATCTGTGCTGAAACAAATCCAGGGCCTCATTAATATCCTTAATGCACAACACCACAAACTCCAACCCAAAATTGATAAGCAAAAGAGCCTGAGCTGTGTTTGCAAACAGTGTTACTTTTCGATATATTGAATTTCTACGTTTCAAGGAAGCTTGAAATGTTTTGATCAGACTGTCCTCTTTCATCAGGATTTGCAGTTTGAAGTCAGTGGGACCTGTGTGCCTAAATCACAAAGGTGCTTTTGAAAATGCCAACATTAAGAGCCTAAATTCAGGCCTAGAAATCTAACTTAAGGTTTCTATTTCTGAACTTTGGCCTGACTTTTTTTTGTTTGTTAAGTTCACCATAACTTAAATAACGTTTAATTGTTAAAACTGAGGTAACTTTCATTTTGAAGTGACAAAGATTTCATGCCACTAAGATTTTTAATAAAAATTTTAACTTTTAATTCTGGAAACAGTTACTGTGCATGCTAAGCATGTGCATGATAGTCCTGTTGAATTCAAGAACTTATGGGATCAGGACCTTAATTTTCAATATTTAGTTTTTTGCATATAGCATTTGTGTAAAATTCAACTAAGATACACCAATAATGGCATTTCAAGAAAGCATTTATTCTGCATGGGAGCATTTAAAAAAAGCATTAGTTCTGTGTAAATTTTAATCTAAAATTGCAAAGGCACAAATTTTTGCATCAGTTTTACAAAGCCTCAAAATGATTTTAAATCATTTCAGTCTGGTTTCTGCCCTGAGATGCATAATGTCAAAAAGTATGGCTTTATCTTCCCTAGATGCCTACTGAGTGTCTTGACTTTTATTTCAGGAGTTCTCAAACTGTGGGTCGGGACTCCTCAGGGGGTCATGAGAGTATTACATGGGGGGGGGGGGGTGTCGCACGCTGTCAGCCTCCACCCCAAATCCTGCTTTGCCTCCAGCATTTATAATGGTGTAAAATATATGAATAAGTGTTTTTAATTTATAAGAGGGGGTGGCACTCAGAGACTTGCTATGTGAAAGGGGTTAATTGTACAGTAGTTTGAGAACCACTGTTTTATTTGAATGGAAAATCTGAAGCAACTTGCTGTCCCAGGTTTGTTTCAAGTGTAATATTTCAAGGTTTAAGAAAAGGCCTAAAGGTTTGAGAATAAACTCAATATACAGTATTTACTTATTTATTTGTTAATTTTGTAGGGTGTAGCTGGGAATCCTATGGTAAAGTCGGTGCTTGATAAAACAAAACACTCAGTAGAGTCCATGATCACCACGCTGGATCCTGGCATGGCTCCATATATCAGTAAGTATTTGAGGCAAACTTCCATAGGGTAGTAAGTGTGAATCATACAGAACTTGTAAACTTAAAGTGGATCTTATACTCTTTAGAAGAACTTTTAAGTACTGTACAGGTTTACAATGAAACTGATCATTTAAAAGCAGTACTGGAGTGTGGTGTACACCAAATTTTGTACGTAAGACAGGGTTTTTTTTGTTGTTTTTAATGTTGGGTCATGGTTCAAGTTACACAACACTGACTTTTAGTGGTGTGGTAGTGATGGAATCATTACATTTGGAATGCTGCTATCTTTCTATGCCCCACTTTGCAATCAATTTGTAACTTCCCCAATTAAACTTGAGGTTGAAATGTCTCTAATTCGGCTCAGGAAGTGTGCCGTAATTTCCAAAAATAGGCACTTTTTGGAAAGTTGTATAAAAACCCATTCTGCCACCTTAACTGGATGTTTTGTCAGGATGGTCTTGTGGTAAAGCACTGGACTGAGACTCAGGGGGCCTGGATTCTAGTCTCAGCTTTGCCACAGACTTTGTGTGATCTTGAGCAAGTCACACAGCTACATCTACACTGTGAGCCACGAGTGTGATTCCCCTGCTCATGTACGCATACTTACGTAAACTTTTGTCAAGCTAGTGTGAGTATAAATAGCAGTGTAGCTGTGGGAGCAAAGGTGGTGGCAGTGGACACGTGGCTGAGCTGTGGCGAGTACATATCCACTGGTTTGTGCTCAACCATGCGTCTGCTGCCACTACCCATATTACCGCATCTGCACTGCTATTTATGCTTGGGATAGCTCAATAAGAGCTGGGATGAGCATGTTTACACAAGCAGGGGAATCACACCCCTAACTCACAGTGTGGATGTAGCCTTAATCTCTCTGTGCTTTAATCTTCTGCTTGTATGTTATATCCCTTTGTCCCTCTCATTAGACTGTAAGCTCTTCAGTGCAGGGACTGTCTGTTTGTATTACACTAGTGCCTAGAAGTCCTACCTGAGATTGGTGCCCCATTGTGCTAGGTGTGGTATAAACACACAGTAAGAGACAGTCCCTTCACTAAAGAGCTCACAGTCTAAATAGGCAGGACAGACAAGAATGGGATGGGAAACAGAGGTATGTAAAGTGACTTGATGCAGCAGGTTAGTGGCAAGATCTGGGAATAGAACACAAGTTTACAGTGTAGTCCAGGGGATAGGCCAGTGTCTTATCCATTGGCCCACACTGCTTATACCAACGTTGGTTGGACTTCTAATGTATAGATTGCTATGTCTGCACAATCTGTTAACTTCAGAAAGATCACTCATGATGTCTCCAAAATATTTGAAGGTGAGCAGTTATCTGGGCACCTGCAGCTACCTCTTTATGGTGCAGTTCTCTGTCTGCTGTAGTCATCTGCATAGATGCATATGAAAATACAAAAACTGAGGAAAGGGAGAGGGAAGAGCTTGGAATCTTATTTAATAACTAGTAACTGAAAGTCCGTCCCCACCCACGGGCATGACATTTGGGTCAAGTAATTCAACATCCCGGCAGTCTGTAGAGTAAGAGTGGTGATTTGTTGAGTTACCTCTATTGTCACAATGATGTAAGACTTTGCATGGCATAGATACATGCCTTTATTGTAGCTGTTCACTGCATGGATGTAATTTGTAAAGTCACAATGGCTGAGAACTTAAATTGGACGGCAATAAACTCTGAAGCCCAGTGACGGTTGAACCTGGTGATATTTTGAACAAAAAGAGTTCTCAGCTTTGCTTGTAGCTGTTTCCATTGCTTCACGCTGGTTAAACAGACATTCTAGACTTCAGAGTGACTCACAGGGAGCATCCTGGAATCTTAGAACAGACTGTACAACAACTTTAAAATATTTTAATTACAGAGTTATTCTAGGCTAAAAGGAAAAAAAAATGTAATGTTGTAGTTTAGTGCTAAAATGTGTTGGAATTTGTTTTTGTCCCTTCAGTAATCCAATAAGTATGCTAATGGCCAAGGAATACTCATCCGGCTAGTGGTTTATTTGTACTATAAAATGGTGCCTTTGTGGCAGACATGCCAAACCCATGAAAAAAATGCAGAAATTGTGCTTGTTTTTGGCTTAATTGGCTTGTGAGTTGCTTGTTGACTAGTGTTTGGCTTGTAGCTTGTTGCTTCTTTTTTTTGATCGGCTCCCAGCAAGGAGGGACGGGAGTCAGGGATGCACAGCGGGCCCACCACAGTCCCAGACTGCACGCCGGGAGTATGTAGTCACATAGTGTTGAGGTTCTTAGGGATTGCCTTGTTTTGGCCTTGTTTTGAAATGGGATTAGCTTGATTTTTGGCTTATTGTGAAAGTCAGGGTGCTTTACTGCGTGAAAGTTGGCAACTGTGCTTTGCGGTAAAGTCCATTGGATTTCGTTTTTAACTACGTTTGAGGGAATTTCACTAATCTTCTAGTATGAAAAAAAATAAGATAAATTTCTCTTGTGTGCCACTTATATTTTAAATAAATGTTTAAGATTTTTATTTGTTATGTAAATTGCTTATACGAATCTTCCATCCAGCATGCTTCCATTTAAATGTGTTGCGTTTTCATGCAACAGTGTCATTGTACAGCCACTTCCAACTTTCTGTAGTAAAACCTACCTTATGGGGTACTTAAATATCATCCAGCATAGTTCTGATACCAGAAAGTGAGAATCGAAAGTCACTAAAAGGCCACAGAACACAACTTAAGGGTTTGTAGAGGCATGAAGAGGAAATGCTAATACTTGAATGTTTCTCTTCTCTTCAAGACCTGCAGCTCTTCTGGGTTGGCAAAAGTTTTTTTTATATTTTATTTAAGAAACTGATTTGGGATCTTTACTCATAGCTGACTTGGGAGTTGTTTCAAAGTTAAACTTTAAAGCGGCCCAGCCAGTTCTGAAGCACTGTTGAGTATGGTGACTGGGCTGAGAGGAAAAACACAGCATTTGCATTGCTGCTTGAGAATCGCTGGCAGCAGACTTCAAAGAGAGACTTCATAGTACTCAGTACTTCAAAGGTGTTGGGATACATAATATGTTACTTATAATGGATTTGAGAGCTGCTTCATCCCAATTCATCTTGAAAACTACAGGAACCTAGGTGGAGTTGTGGAGTGGATGCAAACCTATAGACTCTTTATGTCTTTGTGGCTAAAATTCTTAAGATGATAATTATTCAATAGCATTGAGAGCCTCACATTTAAGTGACTTAGCTGCTCGTTAAGTAAGAGTTTATTGTGTGGTATGAAATCACTTATAAGGCCAACCAGCCATGGAGAGAATGGCTTTCGGGGCAGGGAACCCCAAAGCTCTAGTAAATGTTGATTACACACAATTCAGGAAATCTAGAGTTAAAGGTTCCTACTTCAGTCTTAACTCTCTCCTCTTTCACAGGATCTGATCATGTAACTCTAGGCAATTTTATGTGGTATTCAGCATACAATACAATATTATCTAATGCAGTAATAAACTTGGAAACTTAAAATTCAGTTAACCAAATGAACTTGCCCATGTTGGAAGTTATATCAAATTGTCTAAAAAACACAAATTGTATCAAAGGGGAAGGTAGTTCTTGGAACTTTAACTGTTGTGTATACGGCCATTTTTTGTATTTGAGGAACCCTGTATGTCGCAGGATCATGACATAAATTCGCAACCTTCCTGTTGTCATGAAAATAGCAAAAGGCTCATCCCTGGCATCAGGGTGATTTTTCCCCCTTCTTTGCAGAACTTCAAATCCCTGCTCCAAATCTGGGGGTGCTAGAGTTGCTCAGTGGAAAGGTTGTAAGAATTTTTTTTTAACATGGGCAAAAACAATATATTTTCCCTTATGTCATTCTTGGAAAGAGCTGAACTATTTTAACTGACATGTTCTAAAAAGAATTTAACCTAAGGCAGGCACCTGGCATGGAAAATTTCAGTCTGAAGTTTGGCCAAATTTTGAGCTGCTGAAAATGGGGTCTTATAATGGAAGGCGTTGAGCAAGCTTTACTATTGGTGGCGCTGCTAGCTCCGCTTATCATGTGAAGTATGTGTTATGTTTTGTAATCACGTAATGAAAGCCTCTGTTGTAATCTGTACATTAGGGGAGGAGAGCCAAACTTGACATGCTAACCTTAACTCTGAATTTCCTGACTTGTGGTTAAAACCTCAAATTTAACATAGCTTTTAGCACATAATACCTTTATTTCTATATTGTAGCATTATACAGCATATAAGATGAGTGAACACATGCTCTCACACACACATTACAGAAAAATAATGATCATAAACACAGGGCCGAGTCCTGCTCTTAATAAAGTTAATGGCAAAACTGCTGTTGAATTCAGTAAATATAATGTTGGGAATGAATCGCTTTCCTTTCCAACTAGTTACATTTCTGAGTGTGTCCTTGAATCCTGATAGCTTTGGTTTGACAAGCTGCAGTATCTAGCACATGTAGTGCATGCTAGAATAAAGAGTGTACCATATATAGAATAGTTTATTGAACATATAATAGATTAGCATTAGCACCAACCTCCTAGAAGATTTTTATGCTGTCAGGGCATTCCACTAGAGTTTACTCCTGCACAAGTCCTAGATGAATCTTCAAACACCTGTTAAACTATAGTGCCTGATTCCTTATTCATATCAAGATGTTCTCAGTTTTCTGTCTTACTGTACCTTAAGGTTTAATGCAATTGTTAATGTTCAGTGATATATACATAAAATTCCATTGAGCAATACGGTGACTTTTTGAATTTTTTGTTTTAAAAATGAAAGGCTTGGGTAGAATGTCCTGTTGTCACTATTCTGGCAAACCTTCAGTGACTTCTAATATAGAGAAACGGTTCCCTGTAATTGAGGGTTGACAAATCAATATGGGCCAAGGTGAAAACTCTTCTTTTTCCAATATTTTAAGCTTCATGTTGATTGTGGTAAATGCTACTGTTGATGACATATTGGGGTAAGTACTGCAGACTTCATCAGCAGGTTTTCTAGGTGCAGTGTTTGATGTCTGTCTCTCCTCCCCCCCCGCTTTCCCCCCCCCCCCCCCCAAAGCATTACATTATCTTGGCCTTTTTTTAAAGAGGTTGCTTTAATTTTCTGTTTGTTCCTGCTGTCAGAGGATTTTCAGAAATGGCAGCTTAACAGACTAACAACTTTCCAGTCTTCTCTGTCTGTACAAAATATTCATATTTGATACTTTACAAGAGAAAATTAACATCCAACTAAACTACTTGAAGTTCAGCATTGTTTGCTTGAAAATACCAACATGTTATATTGAGGGGGTTTTTAAGCTGTTCTTAAGAAGTGAAGCATGTTGCAGCAAGGACTTTTGGAAGGTGCTGTGATGGATTAAAGCTTATCCAAGATTGGCTAGTGAAAATAAAGGGAATGTAATATCTAAAATAGTCTTAGAAGCAGTTAAAAAACAAGTGTGTGGAGGTGGTGAAAATGTGTCATAGGCTTCTTCCAAAAGTATGAATTGTTTACTATAAAAAGTTTTTTTTAAATTCTTTCCTTAAAAATTATTTTCTTGATTAAAAATACAACCCACATTTCATAGATGTTAGCTGTCTAAGGAAAACATGAACTACAAAGATGCGGAACCATTAGAGCTGCAAACAAGCAGACACAGTTAAACAAACTATGTTGAAGCTCGTGGTTCAAGAATATACTTGGAAAAAACCCTTTCTTTTGGGCTTTTACAGTCTTTTAAGTGTTAACGAGTATGAGGTGTCAGTTCATTTGCTTGTGGGCAAGTCTCCACATTACCAAAACATATCAGACTTTATACCTATGGCCAGGATTTTAAAAAAAAAAGTGTTAACCAAAGTCAGGCTTCTAAATTCATATTCTGGCTTCTGTAAGTTGTCTGTTCTTTAAAAAGGGCTGAGCATCCATCAGCTCCCATTGACTTCCCTGAATGCAAAACTTACTTTTAAAAAAATCCTAATTTTAACTCTTCACCTAAAAGATTTCCTAAGTAGAGGTTACTTCATGAGAGATGGCTGGTGAGAACAATTTCCTTTTAACCAACGCTCCTGTTTCCAGTACCCATTACAAGAAACTCAGCTTGACATGCGTTGTACAGTACATGAGGAAGATAGGGAAAGAGAATTCTGATTTTTATTGAGGCCTACTCTGAGATGTGAGTGTATTTTGAATTAGCTTCTATTAAAATATTTTGTCTTTGTAGAATCTGGGGGAGAACTGGACATAGTGGTTACCTCCAATAAAGAAGTAAAAGTTGCTGCCATTCGAGATGCTTTCCAAGAAGTCTTCGGAATGGCCACAGTTACAGGAGAAGCTGGACTGTCTAACATTGCACCACAACCTGTGGGCTATGCAGCTGGATTAAAAGTAAGGGGTTAATAGCAATGTAGAAAGTTTTGTGCGGAGAATATCACAAATATCAGTGATCAGGAGTGGAGCAGTTTGCCTAGAACAATCCCATCCTCTGAGAAATACCCAGAAAAATTAAATGGGGGAGCTTTCTTGTTCATTACTGTCTTTGTGTATAGGTGTCATCTATGCCAAGTCAGTCATTAGAAAGTGGTCTCAGGCATTTGTGTCCTGTTGCAAAGACAGTTAAAGGGCATAATTATTTTGTCAATTTTCTACATGGTCACTGACTGCAAATGTACCTAGCATATTGTGTCAGATCGTGAGTTTCACAGTGTATCAATTCTTGGTCCCCTGTCTACTTTACAGTACCATTTTAAATAAATTACACTAGTTTTAAAGGAGAGAGTCTCCCATGATGTTACCAACTTGATAAAGTTTTAACATAATTAGGTGATTAAACAGCTAGAACATAATGCTAGAAAATATAGGTGAGAGTAATAGAAACATTTACAATCTTTAACCATGGTGAAACTCAGCACCATTACAAGTAAAGGTGTCTTAATTTTCTTTCAATATAAAGCTAGTTATTTTTCACAGGAAGTCAGTAATGTGATTTGTAATGAACTAAAGCAATTTTGAAACTGTCAAAGTTTTATCACAGTTCCTGTAACTTTTGGGATTCTAAAGGAAACATTTTTTACTTCAAAATGTTGTTTGTTATATAACACCAAAGGCTTTTTGAACAATATCTGTGGTGTATCTTAATGATAAAAGTTACATTCGTCCATCAGTTTTATGCTATGTTGTGACCTAAAGAGAATATTTTCTAACAACTTGTTACGTTGTCATCTAGGGAGCTCAGGAAAGGATAGACAGCTTGCGTCGGACTGGAGTGATACACGAGAAACAGCCTGCTGTATCTGTAGAAAATTTCATCGCAGAATTGCTTCCTGACAAGTGAGAGGCTTAAACGTATTCTTTGGAAGAAAAATCATTCTGTATTGGGTCCAGGTGCCCATAAAGAGTTGTTAGCAGTATTCTACTTGGGAGATGAAAGGAGAGAATCTGTCAGTGTACGGTATTGTCTTGGCAGGCTTTGCTTTGATGAAATTGTTCAGCTTCTTGTCCAAAAAATCTTGAGAGCTTAATAGCTAAATTCTGTCAGGTTTATGAGACTCAAAGTTGAAAAACATTCCACAGTTGCACTTAAATCTACAGAAGTACGAGACTTATAATAAAGTAAGAGTTGGAATTGGTTACTAGTTCTGTTCTAAAATGACAACTGATTTGGAGAGTAAACTGGGTAGATACTGAGACTCTAGTAATGTTATGCTGAGGTAGTACCTTCATCTAATAACGTATGATATTCTCAAGTCTGGTCTGTTTTCCTTTACTGTTCACACAAAATGTACTTCCCAGCGCTGCTCTCAGCAGTTGTGACAGGCTTTTGTTTTGGAGTTCACATTAACTTGTTTTCTAAACAAACTATTTTCCTAAGAAAAGATGGAACTGACAAATAATTGTTGAAGTAATTCTTTTCTTAATACAATTTGAGAAGTATTAGGGCCCATTTCTTGTTTGTCTTATATGATTTCTTCAGAAAATACTTCTTTTAAGAAGAAACAAAAAAACAAACAACACTCCACAGCCTTGCCGATGTGCTGGGCTTTGATTTGTTTATTTTTTTAACCTACTCTGCTCCATTCAATTACACTTTTCAAAGCTACCTTTAATACTTTAGGTAGAAGATCGAGCTTGGATTTTTACCCTGCCAGAGTTGCATCATTGCTAGAATGCCATTCTTCAATTGGTTGATGTTCTTTACTGTTTAAAGCTTGGGTAACTTGCGTGCCATTGCAGGTGGTTTGACATTGGATGTCTGATTGTTGAAGATCCAGTCCATGGGATTCATCTAGAAACTTTTACCCAAGCGACACCAGTGCCTCTGGAATACATTCAACAGGTGAGTTTTTTTTCGTCTTTTATCAGGGGGTAGACTTGTGGCCTGAGCACTAGGAGTCAGAACTCCTTAGTTCTAATCTCATCATTGACACTGATTCTCTGGGCAGTTACCTCTCCATTTATAAAATGAGGCTAAGGTCTACCTGAAAGCTGTTGTGAAAGTTAGTCAATATGTGTAATGGCTTTTTGCAGATAAACACTGTACGAGTCTCATTACTTTTTTAAATTAAAAAATCCAAAACAACGTGTGTAGACACATTTCAGTTTGCAAACATGATTTTTCATAGGTAGTCATTTAAATCCAAGATGACAGTTGGCAAAAGCCATGTCAAAGATCTAAATTGTGCCCAGGAAAGAAATTTAAATTTTAAAATGCTTTCAATAAAGAATAATGGAATGTTTGAAAATAATGAATTATTAAAACATGCTGTGCAGGTTACTGCTGAGTCAATATATTTTTCCATCAGTGAGAAGATGGCAGTTTCTGAATCATAATGCTTGCATTTGTATTAAGTGTGACTTAATGACACAATAAGTTATTACCCAATCCTACAATATATTAGAGGGCCAAAATGCTGAGCCAGCATGGAGTCCTATTGCCTTCAGTGAACCTATATGCAAGTGCAAGGGTCTTCCCATGCATGATGTTTTGCTGGGTTAAGACCTTCTGTTTAGCATATGTAATCTTGGTTTTAGGTTATTTTGCACATTACTTAAAATAATAAAACTGGTCCTTGTCACTTTAAGTGAAGTGTAGCCTTGCTCTAGGGGACTTGGGATTCACCACTCCTGTATTCAATTCCTAGCATTGCCACTGACTCAGTATCACCTTTTCTAAGGGCCTTAGCCTATTCCTTAGCTTGCCCTTCTTTACTTGCCATCTCCACAGAAGTATTGAGAGTTTCAATTAATAGTAAAACTATTTGAGAGGTTTGGCTGAGATGAGCTGTGTGAGTGCAAATTATTGTTTGTATACATAAATGTTAGCATTTTAACAATGTGACCTAGACTCCATTTAGTTCTTCAATTATAAAATATTTATAAAACTTGAGGCAAAGTTTAATGACTTTTTAAAAAATTGAGTTCATAAATGTGATTTAAACTGCCAACAATTAGCAGCAAACAGACAATCCCAAGATTCAGTAGCAGCAACCACTATGGAGGAAATAAGAATAAACAAACAACTGCCCTGTCATTTCTTAATAAGTGGAGGTATCTCCTATCCAAACCTGTGTATAAGTTAAAGTCCTGCATAAACAGATTCTTTGTTCTGAGGCTGTGACCTTAGAAGATGTAGGCTGTGATCTTTCCTCTTTGGGCTGTAGCACTCCAACAAAGAGAGGAAATTTCAGAACTGACTCTCCAATCAGAATGCCCTTTGAAGGTTTAAACTTCAGAGTGTCTGAGCTCATATCAGAGACACAAGGTAGGTGAGGTAATATCTTTTATTGGCCTAACTTCTGTTGGTGAGAGAGATGGGCTCTGAAGAAGACGTCTGTATAAGCTCCAAAGCTTCTCTCTCTTGCCAATTGAAGTTGGTCCAATAAAAGATATTACCTCATCCACTTTATCTCTCCAGTATCCTGGGGTCTACCTGGCTACAACTACACTTCATACAACGTTAGTTTATCTCATCCACTTTAAAGGTCACAAATCAAATATAACCTACCATCACCTAGCTTTTGCAAAACATAACCAATAAGAATTTTTTTCTATTGTTTCCCAACATTTTTCTGTAGGAACTTTCCCATGAAAAATTGCTAAACAAAACAGTTTTTGTTCTGAATATAAACTTCAGTTTCAGTTTTTGAAAACCCAAAACACCAAGATGTGGGTGTTTATCTGTTTTGCTACTGAATCCAATGGAAGACTGCCTGGATCTTTTTTTCACTTTAATTTTTCAGAACTTTATCCAACTTTGGGGAATGTGCACATTCCAAAAGGAAAAATGTAACTTTTTCGGTCTCATGAGCCTTGTTGACTTGTATTCAATTTGTGATCCACTGTAACCCTGAGATCATTTTTAGCAGTACTATCGCATAACCAGTTATTCCCCATTTTATAGTTGTGCATTTGATTTTTCCTTCCCAAGTGTAGTACTTGGCATTTGTCTTTACTAAATTGCATACAAAAGTAAAAATACAATTTGTAGTGGCTAAGACTTAACAAGCCACAACCTTTGTTCAAGGCAGATTTCTTACCAGTCTTTTTCTTTCCAGCCATGGCTGCCTTTCTGTCAAATATCTTTGCCTAAGCAGGTTTTTTATTTACATTCAGGTCCCAGAGACTTCAGCCCCCTTGGTTGAATTACCTATCTTTTTCAGCTTGCAAGAGCTCTGGCCCCTTGTTTCTGTCCAGTGATGGATGGCAAGATGGCTTCTTTCTCTCTCCTTATATCTTCCCAATCTCACTGTTTTGTCCCCAGACTCAGGATGGACCTCTGGCTGTTCTTCCCTTTCTGTGGACTTTCTATCCCCATGCTGATTCATATGTAAAATGACTTCTTTTGTTTTGATTCAACAGTGCTACCTTCCCTCCTGTCTAGGGAAAAACCTGTTTCTCTCTGTTTGGTCACAGACTTTAAAGCATAATATCATTGTGTATCCAAATTTCCTCATATAGTGTTAATACATACATTTCATAATGATATTAATCAACAGTGTGTTACTAGCTTTCATAAAAGACCTTACTTGATACACGTTTATAAAAAAAATATTATATATCATCAGTTGATTCCATTACTTATTGTTTGAGGTTCAGATCCCCTCCAGAGGCTCTTTCCCCCACTCGCTGGGTTGATATTTTTGTTTACCTTTCTATATAACTGTGCCTTCGTTGTCTGCCTGACCAGCAAATACATATTTCTTTGTTTAGGTCAGACTGGCTTTATGCATTGCTTTCCAGTGATATTACATGCCATCTTTTGGGTATGTATCATGACGGTGTGTCAGGTGTGGTGAGCATGTCAGGCCTGATAAGAATAGCTGACACAGAGTAGTAAACCACCAGTTGGTCTCTGTGTTACAGCATACTCTCCACTCCATTACCTAAGTCATTAATGAAAATGTTGAATAGTATCAGGCCCAGAAGTGACCCCTATGGGAGCCAACTAGATAAGCCCTCCCAGTTTGACAGCAAACTATAGATAACTACTCTTTGAGTACAATCTTTCAACCAGTTGTGCATCCATCTTATAGTAATTTCATCTAGACCACATTTCCCTAGTTTGCGTATGAGAATGTCAGACTGTTTAAAAAGTTTTACTAAAATGAAGCTGTATCACGTCTGCTTCCCTCCTAGTCAGTAGCCAGTAACCCTGTAAAAGACGGAAAGTAGATTTGTTTGGTATGATTTGTCCTTGACAAAGCCAAGCTGGCTATTCCTTATAACCCTGTTATCCACTAGGACTAGGTGCTTACAAATTGATTGTAGAGTAATTTGTACCAGTAACTTGCCAGGGATCTGTTATGTAATTTGCTGGGTTCTCTTTTAAAGATAAGTACTACCTTTACCCTTCTCCAGTTATCTGGGACCTTACCTGTCCTCCCTGAGTTCTCAAACATAACTGCTAATGGTTTTAAGATTGCTGAAACTAGTTCCTTAAGTACCCTACTGACCTGAATACATCTAACTTATCTAAATATTCTTTAACCTGTTCTTTCCCTGTTTTGGCTTGCATTCCTTCTCCCTTGTTGTTCATACTAATGGTGTTAGTATCTTGTCACCCGTCAACCATTTTGGTGAAGACTGAAAAAAAAAAAAAAAAAAAAAGACATGAAATACCTCACCCTTCCTGATCATCTATTATTAGCTCTCCCCCTCCCCCCAAGGACTTTACCCTCAACCAAGTGAGTGGACAAGAATACAACCTGCACCCCTGACTCCTTTACCGTCACTCCTAGAGCCCTGTGCTCATTGCTGAGCTGCTCAGGGTCATATCTGGAGTGTCATTCGTGACCATATGGATGAGCAGCATGAAGTAGTGGTTGGAGGGACAGAGGAGCCTTAGCAACTTTTCTGTAACATCTCAGGTGTAGGCTCCAGGCTAGCAGAACATCTCCTGAAATATCATGTCAGATTGGCAGATGGATTCCTCCATTCCCCTTGAAAGTGAGTCCCCGACCACCAACATTCTGCACTGCCTTTTTGGGGTTGGGGGTGGCCGTAAGCATCCTAGTTTGGGCGCAGGTGGCTCCTCCTTCTCAGCCATTGCGGTCTGCTCCTCACATATTACCATCTGTCACAATTATCTATCCCCTTCTTAAACAATTCTTTTGCTGCTAATTTAATTCTCTGGAGAGGAAACTTTGGTCTTGCATCAAAACTGTTGTATACTTTTGTCAATAACAAAATTCATGACAATGTTAGGGCAGAATTTGATTATATTCTAGCAAATGTACTGGCATTTATTGTCATCTAATGGTGTATTGCTTCTACAAGACAGTAGGATCTGTGAGACTGTGCACACAATATGGGTATTTCAACTTAGGTAGACAGTGCACACACTGCATCTGATTGAGTCAGTGAGAATGTTGCCACTCAAGGAGCTAAGAATGTGACACATTGTAATTTTAATGAAATTAGTATGGTATGATGATGTAAGGAGTTGACATCCAGTTCTGGTATGGACTCCCTCTAATTTTGGGCAAATCGCTTGGAGTCTGTCTGATTTTCCACATTGAGATGGGATACTTGTTTCACAGGGTTGTTATAAGGATTATAATATTTTTAAAGCCCATTGAAAGATGAAAATCACTAGATATATAAGTAACTTTATTGATCACATCTGTTTGGCAGCTTTTTAATATAACATTCTGGTAATGACAAGGTGACTTTATTTTAATAGTCATGCTGTACTCCAGCTCTGGGAATGTCTAATGGTTGTCTAGGAATGTAATATGTACAACTATGAAAAACTGTTGGGTGGGCAGAGATGTAACCAGTTATTGTGGGGCAAACTTTTAGGGTCAGATTCTAATACCCTTTCTCCTTGTATATTCTTATTCAGGAAGCCTTTTAAAATTACTGAGACTACTGACCAAATAAAGTGTTAATCAGGGGAATATGGGTATTAGAACCTGGCCCTTCAACTCATTCATTTAATAACATCTCCTCAAATTATTACACAGGCTCAGAGTCTCACTCCCCAGGACTACAATCTAAGATGGTCAGGTCTTTTGGTGACAGTTGGTGAAGTGCTGGAGAAGAATTTACTGAATATCAACAGGACTGATTGGCATGTGGCATTCACTGGTATGTCCCGTCGACAAATGATCTACAGTGCAGCCAAGGCTATAGCAGGAATGTACAAACAACACTTACCACCCAGGACCATTTGAAAGAAGCTTGACTCATCACACTGAGTACTGTTTTTCTGTTCAGCTTGATATGAAGGAAAAGATGGCAGCTTCTGCCAATATTCAAGTCCTCTGTGGATACAGCACAATTTTGTAATCTACCTGTCAACTGTAATTTTTTTCTTTTTAAAAAATGAAGGTACTGTTCCAATAATGGAAATGAACAACTCCAATTTTTAGTAATCCAGTATAATTAATGAGAAGGGAATTAGATGCAAACAGATACATTTATAGCAGGGCCAAATAGCATTAAAATTTGTAAGGTGGAATGCATTTTCATTTCAGACACTTAACTTAATATTTTATTTACTCAAGTATAACTTTTTAAAAGGGGGTGAGGGTACAAATATTATCTTTTGCATTTCAGTCGAGGCACTACCCTGTATTTTCTAGATGTCTAAATTTTGGAAGTATTTAGCACTTCATAGGGTTGGCCCCTATGTTTGCATGATCTCAGAACTGTTGCTGAGTAGTTCTAAAGCATCTTAAAAGTGAATAACCAAGGAAGGGCATAAGTCCATGCTCAAAAATATCCAAAGTGGGGGCCAAAATAACTTTGAATTTTCATCTTCCATACCTCTTTAAAAAAAAAAAATACTTTTTCTGAAGTATGGTCCAAGACAATTCCCCTGGAAACCAATGAATTAGGCACTTCATACACATGAAAATGTGTCAACAACTCAGTATCACACAATTCACTTACTCCAGCATTTATTTACATACAGTCATCCAGGGTACATAACACAAGCTCTTATGTAATTTTCTTTATCAGTTTTCATCTACCACAAGTTAATATAGCAAACTTGTGACATTCATACGGTTTGCTCTGCCATTCTATATTTTCCAAAGCAGGAATAGACTCCTGCATGGTGTGATAGGTGTCGTTGATTCACTGCTTCTCCTATATATCTTTGATATCTGTCCTTCATAGCTGAAGATATCCCAAATCTATGCTCAAAGATAATCCTAAATCTCTATTCAGAAATACAGAAGTTATTGTAAAAGAATATTTTGATAATAGGTTTATTTTAAAAACAAACAATGAATTCTTTGTTTGCCTTAAACACTAGCTTTTCAGCTTGAACTGCTCTGCCTTATCTTTTGTAGATGATTTCAAAGAACACTTTTATATGCCATATACTGTCTAGCCAACTTCTTATATTTGTACCCAGTGAAAACCTGTTCTTTTTCTAAGTAATATATTTTGCCATAATTGGCTCAGTGTAAATTAATATTAAATAAACATTTTTCCTACAGAATTAAACCTTTTTCATTTAAGATTTTTTTTTAAATAGTTTGCCTGAATGAGTGTAACTTTTACTGAGTCTTACACAGGCCATTTGTATAACTGGTATCTAATGACACAGCATAGCTTGTTATCTGAAAATAGAAACCTACTAGTTCAATATTTTTGGACCAAGAGCTCAAAATGAGAGAGAGAAGTGGGCACGAACAAGATCTTTATTTTCTTCGCTGCTCTGAGTCTCTAAACCATTCGATCTCATGCCCTCTTTTCTTTCTCAAATTTAGAGTATTTGACCTCTTCCCCAGGAAAAGTGGGGCTTGGATAATATAGTGATGAAGACCACAGAGGTATCTAGAAAGACTTTTCATGTGGAGTCCGAGTTGTCTCTTCCCTCCTCATGAATCTTTTGAAAATAACTGAATAATAAAAGAAAATCAAGAATCTGAGATAGTATCATGAGAAGAAAATCAAGCAAATGAAAATCACTCCAGAAATGGAGTCAGTTTTATGTCTTACACAATCTCTCACAGAATGAGTGTGTCTCCAGTCAATTTTATTTGTACCACGACTGTGGCAGGCAACATGTTACCTGGAAAATATTTTCAGCAAAGATGGTAAGCTGCTGCTATGTCTAATCCTGTCTGTAAGAGCAGTCTGGCCTTTTCCATCATAATCCAAAAAGATGGTACAGAAACCTCTTGTCTGCCAGTCTTCAGTAAGGGCATCTTTGCCCTTTCAACTTATGAATTTTTTTTTCTTGAATACACGTTGTGAAAAATGTTTGTTGCTCTTTCCCCCCAAGTGGAGGTAAAAGATTTCTAATACTCAATTGGGTTACATGTCCAGGCATGAATCAGACAGCCTATTTCAATTTTAATAGGCTACCTTGTTTTTCTCCTGGACCTTTTTGTCCTCTCTCCTGACAGTTGTCACCATGATGAAGTGAACTGCTGCTAATTTTTCAGCACCTTACTCACAATGACAGCTGCTCAAGAATGGGTGGCCGTGACATCTACTTCCTATGATACTACTTGGTAGGATTGAAGTTGCCCAACTGCCTGACCCAGGTTATTTGTGTAGTGTATAGCACTGTTATAACTCTTTACCTCCGAGAGTTCATCACCATACAAAACAGTCAAGAGTCTGCTATGTCAGTGCAGTTTCTGAATCCCCAGTGTCAGTTGCTTCTTCAAATGTTCCAGGAGCATAGCTCCAAAATTCTGGGTAAATGGTAATTTTTTAAAAGGATGCCACTCATTCAGACTAGGAATTCCCTACCACTTGTGTTCTGGACAAAAAGTCAAACCACTAACAATTTCTTCTCAAATGGGGTATTAAACTCTGAACAGTTGGAGTGTATGAGGCAGGAGCATATCTACTCTGTGGAATGCAAGTAGTTCCACAGTGAGATCAAACACATTCTCGATTGCTGCTAGAAAAAGGAAGCACTGAAACTGCTTGTCTGTAAGGCAAGCTCCCTGCACTGTGCTCTGAAGCCTGAGAAATTAGGCTATATTGGACCAGCGTGGGAGCCCGTTGCAGAGTCTGAGCCCTTATAAGAAACACCTTGCTAGCTACTCCAATTCCTCTGTTACATCAAGGGAGATCTATGATCAGCTCTTCTGCTGATGGTAACTGGGACTGTATCATGGGGGAAGTGAGGTGGTCTCTCAGGTGAACAATATGGTGGCCCACAATTCTAAATTAACACAGTTCTTTAAGAATAAATGTGCTTCCTTATAAGGTAAAGGCATTACAGAGAAAACATTAAAAACAACAAAAGAACCTATACCCATGCTAAAAAGCTTAACCCAGATCACCCCAAGTCTACCTTCGGGTTCTAGTAGGTGTCAGTCCTTAAAAACCTTCAACTGGGTTTTCCTTGTGGTTAAAAGTTCATAACTGTCTTAGGTTCAGAACCGGATCAACCATGAATAGTTCAGTCTTGACTTTATACAGCTTGGGCCTTTGATCCTGGCCTCATGTGATAGGTGATCAGCAGACAGGTGATCAACAGACAATGATCCCCTCTGCAGGTATAGCTTCAAAAGGCTGCATTCACCTCCCTTCAGATATTCCCCTGGAGAAAACCCGTTTTGTTCCAAAAGTCCATTAGTGTCTGTCACATTGTTCAACAGAGTCTTTTGAACCCCTCCCCCAGTGTCTCAACTGTCGCATCTCCTCCCTTGAGAGGTTATATACAACACTGGTTCACAGTAATACATAAACTATTCATTTAATACCATGGACCCCAAAGATACTTAAACTTAATTCAATAACGTCTTCTAACATTATTTTAGGAAACTGCCATCTGTCACTTCTACTATGCTGCCATTAATTACAATTAATTGATAATGAAAACTTTAAAACAAAGACAAAAACAATGTGTGGTGCTTGTGAATAACTTGTGAAAATGTGACCATCACTTTGCAACTCTCAGCTCTCTCGTACTAGTTACGCTGTCTCAAAATGGAACAATTCCTGTTATCGCTAAGATTCTTTGTAGGGATTTTCTCTGTACTACGGTTGGATTCCCCGGCTTTGACCTTAATTTTCTTCAAACTTCTTTAGCAAGAAGCACAACATGAGATGAAAGTCATTGCCTCTGTTCTGATGACATCTGATTTGCTCTGTTTTTAACTTTCCTTTTTTAGTTTCCAGTACTTCTGTCATTCCGTTTTGTCTATTTTTTTTTCTCCCCATCTCCTCCCAAACAGTCACTTCTCTTATTTTGTTCTTCTTTAAACTTTTCTTTATATAACTTATCATACCATTCTCCATTCAACGGAAGTGCTGCTGCTGTCACTATATCTTCCTCAGACCTTTCGTACTCTCTCAGGCTGCCATTCTGAACCTTCTGATATCATCACTTCCTCCTACTGTTGACATGAACCCAGTCATTCCACTTACTCATTGAAGCAAGGGCTCTATATATCAACTGAGAATGCAAGTTGCCCCTCCCCTCTCTGTTTTTGCATTCAGCATTTAATATCAATGCATGTGGATGTAGCATTCAAAGCAAGATGTTCAATGTTTCCTATCTTGCCTGGTGTGTTTTTTCCCCTCTATCTGATTCTTTTTATTTTGCATTTGAAAAGATATTCAAGGGCAGAAAGGAACCACTGACACTCCTAGTGAATTCTACCTACTCCTATTTAATGCTTCCAAACATTTGGAGCCATAAATCAAGGTAGTATTATGGTGTAATTTTACCATAGAAGGGACTGCAGTCTGGGATATTTTCACATTTGTGAAGTTTTCAGTGAATTAAAGACTTAGACCAAAGGATGCACCCTCTGCTTCTAACTAACATCTTTTTAAAAGGCAATTTTTAATAATCTCATCAGATTGTCTTGCTTACATGTATTAAAACTCTTTTGTATTAAGTGTAACAAATCCATGGCTATCCAGAACTTTATGGTTGTCACTAATGCTACAGACTTTTTGATTGTTTAGCACTTTGCAGTGCCAGAGAAGCTAGGATTCATGCTCTAAAAAACACAGGCTCTTACCACATAAACGATTGGGAAATCTTCTTCAGCTGTTTTGAGACACTGCAATAATATAAATAATAATAATTAATAAATTATCTATGGCCCTCATTAAGCATTTCTAATTGTATCCAGAAGGTGGCAATGTTATATATATATATACACACTAACCAATTCATTACAGTATTAACTGAATAGAATGAGACGCTCGTTTAGAAAATTCTTTGTTCCTTTGAAATCTCATTTTTCAGTTGTGTGTGATGTGCAGCAATTTACTGCTGGTGATTGGCTGCTGGCTTCTAAATCTGTCATGTGAACTACTATATACAAAAACTGATGGGACAGACAGTCTTGGGGTTTCCAGGTCCCCCTTGTGTGCATCATCATACAGATTTTTTTTAATCACAAATAATTTTGTATTCTTTATTAGTCACTGTATGCATAAGCAGGCAGCCATAACTTTGTGATTTTTTGACTTGCTCCCTTTGCTACCATAACATTCTTTTACTGTGGGAGGTGGAGTGAGTACAGAATATCTAATGTTCTTCAAGTTACAGCCTGTCTAATAAGCCAGCAGAATTATGAGTCCAATTGCAGTGAACCCCTCTTTATAGCACTTTATTTTTTCTCCTCTCAAAAAAGTATTTGTCACAAAAGCCAAATTCTACTTATGATTTTAAAAATATAGTTTCATATGTATTTTTCCAATTCATGAGGAGCATCGCAGACAATAGCCCTTAAAGGGAAACATCAGGGTACAAAGTGTTGCATGTTTTATTGAGAATGGGCTGACAGCTGCTAATCTTTATAAAATTCTAGTACCTGACAGGATCTCATTAAATACTATTTTGCACTAGTCTGAAATCTATCATAAATGTGGCACATCACTGATTGCAGATAAATAGAATTTCAGGAGCAGTAGATAGCTGAAGAGGAACTTGCAGCCTGAGTCTTAATTTGCTTTCTTTCACTAACACCTTTATGCTCCCCTCTGTTTGTATAGTGTGGAGGGGAGCAAAGGAACCACAAAGGGGAGGAGAGATCCCACTCCAGTGACTAGTCCATGGGACTGAGTTAGGAGACCTTGGTTCTGCCCTCAGCTCTGTTACTGGCCTGCTCTATAATACCTTGGGCAAATCACTTCACACCTCTGTGCCTTAGTTTCCCCACCTGCAAAATGGAGAGCATAATATGTGTCCTCTTTTGTGAAACCCTCTGAGATCTCCAAGTGAAAATTACTGTATGAGCTAAGTATTTTTATTATCTACCTTTGGGAATTCAGCCAGTGGGATACTCTCTTCCCTCCTGAGGAGCCCACGGAAGCATTGCTATGTGGGCTTGATCCAACTCCCACTGAGGTAATGGGAATCTTTCCTTGACTCCAAATTGATTCTTTTTTTAGAGTCTACTTTTGTTACTGGAGGACAAGAAAAAAGGCACTAGGACATAGCCTTAATGCCACTAAAATGTAGCTAAACTGATTTAAATGCAAGCCTCTTTAAAAATGTTTTTCCGATGGAGGTGAAATCTCCTTCACTGCTCAGCCTCTAGTTATTAAAACTTTTTATTCAGTTCACATATAAATACCAGCTTTTTTGCCAGTATTAGTATTTGACTGAAAATTGGTGAGAGGAAATAAAACAGGTGTTTCCCAGACTAAAAATGGCTAGTGCCATTCATGAGCGTAACTCCTGGTTCACATTTTGAAGGGAGGAGGATTTTAGCTTGGTAGTCTGTTGCTGGAGCAGATGTGGTGTTTAATCGGTTGTGTCAGGGATCCAGCAGGGAGTTGGGAGTTTTAGCAAGCCTCTTATTTAGAAAATGTATGCAGGACAAGGTGCCATGCTTAGTACCCTCACTGAGGACAATTACAAGAAAAGATTGATAGCTTCAAAGAACCAGCATCTGACACATTGGTGAAGTCCCTAGAGCAGGTGAGCTTTTATGTTTTCCTGAATGGTGTCTCTCCACTTTTAACAGTGGGGTTGGCTAAGATGATTAATCAGTGGGATGGTAATATTAGAGGAGTGCCTGTCCAATTGACATGCTCACTGCATGGATATCATTTCACTGCTGCTTCCCCCATTTTCATATGGGGAATTTCTGACAGAATGATGTTTCTAAGAGGGGTTGCTGTATTTATTTAAACAGAACTGTTGAATATGCATTAGTTATCAAAGGCCTGGCGTAGGAGGACATACGCTACCTGATTACCATGATTGGCATGTTGTGCCTGACAGCTCATCTGCATTGTAAAAGCATTAGGGCTTATCTGTGCAGCACCCCAGGGGATGTTATTACACAGCTCAGCTTTTTTTTTATAAAAGTAAACTACCTATTTTGCCTAGCACAAAAATCTCAGATGCTTGAATGGTGAAATGTATGTATTGGCATGACTGGACTCCAAAATATATTTTCAGATATTTCCAGTGGGCATTTCAAAGCCAATTAATCTTAGTGGCCATCTTGCTGACCTTGATGACTAATGGTTAGAGGGGTCTTCACAGAACATTTCTCTAGCTTGACAGGAAGCACTGCCTTCAAAAATTGTCAGGATTTTCCTATTCCATACTGGGACAAACAGGGCCCTTTTGAAGTGGGAGACTCAGCTTCAAGTCGGTGCTCTGCCTGATTCTGCGTAGGGACTTGAACTCCAGTCTCCTGAATCCCAGGTGAGTGCTATAACTAGGCTAGAGACTCTGGAGCCACTCAGGTTAAAGACTGTTTAATTTATGATATACCCTTATTGTAAAGGGTACCTTTTTCTAGCCTAGTATTTGAGCTGAACTTGGTCTTTCTCTTTTCTCTCCTTTTACTACAGAAGTTTCTTGAGAGCTGATGGCACTGAGTGCGGGAATTCACCCAGGCATTTTGTTAGCTTGGGCATATGATTGCATGAACCCCATGAAACGATTCATTTCTCTGTAAACCTGAGACCAAGAGAGATGGAAACTGTATTGATGGTCTTGTATATTTTGTTTATAAACCTGAACAGTGCTTGCCTATGATAATTATAATACTATATAATAATAGTTATAAAAATAATAACTTGTGGAAAGTAACACAAAATTGCTCCTTGTATGAGAAATTATATTGTCCTGGAAATACTTTTCATGGCTGAACTTTAAAAAAAAAAAAAAGGTTACTTCAATTCCCACCAGGGCTGGGCCTGGCATAAACAGGTTAACAAGAAGCTGTAACTGGCTCCCTGGCGACCCACCACCACCCAACCACTCAGAGGAACTTGAACACAGAGCAGAATCTGGCCTGTAATCTAAAAAACTAGAACATTTCTCTCTCTCCTTTTTATTTTGTTCAATATGTCCTAGGGGAAAAAACAAACTCAATTTCATTTGAAATGTCCTTTCTTCCCCCACAAACCATTAGAACATTTTGAAGAGTTTTATACTGCCTAATAACTTAGAACCTTTCAAGGGTCTCCTGGCTGTAAGAGAAATTCATTTTCTGGTGATCAGAAAGATATATTTACTGCAAGTTTTACTTTTATCTGTCTAAGTGGAGTTGCTAGCACAGACAAACCAATTGTATTTTGGTGCTGCAGACATTACTTGTCCTGAGTGTGTCATACTGGGTTGCATAAGATTCTTTGCTAAATGGGATGTTAACTGGCCATTGTTGAACTGTTGTACAGCCAAAATGCTTCTGAAATAAATGTAGTCAAACTTTACTAATTCTGGGTCACTGAGAACGAAAATGATGCTTAAAATTGTTGATTGGCTCTAGTTTTCAAGATATGCTACTGGGTCAGTATATACGACCCTTGACTTGGGAATGGCGGAGGATAAGTGAGTTATAAAGGGAAAGGATCTCAATTTAAACTAGAAATGACAAAAATACATCTTTGACTGGATCTATGGATAAATCTATGACTGGGTTTGGACAGTACTTGCTTTTTAGGCAAAACAATGAATGATGCAATCTGAAGCTGGTATTGCATCATACCTGATATGAATTGCATCATGTTATTCCTAGAAGTCATGGATGATGCAATCATAATGAAGCTTACATCACTCTGCTGAACAAATTGCCCTATATCAGCTCTAGAAATCATACAGTGTCGTGCTCTCTTATTTGTCAGTGTTTGATTTTGCAAAGGGACACATTTCTGTTTAGCCAAAGTGAGCAGAGATGCCTCGTATTTGTGTGAACAGTGCAGATAACTTCTGCTATGTTTGTGGTGAAGTGACGTTTGCATCACAAAAGCGCAGTATAACCACTATGGTTAAGAAAGCCTATCACCTTTATTTTGGCTGCAAAATTGGAGATCAGGACAATAGGTGGGCCCCACACATATGCTGCAACACTTGTGCAACAAATCTTCGCCAGTGGTTGAACAGGAAAAGGAAATCTATGCCTTTTGCAGTGCCAATGATTTGGAGAGAGCCAAGAGATCATGCCAGCAATTGTTACTTCTGCATGGTGCCTCCAGTTGGGAAAGGTGTGTCAAAGAAGAAAAAGTGGACTGTGCATTATCCAAACATTCCATCAGCTATACGCCCAGTACCCCACGGAGAAGGACTGCCGGTTCCTGATGCACCAGAATCATTCTCACTTGAGTCAGACGAGGAAGAGGATGAAATTTCTGGTCCTGAACCATCAGTGTCACAGGACCCACATTTTCTCCCATCCTCCTCCTCTGAACCACACCTCATAACACAAGGTGAACTGAATGACCTTGTCAGGGATTTGGAACTACCCAAGAGTAAGGCAGAGCTGTTGGGCTCCAGACTACAGCAGTGGAATCTCCTGGCAGGTGATGTTAGGGTTTCCGTGTTCCGTGACCGTCAAAAGGATCTTGTCCCATTCTTCTTCATGGGAAGGTGATCTTGTAGCCTGCAACAACATCGATGATGTGATGGCAGCCCTCAACATTGTTCACGATCCAGACGAGTGAAGACTGTTCATTGATTCATCGAAGACGAGTCTTAAAGCTGTTTTACTGCATAATGGCAATGTTTTGCCATCAATTCCAGTTGGTCATGCAGTCCATATGAAGGAAACCTATGACAACATGAAACAACTTTTGAGGTGTATAAACTATGACCAACATCAGTGGCAGCTTTGTGGCGATTTGAAGGTTGTTGCTCTCTTGCTTGGTCTGCAGACTATCTACACAATATACATAGACATAAAATGTAAAAACTTAAATATCTTAGAAACAGTAGCCAATCAGTTGTTTTAATTGTCATATTTGAATTCAGCACATCAAAATACATAATAAATAGCACATTTTATCTCTGAAGCAGACGACTTCTCAAAAATTGTAGACCAGTGTTATGTCTGAGATGCAGGATATTGTTAATATTTCCATAACTCAGGAACAATATAGTGAGAGGACAAATACAAAACTACCCCTTTGCTACTCCCATAAATATTCTGGTTGGTGGTAATGAAACACAGTAGAGTATACCATAAAATTAGACAATTAATATGATATGATGAATTTCATGATCCAAAATATTGTTTCTCTATTTGACAAAGATGTTTACATTTATTGCTCCACTATTTTATTGAGACAAATCTTTCCCCAAAAGGTGTTTCATATGTAGCAAATTTTGGCTATTTTTTGGGTCTTCAGACTTTTACGATATTTGATGAAGCATAAACATTCATTCCCTTCAGTTCAGATCTTCAGGTTGAATGTTTGAGCTATACAGTGCTTGAGTCCTGCTGGAAAATTCTAGGATGCCATTCCAGAACTTTCTTGAGGAGCCAGAATGGCATCTGATGGCACTTCTGGTACTTGTGTTCAGGCACTTGAGTGCAGCACTCACCTACTGGACCTCTAGTAGGCATGCAAACCACAGGCCATCTGCTTGAATAGAACTACATGTTGTGCTCAGTGATGCATTCTGAGAAGGAAAGCTATTTTGAATCAAGTTTTAGAAATACTGATTACTTGCTTGTTTGAAGGTTCATAGATTCAAAGGCCAGAATGGACCGTTGTAATCATCTAATTTGACCTCCTGCATACCACAGGCCATAGAACTGCTTTTGACTTCTCTTGGGAAATGCCTTGCACTGCCAAACCAAAATGTATATATTCTCTGCCATAAAGCGTGTGGGTCAGAAAATATAGTTCATCCACATTACTATCTCTTTGGTGTTTGCTAACCAGTAATGGAATCCCCTACCTTTCCAACCCGTTCACGAACCTGTCCAAGTGTGTTCATTTCTAGGTGTGGAGAATTTCCTAACCAAACAATTTACAACAAGAATTTGGTGGCAATAAGTCTTAAATATTGTTGTTTATTCATTTTTTATCTCTTCTTTCTTGTATAGCGTCAGCATCAAATAATTTATATAAAGTTAGAGGTGAAATCCTGGCCCCATTGAAGTCAATGTCAAAACTCCCATTGCCTACAAAATAATATCTAGTTCTTATATAGGCTTTTTTCATCCACATTTTGCAAATGGGGTAACTGAGGCACAGGGAGCTGAAGTGACTTGCCCAAGATCACCCATTAGATGCAGTGTCAGAGCTGGGACTAGAACTCAGGTCTATCCGTTAGGCTACCCTGCCTCCCAGTGGGGTCAGGATTTTACCCAAAGTCTGTTAAAGGCAGTAAATACTATATAAAGAAGAGGTAACTCCATGTTCTCTCCCTTGAAAGAGGTGAAGCTTGTATCATTCTGGCTTCTGCAAAGAGAAAGCGACTTTGCTACTCTGTCTCTCCCTTTGCCACATGCCTGCTGTGTGGGGAGAAGGTTTCCTATGCTCTACTCCTCTCCCAGCCTCAGTCTTCGCAGCTGCTTCCTCTGAGTAACACCAGTGCCTCAACAGACAAGACAGATGGAAGGAAACAGAGGTCTGCTGCTGCTTAGAGATTTCTCAAAGAGCAACACAACAGTGAAATTGAAATGATTATTCACAGTTTCCTGCAGCCAAATTCCAGATAAGAGCAAAGAAACTGACCAATGCTTTATTAATTTCATTTTGTTACAGCTTGACAAAGCAATGAACTGCAACTTGCTTTGGCTCCACGGAGCTGTCCCTTCATCTCAACAAATGAATGCACTAATCTCAAACTTCCATTGCTCGGGGAAAGTCATTGAAATAGTGGTGGCTGGGCAACACCAGAGAGCACAGTGAGTTTTTTTTTCTAACCTTACAATCTTGTTTCAAACCAGGAAAAAAGACATGGATGCAAACCATGCAAGCCACAGTTTATACAGATAATAACATAATGTAAGAACAGCCATACTGGGTCAGACCAATGGTCCATCTAGCCCAGTATCCTGTCTTCTGACAAAAAGAAGAACAGGAGGACTTGTGGCACCTTAGAGACTAACAAATTTATTAGAGCATAAGCTTTCGTGGACTACAGCCCACTTCTTCGGATGCATATAGAATGGAACATATATTGAGGAGATATATATACACACATACAGAGAGCATTAACAGGTGGGAGTTGTCTCCCACCTGTTAATGCTCTCTGTATGTGTGTATATATATCTCCTCAATATATGTTCCATTCTATATGCATCCGAAGAAGTGGGCTGTAGTCCACGAAAGCTTATGCTCTAATAAATTTGTTAGTCTCTAAGGTGCCACAAGTCCTCCTGTTCTTCTTTTTGCGGATACAGACTAACACGGCTGCTACTCTGAAACATGTCTTCTGACAGTGGCCAGCACTAGGTGCTTCAGAGGGAATGATCAGAACAGGGCACTTTTTCAAGTGATCCACCCCATCATCCAGTGCCAGCTTCTAGCAGTCAGCTGTTTAGGGACATCCAGAGCATGGAGTTGCGTCCCTGGCCATCTTGGCTAATAGCTATTGTTGAGCCTATCCTCCATGAACTTATCTAATTCTTTTTTAAATCTAGGTATACTTTTGGCCTTCACAACATCCCCTGGCAATGAGTTCCACAGGTTGATTGCGTGTTATATGAAGAACTTCCTTATGTTTGCTTTAAACTTGCTGCCTATTAATTTCATTGTGTGACCCCTGGTTTGTAGATTATGTAAAGGGGTAAACAACACTTATTAATTCGCTTTCTCCACACCATTCATGGATTTTATAGATCTCTATCATATCCACCCTTAGTCATCTCTTTTCCAAGCTGAACAGTCCCAGTCTTTTTAATCTCTCCTTGCTTGGGAAGCTGTTCCATACCCCTAATCATTTTTGTCGCCCCTTTCTGTACTTTTTCCAATTCTAATGTATCTTTTTGGAGATGGGGCAGCCAGAACTGCATGCAGTATTCTAGGTATGGATGTACAATGGATTTATATAATAGCATTGTGGTATTTTCTGTTTTATTGCTTATCCTTTTTGGAACGTTTCCTATTCTGTATGGACGCAATATGTCTACACTATGTGTTTCCACTAGTGCAGCTATGTCAGTGTAATTACTTCCAGTAAAACCAACAATGTAGCAACTGATGAAATAAAAAGTTATCCAAGGGCATGTGCACTTCACTGAACTGAAGATGGAAAGTGACCTCTGACACCAAGATTTTGGCTCTTCCCAATGGATTTGTGGCAACATTTTCTACAGATGAGCTGAAACAATGAGCTAAATCCTCAGCTGGTGTAAATCAGCATGAACTCCAACTGATTTTAGTGGCACCATACTGATTTAAACTAGTCAAGGATCCAGTCCACAAGCTCTAGTTTCTACAGGCTGTTAAATCTGAAATTCAATTATGACCATTTCTATTTACTTCAACATTGAATAGAGCTTTCAGGAAGCAAAGCAAAACTTGACCACTTCAGCCACTGTCACTGACAAATACTCCCATCCTGCCAGTTCCATGGAAACACAAGGTACAGTTAATAAACAATCAAGATACAATCAATGATGGCAGTGTAGGAGAGGAAACATCTGGATCCAAACGTGGCTGGTGAGGAAACACATGGGTCTTGTCCATTCCAAGGCAGTTTGATCTAGGAGAAGTTAGTGAGGAAACACCATTTACTAACATCTATTTTAAATGAAAACTGCAAAATGGTCAGATGCTTAAGAACTGCTTTTACAGAGGAAAAACTCTCTATAGCATACAAAATTCAGTGGCAGAAAAATAAAATGGTAATCTAAAGCCTGGTTTTGCAGTGAAGGCAGTGAAGTGCTCTTGTCCTGGGATAACTTTTTATTTCATCAGTTGCTATATTGATGGCTTTATTGAATTTCTGCATCATGCCCTCACTGCTATCCAGATGAAACACATAGACTATGCATCTATCTTACATCAAAAGTCTGGACATAAACTGTCAAAGAGAATTTATTTCTCTCTTTAAAGCTATGAAAATGATTGCATGAGGGTTACAATCCTATTCCCTGTGGATGTTTCTGCACAATTTTATCATTAGAAATAAAATATTGGTGGCTTAATACTAAGCTGGATAAGATAAACTCTAATCATAGGAATAACATTATAAAAACGTTGGTTTAAAACATTTTAACAGGAAACAAACAACCAAACCTGAAATGAAACATCTTTAACAGGATTATTGTGAGAATGGAAGGAGGAACAATCCCATATTCCAAAATGCATTCTCATTTTAAAAAACAAAGCACTCTTCAGAAATTGCAACTATAGGCCATAAATGCAACAATACATTCAGTTTATCAGTTTGGAAACTGGTATTTTGTCCTGTGAAACTTAGCAAAATATTTCAGTTAAATAAATTCAAGAATCAAATAACATTTTATCCACATGTGATTTTTAAAGGTAATTTTGATTGATACTAACCAATGAATGTACTGGTGAAGAAAACACAAGACAAAGAGGTAGCAGAAACAATAATTTATAATTTTGTAAATCCCTGTCAAAGAAATTGTGATAGCCTCCTTTTATTAGTTCACAGTTTAAATTCTCACTCTTTTTTATAGTTTTGTGGTTTCTTCGAGGCTGTACTGACATTAATTCAACCTTATAAAGGAGTAGATACTTCTTATCTTTCTTCATCTTTTAGTGAATTTACTCTTTTCACAGGAGAAATTTTAGTATAAGATTAATTTCAACTTGCACACTTACAATTCACTGAAAAATTCAGATACTTATTTTGCTTCAATATAAATAGTTTCCTGGTGTGTAAAGTTCCTAGATATTATGATGAATGGCATTTCAGAGAATGCTTATAATAATCATGTTCATTAACATTTTTTAACCAATAGTTTTGCACCAACCATAGATGAGACAAGTGTTTAAAAATGTGTCAGCTTCTCATGGTTAACTCCACCTTAGAGTTAACTATGTTCAGCTAGGACCTTTTTAAACGTGACTGTCCTTGTCCTCAAAAAGATTAAAATCATGTTTAACTTGGTATTAGTTGACATGTTTCTTAACACGTTGGATTTCTCCAGTGTAGCCAACATCTGAGACAGTTGATTTGTTCCCTCATTAATCTCTCTCATCCTTGGATTTTTGAGACTTTGTGCTCTTAAATCTTTTCCTCCAACTGCTTCTTTTCACAGCTCACTTTTCTGTGTCAAATCCTCCCCCTGTCCCCCCCCCCACCCCCCACAATCTCTCTCTCCCATCTAGAACTGGTCAGAAAATAGGTTTGTCCTCCAAGCAAAACGTCTCTGAAAATTAAAAAAATTGTTTTCATCAAAATTTTCCATTTTGGCAAAAAATCAAAACCTGGAAATTTTTGTTTGAAAACCAAAAACTTTGATTGGGAAATGCAATTGTGGTGTCTCATGATAATTGTAGTTCAGGTGCTTCATGCCCCCATTCTCCTGTATAGGCCAGCCCCACTGGCCAGCCTATTTCTCCCAAGATGCACCATGGTCTCATTTATTGGTGAGGTGCTGTGGTGCATCTTGGGAAGCCCATATCTGTGTTGCACTATGGGAGATGTAGTCCAGCTGAGGAGCACCCAAAATCTATTACTATTTTAAAATCTCATATTTTTGCATCTGACTCATGATTTTTACATTCTTGCGATTGGCAATACTGGGAAAGGGGTGACATCAAAGTAGTGTTTGGAGCCCATGTTCTCTGGGGGAGATAGAAAAGAAGGATACATGGAAAGGGAGCAAAAGGCTAGAGAGTCAAGCATGGTGACTGAATGGGATGCACAGGAATGGAGAACATGCAAAAAAGGTCAAGGAAGGGTGGCAAGACACTGGAGGTCATGACACGGGGTGTAAATATCCAGGGAAAATATGGAGACGAGGGGCAGGGGACTGGAGGAGGCGTACTGGGGACAGAGAAAGGCAGAGTTTTATGACTGTTAAACTTAAAACATTTAACGTTTTCTAGCTATAAACCTTCAAGTCCCCAATTCTACAAAGACTGATGCACATGTTTAACTTTATGAGCTGTAGACCCATTTCTTGAAAGTCAATGGGAGCTGAGCACTTCATTTCCTTAGGCTGCTTTGAAAATCCCAGTAAAAAGACATGCTATTTTGATGGAGATCCTTGCAGCAATCCTTTAAAGAATGTCAGACACAGTAATCAAGATAAGTATCCTTCAGTTTCTCTTTAAGGAATTCTGTGAAGTTTTCATGTTCTACTCTGGAGGCTGTTTGTTGTAAAGTTCAGGGTACTTCAAAGTAAACTTATGTCTGAAGCAGCTTTGTAACAGAGTTTCAGAACTTTTACTGTATCTCACAGTGATTAGATTAAATTATAACAGGGATTAAACAAGACTGTAACCCTTCTCAGAGCCATATGAAGCGTATGGTATACTTCAAAAATAATAATACATTTGTCTATTAGGCACCCACTATTTAATATACAAAACAAATAAAAACATCATAGAAAATAAAATTAAGTATGCTGCATATTATAAAAGGCAAGAGGACAATCAGATAGTGGTCATGAAAGGTTAACATTGAAAATACTGCTGAAATAAAAGTAGGTGTTCAGATGCTTTTAAAATAAAATGTGAATTGGAGATAGAAAAGAATATTAATGTATGATGTACTGTGTTTGCTTTCAAGCCAACACCCTGCCTGTCAACTTTTTGGAAGAGATATACACATTTCCAGTTCAGTATTATAATGAAAATGTATAAATCCTATTTTGGGTGAGAAGTCATATATAGAAAGAGACTCTTTAGATAATAATGGGCACTTGTGATGCTTTCTTGGGGTGCCAAGGGCACAATGTCACCTTATTATCGCCCTGCCTCCAGCTAGAGAGAGAATAATTTGTGCTTACCTGGGTGTTAGCTCCCTGATGCCTCCAGTGCATTAACCAGCCAAACAATCTCCAATGCTAGCCTCACTTTGCCTTGCAGATAACAATCATGCACTCCAGTTCTCGAGCCCTGAGAAAGTATCACAGCAATATAAACCTAAGGGAAATTTTTTCTCTCAATTTGAAAGCATGTTGATGCAATGTTGTGGTATAATTGGTGTTAGATATATTTGCAGTGGCACGAATTATAAATGTTTGCAACTCATCATCTTTTATAACCCCCTAATTTCACTCATTTAGTTTGGCTTCACCCAAAACTTCATCTTTTTGTAAAGTTTGCAGGAAATCCATTCAGTCATTGGAGTTAGGTGATTGAATGACAGGGTCAGGCAGTATACATGCGAGTTAGTCTATGGTTTTAAATAGAGTTGTAGTAGGGTAATAGGTCAGCTATGGATGTCTTCTAGGGATAACTGAGGTTGACGCTAGAAATCTCTACTCTCTGTTTTGTAGCTTCAGCTCAGTGTGAGTTCAGACAGCAAAAGAGATGTAAAATTTTCTAGTCCACTACTTTTATTGCCTTTTTCCAAAATTCAAGCTGATGGGACAAGCCCTTTTGCACCTAGCATCTTCATGGGTGTGAAGGGGCAATTAACAAAGAATTTGTATTGTGATGGCCCATTTAGTTTTGATAGGCCTTCTTAATGAGCAGGCGATGATCCCTTCTGACAGGTTGACAGTTTCAGGGCAAACATTTTTTAAAGCAAAAACTTGAATATTGCCTTATAGCATGTGATAAAGATATTATAAGTAGGATTAATACATATAGCACCTTAGGAGCATTTCATAAAGTCTGAACACTACATGCATTGTTATAAGTCCAATAACCATCTCAACCATCCTAACACACAGGTGAGCTGGACTGGTTTCCAGCAATTAATCTGTCAGTGCTTGGCTGAGGCCTAAAGTCTTGGCAAGAGCCTATATCACAAGCAAGGTAGTTTCAAATTATGCATAAGGCACAGTTGATTAATTCTTTAGTGTGATAGCTAGCATTTTTCCTTTTGTTCCCCCTCAAAAAATTGGGGTGCAGGTGGAACTATGTGCAGTTATAGTACAATTATAAGGAAACAAAATAAGTCAGCAAATGCAAAATGAAGATTGCCATAGCAATAATAGCATATATTGCCCACAATGTGGTTTTCTGGATTATTATTTTTATGTACTATTGCTTATGAATTGCCCCGATTCTGCAAACCCCTGCAAGTAATTTTACTTATGTGTGTATCATTGACTCAATTACTGACATACTACAAATCAAAATAAAGACAGTCCCTGCACGGAGGAGACTACACTCTAGGGTTCTGATCCTGCAAACATCAAGTTCTCAGTGTAGAACTTAAAATCATGAGCAGTCCCATTGTCTTTAAAGGGATGACTCATTGTAATGCACTTTAATACACCTGGTAGTGAATTGCAAGATGGCCCTAAAAGAGATGAAATTCTCTAGGCTTGATCCTACAAACACTTATGTGATTAATTTAGCTCATGTGAATAGTCCCATTAGGTTAACTCATGCCACTGAAACGAATGGGGGAGGGTCTGCTTAAAAAGCGATGGCATGTTATGGGACTTCTCACATGAGTGAACATCGAGCCTTTCATTATTATTTACTTGTTCAATGCTGACTTTATTAAAACTGATGGCACAATAAGGCTGATTGACGTCAGTTGCAGGACGAAGCCCCAAGGTTATGTATTTGTTATGGCTGTCACTAGAGTCACAGATCCTGTGATTTTCATGGTTTAAAATAAAATTTCCACAACTTTCACATTTTGAAGCTCTTGCACAGGGGGGAGGGTGTGATGATGTTGACAGATTTCCTAGCGAGCCCCAGGGCTGCCCCCATTAAAACATTGGGCTGTGTGGAGGAAGTCTCATAATTAGTGCTAGTGGTTGGCCACAAGGGGAGTCACAGATTCTGTGATTTCTCTTTGAGCAGGGTTCAGCAACCTTTCAGAAGTGGTGTGCCGAGTCTTCATTTATTCACTCTCATTTAAGGTTTCACGTGCCAGTAATACATTTTAACGTTTTTATAAGGTCTCTTTCTATAAGTCTATAATATATAACTAAACTATTGTTGTATGTAAAGTAAATAAAGTTTTTAAAATGTTTAAGAAGCTTCATTTAAAATTAAATTAAAATGCAGAGCTCCCCGGACTGGTGGCCAGGACCCGGGCAGTGTGAGTGCCACTGAAAATCAGCTCACATGCCGCCTTTGGCACATGTGCCATAGGTTGCCTACCCCTGTCTTTGAGTGTGTGGAAAGAGTCAGAATGTTCATAGCTGACTTAAATGTTATCTGCACAGTGCTGCTGCTTCTTCTGCAGAGGCAGAGAAGCTGTACTGAAGATGCAGCATGGGTCTCTGCTGCTCAGATGCATCAAAATACAACAAAGTGCCACCCTTCTTCCCCACCCCACCCTACTGCTCCTGGAGAACTATGCCTTACTACACTTAAAACGTTGCATTGGCACATATGCACTGATGCAGCTGCACCACTGTAGCACTTTAATGAAGAGACTGCGCTGACAGGAGAGCGCTCTCCTGTCAGCGGAGTTAATCCAGCTTCCCAAGAGGCAGCAGCTATGTCGACAGGAGAAGCTCTCCTGCCAACATAGTGTTCTCTACACGGGGGGCAGCAGATTAGGTTGGTATAACTACGTCACTCAGGCATGTGGATTTTTCACACCCCTGAGTGACATAGTTATACCAATATAGGTCTGTAGTGTAGATGAGACCTATGAAATATGAGGTTGGGAATTTTTTTCCTATCATCCAAGGAAATAACCTTATGCCTTGAAATACAGGTATAATTACACTTGTTGCTTTCTTTAGCTTGAAAGCTAACTGTGAGCTTGAATACTAAAGTATTTGTGCCAGATTCTGGAAGTGGTATATTGTATATGGGTTGAGACACTGCTTTGCACAGAAGATAGATGGTACCCACCCCCCTCCAAAAAAACCCCAACGCTCATCAAAGTGCTAGCATGGAGTCTGTTAAAGGATCTAGGCTGGGTCTAACTAGGGTTACCATACGTCCGGATTTTTGGGGCTCAAATCCTCGTCCGGGGGGAAATCCCAAAAAGCCGGACATGTCCGGGAAAATAGGGAGGGAAGGAGGGCTCGGCGGTGCTCGGCCGGGACCTCTGGGGCTGGGGCCGGCGGTGCGGGGCCGGGCCGGTGTCGCGGGGCCGGGGGCACGGTGCCGGGCCGGGGTCCAGGAGCCGGGCGCGCGGTGCCGGGCCAGGAACCGGGGGCGCGGTGCCGGGCCGGGGGCCAGGCCGGGCCGGGAGCCGGGGGCGCGGTGCCGGGCGCGGTGCCGGGCCAGGGGCCAGGCCGAGCCAGGAGCCGGGGGCGCGGGGCCAGGAGCCGGGGTCGCAGTGCTGGGCCGGGAGCCAGTGCCCCAGGGCCCGGGAGACGCCGGGGCCAGAGCCTCTTGGGCCGGCCGGCCGCCGAAGGGAGCCACTCAGCCACGGGGGCCGGACTGGGCCGAGCCGCACCCTGCCCCAGCCTACCTGCTGCCTCCCTGTTTCAGGCTTCCCGTGAACATTTGATTCGCAGGAAGCAGGGGAGGGGGAGGAGCAGGGGGCGGAGCGTTCAGGGGAGGGGGCAGAGTTGAGGCGGGGCTGAGGGCGGGGAAGGGGCGGGGCCAGGTCCCCATGGAGTGTCCTCCTTTTTAAAAACTAAAAGATGGTAACCCTAGGTCTAACCATACCCTTCACTTTCTGTGACTGTGATTGGACCACATTAAATTTAAAATCTGGACCCAACCCATGCACGTTAGATAATCTTTTTGAGGAATGATGCTTCTGTCAAATCTGTTTGGTCCAGCCAGGAAAAATTTTTAAACATTTTAAATTTGTGGTAATCACAAGATCTGAATGCTAGTTATCTCTAGAAGGGGTTGTCTTCATTGCAAAGTTAACTCGAGTTATACCTCAAGTGTTGCTCTTAACTCAAGTCCATCCACACACAAAAATCCTTTAACTTGAGTGTGGTGGTGCTGTTAACTCTCAAGCTGGCTGACTGCTCAGGGGGTATAGACTAAGGCCATGTCTACACTAGAAAATTAAGTTGACCTAACTTACATCAGCATTACATCATTTGTGTGTGTCTAGACTTTGGTCTTTGTGTCAGCAGTGCATGTCCTCACCAGGAGTGCTTGTATCAATTGTACTGTCATTGTGGGGTGGAGCCTGAAAGCCAGTAACAGTCGACATAAGCAACGCAGTGTCTACACCGACACTGTACCAAACTAACTACATCAACCTTGACTCTATGCTACTCCTGGAGATGGAGTTATAAAGTCAGTGTAGTGGGATGCTTACATTGGCAGGAGCGACATTTAAGTGTAGACACTTCTATAGTTAGGTCAACGTAAGCTGCCTTGCATCGAGCTAACTCTGTAGTGTGTAGACCAGACCTAAGCTTGAGTCAGCACAACTCACCAGCTGCTAACACAACCAATTTGCAGTGTGGACGCAGGCTAACTCCACTCAAGTGCCACTTGTCCTCCAATGCCTCCCCTCAGTTTGCCCCATATGCCCAGAAAGGATGGACACCTCACACCCACACCTCACTGGGAAAGAACTCGTATGGAAGATGAGCTTTACTGCAGCACACAGCACCAAGGGATATGTTTTAATGCTATGCAGAAGTAAGTGCAGCACCACTATGGACACAGCAGCTCAAGTGTTATTTTACAGCATGGCTGCTTTCACTTGAGAGATGTAACTGGAGAGTAGATAACTTGAATTAATTCTGCAGTGACGACATAACCTGACAGAGTGGTAGAGTTATTCTGTTGACCATGTTGGCAGGTGTTAGAATCCTGCAGGGAGACTGATTCCTGCTGACACATTGAGTATGTCTACACTGCAATTAGACACCCACGGCTGGCCTGTGCCAGCTGACTCAGGCTTGCATGGCTCGGGCTAAGTGGTTGTATAATTGTGGTGTAGAAATAGGGTGACCAGATGTCCCGATTTTATAGGGACAGTCCCGATTTTTGGGTCTTTTTCTTATATAGGCACCTATTACCCCCTCACCCTCTGTCCTGATTTATCACACTTGCTGTCTGGTCACCCTCTGTAGAAACTTTGACTCAGGCTGCAGCCTGAGCACTGGGACCCTCCCACTTCGCAGGGTCCTTGAACCTGGGCTCCAGCTCGAGGCCAGGAATCTACATAGCAATTAAACAGCCCTGAAGCCTGAGCCCCATGAGCCTGAGTCAGCTGGCACGGGCCAGCCCCAGGTCTCTAATTGCAGTGTAGACATACTCATCTGGCAAATGTAGCACCATTAACTCAACCTGGACAATGAGAGAGGTGGGAGTAGCCTCTTTAGACAGAAGGAACTAGAGGGTAGGACAGAGATGTCTGTGCAGGGAAACTTTAGCCATGGGGGAGAGTTTAGGTTGTTGTTTTGATTACTGACAGCAAACACCAGGAAGGTAATAGGTTTTGGATTAAATATAGTGTGTGTAGGCTGTACAGAGTCGGGTGAGATGTCCTCCTATGCAGCCAGTGTCTTCTTCAAGTCCTCTTCCTGAGTTATGGTAACTGGTATTTTTAATTCATATAATATTTCCCCAAACATTTTATGTATAGAAGAGATAACATTTTGCCATTTTAAAAACTTATATTCCTTAATTCTTCCCGCTATGGTCTCCTCATCTCTCTCACTTGCTCATCCTCAGTTACAGTTTGGGTTTCTTTCTCAATTCTCCCTCCTTTACCACTTAGTCTTTTTCCTCCTCCTTTCAACCCAAAGTTCTTCAGCACTCTAGCATCTCCAGCTCATCTGTAACACCTATGACCACAGCCCATCTGCAACCCCCAGCTTATCTGTCCCTATGAACGCCAGTCCATGTGTTACCTGTGTATCTGTAGCACCCAGCCACCCCAACCCATCTTCACAACCAGATCCTCCTAGCCCATGTAAACCTTTCTTCCTAAGGCTTTAAGAGTGAGGGTTTGTCCTTGGTGTTTTTTCTCATCTGCAGACAGAGGAAACACAACGGCCCCTCCTGGCTGGAGGCTAGAAGAGTAGGATAAAAAAACAAAACAACAACCAACAAGCCTGCCAGTGATGGGGGCTGAGCCTGAGGAGAGAATTGGGGAGGTGAAGGGCATGCTCACATCAATGGTTCTGAAAGGAATAACTTTGTAGAAGTTTGGTTATTGAAATCCAATGTAAATGTTGTTAGGTTCTTTGCTGGTGATTCTGTATTATACATTGTACTTCAAAGCAGGGCAGGACAGACTTCAGCTAAGATGCAGCTTGACTTCATCAAGGGTGAGTGAAGTGGAATATGCTAACACGGGAGAAGGCTGGAAAAATGACTGCTGCTCAAAATAGAAATGTTTATGAATTTCACTTTCATGCTAGTGGTTATAATGTAACACCGGTCAAAGGATATAAATATTTAGATGAACTTGTAATGGATTAATTATGTTGGCCTATAAAAAACAGAGTAAGGCCTAAAGAAATTTTCTTATGTGCAGTACCATATAAGATTTGTTTATACATTTGCTGGCATACTTTTCCTTGTTCGTGTCATTATATAACATCCGGCTTCTTTATGGGACCCTTCAAATTAATTTTTAATTAATACATTAAGGACCATTTAAAGAAAAGCTTATCAATATATATAAATAGAATCAAACATTTTACTCAAGTTATGGCAAATGTTAATAGGTTTCTCCTGCGTTGACACAATCAATGGTGTTAAATATTTCTTTCATGTATATAATTTCATCTTCAGTTGATGGAACTAATTCTGTTTCAAAGAATCAGAAATTCCATGAGACTGGATCATAAGAAGATGTAGAATTATGAAATACTGGGAGTTTAAATATTTTTTTTCCAGCTAAGATAATAACTGAATATTTTATCACCTAAGGTTAACTCTGCTAACTGTGTTCACATTTGAAAGTTATTCAATAACTGTTTACAGCCTATTATTTCTGAGGGATTAAAATGACACACATTTCTGTCTTCATTTTTTACCTATGTAAGCAGAGTCAGAATGAGCTCTCCCCTGATATCCGGTGGTGTGCTGAGGAAAAGGACTTCAGGGGCTGATCTCGTTTGCATGGGCACACCCACCTTGCCTAGCATGATGGACAGCTTGCCCAAATGGTCACTTTGGCTGCTGTGGGATCCCCAGTCCCTTTGTTATTGGGGTAGGAGTAATAAAGTGTTGTTATCCTGGTTATGTGAATCAAGGGCAGTAGAATTGTACTTGGTATTTTATGACTGAGGGACTCGCCCTGGACTAAGCAGCACTCACTAGGCAAGGGACATGGATTCCAAAACCCAGTAAATTGAGAGAGGTTGGGGACAGGTATTTGTATCTGGTAATGTGGGTGCCTTCTGAGGGCCCAAAACACCGCAGTGACCCTTCTTCTCTCCAATGTGTAGTAACAGAGCTAAGTTTGACTCAATTAGGAATCTTGTTATATGCTGCAGAGCTGAAATCACTGATACCTAGGTCTAAGCATTAGACCTACTTTGGGCTAGTGGTTCTGATGCAGAAGACTAGTTGGGTGCACCAGCAGGGAGGCTCCCCTACTAACAGCTGAAATCACTGAGAGCTATGTTAAGTGTGTGTGTGGGGGGGCTGAAGACATATTGGTGAGCAGCTAGTGGAGAGGTGTGGCCAGCTGAGTGGCTGGTGGTGAGGCGTGGCTAGCAGAGAGGCGCGGCTGGCAGTGAAGACTGCAGCAGAACCCTACAGAGACTTGTGTCAATCTGCTGTCAAGGGCCTGAGCAGCAGAGCATGTAAGGTGCCTCCATACCTCTCTCCCTTCCACCCAGACTGGGAGGTAAACTCTGCAGATGAACTTTTTGAACTCTGGGGCTGCACTGACCAAGGATAGAAACTGTGAGTGAGGTGACTTTTGGGTTGCTGGACTCAAGAACCAAAGGGAAAGGTCATGGCCCAATCTACTTGGGGGTGGGTATTCTGGTTCATGGTTTGTGTTTACAGACCCTAGTTGTGGTGTTTGCCCAATTTAATGCTGAGTTGTTTACCTCCTGGTGTTAAAGATTTTTGCTACACTGAGACTCTGTGCTTGTGAGAGGGGAAGTATTGCTGCTTTGAGGCACCCAGGGGTGTGTGTGTAATTTCCCCAGGTCACTGGGTGGGGGCTTGTGATGTTATTGATATAATCTGGGGCCATATAGATCATTGTTGCAACCAAGGTCCTGTAGTGGCACGCAAATCTTGTATAAAGGGGGTCAAATGGGGTGTCTAAGACAAGGTTATGGTTTACTGGTTATGATTATGCTGTCTATATGTGTGTATCAATTTTGTAGTTGAAGTTATGAATATTGGCTCTATACTCTCTGTATTTCAAACTTATGCTATGCTGTTGGGTGACATCCCAGACAAACTGGTGTTAGCTCTGCCTAGCCTGCTTGATGGCCCATTAAGGACCATCAGCTATACAATGGACCCATTGAGAGAAGGCAAATATGCCTTGAGACTCAGCAAAGTATGCAGGAATTTGCCCATGTGACTCCAGACTCCATTTTGCTGTAATCTTTCACAGTAAGAACAAAGAGGTGTTCTTACACCTGGAAAAGACTATGTAAGGCTGATGCCTCATCTCCAACTGGTCTTCAATCCTGCTTCATACCTCTGGAGGAACTTTGCTACAAGCTGAAGCTTTGAACAAAGGACTGAGGACCCATCCCAGCGGGGGATGTATTCCAGAGACTTGATTTGAACCTGCAGTTTATTCTATCACTGCTGCAAGCCTGAACCAAGAACTTTGCCATTACTGTATGTAATTGATTCCATTTAACCAATTCTAATTCTCATCTCTATCTTTTATGAATAAACCTTTAGATTTTAGATTCTAAAGGATTGGCAACAGCGTGATTTGTGGGTAAGATCTGATTTGTATATTGACCTGGGTCTGGGGCTCGGTCCTTTGGGATCAGGAGAACCTTTTTCTTTTACTGGGGTATTGGTTTTCATAACCATTTGTCCCCATAACGAGTGGCACTGGTGGTAATACTGGGAAACTGGAGTGTCTAAGGAGATTGCTTGTGAGACTTGCGGTCACCCAGTGGGGTGAGACCGAAGTCGTCCTAGTCTGGCTGGTTTGGTTTGCCTTAGAGGTGGAAAAAACCCCAGCCTTGGGCTGTAACTGCCCTGTTTGAGCAATTTTTCCTGAGCTGGCACTCTCAGTTGGGTTCCGCCAGAACCGCATCATCACAGGGCTCGAGCCGGTTTTGCATTGTATTGTTAAAAGGGAACCCTTATGTATTGAACCCGGCCCTTGTTGCTGTCAGCTCTGCCTGGTAGAAGGGTTACACCTACTATTGTTATAAATCATACACAAGAGTACTGTAACTGAAATATATGAGCTGTGAAAAATATTTCCCCACTATTCTCTTTCAGCTATGGTAATCTCAGCTGTTGTAAATATAGCAAGTACAAATTGTCCAAATAAATCTGATTTTCAAATTGACACTGTCCCCTTTAACTAGAAAAAGCAATGTGGGCAGAGCTGGCCTTTTGCATTTCTGGAAGAGTCAGCAAGAGGACGCTTTCATCCCATTCCCACCCCCACAAGTAAGTGACTTATTTTAAATAATAATAATCTTTTTTTTTTAGAAAGTGGGGGAGAATTATTTGGCTGGTACCAGCATCCTCTGCCGAAACCCATGTGGAGCACTGCATAAAATTTCAACAGAATGGGTTTATTGATAGAGACATTTCTTTCTCTCTCCCCCTCCCAATCCTGAAAAGGTTACATGGTTGTGAAAAGGGACAACTCTTGCAACAAAGATGGAAATCTTGAAGCAGGAAAACATACTGTCATTCAAATCTCTCCATGTGCCAGCACTTATATCTACTATATCTATTGCTACTAAGACAATACCATCTCATTTCTGACCTGTAGCTGTCTGTTCTACTGAGTTATTGAAAATCAGGATAAAAATCATCTAGCAGAAAACTCAGTGTTTTGTCCCTTACCTCTCTCCTACTTGTATTCTTGTTTGATGCTACGAAGCTGTTTATATTATTCTGAAAGGACTTTCAGGGACTATTAGCTAATGGAATTAGGAATGTTAGGGAGGAGTTATATTTTTTTAAACAATAAAGTCTGTTCAGTGCTGTTACTGTTTGTGTGTGTGTCTGTGTGTCACTTGGACATAAAATGCTGCTTAAAGGCACACTAGCTGACATACATTTCAGTTATCAAGCAAAATCATAGTTCTTATTTAATATACTGTAATGCCCTCCTTAAGGGTATAGATCCTAATTCAGTATTTTAATTATCAGAGCAATAGTAGTAAAATTTCACATTGCTAGTTTATTGGTTAATAAAATGTACTAATGAAAAAATGGAATTATTCATGCCCTTTTATTCTGCCATGGACACATGAGCTGTAATTTTAAGTAGTTGTTTTCTTCCAGAGCTGCCTGTCATGGGTTGTCCAGTACCCTTTTAAATGCATATAGCATTTATCACTGCTGTATTGCATTCAGATTTTTACACAGCAATTTACATAAACCACTAGGTTTTTTGAGGGAGGGGAAAGCAGAAATGTTTAATATTTTTTTACAATAATCTTTGTTTTGGCAGCAGAAATGTGTTATGTTAGACCTCACTTTCAGGCTGCATTAAAAGAAACAGAGGAATGCAAATAAAATAAATTCAGTTTGAAATGTTGATTATATAATGAATTATTTAAATGATATTGTGGTGCTCTCTTTTTGTTTGATACCCCTACAGCACAAACAGAGTGCAAATCAAGTTGAAAATAAATAAATCAGTGGTGCAGCATAATATGCAAGTTTCAGAGTAGCAGCTGTGTTAGTCTGTATCTGCAAAAAGAACAGGAGTACTTGTGGCACCTTAGAGACTAACAAATTTATTTGAGCATAAGCTTTCGTGGGCTACAGCCCACTTCTTTGGATGCATAGAATGGAACATATAGTGAGGAGATATATATACACATACAGAGAGCATGAAAAGGTGGGAGTTGTCTTACCAACTCTGAGAGGCCAATTAAGTAAGAGAAAAAACTTTTGAAGTGATAATCAAGATAGCCCAGTACAGACAGTTTGATAAGAAGTGTGAGAATACTTACAAGGGGAGATAGATTCAATGTTTGTAATGGCTCAGCCATTCCCAGTCCTTATTCAATCCTGAGTTGATTGTGTCTAGTTTGCATATCAATTCCAGCTCAGCAGTCTCTCGTTGGAGTCTGTTTTTGAAGTTTTTCTGTTGTAAGATAGCCACCCGCAGGTCTGTCATTGAATGATCAGACAGGTTAAAGTGTTCTCCCACTGGTTTTTGAGTATTATGATTCCTGATGTCAGATTTGTGTCCATTAATTCTTTTGCGTAGAGACTGTCCGGTTTGGCCAATGTACATGGCAGAGGGGCATTGCTGGCACATGATGGCATATATCACATTGGTAGATGTGCAGGTGAACGAGCCCCTGATGGTATGGCTGATGTGATTAGGTCCTATGATGATGTCACTTGAATAGATATGTGGACAGAGTAGAATTGGACCTAGCGAGGGGAATTAAAAGCAATAGTAAGAGGTTTTACAGCCACATAAACAGGAAGAAAGCAAAGAAAGAAGAAGTGGGACCGCTGAAGACTATTGCCGGAGAGGAGATCAAAGACAATCTAGGCATGGCGCAATATCTCAATGAATATTTTGCGTCGGTGTTTAATGAGGCCAATGAAGGGATTAGGGATACTAGCACCATTACAGAGGGGCGTTCGGGATGGGGGATTACCGTATCCGAGGTAGAAACAAAACTTGAACGCCTTAATGGGGCTAAGTCGGGAGGACCGGACGATCTTCATCCGAGAATATTGAAGGAATTGGCGCGGGAAATAGCAGGCCCGTTAGCGATGATATTTAATGAATCTGTAAACTCGGGGGTGGTCCCGTTAGACTGGAGAATAGCTAATGTGGTTCCTATTTTCAAAAAAGGGAAAAAAAGTGATCCGGGTAACTACAGGCCTGTTAGTTTAACATCTGTAGTGTGCAAGGTGTTAGAGAAAATTTTGAAGGAGAAATTAGTTGAGGACCTGGAGGGTAGTGGCAATTGCGATAATTTACAACATGGTTTTACGAAGGGCAGATCGTGCCAAACGAATCTGATCTCCTTCTTTGAGAAGGTAACGGATTTATTAGATAAGGGAAATGCGGTGGACCTAATATACCTGGATTTCAGTAAAGCGTTTGATACTGTACCCCATGAGGAATTATTGGTTAAACTGAAAAACATGGGGATCGATTTGAAAATCCAGAGATGGATAAGGAATTGGTTAATGGGGAGAATGCAGCGGGTCGTATTGAAGGGTGAACTGTCGGGTTGGAGGGAGGTTACCAGTGGAGTTCCCCAAGGTTCGGTTTTGGGACCCATTTTATTTAATCTATTTATAACTGACCTCGGAACCGATTGCAGGAGTAGGCTGGTAAAGTTTGCGGATGATACGAAGGTGGGAGGCGTTGTAAATTCGGAAGAGGATAGGGATATCCTGCAGGGAGACTTGAATGAGCTTGTGAATTGGAGTGTCAGAAATAGGATGAAATTTAATAGTGAAAAGTGTAAGGTGATGCATTTGGGGATGACCAATAACAATTTTAGTTACAAGATGGGGACGCATTGGTTAGAAGTAACGGAAGAGGAGAAGGACCTAGGGGTCCTTGTAGACCGCAGGATGACTATGAGTCGACAGTGTGACGTGGCGGTGAAAAAAGCCAATGCTGTCTTGGGATGCATTAGGCGAGGTATTTCTAGTAGGGATAAGGAGGTCCTGCTTCCGTTGTACAAGGCGCTGGTGAGACCTCATTTGGAGTACTGTGTGCAGTTCTGGTCTCCCATGTTTAAAAAAGATGAACTCAAACTGGAACGGGTGCAGAGAAGGGCCACTAGGATGATCAGAGGAATGGAAAACCTGTCGTATGAAAGGAGACTAGAGGAGCTTGGGTTGTTTAGTCTGACCAAGCGAAGGCTGAGGGGGGATATGATTGCTATCTTTAAATATATTAGAGGGATTAATACAAGGGAGGGAGATGAATTATTCCAGCTTAGTACTAACGTGGATACGAGAACGAATGGATATAAACTGGCCGTGGGGAAGTTCAGGCTTGAAATTAGACGAAGGTTTCTGACCGTTAGAGGGGTGAAATATTGGAACGGCCTTCCGAGGGAAACGGTGGGGGCGAGGGACTTGTCTGGCTTTAAGATTAAGTTAGATAAGTTTATGGAGGGAATGGTTTAATGGTAAAACATAGTTGTCAAGGAAAACCAAGCAATGGTAGGTAAATAGCATAATGGCTAAAAGGGGTCAGGATGGAGACTCTTGCCTATATGCTCGGGGTCTTACTGATCGCCATATTTGGGGTCGGGAAGGAATTTTCCTCCAGGGCAGATTGGCTGAGCCTCTGGAGGTTTTTCGCCTTCCTCCGCAGCATGGGGCAGGGATCTCTAGCAGGAGGGTCTCTGCCGATTGAGGTCACTAATAACAGGATTGGGGACTTCAGCAGCAGAGTCCAGGGAAGGGGCGGGGATGGTTTTATGGCCTGCAGCGTGCAGGGGGTCAGACCAGATGATCATAATGGTCCCTTCTGACCTTAAAGTCTATGAGTCTATGAGTCTATGAGAGTTGGCATCGGGGTTTGTTACAAGGATAGGTTCCTGGGTCAGTGGTTTTGTTCAGTGATGTGTGGTTGCTGGTGAGTATTTGCTTTAGGTTGGGGGGTTGTCTGTAAGCGAGGACAGGTCTGTCTCCCAAGATCTGTGAGAGTAAAGGATCATCTTTCAGGATAGGTTGTAGATCTCTGATGATGCGCTGGAGAGGTTTTAGTTGGGGGCTGAAGGTGACAGCTAGTGGTGGTCTGTTATTTTCTTTGTTGGGCCTGTCTTGTAGGAGATGACTTCTGGGTACTCGTCTGGCTCTGTCAATCTGTTTTTTCACTTCAGCAGGTGGGTATTGTAGTTTTAAGAATGCTTGATAGAGATCTTGTAGGTGCTTGCCTCTATCTGAGGGTTTGGAGCAAATGCGGTTATATCTTAGAGCTTGGCTGTAGACAATGGATCGTGTGGTGTGTCCTGGATGGAAGCTGGAGGCATGTAGGTAAGTGTAGCGGTCAGTAGGTTTCCGGTATAGGGTGGTATTTATGTGACCATCGCTTATTAGCGCAGTAGTGTCCAGGAAATGGACCGCTTGTGTGGATTATATGCAAGTACATCTTCTGAATTGTCATGGTGAAATAGCTAGTGAATTAAACACCACCTTTTGATTAAGGTTCTTATCTATAGCACTTTCTAAAAATGGTATGGTAAACTCAATGTGATTTGCAACAGGAGACATTTTTGTTGATTTTGTAGAAGTGCCATAATTGAACTGTTTATGAATAGTGCCTGAAATTGGCAATACTATCGCCTAGGCCATACATCCTTAAACTTAAAATGGATAAACAAAAATATAAGAAAGTGCTTCATAACCTCTTAGAAAATCTTAGCTCTTTGGTAACTTCCAGTCATACTCATCTCACCCCAATGGTGATTCTTGTCCTCTCCCTTCCTCAACTTTCTCTGTATACAAAAATGCTTAATGAGAAGATGAAATGTGAGTCCCACCTCTACCTGAACCCAATTTTAAGATCCTTGGTAGATGATGACTATATAAACAGGATTTAGACTAGTCTCATTGATGCGGTATCTGTATGCTGGATGGTATAAAAGTGGAGACTGTTTAAGCTACTATAAAATGGTCAGGGCAGATCAACTAGAAAAGGGAAAAAGCACAATATCCAGAATAAATTCAGTTTAAAATGTGGCTTTTCCCTAAGCCACATTGACATCTTACCCTCTTCACTTAACTTGGTCGGATTATCAGACATATCTAACTTAATCATTTCTCTGCCATTGTGGGGGCCTCTGGCACTGGTGCATATCTTTGCCTGTGGCACATAATAGTCCAGTCTTCTATAGATTGTAATATTTTGGTCTAATTTTAGTGCTGTGTTTAGTGTGTGGGTGGTGTTGGTGGCCTGTGATATACAGGAGGTCAGACTAGAGGGTCTGGTGGTCCCGTCTGACCTTAAACTCTATGACTGCAAATTATGGGAGGTAATTGTCCTATTCCATTCAGCACTGGTGCGGCCTCAGCTGGAGTACTGTATCCAGTTCTGGGTGCCATACTTTAAGAAAGATGTGGGCAAATTGGAAAGAGTCCAGAGGAGAGCAGCAAAAATGATAAACTATTTAGAAAACCTGACCTATGAAGAAAGATTAAAAAGTGTTAGCCTCGAGAAAAAGAAGACTGAGGAAGGACCTGATAACTGTCTTCAAATATGTTAAGTGCTGTAATAAAGAGGACAGTGATCAGCTGTCCTCCATATGCAGGACAAGGATTAATCAACTTAATCTGCAACAGATTTAGTCTGTATATTAGGAAAAACTTCCTAACTATAAGGGTAGTTAAGCACTGGAATAGGCTTCAAAGGTAGGCTGTGGAATTCCTGTCATTGTAGGTTTTGAAAAACAAATTGGACAAAGACCTGTCAGGAATGGCCTAAGTTTACTTGGTCCTGCCTCAGTGCAGTGGGTTGCACTACATGACCTTGCAAGGTCTCTTCCAGCCCTATACTTTTATGATTCTGTGATTGCTGCAAAAAGGTCTTTCAGGCCATATATCCATCCATAACTGGGACTAATACAGTACTGCCAACTCCATACATTCAAAAACCCAGAGTCAGTCCCCACCCCCACCCTCAATCCCCCACATGGCTTAAAATCATGAGATTTTCAAAATAATAAATTTGGGGTTCTTTCTATTTGTCTTGTGTTTTCTGAGTCTTTAAGGGTTCCCACTTGGAAGCTTTTCTCTGCAACCATAAGGATTTTTTTTAAAATGAAAGTTGAAATACTCGCAATCACCTGACTCCAGGAACTGGGGCTTTAATTAAAACAGGGCTTAAGGGTGTGCCAGTACTAGAACTTTGTGGCCTGGGAGGAAGGAGTAAGGGGGAAAACTCTATGTCCTCCAAGCACCTATAAACATCCCAATTCCAGCTTTGTTTTTGGAACCAAAATGTGATCCACAGTGTTTATAATATATGTACCAGAATATTCTCATGGTGCCAGACAAATACATAGAGGGGATAGATTCTTACAGGTGTCTGAGCCAGCCAGAGGCCTAAAGGCCAACTTTCAATGAAAAACAAAACATTAATTTTCTTATGGAAAATATAGTTTTACACCTGTGGTGATGGAGCTGGCAGGAATGTCACTGAATCTCAGTGAATGTGGCATCTTTGCTAAGATCCTCACACTTGTGAGTTTTTGCTCAAAATCAAAGTGGCTATGAAAGATTTATAGTTACATTTAAAAAATGCTTGTGTCTATCTTTGAATGCACACTGATTTCTGAACTGATGCCCATATAAATATTGATCATAATTATCATTAAACCACTTTTTATAGGAGTTGTCAAGAATAATGTAGTTCTTCACATCAAAACAAGTTAAGAATATGGAAAATATTACAATGGTATTATCTTAGAAAAACTGCAAAGAACACAAAAGCACAATGCACTAGGGAAATACAGTTTAATTTTTTCTGAACTGATTCAAAATGGAAGGTTTCAGATTAGTTCAATAAAAATGAAATATTCCAGTTCAGACTGAACCGAGCAGAAACAAAATATTTCATTTTGATTTTCCTGACAGAAAATTGAAAAAATTCAGCACAACTGAACACAACACAAATTTCTTGTGGAAATTTTTTATTTTTTGCAGAAACTGCATTTATCATCTGAAAACTATTCTTGCAGAAAATTCATGACCAATTATACCTATTATTTTTTATCCTTTTTCTACCATTGCAAATAGATAACAAGCATGCTAGGAGTAAGTATAATGAATTATTTTAAAGTTAATTGTATTGCATTTTACTTGCCATTTTATAACCATAATTTACAGCTCTATTTAACTTGCACTCGAGTCCCTTGAATATTAAGAGATTCAATGTTTTAGAGTCTGGATGGAGGGGCAAGAGGAGTGTGTCCAGAGAAGCTACTAGATGGAACTGTAGGGTTAGCTTGAGTTCTAGGCCAGTCTCAGAGACTCATGACAACAGAAAGTCCACCAGAACAGGATGATGTAAGTGTCAAAAAACTTTGCAATGTGGCCAACACAGTCCCCAAAGTAGAAAATCTTGGCCTGAGGAGGACTATGGGGAGAGTCATCAGGGATGCACTAGAGCACTGTGCCCTTCACAGCATCTGCCAGGGGAGCTCCAGTGGATTTCACCTCCTAAAAATTGAGTGTTCTCTTTCTTGTCCGTCTCCCTTTCCCCCAAGAAAACAATGAGGGAAGGGTAGATGTGAAGCTAGCTCCTGCCCTCATTTAAGATGGATTTGACTTGGAGCATGGAGGGGGCCAAGCTGGCTTAGGGAAGTATAACATCTCCCTGCATCCATTTCAGTGAATCTGGCACACAGCCTATTTTCAGAATGTCAGAGTTGACATGTTTGTCTGCCACAAAGTTAGTGCTCAGTCCTGCTTTAGGATACCTAAATGATCATCACTACAGACCTTGTAAAATTAGCCACTGCTGGAAAATGCATGCCTAGCAGCCAGTCTGACAAGATACATGGCAATGAGCAATAGACCAAGAGCAAGCCATTAGCATGTTCCTCTGGCTTCCCTTCAGTCAATTCACATGGATGTAGAGTCTAACTGCAAAGGAGTCTGTAATCCCCAGATACACCTCTACCCCGATATAATGCGGCCCGATATAACATGGTAAAGCAGCGCTCCAGGGGGGAGGGGCTGCACACTCCGGCAGATCAAAGCAAGTTCGATATAACGCGGTTAGATTTTTTGGCTCCCGAGGACAGCGTTATATCGGGGTAGAGGTGTATTTGAGAAAGTGAGTTGGAGATAAATGGGCTATTGATTTTTTTTCTTTCATTCTCTTGCTCACTGTCAGAGATTCAGTCTGTCGGTGACAGCAGCATTGGTAATCTCAAACCTGCTTGCATATCTTAGAAATTTCTCTAGATGTATTCCTACAGAATGTTTGCAATATTCTGTGACTTTCAGATCTGTAAGTTTTGCACAGCTCATTTTGAGTGACATGGCAGGGTGCAGAGTGAATCAAAATGATTAGGATTCTTCCAGTGATGTGGCGGCTTCATGGTAACTATTGGTGCAGAAGTTTCATTGGGTCTCTGGATGACATTTTATTTGTTCATAGCCTTTTGGAAAGGTTGTGCAATAATAACCAGCTAACTTAAAAGGATACCTTCAGACCTATTAATAAAATCACACCAAGAACATCCCTTGAACACCAAATAAAGTCAGATATAGAGATGCTGTAGTTTAGTACTGTAATTAGAATTAATTAGTGGGATGGTTTGAGTATTACCTTTAGAGAGCAATTAACTAAAATGGCTATAATAGATTTTTACCTTGCTGTTCCTACAGAGTGTTTTCACCAAATGTGATGTATGTAATCTTCACAAGCACAGCTCTACTATGCCATAGTTACAAAGAGAAATCTTGAGGTCCTTGCTGTGGCAAACCCCAGTGCAGTAAAGTGTGAGCACAATAGAGTAAGGACATAAGGATTTAAGCCCATGGTAAATACCATGGGACAATTGTGGGAGGTATTGTTAATTTGGTAACTACAGCACAGTGATGCCATTGCTGACATCAATAGTATCCAAGGCCATGCATTAAAGCCCAATAAACTCACTGGAAAGACTCCCATTGACTTTATTGGGCCTTAAATGAATGTCACGGTTGTCATCTGTTTGTAAGACTTTTATAAAATACAAAACAAAGAAGATAAAATGAATCTTTAAACCCATTGTTTCATCAATTCTCTCTGTCCTCATGTTTATTAGCCACAAACTGTGCATTCATTGGAGCATACATGGGTTCAGAGTTGTGACTCTCTACAAGGAAGGGCAGACCAAAAGAGAAAACATTCATGAATGACAGGTTCTAAATAATTGGAAAATATCTACAACTTTGTTTAATATAGTAAAACAGCCTCTCACTTAGTTTTCCTCTTGGATCTAACAAGCCTCTTCCATCCTGCCTTTATCTTTTGGTTGTTGTGTGTATTCATGCTGATCCTCTAGCTAGGAGAGAAACTGGGTAGATTAGTATACAAAGGCTAAAGCCGGTGTCACAAAGGGAATAATTCAATAAGAAGTGCTCAGCAGAAACAGTTTATTCTTTAAAAACACAAAAGTACCTCCCGATAACCCATATAACTTTGCTGGGATCACAAAGCTGTCCTGAACTGGGCTCTGCTTAGTAATCCATTTTTAGTGAGGCAGTAGTGTACTACCTCTGTGCTACCAAGACTGTGAGGCCTTGGCTAGCTACACGTATAAGGCCTGGTCTACACTACGAATTTAAGTCGACTTTAGCAGGGTTAAATCGAATTAAGCCTGGACACGTCCACACGACGAAGCCCTTTTTTTTGACTTAAAGGGCCCTTTAACCCGGTTTCTTTACTCCACCTCCAACGAGGGGATTAGCGCTAAAATCAGCCTTTACGGATTGGATTTGGGGTAGTGTGGACGGAATTCGACGTTATTGGCCTCCGGGAGCTATCCCGCAGTGCTTCATTGTGACCGCTCTGGACAGCACTCTCAACTCAGATGCATTGACCAGGTAGACAGGAAAAGCCCCTCGAACTTTTGAATTTCATTTCCTGTTTGCCCAGCATGGAGAGCACAGGTGACCATGATGGAGTCCCAGGATCGCAAAAGAGCTCCAGCATGGACAGAATGGGAGGTAGAGGGAATTAAAATCAACAAAAGTGGCTGTGCATCAGGGAGAAACACAAACAACTGTCACACAGAATGGCCCCCCCAAAGATTGAACTCAAAACCCTGGGTTTAGCAGGCTGTTGATTTCACGGAGGGAGGGGGAAGCAAATGAATACAGAACAAATCTGGTGCATCTATTTTTTACATCTTAAGCTGGCAGCAGACGGTGCAGCATGACTGATAGCCCTCGGCATCTTCTGGGTGCTTGGCAGAAGATACTGTAGTGCGACTGCTAGCCATCATCGTCAAGACGGTTCAATAGGACTGCCGGCAGGACTGAGTCTCCAGGAGACAAAGCATGTCTGCCTAGGTACCTATGATTGAACTGGAGTACGACGATGACGGATACCGGTCGTAATACACCATCTACTGCGAAAAGGCAAGGGGCTGCTGCTGTGTAGCAATGCAGTACCACGTCTGCCAGCACCCAGATGACATAGGGTGATGGTGAGCTGAGCTGAGCGGACTCCATGCTTGCTGTGGTATGTTGTCTGCACAGGTAACCCAGGTAAAAAGGCGCGAATCGATTGTCTGCCATTGCTCTGACGGAGGGGGAGGGGCCTGACGACATGTACCCAGAACCCCCCGCGACACTGTTTTGCATCATCAGGCATTGGGATCTCAACCCAGAATTCCAATGGGCGGCGGAGACTGTGGGAACTGTGGGATAGCTACCGACAGTGCAACGCTCCGGAAGTCGACGCTAGCCTCGGTACTGTGGACGCGGTCCGCCGGCTTCATGCACTTAGAGCATTTTATGTGGGGACACACACAATCGACTGTATAAAACCGATATCTATAAAACCGGCTTCTATAAATTCGACCTAATTTCATAGTGTAGACATACCCTAAGTTGTACTACCTTCCAGTATAATTAAAGCAGCACAACACCCTAGTGTGGACACAGTTATACTGGTTTAATTAGGTTTATACTGGTATAGCTTATTCCTGTACAGGAAGGGGAATAAGCTATACTGGTATAACACTGTTATTTCAGTATAACTGCATCCACACTAGGGCTTGTACTGGTATAACTCTTTCAGTAAAAAAAAAAACCACCATACCCATAATTGAATAGGTACACCTGTACAAAAGCTGTGCGTAGACCAGGACTAAAGCTCAGTACAACCCCTGTTTCTGCATCCATGCTGCCGCTCCTCCCCACCTGGTTCTGGAGCCACAGGGCTCTTATAGCAGTATATGTGGAATTTTGCATGTGTGTGATGAATGAGTGGAGATATTATTCCTCTTTGTTTACTATGGTGAAATCAGACAAAACATTAAGGGCCAGATTGCGTGTAGTCCTTACACGGGCCTGCAGGGATGGAAGGGGGACCACAAAGGGCCTCCCTCAATAACCATCGAAGCACCTTGGGAAACGGATTGTGCCTTAGATGGGAAACAATTTGTCCTATGATGCTGCTGCTGGGGGGATTGGTTCCACACTGCCCCCTACACAGGGCTGTGGCACAAATGCCCTGATCTAACCATAAATTGTTCAGCCTTTCCCCTGCCCCCCCCAAGCCCCTTCAAAAAAAGTGGAAACCAGGGGAAAAACTGATTTAAACACTGTGTCATTTACTTGGCACACCATTTTAAAACTAGCGTTGTTTTCTTTCAGGAAGGGAAAATAAGAACCATGTTGCTTTACAGAGTGTTTTTTCCTGAAATAAAGCAGCTACTTTATTAAGGGAAGCTTTTGTACATGGCTTGAAAACAAATACAGCTTCCAGGAAAAAAGAAATGCATCGAAATAAGTTTAAAAACAATCAACAGCTATGTTGACGGGTGCATGCCAGATGCCATTGCCGTCAGGTTATTTTTATATAGTAAACGTAGCCGAGAATTACTCTCACACATTGTTTTTTAGAAGTCTTCTAAGTAAGGAGTTTTCCTGAAGGTCACAAACTGTAATCAGATTGGCAGATGAATGCTATTTGTCTAATATTGACAGTAGTCCTTACAGTAAAAAGAGAAATACTGGTAAATTTATGGCTTTAATTTTAGCAAAGATATGGGAATGCCCTGTGATTTTTTTTTATTTATTTCCTGTACTACTTTTGAATGTTAATATTCTCCTGAAGACAGATTGCTAGGCTGCTGCTCTACTCAGTGAAGCAGAATCTACTGAAGAGTTGCTGAGGCAGAACTGAAATCATGCCTCGCCTCAAAGAAACGACAGTATTGTCAGCTAATTATTTCTAACACACAAACAGCATTCTTGTATGACATTGTTTTTCATGTAAAATTCCAAGCCTTTTAAAGGCAGCTCTAGTGCTTAGGTGTTCAGCCAGGTTCTTTACAGCCCCTGCTACTTTGCACTTACATTACGAGCAAGGTGAAGAAGAATGGAAACTAAAGATACCTGTAACTACCCGTAACAGCTGCAGAAGGAAATGGGTCGGCTTTTCTCTCGACTAGATGAAGGTACTTGTATAACAAAAACTGTACGCCCAATTGTACTTATTTATTTAATAAATAATCTTTATATTTTACATGCCTGGTTAATACTGTTTATATGCAATATTTCCTGGATAGAAGGTAAGAATTTGTGACATGGAGATCTAAAACCTACTAAAATTAAATGTATGTAAAACAAATAATACAAAGTATATGTGACCTGTACTGTTTTTTTTATGTTTATTTTTTTGAAAAGTTCATTAAGGTTAACAAAGTTAACCTTTACTAATGCAAGAAAGAGGAATGTAAAATATATTAGTCTCATTGAGCAGCAGATTTCTTAATTTGGAAAGATTTGTAATTGTAATAGGATTATTTCTTCCCAGTGGGATCCAGCCTAATCAAATATTTTAATAACATGTAAAGCTTAAAGGGCTTTAACATTTAATATATTATGGACGTGTCGTAGCAATATGCAATGGGGAAAGAATTACAATGCTAGCATTTCTAAATTTTGTTAGCTACAATGCTAGCTGTAAACTTTTTAGAAGGAAAAGTACATGGAGACAAAGGGAAAAGGAAATAGTGTATTTTGTATGGTAGGTTCAAATTAGGGGCCAGGTCCTCAGATGGTGTAAATCCATTGAAGCTATGCTGATTTATACCAGCTGACTCCCACATGCTGTTCCTTTTGTTTAAATCCAGTTAGCCAGTAAAGTGAGCAGTTACTTCAATAAAGTCAGTTGCTGATTCTGGCACTAAGCGCGAAGAAGCTCGTGTGATGTTTATATGTAAGGAAATGCTGTGACTAATCTGCTAAACTAGAAAGGATAGTATAGAAAAATAGTACATGTGGCTGTGACACAACTTAGGTCTTGCATGCAATCACATGATTTACATTACACTAGATAAGCCATAATGGAAACCTACGTGTGCCATTAAATACATATACTTACATTACATTATGCATACTTGTAAGGCACCTTGTGAAGTCACAGAGACAAATTCTGCTCTTAAGAATGAAGTCAGTGAGTTTGCATGGGTGTAACCAAGGGCAAAATTTGGTCACCAAGTTTTATCTTAAAAGCAAGGATATTCCCACATATTCCCAGTCCTAACGTTTATTATTTATACATTTTACAGTTTTCAGGGGCCAAATTCTCTGCCACAATAAATCTAAAGCAATTAAATCAATGGCACCTGTGGCCATTTACACCAATAGAGAATTTGGTCTGATACGTCAAAGTGCGTCAAAGCTCTTTAAATTGTGTATCTATGTGCTGAGGACTGGCTTTAGCTGGTCAGATTCCTCCACTGATCCAGCTCATTTTAAAGGTATTTTAAAATGCCTGTTAATTTTAGGTAATTTGCATAAAACTGTATAGCAAGTGATTTATTAAACAATAGAGATAAATGTCACCTGGAACACATTTAACCTGGAATTTCATTTTTAGTCTATGGAAAGGGAATTTTATATAAAAATAATATACATATATAAATAATATATAAATATAAAGATAAAATAATATAAACATAATAATTCCAGGATTTTTATCTCTGAATTTCCTTTGCTGATGTCTTTAAAAGCCTGGAGATTATGCATTCTTCATCATACCTAGAAACAAAGTGGTGTTAATCTGTGTAACACCACTGACCAGTGGAACTACTTCAATTTATAGTAGATGGGGTCTAGCCTAGAATTTCATTTGCTACCGAACATCAAATGTATTTCAAAAATTAGGCGGTTTTGTAAATATTTGACTCTGTTCACTGCAGTGTTTATACACAAATATAGTATAAGAATTGCAAAAAACACAACACATTGAATGGTAAAGGGTGAGATTCTAATTGTACAAAAGTTAGCAAATTGAGATTTCAGGTTCCTTCTTGTACATATACGTTACAAGAGTCTTTCATAAAACAAACACAAATCCTATATTCAATTATATAAAATACTATTTTATATAAATGGTAATAGAAAAAGGTGCAATTTAAACATAACAGTGCAAAGTCCAATTTAGTTACAAACACAGTGGTTTTGGAAGAGTGACGTTTAAAAAAACAGTTCCTTTCCATTGTCCTCTTGATCGATCGGTCCATCAGCCCTCATAGAGAGAGCACCGATCACAATACGCCATTCATGTTGTTCAGCCACTCGCTGGCCAGGCTGTCAGTGGCTCCGGACACCTAATTGGCATAGCACACCGCAGCACAGAACCCCTGAGCTCAAGTGATCTACTAGCCTTAGCTTTCCAAATAGCTGGGATTACAGGCACACGCCACCATGCCCGACTCTTTTCCATTAGTCTGTTATATTATTTTCAAAATAAGAAGCTTGAAAGCTTTGCCAGGAACCCTAAAAAGAAATCATTAAAAAACACGACCATTTTCAATGAAAGTTTTTTGCCTTTTTCAAAACCAAATGTTGGAAATCCTAGAAATGCTGATTTAAGGTGCACTGACCTTAACTCTGCTTGCATATTCCTGGTAGCCTGTGTCCCAACTTTCTAAAGCAGTTTAATGTATTCAATAAGTGCATCTGTATCAAAGCTAGTTACCTTCTCAACTCCATATACTTGGGTGGTTTCACTCCTGCAAGGGCACCTCAAACTTTAACAAACTTCAGATTTGCAGGTAGGCGGTTTCTGTAGCATGAGATAGGTAACTGAACCAGCAATGATATACAGGTTTACAGCATCCAGAGTAGACTGTTCAGTCATTGTAGATTGGGTGAGTCTGGGTGAAACTAGGGACAGGTCAAAATTTGATTGATAATGATAACCTTGTCACAACCTTAATGATGGAGAGAGACTGTCCAAAAGAGTGAGAGATCCTAATGTCATGCAAATGTGCAAGGGAACAGAGTTAAGCTGGCTGTGGTAACCCTAATTCTGTTTCCTGACTTGTTTGAAATAAAAGTTCAGTCCCTATGTAGCAGTGACATGGTCCTTGGTATGTTTCAGTTATTGTTCCAAGGAAAATGATATATTACATTAAAACAGATCTCCACTGATTTCTTCAAACATCTCTGCCTAATCCACAAAAACAAAACAAAACCTTCTGGGCTGGCATTAATCATAAGCATTTGAGTTCTTTTGTTTTAAAAAATGTATAACTACGGCGACTGAGTGACTGAGATTGAAAGTGCCATCTGAGCCAGAACTATAATAAAATGAGCTAATGGTTATTTGCATGTTAGCAAGAATGAACGGTAACAACAGAGACGGATGTGGACAGAAAGGTATTCAATTGTGTACTCATTAAATGAAAGATTATTCATATCTGTGAGGAAATCATTTCAACAAGAAATTGAACTTGAATGTCTTTACCTCTAAAAGCTACTCATCAAGTTAAAGGCTAATCTGTTTGTGCAATCAGTCTTAATTCTATTTAAGTCATATAGACAGCAGCCTGGTGTTTAGACAAACCTCTGTTTATAATATTTTTTCCCTTGAGGATCTCTAATCCAGGTAATAACCTGGCCCAGCTCTGGCTGGCTTTTAAAACCAACAATAAGAAACATATTCAGATCACCACAGTCCTACTCTTTTTTTGATCATCTGATAGCTGCCACTTCAGTCGTAACTTTCTGTGATGCCTATAATGTATTCCTCTCTGGATCAATGTATACATATGCAATATCATTATTTCAGTTTGACACCATTATCATCAATGTTTCAGAAACCACTGCATAGACAAGAAGGTGAAAAGGATGGGGAAGGATGGTTTTGTGGCTAATGGAAAAGTGGAAAATCTGGCTCCTATCACTGACTTTACTGCTTTACTTCCTGTGAGCCCTTTGGCAAGTCACTTAATCACTCTCTGCTTTCATTTCTCAATCTCTAAAATGGAGATGATAATATCATTTGCATCATGATATCTCACAGAAGACCCAGTCAAGATCTAGGCCCTATTGTGCTATGTGCTGTACAAACAAACAGAAAGACAGTCTGTGCTCCAAGAAGCTTGCAGTGTAAGATGCCGCCACCACCACCCCGAAATCTGTACATGAAAAGGACCCTGTATGCACAGACCTCCCCAAAACTATGTGGAAAAGTTGCTCAGCTACTTCTGTGGCACCGTACCTTCCATCTCCCAGGCCCCACAAAGATCTCCCCAGGAATCTAGGATCTATACTGGGAAAGGGGATGGAGGCTGGAGGAGAAGAGGGTAGGTTGTGGATGGGATGAATGCACAGGTGTTTCCCAGAGAAGATAATACAGCCTGAAGTTGTATTAGCATTTCCCTGTAGCCCCCTATACTGGGGGCAACTGTTGCCATGAGGAGTCCCTGGTACACAGCTCCAATGGAGTCACACTGTCAGAGTGCTGTAGGAAGTTGCTAGAATCACTTAGCCAACTCTTTGAGAGCCAGGGATTCCTACACAAAGGGAACCCACAGTTGCTCAAGAATGGTGCAAAGGAGCTGGACTGGGATCTGAGAATCTGTCCCTACATGTTTGTTTGCTCTATGGGCAGTGTAAGATCTCTGAGGTCCTTAGGTAGTCATTTCCTTGCTTTCAGAAAGGTGAGTTTTGTAAATGATGTGAAAGATAGGCACTTTGTTGTCATTTAGCAACATTTTGTTGTTGGATTTAACTTTTATATTGCAGTGGCCACAGTTAGGATCAGAGCCCCATTGTGCTCCAATGAATTCCAGTATGAACTTAAGGAGAGACCCTTTGTGCTCCAAAAAACTTACAAGCTTTAGTTAAGTGTTGGCAAGACTTATGCCTAAGAAGTAGCCTTAACTGGCTTTTATGATTACTTTTTTTTTGTGTTGGTGCATGTAGTTGTAGCATGATAACGAGAAGTCTGGGGTTGAAAGACTGCCAAGTCCAAAGCATGCTTCACACTTCTGTTGATACGTAAAATTAACTAAAACCAGTTATGGCTATGAGAATGATTACCCAACACATCTGCAGTCATTCAGCACACACCCCATTTTTGGTGCCTGTTCAATCCTTAAAGAAAGTAATTAGCACACAAGCTTTAATAATTCATCAAATGATTTTGAAATCAGGTTTCTTCAAAGAATGCAAAGCATTTGTGTTTTACTGAGCAATATAGACCTGCTAAGTTTAAAATGAGGTTTTTCAAGCACAGTAAAAATCTGAACTTTCTTGAGAGGTGAAAATTTTCCATTTCCCACCATCCCCAACATCCTTAGCCCATTTTTAGATGATTGTACATTATTGAATATATGTTTCCAAACCTTTCCTAAAATACTCAAATCTGTGCTAAAAGCAAGCATGACAAAATGTATCTCCAAAAGGTAGTTTTAGGAGAGACTTTCAAGCCCCAATTCAACAAAGAATTTAAGATTGTGGTTAACTTAAAGCACATGCTGAAGTCATTGTAGTCTTTGAGACTTAAGCATTTGCTGAAGTGCTTTGCTATCTCAGGGCTTTAGTGACTAAAATGAAGGTTTTTTTGTAGCAGTAGTTTGTTTTCAGCCTTCATTATAGCATCATTGCCACAATGTTATAATCCTGTGTCTCAAATCCTGTGTCTCAAAGATTTATCATTGGACCGTACTTACATTTTCTCCTCCATTTATCATCTAAGATCTGACACTTTTATTAAACTGCTTGATCTTAGGGTTACAGCTCTTTTTATTAGCCAGGCTCGCAAATTTTTCATCAGCTGGTAGCTGGAAATATACTTTCAAAGATTTGAAATTAACAACTTTTATATACATTGGTTCAGGAATTAATAATTGTACAGCTGTGACATTTGTTCTTTTATTACATCTTCCATCGTTTTATTTGAAGTATATGTGGTTTTAAAATTACGCTTTATGTGTAATTATATAAGTGTGCTTTCTCAGTACCACATTCAGTGGTAATTATTTTTATTGACATGTGCTTGTAAGTCATTACTGATCAGGTCTCCATTGTAAATGACAGCTAATTCTCAATGAATTTAAATGGCAACACAAAAGTTTTGCTTCTTTCCACAGTTTTGTGTCCTTCCTCCTAGCTCAGGTTCAATTTTGTTTAAAAACAGTCTCTTTTCTTACCATTTGCATGAAGTGCTCTTATTGTAGCCTATTGTGCTAAATTGGGGACAAACAGAGATAACCTGTAGCCATCATACCTCATATGGATTTCATAATCTAGGTAGATTTAGGCCTTGCCAATGCCTGAGGTAAGATTTAGGGTATGTCTACACTATGAAATTAGGTCGAATTTATAGAAGCCGGTTTTATAGAAATCAGTTGTATACAGCCGATTGTGTGTGTCCCCACATAAAATGCTCGAAGTGCATTAAGTTGGCGGACCACATCCACAGTACTGAGGCTAGCGTCGACTTCCGGAACGTTGCACTGTGAGTAGCTATCCCACAGTTCCCGCGGTCTCCGCCGCCCATTGGAATTCTGGGTTGAGATCCCAATGCCTGATGATGCAAAAACAGTGTCGCGGGGGGTTATGGGTACATGTCGTCAGGCCCCTCCCCCTCCGTCAGAGCAACGGCAGACAATCGATTCGCGCCTTTTTACCTGGGTTACCTGTGCAGACAACGTACCACGGCAAGCATGGAGCCCGCTCAGCTCAGCTCACCGTCACCATATGTCATCTGGGTGCCGGCAGACGTGGTACTGCATTGCTACACAGCAGCAGCTAATTGTCTTTTGGCAGTAGACGGTGCAGTATGACTGGTAGCTGTCATCAGCTACCTGGGTGCTGGCAGACATGGGGCTGCATTGCTATTCAGCAGCAGCCCCTTGCCTTTTGGCAGTGGATGGTGTATTATGACTGGTATCCGTCGTCGTCGTACTCCTCAGTGAGTTCGGTCAGAGGCACCTGGGCAGACATGTTTTGTCTCCTGGAGACTCAGTCCTGCCGGCAGTCCTATTGAACCATCTTGACGATGATGGCAAGCAGTCATAATACAGCATCTTCTGCCAAGCACCCAGAAGATGCCGAGGGCTATCAGTCATGCTGCACCGTCTACTGCCAGCCTAAGATGTAAAAGATAGATAGATGGACCAGATTTGTTCTGTATTCATTTGCTTCCCCGTCCCTCCGTGAAATCAACGGCCTGCTAAACCCAGGGTTTTGAGTTCAATCTTTGGGGGGGCCATTCTGTGTGACAGTTGTTTGTGTTTCTCCCTGATGCACAGCCACCTTTGTTGATTTTAATTCCCTGTAAGCCAAGTCGTTACTCGCCCGCCCCTCCCTCCCTCCCTCCCTCCCTCCGTCAGACAATAGTTTTGCGCCTTTTTTCAGCCCAGACGCCGTAGCACTGGGATCATGGAGCCCGCTCAGATCACCATGGCAATTATGAGCACTATGAACACCACGCGCATTGTCCTGGAGTACATGCAGAGCCAGAACATGCCAAAGCAAAACCAGGCAAGGAGGCGATTGCAGCGTGGCGATGAGAGTGATGAGGAAATTGACATGGACATAGACCTCTCACAAAGTACAGGCCCCAGCAATGTGCAAATCATGATGTTACTGGGGCAGGTTCATGGCGTGGAACACACCGATTCTGGGCCCGGGAAACAAGCACAGACTGATGGGACCGTATCGTGTTGCAGGTTTGGGACGATTCAGAGTTGCTGCGAAACTTTCGCATGTGTAAGGGCACTTTTATGGAACTTTGTGACTTGCTTTCCCCTGCCCTGAAGCGCCAGAATACCAGGATGAGAGCAGCCCTCACAGTTGAGAAGCGAGTGGCGATAGCCCTGTGGAAGCTTGTAACACCAGACAGCTACCGGTCAGTCGGGAATCAATTTGGAGTGGGCAAATCTACTGTGGGGGCTGCTGTGATCCAAGTAGCCAACGCAATCAAAGACCTGCTGATATTAAGGGTAGTGACTCTGGGAAATGTGCAGGTCATAGTGGATGGCTTTGCTGCAATGGGATTCCCAAACTGTGGTGGGGCGATAGACGGAACCCATATCCCTATCTTGTCATCGGAGCACCAAGCCACCGAGTACATAAACTGCAAGGGGTACTTTTCAATGCTGCTGCAAGCCCTGGTGGATCACAAGGGATGTTTCACTAACATCAATGTGGGATGTCTGGGAAAGGTACATGATGCTCGCATCTTCAGGAACTCTGGTCTGTTTCAAAAGCTGGAGGAAGGGACTTTCTTCCCAGACCAGAAAATAACCGTTGGGGATGTTGAAATGTCTATTGTTATCCTTGGGGACCCAGCCTACCCCTTAATGCCATGGCTCATGAAGCGGTACACAGGCAGCCTGGACAGTAGTCAGGACCTGTTCAACTATAGGCTGAGCAAGTGCCGAATGGTGGTAGAATGTGCATTCGGACGTTTAAAAGCTGGCGCAGTTTACTGACTTGGATAGACCTCAGCGAAGCCAATATTCCAATTGTTATTGCTGCTTGCTGTGCGCTCCACAATATCTGTGAGAGTAAGGGGGAGACATTTATGGCGGGGTGGGAGGTTGAGGCAAATCGCCTGGCCGCTGATTACGCGCAGCCAGACACCAGGGCGGTTAGAAGAGTACAGCAGGGTGCGGTGCGCATCAGAGAAGCTTTGAAAACCAGTTTTGTGACTGGCCAGGCTACAGTGTGAAACTTCTGTTTGTTTCTCCTTGATGAACCCTTCTCCCCTTTCCCCCACCCTGGTTCACTCTACTTCCCTGGTAAACTAACCACCCTCCCCTCCCCCCTTCAAGCACCACTTGCAGAGGCAATAAAGTCATTGTTACTTCACATTCATGCGTTCTTTATTAATTCATCACACAACTAGGGGGATAACTGCCAAGGTAGCCCAGGAGGGGTGGGGGAGGAGGGAAGGAAAAGGACACACTGCAGTTTAAAACTTTAGAACTTTAACACTTATTGAAGGCCAGCCTTCTGATGCTTGGGCAATCATCTGGGGTGGAGTGGCTGGGTGGCCGGAGGCCCCCCCCACCGACTTCTTGGGCGTCTGGGTGAGGAGGTTATGGAACTTGGGGAGGAGGGCTGGTGGTTACACAGGGGCTGTAGCGGCGGTCTCTGCTCCTGCTGCCTTTCCTGCAGCTCAACCATATGCTGGAGCATATCAGTTTGATGCTCCAGCAGCCGGAGCATCGACTCTTGCCTTCTGTCTGCAAGCTGATGCCACCTATCATCTTCAGCCTGCCATTTGCTCTGTTCATCCTGCGATTCAGCCCGCCACCTCTCCTCTCGTTCATATTGTGCTTTTTTGCACTCTGACATTGACTGCCTGCACGTATTCTGCTGTGCTCTGTCAGCGTGGGAGGACATCTGGAGCTCCGAGAACGTATCATCCCAAGTCCGCCGTTTTCTCCTTCTAATCTTCTTCACTAGACTCTGCGAAGGAGAAACATTTGCAGCTGGTGGAGGAGAAGGGAGAGGTGGTTAAAAAAGACACATTTTAGAGAACAATGGGAACACTCTTTCACGTTAAATTTTGCTGTTCACATTATACAGCACATGTGCTTTCGTTACAAGGTCGCATTTTTCTTCTTATATTGAGGGCCTACCGGTTTGCTGTGAGAGATCACTCATGCAGTGCCAGGCAACAGAATTCGGCTTGCAGGCAGCCATGGTAAGCCACAGTCTTTTGGCTTTTTTAACCTTCATAATATGTGGGAATGGTTTCAAACAGCAGCGCCCTCATTTCCCATACCAAGCACCCGTTGGGTTGGCCATTTAAAATGCGTTTGCAATGTAAAAGGAGGGGCTGCGGTTTCCGGGTTAACATGCAGCACAAACCCAACTACCCGCCCCCCACACACACACCAATTCTCTGGGATGATCAATTCACCCCTCCCCCCCACCGCGTGGCTAACAGCGGGGATCATTTCTGTTCAGCCGAGCAGGAACGGGCAGCTCTGAATGTCCCCTTAATAAAATCACCCCATTTCAACCAGGTGACCGTGAATGATACACTCTCCTGAGGATAACAAAGAGAGATAAGGAATGGATGTTGTCTGCATGCCAGCAAACACCGGGACCATACGCTGCCATGCTTTGTTATGCAATGATTCCAGACTATGTCCTACTGGCCTGGCATGGTAAAATGTCCTACCGTGGCTGACGGGATAAGGCAGCCCTCCCCAGAAACCTTCTGCAAAGGCTTTGGGAGTACATGAAGGAGAGCTTTCTGGAGATGTCCCTGGAGGATTTCCGCTCCATCCCCATACACGTTAACAGACTTTTCCAGTAGCTGTACTGGCCGCGATTGCCAGGGCAAATTAATCATTAAACACGCTTGCTTTTAAACCATGTGTAATATTTACAAAGGTACACTCACCAGAGGTCCCTTGTGTGCCCTTAGGGTCTGGGAGCACGCCTTGGGTGAGTTCGGGGTTACTGGTTCCAGGTCCAGGGTGATAAACATATCCTGGCTGTTGGGGAAACCGGTTTCTCTGCTTCCTTGCTGTGAGCTATCTTCATTGTCTTCATCATCATCTTCCTCGTACCCCGAACCCGCTTCCCTGTTGCGTGATTCTCCATTGATGGAGTCAAAGCACACGGTTGAGATAGTGGTGGCTGCACCCCCTAGCATGGCATGCAGCTCTGCGTAGAAGCGGCATGTTTGTGGCTCTGCCCTGGACCTTCTGTTTGCCTCTCTGGCTTTGTGGTAGGCTTGCCTTAGCTCCTTAATTTTCACGTGGCACTGCTGTTCGTCCTTGTTATGGCCTCTGTCCTTCATGGCCTTTGAGAACTTTTCTAATATTTTGCCATTTTGTTTACTGCTATGGAGTTCAGCTAGCACTGATTCGTCTCCCCATATGGCGAGCAGATCCCATACCTCTCGTTCGGTCCATGCTGGAGCTCTTTTGCGATCCTGGGACTCCATCATAGTTACCTGTGCTGATGAGCTCTGCGTGGTCACCTGTGCTCTCCACGCTGGGCAAACAGGAAATTAAATTCTAAAGTTCGCGGGGCTTTTCCTGTCTACTTGGTCAATGCATCTGAGTTGAGAGTGCTGTCCAGAGCGGTCACAATGAAGCACTGTGGGATAGCTCCCAGAGACCAATAACATCGAATTCCATCCACACTACCCCAAATCCGACCCGCAAAGGCCGATTTCAGCGCTAATCCCCTCGTTGGAGGTGGAGTAAAGAAACCGGTTTAAAGGGCCCTTTAAGTCGAAAAAAAGGGTTTCGTCATGTGGACGTGTCCAGGCTTAATTCGATTTAATGCTGCTAAATTCGACCTAAACTCATAGTGTAGACCAGGCCTAAGAGAAATGTAAGTACTGTAGGCAGTGCTGATGATTTTGGTAGGGGACATTCTTACAGCCACATTTGGGCACCCATTTGAATACATTTCACTTTACTCATTGATTTCAGTGGGATCATATGCAAGGATGGCTTGATCTGGCCCTGAGTCAGTACTGACCTGATGACACTACATAGCACTACGGCATGCTGTGAAATGTGAAACCTAGCTTCTGACTCACTGTACTTATTAAAAGATCATAGGTTGAATTTCAGCATGAGGTAAGGGCATTAACTAATATGTTGGGCTGCATTTGAGTAATTTCAGTCTGCCTCCCTATAATTCCTCTTGTTTCAAATGGAGAAGCTATTTTGCCTGTCTTTTATAAATGCCATGTTGTGCTATGGGCACAGAATGACTGCCAGCATTCAGCTCAGAGGTGTCTGCATTTCAGTTGTATGTAAGAGATCCCTGTCTGTGTCATCTGGGTCCATTTGGGATCATTGTAGATAAAGGTGTTAAAATTTTTTATTAGTTTCTGACCCTCCTCCTCCAAAACTGCTGGCACAGTAATGACACTCTCTTTTCCCAGGTGGAATGAGACACAGTCTGCTTCAGACCTGTCCTTTCGGTAGCTTACCTTTTAGCAGTGTTCTCTGAGCAATGTGATTGGAACCCTGACACTTCCCCTTGAAGAGAGGAAAAATTCTACATCAATCCAAATGGTACATGATCAGATTTATGACCCAGTGCTTGGCCATCTTATAGACAAGATGTCTGTTCATGATATTTAACAGTAATATTAGGCCTTTCATATTATGAAACCAATAAATATGTTCAGAAAATAATAATAGTGGAATGGAAACAACCATGGTGTTCTTTCCCATATGCCCTCTGCATTCAGATGAGACCACACACAAAAATAAGGTGCATTCATAGCTAACATTTTTCCCCCTTCCCCTGCAGATAACACAAGTACATCTAAGTGACTTCTACCATGGCCTCAGCAAATTGATGATGAAATAAGGAAACTGTGGGATTACTCCTTTCAGCTTCCCTGGACAATGGAAGGAGAGCCTATCACCTCTACTTTGTTGCCACCTGGGAATGTTCCACAAGACGCTAGCTTGACCCTGGAGCAGAAAACCACATTTGTCTTTGTGATCTTATTATTTATTTTCTTAGGCATCCTCATTGTCCGATGCTTCCGAATTCTCTTAGACCCCTACAGAAGTATGCCCACCTCCACCTGGGCTGACGGACTTGATGGGCTAGAGAAAGGCCAGTTTGATTATGCCCTGGCTTAGACTGAGTACTCAGAAATACTATTTAGAGGAGTTTGGTTTAAAAAAAAATTCCTGGAATGTAGATTTATTTCCCCCCAATTTTCTCAGATATTATAAAACCTGTCTTGCATGACTGCACAAAATATTAATTAGTTTTTAAATAAATGTCAAAGCGAGTTAAACATTTTCCCCTTCATTAGGAGACTGGTGATTCTCCTAATGGAGGGAAAAATAAACCTACAACTGCGCTTCAAAACATATTGGAACAATATATAACATAGATGGCATCTTATGCCTCAGAATAATACTTTGATTTGTAGTTGCTGGAGAAAGCCTTATTGTTTGAAAGTAGCTTTTTTACAAGCATCAGTGGATTTACAGGTGGGGTAGGAATGTTCTTTTATGAGTTGTATGTGGTGATTAAATAAACTTTTAAAGCTTCACTGACTTTTAAAATACATGTACGGGCGGGAGAAGGAGGGGTGAAAGGAAGTTAAGGAATCACATAGCAACCATTTGGCCTAGTGAGACTGGGCCTATTCCTAGCTCTGTCACTCGCCTGCTGGTGACCCTGGGAAAAGTCACTTTACCACTCTGTACCTCAGTTTCCCATTTGCAAAATGGGGATAATGATGTAACATTCTTTGAGATCTACTGACATAAAGCATTATGTAAAAGTTAGGTCTTTTGATTATTATCTAGCCATAGTATTCTGTATTGAAATGATGCAGACTGGAACCTCAAGGTCCCTGTGCATCTCTTTCCTTTTATAACATGCACGGGGGGGGGACTCAGATCAAATTTCCTCATGCCACAATCACAGCACTTCAAAGCCGCTCTGGCTTATTCCTCTGCCATTCAATACAGCTACACCTAACACATAGAATGTAGCTGGAGTTCATGCAGATAATTCCCAGTTGCTATTGCCAGCTCCAGAGGGCAGAGAGGGTTCTTTATTGTGAAGCCTGATACCTCCAACCAAGGTGACTCCTCAATTTGCATGAGACACGAGGGCTGCTGTCCCTTAGGAAAATGAATAATGCTACCACTGCTGGCACAGAGTATTGACCCCGGTACACAAGAAACAATGAAGTACATCAACCCAAACCCAGCAAAGGAATGACACACCCCAAAGTAACAATATAACAAAGGGAGAGCTACTGGGAGCAGGAAAATAGGACCTAGGGAAGGATAGGGTTAAGGTTAACTAATAAGTACTAACATATCAACACTCCCAACACTTTCTAGCCTACAGTTTTCTCCCTGGCACTTTCCCCAGGCACAGGGTATACTGAAGATGAATCTAGAGATGAGTGTTGCAGCGCCATGAATGCTGGCCAGCTTAAACAAAAAAAGCCACCTTTTGACTAAAGCCAATTGCTTGACTACACTTACAGTTTTATATTAAAAATATTTGAGAGACCAAATAACCAAGTTTAATCAGTTTATTAGTGAAAGACAAAGCACAATATGAAAATGAGCCATCCATACCATTCTTTCTAGGAAGCAATCAGTCTCACAGCATGGCATTCACCTTATACAGAAGGTCTGATTTGAAAATAGGTACCTAAGTCTAGCTATATTTGTAGTACACCTGTTAGAGAGCACTTGATACGTCACCCACCAGTCTATATTTGTTTTTTGATACCATCCTGTACCTTCCTTATCTTTGCTTTGGATACCACATTCCAGGTATCAGTAGGTCATGACAGCATTCCCTCATGGGACCAGGAAATACCGTTCATACATTTTGCTTCTGATAGGTTTTGTACTTGACTGTGCAAAACTGTTGTAAACTATTATGGGATGTTAACATCATTCTGGGAAAAAACATAGCACAAATCACAGTAATAGAATTTAGCATAACTACCCAGCATTCAGTTCAATGTGTACAATGTTACTATTGTGCACAAGACATATCAGTGTGATGTGTCAGAAACATAACAATATATATTGGATAACATACTGCTTCATGAACATGATGCAGTGGAAATCAGTGGTCACAAAGAGCTGTGGTGTCACATGAGGTTGTCCTGCAGTCAGTGCCAGGTATAAAATAGCTAAACTACTATAAAATAGTAGGGCCTTGCAACATGAGGGGCCTCTAAAAAAGAAAAAACTGACTACATTTCAAATTTTATCAAAATTAGTTGATAAATAAAGGAGATATGGCAAAAAGAAGATTCTCTCTAAATGTAGACATTTTTGTTCAAATATGACAAAAATATACATATCTGGCTACACAAATACCCTTACCCTACCCTTACTCTTCACTAATTGTTCATTATTGACAAGCAGGAGGCCAGGGCTGAGGGAAAAAAACGATAATTGCACTTGTAAAATTAGTATTTCTACATGTAAATCTGCTATCAGTCTCCTAAGGCAGCGTTTTGCTGGCCAGCTGCTTCTGGTAAAATTCTGACCGTGCCTTCATAACTTATTTAAATAAATAAATAAATACATAATCTCACTGCCGACAAAATCAGGAAAAAAATGTGAGGTCGGAGATGGCAGTGTCATGAAGCAATCCTGCCAAACTCATACTTGTATGTTAGTGTATTCTTTCTTCTTTTGATCTGTACATATGTACTGTTGTGTATTTTGGTGCGCACGCCACTTTGCTGCACTTCATGCGCTATCCATACTTCCAGGGCCGGCTCTAGTGTTTTTGCCGCCCCAAGCAGCAAAAAAAAAAAAAAAAAGCCACGATCGCAAGCGGCAGCAGCTCTACCGCCGCTTCATTCTACGGCGGCAATTCGGCGGCATATCCTTCTCTCCAAGAGGGAGTGACGGCCCCACTGCCGAATTGCCGCTGAACGGCCGGAGGTGCTGCCCCCCTCTTCATTGGCTGCCCCAGGCACCTGCTTGCTACGCTGGTGCCTGGAGCCGGCCCTGCATACTTCACCTGATTGAGTTTGCAATTGGCAACGGCAGGATTGCTTCATGACACTGCCATCTCCGACCTCACATTTTTTTTCCCGATTTTGTCGGCAGTGAGATTATTTATTTAAATAAGTTATGAAGGCACGGTCAGAATTTTACCAGAAGCAGCTGGCCAACAAAACGCTGCCTTAGGAGACTGATAGCAGATTTACGTGTAGAAATACTAATTTTATGGACTTATGGACTTGGGTCGAGTGGATCTTGAGGAGGATAAATTTGTGTTGGTTTTCCTCCGTCAGTTTCAGGAACCTTCACAGTAATATCAAAGAGTGCTGATAAAAGGATAAATAGAGGATTTTGAGAGACGTGAAGGAAGATATACATATATATCGAAATATTCTGAGTATTTGGTGAGCAAGTTATTTCAAACTATGTGCATATATGATTTACAGGCTATTAAAGCCTATAATATTCATTATATTTCTTGAATATATATTCAGGCACTTTCTCAATGCCTGTCTAGAGATTACCAGTCTTTTTTCTGGTAAATTCTTTCTTTCTCTTTCGTGCATATAGCTTGTTGTTACTCTGTGTGTCCGAGGTGTTTACTCGAGATTAATTAGTGGTCCTGTGGGAGACATAGGATACACAAGCAAACGCGAAGAGAGATGTCCGCCTAGAAAAAGACTGGGATTTTCTGCTCACCGGGTTTGGAGCGCGAAAGATAATATTTTATTATAGGTAGTATGCTATGTAAAAATTCTTATATAGACTTATAAATCACATACCATATGCATAATATATTGTATTTTTATAGTATAGCAAAAGAAAAATCCCAACAATTCAATGTTTTGTAGCAAACATTAAATTGGAATAAACAGTTGTAAATATATTTTATATATAGTCTGGATAAACTTTGTATTTCCCTAACAAAATTAATCAATTATTTTTTTATGTATTCATATGAAAAGAAAGATAATTTTCCTTATTCATAGTTTAAAAAAAGTTATATATCTTCTCTTATTTTCCTGTGAGAACATAGACAAAATAGCGGTAACTTTTCACAGAAATATCCTGGTAAAATAACACAGGTTTTTGGCATATATATATAAATTACATTTTATATTATAAATATTGAGATATATATAGCTATACAACAAAAATAATATATATATTTATTTGTTGTATAGATATATACATCTCAATATTTATATTATAAAATTAATTTTTTTACTTGTTTCAATAAAAAACTTTCTGCTACTAATTTTAGGTAATTCAGCATAACCTTCTATAAAAATAAAACAAATCAATGTACTGGAAAAATACAACCTGATGGTTGGCTTATTACCTGGGTGTAATTCATATATTAATATAACTAATAGTTGAGCTTTAAACTTGTGGGTTATCTGCATCCTATATCCTCTATTGCCGCTTATATTCTCTATTGCCATTTTATCCTCTAAGAGTCTCATTAGGCATTCAGACAAGGAATTCCAGAATTTAGATGCCCCAACAGAGAAGAAAAATTTCCTGAGAACTCTTCTAATAAATTGTATTATTTACTGTCTTTTTTTAATTTTGTATTTTTTATATTGTATTGTTTACTTCTGCTTTACTTACCACATGCAATTAGTTCAAAGAATTTGTCTAAAATTTATTTCTATCATGATATTGTTATAGAGAGGGCTGCTGAAAAATGATGATTATTATTTTATTTTTACAACTTCGCCTTTGTATATATGCAAATATAAAGCTTTCGTGTTTATATATTCAGTGTGCTTTCTGTGAAAATAAGAAATTCATTTTTTTTATGGTATGCGTCCTCTTACACTTGACATAGCTTAGGGCCTCAGAATGTCATAATCCAGCCCTGTCTGCAGTCTTACGAGGTTGTCACCCCAGAAAAGACATATCTGAGGAAGAATAGGCAATACCTTCTACACCTTCCAGAGGAAGGGAGATAAGGGACACGAAGTTTGCTGTTTTGCCTGAGAAGGTCTCAGAAAGGCAACAACCACAACAGGTCATGATAACCAAGCCCCAGGACATTAAATCTCAAGACAACAGTGGCATTCAGAGGCATGCACAACGGGGTAGGGGGGAAGCAGGAGCATGGGCCTCCCCAGTAATCATCGGGGGCACAGAACTCCTCCGGCCCTGAGGGGGGCACAGTGGGGGGCAGAGTGAGTTTCTCCCGACCCTGGGGCTGTGTCAGGGGAGGGGGAAGAGCGAGCTCTTCCGGCCCCTGGACCGCGGTAGGAGCTGACAGCTCCTCCAGCCCTGGGTCTTGGCAGGGGCACAGAACGTTTCCCTCCAAAAGGGGTCACATCTAGATTCCTGCGCATACCCTGGTAGCATTGATATTTCAAGGGAGACAGCAAGTCCAAACTACAGTGTAAAGTGCCTTAGAGGGCACCTTGTTAGTGAGTTTAGTTAGTAGGCTGAGTATGAGTTTTTGGACTGGCTGACTTATATAAATGTTATTTAAGGGTATGTCTACACTGCAATTAAAAACTCTTGAGTGGCCCATGCCGGCTGAGTCGGGCTAAGGAGCTGTTTAACTGCAGTGTAGATACATGGGCTCAGGCTAGAGCCTGAGCTATGAGACCATCCCCCACTCACGGGGTCCCAGAGCCTGGACTTCAGCCTATGCCTGAATATTTGCACCACAGTTAAACAGCTCCTTAGCCTGAGTCCTGCTAACCCGAGTCAGCTGGCACAGAGCTGGCACAGACCAGCCACAGGTGTTTAATTGCAGTGTGGAGCTACCCTAAGGCCATGTGTACACTAGCAAGGTTACAACAGCGCTGCTGTAAGATCACTCATGTAGCAGCTCTATGCTGGGGGCGGGAGAGAGTTCTCCCGCTGACATCATAAAACCACCTCCATGAGCAGCGGTAACTATGTCAAAGAGGTGCAAGTGGCCTGGGGCGGGGGAGCGAAAAGGCGTGAGCAGTGGGCAGAGGAGGTGAAGAAGCACAAGTGACAGGCGGGGGAGGGACTGGGGAAGGGGCAAAGAGGTCTGAGGAGAAGGAGATGAAGATGAAGCACGAGTGGTGGGCGGAGAAGGAGATGAAGCACGAGTGGTGGGCGTGGGGACTGGGGGAAGGGGCAAAGAGGCGCATGAGCAGTCGGTTGGCCAGCTGGCAGGTGGGGGAAGGGAGTTGAGAGGGGCTGGGGGTGGAGCATGGGTGGGGTTTCTGGGGGAGGAGGCTGAGTGGGGGCAGGCCTAGGGGTGGGGCCACAGTCTGGGCGCACACAGCCTCCCCAGATGGAGGAGTCATGCACTGCTCATTGAAGATGTAGCATTGAGAACTGTTCAGTTTAGTGGTTTAGCTTCCCAAGCAGGAAGTCTGGGGGGGGAGGTTTCAAACACCTTGGGCCCTGACTGAGCAGCCAGGCAGGCCAGCTTTCCTTTACGTGGGGCAATCAGAATAGGCTTTTGGAAAGAAAGAGCAGTATTCCATTCCAAGTAGGCAACCTTGGTGTCACAGGGTGATTAGCCCCTTTAGCATGAAGCAGGGTCCAGTGCACCTGTGACTGATTAGCTGCTTAAGTTGGACTTAAGGGAAGGCACCTCGACCACATTAGGGAGACTGGAAGAGTCTGAGAGCAGTCAGTCACAGGAGAGTGCAAAGAAAGGGGCTGGGCACAGCACGGCACGGCACAGAGCACCAGCGGAAAGGAGCAGAACAGAGCAGGTGAGAACTACCTGGGAGAGTCAGGGCAGTTGCAGAGAGTGGGAAGCTCTGCAGGCCTTCCCTGGGCACAGCAAGGAATTGGTTGAGAGACTAGAGAGGGACTAGACTGCTCATTCCTGAACCAGAGCTGGGAGGCTGAAAGGCTATGTCTACACTGCACCTGGGGGTGAGTCTCTAAGCCCAGGTAGACAGACTTGTGCTAGTGGGGCTCAAACTAGTGTGCTAAAAATAGCATAGATGTTGCAGCTTGGGCTGTACCTCAGGCTCTCAAGCCTGCCCAATCCCCTGGTCTGAGCTTGGATGGGTAGCCTGAGTTGCTGCCGGAACCATGATCTCCACATTGCTATTTTAGTGTGTTAGCTACAGCCAAGCTAGGCATGGGTCTGCCTACCTAGGCTGGGAGGCTAACTCCCAGCTGCAGTATAGACATATCTGACAGAGCTCAGTCACTGGACTGTGTTTTGGGCTGAAGGGTCATGATGCTGGTCACTTTCAAGTGAGTGGCCAGGAGAGTGGGGCCCTGGACCAAAGGCAGAAAGTCACTGGGAACTGAGTGCTGGTGGTTTCCATTCCCCTTTCAGGTGGATGAGCTGGAAGTGAGGTCCCCAGAGAGAACTGCTGTATCTCTAAAAAGCAACAGAGAGTCCTGTGGCACCTTTAAGACTAACAGATGTATTGGAGCATTAGCTTTCGTGGGTGAATGCTCACTTCATCAGACACATGGTGCCACAGGATTCTCTGTTGCTTTTTACAGATCCAGACTAACACGGCTACCCCCCTGATGCTGTATCTCTGTTTTACAGCGGAACTAGGGACACTTGCTTTACCTTGAGGGTTCTATGGACTTTTATGTGTACATGACTAAACCAGGCCCAGAGGTGGGACTTTGAATTGGACAATGAGAGAAACTGTATTATTTTCATGGCTGGACTGAGGGGAAACTGAGGCAGATGCATCTATCATACAGTGGTCTGATGCAGGAGATTACCTCAGGCCAGGTTGCCTTACTACATATTGTGGAGAACATGGGTACCTCGATCAGCCCCTGGCCAGAGGGGTGTAGTACAGCAGGAGTGTGCTCGAGGAGGGGCTGCCCTATCACTCATGGACACATCTCTCATAAGCATGTAGGGTCACTGACTCCTTAAATGAAATATTGAGTCTTAAAATGGAGGGCCTGTATGTTAATGTAATCACAGGACAGGGAGCTCTGTGTCTCTCCACAATGTGGGCTGGGCCTAACTCTCTAGTTTATCCTACTGAAGAAAATCCTGGTCATTTAAAGGAAAAACTCACTCAAAAAAAAAAAAAAAGTCGCTTGATATGTTTAATTATAGTCTTACATGACAGGGTGTGTTTGAAAATGAGGCCTTTGTGGTGATCCATGTTTATTCTCAGTGGCTTCAACATCAAATTTGTTCAGCGTATAACTCAAAGCAAGCTTTTACTCATGCTCGTACAGTGAGTTCTATTTTCATATTTGAAAATAAAGCTGTTTGCTTTCCATTCTGTGCCTCCTGTGATCAGTGCCCTTGGAGCTCTGCAGCACTTCAGAAATGATTTCTGCAGCAGGTTTTTATAGAGTCTGTGCCATTTCTGCAGCACCGGTATATGAGCCTGCAGAATCTAAGTGAATCCTACTCCCTTTGTGTGTCAGAATAAAAGCACTTTACATTACACAGAACACTAGACACTAGCTTCCATGTATGGTTAATATCACTTTTCACAACAGACTTACTAACTAGCAATAAATACATTACAATGATTTGGACTTGCGTATGTGCATATTTATTTAATGTTCCTAAAGCTAATTAAGTATTTTAGGAAAAAGTGAGAGCAGTCACCAGCAAGAGTTGGTCGCCGCACTCTGAGCCCACCAAAAAATGTGTCCTGAGAACCCCTGACTTGGATACAGGCAGGAATACCCCATGAAGCAGGGATCTGTGGTTCAGAGAGCATTGTACCCCTGAGTATCCTTTTTACCGTACCATGTAGCAGGTCCATATGGATTCTACTGTAGGTGGGGCCTTCTACTGTGACAGTAGATGGGTAAAGATTAGGTTCAAAGGTGCAACATGAGTACAGGAGAAACCTTAACTTTGGAAGCTTTCTAACTTTTGAGTTCTTAATTTCCCAACCTTCATGTTGTCCTAATCCTGATGCTAATGTGTATATTACTTAGTCATCAGTGCCTTAACAAAGCGCACACAGCGTGGGTTTTAGTTTTCAGTGACATTTTGTTAGCACATACTAACTTTATCTACAGTGGCTTAAATTCTTGTCCTGCTTAATATAATGTGGTTGTAGCTGTGTCAATCCCAAAAGAAGTTGGTCCCATAAGATATTCTCACCCACCATGTCTCTCTAATATCATTGGTATCAGGTGCTGTGCATATAAAAATGACATTGATGACTTGGTGTTAGTTCTCTGCTCAGGTACTATGTTCTCAAGGTGGTAGAAAGCGCTATTATTTTAGACTGCCTTGCCAAAGAAAGGAAAAATTACTAAGAGAAGACTGGTAACATGAAGGCTTCCAGCTGAGCTACATAGAACCCAAAGGGAGGGGTCAGGGAAAAGGTGGCTTTCTGCCCAATTTTGGTGATCACTTTTGTCCCAAGTATAAATCTGAGCAGCCTTATGCGTAGGGCCCTACCAAATTCATGATCCATTTTGGTCAATTTCATGGTCATAAGATTTTTAAAATCGTAAATTTCATGATTTCAGCTATTATAATTTGAAATTTCAGGGTGTTGTAAATTTGGAGGTCCTGACCCATAAAGGAATTGTGTGTGGCGGGAGGGTTGTGGTATGGTTACCCTTACTTCTGCGCTGCTGGCTGGGAGCTCAGCTCTGAAGGCAGAGCCACCGCCAGCAGCAGTGCAGAAGTAAGGATGGCATGGTATGGTATTGCCTCCCTTACTTCCGCGCTGCTGCTGGCGGGGCTCAGCCTTCTGAGCTGGGTGCCTGGCTAACAGCCACAGCTCTTCAGCTGCCCAGATCTGAAGGCAGTGCAGAAGTAAGGGTGGCAATACCATCACCCTCCTCCCTCCTAAAATAACCGTGTGTGTGTGTGTGTGTGTCTCTCTCTCTCTCACACACACACACACACACACACACAAAACTACCTTTTGGATCAGGCCACTCAATTTGAGAAACACTGGTCTCTCCTGTGAAATCTGTATAGTATAGGGTAAAAGCACCCAAAAGACCAGATTTCACGGGGGGAGACCAGATTTCAGGGTCCGTGACGCGTTTTTCATGGCCACGAATTTGGTAGAGCCCTACTTATAGGGCTATATCCTATGCAATCTGCAACACACCCAGAGTGTTTTCTGCTGCTTCAAAAATGCTAGAGTGCAAGGCACTTCAGCAGCTTTCCCACAACATGTTCCTGGAATGCTGCTTATCCTGGATGGGAGCAATAGGTGCAGAGTTATGTGGCATAGAGCCAACATAGCTATAACTTCCCCTATACAGTGCTGATGGAGTGGCATAAATAGGATGGATCAGAGCCCAGGACCTGGCCCAGTAAACAGTACGCTAGATAAGTGAAAATTGTAGCCATTTTCATTTTGACTGGATTTACTTCCAGTTTTAATCAGAGAGCTACCTATTTTTATGCCAGTCATTTATTATAGCCGCATAAAAGGGAGTACATTTATGAATCTGATACTTTCCAAAAATCTGATTCTGATCTCACTTACAGTAGTTTAACACCAGTGTGATGCTGCTGACTTCAAGGGTGTTACTCCAAATTTACAACAGGGAAACTGAGAATCAAGCCCCAAATTTCTAATCCCATTCTGTCGTATCAAAGAACTGCAAGCTTGCAATTGATGTTTAATACATGTGATATCTATTTTTTTTATTAGCCGATTTTTAGAAAGAGAACCCCTTGGATGTTAAACTTTAATAAGTTCTTTAAATACCATGACATGCTTCCACTGATTTCCCCCCCCCAGACATGACTGAAAATAATATCCAATCTGGGCACTTGCATCATATAGTAAGCATTATAACTGCTATTTATAGTAGAAGAATGGTTTTTTTTGTGTGTGTGTGTGAGTTAGAATAATCAGAGGGATTTTATTAACACTGGAGAAAAACCTCAGCAATGAAGATTAGAAAATTGCCCATTTCTGTGAAGAAACATGATCTATGGTTGCTGATCCACTCCCTGCCCCCCATGCCATTGAAATGACTTTGACAGATACGAGAGATTATACCTGTGTAAAACTTAACCAGTTCTAAAAATACCTGTAAATAAAATAATGCTAATATTCCTTTCCCTTCTCACAGATTTTTGAGTCATGCCTATCCTGATGCACAGGAAAATGAAGTGAGTTTGATAACTGGAGCAAGTGGGAATGTGGGGAACAAGACCAATGCAAAACTTCTTAAATCATATGGCTCCTCTCTTTTATCACTGGGCTTTCTATGTCTTATGTGGGACTTTGTGTATCATGTAAAGATGCCTTTCCTTACTCGAAACTCTGATAAATTCTCTATTCTTCCTTCTTTCAGATCTCCTCTCTTCCTTGTTTCTTCTCTCTAGTTCTTTCTTTTCCTTTTTGCTGTTCCCAACTCTACTCCCTCACTCTCCTTGTTCCAAGCTTTCTCTTCCCAGAGAGGGGTCACTTCCAGTAAAGTAGTGAAGGGTAAATTAAGTTTACCTATTTCTTATTTGGGGATGATGGAGTTTAGGTTAATTTACTCACTTCTTTTTGTTTTTACCACTTTATGACTTGTCATTTCCATGTGTGATCATGCAGGACGAATTATCCTGGTAGCAGAGGCAACTGAACATACCTTCAACATGTATAGAGTGTAGCAGTAGCCATGTTGGTCCCAGGATATTAGAGAGACAAGGTGGATGAAGTAATATCTCTTATTGGACCATCTTCTGTTGTTGAGAGAGACTGTGAGGCTTGAAAGCTTCTTTCTCTCACCAACAGAACTTGGTCCAATAAAAGATATTACCTCACTCACCATACCTTCAACAAGCAGTAGTGGGGAAAAAAATGTAAATTAGAGCTTAATTAAATTGTTATTGAAAGCACAGATGCAATGTCCTAATGGCTTTGATTATTGGCATCATGATTCAGGACATGTCTCTATTAAGGAATTTAAGGGAAAAAATTCCCACTAGTATTATCACTGGTTCAATTGCACCAGTAAGGCTCTAGTGTAGACTTCCAGCATTTTTGATGACCGTGGCAATTAGTTTATTCTTAGTTGTAGTTGTACTAAACACAACAGCTTTCCCAAAAAAGTTGTATACTGTATTGGTGACACATGCTATAATAAGAAAAATAGACACAAAGGGATGAAATGATGCACTGTCTCCAGGGCTGCAAAATATTCTAGACGCTCTGAAAATGGCTAATACTAACAAAGCAGGATGGCTTACATATGGGGGAAAATGGACTTGTTAGTTGAAAGTTTCATTTTAAATAGGGTTACCATACGTCCGTTTTTTCCCGGACATGTTCGGCTTTTCAGCAATCAAACCCCCGTCTGGGGGCAATTGCCAAAAAGCCGAACATGTCCGGGAAAATGCCGGCCGGGCACTTCCCCTCCCATGGCAGTTCTGCTCCTCCCCTGACTCTTCAGCTCTGTTTAAGAGCCGAGCTGCCCGAGCGCTATGGGCTTCAGGCAGCCCCCTTGCCTCCGGACCCCAGCCACCGACCGGGCACTTCCCCTCTCGGGCTGCGGCGGCGCAGGGTCCGGAGGCATGGGGGCTGCCTGAAACCTGTAGCGCTCGGGCAGCTCGGCTCTTAAACAGAGCCGAAGAGTCAGGGGAGGAGCAGAGCCTCTGGCCGCGGCAGCTCTGCTCCTCCCTGACTCTTCGGCTCTGTTTAAGAGCCGAGCACTATGGGCTTTGGGCAGCCCCCATGCCTCCGGACCCTGCGCCACCGGAGCCCGGAAGGGGAAGTGCTCGGCCGGGGGCGCAGGGTCCAGAGGCATAGGGTCTGCCTGAAGCCCAAGCTTCACGGTTTGCCGGGCAGCCTCCAGACCCTGCACTCCCGGCTGGGCGCTTCCCCTCCCGGGCTCCAGCTGCGCTGGGGAAGCGCCGGCCGGAGGCGCAGGGTCTGGGGGCTGCACGGCAAACCGTGAAGCCGGTAGCGCTCGGGCAGCCCTTTTCACGTGGCTGGGAGTGGGAGGGAGGAGGGGGCGGAGTTAGGGCGGGGTTGGGGCGGGAAGGGGCGGAGTTGGGCGGGGCTGGGTGGGAAATGGGCGGGGCCAGGGCCCCGTGGAGGGTCCTCTTTTTTAATTTGTTAAATATGGTAACCCTATTTTAAATAACTTAAATGTTTAATATTTATTGGATAACAGTCACTTGGTCATACATAGGCTTGGAAGAATTAGACTTTTATCTGTAAATGTAAATCATACACACAAATGAGAAAATATTTCTATCAATAAATGAAATTTATAGATAGGCAAAGTAAGAAAAACACTACTTGAAAACGTATTAGTTTGATTTTTAAGGATATTTACTTTGTATATTTTGATATAATATTGACAACTTGAGTTCTAATGGTTATAAAGTTTTAACTTTTTGAATCTCAGTGTCTACTGCCATTAAATAATATTTCCTGAGTTCCCAATATATTCCTGCAACTGTGAACATTAAAATAGAGAAAAATCAAAAAGCAATTGAGTATTTAAATCAATAAAATGCTTAAAAATACACATCAGTATCTCAATTCAGTAAAGAGTGACTTGTTACATACAAATGAACACAATAGTGTTACTGCAAGCAACTCAAGCTATATCTTCATTGCAAAAATAAATAAAACTGTTTTATATTGATATAGCTGTCTTGAATAAGCATGGAGACCTGAGCTTTGTTTACTACAGATTCATCAGTGGGACCAATAATAGAGCTGTACGTGTTGGGAATTATAGGTCTGAAAATGCTTATGTCTAAAAGACCTCAGAGGGAACAGAAGTATGTACTTTGCCTGTTCTGAAAAGCCAGGCTAAGGTCATTCTTTGTTTTTATATTGTGAAATTGATCATTGTTACAGAGCCAGTGCTCTGTTTTTATCTGTGCACACTTTTGTTTGCTGCTGTTGTGTGCAATAAAGAAGAAATTGCAGTGCAATATTCCTCTGTGTCTGCTGATGAAAGCTGGGAAAACATAAAGTGTTGCCCTAGCACAGGGGTGGGCAAACTATGGCCCCTGGGTCACATCCGGCCCACGGGACCGTCCTGCCCGGCCCCCAAGCTCCTTGCCCAGGAGGCCTTCCCCTGGCCCCTCCCCTGCTGTTCCCCCTCCTCCTTGCCTGCAACCTCAGCTTGCTCGCTCCGGCGCAATGCTCTGGGCAGCGGGGCTGTGAGCTCCTGGGGCAGTGCAGCTGCAAAGCCCGGCCTGAAGGGGTGGTTGGATGGGGCAGAGGTCCCAGGGGGGCTGTCAGGAATGAGAGGAGGGGTTGGATGGGGTGGCGGGGGTCCAGGGGCAGTCAGGGGACAGGGAACGGGGGTGTGTGGATAGGGCAGGGGTCCCACAGGGGCCATCAGGGAACGGGGGGGTTGGATGGGGCAGGAGTCCCGGGAGGGGGGGCAGATAGGAAGTGGGGGCTGGGCCACGACTCCCTCCCCTAACTGGCCCTCCATACAATTTACGAAACCCAATGTGGCCCTTAGGCCAAAAAGTTTGCCCACCCATGCCCTAGCACAATGAGTTGGGCAACTATATCAAAATTCAGGGGGGGAGGGTGTGGAAGTTGGGAACTATTAAGCATTATTTTTATGGGAAAAGTCTCTGTAGATTTCCAATAGTAGGTCAAGAAGCTACTTTTCCAAGGTGTTTACTGTGCTTCATCTCATTGTCAGCTCTCTCTCTCTCTCTCTCTCTGTGGTCTGGTCTACATTAGGGGAGGGGATCGATCTAAGATACGCAACTTCAGCTACGCAAATAGCGTAGCTGAAGTCCAAGTATCTTAGAACAAATTACCTGGGGTCCACACGGCGCGGGATCGATGGCCGCAGCTCCCCTGTCGACTGCGCTACCGCCGCTCGCTCTGGTGGAGTTCCAGAGTCGACGGTGAGTGCGTTCAGGGATCGATATATCACGTCTTAACGAGACACGATATATCGATCCCGGATAAATCGATTGCTACCCGCCGTATCTGCGGGTAGTGAAGACGTACCCTGTGTGAGAGAAACAAAGGGATCCAACTCTTCCTAATATTGAATTCGTTAAAATTTTAAAACCCACAGAAACTATGTAGATTACATCATATACCAAAAGCGTATGCCCTAGATAAATCAAGAAACTGCCAGAGTTTGGTACCAATATAATACAAACCTATTGTCACAGACATCTTGGGCCAGATTCCCTACTGCTTTGCACATTGTGCAGTCACTTACACCTGTGTAAAGTGCTACCAAATTATAAGTCTCTACTCTCACAGTAGAGTCAGTGATGACCAGGAAGAAAGCTGCCCTGAAGGGTCATTTGAGCATTTTTCCTTTCACAGTGGAATCCTCAGGTTGCATAAAGGCAACGTAGCTGGTTCCATGCCTCCCAGGGCCGGTGCAAGGAAGTGGTGCAGTATATAATATAATTCTATGAAGTATTTTGGGATATCGTTTGTATGAAAGATGCATAAAATTAAAGTAGTATTGGTTTTGGTCAGCTTGAGAGAGAGAGAGAAGAATGACCAATTGGAAGTTGAACAAGTGGGACCTTTTAAAATTCATTTTTTGTAGTGTATAAATAGTTTCAGAAATAATAATTGTGCTATAAGTTGACTCATTCAGAGTATGAACAAGGGAATATCCACTATTTTTCAAAACTGCTAGAATATTGGTTTGACTTCTATCTTTGAATGGCAAAAATAAAATAATGTATTGACTTTCTTCTCACAAATGCTATTATTTTAAATTAATAGAAGTAATTTACATGTACCTGGCATAGTTCTTATTGTAATATATGTCCTGCAGGTATTAAACTTTTGATACTGGACATTTAAAAATATATCTACTGTGCATGTCCAGTAACTCTACTTTTTCATGCTTTTTTTGGTAAAGCTACAAAGAATTCAGTGCTTTTGAATGTTTACAGTGATCTTAAACAGCAAATAAAGGAAACAAAATTCTATTGCTTTTGATGCATTCATACTTTTTAAATGATTAAATCTGATCTTGTTAATATCAGTTGTTTATGTATGTTAGAACTGGTTGGGGAACAGTTTTCCTATATTTTGTAAGAGTTTGAACATTTTTATCCTCCTGAATTAGGACAAAAATCTCAAATGTTCACAAACCAACACATTTTAAAGGAAAGTCTGGCTATGAGATTAGAATACCATCCTTCAACCCTGGACTGCCACAAGTAGGCACTTTGTCTACAGTATATATGCTGCATTTATTCAGTCATTCTTTTAGAATTTCTCTCTCCCCCACTCTCTTCTTGTTTCTTTCTTTTTTTTTTTTTTTCAGTCTCCACTTAGTAAAATGCAAAGATGGTGATATTAGAACTGGGCTCAAATTGTTAGATGCTTAATGTTCAGATTTAGACAAAGCATGTTTACCAATCGCTGGAGTTTATAGACTAACTTTTTAAAGTCTGAGTTGGAGTAAGAGGAAGATTCCATGTTGAGACCCAGAATGCTTACAGCCGCACCACAGTTACTTGAAAAACCACATTGGCTCAATAATCACTTGGGTAAAGGTTGGTGTAATGAATTAGACAAAAGCAAAATAATTCATTGAGTCATACAAGTGTAAACTGATGCAATTAATTGCTATCTTAACTGTGATCTAAATCATTTTTGTCAGGTGGGTGGTTGTGGCAGACACACTGTAAAAGGCCCTGAGATTATACAAATTGATTGGCCCACCTTTTCTGGCAGTGGAACTTCTGCAGCACATAAGGAGTTGTAAAAGTGACTGAACTCAGTGTGTAAATTAAAGTTCTCCCAACGTACTTCCACCATTCAGTTTAACAGTTGCCTAACACTGTCCTGCAGATAATAAATGGGAGTGTCTGCACCAGCTCAACCACCTGGATTTGTATCAAGCTACTTGGGAACACTGGTCATTGGATAGCCTTTAAAAATGCATAATAGAATGATTAAACCAGACCTCTTTGAGGGTGGCAGTTTTTGGAGGAATAATACCTATGCTGCCATCTGAATTCACCGAGGTGTATGTACCAGTTTTCCACAAGGGGGACCAGCAGGACAGATTTTAGTCTCTGTAACTGGCCCACTAAACGTGATGCTGCTCTTGCACAGCCATGCAAGGACTGAATGCATGAGAAATCTTCACAATGAAGAACAGTTTCTGGGTGACCCTTGATGTTTGGGCACTTTATGCATAACATACTCCATCCTTCTATGGAAAGTCGTAGCCTACCAGCCACTCAGTACTGCACTTGATGTAGCATAAGCCAACACCAGCAATGCCACTCACAATACATATCCTCCTAGGTGTCTAATTTTAAAGACAGAAGTGTGCACTGGTTGCACTTTGCCAGCCAAGAACTGAATGGGATCCAATCAGTAGATTTAATGCGTATTGTTTCTTTTATACGCCATTGATCATTTTAGCAGTACAAAGGTTACTTCCTATTTCTTTGAATGTATCCTGTCAGATGAGCAGTCATTGTTATCCAGTTATTGTTACAGCTTTGACAGTGTAGTGCCAAACAAAGCAATGCGCCATGTCAAATTCAGCCCTGCTTTAAGTTGATGCAACTCTACTGAAATAAGTGGAGAAGTGCCTGCATGCACCAGGACTGCCTTTGGCCCATAGAGTTGTATAGTAAAAAATAAATGTTACCTCAAAGCTATAAAGGCTGACATCCAGTCGCTGTACGTGGAATCCCTGAAGCGTAAACCAGACCAAGGTAAAGCCTTTGAGTTGACCAGCAAGTAGGATGCCAGCAACCACTTCCTCGCTGCGGGCGGCTTCACCCGTTTCGCCGACTGGTGGTCCATCCACCACGGGAACCGAGACAAGCATTGCAGGAAGTGCGGCTACTCCAACGAGACCCTGCCCCACGTCCTGTGCAGCTGCAAACCCCACTCCAGAGCCTGGCAGCTGTGCCACAACACCATCCAGAATCGCCTGGTGAAAGCCATCACACCATGCCTGGGGGAGATCTCCGTGAACTGCACCATCCCTGGTACCGACAGCCAGCTACGACCTGACACGGTCATCACCAACGAGGCCCAGAAAAAGATCATCCTCGTCGACGTCACGGTCTCCTTTGAGAACAGGACCCCAGCATTTTGCGAAGCCCGAGCTCGTAAGCTGGAAAAGTACACCCCCTTGGCTGACACCCTGAGAGCGAAGGGCTATGAGGTGCAGATGGATGCCCTGATTGTCGGAGCCCTGGTCGCCTGGGACCCCTGCAACGGGCGTGTGCTGCGGATCTGCAGGATCAGTCGACGCTACGCACAGCTCAAGCGGCTCCTCATGGTCTCAGACACCATCCGATGGTCCAGGGACATCTACATCGAGCACATCACCGGCCACCGACAGTACCAGGAGGCGTGAGCCAGAGTGACATTGTTCTCCCACTACAAGAAAGGGACCAAGTGACCTTCTCCGTTGGATCATATGAACTGGAACCATAAACTCCCTGAACATTAAATCTCACCAAATGAGGGTCAATCCATCCTCCTCATCATATCCATTCATTATACTCCACACCCGAACATAGCCACTCTATGAACTTCATACCGTCATATCTCAATGCCTGTACTTTGACCCATCAACCTTTTACCCCCAATCGGGGATATTACCGATTATGTATTCCTTATGCCACCTGATCTTAAACCAAACTTGCACCCTCGATAATCTGTACGTTATTCCCTGATAACCAGAAACTTCTATGCTCAAACTCTCTTCACTTTTTTCTTTTTAACATCATCTTAATAAAATTTTTAATAGACATTTATTCGGCACACAGCCCACGCTGAGAGTCCTTCAGCTATTTTCATGAAGTGTCTGCTTTAGCTGAAACTGCTTCTTGTAGTAAAAGGTGTATATTTATTAGGCCTGATTTATGATTGCACTTGTTTTCTCATTCATAGGGATTGTAACAAGAAATGTCTAATTTAGATGGTATCCATTTTGGAAGATGATCAACTACCTCAAACGAGACAGGCATACCTATACAATGGAAGCCACACAAAAGGATAGTTTTCTGGGCCCTTTTCTTAAGCCCTTGAGTCAGCTTCTCCATCGTCAGTACTTTCCATATCCCCTCAAACACCATTGTTCAATATGTACAAGTGGTGATGGAAAAAGAGTTCTTCTCATTGAACTGTGACTTCAGACTGGAAGTTACTCAGTAGCCGGACTACAAGCCTGCTGCTTTTTTCCCCATGTTGCTTGCTTGGTGAGGAACCCTGTTAACAGCAATAGCAGGTCTAACGGGATTGGTTTCTACAGTATCCTTAATGAGACTCCAATCCTGGAACTGGACCCATATGGATGGAGCCCCATGGAAATAATGGAATGGAGCTCTTTTGCAGGACAAGGGGCTAAGTTCGGATATATTTGTTGGGTGACTATCTTTGAGGAATCGTTCAGTGTGACTGGGGATCCAAAACTGATCTCCACATTGTTTCCAACATATTAATCTGGGGAAAGGTTTGCAAAATATTATTTCAGGTAACTTTATTTAACACACATTCACATTAATGATGTGCCAATTCTAGTCCATATGTTGGATCAGTAGGTAATGTGAGAATGTGGTGATATCTTCTATCTGTTCTTGAAGTATACTATGTTGTGTCAAAGCAATCTGCAGTTTTTATTCTGTTAAATACTATATACTGTATACTACTGGAGCAAAACACCACAAAGAAGGGACATGTATATCCCAAAACATCAACTTTGGCTATGGGAACCTCAGATTCTTACCCCGCAAAATGTACTAACAGGATTTGGCTCTGGCTATACTAAGGACACTTTATAACAATTTCCAACTGTTGCTGACTCTAGTTCAATTGCAACAGGGTTAGAGATGTTGGGAGCACTAGTGTGCTCTAACCCCATTCACAGCAGGGCTGCCACATCTGCAACCATTTTAAGCATGATTAGACCTATCTACATTAGGATTTCCAACATTGCTCTCATCCCTGTCATCTTTAACCACTCTCTCTGCTTTGACTCCTTTACCTCTACTTCAAGAATTCACTTCTAGCTCCTGTTTCCAAAAAATCCATCTTTGGGAATGCTTTTACTCCTCCTTCTTTGACTTTTCTGCTGTGTCCTCTTCTCCAGCAAGACCACCTTTAGCTTTCTATCTTCCATGGCTTCAAAGGAGGACAGCAGGACATTAGGGCTTCCAGTGACACAATGATCAAAAATGTAGAGCAGTTAGGAAGATATTGCAAGTGAAAGTCAAGACAGTATATATGGCTTTGCAAGGAACAGAAATAAGAGTAAAAATAATGGAGGGGGAGTTGCATGAAAAGAGGAGATGTGAAATTAAACTAAAAGATGGATGGGCATTAAATGAAGAAATAAAATTTCCTCACACAAATATTTCATGTATATGGTAACTATCAAAGAGCAGCTACAGTAGTATAAGCAGTTAAAAAAGTTGTTATATTTGGAGGAAACAACATCATGGGCTGTATAAAATCATCTCAAAGGGTCTATATTGTACCAGAAAGAAGCTCTTGTACTATTTCTAGCCAGAAAAATTCTGTATATTTTCAGGGCTCTCCACCTTCCAGCATCTGTCAAAGTTACTGTATATATCAGGGCTGATTAGGGACAGAAGGGCAAAAAATGTTCCATTTCTCTCTCTTCCCCCGCCCCCACCCTGCCCGATGCCATCCAAATCATGTGGGGTTTATGGCATGTAGACATGCAAGTTTAATAGTTTTGTCATTTTCAAGTTCCAAAAAGCTATTTGTCACTTAGTAATTACTAAATTATAAATGAAAAATTTTAGTCAAGTCTAGCTCTATATGTCACATTGGTAGAGAGCTCTAACTTCTTGTCTGCATGCCATAGCATAAGAAATGTGTGTGCACCTTCCTTGACTCACAAAATGTGAAGCCAGTACAAAGAACCAAATACATTGCCAACAATGAACTAATAATAATCCTAAACTGCTTGTTAAAAGTCTGGTGAATAATTATTTCCAGGGGCTTGATACAACTAGCCATTTTTATACCTCTGCTCTGCATGCCCACTTCAGATTTTGTATTTGTCTTCTTAAAAGGAACCCAGCCAGTAGCCTGTTTAATTTCTTTCTGGTCCTAAAAAAGATATTTATAGCTAACTTTTGAGTGGTGCTCTGCTTGAATGGGCTAATTAGTAAAGACCCCGAAAGCTCATTTCCCAATCACCTTCTCATTTACAAGGTTTATGGATTATAGACTTACTAAAATTAGTAAAGTTTGACAGTAAAACTTTTTGTACAGGGCTACTCATCTATTGAATCAGTAACCTAAAGGATTTTGACTTTCAGTGTAATAGTATTGGCTCATAGATCACCAACAAATAATGCTTTGAACAGTCAATAATGTTCTGATGTATTGCAAAGTTGTATTTAGGGAAGCTATAAACAAACATATTGGAGAAGACTGCTGGCAGCAAAGTCTCTATTGAGAATACAATTCATCTGATGATAAACAACCAGCTAGTGAAGTTTACTGTGTTCAGCATAGCACTTGTGGAACTTCTTACAAAAGCCCTAACTAGTTGATGTAATAATGTAGATAGCTCAGTTCAAGTGAGTGGTTAAAAATGTAGATGTGAATAGAAACCAATTTTCTTGCTGAAATTACCAAGCCACCAGTGATTTGCTCAGATCAGCAAGTATCTAATACTGTATTTATTAATGAAGATTTAATATTTATAGTATAACACCACCATCTGCCCATTGCCAAAGCATCAGACCTCTGTATAAGAGAATTTTAAAGTGAAAAATCTTGTAAAATGATACTTCCTGAAAACATAAGCACAGGGAAAACAAAGGCAAGGGGGAATCCAATTAGAAAAAGAAAGAAAAGGTTTGGAAGGAAAGGTGAGATATTATATATGCTGACAGTGGCTATTCTAAAAACATCTTTGTAATACTAATATTAATAAAGCTTTGTGAATTAAATATTAATATTTTATAAATAAATATAGATAAAGCATAGATCATAGATGGGAGAGAGAAGCTTACAATAGTTTCCACAGTGATTTTTTTTTTATTGTCACAATAGGGTCAAAAGTAAAACTATTAGATAAAATTTGGAAATGTGTTAGCACCATTTTAGCAAGACCAGACAATATTGTATTTCTAGGCCAGGCCATGGAGACACTGAAAATACCATCTCCACTACATGTAATAGCCAGAATTGCTTTTACACCTCTGAACACTGTAGAAGAAATTGCTTTTCTTCCTTTTTGCTTATACATTGAAATTGACTTAGGCTGATGGCATCAGCTTGACTCAGAGGAGCCCCTAAGAAAGAACATTGTCTGTTCATGATGGGAAACTGAGGCAGATTGATACCCCCTCAACATTCCTGTCTTTGTGTAGTCTACTAACATAGATGGGTGTAATTCTGTAGGGGGCTCAATCCTACAGTAATTAGTGTGATTTAAAATGTCTGTATAGCGCAATCCGATCCCAGTTCAGGGCGTTAGACTATCTGAATTCTAACATGCCGTTAGATGTTCTAGACCCTGACAGTTGGAAAAAGGGAGGCCATTTCCCCTGGATGACTGATTTTGTGAAAACAAGGTGATCTTTGCTGTGCTCTTGTTTTCCATTATTCCATACACACAGTGATGCAGAGCAGAGTGAAGTTTGGTAAAAGCTTGTATGCCAAGTGTATCGGACACTTTAACTTGACCAGGTGACTTTATGCCCCTTTTGCTGGTTCTACAATGTTCAAGTCAAGTGCCCTGTATGCATTTCTGACTGTCATTTCTAATAGTAATTCAATTTTCCCATTTGTGTAGTAATTTACTATGTGGTTGCCTTCCCAAAGAATCTCAAACTACATATTTTCCTATTCCACATCCTTTCTTAATCACAGATGGCATTTACATGGCTTTGCTGATGTCCTACTGAAATACAGTCTGTCTTGCTGGCAGCCAGAAATACTCATGGTCTGGATCAGGGGTCTCAAACTCAAATGACCATGAGGGCCACATGAGGACTAGTACATTGGCCCGAGGGCCGCATTACTGACACCTTCCCCCACCCGCCGCCCTCGGCCCCACCCCCACTCCACCCCTTCCATGAGGCCCCGCCTCATCCCACCCCTTCCCTGCCCCCATTCCAACCCCTTCCCCGAAATCCCCACCCCAACTCTGCCCCCTCCCTGCCCCCAGGGGGTGCAGGACGGGTGTGGGATGTGGTGGGGGCTCAGGGCAGGGAATTGGGGTGTGGGGTGCAGGAGGGGTGAGGGGTACAGCAAGGGGTCAGGGTGCAGGGTGCAGCAGGGGGCTCAGGGCAGGGGTTGGGGTGCAAGAGGGGTGCAGGGTGCAGCAGGGGTATCAGGGCAGTGGGCTGGGGTGCAAGAGGAGTGTGGGGTGCAGCAGGGGGTTCAGGGCAGGGGGTCGGGGTGCAGGATGTGGCAGGGGGCTCAGGGCAGGGGTCAGGGTGCAGGAGGAGTGCAGGGTACGGCAGGGGGTCAGGGTACAGGAGGGGTGTGGCATAGGGCTCAGGGCAGTGGGTTGGGATGCAGGAGGGGCGCGGGGTGAGGCAGGGGGTCGGGGTGGAGGAGGGGTGTAGGGTAGGGCAGGGGGTCGGGGTGCAGGGTGCGGCATGGGGCTCAGGGCAGGGGGTTCGGCTGCAGGAGGAGTTCGGGGGGCAGGATCTGGCCCGGCGCGTACTGGGGGCAGGGGAGGCTCCCTGCCTGCCCTGCCCCTGCAAGAGGCTGGAACAGGGGAAGGGGGACGGAGGGACTGTGCGTTTCTGTTGCTTGAGGCACCGCCTCCAGCAGCTCCCATTGGCCGCGGTTCCCCGTTCCCGGCCAATGGGAGCTGCTGGAGGCGGTGCCTCAAGCAACAGCCACACACAGCCCCTCCGCCCCACCCTTCCCCACGTTCCAGCCTCTTCCTGGAGCTGCGCAGGGCAGGCAGGCAGGGAGCATGCCCTGCTCCCGGTGCTCGTCCAGCCGCTCTGGTAAACACTGGGAGAGGGCGTGGGGGCTGCGCGGGGCTTGCGGGCCGCAGAAAATCACCCCGCGGGCCGCGTGTTTGAGACCCCTGGTCTAGGTGTTTCCCTCTTCTCTACTTTTCAAAGATTTATATTTGGTACCTGGGTTCAGCACTCTTACTTGATTTTTATGGGGCACCATCAGTCTGAACCTCTTGCAAAAGTGATGGAGTTCTGCAGGCTGCCCATCTAAATCCATAATTAGCTAGAATTTATGCTCCAGTGGATTAATATAACCTTCATGAGCACAGGATCATCTTAGGTCTAATTAAAGCCTGACTTAAACCCAGCCAGACTACAGCCAATCTGAACCAGGCCTGAGCCTAAGCATGTCAGGTTGTTTTAATAGTCTACTTTACCCAAACCAGATACTTGTAGTTAGGTTCACTTTGGTTTGCAAGGCCTGCACTCTATTTTCTTTACTTTGCGGCCTCTTTGGAGCTGCTGGGGTTTATTACCCCTCCTCAGGGCCAGCTCCAGGCACCAGGCTGGCAAGCAGGTGCTTGGGGCGGCCGCTCCGGAGAGGGACGGCACGTCCAGCTATTCGGCAGCAATTCGGCGGACGGTCCCTCACTCCTGCTTGGAGCGAAGGACCTCCCGCCGAATTGCCGCCGCAGATCGCGATTGCAATTTTTTTTTTTTTTTGGCAGCTTAGGGCAGCCAAAACCCTGGAGCCGGCCCTGCCCCTCCTCCCTGTTCTTTTCTCCCCCCGCACACACACACAGTGGCTGCCCCCCACCACAGCTATTCCCACCAAACCTGTCAGTGCTGCCCCCTCGTCCTTGGAGCTTGGCCTGGTGAAGTCTCCCCATACCACAGCTGCCTCCAGCCCCTTCCTGCCTGTAGGGACAGCACAGCAGAGTGGAGGAGACAGAATATGAAAGGGAGTGTCTGACACAGTACAGAGACAATACCTAGTCTCTGGTAAACAAGAGGTTAATTTCAGCTCAGCATCCATCTCTCCTTGCATTTAGAAGACAGAGGAGAAAAATGCCTTTGGGAAGGTTTGGCTCTATAGCCAGAACTCTTAGAACATTGCTTATCCCTGGACTGGGGAACTCTTCTGTTTGTTTTCTACTGTTACCTAATTTTACTTTTTTGAGTTGTCCCACCAGTCTACATGGTATTGGAATATTAGTTGGTTTTCCAGTAGGGTTCTCTGATGGTTAAGAATGCAAAGAAGTGAAAGTTATTGTCTCATTATCTGGAGAAAACACAGTAGTGGTGTGAATATTTGCATACTGTTAAAAGTACTTGCAGTGCTGTCAACCCGCAGTATGTTACAGGTGGGCTAAGGGCTTGCAACAATACTAGTAATACCAAACTTCTCAAAGGTTAAAAAAAGGCTAGAAGATTTAAGTAGCGCATTCATGGTCAGTCCATGCTGATTTGTTTGTTTGTTCGTTCACTCTTGTAGCACACCTCACTATTCCAGAAAGTGCCAGGAAAAACTTCAAACCTGATGCTACAGAAACTAGATTGATTGTTTGCATCTTTGAAAGCAGGATTGCGCACTCAATTTCATTTAACTATTATAATTACAAATTTTAAAAAGTCTGAAAGCAAATGTTGTCCAAAGTGCTCAGAGAATGGGATGACGTGAGCAATGTGAATTGTTCACTGAAAACAAAGGCAAGCTCCATGCTCTAAGAGCTAGGTCACTGGCTGCTTGTAGCTATGACTATAACAACAGCACTACACCTGAATGTACTAATGTGAAATCTCATCCCCTAGAAAAGGCAGCATGCATGGAAGAGACTTTTGTCCCTTTATATTTTAATCTATATAGGTTCTCGTACTATGCTTATCATTGTGATATCTGAGCACTGTACAGAAGTACATTAAGCAATGTGACTAACATCTGTGACATATTGTTTCTCTTTTATTCCTGTTTGTAGATTTTGCTGTTTCAATGGCTGGGAAGAAGTAGTTCCATATACTCCAGTTTGGTCTTTTGGATCCTGACTGTAGATGGTTTGCACTAGTAAAGGCCTAATTCTGATCTCACTTGCACCAATACAAATTAGGGATAATTCAGCTGAAGTCAATAGAGTTATAACACCATCAACTTAGTTTGATAGCAGAATCAGGACCTTGGCTGCTTTCTTTGCTTTTAGGATACTTGAGACTATAGCTTCCAGAGAATAGAGGCCAGAAGCTCCTTTTCTCTCTTTGTATTTTCAGGATGCAAATCACCTTATGCCCCTTGCACTGTGACCACAGATGAGAACAGTGTATTTCTCATGCATCATGATGAGGCCCCCAGCCCTGAAACTGATACTTCACGGGAACTCCTTAGTCTGTGTCCCTTTGCACCAACAATTTCAGACAAACAGAAGATTCCAGACCTTCCTGCATTGCTATCTTTGTTTGGGCTTTATTTGCCCACACATTTGCACCAGTTAAACTGAAGGTATTACTTTAAAACAGTTCAGTTAAACTAATGCAAACCTCTCTGTGGACACTCAAGTCAATTTAAACCTGGCTTGTATTGATTTAAACTTAATTCTGTTTCTAACTAAATCCATTTAAATTCAACGGATGCAACTTCTGCATGTAAACCAGCCCTTAGAGACTAACAGTTGTTTAACTGTTCCAGGCTGGCCTGTGTGAAATTTCCATAGTCTGTCTTACTGGCTCCAGGTTGAAGTAAGCTGTGTCTATATAGGGTTAGCACTGGTATAGCTACACTAGTGACTCAAATCCCACTGTAGACAAGACATGAAACAAATAGAAGTCCACAACTTGAAGTAAAACAAGATTTATGAAAAATAGAGAGAACTTGAATAAGCGTTCTAGTCTTAAAAGTGCATAAAATCTAATCTCCATAGATATAATCTGTGCAGTGAGAGTGATAAAGAAAACATTACACTTCTAGAGTGTTTCTTTTCCTCAGCAGAGTGTGCCACAGACCCAGTCTCTGGTGTCAAGGTTGGTGTCATTCTCCTATGGAATAAGACAGCTTCTGTCATCCTCTCTAGTTTGGCTGTTACATATTTCAGGTTACTGATCTCCACCCAGCAGGTTATTCTCTCCACAGATGTACTTTCTGAGGTGGGTTTGTTAGTCTACAGTAGTATGAAGGCCCTACTGTCAATCAAACCCTAACCCCGCCCCTCGACCCCTTAAGCCCCGCCCCGTGACCCTATTGACCCCCTCCCGCCTGTCACTGGAAGTCCCTCCCCATGGGGGTATTACTTCTGGGGTCAAGGTGCCTCCTGACCGGAAGCAAGGTGTGTCATGTGACCCCTCTAAGAACTTCCCCCACCACCCTCTACCAATCAGGAGGGGTTTCATCCCAAAAGGATCGCCCCGAGAGGAGATTTTGCCGAATCAGGGCGACTTCCGGGGCGGGGGTGACCCGTCCAGAAGTGGGTCGTGTGACCCCTCTAAGCACTCCCCCCACCACCCTCTACCAATCAGGAGGGGTTTAGTGCCGACAGGACCACCCTGAGAGGAGATGTTGACCAATCAGGGTGACTTCTGGGTTGGGGTGACCCCTCCGGAAGTGAGTCGTGTGACCCCCACCAAGAACTCCTCCCAAGGCCCTCCGTCAATCAAAGTGCAGCACCATTACCCCATAAGTCCCAGCGCCAGACAGAGGAGGCGGACATCTCTTACCAAGGACACATGTTTTCGAAAGCACGGAAAGGCTGCTGAGAGGAAACATGGACTCCTTCACCACCCCCGTGAGAACTTCAGACTTTGTTTTAGGCCCGAGGGTCTTTGACCATCCGCGGAGAAAGCGCTACATCAGCGACAGTTCCGAGGAGGAGGAGGGAGCGACCGAGGGGAGCCCTTTGGCCCAGCCGTTGCTGGATACGCCGGAACCCGACCCCGAAACCCTCGTGAGACAGCCCGATGAGCATGGCAGTCTCTCTTTGTCCACCCCCTCAGAGGTGGAAGGCGATTGCGGCTCGGGGGAGTCACCGGCAGACAAGGCGAACGGAAAAGACGGCGCTCAGGTAAATGAATGCTTAAGAAGCGATGGTTGAGGAGGGGTTGGTAATTCTGAGGATGATGGCTATGAGGAGTTTGAGAGGCTTGGCATAGAAATCGTGGAAAGGCTGCTGAGAGGAAACAGGACAAGGCAAACGGAAAAGACGGCGCTCAGGTAAGTAGCGGCGGTCAAGGAGGGGTGGGTAATGGGTTAGGAATCAGGGGGGCGGTTGCATAAATTAAAAAAAAAAACAAGCAGTGAGGGGTGCTTACACGTTTTCTTTTCTGAAAATTTCTCAACAGCTCGACGATGCCTTTCTAGAGGACCCGGACAGCGTTGCATCAAGCAGCGAAGATGAACTGGCCCCACCATGTTTTTGCTCAATGCCAATACAGGTTGTTGAAGAGGATTCTGAGGATGATGGCTATGAGGAGTTTAGGAGGCGGCTTGGCATAGAACTAACTGAGCCAGTGCCACGTCGTGAGCGTAAAAAAGTCATGCGGACTATTGTACGCGTTGCTGTTTATGCTATCCTTAAACACTGCCTTAGGGAAAAGCTTTTTGAAGATTGTGAGGGCTGTGTCATAGATGCGCTAGGCCAAAGGCACCACGACTGTGTGACTTGGACTTCAGTGGATATAAACTGCAAGCTCCGGGGCCTGTGTGCTGAGCTGTGTTTGGAAAGCTTATTAAACACTGTTGTTGCCATAGGTTATGGTATGCAATGTCTGTGCCTAACCCAAGAACATTTAGCGCAAGGGGTGACCTTGATAAATGCTGTGCAATTCAGTGCAGACCCTGACCGTGTTCTAAAGAAAATGACCAAACCAGAAGATGCCTGCTTAGAGTGTTATATTGACCGTCTAGTCCGCACAAAGAGTTACAGAACCTTGCTTAAGAAAAAAACTATTTGTAAGAAATCTAAAAGGATTAAGTTAGAGAATGGTGAGGGGACAAACATGCGATATAAAACTTGGTAGCTGTAAATTTTTTTTAAAAGGTGGGGTTTGTGACTATCTGTGTTTTGTTAGAAGGCCTTTGGTCCTTAAGTGAGCTAAAAAAGTTTTAATGAAGCATCTTCGTTTGTTTTCAAGGAGCTGTATGTTTTTTAAAATAAAAAAATTAATTGTTTGTGAGAATTAGCTCTTGTGGGTATTTTTTTTTTCCATGTGTGTATAGCAAAAAGCTGAAATGTCTGTTGTGGGAGGGGGGAAAATCCTAAAAATGTGCTTACAATAAAACAAACAAGGACTAGTTCAGACATGTGTCTGAGTACAATAGAGTTAATATGGAGATATACTTATCTCATAGAACTACCTTTACTAGCAGGGCCAAATATTGATTTTGCCCCAGAGCCCTAAGTGGCCCTCTCAAGGGTTGACTCACAACCCTGGACTTAACAGGCCAATGCTTAAACCACTGAGCTATCCTTATCCTGTCTTGCAGCTGAAGAAGTGAGGTTCTTACCCACGAAAGCTTATGCTCCCAATACTTCTGTTAGTCTCAAAGGTGCCACAGGACCCTCTGTTGCTTTTTACAGATTCAGACTAACACGGCTACCCCTCTGATACTTGAGCTATCCTTAGTCTGTTGAACTGAATGGGGTTTTAACCACACACACCCAGACAAAATGGTTTCACTACCCCAGATCACAAAAGGGAATGCTATGGGAGGGGTGATTAAATTAACCTGTTAGCAACTATGTTTGAAACAATGGGCTAAGAGGGTATAAAAACCTCAGGTATGCTGCAGTTTGTCCTTTTCAACAGAAAACTTTCTTGGATAGCTGCTGGACTGCAAAAAGAGGTAAGACTTGCTGTCTTTAACTCTGAAACTATATATTATATAAGGCCACTCTTTGCCCATGCTGTCTTAGTAAATAATGGTGCCTATGTTTATTGCAGTGTGATCTGTTTAGCATGGAACCAGTAACTTTAAACTGCATTTCACCACCAGGCCAAGGTAAAAACCATTTTAACTATAGTTGTGCTTAATACTGTTGAATTAAAAAAAAAAAGTATTACACAGGCTGTATAGGGATTTGGTGGTAATACTAACTAACATTTTTGCTTGTTCTTGAACCTGAAGGCCCAAGCACACATGAGGGGGAACAGAACAAGCATGTGCCTGCAACACTTTATCCCATAGTGAAAGGTAACTTTATTTTTTATTTATTTATTTATTTTTTGCAACAAACTTTTAAATGCATGTGGGTTTTTGAAAAGTATACGGCTGCAAGCTTGGTTGGTATGTTTTATAAAGCTGCTGGTGTGTGTGTGTGTGTGTGCAAGGCATAGGTTTTTATTTTTTTAAAGTACTTGCCACAGGGTTTTTTTTTTTTTTACTGTGCATAATGTGATGGGTTTTTAAAATGGGGTGGATGCTACTAACTAAGCCAAAGGCACATGGCTGGGGGTCAAAACAACCATGTGGCTTTTAAAATGCATGTGGGGTTTTTGAAAAGTATATGGCTGCAAACTGTGGGTTTTAAACTGGTGGTATGTGTATTTTAAACTAACAAGGGTTTCTCTGCAAAATGGATTTTAAAAGCAGTTTTGGTTTTTATTCTGCAAAAATGAGATGTATTTAAAAACCTGTTTGTTGTACAGCCTGAAATGGATTATTTTGTTGTAAAGCTATTACTTTTTAAATAGAAAAACACCCTAATGAAGTGTGTGTGTGTGTGTGTGTGTGTGTGAGAGAGAGAGAGATGTATGTTTACAAGACAGTTTCATGTGTTTTATAATAATGTTGTTGTTTGCTCCACAGTACAGTCAAAACATGAGAGATCCTTAGACCAGAGGGAAAACTAGCTGAAAAGAAAAAGGAAAGAGACCGCTGAAAAGGAAAATTCACCAGCATCAGTGACTGATGGATGGATGAAGCCCTGTAAATATATTTTGCTTATTGGTTTGGTTGTTCTATGAGGTTTTGTATTTTAAGTAAATACATAGGTGTGGGTAAGAGAGGGTGGTAAAGTTCAGTTTTTGTAAAATGTTGTTTTTCCCCGTCATAGGCCTGGGCAACTCTTCTGACAATGCTGTAGACAGAGATACAAGGACATCTCCTCCAGAACTGCCAACGAACCAGGAATCTGCTTTGAGACCTTTAACAACGCAAAACAGCACAAGAGTGCAGCTGAAACATCCTGGCAGTCCAAACCTCATATATGTCAAACCCAAGGACAAAACAAAAGACTCTGGTAAAAAAACAACCATGCCACCACAACTCCAGTTCCTCAGTGGCCACCATCACACCAAGCCCTGAGGAAACTGTGAGCGAAAACACCCACATTCACAAACCCAGAGCACGCACTCTAGGGGTTCTGAATGTGCACAAACCCGGAGCATGTGCTCTAGGGGTTGCGTTTAAAAAACCAAGGACTAAAAGCTTCTGCGATGCTGAGGTATTGCAATCACACAACCAGCACTCTAGTTCCTCAGCGGCCACCACCACACCAAGCCCTGAGGAAACTGTGAGCGAAAATGCCCACATTCACAAACCCGGAGCATGCGCTCTAGGGGTTGTGAATAAAAAAACAAGAACTGACAAACCATTCTCCCAAAGCCATAAGCTTGTCCCAGCTCCCTCATATTCTAGTAGTTGGGAAGGGGTTGAGGCTTCCCTCAGAAAAGTGGTGGAGGATGTATCCTCGGGTAGTCTAAAAGAACGGGATTCTAGAAAGAAATGGGAAAAATATGATGCTTGGTTCAGAGCCATGCTGAAAAACATAAGGGCTGGAAAGGGTGGCTCTGAGCAGGCATGACTAGTTGTGAAAAGGGCCCTGGGTAAAAGGGGCACCCTCCAGGGTACACATCAGCTCATGTGTAAACAAAAGGGGGGACAGCGCTTGGGGGATAAACAGATGGCTGCCAAAAAGTTCCAGGCCCAGGTTGTTGTAAAAATTTTAAAAAGGGCTAAAGAGGTAATGAGGAAAAAAAACAAAAAGAGATGCCCCCTACTGGAGGCTCTCAAACTGGCTTGTCTGAAAATGGGGAGGCGGAATCAGACTCTGGTTTAGCAAATTCCCCAGAGGGCTCTCTAGACGGGTCCCGTTCTACTCCCAACGACCCACATGGAGGCGCCTCAGAATCTGACTCTCAAATAGCATCTGATGTAGAAGATGCCGCTAATGATCCTGTAGAGGAACCCCCAAGTAACCCCGAAAATGCCGAGGTGTATATGGAGAGAGTGAGAAGTTGGCAACGTGAAGTATCCAGATTTGGGGGGTCGGTGTATTGTGAGGAATTTCGTTTTGTTAATCTTGAGCAAATAAATTCAGCTCAGCAGATTGTTGAAGCCATACACCGGAGAATACAGTTAGTGCTCGATGACATTAATGGTAGGGTAGGCCCTGATGATTATGTTCAGTTACGTTTAGAGAGCCGTAATTTAACTAACTCTTTGTTTTCGGTCAAAAGAACTAGGGATGAGCTGTCTGCTGAGGATTTCTTAAATCAGACCTCAAAACTGCTACAGAGCAATAGAGAGTTGCATCTCGATGGGACGTTGCGCCTTGTTGTGACAGTTGTAAAAAATAGGGGTGGGGGCGCTCGTAGAGTTTTAAATACTATCCTTAATAGTCAAATTATTTATAAAAAGAGACTGTGTTTAGTAGACCTGACTTACACTGGTACCAATTTGTGTTTTGCGGGTGGGCTCTTGGCCGTCATGTCTGATCGTAAACCCACGGACGCAGAATTGTTAGCGGAGGCGAGAAAGTTACATGAGAAACTGGGGTGGTCAGATCAAAAAAAGGTTATGCTCAGCGACGTAGCAAAATTTGAACAGCATTTAAGAGTTAACATACAGGTGGTGCTGTATACGGCGAAAGGCGGCTGGGGCTTTTTTAAAACGGGGGGCACAGTGTACCCCAAGACTTATTTTATCCTGTTGCACGATGAGCATTACTATGGGGTTCTGGATGTAAAAAAGTTGTTTGGAGCGAAAAATTATTGTGAGTTTTGCCACATGGTGTACAGCCACGACCACTCTTGCAGGTATCGTTGCCGCCTCTGCTTGAGCGTAACGTGCTCAGACAGCATGGGCATGCAGCAGCGGTGTCCTAGCTGTAGACTGTATTGTCGGTCCAAAGAGTGTTTAGACAGACATATCGACTGTGCATCAAAAAACCAAGTTGAATGCCTGTCTAAAACTTTGTGTGAGAAGTGTCAGTCTTACGTGAACAAGCGGCATAGGTGTAAAGGGAGACGGTGTAAGCAGTGTCAGGGTTTGATCATTGGTGATGTAGACGGTCACCTCTGTTTTATGGACAGCCTTAGAAAGCCCGAATCTTCAGAAAAGTGTATTTTTTATGATTTCGAATGCACGCAGGAGACCGGGGTGCACACTCCCAATTACATTTTTGCTATGTCCCTAAAGCCAGAAAAATCCTGGCAATTTAAGGGCGATGAGTGTCTTTCTGTGTTTGTGAAGACCTTTATTGGCAAAGAGTTTCGGGACTACACATTCCTAGCACATAATTCTAAAGGTTATGATGCATACTTTATTGTTAGACAGTTACTCAAGGAAAAGATGGGCCTAGAACTGATCACTCAGGGTAGTAAACTAATGTGCGTGGAAGTTAAGGCCCTGGGCATTCGTTTTATAGACTCTTTAAACTTCTTGCCCATGAAGCTTAGCAAGCTACCGCAGGCGATGGGGTTTGAAGGGTGCAAAGGGTATTTTCCACACTTTTTTAACACGTTAGAAAATCAAAATTACGTGAGGCCTATGCCCGGTATGGAGCACTATGGTGTAGAAAGCATGATGCCCAGAGGAAAAGCAGAGTTTCTCGACTGGTATCGGGACCACATCTCTGAGGCGTTTGACTTGCAGAAAGAGCTCGCGTATTACTGTCAGCAGGATGTAAAAATTTTGAGACAGGCCTGTATCCTATACAGAAAAGAGATTATAAAAATGACGGAGAAGGGAGATGTAGTAGAGAGAGAACCTGGTAAATTCACTGAGATAAAACTGTGTATAGATCCTTTCTGGTACATAGCCATGCAGACAGATGCCAGTGTTATGTACAGGTTTATGTTTTTGGAGCCTAACACGGTAGCTCTTCCCCTCCAGACAACTATCACAGGCAGAAAAAGAGATATTCGACCCCATCTATTCAGTGGCTGTTGTATATCTCTCACAAAGAAAATATACAAATACGGCACGCTTTACAGGGTGGGGAACTACAGGTAGGCCCCTACTTTTTAGACGGTTATGCCGATGTTGATGGGGTACGCACAGCCTTTGAGTTTAATGGGTGTTTTTTCCATGGCTGTGTCACCTGTTATTGTGAAAAAGCACAAAATCCTATGACGGGGACATCTTTTGGGTTTCTTTATTACAAGACGCAGCTCAAGACCGACTATCTGAAACGACTTGGTTTTGTAGTGAGGACTCTTTGGGAGCACGAGTGGGAGGTGATAAAAGAAACAGACAGGGAGCTTGCAGACTTTTTAAACCGAGCCCAGTTACCCCAGCCTCTCGTGCCTAGGGATGCTCTTTTTGGGGGGAGGACAAACGCTATCCGCCTATATTACAAGCCTAACCCCGGGGAAGAAATCCACTATTCTGATTTTACCAGCCTGTACCCTTTCGTAAACAAAACCAAAGAATACCCTATCGGACACCCCGATATAGTCTATGACAAATTTGGGCCCCTTGCAAATTATTTTGGAATTGCAAAAGTTAAAGTGTACCCCCCACGAGGCCTCTTTTTCCCATTGTTACCTGTCAGAGTGGGTGGCAAGCTTATGTTCCCGCTATGCCGAACCTGTGCGGAAACCGAGCAGCGGGAGAAATGCACTCATACTGACGAGGAGCGGGCCATCCTGGGGACTTGGTGCATGGTGGAATTGAACGCGGCCATAACGAAGGGGTACGCGGTGGCTAAGATCTATGAAATCTGGCATTTTAATGAAAAATCTGATAAACTCTTTTCAGAGTACATAAAATTACACCTCCGTCAGAAACAAGAGGCTTCAGGGTATCCCAGTTGGTGCACAGACGAGGAAAAACAAAATAAGTACGTTAGCGATTTCTACCAGAAAGAAGGCGTGCATTTACGCCAACACGAGATCAGATCAAACCCTGCTAAACGCCAAATCGCTAAACTGTTTTTAAATTCTCTGTGGGGTAAATTCGGCCAAAGATCCAACCTACCCAACACCAGCATCGTGAGAGACCCTGACGAACTCTTGCAGTACCTGTTCTCCCCCAATTATGAGGTTTCATCCTGCGAGTTTATCGATGATGAAACAGCGTGCGTGTCGTGGAAGCACGCAAAAGACCGGTACTCTGTCTCTGGCAATACCAATGTTTTCATAGCCTGTTTCACCACCACTTATGTCTGCTTAGAATTATACAGCCTCCTAGACGGTTTGCAAGAACGGTGCCTGTACCACGACACTGACTCGGTGATATTTGTGAAAAGGGAGGGTGACTGGAATCCCCCTCTGGGGGGATTATTTAGGAGATCTCATGAGCGAGATCCCGCCAGATCAACACATCACCGAGTTTGTGTCGGCAGGCCCGAAAACCTATGGATATAAGCTGTCGGGTGGAAAGGCCTGTATGAAAGTCAAAGGTATTACCCTAAACGTAGCAAACTGCGAAAAGATCAACTTCAACAGTTTGAAAGATCTAGTCTTGGACTATTGCACGGGTCTGCAAGAAAACACCTCAAAAAAGATAGAGGTGCAGCAGCCCTCTATCGTAAGAAACAAAAACCAGTGGCAAATAGAGACAAAAACCCTTAAAAAGACACAAAAAGTGGTTTACAACAAGAGGGTCCTAGAAGAAGGTTTTAAAACCCTGCCCTACGGTTTTTGAAAAAATGGATACGAGGTGGAAACACCCCTTTTCTGCAATTCTCGCGGGGCCTAGCAACTGCGGGAAAAGTTACTTTATAAAAAACATGTTGGATAATGCCAAACACACACTGTCTGTTATGCCTGAGAATATCGTGTGGTGTTACAGTTGTTGGCAACCTCTGTATAAAGAACTGCTTTGTAAATATCCCTTTATCAATTTTGTGGAGGGTCTGCCTGATGCTTTTGACGATGACAGTTTGTTTCCTACTAATAAAGTAAATATGATTATCATAGACGATCTGATGAACTCGGCTTGTGAAAGCGATGAAATCGAGAAAGCCTTTACCAAGTACGTGCATCACAGAAACCTGAGCATTATGTATATAGTTCAAAACATATTTTGTCAGGGAAAAAAGAGTCGCACGATTAACCTAAACACAAAGTACATGGTTCTGTTCAAAAACCCCAGGGATAAATTACAAATTGCTACGCTCGCTCGGCAAATGTACCCCGGCAAAGCTCAATTCTTTCTAGAAGCTTTTGAGGATGCTACCAAAAGACCTTATGGCTACCTGGTGGTGGATTTAAATGCTTCCACACCAGAAGCTTATGGTCTTTTCCCTCCAGACTGGCCGGCGGTTTATACTTTGAAAAGAACAACAGCCGGGTATAAAAGGAGATGACTTATCGGCAGGCCCCTTTTTAACAGCCGGGGCTGCTGACCGAAAACATGTCTAGCTGCATGAAGAGAAACCTGGGCCTTTTAAAATTACTTAGCAAATCGTCTCCACAGCAAAGGAGGGCTATACTGTGTTCGGCCTCTGATGATCTAGTAGTGGCCATCTCAGAAATAGCGCTCAATACCTTAAAAGGAAACGTACCTTTAACACAGAATCAAGTGCGTGTGCTGAAAAAGAAACGCACGCTTATAAAAACTTTGTGTAATAAAAGGGTTTCACTTAAAAGAAAAAAGCATCTGGTAAAGCAGTCTGGGGGGTTTATCGGACCTCTGTTAAGTTTTGCTATCCCTCTGATAACGGGGCTTTTAACTAATCGATAATGGAGCATGCAGAAAAAATGTTCCTGGTGCCCAGCCACCAGTTGGAGCAATTAAGGGCTCCCCCTACGGCAGAGGAAAATATCAGAACAACCGCAACTAGCTTACTGGATGCTGAAATGAAGTCTGTTCTTCAAAGAATTGACTTGGCTGAATATGAAAAGGCTAAACTTTACAGCGCCGTACTTCAAAGGTACCTAATGTACCTGAAGCAGAGCAATGCGGATAAAGGGAAAATAAGTCTGTTTCTACCGGAACAGGAACAAAGTGTGACTGCCAAACCCCCAGAAACACCAAAGAACTCAGACTCTGTTGCTCAGGAGGTGTTGGATAACGTCAATAAGCGTTATAAGAAAAATGCAATAGTATTGCTAAATAAGCTGGGCCAGGATAAAAATCTCTCTTCATGGAATGATAAAGGATCTTTTGTGTACAAAGGCTCTGTGGTTAATGGTTCTAACATGCTCGACTTAGTCAGGGCCGTCACCAAGACTCACTCTGTTCCTAGCAGACATGTACCTAAAGGATGGGATGTGTTTATGAATGCCATGGCGGAACTGAACGTACCATCTTCCGTCATGGGCAATGTGGCCAACAGAGATTTTTTGGAACGCCTCAAGGCCTCGACTGCTGACACCGGGGTGGATCGAGAAACCGTGACCCCTTTTTTGCCGTCTAAAAAACAAAAATTGGCTAAAAGAGCCGAATGGCTCAGTGTGTAACATTTTTCACATTCTAAATTTTTTTTAAAAAACTGGTAATGTTTTGCTTTAAATAAAACATTTCTATAATTAAAAAAAAATCGGTGTACTTTTTCCTCAATTGGTTTAAAAAAAAAAAAAACACACACCAAACATCATTTGTCTTTAAACCTCTCACCTGGGGTGCTTTATTGGGTAACATGGCTATGAAAATCATTGCAAGATACACATATCTGGGCTTGTTGAAACATGGTTTGAGCAAGGCTAGGCATGCCCAAGAATTTAAATTTACTTTTTACAAAATTCATCACCATTCGGTCGTTTTGCACTAAGTCGTTAGAATACAAATTTAAAATCCGATCAAAAGATAAACCCGTGCTACGATGATGTAAGAAAAACACGCAGTGATAGCCGCAGGCGACGGAGCGGGGGTCTTGTAATTGTCTATTGTGAAACACCATGTCTGTGGCATTTTTGTTTAAAAATTTCATAATGCTTTTAGGAAACACACTGTTCGGGGGGGTGCCCATATGAGTCAAAAAACTCTCCATGGTTACGCTCTGCCAGATACAAGGCGAGCCAGTGTTCACCCGGTTGGTTGTGTGGATGCATGTTCACCACCAAGCCTAGGGGCCTCTCAGACAGCTTGCCTCCTGGGAGCCAATCGCAAGGGAACACATCTAAGAAATTCTTTTTCGTGTAAGGGTCCGTTGATAAGACACGTGAGAGCTGCATGGTGTCCATGTTCACATGTAGTCAAACAGAACGTTTCTCCTCTGATTTATTTCTATGACATTGTCAAAAACCCCATACACAATCATATTGATGGTAACCGTTAAAGCCTTCCCAAAATGTATTTCTGCTCTCAGGTTCCCGGTTTTAATCAGGGAATAGTGATCCGCGCATTCCTGGTCAGGCGACAGGTCAAAGGCAAACAAGGTGTAACCCTGTGCAAACTCCTCACGGTCGATTAACAGAGAACAATCTTTCATGTGTTTACCAGCTGTCTGTATCAAATTCATGTATTCTCTCACGCAGCGTCCTGCCTCGAAGTCCGGTTGCAGAGGCTTGGTCGGTATCTGTTCACCATCCACATACAAGGCCAAAAAATTAATATCGTAATGTTTAAAATGAAAGGGATTTTTAGCATAACTTCTGCTAAAGGCATCGTTATCCACAAACCCTAGGACAAGCATTTTGGGTAGCAGCCTGGGCTTTGTAATAGTTCCTGTAGATGGTGGGGTCGCCATAATTTTTTGGGATCGCCATGATAGGGTTTTGCTTTTTTAGAAACCTCGCTCTCTCCACAGCCGCAGATGCAGCTTGACGATCACCTTGCCGAAGTGAAATGAGACATGTCTGTTCTGATCTGTCTTTATTTCAATGGTGATGGTGTCGATGTGGTGTTTACTGACAGGGACGTAATGAGGTTTGTCGTAAGTGATGGTAACAAACTCGTTGTTCCTTCCTCGGACAGGGACGCAGCGTAACAGGGGAACAGAAAAGTCCCCCACAAACTGGTGTTCTACGATATCCGTGTATACATACAAGGAGTTAAAACCTCCTGTGATGTCTGCCGAGAAGGGGAATTTTTGGACGTTGCCTTTGTGGCCCAAACCCAGAATGTTAGCTAGCTCCCCGTCAGTAGAAAACACGTACATAAAATTGGTAGATTTAAGTCTCACTTTTCTACCCACAGGGTCGTAGTTCATGACCATCTCAGGCGGTCCGGGATGACGAGCCACGTTGCTGTTCATATGCTACAGTAATTCGGGTATGGTCGAGTAATAACCTCGTCGTAGGATGAAATTTCACGTTGTAGCTCCAAAGGTGATTTCGAAAGGTGTGTCTTCGTTGATAGTATTCCAGCTGTGCAGGTATTGTATTTCCACTAACCGCACCTCCCAGGCACCCGGGAGATCCAAGGGCTTAATTAGCCATATTGTAAAGTTCGAGATGGTGTTTTGGGGAAAAACTGCAGAGCTGGCATTGCTGGGCAAAGTAATGTAAAACCCGCCATCACTCATTTTTCTCTCTCTTTCTCTCTCTCTCTGTCCTTGCAGAAGGAATCTTTTTTGTTTGTTTGTTTGTTTGTTCGTGTCTAGATGTCACAGAGTTGAGAAGCTTCCACCCAGCTGTTAAACTTATCAGGCCACTCCAACCATTTCACCAGTAGCTGCTTTTTTCTCCCTTTTCCTTTCTCTGCTAGAACTTTTTCAATCCTGTAAATCCTGTCTCGTTTGGGGTTTACTTTTTGTAATTCTTCAGGGTAAAAAGATCCAGTAACTGCTTCACCCTTGTAATCTTTTAAGTGGTATACAGGTCTCTGGCCCCTGGTTAAGGCTTCATCCACTATGAATATCTCATCGGTAAACATCTGTTCATAACCTTTTTCAAAAGCGCCTTTGGTTTTAGATAGTCTCACGTGGTCACCTTTTCTAAAAGGGGCAACAACCGGTTTTATTTTAAAACCATCTCCGTAAACCGTTTTCCATACCTTCAGAGAATTTGAAGGGTTAACATCAACGGGTCTGGTACGTATAGTTCTGTGAAAGCTCTGGTTGTAACTCTTTATAAAGTCAGGTAAGACGTCAATGTAGCGAAAGGTGTTATGGGCTGTAAAATATCTCCACATCCTAGTTTTTAAAGTTCTGTTAAATCGCTCCACAACCCCTGCTTTGACTTCATTATTGGTAACAAAATGGAGAACTCCATGCCGCTTTAACAATCCACTTAAAGGTTTATTTAAAAATTCTTTCCCCCGATTGGTTTGTAATTTTTGAGGCAAGCGACCTTCACTGAAAATAGCTTTAAAGGCCTTGGATACCTCCCCACGTGTCTTGTATTTTAGGCCTAAGGCCCAGGCATATTTGGAGAGAATGTCTATCACTGTTAAGATGTACTTAAAACCGCTGTTGTGTTTGGAGAACCGGTGCATATCCACCAAATCTGCCTGCCACTGTGCATCCACCTCTGAAACAATGGTCTTGTTTCTTTTAAAACATATTCGAGCCGGTTTGTGTAAAGTGTAAGCATCCTGGTCTGAAAGCCATGCTGTTACCTGTCTTCTGTTTAAAGTTTTACTATGCTTTCTGGCCGCTTGAAAAAGAGGGTTGACCCCGCCGAAGCTCCCAACTTCCCCGGGGGCGTAATATATTTTCTTTAACAGAGCCGTCTGTGTAGACATGACTGTTACTGGTACCGTCTTTTACTACCACGAGTATGAAAGGGAACACATTCATATTGACATATTTAAATGTTTTATTAATCGCCTGGTTTAACATGACCTTTTACAGCCATCTGTAAAAATGGATGCCATGACCCCTACCATAAGGGAGTCTCAGATGGTTCATTCTTCCATTTTGTTCTTTTTGGCTTGAGATCTGTGTCTCAGACATGAGCAAAAGCAGCTGACGCACGATATGTTTACTCCCACAGGGCTTCCAATGTGTAAGTTCTTAAAGGCCTCTAAAAAGGCATCGTCGACCTGTTGAGAGATTTTCAGAAAAGAAACCGCGTAAGCACCCCCACTGCTTGTTTTTTTAATGTACGCAACCTCCGGTTCCTACCCCATTACCCACCCCTCCTTGACTGCCGCTTCTTAATCATTCATTTTACCTGAGCACCGTCTTTTCAGTTCGCTTTGTCTGCTGGTGCCTCCCCCGAACCGTGATCGCCTTCCACCTCTGAGGGGGTGGACAAAGAGAGGCCGTCACGTTCATCGGGCTGTCTCACGAGGGTTTCGGGGTCGGGTTCCGACATATCCATCAACGGCTGGGTCAAAGGGTCCTCCTCGGAACTGTCGCTGATGTAATGCCTGCTCCACACAAGGTCAAAGGTGGTTGGGCCTAAAATAAAGTCCAAAGTTCTCACGGGGGTGATGAAGGAGTCCATGTTTCCTCTCAGCAGCCTTTCCGCGCTTTCAAAAACACGTGTCCTTGGTAAGAGATGTCCACCTCCTCTGTCTGGCGCTGGGACTTATGGGGTAATGGTGGTGCACTCTGATTGGCGGAGGGCCTTGGGAGGAGTTCTTAGTGGGGTCACACGACTCACTTCCGGAGGGGTCACCCCAACCCAGAAGTCACCCTGATTGGTCAACATCTCCTCTCAGGGTGGTCCTGTCGGCACGAAACCCCTCCTGATTGGTAGAGGGTAGTGGGGGGAGTTCTTAGAGGGGTCATACGACCCACTTCCGGACAGGTCACCCCCGCCCCGGAAGTCGCCCTGATTGGTCAAAATCTCCTCTTGGGGCGGTCCTATCAGGACGAACCCCCTCCTGATTGGTAGAGGGGTCACATGACACACCCTGCTTCCGGTCAGGTGGCACCTTGACCCCGGAAGTAATACCCCCATGGGAAGGGACTTCCAGTGACAGGCGGGAGGGATCAAGGGGTAAATGGGCGGGGCTTAAGGGGTCAAGGGGCAGGGTTAGGGTTTGATTGACGGTAGGACCCTTATACTACTGTCTACCATGGTATGTTTTCCAAATCCATCCAGGACTGTACTTGCTGTCCTGAATAAATAGTTTGCATTTCTTGCATTTCCTGTGCCTCTGTCACATCTTATTTCCAAATAAACATTCTTCCCTTTCCCACCTCCATTCTAAGGCCTCTTTGTTTTTACCTCAGACCATGCTTTAGTATGTTAATTTTTTCTGGCTAGAAGTGTTGGTCTGTATCCAGCCCACTGTAATGAGACAGGACAGCTATTTTCCCCTTGACTTTCTAGTTCATATTTATTACTTTGATAAGTATATAAAAACTGACCTACTGACCAATTAAAGCAGATCAGTCCCAAATGTGTTTCCTATATGTAAGTGTTGGTTTCGATCAGAACTGATGTATCAACAGTCCTGTTCTGAGCAGCATAAATCCTCAATAGACAACTACAAAATCTTTTTTTAATACTATTGCAATGTCTGCCTGTTTGGATAGTACAGACGTCTGCAGAAAGGCTAGTGAGTATGTCTCATAGGATTTTTTTTGTCTCTTACGTTGGTTTTTCTGTTTCCTCTTCCTGTTTTAATGTAAGTATTTGCAGCTAAGTGAAAATAAGTGATTCACAAGCTTGTTTTATTTTATTTTTTCATTAGTATTGTTCCCTACAGGTGAGTCTCCCTAAATTAGATGCACAGCAATTGCAAAGGATGGTCTACTCTTAATGGGAGAGTGGCTTTTGTACCATAGGAACCAGCAGAGAATGTATAGCCGGGGAAATGAAAAGCTTTATTGTTCAGGGTATGGACAAATTACAACAGGTGTCTGCAGCTTTCATACAGCATGGCTACACTTGCAGATGTAGAGCGCTGTGAGTTAAACCAGCCCTCGGAGACCACGGCAGGGAAAGCGCTGCAGTGTGTTCACACTGTCACCTGCAAGCACACTGGTGTGACCACATTTGCTGCACTTGCAGCAACATTGGGAGTGGTTCATTATGGGCAGCTATCCCACAGAGCACCTCTTCCCATTCTGGCGCTGTGGCTTGTGGGACTGGTGTGGATGGCTGTGGGGCATTCTGGGTCCTGTCCAAATGCCCCGGGATGCATCGCTTCGCATCCCAGCAATCCCTGTGCTTCTGTCCACATTTGGCGCCATCTTTCAACATTTTTTGTACTGCACGCTCTATCTTCCCTTTCGGTCTGCGGGAATGGAGCCAGAACTGCTGAGGAGTATGCTGACGAGTCTCGCCAGCACGTCACGAATCGCAGTCGAGTTACTCCTTAAGATAAAAACTGACAGTGAGGAGTTTGACGATGTCGACTCGCATAACGCATATGACATGAGATTGCTTGTGGCATTCACGGACATGCTCACCATTGTGGATCACCACTTTTGGGCTCAGGAAACAAGCACTGAGTGGTGGGATCACATTGTCATGCAAGTCTGGGATGACAACCAGTGGCTGCAGAACTTTTGGATGAGAAAAGCCACTTTCATGGGACTGTGTGCTGAGCTCACCCCCACCCTGTGGTGCAAGGACACGAGATTGAGAGCTGCCCTGCCGGTGGAGAAGTGGGTGGCTATTGCGATCTGGAAGCTGGCCAGTTTGCTAACCAATTTGGAGTGAGAAAGTCGACTGTTGGAGTTGTGTTGATGCAAGTTTGCAGGGCCATTAATCGCATCCTGCTCAGAAGAACCATGATTCTGGGTAACGTGCGTGACATTGTGGCTGGCTTTGCACAAATGGTTTTTTCTAACTGTGGAGGGGCGATAGATGGGACGCATATTCCAATTCTGGCACCAGCCCACATAGCCTCCAAGTACATAAATTGGATGGGGTATTTCTCTATGATTCTCCAGGCGCTTCTGGATCACTGTGGGCTTTTCTGACACTAATGCAAGCTGGTCTGGAAAGGTGCATGACGCACGCATCTTTCAGAACACAGGCCTGTTCAGGAAGCTGCAAGCCGGGACTTTCTTCCCAGACCAGAAGATCACAGTAGGGGAAGTCGAAATGCCCATTGTGACCTTGGAGACCCTGCTTACCCTTTAATGCCATGGCTCATGAAACCCTACACAGGGAGTCTTGACAGCAGCAAGGAGCGGTTCAACAACAGGCTGAGTCGGTGCAGAATGACTGTGGAGTGTGCTTTTTGTTGTTTAAACGGCCGCTGGCGCTGTCTGTATGGGAAGCTGGACCTGGCCGATGACAACATCCCCACAGTTATATCCGCGTGCTGTACCCTCCATAACATTTTTGAAGGGAAGGGTGAAAGCTCCACTCAGCCATGGACCTCGGAGGTTCAACACCTGGAGGCTGAATTTGAACAGCCAGAGAGCAGGGCTATTAGAGGGGCCCAATGCAGGGCTGCAAGGATTAAGGATGCCTCGAGGGAGCAATTTGATGTGATAGCCACCAGTAATGTTTAGTGTCCTGCACGGGAGTGAAGTGCAGTGGTTCCAATGTTATTAGGAATCTGTGTTTGCTATGTATGATGCACTGACTTGCAGTGCCTGTTGCTTTCCTGGGCTACGGTATCCTTTACTTAATGCAATAGTAAAGAATGTTTTCAAAACCAAAAAATTCATTTATTGAAAAGAAACACAACTGCTTGGGAAAGGGCATGACACATCTGTGCTGTGTGGGATGAGGGAAGGTCGTGGGGTGGGTAATGGGACAATCAGAGATTTGCGTATGTCCTGTTATCATACTCGGCCTTCCTGTCTGGAGTGCTGTGCAATGAGTGCTGCACTTCAGGCTGGCTAAAATGCATGGTGATTGGGGTTGAGTGCAGTGGGTAAGGGTCGTAGTTTGCAGGGCTGGGTGGTGAAACTACAAGTGTTGGAGGCAGCTGGTGGTGATAAGAACCAGGATGTTGGGGAAAGTGGGTTGGCAGTGACATGGGGGCGCAAGGGAAAGAGTTTTTTGGGACAATGGCTGCGGGGGGGGGGGAGAAAGGGGAGGAGGCAGGAACGGCTGTGCTCCGCCTGCATTGCTACGAGCGCCTGTATCGAGTCCGCTTGGCGCTCCATGATGCTTAGCAGCTGCTCTGTGCTTTAGTGCCGGCGAGCTGCATTCTGCTGGCGGACCCTCCTTTCACTCTCCCGCCACTCCTGCACCTTTTTGATTTTTATTAAGGGACTGCTGCATGACTTCATGCAGCATGTCATCTTTGCTTCTTCGCGGACACTTCCTGATACTTTGGAGTCTTTCAGCCATTGATAACAAGGACGGCTGGGATCTCAGGGTTGCATCTGTAAAGCCAAAATGCAACACTTCACAGAGGCAGCATTGTTCACACCAGACAGAGCAATGATTTGGCTGTACTTAAAGACAAATATAGTGTACACGGTATCAGAAATTGCCCATCCCAAAGTGAGTGCACATAACCCACAGGAGCCCCAAAATGGTGAGTAAGCACAGGGGCATTGTTTCACGGCCGTACTGTCCTCTGGGGTTCTGTGCCTTGGGGAGAGCCAAGAGCCCTATACTGAACACTGTTCCCATGCTTTCTACAGGACGAGTTTGTCCTGGGAGATATCTCGCTATTGAGGGTGGCCTGGGAGGCAAGGGAGGCTTCTGCCCTGGCCCATATGCAGCTTGCCTGCGGGCAGCAATGCCCCCCCCCCCCCCGACCATCACAGCATAGTGACACTGACATGTTAGTCTTACTGGGACAAGGAGCACAGTAGCTCTGCCAAGGAACCTGCGCAAGCGGATTGCCCAGCTTCTGCATGAGACCTTTGAAGAGATCACTGAGGCCGATTATTGCAATGTGAGAGAGCACATCAATGCCCTATTCCGCATCTAGGCATGCATGCAGCCCTAACCTTCCTCACCCCAAGAGCCTGCACCGAACAACTTCCTTCCCAAAATAAAAGCCACTTACTGGGCACCTCTCTGATGTTTGTTCTTCCCAAAGCACTGTCCACTGTGACTGGCTACCTTCCTCCTGGCTTGAAAACAGCTCCTGGCTGCATGCATCTAGGGATGCCAGACTGTGTCCCTCCTCCTCAGCACCTTCGCTCCTGCTTTCCTCCTCCTCCTGCCTTGTTGAACTAGGCTCTGAAGTCTTTGGGGTGGAGATGGGGTTGCCCCCAAGTATCACGTCCAGCTCTTTGTAGAAACAGCAGGTCGTGGGGGCAGCACTGGAGCGGCGGTTTGCCTCCCGCACTTTGTGATAGACATTCCACAGCTCCTTCACTTTAACCCTGCACTGCGGTGCGTCCCGGTCATGGCCCCTTTCCATCATGTCCCTTGATATCTGCCCAAAGGTATCGTAATTCCTATGGCTGGAGTGCAACTGGGACTGGACAGCTTCCTCCCCCCAAACACTGATGAGGTCCAGCACCTCGCCATTGCTCCATACTGGGGATCGCCTGGCGCGTGGAGACATGGTCACCTGGAAAGATGTACTGAGAGCACTCCACGCCTTGCTGAGCAAACAGGAAGGGGAATTTCAAAATTCCCAGAGAATTTAAAAGGCGGGTCTGATGGTTGGTCACCTGAGGGCAAGGCAGTAGAGTTCAAAGTGATGCCCAGAGTGGCTAGAACAGGCATTGTGGGACACTTCTGGAGGCCGATCAGAGCGCATTAATAGACCAGGGCTATTACGAACACCGTGGCGCTCCAGCCATGGCGCAGCAAGCGTTATGCTTCTCATGGAGGTGGATTACCGGGAGCAGTCTGGGTGCTCTACGTGCCTTGCCAGTGTGGACACATCAGGAGTTAGGGCGCCTGGGGCTGCTTTAATGTGCTCTAACTTGCAAATGTAGCCAAGCCCATAGTCCCACAAACTGCAAAGGTGACATGAAGACCCCTTGGCAAGGGATTTCATGTTCTTTGCAAACAACTCTCACCTCAGACCTGACAAACCCATTACACCAAACATGTTTTGTGGGATATTCCTCCATAAAGAGTAACAGGTAAGGTATCTACAGAAAGCTCTAACTTGTCTAGATTAATAATCATTGTTTGATATATATGGGTAATATTTAAGGAATGATGTATTTATATAGAAAGTATGCTTTGTCGTAGAGTAAAAATAAAGATTAGTCACCAAATTTCTTCATAATGGCCCATTCAGGGAACGGGGAGTTGTTGCCCCATCCTGTTTGGCTGGTGATGCAATATCAGACTCAATTGTTTAGTTTTGGGCAATACTAAGACTTTGAATAGGAAACCATCAGAGGTGATGACAAACAGTTGGAAGCACTTAAAGGTGAAAAAGAAACTTTACAAAAAGAGCAGGGTTCACTCTGTCTGTGAAAAAGAAATTAAAGGCTGTTTTCAGTATAACAGAGTTGGGGGGGGGGGGAGATACTCTGCATCCATTCACTGAGGAAAACCCTTAAGGAGAAGGTTTCAGAGTAGCAGCCGTGTTAGTCTGTATCCGCAAAAAGAAGAACAGGAGGACTTGTGGCACCTTAGAGACTAACAAATTTATTAGAGCATAAGCTTTCGTGGACAACTCCCACCTGTTTATGCTCTCTGTATGTGTGTATATATATCTCCTCAATATATGTTCCATTCTATATGCATCCGAAGAAGTGGGCTATAGTCCACGAAAGCTTATGCTCTAATAAATTTGTTAGTCTCTAAGGTGCCACAAGTCCTCCTGTTCTTCTTTTTAAGGAGAAGGGGCATTCATGATTGCTTGGGTCCTGGGTCATCTGAAACCAGCCAGCTTCCCAAAAGACTGAACTTTTTGGGGAAAATCTGCTTTATTAGATAGGAAAGGTAGCTATTGATAAGTGTAGACCCACATTGGCATTTTATTTTGTATTGTAACTAGTTGTTTCTACCACTTTCTCTTGATTTTAGTTAAATCTTTATTGAATATACCTACTTCAGTTTTATCATAAATGCTTAGAAGTGCTGTGAGGTTTACAGGAGTGGTGGTTTAAAGTAAAACTGGTAAACTGGGGTACACTGCACATTTGAGTGCAGAGTATCTGGAAATAGTCAGTGCTAGGAGCTGGATATCACAGGGGAACGAATCAAAGGAACTCAAGGATTGGAGTGCACCTATTGTTAACTTACAAGGCAAAGTTAGGGCTGATGTAACCCAGAGGAGAATGCTTCAGTGTCTGAAAGACTGGTGGTGCTAGGGAGCTGACAACCAGCTACCACAAGAAAGACTTCTCCTCCCTGGAGGAAGTGGTTAACAAATCTTTGCTACCCTAAGAACCATCACATGTTCCCAGAACAGAAAGATGTACTTGAGCTCCTACAGCTTCCCACAATGAAGCATGTTTTTTTTTTACTATAGGTTTGCCTTAATGTATCAGGCATTATCTGGTCTGAAAGATGATAGGCCGGACAAATGCACAGCCAGTGCAGGAAGCCTTGTATAGCCTTTCCATATGGGACCATTGAGTCTATATTTCATACTTGCAATGCAAGCTGGCACAGATTGGCCTTTTAAATATTTCTTTGTCATATAACTTGTGTCAGTTGCTTAATGAAGGAACCAGCCTCTGATTCCAATTTTCCAGGAGTAATCTCTGGAAAGACATAAAGTGGGAACAGGGAGTGCTACTGTTCTGTGATCAATGAAATAGCATGCTCCTGGCATTTCCCATTAGAGAGCTGCTTCTCTCTCCCCCTCTTCCCCCCCAGTATTTTGGGAGTGAGAAAAGAACAGCTGTTCATGGAGCCAGATTTTGTTTTAAATATTGGGTCAGGTTCACACAGGGTCTGTTTTTGCAATGGAATCTGAGCAGCAGACAGCCTCCCAAGTGGGGAATGGTGGTGATGCTAGTTGCCAACAACTTTCCTGCTCCTGAGGGGAATGTTGTGGCTTATAACAGCATGTCTCATTTGAAAATGAGACTTAGGCTTCTAAGTCACTTATGTGCTTTTGAAAACTTTATCCAGAGTGTCCAATATTAGATCATCTTTCTTAAATATTTTTTACAGGTGCACTATGCTCCATTGCAATAGCCTCCCTCATGGACCTGCAGGGTCCTAGAGCCCAGGCTCCAGCCTGAGCCTGGAAGTCTACACAGTATTGAAACAGCCCCACAGTCTGAGCTCCGCCAGCCTGAGTGGGCTAGCACAGGCCAGCTACAGGTGTCTAGTTGTTGTGTAGACATACCCTAACAGGAAACTGGCCAGCCCATCTGTTCCTTATTAACAGCCTTGATGGGGGCCTGATAGGAGGCAACTGGTCTCTATAAAGAGCCACAGGGGAACAGGAAACCACTAAAAGGGTTGGGCTAACCTAGACAGTAGCGGGTGCAGGAAATGAATGGGTTTTTTGGTTTTGAGGGAGATGAAGGATTTTCTGAACCCAAATGAAGTCACTTTGGAAACTGAAGAGTCTATTGGTGAGAGAATGGATGCAAAGGGGTGGGAAAAGAAGCAGATGATATCAGCAGAAAAGCAAAGCTAAGGAAGGATATATTGGGTAACTGGGAACAAGATGGTGGACAAAGCAGCTCAAAATGCTGTAAGAAATGAAAGGATTGACACCATTTCCCTTGACTAAACAGAATTCAAAAGCCAAGTACAAAAATTTAAAAAAGGGAATGATAAAAAATTGGATTAATGGAAAAAGGAAGACTTTTTTGAACTGTGCCTGAGAGTTTTGGATAACTTACTTCAGGGCCTGGATAGGATTAATTAGTGCTTTGTTTAGAGTAGTAACTGGCCATTGTGGCTTAAACAAAAAATTATTTTTGAATAAATAGACAAAGATGGACAATGTGCTCTCAATAAAGTGGAAGAAACAACTGATCACTTCTTATGGGTATGTAAGGGCTTTGATAAAGAAAGGGAAAGCTTTTTGAAGAATTAAAATGTCTTAAAGTAACAAGTTATTGTTATTTAGTAAAAACATCAGGGAAATGGGATATGTATTAAAAAGACATTGTTACCTGAAAAACACAGGGCAGAGCTAGAGAATATAAACTGCTAAGTATTGAGGAATTATAGTTGGTGGCAGCTATGGACTATTAAATCAAGTCTACTTCACCATAAAAAAGAAAGAAGTTGTAGAGAGTTAGAAGGTTCCTGTTGTATTCCAGAAAGCAGAAATTTGCAGGAGAGCCTGAGACTTCAGGAACCAAATGACGTCAGTCAGGTATGGCTAGAAGTAGCCTGCCAAACATAACGAAGAACCAGAATGAAGCTGGAAGGTTTGGCTCAGCTCCTGGAAAAAGGGAGAAGCTCCAGAACTCTGTGTCAGACACCAAGGGAAAAGGACTGCAGGTGGGAAGGCCTGGGAGTAGCCTGGGGGAGAAGGTTCTCTGGGGAGGGCAAGAGAGGAAAAGGCCTCCCAGGACTGAGTGTTTCTATATAAATAAATAAATTAGGCCCAGAAGTGGAATGTCTTAAGGAGTCTAGACTGGTGGAGTTTATTTAAGGATCCCTGAAGAGGGTAAACAAAGGCAGGGTGTTTGCAGTGTCCCCTCTAGCTACCAGGGAGTACTGGGTGTATGTGTGTGTGTGTGCTTGGGAGGCTGTTGCCCTGCCACAATCCCTGCATCCCCTGGTGCAGCTACTCACATCATGAACAGCAGCAGAATAGGAAGAGAAGCAGGCTCTTCAGAGTTGCAATTAGGAGGGATGGAACACGATGGGATGGAGCCTTGCCTCTACCATTCAGTATGCCTAGCCACATAGCTGCACCAGAGTGTCAGGCGGAGTATGTTGTGCCAGCTAGAAATCTGGTGCAATTTATTCTCTTCCTGGAGCAGCAGGGGAGCAGAATCACAATCTCCCTCCTGGACTGCCTTGGGGACAGTGCAACAATGTCCATCCATCCCCTCCCCTTTCCCCCCTCTCCCCCAAGCGGATCATTATCTCACAATCTAGTCCTTAGCTGCAATCTAGATATATGTGGATTTGAGGTTCAGAATAGAAAACTCTTGCTCTGTGGCTTGGAAATTATGACCAGCAGTGGGTATAGGGTAATCTCCAAAGACTTGGTCCAGTTCCAGGGCTGCTATGCTTTCGTTTTTGAACATGAGATAGCATAATATGGGCTTTTCCAACTGTCTTGTTGTTTCAGACTGCAGCAAGAAATGTCAAGATGTTGAAACTCACATGATTGTGTCCAAGTAACCAACTGAAAATGTGGCAATGAAATGATTAATTGCATACAGGCTGCTTTCAGGAGCACATGCAATGATACAGCAGTGGAGCTGAGCATTCTTCTCTAGCTTCTTCCTCTGTTGCTATATGTACTGTGATGCTTTGTATTCATCTGGGGCATTGTTAAAGCTGGTCTAAACACTTCTAATTACATATTTTTCCTGTCCAAAAATGGGATTTTATTCAAATCAGAATTTTCCATGGGAAAAGATTAATTTCAGCAGAATTTTCCATTGGTAAAATCAAAACAAAATATCTTTTGACAATCTGTGTCCACTTGAGTTGATGCAGTGCTTCAGGGGAGTTGTAGTTCTGGTCCCTCATGCCCCCATTCTTCTCTATAGGCCTTGCTTCCCCATTATACTATGTCTTCCATGATACAGCATATGCTCCCTTGGCTCAACTGCTGCGATGCTTATGAGAGGAAAATAAATGTTGAAATATTGGACCTTTTCCCCCAAGAGTTCTAATCACTGTCACATGTTTCAAAGAACAGGATAACTGAGAGGGGCTGAGACCCTTGGCAAGTTGAAAGCTATGTAGTGAGCTGGAACCTTCCCACCAGAGGGCTCACTAGGGAGGTAATCTCTCAATCTGCACCCACAACACACAAGTCGGTACATGATTTCCAGATAGAGATGTTTCTACTACTGTGATCAGTAGTAAGAGAGTAAACAATGTTGACATGTAGACTGTTAACCCTGTAGACTAATAATTACACTGCAGCTCACAAGTTTCTTAGAGCTATTGTCTGCAGAGAGAAAGAATAGTTCTAAAACACTGCATCAGTTCACATTCAAAGGGTATTGGTGCAACCACAGGGGCTAGAAACTTAATTGTTCTTACTCATTTTCTTCAGAATTTAAGCTTCCAGTATCAGAAGTGGCAGAATGCTGTAGCAGTGAATATCAATTCAGAATGACCCTCTGCATTGGCTGCATAAAGTAAGAATAGACCCTGCTGCTGCTAGAATCTTGGTCAGGCCTGTTCAACCTCAAGTGGTTGCTAGGAGATAAGAAACTCCCATAAGATTCTAAAACAGAGACCAAGTTGAGAGAAAAGCTGATGTGTTCACAGGGGAGAAGCCAGCTGCCTATTTATTTTTTGCCATTGCAATGTGAAACCACCCTTGGGCCTGGCAGTTACAATGGGAACAGGATCCATCTGTAACAGCAGATCAGTACCAAGGAAACAAGCATGAGTCTGGGAGCACGAGGAGGTGAGATTTAAAAGGTCACAATGAAATGACAATAGCATCTCCTCCCTCCAGTTGGAGCGTGTTCCCCTGAATGCAACATTGTAACAAGCTATTGTCTACAATGCCTGACCAGAAAAAAATCACTATGCTGCAATCAAGGGTCTTTTTGTTGTTCCCAGGTACAGAAGACCGGAGAGGTGGAAAGGGCATCCTCAAACATCCTATGTTATGTAAAACTAAGCATTCCAAACAATGTGCCCTTCTTCACACAATGGGGTTCTATTAAACAAAACAATGCATGAACACTCCATCAGGAATAAATACCATCTGGGCACTTATGAAATTATATTTCAAAGTACCCAGCTGTTTCACATATGTTTAAAAATAATTAAAACAAAACAAATAAACTTTCCCTCTTCTGCACAATTGTGATAGTGGAACAATCTATTAGATATTTCATAGCCTGAAACATTTCTTTCTCTCTTCTCTTTCCCCCGCACCCCCAAAAAAGCTGACAATGTTCATCAAGTTGAGGTGGTCCTGACCCAAAACTCACCAAAAAGTCTTCCTGTAATGCTAAAGGGTTTTGGATCAAGTTCTGGTGATATTATAGCTCAGGGGTGGCCAACCTGTGGTTTCAGAGCCCCATGTGGCTCTTCAGAAGTTAATATGCAGCTCCTTATATAGGCACTGACCCCAGGGCTGGAGCTACAGTCGCCAACTTTCCAATGTGCTGGGGGGTGCTTACTGCTCAACCCCTGGTTCTGCCACAGGACCTGCCCCCCACTCCACCCCTTCCTGCCCCCTCCCCTGAGCCTGCTGTGCCCTCACTCCTCCCCCTCCCCTCCCCCAGAGCCTCCTGCATGCCACAAAACAGCTGATCGGGGGGGTGCGGGGAGGGAGGTAGGCACTAATCGGCAGGGCTGCCAGTGGGTGGGAGGTGCTGGGAGCGGGACGGGGGAGCTGATGGGGTTTGGGGAGGGGGACATATTACTATGGCTCTTTGGCAGGGTACATTGGTAAATTCTGGCTCCTTCTCAGGCTCAGGTTGGCCACTCCTGTTATAGCTGAACAGCTCTGGATATTAAAAGGGCAGTATAATCAAGTTAAACATTAAAGTAAATATATAAAATTTCTTACTGTTTATAATAACTCCTTGGAAAGTGGAAGCTGAAATCTATCTATTTTGCCTCTTTATTTAATCGCCTCCTGCACAACAAAGGTATTGCTTAGTTCATGGTTGCTTATTGCTAGTGGGCTGTTTGCTTGTTTTTAGGAAAAAAGATAAAACTCTTGTTATAAAAGAAAAAAAGTATGGACTTTGTAAACAGATATAAATTGCAAAAGACAATTCCTTCATTTGTTAATAGTACAATGCAGAATCAGGGAATAGAAGTAAATTACCCACAGAATTGTGGAAAAGCATCATTTTAAGCCCATAGGTAAAAAACAAACCTTCAACATTTTTGATTAATCCCCTCTACTCTTTTATTTTGCTTCAGGGATTACAGAAAATCACGTTTTATATAAATCCCACAGCACATTGTCATCTGTGTGTACTGAGTTACTGTGACTGAGATCAAGACCTTTCAGTCTTATCCAGTCACCTTCAAATCACTGTGGACAGTGTTTCCTTTCTTAGAATTACAAGAAGGAATGAATACTAAGTAGGACATAGACTATAGCTCTCCTCAGAGTTAGTTATACGTGCAGTACCTGAACATCTTTTGGACTGCCAAGCAACTGTGACTTCATGAGACTTTCTTCAGTCACTTATAACCTTCCTCTTGGTTTAAGAACACAGTATTAGGAAAGTTGGATGTGAAGAGAAGTGAAGACTTCATTCCCCTAATAATCAGCTGTTGGACCTTTTGATTAGATAGGTTTGCTATCACGCAAGTGACCCTTATTTTAGGAATTTTAAAATCTCCATGGACAAAAGGCATCTCTGACCCCTCTCCAAATACCTAGTAGTGTGCTTGGAAGGCAGTCTGGTTAGGCTTTCCCCCTTCTGTTACTGCAGCCATTTCACAGTCCAGAGAACTATTCCCAGCTGTTAGAGTTGGAGCAATTAAGAGAGAATGTATTTACTTAGAACAGAAAATAACTTGAAACAGGTTTTACACAATACAAATATTAAAAAAAAAGGGGGCATTTGGGTGAACCTATAGTGGAAAACAAAACAAAAAAACCCTTAGGATGAACCATAACTGTTAGTTCTTTCTTTATCCATAATCCTAACTTTTTGGGTACACTTATCCTTCCCTTGGACAAGATCTTTTATGATACTGCCCCAGTAGAAAAACCTGTTAAACACACAGTTAGATTTACCTTTCACTCAGGACACCGTGCCCTTGTAATCTAGGTACTGAGCCCTTCAGTAAACTCACCAGAGGAGGTAGAAACTTTTCTTCAGCTCTCAGCAAAGGCTGCTTCCAGATTTATACTTGAAATGAGATCCAGCTGTCTGTGAACCACTCTGAAAAGCTGAGCAGTTGGAGCTGGGCGCTGGACAGGCTATTTTTTTAAAAAAAAACCTCTATTCTTTTCCATTTTTTTTTAAATAAGATGAAGGCGTTTTTGTTTGTTCATTTTACTGAGTTTCTAGAGTTGTTTGCGTACCTCTGCTGGGTGAAAGTGACTGACAGCAACACAATAGAAATGTAACTTTTAGTCCTAGAATATGCGCTTGTCTCAAGCTTTCTGGAAAGCTATTCCACAGAGCCTTATCAACTACATGTACAACTTTCATCCATCATTCTTTAATTTCCTTCTAAAAGTCCAGAAACTGACTTTGGGAGGAAGTTCCATTTCTTGTTTATGGAATTAATTCATGTATATTATGACTATGGTAATATTTTATCATATTTGGAACCATATTTGAAAAGGTAAATTCTTACTTTATTTTAGCTCTGCTTCTGGTTATTGTGAGCTGGGAAGTCCAGACAGGAGCAAAACCAGGGCAAGGAATGAAGTTTACACTTTCCTGGTGTCTTTGTGTTCTGAGTATGAATGGAATTCTTCCTTGATCATTTCAATTTAACCCTTGAGCATTGTCAAATACAATACATAAACAGGCAGCCAAATCTTGCAGTCCTAATTTAGGCAAATCTTGTCTGAATAAAGATAGCAGGATTTTATATATAAACTGCAAGTCCAAAATTAGGGCTGGATTCTGCTCCTATCAAACTCACTGGGAACAGAATCAGGCCCATATAAATTAAAATGCTGACTTTTGTAACAAGCTGCTGTTAGAAGAAAATGAGGAGGGGGTAGGGAACAAGAAACACAAAGTTAACCAACGTAGAGAGGTAAACACGTGTGATTTTCATTATCAGTTGGTTGAGACTGGGTGAGTTTCTTGGTTCACATTTCTCAGTCTCTCTTCAGGCTTTAGCAAAACATCAAAGACGCTATTGTTTATGTTTATTTGTGATTCTACAGCTGCCGAAAGGCACTCTGACAGCTCTCTGCAGTAATTTCTGTTTCCATACTTATTTACAAGCTGCATGAATTTTTTTAACCTTAACTATGGGACACCTGGCCAGTAGTTAAATTTCAGGGCCAGTCTGGTGGAAAGCTTAATGCACCAATCAATGCTTTGTCCTTTCCATTGTCTCTGGCAGCCAAATAGCCCAAGCACAAAATTAAAATGACACCAACTTAATCATAGAATTTACAGTCTTTACCCAGAATTCATAAGAACATAAGAACATAAGACCAAAGGTCCATCTAGCCCAGTATCCTGTCTACTGACAGTGGCCAATGCCAGGTGCCCCAGAAGGAGTGAACCTAACAGGCAATGATCAAGTGATCTCTCTCCTGCCATCCATCTCCACCCTCTGACAAACAGAGTCTAGGGACACCATTCCTTACCCATTGTGGCTAATAGCCATTAATGGACTGAACCTCCATGAATTTATCCAGTTCTCTTTTAAACGCTGTTATAGTCCTAGCCTTCACAACCTCCTCAGGTAAGGAGTTCCACAAGTTGACTGTGCGCTGTGTGAAGAAGAACTTCCTTTTATTTGTTTTAAACCTGTTGCCTATTAATTTCATTTGGTGACCCCTAGTTCTTGTATTATGGGAATAAGTAAATAACTCTTCCTTATCTACTTTCTCCACATCACTCATAATTTTATACACCTCTGTCATATCCCCACTTAGTCTCCTCTTTTCCAAGCTGAAAAGTCCTAGCCTTTTTAATCTCTCCTCATATGGGACTCTCTCCAAACCACTAATCATTTTAGTTGCCCTTCTCTGAACCTTTTCTAGTGCCAGTATATCTTTTTTGAGATGAGGAGACCACATCTGTATGCAGTATTCAAGATGTGGGCGTACCATCAATTTATATAAGGACAATAATATATTCTCCATTTTATTCTCTATCCCCTTTTTAATGACTCCTAACATCCTGTTTGCTTTTTTGACCGCCTCTGCACACTGCATGGACATCTTCAGAAAACTATCCATGATGACTCCAAGATCTTTTTCCTGATTCATTGTAGCTAAATTAGCCCCCATCATATTGTATGTATAGTTGGGGTTATTTTTTCCAATGTGCATTACTTTACATTTATCCACATTAAATTTCATTTGCCATTTTGTTGCCCAATCACTTAGTTTTGTGAGATCTTTTTGAAGTTCTTCACAGTCTGCTTTGATCTTAACTATCTTGAGCAGTTTAGTACGCTTAGCTTAGTACAATTAGCTTCCTGGAGTTTGGCTTGTGATCCAAATCCCTTTTTACAATTCACCTTGTGATGAGAGCTAATTTTTCAAAAGAGCTCAGATTCCAGTGGGCTGAGCTCTTTTGAAAATCTGGCCGCTTTCTTTGGTGCCCAAAAGAGAGGTGAGCTCTTTTTGAAAATCTAGTCCCAGTTGTGGGGGCTGAGTCTTTCTGAGAATTCCAGCTGATGAACTTTGAAGCATTATTCATGAGTAGGGTGACCATATGTCCTATTTTTAAAGGGACAGTCCTGTTTTTTGGGACTTTTTCTTATATAGGCACCTATTGCCCCCCACCCCCACCCAGTTGCTATCTGGTAACCCTATTCATTAGGGAAATTGTTGGTGACTCACTGGAAGCTCAGCTTTAGATGCTCTCTGGTTCAATTCTGGGGTTCCTACTTCCATCCATCCAGCTCACCTGGTCCTCTACCTGTGTAATTTCAATATATGAAAGGGAGTGTCTGTACCTCCTCAGTCACATGCAATGTGCACCTCTAGTTCTAAACATAACCTGAAATTTTTTGCAATAGCTGAAGCAGCACTTTTAAGGCTAGTGTCAGTTTATAAATCACATTCTTAATTTTTCTCCCAGGTAAAATTACTGATAGCTCTATAAAATTCACATATTTGTAATTTTCCATTTCTTGTCTTCATCTGTCAAAGTGGATTGAAGGGATATGCTGAAGCATTAGTACTTTATACTCACGTACACCATCATAGCAACATCATTACACCTGTGCACTGCTCTGGAAGCCACATGCAGTCTCCCCCCTTTGCTCCAATGGAATCAGGTTTAAGGAGAGTACAGAAACTTTTGGTGGGAGGATATCCCTGAGGAATTTAACTCCTTCTAGATGTGATGTCAGGAGGGGACGTGGGGAGGGATGCCACACTGCTCCTGACACTCTGGATAGTAACAGGGTGTTAATTCTCTGTGACTGGAGCAGAACAGTCTAGAATTTGCCTGTTGGTGCAAGAGCTGGGTGGCTGTCTAATTACTTGTGCTAACTTCAACACTGACTCTTTAAGGACATGCTGGTTCAAACGTGGGGAGTTCTAGGGAAGGTAGATTAGCAGGTGCTTACTTAGATCCATTCCTCTTCTGCTGAATGTTCCCTACAATGTGTTCTCTTTCAAATACTTGCCTAAAAGTAGCAGTAGTCATTTTATTTGAACTTTTGCAAATACTGCATATACAAGACAGGTGTGTTAATATTTAACAGCAAACAGCTTGTGAATATTCAGATATTAAATTTTAACCCAATGTGTCTTCAGTCGCCACCTTTAATTTGGTAATGACTTCTCAAGGTTCACTTTACATAGTTTAGAAAAAGCTTATCCAATATTCCTGCACTAGCCAATCTATTGTAAAATTCAGGCGAAGTCCACTTCTTTGAAGTTTCAACAGTCCCTTAAAATTTGTCTACCTCTCACCTTTATTGGAGTTACTTTACACCAGGAAGGAATTTGTCCCACTCTGCTTGCTCCAAAAATAGTTCTGCAGTGTTAGGCAGAGACTACAGGAGTTACTTCAAGTTTTGCAAATTTGTATCAAATGTGAGAGAGACAGTCATATTCTTCAAAGAAGAGGTTTTGATCTGAAATTTGCTCATTGTAGTTATTTGGTTATTGCAAGTATATTGGACACTCTTTTAATTTTATAGGCTGGACCTAGGGAGGTCAGATACCAAATTAAAACTGGTGACTGATGGCACCTTGGCTTGAAATTTAATATTTGAGAAATTATTAATCCAATAAGGCTACAATGGGGAGGAATTTTGACCACTGTTGCATATATTAGCCAAAGATCTGTTTGTTTAAATATACTTTTACAAATTTTGCCAGATGGTTTAAAAAGAAAGGGAGTCTGCCATGTAAGCAAAGGGAATTATTTACAAAGGATTAACTGGTATTTGCTGTCCTTCAGGCCTAGTGGTTACTTTCTCTAAAGAATGAAAGTAAGTGAAGATGCTCACTCTGGGCAGACAAACAGTGGGTATGGTGCTCAGTTTCTGAAGATAAGTCCTCTCACTTATAACTATGTAAGACTACTCTAACTCCATTGTCTTCAGTATACTACCATAACTCTTGATTTACAACAACGTGAGTGGAAAATCAGATCCAGTGGGCTGTCTTACGTCAGCTGTTATGAAGGAGATAAGATTCATGGTAACCTGGTTTAGTGTCACTCATTGGGAACTTCTGAAAAGTCTCTTGTCTTGATACCCCAGATGTGTAAATTGAAACACTCGAGAACATTAGTATCTGGCTGTCTCCCCTACAGCATCTTCTCCTCTTTCACGTTTCACAAATGAATGCGCTCTCCTTTGGAGAGCTGCTGCATATATTCCACATATTCTTATTTGAAATAAAGTAACATTCTGCCTTGTAAATGGTCTGTGTAAATGAATTGTTCTCATGGGGAAAAGGTCAGATTGGACAGCTGTGATAACCACACCTTCGAAGGTTGTGGGAACTCTGACTTTTAAAGAAACAGTAATTATTATTACTGAACTTTTTGTGCAAGACCCTCACCTGGTGTAAACCAACATAGTTCTGTTGATTTGAAGTGAGTTATGTTAATCTATATCATCTGAGAATCTGGTCCTTAATTTTCTGCATGGTGTCTCTTTTAAAAGATAAATCAACTGTTAAGATAGTGTAAACACACACAATTACTTTATGATGCATATAATTTAGTTCCTTTCATTGTTTTTAAGATCATTAGATCCTTTCTTCTAATCATTCCAACTCCTGTCTTCTCCCATATAATATGCAGAGGGACACAAGTTAGTTAAAAACTTACATGGTGTTTTGATCTTTTGAGGCTGTATTCTCTTCTCACTTCCTGAGGTTTTGCTCTACTCCATTCTGTGCAGTCAGAGGGGTGGTGATACAGTTGGCTCCATGCACTAATGATTTGATGGAAGACTATAAAAGCAAGACATTAATACCTATGGATGAATTATCATCCTCACTTCCATTATCTAGGCACAATGGAATGTAGCAAGTCATTAAGGTGGTGTCTCGTTTTATCTACATGCTGGAGAATATGTGACACATTTCACTTTTAGTCCTTGGCACCAGGATTTTAAATGCAAATGCTGAACATGAAAACAAATCTTAGTTCAAAAAGAATAATAGAACCGCTCTGCTTTTATTGTGCTTTTGGTCATCTTTAACCTTTCCTTTCAAGTTATTTTTAATGTGTGAGAATTTTCCCTTTTTGTCTGTATTATAAAACTGAGTGTGCCGCTCAACTTTCTCCACAGGCAGTAAAATCTACTTTGATAGCTTAAGCATGGCAAAATAGATATATTCTATTCCTAGAGTAAAATGAATACAGACAAATTCATTAGAAGAGCTAAAATGTGAACAGTCTATGTATATCCTGCATTTGGGGATCTGAGAAATGGATGTTTTTAGGTGACCAAAAATTGATGCACAAGAATACTGAGAATGCAAAGTAAATGCTGGGATTCTATTTTTTCCCCAAAATAGAAAAAATGAAAAATGAAGTTTGTATGTTTATTCCTTCAGGATATCATGGGTCAGGGACTTCCTGGAGGATGGGGAAGAAAGGGAGTAAACATCTATCCCTAGCACAAAGCCTAATGTAGAGTCCTTCTCCTTTCAGCTCAAACCTTTTCTGTCAGAGTAATAAAACAAAATATGGGAAAATGAATATATCAAAATATCTAACTTAAAAGTTGCTGTCTCTTGTTTTTCCATTCTTCCCTTCTATTCTCTCTTTCCTTCCATCCCACACTTTCATCTTCATATTGGGTTAGATTCTGTAAATCTTATTTATTTTTCATAAATTCTAGGTCCAAAAGGGACCCATATAATTATCTAGTCTGACCTTCTATATGATACAGGCCACTCAGTAGTTCCGGAATCTGTTTAGCCGCGCTCATTCAGACAAGTCAGCCTATTGAGCTCAATGAGATTATTCATGTAAATACTATTCTGGAGTAAATTTAATATTAATTTATGTAAATGGCATCTAGATTCCATGGTGATAGCCATATTAGAAATGCATGTAAATATATGTATGAGAATGGGGTACATAAAACAACACTTCAGGTGAGCTCCTCTCTCTTTCGCTCACTCTCTCTCTACCTGGAACACTAGGCGTCAATTATGGAATGCTACTTCTGATTCAGACCAATAGAGAGATTTCTAAACCCAAATCAAAAATCTAAATATCCCACTTTGGGGAAGAATACTGTGACTGGTCCTGATTTCTATAACCTCAGATTCAAACAGCCATGAATTTAGAAGATCAGATCAAATTCCAAACTCTGCAGCTTAGGCCTATCTCTCCTTTTAAAAATACAAAATTAAGAACTGCCTGGCTGCTTTTGAGACATTAAAGGCACTGGATAGGCCAACATCAAGACTATTGCTTTTGATCTGGTTGCTTTGAAGTGTATGTGTCTGGCATTCAGAGACAGGTAACTGGTAATGGGGGTACTTATATATATTCATTTCAGAGTTTCATCTACTTAACTGACAGAGTCTAACCCTGAGTGCCTTTTCTGTCAGGTGCAGACCATCCCCAACCTCCATGGATTTTAGATGGAGTCAAATGTAGATAGCTCCATGAAGGTTAAAACTAAGAATCCTAAATAGCCTCCTCTTCAAAAGCAGGAAGCAAAATGATAATTAGTTCAGCAGTTCAAATTAGACTGTGGAATAGTAAATAGTCTTCAGTATAATAGGTAACTGTTCTTCAGACCAAAGTCCATATTAATACCACAGAATAAGTAAACATGAACAGGAAAAAAATAAAAATCCTTTTACAACAACCAGATATAAATATCTAGAGAGTCTGGCCAAATAACCCAAGGGTTATGTTTTATTTACCAAAATAACATAAGATTTTATAGACAAATAATCCCAGAAAGTCACCATATATTTATAAAATGCCACTAATGATATTTTCTCAAGCAACAATTCAAACTATGCTCCAGTTTATAGTGCTCTGGACGTCAGCTATTAGTGGACTTTCCATTACAGCAAAATTAAATTTTCCTCAAATTAAATTGTTTAGAGTTTGCAACTTTCTTACTGAATTATTTTAAAAATAGCATATATATGCAGAAAAAATATTAAATACAAACCCTAAATAATATACAGATAACAAAAGATGGGTAAAGAAAAATGTAAATCTTATTGCCATGGTCCAAAGCCAAATGATGATAAATGGAAGACACCCATTGACTTAATGGGCTTTAGATCAGGCCCATGATGTTCATTATTTGACATTCTAAAGTGGTGTGCTGCAACAGAAATAATTTATTAATGCATATAGTGACTGAGAACCTAAAAGTCCTGTGATTGTTCCAAATTCCCTAACCAGGCATATGCTGACATTGGAGCAGAAAACCAATTATTGCTGTCATGCCTTCTTTACAGAGACATGGATCCTACAAATGACTATGCATGTGCTTAACTTCCTGCATATGTGTGCATTAAAGCCAATGGAACTACTCACATACATAATGTTAAGCACATATGTGTTTGCAGAATTGGATCTAAGTGTTCTATCCTGCCTAAATCCACTGCACAGATCCCTTGCATCCTGGGCTGCAGAGTCACGGAGACAGTGCATTCTCTTGTTCTTGGTAGCAGTTAAGCAGTACCTGTTTCTGTATTATACACCTGTCCAAGCCTGGTGTCTTCCCAAAGGTGGAGTAACACACTGTCCACCTGAAATACCTTTAATCAGGCTTGAGGGAATGACATTGCCCAACACAGCAAACACAGGAGATGGGTCAATCCCAGGGTAACTGAAGTTCCGCTTCCATACTATCTATTTTAGTTTGGTTGTAGAGAGAAGTCCCTACAAGTTTGTCAATTGAATAATTGCTTTCCTCTGGTGTCCAAGTCAGACAACCCACCTCTTTTGCTAGGAGGAACTAGAGATCTCTATTTTTAATTAAGCATCTATGCATAACATGCCCATCATTGTAGTACCTGGCTGCGTCAGCCAAGGAAGAAACTTTAAAGGGATGGCATGTCTTCAAACAGATCCTTTCAGTGCTTCCACACTCAGCCAGAATTTGACTCTTAACAGAATTCTTTAATAATAAGTATAATGTGGATTTAAAAAAGATTGTAGCAACTGAGGATCTGGCCAAAGAGCCATTGGTTTCAATAAAGCTATGCTGAGGTATACCAGCTGAGAATCTGGACCTATATGTATTGTGAAAGATGCTTTGTATAACTGATCTGGAAATGCATTTAATATTCCAGCTTCACATTTTTATGTAACTCTCCTTTATCTCCAATTACATAGATGTTCATTTTCAGTCCAATTTGCTAGGAACATTATGTCAACATTCTTTCATAAATTAAAAAGTAAGTCAGTAATTACTAGCAGAAACTAACAAGGGCAACAGAGGAGAAATGGATTGTTCAGTTGAGAGAATTCTGAGTGCTTCCTCTAAGTAATATGGGACTTGATCTTTTAGCCTTCAGCAATGTCTGATGCCTAATATATCTCAGATACTTCAAAGAGGTGGATCAACTAATTTTTTAAAATCCCAGTTCAGTGCATGAAAATCTAAATAGCTCAGCCATGTAGTTTGAAACATACAGTGTCTTAATTGACCTGGCAGGGTGATATTTTATGTTCAGCAAATGTAGTCCATTATTTCTTTGGAGTAAAGTGGGGTTTTTTTTGTTAGTGTTAATGGCTGTTTATTATTCAGATTAGTCAATTGCCTCTCAAACTTCTCTTCAATAATCCAAACAGATTACACTCCTCAAATCTCTCACTATAAAGTAGGTTTTCCAGAACTTGAATTATTGCTCTTCTTCCTTTCCAATTTTTCAATATATTTTCCAAAGTGTAGACACCAGAACTGGACACAAAGTTCCACTAGTGGTCTTGCCAATATTACCTCCATCTTCCCATCTGATATTCTCCTGTTCATATATACACAAACATTGTGTTCCCCCTTTTGCGACAGCATTGCACTGGGGGTTTATTTCAGTTTATTATCCACCTTATCCCCAAGTCCTTTTCAGTTTTACAGGTACTGTCCCTTACCCTGGAAACATGGCTTACATTCTATGTTCTTAAATATCTACCTTGCATTTAGTTATATCAAAATACATAAAAAGAACAGGAGTACTTGTGGCACCTTAGAGACTAACACATTTATTTGAGCATAAGCTTTCGTGGGCTACAGCCCACTTCTTTGGATGCATAGAATGGAACATATAGTGAGGAGATATATATACACATACAGAGAGCATGAAAAGGTGGGAGTTGTCTTACCAACTCTGAGAGGCCAATTAAGTAAGAGAAAAAACTTTTGAAGTGATAATCAAGATAGCCCAGTACAGACAGTTTGATAAGAAGTGTGAGAATACTTACATGGGAAGATAGATTCAATGTTTGTAATGGCTCAGCCATTCCCAGTCTCTATTCAAGCCTAAGTTGATTGTATCTAGTTTGCATATCAGTTGAAGTTCAGCAGTTTCTCGTTGGAATCTGTTTTTGAAGATTTTCTGTTGCAAAATTGCCACCCTCAGTCTGTTACTGAGTGACCAGACAGGTTAAAGTGTTCTCCTACTGGTTTTTGAATGTTATGATTCCTGATGTCAGATTTGTGTCCATTTATTCTTTTGCGTAGAGACTGTCCGGTTTGGCCAATGTACATGGCAGAGGGGCATTGCTGGCACATAATGGCATATATCACATTGGTAGATGTGCAGGTGAATGAACCCCTGATGGCATGGCTAATGTGATTAGGTCCTATGATGATGTCACTTGGATAGATATGTGGACAGAGTTGGCATCGGGCTTTGTTGCAAGGATAGGTTCCTGGGTCAGTGTTTTTGTTCAATGGTGTGTGGTTGCTGGTGAGTATTTGCTTCAGGCTGGAGGGTTGTCTGTAAGCAAGGACAGATCTGTCTCCCAATATCTGTGAGAATGAGGGATCATCTTTCAGGATAGGTTGTAGATCTTTGATGATGCGCTGGAGAGGTTTTAGTTGGGGGCTGAAGGTGACAGCTAGTGGTGTTCTGTTATTTTTTTTGTTGGGCCTGTCTTTAGGAGGTGACTTCTGGGTACTCGTCTGGATCTGTCAATCTGTTTTTTCACTTCAGCAGGTGGGTATTGTAGTTTTAAGAATGCTTGATAAAGATCTTGTAGGTGCTTGTCTCTGTCTGAGGGATTGGAGCAAATGCGGTTGTATCTTAGAGCTTGGCTGTAGACAATGGATCGTGTGGTGTGTCCTGTATGGAAGTTGGAGGCATGTAGGTAAGTATAGTGGTCAGTAGGTTTCCGGTATAGGGTGGTATTTATGTGACTATCGCTTATCAGGACAGTAGTGTCCAGGAAATGGACTGCTTGTGTGGATTGATCTAGGCTAAGATTGAAGGTGGGATGGAAATTATTGAAATCATGGTGGAATTCCTCAAGGGCTTCTTTTCCCTGGGTCCAGATGATGAAGATGTCATCAATGTAGCGCAAGTAGAGTAGGGGCATTAGGGGACGAGAGATAAGGAAGCGTTGTTCTAAGTCAGCCATAAAAATGTTGGCATACTGTGGGGCTCAAATAAATTTGTTAGTCTCTAAGGTGCCACAAGTACTCCTGTTCTTTTTGCGGAAACAGACTAACACGGCTGCTACTCTGAAACCTATCAAAATACATGTTGCTTTACGGGGTCCACTTTCTCAGGCAATCCTCATCTTTATGTGGTCATCTCCATTATTTACAATGCTGCCAATTTTTTCTCATCTGCAAACTTTATTTTCTACCAGATCATTGATGAGATATTGAATTAGAGTTGGGCCAAGAACTCTTACCTGGTCCCTATGGATAGACTAAACCCAGTTCCCCAAAACCAGAGCAGATGAGTATAATCCAGCCAATTAAAGAAGGCTGGGCTGTTCCAGGGCCTATAAAGGGCTGGTAATGGGCAGTTGGGAGATGGACTGTGACAGGCTAGGGAAAATCATACTGGAGTGAACAAGCTCCAGTGGTGAGTCCCTGGAGCAAGGAGTTACAGCTCAGAGAAACAGCCCTGGGGCTGCTGCTCCAGGAAGGGAGAAGAGCTGACTGAAACTGGGAATCTGCCAGGAACTGGAGTGCCAGAAATGGTGCCTCTGGAAATGGATCAGGTTGGCAAGGGCAGGTGACTGTCAGCAGGGAGAGTCAGATCACTCCTCTGCTGGAAACATGAGACAGTGACTGCCCCATCTCTTTGTGCCATAAGAAATGTGGGTGACTAAAGAGTTTCTGTGCATAAGTAACTGACACAGTGAACTGTGAATTGTAACTCCATCAACCAATCTCCCCACTCACTGTTAGTCAAAGAACTCTCCTATCTGCACCTTGAGTTCATAATATTTTTTATAAAGAATTTTTTTCATGGTTGAAACTTGATATAATTATTCATCTTAAGACTACTTTGGCAGTTTTCCAACATAAAATGGAATGCTCTTCATGGATGGCATTGTCTTGTCTATATTTCAGCCCAGTTCCACCAAGTATTCCATAAAACAGCATTAGAAACACAAACAAGATAATGCAAGTTGTGGAAAATCTTAAATAAGGATGGATTTGATGTTTGTTCAGGTTGTATCAGAATAATCAGCTAGTACTGACAGATCAACAATCACTACAAGACCTATGAAAACATCCATTCCATCTCCCTGCTAATGAGGATTATTCTGTACAGTGCATTTTCTAGTATTTTGAGCAGTCCTGTGCAATGGGGTTTCCAATCCTTGCTTTCATATTCCACTGCAGCTTAATGCACCCAGTGTCAGAATGCTTTTCTTCTCCTTCATTGTGGATGAAAATCAAGCAGTTAGAGGTGCAAGTGATCAGCTTTGTACCTATGTTTCATTTTGCAGGCCCAAAAGGCACTTGTAAGGAGGGAGATCAGGCCTTGGCGTTGCACATTTTGGGGCTTATTTTTGCAATTTGTGATATCTAGATATACATTTCAACATGCAAGGAACATGTGTTATAGCTGTGTTTATGTTAACTAATTACGCATCCTAATACACAGCATATGGATGTTTGTTTGTGTGATGTCATATCTAAGAACACTGAAATAAATGCATATATTTATTTCAATGTGTGATCACCGAAATAACAGTATGCAAAAGAGTCCTGACCCAAAGCCCATTGAAGTCAATAGAGAGACTTCTGTTAACTTCAATGGGCATTGGCTCAGGTACTAATTATGCACTCAGTCTCTTGAAATATTTCTGGCTGAACCTGAAAAGTGCTAGATAACTTGTGACCATTAATACATTTTGCAGCTGTGCAAGCGAAGCCCATAACTTGCTCAGTGGCAAAATATGTGTTGACTTGAAGGGCAGAGTGCCAACAATAATTTATGGAGAATAAATCCATTCTTTAAGTGTGTATAAAATGATTGAAGGGTAGGCGCATCATGGAATATTTTGCCTTCCTCTAAAGCACCAGTTAATGACCATTATTGGAGACGATATGTTGGATCTGTACAATATAATATGGCAAATCTTGTGTTCATAAAACCAAGGAAAATAAATACTAACAATTGTCAGTGCAAGGCTATGGTTGAGATTTCACATGCACTTGTCAGGAAATTCAAAGTTATGTTTCATACAGCAACCATACATCAATTACCTAATATATACCATAATCAGCCTCGCTCTTTGCTCCAATGATTATATTGGAGCAACATCAGCATTAAAGTTATGGCCAGGTACCATATTAGAAATGATATGTGCAAGAGTAAAGTTATGATTTCTGTAAGGATTCCCTGAATTTCCTGAGTTTTGTGAATGTAAAATCAAAATGACAAAATTGCCTTAATGTAGGTTTTTGTTTACTCTCTGCAATTACCTCTACTATCAATGCCATTCTTCTGGCATGTGTTTCAGCACTGTACCAGGGTATAATTTGGGGGTGAATTGTTAAATGTCTCTTTGTATCATCAGACAAGCATTATACAGCTGGCTACTGTGCATATCACAACGACAACTGAGAAATTCCTAGGTGGTCACAGGTTTTGTTATGGAGCATTTTGTGCCCAGGACTCATCAGTCTTAAAGCTTTCTGTAACTTCAGTTTGGAAATTTGAGAAGCTGAGTAGCAGTTGCCAGATGACTTTGTAATTAGATTTACTGACCCCTGAGTAAAAGCATTGGCTCTGAGAAGCTCGAACAGATAGCTGTGTCATATGGTTTGGAAAAAAGTAAATAAACATTGGTTGTAATGTCAAATCTAGCTTGTTTATAAATGAGTAGCTCTGCAAAATTCAGGTCCCGATATAAATTTTTCGACCTTTGTAGGTGACTAGATCTTGGATTTAATTTGGACCCACCATTACACTGGGACTGAATTGAGTCCATTAAGGTTTTGTTCATCAGGGTTTGTGTTTCAACAGTTATTCAGATAGCTTCTTTTAAAGAATTTGAGGCCATTTATTGACTCTTAAAACTTAGCGTTGAAAATCTCAACCTTTCAATGTATCTTCGTATTTTTGTCTAAATCCCCTATCAAGTTATGAAAATCTGAACCCAAATGTCTACCCTAATTTCCCGAGTTTTCATGCAACCTTTGTATTTAGATGGGAGATTTAAGAAAAGCAAACATTATAAAATAAACTTCTAACAGAAGAGCAAAACATGATCACACAGGTTTCTCAGATCATAATAAACAATATTAATACAGTAACTTATTAAAAAACCCTCTCGACATATGACACCATGCTTGCTCATACATTGTCCTCTTACATGAGTCAGGCATAAGAGATAGTTCCGAATACTTTTTTTCAGGGTGTTGGCAGTATACAATGTTTTTACATCCTTCACATTGCATGCTCAGTGTCAATATCTTCCCATATGATCAGCTAATTCTTTGTGGGTTTTAATGCATTGAAATATTTCAGAAGCTTTATTTTGAACTGTACTTTATAGTCAGTCATCTCAGGCTTTGAGCTCATTAGTTCTCCAAGGCTAAGTAGAATTGAACCTGGATGGGAGAGCAAAGTGCTCCTGGATGTGTAGCATTCTTTCCTTTGACTCAGTGCTGATTGATTTAATTCTCTAGCATAAGGTTCCAACTAATTCTAGGTGTTAAAGATCTCACAGCACTTTTTGCAAATGGAGAGCTGTTGTCCCAGAGTCTTAAGGCTACGTCTACACTTGCAGAGATTTTGCACTGTCAGTTTAACCGATGATAGTGAACGGGTGAAAAAAAAGCGCTGGTTTGTGTATTCACTTACTTCCACAGGCATCAGAGAGTGTTTATATTTGCAGTACTTCCATCACCAATGAGAGCAGGACACTGAGGGCAGCTATCCCACAGTGCAGCTCTCTCCATTTTGATGATAGGTCTTGTAGGAAGGTGGGGGTGCTGATTGCGGGGCGTCCTGGGTCCCTGCACAGCCTCCTCTCTCCAAACACTGATAAGTCAGCATTTCTCCAAGCAGGGCATCCTTTGCTCTGTGGAGAAGGCATTGTCACCTGGCCAGATGATAAGTGAGCACTTGCCAAGAATACAGGAAGGGGAGTTTCAAAGTTCCCTGGGCTTTAGAGGGGGAGGGTGGATGTCTGTTTATCTGACAGCAGAGCTGCTGACCAGAGTGGTCACCAGGGTCAGCTTTAGGCTGATTCTGCCGATTCCCCGGAATCAGGCCCGCTCCCCCGGCCGGAGCCCGGCAAGCCCCGCGACCCCGCTCCCCCGGCCAGAGTGCTGGCCCAAGCTCGACAAGCCCCGCGGCCCCACTCCCCCAGCCGGAGCACCGGCCCGAGCCCGGCAAGCCCTGCGGTCCCGCTCCCCCGGCCGGAGCGCCGGTCCAAGCCCAACAACCCCGTGGTCCTGCAACCCCGGCCAGAGCGCAGCAATCCGAAGTGCCACTGAAGACTAGGAGTCCCGCCTGGCAGGGCCGGCTTTAAGCCAATTCAGCCGATTCGGCTGAATTGGGCCCCGCGCCTAAGAGGGCCCCGCAGCTGTCCACTCCACCCCCAGCTCACTTCCCCCTCCTCCCCTCCCCTGAATGCTCCGCCCCCTGTTCCTCCCCCTCCCCTGCTTCCCGCGAATCAGATGTTTGCGGGAAGTCTGAAAAGGGGCAGGCGGCGGCAGCAACAGGTAAGGGGGGGCGCGAGGAGGGCTCCTGGGAGGCGCGGCTCAGTCCAGCCCTGGCCGAGAGGCCCCGGCCCCGGCGGCTCTGGCTCCAGCCTGGCACAGGCCCCGGGGCACCGGCCCCGCCCCACGGCTCCGGCCTGGCCCTGGCGCCGGCCGAGCATCCCCGGCCCCGGCCCCGGCCCGAGCGGCTCCAGCCCCGGCCAAGCGGCTTCAGCCCGGCCCTGGTGCCGGCCGAGCACCCCCGGCCCTGGCCAAGCAGCTCTGGCTCTGGCTCCGGCCCGGCTCGGGCCCCAGGGCACCAGCCCGGCCCCGGCCGAGCGGCTCTGGCTCTGGCCTGGCTCGGGCCCCAGGGCAGCGGCCCCAGTTCCGGCCGAGCACCCCCAGCACAGCCCCACGGCTCCGGCCCCGGCCAAGCACCCCCGGCCCCGGCTCAGGCCCCGGGGCACCGGCCCAGGCCCCGGGGCACCGGCCCAGCCCTAGCCCGAACACCTCAAGCCCCGGCCCCGGCGGCTCTGGCTCAGGCCCCGGGGCGCCGGCCCCCCCGGCCCGGCTCGGGCCCCATGGCTCCGGCCCCGGCCGAGCACCCCCGGCCCGGCTCGGGCCCTGGGGTGCTGGCCCGAGCGGCCCCGTCCCGAGCCCCTCGGGCCCCGGCGGCTCTGGCTCGGGCCCGGGCCGAGCGACTCTGGCCTGGTCCCGGCCCCAGCGGCTCCGGCCTGGACCCAAACCCCGCGACCCTGCTCTTGCTAAGGCCGGCCCTGCCGCCTGGTGAGTACAAGCCCCACGAATCAGGCCCCTCACTTGCTAAAGCCGGCCCTGATGGTCACCTAGGCACTGTGGGCTATCTTGAGGAGGCTAAAAGCTGTGTAAACAGGAAGAATGCGTCTTCACTTGCATATCACCGGTATGAGCTGTATGTCTCTCGTGGAGGTGATTTTCTTTTTGCGGTGAAACTTCTGAATTTCACTGCAAAAAGTCATTGGCAAGTGTAGACGCTTCCATAGTTTTTGCATAAAAAAGGGACTTTTTCAACTTTTAATAGCAAGTGTAGACATGCCCTCATTTCAGTATGGGTGATTACACTTCACCTGCTTAAACCTCTATGTTGGTTTAGTTGGGAACTATATTTCCCCCCCTTTTTCTCCTATCCCTAACCTGTTATAAATAATTTTACTCTGTTTAGTCCAGAAGCACCTGCATTTCAATAGTGGGGAATGTATAATGATACCTTGTATGTAGTTTAATTTTATCATGAGTTTTGAGGCTTGCAAAAACCAATATGCTATTATCATTTAAGATAGAAACCTGGGATACCGGACAAATGTCATATAGCAAAGAGCTTGAGGCTTTAGAACAATACCTGACAAAAATGGAAGAAAAAGCCAAAGTACTGGCACAAGAAGTAAAATGCTTACTTACATTGAAGTAAGTATCTGTGGGTCAGATTCACTACTGATGTAAATTGGTGAAACTCTATTGATTTCAGCTGAATTATGTCAAGCTCCATCAGCCGAGAATCTGGCCCTGTGCCTCCCCACAGATGTTTATGTTTTAGGTTGGTGTATATGTAGTCAGAAATAATCATCTTTGTCTGAGTGAGTGGGTGTCTGATGCGTGTGAGATTTCCATAGTGAGGGGTTGGTTTTGATCAGACCAAGGCCTGCAGCAAAGCTAGTCTCCAGGCAATCTAACTAGTGCACCTGGTCTGTAGTAGACTGCCTGATTGGTTGGAAGGATCAGCAGACTGGCTTTTAAGCCCAGTAGCAGTTCAGTAACTACTCAAAGCATTTGTGCATGGCTGTGATAGCACCTACTCCTACCTTCCCTCACTCTAGGTAACCCAGCTACCCAACGTCTTGGCTTCAGCTTTGGGCCTTGGCTCTGGCACCTGGCCAATGATTTCTTCTTTGACCCCTGTGCCTGATTGCCCATGCTCTGGTCACTGATGCTAATGCCTTGAGTATTCCCTTACCTCCCAGTCCCACACTCTGCTGTCCCTTCTGCCTACAGGGTCACTTTCTCCTTTCCTTATCTTCCCCTGCTCTGAGACTGTTTATTTGGTATCTCTATTTTCTTTGTTTTCTATTCGTTCATTTTTAATAGTGCGCTCACTCTTTTTTACCCTTTTTTCCTCACTCTTTCTCTGCTCATCCCTTCCTTTCTCCCCCACGATCCTTTAGTGTACTCCCTTTTCTTAGCTCTTGCCCTATCTACCTCTTCCTCTCTGTCACACTCACTCTCTCTTTTGTTTCTCTTCCATTCCCTTCTCTCTGAAACAGGTTCCTTTTGTCCCCCTTTGGCCAGCTATAATATACTGCTTATCTTTGTTGCAGGGAGGGGAAGCACAGAAGCTAGTAGAGGCAAGGATCATAGCCACCTCGTGCTGGTGCTGAGCTGCTTGTCAGCTTGCCATTCATAGCGCTACCTAGAGTCCTCCTTTAATTTCATGTGGTTCTGTAGCTATGAGGTGGCGGAGGGTTGTTTCAAGGGCTCTTTGAGAGACCCTTTAGAATGGGAGTGCAGGACAGCACCATGTGACCACTATGGTAGTGGGGTAATACTTGAGGCACATATGTATTGCTTTTAAATTGTGTTGATTTTCCTGAAAAGTTGTACAGTTTAATGGAGAATAATTCTGCATGATAGCTTTTTTTAGCCATCATCTGGAATCTATGGTGGATTAGCCAATGGGCCCCGGGCCCAGGAGCCTTGGCCAATTGGGGGACCCTGGAAAAATGGGCACCCCTGCACCCTGACCCACTCTGGCCACCCGGTGCTCCTGCAGGGGAGCAGGGTCGGGGCATGGGGTTTGCAAGCCCCCGCTCCATGGCTGGAGCACCAGGCAGGTAGAGTAAGCCCCCACGCTCTGACCCTACTCCCTGGCAGGAATGTGAGGTGGGGTAAGCCATTGTGCTCTAACCCCATTTCCCTGGTAAGAGCGGGGGGGGGGGGCTTGAGGGACACCACTTGCTCTGGCCCAGGGCCCCACAAACCCTAATGTAATGTAATGCCCCTGTATAAAATGTAATAGGGAATTATATCCCTCCTGTAGCTTTTGTGTAGCTCCATGTGACATTTTATGCAAAATATTGCTAACTAACTAATTTGTATATTTACAAATAATTTGCAGAACATCATAAACATCAGTTTATGGCCTAAGCAGTGACATGGTAACATACGGTGCTACGCAACTCTCTAAGACTGAGGCATTTCTTCAATCCTATCTCGTTCCTCATGCATCCTAACATGGTGTTTACTTTTTTGATTCCAGTGTAAATGTTGCTTGAGTAAGTAGTGCAATACCGGCACTTTTTAAAAAATGTCCTCTTTAAAACAGACTTATTTGGAAATCAAGATCAGTTACTTTGGTACATTGAGGTATGGCTCCCAATTTAAAAACATCCCAGTGCTTTTTAAATCAAAGCATTGAGACTGTAGAGTAATATATAGAACTGTGACCTCCCCCCCCCCCCACCACCATTGTGCTATGCAGGTGAGTAACTTTACATATATGAATAATGCCATTGAGTTCAATGTAGCTGCTCACATGCACAAATGGTTGCAGAGTTTGGGCCTACAAACTTTAATAAGTAGGTCTGCACCGCACGAGTATCTATACAGCAAAGATCCAAAATCCTGTCCAGTCCCTGCATTGATTGGGTTCAGTATGAAACCTGTGAAGGATTCTCCTGAGAAAGCCTCTTCTGGTTGTTCCTAAATCCTTGTCCCTGATCCTGCAATGAGCTCCTTTGCAGATACATTCCCGCATCTCTACAAACCCTATTAATATCAGCAGGCCTGGATCTCACTGCAGGATTGGTGCCTTGCTCAGGACTCTGGAGTGGATATCCCCAGAACATTGCATACCACCTGATGCAGAAAGATATACATATCTATTTTCCAGATGTAAGAAAGGACTATGTGAGACATTTCTCAAGTGTTACCAAATTAATATAGTTGGGATGAATAATTACTTGGAGCTCAAATCCATGCCAGTGAGAACTTTGGCCCAAGCGAGAAGTGCACAGAGTTGTATGTATTTTTTTAATTGCTATCTGTAAATTTGCCAAGTTTACAAAGCTGAATGAATTGGAAATGGCAACTGGCATAGGAGCAGGCTCCCCACTTGCTCAGCTTATTTTGCTAAAAGAAAAAAACACTACCTGTACTTTCAATATGCTCATTTTAATTAACTTCCAACATTGCATTAGAACAGGCAATCTCCGTGCTAGCTGCTGGAAAAAAGCTGCCTATTAATCAAGTAGAGACCAAAAGTACTTTACAAGCAGGGATTTTTTTTTTTTTACAAAGAATACTTAATTTTACTTTTTCCTTTAAAATTGGGTTTTATCATATTAATCTTGCAACCTTTAGAATAACTATAAATGGAAATTTGATCGCAAAGCAAGGGAAGGAAAATGTTCAGAGAACATTTAAGAAAAAAAAAACATTTGGCCACTGGGGGCCACTGTGTTTCCTTGCCAGCTAACTGGTTCTGTCAGTGATGGAACAATCTTAACTGTAAGGGCCTGATCCTGCCCCTATCTAGTCAGTGGTACAAGTCACAGTGACTTCAGTGGTGCAGGATAAAATCCTAAGGGAGATGCTTAATTTTAACAGAAATGTTTCTTGTTGTGTAAGATTTTAATATATCGTTATGACTAATGCAGCAAAAATGTTTGCAATTTCATTCTGTTTCTGTGCATAGTTAATGAGAATAATTGCATACTAAGGGTTGGTCCTGCAACCATATAGCACATGAGTAATTTTGGGGCCTGGTTTGACTTCCAGATTAGTCAATAGCAAACTGTATTTACTTCCATGGGAACAGGATCAGACCCTTAGGCACCAAACTTGCAAAGAATCTGGGGAACGCAGAGTTGGCTTAAAGCCATCTTGTCACCTCCCTTCCCCAATCTCTGCAGTACATGCTGCGCTGAGAAGCTGGGAATCTGACCACGTGTTTTGGAGCATCTGCATAGAAAACTAGTCCCTCTAAGTCCTCTTCTGCTCAGCCCCCAATGCCTCCATGCCAGAACTGCTCACACAGGAGCTATGCTGTCATTGGATGGGGTCCCCTTGTCATGCACTCACTCTATCACCCTGTAAGGAAGGCACAGAGTAGAGGCTAGGACTACCATTCACTATTGGTCCATTCTCTAGTGGTAATTCTGCTGATTTAGACATTCATCCTACTTAGAGCAGCTAATTTCCTGGCTCTGTGCCACCTCCTCTACCCCAGCGTAGCTCCATAGAGCTCCATGGGTGCAGTGATGCTTCTGGGGGTTTTCAGAAAGCGGAAGTAGACCCGGAGTGCCAGCCCCCAACTTCTGTGGGTGTTTGGAGCCCTTCCACGCCCTCTTGCTCTCATTTAACCCTCCTTTGTGATGTAGAACAGAAGGCTTCAAAACCCCACAGATGGAGAGGAGTCAGTGCTGTGTGACCTTCTCCTGGGAGCCCCCAATGCACTATTTCACTAATACTGCACAGCTCAGTGTGTTTGGGGCATGGCTAAGTGGAGCAGACCACTAACAAAGAATAATCTAAACATTTCCTTTGGTGTTTCAAAGCCCTTTCTGGATCAGTAGATTATACAATATTATAAAAACTAACACAAGCGTATGGGTAAAATGTTCAAAAGCATGTAAGTGACTTAAAAGCCTATGGGCCATTTTTAAAGGTGTTTAAGCACCTAACTAGCTCAAAGAGTATGTAGAAAAACCTGTGTTCGTGAGACTCAGACAGCGAGGCTGTCTCACTGCTGTGTAGACTTCCGGGCTCGGGCTGGAGCCTGAGCTCTAGGACCTCCCACCTCACAGGGTCCTAGAGCCTGGGCTCCAGGCAAGCCCAGAAGTATACAAAGCAATGACATAGCCCCGTAAGCCTGAGTCAGCTGGCATGGGCCAGCCTCAAGTGTCCAGTTGCTGTGTAGACATACCCTAAGTAGGTAAGCTGCTTTTGAAAATGGCACTTAGGTCTCCTTGGAAGTCAATGGGGCTTAGGCTCCTATGGGCCATATTTTTAAAGCGATTAGGCACTTAACTCCCATTGACATCAATTAGTTAGATGTTAAAAAGGTATTTAAGTGCCTGACCCGAAGTCACTCATTTTTGAAAATGGGACTTAGGCTCCAAAGTCACTTTGGCATCATTGTAGTATGTTTTCATGAAGGCCGGCATCCTGGTGACATAAAATGGATGGCATCATTTCCTTGGATTTCTGTCTCCCATCTACTCTTCTTTATTTATTCCATTATGAAATGTGTAGGGGTCAGGTTACTCCTTGTTATAAAACAAGCTGAAAGTTTAGCTATATTAATTTCAAGTTACCCTGATATCATTTACAAGTGTCCAGTCTCTCCTGAATAGAATAATAGATCTGGTTATGCAAAATTGATGCATCTAGTCCATGGGGAGAAACCAGCAGTTGTCAGAATACAAAGAAAGGATTGTTCTAGGTTGATATGACAAATAAGTGAACAGCCTTTGATAAAACTAAATTATGCTAGAGCTTATCAAAAATCAAAAGTTTTGCGTTTTGTTTCTTTCAGGAGAGATTAAATAATGCCAGGAAGAAAGAGATTTTTAAAAACAACAAAACAAAGTTCCACTTAAATATTTTTATTTTCCCCCTACAAGTTGCAAGTATGGCGTAGAAAGAAAGTACCTATAATCAGCATCTCAACTAATCAGATCACTCAGTTAATTGCCATGTTAGAAGGAGATGTTGCCTCTTGCATCTTAATAACAAACCATTCCTTTGTTTAGGTGGGAAAACTAACTTTTTGTTAAACATAGTTGTTTGGGTGGTTTTTAATTAAAAATATGTGGGTGATTTAATCTGAAAAGACATTTGTTGCGTATTAATGTATTAAACTACACAGCATTTCTAGTTGGAGCCAGAGAACGACTTGTCTTCGCCTTGCAATCCTTGGTGTCACTTGAACTGCTCATGTGACAAACCTCTAATATGAAAAGAGACAATAGGCATTGTTGGGTGCACATATTAATAAATAAAAGAGACACAGTGTGAGCAAACAAAGGCTGCTTCCTGGAACGTTGTGTCACAAGATTCCCAGGGTCAAATCCTGTTCTCTTTTCTCACATGAGAAGCCCCACTGAAATCAAAGGTCCTGATTCTCCTCTGTTTTACAGCAGTATAATTCCACTGGGTCAGATTCTTATCTTGTTTACACTGGCCCGCTGATTTCAGAGTTATTCCCAAGTTTGCCCCTGTGTATCTGAAAACTGGGCTTTCTGGCAGTGTTTGAGTAAGACAAGCAAGATTTGGTCCCCATTATGAATATCTGCAGGGTTGTAATCAGATTGCAAAATCAGCAGGAGTTCACAGGAGTTGCACTCAAATGTTAATTTTCCAACATAATTGGGCCCCAACTCTGAAAGAGAGGGAAGGAAAGAGAACTACTTTCAAGGTCTGTGTTCTTCATTACAGTGTAATGTAGTTCTCCGTCCTTTCCAGAACTGGTTGGTCCGGAACAGGGCTGGGTGAAATGCTGTGGTGACACTAGCCAGCAAAAACTCTACTAATTAGATGAAATATGAGAACACCAGAGGCCTCAAACAATCCCTTTTATATTCATTCCCCCCAAGTTCTGCCTCTTTTCTACCTGAAAGGCAGATATCCCCTGTGATTTGCCTCCAAATTCAGACCCATGTTACACCATTATAACAGTGTGTTGCTTTTTCTCTCACACATGCACAGCCTGCTCTTATCACTTAGGCACAGATTACAATCATGACTAGTGGTGACTTGACACCTAAACATAATAGACCATCATACATATTGGCACAAATGGGATGGTCCTCTTAGAAAGGATATCTGGGATTTGTGCAACTGACTAGTTATGGCTGGCTTCTAAAAACACCAAAATTTGCTTTCTGGACAGCTCCCAATTAGATTTGTCTCCCTCCTATAATGTTTTGCAAACCACTCTGCAAGAAGTAACTGCAAAAGTCTCTACTTATGTACCTTTCCAATGGTAAAGGCTACTATATAAACCATTAGGACATGCATAAAATAGTGAAAACAGTAAGTAAGATTAGAAAATGGGCATTTTTCAACAATTAAATCTCCACTGAAAAAGTTTAAACAACTTTCCTATTATTGTGCTGATAGAAACCACCGTATACACTGTTGAGGTTGCAAAACTCTTCATTATCATTCCTTTCCTTCCCCTGCTTGTTTTTATATGCTCTTAATGTTACAAAATATTTCCTTTGCTGAAATTTTCCATGCTTGCTCTCCACTTAAAGATGAGTATTTTAGGAAAACTTGAACAAAATCTCATCATCCATTTTTTCACGTTACAGCAGAGTGAATCTAATCCTTTTCTTGGCTGAATTTCTAGCCCACCCTTTTTTAAAATAGGGTGATGAGAAAAAACAACGGAAGCTTGAAAGTTGGCATGGACATAGCCCTTATTGAAGAGTATGTAACTCACTTAGTATGGAAAAAATGGTTTCAGTTTAACAAAGTTGGGACTAGTGTTGAGCAAATGGCACATAAAACTACATTGTGCCCGTGTCTTATTCAACCAGTTGCAGTAATGGAGAATAAGACACTTCCCATGCATCCCACTCTTGCCTCCTGCCACATACACACCACCTTGCTGGGTCTTGAATCCCCTGAACGAGCTTTGACCAATCAGAGTGTTGAAAACACCTAGGCCATTTTATAAATGTATGTAATGGCTTCAGAAAACTGTACTCAAGTGTAGATTTCTGATTGGCTATTGATGGCATCCTTTTTAGGTCAATGCCCATTCAGACTGTTTTCTTTTTCTTTTTTTTTTTTTTTTTTTTTTTGTGATCTCAATATAATAGCAATACGATATTTCAACTGGTGCATTTCTAGGGGATTATTGTACTTGCTGGATGGTTAAACATCATCCGAGGCGTGCAATAATTGCCCCAAAATGCACTGCCTATTGTATTTTAGTGTTTAAATAGAACAGGGGATCTAATGAGGATAAGCTTGTTTGAAGAAAGGTATTCTTAGTTGTAGTGAAAGTGCATAAACAATAGCATGTATGTGGAGCCAAAGGTGTTAAAATACAATTAATTTTACCTGAATCCTTTCAAAAGTTTTATGTTTGCACCAGCCAATCACAAAATCATAGCTATTAGACATGGAAAATCCTGTTAGATGCTCTAGCCCATCCCAGTGCAGGATCACTTACAGTCATTTCTTATGTAGAACTTCCTTATAGAGCAGACTTTAGTAACTGGAAATGACTACAAACACCTATGTTAATCTGAGGCCATTCACATTTGATATCACCACAGGTGAATTCTTTTCTAACAAGACATCAGCCCTTTCACTGCTGCTGTGTTGATTGGGTGGGGAAGAAACAGGAACTGAAATGTAGAGCAGCAGTGTTGTGTTTAGAGCAGCATGTTCGTGTAAATTGGACAAGTCAGTTTTTGTTGTTGTTTTAGGCAGTATGTTTGAGTCTGCTGGCTTTTACATAAATGATTGCTTTGCTTAGCCTTAAATCAAGCTTGGTTTGTGGTGTCTGACGTAGGTGGTATAAACAATCCAAATTAATATAGTTGTAACCTCTGTGCAAAATGAAGTATGTTTTCTTCCTTTTTCTCCCAGTGATTTTGAGGGTTAGAGGGCTAGTCTCTGAATTTCATAGTGGCTTTCATCTGACGATCCCAAGTGCTTTAGGCCATGTTTTCTTTGCATGCTAACCATGAATTAAGCAGTCATGGTTTAATCAGTGTGCGGCAGCCTAACCTACTGCAGCAAGGCCGCATTTTGCTGTCAATCCCCATGTCTGCACTGGGGCCATAGCTGGTGTGATATGCAGTACAGATATCTGGGTACATATCCTGAGATTCATAGCACCACAACTCACTGTGTAGCTCTCTGCTTGCATTGTCAGAATATCTGTTCACTCTGGGATTGAGAAAAAAATGACCTAGGGCAGGGAAATTCATCCTGGGCAAGACCCAAGCTGGTGGCATAGCTTGCTATTACTTGCAGAAGATAAGGATCCTGCTTTCCCTAACAACTGACAATGGCTTCTTTTTAGAGAGGCAGTTTCTTTTTTGTGCCTGCGCAGAAGCTGCTGCCAGCAAATAGTGGTGGGCAATGGTAGCAGATGTTTCAAAGGCTACTTTTGATCTGGAGAAGGGAGATGCAGTGACTTATAAGCAAAAGTACAACAAAAGACTGGGACCATGAGGAGATGCTGCTTCTCCTGGAAAATCTCCCATGTGTAGACAGCTGCTTCTGGACCAGGACCACAAATATGCATTAGTGGGACTGCATTATGATGGAAACGTGGGATGACGAGCAGTGGGACTAGAATTTTTGAGGGGGGTTTGGGGGGACCCACATTCTTGGAACTGTCAATAGCTTGCCCTGGCCCTTGAGCAGCAGACCCACCAGATGAGAGAAATCTATTTTTACTTCTTCCAGTAATGGACCAAAATAAGACAAGCAATAAACCCGCTTCTGCCCTAGGAGGTGCCTTAACATACTGGGGTATTTTCTTGGTAGTGAAATAAGAACAGAAATGTTGGCGCACTCAGCCAGAATTTTGGCAGAGTAGTGCTTTTGTATATATAGAAAATCAGTTAATTTGGGGAGCATTTCATTCCTGGATTCAGCTTTACTGACGTTATGCTATAGAATGCCATTTAGGTTTACTGCATGGGATATCTACTTCAAGTGATTAAACATTTTAGTGTGTCGTGGTAGGATGTGATTCAAGGGCTGGAAGCCTTTTTTTGTAACCACTGAAATGTGAGAGGGTCTGGATAAATTCCTTCCAGAAAGATGTAGCTCTGTGTGCTATCCAATTAAATGTAGTCCGTATTCAACCATCAGTACAATTTAATGGAGACACTGTATGGTATGGCATCTTTTGCTTAAACTAGGGTTACCATATTTCCACAAGCAAAAAGAGGACACGGGGGGGGGGGAGCCCCTCTCTAGCCCCGCCCCTGCCCTGCCCCACCCCATCCACTCCCTCCCACTTCCCACTCCCTGACTGCCCCCCTCAGAACCCCCAACCCCCCCATTCCTTGTCCCCTGACTGCCCCCTCCTGGGACCCCTGCCACTAACTGCCCCCTAGGACCCCACCCCTTATCTAAGCCGCCCTGCTTCTTGTCCCCTGACTGCCCCCTCCTGAGAACCCCCCACTCTAACTGCCCCCCTAGGACTCTACCTGTCCCCTGACTGCTCCGACCCTTATCCACACCCCCACCCCATATTCACACCCCCGCCCCCAGACAGACCCCCGGGACTCCCATGCCCTATCCAACTGCTCCCCGCCCCCTGACAGGACCCCCCGAACTCCCAATGCATCCAACCCCCTCTGCTCCCTGCCTGTCTCGACCCCTCTCCACACCCCTGCCCCCCTGACAGACCCCCCAGAACCCCAGGCCCATCTAACCCCCCCCCTGCTCCCTGTCCCTGACTGTCCAAACCCCTCTTCACACCCCTGCCCCCCTGCCAGCCCCCCCCAAACTCCCAACCCATCCAACCCCCACCCCCCCGTCCCCTGACCAGGGCCGGCTTTAAAGAGCTCAGGAATCAGGCTGCGCTCTGGCCGGAGCTCCGGCCAGGGTTGTGGGGCTTGGGGCTGGGCCGGAGGTGCTCGGCCGGAACCGGGGTTGCTGCCCTACAGCCCGAGCCGGGCTGGGCTGGAGCTGCTGGGACCGGGGGTGCTCGGCCGGTGCCGCTCAGCTGGGGCCAGGCTGGCGTGCTTGGCCAGAACTGGGGCCACCGCTTTGGGGCCCGGGCCGGGCTGGAGCTGCTGGGGCTGGGGGCGCTCGGCCAGGGCTGGGCTGGTGCGCTCGGCCGGAACCGGAGCCGGTGTCCTGGGGCCCGAGCTGAGCCGGGCCGGAGCCGCTGGGGCCAGGGCCAGAGCCACTGGGGCCACCGGGCGCCGCTCGGCCCGGGCCGGAGGGAGCCGCTCAGCCAGGGCCGCACCTCCCCAGAGCTCTCCTCCTCGCGTCCCCCCTGCCCCAGCCCCAGCCCCAGCTTACCTGCTGCTGCCTCCCGCCTGCCCCTGCTTTTTTTCAGACTTCCTGCGAAGATCTGATTCCCGGGAAGCAGGGGAGGGGGAGGAGCAGGTGGGCGGAGCGTTCAGGGGAGGGGAGGGGAGGAGGGGGAAGACAGCTGCGGGGCCAAACGGTGTGGTAAGGCTGCAGGGGATGGGGGGAGTCGGGAAGGGGCTTTGGCTGCCGAGCGGTGCTTGGCCGCCGCTTTTCTGTCCATAAATAGCCGACCGGGGGAAAATCCCAGACATTTTTAGATTTTTAAAAATCCCCCCCGGACGGCTATTTATAGACCGAAAAGCCGGACATATGGTTGCCCTACTTAAACTGTTCTTTGGTTTTGATTACTTTAAAATGTATTTTTAAGAAACTAAAAGTTCTTTGAAGAAAGGGAGTGTTGATGAGGCGAAGGTTGAGGGCACAGGTTAAGAAGAGCAAGGAATTGCGTTGCTCTTTCTATAAATTAGAGAAGGGGACAAAACCAGTTTGACAAGTTCCACATACCCCCATGTGTGGAGGTATCTGCCCTACATACGGGTAAGGCACATTTTTAAAGTTCTTACATCAGTTACACAACCAGCATCTCTGGATACTTCTTAGTCCAAATAAGCCCTGAAAGAGATTAGCACAAGTGGATATTTTGTGGTTCAGTGAAGGCTTCTGTCTGTCTCAAAGGCTGCTCCTTCTCTGTGGTGTAATCTCTCCAATACTTGCCTGCAGCCTTTTATGTTGTTTCTGACTCTGGGGATAATGCGGGCCACAATTGTGTCTGTCAACAGCTGGAAGAAACATCCAAAACTCGCTTATGAAATGTGCAAAAAGGGACCAAAGCTATTTGGACCATTGACATTTTAGAATTTGTTACACAGTGTCTGTGTTGTACTTCATGAGCTGAGTCCTTCTGGAGGCTCAGCAAAAGAGCTCTATTACACTAATGCACCTTACTCTGAGCATGCTCAGCTACCCTAAAACTAAAGTCCAAGCACTGTTGCTGAAAAGTGTGGCCTTCCTGTGCCTTGTTGTTGACTTAGTATCACAGGAGCCAAGAAGTCCCATCATGCTATTTTGCAACAGCCACTTTCTTTCCTTCTCAGGACAGTCCTCCCAGCCCCTTGGAGCTTGCCAAGTTTTGTTTTCAATTCAAGGGCCCCCACAGATTAATTAAATTCAAAACTGTGACCATGCTTTTGTGATGATAGTAACACCATATACTTTCTCCCATGAGATCACAGCACTCTTAAAATGATTGTTGTGGCAGGGAAAGCATTAGGATCTTATAAGGTTCCTTCCCCAGGGATGTCCCTCTGAGGCTATTAAATTTTTAAAAGCTGCTCTGACCATTAGGTTAAGGTCTATCTAAGAGACCAGTAAGAGTTGCTGTATAAGTCTTCTATAAAGGTTGCTTTTCCTGTAGTCTCTTTACACAAGAAGGGTAAAAAGAGACAATGTAAAGGCACAATGGGATCTTGAGAGAGCATCAATCACTGTTCCTGACCAATAGTTGTAGCTTTACGATTAAGATATTTGGGAAGGTTTTTCCTGATACTCTTTTTTTAAAATGGTTCATGTGAATTCACTGTATAGGGGCGTGCACTAGTCTGCAACAGAGGGGTGTAAATTCTAGCATGTCATGCATTAATGGGCCTGTGTGGACCCTGCTGGCACATACTACAAAGGAGCCCTATTGTATGTTAATATAGCATTGTTTGAAATGGGCCTACATTAACATGCAGTACAAACATTTTTAGTGTGCACCAGCAGGCTCTGCCCAAACTAGTTAGTGCAGGATATACTAGTGTGCACTAGAATTTATACCCCTCTGGTGCACACTAACATACTGTGTAGACAAGCCCTAAGTGCTGTGTGCCTTTTTTTTTTGTATTCCGCTTGCCTTTACACAAGCATACTTAGACTTCTATACAGTTTTTATATGGCTGATTTTATCTGAGAAGCCTTATACTAAACTGGCCCCAGTTACCAGTCACACTTTGCTTTACATCTGCATCTTCACTGAGTGAATTCATGCTTAATGTAGCAGTTCAATAGTTTGGATCAACAACCTCTGCAGTCTGAGAAACAAAGAGACTTTTAAGGTTTTACCAACAGTCCAGCCTGCTGCCATAGGTTAATCTGTAATAAAATTCAGTTTCAGTCTCAAATCCCCATATAAAAAGGGAAAAGCACATGCTCTGCAGGTTTTTCTGCTTCACCAGTCAAACCTGAGTCAAAGGAGCATGCTGCCTTTTCTGCCCTTGTAGTGTTCAGTGTCCCTGGGTAGCATCAGTCAAAAGTATACCAGGATGTCAGAATATACTTCAACACATGAGAAAAACAGACCACGACATCCCTCTGATGGCAGCCTTACCACCTGGTTCCAGCACCCTCAAGGAAAGACCAAGCAGAGCCTTTAATAAAATGTAAAGAATTTCAAGCAGGTGTTGAGTAGAAACAGCACTAGCAGAAGTCGCTGTACTGGAAGTCCAAACTCTCACCCCAAGGATATTGTAAAATGATTATATCTTACAGGTCCTGTACAGGATGCTTGAATCCTACGTTATTAGCCTGATGTGTGTACATTGTTCAAGGAAGTGGAAACTCATTGCAGCAAAAATATTAGAAAATTTTTTACAGCAAAATCAACTACTTATACAGCCTACCTGAGATCTTGGATAGGAACAGGGGAAGTAATATACAGCTGGATCTTTCAAATGAGAAAATATAACCCCTAGAAAATCAAAAAGAAACAAAATGGGAAAAGTCCTGGTGGCTCACCTCAATGGTTACTTTCAGCTGGTGTGATACGATAGTTTCCAAACAGTTAGCAACGCATGTGGAACTTCTGGCTGTCATGTAATGAGTGTGTGACCACTGCCGTCATGGCTCACACACTGGGATTAAGCCAAGGACCTCTAGAGCTAAAAGCACAAACTGCTACAGATTGAGCTGAACAGCCAGTGTTCTCTAGGTGGGGGCTGTAACAGATTCATGCTCTAGATGGAGCAGGTATGGAGAAGAACTAGGAAAACACACTCACTTGTGGATTACAAATTCAAATTATTTATTTTCATCCAATTAAAAATGTGAACCCAAAACTCAGGGCTTGCGAAGACCCACAAGCCATAACAAACAACAAAAGTTGGCATGAACCCCACAAGCCAAAACTCCTGATTTTTACTGTTTCACGATATGTACTATCCACACACCAATGTCCTCCGCAAACAGCTCACCCCCTGGCAATAAACTGTTGGTTGCCAATCAGCTTTATTATTGAAACAGGCATGTTGTAAATGAAAAATAATAAAGAGAACGCTAGCTTTAAGATCCAGGTTTGCAGAGCAACAGAAGCTGGGAACACTGAACAGCACTCTGACTACAGTGATTTGGAAAATTTTGGGATTATCTGTTGCCTGATACCTTGTGAGGTCATTTATACCAGTGCAAAGTGGGTGTAAAATACAGTAATACCATTCTTCTTGGTAGCCGTTCACACCCACGTTGCATTCCTTTAGTACTGGTGTAAATAGACCAACAGAGGAGATGTCTATACTACAGCAGGTACAGTGGTGCAGCTGCACTGCTGCAGTTGCACTGCTGTAGCGCTTCTGGTGAAGATGCTCTAAGCCAATGGGAGAGAGCATGTTTGTTGGCTTAACTCCTGTCTCCATGAGAGATGGTAGCTATGTCAGCGGGAGAAGCTCTCCCACCAACATAGCCCTGTCCACACCGGAATTTAGATCAGTGTAATTTATGTCACTCCAGGGTGTGGATTATTCACATCCCTGAGCAATATAAATTATATGGAAGTAATTTGTAGTGTAGACATAGCCAGAGAAACTGACCGCTTGTGTTACTCCCTAGCAATCCACTTCTGTCTCAACCAGGATAACTGTTGATGAGCAGAGGCAGCTGTGTTCAGCCCTTCTTAGGTGACAGGTTATTTGGGGAGGAGATAAAGAATTACATTTTTACAATCTGTCTTTCCTCTTAGTAATTACTGCCATAATTAACATCTCTCAGATGGCTGACTATCTTTTGTGTGGGTGCAAGCAGATAGCTAAACCCCGAAATGTCAAGAATTACCCCTTTAATTTTGACCTTAATTATTTGTGTCTGCAAAACTGTGAGTGTGTAAAGACAAACTGCCTTTAAATCAGGCCTAAAGGAAGCCAAGTGGAATGGAATACAGAAAAATATCAAGTTAACTTTAAACCCCCAAAAGTATAACCAAAATTTCAATAAGTGTCGGAAACAGAAATGGGAACTTTTTATTCTTTGCACAAGATACTTCACTTCTGGTTTTATATAATGGGCAGCACATCCAATATGTTTTTTATGTGAATATAAGGATTTTGAACAATTTTCCAGTCTAGCTTTTTTTAATGCTTTGCATAATTTAAAAATGTTCTTTAATATATTTTTTTTTAGCTTGCATGCTCTGAAAGAATAGTCAGAGCTATGTGATTGAGTATCCTGACTAGAGGAATAGCTGCAGGCAACTAGCATCAAGGCAGCTTGTGTGGGAACATTTGAAAAAACAGTTCATGTCAAAGACTAGTTATGTTTTGGGATACATTGGGAAAACCAAGAAAACCAATTTTTTTTTAAAAAAAGGTAATACATCTCATACACCCCTTTTATATTAACTAAAACAAAATAAAGAGATTTGTGCCAAATTCCTTTTGCCTGAGGTACAAGTAGTTCTTTAAGGTCAGTATTGCAAAAAATAAATATTTGGTCTCCTTAAATTAATTAAGTGATGTTTCCTGCTGAACATTCACACGAAGATTCTAAAGACCTGGCATTAATGAAGTGAGTTTGACATGCGTCCAAAGCACTCCGCACTTTTACTCAGGAATATTTAGTTAAATATTCCTTTTTTATTTATTTATTATAAAATAAACTCACCAGTAGCAGGACATGCAACTATTTGTTCAAGCTCCAAGAAAAACCAAATCAAACTGTACAAAATACATGCTGAAAAGCAGGGCTCAAAACTTTGGAAAGATTGGTGGGGCAGATTTGAGAACAGATTAATTTATCCTCAGCTAATTACTCCACAGGGGTCAGTTGAGCTGCCACCTCCGCTAACAGTCAAGACATATCACAATGGATCAGTCTGTCCATTTGATAAACTCATTCACTAAAATAAGTTGATTTCTGGCACTGGTTGTAGATTAAAAATCAGCCAGTCACTAGTGCTGCTGTAAGGTCTCTTTCTGATCAGTTTCCCCCTCTTCTAGTCTGATTTAATATTTTCAATCTGCTTTACACCCAATGTTTGTGATTCTGTGTGGTTTGAGAAGGGGTCTGGGTGTCAGGACCTGTAAATTCTAATCCCAGCTCTGCCAGGGATTCATTGTGCAATTCTGGGAAGTTATTTAACCCATCTGTAAAATTGGGATGATGCCTACATACTTTAGGGGGATATTGTGAAGTTTAATAAACTAGCTTGTAAAGTGAAAGATGCTATACTATATATAGTGCAAATGATATAAAAGTCATGTCCTTCATGGAATATAGATTCTTGAAGAAAGAGTTGTCCGGGCAAACAAATATTTAGACCTCGATCTACATTTTATGAGGTATCATTCAGTAACAAATCAGTAACTTAATGATTTTTTTTCTTTCAGTGCATAAGGAGATTTGAAGCAGAAATGAAAATTCTACAGAAACAGTTTGAAGCTCAAGTAAGTTTCAATTTTTTTCAGTCTACCCTATTCACTTATAGATAGACATGAACAAAAATGTTCATCCTATTAAGGCCTCAAATCTGCAAGCATGTAGGTATGTGAGTAATTTTACTTGCATGAATAATCCCACTGAAGTCAGTGTCTGCCATGACTTTAAGATTGTCTACCCTGAAAAGTGTTGCCAATATAGCTATACCAGCAAAATCCTCTAATGGAGACACAGTTATATTGGTATAAAAGTATTTATACCCGTATAGCTTATTCCAGTTCAGTGAGTGAAATAAGTTCTACTGGCAAAAGCACTCTTTCTTTTTTTTTTTTTTTTTTGCTACTATCACTGCATCTATTATTCCAGGACGTTTTTACCACCTAGCTTTTTATCAAGGTAACTACTAGATCTTTTGTTATAAGAGGACATTCAGTCTTTGGGCTCATGGCAATGTGACCAGTGGACACCTTTGACTTCTAAATTTAAGAAAACAAACTAAGTTCAAAACTGAGTAAATCTGTTTAAGATTTGTGTCTTTGCTTGCTGTATTGGCGTGAGCAGTGAGCTGCTTTTTGCCCAGTAATATAAAATAAAAATACAAAGTAAACATGCTCCTTACTATGAGCAAAAAGACATTGCTCGTCCAGTTCCAGGGAGAAGAAAATCCATTGGAGGGTTGTTAGTAGTGATTATAGGAGATTTAGGAAAGAGGTACAGGAAAATGTACATTCATAATAGGGGCACCTCTAGAAGTGCACAACCAGAGTGTGTGTGTGTGTATATATATATATATATATATATATGAGAGCGGATATATTTGTGCATGATTACCTGCCTCGTGGGCAGGTGGTACAAGCAACTCATGGCCCTCAGAGACAGAGCACCCCAGTCAGAGAGGTTCAACTTGATGAGCAAAGGGAGACAGAGGTACAGAGAATAGACTTTCAGGGGCATAGTGCAGCGATACCACCTCCTGTCTGTCAGCCCCAGAGCTGCTAAGGAGAATGAAAGTCTCATAGCAGGAAAGCATCAAGGTGGAGAAGAGGGAAATGATCCCATAGTTGGAACCCACCTTCCAGATGATGTCGTGGTATCCTCTCGCACTGAGGATATCCTTCTGGAGGCAGGGACCCCAGCTATTAGCAAGAAATAGTAGGCAGGGATTCAATTATTAGAAATATAGATAGTTGGGTTTGTGATGACCAGGAAAACCACAGGGTGAATTTCCTGTTAGGTGCAAAGGTAGCAGATCTCATGAGACATCTAGATAGCCTGATAGGTAGTGCTGGGGAGGTGCAAGTGGTCATGGTACATGTAGGTACCAATGACACAAGAAAATGTAGGAAATAAGTCCTGGGGGTCAAATTTAGGTTGCTAGGTAAGAGATTAAAGTCCAGGACATTCATGGTAGCACTCTCTGAAATGCTTTCAGTTCCATGTGTGGGGCCATTAAGATAGGCAGAACTGCCAGGTCTCATTGCTTGAAGGAGATGATGGTATAGGCAGAAGGGATGTAGCTTTATTAGGAACTGAGAACCTTTTGGGGAAGAAGTTGCCTATACAGGAGGATGGGCTCCACCTAAACCAAAGTGGGACCAGGCTGCTGGCAGGTACAATTAGAAAGGCTATAAAGGATTTTTTTTTTTTTTAATTCAGGGCTGCAGGACAGATGACAAGTGCCGAGGAGCAGATTCAGGCAGACACAGATCTTAGGGATGAATTTATTAAAGGGAAAACACTCTATATGCTACTAAAAATGAGAGGAAAGAGGTCGGAGTTAGTGAGGAACAGTCAAATGAAAGAGTCCTGTTTAGATATAATACATGAAGGCAAGCAACTGAATATTGACAAAATTTACCAATGCTAGAAGTCTAAATACTAAGATGGGTGAACTAGAGTGCCTGGCATTAAATGAGGATTTTGACATAACAGGCATCGTGGAAACTTGGTGGAATGATAATAGTCCATGAGACACAGTTATACTGGGTATAAATTATAGAGGGAGGACAGAGCATGTCACGCTAGTGGAGGAGTGGCACTATATATAAAAAGAAAGCATAGAATCAAATAAGGTAAAAATCTTAAATGAAACAAACTGCATCATAGAATCTCACTCTATTTGAAATTCCATCCTTGAATAATAAGAGTGTATATATAGGAATATATTACAGACTACCTGACCAGGATGGTGACAGTGATTGTGAAATGCTAAGAGAGGTTAGAGAGGCTACAAAAGCAGAAAGCGCAATCAATAATGAGTGATTTCCACAATACCCATATTGACTGGGTAAATGTCCCCTCAAGGCATGATGCAGAGATAAAATTTCTAGACACCACTAATGACTGGTTCTTGAAATCGCTAGTCCTGGGGGCTGACAAGAGGCAATTCTTGATTTAAACCTAAAGAGAACACAGGACCTAGTCCAAAAGGTAACTATAGCTGAACCACTAGGTAATAATGACCGTCATGTAATTAAATTTAGCATCTGTGTTTGTGGGGGATAGTATCAAAAATAATCCACCCTGGTAACAGGCAACTTTAAAAAGGGGAACTACACAAAAATGAGGATGCTTGTTAGATGGAAACCAAAAGGAGCTGTCACAAGGTTTAAATGCCTGCAGTCAGAATCAGGGCCGGCTCCAGGCACCAGCTTGCCAAGCAGGTGCTTGGGGCGGCCACTCTGGAGAGGGGCGGCACGTCCAGCAATTCGGCGGCAATTCGGCGGACGGTCCCTCACTCCCACTTGGAGTGAAGGACCTTCCGCCGAATTGCCGCCGCAGATCGCGACTTTTTTTTTTTTTTTTTTTTTTTTTGCCGCTTGGGGCAGCAAAAACCCTGGAGCCGGCCCTGGTGAGAATGGGGACTATTTAAAAACATCATAATAAAACCTCATACTAAATGTATACCCCAAATCAGAAAAGACATTAAGAGGATCAAAAGAATGCCATCATGGCTAAAAAGCAGAGCAATGGAGGCCATTAGAGGCAAAAAAGCGTCCTCTACAATTTGGAAGTCAAATCCTGGTGAGGATAATTGGAGGGGACATGAATGCTGCCAGGTTAATTGTAAAAGTATAACAAGGCAGGCCAATAAAGAATTTGAGAAGCAACAGTAAATTGCTTAAGTACACCAAAACCAGGAAGCCTGCCAAACAGGCAGTGGGGCCACTAGACGACAAAGGTGCTAAGGGAGCACTCAAGAAAGGTTCTCTGCAATGGCCTTGCCTAAGTGAATTCCTTGCATCAGTCTGCACTGCAGAGAATGTGGGGCTGATCCCATATCAGAGCTATTCTTTTTGGGTGACAAATCTGAAGGAGCAGAGGATGGAAGAGGATAAAGTAGGGGCCAGATCAGATGATAAACATTCACATAAAAAAGAATCTGATACATCAGAAAAGGGCAGACAAATAAACAGTGACAAGTTTTTAAAGTGCTTGTACACAAATGCTAGAAGTCTAAATAATAAGATGGGTGAACTAGAGTGCCTTGTGATAAAGGAGGATATTGATATAATAGGCATCACAGAAACCTGGTGGACTGAGAGCAATCAATGGGACACAATCATTCCGGGGTACAAAATATATCGGAAGGACAGAACAGGTCGTGCAGGAGGGGGAGTGGCACTATATGTGAAAGAAAATGTACAATCAAATGAAGTAAAAATCTTAAGCAAATCCGCATGTTCCATAGAATCTCTATGGATAGAAATTTCATGCTCTAATAAGAATATAACATTAGGGATCTATTATCGACCACCTGACCAGGACGGTGATAGTGATGATGACATGCTAAGGGAAATTAGAGAGGCTATCAAAATAAAGAACTCAATAACAGTGGGGGATTTCAATTGTCCCCTTATTGACTGGAAACATTTCACTTCAGGACGAAATGCAGAGATAAAATTTCTCGATACTTTAAATTACTGCTTCATGGAGCAGCTGGTACGGGAATCCACAAGGGGAGAGGCAACTCTAGATTTAGTCCTGAGTGGAGCGCAGGAGCTGGTTCAAGAGGTAACTATAGCAGGACCGCTTGGAAATAGTGACCATAATACAATAGCGTTCAACATCCCTGTGGTGGGAAGAACATCTCAACCACCCAACACCGTGGCATTTAATTTCAAAAGGGGGAACTATGCAAAAATGAGGGGGTTAGTTAAACAGAAGTTAAAAGGTACAGTGACTAAAGTGAAATCCCTGCAAGCTGCATGGGCGCTTTTTAAAGACACCATAATAGAGGCCCAACTTCAATGTATACCCCAAATTAAGAAACACAGTAAAAGAACTAAAAAAGAGCCACCATGGCTTAACAGCCATGTAAAAGAAGCAGTGAGAGATAAAAAGACTTCCTTTAAAAAGTGGAAGTCAAATTCTAGTGAGGCAAATAGAAAGGAGCATAAACGCTGCCAAATTAAGTGCAAGAATGTAATAAGAAAAGCCAAAGAGGAGTTTGAAGAACGGCTAGCCAAAAACTCCAAAGGTAATAACAAAATGTTTTTTAAGTACATGAGAAGCAGGAAGCCTGCTAAACAACCAGTGGGGCCCCTGGATGACCGAGATACAAAAGGAGCGCTTGAAGACGATAAAGTCATTGCGGAGAAACTAAATGGATTCTTTGCTTCAGTCTTCACGGCTGAGGATGTTAGGGAGATTCCCAAACCTGAGCTGGCTTTTGTAGGTGACAAATCTGAGGAACTGTCATGGATTGAAGTGTCATGAGAGGAGGTTTTGGAATTAATTGATAAACTTAACATTAACAAGTCACCGGGACCAGATGGCATTCACCCAAGAGTTCTGAAAGAACTCAAATGTGAAGTTGCGGAACTGTTAACTAAGGTTTGTAACCTGTCCTTTAAATCGGCTTCTGTACCCAATGACTGGAAGTTAGCTAATGTAATGCCAATATTTAAAAAGGGCTCTAGAGGTGATCCCGGCAATTACAGACCGGTAAGTCTAACGTCTGTACCGGGCAAATTAGTCGAAACAATAGTTAAGAATAAAATTGTCCGACACATAGAAAAACATAAACTGTTGAGCAATAGTCAACATGGTTTCTGTAAAGGGAAATCGTGTCTTATTAATCTATTAGAATTCTTTGAAGGGGTCAACAAACATGTGGACAAGGGGGATCCAGTGGACATAGTGTACTTAGATTTCCAGAAAGCCTTTGACAAGGTCCCTCACCAAAGGCTCTTATGTAAATTAAGCTGCCATGGGATAAAAGGGAAGGTCCTTTCATGGATTGAGAACTGGTTAAAAGACAGGGAACAAAGGGTAGGAATAAATGGTAAATTTTCAGAATGGAGAAGGGTAACTAGTGGTGTTCCCCAAGGGTCAGTCCTCGGACCGATCTTATTCATAAATGATCTGGAGAAAGGGATAAACAGTGAGGTGGCAAAGTTTGCAAATGATACTAAACTGCTAAAGATAGTTAAGTCCAAAGCAGACTGTGAAGAACTTCAAAAAGATCTCACAAAACTAAGTGATTGGGCAACAAAATGGCAAATGAAATTTAATGTGGATAAATGTAAAGTAATGCACAGTGGAAAAAATAACCCCAACTATACATACAATATGATGGGGGCTAATTTAGCTACAACAAGTCAGGAAAAAGATTTTGGAGTCATCGTGGATAGTTCTCTGAAAACGTCCATGCAGTGTGCAGAGGCGGTCAAAAAAGCAAACAGGATGTTAGGAATCATTAAAAAGGGATAGAGAATAAGACTGAGAATATATTATTGCCCTTATATAAATCGATGGTACGCCCTCATCTCGAATACTGCGTACAGATGTGGTCTCCTCATCTCAAAAAAGATATACTGGCACTAGAAAAGGTTCAGCAAAGGGCAACTAAAATGATTAAGGGTTTGGAACGGGTCCCATATGAGGAGAGATTAAAGAGGCTAGGACTCTTCAGCTTGGAAAAGAGGAGACTAAGGGGGGATATGATAGAGGTATATAAAATCATGAGTGATGTGGAGAAAGTGGATAAGGAAAAGTTATTTACTTATTCCCATAATACAAGAACTAGGGGCCACCAAATGAAATTAATAGGCAGCAGGTTTAAAACAAATAAAAGAAAGTTCTTCACGCAGTGCACAGTCAACTTGTGGAACTCCTTACCTGAGAAGGTTGTGAAGGCTAGGACTATAACAGCGTTTAAAAGAGAACTGGATAAATTCATGGTGGTTAAGTCCATTAATGGCTATTAGCCAGGACGGGTAAGGAATGGTGTCCCTAGCCTCTGTCTGTCAGAGGATGGAGATGGATGGCAGGAGAGAGATCACTTGATTATTGCCTGTTAGGTTCACTCCCTCTGGGGCACCTGGCATTGGCCACTGTCGGTAGACAGGATACTGGGCTAGATGGACCTTTGGTCTGACCCGGTACGGCCTTTCTTATGTTCTTAAGAACTGGCCCACATTGATACAATACAAAAGGTTTTAGAACTCAAATATGAAATTGCAGAACTACCAGCTGTGTTATGTAAGCTATTGTTGAAACAAGCCTCTGTCTCAGAGGACTGGATGGAAGTTAATGTAATACCAATTTTTTGTTAAAGGCCTCCTGAGGCAATACTAGCAATTACAAGCTGATGAGCCTAACTTCAGTACTGGGCAAATTGATAAAAACTATAGTAAAGAACAGAATTATCAGACACATAGATTAACATGATCTGTTAGGAAAGCGTCAACATGGCTTTTGTAAAGGCTTTTCTTTAATCTATTAGAATTCTTTGAGGGTGTCAGCAAGCATGTCTATATGGGTGATCTAGTCAATATAGTGTATTTGGATTTTCAGAAAGCCTTTGACAAGAGTCTTGACCAAAAGGATTTAAAGAAACTAAATAGCCATGGGATAAGAGCAGGGCCGGTTCCAGCATTTCTGCCGCCCCAAGCAAAAAAAAAAAAAAAAAAAAGCCGCGATCGGCGGTGGCAGTTCAGCGGCAGGTCCTTTGCTCCTAGAGGGAATGAGGGACCTGCCACCCCCGAATTGCCGCAGGTGCCGCCCCTCTCCCTTGGCCGCCCCAAGCACCTGCTTGTTAAGCTGGTGCCTGGAGTCGGCCCTGGATAAGAGGGAAGTTCCTCTTATGGATCAATAACTGGTTAACAAATAGGAACAAAAGGTAGGACTAAATGGTCAGTTTTTACAATGAAGAGAGGTCAACGGTGGAATCCTCCAAGCACCTGTACTGGGACCTGTGCAGTTCAACATATTCATTATTGGAATCTCCTGTTAATTTGCTGGATGAGTGTTTCAGCTGACTTGAGTTCAAGGTTTTTGTTTTTGTGGCTTCTCACCTGGGAAGTGAGTCTGATTTTGGATTTGCAAATGCAGTTGCATGTCTTGCAAGCGTAATCTTTGTTGCAGGGAGTGTTTGAGGCATTGGTCTTACAACTGGGTCTCTTCTCCTGCAATGACCTTACACCACTCCTCAAAAATGGACACTGCCTCATGGCACAGACGTCTCCATCTGGGTCTGTCCAGTGCAACGAGTTCACAGGTTTTAATGTCTATCTTGCATGCTTTGAGTTGCCTTTATATCTGAGGATATGTCTTTATATTGAGGATGGGTTCCCATGCTCACTTGGATATAGAGCACAACTTTCAGTATACAGGAAGCCTCCATAAGAACCACCTGTCAGATGCAGCAAAGTTGAGCCCTGATGAGCATGCTCTTGATGCCAGGGATTTGGCACCTTTCAAGGACTTTGGTGTTGGGGATCCTGTCCTGATGTTGCAGATGGATCTTAGGCAGTGAAGGTGGAAGCTCTCCAGTTGTTTGATGTGGCATCAGTAGAACATCTGTGTTTCACAGCCGTAGAGTAGTGAGGTAAATATAACAGCACAATAGATTTTTATCTTCGTTCTGAGGCAGACTCTGCTCTCCCTCCAGAGACTGTGGGTGAGTCTGACAAATTCCAAGCTGGCCTTTGCCGGGTGCTGAATAATTTCATCATCCAACCTGGTGTTTCTGGAAAGTATGTTACCCAGGTAGCAGAATTTCCTGACTCTGTTGTGGGGTATGTTGTCAATTGTGATAATGGTGCTGGTGATACTGGTGGTCTGATGCTGGCTGGTACCTTACCTCAGTCTTTTTCAGGCTGATTGTAACTGAAGCATTCTGAGGAGCAGGCAAAGCGATCCTGATAAGCTGCATGTCTTTGAGTGTGGTGTGCAATGCGGGCATAGTCATCTGCAAACAGGAAATCTCTTAATAGCTGTTTAATTACCTTTTTGCAGGCCCTGAGTTGCTGAAGGCTGAATAGACCCCGTGAAATGTAAACCAGATCTGTATGCTTCTGCCAAAGTCCAGGAATGTGAACAAGAGACTGGCTGAGAAGACAAAGGCATAGAGGAGTGGAGCGATTACTCATCTTTGTTTGGTCCCAGTGTTGACAGGGAAAGCTTCTGAAGAGTCACAGATGACAGCAATCATCTTCTCTTGAGAGACAAATTTATGAAGGCGTTTCCATAAGCCTCACAATTTACCATGTTAAAGGCCTTCGTCAGGTTAATAATCACCATGTACAGATCCTTATTCTTTTCACCAGCCTCCTTTTGTATTTGTTGGGCTGCAAAAATCATTTCCATTATGCCATTGTCAGCATGAAAGCCATACTGTCTCTCTGGATACACTGAGTCCACTAGGTGAGAGATGAGCCTCTTGAGGACAACCCGTGCAAGGATCTTCCCTGCTGTAGACAGGAGTGAGATCCTGCAATGGTTGTCCCAGCTAGATATGCTTCCGTTCTTTTGATATAGCTAGACTATGAAAGCATTCTTATACTCCTGGGGCACAGTACACTGTTCCCATAAAGTCTTGAAAAGGCTGGTGAGTTTCCTGACCAGGTGGGCATGTCCACATTTGTACACTTCAGGTGGAATGTTGTCGGGCCTGGAGACTTGCCCGTGGACAGCTGCTTGATGGCCTTAATAACCTCATCTAAAGAAGGAGCCATGGACAGCTCCCCCAGGACAAGGTGCTGTGGGAGAGCATCAATGGCTTCATTGGACATATTCTCCTGAACTGTCAAACCACTATCAAAGTGCTCTGCCCAGTGAGAGAGAATATCGACTTTGTGAGCAGCCAGTTATCATTTGCTGTGAGGACAGGGGCTATACCACTGGATTTTTGGGCCATTCACTGCACAGAGACCTTCACAGAAGGCTTTTGCATCATACTTGTCAGCCAATTCCTGCAGTTCTGCAACCTTCTGCTCCCACCAGTAGTTTTTCATTAGCCTTAATTTGGTTTGTAGTGTATGTTTGGCCTGATTGTACCTGGCCTTTTTCAATGCTGATTTCTTGTCCAAAATATTGTACTTGTATGTGTTGTGCATGGTTTCCAGTAGCCAGTCTATTTTAGGGTAATTTTCATTGAACCATCTTGATTTTTCCACCTTACAAAGCCAAGAACCTTCGATGCCATATTCTATGTATCATCTCTGGCCTCAATGTCTGTGGAGTTCCCTAGGACTTCAGCTAACACAGTCTCCAGTGTCTGTTCCAACTTTGCTTGTTTTCTGGGGTCTTTCATGCAGGCACATTGATCTTCTTTAGTGGCTTGAAGTGTCTTCTGGGAGCTTTGGTCAGAAGTGTAATGATTTGATGCTTCTTACAAGCCGATGGCCCAACCAGCATTCAGCTCCTCTCAGAGCAGCTGATGTGCATGTCCTTAATTGCTCTAAACCTTACAATTACATAATCCTGCATGTGTTACTGTTTCAAAGTGGGATTTATCCATATTGTCTTATATTTATTAGCCTGTTGGAGGACTGTGTTGGTAACAGTGAAATTGAACGTGTCACAGTTGGAGAGAACTAGCCGGCCTTTGGAGTTTGTCCTTCCAATGCCATGATGGTCTAGCACCCTTTTCCATGTATCAGAGTCAGCTTCCATGTGAGCATTAGTCTCCAAGGACAATAAATTTGTCCTGGGGTGGCACCCCTCTGATGAGATCTTCGTAAATGTCATCTTAACCTCTGTATGAGTCATTGTTGGCGCATAGGCACTGATACTGGTGGCATACAGGTCTCTGGACGAGTTCATGTTGTGCACCATAAGTCAGTCATTGACTCCCTTGGGGAGTGAATCATGCTTGCAGGCAATGTCAGATCGTATGATAAAATCGAACCTCGAATGTCTCGGCTCATCCTTAGACTTGCCATCTAGTAGTAGGCATTGCTACTCCCACCTCTTCAAGAGTGGGACTCATCAGTGAGTCTGATTTCACTGAGGGAAGCGATGTCTGTTACACCTCTTCAGTGTTTTGGCAATAGGGGTATTCTTCATTCTGGTCTTTGGTCATTGTCAAGAAGAGTTCTGACATTCCACAACCCAAATGTCAGTTTGTTTTGTTTTATTTTGACTGCTGTTGGATGAGCAGCCAAGAGTGGCAGCCTGACAGGTACAGAAAGGGCAGGCAGTGTTTAGGATTCCTTTTTAGTCCCCCTTCGCTGGCTTGGGGAGAAAAGCGCTGTACCTAAAAAGGCTGCTCCATCACTTCAGAACGATACAAGCTCCATATCTGCCCTAGTCTATGGAGAACGACCATCACCTTAAAGCTGTGTGAGTGCAAAGTTGTGACTGTGGCCTGGTCCACACTAACCCCCCACTTCGAACTAAGGTACGCAAATTCAGCTACGTTAATATCGTAGCTGAATTCGAAGTACCTTAGTTCGAACTTACCGCGGGTCCAGACGCGGCAGGCAGGCTCCCCCGTCGATGCCGCGTACTCCTCTCGCCGAGCTGGAGTACCGGCATCGACGGCAAGCACTTCCGGGATCGATCCCAGAAGATCGATTGCTTACCGCCGGACCCGGAGGTAAGTGTAGACCTACCCTGTGTCCCTGTCACCACTTCCTCCTCACCACAGGATTCTGGTAAGTTGGTTGGGTTGAATGAGTTGGCTGAACAACTTGCACTTCGAATGGATTTAAGTTAGAGATGTTTGTACAGAACCTTTCCCACTCTCTCACCCAAGCAGCTGTTGCCACACTGGTGCAATAGATGCCACAAGCACGGCGTGCACAGACATGCCAGCAGCAGACAGCTGCTTCCAGGAGCGGAGTGGGGCCACAGCAGGCAAGCAGCCTGCCTGAGCACCCCGCTGAGCCACGGGACTTTTAGCGGCCCGGAGATGGCGAAGACAGAAATGTTAGTTGTGGCGGGCTGGACAGAAATGTTAGACAGGCCGGATCCAGCCTGCAGGCTGTATTTTGCCCACTTAAACCTTCTCTCTGCCTTCTTTTATTAATTTTTTTTTTTGTAAAAAGCAACAGAGGGTCCTGTGGCACCTTTAAGACTATCAGAAGTATTGGGAGCATAAGCTTTCATGGGTAAGAACTTCAGTTCTTCAGATGCAAGTAATGGAAATCTCCAGAGGCAGGTATAAATCAGTATGGAGATAACGAGGTTAGTTCAATCAGGGAAGGTGAGGTGCTCTGCTAGTAGTTGAGGTGTGAAGGCCAAGGGAGGAGAAACTGCTTCTGTAGTTGGATAGTCATTCACAGTCTTTGTTTAATCCTGATCTGATGGTGTCAAATTTGCAAATGAACTGGAGCTCAGCAGTTTCTCTTTGGAGTCTGGTCCTGAAGTTTTTTTGCTGTAAGATGGCGACCTTTACGTCTGCTATTGTGTGGCCAGGGAGGTTGAAGTTTTCTCCTACACGTTTTTGTATATTGCCATTCCTGATATCTGACTTGTGTCCATTTATCCTCTTGCGTAGTGACTGTCCAGTTTGGCCAATGTACATAGCAGAGGGGCATTGCTGGCACATGATGGCATATATAACATTGGTGGACATGCAGGTGAATGAGCTGGTAATGTTGTAGCTGATCTGGTTAGGTCCTGTGATGGTGTTGCTGGTGTAGATATGTGGACAGAGTTGGCATCGAGGTTTGTTGCATGGGTTGGTTCCTGAGATAGAGTTGTTATGGTGCGGTGCATGGTTGCTGGTGAGAATATGCTTAAGGTTGGCAGGTTGTCTGTGGGCGAGGACTGGCCTGCCTCCCAAGGTCTGTGAAAGTGAGGGATCATTGTCCAGGATGGGTTGTAGATCACTAGACACCACCATACAAGGTAGCCATTTTACAGCAAAAAAAACTTCAGGACCAGACTCCAAAGAGAAACTGCTGAGCTTCAGTTCATTTGCAAATTTGACACCATCAGATCAGGATTAAACAAAGACTGTGAATGGCTTTCCAACTACAGAAGCAGTTTCTCCTCCCTTGGTGTTCACACCTCAACTGCTAGCAGAGCACATCACCCTCCCTGATTGAACTAACCTCATTATCTCCATGCTGATTTATACCTGCCTCTGGAGATTTCCATGACTTGCATCTGAAGAAGTGAGGTTCTTACCCACGAAAGCTTATGCTCCCAATACTTCTGTTAGTCTTAAAGGTGCCACAGGACCCTCTGTTGCTTTTTACAGATTCAGACTAACATGGCTATCCCTCTGATAATTTTTTTGGGGTGTTTTTAGCAAAACCTCCTTACATTGTGCACTTGCCATTAAGCTACTGGCCTGTGAATTACCTCTAGTTTTGAACTAATGCAATTTCAATAAGATATGGAAATAGGCTGTATTTCAGCAGAAAGTGGAAGATCTATAAAATATGCACTTTTGGTAGTTTGGAGACACTGTTTCATAGACCCTCTATTTTATCCTATAACTGGCATAGATTAGTTGGAAAAAAAAACTAATTGTTCTTCCCCTATGCAGACACACATTCAATTTGTGCAGGTCTAGAGTTCCCACTAACTACTGGGGGCTAATAGAGACTCTGTTACACCAGTATAAATGTGGAATAACTCCAATGAAATCAGTGTGCTAACTCCAGATTTACATTGTTGTAACTGAGAGCCGAATCTGGCCTATTAAGTACTTTCTCTATTGTCTTCAGCACATTCATTTATACTCCTAGCATCCCTGCTTGTTGTTTTAATCTTGCATAACACTAGGCATGCATCTTGCCCCCAAGTAATCCATTATGGTCTCTCAAATTGAAAAGCAAGGAGAAACACAGAGTCAGAACTTATTGTTTTAAAACCTTTCATATTTGAATCTTTGGTGGTCAGCGGTTAAGAAAGACTGTTCTGCCTGAGACTGCATGTACAACACTTGTGGAGGAAGCAATGTGATATTTCATAACATGCAGAGTAGAAAAAGGAAGAACAAAGATCAAGAGGAAGTTGGAGTTCTTTCATAAGTTTCAAACTTTCTCAAAGTCTGGGTAAGTTTGCATTTGGTTAGGGGACACCTCAACTTTAAACTAGAAATTAGGCTATCCTACCCTTCCGCCCTTTCTCTCCGTTTTTATTTTGTTTGAATAACGTTTTGATCAGAGCTTTATCACCTCGGAGATCACAAGGAAAAGAAACCACTTAAGCATTACTTGCCCTGCAGCTTCATCTCAGGACTACATCTCCTGGTTCAGTCTGGCAGTAGCTGAGCAGGAGTCGGTGTGACTGCTTCCAAGACTGTAGGATTTTTTTGTTTGTTTGTTTGTTTTATGAGTAGGCAATAGTGGTGTTTGAGGATTTGGGGCAGCTAAAAGTATTATCTATCATTTCTCCCCTTCCAGATGCAGTAACATCTTTTGACCCCTTTTTCCCTCCTGGCTGTTGTCCCAATAAGCTATTACCTCATTTAAGCAGTACTTACCCCACTTAATTGGCACTCTCTTGCTGAAATGTAATACTGTAGGATTCTATTGATTGGATGCTTTAGATGTCATTTTAAAAAAGATAGTTTTATCTTTTAATTCTATGAAAGGAAACAAGAAAAAACTTTGTCCTAAATGAAGTTCCCTTTTTCTTCCTTTCAGTATGTGGTGGGTTGTTCATTCCACAACAGCCTAGAAGGGGGTTAATGAGACTGAGAAAAGGCCAATTAACCAGATGGGATACAGCCAAGGGGAAACAGCTGCCTAAGTAATCTCTGAATAATGATAGAACCCAGCTGGAAAGGAAAAAGCAAGGCTAGGATGAAGCCAGGAAGCTGGCAGTGGAAGAGGGCTGCAGTGAAGGAGCCTGCATCTACTCTCTGGACAGTAAAGAGGGAAAAAAGGGAGACTAGGTGAAGAGAGTGTAGGAAAAGGCTCAGGGAAAAGGCAGCAAGATTTAAGATGGTGCAAACCTTGGCTGCTGATTAGAGGATCCTTCAGCTGGAACCTGGAGTATAGGGTGGGTCCGGGTTCCCCTCCCAGACACTGGGGAAATGGCATAGTTTGGATAGTGAAGGGAAGACTGCCATCTTGGAGGCTGAGACTTTGATATCTGGGAAGGGGGAAAACACACAGTGACCTGGCCAGATCACCAAGCCATGAAGACAAAGCACCCTGAGTCACAGAGAGAGAGAGAGAGAGTGGCAGCAGGGTGTGCAGCGAGCTGTAGAAGGGTGTGTTGGACCTGGAAAGAGTGAATCCCCAGACGCAGCCACAAGAAAGCACCCCAACGGTGAGTGGACCCCATGAGAGAATAACTATTAGGAAAAAAATGTACCAGTAACCAAATTAAGACATTCTCTGCTGGTCAGACTTCTGTATGGATATTCCATTGCCAAAAGCTTGCTGCTTTTTTTTTTTTCAACTAACATTTAGAACCCAATATTTCCACAACAACGCCGTGTTTCTCAGAAACAGAAGAGGGAGCATAGTTTCAATTATTATTTCTATTCCCTTCTCAAGTGCTCTGCTAATATCAATCAGATCAAATCCCAGAAACTGCACCATGGTTGTAGTAACTGTAATTACTGGTAAGTCATTGGCATGGCTCAAATGTTGAAGGAACTAGGAATAATGGAGATTCCCTCATTAGATGTAAATTAGTTTTACTTAGTTAATATTTATTATGCAAGAAGAGAAAAGGATGGAGAAATTCCCCATTAATGGCTTGACCCTACTGGAATTTTGCCACTTATTTCACACCACTGGAATTCAACCTAGAAGTAATCAGGAGGGGTTTAAATTAATAGCAAAAGGGGAAGGTAAAAAGAGGGAAGATGTGAGCCAATAAGATATGAGCACTCAGCACAAAACCAAGATGTTGAGAACAAAGGACATGAAGACAAGAAATTCTGACATTGTGTGTACACTAGTGCTAGGACCTTGAGTAACAAAGAAGAGGAATTGGAATTACTCATTTGAGCATAAATTTGATCTAGTTGATGTTACTTAAATGAGGTGGTATGATTTGTACAACATGAATGTTAAAGTCAATGGTTATAATCTACGTAGGTATGATCAAGTGGGCAAAAGGGGAGGGGGGTCAGGCATTCTGTGTCAAAAATGGTGTAATCTGTTTGAGTCCCTGATAACTGAGAAGAAAGTGATCTTGAATGCTTATGGATCAATGACCTAACAGATAAAGCACGAGATGGGGTATTAGTTGGTGTCTGCTACAATAGGACACAGGGTGAGCACCTCCTTACACACCTATCCATAATGTGTAGGCAGGACCGGCTTTAGCAGGTGCGGGACCCCACGCTGGGACGCGAATTGTCTCACACACCCCCGCCCCAACTCCGCCCCCAGCCCCGCCCCCTCACTGCCCCATTGGATCCCTCCCCAAATCCCTGCCCTGGCCCCGCGTCTTCCCCAAGCACGCCGCATTCCTTCTCCTCACCCCTCCCTCCCAGGCTTGTGCTGATCAGCTGTATGGCTGCACAAGCGCTGGAGGGAGGGGGGAGAAGCAGGATGCGGCTTTTTTTTCCCCGCTCCACCGGCAGCCCCGGACGTTGCGGGGCCCTCTTAGGCATGGGGCCCCATTCCGGGGAATCGGCCGAATCGGCTTAAAGCCAGCCCTATGTGTAGGGGGAAAAATGTGATCATGGGGGACATCCATTTGAGTGACATTTACTGGAGGTGTCATGCTGCCAGTACTAAAACATCTCTGGAATTTCTAAACATTGTAGATAACAATTTCCTAACTCAAAAAGTGTTGCAACTAACATGGGGGAATTTTTTATTAGACCTTATCCTAACAAATAAAGAGGAATTGATCACAAAACTAGAAGTTACTGGTAGCTTAGGTAGGTATAAGTAGTCATGACTTGATCACATTTATAATGTGCAAGCAAAGTCTAGACCAGTAATATATATAATATATATACTTAGTGCTTTAATAGGGCTAATTTCACAATGCTGAAAACACATATGAGCCAAATCAGCTGTGAGGAAGAATTTAATGAGAAAAATGTGAATTATAAGTGGGAATCACTCAAGAGCATCTTACTAGATGCCCAAAAAGTCACAATCCCACAACTGAGGAAGAAGGCCATGCTGGGTAAACCAACCTGGTTTGGAGCAGAAGTGAAGGCATCTGTACTTAAAAAAAAAAAAAAAAGTTTGTGTGTGTGTGTGTGTGTGTGTGTATAGATAGATATATCAAATGGATGAAAGGGGACACTGATGGTAATGAATACAAATAAGAAGTTAAGAATTGTACAAAATTGATTAGCAGTGTTAAGGATAATAAGGAGGGTTTTTTTAAAAAAAATATGTTAGGAATAAACAGAATCCTGAAAATGGTATTGGTCCATTACTAGATGGAAATGGTAGAAGAAGAAGAATTAACAATAATGTAGAAAAGTCGGAAGTATTCAATAAATATTTCTGTTCTGTGTTTGGGGGTGGGGGGAACAGATGTTATAGCCTCATCATATGATGATCACTCTTTCCATTCCACTAGTATCTCATGAGGATGTCAAACAAAAGCTACTAAAGCTAAACATTTTTAAATCAGCAGGTCCAGATAACTTGCATCGAAAAGAGCTGGCTCAGGAGCTCACTGGGCCATTAATGTTGATTTTTTTTCAGTAACTCTCAGATTACTGGGAAAGTTCCAGAAGACTGGAAGAAAGCTAATTTGCCAATTTTAAAAAGGGTAAACATGATGATCTGGATAACGATAGACCTATCAGCCAGGCTTCTATCAGCATGGGTTTATAGAAAATAAATCCCATATAACGAAGTATCTTTTTTTATGAGATTACAAATTTGGTTGATAAAGATAATAGTGTTGATGTAATATACTTAGGCCTTGTCTACACTACAGAGTTTTATTGACACAAGTTATGCTGATGTACAGCGACCGCTGTAATTAAATCACTTTTGCATGTCCACACTATGCCAACACTCCCCAGCACCACTTTTTCCCTGTTCTATCGCCTCCCATTATATTTTTGCATCCTGTGGGCATTTCAGATGACCTTCTAGAGCTCCTTGTTCCCCCTTTGTCTTTCTGCCCTTTTCCCTCCAGCATTCTCTCCCTTTTAAATTAGAAGCTGATCTGACTTCAGTGGACAGGTCTGAGAGACCTGCACCAGTCTTGTGTTAAGATCACATTTTGCATCAATCCCACTGCAGGTCTGGGAGAAACCTTAGCTTATTGTAGTTTTGTTTTGTTTTAAAAGGTTAATTCTTTAATCTTAAATAGTGAAGTAACTAGAATTTACCTGGTATAACTCTCTTTAAAAGCTTAACATTGTTTAATTTAGTAAAAAACAGACAGACTTGGTCTGCCATCTCTCCTTGGTCACGTTAATTTGTTTCTATGACTTGTGGTGGGGTGTGTGGGTTTTGTTTGTTTGTTTTTTAAGATTCTGTGTCAGTTTTTGTTTCTAAAGGCCTACTTGTGAGTGAAGGATCTGATTATATCCTATTAGAATAGGACAGAACTAGTACAGAGTCCAGGTGAGAGTTGAGTGAGTCATCTTCTACTACACACCCAATATATGATCTTTGATCATATGTACGGTAGCTAAAAATAATAAAACTTTTATTGCCACAGTAATACTTCAATGTGTGTCTTATATAGAATACCTCCATGCTTTGGAGGGTTTGAGGCACTCCAGTCTTGCTCTGTGCCTGGCACTTTTCAGCATAGTTACCCTATTGTCTTGTTGCCTGGATTGTCTGTCAGGCTAGTGCAATGTTAACAGAAATATTCTGATGGCCTGATAAGGGCTCAATTAATGTAAATCATTTTTTTATATATTTCATGGATTTGTTTTATAATTTAGGGACTTATCATACACTGCATGGGCTACTCCTGGGCAGGAAAAAGGAAACACTGTAAGTTTCAGCTTGTAGAGTTTCCTGCAAAGTCCTCCCTGAGAAGCGTGGGGAACATGGTAAAATTCTCATTGACTTCAGTGGGATCAGGGTTAGGTCAGTCTGAAGCACTCTTGCAAATCCCACCTTTAGGGCTGGTTCAGCTCTCAATTACACTGGTTGATTTCAATGTTTTCAATGAACAAGAGTTGCATGTGCTTGATACCTTAAAATTACACCACTTATATAAGTGCCTAAATAAACCTTTTTAGGTGCCTAACTTGAGACACTCACATGTGAAAATTCTGATCTAATTCTCTCATGCTGCTACCATACAGAGCCTCTGAGCTTTGGCAACAACCAGACTGACAGAGCATTAACTTGCACCACTAAGTACAGGGCCAGTTTATGTTTATGTTCTATTTTTTTTAAATTGTATTCTTGGCTTTACTATGTAGCGATGATACATTTTTATTATTTACAATAAACTTAATACTATGTATTGTTTCCTTACTTTTATGTTCTAATTTTAGAAAAATGGAATCAGTTTTATTTAAACTACTTTTATCTGTAGATTTTTTCAAATATATTACAATGTATCTTTTGTTAGATAATATTTAATATAAATACTGTGAGAGAAACTAGCCCATCATTCTAGAAAGGCAGACCAATTGTTATTGCTTTCATGCTCAATAACCTGAAAGATGTTTCCAGTATTAATGTGATTGCCTATCTGTATACTACAACCATTCTATAATATGCATAATTATTTTAAATGAAAAATATCAATCAGTGTAAAATATTGAAATTAGATGGTAATTTATCAGTATAATACCATGATAATATAACTGTCAAATACAAAATCCTGAATGTATTGAGGATGGGATTTTCAAAAGCACCCATGTGATTTAGGAGCACAAATCCAATTGACTGTCAATGAAACTTGTTTCTATATCATGTGGGGGAGGGGGGAGTTTTGTTTTTTTTGGGGGGGGGGAGGGTTGCTTTTTGTTTGTTTTTAAAATGTGCCTAAGACCTTGATCCTCAAAAAACGTACACACACACACACACACGTTGCCAGTCTGGGGACTTGACAGAAGCAGTTCTCACAAAGAGCAGCCCAGAGACAGAAACTGAATCTGAGGCTCCTTCCTCACATGCTTGAAAGGGAGACAAAGAGCCCATGGAGGCAGGAGCAGGGATCTGCTTGACAAGTTGGACAATCAACTGCAGGCCCAGGAGTGCCTGCACCTGGGTGGGATTGCCCTGGTGCAGGAATGTGCCCTGCACCCAGACAGACCCATGTTTGGGAGGATGAGGAGTTACTGTCCCAGAGCCTGACTGTTGTGCCTGCGTGAACAACTGCAAGCCCTGGAGTGCCTGGGATTACTTGTAAATGTGAGATGAACCTAGGCAGTGACAGTTTTGTGGAGAGAGCTGCTGGCTGTAGAGAGTTGTTAAAGCATCCCAAGGAGAAGCAGCCCAGGGCTGCCCAGAGGATTCAGGGGGCTTGGGGCAAAGCAATTTTGGGTGCCCCTTCCATAAAAAAAAGTTGCAATATTATAGAATACTATATTCTCACGGGGGCCCCTGTGGCCCCGGGGCAAATTGCCCCACTCTGACACCCCCCCCCCCCCCGGCGGCCATGGGAAAAATAAACATTGAAAAACCTTCCGCATCTTGGCAAAAACCCAGTTTTGAGAAAACTTCTTTTCAAGTCACCTTTACAAGGTATCACTGGTTCTCAGCACCAGCTAGTGCTAAAAGGCACTAAAGCTCATTAAAAGGGTTGGACAAATATTTTCTGTCAACTTTTTTTGAATCAAAAACTAGGGGTTTTTAAAAAGCAGAAAAAATCAGACAATGTTTGCTTTCCTTCAAAATTTGTTGTGGTTTTTTATATTTGAAAAGCCGAAATTAGTCTGCCAAAACTTGAACATGGTTTGGGGTTTCAGAAGTGTGTGGCCAAATATTTGCTGCTTGCTGTGTTTGATTGTTTAAAGAAACAATCAAAAAATTCTGCTTAAAAAAAATCCAAAACTTTTGAACCACCTCAGCTTGTGACAAATGCCTGAGGCCATCCAGTCAGAGATTTTTCCAGGTTTCTGATACTCTGCTAGCTTCCTAAACAACAAGGAGTCTGGTGGCACCTTAAAGACTAACAGATTTATTTGGCTACTCCCTGATACTTGCTAGCTTCCTTGACTCATATCTGTCTCCATAACTTCGGGTTCACTTAGGTTAGAACATAAGAATGGCCATACTGGGTCAGACCAAAGGTCCATCCAGCCCAGTATCCTGCCTACCAACAGTGGCCAATGCCAAGTGCCCCAGAGGGAGTGAACCTAACAGATAACGATCAAATGATCTCTCTCCTGCTGTCCATCTCCACACTCTGACAAACAGAGGCTAGGGACACCATTCCTTATCCATCCTCGCTAATAGCCATTAATGGACTTAACCTCCATGAATTTATCTGTTTCCTAGAGACTGGCTCCATGGGGTCCTTCACAAACTGGAGACGGTTACTGTGGGATTGTCTTTAGTATAGCTTAAGTACATACTCCACGAACTGAGCATTTGAGCTTGTTCCAGAATCTGAAATGAGCCATGTTGTGAAAACTGAAATGCTCAAAATAGCACATGCATGTGAATGGACACAGGGTGCTAAAATTAAATTAACCCAGGGGTTCTCAAACTGGGGGTCGGGACCCCTCAGGGGGTCATGAGGTTATTACTGGGGGTCACGAGCTGTCAGCCTCCACCTCAAACCCTGCTTTGCCTCCAGCATTTATAATAGTGTTAAATATATAAAAAAGGGGTCGCACTCAGAGGTTTGCTATGTGAAAGGGGTCACCAGTACAAAAGTTTGAGAACCACTGAATTAACCCCTCTGGAGCCTCGGGGAATGCAGGGGAGGGGGGATCTCCCTTGGTAGGGTTGGGAAGAAGGTAGATGGTGTATGATATTGCTCTTCTCATGTGATCTCTCTCCCATGGCTCTCTTGGCTCTATCACTGTTAATCTAAAGTGGCTAATTTTAAATGAAGCTACCCTCCTCTGACATGAATCTCCCTATGGCACTGAAATTAAATGTAGACTATAATTTGGAATTTGAGAAGTGAAAGGGGTGGTAGCCCTAAGGGGAAAGATAACCGCTTGGCTCATTGTGTTAAATAGCTGTCTGCAAGCTTCAAACTGCTGAATGAGCTTTAGGGTAGGGAAGGCTGTGCCTCCCCAAACAGCCTGCTCTCTATCTGACCCCCACCCACTTCCTGCCCCCCGACTAGCCCCCTCAGAATCCCTGACCCATCCTGCTCCATATCCCCTCATAGCCCCCCCCCCCAACCACCACCCCGGGACCCCACCCCCCACCAACCCCCCATCCCCTGACTGCCCTGACCCCTATCTACCCTCCCCCCCCACAGAGTCCTGACAGATCCCCGGAACGCCCATGATCCAACCTCCCGTTCCCTGTCCCCTGACCGCCCCCGCAGCAGCACTGTCCAGGGCCGCTCCTGGGTTAACGCCGCCTCTCCCCTCTCTCGGAGCCTCAGCACGCCGCGTCCAGGAGCTGCCCTGGCCCCTGGACAGCGCTGCAGCGATAGGGTGACCAGATGTCCCGATTTTATAGGGACAGTCCCGATTTTTGGGTCTTTTTCTTATATAGGCTCCTATTACGCCCCACCCCCTGTCCCGATTTTTCACATTTGCTGTCTGGTCACCCTATGCAGCGATGTGGTTCCGGTGAGACCGGAGCTCGCATTCCCGCCCCCTTACCATGCGGATCTGACTCAGTGGAAGGAACTCAGGCCCCCCTGGAGCCACGCCGCTGCAGCACTGTCCAGGGCCGCTCCTGATGCGGCGTGCTGAGGTGCCGGGGGATGGGGAGAGGTGGGGCTGGGGGCCTGGGGCAAATTGCCCCATTTGCCCCCCCCCCTCTGGGTAGCCCTGAAGCAGCCTCAGAGTTACTATTTGTCTTAGAAGGGGAGGAGATGCCATGTTTGTCTCTTAGGTAGAGAAATAGAGACTGACTTGGAGCCCACAAAGGAGAGCCCCAAACTCAGCTGCCCTGCCACGCTACCAGTGACCTAAGGCCTGTAAGGAGACTTCGTGGACATGCTTATAAATGACTTAAACCAATAAGAATTTAGTGCTAATTGCTGTGAGATTTGGTTGATTAATCAAGTATCTGATTTCTGTACTTATTCCCTTTCTCTTCTTTCAATTTACCCCATCCTGCCCTTGGAATAAAACAATGTTTGGCTTTATCTAATGATCCTTGACTTCTTGTACTTATACACTGTAATGTCCTAGAGAAAGTAGGGGTTATCTATTAGTTTATGCACCCAGCCCCTGGATGGAAGCACTGAGTGCAAAGAACCCTGGGGCCTACTGGTGCTAAGATCCTTCAGTGAGGAGAAAGGAAAAAGGAGTCTTTGCCACCCTTGGTGATCGATGAATCACCACGAGGGGGGGCTACATATGCGCTGCAAGTAGTTTAAGTGCCTACAGTTTCCCTATGACATACTTTCTTGTAGGATTGGGACCTAAAATTGAACCAGACAAGGATGGGAGAGGCCTCAACATGAATGCCCTTTCTTACAAATAGGCAGCTATTAATTACAGAATTTTTGCAAGCTGGGCCCAAACTGTTAGCAAATAAGAATTCCTCACAGACTGAATAGCAGTAAAGACAGACTATGAAACCACACCCCGTCTTTCCCCTGAAAGGCAGATAAATTGTCTCCATTCATTTAACTCAGAATCTCAATAATAAGTGTACTAGTCTGAGGCTTATCAGCAGGAAGTTTTTCATGGAGTTTGTTGCACTTCTGGAAGAGATCACTCAGAAGGAGTGACTTGTTGATATTCTTATCAGATTACAAGCCTCTCTGGCCTTGCATTTCTGAAAGATAATAAATCACACCTGAACAGCCTGAATCTCCAGCTTCTGGGCAAATTCCTCTCCTCTTCTTCCTAGGAAGGAAACATTGCCTTCCAAGTAACAATGAAGGTCTTTCAGGGACAGCTAGAGTCAAATGATCTTTCACACTTTGCAGCTTTTCAACAAATGCCCAAGAAGTAAGAGTGTGAGAGGCTTTTCAGGGTTGGATAGAATGGAACTGGTCAGAAATTTCCTATCAAAAGGTGTTTAGACAGAAAATGTGTTTTTTCCACAAAATCAAAACGTTCTGTAGGAAAATCCCCAGGCCTGGTGGATTCCATCTCCCATGATACACTGTGATCTCATGTCTAGTTGAGCCACTGCAGTGCACCATGGGAGTCTCTGACATGGGGCATCATGCAAAATATAGTCTAGCCAAGGGACCCAGCCCATATTTCCCTTTTCCCCCTTGCCACATCAATAAAACAGGATTTCCAGAATCTCTTTTTAGAGAAGTAGTGTCAGTCTTCCAATTGATCCTTACAGCATATTTCATTTTTCTATATGTTTTGTAAAGATCTGTGTACACTCACAGCACTTGAAAAGTCTACAATATGTGTGCAAGTCTGATGCAGCTCTCAGGTTCCTGGCAAGCTGTCAGTCCAAACTTACGTACCACTCCAATGCTTCTTTAGAAAATCTAGCAGTCTCAGTGGGAAGGAAGGCAGGTCTTAGCCACTAATTCAGGGGTCATTATGTGATATTGTTAATGTGCACTTCAAATTCAAAAAAAGAGTTATTATCAACAGTTTTTTGTTTTCCTCAGTGCATGTATGCATGACAGGTCTCTGTTTTCTCCCACTGCTACCCTGTATAAACACTACTGCCAGGCTTTTTGCTCTTTAAAGGACCCAGCTATCTTAAGCAATCTGAAGCCTGGTGGGGGGTACAAGTCTTTTCACACCCCTGGTGGGAACCATGAATTCTAGATGCTCCCACCTCACTGGTGTCTCTTGGAGGAGACCCATCTCTCCCTCCCCGCACAAGACAGAAAATGGCCTGGGGTTTGAGCCCATGACCACAAGGGGAGTTAGACATTGCAATGCTGAGCATTGCAATGTCCACCTTTTAGGTGCCTAGAAAATCACTGAATCCACAAAGCCTGAGTTAGGTGCCCAGGCTCCTTATACAATGAATGCAGGGAGAAAGATGCTTAAGAATGGGATCCACAAAAACCAGCAAGCTAGGCAGCCCCCTGTTTAAGCTAGTCTGTAGCAGATGCTGACAAAAGGAGTGTGTCCTATGCCTTGCCCTTTCGGGAGTTAGGTACCTAAATTCAGGCTGAAGGAAAGCACCTATGTCTGCCTGGGATCTACCGCTGGGAAGTTAGATGCCTAAGCCAGTTTTTGCAAAAACACTGGAGGAGAAGGTGCCACCCTTATAAATTTTCAGCCCTGTTGTTAGAGCACTCACCCAGGATGTGGAAGACTGGGGTTCAATTTCCCCCTCTGTCTGGTGCAGAGAAGGTATTTGAACAGCACTCACACTAACCACTGGGCTATGGAATATTCTGATGAGAGACTGAGGAAAAGCCACCTGTTGACATTGTTCCATTGTGGATCTCAGTGGTGCCTAAATTTTGGATAGGCATCTAAATCCTTTTGTGGATCTGGGCTTCAGGAATTAATTCCTCATCAGAATTCAGATGCAGCTCACAGAAGCATCCCCAGCTGATGCAGCTGAGACTATTGAGCACTTTCTTTTTTAAACGACCACCAACAACAACAACAAAATGCTCCTCTGAGAGGAAAGCAGCCTGGGATGACTCTACTTGCTATGGTTTGTTTTTGTTTGTGTGTGTTTGTCTGGTGGTGTGTGTATTAAATGTAAGGCTGCAAGGAAGTAATACAGCTAGAGATTTCCCAGATAAGCGTCAATTTGGGTTAAGCCATAACCCTGGCATTAATCCCTGTCCTGTAGTCTGTAGATCTGCAATTATAACCTAATTAAGTTTTTGGAGGGCAGAGACTGTCTTTTTGTTCTCTATTTGTACAGCACCCTCACACAATTGGCTCTTAGGTGCTATGATGGTAATATAATAATAATTTCAGTAGCTGAATCTTATTACAGCAGCAGTGGATATGTGGTCTCTTGCTATTCCAAACTGCTTCAGCTGTCATCCTGATCTGATCAGAAAATGGTTACAGCACGGTAGCCAAAGATGATGAGTGACTCTCAAAAAGCCTTGCTTTGTATGAGAAGGCTTGATGCCTTCTTCCTTTTCCATCTACTCTCTGGCTGCTTCATTTTAAGGGCATTTAGGACAGAAGGAAAACTAATGGAATACTAAAACAACAAGGAGTCTGGTGGCACCTTAAAGACTAACAGTATCTGTTGTTTTTGTAGATACAGACTAACACGGCTACCCCCGATACTTAATGGAATAGTGATTTCTGAGAAACAAAACAAATGAAGTAGTCAGTGAATGCATCCTGTAACCAGACTTGGATGTGCACAAGAGCCTCCACTTGGATAACACTGAACATATATACTACAATGTACCAGGAAGACAGCAAGAGAAACACTGGAGGACTCTCTATAAGGCCTGGGCTACATCTAGAATTTAGTTCGACCTAGCAACATTTCTCAGGGACATGAAAACTTTTACACACTGTGTGATGTAGTTAGGTCTACCTAACCTGCACTGGAGACAACAATAGGTCAACAGAAGAATTATTCCATTGATCTAGCTACGGTCTCTTGAGGGACTGGCGTTCATACAGTAACAGAAACACCTTCCATTGCTGTGCTCCTGCTTCTTTCTTACCCATGCCTGGAATTTGGCTGTTAATATTTGCAGCCTGGCTATGTCAATCTATTCCTGTCCTCAGGCTACATTGGGAGAGGCCAAAAGCAGGATATATTTTCAATGCACTGATCACCACAAAGAGCTGTTTCTCATGTGGAACTAACATGAGTAATGTCTTGGTTTTCCCTTGGCTTGATCGGCCATGCTCCTTTCTTTTCATATTGTTGACCAGACAGTGTTTATTTCTGGTTCTTTGCTGATTTCTCTAGGCAAATGATTCGCTTTTGTTTTGGATTCTTTTCCATTTGATTGGTTCAGTGATATGCTGGTGTCATTGCTCTGCCAGGATGTAAATCATGCAGAAGAAGCACTCGGTGAATGATTTAATCAAATATCTGTAGTGCTGCATGTAATAACACCTTCTGACTACCCCAGGCTGTTAGGGCGAAAACAAGAGACAGCAATAAGTATACAAGAGGCTAGATTCTGTCCTGACTGACACTACATGCAACCTTACTGATTTCTTTTGACAAATGTGTTCTTGAGTATAAAACACATAGGGTAGACTTCTACCCTCATTTATACCTTGAGGAGGTAAGCTGAGGCAGAAAGTAGCTCACAAACTAACAGGGAAGCTTAAAGAATTTATTTTTAATTGTGGCTATGTCTTCCCATGCTATCTTGAATCCAGCTAGCATGGGAACAATACCAGTGAAGATAGTACTTGGCTCACTAGCCTGCTCTGAAGTCTTCTCTGTTGTTGTTACCTGTGCTAGCTGGATTCAAGCCAGCTCAGGTAGACTAGTCTCTGCACAGCTTTTGCTTTGTAGATATACCCTTCGGAGTAGTTTCTCACTTCAGTCCTTGGGTTTCACCTTTCACTTTCTCACATCTGTTATAGTTTACTTACAAAATCCTGTTTGTTGCTATATGTGGGACTGTACACCATGGGTTTTCAGTATACTAAGAGTTATGGTGTCATAACAAGGAAGGAAGTTCCATATGTCTGCTTTGTCCCTCCATCACTGGTTAAGATGGCTCTACATTGCTGGAAGATACTGGTGTGCTGTTCTGAAATGATCATCTTAATCCACTGATTTGCATACACCTGTATCTCAGTACTTGTTTGAGAAAGCAGCACTTCCAATGTCAGAAGAATGGCAACCCAGTAAGTGCATGTGTCTCTCTGCATATGTCTTCGCTGCAAAGTTAACCTGAGTGATTGCCACCTGGATTAGTCTAGTCTGGGTGTGAGTAGCCACACTGCAAAGCCATACCTCAGTCACTGAGTTCTTACTGGTGCTGTGTTCTCCTGTGTGTGTCGCTAGGAGTGCTGGAAGCATATTCCATGGTTCTTTGTGCAGGAGTAAGCTGAGAGGCAATGTGATTCTTTTCTCAGCAAATTGGAGAAATGTTGTCCTCCTGAGCACAGCGGCGGGAATTTTGGGAAGGCATTGGGGAACTATCAGAACTTGAGTGACTTAGCCTGTGTCCTCACTGCAAAGTGGATGGGTTGCCATCCCAAGGGAATGAGGGCTCTAACCCAGTCAGGCCACCTAGCCCAGGTATTTAACTTGGGTGAGAGGTTTTTGTGTGTGGATGGGAAGAGGCCTTGAGCACAATACTTGACTAAGAGCCTGGATTAACACTATAGTGAAAACATACTCCATGAGGCCTCTTATTGGGGTGCAGAACGCATGCCTGTCTGTGGCCAGCCAGCTTCACCGGTGGAAGGAAGAGTGATGTGGGTCCCAAGAGAACTTTATCAAGGCACAGTATATGTAGTCACGAGAATGCAGAGACTGCAACTGTGGCTTGGTCCTGGGCAGTGAATGCAAGGGTTGTGGGTGAGGGGGAAAAGAGACTTATTGGACCCCTACATCTGTCCTTGAAAATGAAACTCATCCCTGCACAGCAAGCTTAGCACAAGGCCTGTGAACGATTTACATCCAGTTTACAGCCTCCTGTGAGTATTTAAATGGGACTGTACATCAATCTTTTGTTGGTTTTCTGCACAGGAGTGATTTTAAATCTTGTGCTTGGGCTAGACACACTCTGGCTCTCAAGGAGTGAAGGTCTTATAATGAGTTGGTGTGTGCTTGGGAGCACTCAACATAGTAGTGTGGCTGGATTTTGTTGTGTTTTAAAAGTTCCTAAGTATAAACAGCCCATCTGAACTCTGGTTTCTGTTAAACTCAGACTGAAAATCAAGTGAAGCAATTCAGGCAGCAGTTCTGTGGTGTGTGTAGTTGTGGCTAAAAAAACCCTCCCATTAATCTTAGCCCTGGATATAAAAATACAGATTATTTTAAATAGCAGTTTTTATTTTAATAAAGGTTGATAAATTGTACGTAGCAGTTGGTGATTGTTCCAAAGAGAACGTAGAAAAGTTAAACTGAATGTCTAACCCAAATGAATTAATGTGCATCTATAGGGCTGGTCCTAATGGACTACTCCTTTGTTTAGGGTCTACAGTAATTTGTGATTAGCAATATTTAATCAGAAGTGGAATTTAAATAGTAGCAGCAGCTCCCTGGTGGATGGGCCTGGGTTCTGTTCAGGTTCTTAGACCATGCCTACAGCCTTGTATCTGCATGCCTGGTTAGACTGAATGAGCCGCTATTTCTCCCCACTAGTCCTAGCTCCAATATTACTTTTTCCATCCCTCCCTGCTAGGATGTTCAGTGGCCACTTGTAGAACATTTATTGCAAGCCAGAATTGGGAAAATCTTAATTCCCAGCGTGCTGATGAGTCAGAGGTGTGACATCAGCAGCAAACAACCTGCTAAGATTGCAGGTAGCCAGGGGATCTGATCCAGCTCCCTTTGAAGTCAATAGGAGTCTTGCGGCTAACTTCAGTGGAGCTAGAAGGTGAATCAGCCCTAGCTCAGAAATCTTTAGGGTCTAGACATTAGGTTTTTAAGGCTTAAACCTCATTTTGAAATTTAGATATTAGGACCGGAAAGTTGTTTTTGTCACATTTGTTTTGACAGAGGAGACTCAGGCCACCAACTCATTTAATCAAAGTCCCATTCCATGGTTATTACTTAGACTGTGGGTTTGCCACTGCCATGATTTCTGAGAGTGGGGGAGAGGAGGGAGACTGACTTAGCCTTTTCTTTCCCTGCCAGCCTGAAACTCAGGGTATGTCTACATTACGGGATTAATCCGAATGTACAGAATTCGAATTTTGGAAACAGATTGTATGCAGCCACACTAAGCACATTAATTCGGCGGTGTGCGTCCATGTACCGGGGCTAGCGTAGATTTCCGGAGCATTGCACTGTGGGTAGTTATCCAATAGCTATCCCATAGTTCCTGCAATCTCCCCCGCCCATTGGAATTCTGGGTTGAGATCCCAGTGCCTGATGGGGCAAAAAACATTGTCGCAGGTGGTTCTGGGTACAGCCTCATCCCTCCCTCCATGAAAGTAACGGCAGACAACCATTTTGCGCCTTTTTTCCTGGGTGAACACTGCAGACGCCATATCACGGCAAGCATGGAGCCCGCTCAGCTCAAGACAGCAGTCATGAACATTGTAAACACTTCGCGCATTCTCTTGCAGTTTATTCTGAACCAGGACCAGAAAAACAAGGCGAGGAGGAGGCGGCGAAGGCAGCACAGCGACAAGAGTGATGAGGACATGGATATGGACACAGAATTCTCTCAAACCGCAGGCCCCGGCGCTTTGGAGATCATGTTGTTAATGGGGCAGGTTAGAGCCATGCAACGCCGATTCTGGGCCTGGGAAACAAGCACAGACTGGAGGGACCGCATAGTGTTGCAGGTGTGGGACGATTCCCAGTGGCTGCGAAACTTTCGCATGCGTAAGGGCACTTTCATGGAACTTTGTGACTTGCTTTCCCCTGCCCTGAAGCGCCAGAATACCAAGATGAGAGCAGCCCTCACAGTTGATAAGCAAGTGGCAATAGCCCTGTGGAAGCTTGCAATCCCAGACAGCTACCAGTCAGTCGGGAATCAATTTGGAGTGGGCAAAGCTACTGTGGGGGCTGCTGTGATGCAAGTAGCCAAAGCAATCACTGAGGTGCTGCTACGAAAGGTAGTGACTCTGGGAAATGTGCAGGTCATAGTAGATAGCTTTGCTGCAATGGGATTCCCTAACTGTGGTGGGGTGATAGATGGAACCCATATCCCTATCGTGGCATCAGAGCACCAGGGTACCCAGTACATAAATCGCAAGGGGTACTTTTCAATGGTGCTGCAAGCACTGGTGGATCACAAGGGACATTTCACCAACATCAACGTGGGCTGGCCAGGAAGAGTTCATGACGCTTGCGTCTTCAGGAACACTACTCTGTTTAAATGGCTGCAGCAAGGGACTTACTTCCCGAACCAGAAAATAACTGTTGGGGATGTTGAAATGCCTATAGTTATCCTTGGAGACCCAGCCTACCCCTTAATGCCATGGCTCATGAAGCCATACACAGGCAGCCTGGACAGGAGTCAGGAGCTATTCAACTACAGGCTGAGCAAGTGCAGAATGGTGGTAGAATGTGCATTTGGATGTTTAAAAGGTTGCTGGTGCACATTACTGACTCGCTCAGACCTCAGCCAAACCAATATTCCCATTGTTATTGCTGCTTGCTGTGTGCTCCACAATCTCTGTGAAAGTAAGGGGCAGACTTTTATGGCGGGGTGGGAGGCTGAGGCAAATCGCCTGGCTGCTGATTACATGCAACCAGACACCAGGGCGATTAGAAGAGCACACCAGGAAGCACTGCGCATCAGAGAAGCTTTGAAAACCAGTTTCATGACTGGCCAGGCTACCGTGTGAAATTTCTGTTTGTTTCTCCTTGATGAAAACCCGCCCCCTTTATTGACTCATTCTCTGTAAGGAACCCACCCTCCCCCTTCGATCACAGCTTGCTTTCAAAGGAAATAAAGTCACTATCATTTAAAAATCATTTATTCTTTATTAATTGATTATAAAAAGAGGGGGAGGACTGACAAGATAGCCCGGGTGGGGTTTGGCAGGAGGATCAGAGGGAAGGAAAAGGCCACTAAAAAAAGGTTAAAATAATGACAGCCTTTTGCTTGGGCTGTCCACTGGGGTGGAATGGGAGGGTGCACGGAGCCTTCCTCCCCCCCCCACCCCCGCGTTCTTGCACATCTGGGTGAGGCGGCTATGGAACAGGGTGAGGGAGGAGGGGGGTTATACAGGGACTGTAGCGCCAGTCTGTGATCCTGCTGCCGTTCCTGAAGCTCCAGCGTCTGGTGAAGCTTCAGGAACGGCAGCAGGATCATGTCTGTTTGCTCACGCAGCAGCCCCAGCATTGCATCCTGCCTCCTCTGATCTTCCTGCTGCCACCTCTCATCTCGAGTGTCCCTCATGTCCTCACATTGGTCCCTCCTGTCTTCACGTTCACTGGCTTCTTTCCTGTACTTTAATACTGTGTCCTTCCACTCATTCAGATGAGCTCTTTCATTGCGGGTCGATTCCATGATTTCCGAGAACATGTCGTCTCACGTCCTTTTTTTTTTTTCTCTCCACCTTATCTGAGATAGCCTTCGGGACGGAGGAGGGAGGCTTGAAAAATTTGCAGCTGTTGGAGGGAGGGAAAAAAGGGAGAGAAGTATTTTAAAAAGATACATTTTACAGAACAATGCTTATACTCTTTCACGGTGAACACTATTCACATTACATAGCACATGTGATTTCAGTGCAAGTTCGCATTTTGCATCTTAATATTGAGTGCCTGTGGCTTTGGTGTTAGAGATCACAGACACACGTCCGGGCAAAAGAATTCGGCTTGCATGTGGCCATGGTAAGCCATTGTCTTTCGGCTTCTGCGCCCTCCTTTCCCACAGACCAAGCAAAGCCTGTTGAGTGCTGCGGTTTTCCTGTTAACCTGCAGCAGCAGAAAATAAACTAACCCTGCCCCCTCCAATTCTCTGGGATGATCGCTTTATCCCTCCCCCCACTGCGTGGCTGGTATCAGGGAAGATCCCTGCAGAAACCAACTAACCCCCCACCCCATCAATTCTCTGGGATGATCGCTTTACCCCTCCCCCCACCACATGGCTGGTATCAGGGAAGATCCCTGCTAGCCAAACGCGAAAAGCTCAGCGCCAATTACACACACTTCTCCCCCCCCCCCCCCGCCGCTAGGCTAACTACAGGGAAGGATTTCTTTTCAGCCACAGGCAAACAGCCCAGTAGGAATGGCCACCTCTGTCCCCTTAATTAAATTCATAGAATATCAGGGTTGGAAAGGACCTCAAGAGGTCATCTAGTCCAACCCCCTGCTCAAAGCAGGACCAATTCCCAACTAAATCATCCCAGCTAGGGCTTTGTCAAGCTGGGCCTTAAAGATCTCCAAGGAAGGAGACTCCACCACCTCCCTAGGTAACGCATTCCAGTGCTTCACCACCCTCCTAGTGAAATAGTGTTTCCTAATATCCAACCTGGACCTCCCCCACTGCAACTTGAGACCATTGCTCCTTGTTCTGTCATCTGCCACCACTGAGAACAGCCGAGCTCCATCCTCTTTGGAACCCCCCTTCAGGTAGTTGAAGGCTGCTATCAAATCCCCCCTCATTCTTCTCTTCTGGAGACTAAACAATCCCAGTTCCCTCAGCCTCTCCTCATAAGTCATGTGCTCCAGACACCTAATCATTTGTGTTGCCCTCCGCTGGACTCTTTCCAATTTTTCCACATCCTTCTTGTAGTGTGGGGCCCAAAATTGGACACAATATTCCAGATGTGGCCTCACCAATGTCGAATAAAGGGGAACGATCACGTTCCTCGGTCATTGCCAGCAGATCCTACTTATACAGCCCAAAATGCTGTTTGCCTTCTTGGCAACAAGAGCACACTGTTGACTCATATCCAGCTTCTCGTCCACTGTGACCCTTAGGTCCTTTTCTGCAGAACTGCTACCTCGCCATTCGGTCCCTAGTCTGTAGCAGTGCATGGGATTCTTCCGTCCTAAGTGCAGGACTCTGCACTTGTCCTTGTTGAACCTCATCAGGTTTTTTTTGGCCCAATCCTCTAATTTGTCTAGGTCCCTCTGTATCCAATCCCTACCCTCTAGTGTATCTACCACGCCTCCTAGTTTAGTGTCCTCTGGTGTGGACTGCACTCTCAGCAAGTTTGCATTCTCCAGATCATTAATAAAGATATTGAACAGAACCGGCCCCAGGACCGACCCTTGGGGCACTCTACTTGAAACCGTCTGCCAACTAGACATGGAGCCATTGATCACTACCCATTGAGCCCGACGATCAAGCCAGCTTTCTATCCACCTTACAGTCCATTCATCCAGCCCATACTTCCTTAACTTGGCGGCAAGAATATTGTGGGAGACCGTATCAAAAGCTTTGCTAAAGTCAAGGAATAACACATCCACTGCTTTCCCCTCATCCACAGAGCCAGTTATCTCGTCATAGAAGGCAATTAGGTTAGTCAGGCACGACTTCCCCATTGGTGAATCCATGCTGACTGTTCCTGATCACTTTCCTCTCCTCTAAGTGTTTCATAATTGATTCCTTGAGGACCTGCTCCATGATTTTTCCAGGGACTGAGGTGAGGCTGACTGGCCTGTAGTTCCCCGGATCCTCCTCCTTCCCTTTTTTAAAGATGGGCACTACATTAGCCTTTTTCCAGTCATCTGGGACCTCCCCCGATCGTCATGAGTTTTCAAAAATAATGGCTAATGGCTCTGCAATCTCATCCGCCAACTCCTTTAGCATCCTCGGATGCAGCGCATCCGGCCCCATGGACTTGTGCTCGTCCAGTTTTTCTAAATAGTCCCGAACCACTTCTTTCTCCACAGAGGGCTGGTCACCTTCTCCCCATATTGTTCTGCCCAGTGCAGCAGTCTGGGAGCTGACCTTGTTTGTGAAGACAGAGGCAAAAAAAGCATTGAGTACATTAGCTTTTTCCACATCCTCGGTCACTAGGTTGCCTCCCTCATTCAGTAAGGGGCCCACACTTTCCTTGACTTTCTTCTTGTTGCTAACATACCTGAAGGAAACCCTTCTTGTTACTCTTAACATCTCTTGCTAGCTGCAACTCCAAGTGTGATTTGGCCTTCCTGATTTCACTCCTGCATGCCTGAGCAATATTTTTATACTCCTCCCTGGTCATTTGTCTAATCTTCCACTTCTTGTAAGCTTCATTTTTGCGTTTAAGATCAGCAAGGATTTCACTGTTTAGCCAAGCTGGTCGCCTGCCATATTTACTATTCTTTCTACACATTGGGATGGTTTGTTCCTGCAACCGCAATAAGGATTCTTTAAAATACAGCCAGCTCTCCTGGACCCCTTTGCCCTTCATGTTATTCTCCCAGGGGATCCTGCCCATCTGTTCCCTGAGGGAGTCAGTCTGCTTTTCCTGTATTTCAACCAGGTTACAATGAGCAATATCACTCTCCTGAGGATTACACAGTGAGATAAAGAACGGATGTTGCTTGAATGCCAGCAAACACCGGGACCATATGCTGCCAGGCTTTGTCATGCAATGATACCAGATTACTTGCTACTAGCATGGCATGGGCAAGTGTCCTACCATGGAGGACGGAATAAGGCTGCACTGCCCAGAATCCTTGTGGAAAGGCTTTTGGAGTACCTCCAAGAGAGCTTCATGGAGATGTCCATGGAGGATTTCCACTCCATCCCCAGACACATTAACAGACTTTTCCAGTAGCTGTACTGGCCGCGAATGCATCCCAAGTCCTCAGGGCAAATTAATCATTAAAAAACGCTTGCTTTTAAACCATGTTTTATATTTTAAAAGGTAAACTCACTTGAGGTTCCTTCTATGGGGTCATGGTCTTGGATACTGCCTTGGGACGGTTGGGAGGGTACTTCACTCAGGCTGAGAAAAAAATCCTGGCTGTTGGGGAGAACTGAGTGCTGTGTGCTCTCCGCAAGCTCGTCGTCCTCCTCCTCTTCCCCGTCCGCAGAATCCTCAGGTGTGGCTGAGATTACCCCCGCCTCGGAATCCACGGTCGGAGGTGGGGTAGTGGTGGCGGCCCCCCCCCTAGAATTGCATGCAGCTCAGCGTAGAAGCGGCATGTCTGTGGCTCTGACCCGGAGCGACTGTTTGCCTCCTGTGTTTTTTGATAGGCTTGTCTGAGCTCCTTAACTTTCATGCGGCACTGATCTGAGTCCCTATTGTGGCCTCTCTCCATCATGCCCTTGGAGATTTTTTCAAAAGTTTTGGCATTTCGTCTCTTGGAACGTAGTTCTGCTAGCACTGAATCCTCTCCCCATATAGTGATCAGATCCAGTACCTCCCGTACAGTCCATGCTGGTGCTCTTTTTCGATTCTCGGACAGCGTGGTTTCCTGTGCTGATGAGCTCTCTGTGGTCACCTGTGCTCTCCACGCTGGGCAAACAGGAAATAAAATTCAAAAGTTTGCGGGGCTTTTCCTGTCTACCTGGCCAGTGCATCTGAGTTCAGATTGCTGTCCAGAGCGGTCACAATGGTGCACTGTGGGACAGCTCCCGGAGGCCAATACCATCAAATTGCGGCCACACTAACCCTAATTCGAAATGGCAATATCGATTTCGGTGCTACTCCCCTCGTCGGGGAGGAGTACAGAAATTAATTTTAAGAGCCCTATATTTTGAAATAAATGGCTTCGTTGTGTGGACGGGTGCAGGGTTAATTTGATTTAACGCTGCTAAATTCGAATTAAACTCATAGTGTAGACTAGGCTTCAGGCAAGACTCCTCCATTAACTTTTACTAATTTGATTGTCTGGTATTTGTCTTGTTTAGCATAGTATGAGAGAGTTACCAGGAATTGTTAATGGTTTTATAATATTAAACATTAAATGGATTGTCAAATTTTTCTTTACCATAAAATTGTTTCTCCTCATAATTTCCCATGACACAAAATTTAATTAAAATACCCTGTCACAGCTTTCACTCTTCTTAACTAAAATTGGCATGGTTATATTACAAAGCCATGACTTCCCCCTTTTTTGACCTATGACAAATAACCAACCATCTTTCCCATTCTAGCAAAATTCTTGTGCATGTACATTTCTTGAAGAATGCAAGTTGTCACATTAAAGTGAATTGGATTATTTACATTCTTAAAGTTCTGCACATGCTTAAGTGTCTTGACAGGTGGGTCCTTAATAATTACTTTTGACCTCTGCCATCTTGGACCAAAGGGGAGAGGCTCTATATCCCAATAGCAGTTCCACTGAATCATCCAGACATTGGCATTTTTAAGCCTCATCCTGGTGGGTACTATCCTGCTATTAGAGACTAAGCATATTTATTCTCAGATACATCAGTAGTTAATTGGAATAAAGACTCTTTTTTGTCATCTGACATTAAGCTCACACTCTGTCATTGTCTTGAATTATTATTCATTATTTTTGCAGCACCCACTATGCACTAAGCAGTTCAAACACCTGAGAAGGATGACCCCTGATCTGAGGAGCTCACAATCTAAGGACAGCTAGACAATTAGGTAGAAGTTAAGGGAAAGGGAACCATAGGCAATTTATATACCTATGCATCAACTCAAATCACTGTCAGCAGCACCGCAAGAGTGGTTATCTGAGAGGGACTTAAACGTGGATGGAGTAGTGGGGATTGTGGAAGAACTCAGGGAAATTGTTCCATGCTTAATGGGGCTATGTGGAAGAAGGCACAGGGGATGGTATGAGAAGCTGATAAAAATGGCTGGGCGAGGCTGCGAATGTTGGCACAGTGCAGGGAACAAGGAGAATGTAAAACCTGATGCATAAGGATGAATGAGGGGAGAGAGAATTCTGTAGAGCTTAAAGGTGGTGACAAAACTTACATTTGATGTGCGAGTTAATAGGGAGCTGGTGGAGGGATTCAAAAAGGGAGATGAACATGATCAGATTAGTGGGCAAGAAAAAAAGAGCTTAGTGGCAGCATTGCCTGACAATGAGTCACCACATTTAGGCAACTCAAAAGATCAATAATAATCACAAAGTATCTCTAAATACAGTACAGATGAGTACTTCTTACCTGCTGAACAAGATTAATGACCAACAAGATTGGACTGCTAAGCCAAGACCATTGTTAAAACTTTTTGAAATCCTCCCATGTCTTCAGAAACTTATGGCACACTAAGCCCTATCTATATATGACACAAGAACAAAGACATTTTACATTATAGCTTTCAAATATCTTAGTTTTGCTCCAAGAGAGTTCTTGATGGCAGGCACTGAGTGTGTTGGTCATGGCGACAGCAGCTTAGCTTGTTTTTCTCATTCTGATGATGGATTACCTGGAATCCTTTGAGCCCTGTGATTTTTTAAAAAGCTATGACTTAGAGTGAAAAGAACCTTTCTGCTCTTAAATATTTAATCACTGTAAAAGAACTGGGTGAGTCTAGTGGAATGACTTGTTGTGCTGCAAAGTATCATTAACACTGATGTTATTCCTCATGTTGGATGCAGTCATACAGACATTGATCAAAATCCTTAATTAAAACAGAAATGTACAGAACAATACAATAAACCTTGCCAGTGGCCTGACTTTTCCAGCACGTATCAGTTTCCCACTCCAGCTGACAGGATGCCAGATGTTCCTGAACTTAGAGTATCTTATAATTAAAGATGTACTCCTACGATAAAAAGCTCTTTGACAAGGTCCTCTCTTCTGTTCATGCTTGCAAAGAATTTGCAAGTTCAAATCCTGTATCCAACCGCATTTCAATATTGAAATAACTGGTACTTTGTTCACCTGTTCTGGGGAAAGTTTATCTTCCTTTGGATGTATGTAAACAAACCTGGATTCAACGGTACATGATGAGGGAAGGGATGATCAGTGCCTTTGACTAGCTAATATGGTGTCCTCGTACTATCAGCTGAGAAGAGGACATCTGGACACAAAATGTTGAGACTAGTCACAGGCTGTTTTGAACAGGATAGTCCAACTTGCAGACAGCATTCGTTTTATAAAATCTGAAATCTCACAAAGCATAGTTGGAGTTGCTAGAATAAACTGATCGTAAACCATTTATAACCCAATTCCATTCTTTCTCTTGCTTGTCACCATGTGACCTCCTACCAAGTTTTGAATATCCGTTTGGCAATCAGAATTCCAGAAGATTTGAAATGCTACTCTGGTTAGTGTCAGTGAATCTTCAATATGAGAGAATTATCCAGATGTAGTACTAAATGTATACAAAAATTATATTACTTCCCAACGATGAGCAACAACATATGAGTGGATTTCTCTCTAAATGTCTTAATCTCCTCCAAATGGGCATTTTTATTGCTTTTTTGGACTGCTCTATAATACAACATTTTTGTCCTCAAATCCATCAAGTCTATTTAAAATGACTGGAAATCCCATGATTAGTTCTCCTTATGCCTGGTTGCATACAGATTGTAATAAGGCTTGGGACAAGACAGATCTGGAAATAGCTAATATATTTTTGTTTAATTGCTAAGAAACTTTTTTAATATCTGATCCAACTTGCCTGTTCCACTATCCAAAGAAGACTTGATTAGTATCTCATACTATAAAGTCTGACACATCCTGATTATCTGTGATATGAAGCACAATGCTTACTTTAAAAATAAATAAGTGCAGTCTTGTGAAAATAACATACTGTAGTGCTGTAGAAACTTTCTCCTTACCATGGAAAGAAGCACATCTCTAAGGGAACTCTCTGACCACTGAACAAAAACTGCCCTTTTTCTGTACATTTCTTTGTTTGCTTTTACTTATTTATATTAGTTGACATGGCTTTTATTAGTAATATTTTATAATTATATATTATGTTCTTTTGCAGAACATTTCAGAAATCCTTTTGCCCTTGTCGCAAACATAGTTAATCCCAGACAAGTTGCAGATACCTCATGCATGCTGGTCTCTCTCTCTCTCTCTCTCTCTCTCTCTCTCTCTCCTAGCAGCAGCCTTCTTTGACCTTGTTCAACCCTCTAGCAATGTTTCAATTAAGTCGTTAAGGAGGTAACCCCAAGCTGCACAAAGAATGCTATCCCTATTAATTGTGAAATTGCTGAAGGGACTAACTGTTCCTCATAAAGGAAAAGTCAGAAACTCCACCTGTGTCTTAAGGATCAGCAACCTTTTTAACTAAATGCCCTGGTGGAGAAGCCAGCTGACTTTCATGTTAAGCCATTCATCCTTAAAAGGGTCCAAAGCTGTTTGAGGTTAGATAAGTGTGCTCTTTTGACTTCTAATGGAAAATAACTTGTGATAATACCATCAAAGTTAAAGGAGATAATAGCTACTCTGGTTGCTGACACCAATCATAGCTATGGCCCTAGGCTATCTTGAAAAAGTGTCTTTCATAAATAAGCTCTTAAAAACTGAGTCTAAATATGCTACATTTCTTACCTCACATAATGAAAGCAATAACTAGATAAATACTATTATGATAATTTAGTTCATCTACTGTTCTAGTTAAATTTAATCTAAGTATGTACCTGATCCCTGTCACAGTTTTAGGGTAACTGCACCTGTTTTCAACCCTTCATGGTCCCTCAAGGGCATCTACTTAAAGGTTTTTAGTTCCCAGTTGTCACCTCTCCTTGGCGGAAATACATTTCACTCTCTCCTGAGCAGGAGTTTTAAAGTCTGCACAGCTTCCTGATCTACATTACGATATCCCCAGCAAGCCAGTCTGCCTAAAAGGCCAGCACCCATGCTTCGCTTTCTCTCCAGAGGCTATGACTAGTGTATTGCCCACAGTTATAAGTTACCACATAGCTCTTTCTGAGAACATAAGAATGGCCATACTGGGACAGATCAATGGTTCATCTAGCTCAGTTCCCTGGCTTCCAGCAGTGGTCAATGCCAGGTGCCCCAGAGGGAATGAAAAGAACAGGGAATCATCAAGTGATCCATCCCCTGTCATCCACTCCCAGCTTTTGGCAGTCAGAGTCTAGGGACACTCAGAGCATGGGGTTCCATCTCTGACCATTTTGACTAATAGCCATTGATGGACCTATCCTCCATGAACTTATCTAATTCTTTTTTGAACCCAGTTATAGTTTTGGCCTTCACAACATCCTCTGGCCACGAGTTCTACAGGCTGACTGTTCATTGTGTGAAGTAGTACCTCCTTTTGTTTGTTTAAAACCTGTTGCCTATTAATTTCATTGGGTGACCCTTGGTTCTTGTGTTATGTGAAAGGGTAAATAACGCTTCCCTATTCACTTTCTCCACACTATTCATGATTTTATAGGCCTCTATCATATCTCCCCTTAGTTGTCTCTTTTCCAAGCTGACAAGCCCCAGTCTTTTTAATCTCTCCTCATATGGAAACTGGTCCATATCCTTAATCATTTTTGTTGTCATTCTCTGTATGCTTTCCAGTTCTAATATATCTTTTTTGAGATGGTGTGACCAGAACTGCGTGCAGTATTCAAGGTGTGGATGTACCTTGACTTGATATAGTAGCATTATGATATTTAATGCCTTATTAACTATCACTTTCCTTATGGTTCCTAATATTCTGTTAGCTTTTTTGACTGCCATTGCATCTTGAGAAAATGTTTACAGAGAACTATCCACAATGACTCCAAGATCTTTCTTGAGGAGTAACAGCTAATTTAGATCCCATCATTTTGTATGTATAGCTGGGATTATATTTTCCAATGTGCATTATTTTGCATTTATCAATATTGAATTTCATCTGCCATTTTGTTGTCCAGTCACCCAGTTTTGTGAGATCCCTTTGTAACACTTCACAGTCTGCTTTGGGCTTAAGTATCTTGAGTAGTTTTGAATCTTCTGCAAATTTTGCCACCTCACTGTTTTACCTCTTTCCCCTGATCATTTATGAATATGTTGAACAGAACTGGTCCCAGTACAGACCCCTGGGGGACACTACTGTCTATTCAGAAAACTGACCATTTATTCATTCTCTTGGTTTCCTGTCTTTTACCAATCCATGAGAGGACCTTCCCTCTTATCCCATGACAGCTTACTTTGCTTAAGATACTTTGGTGAGGGACCTTGTCAAAGGCTTTCTGAAAGTCCAAGTACACTATATACACTGGAAAAAGAAGAACAGGAGTACTTGTGGCACCTTAGAGACTAACAAATTTATTAGAGCATAAGCTTTCGTGGACTACAGCCCACTTCTTCGGATGCATCCGAAGAAGTGGGCTGTAGTCCACGAAAGCTTATGCTCTAATAAATTTTAGTCTCTAAGGTGCCACAAGTACTCCTGTTCTTCTTTTTGCGGATACAGACTAACACGGCTGCTACTCTGAAACCTATATACACTGGATCACCCTTGTCCATATGCTTGTTGACCCCCTTAAAGAATTCTAATAGATTGATTAAGCATAATTTCCCTTTAAAAAAAGCCGTGTTGATGCTTCCCCAACAAATGGTGTTCATCTATGTGTCCAATAATTCTGTTCTTTACTATTGTTTCAACCAATTTTGCCTGGTACTGAAGTTAGACTCACAAGCCTGTAATTTCTAGGATTGCCTCTGGAGCCTTCTTAAAAAATTGGTGTCACATTAACTATTCTCCAGTCATTTGGTACAGAGTTGATTTAAATGATAGGTTACATGCCACAGGTAGTAGCTCTGCAATTTCATATTTGAGTTCCTTCAGAACTCTTGGGTTAATACCATCTGGTCCTGGTGACTTATTACTGTTTAATTTACCAGTTTGTTCCAAAACCTCCTCTATTGACTCCTCAATCTGGGACAGTTCCTCAGATTTGTCACCTAAAAAGAATGGCTCATGTGTGGAAACTTCCCTCACATCCTCTGCAGTGAAGACTGGTGCATGGGATTCATTTAGCATCTCCTCAATGGCTTTATCTTCCTTGAGTGCTCCTTTAGCACTCAAGCGTCCAGTGGCCCCACTGATTATTTGGCAGGCTTCCTGGTTCTGGAGTTCTTAAAAACTAGCAGCTAAATGTTTTGAGTCTTTGGCTAGTTTCTCTTCAAGTTCTTTTTTGATCTTCCTAATTATACTTTTACACTTGACTTACCAGAGTTTATGCTTCTTTCTATATTTCTCAGTAGAACTTCCAATTTTACAGGACGCCTTTTTGCCGTTAGCCTCTTCCTTCTTGTTTAGTCAGGGTGGCACTTTTTTGATTCTTTTGCTATGTTTTTTTTTATTTGGGGTTATACATTTAATTTGAGATCTATTATGCTGTTTTTAAAAGTTTCCATGCAGCTTGCAGGCATGTCACTTTTGTGACTGTACATTTTAATTTCTCTTTAATTAGCTTCCTCATTTTTGTGTAGTTCCCCTTTCTGAAGTTTAAATGCTACTGTGGTGGGCTTCATTTATTCTTAAGGTACAAGCATTACAGAAAAAACATATAAAAACCTCAATAAATGTTCCTATACACTTACCAGAAGTCATGTACCAGTCTTATGAGTCCCTAATAGGTTGAGTCCTTCCAACTCCTCTGCGAGGATTGTCCCTCTATTCCTCATGGACACAAGGTCCTGTCTATTTGCTGGATCAGAAAGAAGTCCCTGAGTCAGTTTAAACTCAGCCTATTTATCCAACAGTCCTTTCTTTGGTGAGCATTGGAGAATCCAGTTTGAACTAGTATATGCGAGCTTCCCCGGGAGGTGGGGAGTGTTTACAACCTGGGTGATTTGTTTTAATCATCACTATGACATTGCCCAGGGTGCAATATGGACTGCTGAATAGTTGTCTCCCCAATTCTCCAGCCTGGGAGCCTTTTACACTGCTTTACTGGTGAACAGCCACTCCTGGCCAGTTAACACACAGCCTCCAGTATGTGATTTGCTTCCAGCTACACAGTACTGAGTACCACTAGCTAGCCGCTCATGAACTACTCTGCAGAAGAACACCAGCAGACTCTCTAGTCCCAGACTTTGCCCCAGAAATGTGTACCTTGTATTACCAGCACCTTGATCAACAATGTAAGCTCATATAAAGTCCATTTCATCAATGGAAAATGATATGCACCAGCTTTGTTATTCCAAATGGAATTTCCCACACACTTTAATCCAAACACACTGGTTAGATAAAATGATGAAACAAGTTTATTAACTACAGAAAGAGAGCTTTTAAGTGGCTACAAGTAATGACACACAGGTCACGGTTGGTTACAAAGAAAATAAAAAGATAAAATTCAAACTAAATGTGTAACTTAAAAGCAAAAGGTTTCTCGCCATAATTTTACAGCAGTTTGTACTGGCTTGCTTCAGCCAGAACACCCTCCCACCACCCACAAGGTCAATTCTTTAAGGATTGTTGATGTCATGAGCAGAGATGACGGAGGAGAGTGAGGTCAAGCATTCTTCTCCCCTCTTTATAATTCAATTTCTTGTTTTAGAAACTCTTGCTGTGTCACGGTGACAAACTGTCTCTTGTGGATGTGAGGTTTGAACCATCCTGTGATGAAATGTAAATTTCTTGTTCATGCCTCCCCGCTGCCAGAGAATGTCACCTGCTTAAATGGCCAATCTATTAAGAGCTGGCGGGGATGCCTTTGTCTCTGAAAACTGGTTTGGGTCTGCCTTTCTAACTCTGGAATGTGTTACAGTAAAATCTGATAACTTTACATACAACGTTGGTACACACATTTTACCAGGACAATATTGTTCAGCAGATTGAGTTTTCAACTGATATCTCACAAGGCAAACTTTGTACAAAATGTGTCATAATTCTGTGAAAGTTGTGAACAAAATGGTACAGACTGCCACAATCACCCACTGTTCTTAGTTAGGTAGTCCTCCCCAAGGAATAGAACACAATCATACATAAACCATTCATTTAAAACAATGGACTCCAAAGCTATTACAAGGGGTTGCTATATCTGTCACAGTCCCCATTACTCAAATATCTGGGCAACTTGCAATCTTTAATGTGTTAATTCTCATATCCACTCTATGAAGTAGGGAAGCACTGTTATCCTCCTCTGACAGATCACAAGGGTCCCTTCTGGCCTTGGAATCTGAGTCACACAGGAGGTCTGTGGCAGAGCAGATTTAAACCCAAGTCTTCTGACTCCCAGGTTAGCTTCCTAACTACTGGAACATCTTTCCTCTTGTTCTTCTGAATATATTAGAACCCTGAAAATGAGCTCCGAAAACAAGTTCTCACCTATGCCCCTTAGAGCAGTTATTCCACAGCAGCCTCTGCAGCAGTAGAAGGCAGTCAGCCCTCAAGACAGTGCTCCTGCTCCTTCTGGCATTGCCTGTCCCCCTCCCCTTCCTTAAGAGCCACAAAGCTTAGCAAATGATTTTGAATTTCCTTTACATTCCCACACAGTTTGCCACCAAATTCAGTGCAGCTTTGCCACCTAAACGCTGGAGGCCTTGTCCTACCATTTGGGCTTAACATTCTGCCGAGTAACTAAGTATTTATTTATGGTGCATGGAGCCTTTGGTCACAGTTTTTTGTTTTTTTTTTTAAATCCCTGGAGGAAATGCTGCATGATTGGCGTCCTGTCAGCTTTCCCAATTGCCAACCACTGACAAGCAAGGGAAAGGTCACCATGTGAAACTGCCTTTCCTCCTTTGTTCTCTTGTGAAAAGGCTTTGGGGCTCATCTGCAGCCCTTCAGGATGTGGGTAATCCTACAATGAAGTCAATATGGCTACTAACCTGCATGAAGGGCTTCAGGACTAGGTCCTAAGTGCATTTTTACTGCACCACAGAAGGCAAATTGTCAGAAAACAGTTGTACAAACATATTTGGGAAAGTGCACTTTGATTTTTGTTGCTAGGTATTTTTATATTCAATATTTTCTGGTTTTGTTCAGTTAGATTTCTGCTATGAACTACTTTCCCTCCAGTATTATCCTCCATCCTGCTGATTTTACTTTGTAATTTAAGCTACTGTTAGTTTTAATGCTGTTTACATAGTGACTATTTTTGCTAATGGTTGCTGGCTGCCAAGATGGGTTGTGCTTTCTTTGCTAATGTATTGTTTCCACATTGTGAAACCTTAAAATTGTTATCAGATCCAATATACTGCACACTGTAGTCTCTTTCAGGGCTTTTGGTTGGTTGACATGGGAGGGGGAGGGTGTTTTTGGCAGGGATTAACCCACCATTCCTTTGCCACCATACTCTCTTCCTTTCCTCCCCTCCAAACAATAAATGGCCTGGAACTATATTAAACCATTTTTTTCTCCAAAGACTACTCATGGGAACAAGCTTTCACACTACATGTATGAGGTAGAAAAACATAAAACACTTTTTAGACTAGCCTTGATTGTAATTATTTTGTTCTCCACTGGCCACTTCAGGCTGTTTAAACCAGTTACATCACAAACTCCATAACAAGGAGCTCGTTTACATTACAAAAATTTGTCCCTATTTTCCAGCAAGGAGAGTAAGCAAGGAGTGTAAGTAGGTGCTAAAAATACCTGAGTTTTATTTATATGAGTGCTTTTGTTGTTGGATCTAAAAACCAGAACTCATAAAATAACATTTCCACTCCTAGGATCCAGCCTCCATATCATTCTCCCCTCTCCTCCAACAGGGGAGGGGCTGGACAAACAGGTGGGTCTTGCAAAATGTTCTGATTCAATCCGGACTCTGCTGAGCTGAGATTGAAAGAGAATGCTAGAGCTGGGTTCCTTTGCCAAAAACACCCCGTAGGCCAGCCCTTTCCAATTAAATTATATGGGACTATTAGCTCAAGCACCTCAGAGGATGATAACTGCCATATTGCATGATAAAAGAGATGGTCTTTCAAATATCCTGGGTCAAAACCCTTTAGACCCTGATTCAGCCAGGTACCTAAGCATGTGTGCAATCTCATTGACTTCAATGGGACTATGAATCTGTTTAAGTTATGCACACACTGAGTCAGGGCCTTATGGATCAAAACTAACATATTTATACACCAGGCATTGTTCTCAGCAGATTTTAGGGGTCCACTTGCATTTCTATAGCCACCCATTATGTGCTTGCTCATGCAGATTATGGAAAGAAAGATGAACAGCCATTACCAGAAAAATTAGATATTTGCTATATTTCTGTACAATGTGTAAAGGTGGCTTCAATTTTGTTGTGCTTTAAAAGTGTTTTCACTTCAGAAATACCAGATCTTCCTGCTTTTGCTGGAGGACCAAAGAACTAGAGTGGGACAGTGACATCTCAATAGATTGAAACTGGAGCTTCAGGTTTCTCATCTCTCCCAGGGGCTGAAATTCACCCAGTGCAGATGGTATTGTTGTAAGCATAACTATCATATCACTTATATGGGAGTGATGTTAATAGCTGTACTGAACTGCTGTACATGACCCATGTGAATTAGGGCTTTCAAAAAGACTATGCAGTTAGCTAACTACTCCTGCACTTAATAAAAAGTTCCGTGTCTTCTCTCTTGGCAATTCTGATGATACCTATTCAACTTTGTCCATAGGTCCTTAAGTGGTGCAATCTAAGCCCCATTAAAACCCTGAGTTAAATGCTTAAGCAGGGCTTAGACAATGCACTAGGACATAGGGCAGGTTCTCTGCACTGGAGTCAATTTCACCCAGAGACAATCTTTATTGTGACTGTGTTTTGGACAGAAACTCCATTACATTGATTTTAATACAAAACACCAAAGATTTAAACATAGACTTCACATCGTCTCCCTCTACTGGGAAAACATCTGCTCATCGTAACGGGATATCCCTGTCTCACGCTAGTTCTACAGGCCTCCAAAGAGTTTCCCAATAGAAACTAAAACTGTTGTTAATTATTTCTATTATGGTAGTGCCTAGAGGCCCTAGTCATGGATCAGAGCCCCATTCTGCTATGTTCTGTACAAACACATAACAAACAGATATCTGGCCTGAATAAGTTCTTATACTGCGCTCCTCATTAAAGCTATGATTTTGTCATAGAGGTTGTGGAAGTCTCAGAATCCATTACTTCAGCCCCAGTGGCTAGGAGCTGCAGGGTCCCTCCACCTCCCGCAGTGGCAGGGAGCTGTGAAATACCCACACTGCCTTAGGCAGCAGACCCCCAAGCTCTAAGCCGCCATAGGCAGCAGGGGTACCCCACAGCTTCCTGGCTGCTGCCATGGGTGACGGGGGCAACCTGGAGCTCCGAGCCCTTATGGGTGGTGGGGGCCCCGGAGCTCATAGCCACCCCACAGCTGCCCAGCACTGTCCCATTTTATCATGGGTAATATCATGGATATTTTTAGTAGAAGTCAGGGGCGGGTCACAGGATTCTGTGAATTTTTCTTTACTGCCCGTGACCTGTCTCTGACTTTTACTAAAAATATCCATGACAAAATCTTAGCCTTACTCATCATTGTAGTAACTGTGGGTCCCCACTCTGAAAAGCTTACTATCTACATATATTAGAAATGAAAACTATGACTTAATATTACTATTGTGGGGGAAAAAACCCAGAATGCCCTCCACTGGAGGAGTAAGGGGAAAATCTTTGATCTGTATATTACAAGGTGCAGGAAAGGACATATATGCACCCTTCCCCAGCCTCTTTGTAGTACACCTTTAAATTAGAGAGAGAAATTGTCATGCTTCAGTGAGATGCTTTAGCTATTGGCAGGGTGCAGACAGTATTGCTGTTCTTTGTGTATTCAGACAGACAAGCCAACGTTCTCGTGCATTTGTTTTCTTTGTTGTTTTGTACAATGTGGTGCCAGCAGTGATTCTGGCAGCTGACTGAGTCAGCAGGTGCCACAAAATGCAAAATAATGATGGGAAAGAGAGAAAAGGGTTCAGGACTTGCCAGCATGGTGCCACTATTTAACACTCCTCAGGGTAAAATAAACAGACGTGATCCCCTTTTTTTTTTTTTTCAATTCTTCTACAGACATTTGCATTCAGGCATTTTTTCAGAAGGCTCACAAGGGAAAACATATAACTGGGGCATTACATTTGGAATAAGTCAAATGAGGCCATCCAGAAAAGATTTTAGTCACTTTGATCCTTATTCAAATATTTCTCCTAGTGCCAAATATTTGTTTGTTTAAATATTGAAAATACAATTATAATATAAATATTAAATATTAAAAATATAATATACAGGCAAATTCTCTTGAATCAAGTTATGTAAGCAAAAAATATACAATTCTGCTTCATGCCAAGATTAAATCTTGCTTACCTTACTCACATAAGCAGTTTAACTGAAGTCAGTGGACTACTTACAGAAATAAGGCAAGCATAATATGCAGCCTGTATTGTGCATAATCGTAAAGTATGGTGTATAATCTGTTACATGGTTTGTTTTTCATCTCTACTAATAGTCACCGACAGATTAAAATAATATTAAAATATCATTTCCTATGTCACTAAGGTAATTTTAGATTGACAAATTTCAGAATCAAATATACTTTTCACTATTTTTGCTCTTGGTTACATTTCTTTTCAACTAAAAAAATGAAAATAGTTTATCAGCAAATAGCTCTACTTTCTGGTCTTTTATGCTAGTACCATACTGTAAGTATCCAGACAAAAGCTGTTCTCATTGACCCTTCAAAAATGTCATAAAGGCATTTCTGTTAATATTGGATTGCATCAAACCTTTTCTTACAGCTTGTCTACAGGGCATGGCCATAGACACGAGAGGGGTGTGATTTCTAAAGCACACCAACATATTTGGCACTAACTGGCCCATCTAGACCCTGTTGGTGCAAACTGAAAGTTCTCTAGACCACATTAATGTTGTGTTAATGCACACTAGGGAACTTCTAGTTTGCTGTAGCAAGGTCTACATCCACCAGTTAGTGAGCAACACATTGCTGTGCTTTAGAAATCCTACTCCTCTAGTACACATTGCTGTGCTGTGTAAGTTAGAAAAGTCTTTATACATCTTTTAGGATTAAAATACCTGATAGTGTATCTTTAAGTGGACCTAAACCACTCAGGAATGAACAATACCAAAAAAAAAAAAAATCCAGCTACTCATTTGTATGCATAAACACAATTCACAAGTTAGTGACTACTCTAGTTTCAGCAAAACTTGTTCAGGTATTTGTGTGCATGAAAACAATACACATCTTTCACATATTTCTCTTGAAAGGTTTGCCCTTACATTTTAAAAAATGGACAAAGCTGGAAATGTTAATTCCATCATGCTGCATAGCTCTTGGAGAGGGAGGGAAATTATTCAAGTTTGAATAAAGTCAGTTAAGTTGGTTTAAAGTTATAACTATTCCATATTTTTGTACATATATGTCCATGGGTTTTTTTCTCTGACATTTAAATTAGGGATATTTTATTTAAAGAACCGTATAGTTAAGGCCCCCAGTCAGTTAAATGTGCATTACTAAAGTTATTTAGTAGCACTGACACACCTTTAGAATGATATAGCAATAATTTTCTTTCTTTCTCTTACTTTTTCAGCATTCCACCACTCCACCTTTGTTTGTTTGTTTGTTTGTTTGTTTGTTTTAACAAAAACCCAGTAGGCTCCCTGTCCATGTGCAGTTCCAAGTTTGGGGGCTTTGGGGGTGGAAAGCTCTATGTTCCACTACCAATTTTCTGAGCCATCCACTCCTCCTAAGCTGTGCTACTGTTTACATGGGGGTGGAAAGGGGGAAGGAGGAAGGTTCCCTTTCACAGATCTTTTACAAGGACAAGTCCTGTTGCAATGTCACGTACCATTCAATAAGCTACATTCATAGAAAAAACCTCTTTGGAAGCAAGAGGAACAAAAGAAGCCAACAGATTCCTTCACAGATACCATGACAAAAATGATTTAATACTTATTGTGTAGCTTGGAGAAAGACAGAGCCTCAGCTCTCTCCCACTCCCTTAACAAGAAGCTTCTTATTAACACTGAACTGATAACACAGAAACATCAATAAAAACTTGATACATCCAGTCTCTAGCAAACTGGGCTTGGGTTCATCATTTGGGTTATCAACATATACAACTGACATATATGAAAAATTGAAAATGAAATTCAAAAACTTTTAAAATGGAGGTTTTCACATTCATTTCCTTTCTTTGAGACTGGTCCAATCTTGTGTGAAATTTTGTGCTAGTCCAGATTCACTATGAATTTTGTGAGTGTCAGTTGTGTTTAGGGTGGGGGAGACTAGGATGTTGGTTTTAGGCCTCATTTTCTGTGCCTGAGTGGCTTAGTTTGTCATGTATGCGAGTGTGTGGTGTTTGTCCCTCAATGGCTGGCCTGCAGAGAGTCTGCACTGCAAACTAAGCCCGGGTCTGTGGGACCCAAGCTTCTGGACTCTGTCTCCAAGTCCATGCTTGAGCCACATCTCTCAGCCATGCTAACGTGTCCATGCTGCACTACATAGACCTTCTGACTCAGGCAGAGGTGGATTACAGTTTTGTGGGGCCCTGGGCCAGAGCAAGTGGGGGGGCCCTTCCCCACCCCTTCCACCTGCAGTCCCCTCTGGCGCTGCTGCCGAGTAGCTGATGCTCAAGTCTCCATGCCCTGGCCCCATTCCCCAGCAGGAGCGCCGGGCAGGCTGAGCGTATGGGGGTGCCCAATTGGCGGGGGCCCCTGGGCACTTGGCCACATTGACCCAGTGGCTAATCCGCCACTGGACTCGGGTCTGCAGCTTGACTTGCATCCACACTGCAAAATGACAGGACTAAGTTCTGAGTCACAGTGGGATCTGGGTTCTGACCCACTCGTCTAGCAGGTGTGGATGGAAGTGGGGCTTGGGCTCAAACCTGAGTCATAGCCCGAGCTTAATGTGCAGTGTAGACATACCCCATGAGGCTAATACTAGTAGTAGCTAAGGCCTGCATTTTCTGGAGATGAAAGTGCAGGTTTTTAGTCCTCCTTTCCCCGTGTGTGTGGATAGATGGAGTCAGAGGCTTAGCTTATGGGAATGCATGAAACATCTCATTTTTAAAAAATCTGCCCTTTCATTACAGACCTGACCCCAACTTTTTTTTTTAATGGGGGAAGGAATCTGATAATGAAGATCATTGTATTAATTTAATAGAACATGGCAAGCTTACCAAGGTTTGTTGGCTCTCTTGACCAGCAAGAGGAAACAGGAAATGGCCTGTGTAAAAGTAAAGGGAGTATGTGTTTCAATGAGTGAAAATGTAAACTGATATGGGAAAGGATTGTGCTGTACTTGAATTGTTTATTTTGGCAAATGTTGCAGAGAATATTCCAGTAGCGAAATCAAAGGTTAAGTGCAAGTGGCAGCAAGTTATAAAGGTGAATCACATAATATTGGGGTGAATAAAAGCAGTTTATGACTCTATTGATTGCTGTTGATCACAGTGCTTTGATGTGTTATATGGTGGTATATGAAAGAAGTACTACAATCATTTTATGGGGGTAACTGATTGGGTTTGGAAGATGGGTTTTTTGGTTTTGTTTTTTAAGTATTGATAAAATTGAGAATGCAGCTTTACTTGTTTTTCATTTGGGAATATTGCATATTTGATTGACCTTCTTATCTGCAGAATCAGGAAAGATAATGTGCCCTGCCTAGTGAAACATAAACACCTTTTAAAATTTATCTTCAAAGCATAACTGTGTTTCATAGCTCACCTTAATCTATATGTGGCTAATCTTGTCCAAACACCCATTTGCAGGGCGGCTGGCAGTTCTGCGGCATGGGGAAGTGTGGTGAGAGGAATATAGGCAGTTTGCACAATATATACACATCTGTTGTATTCTCTGGAGCATAGCTCCATGGGTGGTCCCTCCACTGAAGTATGTTGGGGATGTTGAAGGAGCTGGGGCATGGCTGGTGGGTCTGGTCTTAGCATGGTAGATGGGTCATAGCAGCGGGAGTTCAAAAGATGTGAAAGCTGTTGCAGCCCTGAAACTGCAATAGTGACTACAGAGTAGTAGTGCTACTTCGTAGCTGGAGGAGAAATATTCCTTCCACCTGTTACCATTACAGACCACCACTGCTCATGTGCACGGCCCATTTATTCATAGATTCAAGGACTGGAAGGGACCTCGAAAGGTCATCGAGTCCAGTCCCCTGCCCTCATGGCAGGACCCAATACTGTCTAGACCATCCTGAATAGGCATTTATCTAACCTACTCTTAAATATCTCCAGAGATGGAGATTCCACAACCTCCCTGGGCATTTTATTCCAGTGTTTAACCACCCTGACAGTTAGGAACTTTTTCCTAATGTCCAACTTAAACCTCCCTTGCTGCAGTTTAAGCCCATTGCTTCTTGTTCTATCCTTAGAGGCTAAGGTGAACAAGTTTTCTCCCTCCTCCTTATGACACCCTTTTAGATCCCTGAAAACTGCTATCATGTTCCCTCTCAGTCTTCTCTTTTCCAAACTAAACAAACCCAATTCTTTCAGCCTTCCTTCATAGGTCATGTTCTTAATCATTCTTGTTGCTCTTCTCTGGACCCTCTCCAATTTCTCCACATCTTTCTTGAAATGCGGTGCCCAGAACTGGACACAATACTCCAGTTGAGGCCTAACCAGCGCAGAGTAGAGTGGAAGAATGACTTCTCGTGTCTTGCTCACAACACGCCTGTTAATGCATCCCAGAATCGTGTTTGCTTTTTTTGCAACAGCATCACACTGTTGACTCATATTTAGCTTGTGGTCCACTATAACCCCTAGATCCCTTTCTGCCGTACTCCTTCCTAGACAGTCTCTTCCCATTCTGTAGGTGTGAAACTGATTGTTCCTTCCTAAGTGGAGCACTTTGCATTTGTCTTGGTTAAACTTCATCCTGTTTACCTCAGACCATTTCTCCAATTTTTCCAGATCATTTTGAATTATGACCCTATCCTCCAAAGCAGTTGCAATCCCTCCCAGTTTGGTATCATCTGCAAACTTAATAAGCGTACTTTCTATGCCAATATCTAAGTCGTTGATGAAGATATTGAACATAGCCGGTCCCAAAACAGACCCCTGCAGAACCCCACTTGTTATACCTTTCCAGCAGGATTGGGAACCATTAATAACTACTCTGAGTATGGTTATCCAGCCAGTTATGCACCCACCTTACAGTAGCCCCATCTAAGTTGTATTTGCCTAGTTTAGCGACAAGAATATCATGTGAGACCATATCAAATGCCTTACTAAAGTCTAGGTATACCACATCCACTGCTTCTCCCTTATCCACAAGACTCGTTATCCTATCAAAGAAAGCTATCAGACTGGTTTGACATGATTTGTTCTTTACAAATCCATGCTGGCTATTCCCTATCCCTTACCACCTTCCAAGTGTTTGCAGATGATTTCCTTAATTACTTGCTCCATTATCTTCCCTGGCACAGAAGTTAAACTAACTGGTCTGTAGTTTCCTGGGTTGTTTTTATTTCCCTTTTTATAGATGGGCACTATATTTGCCCTTTTCCACTCTTCTGGAATCTCTCCTGTCTCCCATGATTTTCCAAAGATAATAGCTAGAGGCTCAGATACCTCCTCTATTAGCTCCTTGAGTATTCTAGGATGCATTTCATCAAGCCCTGGTGACTTGCAGGCATCTAACTTTTCTACGTGCTTTTTTAACTTGTTCTTTTTTTATTTTATCTTCTAAACCTACCCCCTTCCCATTAGCATGCATTATGTTAGACATTCCTTCAGACTTCTCGGTGAAGACCGAAACAAAGAAGTCATTAAGCATCTCTGCCATTTCCAAGTTTCCTGTTACTGTTTCTCCCTCCCCACTGAGCAGTGGGCCTACCCTGTCCTTGGTCGTCCTCTTGCTTCTAATGTATTGATAAAAAGTCATCTTGTTTCCCTTTATTCCTGTAGCTAGTTTGAGCTCATTTTGTGCCTTTGCCTTTCTAAGCTTGCCCCTGCATTCCTGTGTTGTTTGCCTATATTCATCCTTTGTAATTTGTCCTAGTTTCCATTTTCTATATGACTCCTTTTTATTTTTTAGATCATGCAAGATCTTGTGGTTAAGCCAAGGTGGTCTTTTGCCGCATTTTCTATCTTTTCTACCCAGCAGAATAGCTTGCTTTTGGGCCCTTAATAGTGTCCCTTTGAAAAACTGTCAACTCTCCTCAGTTGTTTTTCCCCACAGTCTTGATTCCCATGGGACCTTACCTATCAGCTTTCTGAGCTTACCAAAATCCGCCTTCCTGAAATCCATTGTCTCTGTTTTGCTGTATTCCCTTCTCCCCTTCCTTTGAACTCTGATTTCATGATCACTTTCAGCCAAGCTGCCTTCTACTTTCAAATTCTCAACGAGTTCCTCCCTATTTGTTAAAATCAAGTCTAGAACAGCTTCCCCCCAGTAGCTTTTTCAACCTTCTGAAATAAAAAGTTGTCTGCAATGCAGTCCAAGAACTTATTGGATGGTCTGTGCCCCGCTGTGTTATTTTCCCAACTTATATCCGCATAGTTGAAGTCCCCCATCACCACCAAATTTGGGGCTTTGGATGATTTTGTTAGTTGTTTATAAAAAACCTCATCCACCTCTTCCACCTGGTTAGGTGGCCTGTAGTAGACTCCTAGCATGACATCACCCTTGTTTTTCACCCCTTTCACCCTAACCCAGAGACTTTCAACACTTCTGTCTCCTATGTCCATCTCCACCTCAGTCCAAGCGTGTACATTTTTAATATATAAGGCAACACCTCCTCCCTTTTCCCCCTGTCTATCCTTCCTGAGCAAGCTGTACCCATCCACACCAACATTCCAATCGTGTATTATCCCACCAAGTTTTGGTGATGCCAACAATGTCATAGTTGTATTTATTTATTAGTACTTCCAGTTCTTCCGGCTTATTACTCATACTTCTCGCATTCGTATATAGGCATCTAAGATACTGATTTGATCTTGCCTCTCAGTTTTGCTCTGAACCTCCTTTCTCTCTGCCATTATGGCCCATGCTCCCTCCTATTTCTGACCCATCTCCCAGGTCTCCATGTTCCCCACTTACCTGTGGGCTTTGCTCACCTGTCCCTGTCGAACCTAGTTTAAAGCCCTCCTCACGAGGTTAGCCAGTCTAATTCACCTATGCACTGAATATAGGATTTGACCCTGTGTAATATAAAGAACACTATGCATGAGTGTTGCATCTTTGCTTTTATTATGTAATTTCATTATGCAGTGCAAATACAGAGTTATTATCAAGCTAGTATGAATTGATATGGGATAATTATTCAAACCTTTCAGACCTTTCAAACCAAAGGTACTCAAAGTGCTTTTAAAAATGAGTGAGATCCTGCTCTTAGAACTGAGAATCTTGCCAAATAGATACAAGAGAAATCTCACCTGCCACTTAAATGCAGTTGCATTTGGTGTGGAACATAGCAGTTGTTCAACAGTTTAGAAGCGGAAGGAAGGATTACCCTATCTAGGTGAATCTGCATGGGGAATTTAGGTAAGAAACTATATATTAACTAAACTGAAATGTGGCTAGGATGTTGGAACTATCCCTTCTATTATCATGAAATGTGCCATGGAATCTTCAGTCACTTCTAATTATTATTATTTACTTAGGAGTCCCAATTGTAGATCAGGACCTTGTTGTAGTAATGGTCAGGATCTCAGATTTATGTTTCATTGAAGGCACCTAGCATTGTGGTAGAACATTGGTTCAGTACTTCCTTAGATGAAAGGATATTCTCTACTGAAGTGGGGGAGAAGGGAGGTTGTAGATCTTCCATCTGAGTAATGCTTAGATTGGCCTCTTCTTGACTTGTGAGATCATAATCTGAGGTAGCATATTGGCCATGCAAATATTGAATTTTCTGGGCCATATGCTTTCATATTGTAATTCCACTGATTCCATAGTTAGCCTAGAGATGAATTGGGCCCTCTGTGATCATAGGCATAGCCATGGTGTAATAAAACAACGCAAGTGAAATGACAAAATCAAACTGTTTTCAGTATTTATACAACATCAGTTGAAAATAACCACAATACAAGTTGCCATTTGTTTACTTTTGGAAAGGTAGTGATTTCTCACAAACAGCCAATTCAAGTGTTTTTATTCACAAAGATTCCAATACATACATTTAAACGTGCTAGTTGTGTATTGCCCTTATAGTAAAAGTAATGAACCACAAGTAGGGCTATGATTTAGTCATGGGTATTTTTAGTGAAAGTCATGAACAGGTCACGGGCAATAAACAAAAAATCACTGCCCGTAACCTGTCCATGACTTGTACTATTACCCCTGACTAAATCTTAGTGGGGGGGGGAACTGAGGGGGTGGGCGCTGCTCTGGGGGGACCAGAGGGACGGCTGCTGGGGGATGGGACGGGGGGGCCAGCTGCCAGGGGCCACCAAGCAGCGGCTGCTCTGGCCACCCCCGGGGCCAGCTGCCCGGAACTGTCCAAGCAGCATCCAGTGCAGCTGGCCCTAGGGCCCTGGGGTCAGCCACATCAGGTGCTGAAGAGGTCATGGAAAGTCACAGAATCCGTGACAGACATGGAGCTCTAACCACCAGTCATTTGGGGCCCAATCTTGTGAGGCTTCTGAGCACCCTCAATTTCCATTGAAATAGGGGTGAAATCAGTAGGAATGAGGAAGCATAACACCCTATATAGGGACAGACTGAGATACCCTAACTTTCACTGAGTAGTGCCTTCCTCTTCTAGTAAGCCCCTTGAAATGGTTAGGACTGTGCAAGCAATAAGGTTATACTCAATGTGAGTAAGGTTATTGCAGTCTGGCCATTACTCAGGCATTTATTTATAAATGGAACATGCACTGTTTGGGAAGATAACTTTATATAATGACATATCTTTTTGTCCCTCTAACGTAAAAGAAAACACAGTAAACCCCATGCTTAGTTTCTACAGAATGACCTTGCTAATGCTACTGACCAAGAGACCCATTTTGAATTAGTTGGTTTTGTGAATTCGCCACACTAGTGACAAACTAACTTTTTAAAAAGAGGCTAATACATCACAAAATGCAATTTGTTCATTTTTATTTTGACATAATTTAGTTTGTTATTCATGGTCAATATACTGAGGTATATTTTGCAAACAAAAAAACCTCTTAGTAATCTGAGAGCTCACTCTAGAGAATCCTCTATTTATTAGATCTTAGCTAAGAAATATGAGGAGACCCCTTCTTTTTTTGAAGGGGTGGGAGAGGATTGTGTGTGTGAGTTATAAAGTACTCCAAGTTAAAGACATGATGGCTAAAATGCTGGTAACCACGAACTTCTAGTCTACATTAACATTTCCACCATTGCTAACACTTGTGGACCTTTACCAGTAGTCACAATGGACAGAAATTTTAGGAAACTTGGCTAGCATAGACACAATCTATACATCGATGATGCAGTAAAGTAGGTGGCACTATCTGATACCATGGAGATTGTCCTAATAAATATACATAAGTAGAACAGACCCTTTTGAATCAGTACTAAAATGTAGTCCCTATATTATGCAAGGAGGCATCACGATGCTAAATTTTGCTTTATAAAGTTCCTGGCCAGGTGTGGTTGTTAGAGATTCCATGGTGCTCTTCATAAAGTAAAGATCTCAAACTCAATGTTGTGGACAAATTCCAAGTCTGGTCTGAGTTGCTTTATCACATCGCTATGAGCTGTAACAGCAGCCTGGATTCCTGCAAGGGGATCCTGCAGAGTTCTGGGCAGAACCAGGCTCTCAGGCATTTGCCATCAGTGTTTCTGAAACTATATATGCTCTGCCAGATCCCAGCAGCTGCAGTCTGAAATTGACATGATGCTTTTCAGTTTCACCATAGCTGTTCATTCAATTTAACTTTGCAGCTGCCAGTGCTTCCACTCCAGAGTTGTGCAACTCAGGAATCCAGCTGGCCTGGGAGTCTGTAAGCCATGGGATCCCTGGCCCATGGCAATCCAGGTGGCAGGGTGGCCCCAGTGTCACGGACCCGGGAAACCCTGGCATCCCTAAGAGCCTGCCAGGAAACCAGAAAGGGTTCTACCATCCTCCTCACCTGTGATTTGAGAAAAGTTTGTCAAATTTAAGCTGTTTCTGGGAAACATTTCAGGTTCAAAGAATTGGCATATTCTGGTGAAACTCTGTTTTGTCAGAAAATTCACAACCAGCTATAACCGGTACATTATGTGTATTCAAATCTTTTGGTTTTTTTCATCCTGTCACTCACTTAAGTTCACCTTTTGTGTGTTTGGTTTTTTGGGCAACTTATAACTCATGCTTATAAAGGCGGGGCTGGGAAACTACAAAATTGCTTTGTATAGCATTTCAGGTAGCTCTCTGCCCTAGGGAAAATGGAACTGGAGTGGAGAACAGCTTCCTAGCTGCTCATTAAGCTGTGTCAGTGCACTGCTAACTCTAATATGAACTGAGGCAGCTCTGGGATTTGGTTTTAGACTGCACCTAGCAACAGGATATGTTTAGAACTACTGGCTAAATTCCTCCTATGTTTACAGACAAGAGTTTAAAAAAAATCAAGGAAATTCTAAGTGGTCTGCATTTGTGCTGCTCTCTACTTTTTCAGCCTTTTGATGAGGAAAGGCTTTTTTAGATTTTTTTTTTATATATAGGACCTGATCCTGTTAGCTCTCTAACATATGGAACTCCTGTAGGACTGAGCCCCAATTGTTTATTCCTGTGTTTATTGTCGCTTGTGATACAAACCAATAGACGCTAAGGCTCTGTGTCCCTCATATTATACACATGGTACTGTAGCAGGACATATGACCATCCCACTGACAGCAAACCTAACCAGCATCCCTGCACTCAGGCTGTGCCAATTAGGCACACCTGCAGAGCATACTCTGCTTGGAGAAGGGGAGCTTAAAGAGGTGAAGCTTGCCACAGGTGATAATTAGACTCACAAAGAACCCTGGGAATGAGCCCAATTCCTGTAGGGAACAGTGAGTTTGCCCAGGAGCAGGGGTTTGGAGAGAACACACGGGTAAGAGACATGAAGAGATGATGGCTGAGCCCAGGCTGAGAGCTGGCCGACTACAGGGACCTTCTGCACATGGATCTCCCCAACTCCATGTGGAGGTCACTCACTTCCTTAGTGGCACCATTCCTTATGGCACATTTGTCCCTTTTCTGGGAACTCAGAGGGCTCTCTGTGAGTTGGGAACTGCATAGGAAGCAGGAGGCCCCAGACTGTATTACCTTATCTGCAAATATCAGCGGTTCAGATAATTCCAGTTTCATACCTATTGCTGGTTGCCCATTCAGTTCAAGTTATCTGCATATTTCAAAGCAACCAAATTGCACAGAATGGGTCTCTTGTGTATTTTATGTTGATGATTAGACTGGCCAAGTTCATGTTCAATCTTAATTCTATAACCATGGGCCTGATTCTCCTCTTATGCCAATTTTACACTGGTGTAAATCCATTTACCTCCATAGATGTACTCCTGATAAATACTAAGGTATTTAAGAGGAGAATTTTGCAATAAGACAAAATGTGCTGAAGCACCACCAGAGTTCTTATTTTTATTTTTTTATATTTTTAAATAATAATAAAGAGGAACAAAAAACTAAAATGTAGCAGCTTGTTTACAGTGTGGTGATAAGACAAAATACAGAACTGAACTGAGTTGCACATTTGTTAAGCCACAAAAAGAAACCTAATCAAAGAAGATAATGTCGCAAGGTTGCGATATAAGAGTAAAGAGGCAGAAGCTCCAGATACAACTCAACAATTCATTGTCACTTTAAATCTGTTATTTATTTTCTTTGTTGTACCTATCAATGGAAGGCCCTTTTTATGATTTTCCACAGTGGAATTCCTTATCAAATCAGATTAGAAATATAGGATTTCCCACTCCCCACCTACGGATTTCCTGATTATCTGGCAATTCCAGATGCAGCAAAAGCAGTAATGGGGGAGTTCCATTTAGGGCATGAAGCCAGCATATATTTCCAAATTTAGACAGTATGTTTTTGACCCTGATAGACTGTGTTGTTGTGATTATAGCTGGGGGACTAGTGACAGCAATAATTATAGTGACAGCCATTGTCTGAGTATTTCCATTAGAACCATGGTTTTCAGACTCATAACTTTTCAAAACTTTCACCTTCATCTCTGCTTGAAAGTAAACTTTTTGGAAAGTTTGAGCAAACTTTTATTTTCTTAATATGAGAAAGGAAAATAATATATTCTAGTGCTGAAGTAGCTGAGGGGTAGAAAATAGAAATTTGACAGAGAAATATCTATCTTCTTCTTCATATGGCTGATGTTTTAATTAATGGAATACATTGTTCGACTAGTTATGCCAGTGCACCACGATAAAAAAATGTAGTAAGCTTTTGTTGAAATCATTTGTTGCATGTGCTCAATAGCTTCTGTAATTAGATTAAAGCTTGTTTCCAATACACCAAAATTCCCTAAGCAAGACTACGGAATGCAACATTTTAATTTTTTTTGAACAGTTGTTTCATATTTGTGAGAGCACAAAAATATTTTGTTGTTGTTTTTTAACAACACTGACATTGCTTAAAGCAACCAAACTTTTATTTGAGGTTTTTGCCAGGTTTTTGCATACAACTCACCATCTCTGAAAAAATTTGAGTTGCTAAGGAAAAATGCTGGTAAATGCCTTAGCCCTGACAATTGTTTTGTCTCTTACCCATTTTGGGAAAGAAAAATCTTTGAAAAACAAGTTAGGGGCTATAACTGACTTCAGAGGGATGAGTCTGATGAGTGAAGCAAGAAGAACGTGACTCATAATATAAGCATTTATACCCAATATAAATGTTACAGTATTTTCTCCATTTTTTATAAATGACAGACCTCAAAGAGTCTGCATGTTTTACACAGGCCTTTCTTCAGCCTCCTGAAGGTGCCCTTGCATCTAAGTTGATGCTATTTGCAAATTGAACTGAACACAACTCTAATACCAGGTGTGTACGTTTTCTTTCCCCAGGGGTCTGTTTTAATGCCATATTTTTTCTTGTGTTTACAGAAACCGAGAGATGCTAGAGAAGTGAAAAAGCTATGGGTTGACTTGGCACAAGCTAAGCAGGAAGCTTCCATCACTGTTCTGGAATTAAAGGAGAAGATAAAGACTCTCTGTGATGGAAAGTTAAACCCCTAGAGGTCAGTATAACCATAGTAACATTAACACCTGGCAATCTAGGTTTAAGTCATGTTAAGAATGCAATAAACCAGCTATAGCAAAGAAACTTCTAGTTAAACTACACTCTGTCCTTAATTAACCCCTACAGCAGGGGTGTCTGGAAGCCACAAATGTTTCTAGGTAGGAAAAGCGATCATTATGTTATGACACAGTGTGTTGTGAGGTTGCTAGGGTGGAAACTGAACCCTGAGGTTTGGCTATGCCTGGAGGAAAATGCAGGAGTGAAATGGACAGACTGACCCGTGGAGGGAATGAAGTGCCCAAGAGCAGATCAGCTGGCATGACAGGGAGTGGAATATAACACAGAGAAGTAAAGTGGGATGATAGGCCTTGTAAGGTACAAAAGCCAGTGTTGAGGGAGCTAGCCACTGAGTTGGAAATAGACTGGTTATGGACAAAGTGGTGCTGGTGAGTAGAAGGAACTCAGGCCTACCAGAGTGGTTTGAACAGTTTGACAATGTTTGCTAAATAAAGTGGGCATCCTTCCCTATTAAATGGCTAAAAGTGACAGCTGCTGAAGGGCTAGTCACTGTGTCTGGGTGTTGCTAACACAGTCTGCAAGTCAAGGGCAACTCTCTCATATGTTTTAAATGAAAACGGGTGTCTCCTAGAAAATCCTTCATTCTGAAAGGAGTGAAGTGCATTTATTCCTCAGTACTCCTAACTGTTATAGAAATGGGAGGTGAGCATTCATTGACAAACCCCAAAAAGAGCATAGGATCAAGAATCGTAGGACTGGAAGGGACCTCAAGAGGTGGTCTAGTCCACTTCCCTGCACTCATGGCAGGACTAAGGATTATCTAGACCATCTCTGACAGGTGTTTGTCTAACCTGCTCTTAAAAATCATCAGTGATGGAGATTCTATAACCTTGCTAGGCAATTTTCCCAGTGTTTAATTACCCTGACAGGAAGTTTTTCCTAATGTCCAAGCTAAGTTCCCCTTGTGGCAATTTGAGCCCATTGCTTCTTGTACTATCGTCAGAGGTTAACAAGAGCAATTTTTCTCCCTCCTCCTTGTAACAACCTTTTATGTACTTGAAAACTGTTATGTCCCCTCTCAGCCTTCTCTTCTCCAGACTAAATAAAGCTTTTTTTTAATCTTCCCTCACAATCATGTTTTTTATACCTTTAATCATTTTTGTTGTTCTTCTCTGGACTTTCTCCAATTTGTCCACATCTTTCCTGAAATGTGGACACAATACTCCAGTTGAGTCCTAATCAGCATGGAGTAGAGCAGAAGAATTACTTCTGGTGTCTTGCTTACAAGACTCCTGCTAATACATCGCAGAATGATGTTTACTTTTTTTGCAATAGTGTTACACTGTTGCCTCATATTTAGCTTGTGGTCCTCTATGATCCCCCAGATCCTTTTCTGCAGTACACTTTCCTAGGCAGTCATTTCTCATTTTGTATGTATTCAACTGATTGTTCCTTCCTAAATGGAGTACTTTTCATTTGTCCTTATTGAATTTCATCCTATTTACTTCAGACCATTTCTCCAGTTTGTCCAGATCATTTTGAATTTTAATCATATCCTCCAAAGCACTTGCAAACCCTCCCATCTTGGTATTGTCCGCAAACTTTATAAGCGTACTCTCTATGCCATTATCTAAATCAGTGATGATGATATTGAACTGATTCCTGTGGGATCCCACTCATTATGCCCTTCCAGCATGACTCTGAACTACTGATAACTACTCTCTGGGAATGGTTTTCCAACCAGTTTTGCACCCACCTTTATAGTAGTTCCATTTAGGTTGTATTTCCGTAGTTTGTTTATGAAAAGGCCATGCGAGAAAGTATCAAAAGCCTTTTAAAGTCAGGATATACCACATCTACCACTTCCCCCCATCCACAAGTCTTGTTGCTCTGTCAGAGAAAGCTATTAGGTTTGTTTGACATGATTTGTTCTTGACAAATCCATGCTGAATGTTACTTATCTTAATATCTTCTAGGTGTTTGCAATGCTCCATAACATTAATTGCATTCTACAGGATGTGCCCAACTTTCATTTATGACCACTCTGCAGGACACATTTCCATGTTTGGGCTGTGGACTATAATAGATATGTGTTTAATTTTGCCAGTATAGATTGATCCAAACCCTGTTATTAAGCACATTAAGGAACCATACAAAATCCTGGGTGAATTCACCATCAAAGAATTCACCATTATGTGAGTTGGGGCAGCTTCACTGAAGGCCAAGGAGTTGTGCCTGGTTATACCATTGATGAACTATGCCCCTGGTCTTTACATGGCTTTAGCAGCATTCGATAACATGGTTATTACAGGATTTAGCCTCCTCCACATGGGATGATGAAAACACATCATGACAAGTTTGAGGCACTCCTGTGTTACAATATGCTGTCCAACAGAGCAAATTTCATTGTGTGCAAATGTCAGAACTTTATGATAGCAGTCTTTGCTTTGCAGACTGTGTGCAAAATTCATGTTGAATATGCTCACTCAAAGGCTATTTAAAACATGTAATTATAGGCGTACAATGCATTGACCAAAGTGCAGGGTATATTTGGTTTGCAATAGATGAGGTGGAAGAGCACAGAAGGTGTTTGTAATCACTTACTGTTCTGATACCACAGTAGTACTGAAGCTCACTGGGAGCAGGTTCCAGAGAAAGTAATAAACAGCTTTCATCATCTTTCCTTTTGTTGGTGTGTGTCACAATCAACAAGTAAAGTTACTTAAACACAGTGGGTCTCTGTGCTAATTTCATTTAGTTTTCAACACTACTTTTGAAAACAAGGGAAAATAAAAAAAAATGATATAAGGGCTTAGATAACAATGGGTCCAAGAGAGAACCTTGGTCCATACCTTGCCCCAGGCACATCAATAACTTTCAAGAGGAGACAAAATGTTTTGGTTTTGGTTTTGTTTGTTTGTAACTTCTGAATGAGGTTTGCTAATGGGCTCAAACCGCACTTCAGTCAGGAATGAACTTGCAGAGCAGAACTATAAAATCCTTAAAACAACAACAGAAACCCACCACCACCAATCAAAAAAACAACTGGGATAGGATTCTGATCTCATACAAGATTTACATTGGTGTAAAGCTATTGACTAAAATAGTTGCTCTGGTTCAACTCAGAGCAGAATCAGGCCCACTGAGTTGATACTAGGAACATAGAAACCCATTCACATCTCATGAAAATTTTTGAAGATAATTCTGGTTATGGATCATACAACTTCTGTGTTTCTCTTCTGCTTCTTGTGTTATTAGAAATTGTTACATAAGAAGGTATTTGGTGCTTAGGAATTGATCTGTTCTTCTACTTTTCCTTATTTAAAGTAATAATCCTTTTTGTGATATCATAATCCTTTCCATGATAACACATTGTGATGTCACAAAGTAATATTATCTCAGTTGGGGAATGAGCTGTAGGAATAGACGAGCACCAATCAAATACCCTCAAGTATTATTTTTATGGACAATGCTGTTTTCAAGAAATAGGGGTCACTTTATATCATCTTATCAATAACACAGTAAAATTGTGTTAATGATTAGAAATGCCTTAGGCTTTTAATCTAATTTTATTAGCTTTCATTTTCCAAATCTAATGTTTTGCACACACACAATAAACCATTCAAGTAAAAATAGACTGTGCTAGACTGTGACATATCCTATTTATGTCAATGGGAGTTCTGTATGTGGCTTAAGCGCAATATATGACCCTTTGTAACAGCGTATTATACAGAATAGTCCAACAACACAGTAATTCACATCTACTGCCAACAGAGGCCACTTTCTATATACAGTGAAACAGTCATTATTATGTTAGATCTTCTGACAGGATTGTGTGGTAAAATGCAGAGTAGGAGAGAAATGTGAATTCAAATCTGAAATCTTTACTCAAATTCTATGGATGATTAAAGAACCTATGAGCTCATGGTAAATCTCTTCCAGTAAACTGCTGCTAACATTATGTCAGTCAAACTATTCTGAGGAACATCTGAGACTTGTGGATCTAAGCCCCCTACAGGGCTTCTCTCCACTGGCAACCTCAACCCTTTCCAATAGCATCATTATTCATATATATATGGCTATTAAGAGAGGATTTAGAGCTAAGTATATATTTAGGGTGAAAATTAGAGATGGGCTCAAATCAGAGAAGGCTAAATTGTGTAATTTGCACACAGTTCTGTGTAGGGGAGGTGCAGAGCCCTGCTGTTCCTGAGAGGGCAACAGGAGAGACTGTGCCACAGGATAGTGCAGACTGCTTCCCCAATACATTGGCCCTGCATGAGTTGCTTCCCAGAGAGAGCAAGATCCAAGCAGTTCCTGCTTACAGCAACTGCTAATGTGATCTGCCCTTGAGTCACACAAATGTGAGGGGAGCCGTCCCCATAATCCTTGTGCACCTCTACAGGGGCAGATCATCATTTGGCCCAGAAATTTTTGTTTCTAAAACCACAATGATTCTTGTGGAACTTGGCAAAAGCCATTTGCCCTCTGGCTCATGCACGTTTCTTACTCTCCTTTTCTGCAAATTGTTTTACAACAGCCTTTGCCCTTAAAAGAAGTGACAAAATACAATTCTAAGCACTTTTACTATACAAGAAATTATCATGCAGCAAGCATTAGAGAATTACATATGGCATGAACAGAATTGTTATCATTCACAAGAAGAAAATCCTGGTTTGTGATAGTAAATGTTACATTGCTTGTCTCATCAGAGGTCAACAATATTGAAGGCCAGTGCCAGAGCCAAGAATAACACATAGGAGTGAAGATTCCCAGTCTAACCAGTAAGTGATAAATCCTCTATGCACTTTCAGAAAACATGCTGGGAAAATCATTCTATGTATTAGACCAGTTAAGCTCTGGAATAGGCTTCCAAGGGAGGATTTTAAGAACAGGTTGGGTAAACACCTGTCAAGGATGGTCTAGGTTTATTTGGTCCTGCCTCGGTTCAGGAGGGCTGGACTTAAACACATCTCAAGGTACCTTCCAGCCCTACACTTCCATGATTCTATGTCAACGTTTTTGTCCTGCAGTTTGGGAAGCTGATCCAAAGACCACCATATGAGCCCAGAATATAAACCTTGCATTTATAGACTTAATAGAATAGCGCAGCACTCATGAGTCTCTTACAAGTCTGTTCCCCAGCTTTGAGTAAGATGTAGTGGATTTTACTGACTCATCAGGGTTAATAGATCAAACATCTGACAAAGATGATAAGCCATTGCATATGATCCTCTTGCCGGCTTTTCTGAACTATGTTTTGTGACCCCTGCTCAGAAAAGGAGAGGTTAAATAGCCTCCTGCTTTGTTTTCTCTTGCCTGCTCCTTTTTCATTTTCACTTCATCGCTTCTAACACACACAGAACAGTATGTTGGGGAATGGAGAAGTACTCCTGATCTCTTGCTTCGGCTGAAGATTTGCAGTAACACTGTAGATATAGATCAGCCATCTGCATTTTTGCCACTTGTTTGGACCCACTCTGAGCAGGGTGGGAAGGCATGGTGGTAAATACACCGTCAGCCAGTCTGAACTAGCATTCCGACCATCTTTAGCACTGATGGAGCCATGCTACTTCTTGAGCAACCATGGGAAAATTTCAGAAAATCCACACTGTTGACAAGGCCTTGAATTTTAGAAATTGGGATTTTTCATTTGCACTGCACTGCAGCCAGCAGCAAAGAGCAGGACCCATGAACTAGGCTGGGGACGAACTAGATAACCAAGGCAAGGGGAATGTTCAGTCTGATATCTGAGTCCCAAGATGGGATGCATTAAGGTTTAATGTTGGTGTATCGGTCTCATTGCTGTACTGAATTAAAGAAATGATAGAATAATCCCCCTTATATTCCTATGACATGACTGCTTTCAATCATATCTAGTTAGCTTTAGACTTTTGGCCCAAGAGTGATTTCTCAGGACTGGCTCCAAATTTTCAGGACTTTCAGTGAGACCATGACAGTGACTGAAGTCAACTCAGCTGTGTAAGTGATGCTGAATAGCCTGGAGCAGTGGTTTTCAACCTTTGTTCATTTGAAGACCCCTACAAAATTTCAAATGGAGGTGCGGACCCCTTTGGAAATCTTAGACATAGTCTGCGGACTCCTACAGGTCTGCGGACCACAGGTTGTAAACCACTGCCCCAAAGAAGGAAGACAGAGCCCAAGTTGGTTGCAGGGAGAACAGTTATTGAGATGTTGAACTAATTGTTGTCTGGATTCACTTAAAGTAAGAGAAATAGTATTTTCCTGATATATATTTTAATCTGAAAATTATTCATTATTTGGGGGCTTGGTTTTTGTTTTTCAAGCTTCCTAGAGAAGCCTGAAGTGGGAGGAGGGTTTGAGGTTGTGTCAGCTGAGGGGAAAATATCAGATTGCAATTTCCCATTATATGGTAAGCTGCTATGCTGTAAGTGTGCACGATGCTTAAAAATTCACACCCTCCAAAAATGTAGTGATGGAGCAAAATGGTCTTAAAACTGGTACGAACTATGCTCTTGCTGTTATGTTGCTCGCTTAAAGGAAGGGAATACTTCTTTTGGGCTATAACTTAAGTTGTGGGATAGAGGTGAGAAACAGTTCTCTCCCTGCAGTGCCTGAATTTTCTATGATGCTGCAGATGCAAGTAATGTGGCTTTCTTGTGCCCTAGCTGCGATATAGGAGTTAAATCAGACCTAGGGAATGAGATTGCTACATGGCCATCCTAGCCCATTTCTCTGGAGTATGCTGCGGGCCTGTCAGCCAAGGACCTGAATTAAGTTTGTCTAGAACGTTCCTATAACAAATTTTTCAAAAATAAGACCTGGAAAAGAAGAATTCAGCATGGTAAGAGATTAGTGAATCCACCTCAAATAGATTATTTCCAACCTATCAGCAGCAAGCAGTGCTGGATAGCTCACGGTGGTGAAGACCTGAAGAAAGGTCAAAGCATGAAACTTGAGGACATGACCATCAGTTACCGACAGATAGAAAACTAGTGGGATTGTCATCAGATATTACAGCACATAGAGGAGTAGGGTGGCAAGAGCTTTCTCTGGTTTGGTTTGAATGACAGCTCTGACTGCCTTGGGGACAGACACTAGCCTTCTCCTTTTACAAACTTGCTCTTCACTTTAAATACTCTATGTATTTTCTAGTGAAATCACATTTCAGGAATCTGGGGAAACAGCATTTTAAAGTCCCAGTGCCCATTACTCTAGGCCTAAACGAATGGACAATGCACGTTTAAAATCTTCCATTTAAAGAACTCCAGCAGTGTTAGGAAATAGTCTTAGCTGGCTTCAGTTCCAGTTGCTGAAAAATAATCTGAAAATTGGTGCCGGGCACAATTCCACCGATCCAGGATCTGGGCAGAAGTAGCAGCACAGGGATTCAGATGCTTATTGAATCCTTCTCCTAATGTGTCTGGTTTGGAAGCTGAGTTGGAAATCTCACAAGAGTAGAGTCTCATGAGATTTCCAGGATTTCCTAGTTTCAGCTGTGTCAGAAGAAAAATAGGTAGTTCGGTATTTCCACTTGCATACCCTGCTGAAGCTAATAAACGAAGAGGCACAGTTTTTTTTAAAGTTAACTGCACCCTTCTGAACTTGTTCTCATTCTTCTGCTATTACGACTGCACATTATTTTGATGAATTCACAATTGGCATGCATTCTAAACAACACGAGGGGGGGGGGGCTCCTGAAGGAGACTCAATGTGATTATCTTAACTAATCGGATCAGACCAGGATCCCAGTCTGAGATCAAGGTAACTTTTTAAAAAAGTGTGTTTTTATTTGCTATTTAATTAGTTTGCCATAAAATAAATAAGTGATTGGGAGGCAAACCTAGAGTATAGAATTGGCACAACAGGAAACTAACTGAAATTTAGTTGACAATTTTGTTTGTCAATTTCATTCTGTGCAAATAATCAAGAAACAAGTGGTTTCTGTAAGGAACTCTTTTGCAGAGACATTTTAGAACCCTAAATGATCTATTTAAAACATGGCCCAGACTCACCGGGGAGGGTCTAAAAATTCTCATACATTTTTGTTGAAAGGGACTAAGGAACTTCAGGATCAGATCTGTCCCTCCTCCACGCATCACCCCCCCCTCACTGCATAAGGTGGCTTAAGTGTCTCCATGGCACCCTCCCATCTCCTCCCTCAACCCCATGAACTCTCTCTGCATAGACCAGAATCAGTTCTGGAGAAGGAGTTGGAGATGAGTGAGCCAGGGTAGAGGGAACAGGTCAAGGCTGGGAAATGTGTCCACTTTCTCCCCACTCTCTAACCCCACAGAGATTACCTTGAAACATGGTTCCAGGCTGTATTAACTTATTTTGGAGTCCTCAGGAGCTTCTGTGGTAATGAGGCTATATTGAAGCTGCATAGCCATCAATAGGAAATCTGGAGCGACAGAGAAAGTCTTACCTCCGATACAGACTTTTGTTTAGGATAAAATGCCATTTGGGTGGGAGTTTGTAAGAGGCTTTTTATTCCTAAAAATATTTATCCTCATAAACCCATACTCACCTGATTTTATTTTAGTTCTTGCCCATGGTACCTAATATACTGTTTAATAACTCTTCTTTGAAAAGAGAACCTGAGAAAGGACAGGCATAAAGTATTTTTATTTAAACTGACTAATAATAAAAAGGAGACCTGGCTAAGACCTGGCTAGTAATCAATCTGTGACTGATTCTTACAGTTTCTTACAAATGAGAGAAGTAGCACATATTGGCATAATGTTAGTAATTTTTCCAAATATAGATTGGGGGGATTGGGCTTACTTCCAGATATCTTTTAACTGTAAATGTACAATATTTACAGGTCTATAAAAAAAAGCAACAGAGAGTCCTGTGGCACCTTTAAGACTAACAGATGTATTGGAGCATAAGCTTTCGTGGGCGAATGCCCACTTCGTCGGATGCATGCAATGGAAATTTTCAGGGGCAGGTATAAATATGCTGGCAAGAATCAGTTGCCAACTACAGAAGCAGTATCTAAAGTACTGTGTATGTATACAGAGCAAAATTATGCAAAATAAGCTAGTCTTACACATTTCTTGAGAATATGAAATTGTTGGGGGTTTCAGTTTCAGTGCAATGCAACCCAAAGCTAATGTACAAGGGGTGTGAAGGGCTTGCTTTCGCCTACATAATTTGCATGGATCTGAGGTATGATACTGCGAGAGATGCTATTACAATTATGTTTCAGTAAATTGGCTAGCATGGCTCCACCTAGTTTGTCCACATGGAAACTAGTAATATATGGATTAGCTGAGATAACTATAAAATAGATAATTATCTAAAGAAAAATTGAACACTGGCAATTTCAGTAGTGCAGTGGCAGAGCTATAGTTAAGGCTGGGATGAAATATCAGGAGTCCAATGTGAGTCCAATACTTTACACTGTTTCTTTAAAAGTTATACATGCTGTAAGACACCCTCATTTGCTAAGAATGCGGTGTCAGTGTCCTTGAGGACCCTGTGCTCTTTGAATGTTATTCTGGTACTGAAATCTTTTCATTGATTGCTGGAAAAAGTTCACACTGCTTTTAAAGTACTGTTTATTACCTGTAAGGTTCTTAGAATATTTGTCCAGAACCTCTTTAGTTTACTTTCTTTGTATGTTACTAATTGCTCTGTAAGGCCACAACCTGATGATGTATTGACTTGTCCTCCACATAAATTGGAAAAATTTGGAACTATGGCATTTGGATTCTAGTCTCCATGATTATGGCCTGCCCTTCCATATATATTCCAATAAACACAAGCAAAAGGTGATTTATTTGTAGAACAAAATCCACAGTAAGTATCAGTGTTTGAGCCACAGAATGTTTGATCATTGGAAACACTGATCAACCACTACTTAATGGCTTCTTCCTGGATACAGATCTCAGGATACTGTGGGCACAAGTAAGGGATGTCCTAAAACTAGATCGTACAGGACAGGTGTTCTCCCTACCCACAATTATAGAACAAGCTTCCAATTCATGTTCAGAACTCATAATTTACTTTGATTCTGGAATAGGCTGTCAGTGTTTGTCTGAACCACCCCCCTGTTTGCACATGTTGATCCTGAGGAAAAGAATTAAATGGGTTCTGCTGTCTGACTGAGACAGGGGGCTTCTTTCCCCACCCAAATGTAAGGGAGGTGCCAGTGTCTAGGTGACAGAGAGGAATTATGTAATCTGAGCAGTCCTGAGATAAGAATGCTGAGGACATTCAGGCCTATGGAAAAGTTTGAACTGAACTCTTGTATTGTTGTTAAAGCCAAATCTCAGGAGAGGGAGGGGGTGAAGTGTTGACTACCTATTGTCAGACAGCCATTTTGTCTCTAATTCATGAAAGCACTTAAGCATGTGGCTCTCTCTCTCATTGACTTCACTAGGACTTAAGTATGTGCTTACATGCTTTCCTGAAGAGGGATGTTGTCTTGAATCAAGTCCTTTTGTCTCTGCATTTCAGAAATATGTGGGGAATTTCAAATCCACAGTTTCTGGAAAACATTATCTTTTAAGAAAATGAAAGGCAGATTTATTCCTGGGAATGAATGAAGTGCCTACGTTATTATCACTAAATTAATATTTGCTCCAAATTGTGTGTTTGGTTTGCTTTGCTTTGTTTTAAATATGAGGTCTGGAAAGGTTACCTTGGCCTTAAGAAGCAGAAATATCTGCTAGAACAATGAGTGAGTTGTTGATTGAGCTCAGCAGCACCCAGGGAGGATGTGGTCTGACCAGCTCTGCCCTAACCATCAGGCATGATGGCAGTCAGTGAAAATGTTTATACAGCAAGAAGGAGTCTCAGATGACATGATGACTTGGAGGTAACTTGCTCTTTCCAAAGAGCATAAACAATCCAAAGAGATGCACCTTTAATCAAGTTTTCACTTTAATTCACAAAAACATTGTCCTCAACCATATCAGCAAAATGTCTTTCTTTGCGCCCTCTTTTTATTTAAATAATAAAAAAAAAGTCCTAAATCCTGAGGCAGTTCAGATTCCCCTGGAAAGTGATAAGAAAATACTTGACTTTTTCTGACATGAATGCAAATAGTTAAACAGCTTTCAGAAAATCTTCTGCCTCTCAGCTCATCTGTGAGAGTCCAGAGGTATTGCAAATATGCAGCGCCTGTGATATCCCACTCATGATTGCACATCAGAAAAGTAGCAAACTTTATCAGTTAATATAGTTTTTGTTCAGGAAAAAGTTCTCATAACACTAAAGACTTAGGGGCTGCTTACCCGAACACCCCCGAGGATTGCTTTGTATACATGGATGAAGAAGTCAGATAGCAATGAACAGTAGTAAACAGACACTTCTAGACATGTGTACTTGGGAGTTATGCTCTACCACGCTATGGTTGAAACTCTGCAAATGGCTACATTGTTGCTAAAATAGTCCCCTTGACTATGGTGGGTAGGAATTTGTTTTTCCCCAAGACCTGCTAACCAACCTACACTTCACGCTAATCTCTAGACAAAAAAAAAAAAGACCTATCTATACTGTAATCGTGCTAAAAGTTTTTGCTAGCTGAGTCTAACCATAATGTGGAGAGAGCCCTATGGACCAGATGCTTAGAAGCAGTTCGGTGAGCTACAAAATGGAAGACCAAAATCAGGTGGGTCTTGCTGTCTGATTGATGGAGACTATCTGAGGAGACGGGCCTACAGTACAGGTTGTAAGCAGCATTTTTTCCCCATGGAAGGCAGAGGGAAAGAGAAACCCAGCAACCAAAATAAAGAGAACATTGTAAAAATGTCTCCTAGGAACTGAGGAAAAATTGTTCTGTGTTCTGTGTGTTATTGTTTTGCATTGTGGTGGCGCCTTGGGGCCCCAGTCATTGTTGTTGTCTTAGCATATGCGCAACATGCCTCAGGTGGCATGTGACCAGGATTCATCATGGATCATGGCTCCATTGTACTAGACACTGTACACAAGCTCATAACACAGAGATGATCCTTCCCCAGAAAGCCTTTACTCAGTTCTTAGAACAGAATGGGAGTTGATGAGCTTTCCCTGGGTAAGGAATAAAAAGTGAGTAAGGGTAACTTCAGAATTTGAGGTGAGATCGCGGTGAGTGTGTAGGCCTTGGGCTGATTCTCTGCACAGGGGTGAATTTCATTTGCCCTCCGTGCACGATGTCGATGTCAAGGGCAACGAAGTAAAATTAGATATTTCTTTTTTCATGTTTTTGAAAAATAAAAGGTGGGATGAAATGACTTTGCTTTACATCATTGCTGTAATTTCTAAACTTGGCACGGGAGCTTGTGAAAGAACAATTGGTCGTTTTCTAAAGAACATCAACTTTCTTTCAAAAAGAAAGAGAGAGAAATAAGGGGAAGTTTTAATCTCCAGTGATTTACAGAAGACATAATAGGGGGAAACGCTGTAAAAAGCCTGCATTCTTGGGTCTTGAACTTGATGATCACAATGTGAAGGTAAAAAAAAAATTTCCCACCCTTCCTCAAACTGTGTGTGTGAAGTCCTCTTTGTAATCTGTTTACATAGACTCACCCTGTGAGAACCCTCTCTTTCAGTATCGATCCCTCCCCATTTATGAAATTTCACACTCTCTGAACATGCATCATACTTGGCAGTGAAACCCAGAAATGTTATATCAGGAGTATGGCTCATTTTAAGCTATCACTCTTGATACCATAATTATGTGTGTTGAAATTTTGCATACTATCTGTTTAGGGAGATAAAGGTGATGAAACCAAATGCCCTTCAGTGGTGTCTGGTAAATTGTATTTTCCCTGTTTGTACAGTATTCCAAGAAGTGGTCTGTCATGGTTTTATGTGAATTCAGACAATAATCCTTAGACTTTGTAGTGGTTTTTTCCTAATTGTTTACACTGATGGCTCCAGACTCTATCTAAACAATATTAGCTAGTATTTGGATTTTATACCAATTATGTAATGAACCATCTGGCAAAATTTAGAGCCCAGAGTAAAGTTCTGAAGAGATTATTGTCACAGCTGATTGACTGGTCAATGACACAGTAGATATTAGTGATCTTACAAAATAGAATACTTGTGTGTAAAACTGCAGCCAGGCACTGGTTATTTAGATAAGCATATCCATCAAAGCCATCACAAAATATGTTTTTTGAAAAGCTATATAAAGTTTTAGCTTGGAGAAAGAAAATGAATATCTGTACACAGAAAAGAGAATGTTTAACTCAGAAACAATGTTGTTGTTTTTCTTCTTATTATTTCCCCAGATACCTGGAGGCATATTGTGGCATAGTTACCTTCTCAACAGGGACTAACCACAGGGATAGTAATTTACACTATGGATTAAGGGCCTGCAGCTTTTAATCTTAGGAACAATACAAAGATGTGTAGAATTTTAGAACCAGAACCCTGATTCACTTTCTTCAAACTGCATGATTACGGGACAAATTATGCCACTGCTACATTGCAGAACACACTATAGGAGATTTTCCAAAATTTACAACAACAACAAAAGTGTGTGGGTGTATGGGGCTAATTCTGTTCTACCTGAATAAGAACAATTTCCATTAAATTTAATAGAAGGGCAGTTTTTCCCTGAGGAAGAACCGCAGCATGTCCTAGTTATGTGGTGAATAAATATTTACTAGATATGAATGATAAGAGTGAGGCAGTACTGTTAGAGCTCCAATATTGCTAACATTCAAGGCTTTATTTAGTCACCAAAGATGCCAAATATAGGACACTGCCATTAACTACAGATGGGAGCTGTTGGGGAGTGTTTAGATTTGAAATTCTTATAGAGCCCAAAGGCTTATGAATGAAACAGAGATCTATTGCAATTGGCTGGTATGTATTTGTTTTTGGATCTGTGCAACATTGTGAGGGGTGAAATTCAACCACCACCATTCACACTCCCTCCTCCTTTCTCTGTACAAAGCCTGAGTTAAAGGATGCATGAAACTACATGAGCATTGGAGTGAAGGGAATCCATCCTCCAATCTGCAGGCAGATGCAGTTTCAATGCTTTCTGTGGAGCAACAGACAGAATTTAAAACTGCCCTCCCTATCACCACTACAGCCCTTCCAGGAGATGAAGGCCCTCATCCAGCACAGCCTCTCCCCACTCCAAAAATTGAAATCCCTTGCAACTGCTAGGAAAAATCTGGCCCATAGATTGAAAATTGCTTCTTGAATTTTGACAGCTGATTACAATATTCACTTTGTACTTTTAAAATAATGTATTATTCATAATGCTTTCAAACATGCCTTAATCTGCATTTCTGTAATAGAGCATAGCCAGCTGTGAATAGTCTTTAGTTCTGCTTTAAAAAATAGCCAGCTTGTGGCAACAGTTTTCAGCAGTGTATTGACACAGTTTATGGATGATTTTGATTCAGATAATCTTGGTCAGTAACCAGCCCATCTATTACACAGGATATTATTTTTCTGTACTATGTTGATTGTGTCCCTTCTTTATACTATGTTTGCTAAATAAGAAGTGCAGTGTTTCTCATGTACTAGAGATAGAAAAATAATTGCCTATCTTTCCTTTTATCTTGTCTCCCACCCAATATGACCCCATTTGTTCTTTATGTGCCTGTTTGGTCTTGTCACAATCCTAGATTGTGAGCATGTGGGGCCGGGACTGTCTATTTAATTTGTTTATATAGTGCCTAGAGCAGTGTGATCCTAACCTCTGATTGAGGCTTCTTGGTGCTATCATAATCTACTAGAATTTAAGTAGTTTTTATCTTTTTTCATTTTGCAAAATACCGTAGAAGTCAAGCAAACATCCTATTAATCTAAAATAACCTTTGTTATGTTCTGTTTTTAGAAGCAGCAGTCTGCATTCCAGGGAGAATACTTAATGCATTATTTGTCTCTACTTGCAGATTTTTATCAAAAGTGTCAGTAATGCATGCACAAGTTTATTAGTGACTGGATACCATATTCATGTGGAATAATAGAAGGTTTCCAAATAAGTTGGAGGAAAAGCCTTCAAAGAATATAACAATTCAACATTACTTAACACCGCCATCCTCTACCCTGCAGAGCATAACATTACTGGATCAATCCCCCTGAATGTAATGAGCATCATCAAATAATTTTCTCCTTTTCCTAGATCTGTCCCTGTATTAGCTAAATGATTTTTTATTGATTTTTTTTTCTTGAGGTGTCATATACTAGTAGAAAGAAAATTTATCTTGAGAAAATACCACAAAAACATACTGTGACTGATTTTTTATGCTATATTTCCAATAAAAATAACACTTTGAATTGTTCTTCTGAAAACCTAGAATACCAGCATTGTCTTCAGCCTTTATAACTTGAAGTGTACTACTATGAAAACTTTTTTTAAATGGCAGCTTCTTTTTAAACTTGTGTAGTGATTCATTTCTATCCACTTTAGTGCCAAAAACGTTTAGTAGAGCTGGTTGAAATATTTCAATTGTAACGGTTTCTCAACAGCAAATTGGATTTTCAATTAATTATATATATTTTTGGAAGAATTGTCTGGATTCCAAGGAAAATTCCAGAGAATACTTCATGCATTATTTGGCTCTACTTGTAGATTTTTATCAAAAGTGTCAGTAATGCATGCACAAGTTTATTAGTGACTGGATACCATATTCATGTGGAATAATAGAAGGTTTTCAAATAAGTTGGAGGAAAACTGAAAAAAATTCTGATTCTGAAATGCCACCACAGTGCCTCACAGAACCTGTAGTTCAGGTAACTCAGGCTCCCATTCTTCTTAATGTGCAAACCTTCCCAGCTGGACTTCATCTCCTATGCTGCACTGTGACCATATGACTGACATGGTGAACCACCTCCCATCGCCAAGAGGGAGGACCGTGTTGCATGATGGAAGATGTAGTCCAACCAGCAAGCCCAGTCTTAAGAGGAGAATTGAAGCATGTGGCATTTGAACTACAAGTCCCACAAGACATCATGGCAGCATTTCAGAATTGAAATATTTTGCTTTTCAATATTTTGCCAGAAACTCTAAACAATAAATCTCTTTACTTGTAAACTGAGCATATGTGAGATGGAGCAATGAAAGATAATAAACAAGCTTATTTTTGCAGAGCCATTGTTCAGAGCAAAGTCCCTCTTTGTTAGCTAGGTAATGCATACAGATAAGTAGTATACAACACTTTTGTGATTAGAACCTGATCATGACATGAAAGAAAAAATGTTTCTCACTCATCCTCAGACTTATGCTTATGAAGTTCTCTTTAACCTGTTTGCTAGAGATACTCTATTAGAACACTGTTTCAGTATTTACCCTCCCTGATTATCTCTGGCACAAATGTACTGGGGGAAGGGTGCAAGAAACCCTCTCTGTCCCCCACCCTTCCTGTTCCTGGACTTCTCACAAGGGCCAGGTGTATTCTCAATTCTGACATTCAGTGGAGCAAAGGAACTGTTCCCCTTTTGCACCCTTACTAGTTCATCCTCTCCAAAGGAGAAGGTGGGACCATGTCTTCTGCACCAGCTAGAAGCGCTGAGAAGATGCAGCCTGCACACTTAATTTCTCTCCAAATACCTGAACACATATGTTATCCCTCATTCCCTCCATTTACTCCCCCTGGATTGGTCTGACTCTGCTCTGTCTCCAAAGTTGGCTGGTTTTGTAATTTACGTAATCTGACCTGCAATTATTTGAAAAACTATATTTATTTACTAGTGTTGCCAGCTCTTATCATGAGTCTCATATTTGGGTTTTCCTTAAAAGCTGCAGCTCCTGGAATCAAGTGATTAGATGAGACTCCCAACTTTTATTTAAAAAAATAAAATTAGCATCTAGCCCTCATGGAGCTAGATACTGTGGAGGAAAGTTTGAAAACATGACCCAAATGTCCTGTAAAAGCTCAAAAACAAGAAGGCAAATCGAAATATTGCAAAATGTGTTGCTTTTTAAAAAAACTCATGATTTTTTTAATGTTTGGGGTTGGCAATACTGTTTCTAGGCATATCAGGGGTATAACAAAGCCTTTTGGAGGTCATTTAGAAAGCATGTGCAGTAAATGGCAATCTGTGACTCTTCCTAACACTGGTGCTTGCAGACTGCAAAAGAGTAAAAATGATCAAGAAGTGCAAACAGATCATAAGAGCAAACTAGCCTTGTTTAAAAACCTTTTTTCTCAGAGTGACGGGGCCCTTTCACACTTCCTCTTGCCAAAAGCCTGATTAAAAGAGCAGCAGCTCCTCAGAAAAATATCATATATTTTCCTTCCTTCGTTGATTATTAATGAAAATATTTGGATGAAAAAAGGATCTTTGTTTCTCAAGAGATCTGTTTATTCTCTACCTGTAGTCATAGTCCTCTGCTTGCTGGCAGCATAATAATTTCCACAGCAGCCCTAGAGCGATGTCACGAACAAAGGATTAGGATGTCAGATGGGTAATAAGTAGAAAGGGCAGATGAACTCTTAAGCAAAGATTCTGTTTTCATAAAAATATCTTTAGTAATAGATAATGAGAAGAAAAATAGAGGAAATATACAATACAGAAGCAGAATTGTTTCAGAACAAAATAGGTTTTTTTTTCAAACTTCTCCTATGCAGTGACAGCTGCTCTTGAAGAATTTCCACTGTGTGTGTTGTTCATTCTGTATTCTCCATTAAGGTCCTGATCCTGCAGTCCTGCCAGAAAGAAAACCCTCATCAAAGTCTTAGACTTCAAGGTGTCAATAGGACTTTTGCAAGACTAAGGACGGCAGGTGCACACTCTGAAGTGCTGGGTTCTGGCCCCTGCATGCCATTCTGGCAGTGTATAAGGACCATAAAGGGGCCTCAGTGAGTTGGGGAGAATTCATCCAATACAGGGGCAGTCTAAGTCCTATATAAAATCAGATTGGGAGATGCAGGGACCTGCTCATAGCTCTCAGTATTTCTGGGATTTGGGGTTGTACAGAATCTCACAAGTGGGTCCAGGGAAACTGCTCTAACTTATGCCAGAGGATGCACAGTTGGGTGCTGCCAACTGGCTTAAAGACATACTTAGAATCTAGTTAATAATGTTTTAATTAAGGTAATCATGGAGCAATTAGAGATGATAATACATGGAAACCTTCAGGGTAGAGCTTATATACGTCTGATATAAACTAGAATAACCATTAATGGCCTAATTTTTGCCCCAGTACTTTCCCTGAATAGTTGTTTATCCTGTGCGTAGTCCCACTGAAAATAAGCATGAGTAGGGATGGCAGAATCTGGCCCTAAACTGCCACCGGGAACTGACCAAATGACAAATTAGAATACTGAAATGTTACAAGGAATACCGCCACATTATTTCCATGACTATGCCACTGCTGTGGAGTTGGATCATGCAGTAGGGGCAAGAGAGGTATATTTCATTATTACTAGTACATCCAAGTCCCAACATTTTACATGACCCTATAGACCGAAGGACTATATTCTTCTGCCAAACTATAGCCCTTTGGGAACATGCACTTGTGGCTGATTATAGTAGTGGCTTGCATGAGAGACAAACAGTAAATCAGGATCTAAGAAATTAAATAGGGGTCTGATCTATAGCCTGTTAAGTCAATGGGATTCTTACTATGGAACATGAGTGACACGGGATTTTCCTTTTACATATGCTGCGATGATTTAGTATATTATAAGCTTGATTTAAAAGAATATAAGGATCCTGCTTGAATTAACTTAGCAGATGGGAACAATTCATGGGTAATGCAGTTGTGCATAAAACATCCTCTTTTCTCAAAAAATGGTTCATGTACAATTCCCCATGCCAAAGTGTCCATTTTCTTGAGAGCCTACACTGTAGATAGATGCTTGGAGGCTGATTCTCCTCTTACTTATATGTGCGTAAATTTGGAGTCAGAGGAGTTATATCAATGTAAAATTGGCGTGAGAAGAAAATCAGGTACCCTACTATTTTGGTGCAGTACTGTGTGCGAGCAATCTAACAAAGACAGCAACTGTTACAATAGCTTGCTGTGACGTCAGAGCTGCTTGCCTCAACATATGCTCCTATTCTGACTTAAACCCCCAGGGATTCATTTTTGTCCTGAGCTCGGGGCCGTGCGGTACCATATTGCTCCACCAGGAACACTCTAGATCCCTTTTTCAGGCAGAAGATTCCTGGAGCTTGCTGGTACAATGAGGATGTGCACATCACTCAGCCTGAAGTGTTTATCTGTCTGCATTGGGTTTTTTTTTTCTTATTTTGGCTTTAGAAGATAAGATATTGCACACCTGATAACCTAGAACTTTGTCCAGAGAAAGAATCTGTTATCTAACAGAATTGGAAGTTAGCTTTCACCTTAACTATACAGACACTAGTGTCTGTACATGATGAGACATTTTCAAGACTGTTTGTGCACTTCATGCACATTTGTAGGTCTAATTTGGGCATGTAATTATCATGATTTTGTGCTCATTTGTGAATGCAAATAGCCAATTAATGTGTAACTGGTCATTGATGCATACACAATCATAGCATCAGAGGGGTAGCCGTGTTAGTCTGGATCTGTAAAAAGCAACAGAGAGTCCTGTGGCATCTTTAAGACTAACAGATGTATTGGAGCATAAGCTTTTGTGGGTGAATGCCCACTTCGTCGGATGCATGCAATGGAAATTTCCAGGGGCAGGTATAAATATGCTGGCAAGAATCAGTTGCCGACTACAGAAGCAGTTTCTCCTCCCTTGGTGTTCACACTTCAACTGCTAGCAGAGGACCTCACCCTCCCTGATTGAAATAACCTCGTTATCTCCAGACTGATTCTTGCCAGCATATTTATACCTGCCCCTGGAAATTTCCATTACATGCATCCGACGAAGTGGGTATTCACCCACAAAAGCTTATGCTCCAATACATCTGTTAGTCTTAAAGGTGCCACAGGACTCTCTGTTGCTCTTTACACAATCATAGTAATTACATGTGCAACTTGGGCATGCATTCATGTACACATATTGAGTTATAATTGTGTGCACAGTGTTCTGAATATTTAGCCCATTAATTCTCTCACGAAGGGTCTCCTTATCTACCTGTCCAGTTTGTATAAGTCTTTTTCTAGGTGAGTACTTCATCTTGTACTATAAGCTCTCGAATCACCTTGGTTTGATCTACACTAGAAAATTTGTTTTCCTGCACTGGGGCATCTATCAGCAGGGTTAGATGACCGAGTGATAGCTTGTGACTTCTCTCCACTACAGCCTCCATTGTTGATAGCACTCATGCAAAAAAAAAAAAAAACAACCCCACTTAGATTACAATGTGCCTTGGACACACAGCCCTGTTTTGGTGGGCGGGGCGGGGGGCAGTGCAGAAGTGCATTGCCCCAGAAGGAGCAATGGAGCCTTTCTGCCTCAGAGCAGCAGAATGCCTGCCAGAGCTCACCAATGCATGGGGATGGGCATAAACATCTGCACTTCTCTAACGGGTGCAGCATTCTCTCCATGCCCCACCTGGATGGCCAGCTTTCCTAGCTGGTGTAGGGGGCAGAGCCCTTGCTTCACTGACTCCACTGACTTTCCAATACTCCCCTTCCACTTTGGAGCATCATATGTCCCTGGAAGTAGTTAGGGAGCAATTCCTGCACTCGTTTGAGCACAAGGACCACAATACTTCCCAGCCCTTCCATGAACCACATAAAGAAAAGTGGAGGCTCTATTCCCGTCTCCCCCATTGTGCCGCTATGTTTCAGCTACACTTTTTTACTATGGTTCTTATCACTTTTTCCATTCTAAAAACAACTCTGTCTTGCTGTGGAAACCTCTCCCATGCATAAAATGACTTCCTTCTCACAGATATCTTTTAGGGGAGTTCCTTAAGAGATCCTATTGGGAAAACATGATAACCATTTAGGGGAAACTGGAGAGTTCCCTACCACCTGGGATTTTGGGTCCTTCTGAGAAAAAGCCTCTCAACATGAGGCTCTGTACCAGAGGCAAAGGGTGAAAAAGAAAAGTGGGGCTAAAGTAAATATTTGAGGGACAAGGTGGGTGAGGTAATATATTTTATTGGACTAATTTCTTTCGGTGAGAGAAGTTTTTCAAGCTTATACAGCGCTCTTCTTCAGCTCTGTGTAAGCTTGAAAACATGTCTCTCTCACCAATAAAAGATATTACCTTACCTACCTTGTCTCTCTAATATCCTGGGACCAACACAGCTACACAAACATTTACTGTATGCAGTGTTGAAGTGAGATAAAATAGTTGTATGTGCTGTGTAAGACTGGATCACACCATTCCATGCTCCTCCTAGAGCTTCCCTTAAAGGCCCTTCAGCTGAAGGAAAATCTGCAAGAAATAAAGGAATTAATTATGTACAGCAACCAAGTGATCATTCAGACACTGCAATCTTTCTAGGGGACAGTTTTGTTCATGAATCAGAAATGTCCGAGTTAGGTTTGAGAAATAAGATCCTGTAGTTTTGTGAGCTAATCAGAGAAAGCAGAGCCACCAATTAGATGACATGGAAAATAATCAGAGGATAAACTTCCTAGGGTGCTGGAATCCCTAAGGTATTGAGCTGGGCTGACTTAGAGGTGCAAGGGGATTTTATTTCCCAGAGGCTCCTAAAATAGAGGCAGGATTTACAGTGGTAGAGTTTTCCAGTTTTGTGGATGGTGTTAATGGTCACCCAGGATCCCATATGACCTCAGGCTCACCCTGGTTTGTATTATCTGGACAGCCTGGGGTCTTAGGTTCAAATTCCAAGAGGACTGACTCAGTTGTTCATCCATCTGAGGTAGGTAAAATGGCTCAGATCTTAAATGACTCAGATCTTGAGTTGCATCTGAGAAGCATTTGGTGCCGCTTTGGATGGAGGGGAGAGGGGCAGCTGGACGGTACACGAAGGTGGCTTCAGACCCTCTTTGCATTCCCCTGGCCCCAGTCCAATGCCCTAAATACAATTTAAAGCTGTCCAAAGGCATTCTAATTCGAACCAGCTGTCTATAGCTGCAAGGGGCCTATACAGTAACCATGGCTTCCTGGGGGGTAGGGATGCCCTGGCCATGTCCACTTTCCCTGGCCACAGGAGGAAGTGATGGTGTCGGAGCTATTATGGCAGCTCTACTCCACCCAGTTATTCTGGAGTTTGGTGGCTGTTTGTACCAGCTTTAAGTCAGCTTTGTGCCATGGAACAGTAAGGCAGCCCAGGATCTAGCCTAATACATTCCACCCATTTTCAGTGTGTATAGGGCCTTCAGGCGAAACCTTAAAAACCAAGATTCAGTCTGTTCAGCTTGGATATTAAAGATATCATGGCATTTATCATAAGAGAAGGGATTTGTCCTAGTATCCATGCCAAAATTTTCCCTCCTCTGCTGTTGCGTTGGGTACAGCTGCTGACCCCAGAAGTAGCCATTTCAATGGTGCCGTTTGTAGGAGGTTTTAAAAGTACATTGGGATGAAAGTTGCCATATAAATGTTAAAATATTATCTTTTAAAATCTGCTGGGACCCCCAGGGATATGGAATAACAATAGGTTTATTAAACTGGAATCTACCGGCAGCTTCTCCTGAGGAAGTAAGCTGAAATGCCTGCAGGCTGGACAGTTCTCAAAACCTTCAGTTGACTTAGAATAAGGAATAAAGCTGCAAGGCAGAAAGTAGTTATTACATTTGGCAAGTCCAGAATTTCTTTATTTCCTGACCGCCAAGTGAGTTGGTGGGCAACCACAGAGGTTGGATTTAGATTATGCATTCCTATATCAGCATGGCTGAGAGCTTGTTTTGGAGTACAGTCTTATATTAGTTAGTAACTAGATTAATCAGAAAAACTTAAGGCCAAAGTAACAGTATCTGAGAACTCTGAGAGGGAGGATCTAGAAAAAGGGGAGGATTTCTCTGATGCTGAGACCTGATATGGAAGTATTTGAGCTGCAGGGCCCTCAGCTCTGGAGGACTACTTGAGTGGACTGGTTATAGTTTATTAAATTCTTACACTGTTTCACCATGTAACTCTTTTTTCCCTCCATGAAGTTATAGGTTATATTATTGTGAGTCTCTCAGAAGGGTCTCTTGTGTTCCTTTAGTGGTGGGTTTGTCTCTATGCCTCTCTGGCATTTGTGTGTCATGATTCTTTGCTTTAGTGGATCATTAGTTATGTTGCACTTCTGACAGCAAGCATACGTAAAACAAGGAGACCTGTAGGATTTCATTTTTTACTTTGAGGGAAATTTACTTTACATGATACTGGTGATCCAGTATGTTGTATCTTATCTGCTTTCTGGATGCTGGTTGAGATACTTGGTGGAAGGCAGACTTGCATGACCAGTAGGTTGGTTTATAGGAGGAACAGCCTTCATTTTAATTTTGATTTGTAGGAACTGCATAATCTTCAAATTTCTTGCCTTTTCCATAGGAATAAATAGTATGTGACTCGTAGCCATTGACCAAATCTAGCTTCCATGGTTATTATTTAATAACCAATAACTGACTGTATAGACCTCAGGCTGTCCTGAAAACTTATTATTAAGATGAGATAACAAACACTATGTGTTCTCTTGGTGTCTGCTCTAATTCGTATTGAAGCCCCTGGGGATCTCTTTCACTGTCTTCAAGAGAGCTGGACTGGGCCAGTAGGATAAACCATGAAAAGTGCTTAGAACCTGAATTTCTTCAGTCTTTTTTTTTTTTAAACTGGGATTTGTGGGTGCTCAACGCTTCTGAAATTTGGCCCTTATCAAGTACAGTCCTGATGTAAGGAGTGCTCCTGTTGGTAAGACAGAGGTGCATATTCTGTGTTGCTTGACATTGCAATATCTTGGTTTTCTTAATTGCAGTATATAAAACTGATGTGTGTTGTATCATATGTATATATACATTGGCTATACATCTATATCTATGGCCTGATCCTGCAAAGTGCTGAGTGGCCTCTACTCTCACTGAAGTAAGTAGAAGTTGAGAACACTAAGCTACTCACCAGACCAGGCTCAGAGAGAGCGAAAGACAGAAAGAGGCATGCAGGATAAAACTCCCATTAACTTTAATAAGCCCAAGATTTCACTCAATGCAGAGGGCTCTTTGTTGAAGCTGCAGAGGACAGCAGCAGAGCTCAGTGTACTCTGGTGAGGCCCCTTTTACTCTTGCTGGGTCCAGTGGTGGAGGCTGAGGAGAGGACCAGGCAGTTTTTGGTCATAATGGACCAGAAGTTTTCAGAATGACTTCTGCTACAGCTACCAAGACCATTGGACATCTTCATACCTTGTTTAGCCAGTATGGTCTACCAAAGAATTTCAGAGGTTCCTAGCTTCAAATGGAATTAAGAACAATATGATCTGCTCCGTATCATCCTACTACAAATGGACTAGTGGAATGCTTTCTACTAACAATTAAATATGCCTTAAGAGCTAACAAGTCTATTTTGAAGTCTATCTGCAGAACTTGGACAATTTCTTGCTTATCTACAAGAATATAGCACTTGTTACTATCCAGGAGTCACCTGAACCTCTTTTTATCAAAGCAATCTATATGTACGTTTGGACCTGCTCTGTCCCCCACCCTTCCTGTTCCTGGACTTCTCACAAGGGCCAGGTGTATTCTCAATTCTGACATTCAGTGGAGCAAAGGAACTGTTCCCCTTTTGCACCCTTACTAGTTCATCCTCTCCAAAGGAGAAGGTGGGACCATGTCTTCTGCACCAGCTAGAAGCGCTGAGAAGATGCAGCCTGCACACTTAATTTCTCTCCAAATACCTGAACACATATGTTATCCCTCATTCCCTCCATTTACTCCCCCTGGATTGGTCTGACTCTGCTCTGTCTCCAAAGTTGGCTGGTTTTGTAATTTACGTAATCTGACCTGCAATTATTTGAAAAACTATATTTATTTACTAGTGTTGCCAGCTCTTATCATGAGTCTCATATTTGGGTTTTCCTTAAAAGCTGCAGCTCCTGGAATCAAGTGATTAGATGAGACTCCCAACTTTTATTTAAAAAAATAAAATTAGCATCTAGCCCTCATGGAGCTAGATACTGTGGAGGAAAGTTTGAAAACATGACCCAAATGTCCTGTAAAAGCTCAAAAACAAGAAGGCAAATCGAAATATTGCAAAATGTGTTGCTTTTTAAAAAAACTCATGATTTTTTTAATGTTTGGGGTTGGCAATACTGTTTCTAGGCATATCAGGGGTATAACAAAGCCTTTTGGAGGTCATTTAGAAAGCATGTGCAGTAAATGGCAATCTGTGACTCTTCCTAACACTGGTGCTTGCAGACTGCAAAAGAGTAAAAATGATCAAGAAGTGCAAACAGATCATAAGAGCAAACTAGCCTTGTTTAAAAACCTTTTTTCTCAGAGTGACGGGGCCCTTTCACACTTCCTCTTGCCAAAAGCCTGATTAAAAGAGCAGCAGCTCCTCAGAAAAATATCATATATTTTCCTTCCTTCGTTGATTATTAATGAAAATATTTGGATGAAAAAAGGATCTTTGTTTCTCAAGAGATCTGTTTATTCTCTACCTGTAGTCATAGTCCTCTGCTTGCTGGCAGCATAATAATTTCCACAGCAGCCCTAGAGCGATGTCACGAACAAAGGATTAGGATGTCAGATGGGTAATAAGTAGAAAGGGCAGATGAACTCTTAAGCAAAGATTCTGTTTTCATAAAAATATCTTTAGTAATAGATAATGAGAAGAAAAATAGAGGAAATATACAATACAGAAGCAGAATTGTTTCAGAACAAAATAGGTTTTTTTTTCAAACTTCTCCTATGCAGTGACAGCTGCTCTTGAAGAATTTCCACTGTGTGTGTTGTTCATTCTGTATTCTCCATTAAGGTCCTGATCCTGCAGTCCTGCCAGAAAGAAAACCCTCATCAAAGTCTTAGACTTCAAGGTGTCAATAGGACTTTTGCAAGACTAAGGACGGCAGGTGCACACTCTGAAGTGCTGGGTTCTGGCCCCTGCATGCCATTCTGGCAGTGTATAAGGACCATAAAGGGGCCTCAGTGAGTTGGGGAGAATTCATCCAATACAGGGGCAGTCTAAGTCCTATATAAAATCAGATTGGGAGATGCAGGGACCTGCTCATAGCTCTCAGTATTTCTGGGATTTGGGGTTGTACAGAATCTCACAAGTGGGTCCAGGGAAACTGCTCTAACTTATGCCAGAGGATGCACAGTTGGGTGCTGCCAACTGGCTTAAAGACATACTTAGAATCTAGTTAATAATGTTTTAATTAAGGTAATCATGGAGCAATTAGAGATGATAATACATGGAAACCTTCAGGGTAGAGCTTATATACGTCTGATATAAACTAGAATAACCATTAATGGCCTAATTTTTGCCCCAGTACTTTCCCTGAATAGTTGTTTATCCTGTGCGTAGTCCCACTGAAAATAAGCATGAGTAGGGATGGCAGAATCTGGCCCTAAACTGCCACCGGGAACTGACCAAATGACAAATTAGAATACTGAAATGTTACAAGGAATACCGCCACATTATTTCCATGACTATGCCACTGCTGTGGAGTTGGATCATGCAGTAGGGGCAAGAGAGGTATATTTCATTATTACTAGTACATCCAAGTCCCAACATTTTACATGACCCTATAGACCGAAGGACTATATTCTTCTGCCAAACTATAGCCCTTTGGGAACATGCACTTGTGGCTGATTATAGTAGTGGCTTGCATGAGAGACAAACAGTAAATCAGGATCTAAGAAATTAAATAGGGGTCTGATCTATAGCCTGTTAAGTCAATGGGATTCTTACTATGGAACATGAGTGACACGGGATTTTCCTTTTACATATGCTGCGATGATTTAGTATATTATAAGCTTGATTTAAAAGAATATAAGGATCCTGCTTGAATTAACTTAGCAGATGGGAACAATTCATGGGTAATGCAGTTGTGCATAAAACATCCTCTTTTCTCAAAAAATGGTTCATGTACAATTCCCCATGCCAAAGTGTCCATTTTCTTGAGAGCCTACACTGTAGATAGATGCTTGGAGGCTGATTCTCCTCTTACTTATATGTGCGTAAATTTGGAGTCAGAGGAGTTATATCAATGTAAAATTGGCGTGAGAAGAAAATCAGGTACCCTACTATTTTGGTGCAGTACTGTGTGCGAGCAATCTAACAAAGACAGCAACTGTTACAATAGCTTGCTGTGACGTCAGAGCTGCTTGCCTCAACATATGCTCCTATTCTGACTTAAACCCCCAGGGATTCATTTTTGTCCTGAGCTCGGGGCCGTGCGGTACCATATTGCTCCACCAGGAACACTCTAGATCCCTTTTTCAGGCAGAAGATTCCTGGAGCTTGCTGGTACAATGAGGATGTGCACATCACTCAGCCTGAAGTGTTTATCTGTCTGCATTGGGTTTTTTTTTTCTTATTTTGGCTTTAGAAGATAAGATATTGCACACCTGATAACCTAGAACTTTGTCCAGAGAAAGAATCTGTTATCTAACAGAATTGGAAGTTAGCTTTCACCTTAACTATACAGACACTAGTGTCTGTACATGATGAGACATTTTCAAGACTGTTTGTGCACTTCATGCACATTTGTAGGTCTAATTTGGGCATGTAATTATCATGATTTTGTGCTCATTTGTGAATGCAAATAGCCAATTAATGTGTAACTGGTCATTGATGCATACACAATCATAGCATCAGAGGGGTAGCCGTGTTAGTCTGGATCTGTAAAAAGCAACAGAGAGTCCTGTGGCATCTTTAAGACTAACAGATGTATTGGAGCATAAGCTTTTGTGGGTGAATGCCCACTTCGTCGGATGCATGCAATGGAAATTTCCAGGGGCAGGTATAAATATGCTGGCAAGAATCAGTTGCCGACTACAGAAGCAGTTTCTCCTCCCTTGGTGTTCACACTTCAACTGCTAGCAGAGGACCTCACCCTCCCTGATTGAAATAACCTCGTTATCTCCAGACTGATTCTTGCCAGCATATTTATACCTGCCCCTGGAAATTTCCATTACATGCATCCGACGAAGTGGGTATTCACCCACAAAAGCTTATGCTCCAATACATCTGTTAGTCTTAAAGGTGCCACAGGACTCTCTGTTGCTCTTTACACAATCATAGTAATTACATGTGCAACTTGGGCATGCATTCATGTACACATATTGAGTTATAATTGTGTGCACAGTGTTCTGAATATTTAGCCCATTAATTCTCTCACGAAGGGTCTCCTTATCTACCTGTCCAGTTTGTATAAGTCTTTTTCTAGGTGAGTACTTCATCTTGTACTATAAGCTCTCGAATCACCTTGGTTTGATCTACACTAGAAAATTTGTTTTCCTGCACTGGGGCATCTATCAGCAGGGTTAGATGACCGAGTGATAGCTTGTGACTTCTCTCCACTACAGCCTCCATTGTTGATAGCACTCATGCAAAAAAAAAAAAAAACAACCCCACTTAGATTACAATGTGCCTTGGACACACAGCCCTGTTTTGGTGGGCGGGGCGGGGGGCAGTGCAGAAGTGCATTGCCCCAGAAGGAGCAATGGAGCCTTTCTGCCTCAGAGCAGCAGAATGCCTGCCAGAGCTCACCAATGCATGGGGATGGGCATAAACATCTGCACTTCTCTAACGGGTGCAGCATTCTCTCCATGCCCCACCTGGATGGCCAGCTTTCCTAGCTGGTGTAGGGGGCAGAGCCCTTGCTTCACTGACTCCACTGACTTTCCAATACTCCCCTTCCACTTTGGAGCATCATATGTCCCTGGAAGTAGTTAGGGAGCAATTCCTGCACTCGTTTGAGCACAAGGACCACAATACTTCCCAGCCCTTCCATGAACCACATAAAGAAAAGTGGAGGCTCTATTCCCGTCTCCCCCATTGTGCCGCTATGTTTCAGCTACACTTTTTTACTATGGTTCTTATCACTTTTTCCATTCTAAAAACAACTCTGTCTTGCTGTGGAAACCTCTCCCATGCATAAAATGACTTCCTTCTCACAGATATCTTTTAGGGGAGTTCCTTAAGAGATCCTATTGGGAAAACATGATAACCATTTAGGGGAAACTGGAGAGTTCCCTACCACCTGGGATTTTGGGTCCTTCTGAGAAAAAGCCTCTCAACATGAGGCTCTGTACCAGAGGCAAAGGGTGAAAAAGAAAAGTGGGGCTAAAGTAAATATTTGAGGGACAAGGTGGGTGAGGTAATATATTTTATTGGACTAATTTCTTTCGGTGAGAGAAGTTTTTCAAGCTTATACAGCGCTCTTCTTCAGCTCTGTGTAAGCTTGAAAACATGTCTCTCTCACCAATAAAAGATATTACCTTACCTACCTTGTCTCTCTAATATCCTGGGACCAACACAGCTACACAAACATTTACTGTATGCAGTGTTGAAGTGAGATAAAATAGTTGTATGTGCTGTGTAAGACTGGATCACACCATTCCATGCTCCTCCTAGAGCTTCCCTTAAAGGCCCTTCAGCTGAAGGAAAATCTGCAAGAAATAAAGGAATTAATTATGTACAGCAACCAAGTGATCATTCAGACACTGCAATCTTTCTAGGGGACAGTTTTGTTCATGAATCAGAAATGTCCGAGTTAGGTTTGAGAAATAAGATCCTGTAGTTTTGTGAGCTAATCAGAGAAAGCAGAGCCACCAATTAGATGACATGGAAAATAATCAGAGGATAAACTTCCTAGGGTGCTGGAATCCCTAAGGTATTGAGCTGGGCTGACTTAGAGGTGCAAGGGGATTTTATTTCCCAGAGGCTCCTAAAATAGAGGCAGGATTTACAGTGGTAGAGTTTTCCAGTTTTGTGGATGGTGTTAATGGTCACCCAGGATCCCATATGACCTCAGGCTCACCCTGGTTTGTATTATCTGGACAGCCTGGGGTCTTAGGTTCAAATTCCAAGAGGACTGACTCAGTTGTTCATCCATCTGAGGTAGGTAAAATGGCTCAGATCTTAAATGACTCAGATCTTGAGTTGCATCTGAGAAGCATTTGGTGCCGCTTTGGATGGAGGGGAGAGGGGCAGCTGGACGGTACACGAAGGTGGCTTCAGACCCTCTTTGCATTCCCCTGGCCCCAGTCCAATGCCCTAAATACAATTTAAAGCTGTCCAAAGGCATTCTAATTCGAACCAGCTGTCTATAGCTGCAAGGGGCCTATACAGTAACCATGGCTTCCTGGGGGGTAGGGATGCCCTGGCCATGTCCACTTTCCCTGGCCACAGGAGGAAGTGATGGTGTCGGAGCTATTATGGCAGCTCTACTCCACCCAGTTATTCTGGAGTTTGGTGGCTGTTTGTACCAGCTTTAAGTCAGCTTTGTGCCATGGAACAGTAAGGCAGCCCAGGATCTAGCCTAATACATTCCACCCATTTTCAGTGTGTATAGGGCCTTCAGGCGAAACCTTAAAAACCAAGATTCAGTCTGTTCAGCTTGGATATTAAAGATATCATGGCATTTATCATAAGAGAAGGGATTTGTCCTAGTATCCATGCCAAAATTTTCCCTCCTCTGCTGTTGCGTTGGGTACAGCTGCTGACCCCAGAAGTAGCCATTTCAATGGTGCCGTTTGTAGGAGGTTTTAAAAGTACATTGGGATGAAAGTTGCCATATAAATGTTAAAATATTATCTTTTAAAATCTGCTGGGACCCCCAGGGATATGGAATAACAATAGGTTTATTAAACTGGAATCTACCGGCAGCTTCTCCTGAGGAAGTAAGCTGAAATGCCTGCAGGCTGGACAGTTCTCAAAACCTTCAGTTGACTTAGAATAAGGAATAAAGCTGCAAGGCAGAAAGTAGTTATTACATTTGGCAAGTCCAGAATTTCTTTATTTCCTGACCGCCAAGTGAGTTGGTGGGCAACCACAGAGGTTGGATTTAGATTATGCATTCCTATATCAGCATGGCTGAGAGCTTGTTTTGGAGTACAGTCTTATATTAGTTAGTAACTAGATTAATCAGAAAAACTTAAGGCCAAAGTAACAGTATCTGAGAACTCTGAGAGGGAGGATCTAGAAAAAGGGGAGGATTTCTCTGATGCTGAGACCTGATATGGAAGTATTTGAGCTGCAGGGCCCTCAGCTCTGGAGGACTACTTGAGTGGACTGGTTATAGTTTATTAAATTCTTACACTGTTTCACCATGTAACTCTTTTTTCCCTCCATGAAGTTATAGGTTATATTATTGTGAGTCTCTCAGAAGGGTCTCTTGTGTTCCTTTAGTGGTGGGTTTGTCTCTATGCCTCTCTGGCATTTGTGTGTCATGATTCTTTGCTTTAGTGGATCATTAGTTATGTTGCACTTCTGACAGCAAGCATACGTAAAACAAGGAGACCTGTAGGATTTCATTTTTTACTTTGAGGGAAATTTACTTTACATGATACTGGTGATCCAGTATGTTGTATCTTATCTGCTTTCTGGATGCTGGTTGAGATACTTGGTGGAAGGCAGACTTGCATGACCAGTAGGTTGGTTTATAGGAGGAACAGCCTTCATTTTAATTTTGATTTGTAGGAACTGCATAATCTTCAAATTTCTTGCCTTTTCCATAGGAATAAATAGTATGTGACTCGTAGCCATTGACCAAATCTAGCTTCCATGGTTATTATTTAATAACCAATAACTGACTGTATAGACCTCAGGCTGTCCTGAAAACTTATTATTAAGATGAGATAACAAACACTATGTGTTCTCTTGGTGTCTGCTCTAATTCGTATTGAAGCCCCTGGGGATCTCTTTCACTGTCTTCAAGAGAGCTGGACTGGGCCAGTAGGATAAACCATGAAAAGTGCTTAGAACCTGAATTTCTTCAGTCTTTTTTTTTTTTAAACTGGGATTTGTGGGTGCTCAACGCTTCTGAAATTTGGCCCTTATCAAGTACAGTCCTGATGTAAGGAGTGCTCCTGTTGGTAAGACAGAGGTGCATATTCTGTGTTGCTTGACATTGCAATATCTTGGTTTTCTTAATTGCAGTATATAAAACTGATGTGTGTTGTATCATATGTATATATACATTGGCTATACATCTATATCTATGGCCTGATCCTGCAAAGTGCTGAGTGGCCTCTACTCTCACTGAAGTAAGTAGAAGTTGAGAACACTAAGCTACTCACCAGACCAGGCTCAGAGAGAGCGAAAGACAGAAAGAGGCATGCAGGATAAAACTCCCATTAACTTTAATAAGCCCAAGATTTCACTCAATGCAGAGGGCTCTTTGTTGAAGCTGCAGAGGACAGCAGCAGAGCTCAGTGTACTCTGGTGAGGCCCCTTTTACTCTTGCTGGGTCCAGTGGTGGAGGCTGAGGAGAGGACCAGGCAGTTTTTGGTCATAATGGACCAGAAGTTTTCAGAATGACTTCTGCTACAGCTACCAAGACCATTGGACATCTTCATACCTTGTTTAGCCAGTTTGGTCTACCAAAGAATTTCAGAGGTTCCTAGCTTCAAATGGAATTAAGAACAATATGATCTGCTCCGTATCATCCTACTACAAATGGACTAGTGGAATGCTTTCTACTAACAATTAAATATGCCTTAAGAGCTAACAAGTCTATTTTGAAGTCTATCTGCAGAACTTGGACAATTTCTTGCTTATCTACAAGAATATAGCACTTGTTACTATCCAGGAGTCACCTGAACCTCTTTTTATCAAAGCAATCTATATGTACGTTTGGACCTGCTCTGTCCTGATATTGCCTAACGTGTAGCCAAATCTCAAGCTGTGCTCAACACCATAAGATTCATCATTATCTGATGGTACTTTATGGAAATGACATATGAACTAGTTGCAGCCTTGACAAGTACCAGAGTCTGGGGATGTTTCAGTGGGATTTTCTGTCCCTCCAATGAAACCCCCTCCTGTTATAGATCTTACTTTTGACGACTTGTTGGGAGAAACTTTGCTATCTGATCCAGTTGATTCCTTATCACTGACTGTTCCCGTTGTACAGGACAATGCCAAAGCACCACTACCACGTTCTCTTGAGAGTGCAAACCAATGGTGCACAAGAACTTATAATTTGTTTAGCTAGTGAGTTGCTATTCCATGGCAGAATAATACCTTATAACTTGACAGTCAGCTGAAACTTTTAGTAAGGTTGTATAGTTTTTTTATATTAGCCATGTAAACCCTAATGTGCATATATATTTGGAAGTATTTTAAAGTAAGATGGTGGAATGTGATGTCCTGCCCTTTTTAAATGGTTGGGCATCTGTACTCAGTGCAAAGCCTCACTTCCATTTGTTTCCGTTTGTTGCCAGAACAATAAAGTCACTACAACAGATAGCTGTGTTTAAATCAGCTTCCCCTCTGTGTATCTCCTTCACTTCTGGATCCAAATATAATACTTTCCTCCTCTATTTAATTCTGCTACCCTATTCTGAGTTTGTGGACAGTTACGGTTGTTCCCAAAGTGTCACGGGGGGGGGATGCTGATTAGAAAGCTTATGCAAAGGAAACTCTTGCTGTAGCAGTATCTTCTCCCATTGACCAATAGAGTGGGGCAGAGTGTTCCTTCCCCTATGAAATTCTCTCCATTTGGAATTCTGGGTATGCAGATGAAGCAGCTCTATGGCCGTTCTTTTCCGGTTCACCAATATATGAGAATAAAGAGCTCCTTCTTCTCTAGACCTTCAGGCCACAGGGCTTATATATAGCATAAGGGGTTCTGTGTGTATTAGGGCAATCTTTTAACTGAGTGTGAAGGTGAATTAAAATGAGAAACTTTAGGCCAAATTTTAAGCCCACTCTATTCCTGTGGTGCTACTGGTTCATCTTCCCTAGCCCTTGTGGGGGAATCCCCAGAGGATATGGATTAGTCATAGGGGAGAGGAGAAGGTATGGCTGTAACATATCAGATGGTCCCTTGGAAACTGTTGTGAGCTGGTATATGTTACAGTAGCCCTTAGGCTCCTGTAACCTACCTCAGGGCTGGGCCAAGAATCAATGCAGCTGAAGACCTGGTCCTATGAGCATGTTGCTTCATCCTACTTCAGGTTGCTCATCAGTCATTTTGCGACTGGGTCAAGTCTTTTTAATTAATATCTACAAAAAATTACATTGGGAAACAACAGTAAGGTTGGAACTCAAAGCCATAATATCAAGGATTTAAGGCTGACAAGTCCAAATTCAACTCTGATGTAATTCCATCAGTTTCAGTTATCCCTGGGAATATGGTCCAACATCCTTAAGTTGTTGGTGGTGCTATTAATTATTAACTGAGGACTGACAGTCCTTAGTGCTGTGTAGTTATAAAAGTAGACATGGTTCCTGGCCTGAGGAGCCTGCAATCTAGAACAGATGTAAATTGAACAGTTCAGCCAACATATAATACACGTGGATCCAAATCCAGCTCTATTGGACTTAATGGCAAAGCTCACATTGACTTCAATGGGAATGTGATCTGGCCCTAGTGGTGTTATGAATACAAGGTAGTGTAGGTGTCCTATCAAAGTCATTTTTGAAAATCACACTGTCATTGTGCACAGGGATTGCCGCTATTCTGATCTTATCAGTGATCTCTGGCAAGTGGAGGAGTTTACATATAGTATTATGCTGCAATATTACTTGCTACAAGGTGTATTAAAGGTTCTGAGAATCCCTTAATTAAGAACTCCAAGTTACTTTAATATAGGAGTATTTTGTACTTCTTTATTTAATGATTCTGTGTATTACCATTTGTATAGCATAACTGTGGCAATGTATCATGTATTGAAATATGTAATAGGATATAAATATTAATGGATATATTCTCAGGGCAGTAAGGTACCTGCCCAACCCCTGGCATAGAACCCAGCTTCAGTCTCTGGCTACAGTGGCCCTGCATGGCCCATCCCGTGAGAACAGCTGGAGTAAAATGTTCTTTGCCACACACCCTTCTTTTTCCTGCCATAGCTCGTCCATGCCCCCAATACTGGGGCTGGAAGAAGGGGCCCATGTAGAGATTTTCTGGCAGCTCTACAGTGACTGGGAATCCCCTCTTGTGTAGAATGTCTTCCCACAGTGTCACATACACCATCTTTCAGCCCCTTTCTGCCACCTGAGTGGTATAAATGGGCCACAACAAAGGAGGGAACTGGGCCCAAATTTCCTAAATGTATATCCCCTGCAACACCACTCAACTCAAAGGAGCTTCCGAGGGTATGAGTCATGGCAAAAGGAAGTCCTTATTATGAACAATAAGCTTTGCTATGCCTTAAACGAGTACTATGGTGCTAATGAAATATACTAATATACAGGTCCACAATATGTAAGTGAAATTACATTATTTAAAATTAATGGAGTTTAGGTACCGGGCAAATTAGTCGAAACAATAGTTAAGAATAAAATTGTCAGACACATAGAAAAACATAAACTGTTGGGCAAAAGTCAACGTGGTTTCTGTAAAGGGAAATCGTGTCTTACTAATCTATTAGAGTTCTTTGAAGGGGTCAACAAACATGTGGACAAGGGGGATCCAGTGGACATAGTGAACTTAGATTTCCAGAAAGCCTTTGACAGTCACCAAAGGCTCTTACGTAAATTAAGCTGTCATGGGATAAAAGGGAAGGTCCTTTCATGGATTGAGAACTGGCTAAAAGACAGGGAACAAAGGGTAGGAATAAATGGTAAATTCTCAGAATGGAGAGGGGTAACTAGTGATGTTCCCCAAGGGTCAGTCCCAGGACCAATCCTATTCAACTTATTCATAAATGATCTGGAGAAAGGGGTAAACAGTGATGTGGCAAAGTTTGCAGATGATACTAAACTGCTCAAGATAGTTAAGACCCAAGCAGACTGTGAAGAACTTCAAAAAGATCTCACAAAACTAAGTGATTGGGCAACAAAATGGCAAATGAAATTTAATGTGGATAAATGTAAAGTAATGCACATTGGAAAAAATAACCCCAACGATACATACAATATGATGGGGGCTAATTTAGCTACAACAAGTCAGGAAAGAGATCTTGGAGTTATTGTGGATAGTTCTCTGAAGATGTCCACGCAGTGTGCAGAGGCAGTCAAAAAAGCAAACAGGATGTTAGGAATCATTAAAAAGGGGATAGAGAATAAGACTGAGAATATATTATTGCCCTTATATAAAGCGATGGTACACCCACATCTCGAATACTGCATACAGATGTGGTCTCTTCATCTCAAAAAAGATATACTGGCACTAGAAAAGGTTCAGAAAAGGGCAACTAAAATGATTAGGGGTTTGGAACGGGTCCCATATGAGGAGAGATTAAAGAGGCTAGGACTCTTCAGCTTGGAAAAGAGGAGACTAAGGGGGAATATGATAGAGGTATATGAAATCATGAGTGATGTGGAGAAAGTGGATAAGGAAAAGTTATTTACTTATTCCCATAATACAAGAACTAGGGGTCACCAAATGAAATTAATAGGCAGCAGGTTTAAAACAAATAAAAGGAAGTTCTTCTTCACGCAGTGCACAGTCAACTTGTGGAACTCCTTACCTGAGGAGGTTGTGAAGGCTAGGACTATAACAGAGTTTAAAAGAGAACTGGATAAATTCATGGTGGTTAAGTCCATTAATGGCTATTAGCCAGGATGGGTAAGGAATGGTGTCCCTAGCCTCTGTTTGTCAGAGGGTGGAGATGGATGGCAGGAGAGAGATCACTTGATCATTGCCTGTTAGGTTCACTCTCTCTGTGACACTTGGCATTGGCCACTGTCGGTAGACAGGATACTGGGCTAGACGGACCTCTGGTCTGACCCGGTATGGCTGTTCTTATGTTCTTATGTTCTAACTTTGCAAAAAGAATTCTGAACCAGGAGAGTTTTACATTGTTGTGCTCTAATCTTAAAATGGCCTGATATTTATACATTTACTTGTGGCCACTCATGAAGACAGCATGGACTACATCAAGTGCAGACTATAATAGTTTGTCTTCTAATGGGAAGAGCTGTTCTGAGCACATATGCCCTGTGCTTGTGACATATAGGTGCAATTCAAGGTGGTGGTGTCAATCTTTGGCCTCGTAGATACTACAATTTCAACCATAGTATGGTGCCCAGTAACAACAGTGATATCTCCACCTAAAAATGATTTTTATTCTGCAGTGTTTATGAAATGTTGTCTTTTAACTGTCTCCCCAAAGCATGTTAAATCCTACCCGGATACAACATTGTTCCACTTTGTAATGCAGATGGGATCGAGCCACGTGTTAAAATATTCTCCTGACCTCTGCTAAAGACTTGGATGTGTCCAAGGCTTTAGCAGAGGTCAGGGAAACAGTTAATATCCCATCCACATTAGTGGTGGAACCATGTTGTAGCTGTGTAAGGAGTTAACTGGGTCCTTTGACACAGTTGAAGTTGTAGCACAGCCAAAGGCCTGATTCACCACTCTTTTTTCCCCCAGCTTTGCACTAGTGTGATTCTAGTCCATGATTCTAGTCTAGTCTAGTCACCATCCTAAAACTGGAATAAACCCAGGGTCTTAAGTCCTGGATGTACTGGAACATGGATGCCCGCCTTCCTGCTTCTCTGTAACAGGAGCTGTAATCTGCTGAAATGCTGCAGCTCTTGGAATTGAACTCTTCAGGCTGCGGTTAGTGTGGTTTTCTCACCTGGACTTTGGAATCATTTCTCTTTGACAGTCCACTAGAGTCCTGGTTTGATGGCCTCCAGGTCACAATGTAACACTCACACACTTATAGGCTGAACTGAATATGATGTATCTCAAGCAACATTGACAGAATGTCAAGATAATCCCTTCTTGTTGCACTGTTAATTATGCATTTTAATGTCTATAAGACACTTAATATAAATGAAAGATCTACACTTTCTAATTAGATGTAGACATTAAAAAGCATTTCACATTCTGTTGCAGTTTTCATTTCACGTGGCTACACAAGATGAAGTCAACACTTTTTCAAAGCTGGTTCAGATCTGTGCTTATTGATGCATCTTTGTTTTGGAGAGTTCTTTCCCATGTAGAATATAACATTGAGGCAGTTCACATGAAGGCGTAAAAGGACAAGAAATAATTTATATATAAGAATAATTGGCTAAGGGGAAAATATGCTATGGAGATATTTCAGTACCAGTGTGATAAAGTACTAAGTATAAATTAAAGTATATTAGGGTGACCAGACAGCAAGTGTGAAAAATCGGGATGGGGTGGCAGGTAATAGGAGCCTATATAAGAAAAAGACCCAAAAATCGGGACTGTCCCTATAAAATTGGGACATCTGGTTACCCTAAAGTATATATTAAAAGGTATTGTAGTAGGCCATTAGCTGGATTGCAGGCAGGTGTGGTTTGAGAGAGGCTGGGGGAAGGACTGAAACAAAGTGCTATTTTGGTGGCTGGTGCTGCTTGCTGACAGCTCTGTGGGAGTCAGACACTGCTCTGTTAGAACTCTGGCTACATTAAAATCGGTTGGATTTCTAGACAATGTGGCCTTGCCTCATTCCTTCAGATATCCTTGATATCACAATATATTGTATGTCTATTAAGACATTGACTATTGAATAGTTTGTAAAAACTCAAATATTTTGTAAGATGTGATCAGGATTTTTTTTAGTAATTAGGATTAATTTAGTAATTCATTTATAGAAACAAATTGATTAATCAACAGACTGTGACTGAAGATTCAAGTAAAAATGCAGGGTGTGCTTTCATACAGTGGCTTCCATGTACAACTTTGAGCGTGCAAATACCTCTACACACACTAACATCTGCAAAAATGCATGTCCCCATTTGGACACATGGGGTTTGCATGTGTAGATGTTAGTGTTCATAAGGTTTATATAAAAGTGATCACACAGATAAAGGCCCCATTGAGGCCCTTGAAATTTTTGGACCAGACTGCGTTGCTTTTATAAGGCAGTACTATGGAAAGTATTAAGTGTAACTTTAAGTAATGCTTGCAAATACACTTCAGTGTAATCACCTAGCAAATAGCATATAGTTATGGGGCTCACAGTGTGATCTGCAGAAAAGCTTAATGCCTCTGAAACTAGTAATTTTGCACCATGGAAATAGGTAACTTTTTCAAAAGAAAACAGCAGGCAGACTGAGCCTCAAGGGATAATCTCATTTTAAGAAGGTGAGATGTGTATTTGAGTAATTTATTTCAGGCAGCCTGTAGTACTGAAATTTTCACGTGCTCATTATAAATTTGGTGTGGAAGTACTGTGGGGATGGGCATGAGTTTTGCTACAAGAAATGAGAAAGACCGCTGCATGTGCTGACATCTCTCTTATCAAGAAAGCTGTGATGAAAGATTAAACAAGACCTTGCCTAATATCCTCAGTAGTATTATGAAACATCATACACAACAGTCTCACCAATAACAGACATGCAAGGGTCATGCTTCAAGACCATTGTTTTTCTGCAGAAGTACAATATGTTGTAGGAAGTTACGTGATTATTTAATGCCAAATCCAGCCCGTGTATTTGCAGCTGCAGAGCTCCCCCTTTCAACAGTATTGGTGTGCTTCTACTGCACAAGACAAACTAGACTGGTTGGGCTGTGCAGGGATGTGTGAACCTTTGAGTCACTAGCTACTAGCTTTGCACAGCTTCCTGCGTGGCAGAGTCCAGGGCAAGGTGCAGAGAAGAAGTGTAGACTGTTAGCAGAAATAGAATGTTATAGTGGGGGACTATTTTAGAAATATTAATCCATGGCTCATTGGGAGGATTCCTTCCTCCTGCCTTCCCCACCACCATCAGAGATACCTAGACCAGTACTGCTTAGAGGACGAACAATGTTTCTGGGATACGGTTGTGGAGTTAAACATTGATTCAATCACATCATCAGGGAGAGTTCCATTTATTCTGTTCACTTCAATTGTCAGCTCTTTGGGGGCAGGGACTGTCTTTTTGTTCTGTGTTTGTTCAGCACCTAGCACAGTGCGGTCCTGGTCCATGACTGGGGTTCCTAGGTACAACTTCAATACAAAAATAAATAGCCATAAAAATTATTTACTAATTGGCTTCAAAAACAGAGAAAAGATCAAGGGCCCAGAAACTATTAAACTGCCACAGCTGGTGAGTTACTTTCCTTTAGGTTATTAAAAGATTTTCCCCCCTTTTCATATTGAACAATCCATGACTGTCATACTATGCCATTAATGTTCCTCACAGCTAGGAAGGCTGTATCTATATAAGTACAGTATTGGTGCCAGAGGTGTCAACAGTATCCCCACCTCCATAATATTCTTGCCTCTTCATAGTTTAGGATGCAGCCAGCTTCCATTATGCAGCCCTATATTTGCTCTTCTATAATTTTGCTTTAGAAAATTAATTTAGCCTGAAAATTGCCAGACTTACTCTGAAGGCAAAGGAATTTTCTTCAGACTTTGCAGAAACAAAGTTATAGATCATTTTTAAAAAAAATCTTATATTTCTTTGACTCCATCTTGCTTAAAATAGATGATTACTATCCCTTCATATTTTGCACATATTTAAATTTCCTTGAATATTTGTGTGCCCACTATACTTGGAGATGTCCTAATCATAGATTTTCCCCAAAGTATTAACAATTTTGGTGACAGTTTTGGGCTCAGTCCTGTTCCCATTAATGTCAATGGGAGTTATGGGCTGTAGAAGGTGCTACCATGGCACTAGCCAGTTCCACCAGCCTTACAGCTTCTGTGTGCCCAGATACCAGTGCAAAGCTGCCGTAAAGGGCTAGAAAATGTTTCTTCATTTACCTATTCTTTCCTCCTCCCCAACACTCACTCACAGAAGGTTATTTTAAAATAAATAAGTAAATACAAACTTCAGAAATTCTGAAATCACATCACTTTGTTTCAAAAACTAGTTATGTTCTCTAACGGCCAGTTTTTTAAAGGCATTTAGACAGCTAAGGATGTAGATAGGCACCTAGTGGCATTTACAAAAGCACCTAGATTCCTAACTACTATTAATTTAGGTGCCTAAATACCTTTAAAATCTGTCCCTTAGTGATGATGGTGTACTTACCTATCGTATCACTTACGATAATCAGGCACTTAAGAACAAGGAAATGAATAGTTAAGGAGTTAATTGGTTTTAAATTTCCCACATAAGATAAGGACAGTGGCCAAAACTTTCAAAGTTAGGCTTTCAGATCCATATCAAGACACCTAAGTAAAGGCCTGATTCCGCCCCCCCCCCCCCCCCCCGGAGTTGCTGAGTATCTACAAATCCCATTGTAGTCTGTGAGAACGGGAGGTTCTCAAGATCTTTGAAAATCAAGACACATTTACTTAAAAGCTGAACTTCAGGCACCCAAGTTTGAAAATGTTGGCCATTAATCTTACCAAGTACAAATAAATCTATATTTCATCACAGTATCACAGCCTTAACTCTGTCCAAAATATATGTTGTTCTTTCAAAACCAGAAACCCTTTTGAAAAAGAAACATAATGTTATGTGTGTGCGCATTAATGATATGCATTGATCTGACTCAACTGGAAGTCCACATACAAGCTCTGCCACAAATGGATGGCTATACACTTTGCTTGCCAAACTACAAATGGAGTATTATTCTCATGGAACATCCATTTAAGACATTTTACTCACAAAAAAGCCCCAAACCAAAAATCTCTCACTTTATACATACATTATATTAATGTAATAATTAATAATACAGTAGCTCATAAACCACTATATTTAACTATATATTAATGTATTTATCAAATGTATAATCTATGGATATTCTATATGAAAAAATGCCTCTCTCCCACTTGTGCCTTTGCAAGTCTCCCCCTTTATGTCATTTGGAGAAATTGACAAATCCTAGAATGATCAAATTTCATTCTACTGTACACATTAGGGATTGTTAGAGATCAATTACAAACGCCTTCCTTTCAGCATCATTTTGGGGGTTAGCAGCATGCAATAATGGTGATGATGTCTTCACGTACTCACAGCCAAAACATTCAGTGGTAAATAATTGTTAATCAATAAATAAACTTCAGTAGAAATAGTTTGGTGTAAGTTTAGCTGCAGCAGTGTGCCAGGAAGATTCTACAACTGTCAGAGCCAGCTGTAACTGACCCATTTTTCACCTTTTTTAAGAATGTGAGAAATGTGGTGATTTGATATAAAGGAAATGTCTCAGCTATGCCAAGTCAAATTAAAATTGATAAGACCCCTTTCTTTTTTCTTTTCTGCTTATTTTAGAAGAGGGCTCTACAAAGGAGCTCTTTAATGATCTCACACCAGTGGGAGAGGGTGTCTGTAGGCTTTGTTTGATTCTGGAGTTGTCTACTCAAGTTTCACTGTAGCATGAAAAGATAAAGCAACTGGAACAAGCTTTAGACCACAGTGAAATAAAGATACAGCAGCTGGTAGCATAACTTAAGTCCTAATCTATTTTGGTTGCTAAAATCTCTCAAAAGTATTTAACAGAAGTACCAAATGACCATAATGTCAAGATAAAGGCTACTGAGAAACTGGAGAGATTCCGTGACAAAGAAAGTTCACTACATGTTGTAAACTATGGGTGAGGGAGACAGGCAGGCTCAGTTAAGCAGTGAAAGAATGCCAAAGAAAAAGCTGCAAAATAAAGAGGAAAAATATTACAGGCCTGTAACTAGGCAGCTGCATTTTGAAAGCAAAAATGTCAGGCACTGTGGGAATTCTAATCAGGGAGTGCTAGCAGGTTACTTCAAAAGTCCGCAGGACTATTGTTAATCAATAAATAAGCATGGGCCCTTTCTTTTGATGTCCTCTCAAGTTTCTTTCTGGCATGCATTTTATTAATGTTTAGTAAACGTTTGCAGCAATAAAAAAAGGCAAACAATCTGGACAAGCCACTGTGGGATAGTTACAGTTAAACAAGAAAAATTCCCCATGGACGCTAAGACAGCAATCCATGGGAAAAAGCAAGGTCCTTACTCTTTCACAGCTGGGGCTGAGTCAAAAAGGAAATGGAAAGATCCATTAATGCTCCACCTTGGACAGACAAAATGATGAAAATAATTGGATGAGGAAAGAGGAATTGTACAAAAAGAAAGAGAAATGGTTACAAAATTAGGGCCATATTGTGGTTGCCCTTTGCTCAAATTCATAAGAGGATCGTGAGAACGCTGAAGGGGCGTGGAAAGCTGTATGTGGTGTAGCCACAGTTGTTGTCCAAGCACTTTCCTGGAGCACAAGCACTGTTTCCTGGGCATGCAGGCCATGCCAAACAGAGCATAGCAGTGGCCATGATACCATTCCCATCGACCCACAGAGCTGGCCAACCAGAGAGAAGAATGTATGCCACACCTCGCTAAAGGAGCACTCTCCCTACATGCTGAGGAGCTCTGCTCCTCTAATATGGTACAATGCCATTAGTCCAAGCTTGTGCCTTAATAGCACAACCTAGAACATATTAAGATACAAGGCCACACTCATATAATGTAATCCATGAAGGTAATTCATTTCTTCACAGGGGAGGAATCTATTCTTCCTAAGACTTGAAGCAAGGCCCCTTGCTTACAAGGACACCAGGTCTACCATTTGAACCACAGAAGCATCTGTATTAACTGCCATTCATAACAACACATAAATCCACCTCCAGCTACTAGTTGGTGAGCTGTAACATATTCCCTCACTTTACAAAGGGCTTGACTACAGCAACCTGAAGAGTTATGTCAGCACAGTGAGTACTTGCCAAGGGCCCCATTTTATTGTGCACATACAAGGCTACATCAGAAAACACAGAGGGAATCAGACCATTAGCGGGACGCTATTTACATGGGGCTCAATCCTGTAAGATGCTGAGCACTCCAGTGAGGTGCTGAGCATTCGCAATTCCCATTGTCTTCTAGGGGAGTTGAGGCTGCTCACTACCTTGCAGTGTCACTGCCATTGGGTACAATCTGTAAGCTCTGGCTGACCATTAGAATGACTTTTAAAGTCTTGTAAAACAGCAAGTTACTGTATTTTGTGACTCTCAGATGATATGTCAGATAGTCATGCCAGAATATAATAAAGTAATTACCATAAACCAAAAGCCAGGACAGAGCCAGCAAGCTAATGCTTTCCCCCTTCTCACCCACCCACCCATCCCCTACCCACATCCAGCAGGGTACAGCTGGAGCATCTTCAAAGCCAGTGTCAAAATTTTAATTAGAATACTGCATAGTGTATATGCAAAGTTACATGCACATGCTCTTACTAACAAACAACTGAATCCTGCCGGCCTTATTCAGTCAGAAGTTCCATCAGTTTTTCTGCGAGTTCTGATGGAGGAAGGCACCAGGATTGGATCCAATATGAACAAAAAGGCTGTGAGCAAATCAATCTTAACTGGTCTAAAAACACACCAGTAGAAAAATGAATGGAGTCAGAGTTAATACTCTTCAAAAGAGTGCTCCAGAAAAGGAAAATTTCAGTATAACTGAGTAGCAGTAACACTTTACATCAGGGCAATCAATAATTTTTTGTCAAGGTCCAAATTTCTTGGTCAAGTATAGTCAAGACTCTAGAAAAAATCATTCAAAAATAATAATAATGATAATAAGTAAAAAGATTTCATGGTCTGTTCAAAAATGTCTGGTGGTCGGGATTTGGCCCATGCTCCACCTATCCCTGCTTTCCATATCTTTTCAAAGCATTGTAGACATTGGGGCCCCAGTCCTACTCCAGTGGACTTCAATTGATGTAGGATCTGGTCCTTTAACTAAATAATCTCCACAGCCCTCCTGTTAGGTATGTAAGAAAGAAAGACTTTAATCTATATATATGAAGCATCTAAGATCTCCTCAACTTCAGTCCTGTTTTTCTTTAAATAAAAGAAACATTTGTTGGTTTTCTTGGGACATGTAAATGTTTGTCCTCCCAAATAAGCATATGGTCTAGTAGGATACCTCACATCAAATCTGGTTCTCATATCCTGCAAATAATATTGTTCATCCCAGGAGCTCTAAGTGCTTTACAAAGATAGTGCGGTAGTCATATTCTCATTTTGCAGATGTGGTTCATAGGGGTTCCATGACTTGCCCAAGGTTGCACAGCAAGTCAGTCATAGCCCCCAGGTCTCCTAACGTGCATTCAAATCTCTCCTGAAAATCCATTACTGCCACAGCAACTCCAAGAAATCAGCTGACTAATAATGACAGGGTTGAGCAGTCATCGGGGTTAGATGCTGTTTGTGTACATTTGTACAAAACCGAAGTCTGTCATCTCAAACTATAAAAAATAGTGAATTATCAAGAGATGGCCAGTCATCATCTACGCCTTGATCAAGCAAAGCACTTAAGCAGGCTTTGAACCAGAAGTTTTTCTCGTATGTGTACTCCTTTCTCCTACCCTTTACTTTAAATGGGTTTCTGGATGGGAAACAGGATAAGAGCTGTCTAGATCATCTACTCACATACTAAACACTAAAGTAGTGCATAACAGAAAGGTTTCTATAAGTATAGAGTTAGCCAATAACACAGAGAAGCACATCATTTATTCAAAGAGTTCATAATACTGATCCAAAACTGTACTCATATTGCAGTATTCATCAATCAGTATCCCATGTAAATAGTGCAATACACTTGATGGTTTGATCCTGCAAGGGGCGAAGTACCCTGAAATATCATTCTTCATTTGGAGCTAAAAGAGATGAACTCTTCTCAGATGCTCAGCACCTTAAAGGATAAGGCCTGGTAGAAATACCTTGCTTTTAAAAAATTAAAATTTTGTACTTTACTATGAAATTTCTCACCGTATTATAAAATCAGGTTACAAGTTTCTGTATAAGAAGATGAAACTTATTGCTATTGAGATGGAAACTAGTGTCACATGTTGTAAAGTCTGAGAAAAGTTTAACAGGATAAGCTAAATGTTTAATCAAACATACACTGTTTAAAAAACTCATATACAGTGCTATACAGATATAATAAAAATATGATTACAAGCAAAAACTGATGTTAAGCAAATCTAGAGAAAAATATTTACAGAGAAAGTGTGTAACTTTCAGCTAAGCTCAACATTTCTTACAATCAAAAGTACTTGAACCACTCTTTTATTTCATTTACATTAACAGTTGAATATGTGCGCTGTGTGCCTCTCTCTCGCTCTCGCTCTGTATATATATATTTAGGACAAATAAATCTGCCGATTTAACACCAACCTTTATCACTTAGTTCCATTTTTATATGTTGTTGCTTCAGAAACTTACATTGTGAGATGAGGTCACCCAGTATGTGCAGACTTGCTAATAACTAGTTTCAACACTGGAGGAAAGCAAATCAGAGGTGAAAACATTGCACAAACACAAAGGGGTTTGTGCATTTCATCTTTAATTATAGCAAAAGTAGGAATAGATTCGGGGGGGGGTACCTTGCTTTCCTGCAGCACTTGGCTTATTACTAGGATGTTTCCTCACTTCAGTTTTATTCCACTTTGGATACAAGTGGATGAGAATGAACAGTGAACCAGGAAATAAATTAGAGTTCCACCGATGAATGTTTCAGGTGCATTAAAAATAATAAGCTTCATTTCTCAAAGAGGCAGGTAGGTAAACAATATACTTAGCTGTTTTTCCCACTACACACCCTAAAACACACAAGCAAGGGAGCATGAAATTAAAAATATGCTGGTTTACAACTCCCAGAAACTTAAGCTGTTATCACAATTGAAAAATGAGAGTGTTAGAAGGAATTATCGAGTATTAAAGTAGTACAACAGAGTGGCAGATACGGAAAGACTGTAGAGAAAGTAAATGATTAAGCTTTTACTACACAGTGAATAAATAAATTTCTCTTTTGTGAAGATTATGTCGTCGGAAGGAGATGTTTATATTAGGGTGCTGATGACCTTGAACTAACTTCGCTATATTTTGGTTCCTTTTAAAGAAATAAACATCATGACCATAGATCAACTGTAAGAAACAACACGCTCAATGAAAAACAAAGTGAATAATTTCCTGGTTCTCCTCGATGACCTGTGTAAAATACTAAATTCAGATTGGTGGGATTTATGGGTAACACTGTTTATTGAGTGTAATGGTTTTAACTGTTCAGGTTGCAGAGTCAAGCACTCATAAATTAGGAAATGCCTGTATTAAGGGTGCCTCTACAATCTTAACTCTGCTCCCTTGTATGCATGCACTATGGTAGTCTTCAAATTATCTGAGCACATACTGCCTTTTCTCTAGGCCCCTTGCTTCACTCAGTCACCAGATGGATAGTGAGGGGGTAGTGAGTTGCAAGAGGAACAAGGAGTTCTCTTGGGGCTGGGGCACTGGACTGGAACCCAGGAGAATTTATTATATTCCTGGCAGTACCACAAACTTCTTGTGTCATGTTGGGCTGGACTATTGTATCATAACAATGGCTTGGCTTTCAATCTCTTGTCACGTCACTAGTTCTCCAGTTACCATAGTCTTTCAGGGGAGACAACCTGAATTTCTAATGTAAGAAATGAGCAATAAATCTTTATTTTTATCCCCTTCCAGTCTGTCTCTGTTGGAAAGAAGTTTTGCAGATCACCTTTAACTCTCAGTCAGGCTGTCCCTCCCATACATAGCCCCCAGGAAGAATGCTCCAGGGAATGCTGTCTCAAATATTGCCTGTTTACTTCCAAAACCACAAATAAACTCTCTACCTCAGCTGAGATTCCCTGCACAAATTAAAGCACTTACTGTCCAGTGAGGCTGCAGGCAGAGACCCACCCTCCAAGGTGTTCACTCTACACATCACTTCTTCCTCTGAGTTAGTACATTACTCTTCACCTCTTGGAGCATGCAAGATGGTAGTGCGTTCCTCAGAGGAACTGCTCTCCTGCCTGGTTAGGCACTGCCACATTTCTATGAAGGTTCCCTTAGTGAGGAGCGGGCCCAAGAAGAAGTATGCAATGGTGGGCCGGGTGCTGCTATTCACCCTATCCCATGAGACACAAGCAAGACAGGCAGCGTATTTAAAACTGTGCAGAGGAAATGTTTTTTCACACAATGCACAAGTGGCCTGTGGAACTTGCTGCCACAAGATATCACTGAGGACAAATGCTTAACAGGAGTTAAGAGGGATTAGACATTGAGATGGATAAGAAGACTATCCAATTAAACTTAATATTTTAAAAGCTCCTGTAGGGTTTGAAGGGCTCTAAACCCTCCTGCCTCAGGGGATGAACCAGCCTCTAACTGCAGAGGCTGAGCTAAAGAATTTCCCTGAGTGGAGCTTAGCTCAGAGCTGCCTGCACCTTCCTTTTGAAGCAGCTGTTGCTGGCTACTGCTGGGATCAGGCTATTGGGCAGGATGGACCCAGGTCGGATCCAATATCCTTTACACAGAAAAGGACAACCTGACAGAATGCTCCCTTAAAAACACCTTCCTTCTGTCTGCCCCCGGGTTTTACATCAACACCCCGCCCTGTAGTGCCTCAGTGCCCTGAAATCCATTTCCTTAGGAATATACAGCAATAGCATGCCCTCATTTTTACTGAGGATGGTAGGTCCATTTGAAAGAGAGGCTAAGAACTTCCTCCCATCTCCACCCGCTTGCTCCCTGCTGGGTTGGTGTAAACTCTGGAAGGCCTTATCTCTTCAGTGACTCTTTTCGGACAGGACATCTGGCTACTGCTTAGGGTTGGTTTGGCGGCTCCTTGTTAAACAGGCCTTGTGCAAAAGATAGGCAGTCAGGTCAGCTAGGCTTCTAGGCGTGTATTACAGGCACTGAGGGTGGAAGTGCTCAGCGATAGCCAGCCCAGTTATGATAGCCTGCTGGGTGACCTTGGGCAAGTTACCTCCCCTTTCTGTACCTCATTTTTCAAATGGGAAAAATGAGGAGAATGATGCTGACTTTGTAAAGCGCTTTGAGAGGTACTAGTGAAAAGCACTAAGAGCTGGGTATTATTATTTTAAACTCAATTGCTTATTTTTATTAAAGGAACTGGGGCTTGATGCAATGCCCTCTGACTGGCCCGGATTAAGGCAGGGGCTCTATAGGCTGCAGCCCAGGGCCCCGGCTCAAGGGGGGCCCCGCAGAAATAAATCACAGGCAGCGATCTCCAACTCCAGGCTGCTAAAAGTCCCGCACTGCAGAGGTGTGCTCAGGCAGGCTGCCTGCATGCCGTGACCCCATGCCGCTCCTGGAAGCGGCTGGCTGCTAGCACCGGCCAATAGGAGCTACAGGGGCAGCATTTGTGGGCGCAGGCAGCGCATGGAGACACGCTGTTCCCCTCCCCTCCCAGGGGCCACAGAGATGTGCTAGCAGCCAGCCACTTCCGGCAGCAGCATGGGGCTATGGCAGGTGGCTGGCAGGCAGGCAGGCAGCCTGCCTGAACCCTACTGCACCACTGTGCAGGAGGCCACCTGTAGTAAGCGTCTCCCGGCTGGAGCCTGCACCTCGCACCCTCTCCTCCTGCCCCAGATCAGAATCCCCTCCTGTACCCAAACTCCCTCCCAGACCCTGCACCCCCATCCCTTGCCCCATCCCCCTCCTGCACCAAATTCCCTCCCAGGAAAAAGACTTGTATTCAGGGGCCCCACAAAATGTAATAGCCCCGGGCTCACAGGAGAGTTAATCCAGCCCTGCCCACTGAAGTCAATGTATAGGCTCTTTCCTTTTACTTCAGTGGATGTTGTATCCAGCTCATAGAGGATATAAGAGTTAGTAATGGTAAACTCATAATACCCTTTAGAACCTATGGCAAACAAAGGCTACTTCCTATGAAAGAAAAGCGTAGATTAAAATTATCCCTTCAGCCTACATACTTTATTGGCAAGATCCCTGTTTTGAAAGTGACACTTGGCAAACAAAGCTAAAGAACCCATAAGAGAAAACATTTAGTCACATTGGATATTGTCGCAATATTTTCTTATGGATCAGTGGTTGACTCATTAATATGTGTTAAATGAGAGCAAAATTTCTTTCTATAGGTGACCTATCAAGGTTTAGGTCTTGGGCATTGAGCCATCACCTGATGATTGTACGTGAATTTAACTTTCCAGTCAAATAGCAAGCTAGCATAGATGTGTGACTTAGCTGGAAATTTAAATTTATATATGCTCCTGAAATAACAAGCAAGTTAAGCAGAGTGTGAATTTCTTCCTGCTTCATCCGGAAATGGCTACCATGAAGCCTAATGCACTCCAAGTCAAACAAATTAGAATGCTGCATGCTTGTTCACAGTTAAATCACATTGCTTTTATTTCTCTCTCATTAAACAGATAGAGAAAATGCAACATTTTCATTGTAACAAGATGAAACATTGATCTAATTTGTTTGTCAGACTGCATTAGGACATGTTAACACTTACTAGTGCTAGGGGAGTGGACTACACCTCTTTTAATTTTTTTTAAGTTAATGTAATTGCTTATGAAGGTTATGGGATTCACAGTGCAGAAGAACAAGGAAAAGGGCCAGAAGAGGAGCCTAGTGTCTATGGCATAAGAGGAGTGTCACTATTTATTTTTTACTTCCTTGAGGTCAGGTAGTTCATTCTGCATACATATACGGTCTATGTCCCATCTTCAGTGACTGCGGACAAAGGAGCCAATAAATGCAGGTGTGGTCTAGATAACTGGTAGTATTAACTCTTGGCCACTACCAATCCAGGATGGATTTCAAGCTAGCACTGAGACCAAAAAGCTCCTCTTGCTTTGCAGTACCCAGTATTGCCAGCTCCAAGCATTCAAAAATCATGAGTCAGAATCTAAAAAGTCATGTGATTGGTTTTGAAATGATGCTATTTATTAAAAAAAAAATATTGTGTTCTTTTTATTTGCCTTCTGGTTTTTGGCCTTTAGGATTCATGTTTTTGAGCTTTTTTCCTGCAGTCACCAAAGCATGGGAAATTCCATGTAGCTTCCATTCTCAGGAAACCTCCCACCCGCAAGTGATGACAACAATTAATACATAACCATTGTGCACTTCACTATAAGGAATGGGGCCAAATGCTTTAGCTGATGAGTGTGCTGTTTACTTTGACTCTGCAGAACTGCCAGTAAATGAAAAGTATATTGCTTGAAAGAGTCTATAAGCCCTGATCAGTAGATGTACCTGAAAATATTTGCACAAATTACCACGGTGACCTGGTACCACCAAGTCACCCATTGGGGAATGTCTCACAGACAGAAATGATCATAACAGAGTGCCTCCTCCACACTGTCACACAATGTCCCTGATTGCTTGCAGTGTTAGAATAAATTTCTGGAAGGTGGTTGTTTACATTGCAACTAGGTCAGAGCTAAAAGGGGCTGCTCTTAACTGGACATTTAATATCTAAGGAATGTTTAAAAGGTCCCAAATCAGTGACTTCTGATATCCTTGGACTCACAGATTATGTACGGAGAGTGTAAGCCTCGGTAGACAGAACACAGCAAAAGTTCATCTCCTCACTTTCAGCTAGCAATTCCTTTGCTCCTCCAATGGGAGGGGGAATTGCTAGCAGGATCATCGCTCCAAGAAGAGAGGCAATGAAGGACTACAGACCACTTGATCTTGAAATTCCTTATTAGCTTTGGCCCTAATGATTAGTTCTGTAACTAAATAGACTTTTAAATGGTCTGTAAGTAGAGCTGGGTGGAAAATTTTGACTTGAAGTTTTTTCCAGCAATGTATACTCAATGACACCAAAATGTTTTGCAAATTCATGTTGATTTTGCCAAAATGTTTTGGTCAAAAAAAAGAAAAGTTTCATTTTGATATTAGGGAAACATTTCGCTTCTGGGTTCTAAATTCAAAATGTCCTTTAATTTTATTTTTTTTAAACCAAAAACAATTTAAAAATGGTCAAAATCAAACAATACTTTACTGGACCCTAAATAATATTGTTTCTGACTTTTTGATTTCACTTAAAAATTCTTTCATTTTCAGTTCAACACAACACAATTTTTTCCCATTGTTTTGGAATTGCCAGTGAATCAAAAAACCCATTATTCATCCAGCTCTAGTTGCAAGGATAGGGTTATGACTCTCTCGGGCCAAACTGTAAGCAGAATATGCAGCCCGTTGTTGGAGCTGCTTCAAGCTGACTGCCAAGCTGAGCCTAAACATAAGCCTGAATTGCATGAACATAGGTAGGCTGGGGAATTTCTGCACAGTGTGCTGCTAAAGGAAGCTCTGTGCTGATTTGGAGGTGGCACCAGGAGCTTCATAACTACAAAGATCCAGTGACCCCAACACCGTGTGTGGATGAGCAGTGACTGTTATTCTCAACCTGTGGAGACTGCTGTACTGTGGCCTGACTGTAAGGTTTGGGGGAGGGGGTGGAATTCACTCCATGTTTCTTCACCTACTTGGGCTTTAAGGGACTGCTGTGAAGTAGTATGTGCCACTGTATGTACACTCCCTCAGAGGCCACTATTTCTTTTCTTCATATATATCCCTTCTCACCCAGTGAGAGGGCAGTCAAATTGTTTGATCACATCCTGGTTTTGTTTCTCATTCCTGCATGCTTTCTGGATCCCCCAAGGGTATACAAAAGAGCCAAGTAGTTTAAACTGGAAAAGGGAGCCATTTATTGCACCCTCTAGAGGCAACCCCAGAAAAGCATCTCTAAACATTTTACAAGGAGAATTAATTAAGCCTCACAACATCTGTGGGAGGGACGTAAGTAGCATTATCCCCATTTTACACATGAGAAAAGTATAAAGGGACAGAAAGACTTTCCCAAGACCACACAGCAAGTCAGTGGCAGAACTGAGAATAAAACACAGGAGACCTGACTTCCAGTCCCCTCCTTTGACCAACAGGAAATATAGAAAAAATTCCAGATAATCAGGCTACCCTGCTGTTTTGGTAAATGAATGAAGTGATGCAATTTCCTGATGCTAAAAGTGGCTTTAACCGTAACTTCTAAACTAAGGACCTTCCCTAGAGATATGAGATAAGCAACGTTCTGCTGGTCCCATCACAAAACTGCTTGTCTCAGAGTAACCTTATTTGATTAGAGGACACTTTCTCTCAGACGTGCTATATAACTGAGCCACCCAATCATGGGAAACTGAGAGAAAAGCCCTCCCCCTAACTCATAGTGGGAAGTGTCCTATTTGTTGCTACCATGGCTACTGTATGTAAGTCAAGGTCAGGTTTTGTTATGATTGTGGCTGTACTAAGCCTGTTTTTTGAAACTGACAGCTGCTACATATCAGTGAAATTAAATCATGTTTGTGGCAGATGAAGTATAGGCTTATACTAATTCAAGTGCATCATGCCAAAAAGTGGTATCTCAGCCTGGTACAGAGATACTTCAGTCTTGTCTATGGGCCAATCACTGATCTCCATTATTACACTGATGTAAATTCACAGTAATTCCTTTAATTCTTTCATGACAATTTAACAGGATATTAATAATTTGGAATGAACTGGTGGCTATGGGAATAATTTAAGTGTGTGTGCAATTGCTAATTCTTTGCCTTGTTTTAGAGATACATTTTCTAACACTAATGACATTATTGCAGGTGATCTGTGCCTGTGATTTTTCTAAGTAATGTCAGTCTCTGAATTAATTAGACTCATTCTGGATTGAACGGGTGTCAAACATCAGCATACAGTTTCCAATGTAACATCAGCAGGAAATATGTGGCATATATAATTACCCTTCTCATCTTAATTATAGAATTTACATGGCTAATTTTGTGTGTCATTTCTGTTGAAATTTCCTAAGAAGAACAGAAAGATGCTCCTAAAGATATTTATGCTTCTGGATTACTAAAAAGTATTTGTTGTGTATTTTAAATGTAGCTTCTAAACCAAAGTCCAGATCCTTAGGTGTGGCTAAGCCTTAGCAAACTACCCAAAAGGGTAGTACAGGTGGATTTATGCCATTTTTCTGCATTCCATGCTCAATCCTGGGGCATCCCAGGGTCAGTGAAGTTCACAATATAAGTTAAAGCAGCCTCAGCTTCTAATATATAGCAACTGCAAAAGCCCCTTAGAGGTATTTCTACTAGCTTAGGATCACAGAAGCACAAAGCACTCCATCCCCATCCTCACATCACCTCTTTCTCCATCTGTGATATGGAGGAATAACATTTACCCACTTTTCTTTCACATTTGAGCTACATGAATAAAACAGTTCTATGTAACTGCAAAGTCTTAATTATTATGTATTTTATTTACTATCTATTTTCAGAAGCTGCTTTTCAGATGTAGCCTCCTGAAATCCATTATGAGCGCATACCTCTGCCAAAATTATCATGAGTTCCTGTAAATAAGAAATATTCCCAGCACATGTGCAATCTTCCGCAGAGAGATTTCAATAACACTCCTGCATTATGCCCTTCAGAGATTTTGAAAACTATTTTTACTTTTGCAATTTACACAGTCATATTCAGCTTCAGCATGTATTTAATATCATTAAGCTCTAAACCTCTCCTTGTAAAAACAATTAGGCACATATCAGTAAAAATATATGTATCCACTGTGTCATACGGAGAAGCACTTCGTAGATGTTCTTAAATGCTCCCATGACTTTACTTAAACCTTAGAAATCAGACACTTCTTTTATTCTCCGTAATTTGCGTTGACAGTGAGCCAAACAAGCAGAGGGAGAATCCCTATCTTGATATGATGTTGAAAGGTTTATTTAGCGTATCATTTTTCCAGGACCATATTATCATGTTGGTTTTGGAAATGAGTGGAGTAGAATACTTGTAATTCCAAATGGTTTTCTGGGTATGAATCAATTTTGGCTCCAGAATCATTGCACTCCATGATTTCCTTTCAACAATATTAATCTGTTAGTGGGATGAATACTTGATGACGAATTCTTTGAAAAAATTGCTCACAGGGAGATGGAAAATGAGTCAAAAAATCTCAGGAAAAAAACCCAGTCATCTTCCAGGTATCTGATCCATTATCCCAGTTTTTCCAATTTCAGGCAGACAAAGAAACAGGAAGTTTGTCAATGGGAGGGACAAGTAATACAAATTCTTTACTTTCCTCTTGCTTGTGTAGCAAGCAATTCTTTCTTATACTCAGTACTGAGGGGAAAGGCAGGGGCCACAAAGGTCTGTTTAGCTTTCCTCAATGGAGTAAAGATTCCTGGAGGACCAGACACTGAATGGAACTTGAATAAACAATTTGCTCTGTCTCTGGTGTGAAAAAACATCAATAGCACTGGATTCTGCACCAATAGGAACGCTGAGTGCAGCCACAGCAGTTTTTCATATACAGGTACATACAGCAACTGTATTTTTACTAGCAAGGAAAGAACCAGAAAGGTCCATGATAACAATTACTTGTTTCTGCAGTTAGCCTTACTAGGTAAAATGCAGAAAAACATCGAGAGGGGGGGGGAAAAACAACAACTCAGACACTAAGAGCTTGTCTACACTTGAAATGCTGCAGTGGCACAGCTGCACAGCACTGCTGTAATGCTTCACTGAAGATGCTACCTACACCGATGGGAGGGCTTCTCTCATTGTCACAGATACTCCACCTCCCCTAAACAACACAGTTACACTGACATATAAATATAAATAAAATAAATAAATGGAGATATCCTATCTCCTGGAAGGGACCTTGAAAGGTCATTGAGTCTAGCCCCCTGCCTTCATTAGCAGGACCAAGTACTGATTTTGCCCCAGATCCCTAAGTGACCCCCTCAAGGATTGAACTCACAACCCTGGGTTTAGCAGGCTAATGCTCAAACCACTGAACTATCCCTCCCCCCTATATAGACCAACCTCAAGTAAAGCAGAAGCAAGCTTAAGCTTAATTACTTACCTCTCATTTCTCCCATTCACTCAGATAGGAGGGACAAAAATACTGATAGGGGAGACATTGTTTGGATGTAGATATTTTAAATAAACTGTTTTCACAGTTCTGGAAAATATAGGGTCCCAATATCTTGAGCCTCTATTTTCTCTTGGCATGACTTAACAATCTCATGTGTTGGTATTGAGACTGATGTCCATCTAGGTTCTTGTCTGCAACCACCTCATTAGTATCTGAGTATTACCTCTAGTGAAATCTCATGCTGTTTCTACTTAGATTATAAGTAGTTTGGGGGGAGTGACTGTCTTTTTGTTGTTTGTACAGCTCCTAACACAATGGGCTCCTGGGCACTATGATAAAGAAGGCAACACTTTGGTTCCTGGTCAGGAACTTCCTGGGGGGGAAGGTGAAATCTGAAGATATCTTTGTAAATGTGATTTATTACTTACCAAGAAATGAACAGAGTGAAGAAGAAAATTGTTGGGTTTGTTTTTTTGGAAGGGGACTTAGGTTTGCATTTCTTTGTGTGGTCGCAGCAGGTGTATTGTAGGTTAAGAGCTTGTCTAGCTTCAAAAGCAAAAGAATTGCTCCACTTTATTCTGGAATAGAGTATCCACACAGGAGAGTTATGCCAGTATAACTATAGCAACATAACTGTTCCACTATAATGGCAGTCAATTTCCCCATGTAGACAAACACTAAGGCCTTGGCTACACTTGCGAGTTATGGAGCTGTAAAGCCGCCTCCAGCGCTGTAACTCACTCTCCGTCCACACTGGCAAGGCATTTGCAGCGCTGTATCTCCGTGACTGCAGCGTTGCATGTACTCCACCTCCCCAAGAGGAATAGCGTTTATTGCGCCACCGCTGCAGCACTGCGGTGCCAGTGTGGCCGCCCAATGCGCTGTGACTGGCCTCCAGAACTATTCGACAGTATCCCACAATGCCTGTTCTAGCCACTCTGGTCATCACTTCAAACTCTACTGCCCTGGCCTCAGGCAACCAACCATGTGACCCTCCCTTAAAATTCCACGGGAATTTTAAAAATCCCCTTCCTGTTTTCTCAGCCCGACGTGGCGTGGAGTGCTATCAGCAAATCTTTCCAGGTGACCATGCCTCCACGCGCCAAGCGAGCCCCAGCATGGAGCAATGGCAAGTTGCTGGACCTCATCAGTGTTTGGGAGGAGGAAGCTGTCCAGTGCCAGCTGCGAAGGAATTATGATACCTTTGGGAAGGTATCAAAGGACATGATGGAAAGGGGCCATGACCGGGATGCCCTGCAGTGCAGGATTAAAGTGAAGGAGCTGCGGAGTGCCTACCGCAAAGCCCGCGACGCAAATGGCTGCTCGGGTGCTCCCCCCGCAACTTGCCGATTCTACAAAGAGCTGGATGCGATACTTGGGGATAACCCCACCTCCACGCCGAGCACCACCATGGACACTTCAGAGACAGGGTGGGAGGAGGAGGAGGAGGAAAACAGGAGTGAGGGTGGTGGGGTGGATGGAGACATCCCGGAATCCCTGGAGGCATTCAGCCAGGAGCTCTTCTCGAGCCAGGAGGATGGTAGCCAGTCACAGCGGCCGGTACTTGGTGGAGGACAAACAGAAGAGCAGGTTCCTGGTAAGCGGGTTTTTTTTCGGGAAGGAATTTTTTCGGTGCGGGCTCTTTGGGAGAGGAGGGTTAGGCATGCCTGCCTAGATACGGAATAGTGCATTGATGTGGTTTATCTCATCGCAGTAATCGGCCTCGGAAATCTCTTCGAATGTCTCATGCAGAACGTGTGCAATGCGCTTGTGCAGGTTTATCGGGAGAGCCACCGTGGTCCTTGTCCCAGCCAGGCTAACGTGTCCGCACCACGGTGCCGCGATGGGCAGGGGGACCATTGCTGCACACAGGCAAGCTGCATATGGGCCAGGGCGGAAGCCGCATTGCAATAGAAGACCCTCCCTTGCTTCCCAGGAGCGAGATATCGTTCAGGACGAACTCCTGTGGAAAATGTTGGGACAGTGTTCAGTGTAGGTGCCCCCTATTTAGGCACAGAAACCCAGAGGACAGTACAGCCCTGAAACAATCAGTCCCCCTTACTCACCATTTTGAGACTCCCGTGGGTTATGTGTGCTCTGTTTGGGATGGGAAAATTATGCTATTGTGTAGACCCTGTGTATGCCCTCCTTAAGTGCAGGGGAAATCATTACTCTGTCGGCTATAAACAATGCTGCCTCTGTTAAATGTTGCATTTTGCCTATACAGCTGCAACAACCTTGAGACCTCAGCCATCCCTCTTATCGCCTTGAGACTCCCTCAAGGCATCCCTAATCCTTGCAGCCCTGCGCTGGGCCCCTGTAATATCCCTGCTCTCTGACTGTGCAAATTCAGCCTCCAGGTGTTCAACCTCAAAGGTCCATGCCTAAGTGAAGCTTTCACCCTTCCCTTCACAAATATTATGGAGGGTACAGCACGCGGATATAACCGTGGGGATGCTGTGTTTGGCCAAGTCCAGCTTCCCATACAGAGATCGCCAGCAGCCCTTTAAATGGCCAAAGGCACACTCCACAGTCATTCGGCACCGGCTCAGCCGTAGTTGAACCGTTCCTTGCTGCTGTCAAGTCTCCCTGTGTACGGTTTCATGAGCCACCGCATTAACGGGTAAGCAGGATCTCCAAGGATCACAATGGGCATTTCAACTTCCCTTACTGTGATCTTCCACTCTGTGAAAAAAGTCCCGGCTTGCAGCTTCCTGAACAGCCAAGTGTCCCAAAAGATGTGTGCGTCATGCACCTTTCCTGGCCAGCCTGTGTTAATGTCAATGAAATGCCCACGGTGATCCACAAGCGCCTGGAGAACCATAGAGAAATACCCCTTCCGATTAACGTACTCGGATGCTAGGTGGGGTGTTGCCAGAATAGGAATGTGCGTCCCATCTATCGCCCCTCCACAGTTAGGGAAACCCATTTGTCCAAAGCCATCCACTATGTCCTGCACGTTACCCAGAGTCACGGTTCTTCTGAGTAGGATGCGATTAATGGCCCTGCAAACTTGCATCAACACGATTCCAACGGTCGACTTTCCCACTCCAAACTGGTTTGCAACCGACCAGTAGCTGTCTGGAGTTGCCAGCTTCCAGATTGCAATAGCCACCCGCTTCTCCACTGGCAGGGCAGCTCTCAATCTCGTGTTCTTGCGCCGCAGGGAGGAGCGAGCTCCTCACACAGTCCCATGAAAGTGGCTTTTCTCATCCGAAAGTTCTGCAGCCACTGCTCATCATCCCAGACTTCCATGACGATGTGATCCCACCACTCAGTGCTTGTTTCACCAAGTGCCACGGTGCTAAGCATGTCCGTGAATGCCATAAGCAATTTTGTGTCATACGCGTTACGCCGCTCAATAGCATCGTCGGACTCCTCACTCTCAGTGTCACTTTGGATCTTAAGGAATAGTTCGACAGCCAAACGTGACGTGCTGGTGAGACTCATCAGCATACGCCTCAGCAGTTCGGACTCCATTTCCCGCAGACAGATTGCACTGCACAGAAACCGTTGAAAGATGGCGCCAAAGGTGGACGGAAACAAAGGGATTTCTGGGATGCGAAGCGATGCATCACGGGGTGTTGGGACAGGACCCAGAATTCCCCGCACTCACACCCCCTTCCCACAACCCACGGCACCAGAATGGGAAGAGGTGCTCTGTGGGATAGCTGCCCATAATCCACCGCTCCCAATGGCGCTGCAATTGCCGCAAATGTGGCCACGACAGTGCACTGGCAGCTGTCAATGTGGACAGACTGCAGCACTTTCCCTACTCAGCTGTACGAAGACAGGTTTAACTCACAACGCTGTACAGCTGCAAGTGTAGCCAAGGCCTAAGAAGCCTTGTCTTGATTAGGAAAAAGGTGTACCTCAATTGAGCTAGCTTAACTCTCTTGCAAACCCCACTTAACAGCAATGTAGACACAGTTTATAACACCTTAGCTCAATTTTAGCAGCTCAAGTTACAGCCTGTCTATGCTGATGTTAAGAGGGGTTTCACTCAAGTTAAACCAAAGCTCAATGGAAAAAAGACTTTTTTCCTAGTCTAGATAAAATCCATCAGGAGCCTTGCTAAAGCATCCAGAGGAAGCACCCACACTCTCACTCCTAAAACCCTACCCTTAACACAGCAAGCAGTTTGAAAAATGAATTGTTTTCTTGCATATAATATTCTTGGGGGGTGGGGGGAAGGGGGAAGGAGCTGGTTGACTAGGAAGTTAGTTTAGTCAGACTATTTATGAGGAGTTTGACAGATGCTCAGAAAGGATAGAGCACATTAATACTAAGGTTTCATATTTGCAGAAGGTCTCCTTCCCTTTTGCACCAATAACTCATTTTCATTGTAGCCTGGGTGTGCAGACATCAGCAGTAAAAGCAGTCAGCACAAAGGCCTTTCTAAAGGCCACTCTAAAGAACAATGCATGCCTTTATACCAAAAAACACAAACATGATCATGCCTAAATAAGGTATTTTGTGATATAGGTCAACACTATACTTTAATCTTTTGTTTAAGATTTTATATGATGCTATCCCTAAAACCAAAGTCAATAACTGCATCACACACATATATAAGTAACAGCTCCTCTCAAACTAAATCAGGATGATTGTATGCTTAAAATCCCACACTTCTTGCATGAGATGATATCAGAGGATAGGCAAATTAGCAAACAAAAAATGAACTTCATGATAAATATTCTGTGTTCTATTTTTCTACTCCTATTTTACTGTTCTTTTTTCAAAAAGTTGTATATATACACACACACATACGCACATGTAACAGTTTTGTAACATATTTTAAAACATACACACACACATATGCTTAAAAAGTACATTAAATGAATGTTTCAGTTTCAGAGTCACTCAAAAGTTAAGAAATGCTAGAACTAATATAGCCCGTGCAACTTTAATTCGACCCCTGAGTGCTTGTGCATTACAATATAGTCTCTAATTATCTGATCACATGCTCTTCTCTTCCCCTCCCCCCAGGACCCTTGCCTCATTCGTTGCACAGGATGAAAGATGTTCATTATATGGGTTACTATTCAATATTTTTAGACTTACCATTTAATGTGTGGTCCAGTGCACTATTTACTGCACACCATCCAAACCCTGCACTGAATACAGACTTATTCATTTCCCCATGGGCTTTTTCTGTGGCACTGTCATTGTACTGCCCTGGGGACAGAGTTTTAAAGTTATTTAGGCACCTAAAGATGCAGATAGTTGCCCAGTGGGATTTTCAAAAGCTCATAGCTGCCTAACTTCCATTGATTTCACATGGGATTTTCAAAATCCCACCTATCTACATCTTTATGTGTCTAAATACCTATAAAAGTTTGGCCTTTAGTTCTTTACAAGTATTAATGACTTTATCTTCAACACACCCCATGAGGTGAGGTGCTATTATTATCCCCATTTTACACATCAGGAACCGAGGCAGAGGTTAAAGCATTTTAGGTGCCTAATTTGAAAAGCCTAGAACTTGATTTTTCAAAGTATTTTGCATTTTATAGCACTTTATACATTCAAAGCACAGCTTCCAGTAACCTCACTTGCAGCTGTGAGTGCTCAAACCTTAATCAAATCAGACCCAAGCTGGGCACCCAGAAAATGAGGAACATATAGTGGCCACCTGTAAACAGTTTGTTTACATTGAGTTGCCCAGCATCACATAGGAACTCTGTGGCCGAGGCAGGGATAGGATCCAACGAGGCAGGGTGGCTTTCAACTGCCTTAACCCTGAGACCATCATTTTTCTTCCTGCATTTCCCTGCTTCAGTCACTACACACCTTCAAACTTCTGCATGATAGTAGTTTTAGTGACTGCACATCCTTGATTCATTCCCTGTTTGTAGAATGAGGCAAAAATCCTGTGGTAAAACATAGTATGTAATCATGTAATATATGTATAAGCAAGTATTAAAAGTAATATTTGATGAATGAACATTTTGGCATCTTTAGGCTTTGGGCAACATTCACAAATTAGTCTCATTATTTGTTAACTTTTTCAATATTGGACTATAACAAGCAAATAAATGACTGCCTATGGATTGGCAAGTGATGTTGATATAGGATATTGGAGCTAGAATGCCCATATTTAACCAAATCACGCAGACCTATTTCTAAGATATGTGAATTCATGAATACCAAAAGGCTCGTGTGACTTTGAATTGAATCAAAGCACTAGTATTTGTGTAATGTTTGCTATTTTAATTCAAATGTTCTACAGCTAATACTAAAATAACATTATGCTGTCTTCAGCAAGGTGGCCAATAGAATCATAGACTTTAAGATCAGAAGGGACCATTATGATCATCTAGTCTGACCTCCTGCACAACGCAGGCTACAGAATCTCACCCACCCACTCCTGTATCAAACCTGTGTCTGAGCCATTGAAGTCCTCAAATCATGGTTTAAAGACTTCAAGATGCAGAGAATCTTCCAGCAAGTGACCCGTGCCCCACACTGCAGAGGAAGGCAAAAACCGCCCAGGGCCTCTGCCGATCTGCCCTGGAGGAAAATTCCTTCCCGACCCCAAATATGGCAATCAGCTAAACTCTGAGCATGTGGGCAAGACTCACCAGCCAGATACCCAGGAAAGAATTCTCTGTAGTAACTCAGATCCCACCCCATCAACATCCCATCACAAGCCATTGGGCATATTTACCTCTAATAGTCAAAGATCAATCTCATTATACCATCCCTTCATAAACTTATCAAGCTTAGTCTTGAAGCCAGATATGTCTTTTGCATCACTTCTCTGATGGTTAGAAACCGTCATCTAATTTCAAATCTAAACTTCCTGATGGCCAGTTTATATCCATTTGTTCTAGTGTCCCCATTGGAACTGAGCTTAAATAATTCCTCTCCCTCCCTGGTATTTATTCCTCTGATATATTTGTAAAGCACAATCATAGCTCCCCTCAGCCTTCTTTTGGTTAGGCTAAACAAGCCAAGCTCTTTGAGTCTCCTTTCATAAGACAGGTTTTCCATTCCTCGGATCATCCTAGTAGCCCTTCTCTGTACCTGTTCCAGTTTGAATTCATTCTTCTTAAACATGGGAGACCAGAACTGCACACAGTATTCCAGATGAGGTCTCACCGGTGCCTTGTATAACGGTACCAACACCTCCTTATCTCTACTGGAAATACCTTGCCTGATGCATTCCAAGATCGCATTAGCTTTTTTCACAGCCATATCACATTGGCAGCTCATAGTCATCCTGTGATCAACCAATACTCCGAGGTCCTTCTCCTCCTCTGTTACTTCCAACTGATGCATCCCCAGCTTATAACAATAATTCTTGTTATTAATCCCTAAATGCATGACCTTGCACTTTTCACTATTAAATTTCATCCTATTTCTATTACTCCAGTTTACAAGGTCATCCAGATCTTCCTGCATGATATCCCGGTCCTTCTCTGTATTGGCAATACCTCCCAGCTTTGTCATCTGCAAACTTTATTAGCACATTCCCACTTTTTGTGCCAAGATCAGTAATAAAAAGATTAAATAAGATTGGTCCCAAAACCGATCCCTGAGGAACTCCACTAGTAACCTTCCTCCAGCCTGACAGTTCACCTTTCAGTATGCCTCGTTGTAGTCTCCCCTTTAACCAGTTCCTTATCTACCTTTCAATTTTCATATTGATCCCCATCTTTTCCAATTTAGCTAATAATTCCCCATATGGAACCATATCGAATGCCTTACTGAAATCGAGGTAAATTAGATCCACTGCGTTTCCTTTGTCTAAAAAAATCTGTTACCTTCTCAAAGAAGGAGATCAGGTTGGTTTGGCACGATCTACCTTTTGTAAAACCATGTTGTAATTTGTCCCAATTACCATTGACCTCAGTGTCCTTAACTACATTCTCCTTCAAAAATTTTTCCAAGACCTTGCATACTGCAGATGTCAAACTAACAGGCCTGTAGTTGTCCGGATCACTTTTTTTCCCTTTCTTAAAGATAGGAACTATGTTAGCAATTCTCCAGTCATACGGTACAACCCATGAGTTTACAGATTCATTAAAAATTCTTGCTAATGGGCTTGCAATTTCATGTGCCAGTTCCTTTTAATATTCTTGGATAAAGATTATCTGGGCCCCCCGATTTAGTCCCATTAAGCTGTTTGAGTTTGGCTTCTACCTCGGATCTACCTCCATATCCTCATTCACATTTGTCATCCAACCATTATCCATAAGCTCCTCATTAGCCTCATTAAAGACTGAGGCAAAGTATTTGTTTAGAATACTGGGCCATGCCTAGATTATCCTTAACCTCCACTCCATCCTCAGTGTTTACCGGTCCCACTTCTTTCTTTGTTTTCTTCTTTTTTATATGGGATTTAGAACCTTTTACTATTGGTTTTAATTCCCTTTGTAAGGTCCAACTCTACATGGCTTTTGGCATTTCTCACTTTATCCCTACATGTTCTGACCTCAATAAGGTAGCTTTCCTTGCTGATCCCTCCCATCTTCCACTCCTTGAAGGCTTTCTGCTTTTTCTTAATTACCTCTCTGAGATGCTTTCTCATCCAGCTTGGTCTACAACTCCTGCCTATGAATTTTTTCTCCTTTCTTGGGATGCAGGCTTCTGATAGTTTCTGCAACTTTGACTTGAAGTAATTCCAGGCCTCCTCCACATTTAGATCCCCAAGTTCTTCAGTCCAATCCACTTCCCTAACTAATTTCCTTAATTTTTTTGTTAGCCCTTTTGAAATCAAAAACCCTAGCCACAGATCTATTTTTGTTTATCCTTCCATTTAGTTTAAGCTGAATTAGCTCATGATCGCTCGAATCAAAGTTGTCCCCTACAACCATTTCTTCTATGAGGTCCTCACTACTCACTAAAACCAAATCTAAAATGGCATCCCCTCTTGTTGGTTCAGCAACTACTTGGTGAAGGAATCCATCAGCTATCGCATCCAGGAAAATCTGAGCCCTATTATTATTACTAGCACTTGACCTCCAGTCTATATCTGGGAAGTTAAAGTCTCCCATGATCACACAATTCCTATTAGTATTTACTTCATTACTCCAATGCAGCAGTAGGCCCAGCAAAGTTAGCTTTAATTTTTAAAATCAAAACAAAAAAAAGGAAGTCACTTTATTTACAGATATATTTCAGAGTTTAATCACAAAAGAAGTGCTTATCACCAGGTGAACTTTAAGACTACTAAGCTGAGCGCTATGGGTACAGCTTTCATTTTAAGGGTCAGTTGCAGTTATAACTCGTATTCCTCAGACGTTACTTTGCCCTCTGAATTCACATCTGGCTGAAACTTGGCAGTCAGGTTGTTAATCCAGTGTGTATCTTTCTTCCTTCTACGTCATTTTTAATTCTAGAATGAAGAGATGGAGTTCACTAGTTACTTTTTTATACTCTTCTACCTTAAAGTTCTTTTAAAAACCTGAAATTTTACATGTGCAATCTTATCTCAATCTTACTTTTATACTTCCAGAGTGACCAGATAGCAAGGATGAAAAATCGGGACAGGGAGTGGGGGGCAATAGGCACCTATATAAGACAAAGCCCCAAATATCGGGACTGTCCCTATAAAATTGGGACATCTGGTCACCCTACATACTTCCCTTATCTTGAACACTTCTGTTATCCCTTGATTTGTCATCTCTTGTTATATTGTTATGACTAATTTAGGGGCTAATCCTGAAATACTTGTTTCCATGTGAGTAGTGCTTATGTATGCAAACAGTACCCTTGACTTCTGCATGTGAGTAAGGACTACTCATGTAAAGAAAGGTGTACAGGACTGAGTCTATTATGTCATCATTATCATTATTTGTACAGTGGAACCACCTAAGAACTCCAGTCATGGACTAGGGCCCCATTGTGCTAGGCATTGTACAAACAGAACAAAAAGATGATCCCTCCCCCAAGAAGTATGTCAAGAGAGAATGGGTGGTTATCTGTTATAAATAATAATCAAAAAGAAAAATAATCTTGCTAAGGAACTGAACCAGGACTCATAAGATCTGCATTCATTTCCTAGCTTTGCCATAGATTTCCTGTGCGACCCAAACCCAAGTCACTTAATCTTTCTGTGCCTCCTGTTCCCCATCTCTAAAATGGAGATTATAATTCCTTTCTCCTACCTTTCATCGGTCTTGTCTATTTAGATTGTAAGCAAGGACTGTCTTTTACTATATGGTTGTACAATGCAGCCCGCATCTTGATTAGTGCCTCTAGGTACTTTTGTGATACATCTATTTAATAATAATAATGATTAATAAGGTACTCTGGTTACACTTAGACTACCTCTTTCTCTAATTGTTAGAAAGTGGCTGTACTAATCTTTCATAATTGAGAGTCACAAAGAGAGACAGCTCATTGATTTATTTTTAAAGGATATTTTATTTTACTCCTTTTCTAACTGGTTGCAAAAACATCTTCCTCTCTGCTGCTGCTGCCACAGAGAAACATCTTGCTGTTTCCTGTAAGGAGCATTGCTATGGAAGTAGTGAGGGAAACAGTACGTGCCTGAAGGAAGAAGACTTATGCAGCTGGATGACCCCCGGGGTAACAAGCGTGAGGTGAGAAACAATGCTGGTCCTTCCAAAAGACCAACAGCCATTCACAGGGAGCAGTCATGGGGAAATCAACTGATTTCACTCCAAGCATTCAATATTGCTGCCTAACTTTAAATTTACCCTGCCGTTCTACTCCACGTCTGCTCCTTTTGTGCTGCTGTCTATTGCACCTGAATGGGGATCTACTAGAGCTGTACAATGCCAGTGTTGAATTAAAAAGGAACATTAAGATATTTCTCTAAAGTAACAATGTCTCTGCAGATATCTAACATGGTCATATTAAGGGCTGTTATAACTTATGTCAATATAGTCTTATAGTAGAGATGCATGTACTTTTGGTCCAATTCATCTCACACACATCAAGGTATGAACTAGTGATACATCACCTGTGTTAACATCTTCCCTAACATGGATCAACAATTTCCATGAATAAACCAATGTTTCAATAGTTAGTTCCACATAACTACAGCAGCTCAGCCTCAAGATGGCAGCTATTTTCCTCTTTCCAAATGGTCCAGAAAAATCTGTGTATGCTTATAAAATTATAAGGATACAGAAACTGACTGCAGCTCCCCAAGTCTCTCTCTGGCTTAGAGTCCATTTCAGGAAAAAATAAACCTGGTTACATGGATTTCCTGCAAAATGAGGACACCAAAATAAATGCACTGCATGGTTCACAAAAGTCCACTGCTTCATGTTTTATTGTGCCTTTTTCACCTTACAGGAGCACAGAGTCCACACAGAGAGATGACATTGTCCTTTTGAAATCAAGATGTTCTTGACTTAAAAGAGAAAATGTTTGATTCCTTCTGACCCCCTACAAAGGAAGTTATTAAAAGAACATTTGTTTTCAGTGCTTGTGCACTGAGTTAAACCTGCCCTAGCTCAATAGAGCAAATCATCTGGTCAGGTTGAAAGTGTTTGGCCACAGGTTGTAAAGAACAAGGCACATTTCTAACACAGAAGAGTCTTGAATTGCATTAATTAATTCATGAACACATCACATTTGAAGAGAATGTGTCTTGTTCATTAACTTCTTGGATGAGAATCAATGGCTTCGCTATTCTACCATATCAACTTTCTAAATATCAGCACTATGACTTTCATTACAGGGAACACAACAGAGTACATATGGCAGAGCAAAATATACCCAGATAGCTATTCACCTAGAATAAATATATAATCCTTGAAGGAGAAGCTGGCCATTAAGTAAGGTTGACTACAGAAAAGGCAAGAAGGGCACACTCATAGACTCAGTTAAGAATCAGGGCCTAAGTCTGACCTTGGACATTGAAGTTGTACTTAATTGGGGTGCAAAACTGAGACTGCAGTATGACAGGCTGCGTTAGTTTTGTTTTTTTAAATATAGGTTGTAGGGAGAAACAGATAAGAGCTGTGCTCAAAAGTAACACAAATATAGAAATATGTTGTGTAAAGAGCAAGTCAAAAATATTGTTTACAACTTTTCTTCAATGAAAAATGGCCTATTTTTGAAACTGGAAACTTCTGCAAAAAGCTACCATTTTACCAGAAATCTGTTTTGTTTTTTAATATTATTTCCCCTTTCTTCACTTTGTCTTTCTTTCCCCACAGAATAGAAGAAATATGTGACATACATTTTTACTTTTTTCTTTGGGGTTTTTTTGTTTGTTTTTGCATTTCTCCCTTTGTAACTTTTCAGAAGTGAGGGCAATTCTGAAAAAGTGGCCAAATGATGAAAAAGAGTAAAAATAAAATACAACCAAGACATCATTCATTCAGTTGCGTTCTGTGGCGAAAGGATTAAAAAACAATTTTTAAAAAGTTTAACGACAAATTTAAAAAAAATGAAAAATAGTTGTGTTTTGAAATGGAAATCAGTCAAATTTGAAAATTTCCCAGCTCTTCCCCCTCCCCCCAACTAGCACTAGCTACTCAGAAGTGTGGATCTGAGCAGAGTACTGGAGTCTACAGTAATGTAGGAGTGTTTTCTCACAGCCTTTCCATGCTTTTTCCTTACTTCTTGTTCAATTCATAATATTTTTCTAATGTAAAGGAAGCACTGGCAGTTTGCTCCCAATGGATTGAAAAGTACCAGAGTGAAAATCCTAAATGCACAGCAGATTTACTGGACTATGTACTAAGAGAATTATTTGGGCCTTCGAGGGCAGGAATAATTCTCTACCTTCATAGGATGGGTCAAATTCCTTCTCATTTTCTATTGCATTCCACAGAGCTTTTCTTAAGGAAAACTCAGAGGATTTTAGTTCCCTTTGAAATTGTTTGGTCATGTAGCAGATTGCTGACTCACCGCCACAGAGTTTCCCACTGGTTGTCCAGGAATTAGCTCAATTCCAGCACACAGAGCATCCCCTGCTGGCTGGTCTCTCCTGCCTCAGGACCCATGTCCCTCCTGGACCCGGGTGCCCTTTATCTTGGGGTTCTGCCCACAGCAGTACCCCCACATCTGGGTCTCCCCTCCAAGGGGAACCCCCAACCCTCTATGCCCACCTTGCCTCAGTGGCTACTGCCAGTCATTATCTAGCCCCCTTTCTCTGGGGCAGACTGCAGTCTGTAATGGCCACTCATCGCTGGCAACGGGGTTGGACTTGCTGCCTTTCTAGGCCCCGCTGTCTCCCTGCAGCCCCAGCTCCTCCCTTAGCCCTTATATCAGGACCAGCTGCGGCCTGATTGGGTGTGGCCACAGCTGTGGCTGCCTCCCCAATCAACCTTTAACCTTTTTTTTCCCCCAGGAAAGGGGTAACTGCCCTGCTACAGGTGGCTTCAGATGGATAGAATCTTGTTTCCATATACATCTCTACCTCGATATAACGCGACCCGATATAACACAAATTTGGATATAACACGATAAAGCAGCACTCTGGGGCGGCAGGGCTGTGCACTCCGGTTTCACCTATAACGCGGTAAGATTTTTTGGCTCCCGAGGACAGCATTATATCGGGGTAGAGGTGTAGCTCATGCTACTTTAAAAGAAACAGTTGTTCCGTTGCTCAGATAAGTAAACTGAGGTTTCAAAAGGTAAGAAGCACTTCGCACCATGAATATCCTCATGAACTTACTGAAAAATCCATTTTATATTTTATTTTATTTTATTTTACTTCAGATTCCTGGAATGAAAAAAATGGATACAGAGTTCTTTTAATTCTTTTTAAAGTCATTGTGTGAGAGGATCAGCATGGAAATTATTTATCTAAAATATGAAGAAGGGTTGCAAAATTCTGTCGCATGCATATCAGTGAAGTGAAAGGCATATCACAGGCACCTGCTTGTTGACATACCACCTCGGCAGCCTGTCAAAGGACAAGCTACGTTACCATGCGTATGCCACTGCCTGTGAAGTATATCAGAACTGAAAACAAAGTACCGGGCCATTAACTTAATTGCTGTACTTACTGCAAAATATTAGTCACTAAGGTTTGCTTTATGAACTTATAAATCAAAGGAGAAGAAATTGGAAAAGAAACGGAAAAAATCAAGGCATAAATTCCGACTACAACATACCATTTCCTTCCAGCCTCCGGAGTATACCAGAAAAAGTCCCACTTTGAAACAAAAGGTCCAGCCTTGAGACTAGAGGGAGGAAGGGTGAGGTTGATTTTAGTGCTTTAAAATGTATCTTAACTCCAGCTGTTTGTTATAGATCAGAGGGGCAATATACTTCTGCAGCATGGTATGGGTTTTAACAGAGGTTGTTACCATCTACTCTAACAAGATCAAACTATTTTCTTATCAGCTGGGGAGTATTGGGTTATAAAGGTAGTGCTGATAGTATAGATAGTCCCTTAGATGGACTATTCAAATAGTCCAATTTAACTGTTGGAGCTTATTATCATTAAGGGACCCAATTTTCAGTCTTAGATACCTAGGATAGGATTTTCAAAAATACTTATGGGACTTTGAAGTGGGAGTTGGGCATCTAACTATGTTAGCAGCTTTTTTAAAATTTAAATTAAATTTTAAAATCTCACTTCTAAATTTTAATTCAAGGAACCTGATTTATATTGTAGGCACTGATGGCTGAAAATTGGGCTCATGGTGAATAGGGTGATGAGATATATTCACATCTTTACTATGGTTATTGTTAGTCTGGAGACAATTTTCTGCAAGACAATGTGAAAAGAGAAGCAACTGATCTGTTAAATCATTGTTTCTGCATCAATACATAAGACACACTAACTGAGAGTCCTATTGATAAATTATTTAAATAGCAATAGAATAAAATGTATTGTCTTCAGAACATTTGTATAATTTAGGGCAAAGTAACAGAAAGGGTTACAAGGAACAGTAGAAGTCTCAAGAGAAGTATTTGCTTGTTACGATTATAATTTATATTTACGTCACTTAAGTTGTCACTGACTCACAAAAGCCAGACAAGAGCTGAGTCATCCTGGATAATAGCCAGAATCTCCCACACACAACCTGAAAAAGATCATCTCTTATGGAATATGCATATATTAAACCTCCACCTTTTATTCATTTACCCAAAAAGTATTCTTTGACGTCCAGATGCTTTCATGCTGCAAGAGCCTAATTATGCCAGGTAAATAATATATAACGTCCAGGTTTTCTCGTATCAGCCTTGCAACACTATTAGCCTACAAGCCTTAAAATATGTAGTAGTCTATAATTTACAGTATGTAAGTGGCCCAATATACTCAAGATATAGAGAAAACTGCTGGATTGCCAAATTAGTTAAACTTCATATAACATTCTTATCAACTAATCCCTGTAATTTTACCTATTTTAGTGTTAAATTAATGTTGTCACAGCCACAATAGAAGCTGTTTTATAAACTGGCCTGGCGTTGATGTAGCCATCAAGAAATTTATAGAAAGCCCAGAGTTTTGTTATATAATATACTAACATCATATCTCAGTAGACTTGAGTTCAAACTATAATTTTAATATGCTGTGTTTAATGAGTTTAATGATCTCATATTAGTCTCTAAGTATTAATCTCTCATTGAAAAATACTTGAAGGATTTCCAACTGCTGTCAATTACACAATGCAGTCTATCATCAAAATTATCAGAGATAGTTTAAAAGTGGTTTCACTGGTAATTAGCGGAAATAATGTGTTTAAGCCATTATCCGGGGCTTGGTAAAATGTTTGTCAGATTAGTAACAAAAGCTGTTTCTTTATTGTCAACAGTATGTACCAAGTTCCACAGTCTGAACAAGCGGGGTGACACTGGATCTAACTGACAATGGAGCATCGCAGTAGAATGAGTTTATGAACTGCTGCATTCTTTTAGAGATTATATTGGCAAATATTTAAGTATGTAAAGTGCCCTTTCATTAACAGGCTGGCAAACAGGTTTCTAGAATCTCATAATCTCTTTTTTAATTACTGTATATTTATTGGATTTTCACACAGAATTGCAAAACATGTCTCTAATAAACTAAATACAATCAAACACATCTCCAGAGAACATAAGAACGGCCATACTGGTTCAGATCAGTGGTCCATCTAGCCTAATATCCTGTCTTCGAACAGTGGCCAATGCCAGATGCAGAATGAACAGAACAGTCCCAGCTTCTGGAAGTCAGAGGCTTAAGGACATCCAGAGCATGAGGTTGCATCCCTGACCATCTTGACTCATAGCCATTGATGGACCTATCCTCCATGTACTTATCTAATTCTTTTCTGAACACAGTTATAGTTTTGGCCTTCACAGCATCTCCTGGCAACAAGTTCCACATTGTGTGAAGAATTACTTCCTTTTCATCAGGTGACCCCTGGTTCTTGTGTTATGCGTAGGGGTAAATAACACTTCCTTATTCACTTTCTCCAGACCATTCATGATTTTATAGATCTCTATCATATCCCCTCTTAGTCATCTCTTTTCCAAACTGAAAAGTCATGGTCTTTTTTAATCTCTCCTTATATGGAATCTGTTCCATACCCCTAATCATTTTTGTTGCCCTTTGTACTTTTTCCAATTCTAATATATCTTTTTTGAGATGGGGTGAGCAGAACTGCACACAGTGCTCATAGTGTGGGCGTACAATGGATTTAAATAATGGCATTATGATATTTTCTGTCTTATTATCTATCCTTTTCCTAATGATTTCTAACATTCTATTACCTTTTTTGACTGCCGCTGCACAGTGAGTGGATGTTTTCAGAGAACTATCCACAATGACTCCAAGATCTTTCTTGAATGGCAACAGCTAATTTAAACTCCATCATTTTATATGTATAGTTGGGATTATGTTTTCCGATGCGCATTATTTTGCATTTATCAACACTAAATTTCATCTGCCATTTTGTTGCCCAGTCACCCAGTTTTGTAACTCTTTATGGTCTGTTTTGGTCTTAACTATCTTGAATAATATTTTATTTTCTGCAGGCTTTGCCACATCACTGTGTACCCCTTTTTCCAGATAATTTATGAATATGTTGAACAGCACTAGTCCCAGTACTAGGGACCCTGCTATTTACCTCTCTCAATTGTGCAAACTGACCATTTATTGCTACTCTTTGTTTCATCTTTTAAGCACCTGCCTTAAGCCATCAATAGTGTTAAAGCAGTATTTGTGAAAAAGAAAAGGAGACAAAAAGAGGAATTGTAAGCAAAAACAGTCAATGTCCTATTTTATACAAGAAAAATATACTCAGTCAAAAATAAATGCCAGACATTCTAAAATAGCAGATAAACTCCAAGTAACATTTCAGCATTACTGTATCATCCATGAATGGTTCCTGCATAAAGGGGTATCTTGATCTAGTGGACTGAGTGTGTAACAAGGAGACATGACACATGAGTTTTCATTTGTGTTATGAATGATGTGTTATTTTGGGCAAGTTTCTCCTGTAAAATAGGAATAATAATGCTAACTCATCTTTAAAAAGTGCTTTGACATCTAGACAAGGAAAGTATTGTAAAAATGAGAAATATCACTAGTTCAGTAGTTTGTATAGTTCAACCATTGCCAAAAAAATCTATAATCTAGCACTTACCATAAAATCATCAGCATTTATATTGCATCATGCTGTAATATTGGGGGGGGGGGTGAGCCAGTTCATTGCGTACTGTAGCAGTACAAAATATGAAGTAGACACCAACTCTGCCAAGAGAAACCAATAGAAATCAGGATTTAAGGAAATTTGTAGCAGTTGTCACTAATCTGAGTCGAACAAGGCATTCCTTAATACAAGTGATTAGAAAAGTGTATGACTCCCCACATGACAACTTGAAAACTTACTCCATCTCCCCATGTTCCAGCACTTCAGCTGCTGTGGCATAGTAACTCAGAAAGCGAACACTGTGAGTTACATTTAAGGGTTAAGAATGCTAGCAAGGATTTATGATCTATGTGCAGTCTCCAGGGAGAATAAACAGACTACTCCATGCCAAAATACTCCTAAGCTGTCCTGCCAATGAGCAGCATTACAGGAAAAGTACCGGTGCTGGAAATAGAGAAGGAGCAGAGAACAGTGGAGGAATAGAGAAATGCTTCCAGTGTTTCGCCTGTTATATTTGTTTCTCACTCTTTCGTTGGAATATTTCTTCTGTTTTACAATATAGACATCTGAGGAAAATTGTCTTAATTTAAATTATTACTAGGTTGAGTCTCTTGTACTGCAGGTAGAAGCCTTCCATGTAACTATGAATTTGGCAACATTCTGATAAAGACATTTTCTGTTTCTTTAGTACTAAGCACGAGGAATCCAGGTCCAAGCTCATTTTCATGAGTACCGTCTTTGTTGTTGCCCTGCCACTGATAAACAAACAGTTTTGGTCACCTTTGCTCTTTCCTGCAGAATAGTGCTTGTTAGGCTGTAATTAAATATAAAAATTAAATCTTTCCATGTGTGAAGGTTTGTGAAAAAAAGTTTGTCTGTTCTCTTTGCCTGGGTGGCAATCCAAAAAGAAAGACCTCTGGGATATTTTTCTTACAACCAGATGCAGATTGTGATGAAGATAGTGGGGTGTGCAAAGATTTACAAGATTACAAACTAATTCAAATCCAGATTCTCATAATCTACATCATTGAGATTAGCTATTTAGAAACTATTAATCAGTCATCATATCTGCTGCACACTAGTGTATGCAATAGGGGTCAACACAACCTTGAACATGAACGAGGTATTGTTTTTCATTGTACAGATCTTTTCCACGAGCAGTGAAGTAGCAGCATCTTGCCAACCTGAGAAACAGAGGAAAACAATTTATGGGGGGGGGAGGGGGGAGTTTGATTGTATTGGCCTAGGGAAGGGCCATGACGACTTCATCCGAACAGCCTTTTCAAACATAGCAGTACATGTCCTCACTTGCGTAGCAATTGTTTGCATAAGGTGTGTGAATGAGATGTATCTTTGTTGAGATATATGAGCATTTCTGAAGTATTATGTAATAATGGTGTTAGTGTGCTCCTCTGCATGCATAATCTCAAGTAAAAGCAGAACTGAGTTTGAAGGCTAAGAATTGAAGTTGAGGGAGGATGAAAAGAGCTTAAAACTCAGCTATGATCAGTAAATTACATTAGTTAGTTGAAAAACTGCTTTGTAATATAACACTTGACACTTCTGTAGTATCTTCCATCCAAGAATTTCCAAGTATTTTTCAAATATGTATTAATTAAGCCTCCCAAGAGAAATATTATTATCCCCATTTTACAGATCAGGCAGAGAGATGTTGAGTTACTTGCCAAAGGTAAAATAAGAAGTCCATAGTGGAGTCAAACTTATATCTCCTGACTCCCTGTAGTTTAGCCACGAAACCATCTTTCCCCTCTCTTAAAAATACAGCTGTTCTCTTCTTTATTCTTATGTCATCAGCAAAGAGATGCTGATAAGGGAGAGACTAGAAATGAAAGCTGCTGCTGGCTTTAAGTACTGGGGTCTTACAACAACCATGATTTAAAGATGCTCAAAATTAGATTTCCAACCTAATGTTGCAGATTGAAAAGATATAAACATCCAAACATTTAGGTGATTATCTGAAATGATCCTATGGACTTACAATCATGGCTTACAATCATGGCTTGGAATCCTCATCACTAAAATGGGTTAATTCTTCCTGGTAGTCTTATAATGCAGCACAATGCATAATGACTAGATCAGGGGTAGGCAACCTATGGCACGTGTGCCAAAGGCAGCATGCGAGCTGATTTTCAGTGGCACTCACACTGCCTGGGTCCTGGTCACCGGTCCGGGGGGCTTTGCATTTTAATTTAATTTTAAATGAAGCTTCTTAAACATTTTAAAAACCTTATTTACTTTACATACAACAATAGTTTAGTTATATAATATAGACTTATAGAGAGAGACCTTCTAAAAACATTAAAATCTATTACTGGCATGCAAAACCTTAAATCAGAGTGAATAAATGAAGACTCGGCACACCACTTCTGAAAGGTTGCAGACACCTGGACTAGATTAACCCATGACACTTAAGAAAAGACATGTTGCAGTCTACTGAATACTGTGGTTTCATAGCAGTTCAAACACAAAGTTATTTAATGTACTGTAAGTGTTGCTGTAATTGTGACACACTGGGAAAATTCTGGGTTGAATGCTCCTCAGACTCACTCTTCTAGCTGTGCAGTTTAGTAGTACAGTGAGTGCAGAAACTCACTTAACTCAAAGTCTGCTAAAGGTTTCTTTCTTCTATTGTGATCAGTTGTTAATCTAGGTGTGAGGCCTTTCAAAAATCTAGGTGTGAGGCATTTTAAAAGTATCATATTTTTAAAAGAGGCAATATTAGTTTTATTGTTATTTATAATCTGGAAATACCTTACAATGTAACCTGGTGCATTGCTAACAAATTTACGTGCATATTCTATTATTAAGTAAGACTGGGAATCTGAATGTCAGGGTATATCTATAAATGTATGCAGTCCTGAATTTTGCTGAGTATATTAAATATATTGATTCCAAACTGCAGCTTAGCATCTATTTATAAAATGAGTTTTCTTTTTGTTTACTGGATGTGTTAGGCAAATCATTAAACAAGGAAAATTAATAAGAAACTGTGAAATATCTGAGCAAAGAATGGTAACAGAGATATGCTCACTAGGAATTTTGCATATACAAAAGACCACTAGATGCTAACTACTGTTTGGACACCCAGTATGTTTGAAATAAACCTGGCCAGAAAACAAGCTGAAAAATTTAGATGTTTCAACATTTGTTTTATGCAAACAAAACCTAGACCTTTTGAAATGGATGAAAAAACAGTGCCAGATCCACTCCAGTGGTTAAGGCACTCCCTTGAAATGTGTGAGGCCCAGGGTCATGTCCTTACTGAATTGGAACAGAGACTTAACATGGATCTCCCACCTCCCAGGTGAGTGCCATAACAATGGGGTTATTGGCTATTCTGGGGTGTCTCTCACAAAATTCCATCCTGGACCTGAGAAAACTTTCTGATTTAAAAAAAATTGTCAAAAAATTCACGAACAGCTCTGGTCTGCAATACACCAAGTGTCATACAAAATATGGGTCCCAATAGTGCACAGGTGTTCACTCCACCATTTGGACTGCACTTAGACCAAGCTAGGTTAACCACCACATCATCTACCTCCAGCATGACAGCACCAGTGCAGACAACAAGTGCTTGCATAATAGCTCAGGTAGTGCAATTAGTCCTGTCCCCACAGTGCATTTCATACCAGAGCACAAATACACACTGCTTAGGGGACAGTTTTTTTACTCTGCTGGCCCAAGAAGGTCACACTTTTCTTAAGCCCTTTACTTGTACTAGTAGCAGAGATCTCATTGTGCACTATTTCTCACTGGTATCCACTTCTTTGTGATCATTAGCAAAGCCTCTTTTGCAGCATGTCTCAGAAGAAGCTGTTGTATGAGCATGCTGCCAGCTGCATCTTGGCAGACATCTGGGCAGCTGTGAATATCTGAAGCAAAGAGGTGATGCAGCCCCAGCTGAACTGTGTAATTTTAAATGAGATGTCCAAATGTCTTCCTGAACAGGCTATCATTCATTTGAAAAATCAGTGCTGGGAGAAAATGAATGGGTTGTAGATGCCCCATAAAAAGACCCATGGTGCCAATATCTGCTCCAGCGCAGGTAGGTGGATTCTTTTGGACAGATCCAAGATACTTTTGGACAGCACCAAGGTACCGGGCACGAGGTTGCTGAAGAACTAGCAAGAAGGGAGAAGAATACTGCCTCAGTGGCCTTGTGCAAACCAGAGATGGGGACCAGGAACTGGAAGACCTGGAGGCTTTGTCAGGATCCCAAAACCTCTGCAACAAGTCTCTGACTCTAGAAACTGCAACAGAGAAGATGCAGAAGGAGGGAGACAAGAAGATTTCTTCCCAATGCATGTTGCTTTTTGTTACCTTGACCAGCCAATGGCTGGTTTAGTATTCTCAGAAGCTGAGGAAAAAGCTTTCTGGATTTTTATGAACACTACCATTTTGGTTGTGAAATGAAGAGATGCCTCATCACACGAGGGCAGAGATTCACTTTCCCCTCCAGCCAGGGGTGAAAGTAACTGAGGACACTTACCGGTAGAGGGGGTGGCTCTGGTCCCTGAAAGGGATGGGGCATCGGGCGGAAGGGGCAGGGCTGGGGGGGTCAGCATTCCTCAGCCAGCCCTTGGCCCGCGCCGCCTGGGGCTCCCGTGTTGATTTAAAGGGCCCAGAGATCTGTCTGGAGCCCTGGGCCCTTTTAAATCACCGGCCCCAGGGCAGCTGCTCCCTTTGCCCGCCCCCCCCCATCAGCAGCCCCCCCAATGGGGGGGGGCACAGCAACATTAAAGCGCTGCCGCCGCAAAGGACCATCCTTAAAGCGCTGCCGCGGCAGTGCTTTAACATTGCTGCCCCTCCCCCCCTCCAACTCTTCCCCCCACCCCGTTGGCGGCCCTGCTGGTACAGACCCTACCGGCAGGGCCCCCAACAGGGGAGGCAAAAGGGGCAGGGACATTAAAGCGCTGCCGAGGCAGCGCTTTAATGTGGGCTGGGTATGGGCCGGTACGGGTTCTTACCGGTATGGAGTACCAGCCCGTACCGACTCACTTTCACCCCTGCCTCCAGCTCTGCCACCATAGCACAAGTGGCTGCTTCCCAACCTCTCTTTGGTCCCTCTGGACACTGTAACGTTTCTCAGCCCTCTTTGCACCCCTCTTCCAGCACTGTCCTTCCATGATAGGCTGTGTGGACAATTGTTCCAAGCGAGACAGAAGTTCATAGCAAGCTGTTCAGAGCAGCTGAGTGAACTATGCCATATGACCTGCTTAAAAATGGTAGCCAAGAATTGAAAAAAATGTGTAAAAGTCAAACCATGAGCAAATATACTAAAAATCTCATAACAAACTGTCATCCAGCAAACACAGATAGGGCAAAGAGGAAAGAGGGTGTTGAATCATGGCTCTGTCCAACACCTTGCTGCCAAATGTGGGCCAGCAGTCTAGCAGAGAAAACAATTTCTCAGACTTAATTGTCTTCCAATCCTTTGGAGTATTCTCAGAAAATCTTTGATAGAGCCATTGCTTTAGTTTGGTAGTGCCATTATTAGGTGATGCTAATTTTCCTACACCCCCACTGAAGCCTACTGTAGTTTTCCTGTTCTGCATCATCTCAAATTATCTGTGATAATAACTTAAATGAAATTTATCACCCTGGGCTCACACTCGCTTGAAAAGGGTCTTCCTTTTCCTAGATGGAGGCATAGATCATTATTAAAGCTAATGTTAAAAAAAGTATGTAATACATAGGTTGAGAAAAGAGTGTCTGTACATCTGGGGAGAGTGCTTAGATTATCCACAAATACAGTGTTTGTTTTTAAAAGTCATATGATACATAGAGTACATAAACAACAATAACCTAAATTTAAGTGAATAAGTTTAAGAATAAAGTTTAGATATTAGCATCCAAGTATTCGAGTACATCACTCATGAGAAATTGTACAGCGATTTGGTTGTGGAAAGCAAAATATTTCAATGAGTGGAGATTGTCCCTCAGTAATTGAGAATTAGGGTAGGTTGTCCGTTTAGAAAATACAATCTGTCAGGGAAGTATTTCAGTTACTTTCCTTACTTCAGTTCTCATCGCTTCTCTTTTGCCGCCCTGCCTGTGTGAGATGTACACCAGTTCATTGCTGGTCCTCTGGGGAAGCTGCCGGATGGTGTTGTCCGCCTTGTTCAGAGAAATCTTTGCCATGGCAGATCCCCTCAGGACGAATGAGATATGGGGGATCAGGAAGGTGTTCCAGGCACTGATCTTCTGCCATGGTGACAGTAGGAAGGAGTCAATCCTGGCCACATCTCATAGAATTTCCACGATGGTATCCTCAGGTGTCTGCTGGATGCGGAAACCTGTGGGCATGCTGAGATGTTGGTATGCTTGCCCATCCTCGAGGAAAGATGGAAAAATTTAGCTAGGTTCACTCTAGATCTGAAAAGACATCACCTGGACTGAGTCCCTTCTACTGCCATTGATATGCAGAGATGCGAACTTCCTAGCATTGAAGCGGAGTCCCATCCAGTTGGCAGCCTGGCTGGTGATGTCGAGCATTTGTTGGGGACACTTGGAGTTGTCTGCAATCAGGACCAGAACATCTGGGTAGGCCAGAATATTCACGCTGTTGCCATACAGGTCGAAACCGCCTAGACTGCTGGAGATCGCTCGAATGAGCGGCTCCATGGCTAAGTTGAAAACGATGGGGCTGAGGGGACAACTTTGCTTCACGCCACTATGGATAAGAATTTCAGGCATCTCTCCTTCCATGGAGCGGATGGGGTGGTGCAGCCTTTATAAAGTTCCTGGATCAGTTGGAGAAAGTTTTCAGGCATCCCAAACTCTCGCAGCGTGGCAACAATGTGCTGGTGGGGCATCGATCCAAAAGCATTAGCCAGATCGAGCCCCACCTCAATGCTATGGCACATTGCCTCTGTGTCCTCCTGGCCATGTGGATGTCAGTGTGAAGGACAAAGTTGTGTTTGTAGCAGCCTTCTCATGACATGAAGCCTTTCTGGATGGAGCTGATGGCTCCTCCGTTCACCGACCAGTCTGTTATCCTAACCGCGAGGCAGCTGGCATACAGTTTGTACATGTTGGAGCAGAGAGAGATAGATCTCCAGTTGCTGGAGTCATCTCGCTGGCCTTTCTTTGATGAGCACCATCATACACTTCTTCCAGTAGCTGGGAGTACGGCAGAACTGTTTGCATTTGTTGAAAATGCAGTTAATACCAGGCAGCCGGGGTCTCGTTTTTTCAGGATGTTATCGTAAATGCCATCTTTTCCTGGGGCTGTGTTTTTGGTCTTTGTAAGTCTGGGCTCTACTTCCCGTGAGGTAAAGTCTTGTTCCAGGTCCCCTGCACAGTCAACCCGGGGTAAAGGATGAAGGCACTGTGGATGCTGCGCGTCATTCTGAGCTACCCGGTCAAACACACCCTTGAAGTATGAGAATAGTCTCTCTGACGGGATTGCACAGTAAGATGAGGGCCCATCGCGGATCTCTCATAGCCTTAGGACGGTTTGACCGGTAGAGCTTCTGGATCCTGGATGCTGCTGCTGGGTCATAGCGGCGACTGACGTTCCTTCTCCTGGCTTCTCTCCTGTGGTGGTTGTTATGTCTCTGTGCAGGAGTTCTGTGAGCAGTCAGTGTGTTCTCCTGAGTTCCCCTCCTATCAGATACAATTTCTGCAGACGGGTCTTTAGTGAATCTGTCTACAAGGAGGTCAAAGTCATCGAAGGAGGCTGTCCTTGCCAACTCCTCTATCCAAGCGGCTTGCCATGGTGTTGCGGCCCCAAAGGCTGCTGCTTCTCTGACTGCTCAATCTCCACAGGCTCAGTCAGGGCCGTCCTTAGGATTTATGGGGCTCTATGCAGTATCACTAAACTGGTGCTCCTATGCCCGACTTGGGACATAGCCACCACTCCCACCCACAGACCCCCAGAAGAAACACTCCCCATTGCTGACATATACTGAGCTTTGTATGTAGCAGACGCTGCGGCAGCCCGGGATCACAGCCCGGGGGAGGTGGAGGGAGGGACGAGGCAGCAAAGGATACCGAGCTGCCAGGCCCACCTCATGGCAGCAGAGAGTCACAGTTCCCTGCAGAGACCCCCGTATCCTCTCCCTCACGCAGAATATGTCGCACCAGCGCATTTGGCTCTGTGAATACGGCCTCTGCCTAAGGAGACTGCAGCGTGTGCTGGGTGTGCGGGAGGCGACCCACTCTTACCTGCTGTCCTTGTGGTGCCTCAAATTTTTGGGTGCCCTATGCAGCTGCGTATGCCTAAGGACAGCCCTGGACTCAGGCTGGAAAATCACTGTGGGCTTAGCCTGGTGCTTATTTTCTTCCCTGTGTTGAGTACTCCGTTTGGCCGGATCTTAAGGCGTGATCTCCGGAATGAGGGCAGTGTCTTCCCTTACAGATTTCAGGGCAGCACTTGTCCTTTTAGGAAGGACAGTTTTGGAGGCAGCAGTACTGGCCCTTTTAGAGATTCAATCTTGCTTGGGAGTTTCTGGAGTGATGCTGGTCCTTCTTGGGTGAGTTCTCTCTGGGGGGTCTTTGATGCAGTATCCGCCTAGGGGTGAGGTTCCATTGTGTGGTCCTAGCAGCGGAGATAGCTCCTCCACTGGCTGGGTCTTGCTAGGTAGCCTGTGCGGTGACGCTAGCTCTCCCGAGGACAGGGTCCTGTGAAGTTACCTGTGGGGGGGCGCTGACCCTTCTGATGATGGCATCGTGCTGGACATTCTGTGAGAAAGCTCTAACCCATCTGGAGATGGTGTTGCCTTGCATAAGCTGCAAGGGAGCGCTGATTCTATTCTTAGCGGGGTCCAGCTAAGGGATTTTTGAGGCAGCACTTACTCTTTCAATGGTAGTATCTTGCTGGGTGGTCACCAGGGCAGGGGTTGTCCTTCGCTCAGTAGGTTGTTGGACAGCCCCCGGGGAGGAAGTGGTTGCTGGCATCCCACTTGCACATCACCTCGAATGCCTTGCCCTGGTCCAGCTTCCGTTTCAGGTTTTCCACATATTGGGAGTGGATGGCATCCTTCAGGGCCCTCTCCAGCATGCTTCTAGCTCTCAGAGAGATGACAGTGTGATCTGTATTCTTCAACTGTGGCACCAGGACTCCCAGCTCCTGGTGTTCCTCGCACCATGTCCAGTGGCAGTCAGTATGCTTCTCCAGTCACCGCGTAGCATTGCGGGCACGAGTCCAGAGCGAAGCAAAGTCTCCCCGTCTCTTCCAAATTCACCTTCCAGTGAGCCACTCAGGTAGGTGGCGACATCTTGGTTGGAGGGGGTCCTGGCTATTCGTTTCTTGATGGCATCCTGCAGAGTGCTCTCCACAATGTTCCTCACCGTGGCATCTGGGCACATCGGAAGGTGTGAATGATCATGGCAACTTTGCACAGATCACCCATTCAAGGGATTTTGGTGCCACCCTACCTGTGCAAGATGTACACCAGGTCATTGCTGTCCCCCTGGGGGAGAAACATCCACTTCTTCACCAGCTGCTGGATAGTGTTGTCTGCCTTGTTCAAAGGTACCTTCACCACGGCAGATCCCTTCAGGACAAATGAGATACGGGAGACCAGGAAGGTGTTCAAGGCATTGATCTTCTGCCAAGGTGCCAATAGGGAAGAGTTGAGATGTACATTATAATGTATAGGAATAGGGTTATTTACCTTTAAATAGTTTGTGAGCCCTATTTTTGAGTGGTGCTCGAGGCACTGTGGATTTTAGAAGAGTCCAGAGACTAGTCAGAGCAGCCATGCATGTTTGTGTATAGTTAGTAAACATTGCTATTTGGAGCCCAGCTCTGCCTGCATGGTTTCATAGAATGTTAGGGTTGGAAGGGATCTCAGGAGGTCATCTAGTCCAACCCCCTGTTCAAAGCAGGACCAATCCCCAGACAGATTTTTGCCCCAGATCCCTAAATGGCTCTCTCAAGGATTGTACTTGCAACCCAGGGTTTAGCAGGCCAATGCTCATACCACTGAGCTATCCCCCCCACCTTCATGTCCTTGTTGTTGGGTAAAAGGCAAAAGACACAACTGTTGTCAGTAGCTACTGGTGTGGTGCTCTGCTCTTGTTCGATGCTGATAACAGTTGGCTGCGTGCGTGTTCCCTCTGTGTGCTGCCCCAGTTCTGCGCAGATAGCTGACACAGCAGACCCCGAGAGAACCCCCAAAGACCACAGACTCTAGTAAGGTACGAAGGAACCTGAGTCAGGTTTATTGTCAAACGAAGCACAGTAATAGTTTCCCGTAGACTCTACAAGACATATTACGAATTTGTGCCCCCTGGCAATGGACCAGCTCAGTCAGTGGCAGGACTTTCCACTGCCCCCTAGGCCAGACAAAGATGCGCACTCCAGGACCTACTTTTATACAGTTACAGGACAGATTACTCATCCCTACTGACGTATTGAACTTCTTGCATCTGATGAAGTGAGTATTCACCCACAAAAGCTTATGCTCCAATACTTCTGTTAGTCTTAAAGGTGCCACAGGACCCTCTGTTGCTTTTTCCTTTGATCATATTGTTTCTATCCATCATGCTGTCCTTTTGACCCTGTTTTTAAGATGCACCTACTTCTAGCAGCCCTCTTCTTGCCAACTTCTGTGAGCGGGGCCTGCCTCTGGCTCACAGCCCAGCTTTTGCTTAGCAATGCCTGGAAGTACTTTGGTTCAGGCTTCAGGCCTCAGACTGGGCCTCTGACACAAGAGGTTATGTTTCAGTGCCTCATCTTACTACAACAACCTTCTGATTCATGGCTTGTGTTCCTAAAATCTCATATTTTAGGGCTTCAGTGGGTCTCCTGTAAGCGTTTGGAAGGGAATTGTGTATTCTGTAGGGGTTTTTTGTCTCCTGCCTCTGAAGTATCAGTGATTCTTATGGTGGGACACTGGACAGGGTGGCGTGGTGGTCTGAGGTGGTAGTGAGAATTCTCTTTCTCAGGTGCTTGCCTGGTGAGTCTTGTTCACATGCTTAGGGTCTAACTGATCACCATATTCAGTTGGGATGGAATTTTCCCCAAAACCAGATGGACAGAGACATGGTGGGGGGGTCACCTTCCTCTGCAGCATGGGGCGCGGATCACTTGCTAGGAACATCAGAGTATAGCTCACTAAATTAATTCCCTGACATTGGAGAGGCCTCAGGCATTGGCGCATCTTGGCCTCTCCTGTTCTCTGCCTGTGGCACATAATAGTCTAGTTTCCTGTAGGCTATAATATTTTGGTCTAATTCTGGTTGTTGGGCTTGGGACAGGGGTGACTGGATGGTGGTTAGTGGCCTGTGATAGACAGGAGGTCAGAGTAGATGATCTGGTGGTCCCTTCTGGCCTTAAGCTTTGACTCTGACATATTTATTCTATGTACAAACTGAACATCAGTCTTCAGGGGTGTCAAAAATTCTTGCACACACATGAAAAACACAAGTTTTAAATGCTGATCTTATAAAATAAAATCCACTGACAAGTGAAGTTATACAAATGAAACTTAAAATGAATAGGCTCAGATTCACAAAATTAACTCCAGTAAATACAAGCTGACCTGATTTATAAATATTGATATATTATAGTATAATAATATCAAGTTACCCAGCAATTAACACTAAAATGACTGTGTAAATGGGTAACTTGTGCTGTGTTTCAAAACGTCCCTGTGAAAAACCTCTTTGCTAAGCACTACTTTCCAAATGTGCTTATGATAACATAGGCTCATATCATGGGCAGCAAGAGGAGAAGGAAGCTCCACAAAGCTGCTGCTGCTGCTTCTCCTCCTCACAGGTGGCTGGCAGGGGTCAGGAACAGGGACGAACCTTGGTAACATGTTCAGCAGCATAGCTGTGCAATACATCAGAGAGCATAGGCTGTTCCAGGTATAGATACAGCACACTTTACTCCCTCTTTGGAATAGTGGGCAAGCAAATCCCTGACTCACAGTCTTCTTCCCAAGCTGACTGGGGACAGCACAGCAATGCACTGCCTCTTATGCTAGGAGGATCATAATGTCACGATCTAGCCCTAAAAGTGCATGTGACAAGAAGCACTTTATAACATTTAGGAAATGTGAATTTTAGTTTTTCAAGTTTAATTGTGATGATTATTTCTAAGCTACCTGTCATCTTGCTTAAAAATGACCTCACCTGAGAAGCCTGCAGCACTGGAGCCCGATGTCAAAAAATGCAAATAATCAGACTACAAACTTAAAAGTTTAATATTTACCTAGCAGTTTTAAATAGAATATCCATTCCAATGCATGCAGGGTAAAGATGCAGCAGATAAACAAAGGGTGAACACATTTCCTGGGTGGAATCAGTGTTCTGGGCAACATGAAAGAGGCTTAACTTTTATTCTGTAGTACTTCGTATTCTGACTTTCAGTCTGAACGACCATTGCTCAGTTTTAGTCCTATGTTACATACAATTGTGACTCTCTACAGGTACATATCACCTTACAATCATATTATATTTGTAATAGACTTATTATTCCTTTTTCCAAACTGCTAGCCAATTCAAGGACATGGGGAAGTATGTGCAAAGTAATATGTCTACAGATTCCTAAGAGTTAAATCGGCTTCTGTTTATCTACTTCAGTAATTGTTTGTTTGGAAATGAACCAGGGTCAGTATGATTAAAATACAACTATTGTGAGTAGACACAGCCATACATCCCAGTTTCCATCCTTTTCAGCTCTACAGTTTTCCTGTATAATTATTTTAAAAATTCAGATTGAGTTTGAATTTAATATCACTGTAGGTAATGGGATTAATGGGTATTGGAATTCTCAACATTTTTCACTCTTCAGAGTACAAATATATATTCCCAAGATTTTCAAAAAATAGGAGCTTAGATCTAGGTACATCTGAATGGAAGCCTATAGATGTATTTTAAAATGTTGAAGGAAAAATAAATATATAGGCACCGAAATAAGCTGATTTTCAAAAGTGCCAAGTACTCCACAATTCCCATTGAGGAAAAGCAGGCCACTAATTTAGGTGCTTAAATACGGATTTAGGATCCTTGCTTTAGGCTCCTATTTGGAAAATCTTAGCCACAAACATTAAAATAACTCTTTCTAGTAGGTTAAATTAAATTAATCTCTTTTCCGTATTCTAGGAATATGGTTCAAACTAAAGTAGTTTAGTGTTTGTGGATGAAAATGGAATGTGTAATTTCTATTATAATTTGCATGCCATCCCATCTTCAGCATCTTATTATTAATAATCACAATCATCATAATGTTTATTAAAGTAGTGCCTAAAGACCAGACAAGAACAGGGCCCTGTACAGACACCATAGTAGTAGAAAGTCGCTGCATCACACAGCTTACAATCTAAATAATTCTATTGCAAATGTTGATGGCACTATAAAATAGTGGCTGATAATTGTGAAGTCATTATAAAATTTTTTCAAAATAATTGATACAATTAACAAAAGCTACATTATTGTGCTTTAGCAATAAGAACTTTGCTGTTTAATAGTTATATAAATTATTTAATGTTTAGCATAAAATGTGATTTTTTTTTATAGTGCTTTTCATCCTGAATTTATTGCAAAGCATTCTCAGATAAATCATTTCAGGGCTGTGACTACACAGGCAACAAATTGAGCAACCAGTAGGTACTGCTCAGAATCACCATGCTTATATATCTTATATTTATATTGAACCTTTCACCTTGGAGGATCCCAAAGCACTTTACAAAATATAAAACTGGGCCTGATTTTCCACCCTGTTGAAATAAGTGGAACCATACCTGTGAAAAACTGTTATAAATATGATGGAGAATGAGACCAACAAACTCTAAAGTGTGGGATCATTCTACATCAGGGGTCGACAACGTTTGGCACGCGGCTCGCCAGGGTAAGCACCCTAGCGGGCCGGCCCAGTTTATTTACCTGCTGACGCGGCAGGTTCGGCCGATTGTGGCCCCCACTGGCCGCGGTTTGCCGTCCCGGGCCAATGGGGGTGGCGGGAAGCGGCGCGGGCGAGGGATGTGCTGGCCGTGACTTCCCACTGCCCCCATTGGCCTGGGACGGTGAACCGCGGACAGTGGGGGCCGCAATCGGCCGAACCTGCCGCGTCAGCAGGTAAATAAACTGAGCCGGCCCACTAGGGTGCTTACCCTGGCAAGCCGCGTGCCAAACGTTGCCGACCCCTGTTCTACCTAGTCACATGTAGGGTGAATCAAAGCAACTGTTTGAAAGTGCACAGAAACCCTATGGATCCCTATAGATCCATGTCATTTGGGTTAAGTCCAGACACATCTAATTGACCCTTCTGAGATGGCTCCCACAACAGGAACTAAAAGTTTCTTCATTCCTGATCAATCAACCTTGCTGAGTGCTTGCTACGACTTCTGACAGTGTGCGGCTCCTATGTGCTTCAGCTCTTGGTGACTTTCCCATTAAGCTAAAATAAGAGGATGCCAAGCATGTGTTCCTGTCTTATAGACTCATAGACTTTAAGGTCAGAAGGGACCATTATGATCATCTAGTCTGACCTCCCGCATGATGCAGGCCACAAAAGCTGACCCACCCACTTTCCCTTAACTCAGCTGTTGAAGTCCCCAGATCGTGATTTAAAGACTTCAAGTCGCAGAGAATCCTCCAGCTAGCAACCCCTGCCCCATGCTGCGGAGGAAGGCGAAAAACCTCCAGGGCCTCTGCCATTCTACCCTGGAGGAAAATTCCTTCCCGATCCCAAATATGGCAATCAGTAGAACCCCGAGCATGCAGGCAAGATTCTCCAGCCAGACCCTCATTGACCATTGATACTATCTCTCAGGCTCCATGACCATTTGACCAGCTTTGGTTGCTTAGTGCCCCCAGTACTGCTCTGGACATAACATCCTAGACCCAAAGCTAACGAAGGTTCCTTTACCTTCTCCCAGAATTGTTCTGTTTCTGAGTGATGATTCCAGCACTCATTATGATTTCCATTTGTTTTTCCAGCAGTGGCTTTCAGTGCTCACACTTGCAGATTTGTTCACTGTGCAGTCACACTGTGTCTACACTGTTAGAAACGAAGCAAAAGTTAGTTAACAGGTGGTTAGGAAATAATTGTGCCGCATATAAAGCGCCTTCAAAAGGATCTGCAAAATTCCCCGCAATTTTCACAATTTGTTTTCAGTGTCTGGTAATAAAGGTGTAATTTAGTAATGTTGTCACAGTATGATAACATATGTTAAGAGAGAGCTATATCATCTATTTAAAAGAGAAGCCTCAAGCATAATGTCTAATAAAGTTCAGACAGGCTTTGTATATGAAATTGGGTGTAGAAAATGTATTCCTCCCCTGTAGAATTTACAAACTCATGAAGCAATTTAAGATAAGGATTTTATTTTAGCGTGTAATATGAATTCTACTGTTAAAGAGGGTTATATAAGAATGCCCCCTCAGTATTGAAAGAAAGGATATATAAACTAGTTGTTCACATTTGGGTCATAGCAATAGGTTAAACTGACTCATGGTTCAGATACCAGCAGAAGTTTAAAATACTGAAAATTCTGCCTGAAAGAGCTATTTGTAACTAGCTTCTTCTGCATGTGTGATAGTTTGTCCTATTCCTTACACATGGAAAATAAATCAAATAGAACCAAAAACCCAGAGGGTACAAATGCAAGACAGCAAATTTAGACGTGTTTATTTACAGGTATTTACTGGTATAAATATGTGTGGGAAGAAGAGTATGGCATCCGTATTGGTTGTTGTGAAAACAGGTATTGCAGTATTTAGCCATTTAGACATTGATTCAGCAAAGCTCTTAAGCACATGCTTAATTTCAGTGGTACTTAAGCATGTGCTTAAGTGCTTTGCTGAATCAGGTTTCTTGGTTTAACACTGAATTTTAACACACCTGAATTGAAACTGCATCTTTTAGAAGGAAATGTGCTTCTTATTCCACCGTACTAGTTTTATTAATAGATCCTTTTAGCACTGACTACTTATTTTTAAGTGCTTTATTCTACAGCGCTTAGAGGACTCATTCTGCTTCCATTGGAGTCAATAGCATTGAAGCTAGTGAGAGCAAGAATTAGATCCTCCTTCGAACTTTGTAATAGAACTCAAGCTGTGTGCGCCTCTTTGACTTTAACAATCATTTTCAAGCAGCTTACTAAAGTTGCTAAGCACTCACAAATATTGCACTATGGATAAAAGGTAAATGTTCCATATGGTGCATGGGGAAATTAGGTCCAATTTTCAATAATATAATTGGGTTTTTACTACTGTACATTCCTAAAAATGTATTCCTAGCTGTAAGAAAATCCTGTCCCCAATGTGCTAATAATCAAAGTGCTTCAGTGCCAGAGACATACCCCTTCAGCTGTATTGGCTTACAAAGCAAATGGCATCTGCTGGCTATTTATGATAATTACAGTTCTGAATTGCTGATGGCTACACCAGAGTATATATTTTAGGTTCTGACTTCTATTTATAGATGGCTATCTTGGGTAGTATCAAAACCCAGTCCTGTTTAGCACCTCTAATATGTATGATATTAAGCCTGGCTCTTTTGATCTGACAGTCTAACTCCACTGCCACTGGCAATTTTTAAATTAAGATTGGATATTTTTCTAAAGGATGTGATCTGGTTCAAATAGGAATTAATTTAGAAAAGTTGTATGGCCTGTGTTACACAGGAGGTCAGACTAGATGATCCCAGTGGCTCCTTCTGGTCTTATACACTCTGAATCTATGAAATTGGCTCACTCCATTTGCATTACTGTAGAGTAGTCGCTCATCTACATTTTTTGTCAAGCCTCTTCTGAATGTGAAAGAAACATGCTAAATCCTGACTGTTCTGGTTGCTATTCTAGATGAGTGTTGTATTCTACTCTACTCTTTTCCTGGACTTCACTGTTCTAGAGTGCTTCGTAAATATTTTGGAATAGTTCTTGCCCAACCTAAAAAAGGTTTTAAAATGTGAATTTCTTATCCTTTTCCTGGTGAAACATTCTGCCATTACATAAATATGCTCAAGTCCATTGATGTTACTGGTAGTTATACTGAAGCAGCTGAGGGTAGAATTTGGGCCTTGGAAACTACAATTTTCATTTTTGTTATAGTTAAAAAAATCAAGCTGTTTCATTGGCTCATTGATAATCCTACACTGTATCATATGTAAATTCCAGTTTGGTACTTACCTTGGAACTTGTACTCCATTTGTGTGTCCCAGGAGCATCATTAAAGGGATTTTTTCAACATTGCAAAAGGAAAGAGAGGGTTAACATTAACATGTGCCAATCCTGGAAAGCTCCTTGACGCTGACTGTAGAGTGCTCTGGGCATAACTAAGAAACTGAATTGGGATTGTATTGAGGAAATGGTAATTTAGAATGAAAGGAAGCTTGAATTAGTGATAGTGGTATATCAAACAGTTTTGTTCGCAGTGGAAATCAACAGATGGTAAGCAAGGGTTTTCTCATGACTGGCAGCCCCTTTTGTCTTGCTCCACCCCCTTTTACAGCTTTGGCATAAGGCGGGAATCTTGTGTCTGTGCTTGACCCCACCCCCGCCTCATCAGTGGAAAAGTACAAGGATTAAGATGGATTCCAGCATCATGTGACATGGTCACATGTCACTGTAAGACCCCTAGTCTCCATTCTTCCTGGGTTGGCCCACACATACACAGGAAGGTTTGCAGCTAAATAAACCATTTACAACCAATTGTCTGGGTCAGTAGGAGCCATCAAGATTCTAAACCATCATTAATGGCCCACACTTTACATAATTACAATAGGACCTCAGAGTTATACTTCATATTTCTAGCTTCAGACACAAGAATGATACATGCATACAAATAGGATGAACACACTCAGTAGATTATAACCTTTGTTATGATACCTTACAAGAGGCCTTTTGCCTAAAGCATATTACAGTTACATCATATTCACACTCATAAGCATATTTCCATAAAACATATGGAGTGCAACATCACAGTCTACACACTAGTTTTAGTCCTGTAGTGTAAGTCCTACATACCCAAGCCAGTTGACCCGGATACTGAGGCTTACTGCCAAGGTTCTTTTTTTTTTTTTTTTTTTCGCTATAAACATACTCTTAACACTTAAGTCATTGTTTGGGGGTTAAGTGCCTAAATTCTGGTGCCTGCCTCATTTCACACAAAGTGGCCAGAGGAGGAGGAGGTGGTGCCCACCTTGTCACTGGAACTGCTTCAACAGGACAGAGTCAGGGAGCCCTGCCTTAGAATATCACATAGCTTGATGGTTAAGGCACTCTCCTGAGAGGTGGGAGATTCCTGTCCAAATCTTTTTTCTGCCAGTAAAAGTGGCAACTTGAACCTGAGTTTTCCACATCTCATGTGAGTGTTTTAACCAGTGGACAAAGTAAACATCAGCCCCACCATCTCCTCCTCCGCCTCCTGCAGATATATTTTTGAATGGGACCCAATCTGGTAGGCAGCCTCTAAGCATGCCTATCAGATTGGACCCTGCACATAAGATAGGTTAGTGAACATCTATTTTTCCTGGATCACTTTGGGGCTTAGATAGGAGATAGGCATCTGGATGCCTAGAGGGAGGAAACAGTGCTCATATCCAGAGGCACAAACATAGGTGCCTAAGGAACTTGTACCATAGAGAGTGAATCTAGACATCTACAGAGTTAGGCAGGAGTTTTGTGGAGCCTAAAACAGGGACTTAGACACTTCAACCCCAGAGTTAGGTGCCTCAGTAACTTTGTGGATCTAGACCAACATCACTCCCACTTGATCCAAGAATTGACCAAGGGGACAAACTCTGTGGACAGGATCTGAAGTACTTGTTCCTTCAGGATCATCAAGTGAAAGATGGATGATTACATAATAAGCTAAACTCTGCAGGTAATCTGTTTATTGTTTTTAAGATATGCTTTCTCTGAAATGCTTTTGTTCTGAATAAATAATACTTTGTGTTTATGAAGGCTAGTTGGTCACTGGCTAACCCTGTCATTGCTCCTGGGCAAACAGGACTGCGAGTGCTAAACTAAATTCAGACTTGCTAATGTGAACACAGTGAATTGCAAGAGGAATTGCAGCCTAAATTCCCATGTCTAGAAAGAGAGATGTAAGACTCTGCCCCAAGAAAGATGATGGCAAGAGGCCTGAGACCTAAGTGGAGACCACAAAGGGATCAGTTACTGTGATGATATGCTATTGGCTGACTCTTTAAGAGATGACATGTTGCCATGACAAAATTAAGAAACACGATATAAAAGGTGATAGTACTTGGAAGCTAGTGGTATTGGAAGACACTGTCTTTTTTGATTATTTAACAAGGAAATAGCCCCTTAGGGTGTTTTATTCTTTGTTTCAAGAATATCCTTGAAAAGTGTTTACTCAGTGCAGAGGCAAATATTTATAAGGTATAACTCATGGTTCATTAGTACAGATTTTAAAAGTCTGTAAAAACATATTACGCACGTATTTGTGATCTTGATAAGAATATAGGGCCTGATCCAGCAAAACATATCTACCACTTTTGGGGCTAGATAAGCTCAGCACAACACCTGACCTGTCTGGGTGAATGATTAGCTAGACATGAAAAGGCAGAACAAACACTAAAAGCAAAACTTTGCCGTGAGGACTTGTGGAGCTATACAATGTGGGAGTGAGGAGGATGGAGAATACCTATTCAAATGACCTCTCCATTTCCAGAGCTCTTCTGACCATTTTGCCTTTCTAGGGTTTATACAGCCCATGCAAGTTAGGGTCAGGGTAACTTTGGTGCATTTCCTCAAGAAAGGGAAAGAATAAGGGTGAAATCCTGGTCCCAATGAAGTCAGTATCAAAACTCCCATTTTTGCGGTGGACCCCTGTCTGAAACACCTCTCTATTCTAACATGCAGTGGAGTATGGGCTGCTCCAAACCTTAGCTCTCTAATGGTCTCCAAAACCCATTACAGTAACACTGAGCTCCTTTCTTAGGGTACGTCCACACTACCCGCCAGATCGGCGGGTAGCGATCTATCTATCGGGGATTGATTTATCGCGTCTCGTCTAGACACAATAAATCGATCCCCGAACGCGCTCCCCATCGACTCCGGAACTCCACCAGAGTGAGAGGTGGAAGCGGAGTCAACGGGGGAGCCGCGGCCATCGATCCCGCGCCATGAGGATGGGAGGTAAGTCGATCTAAGATACGTCGACTTCAGCTACTCTATTCTCATAGCTGAAGTTGCGTATCTTAGATCGATCCCCGCCCCCCCCCCCAGTGTAGACCAGGCCTTAGAGGGCACATAGTTAACTAAATGGGTGATAGTAGACAAAGACTTTGGTAAACTGGTGCAGCTTCCTGAGCAAGAGAGGAGCGGGGGAGGGATAGCTCAGTGGTTTGAGCATTGGCCTGCTAAACCCAGGGTTGTGAGTTCAATCCTTGAGGGGGCCACTTAGGGATCTAGGGCAAAATCAGTACTTGGTCCTGCTAGTGAAGGCAGGGGTCTGGACTTGATGACCTTTCAAGGTCCCTTCCAGTTCTAGGAGATGGGATATCTCCATTAATTTAATTTATTAATAAAACTAAAGTACTCTTTGAGTTAGCTTTTAACTAGTTTGGCTAATCCAGGTATTTTACCATCTTGGGATAGGGTAGTTACAATTGTAGCTAGTAGAGTGGGAGAGGGCTCTATGCAGGAAGTAGGATATCTAAGCTATTGGTATGTGGAGGTAGGATCAGATCAGCATTCTTGATTGGAGTTTATTGTGGCCTGCTGTGCCGCCTGCTGCTTGGACCTCACAAGCTTCTACTCCTTCTCCAGGATGCAGTACAGATTTGTCCATGTCCATGTAACATTCCTAGTTACAGATTTCAGACGACTTCCTCGGGCAGGATGCTGAAGCAGGGAAGCAGGTTACATCATAAAATGAGGCCATATTTAGGGAAGAATCACCATGGAACCAGCAGCAGATTGGTGCAGAGCAGTATCTGTGCAGAGAAGACTGCTCTCTGCCTGCTTGAGGTGTGTTTGTGCAGGTGACTTGGTGTGTGGGCAAAAAGGAAAACATGGCTTATGTTGATTTAAGAGGAAGGAGAGGGAGAAAGTAAGAGGAGGGGTGGAAGCAGAGTTCATCCTGACAGGAAAAGAGGAGGAAAGAGGGACTAGAAGAGTTGTCTCTGAATCTGTCCCTGAGTCAAAAGCAGGAGTCTATTTGTCCTCAGTGAAAGATTCCATGGGTCTAGAACCAAGGTCTGTGGGGTTCAAGAGAAGCACTGCTTCCTTGTCACAACCAGGGTTCAGTTGCCACCAAGAGGAACTGGGAGGCTGAACTCTCCAGGAAGTCTCATTCTAGTAGGCATGAGTGACAGCTCTCTGTGATTCCTTGATTGGCTGGCAGTCCCCATATAAACCAGGAAACCATTGCTAGGAGTTGTTTGAGCAATACAGACCTCTGGTGTGCTTCTTCTTTAGATCCTGCTTGCTGCTATTCACTGTGACTCACCTTGATCCCAGACTCCCAGTTCTTAATTTAGACTCAGCTTTGGTGACTCTGATCCTGGTTTACTGTCTCCATCTTAAGATTATTGTTGCCCCTGGTGAAATATCCTGGACAGGCCTGACCCCAATTCTGGCCTCATGCTGTCAGTTTGGTAACGAACTCTGACTTTGTGGTTTTGACCTAGCCTGGCCAAAGAGTGATCTCTGATCTTTGGCACCAATACCTAGACCAATACCAATTAACTCCATGCCCACAGGTCACCCACGACCTGGCCCTAACACTCAGTGCTGTAAATGTTAACACTATTCCCATCACTTAATTTAAGTACTCCAGAATCGTTTGTGATCTTTTGAGGTGTAGGACAATTAAACTTTTTCCTACTGTAAATAGAAATCCCAAATACAGCTTCCTAAGTGAAGTTCAAACGGCAACAAAAAACTGACTGCTACTTACCAAACTGGTTATAACTTTCTGCCAAGAAGTGTATGAATGGCATATACTGTGGTAGTTTTCCAATACAGTACTACCCAAATCAATATTACAGTATATATAATTAAGAAATGAAAGAATAATTTCTAATAATATTTAGCTAAGGAATCCTCATTTTCTTTCAGTATTCCAGTCTGTTAGTCATAAAAATCAAACATTCAAATTGTCCTTTAAATTGAATCCAGCCACCACTCTGCTGTTGTGTCTTTAAGGGGGAAACAGTTTAGAGAGGAGGAAGTCACTAACTCTCTCCCTTCCAAAAAAAGGCCCTTAAAGTCATATTTCATAGGGAGATCTTTAATGCAAAATTACTTGTGCTTTCTTTCCCCCTTTTAACATTATTGTCTATTCAGTACCTGTATGTGTTTTGTTTGCTATATTTAGATGAACTTGCAATGGTATCTGAAAACTTGTTGGTGTGAATAAAGTTTATTCAAGTTTAGAGACAGGTCTCGTGAACCCAAGATGTACACAAAGCTGTAGACTTACGTAAATGTACTATTCAGATTGAGAATTAGATACAAGAATGTCTACTAACAAGTAAGTCTATATATCTGAAGAACATTTGAATAGTTGTTGTAATATTTCACATGTAGAGCTGGATAAAAAAGATCAGCAATAGATTAAACAATCACATATAGGTCTTACTTGATAAATTAATTAGGAAATTTAGCATTGGTCAATTTACATCCACAAGATGAATAAAGCAGCAGCCTCACAAATTGCAATATTGGTTAAAACTTAATGAGATTAAAGACAGAATTATAGAAAAATCAGCAGGCTGAGACAGTTTCTTTTCTTTATAGTGTTCTCTTCCTAATATCTAGAGCATGGCTTGATTAATAAAAATAGCCCACAACTTTGACCCATCTCCAAGTTAAAATGCAGGTGATGATATCAAGACAGTGTTCCCAATGGTGTATGAAATGTTTAATGTACAATCTGACATTTGCCAGATAAAAATGTGAATTTTGGTACAGCTGGCTATTATATAAACAGGGACATCAGCAGCTGCAAAACTTCAAAAAAAAAAAGAAAAAAACACCTTTGAACCATGAATTTTCTTCATGGACTTCTTAACTTTCTGCCGTTGGCCCTAAGCTTTCCTTCCTGTACACATTGCACAAACATCAAAGATGAAGCATAGTTTGTACTGTAGAACGCTCAACAAATCGTATTTGGGTTTACAAGCGAAAGCTAACTTAAATAAGCTTTGATACATAAAAAAAGCTTTCTTTGTTCATTAGGAAGGTCACTTTGTTCACAAAGGTAAAGATTAAAGATGTTAAAATATTTGTAAAAAAATTGCTTTATTAAAATGCAAAACAGCTGGAAAGACTTTATTAAATTTCATTAGAAATTCAACAATCATTTTTAACGGAAATGTCATCACAGTACGTGTTTCAAACAAAACTTGCCCCATTTTCTAGTGATTATGTACCCAATTTTGGAGGAAAGGTAAGTATTGTTTTAAAAACAAAACAAAAAAATAATGATAGACCTGAATGAAGCAACAACTGGATTGAAAAAAAGGTGAAAAATTATCAAAAATGTTAATATTGTGAAACAAAAGGATTTGTGGAAACAAATGTTGTGAATTTCACACAGCATGAGTCAGGTCAGGTTTCAGACAACCCCATTATGGGGTCATGCTTGTAGCAATTCCTTTTAATATTCATTATACATTTAATACTGCCTATGCTCTTGTTCCATTTGTGAAGATGACAGTGTAACCTTTCATGAATTGATAAGACCACTAATTTAGTACATAGTTGACAAATGCCAGACTTGTCACCTCATCAACTTATTGACACGGTGCCAAAGAAAGAGTGGAATGGTGTGTTACCTTCCAAAAATGGTTAACGAATGCATTAACTCATGTGATATTGTAAGAAAGGAAAACACCTGTTATCTTGTCACATAGACATTGGCATATCAATATTATATCTAACTATAAACAATTTGCAAACTTAGAAAAAATGGTGAATCAATCTCTTAGCAAATATGCCATTTTTCAATTTCGATTTTTATTTTTTGCTTGCTGCAATATTCTCAAAATGATATTTTACTGAAAAAGCAATCTTGGATATGTGTTCATATACTTAAGTCACCATGGTGTAATCATATGCAGTAGCTGCCATTAGAATTCAACTGTTACCAATGTTCCCGGAAAACTGTTATTTAATTTTTGCACCAATTTTTATCATTTTTTTTTATTTTTAACAAATACTGATAGAGTCCCAGGAAGTCTTAAACAAAATAAAAACCAAAAATGAAGGACCTTGATTATAATTTCGGACTTGTGTGGTCAATCATGGTAATTGTATGTAGAAATTGGGGATGTAGTTTCATACAGTCCGGAATTCCTGTTCTTTTAAAATAAGCTTTATAATATTTAAACAATAAAAGCATAGTACAAACCAGGTATAGCCTAAAGCAGTGTGTTATTGGTAGCAGAACTCCATCAATGAAATACAACTCAAGTATTAAATTAAATCGTCCAGTAGCATAGCAAAATGTCTATTGATTTATTTTTCAATTTATAAAAATGTCATACTATGTCTTTCATGGGCATTATACAATAAATAACTATAAAATCACATGTGTGTGTTAATTGAACCAATATATCTAATGGTTACAAAAATCCCAGTTAAAGATTCCCTTAGATCCACCTCTCAAACGATCCATTCAGGAACAGCCTGAGTAGAAAAAATCAGTTTTGTAATGTACCTGAAGGCTAACAAACTTGGGCTGTGTCAGACCAAGAGGAGAAGTGAATTCCAGTGTTGAGCCATCAATGCTGGAGCATTCTGAGCCCACCCTCTGGGCATAAAAATCCAGGGAATGTCAGCTTGTATACCCCTGCTGATTGCAACTTCCTGGTTGAATTTTATGCATATTTACATAAAAATTTAACCTCAATGAAACAATGAAAGCATTGTCTGATAACCTCTAAAATGTCTTTTATATACCTGCTCATTTAATACCTTCCTCCCTTGCACCACATTAAGAAGTATACCAAATTGTAAAATACAGTGCTCACTAGAGCCCCTGTTCATCAATCCACCCCATTCAGCAAAGCACATAAGCATTTGCTAGACTCCAAAGGGTTTTATGAACATGTTTAAAGTTAAGCACACGTGTAAGTGCTTTGCTGAATAGGAGTGGAGTTAAGCATATATGTAAATATTTTGCTGAATTGGGCCTAGATTTGTAGAACACCATCTCTTATGTGCCAATTTATTTTAATACTGTTACCCCTTTTGACTTTAGCAGTTATCCAACATTTGGGGTCCTATGGGTTGTTTCCGTTAGGAGGAAAAAATGACAATGGAGTCAGGTATTTCTATTATACAATCCAGTTTATTTACAAAGAATGTACATAAAGTCCTGTTTCCCTGGTAGAGTAAGAATTGTTTCTTTGTTCACAGTTCCAAGCCTCTTTCCAGCCAGCACTTTATCTTAAAGCTCTCTCCCTTAGCTTTTTCTCAAGATCATGCTAGAAGTCCTTCTCTGTCCTAAGCTTTTTGTTCCCTTCTTTCTCAGCTTCTCTGGTGTTTCTGCTGCTTCTGTTCTTCTCACACAGGCAGATTATCCAACAATACCTAGTCCTTAGTGAAACCCCTTTACCCACATAGTTCAGATTTCATCATGTTGCCTGCATTTTGGGCAGTGGCTCCTATAATTTTAGCTATTTATTCCATAAAGGAGATTCATTGTTTTTTCCATATTTATGCTGAATCAAGTTATGCCCACTAGCCACAAGATTTCACCCAACTCGGAGCATGACAATAAAGAGCATTACATAGGTTCTTGACCCAGTAATCTGCAGCAATACTGAGGATCATATTGTGAGAATCACTACCTTTCAATCTGTCAAGACCCAAGTTGCAGGAACATTATGGAATAAAGGCCTAAAACGACAGACACAATCAAAAAACAATGCAGGAAATGTAACTTATCAACTGCTTTAGAATAAATAAACAGTTTGGGATTCAGAATTTATCATGCAAATGATTACCATAACAATGAAATGGAATAGTGGTAAACTTGGTTGTAAAAAGAAGGCTGCATCTTTTCAATATGGGACAGTTAGCTAGACAAAGAATGACTTAGTAACATTTGTCATTATAGTGTCAATTAATAGTGCCATAATAGTTAAAATCAATTGTCATTGCAAAAAAAAAAAAAAAAAAAAAAATCAGATACTCTTCCTGGGGATATCTACAAAGAGACAAGAGGAAACCATTTTTGTTGGCAGGCACTGTTGACATCTGAAGAGACAGCAGCAAGAAAATGCTTTGATGTGGAAAAAGAGAAGCTCTTAGGTTAGGATAACCAGGATTAACAATCGGAGGATGTCCAGAGACAGCTGTAGGGAAGTATTTCTTACACATTTCCTTCCAGCCTATGTCTAAGAGAATTAAGGAGTGCCTATAATATTTGTTCCTTTTGGAACAGATGGATGATTACAATAGAAAGCAAAGTGAGGGGGAGACGTTTGCCATATGTTTTTTCAGACACAATTGAAGTGTCTATTTGTGAAACTGGATAAAACCTAAGCTTTATGGCTTGATATATGAGATAAAGAAGTGTTGCAGTTAAAGTAATTTTCTACCTAGTGGTCTAAACAAAATGTTTACCGTATATGTTGTGAAGGTATCCTTGAACTATGACTCACATGAAGCAGCTAATAGATGAAAGAAAGATCAATGGGAAACAAGAGCAAGTTGGTGTATATTTAGTCAATTATCTACCCAGCTTTCAACAAGGGGGAAAATTAAGAATTTAGAACATATCCTGGCCATACTTACCAAAAGAATCTGTGGACCAGATCTTGAGCACTGTCCAGGCTGCACCTGGACAGTTCTTGATAGCTTAAACCCATATTCAGTGGTACTGGAACTAGAGGTGCTGAGGGGGCTGCCGCATCCCCTAGCTTGAAGTAGTAACAACAAACACCATGGTTTCTATGGTTTCCATCATCAGCACCCTCACAATAAAACTTGTTTCATATTTACATTGCCCCATGGTTCCTGGATGCTGAGTCAATGTGGCACAAGATAGCAGAGTTTCAGGACTGCCTGCTTAACTTATGTCTGGCTGCATCAACCATTCCAGCAGATGAGCAGGTGGAGGTTGTGACTCTTTGGCCATACTTCCTTTTTCCTCAACCATGTTCCCATGTGAGCAAAGGGTAGTATATTTAGATACTATGTAAAAAGTAAGATATTAAAAGTATTGTCTGGAAACTCAGTCTCTAACAGTGACCAGTGTTAGATGCTTCAATGGAAGGTACAAAAAACTTCAAAGTAGCAATTTGGAATAACCTGCCCTCAGGGGAAGATTTTTTCCTAATCCATGTCATTTAGAAATTGGCTTGTATCCTGAAGCATAAAGGTTTATATCCCTAATTTTTTATTCTATCTAATGTAACTCTTGACATTTTCATTATCCATTTAAATGTCTAATACTTTTTTGCTTGATCTTATGGTAATGAGATCCACAGCTTAATTATGCATGAAGTGAAAAGCATTTTCTTTTATCAATTTTAAATTTTCTGCCTTTCAATTCCATCAAATGCCCCATTCTTGTGTTATGAGAAAGGATAAATAGGAGTTGCCCATTTTATCTTCTCCACCCCTTCTTTATTTTGTACACCTCTACCCCAATATAACGCGACCTGATATAACACGAATTCGGATATAACGCGGTAAAACAGCGCTCCAGGGGGGCGGGGCTGCGCTCCAGCGGATCAAAGCAAGTTCGATATAATGCGGTTTCACCTATAATGCAGTAAGATGTTTTGGCTCCCGAGGACAACGTTATATCAGGGTAGAGGTGTATATACCTTCTACGTCCTAATTTCTCTCCTCTAAATTAAAGAACCGCAATCTTTTCAACCTCTCATTTCCATGCCTCTATTTATTTTAGTCACCTATTACTTGAAACCCTTCTCTATTTCTGCTATTTCCTTTTGAGGCAGGGTAACCAGAACTCAGTGTAGTATTCCAGGTAAGGATGTACCGTTCCTTAATTTAACGCCATTATAATATTTTCAGTATTATTTTCTATCCCATTCCTTATTCACCCTACACATGTTTTCTCTTTTAAAGCATTGCTGCACATTGAGCAGAGGTTTTCATTAAGCTGTGCTCAGTGAACACTCAGGTCTTTTTTCTTGATTGGTGACAGTTAACGTAGAATGCAGTAATGTGTATGTGTAGTTCAAATTATTCTTTACAATATGCATTTGTTAACACTGAATTTCATCTGCCATTTTGCTGACCGTTCACCTAGCTTTGTTAGGTCCCTCTGATAATCCTGAATTTATCCTAGAAAAGTTCAATAAAACTTTTCATGAATGGAAGGAAAATGGCTGCATACCTTATACAGTGGACGTTACCAGGCTTCTCTAGTTTGGAATGATTTGCCAGTGATTTCAGTACCCTAGTGTCCAATTCTTTGAATAAATACAGGTGAGTCACTACCTAAGCACTAAAATGCCTCAAGAACTCATTTAAAAAAAAAAGAAATTAAAAAAGCTCAACTATAATACTTAGCATTGTTCAAGGATTCAATAATTTATATAGCATCTTATCCTGCCAACATATCTTGAGAAGCCACACAAAAGACGTACAATTAATACCAGTAATACAATCTGTATTCCCAAGATAAGGACTGAGAGCAAGGAGAAACAAATGCATTAGTACAAACTTATACTTTCAGCTTCTACTATTTATAAGATTATAATAGATTTGATTGCCTTTGGTGTTAGTAATGTCCTGGGTAAGTCTATGGGAGGAACACAAGTGTAAAATTGAAAACTGTGAGGCTATTGTATGTTTTAAAATGTCCATCTCTAATTACACACAAGAATTTCAACGCAAGCTGTTTTCTTTCACTCATTATTATGTAAAGTAAAAGCTCATTGTCCTTGCTTTATGGGGCTGAGATCAGTGTAGGTATAGATTTGCATTATAGTTCTGCTTTCAATTGCTTATAATGTTATTTTTTCCTTTTATGATGAAATTGTTCATGTTTCATTTCATCCAAAGGAATAGTTCCTGCAGCTGGAATTCACTGGGTTGTAAGAGTCCTGACCCTACTCCCTTTTCATTGGCCATGCCCTCTGTACCAGCTGCTGGAAGGCGTGGTGGTGTAGGAGGCGTGGTGGCTCTTCTATGTTACCCAGAGATTCTTTGCTGCAGGAAGCTTTACAACTAGTTTGTGCTGCCAGAGTTGTGCAAAGCTTTTTTTTCCTCCCCACTCCTGAAGATAATTAAAGACACTTCATCTTAAAACTTCGTACTTGGTATAATCTACATGGTTCTTAGTGAGGAGTGCATGCTTTTCTAAGTTGGAAAGAATTTGTTTGAGAAATAATGGCAGTAAGAAATTAGGCCATGTACAATACTTTATTTTCCATAATGAAGGTTCAAACCTTGGACCCTACACAAAGCTTTGGGAGTTAGGTAGAATTCGATTCCCCCGGCTGTGCTCACCAAACTCCACAGGACTACATAGCCTCCCTTCTCTCCTCCCACCCCACTCTGCTCTTTACCATCTCTTAGCAGAAATGGCCAGTGAGTTTGCATATTAATAGATTCATCTGATCCTCCTTCATGTCCCCCCCATTTATCCATGCTCCTAAATCTCCCTGCATGCTGGGGCATAGCCCCCTGTGGACCTGTATTCAATGGTGTGCCAGGGGTTTAGATTCCCTGAATGGAATCTCAGAATCTTGACACTCCCTCCCCTCCAGTACAACTGCCCAAGTCCCACAACACACAGGTCCTCCATCCCCAAAGAAGTCACGTGCAGAGCTTCCTCCAAAAAAAAAAACCATCCAAAATTTGATATATTTTAGCAACTAATAAAAGAACACTACTAACATATAATAAAAGCAGTGTGTGTTGCTTGTCCCTTGTGTTTAACTTAATTTGAACAATTCACCCCTTATTTTCAAATGCCTGGGAAAAATGCTGAGCTTTGCAGGAATCCCAGAAAGCCTATGCCAGACCAAGGAAGGGGCACAAATTCCATAGCTGTAGGGCCCCCACAGTCAGTGCCCTGCCAGCATCCCCCTCTGATTTATATCATGGGGCTCTGCAATACACATGGAGACCTCTGTTGATCTCAACTGTGGTGGTATAGTAGGGGGAGAGAGATGGTCCTTTGGGTGCTAAGTCAGTTTGACTATAAAGGTAAAACCAGAAACCAGAACCTTTTCACCTGAAAACTCTCAGTCAGCCAGTGCAGAGGATGGAACACAGGTGGAATATGCTCCCAGTCAGATACTCCATTTACCAAACACGCAGCCACATCTTGCATCAGCTTTGGTTTCCTGATGGATGTCAGGTGAAGCCCCTAAGTAGATTGCACCGCTATTATAGTATTATCAAAAGAAATTCCTGGGAGAGGACATTGCTAATGTCCCTTAAAGGATAACATTGAAACATAGAAGATGAATTTTGATAATACCCAGATTTTTTTTAATGGCATCCTTGAAAGCAGCCTGGTTGCAAAAAATGGCAAAAACAGAGTACATGTAGAAGAGTACGAGTTGGGGTAATGGAAGCCTGAATGTATACAAGGATACATCAAAAAGCTTCTAGAGAACAAGCAAGTACCCTGAAATAAATTGTTGTACCTTTACAGCTGGCTGGCAGTACAGCTTTCCCAAAGTTTTTCAGTCCAGAGGGCTTTAATCATGGGATTTGTCTGGCAATCTTTCAGAAGTGTGGTGCTATAATTAATATTTTTTCTGGTGGCTAGGATTAGTTTAATACAAATACAGGTAAGTTGCCACATGACTATGTGAGAATTGCTCAGGAATTCATCCAGTAAAATGGGAAGAGAAATACAGTATTACTTAATACATTCATTTGGACAGACATCTGCAATAGATGTAAAGGACAAAATAAAGAACACAGTAGCAGAATACTATACTATGTGTACCTACCTTTGTAGTGCAATGGAAGGGAGAGTAGAAGGGGTGAATGCAGGGATAAACACCTGTGCTCCATATTCAACATCCTCAAGTTCAGGATATCAGATGTGGCTGAAATATATATGGGCCTCAGTCTCCATTTCGTTACATCAGTCTTACACTGGTGTGACTCCATTGTGGTGAATGGAGTCACACCAACATAAAACTGATGTAGGGATGGAAGATCAGGACCATATAAAATAATGTAAGTGCAAATATGTATGTATTAGATCTTATGGTTTAATTATAATAATGAACATGGAATATGATGTCCTTGAATATTATAACTTTTGAAATAAAAAATGTTTAAGAAATTTAGCTGCTCATTTAGTTACATGCCTCAAATAATAGATATTGGTACTAAACCTTGATATTTAGACCAATAACAGATATATCCATTCCTGAAGGCAGTTTCTGTATCTTTGAACTACTTCATACATAGTGAACCACATATTTCCCTCCACATGCTCATTAGTTTATAGTATGGCATGTGAAACTTCATTTCCTTCTTCATGTCTTCTGCTAATAATCAGAGCCACTTTAACTTTGAAACTATTTCTGATTCCTGCCAAAAAAAATATGTCTGGTAATAAGAAGGCCCTCATCCAATAATGTCCTATTATTTTTCCATGTGTGCATATTTTTGGCTCATTCCTTTCTTTTCCAACTTTCCAAGCAAAGTTGGATTTTTCACTAGTTCTGTTTTTATAATCTTTGACAGGATTTTGAAGCGACACTCCTACAAATCTTTAGTGCTGTGTCACATTTTGAGGAAATATTTTGTATGTAATATTGTGATAAAATAATCTTTTCTAGAACTTTAATCATGCATTATACCATTTTGATTTCATTGAGATGTTAGTGTGTTATATTATGCTTTGTTCACCAGCGATACTTGCAATTCATTATAGTAATAATGTAAGTGGAACTGTATTAGGAAACATTTAATTAACTATTTCAGCTGGATATACCACTTTCTTCTCTGAATTATTGTGCAATGTTTCAGTACACTATTACATAACTTCTGTATTCCACCCCAAGAGGTAGCTGCATTTCATCCATAATTAAATCCTTGCTATATATGAATTAAGTCCTTGCTATATATTCCATGCAGTGTGTAAAGTGTATCAAGTACTTCAGAAAGAAATAAGCTACTATAAAAATACTGTAAATGAAAAATGATGTATGGTAATATTTATTTGCAGTAGCTTATTAAATAAGTACAATGAAAACTGTTAGATTTATAACACATGAAAATTTGATTAATGATGAATTAATATATTGAAGGGTTCATGAATAGTTCTGTATCATGATTATAATATGTCTTGATAGGTTACCCCCTTTTTATATATCTATGAAAACATTTGCTTATTAAACCAGAAATAGGCATTAAGCTAGTTATAATCATAATTTCCAAATTGAAATAGCTTACAAATGCCTTAAGAACCTGTGAGCAGTTATTTTGAGGTGATCATGTGATATTTATGCCTGTTTATACAATAAACAGGGATGTGTGTCTGTGTGTGTGTCTGTGCGTGTGTGTGAAAATGAGATCCTTGCTGCTAAAAGGGAATGTCATGCTATTGGCTTGAACAACTTAAGTCAACTATGCTGAAAAAAACCCCTAGAAACTGCTCCTGCGGTTTCTCCCAGACCTAGCCTGAGATTCTTTATTCTGACATTATTCTCTGCATCATCCACTGTGTTTCTCAAGCTCTTATCTGTTGAACAAAGTCAAAATTTCACCATAGTTTACCATATTTTTCAGCTCAATTACTCTCTTTTATGTTCACCCCATGGACTTTGGAAGAAATCTCCTGCATTCTCTCTTTTATTATCTGTTCCTTTCAAGAAGTACTGGAGACCATCAAGAAATTTATAGACTAAGACAAAGGTATGTGATGTAAACCAAGCTATGTGGATTAAGCTTAAAATATGTTTATATATTAAACACAAACTATGTGGACTAAACTCAAACTATGTTTAGGTTCACCTCCAGCAAAGTCCTCTGATGGACAGGAATTAAGAAAGGAGCAGTATCCCCATCTTTTGAATCCACCATGGTCTCTCTTGCTCTCTCTCTACTACTACTAAAATTAGACATTTTTAAATCAGCAGGTCCAGCTAGCTTGCATCCAAGAGTTTTAAAAGAGCTGGCTGAGGAGATCGCTGGACCATTAATATTGCTTTTTCAATAAGTCTTGGAGCACTGGGGCAGTTCCAGAAGACTGGAAAAAGGTAATCTTGTACGAATTTTTAAAAAGGGTAAACCAAATGACCCAGCTAATTATAGGCCTGTCATCCTGACATTGATCCCGTGCAAGCTAATGGAAAAGCTGGTATGGGGCTTGATTAATAAAGAATTAAAGGAGGGTAATGTAATTAATGCAAATCAATATGGGTTATGGAAAATAGATACTGCCAACCTAACTCAATATCCCTTTTTGATGAGATTACAAATTTGATTGAAAAAGGTAATAGTGTTGACGTAATATACTTGAACTTCTGTAAGACATTTTACTTGGTAACACGTGACATTTTGAATAAAAAACAAGAACAGTATAAAATTAACACGGCACTCATTAAATGGATTAAAGACTGGCCAACTGATAGGTCTCAAAATGTAATTGTGAAAGGGGAATCCTCATCAAGTAGGTGTGTTTCCAGTAGGGTACCGCAGAGATCAGTTCTTGCCCCTACACTATTTAACATTTTTATCATTGACCTGGAAGAAAACATAAAATCTTTACCGATAAAGTTTGCGGATGACATAAAAATTGGGAGAGTGGTAAATAATAAAAAGGACAGGTCACGGATTTAGAGTGATCTAGATCACGTTGTAAACTGGGCACAAGCAAATAATATGCATTTTAAGATGGCTAAACTAAATGTATACATTTAGGAACAAAGAATGTAGGTCATACTTACAGTATGGGGGACTCTGACCTGGGAAGTAGTGACTCTGAAAAAGATTTGGGGGTCATGATGGGTAATCAGCTGAACATGAGCTCCTAGTGTGTGACAATGTGCCAAAAAAACAAATGCAATCCTGGGATGAGTAAACAGGGGAATCTTGAGGAGTAGAGAGGTTATTTTACCTCTGTATTTGGCACTGGTGTGATCATTCCTGGAATACTGTGTCCAGTTCTGGTGCCCACAATTCAAGGATAAATTGTTGATAAATTGAAAAGGGTTCAGAGAAGAGCCATGAGAACGATTAAAAGATTAAAAAAAACACACCTTAGTGATAGACTCAAAGAACTTAATCTGTTCATTTTAACAAAGAGAAGGTTAAGGGGTGACTTGATTACAGCCTATCAGTTCCTGCATGGGGAACAAATATTTAATAATGGGCTCTTCAACCATGCAGAGAAAGGCATAATACTATCCAATAGCTGAAAGTTACAGTTAGAGAAATTCAGACTGGAAATAAGGTATAAATTTTTACAGTGAGAATAATTAACAATTGGAACAATATACCAATGGTCGTGGGACATTATCCATCACTGACTATTTTAAAATCAAGATTTTATGTTTCTCTAAAATATCTGCTCTAGGAATTATTTTGGGGAAGTTGTAGGCCTGTGTTATGCAGGAGATCATACTAGAGGATTACAATGGGCCCTTCGGGCCTTGGATAGCCTGTTAGGTTGTCACCAAATTTGTTGTTGAGAAGTTAAATGCATCTAGAGGTGAAGGAGTTGAAAAATGAAATTTGGCACCTTATAGACTTTTGTGCGCAAAGTAAACACTTTTTTTTTTAATTTTAAAAATATAATTGGGTAGGAGGTTTGGACTATCATGCTCTGGAAATGAAGGCCTTGATTTTTCAATGAATTACATATAGACAGACCTTTTCATTCATGCAGAGCTCATTGCAGCGTCTGGGCCTTTTATTATTATTATTTTAAAATAATAGCAACAAGTTATACATTTTGAAAAATTGAATCAAATAAACAGCAGCAGTCCTATTTCTCATTGCCCTTTAAAGAACATTTTGCATTTACAATGTCACAGATTGAATGTTGTGTCAAGCCATTTTCCAGGAGCTTCAAAACTGGCCAAAGATGTTATTTCCTACCCTCTTCTTTAAATTACTCAGTTCAGATACTGCCTGTGAGACGCTGCAATCATCCCTATCCTGAAAATAGTTTTCAAATGTGAGAGTAATACATTTTGCCATTATCAGTTATCAAGAAAGTGTCCTAAACAGGTGTTAGGCTGACATTTTAAAAACAACTAAGATATTTATTTTGGTGGCTATTGTCATAATTCACACCTCTTTCTTTTGGGTCTATCAACCCAAATACAAACAGAAAAAAGCCATCTATTCATTCACGTTTTTAAACAGATCTCATCACTGTAGTATTGAAGCACCTAAACCATTTTTTGCCAACTTGCAATAAATATCTATTATGTTTGAAGGTTGTCCTATATAACGGAGATTAGGTGGTGTCCTCTACTTGGAATTCTTTTTTATAATACTATAATAGCAGTGCACTCTATTTGTGGGCTACACCTTACAACCCTCCAGAAACCAAAGCTGATGAAACATGTGGCAACCTGTTTGATAAATGGAGAATCTGACTGTGAGCATATTCAACCTGTGTTCCATGCTCTGCTCTGGCTGGCTGTGAGTTTCCAGGTGATGTTTAAGGTTACGGTATTGACATTTAAGTTCAGCAAAACTATGTATCAATGATAACCAGTATCTTCAACCCAAAGAAACCACTAGATTTCAAATTTGCACTAGTGAGAATTTGTAAAGGAAAATAAAAATAACGAAAACCTTCATTATCTGGTTTTATTTTTTGACAATACAGAAGCAGAAAAAAATAATTTATGCCTGTCTCTCCTCCACTGTGTAAGTGGTAGTTAGTGACTGTGGTGGTGGGACATCCTGCTGTCTCCCCTCCAAGTCTGAGGATAGAAGGTGTTACCATTTGGTCCTGCTTCATCCCTTCTGTGACGTTATTGACATGAACTATGACCATATAGATCACTGTTGCAACCAAGGTCCTATAGTTGCACCAAATCTTGTACAAAGGAGGTCAAGTAAGGTGTCTATGGAAAGGTTGTAATTTGCTGGTTATGATTATGCTGTCTCTATGTGTGTATCATTTTTGTATTTGAAGTTATGAATATTGGCCATGTACTTGTATTTGAATGTTTGATTCTCAGTAGCATCAGTGAAACATTTGGTCAGCTTCTTGAGAAAGGACTATTCTGAGTAAGTGCCCAAGCAAGAAACACTTAACTGACAATGGACTTTGGAAGACACCAATCCACATCTGAGCTTTCCTGGGAACGTTCAAACTAACATGTAAACAATGGCATCGGCCTGCAAAAAGCTGACTCATTCATGGACATGTGACTTGCCCAGGTGGCTACAAACTCCATCTTGTTGCTGTGATTTTGCACGGAAGAACAAAGGGGTTTCCGCCCACAAGAGAGAATATAAAAGGTCCTGGAAGCCCCTCCATTTTGTCTTCAGCTGGCTCAAGAGATGGCTTCTCCACTCCAAAGAGATGCCTGAAAGAAACTGGAACAAAGGATTGTAACTATGGGGGTGTGAGTGATTGCTGCACCCAGGCCATAAGCCACAACATTGATCTAAAACGGACTGGGCCCAGACTAGTCTGTGAAATAAGCTTATTGGGACATCTCTGAGTGTGTGTATTCAGTTTCCTACTGTATTAGGTTTAGACTTGCATGTTTTGTTTTATTCTGCTTGGTACTGTACTTTGTTCTGTCTGTTATTACTTGGAACCACTTAAATCCTACTTTTTATACTTAATAAGCAAAAGTAATTTTATTAACTCAGAGTAAGTAATTAATACCTGGGTTTAGGCTCCCAGAAAGACTGAATACTGGGTGCTGGGAAAGTCTCTGTTAACTGATTTCAGAGTGGTAGCCGTGTTAATCTGTATCAGCAAAAACAACGAGGAGTCCTTGTGGCACCTTGGAGACTAACAATTTGTTACTCTCTAGGTGCCACAAGGCTTTTTTCTGTTAACTGAAAAGCCCCTGGGCTAAGTGAATCTTAGGGTATGTCTACACTACGAAATTACTCCGATTTTACAGAAGCCAATTTTTGGGAACAGATTGTATAAAGTCGAGTGCATGCGTCCACACTAAGCACATTAATTCGGCGGTGTGCTTCCATAGTACCGTGGCAAGTGTTGCCATTCCGAGCAGTGCACTGTGGTAACTATCCCACAGTTCCCGCAGTCCCCACTGCCCATTGGAATTCTGGGTTGAGCTCCCAATGCCTGATGGGGCCAAAAATTTGTCGCGGGTGATTATGGGTAAATGTTGTCAGTCAACCCTCCCTCTGTAAAAGCAACAGCAGACAATCATTTCGTGCCCTTTTCCCTGGATTGCCCGAGCAGACGCCATAACACGGCAAGGATGGAGCCCGTTCAGCTCACTGCAGCAGTTATGAGCATTGTAAACACCTCACACATTATCATGCAGTTTACGCAGAACCAGAAGCTGAAAAATCAGGTGAGGAGGCGACGGCAGCGCAGTGACAAGAGTGATAAGGACATGGACACAGACTTCTCTCAAAGTGCGGGCCCCGGCAATGTGGACATCATGGTGTTAATGGGGCAGGTTCATGCCGTGGAACGCCAATTCTGGGCCCGGGAAACAAGCACAGACTGGTGGGATCGCATAGTGTTGCAGGTCTGGGATGATTCCCAGTGGCTCCAAAACTTTCGCATGCATAGGGGCACTTTCATGGAACTTTGTGACTTGCTTTCCCCTGCCCTGAACCGCAAGAATACCAAGATGAGAGCAGCCCTCACAGTTCACAAGCGAGTGGCAATAGCCCTCTGGAAGCTTGCAATGCCAGACAGCTATTGGTCAGTTGGGAATCAATTTGGAGTGGGCAAACCTACTGTGGGGGGTTGCTGTAATGCAAGCAGCCAACGCAATCACTGAGCTGCTGCTATCAAAGGTAGTGACTCTGGAAAATGTTCAGATCATAGTAGATGGCTTTACCGCAATGGGATTCCCTAACTGTGTTGGGGCGATAGATGAAACCCATATCCCTATCTTGGGACCGGACCACCAAGGCAGCCAGTATATAAACCGCAAGGGGTACTTTTCAATGGTGCTGCAAGCACTGGTGGATCACAAGGGATGTTTCACCAACATCAACGTGGGATGCCAGGGAAAGATTCATGACGCTTGCGTCTTCAGGAACTCTGGTCTGTTTAAACGGCTGCAGGAAGGGATTTACTTCCCAGACCAGAAAATAACTGTTGGGGATGTTGAAATACCTATAGTTATCCTTGGGGACCCAGCCTACCCCTTAACATCCTGGCTCATGAAGTCATACACAGGCACCCTGGACAGTAGTCAGGACTTGTTCAACTATAGGCTGAGCAAGTGCAGAATGGTGGTGGAATGTGCATTTGGACGTTTGAAGGGTCGCTGGCGCAGTTTACTGACTCACTCAGACCTCAGCAAAACCAATATCCCCATTGTTATTGCTGCTTGCTGTGTGCTCCACAATCTCTGTGAGAGTAAAGGGGAGACATTTATGGCAGTGTGGGAGTTTGAGGCAAATCACCTGGCCACTGATTACGTGCAGCCAGACACCAGGGCGATTAGAAGAGCACACCAGGAAGCCCTGCGCATCAGAGAAGCTTTGAAAACCAGTTTCATGACTGGCCAGGCTACCGTGTGAGAGTTCTGTTTGTTTCTCCTTGATGAAAACTCCCCTTGGTTGACTCTAATTCCCTGTAAGCCAACCGCCCTCCCCCTTTCGATCACAGCTTGGAAATAAAGTCACTATCATTTAAAAACCATGTATTCTTTATTCATTGATTATAAAAATAGGGAGATAACTCACAAGATAGCCCAGGTGGGGTGTGGGAGGAGTGGAGGAGGGAAGGAAAAGGCCACTTCAATACTTGTTGAATGACAGCCTTCTGTCCACTGGGGTGGAGTGGTTGGGTGCCCAGAGCCTCCCCCCCTCCGCGTTCTTGGGCGTCTGGATGAGGAGGCGGCTATGGAACTTGGGGAGGAGGACGGGCCGTTAAATAGGGGCTGCAGCAGCAGTCTCTCCAGCTGACGTTCCTGAACCTCCACCAGACGCCGGATCATGTCCATTTGTTCCCGCAGTAGCCCTAGCGTTGCAGCCTGCCTCCTCTGATCTTCCTGCCGCCACCTCTCCTCATGTTTACTGACTGCTTTCCTGTCCTGTGCTATTGTATCCCTCCACACTTTCTGCTGAGCTCTTTCAGTGTGGGATGCCTGCATGAGCTCAGAGAACATTTCATTGTGCGTGCGTTTTTTTCGCCACTTTATTTGGGACAGAGGAGGGAGGCTTGAAACATTTGCAGCTGCGGGAAGAAAAAAAGGGAGAGAAGTATTTAAAAAGATACATTTTAAAGAACAATGGATATACTCTTTCACGGTGAACAACACTATTCACATTACATAGCACATGTGATTTCAGTACAAGGTCATTTTTTGCATCTTATATTGAGTGCCTGCGGCTTTGGTGTTAATGCTCAAACACGCCTGGCAACAGAATTCGGGTTGCAGGCAGCCATGGTAAGCCATAGTCTTTCGGCTTCTGCAACCTTCATAACAGCAGCGCCCTCCTTTTCCATACCAAGCAAAGCCCATTGAGTTGTCCATTTTGGGCTGTAGTTTTCGTGTTAATGTGCAGCAGCAGAAACCAAACTAACCCCCCCCATCCTTTTCTCTAGGACGACCGCTTTAACCCTCCCCCCACCGTACCGCGTGGCTGGTATCAAGGAAGATCCCTGCTAGCCAAACGCGAACAGCTCAGCGTGAAGCCCCCCCCATCCTCTTCTCTGTGATGATCGCTTTAACCCTTCCCCAACCGCATGGCTAGTATCAGGGAAGATCCCTGCTAGCCAAACGCGAACAGCTCAGCGCCAATGCCCCTCCCCTCCCCCAACCGCTTGGCTAACTGCGGGGAGGATTTCTTTTCAGCCATAGGCAAACAGCCCAGTAGGAACGGTCACCTATGAATGTCCCCTTAATTAAATTCCCGTATTTCAATCAGGTTACCATGAACTATATCACTCTCCTGAGGATAACACAGAGAGATAAAGAACGGATGTTGCTTGAATACCAGCAAACACCAGGACCATACGCTGCCAGGCTTTGTCATGCAATGATACCAGATTACTTGCTACTAGCATGGCGTGGTAAAGTGTCCTACCATGGAGGATGGAATAAGGCTGCTCTCCCCAGAAACCTTCTGCAAAGGCTTTTAGAGTAACTCCAGGAGAGCTTCATGGAGATATCCCTGGAGGATTTCTGCTCCATCCCGAGACATGTTAACAGACTTTTCCAGTAGCTGTACTGGCCATGAATGCATCCCAAGTCCTCAGGGCAAATAAATCATTAAAAAACGCTTGCTTTTAAACCATGTTTTATATTTTCAAAGGTACACTCACCAGAGGTACCTTCTATGGCTTCATGGTCTGGGATACCGCCTTGGGAGGGTTGGGAGAGTATTTCAGTCAGGGTAAGAAAAAGATCCTCGCTGTCGGGGAGAACAGTGTGCCGTGTGCTCTCCTCAACGTCATCCTCCTCCTCCTCATCTTCCCTGTCCGCAAAATCCTCAGGCATGGCAACTGGAGTGTCTAGCTCAGCAAGACAGGAGTGGACGGAAGCCTTCTCTGGCAGGGGGGTTTGTTCTCAGTGGTATCCCAGAACATCTTGTAACAGTGTTGAGGGAGTTTCTGTGACCAAACCCATCACACCTTCCATGGCTCAGGATGGTTGAGGGGGAGAAAAGAAATAGGATGACCAAACTTTCAAAATGAACAATTGGGCCACACAGAGAGGGAAGAGAATGGGAACATCTGTAACATACGAAGGAAAGAGGTGTATCTGTCATACAAGGAGGGAGAGAATTTTACTGCATGCATAGAATGGATTTGGAAGATGAGGTGGGGAAAATGATGCTCACTTCACCCTCCTTCACCAGCCGCTCTCTCCTCCATTTATCATTCACTCATCTCCAGGTACCCACTCATTCTCTACTCATTCACTCCAGTGATATTTATTTTCTTCCCCACCTGACAGGAGAGCAGGTATAGTGGGAAAGGGACACATCCTCAGAAAAAGGGAAAGGATACTTTTAGAGCTGCTCAAAATAATTTTGTATGAAAAGTTTTTACATTACAAAAATGGCCTTTTTTAAAAAAAATTATGAATTATTGATATTGAAATGTTCCTTTTTGTGAAGTTTCTGCAATTTTTTTTACCGATTTTACTGAAATCATTTTTGAAAATTTTCATTTACCACCACCTTATTTTTAGTAAAAGTCGCATGGAAAATTCCACAAAATGACAGGCCCATTTTAAGTCCTGTATAATGGAAACTTTGCATATTTTTGTGAAATTGTTTTACTATTTTTTTGCCACCTCTAGATACTTTAAAGTCAGGGTCTAAGGGGTAGAATATAAAATCTTCCCTATGGGTGGAGCTTGTCTCTCTACTCAGAGGAAGACCTACACATATTGCATGGAGTTTCCCCTTGAAGAGAGAAAAAACACACTGCCCATTACAGAATAGGCTTCCCCCAAGTCCTGCTTATAAAAGGCAGAGTCCAAGTCCAGTTAGCTTTGGTGTCAACAGAGCTCCTGTCCTGCAGACTAGAAGAAGAGCAATAACATCTAAAGATCCCAGAGTCCCTGAGGACTGGAAAAAGAAGAGAAGTGACCCCTTGGTAGTGCCTGAAGATTTAGAATGAGGGGTTATCTTACCAGACTTCCCCAGCTAACTTTTTAAGGCACATGTGTCAAACTCAAGGCCCGCGGGCCACATCCGGCCCGCCATACAACTATATCCGGCCCGCGAAATCGTTTTATATATCTGTTTTTAATGGCCCTGTGATATGACGCCCCAATAACACACACTACAAATCCCATGATGCAGTGCAATTGCCGCCAACGGCAAGCCGCGGTTCAAGTTCGCGGTCTGTTGATGTATACAACGCTAATATCAAATCAAAGCTAGACCCCAACAATGGCCAAGAGAAAACTTGATTCTGAAAACCGAGGCTTTCAAAGCCGGTGGGAGAATGAGTATATGTTTACTGAAATTGCAGGTAAACCAGTGTGTCTCCTTTGCGGGAGTAATATCGCTGTAATGAAGGAGTATAACCTAAGACGGCACTACGAGACGAAACATGAGAACAAATTCAAAAACCTGAGCGCAGGACAGAAGCTACAAAAGGTAGAGGAGTTGAAGAAGAATTTGACATCCCAGCAGACGTTTTTCACCAAAGCAAAATCACAAAGTGAAGCTGCTGTGAAAGCAAGTTTCATTGTGGCCGAAGAGATCGCCAAATCAGGACGGCCGTTTACCGAGGGGGAATTCGTAAAGAATTGTATGATGAAAGTGTGCGACGTCCTTTGTCCAGATAAAACGCGAGCGTTTGCAAATGTAAGCCTCAGCAGAAACACTGTTGCTAATCGGGTTTGTGAGATGGCGACTGATTTGAAAACACAGTTGATTGAAAGAGCAAAAGATTTTGTTGCATACTCCCTTGCCGTGGATGAAACTACTGACGCGACTGACACTGCACAGCTGGCGATATTTATCCGTGGTGTGGATTCCAATTTGTGCGTAACAGAGGAAATACTGGACATTAAATCGATGCACGGGACAACGAAAGGAGAAGACATCTTTGGAAATGTATTTCAAAGTGTAACCGACATGAAACTGCCGTGGGAAAAACTCGTTGGACTTACAACAGATGGCGCACCTGCTATGTGTGGTGAAAAAAATGGACTGGTGGGAAGGATGCGCTCAAAGATGCGGGAGGAGAACTGTGCCGGTGAGTTGACAGTGTATCACTGCATCATACACCAGGAATCGCTGAGTGCTAAAGTCCTAAAAATGGATCATGTGATGAACACTGTAACACAAACCGTCAACTTTATCAGAGCCCACGGTTTAAATCACCGCCAATTCCAGTCTTTTCTGCGGGAAATAGATAGCGAGTTTGGCGATATGCCATATCATACGGAGGTTCGGTGGCTAAGTCGGGGAAAAGTTCTCAAAAGACACTTTGAGCTGCGAGAGGAAATCTGCCAGTTCATGGACAGTAAGGGGAAAGACTGCACAGTTCTGCGGGATGAAAAGTGGAAATGTGAGTTGGCGTTCCTGGCTGACATAACGTCGCATCTTAGCGCTTTAAACCTTCAACTCCAGGGACGGGAGCACATAATAACCGATATGCATGATGCAGTGAAGGCATTTCAAGTGAAGCTGCGCTTATGGGAGACACAAATGCACCAATGCAACTTGTCTCACTTTCCCTGTTGCCAAGTAATACGGAACCAAGAAAGTGCCACAGTTTTCCCAAATGCCACCTTTGCTGAAAAACTCAGCGCGCTGCGCACTGAGTTCGCACGGCGCTTCAGTGACTTTGAGGCACAGAAAAGTAACTTCGAGCTGCTTCGCAACCCATTTGCAGTCGATGTGGAAACCGCACCTGTAGAAATGCAGATGGAGCTGATAGAACTGCAATGTAACGGGACACTGAAGGCAAAGTACGACACTGCGGGGCCAGCACAGTTCACTCGCTTCATTCCTGAAGCGATGCCGCAGCTCCGCCAACATGCGGCTCGAATCCTGTCCATGTTTGGCAGCACATATCTGTGCGAGCAGCTGTTCTCTGTGATGAAAATTAACAAAACGTCACACAGGAGTCGCCTCACTGATGAACACCTGCAATCGATCCTGAGAATCTTCACAACACAGAACCTAACCCCAAACATAAACGAACTTGTTGCAAAGAAAAGACTCCAAGTATCAGGCTCTGACTAAATAGGACAAGAAAATGGAATGTTATGATTTGTTATGATTATACTTTTGCTTTAAATTCAATTTTTTATTTATATTTTCAGATTTTTTAATATTCCAGCATGTACAGATTTTGAATGTATTGTATTGACAGGATATTTTTTTATGAAGAGCAAAATATTTTAAGTTGAAATGTATTTATTTTGGAATGATATCCTGTATTTTGGTTCATATTAATGGTTAAAAAACATAAATATTTAGTCTGTTAAACAAATGGTTATACTGTTCGGCCCGCGAGTTTTGAGTTTTGGCCCCCTGTGCAATTGAGTTTGACACCCCTGTTTTAAGGTATGAGAAGCCAGGGCCTGTGAGGCAGAGCTTGGAGAGACCCCATGTGGGCATTGGCATCGAAATGGAGACAACGGGAATGTTAGGGCCATTGGGACAGCAAGGGAGGCAGGGGGCCAGCAGATGGGGAGGGGGGGGAAGAGAACTGGAGCAGGTGACAGGGAGGGTAGGCAGATGAGGGCAAAAGTGTAAGTTGATGATTTGAGGGGGGTTGGAAGAAGCAAGTTGGAGTGAATGTGGTAAGCTGTGCCATGGTGCCTGGAGGAACAGGCAGGGCTGGTAACTCTCATACTGACACGGGGGCAGGCCACACACTTCTCTTCAGGTAGTCACCCCTGTGTACCTGCCAAGTGTCACACACCTGCATGACATTATGTCTCTAGGGACTCCTCCCCCTTTCACCTATCCCCCCAGCTCAGACAGACTGTCAGGCAGAGAACAAGACTTAGGCCTGGTCTACAGTACAGCGTTACGTTGACATAAGGCATCTTACGTCATCCTAATTATGTCAGTGTCTACACTACAGCCTTGCTCCTGCTGATGTAAGTGCCCTACTCCACTGACATAACTCCACCTGCATGAGAGGCATAGGGCTTATGCTAGTGTAGTTAGGGTGATGCAGTGTTCCTGTAGACCAGGGGTGGACAAACTATGGCCCACGGGCCGGATCCAGCCCCTCTGGCCCGTGGGATTGCCACCCCCGTGGAGGTGGGGGCAGATACCCGCAGGCTAGGGCAGCGCATGGAGCCCTCTGTCCCCGCTCCCTCAGGGGTCGCAGGGATGTGGTGCCGGCTGCTTCCCGGAGCAGTGTGGGGCCAGGGCAGGTGGGCTGCTTGTCTTAGTCCTGCTGCACACCGCTGCCACCGCAGAGCCGCTGAAGGTAAGTGGCGCCGGACTGGAGCCTGCACCCCAAGGCCCTGCCACACCCTTACCCCCTGCCGCACCTCACACCCCTCCTGCACCACAACCCCCTGCCCTGAGCCCCCAACCCCTCCTGCATCCCAAACTCCTGCCCTGAGCCCCCTGCCGCACCCCACACGCCTCCTGCACTGCAATCCCCTGCCCTGAGTCCCCTCCAGTACTCCCCACTCTTCCCTGCAGCGCAACCCCCTTTCCTGAGCCCCCTCTTGCACCCCAACCCCCTGCCCTGAGCCCCCTCCAGTACTCCCCACTCATCCCTGCAGCCCAACCCCCTTTCCTGAGCCCCCTCCAGCATCCCAACCCCCTGCCCAGCCCTATATTCATGACCCTGCATGCAACTTCCCCACCCAGATGTAGCCAAAAAGTTTGCCCACCCCTGCTGTAGACACTGCATTTCTTACATCTGCTGTTGGCTGTAATTCTTGTCAATTTCACAGATCTCTGCTGGAGCCTTGAATTTGACAAAAAAGGCTAGTAGGCTCCCTGCTGTGAACCCAGTGCCAGCTCACAGCTCCGGTTGTCACACCAGCTCAGCTGCTCCCCCAGGCTTCTGGATCCCCGCTCCGCACTGGGAGCCCAGCTGCATGCAGATTCCTGGTTCCCTGCTGGGAGCAGGAAGCTGAGAGCCTGGGGGGTTGGGGGGGCAGCCAGGCTTTGAGCCTGGGTGACAGGAGGGAGCCTGAGCAGTAGCCTAGTTCCCAGCAGCACAGAGCTGAGAGCCCAGGGGGCAGGTGAGCTCTCAGTGAGGACATAGGTATAGGAACTAAGGATGCAGGGGTTGCTGCAGCACCTTCAGCCTGTGCCCAGAGTCCCAACCGCTGCCCACCTCCATCTGGGGTCCCAGCTGCCGGGGCCCCCTTACCGCTGTCAATGCTCCCCCCCCCCCAGAGCCACAGCCCCGCTCCCAGACCCAGCTCTTGGGGGGCGGGGGCACAGACAAGGGGGGGAGTTTGGGGACCACTGCTTTTCAGTTTGGTTAGCTGGCTTTGAGCACCCCCACTATAAAAAGTGTTCCAGCACCGTTGAGCCGGGAGCTGTGCAGGGAGGTGGGAGCCTAGGCTCTCAGCCCCCACACGGCCCCTCTGAAGTGGGTGGAACACTCCTGGTGAGGACCCGTCTCGCCCCACAGGCAGAAGAAGGGTAACGTGAACATGGAAAACGGCAGTAATTACCGTAACCCCCAGGCTCCAGCTGCTCAGCATCCCCCTGACCTACTCCCGACGCCTCCTGCTTCAAGCAGTCTCCAGCCCCCTCCCGCCTCGGGTAGCCCACACCGCCCCGTCGCCCCAAGAGCTTCGCCTCTGGCTCTTCTCGCGAGATCTCGCACCGCGCCGCAGCCTGCAGACTCAGAGCCGGCGGGCTGATAACTTTCAAACCGGGGGAGCGGGCGAGCGCGAGGCTAGGCCCCAGGGGGCAGGACGGAGCCGGCACTAGCACCAGTACCAGTCGCCACCGCGGGGTCAGGCTGAGGCTGCGTGGGCAGCGCGATCACAGCCTGCCGCCTCCCCCCCTCCCTCCGAGGAGGCGGCGGATGCAGCAGTAGCGGCGCTAGCATCCGCCCCAGAGTGGGGTGTCTCCTCCCGCCGCAACGCGGCCGGCAGGAAGGTGCAGGAGGAGCCTCCGAGACAGGCGGCGCCCCCAGCTGCCGCACCAGCCCCGGGAAGGGAAGCGGAGCCAGGCTCGTTGGGGCCGAAGGCGAGCGAGTCCCAGTGGACGGGGAGTGGAAAAGAGCCACTTCCGCCGCCAGCCCGGCCTCGTGTCGCTTTAAAGACCCAGCCCCGAGCCGCGGCGCGGAGCGGCGATTGGCTGAGCCCGGCCCGCTCTGCCGGCTGCTCGCAGCGCGGCGCTGTCAGTGCCTCGGGGCTGGGCGAGCGCCGCTCCGCCTCCTGCTCGGGGTATCAGTGCCGTGCGTGGGGCCCTTGCTCGGGGTGTCGGGCTCGCCGCCGTCAGGGTGGCTCTGGGGTTAGGTCAGGCAGCTCAGCGGGGAGCGGGCACCGCGTGTTTCCTCAGCCGGGACGCCCGGTCGGGGGCGGGGGTCGCTGGCCCCGCGCGGAGTGCCGGTGCGGAGCGCGCAGCAAGGCGGCTGTTACTGCCCGTCTCTCCGGGTCAGGGGCTTGTTGCGGGCGGACGAGACAGAAGAGCCGCCCCGGCAGTAGCAGCATCATCATCACCTGGCGCTGCGGCGGAGGGAGGGGAGCGGCGAGGAGGGGCGGGCGCGGCGCGTTGCGTGGTCTGGGGCAGCCCGGCTGGTGGTTGGACGTTTAAAGCAGCGGAGCCGCCGCTCGGGTTTCAGAGACAGCCGGGGCTATCGCTTGTTCGCTGCAGCCTGAGCCGGAGACATGGAGGGGAAACAGCCGCCGTCCGGCTCCACCCGGCAGCAGCAGGCGACAGCGGCGGCGGGAGGCGCTGAGGAATCGTCACGTTTGCCGGCTCGCGTTGGGGATGCGCCGGCCGCAGGCGCTGAGCCCGAAGCGGGGCTGTCTCCGGCGACAGCGGCCGGGGATGCGCTGTGCAGACCGCTGGGTCCGAGCCAGAGCCGCTTTCAGGTGGACCTGGTGGCAGAGGGCTCTGGCCGGGCGGCGGCGGACGAGCCCCAGAAACCTGGCGGGCAGGGCGGCGCGGCGGCGAAGGGCAGCGAGGAAGCCAAGGGCAGGTTTCGGGTGAACTTTGTGGACCCATCGGCCGGTGATGAGAGCCCGGCTGAGCACGGCGGGGGCCTGGAGGGCGGCGGTGTCAGCTTCCAGAACGGGGGCGACACGGTGCTGAGCGAGGGCAGCCTCCACTCTGGGGGCGGCGGCGGCGGGCATCACCACTACTACTATGATACCCACACCAACACCTACTACCTGCGCACCTTCGGCCACAACACCATGGACGCCGTGCCTAGGATAGACCACTACCGGCACACGGCCGCCGAGCTGGGCGAGAAGCTCATCCGGCCCAGCCTGGCCGAGCTGCACGATGAGCTAGACAAGGTAAGAGACTGCAGGCATCTCCATTCCTCAGCCCAGTGCTTCAGAGCCTGATGGTGCCCATGCTTAGAGTCGCCCCGCTTCCTTCCTCTTTCCACGTGGGGGCCAGATAACTCAGATCTGAGCTGAGCAGGGGCCGCTGGGTTGAAATAGGAGGCCTTTGCCGCCCCCCCCCGTCTGAATTTAGCCAACGGAGAAACAACTAGAAGACATCCCTCCCCCTCCCCCCCGTCTGTTCCCGTTGTCCACGAGCCGGTTTGAGATAAATGTAGATTTGTATTGGGAGGAAAACGGAAACAACAATAACTTGCCACTCAGCGATATAAAGGTATGCAGGAATTGGGACACGGAGCAGTAGGAGCCAGTCACAGTTATACATGTAATGATTTTATTGCAACTGAGAGGAGAATCTATGATCGGGTAGATAGGGAAAAGGTAATTACAAGTAAGAGATTCGCTCTCCCAAGTGGGAGTCATTAAATCATTCTGCTCTCCTTCCTTACACAAAAAATAGAAGAGCTCACATGAAACACTCTTTACCCCTTATTTTGAATTAAAGCCTGTTTTGGAAGGGAAGGAAAAGTAAGTTTCATTATTGTAATTGAGTCTCTTCCTTGTCTATCTTCTTTGCAGGTTCCTTTAAATTCTATTGGGTACTAGATATAACAAGACTTTAAGCTTCTGCCACCTTTTGGAGTAGTCAGTATGTTGCTGGAGACATAACAGTTAAAGCTTCTGCATAGTGTATAGATATGCTTTTCTAAAAGAGATATCCAGTTCAAACAGAAGTCAAGGGAAGTTCTATGGTCTGTTCTATACTGGGGTCAGAATAAATTATAGCAATGGCTCATTCTGGCTTTATAATCTCTGAATATCTTCAGATGCTGATATCTTGCTGAATGAAACCTGCGTTTATGGACATGGGTTAGAGACTTTTTAATTTTAAATTACTAATTAAAGACTATTTCTGGTCTAGGTAAAATTTGGCAAATGTGAATTACTTTTTGTTAAGACTCTTTGGAGATAAAAATAAGGAAAATTGTGTGTTCTGACCTCTTTTCATCCTAGCTCTCAATGCTTTGTATTAGCAGTTGTGCCTAATAGCATTGTTTTGTCTTCAGTAACTTTTTCCCCTTTGTACTACTGATTAGTGCATACCACAAAGCTATTTCCTTTTCTCATATATTTCTAATAGAATTTCACCTAAATTAATTTAGAGCTTAGCCTGTTTTAAATTCATGCTGCGTTGTATTTGACACTAGCTCATATAGTCTGCATCATTGATCTACTTCCTTCTGAATTCTAAATACTTAATTTAAAAATGCTCATTGCGTGCACTACATAACTCCTGCTAAGATTAGTAGGAGTAACACACATTGTGAACAGATTATACAGTATAATTCTCAAGTCATAACTTCATAAAAAATAGATAGTCAAACATTTGACCCAAGACAGTGGGAAGAGGCAACTGCTGTGTTTCATGCAGTTCAGAGCAGGTTTGTTGAGTCCTGTTAAAACCTTGAATCTAGAGCCACTTAAATAGACCGCTGTATCACCAAAAGTGCTGAAGTTTCCACGTGTCCAATGTAAATGCTAACACACTTCTTTGAAATGTGATGTTTTTCTATGTGTGTTTTCTATCTTATCGGTAACAATTAAATATTACTGTTGTTCCTATCATCTTTCTTGTCTTATCTCATTCATATTTCTCTCCCTTAGAATCCTGTTTATAAATTAATGTGGAACATGAGTGGCCATTTACCATTATTTTGGTTTCTTTCATGTATACAACATATAGAGTTTGTGCGTGTAGTATCTGGCATTAATCCAACATGTGGGGTGGGGAAAAAAATCTTTTTTTGGGGGGGATGGGAAGAGGGATAGTGCTTAAATATTCTTTCCATCACAATCCAACGTAATTTAAACCATAAGATTTAGAATTTGAACCTCAGAGGTTCGACAGGATTTCACGGCTTTGATTACAGCATAGCAATTGAAGAAGCAATTTAATTTTCTAAGCCTATGACTTCATGAGCTTTTCAACTTCCTTAAGCTACATTTTGGGGTGAAACTTTGCATGTTTGTTCTAAACAAGCATGATTCCTTGAACACATTTTATTAGGTAGAGTTTTACTAAGCTTCCTGAGTTATTATCTTGCTTCGGGGAGGGGGTGGGGGGCAGGGAGACAGCAGGGGTATATGTGGGGAGATAGTACTTCACAACTTAACCACTTATTATTTTGATGCTTTGCTTTTAAAAAATATATATAAAAACTTGTCATGGATTTGTTCCTTAGTGTAGACAAGTGTCTGTGTAAAAAAACTTGATACTTTTTCAAACACACAACTTGTTGTTTCTGTAAGTGTAATATGCGTTTTCCTCTAATTTTTGAACAATCTGGTATTACAAATGTATGAAAAGATAATTGTTATAATTGGAACGCTGCACATTGAATAATATTTAGCTCTTCAGTGTGCTTCACCTTCAAAGCACCTAATAGATAGTAGCAAGTAAATGCCCTCTTCTCTCCTGTCAGGTAGAGAAGTATCCTTAGTTTTAGAGATACGAAAAGTGAAATGGTGAGGGTAAGTCTGACAGATGTAGTTTGTCTGATAAAGGAACTTGGGCATTCTAAATACATGTGTATGTTATATATAATTGCATATAATGCCTCTGTCTTTACCTCTCTTGAAGCGTGTAGTTGTGGTATTTCTATTATATACGCATCTGGAGGCCACACAATGCTGCCATTTCTTAAAACATTGGGGTGTCGAGTTTAGAAACAGATGGCACAACATGGCCTTGTCAATTTCACCTGTGGTTTTTTTTTTTAAACCCTATGAAAATAAACAACCTCCCTCTCTTCTTCTCCCCCACCCCCCCAACTTCAGGTGCTTCTAACTTCCAGTCATAGGTTTAGACCACTAGACTATGCCTTTATTACATCTGCACACTTGAACATGATGCAATCAGTGAAGGATATTCTCCAGCTTTTTTGTAATACAAAAGTTATATTAATCTAATACAGTTAACAATTATAACTTGTGATTCTCACAATAACTGTAACTATCTTCATATACATGTGGACATGGCAAAGACTTAGTAGTGTAGCTCACGTAAATTGTCATTGTGCCTTTTGGGTATGTCTACACTACAGCTGAGAGCAAGCCTCTTGGCTTGGGTAAACAGACTTGCACTAGTGGGACTTAAGCTAGTGTGCTAAGTGTTGACATTGTTGCACTGGTGGAGATAGACCTAGGGGGTCAGGTGAGTCCAAGTTGCAGTGGCTAGCCTGAGTTTCTGCCTGCGCATCAGTGTCCACACTGCTGTTTTTAGTGTGCAGGTTTGAACTATAATAGCACAAGTCTGTCTACTGCGCTGGTAGTCTTGCTGCCAGCTACAGTGTAGACATACTCATTGAGGCCAGTATTGGTGTGTTACTTCAAATTGAAAGATGAGGGGGAAAACAGTCTTGTCTTATCTTATTTTAGTTTACTGTATTTTACAATACTTTGTATCATTTTCATTCTTTCCTTTTTTGCTTGTGTGGTTCTGGTATAGCTCACTCGGTGGGTGGAGGAAGACACATTTTAGAAGTCCTTTTTTGTGTTTTTTATAATTTGTGTGACTGGGGGAGGGGGGAAAGATGTAGTACCTGAAACTATTTGTTGTATAAAATTCATATGTTTATTTGAACAGTTGCACTGGTTTGGCATCTGGATGATACTTGAGTTGATCAGCCTAACTTTCTACTAATGGAAACAGAGGCTCGGATATAATTTTGGGTGTTTGAAGCTGTTTCCAGCTCTATCAGTGGGGAAGTGAGCGCTAGGAATTAGTAAATTCAAATGGATGAGTTGTTTTCTGTTGTATTCCACAGGGATTTGGAGCATTCAAATTTTTGAATTGCTCTGCTCCAGCTCCAGGCATAAAACCTACTGGTCCGCGCTCCAGCTCCGGGTTTCCACTCCAAAGCCCTGGTTCAAGTCTCATATTGAAATGGACGTACAGAGTGCCACATGCTGAATTTGTCAGGCTTTTGTGCTCAGATAGAGACCAGTCAGAGGGTGGGTGAGAGAGCCAAGCTCAACTTTGGGTGGATCAGTCTGTCCTTTGCTGATCTGATTAGTGACTTGATCCTTTAAAACAGTTTCTTCCCCTTGAGTTACTATAGGGTGTTAGGTAGAGGGACAGGCATGAGATCCCAGAAGTCATTTCTCCTATCACTAAAATGCTGCTTAGCATAAGTGCCGGTCCCTGTTGAACAGAGGTCTAGAATTGAAATGAGGGGTTATTTGGGGGTGGGACAGGAAGAGTGAGAAGAAAACTGCAGAGAAGTTCTGTTCTATGGAGCTATTTGGTGTTGTCTGACTTTCGCTGTGGTTTTCTTTAAAACCATGTAAGAGCCGGTTCTGTTACATATATGCCACTGGGAGAATGGGGGAAGGGGAGAGGGACGGAAATTTGGTCTTGAAGAGCATGAGGTGAGAGATGTTCTAAATTCTAAGCTGAAGACTTCATCATGCTTATAATACAGTTCTTGGTTACTGCTCTTCCAGGACTTGAACATCTCCAGTTAAAGGTACTCAAAACTAGACAGTATTGCAGGTGATGGATTGCCATGACTGTACATAAATATATTTATAACTTCACCTGTGGTATGTATATATTCCATTGGCTCAGCTTTGCCATTGTAGCACCATAATGTAGATGCTTTCTACATCGATGGAAGGGGTTTTTCCATCCCTGTAGTTAAACTAACTCTCTGAGAGGTGGTAATTAGGTTGACAAAAGAATCCTTCCATCGACCTAGCCACGTCTCACTGGGGGTTAGGTCAATCTAACTCCGGTACTTACGGTGTGAAATCTTTCCGCAGTCTGAGCAATGTAGCTATATTGATCTAACTTTTAAATGTAGATGAAGCAGTAGTGTAACATCCTAATATTTAAAACTTTATAAACTTTATGAGAAAGAACTTAGTTTTTAATGCAACACATGAAGTACTCCAACTCCTTAGTGCCCCTTGTTTGACCCTTAAGGGCAGTAGTATCTGGGTAGCTTCTGAGCCAAGCCTTCTCCTGATAGCTGTTCTCTACTCTCTAGCAAGTATAAATGCTGCTCTCTGAACATTTTATTCTGTTCTTTTGGCGAAGGGGCAAAGCTCTAAGGGGAAAGAAGAAGTTAAAGATGATCAACAGGATAGCAAAATTATGCCTATAATGAAAATAGTGTGGGGAGAAGACAAAGGAAACACCTACAAACTCAGAGGGGCAGTCGGGTGGATAAGTGGGAATCTGGCATTGTGACAGTATCAGGGAAGCAGAATGACAGTAAATAACATTCCCCTCTTTAGAGGTACTGGGCCAGATTCACCAGCTTGGCCAAATTATTTTTGGTACAGATTTTGAGGTGGAGCCAAAGTGACTTCCAGCCACATTCACATTCACCTGGAGCTGTCAGGTGCCAGCCTGGTTTCTAGTGTACACTAGAACAGCCTGGTGGTTGCCCGTATGCCGAAGGGGTCATTTTGACAATGGGATCAGCCAGATTCAGGGGCCTCTGACTGTGGTGCCTCTTCCCCAGCCATATCTCTCTGTTGAGGACTATGGCAATACCACTACAGCAGCTCTATCCCACCTGAGGATTGCCTTATGCAGGGGGGAATCTTTGGGTGGCTGGATCTGCCAGTGTTAGGGCTGCTGTTCATTATTGCTTCTCAGCCCTACTCTACACTACAAACCTATGCTGGTATAACTATGTCAGTCAGGGATATGGAAAATCCACCCCCTCGAGTGATGCAGTTATACTGACCAAACTCCTGGTGTAGACAACGCTATATCGATGGGAGGGCTTCTCCCGTCAACATAGCTACTGCCTCTCAGGGAAATGGAGTACCTACACCGATGGGAGAAGCTCTTAGTGTCACCAGTAAACGCTACAGCAGCACAAATATACTGGTGCAGCTGCAGCACTGTAAGAGTAGCATGCCATGAGAATCAGGGCCATTGTCTCTGTAAGATTCTCACTTCTGCATGGTAAGCATGAGGGATATCTCAAAAGAAAAATGACCTTGAAACAGGATCCCCTCCTGGAAGTCAAAGCCAACAATGCTCTAAATGCACTGAGAGGACCATGTAGCTATACTTTAGAGACGTTTGTGTGGAAACATCTTTGAAACAATCCAAAGGGGCAGTTTTCCATCAACTCATTGAGCCTTAACAATGCCTAGTTTCAGGCCAGCCGGATCGTTGCACTGTGAAGTACAATTAGACATCTGTTTAGAAATGGTCCTCTTAGGAATATCAATGGGATGGGTGTGGAAAGAATTCTGACAAGACTGTAGGGTTATCAGGGCTTAACTGGTATGTAACACTACAGCATACAGGCAACTCTTTCATGCTCTTTTCTTGTTCTCCACAATCTAACTCTTTAACAAAAGGTCTCTGCTGTTATGGTCACTGAGTTCCACTCGGGTCACATTTGAGACTAATGGATGAAGTCACATCTGCCTGTATTTGCAGAACCTGAAACAATAGTTCTAAGGGGTCCAAATTATCCCGTTCATCTCATAGGTGCTAACGTGGATGCCTCTCATAATACGTTAAATATCAACATTGTTTACTTCTTGCTCATCAGAGCATGTAACAAATGAGGGAAGTTCATGGTATGAAGATCTGCACAATACACTATGACAGCATTTTTTGGCACCACTGGTTGTTAGGCTTGAGAGAGTACTTCCCCTTTTTTTCCAACCCTACTCAAGAAGGAGCCTAACACGCTATGGCAGTTAAACTCCCATGGCTGGCCCAAGTTAGCTGACACGGGCTAACCCCCATGTGTTTAATTGTGGCATAGACCTATCCACAGGGTCAAATAGGGCATCTAAGCTCCCTCAAAGGGAAGTGAAGCTGAAGAAGCTCAGTGGATCATATGATCCCTCGAGGAAGTCCACTCGATAAAGGCCATGTATGTATTTGGACTCCAGTGAAGGGAACCTGAGACAGGAGAACATGCATTTTGGATATCCACTCGAACTTCTATGAGTGATGTCTCACATTGGTAAACTTACTTTGTTGGCAAAGCATGGAAGAAGTACCACTTTTTTGTTTTAAAACACCGAGTTAATGTGTATTTCCAACACTGCCTCTGGAGAGGCATTTTGGATGAGTCTGCAGCATTTCCTTATCATATAATCTGGCATAAAATAAATTGGTAAATAGCTCAAATTGAGAGAAACTAAGAACCTAAAGTTTCTGCCACCAGAAAACTGACCTTCATAGAAGAAACCTGAGTTTTCAGGTACTGAATGGATCAATCTAAACTTTCATCAACTTTGTCAGGATCACATTAATAATTGGATGGCATAGGGGGTTTTATTAAAAACAACAAAAGTGTCAATCCCTGTATTAATTTGATGGCCGGGGTTGCTAAGGTGTTGGTCTATCTCTGGTTAGTCTGTAATAGCTGTCAAACTAGGATGCAGTTAGACTTTCAGTTGGGATTGCAGGTAGAGAGCCAGCAGTCTTTGTGAGCCAAGTAGAGCAGTCGTTCTCAACCAGGGGCCTGGGGGCTGTGAGCAGGTTTCAGGGGGTCTGGCAAGCAGGGCTGGCATTAGACTTGCTGGGTCCTAGAGCAGAAAGCCAAAGCCCCATCACATGGGGCTGAAGCCCAGGGCTTTGAGCCCTGCCACCAGGGCTGAAGCTGAAGCCTATGCAACTTAGCTTCACGGGGCTCCCTGTGTCATGCGGCCCTGGGCAATTGCCCTGCTTGCTACCTCCCTAATGCTTGCCCTGGCTTTTATATGCAGAAAAACAATTGTTGTGGCACAGGTGGGCCATGAAGTTTTTATAGCATGTTGGGGGAGGGGAGGGTGTTCTGAAAGAAAAAGGTTGAGAACCCCTGAAGTAGAAGAAGTCCCCTTGGGCCTGATCGTACCTCCCTGCAAACCTTCTCTCTTTGGAGTTACAGGTTCATATGGAAGATGACCTTGAAAATGGTAATAGGCTCGGAATTGGCGGGTAACATTTTCAAAAGTGCCTAAGTGCCATTGAAAGTCAGTGGGAGGATTTAGGCTTCTAAGTTATTTAACCACTTTTGAAAATGTTACCCTTTATGCTTAATGATCTCTACCTTGTGACGGAAAGGCTGGGCTAATACCCTGGTTGAGGGATCTGAGTCCAAATTCTCAGGTTGATGGGACTGCCTTTAGCTCTCTGTAACAGTTGAAAATCTGTCTGGGCCGGTCGGTATATGGTCACTGAGTGTTTTTTCTATTGAGAATTGCAGAATCTATTCTGTGAGTTGGGCTGGTGGAAAGGAAATATATAGGTGAAGACATTCTTTGCTAATGTGGTCTCCTTCATGCCATGAGACGATTGGCAGCTTGTAGCAGTGAGTAGTAAAGAAACTCATCTCTGGTGTCCCTGACTAGTCAAAGCTGTGCTGACTCTCTCTTACCACCAGTAAGAATCGGTAATATAAATTGCATGATGACTATCTTCTCTGCCATGTATGTGGCAGCTTGGAAAATCTTATAGAATAAAGCTCTTTCCTGTGCTGCAGGGCTGCCGGCAGGTGCGACTTGGTGTCTCTCTGTTTTGTTTACTTGAACCAGGACCAGCTTGTGTAATACTAGGTCTCTAAAGGTTCTTAGACTGCTTGCATTTTCAGGACATCTGATGTGCAACTACTGTTTCTGGATAGACCATGTTCTCAGTGTGTGGCGTTCTGTATTCATAGTTCCTCTCATGGTGGACAAATCTGTCATCACTACGGTCTGGACGAGAGGTGTCTTAGTAATGGATTTCAAATTAAATATTGCCTCTTGTCTCCTACCATGCTAAAGAGGCTTAGAGTCTGTTAGCCAGGTGTGCTGTGAAAGTCCTTGTATTGTTTTCTTCCATTAGGACCTCAGAGTCCACTTGAAAACCTTTTAATAGTGATCTGCCATGGAAACTACTTGGAAGGCTTTGTATTCCAATAATTAAGGCTACGATTTAGTCATGAGTATTTTTAATAAAAGCCCATGACCTGACCATGACTTGTACTATAAAAATCCCTGACTAAATTTTAGCTGGGGGGCCGCTGCTCTGGGAGGTCCCTGGAGGGAGCTGTTGCTGGGAGAGGCGCTGCGGGGGGGCGGGGATGTGCCCTGGGGCCAGCGGCACCAGCTGCTGGGGGCTGCTGAGCAGCGGCTGATCCTAAGCAGCGGTCCTGGAGGCAGCCGGCAGTCCCCAGGTCCAGCCGCACCAGCTGCTGCTCGGGCGGTATCCAGGACCACCTGCCTGGGGCCACCTGAGCAGCCACTGGTGCGGCTGGCCCCATGACAACTCCAGCAGCCACCAGTGTGGCTGTCCCTGGAGCCACCTGATCAGCTGGCCCCAGAGCCAGCCACACTGGCCGCTGCAGAAGTTATGGTGGTTGCAGAAAGTCACTGAATCCATGACTTCCTCAGCTTCTGTGACAGACACGGAGCCCTACCAATAACTACCAGAATCCCAGCAGTCAGTCTTGAATTCTAACAACTCCGGCACCCCAGTGGTGACAGATTGATGTTTCAGCACTCACCAGAGTGTTATCTCTAATCCCTCAATTGTCCAAGTATCTACACAGGATAGGAGTGCATTTAATAAAAAAAAATGCAGAGCTTATGCCACCACAAAAGGCAAGACATAACTGGCAGTGCTGTTCTTGCTACAGCAAATCCTACTGTTGTTTAGGAAGTATCTCTATATGCTTGTAAGCATCTTCAAAGTCCAGAGGATGCACAGTCATTCTCTTATATCCAGAAGAGGAGTGATGGTTCTTGGGGTAATGACCTTGAACTTTTTTGACTAGATATTGATGCAGTTTCCTGATCTCTGTGTGTCAGGAAATATCTAGAGTAAACCCCCTTTCGTCTTTCACCTGTGACACTGCCTTGATTGCTCTTTGCCAGGCCAGATTGGATTTCCCTGCAGCAATTCTTCCTGGCATTGATAAACACAAAAACATTGTGGTGTGTTTTTGGGGGGAGAGGGGAGTGAAATGCATGCAGTCAGGATGGCTTTCTGAAACCTAATGTCTGTGTGTCTGAGTTGAGCAGGGACAATCAGGACTAAAAGGCTTCCAGTCTGCTTCTGAGAATAAGGTCCAGGTAATGGTGTTGACTAAAGGCATAGAAGCCCTCTACACCAATATTCCACACAAAGATGGACTACAAGCTATCAGGAACAGTATCCCAGATAATGTCACAGCTAACCTGGTGGCTGAACTTTGTGACTTTGTCCTCACCCACAACTATTTCACATTTGGGGACAATATATATCTTCAAGTCAGCGGCACTGCTATGGGTACCCGCATGGTCCCACAGTATGCCAACATTTTTATGGCTGACTTAGAACAACGCTTCCTTAGCTCTCGTCCCCTAACGCCCCTACTCTGCTTGCGCTACATTGATGACATCTTCATCATCTGGACCCATGGAAAAGAAGCCCGTGAGGAATTCCACCATGATTTCAATAATTTCCATCCCACCATCAACCTCAGCCTAGATCAGTCCACACAAGCGGTCCATTTCCTGGACACTACTGTGCTAATAAGCGATGGTCACATAAATACCACCCTATACCGGAAACCTACTGACCACTACACTTACCTACATGCCTCCAGCTTCCATCCAGGACACACCACATGATCCATTGTCTACAGCCAAGCTCTAAGATATAACCGCATTTGCTCCAATCCCTCAGATAGAGACAAGCACCCACAAGATCTCTATCAAGCATTCTTAAAACTACAATACCCACCTGCTGAAGTGAAAAAAACAGATTGACAGAGCCAGACGAGTACCCAGAAGTCACCTCCTACAAGACAGGCCCAACAAAGAAAATAACAGAACACCACTAGCTGTCACCTTCAGCCTCCAACTAAAACCTCTCCAGCGCATCATCAGAGATCTACAACCTATCCTGAAAGATGATCCTTTACTCTCTCAGATCTTGGGAGACAGACCTGTCCTCGCTTACAGACAACCCCCCAACCTAAAGCAAATACTCACCAGCAACCACACATTACTGAACAAAAACACTGACCCAGAAACCTATCCTTGTAACAAAGCCCAATGCCAACTCTGTCCACATATCTAGTCAAGTGACATCATAGTAGGACCTAATCACATCAGCCATACCATCAGGGGCTCGTTCACCTGCACATCTAACAATGTGATATATGCCATCATGTGCCAGCAATGCCCCTCTGCCATGTACATTGGCCAAACTGGACAGTCTCTACACAAAAGAATTAATGGACACAAATCTGACATCAGGAATCATAATACTCAAAAACCAGTGGGAGAACACTTTAACCTGTCTGGCCATTCAATGACAGACCTGCGGATGGCTATCTTACAACAGAAAAACTCCAACGAGAGACTGCTGAGCTGGAATTGATATGCAAACTAGACACAATCAGCTCAGGATTGAATAAGGACTGGGAATGGCTGAGTCATTACAAACATTGAATCTATCTCCCCTTGTAAGTATTCTCACACTTCTTATCAAACTGTCTGTACTGGGTTAGCTTGATTATCACTTCAAAATTTTTTTTTTCTCTTACTTAATTGGCCTCTCAGAGTTGGTAAGACAACTCCCACCTGTTCATGCTCTCTGTATGTGTGTATATATATCTCCTCAATATATGTTCCACTCTATATGCATCCGAAGAAGTGGGCAGTAGCCCACGAAAGCTTATGCTCTAATAAATTTGTTAGTCTCTAAGGTGCCACAAGTACTCCTGTTCTTTTTGCGGATACAGACTAACACGGCTGCTACTCTGAAACTAAAGGCTCAGTAAACCCTGGAAGCCAGTTGATGCAAAACCTATCTTATCCTACTCTGGAAGGAAGGACCCCTGGGGTGAGATGCAGGCCATAGAAAATGCAATGCTATGTTTCTTCCTTTTGTAAAACCAGTCTACATGCTCCCCAAACAGCCTTTTTCTGATCTAAGGTGGCTACCCAGTTTCTCTGGAACTTTTCTAGGGACCCAGGTGCTTGCAGACCTTTGGGCATTCACTGGTGAGGGTGTGTCCATTGTCACCATATATAGTATCCAATATTGCCCATTCCTCAAGATGAGCCAGGTGTGCCTTTGAGGATGAGAGAATTGACTAGGATAGCGGTTTTCATACAAAGCTCAACCTGACTTTTGGTCATGTAGCCTTTATTTCTCTCCCCTTTGTCTGCCTTCAGGACGGAGGCAGCTGTGGGAGAAGTCAGTCACACGTTCTCACCACCTGATTCAAAATGGGTGTAAGGGCTCAATTCATATTTCATAGGGATTCCTGGGTCCCTCATTTATGGCCCTTATAGATTACTATGTTGGCTTCAACAATTATCTTGGGCAACTTTGGTAAGAATTTGGGGAGAGGTTTGGTGGAGAATGAGGTCCTTCCTTTTAAAGTCAAGGTCTCTGTTCCCCTATAGGTAGGGATGTATTTAACATCAGGATCCTCTGATTCATCTAAGTCCAGATAGGGTGAGTTACTATCTTCAACCTGTCCCTATTCAAGGGGGAGCCTTGAAAGTGGTTTGTGAAGCATCAGTATAAGAGGGACAGGCATGTTGGGGTTGAGGCCGGAGCTTTTTATGCTGAATTCTTCCCCTCTCCCTCCCCCAACTGTGAACATCAGTGGAGGCAAAAAAGCATTCCAACTGCATGGAGAGATCCTAACTCTCCACTGGAACATCCAGTGAGACCTGAATTGTTGTTCTCTGTTGCACTTCAAGCTTGAGAATGCAGGAGGGTAAAATTAGGATTCCTTGATGTAAACTGGTTGTTTGATCTAGGAGGGGTGGTTTGCCTTGATTTAGGTGAGCCTCTTGTAAGAAGGCTGTGCTTCATTCAGTAAACTGAAGTTTCCTACCACAGACTCGAAGTGTCTAAGCAGATTCATAACGGAGCCCTTGAACTCAGTGTTGTTAGTGCTGGGCATTTCAGTGGGTCAGTTAGACAATTGGGCTTATGGGGACATGGAAGGGAGGTCTGTGCTGATGTGGGCTTTACTGGAACCAAGTCCTGATGCGTCAGTTTCAAAGCTTTGACCTTTGAAGCTTTTCAGCCTGGCTGTATGCTGACTTAAAAAAATCTCCCTTGGGTGCCTCAAGCAGGGCTTGGAGGTTTTGCTGATCTTTCTCTAGTGCATTGTAATGCTTGTCAGGGGCAACAAATGTGCATAATGTGGTCAAGTGAGGTAGACATGCAACAATCAGAGTAGTCTGATTTCAACACTTTGTTGCACTGATAAGGTTTGAAGCTTCTAAGCAGTCTTCCTTCCTTTTTTAATGCTACACTGTACTTGCAAAAGAAGAGAAGTTATTCATATACTGAACCATCCAGGAATTTGTGTGCCAAATGCTTTGATAGTTACTGAGCTGAAATAGGTGCTGAACCAAATAGCATACCTGATACTGGTGTACAGAGAACAGGTCAGGCTTTAATTAGGAGTAAGGGGAGTATATAGCAGTATTGTATTTCACCACCTTTTTTGAGCTGCCACCTTGTTCTCCCAGATCTAAGCTTTCATAGGGAAAAGTGTTTTGTGACTGTGGCTGTGAAAATTTACTCAGTTCCTGTTTTGAAGACTAAATAATGCAGTGATATCTGTCTGAGCCTGAAACAACAGCACTGAGAGGTCTGTTCTTGTATTCATCTTGACTCTGATGCCCAGTGATCTGTTCGCATCAGCTGTTTCACTGCTGATCAAAGCATGAAGGGAAGGATCATATCATGAAGATCAGCGTAATTCACTGTGAGGGGGGACACTTGGAAGAGGATCACTTCCCCCCCCCCCCTCCAGTCCTGAAGGAGCGCAGTCTAAGAAGCCAAGTAGGGCATTTGAGGCCCCCTGACGGGGAACTGAACTCAGCGGAGCATGGGTGATTGTAGTTTGAACACTTGCACAATCTACTGTGAGTGGCAGCTCACTACTCCCATGCTTCTGCCCTGAACTTGACCTCTGGGATGGGACTGATTGTTGAAATGTCCAAAACAAAATACATCTCATGAGGCATTAGGAAAATGCCAAAAAGAAAACCCAAAACAAAACCACAACCTGGTGGGAGGGGAGGGGAAACACCCTGAAACAAAAACAAGAAGTTAGGTGGAAAACAACAAAAATGTTTCTGTATTGTGTATTGAGGGGGAAAATAGGTGTCAAAACACCACAGATATGCACTCAAAAGCTTTGGCCTCTGTTTAGTATAGCTGTTTGAGACTTGACTAGAAGGGAAGATAAACGATGGTTTAAAAAATAACCAGTTCCCCTGGGACTCTGACAAGTTGGAGCAATGGCTGAAGAAGCAAAGTCTCTAGTGAGAGCTCCTCTGCTGACTGTGATAAAGAAGAAATGTTCAGAGGGCATGGGAAGTGATGGCAAGCCAAGCCATGACATTGGGTTTTGATCATACTCTACCACTGCACTCAAGAATCACATTCTAGAGTTTAATGCATGAATGATAAACTTTCTCTGAGGCTTGGTCTACACTAAACCCCCAAATCGAACTAAGGTACGCAACTTCAGCTACGTGAATAACGTAGCTGAAGTCGACGTACCTTAGTTCGAACTTACCGCGGTCCAGACCCGGCAGGCAGGCTCCCCCGTCGACTCCGCGTACTCCTCGCGGCGAGCAGGATTACCGGAGTCGACGGGGAGCACTTCTGAGTTCGATTTATCGCGTCCAGACAAGACGCGATAAATCGAACCCAGAAGTTCGATTACCTGCCGCCGAACCAGCGCGGTAAGTATAGACAAGCCCTAAGGCGCTAAGACCCAGGAGTAAGGAACTGGCAAAGATAGTATCTTCAGGTAAATGACATTTAATCTCACTTCCTTTTACTTTTTTGAAGGGCCACAGTCCCACCTCTGGATTCTTTCTCTGTTCAGCTGCCTCCCAGTCAGCTCCCCATTCCTTATGAAATATCTATCTCTTCTTCCCAACTCTTATTTTTTAAACATTGGGATGATCTCTTCTGGGCATTGTGCTTTTTTTAAGTGCATAGTACTTTCACAAGGGATTACAACTGGAGATATTCAGCTTCAGAATAACTTTTGATAAAGTGCACAGCATGGAGGACAGACTTCTAAGTGTGTGCCGTCTTCGCTGCTGTTTCATTCTAGATTATCACTCATTTTCTACTTGACCTTTTTATATGAGAGAACCGTTACATCCTTTTCAGTGTGGGAGAGAAAGAGATGGTATCCAGACTCTGAAGGGAAAATCCTTTATTGGTTGTTGATAGGATCTGCTAATGAGCATTTAGGTGGGCACTTTTCCTTATTTAAGACTTAGGTGCCTCCTGTATTACTCTTCCTCACCATCAGCACTATCATCTTATAAGATCCAGTGTCTGAGTAGCAATTTGTCGGGATATCCCAGTAGGACGAATAGCAACTGACTTAACATTTGAGCCAACGTTCTTCATAACTGTGGGACCACCATTTCACCAGCTTGATGAAAATTTACTAAATATCCATTCACATTTTTTTCCAAGTAGTACTTCTAAAAACTGATCACTGTTTTCCTTTTAGAAATAATTAAATAAAAATGGCTACTAAGTGTAACTAACAACCTACCTGCAGATTTCCTGTTTTCTTTTGTTGATGGGACAAGAAAGATATCAAAAATCTCTTGTACTTTTGTTTTCTTCCAGCTCTTACAAAGTCCCTGCGATCTTGGAAAATCTTTCAAGTGTTACCCGAAGCAATGTCATTCATACCAAAATTTATCATAACCAGTGGAGCCTCAGCCTTCAGTATTGGTTTGTTCCACTGTGATGGTTGGGATCCTTCCCATCCATTTACCTTTTGGGTGTTTGTTAGAAAGACTTAAACTGCTCTAAAAGCTACTGTTCATTGGGCAGTTTTGAATGTCTGAATCTACTGGACATTCTTTATATCCTACTAGCAGGAGTTTGGGCTTCTCTCCAGAGGTTCAGGATCAGTTGTCTCAAGCAGAATTAGGTTAGACTGACATTTTGGTCAAAATGAAGAAAATGGGAACAGTTGCTAAATCTGTAGGATTAGCACTCTTAGCACCGGGATTGGCAAGTGCAGAAGGAAATTGCCATACTTTTCCAGGAATGCTACTGGCAGCATTACTAGCATGCTAGGAAACTTGGGGGATAATTAATATTAAACCCAACTTTTGTTAAAGCAATACTTCTAAGTAGTTTAGAGGACATTCTCAAAAGCTTATAAATCTGCTCCATCCCTGTAAGTCTCTGTCTACATCTCTTAGAGAGTTATAACTTCTTTGCATTTCTCGTTGCCTGAATGCTCAGCTAACTTTTATTTTGGAGACTCTGACCCACTTTTGGGGGGATTTGCTCTTACTGCTATTACAGTTTGATTTTTTTAAAAACAATCCCAGACTGTTGTGTCTGCATGGAAATCTTTTGTTACTCCCAACTTTAAGATTTATACTCAACATCTAAATTAATAAAACTTGTAGAAAATACCTTTTTTTTTGGGGGGGGGGGGGGAGGGGAGGGGCATCTCTGTAGGTATTCAGTAATGGCTGTTCACTTCCACTTAGGTCTGCAGGTTGAAGCTATGTCTGGATAGTTTATAAAAGCCTGGTCCAAAGAAGCAACAGTGACTTGGTACCTTTTGCCAGATTTTCTTCAGTTTGGTTAGTCTCAGCTGTATTAAAAACATCAGTTAATGTTTGTAACACTGTACTTAATTCTATCAGGAAATCAGTTTTTCTTCACGGGGTTTGGTTCCAGAACATGGTGGAGTACAGTCTTTCTGATCAGACAGTAGTAGATAGGGTACATGTTACACTATTTAGTCTCAAAAGGTGAAATATATCATATCCTATAGTGTTTGAGAACATCTTCAGACTTGAGTAATTATCCCACGGAATTAGCTATCTGGGTTGACTGCTTGCAATATATATTCCATTAATACATATACATACATACACACAGAATTCCTTTAAAACAATTATGCCTTGCTATTCCATTACAATAGATAGATAGATATATCCAACCTAGGCTGGAAACTTTACTAATGGAGTGCACATGATTTTCAGGTTCTGGAAGCCTATTTTCATGTGCGCTGGTATTGCAGGCCATATCTGGCTCTTGCTGGTTTCCCTATGTTTGAAAAAAACAGATGTTGCGCTGACATAGGAATTTACTAATCCATTTCTCATACTCTTCCTAATCCTGTTTCATGGCTGGAACAGAAGTATCCAAAATAAATTGGTAGAAGTCTCAAGCCAGTCATTTAAATACAGATTTTAAGTGGTAAATCTTACTTTTAGGTGGTTGGGCAAATTTAGCCTTTTTATGCTATCCACAGAGAGACATCTTCACAAGTTCCTAGCTAGACATATGACATAACTGAAAGCAGTATTCCTCACTCTCTCTAAGGTTCCCAGGACCACCAGTTAGATGAGGGTCATTTAAACATAAAGCTAGTGTATGCATTCCTCTTCAGTATAGATCAGGCAGTTATAACACTTGAATAAGTTCAAACATTAGTGTGGTGACAAAGCAATGCAAAGTATCTGACATCTGTTTTACAATAGATTTCAGTGTTCTTTGGTGAACGTTTTAATACATCCCCCACAAACTGAGCATAGCCTTCCATTTTAAAATCCCTCCAGGTATTTCATTTTATTTTACCCTTCAGTCACCTTCCCCTCCTCTTCCCCCTCCCGCCCGCTGCCCCCAAGCCTTGGTTGGGAGTATGTTAATGTAGTGGTCACTATATCAGCAGGACTTTTTCATATATAAGATGTCCACAGCTTCTAGCTGTAAACTTCTTCATGCTATTAGAAAAATTGCTTTACAAAAAGTAATTTTAGAATGTAAGCATGGAGGGGAAGATGGGAGGCTGCTCCCCTACTGGGGAAGAGCTATGGTTGCTTGTATGTCTTAATTATGCCTTTTCATACTTTAAGAGGTTTGGGTTTCAGTTTCAGTTTCATCTCAACTCTGAAATTTTATTTTGGATTGTAGTTGTGTTTTATAACTGACTAAAAAACTTCCAGTTCTGATCCGTACAATTAACCTAACTATTTTAACAATGGTATCAAATATTCTAATCTCAAATTATTTTCTTTCTAGTCACAATAGGATTTCTTACATGACAGCAGTTAATGTTTTGTTTTTTCTCACCCTCTCCTAAAATATTTTAGAAAGGACTTTTTCCCCCTTTATTCACAGTTAATGTCTCCTTCTGATCTATCTTGGAATTTTTGGCCATGTCTACACTACCACTTATGTTGGTAAAATTTATGCTGCTCAGGAGAGTGGAAAACCTCCCCTCCCCCCAAGTGACATAAATTTAGCCAGTATAAGTGGTAGTGTGTTTCTCCTGCTGACATAGCTACTGCTGCTTGTTGGGGGTGGTTTAATTATGTTGACGGGAGAGCTCTCTCCCATCTGCTTAGTGTCTACATGAGGGGTCTTACAGTGGCACATCTGCATCTCCACAGCTGTGCTGCAGTAAGGTCTCTAGTGTAGACAGTAGTCTTTGTTCTTGGTAAAAAGGTTCAAAGGGAGGAACAAATCAATCAAGAATTGCTCATTAATTTCTTTTCATTGATAGCCACTTAGTTTCCTTATAGAGGAGATGTTCTCTGTCAGATGAATCCCTAAGACGCTGCCTTAAAGAGGAAGTGATTATTTTCTCTGAGACGTAATGGTGGTCTGAATTTTATACCAATATCTGCTTTGTGTTTCTATCCTTGGTTCAGTACTGCTTGGTACTTATTTATTATTTAATTAGAAATGAAGAAAGGTCTCAATATGTGTACTTCTCTCAAACCTTCATTCTTCACAATGAGTCATATTTTTTTATGCTGAATGCTTAGTTGTATTGTCAAAACTGATGGGGGGGGGGGGGGGAAGAGGCGAGAACTTGGCAATGCACCCTGCAAAGCATAGTAGGTGCTTGGGGTGTTGTCACTTCCGAATAGTAGATTCTGGCAATGTGGAGGCAGTGCATCTCTTCATCTCCAGTCTGCAAAAAGTTAACTTAAATATGGGTAGGTTTTGCAGTATTCTATTTTTATTTTTTATAATTTTGACAGATAATATCAGTGTTTATTTTAAGCATTTTTTTCTGTTTTTAGTGATTTAAATTTTCAGTTGTGGGCAATTATGGGAGGGCTAAAACAATTTATTTAATGACAGTAGATGTTGAAATTCAAAGTTAAAGTTTTATAACTGTTAAAATAGAAATTGTCAACATCACATGTGAAAATATACAAATATCCAGTAAATATCCTTTTCTTGCTTTGCCTATCCATAAATTATAAATATTGATAAAATACTTTTTGTTGGTTGTATGTGTACAGTGAAATTGTTTACTGACATTTACTGTTAAAAATCTAATCCTTCCAAGCCTAAATATGGAGTGGGCTTTAACTCTTTTAATTGATTTCCCTGATGCAAATTTAAGTGTTGCCAATGCATCCGTTCAGTCAAATGGTTAACAATATTGACACTTGGATTGTCACAACTGAGCTTTAGTGTTGACATCCCATTAAGATGAACAGAGATCTATATGGTGCCTCTTAGTCGTTTATTTTGCACACATGAGAGAGACAATTTTGCATCTGCGTAATCATAAGGTTAGGCCTTCTTAAAGATTTAGAAATCTTCTTAAAGATTTAGCAATATAACGCACAAAAAACCCTTAGATTTTGCTGCAATGGGTAAACCAATGAAGTGGTATCTCCTGAAGTTTGCAGATAGTTCCATTGCTTTTGCTGGTATTCTTCGTTTAGAATTCTGAGCAGCATCGAAACGGTCACAAACGTACGTTTCATGCTATTGCTTGAGAAATCTATGAAAAGTAGCGGAGATATGCACTGGTTAGGGTTTTCTATGCTTTAAAATGTTAGAGCGGCGCAACTACACTGCTGCAACTGCACCACTGTAGCGCTTCACTATTGACACTAACCTGTGCTGACAGGTAGGTAATCCACCTCCCTGAGAGGCGGTGCCTAGGTCTACAGAAGAATTCTTCCATCAACCTAGTGCTATCTGGGGCTTAGTTCTGTATAACTGTGTTTCTGTAGTGTGGATTTCTCATGCTCCTGAAAGAGACATAGCTATACCAAAATAAATTCCTAGTGTAGACCAGGCCTCAGTCATTGGTTAGGAGGACCAAAAAAGCAGTTTGGGAATGGAGCAGAATCGCTCTAAGAGACCTTTCCCTCTTGCCTCCCTGGCAGCAGCCAGGAAGCTCTCCAGCAGTTGGGACAGGGTGTGTGAAGAAGACTCAAATTTGAGAGGTGATGGGAAAGACGGAGTCCCCATGTATGATTCAGGTCTGGTCTACACTAGGAAATTAGATTGGTATAACTGTCGCTCAGGAGTGTGAAAAATCCCCACTACTGAGTGACACAGTTAAACTGACCTATCTAGAATTCTCCCATTGACTTAGGTACAGCTTCTTGGGGAGGTGGAGTATCTGCACCAACAGGAGAACCCCTGTGTAGGTAGTGTCTTCCCTGAAGCACTACAGCTGTTCCAAAATGTAGTTTTTTAAATGTAGATAAGCCCTCAGAATAGAAATCTCAGCATATCCCCTTTTCCAGTAGCTTGGGTCAGTGGTGGAACTGAGCTTCTATAAAGACATTGCTGGTGGGGATCTAATGCCCCTTGTCCTTTTTTTGTGTCTGTCGCTGGGTAAAATGTTAAGTTATTTAGCTAAAGGGTGTCTGGTAACTTTTTTTCAAATGCTTCCCTTACTTATACAATTTTTGTCCACTTATTGCTGCGGATTCTCAAGATGAGAGGTGTTTGAAATAATAATCTTACCTTTCTTACAAGTTAGTGTTCCCTATGTTTGGTCCATATTTCTTGTAAAATACCTAAGGCTCAAGGAGAATCTGTCTAGACATTTGCATATTCTTGATCATGGTAGTGTCTGTGGACTCCCCCGTCCCTTTATTTAAACGATGTAAAAGTGCACGATCAGCACAAACATTTGGGAAGTGCTAATTACTGAGGGAAAGCAAGTTGAAGAGTCTAATTTTACATTTAATTCTGAAAGTGTTTGGTTGCTTGGTCACTCTGGAGTTGCACAGCCTGGGTCCAGGTCTGTGAAGACGGTCTCCTTACTCTCAGGTAGTTAGGGTCCGTTTCAGGGAGGGTTCTGAATATTGGAATAGAGACATTGAAAGGGGAACTAGAACTGTAGAGTAGTGATGTGTTGCTGAGTAGAATGGCTAATGCAGCCATTTCAGCTCTATCTAGGCTGTGTGGCTTCCATCATGAATCCACAAGGCATGCTTAGCCTCTGACCTGTACACAGTCTTTCTTGTTTAGTGGTAGGCCTACACTTTTTACAAAGGTGAGCTCTGCAGCTCCACTATCCTGAGGCTGGGTCACTGACTTTAGCACCTTATTTGGACCTGTTAGAGAAGCAGCAAGAAACAAGTTTAGATACCATTTGGAGACTTACTCCTCCTGGGAGTCATGCAGCCAGCAGATGTTTTGCAGGACAGCATTTTCAGAACATCCCAGCATTTATTAGTCAACTAGAATACAGTATGGTTGGGATCCTTCATTTAGAAAGTGAAAGCAAAGCTAGTATGCCTGGACAAGAGATTCGGGTAATTCTGCCAATATGGACAAAGTGTCCAGGATTCTGCCTCTCCCATTGCCTACATCTCCAGTCTTCAGGCAAGCTGTTTTCCCGTGTTCTGCCTCCTTTGGCTGTCAGTTGTTAAAAGTTAATTTCCAGTCATTGATCTTACTTTGTCTTGCTAAGGTTATGCCAAATGTTGACAATTCTTGACAATTCAGTTCATACTAATTGATATGCCTACTGCCCTAGTCCCAGACCCCAGGAAACAAAAGTGGCCATACTGGGTCAGATCAAAGGTCCATCTAGCCCAGTATCCTATCTTCTGACAGTAGCCAATGCTAGGTGTCCCATAGGGAATGACCAGAACGGGGAATCAAGTGATCCATCCCCTCTCACCCATTCCCAGCTTCCGATAAACAGAGGCTAGGGACACCATCCCTGCCCATCCTGGCTAAAAGCTATTGATTCACCTATCCTCCATGAACTTATCTAATTCTTTTTTTGAACCACATTATAGTCTTGGCCTTCACAAGGTCCTCTGGCAAAGAGTTCCACAGACTAGGAAAGAAATTAACCAATTCAGTCCTAGTAGGTAACCATATAAAAGTGAGTAGGGAAATTACGTCATACTTCTTATTAAATGTATGTACTACAGAAATTTCCCACATTCTTCACAGCATCATTATTAGAGTTGCAATCAAGCCTGGTGGTCATGCATGTGTGGCTCATTCTGGCCAGGTCTGTGCTTGATAGGATGGGCTTTACAATTTCCTGGCCAGCCACAGATGGAGGTGGGTGTTTTTTTTGCTGCCAGAGCCTTTTTGCCCAGTAGCAATGAGGGGTGCCAATCTCTTTCCCTAAAAGATTTCTTCTCTCTCTCTCTCTCTCTCTCGTTTAAAAAAAATGCTTGGTGCATCTAAAGCAACCTATTAGCAGTCGTAGCCTGTTAACATTTTCTTGCTGCTCTTTTTATGGAAAATAGAGTAGTGACCAGTGTGGTAGCAACTTGAGGAACTGTAGTAAGATTGTATAAACAAATGGGAGATTTAGGATAAATAGCTAATCTTGTAATTTAAGAAGAGATCATCCCTGAATAATTACTTGTGATTATATAGTTGTATTTTAGATGTGTCAAAGGCCCTTCCTTCACTTAAAGATAAACGGTCAACTTGAAAATTCCATTTTGAAATTTTTTACCTAATATTTATAAAACTGAAAGTTAATGAGAGGACAGTGGGGTTTTATTTTTGTCCCAATTCCCCCCCTCCACACACACACACAACCACCCAGCTGAGTTGCTTTGCACTTTTGATAGTAATGCCAGTTGAATATCCTCTCTTTCATGCCTAAATATGATAATGCTCCTATACTGCTATGAGGGAGCTCACGTAATTGCTGTTTCCCAGATACTACATGGGAATGTTTACCAGTAATGTATAGCTGGTGGAGTTGAGATACCTTCCTTGTTCCCTTCCTTTGGGTCTCTCCCAAAGAATGGAGAAACAACAGGTGCTGGGTGGGGAGAGAAGAGGAGCAATGGAGAGACCAGACTAAGGGGATTCTTCATTTCCTGGGATGTTTATTTGGGTCCTGAGTAGAGTCCAGAAGTTTGGAGACCTCACCTAATACTGTTGAAGTTGCAGGCAAGGATGTGCGTTGGTGGGTGCAAAGTGGGCTCAAGCTTGTTTGCTGTTGCCCTCAAGCTTGCCCTCTCCCTCTCTGAAAAGACCTTCCATAAAACATCCAGGCAGCAGAATAAAAACCTTTACTTTAGGAAGGAGAAACATAATTTTGTAAAGACATACTGTGATCTAACTTCCTTTTGCTAGTACTCTGAGTTAAAACTTGTCATGGATTAAAATCTAGTTAAGGAATAAATTGTTCAATTTTTTGCACAATAAAAGATTAATAGTGCTTCTATATTAGAAGCAGCTTTTAATATTGGTATTTTGGAAAGGGACATAAGCCACAAGGTGGCAAAACTTGCAGATGAAGTTGGGGTCTTCAAGACTAGAGAAGGCCATGAAGCTCCAGACACACAAATCTGGGTGAATGGGCAGCACAATAGCAGACTGAATCCAATGTTGCAAATGCAAAATAATATACAACTGATTCATATACATTACTGAGTTATAAATTAATTGTACCTACTCCAGGAAAAGACCCTGAGTTGTCTCAGTAAGCAGCTCAGTGAAAACCTCTGCTTGTTGTGCAGTAGTGGTCAAAAAGAATCCAAACAATGTTAGGAGGTATAACTATTGTCGGAGAAAAACAGAGTTCTCTACTTTCACACTAGGGGACCACATTCATTGTCGTTTCTGTAGGCTGAGATCATTAAACATAACAGGGGCTCCTTACGTTTCTCCATCTCTTTCCCTCTCCACAAGCTCTCTGTGTGCCCTCCATTTCCCCCTCCCATACCTGGGCACCACATTGTACATCATGCTCAGGGCTGTATGCACCCCTATTCTTTACTTTTCCTCATGCCATACCTGGGTCCCTCATTCTTCCCCCATGACTGGGACTGTGTGCCCCTACTCTGCCCTTCATCCATACCAGGGAACTCTAGTCTGTCCTGCCGCCCCCCCCCCACTCCATACCATGAGTTCTTTGTGGTTCCCCCTTCCATCTATTTCAGAATCCCCTGTTGTTCTCTCTTGACAGGGGTTCTGTGTGAACTCATTTATCCACATCACCCCATGTGAGGAGCTCTGTGCCCACCTTTCCCCCTTCCCTATACCAGGGTCCCTCAATGGGGGGGTTCTGTGTGCTCCATATCTACCTTCACATTACAGGAGCTATGTGCACCTCCCCTGCATATTTCCTTTCCTGCCACCATTCTTTTTTCTAACAGGGAGAGGTGTCATTTAATATGTCAACATTTTAAATTATTGGGAGGGTAAGAGAGATGAACAGGGGTCTTGTGCTGGAAAGTGTTGCTGGGTATCCTCAACCATTTCTTTGATCTATAAACAACTGAAGAGGTGCTTAAAGCTGTGGTTATGCTCAAGAGCTTGCAAGGGATTTTTGTCCCTCATATTCCCCCTTTCTGTTTTTCCATTTTTTCAGTCCCAAATCAGTAGGGTTCTGTCTATTATGCCTATAACAGTGATACTCAGACTGAGACTCATGAGCCTCAAGTGGCTCTTTAATGTGTCTCCTGCTGCTCTTTGCAGCACATATTAAAACACTGTGATTTTAATTCTTAACCAATCAGGATGCTTTTACTATGTTATTAACCAATTGTAGCTGATAAAATACTTGGTCAGTTGTTTTGCTTTTGGGAGAATATAACTAAATATTCCCCTGTCATACTATTTAAATATGAATATATAGTGAACGAAACAATGAATTCATGCTACTTTTGGGAAACGTTGATTGCTAATTTGGCTCCTGAACCACTTAGGTCTGAGTATCACTGGCCTAGAACATTCCTTGAAATCTTAACTTTTGAACGTTGCACCCAGTCAATCCATCTAGTTGCAAGAAGCCAGCCAGAGATACCATCAAGTTGAATATAAGCCCTTCTTGAGCTTGGCCAGTTATACATTGCATAATTAACTTATGTACCTCAATGCCGCAAGCAGAAAGACCTGAGCAGGTATAAAAAAAAAAATAGAACGGAGCCCCTGTTCTCACTTGATCCTTTGGCACTACAATAATTGTAACTTTTTAAAATAATAATTTGGAAGCGTTGGAAAGAGATTTTCTTTATGGGCAGATTATTTGTAACTTTCCAAGACATGGGGTTCTTCTTCGAGTGATTGTTCACGTCCATTACACATTAGGTGTACGCGCGCCGCGTGCACGGACGTCGGAAACTTTTCCCCTTAGCGGCTCCCGTCGGGCCGGCAGGGCCCCCTCCTTCCCGCCAGAGCGGTGCCCCGCTCCAGGGTATATATATCCCTGCCAACCCGACCCCTCCAGTTCCTTCTTACCGTCCGTGGCGGCGTTGGAACAACTCTGTCTCTCGTCTGAGAGTGTCCCTTAGCATTAGTGTTATTTAGAAGTATATCAGTTAGTTTGTAGTAGTGTTGAGCCAGTAGTTAACAGCTCATTAGGGTACTTAAAGTTCCTGCTGTGGTTGTTTGTTCAACCCCGGCACCGGCCCTGGGCGGCGGGGCATGCCGCACGCCCAAGGCTTCAAGGCTTGTGCCATGTGCCGCAAGCCTATGCCATTGAGCGACCCCCACGCCTCGTGTCTCCGCTGCCTGGGGGAGGCTCACCAGAAAGAGCGCTGCAAGATCTGCAAGGCCTTTAAGCCCAGAACTAAGAAAGAAAGAGACTTTCGCCTTAAGCAGCTGCTCATGGAGACAGCATTATAGCCCTCCACTTCGGCGGCACCGTCTGCCTCCGTGCGGAGCGCCCCGGCATCGGTGCGGGAACCGGTGCCAGCGGGTAACCCGAAGCCCACGGCACCGACCCAACGGGGACATGTACGACGCCGGTCGTCTTCGCCGGAAAAAGCGAAGGGCCAACCTAAGGCCCGAGGACGTTCCCCGCACAAGAGGGTGGCACCGGTGAAGACCTCGAGTGCCCCTAAGGCCTGTACGGCTCCAGCACAGACCCCAGTAGTGGCTCCGGCGCAGAAAGGCCCGTTGAGCCCCGGGATGGGCGCGTCGAGTGAGGATGAAGGGCTGGAGGAGCTCTTGGAACAGCCCTCCACTCCGGACACGTTTGAGGCAGCTAAGGACCTCATTGCATTGTCCGTCGAGGCACCTACACGCGCTGAGGACGCTCCGCCGAAGCTGCCGCACAGAGGCAAGCCGGCGATGGTGCGCCCATCACGGTCGCCGTCTCGGCACCGTTCCGGGAACCGGTCCCGGTCGAGCTCCGCCTCGGTGGACTCCCGGTTGCCCTCGGCGCAGGAAGCACCGCAGCAGTCGGGCTTCAACAAGCGGTCGGCACCGACTCAGCAACCCAGCACGAGTCGGCACCGCGAAGTGTCGGCGGTACGTTACCCGATGCCGACCAGCCGTAGTCGTTCCCGGTCCCGCGATCACCGGTACCGTTCCAGGTCCAGGTCGGCGAGACGCTATTCCAGGTCCTGGTCGCGGAGGCGCTACTCCCCAAACCCGGACCGGCACCATCCTACGGCTCCGCCGTGGCCTTCCAGGTCACCGTCCGTGGTCTCGGGGACTGACTCGGACCGGTACGGCGGGTATGCTCATAGGTCGCAGGCCAGCAGGGACTACGGCCATTCCCAGTGGGGCCAACCGAGCCAATGGCCATTCTGGACACCCTGGGCCTACCACCAGCAAGGGCCCCCATCGAGGGCCTCGAGATCCGGGCCATCGGGGTACCGATCCCGCTCCCCGCGGCATCGCCCGCCATCGCATAAGGAGGCAATGGTCTCTAGACCACCGGAGCGGGAGGGAGTGGACTCGGCACCGAGTACGGTACCGTCCCAGTCCCACACTGCGGGTCAGGCCCCAGAGGAGCAACTGGTCGATGCCGGGTTGCAGGACAATGAGGATGGGCAGAAGGCCCCGACCTCTTCCTCCTCGCCAGACGAGGCAGTAGCGGGCACGATGGTGTCCGGTCCTCCCCCGATTGACCATCGGGCGCACCAAGACCTGCTTCGCCGGGTAGCCCTCAATCTGGGCTTGCAAGCGGAGGAGACCGTAGAACAGGAAGACCCTATGGTCGATATCCTGAGCCCGGAGGGCCCCTCCAGAGTCGCTCTTCCGATTATACGGACAGTACAGTCCAACTATAAGACGGTGTGGCAAACGCCGGCCTCCAGTGCACCGACTGCAAGAGGCGTGGAGAGGAAATACTTCGCCCCATCTAGAGGGTTTGACTTCCTCTTTTTACACCCATCCCCTTGTTCGCTGGTGGTCTCGGCGGTCAACGAGAGAGAGCGTCACGGCCAGCAAGCTCCTGCCCCCAAGGGCAAGGAAGCTAAGCAATTGGACTTGTTCGGGAGGAAACTCTATTCATCCGGGGGCCTTCAACTGAGGATCGCCAATCAGCAGGCGATTCTAAACAGGCACAATTTTAACTCTTGGGCATCAGTCGCCAAGTTTAAGGACTCCCTCCCACCTGACGCGCATCAGGAGTTCACGGCCCTGGTGGACGAGGGGATGGCGGTGGCCAAGACCTCATTGCAGGCCTCCCTCGACTCAGCCGACGCTGCGGCTAGAACAATTGCGTCAGGAGTCGTGATGAGGCGTTCGGCATGGTTACAGGCTTCAGGTCTCCCGCCAGAGGTGCAGACCACACTGCAGGACCTCCCGTTTGAAGGTTCGGGCTTGTTTTCCGACCAAACGGACGCCAGGCTACATAGCCTTAAGGACTCGCGAGCAACCCTTAAGTCGTTGGGTATGCACACCCCGGTGACGCAGCGTAAGCCCTTTAAACCCCAGCCACCGCAAAGGCAATACCACCCTCGCCCCCGGTACGAACCATACCGCTGTCGAGGCAGGGATAACAGGCGGAGACGTAACAATACGCCTAACCAGGGCCAGAGTCACGGCCAGGGCAAGCCGCAGCCAGGGAACAAACCAGGCTTTTGAAGCTACGCCCGAGGACAGCGTACCGCATTCTATACCGGATCCTCCTCTGAGTTTCAAGGACCGCCTGTCCCATTTCTACCGGGCATGGTTGCGCGTAACATCGGACCGCTGGGTCCTGCGCACAGTGAAGGCGGGCTATACCCTCCAGTTTTCCTCGCCCCCTCCCTGCCATCCCCCTTCCCCGTCCCTCTTCAGGGACCCCTCTCATGAGCAACTTCTCATGCAGGAGCTACAGACCCTTCTCGCTGCAGGAGCAGTAGAAGAGGTCCCACCAGACCTAAGGGGAAAAGGATTCTACTCCAGATACTTCCTGATCCCCAAGGCAAAAGGGGGCCTCCGTCCTATTTTGGACCTGCGCGATCTAAACAAGTTTCTGATCAAAGCGCGCTTCCGTATGGTCTCCCTTGGAACTATTATCCCGTCCCTGGATCCGGGGGATTGGTACGCTGCCCTCGATATGAAAGATGCCTATTTTCACATCGCAATCAATCCGGCCCACAGGCGGTTCCTGCGCTTCGTTGTCAACCAGCGCCATTTCCAATTTACGGTCCTGCCCTTCGGCCTGGCATCAGCACCACGAGTGTTCACGAAATGCATGTCCATGGTGGCAGCCTTCCTTCGAAAGAGAAGGATGCGTGTGTTCCCGTACTTGGACGATTGGCTTCTCGCGGGCAAGTCGGAGGCCGAGGTCCGATCTCACGTGACGCTGGCCTTGCAGACGTTCGACAGATTCGGCCTCCGGGTCAATGTGCCCAAGTCCACGTTAGTCCTCACACAGAGACTGGACTTCATAGGTGCGACCCTGGACTCGGTGGTCGCGCAGGCAAGCCTACCAGAGGCACGGTTCCTGACGATTCAGAGGGCCGTAAGCTCAGTCCAAAAATTCCCCACGACAATGGCAGGGTGTTGCATGCAGCTCCTGCGCCATATGGCAGCTTGCACACACGTGGTCAGACATGCTCGCCTAAGGCTCCGGCCTTTACAGTTGTGGTTCGCCCAAACATACCGCCCCAACAGAGACCCATTGGATCAGGTAGTAACGATCCCAAACCAGGTGTTGGGCTCGCTCCGCTGGTGGCTCGATCGACAACAGGTCTGCAAAGGGATCCCCTTCGCTGCCCCACAGCCCACTCTGACGTTGGTAACAGATGCATCAGACCTGGATTGGGGAGCGCACCTGGGGGAACTGCGGACCCAAGGGCTGTGGTCCAGAGAAGACAAGCTGCTTCACATCAATCTGAAGGAGCTAAGAGCGGTTCGCCTCGCCTGTCAGACCTTCCACGCCACCATAGAAGGTCACAGCGTGGCAGTCCTGACGGACAACACTACCGCCATGTTCTATATAAACAAGCAGGGCGGGTCCCGGTCTTCTCCCCTCTGTCGCGAGGCACTCCAATTATGGGACTTCTGTATAGCCCACGCGATCCACCTCATCGCGACGTATCTTCCGGGGATCCAAAACGGCTTAGCGGACCGCCTCAGCCGATCCTACCGAATGCATGAATGGACGTTGAGGCGAGACGTCCTACATTCAATCTTCCGAAGGTGGGGTTTTCCCCGGGTGGATCTATTCGCCACCAGGGACAACAGTCAATGCCCTCAGTTCTGCTCATTCCAGAACCTCAGCCGGGGATCATTAGCAGATGCCTTCACGATCCCATGGGGAGGGAGCCTGAGATATGCCTTCCCTCCGTTCCCACTCATACACAAGGTTCTCCTTAAGACCCGCAGGGACAGGGCGACAGTCATACTCATAGCCCCGGGCTGGCCACGCCAGCATTGGTTCACGTCCCTGCTGGAATTGTCCATAGCCGTCCCAATCACCCTCCCCCTCCATCGCGACCTAGTCACACAAGACAGAGGTCGCCTACTCCACCCGAACCTGTCTTCGCTACATCTCACGGCATGGTATCTCTCTGGCTGAACGATGCAGAACACAGGTGCTCTCACCAGGTTAACAAATCCTCCTTAATAGTAGGAAGCCCTCTACAAGGGCGACCTACCTGGTAAAATGGAAAAGGTTCTCTCACTGGTGCGAGCCTCAACGCATACAGCCCTTACAAGCCTCAGTTCCGTCGATCTTGGACTACCTACTGCACCTCAAGAATCAAGGACTTGCGCCCGCCTCGATTAGAGTGCATTTAGCCGCCATTTCGGCTTTCCATCCGGGAGAGTTGGGAGTGTCAGTGTTCTCCAACCCCACAGTGGCCCGATTCCTCAAGGGGCTGGAAAGGGTGTTTCCCTACTCGCGCCCGCCTGTCCCGGCGTGGAGTCTGAACCTAGTCCTAACAAGACTCATGGGTCCCCCCTTTGAGCCCCTAGCCACTTGCTCTCTCACGCACCTCTCGTGGAAGGTGGCGTTTCTCGTGGCCATCACGTCGGCCAGAAGGGTATCGGAATTGAGGGCCCTCACTTCGGAACCTCCCTATACAGTGTTTCATAAGGATAAGGTGCAACTGAGGCCGCACCCCAAATTCCTTCCAAAAGTGGTATCGCAGTTTCACATGGGGCAGGACATTTGCCTACCGGTGTTCTTTCCTAAACCCCATACGGACCCTCACCACCGCAGCCTACATACCCTGGATGTTCGAAGGGCGTTGGCATTCTACCTGGAACGGACCAGGTCGTTCCGCAGAACACCTCAGCTGTTCATTGCTATTGCGGAACGTATGAAAGGCTTGCCTATCTCTACACAGCGCTTGTCGGCATGGATTGTGCATTGTATACGCACGTGTTATGAGCTCGCCGATGTTCCGGCCCCAGAGATCCGGGCCCACTCGACTAGGGCCCAAGCGTCCTCGACGGCCTTCTTGGCGCAGGTCCCTATCCAGGAGATCTGTAAGGCGGCCACCTGGTCATCCGTACATACGTTCACAGCCCACTATGCGATCCATCATCAGACCAGAGAGGACGCGATGGTCGGACGGGCTGTGCTACAGTCAGTTGTACCTTGACTCCTACCCACCTCCAATGGTAAGCTTGGGAATCACCTAATGTGTAATGGACGTGAACAATCACTCGAAGAAGAAAGAACGGTTACTTACCTTCTGTAACTGTTGTTCTTCGAGATGTGTTGTTCACGTCCATTACACTTCCCACCCTCCTTCCCCTCTGTCGGAGTCTCCGGCAAGAAGGAACCGGAGGGGTCGGGTCGGCAGGGATATATATACCCTGGAGCGGGGCGCCGCTCTGGCGGGAAGGAGGGGGCCCTGCCGGCCCGACGGGAGCCGCTAAGGGAAAAAGTTTCCGACGTCCGTGCACGCGGCGCGCGTACACCTAATGTGTAATGGACGTGAACAACACATCTCGAAGAACAACAGTTACAGAAGGTAAGTAACCGTTCTTTCTTTATACTGTCTTCTGAAGCATTTGACAATACCATTGCTTGAGATGGGTGGTGGGACTAGATAGACTAACGAAACTGCTCTGGTATGGCAATCCAAGCTGCTGTGTAGAATAAGATATTTTTCTATTTAACTGATCAATTTTTTTAATATGCAGTTTCTTTTTAAATATTTTCTCTAATCCAAGATCCTCTTCAGCAGCTAATGGAATTATCAGCATCAAGAGCTTGTCGGATTACTTGCAGGATTTTATATTTTCCTTAGTGTAATGCATCTGGGGCTCAATGGATGAGAGAGAGTACGCAGAGGAGATATGTTGAAAAAGAAACATTAACTGTAGATGTTTCACTGATTTGAGACTAAAGTCTTTTTTACATCCTGATCACATGCCATCTGAAGCACGTTGTACATATGCTAAGAAGATTTCACCTGTGAAGCTGGTAAATAATGAGTAACTGTTCACTTCATAAGATCCTGTTTGAATGTGTACGGTTTCTAAAATAGTACTAATTACAGTACATAATGATGGAATGTTACGTTTAAAAATTACTTCTGAGGGAATTCTGCACCAAAAAAAATTGTGTGGACAATACAAAATTCTGCAAATTTTATTGGTCAATAAATAAATGTAGAGGCTCCAGCCTGACACAGGCCATTGACTGCACCTGGAGGTGGGAGATCACCCTGTCACACCCCTCTTCCCTCTGCTTCCCACACCCCCCATCAGAACAAGGACTTGGCGGTCAGGCTGCGCTAGACCCTGACATAGAACAAGGGCTGGGCCTCCCCCAGAAACACCCCGGGGCCCTGCCTCTCCATGCCAGGCACACCAGTTATGGGCAGGCAGACTCAGCCTGGCAGATCCAGATGTGGAGGAGCTTAGTGTGTGGGGATCCAGGTGTGGATTGAGAGGGTTCTGTGTGGGGCAATCTGGGTGCGGGCAGTTCAGTGGGGGCTCCAGGTGCCATTGGGATGCACAGCGTCTCATTGGGGGTTCCAGGTGCAGGGGGAAGGGGACTCTGCAGGGGGTCCAGGTGAAGGTAATTGAGGCTCAGGGGAGGATAGGGGAGTGGGGTTGGCAGGGGGGTCTGGGTTGTGGGGGGGTTCAGCAGAGGGGTCCAGGTGCTGAAAGAAAGGGGCTTAGTGAGGTGGAGGTCTGGTGCAGCGGGTGGGGGTCTGGGTATGGAGGGCTCATCGGTTTGAGTTCAATTGTGTGGAGCTCAGTAGGGGGTGATCTGGGTGCAGGTCCAGATGCCGGCGGTATTGGCTTGGTGGGGGTCTGGATACAGGGGGCTGGGGAACAGGGGACTTGACTTGTGAGTGGGGGTCTAGGTGCACAGGGGTTAAGCAACTCCCTCTACAGTGACCCCCTCCCCCCATGGCTGAAGAGCAATGGAGACAGGAGGTGGGGGGGCGGAGCTTTCTGCAGCCAGGGGAGATTTCTGGGGATGGGTCTGATCTTGACCCAGCCCCAGCTGCTCTATGCAGGGGCTGAGGAAGCCCCTTCCATCCCCGGCCCAGTAGGGATGTTTGTGTACATGGTGAATTAATGCCTGGTCAGCAGGTGCACTGTAGATTCATACCCTGGCTTGCTGCACACTAACTTCCCCTCTAAACAAGCCCTTAATCTGTACCATGAAAAATAGTAAGCCTAAGCTTGGCTTCTTAAACAGTGGAATGCTTTTGCACCCACATACTTTCAGAATGTCTCGCTGTTCTCATTTGTGCATTATTAAAAAGGCGCCCACTGGCACTGATAACCAACAATAACCTTTAAACAATTCATGTACTTGTAAATACTTCCCTACAGAACATTGCATAGTGGAGAAAGACAAGACATACAGGGCACAACTTCCATCTTTTGTTCATAGTATACGTAATTTAGAGCTGACTTGATAGTTCATAAGTCACTGAAAAGCTACCTATGATCCTTTATGTACATCATAAGTTCACCCCCCCCCAACCATAAAATTGGTTTAAAAGCTAATAAATAGAGCCCTGCAAATCTGCAGATATCCACTTCATATCCGCGGACCATTTTTGCGAATAGCGTATTGGATGTGGATACAACCATGCAAAGCTCTATTCACCAGCGGTGCCTGTCGCATGGTATCCAGCTTGGGCAGCCTGGGGGCTGCAGCATTCTCGGGGCCGGTGGCTAGCAGCCAGTGGCTGGGCGGCAGGCCAGAGTTGGGGCTGTCTAGCACCTACTTGCTGCACCGCTTCCTGTCCAGCAGCTCGGGCCCCTCAGACAGTGCTAGTATCCCCACCATGGCCCAGCAGCACTGGCCATGCTCCCGGCTCCTGGGCAACAGGGCCTGCCCCCGGCTGCAGGAATTGAAGCGGGCGGGGCTCTGGTGCCCCACCTCTCCACCCTGCTGTGATGCAACATGTGCTGCTACCATTGATTGTGAGTCCCCGGGAGCAGCACGTGATATGATGCCCCTTCTCCCCAGCCCGCCACCCTGCGCCACCCCTTCTCCTAGAGACCTTGCCCCCTGCTTGCTCATCTCTCTCCCCTTCCTCCCCTCCATCACTATCCCTTGTGAGACACGGATGCAGATACAGGTAAAAGATGGCTAGTGGATCGCAGGTTGATTCTGGCAGCTACAGATCGGATGCGGATCCACATTTTTGTATCCACACAGGGCTCTTCTAGTAAAGTTCTTAAATGTTCAGCTGTTTGTAGAATCTACCAAAAAAAGATGAGAGCCGTGGTATTGCTGTAACCTACTTAGTTGTTTATTGCACATAATAGTGATGAAGGGTCTTTATTAGTCTTAAAAGGGTACTGAGAATATAAATGTGCTTGGTGATTTGAGCACCATGGAACACTTGAAAATTCTTTTTTCTCCCCTCTTAGAATTCTCCCCGATCTTTTCAATAACACTCTGTTCTTTGTTTCTTATTAGAAACATGGCATTGTCTTTTTTGTGAAAGCAAAAGATGTTATCAAATGTTGATGGTTCTCTGTTGGCCAAAGCATAAAAACTGCTTGGGTAATATAAACACATGGGTCTTTTTTTGTTTTGATTTTTAAAATTAAATCAGTTGCAAGTAGTTTGGTGCTTTTTTTTTTTTATAACAAAGGATAACTATGTGTTTGTTTTTTTGCACAAAGTATTTATACATGGTAATTTTGGCAATTATGGATTTCAGAGCAATGATGAAGAGTTCATTTTTGTCTTGCTGGGTTATTAAAACATTGGTTCAGGAATCCTCTTAAGATGTATAGGAGGCTTTCTGAGCTTCATATTTGAGAGTATTAAAATAGTAATGGGATCACTGCCATTGCTCAAACTGCTCACTGCCATGGTCACTCACTTTAGTCAAAGGGGCCCAAAAGAGGTCTGGGGAGAAAATAGATTTCTGACATAGGAAATCTGGTGAGAACTTAGATTAGGGCAGATGGTGGCAACTTTTCTAGCCTCCTGTATTATAGGGCCCCATCCTTCCCATCACAAAGCACAATCCAGAGGTGGATTACATCAGATAATGAGTTCCTTGGTGTTGTCAGTGCAAAGTTTTCTGCTTTGAGGGAGTTTGCTCATGAATAGAGTATCAAATCTTTCCTCTTTGTAGGGCACTGAGGTGTTCAATTTTGTGGTGTTCAAAAAAAGGGCCTGATTATTATTTTCAACGAGGGCCTCTTTATATTGCTCTGGTAGTGTAAAGTGTTCTCAAAGTTGGCTTAAAGATCTGCACAGTATACACTGAGTGACTCATGACACTAGAAAGAGCTAAAATGGAAAGTGATCTATTAGGTCTTCAAATGATGAAGCATACTATTGGATCAGTTTGTGGCAACCAAAAATGTCAAACTTTGTGTGTGTGAGAGAGAGCGCATGCATGTGTGCGCCTGTGTTTTCTAGATTATTCCCCCCTCCCGGCCACCTCCCAGAAAAAGATCTGCACCTTGAATCCACTTGTCCTCAGGAAACTCAAAGCAGACACTGACTCTGGTGTTAATCACTTTAGATTGGCTTGAGTTACGGTATTTGGAGATTGATCCTTCTGTTAGTGGACGCTTTCCTTTGAAATCTCCTCAGTTAAAGTCTTCTGCTTATAAGTATCTAGGGGGAAAAGCTCCTACTTAAAATCTTGGCTCTTAAATAGGCCCATGTTAGATAGATATTATTATCAATGGGTGGTATAGTCATACGAAAATTCAGAGAGGGTTCTAATAAATAGAACCTACTAATATATTTTGGAAATTAGCATCTCTTGGCTTATCAGTAAATGTTGGCATTTGAGAGCTGGTTTCTGTTCAAGTCCTAGAACTTCAGAAGATGGAGACAGTCCTCTTTTCCAACAAAACACTCTTGGAGGGGTGGGAGGTAGGCAGTGTCAGCCATAGCTACAACTGTGGTTCCATCCCATAATCTCTAGATTTTTCAGGGTGCTCAAGAATACTTGATCTAGACCACCGTTTGTAGGGTTTGTCTACACAGGGAAATTTATATGCAGTAAGCTAGTGAATTTATAGCACACTAGGCACTCTACCCTGCCTACCTGTGTAGGCCCTCTTACTGTGCTCTAAAAGCACCCTTTGAGGGAATGATTCTGTCTTGACTAGAAAGAGAATTTGTCAGGGCCGGCCAACAACATTTTGGAACCTGAGGCGGGGAGCTCAAATGAGGCCTCCATGTCCCCTCGCTTGGGCCAAAACTTTGAAAGGTCTCAATTCTGCCTTCTTCCTGTTCTACTCTCATGGTACTGCTCTGCTACCTACCCCAATAAAGGAGAACTAACAACTTAAAATGCCTTGTTCAAAAATTTTAAGTAACACTTACATTTGCTGTTCAGGTGTTTGAAAGTTAACTTTTCTTGTCTGAATAGTAAACACTGGCATTTTTTTCTGTTTGATTATTCAAAGTGGTGCTTTCCATGCCTTCTTCGTTGCAAAGATTTGAACTGCTTCCTGAAGATCCATAGTCTGGGACAGCTCATGCTCTATTGAGATGGCTGCAAGGCCAACCAGCCTCTCCTGTGTCATTGTGGAGCGTAGATGTGTTTTTTATTAACTTCAGCTTGGGGACGCTGCGTTCTCCACTGGCAACTGTTACAGGAAGTGTTAGAAGTATGCGCAGTGCACATATATTCCAGAACCGTCTTTGGAGTTGATCCTGCTGAAATGTATCTTGAAAGGGCTTTCAGTTCATCACCTAAATCACTTGCATCAATATTGCGCATGTCATCCTGTATCAACACTGTCTCTAGTGCCCTGCATTGCTGGTGTAGGTCTTCTTCAGATATAGTGAGGAGTTTGGGAATATCATACAACATCCCAAATATACTGCTGTGTTCCTTGAGCTGCATGAAACGTTCTTCAACTGACTGTGTATTGCACAATCTAGCACCTGGTTAAAGAATTCAACTTTGAATTGTTGTTTGGGGTCTCTTATGGGATTATCCCATGCCTCGTAATCAAAATGTCGTCTTCTTTGGTGACTCTTGTATTCTTGAATGGGTGGGAAAATAGCTTCAGTGTGAAGTTCCTCTGCCAACTTCTGTGCACTCTTCAGAACGTTTTGAAATCCCTCATCTGACCGGTAAGACTGTAGGTATGACTTTGCTTTGTCCAGTTGTTCCATTGCTCCAGATATATCAAGGTCAACACCTTGGAGACTCTTGATTACAACATTTATTTCAAACAGTATGTCATGCCACAACACTAAGCCACACAGAAATTTGAAGTTATGTATGTTTCTGGTGATTCCATTTCCCTCTGCCACTGTTCTCCCATGAACAGTTCCTGTCATAGCTTTATCCTCCATAATAGCAATTATGGCATCATCTATCTTCCCAATTTGGTTTTTGATAGGCTTTACCGCCTCCATTCGACTTTCCCATCATGTGGCACTTAGTGGTTTCAGTGTCAGAGAAGATGTTCCCAGATATTGCTTCAAAATTTGTCATCAGTGAGGTGATGCCGAGAAAAATACATAGATACTTTGAATTACATTGAAAAATTCAGCAGCCTCACTAGAAGCTGATGCTGCATCACTGACCACCAAGTTCAATGAATGAGAACTGAATGGGACCAAAAAAGCTCTTGGATCAGTGACTGCACTCTTCTGTTCTTTCCTCTCATGTTGGCACCGTTATCGTAGCCCTGACCTCTCATGTTGGCTATCGCAATTCCCGTATCTTCCAGCTTTTTAAGACGCACATTTTGTCATACCAGCTCCTGTAGTATCATCAATGTCAATACATTCTAGAAAATGCTCTCTGACCGTCACCATTGCAGGGATATTTTCACTAGGTTCTGTTGTTGTTACAAAACGCACGATTAAAGTCATTTGTTCCGTATGGCTGATGTCAGGTGTGCAGTCCAGAATAACAGAGTAATATCTTGCTGACTTCAGATCTGCCACAATCTTCTGTTAGACTTTTGTTGCCAGTAACTGTATGATCTCAGTTTGAATTGTTTTTCCAAAGTAGTGGTGTGTGTACATTTCTTGGGTGGTGACTCTTCTTAGATGCTCTTGGAGTACAGCATCAAACTCCACCATCAATTTTAAGGAAGTTTCCATTGTTTGGCACGTACAGCTGATCTGAAGAGCCATGCAGTGCTAGGTTTTGGGTAGCAAGCATTCTCACAATGGCAATGAGCCTTTTCAGAACTTTTTGCCAGTAAACAGACTCTGATGCAATTGTCTCTTGATGCTGATCATCTATGGTGGCCTTTAACCGTAGTCTCATCTCACGCTCTTTCCACCTATGGAATGCTCTCTGGTGATTTGCTGCCTTCTCATGGCATGCCAGATTTCTAGCCAGATTTTTTCAGTCCTTTGTTCCTGTAGAACCCAATGTGGCTGGAACATTAGACTGGAAGAGTTTGCAACAAAAACAGTATGCAGCATTCTGGGTTTCTGAGTACATAAGCCATGGCCTCTCCACTTTGTCACCATTGGGGATTTCATGGCAGTCGTGTGTTGGATGGAAACTTCTATTTTCATTGTCTTTGGAGAACATGAAGTTTTTTTCCACTTGCTGTGGCCCATGCCACTTCCTTGTACTGCTGTGGCCCATGCAGTACAAGGAAGTCCCTCAGGCTACTGGTCAAGTGGGTCCACAGTCCTGGATCATCTAGACTTAGGGAATGGCTACATTTGCAGATGTAGAGCGCTTTGAGATAAACCAGCCTTCGTAGAGCACAGTAGGAAAAGCGCTGTAGTCTGTCCACACTGACAGCTGCCAGTGCACTGGCGTGGCCACGTTAGCAGCTCTTGCAACAGCCACAGAGAGCAGTGCATTGTGGCTATCCCAGCATGCAAGTGGCTGCAACATGCTTTTCAAATGGGGGTGGAGTGTGACAGGGAGTGTGTTGTGTGTATGTGTGGGGGAGAGAGAGAGTGGGTTTTGGGGGGGCTGAGAGCATGTCAGCATGCTGTATTGTAAGTTCAGACAGCAGCAGACCTCCTCCCCGCCACCCACCTCTCTCTCACACAGCATTCCACAGTAACGGCTTGCATGCCGGCTGTCAGAAACGGAGCTTTGAAAGGGCATTTCCGCATTCCTACAGGAGTTCAAAACAATGACGAGAGTGGCCACTTGACTTAAGGGGATTATAGGATGTTTCCGGAGGCCGATCAGAGCGCAGTAATGCAACATCTCGTTCACACTGATGCCCGTGCGTTGTAGCCAAGGCGCAGCAAACGTTATTCCTCTCACTGAAGTGGAGCACCAGGAGCGTTCTAGCTGCGGAGTCAGAGCGCTCTCCGTGCCTTGTCAGTGTGGCTGGGGAGTGAGCTAGTGCGCACGGGGCTCCTTTTATTGTGCACTAACTCGCAAGTGTAGCCAAGCCCTTAAGGAACTATACTCAGCAGCAGCTGTTTCTTGCGCCTCCACTAAACTCTTCTCTGAGCTACATGTTTCTTCAGGCACGTGCATGATTACATCCATTTGAGTTGGAGATATGGATGCTGCAGTAGCTGCCAGGTCACCTGCACTCTAACTGGTCAGGCATCTCCTCACCACTCACATCCTCACTGGGCCGGAAGGCTCACCGTGAACATTTGTGTCTATGTATCTCAGAAGAGCTCCTTCCTACTTAGATAGAAAAGCTTCCTTTGCTTTCTTTCTTTTTCTGAATGTTGCCCCACAGGGGCGTTTTCTTCTTTCACTTATGACTGCTGTTCTGTGCCAGCTATAGTGGCTCTCAATACTCAATTAAAGGGGACAAATAAGTAGGCTGGTAGCAGGGCCTGAGTGAGGGAAGATATCAGCATCTTAAGAGCCTAATTGGCTGCTACTACTTCAGTTGACTGCCTGTTCTCCTCAATTGGGTTCAGGGAAGCAGTAGGAAACAGGAAGCTCCCTGAGAAGCTGGTGTTAATCAGTCCAGGCTACTGGGGGTACTAGAGAGGTACATAAGAGGCTCCTCCTCCTCCTCTCTCTCCCTGCAGCTCCTGCTGCTTTCTGTTATTCTCTCTCACCTTTTCTTCTGCCTGCCTGTTATGTCTCTTGTGTCCTTCCTCCAGCACAGCACTCCACCATATCTGTGCATCTAGAGCAGAGAGAATACATATGTACCAGCAGCAGACACAATTTTCTACACTCTGGGTGTGTTTCCCCCCCCCACCCCCACCCCGGGTCTGGCACCTGAGGCGGCTGCCTCAGTTTGCCTCATGGTAAGGCCAGCCCTGTCCCTTGTTATTATAGGATTACTATTAGTGCTGGAGAGCACAACCTTAGGGGTTGTGGTCCAAGGTATCCCCCTGTAGGTCTGAGTAATGCTGCCTGGTGTTATACGGGGATACTGGTAGCCCTAGTATAGATACTAGACTTGATGTTTGTTTCAGAAAAATTGTGGTTTCTTAGAGGAAGGGCTCTAACATCTGGAGGGAAGAGATAATTTCTGCTATGTAACTTACCTTTCTGTGAAGAACATCAGGCTGAAAGGTGCCCCCTTCCCTTTGGGTAATATCATAGAAATGTAGAACTGGTTGGGACTTCAATAGGTCATCTAGTCCAATCCCCTGCACTCAGGTAATAACTAGACTATTCCTGACAGGTGTTTGTCTGTCTTGTTCTTACAGACCTTCAATGACAGATTCACAACCTCCCTAGGCAATTTCTTCCGGAGCTTAACTACCCTAACAGTTAGGAAGACTTTCCTAATGTCCAACTTAAACCGCCTTTGCTGCAATTTAAGCCCATTACTTTTTATCCTATCCTCAAAGGTTAAGGAGAGCAATTTTTCACTCTCCATTTCCTAAACACACGGAAGTTAAATTCAAATACTTGGTAACCAGTTATAATTCTCAAAAAGAAGAACAGGAGTACTTGTGGCACTTTAGAGACTAACAAATTTATTAGAGCATAAGCTTTCGTGGACTACAGCCCACTTCTTCGTTATGCATCCGAAGAAGTGGGCTGTAGTCCATGAAAGCTTATGCTCAAATAAATTTGTTAGTCTCTAAGGTGCCACAAGTACTCCTGTTCTTTTTGCGGATACAGACTAACACGGCTGCTACTCTGAAACCAGTTATAATTCTGGATTTTTATTTAAATTACATTACTCCCATCCCAATGTTGGTGCACTGTCTACACTGCCACTTTACAGCGATGAAACTTGCAGCACTCAGGGTGTTTTTTCACACTCCTGAGCGAGAAAGTTGCAGCGCTGCAAAGTGGCAGTGTAGACAAAGCCTAACTGAGGATTCTGTTACTGTCATTTACAATAAGTCTCCTTTATATCACTCTGGCAAGGTAAAGGATCTTTAATTGACTAAGAATGGGAACAATTAACTAAAAATGGGAACATTAGCAGCCTGCCTGCTTAGTTGTTACATTTCTGCTCTGCCTCAGGGATAGCCTGCTTCACACAGCCCTACTCCTCCAAGCCGGGGATGCAGCAACAGTGAGCGAGAGGGACAGAGTGAGTCTCTCTCTCTCACTGATTCCCATGCAGGCACCCGCCCAATCTTACCCCTTAACGTCTCTCCATGGACACACGCACATGCAGTCGTTCATCCCCCCTGCAGCAAACATGCCTGGGCTGCTGGGGAAGGGGTGTGTGTTCTCCCACAGATTTCTTTGCTCCCCCATTTTTCTGCAGGGACGCAGAATTCCCCCCAGGAGTAGCCCTGCATCAGTCTTCTCTTCTCCAGACTAAACAATCCCAGTTTTTTCAATCTTTCCTCATAGATCATGTTTTCTAGACCTTTAATCATTTTTGTTGCTCTCCTCTGGACCTTCTCCAGTTTGCCCACATCTTTTCTGAAATGTACCCAGAATGGGACACACTAATCCAGTTAAGGCTGATCAGCGTGGTGTAGAGTGGAAGAATTACTTCTGGTGTCTTGCTTACAATACTCTTGCTAATAGATCTCAGAATGATGAGTGTTTTTGCAACAGTGTTCCATATTTAGCTTGTGATCCAGTATGACCCCCAGATCCTTTTCTGCAGTACTCCTTCCTAGGCAGTCATTTCCCATTTTGTTTCTGTGCAATGGATTGTTCCTTCCTAAGTGGAGTACTTTGCATTTGTCCTTTTACTTGAGACCATTTCTCCAGTTTGTCCAATTCATTTTGAATTTTAATCCTATCCACCAAAGCACTTGTAACCCCTCCCAGTTTGGTATCAGTAAGTGTACTCTTTATGCTATTATCTAAATCATTTATGAAGATACTGAACAGAACTGGACCCAGGACCACTCAATATCCTCTTCTAGCTTGACTGTGAACCACTGATAACTACTCTCCGGGAATGGTTTTCCAACCAGTTACGCATTCACCTTATAGTAACTCCACCTAGGCTGGCTGTATTTCCATAGTTTGTTTATGATGAGGTCTTGCGGGACAGTTTCAAAAGCCTTACTAAAGTCAAGATATACCACATCTATTGCTTCCCCCTTATCCACAAGGCTTGTTACCCTGTCAAAGAAAACCGGTTTGACATGGTCGGTTTGACATGATTTTTCCTTGACAAATCCCTGTTGACTGTTATTTATCACCTTATTATCTTCTAGGCATTTGCTTGATTTATTTGCTCCATTATCTTCGTATGTACAAATTGGTTTATCTAGTTTGTGTATCTGAGTTTTTTAATTGCTGTTTGAGGCTAAGGCATCTTCAACTGGAGTGGAGTAGTGGCATGCAGATGAGCCTCTCCTCCTAGCAATCAAGAGTCTGATATCAGCCAAGGGGCAATCTATAGCCCAGCAGCACCCCAGTTTTTTCACTAGTTTTTTGCTCAAACACTATTTACAAGGTAGGACTATAAATTACCTTTCTGCTTTGTGGACAAGTTAGATCATTGTGAGACCCCTAACTTCCTGAATTATGTGTTTTTAAGTTCATAATGTTAAAGCCTTTGAAGCTGAATGTGTTTTGCATATAATAGGGCCTATTCCTCCTGTTAAAGCAAAGGGAGTCTTGCTCTTGACTTCATTGAGAATAAGCCTGAGCCTATAGTTTGTAAAGTGCTTCTGGAGGTCATTTGGGATGCAAGCTGCTTTCTTAATACTGTATGAGGTGACATTGATGTTGCATAGTATTAAGAACAGTATTAAGGATCATTTCTGTAGTGGTCACCCTTAAACGTTATAGTTGTCTTAGGTTACTAATTTACCTCATATTTACAGTATTCCTTGGGTATTTCTTATAGTAATATTGATAATATAAGAAAGTAATATAAGAAATATTGAAAGTAACATTTACCTAGTTATCTAAGGGCTTGTCTACACTACAGAGCTGTGTTGACACAGCCTTGTGACTAAAAGTCAGTGAGTGTGAATGCTCTTTTGCAGTATTTTGTCAGCACTTTTGCCAACAAAATTCTTCCTGCCTCGTGAGCGGCATAAGCTTTGTCGGCAGGAGAGCACTCCTGCCGACAAAGCCGCATTCACATTGCTGCTTGCATCGGCAAAACTTTAGTCTTTTGCGGGGGGGGGGCTTTTTTAAGTACCCCCAAAAGACAAAAGTTTTGGCGACAACTGCGCAGTGTAGACATACCCTAAAGCAAAACCACTTGGTCACTCAACATTTTTTTGAATGCTAGGCAATAGTAAAGGACGTCTGCACTGTGGGACTCAGAGTTAGATTTCAGGGCATTCTGCAAGACCCATCTCTCTTCTCATTTTAGTTTAAAAAGGGGATTGAGTGTGACTTAAAGAGGAGTTGATTATTGTGGGGAAACTTTCTTGGCATGTGATACAATCTTTTTACAGTGTAGGTAATTGTTCACTGCACAGACTACCAAAGAAGTGATCAATTCATCTTCATTTTCTTAACTTTAAATCAAGTTTAGTTGTCTTTTCTGACAGAGATCCTCTGAGTTCATTTACAAGTTATTGGGCTCAGTCATGTTCACTTATGTAGTAGGGAAGAATAATTGCCTCTGCTGCTGGACTATTTTCACTGGATGAAATATTATAGCCTGTGTTTAGGCAAGAGGTCAGACTAGATTATGATAAAGGTCTCATTTGGTCCTTTTATGAGAGTGTTGTGTTTCTTAATCTTAAATCAGATTGAAGATCTATAAAGACACAGTTTATAAATCTAGGGAAAATATTTGAATAACGTGATTGCACTAATCTACACAGTAATAGATTGCATAGTTGCAATAAAAAAATTGATACTAATTTGATTGTAACTACAGTGTTGATGACAACTTAATTTTTGTAGGTACTGCTCAACTACTATGGTAAGCTTTCAGTGCCTCAAGTAAAAACATAGACTTTATTTTAAAAATCTTTTATAGGGATTTCAAATATCCAAATTGTAAAAATTACTGAAGTATGAAAATGTAAAAATAGTCACATAAATTGTGACTAGAACACACTACATAGATGTGGTCTTAAAAATTAATAATTTGTTGTCTGTGATCACTTTTACTTATGAACTGATAATTAAATTTGACTCAGACATTGAGTGTCCAGTTCTGAAATCACCTTTTGGACACTTGCTTAAGGATAATAGAGGTAAGGTGTTTTAATTTATTTTCCCACCCTCTCTGTAGGAACCTTTTGAGGATGGATATGCAAATGGGGAAGAAGGGACTCCTCCTGGGGAAGCTGATGCTACTTATGCTGCAGACAGTAAGGGAATAGTCAAGTTTGGCTGGATAAAAGGTGTATTGGTAAGTAAATATATGGTATGTCAAGCCTTTTAATAGATGTGACCTTGCCAGTTACTTTACATATTTTGAGTGAGTGTATTTTTCAGCAAGAATGAAAGGCCAGTTGCAGATCTGTTTTGCTAAAAATAATTAAATCAAAGGTTAAGAAACAAGGAAAAAATTTACAGGGGAGGTATTGAAAAGTAATCTTTGCTAGCTTTTTAGTGCTTCAGGATTTGAAGGGAATGTGACCATCATCTTCCTCTCACTGCTATCCCATCACTGGCTTAGGATTTTGATACTGGCAAATTTATTTTCCCTTTTCTTCCTTCTGTATATGTCTTCACTTCCTTAGAAATACTTACTGGGTGACTTAATTATGAATTATATTGGGGCACTCAATCCTTACCTCAAAATTACACATCAGTTTGGGCCTGGGTAGATTTGGATTGAAATGGAAGAAAATTTAATTCTTTTGATACCAGGAAAAAAAAAAGCATTATTACACGAAGCAGGTTATTTGCATATATTAACTAATAAATTCTCAGTTTCTGAAGTGGTTACAAAAATTTCATCCTCTCTGACTGGAATTTGCAGGCAAATTCAAAACAATAATCTCTTGCCATATTCAGCTATATAGAAGTAAATTATTCATGTAGGGTGGATTTTTTTTTTTTTTGACTTGGATTTAATCAAATGAACTTTGCCCTCCCTTCCTTTTCATTAGCTATAATTAAAGGTTATCCATTTTCTTGCTGATTATAAACTTGTTGAGAGAAATAGAGTTTAAAGCTGTCAGAGCTCATTTGATTTGAACTTTGTAAGACCAAGGATCAATTACCTGGTCTCCATTGACTTTGTGAGCGATAAACTTAAATCCTGGTCTTCAAAGTGTGTAATGCATTTGTTTAATCTTGACATGAAATTGATGTAAACTTCCCCCCTCCCACAAATATATATTCAGGAAATGCACACTTTTCCCCAAGAAACTTTTAATTAAAAGCTTGCTGGAAGACCCACCTCTACATTACACAATGGGATTTGCTCTGTAATCTTGGGCAAAGTCCTCAGAACTGTTCTTTAGTGATTCTTGTCTACTTGGGATATGCTACTCCGACAAATAGTTAGAGCCCAGCTATGCATCTGTGTTTCCATTCCAATTCTGTCTCACTGAAGAGCCTTTGAATAGGCTTTCTGGATCTTAGAAAATCCCTAGACATGCTTCTTGTTCTTGGAGCTCCTGGGATTTGAAGAGAGGCACATGTCTCCCAGTCTATACCCATTTGTTAAATAAACGTTTCACAACATTGCCAAAAGAGAACAATTTAATTATCTGTTTTAAGACTCGGTGCTAATTTTTATTACTTAAATTCTGTTGAGGAATAAAAAAACCAAAATCAAAACACAAAAAGGCAATAATAAAAGCCTTTTTTTAAAAAAATTGAGTGCAGAAGAGTAGGGTTCAGAAACAAAATGTTCAGAACGACAAAGTTGCAGAAGAAGCGATATGGCCTGTTCCAGATGCCTTTCCAGCTCTTGCCATAACTAAACTGTTCCTGTCCTTGTTTGAAAACAAAGGAGGAACAAAGGGCACTACATAGGACTGGGAACAGAAGCAGCAGAGGACTAAAACCAATGCTCTAATAGACCATTAGAAAGCTGGGATTGTCAGTTTTGCAGTGGTGTATAGTCTAGTATGAATTTGAACCCTAGTGAGGAAGAGAAACTCATTGTTCTCTCTGAACAATTTGGCATTTTTTCTGGAATTGGTCTAGGATCAAAAATATTAGGTTTCAGTTCTTGAGTTAGTGTAATTTTCCATCCCTGATGAAGATAAAGTGGGTAAGAAAACTGTGATCAGAAAACAATTCCTAGTCCTCAAGATATGAAAGATGAAAAAACTCCATCCAACCAAGCCAGTAACTCTTGTATATACCTAATAATGTCACTCAGTCATGGAACATTTTAGGAGGGAAAGGGGGCTTTGCTACAGCAACTAATCCATTCAAAATTTTAAGTATGAATGTATTTGTAGGTTTAACATGTTGTTTGCAATACCTAGCTGAAATAACTCTATGTACATGTTAAAACCACGGAATTATGAGAAGATATGTCTTGTATTTTGTTCTTCTAGGTACGATGTATGTTGAATATTTGGGGTGTGATGCTCTTCATCAGACTGTCATGGATTGTAGGACAGGCTGGGATAGGTATGTATGCAATTTTTAAAAATTTGACATCTTATTTAGTTTTAGCGAATGCAGTTAGGGGTATGGAGACTGGGTAACTTTTAAATGAGTTATCAATGATCCATGACTTTAGAGCAATTGGGGAAAGGGGGCTGACTAATACAGATGTAGATCTTGCCAAACCAACCTGATCACCTTCTTTGAAGGTAATAGATTTTTTTAGACAAAGGAAATGCAGTGTATCTAATTTACCTCGATTTCAGTAAGGCATTTGATACGATTCCACATGGGGAATTATTAGTTAAATTGGAAAAGATGGGGATCAATATGAAAATTGAAAGGCGGATAAGGAACCGGTTAAAGGGGAGACTACAACGGGTCATACTGAAAGGTGAAATGTCAGGCTGGAAGGAGGTTACTAGTGGAGTTCCTCAGGGATTGGTTTTGGGACCAATCTTATTGAATCTTTTTATTACTGATCTTGGCACAAAAAGTGGGAATGTGCTAATAAAGTTTGCGGATGACACAAAGCTGGGAGGTATTGCTAACGTATAGAAGGACCGGGACATCATACAGGAAGATCTGGATGACCTTGTAAACTGGAGTAATAGTAATAGGATGAAATTTAATAGTGAAAAGTGCAAGGTCATACATTTTGGGGATTAATAACAAGAATTTTGGTTCTAAATTGGGGACACACCAGTTGGAAGTAACCGAGGAGGAGAAGGACCTTGGAGTATTGGTTGATCACAGGATGACTAGGAGCTGCCAAGGTGATGTGACGGTTAAAAAACCTAATACGTTTTTAGGATGCATTAAGTGAGGTATTTCCAGTAAAGATACGGAGGTGTTAGTACCGTTATACAAGGCACTGGTGAGACCTCATCTGGAATACTGTGTGCAGTTCTGGTCTCCCATGTTTAAGAAGGATGAATTCAAACTGGAACAGGTACAGAGAAGGGCTCCTAGGATGATCTGAGGAATGGAAAACCTGTCTTATGAAAGGAGACTGAAAGAGCTTGGCTTGTTGAGCCTAACCAAAAGAAGGCTGAGTGGAGATATGATTGCTCTTTATAAATATATCAGAGGGATAAATACCAGGGAAGGAGAGGAATTATTTAAGCTTAGTACCAATGTGGACACAAGAACAAATGGATATAAACTGGACACTAGGAAGTTTAGACTTGAAATTAGACGAAGGTTTCTAACCGTTAGAGGAGTAAAATTCTGGAACAGCCTTCCAAGGAGAGTAGTGGGGGCAAAAGACATATCTGGCTTCAAGCTTGATAAGTTTATGGAGGGGATGGTATGATGGGCATAGCCTAATTTTGGCAATTAATTGATCTTTGATTATTAGCAGGTAAATAGGCCCAGTGGTCTGTGATGGGATGTTAGATGGGGTGGGATCTGAGTTGCTACAGAGAATTCTTTCCTGGGTGCTGGCTGGTGAGTCTTGCCCACATGCTCAGGGTTTCACTGATTGCCATATTTGGGGTCGGGAAGGAATTTTCCTCCAGGGAAGATTGGCAGAGGCCCTGGAGGTTGGCAGAGGGGAGGGATAGCTCAGTGGTTTGAGCATTGGCTTGCTAAACCCAGGGTTGTGAGTTCAGTCCCTGAGGGGGCCACTTAGGGATCTGGGGCAAAATCAGTACTTGGTCCTGCTAGTGAAGGCAGGGGGCTGGACTCGATGAACTTTCAAAGTCCCTTCCAGTTGTAGGAGATAGGTTTTTCGCCTTCTTCTGCAGCATGGGGCACGGGTCACTTGCTGGAGGATTCTCTGCACCTTGAGGTCTTTAAACCACGATTTGAGGACTTCAATAACTCAGACATGGGTTAGGGGTTTGTTACAGGAGTGGGTGGGTGAGATTCTGTGGCCTGCGTTGTGCAGGAGGTCAGACTAGATGATCATAATAGTCCCTTCTGACCTTAAGTCTATGAGTCTATGATGTGTTGCCTGTTACACAGCATGATCATAAAATTCTTAAGAAGCTAAATGGAAAAACTTGCTAGAATGCCTAATCTGACTCCTCTCTTTCATAGTTCTTCAGAGTGAGTTACATATTTTTAGTTTAGGTCTGAAAAGTAGAGATTGATAGATATGGAGAGTATGTGGAAATACTTATACTTTAATTTAGCCTTGAAGACTTAGCCGGAACTGGACTACAGAAAGCCTCATATCTGTAGCAGGTTCTAGGGAGCACAGCTGGTACGCTATTGATAAGAAGGTGCAGTGTGTTCTCCGTACCAAGTCTGATTAGTTCTCCCTGAATCCCACTGTGCCCAGCTCTCTGGGTGGGGGAGTAGAGAAGAAGAGGGTAGTAGGAAAGGAGGTTTCTTCCATATCTGTATAAGAGCTCTGCCCAGCCTAATGTTATCCAAACCTGTTTGGAAAGTACACTGTCACAATTTTGACACAATGAAATACCAGGCACATGTACTTTTCTGAAGCTAGCTTTAATTTTTAATATATTGTAACTATTTTTTTCTTTTCAAAGCTCTTTCTGTCTTGGTTATTGCAATGGCAACTGTTGTGACAACTATCACAGGATTGTCTACTTCAGCAATAGCTACCAATGGATTTGTAAGAGGAGGTAAAACTACTTTTGTAAATAGTTCTTTTTACTTTAGCTGGGGCTAAAATTGTGTCTTTATAAGATAAGGTTCTGATTAAACCTCGGTTTCTTCTCCCTTGTCTTTAAGAATGATAAATAAGTGTTGATGGCATGAAGATAAAATAATTAAAAGGATTCCCTTTCTAGGAAATATCTGTTGTTCTGCAATGTCTCTCTCACCTACCCCCACCCCCTCTTTTTAAAAAACGAATTAATTGAATAACTTGCATGGTAAGTTCTAATTTGTAGCTCCCCTTTCCAATTTCACAGAAATGCTGCCTTGTTTTCCTGCAGACTTTTTTTTTTTTTTTTGGTAGGGGGAGAGAGCAAGTCCTTTCCTTGTTGTTTGTTGTTGCTATTTAAGTATTTTATAGTTTCAGAATCTAATTAGTGTTCTGTAGCAAGAAATTTAATTTTTTTTTAATGCAAAAGGCACCTTGGAAATAAAATTGTTTAGGAATAAATCCATATGCTCATATATTTGCTCAGTAATGTCTTTTTTTTTTTTTTTTTTTTTTTAAAGTATTATTTTTTCAAAAATGAATGCTATTAAATATCCCCCACTTCTGTTACATGGCTTCGTTAAAATTAAGAGTAATTTTAACTTTTTCCTATAGATGAATCCATTGGATGAAATTTATGCATTTCCTGGTAAAAACAGATCTGCTGTTTCAGAAAACATCTGTTTTTGTCCTATAGTAGAATATATTTCAGTTTATTCTCTTCAGAACTATATAAGTTCCTGGGCACACATAATTTTATGGTGGAAGACTCTTCCAAAAGAAGTTCAATTGCTCTGAAAAGTTACCCTTTAGATAATGTTAATGCTTTTCTCTCCAGAAGGTATTGGTTTGAGACTGGCATTTTTGTTAGCATGCATGCTTATGTCCTGTAGCCAGGAACTATGTATCTACAAAATGATTTCAGTAAGAGCTTAAGGTGCAGGGAAGGACTTCACTGTCATGAAATACTTTTGGAGCAGAGTAATCACCAGTATTCAGTCAGCCATTTTATTATAAAAAACAGTAACAAAGTAAAGCAGTAGCAGTTACAAAAAGCTCCTTATGTACCTATCCCACTCTTCACTATTAGACATGCAGACAAAAATGCTGCTATTGCAGGGAAATAAGACAGCAGGAATACCAACAACTAAACATTAGCCTTGTCACAAGCATAAAATTGTCATTTGGCATTTAGCTGTTAAATGTGTCAATTCTAATTAACACTGTTCTCTTCTGTGTATTAAAGAGTAAAGTTATATTCTTGCTTCTCTTCTGGTAGACTCCAGGATTTATTTTTAAATCTGTTTCTTCTCTTCCCCTATCCCATCCTTTATGCACACGTAGTTAATATTTCCAAGTCTGAAATTGACCCGTTATTGGATTCAGAGTATGCTATCTTCAACTTATAACATCCATTATCTGCAACTCTATGAAATTAATGGAGTTATTTCCCCATCCCTCCAATTATCTCTTGAAATGGAAATCTGAGGATTTTTTTCCTTGCGAAAGTTGTATTCTTTAAGTGGGATACAGCTTTTTTAAGTGTCTAAGTAAATGAAGCCCTATATGAGAGGTTATATTATTGTTGTTGAAAGACATAAAAGAAAAATTTTCAGCATGCAGAAGTCATTATTAAAAAATAGAAATATGACATGCAAAGGCTACCTTTTGCTGATAAGGCTAGTATAGGGAGATATCATTAAGGGAATGTGTGTTGTTTGCCTGCAGATTTATTCTTAAACCACTGAGAATTTTTTTTAAAAAACACGCATTTCTGTAGTGTCAAATAAGTTCTTTAAATTTCTATTTTTTTCCCAGATGTTGTTATTCTTCCATCTAGCCTCCAACGCCCCATTTTCTGTTTAAAAAGTTTTTGTGCATGGAAATTAAGACACAGAGAATATATTTCAAGTTGGATAATATAAAGAAACAGTTTTCAAACTGAATAGTTGTCTTCTGGTTGTCATGACGTTCCCAGTGCAGTACAGAAGACTCCCTTGACATCATTTGAAAGCTAAAGAAACTCCAAATTGTATAGACTCGAGATTTATCATAAGACAAAGGATTTTATCAGCTATAACTGTTTTCAGCGTTCATTCTTGTTGAATGCATATGTTAATATACTGTTGTACTAGGATTTCTTGAATTGTGAGAATTTTCTTTCTAGCCAGGTAACAATTATAACCCAAGAAATAAGTCATTCTGCACAATTGGTTTGACTACTTTCTATCAAGTTGTGTGCTATACCAGTCAATTTTATTTCTAGCATTTCATATAGATTACTTCCTGTTTAATACTGGACTGTCTGACTTTCAACAGATTTTTTAGAAATTCTTTCTTTTTGAAAATTAGGAGATTTTCACTTAATGTCACATTTTGAAAATCTAAACAGATATGCCCAGACTTGTCAGGTCCATAGCTGGCCTCCTCAAAATTATAACATTTATGTTTTGAGTAAAAAATGAAATTTCTGAGAATGTACAAGTTAACTTAATTTAGTTGAAGTTAAAATTGAAGGCCGGGGGGTAAGGGTGGAGTGGGAAGGCCAAAAGAAATGTTGCACCGTGTTTTTAGTCCCAAATGATCTTTATAATGAAGACTTTTCAAATTTTCATGTAGTACAAACTTGTTGAAATCTCATGAAATGGTTAAATTTGAAGAACTTTTTTAGGATTAATGATCTGCAGTTATGCTTCCTAATTGAAATTTTTTTTAGATATAATATTATATTGCAGAGAATTCCATGAAGATTTGTCCTCTTTTTAAAATGATTGTAACCTCCAGCTTTTGATAGAAATGAAGCTTCAGGCGACTGTTAGTAGCCATTCTAAAAGAAGGAGTTTTGGCTATCTCTCGTTGTTCCCAATGGGCGAAAAGCCAAGCTGTTTTCAGGGAAGCGAAGGGGGAAAGTACTTTGTAGCATGTATTGAAATAAAGTAGTATTTCTTGACTATATATGCATGTTTACGCTAATCTCAAATAATATACCTGATGGATTATTTAAAAAGAAAAAAATAAACAGCACACTAAATACATAGATTTACAAACCAGTCATAATTTTTTCAGTGCATGTCAGAGGCACAAGTCCTCACTGAGGAAAATTCTACTTCCATATTATCTATCGGTAAAAGTGTGTCTAAGTAACAAAGCATTCAACCTGCCTCCATCCTTCAAAATTGTTTCGCCTGTTCAGACAGGCGAGTATCTGTAAAATTCTAAATCAGTTGTGTACTTGAACAATAAGTCAGAGCATTTCTGGTGAATGCATGTCTCTGGTGATGATGTAAGGCACCAGGTTTAAGTAATTTTAGTAACTTGGGGAAGTATAATCTCTAGAAATAAGTTGTCACTATCTGTTACATACTGAGTTTTTAAACAGAAATAAGGAAAGTAGTTGAGATTATTTATTATTTGTATTATCATAGGATTTAAAAATGTCCTTGATGCTAGTGACTTTGCTGCCCACATGAATAATTACAGCTCTGTTGGTGTCCAGAGTTCTAAAGCCTTTTCATACAATTTTTCTTTAGGAGGAGCATATTATTTAATTTCCAGAAGCCTGGGACCTGAATTCGGTGGCGCAATAGGCCTAATCTTCGCATTTGCTAATGCTGTTGCAGTAGCTATGTATGTGGTTGGTTTTGCAGAGACAGTTGTAGAACTGCTGCAGGTAAATAGATTGCATTTGCTAATCTGTATGACTACCATGACTTTATGCTAATTTTTGTTAATTTTGGTTAACAGCAGCATGTATTGATACAGGTTTAGGATGTGCTGCAATATTACTTTTTACATTAATACATTGTTGAATTATGATGAATTCAGTTTGATATTAAAAAGCTTTTTGAATTTTGCCTTTTTTTGAGTGGGACTAAGTTAAAATTGTAATAAAAATTAAATTGACAGTTTAGAAAAAAGGTTGATGAAATACGAGTTACTAATAAGCATTTTGTTGTTGTCAAGCAGTCCTTTTAAAGCTTAAAATGAATGGTTGTCTTGTAGAATGTTTCCAAGCTTCTTTTAAAGGATCTAGAAAGATTTAAAAATGGGCAGAAAATAATAGAATGAACTTAACTAAAAATTACAAGTACGATCTAATTTCCCTGGGGCAGAATTTGATTGAGAAAAATCTTAAAATTCATGCTTAGTGAAAAGAAAAAAACCTGGAACGTGGTAATATAGGAAGAGACTTGGGAGTAATACCAAAAATGTCTGTACAGCAGTATGGCAGCAAGAGAAGGCCAGTTCTGGGTTGTATACACAGAGGTATCAGTACACATAGTGATAGGGAAGTAATATCCCTCTCTATATCAATCCTATGGTATAACCACACCTGGCATATAATAGATTATTCAGTTTGGGGCAATATATATTACCATAAAGCTGTTGGTAAATAGGATATAATTCAGATGAGTGACAGCAATGATTAAGGGCTTAAAAAGCTAAATATATATAATTTGGCAAATGGCTGCTAAAGATGCTGGGGTACATAAATCTACAAATATTTGAAAGGTGTAAACATTAAGGAAGAAGAGTAGTTATTCACAGTAGTATGAGAGGAGTGGGCTGGGGATGTAAATGTTCCTTTTCTTAATGCCATCTGAATACTAGCAAGGATTTCCCAATTATAAATTGTATTAGCTTGTAGAATAGTCTTTGAAAGGAAGTGGTGGAGGTTCCATTGCTGGGGATATTTAAAACTAGTAAAGCACACACACACCTAGATACTTCAGAACCTTTGTAAATGTAATACAGAGGATGATCTTGCATTGGTAGGAAGATGAGTTAAGGTTTTCTTTCATCTTTAGCTGTTGCTGCTGCTGTGTCACACAGGCTCTCATACATTCCTAAGTCGGGTGTAATATAGAGTTAAGTGATGGTAATTGAGTTCTTAAACATATTAGTAGAAAAAAGCTACTGCTTCAGAGGTGCCAGAAAAAAAGCTCTAGAATCTGTGAACCCCCTATCTACAGAGCAGTTATAGCATGAAGAGCAGTAGTGGCACGGCATTGTGGAAGGCTTTGTATTGTCATCAAGGAGCAGCTTGTGGATGTTAGTTCTGTGACTGGCTTCTTTATGGAGCCTGTCAATAAGGTTGCTGGCTGATATCCCTTCTGTTGGTTGAAAGCAGTCACTGCCTGTTCACTCATTTTCATGTGAATGGGACCACTAGCTATTTCATTGAAGCCTCTGAACAATCCTCAGCTGGTCCTATTTTTTGCTCACTAACATCAGTAGGTTTGAACCAATGGTGTAAAAGTAAACTATTTGTATTCAATTTCTAAACCACTACTCCCTCTATATTGTGTAGTAGGAAAAATACATTCTGCACTGCATGTAATTGTCTTTAAAATTGTTCTCTTCTAGGAAAATGGTGCACTTATGTTGGATCAGACGAATGACATCAGAATTATAGGAGCCATCACAGTACTTGTATTGTTAGGTATCTCTGTAGCAGGAATGGAATGGGAAGCAAAAGTAAGTAACTATGATCTAAAATTTAAAATAGTGACACTATTTACATGAAGACACTAGAGGAGCTCATATTGTTTTATTATGTACATTCTGTTCCAGATTCTGTTGATACTTTTTAATATACATTTGTACTTAGTACACACCTCTCTCTGTCCATGTCGGAAAGAAAGAGAAGAGGCCATGGATGTGGTTTAAATAGGTCATAAATGTATTCAGTTATAATGTCTGAGAGTACCTGGCAACAAATTGTAGAGTGTAGGAAAGAGGGATTTGGCTCCCTCCTGTTTAGTACATAAAAATCGCAACCCCTTTCTTCAGTTCCTTTAAGGGGGGCCAGGAAAAGGGGGGGGCGGCTCAGCGGATGAGATGTAGGAGCCCCAAGCCCCCCTTACTCAGCTCCCTTATGGGAAGCTGTACTTCAAATCCTTTTCCAATCCATTTTCTCCAATAACTGTATCCCTTCCATCCATACTGAGTACCTGCACTGGACATCTGCCACAAGTTTTACATATTAATTGCGACATTACAACCTAACCTCCTTATTCCACCGCTCTGAGTCCTAGACCAGCTGTGGGGAAGGAAAAAAAAACCAACCCATCCCATGTCAGCCAATCTGGCAGTGAGGGGAAAATTTCCTCCCTAGCTCCCCCCAAAAAAGGGGCAACTAGCATAATGTTCACAGTGGGTCAAAATGGAACCCGGTCCTTTTGCCAAGTACAGAGTGGGTGCTGCCAGCGCAATCCTGGTAGAGAGGGTATCTACGAGTCTGCATGGGGTATAAATTTCTCCCCACTTTTCCAGACAGCACAAAGGGCAGTGCAGTGACCTAGTCCTAACCTGGCCCCAGCTGTTTCCTGCCCTTCCTGTGTACATGCTTGTAATCTTTCCCCTATTTACCCACCTGTGGTAAGGGAGCCCTTAAAGAGGAAACACCCCTTCAAGCTAGCCAGAGAGAGACCCACACCCATAAAGGTTTACAGTCAGCATATAATATGGATACTGTCCACAACTCGGGGTATGTCTACACTACGAGAGTAATTCCCATCTCCTAGAACTGAAAGGGACCTTGAAAGGTCATCGAGTCCAGCCCCCTGCCTTCACTAGCAGGACCAAGTACTGGTTTTGCCCCAGATCCCCAAGTGGCCCCCTCAAGGATTGAACTCACAACCCTGGGTTTAGCAGGCCAGTGCTCAAACCATTGAGCTAAAAGTAGTTCGATTTTACTTAAATCGAATTTTTGGAATCGATATTGCAAAGTCGAACGTGTGTCCACACTAAGGACAGTAATTCGACTTTGTGAGTCCACCGTAACGGGGAAAGCGTCGACATTGGAAGCGGTGCACTGTGGGCAGCTATCCCACAGTTCCCGCAGTCCCCGCTGCCCATTGGAATTCTGGGTGGAGCCGCAAATGCCTTCTGGGTAAAAAAAAATGTCTCGAGGGTGCTTTTGGGTAACTGTCGTCATCCGTCCATCACTCCCGCCCTCCCTCCCTGAAAGCGCCGGCGGGAAATCAGTTCGCGCACTTTTCTAGTCAGTGACAGCGCGGACGCCACAGCACTGCGAGCATGGAGCCCGCTGCGACCATCGCTGCAGTTGTGGCCGCTCTCAACGCCTCGCAGCTTATCATCCACCTTTCCCTGAGGCAGATGCAGATAAGTCAGGCGAGGAGGCTACGGCACCGCGGTGAGGGCCTGAAGTCTGAGAGTAGCACAGACCTCTCAGAAAGCACGGGACCCAGCGCCGAGGACATCACGGTGGCAATGGGTCATGTTGATGCCGTGGAACGGCGATTCTGGGCCCGGGAAACAAGCACTGAGTGGTGGGACCGCACAGTGCTGCAGGTCTGGGATGAATCCCAGTGGCTGCGAAACTTTCGCATGCGGAAGGGAACTTTCCTTGAACTTTGTGAGTTGCTGTCCCCTGCCCTGAAGCGCAAGGACACCTGGATGCGAGCAGCCCTGACTGTCCAGAAGCGAGTGGCCATAGCCCTCTGGAAGCTTGCAACGCCAGACAGCTACCGGTCAGTCGCGAACCACTTTGGCGTGGGCAAATCTACCATGGGGGTTGTTGTGATGCAAGTAGCCAAGGCAATCGTTGATGTACTGCTGTCAAAGGTAGTGACCCTGGGAAACGTGGAGGCGATCATAGATGGCTTCGCAGCGATGGGATTCCCAAACTGCGGTGGGGCCATAGATGGAACTCACATCCCTATCCTGGCACCGGACCACCAGGCCAGCCAGTCCATTAACAGAAAGGGCTACTTTTCCATGGTGCTGCAAGCACTGGTGGACCACAGGGGACGTTTTACGAACATCTACGTCGGATGGCCGGGCAAGGTTCATGACGCTCGTGTTTTCAGGAACTCTGGTCTGTTTAGACGGCTGCAGCAAGGTATTTACTTCCCGGACCACAAAATAACTGTTGGGGATGTGGAGATGCCTATAGTCATCCTTGGGGATCCAGCCTACCCGCTAATGCCCTGGCTCATGAAGCCCTATACTGGCGCCCTGGACAGTGAAAAAGAACTCTTCAACTACCGGCTGAGCAAGTGCAGAATGGTGGTGGAGTGTGCTTTTGGCCGTCTCAAGGGGAGATGGAGAAGCTTACTGACTCGTTGTGATCTCAGCGAAACCAATATCCCCATTGTTATAGCAGCTTGCTGTGTGCTCCACAATCTCTGAGAGCAAGGGGGAGACCTTTATGGCGGGGTGGGAGGTTGAGGCAGATAGCCTGGCTTCTGATTACGCCCAGCCAGACAGCCGGGCGATTAGAAGAGACCAGCGGGACGCGCTGTGCATCCGGGAGGCTTTGAAAGCTAGGTTCCTGACTGAGCAGGGTAACCTGTGACTTTTAAGTTAGTGTACAGAGAAGCTGAACCTGCCCCCGTTTCTTTACCCAGTTAATGTTGACTATCCTCTCCAGTTACATACCCCCTTCATCCCTTTCCAACACACGTTTAGAAATAAAATCACTTCTACTTTGTTAATGAACACCGTTGTCTTTATTACTAAAAAGCAACAGAGGGTCCTGTGGCACCTTTGAGACTAACAGAAGTACTGGGAGCATAAGCTTTCGTGGGTAAGAACCTCACTTCTTCAGATGCAAGAAGTGAGGTTCTTACCCACGGAAGCTTATGCTCCCAGTACTTCTGTTAGTCTCAAAGGTGCCACAGGACCCTCTGTTGCTTTTTACAGATTCAGACTAACACGGCTACCCCTCTGATACTTGTCTTTATTACTGTTTTCGCGGGAATGTTTTAAAACTGGGACGTAGACTGTGGTGGGGAGCGGGTGTAGTGTACTGACGCAAATGAAGCTTCTAAACTCCAGGATTGACAGGCTCCGCTGTGGTGGACTGGTTGTTTCAACGGAGCCTGTCACCCCTCCTGATCGGGACTGTGTGTATGGGGGGGCGATGTGACTTTGTGGCAGGGGGAGGACGGTTACAGATCCCCTGCTGCGTGGCTCTGTGATCCAGGATAAGGACCGCCGCTTAAGATCTGTAACTGCCCTCACCCGCCACAAAGTCACAGAGCAACCCACCCCCCACCACAGAACATGAAAACCACCTCCCAGACTGACCAGGGTAACTAGTCACTGCACTGTGTATGTGCCCTGCTGCTGGACCTGCCCCCGCCTATGTACCCTGCCAAAGGTGACTGTCCTGTCCAATTACCAACCCCCTTCTCCCCCCCCCCTCCTCCAAAAGAACATGATGGAAACAGTAATTAACAGAAACGTATTTTTTATTATCAACTACACATGGAACTGGGAGGTGAAACTTGGACGGGGGCTTGTGTGAGGCGGGAAGGAAAGAACTTGTCAAATTTTGGGGAATGAGAGCCTTCTACTACTAGAGCTCTCTGCAGGGGTGGAGTGAGAGTTAGCACGGACTCTGCCGCCCCTCCTTATTTGCACTTTCGGTGAGGGGGGTATGGGACTTGGTGGCGGGGGAGGGCGGTTAGAGATAGACTGCAGCGGGGCTCTGTCCTCCTGCCTCCGTTCCTGCAGAACATCCACAAGGCGCCGGAGCGTGTCCGTTTGCTCCCTCAGAAGTCCAAGCAGCGTTTGAGTCGCCTGCTGGTCTTCCTGCCGCCACCTCTCCTCCCGATCCATGTTTGCTTGGTGCATTTGGGACAAGTTCTCCCGCCACTGGGTCTGCTGTGCTGCCTGGGCTCGGGAGCAGGCCATAAGCTCCAAGAACATGTCCTCCCGTGTCCTCTTCTTCCTACGCCTAATCTGCGCTAGCCTCTGGGAGTGTGATGCCAGGCTAGGTTGTGAGACAGTCGCAGATGTGGCTGTGGGAATGGGAAAAAGGGAGTGAATTTCTCAGAAAGATAAATGTAGTTGTGAACAAAGAACATAGTCTTTCTCTGTGAACAAGACCATGCACAGCACCTATCACATGCGCACTCAGCACAAGGTCGAATTCTCGGCCTTCGCATTCAGTGCCTGGGGTCTTGCACAGCAGATTTGAGAAGCGGGGCAGGACACCGGAATTTCTGTAGCAGGCAGACATGGTAAGCCGTAGACTTGTGGCAGCTTAAAACTTTAATATTAGCACTGGCCTCATTTCACATTGAAAGCAATGTCAGTCCCTGCTGCCAGCAATCCGGCAAGCAGGAACTCTGCCCCTGTCCCACCCCCTCGCGGCTGTCCCCGGGAACGATCCCTGTAGGCTGCCCCTCTCCCGCCTCCACCGCGTGGCCGCAAACCAGCGGTTACAGTTCTGTAAAGGAACGGGCAAGCAGTCCCAACAGTAACATTCCCCTACCTAATGCAAAGCAGGTCACCACGAGCGACATCACCCTCATGAGGATCTCAGACAGCGAGAAAGAAAGAATGCTTCGGGAAAGCCTCCAAAGACCAGGGCCATATGCCGCCCTGCTGTGCAGAGCAATGATCCCTGAGTACTTGATTGTCTCGTGGCGCGACAACGTGTCATACTACGGAGGACCCAATAAGGCCGCTCTCCCCAGGAACCTGATGCAACGGCTTTCCAATTACCTCCAGGAGAGCTTCCACGAGATGTCCCGGGAGGATTTCTGCTCTATCCCCGGACATATAGACCGCATTTTACTCTAGCTGCACTGGCAGTGACTAAACAGTAGAGCGGCTTGGGCAGAACAATCATGCTAAACCGGACATTGTTAGATTTTTTTTCCAATAGTTGCACTGCCCAGGACTGAAACGTTAAGCGCCTAGGGCAAACTAATCATGAGAAACCCATTGTTGTTATTCTTAATATTCCTGTTCTGTTAAAAATAAATGTTTAGATGTTTTAAACACTTACTGGCTGATCCTTCCCCAGATTCTGTGTCCGGGTTAACGGCTGGGGACGGTTGGTAGGGGATCTCTGTAAGGGTGATGAAGAGATCCTGGCTGTCGGGGAAATCAGCGTTGTAAGCGCTGTCGACTGCCTCGTCCTCCTCATCTCCTTCCTCATCTTCCCCGTCCGCTAACATGTCCGAGGAACCGGCCGTGGACAATATCCCATCCTCAGAGTCCACGGTCAGTGGTGGGGTAGTGGTGGCGGCCGCACCTAGGATGGAATGCAGTGCCTCGTAGAAACGGGATGTCTGAGGATGGGATCCGGAGCGTCCGTTTGCCTCTTTGGTCTTCTGGTAGCCTTGTCTCAGCTCCTTGATTTTCACGCGGCACTGCGTTGCATCCCGGCTGTATCCTCTCTCTGACATGTCTTTAGAGATCTTCTCGTAGATCTTTGCATTCCGTTTCTTGGAGCGCAGCTCGGAAAGCACGGACTCATCGCCCCACACAGCGATCAGATCCAAGACTTCCCGATCAGTCCATGCTGGGGCCCTCTTTCTATTCTGAGATTGCACGGCCATCACTGCTGTAGAGCTCTGCATCGTTGCCAGTGCTGCTGAGCTCGCCACGATGTCCAGACAGGAAATGAGATTCAAACTGCCCAGACAGGAAAAGGAATTCAAATTCAAATTTTCCCGGGGCTTTTCCTGTGTGGCTGGTCAGAGCATCCGAGCTCGGACTGCTGTCCAGAGCGTCAACAGAGTGGTGCACTGTGGGATAGCTCCCGGAGCTATTAGCGTCGATTTCCATCCACACCTAGCCTAATTCGACATGGCCATGTCGAATTTAGCGCTACTCCCCTCGTCGGGGAGGAGTACAGAAGTCGAATTAAAGAGACCTCTATGTCGAACTAAATAGCTTCGCGGTGTGGACGGGTGCAGGGTTAATTCGATGTAACGGCGCTAACTTCGACATAAACGCCTAGTGTAGACCAGGCCTCGGTGGATAATTCAGTTAGGTGACCACATAAATTGTCCTCTTTCTCTCAGAATTGGGGATTCTGTTTGCTGAATCTACTTTCATGCATGTGGTGGAGGAGTTGCTATGGCCTGCCCTAGCCCAGCTTGCCACTTTTACCACATCTTCCACTTGATATGCTCGCTTTATGGCTGAATATGGCACACCTTCCACTTTGCTTGTTCCCAGTGTCCTTTCTCTATGCCTCCCCACAGTGTCAGTGCAGCCTAGCCATCTGCCATTTTAATATCTTCCCCGAATCACTCAAGAAATGGCTTGATCTACATTCTTAACCACAATAGATCTCAAAAATCTTATCTTCCTTCTTATGGTAGATGATCAGGTCATCATTATTGCCATTTTCTGTAACTAAGAATTCACCAGAAACATTGTGTTGATGTACATATTATTTGGCATATCCTCATTCCTGACACTGTTATCCAAGTTGATGTGATCTTTATAGTCCAGATGAAGAAAGAGGGTATCCTTAGTACATTTAAGTATATTTTTAGCAGTAGGTTATCCAGGGAAAGGGAATTTCTCTCCAGGTAATCCAGTAGCAGTGCTAGCAACAATTCACAAATAACTTAAAAACAAAACAGAACCCCAGATTCTTAATATGTTCTCTGGATGTTGCCCATTTTGGAGCTAATTTTTTAAAGCACTTCATTTCAATTTCTATTGAAAAATATTTTTATTAATGTATATAAATGAAGTTTATAATCTTCATTTTCCAATACTCTGCTCAGGTAGTCTCCAATGTCTATTGTTTAATACCTATTCATGTTGGTGTTGTGCACATATAAGTCCAATGGACAATGCTGAACTCCTAAACCTTTACCATTAACTTGTTTCAGTCTCTGTTAGGGCCTCCAAAGTAATCGGCAAAACTTTTGAAGCCATCATACTAAAATCTCTAGCAATATTTTCACATTGCACAGCAAAAATAACAACTGGACAACAATGGCACATGGTATATGCTTGCCCACATAGTGCTTCTGTGCCAAGGAGAAACAAACTTGAACCACAAGACCACTAGAATATCTCTTTTCCTGGAGAAACAGAGCCTACCTGTCAGAGCAACTTGCATGGACTTACCTTAAGGCCAATTGGCTCAGTTACCAGAGGGAGGCAACCGACAAGTGGGAGCTAAATTAAATATTTTGTTGATAATCTGCTCTCCAACCACTTTTCATCTACATTTTATATGCAGCTTAATACAACAGCAAGGTACTAATATTTTGCTCTCAGTAATGGCATTCTGGTGCATAGAAGACAGCTTGTGTCGGTGGACATCCATCTACTAATTCACAAAATGGTTTGAAAAATGCTGTAATCCTGATCACGCCATACAGATTTCACAGATTCTAGTTCCTTAGGCTAATAAACATGGCGGATAGCAATCTGCAGAATCTCTATTTCTGAATGCTTTTCTTTACTGTGACCCCTAAATTCCTCTGATGGTTACAGATTTGATATTTCAGCTTGAGAGTATGGGTACCTTTTGGGAGATACTCTAACTTTCTTTTCAAATCTCTGAAATCTTCTAGGACAGGGGTAGGCAAACTATGGCATGCGTGCCAAAGGCTGCATGTGAGTTCATTTTCAGTGTCACTCATACTGCCCACCGGTCCGGAGGGCTCTGCATTTTAATTTCATTTTAAATTAAGCTTCTTAAACATTTTAAAAACCTTATTTACTTTACATACAACAATAGTTTAGTTATATATTATAGACTTATAGAAAGAGACCTTCTAAAAGCACTAAAATGTATTACTAGGACGCGAAACCTTTAGAGTGAATAAATAAAGACTCGGCACACCACTTCTGAAAGGTTGCCGACTCCTGTCCTAGAGCAAGCAAGAACATTCGGGAAAAATCATTTACGTGTATGTAGACTTTGGCCTAAATCTCCTCAGAATCTGTTGGAGAAATCTAACTTCTTGTGGCTGGCCTCCCTGAGGGATTAAACTCTGTTTACTTAAATTCTCCATTACTCAATTACTCAATTCTCCATTATTGGGGTTGTTAATCAGAGTTGTGGCAGCAGACATCTTCTTCCCCCACCCCCAACCCTGTCTGTCAATCTTGCACAGGGGAGACTAATAGAAACATGGAACTGTAAACCTTTTTCTGCAGACCCTTTTTACATTCCCCTAGTGGATGCCTGGCCATATTTCAGTATAGCAGTTCAGTTGTAAGGGTAAGTGACTTGGGAGTTCTGTTTTATAAAATCCCATCTTCAGTTGTTCTGTGGAAGAAGAGGTTATTTGAGGGCATGACCTGACTGTGTGCATAGACAGACAAATGAGTTAAAATGAAAGCCATCTTTTCCTTACATATTCAGGTCCAAATATCATGAATAAACTTTGAGCATTGGATGTGAAGTGGACTCTTAAGTTTGAGACCCCTTTTCTTGGGGATAAAATAAAATGACTATATGCTTTTCATGGTTGGTTTGTAAGACCCCCTCTGAGATACACTAAAGTGTATTCTACAGAGAGTTTTGGGCTGAAAAGCAAGACTTTGACCAATGAGACTTGCAGTCTGGCCACTTGAAATTTTCCAATTCCATCATCAAGCACTACAGGATGGGTATTTCTTTTTTAGTTCTTCGAGCTGTCCTAGATCTGAACAAAGCAAGCAAATAAAATTAAATCTGTAAAAAAAAAACAACAACAACAACAAAAACATTCTTCGTAGAGGGATTTGTTGCTTTGTATTTGATTCTTCCTTCTATAGGATTTGGCTTTTTACTGCTCGCTGCTTCCCATGGGTGATGGCAAGACTGGTGGATACCAATGTACGAAAAGGAAAACTAGCTTCTATACCTGTAACTTTTATTTCTCATCATTGAACATATTGTTTGCTGTGGAGCAGGCCTTCTTTCTAGATCAGATTATTTGTAGGACTGATCTCTACAAACTTGATTTTTTTTATGTAGTGGTCGTAATTTTTTCAACTTAGTTTCTGTAGCTTCAGTTTAGGATGTAACCTTCTGAAGTCCTCTTATTTTGCTGCAACAATCCAGCAGAGGGGAGCCTAGCACTATGGTGGAATGAGTGGATCTTATCACATGACTGATTTTCAGCTCAGATAGTGTATTCTGTTATGAAAATTCAAAGGGCACAGCAAACTATTTTTCCCCTTTGCAATTCAACTGTAAAATTCCAGAAGAGCGTATTGCTGAAAACTTTCTCTTTTTGTCTGTGGAATATTTAAAAAATGTAATTATTCAAACAATGAGTCATGATACTGTCAAGCAGTTTGTGCCTCAACATTGACTTCTTAAAAATCAAGTTTGTTTGCAAAACTTTGTTAGAAAAATGAATAAAAACTGTTTGAATTCAAATCTTCCTCTGTACTTTTTGCAACCCAGTTATATTGCATGAGAATCAGAAAATCAACTAGTCTGAATTGATTAAAACAACAAAAATAAAACCAGTGTGATTTGATTTTTTTCAGTAATATCAAGTGTTGAAATCTCAAAAAAAGTAATGATTGTTAATTTTTGTAATCACTTAATCACTATTTATATACATTGGCAGTTTGTAGAAGAATGTGGAGAAATCAATTTTTATTGCTTACACCTGGTTGTAGACATTAATAAAAATCATTACACTTTCCCAGAATATTAGGACTTATCTTTTTTTATTCAAGGCCAGCTTAATTCTTAACTTTGTTATCGTTCTACTTTTTAGAAATGTGTGAGTTTCTGCTCACTCTCCCATTCTCCTCTTCCCTGTGGGTGTTTTTTGTCATGTTGTTTTCCACATGACTTATCTAAATCTACTAAGTGAAAATGGACTCACAAAGATTTAAAGGAACTTATTAGGACCAAATCTTTTAGTTCACAGACTATACGGTAGATACTTGACTTTGATTGTAATTTTTAAAATTTCAGGCACAGATTGTTCTGCTGGTGATCCTGCTATTCGCTATTGGTGACTTTATCATAGGAACATTTATTCCACTGGATAGCAAGAAGGTTAAAGGTTTCTTTGGTTATAAAGGTATGCTATAACATTTGAATATCTTGAATACAAACAACTTCATAGAAAAAATGAGTTAAAATTCACATTTTGCTGTAATGTAGTTCTATGTTGCTGTACTTTTTGTATTTCAATATTGCAAAGTGAGAGAGTTCTAACCCCCAAAAAGTTTCATTGTGGGTAGCCCAGTTTTTCCTAATTCCTCCATACACTTTATGTATTCACATTCCTAAAGCTTCTTTAAACCTGGTAATTTTTATCATTCGCTTCATTTAAATTGTATTCACTGTCAGAACTAGGTATTTTATTTTTATTATTACTTTAAGAGATTTTTCTGTTCTACTTTGCTGATTTTATTATTTTGAGGCTGGAAAGACATTCTAAGGGTTTCCAAGTGTAAAATATTGCCATTTTAGACATTTATGTAATTTATATGCAAATGCTATGATATCAGGCCATGGTTAGTTTGACTGTTTGTATTTGCTTTCACATAACTGCTTTAGGTTGAATTGGTAAATATTGAGATTGTATACAAACACAGTAAAGGATAATACATTTTAAAAAATTCCTTTCTCTAACAGCTGAAATATTTACTGAGAATTTTGGACCAGATTTCCAAGCAGATGAAACTTTCTTTTCTGTATTTGCTATTTTCTTCCCTGCTGCAACTGGCATTCTGGCTGGTGCAAATATCTCAGGTGATCTTGCAGTAAGTAGTATGTTATCATGTTACTGTTTAATGTACAGTTTGCATATTTACTTGTACTGCAGGTATTCATTTAAATGTTTCTTTCAGGATCCCCAGTCAGCCATACCTAAAGGAACACTGTTGGCCATCTTAATTACCACATTGGTTTACATAGGAATTGCAGTATCTGTAGGTAAATGGTTGATTTTTACTTATTAATTCCTGAGGTATGCTTTGATATAGTTACAACATGTTTTGCTGTAGCTATGTTGTTAGCTTTATAGGCAGAATGTATAGTGATACCTATAACTAATGTTTTTGGGGGGAAATTCACCCAGATTTGACTGAGGTTTGGGATAACCCCCAGAAAAATCATTATTTCCACTTGCAGAGGAACATGTCCTTAATGCTTTGAACAGTCCATCTGTACTAGGCATGCTCCAAAGCCTTACTGAGATGCCACTCTTTATCCCCTCTTCCCCCCCCCCCCCCCAATCTTTTAAGCTAGGGAATGGTCCTGGGCTGGGAGTCTGAGTTCAATAGGAAACCATGAGTTCAAATGCCTGTTCTGTTGATTGGCCTTAATATTTGAGTATTTCACAACACTAAATATTAAGCATATGGTCAATTCTGGCAGAAAAAAACCCAGGTTACTCACATGGCAGACCCAAGTCTCATCTCCTTAGCTATGCTGTCTTTCAGAATAATGTATCAAATCTCTGGCTGCTGCTGCTCTAACCCCAAGACAACACTCCCTGCCCAGAGCTAGAAATCTTGGTGTCCACCTATGTTACAGCCCTTTAAACTTAGACAGCATTCTCATGACTAGCACATATCTACGTAACTCAATGCCAAATTATTGTTGCTTTCTAGTGGCTGTTCCACATAAAGAATAATGGCCTACTACTGCTATTTGTTCCTCCTTTTTAGATCAAGTAGAGGTCTGTGCTGTGAATCTAAAGGTCTTGCGTTCAAACCCTTTTGATTTGGAGACGGTGAAAAGCAATAAGGGTCTGGCTACACTGCATTTTAAAATTGGTGGCATCGAGTCTCAGTGCCCAGGTCTGCAGACTCAGGCTCTCACTATGATGCTAAAAACACCAGTGTAGATGTTGTGGCTTGGGCTGGAGCTCTGGCTCTGAAACCCATCTCCCTCCCTAGGCTTCATATCCCAAGCTCCAGCCTGAGTCCGAATGTCTGCTTTGCTGTTTTTAGCACTATGGCACAAGCCTCAGTCTGTAGACCAGGGCTCTGAGACTTGCTGCCGCAGGTTTTACAATGTAATGTAGGCAAAGATTAAGGTTGACAGTATCCACTAATTTTGGGTACCCAATTTCAGACACCTAGGACCTGAGTTATCAGAGTACATAGCATTATGTAGTACTTCACATATTCAGGAACATCTCCCATTGACTTTAGCTGCAACTGTGAGCACTCGGCACTTCTGCAAGTCAGACCCAGGCTATCAAGTTGGGCACCCAGAAAATGAGGAATAGATAGTGGCTACCTCTGAAAAGTTTGGTTTAAGTGGCTTTCCCAACATCACATCAAAATTCTGTGGCAGAGGCAGGAATAGAATAGAGTTCTGCAAAGCAGCATTCAGCTGCCTTAACAATGAGACCCTCCTTCCTCTTCCTGCAGTCACCTGCCTCATTCATTACCTGCCTTCTAACTTCTACAGTCAATGAAGCAGTGGTCCTACAAACGGCATGTCTTCTTCATTACATAACCCTAATTGATTCCCAGAGTACAGTCCCTCTTGTGCTCTGAATGAAGGAGGGGTACTGTGGAAAAAATAGTCTTTAATTACATGATCACATACTATCATAATGCATACACATGAGGGGTCAAATTAAAGTTGCACCAGCAACTTTAAATCTGGCATTTCCTAACTTTTGAGTGCTTGACTTTGCAACCGTAATGTTCTTTTAATGTAGTTTTTGTGTGTGTATTTTCCTAGGTTTTTATAAAAGCAAACTGGAAAAACAAATTCTATCATGTGGCAACCATATGGGCATGGTTCATCATGGTTGGAGCTCTTAGATCCACCACACGGACTTGTGGCACTTAAGCAAACTGAGTAGCTGATAGAAAAAGTAGGCCCTCTATGTGGACTAGCACTAGAGGGAGGGGTCTGTCTGTCTCTCTCCTTCCCCCCCCTCGTCTGCCTGTCAGTGGGCATCATGGGTATTTGCTGACAGCAGGGAAACAGTCAGGAATCATGGGTTCCATTCCATCCTCTGGAGGTGGAGCTGTAGTAGTCCTAGACCATTCTCCCCTGTCCCTTTCAATGTGTCCTTGACTCTTCTCCATTTCTAGCTCCTCATTCCAGTCCCATTCTCTATACCTAACTAGTTCCAGTCTCCACTCTTTAGGCTTCTTGTCCCATTTTAGTCTGGCTCTTGCCACCTCTTCATTTCAGTCAGGCAGCTTTCTCCTACATGCTGCCTGGGTGTCAGCAGACTGACTATTGAGAATGCAGCAGTCACCCAGGTTTCAGTTCTGGTACCCAGGCCAGAGCTGCAAGTGTGGGGAAGGTCCTGTTCAGCCCTGGGCTTGGAGCATGCCCAGTGCAAATGAAATCTTTGGGGAATTCAGCTGCAAACATCTAATAAGTCTTTACTTAAATTGTGCAAACTGTTTTTTTTATCTTTTTTTTCCTTTTTTTAAAGGTTTATAACTTGGTGAACTTTGGGTCCATTTTCCTCGGGATAGCAAAAGAGGCACATCTCTGATACAAAAACCACCCCCTGCCAAACTTTGAGACCCTTATCCAAAGCATGGGGCCTCTAGAGCTTTTCAAAGTAAAGATCAGTGAAACTTTTAATATGGGTAAAACAGTGTATTTTTCACTAATCTCATTCTCAAATTACTTAAGTGTTTTGGCTGACATCTTCCAAAAAAGTTAGCCTGAGGCAGAGAATTGGCATGGAAAATTTCAGTCCAAATGGTTAAGATATGGCAATTTTTTTTATAAGCAGCTGAAAACAGAGTTTTTAATAAGAAATGTTCGTTAACCTTAATATGCAGTGCTAACAGCCCCGTCCATGATAGTTTTATGTGTTGAAGTTTACTTACTTCATAGCTGCTTATAGTTGAATACAATGTGTGTGAATATTTTTTATATATATATATATATATATATATATATATATATATATATATATATATATATATATATATAATATACACAAATATTTCAACAGAAAAATTAAATTGAAATCACTGAGCATCATTTTAGAAATTAAATCTCATTCTGGTAACTTTCAGAGGTAATATACTGGTGAAATATTTCCTTTTCAGAGGTGAAGCTATCTAAGCCATCAGATATCACATGCTATGTTTTCTTTCATTCCTAAAACGTTCTTGTCATTCTTTCTTTGAAGAAACTTGATCTGCAGATCAGCAAAGACTAAGAGAATTCCCTTAATTCAGTCTTTAAAACTCCTAATTAAATAAATCTGTTACCCCTTAAATAGTAGATACTACTGGCTATTAGCCAAGCTCCATTTAACTTAATTTCAAGAATTACAAGGTTAAACAATAACCATTTTACTAAAGATAAAAGAGCTATAAATGTCAAAGTAGTGATCTGCATGTTTTATACAGCAGGGTTTTTGAAACGGAGTTTATTGAATAGCTTAGTTTATTCTTGTTAAGCAGGTGTAATTCCATTTATTACCTGGATGCTCATCTATTGTTACTGCCCACTAAGTGGTTTTGTTTTGGGTAGTGGTTTTTTTGTGTTTGTTTTTTTGGTCAGCTGTGTTACTCTTAGTCCTATAAATTAGCTGGCCTATATTAAGCTACTTAATATTTACAGAATGTTATGGCTGATTTGAGTTATTGAGAAATGGAGAACTTGAATAATGCATTTGTATTCAAAACAAGAAAATTTTGAAGTGAGCATATAAGAATGGCATTACATTTGGTGAAAGGAAATATTCTTTCTGAGCACCTGCCAGTATAGAATATCTGAGCGAGAGAAAGAATATATAGACATGGTTTATATCATATCATGACATTAGTCTCAGACTGATACAAGAGCCATAGTATCACAAACTAAGTTATAACGGCCTGATTAGCCAAAATTATTAGTGTATGGGGGGATGACAACACATTTTCAATAACATGACTAGACTGCCTTTTTAAAAAAAGGTAAATGATGGTTTAAAAGTGAGTGTAAAACTTGTTTTGTAATTTAGAACAAAGGTACTCGTATAGGTGTCTCTTCTTTCTGTTAAAATACTATCAAAAACAAAAAACAGCAGTAAAAATCTAGCCCCAAAGCAACCCAACAGGTGGCACTTCCCACTCAACCTACATCCCCTTTGCCTCCATCAGGCCAGCCTCAGTCACGAGTTTAAAAAAACAAACAAACAAAAAACAAACCCTATCTAGATGATAAAACAGCATTTTAAAACATTTTATTTTCCAGAAAAGCGAATAAAATTACAAATGTATTCAGAAAGATTTGAATGCCTGTGCAAAACGTGACTGAGCACTCATAATATGAAAAGTAACAAATGTAGAACAGCAAGAGTGAAAACAGAACCAAATATGAGGGTGTACAATACCAGTTGTAAATAAAAATTGCCCAAGAAATTGACATGCACAGCACAGGAAAACAATATGGAAATTTTATAACTGGTGATTTTTATAATTTAACTTTTCTCCATGTTTGTTGTTGCTTTACTTTTATTAATTATGGATTAAGTAAATCTTTTTATATAATTTCTCTGCTTATTTGAGATGCAGCCAACAAAAGCAGATTGCTTATGTTAATATATTAAAAAGCAGTTTAAATGTGTCAAATAATGTACAAGTGCTTTGTATTGATGATATTGCTAAAATATTATGCAATAACTAATGCATGATGTTTTCTTGTTTACCTTTCCATCCAAGAAAATGAAGCATATGTCTGTTTGTTAACCGTCAGGAGTAATTTAAAGGAAATGCTCTTGTTTTGTAATGCTGAACTGTTAGACTATACTCCCCCCTTCCCCCCCCCCCCCCCCCAAAAAAAAAAAGAATTGGCATAGATTTTTTTTTTTTAAACAGACTGGTTAGTGGCCACTGGACAACCTGTATTTTGTTTGGGTCCACACTAGGTGCTTGTGTTGTTCGGGATGCTACGGGTAACCTCAATAGCACCATCATTACCGAACTGACAAATTGCACTACTGCCGCTTGCAAGTTAAAATTTGACTTCTCATCTTGTCAGAAGACAGAGTGTCACTATGGTCTGCTGAATAGCTTCCAGGTGAGAGACGCTTTAAGGCTTGAGAGGGCATCAATTGAATGTTTTTTGTTGTTGTTGTTGTTTTGTTTTTTTTTCGGGGGGTGGGGGAGGTGTATTTAATGAGTATAGCAAATTTGTGAAATAAGCCTAGATTGAAATATAGACCATCTACTGTAAATTTAAGCAAAGTCTGGAATTTGTTTCCTAAAGAACAAAACATGTCCTTTTTTTGTAAATGTTGTTTCATGTGTGTTTCTTAAAGGCTTTCTTTAGTGAGGCATTTTCACTATACTGTATACAAGAATAGCAAGGTACATTTGTAGTAAAGAATTTTACTTTTATCTCCAGATATTGTAATTGGAGTAGAACTCTGTTTTTGACATGAGCAAATTGTGTGGGTGGTAGGTTGCAGAACGTTTGTGGTTTTAAAGCTCTGAGCCATTAAAACTTTCTAGCGAATTGGTGTATGCAACCTAACAAGGCTTTTACAGTCATCAACTTTAACTATACCTTGCTTTTTATCTTCTAACAAGTTAAAAGCTTTTTGGTAATACTGCTGTTCATTCCCTAACTATTCTAAGTAAATTTTCTTCTATCTTCATCCTTATTCTTGGTTTAATTTAAGTTTTATAACTTTTGTTACCATGCTGATATTCCCAGGATATGTTTGAGTTCAAGGAAAAATTTAAAATATTTATCCAGGATACCAAACTCTTTTGTAAAAATTAAATCATATTATCATACTTAAAGGAGAACCCATTAAATTGAAATTTAGCATATGCATTTAAGAGGCTAGTTCTGTGCTTCCTCATCCCCATACACACACCAGTTTTTGTGACTTTACAATAATTTTTCGTATTTTTTGCTATATTTATTTCTCTCCCTTGTTCCTTTGTGAAAAACCCACAAACAGGTGAAACTGACTGTATGGAGGGGACAGTGGCCAGTCTATAAGGGAAAACTGACCGGCATAACTATTCCAGAGTAACTTCCCTGTGTGGACATTGTATTCTGGAATACATGACTTTAATTCCTTGTGTGAGTAGAGTAGTTATTCTGGAATAAAGTCACTTTTCTTTATTCCAGAACATTGTCTGCATCAGGAGCTACTTTGGAGTAATATATTTGTATGCAAAACAATTAAACTTTGAAGTGAGCATACTAAAATAATTATGCAGGTCAACTTCCCCATGTAGATAAATCCTAAAGGAAAAACACAGTGCTATTTAAATACACACAATAGAAAATACAGGCAACTTTCATTCTGCCAATCTGTTTCAAACTAATTTTATTGCAGGTTACTTTTCAGACAGAAATGTCACTTAAAATTTTAAGTAATGGTGTCCTTTTAAAAATGGTCAGTAATCACAATAATATGCCTGATAGAACTCTAATTTCCTATGATTCAGTCATCAAATTTACTCTTATTCTACAGCCTAATTCTATCTCTCTCTCCTCACCCCCGCCTGTTGCCGAATGTCAAAGGATAACCAGGGGGAAAGTGAATTCCAGGGTCAAGGGTCTTGACAGAGAATGACAGATTTTCAATCTGTCTGCTGCACATTGGCACTTAACACATCTAAAAATACCTGATATCTAAAATAGTTTTTAAGAACTTACCTGTAGCATCAGATCTACTCAAGATAGATCTCTGCCAATTTTTCTGTTAATTGAAATCTTGCTAAAATATTTTCTGTTAATAAAAAGAGTTGTACTGTCATAAATACATCAGACACACAAGGTGGGTGAGGTAATATTGGACCAACTTCTGTTGGTCAGAGAGGCAAGCTTTTAAGCTTACACAGAGCCCTTCAGGATTAGGAAATGTACACAGAGTCCCTTGCTCTCCCTTTTCCCCCTATGACTGGAGGGCTATTAATGGACCACTTCACCTTGAATGCTTCCTTGAAAGATGAGTTTACTGCTTATGCTAAACAATCTGTTCCACCTTGTATTTAGCTGTGACTCCCTGTGTACATTTCCCAGTCCTGAAGAAGAGCTCTGTGTAAGCTCAAAAGCATATCTCTCTCACCAATAGAAGTTGGTCCAATAAAAGATATTACCTCACCCACTTTCTCTCTCTAGTACCCTGGGATTGACATGGCTACAACAACACAGATTAAATACAACTAGGTCACTTTGTATTAAAAATGTAGGAAAAGAAATTGAACTAAATGCATTCAAGGGGCATACAACCGGTGTGAAATGTCACACTAAAAATCTACCTAAGTGTAGAAAATGTATAGCCTGTGTAAAGCCCACATGATAACCAGACCTCATCTTTGTAGTCAGAACTGGTACCTTCATTTTATTTTTAATATAAATACATGTTGCATCCAAAAAACTATTAGAATAACATTACAGTTACAAAGTCAAGCACTCAAAAGTTAAGGAATGACAGTGTTAAGGATGCCTGTGCAACTTTAATTTGGCCCTCTGTGCCGTCTGGATTATAATGGTCTTTAATTACGTGATCACATACTATTTTTTCCAGAGGATCCCTGCCTCATTCAATGAACAGGTAATTTACTGAATATTTCTCCACATTTAATGTGTGACCCCAGGTCTTATTATATACACTATCCAAAAATTTCACTGAATACAAAATTAATTTCCTCATGGGCATTTCAATGGTGCTTTCACCAGAGTATTTGATTGAGTGATTCACAAACATTGATATCTACTCTCAATCTTAACAACCGCTTAAAATAGTGACTACAGAATGTGATTGTTTCAGTATTACATCTGTAGTTAGTTTTGTGATAGTAAAAAAAAAAACGAATCCCAATCACAGGCGGTGTACTGCTTCATTCCTTACATACAAGAATTTGAATATTTCAAGACAGAGCAATTCAAAGTGCTTAGTAACACAGTAGGAAAATTAATACATTGCTAATATATCAGCAATCATTTTTCAATATGTTTAAGACTTCTGTGTCATCTTTACCAGTAAATATATTGGAGTTTCATAAGTGAGATACTTGATTTTTAATAAAATGATTAAAATAATCTTCTTTTTTCTTGTAATGTAGAAACTCACATCTGTAAATCCTTTATTGTTTCTCTAACCCATTTGCTGCAATATTTATTCCATCAACTTTATTTTCCATGCAATCCAATGCCTAAACTTCATTTTCAGAGCTCAATTGATAATTTATGTTCTGGAACCAGGTTTTTCTAATTTCATAACCGCTAAAGTGTCTTCCAAAGCAAGTAATTACACTTATAGTAATCTTACGACTTGTGGGAGCATGGCAGTTTAATTACTTGTTAATCAAATTGCATTTGAACTTCAAGAACATATAGCTATAATTAACATGTGCTTATATATAAAACATACCTGATAAGTGTACATTAAAATATGCACAATGCATGAAGATGTTTTTTTGTTTCATTTCTTCCTTTAAAAAAAATGAACTATTATGGGAGGTGTTTCTAGTCTTCACCGTAAATTATCAATGTAAAAACAATCAGTACACTTGGACACACAGAGTATTAATATTGAAACAGATTCCTTATTTTCTTCCCCACCCCACTGCTCCTCTCGTTACTAAACTAGGGTAAGGTTTCTAGGATGAAAGAAGTATTCATTCAGTGCAAGTGATGCATGATCTCATTCTGACATTGATATTGTACTTTTCAAACACAAATGTTGGGTTTCACCCAGTGACTGAAAATGCCAGTCAGATTTTCAAGATGTTATCAAAGGTACAATAGTTTGTCAGTCTTCAACTGGTCTCAGTCTGTCTTATGCACAGAACAGTAGCTCCAGTGTTAAGTTGTAATAATTCTTAAATATGTAGTTTCACATCTTAGTTTCCTTAGGCATTATTGTATGACAGTGAGAGAACATACAGAAAAAAAGTTCCTGACTTGTTTACATTGTCACTTGTAATTTTTTTTGAGGTGTCATGACTGAATAGGCCTTTAAAATAGCATCTTTGTCATAATTAACAAGAATTTCAAAAGAGCTTATTAAAATCTTTATATTATAAAGAGCCATTGGAATGAAATTAGCTGCTTGCTATATCTCTTGTTTAGAAGTATTGTATGACCCACTATAATGAAGGAAATATATAAATGAGCTCTAGTAGAAAAGCAATCTCTTGGGGGAAGGAAAAAGCTGTTGTGTTTACCAAACTGTGGCCATATACTGGAGAGTAACTTGAGATCCAGCCAAAATGCCAGACCTCTGGTACAATATGAAGATTTCAAGGGCAGCACATGAAAGGTGTCTGATTTAACAGCACTGCATGTTGGAAATCCTCCATCAAGCAGTCATGTCACAGGAGGATGTATATTATATTCATCTACAAATATAATCTTTCCATGTTAACACTGAAGTATTTCTAACTACGGGCAGATTTCTTTTCCATGACCTACTCACTGAAAATATTCTTTATTTGTCTGAGATTGCAAACAATATACTAATTGTGATGGTGACCTCTTTATTTAACGTAGATGCTTGATCTATTAAAACTAAGCTGAAACTGCAAACTTAAAATGCTAGACGCCATACAGCTATTGGGCAGAGACTAACTGTTGGTCACTAACAATCTGTTTAAGCAATCGTAATGCATAGTTAGTGCAATTAACAAACAACTTAAACTTATTCAAAAAGAATTCTTTGCATTAAGGGTATATGGAGCTAGAAATAGTTTATTTTTCTCACATGGTACCAAAGTGTGTGTCTTTTAGATTTACTACTTTCTTTTCAGCTGTAAATACTATTGAGTTTTACCTTGTTTGCTATCTTCTGTGCTTTTATCTTTGATGCACTGTAATAACAATCACATCTTTATTTTAATCTGAGTAGCATTTGCCTAACTAAAAACAAGTTCTGGTAATCTTCTAGTCTTCTGCTAGGTAACATCCTAGTAGCATCTCCTTACTCGTTTTCCTCATTAGTGAAGTTTTTTGTTATACATTTCCTCATTTACCATCCTAGGATACAAGTTTTCTCCCAGTAAGCATTCTAGCTGAAGTGAAAAGAGGTGCACATGCTCCTCGCTCTCTTGATAAAATTCCAGGCTTTATTCTTGTGGATTTTTTTTGGCCACCTTTCCTGAAAGTATAATCTTTGCTTGGTCCTCTACTACTTTTATTTCTAGCCCTATTTCTGTGAAGAAAGATGGAAGCATTGAAAGACAAAAAGAAGGAAGTTTCATTAGAGGCACTTACCAAAGGGCACAATTCAAATAAATAAATTTAATAAATTGGAGAGGGTTCTGAGAAGAGACACGAGGCAAATTAAAAGAATTGGAAAATGTGCCATATGATAAACTGAAGAAACGCAATCTATTTAGCTTAATAAAAAGAAGGTTAAGGGGTGATTCAGTCTGTAAGTACCTATATGGGGAACAAATGTTTGAAGATGCAATCTAGTAGATGAAGGTATATCAAGATCTAATGGCTGGAAACTGAAGCTAGACAAATTCAGACTGTAAATAAGGTGCAATTTTTTAACAGTGAGAATAATTAATCATTGGACAAATACACCAAAGGTTGTGGTGGATTCTCCATCACTCGCAATTTTTAAATCAAGATTGGATGTTTTTTTTAGAACATAAATGCTCTAGTTCAAACAGTAATTGTTTCGAGGAAGTTCTATGCCCTGTGTTATGCAGGAGAGCAGATTAGATGATCACAATGGTCCCTTCTGGTCTTTAGAATCTATGAAATAAATGTTTGCAAGAAAATGTTGGACCATCCACAGAGATTGCATGCTCCTGGTCCTGGGAGGCGAATACTTTTTGTCTCCTCTGTCAGACTGGACCTCATCATATCTCTCCCTTTTGTGGCATATAGTTAAAACACTGGGTTGCTGAAGCTCTAATGCACACCAGAAACTGGGAGTGGATCTCATGGCCACTATAGCACTGTTCTTCCAGCAAACTAAGTATTAAATCCAGTGACATTCAGGGATTGTCTCATTTTCTCCTCTTTCCTCTTTCCACCAAATAACACACCCCGAGCCCTAAGAAATCAGACCTTTGGGGAGTTGTTTTTGTTTTTTCCTTCCCTATTCCTATTTCTCAGAAGATAGGGGACGCCTGAATTTATACGTTCTCCTCCATTTATACTTTCTTCTCCTTAGCCACAGGACTAAGGCTTTTCCTTAGAGTTCTGCTTGGTTTTCTCTCTCAGGCCACATAAGTGAGGCTCTAAGGCTACATCTACACTACGGGGTGGGGGTCGATTTAAGATACGCAAATTCAGCTACGCGAATAGCGTAGCTGAATTCGACGTATCACAGGTGACTTACCACGCTGTAGGGATGGCGGCAAAATCGACCTCTGCGGCTTCCCGTCGACGGCGCTTACTCCCACCTCCGCTGGTGGAGTAAGAGCGTCGATTCAGAGCCCCCAACGGGACGCGATAAATCGATCCCCGAGAGGTCGATTTTTACCCGCCGATTTAGGCGGGTAGTGTAGACCCAGCCTAATTCTTTTGCTCCACAGTCAGACTTCCCTGTAATTTTTGGCTTTTTTTTCTATTGGCCTTCCATATGTGGGGGATGGGGATTGGTGTGCCTGATTGCTTGCTATTGCTGGTCATAACACTTCTCTGTTAGCTACTATGACAACTTGATTTCTTTCCCATACAGCATCTGGGGGGCCCTCCTTGCCTTTTTTTTTTTTTTTTAGTGTCTCCTCTGTATCTGCTAATTGCTTGTTCTCTAGCCTTAGGTGGAAAAAGCTGTTTGTTCAGTCTTACCGACAGGTATCCTCCACAAACAGACCACCTTCCTTTTAAAGAGTTCTTCCCCCTAGCTTCTAGCAGCTCCATAAGCAGGGATGATCTTCCTGGGAAGGGTGGGGATAATTTCCCTGAGGAAGAGTCTATCTGAAACAATTTCCCTATTTATAAATTTTAAGAGGTTCAGTCTCCAGGATGCTGGCCACCTTCCAGGTGGAGCTTCCACGGTCTAAAATCTGAGACTGATATTGGTTTTCAACAATGTGACTTCCTCTTCTGCAGCATTTTAGGTATCAGAAATTTCTGTCAAACAGACACCATCTCTATGCCTCAAGCCACACCTTATAAAATATTATATTTTGTCAGACAGCTGAAATACTTCTCTTAAAACTGCATTCTCTTTTGACTTATGATTGCTCTTATTGATGTAACTGACAGGAAAGTGAATTCTTTCCTTAGACCATTAATGAGACATTTTTTGATTTGGTAGTTGAATTATGTTTGTTTGCAAGTTTATGCAGTTAAATTTGGCCCACCAGATTCTCTAGCTGCAGAGCTCAGACTTGGTTGAACAGAGCAGCTAACAGTCTGTTTTAAGAAATATATATATGGCTTAAAAAAAATTTGAGTTGGAATAAAAAAAACTAGAGTTTACTGTCCTGAAATATTCTCCATACGTTGAACGGTAAATGGTATTTGAAAAAAAATCTAGGAGTTGTAGAAATAAAAGAAATAAGATTCTGCAGACAGTCTTCCATAGATTCTAGGACTGGAAGGGACCTTGAGAGGTCATCGAGTCCAGTCCCCTGCCCACATGGCAGGACCAAATACTGTCTAGACCATCCCGGATAGACATTTATCTAATCTACTCTTAAATATCTCCAGAGATGGAGATTCTACAACCTCCCTAGGCAATTTATTCCAGTGTTTAACCACCCTGACAGTTAGGAACTTTTTCCTAATGTCCAACCTAAACCTCCCTTGCTGCAGTTTAAGCCCTTTGCTTCTTGTTCTATCCTTAGAGGCTAAGGTGAACAAGTTTTCTCCCTCCTCCTTCTGACACCCTTTTAGATACCTGAAAACTGCTATCATGTCCCCTCTGTCTTCTCTTTTCCAAACTAAACAAACCCAATTCCTTCAGCCTTCCTTCAAAGGTCATGTTCTTCTTCGAGTGATTGTTCACGTCCATTACACATTAGGTGTACGCGCGCCGCGTGCACGGACGTCAGAAACTTTTTCCCTTAGCGGCTCCCGTCGGGCCGGCAGGGCCCCCTCCTTCCCGCCAGAGCGGCGCCCCGCTCCAGGGTATATATATCCCTGCCGACCCGACCCCTCCAGTTCCTTCTTACCGTCCGTGGCGGCGTTGGAACAACTCTGTCTCTCGTCTGAGAGTGTCCCTTAGCATAGTCATTAGTGTTATTTAGCAGTTATCAGTTAGTTTGTAGTAGTGTTGAGCTAGTAGTTAACAGCTCATTAGGGAACTTAAAGTTCCTGCTGTGGTTGCTTGGTCAACCCCGGCACCGGCCCTGGGCGGCGGGGCATGCCGCACGCCCAAGGCTTCAAGGCTTGTGCCACGTGCCGCAAGCCTATGCCATTGAGCGACCCCCACGACTCGTGTCTCCGCTGCCTGGGAGAAGCTCAGCAGAAAGAGCGCTGCAAGATCTGCAAGGCCTTTAAGCCCAGAACTAAGAAAGAAAGAGACTTTCGCCTTAAGCAGCTGCTCATGGAGACGGCATTACAGCCCTCCACTTCGGCGGCACCGTCTGCCTCCGTGCGGAGCGCCCCGGCATCGGTGCGGGAACCGGCGCCGGCGGGTCACCCGAAGCCCACGGCACCGACCCAACGGGGACATGTATGACGCCGGTCGTCTTCGCCGGCAAAAGCGAAGGGCCAACCTAAGGCCCGAGGACGCTCCCCGCACAAGAGGGCAGCGCCAGTGAAGACCTCGAGTGCGCCTAAGGCCTGTACGGCCCCAGCACAGACCCCGGTAGCGGCTCCGGCGCCGAAAGGCCCATCGAGCCCCGGGATGGGCGCGTCGAGTGAGGATGAAGGGCTGGAGGAGCTCTTGGAACAGCCCTCCACTCCGGACACGTTTGAGGCAGCTAACGACCTCATTGCATTGTCCGTCGAGGCCCCTACACGTGCTGAGGACGCTCCGCCGAAGCTGCCACACAGAGGCAAGCCGGCGATGGTGCGCCCATCACGGTCGCCGTCTCGGCACCGTTCCGGGAACCGGTCCCGGTCGAGCTCCGCCTCGGTGGACTCCCGGTTGCCCTCGGCGCAGGAAGCACCGCAGCAGTCGGGCTTCAACAAGCGGTCGGCACCGACTCAGCAACCCAGCACGAGTCGGCACCGCGAAGTCGGGTACGTTACCCGATGCCGACCAGCCGTAGTCGTTCCCGGTCCCGCGATCACCGGTACCGATCCAGGTCCAGGTCGGCGAGACGCTGTTCCAGGTCCTGGTCGCGGAGGCGCTACTCCCCAAACCCGGACCGGCACCATCCTACGGCTCCGCCGTGGCCTTCCAGGTCACCGTCCGTGGTCTCGGGGACTGACTCGGACCGGTACGACGGGTATGCCCATAGGGCGCAGGCCAGCAGGGACTATGAAGCCTATGGCCATTCCCAGTGGGGCCAACCGAGCCAATGGCCATTCTGGACACCCTGGGCCTACCACCAGCAAGGGCCCCCATCGAGGGCCTCGAGATCCGGGCCATCTGGGTACCGATCCCGCTCCCCGCAGCACCGCCCGCCATCGCATAAGGAGGCAACGGTCTCTAGACCACCGGAGCGGGAGGGAGTGGACTCGGCACCGAGTACGGTACCATCCCAGTCCCACACTGTGGGTCAGGCCCCAGAGGAGCAACCGGTCGATGCCGGGTTGCAGGACAATGAGGATGGGCAGAAGGCCCCGACCTCTTCCTCCTCGCCGGACGAGGCAGTAGCGGGCACGATGGTGTCCGGCCCTCCCCCAATTGACCATCGGGCGCACCAAGACCTGCTTCGTCGGGTAGCCCTCAATCTGGGCTTGCAAGCGGAGGAGACTGTAGAACAGGAGGACCCCATGGTCGATATCCTGAGCCCGGAGGGCCCCTCCAGAGTCGCTCTCCCAATTATACGGACAGTCCAGTACAACTATAAGATGGTGTGGCAAACGCCGGCCTCCAGTGCAGCGACTGCAAGAGGCGTGGAGAGGAAATACTTCGCCCCATCTAGAGGGTTTGACTTCCTCTTTTTACACCCGTCCCCTTGTTCGCTGGTGGTCTCGGCGGTCAACGAGAGAGAGCGTCATGGCCAGCAAGCTCCTGCCCCCAAGGGCAAGGAAGCTAAGCGATTAGACTTGTTCGGGAGGAAACTCTATTCATCTGGGGGCCTTCAACTGAGGATCGCCAATCAGCAGGCGATTCTAAACAGGCACAATTTTAACTCTTGGGCATCAGTCGCCAAGTTTAAGGACTCCCTCCCACCTGACGCGCATCAGGAGTTCACGGCCCTGGTGGACGAGGGGATGGCGGTGGCCAAGACCTCATTGCAGGCCTCCCTCGACTCAGCCGACGCAGCGGCTAGAACAATCGCGTCAGGGGTAGTGATGAGGCGTTCGGCATGGTTACAGGCTTCAGGCCTTCCGCCAAAGGTGCAGACCACACTGCAGGACCTCCCGTTTGAAGGTTCGGGCTTGTTTTCCGACCAAACGGACGCCAGGCTACATAGCCTTAAGGACTCGCGAGCAACCCTTAAGTCGTTGGGTATGCACACCCCGGTGACGCAGCGCAAGCCCTTTAAACCCCAGCCACCACAGAGGCAATACCACCCTCGCCCTCGGCACGAACCATACCGCCGTCGAGGCAGGGATAACAGGCGGAGACGTAACAATACGCCTAACAAGGGCCAGAGTCACGGCCAGGGCAAGCCGCAGCCAGGGAACAAACCAGGCTTTTGAAGCTACGCCCGAGGACAGCGTACCACATTCTATACCGGATCCTCCTCTGAGTTTCAAGGACCGCCTGTCCCATTTCTACCGGGCATGGTTGCGCATAACATCGGACCGCTGGGTCCTGCGCACAGTGAAGGCGGGCTATACCCTCCAGTTTTCCTTGCCCCCTCCCTGCCATCCCCCTTCCCCATCCCTCTTCAGGGACCCCTCTCACGAGCAACTTCTCATGCAGGAGGTACAGAACTTCTCGCTGCAGGAGCAGTGGAAGAGGTCCCACCAGACCTAAGGGGAAAAGGATTCTACTCCAGATACTTCCTGATCCCCAAGGCAAAAGGGGGCCTCCATCCTATTTTGGACCTGCGCGACCTAAACAAGTTTCTGATCAAAGCGCGCTTCCGTATGGTCTCCCTTGGAACTATTATCCCATCCCTGGATCCGGGGGATTGGTACGCTGCCCTCGATATGAAAGATGCCTATTTTCACATCGCAATCAATCCGGCCCACAGGCGGTTCCTGCGCTTCGTTATCAACCAGCGCCATTTCCAATTTACGGTCCTGCCTTTCGGCCTGGCATCGGCACCACGAGTATTCACGAAATGCATGTCCGTGGTAGCAACCCTCCTTCGAAAGAGAAGGATGCGTGTGTTCCCGTACTTGGACGATTGGCTTCTCGCGGGCAGGTCGGAGGCCGAGGTCCGATCTCACGTGACGCTGGCCTTGCAGACGTTCGACAGACTCGGCCTCCGGGTCAATGTGCCCAAGTCCACGTTAGTCCCCACACAGAGACTGGACTTCATAGGTGCGACCCTGGACTCGGTGACCACGCGGGCAAGCCTCCCAGAGGCACGGTTCCTGACGATTCAGAGGGCTGTAAGCTCAGTCCAAAAATGCCCCACGACAACGGCAAGGTGTTGCATGCAGCTCCTGGGGCATATGGCAACTTGCACACATGTGGTCAGACATGCCCGCCTAAGGCTCCGGCCTTTACAGTTGTGGTTTGCCCAAACGTACTGCCCCAACAGAGACCCATTGGATCAAGTGGTGACGATCCCAAATCAGGTGTTGGGCTCGCTCCGCTGGTGGCTTGATCAACAACAGGTCTGCGAAGGGATCCCCTTCGCTGCCCCACAGCCCACTCTGACGTTGGTAACAGATGCATCAGACCTGGGTTGGGGAGCGCATCTGGGGGAACTGCGGACCCAAGGGCTGTGGTCCAGAGAAGACAAACTGCTTCACATCAATCTAAAGGAGCTAAGAGCGGTTCGCCTCGCCTGTCAGACCTTCCACGCCACCATAGAAGGTCACAGCGTGGCAGTCCTGACGGACAACACTACCGCCATGTTCTATATAAACAAGCAGGGCGGGTCCCGGTCTTCTCCCCTCTGTCGCGAGGCACTCCAATTATGGGACTTCTGTATAGCCCACGCGATCCACCTCATCGCGACGTATCTTCCGGGGATCCAAAACGGCTTAGCGGACCGCCTCAGCCGATCCTACCGAATGCACGAATGGACGTTGAGGCGAGACGTCCTGCATTCAATCTTCCGGAGGTGGGGTTTTCCCCGGGTGGATCTATTCGCCACCAGGGACAACAGTCAATGCCCTCAGTTCTGCTCATTCCAGAACCTCAGCCCGGGATCATTAGCAGATGCCTTCACGATCCCATGGGGAGGGAGCCTGAGATATGCCTTCCCTCCGTTCCCACTCATACACAAGGTTCTCCTCAAGACCCGCAGGGACAGGGTGACAATCATACTCATCGCCCCGGCCTGGCCACGCCAGCATTGGTTCACGTCCCTGCTGGAATTGTCCATAGCCGACCCAATCACCCTCCCCCTCCATCGCGACCTAGTCACACAAGACAAGGGTCGCCTGCTCCACCCGAACCTGTCTTCGCTACATCTCACGGCGTGGTATCTCTCTGGCTGAACGATGCAGAACACAGGTGCTCTCACCAGGTTCAACAAATCCTCCTTAGTAGTAGGAAGCCCTCTACAAGAGCGACCTACCTGGCAAAATGGAAAAGTTTCTCCCACTGGTGCGAGCCTCAACACATACAGCCTTTACAAGCCTCAGTTCCGTCGATCTTGGACTACTTACTGCATCTCAAGCATCAAGGGCTTGCGCCTGCCTCGATCAGAGTGCATTTAGCCGCCATTTCGGTTTTCCATCCGGGAGAGTTGGGAGTGTCAGTGTTCTCCAACCCCACAGTGGCCCGATTCCTCAAAGGGCTGGAGAGGGTGTTTCCCTACTCGCGCCCGCCTGTCCCGGCGTGGAGTCTGAACCTAGTCCTAACAAAGCTCATGGGTCCCCCCTTTGAACCCCTAGCCACTTGCTCCCTCGCGCACCTCTCGTGGAAGGTGGCGTTTCTCGTGGCCATCACATCGGCCAGAAGGGTATCGGAATTGAGGGCCCTCACTTCGGAACCCCCTTATACAGTTTTTCATAAGGATAAGGTGCAACTGAGGCCGCACCCCAAATTCCTTCCAAAAGTGGTATCGCAGTTTCACATGGGGCAGGACATTTGCCTACCGGTGTTCTTTCCTAAACCCCATACGGACCCTCACCACCGCAGCCTACATACCCTTGATGTTCGAAGGGCGTTGGCATTCTACCTGGAACGGACCAGGTCATTCCGCAGAACACCTCAGCTGTTCATTGCTATTGCGGAACGTATGAAAGGCTTGCCTATCTCTACACAGCGCTTGTCGGCATGGATTGTGCATTGTATACGCACGTGTTATGAGCTCGCCGATGTTCCGGCCCCAGAGATCCGGGCCCACTCGACTAGGGCCCAAGCGTCCTCGACGGCCTTCTTGGCGCAGGTCCCTATCCAGGAGATCTGTAAGGCGGCCACCTGGTCGTCTGTGCATACGTTCACAGCCCACTACGCGATCCATCATCAGACCAGAGAGGACGCGATGGTCGGACGGGCTGTGCTACAGTCAGTTGTACCTTGACTCCTACCCACCTCCAATGGTAAGCTTGGGAATCACCTAATGTGTAATGGACGTGAACAATCACTCGAAGAAGAAAGAACGGTTACTTACCTTCTGTAACTGTTGTTCTTCGAGATGTGTTGTTCACGTCCATTACACTTCCCACCCTCCTTCCCCTCTGTCAGAGTCTCCGGCAAGAAGGAACCGGAGGGGTCGGGTCGGCAGGGATATATATACCCTGGAGCGGGGCGCCGCTCTGGCGGGAAGGAGGGGGCCCTGCCGGCCCGACTGGAGCCGCTAAGGGAAAAAGTTTCCGACGTCCGTGCACGCGGCGCGCGTACACCTAATGTGTAATGGACGTGAACAACACATCTCGAAGAACAACAGTTACAGAAGGTAAGTAACCGTTCTTTCTCAAGACCTTTAATCATTCTTGTTGCTTTTCTCTGGACTCCTTCCAATTTCTCCACATCTTTCTTGAAATGCAGTGCCCAGAACTGGACACAATACTCCAGCTGAGGCCTAACCAGAGCAGAGTAGAGCGGAAGAATGACTTCTCATGTCTTGCTCACAACACACCTGTTAATAAATCCCGGAATCATGTTTGCTTTTTTTGCAACAGCATCACACTGTTGACTCAAATTTAGCTTGTGGTCCACTATAACCCCTAGATCCCTTTCTGCCGTACTCCTTCCTAGACAGTCTCTTCCCATTCTGTATGTGTGAAACTGATTCTTGATTCCTAAGTGGAGCACTTTGCATTTGTCTTTGTTAAACTTCATCCTGTTTACCGCAGACCATTTCTCCAATTTGTCCAGATCATTTTGAATTATGACCCTGTCGTCCAAAGCAGTTGCAATCCCTCCCAGTTGGTATCATCCGCAAACTTAATAAGTGTACTTTCTATGCCAATATCATAGTTGTTGATGAAGATATTGAACAGAGCCGGTCCCAAAACAGACCCCTGCGGAACCCCACTCGTTATGCCTTTCCAGCAGGATTGGGAACCATTAATAACAACTCTCTGAGTACGGTTATCCAGCCAGTTATGCACCCACCTTATGGTAGCCCCATCTAAATTGTATTTGCCTAGTTTATCGATAAGAATATCATGCGAGACCGTATCAAATGCCTTACTAAAGTCTAAGTATACCACATCCACAGCTTCTCCTTTATCCACAAGACTCGTTATCCTATCGAAGAAAGCTATCAGATTGGTTTGACATGATTTGTTTTTTACAAATCCATGCTGGCTGTTCCCTATCACCTTACCACCTTCCAAGTGTTTGCAGATGATTTCCTTAATTACTTGCTCCATTATCTTCCCTGGCACAGAAGTTAAACTAACTGGTCTGTAGTTTCCTGGATTGTTTTTATTTCCCTTTTTATAGATGGGCACTATATTTGCCCTTTTCCAGTCTTCTGGAATCTCTCCCGTCTCCCATGATTTTCCAAAGATAATAGCTAGAGGCTCAGATACCTCCTCTATTAGCTCCTTGAGTATTCTAGGATGCATTTCATCAAGCCCTGGTGACTTGCAGGCATCTAACTTTTCTAAGTGATTTTTTTAACTTGTTCTTTTTTTATTTTATCTGCTAAACCTACCCCCTTCCCATTAGCATTCACTATGTTAGGCATTCCTTCAGACTTCTTGGTGAAGACCGAAACAAAGAAGTCGTTAAGCATCTCTGCCATTTCCAAGTTTCCTGTTACTGTTTCTCCCTCTTCACTAAGCAGTGGGCCTACCCTGTCTTTAGTCTTCCTCTTGCTTCTAATGTATTGATAAAAAGTCTTCTTGTTTCCCTTTATTCCTGTAGCTAGTTTGAGCTCATTTTGTGCCTTTGCCTTTCTAATCTTGCCCCTGCATTCCTGTGTTGTTTGCCTATATTCATCCTTTGTAATCTGTCCTAGTTTCCATTTTTTATATGACTCCTTTTTATTTTTTAGATCATGCAAGATCTCGTGGTTAAACCAAGGTGGTCTTTTTGCCACATTTTCTATCTTTCCTAACCAGCGGAATAGCTTGCTTTTGGGCCCTTAATAGTGTCCCTTTGAAAAACTGCCAACTCTCCTCAGTGTTGAGTGAATGCTATTGTAACAGTTCTGAAGGAGTTCAACTGAAACATTTGTCTACAGAATTCTAGTTTATTTTTATTAAAGTAATTGTTTTATTTGGAGGTAGATGTTTTTCAGTCCATTCTGTTTGGTACATGTAAAAGAAATTAAAATGTTTATATCCTGCTTTCAGGTAATGAGCATGGTATCAGGATTTGCACCACTGATTTCTGCTGGCATCTTTTCAGCCACCCTTTCTTCCGCATTGGCATCTTTAGTGAGTGCACCTAAGATTTTTCAGGTAAGCATATATAATGTCTTTGTTTCATAACAAAATAACTTGAATCAGCTTTAAACTGGAATATTGGGAACAGGGAGCTTTTGTATATTGGTGTCTTGATTCATATCACTTGAGAGTCACACATTGATTCTCAGCTGTTCTACTTGGAAATAAAACACTAGCACCATTGCCTTCTAAAATGGAGCTAGTAGATGTAAATTTAAAATCTGCTCTTCTGACATACTGACCTTATGTCTGGTATTGCCATCTGTAGAGTTGAGATTCTGTAGTGTTTTGTTCTGGCATGGAGTTGGTTTGGTGCAAAGAGACTCAGCCAAATTTTCCTGAATTATTGGATTCAGCAAGTCCATTCCATCTAAATCTGGAGTCCTGGGCAAAAAGGGGCATGTTCCAGTACTAAGTACCACTGCAGCCTTTGCCTTCAGCCTTCATGGCAGGCCTGTTGAGCCACGAGAAATGCTGCCTCCAGTATTGGTTTCCTATCGGAGTGCTGAAGAAGGAGGAGGAAGTATCAGAGCCATGAGCACAATTCTTCAGTGCTGTCCCGAGAGGTCTTTTTCTGTTGGTTATTGCTACTACCTCAGTATCCGTGTCCAAGTAGTGACCATATGGCAGTGGCCTCTGTGCTACTGGAACTGGCTTTTATGTTTAAACAAAACATTTTGGTGCTGAGATGTCTCCTCTTAACTTGGCCCTCTTGCTTGATGTTAAGTAGGGAGGCATCTAATATTTCCCTTTCTGTCCCCCACCAAAGCTTTGCCAAGAAGCAACAGACTCCATTTGACTTCATTCCTAAGTTTCACTGTTCACTGGACTCTGAATACCAGCAGTTAAAACTGACAAGTGTGGTCATTTTCTACTCTGTTGTAGTGTGACAAAGTTATAAGTAAGGCTAAGTTGTCACGGATATTTTTAGTAAAAGTCAGGGACCAGGTCATGGGAAATAACAGCCCGTGACCTGTCCCTGACTTTTTTACTAAAAAATATCCCTGACAAAAGGGGTAGGTGGGTTCAGCACCCACTGCTGCTGGGGCTCCCGCATTCCCTACTAATGCGGTGCATGTGAACTCCAGGGTCCACCTACCCCTGGGGCTGGGCTGCTGTGGGGTGCCCTTGCTCCAGGCAACTGGTAGCTGCAAGGTCCCCCAGCCACTGGCTGCGACTGCAGCAGCGGCTGGGCAGCTGCATGGGGTCCACCTGCTGGAGGCTGGGCAGCTGCATGGGCAGGCCTGGCTGGGAGCTTCAGCCCCAGGGCAGAAAATGTCATGGAGGTCAGTGGAAGTCATGGATTTTGTGGCATAATCATAGCCTTAAATTATGAGCAGCAGCAGAGGCAATGGGCCTGTCTGCACAGACTCTCTGGAAGAAAGCACTACACAAAGCCTCCAAAATGTCAACTGAAATTTTCTTAGCAACCAGATGGGCTAAAAAATGGAGGTTTAAATTCTGCAGAAGCTGTTGGCACTCGCTTGGGAAAGAATCCTGCTTACCACAGCTTAGTGATATATTCGAGGTCTGCTTAAAAAGTCCTATGGTTGAAGAGCAAGGTAAACTGTTGGGAAGCAACCAAAGATTAATGTGTTTGATCTGGAATTTAAAGAAGGAAAAAATATTGCCATAACGAGACCTTATGCAAATTGTGGTGCTGCTGATGATGATCATATGCAGCCTCTTCCATCTGAGTATAGGGCCCTTAAAGTTTTAGATTTCAAGATAAATTGGATAGCTTTTAACTGCCAAGACTTAAGCCCAGAGTTGTTTATTATGCAGTAAGTGATGACGTAATTACAAAACTCTGCACTGTTAAATATTCAGTTTACTGCTTTAGGTGGTGATAGTTTTGGCTGTCCTTGCATTGAGGCCATGGATTGAATTGGTTAAGAGATTGTCACTTGTTGGGGTGGTTCCTCTAGGTCAGAGCTAAGGGAATGTTGCTTGGCAATATGGAGTGGTTTACTCCACTCTTTGCTGTACATTTTCTGTGGATAGAGAAGCTGGTAGTTTGACTCCTTCTTAGTGAGCACTAAATTAATTTTTAACATTGTTAATAGTTGCATATCCTCCATATCTACTGGTGGTTCCTTTTCGGCGCTAATGCACTGCAGTTAGTTGCAATTCAGAATGCTTAAAGATATTGTAACAATAACTGAGTAAAATTGTAGAGCTTGTAAAACTTATTTCCCAAGGAACTTTTATACCAAATACTCACCCATTTCACAGTCTTGCTCTTTGAGCTGTGGTCAAGTGAAAAATTCTCTAAGTTGTATCTATTCTTTATAAATGACTTCACACTTGGCTAGTTGCTGTAGCTGAAAGGTCCTGTTTTGTTACACGTTTTTTCCCCTCACTTGTGGTATTGAGGTATGTAATAAAGAGCTCCGTGGTTTTTTTTTTCAGAGTTAAAGATAATGCCCCCACCTAGGTGTAGGGAGGGGTGTGTGTGTGTTTTGAATAACTGCAGTTTAATTACTGTAGGAATGTGTCATGTTTGAGGATCATGAGAGGATACCATACACTTAAACAAAAACAAACCAAAATAACCAACCCAACAACCCTGCAGCAGGAAGCCAGATAGCGAAGGGGGATAAAGGTTTGACACAAAAGCACTAGAGTAAAGCAGAGAGAGAGAGAGTAGCTTTGAGAATATTTTCCCTATCTTGATGAAATTCCTGGTTCAATATTAAAAAAGTGATTAATTTTGTGACTTTTTTTTATTACTGTCACATGACAAATCTCAGTGATTCACAAAGAAGAGAAAATATCCTCATTGTATTGATAGAAGAGAAAACTCAGGAATGGGAAGGTGTCACTTGCTCTAAGATCACACAGTAATGCAAAGGCAGAGTAAGGAATAGTCAGCATGTCCTGACTCTCAATCCCATGCTCTAACTAGACAACACTAGCCCTCATTGAATGCATTAGTGTGTATCTCATGCAAAATTTATCTTAATTAAACCTTACTAACTTTGTATTTTCTTTCTTAGGCTTTATGCAAGGACAATATCTATCCAGGTCTTCTAATGTTTGCTAAAGGCTATGGGAAGAACAATGAACCATTACGAGGATATATTCTAACTTTCTTGATTGCTCTTGGATTCATATTAATTGGTTAGTTAATTTAAATTGGAGTAAAAATTTAGAATGTATTCTTTTTGTGCTATAAAATGCTGTACTGTCTTATGCTTGGATGACTGGGTCCATGGAGTCTTGGGGACAGATTTTTTTATTTTAAAAATTGTAGGTGTTGGCTTGTGATTGGAAACATGTTCAGTGGATGGGGTTTGAGGATTGTTCTCCTACATATTCAGAAGTTACTTCAGATTCATCTCAGGGCTTGTCTTCACTACCAGGGAGATCAACGCTGCTGCAATCGATGCAGCTGGTGTTGATTAGCGGGTTTTCCACTAAATCGACAATATAGTGCTCTCCAGTCGACTCCAGTACTCCAGCGCCCCAAGAAGAGTAAGGGAAGTCGATGGGAGAGCATCTCCAGTCGACGCAGCGCAGTGAAGACACCACGGTAACTTGATCTAAGCTACATCGATTCCAGTTACATTATTCATGTAGCTGGAGTAACGTAACTTAGGTCAATTTACCCTGGTAGTAGTCAAGGCCTCAATCTTAATTAGTGGGGGAAGGTAACAGTTAATATCCACAGACTTTAGCTAATCAGATTTTTTTTAATCCTTTCCCAACCCTATTGTATTATCTTCTTATCCATTAGCCTACTATAGAGAGCTGTTGTATGATGTGAAAGCCTTTTATATTTATTTACAGTTTTTTTTTAATACATACATATTAGACAATAAAACATCACTAATCTATGCTTCCGTAAGTGGCAAGCTTGCACAAATAGAGGTCTTTAAAGTTTGCTATCCACTGAACCACTTAAGTGCAAGATTTTCCTGGTGCTGCCGGAGGTGGGGGCCAGCCCAAGTGGTAATACATTCCTTGCAGGCAGATAAAAGATCTTCCACATCATCCTGTAGCCCCTTCCAGGACTGCTTACGTTAAAAACTGTTGCTGTTACTCTTATCTCTTCCCCCATCTTGCTTATTCTGCATTTTTGAAGGCTGTTGGAGGAAGGAAAGACCAAGTTATCACTGTTGCCACATGTGGTCTGGAGGTTTCATTAGACTGAAGAGGGTCCTAGTGGACTAAAGTGTCATGTTCTTGAACTGCTGTATCTTTGATTTCAGTCCTTTGTGGTGGTGGGAAATGACTAGTGATGGCTACTACTACTGCTCTCTATCCAGGTAAAAAGGAGAGCCCTACGCTTTCCCACCACCTAATCCTTTTAGGAAGGAAAAGCGGGGGAAAAGTAAGTTTTCTTCTCTCTACAGAGGAGGGCAGAGGCTGCACCCCTCTCTGTCTGACTGCAGTTACAGAGAGCCTAGATGCTGCGTCTGAAATTCCAAACCTCTACTTGAATCTGCCAAGACCCTCTTTACTCTTGGGACAGCCTCAACTGCTGCAGAAGGAAGGATACCTTTCTCCCCCCGCGCGCACACACACCATTAAAGGGTCACATCAGCAATAACAGTAGCCTTGCTTCAGTCTTTTGTTAAGGTGGGAGTCAGGCAAATATGCTTCTCCATTTGCCCACAGGTATATGATTTCACCTGTTATAGCTCCCACAGACCTCTGTTTAAACTGCAATGTCTCCCTCTCATATTCCAACACTATTGCAGACTAATGAAAACTTAATATTCATGGGCTAACTGTGTAATTCTGGAAAAAAATTTAAATAACCTGAATTAGCAAACAGTGTAGTCAGATAGCAAACATATCTTATTTCAAACAACTTTGGTATTCCTTGAGTGCCTGCAAGTTAAATAGGGAATATTTTGAACAAATGTCTGCTGCACATTAATTGATCACAAAGAATTGTAACTCGCATTAAAAGCTTTGAAACATTTAAATTCAAAGTTTATGATGATTCTGTGAGAAAATAAAATGGAGACTAAACTTATTTCTTTGAGTGGGAAGCACTCTTTGACTGTGTCTGAGGAAGAGAAAGGTAAAGATTACTGATTAAACTAGACGACTTTATCAAGATATAATTGAACATCTTAATATTTGGACTCTTGAACTGAGAAAACAGATTTTCTACAAATCTCCTTAAAAAGTATCTTAAAGTGAGTTTGGCTGGAGACAAAAAGGTGACAGGATTTTGGTGGCAGAATAGGCTGTTTCTGAAGCAGATTTTAGTTTTATGTGTTTGTTTTTCCCATAGTAGCTGAAATGATTAGAGAAATTGTTTAGAGCTGTTTATGGTATTAGACCATTATATAGATCTGAATAAAATAAAATGTGTTACAAATTTATTGTTTCCACTAGAGAGGAGGCCCTTGTAGCAAACTTTTGGCCCTTGGATTTTTAAAGCAGTTTGACAACAAGCTTAATAACTATTTGTTTTTCTTTGTGTTTTTACAGCTGAATTGAATGTCATTGCTCCAATAATCTCCAACTTCTTCTTGGCTTCATATGCCTTAATTAATTTCTCTGTATTCCATGCCTCACTTGCAAAATCTCCAGGTAGGAACTTCATATTTGGGGGTTTAACACATTTTAAAGCTACCCTAGAAACAAAGTATTTCTGCACAGAAGTTATTGATTTACTAATTGAAGATTTTATTAAAACAATCTTAGAAAAATTACTAGACTAGCCGAATCAAACCCCTACCTAAGGCTGACACTAAAGCAGCCTCTTTGGTAACTGTAGGAGACTTGTGGTTGTATCTGTCACAACTTGGGAACCTGAGTAAGATATCTTTTCCTCCTAATATGCCTTCCAGCAACTAATTCTAAACCACGTGTGTGGGTGCAGTGTGTAAAATATGACTAGAGCTTTGATTTTTGTTTCTCCGTTTGTTTTGAAAGCTCTGCAGTATTTAAGGACTAAGGCCAGGATTTTCAAAAAATGGGTGCTTTAAGTTAGGAGCATATGGGCTTCTTTACGTGGAGGATTTAGTCCACACTAACATTAGTGAGTACACACTCGAATGACCTATGTCCACATGATGCAAAGGTTTACGGCATACTAATTGGCCACTTAATATGTATTCTATAATCCACTTTGAAAATGTGTTAAGTTCATTGCATATTGAGTTAGTGTGACTAATGTTCACGTGCACACATCACTCATTCTCATTAGCTTGGCAGATACCTGCTGCTATCCCATGCTGCTTTGCATGATGCCAGGACTGACCATCTGTCTGTGTGTTCTCTATTGCTCATGTAGAACAGATATCACCTTCCTGTTCAAATACTGGCACAAGGCCAAGACTTGTCCATTTGCTTCTGGCGTTGTATACCTCAGAATTCCAGCAGTACTGTTGTTGCTGTCATCGCACAAAGTCCCAGCCACGTAGACACTGATACATATTGAATCAAAACAATTGACGGCTCTGTGTACACAGTCAGTTCTGAATACCCATCATCTCTCATTGACCTCTGAGAGTGCCCAGCTAATGAGGTGTGTATGCCTCATCCTAGCCTGAACTACAAAGGAGTAAAACTTCACTAGGTAAAGAGACTAGGACTCAGTCTCTAAGGGAACTGCCTTAAGGGTCACATCTGCTTGTTATGGGGCGGGGAGGGGGGAGGGAGATGGGAGAGAGAGAGAGAGTCTGAAATGCTGGCTCATTAAGCAGGTGATGAATGGAGCCAAGAGCTATGCCTTGTGAACAAGGAAGCCATAAGAAAACTAAAGCCCTCAATGAGAGAGGAAGGTGCTCCTAGGAGGGAGTGATACTTTCTCCTAACAGAATATTGGACCAGGACTTGCTGTCCTTTTTATTTCCCTCCCATTGACACTGGGTGTCAGTGGGATTGTGTGATGACGCTGGTGGGAAGGGAGTTTTATTGTTCAGTTTTTACTTTAGCAATCCTGATGAAAAGAGGAGCTGTTTGTAGAGACTACTACTTGCCCCTCAGGAAAAGAATTCCTTATGGTGTTATTGGTTTCCTTTGCCCCAGGGCTTAAAAGTTGATGACCCGAATTGCAAGAAATGGGGCAGCAAAGTTATTATGCTTCAGTTTTTATTTTATCTGTAACAAAAGTATTGTTATGCCTATAAAAGAATTACATTCAACATAAATAGGAATTTCTTTTTCAGTTTTTAGCCTACTGAGTTTAGGTTAAAAGAACAGGAGTACTTGTGGCACCTTAGAGACTAACAAATTTATTAGAGCATAAGCTTTTGTGGGCTACAGCCCACTTCTTCGGATGCATAGAATGGAACATATATTGAGGAGATATATATACACACATACAGAGAGCATGAACAGGTGGGAGTTGTCTTGCCAACTTCGAGAGGCCAATTAAGTAAGAGAAAAAAACTTTTGAAGTGATAATCAAGATAGCCCAGTACAGACAGTTTGATAAGAAGTGTGAGAATACTTACAAGGGGAGATAGATTCAATGTTTGTAATGCCTCAGCCATTCCCAGTCCTTATTCAAGCCTAAGTTGATTGTATCTAGTTTGCATATCAATTCCAGCTCAGCAGTCTCTTGTTGGAGTCTGTTTTTGAAGCTGTTTTGAAGTTTAGGTTGGAGCCCTTTTTAAAAAAAGTCATCTTCACTCTGGGGCCAAACTTATAAAGGTGCATTAAGTTGCCTTCGATTTGTGTTTACGCAACCTTGCGCACATATTTATTTTATTCTATTGCTTATACACGCAAGCAATAAAATTAATATGTTGAAAGCCCACATAGATATGTAAATCCTATTTCTATTTACAATTAAGCCTGCTCAATTGTATATGTAAATAAGCAGGCATATTTTGAATTTTCTGTATGTTGAGCTGTATGGGTATATTCACTTCTGGAAGCATATGTGTAGATCACAAATCATGATGCAGTATTTGCAGCTTAGCCATATTAAGACTAATATTCTTGTCAGAATTTGATGTTTGTTTTCATAATTCATATGGATAAAATCAGTGTTTTAAGCAATTTTTCATATTTAATTTTTCAATTGTGCAAAATCGTGAGCATTTTTCGATTTTTATCAATTCAGATTTCAGTTGCAGGAAACTCGGGGTAGGGTCAGACAATCAATTAATGACAGTAGACACAGATTCAAAAAGGTAAAGCTTTGTAACCATTAAAACAAAAATGGTCAACATCATGTCGAAATACACAGGAAGTGAATATCCTTAAATCAAACTCTAAATTCTGAAGCAGTGTTTTTTGATTATCAGTGGAAATATTTTTGTCGGTTTGTGTGTGTACAGTGATGTTTACTGACAGTTACCGATATAAAATCTAATGCTTCCAAGGCTAAATACACTGTTAGTCACCGCTGTCTTTATCAGAATAGATGATCCTTATACCTCTTTCTGAACAGCCCTTCAGCAACTCATGGCGTCAAACTCTGGCAACCTCAGTACTTCTCTTTGACAGTTACACTTTCTTCCTGAATGTGTCCGGCAATACTCTACACCTGATATTTGTCCTTTTTCTTTGAATGCTCAGGAGTTGCTCTTATCCAAATAAACAAAAACATTAAAAGTAGTTAGCTAGTAGTACTAGTTAGCTTAACTGGAGTGATAATGCAGAACTAAAAGGATAGCACCCACTAACATAGCATGAAGTCATTTGCATTGTGATTCATGCTGTACCATCTTCTAAAGGTATACTGCAAAGAAAAAAATCAAATCTGAGTAATGTATAGACCTCTATGCCAAATACTCCCACTCACCAGGCTGCTGGGAATATCTAGCACAGAAATAATGTCAAACTCCGCTTTTTAAAAAGTGACCTATACTTCTTGCCATATAAACATTTCTGCTCCTGTCCTTAATAACATAGATGCAGTTTTCTTTGAAATATTGCAAGAAGTTGTTGGATGAGCTTGAAGGATAAATATGTGCCAGAATTTTTAATATATTTTTCTTTCTCTCTCTCTCTCTCTCTCTCTCTCTCTCTCTCTCTCTCTCTCTCTCTCTCAAATTCTTTAACTTTTCCTATTTGTGCTTTGATTAGGTTGGCGTCCTGCTTTTAAGTACTATAATATGTGGGTTTCTCTTATTGGAGCGTTTCTCTGCTGCATAGTGATGTTCATCATTAATTGGTGGGCAGCATTGCTAACATGTGTCATAGTCCTTGGACTCTTTATTTATGTCACTTACAAGAAACCAGGTAGGTATGTGTTTTTCAATTTTAAAAAAAAAAAAAAATCTGGGCAAATTTGAGAAAATCTGATTACTTAATTTTGTTAAATGTTGTGTTTTTGTATTTTAAATTTACAGTTTTATTTGCATGGTTAGTTACAGAAAACTCTATTTTCAAAATAAGAGAAAAGCATCTCACATACATTAACTATATACATTCAAAAGGTAATGTACTCAATCTGTAAAAGAGAAATTGAGAGGAAGTAGTGTGTGCATTGCAGGTGCATTTGGGAGGAGTTATGAGTAAGGCTACATTTTAGCCATGGGCATTTTTAGTAAAAGTCATGGATAGGCGTGACCTTTACTATATACCCCTAACTAAAACTTGGGCCGGGAGTACTCTGGGGGGATGGGCCAGGACCCCCGCTGGCTCGGGGTGGGGGCAGGGTGGGGCTCGCAGGGTAACTGCTCAGCTTTGCGCGCTGCTCCCACCACAAGCGCTGGCTCCGCAGCTCCCATTGGCCGGGAACCGCAGCCAATGGGAGCTTTGGGGGCGGCACCGGTGGGCATAGGCAGTGCGTGGAGTCCTCTGGCCCCTCCAGCTAGGAGATATAGGGACATGCTGGTGGGAGTCCTGCACCCCAACCCTCCTCCCACACACATCCCCATCCACACTCAGGGGCTGGGCAGCCCCTGAGCCAGCACCGGCTGCTGCAGAAGTCACAAAAAGTCACGGAATCTGTGACCTCCGTGACAGACACGCAGCCTTAGTTATGAGCAATATTTGGCCCAAGGGACCATGTAGGCTTGTTTCTGCAGAGAGGTAATGGAAATGTAATGTGCCTTTTTGAGAGAGGATCCTCTACTGTTGTTCCAACCTGGAATGGTACAGGATTAGGGATGGTGTCTTGGTAAACCATACCTATAGCTATGGATGACCAGACACCTCACAGTAAGATAGCAAAAACATTTTAAGCCAAGAAGGGTTTAAGCTGTTTTTGCAACAAGAATGAGATGGAACAGAGCTGGGCTAAAGGGTTTTGTTAAAATTAGAAATAAGGAAATCCTGAAGTATTGGGCTTGAAGGTAAGTGAAGTTCTTGAATGATAAAAGTTCAGTTTCCCCATTCAAAACAGCTTTTATGAACACTAAGTATGGGAACAAGTATGAGAAATAATTTTGTCTCACTTCGAAAATCAAAAGTGTATTGGAAGTGTTGAGCTATGTAAAATGAAGAGCTCAGAATAAGATACAGAAAGAACAAAGAATTTAATGAAAGCTTAAAAGAAAAATCTGCCAATTAGCATATTGATCTAAACAATTAGCACATAAGTAAAAAGCATTTGCTTGATTTGGCAGAACCAGGCTCCAGACTGAGCTATCACGTTTCCTCTTAAAAGGATCACGTAGAGAAAATAGAAACTATGAATGGTAATACCAAAAAGTGTAAAGTATTGTGTTTAAGTTGAAAATCTAAGCAGTAAAAGCATATGCACCCAATACAGTTGTTCTGTTGTGTTTGTCCTATTATTATTTGTGAGACCTGGAAAGAGTTGTGGAAGTCTACTCAAAAAACTTGCATCACTTTTTAAAAGTTTTGTTGGTTTGGCTTTTCTGGTCAGAAGACCGTTTTAGCTACAAGCCAGTAACTTGGTTTAAAGTTAGCTGCTGATCTTCACTGACTGTCATCTGAAGAAAAATAATATATTGCTCTGTTGCTAAATGTGAAATAGACTGGCATGCAAGCTGAAGTACACACTAATCAAACCCTTTTCTGGAAACGGAATTATTTATTTCCTTATGGGCTTTACTGTTGTGCTCATCGCTAGAGTATCAGAGTGCTTCAGACACTAATTTTAGAGGCTTGAGTATCCTCGGTGAGAATGTGATCTTTGAGATTTTAGCTGCTAAAATCTTTTTAAAAAAAAGTCTCTACTGAGCATGTACAAACTGTAAAATTTTTCCCCAAAGGCTTATAACGTGGTCAGATTTTGAGCAGATTTTCGTGAGGACAGCAAAAAGCATGTTCCTGACAAAAAAGCCACCTCCTGCCAAATTCCAAGCCCCTGCTCCAAAGCATGTGGACACTAGAACTTTTCATAGAAAAGATAGGCAGAATTTTTTAACATGTGGAAAACATATTTTTCCGTAGTCTCATTCTGAAGCTAAACTATTTTGACTATAATTTTCCAAAAAAATTGGCCTGAGACATACTTCTGGCATGTAAAATTTCAGCCCAAATGGTTAAAGTTTGGCAAAGTTATAAGCAACTGAAAAGAGGATCTTATAATTAGGGCCCTAGCAAATGCACGGTCCATTTGGTCAATTTCACGGTCATAAGATATTAAAAATCGTAAATTTCATGATTTCAGATATTTAAACCTGAAATTTCAGGGAGTTGTAACTGTAGGGGTCCTGACCCAAAAAGGGGTTGTGGGGAGGTTGCAAGGTTATTGTAGGAGGGTTGCGGTATTGCCACCCTTACTTCTGCGCTGTTGCTGTTGGCAGACCTGCCTTCAGAGTTTGGCGGCCAGAAAATGGCAGCTGCTGGCTAGTAGCCCAGCTCTGAAGGCAGAGCCGCCGCCAGCAGCAACGCAGAAGTAAGGGTGGCATGGTATAGCATTGCCACCCGTGTTTCTGAGCTGCTGCTGGCAGGACGCTGCCTTCAGAGCTGGGCGCCTGGTCAGCAGCTGCCACTCTCTGGCCACCCAACTCAGAAGGCAGCGCAGAAGTTAGGGTGTCAATACTGTGATCCCCCTACAATAACTTTCTGACCTCCCCCAAGAGCCCCTTTTGGGTCAGGACCCCCAGTTTGAGAAACACTGGTCTCCCCAATGAAATCTGTTTAGTATAGGGTAAAAGTACATAAAAGACCAGATTTCACGGAGGAGACAAGATTTCACAGTCCATGACGTGTTTTTCATGGCCATGAATTTGGTAGGACCTTACTTATAATGAGGCGTGTCAGGCAACATAGGGGCCGACTCCGTAGGTGCTCTGGGGCTGGAGCACCCACGGGGAAAAATTGGTGGGGATTTGGGGAAGGGGTCCAATAGGGGCAGGAAGGGGGCAGAACTGGGGCGGGGACTTTTGGGAAGGGGTCAGAATGGGGGCGGGGCAGGGGGTGCGAGCACCTGTGTCAGGCAACCTTAAGAGGTGGGATGACTTGCCCTGCCTATAATTTAAACTTGAGAAAATTTCCTGTAATTGAAATTCTCTAAATGTAATAGGCCTTACTTGCTTGTGAGAATTGAAATTCTACTTGGTTATTATTTTAATTATAAAAATTGGACTGCTTGCATGAGAACATGGGAGACCAGACTCCTATAGCTATTTAATTTTAGTAAACGCATTATACTGTAGGCATTCAATTTCTCTTATACAGTGATAGTCTAAAAGGATAGTTCCTTGACCCAGTTTTTTCCATCATGATTTAGTTTGCCAGAAAATGGCAGCTGCTGGCTAGTAGCCCAGCTCTGAAGGCAGAGCCGCCGCCAGCAGCAACGCAGAAGTAAGGGTGGCATGGTATAGCATTGCCACCCGTGTTTCTGAGCTGCTGCTGGCAGGACGCTGCCTTCAGAGCTGGGCGCCTGGTCAGCAGCTGCCACTCTCTGGCCACCCAACTCAGAAGGCAGCGCAGAAGTTAGGGTGTCAATACTGTGATCCCCCTACAATAACTTTCTGACCTCCCCCAAGAGCCCCTTTTGGGTCAGGACCCCCAGTTTGAGAAACACTGGTCTCCCCAATGAAATCTGTTTAGTATAGGGTAAAAGTACATAAAAGACCAGATTTCACGGAGGAGACAAGATTTCACAGTCCATGACGTGTTTTTCATGGCCATGAATTTGGTAGGACCTTACTTATAATGAGGCGTGTCAGGCAACATAGGGGCCGACTCCGTAGGTGCTCTGGGGCTGGAGCACCCACGGGGAAAAATTGGTGGGGATTTGGGGAAGGGGTCCAATAGGGGCAGGAAGGGGGCAGAACTGGGGCGGGGACTTTTGGGAAGGGGTCAGAATGGGGGCGGGGCAGGGGGTGCGAGCACCTGTGTCAGGCAACCTTAAGAGGTGGGATGACTTGCCCTGCCTATAATTTAAACTTGAGAAAATTTCCTGTAATTGAAATTCTCTAAATGTAATAGGCCTTACTTGCTTGTGAGAATTGAAATTCTACTTGGTTATTATTTTAATTATAAAAATTGGACTGCTTGCATGAGAACATGGGAGACCAGACTCCTATAGCTATTTAATTTTAGTAAACGCATTATACTGTAGGCATTCAATTTCTCTTATACAGTGATAGTCTAAAAGGATAGTTCCTTGACCCAGTTTTTTCCATCATGATTTAGTTTGCCTGTTGATTTAAAACTAATGCTTACCTTGCTAAATTTTCCTTTGCTGTAGAGTAGCATAGCTACAAAACCTGTTTGTACAAAGATTTCATAGCTTTTGTCAAACACCGTAGAATTCTTTGAAATAGATCAGTTTAAGTAACTTCTAAATTTGTCTGTATAATATGAAACATCTAGTTATCTAGAAAACTTGATTTGATTACAGAATTATTATCCTCTTTACAGTAGAGTTTAACTGGTTTTTCCCCTAACTTAAACACAAGTTGGGTTTACTTTAGCCTACTTTCAGTGGGAATATACTCTGATTTTAATTTGAATTTACCTAATTTTCAGTTGATGTTGGAGCTAAACAATTAGACACTGAATTTCTAGTTTGAGAAAATGGTTATATTAGTCAAAACAACTTGTGGCATAATAATTTTTTTTAAACAAATCTTCCCACAGATGTGAACTGGGGATCCTCTACACAAGCCTTGACTTACCTAAGTGCATTGCAGCATACTGTTCGTCTTGCAGGCGTGGAAGACCATGTAAAAAACTTCAGGTAACAGATATGCTCATGCTGGAGGCATAGTGTAGGGGTTAGAAAAATCTTTTTACTAAACTGTGCACTCAGCAAAGCAGGGTTTTGATGATTCCAATATCCACCACTCTTTATATGAAACTGTCTGGCTTTAAATCTCTTAAGTCTATGGATATTCTCACATATGCTTGGATCTTGGAACAGGAACACCCATCACAAGGCTGTATTTCAGTTTCCCTTTACCCCTGCCTCTGGCAGCATGTCCATTCTTGACAGAGACTGCAACGGCAACACAATCTTGGAGGATTTGCAGCCAGGCAATGCAGAATTCTTGCTAATTCCTTGGAAATCGGCCCATATGTGAAGGGAGCATATCATGAGAAAATACTCTGTGATTTCATGGTGGTTAGATTAGGAGATATTTATCTTCACAATTCTAAGTCAGTTGCAAATTACTTGAAAGTTGTTTTTATCAATACAAAGGTAATAAGTGAATTCTAATTTTTCTTCTCTTAAATGTAAAACTCTAGGCCTCAATGCCTTGTTATGACAGGTGCTCCAAACTCACGTCCTGCTTTGGTTCATCTTGTCCATGCTTTCACAAAAAATGTGGGTTTGATGATCTGTGGTCATATACACATGGTAAGTATTTTTTCAGCATTTAAAAAAAAAAAGCTAACTTGGCTTCTTTCCATAACTGCTTTATTATTATCAAATGTAAAGTGTCAAATTTCCCACTTCTCTGGAAGCTGAGATTTATTGATAACCTATCATGGGATTTATCTTTCATAATAGCACAAAGTATATTGTAATTTTGTGCTAGCCTTAGACATGCTAGCATAGCAGATAACTTCAAAATGTTAATATGTACATCACTGTTAGATTTTTTTTCCTCCCCTGGAATAATTTTGTAACTTTATAAATTGAACAGTTTTGGACACAAGATGGTCTAACAATATGTGTTTTGGATTTTTTTAAATGAGCATTATGTACATCAATCCAATCAAAATTTAACATCTGCAGGAAGGGAGGCCCCTGCTCTGAAACATTTAGTACTCCATCAAAGTGAGCCTCTTCTCTTCCAGGCTGTAGCAAGTCTGGAGGTAGAAGGAGAGGTTTTTTTTTTTTATACTTTGGGATATGAGAGAATCCTGTGATGGAGGATTTTATCCATGCTGTACACATTAAGAACTTAGTTTTTGTATCTGGGAAGTTGTAAAGGTAGAAAATGTCAAAATGTTTAATGGTGAATGTGGATTACAATCTCTGAGTTTCTCTGCCCTGTCCATGTCTCCTCCAATTTCCTGCACCTCCTCCATGCCTTGCTAGTCATTTTGACTACAAGTTCTCTGTTCCAAGTGTGTCTAGCAAAGCTCTTAGTCCAGTGCCTTTCTCAACTAATAGCCTGAGAGTTTTTAATTCTTCTTTGCTTTGACCCTGTGGCATGAGTTGCTTGGGCAAGCACTTACTCTGCTGCCCTTCACAGCCCCTCTTGCAGAATTCCATTGGCTGCCTTCATGAGGCTTTTCCCTCCCTACCTTACTGTGTGGGAATGCAAGAAGTTGGTTTTTTTTTATAGAAAATTGTAATTTCTCCTGTAATCTACTACCTCATTAAAAAACAGTAGTAAAAGGCACTTTTCAGAAAGGACAACAAAATAAATGTGAGGGTTTTTTAGGCCAAGCCATTTTGAAGATACAAAATTTTTCACAAGTGAATTTCAGGTAAATTTTTGAAAACACCACAATGATAAAATTGCTTTCTGATTTTTAAAATTTTTTTAATCCAAGCTTCTCAGAAAACTCTGTTCAGTTGAGATGCAGCGTGAAAGGTTCAAATAGGTTTCTTTTGGCAAAATTAAGAGGATGTTTGAAAATTAGGCTCCTAATGGCAAGCAAACTACACCGTTAAGCATAGGGTGGTGTCTACTGCTACATGATCCGTTCCACAGTGATTGATATACCAATGGAGATGGTGTTGTGTTTTTGATAAATCAAGTATATCTGGACCAACTTCACTTCAGATCTTACCTTAAGGACAAAGAAGGTGCTAGATCTTGATTTGCTTAAAGATAAACAGTGTTCCAATTGATGTATAAAACACATAATCTGATACTTGTTAATCCTGGGGGATACAGCATGCTTGGCTAAATAAGTTTGATATTTGCTTTCAATGTTGTCCAGTTTGCTTTTACTTGTTTAGTATAACATGAAAACTTAAGGCAGAAGCGCGGTTGGGGATAGCTGTGTGGGCAGCTGTGGGGAACCTGCGTGGAGTCGCGGACCCTCCACCTGCCCTCAGCTGGGTAGGAATCCTGGAGGACAGTGTCACGGCCGGAGGCTGCTCTCAGCCCCCTTCCCCTCCCCCACTGCACCATGGGCAGGTGGAGGGTCTGCCGCAGGTCCCTGGGTGGGCTCCACACTGGCCTGGCTGCAGGGAGGGGGGAAATCTCCCCCCCCCCCCCCATAGCTGGATCCTCTTGACTAAGAACACTTGGTCCCTTGCTCTCACACATTCATCCTAAACTTTGTGATCTCCATTGTCTCAGAGACATGCAGCTGTTGATGTGGTACAGAGATCAAAGTTTGGTCTTTAATGTAGCTTTAACACTTTTCTTTCAGTCATGCATAGAGGAACTAGTTGGGATTGGTTTTGTGAGGTGCTGTACACAAACCAGTCACATTCCTAATCCCATAGAAGTTATCCCCTAATAAATCAGTTTTGATAGTAGTTAAAATCACTTATGATTTTGTTTTGACTGTATATTCAGATCTAGTTCTTTAATACTGAAATTTTCAAAGAAGCCAAAGGGACTTAAGCACCCAAATCCTATTGAAATTTAATAGGAGCTGGGCACCTAACTCTCTTGAGTTTCCGTAAAAATACCAGTGTAAATTACCAAGTTTAGACTATTTTCTTCAGATCTTTATTTTTAAATTTTGTTTTGTATTTGAAGCTTTTCTACAAAGCTAAAGATACCCACAATTTGGGTTGGTGCTCCTTTCAGATCACTGGAGTCAAAATCTTTAAGCTCAAAGTTCTGCTACAGTGCTGTTTTTTAAACAGAACACTTTATTATTCTGATAAGGGCAGTGATTTTAAAAACTGGAGAATTAAGAGGGTCTGTTAGCAGGATGGAAGTTCAGTGGGTTTTGAAGGGGTTATGGAAATTGAGTCAAATTAACTCAACTACAAAAGACTGGCAAAGAGTCCAGCTAAAGGAGGATTCATAGGTTGGAAGGAATATGTGTTAAATTGTAGGTACACCTCTAACCCGATGTAACGCGACCCGATATAACGTGAATTCAGATATAATGCGGTAAAGCAGTGCTCCGGGGGCGGGGGGGGGGACGGGACTGCGCACTCCGGTGGATCAAAGCATGTTCGATATAACGCGGTTTCACCTATAACGTGGTAAGAATTTTTTTTTTGGCTCCCGAAGACAGCGTTATATCGAGGTAGAGGTGTAATAGTAAGAGTGGTTGATCCTCTCACCTTGCCGTTGTAATCTGAGGTGCTCCAGGATTGACTGCCCAGATTCTGTTGTGAACTATTTCATGTATATTGAATCTGGCAGGAAACAGCTGCATGTCACAGGACCCCATCAGAAGTGGCTGAGATCTGGGTTTATTTAAGGTAGTGGTTGCCATAGGGGAGAAGATTAGCAGCTTTATATGGAAAATAAAGCAGATCACCAATTTCAGTTAAACTTGCTGGGACACAAGCAGCCACACAAAACCTGATGTGTACTTAGCCTATAGCTATGCCCATATCTATATATATTTTTTTTTGCTACAAAAAAACAAAACAAAAATACCCATGTTTTTATGGAAGAGTTCAAGCCTGCTGGTGAAGCAATTGGAGCTTGAGAATTCTTGTTCCAGTAAAGAACAGGAAGCACGTACACCTCTACCCCGATATAACGCTGTCCTCGGGAGCCAAAAAATCTTACCGCGTTATAGGTGAAATCGCGTTATATCGAACTTGCTTTGATCCGCCGGAGTGCACAGCTCCCCCGGAGCACTGCTTTACCGCGTTATATCCGAATTCAGGTATCAGGTTGCATTATATCGGGGTAGAAGCGTATCTAAGAAAGGGAGACCTATTGTTGCCCTGAGTCAATTTTACTTTGTGTTGATAGGTCTCTTGTTTTGAAGTGACAAAAGTATCTTTTGAACTTGAAGTGTATTAGATTTTATTTTGGGTTAATTATCAACGCACTCATGCAACAGTACAAAGGAAATCTATTTTTCAGAAAATAACCTGTAAGTGATTATTCTAAAATGCACTTTGGACTAATAGTAGTACATTTTTAAAGGGCCCTCGCAGACAAGCCATGAAAGAATTGTCAACCGACTTGGCCAAATATCAGCGGTGGCTTATTAAAAACAAAATGAAGGCCTTTTATGCACCAGTACATGCGGAGGATTTGAGAGATGGGGGACAGTACTTGATGCAGGTACACTTCTCTTGCAATTTTGTTTGAGCTAATGGGTGATTGGCATCAGAAAAGTACAAACATTTTTGCATTTTATATTTTACACTTTCAAGCATGCCATGCATATTGAAATGAATTGTAATTATGCAATATTTTCACTCTGCTGCTAAAAAGCTTTTATTAAAAAATGTGTTTAGTGCAAGTAAGAACATTTTCTTATTTTACCTGCAGTTAATATAATAGTTTTTAGTATTTTAAAAATGCTTGATTGGCTTTGTTCTTAGGCTGCTGGTCTGGGTCGAATGAGACCAAACACTCTTGTTGTTGGATTTAAGAAAGATTGGAAACAAGCTGACATGAGGGATGTGGAAACCTATATCAATTTATTTCAGTGAGTACAAAATGCAGAACTTAGAACGAACTGTTTTTACCAAATACAGTAAACAAGAATATATAACCTGAAGAACTACTTGTACCTCTAGAAGAGTGTAATCAGTTTTTAGATGAATACTTTGAAATAGAGATGAACTGTTTCCAAGTATTCCCAAACATATATAATTTTCAAATAATTAATATTGAAATCTCCTCAATAAATGTACAAAAATGTGTATATCTAGTGCTGTTTTTCAGTGTGGATAGGTATTATTGATGGTCAACTATTACTTTTGTCAACCCCAGGAGCTTTCCCCGATCTGAGGCCTCTGGTGGCTTTAATTTCAGCAGGTGTTGTTGATCCCTCTGCTATTTCTAACTTAGTGTTAGCATTCCTCTTGAACCTGTGCGTGATCATTGGTTGTGAACAGTTTAATATACAATGGAAATCTTCTTTCCAGCCTTTACCTTTTTTGTCATGCATTTTCAGCATCTGTCCCTGGAGAGACCTCTGACCATCTGTTTTTTCCTGGGAAGTCTTTCACTATTGTGTAGAGCTGCTTGTACTCTCCCTTCTGTGCTGCTGCCTCTGCAGCCTGCTCCTGAACCCAGGCATTGTTATTTTGCCTGCATCTCTTTTTATTTCTTTGTAGTTTTTTCTGTATCTTACATCAGCCTCAAAGACTTCTACCTGTCTTGCACTGTTATGTTTTTGCCTTCAAAGCTTTCTTTTCGTCAGTCACTGCCCATGTTCCAGATATAATCCATACATCTTTTTTCCACCTTCTTTTGGTGGCCCATTATTTCCCCTGCCATCTTCTAATTTGACCATGTGTCTTCCAGACTTTCATCAGTCTGGTCCTGTAAAACACTGGAACAGTTGCTAGGTGGAATCTGATCTACATTTCTTTGCCTTTGAACTGCTCTGGGTCTGTGATGCTCTTTTTACCATCTTCATGATCTTTTTTGAGTTTAGGTTGCAACATGTCCACTTAATAATAATGATCTCCGCTAACATCTGTTCCTCTGCTAACTCTGACATCCCTCAGAGAAGATGCCCATCTCTTAAATATACATATGGTCTGTCTTGTTGACACTCGCATTGTCTGGTGATTTCCATGTGAGCTTGTGAATCCACTTGTGCTGGAAGAATTTGCCTTCTATTTAGGGTGTTTGTGCAACAGAGATTCAAGAAGTGTTTGCCATTATTGGTTGGATGTCTTCCGATGCTGTGACACTTCATATACTAAGTATTAATGTCAAATAAAAACAAAATGTCCAATATGGGTAGGTTCCTCTGTTATTGGAACTTTGATTTGGACTCTCCTGACTTGTGTTCAGACTTGCAGCCTAATTTTTCATTAACAAAGTTTGTCCTTTTAATTTCCTTGCTTTTTTAAGGAGAGAATTTTTCCTGTAAGTTACACATAATGGAAACCAGAGTTAGCTAGAACTTGTCTTGAAGCCTGACTTCTTTATTATAAATGCTATAATTTGTAAAAATAGTTAACATTAAATTCCATACACACTGCATTCATTAATTGTTACTGTGTATATTTTTGAAACTTCTTTCAGTGCCTATAGTTTTCAGAGGCCTCTCTGGAATTTTTAGTTGTCAAGTTAGGGGATCTCTTATAAAATATTTTGGGACTTCTGGTGAAAAGAATTTTCCTGTACTACTCAAAAGGATTAAATTTCCCACACACTCTTTCACCTTTCCCATGGAGCTTAGAATGACTTGTTTGTATTTCATTTGATCACTGTTTGCAATACAGAAAGGAAGTGAAATTGAGACAGTTGCTGTCTATTACACTTCAGCATATGGTATTCAGTCTTTTGAAGTGGCTTAATAGTTTGGGACTTGAAATCTGTAAAGTACAATTTATGTACATGAAGCTTAATTCCAAGAGAAAAATCTCAATTGGGATTGTTGAGAAATAAAAATAGAACAAGACAAAAATGCAACTTTTTTACCCTTTTACAGTGATGCCTTTGACATTCAGTATGGTGTAGTTGTCATCCGCCTAAAGGAAGGTTTGGATATTTCTCACCTTCAGGGACAAGGTATGCTTTATTTTGCCTCCTAGAAAAGAGAAAATAGAACAGCCAAATTTTACACCGTTTTCTGGACATTAGTTCAATGAATAGTTAAGTATTCTATAAACTATTTGTTACGTCTACAAGTGAAGTATAGAGATTTAGTGTTTATAATTATTTCTAATATTTTGTCAACTTAAAAATACTTCTGTGAACCTTGTACAAAAGAAAACTAGGTGGAGTAGGTATGACTTCTGTTACTGATGGGTTGCTTTTAATGATAAATGTTCTATATTTTGTATTGTAACTTCTTTTAGAAACCGCACTGCATACATTATTTTCTTCTCAGTTTGTAACCACCTACATACTTAAATTTCCCCAAGGATTTAATTTTTTACTAATACATGCTCAAACTCAAATGAGGCCAGAAAATCAATACTGCATATTAGAAAAGTATCTGCAGTCTAGAAAATTAAACTTGATTTAACAAAAGTTGCATGACAAAAGACATTTTGGATTCTTTCATGGCAATTTTTTTCCATTCTAGTGATATAAAAAGCCTGGAGATGGTACATCTGCATTGGACAAATAGGGAACAATAAAGATAATACATTTGTAATACAAAAAATTAGTGGTGATTCAAAGAAAGTAGTTTATAGACTTAGTTTTTGTTTTTATTAAACATTATATTAAAAGAACATTATTAAGGTGGCAAAATCAAGCACTTAACTTAGTTTTTAATGACATCATCTAATATTATCCCGGGATTTCAATTTTAATTCAGGCATATATTGACTTTGTAACCTTAATTGTGTTATTTTAAGGTAGTTTTACTGTGTGTAATTTCCTAGGTTTAAACATTAAAAAAAGAAAATTGGGGGAAAAAAAGATATTTTATCATGTGATGTCATACTGATACCAAATGGGTCATCAGCAGAATTGGAACCTTTTAAATCCACCACAAAGACCTCTTCCACTTGAGCTAACTGAGTGACTAATAGCAGAAGTAGGTTCATATTCTGTGTGGACCAGTATTAGAGGGGGGGGATAAAATATTTTGCCAGAGGGTTTCCCAGATATTTGCTGATAGAAGACTGGTGAGACTCAGGATTCTTGGGTTCCATTCTGAGCTCTGTAGTGGAGTGTTCTCTAGTGACCACAGAGCTTCTGCCCATTCCCCCTGAGTGTGATCCCTTCTGGCCCATCCCCTCCAACCTGCCCTTGTCCTGTCTGTTCCCCACCCCAAGTTTAATAATCCAGTCCTTTACTCCTAAAATAGCCAGTCCCAGTCTCCACTCCTCAGGTTTTCATCCCAGTCTCTTTGATTAGCCAGTCCAAGTTTTCACCCTCGGAGCTCCCAGTCTACTCCGCAAACACCAAGCTTATTGTCCCCAGTCTCCTTGCCTAGCCAGTCCTACTCCTAGATGAGGACAGATTAAAAGATTGGGATTTTCCAGCTTGGAAAAGAGATGACTGGGTGAGGGGAATATGATAGAGGTCTATAAAATCATGAATGGTATGGAGAAAGTTAATAAGGAAGTATTATTTACCCCTTCACACAACACATGAACCAGTGATCACCTTAATGAAATTAATAGGCAGCAGGTTTAAAACAAACTAAAGGAAGTACTTTACACAATGCAGAGTCAACCTTTGGAACTCATTGCCAGGGGATGTCATGAAGGCCAAAACTATAACTGGGTTAAAAAAAGAATTGGATAAGTTCATGGAGGCTAATTCCATCAATGGGTATTAGCCAAGATGTTCAGGGATGCAACACCAGGGTCTGGGTGTCCTTAGGCCTCTGACTGCCAGATGCTGGGACTGGACAACGGGATGGATGACTTGATTGCCATATTCTGTTCATTTTCTTTGAAGCGTCTGTCATTGGCTGCTGTCGGATACTGGGCTAGATGGACTCTTGGTCTGACCTAGTATGGTCATTCTTATGTTCTGAATCTTCACTCTCACCACATGGATTCATCCAATCTCAGTCTTGCCCACGACCTAGTGGGTTCCAGTCTAAAGCAACCCAGAGCTGCAACTGTAGGGAAAATTCTTCTCATCCCTAGGCTGGAGCATGACCAGTGCAGATTAAATCTTCGTGGAATTTAGCTGCCATAATCTAAGAAGTATGCGTTGTGCAAACAGATTTTTCAAAACTTGACCAAATTTGGGTGGATTTTCATAGAGGACAGCAAAAACAGATCCCTGACAAAAAGGCCACCCACTGCCAAATTTCAAGGCCACTCTAAAGCAGAGGGGCACTAGAGGTTTTCAAATAAAAGCTTGACAGAATTAACATGGGCAAAACAACCCATTTTTCCCCTAGCCACATTCTTTTGAAGTGGCTGACCCATTTTGGCTAAAACTTTCCCAAAAAATTCAGTCTGAGGCAGACAATTAACATCGAAAACTGTAGCCCAAACAATTAGAGTTTGGTAAAGTTATAAGGAAGGCTGTGGGTTTGTCACAGATTCCATGATCTCCATGACTTCTGCAGTGGCCAGTGTGCCTGGCTCAGGGGCAGCTCAGGTAGCCCCTGCGCTAGTCACACTGGCCGCTGCTGGGGCAGTCTCGGGTCACTGTGCCCCCCACACAGCAGCAGCAGAGTTTGGGTGTGTGAGGGGGTTGGAGCATGGGACTGGGCGAGGTGGGCTCTGGGTGGCGCTTACCTGGGGGCTCCCTGGAAGCGGTAACATCCCCCTCACTCAGCTGCTAAGCGGAGGTGTTGCCAGGCAGTTCTGCGTGCTGCCTCCACCCAGAGTGCCAGGAACCTGGGAGCTGCGGGGACAGTGCCCTGGGCGGAAGCGGCGCGCAAAGCTGCCTGGCCACACCTCTGCCTGCCAGCCCAGCCAATCCCCCCCAGCACTTGGGGGGGTCCTAGGCAGCGTGCTGCCACCCGCGGCCCTCCCAAGCAGCCAGTCTGCCCTCTTCCAGCACCCATGGGTCCCCGGGCAGCCCCCCCCTTTTTATTCACTGATATTTTTAGTATAGGTCATGAACAGGTCACAGGCAGTGAATTTTTGTTTACTGCCCGTGACCTGTCTGTGATTTTATTAAAAATACCCGTTACTAAAACGTAGCTTTAGTTATAAGCAACTGAAGACTATGTCCTATAATGGGAAGTGTGAGGCAATCTTAATAATAGGCAGTTCTGCCAACCCTCACTAATATAATACCTCATGGCAGGGATCATATGTTCCTGACAGCTTTACTACAGCTTTAAGGCAGTCTCAACAGGTCGGAGCCATTGCTGACTTAACTGATAACTTCTGGCTGAGAAATCAGTTTTTGACTAGGTTTTTTAAAATTACTGTGCCTTTTTCTATTACAATCAATCAATAGTTAACTACCTCTGTTAGTGTCATATTCTGTTAAAAAAGACCTTTGCCTGAGCTTGTCTGCTGAAAGGAGGTGTGTTCTTACTCACTAGATTTTGGACAAGCCACCTTCAGCAAGCAACTTTATGGAAATGTAGTATTGTGACTCTTAATATTTTTGGAAAAATGCTCAGCTTGAGGTAGAAATTGATCATAGATTTTTAGGATCTATTTTATACCAAAGGCCTCAGGTTTCAGTTCCCTTCTCATAACAATTTGACATAACGTAAATATGAGGATTCAAACCCCTTATTTTCTCCAGGTCCATAGAGGTGAATTAGCTCTGTCTCCACAGAGTGACGTAGTTCAACACCTATAGAATTTGAAAAGGTATAATCAGGGACTAAACTAAAATAATTCCTTACTTTTAGAGGTAGAATTTCTATGTATGTAGCATGTTGCTGCTGTTCATTAAGTTGTACAAAACAGTTGATTTTCTCCAGAGTGCTATAACTTATAATCTATTACATCATTAATTATCCATAAAACATAATTTTTGCAAGCTATAAGTATGTTTAATGGTGCAATCAGAAATTATATCAATATTAATCATTTATCGCTTCACAGAAGAATTACTGTCCTCTCAAGAGAAATCTCCAAGTTCAAAGGATGCTATAGTAAATGTGGACTATAGCAAAAAGACTGAGACAGATACATCCAAGGCTTTTTCTCCACCATCCAGTGAAAAAACTCCTGGCCTGCATAAAGGTAACTTTCTAGTGAGCTGTGAGATTGGACCATTCTTTTTACAGAGTTGAATTACAATAGTTTTTTTTTTCTCTTGGAGTTCCCGGGCATTTATGTTGTCTGCGTATTACTTGAGTAGTCACTTTGAAAGTGTAAGCAAAATTTTTAAAACCTTGATGCATAAAGTAAGGCTCAAAGATCTTAGGCACCTAAATAAAAAGCTTAGGTTATTTTTTGTAGAGGTAATGATAACTGTAGGCACTCAGCACTTGTTGAAAATTTGGCCAAATCTTTATACTCAAGCTTAACTTTAAGGCCACCAAGGTTAAGAAACGTTGGCCTTAAACTAGAACATTTAATTAAATGCACATTAAGAGAACATTTAAAAAATGATTCAAGACACCTTACATTTATATATGGAGGAAATGTTTTTCTTGTCTTTTTTTGAAGACAAACGCTATGGCTATGTGAAGTATTAACACATTTTAAAGAGCTAATCCTTATTGCAGGATATGTTGGACCTCATCCATGTTGTGGTTATTTTCTCATGGTGTACTGCTTCATTTTATGTCTCATTTTCTGAATGTGTACACTACTTTTATCTTCATTAACACCACAAAGGATATTAACCTTTATTTTGTATTTTTTTTTAAACATCTTCCAGAGGAGGAAGAAGATGGCAAGACTCCAACACAACCACTGTTGAAAAAAGGCAGGCATTTCCATCTTTTTGTTACAATCCATTTTTTCATACTGCTACCTTCAATTTTCTTTTTTTCTCTCACTTCTTTATGTATAGAGTATCAACCGTGAGGTGGTATCCTGGATTAGGAAATTCAGGGGTCAAACTGTGGTTGTAGAAAAAGGTGGTGGTACTCTAAGTCCTCCAACAAAATAAGCTTTCTTCACATGAGTTGGCAGAAACAGTGCGCATACTGCATGTGTATATGTTCAAAATATGATTGATTGCTTATGAGGTTTCCTGAACTTGGTTCTGCCTCAATGGGGTTTGAATGTGTCCATGAAGTCTGCTGGGTTCCTTGGTGGGGCTCACATGCCTCTCTGGGCTCCATTATTTGTGGTGGAGGGGAGGAATAAGTAGTTCTTTTCTGAAATGGTGCTCAGTCCTGGAGCCAAACTTCTAATTCATTCCTTTCTGTATAGATTTTAATAAAATCATCATTATAATATCTGAGACATCACTCAGTAAACTATGCAGCTCACTTGATGCATCCACAAGCAATGAAATGGTTAACAATGTTATACTTAGTTTATCACATTTGAGCATCTTCGTGAATACTTCAGTGAAATGAATGGGGCTATTCACACTTTTCAGTTATTGTTCCAGGCTCTCCACAGATTCGGGCAAACATTGCTTAATCAGTTAACCTCAAATATGAAGGGAGAATTTCTTCAGAATTATAATCGCTGGAGAACTTACCTCTTTTAAATGAAAGCAGAGATTCTGGAGCACAAGATGGTGGCTTGGGAGAAGTGCCAGTGTGCTGTACCATAGTGTACTGACCTAATTCAAGCTCTGTATAAATTCAGTCAATTGTAATTCACATCAGGAATATTTTTGTTTTTTTGTAAAATCAAATTCATACCTTTTGGCTTAGAAGCTAAATACCAAATAAAGTGGCTGGCTGCTGTATCCAAATCTAAATTTGACTGAGAAGGAGGGTTTTGTTTTTGTTTTTTTATCCATCCATTTCACTTCTGTGTCTGTTAGGTTTATTCAGAAAGTCATTTTAGTTTCTTTCTCAGTTATATCTATAGCTTCATTATCTAACTAAAAATGCCACCTTTTTAATTACAGCCACTAAATGTTTTGTAAAATTTTTCTAAGCCCTGGAACCTACAAAACCATCTTATTCTGTACATAAAATACTATATAAATATTCAGCATCAAAATGGACTCTGTTTACAGTCTTAACTTCCTTAAGGCATTTAACTATATATTTCTTTTTTAAAAATGGAAGAAATTAAAATAATACTTCAGAAGTTGTAGTTTTCTAAGATTTTTGTCTTGGTAAAAAAACTTGACAATATTAAAGAACCTACAGATGTGTTTTGGTGAAACAGGAGCAGCAGGTCTTCTCTTCAGTATAAGAGATGTATGGAGCATCAACCGTACACCCACTGTTGCTCAGAAGTATGTTTTTTGATGTTTGGACCAGATTGATGTAGCTATAAGTGTAGAGAGAGAGAAGGTCTTGCAAACTGTGCTTATCCACCAAAGGTCTGCTTGTTGTTCCTGCTCAGTTTTTTATCTTTCAGAACAGCCAGTTTCATCAGCTGGTGAAGTCTGATAACTCTTTAAACTTATCTCTGTGTGCATTTTTACAAGTCCATTTAAGCAAATTATAAAGTCTGGAAATAAATATTTTTAAAGTTAGATTTTTTTTTTAACAATGCAAATATTGGAAAACTTAGCAATTCTACAATGCTGAGTTTGAGATTGGGAAGATAAGCAACAGTTTTTTTTCTTAAAACTTTTACAAATTCTCTCTTTCTCAATTTGCTAGACTCGAAAGGCCCACGTGCTCCTTTAAACTTGGCTGACCAAAGACTTCTTGATTCTAGTTCTCAGTTTCAGAAGAAACAAGGCAAAAATACTATTGATGTCTGGTGGCTTTTTGATGATGGGGGTAAGATTATTTGTGATGATGATAAAAGCACTTGGCAATGGCCTATGTTTTAGTCATGAGTATTTTTAGTAAAAGTCATGGACTGTGCTCGGGAGGAGGGTTGGTGGGGCTTGGGCTGGCTCCCTACACAGCGGCAACCCCAGCTCCTAGCTCTGTGTGCTCCCTCCTCTCTGCCCCAAGCCCCAGAACTGCAGCTCCCATTGGCTGAGAACTGCGGCCAATGGGAGGTACGGGGGCGGTGCCTGCAGGCAGTGGCAGCACCTGGAGCTAGGAGCTGATGGAGAGGAGTTGCTGTCGCCCTTCCTCGGAGCCCCCCCAAGGTAAGCACCACCGCACACCCCAGCCCTAAGGCCCGCCCCCCTCACACGAACTCCTGCTGCTGGGAGGCGGGGGGGGGGGGGACAAGACTGCCTCAGCAGCGGCCAGTGCGTCTGGCCCACGGGCTGTTCAGGCGGCCCCCAGGCCACGTGCACCGGCCTCTGCAGAAGTCACGGAGGTCATGGAATCTGTGATCTCTGTGACAAACATGGAGCCTTCCTCATACCATATATAAATTGTGGATTTATGCTATTAAATAGAAAGATATAGAAAGATGACATTGCATATTAACTACTCAATGTATTTCTAAATATTATGGTCTAATGCAGGTTTGACATTGTTGATTCCTTATCTTCTGACAACCAAGAAAAAATGGAAAGACTGTAAGATCAGAGTGTTTATTGGTGGAAAAATAAACAGAATTGATCATGATAGGAGAGCGTAAGTTACCCTTTAAATTTTAAATGAAACATTTATGGTATTATGGAACTTTGTAATCATGCACAATAGATAAATGTTTTTCTTGTTTTCTTCTTTTCCTATTGCACTTGAATTGGGAGGTACCTGAATGCTAATTAACGTAGCACATGATCATGTTGTTTAAAATAACAAACAGCATTTGAAACATTTTAAGCTCCTTTATGATTACATCTTTAAAGCTTAAAGAAAATTTTGCCTTTACTACTGTTGTTTTTTTTCCAATTTGGCAAATACTTTGTTTCTTGCTATGTTTTTAAAGGGAGCAGAAACTAATATGACCAACCACAACAGATTATAAATGTTCACTTGCATCCACAAAGCTAAGTCTAAGAACCATTATGATGATATGTTAACTACCCCACTTCTGCAAGGTTAGAATAGTCTGTTAGATTAGGGAAACACCTAGACACAAAACTGATAGGTGCCAGATAGCTCATCTAATAATGGTAAAGAAACAGGGACCCAAATTGGCAGCCCTAGCTCACCTTAGTAAGAAAAGCCACAGAATTGGGCCTTAAGTTAAGACAGGTCTACTGAGCCCTGAGATATTTACAATTTTTTCTCATCCTTTCCCTAAAAGGTAATACAGGACAGTCGAGGGTGATTACAGAAGAGTTTGACTATTTAGTTTAGGATGGGACATGCTTATTTAAAAAAAAAAAGTGGTAAATTTTGCACCTGTACCGTACATATCCTTAAACAGAATGAGAGGGCATTCAAGAAACTGAAAGGTACGTTAGGGTCTTAAAGATCGCTCTTGTCAGAATTACGGTGGCACTGATGGCATATCTCAGTGTTTTCATCATAGATATCTGCAAGGCTGCTACCTGAAATTCTGTACACACTTTAACATATCACTAATCTCTTGATATGGCATTTAGATCTTCTGATTACTTTTGGAGGGCAGTTCACCAGTCTTTGCTTAAACTTTAACAAGTGGGAATAGAAAGAGACCACTTGGAGGAGGAGGAGGAGGAGGAAGAAGAAGAAGAAGAAGAAAATTATTCTAGTAACTACAGCTCCTCAAGAGCCTCTACATAATCACAATTCTCTTCCATCTTCTTCTTTTCCTTGGAGTTCTACTCTCATAGGACTCTTGGGTTTAGCAGAAGGCCTGAAGAGGTTGAGACTACAGTTTTTTTTATAACCTCTGCTCCAAATATTTGGTGCCATGCAAAGGTTTTTTTATGGCCCCAATGCGTACTATGTTCCAGACAGTTCCGGATGCTCAGGTACATCCTGGTATGATTATATAAAGGCAACTAGTTCTTAGAGAGCATTACTATAGAGTCTGTGTCTGTGTTTAGAGCAATTTATTTGTATTTTTTTAAAAGTTCCCCTAGTGTTTTTTTTTTTTTTTCTTTCTTTCCTGAAAACCCTAACGCTTAAAGAAAATTAATTCTGCGTTTCTAGTGATTGGAATTAAAAGTTTGGAAAGTCTGTTGGTTCTGTTCTGTGAAAGAGCTATCTGGTTTACAAATAAGTTATGATATATGAACCTTTGGCATAACTAGAATGATTCCATTGTCCAAAAGTTGTGTTGGCTTAAGTACATAAAGCTGTGCTAAATCTCCTCCTGCATCCTCTGATGAAGCAGTATTTTTGTTTGAATTACTCTTAAACATCCGGAGACTGCATTTAATTTTTGTTGCAGGAAATACCAATTTCTGGTGATAAACAGATCACAAACTAAACATTTATTTTGTGTTCAGGTGTCTTAATTTTTTATGGGCGGTTTTCAGTGAAGTGTTCAGTTTCTTAAAAACTTTAAATACCTTGTATTAAGCATACTTTTAAATGAGCCATCCAGACATGCCAGTGTCTAAACAGAGTATTTGTATGATTTTTGTTGAAACCCTTGCCCTGCCTCACTCTCTACTGTTTTTATCTTACCTGTGTAGTTCCAAATTAGATTGCTTTTTGAGTGAATGTCCATGTCTCTTTGTGCTGTAAAAACAGCCCTATAAAAATGTTAACTGACCAAATATATTATATAACATATATCTATATTTTTTTAAATTTAGGATGGCTACTCTGCTCAGCAAATTTCGGATAGACTTCTCAGACATTATGGTACTTGGAGATATTAATACAAAGCCAAAGAAGGAAAAGTGAGTTGAAAATGTTCCAGAAAGACACATCATTTACTAGTTGCATTCTTAATTTTCTGTTGTAACATGAAAAGCAGTATTTAATTCTCTACATATCTATTTTGATAACTAAACTAGATGGTTACAAAGACATAAGCTTTCGGAGAACAGTGCAGGTGGTGAGCTCCTCGTGCCAAGAATTCAGTATTGGTTTAGAATCTCATAATTAGAGAGAGACTACAAAAGTGCTAGATTCGAATTTCAACAAAATGAGCAGTTAACTACAGTAATTCTCCCCTAATTGAAAGATGATGGAAACTAAGATAAAACTTGTGTATACTTATCTTATCCATACTCATATACATCTCTAAACCCAAAATAATGATTATATAGCCTGATCTTTAAATCAATTGTGTATCAGTGTTACTCAGCTCCGTGAATGCATGAGAAGATCCAAGCCCTGCTGAAATTTTCTTATCCAAAGAATCATTAAATATTTCTACTTCTCAAGCTTGAACAATTTGGCTGACTGCAGTTGATTCCTAATACTACTAGTGCCATTTTATGATGGAATGTCCTATAAGACCTAAGAGGTCGAAAGATTGAGCATCATCTTCCACCTGAAATCTTGTCCAGTATATAAAAGAGATATATATTGTCTTTGAAAATTCCTGTAGCAGAGTAATCTGAGCCAGTTGCTTTTCAACAAAGCCTGACAGGTGCTGGAAATATTTGTCTATAATTCCTAAAATGAGTGGTACATATTCATTATTTTGATGGATAAGTATTAATCATCAGAAACTTTTTGATTAAAATATTTATACTGAAACTACATATTGTAGATGAGCAAACTAAATAGCTTCCTAGATTATCACTAGTGTTTGTCTTTTAAATATCCTAATTGATATGACAGCTGTTGGGGGCAGGTAAAGCGTTTTGAGACACATGTATGTTATCTTCAGGGACTTACAGCAGAAATTGGCACAAAGTGATGCAGAATTTAACTCCAAAGGTGCCTAAAGTGCAGAGTCTTAAAATTCAGACAGTGGAGGAACTGCTCAACCATTTTGAAAATCAGGCTATTGAGTTTTCTATCCTTTTTGCTGTACAGTTAGGGACATTTTTGTTCTCCGATAAATTTGATATGCACAGTAGGTATGAGCCTTGCTCTCATCTTGAGCAAATTCCCTAAATCTTCCCTGATGCAGGCATCTCTGCAGTATGACCCATCCATGATAAATATACTGGGCCAGGTCTTCTGCCCTATGAAATCCCATTTGTGCCTGTCCAGTAGCACAAAGTGGATTTAAAGTTACTGTAAATGAGCTGTTGGGAATTCCCACAGAAATCTCTGGATGGTGTACATCTGTCTATCACCTTTTCATAGCCCCATTAGGTAAGAATGGGCTTGGGGCAAGAGTGAGTGTCCAGAGTGTGCTGAGTTCAAGTAGCTTAGGTGTATTTATGATGCATGCTGCAGTGAAGTTTACTAAATTGTGAAGTATCTACAGATAGCTGACTGCATGATTACAGAAGTGTATTTTTTATTGTTCTCATTTAATACTGGTGACCCCTGGAGTTAGTTTTATTTCTTCACTCGGAGATCATGTGTTGTGTGATCTACGTGGAATAATAAAAATGTAAAATGTATTTATCCAAAACGTTTGTCATCAAAACTTAATTGAATTCCAATTTCTGACATATCTACTTGAGTTAAATTGATGGCTGTTTTTTACCCTTCTTCATTTCGCTGTATCGTTAAATTTCTAGAAGGATGATACTCTCCCTCTTGAAGCTTGTAATTCTCTTAATTTTTGTATTTTTTTTTTTTATTTTAAAACTTTTTTCTTACATTTCTAAATGGAGTTGAAGCCAGTGTGGCACTTTCTTCTCTGTTAATGATCGTCAGTCTAGATCGTTGTTAGAAAAAACAAATCAATTTTTATGTAACTTTTGAAATCTAAAAGACAGTTCCCACAGTATTAAGTTTAAGATAGTTAACATCTGATTAAAATATTAATATTCATAGGTGCTGTTTATTTATCTTCCACAAACGAGCAGGTTTCTAGTATCAAAACAAAGGAATGAGAATTCCAGTTGACATTACTTCTGGCAATTAACCACAAAATATACAACAGTTGACTTATATTTAGGAAAATTTTTCTGTTGCATGGAAAATCACAGTTGACACATACACTGAAAAGCGTAACAGTATCTATTTTTAATGTGAACATTGGTTAAAAAAATCCTTCTAGTATTGCAGCTTTTGAAGAAATGGTTGAGCCATTCAGACTTCATGAAGACGATAAAGAACAAGACATTGCAGATAAAATGAAAGAAGATGAGCCTTGGAGAATAACAGATAATGAACTTGAGCTTTACAAAACTAAGGTATCCCTTTATACCTTTTAATTATTAAGTTGACAGAGTGGTGATCCTACTGTCCCATGTACCCCATTTTAATGAGCTGATTTTTTTTTTAAGCTTCTTTGCTCCATTACAAAGTGGGTGTGGTGTGAGTAAGGGCTAGTCTTCACTTACCGGCTGGTCCGGAGGCACGCAATCGATGTTCTGGGATCGGTTTATCGCGTCTGGTTAAGACGCGATAAATCGATCCCGGATCGATCCCGGAAGTGCCCACAATCGGCGCCGGTACTCCAGCTCTCCGAGAGGAGTACACGGCGTCGACGGGGGGAGACTTCCGGCCGCGTCTGGACCCCGGTAAGTCCGGACTAAGGTACTTCGAATTCAGCTACGCTATTAACGTAGCTGAATTTGCGTACCTTAGTCCGAAGTCCGGACTAAGTGGGGACCAGCCCTTAGTCAGGTAGGAAAAGGTTTGAAAAGTTCACTTGCTCACTCACCGTTGGACAGCAGGAAATGCTCCCGGAGGGACCTAAGTCATCAGTAACTGCAGAAATTAATTTAAAAGGGGTTTCTGGCCCCTATAATTAAAAAGATAACCTGTATGGGTATGTACCAATGCAGTGTTCTTTTCCTGAGTCTGCAGCCAGCTTGATTGCTTCTGCAAATATAAACACAAGGAGACTAACAGCTGTTACGGTCTACTGCTGCTGCTCAGAAGCAGAGCAAATACAAGAATTAGGTAAACTTTTGCAGAAGCAGGTGCTGGAGCTGGGAGGAGAAGAAGAGGATGAGGACCCAAAATGGTGCCTTGAGAAAGGGGTAGATTAGTACAGGAGACTTGGATAGCGGGCACAGGCCTGCACAGCACTATTTAGAATACTGAGGGAGGGTAGAGTAGCATAACCTCACAGCAGGAGGTTCTAGGATATAGATGTGTGTGGGGAATGGGGAAATGGGAAGGAATCTTCTCCCTTCCAGCAGCCAGAGGTCCGCCAGGATGAGGACTTCACTTTTATAAGTTGCTAGCTAGAAACTGACATGAGTGTTCAAGAACAGAACCTTGGAAGGAATCCAGCAACCTCTCTTGTTCTAAGCAGCTGAGGAGGTAAAAGTTTGGATAGAAGGGACATATGTTTACTTTACAAACCTGAGTGATTTATTAAAAGTTGGAGGAAAGGATGCACTATTTTAAACAACACAGCAATCCATTTTGACCTCCTTTTGCATATTTCTTGAATGAATGAGAATTGTACCTGATTCTGGATTGTTGAAATAATGAATAGATCTCCCTAACAAGTTTGGGTTGATTTCCCCCCCCCCCCCCCATTTTAATTACAGAGCTACCGCCAGATTAGGCTAAATGAATTGCTGAAAGAACATTCAAGCACAGCTAATGTAATTGTAATGTAAGTAACGGTTGACTGTTTTTTATAGGTTTTTTTTTTTTTTTTTTTTTACTATTTTCATGGTGATACAGTAACTCTATTACTGTATCTGTTACATAGGTAATACAACTTATTTTGTGTATTCTCCTAGGTACAGTCTTTTAGAGTACAAGGTAGAATTACAGAGAGAATGCTTTGTAATTTGGCTTGTGACTCATACAGGCATTCTGCTGCTTGTATATTAACTGCTCTCCATCTCCTTCATATTGCTCTTTAAAAACAAAAATCTTCCATGAAGATTTACAGTTACCACATATCCCATTTGCCTATATTGTACCTGTCTCTACATATTCTTTTGTACTGTTGTCCCCACTTACAGTACATTTGGATTACAAACTCTTCAGTGTAGAAATTCTTTTTAATTTCACACATCCTGCTCTCTGTACAAAGCCATGTAAGGTTTCAGTTCTCTCTGAAGCAGTAAAAAGATGAAACTTGAGCAATACAAGATTTAACTGGTTCCGGTGAGGCAAGAATTGAAGTATTCTGCCAATACTCTGGAGGGGCTGGTGGGCAGAGTAATTTGACTATAGACTGTTGCAGTCTGAAGCAAAAGCATTATCTTGTAGAAAAACAGTCACTCTCCAAATCTTGGCCAAGTGAAGAGGACCATTCTGAATGAAGCCACAAGTGAAATGCTGATTCCGTCACTTCCCCAGCCCCACCCCCAGAAAATTCTTGATGTGGAGGCTAAGATTTCAGGAGTGGGTAGAATTAAGGTGAACCTTGAGATGCCAAAAAAAAAATAGGTTATAATTAAGTCAATGTAGCAGAGTATGTTTTGTTTTGTTTTAAAGACAATTTTGGCTCATAACTAATTAATTTCTTTGTACTCAGGATTGTGAACTGACTACATGTAGCCTAAAAAAATGAAAAGGTTATAAAAATGGGATCGAATTAAACATTTAGTAATTTCTACCTTATTTCAAATTGTATTTTTTGTATTTATGCAGTACTACTAGTACTCTGACTTGCTTTTTAAACCATTCTTCATTTCCATTTCCTTTTTTCTTTGTTCTTCAAATTGTAGGAGTTTGCCAGTTGCACGAAAAGGTGCAGTATCTAGTGCACTATACATGGCCTGGTTAGAAGCTCTATCAAAAGACCTGCCACCGATCCTTCTTGTTCGTGGGAATCATCAGAGTGTTCTTACCTTCTATTCCTAAACATACTGCGCAACACGCAACTGTGATTAAATGGTACTTCAGTGCCTGGAAGAGAGTGACTAAGATTAACATCACAAAGGCAAAAAGTGACTCTTCTTTCACTGTTCCACTGACTTGAAAGCACACAAGGAAAGTCACTGTATTTCTAAAGTTGTGAATCTTCAGTTTTATTCAGATTCTTCTATAACTTAATCTTGCTTAATGAGGGAGGATTCCTTGTTAGACTGAAGAACAACAAGCTTTTTCTTTGCTACTTGAATAGCAGCAATAAAAGTGTTTTTATTTTTGATCAATGAAAGGATTATAGATTTATAAAAGCCTTTTAGCCTTGAGGTGCCTTCTGAAGTTAACCAAACTGCATCCATACACCCTATTTTGTAAATTTATATAGAATGTCAAAATCTGCCTTCAACTAAGACTTTAGATCAAACTTCCTTTAGTTTCTAGTCTCTTCCATCTTACAATAAAATTAATGCTGCTTTTCAGTCTTCCATCAAGCTATTATTTTTAGTACTGTATGTTTTCTATTCAGAATTTTGTAATATCTGTTAGATTTGAAACAAAGGTAGGTCAAGTCAGTTGGAATAAAAAAATCATAATGTTTTTGTCCAAGACTTAGTTTTACTGAACATGTACCGTTAAAAGTAATTGTGCTAGATAAATGATGGGAGGACCCTTTTCTCAGATTTGACATTGTGCCCTTCTTTCCGTTCAAAATTTGAGATGCATATAACTTTGGCTACCTTGGTGAAGGTTAGTGTGTCAGTCTTTACTCTAGCTCTAATATGAAACTATTCCTGTTGTAGGCTTTTTGGATTATTTTAGTTTTTTAAAAAAGAGGACCTGTCTTAATTCTTGGCCTTCAGATCTTGGTATCATTTAGTTTATTTGAAGAAAGTGTTAACCTAAGGCTTGAAGGAGCAAATATGAGCAATGTGATGCCATCTAAGAGAATACTGTAAACACTATGTGGAATCTCGCTACGCCATCTAATATAAAATGTAAAAACTAAAATTCTGAATCTTTCATCAAATGGTTAAATGGACCACTAGTTATTAGGGGAGATGTTTTTAGGTCAGTTCATTCAGTTGTCAGACATTACATTTAGTCTTACTAAATAAATACTCAGGCTTGATCTATAAATTTAGACTATCATACATGATACTTTACACATTTTTCATGTTTAATAAAAACTGCCAATTTGTGTGTCCTTCCAGTGTATGTTTTGACTACTTTCTAATTTAGTCTTCTAACACATAAATAAAAAACTTCACTTGAGCCTTTATACAAAGGTGAGTAATGTGAACTATTTTTAAAATTCCTATATATTTTTCAGTAAAGGATTGCCTAAAAACATTTCACAACCTCTAGATATTAGTATTGGGCATGTTACTACTGGGTCACATTGCTAGTACTTTAATGATTTTCATTGAAGATGATCCATAGAAAAGGTATATTTTTATGCTTAACATAGCATTATATTAAATACTCAGTAATAGTTCCTTTTGAAGGACAAAGCTATTAGTCATTGTGAAGTAAGATACAGCTTGAACTAGTTACAATTGGAGATGTGTTCTACGCTTTATCCACAGTGCATGCTGTAGTCAGGTCATTGGTAAGTCACAAAATAATCTCCATTTTTGCTGTTGGTTTCAACCAGTCTGGATCTGAATTGGTTACATTGTTTCAGTTTTTTTATAAGCAGCATGTTTTGCTGCCAAATACAAAGTAAATTAATGTTAACGTGGGCCTGGTTAAGACACAATTTTATAATCAAACAAATTCTAATAAAAGTGCTGCTTAATTACAGAAAGAAAAAAGGTAACTAACAGCCTCATTGTGTCTGTTACAGGTTTTGCAGTGCTTGTTAAGGTGGTAGGGATGTCTCATTATTCAGTGAACATGGAATTGTTGCCATGTTTCGTTCTTTTTTTGTTTTTAAACAGATGGACAATAAGGCATGAACTTAGTGCTGCTATCTTGAAAATGTACACAGGTACACTTATTTAAAGTTTTGTCCATTCAGGAAACTATTGCTTGTTATCTGTAATGCAGGAACCAAATGAAGTGTGTGCATACATGCATATATGTGTATAAAATTATATAAAATATATCTAAATATGCATTTGGGGATGGGGAGGGAATTGTAGTCTGTGAAATAATGTAGGATGCTTTTCACATATGCACTCTCAAAACTTCACTAACACTAGACACCAGATCAACAGTTTCAAGATTTATTGTAACACTCTAATAAACTTCAATAGTTACTAGTAATTGTGAGCAACAGATGTTAGCTAGTGACAGTCATTCCAATTTCTATTTAGTCTATATGAACTTTGATTTTGAAGCCAAATTTTTTTTAAGTTCCAATCATTGTTAATGACTTGAAATATAAAATTTCTCATTGACACATGGCAATTGCATTATTTCTGTTGATGAAATTTCTTTTTATGGGTTTAGAAAGAGCAACTATAGCTGAAGAAATCAATTATTTATTTTTTGTTCATTTGTTTGACTGTATTTAGGTTTCTTTACTTTTACATACATTCTTTTTATATGCTTTTCTGACATTACATATTTAAAAATGAACGATGGAAATAATTTAAAGATTTGAGCTTGGTTGGGTATTTAGTTATCCACTGGGTCTGAAAATGTAATATTTTGATAATACTGTACTGTAACTGTCACACATGCTTTTCTAATGTTTTAACATTGAATATTGCAGTTACTACTTTGTACAAGGGGACACTGCAATAAAAGGAAGTGAATTCAATAAAATTGTCTAACATAGCCTATTTTTATTGAAAAATTTTTTTTCAACATTTTCAGTCCTTTCTTGATGCATGACAAGCATGCTATATGATTCCTGATATGTGAATTTTTGTACTGCAATTTTGTAATGAGGTCACATGACCACTATTATACTAAATATATTATTTCTAATTACCACACTGCCAGTGAATGGTTTGGGGATACAACTGGTGGTGGTGACAAGTGGCAGACCTACTCTCTACCAAGTTGTCAAAATGATGTTAATAAGCTTAGAAAGGAATAGCATCTAACCTTCCTTAGCTGAATGCAGAACCTTTGAAGGGAAGATATGTTTACACAAAATAACTCCTCTCCCTGCCCTCCCCCCCAAAAACACTGTACATTCCTCAAAGTCCACTAGAAAGATCTCAGACCTACCTCAGTATATAGAATGTTGATGATAATATATTTATTAAATGTGATATTAGATACTTGAAAATGTACTCACAATAGGTATGCTATTTGTTCCTTTGCCTCTGAATGTATTAGATGCAACTCCTAAATATATTTTTTTCTGACAAACTGGAAATTTATATGGCATAGGGAGAAATAATTTTTAGGAGTCTCCTTTTGAGTAACCCCCAGAATTTCCATTTTACTCCTCTATATTGTGCATTAAGGCTACATTTTCAGTGCTTTCTAGTGACAATATAGAGAGAAAAGAGAGAGAATGTATTTATTACCTGCTCATGAGTTTTAATTGTATCTCTGTCATTTAAATTGTCATGTTAAGCTCCCAAGTTTCTAAGCTTCTAATTTGAAAACTAAGAAAGCATGAATAGGAATGAGAACTCTTATTTGAAAGAACGCAGGCAAATAATTAGGCTCTCAAAGCCATGACTTCCCCCAAGAGAGCTGGAGGACTTAGCCTCCTTAATTCATTTTGGAATTTTTCAGGTTCCTAGTATGAATGATTGGATGAGAACAAAAATTCTTATTGCAAAAAAAATCCCTAGTGAATCCAGAATACCCCTATCTTTTGCCTTTGCTTTGTTGAAATAGTTGCTGACTGTTTAAAATAAAATACTTTTTTGATCCATTTTCAAGATCTATGCAATCAACCCATGCCTACACAAAACTGCTGTCTGAGGTATAAGAACTGAGTTAAAGGTGAACTGCAAAGCAATATTTGTTTTGCCCTTTACAATTACTGCTCAGGGAATTCTGAGCCCCTGTGGGGAGCGCAGAATTCATGCTGTCTGCAAATGTCTTTATTCCTCTACAGAAAAATGGTAGGTACCAAAGCTGTTGGATTCATAGGGCAGAGAACTGCTGTAAGGAGTTGTCATATGCAGGGGGGGGGGGAAGTTTATCTGGGAAAAAGGAAGAGTATTGCTGTGACCCTTGCCTTCTGAAAAAATCTGAGAGAAAAAGGTATTTGCTTTTTAGATATATATATATATATATATATATATATATATATATATATATATATATACACACACACACACACACATGAAAAGCAAATATATTTCCTCTTTCAGTTTATTTTATTAACTCTATAAATAAACTCTGCCTGATGCTTCTGATAACTGGCTCACATTAGTGGTTTTTAAATGGTTAGGTTATCTTACTGCTTTTTAAAAAATGTTCTTTAAGAAAGTAAGTAAATGTATTGTACATATACAAAGAAATTTAACTGTGAAGTGTAATTTTTCTGCAATCTCTGAAGATTATATAACCATTCAGCTGAACAAGTGTACTTTTTTTAGATGTTTTTGTATGGAAGAGTTAATATAGACACATTCCTAATTGTGCAGGTATTGAGGATTTTTCTGAGTCCAGTCACAAGACAATCATACCATATGTTAATTGCTAATGTGTACTGAACACAATTGAGGAACAGCTACTGTTAGATTTAGGTCCGTAGTAGAATTTTCTCTTGAGAAAATTTACCACTGACATCTACCTGCGAAAGTCACACCAGACTTAAATTTTACTAGTATCTTCTCCGCGTATGGAGTCTGTAATGTCCTGAGTTAAGGTTCCAGGAATCATTCCATCCAAGTCTGTTTTATTCCCTTCTAATTTTAATAGACTTCCTTTAGACCTGAAATAACTAATGCTTAGTCGCAACCCACTTATGGAGTTGGTTTACAAGTTTTGACAAATTTGTAAGCATTTTGGAGTTATGCAGCTGTTAAAAATGTTAAATTTTATTGTTATGATGGGCTAATACATAAAATGTCTGCTTGTGGTGCATTTAATCCTCAGTGAAAATACCTGCTTTTGAAAATTTAATATTTAAACATTTTACTATGTACATGAGCTCAGATGTGAGCTGAACGTTTTCTAGTGCCACGCAGTGCGCATATGATATATTCATTGAAGAACAGTTACTCGGTAGGTGCCATTGATTGACTTCAAATGGATCCTTTTATATGAATAACTGTTCATCAATCTTCCCCTCCAGGGTGTATTAATACAGTGTGCTGATCTTGATAGGACTTCCATGGAACACACTGGTTGGTGCATTGAGACCTTAAGATAGCATGGTATTGAGCATGGAATAGATGGGCCTATGCCAGTATCTGTACAGAGCTAGAATTGTTCCCTAGATGACTAGTCTTCCCAGCTCACCACAAGAGGGTGATGCACACTTCAGGACCATTCCTGGTATTAGGAGAGAAGACCATTCCTTAAGAGTGGGTCTATCTAATGTATGTACCATAGTATCTGAGTGCTTTGCAATCCTTAGCTTATTTATCTTCCAATACCCCTGTGATACAAGTGTCCTCATTGTACATCTGAGGAACTGAGGTGAAGAGACTAGTAAGTTGCCCAAGGGGCAAGAAACAATGTGTAGTGAAGTGGAGACTTGAACCCAAGTTCTAGGCTAGTACTCTAATCACTGGACTATCCTTCCATCCCAACTCCTTTTTTGTGAATGGGGTATGCTAAGCAAACTGCTGTATCCCCTCTGCTGTACCTGCTGCCTGTTGAATCACTTCCACTGTGGGACAGTTTCTTCCCTGCCTAGTTGTGACAACAAGAGGTTACACAGGACTTGGGACCTAAAAAATGCATTGGTGATTGGAGAACAGGGAATGGTTTGTGAAGAAAAGGACTGATTGTGGATAAAAAGTGACAGTCCATTGAGGCTGGGGCAGAGGATGGATTGGAGAGACTGGACAGAAATAGTGTTTGGAGAATAGGAGCAAATGCAGGGAGAGCACAACTGAAATAGGGGACCCCCAACAAGCACATTGGGTAAGAGATTAGTGAAACACAAGAGAAGAGAATGCAATATAGGGAGGAAGTAGGCCCAGGAAGGGAGAGCTAGTGGGCTCAGAGCAAGCAAAATGTGGCAGAGCACACAGAACTGAGATTAGGAGAGCCCAGGCCAGTCACTATGGTCAAGTTCAGAAGTGGTGGTGAGATAAGAATAATGAACGAGGTTGAAGGGGATGAAAACTGGGAAGGAAGGGAATGGAAGATGTTTTGAGGAGGAATGAGGAAAATAAAGTTAAGAAAAACTGACCGAGAAGTGCCTACCACAGTTGACACTCCCGCCAACTAAACGTTATTTTACAGCACCAATCACTTCTGTAGGTATTTCACAGAAAGTATGCAAAGATGTCCCTGTTTCAAAGAGCTTATAACCTAAGTTGTGGACTTTATTTATATGTATAGTTTAAAAGTTATTGACTGTAGAAAGGGAGTGGTGAGTAAGATTTTATTTTTAGAAGGCAGGTTTGCTTGGGAGTGGGTGGTGTTTTACCGGAAATCTTTTTCTAAAGTCTAGGAAGAAATATCTGATATTTCAAAAATTTTCCTGAACTCAATTTAAATTCGTATCACTCCTCTGCAAACTCCTTGCTTTTCTCCATCTAACTTAGCAGAACACTATCTCCAAAAAGAGTGGGGAAAAATGCTCCAAGCTGTTGATAGTGCAAAGATTGAGGAAGCTTGGCAGCAGCATGATTTTCATGAATTTCCTTTGGGCAGGCTCTAGGGAACCCAGTAGTGACACTGGGCTCTGGCCCTACCTTCATCCATGGCTTGATAGCAGAGCTCTACTGCTTGTAGCAAAATGTGGTTTAGAAGTGATAACATAGCACAGGTGTCTCCTCTCTCACCTCTAATGTTGGTCTGCTCCTGCTGCTCAGAAAAGCGGTGTAATGTATGTATTTATCAATGTAGTCCTAGGTGACTATCCAGGGTAGCACATGACCAGTTAAAATTAAATTGAAGCTCTACATTTACACTAGGAAAAAGGTCAACTTCAGATCAGGTATAGCTTTTCACTAAGGCCAACCTAAACATGGACAACTTTTCCTAGTCAAGGCAAACCCTCAGGTGGGCTGCTTACAGTTGCTCCTTTTAGGTACCAGGGGCTGCTTCAGCACTTCCTGAGCAAAGACCCAGGCCTGCTGAATGACAGCTAGCTCTGAAGTCATGGCCATTGCCAGCAACAGCATGGCAGTAAGGGTGGCATGCCTTCAGAGCTGGGTGGCCAAGGAGCAGAAGTTGATGGCCGGGAGGTGCTGGTGCTATGAACTGCTAAACCTAGAGGTGCTGGGACTCAGCCCTCTGGCAAAAATTAAGCACTGACAGTGCTTCTGTGACCACATGGCCCTGAGTGGTGCCCCCTATAAGCCCAGCAGAGCCAGCTCTAGGCACCAGCAAACCAAGCAGGTGCTTGGGGCGGCACACTTTCAGGGGCGGCATTCCAGCCATTTTTTTTTCCTTCAGGCAGCAAAAGCCTAGAGCCAGCCCTGGCAGCAGCATCACCGCACCTTGTGGCTGGGCCGGGCAGGCTCCAAGCGGGGGAAACTCGGGCTGGGGGCCGCCCCATGGGGCACATGGAGTCGCCTGCAGGTGCCGCAGGGTGGCCACCCCCCAGCGCCACAGCTGGGGCTGGGCAAAGTGGCCTGAGCCGCCCAGAGACTGGGCAGCAGCAGCGCGGCCATTGAGGGTGGGGTGCTGCCATGCAGGGTCCGCGTTCCGCTCTCCAGAGCTCTGCTCCCTCTGGGGCTGCCCTGACCCAGATCCTCAGCTCCCTGCGGGGTGGGCCCCTAGCTCTGCCCTCCCGGGTGCAGGCTGGTCCTGGAGGCGGGAGCCCTGGCTGGAGGAACCCTAGGCTGAGACGCAGCCCAGGAGCCCTGCTGCTTACCCCGGACCAGCTGGAGGCGAGGGGGTAGTGGGTGGAGTCAACACTGGTGGGGGGGAGCCCAGGGTTGGGGCCTCAGGGGGTGCGTGTGGGGGAAGGCACTGGTGTGGGGGCTGAGAGCCCAGAGCTGAGGTTGGGGGGTAGCCAAAAAATATTTTGCTGCCCCAAGCAAAAAAACTAGAGCCGGCCCTAAAGCCCACTCCTGTTTACAGCTGCCTAGTGTAGTTCAAACCTCTCCCTGCTTGGGGCAGTGAGTTGACCATAAACTAAAGTGTAGTGTTCTATACAAGCACTGTAGTGGCATTATATAACCTGCATCAAGTGTCACACTGGTGGAGCTGTACAGACCAGGGCAGCAGGCAATTCCTTCCCCCGCTGTTGCATGGCTAGCCAGGTGCTGAGCAGGAGCACTCCGCTACTCCTGCTTGAGTTACCGAAAGCGTGCAACAGTAAGCACGCGCCCGTGGCTGAGGGCTAGGCAGTCCCTACAGCCTCTGGGCTCAGTTTAAAAGTTGCTGAAAATCTTGCTGACAGTCTGGCATTGGGGTTGGCAACCTTTCAGACATGGTGTGCCAAGTCTTCATTTATTCACTCTAATTTAAGGTTTCGTGTGCCAGTAATACATTTTAATGTTTTTAGAAGGTCTCTTTCTATAAGTCTATAATATATACCTAAACTATTGTTATATGTAAAGTAAATAAGGTTTTCAAAATGTTTAAGATGCTTCATTTAAAATTAAATTAAAATGCAGAGCCCCCAGACTGGGGGCCAGGACCCAGGCAGTGTGAGTGCCACTGAAAATCAGCTCACGTGCCACCGTTGGCAAGAATGCCATAGGTTGTCTGACCCCCTGGGCTGGAGGATGCAACTGGGTCACCTAGCTGCAGCCCCCTCTCCAGCCTGGCTGCTCACAAGAGCGCAATGTTTCCTCCCTGGCCCCTACTGGGTGGGGTGAGGAATCCTAGCAGCCCCTTAAACTCTTCTCGCCATAAAGATTTATCGGGGGGCGGGGGCGGGGGCTTGGTACTGCCTCCCTTCACAGGGACTTCCTTCAAGGTGCAGAAAGCATCGCCTCCAGCTTCTACCACGTGGGGAGGGAAGGCTCCAAGCTGGAGAAATAGGAGGCAGCGCAAACCCGGACAGCTCGAAGTACCTCCCCTTCCCCTCCCTCCAATGAGGAGCAGCAGTAGGGGGCGGTGCTGTAGGCTGCTGGATTAGCGCACACGCCTCCTCCAGCCGTGGGAAGTGTTTGGGCGCGGCTGCGTTTGCAGGCTGTGGAGGGGCGCTGGTTGCAGGGGGTGGCTGAGGAGGTAGAACTGCTGGGGGACAGAACAACTGCACGGGGCTACCAGGGAGGGCAGTGGGAGGGGGATGAGAATACAGTGCATGGTAGTGGGGCTAAAAGGCAACGAGAGCTGCGGAGGAGGGGGCAGAGCTAACAACAGAGCGCCCAGGAGAAGACAGGAGGGAGCAGCACGTGACTTGCAGGGGCCGGCTGCAAAGGGAAAGAAGGGACCAGAAGCAGCCGCCATGGTGAGTAAACTGTGTGACTGGTCTAGTGGAGCACGTGGTAATGTTAGTAAAACGCCCTGTGCCAGCCCTGCTGCACGAAGGGCATGGGAAGCTGGTTTAAAGAGGGCCAACTGGTGACTCCCCTTCCTAATAGCTTAGAGCAGGTTTAGGCAGCGCAATGCCACCTGCTCCTGGCCCACAGTGGCATAGTGGGTGAGGCCATGGGGAGGAAGAGTGGTGGGAGACTGCTGTGCTGAGCAGTTCTAGCCAGCACTAATTAAAGCAGCATTGAAGTTGCTTCAAATTGCACCAAGGACTAGCTTCTAGCTGCCCTCAGGTGCAGTGTTATGGAAAGCTCTCTCTGCCTTTCCCCACTCCCCTCATGTGCGCTGAGTGGAGCTCGAGTGTACCTGAGGATTTGTCTGTCCCTGAGGATCGTTGCAAGTTTGGGTGTGATGTGGTTCCCTAACTCTGGTATAACTAATTCTTGCCTAGGGATACTGCTAAATCAAATTATTCTTTCCTGGCTGACTTTAATCTGTAGATTTTTTGTTAATACTTTTGAAAAGCTACTTAAGCGTGTTTCCTTGGAATGCACCAGATGAACTAAATAGTAGTTCATTGGTTAATTAATAGGAGAATATACAACAAGTTCACTCCCCTACATAGGATTATTCTTTTTCCTTGCAAACAGTTCTGTTTTGTATGGTGTTCAAAAGGTAAAACGTAGGCTGCTATAAAAAATTTTTTGGGGGGGAAGTTCTGAATATAATAAAATAAAACAACCCTTGTGTATAGCCAGAGACCTCTCACCAAGAAAGATTAAAAACCTTTCATGTGGAAAACTGAGATAATTATATTCACCCTCCTTTGTATAGTCCTTTGATAATTTCTTGTTCATGGTGCTGTACTCTGTAAGTGCAAAACATTATATATTGTTGCATGAGAGTTATACTTACTAAATTCCTAAAGAATTTCATATAATAAAAAATAACCTAGTAACATCAGTATACTGGGGATAAACACATGGCGCTAACGAGCTTTCGTGGGTAAAAAACCCACTTCTTTAGATTCATGGAGTGCAATTACAGAAGTGTTGTGGTTTTTTTTTTTTTTTTTTTACCTCCCCATGAAAGCTTATTCCCAAATAAATCTGTTAGTCTTTAAGGTGCCATCAGACTCTTCTTTCCTGTGAAGAAGAATGGAGTCCAGGGCATATGAGAGTGGGCAAATATTAGGCTGTAAGCTCCTTGGAGCAGGGACCTCTTCTTTGTAATACAGTATTGACATTCTGCAGTCAATAACTAAGTTTTTGATAGCATTATTATAACATCTTTGATTTTCCTGGAAGTAGTAGGAACCACACTTCTTGGGAGAATTTACTTTCAGCAATTCAGACTATACTTTGCAACACCAGATGGCACTGTTGTGTTAAGAAGTTATTTATTTTATTTAAGGAGTGAGGGTGAGACTACAACATAGAATATTAAACTAGCTCACTTTGTTTGCAGTTCTTGAGTGCATGCATAGTTTCCCTGTTGACATAAACTGTCTCTTCTGCATGTGAGGGAATAAATAATTTGTAATGTTTAGAATACATTTTAGACATACAGTAGTGTTCTAAACTGTAATAGTTGTGACTACATATTCTTGGAGGAAAGGAATATATTAGATACCTTTTTTAAAAAAAATTTTTTTGTAAATATCTTATTCCTCTTGGGGAGATACCACATTCAGTCACAAAGGATGGACAGGGCACTTCACGTGTTTGAAACTTCTATTTTCTTCAAAGGGCTGCTTGGGCTAGGCAGTAACTACTGTTTCACAAGAGCAATTCTGTCTTGAATGGCTAATTCCAACCTCATTAATGCTAGGGCTGGTCTACACTGGGAGGGCGATCTAAGATTCGCAACTTCAGCTACGCGAATAGTGTAGCTGAAGTCGAAGTATCTTGGATCGAATTATCTGGGGTCCACACGGCGCGGGATCGACGGCCATGGCTCCCCCGTTGACTGCGCTACCGTCGCTTGCTCTGGTGGAGTTCCGGAGTCGACGGTGAGCGCGTTCAGGGATCAATATATCGCATCTTAACAAGGCGCGATATAGCGATCCCGGATAAATCGATTGCTATCTGCCAATGCAGTGGGTAGTGAAGATGTACCCTTAGGGCTGGTCTACACTGGGGGCGGGATCGATCCAAGATACTTCAACTTCAGCTACGCTATCTTGGATCGAATTACCTGGGGTCCAGACGGCACGGGATCGACTGCCGCGGCTCCCCCGTCGACTGCGCTACTTCCGCTCGCTCTGGTGGAGTTCCAGAGTTGACGGTGAGCGTGTTTGGGGATCGATATATCGATCCTGGATAAATCGATTGCTACCCGCCGATACGGCAGGTAGTGAAGACATACCCTTAGAGAGCTGGTCTAAGAACACCTTTATAGAGCGAGCGAGAAGAAACCATGAAACAAAAGATTTGAGGTTGTGGTGAATAATCAGCTGAACCCTGAGCTCCCAGTGCTACACTGTGGCCAAAAGGGCTAGTTAATGTGATCCTGGGAGGCATAAACAGGGGACACTTGACTAGGAGTAGAGAAGTTATTTTTCTTCTGTTTTGCATTGGTTTTGCGATTGCTGATAGAATACCGGTTCTGGTGCCTACAATTCAAGAAGGGTGTTGATAAATTGGAGAGCATTCAGAGAAGGTTCATGAGAATGATTAAAGGATTAGTCTAGAAGTACCTACATGGGGAACAAATATCTGATGATGGGCTCTAGCAAAGAAAGGTATAACATAACACACAGGTTGGAAGTTGAAACTAGAAAAAATTCAGACTGGAAATCGAGCATACATTATTTTACAGTGACTGTAATTAATTGTTGGAATTAATATACCAAGGTGACAATTTTAAAATCAGGATTGGATGTTTTTCTAAAAGATCTGCTCTAGAAAGTTCCATGGCTTGTGGTACAGAAGGGCTAATGAGATGATCAGAATGGTTCCTTCTGACCTTGCAGGCTATGAAAAGACTATCAACCCTAGTCCTGGATGAATCTTAATTCAGTTGTTTTGCGAAGCATTTTTACTTGAGCAACAATTAAGGAGGCAAATGGAAAATAAAATTATGAGAGCAGGAGACGTACATAAGGCTTTTCTCATTTCACCTTAAAGTGCTCCATGTTCTGATTAGGTGAAAACTTAAAAAACAAAACAGAAGTCCTACAGCAGTTGAGTGAATAATATTTATCCTGCTGTCAATCCTTTAAGCATGAGAGTAATTTTTAATCCTGCAGTACTTGTGTACCACTTTTTATTGTTAAGCGCTTTACAAATATTAACCATTGCACCATCTGTAAAAGTACAATGTATTATGCCTGCTTTACAGATGTGGAAATGGAGTCAGAGTGGTAAAAGACTTGGAGAAGGCCATATGGTAAATCAGCGGTACAGCTAGTATTAGAATTCAAAAATTCTTCTCTCTCAATCACGAATATTTAATCCTCCTGATCATGCAGGCTCCTGTGATATTTTAACCATGGTGATGCTAATTAAAAAACTTTTCTGAACTATTCCTTTGTACCATAACTTCCTTTAATACAGCTTTAAAAGTTATGTGAGGGGTGTGTGTGAAAGAATGGAGTTGATCCAGTCCTAGCCTGTGTGTGTTATAAATATGTCAGGCTTTCTTTAATATAATTAATCAAAGTAAAGCATCATTGGTTGTAGTGAAACAATAATTTCAGCACCGGTAACCTAGAAATCAAAACAGAACAAAATGCAGTTCTTGCCCACAATTCCTGTACCTCAAAGGAAATGACATTTTATGGAGTCAACCAACAACAGCCATTCACTGAATTATGTGAAATCAAGGCTAACCACAGAGTGAAGTGTGGGTTTCCCATGGGATTTTTGGGTAACCTTATATAGAATTTCATTTTGCTTACTATTGGATGCTTGAGTGGTCATTCTGACAGTTTTTACTCAGATTAAAATCTCCTCATTTCTTCCAGCTATCAACAATATGGTCTTACGTATAGTAAGGATTATCAGAAACACACTAAAGTTTTGGCAGCTGGAGGCCAAACATATCTGTTTACTTGTCTCTTGTATCTTGTCTAAAATTAGATTGCAGGCTCTTTGGGGAAGGGACTTTTCCTTCCTATATGTTCATACAGCATCAAGCTAAAAAAGGCCACATTCTTGATTGTGACGTGTGGGTTCCATGATACAAATAATTAATGAGAATAAATAATTGGAGTTGTGGGTGCCCCGGCAACTCCAAGAACCAGGGCATCTCTGTTTAACCGGAAAACAGAGATTTGATTCTTTCCATACTGAGCTATTGGCTGACCTTGAAATCATTAGGTCATTAAACAAAACTAATTCTGTCCAGACACGCAATTTCCTAGCATTCATTTTTGTTTTACTGTCTACTTTGCTAATATATCTGTTCTATGTGGCATCATTCCAAACACATCGTAAACAAATTTAACTTTCCCAGGATAAAACAGTATTAGCAAAACCATCTTGTATTACTATAATCTCAGCAATATGGTAGTTAACAAACAGAATTGTGAAAGGTATAGACCAGGGGTCGGCAACCTACGGCACGTGTGCCAAAGACGGCACGAAAGCTGATTTTGAGTGGCACGCTGCTGCCTGCCGCGGTCCCGGCCCCCAGCCCCACTCAGCCCTCCCGCCCACTGTTCTCCCCTGTGGCAGCTAAGCTTCCCCGCTCCTTCCCCCAGCATGGTGCTTTCCTGCCCCTCTTCCTCTCCTTCCCTGCGCCGATCAGCTGATGGCCCTTGCCAGAGGGAGGGGGAGGAGTGGCAACGTGCTCTCTACGCCGTAGAGGAGGCAGAGAAGAGGTAGGGACAGGGCCTTGGGGAAGGGGGTGGAACAGGGCATATCCCTTCCAGCCCCCTGCCTTGAGCTGCTCAGGGCAGGGGGCTGGGAGCACCCCCACGAGCCGAGCACCCAGCCCTCTGCCCTGACCACTGAACCCCCCCACACACACACCTAGCCTTCTGCCCTACACCCCCCACACACCCCAGCCCTCTGCCCTGACCCCTGAACCCCCCCATTGCCCTCTGCCCTGACCTCTGAACCCCCACACCCAGCTTTCTGCCCTGCACCCCCACAGACCCCCATCCCTCTGCCCTGACCCCAGACACCCAGCCTTCTGCCCTGCACCCCCCACACACCCCCAGCCCTCTTCCCTGACCCCCGAACTCCCACCCAGGTCTGGGATCCCGGCTGCTGGCCGCTTGCCAGCTGGCGTCCCAGTTGCAGGCCCCGCTCAGCCCGCTGCCGGCCTAGGTGAACAGAACCCCAGGCTGGCAGCGGGCTGAGCAGGCTGGTGATGTAAGATCAGCATTTTAAATTAATTTTAAATGAAGCTTCTTAAACATTTTGAAAACCTTGTTTACTTTACGTATACAGTAGTTTAGTTATATAATATAGACTTAGAGAGAGAGTCCTTCTAAAAAACGTTAAAATGTATTACTGGCACGCGAAACCGTAAATTAAAATGAATAAATGAAGACTCGGCACACCACTTCTAAAAGGTTGCCTACCCCTTGTATAGGCAATTGACCCTTCTATGGCTGTTTGTTGAGTTTGTATCTATTTCCCTTTCTATAATAGGGGAATCTAACTTTAGCTACTAATAGTAATAAACCATTTTCTATAACTGTTTACATCTCAGAGTCTCAGCATGCTGTAGAGATTAAATTAATGCTCACAATATCCCTGAGAAGGAAGTAGGTAAGTAGGATTATACTCATTTTATTATGAGCCACAGAGAAATAAGATAATTGGTGGCGGGGAGATTTTGGAACAACACTCAACAATCCTGACTTCCAGTCTCCTGATGTAAATTCCAGGAATACATTCCCTCTCTTTGAATGGGATTTTTTTAAACTAATACTATTTTTTAAATAATTTACATTTTCCTTTAAAAATGGTTTAGAACTGTATTGTTATCCCATTAAAACATGTCATTTCATGGGAAAGGTAAGACTCAAGCTGTGTAATTCCCAAGTCTGTCCAGGGAAAAGGAAATAATGTACTCATCAAATTCAGTAAAATCTATATAGAGATCTGTGAAATCAGTGTAAGTAAATCAGAGAATATTTCTCCATATTAGAGGACAGTAGTGATGGAATAAATTAATTCTACATCTGAAATGTAGTTTATATTGTTACCGCAGTGCCAGCAGGAAGAGCTGTTGCACATAGTCTTGAAATTCTTTTTCTTTGCATTTAAGCAAGTTATTAAGCCTGGGAAGAAAATGCTGTGGTCTTGGTGAGTTTTCTTGGGAGAGCTGTAGCAAATAGCAAGGGAGTTTGCTCTCTACCTCGATTTTTCTAACTAGTGTCAATTCTTGAGGTAAAATTGCTCCCTGCATACTGGGCTTTAGTGTTTTGGCTGAAAGCATGGAAAGACGGGATTGCTGGCGTGCCATTAGTAACCACCTCTGATTTAAGGATCTGTATATACACGTGTGTGTGTGTGTGTATATATATATATGTGTGTGTAAAATAAACAAGTTGTACTACGAATATATCCAGACTCTACATTGCTGATTTCTCCTCCGATGGCAAGCTGACCCACAAGGACCTGATATTGTCTGTTGCTCTTTCTGTTTTGTGACCTAGAGAAATGCATTTTTAATCCTCTGGAGACATTGGTACCTGCCCTGCTTGGCATTCATTGGGCTGGCAGCCTAGAAAATGCTGTTTTGTGTAACAGATGGAGCACTGCTGTGTGTAGTTCTTAGGAAGCGGATAGTTGCTAGACTCTCTGGATGATGAAGGTCTTTGTATTTTGTTTAAATTTACCTCATGGATTGGCAGAAAATCTCACTGTGGAAGCAGTGTGCTGTTATCCCCTCCTCCAGGGAGTTATTGCAGTCCAAAGTTTAGATCTAAATATCCCTTTCTTTGTAGTTTAGTCCATCAAATGAGAATTGTTTCTGTAGCTGTTCTTCAATTCAACTGAAATCTGAAATAAAAACTAGTCCATTGCTAGACATGTAACCAGTCTTATACATAAGGCTTTTATTTTACCTGGTTCAGTAACTTGTTGTTATGGCTGATCTAGGGAATCCAGAAAAATGTGATTGGCCGGCTTCCCTCCTGTTTCTTTGGAAGTGGGTAGGAGAGTAAGAAATTGTTTTAGAGCTGACAGTAGGAGAAAGAATGAATGTCTCCTGGAAGTGTGATTGCTATTACTTAAGCTCCTGCCAGAGTGGATAAAAATCAGTTATTAAAATATTGAGTTTGATTTACTTTTTTAAATATCCTTTAAATACACCTATTTACAAATGCACCTATTTGAAATTTACAACCCCTGTTAAGGCCTAAATTTATTTATCTACTCACTCACTCTCTTTATAAAAAATACAGCGTGGGTGTTTGTATGTATACTATACAATATTAAAATCATACAAATTTAATACAAAAAAAAAATTAAGCAGTACATGTTTTCTCCCAAGTTTTAAAGAAAGTCAAGCCACTGAACTGATGGAAGTCACTGGCTATGCTCCTGGAACCAGAATTTGCTGAGTGCTAAACCAATTTTTGATAGCAGTAGTATCTTCTGCAGAGAGAATATTTTCTTCATTTCAGTTTATTCAACCAGTTCAGTTCAATGAGTAGTTCATTACAATTTAAGAAACCAATGGGGAGTTGAAGAAGCAGGAAAAGCTTGTTTTCCCCTTCCAATCTATGAATAAAAACTAGGGGCAAGAGGATGAGGATGAGTTTTGAAATCTTGAAGCACATGGTGACCAGACACAATTAGTTCACTATACTACACTAACTGTCTAATAAATCAGCTTTACATGCAAAACGTTTGATAAAAGCATGGGATACATAAGAAAAAATGTTAGTTTTTAAATAAAAATAAATTAAAATGCAGTGTTTGTGTATGTTTAATTGAATTTCCATGGAAATAGAGATTAATATAAATCACAAAAAATTATTTAGTAAATAAGAAACTTATCATTCACCATTTTCTAACATCATAAAAATGTAAAAATTAAGAATCTGAATACATGTAAGGTAAGCTATATAATTGGTTAAATAAATGTGTATAGATACAGTGTGTCCTCCTGGTTAGCAAAAAGAAGTTTAGTGGAAAGACTAGTTGTAAATCACCATCTTAATAGTTACCAATTAAAATAAACCTTTCCTTGGGAAAATAACTCAAAGTACAAATACAAAACACAATTAAAATAGATATAAATCAAGGTTTCCTGCTTGCTGATTTAAATCATGATAAAATTAGTGATTTAAATCCTTTGATTTAAATCAGTTTAGCCTGACTCCGATGTATGAGACTTTATAATAGAATAAAGAATGAAAGTAGTAATATACCTGTTTATAAAGGGGATTTAATTCTAAATTTATATTAAACAATATGCTCTGAAGGACTAGTATTTCATTAATTGAAGTCCTGTAAAAACTCAAGCCAAAAGAAGGGTCGAGGTATAGTGATAGGGATGTGTATGCAGACTTATGCTTCTGCTCCTTGTGATGTGCCTGTTCTGTGGAGAAATAGAAAACTTCACTTTCCACAGCTGCTAATCTAACGTTTCAAAGTGAATTTTGGGTTCATGAAAATTTTTTAAAAATAAATGCATTGGACTTCAAAAGGCTACAAACAGCTTGTTTCTTATTGTTTTCTAAACTGTTTCCTTTTTTTTTTTTTAAGGGAGTCTTTTTATTTCTGCTCTGAATCTTGCACACTGGAGAATTCTTGTTTTGTCCTTGGTCAGTTGCATTATCCTCTTCACTATTTATGATGTTTACATCAAACCGAGAAACAATGTGTATTTTGTGTCTGGACATGTAGTTTTTTACTCTTAGGCTTGGTCTACACTAAACCCCCAAATCGAAGTAAGGTACGCAGCTGAAGTCGACGTACCTTACTTCGAACTTACCGCGGTCCACACCCGGCAGGCAGGCTCCCCCATCGACTCCGCATACTCCTCGCGGCGAGCAGGATTACCGGAGTCGACGGGGAGCACTTCTGAGTTCGATTTATCGCGTCCAGACAAGACGCGATAAATCGAACCCAGAAGTTCGATTGCCTGCCGCCGAACCAGCGCGTAAGTATAGACAAGCCCTTAGGTGTGCCAAAAGAAACATAATAGAGTCTCTTTCTGTTATTGCTTTGTGAGCTTTTTCAGTGATGGCAGGCTGGATTGATTTTAAATCGAGAGAATTTTAAATCAGCGATGTAAATCACCCAGTTGAGAGCCTCGATTTAAATGATCAATTTTAATCAACTTTATCATTTGTAATTCAATTTTTTCTAAAGAAAGGCACATTCTCATCGGTTAATATAATTATTAAAACATATTGATTTACAACTAAATAGAGGCTTTACACTAGATTTGGTACATCATTTTACTACCTAGGAGGTTACACTATAACCATATACCTTTATTTTAGCAATTATATAGCTTCAGATTCTTATTGTACATTTTTAGTATGTTAGAAAATGGTCAGTGATTTACTTTTTGCTCATGGTTTGTGTCCAGCTGCCTTAGGATGGTAACGAGAATTTAATTAAACACACACAACCTATACTTTTTAAAAAAACAATACAGCTTAAATGTTTTGGGTACATAAATTTCTCTTATCAAAATATGGTTCACATTTATAACTCAATGATTTATTAAACAGAGACTAATTGTAGTAAGTGAATTAGACTGATTATTTCAGGTCAGCCTGGGAAAATTTTCAAATCTGTCTAAATGAAAGTGATTTTGGGCTTACGTTCCTACTCTTCTAAGTCTCTTGAAAACGAGAACAGTCTCCTACTTTACTTAGGCTGTCCTTCAAACTTCTAAAATTAGCAGCCCTTCACTAAGAGTTTTTGGTAGAAATTCATGAATTCAGCATATTTAGTTTTTATTTAAATATTTTAAGAGATTATAATTTTAGTCCTTAACATATATTGTATTAATTTCAGATTTCATTTTAAACAGGTTTATTTAAAAAAAGAAAAATCTATTCTGTAAAGAACAAAATGTTAAAAATCTTTTTTTCTTTTTAATCAACTCTGTGGCGGGATTTTGTTTTTTCTGGAGAGGATTTCTTGATTTTTGGAGAGGAGCATATAGGGTTTTGTTATCCCATCAGACGCTTTTCCTTCTGGTTGAGCCGAGATACATGAAAGAAAAGAGGGCAGGAAATTTAGAAACGAGGCAGAAACTGATGTATTGAAATTCTATTTGCCTTTAGTTACTCCAGTACTTGATGACTGAAAGTTGCAGTCATCTGACAACACCTGACAACAATTTCTAGGAGGCTGGTGTCCACTTCTTGGCCACACCTCTTCAGTTATTAATAGCTGACATCCTTGCTGGTAGTTTCAGCAGAGACCAAGGACTGAAAGGGTATGAGATTGAACTACCCTTTTAATCCTGGAAGAGTTTCCTTCTAGGTTAGGTTTAGGAAATTCTCCCAGGCAGTAGGGGGAGCTTGCAAAGCTGCTGCCTTGACTCTGCCCATCATATGCTTGGTCTGTGGATATATAAGTGACTTCGTTTTTCAGGACCTCACTCTAGCACTTTTCAAGAATATAAAAATGTGTATATATAAAATAATATAAAAATTGGTTGTGGTTTCTGCAGAAGAATTTGTTTTATCCATAACCAAGCTATATAAATGCTTGAGGTCCATTTAGGTTTTCCTTTCTCACTGGCATTTGTCCCACAAGCTAGTATGGAAATGTTTCTTTTTTTCCCTATTTAGCTTCAATTCTGTGGGAATTATGCTCTTTTGTATTATGTGGTTTGGCAATGCTCAGTCTGCATTTTTCTTCTTCCTCTCGAATGTATCTTCTGTAAGAGCATGTGTCCTGATCAAGATTAACTTTGCTTTTGAATCTCTTGAATGCAATTTTGGGTGTAACATTCTGTCTTTTAGCCTATTTCTGGATGTTCTCCAGCTTCTTTCAATGAAGAGAACACTGTTGAGCGTGCTGAATTTACATCAATAATTTGACCATGAGTAACACTATCATATTCTTTTATGCAGTGTTCCACGAAGCAAGTGTTGTTTCTCATCCTAGGAAAGGAGTCTAGACTGAGGAAGTGGTAGATGTAACCCACTTCAGAAGGAAACAAGAGATTGATGTGTGGTTAGTTCCATATTCCACAAACTCTTGTATTTTGAAGTGGGCACATTTGTTAAAATGTACATTTGTGTTCTCACCAGCTGAAAAAATTATTTGTAACTATCAAGTTTCCTTTCCAGCACTTTTCTTTGACTTCATCCTGGCTTGACAACTGGATTCCAGGATCACTACTGTGTTGCCAAAGACCATCTGTACTAAGATGGAACGGGTTTTATTATTCTGTGGGATACTGAAAAATAGTGTTTCTTTGCATCTTGTGGCGAACAGACATAAAAGAATGTGTTTGTTTGGTTAAATGGATTTCTGGTGCAATCAGCCTCTGCCATGTACTAACACCAATAGAGGTGCTAGACTAGAGGCTGTCCTACTGTAGTCCAACTCTCAGTTGGATATTGAGAATATTGAGGTGTTGATATTGAGAAACTGTTGGTCTTGGATCTCTCTTTCTGTGTTTAGACAGTTCACAAAGGCATATTGTAAAGACTTAATTTAGTTAAGAGGACATGGAAATTGAGTTAAAAGATCAAAGGGTAGGAATAAATGGACAGTTTTCAGAATGGAGAGAGGTAAATGGTGGTCTATATTGGGACCTATGCTGTTCAACATATTCATAAATGATCTGGAAAAAGGGGTAAACAGTGAGGTGGCAAAATTTGCAGATGATATAAAACTACTCAAGATAGCTAAGGCCAAAGCAGACTGCGTGGAGTTACAAAGGGATCTCACAAAACTGGGTGGCTGGGCAACAAAATGGCAGATGAAATTCAGTGTTGATAAATGCAAAGTAATGCACATTGGAAAACATCCCAACTATAGATATAAAATGATGGGATCTAAATTAGCTGTTACCACTCAAGAAAGAGATCTTGAAGGCATTGTGGATTGTTCTCTGAAAACATCCCACTCAATGTGCAGCTGCAGTCAAAAAAGCAAACCGAATGCTTAATGGGAATCATTAAGAAAAATTAAAATTGGAGATGTCCTATCTCCTAGAACTGGAAGGCCATCTAGTCCAGCCCCCTGCCTTCACTAGCAGGACCAAGTACTGGTTTTGCCCTGGATCCCTAAGTGGCCCCCTCAAGGATTGAACTCACAACCCTGGGTTTAGCAGGCCAATGCTCAAACCACTGAGCTATCCCTCAGATAGCTAAGATAAGATAGATAAGACAGAAAATATCATATTGCCTCTGTATAAATCCATGGTACGCCCATCTCTTGAATACTGCATGCAGACATGGTTGCCGCATCTCAAAAAAGATATATTGGAATTGGAAAAGGTACAGAAAAGGGCAACAAAAATGATTTAGGGGTATGGAACAGCTTCCATATGAGGAGAGATTAGGACAACTGTGACTTTTCAGTTTGGAAAAGAGACAGCTAAGGAGGGGATCTGATAGAGGTTTATAAAATCATGACAGATTTGAAGAAAGTAAATAAGGAAGTGTTATTTACCCCCTTCTTATAACACAAGAACTAGGGTTCACCAAATGAAATTAATAGGCAGCAGGTTTAAAGCAAACAAAAGGAAGTATTTCTTCACACAACGCACAGTTAACCTGTGGAATTCTTTGTCAGATGATACCGTGAAGGCCAAGATGCTAACAGGGTTCACAAAAGTACTAGACAAGTTCCTGGAGGATAGGTCCATCAATGGCTGTTAACCAGGATGGGTAGGGATAGTATCTCTAACCTCTGTTTGCCAGAAGCTGGGCATGGGCAACGGGATGAATCGCTTGATGATTGCCTGTTCTGTTCATTCCCTCTGGGGCACCTGGCACTAGCCACTGTCGGAAGACTGGATAGTGGGCTAGATGAACCATTATTCTGACCCAGGATGTCCATTCTGATGTTCCTATGAATAACATGAAAGGCTTAGTGTTCTATAATCCTGAAATGTTGTATATGATTCAGAAGGGTCCATCCCTACAAAGCATGTGAAAGCATGTTGGGCAACACAGTGTGCTTTCTAGCAGTTTTGCTGGCAGGGCTAATACTGCCAGGTAGTGATACACAGAGCCTGAAATTCCACAGTTCTCCCAAAAGATGGGTACTATTGATCTACTAGAATATCATGCAGCTAATGGAATTAATTTAAAATTGAATTGCCATACTTAACTCTGAATTTCCCAGAGTTTCTCAGTGGAAGGCAGACACTTAACATTGTTTTTAATATTTAGTTTCATTTTAATAGCTTAAATCTTTTTGGAAGAGGATTTAAAACTTGGACCCCTCATTCTGATTACATCCTGTTGACTAGATCTTTAATAGGATCATGGATTATTGACCTAATAGACAGCTAGCATGTACACCAAGTTTGGGTACGTAGTCCTTTTGGAAAATGGGTTAAAAAGTGTGTGTGTGTGTGTGTGTGTGTGTGTGTGTGTGTGAACAATGGCAGATTCTGAAACACCATCTTGACCATAATAAAAAGGCTTTTTGTCCTAGTATGTTTTCTTTTACATGATTATGCTACATTAGAAACCAGTTTAATTACTTTTTGAATTGAATTTGTTTGTGAATTACCGTAATTCTTTTTAAACATGCAACTTTCAAAAAAAAAATTAAGAGCTATATATCTTTACCGTTGTGGAACCGATTTTTTTTTAATTGTGCAGAAAAATCCCTACACAGCTCCACAATGATCTTATATGCTCACTTGCTTCAAAGAGTTTTTACAGCTGTGTTACAAGACTCTGACTTATAGGGCTTTTACGTTGGAAACAATAAGAGATGCTTGACTATTGCAGTAGGAATGGCGCTGTTCTACTTATGGTCTGTTCTCATCATCTCCAGTATAAAGATACAAAGGCTATAAAAGCTGGTGCCAGGATGGATGGATGAATGAGTTGGGAAATCTTTTTAAAATTACACTGTTATCCAAAGAGGGGGGGAAATGACTGTGTAAGTTTAAGTAGGCATCGATGATGTAAAACCCCCTAGTTATTCTTTTCACTGTAAAGCAAATACTAATGTAGAGACCTACACAGAAATTGTAGAGCAACCAATTAAAAACAGATGCCAGAAAGCATTTCTTCTCAGGGAAAAACATAAATGCATGGCATGGTCTAGCAAACAAGGTCAATGAAACTAAAGCACTACCATCATTGGAGAAACAATTAGCTAAAATAATTGGCATTTTGGGAGTTGAGTATTCAGTTTGTAGTGTAGAGATACACTTGCATTTTAAGTCAACTTACAGCCATTGCAGTAATGTTCACACTATCCTCCTTGCGTCAGTGGTGCGTGTCATCACACGGAGTGCTTCCACTGACCTAAGAGCGGCAGCGTAGGGAGCCTGGCTGCCCTACAGGCTTCTGGTGGGCTGCGTGCTCCCCATGCCCTGCCAGGAGTACAAGGGAAGCCATCCAGGGCTTCTCGCCACCAGGAAGCGGGGTCCAGCTTCTTGGTCCCCTCCCTGCTGGGAGCCAGGTAGCCTTGTCAATTTCACAGCTTAGTGAACCCTGAAATTGGCAAGTCTACCTGGCTCCCAGCCAGCAGAGGGCTGCTTGGGCTTCTCATCCTGGCTCACAGCTGGGCGTTGGGTTCAGCTTTCCAGGGGAGCGGGGGCTTTCTTGTGTGTTTTTTGTTTTGTTTTGTTTTGTTTTTCATGGCTCCTGCAGTGAAATTGACAAGACAGCCAATGTAAGGGATGCAATGTCCACACAGATACTGTTGTCCTAACTACACTGACATAAGCCTTTTCGCCTTTCCTGGAGGTGGAGTTATGTCAGTGTAGTAGGGCACTTACATCTGTGGGAGGAAGGCTGTAATGTAGACACTGACATAATTAGGTTGACATAAGCTGCCTTATGTCGACCTAACTGTGTAGTGTAGGCCAGTCCTAAGTCTTGATTGGCCAAATACTTTTACTCATTTCCCCAAAAAGTCTTTTGTAATTATTTATTTTACATAAGATTTTACACCCCTGGGATGAAAGTGAGTCATGGGGCAGCTTAACTGACTATCGCTTTAAAAAAAAAAAGACAAAATGGACAAAACCGTAGTTCACCGCCAAGAAGACAGTATGGGTGTTGAAGTCATGGCTTTAGAGCAAGCAGACTTGTGTAGACTTTATTGAGCTTCTGGGATATTAAGCATTCCTCTTCTGAGGCATGAGAATGCTTCAGGTGTGAAAGCAATGACATAAATATTGCTTGGTGATACTGAGCGCAACAAGACTTTTCGGGGTGATGTACCTGGCCAGTTGAACAAGATACAAACCCATCGTAGCTGGGGATACAGCCCACTGGGTGCCAATGGTTCATGTGCTGAAAGGCAAACAAAAGAGTTAGTTTGTGTGCAGCGTTTTTTTTTCTTTACTTTTGTTTAGTTTTTTTTACAAAAATGTCAATTCTTCAAATATAGAGAGGAACAAATTACTAGCCTTGTTGCATTTCAGATAAGCTTTCTTTAATAGCAATAGAACTAAGGAAATCTGCCAGCATGATGCCATGAGTAGAGTTGGAGGACCCATAAAAAGTGTGCCTGAGTGTTCTTGCAAATCAATCCTACTGACTTGCTTTGCTGGTATGCATGACCCTTTATTTTTGAACATCCAGGTGAACAGGCTTTTTATTTACAAGAAGGTTTCTGGCATGTAAAAGTTTCCTACAAATGACAGTAGCACAGTACCTGAGAGTACATGCTCTGGTGATCCTATCAAAGCAGCTTTTATTTTGAATAATGTATCTATTCATAAATAATTTGGGAAAAGAAAAAGGACTAAATTTGTTAGATAAGTTATTTGCAATGAGTAATCCAACCAAGTGGGTTAGAGGAAGAAGTTGGTGTCCTACAGGACATGTAAACCAATTAAACATGTATTGGAAAAAGAGTTGCAAACAAACAAACAAGCATGAAGAGCAGCAAAAGCCTACGTCCAATACAGATGACCTAGGCAAGGCTGAGAGCTTCTTAATGAGGCTTTGATCCCTAAGCCCTTTATCACTCATCAACCCTTAACCAGGGGGCAGGCTACTCAGGAAGACCAGGGCTAGCAAACAGGAGCGGCTAACAGGAGTTTTGGGAGGGAGTTCTCCAGGTGAAGGAGGAGCGTACATGTGAGCTTTGGGGTAAGCTTGTTGTCTGTAGTGTGTGTTTGTGGTGTGCTCGCTGCTTGACAGAAATATACTGTGAGGTCTGTTTGTTTGGGGGACCATGTGCTGCGCTTAGCAGCCTGCTAGGCAAGGCTGAGAGCTTCTTAATGAGGCTTCGATCCATAAGCCTTTTAGCACCCATCAACCCTTAACCAGGGGGCGGGCTACTCAGGAAGACCAGGGCTTTAAAAAGCCTGCTCCTTAGTGCAGGAGCGGCTAACTGGAGTTTTGCAAGGGAGTTTACATGGGTGGGGGGGGGGGGGGGAGGGGAGAGCAGGGGCGGGGCTAGATACTTTGACCATTCTTTAAACTTAAAGCCAAAAACACCCCCTAATAAAAAAAACAGCAACAAAGGAGCAAGCTTCAGGAGTAAAAAGATAATGCAGGCAGAAGTCCAGCAACAGAATGGGGGCTGTCCGGTTTATCGCACCCAATGCAGCATGTATGAATACCTTCCCTATGTGCAGGTGGCATATGTGTGCATTTGTTGCAAGGAGCTCCTGGCCCTCAGAGGCCATGTACGGGCTTTGGAGACCAGAGCGGCTGAGCTGAAGGAGCTAAGGGAGACAGAGAGGAACATAGATGACACTTTCTATGACACAGTAGAACGGTCCCACACCCAGTCTGACAGCCTCTGTGCTATTGAGGAGGATGAAAGTCTCAGGGAAGGAGAACATATAGCTGGAGCAAAGGGAAACGATCCCATAGTTGGGACCCTTCTTCCAGATGTTGTGGTATCCTTTCGCACTGAGGATACCTCTCCAGGGGAGGGAACTCCAATTATTAGGAAGAGACAGGTATTAGTAATGGGCAATTTGATCATTAGAAACATAGATAGCTGGGTTTGTGATGACCGGGAGAACCGCATGGTGACTTGTTTGCGTGGTGCGAAGGTTGCAGATCTCTCGAGACATCTAGATAGTCTTGTGTAGTGGTGCTAGGGAGGAGCTGGTGGTCATGGTACATGTAGGTACCAATGACCTAGGGAAGGATAGGAGAGAGGTCCAGATGGCCAAATTTAGGCTGCTAGGTAAGAGATTGAAGTCCAGGACCTCTATGGTTATGGTGACCAGATGTCCCGATTTTATAGGGACAGTCCTGATATTTGGGGCTTTTTCTTACATAGGCTCCTATTAACCCCCGTCCCCATTTTTCACACTTGCTATCTGGTCACCCTATCTATGGTAGCATTCTCTTAAATGCTTTCAGTTCCACGCACAGGGCCACTGCAGAGTCTCAGTGCGTGGATGAGACAGTGGTGTAGGGAGGAGGGGTTTAAATTCATTAGGAACTGGGGAAACTTTGGGGAAAGGGGAGGCTATACAGGAAGAATGGGCTCCACCTAAACCAAAATGGAACCAGATTGCTGGCACTTAACATTAAAAAGGTCGTAGAGCAGTTTTAAAACTAAGGGATGGGGGAAAGCCAACAGGTGCGGAGGAGCATATGGTTTGGGAGGATCTATTAATGGAGATTCTCTATGTCCTAGTTAGGAGGAAAGGATGGAAGATGATAAAATACGGGTAGGATCTGATGAAAATCCGTCAAATGGAAAAAAAAGTTCCATTCAATTACATCATGTAATGGCAGACAGCTAAAAAGTGACAAGTTTTTAAAGTGCTTACATACAAATGGTAGAAGTCTAAATAATAAGATGGGTGAACTAGAGTGCCTCGTATTAAATGAGGATATTGATATCATAGGCATCACAGAAACTTGGTGGAATGAAGATATTCAGTGGGGACACTGTAATACCAGGGGACAAAATATATCAGAAGGAGAGAACGGGTTGTGCTGGTGTGGGAGTGGTACTATGTGTGAAAGAAAGTATAGAATCAAATGAAGGAAAATCTGGGATATAGGGATGGTGTTCCTAGCCTCCGTTTGCCAGTGGCTGGGAATGGGCAACAGGATGGATCACTTGGTGATTATCTGTTCTGTTCATTCCCTCTGGGGCACCTGGCATTGGCCACTGTCAGAAGACAGGATATTGGGCTAGATGGACCTTTGGTCTGACCCAGAATGGCCATTTTTATGTTCTTATTACTTATGGAGAATAGGTTTCAGGCTTCCATATAGACAGTAATGCAGTTGTTTGAGGTGGGACTTATCACTATATAACTATTCAGGGGCTATTTGTTGCTTGTTAGTTTTAAATTTTTAATTGGCACGAGAAGTTCAGGTAATTTTCTCACTGGTGTCCTAATCTCAGTGTCTGACAACAAATCAGAGGGTGTACGCTGTATTTTAAGGATTGAGCATAAAACTATAGCCCTCTGATATTAAAACTCCATGAGTATTTCATTGTGATGCAAAGGTTTCTAGATTACAATGTGCCTGTATGCAAAAGGGAAGTTTCTTTGGTTGAGCTAGTAAATAACGGTGTGTACCAGCCTTCCTTTATGACCTAATCAGCTTCTGCTGAATCAAACTTTTATTTAAGTTATTTATAGTCCTAGTGATTTTAAAACTTTTTTTTAATCTGACCAGTAGAAGTACTATTTTATTGAGTGTGCAGATTATTTCTATCCTTATCTCTAAGAAGTGTGAACTGCCCCCTTTTCCTCTGTGGCATGTTACCCCTGAAGCTAATGATGACCATATAAATAACAGCAAATTATTTCATGGCTGATCATTTTAGCAGAAACTTCCAGTTCTTTGACTGTGTGTACAACTGTAGATTTTTGGGTAGACCTTGAGCATCACTGATTTTTCCCTTTCATCCTAATGAGCTATCCCTCCCCTGGGGGGAGGATAGCTCAGTGGTTTGAGCATTGGCCTGCTAAACCCAGGGTTGTGAGTTCAGTCCTTGAGGGGGCCACTTAGGGATCGGGGCAAAATCAGTACTTGGTCCTGCTTGTGAAGGCAGGGGGATGGACTTGATGGCCTTTCAAGGTCTCTTCCAGTTCTAGGAGATAGGACATCTCCATTAATTTAAAATTTTTTAAATTTAATCCTCCTCTTGAATGTTTTGAGGGCTTGGAAAAAAAGTATCTCAAAGATGGGATTTTCTGCATATCCTTCTCCTTGGTTTTTGAATGGTTTGTAGTATGCAGGAGAAAGGGACATTAAATTGACTAATCAATGTTCTCTAAAATAAACAATATTTGTTTCAGTATTCCCCTCTTCTTGACCACTGAGTCTGATGCACTATGCGGTCCCATTTGAGAGGTGACTAACCTGAAAGAGGCTGATCCAGTGAATTATACTTCTGTATTTTGTACACAAATTCTGACTGAAATTCTGTTACATACAAAGCCCAGACCAGAAACAATTCCTAGAAAGGGAAGTAGTTTGAGCAGTGCTTGCAGTAGACTTAGCATTATAGCCGTGTCAGTTCAGCATTCAAACACCCATCCTCCTAACTCCAGAATACTAAAAGTATTTAACCCCTTTCCATACTGAGCCCCCACTGGCGATCCTGTGGGTCTTGATTAGCTCTGCTGATGAAGTTTAGGTTGGGCTACTGACTTTTTAAGGTGAGTGGCCGCACATTCTTCTCTAGTTATTCCCTCTTCGTTCACGGCCTTTGCTCTTGTTTCATTACACAAATTCACACAGATTAGACAGCAGTAATCATTTTGATGATGATAACTTTCCCTTGACTTGTGTTTTTCTGGAATTTTGTCTTAAACTTTCATTACTGTTTTTAAAAACTCTGGCAATGATCCTGCTCCCATTGAAGCTAATGCCAAAATTTCCACTCATGTCAACGATACAGACTCCAGCTCTTTCTGTCTGTAAAGCATGTTCATGTTTTCTTTGGGAAGTTGTCTACATTACGTGCTGAAATTTAATTGGGTGCTTTCTTTACTAACCAGAATGTCTAATATGTGCCATTAGCGAAGCATTCATTTTCTGATCTTTGTAGAGGCAGCCAGTACCATTTAGCCTTGCTGCTTTTTTCAACACTTTCTTTAGCAATAAGGAAAAAACATAAGCAAACAAGATGAGTAACAAATCACCCACACACTGCAGAAAATGGGGGTGGAGGGCTTTTTACTATTTCAAAATCTCTTTAAAAAGCCATTTGAAATGAAGTGAGAGCTGAGACATAATTAAACCCCTTCATTTTCAGTTTAAACCAATTTTTATAAAAAAAAAATCCTGGGTTTTACAAAAAGCATTATTCTTTTTTCCCCTGATTTTCACCATACTTTTATTTATTTATATATAAATACATCTTGTTTTTATTAGGAAAATACAATACATTGCATGAGATATATGTATTATTATAATACAGTAGTCTGCAAAGCTGCCTGTTGAAATAAGGCTATGTATTAGTCTAGAAGATGCACACAATAAACAAACAGGCATGCATGCAAGCTCTGTAGTGCATGCACATCTGAGCATATTGATGAATTTCATGCCAACCATGTACACATTTCAAGCTGTTAGCAGATAACAGTTTAAAGATTTGACACACTAAAATGGGAAGAAAATGAAAATCTTGTGTTCTAGAACACAAGGAAGTATTCAGAAGTTTAAAAAAAACAAAAACAGGAGAAAAGGATGACGTTGAGTGTATGCACTGCATGTTGCCTGATTATTAAATGTAAATATTTATAGGCTAATAGTTCTAAGTCTACAACAGTAAACCGCTCATTCAAATGAAAAGTTTTATTTGGGCATTAGAGATATATTGTTTTCTTAAACTCAGAGGTGGCATTGTGTTTTGAGTTTTTAGTTCTGCAGCAAACCAGATTGAATTGTGTTCATCAAAGCATTAATCTCCTGAATACTTTTTCTTCTGTCCTTCCATCCACCAAAATAAACCTCAATGTTTACCCAGAAAAATCAATAGTTTTTGCACCGATTTTCATCTGTTTTTGTTGTTGTAGTAATAAACACTGATTAAATTCCAAGGGAAAAAATAAAAACCGAAAAGGAAGGGCCCCATACATAATATGCATTAAAGAAAAAGACTTTAGTGGTGCCTACTGTGTTATAGTTAATGGCCTTGAAAATATAGATTTATAGCAGTTAGAGATGGTCTGTAGGAGAGCCATCATAGAGTGTCCTCCCCCTGCCAATATATATTGTTCCCCAAACTAGATTTTCAGAGAATTGGCCCTTTAAAAACTTGAGTTGACAAATATTCATAGGATTGTATATCCAGTTGTATTTGGGTGCATTTAGATTTCCATCACAAAGCACTTGCACAGTCATTCTTTATGCATTATCAATTGTATTTTCTTCCATATTTGCACATATAAACTATCACTTGTACACACAAGTGATAGTGCATACTCAAAGGTCTATCAGGAATTTTTTTCTGATACTCAACAAAAACTTTCCATTGTTTAATGTCACCCAGTTACTTATATCCTAGTAAATAACCCATTGTATTTTGCTAAATGTTAACATCAAGGATGAAGAATTAAACTTCAGATATCTGTAGATGGCTGTAGCCCATTATTACCACCATCCCTTGACTAAGGCATTATAGATGTAATGGTAGCCCCATGTTGCTTAAGTGTTTCCATTATAAATTGCCCTGTATCAGTTGCTCAGAACTTTCTCAGACTTTCATTTTTTTGCTGAAGTTTTCCAGGTCTGGTGATTTTATCTTCCTTATATATTTAAAAAAAAAAAAAAAAGAGGAATAAGAATGAAGCAGTTATTTTGTTGCTTTAAAGTAAGTGCTGAGTGAAACATTATTTTTCCTATAATATATATAAATAAAATGTGTGAGACCGCTTGATCACTGTTACTCCAAACTCTATATAGAAAATTTTAAATTAGGCTAGAAGATAAACCATTGACAAAGCTGATGTCTTTCAGTTGCCTGATGAAAATCTGTTTTGATTTAGCTGAGTAATGAGGGTATTAAAAAAAATCAGTCTTGTACCTGCATGGTGGTTCAACTTTAAATAATAATAATAGAAGCATAGAAATGTAAGGCTGGAAGGGACCTTGGGGTCATCAAGTCCAGCCTCCTATGCTGAGGCAGGACATGGCAGGTGTTTGTCCAAACTGTTCTTAAAAACCGCGAATGATGGGGAATTCCACAGCCTCTTTTGGAAGCCTGTTCCAGAGCTTATGTTAGAAAGTTTTTCTTAATATCTAACCTAAATCTCCCTTGCTGCAGATTAAGCCCATTACTTCTTGTCTTCGCTTCAGTAGACATGGAGAACAGTTGATCACTGGCCTCTTCATAAGAGTCCTTTTAACATATTTGAAAACTGTTATCAGGCTCCTGCACCTTCCCCCCCCCCCTTTCTTTTCTCAAGACTAAACGTGCCTGATTTTTTTAAATCTTTACTTTTTCATCTGGTTTTGTTGCTCTCCTGGGAGTTAGGTGCCTAAATACCTTTGATTTAGGCCTAAAAGCCTGGAACTCCAGATATTTACCCACAACTTTTATCATTGATATCCAGATTTGGCCCAGAATTAATTAAATCTTGACCCTGAAAACCATTAGAATTGTAAGCATATGCTGATGATAGTAATAAATAAACTTTAATCTGTTAATACAATATCCATTTTTAAGAGTAAAGTACCATTCTAGCAGTTCACAAAAGCATTTGTTTTCCACTTACTAAAATTACTTCATTGTTGTGATAAAATCCTTTGGTGTTGCTGAAGAATGTTGACTAGGGATCGGCAACCTGCAGGAAGCGGCGCGGGCTGACGGATGTGCTGGCCGCCGCTTCCCGCAGCCCCCATTGGCCTAGAGCAGTGAACTGCGGCCAGTGGGAGCTGCGATCGGACGAACGTGCGGACGCGGCAAGTAAACAAACCAGCCCGGCCCACTGGGGGCTTACCCTGGCAGGCTGCGTGCCAAAGTTTGCCGATCCCTGATATCGATGGTCTTCTGACAGCCTGCTCCATCCAATTGAAACTCAGGATGGCAGTAGCTAACGCTGAAAAGGATTACTTTTATTAATGGTGAGCGTACCTTAGAAGAATATAAAGGAAAAATGAACCTTCCTGTCAACATCACCATACAGAGAAAACTAGGGGCCTGGGCTTATGTAAGTCAATGGTGAAAGTCCTATTGATTTCATTGATGCGGGATCCAGCCTCCAGGATGTTAAAAACCTACATGATGCAAACATATTTTTATTAATGAAAAGCCTCTCTTCCCATCTGCCACTTTAGCTTAGAAAGGCAGCGTAGGACATGAAAAGGTGCAATGAAATTACCGCTCCAAATAAGGTTGGATTGCAGAAATAGAAGAATGGTGCAAAGCAGCCATGCTGAAAAGTGTCTCCCAGAAAAAAAAATCTTGAGGGAAGAGCAGGGCTCACAGAAGCGCACACAGTTTCAAGTGGTGAAAATCGATATCAGCCAGAGTTTCTATTCCAAATACAACCTGGTGTTTAGGACTTTAATGAGAGTGGAAGAAAATTAAATTTAGAACAAATGTGCAGAGTTCTGGCTTTCCCTCTGGCCCAGAATGGATTTATTCCAAGTACTGTAGGCCTGGAGGACATGCATGTAGTATTCAGATGTCAGCCTGGTGCATTGGTCCAAAACAAAATACTTAAAAGGGCTTCAGAACCTTTCCTGAATCCTATTGTTACTAATAAATCTTCTCAGGTACAATTCAACTCCCCTCCCCCAAGTTCATTATTTGACACAGGAATTGAAATATCTTTTTGGCAGCTTCCTAATAAATTTGCCCTCAGGGGTGGGTAAATAGTTAGGGGACACTGACAAGATGATAGAGTGAATTTTTAGGCTAGAAATAACATGAGAGGAAGCAGGTATTCTGATGATATTGCTGATTCTGTGACATGGAAAACTGGCCCTGATTAATATGGTGCTGCCATTGATGGATAGCTAACAAAACCTCCACATTGTAATTGTGGTTTATATACAGGAGTCTCTTTAGCCCTAGGATTTAAAAATTCATCCAGCATCAAAAACCTGACATACTTGTAAATTACTATTCCCTACCCCATGTACGAATTGATCCAGTGAGTGCAGCAGGAGCCTAGGAGTCCTGACTCCAGTCCTAGGTTGTCTTGTGACTTAGGAAATTGAGGCACAAAAATGTTAAGCCTGCCAATCTGTAAAATCAGGACAATGCCTACATTTGAAAAGATCTTTGCAATTTTATAGCACCTTTAAGCGGATTATTATACATGTGTATTTTACAATTTCTGCTTTAACATAGTTCAAAACACACGTGAATAACCCAGTACATACCAGGTGATTGGAATTCAGCCTCTCTTAACCAGAGGGGTGTGTGTGGGTAGGGGTGTGTGTATAAAACCCCAACAACAAACACACAACTCTGCCACAACATTGCTTGCTCACTGTAGGTAAAGATCACCACTCAGCAATGGATAGATTCCTTGTTGGTGGGACCAGGCCTCTGTGTGGTCCAGAACTTTACTCTAATTTGCCAACACGTCTAATATTGCAACTTCCTTTAGAGAACAGGGAGATTCTCAATTTGCTTTTAACTGCATGCATTATTGTTTTTATAGGTTTCTAGGGGATCAATATTTTCCATTTGCTTGTATGTAATCACGTCCCATCACTTTTAGAGATCATTTTCAAATGAAAAGACACTAGCATTAAGGGTGGGTGGGTGTTTAAATAACTGCTGCCAGATGCTGAGCTAATTTACATCAGTATAACTTTGGAGTATAGTACGTGCAGTTAATGGATATTCCTGGTTCTAGCCATATGCCCCATTATAAGAATAGGGAATATTGACCCAAACTGGCTATATCTTCTCTCTACTGGTAAAAAGGTAAGAGTCTTAATTTGTGCCCACTGTATCATCAGTGAAGTTACCTAAAAATTACACAGGTAAATGAGCTCAGAATTTGGTGGTACTTTTGTCCTAAAAATCATTAAACCTTTTTCACCTGGTGACCATGCAAAATACACTCTTTCAGCGTATTGTATGGCCCAAAGTGTTTATAGTGCATATAAAATATACTAATGCTTAAATGCTGTATCCTCTAAGGAACAGTTAATAAGAATGCTAACAATGGAAAGCAAATAGCGATCAGCAACAAAAGATAACCACGCTCCATGGTTCACACTATTGTCTCTTCCTGCAATAAGCACTTCTGGAGAGCTCCCATGTTGGGAGAACGAGTAATTTTCTTGAAAACTAGTTACTGATATTACCATTCTTTCTTACTAGAGATACTTGTAAAGCCTCAGATGGGCTTTTACTGGTGTATATGTCAATCATTCTATCCTGGAGCAGGTTTGAATTTTAATACAGCTTCCATGACAATATAGCCAAAGTTAGTGTTAAATAGCTGGTTCCAGGTAAATTTGTTAGTCTCTAAGGTGCCACAAGGACTCCTCGTCGTTTTTGGTTCCAGGTATTTTCATACTGCAGTACTTAAATTGCAGTACTAACAAGTGCCACATGGATTTGAACACATGCACATTTTAAGAGAGACTATCCCAAGAGTAAATAGCTCAATCATTCTTTGCAGCTAATTGGCAAAAGGTAATATTGGGAACAGTTGTTATACCATACTTCCTGGTTCTTTATTTCCCCTGGAGTTAAATTTAAGTGCATGATTTCTTAAACTTGTCATGACTTTTACTTAATCTGCAAATAGCATTAGTGCCAACAGTTGGGAAGAGCAATTTAATGTTCTCATTGTTCATGCATATATTACAGTGGTATTTTACTACCTGTTGTTGTTACTGATTCCATTCATTATCTTAGGGAAAAGAAATGACATTTATTTCTAATATAAATGTACCCAGTTAAATACTACTGAATTAGACACCTAATGTAGGAATAACCATGGAACTTGGCTTTTATAATAGCATAGCTTTGATTTGTATAGTGCCATTTCTCTCTGAGTAGCAGTGAGGGTAATTAGGGCTAATACTGCAAACTGTGGAGTCTCTTCATCTTCCATTGAAGTCATTTGTACTTCAGAGACTGAGAAATCTGAGCTTCAGGGTTTAAGATCTTGCCTGGAATAGCTTGCGCTATGGACACTCCTATTCCACACTGAGACTATGCTTACCCTGCAGAGAAAAAATGTTAATTGGGGTTTAAAAAAATGGCAGTGAAGATATATCGCAGCTCAGCTTTTAACTCTTGTTAGTAGTTGAAGTTCAGTCCCTGAACTGCTAGCCAAAATTAAAAGCTGAGCTGTTGTTTTCACTGCCATTTCTTAAACCCCAGTTAGCAAACTCAAGTTAAGAACACACATTTTTTTCTGCCATGTAGACAAAGTGTCTAGATGCAGTTTAACTTAATCCACTTTTGGAACTGGATTAAGCTACAGTGCAAAAAAGGCAATCATTTTAGTGCAGAACGAGTATCATCATGGGAAGCTATTGTACTTTAAATTCCCATTCAGCCTATTTCACAATAGCTTCTCTATGTAGATTAATTCTATGTGACTTGCCCAGGGTAAAAGTGTAAGACAGTAACAGAATCCAGGTCTCCTGATTCTCGGTCCAGTGCTCTGTCCCATGCTGCTGCTTTCCTCCATCCCTGCTGATGTTACAATTGATGGAACATAAACACATGGCTGGATAGTATAATCTGAAGCACCAATCTTAACCTAGCATGCAGTTGCTCTGTGTAAAATCTGGAATGGATTCTTTGGGAATGGTCTCATCTTTGGCTCAGGAGGCTCTGGGTTAGATTCCTGAAGGAGTTTATGTGTTAAAGTTAGGATGCTGGTGCCTAGAAAATCACTGAGATTTAGAAACCCTAAATTAGGCACTCAGGCTCCTTATACAGTGAATAAAACAGACCTCTAAAATGGGATTCACAAAAGCCAAGACATTAGGCAGCTCCCTGCCTAAGGTAGTCAGTGGGAGATACTGAGGGGAGGGATGTGTCCTAAACCTGACCCTTCTCAGGGAGTATAGCACCTAATCTGCACTTGTGGGAGGTGTGTATCTCTGCTTGGGGTTCTCAGCTGTTACACTTCTAAGTTAGATGCCTATGTACTTTTTTGCAAGAGGGTAGGGGACCTCCCTCCCTCTTTTTAGCCCTGGGGTTAGGAATCTCATCTGGGATGTGGGAGCCCCTGCTTCAAGTCCTTTCCAATGCCCAAGGAAGAAAAAGATCCCTGTTCAAACCCTGCCGCCTCCTTGGGCAGATGAAGTGGGGTTGTGTTATTACTAGGGGCGCCTGATCTTGGGACTTAAGCATCCAAGTCTCTTTATGAATCTAGCCGTCTGATTCTAGGACATTGCATTTAATAATGAATGTTGTACTACTTATGAAGCATTATTTAAAAATACACCTCTACCCCGATATAACGCTGTCCTCGGGAGCCAAAATTTTTTACCACAGTCTAGGTGAAACCACGTTATATTTAACTTGCTTTGATCCACCGGCATGCGCAGCCCCCCCCTCTCCCTCCCAGAGCACTGCTTTACCGTGTTATATCGGGATAGAGGTGTAATTGAGTCAAATACTGCACTCTGAGTTTATAGGCAAAGGTTGCAAGTAAGTGTGAGATTTCACTGGAGTTACTCCTCATGTATAGCAGTATAAGGGAAACAGACTTAGGATCTAGGTTTTTCTAATGTTGTGTGATAAATTTAATTGAACACTGTGCCAGGACAGAATATTTAGCATAGTTCCTCAGTGTGCCCTGAAGAACCTAGTTAGTATCCAGCCAGGGAAGAAGGCACCTACACTGACTGCTGTTTCTGCCCTTCATTAGTGACACCATCCAACTATGCAGTTAAGCAGGTGTTCTCTTTAAAATACATGTACAATTCAAGACACCTACCCCAAAATAAGCTTTATTGCAAGAAAAGTGTTGTCATAGTGATACAGACCTACAAATAAAAAAACTCACAAACAGTTGATTTAAAATGTAGAAGGGTTCTCTTCCCCAAAAACTCAAGAGTGTAACTTGTAACTAATCTTTGGTCAGCACAGCTACATGACTGAAATAAACCTGGAGTCTGCATGTGCTTTGGCTGTTCACATAATGAGGTTCTGTTCTATGACGAGTTACAGGCACCAGCAGTCCAAAAAAAAAAAAAAAAAAAAAAAAGCACCATGGCGACATACATGTAACACAGACTGGTACAACATTTTAAAAAAATTGCTAAAGAAAACTAAATGTCATGTACAGACATCTTTCTTACAAAATAGGCTAGGATAAAATGAGGCATATGGTGTATAACTACAGTATTAATGAAACTTCTAAAAACATGATTTCAAATATATTTTCCTGGTCTGCACTGCGTAATTAGTTTGCACATATGGCAGTCCTGAAACAGCTCAATCCTAGTAAATGCACCATTAATCCAAGCCAGCACCAAACGGAGTGAAACATCCGGTGTTCCCTTCAAAGGAAAGACTTTTTTTTCTTCAGCTGCCTACAGTAATGCAAGTATGTAGAGCACCTTTTGTGAGAATGAGGTGTTGTGGTAGCACATGTGGTACCTTGAGGTTATCGGAAGGAAATACAGTACAGGTTGGCCTGCAATGGTAATGGTATCACAAGCAGTCAAGGTATTTTGCTACAGTGGTTGTGCCTCAGCTTCCATTATTTCAGGTGGCTGATACAGAATATAGTCCTAGTGACCGGCAGTGAAATATGATCATCTTTACAGAGCCTAATATTGTAATTCTAGTCATTTAAAACTTTTTTTGAATACTCAACGTTTTTGAAGCGTACTTTTCAATGTCTTTTAGAAGATGGTATCAGAGCTGGTAATAGCATGCAAATGTTTTTTAAAAAGTATTTGGACAACTGGCACACAAACAAAAGGAAACCTTTTTCAAATCTACTGGATTTTTTTTAAGAATACCTCTAAAATAGCTCAAATTTATAAATCTAAAGAAAAACAAATGTTTCCCTTTTGTTTACATAGTTTGTAATTTCTCCATATATTACTGCATTAAAATAAATAAACATCTATATTTTTTAATTAGCACCTATAGCAAAATACCCAAAGTGTTACAGACTGCTAACAGGAAAAAAATTGTTCACATTTTTGTGCCATTTAGTGCCATGTGTTGACCTCTTGAACTTTAGTTTTAATATACTTTAAATTGAGGTTATATAAAGGATACAGTAACCATGGTTGCCCTTGTAATCAAACTTTTGACCATGGCAGAGTCAGTCATTCCTCCTGCCAGGGTCATTCTGCAGTCTTGGCAGGATGTAAAGATAGGTCTTTTTTTCTTTTCTTCTTTTAAGTCATTGACTCCTTAAAGCTTTTGAAAAGTAGACATGCTCAGGTGGATAAATAGATGAACAGAAGTGATTCAAGAACTGGATTAAGTCTAGAAGAGGTGGCTAATAGAGTTCAATCCACAGTCTCATTCGGAGCACTTCTCCAAGCTCTCCTAGGAGGTAGTTGTCCACATTACTGTCTTCCAGTTTCTTTAGCTCCTTCTTCTTGTATAGAGGAATGCTAGTGATTTCCAGTGTGTAAGTGCCAGGCACTGACTTTTTCTTAGCTGTGTGCAGATAACTAAGTCCATCCCTCTGATGGATTTGAAAAATGCCATAGTCATTGCCGTGGGAGATGACGTAGCGGACATGGTTCGTAAGGGGCTGTATGGCTGGCATGAATTCTAGAATGTGTTCTTTGTTACCAAGTCCAGAGAAGTTCAGCCTCATCTTCAAAGGAGAGTCAATGTCTAAGCTTTCCAAGCTAATCTGCTCAATCTGAAGTGAAAGAGAAGGAAAGGATAGTTGGGGAGAGACACTCTCTATATTATTCCTAAAGCAATGCAAGTTAGTGACTTTGATTAGTAACAGTTTAATTCCTCTCTCAAAAACTGCAGCTGTGAAAAGCCATTTATAAATCCTTTCCAGCTGGGAGATCTACTCAGTTCCACATAACACACCGTGTAAATCTTTAAGGCTTCTCACATGGTGCTGTAACTTTAATTATTCTGTAAAACCCAAGTCCACAAAAGGTTCAGATTTCACTCTTGCCTTAGAGTTGACATAATTTCATGCTTGCTTCAAAAAAAGTACTGGTTTAACTCTGCAGAAAAGAAATGAGAAGCATCCCACTTTCCAGCCTGTTCTAAATACCTGATCATACTTCCATATGAAAGATTATGGAACCCTGAACCGCTATACTGGAAGTTCTTTGAAGAATGTTTTCTGTATAGAAGCTTCAGTGAGAGTCTACATCCTGGCATTATGAGAAACTACGTTCAGCAGCTGACAGTGATAAGAGCAGTGAAAAAAAATTTGCACTACTAGCAAATTGATCCTCCCAAAGGGGGAAATTTTTGCTTTGATGTAACACAAATGGAGTTAGTACAGGCATGAATTTGTCCCACTGTGTTTGATGTGATTATATATAAGGGGGAAAAAAGATTAATTTATCTAATAGCTTTGTTATAACAAAAAGCAGGTGGTTGTAGGTGAAAACTGTTCTTTATCTAATGAAAGAGCTATAAAAGGCTGCGACTTCTTTGGGAAGCCTTTTCCTTGCTTTTCTCTTTTTGATAGATCTTTACTTCTCAGGAAATGAACTGGTAAAGCTCTGCTGTGCAGCAGAGTGAGAACAGTGGTAACCCAGTCAAGTCCTTCTGCATCTATAACTGGGAGCAGGATGCTCTCAAAAAGGGTCAAATCCTATCACACTACATACCATTAAGCACTGTAGATTAAATCTGTGGTTAAGTAAAGCAAATTGAGGGTGGCTGCAGGTGCTGCGACAAGGTGTTCACTGAACCTTGGACATGCTGCTAGCCAACAGGACCCAGACGATCCCAACTTAGATTTTGTTTAAACAACAACAAAAAACCCAAACTCTGTTTGCTGTGAAAATTCCAAAGTGAAATTAGGGGATTTCATATAAGGCTAATAGCACCAGATAACAATATGGCTTACTGCCATGTGAGAGCTATAGTAACGAGACTAGGGTACAGTGAACTAGATGAAAAATTAATGCTGTATGAGGGAATTTTTTACTTTATTTGGAAGGTGCTTGTATGTTCCACTGCCATGAATGGAACATAAGTAAATGGATAGCTTGGTAACAAGATGAACACACTAGATAGGAGTGAAGTAATGGACTAGGGGTACCATACTGTCACCAGGTAACTGTTTGTACATCATCATCAGAAGTATCAAGTGCAAGAAACCACTTTTCTCTTACAATTGTTAATGTGCCTAACTGATCCTATCCCCTCCCCCAGATATAAATGAGGAAATTCATTCTCCTCTTTCTGCCACTATTTCATGGGACGCCTTAGCAATAACATGCTTTATATTAGACATGCACAAAAGGCTCTTCTCTTCGCCGAGATATTTAGATGTTTTCATTCCACATTCTACTTTCTGGTCACTATGCCAAGTCCACACACAACTCCTTGTAAGGCAGGGATGGCAGCACTAACAAGCTCTTCAGAAACTGCCATCAAAGCTAATCCATGGATCAACTTTGGAACAATGCTCTAGAATGCTATGCAAGAGCCTTCCTCTTCGGAAGTGGTGGAGACCACTTCCATGCTATGACCAACCTTTTGTGGACCAGAGAGTGGAAATGCTAACTCCTTGTGTCAGGGTGGTGGTCTGGCTGAGGAGCGCCACAGTTTGCTTATGTAAGAAACTTAGTCACTACTACCGTATGTAAATCTAGCAGTAAAAACTTACTTTAATTGTCCATAATGCTTTTCATCTTCAATCAGAGCCCTTGTAAAAACTATGAGAAGATTTATATCTCTTGGTTGCTGTTTTTTTTTTTTTAAACCAAATCAATAGTTTCTCATTACTGCAGCTTTCAGCAGTTGGATTAGTGCCATAAAACAACATCCTGTAATGCAGATAACCACTGGTTTTCTGCATGATGCTGTAAGGGGTAGGGGGAAGCTCTTGAGCAGTACACACTGCAACGGGCAGTCTGTCTCCCAAACTGGCGCTGCGTAACCTAACAGATGTGCTTTTGCCCTAAGGCTTCTTGGTACCTCAATAAAAATGGACAACAACAAGGAGACATGCCCAAAATACATCCTATGGTGGGAGTCAACCACTGATCCCCATCTCCATTTGTTAGAAATACACTAAGGAAAGTCTTGAGCCTGATCCAGAAGTATGGTTCTCTGATATTGGCAATTGCATCACAATATGATTAATTTACCCTTACACACATATACAAATAGCTCAGGTTTAGAAGCTAATCATCATCTTGTAAAAACTCGATGGCCACATAAGCCCACACTGTTGTGACTACAGAATGCTGTACAAGATAGTCATCTGGAACTTCAAAATGACTATGGTGATAGAACTTCACTCCTCCTTGTGTCAGCTGTGTAGTGTTTGACATACCATGGAGTAGTTCTGATTCCAGGACTGTTAAGTATACATATTAGCTAATTCGTTACAGTATTCACTCACCTCTGCTTGCTCAGTTTCATTCACACTTCTTTTCGTCCTGCTGTTTTTATTGGCGTAGCCATTGATTTTGCATTCATAACATGCTTCAGGGGACAAAGCATTTTCTTCATCTACATCTCCACCCAGAGGGAGGTACTGGCCTTTGTTAAATCCCATTCCTGAGACACAATGGCTGTTGAATAGGGATGATCATATGAGTGACCCATTTCTCAAAATGTTCATAGACAGATAACATTTTTCTTTTCACTTCAGTTTTATGTCCTCATTTAGGTGGAGGTAAGCCCACATAACCCCTTACACTGTTACACAATATCTCCATTTTCCCCCCAAGATTTCTGTGGAATAATATTTTAAAATTTGTCCTGTATAGTGTAACATGCTCAACAAAGGATGGTTATAGAGCTCCCTAATTCTCAAAACACAGAACACTAATACATTACAAAGAATATATCTCCAACAGGACATTTAGCATCCAAAGTAAATGTTCTGACTACTATTTCAGGCCAATGGGCTATTATATTCAGTTTGAATTATTCATTCTCTCTTTTTTCTGCTTTGTCTTTGGGTTGATCAGTGCAATAGAAATTCCTTACTAATCATTGTAAAGATGTTTCTTCAAAGGAAAAGTACAGTTAGATGAGGAATATCCTCGTACCATTTGGGAAAGTGCTCCAAATACAAAATGTACTGCCATCAAAAGGGGAAATCACAGCTATTACTTAATTTTGCTCATATGCTAGATGTAAAACAATGCTCTTTTGCAGTGAACACACACAAACGAATACTTTGTTTCCTATGTACCACAGATATATAAGGGCAATTCATTGTTCTTATGTACAACCTAAGTACATGGGTGGTACACAGAAGAACTATGCAGCTAGGCTTGGAATTCTTTCCCTAACCCAGAGGCAAGGCACATAGCACTGGTGCAGTGTCTCCTCAGTGACTTCTGCAGCACCCATGGCCTGCTACATGACCCTGCAAGGCAGGTCAGGCCAGTGGATCTGCATGGCTCCAAATGCACTGGCCTTGCTCCATTTCCTGGCTTGTCTTTGCCTCCACTTTCTTCAGGCCTACTGTAGAGACTGCCATAGGGTTGTATGGACCGTAGCATGCAGAGGTGTTGGAGGCCCTGTTTGCTCCTGCACTAGTTCTGTTGCCAACTGAGTTTTCTGCAGCTCTTGCTTTGGTAGCTCTTGCTTTTTTATGGTGACCACTTATTACAATGTGTTATACAATCATCATAAGTGTTATGAAGGAAGAGTGTTTGTAAGAGGGAGAAAGAGACTCACCCTTGTCCAACTCTGTAGTATCCAGGAGGGCAGCCACAGAGATAACCACCTTCTGTGTTGGAACAGCCGTAATTGCAGGGATTTTTAGTGGAGGAACACTCATTCACATCATGGCACGCACTAGAGAACTGGTCATAAGAAAATCCAGATGGACAAGCGCACTTGTAACTTCCAAGTGTGTTGTAGCAGGAAGCAGTGCCACAAGCATTAGGGTTGGTACATTCATTTTCATCTAATAAGCAAAATAAAAGATTGTTTATCCCGATGAGAAGATACCATCGTGGCAGGCTGTAGTCATAAACAGCTTATGATTTCCAGGGAGGAAAAAGTATTTATTGCTAGAATTTCTAGTGCCCCACACAGGGCCTGGGCATGTACCAAATGTAGTCCTTCCCAATTTACAACTCTGACTACAAATGCAAGCTGTAAGCCAACCCCTCTCCCCCTGACATTCAAGTTAACCGAGGCTCAGCCTCCCTCACGCACCACTGGTCCATCTAGTACAGTATTCTGTCTCTGACAATAGCTAGGTTTCAGATGCTTCAGAGGCCCTCAACTCTGTTTTTTGGAAGTAATAAACTCAAATTTCCACTGAGATGTTTTCAGCCAGTTCAGGATCATGTTCTTTGCTGTTCTTTTTCTTTTCCCAGTAACACCACAATTTCCCCATGGGTACTATTAGGTGAGGATTAATCTGCAGTGGAGAAGAGTATTTTTGTGGCTTTCCCGCCTTAAAATAAAGCCATTTGAGTTCATGCAAAGACTAAGTGCTTCACCCATAATTGTATTGGATGATCTTAACTATTTTACTCTGGAGGGGGTGGGAGATTTAGAATATTCTAAAAGAAACCAGTGCTTCTCTCACACACAGTATTAATGGGATGGCTGTTTGGGCATCTCATCATCTTCTCTTTCATTTGTTTTGACCAGCTATTAGTAAACCCTTACGTAAAAAGAGCGCACACTGAGGGATAATCAAGTAAATTGTCCTCATCTGGATTTTATGGAAACTGGGTGGTTCTCTCTCAGAAAAGACTGCCAGCAGTGTCATTCTGATCTGCCACATGGATTGTAGCGCAAGTCACCGAATGTTCATCCATTGGATACAGAAGTCAGTCTATCGAGGTAGGTATCTAGCCCAATCATTGTAGTATTGGAGTGCTTCCCAAGGATTATTCTTATAAAACCTTTGGGAGGTAGGGAAATACTAACATCCCCATTTTACAGTTGGGGAACTGAATCACAGAGCAAATAACTGACCCACTCAAACACACACTGCAAGTCACAACCAGAAATTTCATAATCCGTGCCTTAAAACACAAGGCCATCTTTGCTCTTTCCTCACTGAGAGTGAGATACGTTGGTAGGGCAAGCTTCACTAAACATGACTCTAGAATCCTTGTTCACAATTTACTTTGTATCTCACTGGAGAGAAATTAGGTGAAACCAGAATCCTGCATGAACAAGTTAAAAGTATGTATACAGATATACTATATCTCTGTTCATTAAAATATCCTAAACAGCAGATGGTTTTAAAAATGCTTCAAAAAATTACATTTGGCACAAGTTTATTGGGTATTTTATTGCTATGTTTAGCAGAGCTGGAATGTTGCCAACAAAAGCACATTTGGTAGATTTGTAACCAGGTTGTGTTGTTCTGATATAATTAGATCTGACATTTATATGTGGAATATCTTTCCTAATTGGGAAACCAAATCAGATATACAGAAACAAAATGAACAAGGGTGAAAAAGCTGTTTTTATAACAAAGTAAGAATTTCTCCATGTCTGTGCAGCTGTGGTATGCAGACAAATTACCATGTAATAGAAGTTAATCTTATCGTTTACATTGAGGTGCACCACATGAAGTGATTCCATAGAAAAATAACTTTTGAAATTGCAGTGCGTAGGAATAATACTTGAAGTAATACTTAGAAGATTGTTTTAAACATTGTCATAAATTTAGCACTTTTTTGATCCTTCACTTCCCTCTGATATATCCTGTTGTAGATCTATATTAGGTCATTTTAAAGCATATGATGATATGACTCTTTACCATAGTTGAGAGTCTCATTAATTTTTAAACTGAATTTTCAAACTATTACCACAGTAACAGTAGTCAAATCATGATAGACTCAAAATGTCCACTGGAGAGACAAACATGCTCTACGAAAAGCAGCAGCAGAGCAATGGAAATGATTCAACTATTTGTAAATCCCTCCCCCATCCCCACAAAAAAAAAAAAATTGACAAGGTCCCTTAAGCTCTAAACTTTTTGAACCTAACTGGTTTCACATATGAATGGAGTGTTCATGAATAGCTAGAGACTATACATGCATCAAGTGAGTGAACTTTTATTAGGTTTCCCCACTTTATTAGGTTCTCTACTCCCTTTTAGGATGTTAAATAATTCCTCACCAGATACTGAAAGTTTCTCAGAGCTCTTTCAAATGGTATCTAGAGAACTCATTTCCAGATCCTAGTGCAGTCTCTTGAACTGAACATTGTTGCTGTCCCATTTCTTTACACCTCTTCTTGCTGTTCTGATGTCTGGCTTTGCAAAATTGAAGTTTCTGGTATTTTAAAAATCATTTTTGGTGTCATTTGTACACTAGTTTTTAAATTTCCCATTTCTTCCTATAATGCGTATCCGTTTTGGAATTTATAAAAACAATGTGAAATATTTATCAATCCTCCAGTTTCCTATTTTCATGCTATTTGATTCTTTTATATACAGTAAAAGCTGTTTTATCCGGCATGTTGGCGAATGGGGGATGCTGGTAAGTGAAAAATGCCAGTTAACTAAGAGGGAGGGAGTTAGTTTGGATGCAGGAGGGGGGTGCAGGCTTGGGGAGGGAGTTTGGGTGCAGGAGGAGGCTTGGGGCAGGGGGTTGGGGTGTGGGAGGAGTTGAGGATTGCCAGATTCAGGAGGCGCTCACCTGAGGTGGTTCCCTGGCTGCTCCTAGGTGCACAGCAGGTGGCTCTGTGCGCTGCCTACTGCCCCTGCGGCTCCCATTGGCCCTGGTTCCCAGCCAATGGGAGCTACGGCGGCAGCACTTGGGGCGAGGCTCCACACTCCAGCCTCTCACTCCCTCCTGCACGCAAACGCCCTCCCTCTTACTTAACTGGCAACCGGCCTATAAACTGGAATTTCAATGAAGATCAGAAATGCTGGTTTATAGAGCTTTCTGGTTGGTGAAGTGCTGGATAAAACACCTTTTATTGTACAAATGTAAACTTTTATTATAAGTGGATACCTTAAACCTACTCGAAAAACTAGCAATCTGATCAATATAAGCATTTCTGAGATCCTTTTTATCCTTTAAATTAAATGCGGTATACTTTATGCATCTTTGGTTCTTTAAAAAGTGAATTGTGTGCAACTATTGGCCTGACAGTCCTGGATGCTAATATCCTCTGTTTCTTATGAGAACAGATACAGAATGGGCTGTGGAATATGAACCAAAATACTTCAAATGGCTAGAATAACTGCCTCTTTAGTCATTCACATTCAGTTCTTGATTTCTGTACTAGACTGAAAACACCACTCATTCCCTATACCATAGATTAGTGGTTTTCAAACTGATCTGCGGTACCCCTGGGGGTCTGCAGACTACATCTAAGAAGGGATCCACACCTTCATTCGAAATATTTTAGGGATCCGCAAATGAAAAAAGGTTGAAAACCACTGCCATAGATTACCAAACAAACAGATGCCAAATGAAAAACAGGAGGACTTGTGGCACCTTAGAGACTAACAAATTTATTAGAGCATAAGCTTTCGTGGACTATAGCCCACTTCTTCGGATGCATAATGGTAAACCTTATGAAAATATCATATAGAATTGCTTATTAGTTACAAAAAGTCCTATAGAAAACTATCTGTTATAATTTTCTTTTGACATGTAGCTCCGGCATAATTTTTTTTTTTTTTATCCCTGCTACAGGATGGTTTTAAAAAAAAGCACAGAGAGAGGTGACATTTGTACTCATTTCTGTAGATTGCTATAGAATTTACATTAAGCCATACTGCTTTCATCCATCCATTCCAGATAGGATTTTTACATAAGGAAAAATCTCTTGCTCATTATAAACCTTGGGATAGATATGAATCTGTGATTTAGAAGTAAAGTTATATTCTTATGATGTTATGTAATTTCATCCTTCCCCACTTTTAAAAAACAGTTTTTCTCCCAAAAATATTATTGAGTGGCACTGCTGACCTTACATTTGATCATCTTTCCTTCCCTTCTTGCCCTTAAAAGATATATGGATCACATCATCTATTTGTTTTTGTATTTGAAAAATGTGGTGTTCTATTATGTTTTTATTGTATTCTTGCTAATTCTGTTTTACAGAATCCTGAGTGCGTGGGGGAGAAATCCTTATAGTTAACCTTTTGTCTTTATTTAATTTCATATGCTTCTATTGCTGCTGTATATATCAATTGAAAGGTTTGTACATTTGTGGTTATCTGTGTCTATTAAGTCAATAGCTGTAAAGCGCTAAAGTACTAACTATATCTTAGCAAGGGCTTTACAGGCCTTCCGTGGAAATCATCTTGAATTTCTATGTCTTTTCCTTCCATTGCAAGGCAGTAACAGTCAGCTGACATGATTTTATGTAACTATACCCCTTTCAACTTCATAAGTCAGAGAAGGGCTACACAAGTTTAATGAAGTGAAGTAGGTACCGCTGAACCTAAAAGATGTTCATAGGGTTTCTGAAAATTGGAGCATTTTGTCATTGTTATGTAACTTCTGGACTACTGCATCAAAAGATTATTCTTACCAACACACTGATTCCACTGATAATGTTGAATGTACCCTTGTGGGCACCCACATCTGTAGCCACCCAGAATGTTCTGGCAGCCATGTTGGCACCTATGGTTTCCATCACATTCATTCACATCTGCCAAAAAAAAAAACCCCAACAAAATGTGGAAGAAGAGATGGTTGCACAAACTGCCGACAAGTAAGCAAACCAACCCCACCACCACCACACGCAACTTACTTCAATAACTGTAATTAAAGGACCATACTTTATCCATAGAAGATTCTTCACCCAAGCTTGATGCTGCAGCCATAATTTGGCTCCTTACACACACTAGTAAGTTCAGATGAAGCTTATGGAAATATTTGCTTTAGTAAGAGTTGCAAGACTGGGCCCATACACGGTAACTGCACATGGTGTATTTGGTAAATATTGGATACATGCATAGGTCCTGACCCTGCAAAGTGCTGAGTGTTTCCTGGGAGGCCGGTGTTCAGACCTACCAGGACTGGGTTCTATAGGGCACAATCCCCATGTTTTCTTTAAGATTTGTTACTTCAGTAACTATGTTTCTTAAGATAATTATTACATCCATTAAGTGTGATTATCAAGTTATGTAATTGCTGAATAAACTATCCAGCGGCTTAAAAAACATTGAATGCGCATAGGACAAACTGCAGGGTTTACTATGTGCCATGGAGTCCAGGAACTCCATACAATTTTGAGAAGTGCTTACATGATTTAGGAGTCTAAGTCCCGTTTTTCAAAAGTGAGTCAGGCACATAGGCTCTTAAGTCACTTGGGTGGTTTTTGGAAATTTTACCCTTATGACCATTGTTTGCATCTGCGGTGCAAATCCAGATTTTTTTTTTTTTTTTTGCAGCTTTCATTAGAAGCTTCTTGCCTATGTTCCAATATGCTCTCTGAATTGAAAACAAAGCCTTTGAACATAGTAATGCATCTGTGATGTTTTGCTTCAATAGAGGGGAACCTATGAATGGCAGTTGTGAGGGAAGTGTGCAGGAATTTGCAGGACTGCTATGCAGACTTCCACAAACGCTGCAGAACTCTTAAACTATAGCACAATAATTGTAGATCTAGAATCATTAAATAATATTATCAGAACTTCCTCCAGAATTCGGACAAGACTTTTCTAGACTGCCAGTCACAAGAGGGATTCTTAGTTTTTCATTATGGTTTTTGGAACACCCGTGTCCATTTAGATTTCTAAGTTTAAAGTAGAAATCTTTGGGCATACATCTAGTTTCCAATAACTAGCTTTGCAAGGACTTTTGCTGCTGTTGCTAGTTTGAAAGGCACTTAGAAATACAAACATGTAAGATAAGGACAGAGGTGGTCTAATTTGTCTACCTATACCCAGTAAGGAAAGCCAAATTAAAAGGTTCCCGGGCTATGTGCGAAGAAAGGTGAAGGAGACGGCCATAAGGGAAAAGAGAAGGTAAGAAACCACTTCTGTATGGAAGTCTCCTATTTTAAAAAAAATATGTATATTCATTAAAAGTTTCACCTAACAGCAAGTTGTAAGCAGCCTAACAAATGTCAGGGAAAGCATACTGTGTTCACTAGAATATCAAACTCCCAACTAGATTTCTGTGTCTTGTCATTAGAAATGTAATTTACTACACGTGATCTCCAAAAATTTGAGGCAGACTTGCAGCGCTCAAAACTCAAATATTTTGTGATGATTGAACTGCAGTCTTCTTTAATTGCTCTAGCTTTTGTGTATTTACCTTGTAATTGTGTAGTATTTACACTGTAAAACCCCCACGCTTGTGTAAATAAATGGCTAGCATCATATTCACTATGAGCAAAAAAGAGCACTCGCATGACATTTATCTTGTAGAAAAAAAGGGGTGAAACATTAGTTTAGAACACCTTAACATGTTTATGTAAGACTCCGACTCTTCCTATTCTGGACATTCATAAACAGTGACTGGAAAACACTTTTCATCATATTCTAAAACATTTTATTGTCACACATTTCAAGCTAAAACCCTACCCCAGGGTCCATGCATATTCCAAGATTCCTGTGGAAAAGTGCTTCAAAATCCCAACTTTCATATAAAATAGAATGTTTCTAGTGCTTATCATTGTGAAGATTATAATCTGTTCAATTTTTTAAGATTAACTGATGCAATGGCGCCTGCAGAGAGCCTAAAATAATAGCGATGGAATTTGGCATTTTTCCAAGACGCCAGAGAGTTCAGCATGTCTGCCGTGGAACTTTTCACTTTGCTGTTTTGTGCTGCCCTGTTGGGATCTGGCTGCAGCTGCCACCTATGCTCTAATTTTCCTACAAAGGAACTGGTTTTCAGTTCGAGCTTGTCAGGAAATTGTTTTCCCATTTGGAATTGGGACGGCAAGTTGAAATACCATATTTTTGTGAACAGAAAATTGGAAAAAATGTTGGTTTGGGTCAACTGAAACTTTGTTTGAATTTAAATCATTTACAAAAATTACTCTAATTTGTGTAAATTTTGTCTTGAAACAGAAAATTTTCCATTTAAAAATGTCAAAATGTGGTGTTTTGACAATTTCCAAACTGAACATTTGTTTGAGTTGCGAAATTGAAACCAAAATGTCCCTGTTAAATATTTTCACTGCTCCATGGAGCCAGAACTGGAGCCCAGCTGCTCCAGGAGTGTAGGCAAGCAGTTAGGCTGCCTGAAAAAAAATGTGCAGTAACAGAGGAAATAAATTGCTCCCCACTTCCTTGGTGCACATGGGAAGAGGGGCTGGGAAGCTGGTTCTGAGCAGGGCAGCGATTGATCCAATGGGAGTCTATTTAACGCGTCTAGTCTAGATGCGATAAATTGACCGCTGAACGCTCTCCCGGCGACTCCAGTACTCCACCAGAGTGAGAGGCGCATGCGGAGTCGACGGGGGAGCGTCAGTAGTCGACTCACTGCAGTGAGTAGATAGATCTAAGTACATTATTCACGTAGCTCAAGTTGTGTAAAATACCCTTCATTCCTGCCTAGCCCCCCAAGTGTAGACCAGACCTTAGCTTTAGAAATAATAGTCATACGTGTCTTTTTTGAGTATTTTCAGTGATGAGATAGACTGGGTGTGTTTGCAGGTTGGGGGAGGGGGGCAGGAATGAAGGGTATTTTATGGAGATAGTATGCATTACTGTTGCAATGGAATGTGGGGGCTACAGCTAGTGCCTGTTGTGCTGCAGAGTACTCAGCGTTCTGCTTATGATACTACTTGCAAATTGAACTGTGAGTATGTACAACAAAAGAGTAGGCTAAGCAAATTGTCGATACAAATTTTCTGAACTACAATCCTGTTTTTTTTTTCCATATGTCTACTCTAAGGCTAATGGCCTGATGCTACTACTCATGCAAATACTCCATTTGACCTCAGTACGACTACTCACGTAAGAAAGAACTGCAAATTTCTGCCTTAGCAGAGAAGATATAGCCTTCAAAATTTACCTTCACAGTTCAATCCAGTAGAATCCAGAGAGAAGCCTCTCTGACACTCACAGCTGAAACTTCCAGGAGTGTTTTGACAGATTCCTTTTGATCCACAAAGTGATGGCTGTGAACCACACTCATTGTTATCTAGAAAAAAAATGCAGTGATTAAAAAAAAATGTATACAGGTACAGGAGGAGAAAGAAAGTACATAAGGGATGGGGTTAAGAGGTTGCACATACAGAGTAGTTTGCACCTACTAAACTTGCAAGTCTAATTACTTAATTTGCAGATTTAGAGCCATAAGTACTTAAATATTTGCTTGTACTGAGATTCAGTCTCTGGTGCAAAATACAGGTACAGACTGGGTGAGGAAAAAGGAGGATGGTCTTTTGAACATTTGGCCCACTGTACACTACAGATGAGGATGGCTTTAATTGGTAAGACATATATGCAACATTTTTTAAAAGACATCTGTAGCTATCAAGGGAAAGAAAAATATCTTTAATCTGTTTTTGATTGCTTTTTTTTTAAGTCAGATTTTAATATTTTACCTCGGTCTCTATGTGGTTACATTTAGAAACTACCTACAAATAGTCACTACAAAAATGCTTATTGTAGATGAGCTTCAGATATTTTTGCTTTTCATAATTATCTGCCTTTTTGAACTACTGAGAAATAAAATACTCTCCATCTGTGTATTAATATTAAATCTGTGGTACAAAATAAATCTATCAAAAGGCTCATATTAAGTATTGCCCTTGTTTTTATAACAAAGAAAAATGTACGAAAACTTTGTGTTGAAGTGTTCTTACCAATACAAGCAGTATGATGTTGAGTGAAGCCTGGTGGACATTTACATGTGAAGCCCCCAAGAGTGTTGACACAGAGGAACTGGCAGTTGTGTTGTTTGGTTTGACATTCATCAAGATCTGAAAGTAGCAGATTTATCTTAGTAAGACTCAGTGAAAAAGATTTAACCATATTTGTTCTCTTTAAAAAGATCATTTGAAAGTACTTCCTTTTTAACTTAATAATGTTTTTATCACTTGAAGCTTAAATCTGTATTCATCAGGGAAGTACATGCTGGAGCAAGTTAAATAGTGTTATCCCTGATTCTCTACTCTTATTTACACTAGCATAAAAATTGGTGTTAATACAACTTGAAGTTAACAAAGTTACACACGTAGAACTAGTGTAATAGAGTGGCAAATCAGGCCTCTTAGCCACTGTAGTGAGGCCGAGTGGTAGAGCGAGGGACGATTACACTCCCTTTGGATGGTGGAGCCTAGATCGCCCCTCCCCCCCCCCCCCACCGGAAGTATAAAAGGCAGGCCTTGCAGCACAGTTGGGGCAGAGCCTGTGGAGGAGGAGGACGCTCCACCCGTTCCGCTGCGGCCCTGAGGGGAACCTGTGCCTGCCTGTTCCTGATCCCCAGAAGCCGACGAGGACTGTCCCAGAGTGCCTGCTGCCGTGTACCTGGAGGAGCCAGAGGAGGCCTTGATGCTACAGGTACAAACCCCGGGGAGGCAGGAAGTGGCTCAGGGACAGCCACGGAGCAGCCAGCTGCAGAGCCAGGCATGGCTCCATCAGCGTGTTGCGGCTGCATCCCCGCCGATGCAGGGGCAGACAATCCTGCCTCTGCCAGGGCCCTGGGCTGGGACGCGGTGGAGTAGGGTGGGCCTGCGTCCCCCTGCCACCCCACCCTGGGGTGGCTGACTCCCTACACTATGCAGGAAAGCTCTAACCCTGAGGAAGGAGCCTCCCTTACCGGCTCACCCCCATGGGCAGTTTGCTGGCTGCCTGAGCTCTGCCCAGACCCAAGCCAGCCCTGATAGACTCTGTTTAAGGGCTGACAGCTTGAGCCATCCAAACTCAGGCTATAGCCTGACAGTGACTAGTGATCGCCCAGCCCTATTGTGGCTCTTGGCTGTCCTGCAGACTCTGGTCCTGGCCAGACAGGACCAACCTGAGTGGCTCTCCTTCCGAGTGGGAGAGCGAGGGACCATTACAGCCACTCATTTTCTGACCATTGTGCACCTAAAGTAAATTAGCATTTGCTTCCTACTGCAGTTGGAATTGGTGCAAGGCTTTTTCTGAGTCATTCTACCGTTTTTTTTTTAAATCCAACTTATACCTGTTTTATACCGAGTTGAATGCCGAATTCCTGAAAGTTGTATGCCACTTATACCTGACATGCAACATGCACCTTCTATATCACCACTGACTTTGGACCAGAGATTTCCCTGGGAGCTGCACCTGTTATATCACTTCTTGGAGTTGAGGGTATTTATTAGGGCTGTCAGTTAACCACAATTAAACATTTTTAATCACACTGTTAAACAATAGAATACCAGCTGAAATGTATTAAATATTTTGGATGTTTTTCTACATTTTCATATATATTGTATTCTGTGTTGTAATTGAAATCAAACTATAAAGTATTATTATTATTCTTCTAAATATTTGCACTATAAAAATGATAAAAGAAATAGTATTTTTCAATTCACCTCATACAAGTACTGTAGTGCAATCTCTTTGTCGTGAAAGTGAAATTTACAAATGTAGATTTTTTTTGTTTGTTACATAACTGCACTCAAAAACAAAACAATGTTAAACTTCAGAGCCTACAAGTCCACTCAGTCCTACTTCTTGTTCAGCCAATCGCTAAGTCAAACAAGTTTGTTTACATTTACAGGAGATAATGGTGCCCTCTTCTTATTTACAATGTCACTAGGAAGTGAGAACAGGCATTTGCATGGCACGTTGGTAGCTGGCATTGCAAGGTCTTTACGTGCCAGATATGCTAAACATTCGTATGCCCCTTCATGCTTCCATGCTGATGATGCTCGTTAAAAAAAATGCATTAATTAAATTTGTGACTGAACTCCTTGGGGGAGAATTGTATGTGCCCTGCTCTGTTTTAGCCGCATTCTACCATATATTTCATGTTATAGCGGTCTCAGATGATGACCCAGCACATGTTGTTCATTTTAAGGACACTTTGACAAAACGCAAAGAAGGTACCAGTGTGACATTTCTAAAGATAGCTACAGCACTTGACCCAAGGTTTAAGAATCTGAAGTGCCTTCCAAAATCTGAGAGGGATGGGGAGTGGAGCATGCTTTCAGAAGTCTTAAAAGAGCAACACTCTGATGGAGAAACTACAGAACACGAACCACCAAAAAAGAAAATCAACCTTTTGCTGGTGGCATCTGACTCAGATAATGAAAATGCATCAGTCTGCACTGCTTTGGATTGTTATCGAGCAGAACCAATCATCAGCATGGAGGCATGTCCCTTGGAATGGCGCATGAAGGGACATATGAATCTTTAGCGCATCTGGCACATAAATATCTTGCAACACTGGCTACAACAGTGCCATGAGAATGCCTGTTCTCACTTTCAGATGACATTGTAAACAAGAAATGGACAGCATTATCTTCTGCAAATGTAAACAAACTTGTTTGAGCAATTGGCTGAACAAAAAGTAGGACTGAGTGGACTTGCAGGCTCTAAAATTTTACATTGTTTTATTTTTGAATGCAGGTTTTTTTCTACATAATTCTACATTTTGTAAATTCAACTTTCGTTATAAAGAGATTGCACTACAGTACTTGTATTCGGTGAATTGAAAAATACTATTTTGTTTTTTTTACAGGTGCACATATATAAATACAAAGTGAGCACTGTACACTTTGTATTCTGTGTTGTAATTGAAATCCATATATTTGAAAATGTAGAAAACATCCAAAAATATTTAAATAACTGGTATTCTATTATTGCTTAACAGTGTGATTTAATAGCGATTAATTTTTTTAATCGCTTGACAGCCCTAGTATTTATAAAGTAGCCATTGCTAGATGTAACTGACAACTTTCTTCACCTTTACATGTCTTTCCATCCTCTTGCAGGATGTAGCCACGGGGACATGAGCACTGGTAGCTTCCTTCTGAGTTCTTGCAGATAAAGTTGCATGGTTTTGGAGACTGGGAGCATTCATCAAGATCTAAGTAGGAGAATCAGTAATTAGTAAAAATATTCAGTTACTTACAAGGATGCTACTGAACAGCTGCACAAATCTCTAATTTTTCCAAATTATTTTTATATTCTTTCCATGCTTCCGAATTGTCCTTTTCTTTACAGATGCAAGCTACCAATGAAATAACCTGAGAGGGTGGATAACTGAAGCAACAGTGCATTCGCTTAGAGGATCAGCTAGAATAGTGAAACTAATTTCTAAAGACAAAGCCTCTTACTTTACGATCCTTTTAGTCTTAATTAATGGTAACTTCTGACATGTCCTTTGGAGCAATTAATTATTAGCCTCTACCTGCCAAAAGCTTATTCCCCAAACCATCATTTGTCTTGTTAGTGGCCAGTTCAGTGGTATCTCATTCATGTTGTTGCTGAAACCACTAGGTTAGCTGGACTGTAATATCCTAAATCAGGTCTCAGAGCTCCCCAAAACTAAATGTGAAGACAAAAATGTATTTTGTGAAGAGGGGAAGAGAGATAATTTTTGTATTCTGAGGCTTTAAAGAATTTACCTGGGAATTTCACTATGAAAATAAACATTTCATTTAAAAAAAAGTCTTGGATTAGCAAAAATACTAAGCATTACAGTGATAACCTTACCCACACAGGATGTCCCACTTATTTCAGTGGTGTAGCCAACTTTACAAAAGCATCTGAAGGAACCCATTGTGTTGATGCACTGGCCATTTCTACACAGATTTGGCATGACCTTACATTCATCAATATCTGGAGAGGAAATATAAACATGTCACCTTTTTAAAATATGATAAGCAGAAGCTCATTAGTATCACATTTGAATGTGGCATCTACAGTCTAATTGAATCTCGAAACATCTAATTTTTAAAACCAAGCTCATTACCCTCCCCCCCACTTTTTTTTTAATTCTCTCACTTGCCTTTTTTGAGAGCTGATAAAATGATCTTTTTCTCAGTGATAAACTCCAGTTTGCTGACCCTGATGGAATTACAGGACATTGAAACAGTACTGGGTGTATACAGATTCCTTTTCCCCCCTAATATTCTACAAACTTTCCCACCAACATGCTTCTACTACAAACGCGTATTCCTTACTTTGTCATTAGAGATGGACCCTTCATATTTTTGTTAAATTCTGTTCTACATCTGGATCTGAACTCTGTAACTTGTCCAACCTAATTCTCTTGCTGATGTGCTGAGAAACCAAGCTCCAGTTTTACGAACTTAATTTACACAATGTTTATATTTAATAGAAGTGAATTTTCTTTAGATTGGTTTGACTTTCTTTTAACAATCATAAGAATTAAAAACACATGTTTATGATTTCTTTGTAGAAATACGCAGATCATACAATGAAACTATTGTGTAGCTACAGGTTTCAGCTGTTGAAGCCTTTTGGCTCATGTATATATGTTTTGTAGCATGCAACAGCTTCTAGATCAGGGGTGGACAATAATTTTTTCAGGGGGGCCACTCCACGAATTTCGGTAAGTTGTCATGGGCGGCACATTTCTACTATATTAATGGAGGAGGTGCGGGGTCCGGGAGGGAGTTTGGGTGCAGGAGGGGGCTCCAGGCTGGTGCAAAGTGCTGGGTGCAGGAGAGGGTGAGGGGTATGCGCTTTGGGAGGGAGTTTGGTGCAGAAGGTTGGGGTATGGGAGGGGGTGCGAGGTACAGGCTCAGGCCAGCGGCTGCAGCCGGCACCTATCTGCGCACCCTTTGGGGGAGGGAGAGCAGGTCTCCGTGCGCTGCCTGCACCCGCAAGCACAACCTCCAGTTTCCGGCCAATAGGAACTGTGAGGATGGTGCTGGGGGCGGGGGCAGCACACGGAGCCGTCTCCTTCCCCCTCCCAGAGGTGTGCAGAGACATGCTAGCAGCAGCCCGCTGCTTCCGGGAGTGGCGTGGGGCTATGGCAGGCAGGCAGCCTACCTGAGCGCCCCATTGTGCCACAGGACTTCTAGCGGCCTGGATTCGGAGATCGCAAGGGGGAAGAGAAGGCCGGACAGAAATGTTAGATGGGCCAGATCCGGGCCGCAGGACATATTTTGCCCACCCCTGTTCTAGACAGCTTTTAGCCTTTCAGTTTTAGTCATCGTCTCCTGTTTTAGGACTCAATCCTTGCTTATATGAATATTCCCAGAGCAGGCACTAGGTAAGGATTTGTAGGTGCTGCCCATTGAAAAGCATATGAAATAAATTATTGGATGTATAGAAAATACCAAGCCGAGCAATTTTGCAGTAAACTTCAGAAATGCTGGTAACTTCAGCTAAACATCTGAGATTTAAGAAAGCATGGTACTTTCTGTGTTATCTTGTCTATTTCCTCTCCTCTACCTCTTTACTTGCTCTTCCCACTATTACCTCTTCCATCTGTTGTATATCCTGGTCCATGTGGACACAGTTTCTTATATTGGGTGGTTCCTGGCAGTGGACAAAGCTCACACTGGTTACCCCAGCCTCGCCCTCCATCACAGCAGCACTCTGACTTGGTGACAAGGTTACGGCTACTGGAAGCCATCTGGCACATTGTCTGTAAAACTTCAGCAAAGCAGAATCCTTGGCGGTTATCTGAAAGGAGAGTGGAGGGGCCAAGAAAGAATGTGAGCTGGATGTGTATTAAACAGGAAGTCTCACTGATACTATTATGGTCCATTATTGTTACATATAAATGCTTTTAAAAGTGAACTAGAAAAAAACTGCGGTGACCCCAGATTTATGTGCTGAGTGACTCTTATAGCAACCAGTCTTTGGGGAGCATTTAGCATATTAATATGGTTTGTCTTAGCTTACTCTAAAAATACTTTGATAATCTACTGCTCTTAAAGGGTTGCTAGGACTCCCAAGTGAGTCAGTGGTTACATGAGAGCTGGTATCAGTTATGTCTCAGAATAATACATCCTGGAGCATCCCCCAGTGAACCTGGCAGAGCAGCCTACTTGTGTGAATGATAAAATAAACCAGCAAAACTTAAGTGTAAACATGGCCGTAGCATGCTAAATATCCCCCAATTAGCATATTTTTTTACAGAGAGGATACCGACACTAGTAATAGGTCCAGTATCATCTGCCTGATTTGTTAGTTAAAATGGACTGGATTGCCTCATTGCAGGTTATTCTCTGAAAGTAGCTCTTTCACTGGTAAAATTTTTCCTTTCAACATAAAAATCAGGTGTATTTTACTAAAAGTGATACACCATAGATCATATTCATTCCTGGATTTTCACTGGCTTGTGGAAGCATAGTATCTCCATCCTACACCTATGCAGTGTAAGAAAATCCATCAGGAGGGATGTTGAGGAAGCAGAGCAAATTTTAACTTGTTCTCTGCTGGGGAACCCCCAAAAGACACAGGTCTAAACTGATTCAGATGAGTGGTTTCTGCTGGTGGGGCACTACTCACATTTTACATTTGTTCTGTTAGATACTGTGAGGGAGGACAGGTGACAGCAAATTGCCTGATCGTCCTCTGTGCAAATCTACTGAGGAATAGAATCAGCAGGTACAAAGAGCTAAACTTACATTTCCCTGCATAAGTTAGGGTTTTTTTAGGTATGCCTTTATTGTTCCACTTAATTTGAACCACCAGCTAAAATTACACCATGATATTAAATGGTCTCCTCATTAAAAATATAACCTGTATTGCAGCAACTTTAGAGAGATTAACAAGATCCAATTTGGTTGGAAGAGAATGTTCCTGACTTAAAGCTTTCACATTTCACGGTTTTAAAAAGGAAGCTACAAATCTTTATTAAGGAAATTAGGTAACTAATTGTGATATCCCAGCATACATCATGTGGTGACGTCATAGCTACCATGAAATATTGCTAGAATGTGGACCTGAATCATGGAGCAGCAGATTTTTAGTGTGGGGTATAGTTTGAAATGTAAAGTATTTATATATTTTATTGAATATTACTTCAGTCCTTTAGGGAATTACTTTATAGCCTTTACCTAATGGCCACTTATGCATCCATTGTTTAAAGGAGTAAGGATTTTTTAATCACTTTATGAAAACTGATTTTAATAATTGTAGATATACAGAAATTTTTTCCAGAAACCTGTAAATGACTTATGAGCCTAACTACTGGTGGGTTTCAATGGGATTTAGGTTCCTCAGTCATTTAGGTGCTTTTGAAAATTTTTACCCATGGTCATCTAATTAAATTTACCAAAGACAAGCAATCATTGCCCTGTTCCCTCCCGCCCCCTAATTTTATTAGTCCACATTTAGCTATCTTGATATCTATTGGATTTCAGTCAGTTCAAAATACTGTACAGAAGGCAATAAAGTCAAGTGCAGTTACACTGATTAAAGCCTATTTTAATTCAGCTTATGCTTAACTAATTTAAATATCAGTAAAACTTTACACCTGTGACTGAATTTTCCTACTGTGGAGTCATACTTTGAAAATGTCAACATGATTCACTTTCTTCTATATACTAACTAAGAAATAGCTGAAGTCAACTAAATAGGTATATTGTGCAAGAAATGTTGAAAGCTAGAGCTCATTGAGTACATGCTGACCTGGAGTTCATACAAAGCTTTGATTCATACGTAAGCTAAATGGAACTCTGCCACAAGACTGCACAATCTGATCAGCAAATGTATTGGGCTTTAATTCTAAAGAAATACCCAGCACAATGCATTGCAGTGATACCTTGACCCTAAAAGCACTGAAGGGAAACAGCACCAAGCAAACTCCCCCAAAATGTAATTTTTGAAAATATCTGTTCATATATTTAGTTCAAAAGAGCAGTGTATTTCCTTGGGATTGATGTTGGGCTGGGATTAACAGCCTGAGCCATCCTCGTTCCATTTGGTCACTAATCTTCAGAAGTGCCCTGCACCTTGAATGTTACTACTCTTTTATGGAATCAACACTCTGTTGATAACAATTTACATGGGAACTGGTTATACAGTAAGTAGGAAAAAATATCACAATCCTTTTTTAATGCAAAAATTCCGTTAAATATACTTTCACTTTCACTTGTTGGCATTGTAACATGTTTTTACAATGTACTGTATTACCATGAATATTGCTCCAGAGTAGATCTTGCAGCTGCACTTCATTTGATAATAAAAGAACAACCAGAAAGCAATTACACAGTGCAGAGTGCCAGAATATACTGAATCAGCATGTAATAGTAACTACAAAATCTTTTCCCTAACTTTTTGTAAAATCTGTTATTTTGGATTCATAATTGGTCACCTAGGTGGGAGATTAAATGCACCCTGCCTCACCTGAAGGACTTGATTCTGGCACTGCAGCTTCAGATGCCGCTCCTGTTTTAAGAAAGATCTGCTGGCTTCTGTGTTTAGGCTTGAGTAACACTAGCTGCCAAGACAGAAATCATCAGCTCTTCTGGCTGATGATCCGTCCAAAGCATATCCTGGCAAGGGCTTCCCTCATCTGGTGGTTTTTCTTGGCTCTGCCTAGCTAGCCATCCAAGCAGAGATGCACATAGGCCTTCCTTTTTCTAGTTTGCTACCAGCAACATCATTTTAATGCCAGGTTGAATGGGAGAGCCTGATACTGATAATGTTGTGAACCATAGGGATTGCTGGTCTGATGTGTTGGGTTTCGAGCAAAGGTCTCCATATTCTCAATGCAAATTTCAAGTACTTATGGTAATTGGATGCAAATTTAGTGAGAGGGCTAGTGTCACAAAGGGGTTTAGGCACCTGCTACTTTAGGTGCCCAAATCCAAAAGTCAGATGGAGGGGGGATTAACAATCTAACCCTATAGGCTCCTGAAGTCCCTAGGCATTGTTTCCACTGATAGACACCTCAAGTGCCTATATTTCTGCTGTTGGGCATGCACAAAACCACCTGAGTCCTCACACCTAGTGCCTCATTAACGCCTAAACCCCAGTGGGAGTCACAAACTAGGCATTCCCCTGCCTACCTAATCCTCAAGGCTTGATCCAGTAGGCATGCGGGGGAGGGAGGATGTTCCTGTAAATATTAATTAGCATAGGGAGTTGAACCCAGGTCTTCCCCCATCTCAGGTGAGTGCCCTAACAGGAGAGATTGAGAAGAGACTCATCCCAGAGTATCCTATAGTGATGGCACTCTTCTGGGAGGTGGGGCACCTGGGATCCAAGCCCTTCTCCACACCATGTAGGTCTCTAACATTCTGGTGAGTGCCCTATCCATTGGCATTAATTGACTAAAAGCACCACCACATACCCTCCTCTTCCTCAGACACCTAAGCCAGGTCAGCCCTAAATCCAGGTGAGAGTTTACAGCTGAAATTCCCAACTGGAGGGAGGCACCACCTGTTTAAGCATCTAACTCTCTTTGAGAGGCAGGCTACATCCCTCTCATCAGCATATCATATTGGTTAGTTAATGGGGGTCCCTGCTCTAACTTTTCCAATGCGCAGTGTAGACTGCCTGGGTGCCTAAGTGAGAGTGGCAGATTCCAGTGGGCAGCAGGGTGCCCAAAAGTCAGATGTTGCAGCACCTAGTCTTAGTCCCCTTTGTAGCTAGCCTGAAAACTTCCTGTGTAGGATGGGGAAGCAGGGATATCAGTCCACCTGTTGAACCAGTCATGATGCTGATGGTGGTTTTGTCGATGCTGAAGATCTGCTCGTAGGTTCAGAACAGGGATTTAAATTATCACTGCAACTACATTTGGATGAAGATGTTTCCCTTGAAAATATTTCACAAGCAGGATCATGAAACCCAGTTTCATTCAGTGGCACATTTACTCTTGAAGAAACTGATTTCCTGCATTTTTTGGGAGGAGCATAAATCCTAATGTCTCTACAATTCTTACAGTTGTAGCTTGCTTTAGAAGAATTATTTCGTTTCATCACTTCAGTTCATTCAATTGCTTCCCCCCCCACCACTTCTTAAAATGTTAAGCATTTTGAATCAGATAAATTGATACACTGATGTCACCAAAATATTAAACAATAACCAGTTGTTTGCTCTGTTGAATGGTAGCTTTTGTGTTTACTAATTAAAATGAGAAACCCCTTTGTGAATTCAACACTATGAAGACTGAAAAAAATCCAAGATATTATCAGATGCCCTGCTATCTTCCAGAAGTTACTAACAAACTAAGCCCTGCTGGACAGTTAACAACTCTAGTCACTCTCCTTTCTTCAGCATGCAGTAACAGCTTCATCAACCACTCCTGCCTCTCTCCCAAGTTATCAGTGACTGCATTCATTTGCCTTCCTCTTCAGGTTATTAGACTATCCTAAAATTGTTTCCAGGTAGGCATAAGATCCTTCAAGTTGGTATTAGCTCCCTTTTAATTGTTTAGAATTTATTTAAAATGTTAATTTACAGACTGAAATTAGAGCCTATGACATATAGAATTTTGCCAGTAACATTTCCTGTTCTTACTTTAAATGTTCATACTATAATAATCTCCATTTTGGAAAAACAGTGAGTTAGGAAAAAATTAATCAAAATAGTTACTGAAAAGTAATGATTTGTATTTATTTTTTACACACAACTGTACAGTATAACAGATCTAACATTCGAATTCTGTAGCAGCAGTATCTGGCTCATAAATGGAATAATTAGAAATATTTTGCTCTTAATGTGAGATTTGTTATTTAACATTAGCATCAGCCTCGCTTACCCTATATGCAAACTTTTTTCCTTCAGCATGAAACCACCATTTTTCCTGGCTATGTTAATTATCATTTTTCCCAGAAATAAAATAAATCATTGTTTTCTCTTTGAAAACTCAATTTATCTTAATCCTGAAAAACAGATCAAGGATTGTGATTTAATCTATTGTACAGCCAGGAGACATGTGAAGTACTCAGGGTTTGCATTATTGGTAGAAATCTTAGCAAGCAGCAAGCATAAAATATTTTTTATTTAAATATTATTGCACAGAGTTTATACTTTTTCATGTAATGGGAAATGTATGCCAAGGAAATCAACTTACCAAGGCACTCAGTGCCTGATGGGCTTGACTGGAATCCTTCATTACATTCACACCTGTAGCTTCCAATAATGTTCACACAGCGACCATTTTCACAGATACCTGGCTTGGTACGGCATTCATTTTCATCTTTACAAAAATATCACACACATACACACAATAAATGTGATTTAAAACTTATATGAATTGACAGACTAAAAACTGTCAGTTATTTACTCAGCAGGCAAAGAAAATTCAAACATTTTGGTAACTAATATATTTGTATGCGGTGGCCAAAAGACAGCTGAGTAAGCCTCCAAAAGCTGATGTTCACTCTTCTGTTGAGAACTCAGCACACTATGTGCTTTGAAGAAGGTATGGAAAAATATAGCAACTTAGAAAGATGAAACGTTGTCAATTTCCTACCAATTATAGTAAGTTTTAAATGAATCATGGCATAAGCTCACTGCACTACAACTCTGTCCAGCAATTAGCATTAAAATGAAATTTTATACACTAATGAAGTCATTCAAAATAAAATAGTGTGAGCCATTTAGAAACAGAAAATTAATAGTTAAAGAGTATGTCACATGACCACGATTCTATAAAGTGTGCCTGTTCAGGAAGGGCACCTAAACACATGCTTAAGTCCCACTGAAGTCAGTAAGAACTAAGTATGCTTAGGTGCTTTCCTAAAATAGGGTTTATAATCCCAAAGTGTCTGCTCCTTATTTTTCCCATATTAGCTTGCAAAAAACAAATTGATACAGTAATTTCCATAGGTGCTTAAAAGAACAACACTGGAGGGTTTGGCTGCTCAGGACAAAAACAGAGGTAGGTTTGAATCCAACAGCTATCTCTCGCATAAAGGCACAATTCTTGATTTCTTACTAGCAAATAGACTGATATACTTTATGATTAAAGAAGACTGTTTTCCTTGAATGCACAATAAAATAATAATTTTATAAGGAGAGATTTTACTCTGCTGCTGAGGGAAGATTATTACTGTTCTCTTGAACACATTCACCAGGATGTCTGCTGAAGAGAACTAAAGAATTTTTTTTTTCAACTTGGAGATGAATTCCAGTACTTTTTGTCAATACAGAAAGCTTCAGAATGGGCAATGGATTTGTGATACTGCAAGGGAAAAATTCTGATTCCAGACACAGCAGCACTTGGCAAAATCTATCCATTTTTCCCTCTAAACAAATTACAGTAATGGTCAAGGGAAGCTGTTTGCCTATTCATCTTAAGATGAGAGAATTATTCTGAATTTTGGTGGTTTTTAATGTCTATGAATTCTTTGCTGCTGATGGCTGGAGTAAAATGTTCATATTTTGCTCTAGATCATTACCCCTTAACTCTGAAAAAGCTGGATACGTACATATAATTTGTCTACTATTAATACAGTCTTTTGCAAATATATCATTTATTTATCTACAATAATTCTTCTACTTTTATTATTCATATTTAAAGAACAATCAAAAGAGATGCCTTTTGGCTAGCTGATTAAGGCTTTAATGGGTAGTCACAGTAATTTTAAGACTTAATTCTTACAACCCTGTGCACCGAAAGCAAAGGTAGGCCACACAGAAAAAGAAACAAATATAGACCTAAGGCCCTAACTGTTATTTATGATAAGTAGTCCTGAGTTCACTGGGACTTCTTGTGTAAGAATTACTCACTGTAAAGATTAGAGAATCAAGCCCTAAAACAAGAAAAGACTGGATGGAACGGGGTTAGAGTAGACTTGTCAAGTGGAAAGTTCAAGAGGCCTTGTGTCTCCATCCCCATGAACAGATGTTTGGGTATATGTAGCTGAGCACAGATGCAATGTTGTGTTTTTGTCCCTACAAAATATTGCAGATGCAATTCTGAGGAGTTGTGCCTCTAATTACTTTATCTAAACCCACAGTCAAGTAGCAAAGGATGTAATTAATTAGCACCTAGCTGCCATTTATGATTTTGGCGGTCTCCCTGTTAGCCTACAATTCAATAATTCATCATTTTAGGAGCGGGTTTGGAGGGGTAAAATTGTGCAAAAAATTAGCCCTTTAATGTTTCAATGCAGAAAACAACCAAGTCACAAAGGGATAATAATATCGCTTAGGGAGTTGGCTTTTTCCAAAAGATAACTGAAGTTGGCTCAAAATCAGAGTAACAACTTTATAGCAATACTTCAGTGTCAAGCAGTACAACACAGAGTAAATTTTCTGTATCTCTTTGTATTTAAAAATTCCCACCCTTTCAGTGATCTTGGACTGCTTGAGAGAAATAAGTCTCTGGTTATCTCAATTACTTTTCAAAGAGGTATATAATTCTGACACCTAACCAAAGAATGCTCTGAGTAGACGCTCCCTGGGTTACGCAAACCCGGTTTATGCAAATCTGGACTTATGGAAAAGGTTCTGTAAGCTTCCCCTTCCCACCCCCGTAATTTTCGGTTATACGTTCCCGCCTTACACAAGGCGTTCCGGAACAGAACGCTTGCATAAGTCGGGGACCATCTATAGTTATTTTCCAAATGTACTTGTATATTAATTTTTCATTTTAATATTGGAGCAATATATGAAGTGTTCCCAAGCCTTACCCATGCAGCCTTCTCCATCAGGTCTACGGGTCATTCCAGGAGGGCAGATACACATGAAGGTGCCAATCAAATTTTTGCACATCATGCCTCTTGATTCACAATCATGAAGACCTTCAGCACATTCATCCAGGTCTGAAAAAAAATGTAGTATGTGTTGTATTTCAAATAACAAAGACCTAGCATGAATGCTTTCTTGTAGGTTCAGTTGTAGAAGACAACTAGTATTTGTTCAGAAAATATCATTTTTATTTTTCTTCTTAACCACAAACTGTTTTTATTAAGAGTAAATTAGGTGACAGGCTACTTGGGGAGGATTGAGGGGGCATGTAAGCTCTGCAATTAATCAAAAGCCTGAGAGCCACTCCTAATTTGTATAAAATTAAGCAAATAGCAGTAACCTCCATCTTTAACATTGTTACAGTATAACCCACAGAGAGGACATGCTTCAGCATGAAATGCTCCATCTTGATCCAAGTTTTTGTGGCAAGTGGACAACGAGGCCCACCAGGTGATATTCTGTCTTGGACACAATGCTGAGTGTATCAATTTGGTACATCATATGGTAGGTCCTGTTGCAACATTTTATTAAAAAGGCTGGATACAGGATGCACTGAAAAAAAAACTTTTGACTGTACTTTGATTATTACTGGGTAACAGGCATGGGGAAAAAATTACATTTCAATAGCCATTACTTTCTAAAACTTTTTTTAAGTTAATTACCTTTGCACATCTTTTGGTCTTCTCTCAGTTCATAGCCAACTGGACAGGTGCATTCATAGAAACCGTAAGTGTTGATGCACCGAAAAGCACACAGCAAAGGGTTCTGAGCACACTCATTTATGTCTGAATAGTAAGGAAAAGGGAGACTGAATGCTATGTTCCAGTTTAACTGTAATAGCACCACTAGAACTTTCTTTATACCCACATTTTCTGTGTTACCATCTAAAAAGTGTTAGAAATCCTGGGTATTTTTTTGTGTATTTCTGAAGCAGCATAAACAAGAAATAAATATATCCTCATACATATTGACTTTTATAACATACACTTCTAAAGTCACCTTTAAGGTTAGAGTTGCAGGTGTTTTGTATTTTGGTTTGGTTTGAGATTTTACTACATGACACTATTTACAATAGACAGTCTTGCATTTCCCAAGCTTTTGAAAGCTGAGTTTCTATTCAGGAAAATAAACTAATCATGCCCTCCTTCAAACCCACCATATATTGTTAAAGGCCTATCCAAAATGAATAGATCTTCATAATATGATCCTCTCTCTGCTTTCTTACATGTTTTGTTGAGCAGTGAAATAGTTAATGTTGACAATTAAAGTATTATTAGTGGCATTTGACTTAACACCCAATGAAATGAATGGGGCAAGTCACACTCCAAAGCTACTGTGTCAGGTTCTCTTCAAACTCAGGCAAACATTTTTGAACCAACTACACTCTGGTACCATTTTCAAGGTTTTCTTTACACCCCTTATTTGTAACAGCTAGACCCTTATTTTCAAATGAAAGCTGAGACGCTGGAGAACAGTTGAGTAGCCTATCCATGTCCCTTCTCTCCCTCCATCGCTGGAGGCCACACCCTAAGATTTGGGAAAAAACTAACAAGCAGCATATTTGACTATTAAAATAAACATACTTATCTGCACTCACATGCCACGTTAATGGCCATTACAATGTATTGATGAGGAAATTTAAGATGTTCAGTTATTCTTAGAAACACTTCTCTCAGGCAACATATTTCTCTAGAGCTGGGTGAGGAGAAAACTTTTCCTTCAAAAGGAATGTTAGCAGGGTTACACTGCACCACACACTAGTCATGAAAAGTACTGTTTTTGCAACATTTACTTTTACACAGCTCATTTCAGAACCCTAAGCTTTATTTTTCATTGCCATATTTCAAGAGGAGAGATTCCTTTTAACTTATAACTTTGACTTTGTAATAAAAACCCAATATATACCCCCTCGATAGTGTGATGGTAAATAAAATATTTTAAATATAAGAGAAAAAGAGGAGGTAAAAAGGTGGAAATCATAATTTACCTTCACAATTCATCATTGGGCCTGGCTCAAATCCTTCATGACAGTTACATTCAAAACTACCAATCACATTAGTGCATGTGCCATTTCCACATGGATTGCCAATCGAACATTCATCAGTATCTAGGATGAAATAAGTAAAACACAAACTTAAGAGAACTGGGACACAGGCTAAGTGGTATTTTAAGTTTATGAACTTTAAGCATTGCTATCCTTGCAATACAGTTTGCCTAATGTAGAATCAGAACTTACCCACACAGTGCACTCCAGTGTAATCTAAGTTGTATCCCATGGGGCACTCACAGCGGAATGATCCATCAGTGTTGATACAATGACCATTTGAACAAATGCCTGGGCTCTCAAGACATTCATTGACATCTGAAAAATAGAAAGCCACGTAAACTGCAATCTTTCAGCTCTCAAATTCACTGTTTTTTATATTAAATATTACGTTTCTAATAAAAAGCAGGAAATGACCAAAAAGTAAACATCTTGTTCTATGTGTCTTGGGCCAAAATATAACTATGCAGTTTCAAAAATAGACTATATCTTGTAAGCTTTCTCAGTGTCCCAAAACTTCTGTCACACTTGAAAACAAAACAAAAACCACAAAATAAAAAAAAGCTTTACCAGAAAGAATAAAACAGCATTACCCAATGGCGCCTCGCTTAACTGGGAATTAAAGATTTTCTAAGTGGTGTCAGAAATAAAACAATACCTTCCCGTGTATCATCAATCCCAGGGATAGTTCCATGGCCATAGGGACACAAATCCTGGAAAGCAACTGTAGAGGAACATTTTAAACAATTATAAACAAACAAGGATGAAAGTGATCAACACCATTAAGGCAGCTGAATTTAATTAACACCCATGAAAGAGTGAGTTTTGGATAGATATTCCCACCATATATTTTCCCCGTTATTGAGTTGTATTTTTCCCTTCTTGCTAGTTTCAACTGCAACAGCCTTTACTAGTAATAAGCCTGAGTAATCGTGTCAGAGCCTATAGAGCAGCTTTCTTAGCACATCATCAGTTAATGCGTCCCCCTCAGTTTTAGTGTAAACCAAATAGTAGGGTAACAAAACAAATGCCAGTGACGGCTTTTGTGTTTCTGGGCACTAACCCACATTTTGCCTTTCCCCCTACTACTGCGGGAGGCTAATTTACTGCTGTGCAGAAGCACTATTTTGCCTTCACATTTCAGTCTTTTCCTACACTTTTCCTTCACTTTTCCTTCAGTCTTTTCCTACACTTATTATAAACCATGATGCATACCTTCTTCTTCCTTGGGGCAGAGCTCACAAGGATCACCCCATCCCTCTCCTGGCATCTTACTGCAGCAACATTTTGCCTTGGTGGTGTTGAAAGCCTTTGGGACAGAGCATTTCCCATTTTCAAAGTTAGTGAAACAGAAGCTCTGCCGGGTATCTAGAAAAGTGAGAACAAACAAACAAACAAACAAAAAGCAACAGTAATAAGCTAGGTAAGTAAAAAACCCACACATACTATATGACAGGCTCCTACCTGATTAGAGAAAAATGTATCTGAAAATAACAGGGATAATTCTAGGCCTGAGTTTTCCCCATTATATTAGGGAATACATCTCCCACCCAGACAACAGGATACCAACCCAGTTATGCACAACTGCTGTCTGCTGCATTCAGTGTTGAAGTGAGGACTGCAGCTGTGCCACTGTAGCACTTCAATGTAGACACTATCTACACTGAGGGAAGGGATTTTCCCATTGGCGTAGGTAATCTACCTCCTTGAGAGGCAGTAGCTAGGGTCAATGGAAGAATTCTTCCATAGACCTAGCACTATCTACAGTGGGGGTTAGGTTGGCTTAACTACACCCTTCAGAGATGTGGATTTTTCACACCCTTGAGCAACATCGCTGGGTCAACCTAATGTTTTAGTATAGACCAGGCCTAAGACTTTCTTGCACATTATTCACCCTCTGCAGGACAGCAGGGACCATCATTACACAGGTAAAAAATACTTCCACTCCTGCCTTTACAAATGACAGCTCCACATAGCCCCAGACTCTGCCAGCCCAGGGAACAAGGAACTGAGCTCATGATGCAAATGCAGTTTTCCTACAAGTAAACAAGTATTTTTGGAGTATAAAAAGAAAAGGATTTCTTGCAATATTTTGAGGCAAGTTTCCTGTCATGCCTAGCATTTGCTGGATGCAGCAGAGCACGGTGCTATCAGGAAGCTGGTTACAGCTCCATGATTATCTGCCCTAGTCCAGTGCTAGTTCCAGCAGGACTGTACATCATCTTGGCAGAGGTGAATGGCATCCCAGTGCCAGGGGCTGTAGAGAGAAAGGTGTAGAAGCTCATAACCTGTGGCACAAAGGGAGCACATCTGGGCAGGGAATCCACCCTTAAAAGAACCAATGGATTTAGTTTTTATAAAAGGATTAAAGGGAACTGTGACTGTTGGTCATATTGCTAAGTTGTACTAGAAGGTAGGAGATTTGTCTTCTGTAGAGCATGGTGCACCATGTGACAAACATTTATTTTGCTGGGAGAACCTAATCAACTTATTTTTAACATCATAAACTTGTAATAAGAGCATGACATGGCAACAATCCTGACAACCTGTGAGACATTACTACATAGTCCCCACTCTTCTTGCAAAGTTTGTTAACTACTGCTGTCAGTTTAACCCTGCATATTACCAAAACACCTTCGTCCATTGTCAGACAGCACAAAGCCTATGGGACAGGTGCATTGAAAGCCTCCTGGAGTATTAGTGCAGGAGCCAAAGAGACAGATGTTGGGGTCTTCATTGCACTCATCAATATCTGCAAAATAATAGGAGAAAAGATTAATCATTAGCCCACCTGGCATAAATTTTATGTATTTCTTTGATATCTGAAAGAAGATTTGACTTCAGCCACACTCAGTACTCTGTTCAAGCAGCAAAACAGACACAAAAAAGCTCCCCCTTCTTTCCTTTTTAAAATAGTGATTGAAATGTGTAATTTTCCACTTGTTTATTGGTTTTCATTATCCCGTACAGTTCTAACAGTGTCTGCTTTTTGTCTTCTGAATCTGTATCTTTCCTGTGCCATCAGACGTCACTTTGGGCACATCTTATTGTCTTATTCATACTATAAATGTTAAATGTTTTCAAACCACAATGGGAGCAGATATTTTAGGACAAGGGGAAAAAAGATTCTTCGTAAACATGAAACAGCCAAAGAAGAGTTTAAAAAAGGTGGGTTTTTTTTTTCAAGTTCTGAGTGAATCTAAACCTGAAACTAAATTCTAAATGTTCTCGCCTGACTTCAGAAAGAATGGAGCCCCCATGGCACATGCACACATTAATATTTACGAATGTTTTCTGCAGCCACTGTTGATTTGTAGTATATACAAATGTTTCTTTTAAACTCTTGACTTTCAATCACTTATTTAAAAAAACACAGCTAGGTATATTTAAACATGTGGAATTTAAACATAGCATAAGTTAAACAAAGAAAAATAAAGGAATTTTTACTCTACTACAAATACTTTTTAAGTTCTAGTTATGAAGTAAGATACAAACAGAGGAGAAGCAAACAGAGGGAGTTTGCCTGAGAGTTCACCTAGGGGGTGAGCCCACACAGGATTTTGCCTTTCAGGCTTGTGCGAGCAATAAATATATCTGAAGAGGCTCTTGATACATTACAAGGTAGGAAATCTAGATAGTGAGGTTGGCTGTTGAGATCATCATGGGATGTGCCAAGTTCTCCTGGACAATAGAAGTGACTTTTTCTGTACAAAGTGCAATCTGGTCTCCATATTGGAAAAAAGGTTAGAGTAAAAAAGACCCATGTAATAACCCTGCATTGCATCTAAGAAAATGAAGACTTCCTGGATAGAAGTCAGGATTTGGTACTGCGGGCACAGCATGCCAAAGAATCGGAGACGACAGCACAGGGGGGACTGAAGAACAAGAAAGAAATTTGGCAGCATATTCCTCCAGAAGAAGAAAAAGAGGAGAACCAGTATACCCCCAATGCAGATAGAGGTAAGCTACCACTTTCAGGCTCTCTGCACAGGTACTACTGCTGAGAATGCCTTGGTAGGGTCATCTGGGGGAAAGGATCAGAAGGAGACCCCCGTTGACTGGAAGGCGTGGAATGCATTGTCCTAAGGATCAGGGGTTCCACGACCCCCACTCCCAAGAGGAGGAGAAGGGTGGTGATGGTTGGGGATTCTCTCCTAAGGGGGACAGAATCATCCATCTGCCGTCCGGACCAGGAATCCCGAGAAGCGGGCTGCTTGCCTGGAGTTAGAATTCAGGATGTGACTGCTAGTCTGCAAAGACTCATCAAGCCCTCAGACTACTACCCCTTCGTACTTATCCACGTTGGCACCAATGATGCTGCCAAGAATGACCTTGAGCGGATCACTGAAGACTACATGGCTCTGGAAAGAAGGATGAAAGAGTTTGGGGAACAAGTGGTGTTCTTGTCCATCCTCCCTATTGAAGGAAAAGGCCTAGGCAAGGACCATCTAATTGCGGAAGTAAATGTGTGTCAGGTGGTGTTGGTGAGTGGGCTTTGGCTTCTTTGATAATGAGCTGATGTTCCAGGAAAGAGGATTACTATGCTGGGCTGGGCTCCATCTATCAAGTACTGGGAAGAGCATCTTTGGACGTGGTCTGGCTAACCTGATAAGGAGAGCTTTAAGCTAGGTCCTATGGGAGATGGTGACAAAAATCCAGCCAATGCACATCTAGGCTCAAGTAACGAAGACAAGGGGAAGGGACTAACTTGCATGATCTAAAAAATAAAAAGGAGTCCTATAAAAAATGGAAACTAGGACAAATTACAAAGGATGAATATAGGCAAACAACACAGGAATGCAGGGGCAAGATTAGAAAGGCAAAGGCTCAAAATGAGCTCAAACTGGCTACGGGAATAAAGGGAAACAAGAAGACTTTTTATCAATACATTAGAAGTAGGAGGAAGACCAAGGACAGGGTAGGCCCACTGCTCAGTGAGGAGGGAGATACAGTAACAGGAAACTTGGAAATGACAGAGATGCTTAATGACTTCTTTGTTTCGGTCTTCACCGAGAAGTCTGAAAGAATTACTAACTTAGTGAATGCTAATGGGAAGGGCGTAGGTTTAGAAGATAAAATAAAAAAAGAACAAGTTAAAAATCACTTAGAAAAGTTAGATGCTTGCAAGTCACCAGGCCCTGATGAAATGCATCCTAGAATACTCAAGGAGCTAATATAGGAGGTATCTGAGCCTCTAGCTATTATTTTTGGAAAATCATGGGAGACAGGAGAGATTCCAGAAGACTGGAGAAGGGCAAATATAGTGCCTATCTATAAAAAGGGAATAAAAACGACCCAGGAAACTACAGACCAGTTAGTTTAATTTCTGTGCCAGGGAAGATAATGGAGTAAGTAATTAAGGAAATCATCTGCAAACACTTGGAAAGTGGTAAGGTGCTAGGGAATAGCCAGCATGGATTTGTAAAGAACAAATCATGTCAAACCAATCCGATAGCTTTCTTTGATAGGATAATGAGTCTTGTGGATAAGGGAGAAACGGTGGATGTGGTATACCTAGACTTTAGTAAGACATTTGATATGGTCTCACATGATATTCTTAGCGATAAACTAGGCAAATACAACTTAGATGGGGCTACTATAAGGTGGGTGCATAACTGGCTGGATAACCATACTCAGAGAGTAGTTATTAATGGTTCCCAATCCTGCTGGAAAGGTATAACGAGTGGGGTTCCGCAGGGGTCTGTTTTGAGACCGGCTCTGTTCAATATCTTCATCAACGACTTAGATATTGGCATAGAAAGTACGCTTATTAAGTTTGCAGATGATACCAAACTGGGAGGGATTGCAACTGCTTTGGAGGATAGGGTCATAATTCAAAATGATCTGGACTAATTGGAGAAATGGACAGAGGTAAACAGGATGAAGTTTAACAAAGACAAATGCAAAGTGCTCCACTTAGGAAGGAACAATCAGTTTCACACATACAGAATGGGAAGAGACTGTCTAGGAAGGAGTACGGCAGAAAGGCATCTAGGGGTTATAGTGGACCACAAGCTAAGTATGAGTCAACAGTGTGATGCTGTTGCAAAAAAAGCAAACACGATTCTGGGATGCATTAACAGGTGTGTTGTGAGCAAGACATGAGAAGTCATTCTTCCACTCTACTCTGCGCTGGTTAGGCCTCAACTGAAGTATTGTGTCCAGTTCTGGGCACCGCATTTCAAGAAAGCTGTGGAGAAATTAGAGAGGGTCCAGAGAAGAGCAACAAGAATGATTAAGAACATGACCTATGAAGGAAGGCTGAAAGAATTGGGTTTGTTTAGTTTGGAAAAGAGAAGACTGAGAGGGGACATGCTAGCAGTTTTCAGGTATATAAAAGGGTGTCATAAGGAGGAGGGAGAAAACGTGTTCACCTTAGCCTCTAAGGATAGAACAAGAAGCAATGGGCTTAAACTGCAGCAAGGGAGATTTAGGTTGGACATTAGGAAAAAGTTCCTAACTGTCAGGGTGGTTAAACACTGGAATAAACTGCCTAGGGAGGTTGTGGAATCTCCATCTCTGGAGATATTTAAGAGTAGGTTAGATAAATGTCTAACCAGGATGGTCTAGACAGTATTTGGTCCTGCCATGAGGGCAGGGGACTGGACTCGATGACCTCTCGAGGTTCCTTCCAGTCCTAGAATCTATGAAACTTCTGGAGAAGGGTCTAGAAATCACAACTGTATTAAAAAGGCAAAAAAGAAAAGCAACAGGGCAGTCTGCAAAATATCTTCGATGCCTGTATATAAAGTCAAGGAGTATGGGGAACAAGCAGGATGAACTGGAAGTCATGGTACATGAAGAAAATTATGACTTAATTGGCATCACAGAGACTTGGTGGGACAACTCCAATAATTGGAGTACCAGCATTGAGGATATAGCTTGTTTTGAAAGGATAGGTATGGGGAAAAAAAGGAAAAAGTGATGTGCTGTACATCAAGAATGTATACACTTGCCCCGAGGTCCAAGGGGAAGTGAACAACAGACCTAACAAGAGTCTCTGGGTGAGAATAACAAGGAAAAAGAACAGTAGCAATATCATGGTGGGGGTCTATTATAGACCATCAAATCAGGAAGAGGAAGTGGATGAGTCATTCTGCAAGCAGGTAACAAGATTAGCTAGCACACATGAGCTGGTATTACCTTTTATAAAAGGTATTGCCTCACTCACCTTGTCTCTCTAATATCCTGGGACTGACTACAACTACACTGCATAAAACCCAACCACTAATTTGGCAAGTATCCAGTAGGAATAAGAGGGTGTCCCCCTCCAAAAAACCCTGAAACTAGGGTATATAAAACTGAGGTCACCATATACTTAAGAGAACTGACAGAACCTAACACAAGAAGCTGCACAATCCTAAATGTGCCCGATGCCCAGATCAGCTGTGTGGAAAGGACTCTTCCCCCATCCCAGGGTTAAGAGGATAAGAAGTGGTGAGATTTCATTTCAAAGACTGTATTTCCCCTTCGATCTGTTAATATATATAACTGTAGGTTATCTTGCTGAGTCTACACTCTCTAGTGAGAATTCAAGTGTAAACATTTTATATTTTAACTCCTTTATAAATCTAAGCAAATTGACCTGAGAGAGATTGAAAAGAATTGTTTTGAGCAATTACTTCTAGTATTCAAAATGTGTCCCTTTTGGACCAGTGTAGTCAAAGAGAAGTAACCACACTCTTCAAATGCCTTAAAGACAAGTCCACTCTTGGACATGTGATAAATGTGTTAGGTACTAAACAATTGAGAATTGTTGATGATAAGTAAATGTAATAAGAAATCTTGGTAATTTGCATTGTTCTTTAATATAACTTCTGAGCCTCAACTCTTATGTGTGATAATTTCTTGCAGGTCTGCATTGTGTGTGTAGTATATACAATTGGTTGTGTTTACATTTGAGCGGTGCATCGTTTATTATATATTTATGTGGTTCTGGGTGAATTAATAAATTGTTGGTTGATTAAAAATAAGCAAGTGTCCTGATTTGAGAAATACTGTTCAAGTTAAAAGTTGATCTAGTAAGCTAACGCTCCCTGAACTCAATAAAAAGCAGTTATCCTATTGAATTCTATTATATAGTGGCAAACCTAATTTGTTAGACTTCAGCTTTAAAAATATAATTGGCACCCTGGCATACTCATAAATTGACCCCCCTTTTATGCTTACAACAGACTTGAATGTGCCTCCTCTTTTGCAGGTAGGTTTTCCTCATGACTGGTTACCTACTACTCAGGAGTACAGACTGAACTTTGGGATAGCAACCCAGTTCTATGCCTGAGAACCACTGAGGACCCAGGCCCTGGGGTGCAGATTTAACAGATTGGGGTGGGTTATGGTGCCCAAGTCCTGTATCAGGAGACCCGCTGCGAGAGGAAAGCAAAAATACACTTGCAGAGAAAGAAGCAGATCACAAAACTGCTCTTGGTGAAAGTGCCTGCTCAGGGAATCTGATACGGTGTTTTGGAGGCATGGAAGGTAGACCACTGAGTTAGCTACACAGTGGGATAAGCTCCAGTACCACAGTCTTAATGATTCTGCACATAAGTATTAGGAACTCCCCCCCCCCCCCAATGATTTATCTAGTACATTGCTGCTCTGTTGTCCAGTGTTACCTTGCCTGAGCAGAGGAAAAACTGGCACTTACAGAGAACTGCCCTGAATTCTAGAACATTGATGTGGAGACAAGCTTCTTGAGGAGTCCATTTGCAATGGGCTGTGGAGCCTGGCATCCCAATGAAGTAGAGAAGCTTCCGAGTGATGACCCTTGATGGGGACGGATACAAAAATGGAACTCCCACACAAACTCTGAGAGGACCCTTCCACCAACTGAGAGTAGAGAACTCTTGGAGGTATGATCACTCACTTGAAAAGACTGATGGAGGTGTAAACCATTCAGAGACAGGCCTGAAAGCACTGAAGGTGAGGTCTTGCATGGAGCATCGCATACATGCAGGCCAACATGTGGTCTAAGAGCTGCAGGCAAGCCCTTGCTTTGGATTTGTGCTCTGTTGTAGAGTGGAGATAAGAATGGCTGTTGTGGTGAACCTTTTTGCTGGTAAGTATGCGCTGGTGGTTGAGGAGTCCAGAGTGGCTTCAGTGAAGTCTGTGTGCTGTACCAGTGTTAGGATAGATGTTTCCAGGCTTAGAAAAAGGTCCAGGATGTAAAATAAGACTAGGGCCATGTTTGTTTCTGACTGGACCTCAAGGAGGATCCAGTTGCCCAGACAGGGAAAGATGATTATCCTCCCCCAGATAAGTTGAGCTGCAATGACAGAGAGGACCTTTATAAAGGTCCTCAGAGCAGCTGAAAGGCTAAAGGGGAAGGCACAGTACTGGTAATGCTCTGTACCAACAACAAACCATGAGATGGGTGCTTAGCTACATGAAAGTGTGCAGCCTAGAGGTTGAGGACAGTGAGCCAATCTCTGGGAATTAAGGATGGAATTAATGTTGCTAGGGACAATATCTTGAAAGGCTGCAAAAAGATAAAGATATTAATAGTTATGAGGTCTAGGATCAACCTCCACCCTCCTACCCTTTTGGGAACTGGGAAGAGGGGAGCAGAACCCTCTTCTGACAAATTCTGGGGGGAAATGGCTCAGTCACTCCCCAAAGTAGAGGTTGAATCTCCTGCCTTAGGAGACCCATGTGAGAAGTGTCCCTGAAGAGGCAGGAAAATGGGCCGGGGGGGGGGGGGGGGATGGAATGGAAAATCCTGTGGAAACCACCTCTAAGATCCAGCTGTCTGATGTGATGAGTTCCCAGGCAGGTAGAGGGGAGATCATCCCCAAAGAACAGATGGAGAGTGGTTTCATGAAACATGAGATCCAGAGAAAGGGGTGGCCCATGACCCTCGACCATGCTATCAAAGTGGCCATTTGATACTGGGAGGTCACCACTGAAAAGAGCCCTTTCTTGTGAGGTCTGGAAGAGTTCTGCATGTCTCATATAGGTCTGGTATTAAAAAGGTTGAGAACATTGAGCAAGCTACGGGTTGCTAAATCATCTTTCTGTTGTAGGCATATAGATCTGAAGGGATCCACAGGGTCACCCTGGAATCCTTAAAGGAGTGGTGTGAACTGTTGGTGTCACTACTAAAGAGCTTAGACCCTTCAAAAGGAAGGTCCTCCACTATATTCTGAACCTCCCGGGGGAAGCTGGAGGATTGTAGCCAAGAGGCTCGTCACTCGGTTGCCATCAAACGTGAGGCTGTCTCAGCTGCGTTGAGGGAGGTTTGAAGGGAAGTCTTCACAATCATCTGGCCTTCCAAGATGAGAGCTTGAAACTGCTCTGTTTGATCTTGTGGCAGGTAGTCACTAAAATGTGTACATTTAGCATAGTTTGTAGAATCATATTTTGCCATTGAGGCCTGATGATTCGCAACCCTAAACTGCAGAGCAGCCAATGAGTAGCTCTTTTGGCCCAGAAGGTCCAGACTATTGAGCTCTTTATCCAAGGGAGTTGGCTGCTCTCGTTGACAGCATCCGTTATCAAGGAGTTGGGGGTGGGATGGGAGAAAATATATTCTAGTCCCTTGGCCAGTACATAATATTTTTGTTTGCTCTCTTGCAAGTAGGCAGGATGGTAGCAGGATTCTGCCATACAGTATGGCGTGGTGACCATAAAACCTCATTAATAGGTCACCACCCCATACTGTATGGCAGAATCCTGCTACCATCCTGCCTCCTTGCAAAAGAGCAAGGAGGAGGACTTTCTAAACCTCTAACTCCAGCTTCTCTCATCCTGGGGAGAAGATTCCTGTGGTACCGATGTCTGTTGATAAAGATGGGGCTTCTTATGGGAGGGTATCCTATAATACTGGTCTGTTGGTTCCAGAAAGCCCACTGCAGTGGTGCATAAAGGGCAATACCTCCACAGAATGGAGCTGGACGGCAAAGGAGGTAGAATTCTGGATGGAAACATCCCAATCTGAGGAAGTATCCTCTCCATGTCCTACTAAAAAGACCCAGGGATCAGCAGAGGGGCTGTATATCAGTACCAAGGGGGAGGAGACTGTATGCTGGGATGCAGGATAACCTAAGGACACTCTGGCTCCAAACGGTGAGATGGTACCAGAGGGATCCTTTTGGGTACTCTTTAGGAGGGGAAACCTAGGTTCCTCTGTAACTAAGAGAGCTTCATAGGAGAGGAATCTGGATCATACCAGAGAGCCTGGACAGTGCTCAACAGGAACCTGAGATGGCACTGGAGACAATGAAAAATTACAGTCTGAGTGCATGTGACCTGAGGGGGACAGAATCGGGTGCAGTATGGAGGTAAGGTCCATGTGTTTCTTGTGGCTGCATACATAGAAGAGCAGTACTGGAGCACTGGTTGAAGAAGTCTCCTACAGGTCTCCAGTTCCAGTACTAACAACGGTGCCACTCATGGTGGTTTGTTAGAAGACATCTCGGCACGAGGCATACCAAAAGTCTTTTCTGGTGGATATTGGTATCTTGGTACTGGGGCCTGCAGAAGCCTTAGCAGTATTCATACTGGGATGCAAAGTCTCCTTGCTCCCTGTCCTAAAGAAGTGACTTTCCCCTTTTGGAGAGTCTCTCTCGGGGGAATGGGTTTTCTTCCTCTAAGTGTTTCACTTCTGAATCTGCCTTATGGTCTTTTGAAGTGATCAGTCTGGATCAAGTGACTGAGGCCAACATATGAGGGAAGGGAGTTGGACGCCCCCCCACAGGTCTCAATGAGCACTCCATCAGGAGGAGCGTCAACCTATCCTCCCCCAGCTTGTGAGATCTGCTTTTAAGCCTAGTGCTCTTGCTCTTAGATGAGACATATGACTCTCCAAGGCAGCTGGGATGCTTGTTGCTGAAGGGGAAAGACCTGTGGCAGGTCTGACAGGGTTTGAAAACATTGGGTCTTTGGCATAACCCAAGCAGGGAGACTGTAGACAACCAGAGTGATGGTAAAAGAAAAGTGATTGGGGGAGAGGGGCAGAAACAAAAATGTGCTAAAGCAAATAAAAAACAAATATAACAATTAGGAAGACAATAAATAAAATACTTATTTTCTTAAAAATTTAAGAGCTGAGAAGTTAACAGTGGACTCCATTACGCTCTGTCTCAAGCAAAGGGCAGTTGAGAAGGAACTGGAGCAGCGGTATGCCTGCCTCTCCCTATACCCTTGCATCAGAATCCACGGATATATAGAGTGCAGGCATGGACTCTGCTACTAAAATCTCTACGCAAGAGTGCACAAACACATGCACATTCTATGGTGGAGCACACATAGGAACAAAGGAGAACTGCACTTCCAACACACAATTTGGCAGATACTGCTTCCTAAAACTGCCTTTGGGAATATATTAGGCTCCAGAAATATTTCATGTTATGAGACAGATGTTAGAGAATCTAGCAGGTATGAAAGTGAACACTGATACCATAATGGGCATGGATGCCAGAGCACAAAAGAGAGTACAACGATTTAAACAACATTCTGATGATAGCTCCAGAGCTGCAATTTTCTGGGTCCCTGAAAGACATCAAACTCTCCACATGTTCTTTGAAAGGAGGGCTGGGAGTAGTATTACAGTGTTATGGAACTGATTGATTACCAGTCTCATATGCATGTATGGCTATAACGGCTGCAAAGAAGATGTATCTGCAAATTGAAAAAAAGAGACATTAAGTCTGGCATATGGATGTACTAGATTTCACAATTTTATGGCCATAGCTTCAAAGCAGAAAGTAATCATAAATCTCTGATTGCAATACACAAAAAGCGGCTTGTAGAAGCACTATCAAGGATATAGTGACTACTTTAAAAAATACAGAACTATGATGTGACCCTGAAGTTCTAACCTGGATACCACTAAGTAATGGCAGACACACTCGCAAGAGATTGTGGTTCTCACAGAGTGATGAGAAAGAAAAACATTGGAATGAATACACAAAGAGCACCTTTGGAATGACCACATCAAAAGAACTAGAGAAGTTGTATTCTGGCCACAGATGAATAGTGGCATTGAAGAAATGTTGAGCAGAACGGTGAAACATTTCAGAAGTACCGAGATTCCCAGCAGAAAGAACCAATGATTCGATAGGAACTCACAATTTCATGCAGCAAAGTTAGAATTGACATACTCAACTTTGGGAAGACATGATCACCTGGTTATAATGGACTATTTTGATAATTTCCCAGTAGTCACATATTTTAAAAGATGAAGTCTAGGTGAAATGGGTGAACCCTAGGGATCTTCTTGTGTTTCTGGTCCTTTTCAGATTCTCCAGCATGGAACTAGAGAGATCCAAACCCTCAAAAGGCAAGCTGATAGCCATTACCTGAACTTCTTGGGGAAGGCCAGACATTCTCAATTAGGAAAGTTTTCTCAAACAACTGCAAATTTCATAGCTCTAACTGCTGTTCTAAACATCATAGGATACTCTAAGAACCTGTTTCTGGCTTGAATTGATTTGATTCTTATTTGATAGCTGTAATACTATATTCTTATTTTAATATTAATAACTTATCTTTGGTGATTTGATTTTAGTTTAACAGTTTTAATAAAATTTATAAAATAGATACTGTCTCACATTTATTTCAACAAGCAATATGGGTCCAGAAGTTTTGCAGACCTGGGTGGACTTCCAGGTGGTCAACCTAAAAGCCTGACCAGCTCCCCTAATTAGTCTTTGCTTCTCACAGGGGTCATGCATTTTGTAACTCTGTCTCATGACCTCTAGAGGATCAAAAGGCTCTCCAAGTCTTGAGAGAGAATGATGATAAATAATGACATTTAGAAAAAAAATACAATAATTACTGACTTATGGTACAACATCTGATGTAATTGCACATGCAAGGAGACACACTGTACTCCTGACAGAATTCTGTGCCAATGTGGGGGTGCAGAATTCATATGGCCCACATATTTCTGTTCCCCCCACGCAGAAAAATGCAAAAGAAATCTGCGGGGGCACATGTGTCTCTTCCCCGGCAGCCCAGCCTGCCTGGAGCAGCTTCAGAGATGTAAATCACTCTGGTGGGAAGGGGGGGATCGGTGTGCGTGCATGCAGGGGAGACGTTGATTACTGTCAGGGGGCAAGGCTGGCCAACAAGTGAGAGAGACTCAGTCCCCCTCTCTTGATACTGTGGCTCCGGGGGCACGGAGGAGGGTAGGTCTTTTTGTTATCCAGGAGGAAGGCTCTGTCCCTTAGGCAGAAGTGTAGCAGTCCCCCTGCCTAGTAAAATGTAATTTCTTGAGAATTGAAAAAAACAATTAAATATTAGTATCATGTTACTGAAAATTGTTTGTTTTTAAGTTAAAGAAAATAGCTTTTGTAAAAAAAAATGAAACACATTTTGTTAATGTTGCTGTTGATGGTTAATTGATCTCATTCTCTGAGGAAGAAATGTAGCAACCGGTCTGCATAGTAACATTGTTAATTATTCTATTGTTAGTTAACTGTTCCCGTTCTCAGTCAATTCCCCCAGGAGCATAAAAACTTGTAGAAGTTTTAAGGCCCCTGTATTGCCAGAGTGATGTAAAGCCTTATAAATGACCGTAAGGGAATCAGCTAGGAAGATCTATGCACTTTCTCACTTTTTTTCCTGTGCCAAAGTGGCACAATGGAGTTAGATTTTTACTTACCCATTTAAAAAAAAAGACTTTTGAGGGCAAATAAAACATTTACCAAGCAGTCAATAAAACGTCAGGATAATCAGAGCCAAGCACTTCCCAAAGTACCCAGCTAGGTCCAGGACAATGATTAGCAAAACTGTATGATTTTCATGTGTGAAAGTCAGAGCAATTTATAATGACATTCTACCTTCTCCCTCCCTGTTTGGTGTTCTGTAATGTAATTTAAATGAAAATCCAGGATTATAACTGGAATGCAGGGTATTAGTTACCAAGTATTTGTAACTTATCTTTCATGTGTTTAGGAAATGCTGAATAGTTATTGTGATTTTTTTCTGTATTGTAGTTTAAATAACTTCACAGAATCACAGAATATCAGAGTTGGAAGGGACCTCAAGAGGTCATCTAGTCCAACCCCCTGCTCAAAGCAGGACCAATTCCCAGCTAAATCATCCCAGCCAGGGCTTTGTCAAGCCGGGCCTTAAAAACCTCCAAGGAAGGAGACTCCACCACCTCCCTAGGTAATGCATTCCAGTGTTTCACCACCCTCCTAGTGAAATAGTTTTTCCTGATATCCAACCTGGACCTCCCCCACTGCAACTTGAGACCATTGCTCCTTGTTCTGTCATCTGCCACCACTGAGAACAGCCGAGCTCCATCCTCTTTGGAACCCCCCTTCAGGTAGTTGAAGGCTGCTATCAAATCCCCCCTCATTCTTCTCTTCTGGAGACTAAACAATCCCAGTTCCCTCAGCCTCTCCTCATAAGTCATGTGCTCCAGACCCCTAATCATTTTTGTTGCCCTCCGCTGGACTCTTTCCAATTTTTCCACATCCTTCTTGTAGTGTGGGGCCCAAAACTGGACACAGTATTCCAGATGAGGCCTCACCAATGTCGAATAAAGGGGAACGATCACGTTCCTCGATCTGCTGGCAATGCCCCTACTTATACAGCCCAAAATGCCGTTAGCCTTCTTGGCAACAAGAGCACACTGTTGACTCATATCCAGCTTCTCGTCCACTGTGACCCCTAGGTCCTTTTCTGCAGAACTGCTACCTAGCCATTCGGTCCCTAGTCTGTAGCAGTGCATGGGATTCTTCCGTCCTAAGTGCAGGACTCTGCACTTGTCCTTGTTGAACCTCATCAGGTTTTTTTCGGCCCAATCCTCTAATTTGTCTAGGTCCCTCTGTATCCGATCCCTACCCTCTAGTGTATCTACCACGCCTCCTAGTTTAGTGTCATCTGCAAACTTGCTGAGAGTGCAGTCCACACCATCCTCCAGATCATTAATAAAGATATTAAACAAAACCGGCCCCAGGACTGACCCTTGGGGCACTCCGCTTGAAACCGGCTGCCAACTAGACATGGAGCCATTGATCACTACCCGTTGGGCCCGACGATCTAGCCAGCTTTCTATCCACCTTACAGTCCATTCATCCAGCCCATACTTCTTTAACTTGGCGGCAAGAATACTGTGGGAGACTTACCAAAACAATTGAAACTGGTGTGACTATATTGCATTATTTTGACAAATAAAATCTGCATAATTTTGCATAATTTTTAATTTTTTGGCAAAGAAATCCCCCAGGAGTAACTCTGCCTTCATTCACACATCTAGCTCTAGTTGCACAGCTGTAAATGAATTGAATTTTGCAATAATAAACAAATTTCAGATATAGTAACAGAGCATTACAAAGAAGGCTGCACATTAGAAAAGCAACATTAAATAAACTGAATGCAAAACGTTGTGATATAAGTCAAAATATTAATAGAATTTTTTTAACCCAGCAGGATGAAGAAAGTAGGAATTTGCGATTCTGTTTTTTGTTGGAACTGCAAAAGTTGATTAAAGGGAATATTTGACACTTTTATTGTGGTGTTGTCCTAAAACATACAAGACACTGAGAGGAAATTAAACATGGTCTTAAACAGTGATATCCCTGGGGATGCAACAACTTTCATGTTGAAGGATTTTATAACTGTAGGTGAGCTAGACTAATCGCAAACTCAGTTGTTAATATAGGCGGCAGCAGCAGCCAAAAGAAGCTGCAAAGTCGGCAGGCAAACTGAACAATGTAGAATGATACTGGCATGAAAAACTTGTGAGCTTAGAAAATACATCATACTTTTAAAAGAGGAAAATCTACAGTGTCTTTGAGCTCCGCCTCTGTTCCTAGATTTAGATAGATTAAATTGTTACAGACTAAATCTTGAAGTATGAACCGAGGTTTTCTTCAGGCCTTACTTGAGCAAGTCTCTCACTGACTCCATTATACATTTATACACACACACACTTTTAGGTTCATGGTAGCCCTCTTAGTTTTCCTGATGAGGACTGAACTTGTTTTGGTATTGTTTCTAATTTGGTAACTATGGTTTCAATTCCCTGCTGCACTGGAGCAGAGCTCTGTATTTCTCCTCCACAAAACAAGAAAAGAAAGGTGATGTTAAAGTGTTGAACTGATTTTCAGCAGGGTTCTCAAAGATATTCTAAAACTGAAACAAAGATCTGTTTCGCCACCTCTGCTATGAATGTGGGATTGAAATCTTGATGCACGTGCTCCCACGTAAGACTCAAAAACAGAAAACATCTGGTATGAGAAACTGATTTAGAAAACTCTGTTTCCATAGGGAAGAGTAGCTCAATAGTTTTATTAAGATTTTTAAACTTCAAATTCTATGATACGAGATACTTCTAATAGCTGTTTAATGTACTGCTTGCCAAAAATTACAATTTTTGTACTCACTGTATATATTCAGTAGATAATCTCTCTTTTTACATTTGGAAAAAAGATTAGGAAAAGAAAAAGTCACTGTAAATTCTTTGAGCATTTGACAAAAAATGTTTTTCATTAATCCAAATTAAAAAAGACCGTTCTTACATCCTTTTCTCTCACCACAGCTCATAATATCTTGCCTGCTGACTACAAGGACAGCTGCTGATGGTTGCTGCTTATTCCTTATTACACATTCCGGGTCATCATGACTTGCTAAGGAGGCTTTTCATCAACAATATTTACATGTTTTTCATCAAGTTTGCACCAGATATTCTACTATATTGGTAAATCATTCCGAAGTAACACTAACAGTTAGCCTTACCAATACAGCTTTCACTTTTCACTTCATATCCTGGTGGGCAGATGCATCTGAATGACCCTTCCAAATTCTGACAAGTCCCAGGAAAGCATGCACCAGGAAGTGCCATACACTCATTAGTATCTTAAAAGAATAAATAGAATATATAAGGATTTGGAAATGTTGAAATTAATGCAACAGTGAATTATTTATGTTTATGTAACACTGGCTGATAATACTGTCATCCACAACAGAGATGTAAGCAAGAGGGTTGTCTTTTATGAGCCTTCTTTCCTAACTTCATCGACTTAAACAAGCTAGGGAAAGGAAAACAAATGACATTATTCTAAACCCTCATGCTTTTGCCACCAATTTTCTTAATGTAAGTCTTTTGTTCTCAATATTCTATCTTGGATATTCAGATTGTAATATTTACTTCTAAATGGGGCCAACAGTTTGATTATTTCTTTTTTAATAATATATGGAGATATACCTATCTCATAGAATTGGAAGGGACCCTGAAAGGTCATCGAGTTCAGCCCCCTGCCTTCACTAGCAGGACCAAGTACTGATTTTGCCCCAGATCCCTAAGTGGCCCCCTTAAGAATTGAACTCACAACCCTGGGTTTAGCAGGCCAATGCTCAAACCACTGAGCTAGTTTGGAATCTCCGGTTGGTTTAGTACATACCAATGCAATTCTTGCCATCCGGAGTAAGTTCATATCCTTCATTACATAAACATTTGAAAGAACCAATTTCATTAAAACATCGTCCATTTCTGCACACCTGACCAAAGAAGGAACTGCACTCATCAATATCTGTAAATAAAGGAGAGGTTGAGCCTTTCCAAGACGTCTAACAGTTAGAATGTATATGCAGACACAGTATCATATAAACACACTAAAGTTGCAATATATAATTCCATGGAAGAGACAAATCCTGAGCAGCATGGGAAGCGTTGGCAGGTAGTGGAAAGTAACTCTCACTTCAGTACATTAAGGCATATGTTCTATTTAAACAACACCCCATTTTATAGGGTATTAAAATTTTTAAAGTTGCAGCATTACATCAGCTACTGCATCTGGATATGTTCAGTTGCTGCCAGGTGATTCTTTGTGCGATACTACCTTCAGACACAGAGAAGAAAATGTTCCATGAAGCATTTTGCATTTTATCTGGCGTTTTAGATGTGCTCAGGTTTTCACTGAACTTGTTTTGTTATTTTTCACGTTTTTGGAAATGTAGTAGATAATGTTTTCACCTCTCTTAGCCAGATGCAGTCAGCACTGAATCATCCTGCGTCCTGCAAGCTGATTCTGTAGTTCAGGAGACCATGACAAGTGGGAGACTGAGCATTGGAAATGCCCAATTAGCTCTACAGAGCCATTTTAGTAACATAGATTTAAAAAGACAAGTGTACAACAACAGTGCAGATGGGAAAGTATGGGGTGGATGGCAGGAAAAGAGTGTGTATTAGGTAGAATAAGAAGCTAGCTGTTAATTCTAGTTGGTTTGGAGACAACTTACGCTTTGTTATTTAAAATATTTTAATTTGAGACTTGAGTATTAAATGCTTCTTCTATCAGGTATATAATCCTTATTGTTTACTGCAGACGTTTCAACCATCCTCTGAACCATCTCATACTGGTTTCTGTTGATAACATAATACTGAACTAAATGGAACACTGATCTGATGCAGTATGGCAATTTCTGTGTTACTGGTTACAGCGCATGAACCATTTTTCTCTTTCCACGCTGTTTACTCCATTCAAATATTTGTAGTTGGTTATTATCTCCTTGTGATGAGCTATTCTATCCTTCAGTGGGCAAGGACATGGCTAAGGGAGAATACCATGGGGCTCCAGGCCAGGAAGACGAATAGTAATGAATGACCCTGGGCTATGAATCAACTTGAGCTTGTTAGCCTCCTTGAAAACAGCATGGAGCCATTATGAGAGAGGAGCATAGCTGCTGGGGCTACTGGGAGTGGATCAACAGCCATTCTGCTACACCGAAGGAAGGGACTTCAGTTCAGTGCTGTAGATTTTGTTCTGTTTAAAGCTGCATTCTGTTGCCCATGTGCAGCAAGTTTTGCTTTTTTCCTTCTGCTGCAGGAGAAAAGGATGTAAAAATGATTTATAGACTGTGTTTTGGTTTTCTCCGGGAGTTGGAAGGAATTTAAAGACTTTTTCCCCCCTGTTCAGCCTGTGTGAAGGCTCTTACTTCCCCCTTAAAGGAGAGGATGTCAACTGACCTAGTCTGTTCTCCACCCCAAGAAGGCTTTAATCTCCCTCTTAAAAAAGATGTTCCAGGAACCATGGTTGTACAAAACTATCAAAAGCTTAGCTGTACTCTGGAAACAGTGGTGACTGTAGGTAAGTGAAGTAATCTTGGGAGGGCAAGCGAGTTTGGGAGGCCAATAGAGACTGCTTCCTTGGTACTGGGGTTTCCCTCTTTCCCTAGTACTGAGGACACTCCCTCTTTTACACTGGTATGGAAGTTCAGCTATGAAAATCTGAGGTGGGCTGGTGACAAGCTATTAGTCTAGGGGTAGGAAGTATAAACGGAGGGGAGGAAGTCTTAATAACAACAAGAAGGGGTCCAGAACCCAAGTTTCCAGAAGAATGCTATGTGACTTGAGCAAAAAGAAAAAAATAACTTATAGACAGTGATATCATGAACACTTTTGCAATGTCTGAACATGAATGAAAAGAGGTACTGAAGTGAGCTAACTTAGAAAAAACGCAAATGAAGAAAATTATTTATTTGAATCAGTGGTTCTCAACCTATTTAACATTGTGGGCTGCATATGCAGCTCTCTATGTGTTATGTGGGCTGCATCCACACAATATATATACTACCTGTACAGCTACAAAAAATAAGCTTTAGTATTTGTTATATGATAGCAATATGATTCAAATAGATATAGTACCTTTTTTTCAACACTGGCAAATGTTTACCAAGAGCATTATAATTTAGCAAAATAAGGCAAAACATTCACTGTTAAAATTAATTAATTTACTGTAAGGGTAGCATGGCATGGTGTACTGCCACCCTCACTTCGGCAGAGCTGGTCTGAGTGCCCAGGGAGCATAGCCCCAGAGCTTGCCTGCAAAGATGACTGCCCTGCATTCATCTAGCCCCCCCCCACCCAGGGACTGCTCCCCCAGCATTCAGACCCCCACCAACACTGGGCTGGCACACATGCCTGCCCTGTAGAGACAGGGTGCCCTCTCCAGGGCAGAATGCCCCTCCCAGAGACTGCTCCTCCAGCATCCGTCCCCCCCGCCCAGCAACTGCCCCCAGCATCAATCTCCCCCAAGGAGTGCCCCCAGCCACCAGTCCGTCCCTCATGCACCAGCTGCACCCTCTCTCATGGCCCTAACTCCCTTCACTCCCACTCCTTGCCCCAGACCCTGCCTGCGACTCCCACGGCCCTAGCACTCCCATCCCTGCACCACCCACTCTGCACCTGTACTCTGACACATAGCTCAGCTGTGCAACCCACCCTGTCCACCTGCCACTGCAGTCCTGGTGCCAGGGAGCCTGCTCCAGCCGGGGTCACTGGACCTGCGATCTTGCAGGGTAGGGGAGTGATGAGCATCCTGGCCTCCTGCCAATGCTGTTGGGCCCAATCCTGCTGGGGGAAGGGGCTGACACCGTTGGGCCTGATCCTGTGCCACCCATTTTTGCACCCCCCTGCTGGTTCTGCGCCCAGGTCAGGTGCCCCTCCCATCTCACCCTAGTTACAGCCCTGAGAATGTCACTCGGGCCGCAGCTGTGTGCTGACTGGAACGCAAGGGACCATTGAGAACCACTGATTTAGATGTTATTAATGCATTGGGCAAATGCCCAATTGTAAATAAGGAAGAGTGCCATACAACTTGGGATGAAGTATCATTTACAGTAATGGCCCTGAATCATTACTATGGCTGAAGAATGCTCAGCACAAGTCTCCAGTGGGAGTGAGGAGTGATGCAAAAGATACTTTGAACCATATTTGCAACCCCTGAAGATGCTGGACCAGTCCCTGATGTGATTTATGCTGGTTGCCAATGGCCCCCAAGAACTGTCACAGCAGTTGGGGATCAGTAGAGTGTAAGGGAGTATCAGTCATGCCTCCTTTCCTTCTACACCAGAAGCCAAGAGAGGCGTATGGCACAAAAGCCACTATGGCTACACTACTCAAAGCTTTCTCAATGTAGAGGAATCCTCCAGTGGTTGGGACTGCTTTGCACTATCAGAGCAGAGCAAAGCACTCCCAGTGTACCAAAGAATGAGGGCTTGCATCTTTTTAAAGAATGAAACAAGAAAATTGTTTAAATGATATCCAAAATAATGATTTATTGAGAAAGTGTTATCTACAGAACTGCACAGATGAGGTAACAATATCATTTTCTGCACTTCCTTACCTTTGCTAGTACCCTGATCAGTTCCGACTATGGTTGTGAGGTTTTTTACGTTTCTTTAAATACAACCCTATGTGACCCCAAATCAGCAGCAATTAAGTTAAAGTTTGGATTAAAGTACTTACCCATACAGTCATTATTATGAGTGAGCTCAAATCCTGGGTAACAAAGACAGTTATATGATCCAACTGTGTTTTTACAAGTTCCATTTCCACATGGATGGCGTTCACATTCATCAACATCTGCAAAGACAAAGAAATTTGTAGACAGGAACTTGTCTTCCCAATTGTTTGTTAATGTGGTATGCACAAAAAAGGGTCTTGAAAACGCTCTTTATTCAATATTAGTTTCTAGTGTGTTTTTAAGAAAAAATGGCAGTTTTCATGATTTTTTGCAGAATTTTTTAATTTATTTTTTGTAATGTGGAAGGGGAGACTTGAAATTTTTTTATAACAGTTGGCAGGATTATAGGGATATTTTTACCATATGCAATTGTTTTCAGGATTTATGTTTGAAAGCTTAAAAACTGTTAGTTTAAAGTTATGAAATATTGTTACTTTTTTAAATAATCGAAGTTTGGATATTTGGACTTAGAACAAGTCAGTTGCCAAGTACCCTGCACAAATAATTTGAATGTGATTCAGTTTAAAAAAAAAATGAGAAAAGGAAGACACACATGGACACACAGCAGCATATGAAGAAGTTTCCAATATTTGTATAATAAGAAAATTGGAACACCGCCTATATTTCCAGAGGGACACTGAATTCCTATTTGGAGCCAGAATTTACACGAGAGCTTATTTACAAAAGCTGCAGTAGCTATATTTGGCTGTTTTCTCAAAGCATTAACCAAACAGTGACACAAAAGGAGCTGCATACATGCATTACCTTTTCATAATAATAGAATGTCTACAATTTTAAAAATCTAAACAGACCAAAAGGTCAAGAACAAGAACCTTTGGTTTTGTGATTTATGTATCTTAGTGACATCTCTTTCACATCACCATATGAGCACAATGAGAATAAGGATTTAATCATATTAAGTTCCCTTCAATATGAAGACATTCATCATCACATATTTTTGTGAATACTGATTTTATATTTTATTCAGTGATGTGTGGCCCTGAAGATGTGGCCCAGTGATGTGTGGCCCTGTGGCTACTCCAAAGCACTTTGCACTTTCTTAAAGGAAATTCTAATTTGTCTAATTGATACTTAATATATGAAATCAGTACTTTAATAGGAATATAACCTCCTAATACAATTCAAATTCTAGATACATTCCATTGTCTAGAATTCAAAGCATATCCCTTCCATACCCATGCACATGGTTTGATCTTGGGATGCCTTAAAACCATTGTGACAGATGCACTGGTAACCTCCTTGCATGTCCACACACATGCCATGACTGCAAACATTAGGAATTTCCAAACATTCATTGCGATCTATAACAAAAATATAAAACACATGACATACTTTATTGTTTTCATTCATTTTTCACAAACATGTTTTTACAAAGTTAGTAAATTATTTAAATCATGCTCAGAATTATCCATAACCAAAACTGAATCATTACAAAACTGTTTTTATAGGAACTTTCTTTTTGTCTATACATTTTGAGGTCTCAAACATATTCTAGCAAAAGCTTGACCTCAAGAAAGTTGTTTTAAAATCTCATGGAGTTTCTTATTATTATGAACAGAGAAATATGGCTAGAGCATAAAGTTTTTACATAGTTTTTGCAAGCAAACTAAAAAAAATGGTTTCTCTTGCATCTCAACAGGAAACATGTAAATGTGATAGATACAAATGGAGTCAAGCAAAGCAGTGGAATCAATTGATTTCTTACCAATACAGGCACCATTAGGTGAAAGTTTGAAACCTGCAGCACATTCACAGCGGTAACTCCCAGGACTGTTGATACAGTCTGCATTTCGCTGGCAGAGATTGTCTCCATTGCTGCACTCATCAATATCTGAAACATAAAGAATCCTAATTCAAATGTCAAGTACCACAATATATTTATTTGGTCTAGAGTGCAGATATTTTTAGTGCCGTGGAAGGATAACATGGAGAATGGAGATTCTGATCCTGATTTTCCTCTCACTTGCACCAGTGTAAGCTAGTCAATAGAATGAACTGAAGCTAATAGAATTCCATCAATGAAAAAGCGGGGTTAGGAGAGAATCAGACATTATGGATCTAAGCCCTGTTGCAATAACTGGGCCTACAAATTTACCCTAATTGTGAGCTTAACTATAAATGTAAGTAAAAATTCAAGGCATGTTACAATAACCTATTAACAACATATGTTAATGAAAAAAGGTGCAAAAGCAAAACAAAAAGACTAAATTAGTCCAAACAAAAATGCCTACTAATATAACTCAGGGAGTGTGTTAAAATCATGCTTGGTAAGCCAAAAAAGTGCAGAACTGAAAATCAATGAACTGAAATTAGACCTAATTAATAAACCTTTTTTGGGTCCTTAAAATATGACTTTGGGAGAAAAATTGGTAACTGGAACAAGCTTCATCATCATGGCTGCTATCCCCACCATCTCCTGAGACCTAGGATCTGATTCAAGCTAATCCTGAGAGATGTCCTGACCAGCCCGGGCTAGAGCAAGAGACCCAGATGACACCGCTACCACCAGCTAAATCTCAAACACCATCTGTCCCAATGTCCTTTTCCTTCTCTACCTTATGTCTTCTCTTTCATCTCTCTCTCCCCTTTTTCCTTTTGTCTAATAGGAGTCTGGCTTATTTGGTCAGGACTGTATATCTTGTAACACAGCTGTATGTCTGTGCTCATAAAGAGGTAGCAAAAAGCAGTGCCCCAAGCAGCCCCAATTCTGGTACAAGTTTGCTAAGTCAGGGAGTGCCTGATAAGACCATATGTGGTGCCTGTCCTTTTCCAGTGGTAAGGTGGTAAGTGAAACTGTGAAAGTCAACCCCAGGAGACAGTGACTGCATTTTCTCTTTGTTGTTCTTTTCTCTCCCCTTTCATGTGTATTTGTCTTGTTTTATCATCTTAGGAAATGGAATCTGACTTTAACAACAATAGCAATAACAACACGTGCAGCCCATTTCAACTAACTATTTCTCTCCCCACAAAAGGGCAGTTATTACCATCTTTAATGGCATCTTAAAAAAATCCAGTCAAACAAGGGTTTTTTTTTCTTTCTAAAATCTCTCTCCAGATAAAGGGAAAATATCCCAAAGAGTGTTAGTAAACTAAAAGCCTTATTTAACACATTACATTTCTTTCATTGCTTTTCTGTATCTTTAAGATAAGGTTAAAATGATTTTTAAATGGTGTGTTTGCCAAGGTACTAAGCAGGCTAAGGTCAGTATGCCAAACCCTAACCTTTTTAAAAACTGTTTAATGCTGAAGAGTTTCAAAGTCATGTTAACACTTTTGACTCTTTGGGTCCATAGATTCTATCTAAATTAATACAACATTTTATGTCCCTGGGTGAATCTAAAGGGTTAATATGTACTCAAAAAGCTGGCAACTTGGCAAACAGACAATTGTTTTAAAGTTAGTTTAAAAACCAAGGGTTTATAAACATAAAATTGGGAATTTAAGTTCTTGATACAATACAGAAATCAAACAGTGTATTTAAAAAATCCTTACGAGAAAGTGTGGGTACGTTGCAAAGGGTGTACAAAATGTGGGGCAGCAGGGAAAGGAAAAAGTTTGCCAATTTTTGAATAAAAGCCATATTTTTACAGTATAACAACTTCAGTTGTCAAAAATGTGTTAAAAATCAGCCTTAAACTGGAGGAAAACCCCAGAAATATCAGAATGTTATCAATTGTTTTATAGCACTTTTAATCTTTTTACATGTGCTTTGTTTTGTTTTCCTTTTTTCTTTATTTTAGGGGTTGTAGTTTTTGTAAATGGTAAAAATGTCGTAGGTTTAATGTAAAGGCATTTTTTAAAAGTGGCAAAAAGGAAGTGTAGTTATAGTGTAGCAATTTTTACTAAAAGTACATGTTGGGTAAACCCTCCTGTTAGCAGAACGCCAGCTTAATTCAGCACTGCTACTGCACTGACTGTGAATTAAATTTCAAGAAGCCCTTCTAAAACAAGGAGTTTTGCAGAACCAAACCTTCTTGTGATTGTTTTGGGTTTTGCAATTAATTTTTCCTGTTTAGTTTTTAATGTCAATAATTATTGCTGTTGTTTTGTGCATGTAAGATAGGACGATGCTAGTATTTACAGGTTGGATCCCCATAGTGGGGTAAATTGCCACAATGGCCATGTTGGCCTCACAAATGTTGATGAAGCAGGTGGGCAGGATCTGTCATAGTCTAAAAATGCCTGCAAATTTTTTCCACCCTTGAACATTGCAAAAGGCTCATGAATGCAAAAGAGGTTCCAAAGACATCATTTTGTTGCTTCTTTTTATAAAGGGCAACATACTTAGGTAAACATGCCATCGGGGTAAAGCTTTTCCCCAAATAAGCAAGTTTAACCACTCGTGAATTAAATTTTTTACAGTTGTGTAAATGTGCAGCTTTAAATAGTTTTAACTGTGTCACCGAGGGGGGGAGGGGAGGGGGAGTAAAGAAAGTCTTTTCCATCTTTACCCATTCTGGGCGTACAGCCAAAAAAGTAATAAAAGCCAGTTTGTTTTTAAACATCTTAAAACATATAAGAGTACCAGATCTAAGTTTTGTTTTAGCTATAAATAAAGTTGCAAGTTTGTAGCTTTGTTACTATCTGAAAGGTTTTACTGTAATTTTTGTAATATTTAATTATATAAATTTTTTAAATTCCAGTTTTAAAATAAAAAAATTGCAATATTTGCAATTAAAAATATAGCCAAGTGCCTTTTCTTCCCCGTATATGCTCAAAGTAAAATAAGATTTTTGTTTGTAATTGAAATTTTATGAACCAAAGTCTGACCTGAGGTGGAACTGGTTCATAAAAAAGGGATTATGTTGCAATAATTTGGTCTACAAATTTGCCCTAATTGTGAGTTCTACTGTAAAGAAAATCCAAGTTCATAAAATGTCACAAAAACCTATAAACAAAAAAATTCATGAAAAAGGTACAAAAGCAAAACAAAAAGACCTACCAACATAACTCAAGGAATGTGTTAAAATCATGCCTGGTAAACAAAAAAATCCTAGAACTGGAAATCAATGAAGCAAAATTGATGTGTCATAAATTAGGCCTAATTGGTAAACAAAATAATGAGGGGATGGGTCCTTTAAAAAAAAATAAAATAAAAGAGACTCTGGGAAGAAAAGTTGGTTACCATGACACTGGCTGATGAAAAGACAAGAGAAAGGGAAGGATGCCCCATCATGGCTGCCCCCCTCTCCCATCACCTCAGACCCCAGATCTTCTTCATCCTAATCTTGACACATGTTCTGAACTGTGTGTTTGCTATCAAATTAAGTAGTCTACGGTCTCTGTATACCAAACCTTGTTTAAAACTTTTTAACATTAAACAGTTTCCACAATCATGTTAACATCTTTAACTCTTTGGGCCCATATATTCCATCTAAATTAATACAACAGCCCCTCTGTATTGTGTTGACAATGGAACTGTAAAAGTCTGTGTAAATCAATTAATTAATTAAATAAATGTCTGGGTAAATAAATATACCTATGTAACTTTATATAATTAAAATAATAATTTAATTAAAACACTAGGAAAGTGGTGCAGTGTGTTAGTGTTTTAATCTTCTGGGGTGAAATCTTGACTCCTCTGAAGCTATGGCAAAATTCCCACAGAAGCAGGATTTCGCCTCTAGACTTGAACTCAAATCCAAAGTTAGGGCAAAAGTGAAAATTATTATAGTGATCTAATTCTAATTCCCATGTTTTATTGTCATAACAACATTGCACAACTGGATATGACTAATATGTCTCTACCTAGGAGAGTACTGGAAGAGTAGATCAGGAATGAGATGCATTTGCAAAAGTGTGGTGTTCAAGAGAGTGCTGTTATTCCCTCATATTCAGGAGTGCTAAATTCACTCCCAAAGGTAAATAAGAAAACAAAACAATGCCTGGTCTAGAAAGGAGAAGGAACTGTTAAGGAAACATGTTTAAGAGTTAGTAGGTTGCATGAAAATCAATATAACAAAACCTGTGTCAGAAATTGGCTGGCACATACATTTATTTCTTTAAAGACAAGTACCTCCTAAGATCATTATGAGATAACCATTGAAAGAATGCCCAGAACCTGTTCCTCCTAAGGTATTAATTGCACTGGACTTATGCCCTGATGCTCCTTTACAATAAGCATGCTTGTGGGGACAAAACAGAAAAAAAACCTCTCATTCAGATCACCTTCACAGACCAAGAGTAGGTCACTGTAGCTGAATCCTGTGGGACATTCACAGCGGAAACTGCCAATCTGGTTAATGCAAACACCATTTGCACAGATTCCTGGGATCTCCTTACATTCATCAATATCTGAAAGTGAATATACATTAGTCACACAGAGTATTGTAAGGCTTTATGTACCAGATGGATTCTCTATATTTCACTATGCTTTCAGCTATATATATATAGAGAGAGAGAGAGAAAAACCTAAACATGCTGCTGTTGTGAGAGATGGGGCAAATAAATTATATGATATTCAATAAAGAAGCTCAAGATTTGGATTATTAATTTAAATCAGTTAGGAAGCTGAAAGAAGGAAGAAAAGAGATATGGTAATGGGATAACACTGAATATTAAATATCTGTTTCCAGTGTTATGCATGCAGAAAAGTCCCAAAGAAACTTAAGAGGGAAGTTTCTTATAGGTAATTATGTAGGAGCAGGATTTTATAATTGTACTATGAGAATCAATGTATGATTTGATTTCATCCTGCCAGCCACCCTTTTTGAATAGCAGAAAGGAATGACAGGCCAGAACAATCCTTATGACCGATTATGGTCACCCTTTTGTTTTAGGATAAGCTATAATGTCTACTATGGTTTCCTATATGTATTACCAATTAGGCACTCTAGTTAAATATACATTTCTTTGTTTTAAGGTTTTAGTAAGTAAGAGACAGGATCTTGTATTGTATCTATGTAAAGGAGATTAGAAGAATATTGAGGGCCTGAAGCCCCAATGTGAATTGTTTTAGTTATAAGATTTAGCAAGGCTTGATTTACAATGTATTCTGCTGAATATAAAATACGCTGTCCGTATACCTTTGAAGGTTTCTGTAAGAGATTGTTTGTGTGAATGAGGAACACGTGCATCAGGAAAAGATAAGGTGTGAAACCCATCACAAATGTCCAGATGGTCAAGAAAAAGTGATTGTCTCCTGGTCTTTCCAAGTCTATCAGAAAACATCCATTGTATCCGATGCTAAACATGTTAGCAGCACTGACGACCTCAGAGGTGAGGCAGGCACCCCCGAAGGCAAGACAACAAATAGGAGATAACGATGGGAAGCCTGACAATAACCATCAAATGATAACAGCAGAAAAACCCAAGATTAACACCACGTAAGGACTAATGATTACAGGATGACATTGCAAAATGCATGGACTCAAATGGGAATTTACAACTATAAAGCCGGGGCGTTTTGCCCTGGAACTCTGGGTTCAGTCCTGCAACACCTCGGAGCATCGGATTGCAACTGACAGAGCCCAGCTCCTCACCCGTACTCAATCTAACTGGCCATTAGATTGACTCGAGCTACAACAGACTGGTAACTATAAACATCAACTGGTGTGTGTGTGGGTGTGTGTGTGGGTGTGTGTGTGTGTGTGTGTGTGTGTGTGTGTGTGTGTGTGTGTGTGTGTGTGTGTGTGTGTGTGTGTGTGTGTGTGTGTGTGAAAAGCATATGCTAACTGATGTATTTTCAATAAATGTGGCGTATTTGCCTGTCCCTCCTTAAAAGATCCCGTGTGCTTTGTATAGCATAACAATTATTCTTTTAAAGCGTCTATCAGTCATAACCATGTACTGGGATGGAGAGGGAAAGGAATGGTAGCAGTCATAAGAAGACCTGGCACTAGAAAAATACTTAATAAAAACTGAGATATATAATAAAAATCTTATTCTAAACTTTCTGAACTTTTCTGAAATTGTCAGAATGTAGCAGAGAAATGCAGACGGTTATACAGCTCCAAAGGGAGAGAGGGAAGCACCTAAAATGCCAGTTGCGGGAAGGGAGATTTTTTCATACAACTGTTATATTAAAATAACATTCATTATAAATCCAAGTAAACATGAGTTCTAGTGACCTGAACAAACCACATACTCTTGCAATTTATGATGTCACCAGAACCCCATGATGGAATTAGAGTTTTATTACATACAGTTGGTATACAGTGTTCATGGCAGTATTATTATATTGCTGTGACACACCATGCTGCAAAAAATTACTTGTTGAAAATACATTTAGTAAAACTTACCAACAGCTTTGCCAGTATGGATGTCAAAGGTGAAGCCAGGAATGTTCCCACATATGGTCTTAAATTCCGCTAAACATGAAACAAATTATGCATTTGTAAAGAATATGTATAAGTCCCTCAATAATTATTTTTTAAGTTTCTCAGCTTTCCAAGAGCTCTTCCAGTCAATTCTAGTATTGATAGGAAATTGCGGTTTGTCTAAGTAAAATTTAAAAGCAAATTTGCCAATAAGTGCAGCTGCCACTCAGAAATTCATTCACACTTCTATATATCACTATTTGTTCCATTTGGAGCTAGATCAGATGTTGAGTTTGGGAGAGCAGGCCTTCATTTTCTGTTTAAGCAGCGCTCCTCACCCTACTTCTTGAGGTTTGTTACTACTTTCTAATCTCCTACAGTTGAGGATCTACAGAGGCAATTTTACTAGGGAAACTGAAAGTAACTTAACAGTAACTAGGTTTTGTAGAATACATTAACTCTAAGGATCCATACTGGTCTCTCCTATTCAGAGATTTTTGTAATTGAAATGGTGAGGAACTCAGGGAGAGATAGGGGACTACTACTCCCTCTCTTCCAGGACATCTTGAGGATGCAGGATGTAGACAACCCTAATGGCTTTTATTACAATCTGTTGACCCCTGGCTTTCAAGGCAAGGCACGTGACTCCTAGAGTGTGGATTTGCAGTGGTGATATATTTATATTAATTCAGTTACTTGTATATAAGCTTTTTTTCCAGCATTTAGTAGAATCAATTAGTGCAGGGTGTAACAGCAAACCTCCTCTGTTAGTAAAATATTTCTTAGTAAACTTCTGAGTCAATAAGACTTTACCAGCACAGCAATGTTCATAAGAAAATCTTCACAATACATGGTGAACTTTTAAAAGGGAAAAATGGACCCATTTTGATCAACATGTGTAGTTTCGTGTAACAAGAAACATCTCTCCCTACGTCGAATCTGTAAAACACTGACTATTGGCAGCCTCGTGCATCTTGCAGTGAAATAGGGGAGCTGGGACAAAATAACTTTTTGTATGAATACTTACCACCGAATACTGCCCTGGGATGTGAACGTACAGTTACTATTCATTTCATGATGTATTTAAAGGCAGAATTTGAGACAATGTTGAAATGTTACTAAGCTTTTCTTTCAGTCATTACATCAGCATTAAAACAAAGTGAAAACTGATTTATAGTTTCTGGTGTTAAGTTTCCATACTACTAACATTATGAGAAAATAAGGCACAATTTCCAGCAGTTAAGGCTAATTAACCATTAGTACAACCTTCCATGGGATGTGGTGGATTCTCCATCACTTGGGAGTCATTAAATCAAGAAGAAATATGTTTCAAAAAGACAAAGGGTTAAATTTGCAAAAGCACCTAAGTGATGTAGGTGTCTAAGTCTCATTTACGTTCTGAGAAGCCTTAGTACTATTGACTCTCAGTCATGTCAATGCTTTTCAAATTTTTACCCATGTTCCAGTTCAACCACAAGTTTTTGGGCTTCATGCAGAAGTCACTGTGTGATATTCAATGACCTGTGCTATACAGGAAGCCTAACAGTGGTCCCCTTGTGACTTTAAAATCTATTAATTATTTTCACTTTCAGATAATTGGTCATCAGCAAAACATTTAGAAAAGCCAATTTCATCTGAAAACTTTGGGACAAATCAAGGCTCCTCTAGGGGCAGCCATGTTAGCTCCTTTTGTAGTCTTAATTTGGCCCTAAGCTTTCAGTTGAAATTAGGTTTTCTAAATGTTTTGCTGGTGACCCGCTATCTGAAAGTGAAAACAATTAATAGATTGTTAGGGGATCTCTGCATGCATTGTGTGTGCACAGGGCAAGAGCAGGCATAATACAGGAATAAATAATATGTGATGGGCTAGTTAAAGACAGTTTCACAATGCATATGCAAAGGCAAAAAATGCCTTAATTTTGGCATTTTCTAACTTCTGATTGCTTGATTTTGCAACCTTAACATTTTTAAATTTAGATTTTTGTATGTAATTTTCAAATACCATATCCTGTACTTATTACTACATTACATTTCATAAAGACAGTAAGATCCGAGAGTTAACAGTAACTAATCCCTCATGATTTACTTATACCTCAAATGATGAACCAACCAGTCAGATACAATTTGGTCATAAATGAGAAGTGGCAAAGAGGGTAAAAACTTACAAGAGCATTTATTTTTGAAGGTTGGGGGCCTGTCTAATGTTAATAGATGTGATTCACATTCATGTGCAACATTAAACTAAATAATCTTTGTTACCCAAATACACGAAACAGTGAGACTATTTGTCAAACAAACTTAAAAAACAAGAGTTATTCAGAAAGAGAAGATGTAAAGGCTAAGTTCATTGAGATGAACAATATAGTTCGCATTAAAGCATAACACCACTTTTAATGAGCTACTGGGCTGAAGCCAGCAAGCTGGTTACGGTCAATGCACCATAACTTCTGCTTCTGTGATGTGCAGCCTACACCCAGATTTCAGAACATACTCATTATCTCATAATAACTGTAGCTATTCAACCATTTACAATTGGAATTTGTGTTTTATACCCCGCACACAAACCCCTTCCTTATGGAATTAGAGGTTCAGAAATGTCTCTAACTGCAGCAAAAACATCTAAAGGAGAAAAGCCAACCAGGCAAAGTCCTGAAACAGAGATATTTTAACTTTGCAACTATTTGCAGAATTGCTGAGGCAGAGAGGTTTTAAAGAGCATTTAAGAACAGCTACAGAGACACTTTCTTATTCAATGTTGTCACACAGCCATAAATACTCTCTGTAGGAGATCCTGACACTGTGATACTATATTTTTATCATGATTTTGTTATTGCAGCTCAAGATCATGACGAAAGCATCATTATACTACGTTAGGATATTCCACCATAAATATGTTGTGGCTTTCTGCGAATGCAACATAGTATTTCATCTCTCACGCTTGCTTTCATTTCACACATTTGGTTGCTAGAAGAAGAGTACATATCTTCACTCTTCATACTCCTGCTACTGAAAGGAAGGAAGGAAAGTGTTTCTCCTTTCAGTCCCTTTTTGCTCCTTCCTGGCTGCCTGTAGGACAGGGTGTCTCCAAGCGGTTCTGATCCATTTGGATATCATTCTGTCCTCTGCCACGTGGTAGACAAGGGAGAGCAAAAGGACCACTTCAGTTATATGGACTCCACTAAAGATGCATCCAGCACTACAACTGCAGGTTGAGTATCACTGATTTAGGGGCAAAACCAGTAACATAATAAAAAGCATATTTTGCTATACAAGTGATTATTTTTATCCTAGTACATTATGAGACCTCTGCTTGATTGCTGAATGTCAGCATTTATTTATGAATTCCATGAATTACTATAGGTTTGATGATTTTCCTGCTGGTGTTGTAATCCAGGAAGTCGTTCCTTCCTCATTTTGAGCTTCAGAAAAAAGTGGGATGCAAAAAACATTCAATTGCACTTTTCTTGAAATCCCATACATTGGGATGAAAAAAGGTATTCTGGTGGGGGTTTATCATGTTGACAAATGCACTATGGTCTTTCTATTTGATTACTAATTTTGCAGGGTGCTGAGAAAATAATATCAGATAATACACAGAGCAGACAAATGACCAAGGCCCCTTCTTCATGCACATTAGAGATAGGTTATGCAGCTCCCAGATTTATGTGGTAAGGCTCTGCATAGCAGAGAGCCCTCCACCCTACTCTCTTCCATTCACAGACATCTCACTGTTCAGTTTGTCACCACAAGCTGGCTCTAAGAGCCTCTCCTTCCAAGGGGAACATGCAACAGCAGCTGACAGAGTTTACAGACTGTCAGATCTGGGATGGTGGGTGAGTGTCTGAGAAGTGGGTTGCACTCAACAAACCGTTAAAATGAAAACCAAGTAGGTGGAGGAGCTTGCATTATGGCATTCCTAAGCTCTGCCAGAGCTGAGCCTATGCTCTGGTGGAGATAGGAATACCATAGAGCTGGTACACTTCCAGCTGCAGAGTCTCTAATTTAGACAGGAGAGGAGACAGCATGCCTCAGCCCCACAGCAAACTTGCCCTGCCACTATTTTGACAGTCTACAAGAGAGTGTCCCTCACTTGTGGACCTTAGCAGTTCCATAGCTGGAGAAGGTGCCAGTCTTGCTGAGGTCTGCTACTCCATTGGAGTAGGGACTCTGCTCTTGTAGCACCTCTTCCAAAAATCACTGTATTGTCTGCATCTTGGGCCACCTCAGTCACTGCCTCTCTCTTCCAAGCCTTCTGGGTGGTAATTTATGCAGCAGCTTTACAAGTGAGAATTCTGCAGCTATCTACATGGCAGCGTAAATGCATGGAGAAAGGGCACTGCCCATGACATGCCTTTTGGCATGCATTTTGTGGCTTTTTATATTATAATTTGTTATACACACATATTTTAATTTCAATTATAATTAGATATATGTCCGTAAAATACCTACACAAGGCTGTAAGTGCTTTGGCAATTATTAAGAATACAATTCATCCAAAAATTAACAAATCCACAGCACTGTACTCCATTCTACATAAAACAAAAACTTGTGTGGTCCTTATAGCCCCTGGGCCAGATTCACTCTGCCAGTGATCTTCCTGCTCCCTTGGGGACAACTCACCCAAGGAAGGTCAGATACTGGTGTTGCTGCCTGCCCTCACTCCCACTTGCAGCCAACAGGAACATCTTTAATTCCTGTCATGTGCTCTCTAGGCACCTCTCTGGAAGAGGCTTCAGCCAGGTGAATGGAGTTGTCATATCACCCAGCTGTCTTGGCCACATCCACCACTGTTCAATATTTGGGCAACACTGACTGCCTTTAGGTCAGAGGGGAGGTTGCAGCTGCTTTGTGCCAACACCATTACTGTACCATGTCAGACTTTCAACCATGGGGATCATGATGGCAGATGCCTGAACTCAGACTAGCCCATGAAGATTATGCACTGTTGGTGGCAGCTAACATGAATAGCATCACTCTGCATTCCCTTTGGACAATGGCATAATCTTGACCGAAACTCACACTAACTGATACAGAGAGGGAGCTAAGATGATGTGGAAGTTAATGTAACAGGATTGTTAGGGGAAGTCTTACCTGTTCCTGGGGTTGGACACGGCTCACAAGGCTTGTTCCAGGCTTTGCCAACATTGTACGTGCAGCAGCACATCCTCTTGGTCACGTTGAAGGGCAGTTCATTCTCACAGGAGGTTCCATTGTAGCTTCTATAGCAAAAGCTCTTTCTCATATCTACATGAGAAAACACTCAGAGTTACAAGGTAACTGCAACAGGGAGGCTATCCTCTTAAGGGCTGGAGGACTGGGGCCAGCCAGCCCTGATTACAGAATGAGGTACACCTAGATTGAATCAGGCAATTCCTTATAAAGGGCAGCAGGTGACTGCAATGAAGGGAGAAGTTCAGGAATCTGTGGCAGTCTCTCCAGGAGTAAGGAAAGGCTCCTTCAGGGAAGACCCAAAACTAAAGGAGTTGCCTCAGGCAGGGAGGCTTGGGAGGAGTAAGAGAAACCTTGTCTTGGGTGGGTTTATGAATTGACTTGGTTTGGGATTTTGAGTTTTAGTTTTATATTTATTTGGAATATGCAATCCGGTCAAGCCAAGCCACAGCGTTGTTATCAATGAGGTTCAAGGCATGAAGACCTCCCGGAAATTGAGTCATTGTGCAGCCCTCAACTATTTGGTGTCATGGTTTGTGGCTGTCCACATTGACATAGTGGACTGTATCTAAAACGCCACTGAAATTCTGCTGCAGCACAAATTCCATATCTGGTATGAAGCTGGTTCAGAAGGCTCCATTGCCTTCATGGTAAATCAAACCTAGGTTGACAGTGGGTGGGGTCCAAGAGAAGATAATTATTTGTCACTTTCTCTGCAAACCATGAAGCTTGCTACACAGCCTCTACAGTAAATGTATATATATACACACACACACACACACACCCCTCTACCCCGATATAACGCTGTCCTCGAGAGCCAAAAAATCGTACCGCGTTATATCGAACTTGCTTTGATCTGCCGGAGTGCACAGCCCCGCCCCCCCAGAGCACTGCTTTACCGCGTTATATCCGAATTCGTGTTATATCGGGTCGCGTTATATATATATATAAAAAATAAACCCAGTCCCCAAGGAGGGGTATTTTTGACCAAGAAAAAACCTGGGAGAAGTTTTTTTTTGAACATTCCAAAAGGGGAAAATAAGGCAGGCTGCCTTTGGGTGACCCTAGGCCATGACGGGGTGCACCAGAAGCAGCTGGCACATTGTAGTAACCAACAAAGTAGTTTGGCCGAAAGTCAAATCCTTTCAACTACTGATCTAGCCACTGTGATTCATGAATTCTGACTCAGAGTGACCTTGAGACTGCAAGCAGCATACCTTTAAAAAAAAAACAAAAAAAAAACAAAAAAACCCCCCAACTTTTTCTATAGATTAAATCACCTTAATTAAACTATACTTTGTCTCCCTATTACTTTAGCTGAGTGTATTTGTTCAAGCTGATACAGTTCCGTTTCCATTCGGTCACGGATGTCTTACAAGAGAGAAAAATTTCAAAGAAACTAAAAAAAAAAAAAAAGTAGATGTTCTTAAGACCCATTTCCTAGCAGACTCACCAACTGGAAGTCAAATATACATACGAAAAATTATGTGTGAAAATGAAAAGCTCTGACTTCTGTTAGAGAATAGAACACACGTAGTCATTTCATTTTACTCTTTCATGGCTATCTGATGTGGCAGTTTTGCAATAAAGGTTAGAAAAGGTGATACTGTCTCAAGAGCTTTTAAGCATTGCAGTTGCAATCATTTAAGTTTAATGTTCTGATAAGGTACTTAAAAGAAGCTATACACTTCTAAGATTTCAAAGTCAGCCTTGTTGCAGGGAAGACTTTAAGCAGCCAGATGAGGTCCAAAACAGCTCTGATCAATACAGCATGTCACGTAAACAAGTTTTACATACCCATGCAATTGTGTCCTCCATTCACCTGCATGTATTCAGGGGGACAGATGCAGGTGTAGTTCCCCAGAGTGTTGTAGCAGGTCCCAGGGCCACAGACACCAGGATGTGCAACACACTCATCAATATCTAGAGAGAACAAATGAAAAAGTACAGTTCACAAAGAGACAAGAGGAACTATCCCAAATAAATAATTATAAGAAATAAGTACATATTAAACTACCCCAACATAGCAAAGAAGAAATATTTACAAAACACGGGGTGCATTGCTCAGCTTTGATTTAAACAGGGTTTTGTGGCAGCAGCTGAAATGTATTATTGTTCTCCTGTATGGTTGATTTCCTCCAATCCTTGAAGCAGAAGACAGCACTTGTCAAGAATTCAAGATTTGCTGAGGCTGAGTCACTTCCTGTCCCATCTACTCCATCAATGATGTGAACCTTAGTATTTCATTTGCCTGCCACTTCCAGAGGCATTTCAGTACCATTTTTTCCATCCCAGCCCTCATGTAAGCAATTAACTCCCTACTGTGACCAACCAACCCATGACCCTCTCTTCATTCAAATCCCTCCTTGAGATTCACTTCTACCATGCTGCCTAAAAGGAGAAAGTCAATATCTATTCAAAACACATTTTAGTAATGCACATGCATATGCTGAATAACCATATAATCTTGTTGCTGTGACCCTTGTTCTTCCTCACCCCATCTTTTTCCCTATTGTGTGTTACCCTCCATTATCACATTACAGCTACATTGATATTGTAACCTCAAAGGTATGGGCCTTATCTTTCTTTGTGGTGTGTAACCAGCATAGCATACTCCATAGCTACATCTGAAACAAGAGCTTCCACTACAAACCCAATTTTGCCCTCTCTCTTCACCTAAAGGCAGTGAATATAGGAATGTTGGCCTCAGAATTGGTAGGCTGGTCAGAAGTTGCAGTAGCATTTTTCCTAACAAATTTGAAATGATTTGAAGAAGCGGTAACTAATTTATGACATCCTAAAACAGAGATCATGACAGTTAAAAATCCTTTTAACTTTTTTTGAAACTTGGTAGCAAACAATCTGCCCAAAAAAACAAAGATGGGGAGAAATAAAACGTAGTTTACTGAACTTACCTAGCTGAGATCTACTACAAAAGAACAAAGTTTAGTTACTTAAAACTCTCATTTGCCAATTTATTAACATTTAAATATACTAACATCAGAATTGCTTCAATGAGTTTAAAGTATGCCAGCAAATGATTGCGGAGACCCAAGCACTGATTTCAAAACAACAGTAAGTCTCTGTCCCTTTTCCATGCAAAGACAGACCTCAAAATGTAAGCCAATCCTGAGCGAAAATGTTTCTAATACAATTCAAGTTAATCAGACAAATTGTACATAAAGTAAGATACATTTTAAAAGGTTGTCGCCAGCTAAACTATTCTTCTAAAATATATTTATTTCCACCAGCGCCAGGCTTGAGATAGAAAGTGGGAGACAATTAAAAGTTTACTGGATTCATATACTCCAGGGAAGAATGTTCCTTGCTATGCTGCCCTCACAAGCCCCGGCTAGCCCACTATTTCCACACCCCACCACCTCCCATTGTTGACTATCTAAAAAGTGCTCACTTCCTACAGTACTTGGGAAGTACATTGGAGATGCAAGTGTGGGGTGTGGGAGAAGGAGACTGGAGGGACATTGAAGCAGCAGAGCAGAGGGCAATGTAGAAGGGGGACATGAAGGGTGCTGGCAGAGTGGGGAACAGTGAAAGAAAATGAAGGGGAGCATAGGACTAGATTAACACGGGATTATGTGGCAGCCGAGGGGGGGGGCAATAAGGCAATAGAGAACTATTGATATTTCACCCTTCCTATAGACTTAAGAATGTAGTCTGGAGCCCGTTTCTAAGTCTCAATGCCCACCAGCACCTTGAAAACATTGGGACACATGCTGAAGACATCCCATCCCCTTGCAAGCCTTAGACATCTTGTTAAGGCCCTAAAAACTCTCTCAACCTCAGGGTTCCTTCTTAGGCTCACCACACTTGATAAGCATAAATAGGCTTTAATCTGCCTCACAAATCTAAATATCTTAGTTGGGTGAGGAATAACAATCCTGTTTAGACTTGTCAGAATGAATGGGATTCCTAGTATTTGCAGAGGTAGGAGGGGGATTTGGAATGAGGGGGGTAACTACAAAAAGTCACCATGGAGGTGGAGGGCCTGAGATAAGCCACATAAGGCTTCTGGAGGTGAAGTAGGCCAAGAGTTTCTTAAGGTCTAGAGAGGCTGATGGGGCCTGACAAGCTCCCTACACAGCTTGCATGGCTGGGGTTAGGGGAACCTACAATATGCCTGTAAGATTTGTCTAGGTTTGATGCACTAACTCAGAAGGAGTCTTACTCTTGTACACCTCCTAACATCTGCAGGAAAGGGGTAATGGATCTAAGGATGAAGAGGAGCAAGGGAGCATCATACAGGGTCTAGATGGGGTAGCAGCAGGCTCGGAGGTGTTTCCAGTTCTTAGATCAACCCTAGCATGAACCCCCCAAAACATTCCAACTTGACAGAAAAACAATGAGGAAACATCACAAGGTGAAGCTTGTGAAGTTGCACACACATTTTCCTTGTTAGTATCAGTACCACAAACATTGCATGTTCGTGTTTACAAACAAGAGAGACAATATATTAGGGAATCATAATAGCTAAGAAGATTACCCTTACACTCTGTATGGAAAATGAATCTGTAATCGACTACTCTCTATGTATGAAATATTCTGCATCAGGAGAAAACAAACTCTGAAAGACCAAAATATTTTCAAACATGCAAACAAGTGTGTATTGGTGTGGGACAAGGTACTGCAGAATTTCACCTTCACAGATCCGTGTTTCTTCACTGAGGTAGTAGCCTTGTGGACATTCACACTGGAAGCTGCCAAAAGTATTGATGCAGTTTCCACCTTGACAGAGACCTGGTAACTCCTGGCATTCATCGATATCTGCAAAGAGAGAAAAGGCCATATGCTTACTCTGAAGTGTAAAGAAACAAGAGATCTTAACCATTCCATTGGAATGTTACGTGCTAGTAACTGTTAATCTTCACTGGGTTTTTTCCCTTCTAAATCTGCACTTTATTATCTAAGGGAAGAGGGTTTGTGATTATCCCACATATTCTATAGCACATTTTCAGCAAGATGTACGTAAGGAGTTCAGCTTCCATGATCGTTTATGGGAGTTTGGTATCTAACGCTTCATTCCTGCATGCTGACAGTGCATGGGAAATTCACTGGGACCAGGCTTTCACTCTATGATAGATGTTTGCAGCAACATTAACCTTCCACTGATTAAACCATAATTTTTGTAGGTCATCTCATGCTTTGGGGGGCAAATGTTGAAGGCCTGTTCAATAAATGAGGTGGACAAAATATATGTAAATCTGTTTCACCTATAAAACACCATATTTACTTACTCAAATGGGTTTTGAGTATCCTTATTGAGTAACTGCTTGCACAAACATCAGTTTGAACTTGCCACTCTAGTATTATTGATGTTAATAAGTGGTTTTCCGATGCAATGAATGTGAACACTTCGTCAATGATCCTCCTTTTGTGCAAACTTTTGAAAATGTCACCTTTTGTAAAGTAGCAACCATAACAGCCATTATTCAGGATGAACTCACCTTCTAAGATAATAGTGATGGGATTTGGTCTGAATCCCTCACCCCCTGGACACAGAGTATTATATTCCGCTAGGGGGGAAAAAAAGGCTATTACATATTTGTAGAATAAAACACTGGTATTAAGGAATTTTTTTTATATAATTTATAATTTCATTGGTATTTTAATGCCATTATTATTTCTTATTTGTATTACAGTAGCACCAAGAAGCCCCAGTCAAAGATCTGGATCCCACTGTGCTACGTGCTGTACAAACCTAGTGCACAAACATGGTCCCTGCCCCTTGTCGCTTAACTTTTTTTAACCTAACAGCACCCTGAACTGCAACGACATACACTACAAATAGTCACTGGACTAATCACAGTGCATAAAGTCAAGAAAGTGCATAGACTTTGCAGGATAGAAGCCTAAGATAACACTGGTAACCATGCACATATGAAGCCTTAACCTGTAAGCTCCTGTAAGGCAGGGACTGTGTCTTCTTTGCATAATGCCTAGTATAAAGTGGCTCCCATCTTAACTAGGGCCTAGAAATTATTACTTCTGTACAATAGAGATGAGTATTTGTTAAAATTAGACTGTACAGTATTATAACTTAATAAATAATAAAACAATAATGCTTCGTACTTACATTGCACTATTCATACCTAAAACCTTGAGTGCTTTCAAAGGTAAGTATCATTGGGCAAAATTACTGAGGCACTTTTGAAAATTTTATCCAGTGATGCTCACTTTCATAAAGCACTTGGCGTTTTCTCGATAAGAAGCATGATGTTAAGCACCAACCATTATTACTTGTATTCCTCACCTGCAAAAATGCAGTTAATGGATACAATTTTAAGAGCACCTATGCGTGAAAGTTACTTAGGCATGTTTGAAAATTTTATCCATTATTCCTATTTTTGCAAGGGAAAATGAGGCACAGAAAAGTGAAATGATTTGCCAAAGGTCACCCAGTGAGGGCTTGATTTTGGTTCCACTGACTTCACTGGTGCAGGAACAGGCACTGAGGCAGAGCTGGGAACAAAACTCAGGTCTCTTGATTCTGAGGTCCGTGGCCTATGCATCACCTTTGAGAATAAGATGGAGAGCTTCTTCAACAATAAGACCATTAGAGAATAAGCTTATGAAGTAATTTGCCAGATATTTTCATAGTCTGTTATGGTCATACACTAAATGATTATAAGTACATTTTCATATTTGCACCTTTTGTAAGAAAATTTTAAAAAAATGCTTACTGCTGTTTACAGGGGGACAAGTCTCACAGGGGATCCCCCAGGCCTTCCCCAAAGAGCAGCAGCATGAGGAGCGACTGACTCCGACGCCGATTTCAGTGTTGCAGGATAGGCTCCCATCCCCTCGGGGTCCATATTTCAGGTAACAATTGCCAACACGATTATCTACATGTAAAACACATTCAACTATAGTTACACTTTCCGGCCTAGATGAAGGAACGATCAGACAATCATATTAATACTTGCTACTAGTGGATGGCAGGCCCAGGCTACAGTAGCCTTCTGAGTTACTGGTAAGGTAAAAAAGCTAATGCACATTAATATTCAGGGGTATCAAGAGAAATGACACGGTGAGGGTCAACAAAGCTTCTTCTTCTTAAAGTATTTAGGTGTTTGCATGTCTTCAAAGTTCACAACATATACCAGTATAGCACTTTTACTATTCCCAGTATTTTAATATGGGGAATGGAAAATTTCTTACCATAGTTTTCTTTTTATTAGTAGCTCCTCCCCCTTATGCTCCATGAATGGCAATGATTCTTCCCTGTGGAATTCAGAGGAGGGCCAGTGTTGCTCCTGGGGGCGGGAATACAGGACACAACCTCAAGCCACCAGAAGAGTGCTTCAAACTCTTCAGAAACTCTTCAACAATTGGTTATTGGCAGTAAGACAATAATCTGAAACTGCATTAATTAACTTTAAGGGAATTTTGTGTATTAGTAGTATTCCTTTAGACTTTTAAAAAAAATTGTTACAAACTATAGCTTGGCCGTTAAAATAACTAGGGTTGGTAGAATGAGGAAAGAAACTTTTAACAGAAAGAAAATTATGGTAAGGAATTTTCCATTCTCCTGCGTAGATTCTCCCCTCATTCTTCACTAAGGAGAAATAGCAAGTAGTGAATCAGAGTAGGGAAGGAACTGGCCCATGAAGCACTTTACCACTAAAGGATTACTTTACAGAGAACTAGAAACCCACTTTGTAGAAGTTGGTAAATGCATTGTATGAGGATCACAATGCTGCTCTGCAATTTTTCTCTGATAAGGCCGAGACTCTTCCTCTTTGTGTTACCACTAGAGACCTTGCAGATGGAGGCTTGATTGTCTCATGGAACAGTTTCCCAGATATCTAAATAAATGAATGAATTTTCTGGTTGAGAACTGTCTAGATACCAAAACTGTATCAATCACCCTAACAGACAATTCCTGTTGAATTATGCTTCATTTTCATTAGCGCTTAAAATTTCAATCAGAGATGGTCTCAGCATCTCAGGATGAAGAATGGGCGCATTTCAATTGGTCTAATCTTTTCTCCAGGTGCTTTGGCTGGCATTATCAAGTCCAAAAATTAGTGTGGATCTAGCAGGATGACCAAGGTTCTTTCTTTTCTTATTTTTGGTTTCAGATTACCCTTCACATGAACTGCCTTGCAAAACACAAAATTCTTCTCTGTCAAAGACATTATTTCCATTGCTTCTGAGAAGGACTTTGAATTCTGGTTTATCCCTGGTTTTTGTTCATACATATCAATGGTGGTGCCGTTGAAGAGAACTGGAAAGTGGTATCCTTTGAGGAAATGTGTGGACATTTTCAGCTCAAACTGTGCATTCAAGATGGATGATGCTTTCCTTTTCTTGGTGAGGTCCCATAACTCCTGTTATTTGTCTTCCAGTTACACTCCCCATCCTGTAAGGCTTTCTTCCACAGTGTGTACATATAACAGTTCAGAATATAAATTGGGTTAGGTTTCAGCATGTCCTCTGGACTCATCTGCCTGTGATGACTTGGGTTGATTTTCTACTATCTACAGGCATATAGATAACTTCTGTGTAGCCACTGAGACTGGGAGCATTGCTCTCAGATGGTCTATGGGATCTTTTGGGGAAAAAAAGCCCTTCTGAAAGGTGAACAATGTCTTCTTCTGATGAGATCAGGACTGCACTGATTTTTACTATCTGCACTAGTTCCCACAGTTTATGAAAATTCTACAGTATATGTTTTATTTAACATGGTAGTTTTAGCCAGCAGTTCCCACTCAGATCCTATGATGTCCTCAAAGATCAAGCGCATGGGAAATGCTGTATCCAACTTTATTTGGAGAGGAAGATATTTTCCCTTAGTTTTGAAAACTCCTTCCTCTTTTTGGTCTGTTTATGAGTATTATCTTGCAGGTTATAGTATTACAGTACTTAGGTAGAGAAAGCTCTCCTGAGTGTCCACCTTTAGAGTTCACGGTATGAATCCTATAGTTCATCCTCCAGGAGAAGAGCTGCTGGAGAAGGAAAATGAGGAAGGATGATAATGATTATTTTATATTATTAGCGAATTTCTAATGAACTATTGCTTCTCCACCCCAAAGGGCTGTATTTGTTTTAAAAAGTGTTTCCTGCAGTAGCACACTAATCTAAATTTTATCCATGGAAAAGGATTTCTCACTTATCCTTCTGTAATCCTATACGGGTGCAGCTGCATAGGAAATTGAGTTCTTACTTCTGATTTCTGGTTTGGGTACAAACTCTGGATGAATCCTGGAGCTCTTGCTCAAGTTCCCCATGCCAGAACTGTGGTTCCAGAGGAGGGCTGAGCCCCAAAACACAGATCCAACTCAAGGACCCATGTTCTGGCAGATTGAGGGTCAGCTGGCAACAGGCAGGGCAGGACTCACACTCAGAAGCTTCTGAAAAGCTGCCCAAGAGAAGCCTCTGGCTGAGGGAGGCCTGAGGGATCCTAGAAGAAATGTTCTGCACCAGAGGACCCAGAAAATTAGATTCTCAGTGCTCCAGTGAGTCCTCAGCTCATGAGCTGGAAAGGGGAACTAGACACTGAAATGTGATTTCAACGGCTCAAAAAATGAATAAAAATTGAGTCTGGGATTTTCAAAATAATCTTGTGGAGTCAGGCACTCAAATCTGACTGAAATTCAAAGGGAGTTGGGTACCTAACTTCCTTAGGTACCTTTGAAAATTGCAGCCTGAAATTGTAAAATAAATTGGTTGGGATAAGCTGAGCTGCCAACTTGTTCTGCTGCTGGTGGCCTGAGGTGTAGAGTGGGGCTTGGTCCTGGAACCTTGAGCAATGACAGTGAACCCCTTTGAATTCTACAGGGAAAAGTAGAACGAGGGAAGAGCTGAGCAGCAGAATCCATTCTGACAGAACTTCACATTTCTTTAACAAAAGTTTTAATCAGGTTTTATTTATTTGACTTAGACCAATAGCAATCATAATATTTTTTTAAATTACTACAGATATAAATGCTTAAAAAATAAAATAAAAAAAAAAACCCATGACATCCCCAGAAAGCAAAGTGAAGAGGCCTTTGGTGCCATTTCCAATTTGAAAGGTTACATGATTTACCCAAGTTCACTCAATAAGTCTGTGACACCATTACTGGAAGTCAAGCAATTTAGGTGCTAGTGTAAGTATTGTAATCACAAGACTATCTTTCTATATCATGTTGCAAAGGGACAAGTAAACATAAGCTTACTTTAAGCCAGAGTACACCAGAGGGAATTACACAAACTGCATTGAAGTGTATCTTTCACAGGTTGGTTTCAATCCAAATGGCTACTTCATGGAGTTCTAATTCAGATACAGGTTTAACCACATCAGTGAGCTAAGTCTAGAAAATCTACTTCAGAGGAAGTGTACATCAGCCCCATGAGAACTCTTAGATTTAAAACTCAATTACTAAAATAAGAAACATGGGTCCATCCAGAAAATGGAATCAATAATGCAAATAACAAACACTCTGGTATATACAGAAAATATATTTTAAGAAAATGGACAATGTTTATAGTATTTAAAACTGGTAAATCTATATTTAGGAGCATGGTTTGATATCTAACATGACAGTAACAGATTCATATTTTCTGGACCAAAATCTGCACTCATTGATTTTGAACAGGATGCAAAACAAGGCAAAATTTGGCCCTCTATCTTTAGAAATGATCTAGTATCAGTACAAGAGGCCTCTGGATCCACTTCTATGGGTCATACTTATTTGAAATAGTTTTCACTTACCCACACAACCTACTCCAGTTGGGTTCAGCTGGAAATCTGGTGGGCAGTTACACTCATACCTCCCAGGCGTATTCACACAGAGACCATTAACACAGTTAATGGGATCAGCACACTCATCAATATCTAAAATGGGAAAGCTACATTTGTAATCTGTTGATTTAATGGAGGAACGATGTGGGGAACGATGTGAGGGTATGATTCAAATGAGAGAGAGAAAGATAAACCTTTTATTTTTAACTGAAGTTGAAGCAATTACAGTTCATGAAACACTCAGGAACAATTTCTACAGTTGCACATTTAATAGAAACATTACTTTTGTCCAGTTCTTAATTTAACCAAAATACCATATAGCCCTACATAGTAGAGCCCTGCCTGGGACTGTTTTTCTATCCTGTTTCCCCCGCTTCCATAGACTCATAGACTTTAAGGTCAGAAGGGACCATTACGATCATTTAGTCTGACCTCCCGCATGATGCAGGCCACAAAGCCGTCCCAACCCCTTTCCCTTGACTCTGCTGTTGAAGTCCCCAAATCCTGTGGTTTAGAGACTTCAAGTAGCAGAGAATCCTCCAGCTAGTGACCCCTGCCCCATGCTGCGGAGGAAGGCAAAAAACCTCCAGGGCTTCTGCCAATTTACCCTGGAGGAAAATTCCTTCCCGACCCCAAATATGGCGATCAGTAGAACCCCGAGCATGTAGGCAAGATTCTCCAGCCAGACCCTCATTGGCCATTGATACTATTTACCAGCGATGGCACGCTGTTCATTTGACTAAAATCATGTTATCCCATTAAACCATTCCCTCCATAAACTTATCTTGCTTAATCTAATTCCACACTGTTTCTTACATTTTTATCCCTCTCCCACCTGCAAAACCTTAGACCCCACAAGAGAGAGAGATTCCCTGAGGCCACTAAACAAAAAACAAAAGTGGTCAGTTAATATATAAATAAAATTCAGACAATTTTTACAACTAAAAGAATAAAACAAATCTTGCTTAAACCATGTAAAAATACTTTAACTTCTTATAATAGACATCAAATCTCGTTCTAAACCTCACATAAATTTAAGTATTAAAAGTTTAAAAGTGTTTTCCTGCAATTACTGCAGTCTGGGGTTTTTTTTGCCCACTTAATCACATCTGCAACAAAATACATTTTACCCACTCCTGCTATTATGGACCCGCGGGATCCCAGTCCCGCTGCAGGGCTCTGCTATATAGCACTTTGTCTAATTGGGGAAACAATGCATAGTACCAATTTCTGCCGGAGGACATAATACAGATTTAATTAAACAGGAGACTTGGTTAACTGGAGACTGGATAAACTAGGTTATATGATTTCTAGTACTAAGTAAATAAGGCAATGCTGGAAGTCCCAAAGTGTTTGGAAAAAATTGCAATGTTGTAAACGAGTTCTTTCTAATTATAGATCTCATTAAAATATTACTCTGCATATTAGTAGCATGTCTGAGAAATCCATGTAAGGAGTATATCACAGTTGTATGATCGGCAAACAATAATAATTGAGGCAATTCAAGAAAATGAAACATCAAATAAAATGAATGAGATGGGGCCCACTCTTACTTGAAGTATCTAAGCTGCATAACATATGACAATGTGTGAATTATACTGCTATAACAGAATGATTGTGTCTGCCATGCACAATGGAGGGCCTTCTATATCGGACATTGCTGCTGTCTGCACCCTGCATCGCCCCCTGCATCGCCCCCCACCCTCTTTTATTTAAAGAGCGAGTTTAAAAAAAAATCTCCTTTTTATTATAAAACTTTGATTCTGTACCACTTCCAATATGAGTACAGTTTGGTCCAGACTTCTAAAAATAAATTGTAGACGCTTTACCCATTCTCAGTTTTGTGAAGCATTTCATGTTGCTCCTCCACACTTACAACTGCTCTTCCAATGCATCAAGGAACTTCCTTGTCTTCCTTCAAATCGCTCCTTAAAACTCACTTTTTTTGTTTAGGATTTCATCACTGATCTCTTCAGAATCTGCTCCCACTCTTACAATGCAAACACTTTAAGTATTAGGGTATCTGTCTAAACTGGAATAGACGAGCCTCATGGACCATGTTTAATTCTATGTCTGCAAAGCACCATGTACATTTATAGAATGATGCTCCATACATATTAATGAATAGTGAACATTTAAAAAAAAGTTAACTTCCTTAGTGCACATTTGTCCACATCCGGCACTTATCAAACAGAGAACAAGTATTAGATTGAAAGAAGGATTGCTGAAACAACTCAGCCAGGATTGAGGCCCATTACCAGAGATATTTTTTGAATGTTTATAATAAATCCAGCTAGTATCTTAATTAAATTGTATATGAATACTTAAGAACTACCATATTCATTCTCTTTTGTTCTTATTTAAAATGCACACGCACACACACATATAGGAATGTTTACACATACATGCTCACAAAAACATTCTGTTTGGAGGCGTAGGTAGGTTGAAGGAAAGGGTGACTAAGTCTGGAATATAGATGAAAACATAGGAAAAAACATTTTTTGGGGGGGGTACTTGTTTTCTTAAATATTATTCTTTGAGCTTGAATCTTTTAATTGTACAGAGTTAAAAAGAGTTTAAAATGTATCCATTTAGTAATCAACTGATTTTACCATGCAGAAAGGATAATGGAAAAATAGATGAATTGGTACAGTAACTCCTTGCTTAACGTTGTAGTTATGTTCCTGAAAAATGCGACATTAAGCGAAACGATGTTAAGCAAATCCAATTTCCCCATAAGGATGAATGTAAATAGGCGGGGTTAGGTTCCAGGGAAATTTTTTTCACCAGACAAAAAGCTATATATATATATATATATATATATATATATATATATACTGTGACAAAGTTCCGAGCCTGTATTGGTGGGTCCCGCGCTTCTGGGAGGATTCAGAAACTCGATAAGGCCCCAATGTGGCTTCCCTTTCTCAGTGTAGTGGCAAGAGTCACTGCCTATTGAGTATCAGGGGGTAGCCATGTTAGTCTGGATCTGTAAAAAGCGATAAAGAGTCCTATGGCACCTTACAGACTAACAGACGTATTGGAACACAAGCTTTTGTGGGTGAATATCCACTTCATCAGATGCATGTAGTGAATCAGCCTATTGAGTTACTTTCATCACCGGCCAGTATGGGAGTTGGGAAGGAGGAATACCCCACAGTCTCTGTTGCTCTGTAGAGCTCAGTAGGCGCAGTTCGGCCTCCTGCCTGGACCGACTCCTGCTTCCCTTCTCCAGGGGATCTCCGTAGAGTATGGGGGTGGGGAGGGGGATCCCGGGCCTGCCCTCTACTCTGAGTTCCAGCCCAGGGACCCTAATGGTAACAGCTATTGTTGGCTTTCCCTTCACCACTGACGCTGCTTTGATTCCCTGGGCCACTTCCCCTGTGGTCCCCTTTTCCTAGCTTCAGCCTTATCTCTGGATTCAGGAATGCTTCCTCTCCTCCAGCTCCTTTCACCTCGGCTCCCCAGAGGGCACTGGAAGGAGTGCTTTTAAACAGTATAAGTGGGACCTTGTTTGGTTCCAGCTGTCTCCATTAGCCTAACGGCTTTAATTGGTTAATTGGCATCCGGTGTTAATTGGCCTGGAGTAGCCTTTGTTTGGCTATCCAGGGAACAGGGACCTGCTCATTCTGAAGGCTGATATATCTGCCTTCCACCACTCTTTTATATTCTTCTGGTCTGAATCTGTCACAATACACACAGTATAAGTTTTAAACAAACAATTTAATACTGTACAAAGCAATGATGATTGTGAAGCTTGGTTGAGGTGGTGAAGTCAGACAGTGGAAGAGGGTGGGATATTTCCCAGGGAATGCCTTAATGCTAAATGATGAACTAGCATTCGGCTGAGCCCTCAAGTGTTAACACATTGTTGTTAATGTAGCCTCACACTCTACAAGGCAGCACGAATGGAGGGAGGGGAGACAGCATGGCAGTGAGAGACAGAGACACACACCCTGTGTGAAAGAGAGAGACACGCATTGCCCCTTTAAGTACGCTGACAACACTCTAAGTACATTGCCTTTTTAAGTAGATCAGGAAGTTGCGACAGCAGCTGCGGCCAGCAAGCTCCCTCCGTCCTGACCCTGTCATGTGTCCCCCCTGCTCTATGGGGGGGGGTAAGCGGGGGGCAGGAGCAGGGGGGAGGGGGACACCTTGACATCAGCCCCCCGCTTCCCCTCCTGCACAGCAAGCAGGAGGCTCCCAGGACCAGCTCCAAGGCAGAGGGCAGGAGCAGTACAGGACAGTACAGGGACAGCTGAACTGTGGACAATTGATAGCCTGCTGGGCGGCTGCCGCACAGGGAATTTAGGGGAGCTGATGGGGGGGGGGGGGGCTGCCGGTCCATCCTGGTTCCAAGCCCCCACCAGCTAGCTGCAACAGGCTGCTCTTCCTGCAAGCAGTGGACAAAGCAGGCGGCTACTAAACAACATTATAAGGGAGCATTGTGCAACTTTAAACGAGCATGTTCTCTAATTGATCAGCAACGTAACAACATTAACCGGCATGACTTTAAGTGAGGAGTTACTGGACATTAAACTCCTCTTTGAAAGACCTGCCACATTTCTGTATAGAATTGGATATACCTGTACAGTTTCCTCCAGTTCTATCCAGTTCATAGCCGTCATCGCAGATACAGTGAAACATGCCTGGTAAGTTATTGCAGGTACCAAAAACACAAATGTTCTGGAAGGTGCATTCATCAATATCTGAAGGAATAGAGGAAGAGCAATTAGTTACAGCTCATCATAATAGCACCCACTATCTTAAGAACAACTAAAAACACTCAAAGAACACATAAAACACTAATAGAATTTCTGGAAAATCAGATGCATAGCTTGTATACTTTAAAAGTTAAACATAGGAATTTTTGAGGAGTAGTTTTAAAGACACCACATCACTTATTCCTGTCATATTTGTTATAATAATTTTCAGATATAAAGTGAACGTTCAGTATTTCTATTTGTCAAGAAAAGTTATGCTATCAGGAATGAATCCCCCGGATTCCAAATGGAAAAAAAAAAGATTTTAAAATCAAAATATTATTAAATGACTTTTTAGAAATATACAAAAAAGAAAAAAGAAAACAAAAGTACATCATTAAACAAATGCAAATGATAGGGATTGATCATTTGCCATGCTCCTAGTTTCCAGCATGTAGGTAAGCACGTGTGTAAGGTTCACCAAACTTCCCTTGAAAGAATGCAAAGTACACCAAAAAGAGAGCAGTAGGCTGGTCACTCCCTAGTTCCTGCGTTGACATACCCATAGTGTTCCCATTTTTCCAGAGACACTATGGATATGTCTACACAGCAACTAGACACCCGCAGCTGATCTGTGCCAACTGACTCAGGCTCATGGGGCTCAAGCTGCAGGACTGTTTCATTGCTGTGTATACTTCCGGGCTTGGCCTGGAGCACGAGATCTGAGACCCTCCCAGCTCAAAAGCCTCAGCTGGCTGGCACAGGCCAGCCGCAAGTGTCTAGCTGCCATGTAGCTCCAAGAGTAAACTGGAGATATGGACATAGCCTCCACCTAGTTTCATAAACACCTGGAAAATGGAGAAGGCAAATTAAAGCAAGTCCAGACTGTTTTAATATGTCTGCACATGTGCATCAGGGTAAATAAAAATTGAAAATTAAAAAAAAATTAATTTAATTTAAATTAAATACAGGTTTATATTTTAAAATATACCTATTTAAAATTAAAGTTGAAATTGACAACCTATTTTAAGGCCTAACATTAGTATAATATATTAAAATAATTTAAACTGAATACAAAAATAATATTCAGTAGCACGTTTGCTGCTATATTCTAAGGAAAGTTAAATGACTGAATTGGTAGAAGTCACTGGCTAAGCACATGGAACCAGAATTTGTTGAAATGCTAAACAAGCTTTGGGCAGAAGTAGCCTCTTCTGTAGGTGCAGAGAGAATATTTTCTTCATTTCAGTTTATTCAACTAGTTCATTCAAAGGTAATAAACCAACTGGAAGTTGAAAAAGCAGGAAAACTTGTTTTCCTTCTCCAATCTATTAATAAAAATGAGATGTGAGAGGGTGAGATCTACTAGTTCTAAAATCTCGAAAATCAACTCAATTCACTAACTACAAATAATACTTCCATTTGCTTAATGAATCAGGTAGTTTTAAATGCAAAATATTTTGATAAACTTTTTGTTTATATATCCTGCACATTTAAAATTGTTTTATTACATAAAACTATTTAAATGCTTTTTTGTGCATCTTATTTTATTTTAATTTCCATCCAAATAGAGTTTGCCATAAATCACAAGTAAAAAAATTTTATCATCATCTAGTAAAGAAGTGCATCATCTATCATTTTCTAATATAGTAAAAATTAAGAGTCTAAATAAAGGTAAGTTAAGCTACATAAATAATGTGTATAGATATAGTATCCTCCAGGGATCTGTACTGGGATCAGTGCTCTTCAACGTATTCATAAATGATCTGGGTATAGGGGTAAACAGTGAGCTGGCAAAGTTTGCAGATGATAACTATTTTGAGTAATTTTGTAAGTCCAAAGCAGACTGCAAGGAGTTACAAAGGGACCTCACAAAGCTGGGTGACTGGGCAACAAAAAAGGATGAAATTCAATGTTGATAAATGCAAAGTAAGGCACATTGGAAAGCAAAATCCCAACTATCCATACAGAATAATGGGGTCTAAATTAACTGCTACAACTCAAGAAAGAGATCTTGGAGTCATTGTGGATAGTTCTCTGAAAACATCTGCTCAATGCGCAGCAGCAATAAAAAAAGCTAACAGAATGTTAGGAACCATTAGGAAAAGCATCGATAATAATAAAGAAAATATAATGCCACTATATGAAGCCATGATACAACCACATCTTGAATACCACATGCATTTCTGGCTGCCCCATCTCAAAAAAGATATAGTAGAAATGCAAAAGGTACAGAGAAGGGCAACAAAAATTATTAAGGGTATGGAACATCTTCCATATGTGGAGAGATTAAAAAGACAGGGACTTTTCATCATAGAAAAGAGAGGACTAAAGGGGGATATGATAGATGTCTATAAAATCATGAATGGTGTGGAGAAAGTGAATAAGGAATGTTATTTACCCCTTCACAAAACACAAGAACCAGGTGTCACCCAATGAAAATAATAGGCAGCAGGTTTAAAACAAACAAAAGGAAGTACTTCTTCAAACAACACACAGTCATAGACTCAGGGTATGTCTACACTATGAAATTAGGTCGAATTTATAGAAGCCGGTTTTATAGATATCGGTTTTATACAGTCGATTGTGTGTGTCCCCACATAAAATGCTCTAAGTGCATGAAGCCGGTGGACCGCGTCCACAGTACCGAGGCGAACGTCGACTTCCGGAGCGTTGCACTGTGGGTAGCTATCCCACACTTCCCGCAGTCTCCGCCGCCCATTGGAATTCTGGGTTGAGATCCCAATGCCTGATGATGCAAAACAGTGTCGCGGGGAGTACTGGGTACATGCCATCAGGCCCCTCCCCCTCCGTCAGAGCAACGGCAGACAATCGATTTGTGCCTTTTTACCAGGGTTACCTGTGCAGACAACATACCACGGCAAGCATGGAGCCCGCTCAGCTCAGCTCAGCATCGCCATATGTCATCTGGGTGCCGGCAGACGTGGTACTGCATTGCTACACAGCAGCAGCCCCTTGCCTTTTGGCAGTAGATGGTGTACTAAGACTGATATCCGTCGTCGTCTTCCAGTTCAAATCAGAGGCACCTGGGCAGACATGCTTTGTCTCCTGGAGACTCAGTCCTGCCGGCAGTCCGACTGAACCGTCTTGATGATAATGGCTAGCAGTCGTAGTACAGTATCTTCTGCCAAGCACCCAGAAGATGCTGAGGGCTATCAGTAATGCTGCACCATCTGCTGCATGCTTAAGATGTAAAAAATAGATGTATTCATTTGCTTCCCCCTCCCTCCGTGAAATCAAAGGCCTGCTAAACCTTGGGTTTTGAGTTCAATCTTTGGGGGGGGCCATTCTGTGTGACAGTTGTTTGTGTTTCTCCCTGATGCACAGCAACCTTTCTTGATTTTAATTCCCTGTACCTGTACGCCATGTCGTCACTCGTCCCTCCCTCGTCAGTTTCGCGCCTTTTTTCAGACCAGACGCCATAGCACTGGGATCATGGCGCCCGCTCAGATCACCGCGGCAATTATGAGCACTATGAACACCACGCCATTGTCCTGGAGTATATGCAGAGCAAGGACATGCCAAAGCAAAACCAGGACAAGCCGAGGAGGCGATTGCAGCGCGGCGACGAGAGTGATGAGGAAATTGACATGGACACAGCCCTCACACAAGGTACGGGCCCCAGCAATGTGAAAATCATGGTGTTACTGGGGCAGGTTCATGCCGTGGAACGCCGATTCTGAGCCCGGGAAACAAGCACAGGCTGGTGGAGCCGAATCGTGTTGCAGGTCTGGGACGATTTCCAGTGGCTGCGAAACTTTTGCATGCGTAAGGGCACTTTCATGGAACTTTGTGACTTGCTTTCCCCTGCCCTGAAGCACCAGAATACCAGGATGAGAGCAGCCCTCAGAGTTGAGAAGCAAGTGGCGATAGCCCTGTGGAAGCTTGCAACGCCAGACAGCTACCGGTCAGTCGGGAATCAATTTGGAGTGGGCAAATCTACTGTGGGGGCTGCTGTGATCCAAGTTGCCAGGGCAATGAAAGACCTGGTGATATCAAGGGTAGTGACTCTGGGAAACATGCAGGCCATAGTGGATGGCTTTGCTGCAATGGGATTCCCAAACTGTGGTGGGGCGATAGACGGAAACCCATATCCCTATCTTGTCACCGGAGCACCAAGCCACCGAGTACATAAACCGCAAGGGGTACTTTTCAATGCTGCTGCAAGCCCTGGTGGATCACAAGGGATGTTTCACCTACATCAATGTGGGATGGCCGGGAAAGGTACATGATGCTCGCGTCTTCAGGCTCTCTGGTCTGTTTCAAAAGCTGGAGGAAGGGACTTTCTTCCTGGACCAGAAAATAACCGTTGGGGATGCTGAAATGCCTATCGTGATCCTTGGGGACCCAGCCTACCCCTTAATGCCATGGCTCATGAAGCCGTACACAGGCAGCCTGGACAGTAGTCAGGACCTATTCAACTATAGGCGGTGCAAGTGCCGAATGGTGGTGGAATGTGCATTTGGACGTTTAAAAGCACGCTGGCGCAGCTTACTGACTCACTCAGACCTCAGCAAAAAGAATATCCCCATTGTTATTGCTGCTTGCTGTGCGCTCCACAATATCTGTGAGAGTAAGGGGGAGACATTTATGGAGGGGTGGGAGGTTGAGGCAAATCGCCTGGCCACTGACTACACGCAGCCAGACACCAGGGCGGTTAGAAGAGTACAGCAGGGCGCGGTGCGCATCAGAGAAGCTTTGAAATCGAGTTTTGTGACTGGCCAGGCTACGGTGTGAAACTTCTGTTTGTTTCTCCTTGATGAACCCTCCGCCTCACCCGGTTCACTCTACTTCCCTGTAAACCAACCCCCCCCCCTCCTCCCCCCTTCGAGCACCGCTTGCAGAGGCAATAAAGTCATTGTTACTTCACATTCATGCATTCTTTATTAATTCATCACACAACTAGGGGGATAATTGCCAAGGTAGCCCGAGAGGGGTGGGAGAGGAGGGAAGGAAAAGGACACACTGCAGTTTAAATCTTTACAACTTTAACACTTATTGAAGGCCAGCCTTCTGATGCTTGGGCAATCATCTGGGGTGGCGTGACTGGGTGGCCGGAGGCCCCCACACCGTGTTCTTGGGCGTCTGGGTGAGGAGGCAATGGGACTTGGGGAGGAGGGCTGTTGGTTACACAAGGGCTGTAGCAGCGGTCTCTGCTCCTGCTGCCTTTCCTGCAGCTCAACCCTACACTGGAGCATATCAGTTTGATGCTCCAGCAGCCGGAGCATCGACTCTTGCCTTCTGTCTGCAAGCTGACGCCACCTATCATATTCAGCCCGCCACTTGCTCCATTCATCCCGCGATTCAGCCCACCACCTCTCCTCTCGTTCATATTGTGCTTTTCTGTAGTCTGACATTGACTGCATCCACGCATTCTGCTGTGCTCTTTCAGCGTGGGAGGACATCTGGAGCTCCGTGAACGTATCATCCCGAGTCCGCTATTTTCTCCTTCTAATCTTTGCTAGCCTCTGCGAAGGAGAAACATTTGAAGCTGGTGGAGGACAAGGGAGAGGTGGTTAAAAAAGACACATTTTAGAGAACAATGGGTACACTCTTTCACGTTAAATTTTGCTGTTCACATTACACAGCACATGTACTTTCGTTACAAGGTCGCATTTTTCCTCTATTGAGAGCCTGCCGGTTTGGTGTGAGAGATCACTCACGCAGTGCCAGGCAACAGAATTCAGCGTGCAGGCAGCCATGGTAAGCCACAGTCTTTTGGCTTTTTTAACCCTAATAACATGTGGGAATGGTTTCAAACAGTAGCACCCTCATTTCCCATACCAAGGACCCATTGGGTTGGCCATTTAAAATGGGTTCGCAATGTAAAAGGAGGGGCTGGGGTTTCCGGGTTAACATGCAGCACAAACCCAACTACCCCTCCCCCCCACACACACACCCAATTCTCTGGGATGATCCCTTCACTCCTCCTCCCCCACCGTGTGGCTAACAGCGGGGAACATTTCTGTTCAGCCGAGCAGGAACAGGCACCTCTAAATGCCCCCTTAATAAAATCACCCCATTTCAACCAGGTGACCGTGAATGATATCACTCTCCTGAGGATAACAAAGAGAGATAAGGAATGGATGTTGTCTGCATGCCAGCAAACACCGGGACCATATGCTGCCATGCTTTGTTATGCAATGATTCCAGACTACGTGCTACTGGCTGGCGTGGTAAAGTGTCCTATCATGGCGGACGGGATAAGGCAGCCCTCCCCAGAAACCTTTTGCAGAGGCTTTGGGAGTAAATGAAGGAGAGCTTTCCGGAGATGTCCCTGGAGGATTTCCGCTCCATCCCCATACACGTTAACAGACTTTTCCAGTAGCTGTACTGGCCGCGATTGCCAGGGCAAATTAATCACTAATCATTAAACACGCTTGCTTTTAAACCATGTATATTATTTACAAAGGTACACTCACCAGAGGTCCCTGGTGTGCCCTCAGGGTCCGGGAGCATGCCTTGGGTGAATTTGGGGGTTACTGGTTCCAGATCCAGGGTGATAAACATATCCTGGCTGTTGGGGAAACCAGTTTCTCCGCTTCCTTGCTGTGAGCTATCTTCATTGTCTTCATCATCATTATCAACATCTTCCGCGTACCCCGAACCCGCTTCCCTGTTGCATGTTTCTCCATTGACAGAGTCAAAGCACACGGTTGGGGTAGTGGTGGCTGCACCCCCTAGAATGGCATGCAGCTCCGTGTAGAAGCGGCATGTTTGTGGCTCTGCCCCAGACCTTCCGTTTGCCTCTCTGGCTCTGTGGTAGGCTTGCCTTAGCTCCTTAATTTTCACGCGGCACTGCTGTGCATCCCTGTTATGGCCTCTGTCCTTCATGGCCTTTGAGAACTTTTCTAATATTTTGCCATTTCGTTTACTGCTACGGAGTTCAGCTAGCACTGATTCATCTCCCCATATGGCGAGCAGATCCTGTACCTCCCGTTCTGTCCATGCTGGAGCTGTTTTGCGATCCTGGGACTCCATCATGGTTACCTGTGCTGATGAGCTCTGCGTGATCACCTGTGCTCTGGGCAAACAGGAAATGAAATTCAAAAGTTTGCGGGGCTTTTCCTGTCTACCTGGTCAGTGCACCTGAGTTGAGAGTGCTGTCCAGAGTGATCACAATGAAGCACTGTGGGATAGCTCCCGGAGGCCAATAACATCGAATTCCATCCACACTACCCCAAATCCGAACCGAAAGGCCGATTTTAGTGCTAATCTCCTCGTTGGAGATGGAGTAAAGAAACCGGTTTAAAGGGCCCTTTAAGTCGAAAGAAAGGGCTTCGTCGTGTGGACGTGTCCAGGCTTAATTTGATTTAATCCTGCTAAAGTCGACCTAAACTCGTAGTGTAGACAAGGGACCATTATGATCATCTAGTCTAACCTCCTGCACAACGCAGGCCACAGAATCTCACCCACCCACTCCTGTAACAAACCCCTAACCTATGCCTGAGTTACCGAAGTCCTCAAATAGTGGTTTAAAGACCTCAAGGTGCAGAGAATCCTCCAGCAAGTGAGCCGCGCACCATGGGGCAGAGGAAGGCGAAAAGCCTCCAGGGCCTCTGCCAATCTGCCCTGGAGGAAAATTCCTTCCCAACCCCAAATATGGCGATCAGTTAATCCTGAGCATGTGAGCAAGACTCACCAGCCAGCACCCAGGAAAGAATTCTCTGTAGTAACTCAGAATTAGATACGTTCCTGGAAGACAGGTCCATCAGTGGCTATTTGCCAAGATGGTCAGGGATGGAATCCCATGCTCTAGGTGTCCCTAAGACTCTGACTGCCAGATGCTGGGACTGGACAACAGGGGATGGATCACTTGATAATTGCCCTCTTGTGTTCATTCTCTTTGAAGCATCTGGCATCAGCCACTGTCGTAAGACAGGATACTGGGCGAGATGGACCATTGGTCTGGCCATTCTTATGTTAAGTTCAGAGTAGATGTACCAAACATGGCCAGGATTATACCTCAAGTGCAAGGAACCATTTCTGCTCACCCATAAGAAAGGTCCTTCCTTTGCACTCACCAGATCAGCAAAACCTCCTATACCATAGTTTGGTTCCATGGGTGCTCCATGTTACTGTTAAAAAAAACACAACTGTGTCCCAATATCTTAGGCAAAATTCTCAAATTTCTCTTTCAAGGACTTCACTACATAGCATCATTAAAAATAAATATTTGCCATGGCTGTCCAGAGAGTTATGATTTTCTTGTTTACAAAATATATCCATCGCTTCTGATATTTTAGGATTTTTGTTTAAGTATCAGTATGATGTCAAAGCAGCTGCAAAAACTGCACTGAAAAATCTCCTAAACAAGCTTATTGACAAGACTGTGGTAACGCAATAGATCAGACCAGTTGACTCTCAGGGCCAAATTTTCAGAAGTTTCTAAGTTTTACAGCAGTGAGAACGTTGATTTATGTACATATATATGGGGGTCTGCATATGCAAAACTGTGGGTGCAATTTTAGAGAATGCTTTTAAAAATCTGGCTTTAGATGCCTTTTCAAGAGGTTTACAGTTTCCAAGATGTCATGAGTACATATTACAGAGAGAAAGCGGGAGAAGAAAAGTTCCAAAAAGAGAAATTTTAGGATTGTTGTAACTTAAACACAGAAGTGAAGAGCACAGTTCAAATTTCCTGTGTACATTTATTAAATAGAGCGGTGATCAGCATAGTTTATATTTCCTGTATAAATGTATTAAATAAAACAGTGGTCAGCAGAGTTTTTCCACAAACCATTCACTAAGACAAAAACAAGAAAAATGATTAAGGAAAACAAACTTGTTGAGCCAAACCTCTACTCCAGGTTTCTTGGCCCAAGACCAGGAAAACTTCATAAGAGATGAAAGCTACCTTCACCATAATTCATACAGCAAAATAATCCTTGCTGGAGAAGCATATGAAGCATGCGATGTGTATTCTGCTTCTAGCTTGAGGTTCTTCCAGCACTTCTTGTGGTTTCCTTCACAGCAGCCAATCCAAACTCAGAAAACAAGGTTGAAGTACTGGTAACTTACCTTGGCAAGATTTGCTGTCTGAAGCTGGAGTGAATCCCATTTCACACTCACATCGATATGCACCAGGGACATTCAGGCACTGTCCATTCTCACACAGATTAACATTTTCTGCACACTCATCAATATCTGCAGGAAAAGAAGTAAGCAGCCATTAAATTTCTGTGATATATTTTATCATCAAAGTATGATTCTGTTTCTTCCCATTTATCGTTCAAATAAATTCTGTTCAACATTTGTTGATATAAAGCAAAGCAGGTACACCATTCAAAGATAGAATATAAAAGAATGTAGAAAAACAAAAGGCAACAACTATTTCCAATATCTTTTCCCCTATTGGGTCTCCATGTACTGACATTTTCATTAATAGATTTTATCATACAGTATCTAATTTTGAACCGATGCAAGTTTTCCAAACCCATTAGTGGCAATTCTGACAAACAATAAGGTGGATATTTAATTTCTGAAGTCATAAACGTGCATCATAATGACTGATGAAATATTTCTGAATAAGACAATTCTAGAGGCAAATTTTCAAAATGAAATCTCTATTTATGCAAATGTAAATTGCCTTTTTCACACAATTTTTTAACACTATTAACTGTGTGAGCAAATGATACATACACAAACACTATTTGCATATACAAACTGAACACCAGTGGGGTCTGTGGGTTTAAACTATCATTTCTGTGCATACATCATAGTACGCTAATTTTTGCAGGTGTTCTTTAAACATTTGGCCTTTAAAATTTTACTGTTTTGCTAGCATCATTTAGATTTATAAACATTTCATATATATGGGAATGTTGTTCAAGAGTGCAGTCATTGTAACCACATGAAAAATGAACCTGATCACCCAGACTAAGTATACCCAGATACTAAATCTGACTTATTAGTTCTTAAAATAAATTAAATTAATGGAGATATCCTATCTCCTAGAACTGGACGGGACCCTGAAAGGTCATCGAGTCCAGCCCCCTGTCTTCACTAGCAGGACCAAGTACTGATTTTGCCTCAGATCCCTAAGTGGCCCCGTCAAGGATTGGTTTAGCAGGCCAATGCTCAAACCACTGAGCTATCCCTCCGCTCTATTCATTAATGATTAGCTCTCAAAATTATGAAAACGAAATGTTAAAATACTAGTCTTTAAAATATATGAGAATGACCCAGAATGAAGCATATAAACAGTAGAGGGGAAAAGTTGATTTAAAACCACATATTTATCAACTACAACTACATCTACTACAATTAAAAGAATATTTTAATGATTCTGACCATAATAAACAGAAAGAAGACAGTGTCTATCTATTTAGGATGGAAGAAAATTTGGGTCTATATTTAGGTTAGTTGAAAAGTATAGTATGCAGTAACATTACTTTCTAGCTATTATAGCATATTCTAGATGTATTCACAAAAAAGTCACTGAACACACATCATAGAATCATAGGACTGGAAGGGACTTCGAGAGGTCATCTAGTCCAGCCTCCTGCACTCATGGCAGGACAAAATGCGCTAGTACTTGAAAGAAAACAGATGTTACTGCAGGTCTATATTGTGGATGGAAAGGGTGACAAAACTGTAATCATGCAAATACACAATCTCATCAGTGTTTATATATAAAATCAGGATAATTTTCAATATTTCAGATTATTTTCAGTTACCATATGAGAAAAAGTTAATTCTTAAAACAGAAATTCGAAGCCAACTATTAGCAAATGCAAAGGAATAAGCATGATATATTTTTCAATTCTAACCAGACTTAACTTTTCATACAATAATGACCAAATCCTCCCCAAACTAGTATATTGAAGGGAAAACAGATGCTGCCCTCTGCAGTCCCTGCTACAGGGATCCTGCCAACAGGGACAGGATGTGTAATGGGGAGCTGGAGCAGTGTGTGCTCCTGGCTATAGAGTTTACTGGCTGATGGGAGTGGGCGGGCAGGAGGAGGGTACGGTGGACAAGAACACTAGCCAATCAGCCACCTGCAGATTTGGTACACAAGCTAAAGTGAGAGCCGGGAGTCTCTGCTAGCAAGTTTCTTGAATGATCTGGAGGGCTCTTGACTTGCATCTTGTATGGCAGAGGCTCTTACAATTTTCTCCCCACCTTTGGGAGTTAGTCCTAATTTTGCAAAGCTTCAGAAAAAAATGGGAAAAATCAGTATCCAAACTACCCTTGCAGGAAACTTCTTAGACCTTTCTTACCAGAACAAGTGAATCCATCTCCAGTGAATCCCTCAGCACAGGCACAACGGTATGACCCAGGAGTGTTCACACATTGAGCATTCACACTACACTTGTGGGTTCCATTAGAACATTCATCAAGATCTGTACAGCAGAAGAAAACCAAGACACCAGAAAGAGTAAAGAGTAAAACTGTATATTTATAGCAGGTAATATGTTGTACTCGCAATTAACCTGTGAGGTGATACACACCAAAAAACACAAATTTGATTATTATAGCCAGGAGGACACCTGTACCAATGCTAAATACCAGTAGGAGATACTTGGTTAATAAACAATTGATTTAATTTTAAATTTTCCTCTTACAATAAAGTTTATATGCATGAATGAAGTGGTTCCACTTCAAGTGACACATACCCTAAATAACTTCAATTTTAGTACTTTGTTAGAGAAGTTGGAATCAAAACAGTGCTTAAAACCTGGAGAATGCTGCAAAACCTCTACTAAACTAACACTACACCATACTACAGGTACTGACTCCTACTAACTATTTACACTAACAAAGTCCCAGCCAGCAGCTGTGATGCAGGTAATAAACCGTGAGGAGAGAACTACACAAGGAGCTCTGACTTAGGCTAGTGGCAGTAAGGAGGAACTAAGGAGAGTCGGGCAGTACTGCCCTTATATAAGGAGGGGCCTTGAGGAGGAGCAGGATGCATGTGCCACCTTGGTGGGAACTGCTGCAGGAAAAAAGTCTCTGGCTCATGGTGTGGAGCACACAACTGCAACAACTCAAAGAAGAACAATTCTTTTTACTTGGAGATGCAATGAAACCTCGAACAATAAATTGCCCCAAAAAGCTTGTGGGAGAGGGGCTTTCCCTTCTTCTCAGCAATGGCTTAACCACAGTGAGCTTTAGGGGCAGTTTTACAAAGGTATTTAGCCATCGTAAGACACTGATAGCCACATGAGTGAGATTTACAAAAGCACCTATGTGGGTGAAAATCAATGGAAATTAGGCGCCTGAATCACTAAGGCGCATCTATAAATCAGACTTAGTGCCTGTCTGTATCCACCAATGCCTAAACCTTTGTAAATCTAGCATGTAGTGCTGTCTCATAATACTCAGACTTATCTTTTATATAAATAATAAAATAAAATAATAATACCTAGTTCTTATACAGCAATTTTCATCCATAAATCTTAAAGTGCTTTGCAAAAGAGGTCAGTACCATTATCCTCATTTTAAGGATGGGGAAACTGATGCACAGAGAGGTAAAGTGACTTGCCCAAGGTCACCCAGCAGCCAGTGGCAGAGACAGAAAAAGAACAATAAGAGATGTTTTTTAAGTTTCCTTTAACTTATAGATACTGATCTATGAGTCACTGGTACAGAATCTCACAACATTTTGTTTCTTCCATTTGTTTTTAAATGAACTTAACATTTTACACAGCTTGACATTTACCCTTAAGCTTTGGAAAAAAATATTTAATTCATTCTCCATTCTATAATTGATTGAATTTAGCTTAAAAATGCTGGACATGCATCAAAGGATGTCTGCACTAAAGTGTTCCATTTCTTTCCAATATTATAAGCCAACATAAGTATTCTGACTTGAATCATTTCATATTAAGTTATTTAAAGTAAACTGCTAGACAGACAAGAGTTTGAGATAGAAGTAAACTTTTTTCTTCACAGAACAAAAAATAAAAAATGAAATACAAGAATCCTATTTCTCTATCTGTCCATAGATCTTTACATGTAAAGGAAAAGAATGATTTTTTTCAAATAGTCAAGTAAGTCCAATTTAAAAACTTTTCAGCCAAACAAATGCATCACTAATTACACACTCACCAATACATTTAATGCCATTTCCCATCCATCCCTCTCTGCAGCTGCATTTGAAGCTTCCTGGGACATTAACACATGAGGCATGCATGTCGCAGTTGTGGGCACCAATCTCACATTCGTCCACATCTAACAAGCCAAAACAAATTGATCAATAAAAGTTCAATTCCAAGGCTTCATAAATATTGGAAAGTTGCCTTGTGATGTTTTTCCAACATACTGCATATGTCCGTTGCTTAGTTTCAAAATAAAAATACTTTATAATGATTTAATCAGGTTGTTTTATATTTATAGCTTGTGTTACTAGAAAGTATATAGTCTATTATATTTCCAGGTTTTTCTTTATCTGCAAATATATATTAAAACTGGGTTTGTTATTTCCTACAATATCAGGTTTTTATTTGATATTCATGTAAACTTACACAAATGTTATTTATTTAAAAATGTGCCCATCAGCCCTCTGAGCACACATGCAAATCTTATTCATAAAAAGGACTTGACAATTACACAAAAAATCCCTAAAGACTAAGTTATAGTAAAAAAAATCTTTAGTTACTGTAAGTGGGTGACAGCTGTGGAATATACAGAAAAATATTTATTACACTCCGCTAGAAAAAAGAGAGACAAAAAATATGTAAAATGGTCCCTATTAATAGCACTTTTGAGGACCTAAGACCATATATTCCTCTTGTTAGACTCAAATAATTGATAAATAGGAGAAAAACAAAAATATTTAAAAACTGAAATCTTTCAAATATAGCAAATATGTACATTCAAGAAGATCTGTTTCTCAGTTTTATATATCCCATAATGTCTGTCTTGCATACTACAATAAAACCAAACATTGCAAAAAACAGTAAGTAAAAGAACAAACTGAAATTTCTCTTTGATACAATAACTCAGGGAAACCCTCCTCTTTTGTGATCAGAACTTTGCTTCCATTTAATAACTGTTGCCAATTTTCCTAAGAAGTGCAGTTTTGGAAATATCCAGTTTCCTGCTATGCAGCTATGGACGGCCCCATTTACAATAGAAAGGATGATGTTTAGCTGCAGAAAAATGGAGGGTAAGATAGGTGGGTGTCATGGAAGCCTCCGGCATGGCAATGCATAGAGAATAGGATGAGAGTCATTTGGCTGAAACAGCCTCCATCAAGCAGCCTAGCACAGTAGCTGGCTGTGTCCAGGGGAAGGATTTTCTTCCACTACTGGATTTGTAGAATATAAGCCCGTATGACTTTAATACTGTACAGTTGCTAGGGTGGTTCATCAAAGGACTGCATGTGTTTCAGTTTCTGTTCTTTACCTTCTTTTCTTCCCTCTCCTCTCTTTCCTTTGATCTTATTCTTGCTATTTAGATTTACTTGATGTACATTTTTTTCTCAATTAATGCGAAATCCATCTAGGAGCTGCCCACTGTGACAAAGACTAAAACTTTAAAGATGAAATATAACAACTATAATGCATAATACAAATGCTGGAAATATTCTATACCTGTGCATCCAGTGGTTCCTTTCTTGACTGAATATCCTAGCTGACAGTGGCAAATGAAGGATCCCTTGGTGTTCTCACACTCTCCAAACATACAGATGTTGGAATTCAAGTCACATTCATTCACATCTGCAGGTGCATATAGTTTAATTATTACTTGAATATTACAGCCAATTAATAGCATAATCTATTTTGGGGAAATATTTTCACCCTTCAGGTGAATTTAATGAAAGACAGAAGTAATCAATAATTCTATTAGTAAGATATTCAAGGTTTACTTGAGACTTGATAGGTAATATTAGTCTTCAACATACTACATTTCAACCATTCCTCACTTCATTTCTGCAATTCTCTAAAGAGGTAGGGATGATACTCTTGCACAATTACACTAGCATTTTCAAATGGATAAAAGAGTTGAATGTTTAACTATGAAGTTGATTATTTGTTAAAAGAATAATGTAATGTCAATTTAAAAACACTCAGACATGAACATCATATTGTAGCAACGCTATTAAAACTTTCTTCCAGAGAACAATTTATTTAACAAATGTAACCCTATTTCTAGTCTTGTATTATCTGCAAACTGACTTCAATTTTCACAGGTTTGTTCATCGTTTAAAATTTGATGAATGACATATGAGAGAATGTATTTTAGGCCTCAGAGTGTCACTAGTAAAAAAATAAAACTAAAATAATAATTGAAACTTAAGTAAAATCTAAACGAAAGCACTTACCCCTGATTAAAATGTGGTTTATAATTACGTGGTACAGCAAATCCTCTATATTAGGACAAGCATTAAAATCAGGTAAATGGCAAACAGCCAAATGAGGAAATTCATAAAGATGCAGTGATTCATATTACTAAACAATACAGTGATGCTAGGGGAGATGGAACTTTCCAAATATATTGCCCGATATTTTTATACCTCCTTTTAAATGAAATGGTAACACCAGGGTATGCCAATGAAGGGAATTACTATGGTAAGAATAAAAAGGCATTGCTGGTGTTTTCTCTGTTTTGGTTTTGAAAGAAATAAAATACCGGTAAGTATAAATTCCAATAGGCACAATTTTAAATAGGGGTGGCAGGAGTGGAGTTGGAAGTGAACTGGCCCGTATGATTTCCAGGGATTTTCAGACGTATCCCTGTAGTTCTGATCTGTTGGGACTTCAATGCAGGTAAGGACTCTTCTGCATTTTCCAGGGTCTCAGTGGAGGAGTCCCAGTCAGAGAGGATTGAAGAGGGGGCCCTAACATGTCTAGGGAACTCCCATGGGTTGGGAGCAGTTGTGGCAAAGGTTTCCTATTTGGTCTTCAGAAAGGGTTTCCACACAGATTTAATATCTGGTTAGGTTTCTGTCCCTTTCTTCAGGAATCTGTTTATTGTTTTGCCAAGCAAAGGGAGACAAGTATACAAAAAGCAGCACTAGCAACCATCTGGTTAGGCGTTCAGACTGGGGGGTCCTCTGGCAGTTGCTGGGAGGGCCCTTTCCAAGCCAGAGGGGCTCCATGGGGCCTGCCTGCAGTCTCCAGCACTGTTTGCCAGAGATTATCTTCTCTCCTGACTCTCCCCACGCCCCCTTCATGGCTGAGTTCTCCTTTATATTTCAGATGAGAGTGTGGGACAATCCTGAGGTGTGGATCAGCTACATCATCTGATTCCTAGCACCTGTCTGTGTGGCTTTCTGGGGTAAGGTCAGCTGCTTCCTGTCTCCCTTCTGGGCTATTAAAGGATCAGATCGCCCTCTTATAGCGCTATTGTCACAGATCCCTTTTGCAGACACCTCAATATCATGTCTCTTCATCACCAGCTTGTCTGGTACAGCCTGAAGTTCCAAGAGAGAAATAAGTTTGCTTTTGAGGGTCACCCACTCCTCCCAGTTAGAATGAGAGTGTTGTATATATGATAAAATTTTCCATTAAGAATACCCACTAGACTACAGGAATAAATTTAGTGTACACCTAGGCTTTGTGTTTAGGGCTCTCTACTACATTGTGAATAATAACTAGGTTCTCAATTACATTACAAGACTGTAGCTTGAGCCCAAAGTTTAGCTAACTTTGAAACCTATTACATCCTCCAAATTGCAGATCTAGTTGCAACCTCGTAGATTTGTGCACTCGTGGCACGACTCTGCTCTGACACCCATTTTACATCAATGTTCTAACTTCACTGGAGTAACCCCAGATTTACACTGGTATAAGATCAGAATCACAACTAATTACCTCAGTCACTCCACATGCTATTAAGTAAATAGAAAATGTTACAAATATTTCTACAGATCAAACTACTAGTACTTTGTTGCAGACAGAAACAGGCTACAATAAGAAACAGGAACAGCTTAACAAGCTTCTTAAAGTGAGTGATGCTGTTAACGAAGTATGAAACCCAGACTCATAGTGCACTGCTATACAACATTCTAACCTGAGGTTTTCTGTTCCAAGAGGAGAACAGTGGAGGGAAAAGTTGTACCTTTAAATCTTCACAGGTTTTCTGTATGTAATTTATGAACGTGTGTATTCCCCTCTCCCCACCCACCCAGATAAAAAAAACTGGAAAGAACTGTTAAAACAGAGTTAAATTTGAGAGTATATTTCAGTAACTTAAGGGTAAAAAAAATTACAGGGGTGACGTAATTATCCCAAACCAAGCCTTACAAACCCAGGAAGTTCAGAGTTAAGGTTACACTTTCAGGAAATTCAAATCTGTTACATTACATTATGGAAATAAAGAGTGAAGGCACCAAAACAGCCTTACCTCTGCCCCGTAGTGATATCATGCAGTAATACTTAGATTATGAGTAAGGCATTTTAGTGTTAATGGACCCAAATTAGATTAGACTTTTAAAAATATTTTCTCTTCAGGGGAAAGCAGTTAAGGTTGTTTCTTAAGAAAAACTATACATTTTTGTTTTCAGCAATTTTTTCTTACACAATTTGATTCTGCTTGTAGTGATTCATCAGGAAATACACACAATAACATAACTGCTAAAATATAACTTGTAGGTACTTACCAATACAGGTTTTCATGTCCATAGAAGCCATGAAGCCATCATAACAAAGACAGCGATATTCTCCTGGAATATTAGTACACTGCCCACCATCGCAGATATCTGGGTTGTTTTCACATTCATCAATATCTGGAATGAAAGCAGATCACATTACAGCACATACAGATAAGGATCTGCTAAAATAATATGTTTTGTTTTGCTACAGGATACGATGTAAGAATTTCTTTTAATGAAGTCTCATGAAGATACTACAATGTTGTTTTATCCCCTCTCTTACCTGCACATGTTCTCACATCTGGCATGAGAGCATAGCCATCACTGCAACTACATTCATAGCTGCCCTCCGAGTTGGTGCAGTGTGTGTCACAGCCTCCATTCATGATCATACATTCATCAATATCTGGGAAAATAACATTTGGACTACATTATTTGACACTTCTGTTTTCATAAGGAGAAGTCATCTTTGCTTGCCATTTTATTTAGCAAGGGAATTATTTTCAACAATGAGCTCATATTGAATTTCTATTCTCACTTTATATCATTGATTTACACTTTGTTTAGCTCTCCCTCCTTCATTACTCATTTTTATCTATGGAAGCAAGTGACTGTTTTTAGGCATTGTTTTTGTTGATATTTGTTGATTTTCTTGCTCTAAGATCCAAAGAAAGTAAAGATGAGAACTTGAAAGGAAATGAAATAGAAGAAAGAAAATTCCAGAGACTCTAAGACATCCAGGTAAAAGCACTGAACCATAGCACAACTTTGTATCAAATCCCTTCAGTTAGGTAACCTAACAGTATGTGCATACTACCAATTATTATAACTCAGTAGTGCTATAAACAAACATTAAACTACAGAATCGCAGTTATAAAACACAGGAAGAATCTCCCAAAGTATTTACAGAGATAGTGTTGCATTTAAAAAAACTATATGTACCACATGTGATGGGGGAGGGGATAAAGGGGCAAATCAGTAACAAAAGCAGTAACATGGGACCCCCTTGCTGTTTTTGATCAGGGAATAAAATTGAACACCACCATCTGGACTTTAGCTAAATCTCTTAAGATTTGACTGGATTAGTATAATGAGAATGATTTTTCCTCAAACTGTTTCACAGAGGTTTTTCAGCATGGCAACACACCCTTCTTTCCTCTATATTTAAATTGAAACAATCTGCTCTTTTCATAACTCTTGGGGTAGAGAGGGTCCCAACAGTTGCTGCTTTGGATAGTGACAAAAGCTGACTCTGACTGGTTTTAACAGGAAATTAAACGTAAAGAGAGATGACATAAAAGTATGATGGTGGAAGCATTCAATACTTGCCAGTGCAGCCTTGTCTGTCTGGAGTGGCCTGGTATCCGGGGTTACAGGAACATTGATATGTTCCAATCATGTTCACACACTTGCCATTTCTGCAGAGATTATCACTCAATGAGCATTCATTTATATCTGAAAAAGAAGAATTGCTCACATCAATTACTTGCCATTCAAAAGGCCAGTTCCGCAATGGCTGCTGGAACACCAGAGCCACGAAGGAAACATGGACAGAGACTATACTTTAAATTATCCCTGGAAGTGACTATGTAACAAAACAACACTGCAACTGAACAAGTGATATTTCATAGAAGACGTGAAACAAAGCAAAAATGTACTCCAAATACATGGAGAGAGGAGAGCTGCATTTCATAAAGGAACCAATTTTTATCTTTTATGTATTTTAATTGAAAGTTGACAAGATTCTTTTATAATTTCTGAGAGTCCACTCCTGTGAAGTGCTGAACATTTCCTGCAAGGTGCTCTAAGCCCTCAATTCCCATTGAAGTCAATAGATGCTGAGTGTACTGAGGACTTTTCAGTATCAGGCTTCAATTTGAAGCAATCCAGAAACAAGGAAGAACAGGAATGTGTAGATATTCCTGGCGCCACATCCTTGTCAGTCCCAAGGAGCTTTTATACCACAGATACATGCTATCCTCAGGTAACAAACTCACCCACACAATCCTCACGTGATGGTGATAGCTCATGTCCCAAAGGACAGTCACACTGAAAGCTGCCTTCTGTGTTCACACAAGTGCCACCTCTGCAAAGGATAGGGTTACGTTCACATTCATCTATGTCTGAAAGGAAACAGGACAGGCATTTAAGGAACCATTAGTGAGGGGAAAAAGAAGGGAAAAGCAATTGTCAGCATCAGGGGGTAATTCAGAATCTGAGGCTCACAAAGAGATTAAAATGAAGTAATGACTGCTCTTCTCCACCTCCTGTAATATGGTAAGCAATGAAATTGTACAGTAATGGCTCTCGAATGAGTTCTACTCTCCTGTTTTGTAAAAAATAACTATGAAGTTTAATCGTTAAGAAGGAGATATTCAGAATATTTAGGTAAGCTAGATGGATTCAAATTGGCGGAAGCTGGTGAAATTCATCCTGTGGTGCTTAAGAAATTTCAGAACGATTACCAATTATCTTTGAGAACTCCCAGAGGACAGATGTCGGCTAACATAATATCTTTCTTGGGCCGGTGGGGCGGGGATGCAGAGGAAGAGGGCCAGGGTAATTATAAGCCAGTCAGCCTAATTTGGATACCTATAACAATACTGGAACAAATTATCAAACAATCAATTTGTAAGCATCTAGAGAATAATAATGTAATAAGTAGTAGCCAGCATGGTTTTATCACAAACAAATCATGCCAAACCAACCTAATTTTCTTCTTTGACAGAGTTACTGGCCTAGTGGATGAGGGGAGGGGGGGAGTAGTAGATGTGTATCTTGATTTTAGTAAGACTTTTGACACAATCCTCCATGACATTCTCATAAGCAAACTACAGAAATGTGGTTTAGAAGAAATTACCGTAAGGTGGGTGCATAGCTGATTGAAAGACTGTACTCAAAGAGTAGTTATCAATGGTTTGCTCTCAAACAGGGAGGATGTATCTAGTGAGGTATCACAGGAGACAATTCTGAGGCTGCTAGTATTCAATATTTTCATCAATGACTTGGATAATGGAGGGAAGAATGTGCTTATAAGTCTGTACATGACACCAAGCTGACAAATTAGAGAATTGGTCTGAAATCAACAAGATGAAATTCAATAAAGATAAGGGCAAAGTACTTCACTTAGGAAATAAAAATCAAATGCACGATTACAAAATGGGCAATAACTGGCTAGGTAATCGTACTGCTGAAAAGAATCTAGAGATTATAGTGGATCACAAATTGAATAAGAGTAGGCAATGTGAGGCAGTTGCGAAAAAGGCTAATATAATTCTCGGGAAAATTAAAAGCAGTGTTGTACGTAAGACATGGGAGGTAATTGTTCCTCTCTAGTAGGCACTGGTGAGGCCTCAGCTCGAATAGTGTGTCCAGTTGTAGGCTCCGCACTTTAGGAAAGATACGGAGAATTGGACAGAGTCAAGAGAAGAGCAATAAAACTAATAACATGTTTAGAAAACGTGACCCGAGAAAAATGTTAAAAAAACTGGGCATGTTTAGTCTTGAGAAAAGAAGAATGAGGAGGACCTGATAGCAGTCTTCAAATATGTTAAAGGCTGTTATAAAGAGGATGGTGATCAATTGCTCCCTTTGTCCACTGAAGGTAGGACAAGAAATAACGGGCTTAATCTGTTCTAAGGGAGATTTAGGTTAGATATTAGGAAAAGCTTTCTAACTATATGGATAGTTAAGCACTGAAATAGAATTTTAAGGGAGATTGTGGAACCCCATCATTGGAGGTTTTTAAGAACAGTTTAAACAAACACCTGCCAGTGATGGTCTAGTTATACTTGGTCCTCCCCTCAGTGTGGGGTACTGGCTAGATGATCTCATGAAGGCACTTCCAGACTTATATTTCTATGATTCCCTAATATGTGCAGGGAATTGTAAACCTAATTATGTAGACAATTACCATAACTGCATGCACAATACAGGTATTTGTACCATTAACTGCACATCTGTGTACAGTCAAACCTGATTTATACATACAGTAACCATGGATGCTAATTAGGTGTGCATTAGTGCACACAGTTTAAAATATCAGGATCCAAACAGTAAATGGAAGGACTGCAATACATTCTGACAACACTTACCCATGCAATTCTTCATCATCATAAATCCACTTTCATAGCCCTCAAAGCATTCACATTCAAAGCTGCCTGGAGTGTTGACACAGGTACCACTTCCACAGAGGTCCGGGGAGATACGACACTCATCAATGTCTATTTTACATTAATGAAGAGGGAAAAAAATCAAACATAGTTTAAAGTGAATCCTTCTTTACATGCAAATAGAGAAGTGACTCATTCCAGTGAAATCTGAAGTGTATACATGGGCATTCAAATATTTCATTTAATATTTTAAAAGAATGAGTCAGTAATCAATTGAGTCATAAAAGATTTGGAACAAGGTGACTTCAGAAATCTAAGTTATATCTGAAACCTTGTGACAAGTGTGTTTCCATCAGGTATCATTTTAGGATCATATTTTTGATGGGATGATATTTATACACTAAGCACCATACCAAGAATTCCAAAGTTATAGAAAAGCTCTGATTATCATCACCCCTCTTGGAATTGTCATTATTAGGGAGATGTCAGTTGACTCCATAGCTAAAGAGGCATTGAGATTTACAGTAATATGGGGATTACTTTAATATATTATGTAAGCAAAAATCAAGAGTATCTAAACTCACAACACTTACTCCTAAATAGAAAGTTAATTTTCTGGAAAGTTAGAAGTATATTGCTTCACTTCTTTAGAAGTTAGGAAGTTAAAATGACTCCTTTCACATTTAGATTTGCAGTTTAATTTCTCTTTTGGATCGATGTACTTTATTAGTTATGTCTAAATATGCAACTTGGCGAACCACAGCACATTTGTCGAAAACCAAAGTGGAAGGGATAATGTATTGGAAGGGCTCCATGTAAGGAGCCAGGGAAGCAAGGTGGGCAGCTGAGGAGTTGGTTTGAAGAGGGTGTGCAACAGGGTGATGGATGCAGGGTATCAGGATTTGCAGGACTAGGGAGCATGGCTGAGCAACGTGCTCCTCACTGACTCCTCAGCCCACTGGCCATACTGCTTGCCTTTCTCGTTGGCCTACTGCCTCACCCAATTGTCCACTCTTTCTACCCAAACTGGCTCCCTGGTTTGCGCTTTCCACTATATTCTCAGTCCTTGGTCCCATTAATTATTTTTATATATAGAAGTCTCTTTTTAAAATTATTTTTGAAAACAGTAAAAATGTGTAAAACAATGCAAAATTATAAAAAGTGTACAAGTGGAACAGAAATCAGAAGATGGGGTTATAGATATCTGAGAACACTGAATTGATTAATAGAGGAGCCCCAGAGAAGTGCAGAGCATTGGGGAGCAGAGAACTGGTGTAGTTCTCCCTGAGGTCCAAGAAAGACAGCGTGAGGAAGACAGGAATAGAGGAGCACATGGGGCAAAAGGGGGGTTGTGGGTGTCAGGCATGAAAGTGGTCAGGAGACTGTAGAGAGGAGGTATCTGGATAGGTGGTTCAGAGACGTAGGAATGCACAAATTCAAGTGTTTATAGAGGAGCTGCAGGAGGCAGACACACACGTGGAGGTGGGGAGGCAGGGATGAGGAGGGACATGGGGAGACAGAGAGAAGAGGGAATCATTGAACATTTCACACATTGTTTACACTTCCACTAAAATCCTCTCCCTTTTTCCTCCATTTCATTCCCTCTCGCTCCCCTCTGTGCAACCCAACAGTAATTCATATACCACATACAGATGTGCAGAGGTGTGCTGGACAGCAATACACTGCGGTGGGCCTCATGTCACAGCACGGTTGGCCTACTACAAATTTTACCCACTAATCCCATTTTATTAGTAATTTAAAACACAAAAACACATTAAAAGATCATTAAGTCTAGAGCTGGTCAACAGAAAATTTTCATCTGAACAAAATTTCAATGAAAAAGTGGGAAAAAAAACTTTTGTGAAAAAATGTTCTCTGACCTCTCATTAACTTAAAAATAAGGTTGCTTAAGTGCATTTTCCACCAATAAAATCACTAGAAAACCACAGAAAACACCAGGTAAGGGAACATTAACATCCAGACCAACCTCAGATGCCTTATCACACACACACACATCAAACAACCCAAACACACACAGAGAGATTCCTGAGCTCCAGAATAAAACCACTTTCATTTCCAACATGCAATCACTCACAATGCACACATCCAGTTCCTCAATCACATAAGCTTACTAGCTTAACTCTGACCTCAGATTTTTTTTAAGTACCAATAACACATATTACATGTCTGTCAGTATTATGCCTGATATCACATGTGAGCATGATTGTAAGGAACTGGATATAAGCATTTTGCAAATGAAAGTGAGTTTGTGGTGGAAGTAAGGAGTCTCTGAGTCCACCTGGTATTACGATGCCTAGGCAGTAAGGGATGTTAATGTTGCCTTAACTGGCAATTTTCTTGAATTTTAGTGATTTCATTTCTAGGAGTTTGACTGAAGCAACTTTAACAGTAATTTAACAAAAGTTCTGGTGTATGAGAATACATTAGAAGACACAATTATTAGAGAATCCCTCATTGAAAGAGAAGCTCAAGAGCTTCACACTAACAGCCAAATTTTGCATTTCTTACTGGGGAAAACTCCCAAGAACTGCAAGGTCTGGATAGTGAGTTTTTAGATCGCCATCCTGAGCAAAATGGGTGCAGCTTCCTTTAAACACTAGGGAAAATGTAAGACTTACCTGTACAGTTTCTTTCCTCCATATCTAAAGCAAACCCGCTGTTACATCTACACTTGAAACTTCCAATTGTGTTCCTGCATTTGCCATTCATGCACATACCAGGGAACACTTTACATTCATTAATATCTATGAAGAAAAAAATAAAACAGAACATTTAAATGATTAACGAGGAAACTGTGTCGAGAGTAGTAATTTCCCATTCCTGAGCACCATTTTGTTATCTGAACAAACTGCGGTATTCTGATTTACCCTGCAAAATAGATCTGGCAGTGTATAAGACATTGTTGCTTTATTCCTGCTGCTGAAAGTCATTCTTTTCTAGAAACTGAACTTCAGCTACCACTGTGAGGTTGTGAATTCAAAACAAAGTAGGAAAGAGAATGAGGAAACCCTGTGGAATAAATTGTGCCTACAAGACACAGCCTGAGAAAGAGGCAGTGAGGAGACATGCCAGCCCAGGTATAACTTGGTGAGAGAGTTTGTGGCTCCCTGAAACTCCTTCTGAGATTCCCAGAGCACATGGGGACTTTTCAGCAGCTTTGCAGACTAGTGCAGTGGAGTGGAAGAGGTATAGTCCCACACTTTCACTCCTCTTTGGGGCAAAACAGTCCCTTGCAATGTATGGAGATAGCAGTCCCCACATATTCCATAATACGGGGACTGCAATTGTAATAGTCCTTGCAAAGGGCTTATAAAAGGACCTCTTTGTACACACACGAGTCACTCAGGCCCTAAACACTATCTGATGAGCACTATACATTACTTCTAGGTACCATTCTACTGGATGAATGCCCTTAACTGAGAAGCATCCATTTTATGGAACAAAATTGTAGCCTGGAGATAGCAGTATGTGCAGAAGAAAGTGCTAGTGCGAGTACAAGAGAAAACAATAGGCAGAGAAAAGCAGAGCTAAATCCTGGACAAAATACTAGTCCTTAATCCTTGTTCAGGCTGACTTTCACTGAATTTAATAGGAGTTTTACCTGAGTAAGGACAGTAACAATTAAATATCAGAACTGATGAATGGTTATGCATAATAAAAACATGTTAAAGTTCCTCCAAACAATATGATGTTTTTCAAGACAAAGGCTTTGCAGTATACGTGCTTGTTTAAAAATATTTCAGAATAATCTCACCTTGTATAAAAATGAAATGAGGACAAAAAAGGTGAGAATATACTTACTACTTTAAGTCTTCAATTTTCTGTGGCAGGGAGAAACTGGTGTTTCTGTCCTCTTCTACCTCTCACCTCCATCCCCCCAGCCCAACTTCTGGTTACGCATATACCTTCCAAGAATGTAACAATCCACAGTTCTCCCTCCACAACCCAGGCCTCACTCAGGCATCAATAAATATCTCACCTCCAGCCCCTCAGGCAGTTTCCAATCCCTCTCAGTCTGAGAAGGAAGCAAGAGCCACTTAGGCAGCATGCAGAGGGGAAGGACAGTGGCCTTCTCCTTCCTTTCTCTTTCACTGCTGCTACTGTCTTCACTATCTTCTCTAACCAGAATATTCAGCTTCAGTATCATCTTAGCCATTTTTTTCCTTCTCATGTAAAATGGATGCTGTTGCTAAATCCAGCAGGTTTTTCCTCTACATTATCAGCTCTAAAACATATCCATCCCTCTCCACTCACATGCTCAAGAACCATGACTACATCCGAATCTCTTGCCTTGACTACCATAAACTTCTCCTCTCTGGCTTCCCAGACTCATCTTACCCCTACTCCAGTATGTCCAAATTGCTGCCACAAAACACATTCCACACATGGAGGGGAAGGAGATGACTATTTCTTAACTAATATTTGTTATGTTTGAATTTTAATGCTATATAATTGATAACATCCCTAATCATATAAACCCTGGTGTTTTCCCTTTAATGATTGAAAGTTACAAATAACACCCACTTTCAGCTCCAGTAAGCTATGTGCAGCAAAGTATGGATTTTACCTTTATAAAATGGCCTGCCAGTTAGAACATCTCCCCTGTTGGAAAAACCAGGTCCCCTAGGGCACAAGGCCTCATATTCTTTGGTGCCAGGCTTAGGACATTCCTCACAGTCTGAGCCCCAAGCAGCACCAACAGCACAGCAGCAGGCATCCATACGAAACTTGCCAGGTACAGACTGAATGCACTCATCTTCATCCCACTTCAGGTAACATTGCTCCATGCGGATATCTGCACATTTTATACAACAAAGGCAATTATACCATGTTACAGAGTAACTGCTTGCTAAATTTAATGACTTTTTAATAAACAGTTATTTTTTAATTATGCATGCGTGATGTTCAGCCTTTATACCTCTAGGGAGCGAGAGTACAAGATCAGATTTGTACTTGAGACACCAACATGTATGTTTGATATTCCATCATATGAACTACACAGATGCATAAATACCATTGCTGCTGATGTTATATTATTGATGGATTTCTAGATGTGTATTGTTTCACACTGAGTAAAAGTATCTCCAGAAAGAGAGGTACAGATCACAAAGTTTCAATGCAAATGTTATGACCTTTGCATTATTACACCATCAAGATATAGTGTTGTCATGACACGAATGTGCTCCCTTGATTGTCTGTGTGTATTTGGTAGGAAGCAGAAATATATTTATTCACTGTTCAAAGATACTCTAATTTATAAATATTGTATGGCATATATAGTAAAAATCAGCTATTCTTTAAAATCTGTGATATTGGATTAATAACATGAAGAATTCAGAAGATTTTAGATACAGGTTTAAGCAAAATTTTGTTCCAGTTCTGCTGGTTTTTGTTGGCCTTGTGTTAATAGCTCAAAGTAGTAACAAAAAAACCCTCCAAAACAAAACCCTAGAATACTTTAATGGAAGTTCATTTACAGTCAGATTTAGGGACAAATTTTCTAATGTGTATAGAAATGGGTGGGTCTACCAAAAAGGTACATACACTAATTGGACCTACAAAATCCACATTTGCATACTGTACTATCTAAAGAAGTATTACATCTCTTATTTACATATGTAGTTGTGTGTGTGTGTGTATGTGTGTGTGCGCATTCATATTTTAAGGCTCAAAGGGCATGTGTACATTTTTCCAAGCTTACCTGTATCACCCATTAAAAATAAGCTGCAGTGTTCTACACACCAAACATGACAAAAATCTCCCAGTAGAGCATGTCAGAATATCTCACTGTTTTCACAAATCTCTTATGCATTTTTCATCATGCCAAGAAATAACACATTTTTTTTAAGAAAGTTGTTTAATTTAAAGGATTAAATCAATATAAAAATTCATTTTATAGCTAAGCCCCTAAATGCTAATTTCTAGCATGGAGGGGAATTTTTAAGTTCTTGAATACCTGACAAATAGTGTTCATAATAGAAATGCTGACAACATGCTACTGTAAGCCTCTATGATACTGTTCAGAAGTTTACTGAAAGATTTGTCATCGACAAGACATCCACATATATGTACTGATTCCAAGCATATTGGAAATACCCATTTCCTATGTATCTGGCTAGCTGTATAAGCCCAAAGGGCATGGCAGGGGGCTTATCAAATCTCTGCATTGAGTTATAGAAGTTTCAAGAAAATACATAACAGCATATCCCAAAGTTTGTCCCTAATCTACATCTTTATTTATTTTTTTCCAACAGAGCAAAGAAGGTCTGGTTGACTCTTCTGAGCTCATAATACTCCATTTAATTTTATTGATTTCCCTTTCCAGTTCTGATTCCTCCCAGATTTACTTTTCTAAACATACAGATTGAAACCTGATGGACAAATCTGTGACAATGCTCTGTTAGCATTCCAGAACTCTGCCAGTACCAGTGTATGATTTAGCAGCTGTAGAATAGTGTAAGTACTAAGGGCCTGCTCCTACGCCCATTCTGGTCAAAAGAACTTTGGTCACTGACTTCAGTTAATGGAAAGATTCTCATTTACATCAATGGAAATTAGATTAGACCTTAAGAAACAGTGTATTCTACAGAAAAGGGGGACAATTACAGTGTGCAAGGAAAAACATGAAGACAAATGCATTGCGTAAGTAACACAACTCAGACTATGATACAAAGAGCATTGTTGATATGGAGAGAAAACCAATCTACAGCTCCAAAACAAAATATGTTGTATTAATTTGTCATATGACAGACTAGACCAGGAATTAGGTTTTAATAAGCATTGTCTGGGTTTTTTAATGCTCAACAGGGGAAATAAAGGACTGATGAGGAAAGATGGAAGAGCTAAAAATGACACAGATGAGTTATAGATATATTTTCCATGCAAATCCTTCAAAATAATATAAATTTCCTGTGTAAATTTCCTGTATATGCATCTTGAGTTAAACAATTTACAACACAAATGTAAGAACTGGAAATGTAATCCTCATGGTTTCCATGTCCCCTCAAGATGTATAATTATTTTCTGCTCACACGACTGAGCTAATACACACTTGATTTCATTAAAACCACTGTAGTACATTAAGCAGTTTGCAGCAAGTAAACTTACTTCAGTAATGTATCATGTGGCCCAAATTGCCTAGGTAGTCTAATAGAAGACTTAGACCATGTAATTTAAACGGACATTTATTGGTTAAGCCCTGGCAAAATGAAGTGGTGGACTTAAGGTAAAGTTGTAATATACGTTGTTTTAAAATCAAAGTCCCTCATATCAGTTCTCACCTCCATCCACCAACTATAAGCGTCACACTGCACCTTGTAACATTTCCTACAGATTCTAGAAATAACATTACCAAGCGTGGAAAAAAGTCTAAGCCAAACCTACCGTACAAAACTACATAAAGATGCCAATTACACATACACATCCTGATTTTCTGTGAGCAAACAAATATGGGAAAATGGAAGCCCACACCATAAATAAACATACAGGCTAGATTGGATTTTGAGTCATTTCCTTTTTCTTTGCTACATTAACATTCACTATATGCATATCTGAGTTCTTATCAAAGCTCTGATTTTTAAATACACATGCTAAAAAAAAGAGCACCAAGCCCCATGCTGTAAGTGAAATAACTTAAAAATATAACAGAATTAATGCCAAGAATTAATTACTAAAGTGCAACACATAATTCACTATAAACTACTGCCAACAAATCAGGCAACACAAAAGTTTGAATCCCCCTCCAACAATTCCTCACCCTTACATCCTCTACATCAGGGGAAGGCAACCTATGGCACGCGTGCTGAAGGCAGCACGCGAGCTGATTTTCAGCGGCACTCACACTGCCACCGGACCAGGGCGCTCTGCATTTTAATTTAATTTTAAATGAAGCTTCTTAAACATTTTAAAAACCTTATTTACTTTACATGTAACAATAGTTTAGTTATATATTATAGATTTATAGAAAGAGATCTTCTAAAAACGTTAAAATGTATTATTGGCACGCGAAACCTTAAATTAGGGTGAATAAATGAAGACTCGGCACACCACTTCTGAAAGGTTGCTGACCCCTGTTCTACATTATCTTCAGCTCCCCTACTCCCCCTGAAAAGCAAATTACTGATTCACATCAGCTGCTGCTAATTAATAGCATAAATAGAACTATAGGAAACATAGAATGAACAGGATTACTATCATGCTCAACTTGAATCTTTAACAGGGGGTGGAGGGGAATTCCTTGAAGCATGGCAACTGCTCTTAAAGCAAAGGAAAATATGAAGGCCTTGATCCTACAAGTCCAGGTGTGATGCAGAGTAGGGAATGCAAGGTGGGTTGCACTATCAAGTCTGAGTGAACACATAGGTGCAAGTGTGGTTAAACACTAGGCAAAGACGTCTAAAATGACTGAAAATAAGTTTCAAGAGCTTTTTCTGCTGACCTCTTACTGTGATAAAAATGGATTGGGTATAGGGCATGGGCATGTCAGAGAACACCTAGTGTGATGCTCATCAAGTTAATGAGCAAATTAGCAGCGCACTTTTCTCTCTAGTCTTACACCGGCTTCTGTGCAGGAGTGACAAAGCAGCTGAGCATTAGTGCTCCCATTAATGCTGCACTCTCCTCCCTGTCCTTGAGCTTATTATACGTGTAACACTCTACACATGTCCTGTATAAAATCAAGCTTTAAGGGCCAGATTTTCAAAAGAGCTCAGCTCCCCAGCAGGAACCTATATAAATGGCAAGAGTGGATGTGCAGCTAAGAAAACAAATATAAAACTAAGAGTAAGCATACATATGAAATATATATTCTCTCAAGTTCACTATATCAGAGGAAATATAGTTCTATGAAGAAACCCCCCCTAAACATGATAACAGAAGCTGTAAGCTGGCTTGTTATACCCTCATCAACAGTCCACATCCTCCAAGATAAGTCAGTACCTCTAATGTACCACACTGGAATAATTTTAAGGAAAACTTCTCTTGCATGAGTCCATTGACTTGCCCAGCACAGGTTTATTTTGTTGTTTCCTAGAACTGACAGGTGGAATTTTTCCTCGTAATTAAGTCCCCACCTCCACTCCCAAACGGGATGTTGTTTCTAATTCTCTCTCTCTCTCTCTCTCTCTCTTTGGATATTACATTTTTAAATGTATTCAATATGTTTTGAGCTGCTATAACAACATTCTGGTTGTCTTACTTCCAAACTGAATGTGAGTTTCCTAGGAGAAATGTATAGAAAGTGAAAATGTAATGGCTATAGCAATAAAACAGTAGAGCCCTCCAAAAAGCATTATAAGCTCACAAGTTTGAAAGTAGCTGAAAAACTAGGACAATTTAAAACTGTTGGAGCATATCACTTTGGACAATCTCTTAGAGAGCCACAGTCATCCATGCTGAGACTTTCTAAAAATTGAAATAAAACAGTTAATTTTTAATTATTTTACCTGGTACCTGCCAGAAACCTGATTTCAATTTTTAACTAAATGCATTTTTCACTCAGAGCCAAAAATCCAAAAAGGCAAATCAGCTGGTTTCTACAAAATGCTCAGTTTAAAAAATAATTGTCCTCTCTTAGAAAATAGTCAAAATGTTGCTCTTCATACTTCAGTCACCAGAACCGCACTAACTCCACTAAAACCATATAAACTCCAGAATCTATTCAAAGTGCACAGTTCTTTGGCTGCCAGTTTCCCCATCTGCGTCCACTGGTCCCGTACCATTTCCAAACAGGGAACTTGCAAGCAGCAGTGTGAAGCTCACAGCTGTTGGACAGAGGTGAAGAGTGTTGTATGAAAAAGTTTCAGACTTTTAATTTAAACGTGTACTTAATCACAAATCACCTAAGTCCATTACTGTATTTTGCCAAGCTTTTGCCAATAAACGTCTATTTAAATTGCAAGGTAAAAGTCTTATTTAATACTATATAAGAGTTTGGGGCGTATGAATACAGGTTTTATAGCTTCTCAGTTATGTAAAATGCAGGTTCTCTAATGGAAAAAATGTTCCTTTTCTATCCATTGCAAAATATTCTCATTTCTATTGGAACAACTTCAGATCTTGCATCCAACTCCTGATACTATCTCTGTTTTTAATACAGCAACCATTACAATAGTATCTAAGCCCTGAGGCATATATATGCAATCAGGACCAAAAGTTGCTTAAAAGACATTAGCTTATGCAAGGATACAAAAGCTACAGAGACCCTTGTGTCCGGGAACTCCCCTCGTTTGCAATTGCTGCAGTGAGTCTCCACAACTCACCATGATGAGATAGGGAATGGGGCCTGTACCCATATGGTAGAGTTCTAAAGAGTTTTTATATTTATTTATTTATTTAGATATCAGTCCTATATAAACTCCACACCAAATGGAGCACATTGAAAGCTCTGTGCACCCTGGACGGACATTTAAAAACAATAATAATACAGGAGATATAATGTAAAAATTAACCAAGGCAGCAGTACTTCTTCCTCACACCCAGTCTCTTACTCATTAGATCGCATCTTTCACCTGACCAGCACAGACTAAAACCACCACCAAGCAAATCCCAGCTTCAACTGCCTCTTCTCAGCCCTTCATCAACATCCTGAAAACAGATGGGCTTCACAGCATGCCAAGAATGTCAACATATGCAGACTATTTCAGACCTTGGGGGATAGAGCATTCCAAAGGAAAGGGTCCTTTAAAGAGAATGCTTTGCAAGCAGACCCTATCTTTTACAATGGGGAGAATCAAGATCAGAGGATTTTATTGATCACAACTATGGCAATATGGCCTGGAAAGAGAGGCAGTCTCTCTCAGGTAGGCAGGTCCCAAGACATTTAGGACTTTATAGATCACATCATTCCCTTACACTCCACCTGGAAACAGACAGCCAGGCAGTGCAGATTACGGAGCACTGATAACACATTATGCTACAAGAAGAATGACACTTTCTGAACCAGCTAGAATTTCCAGATACAAACTGATAATCTTCCAGAAGGTCCAGATGGCCTAAAACAGTGTGGTTCTGTCTGTGTCACATTGCATATGAGGCAGGGACAGATCAGGTCCACTGCTCTTCCCCTAATCCAGAAGTATAGGCTACGTTATTTCTGCAAGGGTGTGCCATGCCCTACTTCTAGATTGGAGATATAAATTACATGCCCCATCACTTTTGCAATTCTAGGGGACAAAGTCCTATTCCATAGGATTTGCTAACAGGTTCAAGATTTGGCCATTAGAAAACTATAAAATATAATGTTACCACTGACTCATTGATCAGGAAAATCACATTACTATAATAATTGCATTATGTATTAAACTTAGTATTTCTTTCTGAGCCACAAGGAAGAACAATGTGCTACTTTCTCTGTAATTTCTATGCTTGAACCTGAGTCCCTTAGCCCCCATGAGCCACACGTGTGACATGCTTTGCTCATCATTGCAACCAATTCAAGAATGAAGGGGTTAACAGAAGCAATGAATAATACAACTTCAACTGGTTAATTTTTTTTAAAGCACAGAGATTTACATTTTTTGATACCTAAAGGTCTTCTTTTCTGTGTCAGAGTGTCAGTTTCTTCTGTTGACTAAATGCTGAAATCTAAAAACTTGATCTAACACTGCAATAAAGACAAGCCATTTCCTTTCAGATAAGCCTAGCTCGATATGCTGCAAAATAACACTTGAGCAGCACAGAGTATTTGGATTAGCAGCACAGAGCTGCTGCATCCCAACTGCATTACTAGCATGAGCATCAGCAGTACTCAAGCTTCAACCCATATCCTATGACAGGCCAGCTAGCTCAAGTTTAAAACTCCTCGCAAGGAATGATGCACTCCAGAAACTATAGGACTATTTTAAACTGTGCAAAGAACATGAGAAGTCAGTCATAGAGCTAAGGAACAGTGAGAGGTGACCATGCTCTTACCTAAACACACTCGACCTGTTCCATCCAATGTCAGGCCTTCTGGACACTCACAGTGAAATGATCCTCTGCTGTTAACACAACGTCCATTGGGACAAACACCCGGGAAAACGTCACACTCATTTACATCTGATGTGAAATGAAGCACAAAAAAAATTGAAGTTCTTAATTTATTAAAGTAGCTACAGCCTTATTGAGGATTTAAAGTTATGTCACAGCAATCAAAATATTTTCAGTTATACAATATTAGGATCTGAAGACTGTTCTTTCTTACACCTGGCTGCCAACTGCCTCCTAGGGGTTGTTCCAACATCTATGAATCACCATGGTATAAACACACCCCACCCACATTTCCTTTTTTGTGGAAAGGTCTCCTGCACTGGGGGTGAGGGTGGATAAAGCAACAGCGATTCCACTTATTTAGGGGGAAACCCGAGGGTGCTCAAGTTTCAATCTGCTCTCTACCATCAGAACAAAGATTTCCTTGATTTCCTTTAGCTCCTCAAATACCTTAGGGTAGGGGAACACTTTTCAACAGTCACCGTTGCCTGTGATGACAACCACCAAATGTCCATTTGATTAACTTCTCCAAAAACAAGGATACAATGTAATGAATCCTCTTTATCCAGTTTTAAAAAAAAATGAGTAAGAAAGAATTACTTTACCTTCACAGGTAACTCCCTTAACTCTGGCAAATCCTCTTGGGCAAGCTGCATCTGGAAATAAAAAAAAGGAACAATTATTTTCAGAATTATACGACTATAATAGTTAATCATAATCAGAAATGTTGTGACCTTCCCCCCCTCAAATTTATATTAATGGCCTAACAAAGCGGAACAGTGGCATATTCTTAGTATTAAGGGCCCATTTAAAAAGCAAGAGCAGAAATGCCCTGATGTTGTCTCAGTAGTGGGTGGCATGACTAGCTCAATGATGCAAGGGCATATAAATTAATTCTGTCTCTTTCCTATTTGTCCAACTCCTTAGAGCAACTGCTGTGATCCTTCCTTTTTCTCACATCGGGAGCTCAGACAATATTCCTGCTTTCAGTCTCCAGTCCCAGAGGATATTAAGCTCTGTGATTTAGAAATTATGCTATCTTACAAGCAGCAATAGTAGAGAAACAAGGTGGGTGAGCTATAGAGCCCTGTAAGGTGGAAAGGTCCGAGAGCTTGGGCTGCAGCCTGACCTTGAACATCTACACTGCAATGAAGCAGCCCCTTAGCTTGAGCCCTGTGAGCCTGAGTCAGCTAGCATGAGCCAGTCGCTGGTGTCTAACTGCGGTCTAGACATATCCAGAGTCTCACAGCTAAATACAAGGTGGAACAGATTGTTTAGCATAAGTCGTTAACACATATTTCAAGGGACCATTCAAGGTGAAGTAGCCCATGAACACTCTTCCAGTCATAAGGGGGAAAGGTTGGGGGGCAGGGAAGGCAACTGGCGGGGTGATGTTAATGAGTTACAGATTACTGTAATAAGCCATAAATCCAGTGTCTCTATTCAATCCATAATTTTTAATGTCTAGCAAAGTTATGAGCTGAAGCTCCCAGGTTTGTTTTTTGAAAGTGCTGTGCAGGTATCCTTTGAGGATACACACTGAGAGGTCAGATATATAGTGATCGCTTTGTGAAAAGTGTGCACCCACAGCTGATATGGTGTTTTTGTCTTATTTTCCTGTGTGACTTTATTCAACAGCACAACGGTTGTCTGGTTTCACCCACATAGTTGTTATTGGGGCATTTTGTGCACTGAATCAGGTACACTACATGTTGTGATAGGCATGTGTAGTACCCATCTATCTTGAGAGGTGTGTCAAGGGAGGTGTTGATCATTGTAGCAGTGGAGATATGTCTACCAGTTTTGCATTTGTTGTTCTGTCAGGGTCTGGTACCACTTTGAGTTGGTGTGTCCTGGTCTATGGGGAGCTTGCTTTTGATGATGAGCTTGGAAAGGTTGGGGGGTTATTTCAAGGCCAAAAGAGGAGGTTCAGGAAAGATTTATTTCAGGATGGGATCCCCATTAAGTATGGAATGTAGTTGCTTGTAATACATATGGGTTCCAGTGCGGGGTAGTAAGTGACAACTAGGGTGCGTGGTCAGAGAGGGTTTTATTTCTGTATTGAAGCAGGTTCCCTCAGCTATTTGGGTGGCCTGCTCCATGATGCAATCTACTTCTCTGGTGGAGTGTCCTTGGTGAAGGTGGTTTGGAGTGTGTTAAGGTGTATATCCCTGACTTTCTCCTCGGAGCATATTCTGTGGTATCTGAATACCTGGATTTAGATAAACAGATGTTGTGGTGTGTATGGGGTGGTTACTGGATCTGTGAAGTTAGGTGTGGTGATCTGTGGGTTTCTTGTATGTATTTGTCTGTAAGGTTCCATGGTTGAAGCTGATGCTACTGTGGAAGTGTTCCAGAGAGAGTTCAATGAACGGGTAGTGGCTGTATAAGTTGTGGTGGAAATCTCTGAGGAAGTTTAGGTCGTCTGTCCAGAGGATGAAAATATTATCGATGCATCTCAAGGATATCAGTAGTTTCATGGTGCATTTGTCCAAAAATTCTTCCTCAAGGTGGCACATAAAGAGGTTGGCATATTGCAGAGCCATCCGAGTATCCATGGCTGTTCCCATGGTTTAGCCAAAAGCATTTTTTGTTGAATGTAAAATTGTTCTGGGTGAGGATGAGATTGGCGATGTGTGTGCAGTGGCTATCTGAGAATTGTCCATTGTCGTGTAAATATTTGAGGCAGCCAGCGAGTCCATCATTGTGAGGAATGTTGGTGCAGGGAGGGAGGTGACATTCATGGTGGCAAGGATGGTGTTCTGAGGGAGGTTGTTAATGTTGTGGAGTTTGTGGAGAAAGTCAGTTGTGTCCTGGAGGAAACTGGCCCTTTTTCTGTTGAGTGGTTTTAAGATGGTTTCTGAGTCCCAATATTCCTTCCGTAAGAGTGCTGGGGCCAGATATGGTGGGTGTCCCAGGGTTCCTCAACCATGATGACTAAATTAACAAGGCTAATGGACTACTCTCTGACACCACCTACTATAAAGAATTCAGAGACAATCCCACACCACAATTTAACCAGGACTTTAAGGATATCATTAAATCCTTCCCCAAACAACTTCAAGAGAAACTCTACAAACTCATCCCCCAAGAACCCACCCCAAGAACCTTATACATGTTTCCCAAGATATACAAACAAGAGAACCAAGGCAAAAACCACTCAGTACATTCTCAAATGAACTCTCACAGGAAAATGCTAAAAGGCAAAAACACCATATCAGCCGTGGGTGAACACTTCAAAAAGTGAAATCAGAGACTGAATAGAGACACTTGATTTATGGCTTATTATAACAATCTATAACCCACTAACAATCCTCCCCCACACCTGCAGCAGCCTCCCTCCTCCCCATGATTGGAGGGGTATTAGCAGGCCACTTCACCTTGAATGGTTAACTACTTATGCGAAACAATATGTTCCACCTTGTACTTAACTCTGAGTTAGTTTCCCAGATCTGAAGAAGGGCTCTCTCTGACCAACAGAAGTTGGTCCAAAAAAGGATATTACCTTACATACCTCATCTCCCTAATATCCTGGGACCAAGATAGCTAAAACAACCCTGCATAAAGCAGCAGTAGTGTCAGTACAAAGGTTGCTTGTTTTTAAATACCTGCGTTTTTGGACTTTTCCAAAAGCATACAGATTTTTAACTAGATATTTTATTTCTTTGCTATCCTTACCTTTGCCCACACACATAGACACGCTATGGGCAGAATGAAAACTCATCCCTGTAGAAATTAATTAAAAATGTAATTTACAGGTGGACTTCATGGTTACAAAGGGTTCACACAGTGAGGGTTAAAAGTTACATTAACCAACTGTTCTCATTTTATTATTCTTCTACTGAAAAATACTCTGATGAGAAAGATTATTCAATTGAGGCACAATTATTTTACCCAGTGATACATCTATCCTTCCCCCTGAAAGCTGGAAGACATTACAGCCTAGAACCATACCTAATTCACATCGCTCACAAGGGCTGCCCCAAGCAGCTCCTAAAGTAGCACAACATTCTGATTTTAGTGTAGCACCATTAATGTTTACTTCACAGCGACTGTCTTGGATGTTCAGCCAGCACGTTCCTTTCAGACTATCTGCAGTGGATTAGAAAAGAATGGGAGCTGTCAATCAAAAAAAGAGTTTATTTTCAAATCTGTTTAAGGTAAAGAACATTTATCAAAAAGGAAGAGTTATTCAATTTCTTCTACTTTTCTCTGAACTAAGCTGTATTTTTATTTATCTCTACACCCTCAGAAATACATATATTTATGAATATAGTGGATGCTATACTCCATTATACATCTTTAATATGTCTATGGTTAGAGCATGTTAACTTATGTCATAAGATTATTTTTCTTAGTACAAATATGATTTAAATATTCAAAAGGGTAGGTGTGACATTGTGCAGTCTATATGGTTTTATAAAAACATCATAAGAAGTGAATATAATGTAACTGGAATATGCTTCATGCAAAAGGTCTCTTGTAAGGTATCATTACAAAGCTTATAATCTACTGAGTGTGATCATCCTATTTGTATAAATGTACCACTCTTATATCTAAAACTAGAAATATGAAATATAACTCTGAGGGCCTATAGTAATTATGCAAAGTGTGGGCCATTAATAGTGGTTTGGAATCTTGATGACTCCCATTAACCAGGACCATTGTCTGCCGATGGCTGTGTTTACCTGTTAGTCTTCCTGTATATGTGTGTGCTGGCAAGTGGGTAATGAAGTCTTGCAGTGACATGTGATCATGTCACCTGACCTGGAATCCATCTTTAACCTGGGTGCTTTTCCAGTGGGGGGGGGGGGGAGGGTGGAAACCCAGAGGGACAAAGGGTACCCGCCTTATGCAAAAGATATATAAAGGGGTGGAAGAGAACAAGTGGGGAGAGGAGCCATCATGAAGAATCCCCTAGCTATCACCTGAGCTGGAACAAGAGCTGTACCAGGGGAAAGAATTGTGCCCAGGCCTGGAAGGTGTCCAGTCTGAGAAAAAACTTACTGAAGCATCTCTGAGGGTGAGATTATCTGTATTCAGTTTAATTAGACATCGATTTGTGCATTTTATTTTAGTTTGCTTGGTGACTTACTTTGTTCTGTCTGTTACTACTTGGAACCACTTAAATCTTACTTTCTGTATTTAATAAAATCACTTTCTACTTAGTAATTAACTCAGAGTATGTATTAATACCTAGGGGAGCAAACAATTGTGCATATCTCTCTATCAGTGTTATAGAGGGTGAACAATCTATGAGTTTACTCTGCATAAGCTTTATACAGGGTAAAATGGATTACTTTGGGTTTAGACCCCATTGGGAGTTGGGCATCTGAGTGCTATAGACAAGGACACTTCTGTGAGCTGTTTTCAGGTAAACTTGCAGCTTTGGGGCAAGTAATTCAGACCCTGGGTCTGTGTTGGAGCAGACGGGAGTGTCTGGCTCAGCAAGACAGGGTGCTGGAGTCCTGAGCTGGCAGGGAAAACAGGAGCAGGGGTAGTCTTGGTACATCAGGTGGCAGCTCCCAAGGGGGTTTCTGTGATCCAACCCGTCACAGTAGGCATAAATAAAATGTTATAGACCAGATTCTGATGTCTCCTATATCCATGTTAAATCAAAGTAAATCCTGCCCTACTGAAGTCAATGGGGATTTTGCCATTGACTTCAATAGGACCAGGATTTCACCCACTGTTTGTTGTGCTCCCAGAACACAAAGTTGTGCAGTATTGTTAGAGCTGCCAATGATGCCTAGACACCCCCGAGGGGGAAGATGGAGTCAGAGTCCTTCACCCTGTCATGCCTATTAATAGCGGGAGGCCATGCCCTTTAAAAGGTGTAGAAGAGATTGCCTCAGAGTCATTTTGTGTAAATTTGGTTTTAGTAGCAAAGAGTCTGGGGCAAAATCAGTATGTGGTCTTGCTAGTGAAGACAGGGGGCTGGACTTGATGACCTTTCAAGGTCCCTTCCAGTTCTAGGAGATAGGTATATCTCCATTTATTTATTTATTTATAATTTTTATTTTATCAGAAGCATTTTGAATTCCTTTGTCCACTGTAGGCAAAACTCCTCCAGCAAATACTGTTCTGGTGGTATATCTGAGAAACTGCTATATTCAAAATGATTTAAACTATACAGCTAACAGGTGATTTCCCTCATATCAGCTACATCTGGATCTTCCAGCCAAAACCTGCTAGGCTTATCTTATTTCAGCCTATGAGTTAATTTCCTTTATTTTACACAATCTTTCTTGCAGAGACAAAATTTACAAAGGGTAGTCACTCTGACTTTTTCCTCTGGTGAGAAAGTTATTTATTACCCACCATCAAAGCATTCTTTCTGCCACTCGCATCTCTTTGATTCTAACTTGAAATAAAAAAAAGTATCCAGGCTACAGGCAGATGGCAGCCTACTGCTTTGTGCACTACGGTTGAATGGTGTCTGAATTTCATAAACCATAACTCAGAAGTGCATAGAAAGTTATTTCAAAGAGAACAAATGACAGTATTCCTATTGTGTGTATATTTCCCAAAAATGGTAATGTAGCATTTATACCACCAGCCAAGTACACCATCTTAAAAAAAAAAAATTTAGTCTCCTTTCTCAGTAGGTGATTGACTACAACTCCATTAACAGAATTGTCCTCCCTGGATACATTCATTTGGGAATACTATTAATGTGAAAGTAAAATGAACCAGTGGCTAAAAGCAGCTTTTTAAAACAGTGTTTATGATAGTTGCAGAACTGCCATCCTTTAGAGACCAAAGTCCTCTCTCCACAAAACAGATAAACCGGACCCATCCATTCTAGGGTGATAGTGAAATTCAGCAACAGTGCTACAGTCTGGCCATTGGTAGTGGTGCACTAAAACAATAAAATTAGCTTCGGTACAATATTGTTAGCATTATTCCAACACAACTGTTATACACTTTCACTTAAATGCCATGTGGTGTGCTACAATTACATTTTAAATAACTTCTATCATCATTAATAAGGTTAAAATTTTCTCATGGTTATTTTTAGCAAAAGTCATGGCTAGGTCACGGGCAATCAACAAAAATTCACGTCTGACTTTTACTAAATATAATCAGGGGACCGGTCCTGACAAGGGGGACAACTGACGCCTGAGACCTGAGTGGGGGCATGAGAGCCCAAGCCCTGGTGCGGGAGGCAGGGGGTCCAGCACCCACCGCCGTGGCAACTGACAGCCCCAGGGCCTCTGCTACAGCCCCAGGGCTCAGAGCTCTGGGGCCCCCAATGCCTGTGGCAGCTGACGACTTTGGGTGCCCCTGACGCCTACAGTGGCTGGGAGCTCTGGCCCTTGGGCTGACAGCTCCAGCCCCGTCGCCCTGGGCGGAAAATATCACAGAGAGCTCTGAAAGTCACAGAATCCATGACTTCTGTGACATCATCTTATCCTTAATCATTAAGGGAAGAAAAAAAGAAAAAACCCTCAGATCACTCAGGTCATAAGGACTGATTCTGATCTCTGATATCAGCATAAATCAGGGGTAGCACCAGAGTAAAATTGGTGTGAGATCAGTATCATGCTGATATATCTGTATTTGTCTACTTATTTCAGTCACATTAGATTCTCTTTTTCACTATATCAATACACTTTCACATTACTGTCATATCAGAGAAGCATTTCTGCTATACATTAGCTTATCAGCACACACTCCTCTCCATTTGTAGCATTATAGTGTCAAAGCTGACAGGGGCACACAGCAAAGAACAGTGGGGCAAGAGAGTATTGGTACATTCAGGACCCAGGCCTTTCATTGTAGGGATGAGGTCAAGGGAAAAAGTTGTTTCATTAGCTTATTGGTTTTTCAAACTGCATATATTTAGGTTTGGCAGAATTTGATTTTTATTCCTTTTTAAATATTTTTGACAGATAATATTGATTTTTAAGCATTTTTTGTTTTTGTCAATGTCCATATTTGCAGGAAATTTCATAGGTGTGCGGGTCAGACAATTATTTAATGACAGATGCTGAGATTCAAAAAGTTAAAGTGTTACAATGATTAATACACAAATTGGCATCAGCAGCTGTCAAAAATATACAAAGTATGTTAAAATCAAACTCCAATAAGTTCTCAGGCAGCAGTTTTCTTATTTTGCCTGTCTGTAAATTTCGATCATCATCAATGGAAATATTTTTTCAGTGGTTTGAGTGTGTACAGTTAAATTGATGTTTACAGATATCTACTGACAAAAATCCAATCCTTTCAAGCCTACTTATATTTGACAAAAGTGTTTATCAAGTTTTTTTTTCCAGAATAAAAGAGCTATGTCCTTTAATCCTTACATAGGAATAACCAAGGTCAAATTCCCTTTCTTGCAACACCACTGAAGCCAATGGCAATTTTGCCTGGCTAAAAATGATAGGATTAGGCCCTAATCTTGTAAATCCGTATTTGTCAATTTTGCTTTGCCTCCAAACCACTTTTGCTCCTACATAAATACTCTAAATCCTGATACAGACAGAACCCAGATCAAAGTCAGTGGACGTTTTACCTGTTTGAGGACTTCATGACTGGGTCCATTATGCTCTCTTTCAAGTTAAGTTATTAATGTATTGAATGTATGTATATATTGTTTAAACCATATCTGGCTACTCCTTCCAATGTTTGTCCATTTTCATATTCCAAACATTAATGTCTTTCATTCACTTTAGGGCCAGTTTCCGCCACAATTACTGAAGCTAAGTAGACTTCACTATCCAAATAATACTAAACAAATCAACAGGACTACTTATGTAGTAAGGTCCAAATCAATATAAGCATTGGTCCTTAATTATTTCACATCAGTGTTGCATCTGGAAACATGAAAAAGCTTAAAAAATAATCAAAGCGCATGGATGAGTGTGGTGAGGTTCACATGAAGGAAAGAACACAACCTCTTAGCTAACCACAGATGCGCCAAAAAAAAATGCATAAGCCACTTCTGCTACCTGGGAATCTAAGAAGTCCAGGGTCCAAAAATAACCTTAGATTGCAAACCTTTTTGGTAAGAGATGGACACACCAACCCATCAGATGAACAATCATAAACTCTTCTCAATTCCTTAAATTCCTTCTCCCTGCTAACCAGTATCATCTCTGTCTTTTCTGGACTGAGTGTCTGACAAATCCTTCTCGTCCAGGTTCCTCTCTCAACTAGGCACTGGAAAGGCAAGGAAACTGCAATATCAGGATCAAACAAATTGGAGACTTGGAGCTTTGTGTCATCCTAACACCACTGGGACTCTAGCCCAATTCCTCTCACAAGATCCCCTACTGGCCTCAAATAAATATTGCACAAGTGGGGTGACAAAATGGAAGCTTGTGGGCACTTAAGGTGGATGAGGGTGAGCCAAACACCATGCTTTCAGACCTTTCAGAAAGGTAGGAACAGAGCCATTGGTGAATGTCCCAAAAGCCAGATTCTGCAGCTGTGCGAATGACACCTTGAGGCAACTATCTCAAAGGGTGTTGCTAGATCTAACAAAATCAATGACACTTGACTTTTTTTCCATTGCCTGGAGATCATCAATCAAGGATATAAATATGATACATATTTTATCCCCAAATCATTGCAATACTTGTTACCAGATAGACAAAGATCCAGGAAGAGTGTTCCAGATGAATCCAGAACTGTCTTGATATGTCCTACTTAATATCCTTCCCCAAAAAAGGAAGATGTGAGACAGTGCAGTAATTGGGGAGGCCAACAACATTTAATTATGGCTGTATAAGCAACAGACTAACCACCCTTTGGTTAAACTGACATCTAGCCCACTTGGAGAGAAGCAATAACAATATCTGTCAATAAACCTCCCCATTGGTTCTCACCAATCATAAAATGCATGGACCCATAGTAGCCTGTACCTGTGTAGGTGAAATAGTATCAATGAAATTGTTACGTTTGTATCCTCTGCTCCGATGGAAACAGGCAAACTTGTCTGGATTTGATCAATGTTATTCAGAAAGCAAGTCCAAAATGCCTCACAGTCAGATATGCTAGTCTACTATCAAGTACAAATTACCAGGACTCTCTTGTTTATTTCTCAGTTTCTTTAATCAATGTGATCAATTCCCTTTGTGTTAATAACAATAAAAAAAATCAAACCAAACAAACACCACATCTATACACTCACCAATGCAAATCAATCCAGTAGAATCCAGTTTACTGCCAAGTGAACACTCACAATTGAAAGAACCAAGATTGTTCCTGCAGGCGCCGTTGACACATGGGTTGATTTCACATTCATTTATATCTAAAATCCAGAAGGAAAAGGTACCGTTAGGACAGCCATGCATTTCTGGAAAATATTATGCTGTATAAATGAAGCCATGAACCACGATATGCCAGAATGTCTGGTAAACTTGGCTTTTTTATTTTTTTTTAGATGAGGTACACAGTATGCTGGGGCAAGCACTGTGTATGTATGTGCATGTGTAAAGAAGTATTTGTATATTTTGTAAGTGTTAATTAAATGTCGCTTTCTTAGAAAGGCCAGAAACTTCCAAGAACTTGGACTAAAACATTTTCCAGAATAATTTATAATTGTCCTGTGAGAAATCAAAATCCTTTTTCCATGGAAAGCAATGCATTCCCAGCCACAACACACTGTGCACAAACAAAGGCCTTATTGTTTCTGTCATCTAGGCTCCATGAGGCTTTGGAAGAATTAAGAAAACCTTGTCAGAAACAAAGTATTACAATGCTGGCTGCAATTCCATAGTCCTGGAAAGTGCTCAAGAAAGAAGACTGAAACTGTAATACTCTAAATAGTATTCCACTCCAGCTACTCTCCTTCTCACTTTCACCCACATGGGTTTTTTTAAGCCCGTCCACATGTAAGAATAAGACTCCTGCTGTCAGCATTAGCCTTTTTTAAAAAATGAAATTACTTTTTAAATAATAAAAAAAAAACTACCAGCAAATTCTTCCTAACAACCACCAATTATGTCTTTTTGCAATTCACCAATTTTGTTTTAGATTCGGATCCTAAATCAAATTAGACATCCTAATCCTAACAGATAGTTCCTGTCATGGGTCACAAATGAAAAGTTTGGGTGCATGCTTATGTTCTTAAATAGTGATATACAAATAATGCCAAGCCCATAAACCTAAAACAGCCTGACACAAATTAATTAAAAATTAAATAAAGGACCTAGGAAAGTATTGGAAACAGGAAACATATCAATGGCTGATTTTCAAAGGAAAACAAACTATTCCGCTTATTTTATAGAAGTAGTACAAAAGGTTCCATTTTCACATCTAGAAATCTGAAACCTTTAGGAAACTGATTTCTCTCTCCATCCCCCTAAAACATACTGTACTGAGGGACAAACCCACTCTCTTTAATTAATAGGACTGTTCAACTAAATAAAGTGATCAGGACTTGGCCCTTGATATAAATTGTTTTTGAATAGTGACAATGCTTTATGCTAGTATACAGAGCAGCTGCTTTTGAGAATAAATTCAATATTCTTGTTCCCATATGACTAGCAGGAACAAAGAATTTGGTGGAAGCAGATCACAGAGTGATACTGGAGATACCTTAAATATTCACCACCTGCTAAATGATTCTCAAGACAGAACTAACTTTGGAGAACCTACACATAATGTACTTCTGTAAACCTTGTTTTCAATGGCTATACATTCTTTAAAACTGAGAAAACAAACAGGGAGATGAGGATATCTAAACTATGGTAGGACATGTAGCTTCTCCCTTTCAAAAGGGCTACCAGGAGAAACAGAGCAGTCTTCTTTTTCGCTATTCATATAGTATATTACATATGCATATATGTACATTACACACACAAATACAATAGAAGATATTAAGGTTGCATAGACAAGCACTCTAACGTTGCACAGAAAACCTTAATTCTGGCATTTCCTAACTTTAATTTGTGCATACTGGTTGTGCATACTGTCCACTGTGCTACAATCTTTACTTATATGATCACATACTATTTTGTTCCCCAGGAATCCTGCCTCATTCAGTGCACCAGGATGGATAGCACCCACTTGATGAACAGCTATTCAATATTTTATTTTATCCTTGCTGTGCAGGTGTGTAGCCCTGCATCTTATTTACTGCACACTATTCAAACCCTGCTCTGAAGAGTGAATTATTAATTTCCTCATGGGCTTTTCTATGGTGTTCAGCACTCGAGTATTTCAATGCTTCAACAAATATTAATAAATTTACTTTCACAATGCCCTCGTGAGATAAAGGATGGTGTTATTACCTTCCTTTTATAGCTGGAAAACTGAGGCACAGAGGGCATGTCTACATTGCACACTAAACCTGGACTCTGACTCAGGTCTGAACCCAAGTCCTTTTTTTGTCCACTCACAAATCAGTGTCTCTCAGGTCTGCAAGCACTCAGGACCGGGTCCTAGGGCCCTGCTAGCGGGTGGGTTCAGACCCAGAGTCCTACTGAGACTTGGGTCCAAGTCCCGTCATTTTGTAGTATGCACACAGGTCAAGCCACAGCCCCAAGTTAAGTCTGCATAGTGCAGTACGGACATGTTAGCATGACTGTGAGACTGAGGGTCCAGCAACTATAAACTCAGGTTTACAATGCAGTTGTGGATGCTCAAGCGTGGGCACGGAAACTGAGTCCACAAGCCCAGATCCCACGGACTCAAGTTTACAATGAAGTGTAGATGTGCCCAGACATATAAAGCTAAAAGTTTCTAATTATTGTAGGTGCTCAATGTGAGATGCCTACGGCCTGATTTTTCAGAGTAGTTAGCATTATAGAGCACTTTATATGTTCACAGCACATCTCCCACTGATGTCAGCTGCAAGTGTTCAGAACTTCTGCAAACCAGACTAATGGTCTGAAGATAGGCACCCAAGGAACACGCAATTAGTGGCCATCATGAAGTTTGGTTTAAGTGACTTGCCTAGCATCACACAAGAACTCTGTGTCAGAGGCAGGGATAGAAACCAATTCTTCAGGGAAACATTCAGCTTCCTTAACAATGAGACCCCCCTTTCTCTTCCTGCAATAGCCTTCCACATTCACTACACACTTTCCAACTTCTGCAACAAATGAGGCAGGGATCCTACAGACAACAGTCTCATTCTCCACACAACCTGATTCATCCCTAGAGTAGGTCCATACTGTGAACTGAAAGAGGCAGAGGTCTTGTTGAAAAAAAGTATGTAACTTATATGTAGTATGCGACTGTATCATAAGGCATGTGCACTGCACTGGGATGAATTAAGGTTGCACAGGAACCTTAATTCTAGTATTTCCTAGCCTTTGAATGGCTGACTTTGCAACCTTAATAATGTTATTTTAACATATTTTTGGTGTGCAACTTCCTAGGTTTTTAAAAAAGTAAAGTGAAAAAACAAATCCCTTCATCTGTAATAATATTGACGCCCACACAGATCATCAGCAAAATTGGAACCTTTAGATCGGGGATGGGCAAACTTTTTGGCCCGAGGGCCACATCTTGGTGGGGAAATTGTATGCAGGTCCATGAATGTAGGGCTGGGACAGGGGTTTGGTGTGTGGGAGGGACTGTGGGGTGTGGGAGGGAGCTCAGGGCAGGGGGTTGGAGTGCAGGAAGGGTGTGGCAGGGGGCTCAGGGCAGGGGGTTGGGGACTCAGGGCAGGGGGTGCCTGCAGGCAAGGGCAATGCAAGGAGCCCTCTGGCCTCCCACCTCACCCCCAGGGGCCATAGGGACATAGTGCTGGCTGCTTCCAGGAGTGGCACGGGGCCAGGGTAGGCAGGGAGCCTGCCTTAGCCCCACTGCGCCACGGGGGTGGCAATCCCACAAGCCGGATTGAAAGCCCTGACGGGCTGGATCCAGCCCGCAGGCCGTAATTTGCCCTCCCCTGCTTTAGATCCAGGCCACAAACCTCTGCCACTTGAGCTAGAGAAGTAACTGATGGCAGTAGTAGGTTGCCATCCTCTAAATGGACTAGCACTAGTGAGGAATCACACAAGCTTCCAGAGGGTTTACACAGATATTTGCTGACAGCAGAGCAATAGTGAAATTCAGGAATCTTGGATCCTATACCAAACTCTCTCTCCCCACACTTTCCTCCACTTGCACACAAATACTCCTACCACCCACATTCCCCATCCTCACTGGCTCCAAGTCCCAATCTCCTTCCTGTACCTTCTCATTCTATCTGTGTCCTGTTCCCACAGCATCAGGCTCCCTATACCCATCTCTTTGTCAACCCAGTCACATTTCTGCCACTATGGCATCCCATTTCTTTATGAGATCTACCTCCCCTCCTCCTTATCCACTGGTTCTCAGTCTCCTTTCCCAGCCAGTCCCAGTCTCCACCCTTCACTTCAGGTCCCTATCCCAGTTTCTCTCTCCTCTTTGCCAGCCTCTACTCCCAGTTTATATTCCCCACACCCAGGCTTTTTGTCCCAATCTATTCCCCCTGCTCCTGCTATCCTTCCCCACCTCCCTCGGGTTTGGTTCTTGTCCCCTCTGTATTAGAAGTGGGCATCTTCCTTCTTCATGCTCCCTGGGCATAGCAAGGATGTCACTGAGAGCACAAAAGAAATAGGATCTCTGCCGTCAGTTCAGATACGAAGACCTAGCCTGCCCACAGTAGCCCTGAGCTGCAACTGCAGGGAAAGTCCTTCTCTCAACCCTGGACTGGGGAATGTTCAGTACTGACAGAATCCCAGGAATTTACGAGCTAAAATCTAAGATATCTGTATTGAGAATGCGTGAACTGAGATTTTTCTAACATTTATAATTTGTCCAGATTTTCACAGGCATAGCTAACGGCACAGTACTGGCATAAAGGCCACCTGTTTGCCAAATTTTGAGTCCCTGTTCTAAACCACCCGAGTGCTAGAGCTTTTCAAAAATGATTACTAGGATTTTTTAACATGAGCAAAACACATTTTCCTTTAGCTTAATTCTCAGAAACATCTAAACTGTTTTGTCTGAAATTTTGCAAAAAGATTCAGCCTGAGGCAGACATCCAGCATGGAATATTTCAGCCCAAATGTTTAAAAGTATGGCAAAAGTTATAAAGCAACTGAAAACAGCTGCACATATAAACACACGCATGCACGCACACATACAAACACACACACTCTAAGTGCCTTCATTTTAAAAAAAGAGACATTCTGCTAACCAAATAGATCATCATCAGTCCAAACACACTTAAAATATCTAGTGTTAAAAACATAAAAAGTTTAAAATGTTTTGTTTAAAGAGATATCATCAACTTGCAATGTAATCATTTACAAATGAAATAAAAATACTACACCTATCTCTAAATCTCCATGATGCTTTCTGTGATTCTTCAATTACATTTTCCATTAAAAAAATTTCTTTCCCAATTTTCTGTATGAAGACCCACACAAACAAAAAGGAAAATGATTAAGATGCTGATCTTCTAAACACAAACCCACCCACCCCATCTCTATTTTTTCCAATTTGTTTACTTTGTGCATTTGACACGGTTTGGTTCCAATTCAGCAAAGCACTTAAGCACATGCTTAACTTCCACTGAAGTCAACAGGACCACTCATTTTGAAAGTTAATCACATATAGAATTGTTTGCATAACAAATTGACTGATAGCCTAAATGATCATACAGGGGGAAAATTACAAAGGTCCCATTTCAACAAGGCACTTAAATGTGCAGAACACCATCTTCAGTGCTTTGCTGAACTGAGGCCAATGAGCGCACAAAGTAAACAAACAGGAAATAATGTTTTCCCCTCTTTGTTGTAATAATACTATTGCTACAATTAACAGCTAAGAAGTAAGATATTTTCAGATAAATGTGACTTTAAGTTGATAATATTCCTTTAATTTTTAAAATGCAAAGCAAGCATATGTGAACATATTTATCATTTTTAAACAAATATTTTTCTTTAAGTGTGGTGTATATATATATTGTCATAGAACCAACATTGAAACAATCCATTGTACATTCCTTGAAATAAACTTCAAAGCACGTCTGGTTTACATTTGTGGAAACACAATCTAAACCACAGAGCTTGTTGTAAAAATTTCTACTTTCACAGACTCTCAAGGCAAACAAACAAACAAACAAACAAACCAACCCAACAACAACTTGCAAAGTTTCATAACTTGGTTATGAATAGAAAACAACACAGGCTTTAATGTTTCATTATGGTTATTGCTGAAAGTTATATTAATTAAAACTATATTGTTGAACAGCATGCATCTGAGTAATATAAAAGCATGACACAATGTTACTATTGAGAGCAAAACTTTACAACTAGTAAACTGAATGGCTTACCATTCCTTTGAAAACAGAATTTGGCAGGAGGAAAAAAAAAAAAAAGAGTGAAATGAATTTATTCCTCAAACTGCTAAGCCGCTCAATGTTAGAAAAAGTGTAATAGATTTTATAGTTTCATAGACAGCTTTATGCCAAACCATTACTGGATCATTTTTACCTGATCAGCTAAACTAAACTTCCGCCTAACTATGGGATTTTTAGATGGATACAACAGATCATTCATAAAGCATGTGTGTATAATTTAATATGCACACAAGCATATTAACAATAACTGACAAGACACTTCAGCTCCTGCTGTAAACAAAATATATTTTAGGGTGTCTGGATTAAAATAATTATGTTCAGAAGGAAAACTTCCCCAAAAGTTCAGGTTTATATTGAACCTGAAGTTTTGGGGAATGAGGTACCAAGTCAGTTTCGCCAAGTGGAGAAGTAGATAGAAATATCTTTAATATTCTGGGTTTATTAGATTCCAAATAAATAGCATTACTGATGATCACAAAATTACCATATTAATTTTAAAATAGTACATATGTAATGGCAGTAGTCAATACTATAAGGTCAAATGTGCCCTACCAAACAAGGATTGCTTATTGTGGAGAGCAGTGCAGAAGCAGTAATGCATGTCAATACGTCTCACTGAGACACAAAACTTCACTGCACATGGGCAGCACAGCCACTCAATCACAATTGCTCTCTGTAACAGGGTATGCTTCCCTCAAGTAGCCAACCAGCTCTGGTGACTGATCTGAAAGGGGTGAATGGGCCACAACCCTAGCTTCTCCTAGCTCCTTTTGGTGTAACAATGCTAGCCCAATGTAGTCTTGGTACTAAAGGGAGCACTAATACTGTAACCACAGCCAGCCCCTATCGTGATATATTGCTTACTTATGAAAATGCAGAAGTTTTCTTATGAAAATTTGAAGTTGCTGTAGGTAAACAACAAACAGGAGTTTTGTTTATTCATTAGAATACCCAGAGCAAAACATTACCTATGACCTGTTATCACTTTGAAGAATCATGAATGATCATTCAAATATTTTTTCTTTCAGTGGCAGAATACAGGTACATTTTAAATTTACATAACAATCCACTAATTGGGCTACAATTTTGTCTGCACGCTTCCCCTCCCTTACCCATCAGTCATTGCTTGCTCTAGTTGTGAAATATCTCTGTATACCCCACATACCTATTATACTGAAATGTTATACCAGAAATTATAGTCAGAAGCACTGTGCTGAATAAGTATAAATAAATCAGACTTGCTCACTATTTGTATTTTTATATTTGATGCAGGCTGCTTAAACTGATCATTAATTTAGTTAATGCACCTTTTAAATTTAGATAAAAGTTAAAAGTGGCCATTTTTTCAAATTATGAGTTGAATTTTCTTGATGAATGGAAATGACTTTCAGGCTTCTAATGACATATCCTTGCATGCTCCCCTGAAAATACCAACCCTATCACAATTTTTGAATTAATACGTTAATTTGTCTGGTTATGTTCTCAGACTGAAAACCAAAACTGGATGGAGATGTCCTTTTTAATGCCATTTCAATTATTTCAGCTCAGTTGTTTGTGTTCTGGTATCTTGTTCAATACATTAGCAAGTTTATGGTCAGAGTTAAGCTTTGAAGTTAAATATCAAGATGAACATGCAAACATCATCTCTCTTGGTAATATAATGTCTGTCTGCAGCAGACTCAAGACACTAGCATATTAAGCATAGAGAGAAAAACACTTTCACTGCTAAAACTATTTTTTAAAAAATATGAAAGCTTAAACTCAAGAATAAATTTTAGCTAAATACTGTGTATAGTATTCTAAGACAGTATAGTGATGAGTACAGTATAAATCCTGTATGGATATGACTGATAGGAAAAGACTACTCTGAAAAGAATGCAGTTGGATCTTTAACAGACAATGAGAGCAGACAAACCCTCAGGTTTTAATGGATGCATGGAACACAATTCCCTTTGAATGGAAAAGGACTGAGTTGACCCTGCCAGGAACGGAACCACTGGTTCATGAGATTCTAAGTATTCCAAAGCTGAAGCCTTCAACTTGCAAACCATTCCCTTTGGAAAAGGGCAATTCACAGTGATAATACTGAATTATATAATTCAAGTGGCCAACCCAAAAATAACACTGAAAGTTATCAAAAGTCCACTATTCCTGGTAGCATTATGCATTTCTGTTCAAAATAAAACAGAAATTAACACCTCTGCTCCAACTTCATTTATCAGCACTATCAATACCAAAGATCTAAACTCTCAGAATGCCCAAGAGATAAATGTGCATTTTCTTTAACTTTCTCTTCAAAGTATTCTGTCTAAGAAAACATACTGTCATGTAGAAAATGAACTGGCTATATTGGAGGAAATTCAGTCATGCCCCAACATTCTAACAGAATTCCACTGAGAGCAATTACAAGATGCATCTTTTGATTTATACCATAATATAGGCCTTTCTTTCCCTTCCCTTCATTGTTTTGTATCACCCCAAGTCTTCTCTGCTCATCTCATAAACTCCAATACTATAATATCACAGATTAGATCAACACTATCCAGATGGCTCCCACTGCAGCATTTTTACCTTCACATGTGTCAGTCTCAGTGCTGAATACATAACCCTTTGGACATGTACAGCTGTAGCTTCCAGGTGTGTTTCGACACAGGCCATTGTCACACAGCAGTCTGTTCACTGAACATTCATCAATGTCTGGAAAAGATCAGGTAGACATATTAACGAACAAGTCTGCCCTCCTTTTCTCCAAGTATTATTTTATCTGGACTCTCAGCAGCAGTCATGTGTCTGAAATTCAGTTTTCTGCATTTGTATCTGAACAAGGAGAAATGCCAATACTTGGTTTCAAGAGGTTAATTAACTTTCAAATTCCTCTTACCCCATATTCTATATCACATTTAAGAATTTTCACTACTGTTTTGTAAATACATATCAGTTTTTCAGTAAAGCACAGCTCTATGTTCTCAGCATGTCCTCCATTAGAACATGGCGACCTTGGGATATTTAGCAGTTTATAAACAGCCATGATTATTGCCCTTGGATTTGTCTGTTTGGCAGCCAGCAGTGATGTTAAACATGCTTTTAACAAAAATTCATTAAGAGTTACATCACTGTGCTAATCCTTTTCTCTGTGCAAGTATTTGCTATCAGAGGAGGTACAGTAGGAAACGCCTACACTAATATCTACGTATAAAAAATACCCTGCTACACTCCAGCTGATCACACGCTGAAATATTGCAACCATGATTGTCTCATGAGTGTCCATATTTCTACCTAGCTACTGATTGATAGCAGATATATTACCACAAGCTAACATTAAAGCTGAAAAGTCAAGCACTGAAAAATCCGGAAAACCCAAAAGTTAATGTTGCTCCTTAACTTTACTTTAGACATTTGCAAATCTTCTATAATATACATTAACAAACAATATTACTGTAAACTGCTTATGATTAACAATGAAAACAAAATTATAAAATTAATTTTTTAAAAGTTATTCTGTGATTCCCATTACTCTAGTATTTTAACACCTCACAAACACTTTATCCTCCCAATTTGTGAAGAAAGTGCTATTATCCCCATTATACAGCTGGGGATGTAACAGAAATTAAGGGCTTAATCTAATTTCCATCAAAACCAATAAGCTGATTTCAAGATACTTCAGTGGACATTAGATTTGAGTGAGTTGCCAAAGGTCACACCGGAAGTCTGTGTCAGAGCTGAGAAAATAATCCAGCCTTTCTGAGTTCCAGTTCAATGCTTTAACAAGACCACCCTTCCTCTCATACAACATACATCTCTACCTCGATATAACGCTGTCCTCGGGAGCCAAAAAATCTTACCACATTATAGGTGAAACCGCGTTATATCGAACTTGCTTTGATCCACCGGAGTGCGCAGCCCCGCCCTCCCGGAGCACTGCTTTACCGCGTTATATCCAAATTCGTGTTATATCGGATTGCATTATATCGAGGTAGCGGTGTATGTGCAATTTAAAACTGTAGGAGCAACCTTTTGGTATTTCCAGTCTTTTGACTGCTTGATTTCTCAAGGTTAATGTTTCGGTAAAGAAAAGGTCTATCTCCCTCTTTAACTGAAAATTTTTTAAGAAGAGGAAAAATAAGCAAAAAAGGACAGAATGACGTAATTAGAGAGACAAGGTGAGTGAGGTAATATCTTTTACTGGACCAATTTCTATTGGTGAGAGAGACAAGCTTTCGAGCTTACACCGAGCTCTTCTTCAGGTCTAGGAAATGTCCTCAGGGTGCCACAGCTATGTACAAGCTAGAACAGATTGTTTAGTATAAGTTGTTAACACATGATAACAGTTTTCAAGTACGTAAAAGTTTGTTACAAGGAGGAGGGAGAAAAATTGTTCTTCTTAACCTCTGAGGATAGGACAAGAAGCAATGGGCTTAAATTGCAGAAAGGGAAGTTTAAGTTGGACATTAGGAAAAACTTCCTGACTGTCAGGATGGTTAAGCACTGGAATAAATGGCCTAGGCAGGTTGTGGAATCTCCATCATTGCAGATTTTTAAGAGCAGGTTAGACAAACACCTGTCAGGAATGGTCTAGATAATACTTAGTCCTGCCATGAGTGCAGGGGACTTGACTAGATGACCTCCCGAGGTCCCTTCCAGTCCTATGATTCTATGATATTTCATGGGACAATTCAAACGGAAGTGTCTTTTCCAGTCATAGGGAGGAAAGTGGGGGGGGGGGGGGGGGAAGAGGGGAAGCTCAGGGTGAGGTGTGTGGTTTAAATGGGTTACAGATTGTTGTAATAAACCAGTATCTCTATTCAGTCCATGATTTTTTGTGTCTATCAAAGTTATTAATTTAAGATGCCAGGCTTGTCATCTGAAGGTGTTGTGCAGGTTTCCTTTGAGGATGAGGACTGAGAGGTCAGATATAGAATGATCACTTTGTGAAAAGGGTTCATCCACAGTTGATATGGTGTTTTTGTCTTTTAGCATTTTTCTCTGTGAATTCATTTGAGAGCATAGTGATTGTTTCACTTCACCCATATAGTTTTTATTGGGGCATTTAGTGAACTGGATGAGGTACACCACATGTTGTGATAGGCTTGCGTAGGACCCTTGTGGGAGGTGTTGACCATCGCAGCAGTGGAGATCTCTCTCTAGGTTTTACATCTGTTGTTCTGTCAAAGTCTGGTGCTGCTTTGAGTTGGTATGGCCTGTTCTGTGGGGAGCTTGCTTCTGATGACAAACTTGGAGAGGCTGGGGTGTTGTTTGAAAACCAGAAGAGGAGGTTAAGGAGAGATTTATTTCAGGCTGTAGTCCCCATAGAGTATGGGTTGTAAGAGGGCCGCTCCTGAATGTACAGACTGAAAGGGGTAGGTTTTCTAAAGAGATTTTGTGCTTTTTCATTGTAGCTAAACGTAATATCCACTTTCCTCACACACTAAAGGTCCTCTCCTGCTTCCACTAAAATCAATGTGAGTTTAACCATTAGTAATTAATTAATAACTCAAATAACTTACCAACACAGTTCCTTCCAGAGGGATCAGGTTCATAGCCACTGTTACAATTACAACGATAGCTACCACGTAGATTTTCACAAATTCCATTGGCGCAAATATCAGGATCCAATGCACACTCATTAATATCTGTATCAATATAATAGAGAAGATTAATGCAATTGTATTACACATTTAATGCCGTGAAACATCTTATCTTGGAATAGTTGCACACATAGAAATGCCTCTAACTCAAAATATCTATTTTGTAAGTGTAGTGACTATGGATTGAGGGCCGAAGAGTCATTCTTTGCACATTTTCATCTCATAGGATCCAGGACTTTTCCACATTAACAAAACAAAACAAAAAAATACTCTTTCTATATGTGGATTCCTCTGGTTTATATAGATCCATTCAGAAACACTGGAAAGAACAACAAGGATGCCGGGCCTGATTGTGATCTCACTTAAACCTCTTTTACACTGATGCTACTCCACTTATTTCCATGATTTACTTGGACTGATTAACAATGGTGCATCTGAGATCAGTATCTGGCCTGCAATTTATGTGTACACCAATACATACTCAGACAAACACTTTGTTAACCTGGCATTAAAGATTATAAGATGTCCAAAGCTTTCATAAGAAAATGGAAATCAGTGGAATCTGGTCTACTTTATGGTGTTATTACAAATCTATAACCAAAGTTCACTAACCTTGATGGAATCTTGGGGAACACAAGGCACATTTCATGCTACATCCTACCTCCCTGTAGCACAGATTTCGCCTAACAAGTCCAGACCCTCCTTTTCCCTTAAGAGGTTTTTTTCTTTTGGTAGAAGTTCAGTACCCTCCTATGCCCCAACTTTTCTGATGTCTTCAGGGAGCAACCAGGTGGGTCCATGAATAGAATGAAGGGAGCAGGACTGGGTGACTGTTACTGCAGTGTGGTAAAAGGAGTATGACTAGGGTGGAGAGACAAATGGACATGACTGGGAATGAGAACTGTCTGTAAGGGGGATTTCCTGCCTGCTCTCAGAAAAGGGAACAGATGAGGAGGAAAACACTGCTTTGGTTGGGGTAGGGGGTTCCGGTTTGAAGATGTTCAATTTTCCCCTGCTTTGGGGAATGGTTTGAGCAAGCCAAGTTCTTCAGAGTAAGCAGCAGCAGGGTCCTATGCGAACCTGCTTTCACTTGTATGAGATCCACAGCAAAGGTTACAATTTCGTTCAGGCCTCCAAAAGGGATTTTAATTTATATTTGATCCCTGGAGGAGATTAATCTTCTGAAGGCACCTGGCAAAGACTACGATCTGTCTTATATCCCTTGTGAAGAGTTACAGTCTTCAGGTACTGAATAAAGACTGTAACCTCTACAGAGGACCTCATACAAATTCCCATAGTTAGAAACTGTAGCTTTGCGGGAAATGGTTATTTCTCTTGTGAGATTTACAGGCTCCCCAAGTGGCACTAGTGGAGCTTCTACAGTCAGTAAACCATAAAGTACTCATCTCAGAGAATTTACAAACTCTGCTTATGTACTTCACGTTACTTATGTGAAGACATTAAAAATCACAGCCTGTAAAATGATAAAACTAGGCCCATATGCTTACAATATTGAACTGAAATAACATTTTCTTTTTTAAGTATTATTTTTAAATGCTAACTATGCTATTGCTGAAAGTACTATAGTAGGGTATCATACTGCTCCCACTGAAGTGATGGGAGTTTTACTCCTGACTTGGATGGGAACAATTCTCATCCTTTCTTAGGAACCTTTGATTTATTTTAATATTGTACCATATTAAAAACATACCATATCTTGAAAAAAGCCTTTAGCCACTTGTATCTTATGAAAAATCCAAATGCTGAATTCATACTTTTGAATATTTGTTTTACTTTCATTATTGTTCATGAGTCTTATATATATAAGAAAAAAATGTAACATTACCTCGTCCATCCACAGTAATGCCTACTCCACTGCTACACAGGCCATGGAAATCAGCTACTCGATTGAAACAGAAGTTGTATAAAAAATGTTAGTTCTAAACCTCCAAGTACATACTTGAATGAAAATTGTGACATCATGAAACGAAACACTAAAAGGAAATATATGGTATTATCCTCTCAAAAGTACCATCTCCTCGAGTTAGTACCTACAACAGTAACATCACACATGATGCTAATTGACAGCTTCACAACAGGGCAATGTCACCCCAGAAAGCAACATGGACTGTTCTCCAAAATATGGTGATATGAATACTGTTTTCAAGGGGGGTATGTGGCAAATAAACTTTTTCTTCATGTTCTCTGCATTTTGCTGTTACTAAAGATGAGTGAACTAGTTCTTATTAAAAAATAATTAAAAAAGAGTGGTTTGAACATCAACCCTAATTCCCAATTGAATAGTGACTGTACTTTACACTGGACTGATTTGGTTAGGGAACCTACAGCTCCTTGTCTAACGCCTTTAAGGTACCTTTTCTTCAATCCAACATAACCTCTTCTGGCTCACCCTACACTTAAAGATAATCATGAGGCCCAGCTGCATCAATCTAGACCTTGGTGCCTACACCCTGAATTCTCACATAGTCTGGACAGCTCTGGAGTTTGGTGCACTCTAGACAGCACTGGGCATGGAAGAACTTAAACAAACATTTTCTTCTTTTGTTCACATTAAATACTACAAATTTAGATTACCTTGAAAATAAATGCTATGAATCTGCTTTGAAACAGACTTATTAGTCTATGTTAGCTGAAGAATTATACAACTTTACCTGAGTTCTTGGCAGGACATGGGTGACATGGCTCTCCAAAGCCATAGTCTGGATTGGCACAGCAACATTCAGATTTTGTCACTGCCCCAGGGAAAGGGCGGACACACACTCCTTTTTTGATTCCTCCATAGCATGTGCTGCGCATATGAGTATCTAAGAAAGGGGAGGCAGAGAAATAATTATGTTTTCTTACACTAGGAAGGATATGAATGAATACTCTTTCAACAAGAACCTGAGGTCATAATCTTATCCAGTGAAAGGGATACATTTTGTCCTGTATGAAGGATGGCTCACTTAGAAGCCACAGAAAGCCAAGTGCCTGCATCGAAGAACAGAATTTGGCTCTAAATAGTTATCTGAATGTTCCCTTTCCAAGTATATGTTCCCATCTGTGGTGTATGTTCTTTCCAAACTCATCTGTCATTTGGAGGCTGATTCTGCATGCTTATGTTTAATAGTACAGTAACTTACTCCATGAAAAGTGCCATCGGACTCAAAGGCACTACTTATGAAGCAAGATAATACTCAGTGTAAGGGTAGCAGAAAGGAGCCTTTTGATTGTAAGTTCTTTGATGCACTTTTCTGCAAAATGCCTATGACATTGTGAGTATTACTAACATAAAATAAAATAAGATAAAATCAGCCCCACGTAATGTGATAACTTTCAGATTACAAATACTTTTCCGCGAGCTAGAATGTCTGAATAATATTATTCAGATCATTCAGTGAATCATGTAGCATAGTCAGATAGAAAGCTCCTGTGTCAGATCCTGCAATACTGTAGATTTCTAAACACCATATAGACTCCTTGAAATTCTATCCAGAGGATTTCGTATGAATGAAAATTTTGTTACACACTATTTGAAATAACCTACTTTATGTCTGGAGCAATTATATCATCTTTTTGTAAAACTGAAATTCCCAAGTGATCATGAATCTGCCTCATGATTTCTTGGCATCTTAAGGGCATTTCCTGTTGAAACTGTAATATTTATGGTATATCTTTAAGAGATACTAGTGATGACCCATGGGTATGGTTCTATGAGTGAGGTGGACAAATGTGTGTGTGGTTCTGGCAGAGTTGTGCTGATTTGTGCATAGGTTGAATAGTGGCAGTTGGGCCAAGTAATCCCCCATCTCTGCAGTCTCCCTCATACACCCAATGAAATTACAACATGCAAGTCAGATGGAGAGAAAGAGTAGTGATTGTCTAGAATTCTTGGTATGACAAAGATAGATGCTTTTCTGTAGCTGTCACACAGGTGTAATTCATAAAATCAAAATAGCCAACAACTTAAAAACTGGATGGCAACAGATTGCAAATCCCAGCAATGACAGGATCTGGGGATATTCTAAACAAAAAAGAGCTCTCAACTATGCATGTAGCTGTATATATTACTTCACACTGACTGAATAGACATTCTGGTCTTCAGAATGACACAGACAGAGTGGCAATTCTGGAATCTTATAAGTAGCAGCAGTCCATCTTGAAAGCTCCAAGCCGTTCAGTTACTGTGTGCCATGCTATAGCATCGCAAGTGACTAGAAAAATGCAATTCTCAAGTAACAGTCCTTGCCACAGATAATGCAGATGCAGGGTCAGAGGGATGAAGTCAGGGCACTACTACCACTTGAGGCCTGTTGTGCTTTCCTCTCTTCACTTTCCCCTCTCTCTCAACCACCTTTTTTCAACCTCTTTGATTCCCTGTTGCAGCACAATCCTCCAGTGTAACCTGTTGCTAACTGCATCCTCCCCAGCTTGATGTTGAAAGTTTTCAAATTCCTTTTGCAAAATGTCCTTGAACCTGAGTCTAGGTTGGCCTAGTAGCTTTGGAGCATCTGCAAATTCTCCATAAAGGAGATCCTTTGGAATGCATGCATTCAATGCAGATGACCAAGCCAGTGGAGATACCTGTGTCTAAGAATGATGAGTAGACTTGGCAATTTTGCTTTTTCAAGTATTTCGGTGTTGTGGACTTATGTTTCCCACTTCATATTTACAATACAGTGAAAACAGCAGGTATGGAAGATGTTTAGCCTTTGCTCAAGCCTGCTGGGGGCAGTCCACCACCATACAGCAGTGTGCTCAGAATGCAAGTCTGGTAGGCCTGTATCTTGGTGTTCAACATTAGTTTCCTGTTATCCCACACACGCTTGGTCAGCTGGCCGAATGTGGTGCTTGCCTTTCTGATGCCAGAATTAATCTTGTCATCTGGAGATAAGTTATCCGATACAGTTGGTCCCAAATAGCATAACTTGTACACAATTTCTATCATGGTGCTATTAAAACTTCTGGTGTAGTCAAGAGACCTTGGGCCATAATCAAGGTTTTCTTTAGACTGATGGTTAGTCCAAATTCACCACAAGCTAGCACAACGCTATTACATAAGATTCCTCCTTCCTTCCTTCCTTCTTGAAGCAAAGAATCTTATTATATAAATATTTGCAGCTGTGTACGCTCACAAGTGAAATACTGTGCTGAGCTGCCTTACAATTTGTAAAGCCCCAAACTGCTGGAACACTGGGGGTGGGAGGTAAAGGAGAGCACAGAAAACTGAACACTGAGTTGATTCCCACTACTGTCTTTCCCACTATTAAAAAGAACAGGAGTACTTGTGGCACCTTAGAGACTAACAAATTTATTAGAGCATAAGCTTTCATGGACTACAGCCCACTTCTTCGGATGTGGGCTGTAGTCCACGAAAGCTTATGCTCTAATAAATTTGTTAGTCTCTAAGGTGCCACAAGTCCTCCTGTCCTTTTTGCGGATACAGACTAACACGGCTGCTACTCTGAAACCTTTCCCACTATTGTCTCACTCCCAGAAAGTGAGATCAGACCAGCCTGGACCCCAAAATGTGTGGACCACAAAAAGTTGTTGCATAGCTAGTACTTAAAGCTGGCTCTGCTACTGTGCCCTAATTGTGAAATCCCTAATACAATACCATCTCAGGCTGTTTGTGCTCATTTGAATACTTTATTGGCAATATTTATTAACATGATATAAGCAAATATCATGGCTGAAACATCAGTGAGAACAATTCTTGGTTTAAACCTTAGCATAAGTTTAATTAACTATAATAAAATTCCTGCATTTATTAAAATACTGTACATATTTAGTATTCTCATTTAGAAATAGAGTAAAGGAACATTCTGCTTTTCACATTAGCTTCCTTTCACTCCTTGAACCATGCAGACTTTTCCTATTGGAGTTTCTAAATGGAGTTTGTAATTGAATGGGTCAGACTGAGCTGGCACTTGGTGGAACACTGCAGTGGTTTTATTTTGGTAATCCCCCAGCTTCTGCAGAATTAAAATTTTTGTTTTAAAATAAGAATATAAAGTGCTTAGCCCTTATGGTTTTAGAGATACCCTTTCCAATATTAACTGATGCAGTACAATCTTCCTGTGTCTGTAGACATGCAGGTAGAAATCATGGACTGCGTCTTCAGTACATGGAGCTAACATTAGTTTTAAGCCACCTTTGTGTTATCCCAATCCTCAGGGCCTAGTTCAGCCTCAGGGTTGTTCTTAGATGTGCAGGCTTATAATGTGCTCTATAGGGCCATAATTCTAGCAGGGATCAGCAGAGAACAGAATGCTTCAACTATAAAGAACTATGGTTCTTTATATCCCTTTATCCTTGATCTGGTTGAATAGTTCTAAGATTGCTGATAACTGCTGTATTATTTATCTCAACTACATTTATCTTAACTTAGAAGCATAATTATGACAATTTAAATGTTGACACAGTTAACTACTTCACTGCTGATCATTTTAAGTACCACCATGTTCTTCTTCCAATCTGATCTCTCGGTAATAGCAAACAGCCAACTACAGAAAAGAAATCTGATAAAAAGCCATCAGACAACATCTGCTAGCACCCAATAATAATTATCTATATTGCCTTTTTTCCAATACACATCTTTAAACACAGTGAACATGCACATTTACAGTACTGTCAAGTATCAGAGTGGTAGCTGTGTTAGTCTGGATCTGTAAAAAGCGACAAAGAGTCCTGTGGCACCTTATAGACTAACAGACGTATTGGGGAATAAGCTTTTGTTGGTGAATAACCACTTCATCAGATGCATATAGTGGAAATTTCCAGAGGCAGGTATAAATATGCAGGCAAGAATCAGTCTAGAGATAATGAGGTTAGTTCAATCAGGGAAGATGAGGCCCTCTTCTAGCAGTTGAGGTGTGAACACCAAGAGAGGAGAAACTGCTTTTGTAGTTGGCTAGCCATTCACAGTCTTTGTCTAATCCTGAGCTGATGGTGTCAAATTTGCAAATGAACTGGAGCTCAGCAGTTTTTCTTTGGAGTCTGGTCCTGAAGTTTTTTTGCTGCAGGATGGCTACCTTTAAATCTGCTATTGTGTGTCCTGGGAGATTGAAGTGTTCTCCTACAGGATTTTATATATTGCCATTCCTAATATCTGACTTGTGTCCATTTATCCTTTTACGTAGTGACTGTCCAGTTTGGCTGATGTACATAGCAGAGGGGCATTGCTGGCACATGATGGCGTATATTACATTGGTGGACGTGCAAGTGAATTAACCGGTGATGTGACTGATCTGGTTAGGTCCTGTGACAGTGTCGTTGCTGTAGATATGTGGGCAGAGTTGGCATCGAGGTTTGTTGCATGGATTGGTTACTGAGTTAGAGTTACTATGGTGCGGTGTGTGGTTGCTGGTGAGAATATGCTTAAGGTTGGCAGGTTGTCTGTGGGCGAGGACTGGCCTGCCTCCCAAGGCCTGTGAAAGCGAGGGATCATTGTCAGTGATCTAAAACCCATCCTGGATGAAGCTGAGAGCTACGTGATTTGGTAGCCTTAGTTTAAGAATAGAGAAGCTCAGTTTTTTCCTTAATCTTTTTTATTTTCTAATTTTCAGCACATTGTGCAGCATAATTTCACGCCACCAAACACAGTGATTCTGAAATATTTATGAGTCCATATAAAATAATGTTTACTTAGGTTGCATTTTTATGATAATTTCTTATATTTCTCCTGTTGGAGTATTGTTTGCTTTACTTGATCTTCATAGGATGAGGGAAAGAGGTGAAAATGAGAGAAACAATATATTCAAAAGAATACAACTTCTTTCCCCTCCCCTGACCAAAGTGGTTTATTTTTTCCAATGATTTGGGGTGAGTGATTGGCATTAGAGGAAAGGGTGAGATGTACAAGTGAAAATACTGACTCAGGAATGGAAATGTATTTAAAAAGACACAGGAGACAGCGAAGATGAAGACACACAGACTATCAACCATGTGGCAGAATGAATCCTATATAATTATTTTAATCTACAACAAATGTCAACATTATCAAAAAGAATATCTTTTGATTTTTTTTAAATGTTATACTTTGGTAAATCATAATAATAAGTTCTAATTGCTTTTCATTGAAGAAATCTCACTTACCTACACAAACACGGCCATCAACCCCAACAGCCAGGCCTGGTGGACATTCACACCGAAAAGAACCTTCAGTGTTGATGCAATGACCATTCATGCAAATTCCTGGTGTCTGACATTCATCAATATCTGCCCAGAGGGAAACATAATTCACTTATTGCCATTTTTGAGTAAATGTCATTAAAGCATTGCCTCATGGCACCATAGTAATTGACAGATTGTTGCATTTTCCTGTTAAACTTGATATGCAAGGTCTCAGCCAAAGGGAATGTACTTTAAAACAAATTTTCAGAAAAAATGTTGAGTCTAAAGGTATCAGAGATTCTATATTTAGCTTGTCAATTGCAGATTTTTCACTTTATTTTCTGCCATTTATTTCACAGTAATACTGTGTTTCAAAATTGAAGTTAGAATATAAATAATTATGGCATAATTATCATTTAGCAAAGCCAGTGCTTCACTTAACTTCACTAAGGACATGATGCTGTTCCCCGTGGAGTCAGTGACAAAAAACTCCTATTAACTTCAAAGGTGCAGGATCAAACTCTGCAAAGAGAGGTTTACTTTGGCCAGTCGTGCAATTTTCACAGTGAAGTACTCTAAATGGAGTGTCACTACTATTGATTTATCTCACTTTGTTTTTTCTAAGACACCTGTTATTGCAGCATCGAAGTACTGAATTCACTATGAGGTGGTTGAACAAAACATTATGTTGTAATAAAGTTCACTACTAGAGCATTGTCCTGTAGCCACCATTTATATACCGCAGTCAATCTTTTAGGAGTTAATTCATGGTGATGGGAATTTTTCATTTGTTTTAAATAAAAATAACTGATTTTTAAAATTCAAAACCTGGTAAGACTTTGTTGTTCTCTCAAGCCTGACAATTTATTTGTGCTTTTTAAGAAGGAAAGGAAGTCTTCTCCTCTTATGAACTAATACTTTGTTACTCAATGCCAGTCTCATACCACACTTGAGTTAAATCAAAGCCAGCTAACCTCTGCTCATGAATACCATTCATTAGTTCAGGCAGCCTATCTTTCTTTTCCCCTGTTTTCTTTATGCTCAGCAAGTTTATGGGTAATTTGCAACTCAGAAATATAAGAACATCAGGATTTCCCTTCCCCCTTTCTCTAAAATTTGATTTAAATTACAGGGTTTAACCCTACACTTTTTCTTTTGTCTGCAGATAGCGTATATCTCTGCAATTGAAAAAAAAAGTGTGGATTCATCTTTTTATGGTCAAGCCATACTAATTTTAATCTAAACGTACAGCTTAAAAAGAACCTTTAAGTGTGAACTGGAAAGCTACATGTTTATTTTAAAGGGAATCAGATTCACCTAAGAGGTCCAATTTTAGTACAGAAAGAAAAAATGTTCACAGATGAGTTTGGTCATGAAATACCTTTCTACTGAAGGCCCAATCCAACTTCCACAGTTGTCTTTAAATGGAGTTAGATTAGGCTCCATACTTTAAATGTTCAAAATTTTCCTTTTCTCCATGAAGAAGCTTGTGTTTAGCCCTATGTGATGGTGTCCTAATAAACATTATGTAATTCTAGAGCAACAAGCAACTAAAGTGGGAATTTACTTTTGAATATTCATAAAAAGTAAAACCTTTGAAACTTTTTCATATTGCTACACTTGTTACTGTTTTTTGAAGTGTTTTACAGAATAAAATTTAAACAATTAATTACAGCTACAGTGTTTCCCACAAATTTTCACAAGCCATCCAACCACTGTATCTTCACACCATTATTACATGGTTCTGTAATTTCTTTATAGAATTATAAATGAGTATTTTAGGCAGTTTTAGATGACTACTGTACCAACAAGGAAGATATTGGAAAATTATTAAGTCCATGTGACAAAAGATTTGCATTCTTACATGATTCACTAGATAGGAAAAGGTGGTTTCAATCAAGATTGTCCTAATGTGTTATCTTACAATCATACATACCAGTACAGTAACGCCCATTTGGAGCCAGGACAAACCCTGGTTTACAGATACATTTGAAGCTACCATCCTCATTTATGCACATCCCATTTAAACACATGTTGGTGGTGGTGCACTCATCATGATCTGCAGAAACAGAGCACAGAAAATGATATATACCCCTTTAGCCTTGAGGAAACAGAAGGAGCAAGACATCAGAGTTAAAACGTCATTTACCCTGAATATTTCAACAGAGAAGGCACGGTAGTAAATGGTGACTCCTCTTACCTTAGGAGAAGGGAGAACAAGGTTCAACTACCTTAAAGAATTCAAAGCTTGTTGCAGATGCAAGTTTCTCATCTTTTTAATAGAAATAAAAATACCCATCTTCTTTAACAAGGCAAAGAAGTAAAACTCAGGCTATGGGATTAAAGGGAGACATGCTGTTACCTGTGGATTGCATATTAGAGTCTGCCCCGAACTGTCAACGGGAATTGTATGGTCCACTCTGTACTAAACTCTGTGACTATCAGGAATTATCAGAAAATGAAACAATTTATGCTAAGCATTTAAATATGAAGGAACCAGCAAGAAGTATAACCTTCTTCCTAGCCATTAACAAGAAATTATATAAATATATTATAGCATCTAAATGCCTTTATATTAAATGTATTACTATTACTGTTATTGCAGCAATGACTAAAATGTGCTAGGTGCTGTACAAACTCCTACCAAGGCTGAGCCCCCACAGCCAGAGTTTAAAATCTAAAAATAGGAAACTTACTTTTCAGAAACATGAATAGGCCAATGGCCCATTATGGGGATAAACTGTTACAAGTCCTTATGTTGGTGCAAGTTAAGAGGAAGGGGAAGCAGGCACTTGCACTACCCCTTGCACTACCCTCACAAATACCTATCACAATTGCAGGATTTTTGCTCAGGACAACACAGGGACTGCTCTCTTGATATTCTTCCAGAGGTGAACAGTAACCTAAAGGGGGCAAGTAGGGCTGTGGAGGAGGTAGGATCATGGTTTTGACCCTCCCTTTCCCTTCTACCCCAGCCCCACCCACTTATGCACTGGGTCACACACAGAGAGACTGCACCCTGCGAAGGACAATTCCTTCCTGAACTCCCTTTGGGATGGTGCAGCTCCATACACCATCTACTTGGTGCAGCTCCTCACACTGTCAACTTGACCCCAGTGAAGCTCTGAGTTCACCTCATACCAGATCTTATTTCACAAAATTCCATCTTTGAAGATCAAGAATACTCTGTGAAGTGTAACTTCTAGAAATGTTAAATCAGAGTCTCCCTTTGGCGCTTCATCCTTGTATAAAGACAAGCTCTCCATACCAACACAGTTTTTTCCATCCGTTGTTAGTTCAAACCCAGCATTGCAAATACACTGGAAACTTCCATCAGTGTTCACACACCGGCCATTTTTACAAAGAACGCCATTCTGTATGCATTCATCAATATCTAAGTGAGAGAGAAAAAATCATTAAAAAAAACCTTCTAAGAGTTTCAATGAGTAAACAATATTAAGAAAACATTGTACCTCCTCAAAGCACTTTACAAGGTTTCCATAAGATGACTCTCCATCAATGAACTAAAAGTGACACATTACTAGCTATTGTTTTTAAAAGAGCCTGACAGTAAATATTATCTAGAAAGAAACATTTAGAAGATGGAAAGACCTCATTTTCCTGAACTCCCAGTATGAATATAGCTTTACACTGTCAAACATTTATTATACTGATATAAGACTATTGCACAGTGTTAGTTTGTAGTGATGTTCAATAATTAGTCTATTAAAATACATATAGCCTTACTTTTCTGTGTATTCTCCAATTTAAACCAGCTAGCCAAGTGAACTGGGTCACCAGAAGAAACAGATGAATGGCAAAGGCCAAAAATTAAATCACTATTGTATCTATAGAATTAACCCAAGGGTAGGCCAACATTTCAACTGTAATTAAAAAGCACTTACATCATTGTCATTGTTAACTGAAAAAGAGAACGCTAATAATTATTTTCTGAACTCCAACAGAATCTGATATAGCATAACATCTGTATAGTATGCAGATGTGTAAACAAATTTTCTTACCAATGCAAGCTTGCTTGGTAGGTGTTCTCTGGAAACCTGCATTGCATTTGCAGTAATAGGATCCAGGTGTATTAACACAATCTCCATTAGTGCATGGGTTTGATGTGCACTCATCAACATCTGTTGGCAGCAGAAAATAAGACCATTAGAAACTTCACAGCATAAATTAGCTTTCAAGTACAGCATTTTATGATTGAAGAAATAAGGTAATTAAAAGCCCAACACTGAAGTTTGAAGCCTGTTCTTGGTGCAAAATTATTACTTCCCCAAACACACACACCTATTTTTAGTATAACTATGGAATCACATTTTCAAAAAAGGAAGAGAATACAAATAGTATTTTATATCTCTTAAATGTATCCTAAAAGAGAGAAGAGAAAAAGAAAGCTATGAAGAATTTGAAACTCCTGGCCTAACAGAACTGAAAAATCCTTTGTTCAGCTTCATATTCAGTTGTTTAACTGAACAACCACTTATTTTCTTTCTTTCTTTTGAATAATAAGCAGGGTCTACAATGCAACAAGCAAGCACTAAGTACTTAAAGAAGAGTATTACCCAGCACATATACAGTTGAGGTCAGATTATGGTTTTAAGACATGGCATGTACTGTGGGAGTGTGCAGAAGGGCCATGCAGCAGCAGGACTCCTTAGAGGAATTCCAGCTGAGATAGCAATGTCTGGGCAACGTATCCTGATTATTGAGGCCCCAACATAAGGATGAAGGAAGTCCAGTTGTATCCTTTACCCACATTTTCACACCTGGGAGCAGGCAGATACAATCTGGCCCTGAGTTGGGATGTAGTTTGCTTGCCTTCCAAATGATCTCAAACTTGGACTTTGTAAATAACGCCTGACGTTAAATCTCAGTTCATTACACGTTGGAAGTAACTGGCTGGAATGGGAAAGGTAAATAAATAAGGTGATTTATTTTTATCCATTTTCTAAAGGAACATGTGCTGTTGGAGTTTCACAACATAAAAGTGTTGTTCTAGGATTGTTCTGAGACTGAAAATCGCAGCAGCTGAGCTTTTCTACTAGCTGAGGCAAAAGCAAGAACACACATTGCACAGGATGCAATAGTGAATGCTCACATTGTTATAAATAATCGCATGTACATACTACATTTCAGACAGATTTTGGATTACACAGAACAGTGCTTTTAGCAAGCTGATTTATAGCAATATTCTTGGCTGGATGAATTTAGGGCCCTCTGGTAAATAGCAAAGAGAATAAAAGGAAAAAGAAATGAAGGATTCAGACAGACCTTCTCCTCATGCAAAAAGCATTTAGCTCTTTAAAACACTCACATTTGAATGTGCAGTTGATAGCATCGCTGCAAGAAAGCCAAAAGAATGAAGCAAAATGAAGAAAAGAGAAAAAAATCAAGGAATTAGAAAGAATATAGAAAGCAGTGACTGTAACTGCTTTTCAGTCTGTATATGTTTAGACAAGCCATTTGTTGTCCTCGAATAGAATTTTATGTATTTACACGAGATCCCCACTCAGAGGCAGCTCTACAATTCTTGGCCATAAAGAATGTTTTATTCCCATGAGCAGTGGACCAATCCGTCCTCTGGATGTTTTGGCTCAGTGCTCAGCCAGCCTGCCCAGAAGGATTGCTCATAATTTCTTCAAAACAAAGCCCCTCAACTGTAGATCTACTGATAGTATGTCAAACTCTGAATCGGAGTTTCTCATGAACGTTTTATCTAACATCCTACTTCCAACGACTTCTATTATATATTTATCCTGCCCTAGTACAGAGGAGAACAGGAGCAATTTATAAATATAAACACTATACTCCTCTACTTTGTTAAGGTTTCTAGTATAGAAAAAGATTATTTTTTTTCTAGAATAAAAGTTCTAGGCAAATTTGTCAGCTGCTTAAATGTAAAGCAAATTGATATGCATTGCCAACTACTCTCATTATCAATGAATTCATAAATCCTAGAGAAGGAAAACAATACTCCCCTGTGAAATAACGGATTTAAGCTTACAAAATCCCTTTCAATCCATGTGTGCCAGATGACTCCTTGTATTTAAATATGAATCTGGGTTTTTCCTATATTATTACATACTAGTGATAAAAGGGGCTCAGGCTAAATATATTCTAATAAAAAAAAAGCTGTTAACATTGAGTTCAGGTTACTAGAAAGGATATCCCCACCAAAGCAAACTGTCAAAAGCAAGGAAATAAGCATTCAGACTATACAGTCCTCCACCATGTATACTCCCCTCATCATTTTCCCTTTTCAACCTCAACTAACTCCCTTCTGTTGCCCACATCTCTCAATTTTTAAATATTTAATCTGCAACAGTACGCAAAAATTTCACTAAAATATTCTATGGAAAGTTTGATTGCTCTCTGAAGATCTGTTGTGCCAAATCTGAGGACAAAAAAGTATAAAATACAAGGATTTGAATCCAGCTGTAAGTACAATCTCAACACAATTGTAACTGTGGTATTGCTACTGATGCTTCTATAATATTTTTACCATTTTATTCAATATGTTTTTGCAAACACAGTGATAACAAGGAAGGGTTATTACAACACAGACTTCTATCAATTCAGAAAGAGGAACTGATGGTCTATTAGACTGCTCAGTATCAGTCCACTAAGGATTGTTGTGAATCTTATCTCTTTATCGGTAGACAATGATTCATGATGAAAGCTGTACAGTATAATTGGAGGACTGGAAGTTGTGTATAAACCTACCCTTTTGTTCTGGCAGGACCATTTTGGAAAAAGTCATACTTTCTTTTTCTGTCTTACCCCATAAAAATTCTTTAATAATTTTTTTAACTTCTTAAAATATCCTTTGGGGTTTTCCCTGGGTAAGGAGCCAAACAGATCATAATAGTCTGGAAAGAGCGTTCATTTTTATATTATTAACTTTGCCCCATACAGTGAAATGTAGCTGTTCCCAATGCCTCAAGTCTGTTCTTTCAGTAACCAGAAGAGAATCCAAATTGGATTTGAACAAGTCCTTTAGTTTAATTTAATTTAATTTAATATATATCATTATGCACAGATATTTCATGCTGTTAAGTTCCCACTTAAAGTCCCAGGTTCGAACTCTGGGTTGACATACAGCAATTGCCATTCACCAGTCAACAGTTAACTATAGCATTTGAGACACTATGATTGTTTTGCTATATTTCAAACAGGAGATCTCAGATAACTCTGCTTGGTAACTGTTGACAAATGTTGACTTTTTAATGCCAATTGCAATACACCCTGTACAATCCCTCTGGAACCCACGGGGTTACTCAAAATGTAGATCAGTGCAGAATGAAGCCCCCAATTAGCATTGTGAGATTTGCAACACCTAGATGGACTTGACCCTATTGAAATCCTTCTTATACACACCTAGTCTTTCCTCATTTTCTGATTTTGTATGAGATTCTCCTGCAGATGGTATAGCACCTTCTGTTTTTGTCACCATCTGACTCTATTTTCATCTTACTGCAACTCAAAATTTATTCCTGGAGTAGCTGTCATTTCAGATTTTTGCCAGTACAAAACTCTGTTTTCTTCATTTAACAGTGAATGGCAAAATAGTCATAAAAATGTAAAAATATATACTGTACATCCCAAATAATTAACAGAACATATGTGTAGACCAATTCTCCCCTACATATGCTTCCCCCCCCCTCATATAACACCAAATAGGAATTCAGAAATTAAGAGCTTGATGCAGGAACCACTTAGTGAAATTCAATGGCCTATATACTACTGGTTGTCAAAGAACACTTGATCACAGTGGTTCCTTCTGGCCTTAACAATCTATGAATTCAGGGTACATAGCAGCTTTCAGGATGTGCTCAGCAAATTTCATCATTACTCCCTAGGGGTCTGAACATGCTTTCACTAACGTCAATGTTAAAACTCCTACTGATTTCAATGGTACAGGATCAGATGCTAAATGAGAAACCTTCAGGAATCTCCACTACAACATGAACACAAAAATATACCCCTATTTTTAGCTAGTAGAGACCAATTCCTGACATCCAAATCCCAACTATGCAGATCCACGTTGGTGCCCAGGGCAGGAAAGCTTAGCAGCAGTGTGAACCCTCCCAATCTTCTCAGCCAGGGGTGCAAGGTGGGATGTTCTATGAATCTCCCACTGCACAATGCACTTCCCTGGACACTTCCTCTTAAATCCTAATTATGCCAGCAAAATTGCTCTATAACCACCTTGCCAGCCAGGGCAGAGACACAAGGAGCTGTTGCACACTCTACTTATGACTTATTTTAGCCTGTACTTAAAATAATTTTGCACAGTAAGCAAATAGAAGTCAGCCAGGTTCAGAGGGATCCTGAATACACAAAGCATGACTGGAGGCAAAAGATGTCCCCTTTGTAGAGGACCTCTTTCTTGTCCTATGTTCTGGGAATAACTGAAAACAGATGTGAGCAGTAAGATTTTTTGCCATTATGAAGTGTCTCCCCCTAATGGGACATGAATCTTTTCACACATAGCTGTCTCTAATTTCTCTCTTCCACAGTGGCACAGAAATAATTATTAAAACTTAAAAATATTTTTTCAAACAATATATCTGAAAACAGAATTCTTCTTAGCAGTTCTGTTATCGTTCCATGCTTTGTGTTGCCTTACAAGAATTGATGACATCACAAACCACTAAAATAGAGTAGGAGATGCATTCTTTCTGCCTTTTAAAAGTGTGTCAAGCCATCAGCAGTTGAAGGGAAAACACGTAATACTGAATTCAGTTCTTCACAGGTAATTTCAAGTATTTTGATTTATAATGTAAATGCATTTGGTATTTAAGTCTGTACATAAATTCTGTTAACGAATTGGGATCTTTACAAAAACCCTTTACCATTCACATTCAAGAGTGAGTAAAACACACATATAGACCAAATTCTGCTCTCAGCTACTTTGGTATATATCCACACTAACTCGACAACAATGGAGTTACCACACTGTAAATTCAGAGTAAATGAGAGCAGAATCTGGCCCACAAAGTGTGAGGATAGATGTACAATGATCCAACTAACATATAATAAACAAAAAGATCTATTCTTTACTGAGTTACATAGCAATTTTAGTTGAAAAGCTTGTTCCTTTAAGACTTACACATTGTCCCAGTATAAAGAATTATAATTCTCACACTATTTTTTCACAAGGACCAATAATACTAACAAAATTCTGTGGAGAAAACAATAAAATGCACTCAAAATTAAAATCTCATTTTTAGAGAAATGGGTTTAAAAATGAAATATATAAGGATTTAAAAACGAAATATTTAACTGTAAAAATGTACACTTACCTATACAATCCCCATTTGCATCTTGCTTATATCCCATGTTGCACTCACATCGGTAACTGGAAATTGTTGGTATGCAGCGTCCATTTAAGCAGAGATTGGGGTGGTGTTTACATATATCTATTGTCTGATTGAGGATTGCTGAAACAGATTACAGAAGATGAGAAAGTTGAATCAGAATGTGAAATAGGCATGCATAACATAATCTGTAATTATTTTTAACTATTTTTTTTAAACAAATCAGTAAGTTTACAATTTTTCTGTAAACAAATCAGTGAGTTTAGGTATTCTTTAATACTTAAAAAGAAGTATTTCCAAGAACTATTGATAGGACAGTAAGATAACAAAGACATAAATTAAAATCAGAAAAAAATTAAACAAATGGCCTTGGTTATGATACACTTTTTACATTGAATGTCTGATGAGAGGGGTATCATTGGGTTTGGATCCAGGTAATTCATTACTATGACTTTATTATTTATGGTGTATTTATCCTAATATTCCATACTCTGTTTTGTACTATGTCCCTGATCCTGCAACACTTGCAGAAGGTATTAGTAACTGATTATTGTTCATCCTGGGTCTTGGGCCAAAGCAGTAATTTTTTGGGGGAAGGGACAATTCCACATTTGGAAGAAAAAGAAGGAAAGATTTCCTCTAGTAGTATGTTTCAAAAGTACTGGCGGCTCAGTGGCTTGGAATGCTAGTAATACTGACTGCGATGGATTGATGGACAGTATGCAAGTAAGATATTCAAAGCTGCTTGATAAAATAGGTCTACAGTGTATCGCATGAATGTTACTACCACACAGATTTTATATGTACCGGCAACACATGATAGCATGGTATAAAGGTTTTAGCATCATGAATTTGCTATGACTGCTTTATTCACAAGTTGCAACGGGGGAGATGTGCAGGTAATCCTGAATGAGTGCTTTTATATCACACCATGCCATTATATATTTTGTATATGCGCTATATGTTACAGAAAAACTATATTAGGAATGTTTAAGGTAATTTTAAAAACATTTATGGAATTATTTCTTGTATCCCTCTCTGTAAAGCTTTAATCTCTGTAAGTCCAATTCTGCAAGTCTGAGAGGGAGAGAAAAATTAAAACTAATAAATGTAAAATGCCTCCAAAAATAACTTAATGGATTTTCTATATATAAAAATATAGGGGGGGAGGGCTTCAAAAACTGACATCTCAGACCCTTCAGGATCCAAAAGCGAATGTTCGATCCCCATTGGGAAGCTAGAAATCTCCTCTCTCTCATGGAATGAAACTTCCTCTTCTACCTCTGCAGGGTAGCAGGATTATAGATCTTATGACTATGAACAAAATAAAGTTTTTATTTATTTTAAAAAAAGAAAACTGTTTCAAGTCAGACTCACTTTAAGGTCAGAAAGGACCACTGTGATCATCTAGTCTGACCTCCTGCACATTGCAGGCCATAGAACCTCACCCACACCTGAAATAGACTCCTAACCTCTGGCTGAGTTACTGAAGGCCTCATATCATGGTTTTTAGACTTCAAGTTACAGAGAATTCACCATTTACACTAGTTTAAACTGGCAAGTGACCGTGCCCCATGCTGTAGGGGAAGGTGAAAAACCCCCAGGGTCTCAGCCAATCTGACCTGGGGGGAAATTCCATCCCAACTACAAATATAGTGATCAGCTACATGTGAGCAAGACCCACCAGACAGATAGATAACTGAGAAAGAATTCTCTGTAGTAAGTCAGAGCCCTCCCCATCTAGTGTCCCATCTCCAGTAGTTGGGGATTTTGGGGACTGAAACTGATCAGGAAGGTGGAATTTGATGGACAATTTTCTGGCAGTTTTTTTTTTTTTTAAATCTTGGGTAGCTAATGCAACTCATGGGTTTGGAGTGTTAGAAGAAGCCCCAGGTAGAGGGAATAATGGCTAGAGTGTAGAGGATCCAGAAATGTGAATGATAAATATATCACACCCCTGTATAATTTATAACATGTATATTACTTCAATTTATATTTTTACCAAATGTGTAGATGTAATACCGACAGATCCCAGTTGTTGGCAGGCGGGCTCGAACCTAGGGCCTCTGAAGCTAAATGAATGAGCCTCTACTGCATGAGGTAAAAGCCATATGGCTCTTAGCTCAGGCTGTAGAACAGACTCATTAATCTCTCTCTCTAAGTGGTCTCGGTGCCACTAAATGGGACAGAACACCATACTCAGAAGGTGTGTGGGTTTCATAGATAATGAACAGAAATTTGAGGTTAAAGCCACTGCAGGTATACAACTTAATGAGGAGTTCATTGAGTAAAAGGTGAAAATAATTGGTAAACAGAGGGATTGTAAAAAAATAGAGGTAGTTACAGTGTATGAAGGACCAATAAGAAAGCTAATCTCTGTAACCCAAATAAAGAAATATTGAACATATCTGTATTGTGATCTTTGTTGGGAAAAAAGGGACAAACTCTCTAGAAAATTCACTGTCATGAAAGAATACAAAATTTCTTATATGCAATTACATTAGTAAGGATGTGTATTCAGAGAGAGGTTCTCATTTTCAGAATAAAGCCTAAGAAACACAAGCAAGAAGCAATAAAACTAATCAAAAACAGAGGGAAACAATTAAAAAACAACAAGGAAACATACTCAGCCCAGTAATGATTGCACCATTTCCAGTGTGAGTCTGGCCACCAGTCCCAACACCTGCTCCTCCTACACCAGGGGAGAAGCCATTGCCACCTGGAATGGGAATAAATCCAGTTCCTCCCGGCCCATAGCTATTCCCATTTCCACCAGGAAGGAATCCATTGCCTCCTGGTCCACCAGGTCTGGAACCACCTCCTACAGGAACTCCATCTATGCAAAGTCTGCGGTATTCATCTACAAAAAAAGAACACACAGAGAGACATACAGTAAAACAGTCTTGCCTAATTCAGTGTGTAAAGAAGATGCTGAAATATAGAACTCTGTATAATAAGAAAAAAATAAAGTAACAACTCCTCATTTTGGAATTTACTGTCTTCTCTCTTCTACTCCTATGTTTATGAGGCATTCACAGTCATAACAGGTGTTACTTAATGAATACCATGTACAGTAATACTAGGACGTGTTATAATTTACTCCTAGCTGTTTGGTGTAGCATTTGGCAGGGAATGGATAAAAAAGTATGCTAACCCCTGTCCCGCAGATATCTTAGCGTAGGTAAAATGAAAACACATTTACGCCACCAATGTGGAAAGTTGCTATGTGAGTGCCAGGCTGAGAGATTATTCATGTCATGTACATTGCCAGTTCAAAGAAACATGAAATCTATAGAAAAAGAGAGCAGCTGTTCCTTTACATTGTAATGAACTATGGATCCTCAGACTCATTTGCTCTTTGAGCTTGACCACAAAATCTTCCTCAGTTCACAAGAACTACTTCCAATGTCAACAAAAGGGGGTTACAGAAACTGGTCCTAAGTAATAATGGACCAGAAAAAATGGTTCACAGATGGAAACATCCATACTGAAAACACAAGAATGAATAATAATGTAACTCCTAACTTTTTTAAGCTTTGATTTTAAGTTAGTTTAAAATGTTTCCAACAACCTCTGTCATAACTGGAATGGGCAGCAAAAATCACTCACCAGAGCCTCTCACAGGACACATCTCAGGAACAGATCCAATGGCCCAGCATCGACCAGATTCACAACAGCACTGCATTTTGGTAAACCTATTCGGAAGTTCTTGTGCACAGCGACCATTCACCAAGCTGGAGAAACATGTGCCTGCCCTTTGATCTGGACATTAATTAAAAAAACAAACTAATATGAATTGTCCTTTAGAAATTTGCCCCCGTGATTGCAAACACTAGGAGTAATAGCAAGAAAAGCAATTGAAAAGTTGTATAAAAACAAATTTAAATACAGTCAGACAAAGTTTATCAACAACTGGTTTATTGCAATGCCATAATTTTTCAGTGACACTAATCTTGCATTAATCCAAAATGTTGCTACCAAACTCATCTTCCTCTACTTCCACTTTAGCCATGGGAAACCCCTCAAGTCCCTTCACAGACTCCTCAAGGAAATGACCACATATTTAATCTCTATTAGCCAGAACATGGTGCAGGTATCCTGGAACATAGGGGAGAGTAAGAAACCCCTCTTCTCCTCCATACATACCCAAACAAACCTGTGCAGCCTCCTCAGATCTTTGTTCTGGGCATTTAGAAGTAAGCAAATATTGTATGGTTGCTGTTCCCTCCCCCAGTATATAGTCAGGAAGTGGGTGGCTCCACAACCTAACTTGCTGGCCAGGAAGTAGTAATCTGCTACTTTTTGGAGCCTCCAAGGCATAATTTCCTCCCTGTGTTGCTCTTGGGGCAATGCATTTACATGCTGTCCCTTACAAAGGGGGTATTGTAGATGCACAATCTAGCCCAACATAAAGCCTGTGCACACCCTACACCCTTACTCGGCAAGTAGAGCCATTGAACTGGAACTAATAACAGAGTACGGTAGTACTCAAATTGGCTAAAGGGAAGCAGGACTGGACCAAAGATAAATGTATGTTATCAAAATTAGTGGCCAACTATCAAAAATTGCATACAATAGCTTACATTGCAATTATACTATCAATAAATGGTATACAATATACGTTTCAACAGTGCAATAAACCTTTTCATTTTTAGGTTTGTTAAATAACATATCTAAAATCAATTCACTTTGGATTAATAACATTAGACTCTGCTAAATTTTTCCTGATCAATTTTTTTTAGGTGCTAAATTGAACTGCCCAATTTGTAGTATTTTTTGCCCATACAGCTACTTTGGCCTGAAGAATATAATTCAGAACATTTAAGGCAGGTTTTCAAAACTACACATCTAAATTACACGTGCAAATGATGTGTCAAACCGTCCTTGCTCTACTCACAACAAAAGTTCCACTGACTAACTACAAATGTGCATAAATTTTCTAGAACTGGCTTGACACAGGGGTTAGTAATTGTGCATGAGAAAAAACTGTAGTTGTCCTAACAAAAAGAATAATTGCTCTAAGATTTTTTAAAATGTGGCTCTTAATGTTTCTTTCATGATGTAATATATGATATAATATGTAGGGCCAGAATCTACCACTTTTACTCACAATGAATAGTACCTTATTCTATGAGTAGTCCCACCAAAAGCAATAGGACTATTAGCAAAGAAAAAGTATTGTTCAGTGTGAGTAATGGCAGCAGAAACAGGCTGTGAATTTTTATCAGACTGTTTTCCGAAGTTCAACATAAGCAGGAGCAAAAAAAGGTCCAGAAGTGATGGAGGATTACAAACACTGAAATCAAATTTAAGCTTCATGTAAGCATTACAGTGAGGTAATGTCCAGAATGTTAATTTTAAGGCCTAACAGCCTTGACAGTGTCATGTTAAATTCACAGGGCCTTTCTAAACATAAGAACTATTATCAAGATATTCTTTGAGTGTTCAGTTGAACTTTAGGGGCTTTATTCCGTTTTTTTTTAAATGTAAAGGCTACAGATTTACCTCAAATTAGGTTTTAGGATGTTAACCAAAAAACCAAACAAAAACCAATACAGCACTATAAAATATAAAGGTACAAGCTGAAGCAAACAAATATGACATTAAAAATGGCAATTCGTGTTTCTTTTAAAAGCCCTTTATAATTTTAAGACTGCTTCATTCCAACTACTTGGTGCAGCAAGTTAAAAAGACTCTTCAGTCCCACACTTATAGTCATTAAGCACTTTAAAACTGTATTGACTGTCTAATCTTAAAGACTAGGAGCGTTATGTTGCTTAGTATGAAAGCATAGCTAGATGGGGCTGGAAGTGGGACAAGAAACAGCACAGGGCCTTGGCAGTGATGACCATAGTCTGTGATAGATCTCAGGAGATTGGAAGTTTCATGGACCAACCCCGTTGCAGGGGTGCTGAAAATTTTTTTTTTTTTTGTAGTGGGAGTGCTGGGAGGCATTGAACCAAACTGTAAACCCTATATATGATGGAAACCACTTCAAGCCAGTGGGTATGGCAGGACCTATGCCCTGTGTGTGTGTGTGTGTGGGCACATATGTGCTTGTTCTCCATAACATACCTCTACTGCCTGTTCCTAGGACACAATCAGGGAAAAAATTAATTTGGAGACAAACTGGCTCATTATCCATATTTTACAGGTGAAGCAACTGAGGCACCAGAGAATAAGTGGATTATCTAAAGTCACACTCTATCAGTAATGCATTTAAGGACTCTTGAGTCTGCTCAGACTAACAGACGACGTAGCCAGTACAGAAATACCGGACTCCTAGACGTACACTTTCCCATGTGTTTTATTCCTATCCAAGCCAAAGAATTAATATTTCATGCAACAAATTTAATGTCAGCAATTTTATCATGTAGCGAAGTTTTACTTAATACACTGCACCTGGCTGTTGAAGTACCATTCAGGCTTCTCTTAAATAATCTAATTTTGGCAGAATGCTTTCTTTGACTTAATATGAACTCTAATAATTTAAGAGCCAAGTAATTTTTCCAGAATAAAAAAGAATGAGAAGATAAGGAATCTTCTGTTTACTTGATAAGATGTGTTAATAAGTTTTCTTCGCAGAGAAAGTGCAGTTGTTGCAGATGGATGTCCTATTTTTCTAAATTAGAACTTAAGTCAGAAGGAAATTTTTACACACACACAATATGCATATGCAGCTCTTACTGGCTTCAGTGGGAATCATATATGTGCTTCAGAAGTTAAAATTTGGACTTCTGTCTATATTTTTATTGAGTTGGGTGGAAAAATATAAAACAAGAGCATTTATTCAGCATGTGACATGCCAATGCTTGTGACACCCTAGTTCCTTCAAAAGCAGTGAACTATTTTACTGCCATAGTCTCAACTACTGATTTGTTGCATTACTGAAGTAATTGGAAGATTAAGAAGACTAATAGGAATGGTAAAATAGGTATTTGCATAAAAATAACTTGGTATTTTGATTAAAAATAAAATCTAGAAAATTATTGACCCAAAATTGTTCCAATGGTTTCAAATGTCTACTTTAAATTGATAGAAAAAGGTTAATTCACAGTTATAAGGCTTGTTGTAATAACTGTAAATTTACCCTAATAGTGAAATTGTACAAAGTGAGTGGAAGTTCATAAAATATCAGAATATAATAATCAATGTTGATGGGAAAAGGTGCAAAAGGGAGATTGAATTAGTCCAAACAAAAAGGCCTACTGATATAACTCAAGGGCTGGGTTAAGATCGGGTCTGACAAATAAGAGAAGTGTGGTACCAGAAATCAATTAACCAAAACTGGTGTGTCAGAAACTAGGCCTAATTGGTGGACAAAATAATGAGGGGATGGGCTAATCTACCCATCACTCACTTTTGAGATTCTGAAGAAAGAGACTTTGGGATGAATGTGTATGAAGTACTGACTGAAACAAGGGGAAGGGGCAAGCTCCACCATCATGGCTGCCACCCCCACTGTCTTCTAGGATCCCAGCTTCTAGTGTAACACCATCAGATCTTTTTTGTCTTAATCTTGAAAGATGTCCTGACCAGACAGGTCAAGAGAGGGACCCAGATTTAATTAATGGAGATATCCTATCTCCTAGACCTGGAAGGGACCTTGAAAGGTCATTGAGTCGAGTCCAGCCCCCTGCCTTCACTAGCAGGACCAAGTACTGATTTTGCCCCCAATCCCTAAGTGGCCCCCTCAAGGATTAAACTCACAACCCTGGGTTTAGCAGGCTAATGCTCAAACCACTGAGCTATCCCTCCCCCCATGACACTGCCACTTCCACCTCCACTGGCTTCTGCTGAATCCCAGCTGGGATGTAAAACTTTTTCCTGACACACAGATCCTGTATATGCTCTTCCGTCATCACCTTATTTCTTGTCTTTTCTATCCTTCTACTTTTTCCTTCTGTCAAATAAAAATCTGGCTTAACTGGCCAAGACTGTATATTTTGCAAAACTGCTATTATAAGCCTGCAACACGAAAGGCAGATAAGAACAATGCCCGTTGCTTGTACAAATTTGCCAGTCCTCAGAGTGGCTAATAAGACAGTATGCTATGCCTGGGCTTTTCCAGAAGCAAGATTACACGTGAAAGTCAACATCAGAAACAAGCTGCATAGTTTTAATCGTTGCTGTTCTTTTCTCTCCCCCTTGCGTGTATTTGTCTTGTTCAGCCTTCTAGGAAATGAGGTTGGACTTTATCGATAACCGCAACAACAACTCCAGCCCAGTTCAAGTAACCTGTTTGCTTTTCCCCAAACAGGACAGTTATTACCATCTAAGAGACTGTCAAAGAAAGGGTGGGTGGGGAGCACTTCTAAAAAAACTCTCTCCAGCTAACACGAAAGGGAACAACGGATGTTTTAAAATGAATGCCATATTTAATACTTTATATTTCAAATGCTTTAACTGTTTTTCCCATCTTTTCTGTATTTTTAATAAAAGGTCAAAAGGATTTTTAATGGTGTATTTGCCAGCACAGCAGACTGAGGCTCTGTTTAAGTACTAAGCAGGCTGATGTCTCTGTGTATCAAAGCCCAAATCTTGTTTAACGCTGTTTGATACTGGACAGTGGCAGCGTCATGCTTTGACTCTTTAGGCCCATTGTTTCCATCTAAATTAACAGAACAGGCTGCCATTCTGCCCTTCACTTACTTTGCACCTGAATTCTGCAAGCAAATTATACCCCAATCCTGCAAACTCTTGAGTGCATGAGAAACTTTACCGTCATTGGACAACTCAACACATAAAGTTATGCACACGCCTATGTGTTTGCTGGATCTGAGCCTGAGAATGTAACATCTACGCTACTTCTTAGTGTCACAACCACCTCAAGATATTACATTATAAGTGACACAAGATGGTAGGTTAACAGCTAATGGTTTATTGCACAGGGTAAACGATATTTTCAGCCAAGTCAACGTTACATTTAAAACCGTACACTTGGCATACATGCGGCTGTAAAACAAACATAGTGAAAAGATCCATGACACACATTACCACATCTAAAAACAAACACATATTTTAAAAAGGACAGAAACAGATTTTTTAAAAAGTCAGATCCAGAGAGCTCTAACTACTGACATTTGATCTTTGTTTTATTCTTACAAATGGAAAAAGGCCATTCAAGCCAAATGAAATAGCAATTCATTTCATTTCCTGTAGATGTCTTCTAAGTTTACATGAGTGCACTTCTAACGCTGGCATTCAGAAGGTAAAGTACGCCTATGCAAGGCAGACCTTGAAATATTAAGCAAGGACTCAATCTTGCTCCTTTGAAATCAAGGTGAGTTTTGCCTTTGACTTCAACAGAAACAGAGTTAAGCAATGAGTGTGATTCTAATTTCTCATGTCTGTCCACATAACTGTGGCTTATTATTTCCTAGCTAAGAGTCTAATCCTGCTCCCAGTTGCAGAGGCACAGAACTGGAAATATAACTGTAAAAAAACCAAACCATATTTCTACTGTATTGGTTGAGGGTCCTGGGCCATAAGAGAGCCCATGCAGAGTCTCCCGCTCTGCAGTGGCACTCTAAACAGACTGCACACTGGGACATTGTGAACAGACTTCGGATTTGTGGCAGAAAGGCCAGTGTGCCTGTGTACAGTGTGGATCACCTGGCAAAAATTCCCATTAGAGAAGAGAACTTCAGCCAATAGCCCCAGCTCTGGCTTGTAAGCTATTTTTTTTTAATTATTATATGGAGATATACTTATCTCATAGAACTGGAAAGGACCCTGAAAGGTCATCGACTCCAGCCCCCTGCCTTCACTAGCAGAACCACATACTGATTTTGCCCCAGATCCCTAAGTGGCCCCCTCAAGGACTGAACTCACAACCCTGGGTTTAGCAGGCCAATGCTCAAATCACTGAGCTATCCCTCCCTCTGGCTTAAGAATGCCCCAAGAACCCACAGAAGGATGTACTTACCAATACAGTGGGATCCATCTGTAGATGTGACATAGCCACGTGGACAAATGCAGAAATAACTTCCCACTGTGTTAGAACATTCGCCACCTTCACAGATTCCTGGAACGATACTGCACTCATCGATATCTATTCAAAGAAGGAAGAAGCAGGTGATTAACAAAACACTTGCATATAATGCTTTTCAAATAAGAGGTTTTTTTAAAAAAATGAAGGGTATTACATTCAGTTAGAATGCAGCTCAGGTTTAATAACGTACTGCAATGGTTCAGAAATTGTGGTTGATGGAACACTTGTGGTTTGCAGAGCAGTTGCAGGTCGTCTGTTTAAAACTGACTGATCACACAGTGCCAGCTTTCCTTGTATGTTCCAGTTCTGTGCCACCCTAAATCCTGAAGTAGGTTAAAGCAGTCTGGACGCTGCTCTAACTCACATCAGATGGCTGTGGTCACTTTGGGACCATAAAACAGGTGAGCATAGCGGAGATGCAACACCGATCAGCCCTACCCCAAACATTCCCCCTGCTCTAGGGCTGAATGTGGGCACGCAGAATAGGGGTCAAGTATGATGGCTCTGCGCCTGCTAAGAGCTCCCCATGCTGTGAGCTAGCCAGAGCCAGCTGCATTCCTGATGCTTTGCGAGCCACAAGTAGTTCAAAGAAACTGTACTGTAGTCTTCAGAAGAATGGACTCAATCATTGTACATCCTTTCATAGAATTAATCTTTGGTTACGCAAACAGTCCCATTAAAAGCAGTGGTCGCATCTCATGTGAACGGAGATACCACCAAGTCAATGGAGCAAGTTTTGACCAGAGCAAAACCTGTGGAGTGACGTGATGCTGGGTATCAGAACTGAGAGCATGTACTAGGAGCTAAACACACACTTGTTTTTTCAATGCTCCCCATATTGGTGCCCACACAGTGAGGACGAGACAGTCTGACTGTAATGCTGAGAGGTGAGCAGCGGGGGGGAGTAGGCTGGGATGTAAGAAATACCTGATCACATAGTAAGTAAAGACTGCATCATAATGCATAAGTACAAGGGGGCAGTTTCAAGTATCAGGCATTTCCTAAGTTTTGAGTGCTTCACTTTGCAACCTGAACATTTTTTTAGATAGGCATGTTGGTGGTAGTGGTTTTGTTTTTTATTGTTGTTTTGTAATTCTAGTTCCACACTGGGTTTGTTTATGGTGACCTCCGTTTATTAGAGCTCTGAGTAACTCTCTTAAATGTAACCTGCAGCCAAATTAAAGTTGCCATCTTTCAGGTTTTGTAATAAACTTGAAACCTGGCTCATGTTAAACCTGGGATGAATTCTGAGAAAGCTTGGGCCAAGTTTCCAACAAACTTGGGCTGACTTATGTTTTCCAGTTGAAAGCATATGAAACTCTGTGGCTTTTGCACCACCCAAAGCCTGGAAAACGTTGGTGTTTTTGGCTCAGTCTGCATTTAAGATCTTGGTTGCAAAGTGACATTAAGAGAGTTTTACCCCATAAAACAACCCCCCCCCCCAAAAGTCAAACTTTTGGACCCACATCATTTCTCATAAAGAAAGCTCAGAAGAAGCTATGAAGAAAGAACTCTCAAAGAGGATCAATTTGCAGAGGTCCCCCAGACAGTCCCTTCAGGACTTGGAATTTTCACTCCTACTAAAGAAAGTCCTGGGACACAGCCCCAAACCTGGCAGAGCTCCAAGGATCATCCTATTGCTTCTGCACTGGCTCTGACGCATTAGTACCTCTGGTTCCTTAGTCATGGCTGCACCAGGAGATGGGGGTGGGGGAGGGTTTAACGTTAGGGTTACCATACGTCCGGTTTTTCCCGGACATGTCCGGCTTTTCGGCAATCAAGCCCCCGTCTGGGGGGAACTGCCAAAAAGCCGAACATGTCCGGGAAAATGCCGGCCGGGCACTTCCCCTCTGGCGCCGGCTCTGCTCCTCCCTTGACTCTTCGGCTCTGTTTAAGAGCCGAGCTGCCTGAGCGCTATGGGCTTCAGGCAGCCCCCTTGCCTCCGGACCCCAGCCACCGGCCGGGCACTTCCCCTCCCGGGCTCCGGCGGCGCAGGGTCCGGAGGCATGGGGGCTGCCCGAAGCCGGTAGCGCTCGGGCAGCTCGGCTCTTAAACAGAGCCGAAGAGTCAGGGGAGGAGCAGAGCCTCCGGCCGCGGCAGCTCTGCTCCTCCACTGACTCTTCGGCTCTGTTTAAGAGCCGAGCGCTACGGGCTTCGGGCAGCCCCCATACCTCCGGACCCTGCGCCGCCGGAGCCCGGGAGGGGAAGTGCCCGGCCGGGGGCGCAGGGTCCGGAGGCATAGGGGCTGCCCGAAGCCCAAGCGCTACCGGCTTCATGGTTTGCCGGGCAGCCTCCAGACCCTGCACCCCCATCTGGGCGCTTCCCCTCCTGGGCTCCAGCTGCGCTGGAGAAGCGCCAGCCGGGGGCGCAGGGTCTGGGGGCTGCCCAGCAAACCATGAAGCCGGTAGTGCTCGGGCAGCCCTTTTCGCATGGCTGGGAGTGGGAGGTCGGAGGGGGCGGAGTTGGGGTGGGGTTGGGGCGGGGCTGGGGTGGGAAATGGGCAGGGCCAGGGCCCCGTGGAGGGTCCTCTTTTTTTATTTGTTAAATATGGTAACCCTATTTAACATGGGGGAAAAAATAGCCCTGGGCTGTGTTGTCTCCTCTAGGGAAACACAGTTGGGGGCCCAATGAGTGTACAATGTGCATCTCATCTCCCCCACTCTATCCAGTCCTCAATCTTGCCACTGTGGAGACTCCAGACCAACGAAGAGTGCCCATGGGATTAAGGAAGTGTGGGAACGAAGTCACAGTGATGACAGCACACTAGGTAGAGATACAAAAGAAATCCTCCATGCATTAATGTGGATCTACAGCAATGGTTCTCAACTAGGGGTATGTATACCCCTGGGGTATACAGAGGTCTACATCAATCATCTAGATATTTGCCTAGTTTTACAACAGGCTACATAAAAAGCACTAGCAAAGTCAGTACAAACTAAAATTTCATAAAGACAACTTGTTTATACTGCTCTATGTACTATACAATGAAATGTAAGTACAGTATTTATCTTCCAATCCATTTATTTTATAATTATATGTAAAAATGAGAAAGTAAGCAATTTTTCAGTAACAGTGTGCTGTGACACTTTTGTATTTTTGTCTGATTTTGTAAGCAAGTAGTTTTTAAGTGAGATGAAATTTGGGGGTATCCAAGACAATTCAGACTCCTGAAAGGGGTACAGTAATCTGGAAAGGTTGAGAGCCACTGATCTAGAGGGTACAATCTCATACTGTACTTGAAAAGGAAAATGCACAGCCCTACTGAGCATGCGAATATTGCACTGTCAGGGAACCAATAAAAAACATGGTGAAATGTTCACTGTAAAACTTTCAGGGGATTTTTAGGTACCTTTTTTTGTACACAAGACATCTCCTTACAACTATCATTGCTCTACCACCGAAGCACCCAGATAGTTTATATCTTAGAGGATCATATGACCTTTATAGCATGTTTTACACTATGAATATTAATCAAAGGAAGTGAAAAATTCTAATCTTTTCAGCTAGGCTATTTAAAATATTGCTTTTCTGTATGGAACTCTGCAGGACAGACTGGGGAACAATCTTCCTATTCCTCCCATAGCTCAGCGGCTGACCCCCTGTCTCCATGCAGAAGAAGGGGGAAGAGGGCATAATTGGACCAAATATTTTTAATACTTCTTTTGCTTGTGTTTCCTCTGCTGATTCAGCAGCAGCTGTTAACTGTATTTTTGTTGCAGATCACATAATTTCTGAGGCTTTTATTATACCAATAATAAAACAAACAGTACAGAGCTAGCTTGTAAACTCTTAGGGCAGAGATTGCATCGTCCTTTGTTTTTGAATAGGACCCAACACCACACTGAGGGACTACCAGAAACAGCTACATAAATTATTATGAATAAATAAATAAAAATAATGAATTATAATCCATTTTGTATATAGTTTAAAATATATGCCAAATGGAAAAAAAGAATATCAGAATGGGAAGAATCTTCAAGCTTTAAAAGAACACTAAGAGCAAAGAAGATATTAGACATATTTTTATCCATTTTCACTTACTGTTTTCTGTTAGATTTTATATACCACTACTTTGATACTGTCTTTTAATTTAAAAAAGCATCTAACTTTGGCAAGTTTTAACTGGCATCTTATAATACATATGGTATCCACACTTTGTAGAGATTTAGGCATTTTGTAAGAAAAAAGCCATTTTTGCCAGATCAAAACATTCTAAGAAATAATAGCTTCACTTGTGACATCATAGCTAACCACCACAGAGGTTTCGGAATCCCAAATGGTGGTATAAATCCAAACCAACTAATTCCCCCAGGAAATCTACAAAATCTTGCATGAATTTACTACATTATGACCAAATATCTGATGTGGCGAATGGGTTACCATCCTATTTAATCCAATGAAATGAAACCATGTGTGTAAATCATAGCAGAACTGGAATCTTTTGCATGCCTCGTCTTGATATCTTCTATGCAGTGCATTTCTATCATAACTGATAACTGGTTAAAAACAAGAATGATAATCCCCTCTACCAAGCAAGAATTAAGGCACATCACAAAGACAGACAAAGAAAGGAAAACTGGCAAGGACAAATCATCCACGAGGATCTTTTTCATGTTTTCTGAATAGAGTGCCTCTTGTGTTGGCAGTTTCAGCAGAGATGTCACAGATTGCATGGGCAGGGAAGCTCTCTACTCTCTCAAACCCTGCACATCAGGTTCCAGCACAATGGCAATGTAGTGTGAGGAAAATTATACTGTCCATCTTTGTTACTGTGCTGGTTCTGCAAATAGATACAAGACTTCACTGTCCAGGACTATCTGTCTGGCACCATTCATAGACACCTCCAAACCTGCAGCAATCTTTTGCAGGATGCTTTTATTTTTTGCTGAGTTAGTGGGGGAAAAGAGCTGTGACGCACAGAAATTGATTGAAATAACTTGAATTACATGTATAACATTGACGTCTAAAAACAACAGGCGCTTGTTGAAACGTAGGCATTTCTCATTTATTTTCACTTTATCTTGCATAGATGGGTTGCTGCTACTTTAATGGGCAGCACCGTCTACTTAGAAAATCTCTGTGTGCAATAAACATAGGCTTTAAAAGACTATACAATTTTGTACCCTTTATTGTAATTCTAACTACAGCTTGGGACTCACTTTCACTCCAGGTAATCTGGAGCATTGCCCTGTGAGAATAGGAGAGGACTGGCCCGATACTTCTGTTTTATCACTCCCCTGCTTCCAGCCCACACAGGGTGCTCTGCTCTGCCAGTCTGCAGGGACTGCATGAAGACTGGGCAAACCAGGGCAAGGAGCTAGAGGGCTGGGGGCAGACTGCACATCATTCTCCTCACCTGGCCCCATGCAGATTCCCCTGAAAAGGTTATCAGTGTAGGGCCATATTATCTTTTCTACAACGTACCCTCCACTGAATGCCGGGGAGCTGATGTGGCCTCCTGCAATTCCCTGAGGATCTACCATGTTTTGGAAAATGGATCCTGCAATCTTTTCCATGGGGGAGGGCAAACCCTACTCTCCTGACCAAACAATATACCAGAAGCTCTTGGAGAAAATTCCCAGGTTGATTTCTTGCACAAGAGACCCATCGCACATTTTACCAGCACCATGTTAAGGATATTTTCTTGCCACTAGTTTCTAAGCTAAACTCCGTTTCCCCCCCATTCTTGTGCATCGACATACCCATAACAAGATTTCAGTTAGCACTGACTGGAAATTTTGAGATTTTACTTCAGAAAGACCAGTAGACTGGTTGGCTGGAAGAGCCACACAGTTCACAATAAAACAAGCATAAATTAAGGCTTATGGGGAAATGCTACTTAAGTTGTAAAAAAGGACCTTGCCATAAGTATGAAACAAACCTAAGGTCTGAGTGTCTGCCCTTCTGGTGTTTCACCTAAGAAGATAAAACGGAGCAAACTCTGTTAAGACCTGGCTCTAAATGTATGAAGCAAACATCCCAGCTGCAGGTATTAATAGGATATCTGTCTGCCAAAGAAAACAGCCTGGCCACTCGTCGGCCAGATTTCATGGCTTTTTATTGTAACGCTTACAGTAGGCAGGATATGATGAATATCTTGGCAAATGTACCAAAAAAGGGTCTCAGAAATGTCTGAACGCTGAAAAAGGCTGCTGTGGAAGTGTTTTAGCTATATTCTACCTCGTCTAATGTAGTGTCAAGTTTGAATTTAACACACACGGTGTAATGAACTGGTATGTTATACAAGGAAGGAAAAACAGAAATAGAATTTTATTCTTTAAAAGGCTGTTTACATTTTGGTATCAAGTTTCATCAAGAGAGTTGGACTGTGATATATAGGCCTTGCCCTGCAGGGTGGTGCAGAACCATACCACACAAGAGCAGGGGAAGAGCACCGGTGGCATTCTGCCTCCTACAGCATCCAGGTGTACTGGGGGGAGGACAAACTGCTACACTCCTTCAAGGGATGAGGTGTATTCTCACCCACAAGGGAGTAATTAGGGCACAGTCCCTACATTTCCTTAAGTGCAAGTATGGTAATTTTACCCACCACTTACGTAGACCACCAGGCAAACACAGTGGTTCACATAAGTGGTGGGCCCCTTCCCCCTCGCTGAACACCATAGAAGTAGTAGGCAGAATCTAGCTCTGAAAGAGTACATTCTCCTCAGGACCCATATGTGTAACTTGCATGAGCACCAGCACATGAATCAAATGTATCTCTTTCTTAAAAAGAGGGTCATGTATACACTGATAGTCTTCAAAATAAACACAGTTGTAGCCCTAAGATGACACCTAATATACTGCAGATCGATAAGCTTATGCCAAAGAAGTAGGAAGGGTTTTTGTCAGGTTACAGTACCAGACTGGCACTCAGGAGATCCTAGCTCTCCATGTCCCCTTGGGCAAGTCACTTATTGTCTCTCTGCCAGTTTCTCTTCCTGTAAAACAAGGATGATGATGATGATGATGATGATGATAATTCTTCCCTACTTTACATGGGTGTTGTGAGGATAAATTTGTAAATGTTTATGAGCTACTCAGATACTATGAAAAGACTATAAATAAATTTAAAAAAATTAGAACCCTGTGCTATGTAAATGTTATGGGCCAAATCCCCCCAAATAGGTGTCCAAGCTATGTACAGAATGTAGGTATATGTAGGCACGCACAGACAGTTGCATATACAATATATATCTGTTGTGTATGTCCTGTAATCCTTATTCAGGGAAAACTCCCTTTATTTCAGTGAGTTCTGCCTCAGTAAGAACTTCTAGCTCTGGCCTCCCAAAATACTCTATAAACAGAATATAGATCTTTTACTGATCTTTCAGAAAAGAAACACAGGCGAGTAATGCAAAGTAATAGTCTAGCAGAGAAAAACACAGCTGAGGGAAATATACATTAAGGTAGAAAAAGCATGACACGAACACTCCTATTTATTCCAATTATTGCTGCCAGAAGATAAAATAAAAAAAAAAAAATACAAAAGTACATGTGGATGCTTAAGGCCAAAGGATATAGCAGAGAATTTGAAATCTCACCCTCGTAGGTGTAAAGCTTACTGTTTTAAAAAAAGGCTGAATAGTCAATGTTACATTCCTATCACTCCCATTGAAAACTGGAGTTTTGCCTGGGTAAGGATTGTAGGTTTTGCCCTTTTTAAGTCAGCAAGTAATGTTTCATCTGGCCTTCCATATTGAGGGAGGGGAAGGGAGTGGGTAGAATATTCAGTAGTGAGATCAGTTTTGTATGTATAACATTTTAAATAAAAAGTAACATTAAAACAATGGACCCTCTAACAACTGAATCCTCCTTCTATACACACGTTCTCTTCTCAGACATTTCCTCACAGAGGGCCAGCTCCAGATGTCCTTCCCTATGGCCCTAACCTGCAAACACTTACATGACCAGTTCCAGTTAAGTTCAGTTGTAATCATCTAAGACTGGGCACTCTACTTTTACTCAGACTCCCATTGAAGCCAAAGAAATTTTAACCAAAAAATGCCTGAGTAAAAATTGAGGCCTCGATTGTCACCCCCAAAATCTGTGCATGGCTGGTTCCTCCCATGCATCAATTTCATCCCTCCCACCCCTCAGACTATGGCTATGTCTATACTCCACCACTGATAATGGCCTGTAGGACATATGTAGCTACATGCCACAGTGAAAAACAGGCTGCATCCACAAGGCAGTGTGTAGCTATGCATGTCAGTGAAAGGCGGTGGCAGTGGGGAGCTGCCTGTGCCCTTCCCCACAACAGGAATTTTCCCCTGTGATGGGAAAAGGCTCTAGCAGGCTCCATGGTTTAAAAAAAAGCAGCATAGATGGGAGGAGGGGGGGGAGAGGCAGGGTTAAGGAAGGCACTGCTTGAATGAGTAGGCACATATCCACAGGGTTCAGGGTGTACTCTACTCGACCAAGCAGAGCCTCACCATCTACACTGCTATTTATACCCATGTCAGGGGGGCATATAGTGTATGTACTCTTCACGCTGCTGAAAAAAATGTGCAGTGTAAATATACGTTATCTCTTTCCCCTAATACACCAGGATGCTGTGTGAAATTTCCCACCCCGCCCCCTATCTCACCACAGAGCTTATTTAGGAAGATAATATAAATCTGGGGTTATAGCTTCTTTTCTGCATCAACCTCTCCTCCCCTGACATCCCATCAGGGATGCTGCAGCCAGGGAATCCCTGGTACCATGCCCAGTCACATAGCCAGTGCCTACTTGGGGACAGAGCAGATGCGCTGATGCACATAGTCTTTTCTGCAGGGGAAAACCACAACCCACTCCCTTTTTCCTCCTGGTGGATGATGATGGGGAGGGTGGAGCAGCAAAAGGGGAGATTTCCTTCCAAGATACCCTTCCATGGGGATGATCTGGCCCAGAATAAAGACCTCAGGCCTTGGCCCAGTATTAATCAGCACATGTCCAGATCTTTTAGTGCCTTAGAGGGAAATGAAAAACTAAAAAGGTGTACTCCAGTCCCAAAACACAGGCTAAATTGATGCTATGACTCTGGTAACTAAAATCATTCCAAAGACTGGCCCGACTACATATAGGAGATTTTATTAAACTATTTCTTTACCACCTCGTGATCATTTTACTCAGCAGAAAACATAAGCCAGTGAGCTATAAATTGCAACGCTATAAGAAAATGTTTGAACCTGCATCAGTTCTTGTGGGTGGGAGGTTCAGACAGGATTATTTTATACCTTTTACTAAATCAAAAGAACAAGTGACCTTTCTGAGCTTATTGGTTCTGTGTCAAAACATATATGCTGGACCAGTAAGCTATCCCCTTCAACCAATGGCTTTATAGAAATATAAACTCTCTTTATAATGTTCATATTGCAGTATATTAAGTGTACAACTTTTTGTTATATGCATTCTATTTTTCAGGGTGTCAGGTGCCAGGAAATAAAGATTATTTTCCCTATAGGAAACTATGGTTCTTTGAGATGTGTTGCCCACACAGATTCCACACTTGATGCTCATGCACACCATCTGCGTGAGATCAGATTCTTTTGAATAGCAGTGTCTGGTGGGACTGCACCTACATCCTGCACACCCTTTCACTTCCTGTGGCCAAGTAAGGCCACAACCCCCACTCAGTTTCTTCACCAATAAGAATGCCTGGAACAGGACACTGGTCAGCAGGAATGAAGGGCAGGACATGGGATCTGTGTGGACAACAGACAGCTTGAAGAAGTACATTTACGGGAAGGTAAGTAATCGTTATTTTTTCTTCGAGCAACTGTTCACACAGATTCCACTCTTGGCGACAAGTAGGCAGTTATACCGGTGTCAGGAGATGGGTGAGAGGAGGCCCACTGAAAGAGGACCCCCGCTACTAAATTTCACAGCATGGAAGCTTGCACCAGGGAAAAATGTGAGGACTGAACTCTACCTTTTTGCTCTGCCTCATTCTGATATGGGGACCTTCACTAGACAGGCTGAAGAAGTTGCCTGGGCATGGGTGGAGTTACCGCTGACATGTCCAGCTGAATCTTTCTTAGCTAAGGTATAGCAAGTCTAAATACAGTCCGAGACCTACTTAGATAGCCTCAATGAGGATACCAGTTGACCATTAACTCTTTCAGCAAATATCACAAAAGAAAGAGTCTGGATGCACATCTGAATGGTCTGATTATGTCCAAACAAAAGGTTAATTACTCACAACATCCAGTGTGCAGAGTTTATTTCTGGTTGTAGAGAGATGTGTTTTGGGGAAGAAAACCAGGAGGTGAATAGGTTGGCAGATGACAAAGTCTGAGATCACCTTACGCAGAAATGTTGGGTGAAGTGGGACCGTGACTCTATATGGTGGGCCTGCCATGAGAGCCTGAATCTCTCCTATCCATCTAGCAGATGTGAAGACCACCAGAAAGGCAGTTTCATTGAAAGATGTCAGAGACAGCATGTAGCCAAAGTTAAAATGGGGAACTCAACAATACCAACAAAACCAGATTGAGGTCTCATGAAGGAGGGGCTCTCAAACTGGTGGAAACATATGGGGGAGCCCTTTGAAAAATCTCAACAGCCTGGAGTGTGAGAAAACAATGTAGCACAGAAGAGGGGGATTATTGGAGGATAACATTAGAGATACACCCCAACTGAACTAAGGGAACATCTGGTTTGTTTCAAGTAGAGTAAATATTATATCAGGTATTGGGGCTGTTACTGGTGAACTATTCCACAGGTACTGGGGCTGTTACTGGTGAAAGCTGACATTGCATTGCCCAGATAGAGAATCTCTTCCATTTGGCTCTATAAGTTAGCCTGGTCAAGGGTTTCCTGCTACAAAGGAGAATGTCTTGCGCTGCAGCAGAGTAGCTGTATCACTCATCCAGCCAGCTTCCCCATAGAAGCAGGGGGCAGGAAGTCAAGTACTCAAACCACTAGGCTGACTGGCTGTCCAACACCCCTGGTACACTGCTCTTAACTGCAGTGAAAGATTAAATAATCGAAGAAAACCTAACAATTTAACTAGTGAAACTTCAAACTTGAAAACTAGTAACTTCATAAGCAAAGAACATTGATATTGTGGGTTCTGTCTCGCACCTACAGGAGGTAAGAAGAAACTGAGCATGAGCTGCAGCTGCCCCATCTTTTTTACCCTTGCTTTGGGAAGGGAGAGGGCAAGAACAGTGAAGGAGTGGCTACAACAGGCACTACTATTCAAAATAATCTGATCTCGTATGCATGGGGCGCTTGCACCCCAAGCGTAGAATGTGTGTGGATGGACAATCACTCAAAGATGAGTAAGTGCTACAATTTTAAGCTCTCTCTACATTAGGAAAATTTTAAAAAATTGCACCAATATAACAATAATGATGTATTACACCAGCACAAATTTCTCTAATGTAGACAGGCTCTTCCTTCTCTCCACCTTAGTACTGTAGGATGCTAGCCAGGTAGGAAATAAAACCTTTTTGATTATTCAAGTTGAAATAACAAGTGCTTCAAACCACACATACTGTTATCTGATTTCAGTTCTTTCATGTACACTGACTTAAACTGCCTACACTCCCTTATTTAAACATCATATACAGTAAAGGGAACATTCTTTACTGGTTCTACCTAGTTCATTCATTGTGAACATTATCTGGAGAATTGTTTAATAGTCTTTTAAAAAAAAATTATTAAAAAGAGCTTTGGATGATTTAAAGGAACAAAATGCAAAGCATGTTTTAATTGCCCTCTTAAGAAGCAGGGATATCCTTGAACAAGTTCTCCTCTTGGCATTAGTATACTTTATTTGATGCCAGGCACAAACATTACATGTTCAGATTTCTGACCTACAATCAGCCAATATAAACTCATGTAAGTATTTGGATACACTGGCATCCAAGACACTAATAAAATGCAACCCCATGCCATGCTGAACAGGTCATTTTAAAGAAGCATATCCTTTTGAAACATCAGGGGGTAGGGAACAAACAAGTGATCAAACTTGAATGCAAAAACACAACAAAAATAGTTTAAACATTAAAATGATACATAATCTGCTTTCCTTTTACCGTTTAACATAATGAGTATTTTTTGGTTTTGTTTTACTCTGTTCTGTTAAACCAAAGAAAAAGAGCAAACTATTTTTCAGTGAATACTTATCCCCAATTTGCAAGTGGTTATTTTCTGTAAGCTTATTACCTTGCTTTAATATTACAATATGGTTTCATTAACTATTTGGATTGTGAGTCTAAAGCAAACCCAAAATGTTTTCCATTATATAACCACTTTATACTCCTCCCTCATGCAAACCTCTGATTGATAGATTTCAGTGTTTCACATCTGTTATAGTGAGCACAGTACACAAACATATTTTCACAGTTTCTTTAAAATGTGACCTCAAGTATTAGCACATTCATTTTGAAACTGGTTTACTTTTTGTCAAGAATGAATTGTTCACATCTCTTCTGCCTCAGTTGCTAGTGACAAGGTGCCATAAAATGGGATTAAATCTAATCCTAAATGTATTAGTACAAAGAGCAATTAGATGGTAATATGATTGATAGTAAAGGGGATGCATACATATTATCAATTCATTGTCTAGTTTAAACTGAAAAACGTAGATGCCACTAAGATCTGGCTTTAGTTACATCTAATCTATTAACTTTTTTGTGACTCTCAGAGTGGAGAAGGCCCCATTCTCAAGCCTTTGTCCTCAGAAAATATAACTAGCCCTCACCTTACTAGTGGGGAGGGAATTAAACAGAGGCATTCTTTCACTGTCCTGAAAGTCAGGGCCACAGGGAAGAAGAGGGGGATCTCTGTTTCTTCAGTCCAATGAGCCCTATGTGAGGTCCTCGATGACAGCTCCCCTTTTGAAAAGCCATGTTGGAACACCACCTGGCCCATTCAGTCAGACAGCCAGGAAGATATTGGGGAAGCACCACACTTTCTGCTCATTCTGTTTATCACCTCCAATGACTTAACTGTCATATTTACCACGGTGGCGTGTGGAGTCTGTGACATTACTTCTGGAGATGAGGTGGCTGTGAGTGCCAGCAGACACACTCCATGGCTACCTCAAAGTGAGGTGCTACCCCTCAGGATCTGCAGAAGCATCAACTACAGAACCTGGACACAATACAATGCTGCTGAAGGCTCTGTGCAGCAGACATTGCCAGGATCAGGATTTGATTCATTGATCTGAAACTGTATCATAACGGTCACCAACGAATGTTATCTTTGTTCAGGTGCTATCTTTTTCATTTTAAAAATACCTTCGTTGGGCCTCTCCCTGCAGCCTTTTCTTGAGAAAGACTCCCACTGGCTCCCAGGAGAGTACTGTCAGACTGAAGATAGCAGTCAGGCCTTCCATTCCCTTCCACCCTATAATGCATTGCTCATCCACCCTAAAACTCCCACTGATTTTATTGGGCATTGCAGGTGTGCAAGGAATGCAGGATCTTGCCCTTGGTGTACAATGTATACAGGCATAAATTGTAGAACCCGAGATTGAATAAAAGCCTCCACTCAGCAATTTAAAAAAAAAATGGAGCCAAGATGGCTATAAACACTAACAAAATATACTATTTCTAACTGGCACAATATCCAAACAAAATGTATATTTGTTTAGCATGTAATTGTCTTCACTCCATTTTTCAATTGACAAGCTGAAGATTAGTCTGTTCAAGTTTTCTCAAATTTTATATTCACCATTTCAGCTTATTATTTATTCTAACGTTAATATATTTGTTGGTGATATGATTGCAAGTAAATACTTTTGGATTTTGGGCAGATTACTTATTGTCTGAGACTTGTTAAAGTTGGCTTGAATGCCCATTGAGAAAATGATCTCCCCTTGTAAGTATGCTCACACTTCTTATCAAACTGTCTGTACTGGGCTATCTTGATTATCACTTCAAAAGTTTTTTTTCTCTTAATTAATTGGCCTCTCAGAGTTGGTAAGACAACTCCCACCTGTTTATGCTCTCTGTATGTGTGTATATATATCTCCTCAATATATGTTCCATTCTATATGCATCCGAAGAAGTGGGCTGTAGTCCACGAAAGCTTATGCTCTAATAAATTTGTTAGTCTCTAAGGTGCCACAAGTACTCCTGTTCTTCTCATTGAGAAAATATACTGTGTTGCTAATATTTTTACCATCATAAATAATTCTGTTTCTATTCAGATATCCTGTAATAATTTTAATAGGTGGGACTGTCACAGCACTACCAAGTACTAAGGTTGCTCAACACTTCCCATTATAAACTCCTGTTTTCAGTTGCTTATAATTTTCCCAAACTTCTATCTCAGACTGAATTTTTTTGTAAAATTTTTAGCCAAAACAGTTCAACTGTTTCTGAGAATAAGATTAGGGGAAAGTATACTGTTTTGCCCATGTTACAAAATTCTGGCAACCTTTTCTCTGGAAACATCTAGTGCACCCCCTGGAAGGACCTCAAGTTTGGCAGGGGCAAGCCTTTGTGTCAGGGATGTGCTGTTTGTAAACCTGACGAATTTGGACAGATTTTCACAACGTTATAAGCGTTTGAAAATCACAGTTCACACATGCTCAGTAGAGACTTGCTAGAGCTTAGGATCTTCTGAGCTTTTTACTGCTGTCATAATGAGCACATTTGCACCTCTCAGAGCTCTCTGTGCTGACTGAAACTGTGCATGCACCATCCCCACAGAGTGACGAAGCATGCTCCAGCTGAGGGCTACAGGGACTCAAAAGACCTTTTCCGGGAATGACTTCTCGCAACTGCTGTGGGCTGGAGTGGGGCCAGGCACCAAACAGAGCAGGGAGCTTGCTTCTCCTGTGCTCTCAATGATCCCTCTCTGCTGACACCCAGGCAGTGTGGAGGAGGAAGCCGTCTAATTCAAACACAGAGGGAATAAGAGCTGGTGCAGGGGAGAAGACAATGAGTCTGGTGAAACTGGGACTGGAAATGGTGGGAGAGGGAAAAAAATGGTTATTAACCTGTCCATAACTGTTGTTCTTCGAGATGTGTTGCTCATGTCCATTCCACGTTAGGTGTATGCACGCCACATGCACCATTACCAGAGATATTTCTCTCGCTGGTATTCATCCTTCTTGGCAACCAACCCCAACAGAGGGGTAGGAGGGTGGGCTGTGAAATGGACACAAACAACACATCTCAAAGAACAACAGTTACGGAAAGGTTAGTTGACCCTGGGGAAACCAGAATGGCCATTGCATAAGCCACTGTCCTCCTGGCAAGGCACCAGCAGGGGGACCCGCACCGATGTCCAACGGCATGTAGGATGGGTACTGATGGCTCTTAAGCTAAACGTAGGGTCAGACTCAGATGAAGAATCATCTTTAGGCAGCCACAGAGAAGCGGTACCTCACTTTGCTAAAGGTCCAGTGACCAGTGGCGGACCAGGGAGGACTTTGAAGAGGAGAGAAGACACTGATTCTCTCTAGAGGGTAGCAGAGAGCCCGGTGCCGGGAAGAAACTCTGAGCACCATGTTCCCTCCTGCTCAAGGTCAATGGAGCTGACTTAATGGGGTCGGCGGGACTGGGAGTGACAGTAAGTCTCTGGCTGCAGTGAAGCCCTGTGAGAATGAAGGCATCGCAATCCTGCTGGTGCCGCGATGACCTCCTGGCATCGGCAGGGGTTCCTCACCAGACTCAACAATCTCATTGGAGTCGACTGTGCTGTCATGGAACTGGGCTGGAAGAGTGACCCGACGCAGGTCACACTCCACAGCCTTCCCCCTGCTTGCCTTTCTTTGGCACTGGTGAGCACCCTCTGTCAGTATGCTGCTTTTTATGCTTCTTCCTCGGCACCGGAGATGGAGAGTGGTGCCAGGATGTGCATGGTGCCAGAGGAGTGCTTCGCACCGAGGCCAAAGTACTTGGTGCCAAATCTGAGCAGCTTGGTTATGAAGCCGGTCTAAGAGCGGCTTCCATTAGGATAGCCTTAAATCTAATCACTCTGTCCTTCTTGTTTCAAGGTTTAAAATCCCAACAAATTTGCCAGCAGTTTTTCACATGAGATTCTCCCAGACACTTCAAACAACTGGAGTGCGAGTTGCTCATGTGCATAGGTTTGCCACAGGAGGCACAAGGTTTGAAGCCCGGGGACCAGGGCATGTCCATTCCCAGGGACAAAGAAAGCACCTTAATGATAAGGGGAGAGGGTACTAATTATTTACATAATCACTATTTACAATATATACACTACAGACAACTATGGAACTGAGAAGAAGAAAAAAAACCCCACTGATAGGCACCTTGCTGAAGCAAGAGTAGATGTTCCAGTAACTGTCATGGGCGGTAAGAAGGAACTGAGAGGGCACATGGCCAGCGGCACCCCTTACACCAGCACATAAGCACACAGACTAGAGGGCACTAGAGCTGGTCCGACGGATACCACTGAGGGAAAAATCTCCCTTTACGCTGAACACTGCACACACATGCCTAACATGGACTGGACATGAGCAAGCACTCAAAGAAGAACTGACTGTGAATTGGAGGGGGAGACTAGGACTGGCTGGATATGAGAATGTGAGCTGGAGTGAGGAGGGCAGACTGGGACTGGTTGGGCGGGGAGGCTGGAACTGGGAGCTAATGAAGGAAATGGAAGGAGGAGGGAAGGAAATTAAGATCAGATGTTGGAGGGAAGTGGGGAGTCTGGGACTGGCTGGACAAGGAGACCAGGACTAGGAACCAGTGGTTAGGGAATGGGGGAAGAGAGCTGACAAGGACCTGAGGTCAGGGGAGAGAGTTGAAATTGAGTGGGCAAAGAGACTGTGACAAGGAGTCCGAGAGAAGGGAAATTGAGTGAGACTGGATGAGAAGCCCTGTAAGAGAGGCAGGGGATGAGAAGCCCAGTAAGGAAGACAGGGGGATGAGAAGCCATTGTGGGGGAAGGGAGAGACAGACTGAACAAAGAGCTGGAAGGGGAAAATTGGGATTGGCTGGGCAAGACGACTGGAACTTGGTGTGGGGAGAGAGAGTGGGAGTTGGGAGGAGATTGGGACAGCAAGTCCAAAAAGGAAGACTAGGAAGCTGGGAATGGGATGAGAAGCCTGAAAAGCGTAGACTGCTACTGGGCAGGCAAGGAGCCAGGAGTAGAGAAGAGACTAGACAGGAACAGACTGGAGGGGACAGAGCAGAAGGGGTCAAGCTTAGGCAAATGGGCAGAAGAGACTGTGCCCACAAAAATACACACCTCTCTCAGCCTGCAACGGAACACAAGATTTCTGAATCTCACCATTCTTCTACTGTCAGCAAATATCTGTGAAAATCTCTGATGTATATTTGTGTGTTATTGCTCTCTAGTGCTTTTCTACACAGAGGATAATAACCTACTATTGCTATCAATTACTCCATTAGCTCAAGGCAGAGATCTGTGTAATGTATCTAAAGATTCCAATCCTGCTGATCACCCATGCTGGTGACAATATGTTGCCACAAAATAGAACTTCTATTTTTTCAGTTTTTTTTTTAAACAAAAAAAGGAAAGTGCACACAAAACATTATATTAAAAGAACATTATTAAGGTTTCAAAGTCAACCACTCAAAAATGTAGAAAATGCCAAAATTAAAGCTGCATGGGTAACTTTCATTCACCCCCTCCCTTGTGCATGTGCATTAGGATACAGTCACATACGATACACAAATCACAAACTACTTTTTCCACAGGACCCCTAATTGTTCCAGTACACAGAATGGATTTGCTCTGGGGATTCATAAGGGTTTTGTAGTGAAGGAGAGACAGTTGTCTGTAGGACCCTTCCCTTTTTGGTTGCAGAATTTGGGAGGTGTGTAATGAATGGGGCAAGGGACTGCAGGAAGACAAAGGATGATCTCATGGATAAGACAGCTGTATGCTACCTGGAGACCTGGATTCTATCCCTGCCTCTGCCACAAAATTCCTGCATGATGGTAGGCAAGTCACTTAAACCAGACTTTTCACACGTGGCTGTTAACAGTGTGTTGCTCATTTACTGGGCACGCAACTGGATAGATTTGTTCTCTTCCTTTGCTCAAATAGGCACTATAAATTTTTCCTTTATTCTCTAACTCCAGATCATCACAATGTAAATGCTGTGATTTGCACCTGCAATATAGGGGACACTGAATTGAAATGATTAAAAAGTGACTACTTTTTAAAAAGTAAGTGTTGAAATAATGTGCCCATTAAATAAAATACCCAAGTAAAATCTTGACCCCACATTAGTCAGAGAGTTTGGCCACTGATTTCAATGGAGTCAGGATTTTTTTTTTTTTTTTTGCTTCTATACTGTTGTTTTGAACAGGCTTTTGGGCAGGTTGAGACCCACAATAACAAATATTCTTGGGCTCACCCATCTTCCTCCCCCACATTTTTGCAGGCAGGCAAAGGTAAAGCATGACTTTCAAACCTCCGACCCCATGCTCCACCTGCTCCCCAGACTCCTGCAAGTTCCCAGGAAACAAGCACCCACCACCTGGCTCCTTGCCTTGCCCAGATGCTGCTTCATAGCTTCTGCGAAGATAACCAAGGTATTCTAGAGTCAGGCTATTCCTGCTGCTCCTCCTGGCCCAGACCCAGATAAAGCCTGGCTCTTGTGGAGTCCTGCTGCAATTTCAGTCTAAGCCCTGTCATTTTGCAGCTCAAACCACAGATCTGAGTCAGAAGGTATGCATAATGCTGTATGGACATGATAGTGTTACATTAACAGACCCTAGTCGTCGGCAGGCGGGATTGAACCGAGGACCTCTGGAGCTTAGTGCATGAGCCTCTACAGCATGAGATAAAAGCCAACTGGCTGTTAGCTAAGGCTGTAGAGCAGACTCATTTAACTCTAAGTGGTCTCGGTGCCACTAGATGGGACACAACACCACACCCAATAGGTGTGTGGGTTACAATAGCATGCTGTAAGTCTCAAATTCAGCAACTATAAGCCCAGGTTTACAAAGCCCAGGTGGACATTCAAGTGCAGGTTTAGAAACACCAGATCCACAAGCCCAGGTCCCACAGACCTGGGTTTACAGTGCAGTGTAGGCATACCCTACAAGGCTCCTAATATTCCCTGACCCTTGCTTGTCTGTGGTCCAAAGGGAAGCCCCCCTGGTCTACCTGCCAGGGTTCTGGAACTCCCCGGCCATTTGCACAGGGGCAACCTCAAATACATTCAAACAGCTCCCGTTGCTTCTCAGCCATGGTGCTGGGGCCTGGAGAAGAAAAGGCCCTGCTAGCCTCAAATTCGGAAACAACAGTAACTCTGAATATTATTGGTTAACACCTTCTTGAAGGACTTGGGGAAGAAAATGCACACAAGCTTCTCCCAAAGCAATGCATGAGCGTAATGGCATCATGAGAAAGGAAGTGAAACTGACCATCAACAAAAGAGGAAAACTGGCTATACAGAAAATATTGTCAAATGCATAAAGTAAACAAACTGGAAAAGCAGAGGGAACAAAATCCTTTAACTTTTGTTGTAGGTTTTTTTTGTTTTAGACTTTTTAATAACGTTAGATATTTTGTATAACATAGGCAAAAAAATTTTATATGGAAATGTAATTCATTCTGAATTTTGTATCCCTGTATTTGATTGCAAGCAAAACTACCAAGCTAAGACTACTTCAACATTTGGCCATAGACATCTAACCACATCTGTTGGTTTTTAAATGAACTCAACTCAGTATCAAAGAACTAGTAGCTTACTTAAACTGCCTCCTAACGGCAAACCAAAAGACTGCACTTTCTCTCCTATCAGACTTGAAAGTAAAGTTGTCTTTGCTTTCTAAGAAAATGTTTGCTGGAACAAGTAAAGTTCCCATATTCTTGTTTCTTTTTATCACAATGTAACAGTAAATCCACACAAATAAATCTTGAAATAAAACTGATGTGCATCAGAAGGTAAAAAAAACAAACAAGTAATAATTTTAACTGTAAACATATTTTCACTACTGTGTACATCTAACACATGCAACCTACAGTGATACCTCAAACAGTTCATAAATTACTAGAACGGTTAAGATTATATATAGCACTAGATCTATATACACGTAACAGTTTTCCATTACATTGCTTCGAAAATTCACAAAGCTTTTGCCCTTAAACAATCAACGTGTTTACCAAGTAAGCAAAATCTATTTGTAGAATACACAATGTTTGAGTCTCAATTGGATTGGTAAATTAAAGCAAAAATTAAACTCTACTGCACTAAATGTATATAGTCTCCTTTGGGGCTTGTATGTACCCAAGCCCTTCTTTAACAGAAACTGTATGTAGTAGTAATTTCTCAAAAAATCATCAAATCAGTTGTTACTATGATCAGTAGGTTGAGGATATCCATTAAAAAAATGGTTACTCACCTTTGTAACTGTTGTTCTTCGAGATGTTTTGCTCATATCCATTCCAATTAGGTGCGTGCGTGCCGTGTGCATGGCCGTCGGAAGGCTTTTCCCCTAGCAGCATCTGTCAGGTTGGCTGTGGAGCCCCCTGGAGTGGCGCTTCCTTGGCACTCAATATATGATCCAGCCGACCTGGTGCCCCCTCAGGCTTGGTCTACACTAACCCCCCAAATCGAACTAAGGTACGCAACTTCAGCTACGTGAATAACGTAGCTGAAGTTCGAAGTACCTTAGTTCGATCTTACCTCGGTCCACACGCGGCAGGCAGGCTCCCCCGTCGACTCCGCGGTACTCCTCTCGTCTAGCTGGAGTACCGCAGTCGACGGCGAGCACTTCCGGGTTCGACTTATCGCGTCCAGACAAGACGCGATAAGTCGAACCCAGAAGTTCGATTGCCAGCCGCCGAACTAGCGGCTGGGTATAGACGTACCCTCAGTTCCTTCTTGCCAGCTACTCTGACACAGGGAAGGGGGGGGGGAGGGGGTCGGAATGGATATGAGCAACACATCTCAAAGAACAACAGTTACAAAGGTGAGTAACCATTTTTTCTTCTTTGAGTGCTTGCTCATATCGATTCCAATTAGGTGACTCCCAAGCCTTACCTAGGTGGTGGGGTCGGAGTTAAGGAATGTTGACTGAAGCACCGCTCTACTGAAAGCCGCGTCATCCCTGGACGATGGTGTAGTGCGAGGTGAAGGTATGTACCGAGGACCAATTCGCTGCCCTGCAGATTTCCTGGATCAGTACCTGGGCCAGGAACACCGCTGACAAGGCCTGGGACCTAGTGGAGTGTGCAGTAAGAGTTGGGGTCGACACCCCCCGCCAGCTCATAGCAAGTGCGGATGCAGGACATGATCCAGGAGGATATTCTTTGAGAGGAGACCGGGAGGCCTTTCATCCGGTCCGCCACTGCAACAAATAGCCCTTGCTTGTTGATGTAGAACATGGGCGAGGTGTTTTCCATGAGAACCGCCCCACTAAGACCACGCAGTTGAGCCTGGAAGGCTTTGAAAGCAAGCCACAGGCCCTGAGTCTGAAGGTTCCCCAGATGAGCTCCCCACCCCATAGCCGACACCTCCGTGACCAGGGACAAGGAAGGCTGAGGGCTGTGGAAGGGGACTCCCTCGCACACCACTCGAGGGTCGAGCCACCAGTGGAGGGAGGTGGGGACCCGCTCCGGGATGGTGACCACCAAATTCAGGTTGTTGCACCCAGGGCGGTAGACCAAGGCGAGCCATGCTTGCAGCGGCCGGAGTCGGAGCCTGGTGTGCCGGGTCATGTATGTACATGAAGTCATGTGGCCAAGGAGGCTCAGGCATCCCCTTGCTGTCGACGTCAGGAATCGCTGAAGGCCTCGAATGATGCCCGCGATGGCTTGGAAACGGGAGTCCAGTAGGAGGGCCCACGCCTGAATGGAGTCCAGCACCACCCTGATGAATTCAATCCTCTGGATCAGTTCCAGGGTCAACTTCAGTACATTGAGAAGGAGACCCAGCTGTTTGAACGTAAACCTACCTGCTCTCTGGTGCGGCCCAGTCGTTGAGGTGAGGGTACACTCGCACCCACCGTCAAAGGAGGAAGGCAGCCATGACTGACATACACTTGGTGAACACCCAGGGGGCTGTGGAAAGGCCGAAGGGAAGGGCCGTAAACTAGTAATGTTAGCGGTTGACCACGAATCACTGGTGCAGCGGATGAATCGCTATGTGGAAATATGCATCCTTCATGTCGAGGGCGGTATACCAGTCTCCAGGATCCAGAGAAGGGATAATGGTCCCCAGGGAGACCATGCGGAACTTCAACTTTACGGTGAACTTGTTGAGCCCGCACAGGTCCAGAATGGGCTGGAGGCCCCTTTGGCCTTGGGAATCAGGAAGTATCGTGAGTACAACCCCTTGTCCCTCAGTTCCCGCAGAACCTCCTCTACCGCTCCCAAGGTGAGGAGCGCCTGAACCTCCTGAATAAGGAGTTGCTCGTGAGAGGGGTCCGTGAAGAGGGACGGGGAGGGGGGGTGGGAGGGCTGGTAGGAGCAGAATTGGAGAGAGTATCCTGCTTCCACCATGTGAAGGACCCAGCTGTCTGAGGTTATTTGGGACCATGCATGGTGGAAGTGGGATAAACCATTCAAAAAGGGCGGGGAAGGATCTGGGGTAAGTCTGGTATGCTGTCCTCAGGCATCCCTTCAAAAGGCCTGCTTGGAACCCGACGATGATTTGGTCGGTCCCTGGCCTTGCTCAGACGGGGGATTGGAGGGCTTCCTTCTTCCATTCTGCCCCTGCCGCCTGTAAAAGTCCTGCCTCGGCCAAGGAGGGTAGGAGCACTGCTGCAGCTGCTGGGGCTTGAAGTGTTTCCGCTGGGTTGCTGGGGTGTGCATACCCAGGGACTTCATGGTCGCCCTTGAGTCCTTAAGGCTATGCAACCTATGTCAGTCTGCTCTGCAAACAGGCCCTCCCCATCAAAGGGCAGGTCCTACAGTGTCTGCTGCACCTCAGGAAGCAGGCCAGAGGCTTGCAGCCACGAAGTGTGCCTCATGGCAACCCCTGAGGACAAAGTGCGCACGGTTGAGTCTGCAGCGTGCAGTGAGGCCTGCAAAGAGGTCCATGCCACCGTCTTGCCCTTGTCAACAAGAGCCCCAAACTCCTCCCTGGACTCAGGAGGCACAAGTTCCTTGAACTTCAGCATGGAGTTCCAAGAGTTAAAGTTGTAGCGGCTCTGGAGAGCCTGTTGATTGGCAATCCTGAGCTGGAGCCCACCCATGGAGTACAGCTTGCTGCCAAACAAGTCCAGCCACTTGGCATCCTTCGACTTCGGCGCTGGGGCTGGCTGCCCATGCCTCTCCTTTTCATTCACAGCCACAACCATCAGTGAGCAGGGCTGTGGGTGCGTGAACAGATAGTTGTACCCCTTCAAGGGTACAAAGTATTTATGCTCAACCCCCTTAACCATAGGGGAAATGGAGGCCGGGGTTTGCCAAATAGTTTTGGCATTAGTCTGGATGGTCCTGATGAGGGGCAGAGTCTCCCTCGACGGACCTTCCTGGGCCAAAATGTCCACCACCGGGTCCTCGGATTCCACCAGCTCCTCAGTCTGCAAATTCATATTGTGGGCCACCCAGCGCAGGAAGTCCTGATGGGCACAGATGTCTATGGGGGGCGACCTGGAGATGGAGGTATGGAGGTGCCCGCTACAGCCTCGGCAGGGGAGGAGGATGAAGAGGCCAAGGGGGGGGAGAGGGTCATCCTGACCCCTCTGCTCCACAGGGGCCCGATGTCCCATGTCGCTGACTGCAGGTGCAGGCTCGGGAACCGGAGTCAGAGGGGGTCCTGAGGTGGGGAGGAGACCCAACATTTCCGCCACACCTCCAGGAGCGGGCCGACTAGCTGAGGCTTCCGGCACCTGTGGTTCAGAGGTGGCTGACTGGGAAGCTCCAGACTGTGTACCTTGGGCCTGGTGATACGTCCATGGGGTCCAGAACAGCCACTGAGCCTGCCACGGTCCTGCCCCCATATCAGGGCGGCTACGATTTGACTGGCGGCAGTCCCGCTCCGAAAACTGCGACACCGTCTCCGAACCTGAGGAACAAGATCCGAACCGCAAGAGCCAGGGCGGCGCCGAGCGGAGCTGCACCAGTGAGCGGCGTCGCGATGCTGGGGAGTAGTGCCGGGACCTGGAACAGTACCGGGACCTGGAGCGCTACTGTTGCCTGGTGCTGCGCCAGGATGGTGAACGGTGCTTGGATCGTTGCTACATCCGGGACCTTCTCCGCAACATCGACCAGTGTGCGGAGCAGCGCCACGATCAGGAGCATCAATGCAATCCAGAGCAGTGCCGCGAGTACAACCAGCACCGCGATAGGGAGTGGTGGTGGGACTGGGAGCGGTACCAAGGCTCGGCCAAAGGAGCTGGCAGTGCCGATGGTCGGATCAATGCCAGCTTTCCTCGAGACAGTGCCATCCGCTGAGGCACCAGAGGCTTGGCGTGGAGCAGAGGAGACCCCGGTGCCGTCATGGCGATGAGGTCCCTCACAGCCGCAAAGGTGTCCGGGGTGGAAGGCAGTTGGACTTTCATAATGCTGCGGGTTGTGGAGTCCAGCGGCACAAGACTCAACGGTTCCCCCAGCGGAGCCAAAGTCGATGGTGCCATGTCCACGACCTTCGCTCCCAGATGCTCCCCTCCAGGACACACCACGGTGGCTGGTTCCAGAGGGGTGGGTCTCTGCGAAGGAGAGCCGTCCTTCTCCAGCTTCCGGAGTCGCTTCAGTGCCGGGGAATGGGAGTGGTGCCGGGTCGATGTCACCGGCTTCGGTACCGCGGGTCTCAGCCAGAGTCCATTATCGTCCACTATCACCGCCAGGGCGCTGTGCACCCAAGAACTCGTTGCTGGGTCCTGCCGCACTGAAGTAGGCTGGGATTGAAGGGCCTCCTCCATAAGGAGCTACTTCAGGCGGAAGTCCCTCTCCTTCTTAGTCTGGGGATGAAAACCCTTGCAGATCCTGCACTTCTCAGCCTGGTGAGCCTTCTCCAGACACTCTAGACAAGAGACATGGGGGTCGCCTGTTGGCATGGGCTTACAGCAGGATGTGGAGGGCTTGAATCCTGGGGACTTGGGCACGAGAACTCCGAAGAAAAAACAGTCAGGGTGGAGGGTAAACCCCCAACCCAATTACCACTAACTACAACAAAAACAAAGAACTACCAACAAAAGCAAACAACAACTATCTAGAACGCTAGGGAAAATGTAGAGAACTTGAAAAGCAAGACGCCACAGTTCCAACGACCACCACGGGCAGTATGAAGGAACTGAGAGGGTGCCGGCTCGGCCACTCCAGGGGGCTCCACAGCCGACCTGATGGATGCTGTTAGGGGAAAAACTTTCTGACAGCCGTGCACATGGCGTGCGCACACCAAATTGGAATCTATATGAGCAAGCACTACTAGAATATTTTGAACTTTTAAAAAAATAAACCATGATAATACAATTGCTTCCAAATGCTGTACATTCAGTCTTTTCACCTTAATTTTTTTTTTAAACTTTGGAACAGGATTATTTTCTGCTTTATTCAGTTTATCAGGTAAGCTGGCAAACTGTCTAGTAGAAAGTATGAAGAACAAAGCAGATACGCATGATGTGATGAGCCCAATAACGATGACTGAGCACAGCAGAAATACAACCAGTAGTGCCTCCCTACATCAAACATAGCTAAAATTCTCTGTAGTAAAACCCAGAACTTTGAAACCTTTTTCTTTCTTTACCAGAAAGGCTCCAATCATGATCCACTGTACAAGTCTCTAAAACCACAGCACAAAGAGACACTTTATTTTGAGTCAATGATCACCATTTAGGAATGTTCTCAGACACTATACACTTACCTTCACATTTCTGAGTTGCCTCATTCTGTCTGTGACCAGCAGGACACTTGCATTCATAAGAGCCAACTGTATTAATGCAGTTTCCTCCTGAACAGACCCCTGGTATAGCCTGGCACTCATCAACATCTATAAAGAGAAAACAGTTTGCTTGAAATCAGACATTGCTTGAATTACAGTTGTGATAAACAGATGGACAGCTCCATCTTTGAAAGAATTCTGAAAAATAACCATTATTTGCATTACCTCACTTTTCTGCATCTCGTCGTGAATTTGGAGACCACGTTGTCTGGCACTGACCCTTACCCATGCTCTCCCCTAAGCTATAAATTGTGATATATTAGATAAAGCATGCAACATTCAGGGCCTGCTAGATTTGACAGATTTGTTAGTGTGGAGCTCCACAGTTGTTAATTGTACTTCACTCCATTTTCATTCTTCCTTTGCAGTTCGTCTATAGTAGATTTCTACTGTGCTTTAACATGCACTATTTCCAATTTAAATTGTGTTTTCTTCCCAACTTCATTACAACATAGTTCAAAAAACATATATCCTGCTAGTGAAATACGAGAACCAACATCATGCCCATAATGTTAGTTATTGCAAGCTCATTCATTGCAAAATTAGGCCAAGTGGGCAAAACCCTTGCTTTTAAACAAATTTTTTTTTACAGTATACACAATAAGGTATGACTCATACCAAGAACTTTTCAAAAACACCTATTACAATGCTATACTTTTAAAGTGCAATAGTTCCACACATGTAAAGCATTTTCCATATAGATGAAAACATCCTGTATTTCTGTAGCTTACTATCAGCACAGCCCCAATGACTGAATTTGGTACTGCTAAATCAGATGAGTAGTTAAAATAATACAGAGTATCTTACAGAGATCTCTCTGAACTAACCAGTGTAGGCCAGAGCCATATAGAGGAACTCTTTGTACCAAAGGTGGGTGTAGGTGTGGGGGGGAAAGAGTATGGAAAGCAGGCTTCAGGCTAATGCAGGACATATACATTCAGATACTTAGCCTCTCATAAGCTCTCACAGCTCTCCTTTCAAAAGTTCATTTAAACTACAGCGCTATGAAATTTTGGAGTTGTATGTTTATTAATTCCTTCACAATAAATAATTTAATTAAGTGCCCAAAGGCTCCGCTCCACTTCTGTGAACTCTGGGGAGTCAAAACCTGCAGATCCTAGCTGTGTGGAGGCATTTCCATTACGTGGTACCTTTGTCTCCAAAAATCGCAGACGTTCCTCTATGGGAGCTCAAAAGACATCCATATTTGTAGGTTTAGAGAAGGCAGTTTGGATCAGCGTTGGGGCAACTGTGCTGCTCCCCAGTTCCTTACTGATAGAGCAATGAAAAGGAAACTGAGTCCAAACCCATGCTGTTTCCTAGCCCACATGTGGGCATAACCGACATACAGGAGAACAGAACGCTTAGTGATTATAAAAGATGTTGGAATTGAAAAACAAACTGCTTTATTCTTTAAAAAAAAACAGATAAAGCAGATGTAAAAGCAGTGCAAATTTCTTCACTCTGCATCAGCAAAGTACTATGCACGAACCTTGTTCAAGTTCAAAAGTTAGAGGGTATTCCTTTGTCTACAGTCCTAGATTAAGGTCAGATACCCACAGTTGGCTTTAGCATTTTTGCGTGGTCCTGTCCTGTCCCTCCGACTCTGATCACTCGACTATGCAAAGGACTGGTTTTAGGATTTTGATGAGGGCATTCAAGACAATCCTTTTTGGCACCATAAATCTTCACACTACCACCAGCCTCCTCTTCTGAAGAAGAAGTGGAGCCCAGCTGCTTGTACTACTTATCAATTTTTTAAAAATATCAAGGACAATTTTCCATACAAGCAATAACAATGAGGGCCACTAGGCCTCTGGGCACCAAAGAGCTTTATGTGCATTGGGGTGAGTTTTAGATTACTCCTTCAATTATTTAAATATAAAATCCAGAGTAGCCAGCAACATTAAAAATACACTGTCTACTTAAAAGTAACACTTGTATCTAAAACTTCCTTTATCGATTACTGATAAAAGAACCCTTTAGGATTATTATAACTGAAAGGATTTGGGGGAAAATATTTTTTTCAGTTGGTTTAGTGTGCACATTAACAGCACTCAGTGCACAGTCACTTCTCTGTTTCCCGTACACATTCAGCCAGCCTGCCCCCTATTCAGTTTGTGGGGGGGAGGTTTCTAGTTTTGTTATTTTTGGTTCATGTTGTTTAAATCAAGCACTAGGAAGATAAAACTATTTTAAAAAAGAAAAAAAGTGGTTCCAAAAGCATCTACTTTTCCTCATTCTTTCTTTCACATTGACATCCATTTTATTTGGCTTTGACTCTCCTCTACCCCTACTCTTTCCAGTGATGCACTGCCAATATTTTAACAAAGTCTTGTCCTTTCCCACCCCACCAAAAAAACAAACGAACAGTAAAAAACCTCAGCCTCGTGACCCCAGTTTTCTGTGTTGTAGATAGGTTGGGTGACTGATTTTGGGATGAAGAAAGGAGGCAACACTGCTTGGCAAACAAACGTATTTTAAGCACATTTGCTGGAAGTGTTTATACTTTTTTCCTGTAACTGTCCTTATTTCACACAGCAGTGTGCAAATACATTATTTAGAAGGTGCGTGTGCTGAAGCTCTTATAAGGGATGGGGGTTCCAGCATAGCCTTCCTGGGAACATTCTTTTCTAAAAAACATCACTTAGTGCAATCTGATCTACAGTAACTCCTCACTTAAAAAGTTGTCCCGGTTAATGCTGTTTCGTTGTTACATTGCTGATCAATTAGGGCACATGCTCGTTTAAAGTTGTACAATGCTTCCTTATAACATTGTTTGGCGCCGCCTGCTTTGTCCACTGCATGCAGGAAGAGTGGCCATTGGAGCTAGCTGGTGGGGGCTTGCAACCAGGGTGGACCGGCAGGCCCCCCCTCCATCAGCTCCCCACTCTCCTAAGTTCCCTGTGCGGCAGCTGCCCAGCAGGCTACCAATTGCCGGCAGATCAGCTGTCCCTCCCCACACTGCCATGTGCTCTCCTGCCCTCTGCCTTGGAGATGGTCCTGGGAGCCTCCTTCTTGCTGTGCAGGGGAGGGGGGAAGAGGGGGACTAATGTCAGGGTATCCCCCTCCCCCCTGCTCCTGCCCCCCGCTTACCCCCCTTCTCCATATACAGAAGGGAGGGATACACAATAGGGCTCAGGAGGAGAGAGCTGGCCGCAGCTGCTGTCTCAACTTCCTGATCTTTTTAAAGGCAATGTACTTAGAATGTGGTGTCAGCGTACTTAAAGGGGCAATGTGCATCTCTCTCTCACACAATGGGGGAGGGGGGGTTAGGTTCCAGGGAAATTTTTTTTCCCTGGGTGTGTGCCATGCTGTCTCCCCTCCCTCCATTCGTGCTGCCTTGCACAGTGTGAGGCTACATTAACAACGTTAACCCTTGAGGGCAGACCCGAGTGCTAGTTCATCATTTAGCAGTAAGGCATTCCCTGGGAAATATCCCACCCTCTTACCTCACCACGTCAACCAAGCTTCACAATCATCATTGCTGTGTGCAGTATTAAACTGTTTGTTTAAAACTTATACTATGTGTATATATATACACATCTCATTTTTTGTATGGTGAAAAAAATTTCCCTGGAACCTAACCCCCCCTCCCCCATTTACATTAATTCTTATGGGGAAATTGGATTCGCTTAACATCGTTTCACTTAAAGTCACATTTTTCAGGAACATAACTACAACGTTAAGCGAGGAGTTACTGTATTTGGAATTCAAAATTGTCCCTTCTAATTGTGAGGCCAGTGAAGTCAGACCTGGCAGGTCTGATTTAGCAGTATCCAGAGAGAAGATAAGCTTCACTCATACCAGACCCACCCAATAGCCCCCTCCAGCACATAATTATTGTATATGGCCTTTGACTCTTTTGCCTCAAAATGAACTTAAGATGCTGAATATAAATGCACCCCGTCAGTTATTGCTGCTTGTTTAAATTATGCTACCTCAGCAAAGTTGTGGTTAAAAAGCAGATTAATTTGAAAACAGCAATATCTGAGTTTACTGGTGGCCTTCACAAAGAGGATCTCTGTTTGAATCTCATAAGAGTACACTTCACTGCCTTATAAGCCAAAGATATTAAGTAATTATAAATTAATTGCAGTAGCAGCAGGAAATGAATAAGTTCCAGAAGCAGAAATGGTTTCTTTCTGGCCTTGAACAAAGTTTTAGAATTCAAGTAATTCCATTAATTACAACTTTAATCCACATGGTTTGGAAAAAAATCCATTATTTTTGAAAGGGGAGGAAAGAAAGACCACCTCAGGGATGGTTATTTTACACAGCCCACTGCTGTACAAAGAAGGAAACATGTCGAATGAAGAAATATGAATACAGTCTTGCTAAGTGAGGTGCTGATCCTGCAAAGCCTCAATCACATGAGCTGGCTTACATGTTCAACAACTTCTAGGAAAGATGTTAATCCAAATGTGTGCATGGGGGTAGGTGTTATATTTTCACTGTAAGGGAATTGTTTAAAATCATTTTTAATATAAAGTGAATGAATACATTAAGCACCATTGTTAGTTAAAAGAAATAAAACCTAGAGGGCTAAACCTGCAAGTAGTTCCTTTTTATGGGAGTAGCTCAAGTCAATGAAACTATTACTTGTGTCTCACATTACACAACCCCCTCCCCTCGCTTGTCCAAATAAGGGTTTTTAGAATTATGCTATTAGCCTTTTGGAATTTGGAAAGGCTAGTGAGCAAAGGTAATACAATATATTCTTAAAATGGCTTATTCAATGAATTACTCTCTGAATACTATTTTAAGCCATGGGAATCATTTGTCTGCATACACTACAATTTTGAGATCAAATAGACAGGGGATCAAATAGACAGGTGGTTTGGGTGTTTTTGTTCTACCTTGTCAGCCAGGTTTAACTATACCTCAATTTCAACATTATTCATTCCCAAATTGTTCATGCTTCTGAGGGCCAAATGAATAAAAAGCATTCTTAGGGCCATAAACACAAAATTAAATGAATTATCCTTTAGGCCCGATTGTATATACCAAGAGATTCAATATGCTAAAGATTAGGTAGAATGTTTCCATGTGTTCATGGGTCTGATAATATCTGGCAAGTGAAAAAAGGTTCTTTGCTTTTTCAGACAGTTTTCTGAGTAAGTGGTAACCGCCTGCAGGATTTGCATTGCTAACTTTACACATGCAACTTTGAAAACCTAGCCAACTTCGGCCTCTCTCTCTGATGAGTGGACAGTTTCTCAGAGAACCCTAAAGATAAAAAAAAAAAAAGCTTAGGGAAATAGAGGCTCTTTCAAATATACTTAAAGAAATGCTGTCAGATAGTTTAGACCCTAAATTTAGGGGAAGAAGCTTGGTTTCGTTGTTTTTTTAAACAAAAAAGTTTTACTAAACAGAAACATTCTCCTGAATGTTCTATTTTCATTTAAATTAAAATAGATTTGGTTGTTTTTTAATTAACCTGGTGCATGAGAACCAGAAAGCTAAATGGCCTAGAATACAGTTGAAAAGACTAGCCTTTTCTGTGTGCCCTAGATGAGTAAAATAATGCAAAAGTAAATAATCAGCAGAAATGGTGAAAAATCACATTAAATTATTAAAACAAGAAAAAAAAACTGAGGTATTATCAGTTATTAGGGATCTGATCCTGAGAGTTACGGCATTGACTTCAATGGGAGCCAGATGGAGCCCCAGGTAAGGGGACACCTGTTTTAAAAGGGTCACTTTAACACACACAGTAGATCTTCAGAACTGACCTATCAGGAAAATAATATCGGTTGTTTTTCCATCATGAATTTGAAGTTTTTATGTATTCTGCCATCTCTGACTGGATGTATTCTTACTGTATCATTTCTCAGCATATCATCTCCTGCAGCTCTGTCCCATTTTCATAAGAACAATGGGCAGCAGGAGGGAAGATGTTTGGGAAAACCCTTGAGATTGGATTAGCCACTCGATAGTGGGGCAAAAATGTAGGAGCTCTCTATTTCCTTTCCCTGGTGCTAAGAATCACTGTCTGAAGAGGAAAGGGAGTAGCTAAAAAATGGACTGTTAAGAAATGTTGGGAAGATCTGAGAAATCTTCCAGCGTGGGATTCCTGCCACTACCTGGCTGCACAGCCATGTAGTAATGGCAAGAAAATATTTTCAACTAAGACTGTCTCTTGTCTGAATACTTTGGGATGAGGGACTGTCTGATCTCTTGGGAACATGACAGGTGTCATTTCTATCCTTTCCTGAATTAAAAATCAGTCATAAAGCCTATTGTTGTAGCAAAAAGAACTGCTATCGGGAGCTTTAAAGATTTGGGTTATTTTTAAATTCCTCTTTAGGTTGCCATGGTATCGTTAATGAATGAATAAATAAATAAATCTATAGCATTCTACTTGTTCTGCAAACATAACTGACTAATCCACAAAAAATGCCAGCTATCCAGCTGAGTACCTCTCCTAGACCTGAAAAAGAGCTCTGTGTAGCTCAAAAACCTGTCACTTTCACCAACAGAAGTTGGTCCAATAAAATATATTACCTCATCCACCTTGTCTCTAGCCAGCCAGCTAGGCTTTTATCCCTATTTACAGGCATAAAGAAGTGAAATGAATGGCCCAAGACCATACAAAAATAAAGGCAGGCTGCATTATTTTTACACCTAGATACAGAACTATTTGTTCTTTAAGTAAGGGCTTGTCTACATGGCGTTATTCTGGATAGCTATTCTTGATTAACTCGTCTTTGGAAGGGCACACCATACCTTATTCTGGTTTAATTTTCACATACAGATATGGATAAAACTCATCTGCAATTCAGAAAGGCTAACAGTTGTATATAGAAGCCTACCAGAAGTTAGACACACAAGAGTTGATACAATTTAGTAATAAGTGAGGATAGCTCCCCACTTAGTACTCAAGCCAATTCCCTCTCTATCTGGACCAGGGACTTGGATGTTATCCTTTGCTGCCTCATGGATCCTCATAAGGTAAATCTGTTCTCCCGATCTTCAGGCTTGGCAAGTTCTGATTTTCTTTGTTTTTTTCATGCAACTTTCTCACCATGCAGCCTTCCACCTCCTTCAAATGGGTTATCTGTCAATCTCATCCACATGTGTCTAATCTGTGTCTTTATATAGTGCCCATTATATCAAAGAGCCTCTATATCATAATGTATCAGTTCCTAATGGTTAGTGTCCAGTTTTACCATTAATTTTGCTTATGACATTGGTCAAATTACCTACTTAAGTAGAGAATTTAATTTCTCCATTTTTACAACCCTTAAATAAAGCTAGAAATGGATTAGTGCAGAGGTCGGTAACCGGCGGCACGCGAGCCGATTTTTACTGGCATGCTGCTGCCAGCCTGGGTCCTGGCCGCCAGCCCCGCTCAGCCCGCTGCCGGCCTGGGTGAATGGAAACCCGGCCGGCAGCGGGCTGAGTGGGGCCGGGACCCCGGCCGGCAGAAGCCAGCGGACAGAACTCCAGACCGACGGCGGCCTGAGCCACTCAGCCCGTCACTGGTCTGGGGTTCCGGCTGCCGGCCCCTTGCCAGCCAGGGTCTCGGCCCCATTCAGCCTGCTGCTGACCTGGATGGACGGAACCCCGGGCCGGCAGTGGGCTGAACCGCTCAGCCCGCTGCTGGTCTGGGGTTCCGTCCACCGGCCCCTGCCAGCCAGGGTCCCTACCGCCGGCCCCACTCAGTCCGCTGCCAGTCTGGGGTTCTGTCGGGGGCCCCTGTAAATGTAAAATTTATTACTGGCACGCAAAACCTTAAATTATTGAAGACTTGGCATGCCACTTCTCAAAGGTTGCCGACCCCTCGATTAGTGCTATCCTCTTCTGATCTTTGTGTATGTGTGACAGGAAGCATCTAGGCAAACAGTGGCACTCCCAATTAGTTTCAGTGGAAGCCGCCTTAGTCTGTATCAGAGGAGGGAGAAGAGGGGGGGGGAAATTTTTAAAAAACGAGGAGTCCTTGTGGCACCTTAGAGACTAAACATTCGTGGGCCCACGAAGGCTTATGCCCAAATAAATTTGTTAGTCTCTAAGGTGCCACAAGGACTCCTCGGGTTTTTTTGTTTGTTTATTTGTTTAACTCCCAATTAGAAATCACTAATTTGGTATTATCTTTCATGGCCCCTTTCATTTCCACCTCTCGTCTTTGGGGATTTTAGCAACACATATAAAACTTCTTTATTGCAGATGAAGATTATTTAGACTAGATTTCAGTGAATTCAATTATTTCTCAACAAAGCTCATGTTTCTTACAGCCACTGTGCCATAGGTTGAACCTCTAGGGCAGGGGTTCTTGGACCCCTTAAAGGGTCATGAGGTTATTACACTCGGGGTTGCAAGCTGTCAGCCTCCATCCCAAACCCCACTTTGCCTCCAGAATTTATAATGGTGTTAAATATATTTAAAAAAATGAAAAAGTGGTGATTTAATTTATAAGGGGTCACACTTAGAGGCTTGCTATGGGAAAAAGGTCACCAGTACAAAAGTTTGAGAACCACTGCTCTAGGGTGCTCCCTAGCGGTGAGGGTGAGCACCTCTCTCATCCCAGAAGTCTTTCGCTGGATGTAGACATTTGAGTTGGCTTGCAGTGTGGGGTGTGGGCCTCCAGCTGTGAAGCTTGAGAAAGCAACCCTTCTGGATGCAACAGGAGTTCAAATGAAAAAGCCTACAAAGCAGTCCGGGCTTACCTGGCTGTACCCTGCAAGGCAAAAGGAAACCGTCTCTGTGCAGGGGGATGGGTTCCTAACCCTATGCTGAGGGGCCACGGGTGAGTACCCCGAGCTTTAAGAAGGAAAACAAAGTAAAGATGATCCCTCTGCCTCTTCAAAGGCTCCAGGCAGGTGCAGGCAGCAGAGGCTCTTTAAGCAGCTTTCCAGGTAAGCAACTCCTGCTCTGTGAAGCTAGAGAGCTTCCCTCTGAATGCCACCTGGTATTGAACTTGAATCCTAACTTTTAAGGAGCCACCCCCCTCCAGGCTCGACAGGCCTCTTAGGGTACATCTACACTACAGCGGGGAGTCGATTTAAGATACGCAAATTCAGCTACGTGAATAGCGTAGCTGAATTCGACGTATTACAGCCGACTTACCCCGTTGTGAGGACGGCGGCAAAATCGACTTCTGCCGCTTTTTGTCGGCGGCGCTTACTACCACCTCCGCTGGTGGAGTTAGAGCGCCGATTCGGGGATCGATTGTCGCGTCCCGATGGGACGCGATAAATCGATCCCCGAGAGGTCGATTTCTACCCGCCGATTCAGGCGGGTAGTATAGACCAGGCCTTAGATGTGCCGGGCTGAGGCTGACTGTGCCCAGAGGCGCTCTTTAACCCCCTTTCCTGGCTGGGATGGGAAGCTGTCTCACCCCACATTATCAATAAGGGTATGTCTACACTGCAATTAAAAACCCACAGTGGGCCTGTGCCAGCTGACTTGGGCTCACAGGGCTTGGGCTAAGGGGCTCTTTAATTGCAGTATAGACACTTCGGCTGGGGCTGGAGCCCGGGCTCTAGGACCCTGACTGTCCCCTGCTGAGCCACCTCTCTGGCCAGGTTCCATGAAGCCCCTGCAGTCAGGTTCCTTGGGCCCTGGTGCACAATGCATCCTTAAGGCTTAACCCTTTCCTGCCCATGCTGTAGCCGGAGGCGGCTGGCTTATGTCCATGGCCATCAGCAGCTGGAGATGTTAGCTGCCTTTCGACACCGTGCGGGCAAGAAGGGCCAATTGCTTCCAGACACATGGCGGGGGGAAAGAAGAGATGAGCTCTGCAAAGACATGGGCCAGGTCATCCCTTCCTCGCCTCCTCCTCCCCTGTAGCTGCAAGCAGTTCCCATCCCTTCCCTCCTGCACAGTGCCGAAAGGCTGCTGCTGGCCACATTCTGGTGTGAACCCTGGCAGAAATCTGGGGTGGGGGGGCATATGACTGTGTGCCCCCCGCCACACACGTTGCCTTGGGAAGATGTGGCGCCAGGTACCAGGAGAGGTGGGTCCGTCCAGGAGCCCCAGCCAGGCATGGAGGGTGGAGAGCACCAGGCAGGGAGGGTTGAGTTGGTCGGTCACCCCCCTGTGTGAGAGAGGTGTATGGGAGCGTGTGTGTGTGTGTCACCTCTCCCCATCTGTGTGGGGGTGGTGGAGGGGGTGTGTGTGTGTCACCCCTTCCCGTGCGACCCGTAAAGCCTTAAAGATAAGAAGGCAAACAAAAAAAATACAACTATGCAGTATTTCTTTTTAACAGGGACTCAGTCAACTTGATGTTAATTTGAATGGTTCTACTGCATATTCTGATTGATTGCCATTGAACTCACTTGAATACGAATAATTTTACCAGGTGTCCTGTATTCAAGAAGGCAAGTTTCCTAATCCTTTAATCATTCTATTGGCTCTTCTTGAACCCTCTCCAAATTTAGCAACATCCTTCTTGAAATTGTGGACATCAGAACTGGACACAGGATTCCAGCAGCACTTGCACTAATGCCAAATACAGAAATAAAATAACCTCTCTACACCTACTTGAAATTTCCCTGTTTATGCATCCAAGAATCACATGAGTCCTTTTGGCCACAGCATCAAACTGAAAGCTCATAGTCAGCTGATCATCCACCAGGACCCTCAAATATTTTTCAGAGTCATTGTTTCCCAGATGAGATTTCCCCATCCTATAAATATGGCCTACATTCTTTGTTCCTAGATGTATGTATTTACATTTAGCATATTAAAACAAGTTACGTGGCCAGTTCTGCAGTATTACAGGATACACTGCCTGAGTCCATTATTCTAATATTAGCTATAGTATCCCAAAATATCAGGCTTTTCTGAATCTCTGTGAATGCAGAATTTAGTCTAAAAATTCCCTAGTACTGTAGGCATGTTTTTATTGCATCTTTTATATACTTTCCTTTAGGTCATAGAGGAATCTTAGTGAATCTTTCATCCCAGCATTTACATACAGAATTCTCCAGTGCTATAGGGATGCCCTAATGATGCGCTGACTGAAGTATTTATATTGGACTATTTAGAGAAAAGAGTTCTCCTAGTTATAATCATTCTCTCTTGTAGGGTGTTAGGCATTCGCTCAGTTACATTTTGGGATCTGTCTGTACAGAGACCACTGTAACCAAACCATGTTTTCTGAGATGGCTTTGGGAAATCGTAAGACTTAATAGATATTGACGCCCACAGGCAGATCAGTGCATGTAGCTGATTTTGAGATTCCCCTGAGTAACAAACTTCCCCAATGTCTTTAACAGGCTATACCCATTTATGCTATTGTTACAAAAAGTAAAAGTGCATATAATGGTTATAATAATCCATGAAAGAAAGAGCAGATTGTGTCATCATCTTCTAGGTGCTGCATATTGACTGTAGGGTTTGAGGATTTCATTGGAGATGTACATATTTCAGTGACACAAAATCTGAAGCCCAATTCACAATCCCAAGCCCCAAATAACCCCAGTTTTCTAAACGTGGCAAAGTGCCATTACCACATGCTACAAGCAGAGTTGTGAAACACTTTATATCCAATGCAACAAGCACTCAGAGTGGGTTGTCAGATTGTAACCATGCATGTATTGTAATAACAGTTGATTTCAGATCTGATAATGAGCCAGACCTCATTCTAGCTGTGGATACTTGCCCAGTCAGAAAGAGAGATTGCCTTGGGGTCCTAGAACACTGACAGCAAACAAGATCCTGTATTATGTGCGTCTTCTGGCCAAACTAGAGAAAATGTACAGAAGTTGTGCACTCCGGAGAGTATTTCTGCCAACTTGGCTGCTAGGGATCCCAGGAAAAGTACTGAAACAACAGTCTATAATTCATTACATATCTCAACTTGAGACTACCACCACCTATGCAACAGAAAGGAAATAAACTCCTAATTATTTGGAATTTCTGCTATCTTTAGCCATTTCATTCTACATGCAGTTTGTTTAAGAATTCAATCAAAGGAAGAAACAGAGAGCAGGCAAGACGGAAACTTTCTTGATATGTCTGCCTTCATCATCATATATATGAGGTCACATGGGAGTGGAACAATCAGTCACTGATTGCTAGAGAAAAGGCAGAAGGGGATGGTGCATCAGACAAGGAGTCTGACAGGTCTTCTCAGTTCTTAGACCATTCTTTACCAGTCAAAGACACCGGGGGCTGCTGCCCATTCACAAAGCAATGTTCCTGGTACCACATCCGCTAAAGCAGTCTTCAGCCTTTGCACCCAACTGATTGACAAACCACAAGTGGCTCCAACTACAAGATGTGTGTGTCCCCAAGGTTGTGCAAATAGGTAAGTAAATAATTAATAAATAGCAAAGATAAAGAACTAGGACCCCAACCACCACTTTACAAAGCAAACTGCTCAACAGTAACACAGAGGCCATCAGTTCTTTTTCTAGACATAACTCAAAGTAAATGGGCATTTTTACTTTAATCAAAGGCCAGAGTGAGAGACTCAGGTTCAGTACTAGCATTATATCATAGCTGGTGGATAGCTCTCTCATTATGTTCTTATAGTTTGTATTCATTTTTTTCTATACTATTAGTTTCATTATTAGGTGCATGTATCCCAGCTAAAACTTTGGTGTTTCCAGGATTATTAGAATTTTGTGAATAACAGCAATCATATTATATTTTTTCCTGTGCTTATTATTTCATAGATTCATGAAATCTCTGAAACTTTGAAATAATAAACATTGCAAAATACAAACAAACAGTAATTTGGTTTTAGGTGGATACGTGCTTTTCTAGACAACATTCACGATGCAGTAACCATGACCAGCCAAACCAAAAGGCTTACCTTGACATGCTCCACTGCGGATGTTAGGAATGAAGCCACGACGACATGGCTGAGGCTGGGCAGGACACATCTCGCAAGGATGGCCCCAGGCACGTCCGATGGTTGCACAACAAAGAGTCTTCGTGCAAACAATGCCAGTCAGCTGGCCCTGACACATCTGGTTGTTGACCTGAGTGAAACAGGGGCCTGTTCTATAATCTGGAAAAGAAGAATGGAAAAATGGAATGTCTGATGCAAACACATTGTTGCCTCCACTAACTGACCCACGTAGCACAGAGGGAATACATTTTTTCCCAACAGATATCAATGTAAAGAAAATACCAGCAAATCTTTGACATTTAAATCATGGTCTTGTATGCAGATGTAGTAGTAAACCTTCCACAAAAAGCACTAATTTTTGTAAAGATAAATAAATAAGTCAGTTCAACATTTTGGCTATTATTGAGAAAGATGCTGGAAGATGAAGGGAGCTCATCCCCCAAAACTGAGCTTTTAGGTGATCAAATGAACATCGGCTGTAAAATTAATTATATGAAAAGCTACAAATAAAAAAAAATACATAAACTAATCATTTTATTAACTCCTGGGAGATCTGGGAATTGGGATTTCCTGTTGCTGAGCAAATTCATTACAATTTACCAGAGGAAAATCCAGACCACTGGTACCAATGGGTTCATTTCAGATCAAATGAGGCCATGCAAGAAACAGTCACACAGCTAGCATTCCATTTGCAATGCTTAGTACAAACTAGTAACTTAACTGCATGCTTCTCACAGAATGCAAAATAGTTTATCAATTATTTTCAAAGAGAAGTGATAGGGAAATGGAACTTGTACACACTATGCTGATGAACTAGTGGAAAAAAACAAGCATTTGCAAATATGCAATTACAGATGTCACATCAAGTTGGTGGATTACAACATTTAGTAAAGAAAGCATAACCCCTTCATTTTAAATCCCACTTGTTTGTTATGATTTGCATAACCATGTCTTCACAATTTGTGATTTATGGATAAGAATTCAATATTTATATGATCTATCACAGCCAGATATATAATTTAGCAACTAGCATACTCCTCCACGATAGAATGTTTCCTTTTTCATACAGCAATGGTCAATTGGGATATTTTCCCCATAATATCTACCCTGTATTATTTTGGATTTTTCTAGAAATTAAGCCATGGCACATTTCATTTTGAGATTATTTTAGTTTACTACTGATCTTCATTGTATTTTACATTTAACAAGTAAAAGCATACACATCCTCAGGTATGGCTGAGCTGTGCTGAGTGCAGGACTGAGGAGTGGAGGAAATGTGGCTCAAAGGCATCCTTGCATTCCCCTTATCCTTGTAGCACTCAATGTAAATCAGAGCTGCTTCAGGACTGTTCAAATTTATGTTGATTTACAACAAACCTGTAGGAGTCATTCCAGATCAACAGAAAGCAACAGTAATTCGTCCATACACTCTCCTCCTGTGGCACATCCCGTAGGCTGTGCTGCTGAAAGAGGGTGCCAGCTGATTATGCCAGCCCAGGATTCCCCCACAGAGGTATTCTCAGCTGCCCACTTATGATGACTTTACATTTCCTTCGCACCAAGGATCGGGCCCATATGGTTTACATTGTGATTAGCCCCATTCACTTCACTGCATGTATTCACAGTGCATAAAGTTAAATGTGTGCATAAGTCTTTGCAGAATCAGGGCCTAAATTATTAAGAAAAACGTCTGTAATGTTGGAGGATTTCCATCCACCTAGATAGTCTCAAGTGAATAACTATACGGAAATATTAAGGCTTTTGTGCTTTCCCCGCCTTCTCTTCAATACTCAAATACACAGAGCAACATTTTTTGCTACAGTACCTACATTATCTAAAGGAAGTGCTATAGTATCAGCTCCACAATGGTTTCAGTTTCACTGAGGGCCAGGGTTCTTCCCTGTCAAACCAATGGCTGTTGCATTTTCTTAAAAATGTACAGAAATTATATCTCTCATTGATGACTGATAAGAGAAGACAGTGACCTTGTCACACAACAGACTCATTCAGGAATGACTAATATCTGAAATATTAACAAATTCCATAATCCCATTAGGGATTTCAGTACCATGAACTCATTGTGAATCTTGCCTGAATTTTAATTAAAGGCTAAGGCTTAGGAAAGAGCTCTATCATATGTTACCATTGTGCACTCCCTTCATGAAAGTTTGTGCAGGTGTCATGCAGCTTGAGGGGAATATCATATGGTACATTGCTTTCAGCTTTCAAATCACTGTCGATAGTCAGGTTAGTTTGAGAAAATACAAATGCTATCAGAAGAAAAACAGAATTGTTCAGAAAATAAGAATGTAAAGACGGTAAAATCCTGGCCCCATTAAAGTCAATGGGAGTTTTGCCATTAACTTCAATGGAGCCAGGATTTCACCAGTGGAAAATAACATGCTCTTTAACAAAGACTGGTATTGCAATTAATTACTTACTATCAGCTATAAAAATATATATTCTCCCTGGCACATGAAGCCAATGTTCTTCATATACACGGCAAGAGGTTTTAATACTATTACTTCAGTGAGCAGACTTCCATTCGAATATCCAATTGTAAATACCGCTAATATTAATTATACAAATGATGACCAGAACTGCATTTATTATTTTTTAAATGAGGGAAAATTATTATTAATCCCGTTTATAATTATAGTGCCTAATGGCCACAGGAGCAAGGCCTCCTTGTGCTAGGCACTGTACAAACACAGAGCAGTAAATGGTCACTGTTCTAAAGAGCTTACAATGTAAACAGAGAAGAGACATGCAGGGTGGGGGAAGGAGTGTGCACACTGTGATGGCAGCAAACATCATGGCAGTTCTGGTTCTGTTTAACCTAGGAGAGGATAAGCTAAATGGAAAGAAAAGGGAAAGGAAGGGGGATTGGGCAGAGTCTAGAGGGTAAGAGGGGCAGGTATAGAGTGAAGCTGTGGTGAATGGACTGTGAAGAAGGAGGTGGTAGAGAGTTGGAACAAACAGCCAATCAGAACAGGGCACAAAAAGTACAGTCAAAATTGCAAAACGTTCTCTGACTGTCCAGAGATCTCTGCTTTGGCTGATCTTGTTGCTACTGGCTGGAGGCTCAGGCTGGCTCCTCTCTGCAGTTTTCCCCCAAGATCCAATGGAGGGAGGCACCACCTCGGTCCAAGTGCCTCCAGAGTAGTGGGGATCTGCCCTGGAACAGTTCTGGATGCAGGGGATGTTGGAAGGAGAGATACCCCGGCTAGAATCCACTTTACCCTCTCCCCTCCTCCAGTGCAGTAGTCCCAGAGTTTAAGGAAAGAGGTATAGGCTACTCCTAAATGGGTACTCATGTCTGCATCAAAAGCCAAGTTAATGTGTGCTTGTGTTCTGACTGTCAGCAGCCTACGCATTGCTTTGCATCAGGTCGGGTAATGACAGGAATGACCAGGAGTGATAAGGTTAAATCCTTTCTGAGACTTCCGAACGATCAGAACTCCACACCAACCAGATTCAGAAACACGTGGAGCTGAAAAGTTGTCTTAAAAGGGCATGGGTGGAAAATAATTAAAAGGAAGATCTATGAGCCACCCTACGTGGAAAAATATGGCTTACATAATTAAACTGAATCATAGACTATTGGAGTGCCCTAAGCGACAAGCACTCTGTGATGAGGTGAAAACAGAATGGGGTTGTATTACATGCAAAGTTGTCATAACTATAAAGGGAAGGGCAACAGCCCTCCTGTGTACAATACTATGAAATCCCTCCTGGCCAGAGACTGCAAAATCCTTTTACCTGTAAAAGGTTAAGAAGCTCAGGTAACCTGGCTGACACCTGACCCAAAGGACCAATAAGGGGACAAGATACTTTCAAATCTTGGTGGGGAGAAGGCTTTTGTTTGTGCTCTTTTTTTGGTGTTGTTCGCTCTTGGGACTGAGAGGGACCAGACATCAATCCATGCTCTCCAAATCTTTCTGAACAAGTCTCTCATATTTCAAACTTGTAAGTAAACAGCCAGGCAAGGCGTGTTAGTTTTATCTTTGTTTTCTCAACTTGTAAATGTACCTTTTACTACGGTGTTTACCTCTGTTTGCTGTAACTTTGAACCTAAGGCTAGAGGGGGGTCCTCTGGGCTCTTTAAGTTTGATTACCCTGTAAAGTTATTTTCCATCCTGATTTACAGAGATGATTTTTACCTTTTTCTTTAATTAAAAGCCTTCTTTTTAAGAACCTGATTGATTTTTCCTTGTTTTTAGATCCAAGGGGGTTGGATCTTGATCCACCAAGAGTTGGTGGGAGAACGGAGGGGGGATGGTTAATTTCTCCTTGTTTTAAAATCCAAGGATCTGTATTCACCAGAGAATTGGTGAAGAGTCTCTCAAGGCTACCCAGGGAAGGGAATTAGCACATTGGGAGTGGTGGCAGCAGACCAGATCTAAGCTGGTAGTTAAGCTTAGAAGTTTTCATGCAGGCCCCCACATCTGTACCCTAAAGTTCAGAGTGGGGAAGGAGCCTTGACAAAAGTATTGCCATCATTGAGGATATCAAGCAAGAGATGCTCTGACATCATACCAGAGGTTCATGAGTATTTTAAGGGTCATTGCTGCTAAGAGATTAATTCCTGTGTAACAACTGCCACGCTGGCTCATCAGCAAAGACGGAATCTGGAAACTGCAACATTAACAGCATGAATTTCTATCAGTCAAGATAAATGAGTAATTCTTGTAGCTGCAATAGACTCATATCCTCTGTGGACAAGTTACTAAAAGGAGGATATATAACACACTGAGCAGTGGGTTACCATTGCACAATGGAAACAGTTCATATAACCAAATATAGGGTAAAATTCCTTCCACCTAACTAAAGCCTGAGCATTTGGATATTTGGTTTGTGGAGGTAAGGACCCTAATGTCTCAAAAATTTTGAAAGCTAGTTCTCATCAGGTCTGCTAAATCTTACTGTCATAACTTGTTGCAGCACCCCTATACAGATTAGCATGGTCGGGGGCTGGTGCTGTCTGGTATGTATGTCACTTTAAAAAGTTTACTTTGGGGTACTAAAGAGGACACATTGGATAATGTGGACCAACTATAATATGGACAGAAGTATAATTACAAGCTTTGCTATGTAAAAATTTGTGTTCTCCTCAGGAGTGTCTTGCCCCCCCCCCCCCAAACACTAGCATAGAGTAATATTTAATTTTGCTAAACTCATGGCTTATTCAAATAAATCAGGAGACCGCTTCTCTCCTAAAAGACCTAAAGGTTCAGTATGTAAATCCACTCACCTACTCCACACTGCTCAAACATCATAGCTAAGGAGGGTTCATTCCCATGGAGGAGTTTGGGGAAGGAGATAGGGAATATGACCAGAACACAGAGAGACTGGGTGCATGTATTAGGTGAGAGGAGGGGGGATAATATTAGGGGAGTAATGTATTTAGAAACCTGGAGGAGACAGCCCAAATCACTATAGAACTCAAGTTATTATAACCAGAGAGTTCTCTGTTGGCAAGAAGCTGCTGTTCTGCCATATCACTGGATACTAGGGCACAAGCATTAGATATCATGCTAGCATCTATAGGGCCCGCAGTGGCGGTCAGGTCTCACCAGATTCTAATCAGACTCCAAATTACATGTAAAATAATTAACTTCATTCTAGAATTGCAGTGAAAAAGACTTAGTGATAATAGTAGATAACCAACTGAGCATGTGCACTCAATGCAATTCTGTAGCTAAGTGGGGGAATGCCATTCTTAGATACATAGTCAGGGGAATATCAGATAGGAGAAGGAAGGTAGTATTGCCTTTGAATACTGCATTAACAAGACCACTACTGGAATACTGTGTTCAATTCCAGTGCCCACACTTCAAAATGGATGTTGAAAAATTGGAAAATGTTCAGACAAGAGCTACAAGAAGGATTTAAAGCCTGGAAAACATGCCTTATAGTGAGAGACTATAGAAACAATCTATTTAATTTATCCTAAAGGGGGTAAAGAGATTATTGGATCATGGACTACAAGTGTCTACATGAAGAAGAGATTTCTAATAGATGGCTCTTTAATTTAACAGAAAAATGCATCCAACAGTGGAAAGCTGAAGTTAGACAAAAAATTCCAACTAAAAACAAAGCACAAATGTTTAAGTGAGGGTAATAAAACACTGGAATAACACACAAAGGGAGGCAATGGATTATCCATCACTTGAAGTTTTTAAATCAGGGCTGGGTGTCTTTCTAAAAGATGTGCTATAGCTCAACAAAAGTTATGTGCTTGATGCAGAAATTATTGGGTGAGGTTCTATGGCCCGTGTTATGCAGGAGGTCAGACTAAATCATCATAATGGTCCATTTTAGCCTAAAAGTCTACAAAACCATTAATCAGATTTTCCATGTGGGTTTTCCTGTCTTACTGTTAGGTGTTTCTTCATTTGTTCCTTTTTCAGTATTGCTACTGGAACAATTCTGCCAGAGAGCACTGATGGAACATATGCTATAAATTATTTGCTACTTAGAAAGTCTAAATGCCCTGGTGAGAGAAGGTGATTTACTTCTAGCATGTATATTATTCATGGTTTTCTTTGTCTCAGAAAACTGTCTGAGTTCAGTATGTATTGTGACTTGAAGACTGACAAAACTTCTGTAATGATTAAAATTATTAATAAAATGTAAATTTAAAAACAAAAGAACCACTTTTTTCTTGGCATAGAAAGCATCGGAATGGAGAAAATGGAAGTAGCATACAGTACTTATAAATTTGTTTTGAAATTACGAACAGCAGTACTGTTCTTTATGTGCATTCTGCATTAACTCAATGGGGATGTCTACACAGCAACTAAACACCCACGGCTGGCCCATGCTAGCCGACTTGGGCTTGCAGGCTCTTTCATTGCTGTGTAGACTTCTGGGCTAGAGCCCCGGCTACACCCTGAGCCCGGAAGTCCACACAGCAATGGAACACCTCCACAGCCTGAGCAGGCTGATACGGGCCAGCCGTGGGTTTTTCTTTGTTCTGTAGACATACCCAATGAGGCTATATATACAGATGTATGGATATTTTTCTAAGAATTTTTTTATTTGATTTTAAAAATAATCAGTTCTGTGCTATGTATGGTTTAAATAAACCTGCTTGACACAAAAGTCTGTTCTAATGGTGGGGAACATAGGAATTGCTGTACTGGATAAGACCTGAGATCCATCTAGTCCAATATCCTGTCTCTGACAGTGGCCAGTACCAGATGCAGCAGAAGAAGATATAGAACCCTGCAGTAGGCTGATAGAGACCATGATGAGACCTAATGAGGGGGACTTAATAGGAAGAGATTGGCTTAAGCACTGAAGCATAAGGTTTAATATCCCTTTCAAAATTTGCTGTAATTAATTATGACAACTCTGGATATTTTGATATCCATATCAATATGGATTTGGGGGGAGGGATAGCTCAGTGGTTTGAGCATTGGCCTGCTAAACACAGGGTTGTGAGTTCAATCCTTGAGGGGACCACCTAGGGATCTGGGGCAAAATCAGTACTTGGTCCTGCTAGTGAAGGCAGGGGGCTGGACTCAATGACCTTTCAGGGTCCCTTCCAGTTCTACGAGATTGAATATTAATATGGAGATACACCTATCCTTTTTGAATTTTGTTAAGCTCTTCGTTGCAATGACACCTCTTCTGGCAATGAGTTCTCCAGTTTAACTGCTGCTGTCCAGTAATTATGTTCCCCCCAAATAAGTTCCCCCCAAATAGCCACAAAGAAACATCTGCCGGCCTCAGCAAGATGGAGGGAGGAAAGAGGAGGTGAAAGAGTAAACAAATGACACCCCACGGATTTACACAGTCTCTATTAGAAGTTATTTGGGGAGAACCTAAGCATGGAGCCCTCTTCTCGGCAGGGACGTGCTGACAATATTTTAATAAAAAGCTGTTCCCACATAGATCCGAACCTGCAACTGACCCTTCTTTGGCAGATCCCAGAATCGACACAGAGATCATTGATGCTAACAGGGCCCCATAGGGCACAGAGATCCAAACCCTGTGAAGTGGATTGTGGATTTAGGGCCTAAGCTTGTGAGAACCCTGGTAAACAGGGTGTATCTGTGCTATAGAGATGATTACTGAGGGACTGCAGATTCTCTAACTTTGTCTCTTATTTAAACAAAATCACTTTCTTATAAAAATAACTAAAGAGGGAGGTAGCCTGGCTTGACAAAACATATTTAACTGTACTTTGCTGTGAATGTTTACACTTTTATTTCTGAAGATTTACTAAGAATATTAAGCATGGTGTTCAGTTTATACAATACAAAAATGGAATTAAGGCCTTGTATAGGGACTCTGAGACATCGGCGCCACCCCTCCTCCCCCTGTGCCCCAGATTTAAAAAAAAAAAATCCTGTCATTTGGTACAAACTGTTCCATTCCAAATCTAAACCAAATTTGCCCTTCAAAAGTACTTTAATAATCCCCAGATATAAATCCTGACTGACAGGCATGATTTAGGAGTAGCCAGGAAGGGGATGAGCAAGGAAATAATCTCAACCCTCCCTTCATTTTGGAGACAGAATTGTACCAAAGACTCCAACGACCTCCCAAGAGCTCACTCCCACACATGAGTGCCATTAGATAACCAATAGATGCTTGGAGCATCCAGAAATTAGACTTGACTTAAGGGTGGCAGAACGCTACACTGGAACACCAGGCTCACCATTAGGGCTCACACTTATTTTATTCCACAGGACAAGTAATCACATGGGTGAAATTCACTTCCCTCACAGAGTCCAGGTATTACCACGCACTGTGTTGGGAGTTAAATCCATATTGGCAGAGTGGAAGGATGAAATCCATGCTTGGGAAAAGAAAATACAGTGAAGAGGCTGTGGGATGCAGACCCCCACCTGACTGTTATTACATGCTAAAGTATCAGTTGCTGCCCTACAGTAAACCCTACGTGGGATGCAGTAGCTCCCATTCCTCAACCTACCCCATCACTCCTCCCTATGTTAACGTATGGAGCCAGTGTGTAACCTAACTCCACAGAAGTCAAGGGGGCAGAGGTCTCTGTACACAGCTGCCTGCAAACACAAAACCTGCTCAGTGATATAGAAGGGATTTTGCAGTAGACAGGGACTCTCTTCACCAGTCAGTTAATTTAACTCCATTGTGATATGTGTTGCATAACACTGTACTCAGTCATCCTGTAGTGTCATAACATCACAACAACGTGTGAAATAAATTCATAACTTAACTGCACTGCAAGCAAGGTCAGCAGGCCAAGGAATGAACCACCAGAATTTGGGACTGTTCTATGGTTTTGGGGATGGTTGACAACTTAATCAGGAATTTTATGTTCATATTAAAAACTGAGGAAACTGAGCCTGGCCTTGCTAAAATTTTTCATCTGAGCAACAGAGAAGGGGTTGAGGATATACATTTGTAACTGAAGTTAGACAATGAATCTGAAATGTATGCATATGCAAATATTCTCCTTCATGTACAGCCTGAGTTCACGATCTGCAGATCAAACTGCAGTATGCAAAAACAAGTTTAAACATTAGAAAGGAACAAGGTTTATTTTATTAAAGATTATCTAAAATGGTTTTTCCTTCGATATTTTAATTACTCTAATACAGAAAGCCTTTTTTTTTTTTTTTTTTTTGCAGTAAGACTGAGCTGTAAACATTGAGGAGGTGCCATGAGGGAGGTTTCAAAGATTTAGAACAAGAAGTTTGATGGATTGTACTGATTTAGGCCTGATATAAATAAAAAGCATTTTTGCAAAAGGTGATATCCAACAAATTGGAGAGAAAAGATTGTTGGCTGAAAATAAGAGCTAGTCTCTAGGAAAAAGAGGGACTTGGCAGGGCTATTAATTTCTCTTGGAAAAAAAAAAGTCTGAGCAGTACAACTATTTAGACTAAGAACTTTATATAAACCAAAGCTTGAATAATAAGTCTGCCTTTTTAGGATTTGCTGATTTTCAGCAATTCCACATGCTAAACTCTTAATTTAAACATTCAATGCAGTTAAGTTTGTGATACAGATAAAAAAGACAATTAATACAAAGCATTTTTAAACCAACATTCTGAACACTGTAGTTCTGTAAAATACTATTTGAAACAAAAAAGTCAAGGTTTTATATTGATCTGTAATATCTAAAAAGGCTAAATCAACTGAAACATTTTTAAATATATAACAAATCTATTCCAAAGGCATAAACTCCTCCATACAGCTGACAACTTTCATTTTACAGCTTAGATTTACTACCAGTCTAGCAATCCCACATGACAGTTTCTGACTGTATTCTATGATGCAATACTTTCCATCACACAAATGGATGTCTGGGATTGATTAGGCAATTTAGCACATGTACTGCAATTAAAACAGGGGAGAGAACTTTAATTTAAAGAAAAAAACATGTTTAATGCAGCAGTATATGTGGGCTTTATAGATTTTAGCAGAATTCCAGTTTCTACCACACTGCTGTCAGGTTCATTCAAAGCACATTCTTATTTTCCTTTTGCTGGAACTAAGAAGGTAACTGTTTTCCAAAAATAACATTCCAGGGTTTGCACATCCATTTTAGCATAATTGATATTATGTCAGCTTTAAGTAGACGAAGGATATTACAATTTTCAAAATATCATCTGCAGATCAGAAAGCTCCTTTTTAAATTAAAAATAATTAAGTCCTAAACACCTATGTATATGAGGAAAACTTTGGCACAGTGTCAAGAAAAAAAATAAAAAATTTTGTTGCGTTTATTAGTTTGAGCTTGGCGTAGTTTTGGAACAAAAATACACACTTTCAAATTTCTACATATAAAACTAACATTTAAAATATATAACTTTTTCTAAACGTGAAGATATAAATAAAAGCAGAGAAATGTAAACAAATATTTGCTCTTGAGACCAACTAAAAATCATGAATGATGAAATAAAGGAAAGAAATAACTGCTTGAAGAAACGTTTGCCATATGGAACTGCAGTATCATTAAATGAGTGCTAAAGTGCTTCACGCTTGGAATCAAAGTCTCTATCCTTGGAAAAGAACATTCTCCAAATCCTGGCTCCAGCAAGAACTTTAATTTTTTTTCCCCAAGTTTACATCCTTCATCCTACTCCTGCTATCATTTTATAATTGCGCCTATATACTTTGTATGTCCGAATTAAGTCTTGCATTATAATCAAGATACACTGAGTGAACACTGAATTCATAAGCTAACACACTAGAAAAGGTATGCTAAAACAAGCTCAGGGCTTGATTACCGCCAACACCAACACACCCCTTACACCCACCCACCCACAGTAAACCCCTAGGGGAATATGAAATAGGAGAAGAAAATCTCTGCAAAGTTCCCCTATGCCAGAGTTCCTACATATCACTCTAAGGTTAAGGATTTGATGTGTGGGGACCACTGCCTATCATGCTGACCAATACTGTGTAATTGTTTCCTTGTGCTTCCCCATGGGTCTGTCTGTGTCCACTGATTATCTCGTCTTAAACTTAGATTGTAAACTCTTTGGGGCAGGAACTGTTTTTTTGTTCTGTGCTTGTACTGTGCCTAGCACACTGGGGTTCTGGCCCACACTGGGTCTCCCCAGCTACTGCAATGCACGTAATATATAATAACAAAAACCACATTCTGTCTGGGGCGTGAAGTCTCCCTGCCCATAGAGAGATCAGAGGGAGGGCAAGGCCATTTGCACAGAATTTGCTCCCAATGGTCCCCAGATATCCTTGGCAGCAAAACTACGCCACTAAGGAATCTCCCTGGCTGCACCTGCTCCAGACCTTCCTTTAATGGGGATCCCTACTATGGAGGTCTCAACAGGAGAGATAATATAGACCCAGGCTATATTTTTTCAAGGTAAGCTTTATCCTTTGTCACCATTTCTTTTCTACATATTGGAAAGGAAACACTCCACCAATGTATTCAAATAAATTTCTGCTAAAAAGTCTGTAAAGCTACATGAGTCAGATTTTGCAGTGCTACACCAGAATAAATTCAAATCAGCTCCACTGATAAGATGTGCCAGACTACCAACCAAATCACATTGAAGGGTGGGAGATAGCAGCAACGTAATCCACTGTAACCCTGATTGTGCACTAACAGCTGCACAACTGCCCTGCTGCTATGCCATGGCAATGGATTCCTCCATTCCCTGATCCCTGCTGAACCTTCCTACCCTGCACAAAAACCTGTAATTCAGGCTTGGGTCACAAGCCAAGATTTGCCCCTAAGAAAATAAGATACTGCTTAGCAAAACACAGCCCCTGCACAATCAGACCAATGTTCATTATAACCTTGAATTACTTGATATTCCAAATAGTGAACAGGGCAATGCCTTAGCTATGCCCCTGGGGGTTGAGGGTGGGAATCTTTCCTTTGGACCATGTATTTAATCCAGGAGACTTAAAATTCCACCTATTCTGCAGGGAGAGAGTTAGGGTTTTTTTAGGAACTCAATATACTATTCAGTGGAATTCACCCTCCAAGACTGGAAATCCCCAATAGGCAAGGCAGAATTTTAAGCACTGCACAAAGAATGAGCACCTGGAATACTGAAGACAGAATCTAGAAATCCCAGCTATAAAGCCATCCTCCAAATCTTTATTCACGTCAGTAGTCCCACTGAAGACAGCATAGCTACTTATTTAATTAAAGACTACACATTTGAGTAAGAGTGTTCAGAATCAGTACCTCTAAGCGAACACCCTAACACTTATTATTCGTAGAATCTCTGAACCTAGAAATTCACATTGGGACATTTTTCAATTATTCAGGTGTAAAGCAGCAGTCAGGACAATTACTTTAAACCTGCATTTCGCCCCCGTAGCTGCAAAACCCCACAAAAGCAACTGTATGTAGTTTATTCAAATTTTCCTGCTAGGTGGACCAGTGGTTCGAAGTTTTTTTTACCACTGGTGACCTGTATTCAAATCCTTGCTAGGTCAAAAGTGAAAACTGAATTTGATGTTTACATCTGAGTCACTATTTGGCCATATCAGTCAGCTTACAGTTTGGCACTGTTAGGCATGACTGGGAGCCTCTATTCAAGTAAGGCATTACACTAAAATATCAGAGGTGTTGTGGGTTAGGACTGAGGTGAATTAACATGTGCCATACAGACCAACTTCACTCTACGCCTGGCTCTAACCAATGTGAGAATTCCTTCAAAATTCACCCAAACTTTTTAAAGAAAAAAAAAGAGAGAGAGAGAGAAAAACTGAAGTTATTTCAATAGCAAATCCTGCTCAAATTAGAGAAAATATACGTTTTTAAAAAATTTAGAAACCCTTTAAAACACACAGTCCTGCAGCTGCACTCAGTCATTAACTTCATGAAAAAAATAAATAAATAAAGGGACTTAACTATTTCACAACTGCCAAAGTCTCATGTCCAGCTAGAAGAGGAACATTCCCCAAGGTGCCTACCATACCTGGATTATCCTGACATTCTGTTGGTTTCAATGCATAGTGCACTAGAAACAGCAGTCAGTGTTTTTATTCACAACACCCTTTCTGCTGATAGGAATAAAGACATTTTCCTCATTTTGCAACCATTGGCCTCAATGCTCTAACAGTGTGTATCAATTAGGCTCATGTAAAGTCTTCAGTGGGACTCCAGGACCACTGCTGATATTCACCAGGAAGTAGGACAGAAGGTAAAAAGGGGCAGCAATTCTGAATCCACCAAATTGTGTCTATGAAGAGCTAACATGTCACCTTTGCAATACCCTAACCTATTACTCTGAAGTGGACGAAACCAGATTTCCCCTCTAAAATGCAGTTTTTTCCAAGCTTCAGAACAATATGTTACTGATCTGCTTTTACCCCATAAGAGACATGTTCAATCTCACTACATGCTAAGACAGACATCTGGACAGTTCTTCTCTACAGAATGGTAGCTATTAATGATAGCTTTCTAAATGCAGCCTAACTAGTGGTAAAGGAAGAGACTTTCTTAAATTCAAGAATTTAAAATGGACCAAATTTAAAGAACTTTTAATCCCATGATTAAACTTCAATTTAAAGTAAGGTAAGCTAAAATAATAAATTAAAGAGACAAACACGTTACTGCTCACTGACAAAATTATGAAAACTGAAAGACATTTTAAAATCCAATATAATTGTTCGTCATTTATACTTTATTCACTTTTCACTTTTTTCCCCCAACTTCAACAACAAAAGCAAGCTAATTATTTTCACTTTCTATGTTGTACTTGTCAGTTTACCTTTCTGGTTTTCATGCACTAGTGCAATGCTGCAACATTTGGGTTGCAAAAATACAGACAAGTGTTTAAATCCAAACAGTGGCCCTAAATCTGCATTTTCTACTAAAACAAAACTCCCAGTAGCTTCACACAGTACTACGTTTGAATTTGAGTAACTTTTCCTCAGAAACATCCTTCTGCTAAAAGACAATTTGAGCTTTACAATTTTCTTGGATTTTCCAATAGTAGTCCAAAGTCCTCTATTTACTAATATTGAAAATAATTGTAAAGTAAAGACTAGAGAGCATAAAGTGACTCTTCACTCAGACTCAAACAAGCCAGATGACACGCGTACACTCACAATTAATAATGCTGTTGGCAATACTTTTGCCACTTCCACTTTACAACTTTGTAATACAATCGTGCACTGCTGACAAGCATGGGATGACTCATTCAATTAGAATAGCAATTTAGTAGAATAGCAGCCGAAATGTGTTTAAAGCTTCGTATTGGTCTATCAGTATTTCTAAAGGGGTATAAAGTTCCATTATAAGCCAATACAAAGGCAAAACAATACCTCCCATATCCAAATGCTCTTTCCCCCTTCCCGAATTAGTATTTCACAGGAGGCCTGATCCAAATCCACTGAAGTGAATAGGAATCTTTCCATAGGACTTAAATAAAGTTAGATTGTGTCCAAGCTTCTGTTCTCAGTTTTCTCATTCTACCCCCTCCCCTCAGTAAAACCCACATCCTTCCTCCCCCAACATGTCCTTCTATGTCTTTTCTTATATTTGTCTTCTTTTTCAAAATGTAAGCACTTAGTGGCAGGAAACATGGCTTATTTGTGTTTTTAAAGCACCATGGGCATTTATGGCAGTATATAAATGTTTTATAACAATAAATACCTATAACAGTTTTCACACATATTTGATGCAAATCTCTATGTAGCTCTAAAGATATTGTGCTCATGGTGCCATGACTCAGCTTATTATAATTATGGGCAAATATACTTAATTTAGACAATAAGAAAACTACCCCCACATACCTGACTGGGAGTGGGTATATGAGACAGACTTGTAAAAATATACATGAATAAAGAGAAGCATGTTTATTGGAGAATAAACTCTTGTGGACCAAATTCTCTGCTGGTTTTAATAAGCTGAACTCTCTTGAACTGTATTTACATGAGCAGATAACTGGCCTTTTAGTTTAAAAACTGCAAAAGCTCAAATAATTAAATTAAGAAGGGCTGTTTGACCTGTAAATTTATAGTATATTTGCTCAATCAAGTGACTAATGAGAAGATCTCTAGTTTTCAATGGTCTTTATTTTACTACAGATTGTAAGAATACTTACTGAATGTAGATTGTCCACATCAGTTCAGTTTATGCAAATAGATTTGAATTGAACTATCATTTAGGCAAATATATGCAACAGTGTGGGTCCAATCCTGGGCTATATCTGAGTTGCATTTGGCACGAGAGCGCAAGAAAGCCAAAGAGCGCTTTGCCTCACCCCGATCCTAGGGTTAGCTGGGATCAGGTCAATGACTGGTGAAAGCCACTTCTCATAAGGATCCAGCAGTTGGGGATTGCCAGCACATAGGAATGCCATGGCTACGCCGCTTCCTCCATTCCAAACCCAGTCCCTACTCAGGAAGTAGGATGTGGAGTAGCATGGGAGCAACTAAAGCAGCTCTAAGCCATATCAGGACACTTCCAATGGCAGGGCTATGGAGGCATTATGGAGCTTTACATCACCAGAGCGCTACAAAGTTGCATAGCAGGATATGTCCTTACAATAAGAAAATAAAGAGAGGCTGATTATCACATGGGTACTTTAAAAAAAAGAAAGTATGAACATAAATTACTGCTCTACAAATCTTCAAGGAAGTTAAAGAACTAGTAAATAGATAAAAATTTAATTATCAACTGAGAAATTTGTATAATGTATTCTAGTTCTGAAATGAAGCTTGAACTTTTTCTTTTAATAAGTGCTTTAAAATGTAGTATTTTTTCAGACATCAGTCAATAAGAAATACCTGTAGAGTATAAGTTTTAACAGCATTTTTTTCTGTTTGGGTTACTAATCTTCAGGCTTTCAGTCTGCCAAAGTTCAGAAAGAAGTTGTTTCTCAGAAAAGAAAACATTTTCAAGTTTCAAATGGTAGAATTTTTATACTGGAAAATGTCTCTTCCATTGTTACATTTTATTATTATCAGATGTTTTTAGTTAAGTTGGGAGGCCTTTCTTAACTTTCCATTTACTGTAGATATTCCAGATTAAGATGGAATTGGGCAAATACTTAGAAGCACTGAACTTTTTGGGCAATGCACTGCTATGTGAGACAGATATATGATGTGTCAGTTGGTATCATGTTTTAAAATATGTATTGAAGTATGATCTACCGTTTACCTTACCAATAGGTTGAAATTAGGTCATAAAATTAACAAAAAGATTTCTCTCTCATTTTAATTTTCGTCTAGATTTTATGTTGCAAGGTATGAAAAAAATGAAACAGATTAAATACTCTCTCAAAGTCTTTTCATATATGGCAGCGCAACTTAGATTTAGAACATTATGGAAAGAGCAGAGACAGTTTAATATCCTGGCTATTGAAAGTAACATTTTAGATCAAAGCTGTACATGAGATGTGATCCCCAAAAATATGAATATAAGGCCAAGTTCTGGTTAGCAGTGAACAACCCATGGAACAGGACTCGTTAATGCAAAGTGAACCGAGGAATGGAATTACTCATCCCTAAACTAGAGTAGATGCTGCAAACACTGTGTGGGGATGGAAGCAGAGACAATCCTGCCCAACCCACATAAAGGGTTAATCATGAAGAGAACGGAAGAATGGAAAGGAGGAAGCAGGATTCAGGGTGATCCCTTTGTTAGGAAGGCTAAGATGTTTCGTGTAGGCCTGGAAGGCAGTGGTTCCCAGAGGCCTGAGAATTGTAGCCTGTCCAAAAATAAAAGAAAGAGCAGTGTGACGTTATTGATATAATCTGGGACCATATAGATCATTGTTGCAACCAAGGTCCTGTAGTGGCACGCAAATCTTGTATAAAGGGGGTCAAATGGGGTGTCTAAGACAAGGTTATGGTTTACTGGTTATGATTATGCTGTCTATATGTGTGTATCAATTTTGTAGTTGAAGTTATAAATATTGGCTCTATACTGTCTGTATTTCAAACTTATGCTATGCTACTGGGTGACATCCCAGACAAACTGGTGTTAGCTCTGCCTAGCCTTCTTGATGGCCCATTAAGGACCATCAGCTATACAATGGACCCATTGAGAGAAGGCAAATATGCCTTGAGACAAAGCAAAGTATGCAGGAACTTGCCCATGTGACTCCAGACTCCATTTTGCTGTAATTTTCCACAGTAAGAACAAAGAGGTGTGCTTACACCTGGAAAAGACTATATAAGGCTGATGCCTCATCTCCATCTTGTCTTCAATTCTGCTTCTTACCTTTGGAGGAACTTTGCTACAAACTGAAGCTCTGAACAAAGGACTGAGGACCCATCCCAGCGGGGGATGTACTCCAGAGACTTGATTTGAACCTGCAGTTTATTCCATCGCTGCTGCAAGCCTGAACCAAGAACTTTGCCATTACTGTATGTAATTGATTCCATTTAACCAATTCTAACTCTCATCTCTATCTTTTTCCTTTTATGAATAAACCTTTAGATTTTAGATTCTAAAGGATTGGCAACAGCGTGATTTGTGGGTAAGATCTGATTTGTATATTGACCTGGGTCTGGGGCTTGGTCCTTTGGGATCAGGAGAACCTTTTTCTTTTACTGGGGTATTGGTTTTCATAACCATTTGTCCCCATAACGAGTGGCACTGGTGGTAATACTGGGAAACTGGAGTGTCTAAGGAGATTGCTTGTGAGACTTGCGGTTAGCCAGTGGGGTGAGACCGAAGTCCCCTTAGTCTGGCTGGTTTGGTTTGCCTTAGAGGTGGAAAAAACCCCAGCCTTGGGCTGTAACTGCCCTATTTGAGCAATTTGTCCTGAGTTGGCACTCTCAGTTGGGTTCCGCCAGAACTGCATTGTCACAAGCAGCAAGACTTCTCTGAGGAGTAATCTGTAGACTAAGCTTCCCTGTTTACCGACACAGATTTCCCTAATGCAGGGGTGCTGGAACAATTTATATAGCAGGGGTGCTGAGAGCCATTGAACCAAAACTGTAAACCCTGTATATGATGAAAACCACTTCAAGCCAGGGATGTGGTAGCACCCCCAGAATCTATGCCCTGATGTAAGGGAAAACTTGGAGATCAGCTCTGCGTGGATTTTTCCCTTTTGAGTTGAACTCACAAACTCTTTGAAAGTTTAGTGAATTGAACTGATTCTCTAGGCCTTCCTGAAGGAAATGAAAGGCCTAAGAATAGCCTGGTAGTTATATTATGGCCTGATTTTCAAAGGTGCTGAGCAATTCCCATTAAAGTCAATGAGAGGTGCAGGTGTGCAACATCTTTGAAAACCAGGCCACTTAATCCTAATTAGTTCTGACAAGTTAAGAATCAGTACAGTATGGGAGAAATGTAAAATTATTATGTAGTTACTCAAAAAGAACAGGAGTACTTGTGGCACCTTAGAGACTATGTCTCTAAGGTGCCACAAGTACTCCTGTTCTTTTTGCGGATACCGACTAACACGGCTGCTACTCTGAAATATGTAGTTACTGTTATCTGTTCAAATATGCCACTAGCACTAACAGACATTAACCACCTGTTTCCTAAGAAGAGAAAAAGGTGTTCAACAGTGTTCATTGCAAGGCCATGCTAAGCTACTGATTACCAAATCTTCTATCCTGCCTCAACTCTGATTAAATGTAATGGACATATTTATTCATCCACTGACTAGAGTGACGAATGCTGTTGTCGTCATCCACTTGTGTAGGACATGTAATATTACCATACCACACTTGAAAATGAAATGAAGACTTGCATAAACATAAAGCTGTGAACACATGGGAAAAATTTGCATGCATTAAACTGTGAAGTTAAATTATGATCACAGGGAAATGTTTTTATAAATCCACAGACGAAGTATCCACAATACTGATATAACTGCTTTGTCCTGTAATATTCTGTACACAAAACCAATGTTTGCATTCACAGAAACCAAAATCCACTTATAAAAGTTGGAACTGCTGTTTAAGTCTCATGTTATTCTTTATTGTCTGCTCCTATATAGTATGTTTTGGTGCTAATGGTGAAACTGCTGCTTTTGCCTCATATCGACACAGATGCACAACAACAGCAACTCTAAGTTAACTGCACCTAAAGTGATAGCGTACAAGTCTATCAGTCATCATTTTGGGAAGAAGTCTGAAGAAAGATCTTACAAGCTCAGAATGTAGAGCTTAATCATGCAACTTTTAACTTCCTAATGTACTAACCCAGGATGCCAGTAAACTTGAAAGAACAATCTAATAGGAGGGCTAACATATTTAGAAGTGGTCACTTATTCTGGGTCTTCCATTTTTGGGTGCTCCGTTTGAGACACTTGGCCTGACTTTCAGCAGTATTGGGCACCTGCAGTTTGCCTTGACATCAGTTGGAGTTAGGGTACTCAATACCCAGGAAAAATCAAACCCCAAGGGTATGTCTAAACTGCAGCTGGGAGGTATGATTCCCAGCATGGATAGACAGACTCACTCTAACTCTGCTTGAGCTAGCATGCTAAAAATAATTGTGTGCACATTGATGAGGAAATTATATAAAAGACATTCACATCTCAAGAATAGGGCAGGGGTTCTCAAACTGGGGGTCAGGACCCCACAGGGGGTTGCAAGGTTATTACATTGGGGGGGGGGGGGTCCACGAGCTGTCAACCTCCATCCCAAATCCCGCTTTGCCTCCAGCATTTATAATGGTGTTAAATATATAAAAAAGTGTTTTTAATTTATAAGGGGAGGGTCAGAGACTTGCTATGTGAAAGGGGTCACCAGTAAAAAAGTTTCAGGGCCACTGGAATAGGGTCAAATAGAATACACTTCAGAAGTCATCTAATGCATGGGAAATGACTGCCTAGGAATGAATACTGCGGAAAGGGATCTGGCGGTCATAGTGGATCACAAGCGCAATATGAGTCAACAGTGTAACTGTTGCAAAAAAAGCAAACATTATTCTGGGATGTATTAGCAGGAGTATTGTAAGCAAGACACAAGAAATAATTCTTCCGCTCTACTCTGTGCTGATTAGGCCTCAACTGGAGTATTGTGTCCAGTTCTGGGCACCACATTTCAGGAAAGATGTGGACAAATTGGAGCAAGTCCAGAGAAGAGCAATCAAAATGATTAAAGATCTAGAAAACATGACCTATGAGGGAAGTTTGAAAAAAACTGGGTTTGTTTAGTCTGGAAAAGAGAAGATTGAGAGGGGACATAACAGTTTTCAAGTACATAAAAGGTTGTTACAAGGAGGAGGGAGAAAAATTATTGTTCTTAACCTCTGAGGATAGGACAAGGAGCAATGGGCTTAAATTGCAACAAAGGCGGTTTAGGTTGGACATTAGGAAAAACTTCCTGTCAGAGTGGTTAAGCACTGGAATAAATTGCCGTGGGAGGTTGTGGAATCTCCATCATTGGGGATTTTTAAGAGCAGGTTGGACAAACACCTGTCAGGGATGGTCTAGATAATACGTAGTCCTGCCTTGAGGGCAGGGGACTGGACTAGATGACCTCTCAAGGTCCCTTCCAGTTCTATGATTCTATGTCTTCCAATGTATGTCATTATGAGATGTATGAATAGAAAGGTGGTAGGTAAGACACAAGAAGTAATTGTTCCACTCTCGTCAGCACTGGTGAGACCTCAGCTGGAATACTGTGTCCAGTTTTGACCACCATATTTTAAGAAAATGTGAACAAATTGAAAGCCCAGAACAGAACAACAAAAATAAGATTTAGAAAACATAACCTTTGAAGAAAGGTTGAAAGAATTGGGCATGTTTAGTCTAGAGAAGAGAAGGGACATGATAAGTTTTCAAATATGTAAAAGGTCGTTATAAAAAGGATGGTGCTCAGTTGTTCTCCATGTCCACTGAAGGTAGGACAAGAAGTAATCAGCCGAGTTTGCCACAAGGGAGACTAGTATCTAATTTAAGGATAGTTAAGCACTGGAGTAGGTTACCTACAGACTGGGAGATTGTGGAATCCCTGGATATGGAAGTTTTTAAGAATAGGTCAGACAAATGCCTGTCAGGGATGGTCTAGGTATACTTGGTCTTGTCTCAGAGAGGGGGATGGACTAGATGACCTCTTAATGTCTGTTCTAGCCATACATTTCTGTGATTCTATGACTCAAGAAAGATGTTCAAACACAACCATGATACAGTATTAACCTGTATGCACAGGAAATCTGTGCACAACAGCAACACTTTATATTTAGCATCAAGGCCAAACTAGAATTTAAAAAGCACGATTATTTTTACAATACATTGTCAAGCAACTATTCCATTGCTGTACTTATGCAATAGAGAGTCAGACAGGCATTTTGTATGAAGGGTGGCTTGTGTTTAAAGCACTAGAATGGGACTCAGAAGAGCAGGGTCAATTTCAGCTGTGCTGCAGACTTTTGAGGGGGCGAGGGGATCATGGGCAAGTCACTAGATCTGAATGTGCCTTGGTTCTCCACCTGTAAAGTGAGGATAATAATACTTGCTGTATCTGTCATGTCTATTAAGACTGTAAGCCCTTCAGGGCAGGGACAGTCTGTTACTGTGTATATGTGCAGCCATACAATACTGGTGCCCCAATTTGGTCAGGCCCTTTTGGCACTATTGTAATACAAATATTAATATTAGAAAGTAAAACTAATTAATGTGTGAGTTTTAGAAGTATGACAAGTTGACTAGCTGGCACACAAACTTCTTAACAGTTGGCTCTAGCTTTACAATTCATTCCTACTGGATGCCTACTGTATTTGAGGTAAAGAAACTGAATGTTCATGACCACCAGGCTAATAAAATCAGCAGTTCAGCCCCTAAACAGTCCTTTAAACTTGATTTTCTTGTATAATAGCGAGTTTGTTGTGAATGAAACTCATGAGCACTGGCTAGCAAAACACTTTTTACTGTGTGAATTTCTGTTTTTCGTTATGGAGACTCCAATCATGGCTCCATAATTACGACTGTGATGAACTCTGCACTTAAAGAAGGGATTCAGCTTCTGTGATATGGATTGGAAAATATAGCATATCTTCTTGCAAATTGAAGCACTTGCTCTCCGGGTACAGAATATATTTTTTGAGAATTTACAAGTAAATTTGTTAATACTGTAAAACAAATATCCAGAATTTTTTATATTAAGTGGGCTCATCTGTTTGGCAGAAGCATTGTTATACCCCCTTTGTTCTTTCACATGATACTACACACACACACACACACACGCACGCGCACACATTCAAGTTTCCTCATTTTAGTTTACTTATGAATGTCCTTCAGAAAAGACAACAACAACCTGCATATTTTCCTTCTTAAACCATCAAGATCTCTCTAGAAAAAAATATCCACTTATTTTGGGCCACTCGATTGCTAGTTAAGAAGATGCTTTTCCAAGAATATTTCTTGTGCAGAATTCTTACTTCATACTAGTTTGTCACTGTCCATTAAAAATCTAATAAGCATTAGTGCTTTTTATCACTTGTTCTCCCTTCTTCTGCAATTTCTTACCTAAAGTTCTTGCCACTCTTCTTTTAACATCTCAACGAGTTCATCAGTATCTCAATATGTTTTCACCTAATACCTCACTACAACTTTCTAAAATGTGCTGATGGTTACTATTAACCCACTCAATCCTTAATGTTTTGAAAGTTGATCATGAACTGGCTTTGAAGGCTTCAGCATTTAAAGCCAGTTCATGATCATTTGCCAAAGGACTTGTCAAGACCTTCTCTCTCTCAGTTCCTACTTCATCTAGCTCCTTACTCTTTATCTTCACTGCTTTAATTGTATTCAGTCTGTTTCTAGACCTCATTTTCTTCCTATTTTAAACAGCTCATTGCTGTATAATGAATATTTCATCTCTCATCTCTAGAGCCCAGCAAATCTGCAGATATCCATGGACCGTATTTGCAGATCTCGGATCGAATGCAGATACAAATTTTGAATCCGTGAAGGGCTCTACTCATCTCTTTGCATGCATTACATCCACTAGGTTTTGTTTCTTGATCTGTTTAGCTTCTCATCCTTTGAGCTGCTTTGGTATTATTAAATTCATTGGCTAATTTAAACTGTCCAGCTAATCCTGACAAGGGGATCAGATGTTTCAAAAATCCACTATATAAAAAGACTCATCTGAGAAAAGCTAAATGAGCATTTTTAAATAACCATTTTTCTTAACACATAACTTCAATAAACTAGAATATTGCAGATCAAGTAATGCATAGACTAACAAGAGCTATAGCAATTGCAGCAGGAATCATATTAATAGCATACTTTGTGTGTTCCAGGAGACTCACATTTCTGTTTTTTTTTTTTTCATTTCTGATAGCAGTGAACTTTCAGGTTTTCAATGATATTCCTGTCATTTATAGCTGCTAAATTTACTGAATAAAAATCTGGAGCAAATAACCGATGACATTTAAAATTCAGGAAAGTCAGGAAGTCAAGTAATCTGGCCCTGCACTGACTCCTCTAAATTCCAGACAAGTCACAAAAAGGAGGCGGATGCGGGATCGAACAAAGGCACCTCGGCCCGATGGTCCTCGAGGGTCCGGAGCTCCTCCTGCCTCTCCCGGCACACTCCGCAGAGGGATGGATAACCTGGGCTCGCGGCCAGATGCCTGTCCAGTTCTAAGACCTCCCATTCCAACTGCCCTATCGCCGCATCCCTCCATCGGCTGGCGCCCCGGGTGTAGTCACGGCAGAAGAGCCGGGCGCGCACCTTCCCCAGGTCTCACCACCACTGCACCGAGGGAAAGGCACGCCAGAACTCCCGGAAGGACGCCACGAAGCCCACATCCTCCAACAAGCTATTATTAAAGTGCCAATAGGTTGGCCCCCGGCCTCTCCGCGCAGAGAGAGGCCGTCACGGTGGCTAGATGGTGACCTGAATAAGGGGCTGGCCGGACGTTGGAGGAGTGGGCCCGGGAAAGATGGAAGCGTGACATATAGATGCAGTCCAACCAGGAGTGACACGACCGATGGACCTCCACCCGGACAAAAGTGAACGTCGAAATGTCATCCGGGTGGTGGTCGCGCCAGACGTCCACCAGGGAGTGATGTTCGACGATCTCCCTGAGGACGTCCGCGGCGGCCGGGTGCTGCTCGGTCCCCGAGCGGTCCCATTCCTCGAGGGTGGCGTTAAAGTCCCCGCCCAGGACCAGGCACTCACGAGGATCCAAGGTGCCGAGGAAGGTGGACGCCTGCTGATAAAAACGCAACCTCTCCGGGCCCGATGTCGGGGCATAAACGTTGACGAGATTGACCACAAGCCCCTCCACGCTGAGCCGGAGGTGCAGCAGGCGGCCTGGCACAGCCTCGGCGACCCCCAGCACCTCAGGCCGTAGGTCGGGGGGGAGAACAGGGTCGCCACTCCAGCCGTATGAACTGTGAGGTGGCTAAAGTAGACCCTGTCTCCCCACTCCAGCCGCCAGCTAGCTTCAGCGGGTGGATCCTTATGGGTCTCCTGCAGGAAAATCACAGAGTACCCCCCCTCCCGAAGGAAGGAGAGCACCTGGCTCCTGCGGAGACCCATCCTACAGCCCCGGGTGTTTAATGTTGCAAAGATGATCGGTGCCATAAGGAGGGCTGGGGGGGATCCTCGCCGGCAGAGACGCTCACGGCCTCCGTCGGGCCGTGCAACAATCTGTGGGCTACCCCGTGGGCAATTAAGGAATCACGGAAGAGGCAGACCCGTTGATAGGCCGCAGCGGCCTGCCTCCCAGTCCTCTTACCCTCCCCTCTGAGGGCCCTCGCGGCCCGGAGGATCTGATGAAAATCCGCCCCATCGCTGGAGTGCAAGCTGTACCTTGTTGCGGGAGCCACGGATGTCCTCAAGGAACTCCCATAGCTCCTCTCTCAGCGTATGGGGGTTTGGGGTTACTGATCTATGGCTTTCCCCCAGCAGGGCCCGTCACAACTCCATGACCCACAGAGACGGGCAAGCAGAGGGCAGACCCTCAACGTGGCGTCCGATGGGCCAACGCCATGTGGCCCGCCTCAGATCCTGGCTCAATGGGGGGTGGCAGAGGGAAAATAGCAGCCCCTGGTGGGTCGGGACAGAGAAAAACAAAGGCCGCTCCTTGGGGGTCATCCTCTGGGATATGGAAGGAGACAGCCCCAGGGGTGGCAAAAGCATCACGGGAAGTGGAGGGGACAAGGACGGGGTCGGTGTCAGGGGCAGGGCTGGAATCAGGAATAGGGACAGGGAAAGGGACAATATTGGGATCGGGGGTCCCAGCAGCCAGGCCACTGGGTCGGAGGGGGTGTGACACCCCGCAAATGGGCTCAGGGATTTGCAGGGAGGGAGGTGGGCCCTCAGCGATGCCGGGCTCGTGCTCCAAGGCAGATGGTAAGGCCACGGCATCCGTAGGTGGAGAATCAACAATGGGGCCCCCACCCGTAAAGGAGGTCGGCTGCCCCTCAGCCACGAGGGAGTCCCCTGGGGACTCGGGTCCCGGCTGCGTGGCACTGGCCGTTGCCTCAAGAGGCTTGGCGGCCGCTAGCAGGGTGCCATCTGCGGCCTGGTTGGTGGAAGAGTCCAGCGGCTCCTTGGAGGCAGGAGCGGAGGCAGTGGCTAAGGGGATGGAACACGGGGAAAGGGGGGGCCGAGGCGAGGTCACTCACATCGAGGCCCGCTGGCAGAGGGTCGTCCTCCCCCTGGGTAACCGGGGTCAGACCCAGGGCCTCAATCTCCTCATAAATGGAGGGGAGATCACCTTCCACCACCCCAGGGCTCTCCCCGCCAGCACCCGAAGCGACGCTCACCTTGATGCTTGCAGGGGCTTCAGATTGTAAGGGGGTGAGAGGGGCCCCATCAGGGGCTTCCGTAGGAAGGGACTCCGGAGGAGGGGCGATATTACCTTCCAGTGCTGCCATGGCATCCCCAACCGGCACCACTGAATGGGAATCGGCAGGGGGCAAAGCAGAAGGCTCGGCATCTGTGCCCCCCTTCCTGGTCTTCCGGGGGGCTACCGCATCAGAAAGGAGGAGCAGAGCTCAAGCCTTCCGCTTGCCCCGCTTCCCCTGTACTAAGGACCAGCCCTCCATGGCATCATCCGGGGGCTCGCTAACAGGGGTCGGGTCAGGTAGCAAGAGCGAAGGCTCAGGGACTCGGGAAGGCAATGGTGGGGCAGCATGTAGCAGGGAGGATTCTCCCTGGGGCATGTCCTTTTCTAGGCCCGGCCGTATCCCTACCTCACCCTCCTCCACAGGCCCCGCCAGATCGCAGGCAGCAGAGGCGGGGCCCTCCCGCTCGTCTGGGCACACTGGGGGAGATACCCCTTGGGCCCGAGTGGGAGTGTTGGTGGGCCGGAAAGGAGGAGGGGCGGCTTCGGGCACCGGGCAGCCAGGGGCGCCGGCGATGACGGGGCCGGCGCCCTGCCAGGGCTCGGGGGTCCTGGATGCTCCTCCATGCCGGGCCAAGGGGCAGTCCCTTCGAACGTGTCCCATCGCCCGGCAGAGGTAGCACCGGTCTTCCCCCGTCGAATAATGCACCCGGTAGTGGGCTCCTTGGTAGGGGACCAATAAGGACCCCACGAGCGCCTCATCCGTCACGTGCCACCAGCGGCAGTTGTAACTCTACCTGCCCACGGAACAAGAGGACATGACGGAGGGCGGGGTCGTTGCAGCCCAATGGGAGAGGGCTAACCATGGAGATCGGCCTCCCCAGGGTAGAGAGGGCGGGTAACAGGGCAGCATTAGGAAGGGAGGGACAGAAGCCAGGACCAGTCAGGCACCCAGGTCTTCTAGCGGCTCCAGGGGGACAAACACGCCCCCCACCACCAGGCCCTTCTGCTGGGCGGTGGCCTCCGATGTTAGGAAGAAGACAACCTTTCCGTACATTTTGGAGGCCGCCACAATGGCCGTGGGCCCCACCACCTTCGCCAACACCCGCACGTAGGTCTCCACGTGGGGTGAGGCAGGTACCAGGAGGCAATGGACGCCGTGCTTCCTGGTCAAGGTGGGGAAGGGGCCCCAGCCGCTATAGATGGTAGCAGAGGCGGTGGTTGGTTGAGATGATGATGCAGCAGCAGGCAGGGGTTGGGGGCGGGGTCGCCGCCACCTGGGCATATGCCCTGGAGGCCGGGGGAGGGACACCCACAGAGCTGGTGGAGGAAACAGCGGGGAGGGATACCATGGCCAGTGGTGGGGCCACGGCACTGGAGGCAGCCCCCACCATGGAGGGCCTGGCCTTTTTGGCGGGGCCTTTACCTTTCTTTGTGCCCTGGCCCTTCTTGCCGTCTGGGGGGCTCCCCCAGAGTCGGAGGGGGCAAGGGACGTAGCAGCAGCAGAGGTCACCTCGTTACCCACTGCTGCCGGTGCTCCAGCAGGGGCATTAGCAGGTAGCACGGCAGCGGTGGTTGAGGTAGAGGCTGGGGGTGGGGAGGGACGATGGTGGGGTGGGTGGAGGAGGGGCAGCAGGGTCTGCCCAAGGGGTCCCACTCGCCTTGTCCCCTGCCATAATGAGGACGGGGGCAGAACAAACACCGGAGGGGGCAGGGAGAGGGGAAAGCAGGTCGACCACTCCTCCCCCCTAGGCTGCAGGCAGGGGAGGAGGGCACCAAAAAGGGGTGGACTAGATGGGCGGGGGAGGAGAGGGGACTATCAAGGGCTAGGGGTCAGTCACCGACTCGGGGAGGGTTTCCGGCTCCTCTAGCTGCACCAAGGAAGGGGGGATATAACAGCATTCGGGGGTGCAGTGAGACAGGTTCTAACTAAAATGGGGAGGGGCACAAGCGCATGGGAGGGGACATGGGTGCATGAGGGGAGGAGCTAATCAGGGCAAGGGGACCGCACGGGGAGGGGAACAATCAGGCTGGGAATGGGGCAGAGGAACCACAGGGCTAGCTTCAGAGGCTGGGGCGGGTCAAACAGACAAAGGCTGCAGAGGGAAAGGGTGGGGAAAAACAAACTGGAGCTAGTGAGGAGCTGGGGCAAGGGAGAGGGGCAAAAGGGTAGATAGCAGGGGCAAAGCTGGGGACTTGCTGCAGGGGGAAGGGGGTTAGTCCAAACGGAATGGGGGGGGGGGAAGAAGACATGGACCCATGTGCGCTTGCAACAAAAAGGAAAGGCAGTTTAGGTTGGCTGCTGTATCAGGCCCAATGGTGGCAACAGGGCGTGGCAAGCCTAAGTGAGCAGCAGCAACCAAGGGTGGCAGGGTCTAGCAGCCAGGCAACAAGCAAGCAGGTAGCAGAGAAGGGGAGGGGCGGGGGGTCTGGCCCAGCCAGGGGAGTAGCTGGAGCAGCAACAGCAGTAGCAGTTGTAGGGAGAGCCCAGGGCCTAGTAGCAGGAGGAGCAGCCCCCTACCTCCCTCCCTCCAGGCCAGAGGGCTACAGGAGAGTGATCGATGAGAGAGATCTATTAGTCCCACGTCAAGCAGGTTTTCTTTTCCTTGAGTGAGCAGAGCAGGGGCTGCATTAGAATAATCAGGAACCTGCTAGAACCAATTCAGGCAGGTAGGCTAATTAGGACACCTGGAGCCAATTAAGAAGAAGCTTCTAGAATCAATTAAGGCAGGCTAATCAGGGCACCTGGGTTTTAAAAAGGAGCTCACTTCAGTTTGTAGTGCGAGAGTGTGAGGAGCTGGGAGCAAGAGGCACAAGGAGCTGAGAGTGAAAGGGTGTACTGCTGGAGGACTGAGGTGCACAAGTGTTATCAGACACCAGGAGGAAGGTCCTGTGGTGAGAATAAGGAAGGTGTTTGGAGGAGGCCATGGGGAAGTAGCCCAGGGAGTTGTAGCTGTCATGCAGTTGTTACAGGAGGCACTATAGATAGCTACAGTCCACAGGGCCCTGGGCTGGAACTCGGAGCAGAGGGTGGGCCTGGGTTCCCCCCAAACCTCCCAATTGACCTGGACTGGGGGTTCTTCCAGAGGGGAAGGTCTCTAGCCTGTTCCCCAACCCACATGGTGAATCTCTGAGGCAAGAAAATCTGCCAATAAGCACAGGACCCACCACAATAGAGGAGGAACTTTGTTAAATAGTGTAACACTCATTTGCTCTCCTTTGTTACTGTTTTTCATAAAATCTCTCAGAGTGCCCAAAAAAGGAGATGTTTCTGAATGTATTTAGCATGTGCTCTATAGAAACACTGGAACTATATTTTTCAGGGAATTATCAAGGACATATGGTCAATTTCCACATCTAGGGGCTATATTTTAAAAGGTATTTAGTAGGGCTGTCAAGTGATTAAAAGTGAATTGTGATCAATTGCACTGTTAAACAATAGAATACTGTACCATTTATTTAAATATTTTTGGATGTTTTCTACACTTTCAACTATGATTTCAATTACAACACAGAATACAAACTGTACAGTGCTCACTTTTTTTGTTTTCAAGTATTTGCATGGTAAAAACTAAAGTAAGTATTTCAATTCACCTAACACATACTGTAGAGCAATCTCATTATAATAAAGTTGAATTTACAAATGTAGAATTCTGTACAAAAAGTGCATCCAAAAATAAAAATGTAAAATTTTAAGAGCCTGCAAGTCCACTCAGTCCTCCTACTTATTCAGCCAATTGCTGAGACAAACAAGTTTGTTTACATTTGCAGGAGATAATGCTGCCTGCTTCTTGTTTACAATGTCACCTGAAAGTGAGAACAGGCGTTCTCATGGCACAGTTGTAGTCAGCATTGCAAGATATTTACGTGCCAGATATGCTAAAGATTCACATGTCCCTTCATGCTTCAACCACCATTCCAGAGGGCATGCGTCCATGCTGATGATGGTTCGATAACAATCCAGAGCAGACTGATGCATGTTCATTTTCATTATCCGAGTCAGATGCCACCAGCAGAAGGTTGATTTTATTTTTTGGTGGTGTGGGTTCTGTAGTTTCCCCATTGGACTAGATAGCAACTGAAAAAGTGGGACAAGGGTGGGGAGTAATAGGTGCCCATATAAGAAAAAGTCCCCAAAAATGGGACTGTCCCTATAAAAATGGGACATCTGGTCACCCTATTCTTTTAAGACTTCTGAAAGCATGCTCCACACCTCATCCCTTTCAGATTTTGGAAGGCACTTCAGATTCTTAAATCTTGGGTCTAGTGCCATAGGTATCTTTAGAAATCTCACATTGGTACCCTCTTTGCATTTTGTCAAAACTGCAGCAAAAAAGTGTTCTTAAAATGAATAATATGTGCTGGGTCATCATCCAAGACTGCTATAATATCAAATATATGGCAGAATGTGGGTAAAACAGAGCAGGGAACATATAATTCTCCCACAAGGAGTTCAGTCACAAATTTAATTAATGCATTTTTTTTAATGAGCGTCAGCATGGAGGCATGTCCTCTGGAATGGTGGCCGAAGCATAAAGGGGCATATAAATGTTTAGCATATCTGGCACATGAGTATCTTGCGATGCAGGCTACAAAAGTGTTGCGTGAAGGCCTGTTCTCACTTTCTGGTGACACTGTAAATAAGAGGGCAGCATTATCTCCTGTAAATGTAAAACTTTTTTCCTCTTAGTCCTACTTCTTGTTCAGCCAATAGCTGAGTGGACTTCTAGGCTCTGAAGTTTTAGATTGTTTTGTTTAAGTGCAGTTATGTAAATACACGAAAAAAAACTACATTTGTGAGTTGCACTTTCACAACAATGAGATTCTCATACAAATACTGAATGCATTAATTGAAAAATACTCTTGTTTATCATTTTTATAGTGCAAATATTTGTAATCAAAAATATATACACTGATTTCAAATACATACAATATATATGAAAATGCAGAAACATCCAAAAATATAGTTTTCAATTGGTATTCTATTGTTTAACAATAGAATTAAAATCACAATTCATTGTTTTAATCGTGATTACTTTTTTGGAGTTAAACGGGGATTAATCGATGCCCTAGTATTTAGGTACCTAAACATGTCTTTAAAAATCTGATTCTAGGTCCCTAAAATGAATCCAATTCATTGCAGCTAGCATTGTAGTGGCTCTTCTGTGGACTATATTAATTGGGGTTCTCTGTGTGGGGATGTATCATCCCTACACCAACCTAATGAAAAGTTCCATAAGGAGGTAAGGGTCACGATGGGACACTTGCCAGGTAAACAAATCATGGCCTTATGTAAGGCCCCCTGGTGGTCTAGGATTATATAAGATGATCATGGCCTTATGTAAGGCCCCCTGGTGGTCTAGGATTATATAAGATGATCATGGCCTTATGTAAGGCCCCCTGGTGGTCTAGGGATTATATAAGATGAGGTAAACATGGTAATAAATCATGGCCTTATGTAAGGCCCCCTGGTGGTCTAGGGATTATATAAGATGAGGTAAACAAGGTAATAAATCATGGCCTTATGTAAGGAACGGTTGAACCAATCGGTGTGGGGCTATACATGTGATAAACACATGATTCTCCTTCTTGTCCAATCCGTAGATGTGTTATTATAGCCTAATTGTGTTATGTAATGTTAAGAAAAAACTATAAAAGAAAGCTTGCAATAAACAGAATTCGGATTCAGCCTGCAACCACAGTGGTCGTGTGTTTTATCTGCTCCGCATGGAACCCCACAAATGGTGACCCCGACGTGATTCGGCTTGGACATCAAGGCAGCCAGGACTTTGCCCAGAGTGAGCTAGCAGAGATCATACTAAACACAGCCGCCAGTGGAGCAGGGATCAATGTTCTCAGACAGTAGACCCAACAGGTGTTGTCTCAAAAGCTGAGCAAAGAGAAAGCAGATCCAACCAGAAAAAGGATCTGAAAGGTCAGACTCTATGTCATCTCTCATGAAGAAACTGGAACAATTGAATTTAGATATTAAAAAGGCTCTCAGTGCTGGCTCTTCTCCTTCCAGCACTCCTTCTACCAAAAAGCGCAAACAGCCATGCCCTGTTAAGGTGGAGACAGGCCTTCTTCACAGAGATCATCAGAGAAAGGGAATCTGTGGGAATAAGAGGGCAGGCTACCAAGATTTAGATGGTTTGCCAAGCTCAGTGTCAACTGGAGCACGACCAAAAACTGAACATGGTTTGAGAAAAGGCGGAGGTGGCAGCCGCGGCAGGAGGTACCGGAGAATACCGGCTCCTGGTCGTCCGAGAGAGACGTTCGTGAGCTCACAGCCGACGGAAGCGTTCGGTGAGGAAAGGCGGAGATGGTAGCCACGGCAGGAGGTACCGGAGGATACCGGCTCCTGGTCGTCCGAGAGAGACATTCGTGAGCTCACAGCCGACTGAAGCATTCGGTGAGAAAAGGCGGAGGTGGCAGCCGCGGCAGGAGGTACCGGAGGATACCGGCTCCTGGTCGTCCGAGAGAGACATTCGTGAGCTCACAGCCGACTGAAGCGTTCGGTGAGAAAAGGCGGAGGTGGCAGCCGCGGCAGGAGGTACCGGAGGATACCGGCTCCTGGTCGTCCGAGAGAGACGTTCGTGAGCTCACAGCCGACTGAAGCGTTCGGTGAGAAAAGGCGGAGGTGGCAGCCGCGGCAAGAGGTACCGGAGGATACCGGCTCCTGGTCGTCCGAGAGAGACGTTAGTGAGCTCACAGGTGAGCGGCTGCATTTGATAAAATGGGCTCTGCTTTGTCTGCAGAGGAGGAGACGGTGCCATCGCTAAAAAGCGGAGAGAGAAGCTTCCCTCTGACGCGTTGTCCCGTTTGTTGAAATGGGGGCAGAAACGCGGGAATGAACCACCGGATAAGATCCCTCCGGCGAATGATGTAGCTACCCCCTGTCCTCGTTGTGGTTTGTGGGGCTGCGCGATTGGGTGCACTGGACGGAATAACGTGTCCACGCACCGGCCACTGGACGCCGCCATGCAGAAGCCAAACGACGACCCCGCGGCACCGGACTTGCACTTGTTGTTTGCTACAACCTAGACACCTGATAATGCTGTACTTTTGTTTGTTCGGACTCCTTATTATAGGAGCAGGGGTCTTTGTATGTCCAAACTCTGTACCTTTTGTTAACCCACGACAAAATGTTTGGGTCACCTGGGCAAACCAAACTGGCCAAAAAGACCTTTTTGCTTGTTCATGGCCACCCCATCGGATCCCTTTAGACCTTATTTACACCCCAATGGTTTTCGTGGGCATTTACGTAATATTACGTTTCTTAATAAGTTCCTTATTTAAGAAAAAGGGGGGAGATGTGGGGATGTATCATCCCTACACCAACCTAATGAAAAGTTCCATAAGGAGGTAAGGGTCACGATGGGACACTTGCCAGGTAAACAAATCATGGCCTTATGTAAGGCCCCCTGGTGGTCTAGGATTTATATAAGATGATCATGGCCTTATGTAAGGCCCCCTGGTGGTCTAGGATTATATAAGATGATCATGGCCTTATGTAAGGCCCCCTGGTGGTCTAGGGATTATATAAGATGAGGTAAACATGGTAATAAATCATGGCCTTATGTAAGGCCCCCTGGTGGTCTAGGGATTATATAAGATGAGGTAAACAAGGTAATAAATCATGGCCTTATGTAAGGAACGGTTGAACCAATCGGTGTGGGGCTATACATGTGATAAACACATGATTCTCCTTCTTGTCCAATCCGTAGATGTGTTATTATAGCCTAATTGTGTTATGTAATGTTAAGAAAAAACTATAAAAGAAAGCTTGCAATAAACAGAATTCGGATTCAGCCTGCAACCACAGTGGTCGTGTGTTTTATCTGCTCCGCATGGAACCCCACACTCTGTACCTGCTGAACAAGTGATGTTATAATGAAAACTAGCACATTTTTGGCACTCTCAGCAGAGGTCAAGGACTAAATGGGGATGGAGACTAAACTACCCTTAGAGGTATTCCCTCAAAGTTAGAGTTGAGGCACACTGATTGAAAAGAGTAGAAAATCTTGCTCTCCTGTTTCCTATTCTGTACCAATTCCATTGATAGAGAAAGGACTTCAATCTCCAAGAGTGTTAATCTGGCATCTCTTACAAGCTCTGTAGTGACAAAAGAATTAAGTTGCTGTCTAATGCATGTTCACACAGACGAGCAGGAAAGAGGTTCCACTTTCTCAGAGATAAGCAGTCATGGCATTCCAAAATAAATTAACCATAGTTCAAGAAAAAATGAATAAATTGTCCCAGAAGCAGTAATAAAGACCTCTAAACATAGTCCTACACCTAGAAAACACTGTTGAATAAAGCATGAGCACTGCACATATCTAGTCACAGGACTACAAAGGTGTAAGAAATTAATAAACTTTGCCAGCAGTATCAGCAGCAGTTACACAGACCTCTCAGCCTGGTCTTGAAGCCTCCCAGCCATTCAAAGATTGGAGCAGTTGCAGGGAATAAAATAAAGAGCTCAGCTCCCCTTCCTCTTCCTGTTCGTGTGGTGAGAGCTTCAGCCACTGAGCAGTTGAATACAAATGTTTGTCAGCTATATGCAAATAAAAGGAACTTGACAGACAAACCTGGTATGCTAACAGTCACTGTACTACAGCTGGTAAAAAAGTTCTTATTATGCACTGAAACCACCATCACACACACACACACACACACACACACACACACACACACACACACACACACACAAAGAGTCAGTGGAACACCAGAGACCAGTATGCAGCTGTCACAAGATTACTAGCTGGTGGGCAGCATGGTGCACATGACGACATCACTGAGTAACTGTTCACAAAAAAGTCTTCCATATTATCCTCTCCTCCTTCTCTGCTCAAAGTGTCTCTCACTACTGGTCACACTGTCACTCATGGAGCATACTTATGGCAGTAAATATTATTCATTCTAAGAAGAACAGAAGAATGGCCTTGCATTTAAAGCACTGGGCTGGAACTAAAATCTGGGTTTGATTTCTTGTTCTACCACAGACATTGGGCAAGTTCCAATCTGTGCCTCAGTTCCCCATCTGTAACATGGAAAAAATACTTCCTTTGTCTAGTCTATTTAGATAAGCTCTTTGTGGCATAGTAAGAATCAGTCTGTGTGTATTTACAGCACCTAGTACAATGGGACTACTATCTCAAGTAAGGTTGGTAGGTGCTACAGTAATGCAAACAATAAAATGTACCTCACTGTGCCTCCTGTGAGGAAGAAAATTAGCCTATTGGTAATTAGAGCATCAGTTGTGCTAAACACCAGCTCATAGTTCATAATGGATGGTGGGATGCTGCCCTGGTGTTCATCTCTCAAGACAATACAGGCACACCGATAACTGCATTGCAGATGGCCCTTGACAATTTCCCAAACAGCACAGCACAGACCAGTACTAACCCCTAGTGGCATTCAAATCCTAGTTCTCTACTCAAAACTGGCACTACACTAGAAATTCAAAAAGCAGACCAGGCCACTTTCACTACAACTGTAGAAAATACAATCTCCCACATTCCCCCAATGTGGAAAACTTTGACCATTTTACTGAACTCCTAATCACCACCACCAAGGATAACATCCCTTAGGGACACAGGTCATTGTACGTATTGCAGAGACCCAAGAGCTCCTGCACAAATATGACGACTGTAGAGATCCAGAAATTGGACAAGCTCTCCTGGCATCACGGTTGGAAATGGTGGCTTGAATATGTAGAAAGTCTAAACTTCACACGCTCAAGCAGATGCACCTGGAACCTGCTAAGACACCTGGGGCCTACAAATCCCGCACATGCCACTAGGCCACACATGAAAGCTAATGCCATCATTGCTAAACATCTGTGGACATCAAAACAGCCAATGGACAATCAATATCACAGACAAGTCTGGCATCAACTCCAGCAGGTGACATCCACGTGCACTCCATCATCCCCATGGTCTGGACCATTCACAAGTAAAGTGATTTGTCACTGCAATGGTTACATCAAACTGGGAAAAGGCTGCATCTATCCCAAGTTCTCATATATTCTGGGTCCACTGGCATGGAACTGGATGATGCAGTTTTTCACCAGCATCCTGAAGACTGATAAAAACATTCCTGTGTGTAGAGAGAAGCCAAGCTCATTGCACTCCTAAAGTCTGGAAAACCTGTAGATGACCCTTCTAGTTATAGGTGAATCTCCCTCTTTAGCACCACCTTTAAGATGGAGATTACGATTCTGAACCAAAATCAGTCCTGTTGTGGAAGCCAGCCTACACAAGGAGCAAGCTGGTTTCCAACTGCACAGAAGTTGCTGTGACCAGGTCCTGGCTCTCACTACAAACATCTCGGCCATATTCCACTGAAAATTTATGACTGGTACTGCTTTCGTTGATCTGTCAGTGACATACAATCCAGTCTGGCCAGTTTCAGTAGCAGTCCATCCTTCCAAACTTATCCAATGCATGCAGATTCTCCAGCTGCAGAATCTCATGCCTAGTAGCTGAAGGATGTACGTATACCTCAGAGATCAAACCAGCAAGCCACACACTGTGTAATGTGCTACAACAAGACTCTGTACTCTCTTCCACACTTTTCAATGTCTGCACAAGTGGTATACCTGAAGCGATAGTGCAGAAGTTTGCATATGCTGATGATTTGGCGCTCAGACATGAGGCCTATAGTTTTAAAGAACTTGAAGTGACCCTTACATCTGACCTTAAGATCTTGGTGGAGTGCTTGCAAAAAATGGAAGTTGAGACCAAAGCCAAGCAAATCATTAGTCTCTTCTTTCCACCTTAAGAACAGAATTGCACAAACACTCTAATTGTCGAGTTTTGTAGTGAAACTGTGCAGTATGCCCAAAGTCAACATCTCAGTGTCATTCTTGACCACACACTGGCCACCTCAAGAAAGTAGCCTCCAAAGTGAAAACTTGCATCAAAGTTATCCAAAAGTTGCCCAGCTTGTTCCTGCTAATCAACTGCCCCACTATTACAAACATTAGCATTTACCCTGGTGTACTCAGTTTGCACAGTGCTGTGCACTGGTGTGGACAGGAAGCTGCCATACCCAATTGGTGGCTAGATATCTGAATTAGACCATGTGAATCATCACAGGAACTTTAAAATCAGCACCGCTACTGTGGCTTTCTGTATTAGCAAGCATCAAACCTCCAGCTATCCGTCAACCTATAGCCACAGCATGAGAACATAAACATGCCAATGACTACCTGAACTTTCCATCTGGCAGGTTTTGGACAATATATCCCAACTATTCCTCAAATTGCTAAAACCTCTATGGACCACATACAGCCACCTTGTGTCTCTGGAGCCGGCCAGGCAATGGCCAAATGCCTGGAACTCACCCACTATTCCAAACAAGCACGTTGTTACTGACCCAACCAGCTGCCCCTCCTGGTTTCAACCAGCCAGGCAGACTTGGGATCGCGCTGAACTGCATCCAAACAAGCCATGGACAACCCAGCTAGTTGATGGACAAGTGGGGGAAAAAAAAAAAAAAACCCGAAGACTCCCCTTTGTGCAACTGCAATGAGAACACCCAACCCGTCGCACACATCATAATGCAGTACTGCAAATATGGATTCAAAGGTGAAATGGATGGTATCCCCAGCACCAGAGGAGACCTTGAAATGGTCTATGGACTTACAACTGAATCTCTAGACTGTTGCTCTGCAGATGCCATATGCGTACGAGAGAGATCAATGGCGGGCAATTTAAATAAAGCAAGTGACTTTATAAGGTATTTATCTTTCTTGAGCTATAGTACAATAGCATTGCTGGCTAGCAGATAACACAGGTATCTTGAAAATAACCTGGTCATCTGTGTGGCTGCAGGCTCTCCAGAATTTTTGAGCTCTGAGGCACTAAACAAGTCCAAGACCTCCAAATGGTTCCAAAAGGACTTTTCACCACATGCACTGAAGCTGTTGAACTGCTTCTCTTTCTCATGCTGTTGCTACCATCAAAAGACATCATGAATACTGGTGTGTGGTCTGACCCTCTCTTTGATGTACCTTTCATAGGACAAGGAGGAGCTTTCATAGAGGACTTCAGTCCAACCTGCCACATAAGACTCAAGAGGCATTTACTGCTACCTTATTCTACTGCCTCCCACTCCCCAATCCCTTCCAGCATCACCACATCCACGTACAGTGAGCCTCCATAACAGCACCAAAGCCTGAGGATTCTCTTTCTGCAGTGCTCTGGCAGGGGGGCAGCGCAACTTCCCTCTCCCTATAGCCTACAGTGGAACCAGCATCTCTTCTTTCCCTCAGACACTCTGTCTTTCGATTTGGGTCTGTACACCTCCCAGATAATTTTAAAAGACAACACTGTGTGCAGAAATACAAGGATGCAAACTTCCTTTGAATGAAAGACCGGGCCCTACAAACCTTTACTCATGCAAGTAATCCTTTCTCAAGTAGTCTCATAGAAGTAAGTGGGGCTATTCACCTGAGTAAGGACTACTTGCGTGCATGCAATAAGGATTGGGCCTTTGAATGGTGGGATTATTTTACACACAGGCTTATTGGAGGCAGAATATTTATTTCAGTATATAACCTTTTCATAACTCATTCAATGTTAAGCAACAGACAATCAAGTGCCTTAACTTTCCAACAGACTGAACCTAATGTGTCTACAAACCAAAGAGGAGGAGTTGACCACAAGAACAGCTTTTGATAGTAAGTACAAAAGGTCATTGTATAGATCAGAAGAAAATAAGGCAGGCACTCCAAAACAGGTTCTGCTTTCTTGTTATCCCAGCAGCTAGTCTCAAGTTAAATACTGTAATCATGCCAGTCATTAGTTACTGCTCAGCCTCCTGTCTCCAGCCCGGAAATTAGTCTGCTAGGAGCCCAGATAGCTGAATAAGCAGTCACGTTTTATCATATAACTGAGTCTGGGAGGCCAATCTGAAGGAAAGCTACATGTGTTATACATTAGGGGGAAAATACCTAATTTAAAAGACCTTAATTTACAGAACAATAAAAACTATGCATTTGAAAATACAGTAATGTAAAAAGTAAACAAGATGAAGTCTTTTAAAACGCTAATGTGATTTACAAGGGAAGTTCATCTAAACTTTAACTATAAAATTTTAGTTTAAAAATTAAGGACTATTGCTAAAAAGCTTGTTTCAGAAGCAAACTACAGAGTTTTGTTTTGTTTATTTTACTGTGGACTATTAAGGTGCCTACTACCACCACTGTACATAAGAATCAGGCCTTTTTCATCATGTTGTAAAGCATGATCTTATTTTATTACTAAAGGAAAGAATGTAAATTGCAAATTGCCATTGAAAAGAACAGACATGCATTATATTTTACAGAGTTCTGTGTATGCTAGTTTACATAAACCACATGAGATTAATGTTTCCCATAATTTTAAAATGACCAAAATATATGTTGGGCATATATTTTTAATGAGCAATACTGTTGCTCATGACTTCATCCTTTTCAATTTTTTTAATACAGGAATAGATGGATCAATATTCATATTTCATACATGGAAAACCTTTTTGAAAGACAGCAAACATATCTACTGTTAACACAGGCTGAAATTCAGACAGTCCTCATGTACCACTTAAGTTCTCCAATACCCCCTAAATAATGGTGGCTCAGACTGAGCAAACCAAAAGGGAGAGCTGGATGCCTCTTGCATGCTACAAAGGTGGGCTCATTGCCAAAGCCAGATTTATCAGCCTGAAGGTGAGCGGAGTATGTGACCACTACATTTGTGGACATGTGGATCTTGTGGTCAGAAACATCCATACAAGGGGGCACTAGGAGAATGAACTGCTATCCCAGTCCATAGGCTAAAATATTGGCCACACGGTGGTTGCACTTCTGCCATGCAACCTGCTCACTGAGTTGGGTTTGGATTCTGTCCCCTCCCACCAATCCCTACTGTACCCAGGCTCTGTGCAGGGATTGATGAATTTCACCCATAATGAGAAGACTTACAAACTCTAAATATCTTCCAAGTATTTTTAAAGTTGTGCCTGAAAACATTGTTCTCTCTCCCCCTCCCTTCCTCAAAAAGTGTCCCCCCCAGTTTAATTTTACTAAGTATATTAATCCATAGACATACATTGTTTAAAATAAGCCTTGAGACCGGATCCACAATTGTTCCCCCCCCCCCCCCCCATCTTTAATTATTTCAGAAACTTCTAGCAGGATTGCTTTAAACCACACATCAAAAATATGCTACCACACCTATAACATATTGCCTGTTCAAGTAATGATATTATATTACTGAGTAAGCATGCATTTAGACTGAGCAATTAATGTCAAATTAGGATCATACAGTCAGACCTTTGTTGATATTAAATGAACAAAGGAAAGCATGTAATAGTATAATACTGGTTCTGCTTTCACCATCAGGCTGGAAAAAAGTCTGCATGACTTCCAGAATATATAACAATATAGCAAAATTCTGCTCACAGTTCCTTCCATTGATTTAAATGGAGTTGCTTTGTACTTTTAACAGTGTTACAGAAAGCGGAATTTGGACAGAATTACTATGGTTGATATTTTTAATGAAGCTAATTCTCTTGCTGGTCAGTTATTATATACAGCAGGCTAAACCTCAGGTGATGAGGTCATCCCTATCTGGCATGCCACTCTGTTCCTGTACACTTGGGTGAAGACTTTGAAAGCCACCTAAAAGATTTGGTTGCCTAAATTTTGTCCATCCAAATACCTCAGGTGGCTTTGAAAATCTGAATCTAAAGTTCCTAATGCATTGTCAGAAAGCATATTCTGGGACTGACATCTAAAACTCAACAAAACTGTAAATAGATAAGCTGGAGCATCTTCCTCTCATAGAACAATCTATAAAAAAAAAAATCCAAAATCATCCTCAGCCAGATTTTGACCCATTTACTCCATGAAGGGTCCCACTGAAGTCAACGGGACTATTTTCAGAGTAAGGATAGCAGAATCTGGCCCTCAGAAGAATCATAGACTATTAGGGTTGGAAGGGACCTCAAAAGGTCATCTAGTTCAACCCCCTGCTCAAAGCAGGACCAATCCCCAGATAGATTTTTGCCCCAAATCCCTAAATGGCCCCCTCAAGGATTGAACTCTCAACCCTGAGTTTAGCAGGCCAATGCTCAAACCGCTGAGCTATCCCTCCCCTCAATCTCACACTGGTGAGAATCAGGAGCAATTCCTTTGAAGGCATTCGCATTCTACTGAAACCAGCATAACTGAGATCAGAATCAAGCCTATTATGTTCAAGAGAAACCAAACAATATTCACACACAAACACCTTCCCAAATGCAACAAAAACAATGTTTTATTATTCAGATAACAGCTTCATGTCCCTTGCATATAACCTGAACCATTAGATTTGTATAAGAGTTTTCTCCACTCTGAACTAAAGCTGAGATTTTAAAAGCAGCCTCAGGGAGTTAGGTGCTCAGCTCCCATAGGCACCTTTGAAAATCCAATATAAATGAAGTGCACACATTTTATCCAATGAAGATTTCTACATATTTGTATAAATATCAATTATAATTCCCAGACTGCTGCTTCATATTACTTTCCATGTTAATTAATCTAAAACAAAATATCAGAATTAGGTCTGGAGTTCACAGTCCCCATGGGATTTACTGGATAAGTAATAGATTAGAATACCAAACACTAATCTAACAGTGGCAACTCTTAAAATCTGATATTCAGATTGACAGCAACAGGCAATTAGACAAAGAGCCAAATTCGTCACTTATGTCACTCTGCTGCTTGTGGCAAAGTATTGTAACCACTAGTAAATTTGACTTTCAATGGGTATACATGGTAGGAATCAGGGCTTGCTTTATATTACTCCCTTGTGTCAGTTTCTTTTCCTGCTACACTTCTACCCATTGAGCATGTAAGTTACACATGCAGTGTATGCCAAATAAGTGCAAGATATATGTAAGTGGTAAAATAGTGTTCTCTCTAATCACATTTGAACACTGTATATTGAACCTGAAACAAATAATTCCCTGGAAGTTGTTCCTCTTTATACCAGGTCTGAATTTAACCCAGTATGAACCTCAAATTTAAGAAGTCTATTTTCCCCATCAATGCATGTACATCTCCCTAGTGCAAATGGAACTAAGCACTTGTCTCTACAGGAGAGAAAACTCCTAAATTTAGGTGTTTAAAATAACATAGGATGACCCAAGGGTCTTGAGGCACAATGCCACTACTTTAGAAAAGGCAATCTTATTGAGTATTGTAAGGAGAGGGTATAATGCATTCTAGTCATTAGCTTTTCATCTCTGTTGCTCCCTTCTTCATTATGCTTTTTGATGAGAAAAGTTATTTGCAAACACACTGAAAATAAACTGGGCCAGAGAAAGACAAAGAACATTATTTTTGCCAAGCAAACCAGCATCAATTTTGACTAATGCTGACAGGTTAACGTTAAAGGATGTACAATTCTAGTGATTATTTTGAAAAGCAGTCTTCAAGAATATTTTAAAATTAGAAAGTATGTTGAGGGACATTTCACTTTTGGCTCAATTTAATATTAGTGTTCTTTTTGTTTGCCTGACAAGTCAGAAGTATTTGGCAGTGTTAATGAACAATGTCAGATATATTATTGTTCATTTGAAGGCCTTGTGGTTTAAAAATAAAGAGAATACTCCTAGCTGTTATCTGCAACAAAAACTGAAGTAAACACATTGAGAGGAAAAATATGTTGTAAACCTGTTTATTGATTGACTGATTCGCATTACTCGAAATTTTTATATATGGAATTATTGTCTTTCAAGATTAATATGACGATTATAGTCCAAATTCAACTAAAAACAAATTTTGCTTACGTTTAGTACTAAATACTTTCAACATTGTTGTGAGTGACATGGCTAGGACTGACATTTCTATCCTTGTAATAATAAGCTGATGGCTTCTTTGGTAATAGTAAAATGATAAAATTACTAAATTAGGTCCTAATTCAGGAAAGCACTTAAGATGTGCTTTCCTGGATTAGGACCTAATTAACAACAACTGTCTAAGGCCTAATCATGGCCTTAGACAATTATAATTTATCCATTTTTTCTTATTTTAAATATTTCTTTAAGGCACTCTTACATCAACATAAATAGCTCTAGACATTTCCCTTAAACAATTACTGTGTGGAAAACTGGGCCAAATTCTGCTTAGTTACAGTTATATGGTTCCAGTGCAATCAAACAGATCTGCCTAGTGCACTCAGTGTAACTGGCAGCAGAGTTTGGCCTACTGTCTATTGACTTTACACAAAAGTTAATGAGAAATCTATAAGAACTCAGCTTTTCCTCAATCACAATGAAAGCATTGTGCTTGCTTATCAGATATGCTACAGTCAAAGGAAAGAAACATTTTGAACAACAAAAGGCTTATTAGAAACTTGCTTGCAGATTTGTTTATTCCTCTCTCTCCCTATTTTTCTTACCTCTTTCGCACTGAGGGCCAGTAAATCCATATACGCATGCGCAGCGGTTGGGTCCAATACAACGTCCTCCATTCTGGCAACCATTTTCACAGACAGCTGTGTTTGAAAAAAGTTGAAGTTCTGATGTAATATTAATAGTTTATCTTTGTAAATAAATAGACCTCATTGGCATTAGTACAGAGTAGCAGATAGTCAAGGCTAAAAGACAGCTTTCAGTCAAATCTGCTCAAAAACTTTTCAGACTGAAACTTTTCATACTTACCATCAACCTAAGGAGATGTTTTGTTCATTCATAACACAAACTATTGGCTATACAAAGATCAAATCGGTTTTACCCATTAATCCCGAACTGGGAATAAGAACTTATTAGGATTAGTTTCCCCAAGTTTTTTTTTTTTTTTTAAAGTAAAATTCCTTAAAATATTTATCAAATCTGAAAAGTGCCATTGTAAAACAGAAAATTATTTTTGATCTTTTTATTGTTTTCTGATGAGCTCTAATGTTAAAGTTCTTCCAATTTACAGTCCTCAATTTACAAGTAAAAATGTTTTTCAAACTGCCCTACAAACTCAATCTGGACCTGAAAACCTTCTTGCATATCATCCCTAGTAATAAAGTTTTGCAGGCCAAATTCCACCCTCATTTGCACCTGTTTAAATGTGCTTAATTTTAAGCACCTGCTAGAAAGCTCTGCTGAATGGGGATGGAAGTAAGTAGCTGCTTAAAATTAAGTACAGGCTTAAGTGCTTTGCTGAATAATGGCCCTGGCTGTGCAGCACTAACAGGCACAAATAGTAGTAAGAACTTATTTCTGCCATAAAGTTAGCAGACAACGTGAACACACATAAGAATCACAGTTCAATGAAAAGATGCCACTTTTACATATTTTGGTTTTAGAATAGAGCCATATTTTAATGCTTGGAACTCTATCTTTAGCTCAACTCCTGGGCTGCATGGGAAGAGCATAGAAGCTGTGTGGGCAAAGGTGGCTTAAAGTCGACTGGGTTTCCCTGCTTCTGAGGCTGATAAAGTTTATCCTCAGGCAAGACTTTAAGCAGCCTGAAGGCTGTTGTAAATTCCCCTGGTTGCCAATGGTTCCTAGGAGCCCTTCTGGCAGTTGGGGATTGCTAGAGTATAAGTGTCTTCCTGAGCCATCCCCTGTTTTCCCAGCCATACTTCTGTACAGGCAACTGAGGGGAGGCAAAGAGGTGGTACAAGCTGTTACTGCAGTTCCACAGCACTACAGGATCCCTTTGCACAAAGGGAGGCCTCAAGTGGCTGGATCAACCAAAGCAGTTTTACTGCACCATGGAATCATTTGTTAGACACCAAGATAGAGTTAGAAAGGGAATCCTTCCAAATTAAACTAGTTACATAACCTCTATATATTCATGCAGTCTTCATATATTAAAAAAATTATGATTTTTCTGAAAAAACTAAACTAAACTAGTTTCTCAAAAACTAAAGCTACAATAATTATATTCCATCCTGGGATATGTCAGTTATCCCAGGCCTGTGGGGTTCCAACATGAGCAAGCTTGCCAATATGGGGTACTTATAATGGCAAAGGTATCAGAAACTCCAACTTTACCAGCAAGTATGCAGACAGTGCAACCCCAAAAGTAGGCAGTGCTGGCCAGAAATGAGCATGGCTAGGACACCTGGGAGATCCATTGAGCCATCATATCTCCACGTAGCCTCCAATAGTGAATCACCTAAGGTGTCCTGGTCAGATATTAAAGCTATCTACTTTGATGCAGATCACTAGAAATATTATGTGCCTTCTCCAGTAATAAATCTAGTGGTGGGTTACAATTTGCACACACAAACCATGTACAAATTTGGGTGACTCAAACAACGAATGCCCTATAAATCCATTTGAATCCAATCAATGTCATATATATTCTTGAAACCAACGAAGAATGAACTTCCTAGCAAAATAAGGTGATTCAGTTCAGCTTGGTGTTTCCATAGTAACACCAGCTGTAAGTTTTTAAGTTCTTATCTTTTCTCTTTTCAAAGATCATTCAGTGGACAGTGACTGGTTCAGAGAAGTAACAGGACTTTGGTTTTGCTCAACTGCATTATTGGTGTTCATGACAGCCACCTGTTCATACCAGATCTAGTGTTAGTTCTCTGATGCTGCTAATATGATGACATGTACTCCATGTCTGCTATCATTTACCTTTCAGTTGCAAACGTATCAAGTCCACTGGGACATATCTGTCTTGCCAGGGTGAGGAAAGGCTCACAAATCAATTGGTGACCTCTTAGGATGGTGGAGAGGTTTTCACAAATCCAGATACAAGAACTTTTTTAGGTAAGTCAGTAACTGTCTTCTCCTGTGGCTTTACTTTCTATCTTTCTAAAATATTTCACTTCTTTGGAGAGGTTGGTAGTATAAATCTTTTGATAAAACTTTTAGCTGTAGTGTTATACTTTGATTTTGAGCACAAAAATCAAGGTCTCTTTCCTTGGACTCTCTTCTTGAGTTATCTCCATTTTATAATAAAATATCCAGGGCATAGGTGTTTTTTTTTTAAGCACTTTGATAATAAGCAACTCCAGTTAGTGGCAAATTCAGTGTTGAAAGCTAAACTGGAATGACATGTGCAAGGTTGCCCCACAGAATGTTCCCCAGTGCTTTGCCTAGATTTCTTTATTTCTTTACTATGCTCTTCCACTTATAGATTTTTTTTCTTGCTATTCAATCTAATTTTTCTTTTTTACTTCATTCATTTACTCCTACTTGCATACCTACAGACCACCTTACACAATTCTCCTCTTTTATTGACAGTCTCATCTCTCAAATACTTGTAACCTGTTTATCAGATTCTCTGCTAATTAGTAATCAGTTGGCCACACAAGACATTCAGTCCTTCTAATGTTTCCTCATAAATCAATCTCTTGCCTTTAATCATTTTATTGTTTTCCAAATTAATGTAATATTTTACATCTTTCTGTGGGAGGTGCAAAGGACTCAAGACAGTAGCATAGCTGCAGCCCCATCTGGTCCACATAGTGAGGGACTTCTGTATTACATCCTCAGACATGGCACAATGTCTCTGCATATGTAACCTTATGTATAGAATTGGATTCTTTTGTTCTTCTATACACGCCAAGCTACTTACATGAGCAAGGATTGTAGGATTGATCCCTGCTTGTCAAATGTAAGCATGACAGAGAAGGTACTTACGTTGTCCACAGTAAGTTCCAATATACCCCTTCTGGCACTGGCATTGGTCATCTGCACAAGTACCACCATTCATGCATCTGATACTGCACTGTTGTACTACAATAGAACACATACCACACACATTAGCTTTAATATTAGAACAGCAAAGTCATATACACATAATATATACTTCAATGGAGATACACATTCTTTAAATGGCTATATATGCCTACATTTGTGAGACAAATCATCAAGACATTTAAAATAAAATCTAGGGAAAATAACTTCAATAATATATGGCATAACTTTCAACTCCTACATATCTAGAAGGATTTTTAAACCAACTTTTTATGCAAAAATTCAGAATTAGAAAATTGTATTACATCTATGCATGTTTGTCATATCATTCAGAGAGCAATGCCTATTGACGGAACTAAAGCAGTAAGTATAAATTACATATTTGTATATAGTGATGACTTTTTAAAAAGGTATTTGTTCTATACATTAAAGTATTTTTGAAAAATGGATGCTTATTGTAGATCAATTTAAGAGAGCTCTTTAACAGCAATGCAAATATTTTAAGTCCTTACTAGATTTTGATCCACAGGTAGGTGATATTTGTCCACTGGAGCAAGTGCACATATTAGGACGGGAACAAAATCCATCACCACAACTATTTCTACAAATTGCTGAGGAAGAAAGCATTTAAGACAGTGAATAGCAGTGTTTTCAGAATTAAGTTACAAAAGAAATGCTTGTTAATGAACTAAACTCATAACTTATTGTTTGAAAGAGAAGTGAGTGAGAAAACATGCATGCCTTGACCCAAGCCAGAAAATTACTCAATTCAGAGATGCAGTTAAACAATATGTTAGATATATGCCAAAATAAAACTCAAAAATAGTAGGAAGAGTTGATTTTTGGTAAATCATTTCTGTGATCAAATTCAAAGCAACACTCTGAAGATGGAAAGGACCAAAATATAACTCTCCAAATAGTAGCCTTAAAATGGAAAACAAAAAAAACAAAAACAAAAACAAACACTTTTTCCTAATTAAAAAACAACAGCCTCCAAAACAGGCGATGGAATAGAGTAAAAACTATAAGTTTTGGACTGTCTTTAGGTCATTCTGTCTAAGTAGGAAACTGAGATTTGACTGCACATGATGCCCTCTAAATACAAAAGCACTACATATTACAAATTCAGGTTATTGGATGGGTTTTGTTTGGGTCATGTATTTAAAAAATATGTTAATTTTAAAATGATTTCAGACCTCATTGTGGAGAATTACTTATCCTTTCCTGATTAAAGATAGATTTTAAAGCTCAAGCTGACCTTTTGAGGGAGGACAGTAGTTCATATTTAGGGTCTATCAGATGTGGTATTATCCCGTTAAATAAACCTTCCTATAAAGAATTACTGAAATTAGGCAAGCATGCAAACACTTCCATATTGTCATTAGGATGGTAGATTTATGAAACCCTCTGGGCAGTACGTACATATTATGTAATAGGCTGTGCTAATATTAACTATCTTCATGCGCGCATATTTCCCCACTGACTCTAATGGATGTTCCACTCACAGAATAACTATAAAAGCATGAAAATGCTAAGGGCCAAATCCTGAACTCTGTCCTGATTAAAGCCAAATAAATGTTGTGGGGGGTTTTGTACAAGGGACAGAATTTGAGCTCCAGAACATTAGTGGAGCCAGCACCCCACACAAACACCACTGAAGAACAAGTTCTTGTAGGAGACAGTACACATGCAGAGTCCACATGTGGATGACCTCAGCCCCCATGGTTCTTGGGAGACCCACATGCTCTGAAGGCTTAACATCTCCACTAGTTTTGTGGGAGTGGGAAAGAGACAGAAATGCTGTTCTTCCTGATGGAAGAATGCAAAGGAAATTTTTAGTCTGCAAAATTGCGTTCCAAGCCACTACCTGAGAAAGCCCAGACAGGGACTGTATCTGTCCCAGAATTTTGTATCCTGGGTTCTGACTTAAGAAAAAATGTTAATGAAATGAGAAGAAATCTAACTTTCTTATCAAAGCAAAAATAAAGTATATTGTTTTCTTGCTCCATTAGCCAAGTAAAAATGTTCTCTCTAGGAGACCTATCAACTTTCTTAACACCTTTCCCCTGAAAACAGAAGCTCCTTATCAATGCCAAACTAGGCACGATTTTTCACATGTGCTCCTTGAAATTCTCCATTAAAGTCACACAATCCCTAGCTCACATTTGCAGACCATGGACACCTCTCTTCAGTTCATTACCTGGTGCACCACAGAGGGACATCAAAAACCTCTCACTTCTATCTATGAATATGTTGTCCCTGCTCATCCTTACCCTCTGCTGACCTAAGCTTCAATGAATTTGATTAAAAAAGAAAGTTACATACAGTATCTCTATAATTGGATGCATTCATTACAAAATGATGCAAGTAGTCAGAGACCTTCCAACCAAATAAGGAGAGTATAGTTTCTAAACTGATGAACACTTTTAAACAGAAGTTGCAATGCAGTGTGATGTCTCAGTGTAATATGTGCTGAAATTAACTCTTTTCAAGGAATACATGACAAATTGTTAATCTAGCCTACCAAAAATTCAACTAATCCATGTGTGTGTGTGTGTGTGTGTGTGTGTGTGAATACACACATATACTGTGACAAAGTTCCTCTTCTATCTTGGTGGGTCCTGCGCTTATTGGCAGATTTTCTTGCCTCAGAGATTCACCATGTGGGTTGGGGAACAGCCTAGAGATCTTCCCCTCTGGAAGAACCCACAGTCCAGGTCAATTGGGAGGTTTGGCAGGAACCCAGGCCTGCCCTCTACTCCAGGTTCCAGCCCAGGGCCCTGTGGACTACAGCTGTCTATAGTGCCTCCTGTAACAGCTGCATGACAGCTACAACTCCCTGGGCTACTTCTCCAAACACCTTCCTTATTCTCACCACAGGACCTTCCTCCTGATGTCTGATAACACTAGTGCTCCTCAGTCCTCCAGCAGCACCTTGCACCTCTTGCTCCCAGCTTCTCACACTCTTACACTACAAACTGAAGTGAGCTCCTTTTTAAAACTCAGGTGCCCTGATTAGCCTGCCTTAATTGATTCTAGCAGCTTCTTAATTGGCTCCAGGTGTCCTAATTAGCCTGCCTGCCTTAACTGGTTCTAGCAGGTTCCTGATTACTCTAGTGCAGTCCCTGCTCTGGTCACTCAGGGAACAGAAAACTACTCATCCAGTGACCAGTATATTTGCCCTCTACCAGACTCTTGTACCCCACTGGTCTGGGTCTGTCACAATACATATATATTATATTATAACCCCCAGGCTAAATTCCACCTGACATATTATCAGTAAATAGATTTCTCATGGTTTCCCAAGAATTGGGATGGGTAAATTAAATAGTTCCACCTCAATAGACTCTTTTCCAAGATATCTAAGCAGAGAGAGATCAGCTCCTAATCTGACATCATAGTAATACAACAGCAAAACTGAATTAAAAATAAAGCAGAATTAAGACCTTGTTGGCAAAGGAGTCTTCATGTACCATTTGAGCCATAAACACATGCTTCTTTCTCTTTACTGTTCTCAGACAGTTACCACAACAAAAATCTTGAACAGATTTTCTTCACAGAAAACTTATTCATCTTTATCATTCAGAAAGAGGACATTTTGAGTCTGATGATATTCAAAAATCAGAATATACAGATACCAGCTCTTTTATAGGAGTTGTGGGTAGAGTAGCTGAACAAATATCACTATCTAAGGGAGCAGATTTGGAAAAAAGATCATTGAAGAAATTCCCATTGGAGGGGAGAGGAAGAGATAATTCACTGTTTTGTTAAAATTAGTAGTATTGCCTTGATTAATGCAAAAAAACCAGAATCCTTTTTCATTGGCTAACTGAAAAGATAGAGTCAGGCATCTGAATTACAATACATGGCCAACACCAGAGACCCAGAGTTGATTTTTTAAGTCATTTATTAACCCACAGAAAAATGGGCCAGCTCTATTTCCTGAGTAAGGCCAGGTCTACACTAGAAACTTTTGCCAGTATAATAATGTTGGTTGGTTAGGGGCATGATTCTTTACATTTTTTAAAACTGGCAAAAAGCCCCAATGTAGATGTATTTATACTGGCAAAAACAAAAACAAACAAACAATGCTTATTTCATTTGGGGAACTGGTATAAGCTCTACGAGCAAAAGAACTCTTTGCTGGTATAAGATGAATCTCCACTAGGGTACTGCTAGTGGAGTAGCCATTTAGTTTGGCCAGAAAAGGCTCTAACTACAAAGTGTTCTAAAGGAGTCTCCGGTCACAACAAAAGCAGAGTATGAATGTAGAAATGTGTTCCTAAACTATTTCATAATCAAAAACATCTATTAAAAACAGCATCATGTGCAAACCATTTACCTAATCTCATAGTCATTTTGGCCCAATTTCTGCACCACTGAGGTCAACAAGAGACTTTTATCCTGAGTTCAGTGGGAGTAGGATAGGGCCCTTTGAGCAAATAAGTCAAATTCAAATTTAGCATGTGAATAGATTCTAGGATCAGGCCCTTAGTATGCACTACTGGCCAGATTTTGAGAGATTACAATGAGAATTAGTTTTTGGGGGCTTTGAAAATCTCATGGGGCACCCCAGATACATCTTTAGGCACCTAAATACCTTTAAAATTTGTCCATATATGCTGTTCATAAATTTTACATTAAAGTAACTTTCAGAGTCAACCATTAACCACAAAAATAGAATTAAGCACACTCAGGTGCTCCTATTATTCAACAGCTAGTTTGGTATTGCTGTCTTCTATGTTCTGAATTTGTAATTATCCTTTGCCTGTAAAACATTAAGGTCAACCTAAGATCAAGAATATCTGGTGTAGTTGGAGATAATGTTAACACGACTGACTTAACTATGTAAAATAAACAAAAGTGAAAAGGCCAGTAGTCATGTGCTGCCAAGGCAATGGCCTCAATGACATGGCAGGTCTTTCCAGCTCTAACTTCTACAAGCCAATAGATTTTCCTCCCATCCCCCACTGAATGTCTGATTTGTTAGCTGAAGCATTACAAAGCACATCACAGCAGAACTGGAGAGCAATGTGTTCTTGAATTGCAAATTTGATGTATTTATTAGATAAAGTAACACAGGGTAGTCAAAGGGTAGGATGAGTAGGTGCAGTTTTCATTAAAGCTGAAGTTCAAAGAGCAAAACGCACACTTCTAAAATGGACAGCAATTTAACAGACAAAAACCCTTAAATTTTATATTTCCTATTTAGGTAGACAATTTTTCTTAAGTAGACTGCTCAGCAGACTCTCCTTTTTTTGCCAAACCATGTCAACAATAGCCAGATCTGTCAGCACAAGATTTAGCATGACCAGTGCAATAATCATTGAGCCTCCATGCTTTATAGTTATTAAAACACAACTAAAAATGACAAGCAGGAAAATAAGTGAACACACCTGGATATTAAAAAGTTTCCTATCGTATCATTATATTGCAACTCCAAATTTACCACGGAAGTTTTAGAAAACTTCAGATCCCATTTGCTTGACATTTTTGTTTTTTCAGTATTGATCACTCAATTTATGATTTTTTTTTAAAAAAAAAACTAAATTGATCCATGTCTCCTGGCAAATCACTATTTTGTTTGGGGCATTCCTAAGGTTTCCGTTATAGGAACTGTGAGCCACTAAATCTATCATTTCGTTTTTGAAGTGTAACCTAGAAGATTGAACTTGCCAAAATGAATTACAAGATATATTCCACTATTTTATACTGGATGCAGCAGAAAAATTCAGAGAAGATTATTTCCTACGAGATTGTAAAAACCTAAAGTCAGACACTTACGAACAATACACTGATTTCCTCCAGGGAGCGTTTTCCATCCAGGACAACAGTAGGAGTGGAATCTAGAGCCACACACGTTTGGCCTGTCACATACATACAAATAAATGTGCACAGAAAAATGTCAGTCAATGTAAAGGCACATCCATTTTTTTTTACATATGCAGAAGGGAAAAAAATCTACAGTCCACGCACAACAAAACTGTATGAACTGCCAAACAAAAGCAAACTCCCACCCTCCCCCCAAAATAAAAAAAAAAAAAAGCACCTTTCACCACTACCTTAAACGAAACAAAATTCCTCCTCAAACCAAACAAAACCATCCTCTTTTGCAAGCACATCGTTTAACATGCAAAACAAAGCCTACCTCAAAGTTTTTTTAAGGCTGTAATACCAGTGATCACAAAATTGAAGCAATATTTGTTACTTGTTAATAGCACCACTTTTTTACGTTTACCTTTACATGCAAGTAACTATTTTCAAACATAATCATAGTATCTAAGAGGCTATTTTTTTAAATCGCGGCCAAAATGTAGAATTAAAACAACATTGAATTGGACTAATAAGTGAGTTTGAAAGGAAATGTCATGTGTGAAGAAGACAAACACAAGAACCACCGGTTGCGGTTTTGAAGTGGGGAGAGGTTACATGGAAACCGCTGTGAATTGTGTGAAGGTAGCGGTGTGGGGATTACACGGATTGGTAATAGATTCCACTGAGGTGTTGGTGAATAGGGCTTGCCTGGCTGGGGCTGTGGACTGCCTGGAGGGATTGGGGGGTGTATCGATGAAGTTGTGGGGGTTACACGGAGCTGCTTGTGGACTGCATGGAAGTGCTCGTGGCGCTGTGTTGCAGAGAGGTGAGCGGGAAGGGGCTGCTCGGGGGTGGCTATGCTGCATTGTGTGCAGTAGATGTGAGCTGCATGGAAGTGCGTTTGCGGTGAAGTGCTTCCCTACCCCCTAAGCACATCCTGCTGGCCTCTCCTGCGGACCCGGCTGGTGGCGGCCCCTGCTCCGTCCTCCCGATTCTCCGAGGCTGGGTAGATGGCGTCTGTTCCCCCCGCGGGCCGGACCTGCTGTTGCTTTTGCTGCCCGGCTGCTCCCTGCGCCCACAGCGCGACACAGCCCAGCCACAAGCAATAAAGCTGCGGGCAAAGCCCGCGCCGTCTCCCCATCCTGCGACTGGACAGCTGGAAAACCCGAGCAGGAGGGAGGCCGGGTGCAAAATAATTCAACTTCCACTCGGGGGGCGTCTTCAGGCCGCAGCGCTCGGCAGCTGGGGGGCCGCTGCTCCCTCTTTCCCTGCCCGGGAGGGACGGTGCTGCAGCCACCTCTTCCAAAGCGCCTTCAGCAAGCCGCGGGGAGAGCAAGCGCCGGTGCGCCGCGGGCTCCACGCTGCATCGCTCCGCAACGCGCTTCGTATTTACAAAAGAGCCGGGACAGAGGTGAGCTTCAGACCGGCCCTGCGAAGCTCCCGGCACCCCGAGGAGTCACTAGGGCAAAGCCAGGCTGCAGCGGAGCTGTGCCGAGCGCAGAGCAATCCTGGCCGAAGAGCAAGCGGTTTGACAGACGGATCCTGGAGAAGCGGCGAGGCCAGGAAGGTGAAGGGGCCCCGGACGCTGCAGCCGCGGCCCGGAGAGCTGCTCTGCGGAGGAGCGAGCTGAAGGATGCGAGGCGCTGGAGGGTTTTGAGGCAGGGCGGCCGCCTGCCTGTCAGTCAGTCAGTGGGGAGCAGCACGCAGCTCCCAGCACGTGGGCGGGGGGCTGCAGCCAGGGGGAGGTGGGTGGGGAGGAGGAGGGACTGGGAGAGAAGGGCGGGGGTGCAGCGGGAAGAGATGGGGAGGTGGGTGGAAGGAGGAGGGGCTGCGGGGGAGAGGAAGGAGGGGGGATGGGCGAGGATGAGGTTATAAGAGGCAGGCGGGGCGAGGAGGCTGCGAGCGGGGTTCCCGGCCCCGTCCTTTCATTCCACAGGCCCCTTGGCCCCCGATTTCATAACTTCGCCTTTCTCCCCCTCGCGTCTCGGGGTGGCTCGGTGCAGCGGGCGCTCAGGAGACGGCGCTGTGCCGGGGGCTCTCTTGGAAAGGAAAAAGCTGCCTTGGTCCCTCGGTTTCTTTCTTTCCTTAGCAACCGCTCGGGTAGCAAGGACCCTCTCCTTCCACGTGCCGGGGTGGGGGGTGCCACGGAGTTAGAGCTACGTGTGCAGAGAGTTAGTCAGTGTAGAGTTGCTCCCAAAGCGAATTCCGCCCTTCCCCTCTAGGGATTTCTTTTTTCTCTGGGGCACAGAAGTGGATCTCGAACGCACCGACCCTCACATGCAAGAAGACCACAGACCTGATCACATAAGTGGCATTGGGGGAGGTGGGCAGCTGGGGCTAGTTATCTGGCCAGCAAGGCGAGAACTGCAGTGCAGCCCCTTCAGTGGTGGGAGCCATCCTGCAGCTGAGGTCTGTTGAGGAAATTGGACAGTTACCCGCGGTGAAAAGGGCACATAATTGCTCTCTTTCCATCCGTGACCTTTTGCCTGACTTTGTTCTAATTTCAGTCCATCGGGAGGAGGGATTGGGTTGGGGAGCCCAGACAATGAATGTTTATTCTTCCACGAGGCGTGCGGTTGAGTAGCTAAACCTCGGCAGTTAAATGAGGACACCAGTAGCACGGTAGAGGCAAATCAGATTTTCATCTTTTGCCTTTTTTTTAACCTTGTGTATTTGTATGAGAGTTTAGTGACTTCTCTGGAAGGCCTAGATAATAACAAGTTATGATTTGCAAAACTTTCTTTACTTTGCTTGGATGTTCCTGCTTGTTGGGGTTGCTTTGTGTTTCCGTTTCAAATAAACCTCAAACATCAAAGCAATAATCAGCTTGTTTACCTGATTTCTTGTCTATGTTTGCTTGGTTTCCACCCAAAACCATAAACATACCTAGATTTGTTGAAAATTAAACAAGTGCTCAAAAACTGGCGTAGATTCACCTTAAAGGTTTGTGAGTCTGACCAACCTAACCAGGGGTGGATTGTTTTGTTTTTTACAAACATTTGTCATTGCTTTGATAGTAAAGGGGAGACATTCAGTTTTCTTCATTTATGAAGACGGGCCTGAGTGATTAAAATGCTCTTGAGGAAGACTTCTCACAATATCATGGCTACTGCTGTACCCTTGGTACTTTTTCCAAGTAGCTTCCGGCTACCTGCACAGAGCTGGCAATTTTTATTTCTGTTTTCAGGTGGGTGCGAGATGCAGAAGGGATCATAGGCAGCAACTTATATGGGCCCAGGATGCCTGTGCTCCACAAATAGTCAGGAACATGGGCCCAGCTCCACCAATGTTTGGGTTTAAATTTTCAGAGCCGTCCTGTCCCTAGGTTGGACTGGGGCAACCGCCCCGGACTCTGCACTTTTGGGGGCCCCATGCTTCAGGGTGATGCGGGTCCAGGGCAGCCTGGGGGATTAGCGGAGGGCCTGGTGCCGGCAGCAACAAGTGACCTGGCCCCAGCCTGCCTGCTCAGTCTCTTCCTGCCCCTACCCCCACTCCACCCCTGCCCCACCTCTACTCCACCTCTGCCCCCTCCCCTTATTCCCCCCAAGACCCCAGTCCTGCCCTGCCTCTTTTCAGCTTCCACCCCCTCCCCCAAGCAATGCCAGGAGCCAGTGGAGCAGAGCGGGCTGGGGTCAGGTTGCTTGCTGCTGCCAGTGCCAGGCCCTGGCCCCCTGCTAACCTCCCAGGCTGCCCTAGACCCCGCATCTCCCTGAAGTGTGGGGCCTGGTCCCTCCTATGGACAGGATGGCTCTGCTTGGGACCCATTTGGGGCACCACCAAAAGTTATACAAATCTGGCACCCATGAAAGGGATGAGGATTATTCTCTTGCAGTAAAAACTGTCCTTCAATACGAGGTTGGTCACACCTTTCTGAGGGGAGAAACGGACCTTTTGAGACACTGTCTGCCTTCAGAGGCTGAAGGAATCACTGCTGTTTCAAATTAGTGTAGGGAAGAATACTGTGTTGCCAACCAAACATTGTCAAAGGTCTAGTTCTTCTAGAGCTAGGTCATTATAATTATGTCCTCCACTGACACAGTGCAGCCAAGAGGATCTGAGCACCGTCATTGTCAGGAGGCGTTGGAGATGGATCGGTCATATGCTTTGGATGGAAACTGGTTCCATCACCAGAGTAGCAATAAGATGGACACTTGAAGGCAAGCTAAAATGAGGCTGCCCGAAAATAACATGGCGAAGAACTGTGGAAGCAGAGCTGAAAAACACGTGGCATAGCTGGGGAGCCATTGAAAGACTTGCCAGAAACAGGAGTGGAGGAGCTTTGTTGCTGTGCTAAACACCGGAGGCATAATAGGAACATGACGATGATCAAAGTAGACTGTCACAGTGACTCCTAAAGATTCTCTTGCCAGCTTCAGCATGGTATACGGATATCCTGTAACAGATGAAGCTGGAAGGAAAATAGCTAGACAACTAGTAGCTGAAGTTCCATTCCATATCTTACCAATAGTGACAGAGATCATGAAATCTTATTTCCTCTCTGAGCAGAAAACGGTCAAGTCTAAACTTAGATATATCAAACATTCCCACTTGAAACTGTTCCATTTAAAACTGGCTAGTTTAGGGAAGTACTCTTTTTTCCTAACTACTTGACTTTTTCCAAAAAAGATCCTTTATTGGGGAAAAGAGTAGGAGGAGTTAAGTATATATAGTCCTAGTTTATTAGTACTCTGAGAATAGTGCAAAGTGTGATTTGTCATACTATTACTTTAGTAAAATAGGATCCATATAAGTTTGAGCTGTTGGCCATATGATCATTTTTAATCTTAAACAGGATGTTCTCCCATGTCCATATTTGATTAGTGAGCTTAAATACATATTCACCCACATTATTTACTTAGCTGTATTAAAAGCATCTATCCAAGTCTAGATACCTGTACAAGTATTAAAAAAAATACACATGCCAATAGACTGTGCCAGCATAAAAACTAGCCCTTTTCTCTAGGAATCCTGACCCAGCTTGCTTTCATTTTATAGAATTGAGAACATTTGAATCTCTCGTGGAAGAACCCTGTGTTTTAGAAAAAGTCTTCCATTTAATTTAAAGTTACTTGCCTGAACAAGGGTTGAAGGATTAGATCCATAATTTCTTTTCAATTTGTGTACATTTAATACCATATTTGCATACATTTAGTCATTTAAAACTGTTACAATGGCTACTGTGATATATAACTGGCTAGCAAAGTTTCCCTCCCCCAGAAGCAACCTTAGGCTTCCCCTAGTACGGTATATGTATTTTTAAAATGGGTGCAAGGTATAGAGCAAAAGAAAAAGACTGGAAAAAAAAAGTAAATTGTGAAATTATATTCCAAACACATGGACATTAGAGATTTATATTTTACTCCCAAAAAAGTCTGTGGGGTTGTTTTTGGTGGGTCACTCCCACTTTCAATAGAGCAAATTATGAATTATCTATTGAGTCTCAATGAGACTCAGGTGCTAAGTGCCTAAGTCACCTTTGAATGTTGGAATTTGGAGCCTAATGTCACAGTGTACATCTACACTGCAATAAAAAAAATACCCACAGGTGGCTGGTATCAGCTGGCTCTTGGGGCTATAAAATTGCAGCATACATGTTTGGGCTCAGGCTGGAGCCCAGGCCCTGGAACTCCAGGTTCGAAAGCCTGGGCTCCAGCCCAAGTCCAAATGTCTACACTGTTTTATAGCCCCGCAGCCTGAGCTAGCCATGAGTTTTTTATTTCAGTTTAGACATACATTGAGTGCTCTTATGTGGAAGCATGACTGACTACTATCAGTGTGCCAATGACTCAGAAATCTAGTTTGTTTTTCTAATGAGCTATCTCAGCCTTTGTCGATGTTAAAATCAACATGGACAAAATTGGGCTCTTGAACTTTTCCTGCCCATTCTCTTCCTTCTCTAAAACTATAGACACCACCACCAGCCTCGCTGTTACTCAAGCCTGTAACTTGGATGTCATCTGTGTCCTCTAGCTGGATCCACACATTCAGGCCTTTTTTTCTCTGTCCACACAGCTGGAACTCTTTCACCACGCAATTTCCATTTTAACTGCTGCAACCTCCTCATTTAGGATCCTGTATACTGCAACCTTGCTTGACTCAAGTCTATTCAGAATGCTTTTGCCAAGATGATTTTCCTGTCTCACACTCCTGACCACAACATCCCCCTCTCGGTATGTCTACACAGCAGTTAAAAACCCACCACTGACCTATGCCAGCAGACTCAGATTTACAGGGCTTGGGCTAAGGGACTGTTTAATTGTGGTGTAGGTGTTTGGGCTCGGGCTCAAGCCTGGGCTCTAGGACCCTGTGAGATGGGAGGGTCCTGGAGCTTGGGCTGCAGCCTGATTCCAAACCATCTATGCTGCAATTAAACAGCTCCTTAGTGTGAGCCTGAGTCAGCAGGCATGGGCCAACTGTGGGTTTTTAATCGCTCTGTAGATATACCCTCAGAGAGTCCCTCCACTGGCTCCTCCTTCACCTCAACACCCTGATTCAAGCTTCTAGTCTTTCAGGCCTTTCATGATTTAGCCCCACTCTACCCTGCGAGCTAGTAAAACATCAGAAGAGACACTGAAGGAGGGAAGTGAGAAAAAAAAAGACAGACAAGAAGGTAGACATTAACAGAACATGAGGGAAGGAAAGGAGATTTAAAATGATAAAACATAATAGAAAAAAAGAGAAAAACACTGAAAAGATTCTGCTATATACACAAGGATTGGGGGTATATAGCAGAAAGAACCAACCAATGAAGGAAGGGAAATAGAACAAAAGGGAGACATAGTGAATTAACAAAATAGAACTTTATACAAAAGCTCAGAACCAGACTCTGCCACCTTCTATTGATTGCAATGGGGCTACTTGCAGAGCAAGATAATTCCTCAATGTGAGTAAGAGTGGCAAAATTGGGATCTTTATGTTTAATAATAATAATAATCAAAATGTTTGATTACACATATATTGATATTATACATGCAGCTCTTGTAAACTGAGGTGAGGCATGTCTTCTACCAATCAACTTATAATTGACTAGTCTCTTTATAAGCCCACCTTGATTTTGCAGATATATTTTCCTTAAGTGCACTTTATCCCTTCTCTCTCCCTTGCACCCATCTGTGGTGATGTTGCCTGTGTTTCTTGCAACCAGTCTCTGTCCCTGTTAACAGTCTTGGAGCATTGACATGTTTGTTAAAACTGATAACTGGTGTGGTGGTATTAATGGTAGTATAAGTGTGGTGATACTTGAGAAAGCAACACCTTATTGCTTAAAGTTATTCACTTGCATATATGCAACTTTGCATTCACAAGAATGACAAAACAGTGAAATAAAAATAATGTGGTATTAAAGTGAAACAATTTACCCCTTTTCACCAATGTCTAAACATTTCTGCAGGACCATTTCCTCAGAATTCATGACCTTTTTTTACCCTTGCTATAAAGTGATCTTGCCCATTCCACTGTTAGATTTTCCTACCCATTTTTGTATAATGTATCACCCTGTTTTCTGTCACCACTGTACTAGTACTTTGCAAATTCTTCATTGCCATTTGGAGATCTTTAAAACTTGCTTTAAAATGTTGCCCAAATGAGCGAGATCTGGTTGGTCCTCACTGTATAATAATAATAATAAAAAAAAAACCTTGCAGCTTCAAAGATTTATCCATGGCCTGGCCTTGCTCCCACTTTGCTAATGCCACAGCAGGTCTGTACTACTTTGATCTTCCAATATGTATTCATTAAATATCAGATGGACTCCATATGCTCCCAGTATACTTTAAACTCACATAAAACTTCGACTAAGTTTTAAAATAGTTCACTCTACCCAGATATAACACGACCCGATATAACACGAATTTGGATATAACGCAGTAAAGCAGTGCTCCGGCGGGGCTGCACACTCTGGCGGACCAAAGCAAGTTCAATATAACGCGGTTTCACCTATAATGCGGTAAAAATTTTTGGCTCCCGAGGAAAGCGTTATATAGGGGTAGAGGTGTATATGTTAATGATAAAATAAATCAGATGTTCCACATGTATGATCAGTGTCATGCACCTGCCTAAATCACTGGCATTGGGAGCTGACTAGGCCATATCTAACATAACTGCCTACTTGTGTATAACGATGCTATATCACACCCTGGGCCAAATCCTACATTGGTGTGAACTGACAGAGCTCCATTTACTTCAGTGAAGCTACACTGATTACATCAGTGGAGTATTTCACCTGTCTGTGATAATGAGAGCTATCCTATACCGTATCTAGTTTACAAATAAATTTGAAGCACAAAATACTGGATTTCTATCTCCTATTATAACAGATAGTTAATACCCTTGTGATACTTCCTGTTTATATCATTTGTCTGCATAGGCTGCTGTGTACATGTTTAAATCATTTAAATGCAAGACTTAAAGAATATACCTTAAGTTAATCCAATTGTCTAGTGGGTTGTAACTAATCCTTTGAAACAAATGTTTGTTTTTCCTAGGAGGAAAAGTGAGAATCATCCAATGAATGGAAGGGGGGAAGAAGGTGGCGGGGGAGAAGAGATAGGGAAACAGTTTTAAGCTATAGTAAATAACAGTAACAATCTTGTACAGTAAGTTACTTCTTTAGACTTACAAGCACATTAATCATAATTTCCATTTTACAGATAGAGAAAACAAGGTACTGTATAAAGATTAAATGATTTGCCCAAGGTCAGCAATAGAGAACCCACCTCTTCTGAGTCCTAGTGTCTTATCTACTGGCCCTCAATACCATTATAATGCATCCATCTGGTTAAATTACCTGGAGATACACTGCAATCAGGACTAAAGGTGGTGCTGATGAAAAGGGAAATAGGGGAACACATATATGCATCTAAAGTACTCGCAGAAGTACTTTCTAAATTTATGCAAAATGAAAAGACTTTAGCAGTGATAATAGCAATCTGCTATATTGTACAACACCAATGATTCTGAGGCTGTTGCTTAAACTGCAACTGTGTAAACTGAAAACCAGCTATAAACCAGAAAAAAAGGTAATGTGGATATGTTTTCCTTTGCATATATAAAATTAAGTCAAGAGACAGAAAAGGGAAGATGAAGTAGAAGCACAAAGGAATCTAATCAATGAGAATCTACCTACAAACAAAGCAAAAAGAAGATGCCATGAAAGAAGACACAGTAAGGATAATATAATAATAAGCATGGCCTCAGGACAATGCAACTCAAACACAGACATAAAGAAACCACTAAGAAACTGTGAAATGGGTGGATTCATGATCAAAGGAAAGAAAATACTATCTCAGATAGTTAAACAAGAAATAAAACGTTGAATATAGGTAAGATTGTGAGAAAGAAAAATGTAAAAAGTGGCAAAAGGAAGCGATAGCCTAGGTTGGCATGAGAAAAAAAAATTGAAAAGCGTAGCGAAGTGTGAGATCTGCTAATGCCACAGAGTCTCCCACAAGGAAATCTTAGTAGTAGCACAGAGATCACAGCAGCATCAAGTAGTGGGTTTACTGTAGAAGAATAGAAATGAATATTTGTGGATAGTTGACAACACAGCTGTTCCAAGTACTTCAGACATCAAATGAGAGGATACAAAGTAAATCTGTAATCATTACACAGTTTCTATATTCACCAGACATGGACTTTTCAGATCAAATTAAACTGCACACTTCACAGTTCAGCAGTGAACATTCTCCCAAGTTTACAAGGACTGGGAATAAAATATGTCATTAAGCTACCCATAAGTCAGTAACTTGGCAGAGATGTTACAATGAAAAGTTACTAGAACTAAAATGGAAGGCCATAACCCACACCTCTGCATTTTATAACGTGGCAGCCAAATCTGGCACAAGTGCTAATGACATGGAAACTGAATGCCTTGGAAAATGGCTACTTTCAGTTATATAGTCTGCCTCCAGATAAAACAAAGATTCAAAATTACTAGCATGTGCTGAAAAGACAGTGGGGAATGCTTGGGGGGCACAGAGGAATGCCTAGGGGACACAGAAGGGCCTGGGTCAGCCCCCATTGGAAGCAGGGAGGGAGCACCACCCAGCTCCCAGCTGTGGCCCCACCTCCCAGCTCCCCACCGAGGCATGGCCCCAGCTCCACATCTGGCCCTGCTCCCAGCCATGGCCCCTGCTCCCGGCCTTTGCCCCGACTCCCACCCAGGCCAAGACTCCAGCCCCAGCATCAGCCCTGGCCCCAACCTTGGCACCACTCCCAACCATGGCTGGGGAGGGGCATGGACAGGGGTAAGAGGGTCACAAAGTAAAAAGTTTGGGGACCATTGGGTTAAAATCTGTTGGAAACCATTGTGTGAGAGGAAAAGGCAATGAGAGGACGTGAAAACCCTATACAGAGCTGAACTCTATGCCAGCCCCACATGGCCCCTTGGATTCCTGCCCCTTGCTTCTTTCCCCACCCCTGCTCCCTTTCTGCCCCAGTGCAACAGAACCACACCATTTCAGTTACCTGTTTTGGAATCTCACCAGTGAATGCAGTCCTAAATAAATACAATCTTTTTTAAAATAAATAAGCGTATAGGCTTACAGGTAACCAGTTGTATTTGATGTGCATGTATTAAATTTAACAATGTATTATAGGTATGTATACAATTTTTATATATGTTGACTGCCTTCTTCTCTGTGCTGGCTAGGTTTATTGTCATCTTAGCACAAGTCTTCAGGGAAAGGATAATACCTTACTAATTATTTATACAGTGCCTAGCAAAATTGGGCCTTGTCATATTGAGGCCTTTAGGCATTTCTTTTCTACAATAGAAAAAATATATATAAATCAATACATAATAATAATGTGTAGTATATTGAAGAACTGTTCCATAGTCCTGCCAGTTACCAAGAGAGATAATCCAGTTTTGTGATGCATAATATTTTCAAGCACATTAGATAGGAACATAAAAACAGCCATACTTGGTCATACCAAAGGTCCATTTAGTCCATCATCCTGTCTTCTGACAATGGCCAATGCCAGTTGCCCCAGAGGGAATGAACAGAACGGGGAATCAAGTGATCCATTCCCTGTTGCCCATTCCCAGCTTCTAGCAAACAAAGGCTAGGGACACCAACCAAGATGGACAGGGATAATAGCCATTGATGGATCTATCCTCCATGAACTTACCTAGTTCTTTTTTGAACCCTGTTATATTCTTGGCCTTCACAACATCCTCTGGCAAAGAGTTCCACAGGTTGACTGTGTGAAGAAATACTTCCTTTTGTTTGTTTTAAACCTGCTGCCTATTAAAGACTTGTGTTAGGAGAAGGAGTAAATAACATTTCCTTATTTACTTTCTCCACACCAGTCATGATTTTATAGACCTCAATCATATCCCCCCCCCCCCTCAGTCTCTTTTCCAAGCTGAAAAGTCCATTTTATTAATCTCTCCTTATATGGAAGCCATTCTATACCCCTAATCATTTTTGTTGCCCTTTTTTGAGATGGGGCGACCACATCTGCATGCAGTATTCAAGATGTGGGCATATCATGGATTTATATAGAGGCAATATAATATTTTCTGTTTTATCTAGTCATTTCTTAATGGTTCCCAGTATTCTGTTTGCTTTTTGACTGCTGCTGCACATTGAGTGGATGTTTTCAGAGAACTATCCACAATGACTCCAAGATCTGTTTGTTGAATGGTAACAGCTAATTTTGACCCCATAATTTTATATGTATAGTTGGAATTATATTTTCCAATGTGTATTACTTTGCATTTATCAATATTGAATTTCATCTGCAATTTGTTGCCCAGTCACCCAGTTTTGTGAGATCCTTTCGTAGCTCTTCGCAGTCTGCCTGGGATTTAACCATCTTCAGTAGTTTTGTATCATCTGCAAGTTTTGCTATGTCCCTGTTTACTCCTTTTTCCAAATAATTTATGCACATCCTTAATGCAACTGTACTCAGGTCCTGTTTATGAGAAACAGGAGGGTGAAAGCTTAATGTACATTAGGTACTAACATATCCTACTATGGTGACAATCCCTGGGTACACAGATGAACACATTTCCAAGGAATATTAAATCTGTAACTTCTGGCCCACTTGCGTATTTAAATATTGTCAGATACTAAATTTATCTAGGGTTCAAATCTGCAAGTGCTCAACATGTAGAACTCCAATTGGTAGTTTGTAACTTTTAAAAAGATTGCATAAATACATACATAAAAAATATTTTTTCCTCAATCACTAGGGGGGAATACATCATTAACTTGTATCAGTACAACATTTATCAGGACTGATCTGCCATTGCATTAATCCAGTTTTATGCTGGTGTAATTCCATTGATTTCAATAGTGCTAGACCAGTGCCAAACTGGTATAATGCAGTGATGAAATCACACCCAAAGATCTGTGGGGAATGTTTCTATCTGACATATCAAAACTGTACTTTTAAAGCAACTCACTTATACCAATGACATACCAACTGGGACATTGGGAGTCATCAGAAATGTTGCAAGATATGATTTAGATAAAGTAGCACACTATTTTCTTGACTGTCTAGAATCTATTAGCAGTGACTAAAAATGTAAATGTTTGGTTTGGTGTTTAGCCTGCTGAAGAGTGTCTCTGAAGCACAAATACAGGGTGTAAGTGCTGAAACTACTACAAGGTTGGCTGATGACTTTATTTTTTAAGAAAGATCATATTATCCTTTTTAATTATTGGACCCGTAGGTACAATCAATCGTGATGTTTTTACTAGGTAAAACAAATCAGGACTCAAGATCACAGACTCTAGTTGTGCAGTCACATGAATCTGTATGTACCAGGGAGAGATGCCATGTTAATTCCATACAGATGTGCTATTGCATTCCAGTCTGAAAATTTACAGAAGAGGAAATGCTAGTTACACCCCTTCCCCCTTACAGACTAGGATAGAACATTTCACATACTGTATGTGCGTTTTGAATTCTGAGAAAGATCTTAGGCTTCTTTGACCCACTTTTAACATTTCACGGCTACTTTTAAATCAAATACCTCCATTCTCTAATTAAAGTCCAGATATGAACATCATACATCTTAATATTTTTTAAAGGACAGTTATTAAATGGCAACAATGGAAAGTCACTGAGCCACAGTCTGATCTCAGTTGCACTAGTACATTCAGAGTCACTTTATTGACACATCAGTGTAACTAGGATGAGAATCTAGCCCCACTGAGTTTATTGCAACAGTATAAAAACACAGTCCTGTCCTTTCAAGTTCATCCTATAGGTAGGAAGTTGTGTGCAGAGACTCAGTGTCATTCAATGGTATTCCTTCATCAGAACAGTAAGTAGGATTTTTAGTGAAGAATTCTGTAACAATGCTCACCCAGCTCTGGAAAGCGATTTAAATCTATGTATGACAAGCACTGAATAAGTGCAAAGAATAAGATTACTATGTGAGTCTCTTGGACAACAGGCTAAATTCATGCCAGGCTCTATACCAGTTTCTGCTGGTATAAACCCTTGATCAGTGTAAAGTACAACCAGCAGTAAGACTGTGGTGGGGCAAAACAGCCATAACCCAACTTCCTGGCCAGTCCCCATGCATCTTTCAAGGTCAGGGAGGGGGAATGTCCATAACAACTGGGGATGTTCTGATTCAGCAGGTCGCCTTTGCAGCATCCACCAGGAGCACAGATGGAAACTTTTCTGTCCTGATCCAGTAGAAATTAAGCAAGAATAGTGGCCTCACATTCTCTTCCTCAAGGTGGATTCTTCTTAGAGTTCAGGGAATTAGCTAGTATAGGGTGGTGATATTTACCCTTATTCACCCAAACTGGTGATCTGACCCAACCCTTTAAAACCAAGATCCTGTTTGCTCTGTGAGGACATTCAACATTCCATAGCATTTTTCATAATTGTAAGGGGCTTACCACTGTTTCATTGGCCAAAATTTCTATTCTCACTGTGGTGACGTGTGCTGTGCACTGGATGTTACTTTCCACCCCAGATCTGTTTGTTTTTCAGCAGCCGGTAATGTGATTCCTGTTTGTAACTATAGTACGGTGAAACCTCTCTTAAATTACTGCTCAAGGGACTCACAAAAATCAGTTGCCAAACAGAAGTGGTCATTGACTTCAGGTTAAAAAAAAAAAAGTTATACTTGAAACCATGGGGATACTTTGTCACTTAAAATGTGGTTGTGGTTAGAAAGTCACCTTCTCACTCATCAGTTTCCCTCCACTGTGTATTCTGACACATCTTCTCTAATGTTACAGACAGAAATATTATTTCACTAATTTTTACTTATCATTGCAGAGCTAGTGCAGCTGTGGGGGAATACAGCAAAATCTTCTCTGACTTGTGTCTCATCTATAGAATAGTTAACCAAGTTCTAATTGCACAATTGTTGTTGGCAACAAAGCTCACAGGTTGTTTCTGGAGAGCAAGGACTAGCAAAAACCTGTTTTTTGTAACTGATGCGGACTCGAGTTCCCCACTTGTCCCTAGGGGACATTGAGAACCAGAGAAGTTTCAATTCTCACTGAAGAGTACACCTCAGTAATACTGAGTAGTCAGTGACTTATTGTGTGTTGTTGGGTTCAGAGGGTTACTTTTCCCTGCTGAAGAATCTATCCTAGATAAATTAGGTATGTTTGGATGTTTTCGAAATATATTTGTTCATTAAGTTCTCTCATTTGTTATAGTCTGGTATAGAGACGGACATTTTTCACAATTTAAAAATTTTCCATGTCAATGTTTTCCATTTCTCATAGAAATTTCAAAACAACAACATTTTTCTGACCATCTCCACTAAGGTATTTTGTTGTGCTTAAAAGATCAATATGAGACAATTTTGAGGATTGAAACCAGGTTTAACTGAAAATTCTGATATTGATTCTTGAGCTAAAATAGCATTAGCTTCTACAGCAAAGGTATTTCTTTTTTAATCTTGATTTGTATTCTCAAAAACCTATCCTTTCATCAATAAAGCTTCAATAATGATATTGTCAATTCTTTGCGGGGGATGATGACGTAAAAAACGAATGCCTGTGTTCTGTATTAGCACAACATCTAGCACAACTCCATGACTAGGACTTCTAGGTGCTATGGTAATACAAATAATGAACATAGTAATAATAAAGCACAATTGTCCATGACATTTCCTAGTGGAAATGCATTTCAGTTTGAGGTTGTTCTCTCTTCCCAAAGATCCAAATCATGGTAATCGGTACCTGTATTTTCCTCTCCCTCCTCTCTTCCCCGCCCCCCCATATCTTCATTTTGGGGTCCCACCCACAACCTCCCCTATTCAATGTACATGTTCGGCCACAGTGGGAACTAGTAAGATGCTTTTTACCCTGAACAGCATCACCAATAGAAGGAGGAAATGTATCTCTGTTTGGTCAGGCCTAGATATTGCTGTCTCCCAATGCCTGACAGAGCCAGGAAGGTGGATGAGAACAAACAGAGTTAAGCTCTGTCTGTATAAGGCAGAAGTGATGTAGAAGGATGTGCTATGCAGCGGTTCTCAAACTATGGGTTGGGACCCCAAAGTGGGTTGGGACTTGTTTTAATGCGGTCACCAAGGCTGGCATTATACTTGCTGGGGCCCAGTGCTGAAGTGGCAAGTAGGGTCAGGTGGGGATGGGGGAGGACCCAGACCCACCCATTACTCCAGGTCCCAACCCAGGGACCCTCTATGCAGCAGCCATGCACTGCATCTCCTTCAACCCCCACCATCCATTTCCCTGGCACAGTTCCCCATAGCCTTAGCACCTTCTCTGTCCCTGTATCAGGGCTTCAGTCTTTCAGCCAATCTGGTTGGACCTCCCTCTCACTCCCCTGACCTGACCCGACCCAACCCAGCACTGCTCTGCTCTGCTCTGCTCTGCTCTGCTCTGCTCTGTCCAGGGTGCTAGCAGTTCCATCAGCCCTTCAGAGAGCCAGTCCCTTCTCCATAGGTTCCCAAAAGAGAACTGCCTTCTCTGCCCTGCAGTTCTCTTTATATATGGGCCTGCTCTGCCCTGATTGGCTGCTTCTTGCAGCCCCTCACTGATTGGCTGTCTGCTGCACAGCCTCCCCAGGGCTGCTTTTAACCCTTTCTCCACCAGTGTGGGGCAGACACCCCATCAAACTAATTAATATCCATTGCCATAAGTACATTTTAACATTGTGTAGAGAAATTGACCAATACTAAGAGAAAAAGGAAGAGAGGACAACTTTTTCAGTTGATTTCCTTTCAAGATTCTGATGTACCTAGGATTTTAAAACCAAGTTTTAAGTTATGTAGGAATAGGTCCATGAAGAGCTAATATCTTTTTTCATCCAGAACAGAAATAATTGTTTCCCCTTATATGGAAATATGAAAAAAGCACAATATCACCTTGTATAAAAATAGTTACCTGCCTTGCTGGAAAGACAATCCCTGAAACCAAAAACTGATTTAAGGTTTATTCTTCAGCCATTGCATTTTATGAAAAATGGAGGATGAATGAACTTCCCTTCCCAAGCTCAAATGTAACAGGTATCTTTGGATGATTTCATTAAGCTTAATTCTAGCCTTTCCTGAAGTTTTATGTATGTCAGTACTCACTGAGTCCTTTAAGAGTGATCAGTTTAAAATCTGCAATGTGAAACTTCTATGTGCAAATGTTTTACGTCAGCCAGTTGGAGCTAAGTTCAGCCTCTTTTAATGTAAGATCAGTAAACATCCCCCAATACACAACCACAGTCCCATATTCAAACCTGATTGGCAAATGTAATGAATATGATATAGCAAGGAAAATCACCATGCTTGCAATTCAGGTGACTACACAAGACTTTTTAATTTGAGGGAAGAGATTTTCATTCAGAATGACCTCTCCTGCTTTGAACCATTGGATAGCTTTGAACCATTCAAGGAAAATAGCAATCAACATTTGGACTTCATGCTATTAAGAGCTGAAGTAGTTCCCATTAACTGTTAAATGATTTAAACCATATTTTTACAGGAGTGGGATATTAATTTTCTACACCCCCCCCCAAATGACTAAAAGCTTTAACTGGGTCAAATCCTACTCTCAGCTAAACCGCTGTAAATCCAGTTAACTCAATTTACTTTCACTGGTTACCATTAGGTTTTATCATCTTGCCAGCTCCATCCATCCAAAATAAATAAATAAGGGCAATCAGGTATGATACACTGAAAGCATATGTAGTGGAAAATGGCAATGTGAATAAAAATGAGTCATGGGCAGACCGATTTATCTGGAAAACCAGTACTGACTTTCATAGAGTTACTCCTGATTTGCACTTGGAAAAACTCAGAGCAGAATTTGGTCCTCTCCTTGGATGCACTTAATTTTCATTAATGCTAAAGGAGTTACTACAGCTACATTGAGTCAAAAAAGAGAAGTTTCAAACCTTTCTGAACAGTGATATAATGACAGCTAACTAAACACCTCTTAACCCGTTTATTTTACAAAGAGCTATCCTCAGCGGAGCGCCCACCACCACCCCCAAGAACCTCCTGGATACTTCGGACAAGCCAGAGTCACAGGTCCCTGGTGTGAACAGTGAGGAGGAGGTGTTGGATGAGGAAGAGGAGAAGGAGGAGTATGGCGGACAGGCGATTGGGGGATCCAGTGGCACAGCAAGCCAGGACCTGGTTTGACTCCAGAGCAGTCGAGCCAGTCCCTATAAAGTCCAGCACAGGTGAGCTTAATGCAGGGGGAAGGAAACTCTGGTAAGTTTGCAATTTGCTTTGCTATGGCAGAGACACATCTGTTCATTTATGCTTTTTTAACCATGCTAGAAGAGGTAGTGATATAACCAATAGAGGCAGAGTTGCTCTCTGCTTCTCATTCCCCTGTTCAGCTAGGCAGAGGGGGCCCTGCAGAACAGTTTGTTCATGTGCATCGCGATGTCCCATGAATCCTCCATAGGATCTCAAGGAAATTTTCCTGTAGGTAGTCTGCATCCTCTGCTGAAGGTTTCTGGGGAGAGCTGCCTTATTCCTTCTGCTGTGGGAGGAGACTTTCCCATGCCACTCAGCAATTACTTCAGCAGGCACCATTTCAGCACACAGGCTAGCAGCATATGGCCCCAGTCTGCAGCCAGATGCCTGCAAGAGCTATTCCCTTTCAGCCTCTGGAGTGAGATATCAGCTAAAATCTCCACCACCTGTGCAAAATAGTGCCAGTATTCAGTTCAACTGCCCTATCCAGATATGTACTCATATCTGTGAGCTGCCTTATTGAGCCTTTATTGTCCCAACTTGCCTCCTTCCTCCTCCTCCCCCGGACCATACTCACCATGGCTGGGACTGCCACCGTGCTTTATGTAGTGCTTGCAACTTGTGTGGATCAAGGGGAGTGAGTTCAGTCCACCCATTTATCTTGTGAATACACTCTCAATAGTACCTCTGTGTATTTTATCTTTTGCAGCTAGAAATGTGGCCTGGAGGGTGTCTCCGTCTACACCAGCAAAGTGGCTCAGCCAAATGAGGAGGAGAAGGAAGAGGACGTGAGATGACATGTTCCAAGAGATCCTGCAAGCTTCTGGTGCTTCAGATACCGAGCACAGAGCTTGGAGTATCACTCTCATGGACAGAATGGACAGGGATAGAGTGGAGAGGAGAAAATCACAGGAAAAGGAGAGAGATGTGCAGCGGAAGATGCTACCACTTCTCAAGCAGAAAGCAGACATGCTAGAAACTCTTGTTGACCTTCAGGTTCAATAGACCCGTGTTCGCCTCCCTCTGCAGCCCATAGAGAACTGCATTCTGGGACCTCCCTACTCACCCTTCCACATTCCCAGTGGTATCCGGGGCCACTGCATTACCTCCGTCACTCCACCTTGGGAGAGAGTACAAACAATCACAACCGCACATACACTGACCTGTGAGACAGACGGTTGGTGTATGTGTTTGTGAAATGAAAATGACTATTCTTTCCCCTTCAAAGGTTCTCTTCCCTGTATTCATAAAGTTTCATTCAGTTATAAATGTGTCTGTTTGCATGGGTTTGGAATAAAAGTCTATTTATGGAAACTTAATTCATCTAGTTCACGACCTATCTTGTCCAGAGCTGACATCGTTCACAGATAATAGCAATAGGTGCATTTGCAATGTTATATTACTACACACAAAGCACTCGTTACAAGGTTCGTACCGGGATGCAAAAAAAAAAAAACAACAACCAAAAAAACAAAAAAACAAACAAAAATACCCAGGCAGAACACACTACAGCAACACACATTACTGTAGCTCGCTATTAAAACAAAGCCTCCCTGAACTATATAGCTCCCTGTTGAGCTCTTCTTATAGCCCTGGTATCTGGCTGCTCAAAATCAGCAGACAGCCATTCCACCTCTCACCTCTACCTGGATGGCAACTTTCCCCTTTTGCTTCACAGATATTATGAAGCATGCAGCAGGCAGATATAACCATTCAGATTTTTTTTCACTGAGATCTAATCTCATGAGTAGACAGCACAGTGGCCTTTCAAATGGCCAAAGGCACATTCAACTGTCATTCTGTACCTGCTGAGCCTGTAGCTGAAGTGCTCCTTGCTGCTGTCGAGGTGGCCAGTGTGCGGCTTCATGAGCCATGGGAGTAAGAGGTAGGCTGGGTCTCCCAGGGTCACTGTTGGCATTTCAATATCCTCAATGGTAATCTGCCAGTCTGGAAAGAAAGTCCCTGCTTGCAGCTTTCGGAACAGGCCTGTGTTCTGAAAGATGCACCTTCCCTGACCATCCTGTGTTGATGTCAGTAAAATGTCCCTGTGATCCACCAGCGCTTGCAATACTATGGAAAAGTAGCCCCTTATGTTGATGTACTTTGTGGCAAAGTGGTCTGGTGTCAAAATAGGGATAGGCATGCCATCTATCAGTCCACCACAGTTCAGGAACTCCATTGCTGCAAAACCATCCACTATGTCCTGCACATTGCCCAGAGTCACCGTCCTTTGTAGCAGGATGTGATTAATTTGCAACTCATCTCCATATAAATTTGTCAAGCTTCCACTTCCAGTCACTGGATCCTCTTATGCCTTTGTCTACTAAAGAGCCTTCTGCTACAGGCACCTTTTACTCTGTTGGTACTTATAGACCATGAGCAAGTCACACTGTAACTTTCTCTTTGACAAACTAAATAGATTGAGCTCCTTAAATCTGTTACTGTAAGGCATGTTTTCCTGTCTTTGAATCATACTTGTAACTATTCTCTGCACAATCTATTTTCAACACACTTTTTGAAATGTAGACATCAGAACTGACACAGTATTCCAGCAGTGGTTTCACCTGTGCCAAATACTGAGGTAATACAATCTCCCTACTCACTAATCCTTGTTTATGCATCCATAAAAGTATGAACCTTTTTGGCCAGCGCATCACACAATGGGATCTGTTGTGATTATTGGACCCTATAAAGTTACTCTAAGTTCAACTGTAAAAAGTATGTGAAAGTTCATAAGATGTTACAATAACCATGAAAAAATAGGTCAAGTTGTTTTTGATGATTAATGTTATAATAGTTGCAAAAAAACCAGACAGAGAAACTGTATTAGTCTAAACAACCAGGACCTACTGATATAATTCAAGGACTATGTGAGATCATACTTGGTAAACAAGAAAATGTAGGAACAAAGTTACTTATGCTAAATTTGGCCTTATGGAAATGGATTTAATTGGTACAAAATAATGAGGATAAAATATGTCATCCACTTTTACCCTTTTAGGGGTTCTTATAAAGAGACTGAAAAAAAGAATCATCTTCCTCCAGCTCATATGCCAACCTGGCAGCACTGCAACTCATTGCAGCTTTCTTGACCTCAAGACAGATGGAGCAGACCAAGTTAAGGACTTTTTTCCCAAGAAGAAGGCCAGCTGGCTTTGCTCTTGTGTAAGGAACTTTGCATTCACCTGTCAGTGCTGAAAGCCATCAGATTACCATGACATCCAGTCCTCAGTCCTTCAGTGGGGACAGCTAATTCCCTACACCACAGAGGCACATAAAATCCTGTATTGTTTTCCCTTCTCTTGTTGTGTTGCTTTATGCCCTCTCCCACTTGCCTCTGATCATCTCTCTCACTCTCTTGGCTTTTCACTGAATCCTAAAATCATCTATAGTGCATTCATCCAAACCTGCCTTGTCTAAAAGGAAAGGATCCAAACAGATGATGTCCCTGACCAAAGCATGATCCAGGATCCAAGCAGCAGGTGTCATGGTTGACCTGCCAGCCAAAGCATCCATTTGTGACTGTCCAGCCATCCAGTGTTCCAGAGACAACAAAAATCGTATTTCCCCCACATTTTCTATTCTCTCTCTCCCTTATCATGTATCTGTCTATTAGAAATAGAGAAGTAAATACCCTTTGCACACCAGGACTGAAAGTAAAATTAATCCTTTCCTTTTCATCAAAGAAAGGTAGCTCTGAAAATAAGAGCGTGTTTTAGTTTCTTGTTCTTTTTTGTGTTCGATCAATGAACTTTCAAGTTTAGAATGAATGCTTTTGGTGTTTGTCATATAATCAAGTAGAACCAAGGTCTCAGTAGAAACATAACCCAAAGCAAATAATATTGGAGAGTTTATAAACACCTTTAACTCTTTGACAATACATTAGATCTGATATACATTTGGTTGTCCATCATCAATCCTTGTCCTGTTCACAGTCCCTGCTTTCTGGGATACAATTCCCCATCCTGTAAGTATGACTTACGTTCTTTATTCCTAGAAATATGACTACATTTGGCACATTAAAACTCACATTCTTTGAGCCCATTTTACCAAGTAATCCAGATCATCCTGTATAAGCGACCTGTCCTTATCACTATTCACCACTCTACCAATCTTCAGGTCATCTGAAAACTTTATATGAAATTATTTTACATTCTCTTTTAGATCATGCATAAAGATATTAAATAGCATTGTGCCAAGCATCAATCCTTGTGGAATCCCATTAGAAACATCTATTCAAAAATGATTCCCCACTAACAATTACATTTTGAGATGTCATACACTGATTTTGTAGTATGCTAATTTTTTATTCCGAGTGTTGTGTGGTACAATTTTGCCAGGGATCAATGTCAAGCTAACAGACCTATAATTTTTAAAATATCGACAATACTTTTTTTTCTTTCAGTTCCCAGGAACTTCTCCAGTGTTTTAAGATTTGTTGAAAAATGACCTCAATTATCAGGAGAGCTCTTTAGCCAACTCTTTGAAAACTTTTGGGTAAAAATGATCTGGAACAACTGATTTAAATGGTTTAACTTTAGAGATGATGTTTAACATTCTCCTAAGTTATCGCTGTAATGGAAAGTATTTCATCATCATCTTTGTGGTCTCTGAATACGTCATCTGGCTTCTTTCCAAATACAGAACAGAAATATTTATTGAATACTTCTGCCTTGTCTGCATAATTATGACAACTTTATCATCTTCATCCAGTGACGGATCTATAACCATTGATAGGATTCTTCTAATTTCTGATGTTAAAAACCTTTCTTATTGTTCTTAAACCCTACCAGTGAGGGATTTTTCATTAATATCTTTAGCATTCCTTATCAATTATTTGCATTTTAATGACTAATTTATATTCATTGCTATCCACTTCCCCTTTATTCTATTTGTTAATATTGTCTCTTTATATCTTATTGCATTAACAAAATTGAAACCAACAACTTCAGCTGGAGGAAGGAACAATTTGGGGAGGATGGATAGTTTAGTAGAAGGCCCTAGTCTGAGAGTCAGGAGATCTGGGTTCAATTCCAGACTTGCTGTGTGATGTTGGGCAAGTCACAATCAGACCCCTTACCAAGTTCCCTATCTGTAAATTGGGGATACTATTTCCCTACCTCATACAGATGTTACAATGATAAAACCCATTAATGATTGTGAAATGCTCTGAAACTACATAGACCCAATGACTAGAGCTGGTTGGAAATTTTCCAACATAATATTTTTCTGTCAGAAAATGTCAATTTGTTGAAATTGAAACATTCCACCTAAACATCAATTTCAACAAAATTCTGATCAAACCCTGCTTGATTTCTTGCCAGCTTGCCTGCTGAGCTCCTTGGCAGCTCATTCTCCTGGAACCATTCTGCTTGTAGTTCTGAGATTTATTGTTTTTGTTCTTCTACAGAATGAATTTTTTTTCAAAATCTCATAATTTGTCACAGAATGGAAAATCACATTACCATTCAGCTCTATTAATGACTTCGAGAGGTCAGTGTTATAGAGGGCACTAAAAACACTTTGAGTTTCAGAATTATATTTCAACTGCGATTTTCCACTAGTATTAATTAGAGCTCATGTATACAGTCATCACCATTAATCAGAATACATCCGGGGACCATGAAAAGTACTCTTTTTCTTGGAAGTCCAGTATCAGTCTGTATGGAGAGATGCACACTGTATTGCAATTTTAATTTTTTCCCTTCTCTTTCCATATGTTCTTGCTGAGATATCTTGAAAGTCCCAGGTTAGCTATGTTTCAAACTCAATGACAGGTTTTAATCCACCCTTCCTGAAGCTGATGATGATACTGATTGAAACTGAAAAAAATGAACTAAAAATGAACATCTGATTTTCAAATTAGGAAAACTACTACTGAAGAATCTAAGCTGAGACAGGTCTCTTAGAGAGGTGTATTTATTACCAGAGTGGTCATTCAGCAGGTGCTCTTATACTTGGGGCTAGTTGTTATTAGTATTCTTACACTTGCTTTTTAATTTAGTTTCTGTTACATTGCTTACCAAATGTTGTGTGTGTCATTTTTATTCCTCCTGTAGACTTCCAAAATTGCTTTCATAATAATCTAGTTTTCCAGTATTACTGCCACCAGTCTACATTTTTCCTCCTCATTATCTTTTAAGAACCTTGGCTAAATCCCATCTGGGCCTCAGAATTTATTGGTTTTGAAGCATTGTAACTCATTTATCACCTCTGTCTTACTGACCCTGAAATCATCCAAGATAGTGAGTGCACAGCCAGTTTAGATAGGATTCTGTTAGTGTTTTCTGTCTCCAGTTACAGTATTCAAAAACCATGAATAACTGTCCTGGAAATATAACCTTGTTAAGGAGGGAAGACATTCATTCACAATGAAGAATTCAAAATCTTCAGCATTCCTAGGGTTAAAGCTGTTTATGGGAGGCTCTGTTTTTGAGTTGCAGTCCCCAACAGCTGCAGTAAGCTATCTGTTCTATTAAACTGGACACCAACCTTGTCTAGTTTTATAAAGCTTTGATCTCTGATCTTGAGAAGCCTCGTCAGTGTAAAGAACTGAGATTTTGATTGCTCAGTGAGGTCTGCTATTTTAGACCTAGTGCCCTGCATTATATTGACTGTCTCATTCCTGTTTCCCAAGATCCTAAAATATGTTTCTCTTGAGGCTCTCTCAGTGAGCCAGTTTCAAATAAGTAAAATGCAGGGAGTCAATCCTGTAGGATTGCATTTTCTCAAGTGTTGGGGAGAAAGAGTTGTTTTATGGCCCAATCTAGCGAGGTGCTTAACATCTTCAACTCCTACTAAAGCTGAAGGAGCTAAAGGCGCTCAGCACTGAGCTGTAAGTAGTGAGAAGTGGCAATCATAGACCAGCATTATCAGCTATAAATCTACATTTTAAGCAGTTCCAAAATTAAAGAATATTTATATACTAGGGGATGCTAAACTTATCCTACATTATACATTTACTTTATCACAGAGAGTAGCATTTGTTTGTTTTTAAAATGTAGTGCTTGTGTACGTTCCAAACTGACAGCTCTGGAGACCACAGTCCTCCATTTAGCCACAGCAATTTCAAGAGCAGTTCAAGTTTCCTCATACTACCCTATTATTGTGACTCATCCAGCCTTCACCTTGAGATACCACTTCTCATGGTGAGAAAGTAATTCAGTTCCATTCGGAGAATCAAAGATTAACAATAGAAAGAGACTGATTAGGTCATTAAGTCCATTCCTCTGGCAAAGCAGGATTACTCCTTACTAAATATTTTCTTTTACTTTGTTGAGTCTGGTTTTAATGTCTTCAGTGTTTCTTTGTTTGGTGTTTCTACTGAGACTGCAAACAAGGTTGTCAATTAATGGCAGTTCTAATAGTGGGTGTTTTCTGTGGTGTGGATGCTTCACTAGAACAAACTACACCGGGGGGGCAACATGGTCTGACGGCTGAAGAGATGAACAGTGTGTCAGGAGATCAGGGTTCTATCCCAGATCCTGCCACAGCCGCCTCCTGCGTGAATTGGGGCTGTCATTTAACCAGTTGTATGCTTCAGCAACCCCACTGGCAATATGAGAATAATACTCTCCACCTTTGGAAGGTACTTTGAGCAATTCATATATTGGTATAAGTTATTATAATGTAAGTCACAAAAGCCACCAAATATCTTCCAATTGTAGCAATTTTCATTCTTTACTGTCATGGATTGATTTGAATCACTGACCTAGAAAAGAAAGGAAATGACTACGAGTCTGAGCCTATGATATGCTAAGAGCCTTTGCTGAGATGCTAAGCAACCTCATCACCTTCCAGGAAGCCCTCAGCACTTTGCAGGACTGGGAATCCACTGAGTTATCCAGTTCCTCTCTGCCAGAAGTTTGACTTTTTCTATCCATACATATGTAGTACGGAGTCTTGCTCCCACTGAAATTGTTGGTGAAATTCCTGTTGGCTTCAATGGGAAAAGATCTGGCTCTGGTCTAAACAAAATAAACCTGCTAAATGAATATAAACATGCTAAAGGAAATGCTGAAAGATAATGATGATCAGACATAAGGAACTTCTAAAATACATTACTGTGTTTATGTAGCTGCAAACATGCTATAGTACACAATGAAATACTTTCCCAAATGAGAATCTGATATAATAAACATGCTAAAGTAATTGTTATAGTCACACTGCAGCTATGCATTTAGTGGGTGTCAGCCATACTTAAAATCAGAAGAATCTCACAGTGTGGCAATCTGAGCTTCTATGTCTGCACTTCATTACACCACTTTTATGCCAGTGAAACTCCACTAATGTAGTTCATTCTGGTGGAAAAGTACTGTAGCAGAATGGAGAACCAACCCCTATATGTCCGGAAGTTGGAAAATCAACAACAACACATGTAGCAGAGGTTTTGCAATAAAAATGTCATTTCCTAGCATCATAGGATTAGTAAACTTTGTGGGGTGGGAAATGAACTGATGTATTAAGGCCACATTATATTCTTACTTAGGGAGAAACCATCAAATACCTTAAACCCCAAATTTGACCTTACTTTATTTTTTTTCTTAAAACCCTATTCAGTACTTTACTTACAGTACATTAGAAGTATCAAACAGACAAAGCCTAGTTTTAAAAGTTACTTTTAGAATAATTTCTTCTCTTCTTACTACACCTATTTTCTTTCTAATACTTCTTTTCCTCTTATATATTTTAAAGCTCTTTTTATTCCTCTTAATCCCTGCATCTAATTACATTTCACCATGGATGGCTCATTGACATCTCAAGTTCACCCCAAAACCAACCTCATAATTTTCCCTCCCAATCCTCACCTCTATTTCCATTTTTCATTGCTGTTGATAGCATCCCCATCTTCTCAGTCACCCAGTTCAAAGCAACTGTGGTTTATCTTACTCCTCCCTCTACTCCTGCCCCCACATTAGGAAGTGACCAAATGTTTTTTTGCTTCTTCTTCCACAACATTTAAAAATATCTGTCTTCCTTCCCATCCTAAATCATTTGCCCACACCTGGAACATCTCCAGCATTGACTACTATAACCTCCTCCTCTTGGGTCTTTTAGACACTTCCCTTGCCGAGCTCCAGTTTGTTCAAAATAAATCATCTTTATTGCTCATTGTTCACAGTGTCACTCCTCCATTTGCAGCCCTCCACTGGCTCACCATTGTAAATTCTTTATGCTTGATTGTAAGGTCACTCTGCTTCAATCTATAACTCTGACCTTGGGTTTTTTGTATTCCCCACATTCCCTTCAGTACCTCCTCCCACTCCCTCATTTGCACTTTCTCCCATGTCTCCCCCTATGCACAAATACTCTGTGCTAAACCACATTTTTATCCTCATTCAAATTCTTCCTTAAATTCACTAATGTTGTGTAACCTGTGAGAAGTGATCTTTAAAATACAAACCAACAAAAACTAATTTAACAGAACCACTAAGAACCACTAAGACATGTGCTTGACTTTATCATAACTCTTGTTCTCACTCTTCCCTCTCTCTTTTTGTCACTCAGGAAGTCCTCACTTGCTATGTAATGTCTGAGTTTAAGGCACAAGCTGTGCCCAAGATTTGAAAAATGGGTGCCTATAGTTAGGCTCCTAAGTTCATCTAAATAAGTGATCTGAATTTTAAAAGTGCTGAGCACCCAGCAGCTTTCACTGACTTAATTTTAATGCGAGATGTGTGGTGAGGCTCCTCCCTTACTTTGAAAATCTCATGTATTAGAAACCTGGTGGAAATAGTCTCAAAATTGGATTAATATAATTAGACAGAAAGGAAAGCACTTCCACCCGTTCTTTCCTTTCTGTCTAATTATATTAACAATCCAGTTATGAGACTATTTCCACCAGGTTTCTATTATGCTCAGTAGATCATAATCTTCATCATTTAATGGTAGTGCTTGTTGATTTCCCAAGTGTCTTGCATTTGTGAATAGACAACATAAAAATCCTGTTGAGTGCTATTTTTGTTCTTTATTTTCTATTTCAGGCCAGGTTTTTCCTTACTACAGATATAGGAAGTACATGATAGGTTATGTGAGTTTGGTAAAACACCCCTCTTCTTCCTTCCTTTCATTAATATAAACTACATACATTAAAGTACACAAGCAAAAATAATGGCCAGACTGTGGCTCTTCAGCCACCAACCATGAAAAGGGGAGGTGCAGGGGTGCACTGTATCAAAGGGGGTTCCTCATTTTTGTATGTGACTGAGGTACAGTATAGGACAGAATGGCACTGGCTACACACTCTGCTGGCTAATGTAAAAAGGTGTATGTGGAGCTATGATTCTAAACTTGCCCTTCCTCCTAGCATTACTGTTGGCCTTGGCTTTTTACTGAGTCTGCAACCTTTATTGTATCCATGCAGTTGCCAACACAGAGAAGATTGGGGATATTGAACTCTGGTTTCTGCAATTGACTTTTCCCCATGAAGAGAAGTTTAGAGACAGGGATGTGTTTTCAGAGATTGCTGGTGCCCAGTGATGGTTTCCTGAGGAAAGGGCTGGACTACTGCATATTTAAGGGTTATTGAAAGCTTTCCCTCCCTATAAAAAGCATTAGCTATCTAGAAAAAGTGAAGCCAAGCACACTGCTCAGGTGTAACCAACCAATAGCAGTAACGTTCCCTTTAACACATGATGTTACATACTGCCCTTACTGCCTTCAGAACTTCCACCTATGAGACAATCAGTTACGGAAGGTAACACAATTATCTTTTCCTGCTGTGGTTCCACTTTCAGGCTGCCAGTAAATATATCCTGAATTAGATCAATATTCCCTGTGAAGTAAGGTGAGAACTCCTGAGAGAAGCAAATATTTAAGTCTGAAACTGGACAATTTGGAAATCACAAGCCTCACACACTCAAAACAGAACACTGGGTCATGCTACATGAGGAACAGAAGAGAGAAAGATAGGTTTTTATTAAAAACAGAGAAGGGCAAAAAAAATCAAGATTTTCGTTCTCCCCAGAAGGTAACACAAACAATGCAGGATGCAAAAACAAATTTAAAAACAACATGTAGAAAAGTCCTAGAAAACAGAGTCTATTTAAGAGAATCACACTCAGGAGTTCATTACATTTGCTTAAATGATTATTTTTTCTCTAGTATGTGGATTATTTATTCTTAAACAAGCAATTTTAGGGTTCTGTAATTTTGTTAAATTTCTCTGGCTCATTGTATAAAACTTTTCTGACCTTTTGGAATGTATTTTTTTTTTTTTTGTAATACGACAAACTGATCCTGCTGAACCTGTTCTTCACCAACATAATGTATTTATGTCTAAAATCTGGTTCGGGGCGATCTGATTTATTTGTCTTGCTAGATTTGATTTTAATATTCCTTTTGCTACTGTGCCCTCTGAAAAGCAGGGTTTTATTAGTTTATGCTCAAATTTTAATAGAAGAAAGTATTAAAAATGTAGACACAGTTTATTTGATTTGATCCTGGTTCTCCCAGGCTTAAATACTTTGGTTTCCTCTCTAAAAACCTTAATAGTATTTGCTCCTTGCCTGCTACTGCCTCTGCCCTTTTGCTTGAACTTTATTAGTTGGCTTGGGGAAGTGGACCGAACTGTCAGCAGACAAAATTGATGCAAAAGAAAATGAAAGTAAGGTCTTGTCTACACTGCACACTTTTGTTGACAGAAGTCAGCTTTTGTCGACAAAACAGTGGCGGTGAACACACTGAAATGCTCTTCCCATCGACATAACTCCCCTGCTATGCCGACATAATAAAACTACCTCAACGAGAGGTGAGGGCTTATGTCAGTGTACTTAGGGCAACACAGTGTCTGTGTACACACTGAGTTCCTGATATTGGCTGTCATTCTTGTCAATTTGACAAGAAAGCCAGCTCCTGTGTTGCTGGGATCACAGAGGCAAGAAGCCCTGGGCTGCTGCCCTCCACTCCTGACTGGGAGCGTGGAGGTGAGAAGCCCTAGGGAGTAGCTGGGCTCCTGGTGAGGAGCTGCGTGGAGCTGAAAGACCTGGCTCTCAGTCCCCACACAGTCCCTCTTTAGTCGGTAGAACTGCTCCTGAAGAGGATACGCATCACCAACAGAAGGAAGGTAGTGTGGACATCAGCCACTGTAGTAATTAATGTGTTGGCTGTAAGTTGAACTAACATAGATTGACTTATCTTTGTAATGTAGACATAGCTTAAGAAACGGATAGGCAGAAAAGAACAAATGAGATGGAAAGAGATAATTAAGCAAATAAAATAAATCAAATGAGACATCAGAGAAGTAGGATAAATTAATAAAGGAACAAAAACAGTGGATAAAACCAAATGAACAAAAGAAAGAAAAAACAATGAATGCGATTAAAACAGAAAAAAAGAGAAAATTATAACTGAAGAAAACAATCTGCAGCCTTTGCTCAAGCAAAAGTGATTGAAAGAAAAAAATATATGGGAGGTTAATTTTGTTTCTTATTTGTTAGCTTATTCTGTTCTTGCCTCATTTTCTTACCCTGAATTTCTCTTTCACGAACAATCAATCTGTTTGTTTGTTTTTCCCCCCTTTATGCAGTTGGTTTTGGCCATTTCTCTACTTTCTATTTCTCTGTACTTCATGGGATTTTTCCTTCAGGGCCAGATTATGCCTGGTTCATATGTGAATATGGGGCAGGTGGGGGAGGACAAAAGAATCCTTGCAGTCTAGGTAGAAACATAGTTCCTGTATTTGAGGAATTCAGGAATTACTCTGTTCCTACTTCCCAGGGTAGCAGGAAACTACAGATTCACCCAGCTCTATTCACCAGCCTTAAGAGCAAGACCATCACAACAGGGGGAAACAAATTGCCCCTCGTGAAAGGAGCAGCAGCAGTCATGCTGAATTTTGTTGCAGGAGAGATCTGAAAGGCATTCTGCCTCTGAGGCAGACTGCATTGTGTTGCTCCCCAGGGTCAGTGAGAGTATGTCTACACTCCACCTGTGACTGGTCCATGTCAGCTATAAAATTGCAGTGTAGCCTGAATGTCTATACCGCAATTTTACAGCCCTGTAGCCCGAGCTCCATGAGCCTGAGACAGCTGACATGGGCCAGCAGCAGGTGTTAATTGCAGTGTAGACATACCCTCTGACTTCACACCACCGTTTACTTTGGCCTGTGTGTAATAGGCATGATCTACGCGGAAGTGAGAACTTTAGGACCAGACATTTGGTGATTATTTAGCTTCATCTCAATTTCCAATTATTTATAAAATGGGTTTTAAGTCTGGATTGTAGTTTGCTGAACAAGTTAAATGTATTTTTGAGTAATTAACCAAAAGAATTGAGGATTTCTAAATACTCTTTATTGGTTTTCTGAGTAAAAAAACACTACAAATGAGTTTTAACAAGCACTATATCATGCTACGTCATGGATGAGATAAAAATTAAGGATTTATCCAATGTCACTTATACCACCCTAACAAACATTTTGCCTGACTCTCTAATTCTGTAATTTGTTTTCCAGGAGACTGTTAATTCAGTCCCTTCACTCAGTCTTTTCCCATTAAAGTTCTTATTCCAATGTAACATGATGCATGTTCCAGACATTGGCACATCTTATTTTTGCTTGATGTTTGAATAAGCCTATGCCTGCCAGATATATTGATTATACAGGCACCCGAGTAGTGAATGCAAGTTCTGACCACTCGCACTGACTCAAGATGCTTCAGGTCACTTGACTATCTATTCTTGATTTCTTTCTTTACTTTATCCTCCCTTGCTCTCTGGTGCACAGGATATTGTCCTGGTCTGTCCAGGCTTCTGAGTGTAATGTTGAAGAATCTGGCGTCTTTCTCTATTGCTCTGTGTAACGTTTCAATAGGACACCCTCTTTTTCTCTTTCCAAGTTGTATCCACGTTATCACTTGATATGGAAGTTGTGTGGTGGCATTCTTAAAAGAGTGTCCTAAATATGTCCACAATCTTCTTCTTGCCATGTTTGATGCTGCAGGTTGGTTTGTTTAGAATTTCTGATGTTGCAAGAAACTGTTTCCAGTGGACCCTGAAGATCTTCTGCAAACACTTATTTTGGAATGAGTTGATCTACTTATCTATTTCTGTTGCAGATTTTCAACACTCTGCTCCATAAAGAGAGGTCAGACATGATACCAGTGTTAAAGAGATCATATTTTGGTGTTAGCGCTAGTTATGTGACTTTTCCAAATCCTTTCAAGTTTATGCAAGTTGTTTGCTGTTTTTGTTATTAGTTGCTTGACATCTAACATGGTGTCATCATCATTGTACATCTCACTCCCTCAAAAAAATAAATGACTTACTTCTAGTGTTTCTCCATCTACTCTGATGGTTGCTTTTGGGATATTGATAACCATATATTTTGTCTTCCTCTTATTGATGAACAAATCAACATGTTTTACTGTGTCTGCCAAAAGCTGGGTTTTTTCTTCCATTAAGCACTATGTTGAACTAAGGGGGGCCATGTCATTAGCAAAAAGAAGGTGCTCCAATTGTGTTTTATTCATTTATCTATACAATTCCTAGGTTGCCTTCTGGTGTTACTTTCCTCTTGACATAGTCCATGACCAGTGCAAACAATAGTAGGAACATAATACACCCTTCATTCATTCAGTTGTCACTACAAACCATTGGCTGATGTTGTTAACATCTCTGACTGTATATTTGGCATTATCATATAGATCCTTGATTCTAATTATTTTTTTTTGGTATTCCATAACTTGTCATAATTCTCTAAAATCTGTCTCTGCATATGCTGTGAAAAGCCTTCTGGAGATCAAAAATATTTCTCACAAGAGGTGTTTGCAACTCCACAGTGTGTTCTGAGAACAACAATATGGTCTGTGCATGATCTCAATGATCTAAAATCTGCTTGTTCCTCTCTAATTTGGAAATTTGTTTGTTTCTTGATACATTCTGTGATGATGTTGAACATGATTCTCCCAGGCATTAAGATTAGATTATGTGCTGAAAGCAAAATGCACACCATCAATCTAGAATCCTTGTAGGGTTCCAGACCTATTCTACAAATTTAAAGGATCCAGTCTTTCAAATCCCAGACAATCCCTTGGAGAAACAGTGTCTCTAAACTACTCTTCTAACAACATTGCCAAAACTCTTGGATCTCACTGCATCCCCTTATCACAGGATAGAAAATCCTAATTTCACACTCAGAATGTTTTCAAGAGACCCTAGCATAATGATATAAGTAGGCAGTTCAAGCTTCACAGGAGTAGAAAAGATTTTCTTAGCTACCCTTCAGGGACTTCTGAGGTGTCTTTCAGGTCCCAAGATCATTTAGCTAGTTGCAGAAGTGAGAGTAAGAGCCTTCACTGACCAGGTGGGCCTACAGCATGGCTCCTTTAGAAAGATACAATATTGGAGAAGTGTCCAACTGATGCCCGTTAAAGATCCTGGGAAGAGGAAGGATGGGAAGCAGATGGGTTCATTGCCTTCCAAAAGACATCAAATGTAAGAAGCCCTGAAGTCTGTTAGGAGGATGGATGGTGTACGAAAGGAAAGATTCCATACCATAAGGGTACAGCGATTGGTGAGTATCACAGAGGTTCATGACAGGTACAGGGATGATTGGAATTTGGAGGTTTGTGCAAGCCTAAGCCACTTGTTTTGGGTTAGGAGAATTCACGTAAATAGAATCCAGTGAGTTTTGCACAATTGTGGTCAGCACCATTACTTGGCAAATCTGGTAGGTTCATTTAAAATATATCATACATTCAGAATTTACAAATTTATATGATCACCTATAACTGACTTCTTCAACGTGTACTCAGGAAATCTGCATGAAATTCCTCCCTGAGTTGGAGCAGGAGAGCCAAGAAAATATTGCTGAATCTTTGAAAAGCCTAGCCTCTAGGGAGGGTCCAGTCAAAGATTTCCACCCCCCCTCCCCCACTGCAGATTGAAAATTCAGTTTCTTGCAACCTGAGGGACACAAGGCCCACCTGGTGAAAATTTCTCTGATCAGGTAAGTAACAATCTCCTTTCCCCCCTCCCTTATTCTCACATTCAATATATTATAGTCCATTTAGTTCTCAAATGGTAGAAAAAAATGATGAAACTAAATTAAAAAATGCAGGAAAAAATCAGAGTGTCACAATAAAAGTATACAATGCCAGTTGTAAGTAAGCTGTTACAGGGATATACACATACTCACCAAGTTCTTTTCCCTATAACTAAAAATTTGTGAAAAATCTACTTTATCCAAATGAAAAGAAGTAGTTAAACAATGTGTTGTGAAATGTAATTAAACAAAATGCAGGAAAAGCCTTTGTTTTTTGTTTGTTTTTTGTTCTCATTGAAACATTTGCATCCCATTTCAGTTGTTTAAAGTTAGTGACTTCTGACATTTAATGCTTTCCATCACTCTCAATGACTCACATTTTAAAATGTAAGTGAATGCAATAATTATCCACTGAAGGATAAATTCTGAACAGAGATAGCCAGATCCTCTGTGGTGGGCGAGACCCAGATAGCATATCAGAGATGTAAGGCTGTTATGCAGCTGGTGAGAACTACCTGATTCTTTGCCTGGCTTGATCTCAGTTCAGATTAGAGCAGCCAGGAGGCTCCTCTAACCTATGCTATCTGGAAACCGTTCACCAGCTGAGGTTAACCAAAACACAGCAAATGCTTCAGCCTTGCTCCTTCCCAACCCAGCATGCTCCCTACATCAATACCAATGCAGGATGAGTAAATGCTGGTTATGCCATCTTTATGTCATATGAGAACTCTCCCATGCCTGGGAAATTCTCAGATTGCCAGATTCTTGTCTCTTTATGCTGCTGGAATGGAAGGGGAAAGAATCTGGCCCAGAATCTTTTGTCAATTTACAGCAGCACATCCAATCATTTATCTGGTCATTTATTAAGCCTACATTAAAAAAAAACATACACAAAGAGCTATATTTTTACAGAAATAGGCAAAGAAAATTTAGTCTTCTATTTTCTCAGCTGCTTGTCAGTATTCTTCCCAAGCATATCCAACTGCATGAAAGGAGATATTCAGTGATTACCACTGTAAAGATAGCATTAACCCAAGACCTTTCTTTGGGGTTTATTCTCCAATAACTGTTCTATACAGTTTACATATAACTGATATTCATCCAAATAGATCATTCCCCAGGTGCAGAAGCATTGGCTTATTGCATTGATAGGGAAAGTTGGAGTACCAGTTGAAAAGAGAGTTTAAAGAGAATTATCAATAGCTAAGTAAAACACCTTATTTATTCACCATTCTGGTTTATGTTTGACCATTGCTACCTCTTTGTCACTGGTTAAATGTTTGGTATGAATTTTTCCAGTAAAAAGGGTGTGTGTGTAAGTAAAGCACCAAATTATGTTAGCATGGATATTGCCAAAGAGGTATTATAGTTTTCCATAAAACTTTTTCGTAAGTACACTTCAGTGTGAGTCTATGATGAGATTCCTTTGATGATCCATAGACTTCTGGGATGTAATCCTGGCTCCATTGAAGTCTATGGGAGTTTTGTGATTGACCTCAGTGGACCAAGATTCCACTCCTGGCTTTTATGAGACCAAACTCTGTGTGGTAAATGTATTTATGTAATTTTATGTCTTTTTTTCTGTGTACTGAAGATTAATATTTCTAAGAAAACTGTTATTTAGGGCTGAATCCAAACCCATTGAAAGAAAAGAGTACATAAAGTCATGGGTTTGCCCCTCCACATGTTGGCCAGCAGAGCTGTCTGACAATGTTGGTTGAAATGGGAATATGCTGAACTCCTCAACAGGAACGTAACAGTACAGCACTACCTCTGTTCATTGAGGAACTCCAGGAGGTGACTCCATACTGCCTCCAAAACAGACATTATCTAGCCCTTGGGGGAGGTATGTTTTTAGACGGTAATAATGAAAAATCACCTGGATAGTTAAGATATGGTTTCATATCACAAAGGGTTATATTTAATGGGTATCTTCTTTTGTATGATGAATTTGAAAAACAATATTAAAGGTTGACATCCAAGTTTGTCATCCTCTCTATGGCTTTCAGTACAATGGAATAAATCAAGGCTCTCCCTCCAGAGAGAGATCTTAGAGGGCAATGGTTCACTAGTTGTTCCATGGTTTGGATGTCTTCACCACATTTGCATATTGAGCTGTCCTTCATTTTCTATTTGTCTAGCAGATAGTTGCCTATGTGAGGTTCTTAAGTGGTTCGCTGTGGTCCATATCATACATAGCATGAGGAAGGTAGGTAGTTGGTGTAGGATCTGACTCTTGACCCAACTGTTTTCCCATAGCCTCTGCTACTTTTCGTTTGGTGACAGTCCAGAGGTTTTGAGAGCTTTGACCACTCACCAGAAGGAATTCTTGGATTTATGAAAACATCTTGGGGGGCACTGGGAATCTTCATAGATGAGCAAGTCTGCATTCATTATTGCTCTGTTGTATTTTCCTATTATTGGTTCTTCTCTTTAGAGGGATGGTAGTAAGATATATGCGAGGATGGGGCCAGCCTCTCATTGTTGACTTCATCACTCCTAAGACAATTCTCATAGCAGCGTTCAATTGCATGTCAACAAATTTCATATATTCATTACCTGATCATAGTGGGGTGCATTGTTCAGCGGCTGAGAAGATAAGGGCTGGGGGAGCTGTCTGCAAGGTGTGAACATCTGCTCTCCAACTGGTCCTAGTTAATTTGGGGATTACATAATTGGGGATTACATAATTCCTAGCCTTTATCTTGGTGGTCTTCATCAGATGTTGGTGGTATGTGAGACTACAATGCAGAACCACTCAGATATTTTGGGAAATCCTCATGCCTGACTTTGATACTTAATGGTATGAGACCGTAGGAAGAAAGGCTCCATCTAGACAGGTCTAGAAATTGAGTTAAGGAGCTCATGTTTAAACACAATCTCAACTAGTTTATAACATTGTTTGGCTAATCAGTTTGGTGTGAAACTGTATATTGCCATAGTTTGGTCACACCCCCATTGGGCTGCAAAACCATGTTAGAAGCATGTTACCTGGGAATGTATTAAAAACAGAGTTTAACTACAGTTCCCTAATTTGGTTTCTATGGTATGGTTAAGGGTAAGTCTAGAGTCTAGTCTAATCAAGGACAGTTACAACACTGAGTTTTAGAGGTGGGGATTCATCCACCGAGGCCTAAAGTTCTGGAAATGCTTTTTATGCTGCTTGTCTGGAGTTCAGTTCCTGCAAGGTATAGGTGACTTTAAAACTTGTGTGTGTAGAAGCAGCCCCTCATGCTTCTGAGCCATGTAGAATTTTTACATTTTTGATGCATTCAATTTTTTTAGCCTGGTGAATTGTCTGCAATTTGTTTTCTACTTTCCCCCACATCTTTTTCTTCACTTTTTTTTGTCTCTGAAGAACTAATATGCCTATGTCTTAAGAAAGGGATAAAAAGTTTCAGATGAAGGATACATGGAATATGGCTGATCCTTCAAGTCCTTAAAAATAGCAGAAGTTCACTCTTGCTGTTTCCTTGCACAAAGATCCATATATATACACTGTTAAACACAGAGCAATCAAATATGTGTAGGGAGTCATTTGCCTTTGCCATTTTTCATTTCTGTACATAATACTCAATAAAATACTTGCGTATCCTCAAGTTTGTACCATGGTAGACTTGCCTGAGATTAAAAGTTCTATTACTTCTTTTGAATCAAGTTAACAAAATACTTCCAAATAATAAACACAAAAGCTTATGGAAAAATCTTAGAATAAAAATTCTTGCTAAACCAAGTACAATTATGCATTCAGGTATCATGGACAAGCAGCATTCCACATCTTCTAATGATCCTGGACATATTTTACATTTTAAAAATGGCCTCCGAAATTGGCCTACACATTTTGTATTTGCAACTGAGCACTTATTTACCTGCAAGATGGGAAAATGCACAAATTGCATACAAGTGTTCTTGATTCTAAATGCACAAATATGTTGAAGCACAAGATTTGAAAATATGGCCCTCAACTAAGTAGAGCTGGTTTTGTCTTGTTTTGTTTTCACCTGCAGAAGATTTAGACAAAAATGAAAAAAAAAGTCTAAGTTTTCCACAGAAAATTTCAAATTTTTCGTAGAAATTCAAATTCTGAAATTGAACTAAATTGAAATGCTGCCTGGTGCCTCATGCCATGTTCCCATTCTCCTTTATAGGACAGGCTCCTTCACTGAACTACATCTACTGTGATAGTCACCTTTCTTGGACTGGAAAAAAAGAGACAAGAGAGGCAGTTTGGCTGGGAAGCCTGGCCCATAGAGAGACATGAGGAAACCAAACTACAACTCCTATAAGGTACTGAAGTAGCATTCCAAATAAAAATATTTTTATTTTCACAGTAATTTTTGTGGGTTTTTTTTGACAAAACCCAAAATTGCAGAAGCAGATACTTTTTGCTAAAACTGTCATTTCCTCAAAACCCCAATTTTCTGTTGAAAAATATATGCAATGGAAAATTTTGTCCAGCCCCAAACGGCAGTGTTGTCTTTCCTTGGATACTTCCATACTTATCAAGGGTCTGATTCTGCTATTCTTATTCATATTCAGTGGTCCTGTTCATTTCAATAGAACTACTTGTTGAATAGGGTATTATTTGATGCAAGGGGAAAGAATTTGGCCCCAAGGGAGCAGTGATCTTTATTATACTGTACTGTATTTGAATTGTTATAGTATGTTTACAAACTTTCAATTTATCTTTTATTGCAGCATTGTTTCAGATAAACAAATAGGACCATCTGTTCCACTTTGATAGGGGTAAGCAGATGATATGACATCTTTGAGTGTGAAAGATGTCTCCATACCCCTTTCAGTTTGTTTGTGTATAGGAATGGTTGGGCACTCTATACATTGCAACTAAATAAGACATGATGCAACAAGTGAGCATCGATTGGTTATCAAACAAACGATTGGTTTATCATAAAGAGTAATGCTTCCAATCAGATGGGAACCACATGACAAACCAATCTCTGAGAATTTAAATTATTCAGACAAGGCCAATATGTCTGAAACCTGAATGTTTTTCTAAATAAATCTGTTCATATGATATAGCATGAATTTTTTTTTAAATATCTCTGTTACAATTTACACCTGTTAGCTGAACAAATCCCCAGTGTTAGATCCCTGGCTGTCAAGGGTACATGATGAATCCTAACAATGAATAATAAGTGTACAGAAATTACATCCAATTCAAATGTCTAAAATAACACTTGTTTTATAAAAATACATTATAGCTCATTATAGCTGGAGCATGGAAATTATGTTAAAGTCAGTCTAGGGACCCACTGGATACAGAACTGTGTGGGGGAGATCTCACACACACACTCTGGAGGAACGAGGACCCAGGTAGTGACTCCCCCCCGCCTGTCATGTGAAATCTTGGGTGAAATCTACTGAATGGAGCCAGCCAGAGACTCCAGCCCGTAGGACCAGAAGCATCCAAACCAGGGACCTCTGGACATTTGGAGAACTTACTATAGTTTTGACTGGACTTTCTTTGCCGTGTGTTGATTGACTGTTTGCTCCAACCATCTTCTTTGACCTCCCTCACAGTCTCTTCACCTCAGCTTCTCTTCAAACCTGCCCCTCTTCATCCTCTTTCCTTCAATGTCTCCTCTTTCTTTCCATTTAGCTTACCCCCTCTGAACCAAACGCATCCAAAACAAATAAATACAATTTAAAAAAATCATGGACCTAACATGACATTTGCTGTCATCACATTGTTCACTTTGCTTGTGTGTATACCTCTTTCTGCACCCTGTGTCTATCTTGTCTAGTTAGATTGTAAGCTGTTTGGGGCAGGGACTGTCTACGTTTCGTGGAGTCCCGTTCTTGGTTGGTCTTTAGGCACTACCATAACAAATGTGATTAATAACAACAAATGCTCGCAGATGAATGTGACATAGATAGGTTCTGAAGTTATAAAAATAAATTAAAAAGGAAAGGTGACTGGATGATTTTAGTCCCGGTCTTGCTTTCCCATACACTACAAGAATATTCATTATGGGTAGACAGAATATAGGCCAGCCCACTAAATCTCTTGCTGCTAGCTAATTTATCTTGTTTTTCACCAAAATCTCAAAGATTCACTTGTCACAGGATGACAATTTATGTCAGAACTGGTTCTCCCCTCCCATGTATAAATCTGAAGAAACTTCACCAAAGTGAGTAGAATTATACTCGTGTAGAACTGGCTTCAACGAAAAGAGAGTTAGGTCCACTTAATCTCTGCTTAGGATCTGTTCAATCTAGTGCATAACACTGGATCCAGTTCTCACCCTGCAGGATTTGCATGACACTTATTAGCTTTAATGGGAGTTTCTGCCCACCACAAAGAATAAATATCACACCCCTAATGAGGACCATCTCAACTATTACCTGCAGCTGAGGTGCAACTCTCTCAGATTTCACTGCTTCATTCTGGGCCAGATTCTGCAACCCTTACTCAAACTGACAAGTACACATAACTACATGAGTAGTCCTATTGGTTTCAACAGAATTACTCATGGAGTGAGTTAATCTTTAATATGTGGAAGGGTGGCAGAATCTGGCCTTCGGTGGTTACTAATAGCTACCTAAGGCTAGCTTATGGCTGTGATTATGGAGAAAGAACATGTCCCCCTGGCTGATACAATTGCACACACATAGTTACATCCCTAATGGTCTCCCTGGACCTTGGGTCTGAAAACACAGGTGTATGGAGGTGTGATGTTTCTGTTACTTCCTGACCAGACCACTAGAGTGGTGCAGCTGAGGTAGTGCAGGGGTGTCGTAATTTGCTTCTCATGTATACCTGCAAGTTACTACCCTTCCCCTACCAAAAGCAAGGGATAAATGGTGAGGGAATTGTGTCAGAGAGTGGAGTCAGGGCACAGTGCCATCTGGGGCTACTCCTGGGGTGTTATTGCCTACACCACCCCTTGCTTGGGCCGGTTCCTAAAAGCACAATCTATCCCATAGCTGCTAAATAAGGCTGGTTGCTGATCTCAGACTATAAGTCTAGACATAAAGCTAAGAAACACCTTTAAAGAATACTTTAAACACCATCCAAACTATCAGTAATTTAGTTCATCACACAATTTATTAAGCCAAAACATTCTTCTAAGGGATGGGCCCAAAGCAGGTGTTTCAGTGACAGATGTCCAAATTAAAAAAAAAAATTTTTTTTGCTTTCTTTAGACTGAATGAAGCCTGTTTTCTGCCTCTGAGAACTGTTCAGATTTTTCTGAGTATTTTAGCCAACTAAATAAAGCACCTATGTGAATGAATCTTGCTGAAAAGCCTCTAATTCTGGCAAATACAATGTGGTCACTGCATTTCCCAAGTGATTCAAATATATCATAAGAACTGCCATCTTCTGAAAGAGAGGGTGAATTTGTGAAAGATTTTTTGTTGTTGTTCCTTTTTTATAATATTTTTGTTCGATCTCTGTTTCTTTTCCCAATGCAAGGCTGGCACCAGCACTGCCTTTGAGTGAAGCAGACATTCCTAAGGATGTACTGCCAAAAATAATGGAAAGCTTGATACAACGGAATGGTATAAAATAGTACCTGAAATGCTTAGAAAACCAGAAAGTTTAATGTTGCACAGATCTCATGGCCAATGCCAACTACTGCAGCTGCTAAGATGTACTTGAACAATGTAAGGGGAATTTTTCTTTTTTTGTGGAGTCCATGGACATCTGTCTTTAAGTATCTCTTGTTTATAGTATCAACAGTTACAGTCTATGAGATGTGCCAAAAAAAGTCTTCTAATCATTCACAGAAGAGCAAAGATGATGACAAAGTCCCTCTCATAAATTATGTCACAGGAATTAATTGTGGAATGAAGCATAACATTTGTAATGTTCTATAGTAATGCTGCCAACTATAATTTGTAATTCTGACTGACAATTTTTTTTCACAATTTTGCAGTTGTTAGAGACAACTGGATCTCAGATCTGCCCTGTTATATTGATATAGCTCATTCTCTCGCCCCTTTCATTTCAAGAGCTTTTTAATCCTACTCTTTTGAAGGTAGCATTTTAAAATAATTAAAAAGGAATTTTAAAATAATTTATCAACCACATAATTCTTTCATCAACCTGAGGACATTGTGGGTGGAGAGTCTGCCTAAATTAATGCTGACCACGTTAGCATCATCTTAGATCAGGAATCCAGATGGGATTGAACGTGTGATGGTGGTATATAGAGTTGTCCCAGCCCCACCCCAGCTCCTTCCTTCCAAAGCTGCAGATCCTGATTCACATGGAGGATCTGTGGACAGCTTCTAGGGATCTGGGAAAAGTCGAGAATGAGACAGCAAAAGCCCTATTTCCTCCTTCCAGGCCACCCCACTGCAAAAGAAAGAAAAAAAAAGGAGACAAATTATAATGAAAAATAAATACACTGGGCCAAATTACCCCCTCTCCCACAAATAGGGCCAGCCATATGTTGGTGCCTTAGATTTTAAAAAAAAATCCATTGCTGCCTTCATTTCCCTCCTCTGAGAGTAGGAAGAGGTGATTGAGGCCTGGTCTACACCTAAAATTTAGGCCAATCTAGTTGGTCTCTCAAGGGCGTGAAAAATTCCTGAGAGACATAGTTAAGCTAAACTAAGCTCTGATATAGACCCCTCTAGGTCAACAGAAGAATTCTTTCATCAACCTAGCTGCTGCCTCTGGGGGGGATGGATTTACTAGCAATGGAAACACCCTTTCTATCACAGTAGCAAGTGTCTTCTCTACAGCAGTGTAGCATTGCAGCTACGCTGTGTAGCACTTGTAATGTAAGCACACCCTGGGGCAGCCATACTATTCCTCTTGCCATGTGCTTCTGGAATGAGCTCAGTACTAGAAACAGGAGAAAATTTTCAGAGAACTTTTTTTCCCTACAAATGTGGGTTGATTTCAGTGAATTGTTTCAGTCTAAATGACAAAACAAACAACTTCAACATTTCCAAAACAAAATGTTTCCATTTTGGGCTTAGAGCTACAAAGTGATTGAGATGCCATTTGCAAAAAGGGGGTGATGATGTCCTCGTCCCTTACATCCAAAAGCCCCATAGCTAGGGCACTCAGCTGGTATGTGAGAGATGAAGGTTCAAATCCCCACTTTGGAGCAGGGACTTGAACCTGCATCTCCCCCATCTCAGGTGAGTGCCCTAGCCACTAGCGTATTCAGGAAAAGACTTTTTTGTCAAAACTGTTCCACTTTGTATAAAATTCTTGATTACTCATCAGGGGTTAAGTGGGAAGAGAATGACTCTACAGCCTGGTAGTTAGGGAACTCATGTGGAAAGAGAAAAAACAGGGTTTCAGTCCTGCTCTGGGGAGTAGGTTAATTTTGGGCAGCACATTGGACACTTGGCTAGGCTCCCCACCCTCTGCCCACAGACATTTTGTACTCTATTTGTACCCATAAATCGTATCATTGAGTACAAATGCATAAATCATGAATGGTGCATTTTGGAATAAGCAGGGGTAAGAAACCCATGAAAGGGGGTCATAAGAAACTGAAAAGTCCACAAGGCTCACCCTGTGGGTTCCTCAGCAATAGTTTAGAGGAATGTAGATTCATCACTGAGCAAGACTTCCCAGCCCGGAGGGTCCATATGATCCAAGGGGAAAAGACACCTCCAAATCTGCAGGGCTCCTATAGTAACAGAAGTAGCAAACAGAAGGAATATAGGAAGTCTTGTCTCTAAACCAGGGAAAATGTATTTATCAGGGTTCCAACCTTGGTGGTACAATTGTAACAATGTGTTCTCAAGTACTATCTTAAGAATGTTGATCAATGCTGATAAATTGTTCAAAATTTCAGCTATGAGTACATAACTTTAAAAAAAAGCTTGATCACTCTTTGTAATAAGATACAGGCTTAAACTAAAGCAAGAACTGTTTACCAACTCAAACTAACTTTGGGGACTCAAAATGCTATAGTTCCAGACATTTGGAGAATCTCACACTCCAGGAAGTTTGGCCATACCTAATATTTGTCTGATAGATGACCTCAGTTCTAAATGGCAATCCAAGTCCTGAGCATCATTTTCTTATGTAAGGGAACATTTTATATAGTGTATGAACTGTGTTTTTCAAGAAGAGTTTAAGGAGTTTCTTTAAACTCTTAGAAAAAGCTAAAATCTATTCCAAGTGTGTTATTGTGCATGTGTTGTTTATCTTTTTTTTTATTGGTTAGTGGGAAGTTATGAATCTTTATATATATAAAAAGTGGTATCTAAAATGTCCATGTTTTAAAAATATCTAAAATGTATTCTACTACTGACATCCTTGCATGAGTGCATTATGAAGTATGCTTGATAATAAGTGATGTTAATGTTTTTTGTTGTTGTTGAATAAACAGACGGTATGTTGCTATCAAATATGTAGGAAATAACAAACAGCCAAGCTCCCCATGTTTGAAGGGTACTTTCCAAAAAACTAAAAACTCCCTAAGGCATTTTGTGTATAAATTAGCACAGTTGAGCTCATGAGGTGAGTTAAGGGAACTCTTAACAGAAAGCTTATTCTTTGGCTACACATGACTGTTTTAGGAAATAAAAGCTAAGGCTTTGCAGAGATGTGTGTATGTACACATTATAGGTTCATATGATAATACTGCATATAAAATTAACAGATATTGTATAAGACTCAAACTGGGGGATGGGATAATGTGTGCAGGTATACAGGTCTCCTTCCTCCCAGGTGAGCATCTTAATCAAAAGACTAGAGGCCATTCCACTGTGCATCATTCTCTCCTGTTTACATTGTCCACTCTGTGTCAAGACTCAAATATTCATTGGACCAGAGAGAGAGAGAGAAACAACAGACACTCAATAGCCTGCTGATTAAGGCATGCACCTGGGAGATGTGGATTCAAACCCCTGCTCTGAATTAGGCACAGAAGATTTGACTCCACCTCTCCTACCTCCCAGGTGAGTACCTTAGTTACCAGGCTAGAGTCATTTTCACAGCATTCCCTCCCCCCTGCCCCATGAATATTTAAGTATTTATACAAAATGGAACAACTTTAATAGGAGAGGTTGAGAGTAAACCACACTGGAATAGCCTCAATTTTTGTGGTTAGGATGATCACCTGGGAGGAAGGAGACCTGAAATCAAGCCTCTGCTCCAGAGAAGGGATTCAAACCTGGGTCTCCAATATCCCAGGAAAGTGCCCTAATCACTGGGCTAAAGGTTATAAAGGGAGAGAACACATACAAGCTGACCATGGAAAATGTTTCCTCAGATGAAACTGTGGGTCTACTTCACCAATATTTTTGGGTGAATGAAAAAGGAATTTTTCAGGGAATAAACTATTTGTCCATTTTTTTTGTCCCATTACACTCTCAAGTTCCATTCCAGTAATTTAACCATACTGACCTTTTCTCTCTAGAAATTAAAAATAAACAAAACTCATTTTTATAATGATTATTGTATTGTATCTGATATTTACATGGCTAGAATTTGTAAATGTGTTATAACTATAAATGTTTCTTTAGAGAGATTTTCCCCCTACTCCTTCACAACAAGCAATCCTGCATGGTGGGGGGGAAAAAATGAGGTGTAAGACTCGTCTGTACAAAGTCCATGAAGTTGTTGCATAAAGTAGAGCGCAGTAAGAAGATAATGTATGGTAACACATTTTGGCAGTATCACTATAGTAAATGCCATTCATAATTTTTCCTCTTGAAAGGAATTTTATATTGCCTTTAGCAGGACAATTAAGCAGTAAAATTAAAGGTAGCATGATCTGAGCGTGATTATTTAGACTCATAGATTTTAAGGCCAGAAGGGGCCAGCATGATCATCTAAGTCTCACATTTTGCACATTGCAGGCCACAGAACCTCACCCACTCACTCCTGTAATAGACCCCTAACCTCTGGGTGAGCTGCTGAAGTCCTCAAATCAAGATTTAAAGACTTCAAGTTACAGACAACCCACTATTTACTCTAGTTCAAACCAGAAAGTGATGCAAGCTGCATGCTACAGCAGAAGGTAACAACTCCCCAGGATCTCTGCCAATCTGAGCTGGGGGAAAATGTCTTCCTGATCCCCAAATATAGCAATAGGTTATACCCTTCCATGTGGGCAAAACCCACCAGCCAGACACCTGGGAAAGAATTCTCTGTAGTAACTCAAAGACCTCCCCATCTAGCATCCCATCTTCAGCCATTGGAGATATTTGCTAATAGCAGTTGCGGATGGGCCATATGCCATTGTTGGCAATCCCATCATACCATCCCCTCCATAAACTTATCTATCTCAGTCTTAAAATACAAATTAGGTTTTTTGCTCCCACTACTCCTCGTAGTAGGCTATTTTAGAATTTCACTCCTCTGATGGTTGGAAAACTTCATCTAATTTTAAGCCTAAACTTATTGATGGCCAGTTTACCCATTCATTCTTGTGCCAACATTGAACATTAATTTCAATAATACCTCTCCCTCCCTGGTGTTTATCCCTCTAATGAATCTATAGAGAGCAATCAAATCTTCCCCCCATCACTCATTTTGTTAGGTTAAACAAGCCAAGCTTCTTAAATCTCTTCTCATAAGGTAGGTTCTCCATTTCTCTGATCATCCCAGCAGCCCTTTTCAGTACCTATTCCAGTTTGAATTAATCTTTCTTAAACATGGGAGATCAGAATTGCACATAGTATTCCAGATGAGTACCTTGTATAATGGTGATACTACTTTTCTAGCTCTACTGGAAATACCTTGCCTGAAGCATCCTAGAATTGCATTAGCCTTTTTCATGGCCACATCACCTTGGCAGCTCATAGTCATCTTGTGATTGACCAATGTGCACCAGTATTTTTTCTCCTCAATTGCTTCCATTTTATAGCAACAATTCTTGTTAGTCTCTAAGTGCATGACCTTGCATTATTAAATTTCATCCCATTTCTACTACTCCAGTTTTCAAGGTCATCTAAATCTTCTTGTATGATATTCCTGTCCTCCTCCATCTCAGCAATACTTCCCAACTTGTGCCATCTGCAAATTTTATTAGCACACTTTCACTTCTTGCGCCAAGGTCATTTATGAAAATGTAAATAAGATTGGCCCCAAGACTGACCCTTGAGGAGCTCCACTAGTAACCACCCTCTAGTCTGACAGTTCACCTTTCAGCGTGAACCATAGTAGCCTATGCTGTTTAGCCTGCTAAAAATTTCATAGTAGGCATTGTTATGTTATGTAATTAATTTGTTGTTCGCATTTGTGGTGGAAGACTCCCTGCACCTGTCTTTTGAAATTCCTCTCAATATTGACACACATTATCATCCCTCCAACTTCTGAAGGTTTGTGTCACACACTAAGAGTGCTGGACAGGATTCCCTTCAGAATAAAAAAAGTAACACCAGGAATCAATACTAGCTCTCCATCATGACAGTGCTGATAATTGCCAGTATTATGCTATCCCATAGTGGATTTAGGGGACCAGATTTTATGGTCCAGTTGACTGGTGCTCAATGCAAGATCTGAGGGAAGTGGGGGAAAAGTTGGGGTCAAATCATTTTTGTGCTCCCCTGACCCTAGGGCAGGCTGGGGCTGATTTGATCCCCGGTGTAAATTAAACCAGCTCTAACTTATGCCAGGCTTCTTGCAACCTTAAGGGTTGCTGGGGACCATCATGATGCAGGGAAGTCTCAGCCACCACTTCTTTATCCCATCCACAACCCCTATGCCAGGGGTCAGGAGGTGCCATCCAAAGATTCCCCTATGCAAGGAGGAGCCTCAAAAGGCTTAAACTATTCACTTTATGGCTGCTTTGCACTACCAGAGTGGCACAAAACAGCTGGAGTAGGGCCAAAGATATTGAGAATCTATGGATGTTCTTTACTTTAACCTTATACCTACTATATAAATATTAGTTCATGTATTTAAACTATATGTATAGCATGTAGAAAAGGGCATTATCAAAATAATCCAGTCATTAAATTAATTTTATTTTAGTAGTAGTACATCTTAGACTAGAAGTTGGACTAGATTAGGGGGGTTAGACTAGGTAACCCTTGCAGTCCCTTTTAACCCTATGATTATCACTTATATTACCCATTATTTTAAAAACAGAAAATAGCAGCTATTCCAGAAGTACAGTTTCTCATCTCTTCTTCTTGAGGGGCTCACATTTGGAGGAAATTTTAGGGGAAGTATAACTGCCTGGTATGTTTTGACCTGAAAAACCCTAAATGGCTTAAGACTTGGTTATCTTAGTGACTGCCTCTGTTCTTGTCCCATCCCACTGCAGCAACCACCAATAGAGGCACTCAAGCTGAGGGAGCTTTTGGCACTCTGGGAAGACCCCCTCAACTCTGGAATGTGTTTCTCCTATTGGTCTGCCAGGGCCTGGATTTGTTAACCTTGCAGACACATTGCAAAACTTACCTTTTTTCTTGGGCATTGGGTAGAAGGCACAGTGAGGGCTGGCTGAGGTTATTCTATGGTTTAGATTAGCATTGCTTTTTTGGCAGGAACTGTAATTATAACTGCAAAGGCACTGAACAAATGATACAAGTGGTCTGTATAGGATATATTGGTTGCCATCATAAGGTTTAAGAATTTATAAAGGTTCCTACCAGCCCTGCAATTTACAGAGTAAAGGCAATGGAAACAGCTGCTGTATTACCTTATCCACATAGCCCTTCCATGTAGCAAAGCTGCCTTCTAGGAGCTCCCTGGGGCAGCTGCAGCCAGGATAGTCTCTCACAGCAAGACTCCACTAGAGCCACGCTACCAGGGAAGGAAGAAGTAAGGGACAAAAGCACAGGCCTTCCATGCATATAATCATCACCTCCTGTAGACTCCTGGTAGCCTAGATGACTGAGGGCTGGATCGACGGCCTGTTACACTGAGACAGCAAACCACTCCTGCTAGAATAATGTGGACGAAGTTTTATGAGGGGAACATTGCGGCATTTTTCTCCCCCATAGCCACCTCTTGGACATTTTACTATGGGAGAGAACAATATGGCTCAACATTAGAAGCACAGAATAGAGTATACACTTTCAGGTTACGGTCCTTCTCGGTGTACTCAGGTAACATGGTAGCTCCTGATTTTTCCAGTTCACCAACCTTCTACAAGCTCTGTCTTGAACAAATCGAAGAAGGCCTGTCTTCACAAGAATGTTTTCTCTTTTTAGAGAAAGATTAACCGAATATGTTGAGAAGTTGTTATAAAATAAATTAATCAAGAGAGCAAATAATAATTATCTTGGACATCTCTGAACTCTAACACAAATGAATCTGAATTGCTCCCTTTAGAAGATGGAGATTCATCTTTTGATTAATTCTTTTGCAGTTTACTTTGCTCCATTAAATTCTAAAGGGCGTATCCTCAGCTGCTGTGAATTGTCATAGCTCCATTGACTTCATTCCACCAGTGCCCAAATACTAAGCAGCAGCTTATTTACATGCAGAATTTCTTCTGTTCAGCAAGAAGTTGTTGTCCCTCACTTGTTTTGTGAAACATTCAGAAATGCAAAATGAGAGAAAGATCATAGAACATGTAATTTATAGAATATGTAATATATAACAAAAGTACTGAACCCATATAACGTAAAGCTTCCCGTATCATTATTGCTCTTGTCTCTCTCGCATGGGATCATTGGCACTTTTTTGTTGATTCATCACCCTAATTCCTGTAGCACTATAATGCTACTCCATGGCGGACTTTTGCCCCCATTGACCTCTGCAATGACAAATTCTGGTGGCAGATGAAGTAGACTCTATGGTGAATTTAACCTGTGAATAGACATTGGATTTTTTGATTTCAGATTTAATACTTTAAGTTCAATAGTAATATATAATTGTGGGTTTTTGATCTAAAAATAGAAGGGGGAGATTTCTAAAAGCACCTACTGGATTTCAGAGCATTAGCTTTCAAAGGAGGTGGTACTCCTAGAGCCTGCTCCTCACCTTGAGTATATTTTAAAATCTCCCCGCCAGGCCGCACAAACTTCACTCATCTGAACTCCTGTTTCTATTCCAATTTTTGGCTTCCTCTTTTTGGGGGTTAACTCATCTACACAAATGCTTACATTTCATCAGAAAATACTTGAGTAGAGCAGGTATGTGAAGGGGAAAATGAAAGAGATCAACTCAATTTTCAGTTTAAATCATATAACTTGAAAGTTAATATGTCATTTTCATTAAACTCCCTCACACCTCTGGGTTTGGCATCTGTGACTGGATAAGGTTTTTTTTTTTTTAAATACACAAACTGGTTTCTCAATCAAAGAATCTGTAATACTGCACTGAATCATGAGATCGAAGCTACACTTACGGATGCTAACATCAACAGTCCAAAGGACAAAAGTGTACAACCCTTTCAAAATTATAACATAAACAAGGCAATGGCACATTGAGTCACAACAGTGGAGAACCACTTTTAGTCTATTAAACACTGATGACTGTCCCATTGAAAGGCATAGTCGCCAGAGGACAATAAGTATTTAGTATGTGCTTTATGAATATACTTGAGGACCTGATGTGCCAGAAGTGCTGAGCTCTGAACTCCAGTTGAGGTTAATGAGTTGCAGATGCTAAGCATCTCTGAAAAATCATGCTTTAAATAATTAATCCTTATCTTATTTACCTATAAGTAATAAAGAGGGAGTTTGTACCCTCCCTCTATCACAGACTTCAAGTTCACTGCCCAGATTGTGACACTCATTCAGTGCCTGGTAAGGGAATCAAAGCACGCTCTGTAGTCTGAGTGCCTAGGGGCCCTAACTCCAGCATCTAAGGTCTGTACTAGCAGAAATCTTCCTGCGACTCCCCTGGACTACTTCATACCTTAACTATCCTAGGCCCGCATTCTCCACCAATCTAGCTAACCCCTATCACCTGGGTCTGCTAGACAAACCCTTCCGCTTGGGTCCAAATCCCTTCCTCTCCCTTTCCCAGGAAGAGTGACTGCAACCCTCCTCTCTACAGCCTCCTTTCTGCTACCAACTCCCTGGTTTTATAGAAGCCCAGCTGTTCCTGCACAGGTGAGCTTCTCCTAATTAGGACTTTCCTCTCAGCCTAAATATCCTCCAGCTTGCTGCCTAATAGATTAATAGACCCATCTGGCCTACATTAACCCTTTCAGGAAAAGTGTGGGGAGCACACCCCTTCACAGTAACCTATCACTTAAATTTGATAGTCATCTGGTATAGAGGCTGACATAACACAAATTTTTCAAAAAAGCTCCAGCGGCGATCCTGGCAATTAAAGGCTGGTAAGCACCAGGCATGTTAGCTGAAACTATAGTAAAGACCAGAATTATCAGACACAGATGAAAACAGTAAGTTGCGGAAGAGTCAAACAGCTGTTGTAAAGGATAATCATGCTTTACAGATCTATTAGAATTCTTTGAGGAGGTCATCAAACATGTCTATAAGGGTAAGCCAGTAGTGTACTTGGACTTTCAGAAAGCCTTTGATAAGGACCCTCACCAAAGGCTCTTAAACAAAGTAAGCAGTCATATGTTAAGAGGGATGGTCTTCTCATGGATCAGTAACTGGTTAAAAGACAGGAAACAAAGGGTAGGAATAAATGGTCAGTTTTCACAGTTGGAGAGAGGTAAATAGTGGTATCCCCCAGTGATTTGTACTGGGATCACTGCTGTTCAACATATTTATAAATGATCTGGAAAAAGGTGTAATTATTGTGGTGTCAAAGTTTATGGATGATACAAAATTACTCAAGATTAGTTAAGTCCAGAGTAGACTGCAAAGAATTACAAAAGATCTCACAAAACTGGGTGAATGGGCAACAAAATGGCAAATGAAGTTCAATGTTGATAAATGCAAAGTAATGCATATTGAAAAACATAATCCCAACTATCCATACAAAATGATGGGTTTAAATTAGCTGTTACCACTGAGGAAAGAGATCTTGGAGACATTGTGGATGGTTCTCTGAAAACATCCACTCACTGTGCAGCAGCATTCAAAAAAGCTAACAGAATGTTAGGAACTATTAGGAAAGAGATAGATAAGACAACAGTAAATACCATAATGCCACTATCAAGCCCACACCTGGAATATTGCATGCAGTTCTGGTTGCCCCATGTCAATAAAGATATATTAGAATTGGAAAAGGTACAGAATAGGGGAACACAAATGATTAGGGGTGTGGAACATCTTCCATGAGGAGAGATTAAAAAGACTAGGACTGTTCAGCTTGATGACTGAGGAGAGATACGATAGAGGCCCTTAAAATCATGAATGGTGTGGAGAAAGTGTTATTTAGCCCTTCACATAACACAAGAACCAGGTGTCACCCAATGAAATTAATAGGCAGCAGGTTTAAAACAAACATAAGGAATTGCTTCTTCACACAATGCACAGTCAACCTGTGGAACTCATTGCCAGGGGATGTTGTGAGGGCAAAATGTATGACTGGGCTCAAAAAAAGAATTAGATAAATTCACGAAGGATGGGTCCATCAATGGCTATTACCAAGATGGTCAGGGATGCAACCCCACACTCTACGTGTCCCTAAACCTCTGAATGACAGATGCTGGGACTAGACAACAGGGGATAGATCACTCAATATTTGCCCTGTTACATTCATTCCCTCTGAAGCTTCTGGCATTGGCTACTGTTGGAAGACAGGATATTGGGCTGTTTGACCCACTATGGCCATTTTTATGTTCTTAACTCCAAGTATTCAGAAATCTTGAGTGAGGACACAAAACTCACAAAATTATCTTAAAACATAAAATTTAGAAAATAAAAATAAAAGAATCCTAAATTTATTAGTCCTCTGGTTTCTGAGACTTTAGGGTGCAGCAATTTCACATTTTAAAGCTTTTTTCTCTGTAACCATGAGGACAGAAACTTCTTTAAAAAAAAAAAAAGAAAGTTGCAATTTTAATGCAATCTCTTGATTCCAGCAGCTGGAGCTTTAAGAAAAAACATTAAATATTGTGAAACGCGATAAAATCATGGGAGCTGGCAAAACTGTAAACTCCTACTTCCTGTTGCCTTACTCTTTTCTCTTTGTAACAGTTTCTTAAAGCCCTATTTCTTCACTTTTTTTCTTCATTCAGCTGCCTCATGTAATATTTCTTGCTATCTTTCATGTCAGTGCTTATTCACATCAATTTCCTGTACCACATAGTTTTCTTATCAAAACTCACTTTGTACTATAAAAATTCAAGACTAACACTAAGTTATTTTAAGACTTTTTAAAAAAAAGGGTATTACTCAGACATGAAATGTTATTGTTGATAAGGGGATGTGTGTTTTGGGAGTTCATTAGGTTCACTAAATACATGTTGTAGCTGGTGAAGTGTTCAGGTAGGGATCCATTTGTATTTGAATTAAAAAAAATTCTAACAAAATACAGGCAGTCCTCGATTTTACGACATTCAGCTTACAACAAACGGCACTTACAACATTTCTGAATTGACATCCTGATTCAACTTACCATGTTGGTTTGACTTTACAATGCTCAGTCCTGCAATGGAGTGGATTGCGGTTTCGAGTTACAACGCAATTTTCAGGAACTAATTGTGTTGTAAGTCTGAGGACTGCCTGTACTTATGTGCACTGTAGAAAATGTGAAAAGGAAAAATATGCCTACAACTAAAATACATAAGAAAATGTATTTAACCAGTAATTTTCTGTATTGTTTACTATTGAATTAAGAATTAAATTGATGGAGATATCCCATCTCCTAGAGCTAGAAGGGACCTTAAAAGGTCATTGAGTCCAGCCCCCTGCCTTCACTAGCAGGACCAAGTACTGATTTTGCCCTGATCCCTAAGTGGCCCCCTCAAGGATTGAACTCTCAACCCTATGTTTAGCAGGCTGATGCTCAAACCACTGAGCTATCCCTCCCCCCCCATATATCTATTATTTCAAAAATATCTATTATTTCAGATATTAGATTTTGAATAAAAGCTTGCACCCTAACAACCCAACTGCCTTTTCTACTAGATACAGACTGAGTGAAGGTATCATATTCCAACTTTTGTGATATCAGAGTATGCCACAGAAGTTATTACAATTACACAAAGTTTTTATTAGGAGTTCTCCTTCAGATCAGCATTATGGGCCAAATTCTGTTCTCATATACAGTGTAAATCTAGAGCAACTGAAATTAGGTCAATGTTGTTCTTGATTTATGCCAGTGTAACTGGGATCAGAATCAGGTGCTAGGATTTCATGGCAGGACAAGCTCCGCTCCTTACCCCCCCCACCTCCCCCAAAAGATGTGATTTCTCCATCATAAACCTAAGTCTAAACGTGAACTAGAACATTAAAATACTGTTTATGATGGCCTTAATTTTTTTCTGCACAAAAGTTATCTCCTTTTCTTTTTCACATTAGAAAAAACAGGAATATCAGATCCTGATTTTCTTTCATTCTTGATGGGCTGTCAGACAGATAAGCATGTGGCGGTGATATATCAAAATAGGCTGAAACCTGAGCTGCAGTATTCCCAGCTCCCAATGGGCCAGATGTTATGAAGGAATCATAAAATGGGCTAAAACATGTAATAACATCTCTTTAAAGGCTGGGAGAGCAGCTGGTATACTGCACTGAGGAAAGTGCAAAATAAGACCAGTGCTCCAGCCACAGTGGGTGAATGGGTCAGAACAATGATTGACAAGTTAACAGTGTTGCACAGTCCATTTTGAAAATGGTGCTTTTTTTGGTATAAAGTACAGCAGTGGCACTTTTGTACCTACCAAAACTTCAGATAAAATACAATAGAAAACTATGTATTTTGGGAGCAACTGAGGAAAATGGAGAGAATTTGTCTAAAGCTCGTTAATTGGAGTCATTGCTTAAGTAAATTTCATATATGGCAAAGTTGAATTTATTGTTTCAGAATGTATGCTGAACTGAGCGAGGCAAACTATTCATAGAAAAACTAACCCCTTTTTTCATAAATCAGACTGATTTTTACAAATTGAAATAATTCAGTGCATTTATTATGAAAATTTCAGCACAAAGTTTCTTTGTAATATTCTCTGAAAATCTGCAGTTCACAATTCGTAATTTGCCCTGTGTTATGTATTTGCTATATAATAATGTTTCTGCTCCCTGACTAGATGGCTGAGACTTATAAACAAAAGTGATTGAATAAGTCTCTTGGCACAAACCTTTGCATCAACACATATATATTTGTGAAAATTTTGTTTTCCTGAACATTCTTGTAGTCAAAATTACTCTGGTGAATGTTTGGTGAAAGGTTTGTGAATAATATCAAGGAATATTTGGAATGTCTATGAGTACTTTTATGCAGTATTCACCCAGTTCTGATCCTGAGGGTAGTTCTACTTTATTATTCTAGGGATCTGGGGTTAGTTCTTAGGTATTGTCCTTTTTAATTAATAATTAATTAGCTATTTACCGGAAGACTTTGATGGGACTTATGTGTTAAAAACTGAAGAACATTGTTTGTATTTGTTTTATCCCAGAACTTACCCACAAATTGTAGATTTTAATGAGGGGCAACAGACATTTCATTTTATTTTTCCTTTAGGTAAATGTTTTTTTCCTTTTTTTAATATTACAATATCAGAGTTTAGCAATTGAGACATATTTTAAAACTTTGATATTTCACATCTATATTATCAACACACATACACACAAAAACCCCACCTCTAACTATACCATGAAACTTAATTTGAAGCAGATTTCTGAAATAATTTGTTACGAGAACTACCCTTGAGCTATTTGGTCTAATCATGACATCATAAAAATATCATATCTGAATTTTTTATACGTAGGCATTTGAGATGCTGCAAGGGAAACCATAAATTACATACAGAAAAATCAACAGTATAGTACATTGTTCATTCTGTGGTCTGCTGCTGAAGTCTTATTTCATATATAGTTACAACAGGTCTGAATTCTTGCAATTAAATATCAGAGGTCAAGCAATGTCTGAAATCATGTTGCTTAGAAGCAGAACTGGTAAAACTTCCAGTTTTTGTTCCACTAAATTGTTATAGTTAAAGCACAAAATTACTAACTTACAAGATTTCTCATTGCATAAGCAGCATTATTTTGCTAAGACAGTTACTTTGAGAGTCAGCGCTTACCATTCACCCCCCCATCTACAAGCTCAGAAAGCCCTAAAAGCAGTAGGACTAGCATGATTTCATTCAACAGGATGGGGGAAAGCTTCTGAGGAGATATGCTTGGAGATTCCATATCCTTGCATGCTGCAAAACACTGCTTTCTGGGATCTGTCTGTACAGCAACAGAAGGAAGAAGGGCTGGGTGTGGGTCAAAGCAAAGGGTAGAGTGTAACTAGTGGATGTGGAACTACATAGATTCACTGACCAAATACAGGATCAGGTGAAGGGAATTTGAGCAAGCTAACCTGGTGCTCTGAGGTCAGGAGAAGATATCTCCAATTCTGACAACAGATTCCCAATGCAGAGTCTGTTTATTCACTTTGGGCTGGAGTCTCTTGTCCAGTCCAGCCCTCTTGAATCACTCAGAACAAAGGGGCCAGAAACTGGCCAGGTCCCCATAGCTGTAGATTCCTCCAGGGAAACCCTGTCAGCATGGAGATAACACAATCAGCCCCTAAACATTCATGGCATAACAAGGAGGGGACGGAGCATGGCTGGAGTGCTGCTGCTGTGCTCTGGAAATCCCTAGCTGGCAGGTGGCTCCTGGAAAACTAAACAGCTGTTCTCAGACTGTGATAACTATTCCAGGGGGGAGGGATGGCATAGATCCCCTAGAGAAGCAGAAAACTATAACTGGCTTCCTGAATGTCTGCCCCACATTCTTGTGTGACCACCAGAAACTGGCTACAGCAGACAAACTGGGGCTTCATCTTTGTCTCTTCCCCATCGCTCACCAGATTACATTCTTTCCAATTAATTTCCTTCTAAAATATTTACAAGACTAGTGACTGAATTTCATCTCACCTAGCATGTCTTGATAAGGAAGTAAACTATGGTATTCAAATTACTCAAACAATCCAGTTCTGAGGATTTGTAGGGTCAGCAATGTGCACTTCAAAAAAGTTTTTAGCAGATAGTGGTTTTTAGTACTTTCTAAGTATTCCAAGCATACTTTGAAAAAAAGTCTTACTGGTTTGCTTCCTGTTACGTCTATGCTGGACCATCAATGGTAGCTGGTATACTGGAATTGATTTCACGGCATATTACCGATGTAAGCAGAGTCAGGATGAGCTCTACCCTGACATCTGCTGTTGAGTTATGGCGAGTGTAGAAAAGAACTCCAGGGGCTGATCTTGTTTGCATAGGCACACCCACTCGCCTGGCATGAAACAACAGCAACTAAAAGTGGTTACTTTGGCTGGTGTGGGATCCCCAGTTTCTCTGTTATTGGGGCAGGAAGAATAAAGTTTTGTTACCCTGATTCTGTGAATCAAGGCCAGTGGAACTGTTGTATGACAGAAGGACTCACCATTACCTAAGTAGCACTTGCTTGACAAGGGGGCATGGGTTACAAAACCCAGTGGATTGAGAGAGGATGGGGGCAGGTATTTGTACCTGATGGTATGGGCCCCCTTTGAGGGCCTGAAACACCAATTGCACCACCTCCTCTTTTCACTGTTGAATGTCAGAGCTAACTTTGATTCGAGTAGGAGTCTAGTTACAGGCTGCTGAGCTGAATTCACTTTGGGCCAATGGTGCACCAGCACTGGGGCTCCCCTACTATGAGCTGAAATCACTAACAGCTGAAATCACAAAAGAGCTAAAGTTATTAAGAGATGAGATCACTGAGTGCTGTGTTAACTAGTGGAGGAGCCTGAAGCTATATTGCTAAGCAGCTGGCGGAGCAATTTGCAGGGAAGACTGGAAGAGCAGCGAGCAGTGTGGAGCCTTGTGGGGACGGTTGGAGCGGCCCAAGGAATGGCGAGTGGAGCTGTTTGCGGGGACGGCTGGAGCGGCTCGTAGAGCAGAGGAGTTCGTGGGACGGCAGGAAGTGGACTGGCTCGTGGTGAAGGCTGCGGCAGAACCCCACGGAGAGACAGCTGGCTGGCCTTGGATCACGTAAGGTGCCCTTAACACCCTGCGTGCCCCCCTTTTACTCTGGGGCTGCACTTACCAGGAACAGAGACTCTGGGAGTTGTTGGACTTTTGGGACTTTGGGTGGTTGCTGGACCCAAGAGACTTTGGGGGTGTTGGACTTTGGGGACTCTGGGTGATTTTTGGGTTGCTGGATTCAAGAACCAAAGAGAAAGGACACAGCCCAATTTGCTGGGGTGGGTCTTTTGCTCATGGTTTGTGTTATGAATCCTGTTTGTGGTGTTTTTTTCCAATTTAATGCTGATGTCGTTTACCTCATGTTATTAAACATTTTCTGCTACACTCAGACTCCGTGCTTGCGAGAGGGGAAGTATTGCCTCTTAGAGGCTCCCAGGGGGTGGTATGTAATTGTCCCAGGTCACTGGGTGGGGACTCGAGCTGGTTTGGCATTGCATTGTTGAAACAGAACCCCTAGATACAGAACCCGGCCCTTGTTGCTGCCAACTTAGATGGGCAGAAGGGTTACACCAGAATTGACTCCACACCTACAATTTTCAGCAGAATCAATGGCCAAGTCACCTACCATTAAGCATTCTGAATTTTTTGGCCTCCATATGGGGGTACATTATTTAAACCTCTCTCTTTCCCTGCCTCCTGTGTTTTGACAAATGAATTACCTAATTCAGTGCAGAAGTACTTTCCAAAAACTAGTAAAAATGTCTATGTATGAAACAGAAAAACCTCAATGTTAAAATAATACTAAGAGTTTTACATACAAAACCCACACACATACAGAATAAATTCTGAGCCCTGGTCTACAGTATGAGTTTAGGTCGAATTTAGCAGTGTTAGATCGATTTAACCCTGCACCTATCCACACGACGAAGCCATTTTTGTCAACTTGAAGGGCTCTTAAAATCGATTTCTGTACTCCTCCCTGATGAGGGGATTAGCGCTGAAATCAACATTGCTGGGTTGAATTTGGGGTAGTGTGGACACAATGAAACAGTATTGGCCTCTGGGAGCTATCCCAGAGTGCTCCATGGTGACCACTCTGGACAGCACTTTCAACTCAGATGCACTGGCCAGGTAGACAGGAAAAGCCCCGGGAAATTTTGAATGTCATTTCCTGTTTGGCCAGCGTGGCGAGCTGATCAGCACAGGTGACCATGGAGTCCCAGAATTGCAAAAGAGCTCCGGCATGGACCGAACGGGAGGTACTGGATCTGATCGCTGTATGGGGAGAAGAATCCATGCAGCAGGCAAGCGCGCAGCAGGCAAGCAGAGAATCCCTTCTCCCCGGCAGCCAGGAACTGTTCATCACCCTGGAGCCAATACCCTCCCAATCCTCCCAAGGTGAGCTCCCAGACCATGAAGCCGGAGAAGGCACCTCTGGTTAGTGTACCTTTGTAAATATAATACAGGGTTTAAAAGCAAGCGTGTTTAATGTTTAATTTTGCCCTGAAGACTTGGGATGCATTCACGGCCAGTATAGCTACTGGAAAAGTCTGTTAATGTGTCTGGGGATGGACCAGAAATCCTCCAGGGACATTTCCATGAAGCTCTCCTGCAGGTACTCTAAAAGCCTTTGCCATGCGATGGGTGGAGGCCCGTTCATGCTGAGCTGTTCGCGTTTGACGGAGAGGGATCTTTCCTGATACTAGCCATGCGGTGGGGGCGGGAGGGGCGAAGCACATGTGGTATGTAATGTGAATTGCTTGATTCAGTGTGAAATAGTCTTCCCTTTGTTCTCTAAAAGGTATCTTTTTAAATACTACTTTCGCTTTTTTTCCTCCCGCAGCTGCAAATGTTTCTACGCTCCCCGTATCATCTTCATCCCAGAGGCCAATGAGCCTAATGTGGGAGCAAACTGACATGCTCAGGCATCTGGTGGAGCTGCAGGAAAGGCAGCAGGAGCACAGACCGCCACTGCAGCCCCTGTATAACCGCCTGCCCTCCTCCCCAAGTTCCATAGCCTCGTCACCTAGACGCCCAAGAACACGGGGGGGCGCACAGAAAAAAGGCGTGAAACAATTGTCTGCCATTGCTTTCTCGGAGGGAGGGGCGACTGATGACATGTATCCAAAACCACCCGTGACAATGTTTTTGCCCTTTCAGGCACTGGGCGCTCAACCCAGAATTCCAATGGGCAGCGGAGACTGCGGGAACTGTGGGATAGCCATGAAAATCGACACTAGCCACCGTACTGTGGATACACTCCGCCGACTTAATGCGCTTAGTGGGGACACACACAATTGACTTTATAAAATCGCTTCCTAAAAAATCGACTTCTATAAATTCAGCCTAATTTCATAGTGTAGACATACCCTGAGTTATGGTCCTAATTATGCACCAGATTGTCTTTGCCATTTCAGCATATACAATTCTCTTTTAGAGAGTCACACAACACCAAGCAATGTTATATTCTCTGGATGGTTCTTTAACAAATATATGATGCAGTGTCAAAGCAAAAGTGAGGCAGAGCTAGTTTCCTAATTAATTCCTATAGACTATTGCTTTTTCATTTTTTTTTAAACATGGCATGGCAATGGAACATTTACATCATTTAAAAACTATATCAGGGAAGAGAAAATTAGCAAATGTTATCATAAGGTAAAAATCATAGGAAAGTTCTAGCAATGTCCCTAATAACTTATTTGCTATGTTGTAATACAAATATGAAATATAATAGTTCTATGTATAATCTAGGGTGACCGGATGTCCCAATTTTATAGGGACAGTCGCAATATTGGGGGCTTTTTCTTATATAGGCATCTACTACCCCCACCCCCTGTCCCGATTTTTTACATTTGCTATCTGGTCACCCTAGTATAATTGTAAAATTTGGTACAATGAAAACAAATAATGGACAGTTCCAATTGCTGCAAATTAGTACCCTTTTGCTTCTCCCTTATAAGGCAGGAGCAGGAATTCATAGATTTTTCAACTAGACACCTAGGAATTTCCACTTGCATCCATGAGGCCCATTTCAGCAATCAGCACTTTATTTCCTAATGTATCAGAAGATTTATTTTTACTGCATCTGTTAACTATGCAACCTCATATATCCGTCAACTCAAAATATATTCCTGTTTGCTCTAAATTGTAGCCCTTAAAAGAACTGTGTTAAGAGGAAAACGTATTTGATTGCAAATGTGTTCCCTAAGCCCCAATTTGCAACTTTTAAACCAAAATGTTGGAATCAGCCCTGCCATTACAGAAAGGTGGTAAAGGATGACACGTCTCCAACTCTTTCCCTGCAGTCGCCCAGCATCATTCAGAGCATCTGCTGTCCCTTCCCTGGGACTTTGCCAGCTGGCTAAGGTTCACAAGGGATGATACACCAGTTAAGGATAACCAGGATGTAGTGCACGCCAGACACTCCTCTTCTTGCCCCTTGACACACTCCTATCTATGCTTGATACACCTCCTGCACCATGGACAGTGTGGAGAGATGTGCAGGAGTCACTATACTGGCACTGTGACTACTAGTGACTCTCCTGCTCCAGGGGAATTTCCAGCAGGGAATTTGTAGGAGGTCTCTCTTCCCTCTGTACTACTCAACAGGACAGAGAATTTGACTTCAAGTACTGCTTTTAGCCTTTGACTTTTTTGAAATAGTACATTCACTCTATATGCTAAAAATGTGGACTCCACTGGCCTATATGATAAACCACTTTTTGTAGACTCCCTGATACTCCATGTTCACCAATAACACTGCTCTACAGGCAAAATGCTTGTGAAATAAATGTAGTCAAACGTTACTAATTCTGGGTCACTGAGAACGAAAATGATGCTTAAAATTGTTGATTGGCTCTAGTTTTCAAGATATGCTATTGGGTCAGTATATACGACCCTTGACTTGGGAATGGCAGAGGATAAGTGAGTTATAAAGGGAAGGGATCTCAATTTAAACCAGAAATGACTAAAATACATCTTTGACTGGATCTATGAATAAATCTATGACTGGGTTTGGACAGTACTTGCTTTTTAGGCAAAACAATGAATGATGCAATCTGAAGCTGGTATTGCGTCATACATGATATGAATTGCATCATGTTATTCCTAGAAGTCATGGATGATGCAATCATAACGAAGCTTACATCACTCTGCTGAACAAATTGCCTTATATCAGCTCTAGAAATCATACAGTGTTGTGCTCTCCTATTTGTCAGTGTTTGATTTTGCAAAGGGACACATTTCTGTTTAGCCAAAGTGAGCAGAGATGCCTCGTACTTGTGTGAACAGTGCAGATAACTTCTGCTATGTTTGTGGTGAAATGACTTTTGCATCACAAAAGCGCAGTATAACCACTATGGTTAAGAAAGCCTATCACCTTTATTTTGGCTGCAAAATTGGAGATCAGGACAAAAGGTGGGCCCCACACATATGCTGCAACACTTGTGCAACAAATCTTCGCCAGTGGTTGAACAGGAAAAGGAAATCTATGCCTTTTGCAGTGCTAATGATTTGGAGAGAGCCAACAGATCATACCAGCAATTGTTACTTCTGCATGGTGCCTCCAGTTGGGAAAGGTGTGTCAAAGAAGAAAAAGTGGACTGTGCATTATCCAAACATTCCATCAGCTAAACGCCCAGTACCCCATGGAGAAGGACTGCCGGTTCCTGATGCACCAGAATCATTCTCACTTGAGTCAGACGAGGAAAAGGAAGAGGAAGAGGATGAAACTTCTGGTCCTGAACCATCAATGTCACAGGACCCACATTTTCTCCCATCCTCCTCCTCTGAACCACACCTCATAACACAAGGTGAACTGAATGACCTTGTCAGGGATTTGGAACTACCCAAGAGTAAGGCAGAGCTGTTGGGCTCCAGACTACAGCAGTGGAATCTCTTGGCAGGTGATGTTAGGGTTTCCATGTTCTGCAACCGTCAAAAGGATCTTGTCCCATTCTTCTTCATGGAAGGTGATCTTGTAGCCTGCAACAACATCGATGGTGTGATGGCAGCCCTCAACATCATTCACGATCCAGATGAGTGGAGACTGTTCATTGATTCATCGAAGATGAGTCTTAAAGCTGTTTTACTGCATAATAGCAATGATTTGCCATCAATTCCAGTTGGTCATACAGTCCATATGAAGGAAACCTATGACAACATGAAACAACTTTTGAGGTGCATAAACTATGACCAACATCAGTGGCAGCTTTGTGGCGATTTGAAGGTTGTTGCTCTCTTGCTTGGTCTGCAGACTGGATACACAAAATACTGCTGTTTTCTCTGCAAATGGGATAGTCGTGCAAGAGATTCCCACTACATCAAGAAAGATTGGCCACTCCGACAGTCATTGGAGCCTGGGAGGAAAAGTGTTCAGCATCCACCACTTGTTGAATCAAGGAAGATTTTGTTACCGCCCTTACACATCAAGCTGGGTCTGATGAAGAACTTTGTCAAGGCCATTGACAAAACACAAGCAGCTTTCAAGTACCTCCGTGGAAAATTTCCAAGGTTAAGTGAAGCTAAGATAAAGGAAGGTGTCTTTGTTGGTCCTCAGATTCGTGAACTTCTTCGAGATGATGCATTTCACCATGCACTGCGTGGCAAGGAAAAGACGGCATGGAAAGCCTTCCAGTTAGTGGCAATAATTTTCTCGGAAACAACAAGGCAGACAAGTACAGGTTGTTGGTGGAAAACCTCCTCAAGGCATACAAAAGCCTTGGTTGCGACATGTCACTAAAGATACATTTTTTGCACTCTCATCTAGATTTTTTTCCACCGAACTGCGGAGCAGTGAGTGACGAGCACGGCGAGCGATTTCACCAGGATATTGCAACAATGGAGAAACGCTATCAGGGCAAATGGAGCCCATCAGTGTTTGCAGACTATTGCTGGACAGTGACAAGAGATGCTGCATTTAATGAAGACAAGAGACAAGCCAAGAAGCGCCGAGTAGACACTGAATAGGACTAAACTATGTACATAATAGTTTTTTGCCTTTTGTTTCATAATAAATTTTATTTATATAACCCTTTTGCTGATTTTTAAAGTGTTACATAAACAGGACAGGTGAAATATTATCATGTAAAGCAACCATAAACACATGAAAAGACCTAGGTTTATAATTTATGATTAAAACTCTACTATCTACACAATATACATAGACATAAAATGTAAAAACTTAAATATCTTAGAAACAGTAGCCAATCAGTTGTTTTAATTGTCATATTTGAATTCAGCACATCAAAATACATAATAAATAGCACATTTTATCTCTGAAGCAGATGACTTCTCAAAAATTGTAGACCAGTATAATCAGATACCATACACTATAGTCCTTAGTTTTGTGTGGAAGAATTGAGTTGATATACAGTACCTGCAGATAGTCACACAAGTCACAGAGACCCCTTTTCAGAATGTTAACTGTCCTCTAACAGGTATAAGCCTACTTCACAAGAATCAAAAGAAGAATATTCTTGAATCTGTTGATGGTAGCAGTGTGGTTTTGGTTACTAGAGTCACAGGATACATTAACAAAATAAGATAAGTCGATGAGAGAAACAAGGAGAGAAACAAAGCAGCCATTCTGAAGAGGACAATTCTTTGTGGAATTTACTAACGTATCTGCTGAAGAACAAAACTCACTTATGAAGAATAATGGCAAAAAAGTGACCATTAATCCTAATTTTTTTCTTCAAAATACATATACACAATATTTGAGTGAGTTTTAACTATGTGGAAAGTTTGAAGTCTGTATTATTCCATTATTAAGACCATTCAGGATCAAAAAAATTCTGACAAGATGGCTAAATTTCTTAAAGGACCCTTTTAAATTAATTGCCAGTCTAATTTATGGATTTGCTTGTAAATTCTCAAAAAAAAAAAAAAAAAATCCTTCTGCGCTCACAGGGTAGGTGCAGCAATTTGGGGAGAATAAACTGTATTTTTCATATAAATCAAACAGGTTGAAACCCTGATTCAAGTATAAAACTCAGCCTTAACTATGGAACCATGACAGGTGTCTCCATTATGTGCAATGTTTCCCATGCCACCTTAAGAAAGAATAGAAAATCAACTTAAGTTAACACCAAACTGTAGAAATTGAAATAATGCACCAGGTAACTCAACATCTGGGTAATAAATTATTTTTGTCAAGGTCCAAATTCCTTGCTCAAGGTATAGTCAAGATCCAGACTCCAGAGAAAATAATAATAAAAATAATGATAAAAATAAGTAAATAAAAAGATTTGGGGGTCCGTTCAAAAGCATCTGGTGGTTCAGATTTGGCCCATGGTCCGCCTATTGACTACCTCTGAATTCTAAAGCATAGTGATAGAGCAGAGGTTCCCAAACTTATTTGGCCTACCGCCCCCTTTTCAGAAAAAAAATTACTCAGCGCCCCCCTGGAAATCTACCTTCTTTAAGCGAACAAACAGAAAGATGCAGTGACAAATTTGCGTTCTTTTATGTATCTATATTTCTGCCTACGTCCTACAATATAGTAAAGAAAGATGTGTTATTAGAATATCGCCCACGACATCAGGTATACAGTGGTTTTTGCATAAGACGACAAAAGACAACCAAACTAAAATACTAATGAAACTAATAAACTGGGTTTTGTTCTTTGCTCAGCATTAGATATATGTATTTGATATTGAATTGTCAAATATCAAACTAAATTTATCAAGAAATAATTAATTTAAAAAATAATCAATATGCAATTAAAAATCAGTTAATAGTTTTAACTTAGTTTGCCCTTATTTAAATAATTGTTCCTTATTAACACACGCCTTATTTACCACTTAACACAGATGATTCGATAGATATAAATAAATGTTAATAGTTAACAGTTTTTTTATGATTTCATTCCCCCGCTTTTGTTAATATTGTAATAAAATATGACAAATATATTGACTGTACACTTCAAATAGTACTGTACCGACACAAGCCTGCTACGATTTTATTAGTAAGCACTAGAGACACAGAAATGTATGGTAGATATGTAAGAAAATGTATAAAAATACTCACGTGTAAATTGCTGTTTTATTGAAACAACAATAATACAATTTGCTTTGTATGTGATCCGTAATCGAAGGTATCGAATATGAATAAAAATTTTTAAATACTTATTGCACTATTATTAACTGCTTTTTATGCAAGTCAGAAACAATCTAAATTAGATTTCATACATGTCGCCTATTTATAGTATTGTATTGTAAACAAGTCATTACACGCACATATTCCTGCCGATGCATGCTGGACTTCCTGACGCGACACGCTTGCCTGCCAACACTTGCTTGTTAAGAGCTGTTGGCGGACTTGACACCTGATCAGTTATAATTTGTGAATTTATTTGGAAAATAAAGTAATCACTATAACTTTAACTCTATGTTACACAACAGATGAAACATGTGCGAACATTTTTTCAAAATTTTCTTATATTCTCTTTATGCTTCCACCGCCCCCTTATTTTTATTCAACACCCCCCAATTGCACCCAAGGCGACTACTGCCCCCCTGGATCGTTCCAGCGCCCCCCAGGGGGCGGTATCGCCCACTTTGGGAACCTCTGTGATAGAGAATACTCTGAAGAAATTCAAAGTAAAATTTCCTATTTGGGACATAATATAAAGCACACACGTAAAACAGAGCACCATGTAGCAGTTTAAGTTCAGAGAACCGCTTTATGTTTGCCTTGGGCTATTTAATAAAATGACAACCTCAACCACTGCTGGTTCCTGAATCAACACTTTCCTGGAAAAACTATTCCAGGCTTTTCCAGGAAGCCATGACTTGAAACTTGTTACATACCCAAATAGCAATAGCATTATCAGTCTATAGTACTGACTAAATAATGTTTTAAAGAAATCCATGTGTGTCTTTAGCTTTTTGTCTGAACTATACTTATTTTAAGCACATACTAAAAGAGTGTGTTAAACAGTACAAGCACTAGACGTATACAAACTAAGCCCCTGATTCTGTAATGAGCTCTATTCAGAGTCCCCTTGACTTCAAGGGGGCTTTGCATTGGGCACAGGAGTCTGCACCGATATTGCTCATTGCAGGACCAGGGCCTAAGAACTTTCTCTTTATGCATTAGATGCTGTTATGGTGATCAGGGTCATAGTACTGAAATAGATAATTTTATGCACCTAAATAATCCCACTGCACTTATGTGAGTGAAGGTATGAGTTTGCAGAATTAAGCCTGTTGGCCTATGAACCAGACTTTTAGAAAGCCTATAGCTTGATCATGAACCAGGCTCCGATAATCCTCTATGGTCATACTAAGAAAGGAAAAATACAAGCTTGCTAAAATTGCTAAGATACAGTGACCTTTTAACGTAGTGCCATGCTCTTCTGACTGAACAAGCAATGTCCTAACTGCAGTAGACAGGAATATACATAAATATAACATACCGACAAAATTAGTAAGCATCATTTGTTATGAAGTATGATAGAAGTCTTGAAGTGCATTGAAAAACAAGATATATTTGGGTAAGAAAACAGAACCACTAGAAATCAAAAACTGCAGGCACCCCAAAACCTAGGGGTATAATTATGACAGGCTAACAGCAGGTAGTTAGAACTTCTATAATAGAGTAGGAGCAGACTGTTGGAGACTGCAGGGACCCAGATTGTAGGTAACTATGTGCCTCTTTCAATTATGTGCTGTAACTAACTGATTATTTAATAAATCCAATCAAAACTGACTTATTCAAGGTTTTAATTATTGAACTGATTTAAACTCATAGAAACACTATGTTGAACATAACTGATTTAAACTCATAGAAACACTATGTTGAACATATAGCTGTAATTTTGACCCCTTTCAACTACGAGTGAATTGATTATTGATTGACAAATGATTATTCATTATTAGCAATCCATAAAAGATGAGTATCTATAAAATATTTACTCTGCATTGTCTTTTTGAGGCTGTCTGTGTGTGGTTAAACATGTGTTAAGCACTTTACAGAAATACATAAACTTTTCCAGAAGGTTTCTATTAACTTCAGTTGGAGTTCCAGGTGTTCAGTTCTTCTAACAAAATATCACACAAAAAGCTTGCAATCTAATTTTAGATGTGATGCAACAAGAGGTTCATAAACGGTGGAGAGATGGGGTGAAGGACGAGGGTTACAGTAATAAGTTAATACTCAGTTTAGGCACATACACACTGAGAGGTTGCATTACATATAATTTGTTGTTGGATGTGTAAGTTACTTATGACTATACTTGGAAGATAAAAAGAACTAAAATGACATAAAAACCCAAAAGTTGAATATGGAAAAAGAGGAGAAGAAGGAAAGAGAAGGGGAAGGGAATGAAAAGAGAAGATTCTGGAACAAGTTCATCCTAACACAAGTAGTGTTAAAAATATAAACACATTTGAACCACCAAGATGTAATTATGTGTGTACTGAATATCCATGTAATTATACATCCGTAACCAATATATTTGCTTGCCCCATACCTACCTACCTACACACACTTGTCTTTTAAATCCATCAGTAGTTTATAAACTTTAGGGGCACGGACCAGCACTTACTCTGAAAAGCCTAGTATACTTACAGGTAATATAAAATAAACAGGGAAAATCCTGTAGCCTGTGCTATGCAAATTACACTAAGTAATCATAATGATTCCTCTTGGCACTAAAAATCTATGAAATTAAGGCAGAATTACTGGATGATTCACAATACCATTTTTTTGAGATTCAGAGATGCTATTAGTGATAAATTTAAGATATGCAAATAAGGTTGGGGACAATGCCACCTCAATTAGTACATTTACAAACTATTTAGTTTTAAAATATTTAATAGGCATTTTCATTTCAAAACAGCTACCAAATCCATCATAAACATGTACCATAATCTACTGGATCTCAACATTATTTTTTCCAAAATGTCATTAACTCCAGACAGGAGTTAACTCATTGGTCAATGCTGGATATGTTCTTGGCCTTCTCTGTTCACAAGATGAGGTTTTTGGCTTTCAGAAAAGCTATAAGGAATCATTTACACTCAACATCAGAGAATCCAAAACTGTGGTGGGTATTACCAACTATACACATATGTGTGAGTTTATTCAGCTTTACTGGACTTAAGAAACATTCCTGCTGACGGAACTAACTACTATTGGTAAGAAGAACCAGAACCCTTTTTCATAATGAAAACATTTCTATTGATGCCAGCACCAGATCAAGTTTGAAGGCGAGAGAAACAGTAAAAGCCATAATAAAGACAATATTATAAACACAAATGCCAAATATTTAACTCAACAGGGAGATACTGTCAAAGATAACACATGGAAACCAGCAGTACTGATGAAGTGTCTCAAGAAATGTTATTCTAATATAAAGAAATCTAGTTCCATGAAGTGTCAAAGAAATTGGCGAGGCTTGTTAAAAGTGAGAAGATATTACTACTAGATTTATTCTTGGGCAGGCAAGAAAGAGATGCTTAAAGACTTGACAGACTCTAAAAATTATTAAAATGTCACAGTTCATTCAAAAGTACTATTTTCAGAAGCCCATGGAACTGATGATTTCTTCAGACAGTGTGATATACTTTACAAAAAGACCTTTTTGAGTAAGTGGGTGACAGATAAGAATGCCATTCAGGTTAAGAGTAACAGAAAGTTAATTTGAGGGGAGAAAAAAGTCCACAGTGCTATATAGTAGGATACAGCTACAGTACTGTTTATTAGTAAGAACTGCACATGACAGCATGTGAAAGCAAAAGGTTCTCAATATGAGTAAGCCTAGATGCGTAGTGACTGAAAGGTGTTACAGTCTGATGGGCTTGTTAGTAACGTACATGATACTGGTGGCCCCATTCTTGGAACAGTTCCCAATGGACAAAACTGTCCTTATTAAAAAAAAAAAAAAACCATAAGAATTTAAACTAATTGACAGCCTTGATGGCAATCTCAGTCAGAACTGGATTGACTTATATGAGTGGGGCTTTTTTGAGCTGAAAAACAAAATTCATACCAATTCATATTTCCTTTCAATTTACTAAAACAACAAAGAGTCTGGTGGCACCTTAAAGACTAACAGATTTATTTGGGCATAAGCTTTCGTGAGTAAAAACCTCACTTCTTCGGATGCATCCGAAGAAGTGAGGTTTTTACTCACGAAAGCTTGTGCCCAAATAAATCTGTTAGTCTTTAAGGTGCCACCAGACTCTTTGTTGTTTTTGTAGATACAGACTAACACGGCTACCCCCTGATACTTTCAATTTACTAGCACTGTGTGCGCACAGACATATCAAACGATATGTACATTTAATGTGAGATTCTTTTCTTTACCTTCCTTCACTCCATTTTTTCTTCTCTTTCTTCTGTTTACTGCTGTGTAACTTTCTTTCCTGTCTTTTACCCCCTCTCTCAATGCTGTGTGCTCTCACTTCTTCAGTACTTTCTATCAATCTTTATCTCCATCCTAATTTTATGAAGTTTTAGTTCTTTATACTAGATGTAAATATTAAGCATGCATTTTCTGTATTATATCTCCAAATTTGTTTATCTGATATGTCGTGATTCCATTTTTTTGGAGTCCAATAAAGATCAAGAATCAAGAAATAAAGTTGCACATAAAATATTGTACTTATTGCTATATTTTGTGTTTATGCACAAGAATTATCCTATTTTTTCTCCTATTGGTTACAGGACTTTCCTAGGGTGACCAGATGTCCCGATAAAATTGGGACCGATATTTTACCCTTTGTCCCGCGTCCCAATCAATGTACGATCAGGATGCCATTTGTCCTGATATTCCAGGTAAGGAGGTGAGTGAGAGGGAGGCGCTGACCCCATAGGTGCTCCGGGGCTGGAGCACCTACAGGGAAAATTGCAGCCAAGCTTCCTCCTCCTTGCCTCCTTCTCCCACCCCCACCGGGCTGCGTCCCCGCTCTTCCCCACCCCCCAGAGCTTCCCATTGCCTAACAGCTGTTTGGTGGTGCTTAGCGCTTTCCAGGAGGGAGGGGGGAGGAGCGGGGACATGGTGCATTCAGGGGAGGAGGCGGAGAAGAGGCAGGGCATGGACAGGGACTTGGGGGAAGGGGGTCGAATGGGGGTAGGGCGAGGGCAGTGCAGAGGTGGGGGGTGGTCGAGCACCCACCCGGCAGAGGGGAAGTTGGTGCTGTAGGGGTGAGTGGCGGGCGGGGTCGGGGTGAAGAGGTTTCTTAGCCCTCCATCTAAGTCACAAAAGTCCACTCCTTCCAGAGTTAATTAAAAAGAAACACAACATAGTCTTTCACCTAGATTCTAGCCAGGCACAAGCTTTCCTCAGCAATTTTTAGCTCTTATCTGGACTCAGCTTCCAGTCCTCCTTGGTTCTAATAAATTCTTCCCATTGTTGACAGGGTGGATGTACCACCTCACAAGATGGCAGCACAGATGCAAGTGCGCCCGTCCACTATTATGAGTTTCTGACCCTGGAACTCCAAATAATTGGGCTCTCTTCCCTCTAGCCCAAAATACCTTGTTTTTCTTTCCCAGGGCCTCTTCCTACATACCCGGCCTTGACCACCTCACTACTGCCTATCCCAGCTGTGCAACCAGTTTTTAATGGAGTATCCTCTTGAGCCTGAATGACTACAGGCTGCCCTTATATCTCTCAATAGGCCTATTACATGATCTTTGTGTTCATCCCCTTCACCCAGGGAGGTGAGCTAAGTCTGGCACAGGTGAAGCTGAATCCCAACACTGTTAAAGGGCCAGCTCATCCTATGACATTCCCCCAATTGTCTGTACTTTTGCAGACATAGTTGTTACTGCTAAAGTGATTGCATTAACTAATTTCTCCAATACCTTAGGATGCATGTAATCCAGACCAGGTAATTTATATATGTTAATATTTTCCAAATATTTCTTAAAATTTACTTTGTTCCTAGATTAATAATATTTCTAGAGATTAAATTATCTGTTCAGTCAGAAAGTTGGTACAGCATGGACAGCAGAAGTGCCAGATTCTTGACAAAGAATCAGGGCCGGCTCTAGCTTTTTTGCTGCCCCAAGCAGCAAAAAAAAGCGCCGTCCCCCAGGCCCCCCGCTGAGAGCCGGGCCGCACCGCCCCCCCCAGCCGAGCGCTGCGCCGCCCCCCACGCCGAGCGCCGCCGGAACCCCCCGAGCGCCGAGCCCCGCGCTGCCCCCCAGCGCCGAGCCCCGCGCTGCCGGAGCCCGCCCCCGCCCCCTGCCTAGTGCTGCCGGAACCCCCTTCCAGCGCCACGCCCGCGCCGCCCCCTCGCCGAGCCCCGCGCAACCGGAGCCCGCCCCCCCAGTGCCGCACCGCCGGAGCGCCCCCCCCCGTGGAATGCTGCGCCGCGCTCCCCCCGCCGCCCCTTACCAGGTGCCGCCCCAAGCACGTGCTTGGGTGCCTGGTGCCTAGAGCCGGCCCGGCAAAGAATGTACTAATGCACTTTAATTCTATTCCAAAAAAAGACCAAAACTCTCTAGGTGTAAGGATATAAAAGATACAAAAAATGTAGTTCAGTCTCCATGACCACTTAATCCATGGCCTCTTTGTTGAGGTCACTAAGAAGTGTGTTAATTCTTTCCAGTTGTAGTAGTGTTTTATGTAAATCTCTCTCCATTTGAACTGAATTAATTTTGAACACTGGACTGCCTACTGGTAACATCAACTTAAATAATTGTTGGCGTGGGCTGGACTTGAATCTGTAACTAAGAGATGAAAGCAAATATATTCAGTCACCAATCTCCTTAGCCATAAAGTCTTACTGCCCCCAGTCCATCACAATCTTGTCATCACACAGCATTTTTATATATAGAAGAGAAAGAAAATCCCTCCTTCAGGAAAATAAAGGGATTAAGCACAAACATATGTAAACATAATTGCCTGTTAATTTAAACAGATTTTCCACATGGGTGAAGATTGTTGTGCTGCCACAATCAAGGTCAACTGTTTCTGAAACCAGTTGCATAGCTCTAACATAACCAACAAATTAACAAACATGCTTGTCTTTTTCCTATTCAAGTCTTCAAAATAAATTCAGATTGTTTCTGTCCTTTAGAAAGCCAATTGACGGTATTATTTAACATTTTAACAATGTTAGCATTTTAAAATGAATTTACCTTTTGTTTTTTATCTCAGATGTTTTTGCCATTTGTTAGTCCTTTGAATTCTCTCTGTTGGCCTAGATATGGCTCATAAAGTATCCCTGTAGTTTGTCTCTCCCATTATTTATGAAATTATGATATATGTTGTAATGCCTAGAGTCTGCGATCTGGCATTGGCTTAATGACACTGGTTCCTGGGTCCCACTAATGTTGATAAATTAACAAACCACAGCATAGGAAGTGACTTCTTCTGGAGGAAAAAAATCCCAAACAAAAATAAAACAAAAATCCACCCAGAAATTTAGAACATATATATACACATGATACCATACTTTCACCCAATATGTAAACATACAATACATCCAAGAAGGATGTTTCATAAACACCTCTATACACCATGACATTTTCCTCCCCAGTTTCCAGAACATTTAATATACAATGTAGTTTTATTTCTCCCTCCTTAATGTTTGTTTTTTTCCCCTCTTTCATGCTTCAGCAGTGGTGTATCTTGTTGATGAGAAAATACTTGGTGGTACTGACAGATATTTGGGTCCCAAACCAATCTCTAGCTGAGCTCATTACATATGCTATGTTTGTTTGTTTATTTTAAACAGAATTTTTTTAAATCAGAGGGTTTTTTTTGGCCAAAAAATCATAGCGTGCTTCTTACTCAGTTCTCTGTAACTCATTAACAATAAAACAAAACAGATACTTAAATGTTAAAAGCTAATGTAAATTTATATTTATTTATTTTGCTTCCATATTTCAAAAGATATAGCTGAAAAAGTGCTTACAGAGGGATAAGTCAACAACTTCTGTTTGTTAAAATATTGTCAGAATTTTAGTATCAGAACAAATTATAGAGATTAGTTGCCTAATCTGAGGCCCTTTGCAAAGTTGCGACTGAGCATCACAAATATAATTTTAACAACATCCTTTCTGCTGTTTTATGGTGAAAGTAAGCATGCTTTTCCAAATTCAGCCTGACTAGCTAGGAAAATAGACCAATTTTAACAAAAAATCATCACCTTGGAGTTTGGCCAAGTAAAAAGAAAACTAACTTCCTGCTGTTTTATTCTTGTTGTAGGTTGTAAATGGTCTAGGTAAAATAATTAAAGCTTTGCAGAATCTTACATTTTAGCTTGGCTCAGAACAAAAACTGTTTTCAAAATCTTGAGTTTTCAGCTAGATGGGGCTGTCAAGAGGCATTAAATACTTACCTCAGGCTCTACCTTTGTCTGTAACTTTACTAAATATATTTAGAAACAGAGTGAGAATGACTATAGCTGATAATCAATTGGACATACTCCTCACACAATGTGAGCAGATGCTTATTTGCCGATGTTTTCTACAGCAAAAATAGATAAACTGCTGAAATGCTGTATGCTACACCTTATCTGAGCTTGAAGACATTGGGGTCATGATGAAAACGATGCAGCAAAGCAACTACTGATACTCAGCATCTATATATAGCTGTTGGAGAAGTTCAGAAAATATGAGCCAAAGAGCAAGGGGTTAGGAGACAACAACCAGCTCTATATCTCTGACTTCAAATATAAATATCACCATCTCCTGGCTTTGCCAGTGGATTAAGACCATCTAACTAAAGATAACAGGCAATTTGAAAATGATACTGGTGAGCAAGGGATGTACTTTGAAAGTCACATCGCATCTTCCACTATCAATGGCACCCATGATCAGTTTGCTGGGCCACACTCTTTGCCTTCTTTTGGACTTTTCATTGCTACTGGACCCCAAAAAGGTCAATTTCTATCTATAACTATATTTGCTACCTTCCAGCTTGATCTTTGCAATATAGAAATGAGCTATATGCCCTAAAAAACCCCTCCTAATAGCACAAAATGTAGTAGTCTGGCTTCTAAACAACAGAACATGAGCATATCACAAGGACACTCTGCACTGTCTTCCCACTGAATATAGTGTCCAGTTCAAGGTTTCTGTCCTGATATTCAAAGCCCACCATGGGACTGGCCCCAATTGCCTTCTCTCGTTTGATGACTGTGAACCCCCATGACAGCTACATTGCATTGGAATAATTAAATTGTTGATCAATAAGGCCATGTCTACATTATCAGCTAAATAGGCACTGCTGTGATCGATACAGCGGTGTTGATTTAGCAGGCCTGGTGAAGACACGTAAGTAGACTTATGTAACTGAAGTAACGTGACTTAGATCAACTTACAACATTAGTGTAGATCAGGTGTTATAGGATATACTCCTGAATATAGGAAACAAAACGTTCACTGAGTTTATACTATGGAACTAACTCCCACAAGAAGTAAGATTAATAACAGCATTGTGTTCAAAACTGAACAGCTTATACACCCACGCAAATGTTCACCCTTAACTCTGTTCAAGCATTTTACTCCTACTTGGTGGGAAAGAAGAGAGGGAAATTATTGTCTTTTTTTTAAAAAAATACACACACTTGGGAGATATGCAGATACTATAGTGATGGATGCTTACACAACAAGATAAAAACTAGTTAAAGAGATAACTTCTTTCATCCAACTGCCAGCAAAAACTGTGAAAATCATCTTAATGCCCCTCTCTCCCACAGAATTCTCAGCTTGTCCAGTTCCTCTTGCTGTTTGTTACAATAAATGCCTGGTATGAACTCTTTTAGGAGAAAGCAAAAGTCTTTCTAAAAATACTTTGTGTAATCAATACTGTGAAGCAATTCTGGATCTTCACTGTTCTAAGCAGTTAGCTCCCTGACATTAACTGTTGCTAAATTGCATGTGCTTACTGTAGCTGTACTTCCCTGGAGTCACCTAGAACATACCTTATATCGTACCAGTTTCATTTCTTACTCTGGTCTGAACAAGTCCAGGATGTGAAATGCAATCAGTGGTTTTTGTTTTTTGTTTTAAAGTAGCTGAATATAGTGATCATTTTTACAGAACAACATTTATATTCTACTCTATCCAATTTTATCAGTCTTTTAATAATAATAGCAGATTTCCTTATTTTCAGTACAATGTTTGGGCAAGTAATAAAAATGAAAAATATAAGAAGAATTTACAAGTTAACCTAGATAAAACAAAACTTCCATCCAGCTTTTTCTACAAAGTAGAAACTTTGTTGTAAGAATAAAAGGTTTTGATTATTCCACTATGATTCTGCCAAGAAGGCAAAGTAATCAGGCAGCTAAATTTATGAGACTATTGGTTTCATTTTACAGGAAGACTAAACTGCCTGCTAAAAGTCTCTTCTCATGCTCTGGGATTCAGAATAAGATTTCCAGAATGAAAATAAAATTTGGTAAGCAGCAGAGGTAATGGATGGTTCTAAAGACTTGTTATAGAGGTACATAGCATTGTACCTCTTTAGGTAATTGGTTAGATTCCTTGGCATAGAATAGGATTGTGCAAACTGGACTGATTTTGTGCCATATTGGGTGTCAAGTCCATTCCAGAAGACATCAAGGGAAAGCTATTTATAAAAGCCCCTGCTTCCTCTTGTATGATGGGGAATCGGATTCTCCCTGTCTGTCCACCTGGGATGAACTGCACTGCCAACTGTAGACTAAAGATAGACCTTGTTCATGCAGAAACTCACTTGCTTCACTGCTACAAATGGGGAGAGGGAGGTTTGAAGTAGTTGTGCGGCACGGTAGGTATATAGCTCAGTAGCTCTCTACTTCCCAGCCACATCCATCACTTGCAAATCTGGAGGTGTTTCTGTTTAAACTGGATTTCACTGTAGGCCTCTAATTAGATCCACCTGCCTATTCAACTCCTACTTAGTCAGGATCTTAGACTATCTGGGGTTTAGATGTTTGGGAAGGCAGTGAATATTTGCTGCTGGATAGGGCCTTTAATTCTGAAATCTTATCTAGACTTTAATTTCCTTGAATGTATGAGGATACATTATTCCATGAACAAAAGAGCAAGTGAAATTCTGTATGCAAAGTTAAATCTACCCTTCCTAAAGAGTTGGTTTTTAATAAAGCTTCTTTGGATTAGATTAAAAAATGATAAATGTCATCATAATTTCTTTCAGGCAATTCTGATGGGAGTTTTATCAGCACTTGCACAAGTTAAGAGTGATAGTATGACTTAGCCTTGTCTCAAAAGCACAAAAGATGAACTATCATTAATTTAACAGCTGGAAAGAGCCTCTACTTACCATTCACTAGTAGTACAGTCTAAAAATAAGGGTTTGAAACCTTTGTTCTGGCCTGCAAAGGAATGAAAAATCTCAGGTTAGTTATGTGTAAAGAAAAATAGTTATTTTCTTATCTTGTAGAATAAACCCCACTTTATAACAGTGAGCTAAAGACAAATCTAATCTAATTTTGCTTTTTAGTCTATAAACTAATGAAAATCATTCTGATTAGATCCTTGGCGTGTAGGTGATTCCGAGATGTCTCAAGGGACTGGTGATGCTATTAAGATCAAGGGCCCAGACCTACAAAGGTACTTAAGCACTTAAGTCACAATTTTGGCTCCTCTGTGATTTACAAAACTCCCGCTGAATGCTGTAGGCACCAAAAATCACTTGGTGCCTAAATTTTTGGGGTAAAATTTCCCCAGACGCCTATGTTCCTGTCTTTGAGACTGCTCACTGCTGCCTTACTCTAGCTGTTCCGTTGCCTATCGCCTAAGCCACAGAGTGATTCATGAACTGGGGAAAAATAGGTTGCCAAACACCTAAGTAACGAGCAAGGCCTAATCTGGTAAGACCACTCAGAGTCTGCCCACTGGATCTGGTCCCAGTCAAAATCTGGGCTGCCAGAGGAGGAGTTGGTAGTGGTGGCCTTATATTTTTTGTCCAGAGATTAGAGCACTTGACTCAGATGTGGGAGACCAAGTTTCAATTTCTCCCTCTCTCCCAGAAAGAGGATTCAAGCAGGGGTTTCCTACACCTCTCAGGAGAGTGCTTTAACCACTGAGCTATGGGATAGTCTGATATGGGATACCCTCAGTCTTGCCTGGTGAAGCTGTTCCACTGTAGATAAATAATGAGAGTGATTGAAGCAGGGGAACTGGACCCAGAATCTCTTATCTCCTAGGTGGGTGTACTAACCACGGGAGACTACACCACCACATCCTCTCCCCTCCCATTGTTTTCCGTGGGATGAAGCAGGTACCCAACTTATTCTCACAAGAAATGCCTCAGGTGGCTAAGCTGTTTGACTCCAGGTGGCTGTTTTTTATTCATGGATTGCTAAGCAGATATTGCTCAAGTCTTAACTAGAAACCGTGCAGAATTCATGTAACTTCACTGATTTCTCATAGGTTAAACACACACAATCCAAGCCTTCTAAACATAGGTTGCAGAATTCCCATCATTGGAGTTTTTTAAAACCAGGTTAGATGAACTACACTTAATTCTACCTCTGCATGGGGATTGGGGGATGGACTAGATGACCTCCTGGGGTCCCTCCCAGCCCTACTTTTCTATGATTTTATGAACCTATGATCTGGGACTAAAAATAAATCCAGTTTGGAGTTTTTCTTGCAAAAGTGAAAAATTCTTATAAAACAAACTGTTGTATCTGATAAGTACCTACTCTCAGATTTAAAAAAATCCCTCAAAGGATCACATATGAGACATTTTAGTTGGATTGATTTTGTTTTATCAAAGTTAGTTAGGGCTTTGCATGTATCAAATTAAGGCTTAGCATGGAAAGCTAGAGAGACAAGGTGGGTGAGGTAATATCTTTTGTTGGACCAACTTCTGTTGGTGAGAGAGAAAAGCTGTTGCACTTACACAGAGCTCTTATTCAGCTATTCATTCACATTCTAATCCTGGAATGAGGCCAGCATCTCTTCATACATTAATTTCACATGCTGTCAATCTGGCTCTTTTCATGAACACTTAAAATATATACACTTACTGAAGGTTTTAAACAAAACAATACCATACAATAATTGTCATTCAAATCAATATGCTGTTTAGTTCATCTGGAGAACTAAACATAGCTTACTCTCAGCAAAATGAATTCTTAGTTGAGGACAGGAGAACTTCAAAGGCTCAGAATAAGGGTCTTAATTTGTTTCTGTAATGCAAGGTTTTTATTATTATATATTGAAGTTTAAGTCTCCTCATCAATCCTGCCCTTGTTATCATTGTTTTTCTCCTCATTCTCTTCCCAAGGAAGTCAGTTTTGAAAAGGTTTCTTCTTGAGCTATATAGGGGCCTGTCACTGTCCCCTGCTACACAGGTCCTGGAGTTTGAAGGACAACAGTTTGGACCCATCTCTGAGGAAGAAATTGCAGTGATGTCTTTCCCATGCTATATTTTCTCCCCACTCTCATTGGGCTATCTGAGAGGTGCCAGAGAGGTTACTGGGACTACAGGTTGTTGAATTCACAGAAATGAGTAAGTAAGATCTCATGGCTTAATTGGCTGATCCTGTCAATTGCAGACATTAGGCTGACATCACTGTTCTACATTAATTCACTTAGCCAGGTCACCTACCACTTTTCATTCTTTTCTTCCTTCTGCTCCCAGACATGTTTCAAGTTTATTTTATTTTGTCATAACAAGGTTTATTACCGTAAGATAGTTTTAAATGCCCTTGAGATTGAACAGCACTTTGAAGTCTGTGTGCACGTCTATCTTTCCTGGCCTGAGTAATTTTTAAATAGCCTAACAATACTCTTGAGGGTATCCACATTGCACAGACTATACTCTCTAGGACCTGCAACTTGGATTCTAAAATTGCTTAGACATGTGCATAGTCACATACATACCATTCTCCCCTCTCTTCATGCTTACAGAATTTGCCATTTGCTTTTTCATCAAACTTTCAATTATCCTTTGAATATTTATGTAAGTACAGAGATATGCAAATAAAGCTATGGGCCTGACTCTGAAAGGTACTCAGTACCATTAACTTCCACAGACTTCAGAGGGAGTCCAGGACACATAGCAGCACTTTACAGATCAATCTCTATGTATGTTCCATTAGCCCCTCCAACATAGACATACCCAATGTTACATAACTATATGATGTCTACATAATGCCAGTGTTGGCCCAGCACACCAGACTGTATATTATGCTCTCAGCAGATATTTTAACTGAACAAAACACATAGGTCCTGATCCACAAAGGGATTTAGGCACCTAAGTCCCAAATGTAAATCCACTGCTTGGCTGCCACCTAACCCAGTAGGCACTGAAACTTCCTCGGCACTTAAATTTTGCTCACCATTACAAATGCTTAAGTCCCTGTGTGGATCAAGCCTTAGATCAGTTTTGTTGCTCTTCCACCTTCTGGAAAAAAAAATAGTTAATCCAAATTTTTAAAAAAAGTAGCTGTATGTACACTATAGCTTTGAGCAAAGTGCCAGCATGCAACAAACAATAAATAAAATTATTTCCTAACATTTATGCCCTGTTGGAACCTGTACTAAGTATAACTAAGATCTCCACATTGAATAGACACACCTCTAAGTTGATATCTGATTTTCAGCTACATTAGACGTTTTTTTGATTGTGGTAGTTACATTTACTGCAGAAGTTAATTTGCCAGTTGAAGCTAAACAAAGTTAATTAAAAGTACAGAGGTAGTTTAACCCTTAAAACAGCAGGCATATGAAAAAGTCCTCCATAAACTACAGTAAATTTATGAAGATTACAACTATTATTCCTATTTTGGCCCATTTCCCAACTATCGTAGCATTCTGAAAACTACGATACCCACACAAGGAAATAAAGAAACAAATCAACAGAGCCAGATGTGTACCCAGAAGCCTCCTGCTACAAGACAGGCCCAGAAGAGAAACCAACAGAACTCCACTGGCCATCACCTACAGTCCTCAGCTTAAACCTCTTCAACGCATCATCAGTGATCTACAACCCATCCTGGACAATGATCCCTCACTTTCACAGACCTTGGGAGGCAGGCCAGTCCTCGCCCACAGACAACCTGCCAACCTTAAGCATATCCTCACCAGCAACCACGCACCGCACCATAACAACTCTAACTCAGGAACCAACCCATGCAACAAACCTCGATGCCAACTCTGCCCACATATCTACACCAGCAACACCATCACAGGACCTAACCAGATCAGCTACAACATCACCGGCTCATTCACCTGCATGTCCACCAATGTTATATATGCCATCCTATGCCAGCAATGCCCCTCTGCTATGTACATTGGCCAAACTGGACAGTCACTATGCAAGAGGATAAATGGACACAAGTCAGATATCAGGAATGGCAAGATACAAAAACCTGTAGGAGAACACTTCAACCTCCCTGGCCACACAATAGCAGATGTAAAGGTTGCCATCTTACAGCAAAAAAACTTCAGGACCAGACTCCAAAGAGAAACTGCTGAGCTCCAGTTCATTTGCAAATTTGACACCATCAGATCAGGATTAAACAAAGACTGTGAATGGCTATCCAACTACAGAAGCAGTTTCTCCTCCCTTAGTGTTCACACCTCAACTGCTAGCAGAGCACCTCACCCTTCCTGATTGAACTAACCTCGTTATCTCCATACTGATTTATACCTGCCTCTGGAGATTTCCATTACTTGCATCTGAAGAAGTGAGGTTCTTACCCACGAAAGCTTATGCTCCCAATACTTCTGTTAGTCTTAAAGGTGCCACAGGACCCTCTGTTACTTTTTACAGATTCAGACTAACACGGCTACCCCTCTGATACTAAAGAACCCAATGTTTTTTAAAAAAATATAGAAAAAATTGTTGCTTGCTAAATGTCATAATTATTCCCAGAAAGTACTTACTCAATTAGTCACTCTTATTCCAGTTGGTTGCTTATTCCATTTGAGTGCTTGGCAGTTAAAGAACTGCAAATGAGAGTGTTTCTCTCACAGCTTGGATCAGAAACAAAACTATAATTTAATTATAAATGTCCTCTGGGAACAGCATACAATTACGTATTTTAATAATTTTTTTAAAAGTCAAAATGTGAAGTCCATGTGCAATTAAAAAGTGAAATACGGCTGTATTCTTACATTAGCTTTGCATTGAGTTGAGATGGGTATAGATGTAGTACAAAAAATATGGACATGGGAAAATATCAATTTTTATCTTAGATGGACTAATTACATGTTCAGCTGCTGGAATTTACTAGAATCTTTATTAAATAAATAGCAGCCACTTCTATCTTCATTCCCAAAATACCATAAAATTTCAGCACCAAGAGAACTGGTAAAGGTAATCATTCACCTCTTTATTCTTTTCACTAGCTGTCTATATATCTACATAGAAATAAAGGTTAATGAATAACAAACCCTGCACTAATTCCTGCTGCTACATGAAAAGCTGACATATATCAGGAGGTACATACTGTTAAAAAAATGTTTCATAGAGATAGGTTTGTGGGCAAACAACATGAAGGGGTTATCTAAGGGTACCCTGCTTTGGTGTAATTGACATTACAGTTGCACTACATCGGGAAATTGCCAGCCAGCCAAATTTTGTTTTATCTTTACAATGGCATCCTTAGAAATATTGTTCAGTGGTATGTGGGGATATTTGGTCAGTCATGTGTAGAGATCTAAGAGACCTAGAGCAGCATTGTGATCAGTAGTGATTATTTTTTTTCTATGCAAGTTATGCTGGTCTCTTTCTCAACTCACATTTTATCTCTAATTTCCAGGGTTTAGTTTTTGATTTCATGAGGAAACAAGAGATAAGCTCAGCCTGCTGGATTTCCATAATCTCAATATAAAGGAAAGTTTGTTAAGACTCAAGCTTAGCTATCTTATATCTACAGCTTTCTAAACTGTGAAACACTGAGTGCTAATGTGGCTCCCCTCACCCCACTCCATTGTCAAAAATGCAGCTATCAAAAGTAGCACAGCTTTCAGAATGATACTTGTGCTGGAGAAAAATGACTGATAGATGCTGTGATCTCTCTACTAAAGTCCCACACATGTAGCTTTTCTTCATAGAGATACTGTATTTGCTGGATGCACATAGGCTATGGATATTTGTTGTACCATTCATCTCTGGAATGTCAAAGCTGTAAGTGCAAGAATTTGATATGCAAGAGCTGACATAATTCATTTACTATCTTAATCACATTCAATTATTTAAAAAAAATCAAGTCTTTGGACATCGTATTTCTTTGCTTGGCTACAGTTTTATCACATTGAAGAGGACAAAAGAGCAGCTGTGTTTGGAAAATTGCAGCCAAAAATAAAAAAAAGTTTTCCCCTTCTTCAGTATGTAGGGACTTGATTCTGAATTCTGATCTCACTTAGACCTGTTTTATACTATAACTGTGTGGACTTCAGTGGAATTACTCCTAATTTACACTGGCATAAGCAAGATCAGATTCGATCCCTAGGTCCCTGGGAAAAACTCTACATTCACATTCCACTCAAGTCATTAACACCACTCTAACTTTCCATTTCAAAACCAAACATTTACTTTTGTGCTTATATCACTGGTACAGCTGGAGTACAAAGGGCTCTTTTTTATCTGAAAATTATATTGTGCAATTTTTTTAAAGGAAAAATTCCCATTTCCCACCCATTATTGCTACCTACCTCCTACTTCGTAGCAACACGACACTCAGCTGTACAGCAAAGGCATATGCTGTGAATCCAATTAGTAAAAGCACCACCTCAAAATATGTGCTCCATGAATACAAATAAGAGTCAGTGATGTATGGATCACTAGCATCTGAAAGAAATGAGCATTAGCTGAGTAATATCTTCAGCTACATTAATCTTCCCACATTCCAAATGCTCCCTCTATGGCTTCCCTTCAATATGTCTAATAAGGTCTTCTTCGGGTGGTCTTCTAGGAATCCCCATGATGTGATAAGTAGATTGTGTTTGCATGTTTGTGGGAGGCAGGGAAGCTGTACACATTTTTTACTTTTGTCCCCCAAGCAATAGTAATAATTTTTATTATGGTGTTTGAAGTTGACCATATACAAAGGTTGCCATTCTGAGTGACCTTTTAGAACGTGATTGGTTACAAGTATGCAGTCTTTCTGCAGATTTAGCAGTCCACAGTTCTCTTTGAAGCCAGAGGGAGGGGAAGTTATAAAGTGACCAGAATATCGGGGAGCTGAGGCATTCCACTGACTCTACAAACAGCCGGATCAGACATTTCATGGCTGCTAGTGTCCTGCAGACAACATCGAAGAAATCATTCCAAGAGACCTAATGATCCTATATCAAGGGTAGAGGGAGTAAAGTTTACAAATCAGTATCTGGTCTCTTCACCCTTGAGCATGCACCTTGTAATAGTTATAGCTACAGACAGAAGGAGAAAATAATGGAGCAATCTGACTGCCAGCCAGAGGTAGTGCCAAAAGGACATACACATTCCAATCTGTTTCACAACACAGCATTGAAGTCTCAGGATCTGGCAATGAGAAAGACAGCTCACAAACAGTTTTATTTTATAAAAATACCCTCTCTTCAATTTGATATTTTTACTCCTCCCTCTAGTCACTCAGACAAACAGTATTTATAGCCCAAGTGACTGAATCATACTGCTTCCTTTTTACAGCTAGTAAGCATAAAACGAATTCAGAACCTTAAATGGATTAAACAGATAATTGAGTCTATACCCTCCCCAACATGCACTTCCTCCTCTAACTACATCTCTCTTGCATTTCTTCTCTTCCGTATGGAGAACAACCATTAACATCCCCTTGTCAGACTAAGGAAGTCCACCTGCTCCAACTGACTGGGTCAGAAGCACACCTTCTTTCCTTTACCTCAGACAATCAGTGAAGGGAGGAAAACAGCAGTTCCTTCTTGTCTGTACTCATGCCTATATACTCTTCCTAGAACCACTTTTTTTTAAAAACTGTAAAACAGAAATGAGTTGTTTCTGGCCTAAAAGGTCTCCATGTGTACCCCAAAGGGCTTAGAACACCATCACATACAGTTACAATTTGAAATATTCACAAACTGATTTTAATGGATTTGTTATTTATAAGTATTTGCCTATTCATAGATTCTAGGACTGGAAGGGACCTCGAGAGGTCATCAAGTCCAGTCCCCTGCCCACATGGCAGGATCAAATACTGTCTAGACCATCCCTGATAGACATTTATCTAACCTACTCTTAAATATCTCCAGAGATGGAGATTCCACAACCTCCCTAGGCAGTTTATTCCAGTGTTTAACCACCCTGACAGTTAGGAACTTTTTCCTAATGTCCAACCTAGACCTCCCTTGTTGCAATTTAAGCCCATTGCTTCTTGTTCTATCCTTAGAGGCTAAGGTGAACAAGTTTTCTCCCTCCTCCTTATGACACCCTTTTAGATACCTGAAAACTGCTATCATGTCCCCTTTCACTCTTCTCTTTTCCAAACTAAACAAACCCAATTCTTTCAGCCTTCCTTCATAGGTCATGTTCTCAAGACCTTTAATCATTCTTGTTGCTCTTCTCTGGACCCTTTCCAATTTCTCCACATCTTTCTTGAAATGCGGTGCTCAGAACTGGACACAATACTCCAGCTGAGGTCTAACCAGAGCAGAGCAGAGCGGAAGAATGACTTCTCATGTCTTGCTCACAACACACCTGTTAATACATCCCAGAATCATGTTTGCTTTTTTTGGCAACAGCATCACACTGTTGACTCATATTAACTTGTGGTCCACTATAACCCCTAGATCCCCTTCAGAGACAGAGCCGGTGTCAAAACAGACCCCTGCGGAATCCCACTCGTTATGCCTTTTCAGCAGGATTGGGAACCATTAATAACAACTCTCTGAGTACGGTTATCCAGCCAGTTATGCACCCACCTTATAGTAGCCCCATCTAAATTGTATTTGCCTAGTTTATTGATAAGAATATCATGTGAGACCGTATCAAATGCCTTACTAAAGTCTAGGTATACCACATCCACCGCTTATCCCTTATCCACAAGACTCGTTATCCTATCAAAGAAAGCTATCAGATTGGTCTGACATGATTTGTTCTTTACAAATCCATGCTGGCTGTTCCCTATCACCTTACCACCTTCCAAGTGTTTGCAGATGATTTCCTTAATTACTTGCTCCACTATCTTCCCTGGCACAGAAGTTAAACTAACTGGTCTGTAGTTTCCTGGGTTGTTTTTATTTCCCTTTTTATAGATGGGCACTATATTTGCCCTTTTCCAGTCTTCTGGAATCTCTCCCATCTCCCATGATTTTCCAAAGATAATAGCTAGAAGCTCAGATACCTCCTCTATTAGCTCCTCTATTAGCTCCTTGAGTATTCTAGGATGCATTTCATCAGGCCCTGGTGACTTGCAGGCATCTAACTTTTCTAAGTGATTTTTAACTTGTTCTTTTTTTATTTTATCTGCTAAACCTACCCACTTCCCATTAGCATTCACTATGTTAGGCATTCCTTCAGACTTCTCCGTGAAGACCGAAACAAAGAAGTCATTAAGCATCTCTGCCATTTCCAAGTTTCCTGTTACTGTTTCTCCCTCTTCACTAAGCAGTGGGCCTACCCTGTCTTTGGTCTTCCTCTTGCTTCTAATGTATCGATAAAAAGTCTTCTTGTTTCCCTTTATTCTCGTAGCAAGTTTGAGCTCATTTTCTGCCTTTGCCTTTCTAATCTTGCCCCTGAATTCCTGTGTTGTTTGCCTATATTCATCCTTTGTAATCTGTCCTAGTTTCCATTTTTTATATGACTCCTTTTTATTTTTTAGATCATGCAAGATCTCGTGGTTAAGCCAAGGTGGTCTTTTGCCACATTTTCTATCTTTCCTAACCAGCGGAATAGCTTGCTTTTGGGCCCTTAATAGTGTCCCTTTGAAAAACTGCCAACTCTCCTCAGTTGTTTTTCTCCTCAGTCTTGATTCCCATGGGACCTTACCTATCAGCTCTCTGAGCTTACCAAAATCTGCCTTCCTGAAATCCATTGTCTCTATTTTGCTGTTCTCCCTTCTACCCTTCCTTAGAATTGCAAACTCTATGATTTCATGATCATTTTCACCCAAAATGCCTTCTACTTTCAAATTCTCAACAAGTTCCTCCCTATTTGTTAATATCAAGTCTAGAACAGCTTCCCCCTAGTAGCTTTTTCAACCTTCTGAAATAAAAAGTTGTCTGCAATGCAGTCCAAGAATTTGTTGGATAGTCTGTGCCCTGCTGTGTTATTTTCCCAACATATATCTGGATAGTTGAAGTCCCCCATCACCACCAAATCTTGGGCTTTGGATGATTTTGTTATTTGTTTAAAAAAAAGCCTCATCCACCTCTTCCACCTGGTTAGGTGGCCTGTAGTAGACTCCTAGCATGACATCACCCTTGTTTTTTACCCCTTTTAGCCTAACCCAGAGACTCTCAACACTTAATTTATGTAAGTAAATTTTAGCTAAGGTAAAGGGTTCTCTGGCCAGGTATTATAAAGCATTCTTAAGCACTGTTTGGACAATACTAATTACCACAAACAGCAGGAAGGGGTAGTTAATCTCACCCAAACAATGAGTGAAGGCCAGAAAGAGTCAGCTAGAGAGATTCTGAGAAATATAAAGCACCAAAAAATTATTTTGTAATGAATGTTTTATGTTGAGAAAGAAAGAAGCTTCCTCGATTAATGAAACTGGAACAGTCAATTGGATATTATTTTGTATAAAACATCTCTTTACCAAAGAGAGATACATAGGATTTGACATCAATGGCAACATGGTTAAGGAAAGAATCTATAAAAGACTGGCATCCTACTTGTGAGAGATTGGAGCAGGGCCATGGACTTCCCTCTAACAGCAAATCCTATACGAGAACTCCTTGTTAAAATTCTGGCACAAAAATGAAGAAAATAATTGGTGTTATTCCCTTGTCACTACTGAAGTTCACGCCTGGTGATACTGCTAACCTCATGGTGTCCTGAGGGCCAAACACGTTATTTCAAAAAGACAAAGGGGTCAATATTTTGGAGTAGATACTGTGCTTTGTTTTACATTGCTTAGGTGATGCAAAGAGGGAAGAAACCATCTACAATTCCCCCTGCCAGGAATTCTCCTGATGTGGCAGTGGTAGTTAGTGCTCCACTCCTTTGGGGTCTCACAACACTTTAGAAAAGCAGACAATAGAAGAGCCAGAACTACTTTCTCTCTGGAGTGATGCAGCTGGCCAGGCAAGAAGCTGTGCAACTGCAACAGAAAAGGGAGAGCAGCTAGAGCTGCTCCTGGAGCTGTAGGGGAGGTTGTGTGAGGCAGCTGGAGAAGTACTATTCCCTGTTATTTCCTGACAGAGAGAGGACTGTTTCAAACACTGCAGGGTATGATTCACTCTTGTCCCTTATGTGAGGTCTTCTTCCTTCTCTGTCCTCAAGATGACCGGGAGGAGGAAACAGACTCTAGGTATGTAATTGTGCATTGCATAATGTATCACTGTAGGAAGGGCCTCAAAAAGGTTGACCAAAGAGTACAGGGCCTCCCTAATGTTCTGAGAGCTGCCTATCAGTGATTCTCTCACCTTTCTTTTAAAACCATGGCACTGACCATAGCAACATATGAGCACAAGACAAAGAGAATGAGATTTTTCAGTCTGAATTATGACACAGACACACACAAGCTACAGCGTGAGTAAAATGTGGAAGCCTGACTCAGTAACAGTAAAAACTTAATTGTGTGTAGTATCCTTTAAATGACGGCAATTTGAAAGGTACGGACAATGTATGTCATAGCAACACGTATGGCCTCATGTTTTCCTGTAATTGTAAGCATACAGAACTTGCTACGTCTACACTTGAAGCTGGAGGGGTGATTCCCAGATCATGTAGATGTACCATACTAGCTCTGTTTGAGCTAGGGCATTAAAAAGAGCAGTGTAACTGGAGTAGCACGGGTTGCTTGGGCTAAACATCCAACTACATACCTGCCTGGCATGAACCACCCAGCTATATAATTGGGTGGCTAATCTGAGCTGCTGCCTGTTCTACCTTGGGTATACTGCTGTTTTTAGTGCACTAGTTTGAGCAGAGCTAGCACAGGTATGTCTATGTGAGCTGTGAATCGTACCTGCCAGCTCCCAAGTGTAGACATAGCCCATAGTGATTCTGCATTTGAGAACTATTCTGAACAGACAATTCAGAATGTCTCAGTCCTGGATAAGTAAATTCATATTACTAGCCTGGCCAACATTGCTAGGGGCTAAAAGCCACACATGAATAAGTGACATTTCTATAATTATCAAAGTAACAGGCATTGAAACTACCTGAGACAGGAGACCCAGCTACATGACACAGGGTAGGAGCATGAATCTCCTTCCTTAGAGGTTTTTACGGTCAGGCTTGACAAAGCCCTGGCTGGGATGATTTAGTTGGGATTAGGTCCTGCTTTGAGCAGGGGGTTGAACTAGATAACCTTCTGAGGTCCCTTCCAACGCTGATATTCTATGATTCTATGATTCTATGACTTGCAGAAGAAGCTCATTTTTAAAAGGGGTCAGATAACAATCAAAATCACTGTGCACATGGCACATTTCTCAGGGTACTTTCCCCCCTTTTTCTTGTACTATCAGGTTAATAACTAAAAATAGATATTCACTGTATGAAAAATGTTACCTGGGTCTTTTCTATACACACAGAAACACAGACATACTCTTGGATGTGTAATGTTTTTCAAACCATAATTTAAGTGACACATGATTTAGACAGTAATGTAAATCAGTCTTCTCTCAGTGAATAAAGTTTTAAACTAGTGCTGATGTTGGGTTTATATTAACATTTATGTTAACAGATCATTTGAAAGATTACATGGTTTAGTATCTCGTGTGTATACTGTTCTGCAAACATAGTTTACACATATTTAATAAACATCAGGGGACACATTTTCAGAAGTTGCTTTCCTTTCCAGTGGAAGTACTGGATTTATGCCTTAACCCAAAGTTGCTTTAAAAAAACTCAATGAATTAATTTAGCAGTTTCCTCAATCTCTGCTCTCATTGTTGTAAAATAATCTTAATTTAGTTTGGGGAAATGCAAGTGCCAAGACCAGTCTTTAGTAACAGTAAAACAACACCCCCAACTAATCTTAAACATGGCGAAAATAAATAGAGATCCAACACACCAGGACTGACTTACTTGGTTTTCCTAGATTCTCACTGTTGTAGTAGCACAGTATCATAAGGTATACATTTTTATCAGTCAAACGAAAAAAGTAATATAGAGTTTCAGCTATGATGAAAAATACGAACTGAACTACAATTATTGTTTAGAAAAAGAGAAGAACCAAAAAACCTTTCAAAAATCTCTGCTATTATTACAAAGTAAAGAGCGCAGACCTGAACATACTTAACATGTTGAACTCCAGTTGAAGAAGTCAACGGGAATTCTGTGGATAAACTGTTTCTAGGATTGGGAGAATTGTGAATAACATACAAAAAAACCTACTTCTATAGAATGTTAAGATTGCAAACAAAAGTCAGGAAATGACAGAATCAATGTTGCCCATGCAATCTTAATTCATCCACTTTATACATTTGCACTGTGACAGATTTGCCAAAAATCACATAGGAAGTCTCTGAGAGACAGGAGTACAACTCAGCTGTCCTGGATTTATGGTTAGTGTCCCAAAACAAGAGAAGATCCGTGCTCTTCTTATAACCTCTGACTCTTCTTATAATCTTCTGCCTCGACCAGAGGGCAGAAATAAGGTTGCATGGAGTCCCTTATTTCTAACATTTCCTAATTCTCAGTGCTTGATTTTGCAAACGTAATGTTCTTTAAACATAGTGTTTCTTACACAATTTCCTATTTTTTCTTTAAAAAGAAAATTTAAAAAACAGAAATGCCATTATGTGAAATTACACTGACCTCCACATGGGCCATCAGCAGGCTCTGAGTCCATGATTTTAGATCTCTTTCACAGACTTCTACCACTTGCACAATGGAGTAGCTGACAATAGTAGGAGGTTGTCATCTTCTATGTGGACCAATCATTTGAGGAGGGCGACATACATGCTTTCCCAGTGGATTACACAATGCTTTGTTAGACAGCAGGGAACCAGGATTCTTGGTATCTATTCCTGGCTCTGGAGAAGAGGGTGGTTTAGTAGTTATAGACAGCACAGACAAGTACATAGATTTTACATATTAATTCTGAAAGGAAGTATAGCTAAGTGATTGAGACATTGGTGTGCCATATTAGAGACATAGTTCTATTCCCAGCTCTGCCTGCTAAAACCTTGTGCAACATCTCAATTACTCCATCTGTAAAAATGGGGATCAGGGAAATGAGGTCTTGCTTAATAATAAGGGCAGTGAAGTGCACAAAATTATTTATAACAGTAAGTACAAGAGCTGAGACATGAATTCCTGGCTCCCAGTATAGCACTTCTTCTCACAGAGCAAAGGAGTGGTGGCTGCTGCCATGTCCCATCTGAAGGAGTGGGGAAGGTCAATGGAGCCAAGAAGCATGATCACACATAGTAGCAATCTCTCTGAAGCTGTACTGAGCATGTGCAAATGACAGTATTCAGAGATTTGTAAATGTGGATGGATTTCAGGGAGACAATGAAGTCAGCTCTCTGACCCTAGTACTACCTCCCCCACTTCCAATTTCAAGTTCTTGCTCTAAACCATGGAGTGAACAGAGGTCTTCAATGAAACATTTGGATTTAACATTAGCAAAATTAGCTATTTTTCCTAACCTCATTCTCAGAAATGGCTGATCCATTTTTGTTGAAAATTTCAAAAATAAAAAAATCAGCCAGGGACCAAGCATTGGAAATGTCAGTCAAGTGAATTAAATACTGGCAAAGTTATAAGCAACTGAAAACAGAGGCTTATAATGGAAATTGTTAGGCCAATCTTTACTATTGGCCTCTTCACACACTCAGTCTATAAGAAGCTTTGGGACTTAAAATCAAGATTTATTCACCACTGAACTTCAGCTATATTGCCTATCTTCAATGGAGGCATCATGTGAATGTAGTATTTGGTTTGCTGCAAATAGTGTTTATATGCAGACTATAATGTAAAAAATAACTCAACGGAAAATGTTATTTATGTTGAGTGCAGCTTTTTTGGCTTATTGTCACTGCTGAAGCATACTTTCAGTCAGAACTTTAACACATTTTATTCTGAAAGTGCTGGGAATGTGTTCCCATATTCAGTGCAAATCAGTTTCAGTTGTTTAATTTCACATTTTTTCCTACCTTCTCAAAATTCCAAGCCTACTGCAAATATGATCTCTACCTCTTAACTCTGAGTAATCTTTGGGTCCACAGAATAAGAAAACAAAGACCCAGTATTTATCTAACAAGTATTGTCATTTGAATTACAGTTTTGAAAAGGATCAAAGCCCCAGGAACTCTTTCTTATTTGCTGTCTTGTCTCCTTCTTCAGTACCCATGGCCCTACACACGAGGTGTTGCTGATATCTTTCCAACAGCAGCATCTGGCTCTTTGGCAAACATCTACACTAACTGTTCTGACCTGCTAATGGCTCCAAGACTATTTATGCATGCTGTGTAGGTTGGCTAGAGTACATGTGGACCATCTCTTTTCACTCATCCTCTTGGGATCTATTTTTATGTCACTTGCATTTGATTCTGAGGAATTTACTGTAATAACTTCAGTCTATTTGAGAACAAACAGGCAAACGCCTAATTAACTCTCTTTTTATGTAGTATAAATAAATAAAAAGGATTATCAGTTCTCCAATATCATTTTAAAATACTAACACTGCTGGTTAGGGCCAGCCATAGAATTTATGTTTCCTAAAGTAAAACTAAAATTATTGTGACACCACTGAATCAGAAATGAGAGAGTTTGTCAAGGTAAAAGGTTTGACTAACAAAAACAAATCTTTAGGATTTTACTTAAAATAAGGCAATAAAAGTACATCTTCTTCTTTCTTGTTGAATAAAGGAATGGGCATACAGTCACCAGAAACCTGGGCTGTCTCTTTTTAATTAAATACAAATTAATGTCTGCAGTGCCACATAAGCACGTCTCTGACATATTGGCATAATTCTCCACTATGGATAAGAACTGATTCTTTCTCTGAAGCATCTGCTAATATTAACTGTCAGACACTATTCTGTTATTCAAATCTGGCATGGCATTCTTTATGCTTCTGTAGTCTAATAGCACATGGTATATCCCAACATTCCATAAATGTCAATGGAGTGCAACAGCTGGATCAGAAGATCAGCACAGAAGGGGTTAATATAGCCTTTTCATAGAAAAAAATATTGTTTATTATCGACTTAGATATTGGCATAGAAAGTACGCTTATTAAGTTTGCAGATTATACCAAACTGGGAGGGATTGCAACTGCTTTGGAGGATAGGGTCATAATTCAAAATGATCTGGACAAATCGGAGAAATGGTCTGAGGTAAACAGGATGAAGTTTAACAAAGACAAATGCAAAGTGCTCCACTTAGGAAGGAACAATCAGTTTCACACATACAGAATGGGAAGAGACTGTCTAGGAAGAAGTATGGCAGAAAGGGATCTAGGGGTTATAGTGGACCACAAGCTAAATATGAGTCAACAGTGTGATGCTGTTGCCAAAAAAGCAAACATGATTCTGGGATGCATTAACAGGTGTGTTGTGAGCAAGACACAAGAAGTCATTCTTCCGCTCTACTCTGTGCTGGTTAGGCCTCAACTGGAGTATTGTGTCTAGTTCTGAGCACCGCATTTCAAGAAAGATGTGGAGAAGTTGGAGAGAGTCCAGAGAAGAGCAACAAGAATGATTAAAGGTCTTGAGAACATGACCTATGAAGGAAGGCTGAAAGAATTGGGTTTGTTTAGTTTGGAAAAGAGAAGAGTGAAAGGGGACATGATAGCAGTTTTCAGGTATCTAAAAGGGTGTCATAAGGAGGAGGGAGAAAACGTGTTCACCTTAGCCTCTAAGGATAGAACAAGAAGCAACGGGCTTAAACTGCAGCAAGGGAGGTTTAGGTTGGACATTAGGAAAAAGTTCCTAACTGTCAGGGTGGTTAAACCCTGGAATAAACTGCCTAGGGAGGTTGTGGAATCTCCATCTCTGGAGATATTTAAGAGTAGGTTAGATAAATATCTATCCAGGATGGTCTAGTATTTGGTCCTGCCATGCGGGCAGGGGACTGGACTCGATGACCTCTCGAGGTCCCTTCCAGTCCTAGAATCTATGAATCTATGAATCTGTTTTGACTCAAAAATGTTTAACTGGGTTCTCACATTAAACAAACCTGTTCTCTCATTAACACTAATGACATGGCCATGCTTTACTGTTGTCATCACTTTGACTGCGAGGGAACCAAATAACTTGTAAATGGTAATACTACTATGTCTATGATATGCATGATATGAATTAACTCAGAAAACCCAGAGTTATGCTGTTTTTTGGCAAAGATCACTTGTCAGGAATCATGAGGGGTAAAAATTTCACCCTGGAGAAGAGACTTCTTTACTGACCCAAAAGATATTACAGCTCTGGTTAGAAATCAAGTCCTGACATTTTTTCTTAATGGCTGGAGTGCAGTTCCTGCTCTTTGACTATCCTTCTAAATTGTGAAGTTAAAAATAAGCTGCTTTCAAATATTTTTTATAAAGCTGCATCACTATGAATGCTTATTCTATCAAAGGCCTGGAACTGAGAAAATTACAGCATCATTATTAAAGTTATGACAACTCAATGCAATTAAGAAAAGCACCTATGAATTTTCTATATTTCCAACATGTAGCATCTGTCTGTAATCCAACCCCATAAAATGTGGATGGTGAACAACAGGTTCTGTGAAGAATATTAACCTGAATTTGTTGCACTCTTATTTCTTGAGCTGCTTTATAAATATTTCCCCATATGTGCTGCCAAATTTTTGCATTTAATGAATCACTCAAATCTTTTTCCCATACATCCTGTAGTGCTATCTGTGAAAGAATATATAAGTCCCTAATATGTGAACAAAAACAAGACACATGAAGCCTATGACTTCAAGCCAAAATCCTTTCAAAAATTGGATCAGAAAAAATGGAAATTTTCTAATTATTATTTACTGAGTAGCATAAGCATTGCATGACTGCATCTACTCTATCATATTTAGAGAGCGCCAGTCACTGTATGTAGGTGCCAGACAGGCCTAGAAATTAATGTTTTGTTATTTGTAATTTCTTAATGGGCTGTTTCTTTCTTTTATTTTATTTGAAATTTGACCTTTGCCAGTGTTGAGGAAAAAGTAATATTCTTCCCTAGACTGCCTCTACTGCAGAATTCCAGGGAACAATAAAAAATGGTAATCTAAGCCTTTTCCTTGATCAGTCTCAATGTGCTTTACAAAGGAAGATAAATCAGACAGGTAAATTGAGGAATCAGGCCTCTGAATTTTATATATGGCTCTGTCTGTTTAGAGCTGGCTAAACTTTCATAATGTAGATTTTGGTCAATTTTCTTGTTTTTGAGTTTGCAAAGCTTTCACAGAATTGGAGCAATTTTATGAAATCTAGATTTTTCATTAAACATTTTTGTTGCTATTAAAATTAGTGAAAATATTTTGATATATTTTCACCTTCCTTTATCAAATATTGCGATGGATTTGCTGGCTGTGATTGGTTACACAAGGTACTGGTTCTGATTCTCTGAATTGCTAAACCTACCACATGTGGTCTAATCTCAAAAGGATTGTAAGGAGCCAATTTGACTTGTTTACTCAGAGGGAGTAGATGCCTTCTTTCAGTCATTTAGAAAAAAAACCTTTTGGGAGCAGCTCTGTGCTACTCATTGGTGCAATGTGGGAGGAAGACTGCTTATCAAATCCCTCGAATACCACCCACAATTTTAGTGATTAGTAACTCTGCCTGTCATCTTTCAAAGGTGAGGACATCCACCAAATATGCCACTCAGGCTGGTAGCTAGTTACCAGTCCTTCTTCACAAGAAAATACCACCAGGTTAAAAGGAGGAGGGAGATTGAGCCATGTGGCTTCCTGGGGTCCCCTGTACATTTGGATAGGCATCAAAATTCTGAATTTAGATTTCTATGATGTTTTCTGTGTGGAGGTTGGTTTACAGCATGCTTTTACATATAGTTTTGTCAGGCTGAACTGGTTTACATATAATTTAGCTGAGATTTGCAGGTTCCTTTACGTTACCCTTCTTTTCAATTATGGGTGGTGGAATGTCCCTCTATATTATGGCGTTTGGGGGGCAGATAGAGTCAAGAAGTCTCTGGTACCCCAGACTAAGTATGGAGGCACAAGTTATATGGGTAGATGGCCTATAACTCTAGTAGATCTTGGGGGATCCACAAGTTCTGAGGGTAGAATTCCTAGCTTCTGACAATGAGGGGAAGAGTGGGAGGTCAAACCACAAACCCTTTTGGAACACTGGTCTGGGAAACACAGAAATGAAGCCTGTAGTATAAACAGCATGAGCTATGCCTGACTAGGGGAGAACGAGGCCCCAAGATTGAATGGTGCCCACTACATTTTGCAACCACCCTAAAGAGAGAGTATGATAAAATACTTTCCTACTAATGGACCATGAGAACTAGTGACAGTACTCTCTAAACAGAGAAAATAAAATTTGCTGGGATGTTTTGCTCTTGCCGCATCTTGGCAGGACTGAAAGATTGATGATGCTTGCTTTATTTTCAGTGGGTACTCAAAATAGCCTTTTGGTTTTTTGCTGCCCAGACACCAATGCTCTTATTTTCTTCATTTTGGTTCCCAGCCCTCTTTTTACTTATACACGCACACAGTACATATGTTACAATTAAATTTTATAGATGGGAAGAAAAAGAGAGAGACAGGGTTGGAGGGGGAGAAAGAGAGTGTGGTTGGGGGAGGGGGGAAGCTGTGAGAATAGGAGACATTCCAACAGGTTAGCTTTTTAGCTAGCAGTCAATTTTCCTTCATGGAAAGACTGGAAAAGTTTATAAACATGGTATCATATAGCTTTAAAAAGGGGAATTACACAAAAATGAAGATGCTAGTTAGCCAGAAATTAGAAGGAGCTGTATCACAGAGTCTGCCCACCACTAGTGCGCCTCCTCTGGGGATATTCTGATTCTAGGTCCGACACCTTCTTTCTGCCTCTTGCCACATGACCTGCCTTCTCTTCCTGGCTCTCAGTGAGGCAAGATGCTCTGTGTTCATGGCTCAGCCCTCCAACCAAGTCAGATCTGTCATCCCTTTCCAGGGTATCAAAATCTCTTCTTATGAATGGGCTCAGAGTGTCTTTCCCTTCAGTGTCCAGCGGTGCCACTTTCTCAGTGGTTGGTGAGCTAATCCAGGCTTGTCCTCTATACCAGGTTCTTGTTCAGGGACCCTCTAGTCAGCAGCCAAGGTTTGTTCCATCCCAGACCTTACTGCCTTTTCCCTGAGCCTTTCCTAACTTTCTTGCTTTCCCCTCTTTTCTGGGTTTGCCAGCCTCCAAACTCCCTCCTCTCAGGGAGTAACTGTAAGCTACTTGCCTCTGTAGCCCCAACACATCTCCCCTTCTCCCAGAGAGGGACTACAGACCACTTCCTTGCAGCCTCCTCTCTACTACCATCTTCCTGTCTTTATAAACCCAGCCCATCTTGTTCCTCCTCAACTGGGCTCTCTCATTATTCAGTCAGGGGATTATTTAAAATACCTGATTTCCCTCAGCTATGGCCTGGTTAGCTGGCCCCCTTCCTAGCCTACATTAATTACTTCAGGGCAAGTGTGGGCTGGACACCCCACCACAAGCTGTCATAAAGGTTAAATGTCTGCAAGCAGCATAGAGACTATTTAAAAGCACCGTAATAAAGACTCAGACTAAATGCATACCCCAAATCAGAAAAGACAATAAGAGGACCAAAAGAATGCCACTATGGCTAAACAGCAGAGTACTGGAGGTCATTAAAGGCGAAAAGGCATCCTTTAAAATGTGGAAGTCAAATCCTATTGCGAATAATAGGAAGGAACACAGACTCTGGTAGAGTAAGTATAATAAGGCAGGCCAAGAAAGAGTTTGAGAAGCAATTTGCTAAAGATGCAAAAACTAACAGTAAGAAATGTTTTAAATACATCAGAAGGAGAAAGCCTGCCATCCAGGCAGTGGGGCCACTAACAACAAAGGTGTTAAGGAGCACTCAAGGAAGACAAGACCATTGCATAGAGGCTAAATGAATTATTTGCATCATACATCAGTGCAGAGGATGAGAGGGACATACCCACATCAGAATTATTCTTTTTGGGTGACTGTACAGTACTGATTGTACTGTCCTGTCCCACATTGATGTGTTGATCCAAGAGGTTTTAGAACAAATTGATAAATTAAACAGTATCAGTTGCCTCACCAATCTATTAGAATTCTTTGAGGGTTTCATAAGCATATGGACAAGGGTGATCCAGTGGATATAGTATCGTAGCAGGGTGGTCACCCGCTCCTGCCCTGAGGGGTTTAAAACAGCCCAGGAGAGGGCTGGGGCAAGCAGCTCCCAGGCTGATTGGGGAAGCAGGCACAGCTGGGGGCCATGCCTCAAAGAGACCTCAGCTAGCCCTTATAAAAGGGCTGTGAGCCAAAGGCTTAAAGAGTCTCCTCTAGCTGTGGAGGGAGATGGGTCTGGCTCCTGGGGAGCATACTAGAGTACCTGAGGTAGAGCAGGGCTGGGGGAAGGTCAGAGGAGCTGGGGGGCTCCAGCCTGGAAACCCCCCCAGGCTGCAGGCCTAGTGTAAGGCTGAATAGGTACTGGGGTTGCAGGGGGCAGCCCAAAGGTAGGCAGAGGTAGCAGGTTCAAACCTCCCTTGCCAGTGATGAGTGGCACTTACACTGCAGTCTGCCCCAGGAATGGGAGCTAGTTAATGATGGGCAGTGACCATACTGAGGTGGGAATAGTGGGTGGGGAAACCCAGAGAGCCGGTGCACTGCCAGGGGGCAGCACCCAAGGACAAGGGGGCCAGTGGCAGCAAGGCACGAGCCTGCAGAGGGCGCTCTGGGTCAAAAGAGCTAATTCCCAGGATGACTGACAGGAGGCGCCGCAGGGGTGAGTTGTTGCCCTGTTACAAGTATACTTGGACCTTCAGACAGGTTTTGAGACAGTCCATCACCAAAGGCCCTTAAGTAAAGTAAGGAGTCATGTGATAAGAGGGAAGGTCCTGTTGTGGATAAGTAACTGGTTAAAAGATAGAAAACAAAAGGTAGGAATAACTAATTAATTTTCACAATGGAGAGAGGTAAACAGCGGGATCCCCCAAGGGTCTGTACTTGGATCTATGCTGTTCAACATATTCATTAATGAACAATGTAAAAGGGAGTCAACAGTTAAGTGGAAAAGTTTGCAGATAATACAATTTTTTTCAAGATAGTTAAGTCTAAAGCTGACTGCAAAGAGTTACAGAGGGAGTTCACAAAATTGGGTAATTGGGTAACAAAATGGCAGATGAAATTCAACATTGATGTGCAAAGCAAGGCACATTGGAAAAAAAATCTAAATTATACATATACAATGATGGGTTCTAAATTAGTTACCACCACTCAAGAAAGAGATCTTGGTGTTTCCATGGACATTTCTCAGAACACTTCAGCTCAATGTGCAGCAGTGGTCAAAAGGCTAACAGAATGTTAGGAACTATTAGGAAAGGGATAGAAAATAAGACAGACGATATCATAATATCACTATGTAAATCTATGGTCTGCCCAGATCTTGAATTCTGTGTCCAGTTCCTGTCACCCCATCTCAAAAAGGATATTGTGGAACTGGAAAGGTTTCAGAGAAGGGCAACAAAGATGATCAAGGGTATGGAACAGCTTCCATTCACAGACAGACTAAACAGAATATGGCTGTTCAACTTAGAAAAGAGACAACTAAGGGGAGAGATGATAGAGGTCTATAAAATCAAGAATGGCATGGAAAAAGTGAATAGAGGAATGTTATTTATCCTTTCCCAAAACACAAAAAAACAGAAGTTACCCAATGAAATTACTAGGCAGCAGCCTAGTACAAACAAGAGGAAGTACTTTTTCACACAACACAAAATTAGCCTGTGGAACTAATTGACATGGGATGTTATGATGGCCAAAAGTTTAACTGGGTTCAAAAAAGAACTGGATAAGTTCATGGAGGATAGGTGCATGAATGGCCATTAGCCAAAATGGTCAAGGATGCAACCCCATGCGGGGACATCTCTAAACCTCTGACTGCCAGAAGCCAGGAGTGGAAGACGGGTGGATCACTTCAAAATTGCCGTGTTCTGTACACTCTCCTTTATCCTCTGGTACTGGCCTCTGTCAGAGACAAGATATCGGGCTAGATGGATCATTGGTCTGACCCAGTATGGCAGCTCTAATATTCTCGTGTGATCCAAAGGAATGTATTAAATATACATTGTCTCCCTTGGCCTAACAAAATTATTGCTATCACAGGGTGCATACTTCAAAACATAGAAACCATTTAGAACTTTGATTCTGAATTTTACTTTAAAGTGAATTGGGTTTAAATGAAAGATGATGGACTGGCATCTTTATTAACCCACAGAAAAAGTACAGCATGAACTTCTCTGTATTCTCTTGTCAATATGCTTTACTAGCCATGACTTGGAAGAGCCATTTCTAAGGATGAGATCTTAGTTCAGTGTCATGCACTTTGGATCTTTAGCTTATCTGTTAAGACTTCCAGAGGGTGTCAATGTCAAGGGTGTTAGTGATGTACCTACCTTTCTGCTAAGAACTGGAATGAGCAATATTTCACACAGGCTGCTGAACAAGCATCAAATGGTGGTAACTTCTGAACACTGTTCATCTGAACCAAAATTGAATTGAGAGAGATGCTAAGCAATCTCAACACTCAGTCATTCAAAAGTAGTGCTAGTCAGCATTTTGCTAATCAGAGACACGTACAAATGTAGATAAGAAGATATTTATATGCAGAGTATCTAAAGACTGTAACAAAGATTGGGTTTTATGGGAATGTCTTCTTGTTACAGTTTTTATATTATTTGTATGGACTCTGACAAATGTATCCAAATTGGTCCAGAAAAACAAATGTGAAAATGAAAGCTCCCCACCACCACCATGCAGTCACAGTTCCTATGGTGCCTCTCTTATCCCACCCCTCTCACTACACTCTGCACAGATACCTCTTCCATGGTATGCAGGGAGTGTGCAGGCAACTCGTGGGACCAAGTTGCCTGGGGTCCCTTGAACAGCCCCAATGCAGGGCTCAGGTAGTATGAAGGGTATTATACTGACCCTCCATACCATGGACCATTTTTATCCTTGCAATTAAACATTGTAATTACCCGCTCATATAGAGTTTTATTCACAGAGGCATCATATCCTGACCCATGGAAGTAACAGATCATCTTTCTATGGCACTGCACAGACCACACAGAGAAAATTACATACAGCCCTAACCACCTCAACAACAGAAAAAGAGCAACAAGCTGCAGAGGATTCAGAGAGGTGCAGTCATAAATCATTAAGTGACTGCAGGGAATGACATATTAGGAAAGGATACATGGACAGACTGACAAACATAAATTCAGAGTAAGGAGAAGAATATATTGTCAAGGTTGCTTCCCACTCTGAACTTTAGGGTACAAATGTGGGGGCCTGCATGAAAACTTCTAAGCTTAACTAACAGCTTAGATCTGGTCTGCTGCCACCATTCCCAAGTGGATTCCCTTCCCTGGGAAGCCTTGAGAAACTCTTCACCAGTTCCCTGGTGAATACAGATCCAAACCCCTTGGATCTTAAAACAAGGAGAAAGTAACCATCCCCCCTCCTTCCTCCCACCAACTCCTGGTGGATCAAGATCCAAACCCCTTGGATCTAAAAACAAGGAAAAATCAATCAGGTTCTTAAAAAGAAGACTTTTAATTAAAGAAAAAAGATAAAAATCATCTCTGTAAAATCAGTATGGAAAATAACTTTACAAGGTAATCAAACTTAAAGAGCTCAGAGGACCCCCTCTAGCCTCAGGTTCAAAGTACAGCAAACAGAGATAAACACTCTAGTAAAAGGTACATTTACAACTTGAGAAAACAAAGATAAAAACTAACACGCCTTGCCTGGCTGTTTACTTACAAGTTTGAAATATGAGAGACTTGTTTAGAAAGATGTGGAGAACCTGGATTGATGTCTGGTCCCTCTCAGTCCCAAGAGCGAACGAACTCCCAAACAAAGAGCACAAACAAAAACCTTCCCCCCCCCAAGATTTGAAAGTATCTTGTCCCCTTATTGGTCCTTTGGGTCAGATGCCAGCCAGGTTACCTGAGCTTCTTAACCCTTTACAGGGAAAAGGATTTTGGAGTCTCTGGCCAGGAGGGATTTTATAGTACTGTACACAGGACAGCTGTTACCCTTCCCTTTATAGTTATGACAGGGGGCCTGCATGAAAACTTCTAAGCTTAACTACCAGCTTAGATCTGGTCCGCTGCCACCATTCCCAAGTGGATTCCCTTCCCTGGGAAGCCTTGAGAAACTCTTCACCAATTCCCTGGTGAATACAGATCCAAACCCCTTGGATCTTAATGCAGGGAGAAATGAACCATCCCCCCTCCTTCCTTCCACCAAATCCTGGTAAATACAGTTCCAACCCCCTTGGATCTTAAAACAAGGAGAAATTAACCATCCCCCCTCCTTCCTTCCACCAACTCCTGGTGAATACAGATCCAACCCCCTTGGATCTAAAAACAAGGAAAAAATCAATCAGGTTCTTAAAAAGAAGACTTTTAATTAAAGAAAAAAGGTAAAAATCATCTCTGTAAAATCAGTATGGAAAATAACTTTACAAGGTAATCAAACTTAAAGAGCTCAGAGGACCCCCCTCTAGCCTCAGGTTTAAAGTACAGCAAACAGAGATAAACACTCTAGTAAAAGGTACATTTACAAGTTGAGAAAACAAAGTAAAACTAACACGCCTTGCCTGGCTGTTTACTTACAAGTTTGAAATATGAGAGACTTGTTTAGAAAGATGTGGAGAACCTGGATTGATGTCGGGTCCCTCTCAGTCCCAAGAGCGAATGAACTCCCAAACAAAGAGCACAAACAAAAGCCTTCTCCCGCCCCGCCAAGATTTGAAAGTATCTTGTCCCCTTATTGGTCCTTTGGGTCAGATGCCAGCCAGGTTACCAGAGCTTCTTAACCCTTTACAGGGAAAAGGATTTTGGAGTCTCTGGCCGGGAGGGATTTTATAGTACTGTACACAGGACAGTTGTTACCCTTCCCTTTACAGTTATGACATATATCAAGTAATATTTCCTGCCAGTTTAATGTATAATACAGTTTGATGTGGAAGATTTTACTCAGTAAAGTGGTGGAAGCCTTATTGCTTGATTAATTTAGAAGTGGACTGAAGAAATCACTGGCAGGGTAAAGGAAAAGCTTACCTAATAGGTCTTTTCCATCTCTAATTTCTATGATTCTTTCATCATTGGAACTGGAAACTTTTTGTTTTGTTAGGGCACCTCTCCTTCATGGTGAGACCATCTCAACCTCATACAGTGGTTGTCTGACTTTGTCCTGTTTGGTACTCTGTATAACTTAAATAACACCTAACACATGGCACTAGGAAGACTTAAAGTTGTCACAGTTTTTCTGCTGTTTTCAGCTGTTACATTTGCACCAACAATACTGTACTCTAACTTCAATCTTGGAGAAAAAAAGAAATGATACCTGATGGCCATTCCATGTTAGCCACATTTTAAAATACTGTCTAAAAGTGAATTGTGCTTCTTATCATTTTATATCTCAAAGTAGGAATAAATTAAGATTTCAGGGCAGATTTTGAAACACTAGCCTCCTTTTTGTGCTGGTCTGCTTCACACTGACTTCACAATAAGGTCACTGTTTTGATATTATGGTATTAGCCACTGTACATAAAATGTAGGTGGTGGGTAGAATTTCCAAAAGCACACAGTAAAACTTCCATTGTCTTCAAAGGCAGCAGAGTTAGACCAATGATGAGTGCTTTTGAAAATCCTAGCTAGAGTGTTTTACATGTGTAGCCCAATGTATAATATGAGTTGCCTTGATGCTGTTTGGCTGGGGAAGATGTTTAGTTGTACATTAACCTGATCCCATGCATATTTCTGTATACAGCTCTTTAGTACAAGTTTATACAATTACTATGTTAAGTCTGATCCTCCAAACACCTACTACTAAGTACAGTCTTCACTACCATGAGTTCAGCTATATGTGGTGTTAAGTATTTGCAGGATCAGTCCCCTGATTTCAAATAAAAAGAATGAGGAGTTCTTGTGGCACCTTAGAGACTAATGAATTTATTTGGACATAAGCTTTCGTGGGCTAAAACCCACTTAATTGGATGCATGCAGTGGAAAATACAGTAGGAAGATATATATATGTATATATACCCATATATATATATACACACAGAGAGAGAGAGAGAGAACATGAAAAAATGGGTGTTGCCATACCAACTATAATGAGACTAATAAATTAAGGTGGGCTATTATCATCAGGAGAAAAAAAAACTTTTGTAGTGATAATCAGGATGGCCCCTTTCCAACAGTTGACAAGAAGGTGTGAGTAACCGTAGGAGAAAAAATTAGCATGGGGAAATAGGTTTTACTTTGTGTAATGACCCATCCACTCCCAGTCTTTATTCAAGCCTAATTTAATGGTGTCCAGTTTGCAAATTAATTCCAATTCAGCAGTTTCTCATTGGAGCCTGTTTTTGAAGTTTTTTTTTATTGGAGTATTGCGACTTTGAGGTCTGTAATTGAGTGACCAGGGAGGTTGAAGTGTTCTCCAACTGGTTTTTGAATGTTATAATTCTTGATGTCTGATTTGTGTCCATTTATTCTTTTGCATAGAGACTGTCCGGTTTGGCCAATGTACATGGCAGAGGGGCATTGCTGGAACATGATGGCATATATCACATTGGTAGATGTGCAGGTGAACGAGCCTCTGCACAGCCTGATGGTGTGGCTGATATGATTAGATCCTATGATGGTGTTCCTTGAATAGATATGTGGACAGAGTTGGCAATGGGCTTTGTTGCAAGGATAGGTTCCTGGGTTAGTGTTTTTGTTGTGTGGTGTGTGGCTGCTGGTGAGTATTCAGGTTGGGGGGCTGTCTGTAAGCAGACTCTTAATTCAATAGCTTATTTCTCTATTATATCTAATTTTCAACCTCTCTGTCTTTTGTTGTTCTTTCATTCTGTTCCCTCTGTTCTGCTTTCTCAGCCCCACCTTCCCGCTATTAAACTCCACCCCCTCTCTTTTATAAATTCTACATAGATATTTAAGTAAGACTACTATCAAAATAGGCTTATGCAGTTATGGGCCACATATGTGGAAGGCATTAAATCTCACTGCAAGTCTGGGGGTAATAGTTTCTCTCTACATGGTTCTAGTACAACCACATCTGGAAGATTGCAATCAGTTCTAGGCACTACATTACCAAAAGGTACTGATAAACTGAAGGCAATACAAAGAAGAAAAACAAAAATTGCTAAGGGCCTGGAAGTTGTGATTTATGGGGAAAAATATGAAGAGCTAAATGTGAACTATGTATGTATAGCTTGATTAAGTGATAACTAAATGGGGACATGGTAACAGTCTGTAAATAGCTGAGGGATATAAACATCAAGAAGGGAGAGGAATTATTTAGTGTGATACACAAGGGTATAACTAGAAATAACAGGATACAACTAAGAAAGGGAAAATGTAGGTTGAACACCAGGAAAAGCTTTTTGGCAAGGAGAAGTGTTAGGCTGGGGAATAATCTCCCTAGGGAAGTGGTGGAAGCCTCACTATCTAAGCCCTTTTAAACTAGACTGGACAAAACTCTAGAAAATGTACTTAGAGAACAGTCCCATGTTGGCAGGGAGATGGACTCCATAATCAAATACATCCTGTTCCTTTCTTACATCTATGAATCAAATAGGTGGATTTGCCTTAAGTGCATGCCTATACTGTTTTAGAGTAGTAAGCTGCCAGACGCCCAAATACACATATAAACAATAGCCTTGCCATAGAAAGAAAATGACAGACTCCACAATTTATTACATTTGTCATTTTCTATTGGCCATGACTATAAATAGACCTGTATGTTAAAAACATCTTTCCAGCTATCTTTAGCTCTTCCAGCTGGACAGTTGGTACATTTTACTACTGTTTTATGGCTGTGTATGCTTTACATTTAGTTTTACATTTTAGCTTTTGGAAGACTTACATGGTTTGCATAGGCTGTGGGACAGAGGCAGAGTTCATCTGTCCCATGCTCAGAAAGAGAGACTCAGCATGTTTGTAAAAGATCTGCTTACTAACATTTATCTTATTTAATTACTACATTAATAAACATGTACAGATTGTTTATGTTTCTCTTCAGAATTATATTATGAGAGAGCAGAATGAGAGAGCGCAATGTTATTTATAAATTTTGTGCTATGCTAAAAAGTTGGCAAAGAGCTTCTGACGTAAGCAGAGCTGTGCATGCCAAAATAGTCATCTAATTAAAATATTATTTTAACACCATCAGTCTAGTGCCAAAGCAAAAAATAATTTTAGCAAAAAGATATTATGCAAAATATGGGACTGGGTGCATACCTCAAAAATGAACCCCGATGTTTCTGGGATTACCCAGCTCAATCTAAAGTGATATTTTGTTGTACAATCCATTGTATAATTATTTTAGATATATTTTATCTATTATATATAGAACGGCATAACTTTCTTTGTTCTTTAAATGGTACTTACTTTCTTTCATTATGTGTTTGTGTAAAGGTGAATGAAATTTAAGGGAAAATAGCGGTAACCAGAGGTGAGAACATTGTGAAGAATTCCCAAAAGTGTTGGGAATTTTAAATCAAACACCTTAATTATCTCACCTGAAAGGCTAAAAGAGATGATCTGATGGCTCATTTTGATTCATATTTTTGACATGACTAAACCAGAACAAAACTGAATTCTGTAATTGTCCCTGGGGTCATTAAGTGACTAGTTCTGTTCGCACCCCTGTTTTCTATTGGTGTATCGCCCAGGATTTCAATGGTGATACTACTATTTACACTGATGTTAAGTAAGGGGAGAATATGCTCACGCCTTATCAGGGCCGGCTCCAGGCACCAGCTTGCCAAGCAGGTGCTTGGGGCAGCCACTCTGGAGAGGGGCGGCACGTCCAGCTATTTGGTGGCAATTCGGCGGACGGTCCCTCACTCCCGCTCCGAGTGAAGGACCTTCCGCCGAATTGCCGCCGCAGATCACGATCGCGGCTTTTTTTTTTTTTTTTTTTGCCGCTCAGGGCGGCAAAAACCCTGGAGCCAGCCCTGCACCTTATACAGTGATAGACTCAAGGAGCTCAATTTAACAAAGAAAAGGTTAAGGGGTGAATTGATCACAGTCTATCTGTATCTACGTGGGGAACAAATTCAGGACTCTTTGTCTAGCAAACAAAGGTATAACAAGATCCAATATGGGGAAGTTGAAGCTAGACAAATGCAGTCTAAAAACAAGGTGCACAGTTTTAACAATAAGGGTAATTAACAATCGGAAGAGTTTACCAAGGGCTATGGTGGATTTTCGATCACTTGACATTTTAAAATCAAGAGTGGATGTTTTTCTGAAAGACACACTCCAGTTCAAATACACTATTTGACTTGAAACGGGAATTAGTAGAGGGAAGTCCTATGGCCTGTGTTATGCAGGACGACAGACTAGATGATCACAATTGACCCTTCTGGATTAAAATCTATTAATTTCATGTTTGTCACTGAAGACCTAACACAAGAACTCCTTGGTAGGCTTCTAGAATGGGGCACAGTGGAAAAGATAAATATTGGATCCAGTTCTGAGATAATTACTAAAGCTACTTAAATAGGGTTGTCTCGCTTTTTTTTTTTTTAATTTTCCAGAATATGTCGAGGAAGCAAGATGGTTTTATAAGAGCTGTTTTGCCATAATAGGTTCATTATGGTTCAGTTTAATTTTGGTATCAATGAGAACTATTAACCTACATGTCTTTGGTTACAGAGAATTGAAAGAACACCATGGTCATTTACAGTTTATGCAGTCTCCCATTAATCATTAGACACAGCTGCTACAGACATTTCTGGGGTTGAGCTAAGGCCTTGTTTGCCAGTGGTGTTTAATTTTAGATTTAAGCAGTATTTCAAAAGGAAAAAAATACAAGAAGAAAGAAAATCAGACTTGCCTGATGAATTTAATTAATTTCCTTTTTGTTGGGGAGGAATTTATTAACCAGAATTTCTGTGCGAATTTTGGTAGTTTTCCTGACTATGGAGCATACAGAGTATTGGCTAGTGTCTGGCATGCAGACATGGACTATGCAAGTAACTCACTACAACTATGCCTTTATATCCTGACCTGCTATAGCCTGGCTGTTCCAGTCTTCAGCAGAGTCATTCAACTGTGCCAAATTGTTTGATTCTGTGTTGTAGCCAAATGTACATTAGTAACTAGTATGGGGCCACCCAAACAATATTTTGCTTGTAAAATTAACCAGTTTTGGCTCAGGATGCTGCAGAGGAAAAGTCTAGTGCACTTTTACACCTATTGTAATATCTACAACTAAACAGTTTGAGGTACTTGAGCTATTATTTTCAAGCACAATAAAGTACATTGATTATGTTGCATTATCATGTGGTAATGGACAATTACTTTATATCATCACTGTACTTATTATAGCATGCATGTGTTCCAAATGTATCCTCCCACCTATTCAGACAAGAGATAGCTACATGGTTTCAATATAATTTCTACTTTATCTTTTTAGTTTCTGCTATCTGTTAGAGAAGGATCATGAAATGTACTTCATATCTGCTAACAATCAATTCCCATATTATCATCCTGTAAACACACAGGAAAGGTTAATGCAGCAATTGACCACAACTGCAGCTGCAGAGAGATAGTAACATTCTTTTTCATATAATTTACATTTACTTAACTACAGATTTACATAGTCTCATAGTCTCATTCCCCCTCAGGTCCAGATGGACTGATCTTCTCTTTCTAGCAGGAAACAAGTATGGCATTATTTACAGACATCTGTGCTTGCAAAGATAAAAACAATTGCTGTCTTCATCCCTACTTCTTTGTCTAAGGGTAAAGACTCATTGCAGCACCTTCCTGGTAACATCTGTCTTTTAGAACAAACACTGAAACTTTTGATCCTCCCAGGGAGGTTCTGTAATGAGGACAGACCATGCAGTATAATGCTGTATAAAACAACTGCAACTAAATATGGTCAACAGTTTACAAAACATCCATAAGCACAAGCACACCTCTAAAGGTGTGTCTACACTATGGTTCTCTTGTAATTTAAAGTGCTCATAAAAGGTACAGACATCCAACTAGGGATGACTGGGTTAGAAAATGTGTCTCTCATTTACATTGTTACCATGAAATTGTTGTCTCAAAGATCAGGTCACCTGCCAAATCAAAACGTAAGGCATTAAAACTAGAGCCGATTCTTATTTCATTCTGCTTGCAAACTGTTATTGCTGCAGTGATTTCTAACTGGTCCCTCTACCATATACAGAGACATCTTAAACATTGGTAAATGTTAATTATCAGAGCTATAAAATAGCAGGTGGATTCTGCACAATGACTGACTGCTAAGACTGGATGATCTGTGTGTTATCTAGTAGTATGAAAGAGAGCTCCAACCCCATGTCCTTTAAAATATCTTTTGCTTAACGAACTGAAATGGAGAATTAGTTTATTTTATACAGCAAAAATTAGTATTTAATAAAAAGTCCATTAATATTAGAGCATCATACACAAGTGATGTGATCCCAAAGTTTGAGAACAAGAATTCCTGAATTTTAATTCTAGATCTGATACTGAAATCCTCTGTGGTCTTAGGGAAATAATCATGTAACATATTTGCCTTGGTCTCCTCATCTGTAGCTCATTCATGAGAAGTTTATTGTGAGTATTTGGTATTCAAAATCAAATTCCAACCATGGAGGTTAATTTTGATATATATACTACATAATATGTTTCTGTTACTGATGGCATGAGTGTAACTCTTAAGATTCAGGTTTTCTCTGTGTATATTCGCAACTACAAATTTAAGAGCTACTGTCTACAAATATTCACTTTACATCTACTATTTTTTTAAACATTTCTGCCTGTAAACTTTCTTCCTATAATATTCATAGAATAATTTGAATAAAAATAAGAAAGCAAATGCAAAAAGGCAGTGGGTGAGGGACACAATCAAAGTAAATTCACTTACAAATTCAATGGAATGTTCATTATAATGTATTTACAATATTTGACCATCTCTAGAATTGAAACTTACTGTCACAACATCCCAGTCTCACCCTGAATTAGTCCTATGATACCAGCAAGATCATCCTCTATTCTAATTCCTGAGACTCTTCACCTCTTCCAATAGAAGACCATATTGTCTGTGCTGTAATATACTTATGCATATTTTCATTATTTGTAACCATTCATTTAAAAATAAGTAAACTCAACTCAGGTATAGAAAATGTTAGTCTGATGCACTGAAATTCTTAGGGATCATCCTTAGATGTGAACACTAACAAAAGGAAACACCTATACATCATACCTCTGCATTCTGGGAATGTTGATTAGCAAAAGTTTTAAATACTGAACTACATGTTTTTTAGTGGAAGAGTATATCAAAGAATACAGACAGTCAAAGAATTTTACAGGGAGACATCAAAAAGGAATTTTTTATAGTGCCAGAGATTTTTTTGGGAAGTGTGAGGAGTGGGTGAGAGAGCACAAAACAGCAAGGTACTCTAAACCTCAATAGTCCACCCAGTACTCAAAAGACATTACTTGACATAAACTGTCTTGCCAATTACCACCTTGTGTCTAACATTTCATGCCTGGGAAAGATGAAGAACCATCTCCAACAGCCTAGATCCCTTGCAATGGTGCTTTAAACCTTGTTGTGACACTGAGATTGACTACCTTTGGCTTATACCATCTCTTCTTCCCCTTGGACAATGGGTAAGTGTCCATGTTTGCTCGCTATCTCTCTTAGCATTTATATTGCTCTCATGCCCATGGTATTTTCTCATTCTGTTAGACTTATCGGTAGTATTTTACTGATGCTGAGATGATGTGATACTGTCGACTTACCTGAGATATCTATCAGGAGCGGGCAGAGTTGCAATGAAGTGGATCAGTAGACATAGATTGTATTTTTCTTATTAATCCAGAATTATGAACTCTTTCCAAAGATACACACTGGAATTCTAGATAGTTACATGTATAGCATGTGTCTGTATATTCTTTATTATACCTTAATTTTTGTTCCATTTAATCACTATTATTCTTAGCATTTAAGATACACACATCACTACAGTATCTGGACACCCTTTACAAGGTGAAGCCTTTATCCTTCTACCAAAGATCCAGAAAGACTGCATTGTATCTGACCAATATTATCTGCAAAGTACACTGAAATGTTTCAAAGCAAGAAATGGTCAGCTTGGCTATCTAGTGGATGAAATCCAGGTTAATCAGATAACGTACCATGAAGAGTTTGGCTGGTGGGATTGTGTAGGTGCTAGAGCAGAATAGAAGAACTTCTTAGTTTTTGCTGTAGCTGTGGCATATGAACATAAGAAAGGTCATGTTTTGCATCAGCTGGATTCAGCCCTGGGCCCCTGACAGCAATACTTCAATTTCCTTCCTTCTTACTTCATCTTTTTACTAAGACATTGTTAAGTCACAGTGATCTTTGAGGATTATGAAGAAGGTGGGGGCAGTTGAAGACTAACACACCCTTAGTTATTCACAGAATATGGCTGTAAAATCCCACTATGCCAGTCATTATCTGTCTGGTTGTAGGGAAGTTTCATCCCATTTAGCTGCTTTGTACATTCTGCTATACTAAATTGTGTTGTATATTTGTAACAGTCTTAAACTTGAGAACATGATTTAACATATTCTTCATGTTCTCCATGTACAACAAATTTGAAAGAGAGCTTGAGTATCAGAGACCAGAATGGTTGTGCTCAGCGGTTAGAGCAAGAGTCGGTAGCCAGGAATAGGAGGACCCAAGGGCAAAGCCAGAGTCAGAAGTCTGGAATCAGAACCAAGGGTCAGAGACTTGAGCAAGACTAGGCAGGAGCAGGGCTGGAACAAATAAGTAAAGGCACTATCACAGCTGTGGGCAAATGCTTTGAGCAGCTATCAAACTTCTGGTGCTGGGCTTAAGAGCTGCTCTACTAACTCTTCCCACCAGTCAGGTGATGTAGCCAATCAGGCAGTCTACTGCAGGTCAGCTGCACTCATTAAGTTGCCCAGAGACCCTGATTCCTGATAGAGGCATCTGGATTACTTGTAGTTCTGTAAGTAATCTAGAGCAGATGATTTCAGGGCTTTCCTTCTAGGTCAGCAATTTTCAAACAATCTTTCAAAACTTAATTAAAATGTTCTATTTCCTTGTTGGTCTGAGGAATCAGTACTTGGTCCTGCTAGTGAAGGCAGGGGGCTGGATTCGATGACCTTTCGGGGTCCCTTCCAGTTCTATGAGATAGGTATATCTCCATATTATATTATTATTATTATATTATAAAGTAAATAGAAGAATGTCTATACTTAATATATCCTCTCCTTCAGAAATTCTCTAGATGCCATAGATGTGAACTGATGTCAGTTGTCAGAGATGTTCTCTCAGATTTCCTTTATGACGGAAAACTATTAAAAAGAACCTGGATTACTCTTTTGGAAATAACCTAAAAAATAAAGGCTGCTTCTGGCCTCTAGCTCAAGTAACCAGTTTCAGTGATACATAATGGCAGTTCACTGGTGCTATTTCAAAAGGTCCATATGACAGAGTGTACCTGGCCCTACAGTCCTAATACACCCTGCCCCAGAAAGGATCAGGGGGGTCCTCCATGCCTGCTTAGAGAGGTCTTGTGAAAGCAGCCAATCAGAGTCCAGTAGGCTCAGATAAAAGGAGCTGCAGGGCAGTTCCTGGCTTGGACCAGAGGGGTGAGAAAGAGTGCCCCTCTCTGGCCACAAGTGCTTCATGGATTGCATTTACTGGACATGGGAGTGAGAGGACCTGAGAATTTTAACCCTAAAGTAATGGGTAAGAGGAATGGGTCCTGGTGGTAAGAGCCAAGGGGCTAAGGGAATGCAGCAGCAACTAACTGAAGGAAGCAGTAGGTGGTTGCTCTTTATAGGGTCCCTGAGTTGGGACCTGGAGTAGTGGTTGGCCTTGGTCATCCCATTCCCCCCCCCCCCACCCAACAAAATGGCCTAAGTCCTGAGAAGGGGACAAGGTTCTTTTAAAAGCCCAAGTGAAGGGTGGGATTTAAAGGCCCAGAGATAGGGCTGAAGACCCTAGGGAGGGCTGACAGTTTGAACTCTTAGCTACGCTGGAAGGGGTCTGTTTTTGACTGTGACTTGGCCAGAGGGCTGAACCCCTGAAGAGCCACCTAGTCAGGTCAGCAATCTACAGGCTGCACCAGGAGCAAGGAAAAGTTTTGCAGTACCACACCCAGGTGCTAGAAGGCACTCAGGAGAGAAGTGTCCCAATAGTGGTCACAGTTCACTATTGTATAGCTATAGCAATCTTTCCTCATGCACAATTAGGTAAAATAATTGGGTCCCAACAGTGCCACATTACCACTGTTTTGTCATGCATCTGACAAGTAACACAGCATTTTACATCATTCTTATTTTGTGAAACCATCCCTGGACATTAATAGAGATCTGAGTCTGGTTGGCTGAAACATGTCCCCAATGACTCATGAGCCAGACAAACAAACAAGGTTTGTAAGTCAACTGGAACACTCAGAAAATGAGTGCTATGTCTCATTTCAATACAGTATCCTATTGAGACAACATCATTGATGCAGAAGTTAAATTGCACTTATTAAACAATTTTCTAGCAAGGTAATCTCACACTTCTGTATGGATTTGTTTAACGACCTGATTTGAATGGAAACAGTTCAGGTAAGTGTCAGTTCTTTACAAAAGTAAAGGAGGTACATTTCTAGCTATATTTTCACATCCTTTATTAGACTCAATATTGTATGTAACAGGCAGCAAGTGAGCCAAGAATCAAACTGTGTATTTTGGCTTGCCTGTGTCCCTTGACCAATAATGTTATCAGTGACAATTTTGTATGGTGAAGATAAATCCCAATGGGGTAGATACACTATTTTTTCACTTCCCAGATATAAGCAAAGGCTTCATTCTTAACAATAAAGAATATTTGTTTTGGTCAGGTGGTACCCTTGATGCAAAAACACCTTTTCTTTTGACTTTCCTTAATTGAACAGAAGGAACCTTACGCCAAGAAATAGTTAAAAATATCTATAGATAGGATTATAGGCAAACCGGGAGCAAAAATGGCAGACACTCTGTTTTTAGCAATTAGATCTTTTGTTACTGAGCAGCATTTGTCCATGAAAAACACATTTTCCAGGGTACTCAACAGCTACTGAATAATTGGAAATAAACTCGATATACAAGTTAAATTCCAGAAAATGGTCACATCTGCTAGTTTGCATGTTTGAGTGTCTACTGCAATTTTGGTCTGGATCAGCGCTTATGCCTCTCTGAGCTCACACAAAAACTACCAAAAGTGGTTGGTCTGAAGTGGCTGGCATTTGGGTGACTTCATTTTCAAACCTAACTTATCTACACTGTAAACATTCTAGCACTCCACTCAACTTTTCTTCATAAGGTACTGATGTATTTCCATAAACTAGAGTATAAAAAAACATAGTGAATCCCAGACTGGATTCCAACATTTGTGACACTGGCTTTTTCAAATCACTAATACAGATGTAAATCCATTAAGCACAGGCCAAAACCAATCTAGTCCCTCATGGAGTATAATACTTACAACATCTCTGTTCTCTTCATGTAATGCTATTTGGTAATATGCACTCTGCAAATCCTAGGTTGTGAACATTTTATTTCCGTAAAGCTCCAAGAACACTTCCTTGCTGTGCAGTAATTGATCTGTGTCAATCATAACTGCCTTAGTAAAGTTCACATTCTGTACATCCACACACCTGATTTTCTTGGTTGAAAGCAACTGAAGACACCTCTTAGAGGTGCAGCACAGAACTTGCAGTCCTAGGGTGACCAGACAGCAAGTGTGAAAAATTGGGACGAGGTGGGGAGTAATAGGTGCCTATATAAGACAAAGCCCCGAATATCAGGACTGTCCCTATAAAATCGGGACATCTGGTCACCCTATGCAGTCCATGGGAGTGGGGGATAGTATGGTGATTTAAAGCCACCTTTGCACCATTCCAATACTGGGCTGCTCCAGGACCTGGAGCTTCTGGGGCTTGTCTAAATTCCAGCAGCCTTCTCAGGCTGCCTTGTGGGCTATAGTACTGCCTGGAATCTCTGTAGCTCTGCACAGTATGACTCTGCCTCCAATACACCACCACTCACCCTCAGCCCTGTCCCCTGGCATGTTGTATGCTCCAGAACTTGTGATCTTCTGGATCCTCAGAAGGCAGCCTTACAGCTGTCTTTTGCCACGGCTACATCAAGTGTATCCGCCCACAGCTGCAACAGTGGCTTTTATGACCCTTTTATGTTTCATCTCTTTTACTTGGAGTAAAGGGCCAGAGTGCGGGTGGGAGGCCCTCAGGCAAGCATTCTAAGAAATATACTCATTCTGTCAGGATATTCCTTTATAGTTCCTAGAACACAGCTTCCCACACAGACAGACAAAAGACCGAAGTTCTTTTGTATGGAATAAAAAGTGCATTAATTCCTTATGAGTTTTCTTACCTTTCAACACTTAGCAAAAACACGTATTGACCATAATTCTCTAGTGACTTGCACTTTTTTTTTTTAGTTATTTAAACCTGTCCATGTAAAGTGGTTGCAAAATGCTACCACTGGTGCAAGTGAGTGGAAGCATTTTATCCCCATCTTGCATTCACTTTGCACAGTGACAAATGAAGACACCAGAAGCAAGTTAGTTGAAAATCAGGGCTACTGTATTTGTTAAAATGGAATTAGCAAGATATCTCATGATATATTCTGATAAACATTCTCTTCCCAATAAGCACCCTTTCCCACTACATTCATAGGGCCAGCGCTAGGGTGTTGCAGAATGTATGGCTGTATGTGGAACACTGTCCATCAGCCATGTGACCAGTCTGATTAATCAGAATGTGCAGAATCTAAACTTAAATAAAAAATGTTTCTAGCCCTTCTGGTTGCACATAAATAAAATAAAAAAAGTCTTCCAAATGTGAACCAAAGTTAAGCTGACGTGTGTACTGATTTAATGGGTAGAAGTGAATTGACTGTGTAGCAATTATATGATTCAATGGATTGAAGGGACTGGGTAGGGGGTATGTTAATTTAATGAATAAGGATGAAGGACCAAGGGGTCACAGCATCATCCTCCATGGTTGGAGACAGATGAGGATAGATAGGCTGTGGCCACCAGAGAGAAGTGAAGCAGGATGAATTCCACACAGCTAGAAGTTTCAAATCAATACCAAATCCTCAACATGGAAACTATGGAAGATATCTCTGAAGATCCAGCAGGTCTAAAGGAAAAGAGAGATGTACAGGACACATGTTGATGACAGTGTGGCCCAAACTCTAGAAAATCAAGCTTGCCTGCAAATCATTCTTCAGCCCTCCAAGGTAGACAGACAATCTGTGTTGGAGATCCAATACTGGAAGAATAGAAAGAACATTCTAGAAGGGAGAGATGGACAACAGGACTGTGTGCTGCCTTCCTGGGGCCAAAACATGAGATGTAGCTCTGATTTAATAGGCTTCTGAAGCTGATAGGTAAGGATCCATTAGTGCGGATTTGAACCATCACCAACAACACGGTGTTGCAGGACATCTCAAAGATAATAGATGATTTCAGGGAACTCAGAAGTGTGCTGAAGAAAACTCCATGTGATCTTCTCTGAGATCCTTCCTGTCCCACCAGTGAAGGAAGACAGAAGGCAGAAAATTCTGGAAGTGAACCTCTGGCTAGATAAGTGGTGTAGGATTTGGGTTTTGTGGAACATTTGTTCCCCTTTAATTGAGGTGGAGGCCATCCAAACCATACAGACTTCTTTCCCCACACAAAGTGGACCAATTTCTTTGGGGACAGGCTGGCTGGAGTAATCAGGAAGGCATTAAACTAATTCGAAGAGGGGAGGGTAAGAAGATGGAAGACCTGTTAGCAAAAAATTGGGATGTTGAGAACAAAATTAATCAAGGAACCAAAGGACATGAAGAGAAGAAATTCTTTGATTGTTTATACAGCAATGCTAGGAGCCTGGGAATCAAATGAGCAATTGGAATTGCTCACATATTAATATAAATTGAATCTAGTTAATATTACTGAAAACTGGTGGGATGACTTGCATGATTGGAATGTTAAAATCCATGGTTATAACTTTTTTAGGAAGTATTGAGTAGGCAAAGGGGGAGGGAGAGTGTCACTGTCAAAAATAGCATTACCTGTTTCCGAGTCACTGATAACTCAGAAGAAAATGATTTTGAAGCTTATGGATCAATGTCTGTGGGGGGGATGTATAAACCTGGCCCTGGAACTGAAGGGGTTAAGGAGCAACTCTGGGCCCAGGTGACCTCACCTAGCCCCATCTGCAGAGCATGCCCCAGCTGGAGGGGGAACTTAAAAGGGAGCCAGACAGTTCAGAAGGGGCCTGACAGGACAGGGAGAGAGACCTACCGTGAAAGGTCCTGAAGAAATGTGCTGCAGAAGCCTTTTCCCTAAGAGAAAGAGCCTGCCTGCTAAGCCCAGAGGGACTGAAGGGTTAGTTATTCTCTTTTTCTTTTACTTCTTTGAGGCAAACTGTAAGACTTTGGCAAGAGAGTGGCCTGTAGGAAGTGGCCCGTGGAGACAGCCTTAAAGCACTCTTGAGTACTCGATATTGGTGCATCTTACAGGGCCCTGGGATGGAGCCCAGTGGAATGGAAGGGCCTAGCCTCTCCTACCAACCTCCGGCCCACCGCCCCTTGTTAAGAAGGCTATGAAACCCTTCACTTCCAAACTCTCTGCCTTGGGAAAGGAAGGAGAGGGTAAAAATCTTTAGAACCCTGAGGCTGGGACTTGACAGCCACATGGGTCAGATAGACTCAAGGTCCCCCCCGCCAATCAAGAGGGCAGAGGACCCCATGTCTTCCTTGGGACCCTGTTACCCTGGGGAGAGTGGAGACTGGTGACCTGATCAGAGGGTTGAGTCAACACCCACCAAAAGGCAGACCACTCCAGGGCGTGATTGTGACCTAGGGGAAATATTGGACAAAAGGTGAGCAGAGGCGTAGCCCCCTAAACACTGGCTGATAACATCAGAAAACACTGTCCATCACAATCCTAACAGATAAATCATAAGATGTGGTACTTACTAGTGTCTGATACAGACCCACAAGTCACACCAGAGAACAGGATGACTGCCTCCTTATGCACCTATCTATAATGTGTAGGGGGAAAAGTTGCATGGTCACGGGGGGACTTCAGTCTGAGTTACATATGCTGGGGGTCTCATGCTGCTAGTAAGAAAACATCCTTGGAATTTCTAAATATTATAGATGACAACTTCCTAACCCAAAAAGTGTGGCAGTCAACACAGGGAAATTCTTTATTAGATCTTCCTCTAACAGATAAAGAGGAACTGATCACAGAACTAAAAATTAATGGTAGCTTAAGTACAAATGATCATGACTTCATCGCATTTATAATGTGCAAGCATAATAAAGTCTAGACCATTTATATATTTCTCACACACTCTCTCTCTCTCTCTTACTTGGTGCTTGAATAGGGTCAATTTTGCAAAGCTGAAAACTATTGCGTCAAATCAGGTGGGAGAAAGAATTTAATCCAAAAAGTATGATTGATAATTGGGAATCATTTAAGAACACCTTACTAAATGCCCAAAAAGTCACAAACCCATAATCAAGGAAGACGGCCGTGCTGGTTAAAAAAAATTGACCTGGCTTAGAGAAGAAGTAAATGCACCTGTAATATAATAATAATAATAATAATAAACAAACAAACAAATGGAAGAAAGACGATTTTGATAGTAACGAATGTTAGGAATTGTAGAAAATTGACAAGGGAAGTGAAGAGACACAAGGAGAAATCTCTGTCCAGTAGAGTTAAGGACAATAAGGAGTTTTAAAAATATACAGTAACTCCTCACTTAAAGTTGTCCTGGTTAACATTGTTTCGTTGTTACATTACAATTAGGGAATATGCTCGTTTAAAGTTGCACAATGCTCCCTTATAATGTCATTTGGCAGCCACCTGCTTTGTCCACTGCTTGAAGGAAGAGCAGTCTGTTGCAGCTAGCTGGTGGGGGCTTGGAATCAGGGTGGACTGGCAGCCCCCTATCAGCTCCCCACTCCCCTAAGTTCTCTATGCAGCAGCTGCCCAGCAGGCTATCAATTGCCGGCAGTTCAGCTGTCCCTCCCCCCCCGCCATGTCCTGCTCCTGCCCTCTGCCTTGGAGCTGCTCCCCAGAGCCTCCTGCTTGCTATGCGGGGGTGGTGGGGGGGAAGGGGGCTAATGTCAGGGTGTCCCCCTCCCCCCTGCTCCTGCATTCCACTTACCCAGGAGCTGCGCCAGGGTTTTTGCTGCCCTAGGCGGCAGCGCTCTTCCTCTGAGCATTCGGCGGTGGGGTCCTTCCACTCCATGTCTTCGGGGCACTTTGGCGCCGAGTCCCGGAGCGAGTGAAGGACCCGCCGCCGAATTTCCACCAAAGACCCAGAGCAGAAGGACCCCCCGCCGCCGAATTTCCGCCGCCGACGGCAAAATGCCGGCCCCCAAATCCTGCCACCCTAGGCAACCGCCTAGGGTCGCCTAATGGAAGCGCCAGCCCTGCGCTTATCCAATCTTCCATAGAGCAGGGGGGGACACATGATAGGGCTCAGGATGGAGGGAGCTTCCTGGCAGCAGCTGCCATCTCAGCTTGCTGATCTACTTAAAAAGGCAGTGTACTTAGAGTTGGGTCAGCATACTTAAAGGAGCAATGCGCATCTCTCTCACACACACACGGTGTGTGTCTGTCTCTGTCTGCCATGCTGTCTCCCCTCCCTCCATTCGTGCTGCCTTGTAGAGTGTGAGGCTACATTAACAATGAGTTAACCCTAGAGGGCTTAGCCAACTACTAGTTCATCATTTAGCAGTAAGGCATTCCCTGGGAAATATCCCACCCTCTGACTTCACCTCAACCAAGCTTCACAATCATCATCACTGTGTACAGTATTAAATTGTTTGTTTAAAATTTATACTGTGAGTGTATGTGTGTATATATATATACACAATATAGTCTTTAGTCTGGTGAAAAAAAATTCCCTGGAACCTAACCCCCGCATTTACATTAATTCTTATGGGGAAATTGGATTCACTTAACATCGTTTTGCTTAAAGTCACATTTTTCAGGAACATAACTACAATGTTAAGCGAGGAATTACTGTATTAGGAACGAAAAGTATCCTGACAATAGTATTGATCCATTACTAGATGGAAATGGTAGAATTATATTATTAATTGTATAAATAATAATTATATTATTATTAATAATGCAGATAAGGCAGAAGTGTTCAATAAATATTTCTGTTCTGTATTTGGGGGAAAGGTGATATAGTCTTATCATATGGTGAAGAAAACACTCTTTCCATTCCACTAGTATCATGGAGCACTGGGGAAGCTCTTGAAGACTGGAAGAAAGCTAATGTTGTGACAATTTCTAAGAAAAAGTTAATGGAATGACTTGGATAACTGTAGGCCTGTCACTCTGACCTCAGTCCCAGGCAAGAAAGTTTAATGGCTGATATGGGACTTTATTAATAAACATTTAAAGGAGGGTGTACTAGTTCCGGGGTGGGGCTCGTCCCTTCCTGGGGCGCCTGAAAGTCAGGCCGCCCCGCTACAAAGCGAATAACAGTTAGGGCCCCGACCTTTCGGTAGGGGCTAAGCACACAATCGACAGTTCAGGGCTCAGGCCCCTATGCAGGGACTGAGCACACAATTAACAGTTCAGAGCTCAGGCCCTTATGCAGGGACTGAGCACACAATTAACAGTTCAGAGCTCAGGCCCTTATGCAGGGACTGAGCACACAATTAACAGTTCAGAGCTCAGGCCCTTATGCAGGGACTGAGCACACAATTAACAGTTCAGAGCTCAGGCCCTTATGCAGGGACTGAGCACACAATTAACAGCTCCGGCCCTGGGTCAGGGCGGGGCAGCACACCAATAGTCAGTCAGGGGCCCAGGCCCCTTGGACAAGGAGGAGGAGGAGAGACTGCCACCCGACGTGGGGTGGCAGGGGGGGGAACACAGGCCCACCCACTCCACTGTGTTCCAGCCCGGGGCCCTATCCGCAGCAGTCCGTCTGCCGCGCAGTCAGTGGGGATCCTGACCGCAACACACTGACATGGGTTCAGGGTCTGCTATCCCCGGGCCACTTCCCATCTCCTCCTCCATGGGTACCTGCTCCTCCTGAGTTCCGTCTGCTGGGTCGCAGATCATAGGCTCCTCCGGGCCCCAAGCACCAGGTAGGTCTGTCGCTCCCTCTGGGCCCTCGGCGGGGGGAAGCTCAGACCGCTCCTCAGGATACCGGGCTCTCGGCAGGCTCGGCCAGTCCTCCTCAGGATACCGGGCTCTCGGCAGGCTCGGCCAGTCCTCCTCAGGATACCGGGCTCTCGGCAGGCCCAGGTCCGTGGGAGCTCGGGCACCAGCGTCTGTCCTCTCCCGCTGCCGGCCAGCTACTGAGCGCTGGGGCCTGGCCTTTATACTTCCTGTCCCGCCCCTTGACTTCCGGGGGGCGGGGACAGGCCGCGGTGGCTCCGCCCACTCTGGCGGCTTTTCTGGCTCCTCGCTTCCTGGGGCGCCTGGAAGCCAGGCCGCCCCGCTACACGGCCCCCCCCCTCAAGGCTGGCTCCCGGGTACCGGGGCCAGACCCTTCCATACCTCCTAGGCGGGAAAGGAAGTCGGCGTTTGCGTGGTCTCTCCCAGCCCGATGGCGAACGGTGAAGGCATAAGGTTGCAGCGCTAAGTACCACCGCTGCAGCCGCATATTATGGTCCTTCATGCGGGCCAACCACTGGAGAGCAGAGTGGTCGGTGACCAAGATGAAAGGGGCTCCCAGGAGATAGTACCGTAGGGCGTCACAAGCCCACTTCGCGGCTAGGGCTTCCTTTTCCACCACGGCATAGTTCTTTTCTCGGGGGAAGAGCTTCCGACTGATGTAAAGGACCGGGTGCTCTTCGCCGCCAACCTCTTGGGAGAGGACTGCCCCGAGACCCACCTCCGAAGCGTCGGTTTGCAGGATGAAGGCCTGCTTGAAATCGGGGCTATATAAGACTGGCTCTTGACACAGGCTTGTCTTGAGGGCCTGAAAGGCTTCGTCACACTCACGGGTCCAGACCACTTGCCGGGGGCTTTCCTTCGTTAAGAGTCCCGTCAAGGGGGCTGCGATCGCCGCAAAGTGGGGAATGAAGCGTCGATAATACCCCGCTAGCCCCAGAAACTGGCGTACTTGCCGTTTCGTGGTGGGCGGGGGGCAGGTCGCAATGGCCTGCACCTTGTCCACCAGCGGTTTCACCTGGCTGTGCCCGATAGCGTACCCCAGATACTTGGTTTCTTGTCGGCCGATGCAACACTTCTTCGGGTTGGCAGTTAACCCGGCGGCCCGCAAGGACCTCAGGACGGCGGCGACCTGTTCCAGATGGTTTTCCCACTGCGGGCTGTAAATGACTACGTCGTCCAAATAGGCCGCCGCGTAGTCTTGGTGGGGTTGGAGGAGGCGGTCCATCAGGCACTGAAACGTGGCCGGGGCTCCGTGGAGGCCGAAGGGCATTCGAGTAAACTGGTATAGGCCCGTAGGGGTGGCGAACGCAGTTTTCTCCCTTGAAGTGGGATCCAGGGGGATTTGCCAATACCCCTTGCTGAGGTCCAGGGTTGTGATGTAACGAGCTCCTCCTAACCGAGCCAACAGCTCGTCTATCTGGGGCATGGGGTAGGCATCAAACTTGGAGATGGCGTTCACACGTCTAAAGTCGATGCAGAACCGTTGGGAGCCGTCGGGCTTCGGTACCAACACGATGGGGCTTCGCCACTCGCTGTGCGATGGTTCAATCACGCCCAGGTCCAGCATCGCCCGTACTTCCTCATCCACGGCGCCTCTCCGGTGATAAGGCAAGGGTCTGGTCGCGCCGCGAATCACCACCCCCGGCTCAGTTTGGATCCTATGGTACACCAAGGAGGTGGCTCCTGGTTGGGCAGTGAAGGTGTGACGGAATGCTCGTAGGAGGCACCGGGTTTGCTTGAGTTGTTCCTCCGTCAGGGTCTCCCCAAGTTGGGGTTCCTCAGGGTCCCGGGTATGGGCTACCTGGGGCCCTAGCTCGGGCTCTGGTGGGTAGGGGTTAATCAAAAGCCCTTCCCGTTCCCGCCAGGGCTTGAGCAGGTTGATGTGGTACTGCTGGATCCGCTTCTTCCGGTCGGGCTGGTCGATCTCATATGTAACCGGGCCCACTTTCCGGACCACCTCATATGGTCCTTGCCAGCGAGCCAGAACCTTCGACTCACTGGAGGGGAGAAGGAGTAATACCCGGTCTCCGGGTAAGAAGTCCCGTGCTTGGGCGTCGCGGTTGTAGGCCTGGGCTTGCGTCTCCTGGGCGGCTTTCAAATTCTCTTGGGCCCGGTCTCCAGCTTGCTTAAGACGCTCCTGGAGCTGGATCACGTACTGTAAGAGGCCCTGGGCCGGTGAGGGGGTTTGCTCCCAAGTTTCCCTCACTAGGTCCAATAGGCCTCGCGGTCGACGGCCGTAGAGCAGCTCGAACGGCGAGAATTTCGTCGACGACTGGGGGACCTCTCGGACCGCTAGGAGCAAGGGTGGGAGTAGTTGGTCCCATCGGCGAAGGTCCTCCGGGGGGAACTTACGGAGCATGTCTTTTAAGGTCCGGTTAAACCTCTCGACCAGCCCGTCCGTCTGGGGATGATAGACTGACGTTCGCAGTTGCTTGACCCCCAGAAGCTCACATACCTGGCGGAGCAACCGCGACGTAAAGTTTGTCCCTTGATCCGTGAGGATCTCGCGGGGTAGGCCGACACGGGCAAAAATCTTCACTAGCTCATCAGCGATGGTGCGGGCTGTAATGTTCCGGAGGGGAATTGCCTCGGGGAACCGGGTAGCATAGTCTAACATCACCAAGATGTATTGAAACCCTGCACTGCTTTTGGGAAGGGGCCCCACCAGGTCCATGGCCACGCGCTCGAAGGGTGTCTCAATCAGGGGCATCGGGATCAATGGGGCCTTGGGAGTCCGGGCCGGGGCAGCCAACTGGCAGCGCGGGCAGGAATTACAGTAGTTCTTCACCTCCTGGTACACCCCTGGCCAGAAGAAGCGTCCCAAAATCCGGGCCAGGGTTTTCTCGTGACCGAGGTGCCCAGCCGCGGGGACGTCGTGGGCCAACTTCATAACGGACTTTCGATGACGCCGGGGAACGAGGAGTTGGGTTCGGGTCTCCCCCGTGTGGGGGTCCCGCTCGACCCGATACAGGCGGTCTTGCCGCAACTCGAAGTGTGGCCACTGGGCCGCTCGACCGGGGTCGAGGATAGTCCCATTCGCCATGGCCAATTGTTCGTATACTCGCTGAAGTGTGGGGTCGGCCCGTTGGTCCCGGCAGAAGTCCATGGTGGCCGAGGAATCCGTCGCCGCTCCTCGGGAAGCATCCTCTGGTGCTCCGGCTGAGCTGGTTGGCTCGGGGGTTTCCCTCTCCTCTCCTTCACTCTCGGGGGTCTCCCCTTCTAGGGCGGGCGTGGCCCGCGGGTCGTCTCCTGCGTGCCGGCGGAGGATTGCTGGAAACTCCGGCCAGTCTCGGCCCAGGATCACGGGGTATGCCAGTCGTGGGGCCAGTCCCACCACCATTGATCGGGTGACCCCCTCGATCGTCAGCTGGGCCCGGGTACTCAGGTAGGGCCGTACGTCTCCATGGATGCACTGCAGGCGAATTTCACCCAATCGGGCGTCAGCCGGGGGACCGAAGCGTTGGCGGACTAGCGTCTGTCCGCAGCCCGAGTCGAGGAGGGCCACCGTCGGGTATCCTTCAAGGACCACCGGCACGGTGACCTTAGCCGCCTGGGAAGGACGGGCCCGAGCCTCCCCTGCACAGACCTGGCCAAAGGTACACTCCAGCCCTGGGCAATCCCGCTGGAGATGGCCGTACTCCCCGCAGGAGAAACAGGGTCCCAGGGTGGCCCGCCCCGTCCGGGGCCGGACGCCAGGGGGGGGTCCCGGCGGACCTCGGTAGTCTTTTTGCCCTATGGGGGTCGGGGTCCGAGCGGGTCGCCCGGGTGCTACCGGGGCCCGAGTCCAACCCTCGGCTCCCCGGGAAGAAATCCGTGAATCCGCTCGAGCGGGTGTTCCTTTCTTCTCGGGGGTAGGGCGCTCCGCCCCGGGTGGGGGCCCTCGGAGTCCCGGGCCTATCGGCGTGTCAGCCGCGAGAAAGTCCTCCATTAGGGACACGGCGGCGGTCAGGGTCGCTGGTCGGTGCCGGAGGACCCAGGCCCGCCCCCGTGGTGGAAGAACATGGGTGAACTGCTCTAGCAGCACCTGTTCCATTACCTCCTCCGATGTTCGGTGCTCAGGTTGTAACCACTGCTTACAGGTTTCCCGGAGCTCCTGGGCCACCTGCCGAGGTCGGGCCCCCGTGGGGTAGGTCAGACTCCTAAACCGCTGGCGGAAAGTCTCGGGGCTCACATCCAGGGCATCGAGAATGGCAGCCTTTACTTGGCTGTAGTCTTGGGCGGCTTCCACCGACAGGCCTCGGTAGACCATCTGCGCCGTCCCAGTCAGGTATGGGGCTAATATGGAAGCCCATAGCTCCGGGGCCCAACCGGCGACGACGGCCACCCGCTCGAATGTGACGAGAAAGGCTTCGGGGTCATCCCCGGGTACCATTTTCGTCAGCCGGATCGGGGGGCTGGGCTGCGTAGTCCCGGCTGTGCCTCCAGGCTGTGCCTCTCCGGGTCGGGCCAGCGTCGCTGCGAGTTGTTGAAGACATTCCCGCTGGAACTCCTGCTGCTGGGTGACCAGGTCCTGTACGAGCTGGTTCCGCTGAGTTCCAAGCTGCTCCATGAGCTGCTGCTGCTGTTGCAGCTGGGCGGCCTGCTGCTCCCTTTGCTGTTGCAGCTGGGCCGCCTGCTGCCGCTCCTGGGTTTCTGTCACCAGGGCCCAGAGCTGGGACAGATCCATTTCTCGGGAGGGGGATCTTTCTCCCCCGGCCCCTCTCTCCCCGGAGTCGAGGGTTCGCGCCCACATCCTGGGCGGATCTCCTGCCTGGCTCGCCACGTGTAGTAGTTCCGGGGTGGGGCTCGTCCCTTCCTGGGGCGCCTGAAAGTCAGGCCGCCCCGCTACAAAGCGAATAACAGTTAGGGCCCCGACCTTTCGGTAGGGGCTAAGCACACAATCGACAGTTCAGGGCTCAGGCCCCTATGCAGGGACTGAGCACACAATTAACAGTTCAGAGCTCAGGCCCTTATGCAGGGACTGAGCACACAATTAACAGTTCAGAGCTCAGGCCCTTATGCAGGGACTGAGCACACAATTAACAGTTCAGAGCTCAGGCCCTTATGCAGGGACTGAGCACACAATTAACAGTTCAGAGCTCAGGCCCTTATGCAGGGACTGAGCACACAATTAACAGCTCCGGCCCTGGGTCAGGGCGGGGCAGCACACCAATAGTCAGTCAGGGGCCCAGGCCCCTTGGACAAGGAGGAGGAGGAGAGACTGCCACCCGACGTAGGGTGGCAGGGGGGGGAACACAGGCCCACCCACTCCACTGTGTTCCAGCCCGGGGCCCTATCCGCAGCAGTCCGTCTGCCGCGCAGTCAGTGGGGATCCTGACCGCAACACACTGACATGGGTTCGGGGTCTGCTATCCCCGGGCCACTTCCCATCTCCTCCTCCATGGGTACCTGCTCCTCCTGAGTTCCGTCTGCTGGGTCGCAGATCATAGGCTCCTCCGGGCCCCAAGCACCAGGTAGGTCTGTCGCTCCCTCTGGGCCCTCGGCGGGGGGGAAGCTCAGACCGCTCCTCAGGATACCGGGCTCTCGGCAGGCTCGGCCAGTCCTCCTCAGGATACCGGGCTCTCGGCAGGCTCGGCCAGTCCTCCTCAGGATACCGGGCTCTCGGCAGGCTCGGCCAGTCCTCCTCAGGATACCGGGCTCTCGGCAGGCCCAGGTCCGTGGGAGCTCGGGCACCAGCGTCTGTCCTCTCCCGCTGCCGGCCAGCTACTGAGCGCTGGGGCCTGGCCTTTATACTTCCTGTCCCGCCCCTTGACTTCCGGGGGGCGGGGACAGGCCGCGGTGGCTCCGCCCACTCTGGCGGCTTTTCTGGCTCCTCGCTTCCTGGGGCGCCTGGAAGCCAGGCCGCCCCGCTACAGAGGGTAATGTAATTAATTCAAACCAACAGGGTTTATAGAAGATATATATGGTTAAACTATTCTTGGTGGAGGTTTTTTTTTTTATTTTGGAGATTGTAAGTTTGGTTGATAAAGATAATAGCTGTAATATACTTTGACTCAGGGCCGACTCCAGGTTTTTTGCTGCCCCAAGAAAAAAAATAAAAAAAAGCCAGAGTGCCGCCCCTTGAAAAGTGCCACCCCAAGCAATGCTTGGGACGCTGGTGCCTAGAGCTGGCCCTACTTAGACTTACGTAAGGCATTTTAATTAGTATCACATTAACATTTTGATTAAAAAACTAGAATATTAAATGGATTAAATTGATAGGTCTCAAAATGTAACTGTAAATGGAGAATCATCATCAAGCAGGTATGTTTCCTATGGGGCCCCATGTTTCTTGGCCGTATGCTATTGAACCATTTATCAGTGACCTGGAAGAAAACAAAAAATTATCACTGATCAAGTTGCAGATGACACAAAAATTAGGGGAAGGTAAATAATGAAGAGGCCAGGTCACTGCTTCAGAGAGATCTGGATCACTTGGTAAACTGGGCAAAAACAAATAATATGCATTTTAATATGGTTAATACATCTAGGAACAAAAAATGTAGGCCATACTTACAGAATGGTGACTCTATTCTGGGAAGCAAGTCTAAGCAGGAAAATAGTTTTAGAGAGTTGGCAGTTTTTCAAAGAGATATTACTAAGGGCACAAGAGAAAACAAACCCACTGTATAGGAAAGATAGGAAGTATGGCAAGAGACCATCCTGTCTTAACCAGGAGATATTCAATTATCTGAAACTCAAAAAAGAATCCTACAAAAAAGTGGAAACCAGGTCAAATTACAAAGGATGAATATAAAAAACCACAAATATGTAGGGACAAAATTAGAAAGGCGAAGCCACAAAAAGAAATTAAACTAGCTAGAGACATAAAGGATAACAAGAAAACATTCTACAAATACATTAGAAGCAAGAGGAAGACCAAGGACAGGGTCAGCCTCTAACTCAATGAGGGAGGAAAGACAATAACAGAAAATGTTGAAACAGCAGAAGTGCTAAGTGCCTTTCTTGTTCCAAGTATCAGAGGGGTAGCCGTGTTAGTCTGAATCTGTAAAACGCAACAGAGGGTCCTGTGGCACCTTTGAGACTAACAGAAGTACTGGGAGCATAAGCTTTCGTGGGTAAGAACCTCACTTCTTCAGATGCAAGTAATGGAAATCTCCAGAGGCAGGTATATATCAGTGTGGAGATAACGAGGTTAGTTCAATCAGGGAGGGTGAGGTGCTCTGCTAGCAGTTGAGGTGTGAACACCAAGGGAGGAGAAACTGTTTCTGTAGTTGGATAGCCATTCACAGTTTTTGTTTAATCCTGATCTGATGGTGTCAAATTTGCAAATGAACTGGAGCTCAGCAGTTTCTCTTTGGAGTCTGGTCCTGAAGTTTTTTTGCTGTAAGATGGCAACCTTTACATCTGCTATTGTGTGGCCAGGGAGGTTGAAGTGTTCTCCTACAGGTTTTTGTATATTGCCATTCCTGATATCTGACTTGTGTCCATTTATCCTCTTGCGTAGTGACTGTCCAGTTTGGCCAATGTACATAGCAGAGGGGCATTGCTGGCATATGATGGCATATATAACATTGGTGGACGTGCAGGTGAATGAGCTGGTGATGTTGTAGCTGATCTGGTTAGGTCCAGTGATGGTGTTGCTGGTGTAGATATGTGGGCAGAGTTGGCATCGAGGTTTGTTGCATGGGTTGGTTCCTGAGTTAGAGTTGTTATGGTGCGGTGCGTGGTTGCTGGTGAGAATATGCTTAAGGTTGGCAGGTTGTCTGTGGGCGAGGACTGGCCTGCCTCCCAAGGTCTGTGAAAGTGAGGGATCATTGTCCAGGATGGGTTGTAGATCACTGATGATGCGTTGGAGAGGTTTAAGCTGAGGACTGTAGGTGATGGCCAGTGGAGTTCTGTTGGTTTCTCTTCTGGGCCTGTCTTGTAGCAGGAGGCTTCTGGGTACACGTCTGGCTCTGTTGATTTGTTTCTTTATTTCCTTGTGTGGGTATCGTAGTTTTGAGAATGCTTGGTGAAGATCTTGTAGGTGTTGGTCTCTGTCTGAGGGGTTGGAGCAGATGCGATTGTACCTCAGTGCTTGGCTGTAGATGATGGATCGTGTGGTGTGACCGGGGTGGAAGCTGGAGGCATGAAGGTAGGCATAGCGGTCGGTGGGTTTTCGGTATAGGGTGGTGTTAATGGGCCATCGCTTATTTGTACGGTGGTGTCCAGGAAGTGGACCTCCCGTGTAGATTTTCCTCAGCTCCCGTCCACTCATGCCCCTTCTCTACCTACGCTATATTGATGACATCTTCATCATCTGGACCCATGGGAAGGAGGCCCTGGAAGAATTCCACCATGCTTTCAACAGCTTCCACCCCACCATCAACCTCAGCCTGGACCATTCTACACGGGAGGTCCACTTCCTGGACACCACCGTACAAATAAGCGATGGCCACATTAACACCACCCTATACCGAAAACCCACCGACCGCTACGCCTACCTTCATGCCTCCAGCTTCCACCCCGGTCACACCACACGATCCATCGTCTACAGCCAAGCACTGAGGTACAATCGCATCTGCTCCAACCCCTCAGACAGAGACCAACACCTACAAGATCTTCACCAAGCATTCTCAAAACTACGATACCCACACAAGGAAATAAAGAAACAAATCAACAGAGCCAGACGTGTACCCAGAAGCCTCCTGCTACAAGACAGGCCCAGAAGAGAAACCAATAGAACTCCACTGGCCATCACCTACAGTCCTCAGCTTAAACCTCTCCAACGCATCATCAGTGATCTACAACCCATCCTGGACAATGATCCCTCACTTTCACAGACCTTGGGAGGCAGGCCAGTCCTTGCCCACAGACAACCTGCCAACCTTAAGCATATTCTCACCAGCAACCATGCACCGCACCATAACAACTCTAACTCAGGAACCAACCCATGCAACAAACCTCGATGCCAACTCTGCCCACATATCTACACCAGCAACACCATCACTGGACCTAACCAGATCAGCTACAACATCACCGGCTCATTCACTTGCACGTCCACCAATGTTATATATGCCATCATATGCCAGCAATGCCCCTCTGCTATGTACATTGGCCAAACTGGACAGTCACTACGCAAGAGGATAAATGGACACAAGTCAGATATCAGGAATGGCAATATACAAAAACCTGTAGGAGAACACTTCAACCTCCCTGGCCACACAATAGCAGATGTAAAGGTTGCCATCTTACAGCAAAAAAACTTCAGGACCAGACTCCAAAGAGAAACTGCTGAGCTCCAGTTCATTTGCAAATTTGACACCATCAGATCAGGATTAAACAAAGACTGTGAATGGCTATCCAACTACAGAAACAGTTTCTCCTCCCTTGCTGTTCACACCTCAACTGCTAGCAGAGCACCTCACCCTCCCTGATTGAACTAACCTCGTTATCTCCACACTGATATATACCTGCCTCTGGAGATTTCCATTACTTGCATCTGAAGAAGTGAGGTTCTTACCCACGAAAGCTTATGCTCCCAGTACTTCTGTTAGTCTCAAAAGTGCCACAGGACCCTCTGTTGCGTTTCTTGTTTCAGTTTTCACCAAAAAGGTTAATAGTGATCGGATATCTAACACAGTGAACACCAGTAAAAATGAGGTAGGATCTGAGGCTAAAATAGGGAAAGAAGAAGTTAAAAATTACTTCAACAAGTTAGATGTCTTCAAATACGCAGGGCTTGATGAAATATATCCTAGAATACTCAAGGAACTGACTGACCTATTAACGATAATCTTCAAAAACTCACAGAATATGGGAGAGATTCCAGAGGACTGGAAGAGGGCAAATATATTTCCAATCTATAAAATTGGGGAGAAGGACAACCCGGGGAATCACAGACCAGCCAGCTTAACTTCAGAACCTGGAAAGATAATGGAGCAAATAATCAAGCAATCAATTTGCGAACACTTAGAAGATAACATGATAAATAACAGTCAACATGGATTTATCAAGCACAAATCTTGTCTAACCAACCTAATAGCTTTCTTTGCCCTGGTCTACACTGGGAGGGGGATCACCTAAGATACGCAACTTCAGCTACGAGAATAGCGTAGCTAAAGTTGACGTATTTAGTCTACTTACCGTGGCGTGTGCACAGCGCTGAGTCAACTGCTGTGCTCCCTTGTCGACTCCGCTTGCGCCTCTCGTGGCTGTGGAGTGCCGGAGTTGACGGGAGAGCGCTCGGGGATCGATTTTATCGCGTCTACACTAGATGCGATAAATCGATCCCCCGATAGATCGATCACTACCCGCCGAGCCGGCGGGTAGTGTAGATGTACCCTTAGATAGGGTAACAAGCCTTGTCGATATGGGGAAGTGGTAGATGTGGTATATCTTGACTTTAGTAAGGCTTTTGATATTGTCTCGCATGACCTTCCCATAAACAAACTAAGGAAATACATCCTAGATGGAGCTACTGTAAGGTGGGTGCATAACTGGTTGTAAAACCATTCCCAGAGAGTAGTTATCAGTGGTTCACAGTCAAGCTGGAAGGGAATATTGAGTGGGGTCCCAAAGGGATCAGTCCTGGGACTGATTCTGTTCAATATCTTCATCAATGCTTTAGATGGCATAGAGAGTATGCTTATAAAGTTTGCAGACTATACCAAGCTGGGAGGGGTTGGAAGTGCTTTGGAGGATAGGATTAAAGTTCAAAATTATCTGGACAAACTGAAGAAATGGTCTGAAGTAAATAGGATGAAATTCAATAAGGACAAATGCAAAGTACTCCACTTAGGAAGGAACAATCAATTGCACACATACAAAATGGGAAATGATTGCCTAGGAAGGAGTACTGCAGAAATGGATCTGGGGGTCATACTGGATCACAAGGTCAGACATTAGGAAAAACATCCTAATTATCAGGGTAGATAAGCACTGGAACAAATTGCGTAAGGAGGTTGTAGAATCTCCATCACTGGAAGTTTTTAAGAACAGGTTAGACAAACGCCTGTCAGGAATGCTCTAGTTATTACTTAGCCCTGGTCTACACTACAAGTTTAGGTCAATTTAGCAGCATTAGATCGATTTAACCCTACACCCATCCACACGATGAGCCATTTTTGTCGACTTAAAGGGCTCTTAAAATCGATTTCTGTACTCCTCCCTGACGAGGGGATTAGCGCTGAAATTGACCCTGCTGGGTCGAATTTGGGGTAGTGTGGACACAATTCAACGGTATTGGCCTCCGGGAGCTATCCCAGAGTGCTTCATTGTGACCGCTCTGGACAGCACTCTCAACTCAGATGCACTGGCCAGGTAGACAGGAAAAGCCCCGGGAACTTTTGAATTTCATTTCCTGTTTGGCCACCATGCAGAGCTGATCAGCACAGGTGATCATGGAGTCCCAGAATTGCAAAAGAGCTCCAGCATGGACCGAACGGGAGGTACTGGATCTGATCGCTGTATGGGGAGATGAATCCGTGCTATCAGAACTCTGTTCTAAAAGACTAAATGATTAAGAGCAGCCAGATACCAGGGCGGTTAGAAGAGTGGAGCAGGGCGTGCTGCGCATCAGAGAAGCTTTGAAAACCAGTTTCATGATTGGCCAGGCTACGGTGTGAAAGTTCTGTTTGTTTCTCCTTGATGAAAACCCGCCCCCTTGGTTCACTCTACTTCCCTGTAAGCCAACCGCCCTCCCTTCCCTGCTTTGATCGCCACTTGCCAAGGCAATAAAGTCATTGTTTCAAATTCATGCATTCTTTATTAATTCATCACACAAATGGGGGGATAACTGCCAAGGTAGCCCGGGAGGGGTGGGGGAGAAGGGAAGCATAGGGGTGGGGTAGTTGTAGGGGCATCCCCTAGAATGGTATGCAGCTCATCATAGAAGCAGGATGTCTGGGGCTCTGACCCGGAGTGGCCGTTTGCCTCTCTGGTTCTTTGGTAGGCTTGCCTGATATTCCAGGCAGGACTGAATCACTATTAGACGAAACTTAAAGAAGGGAATGACCTGGAGTCACTCCCATTTATGTCCAGGCGCCTCCGATAGACCTCACCGAGGCTGGCCAGGAGCACCCAGGTCTGCCCAAGCACCCCCGACTGACCTCACCGAGGGTGGCCAGGAGGAACGAGGAGACAGCAGCAGATGGTACCCGTCTCCTCGGGCTGCTAACCGTCTTTGCTAACTTGCAAAGGCAAGGAGCTGCTCCTGTGTAGCACTGCAGTACCGCGTCTGCCAGCAGCACCCAGGAGACGTACGGTGACAGTGAACTGAGCGGGCTCCATGCTTGCCATGGTATGTTGTCTGCATGGGTAACCCAGGAAAAAAGGCAAGAAATGATTTTTTGATGTTGCTTTCATAGAGAGAGGAGGGGGGGCTGACAACATGTATCCAGAACCACCCGCAACAATGTTTTTGCCCCATCAGGCATTGGGAGCTCAACCCAGAATTCCAATGGGCGCTGGAGACTGCAGGAATTGTGGGATAGCTACCCACAGTGCAATGCTCTGAAAGTCGACGCTAGCCTTGGTACTGTGGACGCACTCCGCCGACTTAATGGTCTTAATGGTCTTAAGTGGGGACACACACAATCGACTGTATCAAATTGATTTCTAAAAAATCGACTTATATTAAATCGACCTAATTTCATAGTGTAGACATACCCTTAGTCCAGCCTTGAGTGCAGAGGACTAGACTAGATGACCTACTGAAGTCCCTTCCAGTCCTACACTTCTATGATTCTATGATTATGAGTGGATGAGGAGAGGGCCCATGGCAGATGAGATCTTGAAGTCTGGAACTGGTTTTCTTTAAATGGATTTTTTTATACAAACATACAACCATTCACCTAAGTAGTGTGTAGATCAACATGAGGTTTTCTGCTAGCTGACATCATATAGTTTAAGACAATCACTTTAAAGTTGCTGTTATGTCACACCTTGTTGCTTCAGGAGAAAGAGGTGAAAAAATGTAGCTGATGTTATCTGTGGTGGTCTGCCTGCTGGTGAACTTCCCAATATATCAGAAATAGTCTTGAATTATTCAGAATCTAATTAGGATTGAAGTCCCATAATTTTTGACTGATATACATATATACGCTTGATTGGAAAGCTGTTAAGGACTTGTTTAGAAGCCCACAGTGCAGGAAGTCAGTGCGGGACTTCATCCAAAAGCATATGGGAGCACAACAACAGGAGTGGAGGGAGCACATAGGAATACACCAGGGCAGAGGGTTAGGGGGATAGACTTTAGAGTGGAGTTAAGGACGTGGGTATCAAGGGTATGGGATGAATAGGTGATGACAAATGAGATTAAGTCATGTTCAGAGAGAGGAACTTCAGAAATCTACAACTTCTAAACTTAAAATATGGATGAGTCCAGGATGCAAAATTTGGATTTGGGTTCTTGTTTTGAAATCTCTCAATTTGGATTGTGGGTTTTGGTCTGGGACCATTTAGAGTTCAAAGTATTAAAAGATCCATTCCACCAACACAGGTGCTCATTTTCACAATATAAACCTGTTGCAGGTGCAGTAAAGTGGAGGACAAATGAATAGCACCTCAGATCTTGTCTGTAGCTACTTGCATCTGGTGGCAGTGCAGTTGAGCTGCCCATATGTTCTCCATTCAAAGTATGGCCTGGAGTTATAATGAGTCTCTGACTTCAAATGGATTAGACCCTAATTTGGGCCAGATTTTTACAGGTATTTAGGTGCTAAAAAGCAGATAGGCATGTAGACTCTTTTGAAAATGGACTAGGGGCCTAACTCCCACTGAAGTATGTGTGTGTGTCTGTCTGTCTCTCTGGTTTTGACCTGAAATTCCATCTTGGAGCTAAAATACTTTCCTTAAAAGTTTCATGAAGACTCATACACTCCTGTCAATGTTGAGTCAGCATTTTAAAAAAATAGTGTCAAAATTCCTGACCAGCTGTAGTCCTGACTCTCCATCCTGGGATTTACCTACAAAATAATGCTCCTCAAATATATTAGTAATGTGTGTGCCCTCACCTTGATTATCCAAAACATTTTCTGTATTCTAACTACTGAAAGAATTGATAGCAAGTTCATCGGGTAAGAAAAGTGGTCCACATGTGCCATTTTCAGAATTGTGACTCTGTGATAGCCCCCCTTTTACTGCTGGTAGTATGGATTTTATGGTACTCCTGTTTTCATTCTACTCCTCAGTGTTCATTGCTGTGGAAGCCAAACACATGTGTGGCCACTCATAGGGTGTGCTTGGCAAGCGTCAAGACATGGACGCCAAGTTCTGGCATGTATTTTTTCCAGCATCAATATCTGGGACTGTAGCTGTCTTCCTGGCTGGATTCCTCTGTTCTTCTGGCTTGCTCCACATTCGGCTGCTGAAACTACTGTAGGAAGTGCCAGTGGTGCTGGCATGAAAATAAGTCTGGTTTAACTGTCCTAACCCTCAGGATGCTATAATCATTCAATTTCCCCTTCACTGAGAAGAATTTTCTCCTTTTTATATGTCGAAGAACAAGTTTCTAGAAAAACTTTTTCTGAGATCCATTTTCAGGGCCCTTTTGTGGTGAAGGAGGAGGAAGTGGCATATATGCCTGGCCTGTTCAAACACACAGAGCTCTTCTTCTTCCCACACTGTTGTGTGGGCCACAGATTCATTAAGTCCCTTCTCTCACTGAGAGGTAAACGGAATAGTCACTACATTATACAAAAAGAAACATCCAGACAAGCTTTCTGTCCATTTCCTCAAGAATGGATTTCTTAAATGTTTGTTAGGTAACAAAAAGCAAAGCAACATATATGGCTTTGAGTCACAAAGCTGAGAGACAGTTAGAGGAAAGATGTTGCCCAGATTGTTGCTGTGTAGTGCAATAGGGAAGAAGTGCTCAAGAATCCCTCCTTGCATCTGCGATACATGGGGCAGTCCAAGTACTCTCCTGAATCTCTTAGTAGTAGGCAACACTGACTACTCCCTTCTTGAGTCTCTGGAGTAAGCACCTCCCTCCCCCCACAAAAAAAGGGTGGGGAAAGCAAGTAGGAAATGGGCTGGGGTGATATGTTCTAGGCTGCCTCAATTCAGGGCCATGGTTGCAAGCCACAATAGTCCATAATGTCTTTGTTTATTCCAGTTTCCAGCTATAAAGTAACTTTCTTATATGTTTCCATAATAACATCCATAGCTTAGCCAAGGCAGTGGCCACAAACTTGAATACTCCTGGCTCAGTTTTGAAAAGTCTCACACTTTCACTTTCAGTCGCTTCAGTCCTCCCTGGAGCACAGCCTATGGTGGTGTTGCTCCATTTCCCATGTGAGACAGTCTGAAACTTACGCAACAACTCCTCAATCTTTTGTAGAAGAAAATTGGGAAATGTTTTCATCAGTGTAATTGGCTAATTAGTCCCAACTCTCAAAAATGAACAAAGGAGGAGTAAATAAATGACAGATAGATAAAGAAAATGGAAATAGAAATCTGTAAACAGAACGGGGCATGGAAGGCAATGTATCTCTTGAGAACAGAAAGAGGGATATATAAATAAATATCTTCTGGAGGAAAGGAGTAAAAATACCCCATGAGGGGGGGAAAACCACAAACCCACTTTCCTTATTTTCTACTGAGATGAAGGATTGGCTCCCAGAAAAAAGAGAGGGTCTGTAGGAAAATGTTATACACATAAGCCTTTCTCTTTGTTTTTTCTTTCTTTCTTTCTTTCTTTTTTTTTTTTTTTTGGAGTGGGGAAGGATTACTAAAATATTTATTAATATTTCCTGTCCTTCCCAAGAAAGTAAAAAAAATATAAAATTGAATGGGAAAAAGAGAGGTTTTGAAGAAGATAATAGGTATTTTGTTGGGATGGGAATGGGGAAAGGTGGTAAATGAAAAGGTTGCAAGAAACTTAAATATGGAGTGTAGAAAAATGGGGTTTGATAAGGAAAAGTGTCCCTTTGTTTTACAGATAAAATAAATGGTCTTGCTCATTTGTGGCAGCAGGCATGAAAAGTGGATGTCTAGTTCTGCGTAAACATCACAAGACTGGGAAATTCAGTTGGGATAACTGTCCAAAAGTTGCTTATCCAAACCAGTTTGGTTTGGAGGGGATAACTTTTCTTGCAGTACATTTCTATTTCTTGCTGTGGCCAAAATCAGGAAGCAGAGACAGAAAAATTGAAAAGAAAAGGTCACCAATTTTTTTAAACCCTAAAATGTTTGTTTTCAGACTGCATTTTGTGTGATTGCTCAAATCAGATCTTTATCCAAGTCAGTCTGTTCATCCAGAGATACAAATACTTCAAATATACTAGCAGTTAATGGGGAGTCTCATTTAGTTCAAATGGTAGAGTTGCTAATTTTGTATTTGTAAGTCTGCAATTCATACTGCAGAAAGGATAGGGTCCTCGCTACTTAACTATTCCTCATACATCTTCTCAGTAATCACAGTAAATATTGAAGTAGATTACTTAAAACTGACTTCCGTAAAATGCCATCCTACTTCCAAGCCATTAATGATGGCACAAAACCCTCTCTCAAATATATATTCTCCAGGTTTATATGTTTTGGGCTCAGGTTTCTTTGATAGAAAAAATAGGCTGAATTACTGGATTTTTTCCTTAGTAATACACCTGAAGATGCTAGGTAAGTCTGAAGATTAAATACAAAGAACCTTAAAGTTTTAAGGTTTCTTCTTCTACTTTAAAGACAGACCTAATAACAAAGTTCCCCTTTAGTTTACTGACTTATAATAAACTTCACTGTACTTATGTAGTCATAAATTACAAAGCAGATATAAGGCCCCAAGTCTACGGTTAAGCATGTAGAATCACATTTAGATGCCTGATAGAAGTGGGAAAGAATTGGTGAAATATTTTTCACTATATTTATTTCCTGATTTTGAAACTCATTCGAAGTATTGATTTTAAATTGTTTAAGGAGGTCAGAAAATTACCCACACTAAGCCTGAAAAGCATACCCATGGGGGTTGTGGAACATTTTCTATACAAAATGTGCCTTCAAAAAAGGAAATTTTAGTCAAATAGATGCACACTTGTGACGTTTGGAAAAGCTACTAGAAGAGGAGGAGGCGATGGTGGTGGCACTCTCCCAAAAGCCACAGTCTAGTGGATAAAGCACAGGGCTGGGAGCCAGGAAGACTTAATACTTTGCAGATATAAAGCACTTTATAAACATTAGTTATGAAGTAGCAAAATATCATTATCCCCATTTAACTTATGGAGAAATTGAAACTTAGATGGACTAAGAGCCTGATCCTTAGAGGTGTTGACTATCCCCTGCAAAGTGTCAAGCACACTCATCTTCCAGTAATGAAAACTGGAAGGAAGCAGGTGACTGGAGAGTGCAACCCAGAGGAAGAGAGGACTAGAACAGGGGGCTTGGAGAAAGGAATATGGGAGGGCAGTCATTGCCACAAGAGGAAGAACCCATGTCCCCCTTCCCCTACCACACATAAGAACGGCCATACTGGGTCAGACCAAAGGTCCATCCAGCCCAGTATCCTGTCTTCTGACAGTAGCCAATGCCAGGTGCCCCAGAGGGAATGAACAGAACACATAATCATCAAGTGATCCATTCCCTGTTGCCCATTCCCAGCTTCTGACAAACAGACTAGAGACACCATCCCTGCCCATCCTGGCTAATAGCTATTGATACATACATCCAGCTTCTCCAGAAGACTCAGGCAGTGGGGCTAAGCTATTTTGGAACCCCTGGCCTGTTCCGCACTGCATGCAGCCTAGGAAGTAAGTGTATTTTAAGAAGTAAGTAAATTCCCAGAAAAAAAATCTTGGTTAGGAAGCACTTACAGCTGATAATACAGGGTTTTTACAATAAATTATTATTAATTATATTTGTATTACCGTAGTGCCTAGGAGCCCCAGTCATAGAGCACACCCCATTGTGCTAGGTTCTGTACAAACACAGAACAGAAAGATGGTCCATGCCACAGAAAGCTTACAGTCTAACTATAAAACAAGAGACAACAGTTGGATGCAGGCGGATGGAGAAGTACAAGCAAAAAATGAAACAATATTGGTCAGAATATTAAGTTGTGGCTTTAGCACACCAGCACCCTAGTTGTTGCCAAGTTTTTTGTAGATTTCATGGCAGGGAGAAGTTTTAAGGAGGGTTTTGAAGGAGGATAATGAGTTAGTTTTGCAGATATCTATGGGGAGCTTCTCCCAAGCATGAGGGGCAACATGGGGAAAAAAACCACAAAGGTACTGTACTCTTAACCTTTTACTCCAGTTTAGCAGGGTGGTTTTTTGCATGGAATATAAATATAAATTATACTATACTAAACTGTCATTTCTGACAATTTATTCACTGATGGCACAACTAGGCCTGGATCCTGCAAAGGCTTGACTACCCAGGGAAGTTTTTCTGCTATAATTAATTATACTGTATAACTGTAATAAAGAAGTGCATCTGCACCACTTTGTTTATGCCAGCTTAATATGCTTCCCTGGCAAATCACTGGGCCATTCAGTTCTGAGCTTTTGTTCAGATAATCATTCAGCATTTGGGACAGATCCCCCCTGGAGCAAAGTTCCACAACTAGGCTCAATGTATTCTGGATTTTTTCTCATGGTGCTTTGTGACATACCTACCAGAACCTAATAGAATTTAGGACTTAGAAAAAAACAAACTCTCATGATTCCTTTTCTGGTATTTCATAATTCATGTGATTTTAGCAGGCCAAAGCCATTTTCAGACTGCTGTCAGGTGGCATGGAAAAGGCAGGGGAACTGAACAGAGGAATCCTGACCATCATTAATATGAAAAGGGTCCTCCAGATGTATTGACAGTCATGCAGGAGGGTGACTTTGGAGGAGTTGGCAGACAGCCACCTGCATTACCACCACGATGCTGTGCAGATACTACTGGAGGAGGAAGAGGACTACATTGCTTTGTTGACTCTTTCCTGGAGCAGCTTCATTCCCTGGAGTGCTGCTAGTAGGGCCAGTCAACCAGCACCATCAACTGGTGGACAGGATAGTCCTGCAGAACTGGGATGACCAGCAGTGACTACTTAACTCCTCATGCTGGAGATCTGTGCACAGCTCATCCCAGAGTTTCAGCAGCAGAACACCAGCATGAGAGTTCCATCAGCATGAAGAAGTATGTGGCCATCAGCATCTGGAAGCTTCCATCCCCAATAGCTAAGTAGCTTAGTGTTGATAAATCTACTGTCAGGGCTGGTATTATTGAAGTGTGGACTGCTATGGAGAGGGTGCTGCTGGCTGGGTGAAAAGCTGGGCAGTGCATAGGAGGTTACTGATGGATTTGCATGGGTGGGATTCCCAAATTGTATAAAGATCACTGATCAGCCCCACATGCTTATTATTTGCCCCCACCTCCAAACTCACCCTTCAGGCCGCAGAGTTCATTAACAGAAAGGGGTATTTCTCCATGGTGCTGCAAGACCTAGCAATAGATTTACTAGCATTAATGGGGATAGACTGAAAAGGTCCCTGTGCTGCCTGCTTCCCCATAGCTTACATTAAAGTTGATAGCTGGGTATCTCCAGTTTCCTGATAGAGTTTGGTAGTAATGCAAAATGCTGTAAAAATACTGTTTCAAGTGTGTCCATTCTGAAGGTCTATCAAAGCTGAAGTTCTTTGAGACATTGAAGATTGGCATGTTGATGAGATCCATCCTGCAACCTTTGTTGCTTTGCTCCTTCTGTTCTATTCTAGCACCAGATAGGCTGTCTATACTTCTGACATGATACCATGTACTCCTTGCAGGACTGCTACTAGCTGATCAGGCTCCTGTACCAGACAGACTGACGACAAAGCTTCCCTCCCAGAGGGATACACCAGCTGTATTCATGATAAGATCCTTTAATGCACAGCCAGGAATGGCTTTTGTGAGCTAAAGGTATGTTATACACGTCACCACCTAGTGGTTGAACAATATAACACAGTTTAGCATTCCATTACACACACCCAAGCTAGTTTTGATCTAGCTATCTTTAATAAGAATAGCAGTGAAGCTGCAGCAGGATGGGTTAACCTCTTGAGTACATACACAAGATCCCAGGCAGGGGGTTGTGCAGGCTGAGCAGCTGCCTGTGAGGCCATGTATCACTGATATTGTTATTTGAGCCATACAGATCAAAGCTAGCTTAAGTATGTCTACACACACTGTAATCAAACCTCTGATTGCTGTGTAGACATACCCCTTACTCATGTTGTAGGTACTTACTGTGTTTTGAACAACATGTGTGAGCAAGGGAGAGTGCCATACTGCTGGGTGGGATGCAGAAGTAGAGACACATTCTAAATGTTAACAACCACAGAAGGTACCTCTACACAATGCCCCAACAGGGCAGGGAAGCAGGATTAGGAATAACTGAGTTCCTACATTGAGACCAGGGCTTGGTGGAGGGAAAGGAATATAATGTAACCAATAAATTTTTTTGAATGACATGACTATGCTTTCTGTCATGATTTTACTATGAATTTACTATGCAAACCTGAGCCGGCTTTTGTAGGTAACAAATCTGAGGAACTGTCACAGATTGAAGTGTCACTAGAGGAGGTTTTGGAATTAATTGATAAACTTAACATTAACAAGTCACCGGGACCAGATGGCATTCACCCAAGAGTTCTGAAAGAACTCAAATGTGAAGTTGTGGAACTATTAACTATGGTTTGTAACCTGTCCTTTAAATCGGCTTCTGTACCAAATGACTGCAAGATAGCTAATGTAACGCCAATATTTAAAAAGGGCTCTAGAGGTGATCCTGGCAATTACAGACCAGTAAGTCTAACGTCAGTACCTGGCAAATTAGTTGAAACAATAGTAAAGAATAAAATTGTAAGACATATAGAAGAACATAAATTGTTGGGCAAAAGTCAACATGCTTTCTGTAAAGGGAAATCGTGTCTTACTAATCTATTAGAGTTCTTTGAAGGGGTCAACAAACATGTGGACAAGGGGGATCCAGTGGACATAGTATACTTAGATTTCCAGAAAGCCTTTGACAAGGTCTCTCACCAAAGGCTCTCATGTAAATTAAGCTGCCATGGGATAAAAGGGAAGGTCCTTTCATGGACTGAGAACTGGTTAAAAGACAGGGAAGAAAGGGTAGGATTAAATGGTAAATTTTCAGAATGGAGAGGGAGTAACTAGTGGTGTTCCCCAAGGGTCAGTCCTAGTAGGACCAATCCTATTCAACTTATTCATAAATGATCTGGAGAAAGGGGTAAAAAGTGAGGTGGCAAAGTTTGCAGATGATACTAAACTGCTCAAGATATTTAAGACCAAAGCAGACTCTGAAGCACTTCAAAAAGATCTCACAAAACTAAGTGATTGGGCAACAAAATGTCAAATGAAATTTAATGTGGATAAATGCAAAATAATGCACATTGGAAAAAATAACCCCAACTATACATACAATATGATGGGGGCTAATCTAGCTACAACAAATCAGGAAAAAGATCTTGGAGTCATCATGGATAGTTCTCGTCCACGCAGTGTGCAGAGGCTGTCAAAAAAGCAAACAGGATATTAGGAATCATTAAAAGGGGACAGAGAATAAAATGGAGACTATATTATTTCCCTTATATAAATTGATGGTACGCCCACATCTTGAATACTGCGTACAGATGTGGTCTCCTCATATCAGAAAAGATATACTGGCACTAGAAAAGGTTCAGAGAAGGGCAACAAAAATGATTAGGAGTTTGGAACGGGTCCCATATGAGGAGAGATTAAAGAGGCTAGGACTTTTCAGCTTGGAAAAGAGGAGTCTAAGGGGGATATGATAGAGGTATATAAAATCATGAGTGATGTGGAGAAAGTAGATAAGGAAAACTTATTTACTTATTCCCATAATACAAGAACTAGGGGCCACCAAATGAAATTAATAGGCAGCAGGTTTAAAACAAATAAAAGAAAGTTCTTCTTCACACAGCACCAAGCCAACATGTGGAACTCCTTGCCTGAGGACGTTGTGAAGGCTAGGACTATAACAGCGTTTAAAAGAGAACTGGATAAATTCATGGAGGTTAAGTCCATTAATGGCTATTAGCCAGGATGGGTAAGGAATGGTGTCCCTAGCCTCTGTTTGTCAGAGGGTGGACATGGATGGCAGGAGAGAGATCACTTGATCATTACCTGTTAGGTTCACTCCCTCTGGGGTACCCGGCATTGGCCACTGTTGGTAGACAGGATACTGGGCTAGATGGGCCTTTGGTCTGACCCAGTATGGCCGTTCTTATGAATGTATGCTGAAAGAGATCTGCAACTTAAGAAGTTTTTCATCTAACAATACTTGTGTATATAATTTTTATTGATTTCACATACAAGACAGTCCAAAGTTAAAGCAAATAAAAATCAGGAGGAAGTGCAAAGTGCAGATGGGGTCAAAGCTGCTCTCTTTCATTTGATTAGATTATTTATTGGATGCTTTTGTGCATTGTGACAAGAGACAACCCAGCGTATCCATCTAGTGTCTCTTTTCTCCCTTCTGCAATACTCACAAGCTGGATCTCCAGGGTCACCTGCAGCATTATCTCTACCTGGGTCACTCAGCTGGGGGGTAGGCTGAAGAGATTTTGATGGTCTGGGGGAATTTCCTCTCAGAGAAGACGATTGACTGGGTGTCTTCTGTGGGAAGACTGTTCAGCATGTATGGGGGTTTGATTGGTGTCAAAAATGCAGTCCAGCTCCTCAGTAAATGCATATACTGGGAGTATTACTAGTCTCTAGTGTTCTTGTAATTCTGCCAAAGCTCCTTAGCTTTGGATTGATGTGGCCATAGCCAGGGACTGCTTCTTCTCCTGCACTTTCTTCAATAGACACTCTTAAACTTCACAGGCTGATGACTCCTATTAAGATGAACCTGGACATGCTTTTCTCCCCAGGGACAAAAGTCCACCAACTCTGCACAGATCAACAAGGAAGCACAAAACATTGTTGATACAACTCTGGGTATGTGATTCCAGCTCCTAGCAAGTTCGCAAAGTGACATAGTTGGGTATATACTTGGATATAAACAGGGTGGTAACATCCAATCAGGAAGACCCCAGAGCAGTGGAGGCCACACAGGTAACCAGAAAGCTTCATCCAGCTGTGAAGCAATGCAGTATGGGATACCAGTAGGAGGAATACCTAAAGCAGTATAGTTAATTCAACATAGAGATACATCCACACAAACCATATAGCAGTATATCTTGTTTCAAAATAGATATGTTGCTTCCAAAGCAAATTGGAGAGAGAGAAATAATAATAATAATAATAATTAAAAAAAAATGTGGGGACACAAGGTAGTTTATGCCAAAAAAAATCTGAAGTTGTACTAAAAAAAAAAATCAAACAAAATGTCCTGTGTAGACAAGCCCTTACACACATGCTAAAATTTGCACACTGAGTTAGGGCCGGCTCCAGGCACCAGTTTACCAAGCAGGTGCTTGGGGCGGCCACTTCGGAGAGGGGCGGCGCATCCGATCTGCAGCAGCAATTCGGCAGACGGTCCCTCACTCCCGCTCGGAGCGAAGGACCTCCCGCCGAATTGCCTCCACAGATCGCAATCGCGGCTTTTCTTTTGTTTTTTATTTTGTTTGGCTGCTTGGGGCGGCCAAAACCCTGGAGCCGGCCCTGCACTGAGTAGCCCTGATAGAGTCAATGGGGCTATTCAAAATATATAAAGTTGAGCACATGTGTAAGTCTTTGCATGAATGGGGCTCCAGTTTCTATGTTCTCATTGATGTAGTCATGAATTGCATTCATTCCTTGTGGGCTGCTGAGCACATAACAAAATCCCAGATTTATAAAAATTAACTTTTCTCTAACTGAACAAAAAGGTCATTCTTTTCAGATTTCAGTTATTCCAAGTACTTTTACATGTATATCGAGGTGAACAAAATGCAGAAATTATTTCCCACAAACTGGTCATGTTAGAGGCCTCCAAATTAGAGAACCGAAGCTCCCCTGGAGGCTGCTTTTAGTCAAGAAAACTTCCATTATGTTCAATATGTTTTTTATAAAAAAAAGTTTCAATGCTACATGTTTTCATTTAAGAATGTATTTGTGCATGTGCAATTGTATGTTGCCCTAGTGTTTATTTAATCGTGGGCTGATGCCAGTGAGTGACAAAATGTCAGTATAAAGAAAGTGACCACATTCTATATACTGCCATAAGAGCAACTTTTTCTTATGCCTGTTTGTAGTGAGTCGGTGTGGCTCCCCTCCTGCCCGGAAGAGGGAGCCCACGTGCAGGCACCAGAGTGGGTGGGACCACCACCGCCTGTCCCCGCCCCCCGGAAGTCAAGGGGCGGGACAGGAAGTATAAAGGCCGGCCGCCAGAGCTCAGTTGGCGGCCAGCCACCACAGGGAGTAGACGTGTGGCCGGGAGTTCCCGGCCAGGAGGCCGCCGAAGACCGAGGCCTGGACCCTAGCTGGCCCGAGTTACCCAGGGCACGCTACGAGGAGGAGCCACCGGAGCCCGTCCGATCCCGTCACTGGGAGAATACCTGGGAACCCCACCCCACCAACCCTGAGGGTGAGACTGCCCCCGAACCCCTCCGCCCCTGCTGCTACCCAGAGGAGCCGCCTGAGGACCGTTGGCCTGACTTCCCGGCCGAGCTACCGGACCTGCCACCGAGCCCTGGCAGAGAGGAGCCTATGCAGATGGACTGGCCCGAGCCCGGCGCGACGAACGAGGTAGGCTTTGAGGGGGATTGTGGAAGTAGCCCGGGGGTAGCCGACCCCGGTCCGGCTGCAACCGAGTGTGAGCCTATGTCAGTGTGTTGCGGTCTGGATACCCCACTGACCAGCAGCGGCAGTAACCGCTGCTAGGGCCCCGGGCTGGAACGCAGTGGAGTGGGTGGGCCTGCGGTCCCCCCCGTGCCACCCTCCGCTCACGGGTGGCAGGCTTCCCCCTCACCCAACACTTAGCTACAGAGAGCCTAGGCGTGCCTTGCCTGGGCTCTGAACTGTCTGCTCGCTCAGCCCCTGCAAACAAGGGCCTGAGCTAAACTGTGTTTGCCCCGCCCTGATCCAGGGCCTGGGCTCTGAACTGTCTGCCCGCTCAGCCCCTGCAAACAAGGGCCTGAGCTAAACTGTGTTTGCCCCGCCCTGATCCAGGGCCTGGGTTCTGAACTGCCTGCTCGCTCAGCCCCTGCAAACAAGGGCCTGAGCTCACTGTGTTTGCCCCGCCCTGATCCAGGGCCTGGGCTCTGAACTGCCTGCTCGCTCAGCCCCTGCAAACAAGGGCCTGAGCTCACTGTGTTTGCCCTGCCCTGATCCAGGGCCTGGGCTCTGAACTGCCTGCTCGCTCAGCCCCTGCAAACAAGGGCCTGAGCTCACTGTGTTTGCCTGCCCTGATCCAGGGCCTGGGCTCTGAACTGTCTGCTCGCTCAGCCCCTGCAAACAAGGGCCTGAGCTAACTGTGTTTGCCCCGCCCTGATCCAGGGCCTGGGCTCTGAACTGTCTGCTCGCTCAGCCCCTGCAAACAAGGGTCTGAGCTAACTGTGTTTGCCCCGCCCTGATCCAGGGCCTGGGCTCCTGAACTGCTTGCTCGCTCAGCCCCCTGCAGTCAAGGGCCTGAGCTTTAACGGTGGTTGCTCCGACTCTGCACCAGAGAGCCGGAGTTTCGGGACTAACTGACTGCTTGTTCCCACAGTAGTGAGTCGGTGTGGCTCCCCTCCTGCCCGGAAGGGTAGAGCCCCGGCTAGGACCTATTACACTGTTTAATAATAAATTCTTCTGATAGTCACATAACCAGTCAAGCAGTTTTACACTGTTTAAAGGTCTAGTGAAATTACATCATGCCATTTGTACCACACCTCAAAAAATTGTAAGTAGGTCATCTACAAGGCAGAATATCCGCATTTTTCTTAATTTGAACCTCTTATTTCTAAAACAATCCCTTTTATTGATTATAGCCCCTCCCCTATTTTTAGTTAAAATTATGTTTCAACATGTAAAGGTCAGAGGTTGCTGAAAGTGAGTGAGTACACTGCAGATACTGATGTTGCTTAGTAATCGACCTACATTTGGAATGCAAGTGACTAAAGTAGGGGGCTAGAGGAGTATGTACTCCCCCTGCCCATAAAAATTATTTGCCTGTGAAACAGTCGTGAGTAAATGTTAGTATTATTCCTGCTGGTACTGTAACTGGCTTATTAAATCCATCCTGGGACGGTCTGTTTTCTTTCCACCCTGTAAAGCACGGTGGGCTTTTAAAGTACATAATTCAGCTGAGTTTCACTTTTCTGAAAGTGTCTTTATGTTACTGAATTACAGTTTTATGTGGGCCGATGTGCCACAATATACATTACATCTCTGTTCGCTGAGTTCTGGGCCAGATGGGATACATCCTCTTCAGGCATCCAGACAGTTGTTATTTAAAGGGAAAATGTAATAGTTCAGCTTTTTCACAGGACAGTAACAGTCTGATTTTAGTACTCAGCATTCACAGGATACATTTTAGGCCAAGTCATAAATGTAACTCACAATGCTAAATGTAGTATGAAGTTGTATTTTTTTTTAATTTTAATTTCAGTTTTGTGCTAGCTCAGCTAGTACACACAGAAAGTTAGGCACAGGGGAAGGTACTTTACATAGTATACAAACAATAGTCTCGCAAAGCAAAGCAAGCATTAGCTTTGTTGTGATGGAGAAAGTGGTAGATCATTATCATTTATGTCACCTGTACAATAAAAATAGTCCTGAGCTGCCAAGTTTGGTTTCAGGTCTTCTTCTCTCGGGGGGGTTTGGATCCTAAGTTCCAGTTCAGGACTATTTATATGTACATAATAACCTTGGGATACGTTTTGAAACTTGTGATTGCAAATGGAAACAATTATGATTAACTGACTATGATTGATAGCAGGTATGGTTGATCCAGTTTCAAAAGGTCTATCATATCTACAAAATATCCAGATTTTCAGGAAAAATGTAGAGAATGGTCAATATACAGCTATGAAGTCACAAACCTAAGACACCTGGTGTCATTAGCATGTATGTATTTGTTTCCTCATTTGCATCATCTTGGAAGGATATCACTCATTGGCCGGCATGCCCCCAGCAGCTGGGAATGGTAGTATAGCAGGCTCTCCTCTCTTCACTCCCCCTGCTGATGACCCTGGTCCTGCAATAGTCTGCTTCTTCTTATGACTCAGTCTTGTGACCAAGTCACCTAGAGTCCCACTCCTTCCAGGGTAAACCAATAGTCCAACAAAACAAGTAAGCCCAAAATTTTACAGCCACTATGCCAGGCCTCAGCCCTCACCTGGGACTCTTCATTACTGGCCTCTTTTAGGCTTGAAGCCTGTACTTCCCTCATGTTGTGGGGAAGAGGTAAGGCAACGCAGGGCCATTCTTCCTTCAATTCCTTGCCACTTCCCTGGGCTGTTCCTATCTTTCCTTACTTATCAGTGCCCCAACAGATCTGTGAATGTTGCTTGGGGATTTGTGGCTCATCATTACTTCTTCCCAGCTGGCTACTGAGGTGCTTTCTCAAAGTCACTCCAAGCCTCTCTAGAAACAGCTACTGTATTTCAAACAGTCCTGCTTTATGACAGGAGTTCCTCAGCTCTCCTCCTTGGAGCTGGATTTGTAGCTTAGGCTATCTGTAGGGCCTTAGAAAGCTTCTCCTTCAACTGGCTCCTTTACCTCAGTTAGTCCTGAGGCTCAGTAAAAGGCTGACCTGCTGAATACTCAGAGCCAACCATCTGCTCTCATTGCTGGTCAGCCTCTAACTGAACCCCAGTTCAGCCCTTTTTAACTACTCCATTTAGGCTTGACACTTACTGCAGGTGTAGCAGGGCAAGGCTGATTGCCCCCATAGGCTCTCCTTAACCCATTCAGGTCTAGTGGGAGGTTGTAACACCCCATCATACACCTATACCAAAAAAAAAAAAAAAAAAACCCCACAAAGCCTCCTTCAAATAAATGGAGGCCTTTTCCTGTGGGATGAGCAGGCCTAAGGAAGGAATGCTGGGATAAAACTTGGGCTGAAGTTTGTTTTATTTTTGAGTTACCCTATTAATAATATTAAATCTCAGGATAAGAATGAGTTTTGACCCTATACAGTGCATGTAGACTTTGTTTTGGAACAGGGTAGGTATGCCAGCTGATCACACCAAGAAAACAGAAGGAAAGCTTGGGGAATGAAGATGGTTTCTCGGCCTTTTCATGGGAGCCCCAGAAGTAACTGAGTGATACAGGTAGCTTTGCTGTCCATTCTCTCTCTTCATGTGCCCAACATCAGGTGCATACTGTGAAGGCAGCTTGACTTCACTTCTGATGGTCACTTCACTTGGCCACTACACCACCCTGATGGCTGAAATGTTTGCAATGATTAATCACTACACCCTAACCTAACCTCCACTCACTTTCCTAGTGTGGACAACTTTGACATTCTTTTTCAGTAGCCTCATTTGATAACTTATGTTTTTACTATTCTTTATGTAATTTTTTTTTAACCTAATGTTAGAACTCAGAGTTTGACTTTCATTCATTTTTGGTATTGCTATGATCTCTTTAAGGTGAAGCCTCTTCAGAGGTAGCAATAGGATCTGATACAGCCTTCTGAAACTCTTGCTGAAGGACTGGAGCATGTCAGTCACACTATTTGCTCTCCAAAAGAGAATTTGGATCAAGCAAAACAGGTTTAATTTTCTAGTTCCTGTCCCCCAAGGGGGGTGAGTTCTGCTTTGCTTGGGCACAGTGGAACTGTTTCATTTATAGCACTGTCATATACACAACAGTTGAGTACTTCATTAAACTGTGTTCATCCTATATTATGCTATTACAATATATTAAAACAATGATAGACAACTAAGAAAAATTGTTTTTAATCTAAGGAGTTCGGTTAGACTCAGTTTTTCCTACCAGTTGAGGATACACCTGAATAAAGAAGGCTTATTGAAAGAAGTTTGTCTGTGCTTGCAATGCCACCCCTCCATTTTCATATACACAATAGCTAATAGCAATGAAAGATGAAAAAAAGATGCCAGATGTTTGTCCCAGCCCATTGATGGGAAGAAAAATTTGCAAGGAATGTTGACATTTTGGCATTCAGGACATTGTTCTGATGGAGGCCTAAGTAGTGAAATGTCAACATTCTTCACTTTCTCTTATTAAAATATTTGCTGTAATGTGTAAATAAAGACTAGGGAGTTTTTCTTCACATCACTGTGCTAACATCTGGATTTGTGTTTATATTGGTCTGCATCACAAGAAAGTCCTTCAAAGAAACCTGTTTGGTTTTTTTTTAATGGAACCTCTGCAAAGTACGTGTGATGTTTTTCTAAGTAAGATTTTTGTTTGCATGTTTGAATAATCCTAAATATTTAATGAAAAGAGGAGTACTTGGAAAAACCCTTAATTGAATCCTTAGAGCACTTAGCATCACCCTTTTCATACTTAAAGTAGCATGCACCAAAAATATTTGATTTGTTTTATTGTGAGTGATACAAATGATACATAAAAATGAGAGCTGCTGGGTTACTACAATTGTTGTGGTAATAAAACCATCAGAGTGAAAACGTCTTCATGTGATTATATATAGCCACTGCTTTACATCTAATCATTCCATTCAAAAAGTAATACTGCATATAATATTACAAAATGATGAGTTAAAATTTCAATTTAAAACCCCACAATATCCCCCGAAGGGAAAGGATAACATAACTGGAACATAATTTTAAATGAACAGGAATCATCCAGACCTCTAGTGCTTTCAGTGTAAATTTACAGAAAAAAAGAGATTATGAGGGGGAAATATTGTAAAGAGTGAGGACCTAGTATTGGGTAGGAAAAAAGTAACAAAATAATGAAAACCATTCCAGCATTCAAAATAGTTAGGTGCTTAGCAGAGCATACAACCAGCCACAAAAAGGGAAAGATAAACATAAGTCTAGATATTAGAGAGGTGGAAACCATAAATAGTCACTTAATACCAATGAGTAAAAGTAGTTTTCCACTTCCTTTATTTCAACAGTAAATATTAGTACCTATAATCTAGGCCAGATGAATAGGGACACAAGCAGAGGGATGCCACACAAGACACCATCCCTCCAGATCTCACAACACTTTGACAGCAGCTGACATGACAGCTTTTCTTCTTTCCTTAATTAACACTGCACTGGGACAGTAGTAAGAGGTTGCCTAAAGCAATCACTTCATAACTTCTGTCAGACTAGAGATAAACAGGACATGGCAAACTGTCAACCAGGGAAGATCAATATTAAACCGAGTTATGTTTTCTTCTCCCTTTGTACTTCTCTTGCAGTGATACTTATAAAACTGTATTTCATTAGACAATGGGTGACCATCTACATTAAGACACCCTAGAAAAATTATTACAAATAATTCATTAAAGATGCGTATTCTAGTGGAAAAGCCACTACCCACTTATAACTTTTAGCCCTCTGATTTTTAGTGGCTGCTGAGGAAACTCAGGCCTTGATCCTGAGAGAGACGTACCTGTTGCAATGCTGTGTGTTACAATGCCTTACTTTTTGAAGTCTAGAAAAGCATAGGAACAATGCTGTGTTCCATAAAGCCTGAGTTAAGTGCCAAGGCTCCCTATATGCGTGAATGCTATCAGCACGCTAGGTGGGGAGCTGCCTAAGATAGCCAATGGGAGATGCCTATGACAGAGGTGTGTTTTAAGCCCCTCCCCCTCTAAGATTGGCACCTAACTCCAGGCTCCAAGGAGGTGCCTATTTCCGCAAGTGAGTCACAAATGGGATCAAGCTGCTTTGAGTCAGGTGGCTTAAGTGTCTAAAGTGTTTCTTGCAGGAATGAGTTAGGCACCTGCCTTGCTCCCAAGAAGGCAGCCGGAGGAAGAGAAGGTGGTAGTGGTGGTTTTGCCGCTAGTACCCACCTTATAACTTTTATCCCAGTGGTTATAGCACTCACCTGGGATGTGGAAGATCCAGGTTCAGTTTTCCTACTCCCTGGCAGAGACGGAGAAAAGTGAGACACCCCTGTTCAAATCCTAGCAGGACAGTGCACTGACCTCTGAGCTAAAAGTTATAAGTGGGTAGTGGTAACACCACTACCATCTCCTCTTCCTCCTGTTTTGTGTAAAGCAAGGTGAGTCCCTAACTCAGGCCTGCACAACTCGTAAAGCGGCGAGGGCCATATTACTCCAAAGAAAATAGCTGAGGGCCGAAACCCCCCGGCCGTGCTGAAACACGCCCGCCCCTAGCGCCACCCAGCCCTGCTGAACCCCGTCCCCCCCCCCCAGCGCTGCCCAGCCCCCGTGTAAGCAAGCAGGACTCACCCCAGCGGCGCCTCCTGCTGGTCTTCTCGGGAATTAGCTCATCCAGCCATTGGAGCGACCTCTGCAGGCCGGTGTCCCACTGCTGCTGGCTCTGTGTCCCTCCTGGACCCCGGTGCCCTTTGATCTGGGGTGCTGCCCCCTGGCAATACCCCCACACTCTGGCTCTTGGTCTCCTCTCTCTGGGGAACCCCCAATCCTCTAATCCCCATCTCACCTCAGTATAAGGCTACTGCCAGTCACCAACTAGCCCCCGCGCCCTGGGGTAGACTGCAGTATATCAGCCACTCATCACAGGCAAGGTTGGGTTTGGACCTGCTGCCTCTCTCTATAGCTGGGCTTCCCCTCTGCAGCCCTGGTACTGGTCTTAGGCCCTTAGCTAGGTCCACAACTTGGGGGTTTTCCAGGCTGGAGTTCCCCAGCTCCTCTAACCTTCCCCTAGCCCTGCTCCACTCCCAGTACCCTGCTCAGCTCCCTAGCAGCCAGGCCCTTCTCTCCCTACAAGCAGAGAGAGACTTCCTCTGGGCCTCTGGCTCACAGCCTTTTTATACAGGCCAGTTGGGGCATGGCCCAGCTGCAGCGGCTTCCCCAATCAGCCCAGCTTTTCCCCTGCCACAGCCCTCCCCCAGGGCTCTTTTAAGCCCTTCAGGGCAGGAGCGGGGTAACCACCCTGCTACACCCCTGAAACACATCCCCCACCCCAGTGCCGCCCGCACCGCGGAAACAAATGCTCCTTCCCCAGCGCCGCCCCGCCAAAACAGCTGTGGGCCAAAAAGGAAGGGTGTTGTTTTTGGAGGGGGGGGGGGGAAGAGCGTGTGATATTTTATTAAGAATTTTTCAATTAAATCAAACAATTTTTTAAATTTTAATTTTTTTTATGAATCATGGAAAAATGAAAAACACCTGTTCTGTTGAAAGAAAACATTTGTACTTTTCATAATTATCTTGCAAATTTAATGAGAGATATTACATCTCTTTTCGGCAACAAGCTTGTCGTATTTGGGTCATTTGAAGTGGATATTTTCATAATGTCTTCCAAATGGTCGTCAGTCAGAGAAGAACGTTGCTTGTTTTTATTCATGTTCATGATGGAAAATGTTTGTTCACATATGTAAGTGCTTCCAAAAATGCTGAACGTTTTCAGTGCAACTTCAATAAGATTCTTGTATTTTTCATCGTCCAGACTTTTGTAGAAGTCCCACAGGCTGCTTTCTCTGTGCTTATTTCAGTAAACTGCCAAACATTGAAGTTCAATAGCCTCCAACTGCAATCTTGTGGCACTTCCTCTGGATCCACCGAAAAGGGATCTTCAACTGGTTGTCATCATCTTTAGACAAAGTAAGTCTTCTGTCAAATTCTTCAATCAAAAGATTGATGTGCTTTGCGTATTTTTCTCCTAACTCGGCATGTTTGTGCTGAGGGATACGCTGTGCACAAGTGGGAAAGTGACACATTTCACCTTTTGACAGCTGACTTCTGAAAAGTTTCAATTTCATTTTGAAAGCTTTCACTGCTGCACACATTTGAAATATAAGTTGATTTTTTTCCCTGAAGTTGAATGTTGAGATCATTCAAGTGTGCTGTAATATCACAAAAGAAAAAGAGATCTTGATTCCAGGACTCATTTTCAAGCTCCGGGAATTTTATTGGCCCATCTCCTCTTTCAAAGCAACGAAATGCTGGAGCACTCTTCCTCGACTCAACCACCTCACTTCCGTATGGTAGATTAAGTCGCTGCACTCGGCATCTTCCCCTTCAAGAAAGGCTCAAAATGTCCTATGTTTTAGTCCTCTAGAACGGATGAGCTTTACAATGGAAACTACCACTGACATTACATGCTCAAATTTTAAGACTTTGCTACTCAAAACCTGCTGATGTATAATGCAGTGATGTTTGGTTATTTTTCTCCCGATAAATTCTTCAAGAAGAGTAACTGCTCCAACATTTTTTCCACACATAGCTGGAGCACCATCAGTACAAATGGCCACCAAGTTTGTGAAATCTACTCCCAACTTATCATTCATGCACTTTATCACTTCACTGGAGATTTCTTTTCCAGTTGTGCGACACATCATGGAGCACACGCCAACAAGTTCTTCAGTAATTTCAAAGTTTTTATCAATACCTCTAATAAAAATAAGAAGTTGGGCGGTGTCTTTTAAATCGGTGCTTTCATCCATAGCTAGGGAGTAAAAGCAGAATTCACTGACTCTCTGCTTTAACTGATCACTTAGATTAGTAGAAATGTCAGCTATTCTTCTCTGTACAGTCATGCGTGATAGATTGACATTCTCAAATATTCCCCTCTTTTCTGGACATAACTCAGATACAGTAATCAACATACACTTTTTTAAAAACTCGCCTTCTGTGAAGCATTTCCCAGCAGCAGCAATTTCCTTAGAAATATGAAAGCTTACTTTAGTAACTGTCAAGTATTAGAGGGGTAGCCGTGTTAGTCTGAATCTGTAAAAAGCAACAGAGGGTCCTGTGGCACCTTTGAGACTAACAGAAGTACTGGGAGCATAAGCTTTCGTGGGTAAGAACCTCACTTCTTCAGATGCTTGCATCTGAAGAAGTGAGGTTCTTACCCACGAAAGCTTATGCTCCCAGTACTTCTGTTAGTCTCAAAGGTGCCACAGGACCCTCTGTTGCTTTTAGTAACTGTATCGTTCTCAGTGCTCACTTTCTTGAAAATTTGCTGTTCTCCACTAAGGTTTTTCACTAAACTGGCTGCTTTAATTATTTTTTCATTTGGGTTCAATTTGGCGAGATTGGGATGTTTAGTTTCAAAGTGCCGCTGAAGGTTGTATTCTTTCGGAACAGCTAATGTTTCGCGATACACAAGGCACAGTATTTTGTTTTTGGAAACAGTACGTAAGTATTTATTTGTCCATTCAGTGTTGAAAACTCTGTGCTCTGATTCTATTTTTCTCTTTTTCTTTTCACTCATGGTAGCCATTATGAAGCTCAAGATTTTGTTGAATAAATTCACACACAAGGGGAACACTCAGTCACATACAAAGAGAAGAGATATCTCATGGCGCGTGGCACATTAGCAAGGCACTGATGGTGTGTGGAAGCCTGTAGAGAGGGAAAGAAACGGCGTGCGTAGGGTAACCAGATCACAGCAGTAAAATGGGACCCGCCCCCTCCCTGCTCAGCCCCACCATTACACCCCTCTTTAACCCCCAGGGGTCACTATATTACTGCACACAGCAGTACCAAAAATTAAAATACTGAAAATGGATGCCTCCTTCCAGCCACCGACTCGCCGCTCGCCTCCTCACCTCCCCCCAAGTATAAAGCCTCGCCGCCACTACCTGCCCGCTCAGTTCGTCATCCCCCCATGAAACAAGGGGAGGGGAAAAGGGGGACAGTTTGAAGGGATTTTCTGGGGGTATGAACTAAGCCGGGGAGGGGGAAGGGGAGCAGTGTGAAGGGATTGGATGTGACTGTCCCACACGCAAACACGGGCCGCAGGGAGCCCAGGGGGGGGCAGTGTGATTTATTCGACATTGGTGAGGCCTCATCTGGAATAGTGTGTCCAGTTTTGGGCCCCACACTACAAGAAGGATGTGGAAAAATTGGAAAGAGTCCAGCGGAGGGCAACAAAAATGATTAGGGGTCTGGAGCAAGAGGAGAGGCTGAGGGAACTGGGATTGTTTAGTCTCCAGAAGAGAAGAATGAGGGGGGATTTGATAGCAGCCTTCAACTACCTGAAGGGGGGGTTCCAAAGAGGATGGAGCTCAGCTGTTCTCAGTGGTGGCAGATGACAGAACAAGGAGCAATGGTCTCAAACTGCAGTGGGGGAGGTCCAGGTTGGATATCAGGAAAAACTATTTCACTAGGAGGGTGGTGAAACACTGGAATGCGTTACCTAGGGAGGTGGTGGAGTCTCCTTCCTTGGAGATTTTTAAGGCCCAGCTTGACAAAGCCCTGGCTGTGATGATTTAGCTGGGAATTGGTCCTGCTTTGAGCAGGGGGTTGGACTAGATGACCTCTTGAGGTCCCTTCCAACTCTGATATTCTATGATAGGGGTAGGGGAGGGATAAGGTCCCTGGACCAGGGAAGGGGGCAGAGGGCAGGGCAGGTGCAACACACACACACACCCACACCCACACCCCCTTTAGGAAGTGCAGGGCCCAATTCGAACATTTTCGGCGGGGCCCCAACTAGGATGACTAGAAGAAAAAAAAATGTAAAAAAAGCCTTTAATTTCTTCTATGTATTATTTACTTTCCATAACTATATAAATAATAAAATTATATATTATGTACATTGTGTTATATATGCTGTTGATCGGTTATTAATGAGCTCCATTTCACATGTGTGGGTCCCTGCCACTCCATGGGGGTGTCCTAGGGTGACCAGATGTCCCGATTTTATAGGGACAGTCCCAATTTTGGGGTCTTTTTCTTATATAGGCTCCTATTACCCCCCACCCCTGTTCTGGTTTTTTACACTTGCTGTCTGGTCACATGTGTGCACATGTGTAGGTCCCAGCTGCTCCCTGCCCCCCTCATTGAAGCAGGTGTGCAGGGTTACTGCCCTGGGAACTGCAGGGCACCAGTGGACATGGGGCTGGCTAGAGGCAGGGCAGGGGCTGGCTGGAGGTAGGGTCTGGCTGCAGGCAGGGCAAGGGGTATGGGGCAGGCTGGCTGGCTTCAGGCAGAGCCACAGGGGGGTGCAGCAGGGGTTGGCAGGGCTGGAGACAGAGGAGTGTGGGACTGGCTGGCTTCAGACGGGGGGTGCGGCAGGGGTTTGCTGGAGACAGGGCAGGGGGTGCGGCAGGGGCTGGCTGCGGGCAGGGGGTGCGGCTGCAGGCAGGGCAGGCTGGAGACGGGCTGGTGCGGGCAGGGCACGGGGTGCAGGGCTGGAGGCAGGGCAGGGGCTGGCTGTGGGCACAGAGTGTGGGGCTGGCTGGAGACAGGGGCTGGCTGCGGGCAGGGCAGGGGGCGTGGGGCTGGGGTGTGTGTGGGGCTGGCTGGCTTTGGGCAGGGCCGCAAGGGGGTGCGGCAGGGGTTGTCTGGAGACAGAGCAGAGGGTGCAGCAGGGGCTGGCTGTGGGCAGGGGGTGCAGAGCTGGCTGCAGGCAGGGCAGGGGGTGTGGGGCTGGCTGGAGACGGGCTGTTGCAGCCAGGGCAGGGGGTAGAGCAGGGGTTGGCTGCAGGCAGGGGATATGGGGCTGGCTGGAGACAGGGGCTGGCTGCGGGCAGGGCAAAGCAGGGGGTGTGGGGCTGGCTGGCTATAGGCAAGGCAGGGGGTGCGGGGTGGTGTGGGCAGGGGGTGCAGTAGAGGCAGCTGGAGCCCCAGCCCTTTAAATAGGCCCCAAGCCCCCTGCTACCCCAGGGCTCTGGGGGCTATTTAAAGGGCCTGGGGCTCCAAAGCCTGAGGAAGCCGGGCCACCCCGGTATGCCGTACTGGGGCTTGGGCATGGGGCCCAATTCAGGAGACTCAGTTGAATCGGCCTAAAGCTGACCCTGCGCACGCACGCACACACACACACTCTCTCTCTCTCCCCTCTCCTCCCCCCCCCCAGGTTTTCCCGGCGGCCCACAGACAGTTCAACCCCCCTGCCCCTCATCACTATGGAGGCAGCCCTGGGAGCAACCAGCGCAGTAGCTACCCCACCTTTAACCGAAGAGGGAGTTTGGGGGGTGGGGTGTCTCGGCCCAGTCCCCCGCAGCTGCGGCTTGAGCTCAGGCCGGGCGCCCCTCCTCTCGCTCACACTTACTGGCTGTGCCTCGTGCCCAGCGCTTCCCGCCTCAGCAGGCCCTGGTAGTGATGCACCCGCTGTACGCCAGGCGGGGGGAGCGGGAGATGGCGCCACGTGCACGCGCTTCCGGCCGTTCGGGCGGTTGGAGCGCACGGGCCCCTGGCAGCCGCGCGTCTGACCGTCCGGGCGGTCGGAGCGCGGCACGTGCATGCGGGGCTGTGAGATTGGCCCCCCCCCCGGCAGGAGATGAAGCTGGCAGCCGCGCTTCTCCCTGGCCGGGGCTGTGAGGTTGCTGCTCTCCCACCCCGGCAGGGGGCGAACCTTGCAGCCACGCTTCTGACCAGCTGGCCGGAGCGCACACGCGGGGCTTTGAGGTCGGCCTCCTCCCGGCAGGGGGCGAACCCAGCAGTCGCGCTTCTCGCCAGCCGGAGCACGGTGCGCCCGCGCGGGGCTATGAGGTTGGCCTCCCTGCCCCCTCCCCCCAGCAGGGGGTTAACCTTTCAGCCGCACTTCTGACCGGCCGGAGCGCGGTACGCGTGGGCGGGGCTGTGAGGTCGGCTCTGCCCCCGGGCAGGGGGTGAAGCCGGTAGCTCTCCCCGCCACTTGCCCGTGGGCAGCATGTTAGGCCTGCCCTAACTCATTCCTTCAAGAAACACCCTAGCTCCCTAAGCCACCTGACTTCAGGTTTGGGCAGATGTCTGTCTTCCCCATGGATCCAGGGCTGGCCTTAGCAAGAGCAGGGCCCAATTCCCCGCCCCCAGGAATCAGGCCCCGCTCGGGCTGGGGTCGCGGGGTTTGGGTCCGGGCCGAAGCCGCTGGGGCCGGGGTCAGGCCGGAGTCGCTCGGCCTGAGCCCGAGCCAAAGCCGCCAGGGCCCGAGGGGCTCGGGTCTGGGCTGCTCGGGCCAGCGCCGTGGGGCCCGAGCCGGGCCGGGGGTGCTCGGCCGGGGCCGGCGCCGTGGGGCCCGAGCCGGGCCGGGGGTGCTCGGCCGGGGCCGGCGCCGTGGGGCCCGAGCCAGAGCCGCCGGGGCCAGGGCCTGAGGTGTTCGGGCTGGGGCCAGGGCTGCTTGGCCGGGGCCGGAGCCGTGGGGCCGTGCTGGGGGTGCTCGGCCGGAACTGGGGCCGCTGCCCTGGGGCCTGAGCCGGGCCGGAGCCAGAGTCGCTCGGCTGGGCCGGCGCCCCGGGGCCCGAGCCGGCACCCCGGGGGTGCTCGGCCGGTGTAGCCCCACAAAATGCTCCCCTCCCGTTTTGCTACTGGGAGCGGTTTCTGCCACGCAGCGTAGCAGTTTGGTAAACGCTCCCGGTCTGCTTCCTCTCGGGGGGGGGGGGATGGTTGCAAAACGGGAGGGATGGGGTTGTGGTGGAAAACACTCCCGGTCTGCTTCCTCTGGGAGGATGGTTGCGAAACGGGAGGGATGGGGTTGTGGTGGAAAACACTCCCGGTCTGCTTCCTCTGGGAGGATGGTTGCGAAACGGGAGGGATGGGGTTGTGGTGGAAAACACTCCCAGTCTGCTTCCTCCTGGCTAATGTGCCAAATTGATCTGTTGCATGATTGAGGCATACTGTTTTACTTTTTTGTGTGTGAATCCGTGAAAAGGGAGGTAAGGTTTGGGGGAACGGAGCATGCCCCTGAGCCCAAGGTGAGACCACAGTGGCCCCTTTTCATTTTTTCCACTGGCTTCTCCTTGCTTAATTCCAATGACTGGGCTGCTCATGCACCTGTCACTGGTCCAGGGATGGTTGCAAAACGGGAGGGATGGGGTTGTGGTGGAAAACACTCCCGGTCTGCTTCCTCCTGGCTAATGTGCCAAATTGATCTGTTGCATGATTGAGGCATACTGTTTTACTTTTTTGTGTGTGAATCCGTGAAAAGGGAGGTAAGGTTTGGGGGAATGGCGCATGCCCCTGAGCCCAAGGTGAGACCACAGTGGCCCCTTTTCATTTTTTCCACTGGCTTCTCCTTGCTTAATTCCAATGACTGGGCTGCTCATGCACCTGTCACTGGTCCAGGGATGGTTGCAAAACGGGAGGGATGGGGTTGTGGTGGAAAACACTCCCGGTCTGCTTCCTCTGGGAGGATGGTTGCGAAACGGGAGGGATGGGGTTTTGGTGGAAAACACTCCCGGTCTGCTTCCTCTGGGAGGATGGTTGCAAAACGGGAGGGATGGGGTTGTGGTGGAAAACACTCCCGGTCTGCTTCCTCTGGGAGGATGGTTGCGAAACAGGAGGGATGGGGTTGTGGTGGAAAACACTCCCGGTCTGCTTCCTCTGGGAGGATGGTTGCAAAACGGGAGGGATGGGGTTGTGGTGGAAAACACTCCCGGTCTGCTTCCTCTGGGAGGATGGTTGCGAAACGGGAGGGATGGGGTTGTGGTGGAAAACACTCCCAGTCTGCTTCCTCTGGGAGGATGGTTGCGAAACGGGAGGGATGGGGTTGTGGTGGAAAACACTCCCGGTCTGCTTCCTCCTGACTAATGTGCCAAATTGATCTATTGCATGATTGAGGCATACTGTTTCACTTTTTTGTGTGTGAATCCGTGAAAAGGGAGGTAAGGTTTGGGGGAACGGCGCATGCCCCCGAGCCCAAGGTGAGACCACAGTGGCCCCTTTTCATTTTTTCCACTGGCTTCTCCTTGCTTAGTTCCAATGACTGGGCTGCTCATGCACCTGTCACTGGTCCAGGGATGGTTGCAAAACGGGAGGGATGGGGTTGTGGTGGAAAACACTCCCGGTCTGCTTCCTCTGGGGGGATGGTTGCAAAACGGGAGGGATGGGGTTGTGGTGGAAAACACTCCCGGTCTGCTTCCTCTGGGGGGGATGGTTGCGAAACGGGAGGGATGGGGTTGTGGTGGAAAACACTCCCGGTCTGCTTCCTCTGGGGGGGATGGTTGCAAAACGGGAGGGATGGGGTTGTGGTGGAAAACACTCCCGGTCTGCTTCCTCTGGGAGGATGGTTGCGAAACGGGAGGGATGGGGTTTGTGGTTGAAAACACTCACCGTCTGCTTCCTCCTGGCTAATGTGCCAAATTGAATTGATCTATTGCATGATTGAGGCATGCTGTTTCACTTTTTTTTGTGTGAATCCGTGAAAAGGGATTTTTTTTACTTTACTCTTCCAATTTGCATCATATACAAAGCAATTTTGGGGGCCACTTCCATTAAAAAAAAGTTGCAATACTCTAGTAACATGTATTTGGAAATGTAAAAAATAACCAGTGAAATACATTCAAAAATTAATTTGTAATAATTTGAAAATACACTAAATCCAACATTTGAAAACATTAAATGCTTTAATGGGATGTAGACATTTGCAGTTACATAATGGGCTCTCACTGGGTGATGGTGATGGTTGGTGCAAAAGGGCTGTCGCTGCCTGGGGGTGGTCTACAAGGACCCCTAGGTCCTTCTCCTCTTCCGTTACTTCTAACCAATGCGTCCACATCTTGTAACTAAAATTGTTGTTAGTCATCCCCAAATGCATCACCTTACACTTTTCACTATTAAATTTCATCTTATTTCTGACACTCCAATTCACAAGCTCATTCATGTCTCCCTGCAGAATATCCCTATCCTCCTCCGAATTTACAACGCCTCCCACCTTCGTATCATCCGCAAACTTTATCAGCCCACCCCTGCAATCGGTTCCGAGGTCAGTTATAAGTAGATTGAATAAAATGGGTCCCAAAACTGAACCTTGAGGCACTCCACTAGTAACCTCCCTCCAACCTGACAGTTCACCCTTCAATACGACCCGCTGCAGTCTCCCCATTAACCAATTCCTTATCCACCTCTGGATTTTCATATCAATCACCATGTTTTTCAGTTTAACCAATAATTCCTCATGGGGTACAGTATCAAACGCTTTACTGAAATCCAGGTATATTAGGTCCACCGCATTTCCCTTATCTAATAAGTCCGTTACTTTCTCAAAGAAGGAGATCAGATTCGTTTGGCACGATCTGCCCTTTGTAAAACCATGTTGTAATTTATCACAATTGCCATTAACCTCCAGGTCCTCAACTAGTTTCTCTTTCAGAATTTTCTCTAGCACCTTGCACACTACAGATGTTAAACTAACAGGCCTATAGTTACCCGGATCACTTTTTTTCCCTTTCTTGAAAATAGGAACCACATTAGCGATTCTCCAGTCTAACGGGACCACCCCCGAGTTTACAGATTCATTAAATATTATCGCTAATGGGCCTGCTATTTCCCGCGCCAATTACTTGAATATTCTCGGATGAAGATCGTCCGGTCCTCCCGACTTAGCCCCATTAAGGTGTTCGAGTTTTGTTTCTACCTCGGATACGGTAATCCCCCATCCTGAATGCCCCTCTGTAATGGTGCTAGTAACCCTAATACCTTCATTGGCCTCATTAAACACCAATGCAAAATATTCATTGAGATATTGCGCCATGCCTAGATTATCTTTAATATCCTCCCTGGCAATAGTCTTCAGTGGTTCCACTTCTTCTTTCTTTGCTTTCTTCCTATTTATATGGCTGTAAAACCTCTTACTATTGCTTTTAATTCCCCTCGCTAGGTCCAACTCTACACGGCCTTTGGCCTTTCTCACTCTATGTCTACATTCTCTGACTTCACTAAGGTAAGTTTCCTTGCTGATCACTCCCCTCTTCCAGTCTTTGTACGCTTTCTGTTTTTTCCTAATCGCCCCTTTGAGTCGGTCGCTCATCCAGCTCAGTCTAAATCTCTTGCTTAGTAATCTTTTTCCCTTTTTTGGGATACAGGCCTCTGACAGCTCATGCATCTTTAACTTGAAGTAATCCCAGGCTTCTTCTGCCTTTAGATCCATTAATATGTTTGCCCAATCCACTTCCCTTACCAGTCCCCTTAATTTGTTAAAATTGGCCTTTTTAAAATTATAAACCCTAGTCTTTGACTTAATTCTGTTACTCCTTCCATTTAGTTTAAACCGAATTAGCTCATGATCACTGGAGCCCAAATTGTCCCCTACTACCACTTCCTCAACGAGGTCCTCACTACTTACCAGAATCAAATCTAAAATGCCCCCCCCCTCGTGGGTTCAGCTACCACTTGATGAAGGAATTGATCAGCAAGCACATCTAGGAACATCTGAGCCCTATTATTGCTACTAGCGTTTGTTCCCCAATCTATATCCGGGAAGTTAAAGTCCCCCATAATTATACAGTTTCTATTAGTATTTACTTCTCTAAACACATTAAATAGTTCCTTATCCATATCCTGGGTCGATCCCGGCGGTCTATAGCACACCCCAAGCACTATCCCCGGAGAGGCTCTAGTAGTCCTTTTACCCAGTGTGAGTATTGCCCAGACGGACTCTGTGTTATCTATTCCATCGACTATTATTTCTTTACAGCTTATTTCACTATTGACATACAATGCCCCCCCCCACCTTTACCTTTGTCCCGGTCTTTCCTAAACAGCGCATACCCCTCCATACCTGTGTTCCAGTCGTGACTGCCAGCCTGGCTGATTGCACCCCCAAGGGCCGGAGTTATCCTGCCCCAGGACAAGCTGTGGCTGCGCTGCCGGCTCAGCCTGGCAGACACAGTCACCTCCCATCAGGGCCGGGTATTGTGGCTGGGGGTTAGGGTGTGGGAGAGTAGGTGGGTCTGGGGGGGTGCTGTGCAGTGAGGGGTGGGAAGATCTGTGTGTGTTGGGGCACTGGGAAGTGTGCAGGGGTCTGGGTGGGGCACTGTGCAGTTGTGGCAGTGGGGCGGTGGGGGGCACTGGGCAGTGAGGGAATCTGCGGGGGGGCTCTGGGCGGGGAGGGGCAGGGCACTGTGCAGTTGTCGGAGGTCTGTGGGGGGTCTACAGCTAGGGGGCACTGGGCAGTGAGAGGATCTGGGGGGGTTCAGAGTGGTCTGTGGGAGGGCACTGGGCATGGGGGTTTGTGGGGGTCTTTTCACGTATTCACACACAAAAACGTGAAACAGTGCGCCTCAATTGACCAATAGAGATCAATTTGGCACATTAGCCAGGAGGAAGCAGACCGTGAGTGTTTTTGACCACAAACCCCATCCCTCCTAATTCGCAACCCCATGGACCAGTGACAGGTGCATGAGCAGACAAGTCATTGGAAATAAGGAAGGCGGAAGCCAGTGGAAAAAATGGAAGGGGCCACTCTGGTATGACCTTGGGCTCAGGGGCATGCTAGCCAGGAGGAAGCAGATCGATGAAAGGGGCCACTCTGGTCTCACCTTGGGCTCAGGGGCATGCTCCGTACCCCCAAAGCTTACCTCCCTTTTCACGGACTCACACACAAATACGTGAAACAGCGCGCCTCAATCTTACAATAGATCAATTTGTCACATTAGCCAGGAGGAAGCAGATCGACCAAAGGGGCCACTCTGGTATCACCCTTGGGGTCATGGGCCCGCCCCGAAGGGGAAGAAGCATGATGGGAGCTCAGGGCCGGGATGGCCAGTGTGCGTCTGGCAGCTCCCGGTTTGTAAACAGTGCCATTGTACTGGGCTAGGTGGAGCAGGATTGTTCCTGCCGTACCATGACCCATCTCCCATTGCCCCCGGCCAGCCCGTCGCTCTGAGGACTCTGCCCCCCATGCCCCATGTCCCCATTTCCCCCCTGGGGGACCACAAATATGTTTAGCACCAGGCCCACAAAAAGTTAATCCATCCCTTTTTGGGGTGCAGGCTCTGGGATGGAGTTGGGGTGCAGGAGGGTTGCAGGCTATAGGTAGTTTGGGTAGTTTGAGTGAGGGGTGCAGGCTCTGACCTGGGGCATGGGATTGGGGTACAGGAGGGGGTGCAGACATGTGGGCTCTGGGAGGGAGTTAGCAACTCAGCACGTTATATAAGAGAAATGAACTGCAGTGATTTCATATAGGCATAGAAACTGATAGAAGACACTTTTACATATTCAAAATGTGAGAGGCAGAGTTGGAGGGAGGGGGTGTCTGTACAATATTTCACCGCATTCAGTCTCCTGGCTGGATCAGTAACGTAGCCGTGTACAGGGCTGCCCAGAGGATTCAGGGGGCCTGGGTCAAAGCAATTTTGGGGGCCCCTTCCATAAAAACAGTTGCAATACTATAGTAACATGTATTTTGAAATGTAAAAAATAACCAGTGACATACATTCAAAAATTAATTTGTAATAATTTGAAAATACACGAAATACATTATTTAAAAACATTCAATGCTTTAATGGGATGTATACATTTGCAATTACATAATGGGCTGTTGCTGGGTGATGGTGATGGTTAGGATGGGGTCGGGGGGGGGGCCCACACCTTACCATGGCGCTTACCCCCTCTCCTGGAGCCTCAGTGTGCTGCGACCAGGAGCGGCCCCGGACCGCGTTGGAGCCACCGCGCTGCAGTGCGCCAGGGCCGCTCCCGGACGCAGCACGCTGAGACACCGGGGGAAGACGGAGGCGGGGGCAGCCTCCGACATATTCGTGGGGGCCCCTGCAGAAAATTGCCCCACTTGGCCCCCCCCGTCTGGGCGGCCCTGGCCCTGCAACACTTGTATAGGATAGAGAGGAGCTGCGTTGATTAATCTTTGACAGGCTAGGAATTGGAGGCCTGTGCCTTTAAGACCCCAGCCCCAGGAACCCGCCCCCTGCTCCGAGGCTGACATGCAGCGTCCCTGTGAGAACAACAAAAACAGCCTCTGCCCCCCCCCACACCCCTAGATTAGCGAGCACAGTGTGTGGCTCATCCCACGGGGTCACTGTTCCCCCCCCTCCCCCTCCCTAAACGGGGGTTTTGTACCCGCACGGGGTCTGGCAGTGTCACCCCTCCCCCGCTTAACCCCGGCTCTCACCCCCCACCACCGATTTTTGCCCTTCAGCCCCTCTTCTGCCGCTAGCTACAGTAGCTTGAACCCCCCCGGCCAGTACAATTCTGCCCCCTGCTCAGACCCTGACAGCCCCCCCGCTGCGATTTGCCCCCTTAATACTTTTAAACCCCCCCAAAGAGGAGGGAGCAAATCGTTAGCAGAAGTAAGGGCAGAGAGAGGGCAGTGGCTACAACGAAGGTGACTGAGCATGCTCAGTACACCCAAAATAGCAAAACGGGAGCAGAGCATTTTGTGGGGCTACACCGGCACCAGGGCCGGGCTGGAGCCGTGGGGCCAGGCCGGTGCCCCGGGGCCCATGCCGGGCTGGAGCCAGAGCCGCCGGGGCCGCTCGGCCAGGGCCGGACTGGGCAGCGCCGCGCCTCCCAGGAGCCCTCCTCGCGCCCCCCCCCCTTACCTGTTGCTGCCGCCGCCTTTTCAGACTTCCCGTGAACATCTGATTCGCGGGAAGCAGGGGAAGGGGAGGGGGAGGAACAGGGGGCGGAGCATTCAGGGGAGGGGAGGAGGGGGAAGTGAGCTGGGGGCGGAGTGGACAGCTGCGGGGCCCTCTTAGGCGCGGGGCCCAATTCAGCCGAATCGGCTTAAAGCCGGCCCTGCATGGATCACTCTGAGGTTTAGGCAGGAGATAGGCATCTGGATGCCTAGAAGGAGGCAGCAGCACAAATGACCAGATGCCAAAACTTAGGCACTTAGGGAACTTTTACCCTGAAAATGTAGGTACCAAATGAGTTGAGGTGCCTACAGAGTTCAATGGGAATTTTGTGGATTGAAGGGGAGTCTAAAACTGGGGCTTAATTACTTAACTCTTGGGTTTAGGTGCCTAAAGTATCTTTGTGGAACCTACCCTCAGTTCCTCACAAAATATTTGACAATTTGCTGGATCAGGCCCAAAGGTTGCTGCTATTCACTTGGTAGGCTTGGGATTCATTATCAAACTTAAAAGTGTTTGAGAGGGAGGGTACAAAAAAAAAAATCTATATTTCCCTTAATAAATGTAAATTTCACTTAGTAGCATCACTGACAGTTATGCATGTACATTTTAAAAAAAAGGGAATATAGACACCTAAAGTTGCAAAACTAAAAACATAATAGACTGCCACTGATTCATAATGAAATCCGTTAGTATACAAGGAATGGAGACAGCTGAATTGCTGAAGTCATAGGTAATATTCAGCATGAGATCACTGCACCATGCACAATTGCCTTCCTAGCTTGTATGGTGCTGTGTTTTTGGAGCAAGCTTGTATGTTTTGGGCTAGCATGGTTTAGTATGAAGTGTAAAGGAGAAAAAAAGCATCGATATTTTCCAGAGCTGTGATATGCATGTTTTGCCTCCAGAAATTAGATCACCCAAACATAACACAGACCACCAGTTCTGAGGTACAGGAAATAAGGTAGTCAAAAAAACCTAACAAGCTGGCAGACTGCTAAATAGAGCAGGAAAAATTTATAAGACATCCCAGGATTTGAAAGGCAGTAGCTTTCCTAAATCAGTTTTACCTATGTCATTCCTAAGTGTACAGTAAAATATTCAGAGAGACAGAAAGAAAAAGAGAAAGGTGGAGCTAGAGAGGAAATCAAAACATTTTGGTTCCCCCCCCCCCCCCCCATTTATTTTATACTAAAATGGAGATAACTCAAGAAGAGAGTCCAAGGAAAGAAACCTTGATTTTGTGCTCAAAAAATCAGAGTATAACACTACAGCTAAAAGTTTTAGCAAAAGATTTATACTACCAACCTCTCCAAAGAAGTGAAATATTTTAGAAAGATAGGAAGTAAAGCCACAGGAGAAGTGTAGTAGGTCCTAGCCGGGGCTCGACCCTTCCGGGCAGGAGGGGAGCCACACCGACTCCCTACTATGGGAACAAGCAGTCAGTTAGTCCCGAATCTCCGGCTCTTTTGTGCAGAGTCGGAGCAAACACAGTAGGCTCAGGCCCTTGTTGCAGGGCTGAGCGAGCAAATAGTTCAGAGCCCAGGCCCTGGGTCAGGGCGGGGCAGACAAAGTTAACTCAGGCCCTTGTTTGCAGGGAGCTGAGCGGGCAAATAGTTCAGAGCCCAGGCCCTGGATCAGGGTGGGGCAAACACAGTAGGCTCAGGCCCTTGCTGCAGGGCTGAGCGAGCAAATAGTTCAGAGCCCAGGCCCTGGATCAGGGCGGGGCAAACACAGTAGGCTCAGGCCCTTGTTGCAGGGGCTGAGCGAGCAAATAGTTCAGAGCCCAGGCCCTGGATCAGGGCGGGGCAAACACAGTAGGCTCAGGCCCTTGGTTGCAGGGGCTGAGCAAGCAAGCAGTTCAGAGCCCAGGCCCTGGATCAGGGCGGGGCAAACACAGTAGGCTCAGGCCCTTGGTTGCAGGGGCTGAGCAAGCAAGCAGTTCAGAGCCCAGGCCCTGGATCAGGGCGGGGCAAACACAGTAGGCTCAGGCCCTTGGTTGCAGGGGCTGAGCAAGCAAGCAGTTCAGAGCCCAGGCCCTGGATCAGGGCGGGGCAAACACAGTAGGCTCAGGCCCTTGGTTGCAGGGGCTGAGCAAGTAAGCAGTTCAAATAAGATACGCCTAGGCTTTCTGTAGCCGAGCGTTGGGTGAGGGGGAAGCCTGCCACCCGTGAGCGGAGGGTGGCAGGGGGGAACGCAGGCCCACCCACTCCACTGCGTTCCAGCCCGGGGCCCTAACAGCGGTTGCTGCCGCTGCTGGTCAGTGGGGTATCCAGACCGCAACACACTGACATAGGCTCACACTCAGTTGCAGCCGGACCAGGGTCGGCTACCCCCGGGCTACTTCCGTGATCCCCCTCAAAGCCTACCTCGTTCGTAGCGCCGGGATCGGGCCAGTCCACCTGCATGGGCTCCTCCCTGCCCGGGCTCGGCGGCAAGTCTGGTAGCTCTGCTGGGAAGTCCGGCCAGTGGTCCTCAGGCGGCTCCTCTGGATAGCAGCAGGGGCGAAGGGGTTCGGGTCCAGTCTCACCCTCAGGGTTAGTGGGGTGCGGTTCCCAGGGATTCTCCCAGTAGCGGGCGTGAACGGGCTCCGGCGGCTCCTCCTCGTAGCGGGCCCGGGGTAGCTCGGGCCAGCTAGGGTCCAGGCCTTGGTCTTCTACAGTCTCCTGGCCGGGAGCTCCCGGCCGTACGTCTGCTCCCTGTGGTGGCTGGCCGCAGACTGAGCTCTGGCGGCCGGCCTTTATACTTCCTGTCCCGCCCCTTGACTTCCGGGGGGCGGGGACAGGCGGTGGTGGTCCCGCCCACTCTGGTGCCTGCACGTGGGCTCCCTCTTCCGGGCAGGAGGGGAGCCACACCGACTCACTACAAGAAGACAGTTACTGACTTATCTAAAAAACTTCTTGTATCTGGATTTGTGAAAACCTCTCCACCATCCTAAGAGGTCACGAATTGATTTGTGAGCCTTTCCTCACCCTGGCAAGACAGATATGTCCCAGTGGACTTGATACATTTGCAACTGAAAGGTAAATGATGGCAGACATGGAGTACATGTCATCATGTTAGTTCTCTGATGCTGCTAATACTAGAACTGGTATGAACAGGTGGCTGTCACGAACACCAATAATGCAGTTGAACAAAACCAAAGTTCTGTTACTTCTCTGAACCAGTCACTGTCCACTGAATGATCTTTGAAAAGAGAAAAGATAAGAACTTAAAAACTTACAGCTGGTGTTACTATGGAAACACCAAGCTGAACTGAATCACCTTTACTTAGATGATCTTGTACTAATATGTGATGGGTACAGAATACACTCCATTTAGATTTTGGAAGGTGGTGGAGGAAGAGAGTGAAAGCTTTGGCTTAAGCTCAGATTGTCAGAGGGGAGATGTGCCAATGGACTGCCACTAACTGGAGTTGCTTATTATCAAAGTGCTTAAAAAAAGAAAACCTGAGCTTGTGAATTGTTGTTACACCTATGCCCTGGATACAAATAGGTTTCTCTTGTGCCTGACAGAAATAGATTAAGGAGGTGCTGACCTGTTTTACCCCACTCCAAGACACAACTGTGTATCTTAAAGCAGTCTCTCTCCCCACAGTTCTCCAATGAGCAGAAGTGCATACACTTCATTATCTTTTTGCATAGTGCTGGTGACCTAATCCACCAAATACATGGAGGAGTGTCTAGAAATGCCCATTACCGCCCCATCTCTTTTGGGATGGATTGTATTCCCAGGAGTAATCCCTGCACTTCATTTCTATTGTGCATTGCCTCAACAGAAGAGATGTAAGGGGGAGGAAGTCTCCTTGGATTAATCAATGAGGCACTACTGCCTCTCTCCCACACACTAGGGCCACACAAAATCCAACCCTTACTTGGGGAGTAAAAATAGTGATAACCTTGATGTTGTGGGCTGGGGACATTTTTGGCAGTCCACCCCAAACTCTCAGTTACAGACCTAAACCATAAAGTTCTAATACATGAGTAGGTTCATGTTTTTCCTCAAGTTCAGGTCGTGATTCAAACTGGAGTTTTGCATCAGCCTATAAGAGAAATGAAGCCCAGCTTCACACCAAACATACTCCAGTGTGCTTAGATCTGGGTTTTTGGTGTGAGTCAATCACTGGTTTGCTCAGCTGTAATCAATTTTCTTCCTTTTAACCCCTGGGGGAGGATAGATAGGACAGAACTGTGCCAGACTACAGGGCATTGAATATTAGGACAGGCAAATACAAAGGAGCTGACATTTGCATTATCCACTGAAATCATCAAGAGGACATAATTTACTGTAAAACAGATTTATCTTTTTTTAAAGTTAATAATTTAGGATGAATTCCCATAACTACAACTTCTTATGTTTATTATTAATTAAATTAATTATTATTATTATTGGCTAAAACAAACCTTCCACATATCCTGGTACAAACTAAGCATTGTCTCAAGCTATTGTGGCTTGCTCCAAACATAAATAAAGCCCCCTTAACCTCTGCAAGACTGACTTGCAGCAGCTTTGGTGTTCTAAGTTCAGAGCAGCAAGCAAGTATTCATACCCTTTTGCTGTGTGCAATTTGCTTATTGAGCTTGTTATGCTTATGGAGGATATAAAAAGAAACAGCTGAGGACTGTTAACATCCCATGGCATTAACACCACAGTTCACCAGCTTCAGAAAAAAAAATTAATTTTGATAATTTAAGTGGATTAAAAAGAAATCAAAATATTGTTGTGACAGGTCAGATGAGCCATGGCTGAGCAAAAAAAAAAAATAAATTCAGCACAGAAATTAATGAGCTACAAAAAAGCCCTTTTTTCCTTCATTTAAACTAAGCAACCCTTTACTAAACTCAGGCTGCAAAAGGCCTTATGTTAAAGTAGAAAGACTTGTCATTGTCATAGATAGAGAAATTCTATGTGAAAAACAAAGGTTTTCATGAAAACAAAGTTCAACAACTATAAGCAGGGCTGACCTCAGGGAGAATGGCACCCGAGGCAAACTGTCCCACGTGGGATCTGGTCCACCTCACCTACCCTCTCTGCCGATCCAGGACACCATCTGGGCCATGGCAATCCCCTGCAACTTTAGCCCCTCCTCTGACTAGGGGCTGGCCTGATCCACCTGACCCCTCTGCTGAGCCGGGACACCACACAGAGCATGATGCCTCCTGCAACTTCAGCCCTTCCCACAGCTGGGAGCCAGCCCAATCCACCCACCCGCTCCACTGAGCTGGGACATTGCATGGGTCATAGCCTCCCAGGTGTTTGCTCACCCCTAAGGCTGGTCCTGTCTGTAAATTCTTTGGAAGAGGGACCATCTTTTCATTCTATGTTTGTACAGCATTCAGCATGATGGGACCTTGTCCATGACTGGTGGTCCTTGGCCCTAGCACAATGCAAAATAATAATAATAAAATAAAGATGGTTCAAAACAGTTTAGCAAAGCCAACACTTAGTCAGTGACTTTAAACATAATCCTGAATTCAATCTGTTTCTAGGTTCAATTAACCCAAAGCTATCAATGCATTCAAACTCATTACAGTCTTTGTTGATGGAATCATTTACTACAGTTGTGCCCAGCCATATTACCCCTTGTGGCTGGGCTTTCTGGAAAATAAGGGCATACAGATGTGTAATGTTCCTTGCTGAGGGAGAAAGTGGTTAATCCTCCCTTTGCCAAACTATGTACAGAGTCTGTAACCCTCATAAAATGTGTAACATTTAATCCAAAAATACAGATTGTATTTACCATTCCTATTTGAAATATAGCCCATGTGAAAGATTTCTCATTGGCTTATTCAACTGCTGACTATAGTATATTTTGTCTCCCCTCCCTCCTGAGACACTCCATGTGGCATTTTAATGCACTTGACACACATGTATACACATTTTTGTATAGTAAATTAGTAATGTGTTGTTGGGATCTGCCTGGATGGCTCTTTATTAGGCATATTTATACTGATACATGCAACATTCAGCATTTGTACTTCATATGCATGGAAAAATGAACTTCCCAGCATATTTTTTTTAATAAAATGGATAATTGTTATAATCTGAAAGATGTTTATATAAAAATGGCTCTGCTTTTCAGAATACCGGCCTCTTCAAGTAAATATGTAGCTATGTTGATGACTCTACAGTTAATGAACAAATCCTGCAGACTTTATCCTGGGGAAACACTCAGTTTTTCAATACTTTATCTTAAAGAACAGTTTAGAATATAAACCTAGATATATATTCATTTATTAGGTACTTTCAAGTCTTCATGAAGGAGACCCCAGAGCACTATAGTCTTGATCCAACACCCATTAAAGTCAATGGTTTCAACCAACTTCTGAAGGCTTTGTATCAGGCCGCAGAAATGTAGGAAAAACATGGTAGAATTTCATTACTCTTACTATGAGAGAGTTTGTTTTTTTAAATGCTGCAGTTGGGAGACGTCTCTGAATTTCAGACTGTGATTTGAAACAAAGTGGAAGAATTCAAAATTAGAAAAAAAAAAGCTAAGGAAGTTCAAAGAGAAATAAAAGAATTGGAACCAAATTGGACTTTATTTGCAAGCTGTAAGCCAAAGGAAGAAAGCTTCACTGCCATTTACTGTGAATGATAGTAGGTTCTTGGCTTATCTCCTAGTTTCCAGACAGCAGAAGATAAGGACGAACATTTTCTTTGCTTGACTATGTGTCTTTTTGAAAGCTAGCAATACTGGGTACTTACATTAAATTAATATTGTTGACTATACAAAGTGGAGTATCTACAGAGGTTAATTGATTCTGGATTGTGTTATTAAATTGGTGTCCTGGTTGCTGTTTACTCTGGCTTCCTTGGTTAAATAGTGGTTGTGGCTTTTACTTGTTAGCTATTTAAAAAATTAACTCTGGTTTTATTTTTGTATGCTTGCTTGCTCCCCCTGAATAATCGACATGTCTCCAGGATGGACATGTAGGCCAAAATTTCAAAATATGGACTCTGTATTCATGTATGCTACTTTGCATAAACAAATAGCTGCATATGCAACATTTTGCAAACAACCACATTTGGAGAAGTGACAATTTACATATACAGAATATAATTGTGCACAAATAGAGTGCAGATAGTTCATTGCCACCTGCATTTGCTAATGCTAAGTAGGGCTGTCAAACAATTAAAAAAAAAGTCATAATTAACTACAGTTTAAATCACACTGTTAAACAATAGAATACCAATTTATTATAAATATTTTTGGATTTTTTCCTACATTTTCAAATATATTGATTTCAATTACAACACAGAATACAAAGTGTACAGTGCTCACTTTATATTATTTTTTACAAATATTTGCACTGTAAAAAAATAAACTACTATTTTTCAATTCACCTCAGAGAAGTACTATAGTGAAATCTCTTTATCATGAAAGTGCAACTTACAAATGTAGAATTTTTTTTTTTAAATATAACTACATTCAAGAACAAAACAATGTAAAATTTTAGAGCCAACAAGTCCACCCAGTTCTACTTCTTGTTCAGCCAAGTGCTAAGTTAAAGACGTTTGGTTAAATTTACAGGAGATAATGCTGCCCAGTTCTTATTTACAATGTCACCTGTAAGTGAAAACAGGCAGGTTCTGCTTGATAATGATCCAAAGCAGGGCAGACAGATATACCTTCATTTTTGTCATCTGAGTCAGATGCCACCAAAAGAAGTTTGATTTTCTTTTTTGATGGTTCAGGATCTATAGTTTCTGCATTGTAGTGTTGCTCTTAAGACTTCTGACAGCATGTTCCCCGCCTTGTCCCTCAAAATTTTGGAAGGCACTTCTGATTCTTAAACCTTGGGTTGAGTGCTGTAGCTATTTTTAGAAATCTCATTGGTAGCTTCTTTGTGTTTTGTCAAATCTGCAGTGAAACTGTTCCTAAATCGAACAACATATGCTGGGTCGTCGTCTGAGACTGCTATAACATGAAATATATGAAAGATTGCAGGTAAAACCCCAGCATTTCTGCCGCCCCAAGCAAAAAAAAAAAAAAAAAAAAAAAGAGCCGCGATTGGCGGCGGCAGTTCAGCGGCAGGTCCTTCGCTCCTAGAGGGAATGAGGGACCTGCTGCCCCCAAATTGCCACAGGTGCCGCCCCTCTCCCTTGGCCACCCCAAGCACCTGCTTGTTAAGCTGGTGCCTGGAGCCGGCCCTGGAAGGGGCACACAAATATTTAGCATATTTGGCATGTAAATACATTGTAATGCTAGCTACAACAGTGCCATGTGAATGTCTGTTCTCACTTTCAGGTGACACTGTAAATAAGAAGCGGGCATCATTATCTCCCGTAAATATAAACTAACTTGTTTGTCTTAGCGATTAGCTGAACAAGATGTAGGACTGAGTGGACTTGAAGGCTCTAAAGTTTTACATTTGTTTTTGAGTGCAGTTATGTAAAAAATATTCTACATTTGTAAGTTGCACTTTCACCATAAAGAGACTGCACTACAGTACTTGTATGAGGTGAGTTGAAAAATACTATTTATTTTATCTTTTCTACAGTGCAAATATTTGTAATAAAAATATAAAGTGAGTACTGTACATTTTGTATTCTGTGTTGTAATTGAAATAGATATATTTGGAAAAGTAGAAAAACATCCAAAAATATTTATAATAAATTTAAATTGGTATTCTATTATTGTTTAACAGTGCAATTAAAACTGTGATTATTCACAACTAATTTTTTAAATCTAGTTAATTTGTTTTGCATTAATCACTTGAGTTAACTGTGATTAATTGATAGTCCTAGAACTAAACATTATTGTACAAGCTTTGTGTTTGCCGAGTAGTTGTACATCCATAAGTACACATGGAGTTGAGGCTACTTCAAAAGTTTGTCCTATGTTTCTATGATATGATATAGGGGCCTCACTATTACAGCTCAATCCCACTTTCTTCATGGAAATTCCCCCCCCCCTCTTCATTATACATTTGGAATACATCTCAGGGCAAGGCTTTGCTCACATTTTTAATTATATATAAACACCTTATTATAGGTATATGGGTACACTTGTTGGTTTGCTACACTGTGAATGTACTTTAACATATTTTAGGAACAAAACTACAATAAAATTATAGCAAGTTTTGTAAATATCCATTAGAGTTACCCTCTTGTTTTAATATGAGCAATTAATCCTAAAATACATTGTCTTATAGCTTTTTAAAGCAGTTTATCATCAGCAGTTTATGAGGAAGACTCAAACCTCTTCAAAAAGTTTCTGTAGAGCAGCAGACTCACCCCTGTGGCACCTCCTGTTGGTGACTTCCAGGAATTAGCTCAGTCCAGCTCCAGAGCACCCTCTGCAGGCCAGTGATCCGCCTGTCCTCTGGCCCCCATGTCCCACCCTGGATCCTGGTGCCGTTTTACCTGGGGTGCTGCCCCCTGGCAGTACCCCCACAGTTCTGGGTCTCCCCCTCCCAGGGGAACCCTCATGCACTATCCCCACTTCACCTCAATTTTGGCTACTGCCCAGTCTCCATCTAGCCCCCATTCACTGGGGCAGACTGCAGTATCAGCCACTCATCATAGGCAAAGGGGTTTGGACTGGCTGCCTTTACCCACCCTCAGGCTGCCCCTCTGCAAGCCCAATACCTAGGTGGGCCTAGAACTAGCCCCTGCAGCCTGGGGAGTTGCTGGCCTAGAGCTTCCCAGCTCCTAAGGCCTTTCCCCAGCCCTGCCTCTAGGTCCCTTGGGTGAGTTCCCAAGCAGCCAGAGAGAGACTCTGTCTGCTTGAGCTCCTGGCTCAAGCCTTTATAGGGCCAGCTGGGCCCTGATTGGGGCATGGCCCCAGCTGAGCCTGCTTCCTCCCAATCAGCCCAGACATCTTCCACAGCCCTCCTCCTTAAACCCTTCAGGGCAGCAGCGGGTGACCACCCCGCTACAGTTTCTTTATCGAAAAAAGAGCTTATTTTTCAACTTTGCCCAACATAAAATGCTTGTCCTTGACTTTCATATGGACAGTCATGCCTGTTTTGAATTTACTGCTCAATGCACCATTTTATTCAAAATTGTTCACAAAGGAAGATTTTCCAGGCATACCCTTCCTTGAATTTTTCATTCCTGCATGCAAAAATGTATAGATGACATGTAAACCATTCCACTCCATCTCCCAACACCACACTTATGAGGCCCGTTCAGTATCCCTGATTAATGTGTAATCTCAAGATTTATAGTATCATATCCACTCTCATAAGAAGTTAAAATTTCAAGTTGATATTTTGAGTGGGGGGATGCAGTTGGTTCATAAGCAGGTCAGTCTTTCTCTGAGGAAATCACATCAGTATTAGTTGTCTATAGGAGAGAGTAGATTGATGGGACTGTAGCAAAGCTGTTTTAGACCCAGAAAGTCTAAAAAGAAAGCCTTGTAATTCCCAGGGCAGCACTGATGGAGTGAGAAGCCAATAGCCCAGCTGACCTGAGAAGAAGCAGGACAGGAGAAAGAGTACTTAATACTGTAGATACTGTATGGCTAACAGGTCCAACCAGAAGCCCTTAAGACATACACACAGGGGGAGAAAGTTCACATAGAACTATTACCATCTACCATTCTACTGGCTCTCTTACTCTGCCAACGTGGTAGATAAAAATCAAAGAACTGGATAAAAAATTCAAAAGAGCTGGCAACACTAGATATGTTTTATTTTAAAATTATTTGTAGCAGCTCAGGATTAGTGGGCAGAGTGCAGGTGATGCAAAGTCAAAGATGCATACAAAGTCCAACTTTTAATATGTTCTGCAGTCTATCACATGGCTATCATCACTTATATTCTATACAAAAATGCCTATCTTCAAAGGTTGCATGGTTAGGGATTCAGAGGTTAAGAGATTCCAGAATTAAGACTCTATGTACAACATTACTTCTGTCTCTTTCTGTATATGCATTAAAATATTGTCTTCCGTTACATACGCACATTATTTCTCAACTAGATTTTAATATCATACATTCTTCCTACATTCTTAGACACATGCAGCATCTTGTAACATCTTATTCTTTTTCACTGGCTAGTATACTAATTTCATTGTCATAATCATCCAGTATATTTTTATTTGAATTGCACTTTTTAATATACATTCTCTTCTTTCTGAGATATTTTAACAAAACCTCAATCTTACAAGGTATAGTATGTAGACAGACCCCTGAATCCATTCAGAATCTCACTGAATGTGCCTTGCACACAGCAACTTGCAGGGGCTTATTTATATTAACATCCTCGTACAATACTTTTCAACTAGCAGGCACTGCCCTTCCTTAGGTGCAATTCAGGGTATGAGGCAACTAACCTAGTCTCAATCTTAGGAGACCTGTATATGCTGACAAATTTTCACTGTTTTTCTTCTTATTTTGCTAATTTAACCTATGTTGCAAGGTACAATAATGATTTGTTGCATATTTTCCATATGAATGACTTTCACTGACTACCTGGCATATACAGGTGTTAGTAAGGGGAGATTCGATCACTAGAAACATAGATAGCTGGGTTTGTGATGACTGGGAGAACCGTATGGTGACTTACCTGCCTGGTGCGAAGGTTGCGGATCTCTCGAAGCATCTAGATAGACTTATGTGTAGTGCTGGGGAGGAGCCGGTGGTCGTGGTACATGTAGGTACCAATGACATAGGGAAGGGTAGGAGAGACTTCTTGGAGGCCAAATTTAGGCTGCTGGGGAAAAGACTGAAATCCAGGACCTTTATGGTGGCATTCTCAAAAATGCTCCCAGTTCCACACGCAGGGCCAGGTAGGCAAGCAGAACTTCAGAGTCTCAATGCGTGGATGAGACGATGGTGTAGAGAGGAGGGGTTTAGATTCATTAGGAACTGGGGAAACTTTTGGGATGGGGGGAGCCTATACAGGAAAGATGGGCTCCACCTAAACCAAAGTGGAACCAGACTGCTGGCACTAAACATTAAAAAGGTTGTAGAGCAGTTTTTAAACTAGGAGATGGGGGAAAGCCGACTGCTGCAGAGGAGCATGTGGATCGGACAGAGACTTCTCTTAGAGGAGAGTCTATTGATAGAGATTCTCTAGGTTATAGTCAGGAGCAGAGGATGGAAGAGGATAATGTAAGAGCCAGATCAGACGAGAAACATTCACATAAAAAAGAATCTGACACATCAGAAAAGGGCAGACAAATAAACAGTGACAAGTTTTTAAAGTGCTTGTACACAAATGCTAGAAGCCTAAATAATAAGATGGGTGAACTAGAGTGCCTCATGATAAAGGAGAATATTGATATAATAGGCATCACAGAAACCTGGTGGACTGAGGACAATCAATGGGACACAATCATTCCGGGGTACAAAATATATCGGAAGGACAGAACAGTTCGGGGGGGGGGCACTATATGTGAAAGAAAATGTAGAATCAAATGAAGTAAAAACCTTAAGTGAATCCACATGTTCCACAGAATCTCTATGGATAGTAATTTCATGCTCTAATAAGAATATAACATTAGGGATCTATTATCGACCACCTGACCAGGACAGTGATAGTGATGATGACATGCTAAGGGAAATTAGAGAGGCTATCAAAATTAAGAACTCAATAATACTGGGGTATTTCAATTATCCCCATATTGACTGGGAACATGTTACCTCAGGACGAAATGCAGAGACTAAATTTCTCGATACTTTAAATGACTGCTTCTTGGAGCAGCTGGTACAGGAACCCACAAGGGGAGAGGCAACTCTAGATTTAGTCCTGAGTGGAGCGCAGGAGCTGGTCCAAGAGGTAATAATAACAGGACCGCTTGGAAATAGTGACCATAACATAACAACATTTAACATCCCTGTGGTGGGAAGAACATCTCAACAGCCCAACACTGTGGCATTTAATTTCAAAAAGGGGAACTATGCAAAAATGAGGAGGTTAGTTAAACAGAAATTAAAAGGTACAGTGACTAAAGTGAAATCCCTGCAAGCTGCGTGGGCGCTTTAAAGACACCATTTGAGAAATAGTATGTGATCAAGTAATTAAACCATAGTGCATATCAAGCACAAGGGAGCAGAGTTAAGGTTGGGCATGATATAACCATAACTGGGACATTTCCTAACTTCTGACTGCTTACTGTGTCTCCTTAACTTTCTCTTAACTTATTGTGTGTTTTTTTTTTTACCATAGGGTCAGTGGTTTTTTTCCCTCCATGGGGGATTTTAAAAAGAAAAATGATGAAAAAAATAGAAGGGGAAGCTTCACTCACCAGTCCTTTGAAAGTGTTTCTGCTGGCTTTAAAAAACAAGCAGTAGTGGCTATATATTTCAGAAACTGGAGATATGTGGCTACATACCATTGGAATTTCATGCTTTGTGAAAATTAAGTGGTCTATCTCCTGCGATCTTTAGCATCTGGGCTTTGCATTCTCCATCTTGTAAGGTGCGTTAGAACAGAGTTCCTAGTACAAATCTAACTACAACCAGTGTCCTGGGTGTTCTAAATGTCCCTAATCTCTCCACACTATCAATACACTTCTTAAGACCTGATTTTAAAATTTGTTGTGCACAGATTGGTTATTCTTCCGATACAAAGACCATTTCAGTGATTGCATATGTGGCACAGCTTTCTTCAGACAAACACCCAAAGCTTAGCAAAAAACCTCATGCAAAATATTTTTCATGAATAGCATGCAATTTTCAAAGAACATAACTTGCTCAAATCAAAATATTTCACCAAAACACTCAAAGCAAGTTCTTCTCAATGAGAGGTACTTCCATTCCAAGGAACCAAATTTGCAATATGTTCCGTTTACGCAGACTGATACCTAGGGCTTCAAAGGAACAAAATGGTACATTCACACCAGATCACATTGCAGAATTGGGAACCAAATTTTAACTTTCTTACCCCAACTGCTTCAGCTGTAGAGCTGTTGGAATAAGGTTGCAATACGAATAGTATACTTTTCCACTCATACTTAAAATGGATGAAGTATATTCTTTCTAACTTCACAAAAAACAACCCCCATTCCCCCCCCCACGAAACTCAAGCAGACATTGAAGCTGGGACAATTTCAGTCCAAAAGATGAAAAAACAGTTTATAGTGGAGACGTTTATGCTATCTAAACTATAGTGGCAACTATCTGTTCTCCAAGAACTCATCCATTATTTTACATATTTCAGATATGATATGAGCCATTACATTAAACTAGCCTCAAAAAGAATTTGTTATTTAGTTACTAGTCAAATTGTTTCTTAGATTCTCTGGCTGTTATCAATATATGAACATCTCAAAATCAAACCATTTTTATGTTTTCAAATCTGTCAGCCTATATATTGACTTTTCCAAGGTGCAACACTTTCATTAATTTCTTTATAGTACAGTATAGTGTATCACTGCCCTCTCCTGGTTAATCACAAATTGCAAATAACTGTTCTGTTGATGTAAGAAGAAACGTGGCACGGTGTATCTGATCTTCTGGGGTTAAAGACAGAGTGTATGTATATGTGAATTTTTGTCTTGGTATCTGGATGAAGTATTATTGTACAATGCTGAATGTGTTAAGTTGTACATAGTGGTAAAAGACAATGGTCCATACAAAAGCTTGAGATGCTATATGGCACTATTAAAAAAATCCACAAGGAATATTTTCCAGGATGATGTAGTATTTCAAAAGTGATCTTCCTATTTTCCAAATGAGTATGACATGCAGGAACAGTTGTTTAACAGTGAGCTACCTGGTACAAATGCAACATTTTCTTTTTAAAAGGACATTGAGCACCTGATTATGCCATTTAGGCACAGCCTTTATCACCTCTAAGCTGGACTACAGCAACGCAGTATACCTAAGCATGAAGCCACCAGCCCATGGGAAACTCTAACTAGTACAGAATGTTTCAGTGTATCTCCTCAGCAACAGAGATTACTGTGAGCAAATTAAACCTGTCCTTCACTCTCTACTCTAGCTCCCTATAGAATATGTAATAAAGTTTCAGATTTTGATTCTTATATGCAAAGTGCTTCGTGGTCTGGGCCCAAGGTTTCTCAAAGACTACCTAAAGCTATGGGATGAAGACCATAATTAAGAGCTTTGCTCCTCTGGCATAATGGAACTCTCTACAATAAGCGTAAATTTGTCTGTGTAGGAGACAGAACTTTCTTAGGGTTAGTCCAAGACTGTGGAATGAACTACCCCAGGAACTAAGGACCATCACAAAACTCCCCACCTGCCATTCCAAGTCAAGGTGCATTTATTTGGGCTTGTCTTCTCTAACATAAATGCATAACATGTAGATTAAAAAACCCTGTTGAAATAAGATACTCCACTGCACATGCTACTCCCCCTGAGGAGAGAATGAGTGACAGATGTTGGTCATGTTGCACAATACACTACGATGCTGGGCATGGTACGAGAACCTATATATACCAGAATACTCCTTTACAGTAGCAGGGTGGAGCATGAATGTCTCTTGGAGGTCTCCAATGGTCATATCTAGAGCTCCCACACAGATCTAGCCCTTCCTGGGGTGTAGCATATTCCTCCTCATGTGACTTGCCACTTCCGCTTGCCAGAGAGTGGGGGTGAAGTGGGGGCTGAAGCATGGCTCTGACTTCTCTCTACTTCTCTCCCTTTCCCCTTTGGGGCACTGGGAACCAGGGCCGGTGCAAGGAAGTTTTGCGCCCTAGGCGAAACTTCCACCTTGCGCCCCCCCAAGCCCTGCGGCAGCTCCCCACTCCCCCTCCACCCTGAGGTGGCACCCCCCGCGGCAGCTCCCCACCCGCCGGCCCAGGGATCCATGCAGCAGCTCTGACCCAGGGGAACCCCTGGGCTGCCTGCTGGCGGCTCAGACTCCCTCTCCCTCCCAGCGCAGCGGCCGCAGTAAAAAAAAAAAATTTGGGGGCGCCGCTTTTTGGCACCCCCAAATCTTGGTGCCCTAGGCAACCGCCTAGTTGGCCTAAATGGTAGCACCGGCCCTGCTGGGAACCCTCTAAGCAAAGTGAGGAAGTAATCCATAGGCGTATGGACCACAATTCTGGCCAGCTCTTACATGAGCTGTGCAAAAATTGGGGAGGCTTGTAATTTCCTCTTCACCACTGTGCATCCACATAAAGACCAAGCAGAATCTAACCCCATATAAGTATTTCAGGTTTGCATAAGTAGAATGAATGAACAGGAAGAAATAGTTTGAAAGACATTGCAAAATTTATCTAATTATAGGTCATTCTTTAATGTTATTCAACCAGCTCTATGACTAACCCAAGTGCCTACCTACAGTTATAGTTAACTTAAAATATTTTTTGTACTTTTTTACTCGTTATTAGTACTATAATAATATAAATGAACTCAGTATTTTGCTGCATTTTGGATTAAAACTTCCCAGTCATCTGCCATGTTCAGGATATGATTGTTGACTAGGAGCCATCCAGTATGTGTTTTTGTTATTGATATCTTGATATCTTGATATTCCATGGTATTCTCTCTCAAATGTTAAATTGCTCACAGATGGTTCAGTGAGTTATGGTGAAAAAATAAATGAGGTATTTGTAGTTACAGCATGAATACCTACATTAAAACAGAAGCAACACTTATCTGTAGGCTATTTGAAGGAGATGGATGGATTACCTGTTTATAAATCACTTGAGAGATTCTAGAAATGTAAGTGTTATCCAAAAGTCTTCATATGCATTAAAAAAGTTAGAAAAATAACAGTTCTAGTATATAAAGATGTAAAGCTACATTCTATCCTTAGTTACCCTGGTATGAATAAAAGCAGAATCCAGTCCACAGTCTCTTTAGAATACATTCAGTAGAAAAAGGTTAGTTGCTTAAGTAGCCAATTTAGGTGAAGTATTTGGGATCAGTGATAATGCATTCTTGTACTAACATAATTTATTAGGAATAAAAATTATCTTGCACTTACCTATACATTCTTTCATAAACAGGTCACTTAAAATGATTTTGTATGTGATGATACAATGATTAGTTGCATGCAAAAGGACAGAAAGAGTAACATTCCAATGCTTGCTATTGTCAAGGATGAGGGGAGGGGGGACTTTTTTCCATATATTCGGTCCTGATTTTGTATCTTGGCTCAAGATACTACACTAATACTCAGTAATAGGATACTGAGCTTTTTGCTAATGTAATGTAAATGTGGAGTCCATGTGCCTGCCTAGATTACCCAATGTTAGTAGCAGGGTATGTTTGTTTGGTTTGGTTTTTGTCATGGCCATTCCTTAACTGCATCCTACAGGATTTAACAGGATGTCATGGTATGTAAAATTTTGTCAATTTCTTAATCTCAGAGTTTTTGTGGTAATTATTGGATTTTTATTAATTTTTGATCATTATAGATAACTTTGAGATAAACTCAGGGGGCCAAATTCACCCATGGCAAAGTTCCATTGGGCTCAACTCAGTTGCCTACATAATTGACAGTTGGAAATTTGGCTCTATAGCAAGGACTTACCTGGTCTGGCTTCAAGCTCTGCCCCGCCCCTTCTCAGGGAATCAAATTTCATAGTGCAGTTTTTTTCCTTGGTAACTCCCCCTTCTTCAGGAAGCTGGTTACTTAAACTTCAAAACAATACAAATCTTCCATTCAGCCTTCCTAGATGACTCCCATCCTAATATAGGGTTCTTAATCCTATCCTCAGGCTTCTTTCTTCTCGAACCTTTTTAGTTGGTTCCTGCTCCCTGCTGGTCTCTCTCGCAGCCCTTCTACCTACAGGCTCTAGAAAGTTCCTAAGTTTCCTCACAGGCTCTCTCTTAAAGTTCTTGCCACCACATTTAGGGAACCCAATTGCAGCAAAGCCATCCACTATGACCTGCACATTTCCCAGAGTCACTACCCTTCTTAGCAGAAGTGTATTGATCGCCTTGGCTACTTGGATCACAGCAGCCCATACGGTAGATTTGCCCATTCTGAATTGATTCCTGACTGACCGGTAGCAGTCAGGCGATGCAAACTTCCACATTGCTATCGCCACTTGCTTCTCAACTGTCAGGACAGGTCTCATTTTGGTATTCCTGTGCTTCAGGGCGGGGGAAAGCAACTCACAAAGTTCCATTAAAGTGGCCTTATGCATGCGAAAGTTTCGCAGACACTGGGAGTCATCCCATACCTGCAACACTATGCAGTCCCACCAGTCTGTGCTTGTTTGCTGGGCCCAGAATCAGCATTCCACTGTATCAACGTGCCCCAATGCTGCCATGATATCCCAATTGCCACATCCTGTGCTTTCAGAAATGTCTCTGTGCATGTCCTCCTCACAATCTTCCTGGTGCTGGCGATTCCTAGTTAGGCTCTGCACATACTGCAGGATAATGTGCGAGGTGTTTGCAATGCTCACAAAAGCAGTGTGCAGCTGAGTGGGCTCCATGCTTGCCATGTTATGGCATCTGCACGGATAACCCAGGAAAAAAGGCGCGAAATGATTGTTTGCCGTTGCTTTCAAGGAGGGAGGGAGGTAGGGAGGGAGGGGAGACTGACGACATGTACTCCAAACCACCCGCGACAATGTTTTTGCCCCATCAGGCACTGGGAGCTTAACCCAGAATTCCAATGGGCAGCGGGGACTGTGGGATGCTGAGTTGATGCTAGACATTGTATTGAGGATGCACTCTGCCGACCTAATGCGCTTAGTGGGGACATGCATGCTTTACTGTATAAAATTGGTTATTAAAGATCGATTTCTATAAAATTGACCTAATTTTGTAGTGTATACGGGCCCTTAGAGTAAGAGGCAAAGCTGGGGAAATACAGGATAGAAGATTTGGGACTTGCTGAGAACAGGTATAAACACTTTATGTGCCTGCTCATGCACTCGTCCCTACAGTGTCATGTGGGAGTGGAGCTACAGGAGAATCTCCACTGTGGGATAAAATGAGCATATGCTGATTATCTATGCATCTTTCTTGTGAAGTTATGAGCAGATCCAGGAGGTATTTAACCTAATCCCAGAAGCTAATAAAGAAATAATCAAAGTAATGGTGAGGAAATGCTGGTTTGGTGATATTGTCTACCATTTAGTGTGTATTGGTGTATTATGCATTATTTGTTGTAAGATTAAGTAAATTTCAGGGTGCATAGAGCTCTTCTAGAGGCATTTTTTACTGTGTCTTAAATCTATATAAACAAACAGCTTAATGTTCGATGTATGAATCTGAACATTCCTTTGTTTTAATTTATACAATTTTCTAAAGATGCTTCTCATGTCTAGTGGGGGATGAAAGTTTGAATCCCTTCATGAGGATTGAAAATCAGTATAGTGTGATTTAAGAATAAATTGCTACTGCTAACTAGTTAGATTTCTACTAAGCAAAGACAGCATGCAGTGAAGACAGGTGAGCTGACTGAATATTGCAAAGACAAAACATTCATTTGAATTCTGCTTAGATGGTTAATTCACCATGTTTTATTTGCTGTTCATGGGCACTCATGTGAATAGAACTGTGTTTGAATGAATATTGTGGAGTAGATTCTATACCTATATATCCCAACAGCTTTGCCCATTCTCACCATATTAGGGTGTTTATCTTGAAGTCTGTGCTCCCAGAGTCAAGTGATTATGTGAAAATCTCAGCTTTCATTTAAAAAAAGGAAATAGGAAACTTTCAAGCTCTCCTGGTTGCAGAGAAAAGCTTGAAAACGTGAATCCTAATGGCTCAAAACTCATAAGATTAATAAAAATCCAAATTTATTATTATTTTTTAAATCTCATTATTTTTGAGCCAATTTCATTATTTTGGAGACCCTGACTCACAATGTCTGAATGCTTGGGGTAAGCCATACTGTACATATATATGTATTCACATCTGGATATTTGTGTGTGTACAAGAGTCATCAGTACTCATATTTATTACTTGCTCTTCTTTATTCACTATTCATTTCCCCTTGCACATTATTTCTTAGTTTAAAAAATAAACTGGGAGTAGAAATAATAGCATGTAAATTTGGTGGCCAATTACATACCACAAATAATTAATAGCAAGTAGTCAAAGTGAATATGAGAATAGCACATAGATTGAAAATTGTTTGTCTAAACCATATGGCAAATGCTTATGAATAAGAAATACATTCTCAAAAATCAGGATAGTTTACCATCAAAGAACATACTAAATCAATCAGGTAGTGTATTCACAATAACTAATGTTATCAGTTCTAGTAACTAAGTTAACAATGATTTATTTGAAATCCCTTATTTTTTTGTTGGCAGTGCCTGGGTTAAAAAAAAAATATATTGGCGTGATATTTCAAATATAGCCTGTGTAGCAGCTATTCCAATTGTGAACTGGGAGAGACTTCTGCCTAGTAATTATTATTTTTCCACTTCACAAATTAAGTTTAGTTAACTGGGCTGATCACCAGTGTTTTATGCTTCAAATGTTTGGGCCAACAATGCTCAGTCTGGTGTTTAATTTCTAATGTCAATGTAATATCCACAATATAATACATAGAACTTTCACAGAATGAGTTAGACAAGAAACATATATCCAGACCAATGTGAAACTAGATCTTTTTACAACCCTCCATGCATCAGAGAGGACACCTCTTGCACACCTAAGAAAGAGGTTTCAGAGAGGACAAAAGTACCAATAATTTTTCTTTTAAAAAATAATGCTCTTTGCCAAAGGACCAGTTTGGTAGGACAAATATAGATACATTTAATTTAAGAACTAAAAATATCAGATTGGCCATGAATTAATAAAATGACAAAAGAATGCCTTGATTAGTCTGTATTAGTTGCTAAAATGCCTGTTCCTAGGCTCCAGGGACAATATCTCAGAGCTCATTGACTCTTAGGAATACTACATTTGTTTATTTCTGACCATGCAGCAGATCAAATCTAGATAAATGCACAAGCAAAATGCCATTGAGGCATTAAGGAGAGAACCAGAAAGTAGAGTACTGTGGAATTACAGAAGTGACTCAAATGTTAAGGCACTCTAGGCCTGATTTTGAGCCTCTTCCAACTTTAAATAAATAAATAAATATAAATGTGGCCTGAAATTTTACATGGTTAGTTTCAAAACTGAGGAGAATAATTTTGGGAAATTTGAGGTTAACCAGACAAGCCATTTACAAATTAAAGGGCTTAGAAAAATAGCAGTTTTACTTTTTGAAAATGGTGGAGTTTTTAAAATCCATTCATAACTTGAAAATGTTTTGGGCTATATACCTCAAACTTGTTTTATATATATTTGCAGTGAAAGCCTGAACATTTTCATATTCAGAATCCTTATTTTTTTCTACAAACATGTATTCTGTATGATGTATGTAAGAGCTTTCCTTTCTGGTATGGAGTTTACTGCAAGTGTACCCTGCAGATGTGGTGAGATCTGAAAACTCTGCTAGCAAACACAGTTGTCCAAAAAGCCCACAAACGCAGTCTGTGACTGTGCTACAGATATTAAAACTCCATATTGATTGTTTTGGTGGCTAGAGGGTAAATTTTGTAGCAGTCCATGTGGCACTTCTAAACTGTACAGTGGTTATCTTTACCCTTCAAGCTTTGCAGTAACCTTTATCAGTCTTCAAAACTCCTCAATCAACCATGATCATATAAAAAATTCTGCTAAATAATAAATGTTTAGGGGCAGATAGGGTTCATGGTCTTGACTGAGGCTCCTGGAAATTATTATAATATAAATAAAAAACAATACCATTTCTATATAATGTGACAGACCCAGACCAGTGAGCGTCAGGGGATCCAGCCAGTCTCCTCGGTCGTAGTCCAGGAGGTCTCCGACTTTGGTGACTTCTGCTAGGATCAACCTCTGGTGCACCATGGGGGACTCCGCCACCTGCACACGAAGCTGGGGGTTGTGTAGCAGGGGCTCCGCGAGGAGATCTGCTCCCATGGTGGCCATCACGGACCTGGTCACTGAAAACAGTTTCCAGGTCCGGAGGAGGTCCTGGTAGAAGACCGGCAGCTCGGAGAGGCCTCGCGGAAGACCTCTTGGATGGAGACAAAGGAGCTGCCGGTCATATCGGAGCCCTTGGAAGCGGCGCAGGAAGGCATGTGCCAATACGCTCCATGCCGGACTACCTGCACCATAAAGGAGCCTCTGCAGGGCCTGGAGGCGGAAGACGTGGACCTGAGCGTGCAGACACTTCAGGCCCTGCCCTCCCTCCTCCAGGGGTAGCTGGAGAACCCCCGCAGAGACCCAGTGCAGTCCTGACCAAAAGAACTCCAGAATCAACGTCCGGAGGGTGGTCAGGAAGCCCGGGGCCGGGACCAGGGTGTTGAGCCAGTACCAGAGCATGGACAGGACTAGTTGATTGAGCACCAGTGCTCTCCCTCGAAGGGAGAGACACCGGAGCAGTCCTGTCCATTTCCGGAGCCGCTCCGACACTCTGCCCTCTAAACCTAGCCAGTTCTCTGGCAGAGACGGATGCATGGCAGAAAGGTAAACGCCGAGATAGAGCAGCGGACCCGCGCTCCACCGGATGGCCTGAAGCACGGGTGGGAGGGAGCTCGCCTGCCACCCGTCCCCTACAACCAGGCCAGATCTCTTGACCCAGTTGACCCGGGCGGAGGAGGCCGCCGAATAGATGGTCTGGCAAGCCTCCACCCGCACCAAGTCGCCTGGGTCCTGGACCACGAGGAGCACGTCGTCGGCGTATGCCGACAGGACCAGCCGCAGCTCCGGCTCCCGCAGCACCAACCCTGCGACCCTATTACTGAGGAGACAGAGGAAGGGCTCAATCGCCAGAGCATACAGCTGGCCCGAGAGGGGGCACCCTTGACGTACTCCTTGCCCGAAGCTGACCGGTTCGGTCAGGGTCCAGTTGAGCCTGACCAAACACTCTGTGGAGGCGTACAGCACCTGGAGAAAACCCACAAACTGGGGCCTGAAGCCAAACGCTTGCAGAGTGCCCAGGAGATACCCGTGGTCCACCCTGTCGAACGCCTTCTCCTGATCCAGGGACGGGAGGGCGAATGACAGACCATCCCTACACCCGAGTTCCAAGAGGTCCCGGACCAGATACAAGTTGTCAAAGATGGTGCGGCCCGGGACGGTGTAGGTCTGGTCTGGGTGGATCACGTCCGCCAGCACGGACCCTAGCTGCAGTGAGATGGCCTTCGCTACGATTTTATAGTCCGTGCTGAGGAGCGAGATGGGACGCCAATTCCGTAAATCGCGGAGGTCCCCCTTCTTCGGCAATAAGGCGAGCATGGCACGCCTGCACGAAAGAGAAAGGACCCAGCCCTGCAAGGACTTGGCCCAGACGGTGACAAGGTCCGGGCCGAGGACGTCCCAAAACACGCGGTAGAACTCCACAGTCAGCCCGTCCATGCCCGGAGATTTATTGGTGGGCATGCGGCGGAGGGCTTCCAAGAACTCAGCCAGAGTGAGAGGCAGCTCCAGCCAGTCTCGGTCGCCCGCGCTGACCGTCGGGAGTTCATCCCAGAGCATTCTGCAAGCGTTAGGATCGGTCGGATCCGGGGAGAAAAGGCCTGCGTAGAAGGCCCTGGCCCTCCCGCACATTTCCGCCGGATCCGTGAGGGGGGTGCCGTCCTCTGCTAGAAGGCAGGTGACGTGCTTCTTGGCCCCCCTCTTTTTCTCCAGGGCGTAGAAGAAGCGGGAGCTGCGATCCATCTCCCGAAGGAGGCGGATGCGGGATCGAACAAAGGCACCTCGGGCCCGATGGTCCTCGAGGGTCCGGAGCTCTTCCCGCTTCTCCCGGCACGCTCTGCAGAGGGATGGATCACCGGGGCTGGCGGCCAGACGCCTCTCCAGCTCTAAGACCTCCCGTTCCAACTGCCCTATCGCCGCATCCCTCCGTCGGCTGGCGCCCCGGGTGTAGTCACGGCAGAAGAGCCGGGCGCGCACCTTCCCCAGGTCCCACCACCGCCGCGCCGAGGGAAAGGCACGCCGCTGCCCTCGCCAGGCCAGCCAGAACTCCCGGAAGGACGCCACGAAGCCCACATCCTCCAACAAGCTATTATTAAAGTGCCAATAGGCCGGCCCTGGCCTCTCCGCGCAGAGAGAGGCTGTCACGGTGGCTAGATGGTGATCTGAAAAAGGGGCCGGCCGGATGCTGGAGGAGTGGGCCTGGGAAAGATGGAAGCGTGACATATAGATGCGGTCCAACCGGGAGTGGTACGACCAATGGACCTCCACCCGGACAAAAGTGAATGTCGAAATGTCATCCGGGTGGTGGTAGCGCCAGATGTCCACCAGGGAGTGATGTTCGATAATCTCCCGGAGGACATCCGCGGCGGCCGGGTGCTGCTCGGTCCCCGAGCGGTCCCATTCCTCAAGGGTGGCGTTAAAATCCCCGCCCAGGACCAGGCACTCGCGACGATCCAAGGTGCCGAGGAAGGCGGACGCCTGCTGATAAGAACACAACCTCTCCTGGCCCAATGTCGGGGCGTAAACGTTGACGAGATTAACCACAAGCCCCTCCATGCGGACCTGGAGGTGCAGCAGGCGGCCTGGCACAGCCTCGGCGACCCCCAGCACCTTGGGCCGTAGGTCGGGGGAGAACAGGGTCGCCACTCCAGCCGTACGAACTGTGAGGTGGCTAAAATAGACCTTGTCCCCCAACTCCAGCCGCCAGCTAGCTTCAGCGGCTGGATCCGTATGGGTCTCCTGCAGGAAAATCACAGAGTATCCCCCCTCCCGAAGGAAGGAGAGCACCTGGCTCCTGCGGAGACCCATCCTACAGCCCTGGGTGTTTAATGTTGCAAAGATGATCGGTGCCATAAGGAGGGCTGGGGGGGATCCTCGCCAGTAGAGACGCTCACGGCTTCTGTTGGGCCGCGCAACAATCCGTGACCTACCTCGTGGGCGATTAAGGAGTCACAGAAGAGGCGGACCCGTTGGTAGGCCGCAGCGGCCTGCCTCCCAGTCCTTTTACCCTCCCCCATGAGGGCCCTTGCGGCCCGGAGGATCTGATGAAAATCCCCCCATCGCTGGAGTGCAAGCTGTACCTTGTTGCGGGAGCCACGGACGTCCTCAAGGAACTCCCGTAGCTCCTCTCTCAGTGTATGGAGGGGTGGGGTCACTGATCTATGGCTTTCCCCCCAGTGGGGCCCCTGTCACAGCCCTGTGGTCCACCGAGATGGGCAAGCAGGGGGCAGACCCTCGACGTGGCGTCTGATGGGCCGACGCCACGTGGCCCGCCTCAGATCCTGGCTCAATGGGGGGCGGCGGAAGGAAAATAGCAGCCCCTGGTGGGTCGGGACAGGGAAAAACAAAGGCCGCTCCTTGGGGGTCATCCTCTGGTATATAGAAGGAGACAGCCCCAGGGGCGGCAAAAGCATCACCGGAAGTGGAGGGGACAGGGACGGGGTCGGTGTCAGGGGTAGGGCTGGAATCAGGAATAGGGACAGGGGAAGGGGCGATATTGGGATCGGGGGTCCCAGCAGCCAGGCCACTGGGTGGGAGGGGTAACACCCCGCAAATGGGCTCAGGGATTTGCGGGGAGGGAGGTGGGCCCTCGGCGATGCCGGACTCGTGCTCCAAGGCAGATGGTAAGGCCATGGCATCCGTAGGTGGAGAATCAATGATGGGGCCCCCACCTGGAAAGGAGGTTGGCTGCCTCTCAGCCATGAGGGAGCCCCCTGGTGACTCGGGTCCCGGTTGCATGGCACTGGCCGTCGCCTCAAGAGGCTCGGCGGCCACTAGCGGGGTGCCATCTGCAGCCGGGTTGGTAGAAGAGTCCAGGGGCTCCTCGGAGGCGGGAGCAGAAACAGTCGGTAAGGGGACGGAAGATGGGGAAAGGGGGGCCGAGGCGAGGTCGCTCAGATCGAGGCCTGCTGGCAGAGGGTCGTCCTCCCCCTGGGTAACCGGGGTCAGACCCAGGGCTTTGATCTCCTCATAAATGGAGGGGAGATTGCCGTCCACCACCCCAGGGCTCTCCCCGCCAGCACCCGAAGCGACGCTCGCCTTGGTGCTTGCAGGGGCTTCAGATTGTAAGGGGGCAAGAGGGGCTCCATCAGGGGCTTTCATAGGAAAGGACTCTGGAGGAGGGGCAGTGCTATCCTCTGATGTTGCCACGTATTCCCCAGCCAGCAATGGTGGACAAAATCCACCCGGGGGCAAAGCAGAAGGCTCAGCATCGGTGCCCCCCTTCCTGGTCTTCCGGGGGGCTACCACATCAGATGGGAGGAGCAGAGCTCGAGCCTTCCGCTTGCCCCGCTTCCCCTGTACTAAGGACCAGCCCTCCATGGCATCATCTGAGGGCTGGCTAACAGGTGTTGGGTCAGGGAGCAAGGGCAGCAGTTGTAACTGTACCTGCCGGCAGAATGAGAGGACATGACGAAGGGCGGGGTCTTTGCAGCCCAATGGGAGAGGGCTGACCACAGAGATCAGCCTTCCCAGGGTAGAGAGGGCAGGTAACAGGGCGGCATTTGGAAGGAAGGGAGGGACAGAAGTCAGGACCAGTTGGGCGCCCAGGTCTTCTAACGGCTCCAGGGGGACGTACATGCCCCCCACCGCCAGGCTCTTCTCCACTGCCTCCTGGGCGGCGGCCTCCGATGCTAGGAAGAAGACGACCTTTCTGTACATCTTGGAGGCTGCCACAATGGCCGTGGGCCCCACCACCCTCGCCAACGCCCACACGTAGGTCTCCACGTGGGGCGAGGCGGGTACCAGGAGGCAACGGACACCGTGTTTCCTAGTCAAGGTGGGGAAGGGGCCCCGGCCGCTATAGATGGTAGCAGAGGCGGTGGATGGGGGAGATGACGTAGTAGCAGGTGCGGGGGCCGCCGCCACCTGGGCGTATGCCCTGGGGGCCGGGGGAGGGACACCCACAGAGCTGGTGGAGGGAACAACAGGGAGGGATGCCGCGGCCGGTTGCGGGGCTGTGGCAGTGGGGGCACTCCCTGCCATGGAGGGCTCACTTCAGTTTGTGATGTGAGTGTGAGGAGCTGAGAGCAAGAGGTGCAAGGAGCTGAGAGTAAGAGGGTGTGCTGCTGGAGGACTGAGGAGCACAAGTGTTATCAGACACCAGGAGGAAGGTCCTGTGGTGAGAATAAGGAAGGTGTTTGAAGGAGGCCATGGGGAAGTAGCCTGGGGAGTTGTAGCTGTCATGCAGCTGTTACAGGAGGCACTATAGACAGCTGTAGTCCACAGGGCCCTGGGCTGGAACCCGGAGTAGAGGGTGGGCCTGGGTTCCCCCCAACCTCCCAATTGACCTGGACTGTGGGTTCTTCCAGAGGGGAAGGCCTCTGGGCTGTTCCCCAACCCACATGGTGAATCTCTGAGGCAAGAAAATCCGCCAATAAGCACAGGACCCACCAAGATAGAGGAGGAACTTTGTCACAATAGCCACTACTCACCAATCTGGTCATTAAAAATATAAATGCTTTGCAATTACATTGGAGAGCTAGGAGCTCAACAGGGGCCACATTGCAGCCACATCTTAAATTTTTTTCAATACAAATGACTGATCAAATATAAAAAAAAAAAATACCTTGTAGAATACACATTAGAATATAAATTTAGGTTCAGGCTAGAGATGTTTTCAGTAGTATTCCAGCAAACATGTTAATTTCTACTTGCCTTTTATTTTGTTATATCTTTATCTCTATAATGTGCCAACATATTATTTCATTTAAATCTACCTGAACTAGGAATATGAAAATTTAGAATCAGATTCTAATCTGACTTCCAGGGAGTTTCTCTGGATTTACACTGGAGTAACTGAGATCAGAATCAGGCCCTAAGATGGAGCAGGTATAGACAGGCATCTCAGGGAGACAAACTCAACTCTTATAATAAATACATCCACCCTTATCCTGAACAAAAATGTGCAGCCTGAATTCCAGCAATAAACATAATACACCAATGCATATTCATATGTAGATTTAATATTTTATTTCTGCATAAAACATAATAAATTTAGAATAACTAAGATCAACCATTCACATATATTTTCCTAAATATTTTCTCGCATTTATCATTTGCAGTCTGACACTGTACCTCACTTACTTTACACACACCCATACAAAACCACCTACAGAACTACTTCCAATATAATTGATTAAAGCCACACACGTGAACTAACAACTAATTTTGAATAGTTAGAGTCCCAGAGTACTTATAAGTTGTTCAGGATGAGAGTAGGGATATATGGACTGTGAGGTGGAATGGAAGTAGTTAAGGATGAGAATAAGAGCTCAGTGGAAATGTGGTACCCAATGTCTTAACTGCTTATTCCCTTGCTTTCTTGGGTTTGTGTTGTTGGAAAATGCAGCCTAGCAGCAACCTTGACTCAATGTTAAAACGTTTTGTTTCAGAATAAAAATGGTATGTCTATATATCTTCTGTTATTTCTTCTTCAAATTCTTGTTCCTTAATTTCCATTTTACATTTACTTTTTCAAAGTCTTTGTTCATGCAGTTAGTATCACTTTCATTATATTTTCATTTTCAGAAGACAAGCTTTTGGCTTGCATGATTTATTCAACTGTGCAATTTTATTCCTCTCCTTTCTGCCTTTTTATATTTTTCTTCTGTGTATTTCTATTTTCTGTAAATTCTAATATGGCATTTAGAAATAGCCTTCACGTTCACTGGATGGATTACGATTAATTAATTTTTCTGACTGTTTCAGTCTACCAGTCTTTTAAAAACCTTTATTGGATATACTAATGTATCAGTAATATACTTATAGCTATTATTTTTTTACCAGCACCATGTTATGCATGTGGCTTTCACCAACTGCCACATGAGGTGTAACACTGTATGTCATTCTCAAGTTATTTTGTCTATATTTCTGGGCAGACCTGATCCTCTTCAGGAGGCAGATGAGATTAAAAATAAGAGCAGGGAAAGGACAGCGACTATTTCACTGACTGATACTTTTATGCAGCAAGTGGGGATGTGTTCCCACAAGCCATTCATAATCTATGAAGGGAATGTTCACACCTACCGGATTTGGACAGGAGGAGTAACAGGGTAGCTCAGGTCTTCCTGCAACAGGAAGCTCTGAAAAAGGGGGACACTGTCCCCTACTGATGAGCAATGAACCTGATTTCATTTATGTGTGGTTTGGACTGGCCAAGATGGGCAATGTCCTCAACTTCCACATCCATGCCAGGTCCCTCCTGCCCTATGTTTACAACTATGGCACAAAATCATTACAATAGAAGCAGGTAAATCCTGTGTAATTTGTGAGTTATTGTTAATTTTCACACTTCTTTACTGGTTTATGCATAAAAAAGGCAGAGCAGTTTGGGGTTGCATACAAAAAGACATCACAGGACAAGGTTGATTACAATTCAGTTATAACTTCACCTTGCTATACCTTCCAATTCTTCAACCAAAAAAAGTGAATTTTAAATTTGCACAAGTGTACATACATTAAATTAGATCATGCCTAGAATGGACTTGCCCCAATTACAACCATTTGCAAAGCTGGACCAGTAGAGCCCCTCATGTAAACAGGCAAAACTTCTATTTGACCATTTGAACTTATCCCAGGGTTGCAAGCAGCAACCAACTCCCCCACTGTAAATAGTAGCTTTCCCTGTCTATGCTAAGGGTTGTGCCAGTACTGCTCTACTGACAGCTGGTCACTGTAATTTGGGGTCCTCAGCTCACTGACAGAGGAACTTCTATACACTGTGTATAATACTCAGGGCCGGCTCCAGCATTTCTGCCGCCCCAAGCAAAAAAAAAAAAAAAAGCCACAATCGAGATCGGCAGCGGCAACTGGGGGGAGAAAAAAAAAAGCCGCGATTGGCAGCGGCAGTTCAGCGGCAGTTCAGCAGCTGGTCCTTCGCTCCTAGAGGGAGTGAGGGACCTGCTGCCCCCAAATTGCTGCAGGTACCGCCCCTCTCCCTTGGGCGCCCCAAGCACCTGCTTGTTAAGCTGGTGCCTGGAGCCAGCCCTGATAATACTATGACCTACATCCACACTAAGACAGAAAACTGTAAGCTTCTGCACATCACAAAATACTCCAACTCCTAATGCTACCTCTCAATGATTGCTTCCTTCTTCCCTTATGAATTAATTGACTTCCACTTCAAACACAAACTCACCTGTAACTGGGTGTATTTAGTCAGGTGCTGACTCAGCACACTGTCACTCAAATCACCACTATTCATTAATTGGGGTCTTAATGGAAAGACAGGCAGTTGTCAGAGGGTGCCAATTAACTGAGTAGATAATACAGCTGAGGGACTAATTGGGTAGAAGTAATGCCCTCTTCTCCCTGAAGCTGGGACTATATAAGTAGACAGGAAGGCAATGGTAGGGAAAAGAGTAGGGAGCTAGAAGGAAGGTAACACTGGTCTTTTTGAACACTGGGCTATAGGTGAGTGCTAGCTTGCCCACTACTAAAAGCCCCTCCTCCAGCCTTGGGAGGAGCTACTGAAACCAGAACCCAACCAAGTTTGTGGGACAATAAAGGCAATAATGGGAACAGGTGTGGAAGGCAGCACTGGTTGCCTTTCCTAGAAGCAAGTAGGGATGCTGGTTACTGACTGTAAATATTATGTAAATAACACTGTGGCCTGCTGAAGGGAAGCACTATAGTTAAGATAATTTGGAATTGTGGTGGTCAATTACTAAGCCTGGAAAAGACTCTTATGAGACAACCTTGTGATGCCACCTAATCCATTAAATAATAATCTTCCAAATTAATTAATCTTTCCTCCCAAAACCTCAGTACTGGTTATTCTCTCTAAATGTGCCTAATCAGGTTTTGATGCTGTTGCTCCACACGTTGGTGTTCATAGCTCCTGCCTTTTTCCCCAGTTCCTTTGCTCCCTTATTCCCTTCCTGGTGAGTTCCATCTGGCTGGGATTTGCAGTCCAGGGTCATTTAGGTCATCTATACCTGAAGTGGATTGACTGTATAAAGATCTAGGATGGATGATATAGGCCTCAATAATAATGATTTAAATATATGTTCTATTGTTTTCTTTAACCTAACAGATTGTGTGGGGTCCTTGGAGGAGGTGTTTATTTTTCAGCTCCTGGAAAATAGCATCTGGCTGATGAGCAACAGTTCTTCTAACATGTTGACGCTTTACTGGACAAACTAGAAAATGCCCCTGATGATCCTGTCCCACCTCATCTTAGAGCTGAAACCAGAATAATGAACACAGCCATGTACATTTTCACATCAGGAGGGAAGTGAGTTTGTGCCACTAGTATAAGATTATAATATTCAAATTATAATAATCATTTAAAATAGCCACCAAGATAGAATGATAGGCAGATAAAGACTGCATTTTGCAATAAGGATATTAGACTGTTTGGTAGGGGGAACAATGCATTTGTTTACTTATGAGCATAATACGTCTTGGACCATCTTCTGCCCTAGTGTAAGCAAAGAATTCCATTCAAGCCAATTGAGTTTTGCCCACCTACTACTATTAGTAGTTGTATTGCAATAGCACTAAATCTTCAGAACAAAGGCTCTGGCCTTGATGTGGTAAGCACATATAACAAAAAATTAAACCCTGTCCCAAACAGCTTACAATCTAAATAGCTGTATTGTAAAGGAATGTTTACCTGATAGTTTGCAACAGTGATAGAAGATGAAAAGGATCTTAATTGTTGTTTTCAATTTCCTCAGTTCTCATACTCTTTTCCTCAACTAGAAGCAACCTGTGTTTTAAAGAAGAAACTTTTAGCAATTCAGTTTTGAAGTGATTGTAGAAAATACAATTTGACACTGTTCCTGCCTATAGGAGAACTCTGCTGTTTCCTTTGTAACCAGCCCATAGTGAGTTTTTGTTTGTAACTGAAGTATATTTTTATAATTTTATTATATTTTATAAATAGTATAGATAAGTCAACATTTTCTTAATATTGTATTATTTTATGTAACCACGTGTGGTCCTACTTCTGCTTCCAGTTTTACCTCTGTACATCAAGTTACTCAACTGAACTCAGTGGAATTCCACTAATATAAAACTGTATGTGACAGGAGAATCATGCCATATTCTAGCTTCAATAGGAATTAAAATAGCCCTTCAAAAGGAACCTTGACTGTTAAACATTTATTCTGAATTACAATGTAAACTACTAAAGGTTGGTCAGTGAGGACCCAAAAGAAAAAGAAAAAAGCAAGCATTATCAACAGAATTTAATAACAAAACAAGGATATACAGCAAATTACACAATTAACCACGTAAAAGTCAAATGTTCCAAACTGGCAGCTTAGTGAGTGGAGGTTACTCTGTAGTGTATTTAATGGCTGATAATTAATCTTATGATTTTGTAAATGCTGAATGAGCTAAAAAGGAAAAGTCAATTTCCTGAAAACAGTACTACTAGCCACAATATACTACTGCCCCATCACCCCTCTGACTAAAACAATAAACCCACCTTTATAAAGGCAAAACTCTTAGTTGTGCTTGGGGTAATAGTACTGAACAATGTGGATATGAATATGAAACTTAACAATAAATGAGCACTAGACTCAAATGCAGCCTGACAGCAAGCTCAGAAGTTGGCCCAAGTATTAGAGACAAAGGAGAAACTAGGCCAGTCCACTAGCTGACATGTCTGACAGTGTGGTCCCGACGTAGAAGAGAGGTCAAGCAAAAAAGGGAGCAGAGCATGTAAATCGAGATAGCAGCTGTCCCAAACTCAAGCCTGAGCAGATGGATCTTCAGTAAGTCCAGGCACCAAAGACAAGGGAATAACCAACTAGTCCAGACTAGTGGAGCAAAGGGGCTTTTTGTATTAGAGAATAAGGAGAAAGTATCTTAACCTGGCCCAACAATAAAGGAGCCTATTAGATGAGGTACTGAATGGTAGCTGATGCCTCACAAACTGGAGTGGAAAGCAGAAAGATAGGTGGCCCAGTCAGTAGGAATATGGAGTGCTTCCGGAAAGGGTGGATGAGACCAATACCATGCTTGTGAATGAAACTCGTATCAGCAGTCCCAGCTTCCAGACAAAACTCAGATACTATGCTGATAGGCACAATATAGGAATCTGAAGAGTACAGAATAGACCCATGGAATAGGCCTGGTTCCATGTAGAAACCAGACCAGGTCAGCCTAACAAACCAGAAAGAGGACTCTGTGGGACAGCACTAGTCTACAAGAAGCTTACACAGCATCTATGCACCCATCAGAATTAATAAGGGTAGAATATAGCTCTCCTGTAACACCAAAGACTAAGCAACTGAAACTAGAAAGGACTTGGGGAATGTTTCTGAGTGAGCTAACCCTCGGAAACCTACTGTGTCTGATATGTTCTACTGTTGTTGCACTGGACACTTTTGTAGGAGTGTTCTAACACAATTTTACCACTGGAGACTATGTGATCGAGAGGAGCCATTAGTTATATATATGAACTCCTCCCTATCTTGACTACCAAATGGCTCATAATTGTGTTTGATCACATCTGTGTGTGTTGGGTTGCTACACATGTCTAAAATCTAGAAATTAAGAAGAGAATAGAGCTGGTTGAACAAAGTAGGGAAGCAGGCACTCCTAATACTCCTCACCAGTATTAGCAAGTGAGGAGGACTGATGGTGCCCTCACTATAGGGAATCCCACCCCATATGTAACCACAATGCCCTTTTGTGATCAGTCTCCTGACCCCAAAATTAAAATGAGAAATGTCTTAGGGCTCAATCCTGCAAAGTGCTGAGGAGCACTATGACCTGGTTGAGGAAAGCACTTGCTTAACTTCATGCATGTTCATACTCCCTTAGATGACAATGGGATACTCAGAATACTTAAAATTATTCACATGATTAAGTGCTTTGCTGAACTGGGGCCTAGACCTGAAAACTGCACCTCATCACATTGAGTATGTTAAGAAACTAAAAGCCATTCTGCTGCCTCTCCAGCTTCTTTAATACAACTTTTCAGATTTGTAATGTCTGTTACTATAGTATCTAAGTCTCATATATTGCAGAGTTGGTCATGAATTATCACTTCTGTTTTCATCTGTTCTCTAAAATAATGTGTTAGGACTAGTAATCAAAGTTTCAGAATGTTTCTCTTTGGCTGTTCGCAGGCAGAAGATGAAAGAAATCTCCAAGTGCACATTACTGCAGGAAATGGCCTAAGATGACTGGAAAGAATTCCTGATGAGGTTTGGCCAATTTAAAAATTTGAATTCCGTGGCTCCACAAAAGGAAATATTATTTTGTTCAACTATACAAATAAAACAGGTGCAGGGGCCTGTCTTAGCATCTTCTCAAAGGCAAAAAAAAAAAAAAAGACATTCCCTCTAGACTGGCAAACTTTCTCCTTTCCCAGAGGCACAATAGTAAAGAAAAGAGGGGATTACATGCAGGGCACACTCATTATGGCTATAGCATAGCTATGGCAAAGTTTGATTTATGAAAAAAACTTCCCACAACCATTCCAAGGCAAATTCTCATCTCATTCACACCAGTGTAATCCCATTGAAGTCAACAGGATTTAATTGATTTCACTGAGAGATGAATTTGGCCTAAAATATGCAAAAATATCCTTGTTCGGTAGAAATGCCTATGCACAAGATCCACTCAAGGTGATTTTCACATGGAGTACATGCTACCTTATTTGATAAAAGCCTGATACCCAGTGTAACATTAAATAATGAGGCAGAGCAGACTTTTGGTTGGTGCACAAGTTTGGGAATCTGGAGATCTAGGTCTAGAGCTACCTCATACACTGATTTGTTGTTTGACTTTTGACAAAATCACTTAATTCTTTTGTGCTTTATTTCCCCCTGCTCCAAAGAAAATAACACCAACCACCAGACCCAGAAAGTCCTCAAACTCTTGAAGAAAAAGAGAAAAATGTAAATCTCAAAATATTTTCCATATAAATCTCATATACTAGGGTACTGATTGTCTTTTTCAAAGCAGTACAGGGGATATAGCCACACATGTTCCATTAACAATAATGCTTTGAAAAATCTCAACCACTATTCTTAATGGCATAAATGCCTATGTGAAACACAAAACTAAAGTGCAATCAAATATTTCAAAAAATGTGATAGTAAAGAATCAGCTCCATTGAGACCAAAATCAGATTAATGATTTCCAGGATGATGAGCTCTGTTTTTAATTTGGGATACCGTAAAAGCCTTCCCACCATCAGAATAATAGAATAGATAATAGTTTGGCTCTTTAAGCAATTTTAACTTTGTGTGACCAAGGATGAAGACAGGAAAGCCTAAACCAAACAACTACGCCCTAACTGACTTGCATAACTTTTGGGATATATGGAAATGTAATTTTTAAATTTTCCTGAGAACCTTAAATATTCAAGATTTGTGTTCCAGTAATGAATAGCACACCATTTAGAAACGGACAGCAAGTCTGGGTTTTCTTTTTGAAGCAGAATCAATATTCTTCCTCTAATCATAGCTTTAACAAATATTGTGAGTGAGAATACTCAAACTCTGGATTTCTTTTCTTTGTTGTCTAGCTTTATTCTTGAATGTTGTTTGCCAAGAAATGAAGACTTTCTTCATTATCTGACAGCAGAGAGCCTCTCTCTCACTAATATAATGGTAGTACATTTGGGGCCTGGTCAAATAACAGTCTCAATAGGAGACTTTCCATTAACTTAAATGTGGTATGGATGAGGCCTTTTGTTAAAGTCCCTGAAGTTGAACAGGTTTTTCTTGAAGTGATTTTTTTTTTTAAATTAGTTCTTGCATTCTTTTGAATTGCTGAAATATGATGTCTGGAACCAGGAACCTGTGAAGGATGAACTTGGATGGTGTTTAAAAGTGCACACAGGTGAGGAACAATAATTGTTTCCATCTCTGAATGTATTCATTTCTATATTGCCTTATGGAAAGAAAACCCAGACACAGGAACAGTTCTGACACTATTTTGCAAGCAGATTTTGAGCATCTTTCTTCACACTTTGTTACACCTCATGTACAAATGAGTAGAGCTGTGTGAATAACTGCTGTTTAGGTCAGTGACAAAAACCAGAATCAAAAACTGTTTCAGAATTTTTCTTGGCAAAATGAAAGTTTAAAACAATGGTTTCAAGTCCAATTAAATGTTTTGCCCTTCTATTAAATAAGATAATACTAATCACCAGACCCAGAAATCCTCAAAAACACACACTCTAGCTGGTTTGCCATTTCATCCAGTAGAAGACAGCTCCAGCCAGGAGTGTTTGGTTTATCAAGATCATTCTGGTAAGAGTTATGTGAAGGTTTTGTAGCAAAAGCTCTAAACCAGATGAGGCTAGTTACCTCAGTGAAATCTACTCAGATGCTTGCAAAAAAAAATAATCATGTTTATTATTATTTTATTTTAAACTGAATCTCAGACATAGCAAAGATAAGAGATTAAATTAATGTTTTGCCTGATGCCATCTATCTTTGTCACTAGGGTTTTGTTATGAATCAGACAAAACTTTCTGGTCTCAGGGCTGGTCTACACTGGGTGGGGGGAATCGATCTAAGATACGCAACTTCAGCTACGCTGAAGTATCTTAGATCGAATTACCTGGGGTCCACACGGCGCGGGATCGACAGCCACGGCTCCCCCGTCGATTGCGCTACCGCCGCTTGCTCTGATGGAATTCCGGAGTCGACAGTGAGCGCGTTCGGGGATCGATATATTGCGTCTTAACGAGATGCGATATATCGATCCCGGATAAATCGATTGCTACCCGCCGATACGGCGGGTAGTGAAGACGTACCCTCAGAGATATTGCTGAAATGTGCTGTTTTCACAACATAGCCAGTGAAACTTGCTGGATTTATTTGATTTTTCACACTGATTTTTTAAATTAGTATGAACACAAAACTCAAATTAAAACCAGGGAGTCATGAAATTGTAATCAAAATCTGACAAAAGGATCATCATGTAAAAAAAGAATGCGTTTTACATAGCTCATTCTTTGGGTCCTGAGATTTTTTTGAAGTTTACATCCTGTTTGCAGCATTACCAGCTCCAGTCCTGAGCTATAACATGATCTCCCATTCCACTTCCCTGAAACAAAAGTTCAAAATAATAAAGAAGGATTTAATTATAAGAGGCTGCTGTGGAACTATGAAGAAAACTATTTGTTTGACAAGGTCTCTGTACATCTGTTCAGAGAAGAAGAGGAAAAAAAAAACTTGGTAAGCTTTTTTTTTTAATCGTCGTCATCATCTCAGGAACAGCCTGGGAAATGTGCCAGTATCCACCATAGCTATAATACAATGAAAATATATTTAGAGATGTAGGTCCTGAGCAGATTCCAGTGAAATCAATGGGAGTTTTGCCATGAACTTAAATGAGCATGTCCTTGAAGTTCAACTGTGGCTACAGCTGGCAGTAAGGAATGGTGGAAGTGTTCCCTAGGGGGAGGTCCTGGAGGATTCCACTACCTCCAAGAAGAGAGGGGGAGTGGGAAGGCACTATCCTATTGTGGGATACAATGTGAGCTCTCTCTCTCCCACCACACATAGCTAGTATGGAGAGGAGTTGGAGCCTCATCCCTACCCCCCCCCTCAAAAGGATAGTGCTGAGAGCAGTGCTAGCTTGTAGGAATCTTTTCATTCAGGAAAGGACAAGGAGCAGTGTTTCCTCCAGAGTGAGAGTCCCACTCCAATGGGGATGGGGGTTGTCCTTGAAGTAGCCTCCAGACGCAGAAACCCTAGCAGCAGGATTCCTTTGGAACCGCACTGCCAAGTATATGAGTGCCTAAGACCCAGAGCTAGTGCAGAGACATTCAGCCTTTCTACCAATGGCCCTGTACTACTACTGATCCATGTGAATCCCCAAAAAAATCTTTGGGTTCTATGGGCATATCCCGTTCAAACAGAACTTTGTGGACCTTTCATCCCCTTTTGGTCCTTCCTGTGTATTTTTGCAGAGCAGTGGATGATCAGACTCAAACTTGGGGTCTCCTTATTGCTCCAGGTTTTTAGGAAAGAGGGAAGTAATGCTATGCTCCCCCCTTCCATTCACTTGTTTCTCCTCATCTGAAAATAACTATAAAACAGGCTAATAGTATGGGAAAGGTGGGTTTGGTATTTCTAAAGTGCTTTAATATAATATTTTATGCTTTAATCTCATTACTGTAAAGGCAGTATTTTTTTGTTCCCAGGCTGTACAGTTGAAGCTGGCCTTCTGGTTGGCCAAGTGATTCAGTCCCATTTGCTGGTTATGCTGGAAATAAACAAGCCTCAGTAAGGAAACTGCTAGGAAAGGAGATGTGAACTTTGATACATGGGATCTCATGGTGATAGACCAGGATGGCTTTGTCTACTTCACTGACAGGATGGGAGACATTTCCAGGTGTAGTACTGAGATTATAAGATCAGTGAATTACTACTGGATGCAGTCTTGCATACAGCATTTGGTTATTGGGTTTCATAACACACTTTAGAACTTGCTGAATACCAGTTTTGCTTTGGCAGAAGAATTTAGGGCCTGATCCAAAGCCCACCGACGTTAACAAGAATCTTTCTGTGGGCTTGGAATCCCATAATGGCTGTCTGTGATATGTAGTTTAAAGGGTGGAAATAAAAAAATATCGTAGCACAAGCAAGAAGGTAACAAGCTGTGATTTCTGTTGAATGGTTTGTTTTATTATTACTTCCTCCTTCCAAGCCAAGCACACTAGGTCGTCAATTTTGTCTACCCGTTTCTTCCAGTCTCTCATCTAGATTATTAGCTCTCAGGGGCAGGAACTGTCTTCTTCGTTTTAAACTACACCAAGCACAATCGGGCCCCGCTCCTTGATACTGTAACACAAGTATACCCACAATATGTCATCAGTGGCAGTGACCATGGGATTTTTATTATGATTTTTGAGTGAGTACTATCAGTATGCTCAATATTTTACACAAAAGAGATGGAAATTGTAATGGACCCAGCAGATTAGAATTGAGGTTAGAGAGCATTTTCCAGGAACATAACACAGTGGCCAGAAGATGTTTATATTTCCATGCAATGTGGTTTGGTTTTTTTAGGCTGGGCTATGACTGTCGTATTACAGTGGATTGGGCTTAGTGCTCAATCATGAGGTCATGGTTAGCTCTAGGTTTTACCCTACATTAAGTAATATTTGGGCATTCCCCCTCCCACATCTTCCTCAGAAGGACTTCATGCACCTCTCCCCATCTTCTCCTCAGGCAGCATTCTACCTGTTCTTGAGCCAGCCTGACCCTACCTCAAGGTATATCATTTGAATTTCAAATAGACCCAGTTAACCAATGTAAATATATGGATGAGTTTCAGAGGTAGAAGAGAGTTAAAGAGGACCAGGAGAGGCCAGAATCTGATAATCCGTTGTATGGGCCCTGAGGCTTTGAGGTGCAGTAAGACAGCAGCCTTAGGACAAAATTACAATCCCATAACTTTTGAAGTGCAGGGGTTGCTCCCTGCTGGCGTTTCCCAAAGTACAAGTTCCCACAAAGAGGCAAAAAGGCATGGAAAGGAGTGTGTGCGACAGGGCACTATTAGTAGTACCCTGATCACTGATATTGCTGCAACATGAAGAAGGCTGTAAATTTAGCTATGATGAGCAATTAAACACTTTCTGTTGGGGGATTATGAGCACCTGGGTGGTAATCACTGGGTTAATAATGCAAGGGGGGATATAAATGGAAGGAATGGGAAGCTCAGAAGGAGAGATTGAGCTGAGGATTGAAGGCTATAGGGTAACTGCCTTTTGCTGTTATACTTTTTAAGGAAGGACTAAATACACATATGGTGAAAAAGTAACAAGCTGGTGTGTATCTGTAACTGTGAGGCCACATAAACTGGCCAGGCAGTGCAGCACACTGAGTTGTGACAGGCAGAGCTGTCCCTAGGGTACGGCAAATCAAGGCTTCCACCTTGGGCTCTGTGCCGTGGGGCGCCCCGCAGGAGGGTGAGTGAGGTGAAGTGGTGACAGGGGGAGGTGGGCAGGAGAGGAGGAGCCCCCTACCAGAACCTCCCCCCCCACCCCAGCAGTCTCCACTGTTCAATGCCTCCCTCTCAGCGCCAATTGTGGCTCAGATGTTTTGCTCACAGCATCAGGAGGCACTGGGGGTGGGAGGGGAGAGTAGCGTGGGCACAGCACATTCTGGGGAGGAGGTGGAACTGGACAGGGAAGAGGTGGGGCCTTGGGGGAAGGGGTGGAGTGGGGGCAGGGTCTGGGCAGAGCCAGGGGGTGCTTAGAAACTCAGCACCTACGTCCCAGGGCCCACACCCTTCCCCTGCCAGGATGGCCCTGGTGACAGGTGCCCTATGTCAGGAAGTATGCAACAGCCCATCAAGGGATGTAACAGTCAGCATTTGGTCCCATGTAGCATTGAGCTCTGGAAGGCTTTCTACAGTTATGCACTGCCCCCAACAGGAATTGGGTTTTAAAGGCATACATGATCCCCAAATTAAGATAAGAGCAGGATGAGACTACAACACAGGGAGGTACTGGAGAAGGGAAGGATAAGGGAGAAGACAAGCTGATCAGTTGCAGGGGGAGGGATTGTATTAAAAGGGAAAGAAAGAAGTTAGTGAAGGACTTAAGAATTGAGAAAAGCTTTTTCACTCACTGAAGGGAAGCATACCAGGTAGATCATCTTTTAAAAACGGTTAGAGTAGCCTTGTGCTTAGAGTGATCAGATAGCAAGTGTGAAAAATCAGGATGGGGGGGATAAAAGGTGCCTACATAAGACAGCCCCTCAATAGTGGGACTGTTCCTATGAAATCAGGACATCTAGTCACCCTACTAGTGCTACTTTGTAACATTAGTAGATGTGCTGGTCCAGAGAATCCTTTAGAATAGCAGTGCCCTCTACTGGGAAAAGTATTTTGAACAGACATTTCTTTGAGGAAAAAGATTATTTCTGTTCGTAATTACTCATGAGGTGCTCATTGTGATGGAGCAGCCCCGCGCTGCACTAGCCCCAGCGGCGTCAGACCGGTAGTGCTGACAGAGGAAATCCCGCCCCGTTCGTACTGGGCATGCTCCAGATGCTCATTGAGTATAAAAGGAGGGAACTCAGCTCAATCGGGGCTGGCGGCTGCAGGGGAAGGACCTAACTGGGAAGCTCCTGCAGAAGACCTAGCCGATGCTCTTAAAGCTGCTAGGAACAGAGGCTTCTACAGGCCGGCACTGAACCCCTACTGCAGGAGGAACCAGAGGAGGTGACAGATCCGGAGACTCGCGGAGAACCCTGGGATCGGTGGGAGACCCCAACTCCCAAGCCGGTAGGGAGTGACCTGGGAGAGGTGATGGACTGGTACCTTGACCCCGGTAAGCCTCAGCGTGTTTCGGTAGGACCCCCTTGCTGAGCCAGTAGTAAGGTCCTACGGCCCTGCAACCAGGGGTGCTTACATGGACTTTGGCCACTAGGTCGTGCTGCCCTGCAACCAGGGGCGTAAACCCTCACACTCATGTACTGAAGTATGAAAACCTAGATAAGACTAGATGAAGAGTGTCAAGTCCTCTCTGCACATTCAAACAACCCTAACCACAGGAGAACTGCCATGGCTCCACTGGACAAGGGGAGGCACAATGGATCTGGTTACATTTATTTGCACTGAGTGGTAGCCTGGGTTTATGGCCCTTCATTTTATTAAGCAAAAAGCCTAATACAATACAGCTAATGCTTTAATATAAAATAGACACAACATGAAGTGTCTGTCTGCTATTGTAAAGTGAACTGATCTCATTTTTGGAATGAGTTTTGGAAGTTAAAATTTTAAAGGAAGGCAGTTTAGTGCATGATGATGAATTGAGTTTATTCTATATTTATTAAAGGGCATTCACACTAGAAGGATAGTGAGAAGGTTCATAACCACTAAATATTTTAGAAAAGAGGCTATTTCTTTAATTTTCTTTCTTCACTACCTCAAGCTTTTGAGCAATGTTGAACCTAGACCACAAGTTACTTTGGGTAATCAGCTAGAATCAACCCCAGGTTGGTAGTGATTGAAAGTTGTTGTCTGGCAACTTGTCAGTTGCCTGTGTGAAGTGACATGGTTCATCTCTGTCGTTCCTATAATAAAAGCTGTCAGTGGAGTGAACTAATTGGCAAACTTATTGGCAGTCTCCGCAAAGAGGTCAAAGTCTTAATGGGCATGGAGAAATAGGGGAGGGGAAGGAAAGGAGAGGGAGTGAGTTAATCATTACAGATTAAAAGAGGGAAAAACCTGAAGAACTGGAAGTCTGTCTGAGAATGAAGACTAACAGAAAGCCTTGACTACATTTTAAAAAGCTACAAACCAAAGGCTTTCCAACTTTTCCTTTAGTGTGGACCACATCTTAGAGACTATTCCACCACTCCCCTTCATTTGTGACTGTATACAGTCCTTCTCCATGCATTTGTGATTACAACTGCCCTGCAGAATCAACTGCAATTGTTTATATAGCAAAGTAACATTAGGAAAGTGTTTACTATATTTGTAATGTCTTTAATGAAACTTAGCAGATAGAAATAGGACCGTCAGTGCCATACACTCAGTCAGGTCTCTGCAGACTACCAGCAAGTATTCCATAGACCACAGTTTGAACTTCTACATTAGAAACATATCAGCTTGGCTGGATTTTTAAATAGAGATGAAAGAAAGTTTGCTTCTAAATATCTAATTCTTATACTCATTGCACTATTATAGTAATCATGCACACCAAGCAGGTAATCAGCTCTCCCCTTCAAACTGAAGCCATTTTATAACAGACATCCATTTTATTCAGTAATTACTTTTATTTACTTATCTGTAATCTCCGTTGAATAATGCACCATATCTGAATTATGTTTTTTTAGGAAGGCATGAAAAGTACTACAACTTTTAAGCACTGGAAAGGACATCTAGTGAATGAAGGATTAAATCCAGAAGTTAGATTTATTTATTTATGATGAGATTGCAAAACCCTATATTGCTTTGAGGAAAAAATCTGCAAAAAGGCAGCTTCTGGTCAAATATGGCTGTAAAGGGTACATCCAGGACATTCTGAATGTTGAAGAAAGGTATTGTATCTTCTCACATTCTTTACATAAAAAGAATATAAATTGTTTTTGAAGAGTCTCAAATCAAAGCCAGTATGGGCATAAAAACTAAATTACCCTCTTGCTGGCAGAGTTGGTCCCTGAAGAATAAGAATGAAAAACAAAGTTTGTGTGGAGTGTGGAAGCTGCAGTACTGCTATATATTGTTACTTTTAAATGTCCATACAGGTTTTATATGGCATGAGAACTTTTCACCAATTTGAATACCTATTTTTGTATTACTAGTAATAGTGGATTTGGCCTTACTGGTCTTTTATTCCTTCCTTAGTAGGGCAGCTTCATGTTGCTTCTAGAATTCAAGAGGGATAACTTTGTATTTCCAATGTTAAAACTCTACACAGCTAACATCAGAAAAGTATAAAAAGAATGATCTAAACATACTGAACTGGGGTTAAATAACCAATACCAGCTGACGCTAGATATTATGCAAATTTAATTGGTATTTTATGTGATGACCAAGTTACTATGTTTTTATATTAGATACATTGTTTAAAAAGAATCTTCATATTGCATATCTGAGAGCAACAAAAGTATGACTGGAAGACCTTGGTCATGGAAGAGAAGACACATTCTCCTTCATCTTCTCTAATTGTCTGTTTCTTTAGGAATTGTCCCTGTAAACATCAAATCAGTGATGTAAAGTCTGATGTATTGCTCTGGCTGCTTTAGCTTTTGAGGTTAGCTGACCCAGTTTAGTTACCTTAGAAGATTTTTCTTTATAGGGGCACTGACTTCTTAAAAGAATCTTGTCTGAATGTTTTTAAACCTGCTGTTATGACGGACACAACTATAACTGAAAGATTAGTCATTTCCAATTTGTTTACTTTGTGCATTTTATGGTACTTTGACTGTACAAAGTAATGGCTTCCCCCAATTAGTCAGTTTCCCCTGTTGCTTGTCTCACACAGTAACAAGTTAGAGTGAAGCTATGCACAGAAAACAAAAGCCCCACAACAAAATTTACAAAAAGTGCATTTTCTTTTTCATGATTAGGTTTCAGGTTCACATGTGGCTGGCAAGATGCTTGGGAGTTAATGAAACCGGGAAGAAGTGCCATCCTAGCCCTCTAGCTGCTCCCCAGGCCCATGGTGGGAGTTGGAGTCCTTCACTCCTCTTGGCCTGGTAGGGGCTTGTAATGGGGCTTTGCCGAGGTTCATCCCTCAGCGGGGCTGTGGGGTATCCCACCGCTTCGCTGTCAGTCCTGGCCCTGCGGTAGTGTGGGACAACAAACACACTGTTAGGGGCTCAGGCCCTTTAGGCTGGGGCTGAGCCAATAGTTCTATACAGACGCCCAGGCACTAAGTCGGGGGTGGGGGTGGCAACCAAACAGTCAGGAACTCAGGCCCTTAAGTAGGGGCTGAGTCAATAGCAAGAGGTCCTAGCCTCTCCAGGCCAGGGAACAGGGGGAGTCTGCCACCCAAGGAGTGGGTGGCAGAGGGGACGCAGGCCCTCCCACTCCACTGTGTCCCAACCCGGGGCCCTAGTGGCGGTGGAAACTCGCTGCTGTCAGTGGGGATCCTGGCCTCAACACCCCAACATAGGCTCTGGCAGTGCTGCAGCCAGACTGGGGTCCGCTGCCCCCGGGCTACTTCCACACTCCCACTCGTAGGGTACCGCTAGTGTCCTCAGCGGTATCTAACAGCATTGGTTCCTCTGGGTAGGTAGCTGGAAAGGGGCAGGCTCGGCTCCTCCTCGGGGTAGCTGGAAAGGAGCAGGCTTGGCTGGCCCGGTGCGACCTCAGGCCGGCCGTGGCCTGCTGCTGTCTCCCAAGAGGGACTGGTTCTCAACTGAGCTCTGCAAGCGGGCTTTTATACTTCCAGGGCAGGCGCAGGACCCAGTGGCTCTGCCCATGTTGGTGTTATGGGAGGTTCGTCCCTCAGCGGGGCTGTAGGGTATCCCACCGCCTTGCTACAGGGCTCCTTGTTCTGCACAGCCATTCCATCTGGCTTCTGTCCAGGGCTGGGTTGATGCAGGATTGAATTGTCTTGATTACTTTTTTCTTTGTTTGACAGAGGCAGAGAAGGTGAAAAGAAAAACCATGAGGGAAGGAAGACAGACAAGCATTGCTGATAACCTGTGTGCAGTCCCCACCCTCATAATTTACTTCATGAAGATTAGGTACATTTACCAGATTTTGGCATAGGCTTCCATAATTTGCCTTTGGGGAGCTCCCAAACTATTTATTCAATACTGACTTCTGTGCCTAGTCGTGCTGACTTATACTTGTGTGGCATGTATATAAAATTAGTGAACATTGTGCCTATTTAGGGTTTTGATACTTACTACAGGAAGTGCCAAATATTTTACATTGTGTAACCAGTTCAGTGCTCTGCTAACCCCATGTCATGACCTGGAAACTCCTGCATTTTGAAAAAGAATACTGTCTACCCCTGAGATGTGTGAATGCTTTTGAATGTTTTTGCAACAGCTGCTAGAAGTAAAGCTTCTCTTCCCCCCCCCCCCCCCCCCAGTAAAAGGCAATAAATGTGGGGAGTTTCTCTGGGAATGAATAGTTTTTGTAAATTGGGTATGTTCTCTTTAACAGAATCCTTCTCCCCAACCGCCATACTAGATTCACTGTTTGAGCATCTTAACCATTATCTTTTAGCCAAGACTGAGAAGAAGGGTTCTAGCCCAGCTCAACTAACAACTTCTCCCCCCCCCTCCCCAGGACAGTTACTACAAACTTTTATATCATCTGAAAGACTGTCAAATAGGGGTTCCTCCTAAAAGATCTCCAGCTAAAGAGGAAAGGGAACAAGGGATGTTGTTAAAATGAAAGTCTTATTTAATATTTCACATTTCAAATGCTTTACCTATTTTTAACTTCTTTTCTCTGTCTTTAATAAAAATGTAAAGGGATTTGTAATGATGAGTTTTGCCATGGTACTAAATAGGCTGATGTCTCTGTGTACTAAACGTGGTTTAACGTTATTTGATGTTGGACAGCAAATGGGTCATGTTAACATCTTTGACTCTCTGGGCCCATTTATTCCATCTAAATTAATAGAACAGCTTCCTTACCCTAATAAAACCTTTTCCAAAATAGGATTAAAGAAGTTTTTTTCAGAGATAGGCAGCCAGACATTTTGTCCAGCTTTAAATGAGATGCACATTATCAGAAGCAAAATAAAGTCACTTATGAAACTATTTAAAAGAGGATCCACTATTTGCCTGAGGGCAAACTTGAGTTATTCAAATAATTTGGCATCCATAAATTGGAAGCATGCAAGGTTTCATTTTCTTTCAGTAGATCTTGTCAAGGAGAAGATTGCTCTCATATTTCTGCTTTAGGGCATGGTAAAAGGGAATGGCAAAGAAGAACTTGATTGAAAGAGACTAAGCATGTTGTGGAATTCCTGCCAAGACATGCCCTCTCATGCTTATTGAGAATCATAGCAAAAAAATTAGATGAAAACTATCATTTACCTTTCAGTAATAAAAGGTGCTGTACTACTTATGCATGCAAAAGTTTTATCTGGTCTGTGAAGCACAGGCAGAGTCATACTAGATGCCACTCACACTTTAATACACATTAATAATTTTATCATTATAGTTTGTAGTATGCTAATGCTCTGCATAGATAGCTATTGAGTAAATTTCCAGACATGCCTTAACTTATTTAGGTGCTTTTGAAATATTTACCCATTGTCTCAGGCAAACTTTCCCTGGAAAATCTTGAAGCCATACAGAAATGAAGTGATAACATAAGTGTGTACCATTGGGCATGGGTACATGCTTAAAAGGATGGTCTTGATCCATAAAATTTGGATCCAGATTTTGAAAGTCCAAGAGTGCCAACCTGGGGATTCATCCTATTATAGAGACAGAGCCCAGCTGTGAAATTTAGAGTCAGCTCCTGGTTTCATTTCTGATCCCTCCAAAGTTTGGAGCATTCACAGCTGAAGTGTTGGCATGGGTTTATTTTTAACACTCAGTCATATTAAATGAGACCAAATGCAGGGTACTGTTATAATACAAGCCCAAATACTATGTAATCTTACTGTTATTATATAATGCGTCTTTTTAAAATTTAACTTTTGAAAAAAGTGTTTTACTGCACTTCTTAAAGAGAAAGTTCAGAGTAGAAGATGAATGGGAAACCAAAATTTCCTTTCACAACAATTTATAGGAATTATCTTTAAGTACTTAGGGGTGTTATATGATGGAGCCTGAAAGCCAATGTTGGATCCTAAAGAAATTATGTTGGGTCTCTATTTACTTCTCTCTTCACCTGTCCCTTGTGATCATCCCATCCAGCATGCCACTTTCCAATAAGGTGCTGGTTATCAGTGACCATTTAAAAAATAAATAAATATATATATTTTTGAGATGTGTGATCCAAGAGAGCCAATTATTCCTCTCCTGCCTGTTTATAAATCCTGTTTAATCCCACTATTCTGCCTGGAGGTGGATACAGTCGGTCAGACTCACTATAAGAGAGACTGGGACTGGCTGGACAAGGAGACTGGGGGCACATCTACATTACAGCAACACTGCTGTAGCTCTGTAGTAGACACTACAGTGATGAAGGGGTTTTTCTATCACTGTAGTAACTCCAACTCTCGAAGAGGCAGTAGCTAGAGTTGGTAGAAGATTTCTCCCATCCACATAGATGTGTCCAGAGTGGGGATTAGGTTGACCCAGCTACCTCACACAGAGTGTGAAATTTTTCACAGCTGTGAGCAATGTAGCTAGGTAGACTTAAGTTTTTGATGTAGACCAAGCCTGGGAGATGTGCAGGGGCAGGTTGTGACTGGGAGCCATGAAGGGGGAGGGGAGGCTGGGACAGGGACCGGGACCAGTCAGAGATACAAAGGAGGTGAGGGTGGGTTGGACGAGGAATTGACGGGCTGGACAGGGAGATTGGGACAAGGAAGCAGTGAAGAGGAATGGGGGTTGGGGAGGAGAAGCAAATCTGAAAAGGAAGGGGGGGTGCAGGGACAGAAAAGAAAGAGCAAAGAAGGGGAGACAAGAAGCCATGAGAGGATGGAGGAAGGTGACTGAAATTGGATGAGAAGCCCAGGGTAGGAGACAGGGACTGGAGCCCAATCAAAGATAAGGAGCTGGGAGTGGGGGAAAACTAGGATTCACTGTACAAGATGACTAGGGACATGGAGTGAGTAATTTGTGTGGGAGAACTGGGACAGGCTTGGTAAGGAGCCTGGGATGAGAAGCCTCAGGAGTGGAGATTGGGTAGACAAAGAATGAGACTGGAACAAGGAGGCCAGCATGTGGGCAAAATATAGAACAAGTTGGAAGGAAATGGGCAGAAGAAATCAAACTTGAGGAGAACAGGCAGACTCCTTTCAAGAGCCTATAATGGAACACAAGATTTATGAGTTTCTCTACCATCAGCAACTATCTGTGAAACCCACTGCCAAAACATGAGGGTCATCTTCCCCTTATTGCTGGTCAACAAACAGGGTGACAATCTACTATTACTATCAGTTACTCAGTGAGTTCAAGCGGCAGGGGTGTGTGCAGTGGATATAAAAGTTCCAACCCTGCTGATGACCCATGGAGGTTCAATATAATGCAACATGATGGAATTTGGAGTTTTCTGGGGGGGGTTGTTTCCAGTTTCCTTTTTTAGAAACCTAGGAAGTTACACAGGAAAGCTATATTAAAAGATTATTAAGGTTGCAAAGTCAAGCACTCAAAAGTTAGGAAATGCTAGCATTAAGGTTGCCTGTGCAACCTTTATTCAGGCCTCTAATGTATATGCATACATATACGATAAACTTTATTTCCATTATCACATACTATTTATTCTAGAAGACTCCTGCCTCATTCAGTGCATGGGCCTATTTTGTTTCCAAATCCCCCAAAAGAGCATTGTCTACAAAACCAAAAGGGCCTCCCCTTCTACAGAGGGGGAGGGACAGAAAAGAACATTGACATCAACTGATCCTGGGGGACAACAAATTAAAAAAATATGAAGGGAGTGCACATCAAGATTTCAAAGACAGGGTTGCAGAGCAGAGAACCCCAGACAATGCCCACTACTCCTCAAAGGACTCCAAGGAGCCAGCAGATGCTCCTTGGGAAAGAGGAACTCTTTCTAGAGATGTGATGAAGGAATGGAAACAGGCTTCACAGTTACAGAGCACCTCCCTCACTGAGCTTCCTCCTCCTGGTCTTTTGGATAACCATGTTGGGCTGTGCCAGGAGGAGGTTAATGATGAGTTATCGCAACTTTGTGGGGCCATGGATGGAGTGTGTTAGACTAAGGGTATGTCTACACTATGAAATTAGGTCGAATTTATAGAAGCCGGTTTTATAGAAATCGGTTGTATACAGCCAATTGTGTGTGTCCCCACATAAAATGCTCTAAGTGCATGAAGTTGGCGGACCGCGTCCACAGTACCGAGGCTAGCATCGACTTCCGGAGCGTTGCACTATTGGTAGCTATCCCACAGTTCCTGCAGTCTCCGCCGCCCATTGGAATTCTGGGTTGAAATCCCAATGCCTGAATGATGCAAAACAGTGTCACGGGAGGTTCTGGGTACATGTTGTCAGGCACCTCCCCCCCCCCCCCCCCCCCCCAGTCAGAGCAACGGCAGACAATCGATTCGCGCCTTTTTACCTGGGTTACCTGTGCAGACAACATACCACGCCAGGCATGGAGCCCACTCAGCTCAGCTCAGTTCACCGTCACCATATGTCCTCTGGGTGCCGGCAGCCGTGGTACTGCATTGCTACACAGCAGCAGCTAATAGCCTTTTGGCAGTAGACAGTGCAGTATGACTGGTAGCCTTCATTGGCTATCTGGGTGCTGGCAGAAGTGGGGCTGGCAGACGTGGGGCTGCATTGCACACAGCAGCAGCCCCTTGCCTTTTGGTAGAAGATGGTATATTACAATTGATATCCATCATCGTCGTACTGCAGTGGCTGTCAATCATGGGCAGTCTCGACGATGATGGCTATCTATCAGTCGTAGTATGCTATTTTCTGCCAAGCGCCCAGAAGATGCCGAGGGCTATCAGTCATGCTGCACCGTCGTCTGACAGCTTAAGATGTAAAAAATAGATTTGTTCTGTATTCATTTGCTTCCCCCTCCCTCCGTAAAATCAACGGCCTGCTAAACCCAGGGTTTTGAGTTCAATCTTTGGGGGGGGCCATTCTGTGTGACAGTTGTTTGTGTTTCTCCCTGATGCACAGCCACCTTTGTTGATTTTAATTCCCTGTACCTGTACGCCATGTCGTCACTCGCCCCTTCCTCCCTCTGTCCGTCAGATACTAGTTTTGCGCCTTTTTTCAGACTAGACGCCATAGCACTGGGATCATGGAGCCCGCTCAGATCACCGCGGCAATTATGAGCACTATGAACACCATGCGTATTGTCCTGGAGTATATGCAGAGCCAGGACATGCCAAAGCAAAATCAGGACCAGCCGAGGAGGCGATTGCAGCGCGGCGACGAGAGTGATGAGGAAATTGATATGGACATAGACCTCTCACAAAGTACAGGCCCCAGCAATGTGCAAATCATGGTGTTACTGGGGCAGGTTCATGCCGTGGAACACACCGATTCTGGGCCCGGGAAACAAGCACAGACTGGTGGGACCGCATCGTGCTGCAGGTGTGGGACGATTCCCAGTGGCTGCGAAACTTTCGCATGCGTAAGGGCACTTTCATGGAACTTTGTGACTTGCTTTCCCCTGCCCTGAAGCGCCAGAATACCAGGATGAGAGCAGCCCTCACAGTTGAGAAGCGAGTGGCGATAGCCCTGTGGAAGCTTACAACGCCAGACAGCTACCGGTCAGTCGGGAATCAATTTGGAGTGGGCAAATCTACCGTGGGGGCTGCTGTGATCCAAGTTGCCAGGGCAATGAAAGACCTGCTGATATCAAGGGTAGTGACTCTGGGAAACATGCAGGCCATAGTGGATGGTTTTGCTGAAATGGGATTCCCAAACTGTGGTGGAGCGATAGACGGAACCCATATCCCGATCTTGTCACCGGAGCACCAAGCCACCGAGTACATAAACCGCAAGGGGTACTTTTCAATGCTGCTGCAAGCCCTGGTGGATCACAAGGGACGTTTCACCAACATCAACGTGGGATGGCCGGGAAAGGTACATGATGATCGCGTCTTCAGGAACTCTGGTCTGTTTCGAAAGCTGGAGGAAGGGACTTTCTTCCTGGACCAGAAAATAACCGCTGGGGATGTTGAAATGCCTATAGTTATCCTTGGGGACCCAGCCTACCCCTTAATGTCATGGCTCATGAAGCCGTACACAGGCAGCCTAGACAATAGTCAGGACCTGTTCAACTACAGGCTGAGCAAGTGCTGAATGGTGGTGGAATGTGCATTTGGACGTTTAAAAACGCGCTGGTGCAGCTTACTGACTCACTCAGACCTCAGCGAAAAGAATATCCCCATTGTTATTGCTGCTTGCTGTGCGTGCCACAATATCTGTGAGAGTAAGGGGGAGACATTTATGGCGGGGTGGGAGGTTGAGGCACATCACCTGGCCGCTGATTACGTGCAGCCAGACACCAGGGCGGTTAGAAGAGCACAGCAGGGCGCGGTGTGCATCAGAGAAGCTTTGAAAACGAGTTTTGTGACTGGCCAGGCTACGGTGTGAGACTTCTGTTTGTTTCTCCTTGATGAACCCTCCGCCCCACCCCCCCACCTCACTCTACTTCCCTGTAAACCAAAAACCCAACCCTCCCCTCCCCCTTCGAGCACCGCTTGCAGAGGCAATAAAGTCATTGTTACTTCACATTCATGCATTCTTTATTAATTCATCACACAACTAGGGGGATAATTGCCAAGGTAGCCCGGGATGAGTGGGGGAGGAGGGAAGGAAAAGGACACACTGAAGTTTAAAACTTGAACTCTTATTGAAGGCCAGCCTTCTGATGCTCGGGCAATCATCTGGGGTGGAGTGACTGGGGGGCCGGAGGCCCCCCCACCGTGTTCTTGGGCGTCTGGGTGAGGAGGCTATGGAAATTGGGGAGGAGGGGGCTGTAGCGGCGGTCTCTGCTCCTGCTGCCTTTCCTGCAGCTCAACCATACACTGGAGCATATCAGTTTGATGCTCCAGCAGCCGGAGCATCGACTCTTGCCTTCGTTTGCAAGCTGACGCCACCTATCATCTTCAGCCCGCCACTTGCTCTGTTCATCCTGCGATTCAGCCCGCCACCTCTCCTCTCGTTTATATTGTGCTTTTCTGTAGTCTGACATTGACTGCCTGCACGCATTCTGCTGTGCTCTTTCAGCGTGGGAGGACATCTGGAGCTCCGTGAACATGCCATCCCGAGTCCGCCGTTTTCTCCTTCTAATCTTCACTAGCCTCTGTGAAGGAGAAACATTTGCAGCTGGTGGAGGAGAAGGGAGAGGTGGTTTAAAAAAGACACATTTTAGAGAACAATGGGTACACTCTTTCACGTTAAATTTTGCTGTTCACATTACACAGCACATGTGCTTTCGTTACAAGGTTGCATTTTTCCTCTTATATTGAGGGCCTGCCGGTTTGGTGTGAGAGATCACTCACGCAGTGCCAGGCAACAGATTTCGGCTTGCAGGCAGCCATGGTAAGCCACAGTCTTTTGGCTTTTTTCACCTTCTTAACATGTGGGAATGGTTTCAAACAGTAGTGCCCTCATTTTCCATACCAAGCACCCGTTGTGTTGGCCATTTAAAATGGGTTTGCAATGTAAAAGGAGGGGCTGTGGTTCCCGGGTTAACATGCAGCACAAACCCAACTAACACCCCCCCACACACACACCCAATTCTCTGGGATGATCACTTCACCCCTCCCCCCCACCCCGTGGCTAACAGCAGGGAACATTTCTGTTCAGCCGAGCAGGAACGGGCACCTCTGAATGTCCCCTTAATAAAATCACTCCATTTCAACCAGGTGACCGTGAATGATATCACTCTCCTGAGGATAACAAAGAGAGATAAGGAATGGATGTTGTCTGCATGCCAGCAAACACCGGGACCATACGCTGCCATGCTTTGCTATGCAATGATTCCAGACTACATGCTACTGGCCTGGCGTGGTAAAGTGTCCTACCATGGCGGACGGGATAAGGCAGCCCTCCCCAGAAACCTTTTGCAAAGGCTTTGGGAGTACATGAAGGAGAGCTTTCTGGAGATGTCCCTGGAGGATTTCCGCTCCATTCCCATACACGTTAACAGACTTTTCCAGTAGCTGTACTGGCCACGATTGCCAGGGCAAATTAATCATTAATCATTAAACACGCTTGCTTTTAAACCATGTGTAATATTTACAAAGGTACACTCACCAGAGGTCCCCGGTGTGCCCTCAGGGTCTGGGAGCACGCCTTGGGTGAGTTCGGGGGTTACTGGCTCCAGGTCCAGGGTGATAAACATATCCTGGCTGTTGGGGAAACCGGTTTCTCCGTTTCCTTGCTACTGTGAGCTATCCACATTATCTTCATCCTCCTCTTCCTCGTACCCCGAACCCTCTTCCCTTTGTGTTTCTCCAGTCAAGCACACGGTTGGGGTAGTGGTGGCTGCACCCCCTAGCATGGCATGCAGCTCCGCGTAGAAGCGGCATGTTTGCGGCTGTGCCCCGGACCTTCCATTTGCCTCTCTGGCTTTGTGGTTGGCTTGCCTTAGCTCCTTAATTTTCACGCGGCACTGCTGTGCGTCCCTGTTATGGCCTCTGTCCTTCATGGCCTTAGAGACCTTTTCTAATATTTTGTCATTTCTTTTACTGCTACGGAGTTCAGCGAGCACTGATTCATCTCCCCATATGGCAAGCAGATCCCGTACCTCCCGCTCGGTCCATGCTGGAGCTCTTTTGCGATCCTGGGACTCCATCATGGTTACCTGTGCTGATGAACTCTGCGTGGTCACCTGTGCTCTCCACACTGGGCAAACAGGAAATGAAATTCAAACATTCGCGGGGATTTTCCGGTCTACCTGGTCAGTGCATCTGAGCTGAGAGTGCTGTCCAGAGCGGTCACAATGAAGCACTGTGGGATAGCTCCCGGAGGCCAATAACGTTGAATTCCGTCCACACTACCCCAATTCCGACCCGCTAAGGCCGATTTTATCACTAATCCCCTCGTCGGAGGTGGAGTAAAGAAACCGGTTTAAAGAGCCCCTTAAGTTGATAGAAAGGGCTTCGTCGTGTGAACGTGTCCAGGCTTAATTCGATTTAACGCTGCTAAAGTTGACCTAAACTCATAGTGTAGACCAGGCTTAAGCAAGTGAGGTGGTAGTGCAACCAGAACCCGAGTAAGGGGCTGCAGCCTGGCGCACTCTGCATAGATGTGCTCCAGGGTCTCCATCTTGCCACAGAAGGGACAGGTGTTGGGGAACTCCACAAATCACACTAGCCACACACCCAGGAGGGAGGGAGCCACCAACTAATATCCCCAGTGGTCAGTGGAGCCAGAGTGGAGTAGAGGTTGATCCACCAAGGCTCCCCACCCTCCACAGGTGGCAGCAGGTCCTCCACTTAATATTGAGAGAGGACATGAGGGCAAGGAAATGGATAGTATGGAGCAGGAGCCTGGGTGCAGTTCAGAGTTGGACGGCATTCAGCCTGCTCAGGTGGTTTATGAGAGGGGCCTGTGAGCTCATGGGACAGGGTCCCAATGACAAGCACCAGAGGGCCTGGTGTGAGGGGTGGGCAGGGAGCACTCTTCTGCATGCAGTGGTCAAGGAAAGCAAGAGAAACTGGAGCACACAATAGGAGACATAGTGGGCAGGCCCATGCACTAGATGAGCACTGTGGGATCCACCCAGACCCTCGGATTGTAGTCCAGGTGGTCTCAGAGTCTGGTCATACCAGATAGGATCATTCTCCAGTGCACCAAAGGGGACTCCACCACCTGCACATAAAGATGGGGTGTGTAGCAGGAGTTCAAAGAGGAGATCCTCTTCCTTTGTGGCTGCTACAAATTTAGTCACTGAGACTAGCTTCCAGGTCCTGGTAAGACTGGCAGCTCAGCGAGGTCTATGAGAAGACCTCTCAGGTGGAGATAAAATAGTTACTAGTTATCTTGGAGCCCTCAGAGATAGGGGGGGAAGTTGTTCACCATCACTCTCCCTGCTGGGTTACCTGCACTGTAAAGGAGTCTCTGCAGGGCCTGAAGTGAAAGGTGTGGAGCTGGCTGTGGATGCAGAGCAGGCCCTGTCCACTTTCCTACAATGGGAGGCTAAGGACACCCACAGAGACAGAGTGCAGCACAAGCTAAAAAAACCTCTGAGTTCTTCAACTGGAATTGGCCCAGGGTCAGCTCAGGGTGTTGAACTGGTGCCAAGCCATAGACACGACCAGATGGTTGAGCACCACTGCCCTCCCCAGAGTGAAAGGCACCAGAGAAGCTCCATCCACCTCTCCCAGCAGTCAGCCACTCTGGCCTCTAGATCACTCCAATTCAGCAGCAGGAAGGGAATCAGTGGCAGAAATGTATATGCACAGGTTGAACAGTGGACTTGCACCCTGCCACATGGTATGGAGCACAGGTGGGAGAGAACTCCCCTGCCACCCATCCCTGACCACAAGTGGAGGAGGCTGCTTAATAGATGGCTTGGCAAGCCTTCATCTGTGTCTCTCTTGCTTCGGACCATGAGAAGCATGTCATCAGCATTATTGGGGCAGGCAAGTCTAGGCCTACCCATATCTAAAGGCCCACCCCACAGTTAAGGGAAAGGGTCCACTAAGCCAGGCTACAATGGAGTTCTTCGGACAACAAATGCGGGGACAAAAAACAAACAAAAAACCCAGGAATGGGAATGAGGTCAAAGATGAGGGATTGCTGGGGGGAGGGGAGGGAGGAGGGAAACCCAGACACCACCCACTGCTCCTCTAAAGGTGTCTAAGGAGTCAGTGGACACTACTCAGGGGAACCCTGCCCAAAGATGTAATAAAATGTGGGACCAGAAATAGGCCCCAGAGTCACAGAGCACCTCCCTGTCTAGCTTCCTCTTTCAGGTATGACAGATGGCCCTCTTGGTCAGTGTCCGGAAGAGGCTAACAAGGGGGTCCTGTGACTGTGGGGCTGCGGATGGGGAGGGTATAGCTCAAGAGGTGCAGGGAGAAGTGCAGTCAGAACCTCAGTAAGAGGTACATGCCTATGCTTACTAACCAACAAAGGAGCTGTCAGCTGATATCCCTGGTGGACTATGGAACCAGCATGGAGTATAGACTGGCCCACCAGGGTTCCTCACCCGCCTCAGGTGGCAGCAGGTCTTGACACTTGGTGTTGGGATGGGACACGAAGATGAATAAATGGATGGTGTGAAGTACAAGTGCGTTCAGATGTTTCCTGAGAACACTTCAGAGGTGGACTGGGTGGATGTTGTTCAGCTGATTTAGATTGCATGTTAGGGATGGCTGGGGAGGCCTGTGGGGAGGCCTGTGGGGCAGGGGACTGCTGGTGAGTTCTGGAGGGCCAGGGTGAGCAGGAGGTGAGGATCACCCTCCCACTAGACCCGCACAAGGAAAGCGAGAGAACCAGGAGGCAGAGCTGCCCTCACGTCCTGGAGCACACAAAGGGGGATGCATGGGGGTGAACAACCCCATGCACTGGCTGAGCTCCACAGGGTCCACCCAGTCCCTCCGGTCTTAGGCCAGGAGGTTTCCCAGTCTGATGGTACCAGCCAAGATCACCTCTTGTGCATCAAAGGGGACTCCACCACTTGCACACTAAGGTGTGGATTGTGTAACGGGGGTTCTGCTAGGATGTCCTCCCCCTTAGTGTCTACTATGGACCTGGTCACTGAGACTAGCTTCCAGGTCCTGAGGAGGTCCTGATAAAAAGAACAGCAGCTCAGAGAGGTCTCGGGGGAGGCCTATTGGGTGTAGATGAACACTGCTGGTCATTTCAAAGCCCTAGGTGATGGAACAGGAAGGCATGCCCCAGCATGCTCCATGCTGGATTACCTGTAGTGTAAGAGCCTCTGTCTGCCCTCACCTAGAGGAAGGCTCGGGACACCCACAGAGACCCAGTGCATTCCAAGCCAGAAAAACCCTGAGGTCTTCTTCTAAAACATTGCCTGAACTTTGCAGTTTGACACAAAGATCCAATTTTAGGGGAGAGATGCTACCACCTTTCAAAATGGTGAAATAGTAAGTGAAATACACACCAGTAGCGTTTTCATACTTATAACTGTGGCAGGGAGGATAAGATCTACAAGGTGAGCAAAGTTCTTGTTTCTAGAGTTCAGTCCAGCAATCCAGAACTGAAAATGCAATCTCATACTATACGGATAAAGTACATGGAGGGTAAGTTATACCCAGCCACACTAAAGACTGAGTACAATGATCAAATATATGGGTTTTAAAATGAGATCAGACCCAAAATTTCTCGGCAAGGTGACGCACAAATCCCAGATAGAATATCCTAGAGAAGAGAGAGATTAATACCAGACAGACATAACTATGTTTTGGAAGGTTTCAGAGTAGCAGCCGTGTTAGTCTGTATCCGCAAAAAGAACAGGAGACTAACAAATTTATTAGAGCATAAGCTTTCGTGGACTACAGCCCACTTCTTCGGATGCATCCGAAGAAGTGGGCTGTAGTCCATGAAAGCTTATGCTCTAATAAATTTGTTAGTCTCTAAGGTGCCACAAGTACTCCTGTTCTTCTTTTTGCGGACTAACACGGCTGCTACTCTGAATAGTAAAGGAACTCTGATTTAAATTACAAGCCGTTACATGCTGAATAACAGACGAGTCACTGAAGATATGGCCACAGCAGACCACTGTGGAATAAACTTGGGGGATGGTGGAAAGGGAAGAGTTTGTAGAGAAGTTGAGTGCAGATTATCTTGGTTTACAGAGGGCCTGAGACAGAAGAAACATGAAGGAAGATGGCTAGAGCACTTATGGCAAAGGTCCCAAACTGATCAACAGTAGGAAGGGGTTATCCACCTTGGTGTCAGTGAAGTTGCAATCATCTGGTGACCTGTCAGAACAATGGATAATTTGTTGAATTCCTATTGCCTCCACTTTGATATAGTGTCAAGTATTCCAGGGTATTAGAGTTCAGTGCATTTTGCAGATAAATTTGCTTAGATTAATATGGAGCTCTTGGCTTCAGTGGATGCAGTACTAAATATGGAAAGAAAAAACATAGGTCAGCTCATCTTTACTTTTGGTCATTAATAGTGAGGTTCTCTGGAAGTGGTGGTGGTGGTGGTGGTGGTGGTTGGGGGAGGGGAGGGACTTTGAGCCCCTGCCTACAAGCTGAGAACACTGGCAGCTGCTGGGTGCTTAACACTTCTGAAAAAAATCAGACTCTTTATTTAAGTACCTAAATAGGTACTTAGAAACATAACTAGGCGCTGTACTTAGGTGTTTCCTTGAAAATTACACATCTTGGCATAAGTTACAGTATGCAACAAGATAACTTTAATTATATCTCTATGTAAGTTATTATGGTAAGCCCAACTGAAATTCTTTGGCAAGAAACTCACCTGTGAAATTGGCTATCACTGCTTGTAATATAATTCTGATTCTTCATAAATGTCTATACTTGCCTTAGTATTAACAACTGTTACTTACATTTATTTGGTCTCTTTATGAGCCTTTATGACTGAGCTAGAATTTGAAGCTTTTTAAATAAGATTTCCATCTTCCAATTCCTAAACCTACCAGTTCACCAGATAGAAATCACAGGCTGATCATCATATAGAAAAAGACAGCAAAACTAACCAAAAAATAGTTTGTGTGTAAATGTCCATGAAATGCAATTAGCAACACTTTGAACTTATGTTTTCTATGTTTATGACATTGGAGACATCAACTAAACACACCACTTAATCACACAATAAATTATAAACTTCATCTTGATGCTAATATCACCTTGATGCTTCTATTTAACTGCATGAAGTTTATCAATAAAAGTGGCTGCATGTGATGTATCAATACATACTTGTGATTGGGTATCTACCCTACACTGGCATGAAAAGGGTTAGCTGGAGCTAGAGAGCACAATCAAGGTTCCTAGCCCCACTTGGAAGTTGAGCATCCAGAAATTAGACTGGATTTAAGGGTGGCAGAACGCTACACCAATTACTGATGAATCCCTGCTTGAGGAGGAACCAGGGTTAGTATAAAGAGAGGAAGTTTGTAGCAGATGGGGGTTGGGCTGATGGAAGATTCTCTGACCCCAATGAAGTCACTCTGGAAACTGAAGACTCTAATAGAAAGGGAGAATAGACACAAAAGAAAAAAAAAGAGTAGAAGCAGAATATGATGATAACCTAAGATCCCTTATAAAAGAAATAAGATTAGGTGATTAACCCTTGTGAAAGTGGTTGACTGGATTAAAAGAAAAAGAGAATAAGAGCTAGAAGGCTCTGAGATGGTGATCCTTTAGCTGAATTTTAAAACTGATAAACTGATAAAAACTAAAATGCTAGGGAAAGTTGCCAGCTCCAAAGTATTTCACCTAAATAAAGGGGGAATATATGGAGTGCCATTAGAGCTGACCAATGATGAGATTATCTTCTACTATGCTTTTGGTTAAGTATTAGTAAGTAAGTGACTAATAAGTAAATGAGGAGGAGAAAGCAGGCCATCAACATCTGTACTGATGACACTTAAGGGAGGGACTACCTAAAGACAAGCCATATATCCCCCCTCCCTTAAGATGTTAAGTGCCAATGTTATGGCCATGTTTGTAAATGGAAAGCAAGTTTTAAGTGTAGGGAAGAGCATTTATATGAAAATTGTATGGAAGGGACAGGTCAAATGTAGCAACTGTGGTGGTAATCAGAGTCCAGCATATAGAGATATATTGCAGCAAGGCAAGCTAAAGTGATACAAAAGAAAAATTGTTAACATATCTTATACAGAAGCCATAAGGAGATTCTTAAAGCATCAGGTGGAGAAGGAAGAGAATCAGCACAGGAAAAAACTGCAGAAACCTCATTCTACAAAGAATATGATAAACTGTGGAAGATATAGGTGATGATATAGTAGTAATGAAGAAAAAGTATTATTGCATCAATGATAGAAGTAAAACTGATTTTCCCCCCAGTTTGTGATATACAAAAGAGGAAAATGATAGCAAAGGACAGTGGAAAAATACTTGTATATTAGCAACTTGTCAATGGATCATATTCATGCAATTTTGAATGAAGATGAATGATGAAATATGACTAGCATGGGGACCTCAGTCTTTTGTTGGAATGTATACAGTTTGATAGCACATTGTCAAGGACTAAAATAAAATATCCTGGAAATGAAAGCTAAACCAAATAGCCTATGTATCCAGGAAACATGGTTGGTTTAAAAGCTTGCATTTCAAATTCCAGCATATATTGCCTTTAGGCAAGACTGAAAACTAAGAAAAGGAGGTGGTGTTTGTACTTTCATATGGGAAAGATTAAACAACATAGAAGAGAATGAAGGGTAATTCTAGAATATTATGCTGTTGCAATCTGCATGCAGAAAAGTTGTATTTCTTTAAGGATTTATAATATCTATAACCCATGTGGGAAATTAGAAAGTTCAGAGCTACAAGAAAGAGGGAAGAATGCTAGAAGGCCATATGCTATGTGATGACTCAAATAGTCATAAGTTGTGGGGAAGTAAGACTGATAGAACTGGTGCATTCTTAGAAAAGTTCATTGATCAAAACAATCCAATGGTTTTAAACAGGGATACCCTTTCACAGGGTATTCACTCACTGTAGGTGGCATCACTTCCTGGCTGCTCTGGGGATTAGGTCTCTTCCAAGTCCAACACTTCCCCTATTCTCCCTCCACATGTTGTCCTCTCTTTCACTCTGCATCCCCTCTCCTGCTCCAAGAGCTACATCTTCCTTTTTGTGACTCAGTCCTCCAGCTAGATCACTATGTGGTTTCCCTTTCTGGCACAGAGTCTCACTGGACACATTGGGCAGGCGCAGTGGCATAGCCAGCTTCTGAGAGGAGGGGGAGCAAACATAAAAAAGGCGCCCCCCCCCTTGGCTCCTCCTCTGGCCATGCCCCCTTGGCTCCTCCTCTGGCTGCACCGCCCCACCCCCCATGGCTCCTCCGGCCCTGCCATACCATCCCCCTGCCCCCTCGCTCCTCCGGCCGCCATGCTGTATCCCCCGCTCCTCCGGCCGCGCCCATTGCCCCCCCATGGCTGCCGGCCATGCTGCGGGCCACCAGCCTGCGCCCCCTCCTTGCTTCTCCGGCCACGGCTGCCGGCCGCACTGCGGAGGTGGGCAACTGAGAGGGGGAAAGCGGTGGGCAGGAGGAGAAGGAGCTGACTAGACCCACGCTCTCCCCAGACCACCACGAGGGAAGAGAGAGAAGCCGCCGCCATCTCCCAGCATGGACCTAGCAAATTCCCCCAGCAGCCGCCACAGGACGGCGGTGGGATGGCTGTCCCCTTCGCCTGCCCCAGGAGCAGCCCGGAGAGCCTGCGGAATGGCTATGTGAAGAGCTGCATGACCCCCCTGAGGCAGGACCCCTCCAGGGGCTTCCTCTCCCTGCTGCTGCTCCCTGCCGCCTCCCCCAGGGCTCTGCTCAGCCTGGGCGCCCTGGCTGCCTTTGTCGTCTCGCTCCTGCTCTCCTATGGCCAGAGCAGCCCCTGGGGCCAGCAGGGTGAGAGTGGCTAGCGGGACCCCTCGGCACCCCCCCACCCCACTCCTCCAGCTATGCCCGCCGCCCCCCATGGCTGCCAGCCGCACACTGCACCCCCCCACTCCTCTGGCCACTTTTGGAAAGGACCAAGTACTGATTTTGCCCCAGATCCCTAAATGGCCCCCTCAAGGATTGAACTCATAACCCTGGGTTTAGCAGGCCAATGCTCAAAAGGAACCTAGGCCCACCCGCTACTTGAGGTTACAGCCCAGGGAACCTACAACACTCAGCCAAGGTCTGTTCAGTCCCCGACCTTGCTACTCACTCCCTGGTTTACTTCCTACTCACCTCCCACAGGCTTTCTTCTCCCACCATTCTCTTTTCAAGGTAAACCTTTCCTTCGGGACCCAGATCCTACTCTTTTCCTAGGTTCCCTCCCTAATGCACAGTAAGTAGCTGCAGGCATCCTTATAGCTGCCTACCACGTCTTGTTTGTTTGTTTGGCCAGCTTCCTAGCTTTATCCTAGCCCAACCCATACCCACTCAGATGAGCTTCATCTTCAATCTGGGGTTGCTCTACTAGCCTAATCCTCTCATGTGAGGCCTGCCACACTAATTGGCCCTTTCTGAGCTTCCTTAACCCATTCAGGATTTAATGCAGCAGATGGTAGTTTTTCCCTGCTAAGACCTGGGAATTATAGTAGCAGATATTGCAAGAAAATGCAACTGGGAAATCTATAAGGAGGAAGCAATGTTTAATTTGTGCTAGGGCTGAGCCACAGCATCTCTAGACTTGGCAGTTTATAGCCCCCTCACCTCTAGGCTTGTTGCATCAGTTATGAATGTAAAAAAATTGCTTGAGCCCTGTCACCTCTTTATTACAAATTAAGCACTGGGAAGAAGGAATGGGGAGTGATCATTTCCCTGTATATATTACTTTTCAAGAGCAAGGTAAGGTTGAAGGTAATTAAAAATTACCCACCTGGAATTGAAAAAAGCTAATTGGGAGCTATTTACTAGTAAGTGTACTGAATTTGTGAATAGTCATTGAGTGTGTGACAACATAGAGAATTTCAATGATAATGTAACAAAGGGATTAATAGCTGCAGCTGCTTTAGCCACACCTAAGATATTGAAGTACCCCAAACCTATAAACTCACTTCCATTGTTGAATCAGAAGTGCAAAATGGCAGTTAAAGAAAGGAACAAAGCCTATAAGAAAGAAGACAATAGTGAAGCTCTAATGAAGTATAAAAGAAGTAAGGCAATAACACAAAGAATTATTAAAAAAATCAAAGAGTTGGAGGAAGTACTGTGGGTGGATAAACAAAGATACCAAGACATCATAAATATATGGCCAAATTAGAAGAATGAAGGGAATCCAGACCAAGAACCACATCCCAGGTCTTATTGGGACTGACAACAGAGATAGAAATTCTGATAATGAAAAAGCAGAAGTTTTAGTATAAACTTTCAAGCGGTGAGAGATGAAAACCAAATTGAAGTTTCTATCAAATTAAAAGACAATTCATTGAAGAGAATCATGATCTATTATGTAGTTGGGATAAACACGAAGATACTATAGTGAATGAATGCTTTTGTATGTGAGAACTTGAGAAAGCTATTGATATCAGCAAGAATACATCACCAGGCAAAGATAATATATGTAACATAATGTTTAAATATCTGACTGAAGGTAGTTTGAAGGAATTGTATAACACTATGTGGGGGGAAAGGAGTGATACCGATAGTGTGAAAACATGCAGTAGTAATTACAACACAAAAACCAGACAAACTATCCACAAAAGTGGATACCTGTAGATCAATTGCCCTTACATCCTGTCTGGGTAAAATTATGGACAGAAGGGTGAATGGAAGATTGGTTGCCTCTTTGGAAAACAATGGCATTATAGATAAGGTGCAAAGTGGTTTTAGGAGAGGAAGATGTACCATTGATCACACTGCTAAATTAGAAACTGAAATACAAAAAATTATGAGGTGCAAGAGTTTCATGATAGCGGTCTTTCTAGATACTGAAAACACACATGACATGTTATGAATGGAAGGTTGATTCAAAGTAGGTGCACTGGGATAATGGGAAGAATGTAGGCATAGGTTAGAGACTGTTTAAGTAAAAGGACCATGCCAGGTCAGAGTTGGGAAAGTTATGTTGAATATATACAATACTAAAAATGGTATACCACAGGGAAGTGTTATCAGCCCAACCTTATTTAATATTATGATAAATGATCTCCCAAAACAAATAAGTGCTGGGATAGGCGTCACTCTGTTCACAGATGATTATGCTCTGTGGGTTAGGAGCAGGATTACAGAGGTGACAGAAAAGAGAATCAACCATTACGAGACACCTCTTATTAAGGAGTTCATGGGGTTTCAAGTTCTCCATTCCTAAAACCAAAGGATTGAGCTTTACAAAAAGGAAAGTTACAAAGGAATGTAAACTGTATCTGAGACTGTATGGAAAACAAATAGATATAGTCAAAAAGTTCAAATTCTTCACGGTAATATTTGATACTAAATGACTTTGGAAAGGTCATATAGACTATGTTAAAGATAAATGCACAGGAAGGATTAATCTGCTTAACAGTCTTGCTGGGTCTAATTGGGTGGCGGATAAGAAACAACTGCTAATGGTATACAGAGCCTTAATCAGATGACTTATTGACTATGGTTGCCAAGCTTTTGGGTCAGCATCAAAATCAGAACTTAAAAAATTAGATTTAATACAAGGCCAGGAACTACGAATTGCGTGTGGTGCATTTATTTAAACAGCTATATGCGCTACAGGTAGCTTATAGTGAAATGCCAGTTACACTACGAATGAAACTACTGGACCTAACTTTCTGGGCCAAAGTTAATAGGAACTGCAGTTATGAAAGTACCAAACAAATTTATGGACTGAGTGCACAGTGGAAGAAGCAATTGATCACCTTTTATGGGTATGGAAAGGATTTGATAAAGAAAGAGAAAAGCTTTTTGAGGAATTCAAACATCTTAAGGTAAAAAAAATATATATTAAGTGATTTAGTAAAAACATTGGGGGGAAATGAAGCCTTGTTACAGGGCTGAGTGAGAGGATATAAGGCTAAAGACTATTCAGTCAAGTCTGCTTCACCATAAAAAAGAGAAAAAGAAAATATGGGGGCTGTAGGGAGAGATGTAGGGATTTTGCAAGTCACTCTCTGGGATCAGAGGGAGCCTTAGCCTTACAAGAAGTGTGAACTTAGAGGCTGTAGGAGAATCCTGTTTACAGGCTTGGGGGTAGGATGAAGTCCAGGGAGGTAGGAGAAAAGGTTCAAGCCCTCAAACACCTATCTTAAGGCCCCCTAGATTGGAACCCAATGTAGATAATGGCCCTGGGTTTGCCTACTAGGGACTAGTGAAGTGGTGTTAACCCCTTGAGGAGGGGATGGGTGACTAGAAGCTCTGAGGAAAGGGCATATGAACCACTGGGCCTGGCATCAAGGCTGGTGGAGTGGACAGAGGGATTGGACATTTGTTATGTGTTAGACTCTGTAACCCCAAAAGGGGTGTAACTAAACTGTGACTAGGCCAAAAGGCTGAGTTATAGAAAGAGAAACCACTGGAGCGACTGTTGGCAGGGACTACCAGAATGGGAAAGAGCTGCTATGCCATGCCCAGCCCTGAGGGGCCGTGCCAGTGGTAAGGAAACTCTTTAAAAGTGTCTCATTTACATTTCATACAAGAAGGTACAATATAATTAAATTTACATTAAGCATCTGATTTTCAGAGGTGCTGAGCATGTGCAGTTCCAAATGGAGTCAATGGGAGTTGCAATAGCTCAAATGTCTGAAAATCAAGCCCTAAACAACTTTACTATATGCATTATGGGCTATGCCATAATGTAAACTGCTCCAAGAAGTGGGGGGGAAGGGATAGCTCAGTGGTTTGAGCATTGGCCTGCTAAACCCAGGGTTGTGAGTTCACTCCTTGAGGGGGCCACTTGGGGATCTGGGGCAAAATCAGCACTTGGTCCTACTAGTGAAGGCAGGGGGCTGGACTCAATGACCTTTCAGGTTCCCTTCCAGTTCTAGGAGATGGGATATCTCCATTAATTATATTAAGGGTAGCTGCAATAAAATAAGTGGATTAGATTTATAGGTATCTCACAGGAAGGAGTGCAGGGTAGGAGAGGAGAGGTGAAGGGGCAATGTGACCAATGCTGAGCATGATGTAACCAGGAGTTCCTATATTCTAGCAGCTCCCATTAGTCTTCAAAAAACAAGATGCCTCAAAATATAAAATTACACAATAAAAAGTTATTTTCCCAGCAGCCCAGAGAGATTTTCAGCAGAATCTAGGGAGTTGCATATGTGGGGAAGCTGTAGCAGATGTCTGGAGAATGGGTCTTGCTGCATCTTCCTTTTCCTGCTGCTCACAGTGTTACCACTGACAGGAGCTGCTGTATCAAGGTGACAGATGAAGTGACGTGGGACATATGGGGTGGCACCCACGGTAACCACATTTGGCACACTTCTGATCCCAGTAGTACCCAAATCTCCTTTTCCCTCTGGCTCTTTGATGGCTTCAGTGTAGCCCTCTTCCCTGTTACTTTCAGGGCAGCAACAAAGAAAAAGAGGAGGCAGCTGAAAAGTCAGGCATAAGAGCCTAAGTCTCCATCACTGTGATCAATGGGAATTTTGTCTGACTTCAGTGAAGACAGGATTTCACCCAAAGTGTCTCATGTTGGGTACACAAATGAGTGCACACTTCTGAAAACTCGGCTGCATGCAAAAGACAAAGGACAAAAAGAAGATGCATGGACAAGCTGTTCTACATTTGTGATTTTCCCCCCCACACCCTTTGCTGCATCTTCCAAACAAAAAGGAAAATCACTTCCAAAACAGCTAATTTAACTGTCATTCTGGATACCAACTTGAAAGAGTTGAAGGTAAAACTGAACTTCTTATAGAATATGTTTAAGGGCAATGAGGAGCTCAAATAGAAGATCTGCTAGCTTAAAGATTATGCAAAAACAAACAAGTGATGCACAATATGACAGAAGTTCAATTTAAAGTTATGACATAAAAGCTTGCAGACTGAGAACAGAGGCAAACTAAAAACTAGCTGGGATCCTAGGCCTGCCTGAGGGCACAGAAGGCAAACACCCTGTTCTAATCCTCTGAAGGATAGCCCTAACAGCACTTTCACTTAGAAATTCAATATGATGAAAAGATTCAGTACCTACTCATGAGATTGGTAATCACTCCAAGAACCCCAGGTTATCAACATTTTCTATAATTTACTTTTTTGTGATCTCCAATAAGTTTCCACAAAGCAAAGAGAAACAGAAGCTGTAAGTGCTAAGCACTGTGGGTAATTTCTTAGGGCTAGATTCTGTCACCCTTACCCATGTCAAGGAGTAACGTATTCCTTTGGCAGCCAGTGTGATTATGTGAGAAGCAAGACATGCTTCAGTTTGAGGAACAGTGGTAGAACCTGGCCCCAAGTCAGTAATGACTTGGGATAAACAACTTCAGACATATCTCTGATATCTGCACTTTAGTTCATAGCAAGTTATGGACAAAGAGGAAGATCATGGCCCAACTTGTTCAGCTGTGCAGGGGAGTAAGCGGGCATAAAGTGTGCCCTTGTTCCCTTGCATGGGCCACTTTTATTGTGATCTGCTGATGCAGAGCTGCTATGCTCTCCTGCAATGTATATGGGTGGGAGAGGGCAGAAAACGGGTCTGCCCCTCCAGTGTTCCAATCAGCATTGCTGGGCTGGGGGAGTGTGGAGGGGTGTACTGCCTCTTTAAGGAATAATCTGCAGTTTATGGCCAAGATGGCCTAGGTAAAAACAAGAGCACCCTAGTTCACCTGGAGTCTGGGCTACATAAAAATGAAGCTGAGCAAGAATGAGGGAGCCAGAAGTCATGCTGGTACTTACAAGCCACAGGTAAGTAGCTTGACATTGGTCCTAGAGGGTGTTTTTTATGACTAAAAGTTTGGTTGTTCTTTATAAGAGTCTTGTGAACTGGGTTAACTAGCTCCCTTTCCTGATCTGACAGCTCAGGGAAAGAGAGAAAACTACCCTGCCTCCTTAGAACAATAGGAGAACTAGGAACTCTGCTAGCTGAGGTTGGTTTGGAGGCCTTCTTAAAGGGGACACTTTGTTCAGGTTTACCCGCCCCCCTTCATGGATCCTGTACAGGGATGAATGCTGCACCAGGTACACAGCTAAGGGAATATGCCCCAAACCCTGGAGTAGGAGAAACTGAGAGGTAGAGTCTGACCCTCTGATTTGCATTCTGCTTCCTGGGCTGCTCCTGGGACAATGCAACAACATGCTGCCTCTTGGTTAGGGCTCCTGGAAATCTATGATTTAGTCCTGAAGACCAAATTCATCCCTGGTGTAAGTCAATACAAGTCCATAGACTTTTTAATCATACTGAGATTATTTATACCTTGCTTTAATAAAATCTTCTCAGAGGTATTTACCCATCTTTATAAAGAAATTTGCTTCATTGAATAGCAATGTTCTGCTCTATTAATTTTGTCTTGGAAGTGTGGCTTTTAAAAGTTTTTTTTGGTCTTAAAGCAATATAACAATATAACAAACTATGGACAAGCATTGCGAAACCAGACATGTTCTTCCATAGCAATCTCATGTAACTCCCATTTAACATCTGTCTTCCATTAGATGATACATTCTTCTCTAATGCCAGTTCTTCAGTTTTGTTGTTAATCGTATAAACTAATAGTTCTCGTAAAGCAATTTCTGCTATAAAAGATGAGTGTTAATATAAGAGCTTTTTCACCATCTAATGTTCAGTTTCTGCACAGCCAGGAAGAATTTCATTCCATTTTGTATAAAAACGTGTAGTCTGATACAGTGATTCAGACAGTAACTTACGATTCTATAGTAATTCTAACAGTACTATCCTAATTTTCACAAGGTTGCAGAAGTCCAATAACTCAGATTTTTAACTTGTTGCAATTCTATCTTAGACTAACCAGTAGACTATATTGTAATGTTAATATATTTGAATATTGTCTGATCAACTCATTTAATTCATGCTTCCATACTTCTGAGAGACTGAAATGCACAAATAGGATAATGACAGGCCAAATAACAGCATAAAATTCTGCTACCAGATGATGATGCAGGCTGATTTTATTGTAAGGATTATTAAAAAAATTCAAGTGTAGAGTAGGAATGTAAATAACCTGTAATTACGTGAAAACTTGGTAGCTCCTGTGACAGACTCAGACCAGTGGGGTACCGGAGTCTGGTCCTATTGGGATTCAGGATGTGGGCGGGCAAAGCCGGCCGACTGCTAAAGGATCCCCCCCCCCGCAGCCTAAGGGGGGGTCCACAGGGCCTGGAGACCAAAAAATTACAGGGGACAACTAATAAAAGAACAGGGACAGGAGTGAGGTCAAAGGGTCAAAAGAAGGGGACCAGACGGGGACACTGAGCAGAGAACCCCAGACAATGCCCACTGCTCCTCGAAGGAGTCAAGGGAGCCAGTGGACACCGCCCAGAGGAACTCTGCCCGGATACGTGAATGAACGGAGGACCGGAAATAGGCCCCACAGTCACAGGAGACTCCATCGGCCAACCTCCTCTCCCTGGTTTTATAGATGGCTACAGAAGTCTGGTCGAAGGCAAACACACCGGCCACTGGCTGAACAGTTTTCTGTTCCCTGAGTGACCAGAGCAGGGGCTGCACTAGAGTAATCAGGAACCTGCTAGAACCAGTTAAGGCAGGCAGACTAATTTGGACACCTGGAGCCAATTAAGAAGAAGCTGCTAGAATCAATTACGGCAGGCTAATCAGGGCACCTGGGTTTTAAAAAGAGCTCACTTCAGTTTGTGGTGTGAGTGTGAGGAGCTGGGAGCAAGAGATGTAAGGAGCTGAGGGCTGCTGGAGGACTGAGGAGCACAAGCATTATCAGACACCAGGAGGAAGGTCCTGTGGTGAGAATAAGGAAGGTGTGTGGAGGAGGCCAGGGGGAAGTAGCCCAGGGAGTTGCAGCTGTCATGCAGCTGTTACAGGAGGCACTATAGACAGCTGCAGTCCACAGGGCCCTGGGCTGGAACCTGGAGTAGAGGGCGGGCCTGGGTTTCCCCAAACCTCCCAATTGACTTGGACTGTGGGTTCTTCCAGAGGGGAAGGTCTCTGGGCTGTTCCCCAACCCACATGGTGAATCTCTGAGGCAAGAAAATCCGCCAATAAGCGCAGGACCCACCAAGATGGAGGAGGAACTTTGTCACACTCCCCAAGGTAGACCCATCTTGAAAGGATGCAGATATACCTAGCATGCTCTCCTGATACAAATCTATAGAAGAAACAACACTAACCATTTATCATTCCTCCAGCTAAAGGGCCTTGCTTATTGGCTTTTGTTTTAAATTCTAGCACTGATCCAGATGGTAGTGTCATGATAAATTGTTACACTGTTCCACAATTTGTGCCCTGACCGAATTATAACTGCTAAACTTCAATAATGGGTTAGTCAGTTTTCTCATTTGTGTTTCTAGGAAGAATTGCAAACTTCATTTTTAGCACTTCTAAATGTATTTTCAGTGTATAAGTGATTCAGTAGATCCAAGATAACAAGTCAAGTGTGCAAGACACTTGCATTACAATCACTTGGACTGATTGCTTGGAAAATGATCTGCCCCATATCATAGTATTATCAGAACACCTCACAAACATTAATGAATTCTGACTTGGAAGCGCTAAGGTATCTTGTCTTACGAACTTCTAATCTTCCTTATTTTACTAATAGACTTGTCAGAAACTTGGAATCTCTCTTCTTTTGTCCTAAATCAGAATGAAGAATTGAATATACGGACCAATACCAGAGGGGAGTGAAACACACACATCTTACCAGTGGATTTCACTGACATTTACTACCACCAAATGAATTGTGAGACTCAGGAATCTTGGGTTCACCTCCAGGCTTTTGAAAAATGTGCTCTAGTGAGCACAGACTCCTCTGTTCTTTTTCCCCCCTCTCATGCCCCAAGCTTGACCCCCTTCTGCCCAGTCTCCTCGAACTGGTCCCTATCACCATCCCATCTCTCGCCCTTAGTCTCCCCTGCCCTAGTCTTCCATTATGGGGACCTCCATACTATCTGTCTCTGTCTTCCCTCCCCACCACACTGGGTAACACTTAGTTTTAGTTTTTTTTTTTTTTTTTTTTTTATCTGCCTAATAAAATACTTTACCTTATCCATAACTCAAGAAATGACCATTTTTTTTTACCTGCCTCTTCAGGGAGCTTTACAATCAATATAAACCATTATGATAAAGGGAATTCCTGTCAAGTACTCTTGCCAAATTCAAATGATTGGAGAATTATTCCATTACAGAAGGCTGCTGCATTTGGTCCCAAGTATAGCAATCTATCTGCTTAATGGTTGGTGAGTCTTCTTTCATCTGAACAGTAAACAGTATGAGGAGTATAGGAGAGTATGTTTAAACTTTTAGCTGCTCAAGAATTATTACCTGCAGAGTGACACAATAAAATGTACTGACAGCTAATCCAACAAATATCTAAATAATGGTAAGAAGTTTTATGCATACTTGAGTGTAACCAGCTATTTTAATTGATCACTTTATGGAAAGATTTAAAAGTTAAAAATTAGTACACTGTGCTAGAGATGACATGGAAAGTTGCTCCTCTCACAAAGGAATGAAAGTATCAGTAATTAGAAGTACTTACCCACAGTAGGATAGTTTGATAAATCAACAATTTCAATATTAAGCTGGAAGTTTTAGCAGGTGTGGAAAAAGGATGTGTGTGCAATTCACCTTAATGGAACTACGATTAATCTATTTCATTACTAAATGCAAAGGTAAAGATCTAATCTCATTGCTAGACTATAGATAGAAGCAGCCACAGTTATGTATCCTTGACTGGTGGGATTAATTAGGGTCAGTCCTTGGACCAATCCTATTCAATTTATTCATAAATGATCTGGAGAAAGGGGTAAACAGTGAGGTGGCAAAGTTTGCAGATGATACTAAACTGCTAAAGATAGTTAAGACCAAAGCAGACTGTGAAGAACTTCAAAAAGATCTCACAAAACTAAGTGATTGGGCAACAAAATGGCAAATGAGATTTAATGTAAAGTAATGCACATTGGAAAAAATAACCCCAACTATACATACAATATGATGGGGACTAATTTAGCTACAACACGTCAGGAAAAAGATCTTGGCGTCATTGTGGATAGTTATCTGAAGATGTCCACGCAGTGTGCAGAGGCGGTCAGAAAAGCAAACAGGATGTTAGGAATCATTAAAAAGGGGATAGAGAATAAGACGGAGAATATATTATTGCCCTTATATAAATCGATGGTACGCATACAGATGTGGTCTCCTCATCTCAAAAAAGATATACTGGCACTAGAAGATTTTCAGAAAAGGGCAACTAAAATGATTAGGGGGTTGGAACGGGTCCTATATGAGGAAAGATTAAAGAGGCTAGGACTCTTCAGCTTGGAAAAGAGGAGACTAAAGGAGCATATGATTGAGGTATATAAAATCATGAGTGATGTGGATAAGGAAAAGTTATTTACTTATTCCCATAATACAAGAACTAGGGGCCACCAAATGAAAATAATAGGCAGCAGGTTTAAAACAAATAAAAGGAAGTTCTTCTTCACGCAGCACAGAGTCAACTTGTGGAACTCCTTACCTGAGGAGGTTGTGAAGGCTAGGACTATAACAGTATTTAAAAGAGAACTGGATAAATTCATGGAGGTTAAGTCCATTAATGGCTATTAGCCAGGATGGGTAAGGAATGGTGTCCCTAGCCTCTGTTTGTCAGAGGATGGAGATGGATGGCAGGAGAGAGATCACTTGATCATTGCCTGTTAGCTTCACTCCCTCTGGGGCACCTGGCATTGTCCACTGTCGGTAGACAGGATACTGGGCTAGATGGACCTTTGGTCTGACCCGGTACGGCCGTTCTTATGTTCAGTGAGTCAGCTTTGGGAAGGGGACTCCATACATTTAATGTGTGTGTTCATCATTCACCTCAACTGTGAATGTCAGCGTTTCTCAAGTCAGATCCCAGAGTCTCAAGTATGGCACCCAGAAAATAAGGAACATACAATTAGTAACCATCTGTGAAAATATGGTTGAAGTGACTTGCCTACATCACATAGGAATTTGCAGGGCCGTAGCAACAAAGAACGTGGCCCCCTCCGAACGGTGGCCCCCTCCGAACATATGTCCGGGCGGGGCCACTTACAATGCAGAAACTGGAATGCGGTATTTATTTTGCCACTTTTAGGGGCCCCCTTCCTTGCGGGGCCCACTCTGGTCGGAGGGTACGGAGGGCGCTTGCTACGCCTCTGGGAATTTGTGGCAAAGGCAGGGATAGAATCAGTTCTCCAGGGCAGCACTCAACTGCCTTACCATAAGACTATCCTTTCTCTTCCTCCAATCCCCTGCCTCGCTTGCTACATAATTTCCAATTTCTGCAAAAAATGAAGTAAGGGTCCTACAAACAAGTCTCTTTCGCTACATGCTTCGGATTCATCCCCAGAAAAAGAAAATGAAAGATTTGTTTATTTTATTTATTTTTAATTTTTTTTAACAAAAGTAGAGAATGAGTACAGGAGTCTCAGTTTTGAAAATTACAATACCACTCTTCTATCACTTTTTTTTTTTTAACAAAAATAATTTCTGGAAGTGTTTGGCTTTGAATTTTACAGAACTTTCCATTTGAAAGCTGCTCACCTTTTCCACTGTGGTTAGATTGCTCTTCTTGCATTGGTCTGTAGTAACATTTGTATAAAAATACTAGGCAGAAGCTTGAACATATATCTCTAATTGTTCCTTTTTCCATTAAATTGGAAACATTACATTTGTCCAGATGGGACCATTTTACATTTTTTTACTTTGCTTTGTTTTTAATCAGGAGAATGTTTCCACTCTTTTTAAGTTTCATTCAGCTTTTCTGTCATTTTACAATCCCAACCTCATTACCAGAATTTTTACTTTCCCATTCAAAATTAAATTCCCATTGAAATTAAAGAAATCAAAAAGAAAATACAAAAGTAAAGTCACATGCTAAGCTCTCATTGAGTCTACTCTACAAGCAACTGAGAACAAATTAGCTGCTGAACTCTGCACATAGCAAGAGTACTTAGAAATTTAAAGATGTACTACCACAAACAAAACTAATCCCATTGTTCATAACTGTACACATCGCACTGTATAGTTATTATATTTTTTCCTAATACAAGATATTTCCCCAGATACATCCTGTTCTTCCCAACCTTCCCCTCTTCCAACTTTTTCCATTTTTGACAACATTCTAATAGCCACCATAACCAAGCACACAACCTCTGGTGTGTGTGTGTGTGTGTGTGTGTGTGTACACCCCTCTCTTGCCATCTCAGCCACATGCAGAAAGTGACTAATCCTTTTCCATAACAGTGTTGCCAGCTCGCTCAATTTAATGAGTAATGCAATTTTAGTCCCTACTGGAGCAGTTCTTTCTCTCTCCCCTCCAGACCCAAGAGGTGTTGATAGGTGGGGAAGGGATGGAGAAGAGGGAGCAGCCAACAACATTTTCACAAGAGGATGGAGGATGCAGAAAAAAACCCAGCACCTTGCAACACCAGGCCTTGTAAGGAGAATGGGTGAAGAACCCACAGAGCTGCCCTCCCCCACCCAGCTGTGGTCAAGAAGAGAAAAGGACCGGGCTGCAGCTGCCCCCTCAGGACTGAGAGAGAGAGATTCAGTATCCATGGAGCTGCAAGAGGAGCAGAGGTGCACTGAGAGATAAGACATAGAAGAGCTAGGAGGATGGGTTGATGGACTTACAGAATACTGGGAACATCAGCGTTATCCAGGGCCTGAAGAACATGGCAGAGTCCTGGTTTAAAGCATTACATTTTGGCTTAGTATTGTCCATGGGTTGCCTCTACATCTCCCGGTCTATTTTTCCAATACTCTCTTTGGTCATGGAAATGCTTTCCTTAGAAATTGCCATGCTGTCCTTGGCCACTGCTACAATCTCCTGGGAGAGCTCCCTGACTTCTTCCCTCTCTGCCCACAAATACTGCCTCCGACCTCTTTGCCATTTCGTTTTTTCTTTGGGACACCATCATAAGATTTGAACATTTCATCCTGAGTTTTCTGTTTTTTTTGCCTTCTCATGTTGTCCAGCCGCTTGGCCATTGATACAGGCCCTATTCTTGAGGGTCTGGCTGTTGTAGGTACCCTGACTGTGGGAGTATGAAAAAACACAGTTGGTTGTTCATATTTCAGACTTGGAAATGCTTCTAGCTCACATCCACCTAAAATGGCAGCAGCCATGGGGTACCCATAACAGAAGCTAGCATGCCCATATAGCACGATGCAAATAAATTGTAAAGATCAGTTCTCACATGCTGAAGCTCTCTCCAGATGATTTGCCTCCTGGTATGGATGTTTGGCTGGGACTCGGGCTCTGTTGCTGCAGGGGAGGAATCAGGTTGGCTTTCTATATGGCTGGCATCAGGATCCTGAGTCCCCAAAAGATCCTGGCTGTCAGGGGATAGCTCCTCACTGGCCTCCTCATTCTCATCCTCTGAGTCTTGCTGGGCATCCTCAGAGGCTAGGGGTATTGAGCGAAGAGAGCAGGCAGCAGGTATCACAACCTTTCTGGTTTCCATGGTTGTACAGTTGTGGAAAATCCTGTCCAGTTCTTCAAAAAAGGGACAGGTTCCATGTCCCCTGTTGGATTTTTTTTTCTTGCCATCTGGTTTTAATGTAGATCCCCCTGAGCTACTGGCTCAATACTTGGCACTTGCTGGCATCCCAGTCATGACCCCTCATGGACATCTGCTTTGCAATGTCCAAAATCAGATCTTTATTTCAGTGACTGGCCACAAGCGCTTCCTGCACCAATGCTTCACCCCAGATGGTGACGAGATCTAGGGCCTCAGCATGGCTCTAAGCAGCTGCCTGAGGCGTGACGTGGGGCCTCTGTAGCAGCTTCCTAGCATTGCTGATATACTGGAATCCAGGAGCAAATTATTTAAAACTGGCACAAGGCCAGATTTTGCCTGAGAGGAGACATCCTGGCAACTTAACAACAGAGCAGTGGAAGTCACACAGGTAAACAAACAGGTCAGTAATAGTGGCCTGCAAAGCAGTATTGGATAGTTGTTGGAGGACTGCCAAAGTGACATGAACAGTAGACCAAGCTAATTTGTTTCACAGCAAACATAGTGCACTTGGCAAGAGTACTCCAGAGTTCATGATAAATGCAGGATTAGTGCGCTCAGATGGACTTTTGTGTGTATGCAAGCATTTTCAAACCAGATTAACTCAATTTAATCTGATTTAAACCCCTAGGGTAAATAAGCCCTTAGTTAAGTAACTTATTCTGAATGTAACTTTTTGCAGTTCACTTTCCACAACTTTATAGCAGCATCTTCAATATTTTCTTTTATTTTTATTTTTATTTTTAAAGAGTTAAAAACAATATTATATTTAGCATGGTTTCAGAGTAGCAGCCGTGTTAGTCTGTATTCGCAAAAAGAAGAACAGGAGGACTTGTGGCACCTTAGAGACTAACAAATTTATTAGAGCATAAGCTTTCGTGGACTACAGCCCACTTCATATGCATCCGAAGAAGTGGGCTGTAGTCCACGAAAGCTTATGCTCTAATAAATTTGTTAGTCTCTAAGGTGCCACAAGTCCTCCTGTTCTTCTTATATTTAGCATGGTGTTTTATGAGAAAGAAGCAGATTTACAGTACAGGATGTCTGTTTACATAAGTTAGCTATGCAAATTCTATTCTTTTGTGTCTTTTTTTTTTTTTTTAAAGATTCCTTATATAGAAAATTCCCTAAAGTAAATACAAAAAGCTGTAATGTTGGAAGAAGTCACTTTAACATGGGCTTTTATTTATATTAAGACAGTAGTACATCAATTTACAGTGCAGCTAAAAAAGGTAAATTAAACATCCATGCCCAGTAAGAACCATCTTTGAGAGATGAAGGAATAAACAAGCTACAAAACTTTAACCAACATGAGTACCTCTGTATTAGTGCAAGTGCGTTATATAATAATGGCTTATGTGATCTATAACATTGGTCAGAATTTGTTTCTAAGCTTAGGTAGAAATGGATGTTCAGGTAGCCACAACCATTCAGATCTGATAGGAATTGGGTGCCTAACACTTTATTTGTGTGTTTGAAAATATCCCATTCTTATTCTTTTAGCTAGTAATAAAACAATGCCTATTCTTAATGTATTTTCAGTGCATGTCCTACCATGAGGTGTAATATACACAATTTTGGACAATTCCAGTTTTTGCAACAATGTTTGAATTTTCCTGCCAGTATTCAGATAACTTGGAACACAACCGTGACATGTGAAGAACACATTTTATATTTACATGATAACTTTGACATTTAAATCTGCAATTTGATTGGTAAGTAGCTATTTTCTAGAAGACTATTTGTGTAAGAGGAGATTCATCTGTGTTTAATTTTTAAAAAAATGTAGTCCAGACTGCATTCCAATTCTTCTTCACAATTTATTTCCAAACCTGATACATCATTTAAAAAAAAAAAATCTTTTAAACTCTACTTGTAATGGGCTTTGTAAAATGGCTTCAAATACTGGGGAGTTCTAACTCCCACTAATCTTAATAATCAATAAATAATCCTATCTTATTTTTTCATATCGGTCCCTACCACCAGCTCCTCAAATATTGTCTATGGCAAAGTACTGTGCAACTGTAAATAATTAAAGTAACAGGTAACTGGCAGTTTCCATTCTACTGTGCACTGTTCAAAAGATTTAAGCATTTCATCTAGTATAAATAAACATTCATCTACTATTGTTCTTCTCTTACTTTATTTCTCTCTCTCTCTTCCCCCCCCCCCCCATCCCCCAGAAATTTGGACAAAGCTATGAGGCAACCACTGGATGTAACTGGGTATCCAGCCTAAGAATTCCATATATTTTTTTTTCTTTTTAACATTCTTAAGTTTTGTATCCAGACACTAACTGAATGTTGAAACATGTAGAGTATCTAAATGTATGTAACCATTTGGAGGGGTTGTATGGGATATCTATGTGGTGTATCCATCCAATAGCATATTTTTTTAACAAATAAAAAGCAGGGGTTAATATCCTGGGAGTGAACTAAGGAAGGAGATGGGTCAACTGTGCCATAAAATAATTATATAAATCTGCCTGCATAACATCACCACTGCCTTTAGAAAGCATTCATATTTTTTGGGGAGGTAGGGGTGGGACAGCAGCCGGGGTCATAGGTACGGTCAAAACTAAACAAGTTTGAGCAGCACTGTAATTCTACAATGGTGAAAATTACCAGTGAAAATTAGTCAATTTCTCCCCCCCCCCCGCCATATTGTTGTATTTGGTTACTACAAGTCTGTAGCTGAGATAATAGATCTGATGTGTTTTTGTCCTTCATTATATTAATACCTAAGACACAGATTCTAGCTTACATGAGTTCTCGAGTCCCCTTGCCCTCAGTTTCTGTGGGCACGGAAAGGAACCTCAGCAAGGCTGAGGCTGTGAAAGTGATCCACACCTTTTTTATAGCAGTCAAATTTTCTCCCAATGAATAGTGAACAGTCTTCTCAGCAGAGCTAAGCAAATAACTGATTGTTTAGTTCACTGGCAATTCTGAAAAAATAAAAGTTTTATTTCAATTTTTTTCAAAAATGAATGTTTGAAATTTCTGTGAATTGAAAAGACAAACTGATTTTTAACCAAAAACCAAACGTTTCATTCAAACTGAAACCAAGCATTTCAATTTTGGGCATTCTGTAACAAATTCTGTAATTAAAAATTAATATATTTCATTTTTAAAATGTCATAATGCTTTGATTTAAAAAAAATTATTAGGATTTTTTAACCAAAGTTGATGTGAATTTGTGAAATATTTGTGTTTCTGAATCTGCATTTTTTTTTGCCCCCTCCCCCCAAAAAAGTTGGTGAACTTTTTTTTTTTTTTTTTTTTTTTTTGCCCAGCTCCAATTTTCAGATTTGTGTAATGTGGAACAGCCAGCAAAAACGATTCAGTAATAATTGGGGATGAATTAATCTGGTGGTTATACTTTCACTGTTCTTGGGCAGCTACTTTTTTTAACAGAAAATTTACATCTGTATTTGGAAGGGCTATTAGTCTGTACTATGAGCAATTTACTGAGGTCTTTATTTAAATATTTTTGAGTTTACAGAATACAGATCTGTGCTATGCTTTATAATTGGGGGAAATATTCCTGTTATAATAACACTTAAACATCTCATTAAGGTGTTAGGTGTTTTTATAAGTTAATGGAATGATGAAGCCATTTAGTGCCAGTGAATTTTTACACAAATAATCTTTTTGACATTTTATGAGGGGGGAAAAAAAAGACCCGATATGAAACAACTAACAAAACATGACATTAAAACTGCAATGGGAGTAATATATACCTTGATAGCATTCATCACCATGTGTGTTTTTTTTGTTTGTTTGTTTTTTTTCTTTTACAGGTTTCCACACTCCATTTAGGGCTTATGTCCCGCCCTCCATCCCTGTTTGTGTCGAGGTTTAGCACCGTTGGCCATTTTGGAAATTTTTTTTTTTTTTTTTAAATGTTTGAATGGGGAGTATGTTGCATGCTTGTGCTTTGATGCATTTGGTTGTTTAGAGAAAAAGGTAGAAAGAATAGAGTGAGAGAGCTTAAAGATTAAAAAAATGCTTTGGTAAGGTTTAGAGGAAAAAAGGAAAGGTTGTTTAGTTACGTTTAGTAAGGAGAGGTGATTTTTAAAGGACTGGTTTGGCATGTTGTTAAAGAATAGAAAGACAACAAAGAAAAATGGAGATTTGATTTAAAAGAAGTAGTTTGAAAGAATAGAGGCAAGTTATTAAAGAAAAGAGAGATTTTGGTTAGGTTTATAAGGAGAGGTGTTTCTAAAGGACTAGTTTGGCATGTTATTAAAGAATAAAAAATTGAGAAACTTAAAAGGTGTATTAAATATAAGGGTAGGTTAAGAGCATTTAAAAACCTTAAATAAAAGAGAAAAATATGTTAAAAAAGAACACATACGGCAAAAAAAATAATTTTATAAAGCAGAGACTGTTTAGTAAGCACATGGTAAAATGTATAAAGGGAGGTTATAGAAAAGAGCATTTAAAAAGAGTTAAGTAAAAGAGAAACATATAAAGATAGGTTAAAAGTGAGAAAAGGGAAAAGAAAGCACATGGTTAAGTCAGAGAGAGCTTGTCCTACCAACTGTTCCTGGGGAAAGTGGCAGTTTCCAAGGTTCACAGCCCCTCAGGCTTGTTATCTCCACCTTTGGATCGGACCATTCAGATGCTTTTCTACAGCTGCATCATAGAATATTTTCCTGACCAATCCTATAGTCCCAAGATTTTTAAACAAGAGCCATCTCCCTCCCCCCTCTCTCACCATCCTTTAAGTGCCTTATTCTTATCTGAAAAAACAGACCTCAAGCGTCTTTCCCACCATTTAGCCCTTTTACATAGGTGCTTTAATAAAGGTTAAAACCATAAGTTTTTTTTTTTTTTTTTTTATGCCTGTGTAGACATACCCTGTGAATCCACAAGGTGCAAGGCAAGACAGGCCAATACATATTATTTTACATACTCAAGTCTTAATGTAGCATTTGGATGTGCTAGTTAGGCACAACATTTGAAAATGGGTGTCAATTTTTTCTATATTTGTTAATACAGTTTTCTTATCTAAATCTGTACTAAGATGCAGTTTGTAGGAAAAGTTTTATACATAACTAAGTCATACGTAATTGCTGGAGCAGTCTATTAACTTCCTTCCCTGATGAGAAAGGGAAGAAGAGTAGCTGAATAGGCTGCACACAGGGAGGGAGAGAGACTGGCTGAGGGATAGATAAAAGGGAATTTCTATGTGGATTTCTGAGAGTGAGAATGAGTGCATCAGGGTTGCAGAGATGGAAGGGACAATAGCTGAGTGAGATATAGCAGGCAGGGTGGGAGAGTGAGTGCCTGTATGTATGTGTAAGCAGAGTCAGGATGAGCTCTACCCTGACATCTGGTGGTGAATTATGGCGAGGGTGGAAAAGAACTTCAGGGGCTGATCTTGTTTGCATAGGCACACCCACCTGCCTAGCCTGGGACGACGACAACAACTGAAAGTGGTTACTTTGGCTGGTGTGGGATCCCCAGTTTCTCTGTTATTGGGGCAGGAAGAATAAAGTGTTACCCTGATTCTGTGAATCAAGGCCAGTGGAACTGTTGTATGACAGAGGGACTCACCAGTAACTAAGTAGCACTCGCTAGACGAGGGGAATGGGTTACAAAACCCAGTGAATTGAGAGAGGTTGGGGACAGGTATGTGTACCTGATGGTATGGGCCCCTTTTGAGGGCCTGGAACACCAATTGCACTATCCCCTCTCTCCACTGTTGACTAGCAGAGCTAAGTTTGCTTCTATTAGGAGTCTAAACTAGAAGTTGCTGAACTGAATTCACTTTGGGCCAATAGTGCACCAGCACTGGGCTCCCCTACTACAAGCTGAAATCACTAAGAGCTAAAATTGCTGAGCTGAGATCACTGAGTGCTGTGTTAACCAGTGGGGGAGCCTGAAGAAATATTGCTAAGTAGCTAGCAGAGCCGAGCAGTTTGTGGGGCGGTTGAACAGCGAGCAGAGCGGAGCTGAGCCATTTGCTGGGGCAGCTGGAGTGGTTCATGGGACGGCTGGTGGAGTGGAGTGGCTGGCAGAGCTGAGCAGTTTGTGGGATGGTTGGAGAAGCGGAGCGGCGCGGCTGGTAGAGCAGAGCCATTCGTGGTAAAGGCTACAGCAGAACTCCATGGAGAGGTGGGGCAGTCGGCCTCGGACCATGTAAGATGCCCCTTAACATCCCGTGTGCTCCCCCATATTTCTGCCCAGGCTTGGGGGGGTAAAACTCTGTAGATAAACTTTTGAACTCTGGGGCAGCACTGACCAGGGACAGAGACTTTGGGGTGATTGGACTTAAGACCCTGAGGGGAAAAGGACACTGCCAAACTTACTTTATACATATACACTCAAAGCCTGCACAACCCTATACTTTTTTTTTAATTAAAAAGGGAAACTGGTAGAGCACCTGTGGTTTTGCAAGACAGTGGGCTGCACCCTCCATCTGAGAAGGTGAGGCTCTGGACTGCAGGCTGCGGACAACTCAGGTTCTGGTTGCATTGTGTAAAAGTTATGTAATGTTGAAATAAAAACAAGTATTAAGACATGGAGAGCTTGTATTTAATGAGAAGAGCAGCACACCACAGGGTGGATTGCAGGCAGTGAGAGTAACTGGGATGTAGAGAGGGAGAAAAGAGCAGGAAGGCTGGGAGGAAGGGAGACTGACTGGGAGGAGTGTTGCAGAGAGTGAGACAGGGTGGCTGAATGGACTTGTAGGCAGTGTGGATGGGTTGCTGTTCAGAGAGTGACAGATCATGGCTGTAGTTACACAGTGGGAGAGAAACTGTCTGGTTAAGCATCCGAAGAAGTGGGCTGTAGTCCACGAAAGCTTATGCTCTAATAAATTTGTTAGTCTCTAAGGTGCCACAAGTACTCCTGTTCTTCTTTTTGTCTGGTTAAGATGTTACAGGGGCGGCAGGATGAAGGGATGCTCCTACCCCTCCTCCCTGATTTTGCCCCTCAGCCCCTCTCCTGCCACTACCCACTGATGCTTGACTCTTCCCCCCAGCCCCACCAGTAAATTTCTACCCCCTGCTCAGACCCTGACCACCCCCCTCCAATTTGCCCCCTGTGCCCCCTTTTTAAACCTTTTACAGAGCAGGCAGCAGAGTCTGATTCCGAGTGAGGGCAATGGCATCGGCAGATGTTACTGAGCTTACTCAGTTTGGGTGAGCATGTTCAGTACAACTTAGATAGGAAATTCTGCCAGGGAGCTGTTTGTGTCCTCCCCTTGATGGTCTCCCAAAGAGCAAGGATGAGGTAGCAAGCCAGTGGGCCACCCCCACCAGAAGCCAAGGGAGGGAGGGAAAGGCAACCACTCTGCTTCCCTGAGGAGTCTGAGAATAAATGAGTTTGGTTGAGAGGTGTGCCTCAGAACTGACGAAGGTTGGAGCAATCAGGGGTTAGTGGGAGCCTCTGGGTTGAGAGGAGGCAGGTTACTGTAGTGAGGTGTTTGAAGGAGATGGAGGGGGAGCTGCCATGTTTAAAGGGACTTGGGTGAGGTACAGGGGAGCCACTGGATTTGTTGGGGGTTAGTACTGCCAACCCCAAGTGTTCAAAAATCAGGTGACTGACATCAAGATAATAACATTATTAAATAATACACTTTGGGGGCTCTTTTTATTTACCTTCTGGTTTTCTAAACTTCAGGGTGCACTTGGGTCACATTTTCAAGCTTCTCTCCACAACCAGGAGGACCAGAAACTTGATTGTCACACATTCCATTTCCGTTGGCTCTAAGATCTGTTGTTTTAAGGGCGGGGGGGGGGGGATATTATGTTGTGAGATACACTATAAATCACAAACGGTACTGTGTTGTTGGGAAAGGTATCTGGGGGATCACTGGTTTGGGAGTTAAGATATGTGGAGCTGGGTTCTAGGGTTGTGGGCTTGGGAGAGGAAGGGGACATTGGGCTGAAGCAGATAGAGGGGGGCAGCACTATGACCACATGTCCCAGGAAAGAGCTAAAGCCAGAAGGTTCCTGGTAAAGTGGGACATATGGTAACACTAGTCACGTTTGTCTCAGAGCTGTAGGCAGCCTATCCCCATTGCTCACCCCGTCTGCTCTGCCGGGGTCCAGACTCCCACTTCTACTCACCGGCTCCAGCAATGGCTTTGGCCAGGGCCAAGTAGCGTGCCCGGCTAGCCAGCTAGCTCCTGAGCCGGGGGCGGAAGAGGGCGGCTCCCTTTCCTTTGTTATATACAAAGGCCGTCCCCCAGCGCTGCTCTCAGTGGAGCGGAGGGATGGAGTGAGGCAGCAGAGGCTTTAGCTTTGCCTTATGCAAGGAGCGCAGCAGGAATCGCAGCACCGAGATTCCCCACCCGTCTTCTCCGCAAGTGCCTGTCTGACCTTAGCCCCAGACAAGAGGTCGTGCTAGTCGGTGAGTCCCGGGGGTGTAGGGGAGAAGCTTGTTCCAATCCAGTGGGTCTTGGGGGGGCGCACTTACCTTGCTCTGCCTAGTGAACGCAGGGGACCCTCCCTAGTCCCGCTCCGCTCCCTGGGAGTCCACGGGCCGTGGGCTCACTGCTCGCTGGGTGCCGTAGGCGCGGCGTGGCGCGTTCCCCTCCCTTTGCTGGGAGGACAGGGGGCTCTTGCCACCTCTGCTCGCCGAGGCTCGGAAATGCAACGCGGGAAACTTGCCTGGCTCTGCCTGGAGACTGACAGGGGGTGTTGGCTCACTCCGCTCGGTGGGACCCCGGGGGCAGCAGGAGCTCTTGGCTCGCGCTGGTCAGTGGGGCCTGCTGTGGGGCTGCCCATCTTCCACCTGTTGCCTTGTTCTGAGCTTCTTTGAGGTGCTCGTGCGCGTCTCTTCCCGCCCCGGGTTCCCCCAGCTTGCTCTTTGGGGGACAGCTGCCGGAGTTCCCGGGTTTCCTTTCGGACTCTGACCCGTCTCTCCACACTCAGGGACCCCATTAAGGCACCCTAGTACTGCTGGGTGGGTGAGGCGCTTGCAACAATTGCTGTTGCTTGTTGTCCGCAGGTTGTTTGCTCCGCTTGTTCCGATGTTACCCTTTTGGGTAACGGGCGCCGCAGCTGGGATTGTCTCCCTGCATCTCATCCAGAAACTCCTCTTCCCCTACTTCTGGCACGACCTGAAATACCTGCTTAAAGTGATAAAGTATGGGCTGACCGTGGAGATCTACAGGCTGCGAGGGAAGATTTTCACGGTGCTGGACAGGTTTGTGAAACAAGCTGAAAGGCAGCCCAACAAGCCATTCATCCTCTATGAAGGGGCCGTTCACACTTATCAGGACGTGGATAGGAGGAGTAACAGGGTAGCTCAGGTCTTCCTGCAACAAGGAGCTCTGGAAAAGGGGGATACGGTGGCCCTGCTGATGAGCAATGAACCTGACTTCATCCATGTGTGGTTTGGAGTGGCCAAGCTGGGCTGTGTGGTGGCTTTCCTCAACTTCAACATCCGATCCAGGTCTCTTCTGCATTGTATCAGCAGCTGTGAGTCCAAGATACTTATTGTGGGAGCAGGTACAGTATATACTTACTTATGCTTTTAACCTCATACACTGCATTTCTCCCCACGTCCTTTCTTTGGAGACCTAGTTTAGACAGATGATGTATTAAAGTAGCACCAAGAGGCCCCCAAATCATGAGCAGGTCCCTTTTGTGTGGTAGGTTTATGAGGATATTGTTCCTAACCCAAGCAGCTTACAGTCTAAAAAAAGTTTTGTGTAATTTGTGTGGCATAGAGGAGATGAGACCCCTGCAGACATACAACAGACAACTAGCATTTAGGAGAGGGATGTAATAATCAGGGGTAGCTCACTTTGTGTTAGGCCTTGGCTACACTTACCCGCTAGTTCGACGGCTGGAAATCGAACTTCTGGGTTCGACTTATCGCGTCTAGTCTGGACGCGATAAGTCGAACCCGGAAGTGCTCGCCGTCGACTGCGGTACTCCAGCTCGGCGAGAGGAGTACCGCGGAGTCGACGGGGGAGCCTGCCTGCCGAGTGTGGACCCCAAGGTAAGTTCGAACTAATTCGAACTAAGGTACTTCGAACTTCAGCTACGTTATTCACGTAGCTGAAGTTGCGTACCTTAGTTCGAATTAGGGGGGTAGTGTAGACCAAGCCTTAGTTTCCAAATTATGGGTGGATTTTTGTTGTGTTCAGAGGAGATAGAACTCCTTTTTTGACCTGTGTGTATTGTACAATGTAATTAGTGTTTATGAGAGAGATCCTCAGACCAAAACCACATATCCAAAATCAGCTTGATAGGTAAAGAGCTTCAGCATCCAAATCCAGGTGCTAATTTTGCAAATGGCTCTTCATCTTTATAAAAAAACTAAGCAAAATCTCAGACTGGAACACTCCTGATCTTTGGGGTTGGAGTGTGTGTGTTTCAAAATTTACACTCTAAATATGCAGCTTTGTCCCATCTCTAAAATTATTACATCTACCTGCACTCTGTGCCTTGTTTCTGGTTTTCTACGTATTGCTGTACCTTTATTAGGCTGAGAGAGGGATTTTGCACCCTTTTCACCTGATTGGTGGAATTCCTTCTACATACTGTCTACGGTGGTGATTTTCTATTTTTAAAAGTAATCTTAAAACTTCCCCCTGATTATTTTTAGTTTCATTGGATGTTTTGTACTACAGTTTGTATTACTGTTCGTACAAGTGTCTGAAAAATATGAGTGGAGAAGAGTGTTATTTACGCAAGCTACTGAAATTAGAACCAGAGCTGCAATGCAAATTCAGCAGGATCACAAAACACATAATGACTACAGTGGGTGGGAGATGGTTTTCCTATCCCATTCAAAAAATTTCCTCTTCCTCATCGTGATGAAACTAAATCTTTTCAAAGTTTTAAGAGTGAGACCCCAGAATAGCCAAAAGCTTAGTGATTAAGACGCTCACCTGTGATGAGGGAGACCCTGCAAATGAGGCCAAGTAGGAGCTTGATCTCCCACATCCCAAGTGAGGGCCGTAACCACTTCTTGACTATTCTAAGGTGAGGGCTTTTTCAATCTCTCCTGTTGGGGCTGTTCCACTTTGTATAAATAACTAAGCGAGCCAGACTGGGGGGAGGAGAGACTGACTGCATAGCCTGGTGGAAGAAAATGGGTCAGTTTCAATCAGTTAGTAGTTTCTGGCAAAAAAAAAAAGTTTGGTTGAAAAATTCCCGACCATCTCTAATAATGACCTATTGAGTTTACATTTTTTCTCTTTCACTACCTGTCTTATTCAAAATGTATATAATATCTCAATGTAATAGTTTAAAACAGTTAATCCTGATGGATTGAGGCTCTTTAGTGTTAGAGTGGAAGGAGGAGATTCATGTCTGTGAAACTTCTGCTCACTTACAACCAGATCCTACCACCTTTACTAGTCAGTTAGTCCCTATCGTTTCAATATGGGTAAGATACTACTTAAGATGAGTAAGGGCAGTGAAATCTAATCTTTAAAAGAGCCAAATCATGCAGTCTTACCTAGGCTATGAGCATTTTTGACAAATTGTAACTGCAAATTGTATCCCTTACTGCAGGAAGTTGTATAGAAGCAGTAAGTGTTAACAGCATAGGCATAGTACCAGAGTCACCCCAACTAGCACAGGAAAGTGCTCATTAAACTTTCTGGCACCTGTAATGGCAGCTGAACAGTATTTCCAGCTCTGGCATTGCTTGGGGCTTTCCACTGAGAGAGGGTTGCTTTGTCAGTGGCCCCTGACAACACAGGCTGCTTAGGGGGATATGCAGAATTATATCCCCTAGCTGTTCTGATTATGGCCCCTCTTTGGCCAGTGTTTCCCACTTTTTTCCCCCAGCTTCACTGACTGCCTAGGAGCCTCCTGGCAGAGAGGAAATTGCCGTTGCTTTCTGCCACGGCTGTGTGCCCTTGTGAAAGTCCTGTCGCTATGGCTCCTGAACCCTGGTTTATACTGGCAGAAGTCAAGATAAACTAGGAATGAATTTAGATCATATTCTGTGAATGTCCTGGAGGAGGGGAGTGAGTGAGATATTTTCAGGTGCTTGTGAATTCAGAACAGCTACTGTGACATACAAGCATCAGGATCCTTAATCAGGTTTTGAAAGGGAAATTGTTTTCTTGATAAAATAGATATTTGATAATAATTGACATTTAACTTGATTATTTAAACTAAATTATAAAAATAAGTATTATGAGACATCCAGAGCAGCACAGAGTTAGACATGCAGGGTGGACTCTTATGGACTGTTCCAAGATGGGATTTGGCTCCCCATTTTGCTTGCTTGCTTGCTTCTCCCTTTCCTGGAAACTCACTGGGTCCCCTACCTGGGTCAGTGCTTCCTTCAGATACATCCCAGCGTTTGATCAGTAATAGACATTAAGTATTTGTAGTTCCTAAACACATTCTAGAATCTTTTGCACGGTCTTCAATGGCATTTCAAGGGAGCAATGGCAGGCAACATAGATTCTTAGCTACATCTGATGACACCTGCAAGCTTTTGCCATAGGTTCTAGAACAATTTTTATAGTGGGGGTGCTGAAAGCCATTGAACCAAACTGTAAACCCCGTATATAATGGAAATAACTTCAAACCAGGATGTGCTGCCGTATCTCCAGCACCTCTGGCTTTTGCTGAACACAATTCAGCAGGAACAGAGAGAGCCTTTTTGACAGGGAACTAAGTATATGGAGGGAATGAATCTAAAAATGGGGAGTTTGGGACTGGCCTTTTATTGTTAAAAGGACCATTGGTGGCTACCTGGGTTGTCACAGCTTATTTAGTATATACATCAGTGCCCTTCAAATATTTTGTCAGCAATATTTCATAAAACTTTTTGAATGAACCGAGTAAGATTTTGTTCAGTACAAGTTGATCTCATAATCTGATTTCTATCAGTTATTTCTGTGGGTTCATATCTGCCTGCCAATAAATACTTGCATTATTTCTTTGTTTGGAAAAATAGAGAGAACCTTTTGTATGACTAGCAATGCAGGAGGCAGTTTAAAGCCAAAAGGTATTTTGTCTATTATTCTAAGGTCACAATTAACAATTATTTATGTATTAAGGTTGGTCACATCATGTCACAAACCTGCTCAATTGTTCATAGGGAAGCAGGAGAGGGGAAAAATAGAAAAAAGAGCGTGGGGAGAGCTCCACCTCCATTAACACATGAATTTTCCCAGGAAAGCTAAGTAGTTAATACATTCTGAATAGACAAACATTATGTAAATAACATACAGGACTGCTATTTACTCTATTATAGTTAAAGATTAGCGCTAATAATAACTCACTGCAAAACAAACCCTAAAGTTTAATAGTACGTTACTAAGAAAAAAATAAACAAATAGAGAAAGCTTAAGTTCACAACCTATGGTTTGCTTTACCATCTGCTTATGTACATGTACCAGGCACCACCCAGAAATGCTGTATTGTGTTTCTTCCAAGAGAGCTGTTTATTCTGGAAACATGGGTAATACAAGTGTAAAATGAGCAACAGGCTCTTTAAAAACATCTGGTGGAGAAATTCAGTGTGCATTAAACAATACATCAACATTGGACATAGTCTTGGACCTTTTTACATTTGTATAAGTGCTCTTTGGAAATACAATGGAGAGTTTATCTTCAGCTCACATTGTTCATACATTATCCAGAATTAATCTAAGGTTTCTGGCTCTTTTAATATTAGGAAAATATTTAGCTATTTCCAATTGCCTTTTTTTCCTTCAGGAAATTGCTTATGTTTTTTTGCTGTGCTCTCCTATCTAACCTGGAATCTCTTTCAAGATAACAAATGATTACAAACTGTTCAGATACTGTTCCAAGTTTTTAATACCAGACTGCAACTGAAAAGTCTCTCTTGTAGAACCAACTCACGGTATTAATATTCAATACTAGGTGAATAAACAAACCTGTACACAGAAACGTTAGCTTAATTGAGTAATTTTTAAAAGTGGAAGCAGTAAATCAAGGATATTTTCAGTCTGGGGCATGATCTTAATTAATTGGAATAACATAAGGAAGATGTGTTTTAGTCTAGGAAGTGGGAACTGCTGCCTTTCTGTCATTCCTGAATCCTAAATGATAGTTTAAATTGGACTGTAACTGTGATATTTTTCCCCTTAGAAAGGATTGCCTAATTAGAGGATAGGGTAATCTTATGACCACAGCCCCCTTCTTTCTTGACTTGTCTGCAGTTTAAATATAATTGATATTTTTCAAATACATTAAGAACTCAGTGTACATTTATTTCTAAGACTACTGCACTGAAAAATAAAAGATCAGAATTATACCTGAAATTATGAGCGACCATAAAATCAGTGACTAATTTCTTAGTGTTCTTTATGCTCAGTAGTCCTAAACATGGGAAAAATAGTTTTCTGTAAATAAGCCAATGCTTTTTTGGCACCAATTACATAAAATTGCAAACATTTCTAGGGATGTGAAACACAAGAGACAATAAATCATGATAGCTGCTCATTTTTTACTTGTAGTCTGTGTATGTTTGGAGAATGGTGACATCTGTTACTGTTTTCTGCCATGCCATTTGCAAGGGGATAATTTTGGGTTAAGCAGACCACTAGAAACACCGCAGTTGTGTCACTAGTGTAGACACTTCCTTCAGCGATGGAAGGGGTTCTTCTGTTGCTGTAGTAAATCCACCTTTCCAAGAGGCAGTAGCTAGGTCAATGGAAGATTCTTCCATAGAGCTCACTATGTCTACACCAGAGCTTAGGTCTACCTAAGTACATTGCACAGGGCGTGACATATTTCAGTCTTGAGCAATATAGTTAAGCCAGCCTAGCTTTGCAATGTAGACCAGGCCAAGTATCCATAACTAAACTGCAGTGCATGAAAGCAGATTATCTTGCCAGATGAAATCTGGAGAGAAACATTAACTGCACTTCTCCTCTGAGACGTGACTGTAAACTACCCAAGATTAGGTATGGCCAAGAGATGGTAGTCATTGCTAGTGAGTTTTTTATGGAGTGCTGGCTGAAATTTAAAGCATGGGAGTGACAGCAATTGTATGTACCATTGCTTGTCCTTTTCTACATGAAGTCCACCCCACCCCTGGGGCATCAGCACCTGGTTATATTCCTTTACTTTCACAGAGGTGAATCCGTCTCCTTGTATTTTGCTAACACAACTCTAAAACATTGAAAAACTTGCTTTAAGTTTAGCTTTCTGTAAATACATTATAAAATAGGTAACACAATGTTGTTATTGTTTTTAAGATATGCTTGGGACATTAGAGGAAATTCTTCCTAGCCTCCAAAAAGATATTGGTATTTGGGTAATGACAAAAGACTGCACTCTGCCACGTGTTAATACCCTTTTAGACAAACTGGAAGCTGCATCTGAAGACTGTGTACCAGTTAATCTCCGCTCTGCAAACAACCTGAAGTCTTCCGTACTCTACATTTTTACCTCAGGAACAACAGGTACAGCTCTCTTGTGTTTCCATCATTTCCTGAAACTGTATATGAAACCATCAGTTAATGTGTCTGTATCAGACACTCTAAAAGTCTCACCTCAGTCTATAGGAGAAGGTATCAGGAGCTCAAGAAAGGCATTGGTCATTTCCAAGGCTGTTGGCATAGAGGATCCCTCTGACTCCGCATCCTGCAAAGGTAGCACCTTTTCCCCTGCCCAGCTGAATTTCTTAAATCCTGGGGCAGGGCATTATGCCCTTTTATTAAATAACTACTATTATTGGTGCCTGCTAGTCAATACTGCAAACATAATACTAATATTTTGTGATTCTATAACACAGCCATAGAACTAATGTGTACATCTAGAACTTTACAACATCTTTTCAAAACAAGTTACTATGCACTTATTATGAAGTGGGTCTTCATTAAGTTGCTTTGAATGCAGGTCACCAAAGAGAGAGAAAATAGGATTAAGTTACTAGCCTTTTAGTTTAGAAACAGATGGCTGGGTTCATTATCATTGCTCCAGTGGCTAAGAAGTTAAGACTTTTAAAAAAATTCTGATCACTGACATAAAAAGCAGCATGGTGGTGTTAGGATAAACAGATTGGTGTTTCTTAATCAACTGAAAACTAACTTGTGGTTTCAGTCATGAGATGTTTTAAAAATAACTTGCATCTTACAACTTGTTTCCCCTGCCCAAGCATAATTATTTTATTGATTTTATTTGCCTCCATGGAACCATATATTAGTTTATTTTAGAACTAAATTCTATTTATTTTTAAAGTAATTAAAAAAACAGAACTGTTGCAAACATTATTCAGAGATCAGTTATGTTTCAAATAGTGGTGAAAAAATATAGCAGAGCTTGCTACTGTGTATAGACATTTTGTTCTGAATACTCTTAGCTAAATCATGCTATAGACGTCACTAGGTAGTCTATAACATTGTAGAAACTATGTCATTTAAGGCCTCCATATGAAGCTGAAGTGGAAAGATGCAATGCACAGAATTAATCTAATATATTTTAGTTACTTACGGCGGTAAGAAAATTTAAGTGATTGTATGTAGACCATGCATACTGAAACTTTATCTCTTTTAAGTATAATGTGATTACAAAAAGAGCAGTTATTTAGCATGGAAAAAAGTTTAGAGGGAATTGAATCATTATGTTTAAAATCATGTCTCATGCAATCTGATTCCTCTAGGGCAAACAAATCCATCCATCCTTTTCATGCTTTCCGATAATACAAGAACACATGATTGCTGATATAATTAATAGTCTAGATTTACTGGCTAAGTTAAAAGGAAATAAAATGTTGTGCAGCTTTTAGTCATCTTATGGAATCCAGAGCCAGGGGAAATCAAAAGCAAAAACCGTGGATGGATTTTTCAAAGTGCTAGATTATTTTGATCAATAAAATAATTTTGTGATTATGCATGCTAAAATAAGAGTGAAGGCTGATTCCTAAAGGAAGGAATCTTTCCCTTACATAAAGCACTGCACAACTAGCTATTGGTAGGTACAATATGGTGGGACCTGAGTGCACAGGTTTGTCTTCCTCTGGAATGTCAAGTAGAGGCCACGGACAGAGCCAGACAGGAGGAAATACTCAATGAACCATTGATCTGATCAGTATGGAAAGTCTTTTGTCCTGCAGTGTATAATTTATTTGTCATCCTTGGAAATGATATGCACTTGTGAGTGGCTCTCACCCCAAATACAGCTTTATAAACTTGTTTAGCTTACTTAATATAAACTCCTAATTGGTTTTTAATTTTGTATATTTAAGATTATCAATTTTGCAGTCCTTGCTTGTCTTTTTTGAGTTTAAACAGTGACTGCTGATGGTGCTCCAGTGTGAGAACAGCATTTATCCAGGAGCACAAGAAAGAGAAACAAATTCTTCTGAAAAGGAGTTTTAGAAGACAAATATCTTGCTGCGTCCCACATCTTCTAAGGAGCCAGCATTTGGGATTGGGGGTGGGAAGCAGAGGCAGGGAAGCCCTTGAATCTTACTGGAGAGAGATGCCATGAAATCAATGTCATGTGATGTAGTAAAGAATCACAGAAAGAGCTGATTTCTTCTAACACCGAACAAGGATTAGAAATAAGGAAAATACTGTTTTTAAAGCTTCTGCCTCACTGTAGTGCTTGTGCCTAGAGCCTTCCCCAATCTCCCTCCTACCAGGATCCCTGGTTCAGTTTTAAAGAAACTGTACACATCCACACATGAATTGCTGTGTGTGGAAAAAACAAAATGAAATAGAGCAAAGGCATGACAGCTGTGATTTCATAAATTTCCACTACAACTTCAACAACCATCCATCCATGAAACTCTCTCTAGAGTACTACCATACCAGAAGGAAATTCCTGGACACCATGATCAGCTTCAGCAGTGAAACCCTATAGACAGCTATACATAGGAAACACATGGATCATCACACTTATCTTCACACATCTAGTAACCATCCCCAAACACACCAAGAAATCTGTTTTCTACCAGGCACTCACATATCCTAGAATGTGCTCTGAGGCCAGAATCCAGGTACAAACCTTAACACACTTAAAATCCCCTTCACCACACAAGGAAACTCCACCAGAAATGTAGATCACATCATGGAATGGGCCACCCAAATACCCTGACAGAACCTGCTTTAATACAGGAGGGGAAACAAATTTCCCACTGTATAACCCTAGTTGTCACCTAATATCCCACGCTGAAACCCATACAGGGTATCATTAAACGTGCACCCCATACTTGATGGGAACCATATCCTGAAATAAATATTTCCCAAACTTCTTCTTTTGGCCTTCAAACAGCCCCCTAGCCTCGCCAAGCTCATCATCAGACGCATGCTCCCCATACACCAGGACATACCAACTCAAAGCAGTACCATCTCCCACTATAACACCAGATGCAAAACCTGCAGATATGTCTTCACTGTTATGATGATAAATACCCCCCACAACACACCTTTCAAGATCCATGGGTCCTACACATGCCTATCACACCAATGTGGTGTACCTCATCCAGTGCACTAACTGCCTTAATAACTATGTGGGTGAACCCAGACAATCTACACTCTTGAAAGAACTCTCACAGAAAAATAAGATAAAAACATGGGTGAACACTTTTCACAAAATGATCACTGCATATCTGACCTCTCAGTCCTCGTTCTCTAAGGAAAGGGAACTTAATTTCATAACTCTGCTAGACACCAAAAATCATGGACTTAGTAAAGACACTGGATCTGTTCTACCCTTGTATTTAGCTGTGACACTCTGGGCATGTCTACGCTTAAAACGCTGCATCGATGCAGCTGTGCCACTGTAGTGCTTTAATGAAGATGCTCTTAGTCAATGAAAGAGAGCTCTCCTCTTCAGCTTCGTTAATCCACTTCCCCGAGAGGCAGTAGCTATGTTGACGGGAGAAGTTCTCCCGCCGACCTAGTGCTGTCTACGCAGGGGGTTAGATTGGTGTAACTACATCGCTCAGGGGTGTGGATTTTTCACACCGCTGAGCAATGTAGTTATACCGATATAGGTCTGTAGATAGACAAGAACTCTGGTTACCTTTCCCAGACCTGAAGCAGAGCTCTGCGTAAACCCGAAAACTTGTCTCTTTCACCAACAGAAGTTGGTCCAATAAAAGATATTACCTCACCTACCTTGTCTATTTTGACTATACATCAGGCCTGGAGCTCCTTCATATTTTTTCACATTCTGGACCATCTGTTGTTGAATCAGATGACCCAGTATGCAGTGAGTTTATGCACCTATGATCTGCTGCATATTTCTTACTTCTATAGGACCAACAGATATAGTGCCACATTAAACTTGCAAACAAGTTCTTAGATGTCTGTGTAGTTAAGTGGCTAGCTGAAAAATTGGCCCTAGAATATAGAAAGGTATTAGTATTATTGAAGTTCTTAACAGACTGGATACTCATGTACTCAGCAAAAGTGAATTTTGACCTCTCTGTAATGTATAGTCTTATGTCTTTTTTTCATTTTAGGTCTACCAAAAGCTGCAGTTATCAGTCATCTGCAGATTCTAAAAGGAGCTGCTGGATTATGGGCATTTGGTGCTACTGCAGATGACACTGTTTATATAACTCTCCCTCTTTACCACAGTGCAGCTTCTCTCCTTGGCATTGGTGGATGTATTGAATTGGGTAGGCTCACTTTATTTTATAGCATTGTTGATTTGAAGAGGGGATTAATTTAGAACTGCATTAAAACACAGTGCAGAATCATTGCTATCAGTGGGGTTAATTAAACTTGTCTTCTTATATCTGCCTTTCTAAGCCAAAAAAGAAATGATTCTGGAAATAATTTTAACCGGTTTTGTGATTTAGTTGATTAGTGGGTTGTTTGTTTGTTTTTGTTTCGTTAAGAAACTGTAGAAAGGTCCATATCCGTTTTTCTTTTAGAAAATTGGGTAAAATTCTGTTCATCCACTTTGTTTGTTTGTTTTTGACATTAGGGTAACAGGCCCTTAAATGAAATTGGGCTCAGTGCCCCTGTTGCAGTCCAGGTGTACCTGAGTTTAGTGTAATGAGGAAGGTGGGGCGGCCCCTGGGAGTTATAAATGAGAGTTCAGAGGTTTGAGAAGGGAATTCAGAACTCAGAACGCTGAGAGGAAGCTTAGAAGGAGAGTTCAGAGCCCAGAATTTAAAAGGGGAGAGCGTCTAGAGTCCTGAGAATAAAGAGCTCACAGAGGAAGAACAGAGCTGGGCTGTGAGCTTCAGGGAGGAGATGCCCCTGAAGGATGAAACAGTGTGAGTTCCTGGTTTAAGCAGTGAACCCAGAAGATCAGGCTGGTGAAAGTTTAAGGCAGGAAGGCAGTTGGAGTCACCTACATACTTCTCCAGGCTAGAGAGCCATAACCAGAGAGGGCTGAAGGCTGTGAGCAATAAAGGGAGATGCTGAGCTGGACAGCTGAAGCCAGAGGGCCAGAGAGGGCTGAAGGCTGGGGAATGAGGGAGAGACAATCCTGCTGATATCTCTAGGCAAGAGCTGGCACCCTATCTGGGAAGAAAATAGGGTAGCTAAACGTCCAGGTTGAGGTGAGGTGCGGTGAGAGATGCCAGAGCTGTACCTGGGAGCTGGGCTGAAGCATGATGAGGGATGTCAGAGCTACACTTAGTGTTGGACTGTTGGATCTAATCTACTGTTTGGACTGTACTGAGGGATTCTGGTTTATGGTAGTGGGACTTTTGGTCATAAATTAACATCCTCCCCCACCCCCCCCAGGCTATTTATACATTGCGAAAACTGTATTGAGTTTGAGGAATCAAGAGGGGAAAGTAAGGCAGTGGGCCACTTGCAGGGCTTCCTTGGATCCAAGAGGAGGAGGCCACACATTTACAGGGTAACAACCCCCAAAACAGGCTGTTCTTTTTAAAGTCTTAAACTTGCTATAGGCTTAGAGTTAAGGAGACCCATAACTCTGTAGAATGGTACTATTCTCATGTGTAAAGTTAGGCACCTGTTTAACTGTCTGCAGACTGTGTAAACACACCAGCATGAGTACTGCTGGAGCTCTGTGCCTGGTATAGATTAAAAGTGTGTTTTTTTGTTTGTTTTAGATTTAAAATATTTGAAAATAAATTTACAGCATTGAAAATTGTTGGACTTTATGCACTTAAATTGCATTGTCTCTTAGCATTGACTATAGAATATACATTTTATTGTGACTCTGTTTGTCCTAATACACAGGAAACCCATGGATCACCACACCAAATACCCTGACGGAACTTGCTTTAAATACGGGGAGGGGGGGGAACCTTCCACTGTATAACCCTAATTGTCACCTAATACTCCTCACTGAAACAGGGTATCATTAAATTAATGTGGACAGTCAGGGCAAAGGTTTGCCATAGGGTGAAGTGTAGCTTAGAGGTAGACAGGAGATTATATTCAGTGGACTATGGATCTGATTCAGTATGGGGAATCCTTTGTTCTTTCTGTGTATAATTATTCTACATGTATCTCGGTGATGGGATATCTTTTCCTGTTGTCTACTGATCTTCATGTTAGAAATGTTCTACCCCAAATTTTTGAATTTTGTCTTGCCTTGTGCAAAATACAGCAAAGGTAGTGCATCTATTTTAGAAAACCTACATCTAATTTCATGAAATTGGAATGAATAATATTTAGCATTTGTGTGACTATATAGTAGATATTATAATGCCTTCCTCAACCTTATTCCTCAGTTTTCCCATCTGTTAGTTAAAGTGCACAGAGGGGATCAATGCTGAATCACGATTAAAACTGATGAAGTTGGGTCACTGGTAATACTTGTGCTTTTGTCTTTATATGTTTGGGGAGAGAGTGATAATAACATCTTATGAGTTTGGGAGCAATTTAGGACTTCGGTGCTCGTCCAGGGGCATTACTGCAGTGCGTAGCTAAAAGGCAAAATGTAGTTTTTCCATAAAGCGATCTATGTACACAAAATTATATTCCTTTGCCTCAGAGGAAAAAGAAACATCTTTTGTTCTGGGCTTTTGTGCTCCTTAATTTTGTATTGCACTTAAATGCCACGTATTAGGTACTAGTTTAAAAAAAATAAAATAAAATAAACCCGAATACTGACACATTCCACTGTAATGGACAAGGTCTATGAATTTAGACCCATCAGTAAAACAAACACATGAGATTGATTCAAATACAAATGAGTCAAAGTTCTTACCTTTACATGACTGTATGGTACCTGTAGCAGCATTCTAGTCAAGTTCACATAACCAGTGTTTCCTGTTTTTATTTTCTTAATAAGGTGCAACTTGTGTCTTAAGAAAGAAATTCTCATGTAGTCAGTTCTGGAGTGACTGCAAAAAGTACAATGTGACTGTTATCCAGTATATCGGAGAACTTTGTCGTTATCTTTGCAATCAACCTGTGGTAAGTGGAATTAAAATAATGGTTATCCTAGCATTTGGTTATTTGCTAAACTTTACTTGCATGCTAACTGTTCTAGCTATATTTACATTAAAAGGGAAATGTGAACAGTAATTTTAAAAGAAAAAAAAATGTCCTCTCCACCCCCTCTTTCTGATGCATCCTTGGCTGCCAATAGATTCGTGCTGGGAATACTGAACTGGCACCAAGGAGTTGATATTTTTAAAGATGTAAGGGGGAAAATGTTCAATGAGACAGAAAACTGAATCAGTTTTATTTTATTTGGAAAAGAAAATGTTTGTGCTAAAACTTTAGCAAAGGGTAAGTCTAGAGTACCTACATTAGCATTCATGCATTTTCAGAGTCTTGGTTCTTGTGATCAGCTTAAATAGACACTATCAAGTTTTGTAGACTTACCTACTTTTGGCCCTATTAGCTTTATTTTGGCTTGCGGAACAAGCATGCACATAGGCCATCCCTCTGCTCTGTTCTTGAAGGTTTTATAGGGGTCAATACAGTTCAAAAGCTCAAGAGAAAATTGTTTTAAGTTCCTATTAATTTAGTTTGCCTTTCAGACTTTTCAGCCTTAAGAGTGCAGACCAATGTGTCTACACCTTCTAGAGGTACACATGGAGGGAAGAGGGAGTCTCTCCCTCCTCCTGTCCTTATGCAGCAGTTGGGCAAAATGGGAGTTCTTGATCTCTGTGACTGCAAGGTCCCTACAGGGAGGTGTTACCATCTAACTAACCTCCACAAAGGGGAAGAACCATGAATTGGCTAGCAGAGTGAACACACTACTCCCAGGTCTGGAAGCCATTGTGTCTGAGCTCCAAGTGGGGCAGAGTAGTGACTATCCACAATCCAGCCCCATATCTTTAGCACATTGGTGACTAACCAAAACGTCCAGCTGTGTAGAAACTGAAACACTTAGCATAGTTAAGTCCTCAGCTGTATCTCAGCTATAAGTAATATATAAATATTATGTCCAAAAATTCAAGTACACTTGACATAATATAGGAAACCATTTGTTAGCATCTACTAGCGATATTAGGTTTGCACTCTATTGTGTACATAACTCCTATTAGCTCTCATGAATTACATATGTAGTTAAAAGCTGATATAGCATTTTAGCTGGAAGCTGCATTCAGTGGTTGTATTAAAATCAGGGCATTACATTATGCATGTCTAAAAAGAACTTTCTGATTTGCTTAAACAGAGAGCAAAAGAAGGAAGACCCAAATATTTAAAATAAAAATGCATGTTCAAGTCAGGGATTTTGACTGAGATGTACAAAAAGTGTACATCTGGGTTCATTATTTGATATCTGGATAATAAAGTTGGGGATGGATTCTTTCTTCTTTGTAGCTGTAAAATGCTATCAAAGCATAACAACAGTAGTTTATATCCTCTTTCACAGGTGTAAATGAATATATAAGGTGTCTAGCAATGGGGGTGGAGGGTGAAAGGGCTTGAGGGTACCCCACAGGGAGGAATTCCCAAATGCTCCTTCCTGAGACCAAAGGGGTTTTTTTGCATTTGGATGGTGGCAGCATTTACCAAGCCAAGGTCAGAGAAAAACTGTAACCTTGGGAGTTTAATGCAAGCCTGGAGTGGCAAGTATTAATTTTTAAAATTCTTGCAGGGCCCCCACCTTCTGTACTCAAACTGACAGAGTGGGGATTCAGCCTTGACAGCCTTTTGTGCCCTTGAAAATCTCCTCCTTGTCATGCAAGAATTTATTTTAAATTGTTCTTGGGACTCCAAAAAATATATATACAATTAGTAAATTTCCCTGTCATTTTGTGGATTTTGTTTAGCAACTTAGATTTTAAGAAAATATGGTGAGATATTTATTAATATTAACTCCTCCAAATTAACATGAAAACTCCTTTCTAATCCAGTCATCTGTCAGTGATCTTCCAAAATAATCAGCACTAACTTCAACAGTAGTTTCTGTTAACAGGAGAAGAATGTGAGCCAAGATTATTTTTCAGCACTATTAACAATTTACTTTTAGGGCCCAATCCAGTGCCCACTGAAGTTACTGGAAAGACTCTCTCATTAACTTCAATGGGCATTGGATCAGACACTTTAGTTTTCACTTAACTTTGCTACAATCAGTAGCAAAGGCTATAGTAACTCAAAATAAATAATAATAAGGATATCTCCATATATTATTATCTCCTAGAACTGGAAGGAACCCTAAAGGTCATCGAGTCCAGCCCCCTGCCTTCACTAGCAGGACCAAGAACTGATTTTGCCCCAGATCCCTAAGTGGCCTCCTCAAGGACTGAAGGGAACCTTTGGGGTCTGATGTGTTGGCCTATAAATTGACGCTGTTGTTTCACTTTGGAAAGTCAAAATCTGAAGAAATGTCTACACTGTGTTTTGAAAACCCGTGGTAGCAAGTCTGAGAGCCTGGTTCTACAGATTCAGGCTTGTGCTGTGGTGCTAAAAACTGCTGTGTAGACATTCAGTCTTGGTCTTCAGAGCCCAAGCTCCAGCCTGAGCCATAATGACTACACTAATGTTTTTAGCACCTGTAGATCTGTCTCTGACACTTGCGGCCCCAGGTTTTAAAATGCAATGTGCACATACTATGAGAGCCAGATTTTGGTTCATGCTCTGACTGCACTTCAGCGGTACAAAGCGGCCCTAAAGCTAGTGGAGCCAACCTCCTGAAGGTTTGAGTGGTGTAGATTATATTTGAATTGGAAAAGCTTCAGAAAAGGGCAACAAAAATGTTTAGGGGTATGGAATGGCTGCCATATGAGGAGAGATTAATGAGAGTGGGACTTTTCAGCTTGGAAAAGAGATAACTATGTGGGGATATGATACAGGTCTATAAAATCATGACTGGTGTGGAGAAAGTAAATAAGTGTTATTTACTCCTTCTCATAACACAGGAACTAGGGATCACCTAATGAAATTAATTGTCAGTAGGTTTAAAACAAACAAAAGGAAATATTTTTTTTTTACACAATGCACAGTCAGCCTGTGGAACTCCTTGCCAGAGGATGTTGTGAAGGCCAAGACTATAAAAGGGTTCAAAACAGAACTAGATAAGTTCATGGAGGAATAGGTCCATCAGTGGCTATTAGCCAGGATGGGCAGGGATGGTGTCCCTAGCCTCTGTTGGATCACTTGATGATTATCTGTTCTGTTCATTCCCTTTGGGGCACCTGGCATTGGTCGCTGTTGGAAGACAGGATACTGGGCTAGATGGACCTTTGGTCTGACCCAGTATGGCCATTCTTATGTTAGAACCACTGTTCCAGCTCCTACTCCACTCCTCCCTCCTGTATGCCAGCACAGAGGATGTTCCTGGGGAAAAGGTGGCATGGTCTGGGAGTCCTCTGGCCAGCACTTCCCAGCTGCCAGAATGGTATCAGATGGAAATGGTAGTGTCTTATATCCACTTCACACAAATGCAAATGATTACACAGGATGCAGTACACTGGACAATTGGGCACAAGACTATACTGGAAGTCAAACCTACCAAGAAGGTCACCATGTAAAGCTGGTTCCTCTTTACTGCATGCTCTTCTGTTTCTCACTCACCCCACTCCTTACCTGGTTTACAAGTTCAGCACCTATCCTCTCAGCCAGTTAAGTTCCCCTCTCTCCATCCCTCAGTTGCTTGACTTTGCTGAAGAGTGCTGCTTGATTTTATTTCATTTTACTTTACACCTCCTGTGTCATAAATAGGCAGTGGTAGATTTATTTTCATAGACAAAAATAGGCACAGCCAAGTCTTTTCTTATTCTTTAAATCATCTACGATCATTGCAAGCTCCACGGAGCCTTAGTTTTTTAAAATTAATTTTAGTGATAAAGTCTCCTTCCTCGTATGGAATTTGACACAACAATAATAACTACACTGAGGAGAGACTACACTTTTTAGGACTGCGTTTCCCCTCTCTGTATCGATATGAACTCACACTTCCATTAAATAGCTCCTACCAGCATATGGGCATACATGTCTAATTCCTTGGCCCTGGCACATCCTAAACTCTTCCTACCAATGTACCATTTACTTAATTTGCAGGTCAGATAAAGAAAATCCTAACACTTATCTTCAAAGAGTTAACCTTATAAACTGAATCAGTTCTAAAGTTTTAGATTGTAGTTGGAAGAAAACCTGTAATAATTTACCATGTCAGAACTGGAGGAGAAACATGTTCATACACATAAATAATATGAGTAAAAACCTGTTACTCCATGTAGAGATACATTCATTAATATTTTCCAAGTGAGTGAAATTGTTTACCATGTCATCTCAGTTTCACTAGCAAGTACTATTATTAAAAAAAATAAAATAAAAATCTTAGCACCGGTAGAAATCTGGCTTGCATAAGGAAAAAATTCTGTGTTGGTATCATGTGGGTTAAAGGAACAAGGCTGTCATTGCTGTATGTGAAAGGCCTCCTAATTAACCCCTATTTAACATCTATCACATCTGGTAATACTAAATTAAAAATAACCACAGCTGGGTGAAAATCTTTGAAATGTGCAGTTACAGGAGATGGCCTATAGGCACCAATGGGACCCATAGTAAACTAGGAGCTTTTCCTCTTCACTTGCTCATAGGTATAATCTGGAAGCCCAAGAATCCAATCTTGAGGACTCACTGCCCTGTCTTTTGAGGCTGTTGAAATCATTTTGGTTTGAGTACTAGTAGGGATCCCTGTAACTGAGATGTAAACAGGCAGGACTCATCGATGATCTCCATCCTGTGAAGCTGTTGTTATGCTGTTTTTTTAATATTTGAAGATTTGTTTTTTCTTGATGTCTTTTCTCTAGCATCAACTCTTGTGAACAAACCTTTTCTCAGCTCCAACCTTTTGACTTGCTGCTGCCTTCTCACGCATCTGCAACAACTCTTGCAGTGAGAGCTTTCCTGTGCCCTAGTCTGTATGCAGTGCTTTAGCAACCTGCAGACCTGTGAAAGGCCACCTGTTACCAGAATGCCTCAGTCACCAGCTCTCCCTTCTCCACTCAAGGGAGCTTGAAATGTGCAGCTTTTGCTAGAGTTCCTAATCAGTTATTGTCTATGCAGCTTTGTTGTTCCAAGTTCCCCTTTCAGCCTCTTCATCTCCTTAATAGAAGTGTACTTTAGCAAATGCAGCAGAGAGCGGTATCTGTATTAATGTACTAATATGGATACTTTAATGAAAAAGGTTAGTCATAAAACTAATAAGTGTTCTTCCTGTCAGGCTTCTTTGAAAGCCTCTTTGTTGAAAGGGCTAAGTGCTTTGACAAATCTCAGAATGGAGTATGGTATAGGTCAGCTACCGCCTCCCATTTCCCCTGTAGGTTTTGAGATTACTTTTACAGACCAAGTTGATATTCCTTCCCTAGGAAGTTCTCCCCATGGCCAAGGCTTAGAGTATGCAAAGCCTATATAACGAATTTTCAGTTTTTTTTTCTCAGCCTTGATGTTATGAGTTGTTTAAATGATATTTTGACTTGTGGAGCTCTTGTACTGTTGCTAGGTAAAAGAGGTCATTCCATTATCCACTGGCACTGTCTCCTGGGTTAAATCCCTACCCAGGGCCGGCTCCAGGCACCAGCCGAGCAAGCTCGTGCTTGGGGCGGCAGATTGTACCAGGCGGCATTCGGCACAATCCTAGGGCGGCGGGGCCGCTTCTTTTTTTTTTTTTTTTTTTTTTGTTCCGCTCCGGCTGCCCTGTAGGGGGCGGCGGTGCAGAGGAGGGGAGCGCCCTGCAGCAAGCCCGGCAGGGCAGCCCGCGTCCTTCCTTCCCAGCCGACCGTGACGTGCAGCCGTCCCGGCAGGCGGCTCGGCGGTTGGGGCTGCTGACAGCGCCCCACTGAAGCCCTGGCCGCCCCCTTCTCTCTCTCTTCCCCCGCTAGCCGGGGTACCAGCACAGGGAGTCCTCCTGCACCCTGGCTCCGGCCGCGCCGCTTTTTTTTTTTTTTTTTTTTTGGCTTGGGGCGGCAAAAAAGCCAGAGCCGGCCTTGTCCCTACCTTACTTCAAACCCCCAACATTTATTAATTTAGAATTCTTGTATTTTCAGTACTAAAATGAGACCTGTAGATATTGGCTAAGTTTTCATCTAGATCTCTGCTTCACAACAGTCTAACTAGAAGAAATGTATGGCTAATGACCCTGGACATTGATCGTATGTCTACATGTCTAACAGCAGTGAGTCTGAGCCTGGGTCTACAGTGTTGGGTTTGCACTACGGTGCTAAAAATAGCCGTACAGATGTTCAGTCTCTGGCTGAAACTTGGGCCTGGTCCCCACTAAGCCCCCACTTCGGACTAAGGTACGCAAATTCAGCTATGTTAATAACGTAGCTGAATTCGAAGTACCTTAGTCCGAACTTACCGCGGGTTCAGACGCGGCAGGGAGGCTCCCCCGTCGATGCCGCGTACTCCTCTCGCCGAGCTGGAGTACCGGCGTCGACGGCGAGCACTTCCGGGATCGATCCCAGAACATCGATTGCCTGCCGCTGGACCCTCCGGTAAGTGTAGACGTACCCTTGGGCTCTGAAGCTTGTGGAGTGTTTCAGAGCCTGAGTCTGAGCCGACGCCCAAATGTCTACACAGTGATTTTTAGCATTGTAGTGCAAGTCTGAGCTGTAGACCCAGCCTCTGAGATTCAGTGCTCTAGGTGCTTTTTTTTTTTTTTTTTTCTTTCTGTGTAGACGTATCCGGGCTGGACTTTAAGATCCAGTTTGACCCAGGCTCCTTTCAATGGGATTAAATTCTCTGTAATGTTTTTAGAAAAGATGCTCAAGGATAAATTTCATAAGGATTAAAACTATTCTGCTTCAGAACAATGAGTCAGAAGGGAAAGGCAAGTAAGTTAATGCTGACAGGATCAGCATTCATTTCCCTGCTGAAAATCCAAATGTTGAAGTGGAGAAGAACATACAGTGGACAGACATCTTTGAGATAACACTCCTTGCCACTCAGAAGAAGAAAGAATGAATGGGTGAACAGCGCTTCCTCATTCTGTGCAAATCCACTTGCTATGAAGGTATGACATGTTAGACAAAGTAATAACACAAGAACAGGAATGAATGTCTCACTTTTGTCCAGTAGTGTTGGAACAGTTTTTATAGTGGGGGTGCTGAAGGTGGAAATCATGTATTTGGGTTATTACTTTAAGCTAGGGGGTGCAACAGCACCCTTAGTTCCAGTACCTATGCTTTCATCTGCAAATTTAGTAGAAGTTTGGCCAGTATCTTGCAGTTTAAAGTTTTGAGGGTTGTTGTGTTTTATATATAAAATGTGTGTGATTACAACATAGCATGGCCTTGAGAATAGGTGAGTATCACAGTTACAAGACTTGCTGCACCTCCGTTACCTTTCTGGTCTCTGTGTACACTCCCTCAGATCTTAGGTAAAGGCAGGAGACCTATCTCAGGGGTGTTTTACAATCTGTTTTCAACACTTAAGATGCCTTTCCTTTTTTTATCCCTCTGTGTGTTTCTCTCTAAATACAAAGCCCTTTTCCTAATTGCACCTTTTGGTGCAGTAGGATATAGACAGCCCTTGCAGATTGTCTCCTTGTGGCTCCCTGGCTCTGTTCTCTCCCCACCTGGCACCCAGCAGAAGAACTGGGAATGGGAGTGGTTGGTACTCCATCTATTATTCTTTGCTAATGTAATGGCCCATAGAGGGTTGTTACAGCCCTGAGACTGCTTAGTTGCACCAGAACCAAAATTCACAAGACAGCTTAAAGTCATCTTTGCTTCCCTCCCACTCATCATTTCCTGCACCGAAAGTAGGAAAGGTAGAACAGAGAATCCAGTCTCTTGGGTTTTTAATGCAGATGTTAAGTAAGATTTTATATTACTACAGTCATGTAGTTCCTTCCACACTCATTTAAGCTCCTGTTGATTATAGATGATAGTCTCATAAGAACATAAGAAAGGCCGTACCGGGTCAGAGCAAAGGTCCATCTAGCCCAGTATCCTGTCTACCGACAGTGGCCAATGCCAGGTGCTCCAGAGGGAGTGAACCTAACGGGCAATGATCAAGTGATCTCTCTCCTGCCATCCATCTCCATCCTCTGACAGACAGAGGCTAGGGACACCATTCCTTACCCATCCTGGCTAATAGCCATTAATGGACTTAACCACCATGAATTTATCCAGTTCTCTTTTAAACTCTGTTTATAGTCCTAGCCTTCACAACCTTCTCAGGTAAGGAGTTCCACAAGTTGACTGTGCGCTGCGTGAAGAAGAACTTCCTTTTATTTGTTTTAAACCTGCTGCCTATTAATTTCATTTGATGACCCCTAGTTCTTGTATTATGGGAATAAGTAAATAACTTTTCCTTATCCACTTTCTCGACATCACTCATGATTTTATATACCTCTATCATATCCCCCCTTAGTCTCCTCTTTTCCAAGCTGAAGAGTCCTAGCCTCTTTAATCTCTCTTCATATGGGACCTGTTCCAAACCCTTAATCATTTTAGTTGCCCTTTTCTGAACCTTTTCTAGTGCCAGTATATCTTTTTTGAGATGAGGAGACCACATCTGTACGCAGTATTCGAGATGAGGGTGTACCATCGATTTTATATAAGGGCAATATCAGTCTTATTCTCTATCCCCTTTTTAATGATTCCTAAACATCCTGTTTGCTTTTTTGACCGCCTCTGCACACTGCGTGGACATTTTCAGAGAACTATCCACGATGACTCCAAGATCTTTTTCCTGACTTGTGGCTAAATTAGCCCCCATCATATTGTATGTCTAGTTGGGGTTATTTTTTCCAATGTGCATTACTTTACATTTATCTACATTAAATTTCATTTGCCACTTTGTTGCCCAATCACTTAGTTTTGTGAGATCTTTTTGAAGTTCTTCACAGTCTGCTTTGGACTTAACTATCTTTAGCAGTTTAGTATCATCTGCAAACTTTGACACCTCACTCTTTACCCCTTTCTCTAGATGATTTATGAATAAGTTGAATAGGATCGGTCTGAGGACTGACCCTTGGGGAACACCACTAGTTACCCCTCTCCATTCTGAGAATTTACCATTTATTCCTACCCTTTGTTCCCTGTCTTTTAACCAGTTCTCAATCCATGAAAGGACCTTCCCTTTTATCCCATGGCAGCTTAATTCACATAAGAGCCTTTGGTGAGGGACCTTGTCAAAGGCTTTCTGGAAATCTAAGTACACTATGTCCACTGGATCCCCCTTGTCCACATGTTCGTTGACCCTTTCAAGGAATTCTAATAGATTAGTAAGACTCGATTTCCCTTTACAGAAACCATGTTGACTATTGCTCAACAGTTTGTTTTTCTATGTGTCGGACAATTTTATTCTTAACTATTGTTTCGACTAATTTGCCTGGTACAGATGTTAGACTTACCGGTCTGTAATTGCCGGGATCACCTCTAGAGCCCTTTTTAAATATTGGCATTACCTTAGCTATCTTCCAGTCATTGGGTACAGAAGCCGATTTAAAGGACAGGTTACAAACCTTAGTTAACAGTTCTGCAACTTCACATTTGAGTTCTTTCAGAACTCTTGGGTGAATGCCATCTGGTCCCGGTGACTTGTTAATGTTAAGTTTATCAATTAATTCCAAAACCTCCTCTAGTGACACTTCAATCCATGACAGTTCCTCAGATTTGTCACCTACAAAAGCCAGCTCAGGTTTGGGAATCTCCCTAACATCCTCAGCCGTGAAGACTGAAGCAAAGAATCCATTTAGTTTCTCCGCAATGACTTTATAGTCTTTAAGCGCTCCTTTTGTATCTCGATCATCAAGGGGGCCCCACTGGTTGTTTAGCAGGCTTCCTGCTTCTGATGTACTTAAAAAACATTTTGTTATTACCTTTGGAGTTTTTGGCTAGCCGTTCTTCAAACTCCTCTTTGGCTTTTCTTATTGCATTCTTGCACTTAATTTGGCAGCGTTTATGCTCCTTTCTATTTGCCTCACTAGGATTTGACTTCCACTTTTTAAAGGAAGTCTTTTTATCTCTCACTGCTTCTTTTACATTTATCAGTTACCTATCCGCTTACTTAGAATAAAAAGGACATCATTATAGAAAGAATGTATGAGGAAGATTCCAGCTGTCTGGGTATCTAGCAATAATAAAGCAGATCTGGACTTGTTATCTAATTACTACAAAAATATAACAAACATTCATAAAGGAGAAACATGTTTCCAGAATTTCAGTTACATTAAATACCAGCAAATATCATATGATTAAAGGAACTTTGCCAAAGGCTCTCAAGAGACATCCAGCTATTTGGTATATGTGCATGCTTTCTTGTGTCTTACTACTTTAAAAAAAATAGTAGATTAAGGCCAGAATGGACCATTATGATAATCTAGTCTGCCCTCCTGTATAACACAGGCCATAGAACTCATTTGTTGCATTTTTGCCTTGAATTATATTGTAGGCTTTCTGCCGCAAGGACTTCATCTATTTGTGTCTTTATTAGATCCAGACTGTGGCCTGTAGGTGCTGCCCATAATACCAGTAATTAATAACTTTAGGAATGTTAATCTATTCAGCCTCTTACAATACCCTATGAGATGGAGTAATATTACCACATTTTATAGGTGAAGAAATAGAGGTATGGACTGGTACAAAATACCTTGTCCTATAGTCAAAAGTCAATGGCTGACTCAGAACACTCAACTTCTAGTTCTGTACTTTTACCTCTAGAGTATACTCCCTCTCTAACAATTTAATGTGAACAGAATATCATAAGAACCAGGTACTTATGTACTAATTGTAGTTCTGTATCTTTGATCTATAATCATTTACTCTTCAATATGATACAAAGTCTTTAGAAGGAATACAAATATTCTTAAGAGTAATTTTACAGATTGCTGGGAGATAATTTTCCAAACCATGGGCCCATTTCTACAAGCCTTACTCATCAGAAGAGTCCTATTGAAGCCAGGCTTGGGACTGAGTTTTAAGTTACTATTGAAAAATATCGGATTTAAGAGCACAGTTAGAGAACAAAATCTTTTACGGCAATAGCTCTATACATCAAAAATATACTCAGCAGACAGTAACATCTGGTGGTATAGCATAGAATTTAAAACATTAATGCATATAGTGTGGGTTTGCATGATTTCTGTAAAGCTACCTTGTAAATACAAGAATGTAAATCTCATGTGATCTATCCTTCACATTTTAGGATTCACAGACATCTCTTTTAGCAAGTACAAGGGATGATGATGATGATTATTTCCTGACCCTATTAGTAATGCTAACATTAATAAAATGGTAGTTTACAATGTTTTTGACCTAAATAACTTGTCATGAAAGCAAAAGTGAACAACTTGCATTAACACTCCTTTAGTTCTACTAACAAAAGACTTCTTGATATTATAATTGAAAATATTTGGATGAAATTGAAGAGGCTAGATGCACTGATTTATAGCATTTGAGGATCCGGACTGACTTCAGTCTAGATTTTTGGAAGGATGATGGTTTACACCAGTTTAAGATTAGTCCCAAGATGTTGTATGTCTGTATGTGGTGGAATTCTGGAAACTCCCATAAAATTCTGGAAAACTGTACATGGGTTCAAGGCCAGATTTAGGGTCAGGCAACCCAGGTCACTGCCTGGGGTACCAGGCTCAGAGTGCTGTAAGGTATTCAGAAGTTTAACAAATGGAGGAGGTGCCATTTGGTCTAGGGCTGGGCCTGCATGGGTTGGGGAAAGAGAGGGTGGAAAGAAAAACACACCTGTGCTGGAGCATATTGTGGGATTGTAGCACAAACCATCTGTGTCCAGCTATTTCCTTCTGTGAACTGGAATAACACCTTTTGCCTCTCCATTCTCTCTGATCAGGAGCTCCCACCCATTGGATCTGTGAGTGTGGCTTCAATGGCCTATGCCTACCTCAATCCAGCATTTTCTGCTACACTGGCCCATTCAGAGCTGACATGAAGTCAACTTCATTAGCATGCAGGAATTCTCCAGTTGCTCCACCTGCACTCCATGCCCACAGAATGTCTCCATGAAGCTTTTGTGGCATAGAGGGTCCTCCCTTAATGGGTTATTGTCACCATCATGCACTTGACTAAATTACAAGCCTTGTAACTTCAACAATGAAATCTAATTGAAGTGCGTGGAGCTGGACTGCAGGGATGGTTGAATGGATTGCTTTTAGGACAGCCCCCACTTTTAGGAAAGGTCACTGTCCAGCACTGGGCTTTGGTACCTCCATGTGACTCCTTTATGCCTTTGCAGGAATTTCTAGATACTACAGAAAAACATTTCCTGAAATCTAGCAGCCCTGTCTTGTACTGTTGATGGCATTAAAGTTGATGGCATTAAAGTTGCAGCCACAAAGGGCTGTCTACACTACTGCGGTAAATCGATCTAACTTACGCTACTTCAGTTATGTGAATAATGTAACTGAAGTTGACATCGTTAGATCCACTTACTGTGGTGGCTACGCTGTGCTGTGTCAATGGGAGAGCATCTCCCGTCAACTTCCTTTACGGTTCTCTGGGAGATGGAGTATACAAATTGATGGGAGAGTGCTCTCCCATCGAATTAGCGTGTCAGACCTGCTAAATCGACACTCGCTGCATCAATTGCAGCAGTGCCAATCTACTGGTAAGTGCAGACATGGCCAAAGAGACATTGGACCAGATCCCCAGCAGTATCTGTGTTTCTTCTCCTCCTGAGAATCTGCCTGTGCAGGAGAGATCCTCTGGGGCTTAGATGCACTGAGTTTAGGGCCACTTTATATTGGAGCAGTGCAAAGCAGCCATACTGAGGCTGAGGATCAAGACCACTGATTCCACTATTGAGACTGGATTTGCCTGGTGGAAATAAGAACAGAGCCAGGTCCCTTGTGTGGAATTGTTCTTCAGCATACCATCAACAAATTTGTCTTTGTTCCTGAAAAGTATAAATGGAAACAGTTACCTGTATGTAACTTGATCTCTAAAGAGTGTCAATTTCCCTTGGCTTATGAATGAGCCATTCAATCTATGTATACTTTTTTCTCTGTCTTCTGTTCATTGTTGAACAAATGATCTCAGTGAAAGGAGTTCTTTGTTTTGTTTTCAGTGGGATGTTACCAGAATTCTTTACATTTGAATGACTGAGAAATCAATGACCTCAGCAAGGGGTAACTGTAGTTCAGCAACTGACACATTAATTTCAGTGTAGCAATGAAACCGAAAGAAAAATAACCAATTCTAAAATAGTTGCTACTTTAAATCAAATAGACTTATCTATTTCAATTTTATAGCATTCAGAGTGTGAATAGTTTTCTAGAAGCAAAATGACTCACAAAGCTTTACTGAAATTCAAGATGGCATTTAAACACTTTTTTTCAAAGTATATTGGTAGTCACAAGCTCTTCAGTATTTGGTAAATTTAAAATACATCTAAAACCTCATTGCATCTCTCAAATGTATGAAAGTCTATATTACGGTATGTGATATGATATCCAAATTTCGACAGTCAGGCATTCATTGCATCATTGCTGTATTTAGACACTATTGTTGCTGGTAACACCCTCCATCAGCTCCATCATGCTGAATAATGAATCACATGTTGAAACAAGATCACAGAGCTGCAGGGCTGGGAAAAGAGCAAAGTTGTATGTGACTTTATAGAAATGGTGGTTACATAATTCTTACTGCAATGAGGTCACCGAGCAGTAGGGAAAGGTAAAAACATGGATGTGGTAAAAGCAAACTAGAACAGATTAATGGAACAGGGATTGTAACAGGATGATGGATGCTTTAGATACTTGCATGGTAAGAGATGCCAACATGTATGAAATGTGGATTTATTTCTGATTCATTATTAGTTTTGGGAACCCCACTTCAAAGACGTTGCTCTTCCTTCATAGTGAGTTATCCATTCTTAAAGGGCATTGGGGGGGGGGGGGGAGGGGCGGGGAGAGAAGAGAAGAAAAATGTGCACTTTTGACACACACAGTGGAATATAATTTCCACAGTTCAAAAAGGAAATTCAGAGTTTACTTGAAATGTGTACTGAAATACTCATTTTCTGCACCAAAGTGTTCTGAGGTCTAACAATGGAGCTCCATATAACATGCATGTCAAGAGCTTGAAATTGCCTCCCTGTTTTCTAAAGCAGCCAATGTTAGTAGTGTTGTCTGACCCCAGTTCATCACTTATCGAGAATGCAGCAATGCATTAGATTTTGATTTATTTGTCTATAAAGAGTATTATAGGTGAAGCTGGTATGATTAAGGCGGTCTTACACTTCCCATGATAAGATCTTATTTTCAATTGCTTAAAACATTGCCAAACTTCAACTGTCTGGGCTGAAATTTTACATGCCATATGTCCGCCTCAGTCTGACTTTAATTTCAGCCAAAATACTCCAGCCATTTCCAAGATCAAGCTGGGGAGGGAATACATTGTTTGACCCATGTTAAAAAAAAATTCTGGTGACCTTTTCTTTGAACAGTGGTAGGGCTCCTGTGCTTTGAAGTAGTGAGTTGAAATTTAAGTGGAGTCTGACCGTTTGCTGTGCCCATGAAAATGTGCCTAAATTTGATGAATTTACAAGTCTGGAAAAAAATGCAGTTTGCACATGCTTAGAGACTACTTTGATTTAACAGCTAAAATCTAGAGAAGACTCTGTTCTCACTGAACGTGCTCGAGCCTCTCACAGCTCCTAGTGCTGACCAGACTCCGGAGGCATCATCCCTACAGAGCAACTGAGCATGCTCCAGCTCAGGGCCTGAACTGGATGCTCCAAGCCATGGTCAGGCTTGCACTGAAAATGAGAGCCAGGAGCTTGATCTCTCCTGTGCTCACGACAACTCCCTTGGTGGCACCCAGCAGTGTGGATGAGGGATTTGCTGCTTCCAAAAAACTAGTACACCCCAGTTTACTAGATCCACCTGGGATCACTGCTCCGTGTAACATACAGCACTTAAATATGTTTATAGTGAAATCAAATAAAAGTTTGTTTAATGATAAATAAAGAGGGGAGGGTCCCAGAGCCCAGGCTCCAGTCCAAGCCTGAATGTCTACGCAGCAGGGTTTAGCTCTGTAGCCTGAGCCCCCCAACCCTGAGTCAGCTGAGTCATAGCCATGCCATAGGTCTTTTATTCCAGGGTAGACATATCCCAAGTCTCCAATACATTCTTTGTATGACTATAATTGTTGCAAGTATCAGAGGGGTAGCCGTGTTAGTCTGAATCTGTAAAAAGCAACAGAGGGTCCTGTGGCACCTTTGAGACTAACAGAAGTATTGGGAGCATAAGCTTTCGTGGGTAAGAACCTCACTTCTTCAGATGCAAGTAATGGAAATCTCCAGAGGCAGGTATAAATCAGTGTGGAGATAACGAGGTTAGCTCAATCAGGGAGGGTGAGGTGCTCTGCTAGCAGTTGAGGTGTGAACACCAAGGGAGGAGAAACTGCTTCTGTAGTTGGATAGCCATTCACAGTCTTTGTTTAATCCTAATCTGATGGTGTCAAATTTGCAAATAAACTGGAGCTCAGCAGTTTCTCTTTGGAGTCTGGTCCTGAAGTTTTTTTGCTGTAAGATGGCTATCTTTACATCTGCTATTGTGTGGCCAGGGAGGTTGAAGTGTTTTCCTACAGGTTTTTGTATATTGCCATTCCTGATATCTGACTTGTGTCCATTTATCCTCTTGCGTAGTGACTGTCCAGTTTGGCCAATATACATAGCAGAGGGGCATTGCTGGCATATGATGGCATATATAACATTGGTGGACGTGCAGGTGAATGAGCCGGTGATGTTGTAGCTGATCTGGTTAGGTCTTGTGATGGTGTTGCTGGTGTAGATATGTGGGCAGAGTTAGCATCGAGGTTTGTTGCATGGGTTGGTTGCTGAGTTAGAGTTGTTATGGTGCGGTGCGTGGTTGCTGGTGAGAATATGCTTAAGGTTGGCAGGTTGTCTGTGGGCGAGGACTGGCCTGCCTCCCAAGGTCTGTGAAAGTGAGGGATCATTGTCCAGGATGGGTTGTAGATCACTGATGATGCGTTGGAGAGGTTTAAGCTGAGAACTGTAGGTGATGGCCAGTGGAGTTCTGTTGGTTTCTCTTCTGGGCCTGTCTTGTAGCAGGAGGCTTCTGGGTACACGTCTGGCTCTGTTGATTTTGTTTCTTTATTTTCTTGTGTGGGTATCGTAGTTTTGAGAATGCTTGGTGAAGATCTTGTAGGTGTTGGTCTCTGTCTGAGGGGTTGGAGCAGATGCGATTGTACCTCAGTGCTTGGCTGTAGACGATGGATCGTATGGTGTGACCGGGGTGGAAGCTGGAGGCATGAAGGTAGGCGTAGCGGTTGGTGGGTTTTCGGTATAGGGTGGTGGTATTTGTACGGTGATGTCTAGGAAGTGGACCTCCCGTGTAGATTGGTCCAGGCTGAGGTTGATGGTGGGGTGGAAGCTGTTGAAATAATTGTTGCAGTTTCACTCTAGACTTAGTACTGTCTACCTGCTAATATGTATTTGATAGCGGTCTCTCATAAAATCCTATATTTAATTCATGCTCTCACCTCACTTATGGGGATTCAGTATTGCCAAGCCCAAGCATTCAGAAAATGAGTTCAGCTTTAAAATCATGAGATTTTCAAAAATAAAAAATGTTGGGTTCTTTTTATGTCTTCTATTGTTTGAGCCTTTGGAATACACTTGGATTACATTTCCTAGCTTTTCTCTGCAACCATAATCACTAGAAATGTTTTTCTAAATGAGAGCTGAGATTCTCATGTATTCAGCTGAATCCAGGATCTGGTGCTTTAAGAGAAATGCCTATTATTGTGATTTTCAGGATAAAATCACAAGAGCTAGCAATACTAGAGAGTGCAGTGAACAAGGAGGCTAAAATAATCCAAGTAACATTGAACAAAACTTTGAGATTTAAAAAAAAAAGTTTGCAAGTAGGGCTGTCAAGCGATTAAAAAAATTAACCATGATTGTGTGATTAAACAATAATAGAATACCATTTATTTAAATATTTTTGGATGTCTTCTACACTTTCAAATATATTGATTTCAATTACAACACAATACAAAGTGTACAGAGCTCTATTTATATTTTTTGATTACAAGTACTTGCACTATAAAAAACAAAACAAAAGTCTTTATCAATTCACCTAATACAAGTAATGTAGTGCACCGTCTTTATCATGAGAGTTGAACTTACAAATGTAGAATTATGTACAAAAATCCCTGCATTCAAAAATAAAACTATGTAAAATTTTAGAGCCTGCAAGTCCACTCTGTCCTACTTCTTGTTCAGTGAATCCTTCAGCCAAACAAGTTTGTTTAATTTGCAGGAGATAATGCTGCCCACTTCTTGTTTACAGTGTCACCTGAAAATGAGAACAGGCATTCGTATGGCACTGTTGTAGCCAGAGTCGCAAGATATTTACGTGCCAGATGTGCTAAACATTCATGTGTCCCTTTATGTTTCACCCACTATTCCAGAGGACATGCATCCCTGCTGATGATGGGTTCTGCTCGATAACAATCCAAAGCAGTGCGGACTGATGCATGTTCATTTTCATTATCTGAGTCAGATGCAACCACCAGAAGGTTGATTTTCTCTTTTGGTAGTTCGGGTTCTGTAGTTTCCACTCTGGAGTGTTGCTCTTTAAGACTTCTGAAAGCATGCTCTACACCTCATCCCTCTCAGATTTTGGAAGGCACTTCAGATTCTTAAACCTTGGGTTGAGTGCTGTAGCTATCCTTAGAAATCTCATATTGGTACCTTCTTTTTGTGTTGTGAAAGTGTTCCTAAAATGAACAACGTGCTGGGTTATCATCCGAGACTGCTATGACATGAAATATATGGCAGAATGTGGGTAAAACAGAGCAGGGGACAATTCTCCCCCAAGGAGTTAAGTCACAAATTTAATTAACGCATTCTTCTTTTAATGAGCATCGTCAGCATGGAAGCATGTCTTCTGTTATGGTGGCCGAAGCATGCAGGGGCATATGGATGTTTAGCATTTCTGGCATGTAAATACCTGGCAATGCCAGCTACAAAAGTGGAAAGCAAATGCCTGTTCTCACTTTCTGGTGACGTCGTAAATAAGAAAATTATTTCCTGTAAATGTAAACAAACTTGTTTGTCTTGGTGATTAGCTGAACAAGAAGTAGGACTCAGTGGACTTGAAGAACATAAGAACGGCTATACTGAGTCAGACCCAAAGGTCCATCTGGCTCAGTATCATGTCTTCCAACAGTGGCCAATGCCAGGTGCCCCAGAGGGAATGAACAGAACAGGTAATCATCAAGTGATTCATTCCCTGTCGCCCATTCCCAGCTTCTGGGAAAAAGAGGCTAGGGATACCATCCTTGCCCATCCTGGCTAATAGCCTAGGCTCTGAAGTTTTAAATTATTATGTTTTTGAGTGCAGTTATGTAACAAAATAAAATCTACATGTGTAAGTTGGACCTTCATGACAAAGATTGCACTACAGTACTTGTATGAGGTGAATTGAAAAACACTATTTTTTGTTTATTTTTACAGTGTGAATATTTGTAATCAAATATACACTGATTTCAATTACAACACAGAATACAATATATATGAACGAGTAGAAAAACATTCAAAATATTTTAATACATTTCAATGGGTATTCTATTGTTTAACAGTGCGATTAAACTCTGATTAATCACGATTCATTTTTTTGAGTTAATTGCGTGAGTTAACTGCGAATAATCAACAGCCCTAGTTGCAAGTCTTAATATTGATGGTACTATAGGAGATGGATCAGATGCTCTAATCAGGCTAGGCATGCTCATAATTTGTACAGTAACTCCTCACTTAAAGTCATCCCAGTTAACGTTGTTTCGTTGTTATGTTGCTGATCAATTAGGGAACATGCTTGTTTAAAGTTGTGCAAATCTCCCTTCTAACATCGTTTGGCAGCTGCCTGCTTTGTCCACTGCTTGCAGGAAGAGTAGCCCATTGCAGCTAGCTGGTGGGGGCTTGGAACCAGGATGGACCAGCAGCCCCCCTATCAAGTCCCCCTATCAGCTTTCTGCTCCCCTAAGTTCCCTGTGCAGCAGCTGTCCAGCAGGCTAGCAATTGCAGCTGTCCTTCCCCCACTGCCATGTGCTGCTCCTGCCCTCTGCCTTGGAGCTGCTCCCAGAGACTCCTGCTTACTGTGCTGGGGGGGTGGGGGGAGGATGGGAGGAAGAGGGGGGCTAATGTCAGGGTGTCCCCCTCCCCCCTGCTTACCCCATCTTCCATAGAGCAGGGGGGACGGACACAACAGGGCTTTGCTGGCATCAGCTGCGGTCTCAGCAAGCTGATCTAATTAACAAGGCAGTGTACTTACAGGGGAAACGTGCATCTCTCTCTCTCTCTTCCCCCCCCCCCTCCCTCCATTCCTCCTGCCTTGTAGACTGTGAGAGTTAACCCTTGAGGGCTCAGCCAATTGCTAATTCATTATTTAGCAGTAAGGCATCCTCTGGTAACTATCCCACCCTCTGACTCCACCTCAACCAAGCTTCACAATCATCATCACTGTGTACCAGTATTAAATTTTGTTTAAAACTTATACTGTGTGTGTGTCTATATATAATATAGTTTGGTGAAAAAAATTCCCTGGAACCTAACCCCCTCATTTACATTCTTATGGAGAAATTGGATTCGCTTAACATCGTTTGGCTTAAAGACGCATTTTTCAGGAACATAACTACAGTGTTAAGTGAGGAGTACTGTAATTGCTTGAGAAGCAACCAAGACTTCATGAAAGTTATAATGCATTTGAAAGGACCAGGAGGTAACTGATAACCTCTCCTGAGATAAATCTATTACAGAAACAATTCCTGCTTTTCCCTATTCATTTTACTAACCCCTCCCCAACATCAATTTTTAATTTAGTTATTCTAGAGAGAAGAATGATAGGTTAATTTTTCTAAAACCTGCATATATTCATATTCTCTAACCCAAGCATCCTTTCCTTAATATTAATTTAAGCAACATTTTAACGGTTGCTATCAATTTACATGCATATATTTATAACACTGGTTCAGTGTTTGCTGAACTACAGCTGTATCTTAGATACAGTTCATAACATTAGAAATGCACTGTAATTTACTTGAACTTATTAGTTTCTCTTGTGCTTTCTGCTAGATGCCTATACGTTTGTACATTTTTTTCTGTAGTATCTGCTACAGTCAAACACACCCATTACAATACTTTATTCTTTAACATGTTCTTTAATTTCTCTTTTAATAGAAAGAAAGAGAAAAAGATCACAAAGTTCGGTTGGCAGTTGGAAATGGAGTAAGGAGTGATGTATGGAGAGAATTTTTAGGCCGATTTGGTGACATCAAGATGTGTGAGTTTTATGGGGCTACTGAAGGAAACATTTGTTTCATGAACCACACCGGGAAAATTGGATCTGTGGGACGTACTAATTTCTTTTATAAGGTAACTATTTAATATTTTATTTGGGAAGGAGGCTTGGGCATAAATGTGATTCTTAATTCAGTAACTAGATCAGAAGAAGTGAGGCCTAAAATCAGTGGGAATTGAGGATGCAGAATCAAGTCCTAAGTCTTTTGATCTAGTTACTGCAGGTTTAACTGATAGTGTTCAATGCTGCCAAAATCATGTGTATATAGTTCTCCCATCTGTGCTAATGGCAGCACCAGTGGGATTTTTTCCCCTTAAAATTTCCTAGCATAGACAAGGTCTAAATGAGTGAAACTCCACCATCCTGAAAGTTTCAAGAAAATTCTGTTCAGTTCTGCATTCTAAATCTTTGTTACTAGGCAAGAGACTAGATTAGAATTATTTAATGCATTTATAACCAGAAATATATGTACAAGACTGAAGACTGGGGGGGTATACCTGATTTAATGATAAATATATATATTACAGGCTTCTTGCCTTATTATTATTATTTTTTTTTTAGGATTTGGTTTTAAAAAAATAGACTCTAGGAAATGAACAGGGGACCAAATCAGAGCAGATGACCTCAAAACTGAGAAATAGGGAACCACTGGCTCTCCTGCATGTTCTCTCTGCTCATCAGGAGTCTGTAGATGCTTGTATGCCTCAAGTCCATCTACTTCCCAGTCTTCAAACTTTTATTTTCTGGGGCAGAGCCTGGTGTGGAATTGGAGATCAAGTACTCTCCACTCCATGTTATCCTCTCTAGACCCCGGGATATTCTGCCAGGAACTCCTTTCTGCTGTATCCCACGGTATGGTTTCAACTACTCAACTGCAGAAGAACAATATCTATGGGCTGCATGGCTTCCTGGGGGTGCCTGCAGTACTGCCAACCCCAAGCTTTCAAAAATCATGAGATTATTTTTTAAAACAATACATTTCTATTTTCTGAGACTTTAAGGTGCACTTGCTTCATGTTTTGAAGCTTTCCACAACCATGAGGACTCAAATTTTTTTGTAATGAAAGCTGGAATTTTCATGCAATCTGATTCCAACACCTGGGGCACTACGAAAAACACTGAAGATCATCAGACTTGATAAAATCATGAGAGATGGCAACACTGGAGTAGTCCATAGGAAGAAGCCCTTGGTTTAGAGACTGCACAATTAAGAGTACAGTCCTTCATGGAGTTAGTAGGATAGTAATGTTCAGGGCTAGGGTTTCACAGAATACACTAATGTGCAAATATTCAGCTTAAAATAATAAATCCGAGTAATAATAATAATAAAGATAAACTACTATATCATCTAAAATATCTTGATTATGGGTAACATGACTAGTGCAATGAAATTTACAGTAATGCATGACTAAATCAGTGTGGCCATTTTACGTCAAGTTTGTTTTCCATACTTCTAAATTTAAAAGATAAAAAGGACACTAATATACTAGCTTGACTGGAACAAGGGTATGATATACAGCAGGGGTAGGCAAACTATGGCCTGCATGCCGAAGGCGGCATGTGAGCTGATTTTCAGTGGCTCTCACGCTGCCCGGGTCCTGGCTAGCGGTCTGGGGGGCTCTGCATTTTAATTTAATTTTAAATAAAGCTTCTTAAACATTTTAAAAATCTTATTTAATTTACATACAATAATAGTTTAGTTTATGTATTATAGACTTATAGAACAAGACCTTCTAAAAATGTTAAAATGTATTACTGGCATGCAAAACCTTTAAATTAGAGTGAATAAATGAAGACTCGGCACACCACTTCTGAAAGGTTGCCCATCCCGATATACAGGAATGCTAAGAAATATTTTCTGCCCCCAGTCACTTGACCAAGTCAAAGTTACAAAAAGTTCATACCCCGTCATGTGGCAAAAGTCAAAATCCACTGAGTCTGTAACATTTATTTTGTTACTTTAGGTTAAAACTGGAAAGATAAATCTAATTGACTTTTCACCATTTACTGCATGTGTTGGCATTTCATTCAGCTTAGACAGTAAAATGTGTGGTTGGGATGAGGGGGGGTCTCTCATGTCATCTGTATCATCCCTTCCCTGCAAAATAGGAGGTGAGAAGGAGTTATGGAAGTAGGTGGAGAGTGCCTTTACAGTAGTATGCTGAGGTCAGTGTAGAACTTGATCATCCAAGCCCACACACGGGGCTTCCCAACCCCATTTTAAAAGGACCCTGAAAACTTCAATTTGGGTGGATCTCTTGAACTCAATACTATGCTCACAGGCCTAGTGGCACACAGCCATTCTGTACTAAGCTTAACATTGTTAAAACCAGTGGAGCTTAACCAGGCTTGGTGATGGTGGGATATTTTGATAAATATATTTCTAGTATAGGCAGGCCTGGAAGGTGAACTCCTGGGTGACTTTTATAGAAGAACCTAAAACTGCTTCTACAGAAGGATATTGCAACAAAGATGGGATGCTGGAATTCATTAGGCTTTAAATGTCTGTTCCATTATGGCCCATGGATTTTAATGGCCCAGTGCAACAAATTTTCTACACACTGTATGTAATCAGTAGCTATAGTATATGGAGAGAAACTGCAAAAAACAGTTATCCAGTAAATAGTTCAGATATATATATCTATTTTTTAAAAGAGTTCATCTAAGCGAATGGGTGAAACTATTATGAATTGGTTTGGAACCTAAGTGTAGCTCCTGAGACAGGCTGCTGCTGCTGATCATGTTGGTAGCACATTTAACGTTTTGGCTGCCCTGGGTTCCTGGAGTACTATCAGCGTGATTCTTACACATCTTACTTTCATGTTGGGTCTGTTCCCATTTATTGGATGTTTTTGTGTGGTGACAAGCAGTGAAATTATAAAAGAGTGTAATCATCTCATAGTTTGAAAGTTGTGAGCAAACAGCTTAACAAGTGTCTTTTGTGAGGCTAAGTGACACTTGAGAGAGCTTCTGAATTTGGACAGACCTGTTTAGTGCTATCACTACCTCTTTAAAGTCTGAATAAATTCATTTGAAGCTAAGGTCGACTGAGTGAAGTTGTATCAATTACACCACAGATGACTGTAATTTAATATTTAACTTTTTGATTGTTAAAGTCAATACATTGTAAAGCAGACTTGAGTAATGAAAACAAGTAAAAACTGCAAGATGTGTACGGAAGGTTTAGTCTTTCTGTTTCCCTTTATTAACTGTTAGGACTTTTGTATAGAGATGAAACCCATAGGATTTTATACAATTTACTCTAAACCCTTACAGATTTTAATAGAAAATGAGATCATTTGTATCTAGTTTTTTGAACCATCCTGGATAGATATTCTATAGAAGGGATAAAATGTTCTATTAAATTCCATCGCTAAATAACTCTACAGAAAGATTGTCCTTTTTATAATAAATTCTGTTAGACTTTCCCATACGGCTCAGTAGGGGAAAAGGTGGAGCGGTTCTTTCTTTATATTGCATGAGGGATTCTTCCACTGTCATTGGGTTCTTGTTTTTAGTTTTAGTTTTTTTGTAAACCCCTTCCTTCGCCCTCCCTCAAGACCTAGTGTCACAACAATCATCTCCGAGTTAGAAAACTGCAGTAGATGGATCTTCCTGTGGATCCTATTAACACCATTCCTTTAAATGGCTGGAGAGGTTCGTCTCTAAGAAACTTGCATCCAAGGGTTTAGATAATTAAGTGATAGGTGTCTCCTTCAGAATTTCTACTCACTAGACAGCCAATTTTAACCTTGTACTATTATTGAGGCCCAGTCCTGCTCTTCTTGAAATCAAGAGCAGCACACCCATAGTGTGGAATTTTAAAAAGCAACTAAATATTTAGCAGCATAAATTCCATTGATTTAGAATAAGATTTATGTTCCTAAGTCACTTTGGTGCATTTGAAAATTCCATCTATAATCTTTGGTAGGTTCAGGATCAGGCCCAGAGTTGTTATATCTCCCTCTGTGCCCTTCCACTCCCTTCTCCCCCTATGTCTTTAAACCATGGAAGGTGTGGAATGTTGTTTTATATTTGTTTCATACATTGATAAAAATGGTACTGTTTATATACCCAGAAAGGAAGATTGATACTTTTTCATGAATATAAAATAAAGGTGCTATTTGTTCCTCTCTGAGGTTTAGTCATATGACTTGAGTTAGTGACAGTAGACTAGAAGTTTTAAAAATTCTGTTAATTTGATTTATTTATTTTTGTAACTGGATAGTGAATGTCTACAGACATTTCTGCTGTAAATGCTAACCAGTTAGATATTTTGATAGGGCACAGTAATGCTATCTAATTTGATAATGTAACTGTGAAATCCTTTTCCCCTTACCCTTTCCCAAAAATGAAAATGTAAAGAATGTAAGACCTCTCATGAACAGGAAATGGCCACTTTGGAATTAGTCTAAATTAGTTTATATTGTCTTTTTAAAATACTGCTCAAACTCTTTCTTCTCCAGAAAATAAACCTGCATTAAGGGCTAGATTCACAAAGAAATTTAGGTATGGTGATACTGAATGTCGATGGATAAATAATTAAAAAAATTCAAAGTACAACAGCTTCAACAGGAGAAACCGAGGGAGCCCCACATCAGAATATCCCATAGCCCGGTGGCTTGGGCATTCACCTGAAAGGTGGCAGACCCCTGTTTTTCAACCTCAGATGGAGGGGGGATGTGAACCGGAGATGTCCCAGATGAATACTCTAACCACTGGGCTAAAAGTTGTGAGGGATTTTCTCTCCCCCATCTCCCTCAGTTTGTAGAGATTGTCTATTAGGGATCTGATACAGTAGGTGAGGTCAGAGCTTGCTTTCTAGATCAGGCCCCGCTGGTGAATTAGGTGGAGGAACACCCATCTACCTACTCCTGGTTTGTGAATTATGGGGACTTAGGCATTTGGATGCCTGCCGTGCAGTTGTAGTGCTTATGTTCAGGGGTGGAAACGTCATTGCCCAGGAAACTTTACTGCAAAAATGTAGGTACTGAGCAATTTTAGGTGCCTACAGGGTTCAGGGGCAGCTGAGCGGGGATTTTGTGAATACCTGTGGGACCTGATTCTGGGATTTAGGTTCCTACAGTGGCAGGTGCCTAAGTCCTTTTGTGAAACTAGTCACTAGTTTAGAGGCACAGGACCTTTGATTTAACTATACTGGCTGCACTTGAATCCTTAAGTATTTTCCAGGTGTTTTGTTGGGTCCCATATGGAAGACAAACCTATCTGACACCTCAAGAGATTGACTGGGGATGAATTCTGCAGGGATATTGCACATGCTTCCTCTTCCAGAACTCTCTCCCCTGGATTTTTCTACAGTGGGAGGATCCAGTCCAAAATATGTACACTTGTCTCCACTCCCTCACCTCTCAAGCCTCTCTAAAATGATGCTCCCTTTCTCTTTGAAGGGAATATTTCTTGTGTTAGTATTTTATACATCACTATAGTTGTACATGAAAAATCAAAGACAAAGCAAGAACCTACAAACTAAGGTCCTGACCCTACATCCCTTATCCACATAAGCAGGCCTACTGAAGTCATCTTAAAATGGTCATTCCCTCGCTTCTCTTTCTGCCACATTCCTGTTCATAACAGCAGGTAGGTTCCCCCCCCCTCCCCGCTCGCTTATGGCATTGGTACTATTCACCTGAGTAAGAGTCTTTGGTTAGACTTATCTCAGCAATGGATGAGAAAAAGCAAGAGGGAATGAATGTTACAAAAGTAAAAGGTCACTAGATGTGGTTTTTGTTACTTTCCACTCCTTCCTCTGGATTTTTTTAAAAAAGTATGGGGGCAGTATATGAAATGCAGGGGAATGAACATTCACACTGTTCCTTTGCTTTTTTGTTTCTGATTGCACTGCAGTTGAATACTGATTGATACAAATAGTTTCTGAATCCTAATACCCTGGGCCAGTTTCCTTGAATACTGAGGGGTTTCCTAAAATACAAACAAACAAAACCCTTACAAATCACCGACTGGCAAACACTATATTTCAGAAGTGTAGATGATGCAGTTGTTTTATTCCACTTTGAGTGTCACCGGTCACAATGAGAGTTGCTATGACTTTGAAAAGTGTGTCGGACGTGACAAATTGGAAGCTAGCTGAAAATGGTTTGAGGAAAGACGTGTTTGTGATGTATACAAGAGGCCTCATTGAGTCCTAATGGTTATTATACACATTTCTGCTAATACGGTTGTGCTGGTGGGAGCAGACAGACATAACTTTAAGTGATACATAAAATCCAAGTAGGGTACCTGAATACACACATGCTACTTCTCCCCCATTCAGGTGAGGGAGAAGAGAGCTCCTCAGATACTCTCTGAGATCTCATTCCCTAAATTGGAATTAGAATGAGGAGAGAGAAGTTGAGGATGGGAAAAGAAAACCATGTGTGAGCACACATTTGCTATGGGCCTCCTGTCTTACCCCCACCACACCCAGGAATTTCTCTTTCTGACTTCTACCTATTGTCTGACTTCCACCTATTGGAGGCTCTAGTGTCTTTTCTCACTCCGTTGCCTTTCCATTCACACTGAATCTGGTGCAAAACAATATTCAAAGAGAACAGGTAGAGATTTTTAGGAAACCCCTCCGTATTCATGACTTTTCCCTTTTAAGGCTCTTCCTCCCAGATTGGTATGCCTTGCAGGTGTGGTGGGGTGAGACTGCCTGAGCTCAAGTCAGCTCTTTAACCCCTTCTTGCCTTGTGTGGGGTTTGCTCACCTGATCACAACAGGATACAAAGCCTCATGGTTGCAAGCATATACCAGCCACTTCGTGGGGATAGAGGGAGAAATAGGAAAACACATCCCCTATGCACATGTGATCTCATAGTTGTCCACTGTAGGTTTTCTTGCATCTTTTTCTGATGCAGTTGGTACTGGCCAACGTCAGGCAGTATACAGAACTACTGTATATGGTTCACCAGTCTGATTCAGTATGACAGTTCCTATATTTGTACATTGAGGTGATGAGTGTGGAAAAGAATCTAAAGATTAAATACAGACAGATGAGATAGCAGATGCTAAAGCTGACAAGACTGGTTCAGGCTCCCAAGATAATGAAAGTGAATTTTCTGTCACTAACTGTCTTCTCCTAAAGCAAGGAGGCAAAGACTAATAATGTGTGATTGATGTTCCATTTGCCAAATTATAGGTAATGTGAAAGATACAATGCCAGGAACCAGAAAATGATCTTCTGTCAGCCAGATCCTACTTTATTATATTTTCAGTTGTGTGAAGAAAAAGGGTGAATGCTGTAGTAGTGTGGCATGCATCCAAAGAGCCACTGAATGTGAGATGCTAACTGGAAATTGGTGCTCTTGTCTAGGAATAATTTAGTTTATTTGCACTGTGTAATCTCTAGGTACAATGGATCCTGTTGATATGTTTGAAGGTACAGTTACTCAGTCCATCTGTATGAATAGCTTTTTCAAAAAACAAGGATGTCTATAAGCCTCGTGAATAGAATTAATGCAATAGAAAATGGGAGCCTGTATCTGCTAAGGAAACAAAATTTGCAGAGGCCTCTGAACAGGAATGCACAGACCTTTTATGCATATATTATTTGTGTGATGCAAGGAGTTAGGCATGAGACTCCCATTGATACTGATCAAAGATGCATGGAAAAGACACTCCATATTGCCCTTAAAATGTACCCCATGCTACAAGAGAGAAAATGCAACAGGAGTGTGGGGAAAGGGAACTCGTATGTCATAAAAAGTGATAGGGAGAGGGAGTACAAATACTATTTACCTAAAAATCAACTTCTAAAAACTTGTATTCAGAACTTTGCAGGTAACTTTTTTTTTTTTTTTTTTTTTGCAAGTGTTTTAGTTAAAAAAAAAAAAAAAGTGTAAAGGCCTTAATCTTTCTCCAGGACTCATGCTGTGTAATACCTTGTTCTGTTGTTCTGTAGAAATCAGTGGGACTGCTTGCATGATAAGGTACTACTCTACATGAGAATGGATGACAGAATCAGGTGCTAATTTAACCTTTTTATCTGATGGAAAGCTTGACTGTGGCAATCAATCAAAAAACAGGAGTACTTGTGGCACCTTAGAGACTAACACATTTATTAGAGCATAAGCTTTCATGGACTACAGCCCAGTTCTTTGGATGCATACCGAAGAAGTGGGCTGTAGTCCATGAAAGCTTATGCTCTAATAAATTTGTTAGTCCTAAGGTGCCACAAGTACTCCTGTTCTTTTTGCAGATACAGACTAACACGGCTGCTGCTCTGAAACCAATCAAAAAACATTTTAGCATTTTGTTGAGGCTTATTACCTTTCTTTCACAGAACAAAGAATTTCAGAACTGACCCAATTCTGGTGGAGTTTTTTTTTTTTGTTCGTAATCTTAAATTTTAAAATAACAGAACAGGTACTTTTTAACATGAAAACAAAACTTTATGTAAAGTTTTAGCTAAAGCAGATATAAGTCTCTGGAAATTAATATTAACAGCACAAATTCTTAATGTGTTTATCAATAGTGTTACTAGAAACTCCTATGATCTTTGCTGTTCAGCAAAGATTAAAACATGTCTGAAAATTAATAACACTGCTGCTCTTTTGTTAGTGAGGTTATTCACATAGCTTTTGACAAGCATGCTCTAATACTGCCACTATATTCCAAGATATCTTACTGTACCAGTATTTTCTGGGTTAGTACCTGATGTTCTTTGCAAGGCTTTTTTTTAATAGTTGGTCCTGTTACTGGCTAGCCAAATTACGAAGGGAAACAATTTAGCCAAAACAGGGTTAAATAGTGTCCAAACTCTGTTTTCATACATGGTTCAGAGTTCATCATAGGTAAGACCTTGTAGTTATGAAACATAGTTAATGTATGAAGCTATTGTGCTAGGGAAGGAAATTATTTAAGTCTTTGAATTTGTTTGGATGGTGGATCCTGAATCTTAGGGCTTGTATACAAAGGAAAGCTATTGCAAAATAAAATTAGGGTGTGAACTAAAAATACAATATCTATTCTGCACTAGTTCCTCATATGGACACATTTACTCCACACAAAGAGGGCCTTTCTGTGGATTAGCTCAATACTTCCAAAGTGGATTAACCTAAACCACATGAAAGCACAATTTAGGCTATATCTACACTGTGAGATAGAAGTGTGATTCTCAACTCGTACACACATTCATCAAGCTAGCATGAATATAAAAGTGTAGCCATGGTAGCACAGGCAGCGATGGCACAGTTTCAGGTGAGATTGTACTTGGCATGGCTAAACTGTGCCTCCGCTGATGCTCCCTGTGCTATCGTGGCTACAAGTACTATTTATACTCCCACTAACTCTCATCAACCTAGCATGAGTATGTGTAAGTGAGCTGGGAATCACACCCCTAGCTCATAGTGGAGATGCAGCTTCAGGGAGGAACAAGTGTTCACACTGGGAACTCGTGTGGAATAGCTATTATTGGCTATTTTCCTGTGTAGACAAGTGTACAAATGTAGCAGTTGGTTTTATAAACATCTACCATTCAACAGTAGATTACCTGTAAAATTTCCGGCTGACAAACCAAACCAAAGGCAAAAGCTGATACATATTTTTACTGGTCCATTGTGAGTTTAAAATGCAATAATTTTAAAACAATTTTTAAAACATATTTGAATTTAAATATTGTATTTGAAAAAGCAACGGTGTGACATTATGATACTGTTAGCTAGAAAAAAAGATGGTCCTGTAGTTAGGGTATTAGCATAGCACCTAGAAGACCCAGGTTAAATTTCTTGCTCTGCCCCAGACTTTGTGTGACTGTGGGCAAGTCACTTGGCCTCTCTGAGCCTCAGATCACCATTTTATAGATGGGGATAATAGCACTTCCCTACCTCACAGGAGTATTGTGAAGATAAATGCATTAAAGATTGTGAGGTGCTCAGATACTATGGTAATTTGGCCATATAAGTACTTTATGTTGCTCTAATGTTATTTATCTATTTAATCACAGGGCAATGGTGATACAAAGTATGGTCAGATTGCAATTTAGCTAGTTGAAAGGTTCATGTGTTTGTATAATTATTTATTTATCCAGTAAAACAGTTAAAATTAGATGAATGATCCACTGCATTACACTGTATAGAATAGTACAGTAATGTTTGTCTACACCCCTTCTTTCCCCATAATTTGGAATAGCCAAGCTGAAACAGATTTAGGTCTGTAACTGCAGCAGTATGATGCAGCACCTCCTGCTTTGCCAAGGTGACTCCAATTCACAAACTTTAATGCAAACGGAAAGCAGCTTGCACGTAGACAGATTTACAGTATTACAGATGCTGATGAGTAGGTTCAGTAAATCTCAGTTCACGTGTCCAGTCTTTAGATCATTGGGCTGATACACAGTAGTGTACTGTTAGAGGTACTCTTCTTTAGACCAGACGTTTAAACAAAGGTTCTTTGGCTTCATGCTCTGGGTCGCAGTGAGTCAGGGAAATCAGGTAATCTCAACATTTCCTCTGTCAATGAAACAGATTGCGCAAATAAGATTGTACTTGAGTGCCTAATGACAGTTGAATTATCATATGCAGTCAGTTGTTTTGCTACCAAAATCTAGTCTTTACATTATAAAGCATTTTCAATATATCTAGTACAAAAAGTACTGTTTATAACTAAGTTACAGTATCAATCAATTTCATATTACAAAAGGTGTGCACAGTGTGCAGCTGCATTCACTAATCCAGCATCCAACCACCACAGACTTGATTCTTTCTAAATTGTCCTCTGTGCTAACACTGGTCTACAATTTTTGAGAAGTCGTCTGCTTCAGAGATAAAATGTGCTATTTATTATGTATTTTGATGTGCTGAATTCAAATATGACAATTAAAATAACTGGCTACTGTTTCTAAGATATTTAAGTTTTTACATTTTATGTCTATGTATATTGTGTAGATAGTAGAGTTTTAATCATAAATTGTAAACCTAGGTCTTTTCATGTGTTTATGGTTGCTTTACATGATAATATTTCACCTGTTCTGTTTATGTAACACTTTAAAAATCAGCAAAAGGGTTATATAAATAAAATTTATTATGAAACAAAAGGCAAAAAAACTATTATGTACATAGTTTTGTCCTATTCAGTGTCTACTCGGCGCTTCTTGGCTTGTCTCTTGTATTCATTAAATGCAGCATCTCTTCTCACTGTCCAGCAATAGTCTGCAAGCATTGATGGGCTCCATTTGCCTGATAGCATTTCTCCATTGTTGCAATGTCCTGGTGAAATCGCTCGCCATGCTCATCGCTCACTGCTCCGCAGTTCGGTGGAAAAAAATCTAGATGAGAGTGCAAAAAATGTATCTTTAGTGACATGTTGCAACCAAGGCTTTTGTATTCCTTGAGGAGGTTTTCCACCAACAACCTGTACTTGTCTGCCTTGTTGTTTCCGAGAAAATTTATTGCCACTAACTGGAAGGCTTTCCATGCCGTCTTTTCCTTGCCACGCAGTGCATGGTCAAATGCATCATCTCGAAGAAGTTCACGATCTGAGGACCAACAAAGACACCTTCCTTTATCTTAGCTTCACTTAACCTTGGAAATTTTCCACGGAGGTACTTGAAAGCTGCTTGAGTTTTGTCAATAGCCTTGACAAAGTTCTTCATCAGACCCAGCTTGATGTGTAAGGGTGGTAACAAAATCTTCCTTGATTCAACAAGTGGTGGATGCTGAACACTTTTCCTCCCAGGCTCCAATGACTGTCGGAGTGGCCAATCTTTCTTGATGTAGTGGGAATCTCTTGCACGACTATCCCATTCGCAGAGAAAACAGCAATACTTTGTGTATCCAGTCTGCAGACCAAGCAAGAGAGCAACAACCTTCAAATCGCCACAAAGCTGCCACTGATTTTGGTCATAGTTTATGCACCTCAAAAGTTGTTTCATGTTGTCATAGGTTTCCTTCATATGGACTGCATGACCAACTGGAATTGATGGCAAAACATTGCCATTATGCAGTAAAACAGCTTTAAGACTCGTCTTCGATGAATCAATGAACAGTCTCCACTCATCTGGATCGTGAACAATGTTGAGGGCTGCCATCACACCATCGATGTTGCAGGCTACAAGATCACCTTCCATGAAGAAGAATGGGACAAGATCCTCTTGACGGTCACGGAACATGGAAACCCTAACATCACCTGCCAGGAGATTCCACTGCTGTAGTCTGGAGCCCAACAGCTCTGCCTTACTCTTGGGTAGTTCCAAATCCCTGACAAGGTCATTTAATTCACCTTGTGTTATGAGGTGTGGTTCAGAGGAGGAGGATGGGAGAAAACGTGGGTCCTGTGACATTGATGGTTCAGGACCAGAAGTTTCATCCTCTTCCTCGTCTGACTCAAGTGAGAATGATTCTGGTGCATCAGGAACCGGCAGCCCTTCTCTGTGGGGTACTGGGCGTACAGCTGATGGAATGTTTGGATAATGCACAGTCCACTTTTTCTTCTTTGACACACCTTTCCCAACTGGAGGCACCATGCAGAAGTAACAATTGCTGGTATGATCTGTTGGCTCTCTCTCCAAAGCATTGGGACTGCAAAAGGCATAGATTTCCTTTTCCTGTTCAACCACTGGCGAAGATTTGTTGCACAAGTGTTGCAGCATATGTGTGGGGCCCACCTCTTGTCCTGATCTCCAATTTTGCAGCCAAAATAAAAGTGATAGGCTTTCTTAACCATAGTGGTTATACTGCGCTTTTGTGATGCAAACGTCACTTCACCTCAAACATAGCAGAAGTTATCTGCACTGTTCACACAAGTACGAGGCATCTCTGCTCACTTTGGCTAAACAGAAATGTGTCCCTTTGCAAAATCAAAATCTGACAAATAAGAGAGCACGACACTGTATGATTTCTAGAGTTGATATAGGGCAATTTGTTCAGCAGAGTGATGTAAGCTTCGTTATGATTGCATCATCCATGACTTCTAGGAATAACATGATGCAATTCTTATAATGTATGATGCAATACAAGCTTCAGATTGCATCATTCATTGTTTTGCCTAAAAAGCAAGTACTGTCCAAACCCAGTCATAGATTTATTCATAGATCCAGTCAAAGATGTATTTTAGTCATTTCTGGTTTAAATTGAGATCCCTTCCCTTTATAACTCACTTCTCCTCCGCCATTCCCAAGTCAAGGGTCGTATATACTGACCCAATAGCATATCTTGAAAACTAGAGCCAATCAACAATTTTAAGCATCATTTTCATTCTCAGTGATGCAGAATTAGTAAAGTTTTTGACTACATTTATTTCAGAAGCATTTTGGCTGTAGAGCAGTGTAATTAGTGGTTGCTATAAATATTCAGGCTTCAGTGACAACATAATGAATAGTGGTGTGATCAGGTTAATAGATGATAAAATCATTATACTATTCAGCCAAATTAATTGAAGGTAAATGAGCATTTTATGTTTTAGCATCTTATCCATTACATGAGACATCTTCCTAATCCGATTCCCTAATTACGTTGTATTTCTTGCTGGCGAAAAAAAGTGCAGTGTGATTAAAATATATATTTACAATTGTTTTCTCCCTCACTGGTCCTGTCAATACTTCTCCTGCAAAGATTTCCAGAAATCCTTTGTTAGTCCTACTTTTACAAGATGCACTTCTTTAGGAGAAAGAAGATGAGAAGAGTCAGGAAGCAGGCTAGCTGAATGCCCAGAAATATAAGTGAATATCTGATAAGAAGTGCACCCTGCCCATATGGTGACAAAGACTCTGGTTCTAGTTATCATTTTACATGAACACCGCTTTATACCACTTGCAAAGGTATAACAGATCTATATGAAAAATCTACACAACAGATCTATATGAAAAATCCACACCCCTGAGCGACATAGCTATACCAATCTAACTCCCCGTGTAGACAGTGCTGTATTGATGAGAGAGCTTCTCCTGCTGACATAGCTACAGCCTTTGGGAAGGTGAATTAATCATCGGCAAAGGAGCATCTTTACTAAAGTGCTACAGTGGTGCAGTTGCACTGGTGCAGCTGTAGAATATGTGAAAACAAGCCCTTAGTGTAAATGAGAATCAGGTCCTGAGTCCTTAGTGGGGAAAAAAGGTACCTGGGTTTTTAATGTTGGGAAGAATATGGGGCCCAGTCCTGCAGCCAGGGCCAGATTCTGTCTAGTCCTATGCAAAAGGGTCCAAGAAGCCTTTCATCCTAGCTTCAACTCTGGTGTGAAGCCCATATAAGGGTCAGTCAGAATAGCAATGTCTGTGATCAGGGGAGTATAGAAAATTCTGTCCCTATGCTCTCAGGAGTGCATAGTATCCAAAAGGAGGACGTGAAGCCCACTGAGCAGGACTGGTGCCCAGCAGGGAGAAGGCTGCAGTCCATAAAGAAGTATAGTAGTGGGAATGCTCCCCTGCTTGTTGACGTTTAGGGAAGTAGAATGCTCCCAGTCTTCTTGTTCAGGTAATGCAGCTGTACAGCTTTACCAAAATGAGGCTTTTCCTAAGAGCCATAATGTAGTGCTGAGTGAGTGTGAAAGTTGTTAGGGTCCCAAGGAGTGCTGCTTTTTGGTTCATCTGCAGTCCTTTTTTGACATTTTAATCTGCTCTTGACGATACTTCCACAATCTACAACTTCAAGCATTCTCACTAGCAAGCAATGCTAAAAACTGTGGGCCAGATCCTCATCTGGAATAAATTGGCTTAACTCCAGTGAAATAAATGGAGCTACACTGATTTACACCAGCTAAGGATCTGGTCCCAGGAGTAGCTTTTGTTAGTGGTGCCTACTACAAATACTATAGCTAACGTTGCAGATCTGATTCTATTATTATGACATCCTGGTGCTGATTCTGGTACACTGCTCCAATGGTATATAGGGACCACAGTTTTGCCACAAGATGCTGTATGAAAATAAGTGATATTTGTGTTCTAGAGAGCTTTTTATTGTTACAGGGTTATTAAACTCAGATGTTGCTTTTCTTCAGTGAATAGTATAAGTTTATCTTGTGCATTTTGTATTTACATAAAACTGGATTCTACATTTAGGTAAAAAAGATTTGAATGCTGTACATAAAATTGTTTTATTGCTTACTTTTGCTGCCACCAGATGTCGCTGTGTTTATAAATAACTGATGGTCCATCTGTTCTCTTCTCTTTTCAGCTTTTTTTCCCTTTTGACTTAATCAAGTATGATTTTAAAAAAGATGAACCGATTAGAAATAGGCATGGTTGGTGTGAGAAGGTTAAGAAAGGTAAGCATTCATTATAACAGGATACATCCAGCCTATGCAAAACTTACAGGGCTTTTTAAAAAAATGAACTGTTATTGTGTTACAAGTGATGAAGCGCCAACATCCGCTAATAATAACCTATAACAATATGCCTACAAAATCAGTAGGTTTAATGACCTGAGGGGGCGCATTTTTAAGCATGTGAGGCTTTAGAAGCACAATCTGTTTAATGGTAGACTAACTAAGGACAAAAGCACAAATAGGGAAAAGATGGACTTTCGTTTCTGCTTGAAATTTCAAAATTTATCAGAATGAAAACCTTTTAAAGTGTCATAATTTTCCAGACAATGAAATTCTGAGTTTTGACACGTTCTAACTGTATCCTGGAAAGTAGTGGCTCTGAAAAGATTTTAGGATTCACAGTGGACAAGCAACTCCATGTGATCTCTCAGTGCAATGCTGTGGCAAAAACGGCTAATGCAATCCTTGGCTATATAAGTAGGGGAGCGGTGAGTAGGATTAGGGAGATGATTTTACCTCTGTATAAGTGATTGATGAGACAGATACTGTATACAGTTCAGGTTTCCGTATTTTAAAAAGCATATTGTAAAATTGGAGAGGGTACAAAAATAATTAGAGGGCTGGAAAAAATGCCTTACTATGAAAGACTAAAAGAGCTCATTCTGTTTAGCTTATCAGAAAGATTGAGAGACTAGTTGATACATGTATAAGGAGAATGCCTTTCTGGAAGTTATGTATTAATCAAACAAAAGTTATAGGACTCAAGATGGCGGTAACTGGGTAAAATTAATGGTCTATGATATAAAAGAGATTAGACTAGATGCTTTAGTAGTCCCTTCTGGCCTTAAACTTTATGAATCTAAGAAAAGCAGGGCAAAACCCTGTTATATAGTCTTTTTTATGCTTTCTCCAGGATTTGGCCCTAAACTCCTTGTAATGCTTGCCATCCCTTTTGTGTATATTTTTTATTGGAGTAATTTTCTTTGCTAGAACAATGTAACCCTCTGGTTTTACTGTTCAGAAAATGCTTTAATAAATGTGAGACCCTACAATTAAAACTTGTGTAGGGGGGTAGCCCCAGAATGCTCAGGGACACAAGCAACCATTCCAGGAATGCGCTGTATACTTTGTTTCAAACTAGTAGTCCATACAAGTATTCCACCCATGCATTCTATGTGCAACAAGCAGACTTATTTCCTCCTCTCCTAACTTGTCTGGTATTTTCTGAAAATAGATTAGGTTAACTTTCAGAAGTTAACCAGCAAAGAAAGAAAACTGATTCTGTATAAATATAATCCACTTTACTTTTTTGGCTTCAGTGAAAACTGCTGGGGAGCTCAGTACTCTTCAAAATCAGGCTATATAAATATGGATTTAATACCTAGCTTTAGACATACATTTTTTCAAATCTTGGGTACTTTATTTTGAGTATTAAAAGGAAACTAATGCTGACAATTACAATTACAATACATCCGAAGAAGAGGGCAGTAGCCCACGAAAGCTTATGCTCAAATAAATTTGTTAGTCTCTAAGGTGCCACAAGTACTCCTGGTCTTTTCGCGGATACAGACTAACATGGCTGCTACTCTGAAACAATTCACTAAGATATGTGAGGTCTAATCTTTCTTGGTGGGTGCACTTTGGTAAGTGATGTCTCTAAAAAAGAGCAGAGCCGGATCCTCCACTGCCTTGGACCTTGTGTAGTGGTATTCATCCTGTAAACAGTTACTTGGGATAAGAGGGAAGGTCCTCTCCTGGATCAGTAACTGGTTAAAATATACAAAACAAAGGGTAGGAATAAATGGTCCGTTTTCAGAATGGACAGAGGTAAATAGTGGTGTCCCCTAGGAAGCTGTACTGGTGCCAGTGCTCTTCAACATATTCATAAATGATCTGGAAAAAGGGGTAAACAGGTGGCAAAATTTGGAGATGATAGAAAACTACTCAAAATAGTTAAGTCCAAAGCAGACTGTGAAGAGTTACAAATGGATCTCACAAATGGATCTACAAATGGGCAACAAAATGGCAAATTAAATTAAATGTTGATAAGTGCAAAGTAATGCACATTAGAAAACATAATCCCAACTATAGATCTAAAATGTTGGGGTCTAAATTAAGTGTTATCACTCAAGAAAGAGTTCTTGGAGTCATTGTGGATAGTTCTCTGAAAACATCCACTCAGTGTCCAGCAGCAGTCAAAAAAGCAAATAGAACATTGGGAATCATTAGGAAAGGGGTTGATGATAACACAGAAAATATGATATTGCCTCTATATAAATCCATGATATGCCCACATCTTGAATACTGTGTGCAGATCTGGTCACCCCATCTCAAAAAAGATATATTAGAATTGGAAAAGGTACAGAGAAATAAAAATGATTAGGGATGTGGAAAAGCTTCCGTATGTGGCGAGATAAAGAAGACTGGGACTTTTCAGCTTGGAAAAGAGATGACTAAGGGGGATGTGACAGAAGTCTATAAAATCATGACTGGTGTGGAGAAAGTAAATAAGGAAGTGTTATTTACTTCTCCTCATAACACAAGAACTAGGGGGTCACCAAATGAAATTAACAGGCAGGAGGTTAAAACAAACAAAAGGAAGTATTTCTTCCACAGGTTGACTGCGTTGTGTGAACTCTTCGCCAGAGGATGTTGTGAAGGCCAAAACTATAACCGGGTTCAAAAAAAGAACTAGATAAGTCCATGGAGGATAGGTCTATCAATGGCTATTAGCCAGGATGGACAGGAGTGCAAAATCATGCTTGGAAGTGTCCCTAGCCTCTGTTTGCCAGAGCTGGGAATGGGCAACGGGATGGATCACCTGATTGTCTGTTCATTCCCTCTGAAGCACCTGGCATTGGCCACTGTTGGAAGGATACTGGGCTAGATGGACCATTGTTCTGATCTAGTATGGCCATTCTTATAATCTTATGTAATGTAAAACACTATCTTTCCTATTTGGCAGCAGTTTATACATACTTTGGACAACTGCAAAGGACTACACAAGGTGCAAGGCAGTAAAGCATAAGACACACTATTGTTTGTTGGTCTCGTAGACCAATTCCACCATGTTGAATTGGGTATATAGTATCTTAATATTGTAAGTGTAGGATATGTAGTCAATTAACATTAATGTAAACTTTAACATTAACTATCCTGTGATATCTTATATCACTGTTCACCTTAACTTTTCTCTGTAGGTGAGGTTGGTCTTCTGATTTCCAAAGTGAATGCAAAGAATCCCTTCTTTGGTTATGCTGGGAGTAAGAAACATACAGAAAAGAAATTACTCTCTGAGGTGTTTAAGAAGGGAGACATTTATTTCAATACAGGGGATCTGATGGTTCAAGACCAAGAGAATTTTCTTTACTTTTGGGACAGGATCGGGGATACCTACAGGTACTATCACTATGTCCTTGTTAAAAAGCATTGGTGCATGTGATAGGATAATATTGCTTGACCTATTCTCCTCCTCTCCTCTCTCCCAAGAGTCTCTGGTTCATATCCATTCTTGAAGTATATAGCAGTGCTAGTGTTTAATTTTGTGAGCAGCATGCAACCATACCTAACTTCATTTTGTGGCAGGTTTTCATTCAAAGTCCCTCGTGATCCTTCTCATGAGCATTCTAGCAAATGGTGTCTTTGTTGCAGGGCAAGGAGACTTGGCACACTGAAGTGGAGAAATGTATCAAACACAGTAGATGTCTACATTTGGTAGATTTAGCTGAATATAAATTTTGAAAATAATTTATTTCAGATTAGGATAGGATTTACTTGTTTTCATTTATTTATTTATTTTTAAATGCAGCTGTTTTAACAAAGCTTACTGTTATGGTGATCAGAGCATCACACTAACTGGACATGCTAGAACAAATGTAGGGTATATTTAGTCCAATGTACTCGTCATTCCTATTAAAGGTAATATTACTATTATTAATTTGTATTATTATTATAGTGTCTAGGAGTCCCAGTCTTGGATCATGACCCCATTGTGCTAGGTCCTCTACAAACACAATGAAGTCAAGGCCCATGACTGGGGCTCCTAGGCACAATATTAAGACTAATTATTAATTATTATTATTATTTATGAATAATGTTACCTTCCCCCAAAGAGCTTACAACATCCATCAGGAGTACAATATGCCCATATGTTTTCATGCGGGTACATGTTTTGTTCTCCACTCCCCACTCCATTTAGATGGAAAGGAGAGAATGTTGCAACCACTGAAGTTTCTGATGTCATTGGTATGTTGGACTTCATACAGGAAGCCAATGTATATGGTGTTTCTGTGCCAGGTAAGAACCTTTTATCTCTAGAGGATTTTCCTTAAAGTCATGCTGCTGTTCCTCATAACTCTTATGTTCTTCTTCGAGTGATTGCTCCTGCATATTCCACAGTAGGTGTGCGTGCTCACCATGTGCACCGGTGCCGGAAGTTTTTTCCCTTAGCAGCATCCATAGTGGCGGAGCACCGCTGCGACCCCTGGAGTGGCACTAACATATCACACCATAAATGGGGCTGCGTGCTCCCCCCACCCTCAGTTCCTTCTTGCCGCCAGCGAAGGTAGTCGGAACTTGTGCTCCAGCTTTGCTGCAGCATTTCTAGCCTTAGTGGTATCCAGCTTTCCCTGAAGTTACTTGTTGAACTTTTCTCTGTTCGTGCTGGGCTCAGGACATGCCCCGTGGCTCAGGTTTCAAGTTGTGCAACTCTTGTCGCAATTCTATGCCCAGAAGCGATCCACATACTCCGTGTCTTCACTGTCTGGGCGAGGCTCACATTAGTGAGAAGTGTAAAATTTGCCGCTCCTTCAAGCCCCGAACAAAGAGGGAGCGTGAGATCTGACTCCGAGCTCTCCTAATGGAGTCGGCGTTGATCCCGGCACCGGCGGGTCAAGCCGACCCCGCGCTGGGCACGTCGTCCTCGGTGCGCAGCGAAGCGCCCCCGGTGCGCAGTGAAGTGCCCCAGGTGTGCCGTCCTGATTCCACGCCCGGTATTACGTCGTCGGTGCGCAGCGAGGGCCCCGTTGACGAGGCGGCACCGCTCCCCTTCTAAGAAGCAAGGGAAGACTCAGCGGCACCGGGAGAAAGAACGGGGTGAGGCTAGACCCGCGTTGGGCAGTCCACGATCCCCATTGGGACCAAGACCTCCGACTCGGGTAGAGCGGAGTAGTCCGGTGCTGTCCACGCATGCCTCGCCAGAGGTGAGAATGCCTTTGCCGCCGGAGGCAGCTCAGGCCGCGCGCGACATCATGACGCTTCCGGTACCGGGAGCGCCTCTCCAGTTGGGCCCACGATCCTGTGGGAAGCCATCACTCAGTGCCCATCGACCATCTCTGGACGTCTCCGAGGTCGAGATGCCATCCCGAGTTGAAGGGCTGAGCTGCGGACCTCGGTGTGCCTCCATGCTGCGAGCAGGATTGTCTGCGAGCGAGCTTTCCACCTCCACTCCAGGAGACCGTAGGGGAGGCACTAAGAGATGGCGCCACTCCTCTTCGAGTCTTGACCGCAGGGACAGGTCTCGTCGTCGTCAGCACCGCCATTCCCGCTCTGGCACCCACCGTGGAAGGCGCTACGCCCGGAGCTCTTCACAGGAATCCCAGGCACCGAGACGTCGTTGTCTTGGGCACCGGAGGCACTACGGGGACAGCACCCCCAACTCCTACCTGTCCTCCTCCAGGGGCTGGAGACGTCATGTACGGGACCGCTCCAGCCGTTCGTACAGCACCGTCTGCTCATCCTGGACTTTGGCTTCGGCATGCAGCCGCCCCTCGTTGAGCTGCTTGGTGCCGTAGGACCAGCTGGCCCTTCTGGGCCACCTCGTGTCCCAGGGCCAGGCCGTTCCCTGGCAGGGACAGTGGTGCCAGTGGGAACCGTGGCCCCCGGCACAGGCACCACCGGGACCCCGCTCTGTGGCGGGAGCGTCCCAGGCCCAGCAGACGTCACCACCTTGGCACTGCGATGAGGCAATGGGCACTGACCCTCTGGCACCGACTCAGGCGCCGGGTCAGGACGTCGAGCTTGCGGTACAGCCAGGTGCAGACGACACCGCGGCACTGACCTCCTCGGCGCCGGATGACTCCGTGGCACCACCACCTTCGATCTCTCAGGAGGATTTCAAGGCCCACCAGTGTGGGGATGTATCATCCCTACACCAACCTAATGAAAAGTTCCATGAGGAGGTAAGGGTCACGATGGGACACTTGCCAGGTAAACAAATCATGGCCTTATGTAAGGCCCCCTGGTGGTCTAGGATTATATAAGATGATCATGGCCTTATGTAAGACCCCCTGGTGGTCTAGGATTATATAAGATGATCATGGCCTTATGTAAGGCCCCCTGGTGGTCTAGGATTATATAAGATGAGGTAAACAACTCATGGCCTTATGTAAGGAACGGTTGAACCAATCGGTGTGGGGCTATACATGTGATAAACACATGATTCTCCTTCTTGTCCAATCCGTAGATGTGTTATTATAGCCTAATTGTGTTATGTAACGTAGAGAAAAAACTAATAAAAGAAAGCTTGCAATAAACAGAATTCGGATTCAGCCTGCAACCACAGTGGTCGTGTGCTTTATCTGCTCCGCATGGGACCCCACACACCAGGAGCTACTCAGGAGGGTGGCATCAAACCTCCAGCTCCAGGCTGAGGAGATGGAGGAGCCATCGGACACATTGTTTAATGTCCTGACCTCCTCGAGGCCGGGGCGTGTGGCCCTCCCGCTCCATCAGGGGGTGCCCAATATTACTACTGGCCTCTGGCAAACCCCGGCATCTCTCTGTCCGATCTCCAAAAAGGCTGAACGGAAGTATTTTGTGCCCACAAAGGGGCACGAGTACTTATACTCTCACCCAACTCCGAACTCTCTAGTGGTGGAGTCAGTGAACCACCGAGAGAGGCATGGCCAACCCGCTCCTACCCCTAAGGACAAAGACGCTCGCAGGCTGGATTCCTTTGGGAGAAAAGTTTATTCGTCTGCAAGCTTTCAGCTCAGAGTGGCCAACCACCAGGCACTCTTGAGCAGAAATGATTTTAACCTGTGGGGGTCCCTTGCCAAGTTTGAGCCCTCCCTCCTCGAGAAGGACAGGAAGGAGTTCCGGGCCCTTGTGGATGAGGGTGCGGCGGCGGCTAAAGCAGTGCTCCAGGCGGCCTCCGATGCGGCGGACACGGCCGCTCGTTTGATGGCCACGGCGATCTCCATGAGAAGGGCGTCCTGGCTTTTGCTCTCTGGCCTATCGTCTGAGTCCCAGTCGATCATGCAGGACCTGCCGTTCAATGGTCGGGCCCCGTTTGCAGATCAAACAGATACGTGTCTGCATGGGATGAAAGACTCCCGTACTACCCTGCAGATGCTGGGCCTGTATGTCCCGCCGGCCAAGGACAAGCCCAAGCCTCACACCTCCGCTCCACAGGCTCGGGGTAGATATGAGCCCCCGCCTAAGAAGCAGTGGGAGCAGAGGCGCCAGTCACAACGCCAATCCCACTCGGCCCCTCGTCTGGGGCCCTCTAAGGCCAGGAAGCTAGGGAAGCAGCGTTCTTGACTGCTTGCGGGGGGTCACCAGGCCTGTTGCCAGGTTAACCCTCCCCTCCCCCAGTTAATAAAGTTCAGGGTTGCAAATCGTTTACCTGCCTTCCGTTTGCAATGGTCCTGTATTACTACGGACCACTGGGTCCTCAACACTGTATCCCTGGGATACAGGTTGCAGTTTGTTTCGCCCCCTCCCAATTGCCCTCCGGCCAGGGAGTCGGCGGAGAACCCGGAACATGCGCTACTCCTGGGTCAGGAGGTACAGTGCCTACTCTCCCTGGGAGCCATAGAGAGGGTACCTTGGGAATTCCGGGGCAAGGGATTCTATTCCAGGTATTCCTCAGCCCGAAAGGCGAAGGGCGGGCTTCGGCCCATCCTCGATCTGTGGAAGCTCAACCAGTTCTTGGTATGCTGCAAATTCCGCATGGTGTCCCTAGCCTCTATCATTCCCCCCCTAGACCCAGGGGATTGGTTTGCAGCACTGGACCTTCAGGATGCCTACTTCCACGTCCTCATTTTCGAAGGTCACAGGTGCTTCCTCCATTTCCTAGTGGGTCAGGACCACTACCAATTTACGGTCCTCCCCTTTGGCCTCTTGACGGCCCCCAGGGTTTTCACCAAATGTATGGCAGTGGTAGCGGCCCACCTCAGGAGGAGAGGGCTGCAGGTCTTTCCCTACCTGGATGATTGGCTGCTCAAGGGCAAGTCCTGGTCCCAGGTTCAGCAGCAAGTATCCCTCTTGCTATGCACCTCCTCCGCTCTGGGCCTAGTGGTAAACGAGGAGAAATCCACGTTAGTTCCAGTCCAGTGCATAGAATTCATAGGAGCACTGCTGGACTCCCAGGCGGCCACGGCCTCCCTTCCAAGGGACAGGTTCGAGGCACTCAGAGGCCTCGTCGCCTCGGTCACGGCCTTCCCGGTAACCACGGCTCGGATATGCCTTTGAATCCTCGGCCACATGGCAGCATGCACCACAGTGGTGCGACATGCCAGACTCTGGATGAGGCCCCTCCAGCTCTGGTTGGCCTCCCGCTATTCCCAAGCCAGGGACGGCCTGGACAAGGTTGCCACGGTACCACTGACGGTGGTTGCAGACCTCCAAAGGCGGTCCCTCCCGAGCAACATGCTCTGGGGTATCCCCTTCTGAGACCCCTCTCCCTCAATAGATCTAGTGTCGGATGCCTCGGACCTGAGCTGGGGAGCCCACGTGGGGAATGACAGAACCCAGGGTATGTGGTCACCCAAGGAACTGACCCTGCACATAAATGTCAGGGAACTCAGGGCTGTGCACCTGGCGTGCCTGGCCTTTCGCCAGCACTTGCAAGGGAAGGTGGTCAGAGTCCTCATGGACAACACCACTGCAATATATTACATCAACAGGCAAGGGGGCACGCACTCCAGGGCCTTATGCCAGGAAGCCCAACTCCTGTGGGAGTTCTGTATAGCCCACAACATCCTCCTCCGAGCATTCCACCTACCCAGCGAGAGCAACACGCTCGCAGATCACCTGAGCAGGGTGTTCTCACATCAACACGAATGGTCCCTGCACAGGGAGGTGGCAGAATGGATTTTCCTTCAGTGGGGCACTCCCCAGGTGGACCTATTTGCCACTGCCCAGAACCGCCTGTGTCCCAGGTTCTGCTCCAGGGTGATAGAAGGCGATGGGGCCATGACGGACGCGTTCCTGCTCGATTGGTCGGGGCCCCTGATGTACGCCTTCCCACCTTTCCCCCTCATAGGCAGGGTCCTACAGAAGGTGAAGTCAGACAGGGTGAGAATTATCCTGATAGCCCCGGATTGGGCCCGTCAACATTGGTCCCGGACCCTACTACAACTCTTGGCGGCCTCCCCTCGCAGGCTGCCACTCTGCCCGGACCGCCTCTCCCAGGAGGGAGGTCGTCTCCTCCATCCCAACCTGGCCCCGCTCCACCTGACGGCATGGCTGCTCCGTGGCTAGATATGGAGGAGGGGAGGTGTACCGAGGCTGTTAGATGGGTCCTGCTTGAAAGCAGGAAGCCGTCCACACGGAGGACCTACCTGGCTAAGTGGTATTGGTTGTCCTCATGGGTGAGGGAAAGAGGTTCCTCCCGCGCGTCCGCTCCGCTCCAGCTGGTCCTGGACTACCTCCTGTCCCTTAGGACCCAAGGGCTAGCCCCCTTCTCGATCAGTGTGCACCTGGTGGCCATTTCGGCCTTCCACCCTCCGGTGGCGGGACAGTCAGTGTTCTCCCACCACATGACTTCCAGGTTTTTAAAGGGTTTGGACAGAGCGTTCCCTTATGCTAGACTTCCGGTTCCCCCTTGGGACTTGAACCTGGTTCTGTCACGCCTCACGGGACCTCCCTTTGAGCCCTTGGCCACTTGTTCCTGGTCCCACTTATCTGAGAAAGTGGCGTTTTTGGTGGCTATCACCTCAGCCCGCAGGGTTTCGGAGCTTAGGGCGCTGACCTTGGAACCCCCGTACACTGTCTTCCATGAGGGGAAGGTACAGCTTTGTCCACACCCGGCCTTCCTGCCGAAGGTGGTCTCGGCTTTTCATATGGACCAGGACATTTTCCTGCCAGTCCTGTGTCCTAAGCCCCATTCCTCCAATGAGGAATGTCGCCTACACATGCTAGATGTACGTAGGGCGCTGGCCTTTTACTTAGATCGAACAAGACCATTTCGGGCATCCCCTCAGCTTTTCATTGCTACAGCAAGCGCATGAGAGGGCAACCGGTTTCCACCCAGTGGATTTCCCGCTGGATCACCTTGTGCGTACGCACATGTTATGACCTGGCTGGGCTTCCCCCACCTCCTGTTGTTAAGGCACATTCGACGAGAGCCCAGGCCTCGTCTGTGGCCTATGTGGCTCATGTCCCTATTCAGGACATATGTAGGGCTGCTACATGGTCCTCTGTCCGTACTTTGGCATCGCACTATGCGATCGTCTCCCAAGCAAGGGATGACGCCGGGTTTGGTAAGTCGGTGCTCCGCCCGGGTAACCCGTAACCTTTATCATTAGAACTCCTACCCACCTCCGTCAGGTATAGCTTGGAGTCCCCTACTGTGGAATACACAGGAGCAATCACTCGAAGAAGAAAGGACAGTTACTTGTTCCGTAACTGGCGTTCTTCAAGATGTGTTGCTCCTGTCTATTCGACATCCCACCCTCCTTCCCCTCTGTCGGAGTTGTCTGGCAAGAAGGACCTGAGGGTGGGGGGAGCACGCAGCCCCCTTTATGGTGCGATATGTCGGCACCACTCCAGGGGTCGCAGTGGTGCTCCCTCACTACGGATGCTGCTAAGGGAAAAAACTTCCTGCACCGGTGCACATGGTGAGCATGCACACTTACTGTGGAATAGACAGGAGCAACACATCTCAAAGAACGCCATTTACGGAACAGGTAACTGTCCTTTTTGCTTTAAAAGTTATACAATCACTTTTAATTAACTTGGCTATTTAATATTCAGCTCTCTAAAAAGCTCTTAAGAATAGCTCAGATAAAAGATTGTGGATCAGCCATTTAATCCTTTACTTTGATGTATGTGGAATGTGAGAGAGACAACACGATGTATTGTTATAAAGGTTATTTTGTCATGAATTTGGGACTACTGCATAACTTGAATTAATCCTCTGAGCATCATTAATATGGCATCTGGGAAACTCAAACATTTGTATGGAAAAATAGAAACATTTCAAAAGAGTAAGGAAGCAAAAAACTTTTAACCACTTACATTAAAAAATATATATATTCACATTGAACTAAGCATTTGAGCTAGTTTGATTTAATCTTTTAACGCAGTCCAGTAAACTAGCTCTGAGGGAGAATTTCCCTGGGAACCTAAAAAGAAATGAATGAAATATGTAAAACAGTACGATAATAAGAAACAAAAATAAAAGTTTGCCGAAAATAGTCTGGGCCTGATTTCCATTCATGCTAAAGCCTCTTTACACCCCACTGGGAGGATAAAGAGGTTTGAAAGTAGGTGCAAGTTTAATTTACTTGCACTTTAAAGCCTCTTCACCCTGAAAGGTAAAGGAGCCTTACTATAACTGAGAATCAGGACTACTGTGTCCACAGTGGTCTCCATTGTATAGTCAACATTGCCAAAAGTTGCCCCACCGTGGCATGTGAGATATTGCAATTATTCCTTTTTTAAATTTAGGTAAAAATTGTGCTATTTGTTGGCCAAATACTGACTTTTTAATGGAAGCCACCCTCTGTGTATTAAAAGTAAGAAACTACATAATTGCAGGGTGATATAAAAGGGTTTATTGTTATGACTTTAGGATGGCTGCTTCACTCCAGAGTGGCAGAGGCACTCATCTGGAATAGCTTGCATAACCTGTGAGTAAGGCTAAGATTTTGTCACAGATATTTTTAGTAAGTCACGGACAGGTCACGGGCAAAAAAGAAAAATTCACGGAAGCCATGACCTATCCCTGACTTTTACTACAAATATCTGGGACAAAATGGGGATGTCCGGGTCCCAGCACTGCCTGAAGCAGGGCAGCTGTGCAGGGGCTAAGAGCCGCTTGCAGCGGGTGGGGTACCCCTGCTGCCTGCAGCTCTGGGGGTCTCCCCACTGCCTGTGGTGGCTGGGAGCTGTGGGGCGCCCCTGCCTCCCATGGCAGCAGGGAACTGCAGGGTACCCTTGCTGCCCACAGCTCCAGGGGCTGTGGCAGCCAGGAGCTGGGGGTTCCCCCACCACTGGCAGCAGCCAGGAGCTCGGGGGCCCGCCAGAGGCAGCGGAGGTACCCTGCAGCTCCATGTCTCTCACAGGCGGCGGACTGAAATCACGGAAGTCACTGGAAGTCATGGATTCCATGACTAAATCGTAGCCCTACTAATAAGTAATGCAGTCATCCTAAATAGAAAACTATTCCAAAAAGTTCTAGAAACCTAAACTGTCTAGTTATAACTTTTCTTTTCCACCAGACTTGACAGTTATTCTTAGACATTCTTATAATAATTTTCCCCATAAAATTTGTGACAGAATATATGATATGGTGATGAAGTATAAGGAATTAATTTGAGACTGCCTACATAACTCACTTACGGTTTTGGTACATAAGACTAATGTAGTCATTCCACATTTATTCCAGTAAAGTATTGTCAGGGACAATACTTGCTCCTGCTGTGAAGACAGGGGACTGGACTCAATGACATTTCAATGTCCCCTCCAGTTCTATGAGATAGGTATATCTCCATATTAAAAAATGAACATATGTTTTTTAAAGTCAGGTTACACTAAAACTGAAAATTTCCAAATTATGTAGCATGTTCCTAATTTTAAACTTTTTTTCACAGATCATGAAGGAAAAGTGGGAATGGTCTCTGTTATTTTGAAGCCCAATAAATCATTAGATTTGGAACAAATGTATGAACAAGTTGTGACATATCTACCAGGTTATGCTTGTCCACTATTTTTAAGACTCCAGGTAATTTACATTTATTGTGCAGTACACTTAAATATCCATGTGTGAACAGAACACTGACAAAGATCATAAAAGGCAATATGGTGGGTTGAAGGGAAGGTATCTGATGGTGTATTGCACAGATTGATGATATGACCAGTCCTGTTTACCATCTTCATTTATGATCTAAAAGGGGGAATTACACAGCATAGTAATGGAATTTGCACATTATGCTAAACTGGGAGGAGTCATGTACAGCTGTGAGGACAGAGATAATACAAAGAGATTTAGAGAGATTAGAAACATGGACAGAGAATAACAAATTATATTCAGATTAGTAAATGGTACCTAATTAATCTGAGGAAAATAACCTGAAATCTATATAGTTAATGGGAGGGAGAGAGCTGGGAAGAAGTAATGCTGAAAGAGAAGGGGTGATAGTGGACAGCGAACTAGACATGCATTTGCAGTGTGACATAGCCACAAAAATGCCAAGTATCATGTATTGGAGCAGAGTTAATGGACCTTCTCTATGTGGCTCTGATGCTCCTGTACCTGGAATAGTGTATTTAATTCTGAGCACATATTACCAGAGAGATTTTGACAAATTGAAGGGAGTTGAGAGGAACATAATAAACATTATCAGGAGGCTGGAGGAAAGGTTAAGAGCAAACTGTGTATTGTTTGTGTAAGCAATGGTAGAGGTGCAAGAGGTAATGCTACAAATTTCTGAAGGGTGTTAATAGCAAGGGGAGAGAGGAATTATGTATTGTTCTAAATGGGGAGTTATCAATGGGAGTAGCGGGATGAAACTGAGAAAAGCAAATTAGGCTAAATAGGGAGGAAAAAATTTCCTGACAGACAGATTTGACTAGCCTACCATCCCCCTTTCCCTCCCCCTTCTTCCTCCCCCACACCAGGAAGGAATGATTTTAAAAATTAGACTAGGCAGAACATTACAAAGTATTTAGTAGAGAGCAATCCTGCATAGCAAGTGGATGGACTGGATGATCCAATATGGCTCTTCCATCTTCAGTTTCTGGGTACTTGTAACACACCTAAGGGAACTTATTTGGGGAATTCAGAGATGCGCATATACATTATAAATAGAGGCTCTTGATTGTGACAGTCTGTACTTTGTGAACATCTTCCTAAATTTTGTCTTTATAAATGTTCACAAACGCAGAGTAGTTAAGAAGCTATTTCAGTCAAATGTGGGCCCTCCTATAAAGCCTTTGATTTGATACTACAGTTGCGAGGTCCAAAATGCAGTTTGCAACATTCTTCCACCTTGTTTCAAACTCTTGTTCCATGCCAGCATGGGGGTACTGTGGCTCAGTCTCTGAAGAAGGAGGGAGTAAGAGAATGTCTCTCTAATTTATATATGTTTGTGTGTAGAAGAATATTTAATAGAGGGACAAAGAAACTTGAAATGTGGCCCAGCCTGGGCAACAATAAAAGGGCTAAGACCCAGATTGAATAGGAGGGAGGGTTAATTGTTGTCACCATGGAGTTCTCAGTCAGCAAGAAACACTTCTGCTCTCCTCCCTGTGGTTTTGGAACATAAGCAGGAAATTTCACGCTAATCTTGATTGGGCCTCAGTTACTTAAGGGATGGGCTGCAAATTTGGCATCACTGGGTGAGCCAAACTTACACTTGTCAAGTAGGTAGGTGTCCAGGTAGACAAGAGAAAAAGCATTAAATATTTCCACTTAACCTTAAATAACTTTCTTTCTCCCCTAGGAAACAATGGAAATGACAGGAACTTTCAAACAACAAAAATTTCGGTTGGTGAGGGAAGGGTTTAATCCATCTGCAATCACTGATCCTCTTTATTTTTTATACAGTTCTAAAAAATCTTATGTTCCATTAACCAAAGAACTTCATGACAAGATCTTATCTGGGCAACTGAAACTTTAATTAGTGTTAAATTATTAACAGATTTGTTAAATACTTTGTAAGAAGCAACAAAGGCACTAAGTAATATTTCTATGTAGTTTGTATTCTTGATATTTTGCAGCCATACCTTTTTGGATTCAGAAGTTTTACTACACTTTTCATTTTTCACTGTCTCTGAACACTAATCATTTTCTACCTCCTGAAACATCAAATAGTTATATTACTTATAAAACATGTTTAAAATACGTCTTCTTTGTGATTTGGGGTATAGAATCATAGAATATCAGGGTTGGAAGGGACCTCAGGAGGTCATCTAGTCCAACCCCCTGCTCAAAGCAGGACCAATCCCCAGACAGATTTTTGCCCCAGATCCCTAAATGGCCCCCTCAAGGATTGAGCTCATAACCCTGAGTTTAGCAGGCCAATGCTCAAACCACTGAGCTATCCCTCCCCTATGTCTTGAATCTATTTTCTATATTAGACATGAATGAGTGATATTTACAGAAAAATAATAATATACACAGAAATAAATTATATTGGAAAAATATAATACTGTTAGTACTGTTGCTTGAGACGAACATCTATTTTACTGTAGTTAATAGTTTCCCTGTAAATTTCATAAAGCCTAATGATTATTTATAAAATGTTAAAATTAAAAAGGAACTGAAGAAAGGTAGGGAGAGAAACACAATGAACAAGAATATTAGCTCTTCAAAAGATTCGTTTTAATTAACCAGCAGGTGCCTTGTTTTCTTAATGATTGATTGGGATTATTATTTATAGGTATTTTAAAATTCTAAACATACATGCTAAAACACTGTTCTTAAGAGTTGTAAAATAAAATGTAAAAGTTAAAATAAGCTGTATTTGTGTCAGTCAGATTTGGGATTAATGACAAAGTTTTGTTTTGGGATTGGTTACATTATGCTCCTCATAGAGGACAGATGGCTGGTTTAAAAAATATATTAGGTTAGATTGCCTCCTCTCCTGAACCATCCTCTTATGCCAAATTTCTCCAATTAGTCTGTCAATCAGATGTGATATTTACAGACTTTTATAGAAATTAAGTATTCTACTCTCATTGTTCAAAATATAGTGATGCTGTTGCTGCTATTCAGCACTGGACACATCATCTCTTTATCCAGTATGATGACGGCACAAAGACCTCCTGAAAGTAGTAGTCTAAAATGTATTACTTACAATTTACATCTTTTACTTTTATTTTTAAAAATTGACTTTAGAAGTCTCGTGTTATTAATGTTTATACTAGAATATACAGTACAAATACTGTTTGAGATCAGGATGTTCACTGCTATTGGCCTTTAACTAAATATTAGTTTAATCTTTGCCCTTTTGCAGTCCTTTTTCAGATTGCAAATTTGATTTGGACCTTAAAAAAAAAAAAAAAAAAGAAAGAAAGTCCTACCATTGAGCTATTTGAATGTACACTACCTTGCATGCTCCAGCAACTGATCAAATCAGCTCCAGGGCTGATTTATTCTTGACATAAAGAAGGCTGCTTTAACTTAGGCTGGCTAGCAACAGCCTTCAAGGGGCTGTCTGTTAGCTGTGATCACCAGAGAACAACAGAATTTCAGCAAAAGTCATGCATTACATGAACCAATTTGCCATGTAGAAGATCTTATTGGGTCAACAAAGGTTTAGATTGTGGTTCTGGCTACTCAGTCAGGCAGAGGAGTGACTGAATTAACACTGCCTGGAGAGTGACTCCAGGCAGACATGAGAGGGCATGTTCTGGGTACGGTATATTACCTTTTGCCCCCAACAAAACAAATGGGCAGGAATTGTGCATAGCTATGGTACAGCAGGTTTGGTACAAGAAAAGAGGGCTACCGCAAAGTACTTCTGACCCTACCCTACAGCAAGAGGCCTCTCTGAGATGCTATATCACCCTGAGTTGCTCCTAGGATGGTGCAATTTATGTACTCCCCCTTACTCTGGCCAGGTTTACACAAGAAACTTTTACCAGGATAATAAGATTGGTTAGAGGCATGATTCTTTACAACATTTTTATAACTGCAAGAGCTTTAGTGTAAATGCTTTTATACTGTCAAAAATATCCTTCTGCCAGTTTATTTTGTTTGAGGAACTGTGTTATTTTGCCACAATGAACTATGTCTCCACTGAGGAGTGGGGGTGCTGATATAGCTGTCTCAGTATAGCTATAGTGGGAAAGCCGTTCTAGTGTAAACCTGCTGTCTAGGCTCAGCCTAGTGACTCTATCTAAGCCAAAAGGAAAAAAAAATTTTAATTCAGTGTTGAGTTCAGACAATATTTTAAGCACATTTTGCAAATAGGTGATTGAATGCCTTGATGCATATTATCTGAATTCTAATATTGAAAGAGTTCTGATTAATTATGCTCGTTAAGTCAAAATGACTTGTTGTGTGCAGATACCCACAGTTTTCTAAAAGGTCAGTGATCCTTCAAACACAACTCTAAGTGTTTACTGTATTCAAGGAAACAAGTTTGTTTTTAAAGTGTTAAAAAAATGGCTTAGCTAAGCTTTCCATTTGATATATGGCCAGATAATACATTTTTCGTATACAGCTGTATTTCATAATGGAACTTATGCATTTGTGACAGAGGCTAATGAGATTACTGTGTGTATAATAGAAGAGTAAGATGCCAAACTATTTGTATTGGTTTCCAGATCAGACACCCTTTGATTAATTTCACTGATGCAGGAGATGTTTATAATCAGTTGCAAACTCTGACTATGCTGACATTTTTTATGTTTACATCAGTTAAGTCAATAGTTTACATGAAGCATACATTCAGAACACATCTGAGTTTTGAAAGTGGAGCATTTCATGTCCTATTAAATGAACAGATGACAGATGTTACGAAAAATACATTTTTCTGAGTGCAGGTACTCAACCTAAGTAAACATATTTGTTAGTGATGAGGATGTTTTTGTATAGTTTTAGGTTTGCATTCCAACTGGTGGGTGATGGATACGTGAGGCTACAACTGGCCATTTTTTGAGTTGGGTACAAGATTCTACTTTTGCATTAAAGGGCCTTTTACTCACAGTGGTGAGCATTTATTCAGGTGAGTAGTCCCACTGAAACCAATGGGACTACTTGTGTGAATAACTGCTCACCAGTGTGAATAAATGGGTCATAATTTTACCTTTAAGCAAGAGGTAGTACCCAGTTGGACCTATGCACAAGACAAATTCTAGCTAAATAAACAGGCCTTGAACTGATCCTTGAAGATTTAAAAAATTCATAACAGGGTCACAAGAGCTGCAAAACTTCAAAATTGAGGACCTTCTACCAAAATTGCTGTTCCACAAGGTTTCCAATCATCATGAAGATATAGGGGAGGAGAGGTTGTCTATAAAGTACTCTGGACTGAGGCCAGATAGAGATTTATACAATATATTAAAAACAGGTATATGCAACAATCAAGAAACTAGTATAGTGTAATATGTTTGGGGTATCTAGCGCTACTGAGCATTGTACTGAAGTGGTCAAGAAAAGTCACCATGTGGAACACGTTACGATAATCCAACCTTGAAGATACAAAGCCATGCACCATCACTGTGAGGTCCACATCTGAAATAAAAGGTCATACACAGTATATAACAGAGTAGGAAATGGTTTTCCTAACCTGCACAAATTTGAGATTTTGAAAAGTTTTCCCATCCCAACATAGGAAGAAAAAACAAAATTTCAAAAATTTTAATGAACTGAACATGAGGGGAATAAAAAAATATGAATTTTTAACTATACATTAAATTAAATTTCTAAATAAAAAGTCATTTTGGCCCAGAAGATAAAACTTTTTGGTTTTGTAAGTGTAAAAAGTCTCATTATGACAATTTACAAAAAAAACGTGAACAGGAAATTAATCGAAACCACCCCTTTTCCCACGAATGGCTACCTTTCTCTCTCTCTCTTTCTCACTCACACACACACACACACACACACACACACACACACAATCCCCCAACAAAACCAAAAACAAACCCCTCTTCCTCACCCCCCAAAATTCCACAATTTATAATAGAATCATAGAAATATAGAGCTGGAAGCGACCTTGAAGTGTTGTGAAGTCCAGCCTCCTATGTTGAGGATGGAACAAGTAAATCTAGACCATCTCTGACAAGTGATTTTACAACCTGTGCTGGAAAAGCCTTCAGTGCTGGGGATTCCACTGCCTCTCAGGGTAACTATTGCACTGCTTAACTACCCTTAGAGTAGAAAGTTTTTCCTAATATCTAACCTAAATCTCCCTTACAGCAGATTAAGCCCATTACGTCTTAGTCTACTTTCAGTGGGCCTGGAGAACAATTGATCACCATCTTCTTTATAAAAGTCCTTAACATACTTGAAGACTTATTATCAGGTCCCCCCTCTGTTTTCTTTTTCTCAAGATGAACATGCCCTTTAACCTTTCCTCCTAGGTTAGATTGTCTAAACTTATCATTTTTGGTGCTTTCGTCCAGACTCTTTCCAATTTGTTCACATCTTTCCTAAAGTGCCCAGAATTGGACACAATACTTCAGCTGAGGCCTCACCACTGCCAAAAGAGAGAGAGACAATTACCTCCTGTGTCTGACATACAACACTTCTCTGAATACACCCATAATGATATTAGTCAATTTTGCAACTGTATCGCATTGATGACTCATATTCAATTTGTGATCTATTATAGTCCCCAGATTCTTTTCAGCAGTGCTACCACTTAGTCCCCATTTTTGTAGTTGTGCATTTAATTTTTCCTTCTTAGGTGCAGTATTTCATACATACATTACTAAATTTCATCTTGTTGATTTCAGACTAATTCACCGATTGGTCAAGGCCATTTGGAATTCTAATCCAGTCCTCCAAAGTGCTTGCCACCCCTCCCAGCTTGGTGTCATCCACAGTTTTTATAAGCATACTTTCCACTCAGTTTTCCATGTCATTAATGAAAATATTGACTAGTACCAGTCACAGAACAGGTCCCCTGTAGAACCTCACTAAATACATCATCTCCATTTAACAGCAAACCCTTGATAACCACTTTCTGAGAATGGTCTTTTAACCAGTTATGTACCCATTTCATAGTAATTTCATCTAGATCACATTTTTGTTTGCTTATGATGGTAGATTGTGCATGACCTCTCTAATCTGAAGATAAACAGAAAGAGAGTATTGTTTTATAAAAATATTTGTAATCCTACATTTTGCCAGCAAGAAGGCCAGTGGCATAAATTTAGCTGATTCTTTTTCCATTAGCGTAATAATCAAGGCTAGGAGATAATCTGATAGATGTCCTGTTAGTACACGAAAGCACTGTAATAACGTTTTGTTTCTGGGATCATGTACATCGAGAAAGTCATATTTCATCATAAAATGAAAAAAAAACCTCACCCTTTTAAAATGTGGCGCCTATGTCCCTATTTCCATTGTGCAGGGCATATCCAATTTGTCTGAAGAGAAGGTTTCACATGTCATATGAAAATATCTGTAATCTGTCATTAATGGAATGTTTTTGTTGGGATATTCATGTTCAGGATAATAGGACTGACTCACCACTGCTTCACTGCCGTTTTACCCCCAGCACAACTGCATTAGAGTGGAGAATCAGGCCCTGTTATGCTATTCAGGTACAAACTTGAAAGAGTCGGAGTCTGGGGATTGTAGCCATTCTAGTTCTTGTCTATTTGTTATTTCAAAAACCTGCTTCTTGTATGATATTTAAAAATGAAACTTAATTAGCAGAATTTTCATCTTTTTGGTTTTATCATTTGTATGTAAGTCAAAGTATTACAGAAATAAGCATGGAACAGTATGGGGCTCATTAGGATATACCATAACATTAAATGAAAGCTCTGTTTTAAGTCACTGATCAGAAGATTTAATTTTCCTGATTGTTTTAGAGCAATCAGAAAAGCATTAATCATAAGGAACATAGTAAAACACCCAATTTATTCACGTTGTGGGGTGCTTCAGAGTGCTTCTCTAAATTCCAAATAATGTATTTTACTATTCCGCTTGAACTAATTTCTGAGGATTATTGGACAGGAGAAGGATTTTAGCCAGTCATCACCCAGAAAAGTCAAATGGACAGTATTGAAGTTTTTATTGACACCGCTGTTCTCTCTCAGTTGAATTCAATGGAAATCAGATGAACAAGTGCAGTTCTGCTGTGGAAAAAGAAGGCCCTGACTGGGAATTACACCAGGAGTGGTTTTGGACCTACATATCCAGTCACATCTCTCCATATTCACAAAAATTCAATTCAATTATTTACTTTTTAGACCTGGCCTCATTTTACAACCTATCCTTGAACAATTAGTCATGCAACCCTTGCCCCCCAATAGTGGCATCACTGAAAAGGCCAAGAAAGCCGCAGCACAAAACTTTCAAAAAGGCAAGAAACAATTTTATTTTTATTTCTTGAGGTGTGTTGATTCTTCTTTTGCCCTGAAATTAAGAAACAGTGTTCATTGCACTGGAGCATATTCACAATAAATAACTTTTGTAGTTTATCAAATGCTTCAGTTGCACTTGGGCACATAATTGCAAAAGGAGATGGCTGCCACTCAGACCTCGCTACCATGAACATAATCCGTTACTTACACAGGTGTTCCAGACCTGGATGGAATATAAGGCCACACATTCTGTTCTCTCAGGGTGACCAACTCCTACAATTTCTAATTTTCTCTGTGCTAGGCATCTTAACTCCTCTGCATTCTGTTTCTCCATTAAAAATAAAAGTAAATTCTATGGACGAATCAAGCATGGAGTAAATCTTAATTTATCGCACACTCACTCGTGAACCAAGGATTTCAGGAATTAAATCTTTCAGTCTCTGGAGTAATGGAAACTTCAATCTTTTAATAGCTGCTAATGCAGATATTTGTCAGGCAGATGTTCCAAGTAAGAGAAATAAAGTTTAAAAAATCTTTAAAGGAGCATTTGAATTTGTAAATTACATCTGTAGGATAAAATATTAAGAACTGGCAAATTAAGAAATATAGAGTAATTGTCTTTCATTTGTATCTATTTTTAAAATTAGACTGGTCCCTGAGAGTGGAGGAGCAGAAAGGAGAAATCTCTTCTTCTGAGCTCCATTTTTAATTTCTATAGTTTCTACAATGTTAATATTTGTTGATATTCGTTATTCTCCATGACATATCAATTACAGCTGGAACCATTCTTTTTTATTGAATTACTGTATGCCAAAAGGAAAAACAAAGGGACAAATTCTGATACTACTCTGATGGTCATTGTATACAAACAACAGAATAGAGCAAAATTCCCTTTCACAACAATGGGAATTTTGGTTAATTGAGGGCTACAAAATGTGGTTCAAAGTGACTTTTTATTATCAAAGTCCAAAAGCCAACTTGTTGGGCCTTATCAATCTGCCATGCTAGGCTTCACATGTCATTTTCCCCTTGTAGTTCCAGACAAGTCTGCTTTTTTGAAGTCCCTTATTCTGCTGCTCTCACGCCTACCTTTCCTTAGAATCATGAAGTCTATCACCTCATGATCACTTTCACCCAAATTGCCTTCCACCTTCAGATTGGCTAGAATCAAATCTAAAATAGCTGTTCCCCCAGGTTACTTCCTCCACTTTCTGAAACAGAAAGTTGTCTCCAGTACATTCCAAGAATTTGTTGGAAATGTTATGTTTTGCTGTATTACTTTTTCAACAGATGTCTGTGTAGCTAAAGTTCCCAATTGCTACCGGGTGTTGTGTTTTGAATATTTCTGTTATTTGTTCTAGAAATGCCACCTCTTCCTCTTCCTGATTTGATGGCCTATAGTAGACCCCTATCCTGATGTCAGCCATATTTTCCAACTTTTATCTTTCCCCAGAGACTTTCAACTGGTCTTTCTCTCACCTTCTTCTGGACCTGAGAACAAGTTCTATATTCTTGATGTATAATGCAACAGCTCCTCCCTTTCTTCCATGCCTATTCTTCCTCAACAAGCTATACCTCTCTATACCAGTATTCCAGTCATGAGATTTGTCCCAACAAGTCTCTGTAATCCCAATTAAAATCATAATTCAGTTTATGTACTAATACGTCCAGTTCATTTCCCATATTCCTTGCATTTGTATGTAGACATCTAAGATGTTGAACAGATTCCCCCACTGATTTTCCTACTGTTGTTCCTAGGACCTTACCGTAATTTTCCATGCTTCCCCCCTGCCACCCCACAACATCTAACCCTCTGTTAAGGTTGCCTTTTTTATGTTTACCTGGTGGCATTTGTCGCTGCCACTTTTAAACTTTGTTTAAATCTCTATTCACCAGGTTGGCAGGTCGATGCACAAATATGTTCTTCCTCTTGGTCAGATGGATCCTATCTCTTTCCAGCAGTCCTCAGAACAATGTGTTCAGTTCCTAGGGTGATCAGGGATAATCTAAAGGTACAGACTGGAGACTGAGGACACTGTTCTTTCTTCCTACACTGGGACAGGAATGGAAGAAGATTGGGTGGAAGTGGTGTTCTTAGCCACTACTTCCTACATTCTGGCACAGGCTGGAGCCTGCCCGGCCCATGATGTAAGTAGCTCTCAGTCTCAGTACAGCGTTTCTGGCTAAGCCCAGACCCTTCCCCTGGCCTGCCCCTTTCCTCCCAATATGGAGGGACTTGGAGCATGGTTAGCCTTAGAGGCCTTTTGCCAGCTCTACATCAATGGGCAAGGCCTCATGCTCAGAGGATATTCTCAAGGAGCCACTCCTGCCCCCTTTAACACCCATTTGTACTGCGCGAGTGACACAAAGGGGCTTTAGTGTAACTGTAAATTGGGCCCCAAGCATGAATAAAATAGGCCTATGACACAAGTTAGGGTCTAATTTGGGCATAATTCTCTCTTCCTCTGCATGGTAGAGGCAGTGAAAGTGATCACATTGGCAATCAACAATCATACACATTTCAGATAGACAAACCTTCCACTAGAAAATCACATTGATATATATCAGATTTACTCATTTCCTCCCCATCCTTTAACTGGCCTCAAACATGGTATCTGTAAGCTCATCATATGCTAAATGCTTTAAAAAGACAATGCTCTCCAAGTACTTTCTGTCAGTATATTGTATATAATCACAGCAATATGCATTTCATGATGGTACAGATATTACATGCATATCTAGAAATTCATTAAAATTGGGTCAGAATACCCAAGTATTTTTCTGGGGCCAAATCACTATTCTCCCAAGTCTGACTCTGAACAAAGGTTTCAGATGGCCCCATTAACAAGGAGGCAATTCACTGGGGGTTCTGCACAGGGATCTTCCACATGGGGTCCATAGAAGGTTCAGGACCTTCTTTTTCCGCAGCAGAACTGCACTTGTTCATCTGATTTACAGCCCACAGGAGAAAGCAACATTTGGTTCTCACGCCTTAAAGAACTATAATGTAAATGTAAGCACTACAACAAAACAAATAATAATGTAGGTATTCTGTTGAGTTCTTTTACTTATTTCTTAGAGCTTATTCAACAACAGCCAGTCCCCTCCTATGGTACCGAGAATCCATTCAGCAAGTTGATGGTTCTCAAATACACAATATGAAAATTCAATTCCCACAGAAAATTAGAAGCTTCTAAGGTAACTAGGGGTAGACACAGCTCTCAATTTTATATATAAATCTGGGAGTGACTGATAAGTAAAGATGTTGACTTTAGATAGTGAATACTGGAACTGGAAACAAAGTGCGGAGGACTGGCTGCTATAATTTTTAAAAATTGCACATCACAGATTAAGATCAACTATAAACTGATTAATTCAAACAGGATAAATAGAATTCACACAGATTACTGAACTTGTCACCTTTTTCATTTGGAGAACTGGAATTGATTCAAGTTAACTGACTGACCCATAAAATTGTTCAGTTCAAATGCTTCTGCTTAATAGTATTAAGTGACTGGCTGTAGTCATTAACTGTATCAGCAGAACAGTAAGCCTGGATGAGCAATTACAAAATACCAATAAGTCCTGAACAACTGGCTAGTTGGCAGGCATGACTATATGTTCTTCACTAACTTTGAAACTCATCCTAAAATGTGTATTTCTAATGCAACAAAAATAATAATTTGTAATTAAATTCAAAACATCCTAGTAAGGAACATACTATTATGTTTACTGTACCGCTAGGTAACCTGAGAATGGAGTGGTTAAGTCACTTGGCAAATGTCAGACAGCAGATCAGTGGCAGAACCAGAAATCAAAATCAAGGGTATCTGCTTCCAAGTCCCTTGCTCTAAGAAAATATTTGCAGATGACATTAGTTCGAAAGGGTTGATCCTAAGTATGCTAGGCTTTATGTTCTCTTAACATAGCAGAATTGTGTTCATACTTTTGCATTGAGCCTTAAACGTATGCTAGGAGAAAATCCTTATCTAAATTAAGCCATGTGGATCAGAGAGGCAGCTGCAGCTTCCACAAAACTAGACCATTCTTTCTTTCCCTACTAATCCATGTGATTCATTGCTTTAATCATTATGGGCCTGATTCTTCCACTCATTACCACAGGGAGTGGTACCTACTCATGTGAGCAGTCCTACTGATTCCAGTAGAACTACTTGTGTAAGTACTAACTCAACAAGAGTAAGGATGGCAGAAATGGGCCCTGTCATTAGTCATACTGTGGTCTAAGTTCTGACCTCATTAGCGTCTGTGCAAACTTGCTGAATTTAGTGGGAGAAAATGAGGGCAGAGTCAATGTATGTTTTGGGCCTGTATCTTGATACAATTTTAAGACTCATTTGGTATAACTTCTGCTTACAGACAATAAGATCCTCAGTTTGAATGTCTGCTCCTGTAACATGTAGAATTTTCACTAAAAACAGCTACTGAACAGGGTCTTCATTAATTAGTTAAGGCTGTTTTGGTGTCTGCCAAATGTGGCAATTTAGCATCAGCAGGGAAAAATACAAAATTGAAGGACTACATTTGCTAGCAACTGTATTTTTTTTAATCAAGCACCAGGTTTATTCTGTGCTAAGGTTGCATTCAAGTTGGTTCTTGAGCATTATGATAACTGTTGTGTATCACCCAGTCACAGATTTCCAACACATGTATTTTAGATAGGTAGACATTCAGTAAAATGTGTGAACCATTTTGAACTGGATGACCATGGGAAACAGCCACCAGAAATCAAGATGTCAGTGCTGTTGGTATTTCATTCCTACAATTCAGACCATTTCCCAAATAATCTGGAGTATAACAGAACTGCCTAGAAACATAAGCCAAGAACTAGGTTATATTCCTAGTTCTGCTGTTCATTCACTGGATGATCTTGGGCAAGTTACTTCTGGCAAAAGTCTGTCAATTTCACATAATCCACTAGAAGTTCAGAGAATGAGAGAACATGTGGGCACAAAGTTCTCCCCCTTTGGATCCAATTGCAGGCTCAAGGCCTTGCTTTATAATTCCGATATATATATATATATATATTGCATTTACATTTATTAACCTATCATATATGTCCATAATGACAGGATGAAAAACTGTCCTGAATCTAAATCAAAGTCAAAGCTCAGGCTGCAATGCTTTCAAAGGAAATGAATTAAAACACAAGCAGTCTTCAGGCCATATCAATGGCATATTTACTATATATGCATATACACTATTACAGTCTCCATACGGTTAAGGCCTTAAACATGCAGCAAATCCTCTCTGAGGCACACACTGAAGATAAACATAAAGGACAATGTTTGTTTAAGTATCACTACGTAATGATAAATCTTATCTTTACTGGCTGGTAATCAGATCTAATGCCTACAGCACTCCATAGGATGTGTTCACTCAATGAAATACCTTCATCCATTTGAAGTAATTACCAAATAGGAATAGTCTCAAAGAAGGCCTAAATTGACTTTTAGGCACTACCAATAGGTGCTAGATATAGGCCACCACCAGTATGCAGACATGCCAAACCCACAGGAAAAAAAACAAACAAACCAGAAATTGGGTTTGTTTTTGGCTTAATTGACTTGTGAGTTGCTAGTTTTGGCTTGTAGCTTCTTTTCTTTCATCTGCTCCTGGCAAGCAGGGGAAAGGGGGGTAAAGAGTCAGGGATGCACAATGGGCCCACCACAGTCCCAGACTGCAGACCCCGGGGATCTAGTCACTTAGGGCTTGTCTATACTTACGCGCTGGTTCGGCGGCAGGCAATCGAACTTCTGGGTTCGATTTATCGCGTCTTGTCTGGACGCGATAAATCGAACTCAGAAGTGCTCCCCGTCGACTCCGGTAATCCTGCTCGCGCAAGGAGTACGTGGAGTCGACGGGGGAGCCTGCCTGCCGGGTCTGGACCGCGATAAGTTCGAACTAAGGTACGTCGACTTCAGCTACGTTATTCACGTAGCTGAAGTTGCGTACCTTAGTTCGATTTGGGGGTTTAGTGTAGACCAAGCCTTAGTGTTGGGGTTCTTAGAGATTGGCTTGTTTTGGCCTTGTTTTTTTGGCTTATTGTAAAAGTTGCTGTGCTTATTTACTGTGTGAAAGTTGGCAACTCTACAAGCACAGGGCAGTCAGTGCTGGCAGCAATTCCAGATTAGTCTTTTAACAGCGCCTATGGCTAACTGGTAAGGGGCATCCATCCTTCTCAGCGGCAGCCCGAGAGCCACGAACATCCGCTCTGGTTACTGGGTCTTTAACAGCCACGACTGTAGTGTGCCTGGCTAAGGCGCCCCACGGGAAGGGTGACAGGAACCGCTGTGCTGCGGCTGTCTCACAGAGCCCGGCCCTCTCCGTGCTAATGGTGGGGCCCGGTACTGCACTCGGGTCCGGGACCGCGGCTTGGATGCCGGGGCAGCCCAGCTGAGGCGAGTGCGGCGTCGCTGCAGCCTCTGCCCCAGGGGAGCCTCTTGCAGGCTCGGGGGCCGTGCAGCGGTAGGGCAGCCTCAGCAGCTGGGCGTCGCGGCCAAGCCAGACAGGGGCCTCGGCTCCTCCTAGCAGGCTGGGAGCGAGCGGGCTGAGGGTGAAGGGCCCTAGGGCCGGGGTAGACGCAGCTGGGCTGGGAGCGGGGCACCAGGGCCGGGCCTCATGGTGAGGAGGCGGAGCAGGAGCCGGGATTGGGGGCCGCCCGTCTGCCCGGGGGGCGGGAGTGGCTGGCGGAGCAGCAGTAGCGGCGGCTTGGGCCGCAGGGAGGCGCCTGAGCGCCTGCCCCTGAACATGGCGGCGGCGGCGGCGGCTGCTTCTCCCGCGGGTGGCGGGGGCTGCTGCCCGGCCGGGCCCGGCGGCGGCTCGGTGCCCGTGCTCTTCTGCTTCTCGGTCTTCGCCCGGCCCTCGACCGTGCCGCACGGCGCCGGCTACGAGCTGCTGATCCAGAAGTTCCTGAGCCTCTACGGGGACCAGCTCGACATGCACCGCAAGTTCGTGGTGCAGCTCTTCGCCGAGGAGTGGAGCCAGTACATCGACCTGCCCAAGGGCTTCGTGGTCAGCGAGCGCTGCAAAGTGCGCCTGGTGCCGTTGCAGATACAGGTGAGACCCACCCCCGCTAGGGCCAGCTCCCGTCCCACAGCTTCCCGCCTTCTCTGTGCCTGTCTAGCTCGGAGTTACGGGCTCCCTGGAGCACGCGGGGGTGACTCTCACTCTCTGAGGTGCACGCCTCCCACCCTGTCTGCATGAATACACTCCCTGCATCTCTCAGCTTGCAGGGGCCCGCTTTGGGTTCCCCCTCACCGCCCATTCCTTTAAAGACTTTCCCGCTTCAGGTCTCCTTAAAACCCCACCCCCCTGGTGCTGGAACTAGGGGTGCTGGGGGTGTGGCAGCATCCCCTGGCTTGAAGTGGTTTCCATTATATACACGCTTCACAGTTTTGTTCAATGGCTTTTAGCACCCCCACTATAAAAATTGTTCCAATGCCCTTCCTGCCAGCCACCTTTCTCTCAGGCGCACACCCCTTTTCACACCCACTGTCTGCTTCTCTCTGAAGTCCACATACGCTGTTGAAACCCCCTCCTGTAGCCACCTTCTCTTATGTAACCTGCTCTAAAATTTCTTTTGGAAAATTAACGTTGAAGGAATATAATCCCAATTTCTCTTAACATGCATACATAGAATTCTATGTCCATAGTTGTGACCAGAGTTTAGGAATACGACTTATTAGCTCTTATCACTTTTATTGTTGCCCAAACAATTAAATGACAAATATAGTTATCCTCAAGAAATCTGAGCTTCCACATGTTGCAATAAATGTCTTTGTTTTAAAAATGACATAATATAGAATACAGGTTATAAAAATGATTGCATAGCAGTATCTGAGAGTGCCATATTTCCTGACAGTCTTTTAAATTGTAATAATGATTTGCAATGTCTGAGGGAAACTTCAGTGCAGAGTAAAAAAAGGGATTAGGCAAAATCTAAATCCATGAGGAAGCAATACAACAAACCTACATTTTATATTATACTGATGCATTTATATTATTAAGCCCGTAACCTAATGCACTTCACAGAAACACATGTATCTTACAGCCACCCTTGAATCTTGGTTTTATATTTAATGAATCAGACCATATTTTCCCCAAAGGTGGTACAATACATAAAACAGTAAACATTTGTCATTTGAAATAGACAACCTGGGCAATCTTTCTTTCAACTAAATTTGTGCTAAGGTGGAATTGAGGTTGGGGTCAGAGTTCAACATTGAAAACAAAGATTAATTTTTAATTACAAATTTTATTGTGCCAGAACTTTGTACCATTCACTACATGTCCCCAGTTTTATATTCAGTCCTGCTTCTGATAACACTGCTCTACAGCCAAAATGCTTCTGAAATAAATGTAGTCAAACTTTACTAATTCTGGGTCACTGAGAACGAAAATGATGCTTAAAATTGTTGATTGGCTCTAGTTTTCAAGATATGCTATTGGGTCAGTATATACGACCCTTGACTTGGGAATGGCGCAGGATAAGTGTGTTATAAAGGGAAGGGATCTCAATTTAAACCAGAAATAACTAAAATAAATCTTTGACTGGATCTATGACTAAATCTATGACTGGGTTTGGACCATACTTGCTTTTTAGGCAAAACAATGAACGATGCAATCTGAAGCTGGTTTTGCGTCATACATGATATGAATTGCATCATGTTATTCCTAGAAGTCATGGATGATGCAATCATAACGAAGCTTACATCACTCTGCTGAACAAATTGCCCTATATCAACTGTAGAAATCATACAGTGTCGTGCTCTCTTATTTGTCAGTGTTTGATTTTGCAAAGGGACACATTTCTGTTTAGCCAAAGTGAGCAGAGATGCCTCGTACTTGTGTGTACAGTGCAGATAACTTCTGCTATGTTTGTGGTGAAGTGACTTTTGCATCACAAAAGCGCAGTATAACCACTATGGTTAAGAAAGCCTATCACCTTTATTTTGGCTGCAAAATTGGAGATCAGGACAAGAGGTGGGCCCCACACATGCTTGTGCAACAAATCTTCGCCAGTGGTTGAACACAAAAGGAAATCTATGCCTTTTGCAGTGCTAATGATTTGGAGAGAGCCAACAGATCATACCAGCAATTGTTACTTCTGCATGGTGCCTCCAGTTGGGAAAGGTGTGTCAAAGAAGAAAAAGTGGACTGTGCATTATCCAAACATTCCATCAGCTATACGCCCAGTACCCCACGGAGAAGGACTGCCGGTTCCTGATGCACCAGAATCATTCTCACTTGAGTCAGACGAGGAAGAGGATGAAACTTCTGGTCCTGAACCATCAATGTCACAGGACCCACATTTTCTCCCATCCTCCTCTGAACCACTCCTCACAACACAAGGTGAACTGAATGACCTTGTCAGGGATTTGGAACTACCCAAGAGTAAGGCAGAGCTGTTGGGCTCCAGACTACAGCGGTGGAATCTCCTGGCAGGTGATGTTAGGGTTTCCATGTTCCGTGACCGTCAAAAGGATCTTGTCCCATTCTTCTTCATGGAAGGTGATCTTGTAGCCTGCAACAACATCGATGGTGTGACGGCAGCCCTCACGATCCAGATGAGTGGAGACTGTTCATTGATTCATCGAAGACGAGTCTTAAAGCTGTTTTACTGCATAATGGCAACGTTATGCCATCAGTTCCAGTTGGTCATGCAGTCCATATAAAGGAAACCTATGACAACATGAAACAATTTTTGAGGTGCATAAACTATGACCAACATCAGTGGCAGCTTTGTGGCGATTTGAAGGTTGTTGCTCTCTTGCTTGGTCTGCAGACTGGATACACAAAGTACTGCTGTTTTCTCTGTGAGTGGGATAGTCGTGCAAGAGATTCCCACTACAACAAGAAAGATTGGCCACTCCAACAGTCATTGGAGCCTGGGAGGAAAAGTGTTCAGCATCCACCATTTGTTGAATCAAGGAAGATTTTGTTACCACCCTTACACATCAAGATGGGTCTGATGAAGAACTTTGTCAAGGCCATCATTGACAAAACACAAGCAGCTTTCAAGGATCTCCGTGGAAAATTTCCAAGGTTAAGTGAAGCTAAGATAAAGGAAGGTGTCTTTGTTGGTCCTCAGATTCGTGAACTTCTTTGAGATGATGCATTTGACCATGCACTGCGTGGCAAGGAAAAGACGGCATGGAAAGCCTTCCAGTTAGTGGCAATAAATTTTCTCAGAAACAACAAGGCAGACAACTACAGGTTGTTGGTGGAAAACCTCCTCAAGGCATACAAAAGCCTTGGTTGCAACATGTCACTAAAGAGACATTTTTTTACACTCTCATCTAGATTTTTTTCCACTGAACTGTGGAGCAGTGAGCGATGAGCACGGCGAGCGATTTTACCTGGACATTGCAACAATGGAGAAACGCTATCAGGGCAAATGGAGCCCATCAATGCTTGCAGACTATTGCTGGACAGTGAGAAGAGATGCTGCATTTAATGAATACAAGAGACAAGCCAAGAAGCGCCGAGTAGACACTGAATAGGACTAAACTATGTACATAATAGTTTTTGCCTTTTGTTTCATAATAAATTTTATTTATATAACCCTTTTGCTGATTTTTAAAGTGTTACATAAACAGGACAGGTGAAATATTATCATGTAAAGCAACCATAAACACATGAAAAGACCTAGGTTTACAATTTATGATTAAAACTCTACTATCTACACAATGTACATAGACATAAAATGTAAAAACTTAAATATCTTAGAAACAGTAGCCAATCAGTTGTTTTAATTGTCATATTTGAATTCAGCACATCAAAATACATAATAAATAGCACATTTTATCTCTGAAGCAGACGACTTCTCAAAAATTGTAGACCAGTGTAAGTTATAGGATAGTAACTCACTGGTTTCATGGCAGACTGCTAGACAGATATAGTACATGTTTTTCATAGTAAGATATCTTCATGCATACCAGAGATTTATGCCAGTCGTGCTGTAATGACTGCATTCAGAACAGAATTGCCTTACTTTTCCCTTTTTCCAGTTTAGGGGGTTTTAAAACGTCAACTATTTTTTCAATAATGAAAATGTGAATTTTATATGGAGAGGAATGTTCAGGTTTTAGCTGTAGTCAATTAATTTTCCTCTGTCAGGCAGAAATTCTGGATGAGTTGGAAATACAATGTAAAAAATGAATAATTTTTATTATTCAGAATACAGCTATTCTTTGTATCACCAGACAATACTTATTGGAATGTTATTCATAAATTAGCCTTAATAATAGAGTCCTGTGCCCTAGCAGGTTATCAGGTCAGACTCCTTCTACCGCAGTGGCTCTCAAACTTTCCAGATTACTGTACCCCTATCAGGAGTCTGATTTGTCTTGCATACCCCCAAATTTCACCTCACTTGAAGACGACTTGCTTACAAAGTCAGACATAAAAATACAAATAGTGTCACGGTACACTATTACTGAAAAATGGCTTACTTATTTTTACCATATAATTATAAAATAAATGAATTGGAATATAAATATTGTACTTACATTTCAGTGTATAGTATAAAGAGCAATATAAACAAGTCATTGTCTGTATGAAATTTTAGTTTGTACTGACTTTGCTAATGCTTTTTTATGTAGCCTGCTGTAAAACTATGCAAATATCTAGATGAGTTGATGTATCCCCAGGGGTACACATACCCCTGGTTGAGAACCACTGCTTTACCTAGTAAATACCGTTCCCTACACCCAGAATGTTATGCATTTTTGGTATTTCCTTTAGTCATGTGTCAGAGACCCCTCTTAGTATCTGTTCTTTGTCTAATTAGATTTACCAAGTCTCCCAAGGAAGTGATGGAAACCTCATCATTTGATATAGTCCAACCTAGGCAAGAAAACATACTATGTGGAACAAACATTAACAGAAGGAGTGTCTAGAGTTCTAAATTATTTTCCATCCCCAAATTTACTGTATGTTTGGGGATAGAAAAAGACTTCAGTCATAACAGCCATACTGGGTCAGACCAAAGGTCCATTCAGCCTAGTATCTTGTCTACCGACAGTGGCCAATTCCGGGTACCCCAGAGGGAGTGAACCTAACAGGTAATGATCAAGTGATCTCTCTCCTGCCATCCATCTCCACCCTCTGACAAACAGAGGCTGGGGACACCATTCTTTACCCATCCTGGCTAATAGCCATTAATGGACTCAACCTCCATGAATTTATCTGTTATAACCCTGTGATAGTCCTAGCCTTCACAACCTCCTCAGGCAAGGAGTTCCACCGTTGACTGTGTGCTGTATGAAGAAGAACATCCTTTTATTTGTTTTAAACCTGCTGCCCATTAATTTTATTTGGTGGCCCCTAGTTCTTATATTATGGGAACAAGTAAATAACTTTTCCTTATTCACTTTCTCCACATCGCTCATGATTTTATATCTCTATCATATCCCCCCTTAGTCTCCTCTTTTCCAAGCTGAAAAGTCCTAGCCTCTTTAATCTCTCCTCATATGGGACCATTCCAAACCCCTAATCATTTTAGTTGCCCTTTTCTGGACTTTTTCTAATGCCAGTGTATCTTTTTTAAGATGAGGAGACCACATCTGTATGCAGTATTCAAGATGTGGGTGTACCATCGATTTATATAAGGGCAATAATATATTCTCCGTCTTATTCTCTATCCCTTTTTTAATGATTCCTAATATCCTGTTTGCTTTTTTGACTGCTACTGCACACTGTGTAGAGTCTTCAGAGAACTATCCACGATGACTCCAAGATCTCTTTCCTGTTTAGTTGTAGCTAAATTAGCTCCCATGTATGTATAGTTGGGGTTATTTTTTCCAATGTGCATTACTTTACATTTATCCACATTAAATTTCATTTGCCATTTTGTTGCCCAGTCACTTAGTTTTGTGAGATCTTTTTGAAGTTCTTCACAGTCTACTTTGGTCTTAACTATCTTGAGCAGTCATCTAGCCATTGTTAATTTAAAGTGACATTATACTGCTGAGTTGAAAAGATGAGGTCCTTTCCATGAAACTGACCAATGAGGTCTTTCTGTTTAAATTGAGTTAGACAAAATAGGCAGCTATATAGTGACAAGAAAAATACAGGATTTTAAGATTTGTTTAAATAATTTAAGGTGGCATTAATGACAAAGATAAGACTCCCTCCCCCACAAGTACAGGCCTCACTTCTGCAAAGACTTCTGCTGGTTGCGCCTTGTGTTGAAACCATTGACTGCAGTGGGATCCCCCACACCCACTTCTTAGCGGGGCCAGGCCATATCTTTTATCTTGAACTTGACATCCCTGCACACATCTCTTTGAAGAACTGGGCCATAATTTTTATCTTGACCTTGAAGAGTCAGTATTGTGATATCTGGTAATACATTCTTGTTAAACCTCATATACATCTTACTCAATTTTAGTCTAATGCAAACTTTCCAAATGCTGTCATTATGTGGATCACATTTTAGTACAGTAGCAGTCTCCTGGGCAGCCTGCCCTCTTATAGACTCATAGACTCTTATTGGTGATGCCATTACATCTCTGAGGTTTTTCATGTAATTGTTTAGATGAAAAGGTAAAATTAGAGCAGTATTTAATGTATCTTAGCTGTTTCTGAAAGTAATTTAGCAACTGGTAATGAAACATCACCACGTGACCAGCCAGCTCTGCTTGAACCACCAGCCAGTGCTCCCAGATCACACAGGTTGGGAACCTCTGGTCTAATACAATCACAATTACATGTTTTAGATTAACTAGGAAACACAAGACAAAGAAAAAAGTCCCTCATCAGCATGAGTGCGATAGGTGTCTAGTGCAGTGGTTCCCAAACTTTAACAACCTGTGAACCCCTTTCACTAAAATGTCAAGTATCGCGAACCCCCTCCTAAAAATAAATATTTCCAGGGATTTTCTCCTTTACCTGAGTATAAATTATAAAAGCAGTGATCTCAGAAATATAAAACTTGTTTTTGTGACGTGCTTATTACACACTATTTCTTATTAATTATTATTTATCATGTTAGTATTTTTATTACATTATGAAAACAGCAATACTCATCCAAGATCTCACTTTTGTAGCTTGTATTGCTTTGAATAAGCCTGTTATAAGACAAGGCTCCTATGTTTCATCAAGGAGTATCAGATGTGAAAAGCATGAAGGGATTTAAGAAGCCAACTCAAAGAGTTCCTCCCACACAAACATTTAGGTCTTGAGCAGTCCAGGCAAACAACGCACGTTACAACAAAGCTTAAACTTGTTCTTCATAATAATTTTAAAAACAATACTAGCTGCCTATTCATTTTAAAAACAGCCAAAAATATCCACCTCCCTTTCCATTTCTTATAAGGAGTCTTGAAGTTACAATCTCCTCAGTGTGATAGATATGCTTGCTTTGATCTGCTTAGCTCTTGGAAGTTCAGGGGCTCTAGGCTGCTGGCCCCATGCTTCCCGGGGTACCTAGGGACCGCTCTGGCTGCCATTAGGGATTTTTTTTCCTGAGAATCCCCTGTAACATTTTACGAACCCCAGTTTGGGAACCACTGGTCTAGTGCAACCACCCTCCCTAATATTTTATTTTAATAAAACAACTTTAGAAAAACCCCAATAACAACAAATGGCTGACTCCTTAACTTGTATAGTTTTATCATATGCATAGCCTAATCATCAGCCAATCAGATACCTCTTTCCATAAACTCATTGTAATTGTGATAGACATTTAGACATGGGGAGTGGAAGAGAAATTTGATTACTATACCAATTAATGCTCAAAAAGGGACAACACTGTATTGTTTCTTTTACTGAAATATTCAATTCCTTCCCACATCTCTCCGAAGTTCAGAAGGTTGTAAACTCACTCTGCATTAATTTTGTCTCTGCATGTTCTGTTCTGAAAGCTACTTTACACACTTCAGATTAGGATATGTCTATCAGGGAAACTTGCACTGGTGTACTTACACTGGTATACATACACTGATGTAAATTCCTAATGTAGACATGCTGCATTGATGCAAAATGGGGCGTCAGCCAGTCAAATTCTTAATTGTCTGCCAGTGGTTATACATAAGGCTGCAAGTATGTCACGGAAGTTGTGGATTCTGTGACCTCCGTGACTTCTGCAGCGGGCTACCGAGTCGGGCAGCCCCTGGGTCAGCAACAGCAGTTTGGGTGTGTGGGCTCAGGGCTAGGGACAGGGGGTTGGGAGTGTGGGGGGACATTTACCTCAGGGTGGGGGGCTCTCACTGTCATGGCCCAGCAGCTCCTAGGTGGTAGAGGGGCTGGAGGGGGGACCTCCATGCTGCCTGTACCCGCAGGCCCCACCCCGCAACTCACATTGGCTGCGGTTCCCAGGCAGTGGTAGCTGCGGCAGCTGGCGCTTGTTCCCCTCCACCACCTAGGAGCTGCAGGGATGTGGAGCTGGGTAGGGAGCCCCTGCCTGCTCTGCCAACCCTCCCCCTGCCAGCTTCAATTTTTATGCTTCAATTTCCTGTCTGTAAAATGGAGCTTCTACTTCCTATTTCACAGGGAAGTTGTCAAGGTAAATTCAATAATGTTTCTATATAGTGAATATAATAGAAAAGCCGGTGAGGAAATTAATAATTCTGTATTCAGTGAAGAATTTGCATGGTGTACAGTAAACAAAGCTTGGGACCACACATTGTATGAGGAGGAGAAAATGAAATCTTGAACAATTGCCTCATTCCCTGAGCACTGTCCATTATATGCACTGATGGATGTGGGCGTCCTGGAAGATGAAATAGTGTGACTATGCATCATACTGCCTATGCACAAGCATCCTTCATTCTGCATTTCCTGGCTTTTGGATGTTTGACTTTCCAGTTTTATAAATGGTAATAACAGAAACAAAGTATTTATAACAGAATATTGTCACAAGAGTAATGTCTTCTGCTGGCAAAAATGTTTTGGTTTTTGCCTTGACATTTATGTAGAAACCATTATTTTGTAACATTATTCTCTTCCATCACCCAGTCAAGAACTCTGCACATCACAGTGCTTTACAATACCTCAAAAATAGTCTTAAAAACTCATCATTATAGTAACCTATGTGAAATTAGCCTTCGTGCAGCCCTTAGTGTCCATTACACTACTGGTGCTATTTGCAGAGGACAAAGAGTAAATTGACATGTAAAACAAGCGATCATCTTGCTCCTACGGGTGGTCCTTCCAACTCTGCATTCCAATACAATGTGGCCAAACTTACACTGCTGCTAATCATGAAATATATGTTCAGTTGTTTGAAGGCTCCAGCCTCCATACTGTTGTATTTTAGTGCTGATAAAACATACTATTTTAAAAGCTGAACTGTAAGGAAAAAAACGCCAAACAAAATAAACCAATGAACCTTTTTAATTCTTCATTCCATCTCCTTCCCCTAATCCCCTTTAGGAATATCAGGCTCTTGCTGTTCTCTTGGTGGAGGTGGTCCCCAGCAAGATCTTGAAAAGACCTGATGTCACATGATACTGTAACCTGATGCAGCTCTCTTGGCCCATCTAGAATAGCCACTTCTAGATCCCTGCCTAGAATATGGTTTAAAATGGCTAGGTTATCAAGTTACACACACCTTTAAATCCTAGTCTAGACAAGACCTAAGTATTAGAGAGTAGTTGGTTTTTCAGATTCATTCAAGCTTTGGCCTCCGAGGGTATGTCTCCACGGCAGTAAAACAGCCCTACCTGGCCTGGATCAGCTATCTCAGGCCAACCATGGGAATTTTATTGCAGCATAGACATACCGTAAGACTACTATTTGTATAAAGTGTTACGTCACTGTGGACTGCACTAACACCACACATTAATTTCACAAAGGTCACCATATATTCTGTTTCTAAATCAACTTTGGGGAATCATTATACATTTAGAATATTACCATTAAGAATCAGTATATCTACCCCTGTTATGGAGAAAATTGGGGAGGGTGAGGGTCTGATGAGCTTGGCAGCGGAGGTGCTGCCCAAGTAACGTCACCATTCCTCTTACAAACATCTGGCCAAGATTCTCCAGCAAAGAGAAGGAATTGAGGACCAAACAGTCTTGATATTTCATATTTGAAAGATGAAATACAAAAATATTTAGAAAAAGCTTGAAGCAATTTTTAGAATCATAAAGAAGCAGAAAAGGATGCATACACATTTTGGTTTTCCTTTGCTGTTCATCTTTACAAAAGTAAACTATATGAAAGGTTGCCCAACTATGTTTCACTATTCACAGAACAATTACTTACGCAACTATAAACTACTTTAAAATAAACCTAAATTAGTTCTATTGCACAGGGTCAAAGTGTAGACTTTTATGTGTAATTCAAAATTAAAGTTACAGATTTACCTAAATGAGTGTAGCATGTTCATGGAACTAAAACAATATGGAATTCTGCATGAAATATCAAACATGAACAAGGTGTTTCCTACAGATTAGTGATACACCATTATGTAGTCTGGGACCCAAACACAGGTCACCTTTGAATTTTTATTATCTGGCATTTCCCCCTCTTCCAGATTTAAGAACGCTGCTTCTATGTTTTTACCTCATGATCTTTATATTGAGCTTGCATTACAATTTAAACAAAATTTTTAAAAACACACATTTTTAAAAAAATATTGGAAGTAACAAAACAAATAACTTTTCCAAACATTTTACTTTCACGTGGCATTTTTTTTTCCTCATCCTTTATCTGTACTTTTGTCAATCCCAGATCTTCTGAACAGGAACCTTTTTCTTCTCCATTTGTATTATCATTTACTCTTTACTGCACTAGCACCTCAATAAAGAAATATATTTTTATGTAACTTTTTAGCTTTTTAAAAAAGAAAAGGCAAAACCAAATTATGGGCAATTGCACATGAGATGAATGAGTTTGTTTAAAAAGCTTTTGAATCTTTTTAACTCCTGTGTTCAGCCATGCAATAACGAACCAATTCCTGCTACAATATATGCAGTCACAATTGAAGTAAACCTTTAAAAATGATCTTACTAGAAAGGTACAAGGTATAAAAGTAGCCAAAATAAACAATGAAAGAGAAAAATAGATACGGAAAACTGCAATATCTAAGTATACTGCATTTTTTGATTAATTGGGTTTCTTACCTAAGTCTTGAAAATATTAAAATCAACCTTTTGTATATGAGGAACTATCAAACAATCCGACTAGTATAGTTTCCAGGTAATATTTAAATAGTTGATGACTTGCGCATTAGAAGACTTCACTGCAAGATTCTTTTAAATTTGCATTAAAAATAAATACAAAATCTATGTGAACATTAATAGTCTAGTCTTTTTCACATACATGAAAAACCTCAGTTAATTTATTTTCAGTCTAAAATCCACACAAGGGAAACTTGGGAAATTATTTTTATTTTTATTCAGCTCCACTGATGGCAGCTATGCTGGGGAGTCCCGCTATACATCTATCGCGGTGAAAGGCCCACACAAACAGGAGATATTCACTATACTGTGGAACCAAAGAAAATGAATACATACAAAGTATATAGAAAGAGAATTTTATTTTAAACTTTCAGTTATATTACTTTTAAGTTTTAAATTTTAACATTAGTAGGTAAAACAGTTTTGTGAGAAGTTTAATGAAGTAATGTCCCTTTAGTTGTGGTTGCAGAATTGTATATATTTTTGTCAAAAGATCAAGATCCTGTGACTAGCAGTTATATTTTAAAGTATACAAGTCTCATTGTGTATTTAAACTGTCCTGAGTGCATCTCTCACTTGATAAAACTGTGGATTCCTGTTGGTTACTGCAACACTGCTGTATGTCTGGGTCAATATTTAATTGATTGCCACATGTTAGTTTTAAAAACAAATGAACAAAATAAAAAAATCCTTAAACATCCTTTCCCCTCTAATTTTGTTGTTCTTCAGTATGCATTCAACCCACACCTTGGCAGAGTTTTTAAAAACTATTTTCCATTCCAGAAATCTCCTTATTTTTTAATAATCAGTTAAAAATGTAATTGAATTAAAACTGTGATGTTAAATCTGTATTTTTGTTTTCAGATAACTACATTAGGCAACCTGACACCTTCAAGCACTGTATTCTTCTGTTGCGATATGCAAGAAAGATTCAGACCTGCTATCAAATATTTTGGTGATATCATCAGTGTAGGACAACGATTGGTAGGTTTACTAATTTTTCTCCCCCTCCCCTCCCCTCCCCCCCACTGCAGTAACGACAAAAATCTTTGCTAATTGTCATCAATGCACAGATACTACTGGTGTCTTATAGAGGCCAGATGTAAATACTATACGTTCACTCCTCTCATGCTTAAATAACTATTTTATTCTCGTGGATTTGTTTTTCCTTGCAGGTCCAGGGTGCACGGATTTTAGGAATTCCAGTCATTGTGACAGAACAGTATCCCAAAGGCCTTGGAAGCACCGTGCAAGAAATTGATTTAACAGGAGTTAAACTTGTGCTTCCAAAAACAAAATTTTCTATGGTATTGCCAGAAGTAGAAGCTGCCTTAGCGGATATTCCTGGAGTCCGCAGTGTTGTCTTGTTTGGAGTAGAAGTATGTACTTGTTTGTTATAGTACTGTATTATTACTGTAGTATGGTTGAAAATGTGTCTATATATTGATGTCTACGGAAAGCTGTGTAATAGTCCAGATACCACTTAAAGGTTAAATTGTTTGTGATCATTTCAGTTGTTCAGAGCGGATAATCTCGTAAGATACTTAGATACTTATAAATTGAGTTTACAAGGTCAGATCTTGCAATTATGCAGTTTGCATTCAAAACTCCCATTGAATTAATTAGTAATTTAATGTTTAGGAAAATTATAGGATTGATCCCTAATTTAATCTTGTACTGTAGTTCCAGGTAATCCTGTAAATACTTTTATAATGCTGGTATTTTTCTGACAGACTCATGTGTGCATCCAGCAAACAGCGTTGGAATTGGTTGGCAGAGGTGTGGAAGTTCACATTGTAGCAGATGCCACCTCATCAAGAAGTATGATGGACAGGATGTTTGCTCTTGAGGTAACATGCATAGATAGACTTTCTTCTACACCTTGGTTCTATATTTGGTTCTCTTATTGTTACAAACCATTGAGAAAGTCACAAGCATTACAGCAAGTGAATAACTCAGTGAGAGGTGTTAGTTATGTAGTCATCCACAGAATAGGTCACCAAGCAACAGGAGGGCCAGGATTTTTTAAAAAACTTAAATATTTTGGTGACGTGTCTACATGCAGAGCACTGGGTTGGGGACATCACATCAGAATTTGGGAGCTTCTCATGAAATGATAGACATTCTACAAACTACTGACTTTTCGTGGCCCCTTGGGTAACCTTGTAAGACCGAATTCTCTATGAAACTCTATAAAAATACTATACAACTTTTTATAGTTCAGAATGGTATTTTGCTCGGCATGCTACTGTTGTTGCCCCTTTATACTTTGAAGTGTGTTTCAGTTCTGAAGCGCCTTCTAATGTGCCAAAAAAAAAAAAAAAAGGCAGCAGCAAATTCAGTAAAACTCCTATTTGCCTCTAAGGAGCCTAAAAAGCTTTAAATTCCATATTTTTAAAAAGTTTCATTATCACAATTAGAAAAATTCTGGTAGTCCAACTGAATATGTTACAAATGTTGCAGAAGTGACAATACATAAAGCTAGAAAATTTTAAAAGTGCAGCTGCATTTCATACACAACTTCATGGTGGTTTTATGGAAAACAAGTACTCTAACTAGCTTGCAAGCTTAATTGTTGTGTTAAAAATCCAAGATGGAAAAGAGAACTGTATCTGCACTAAACATGGGAATTTTTGCTCTGGATTTTAGCAGAATAGTTGAAAATTAAACTGTTAAAATGAACAATAATTCCATAACTTTGTGCCGGTCACATAGAAGCAAAAAAGGAGTTGCACCCCTTCTATGTCTAATAAAACTTTAGAGCTTAAGGAAAGTCAACAGTATTGAGCATTTGCTAAAAATGCAGTAACTCTGATTAAGTGTGAGCTTAATGAAATCTGCCACATAATGCATATGACGCACAAGGACTACTGTCAGCAAAATAAGTCACAGTCTCCTCTGGAAACTAATGCATTACTATTGCTTAATATGTTTAGCAAGAAAAGAACCACAATTTTGGTGGTTTTGCTGTTGCTGTACATTTGCTTAGAACAAACAGCACATCTTTCATGTGTGCATGCGCGCACACACAAATCACAGTTCTGTGTATTGTAATAGATTTTGAATTACCCTGGACAAGTCTTGGATTTTGTCCAGTCAAAATGGATCCATTATAATTATAAAAAAAAGTAGATAGCTGCACTCACTCAAAACTCCTAGAAGGGCACTTGAGATAAATTAATTGGTTCTAGATAACATTTTTTTTTTTTTTAGGCGTTTGGGGTAAATGTCTGCAGTTCTCAAAATGTAGTTCAGAAAGCACTTGCTGGTTCTTTGTGGAGAGCTGACAGTTTACATGTTACTGGCTCCTCTTCACTCCAGCCACCTCTACAAGCTTTTAGTTGCTATGAAGAGCCTATATTAGGGCAGCTGCTTAATATTATAGGGGAGAGGAATTAAATGCTGCCCCCCAGGGACCATGGCTGGGGAAATGGGGACCAGAAAACAGGAAGGCATGTACAGGAATGTTGTATGATCATGGAACTGATTGTCTTAAGATGTGCTCCATGATTTCAAAAAAATTGATAACCCCTGGTTTAGACTAAATACACCATAGGAAGAAATATTTAAAGCCTTCAATTTTTTCCCTCTTTCACTGGATTTATAGGTTAAAGTTACCTATCCCATAGGAGAGGTGGTAGACTTAATTCATTAATATGTGTTGCTTCAGATATGCTTGCAAGTCTTTGAGATCCTCTAGTAGAGGGTACTATAGAACTACAAGCTATTATGTAGATACTTTAATACAATTTGATTCTAAATTATTGGTGTACAGTGCATTTAAAATTTTCAAATTAGACCCATATACACATCAGAATGATTGTACTCTGTATAATGAGACACATTCTGGCATGAAACAGGAATAGTTCTTCACTCTATCCAATGTTAGTGTCAACCTTTTTTTCTGCTGCCCTCAGCCCTGTTTACATTCCTCCACTCTGTGCAGATTACTCCTTCCTCATGATGGGGTATATATGGTGACTGCCCTGTAATGTTTATATTCTGACCAAGGAGAATCCTGCATGAAACCTGAGTGTAGCCAGAACTGAGGAAGACCACTTTTATCCCATGGTCTCCTCTTTTGTTGTTACTTCTCATATATATATATATATATATACAAATACATGTAGCCCCATTTAGAATTCAATCCTGCATGTTGAGATATTTTTGTCATCATGAAGAAAGCTCTAAAAGAAAATTGTTTTACAATAAGTTAGGTTTTTGTTATGCTTGAACAAATATAAGTACTCAGTTAAGTTGCCGACATAAGTGGTAGTGTGTACAAGCCCTAAGGCTATGTCTACACTACAGCTTATGTCAGCAGCATGTATGTTGTTCGGGGTGTGAATAAACCACCACCTGAGTAACATAAGTTACACCAACATAAGCGACACTGTGGACAGCGCTATGTCAGTGGGAGAGCTCGTGGATGTGGTTTTATCGTGCCAATGGGAGAGCTCTCTCCTGTTGGCATACAGCGTCTTCACCAGACACGCTGCAGCAGCGAAACTGCAGCTCTGTACATGTAGACATGTCCTAAGTCTTTTCCCAAAACATTTAATAGCCCATTCTATGGAAAAAACAGTTCCTCCTCTTGGGCTAAAGAGGTTAATGGTTTCCTAAAAGCGATCTGCAAAGCTAATGGTTAGGTCATTTACACTTTTACTAGCCATTATAGAGAAGAGGCATATACCTTTGCATATGCTACTTTCAGAACCCTTTAAGCCCACAAGATAGTGACCATTATGCCTCAACTCTTCACAAGGTGAATTTTACCCTCAGCATTTTCTTCTCTTACAGAAATACATTTAACAGCCCACTCTCAGTTGCTGTTCTGTTTTAATGACACATGCGTTACTGACATGAACACAGATTTCAGCTATACTTCTGAAATGTAGTTCTGGTAGTGTTTTATCATTTGCATTTTTTGGATAAGGATTTTTGTTTTCTTTTAAGTGTGAGTGAGTCTTCTCTTTTTCCCTAGCCAGTTTTCATTCCATTCCAGCTTCCATTTGTAACTTTTTCCTACTAGTTAGTGCTCTGATAATCATTTTGGGATTTTAACAGGAGCCTCAAGTCCACCGGTTTGGCGCTTAAATTCTGCTATTTCATTTGCTGCTTGTATCTGTTTAAGTATATGACCCAGAGAAAATGTATCTGTTGTTGTTAGATACTGAACATTTCCACTGAGAAATACTCTACCAAACATTACCAGTAATGTATTTTAAAATCTTTAACTGTGCTATGCATATTCTGTTTAATTTAAAATATGTGTGACCGTCATGTGGATTAAAGTTGTTATATATGCGGACAATGCACTGCTTTTTTGCAATTTAAGATTAAAACTTGCAGCCGTGTTCTCATGCAGAAAGTATTAACTTGAAGGAAACAATCTGCATTTGTCCATTGTTTTACAAACTACATGCTTACTGCATAAGGTATGACGCTTAACTAAAAATAGTGATTTCCCTCATACAAAGATTACTACAATAATGTGGGGGATATGAATATAGGGATGCTTATCCCACAACTGCCTAATCTAGCTACCAAGGGGTAAAGATCCCAACCCCTCATAATAGGTTAGGGTACTTTTTTCCTCCACTGCTCACAATACAGGCTAAATATAAGCTTTGCATTGTTAATGAAAATTATTGCTGTCTGACTAATGTGAGTGAATTACAGTCAACAGCTAAGGCTTGTAAAAGAGTCTTCCTCTTTTACTTTCACGAGACTATACTGTGCCCTGGAACCAGCAATCTCATGAACAGGGTATTGGATAGTATCTAACAACCTCTGAAAAAGGAAATTCATCTTCAGTAGCAGCTAACTTATTTTCTTTATAATAATGCGTCTTACCTACATAGCATCTTTTATCTGAGGATCTCAAATTTTTAAAAACTGGATGAGATAAGCTTTTCAAAACCACTGTGTTGTCGGAAGGCATGTAATCCTCACTTTATGTATGGGAAAACATTCACGTAGAGGGAAGTAACATGCTTAAATTCACATAGAAGATCTGAACTGGAGAAAGAAACCCTTCTGAATACAATGCTTTAATCCAAGACTGTCCTTCCCCCTAATATTCCATAATAAAATGGAATTGACTTTCTCCTTCCCCCACCCCTCTTAATTCTCACCGGCCTCCTGGTTTTATCCTTCCCATTCATAAATACTGGGGGCAAAACAGCACAGGTTTTATTGTTTAGTGAATATTTTAAAAGTATTCTCCATTTGGTATATTGTATGTGCTTATCCACACTTGCAAGGATCTCACCTTTTTCTGTCTCTGTTCTTTTCTCTTTTAGCGTCTCGCTCGCACTGGAATAATAGTTACCACTAGTGAGGCCATCTTGCTGCAGCTGGTAGCTGATAAAGATCATCCAAAATTCAAAGAAATTCAAAACATCATTAAGGCAAGTGCTCCAGAGTCAGGGCTCCTTTCCAAAGTATAAAAAGGGCTTTTTGAAAGAGCAGCACATTGTCATCTTTAAGGAAGAACTAAAGTTGTAAACAGACACGCGTGCACACTCTCATACCAGCTTCAGTAGAAATATAAAACTAAAAATTGGCGTATTTGTGCTTGCCTTAGAAATATTTGTCTGGGTGCCAGTGTGTTCTGTTTAATCACAGCTGTCAAAGACATTGAGTACCATGAGATGCTTTTATTGTCAGATTTATTTATTTAAAAAAAACTTAACAGAGGTGCCTGTTAGTCTGTACTGTATCCACTGATTGTTACACTTCTCCAAAAAGTGCACATTTCTGTGAAATCTCTCTTGATTGTTCACTTTGTAAAAGTGTACTGTGATATTCTGCTTCAGTTTTGTATTGATCGAGGTAAATGTGATGTGATAATATGCTTTAACTTTGTGCATAAATTAAACTATTTTAATAGAGAATTTCAATAGTATAAAATAGATGGTCTACATGTTTACATTGTTTGTCTGTCTGTCTTTTAGAATAAAAGCTAAATGCTTTGCTTATTCAGTAGACAAGCCAAGTAGCTCAAGCAACAATCTAGGCTTAATTATTTTGGGTGGCTGAAGTGGACTATGTTGATTATTCCAGATTTTTGACTCCCTAATCCTGTTTTAATGTTCTGTACTTCAACTACAGGTTCCAGGAAGCAATCATTGGGTCACTGCCCCTTTCAAAATTATAAAGAAATCTGTCAATTTGTTAATGAGATGATCTGAAAGATTGGTTTATAGTAATTCACAGCTAGTGGGAGACTACTAGCATTTAAAATTGAAAAAAAAATCTTAAACTCTTTCAGTTTCAATTACTAAAGGCTAATTATTTCTAGAAATGTCCTTGGATTTTTTTTAATCCTTGTATGAGTAGATTTAATAAACTCCATCTGGTTTTTGCATTAAGCCAAGCAAGCCCTGAAAAAAATAATCAACTTTTCTAGTCTGTTGTAGACTTCTGCAGCACTGATGTTGGAATTTGATTGGAATCTAGCCTAAAAGCGTAATTTAAAAAGGGACATCTGTAACTTGTTGCTATATATTTTGTAGCTGGAACTTTAACACGATTGTTCCTCTTGAAGGCACCTTCTTCATGTTCAAATGGGTTAAAAAATGTTACATAATGATCACAACAAGTATGTAACTTTAGAACCTTTAAGGTGGTTTTTTGTTTGTTTTTTAAGTAGATGGAAACAAAATATTGAACACTGCTCTTTTGGGTATAAAACTAATTACAGTAAATGTATTGTTTGAAATGATTTATTTTCCCCACAAGATGGCTCTAAAATAATTGTATAACCTTTATATGTTTAAAGCAAATAAAATGTTAACATTTACTGTCTCTCTTACTCTTGTGGTATTTGTGGAATGGAGAATCCTAAAAGCTATTATTTACCATAGCTCTTATTCTAGATTGTGCTGCCTGTAAAATTTCCATAGATGTCATGGAAATTTGGTGCAAAGATTAAGAGCAGAGTGTGGCCTAATAGCTTTGCTTATGTTATTGAGATAACTTATTTTGTGCTCTAAAATTTGAAGAATGATCACCACTCTTGTGGCTCGAGGCAGGAAAGGGAGAAGAAAGGAAGAGTTGAAGAAGCCATTGTTCCATATCACTGACCTACTTTTACCTTATTTGGGGGGGGGGGAGGGCTGCTTTATTAATCATGCTGTATAGCAGAGTAAAGTCCACTTATATAAATCAACAGCTGTGCACAAAAGTACTATAAATATCTCATGAAATATTATTCTGTTTCTTCAGTATTTGTACATTTATATTACCTGTGGTAGTGAGGAGGGGGAAATTTCCAACAATATCTTTTATGCATATAAATTTTTGGAGAGATGTTGCCACCTTCCAGAGCACCATATTTTATGTTGGAAACACAAGCAGGTATTTGTAGTTGATTGTTAGTAAAACCAAACCATTGGAGCCACACTGCCAGGATGAGCCACAGGGACCCTAGAACCTGAGCAGTATCTCCTCAATCTCCAGCAGAACTCAGAGATCCATAAGTTTTGTGGACTGGATCCATTGTCTGTGTGCCAGGGTTTGGGGGAAACTAAACCCTCTCCCCTTCCCACAGATATATTGGAGGAAAAACTTTTTCCCTATGAGAACTCCACAGAGATTTCCTTTCAATGGATCCCATCCCAATGATTTTACCACAAGAGAGGTCAATCAGGAATAATAAAAGAAAACACTAAAGAGGATCCTTATAAACTAATTCATATTACCAACTATGCCTATTTGTACCTAGTATATACTTGCTGAATTTATAGATTTCGCCTTTTAAAATGTTAATTTTTAAAAGCCCCCACTTATGTTTTTTCCTAAGTTTAAAAAAACCCATGCAAAAGCATACTGAGTGATAGCGTCATATAAATGAGTACTTGCGTGTGAAGTGAGGCACAAGGTGAATCAAATTGCTGTCTTTCACTTGAGACTTGTTAATCAGCACAATTGGATTGTCTGGCATGTCTTAGTGAGATTCTAAAACTGATTAAAAAATTCATTGTCCAATTTTGTGCCTAGGGGAACAAAAATGAGAAGAAAATTTTGCCCTAATTTCTTCATGCAGTTACTCAGCTGCACTATTCTGTTCTCCATGCATCTGTGGATTGTTGGTTGACATTAATAGACATATTTGCAGAGTAAAATATCAAAGATGAAGGAGTAGGAAAGGAGGTCTAAGGACTTCGTTATTTTCAGAGGTGCTGAGCTTCCGCAGTTCCCTCTGAAAATCAGGCTCTACACCTCTGGCAGGGATGCACAACAAAAATGTCACCTTTGATTTTAGTTTTAAAAGCTTGATGAACTATATGGTTTTTAAATGTTACTTCCTCCCTTCTTTCAAACGCAACATTGTATTGCCATTCATTTATCTTCTCCCCCCCACAAATGATTTGTCAAATTATTTTTGTAACTGAAATCTTTCAGCCCAAGCTGTTTGTTGCTGTTCACAAAATGATACTTGCCCAGCTATTTAATCTAAGATATTTTTAGCATAGCTATTAGTGTGAAATGGAAGAGTCAAGCCATGAGATAAAACACCTACTTGAAAAAACTGAACTGTGTCATAAGGCTAAAGCATAGTCATGGAACAATAAAAGCTAATCACAGTCCAGGCTTTTTAAAGCCCACTTCATAATTTTCTAATGGTCCTTGTATTCGATGTAAAAATACATATGATCCTTTAGCCTAATTTTTTATTAAAACAAGTCTATACTGACCTAATACTATCTTCTGTAATAAAAAGATCCCACAATCTAATTAGTCAGAAAGTTATAGTTTTACCTAAATGAATGACCATGAACCAATTGGAGTGTGAGGCTACACAAAACTACCTTCTTAACTGTTCCTTTATCTGGCTGGATAATACCATTATTCTAAGCATTACATAAACTGTACATCTGAGCCAATGTATAGGACAGATCTGGCAATCTGAATAATATATATATGAAAACATTTCATAGTGATTTACCTGCCCTGATGAGCTTACACACTAATACATATTCAATAAATCTGCTACCTTAATGATTTTCAAGGCTTGATTTGATCCCTTGGGCAAAGTGTGTAGCGTGTACCCCCTATGTCTGAGGGCAAATTCACCACTAGGTGCATACACCACAGACTGGGTGAGCAGCTTTAAACTCCAGTTAACTGGCTTCATGCAGACAGCAGAGGTTGCAGGTGGGCTTTCTGCTACAAAATTCCCATAGCTTGTGTTTTGCTGGCAGAAGAGAATGTGATCCAAAAAACCCAAATTAGAATTAGTGATTTCAATGAGAGTTAGGTGCCCACATATCTTTGAGGATCTGGGTCTTCATGTATTGTATGGTCTCAGCCAATAACACTGGGCAACAGTCATCTTGCTTCTTTCTCCCATTTACTAGCAGGAAGTAAAGGAAATACTCTTTTATCAATACAACTATTGTAATATCAGTACAAGTATATTTATATGCACCGTTTTGTTTCCAAAACTCATCTTTTTGTTCTTTTAGGGATGTTGAAGAATCACAACTTTTCAATATTCTCCTACCCTCACCACTTGATATATCTACATTTAATCAAAAATGAAGATACCTGTTAAATTTGATAAAGCTAAAATTATCCCTATCAACTTGAGTTTGGATCACAAGTGCACAGCTTGCCATTCCTGCACTCTGAATAATCTATTGTGAGTTAGTCTCACTGGCAGCAGGATATATCTGTCTGCTCATAAGAAGGAAGCAAGCAGACTGAGTAGAACTGGAAAAATAGTTTGATATACTCAACTGCAGTAGGATTGTGAACAAATCTAATGCCCTAGGTCTCATACAAACCCATCCCAGTCTAATTCAGAATCAGTTAATGTTGTGTTTCACCACTGTGCAAACTACTCACGGTGAGCAATTTGTCTGAAGAATTTTGCCCTATTTTTCATAAACAAGCTTTGATTTTTATTCAGTATTTGAAATTATTCTGCAACTAGGTTTTATAATCAGTTTCATAAATTTATTTGGGCCTATGGATGAACTGTCTTGTAACTTGCCTCTGCTCCATTCACTTCCGTGGAGGTTGTTGTGCCCTATATGAAGTGATTCTGGAGGAACCGTATCCAATAGTTCACCCAGCATGGGGTTGGTGTCTCACTAACTGACAGCCAAGTTAGCCAAGGTTCCAATTAGACACCACCTTGAGGAAATGATTGATAGCTCTGAAACAAAGCTGTTAGACCCTACAGATGGTTTCAGTGGGGCTGAACCTCAGGCCTACGAAAATGGGAGCAGGAAAAAAAGACGGCATAGACAACAGGAGAAAGGGCAGTTTTGTCCCAGTAGTAGGGGGTTCATTTGTTGACACACTGGTCAGTTCCTGTAACCCTGTATAAAGCTGCTGAAGTTCTGCTGACTCATTGGTTTTGCTTATAAACTCCACCCAGATGAAGGTAGGTGGGTTCTAGGGCTTAAAGGAAGTGGGATAAAGAAGGTCCTGAAGACAATCCTTGGGGACAATGAGGCTCAGTGGAGGAAATTTTAGGCTGAGGTTTATGTTCTATTTTTTGTTTTTGTTTCCAACAAGCCAAACCCTTAGAAGTATGAGTTTGTATGCTATTTTAGAGTCTGTGCTGCTTTGAGGATGGGTTAGGGATTCTGCCCACTAACAGTACTCCAATTCCTGGTCCTCTCCCCATGTGGCAGTTTTGATGTGTTAATGCAGACCAGGTCTGAAATAACCTCTGCAAGCCTGAGTGGCGGTGCAGGATAAGTGGAAGAACAGTTGTAGTGGCCAAAGAGTTAATCATCAACTCCACAGGTCCCTAATGCAGAGATGCTGTGTAGTCTTGCTGCACCTTTTCTAAACTTCTGGCTATCCTCCAGATCAGTGAGGCAGATCCTGCCTATGCAAGAGTAGGTCTTTATTCTTGTGGAAGAGGAGATCAAGATATAGCTCATGCTCTTTACTCTCTCCTCAAGATAGCGAGGATGCTAAACAAGGCTGGAGTTGACACTGATCCTTCTTGTGCCCTAATATACCCCATCCCAACTTGATGCATTACTGTGTACTGTAATAACACTGCTCTACAGCCAAAATGCTTTCTGAAATAAATGTAGTCAAACTTTACTAATTCTGGGTCACTGAGAATGAAAATGATGCTTAAAATTGTTGATTGGCTCTAGTTTTCAAGATATGCTATTGGGTCAGTATATATGACCCTTGACTTGGGAATGGCGCAGGATAAGTGAGTTATAAAGGGAAGGGATCTCAATTTAAACCAGAAATAACTAAAATACATCTTTGACTGGATCTATGACTAAATCTATGACTGGGTTTGGACAGTACTTGCCTTTTAGGCAAAACAATGAATGATGCAATCTGAAGCTGGTATTGCGTCATACATGATATGAATTGCATCATGTTATTCCTAGAAGTCATGGATGATGCAATCATAATGAAGCTTACATCACTCTGCTGAACAAATTGCCCTATATCAGCTCTAGAAATCATACACTGTCGTGCTCTCTTATTTGTCAGTGCTTGATTTTGCAAAGGGACACATTTCTATTTAGCCGAAGTGAACAGAGATGCCTCATACTTGTGTGAACAGTGCAGATAACTTCTGCTATGTTTGTGATGAAGTGACTTTCGCATCACAAAATCACAGTATAACCACTATGGTTAAGAAAGCCTATTGCCTTTATTTTGGCTGCAAAATTGGAGATCAGGACAAGAGGTGGGCCCCACACATGCTTGTGCAACAAATCTTCGCCAGTGGTTGAACAGGAAAAGGAAATCTATGCCTTTTGCAGTGCTAATGATTTGGAGAGAGCCAACAGATCATACCAGCAATTGTTACTTCTGCATGGTGCCTCCAGTTGGGAAAGGTGTGTCAAAGAAGAAAAAGTGGACTGTGCATTATCCAAACATTCCATCAGCTATACGCCCAGTACCCCACGGAGAAGGACTGCTGGTTCCTGATGCACCAGAATCATTCTCACTTGAGTCAGACGAGGAAGAGGAAGAGGATGAAACTTCTGGTCCTGAACCATCAATGTCACAGGACCCACATTTTCTCCCATCCTCCTCCTCTGAACCACATCTCATAACACAAGGTGAACTGAATGACCTTGTCAGGGATTTGGAACTACCCAAGAGTAAGGCAGAGCTGTTGGGCTCCAGACTACAGCAGTGGAATCTCCTGGCAGGTGATGTTAGGGTTTCCATGTTCCATGACTGTCAAAAGGATCTTGTCCCATTCTTCTTCATGGAAGGTGATCTTGTAGCCTGCAACAACATCGATGGTGTGATGGGAGCCCTCACGATCCAGATGAGTGGAGACTGTTCATTGATTCATCGAAGACGAGTCTTAAAGCTGTTTTACTGCATAATGGCAATGTTTTGCCATCAATTCCAGTTGGTCATGCAGTCAATATGAAGGAAACCTATGACAACATGAAACAACTTTTGAGGTGCATAAACTATGACCAACATCAGTAGCAGCTTTGTGGCGATTTGAAGGTTGTCGCTCTCTTGCTTGCTCTGCAGACTGGATACACAAAGTACTGCTGTTTTCTCTGCGAATGGGATAGTCTTGCAAGAGATTCCCACTACATCAAGAAAGATTGGCCACTCCGACAGTCATTGGAACCTGGGAGGAAAAGTGTTCAGCAGCCACCATTTGTTGAATCAAGGAAGATTTTGTTACCAACCTTACACATCAAGCTGGGTCTGATGAAGAACTTTGTCAAGGCCGTTGACAAAACTCAAGCAGCTTTCAAGTACCTCCGTGGAAAATTTCCAAGGTTAAGTGAAGCTAAGATAAAGGAAGGTGTCTTTGTTGGTCCTCAGATTCACATTTTTTGCACTCTCATCTAGATTTTTTTCCACCGAACTGCGGAGCAGTGAGCGACGAGCACGGTGAGCGATTTCACCAGGACATTGCAACAATGGAGAAATGCTATCAGGGCAAATGGAGCCCATCAATGCTTGCAGAGTATTGCTGGACAGTGAGAAGAGATGCTGCATTTAATGAATACAAGAGACAAGCCAAGAAGCGCCGAGTAGACACTGAATAGGACTAAACTATGTAGATAATAGTTTTTTGCCTTTTGTTTCATAATAAATTTTATTTATATAACCCTTTTGCTGATTTTTAAAGTGTTACATAAACAGGACAGGTGAAATATTATCATGTAAAGTAACCATAAACACATGAAAAGACCTAGGTTTACAATTTATGATTAAAACTCTACTATCTACACAATATACATAGACATAAAATGTAAAAATTTAAATATCTTAGAAACAGTAGCCAATCAGTTGTTTAATTGTCATATTTGAATTCAGCACATCAAAATACATAATAAATAGCACATATCTCTGAAGCAGACAACTTCTCAAAAATTGTAGACCAGTGTAATCTATATGCAGTTTTTAAGGCACATGACAGTGTTCATATCCAAACCAATTTGAGTTTATTTTAAAAGTAAGCTTTTGTTAGAATACTGTAACAAATGCTTTTCTCTAGTCCAAATATACACTACTAAATAGACTGCATTCCCTTCATCCTTTCCAAAAAAGCAATTTTTTTTTCTGGTAAAATCTATTCTTCATGAAAAATATCTTGCTGGTCATGATTAAGGCTAAGATTTTGTGATGGCTGTTTTTAGTAAAGGTCACAGACAATAAATAAAAATTCACGGAAGCCATGACCTGTCTGTGGCTTTTGCTGCTGCAGCTCCATGGTTTCCCCTGCCACCGCGGTGGATGGGGGTTGTGGGATTCCTTCTCTGCCCATGGCAGCTGGGAGCTGCAGGGTGACCATATATCCCAAAGAGAAAACGGGATGCCCCCAGCCCCTCACCCAAGGTCTTCCCCTCTCCCCATGTGAGGCTGTCACCCGTTACTGAAACCCTGAGGAGGGCCCCCTCAGGAGTCTGTCACCTGTTGCTGGAACCTTGCGGGGGGGGGGGGGGGGGTCTTGTCACTGGAACTCTTCCAGGCCCCACTGGCTGCCTGCTCCAGAGTCTGGCAGCTCCTGGGGCTGAAGCAGAGAATGTAACGGAGGTCTCTGGAAGTCACGGATTCCATGAGTTCCATGATCTCTGTGACATAAACGTAGTCTTACTCATGATTCCATCTTCCTTTAGATGTTGAGTGATTTGGTTCTCTTAATATGTCTGCCATTATTTAACCAGTGATGTAAGTCAAACTTTTAGGAAGCAAGAGTCAGGATCATTCTTCTTTTCTTTTTTATATGACCATGGTCTCATTATTTTAAGGGTACAGTACAAAAAGTTCAATACCCTGTAATTTCATAGTATTTCAGTTAATCATGCATTGCTAATGCTACAGACCTGTTAAGAAAGGCAGTGTAAACTATGGAGTATAAAGACTTATCCATTTGATAAACTTTGATGTTACCCAGAACTGTACCTAGCCTATGGATAAATACCATTCTGAGAATTTTCCAAAGTACTTACTGCCATGGCAACAACCACAGGACCCAGTGATCAGAGGCATTTGTTTCGCACCTTATGATAAATTACAGAGGATAAACTATTCTAGATGTGCACAATAGATGTCCCTCATACAGGTTCAGAACATTTGTTCTGAAAAAAGGGTTCTGACAATCTTGTACAGGCCCAACAAGAAAGCTCTGTTTTGTGTGTTCATTGTTAGTGTTATAATAAAATCTTTAGGGCATGGGAGTTTGATGAAGTTAGAGACTGACCTTTCTGGAATCTCAAGAGCAGCTTCTGGAAAGTTAAGAGGAGGCTATTATAGATAGAGGCTCCATTGTCTCACAGGACTGTGGCTATTTATAAAGATAAAGGTGGGTGATTGCTCTGCCTTTTGATTACTGGTGTGAATTGTATAACCTACCTTTTCATAGGCGATAAAGAGCTATTGGAAAAGGGCTGCTACAAGTAGCTGGAATTTTAGAAGTATTAATATATTCAAATCAGCTTAACTGACTTGCTAATACAGCCAAGGTTGGCAGCCCTCCTGCCACTGACAGCATTTGGCTTTGCTTTAATAAAACCTTTTCATTTGCTCAGGAGAAAGACAAAGCAAACAAATGAAGAGAACAGTTAATGGAGGATATATGGCTAAGTGTTAATGAAAATAAGTAACTTCTCTTTTTATTCAGTAATCTGCTTTTGTAGTAGGATATCTAGGATGCTGGATCATTTAGAAACGTATCAATTTCTATATAGTGAAGTGTTACAACAGTTGGTTAGGTCACAGTATTCCATGTCTTTGTCATTCTTTTATTAGGACCTTCTTTGTTCCCTTTTTAAATAACACCTTTTAGAAGATTTGTCATTAATTTTTTAATTGTCTAAGGAGAAGATTCCTCTACCCTTTCTGTCACTAAATAGTGACATTAATTGCTCAGGCCACAATAAAACATGTACACCTAAAGGTTGTGGGAAAGGGTTTTAGACTCGGTGTTCAGTTTCTAAAAAGACATCTAGTGCTAAAACAGGACTTTTGGAGCTAAAGCTTTAACTATATGCTATAGTATGAACTGTACAAGGGTATGAATGTTGAATTATATACTATTCTATTCTTCAGGGGTGAATCCTGAGCCTACTGAAGTCAATGGAAGCTTTGCCATTGATTTCAACAGGGGCAGGATTTCACCCCATATGTGCAAACATTGCTTAAGTAGATATTTCAGGAGTTAAAGCCTAGCAGCAGCCCTAAGGGTGTCTGACAATCAGTCAGAAACAGTTTACTACCCCAAAAGGAAACTGCAAAGGAGACTCTGACTCCCGATGAATCTGGACTCTGTCTTAGATGGAGTGCCAATGCAAGGAACAAAGTACAGGGTGAAGACTAATTTGCAGTGGCATCAACACAAAATAGAGTCCTAATGCATCATCACTGTAAATGTTATCACTAGAGTTGTGGAAGTAATGCAAAAGATAAAGTCCATCAATTTTTTTAATTAATTGGCTAATCTCTCTTTTGTGGCACTTGTAGAGAACAGTCAAGTGGCCAGATTTTACTGGCAAAGTCATTAAAAACAAATTTCATATTGCGTGAAGTAGTAGTTGTGGAAACCAAATTTAAAATTTGAACATGGAAGTATTAATGCCAGAAGTGCTTGTCCATTCATCCAGGCAGGGAATAGATACAAAGATATATGACTTATCTGACCAATCACATTGCAAATTGATTTCTGAATATTCACAATCCATTCACAGGATAAAAAAAATATTAGGGTACATTTTTCTAAAGCAACTAAGTGAGTTAGACTCCTAAGTCCAATTGAAAGACAATAATAATAAATAGTTGCTTTATAGCACTTTTCATACATTGATCTCAACATGCTTTTGTAAAGGTGGCAGGTATCATTTCCCCCATTTTACAGATGGGGAAACTGAGGCAAGGAAAGGCACTCCTAACTCTCATAGGTGCTTTTGAAAATGGTAAATTTAGTCAAATAAATGTGAACAACAAATATATTTAGAGTAATATAGAAGTTGTGTGGGATTTCCAAAGTACTCAGCATTGGCCTAACTGTGCTCCCATTGAAGTCAGTGATAAAACTCTCATTGACTTCAAAATTAAGAGGAGTTAGGCCCATGCGGAATGCTTTTGAAAATCCCATCCTAAGGTCCAGATTGTGACCCCTTTACTCACAACAGTGAAGAGTTACTCACCTAAGTAATCCCAATGACTTCAATGAGAGTAACAGTTTCACAATCTGACCCTAAGTAATAGCAAGCTGCACTCAAGTTTATACTGTCAGGATCTGCTACAATTTTCTTTCTACAGACTCCTGAAGATCTTTCATTATTCTTCCAGTTTGTAGTCATTGATATGTTCTTCACACCACCTTCCTTTCTTTGTGGTGGGCAAGTGATGTCCATATAGCCTGTAGAAGATAGGCTGGGCTGGGATAGACTGTTGGCTCCTAGGGACGAGGATGGTTTTCTGTGTGTGTCTTGTATGTAGCTGAGCACATTGGTATTGCTTAAAGAATTATTGAATAATAGTGATAGTGATTTCATGATGGAGAATAGCATGTAAATGATATACCTCCCCTGCAATGATCCACACACATCTATTCCTTTCCAGAGCCCATGAAGTAATCTCTTCTGTACAGAAATGCTAGTTTGCTCTGACATGAAAAACAAAAAAAAAGTTTTCCATGTTTATAAACTCATGTCTAAAACATCTCAGAACTATATTGAAATTTGCTGTGACCTGACCACTTCCCCAAAGGATAGCCCATGTGTTTTATTAGCTCCAGCAGCTGTTTCCTCACTTTATACTAGTACATTTCATTATGACAGAAGTCTCCCTTGTATGATGTATCCATTATACAGAACCCATTGCTCATTAACTGAACCCTTAAAATGTTTTTCTCTTTTTAGGTTTCAGAGTAGCAGCCGTGTTAGTCTGTATCCGCAAAAAGAACAGGAGTACTTGTGGCACCTTAGAGACTAACAAATTTATTAGAGCATAAGCTTTCGTGGGCTACAGCCCACTTCTTCGGATGCATATAGAATGGAACAGGTCTGTCTCCCAAGATCTGTGAGAGTGAGGGATCATCTTTCAGGATAGGTTGTAGATCTTTGATGATGCGCTGGAGAGGTTTTAGATGGGGGCTGACCTGTCCTCGCTTACAGACAACCCCAACCTAGAGCAAACACTCACCAGCAACCACATACCACTGAACAAAAAGACTGACCCAGGAACCTATCCTTGTAACAAAGCCCGATGCCAACTCTGTCCACATATCTATTCACGTGACATCATCATAGGACCTAATCACATCAGCCATACCATCAGGGGTTCGTTCACCTGCACATCTATGTGATATATGCCATCATGTGCCAGCAATGCCCCTCTGCCATGTACGTTGGCCAAACCGGACAGTCTCTACGCAAAAGAATTAATGGACACAAATCTGACATCAGGAATCATAATACTCAAAAACCAGTGGGAGAACACTTTAACCTGTCTGGCCATTCAATGACAGACCTGCGGGTGGCTATCTTACAACAAAAAAACTTCAAAAACAGACTCCAGCGAGAGACTGCTGAGCTGGAATTGATATGCAAACTAGATACAATCAATTTAGGATTGAATAAGGACTGGGAATGGCTGAGCCATTACAAACATTGAATCTATCTCCCCTTGTAAGTATTCTCACACTTCTTATCAAACTGTCTGTATTGGGCTATCTTGATTATCACTTCAAAAGTTTTTTTTCCACTTACTTAATTGGCCTCTCAGAGTTGGTAAGACAACTCCCACCTGTTCATGCTCTCTGTATGTGTGTATATATATCTCCTCAATATATGTTCCATTCTATATGCATCTGAAGAAGTGGGCTGTAGCCCACGAAAGCTTATGCTCTAATAAATTTGTTAGTCTCTAAGGTGCCACAAGTACTTCTGTTCTTTTTGCTCTTTTTAATCTGCTAATAAGGAGTTTTGCAAATATGGAAGCATAAATATTCGTCCATATCTACTAAGGTTCTAATTCAATTTTTAAAAATACAATTTCCATACTTCTAAAGAAGAAACTAGAATGATGAGGAGCTGAGGGAAGAAATTTGGTGGTTCTGAGGGAGAGTAAGTCTCCTGAGATTTAACTTGTACTGTGTTTAATCACATCTTCAAGTGAGTCTAGAATGAGGACATCATCGGGCATAGAATACAAGGAAGTTCATGAGGGAATTGGGTTTTGCCAGGGAAGCAATAATGAGGACAGACGTAGCTTGTAAGGGGTGTGGAAATGTTAGGGATAAGACCAAGTCTCAAATGGATTTTGAGTTGCCACTTGTGAGAGTTTATCCAATGAGAGAAACTCAGACAGCATGTTTTCTATGTTTTGATAAATTGGCAAATTGGAATGCAATGTGATTGTGTGGACTCCAAAATAGGACCAGTTAACATCCTGCTAGCTATATATCTGATATATTCACAAGACTATTTTAAAAATGGGACTAACTAGGAGAAAATCATGAATGGCAAATGCGGAAGGATGTCTGTAATACTATATTTGTAATTTATTGTATTCAATCTTAAACTAATTAAGAAAAGTTTTTTTGAAAATAATGCTGACCCATAAGGAGTCAGACTCATGGATGCCACTTAAGTGTTTATTCAATGGGATAAAGACTTGTATCACAATATGACCTCTCTTTTTGTTCCTTACTTTTTCTATTACAGTGGTTCTCAAACTTTTTTTTCCACGGACCACTTGAAAATTGCTGAGGGTCTCGGCAGACCACTTAATTATCTTTCCATATGTTGTTTGTACCATTAGCTAACTATTGTAAAGTGCTTTGGATAAAAGCGCTATATAAAAAAACCTTAATAATAATTAACTTTTTTTGTTCTACAAATAAAATCACACAACTCATATTTTAATATCGGTAGTCTTAACGTGGATGTGCCCTCTCTCCCCCGTCGTGGCAGCCCCCGAACTGGGACTGGGAAGGAGGGGGTCTCTCCCTTACCACAGCAGCCACAGAGCTGAGGCTGGGAAGAGGGCTGTCTCTCGCCAGCAGCCACAGCCCTGGAGCTGGTGAAAGTCGCCTCTTTCTCTGGCCACCACAGCCCTGCACATCCCAAATTTCCCCCAGCCCCTCTTCTCACCCCACTGCCCCCTCTGACCTACCCTCTACTCCCCCCCAAGGCCACCACCTCACCTTACATGTGCATCTTCTCCAGAGTCCAGGCACCTAATTAGTGGAGCCTCGCCTGCGGCCCTTCATTCTTTCATGTGCAACCGCCCAGGTGCGTACCTTAGAGGGAACTATCCGCGGACCACCTGAATGGAGCTCGCGGACCACAGTTTGAGAACCTCTGTCTATTATATTGGACACCTCACCACATTAAACCACTAGGGGACGTTACTGCTCACACTAATATTCTAGTAGTGAGAACAGGAAGTGTTAAAAAAGTCACATTGTACAACTTGTGAAGTAGCTGGGATGCTATGTGCAAAACACTAGTCCAACTTAAATTCTGTTGTTAAAACTAGATTTGGTTGGTGCCATTATGAGAAACAACACAGGCAGAAGGACACAGTGGAAAATTCAGGGCACTTGTATTACACTCATCAGCATGGTAGCAGAGCATGCTCCTTGTCAAAATTTGCAGTTCAGTGCTTTATAACCGCATGTGACGGGTTGGATCACAGAAACCCCCTTGGGAGCTGCCACCAGATGTGCAAAGACTACCCCTGCTTCTGTTTTCCCCGCCAGCTCAGGACTCCAGCACCCTGTCTTGCTGAGCCAGACACTCCTGTTTGGCTCCAGACACAGATCCAGGGTCTGAATCACTTGTCCCAAAGCTGCAAGTTTACCTGAAAACAGCTCACAGTAGTGCACTTGTCTTTAGCACTCAGATGCCCAACTCCCAATGGGGTCTAAACCCAGATAAATCCGTTTTACCCTGCATAAAGCTTATGCAGGGCAAACTCATAAATTGTTCGCCCTCTATAACACTGATAGAGAGATATGCACAGTTGTTTGCTCCCCCAGGTATTAATACATACTCTGAGTAAATTATTAAATAAAAAGTGATTTTATTAAATACAGACAGTAGGATTTAAGTGGTTCAAAGTAGTAACAGACAGAACAAAGTAAGTCACAAGCAAAATAAAATAAAATGCGCAAATCTATGCCTAATCAAACTGAATACAGATAATTTCCTCACCAGTTCCAGAGTGCTCCCTTTTACAGGCTAATCTCCTTTTAGCCTGGGTCCAGCAATCACTCACACCCCCTGTAGTTACTGTCCTTTGTTTCAGTCTCCTTCAAGTATCCTGGGGGGGGGGGGGTAGAGAGGCTCCTTCTTTAGCCAGCTGAAGACAAAATGGAGGGGTCTCCCTTGGGTTTAAATAGACTCTCTCTTGTGGGTGGAGACCCCCCTCCTCCCTCCTATGCAAAGTCCAGCTCCAGGATGGAGTTTTGGAGTCACCTGGGCAAGTCACATGCCCCTGCATGACTCAGTCTTTGCAGGCCGACGCCATTGTCCACATGGCATCTTGCATGTCTCCAGGAAGACTTCTCATGTGGATTGGAGCATTCCAAGATGCATTGTTCCCTAAGTGTCTCCTGATCAGGTACTTAACCTGGCGAATTCCTTCCTAAAGAAGCTGACCAAATGCCTCACAAAGCTCACTTAGAAACCAGGCAAGCATACAGCCCATATTCTTAACCTCGAGTAGAAGATGATATATATGTACAAATAGGATGAATAGATATAGTAGACCATAACCTTTACGGAGATATGTTACATGGCACAGGCAGCACAAAACATATTCCAGTTATGTCATACATACATTTATAAGCACCCCCTCCCCATAAAGCCTTATGAGGTACACTGTCACACCGCATACATGTCTACAGACTTCAGGAACTTGTATCTAATGCACCAAACTGGAGTCAGGTTCTCCACAGTTTTGCATATTTGGTAGTCTAGATCAGGATTGTATCATTTTGCATCCACTTTGCACAAGTGTAAGGTCCAGATCCACAAAAGAATTTAGATGCCTATGTCCCAGATTTAGCAGCTACTTTAACCCACAAAACCCCAGCGTAGCTGCTGCCAAACTTTGTAGGTGCTTAAATTAATTTAACACATCAATTTTTTGCTGTAAGAGTTCCCTGGGCATCTAAGGTTCTGCCTTGGGGCATGTGCAGCGCTACATCATTTTAACTCTATATAAATTAGGCAGGGTAGGAGGAAGAGGCCTCTTCTAATCTTTAGCCAAGTGGTGCAGGTACTCACTCAAGATGAGGAGACTGCAGTTGAAGTACCCCCTCATGGGAAGGAATTTGAACAGGTGTTTCCTATCTCTCAGCTGAGTGCCCTAACCACTGGACTGTAGAGTCATTCTCACTCTCGTTCTCTGATCCAATGAATATTTAATTATTTATTCAACAGGAGAGATTGTAAGAACCCCATGTCGTAGCCCAGTGGATAGGGCACTTACCTGAATAGGGAAACCCCTGTTCAAATCCCTTCTTTCCACCAAGCAAAGTAGGGAGTTGAACTGGGGTCTTATACATGCAAGGTGAGCCCTCTAACCACAGGGCAAAGGTTGTAAGAGAGGCCTCCTCCACTCCTGCTAAAAATGGCTTAGGCACCTGACTCCAGGGGAGCATTCCCAGCTGTGAATCAGAAATGCGCATCCAACTCCATAAGGGGGCAGGGTTTAAGACATCCCCTCTCCTTGCCATTTCCTACTGGGTAACTTAGGCAGCTTCCTAGCGTGCTAGCTTTTGTGGATCCCAGTCTCTCATTGTCCCTATCTCATTGTACAGGGAGTCTTGCTGGCTAATCTGGGGTTTGCGGATTCCAGTGATTTTCAAGGCACCTAAGGCCTTGGCTACACTGGCGCTGTACAGCGCTGCAACTTGCTGCGCTCAGGGGTGTGAAAACGCCTCCCCCCGAGGCGTTACAGTGCAGCGCTGTAAAGCGCCAGTGTAATCAGATCCTGCAGCGCTGCATGCTCGCTCGCAGCGCTGCAAGCTACTCCCCTCGGAGAGGTCGAGTACATACAGCGTTGTGAGAGCTCTCTCACAGCGCTGGTGGCGTGACTACACTTGCGCCTCACAGCGCTGCCACGGCAGCGCTGTGAATTCCCGAGTGTAGCCAAGGCCTAAAAGTTATGCATTGCAATACCTGTGCCTCTTTGTGGATTCTGGCCTAACTAACTACACTATATGCAAGGCTGTGGAGAGCCAGTCGCTAGGCAATCAAGCCTTCATTAGGGGACTATTAAAGGGATACATAGCTTGCTTTGAATGCAATGCAGCCACATAACAGCTAAAAATTACAGCTGTTCAGTGGTCTACATGAGGCCTGGCAGAGCACAGATCCTGAAGTTAATAGAACAAAATGATCCATAATTTTCCTTATCTGATGGCAGAAGTTTAACAAGCACCTACCAGCAGCCCAAAGAAATCCTTGCAGTACATTAGTGAGAAATGGGTTTGCTAAAAATGAACAGTTACTAAGAGATAGTTTGTAGTGATAGGGAAATCATCTCACTGTATGCTTAAAATGAAGTTTTACTGTGATAGTTGCTTCTCCTCCATTTTGAAAATAATCTCCTAACGCCTATGGACACCAAAGTGAGTCTAACATACAGTTCAGATACATTCAAGAACAGGGTTTAATCAGTTAGAAAGCCATGAGGCTACTCATTGATAAAATACAGTTTAGTATGGCAGTATGTGGCATAATATACTAAATTTCATTGTGATTAGGGTTCACCACTTTTGTACATATGGATCCATGTTTACAGGGCTCGACTAAGCCCTCTGAAGAAGTCACCAACCACAGATTTCTGTGGCAATTTTGTATCTAATAGTCAATGTGAATCAGTTATCAGTTATTACAAGCACTTTTTGGATATAAGGATGATAGTATTTTGTATTTATAGAATATCTTCAAGCCATGGATCTCAAGCACTTTACAAACATTGATGAATGAATCTTCAGCAGCCCATTAAGTTAGTTATTTTCCTTATCTTCAGACAGAGGAACAAGCAGTTAAAACAAACAATTTCAAGCGTGTCCTCTAATTTTGAGTACTTCATTGGTAACAAATAGGGGATAATTTTCAGGATTGTTGGGCACTTGCTTCTCTCATTGACTTCAGCTGAAAATGTGGGTGCTCAGCATCTCTGAAAACTATGCAGTACATATCAGAATTGGGGCCCTCAAAAATTAGTAGAAATTTTTGTCTAAAGACAAAACCCAACAAATTAAATTTCTAATCGTCCCTAATCAGTGCCTCCCATTACCTCAGAGAGCCTCCAGATGCAAGCCCTTAAGAAATGTGATCAACAATGAAAAACAGTGAGCAACTCAGTAATCAAAGTTAGATCAGCAAGTTCCCACAAATACTGGGAAATCACACACACAATAGACAACAAAAAAAGAGAATATACATAAAGCCACAAAAACTAACTGAAATAAAAGGAGAAAAAATAATCTAACAAAGATCCACTTATAATTTCGGCTCCATGCTATAGTCACACATTTAATTGACTTGTTTAGGATCATGATATTTAAAGGACAGCAGTGAGTTAATAAGACCACATATACTTTGAGTCTTAACTCAGTATAATCTTCTAATCTTTCTTAGAGACTAATCAGTAACCATGTGAATGAAAGAACAGGAATGTTGTATATATACACACAGAGAGATGGTACTTTGGCATATTACAAGCATTGCAAAGTATGTAGGCAAAACAACAGTACACAATAGCTAAGCCATATATTACTTCCCATATACCACTACATTTTGATTCAGAGACTGATGTTTCACAGGATCTATTTCATTCCACACTAAAGGTAATGCTTTCCTGCTATTATGTATGATTCTGCTAGAAAAGGTAGCAATGGATCTTCCTTACAAAAGAGGAGAAAGTCAAACTGATTAGATATGGAAACCCAATTAATATGATTGATTAATTAATATGGGAGGCATGATTACTGACCATTCTGACATCCTTTTTAGTCAGTGTTCTTAAAACTGACCCTTCTAGGAAGGCTTAGGTTTGGAATCACATCCTGTTCTCTGTGAATGCTTTAGGCTATAGTAAATGAAAACAGTGACTTTAAACACAAGTGGGGAGATTTACAGTGTACTGTAAGGAAGAAGCTTTAAGCCCATCATCAGGCAATACCAGCCCCAAAGAAGGCCTTCCACATAAACTCTGCAGAAACTCTGAAGAAAATGGCTGCCTCCTGAGATAAGGAGATATAGAGGGAGACTCTTCAAGACTTGAGGCTAATAGTGGTAGGATTTTCTCACAAGGATCGCCTTTAAATGTGCTATAAATTAATAGCATCTGTAATAACTTGATTATCTGCTATGCCTTCTATAATACTTTAAAATATAACTAGTCCTCTCTCCAATGCAGAAAGAGGCTGTGGAAGGCAGGAAGTTTTATTTATTTATTTATTTATTTATTGGCTTGATTCAGCATATCCTCTTGCTTAAAAACAACAACTGCCTAACCACCCACGCTCTCTGGGAAAATGACAAATGGATCAGGGAATGTTAGGTTATGTTAATAAGACACTTGTGTGCTTAGATGAAATAGGAGAGGAAACTTGGGTGCTAAAGCAATCAGCTGCATTTTCTAGAGGTTTTGAATCCCAGAACTCAAGGGTGATGAGGGTCTCTCTGGTTAAATTATGACCAGCTGATGTAGTCTAGATGAATTTAACTTTGTAAACAAACACTCCATGTATGTGTATTCTTAACTGTTGTCCTTGCACTTGGCGTGCCCCTCAGCACAATGCAGGCTCTGGGAAGGGGTTGGGGGAGGGGGTGCAGCGCTTACCTGGGGCTTCTAGGCAGGGTGGGCCAGGGGGCCTCCATGTGCCGCTATCCCCAGGCACTGCCCCCGCATCTTCCTATGGGGCGCTTGGGGCGGGAGCAGCGCACACAGATACAGACCCACCCTGCCCAGGGGCCGCAGAGAGGGGTTGGCAGCTAAGTGGAGCAAGCAGGCAGGAAGCTACTCAGCTCTGCTGCGCTTGTGGTGGTGGTGGGCCCCCGGGCCTTTTTAATTTGCCCTGGGGATGCGTGTGTATGTGTGGGGGAGCGCCTGGGGGTGGAAGGTGGGGCCGAGGGAGCGAATGGGCTTCAAACATTGCTGGAGCTGGGCCCTGGGCCAGGAATATTCCTGGTGCCTAGGCACCACGGGCCCAGAGATCTTGCTGCCTATGGTCAGATCTGGACCACGCTGTAGGTGTTTGGGCCAATCTGTAGTTCTAACTAGTATTAAAAGACAAAACAATTAACACAGAAACCATAAATAAAATTATATTAAATAAATCAGAGAATATTTTTGTGTATTCATTGACATTTCTGTAGCATTCATCCATATAAGAATCTGAGCACCTATATGGAGGGGAAAAAGTCTTTATATCCAGTCTTAGAGCTCCCTCTGCTGATTGATGCTACAATGGTTCCATTATAAAGTATTTGGGCCTGTTCAAGCAGATTGCACCCATTCTTGCATATAGTTTCACTGCACTCCACTGAATTCCTGTGGAGAAATATTTGCATTAATGTTTTAAAATGTGTTTTTAAAACTCTCCAGGTTGTTCCTGTGGGATAGACGTCCCCTTCATCATACTCCAGAATGGAGACTCAGAAGATAACATGTTCATAGCTGTCTATAAACATTATAAAAAGTGACAAAGAGACCTGTGGCACCTTCTAGACTAACAGACTTATTGGAGCATAAGCTTTCGTGGGTGAATACTCACTTCGTCAGATGCATGTTAGTCTAGAAGGTGCCACAGGACTCTTTGTCGCTTTTTACAGATCCAGACTAACATGGCTATCCCTCTGATACTATAAACATTATAGTGCACCAACTTCTATCTGAGTTTTCTGCCTGTCTGTTTTGGGTTATTATGAAGTATTTTCATTATATGTCTGGTTAATACCATACGCACATGGACAACTGGTGGTGCTGGGGTACTAATGTAGCACTCATTGATTCACTTGTACTCACACTTTAATTCACAAAATGCTTTGCTTTTTGGTCTCTTCCCTCATGAGTGAACTAATTAAGGTCAATAAAAGTGATACCCTTTTCATATATTGGCTATTTAACAGTATTTTTAATCTCTGGTAACTCTGTAATTTTTCATACAACAAGCAGCTGAACCACATAGTGAAAAATGTAGAAATGTTTTTTTCAGCCTAGGGGCTTCTTCTATTTCTTGGAATCTTTTGCTAGTGTGACCAAGAAAATGACTGTCAGATGGAATTTTATTCAGATTGGTTGTCATGGATGCATGAGCAAAAGTTTCAAATGGCAAATGCCTATATGTGATATATGCAAATAGTAAAGTAATTGTATTTAGTATATTATACTTCTGAAAACCTTTTTTTGGGGGGTGGGGGGAATTGTTTTCCCTAATTCTTAATTTAGCTGAGGTGGAGATGGGGGAAATAGTTCTGATTGAAATGAGGAAGGCTTTTTAAAAACAAATATTTTGTGTGAATTTAGTGTTCCTGAAAATGAGACTAGTAGCATTGGCTTCGATCAGAAACAGTGTAAGTAACTGCTGTAAAATCTTTCCTGTGTAGCTCTGTTAATGTACCTCAGGCCTGGCTTGCGGTGTCTCTACTCACTCCAGTTCTGGATCTCTCTTAAGCAAAGACTTCCAACTGTCTCATATTGCGCCAAATTCTGTGGAAGTTTTCTGATATGTACAAACAGGCCAAATAGAGATTTATTTTAAAAAGTGATTCAGGTGTTGAACAGTTTGGGATCAATAAAATAACAGTATTTATGTGTTGAAATGATTTCCAACTTCCCTATTTAATAAGCAAAGTTAAACAATCTAACTCATGTAACAAAGACTTTAAAAAAAAGTATATAAATAAACCTATGTGCAATACTTGGATAGTTGAAATGCAAACTGATTTTTACTATTACTAATATCCTGTGGGACTGAGTTGAGAGGAGCCAGATTGAGGCAGGGATTTGATGCAACAGTCTCTTCTACGGGGAAAACTGTAACTACTTTAATGCTGTTTCTGCATAGTACCAGGCTTTTTAAACAATGATGTGTTCTGCACCCCTTTCTGCCCTACATAGTCCCATACCCCTTAACTAGATATATGTGTGGAATAAAACACAGGCAGCTTTTCATTTCAGAATCAGCATGTGCCAGGCAAGACCACAGAGAATGAAATCACAGCAAAAGTATTTTTCATATGCTAATTGAATAGTGACCTCAATTGCTTCTTGAAACTATTGTTTTGGAATTGCCTTAAATGGAAGAGAATACAATTAGCTTTAGATACAATCTTAAAAGTTTATTGGAATCTTTAAGGGATTTTTACAAAAGCACCGAGAATTGGCTTTTCACAGTACCCACTGAAATCAATCGAAGCAGAGTTAGGCCAAAGCAGAGCACTTTTGAAAATCCTACCCTCAATATGTTGTTGTTTTTTGTGGTCGGAATCTCTTCCCCCAACCCTGATATGAGCCATAAGAACCCATTATTACTTGAGCTGTTTTCTTTTCACCCATATAACTAACCTCTTTGCAGTGGCTTCTTCAGATCAGAGGGAGGAATGTGTGATTTCTTTTTAAGGATGCTACCATAATTCATCTGCTTTACAAATTGGCTGGCAGGGAAAATTCAAAAAGTAGAGTGGCTCTTGAACGCCTCCTCCTTAAATAGGATTGCTTCCTTTTAGAAAAGGGGATATTGAACAAATATATGCAATTTCACCATGCTGTAAGTCCATATTCATTAGTGTGGCATAAATCTGGGGGTTCCATTCAGATAAGCTTAAATGGTACTCAGACCTCTGATCTGTAAAATGGTCTGGAAATCTCACAGCTACAGCATTTTTTTGTGGGTGAGATTGTCAGTGCATCTTGATTTTTAGCCCAACTGGAATGACCATGACATCATACCCTTACACACACATTTATTTGTGTATTTATTTGGCCAATACTTCCTCTTCCAGCTGAAACCAGGAAACACAGAAACCAGAAAACACTAAATGTTTTTGAATCTTTAAAGTTTGGATGAAATTTTGTTCAGGTCTGTTCTATCTGAACTTGTTCATATACCCACACTATAATGCAACCTCACAATTTTACAGACTGAAAAGAAAATTAAGTTGGGGGCCAAATTCTACACTCACACAAGTCTAAAGCTGACGTAACTCCATTAAAATCAATGGATTTACACTGGAGAAGGTGAGAGCAGAATTTGGTACAGAACAGTTTCTCTCCTGCAAGTTAGCATGGCAAGAAGATAGAGGAAAAGGGGCACAAAAATCAGGCCACATGATGATCACACTACTGGGATAAGTCCATCACCAGAGTGAGGCCAGAGGCTCCCAGAGGCCACCACCCCAAAATACCCCAAAATACTTGATTGAAGAAGTTTGTCTGAACACTACACTCTGGTTACAGTATTTACTTTAAAGGTGAGCTACTGTTTGCAGTACTCTCTTACCATCTTTAGCAGGAAGGTCCTTTAAATGGACAGCAGGGAATCAAAAGTTCAAAATACATGTGTGGCAGGGGAGGGGGTGCCTTCCTCCACTTTCAGTTCTCTTGTGGAAAAGGAGCATCACTTGCCCCATAACCTCAGGATGCAACGCCATCCTTAGCCTCAGGAACAACTCTGACATTATAATAAAAAAGGTTGATAAAGGAGGTGCTGTCGTCAGCATGAATAGGTTGGAATATGAATGAGAGGCTGCTAGACCTCTCTAACACCACATTCTACAGGCCTTTACCCTCCAATCCCACTGAGGGTTACCAAAAGAAACTATGCATCTGAAGAAATGAGGTTTTTACCCACGAAAGCTTATGCCCAAATAAATCTGTTAGTCTTTAAGATGTCACCAGACTCCTTGTTGTTTTCAAAAGAAACTACACCATCTGCTCAAGAAACTCCCTGAAAAAGCACAAGAACAAATCTACACAGACACACCCCTAGAACCCTGACCAGGGGTATTCTATCTGCTACCCAAGATCCATAAACCTGGAAATCCTGGACGCCCCATCATCTCAGGCATTTGCACCCTGACAGCAGGATTGTCTGGCTATGTAGACTCTCTCCTCAGGTCCTACGCTACCAGCACTCCTAGCCATCTTCAAGACATCACTGACTTCCTGAGGAAATGACAATCCATTGGTGATCTTCCAGAAAACACCATCCTGGCCACTATGGATGTAGAAGCCCTCTAACCAACATTCCACACAAAGATGGATTACAAGCCGTCAGGAACAGTATCCCCGATAATGTCACGGCAAACCTGGTGACTGAACTTTGTGACTTTGTCCTCACCCACAACTATTTCACATTTGGGGACAATGTATACCTTCAAGTCAGCGGCACTGCGATGGGTAGCCACATGGCTCCACAGTATGCCAACATTTTTATGGCTGACTTAGAACAATGCTTCCTCAGCTCTTGTCCCCTAACGCCCCTACTCTACTTGCGCTACACTGATGACATCTTCATCATCTGGACCCATGGAAAAGAAGCCATTGAGGAATTCCACCATGATTTCAACAATTTCCATTGCACCATCAACCTCAGCTTGGACCAGTCCACACAAGAGATTCACTTCCTGGACACTACAGTGCTAATAAGTGATGGTCACATAAACACCACCATATACCAGAAACCTACTGACCACTACACTTACCTACATGCCTCCAGCTTTCATCCAGATCACACCACACAATCCATAGTCTACAGCCAAGCTCTAAGATACAACCGCATTTGCTCCAACCCCTCAGACAGAGACAAACACCTACAAGATCTTTATCAAGCATTCTTACAACTACAATACCCACCTACTGAAGTGAAGAAACAGATTGACAGAGCCAGAAGAGTACCAAGAAGTCACCTGCTACAGGACAGGCCCAACAAAGAAAGTAACAGAATGCCACTAGCCATCACCTTCAGCCCCCAACTAAAACCTCTCCAGCGCATCATTAAGGATCTACAACCTATCCTGAAGGATGATCCCTCACTCTCACAGATCTTGGGAAAGAGGCCAGTCCTCGCTTACAGACAGCCCCCCCAACTTGAAGCAAATACTCACCAGCAACCACACACCACACAAAAAAAAACACTAACCCAGGAACCTATCTATCCTTGCAACAAACCCCAGTGCCAACTCTGTCCACATATCTATTCAGGGGACACCATCATAGGACCTAATCACATCAGCCACACTATCAGAGGCTTGTTCACCTGCACATCTACCAATGTGATATATGCCATCATGTGCCAGCAATGCCCCTCTGCCATGTACATTGGCCAAACCAGACTGTCTCTACACAAAAGAATAAATGGACACAAATCAGATGTTCAAGAATTATAACATTCAAAAACCAGTCGGAGAACACTTCAACCTCCCTGGTCACTCAATTACAGATCTCAAAGTCACAATACTCCAACAAAAAAACTTCAGAAACAGACTCCAACGAGAAACTGCAGAATTGGAATTAATTTGCAAACTGGACACCATTAAATTAGGCTTGAATAAAGACTGGGAGTGGATAGGTCATTACACAAAGTAAAACCTATTTCCCCATGCTAATTTTTTCCCCTACTGTTACTCACACTTTCTTGTCAACTGTTGGAGATGGGCCATCCTGATTATCACTACAAAAGTTTTTTTTTTCTCCTGCTGATAATAGCCCACCCTAACTGATTACTCTCATTATAGTTAGTTTGGCAACACCCATTTTTTCATGTCCTCTGTGTGTGTGTGTGTGTGTGTGTGTGTGTGTGTGTGTGTGTATGTATATATACATATAATCTTCCTACTGTATTTTCCACTGCATGCATCTGATGAAGTGGGTTTTAGCCTACGAAAGCTTATGCCCAAATAAATTTGTGAGTCTCTAAGGTGCCACAAGTACTCCTTGTTCTTTTTCCATAAATAGAAGTATCTGTCATATTAATGCTGCCTTTCAAATGGCAATAGAAAGTAGGGGATTTGAGAATTTATTTAGATCAGTTGGCTTTGCTAGACACTTCACTCTGAACAACATTGTCTAGTGTTTTCTTTTTCTTTTTCTTTTTCTCCTTCCTAGACTAGTGTAGCAATTATCACTCAATGAATTAACCAGCAGGTGGTAGCAGTGTTTAACAAATACAGAACTAGTCTATAACTGATGGTGCAGCATAAATGTGCTTGGTATTTGACAGAACACAGATAATGCATGTTCACTGCCTGTAAGAGATTACTTCAGTGGGGCAAATATTAGGGTTACCATATTTGAACATTCAAAAAAGAGGACACTCCACGGGAGGTGTTGGCCCCACCCACAGTCCACCCCTGCTCCTCCTACGCTGTGCCCCCACTCTGCCCCAGGTTCCGTCCCCTCCTCGCTCGGCCACACCACCACACCCCTCCTCACCCCCTGGCCTGCCACTGGCTCGCTCTAGCCCTCCTCAGTCCCCCACCCACCACTCACCTCCTCCCACCTGCCACTCACCTCCTCGCTACCCTGCCGGAAACCCCCATGCCTGCCCTGAGAACCCCCGCCTGCTCCTGGCTCACCACTTCTTGCCTCCTCACCCCCACCCGCTGCTGGCGCCCTCGCCTCTTCAACCCCCCCCACCCACCGCTGGCTCGCTGCTCCTCTCTTCACCCTCCCCGCCCGCCACTTGCCTCCTCACCTGCCCACCAGCCAGTCAGCCACTGGCTCCCTCGCCGCTTGCCTCTTCACCACCCAACCCCACTTGCCTACTGCCCCCCCCTTGCTGGCTCACCGTTCGCCTCTTCACCCTGCCCTGCTCACCTACTCACCCCTCCTGCCGCTGGTCCCTCTGGCTCCTAGGATCAGGAGCAGCCGCCGGGTCTCCACTTGCTGCGCCTGCCACAAGCATGAGCTCCATGTCTCCCATTGGCTGGGAAAAGTGCCAATGTGAGCTGCCAGAGCTGCGGAGCAGGGCTTGCAGGCGCCGGCAGCGCGCAGAGAGTCCTCTGCCACCCCCCCAGACCTGACCCTATCCTAAGAGCCAGAGGGACCTGCCGGGGGGGCGAGGTGGGCAGACCTGGTGGTGCTTACCTAGGGTGGCTCCAGGAAACATCCAGCAGGTCCCTCTGGCTCCTAGGGTCGGGGAGGGGAGGGGGGGCAGAGGACTCTCTGCCAGCGCCTACAAGCCCCGCCCCCACAGCTCTGATTGGCAGGAGGGAGCTGGTGCAGCACGCGGAGACCCCCTCCGAGTCTGTGCCTAGGGGCCACCCACACTGCAGGCTCCTGCCTCCGGGCGGGCGCCGGGAGCTGCTCCAGGAAGTGCCACCAGCCCCGGGACTTTGGACTGTCTAGGGTTACCATATGTCTGTATTTTCCCAGACATTTTTAGATATTTAAAAATTCCTCCTGGACAGTGATTTAAGAACTAAAAAGCCAGATATGTCCAGGAAAATACGGATGTATGGTAACCCTAGCAAATATTGCCATGTTTACACATGCTGAGTAGTGACTTACTTTGTGAGATCAGTGGCACTACTCACAAGTAAGAGACTGCTTCACTTAAGTAAGGCTATGTTTACACTGAATGCTTCTTTCAGTGGTGTGTTGAGTATGTACTTGGGTTGCCCCCCCTACATGGGATTAAGTAGCAGTGTTGATGATGAGGCATGGCTTAGGTGAGTAGAGTATAGACACACCTGAAGGGTCTCTGTATGTACCCAAGTACATATCTTACATTGCTCTCTACTCACTCAACCTGTACCTTTCTATATACACTGGTATTTTTAGCCATGGAGTGTCCCACTGCTTCCCAGTTGCTGGAGCCTTTCCCCACTGCAGAAAAAGACTCCAGCAGTGGGGAAAGGCTCTGCCAGCTCCCTGGTGCTGGAGCGTTTACTCGTTGGAGGGAAAGATTCCAGCAGCTCCCCAGTGCTTGAGCCTTTCCCAGCTGTAGGTCAAGTTTCTGGCAGTGGGGAAAAGACTCTGCCAGCTCAGTCTTTCCCTGCTGCCTCCTCTCTGCCATAGTCTTTCCTTGCTACGGTGAAAGGATCTGGCAGCCAGGAGCTGCTGAAGCCTTTCCTCTGCCTCACCCCTGCCAGAGACTTTCACTGAGATGTGTAGTTACACACTGCAGTGTGGACCCAGCTCGCTTTTTACTGTGGCGTGAAACTACACATACTCTATGTGCCACTGATGTGTAGTGTAACCCTAGCCTAAAGGTGGCAGAATGTGGCTTGTTGTTTTTAACTTTGGATGAATTATTGGCTGAAATTGAAGTAAATTCAGATTTAGCAGAGTCACTCACTGTTGTTGTTTTATTAATTGTATTTTTAATTGTTTCCACACCCCAACTTTTCCTTCTAACCTAGAGAGAGACTCCATTTGCTAAATCTGGATCTGATTTTAGAGATGTCCAAAGTTTGGTGGAGTTTATATTAGAGGTTTTGCTTTAGACCCATCTCTACTTTATTCCTATCCTCTGGCTTTAATGGATTTCCTTCATTGTACAGTACTCTTAGGCCTTGGCTACACTTACCGGCAAGTTCGACGGCTGGAAATCGAACTTCTGGGTTCGACTTATCGCGTCTAGTCTGGACGCGATAAGTCGAACCCGGAAGTGCTCGCCGTCGACTGCGGTACTCCAGCTCGCCGAGAGGAGTACCGCGGAGTCGACGGGGGAGCCTGCCTGCCGAGTGTGGACCAAGGTAAGTTTGAACTAATTCGAAATAAGGTACTTCGAACTTCAGCTACGTTATTCACGTAGCTGAAGTTGCGTACCTTAGTTCGAATTAGGGGGGGTAGTGTAGACCAAGCCTTAAAGTGCACAGTAGCTGGAAGCACCATTTCCACCAATTTATTTACATTATTTTACACATCTGAGATTAATAATTAAGTGGTTAAAATAAGGACTTTAGGTCAGTGTGGCGCAGAAGTAAATTTGGATTTGAAATGAAGGATGACCCTTGTATTGAAGGAAGGTTTAAAGGTGTGAACCATGTGGTCCCAATTTGATAATCTCCAACATAGCCAGGTTTAGTTCAAAAGGATGCCTACGTGGGTCAATTTCCTGTCAAAAAAGAAAAGTAGAGGGCATACCAACACTGTGATGGAACAAAGAATAATGTTTTAATAGGTGATCTTGTGGGGGGGGGTTTGTGTGTGTGTGTTTTTTAAAGTAGTCTCATGCAGCACTGGATAATCCCAACATTAATGACGCAATGAGAATATTAGTAAAGACATAAATCATGTTTAAATTACTGGAGTATGTAATCAGGTTACAGTAGTCACAAGTTTCTTTAGTTTTGAGACACTGATTTCAGCTGTATCTTCCATTTTAATATCTCTCACCAGTAGAATATTTCAACAATGGGGAAGATGACAATTGTAGTATAAATAGTGTAGGATATAGAAAATCAAGTTATAGTATTCCCCATCCTGCAAAAAGGTGATGATGGTATGCACAACTTTCTCTCCCTTCCCCTACTCCCCCAATCAGCAGCATCTGTTCCTTTTCTAATTTAAGCACTAAAAATAGGAAATAAGAAGAGAGGAAAATCATCCAAGAAGAAGTAAGGCAGAAAAAGTTGTTAGAGTGAGTAGAGAATGATTTAATAACCTAATACCAGCTAAAAACAACTGCAAACTAATACAGCCAAATGATAAAACATTCAAGTGGAAATATTGGGGATTGGTAGTCGGGATAGTTGACCTGAACCTGATGACAAATGAGAAGATTTTTCTGCTGCTTGTTGGTTGCTTGTCAGTAAATATTGTCTCTGAACTATGCTGGCTTTGTGATGAAATGGCCACTTCTTGTTTTCAAAACAGTTATTTTGGCTACGATAAGCTTGCCTGCCGTGGTGTTCCTGGTGATTTTGTTTGTCTGTGGCTGAGGCCTGGTCTATACAGGAGAACCGACAGGCATAGCTAGGGCAGAATAGCTATTCCATTAGAACTATTCCAGTACAACTTCCCTGTGTTTACACTCTATTCTGGAATAAAAGTGACTTTATTCTAGAATAATTGCAAAGTAGTTATTCCACTATAGCTATGGCCATCTATTTCCCCATATAGACAGCCCTGACTGGGCATGTGCTACTTCTGTCAGTGCAAACTGTCATTAGCATTCTAGAGTCATCAGGAAACTGAGATCCAGTGTTGTCCTTGGTCCCTCAAAGGTAGCTATGATGTATGACATTGGTGCAGATGCTATGGCTGTTACCTTAGCAAGTTGGAATCTAACATTCTCTCTCATTATAATGGTAGTAACTGACAGAAAATCTTGTATTATTTCTTTTGGTTTCCTGATATATAGTTATTTTGTAAGTACTTCATAGTCAATTGTTTTTTGGTTAAAGAAGCTTCTTAGATGCTGTCACCAAGGTTTTGTCCTTCTGCCATAAATCTCTGAACAGCTGATACTAACAAAGCTTTGTGAAGTGGGTCATGATAGTCTACATTGCTAAGTATGAATCTTTTGAACCACCCAAAGCTTTTTAAAAATTCAGATTATATGCTATTTGACTGCTCATAATAAGAGTTCAATATGGCATACTTGAAGTACTATATCAAAGACAGTTGCTGAAATGAGACATTCATGAATGATTGGTTTTTGCCTGTTGTTAACTCATTTGGAATCCCATGGAAAGCGGCTTCAGATATGCAATGTATTGTTACATTGTTGTTCAATGTGTTGTGCAATAGCTCAACTGCTTCTTGTTTCCTGAATTTTTCAAATTTCTTATTTAAATTCCTTTCTCTTTGAGCATAACTGTCACGCCTCACCTGAATAAGATATCTCAGGCTCTGATCTTACACTCTCAACACACAGGTGCATACTATGGGTAATGCTGAACAACACCTTATGCTGCACAGTATGGTGATACTCATTATTTAAATTGCAATCGCACCTACAGGGCCCAATCAGGAATGATTGCCCTATCACACTAGTGTCTGTACAAATGAGTAAAACAAAAACTGTCCCTACCTTAGAGAGCTCATCATCTAGGACTATGACAAGATGTAATAGGTGAATAGTTATATGGTGCCATTAGAGAAAGGTACTCCTATATAAATATATTTTATGTAGTATATTGGGCATAGTCATAAGCCTAATCGATTCCAGTTAGGGCTCTTACCTCTAATCACAGCTTTACTTACTTATGAAGCTCCATTGAGGGCTTACATCAGAGCCCACTGAAGTCAGTGGAAAGACTCCTATTGACTTCAAAAGGGTTTGGATCAGGGCCTGAGACAATATTTTTTTATAAATTGGCATCATGAGTACTGGAAACCTCCTCTTTGTTATAATAAGAGCATGCACACACTCTGAATCACTGGTGGGCAAGGTAATGGTAATTTGTCTTGCTATTTGATGATTTATACTTGTTTCCTACTAGTTTCTGAGCACATGCCGTTGGTTTTCCTTGTAACTCTCTTTTAATGCTGCAGGGAGAAGCATGGCTTGGACATGTTTAGGAACAATAATCCCAGTATGATTTTAAACTTGAAAATGTCTGGGCTTTTTCTGGTGGTCATTCATCATTCTATCAAACTCCTGTAAGGTTTGGTCAGTTTGGATTTCTCATTTGAGGCTGTAAATACTGTTTCTGGAATGAACAGCCCTTGAGTCACATTTATTTCAGACTCTTCTTGTAAGTGCATTTGCATTGTCATTTATTTCAGACTCTCTGCTTTCACTATTTATAGGTAACATTGAAAGCATGGCTGCTAGAAGAAACTCCTTACTAGGTTTATATTTCACATTTAAGTTACCCCTTTTTTCATATTCACTTTTTTAAAACGTCATAGTTTTTTAAGTCAATTCAGTGCTTTGCACTATGGTTTCTGTAAAATGTCTTCCAACGGTTTATAATTTGTTCCAACTTTGACTAATTCTGCCCATAAATGAATTTCACTCACAACCAAAAGTAATTGCCAGCATTTCTTTTTCAATCTGAGCAAAGTTCTCTTGTGTTTTTAGTCAGTCAGAGTTTTGGAAGCATTTATCACTGAGCACTCATCTTGTAGCAGGACAGCCCTCAGTATCAACTGAGATCATAAGCTCTCTGTTAATCTCCAAATATTTCATCACTCTGACAACTTCTAATTCCCAGAAGCATTTTTCTTGCCAGTTACCCCAATGCCATTCTGTGCTGTCCTCAAGGAGCATTCTGAGAGGAGCATTCAATTGTGCCAAAATAAGGAAGAATAATGATACATTAGCAGACCCATGAATTTTTTAAGATCTTGTTTTGGGGCGTGCGGGGGATGTCTTTCATTTTGTACAATTGCGTCTACTTTTCTTGGGTCTAATTGCTCTCTTTGTCACTGGGTAGGTATCATACATAACTAATCTCATTTAATTCAACAACACTTGTTTCTGAGCAGTTTAACAGTTTGTTTTTTTGTTTTTGTTTTTAATACACTGGGGAACATTATCCAGTCTGTCTTTTGTGGTGTTCATCAATTCTAACCAAATCACCAGCTCATCAACAATTATTTCCACAGGCACTATAGCCTCCAGGGGTAACAAATGTGTCCCCCCCCCATCCCCTCCTAGTTCTTGCACTAGGTCCATAAAAACACACTAGATCAAATGTTATTCTAATGGAGTGTGTCCCTAGTAAATAAAACTAAAATAGCACTGATCTATAGCCAGAGGGGTACAGGGATTGGGACCCAGCCCTCATAGCAGATATTTCTCTTGCTTCTGAGTCAATCAGCTGCTGAATCCACAGAAGTGTCTCTGACTTCTGTATTTATAACCTCCTCTCCCGCACACTCTGTTTGAGCCCCACTCAAAAGCCAGGAGGAGGAGGAGGAAGGCCTACCTTAAACTTCTAGCCCAGTGCTCAGCACACAAACTTGGGTCTCCCACATACCAGCCAAAATGCCCCCATCCATGGCAGAGGGGGAGAAGGGATTTGAACTGGGATCTCCACAGCAGTGCTGGAACACTTTTAATAGTGGGGGTGCTGAAAGCCAGCCCCCTTACCCCTGTCTGTGTCCCCCGCAAGCTGGGGCAGGAGCAGGGCTGTCTCTCTGCAAGGGGGGGGACCCAGACAGAGGTAAGGGGGCCAAGGCTGGGGCTACAGCTGAGGGTGGGCACGGGTCCAGGAGCAGAGCCCCCGGCATGGGTCCGGAAACGGAGCCCCTGGAGCACAGCCAGCAGCCTTGACCCTGCGTAGGGGGTCTGGGAATGGAGCCCTGAGTAAAACCTGCCCAGAGATCTCCCATCTCTTAGACCAGTGGTTAGAGCACTCTCCAATGGGATATTCTGAGGTGGGACTCTCTGTCTCTCCTGTTGAAGCTGTTGCACTCTGGATAAATTAAGTGATTGGGTCAAAGAGAAAGTGGGAATAATTCTGTAGTCCAGTGTTCAGGGTACACACCTGGGTCAAGTTCCTCTGCTAGTCACTTTTTGTATTTATCCAGAGTGCAACAGCTTTAACAGCAGAGATTAAGGGAGCCCCACATCAGAATATCTTATACCTCCATGATAAGAGCACTCAGAGGTGAGAGATGCCTGTTCAAATCCTTTTTTTCTCTCCTGTATCAGGGAACGGGGAATTGAACCCAGGTGATTACTTTAACCATAGGCTAAAACAGGGGTAGGCAACCTTTCAGAAGTGGTGTGCCGAGTCTTCATTTGTTCACTCTAATTTAAGGTTTTGCGTGCCAGTAATACATTTTAACGTTTTTAAAAGGTCTCTTTCTCTAAGTCTATAATATATAACTAAACTATTGTTGTATGTAAAGTAAATAAGGTTTTTAAAATGTTTAAAAAGCTTCATTTAAAATACAGAACCCCCTGGACTGGTGTCCAGGACCTGGGCAGTGTGAGTGCCACTGAAAATCAGCTCGGCACGCGTGCCGCAGGTTGCCTACCCCTGGGCTAAAAGGTAACCATTTCCTGCTGGCCTTTGAATGTGGTCCAATCTGCTAGGCATGCTCAGAGGGCACCTCCCAGATCATGCCCCGGGCAAGTTATGTGTCCGAACGCCTGTCTTTCCCCGCTTCATGAATCTCACTAGGGCTTAGGCAGGAGACAGGAATTCAGACACCTACAGTGAGGCAGCAGCGCATGTTCTCAGAGGCAGAAACTTAGGCTTCTAGGGAACTTACACTTTAAATAAAAAAAACCCCAATGATAATAATTTAGGCACCTGCAGGGTTCAATGGGAGTGTTGTGGATCATAGTGGGGGACATAGGTACCTAAATAGCCTCGTGGATGCCAGAGCAAGTAAAATGGTGCAGTGTAAAGCTGACAGGTTAGACTTTGGTACATAGTGGGTGCTGAGATAATCCTGAAGTGTAGTTGCTTAAACAGATGTCTAATCTACAGTCCCCATTATCTCAAAGTTGCATAATCCTAATTAGCAAGGTTTCTGTCTGAGTAAATACAGCGGCAGCTAGTGTGTTCATGAAGAAGCTGTAAATTTAAACTGAAGTACATACCCGATCTTCCATCCTGAAATCATCCCTGCACAGAGTCACATGAACACCCACAATCTGGTAGAGTCTCTTTCTTGACCTGGCCAGCCCTCCTGAGTCTCAAACCGTGAAGAGTAAATCTTTGTTAGCACTATAGCAGGGATTGGCAACCTTTGGCACACGGCCCGCCGGGGTAAGAACCCTGGCGGGCTGGGCCAGTTTGTTTACCTGCTGAGTCTTCAGGTTTGGCTGATCGCTGCTCCCACTGGCCGCGGTTCACTGCTCCAGGCCAATGGGGGCTGCAGGAAGCAATGGCCAGCACATCCCTCGGCCCGCGCCGCTTCCCACAGCCCCCATTGGCTTGGAGTGGCGAACTGCAGCCGGTGGGAGCCATGATCAGCCGAACCTGCAGATGCGGTAGGTAAACAAACTGGCTTGGCCCGCCAGGGTGCTTACCCTGGCGAGCCGCGTGCCAAAGGTTCCCGATCCCTGCACTATAGTAACCATTAAAATTAATAATCAAAATCCTCAGGATCCTGAAACAGTTTACAATCACCCTTGTGAAGAAGGTAACTATTATCCTCTCCAAGTAAACTGACATTCAAAGTAGTTTGGTGACTTGCCCTAGGTCATACTGCAAGTCAGAAAGTAACAGCTTCAGAATTAAGGAGATCTGACTCCTATTGCGCCCCAGTTGCTAGGTAACTTGTTTACAATCAAAAACAATGTCCACTGGCCTTGTGTTGAGATGGTGATTTGTTTAGATTGCAGTTGCATCTCCTACAGATAGGCAAAACATTCAGACTTAATGTTCAGCCAAAGATCTTGCTTATCTACACAAGCCAAAACACAAGTTGAACCATTGCAGCAGAGAGTATGTAATGAAAAGGAAAATTCATAAAGTGATATCTCAAGTCACTGAAGGGAAAGAATCTTCTCTCCCTCTTACAGACAACTACAAATGGGCTGAAGTGTTGATTCGCTGCTACCTTTCTACCACTTTCCATCTCCACTTAATAGTGCTTGGGGATAGTTTCCAGGTTAAGAACATGGTATAGTGGCTTGCTGTATGTATCCCTCAGACCAAGGTAAAAGTGCTGCAAGTACTTCCATACATTAAGCAAAACTGACAAAATTGTCTTTGTGCAGCTGTGCAAAAAAGATAGAAAAGCTGTTTTCACACTGTAGTTCCATGCGTATTTATCTCTTGAACCTGTTTCTTCCCCTCCCCTCCCCCTGCCCCTAAAGTATAAACAAAAATTGAGTGGCATGGTAAGGTGCATGTGATGGGGAGAAGAGAGATCAAGTCAAGTCAAGTTTCCAAGATTTTGCTTAGATTTTCTAAAAAGACAGCTCCTCTCCCAATGGGATGTCAAAGTACTTGAGGGTGTGTTTGGTGAGGCAGGCGTCTCAATTTTATAACTCATTTCCATCCTTGATGCAAAGAAGCCAGAACATGCTTACCTTCAGGTAATGCTGTGATGCCATTTTGAAAGGAGAGGGATGTTTGTGTGCTTATGGGGTAGTTAATGGTAGTATTAATGGGTTATTTTTTCACTGCACTCTCTCTTCTCAAGTTTTTGTATTTTGTTGTTGTTGTTCATACTCCTCAAACATATAGATACATTAAAAAGTGCCAAATAAATAGTAAACTGATCTTACTGCCGTACAGGATCCTGCTGTATAAGGCTGCACATCTCACCCACCTGACTGGCACTGCTGACTGCACAATGAGATGACCTTGGAATGGTAGCACATGTGAGATCAGTTTTTAGTGAAGAACAAAATCAAGAGAAAGTATTTAAAAGAATTTAAATGCAACAAGAATCAGAGTGCAGGAAAATGTGGAGTTTGCTAATGTACTTTTAACTACAGTGTTGAGAGGCCATCCATTTAAAATAATAATGGTGCTGAAGTGGAAGAAAAAAAATCACATTTCAAATAGAAATTAAAAGCTGTTGCAGTTTTCCTCATTAGTATAGTGACTTAATTGTACATAACAATGAGAGTCTCCTCCCTCCCATCCTCCACTGAGGAACGAGCCACGACAAACTTTTAGGCAGGAAAAGCCTTTAACAGCCCATGTCCTAGCAAGCAGCAGAAGTGAATCTAACTAGTCATTTTACCCTCCTTTTCTTCCTCTTCCCCTACTCCAAGGAAGTATTTGTTGTTCATAGGTAGCTCCTGCCCCAGATACTGGCACCCATTTGGGTTTGCTGACTGGCTGTAGTTTCCTTCTCATTTTTCTGTGACAAGTGAACACCTCAGGTGAAATCCTGGCCCCACTGAAGTCAATGGGACATTGATTTGATGGGGGGGGGGCAGGGTAGGCAAGATTTCACCTCTTACGTTTGAACAAATTGTATGCAGCATGGAGGGAAAGGAAGCAGTCACTGAGGAATTCAAGTCAAGGTGAAATGAATCAAAACTGGCAGATGCTGGGGGAGGTCTCCTATGTGTGGGATTCTGGTCTTCTGTGAGCAATGAGGAGAAGGAGAGGGAAAATTGAAATGTTGAGTGTTATACATTTACTGGAACAAAAACCACACATGTTATTCAGAGCCAGCATGCTAAATACCTGCTTGCTAAATACCATGTTATTCAGAGCCAGCATTGTTGTGGCTGTGCTCCATCCTATGCTATAGTACTAATTTAGTTGACAAGAGAGTGGCGTATTGCAACAAATGAAGCAAAAATGGCAGAGATTATACTGCAAATGTCCGAACACTGGTGACGACAGAACAGTGTGGGTAGACTGCCTTTATCAGGCCTTAGTGTCTTCTGCTGTGAGGAGCTTTCCAAGGAAAATTGAGCTGATCCACATCAATCCCTCTGGAGCTTGCAGGATCAGTGTCAAGGCCAGAGAGAATGTGTTTCTCTAAACAAGTTTTATCCTGTTTCACAATCTGAGGTTTTTGATGACTGGGAATCAAACCTGTCTATCATGGCTAGTAACAGTGATCTGGTAATAACTGGATGTCCTACTGACAGGCTCATTAATTCCTTGTTGAAAAAAAAACATGCTGTAAGAAAGGCTTATCAGATGCTGTGTTCTGAACCTTGACCAAACTCTCCAGACTTGTCAGTAATGACCGACTCAGTTATCACCCACACTTTACCTTCCCTTTTGTGGGGAGCATGGCAGTGAATAGAGCTGGAGTATAATATTTGTCAATGAATTTATTTGATGAATTGCATATTTTTCAGATAAACCAATTATTTTATGAAGATTCATTACTTATGGCTGCGAGAATAATACCAAAAATTAACTAATACTTCATTTAATAAAAATACAAGACAGTTGTTTGGTTTTTGTTACATTATTCTCCCAGTTCTAGCCATCAGCCAACTCCAGCAGTATATGATAACCTCAGATATTTTGAGCCCTGCTCCCTCAGACTTCACTAGGTTGCTGCACAAAAGCATAGTTAATCTTCATAGTGTAGTGTAGACGTGATAAATCGATCACTGATCGCTCTGCCGACCACTCCGGAACTCCACCACAGCGAGAGGCGGAAGTGGAGTCGATGGGGGAGCGGTGGCCATTGATCCTGCGTCACGAGGATGCGAAGTAAGTGATTCTAAGTTGATCTAAGATACGTCGACTTCAGCTACGCTATTCTCATAGCTGAAGTTGCGTATCTTAGATCGATTTCCCCTCCCCCCCCAGTATAGACCCGGCCTAAGTGGTTGGTTATCTGCTTGGATAAAGGTTAAAAGTCTACTAGATATGTCAATGGCCTCTGACTCCATCAGTTAGGAGATGCTACTAACTCCACTGAGGAATCTTGCAGGGTTGACCGAATTCCTCTAAAGTGACCCCACCTTTTTCGGAAAGATCACACAGGATAGTGCTGCTAATCACTCTTTCTCCAAGAGGGCACTCAGCTGTGGCATCCTACAGTATTCAGCTCTGTCACTCTGTTATTCAATATGCATGTGAAACTGCTAGAGGAAATTAAGTCTGGGCTACAATGACCTACAAATACCAGTTACTTCTCTTTCACCGCACGCCCAGATGGAACAGTTCCCCTGATTTCCCAATCTCTGGTGGACAGGAAACTGAACAAAATCCAGATGGTTTAGGCTCAGCCTGGTTAAAATGGAGATGATGCTGATCATGGCTAGTAGGGACAAAGGAATTGAAGAACTGGCAAAGAGCATGGGTGAAATCCTGGGAGCATGGGAGTTTTGCCATTGATTTCGATGGAGCCAAGATTTTACCCCTTGACTATAATGTTGAGGGTGCTTCCTTGCATATTGTCAAAGTGGTTTGCAGTCTTCAGGACATGCTAGAACTCCCTTTGCATTTAGACTCATAGATAGCAGCACTGGCCAGAAGCATATTTCCTGAATCTTTAGCTGATCAAGAAATAACACCCATTCCTCTAAGCTGCAGACCTTATTCTAGTCATCCATGCCTCTCTAATCTTGAGATAGACTACTGTAAAGAGCTATGCCCAGGGATAACTTTGGAGGCTGTTTGGATGCTCTAGTAAGTGCACTGCCATTTTGTTTGCAGGTAACAATTGACATGTAGGAGACTTTCTATAAAGCATTAAATAGTAGAGCTGGTCAAAAAAACTTTTTAAAAAAATTATTTGAATCAATATTTTTGTTTCAGTTTGGCTTTTGGAAACAAAACATTTTAGAAATTTTGAATTTTTATATCTCAAACAGAAGTTATGGGCTTGATTCAGAAACTATTGTGTGAGGGTCTATGACTAGGTCAGACTAGATAATCATAATGGTCCTTTCTGGCCTTAAAATCTATAACTCCATTAAACTATAAATATTTTGTTTGGTATTCTGCCCTATATCGGTATATTCAGACACCACTGAAAAAGAGGTTTATAAATATTTCTAATAATAATTTGCAAACTATTTACACATGAAGGTGAAAAGCATTTCTAGAAGCCCAAGTTTACTCTCTGCAGCTGTTTACACTCCCCTAATTCTAGTGTGTGCCTCAAATATGTGATTTTCCTGTATGGGGCAAGGAGGTGAGTGAGAAGAAAGGAAATGAGATGCATGCCATGTGTCACATGCAGCCTGACTGCTTAAACATCCAGAGCAGATCTAAAGATACCATGCAACTCTATGAATTGAAATCTCAGTTCTGAAGATGAATTTTTTCCTTGTATTTCTCTACTTCATTTCTGTAGATACATTTAGTTTCTCTATTGAAGGTATTTGTTGCTGGAGATATTTACTCAGTAATAAAATATATATATATATATATATATAAAAAGCATGGCTCATTTCTCCTCCCATGAACAATGGTTATAAATTAGAAGTAACCCCAATGAAATACTGGAATTACAATTATTTAAAACCAGTGTAAGTGAGAGTAATACCAGGCCTCTGATATTTAAGTAAAAGACGAATAAATATAATTATTCTGAATATTGAAGCTGGAAGTTTAGAAAATATAACACATTACCTGTCGGTTGTTGAGAATGGATTGTTGCTTTTATTTTTCTTTAAGGATTAGTGTTATAAGAAAGGCAGCATGGAAAAGTGGGTAAGGCACAGGCTTGGGACTTGATTGACCAGGATTCTATTCCTGGCTCTGCCACTGTCTCTTCTGTGTGACATTAGGCACTTGTTTGTAACTGTTTTCCCCTTCCCTTCTTTCAATGACTTGCCTATTTAGCTTGTTAGATCTCTGTCTCTTACTATATGGCTGTGCACTGTCTAGCATAATGGGGCCATAATCTTGGGTGAGGCTTCTAGATGCTACTGAAACATGAATAGTAATAATAAAATTAATAATAAGAAATTTACCCTGTAAGGTAAAATTTGTGATGTGGCAGTTCTCTTAAACCTGATAACACAGGAGATAATTTTGGAACTCCCCAAAATTACTAGCGTTCCTGAGGAGAATATATTTGTCTCTGGAAAAGTTGTGTATTGGGCTTACCTATTTTTGCTTACTATTTTAGCCATATGAAATATGCAACATACACACTAGTACTACATAATTTAGGGTTCTGTCATCTGTGTCTAAATGTCTAGACCAGGTATCCTGTTCAGTAAGCCGGCTGTTGCAGTTTACCAACCGCTATATAAACATTTGGAGCTTGGATCAGTTTCAAAAATACTAAGGCCATGTGCTTTTCTGGTCTAGAAAATCAATCTGTAGCACCTTACGTACTATGTGTAAATTATAAAATAGAATATTTAATCTCTAAACTAAAACAGCTTTAGTTACTGCTAGAATTTGATTTATTTCTGTGTAAATGCATAACTACTCATTAAATGTGTTATGAACAGCATGGATTGTTTATCAGTTTTATTTTGTGGTTCGTGCACAGCAATAAGATTCAGGACTCCTGGGTTCTATTCCTGGTTCTTCCACTGATTTGTTGTGTGATTCCATGTATAAGTCATTTTTTTCCCTTTTCATGGTAGTTTAACTAGCTGTAAAATTGGTATATTTATACTTAATGCCCTTGAAAGTATGTTGTTAGTCTTAGTCTGTAAAGTGTCTTACAGTCACAGAGAGTAAGGCCAGAAGGGACCACTAGATCATTTCATCTGACCTCCTGTATATCGCAGGCCACCAGCACCTGCACACTAAACCCAAAAACTGAAATCAGACCAAAATATTACAGCCCACAGGAAATAAGACTACTATGTACCACAGGAAGAGAACAGGAGGGACTAATGTGCACCATTGCCTGAGGCCTCTGCAATGACAGGGAAATGATTAAGTGGGATAAAGCCAGATAATCCTGGCAAGTGACCCTCACCCACACACTTTAGAGGAAGGCACAAAAAAAAGGTGCAAGGTCCCACAGGTCTAGAACACAGGTCTGCAGAGCTACCAGCTAATTAACTGCTCTAGGTTGCCACCCAGTGACAACTATAACCAGCCTGTGTTCCACTTCCTATGATCTGCTGTGGACAAAGACCATAGGGTATTGTTTGTCAGGTAGCAGCTCCCTGCCCTATATTAACCAAAGGGGCATTACAGGAAATGTCCAGCAATGGTGTGGCCCTTCTGTAGCTTTCGTGACTGTTCCTGTTCCATGCTCTTGAGCATGTATCTTGACCTTGGGTTGTTTTGGACTTCACCTCCTGATTTGGACCCTGAAACCTGACTTGGACTCTGATCCTCAGTATTGACCATGGCCTGGAACTGATTATGAACTCATTGGCTACTCCTAGCCTCAGGTTTGCCCCGGCCCATGACTGCCCTTGTTGGGATCCTGATTGCCCCCCACCCCCACCCCAAGTCACTGCCAGTCTGACCTGGAGAAAACCCTAAGTATGTGAGCAAGAACCAGCCAACCAAACACCTGGGAAAAAGAATGCTTGGTGCCACCTGAAACCCTTGGTCCTCCCTGCCCAATGTCCCATTTCTAGCTGTGCCATCCTTGATACTTCAGAGGAAGGAGATTTAAAATAAACAAAAAACCTTCCCAGAATACATTGGGGATGGGTGAGGGGAGGAGAAATCCCTTCCTGAAGCCTGCTGGTGACTAGGTTAACCATTAAGCATGAGCTTTAGGAACATAAGACAGAAATCAGAAGTGAGTCCCAGGGCTGTTGAGCACTGCACCCTAACATCACAAACAACCCTGTCATACAATCACTCATAAATTTGCCTAGCTGTCTCCTAAAACTAATTAAGTTGTTTGCCACCGCAACTCCTATTGAGAGGCTGTTCCAGAACCTCACCCTTCTGATGGTTAGAAACCTTCTGATTTCCAACCTGAACTCGTTTATAGGCAGTTTATAGCCATTTGTTCTTGTGTCAACATTAATAGCGTTTTACCCTCCTTCTTGTTTACCCCCTTAATGTATTTATAGAGAACAATAATATTCCCTCTCAGCCTTCTTTTTGCTAGATTAAACTAGCCAAGCTCTTCCAGTCTCCTAAAATAGGCCCTATAGTCCCGTGATCATCCTAGTAGCTCTTCTCTGTTCCAGTTTGAATTCATCTTTCTTAAGCATGGGTGACCAGAGTTGTATCCAGTATTCCAAGGGAATGTGTGTTAGCAGTGCCTAGTACAATGGCATTTTTTTTTTCAAGCCTCACCCACCCTTTGTAGCATGCTGTAACCCTGAAACAAACATGCAGAATTAAAGGTCAACCCACCCCCTAATACATCATATAATTTATGGATGGCCACAAACACATACACAAGTAAATATACCCTTGTGAGTAGTACTGCTGAACTCCGTGGGTAAGAGTGGTCTCATAAAGCTTCTCATGAATAAATTCTTGCAGGATTAGGCCTTAGGTTTCATAGTTAACTGTTTCTTCACCTGAATTACATATAGGGATGGCTGTGTTGTATGTCTGAAAGCTGCTGAATAAGGGCTAGATTGTGAATTTAGCTACAGCCCTGCATTGGGGAAGCTCTACACTGCCATATGGGATCATCTATTGGAGTTCCCCAGTTGCACTGAGGGAAGAGTAATTTCAACACCCTTTTTATAGTGCTAGGGCAGTAATCACAGCTGCTCTTGAGTTAGGACAAGATTGTAACAACTTAGTTTGTTTACAGATGCCAGAGCACATACTGGCAATCTGTGAGATTAAAATATATATTGGGGTTAAGATTTGGGGTGGGGCCAGTGTGTTGTCATAAAGGTGATGGGACAGACATGGGCAGTACTACTAATCCTACAAACACAGTATAGTGAACTCAGTGTAGAAGTGAGGGAGGCGTTCAGTCTCTGACTCAGCCCAGAGACAATGAGCTCCTTCTCTCAACTTCAAACTGTCTGTGCAGCCACAGCTCCCCTAACTCTCACATGCCAAGCTCAGCTCAGCGTTTACAGCTCCAGAAGGCCTGCTTAGCCCCCATATGTTCCCAGAGCCCCATCTCTCTTCATCAGGGTATGTGCAGACAATAGCTAGTCAGTCTCGGATATAGCAGCTTACTTTCTGTTTTTCATCAAGATTTTCTAACATTTTGGGTTTTATTTTTTTAAATTTTCAAAATATTACCTGTTAGTCAAAGGAAGGTTGGCAGGATTGGAAAACAGAAGTATATGATTAATCTGAGCTGTCCCATGAGGTAATCTTGGCAAAATTCAATTAGGTTATGGGGAATAATTAACTCCTTATGTGATTAATTCTTAAAAGTTTGAAACTGGCCTTTGTCTGTGATGTTATCACAGTGTGTGTGTGCGGCGGGAGAGTGAAAGAGGGAAGGTTGGAATTGGTGGGAACTGCGGTTGTCTAGCTAGGGGAACCTAAAGAAATTATAGGAAAATGGGGAAGTGGCCAAAAGGGATCATTTAATTGTTTCCTCTGTAAGGTAGTAAAAATTTCACTAAAATAGTTATAGAAAACTCAGTTCTCCTCTGAGAAGTTACTGTGCTAAATCTAGAGACAATATTCAGTCATTAAAATGTGATGCAGAGGGTTTGATTCCTGCTAAAACTGCAAATATCAACACAGCCTTAACAATGGAGTTGCTATTGATGCCACCATTATATGTATATAATATACAGTTTAAGTAAATTCAGAACATCACCCCAAAACACAAGAAAAAATTCTTTGGTTTAATTCAGTTTGTTTTGCAACATTATTTAACTTTTTCTACAGGGCAGCTATTCTTTCCAAGCCCCACTGAATTAAAAATAGTACTTATCATAACTACTGTAAATATGCTACTTTTGCATGACCGAAGTAACACTTACTTATGGGTTACATCTTAACAGCCAAATTATATCTTGGTGTAAGTGGGTGCAACTTCACTGACTTCAATGGAATTATTCTTGCTTATAGTGGGACTGAACTTTGCCCTTGATTTTATAAATATATATCTATCAAGTATGAATTCCCATTACATTCTTCTCATGACATCCCTCTTGTTGCCTTCCTTGCTTTTGCTGAAAGCACTTTAGCTTAGCACATTGAATTACTTTTCTATTGCTATTGAAACACATTAAAATATATTATTCAGTTTGGTCTGACAGATGTGAAAGCTTCCTTCAGCTAGCTCTTGGTTAAATGTATGGAATGCGCCATAGCCTGTTCATCTATCTAGTCTCTGTGTATGTCAACACAGCAATTAAAATCCCACAGCTGGCCCGTGCTAACTGATTCAGGCAAATGGGGCTTAGGCTAAGGGGTTATTTAATTGCAGTGAAGACAGAACTCTGGGACCTGCGCTTTGGGAGGGTCTAACAACATGTGGGAGGGTCTCACAACATTTGCCTATCACACAGTTCTTAGTGCCTTATCCTACTCCATTTGAAGTCTGTGAGAGACTTGACTTTACAGGGTGCTGGAGTGAGCCTGGAGGACTTCTCTCACAAAGGAATTTGTTCTTGTGGATTTACATTGAGTCCTACTGATATCAGCAAGACTCTGTGTGGGCATAAGATCCAACCCACATGGATTCCTTTGTAGGATCAGTGTCTCAAATGGTGAACAAATGATTTGTTCATTTGATGCTTTGTTTGTTTTTTAACATCTTAAAACAAAAATGTGTATACATAGGATGAGATGTTTAATGACAGAACTATTAGTTTCACAGCTCAGAGTATAAACATTCATATTCAGACAAAAATCAGCATTATCATAATAGGTGATAAATTTGATGCAGTGCCTCTGACTGGTTTTTTAAAAGCAGTAACTTACACTAATATGTTTTAATACACTGTTTTTACAGTTACCATTTCCAGGACCCTGGCAATGTCGAACTACCTAGTTTGTACTGTTGGAAACAAATACCAGTGGAGAAAATCAGACTTAATCCTTAAAAATAGACCTATCTTGAAAGCACTTTAGATCCTTTTCCTCCAAATATCTAAAGTCTCTTAAATCAGGAAGTGCAGTACTACACCCTATACTTATCAGACATCAGTTTCAGCTAAATGCTATTCATTTTTATTTGTTTCCTATGTTGGTTCTGTTATGATTATTGGATCTAAAAGTTTGCCCTAAGCAACTGGGAAAGGTACACCGCTACCTTGATATAACGCAACCTGATATAACACGAATTCGGATATAACGCGGTAAAGCAGTGCTCCGGGGGGGCGGGGCTGTGCACTCCGGTGGATCAAAGCAAGTTCAATATAATGCAGTTTCACCTATAATGCGGTAAGATTTTTTTGGCTCCCGAGGACAGTGTTATATCAAGGTAGAGGTGTATGTGAAAGTTCATAACATGTCACAATAACATATGCCTTTTTGCCTGGTTGAGAACTAACCATAGAAAATAGGTCAAGTTATTTTCATAAATAAATGTTATGAACAGGTGCAAGAAAACCAGACAAACTGAATTAGTCCAAACAAAAATAGCCTATTGATATAACTCAAGGACTATGGTGAGATCATACTTGGTAAACAAGAAAATGTGAGAACAAAGTTACCTATGCTAAGCTTGACCTTGTGGAAATGGATTTAATTGGAGAACAAAATAATATAAAATATGCCACCCACTCTTACTCTGTTTTGGAGTTCTTAAAAAGAGACTTGGGGGGAGGGGGGGGCGGAAAGAATAATTGCCATTACCAGGCTCATCTTCTGACCTCCCAGCACTGTTACTCATCTGGACTCATCTCAGCTTCCTCAACCTTATGTCAGAATGAGCAGACCAGGCTAAGGGACTTTCTTCCCAGAGGAAGGCTGGCTGGCCTTGCTCTTGTTTTATGAACTTTGTTTTAACCTATCAGTACTGAAAGTCATTACATTTGCATGACATCCAGTCCTCAGCCTATCAGTGGGGTTAGCTAATTGCCCACATTACACAGACAAATAAGATCCTGTTTGTTTTCACAGGCCTTGTTGTGTCACTTTCTTTTCTTTTTCCTCCTATCCTATCTCTCCTTTTATCAGCTTTTCATTGCATCCTGAAATCAATTAGACAAGGCAGGTTTGGATGAATACAGTATAAGGAGAAGACATACCTGACCAGTATGTGAATCAGGATCCAACCAGCAGGTGTCATGGTTGACTTGCCAGCCAAATCATCTGCTTATAACTAACTAGAAGTCCAGTATTTCAAAACACCAACAAAAGCTCTGTTTCACCCAACTTCTATGTCCTCTCTCTCCACCTTATAGAATCATAGGTGTGGGAGGGACCTTGAGAGGTCATCTAGTCCAGTCCCCTGAACTCAAGGCAGGACTAAGTATGACACCATCCCTGACAGGTGTTTTGCTCTTAAAAATCTCCAATGATGGAGATTCCTCAACATCCTGAGGCAATTTATTCTAGTGCCTAACCAACCTGACAGTTGGGAAGTTTTTTCTAATGTCCAACCTAAACCACCCTTGCTGCAATTTAAGCCCATTGCTGCTTGTCCTATCCTCAGAGGTTAAGGAGAACAATTTTTCTCCCTCCTCCTTGTAACAACCTTTTATGTACTTGAAAACTGTTATCCTGTCCCCTCTGTCTTCTCTTTTCTAGACTAAACACACCCAATTTTTTCAACCTTTCCTCATAGGTCATGTTTTCTAGACCATTAATAATTTTTGTTGCTCTTCTCTGGACTTTCTTCAATTTGTCCACATCTTTCCTGAAATGTGGCATCCAGAACTGGACACAATACTCCATTTGAGACCTAATCAGAGTGGAGTAGAGCAGAAGAATTACTACTTGTGTCTTGGTTACCACACTCTTGCTAATACATCCCAGAATGATGTTTTCTTTTTTGCAACAATGTTAGACTGTTGACTCATATTTAGCTTGTGATCTACTATGACCCCCAGATTCCACTCTGTAGTACTCCTTCCTAAGCAGTCATTTCCCATTTTGTATGTGTGCAGTGATTATTCCTTCCTAAGTGGAGTACTTTGCATTTGTTCTTATTGAATTTCATCCTATTTACTTCAGACCCTTTCTCGACTATCTTGGTAGTTTAGTTATTAAGACTTTTTTTTTCTTCCACATGAAAATTAGTAAGGTGCAACTATTTGTTGTCATTTGCTCACATTGTGTCTTAAGAACATGTCTCTGTAGATTTGGATTTAACAATCCAGGTGAAACTTAAATTTTGTTCCATAAACAATCTTGTTGGCATCTGATTTGTAGACAATTTTTTATTTGGGGGAGTAGAAGTAAAGAGAACATTGAATATTGAATATCATTTTAATGAATAATTTTGTACCATGACTAAATTTTGGCCACTTTTATTCAAGTGAGATAAATGAGCTTCTGGTCCAAACTCAGTATCGCCTTTATTTATTAATGCAATCTCTCAATTTCAGGGGAGTCCCCCCTTCAGGACCCCAGTAGTCTATGCCCATGTAGTAGCATCTCCTGTATTCTTATATGCCAATAGAAAATTTGCAATCCTTTGTTGTAAGCACTGTGAATCAGAGTAATATCTCTTGTTTGAATGTAGAGCTGAACAAAATTCAGAATTTTGGCCCCCTGGGTAATTAGGGTATTTCAATTTTTGGGGGGCTTGGGTCCCAAATTAAGATGAAAAGTTTGATATTTTGAAATCTTTCACTGAACAAAATATTCTGAAATTTTTTTTATTTGGCTCTGATACTTGAAAGACCTCAAAGTTTTTTTGTCTAAAAGTTCAAATAATTTTTGTTTTGCTCTTGAGTTAATAATTTTTGTCTTTTATTCTTTACACAACATACACAATATAAAAGAATGACATCGGCACAATGGAGTCCAAAGAACCATATTTACTCAATATGTAAACATGAAAGGCCTAGCTACAAGTACATAGGTGAGGCTGTGTTCTAGTGGCTTGTGGAATATGGAAGATAATTAGTTAGTGAGGAAAACAAGAGGGCTCACAATTTAAAAGGATACTATGCAACTCCTATATATCACAGTAATTAATGTTGAGAGTGGAAGTGGGTGTGCTCTGAGTTACTAAGCTTCTGTACAAGTAGAATTAATATGTTGCCAGTCACCTACCCTGGTATATTTCAAAACAGTGAGCTGTTAAAGATCTTTCTTTAGTGACTTTCTATGTGACTGACAAAATATTTATTATATATTAAGTGCTAGAGAAGATTTTTATAAAAAATAGGTTAGGAGCATGTGAATCATAATATAAAGACTTTAATAATAATATAAAGACTATATTTAAAGACTTCCACATCTTCAGTGGCAGTTGGATCACATCTTTACAGTGAGTAAGTTATAAGAAAGTGATGTTGTAGGTCAACCAGAAGTTATAAATTTGATTCAAGAATCACTCGGTGAAATTCTATGACCTGTGTTACACAAGAGATCAAATTTGATAGTTATAATGGTCCCTTTTGGTCCTAAAATATCTATGAACACAATTGGCAAGCCACTCTAACAAAGACTCTCCTTTCGCCTATAATTTTGCTCTTTCAGCCCCCAACCATACTATACATCTATAGCTAACTTTCCTACCTGCCAATAACTATTCTTCTATTTCAAAATATTTTCCCTCAGAGTTTTTATGATCCTCTAGTCTTTTAAAAAATCGTATAATTATTTGAGAAATTAACAGGGGCACATAATGTTTCATAGAATCACTGAAGGATAGGGCTGGAGGAGGCCTAGTCCATCCCCCTGTGGAGTGGAAAGACCAAGTATACCTACACCACCCAGTCTGTGTTTTTCAAATCTGCTCCTAAAAACCTCCAATGATGGGGATTCCATAACCTCCCATGGAAGTCTATTCCAGTTCTAAACTATCCGTTATAGTTACAAAGTTTGCCCTAATACCGCACCTAAATCTCCCTTGCTGTAGATTTAGCCCACTACTTCTTGGCTTATCTTCAGCGGATATGGAGAATAATTGATCACCTTGTACTCTATAACAGTCCTTAGCATATTTGAAGACTGTTATGCCCCCTCAATCTTCTTTTCTCAAGACTAAACATGCCCAGTTTTTTTTAACCTTTCCTCATTGGTTAGGTTTTCTAAACCTTTTGTCATTTTTGTTGCTCTCTTCTGATCTCTCCACGGTTTGTCCATATCTATCTTCCTGTGTCCAGAACTGGACATAGACCTCCAGCTGAGGTCTTACCAGTACTGAGTAGAGCATGACAATTACTTCCCATGTCTTATGTACCACACTCCTTTTAGTACACCCCAGAAAGATATTAGCCTTTTTTTTTTTTTGCAACTGCATCATGTTGCTGACTCATATTCAATTTGTGATCCACTATAACCCCCAGATCATCTTCAGCAGTACTACTGACTAGGCAGTTATTTTCCAGTGTATAGTTGTGCATTTGATTTTTCCTTTGCACTTGAGTTTACTGATTTTCATCTTGTTGATTTCAGACCAATTCTCTAGTTTGTCAAGGTCATTTTGATTTCTAATCCTGTCCTCTAAACCTATTGTAACCTCTCCCTGCTTGGTGTCATCGGCAAATTTTATAAGCATGCTGTCCACTCCATTAGCCAAGTCCTTAATGAAAATGTTGAATAATAACACATGCAGGACAGATTCCTGCCTGACGCCACTTAGATGCATCCTCCCAATTTGACAGCAAACCTTTGATAACATCTCTGAGTATGGTCTTTCAACCAGTAGTGCACCCACCTTATAGTAATTTCCTCTAGACCACATTTCTCTAGTTTGCTGGCTTGTTCAGAGCAAGATATATAACAGTATTCCCACTTCCTCTCACTTGTTTCCAATTACAGAAAAGTCCCAAGGGAGTCATGAGGTTTTTGCAAAGAATTTCCCCTAACCTATGCTTATGATCATTCAAAATTCACAGACATGATTAGACCATTAATTCTGTGCTTAATTTTCATACAACTGCATTCCATAGCATGTAGCACCATATGACTGTAATATTAAGTTTATTATACCTGGCATATGTCCATTGTCATCACTGCACTGTAGTGCTTTCAAAATTCCTAAAATGGAGAGTAAAGTTTGGGAAGGATTGGCAATCCTAGTTCTAGCTGCAATAAACATTGTTAAAAGAGAAAGGAGTGTAATGGATAATGAAGGAAAATTTCAGATTTTGCATATTCTGCTGGACCAAAGACAATACTTTAGCTACTATGTATATTACCTACTAGTCAGGTTACAATTAGTTCTCATCATGAGGAAAAAATATTGGACCCCATGATTGCTATAAAAACTGCTACCATAAATGATTTGCTCTGATTGTGACTCTACTTATAGCAGCCCAAATAGTAAAAATAAAAAAATCTGAACAAGTAAGGTTAAAAAATATTGTAGAGTAGGGTTAGCTTTAAAAAGTGTTGCTAAACGAAAATAGGGAAAAGGCTGGGATAGCCCTTTTCAGTGGTTGGGCACTATTTTTTTTTTTCTGTCGCTGACCTAATACCCAATGAAAATTTTGATATAAATGCCAGCTTCTTAAAAGAGCAGAATATAAAAAAATGGGTTCTTAAAAAGTTGCAAATCTAAGTTGTGGGGCCAAATTAAAAAAAAAAATACACAGCTAATGTCACTATAGACATGGGCCCATGAAGATGAGCTAATAAAAGCCAAAATGTTAAGAAATTGGCACTCCAATTATACCCAACAAAATCCTCATGTGGAGCAGAGAAAATTTATCATATAGAAGATGGAGTTGCCTGCAGAAAACAGAACTTGTTTTAATGTTTAACTATCTGAAAGAATAATCACATCTTTGCACTGGAAAGCACCCATTTTGCATGGACACTTGCAGCATTTGTTTACACATTTACCTCTTTGTATCTGTACTTGCACATTTTGTGAATGCAATTGGTGCACCTGTTTGGTTCTTTTTAAAATTGGTTTCTTAATTACTTAGTCTCATGTAAAATTTGGAGGAAAAAGCAGGGTGTGTGTATGCTTGCATGTGTCCATGTCCATACTAAGATCCACTGAAGTTTTTGATTTCCGCAAAACTCAGTGAGTGTTTGTCTGAGTAAAGACCTCAGGATTTCATCATATATCCATAAAATGGTGGAAAAAAGGAGTCTACTGGCAATTGTTGGAAGCAGACCAGAACTGGTAGTGTGACTACTCCCATCCTGCCTTGATTGATAGGCCTAGTTCTCCCTCCAGCAAGCTATAAACAGGGAGAGACCCACTCTAAGGGATCTGCAGGCCTTCCCTGTGAAGGATTATACTTACTCACCTCTGTGAAGAGCTTTTAGATATATGCAGGAAAAAGCACTATACAAATTCTTGAGAATAATATTTCATTATATGAGGACACATCCCCTGGCATGGATTAGTTCTCCTATGTATAAATAATGTGGCATAAAGCTTTCCCTCTGTCCATTTGTTTTTCCATGAAATGTTTACAAGGCGTCTACATGTGCAGTAATCTTTATTCCTTGACTTAAACTCCCTGGGTGAAATCCTGGCTCTGTTGAAGTCAACTGGAGTTTTGCCATAAACTTCAGGGGGGTGAGGATGTTACCTTCTGACAGTTGCCTCTTAGATTAAAAACAGAGAAAATGTTTAATTCTGCAACATTTTATAGTTAGTTTTTCATCTGGCATTTGTAATGTCAGAAACAGAACCTCTGATTTGTTTTCCATCAGTTTAATAAGGACTTATTTATTGGATGCCACTGACCCTGGGGACAGTGTATTTAATAAAGAAGAACAAAATCTGTTACAAATCTATCCTGATTGTTGCCATGACTGGTTCCCCTGGAAGATGCTTCCTCCTTTCATTTAGTAGGGGAAGAATGACAGAGGCTGTAGACATTTTTGTCCAAAAGTCTGAAAAAAGGCACGCAAATTACTGGATATCCTCCTGTCTTAACTTTACTGACTATCAGGTTTCCTCGAAGCTGACCTTTCATAAATATCTGCACAAAATCTAAAAGAAACCTAAAGGGAAATATAAATCTTGGTCAGTAATCCCTTAGGTAGAGTAAGCAGTGGCTGCTAAAGAGAGCTCTTTGTCACCCTAAGACTTCCTTCAATTTAACTTGGAAGGCTCCCTGGAAATTCCCCCCCGCCCCCACTCAGGGGTTTCTATGGAGTCCACATTTACCTATAATATGTCATCACAACTGAAAAGAATGATTTTATAGCCTGACTGTGGACTGGCAACAAACTTTGGGTCTTTGTTGAAGTGACCAGAATTTTTTTTTTTTAATGCCAGTTGGCACTTAGACTCTGATTTTCAAAAGCGCATCCTCACTTTAGCACATACAAGCTGGATGAATGCAAAAGTGCAAACAAATGTTTGACATTTTTGACTTTTTCCTTCCCCCAACCCATTCCGTGAAATGTCTGGAAGAGATCTATTTGAGTAATAGTAACTCCATGGCATCATGTGTAGTCTATGCTCATAGTTGGAGGCTAAAATCATGAAACCGTAATTTGCCCTATGAAAGGTCCTTGTTCACCATTGTTTGATCATTTCTTTATAGGTGTTACAAGTTAATTCAATTTTCCTCTTGCAACTGGAACTCTCTAGATCAGAGACTTCTACATTTAAATTTTAAAGCAAAGAATCATTTTCTTGTAGGCAATACCTTCTTTGTTTGCTTGCAGAAATTACTAGAATGTACATAAATACCAGTCTGAACTATCCACTGCCAGGAGAGGGATAAGCATCTTAACAGGAGTTTCTGCAGGTTCTTGATGGATAATAGCTTGTGTTTAAAAAGTGACAGAATATTTGAGGAAGATGGGTAAAAAGTGATGTACACATATATCTGGTCAGTAGTGCTCAACAGATATGGCTGAGAATTTGATAATTCACACAGTTTGAGACATGAAGCACCCAAACTACAGTTCCCATGAGGCACTGTAATGGGCCAGATGGACATAGATTAGTGTTGACCTGATCCAAAATGAAATGTTTCATTTCAATTTTTCTGATGGAAAATCGAAAAATTTAGGTAAAATAAACATTTTCCCTTGGAAGTATAATGGTAACAATTCTTTCTCCAGGGTATGATTTATTGTGTTGTTGGCCACTAAATATGGTCCTGGAAAATATATTTTTAGCACTGACAATTAAACGCTATAATAGACTTTCACATAATGGACATAATCAGGAATTCTTCTTTCTTTTTAGAGAGCAGTGTGATAGAAGGAATAAATACAGTACTGGAGGTCAGGAGGGCCCAAGTTCTACTCCTGATGCTACCACTGACTCAAGGTGTGGCTTCACATTGCTGCTTTGTCTCAGTCCCTCTTTCAATAAAATAACCACAGTAACTTATCTTCCTACCTAAAAAGATTCTTGTGAAGATTATTTAGTTCAGGGTAGCATACAGACATTAACATGTTTGAATTTCTAAATATTATTCTTGCTTACTTTTCTTCCCATAGATAAGCTAGCTGTTCTAGCATTTGAATGTATATTTCATATGAAACATTATGATATAAAACACATTCTATTCATGTGGTTCATTTTAAAGGATTCTGCAAGAGGGAGCAATATTAGAATCACACCTAAGTTTTCCCATTCTTTGAAGAGACTTCAAAAGGAACAATCCAGTATTAGATCAACTCAGGAAACTGTGGTAGTCAGGGCCAGTACATGCATGTCTCTCACAAATTGGTGTTCCTTGTGCATACATAGGCATGTCTTCAGGATTGTTGTCACTGCAAAGTTAAATCAAGTTATAACTCAAATGTTGCTCCTAACTTGAGTGTGGTGGAGCTTTTAACTCAAGTTGGCTGGCTCATTAGAGGTTTTAGGCTGAAATTTCAGTTAGCACAACTCATCAAATACTAACACTCTGTAATGTGGATGTAAGCTAGCTCCACTTGAGAGTCATTAGTCCTTCAATCACTTTCCATATTTTCCCCTATATACTCAGAAAGGGCAGACAAGTTCTCTCCCAGTGATTTGTGGAAGAATTCATAGAGCGGTTCACTTTACTGCAGAGCAAAGAACATAGGATATGCCACTCAAGAGTCAATGGTGCTTGAGTGTTATTTCAAAAGTGTGGCCACTCTCAGGGCATGTCTACACTACAAAGGTAAGTTGATTTTATGTAAGTCCACACTGAGCTTCCGATTTAAGCAAGCTGATCTTGCGTGTCCCCACTATGCTCATTGTGTCAACGGAGTGCATCCTTACTAGCAGGGCTATAGATGCACAGAGCACTGCATTGTGGCTAGCTATCCCACTGTGCATGGAGCTGAGTGGAATTTTGGATTGGGCTTGAAATGCCTTATAGGTCCAAAACATTTGTGCGGGTGGTTATGGGAACATGGCTTTAGCCTCCCATGATGCACTTACCTCCCTCCTTCCCACCCTGAAATCAACGGCAAAGAAACCAAGGTTTTTTCGTGCCTTTTTTTCCTAAGCCTGGGTTACATGTGCACACGTCATAGCATGGCAAGTGTGGACCCTGCTCAGCTGTTGTTGTGAGCATTATTATTGTGAGCTCCTTTATTTTCATGTGGCATTGCTGTGTGTCCAGGCCCGCCAACAGAAATTCCAGGCCCCAGGTCCACGGCTGGGGGCAGGGATTGGGAGTGAGGCGGAAATGACGAATCTATTTGCAGCCTTGAGTCGCCATGATCAGCTGTGCTGATGAGTTCCCCCCACTGATCAAAAAGGAAATGAAAATTCAAAAGTTCCTGGGGCTTTAACAGTGGGGTGGCTGTTTCCTGTGTACCTGGCTGATGTGCAATGGAGTTGAAAGTGCTCTCCAGAGCGGTCACAGTGGAGCATGGTGGGACACCTCCTAGAGGCCAATTAATTCGAATTACACAATGCAGTGTCTACACTATCCCCATGTTGACCTGTGGCTGTCGAATCGAGTGCTACGCCTCACGCAAGGTGGAGTACAGAAGTCGACTTTACAGTCACTTAGATCGGTGGAAGGTATTTGGTAGTGTAGACACATACATTATTAAATCAACCTAACGTGGCATATGTCGATCTAAGATTGTAGTGTAGACCAGTCAAGCAAGGCTAATTCAAGAGGAGTAACTCCAGCATAACTCTGCATAACATTCAGTGGGACTGCCATATGCATAAAACCAAGCATGCAGGATTGAGCTCTTGTTGCATATAGAAGAACGCACTTACTTGCCAAATGGTTTTATATATATACCAGGTTGGGATTTTTCTACTACTTCTAGTTTTAACAGTATTATATTAGATGAGAAAGTCACACTTTAAATAGACTATACTGTTATGACCTATACATTTTCCTTCTCACTTCATTTAAATAGGAATCTTTCAATTGTTTTCAATGAGATTTGGATCAGGGCCTAAAAGTTTTGAGATGAAATCCTAGCCCCAAGGAAGTAAATGAGTTTTGCAACTGACTTCAGTGAGGCCAGAATTTTGCCCTTACTGTTTTAGCAAAATAATTTCCCTGGAACTAGGTTGTAATGTCACAGAGAACTTAAAACTTCAGTGACAACTAGAGCTGGGTGAATTTTTTTCAGCTAATAGAATTTTCACCAAAAATGCATTTTTGTCAGGTCTCCAAAACTATTCACAAATTTGGGTCAAATTCAGTGAATAGTTTAGGCCAAAAGAACCTAGAAAAAAATTGAAATGGTTCATTTTGACCATTTTGAAACATTTTGTTTTGACTTTTTTATTTCAGAATAGCATTCATGCTCAAATTTGGCCAATGAAAAATAAACACAAACATACACAAAGGATGAAAAACACTAAAAACTGCTGAATCTACATGACAAACTTGTGAAAAAAAATTTAGAGTCAACCTGACTTGAAACTGGAAAAAAATATAAACCATTCATTTTGAGTGAACCTGAAATGTTTGTCAATTAAAAAACTTTTTTTTTTTTTTTTTTTGTTCATCCAAAAATTGGTTTGTTGCTAATGGAACTAGATATTCCCCTTTTCCCCCCTCCTCCCATTTTGTATGAAAAATCTATTATTTGCTCAGCTCTATTAGCAACCCATCGTTTCCTTACTTTTTTAAAACTAGAATGGGTCAAAACTTCTTTAATGAACTTCTGAAGTATTAGCTGAAAGTAATTACACAGACTTGACTCTTCAGTTAATACAATACAGTACACAAATATATTTTAATATTACTTAGCGTTTTTGAAATTGCCATGAAAATTAAAATGTGTATTACTGCCAGGTACTATACAGAGAGAGAGAGAGAGAGTGTATATGTGTGCGAGCAGGGCAGGAATTCTTTTTCCCATCCTCCAAGAAGTTTAAAGATTTTGAAAACTCTTCCCATCTTGAATCTGAATGAACAGACAAAATCTCAAATGTTCATAAACCTAAAAATAATTAAAAAAATGTGGATTGGGTCAATTGAAATGTTTAAATTTTGCCCCCCCCCCCTTTTTTTTAAATTTTTACTATACATTAACTTACATTTTGAAGTAAAGTCACTTAGGAACTTTCCATTTTGACAGTTGTCAAAATGAGACAATTTAATTTTTTCCTAACAAATTTTTCTAAAAAAGTAAATTTAGTCAAAATCAGCCATTCCACACACAGATTTGGATTTGGTGGATCAACCTTTTCCGATGGAAAACATTTCACTTAGAAATTCCTGACCAGTTGTAGTATATATGTATTTGTATGATATGGACAGAGATATGGAGATAAATGAAGTGTCAAGGTAATTTGTGTTACTCTTAGAACCTTCTTATTGATCCTCCTAGAATTAAGTTGTTCACCTTCATAATCACATCTGCCCTGGCTCAGATAAGCCACTGAAGAGCTCAATAGCTATATCTGAAGCAACAATCCAAAAAAAATAGTCAAGTTCTGTGCTCTTTACACATGCTGTTAATCAGTGTGCACAGGAGCTGACCCCGAATGTGTAATTCTGAAGCTCCGAATAACAGCATTTCTATCTTTACTTAAGAATTAGAATGACATTTCTTATCAATATATTTTTCTTAATAAAAATAATGTTCCTCTGATCCTGCTGCCATTTCAGTCACCGAGGGATTTTTTTTCTTTTTTTTGCCATTGATTTCAATGGAACTAACATAAGAACATAAGCATGGCCATACTGGGTCAGACGAAGGGTCCATCCAGCCCAGCATCCTGTCTGCTGACAGTGGCCAATGACAGGTGCCCCAGAGGGAGTGAACCTAACCGGTAATGATCAAGTGATCTCTCTCCTGCCATCCATCTCCACCCTTTGACAAACAGAGGCTAGGGACACCACTCCTTACCCATCCGGGCTAATAGCTATTAATGGATTTAATCGCCATGAATTCATCTAGTTCTCTTTTAAACCCTGTTATAGTCTTATCCTTCACAACCTCCTCAGGCAAGGAGTTCCACAGGTTGACTGTGCACTCTGTGAAGAACTACTTCCTTTTATTTGTTTTAAACCTACTGCCCATTAATTTCATTTGGTGGCCCCTAGTTCTTATATTATGGGAACAAGTAAATAACTTTTCCTTATTCACTTTCTCCAAACCACTCATGATTTTATATACCTCTATCATACTCCCCCTTAATCTCCTCTTTTCCAAGCTGAAAAATCCTAGCCTCTTTAATCTCTCCTCATATGGGACCCATTCCACATCCCTAATCATTTTAGTTGCCCTTCTCTGAACCTGTTCTAATGCCAGTATATCTTTTTTGAGATGAGGAGACCACATCTGTATGCAGATTCAAGATGTGGGCATATCATGGATTTATATAAGGACAATAAGATATTCTCCGTCTTATTCTCTATCCCTTTTTTAATGATTCTTAACATCCTGCTTGCTTTTTTGACTGCCACTGCACACTGTGTGAACGTCTTCAGAGAACTTTCCACGATGACGCCAAGATCTCTTTCCTGATTAGTTGTAGCAAAAGTAGCCCCCCACCATGATATTGTATATATAGTTGGGGTTATTTTTTCCAATGTGCATTACTTTACATTTATCTACATTAAATTTCATTTGCCATTTTGTTGCCCAATCACTTAGTTTTGTGAGATCTTTTTAAAGTTCTTCAGTCTGCTTTGGTCTTAACTATCTTGAGCAGTTTAGTATTGTCTGCAAACTTTGCCACTTCACTGTTTACCCCTTTCTCCAGATCATTTATGAATAAGTTGAATAGGATTGGTCCTAGGACTGACCCTTGGGGAACACCACTAGTTACCAGTTCTCAATCCATGAAAGGATCTTCCCTCTTATTGCATGACAACTTAATTTACATAAGAGCCTTTGGTGAGGGACCTTGTCAAAGGCTTTCTGGAAATCTAAGTACACTATGTCCACTGGATCCCCCTTGTCCACATGTTTGTTGACCCCTTCAAAGAACTCTAATTAGATTAGTAAGGCATGATTTCCCTTTACAGAAACCATGTTGACTTTTGCCCAACAGTTTATGTTCTTCTATGTGTCTTACAATTTTATTCTTAACTATTGTTTCAACTAATTTGCCCGGTACTGACGTTAGACTTACAGGTCTGTAATTGCCGGGATCACCTTTAGAGCCCTTTTTAAATGTTGGTGTTACATTAGCTATCTTCCAGTCATTGGGTACAGAAGCTGATTTAAAGGACAGGTTACAAACCATAGTTAGTAGTTCTGCAATTTCACATTTGCGTTCTTTCAGAACTCTTGGGTGAATGCCATCTGGTCCCGGTGACTTGTTCCTGTTAAGTTTATCAATTAATTCCAAAACCTCCTCTAATGACACTTCAATCTGACAATTCCTCAGATTTATCACCTACAAAGGATGGCTCAGGTTTGGGAATCTCCCTAACATCCTCAGCCGTGAAGACTGAAGCAAAGAATTCATTTAGTTTCTCCGCAATGACTTTATTGTCTTTAAGTGCTCCTTTTGTATCTCAATCATCCAAGGACCCCACTGGTTGTTTAGCAGGCTTCCTGCTTCTGATGTACTTAAAAAACATTTTATTATCTTTTGAGTTTTTGGCTAGCTGTTCTTCAAACTCCTTTTTGGCTTTTCTTATTAAATTTTTACACTTAATTTGGCAATGTTTCACTCTAGTCAGTGTACCTTTTTAATTTCTGAATCAGGACCAATATGACTAACTCTTTGAAGCATTTGTTTATAATTTTTTTCATATCTGCAGCTTTATTTAGTCATTTATCGCCTTTAAAATCTCAAATAAGGAGGACATTTAGGTAGATAATACCTCAGAATCTGCTTCTTTCATTCTTGTGGTTTTTCAGGGTGAGCTTTACTACACGCTCTTTGGCTGGGAATTTGGGTTTAGGGCTGGTTGGAAATTTTGTTGATAAAACATTTGTTCATCAGAAAATATCAATTTGAGAGCACCTTCTGCTGAAATAGTCAAGGCTCTGGTGGTTAGGGCATGTGCCTGAGCTGTGGGTGACCCAGCTTAAAGTTCCTGCTCTGCCTGATTCAGACAAGGGAATTGAATGCGGGTCAAACCTCTGTCTCCTAAACAACAGGTGCATGCCCTAACCACCGGCTACAGAGTCAGTCTCACTTTGTATAAATAATTAAATAGTCATTGGGCCAGTGGTTAGGAGAGACACCTATTGTTTAGGAGACTGAGGTTCAAGTCCCTGTTCTAATAAATATTTATTTATTTATACAGAATGAAATATCTCCAACAGGAGAACCTGAGACAGAACTGCCCCCAAATAGCGAAGAGCGTGGTGGTTTGGGCACTCACCTAGGACTGTGGAAACCTTCATTCAAGTCCTTGGTCTGAATTAGGTAGAGCAGAGACTTGAAACTAGGTCTCCTATATCCTATGTAAGTGGTATCTGTCCTAATCACCAGGCTATTTGCTATTCTGGAGTCTCTCTTGCTCTCATTTTTTCTTTGAAAGGCCTTGGTTTTGTCCTGATGGGGAATGGGAACATTTTTGAAACCTTGACAATTTTCTGGGACAGGACAACCACTTTCTGTACAGCTCTATGTGAGATTGACTGTAATATAGATGCTCACCCCCTCAACCCCATCCACCCAGAGAAAGTGGCAGCCTTTGAAATGAAAGTTATCTTGGTAGATTGGTGTTTGAAAAAGCATTAGGTTAGCTTTGTGTCTTTTTTATGGGGGAAACCATATGAAGAGCTCAGTCCTGCATCCTACTGTAGTTGGTGGGAATTTGGCATTTGACATTGTGGGAGTTGTACTGGGCTTTGATTGTACAGAAATTACCCACCCATAATCAAATCAAAGTTTGTCTCTTGTAACAAAATAGCATCCATTAGTGCATGAGGCTGCTACTGCCATTTTAGTAGTATACAGATCAATACCTTCAGGGTGTCTGTGCACTGCAGCTGGGAGATGTGATTCCCAGCACGGGTAGGCAGATCTGTGCTAGCTCATTAAAAATAGCAGTGTGGCCTTTGCAGCATAGGCAGCAACTCAGGTTAGCTACCCAAGTCCAAACTTGGCTGACCCACTGGGTCTCAGCTCAGGTGGCTAGCCATAATGCAAAGTCCACACTGCTACTTTTTAGTGTGCTAGCCTGATCTGAGCTAGCACAAGAATGTCTACCCACCCTGGGAATCACACCTCCCAGCTGCAGTGTGGGTACACCCTTAGTGCCCAATTTCTTTCTTATTATGCAACAACAACAACAAAAAACCCAACAAAAGGCCAACACAAAAAACCCTCCCATTGACTTCAGTGGAAGATTTTCTTTCTTAAGGAGTACAGAATTGGATACTTAGTTGAAAACTGAAGAAGCACTAATGGTTTCCATATGTCATTGCATAAACCTTATTCGTGTGGTTTTGATTTAAAGGATTATAAAACAGAAAACAAAAAATATTCTGTGCATTTTTTTTTTCAGGAAGAGAAATGCTACAAAGATCATGGATGAAAACAATTGTATTTTAATTGGATGTGTAACAATTGTTCAAATCCTGGAAATCATTTCTACAAAACAATCTCTTGTTCTTTTTGTTCTATCTACTTGTCTTGCATACTGTTTCCATTCTCTTGTCTTCACCTTTTTTATTTCCCAGGGCACTGTGGGATGTTATGTCAGCAGTTCTTGACTTCATGCAGTCAAACTGTGAATGCTGAATTAAGTTGTTCTGTTTGGTTTTAATATAACCATTCCTGTTCTGTTCAGACCCATTGTCACCTTGCCATGCACTCCAGGACCTTGGCTGGTAAGATAGCACCATAAATCTAAAATAAACTGCAAATGTGTGAAACAGTAAAAGAAGGTAAACTATTTACTCCACATACAGAACCGTGGATTCAGTGCACATCATTTTCATTCCCATGTTTTCTGCAGGAGTACTAGTGGCATGGACATAAACCCTGCAGAGGGATTTGGGTTACTAATGTGAGCAAGACCTAAAAAAAAAAAAAAAAAAAAAAAGACCATAGCCATTCAAACTGATGACAGAATTAATAGTATCTTAGGGCATTCAGAGTATTGATGTGTACCCACTCTTTGTTGTGAGGGACATATCTAGATATGAGATATGAGATATTCAGATATCCAAGAGCTGATTTTCAAAGTTGCCTTTACTAGGCTTTTAGCTTTGTATCCAGAACTTGGGGCATGTTAGAATTTGTATTCCGAAAACTCAGATTTGCCTCACTAGACATCATTTGGGTTCCCAAATGAGGAGTCTGTGCAAATGGTATGAGCACAAATGGTTTTTGCACATTGTGTGTGTGCAAGAGCTCCTAAGGAGTTTTACCTGTGTGTGGATTGAATAAATATAGTAAAACTTGGCCCATAATGTACAGCACTGATTTTTCTTCCTCAGTTTCACTTAACTCACAGAGTTGTCTGCCTGTTGAAGAAATGTGAGGAAAAACATAACTTTATGTAGCCTCTCAATGAGCAGTGGTGATAATAGTGGTATATGGGACAGCCAGTACTTTATTTTGCTATGCAGAAGACTTGGGTTTAGAAGGTATTTCTAGGCTGATGAGCCTACACTGGGGAGCAAGTGTATCACAGAAGTGCGAAGCCCCATTTTTGGGAAAATGGGTATATGGGAACTTAATTATGCTGTTTTCCTTGATGGCTGAACCTTAACTGCAACACGATGAAGATGATGATCTACCATTTGGACTGTGCAAGGGTGACCACTGAGAAGAAGGCAAGTAACAATGAAAATAGGAGGAGAAATACAAATAAAATGTATTTTATTGAAGTCAGTTTCCCATCTAGAAACGTAATGAGTCAATATTCTGGAGTTCTTGATTTGAGAGTAACAATGGGACTCAATTTTTAGGCCAATAGGAGCTGTATCAACTGACATATCATTGTTACCACCTCCTAGTGGCTGAAGCATCTCAACAGAGAGGAAGACACTTAACAATACTGTGATAAAAATAGCAGAAATGAAAGGGTAGGTGTAGTGTTCATATCCAGAGTCCTGAATCAGGTGGTGAGAAATTCTCCATTGACACATGCCTTTGGTTGAGACCGTATTAGAGAGAGCAAAGACTCTGACGTTTTTTACCCTGCCATGGGGTGTATGTACTCTCTGCTGGCCCAGCAACCTAAGGGTTGACACAGGCACTGCTGGCCACTGCTTATCGGAAGCCTCACAGCAGCTGGGAGGATAAAACAGCTGGGAAACAGAGGAGTAGGGTGGCTGCCAGAGAAGTGAGCAGGTTGGAGAAAGGAGCTCCTGCCAGCAAACTACTAAAGAGCTGCCCAGAGACAACAGCCTAGGATGGGACAGACTGAAAGACAGGCTGGAGAGTGTGCAGCTATCCAAGGGAATATAGGAAGGAATTTGGGGAACTATCAGAGTTGAAGAAACCTGATCCTTCCTATCTAGTTTGAGGGCCCTGAGCTGGAACCCATTGGAGTGGGTGGACCTGGGGTCCCCTGCTTAACTCTTTGACAGATTTGGGAGTGAAAAAGGGTTTCCAGACTCATGGGCACCAGGAATAGATTGACTGCCCTTCTAGGCTATGTGAGTGCAGGGGCTGTGCCACACTTGACAAGTGGGGGGTGTTGTTGCACTGATGCACTGCCTATGCTAAAACAGGCACACATGTGCTGAGCTAATACAAAACATAGACTAGTTAAAATAACATTCTATTCATTTGTATATTGCATGTTGTAATTAGATAGGATTTGTATGGAAAACACCAGCTATAACTATATTTTATATTTTGCTTGGCAGAAAATATTTTGTCGTGTATATTGATAGGTCAGAAATTTGTAATTTCAAGAAAATGTTTGTATTGCTCTACGAACCATGCAAAGTTAGAGCTGAAAGACACACAAATGAACCACTCCAAAGCAATGGACTATGAAATAATATTCTATTTTGCCAAAGGCAAATTATTAGAATAACTTCCTGAAATAAATAACTATAGAATCAAGTGGCTCTGCCATCTTTAAATATATATATATATATATATATATATATTTTAATTGACTAGATTTAAAGTCAAAAGTAGTTTCAGGGATCCCATTTGCCATGAGTACACTGATTTATTTTTAAAATGGTTTTCACTCTACATATTCTTATTAAAAAAAAATTCCTCTACTGTTGTGTGAAAAACCAACACAAATAGCAGAGGTAATTGACTACACAGGGTAACACTGATGCCGACTACACAACAAGTCCTGTCAAACACACAAAGTAAACAAATGGTTGGGAAAAATAAAAAAAATCCCTCTGGTGTCTGACAGTTAAATTCAGGCAGGCGTGTGATTTTATTTTATTTTTTTTAAAGGATGGTCTCACATATAACATTAACCAAAGATCCCACACCCAATCTAAAGGTACTGAATACAGGTTGATTGGGCTATAAACATATCTGGCACAGGACCTTCCTGGAAGAAACTTCTGTAACCATAGAAGATGAGCCCTTATAGTTGAGATTCCAGCTCAGGCAAAACAGACCTTGCATTATTCATATTGTGTGGGACCAGCATTATCAGCACCTGCAATTGGGCAGCCATTTAAAGGTAGGCAGATTACTAATATCTTTATGAAGGGGAGGGGTGTGTTTGTTTTTCTCTTATGTCAGCATGAGAAGGATAGTGTGTCATCAGGATAAGGTGAAGAGGCAGAGAGTATTGTCAGGTTGAGAGGAGAATAGGAAGGTTATTTCTCGGGAGAGGTGGAATAAGGGAGGCTTGTTGTTGCTGATTCTTCCTCTAAGATCTTGACCCCATCACGTTGGCTTAGCTTCCAGGGAAGCTGAGGATGTGGTGACCACCAAGTCCACTGAAAGTGAAAGAGCTCTAAGCCTGGAGATTGGTGAAGCAGGGCTGGTGAGAGAGACCCATGTAGTGAGCTGGGAATGAGAAAAAGTTATTTGTACAGGAAGGTCATTGTGGAAATTTCATTAAAGTGTTGAAGAAATTTTATCCTGTTTCTTGTGAAGCCTTAGAGACTACTGTTGGTTGATGACTTTGAGATTCTGATCCCTGGGATTCATATTTGGGTATCTACTTGTTACAGCTGTGTCTCTTGGATGGCTACTTTAGAATGGCTGAGTGATAAACATATGAAGGTCAAGGCAGGGATTGGTTGTGGAGGTAAAGTTGATCTGGGACCCAGCAGTTCCTATTGTGGTGGGTGTCAAGATGTTAAGATCAATTTTTGGAAGTGTTTTTGTCCTGCTGTCTCTAGAGAATAGTGTTTTATCTGGCATCTCAGAATCCTTGGATGAACTGATCAAGTTCCACTCTGTAGTGATGTTGGAGTCTCCAAGATTCACTGATTTGAACATCCAGTTTCATGATGAATCTTCAGAGTCGTAAGATTCCATGACCCTTTTGACATGGCTCAATGTATGTAGTTGACCATACTCTGAGTCTGATATGTGGAGTAGAATTGGAGGTGGAAAGCTGACACATATTGATGCCAGGTGGCAAAATGTCAGCACCTCCTAACGGACCTGACAGAATCACTACACCTAGTACATGGCTTTTATAATTATGGAATATCAGGGTTGGAAGGGACCTCCGGAGGTCATCTAGTCCAACCCCCTGCTCAAAGCAGGACCAATCCCCAGACAGGTTTTTGCCCCAGATCCCTAAATGGCCCCCTCAAGGATTGGAACTCACAACCCTGGGTTTAGCAGGCCAATAATCAAACCACTGAGCTATCCCTCCCCTCACTTTTGAAGTCTTTTTCCACAGCTCACCACTAGATGTCAGGGGAGAGCTCATCCAGACACTGCTTGCACACCTATTGCCTAGATACATATGTAGTTTAAGCATTGTAAGCCAAAACAATGGAAGCCCTATTTACATATGAGTCAACAGGGCGATGGGAAGTCAACAGGAAGAGAAGAACAGCAGGGAGAAGAGAATTTTGTCTAGAGGTGCATGTCAGCGCTCTATTGGACTATTCATCACCGAGGGAGCAAAAAAGAACAGCACTTCTTGCATCTATGAACAGTGGATCCCAGACAAGTGGGTTGGTAATGCGGAGAATTTTCTTTAGGTGAGAAACAATTACTTTAGATAAGGATTTTAGCCTGTTAAAGTTTAAGTTTAGACTCTAATACAAGAAACATATTATACTTTTTATTTTACATGTGTAACCATTTCTGGTCTCATTATCCTTACTCAGTATCTCTTAAATCTTTGATAATACATTTATAGTTAGACAATCATAAGTTTATTTCAGTGCTTTGATGTTATAAAGTGTTGTGCCAGTCAAGCTGTGTGAACACTTTCTCTTCAGGGACAACTTACCTGGTAATTTCTGTGGGTGTCCAGTGATGGGGGCCGGATAGTGCAGGAAGCTCTCTGAGGACTCTGAGATTGGTGTGTGCCTCAGTGGCTTGCACAGAGGAAGTGAGGTCTGCAGAGACCTGGAAGTGCTTGTGTGTGGTCAGAGGCTATTGGTTTCAGGGAGCTGATCTACAGCAGACACAGACAAAACAGCTTCATACTAAAGGCAGGTGGTGGTGAGGCACCTCACAACCCTGGGTATACTTGTGAGAACATCACAGAGGGATGGCATGTGATCGTATCTCTTTCATGGTATGAATGACTCGGATTAATCTGGATTTATTTATTTAGTTGTCATTTAGAACACTAAAAACCAGAAATACTGTAGGTATAACAATTTGATCTAAATTCTATCAATCCCTGTGGAAAGGGGTAGTCAAGAGGTGATCTGAGTAGCATTCCACTGTGTAATAATTGTATGACTGCATACAAGCAATGTATCTAAATACTCTTCCCAATTGTCCATATTATATGTGTTATGATATAATGGAGCAATGTATAGTACCAGTAAATGTTCAAAAAGCGAGGTAATAATTTTCTCCTGTTTCATGTAATGACAAAAATCTAATAGAAAAACTATTGAGTACTATGCCTTGAAAAGTTTATAGGAAGACATATATACCTATTTGTGTTTTCATTTATATTTTTCTGATTATCTTAAATGCAAAGAAAGACAATGTATTGCAGAGTAGAAAACTGTACATAGACAGTAAATCTACTCATTGTACCATGTCTCTTTTTCAACATAATTGAGAATAAGGAGAATTCTATTAAGTCCTCTGAATCGGATATTCATTATGGCACTCATGACACAAACCTAAACTCCAAATAGGAAAGGGAAAAAAATCAGAGTGAACATATAATATGGGTGCGGTTCTCTGTTAGTACTCAGAGTCATATGGAGATAAGGAGAAACCAGGAAAATCTAATTGTGATCTGTGAAGTATTTACAGACACACATGTCAACTGTAGTTCATCAGACACAGAAGGAAAAAAAGAAAGCAACATCATCTCAGTAACTTGTAAGTTATTCCATTGGCAGCTTTGCTGTACCCATTGACAATCTTGGCTTCTTAACAGTGGTCCCATTTTCAAGTCCTTTCTAATAAAATGATATCACTAGCCTCATATTAAATGTCTTGTGTTACAGTAATATGGACTTCAATGGAGTAAATCCAGTTTATATTGGCTGAGAATCTGTCCCATATTACCTGTTAAGGTGTATGAATGCAGTAATATCAACATAGAGTTCGTTTGTTGGCTGTTTTCTGTATATGCAAGGGTACTCATGAAGGGTAATAACCAGTGCTTATACTTGCTTGAATTCTGCTGACGAACAATATTACTATTTAACTTCCTTTTTGAAACCAGAATTATTTCAATAAATTTATAAAACTACCAGCTATCTCAGGCTGTTGATACGATTAACCTTCTTTCCCTGTGTGTGATGAAAGATTAGCATGTAAGCACATAGAAGTCAGTCAGGGGAGTAAAAAGTTAATATGAGGTGTATGTTTAGCCATACAAGTTGGAGCCAAGTGGCTTGGAGTTTATTTAGTTTAATTTTAGTAGGTAAGACCTCACTGAATAAACAATGTAGTGTAGCTCAAAAGAAAACACAGAGTCATCAAATCAAGATGTTACATTAGTACAAAAAACTCTCCCTCTCCTTTACCCCATTCTGTCACTCATAACCTGGGGGTCATCTTTGACTCCTCTCTCTCCTTCGCCCTGCACACTCAGTCAAACCAAAGTCCCCAACAAAATAGACAAAGGTCTTCTGTCCCACCCAGAAGCAGGAAGTATCTGCAATCTCTCAAGAGATTCTGTTCCTGCTGGATTTCCAGACAAATTTTGCAGACAGAAGAGGTATTGATAGTCTAGATAAGCATCCAAATGGTCAGGCATTTATCCAAACTTTGCACTAACTTTCTAAACTGTTTGAGGTCCACCCATCACTATTTAGTACCATCTCCTCCCCAAAACATAGTTTCTTATATTAGGATTGTTTTTATTATACTACATGTATTTTATGATGCAATTAGAAAAATATATAGATATACTGTAGAATATTTATTTCACTGCTAGTATGGGGTCTGGAGTGGGTCAGCACTGAAAGCATAATGCATTACTGTAGTATGAATGACAAACTACTGTGAGTCTGTTTGAGTGTGTAGATATAGTTATGCCACAAAATCAATCTAAAAAGGGGGGGGGGGGAATAACTTGGATCAACATTTAAAAAATCTTAGTCACTATGTTGACTCAAAAAAAAAAAAAACCACTACCCTTTCAGCATTCATTTTTCATTTAGAGACCTTGGTGGCAGAACATTGATCATACTGTGCCACAGACCTTGAGAAATATCACTTAAAGAAGAAGGATTTACTTAAAGAATGCTCTGTGTTAACAGAGATGGTAGTAATAATGTATGAAGTGTAACATACACACACTGCATGGTTTCCAGCTGTTTGGCTTCACAGTCACCCTGTGTGCTGAGAAAGAATAAATGAGCTCTTGGATAATGTAACACAAAGTTATGGAACCAATCAGTTATTCTTTTGGAAGCAGTGTGGACAGCCTCCTTTCACCACTTTGGGCCAAATTTTACCATGAGATCTGCAAGGTAAATACAGTTTACCTAGATCTGCAATATGATCAAAAAAATTTGGGGCTGAATTTGAGATGTTTATGGAAACTCATGAGATTTTCAAATATATATAAATAGTACTCTATGGGGGATCTGCAACCCTTCCATATTAAAACTGATGCATCTCCAAAAGGGCATGTAGTTTGGTCAAGAATGAGGGATTTTAAGTCCCAGATAACAAAAATCTGACTCTTTCATTCTGCCATTGCTTTAAACGAAGGCAACTCAACCTGAAACACCCTTGTTCCAAATTCAACTCTTTTGAAGCAAAGTGCATTAAATAAAATTTTTGTCAGATGTACTAAAAAGGCACCTACATTTTTTTCCAAATTATTTCCTTTGATTTTAGCTGATCTGTTTATGAAGATCTGGCTGTTAGCAAGGTTTCTGATCTGTACTTGTTACAAACAGGTTCAGTATTTAACAAAAACCTAGGATCACATATGGGTCTTTAATTTCACATTTTTGGGGATCAAATTTTCACACTACCTTGATTTTTTTTGTAGTATCACTTATAAGAGTAGAAAGCAACAGAGGGTCCTGTGGCACCTTTGAGACTAACAGAAGTACTGGGAGCATAAGCTTTCGTGGGTAAGAACCTCACTTCTTCAGATGCAAGTAATGGAAATCTCCAGAGGCAGGTATATATCAGTGTGGAGATAACGAGGTTAGTTCAATCAGGGAGGGTGAGGTGCTCTGCTAGCAGTTGAGGTGTGAACACCAAGGGAGGAGAAACTGTTTCGGTAGGTACATGTAAACAAATGTTATCCCTTGTACATGCACATTGAGTCCCAAAGTAGTCCAACTGTAAATTAATCTACAAGCCAAACGAAACTAAGCATGCAGATAACACTTTGCATATGCACAGATGGAATACTATATAAATACTTAAAATAGAAACTGAAAGCTGGGTTAAGACTCTTTAAAAATTTGGCCCAGAATGCTCTGGTTCCCTAATTGTTTGTTTGCTGTGATATCATCTAAACATTATAAATCCAGTACCTTTTTAAAATGAGAAACTAGACGGTTGAGAATAAAATCAAATGTACAGAAGTCTGATAAAGAAGTCTGAGATATTGCAGTTTACTGAGAGAAGCTATTCTAGGAAATAGCAGTGGGATTCCAGTGTAAATGTGCAAGTGCTATAAAGAGTTGAAAGACCTTGGAAATGACCAAATTGGACCTGTGGTATGTTAGCATAGATGGAAGTTGTATTGGTGAACCTGCATTTAAGCTTGTTATTTTGGCCATAAACACAAGCAAAATTTACAAACAAGAGCTTCCTTTGTTAATCTTCTGGTATTTTTTGCCAAGAAATTTTAGAATTTGTAAGATTAAAAACTAAGACATGATTTAAGAGCTGAAGTATCTTTGTCTGCTCTGCAGACTGCAGCTTGAGATATGAATGTGGCTGCCAACCCACTGAAAAGTAATGAAAATGAAGTCATGAAAATTAATTATTCTATTGTGTTCCAACCAACATACCACTTGTTAAAATGAAACAAGATACAAACACTATGATTATATCTATTTATGCTATGAAGATAATTTGTTTGCTAATCCAGAATTTATTTTCCATCTGTTTTAATTCATTTCATCCTGTTACTTAAAAAAATGGAATAAATATCTATATAAGACAGGGTCTGAAAGAGCTCTCCCCTGCCATCTGTTGATGAATTCGGGGGAAAGACCTCAGGAGCAGACCATATTTGCAGAGAGACACCTACTTTGCCTAGGGTGATCAGTGGACAGACTTGCTTTGCCAAAGTGATCAATTTTGGCTGGTTTGGGTTAAAATTCACGTTAATCTTGGATTCTGGGGGAATGAAATGTTATCTTTATTGTATGACCACAGAACAGCAGAACTACCACTTAATCTGGCCCTAATGGAGGGGGTCACCCTACATTGAACCTCATTCTCTAAACAGGAGGTGAGGACAGGTATTTCTACCTGGTGGCATAGACACTATTTAAATAGTTTTAGATACTACAGGACCTGGTTCCTCCAGCATATAATGACAGAGCTGATCAGACTCAATTTAGACGCCTTGTTTCTGCTCAATGATCCCTAGAGCTAAAGTCACTGATACTCTGGTCTAAGGGACTAAGTCTTAGGCTATGGCTACACTAGCAGATGTAGAGCGCCGGGAGTTGAACCAGCCCTCGGAGACAGCAGCAGGGAAAGCGCTGCTGTGTGTTCACGCTTGCTCCTTGTGACTGTGGAGCATGCCCACATTAGCAGCTCTTGCAATGCCACAGAGAACAGTGCATTATGGTAGCTATCTCAGTGTGCAAGTGGCTGCAGCGTGCTTTGGAAAGGGTTTACAATGCCTCATGGGGTAGACACAGCATCACATGATGCAGGTTTCCCAATCCCATTGTTCCATGGGCATCCTACTAGATTGCCAGCTGCTTTTCAAATGAAGGGGTGGGGAGTGTGACAGGGAGTGTATTGTGTGTATATGGGGGGAGACACAGTGTGTTTTGGAGGCAGAGTGTGTCAGACCTCACTCCCCGCCTCTCTCTCTCTCACACACAAATGCCTGCCTCTGCAGCAGGAGCATTCCACAGTAATGGTTTGCTTTTTGTCCCAAAGCAGATAAGCATGCTGGCTGTCAGAAACGGAGCTTTGAAAGGGGATAGCTGCATGCCTGCAGCCGAATTCAAAACAATGACCAGAGTGGCCACTTGACTTCAGGGGATTATTGGACATGTCCAGAGGCCAATCACAGCGCAGTAATGCAACACATCATCCACACTGCAAGTGTAGCCAAGCCCTTAGATGTGATGTGGGAGCAGTGTGGTAGTTCATTATAGTGCAGAATTGTGAGGTTCCCCAGTACCTGACAAAATCACTAAGAACTGAAATGACTAAGAAATAGGCTTAAAATAGGCTTAAGTTGTGACCACCTCGGAATGTGCCAAAGCAGCTAGAGACAGAGGCAGAGGTGAGCAATAGAAGAGACAACAGCAAGAGCAGTGGCAGCAATGGAGGCATTACCTGACCCGTTTCTTTCCTTCAGGGGCAGAAAGCGAACCCATGTGAACATTCCCTTGAATTCTGGGAGTTTGCTGAGTTTGGACGAACAACTGTGAGAGGGGTGCAGCAGAGGGAAAGCAGAGTGCATGTTAAAAGGAAATGTATCTGTCAGACTTCCACACTGCAAGGTGGGAAACTGAGGCAAAGGACTATTGCCCAAAATACTTTGAGGGTGGGTATATAGTTACTCTTTGCACACTTTTGAATCCTTGTTGTGGTATTGTCCCAAATTAATGCTGAGTTTCCTCTCCCTTTTAGTAATTTTTCTTTTTTTATAGACAGACTCAGTGCTTGCAGCAAAATGGAAATTGGACCCCTGTCTACCACAGTCCAGGTTCTAATTACGGGATCAGCCTTCCTCTCCTCTTTTGTGTGTCTGATCCATAACTCTGGAAACTTTCCAAATACTGTGGTCAGTCTTAAATGTCTGTTACCACATGAGCAAATATTCCAAAGACAAAAATAATCTGCAAATATTCAAATAACTATATAAAGAAAATAGCTTTTGGGCATATTTCTGCCCCTGTTTGTGTTTACTAGCCATGAACATTTATACATCTGAGTCTTACTAGCATGAAGTTTTGTTTACAGACAAAATGTAAACTTTCCATAGTATTTGTTACACGCACCCAATTATAACAGAAGCTAGCTCATGTGGCTTTGTGACCACCTAGAACTAAAAAGCCAAATTTTGGAGTGAAGTTCTAGCTCCATTGAAGTCAGTGGCAAAACTATCATTGACTTTAGTGGGGCCGGTATTTTTGCACAATGAACAGCCCACCATAGAGTAACTGGCAGTCTTGAAGAAAAATCAACAAATTTTGAATAATGAAAAGACTGTTCCATTTGTAGATGTTCTGAGACCAGAAAAAGCAGAAAAATATATCAACCATTATCTTAAGCTAGTTTCTCAGATCTATCAATCAAGTTATTCTTGCCAACCTATCCCCCTTGCATCATGGGTGTTATGTTAACTTATTTCCAGGGCTAGAAAATCACTCTTGTTCCCAGTGAGGGGTTAAAACTTCTGTTATGATCTAAAAGAAATATGTTTACCATCTCTTTCCAAATGTTGATGCCCCAGCTTTTCAAAACAAAAGCATCCATTTATCTTTTTTTATTTGCTGTAAATTTTGTTTTAGACCTCCTTTGTTGTCACCCTTAATTAATATTTTGCTTGTCACTTTAAAAGTTACCTCCCTTACTAGTGTGTTCCAACGTTCCCTCTACCTGGAAAACATGGAGAGAATTTATTTGCTGTAGTTTCATAGTGACTTCTGCCTCATCTGTCACTACACAAGTGCAGAAGTATGTAACAATGACAAATAGTGAGCAGGCAAATAGTTAAATAAAATTTTCCAAAGCTGTAAAAAGGTTTAGTTTAGCACCGGAGGAAGAAGTGGTGGTTCAGAACAACAGAAGAGAAGTTGGTTCCTTATTTTTTCAGGGGTGGGAGAACCAGTTGGTACTATGATATCAGAAAAGAAATGTTGTTTGGTAGTATAAAATGTTACATCATAGATTCCAAGGCCAGAAGGGACCATTCCGATCATCTAGTCTGATCTCCTGTATAACACAGGCCACAGAACTTCCCCAAAATAATTCCTAGAGTATCTCTTTTAGAAAAACACCCAATCTTGATTTAAAAATTGTGAGTGATGAAGAATCTGCCATGATCCTTGGCAAATTGTTCCAATGATTACTTATGTGCACGGTTAAAAATTTACACCATCACTGGTGGAGTGAGTTTATAAACTCATTTACAAGGCCCTGGGGTACTTAAATTATGTGGGACACCTGTCCTCCCCCCCCCTCCCAGTTTATATAGCAGCACTGCACTGAATCCTGAGGTAACCTGGGAATGATGCAGCAATGGTAACTGGTGATAAAATCATTGGTTAATTGAAATACACCACAAACTGAAACTATAGAACCAGTGCATGTTGCTTATTTGCTTGGAGGCAGAGGAATACACCTCCTGCAAGCATTACTAGCTATGCGGCAAGGGAAGGCAACTGCCATTAAGAATTCATAAGCCCTGAAGGAATGGTGCTCCATTCCTGAACATTTTAGGAATGCCAGAAAGCAGCCATTTCCTGCTGCAAATTTATGCCTGTTCTCACCCCACCCTCCCTACCACAATCTGAGCAGGGCCAGCTCCAGGCACCAGCCTAGCAAGTAGGTGCCTGGGGCGGCCAATGAAGAGGGGGGCGGCATGTCCGGCCGTTCGGCGGCAATTTGGTGGCGGGGCCATCACTCCCTCTCAGAGCGAAGGACCTGCCGCTGAATTGCTGCTGTAGAATGAAGCGGCGGTAGAGCTGCAGCTGCTTGCAATTGCAGCTTTTTTTTTTTTTTGCTGCTTGGGGCGGCAAAAACTCTAGTGCCGGCCCTGCATCTGAGACAGTGCTTCAATCCCTTTTTGCCCCCTTACCTCTGAGAGAAGGCTTCGTGGGGTTGCCAGTTCTGCTGTCATGAATCACTAAGGAGCTCCCCCTTTGCTGCCTCTCTTTTTATCCTTTAAAAGCACAAAATCAGGCACAGGAAAACTACTGACGTCTCCCTTATGGGAAAAACATAGTATGATGCACAAATGTAGAGAATTTGGCAAAAGGGACAAATGGAAGAGATGGAAGATGGCAGGAAAATGGCCTTTTTCTGGTTCAGGCAGCACAAACAGATGTATGGAACACCTTAGCAAAATGGAAATTGTGGCTACATAACTGTATTATACACAACCCCTGTTCATGTTTTTATTCTTCTGGGCAAGAGATTTTGTCCTGCCTTATACAGTGGAGTGCTTAATAGTTAAGGTTAGAATGGTTAATGACATGATGATGGTATTCTGTAGGTTTGAGCCTGCCTAATATATTAAAATTGTTATTGGACTAGCATCTGGGGAGGGAGGGGCGCTATACATACCTTATCCTGTTCAAGTTTTGTCCAGTTCAGCCAAAGTTAAGTGTCATTATGTTCAATGTCTTTGTGGTTTTATCGGTGGTAAGGGGATAGATGCATTGAAGGGCTGAGCTACTTCTGCTTTTTTTTTTTTTACACTCTTCTTTTGCTCATTATGTAGAGTTAATCTCTGTGGATCTCACCTATTTGGGACACATGCATTTAGCAACACGCATACATTTATGCTGTTAGTATAGGTCTCAGGAGAGCACAACTTGAACACATCACTTCTATTGCTGTTTATGATCAGGCTAAGATTTTTTTTCTCTTTCCAGCTTTTACTATGAATGTTACTGAAAGCATTAAGAGCCTGTTCTCGCCCCTCTTCTCGACTCAAGTAGTCCTCCCTCATGTGAGACTTCTCGAGTAGGTAATGTTTTTACAGGATTGGACCTTTGATTTTTATCAGTTACTGTACCTCTTTACAGTGCACGAGGTGTTCTATTGTACATCAGGGGTCAGCAACATTCGGCACGCGGCTCGCCAGGGTAAGCACCCTGGCGGGCCGGGCCAGTTTTATTTACCTGCTGACGCGGCAGGTTCAGCCGATCGCAGCCCCCACTGGCCCCGGTTCGCCGTCCCGGGCCAATGGGGGCGGCGAAGTGTCGTGGGTGAGCGATGTGCTGGCCGTGGCTTCTCGCTGCCCCTATTGGCCTGGGACAGCGAACCGCGGCCAGTGGGGGCTGCGATCGGCCGAACCTGCCGCATCAGCAGGTAAATAAAACTGGCCCAGCCCGCCAGGGTGCTTACCCTGGCTAGCCACGTGCCAAACGTTGCCGACCCCTGGTACAGATATTTAGTAAACTCACTCTTGTAGGTATGGTGAAGCAATAATTTCACAATAGTTTTCTTTTCGTTCCTCTATCTTACAGAAGGATATAATGGGATGGATTGTTCAAAGAAAGTGTACTTACAGTTCCATACTGGAGGTATGGTACTGTAAGCAGGTGGAATTGGGGCAGCCACAAAACACAAGCTTTTCATCAAGTAAGGGAATTTTCTCTTGACTTAGTGTGCACAGGAGCTCTCTCTCAAATAAAAAGCGCTTATATTAAACACAGACTCAAACAGAAAAAAATCAGGCTCTGTCTACAATCCAACAACCTAGCCACTGTGCATAGTCACCTATTTTCTCAAACTGTCTCCCAGAGACCTGTTAGAGTTTCCTAGCTTCCTTCTGTAGCATTAATTGTCACTGCCTGACTCTAGGCAGCTGCCTAATTAGGCTCTCAGTCTCCAGCCATATTCTACTACTTCACCCAAAACACCTGTGTGACACATGAGTAGTGAGTAACCCAATACTTGCTAGAAATCAAATGGGACTTCTGCATGCTGTCAGAGACAATCAGGACGGGCTTAATGCCTTCAAGACATTCTCCAGTATTAAGTGAGTTCATTAAGTAGCTTGTTCAGTAAAGAAACTGTATTCATAAGTTTAAATTGTTTAAATATTTTTTACTGCTTGTGAACTCTTTTCTTAAGTGAGGCTGAATAGAATGTTGTTGTTTCGAGTCTTGTCCCTGTTAAGATTCTTCAGAAGTTAGCCAATCAGTATTCTTACCCATGTTGCTTTTCTGGTAAAAATTTAGAAAAGTATGGGCAAGTTTTGACTTCTGTCATTTTCTGAAGGCCATAAGACCACTGCATGTGCAATGTGAAGGAAATTAACTATATATCCCTAACATCTGTTTTATTACCGCTGTAATATTACGTGTGTGCTGGAAGAACATGCCATTCATACACCACCTCTTTCTGTAGCTGCTCTGAATTCCAAGGCCATGAGAATGGGAATAGCAGTGATGTTATTAATGCCTAACAATAATATGAAATAATGTTTACCAAAGTACATACATAATGAGGCAATGGGGTTTTGTCTCCATTCTCCTTTCGCTATAAACTTTAGAACTAGTCTATCTGTGGTTTGACAACTAGACATTTATTTAATGTTGTTCTGTTGTATCTGTGTCCTTGAATCTTAGCTGAGAGGGAGGGAGTGATACACTGAAATGGCTTCAATGAAGCATACAAATGCCAGAGTAAAACCAGCTGTTCCTTTAGGCTAAATGAACTGGAGATACAGTTATGTGACTTTCTCCCTCTGCCACCCTATGAAATGCTTTGTTTCTAATGCCCAAGAGCAGGTGCTGAATTAATCATCATCTTCTAAACCAATTCTCTTTAATTGGCTCAAAGCTCTATACAAAGGCCATTCTAAACTACATAGCTGCAATAGACACTGAAGTCGAATTGTAGATTGTTAGGTACATAAACAACTGCAAAAAGCTAGGCTGTTTTCTGCTAATTCAGAGTTAAATCCTGAAAATGCTTGCACTCAAGTAGCATTACTCATATAAAGTAGTCCTATTTTTGCAGGATTGAGCCCCTCATATATTATATCCTGTATTCTTCCTTACCAATAGGTGATATTTAAAAGTTGTGAGGGAGTTTGACCACAGTTCCCCCCACCCATCTTCCTGATTAATTTTAATAATAGATAGAATATACAAAACTATGAAATAATTGCTAAAGACATGCTTATTTTTAAACTGACTTTAACACATTCACTAAAACAAAGTAAGTTTTCTGAGCTATTTGGATGTATTTTCTAATCCAAATGTGGTGCTGATAATTTTTCCTGTTTTGAGGGTTTAAATTGGGCATAGGCTTTATGCTGGCATTCTACCCAAAATTGGATTTCACCCCAAACAAATATAGCCAGTAGCTGATATTTAAATGAATAACTAAATGGATTTTTCATCCCATTCCTGTATATCTATGAATTGGCATCGTAAATGTCTTGTGGAAATAGTAATATATTATTGAACTGACTCTGTATCTCTCTGCAGTGATATCAAATGTCATTAAAATTGTTAAAAAGGAATGATCATTCAGTGTGGTTTAAGCAAGAGAACTAGTTTGAAAACTGAGCTGTGATGTGGATGTAGGCAATGAATTTATTAATGATTTTTATTAAGTTTGCATTGTTCTGCATTTTTTGCTTTGCTTCTGCATTCAGCAAAATGAACACTATCAGATGTAATACTATGTTTAGTGGAGCTCCCAGGAGTGACCTTAAAATAGTTACTAGGTTTGGAAGCCAGGGCATTGCTTCTGCCTCTTAATAGGGTGGCCAGACCATTGAATGTACAATTAAAGAGATGCAATGAGAGCTTTAGTGTCCATTATAGTTTAAAAAATAAATCTAAACTGATTCTGGGGGTGTCAACTCCCATGACTTTATCATGAGTGTTGTGATATTTGATGTTCTTCCTAAAGCCCTACCTCCTGGAGTAATGAAATCTGAGATTCTAACCTAATCACATCAGTAAGTTTCTAGCCCTCATGGTTGTAGAGGAAAGCTTGTGTGAAACATTGCAAGATGTAAAAACAATAATAATGTAATTAGTTTTGCATTATTTTTACAACAAATAACCTGGCAACTATATTACAATATATCCTATTTTTCTGCATTCTGTAATATTTTCTTTCAGTTTTACAATCTCAAATATATCACAGTACAAAAAACCCTTTTAAAAAAATATTGTCAATCCAGTGTGTGGCTATACCATGAAAGAACAATGTTCACATCTCCCTGAAGGATGTAGACAGTGTGGCTCTTATCCATATTACTGACGCAACTGTTAAAAACTATCAGGAACAAGAGTTGAGTGCAAATACTTCATGAGGAGATTTTATAACTTGGCTTGAGAATGCTGAGGAATTTAACAAATCTCAGTCCTCTAAATCAGAAAACAATAAACCTTCCATATTCAATCTAGTCATCTATGATTCTATGATAAAGAACAATGGATATCTTCACTGCCTTTGATGTACTCACTATTCAAAGACTTTTTCTTTGCCATAGCTGTCCAAATTGTTGGGAATTGCCATGAAATCTTGATTTTTTTTTTTATAAAGGTTTTGTGGAATATTTTAAATTCCCCCAATATTGGGGTTTTGAATAATTATAGTTCTTCACTTTACAGCTCAGTGAGCTGGCTAGTTTCTCCAACACTGATCAGCTCAGCACAATTGAAGCTGGTGAGAACCTTCTTTCCTGTCAAGCTCTTAAATTCTGCAGTAATGGAGCTTATCTCCTGCAGAACTCTTAAACTCCAGAGGAACAAGAATACACTAGAACTCCATAGAAACACAGTATCATGCAGTACAGTCCCAGAACACCCAATCAGCTTTTAGTCAACTGGGAGTTCCCGGTTAATTGAGTTTGGTTGCACTGTGTTTGGATTCCGGAGACGAGAACTTCTTATCGGGATATGACCTGATTCTTTGTTTACCTTCTGTTTAATTTTTACTATAATTTGTGCTTGATATATATGGTTTATCATAGCCTTTGCAGACCTCAGAAGCTGGGGGGTTTATAAAGTGTGCACTTGGCCTTTGACAGAATAAAGCTTGCACAGGGTAAAAAATATCCAGACCAGGATAACTTGTTTCTCTCCATCATTCCTCCTTTACACACAAAAGTGGCCTCTTGACAAACTCAGAGTGTTTGCCTGGATTTGAATGTTGACTGTAGTCACTACGGAGCTCATAATTCCTAAGTACATGATAGAATAAAGATCCCCCCACCTTTTTTTAGGGTGTGTATGAGATCTAGTGCTCAAAATTCTTCTGAGGGTGATCAGCAGGTCCCTTTGCCCATTCCAAATCTTCCACAGGTGGCTGAGGGACCTGTTCTTCCTTTTGGGATCTAACAGAGGCTGAAGAGAAGGCCACTCTCTCCTTTCAGATCTTCAATTAGTGCCTGGCAGGCCTGCAACCCAACCACATCCTCAATACCACAATATTATGGTGTAAGTGGACTTGTAGGACAGTCCTCCAAGAAAGCAGGATAGAGGACTGGACTTGGCTACTACTCCCAAAAGATCCCACACAATCCTAAAAGACTTTAGAAAGTACCAGACAATGGGATCCTAGCCCCACAGAAACCCATAGAGGAGAATAGGATAGGAGGTTTAGGTCAGGGTTTGTACATAAACATATCAGAACTTCAAGAATGATTTCAGTTTGGTTCATTCCTAGGGATGAGTAAAGACTTGGTGGCTGGGGTGTTCTTATATTTTCTGTACAAGTTCACCCTTCTCTGATGTTCTGTAATGTTGTAGAATCTGTTATGAAAAGCATTCTAATCCATAAGATAAATAAGTTTTAGTTCTGTAAACAACATTGTGAATAAGAACATGTGGCTGAAATAAATGCCGTTAAAACTCTCTCTTCACCAGCTCATATCAGTATGAAATATGTATTCTGTCATTTATAGCAATAAAAGGATTTATTGCCAAAGAGTTGTTTGTTTCACACACATTACAATTTTATATAAAAAAATCACAAAATTTGGCTTAACAGTACAAATAACATTTGCAAACATTGTGCAGCTGTTAATGTCAGTTTATCATTGTGATTTTTGTATTTTGTTCACTTACGTGGCAGCTGGAGATTTGCTCTCAATGAGCCTGATCCAATGTCTATGGAGGTCAGTGGGAGTCTTTCCATAGTACTTCTCTCTCAAAGGGCTTTGGATCGGGCTCTGTGCCCTTTCCAAGCAAAATAACATAGGACCTACCCTCTCCCCACACTTGGGTTATAGAGCCTTCAGGATATATCCTGCTAGGCTGGAGCTGGAGTAATCTGTCTGTCCATCTCCATGGCAGGAGGGCTGGAGGATTTGCAGTATAAAAAGAAATAAATCTTCAATGCAGCTATTTTAGAAATGCTGGAGAGAGTGGGTTGCAACCTGGCTGCTGGGGGTGGGGGGGCTCCTTCCTCTTTCATCCTTGGGTCCCTTTTTTTCTAGGGAGGGAAAAATATGTCTCCTTTCCTGAGTTCCATTTCAGAATCTGTTTTATTTAATACACTATCTGAATGATTGTGACACACTACAGGGCAATTATCTGACTGAGAGACACGACAAGTAAGTCCGCTAGTTCCATTGTCACTGCTGCTACATCCATTCAGTTGCTGTCCTCTGGCCTCTTTCCTGTTACCATGTTGCACGCAGCAGACTTGTATATCCAGGCTTGGTTGAATCAGAGCCGAAGGATGTTTGGTGCTAAGCTGCTATAGGTATGTCTACACTGCATTTTAAAATCTGTGGCAGCTTGTGCTCCAGCACTAAAACAGCAGTGTAGACATTTGGGCTTGGGGTCTGAGGCCACAGTGCAAATCCCTCAAGCCAGAGGTCTGTAGACCTCTGCTCTAAGAGTTGCTGCTGTGGGTTTTAAAACACAGTGTAGATATACCATATCTGGCTTGCCATCAGATAGTGTCAGTCTCTCACTTTGTGCTGCCTGTTCTATTCAATTTATTTATTTAAGTCATCGCTGCAATGAACAGAAAAAATATGGCTCAAAAAGCAGTGTCAAAATTGCAATGCAAACCTGAAACAGTCTTTGGTTAATAGCATTGTACAAATACTCTTAAGAGTGTATTCCAGGGCTCAGAGAATTTCAAAGCTATTTAGCATTGCCAGGTACCAAAATGAATGTAAACAGTGTTTTCTGAATAATTGTTCTCTAGGCTAGTGATGTTGAAATGCAGCAATCCACTTAAAAGGAAGAGGGTCATGGCCCCCTGCTCCTGTAGCACAGGCACTGGTCGTCAGGGAGATTCTCCTTGGCCAGCTATTTGTGGGCCTTTCCACTGACTTCAGTGGGAATTGGATGGGGCCTCATGTGAACTAAAATCTTGTAAAAATGTGCTATGGTAGCACTACAACTACACTGATGGTTACCACTTGCAATGCCAATTGCATATAGTAGTTAATAGGGAGAAAGAACTACATATTGTTGAACTACATATTGCTTGTGCCATTAAAATGCATAGATGTTAAAAAATCTTCAGTTTGTATGTCAATCACACTGCAGAATATAGTCTATTTATAAATATGAGGTAAGAAAACTCTTAGCTCAGTTAAGGGGACTCTTTCACATTGGTAATACTCAAGAGATTTTTTTTCTATGTGCCAGTACTATTCCTAGGAGATATGGAAAGTTATGAACTTTCCCCCCTTCAAATAAAGCATGGGTTTTGGATGAGACTGCTGATTGATGTATCCCATACAACTTCATGCAGAACATCCCATCCTATCTTTTTTTAAAATGACCTTTAGTTTGTATTTAAACTGCTGCAAGAAATCCTTCTTAATTCATAGGTACAGATGTATTTCAGAATTTCACTAGAGTAGAAATTTTAAGATTCTAGGACAAGATAAGCTCCTAAAAGAATACAATAATTAACAGATGCCAAAATCAAAAGCTGTTGTGTCTATAAAGATAGTGTGAGGTCTTCACTTATCTTCATCTGGTTGCAAAAATTCCAGATTCTAGGCTGCAGGTCATTTACAGAGAATGAAGAGCAGTATTTAATTATTGCTGGTTTAGCAAGATGAAGGAGATGGGAACATAAAATTATCTTTGGTACAAATTACAGTTTATAAGTATTCACAGTATATTATCTACTGCTTTATTTTAGAAGAATAACACTTATTATATCAATCTTCTATTATTAGAGGCAAATTTTCAAAACAGATTCTCAACTACGCATGCAAGATTTGGCCTGATCGTGATAAGTGCTGTGCCCTTTATTTTGACTTCAGTGGAAGATAAGGTCACAGAGCACCACTCAGAAGACATTCAGCTTATCACAGAACTTGCCTCTTTTTGTGTGTGTGTGCGAACCTATTTATAAACATATGATCTAATCCTGTAAAATGCTGAGTGGCCTGAACTAACATTGACCACCCATAAATTCCCAAATTCTGATATGTTGCTTATAAGAGGTCAGCTAATTAATGACGTCCTGTAAGCAAATAGCAAAATAAGCAAATAGGCTTAGTTGGTGCTTTATTCTGAGTTGTGTGTGTATTTGATATATAGATATACTGTATTTAGCAGAGACATTTGAGTTAGTTTCCCAGACCTGAAGAAGAACTCTGTGTAAGCTTGAAAGCTTGTCTCTCTCTCACCAGCAGAAGTTGGCCCAATAAAAGATAATACCTCACCCACCTGGTCTCTGTAGTTGTATACTTAGGCTGTGATCTTGCAACTTTGTACAATCAGACGCCTGAGCAGAATCCACTGCAGGGCTGATGGCTTAGATTGAAAGCTCTTTCTGGCTGCGATCCTGTATTTGCATATGTTTGTACAGCACCTAGCACAAGGAACCCTGATTTTGATGGTCTATCTGGTTGCTATGCTAATGTAAATATTTAATAGGTGCAGGGAACATGGTTAGCCGCAGTCGGAAAATGTTATGGGACAGCATCTCTCTTTAACTCTTGAAAAGGAAAATAAGGAGCTGTATTTCACCTCCTTGGTATTTGCTGATGAAAAGCTGAAAGAACTAAATAATGAAGAATTTTCCCTCTTGTTTGAGAAGCTGTGAAAATAGACAATTTTAAGTAAGCAAGCAATCAAATAAACTCAGGCTTAAATTTTTCCCTTCTGTTTCATGTATGCTGCTCCCATATTAGTCCTTTGGAATTGCACAGATGTAATTAGAGTAAATTTTATTTGCTTACTTATACACAGTCCCTTGTTCTGTCACCACTCTACTTACATACAGCTAACTAGTTTTCCTCTGTAGGGCTGTCAGCTTTTAACGTATAAACATCAAAGCTTTTGCCTAGATTTTCCAAAGTGCAGTTTTTCTTGCAAAGATGTGCAAAAGTAACAGGGAAATTGGACATGTTTGTGTAACATGAGCAGATATCATATCTTCACAGAGATGGCAGTATATATTTCATACTAGATCCTTTGTGCTTTCAACTGTGAAGTCTTTGAAACCTGCAAAGAAAAAAGGGAAGAATTAAACATGTATTATATTTAGAAAGGGAAATATAAGTTAGTGCAGCTACCAGTGATGTCAGTTCCTCTCAAAATGGAAGGAAAAGTCAATTTGGCAAAGGATTAGTTTAGGTATAACAAATTGAAAATGGAAATAATCAATTCCAAATTTCAAGGTGTTTTAGAAACCATATTATTTTTAACAATACCCACAAAGGAGAAAGATGTGCTTGTGTTCTTTGATTTTTCTATAATATATAGGGAGGGGTTATTTTCCTCCCTGTCTTGTCTTTTTTACTTTAGAAATATCAGGAATATTACTTTTTTTTTTCTTCCCTATTTTTTTTTTCTAGAGGAGAAGACTAGAGTGAGAGCTTTCTTAGCCTTCAATTGAATGGCTCTAAGCATAGATTGTTTCACAAAGAAAACCTACCTCATGGCTCTTTTCATTCAAACTACTGACAATGATTACACTGGTCTACAATTTTTGAGAAGTTGTCTGCTTCAGAGATAAAATATGCTATTTATTATGTATTTTGATGTGCTGAATTCAAATATGACAATTAAAACAACTGATTGGCTACTGTTTCTAAGATATTTAAGTTTTTACATTTTATGTCTATGTATATTGTGTAGATAGTGGAGTTTTAATCATAAATTGTAAACCTAGGTCTTTTTTCATGTGTTTATGGTTGCTTTACATGATAATATTTCACCTGTCCTGTTTATGTAACACTTTAAAAATCAGCAAAAGGGTTATATAAATAAAATTTATTATGAAACAAAAGGCAAAAAACTATTATGTACATAGTTTAGTCCTATTCAGTGTCTACTCGGCGCTTCTTGGCTTGTCTCTTGTATTCATTAAATGGAGCATCTCTTGTCACTGTCCAGCAACAGTCTGCAAGCATTGATGGGCTCCATTTGCCCTGATAGCGTTTCTCCATTGTGGCAATGTCCTGGTGAAATCACTCGCTGTGCTTGTCGCTCACTGCTCCGCAGTTCGGTGGAAAAAAAATCTAGATGAGAGTGCAAAAAATGTCTCTTTAGTGACACGTTGCAACCAAGGCTTTTGTATGCCTTGAGGCGGTTTTCCACTAACAACCTGTAGTTGTCTGCCTTGTTGTTTCCGAGAAAATTTATTGCCACTAACTGGAAGGCTTTCCATGCCGTCTTTTCCTTGCCACACAGTGCATGGTCAAATGCATCATCTCGAAGAAGTTCACGAATCTGAGGACCAACAAAGACACCTTCCTTTATCTTAGCTTCACTTAACCTTGGAAATTTTCCATGGAGGTACTTGAAAGCTGCTTGTGTTTTGTCAATGGCCTTGACAAAGTTCTTCATCAGACCTAGCTTGATGTGTAAGGGTGGTAACAAAATCTTCCTTGATTCAACAAGTGGTGGATGCTGAACACTTTTCCTCCCAGGTTCCAATGGCTGTCGGAGTGGCCAATCTTTCTTGATGTAGTGGGAATCTCTTGCACGACTATCCCATTCGCAGAGAAAACAGCAGTACTTTGTGTATCCAGTCTGCAGACCAAGCAAGAGAGCAACAACCTTCAAATCGCCACAAAGCTGCCACTGATGTTGGTCATAGTTTATGCACCTCAAAAGTTGTTTCATGTTGTCATAGGTTTCCTTCATATGGACTGCATGACCAACTGGAACTGATGGCATAACGTTGCCATTATGCAGTAAAACAGCTTTAAAACTCGTCTTCGATAAATCAATGAACAGTCTCCACTCATCTGGATCGTGAACGATGTTGAGGGCTGCCATCACACCATCGATGTTGTTGCAGGCTACAAGATCACCTTCCATGAAGAAGAATGGGACAAGATCCTTTTGACGGTCACGGAACATGGAAACCCTAACATCACCTGCCAGGAGATTCCACTGCTGTAGTCTGGAGCCCAACAGCTCTGCCTTACTCTTGGGTAGTTCCAAATCCCTGACAAGGTCATTCAGTTCACCTTGTGTTATGAGGAGTGGTTCAGAGGAAGAGGATGGGAGAAAATGTGGGTCCTGTGACATTGATGGTTCAGGACCAGAAGTTTCATCCTCTTCCTCTTCCTCGTCTAACTCAAGTGAGAATGATTCTGGTGCATCAGGAACCGGCAGTCCTTCTCCGTGGGGTACTGGGCGTATAGCTGATGGAATGTTTGGATAATGCACTGTCCACTTTTTCTTCTTTGACACACCTTTCCCAACTGGAGGCACCATGCAGAAGTAACAATTGCTGGTATGATCTGTTGGCTCTCTCCAAAGCATTGGCACTGCAAAAGGCATAGATTTCCTTTTCCTGTTCAACCACTGGTGAAGATTCGTTGCACAAGTGTTGCAGCATATGTGTGGGGCCCACCTCGTGTCCTGATCTCCAATTTTGCAGCCAAAATAAAGGTGATAGGCTTTCTTAACCATTTTGGTTATACTGCGCTTTTGTGATACAAAAGTCACTTCACCACAAACATAGCAGAAGTTATCTGCACTGTTCACACAAGTACGAGGCATCTCTGCTCACTTTGGCTAAACAGAAATGTGTCCCTTTGCAAAATCAAACACTGACAAATAAGAGAGCATGATACTGTATGATTTCTAGAGCTGATATAGGGCAATTTGTTCAGCAGAGTGATGCAAGCTTCGTTATGATTGCATCAACCTTGACTTCTAGGAATAACATGATGCAATTCATATCATGTATGATGCAATACCAGCTTCAGATTGCATCATTCATTGTTTTGCCTAAAAAGCAAGTACGGTCCAAACCCAGTCATAGATTTATTCATAGATCCAGTCAAAGATGTATTTTAGTCATTTCTGGTTTAAATTGAGATCCCTTCCCTTTATAACTCACTTATCCTGCGCCATTCCCAAGTCAAGGGTCGTATATACTGACCCAATATCATATTTTGAAAACTAGAGCCAATCAACAATTTTAAGCATCATTTTCGTTCTCAGTGACCCAGAATTAGTAAAGTTTGACTACATTTATTTCAGAAGCATTTTGGCTGTAGAGCAGTGTTGTTAACAAAGGAAACAGAAAAATATTTTTTATGTAGTCAGACAAAAAATCCTTTGTTCTTTCAATTGTTCATGATGTTAAGATCTTTAGTCCTCCAAGGAGTCTACCAGCAAAAACTGGAAAGTCACGGTCAGATATCTGTTGTAAAAAGGGATTTTTATGTATTGCATCCAACAAAGCTTTCTAGACACCTTTATACATTATAAGGAAAAGGGCACATGAATGACATCAAGTACATATTGTTATGAGCTGGGTGGAAACCTTGTTATGGGATAAGTTAAAATCCTTTTGAGATTGATGGGTGTGCCTGCATCCTTCAATTAACATAACTGTAAGGATAAATCAGTTGCAATCCCCAACCTAAAACTAAAGGGTTATTGAACCCACTCAAGAGGTCTGGACTATGGGGGTGGAGGGGATTTTGCTGAGTATTGTTTTGGGAAAAGGAAGTAGGGAGAAGAACACCGAACCAGAGAGAGACAAAGACAACCTGAAGAAATCCAAGCCGAAGCACAGTATGACCCTGAGAGAAATCTAGAATGAGGTTCTGGTTCAGTGGTGCTGACTGAAAAGAAGCTTGGGCCTGTATGTTAAAACTTCTTCTTTTGCCTTTGGTTCCTCCTTCATTCAGAGAGGCAGGACATTCCGTATAAATAAACAAGACTGCATCAAACAAAATATCAGACCCCATCATCAATGTTCCAGCTGAGAGCAGAAATTTACTAGCTGCTCAGGTCAAAAATGGGTAACAGTATAATAATGATATACTATATTCTGTATTGTACTCTACTGGACACACTGCTTCCTGGAAAAGGCCTATTTTTAAAACCGATTAGATAAAACTGGAGACAAACTCATAAAATACTCCTCCCTGTCTCGCAGAAGGGTGTTTCATCAGGTCAGTAGGCAAAGACAATCCCTGTGGTCCTGAGAGGTGGAAATGGAGGGACATGTTTGGCTACTCTAGAGCCCCTCCCCCTTAAACTGGACGCATGAGGAGAATGTACTGGAGCAGGGAAGGAAAAGGGATTCCTTCTTCTCTCCCTGATGTCATTGGCTAGACTCTGAGTGAGTGGCAGTGAGATGGGAAAGTGAGTTGATTATCTCTTACATCCCTCCCCTTCCTGCATCTGAAGGTTTCAGGGCACACATTAGTCATTCTGCTATGGTTGGTGCCCCACTCTCCCTGCCCTATAATAGAAGTGTAGTCTGAATTGTGTTTCTATGAGGCTGTGGGTTTCACCAACTGATAGTTTTGGGGTTCAGGAAGAAACATTTCCCTTGCAGCAAGATTGACAAGGTGTCCAGTAGGTTCGTTTATTTTTTGCCATCCTTGTAGCACTTTTAGGCTAATAAGGAGTGAGAACAGGCATCTAGGATAAGTGAGCTTGTAATTTTATTGTGTAACTCCAAGTGGGAGTTTGGCAGCTCCTGGAACTCTAGACTGAATCTTTAGGGCATTCTAAACTACAGACTACAATATTAATGGCTACCAGAGCCCTCTGACACCATTTCCCAGCCAGTGTGGAGTCGGAGTCGGGGGAGGTAAAGAATGGACAAGAAACTCCTGCTGAGGCCAATAGGGAGTCTTCTGCATAAGGTGATATGGCCAAGCAGGTTGCTGGGCCAGTTATGTGCCAGGGCTGCTCAGCCCCTCAGTCGGGGGGACAGCCTGGGTCAGAGACAGAGACCAGTTTTAGTTTCAGTTGTGAGCTCTTGAGCATGGGACTAGAGAGAAGCAGAACAGCTTAAGGATTCTCTCGTTAACTTCCCCTCCCACAAAGGGAGTCTTTGAACTGCTGTAGGATCTTGTGCATGGCACAGGCAGTTCCAGCCCTGCAGAGACCAGCATTCAGAGTGGCAGAGATCAGCCTGGTGCCAGCTGCCAAAAGCCATACAAGACTTCCACAGGGCTCCAGACCAGGGAGCCAAGAGAGAACCCTGCCTCACCCCAGGGCAAATACACACAGTAAGAGGAACCTATTTTTGTTGTTTCATCTGGACAGCATTTATAGCACTTATCTCCAGACTCGTCCTGGGTGTACCATCCACCCTTGGAAGGGAGCTGGGGTTGGGACTCTGTTGATTCGTTGATCTATTATATGCACTTGTTTCCACACACAGATAACTAGTTTGCTATGAAAAACAGCAAAAAATCTTTCATCTAGAGCTACTCATGGTACTAAATCAACCTGAGAAGAGGGAGGAGGAAACTGGTCTCGTATGTGTGCACATGTGTGTGCACACAGATATATTTCAGGAAAGAGGGAGATTCTGGGATGCATGCTGGGGCTGCGAGCATATATCAGTAATTTAAACTAGAATACATTATAGGGATGCTGTAATCATCTCAAAACCCAGGAAATTTAGAGTTTAAGATGAAAATAAATCCAAACCTGTTATGGTATGGAAATGCATACCAAAGGCACCCAAACAACCTTAACTCTGCCTTGTGACACCATGGGTGGGGGAAGAAAAAAAATTGAATGTATCTGGAGAAAAAAGCCAGTTTATTCTAATCCGGCACCACAAAAATGTCTAAAATCATGAATCCCTGCTTTAAATACAAAACTCAACTCAATCTGACACCTCTATAGTGCATGCATATCTAAGTCATGTAAGTATCTAAGTTACAGACTTTAGCCTGTTACAGGTAGCAAAGGTACAAATGAGGGACATAGTTATTCTCTTTGTGTTGTAGAATCTGAGCATTGGGTAGTGCTCACAAAGTAGGATTTGATTTTTTTTTTGTATTAGTTAATCAAGCCATAGGCCAGGAGAAAGAAAGTGTGTGTATTTAGAAGAGCTGTGAAAATGCTCAGACAGAGTTCTGGAGTTCCAGATGGGGTGATTCTGAAGAGACCAGAATGGAATACAGAAATAAATTAATACTTGAGCATGTGGACTAGAACAGGCTGAATAAAAAGATTGGAGAAATAGGAGGCAAGTTCATGAAGCAAGCAAGATCTTCCAACTGTTTTCTGTTTCATCAATAATGCTTCATTCTAATTCAGGTTTAACTTCATCCTTCAGTCTACTTCATAATCCTAAACTGATAGCACCTAAAACCTACCCCAAAAAGAGTGAACCGAATAATTATAAGGCAGCGTCAATGCCCCTGCTCCACCATTCAGTTGGGACAGGAGTACCACAGTATCAAAAACAGTTGGTATGTCTAACATCATCATTAGTATGAAGAGTATATGGCAGTCATCCAGGAAACACACAAGTACCATCTCTGCACTGGGACAAGGTCTGAAAGCAGACTGGAGATTTTTTTAAAAAGAATCCCCTTCTGCTATGAGGCACATAAAGTTGCTCATCCACAGCCTTCTCCTCCCTTCCACCCCCAAAAAGGAGGTGTAAAATAGGGGGGCTGTCAATTTTCAAATTCTCAATACCCACAGTTGGTTTTCAAAAGAATGCAACGTCCATTTAAGCATTTAACTAAGAGCTCAGCATCCAATGCGGTCATTTATTTAGGTGCCTAAATGGGAGCTGGGATCTATTGAAAACCTGAGCCTGGATGCATAAGGAGTTCCTCTAAGTCAAGTGAACTTTTGGGAAGAGGTTGAACATGAAGCTGGTTAGCATTGTCCCAAAAGAGTGAGACTGTTTTCAGGGGAGAAACAGTTTAATGAAACGGCCTCTTCCATCACTCCAAACTGCTCTGCTAAGACATTTTTCATCACATATAGAATAGACCGAATTCATCCTCTTTGCCTTCTTGATACTGTGACTTAGACCTCTTGATGCCACCTGGTAGAGGGCATAGAGGTGGCTAAGGGTTACAGGGATCCCCTGGTCTGGTATTTACATACTAGTTCACCAGAGTGTGTCATGTAAACTTTCTGCTGAAAGCCAGCATCACTATGGCTTTCATAATCTTTGTGAAATGTATGGATAATATGTAAGGAAGTGTGTGTGTGTGTGTGTGTGTGTGTGTGTATATACACTGGAAATTATGTTCTTAAGGTCTTGAAGGTAAAGGTAGGTCACCCAGAGGTAAACATTCCTTCAGGCAGATTCCAGCAGGCTGAAGCTGGCAGACATTTGTATGTCAAGCACTGAGTGTCTTGCAATGGAAATCAATTTGCAGATGGTGGTGGCAAAAAACACTGCACGGCAGGCATGTTTATTGTAGCAGCAGGCACAGATGGAAAAAAGACAATAGAAAAAATACTTTGGACCACAGTTTGATCAGTACCATTTTAGCTGCCTTTATATTTTCAAACGCCCTAGAAGGAGGTAAAATTGCCCAAATGATGCTACAGAGACATTTCATAATGCATAGAGAAGACATTTGTGGCTGTCCCTGGCTAGCTTTAGTCAGATCCTAAGTATTATTAACCCATTTTGCTGCAAAGGGGCTAACAACTCCGAGAGACCAATCTGTGCAAAAGTCTGTGTTGCAGTACACTTTGTGCCAGTCAGTGGGTTTAAATAAAACAGAACTTAAGGCACAGATAGGTAGAGCTCATGAGGAATTTTTCACTGTCATTTTCATCAGAAAATGCCAATTTGTCAAACTGTTTACAAAACACAAGTGATTTTGAAGATTGGTGTCAAAACAAATTTAGAAGTTGTCAGAATTAAGAATTCTAGTTGGAAGTGACTTTACATTTTGAAATTTAAGCTAATAAGACCAGAGAAAAGAAACGGTCAAAAAGTGTTTATGAGAAATGTTTTGTTTCATTGATTCAGACTGAATGTGTTTTTGTTTTTTAATATATTGACATTGTCCCAAATTCACAGGATGAGAAAAAATGTTTCCCACTCACTGCTAGAGATAGTGCCCTATTTTGGCACACACATTCAAAGGCAATCTGGCCTTTACAAAGTTGCACATATGGGTTTTGTTTCTTTTCCACTCCTGCACAAGCTATCCTGGTAAATAAAAGCTCTTCATATCTTCCTGGTTTGCCCATTGCCTTTTTGAACGGGACCCTTCTCTCTCTCTTGGGGACATGCTTCAGGGTAACATCCTCTGATAACCTTTGCTATTTTCAAATAGGAAAATAGAGAACATTCATATCTTTCCACAGCCTGGATTGATATGACTATTGTCACAATTGTTATTATATGTTCCAGACAAAATAAAAGCAGCTCTTTAGGAAACCTCTGCTTCCTTAGACTAAAAGATATCAGAAGGTAATAAAGCATGACACCTCTCAAACTAGTATGTTTAAACATTTACCCCAGTTACATCACAATTTGTGTACTACTTATTGGAACATAAAGTGTGTTCCATTCTTGTGAAGACATATGCTATCAAATGTGATCAAAAGAGTGAATATTAGGAACATTTTCAATGTATAGATTATCTTAGATGAAATAGATCTCTGCTTCAAAGTGAAATGATCTCATGTGTAAAGTGTAATGTTCATATTTAAATAAAGGCCTTTATTTGACTGTTGGTAGGTATCCAGTAATCACCATCAATACAAATAATTCTTACTGTTGACTGTCATATCAATACATTATATAGGAAGAATTCTCTAATTTTGTGAAGGGAGCTGTAACAGAATGTGTTGTTATTAATTTGCATAGAAATCTTGTTAAGTTATTTACACAAAATCCTCCCCCAAATACTCCCCACTAAAGAGAAACTTCCTTTGGAGTCAACTAGATAGTGCTATGTTGGTAGTCAAACAAAGAGATGAAAAAAAAAACCATGTTTGTTTGAATTTGGGGTGAAGTTTCTTTTAGAACAAATGACACCACAAACACCAAAAGCAGTGCAGGGAGCTGCATCCTTACCCTGCTTTACTGTAGAGATGCCATCAAGTGCAGTGGGGAAAAAACACCACCCACAGAACCTCTGAGGGCCTGTCCTTACCTGGGATCTTGGCAGATAGTTTCTCCTTTACTTAACTATAAACAACTTTGTTTTAAAATGCATTTATTTGTAATGTTCAGAGTCAACATATCTATTTTGCTAAATATTTGAAGTTTGTCTGTTTTTGTATTTTAATAAAAACCATTTTAGTTCACCTTAAAAACAATATCTAGCACATATACAGTGTTTTCTGTCTGAGGATCTCAAAGCACTTTACAAATACCAATATGTTGAAACTTCGTTCCACTTTTGAGGTAGGAAAGGGTCATTGTTCCTATAATATCTTTGTTTTGCAGACAGGGAAAAGTGAAAATCTTAACAAAGTTTTGGAAGTCCTAACTATTTCACGTGATGGTGGGTAGACAGATCATTGCTCTCAAATGCCAGTAAATATAACTATGTATCAGGTAGTGTAGTAATATGTGCTTTGAATACATTCTGATTTTTTCAGTATCTGCAGATAAGTTCCTTTCAAATGTTTTCACATGCAAATGAAAATTATTCATTCGCTGTGTCAAATACGAAAAAACACATTTTTATTGTACTATCCTAGTATAGTTCAAATTTCTCATAGTGTGATTAAAAATATATCTAAGGATACTTGGGATTTAGATATTGAATGTTAGTTTGTAACACATTCAAGCATTATGAACTAGAATATTCATTGTGGTCTACTTATGTTATCAAATGCAATAAAGACGTTAAACAGTGCTTTACATAAGACAAAATCACTTTGCTAAACTGAAAGATGCTTGTATCTGAAAGGGATTTAGAATATCTTTTTTTGCATATATTCTCTAGTTATACAAAATCTGAAAACATGCATTAATAGTTCATGATGAGGAAGATTAATAATTTGCCAATTAATAATTTTGCTTACATATTGCAATTTTATTGTTAAATCATTTATGTAGAAAGGAAAATGGTTGATTCACTTCCATGCTTTTTGTAATTCAAAGGGTTCTTTTTTATACCATGTTTCTGCCCACAAGTATCTTTAAGTGATTGGGATTTCAGTTCTGTGAAAATCATCAAAACAAAAATTTTTTTGATTCTCTATTTGTTAAACTTGTTCCATTGTTTTATGCCAAAGTGGTTAGTGGCTGAAATCCTTTATGCCTTGCCTGGTGAAAAAAATAAAAACCATAACATTTTCATAGCTTGTGTATTTGGCATATTAAATAATTTGAAAAGAGCTACACTAAAATTGCATTAGAGATCCAATCCCCTATCGATCCACTGACAATTTTTGTGCCAAAATCCCAGGAGCATTTAGATTCCAATGATCTAATTTAAATGAGCAAAATCAAATATTCAGGTGTATGGCTGGTGGTGCTCCCTAAGCATATCCTGCCAAACCTACAGAAGTCAGTTCTGAGACCTGTGTCATATCAGTGATCTTATGCAATATGTGCTGCAGTGTCTAGGCATGCAGCATGATCTAAAGAAACAGGCTAAATTAATTTAATTTAATTAAAGCTATTTTAAGATGTTATCATTTTTATAGGTGTAATGGTACTGTAACAAAGTGGTTTTTTTAAAAAATAAATTTTAAAGAATTCATGAAAATAAATCTGACAGTCAAATGCATATGTAGTAAAGGATGGAAAAAATAGATTTTTGTAACAGGATAATTGAGGCTGAATACAATTTCAAAAGAGCTATTATCATTCATATATTGAAATAGACAAATGTTAGCCTAATGCCAAAGTCATGTATTTAAATGTATTGGTTCTGTGATCAAGCTGAACTCCAATGAAATTAATGGAGGTGTGCACGCCTATGCCACTGGTGAATTTGTGAATTGAACATACTAGGACTACACATGTACACAGATGTGGGTAAGTCTTTTCAGGATCAGAGCCTTAAGTATTAAAATTTAGTCAGTTTTAATAATCTAAGTTTCTCCCAGCTAATGAGTTAAGCTGGGTATTTACTTTTTTCACATCACCTTTGTTTATAACCCATTTCACTTTCTGTTTTTTCTTTTTCTTGCACAATAATTGCTGTTTTGCTTAATAATTCAAGAGATTGTTCAAATAATAAAAAAGGATTTAATGAACTTTATAAAACAGGTTGCATATTACATTCTGTAAAGCAGTGTGTCAAACTTCACCCTGAACTAAACCTATGCAACTGCTTTGGAATTGTTGAGATGTAATGAAAGGGAAAGCTTGGTGCACTCGCTCTATATGGGCTAACTTTTACACAGTGGCCTGTGGTTGTCAACCTTCCCGGTTTTGCCGGGAGTCTATAGGAATCGGGCTCTATCTCCCAGAGACTACTGAAGACAAACCGGGAGATTTTAGGCTGCTAAAAGTCCAGCAGCGCAGTGGAGCTAAGGCAGGCTCCCTGCCTGTCCTGGCCCTACACTGCTCCTCAAAGTGGCTGGCACATCCCTGCAGGGGGTGGAGGGGGTTCTCTGTGTGTTGCCCCCATCCTGAGCACCAACTCCACAGCTCCCATTGGCCGGGAACTGCGGTCAATGGGAGCTGCGGGGGTAGTCCCTGCAGGCAGGGGAAGCGCACGGAGTCCCCTGGTCCCACCTCCCCAGGGGCCACAGGGATGTGCCTGCTGCTTCCAGGAGTGGCGCGGGGCCAGGGCAGACAGGGAGCCTGCCTTAACCCTGCTGTGCCGCCGACCAGGAGCTGCCTGAGGTAAGCTTGCCTGGCTGGAGCCTGCACCCCTAACCCCCTCCCACACTCCAACCCCCAGCCCTGAGCCCCACCCCCCGGGGCCAGCACCACAACCCTCTGCCCCAGCCCAGAGCCAGCACCCCAAACCCTCTCCCACACCCCAGCCCCAAATCTAAGGCCCTCCCATACCCCAATCCCCTGCCCCAGCAATCAGCTTCTTCCTGCATCCAAAATGCACCCAGGGATTTTAAGAGTAACAAGAAGGGTTTCTACATGTATGTTAGCAACAAGAAGAATGTCAGGGAAAGTGTGGGCCCCTTACTGAATGAGGGAGGCAACTTAGTGACAGATGATGTGGAAAAAGCTACTGTACTCTGTGCTTTTTTTGCCTCTGTCTTCACGAACAAGGTCAGCTCCCAGACTGCTGCACTGGGCAGCACAGCATGGGGAGGAGGTGACCAACCCTCTGTGGAGAAAGAAGTGGTTCAGGACTATTTAGAAAAGCTGGATGAGCACAAGTCCATGGGGCCGGATGCGCTGCATCCGAGGGTGCTAAAGGAGGCTGATCTGACTGCAGAGCCATTGGCCATTATCTTTGAAAACTCATGGTGATCGGGGAAGGTCCTGGATGACTGGAAAAAGGCTAATGTAGTGCCCATTTTTTAAAATGGGGAGAAGGAGAATCCGGGAAACTACAGTTCAGTCAGCCTCACCTCCGTCCCTGGAAAAATCATGGAGCAGGTCCTCAAGGAATCAATTTTGAAGCACTTTGAGGAAAGAAAAGTGATCAAGAACAGTTAGCATAGATTCACCAAGGGCAAGTCATGCCTGACTAACCTAATTGCCTTCTATAGTGAGATAACTGGCTCTGTGGATGAGGGGAAAGCAGTGGATGTGTTATTACTTGACTTTAGCAAAGCCTTTGATACGGTCTCCTACAGTATTCTTGCCAGCAAGTTAAAGAAGTATGGGCTGGATGAATGGACTATAAGGTGGATAGAAAGGTGGCTAGATCATCGGGCTCAACAGGTAGTGATCAATGGCTCCATGTCTAGTTGGCAGCTGGTATCAAGTGGAGTGCCCCAAGGGTTGGTCCTGGGGCAGTTTTTGTTCAATATCTTCATTAATGATCTGGAGGATGGTGTGGATTGCACCCTCAGCAAGTTTGCAGATGACACTAAACTGGGAGGAGTGGTAGATATGCATAGGATACAGAGGGACCTAGACAAATTGGAGGATTGGGGCAAATGAAATCTGATGCGGTTCAACAAGGACCAGCGCAGAGTCCTGCACTTAGGATGGAAGAATCCCATGCACTGCTACCGACTAGGGACCCAATGACTAGGCAGCAGTTCTGCAGAAAAGGATGTAGGGGTTACAGTGGATGAGAACCTGGCTATGAATCAACAGTGTACCCTTGTTGCCAAGAAGGCTAACGGCATTTTGGGCTGTATAAGTAGGGACATTGCCAGCAGATTTAGGGACGTGTTCATTCCCCTCTATTCCGCATTGGTGAGGCCTCATCTGGAGTACTGTGTCCAGTTTTGGGCCCTATACTACAAGAAGAATGTGGAAAAATTGGAAAGAGTCCAGCGTAGAGCAACAAAAATGATTGGGGGCTGGAGCACATGATTTATGAGGAGAGGCTGAGGGAACTGGGATTATTTAATCTGCAGAAGAGAAGAACGAGGGGGGATTTGATAGCTGCTTTCAACTACAGTGGAACCCCGCTATAACGCGATCATTGGGGTCCAAAAAATTCAATCGCGGTAAATGCGGGGTCGCATTACAGCGGGGTTCCACTCCACCTGGCTAGGGGGAGGCAGGGAGCGGGGGAGAGAGAGAAGGGTCGCGGGGCCGTGGGGCTGCCGTGCTGCAGCCGGAGGTCCTGCCGAGGCCATGGGGCTGGCCGCACTCCAGCCAGAGGGAGAGCCGGGCCGTGGGGCTGGCCGTGCTCTGGCCAGAGCTCCAGCCGGGATAGCGGGGCCGCGGGGCTAGCTGCGCTCCGGCCGGCATTCTGGCCAGGGGAGCGGGGGCCCCAAAGACGACCGCCACCGGCCTGCCGCGCCAACTGCCAGGAGGGCTCCGCGCCACTCTGCAGCCCGCTACCAGCAGGGCGCTCCCCTCCTCTGCGCTGCTGCCCCCTACATCGGTCGGTAGGGAGGGAAGGACGTGGCCTGGAGCTGGCCCTGCCGGGGACAGAGGCTCTCAGGAGAGTCGCGCCTGCTGCAGCCGCTGGAACATGGACCCCAAACGCCCCACGCCTGCCAGACTCGCCCCACGCCTGCTGCAGCCGCTGGGGCCAGACTCGCCCCGTGTTATAAACGAATTCGTGTTATCGTGGGGTGCGTTCTCATTGCAGGAGAAGGTACCTGTATTTGTGTCTGTCCTTGTTGTTCTTGTGTGTTCCTGTGTGTTTGTAGGGGCCTGCAGGGGCTGGGTGCTGAGAAGGACGCCGAGCCCTGAGTAGGGGGCGGGGCTTGGCTGATTAGGGGGCCCATAAAAGCGGCCGCCCAGCCAGGCAGCGGTACAGCGGCAGCAAACAGGGGAGTTTGAGAGGGAGTTCTCATTGGAGGAGAAGGTACCTGTATTTGTGTCTGTCCTTGTTGTTCTTGTGTGTTCCTGTGTGTTTGTAGGGGCCTGCAGGGGCTGGGTGCTGAGAAGGATGCCGAGCCCTGAGTAGGGGGCCCATAAAAGCGGCTGCCCAGCCAGGCAGCGGTACAGCTGCGAGCAGCGGCAGCAAACAGGGGAGTTTGAGAGGGAGTTCTCATTGGAGGAGAAGGTACCTGTATTTGTGTCTGTCCTTGTTGTTCTTGTGTGTTCCTGTGTGTTTGTAGGGGCCTGCAGGGGCTGGGTGCTGAGAAGGACGCTGAGCCCTGAGTAGGGGGCCCATAAAAGTGGCTGCCCAGCCAGGCAGCGGTACAGCTGCGAGCAGCGGCAGCAAACAGGGGAGTCTGAGAGGGAGTTCTCATTGGAGGAGAAGGTACCTGTATTTGTGTCTGTCCTTGTTGTTCTTGTGTGTTCCTGTGTGTTTGTAGGGGCCTGCAGGGGCTGGGTGCTGAGAAGGACGCCGAGCCCTGAGTAGGGGGCCCATAAAAGCGGCCGCCCAGCCAGGCAGCGGTACAGCTGTGAGCAGCGGCAGCAAACAGGGCGGCTAACAGGGGAATTTGAGAGGGAGTTCTCATTGGAGGAGAAGGTACCTGTATTTGTGTCTGTCCTTGTTGTTCTTGTGTGTTCCTGTGTGTTTGTAGGGGCCTGCAGGGGCTGGGTGCTGAGAAGGACGCCGAGCCCTGAGTAGGGGGCGGGGCTTGGCTGATTAGGGGGCCCATAAAAGCGGCCGCCCAGCCAGGCAGCGGTACAGCTGCGAGCAGCGGCAGCTAACAGGGGAGTTTGAGAGGGAGTTTGCAGGGGGAGGTAAAGGGGGAGGCAGGAGGGCGCGGTGTTGTGTGTGCTCTGAGTCCACAGGTGCTGTGGGCAGAGATTGCAGCAGCCATGAGCCAAGCAGCAGCAGCAGCAGACAGAATGCAGATGGCTGCATGTGGAAGCTGTGGTATGTATATGGTCCTAGCAGGGGAGCCGGAACACAGGTATGTGTGTATGAAGTGTCGCCTGATAGTGTTACTGGAGGAAAAGATTAAGGGGCTGGAGATGCAGGTAGATACCCTGGTGGAGTTTAGGCGGGGGTTTGAGAAGCTGATGGAGGACAGGCAAGGGGGGGCTGAAGGAGAATGCCCTATGGTGGAGGTAGAGGCAGAGGTAGAGGACGGTGAGAGGGGAATGGAAGGGGGAGAACATGGGAGGTGGAAGCATGTGACTGTGAGAAGCAGGCCAAGGAAAAGAAGGGCCAGTGAGGGGGGAATAGAACTCAGGAATAGGTTCGAGTGCTTGTATAGCGAGGTGGAGGGGCAGCGGGTGGCGACTGAAGGTGGGAGGGTGAGAAAGAAAAGAAGAGCAGCTAGTCCAAGAGAGAGAGGGGAGGAGTTGATGGAGACAGCACCAATTCTGGGCCCCGGGAGGATTCAGGAAGGCATAAGGGGGAGCATAAGGGAAGATAGGAACAGGCACAGGTCAGGACTAGAGGGATCGGAGACTAGATTACTAGATCGCACTGTTGCCAGGCAACGGCAGGTGTATGTAATTGGAGACTCTTTACTGAGGAGATTGGACAGGCCTGTGACCAGGGCGGACCCGGGGAACAGAAGGGTGTGCTGTCTACCGGGTGCTAAGATACGGGATGTGGACCTGCGGTTGAAAAGGATTCTAAAAGGAGCAGGTAAGAACCCCTTGATAATCCTTCATGTAGGAACGAATGACACGGCTAGGTTCTCGTTAGAGAGAATCAAGGGAGATTATGCCAGGCTGGGGAAGATGCTCAAGGAGATAGAGGCTCAGATTATCTTTAGTGGGATTCTGCCCGTTCCAAGGGAAGGGCAGCAAAGGGCTGATAGGATTGTGAGAATAAATAGTTGGCTAAGGGAGTGGTGCTATAAGGAGGGCTTTGGGATGTATGGCCACTGGGAGGCTTTCGGGGACAGACACCTGTTCTCGCGGGATGGGCTTCACCTGAGTAGGGAAGGAAATAGACTTCTGGGAGGGAGGCTAGCTCATCTTATCAAAAGAGCTTTAAACTAGGAAGTTTGGGGAGACGGTTGGGAGATGCACAGTTAATCTCCACGCCAGAGTCCAGTATGGAGAAGGTGAGTAAAATGAGAGGAGACATAGCCGGGGAGATGAGATTGGACATAGGAAGGACAGGGGGGACGGACACAAGGAGGCCCGCAACATATAGTGCTGCTAATGGGAGACAGGCTAAACGACATACATTAGGGTGTCTATACACCAATGCCAGAAGCCTAGGTAATAAAATGGAGGAATTGGAGCTCTTGGTCCAAGAGCTGAAACCAGATATCGTAGGAATAACAGAAACGTGGTGGAATGGCAGTCACGACTGGAACACAGGTATGGAGGGGTATGCGCTGTTTAGGAAAGACCGGAACAAAGGTAAAGGTGGGGGGGTGGCATTGTATGTCAATAGTGAAATAAGCTGTAAAGAAATAATAGTTGATGGATTAGACAATACTGAGTCCATCTGGGCAATACTAACACTGGGTAATAGGACTACTAGAGCCTCTCCGGGGATAGTGCTTGGAGTGTGCTATAGACCGCCGGGATCGACCCAGGATATGGATAAGGAACTATTTAATGTGTTTAGAGAAGTAATTACTAATAGAAACTGTGTAATTATGGGGGACTTTAACTTCCCGGATATAGATTGGGGAACAAACACTAGTAGCAATAATAGGGCTCAGATGTTCCTAGATGTGCTTGCTGATCAATTCCTCCATCAAGTGGTAGCTGAACCGACAAGGGGGGAGGCCATTTTAGATTTGATTCTGGTAAGTAGTGAGGACCTTGTTGAGGAAGTGGTAGTAGGGGACAATTTGGGCTCCAGTGATCATGAGCTAATTCGGTTTAAAATACATGGAAGGAGTAACAGAATTAAGTCAAAGATTAGGGTTTATAATTTTAAAAAGGCCAATTTTAACAAATTAAGGGGACTGGTAAGGGAAGTGGATTGGGCAAACATATTAATGGATTTAAAGGCAGAAGAAGCCTGGGATTACTTTAAGTTAAAGATGCATGAGCTGTCGGAGGCCTGTATTCCAAAAAAGGGAAAAAGATTACTAAGCAAGAGATTTAGACCGAGCTGGATGAGCGACCGACTCAAAGGGGCGATTAGGAAAAAACAGAAAGCGTACAAAGAGTGGAAGAGGGGAGGGATCAGTAAGGAAATGTACCTAAGTGAAGTCAGAGAATGTAGAGATGGAGTGAGAAAGGCCAAAGGCCGTGTAGAGTTGGACCTAGCGAGGGGAATTAAAAGCAATAGTAAGAGGTTTTTCAGCCACATAAATAGGAAGAAAGCAAAGAAAGAAGAAGTGGGACCGCTGAGGACTATTGCCGGAGAGGAGATTAAAGACAATCTAGGCATGGCGCAGTATCTCAATGAATATTTTGCATCGGTGTTTACTGAGGCCAATGAAGGGATTAGGGATACTAGCACCACTACAGAGGGGCATTCAGGATGGGGGATTACCGTATCCGAGGTAGAAACAAAACTTGAACACCTTAATGAGGCTAAGTCGGGAGGACCGGACGATCTTCATCCGAGAATATTGAAGGAATTGGCGCGGGAAATAGCAGGCCCATTAGCGATAATATTTAATGAATCTGTAAACTCGGGGGTGGTCCCGTTAGACTGGAGAATAGCTAATGTGGTTCCTATTTTCAAGAAAGGGAAAAAAAGTGATCCGGGTAACTACAGGCCTGTTAGTTTAACATCTGTAGTGTGCAAGGTGTTAGAGAAAATTCTGAAAGAGAAACTAGTTGAGGACCTGGAGATTAGTGGCAATTGCGATAAATTACAACATGGTTTTACGAAGGGCAGATCGTGCCAAACGAATCTGATCTCCTTCTTTGAGAAAGTAACGGATTTATTAGATAAGGGAAATGCGGTGGACCTAATATACCTGGATTTCAGTAAAGCGTTTGATACTGTACCCCATGAGGAATTATTGGTTAAACTGAAAAACATGGGGATCGATATGAAAATCCAGAGGTGGATAAGGAATTGGTTAATGGGGAGAATGCAGCAGGTCGTATTAAAGGGTGAACTGTCAGGTTGGAGGGAGGTTACTAGTGGAGTGCCTCAAGGTTCGGTTTTGGGACCCATCTTATTTAATCTATTTATAACTGACCTCGGAACCGATTGCAGGAGTGGGCTGATAAAGTTTGCAGATGATACGAAGGTGGGAGGCGTTGTAAATTCGGAAGAGGATAGGGATATCCTGCAGGGAGACTTGAATGAGCTTGTGAATTGGAGTATCAGAAATAGGATGAAATTTAATAGTGAAAAGTGTAAGGTGATGCATTTTGGGGATGACTAATAACAATTTTAGTTACAAGATGGGGACGCATTGGTTAGAAGTAACGGAAGAGGAGAAGGACCTAGGGGTCCTTGTAGACCGCAGGATGACTGAGTCGACAATGTGACGTGGCGGTGAAAAAAGCCAATGCTGTCTTGGGATGCATTAGGCGAGGTATATCTAATAGGGATAAGGAGGTCCTGCTTCCGTTGTACAAGGCGCTGGTGAGACCTCATTTGGAGTACTGTGTGCAGTTCTGGTCTCCCATGTTTAAAAAAGACGAACTCAAACTGGAACGGGTGCAGAGAAGGGCCACTAGGATGATCAGAGGAATGGAAAACCTGTCGTATGAAAGGAGACTAGAGGAGCTTGGGTTGTTTAGTCTGACAAAGCGAAGGCTGAGAGGGGATATGATTGCTATCTTTAAATATATTAGAGGGATTAATACAAGGGAGGGAGAAGAATTATTCCAGCTTAGTACTAACGTGGATACGAGAATGAATGGATATAAACTGGCCGTGGGGAAGTTCAGGCTTGAAATTAGACGAAGGTTTCTGACCATTAGAGGGGTGAAATATTGGAATGGCCTTCCGAGGGAAACGGTGGGGGCGAGGGACCTGTCTGGTTTTAAGATTAAGTTAGATAAGTTTATGGAGGGAATGGTTTAATGGTAAAACATAGTAGTCAAGAAAACCAAGCAATGGTAGGTAAATAGCATAATGGCTAACAGGGATCAGGATGGAGACTCTTGCCTATATGCTCGGGGTCTTACTGATCGCCATATTTGGGGTCGGGAAGGAATTTTCCTCCAGGGCAGATTGGCTGAGCCTCTGGAGGTTTTTCGCCTTCCTCCGCAGCATGGGGCAGGGATCTCTAGCAGGAGGGTCTCTGCCGATTGAAGTCACTAGTAACAGGATTGGGGACTTCAGCAGCAGAGTCCAGGGAAGGGGTAGGGATGGTTTTATGGCCTGCAGCATGCAGGGGGTCAGACCAGATGATCATAATGGTCCCTTCTGACCTTAAAGTCTATGAGTCTATGAGTTATAGCGGGATTCCAGTGTACCTGAAAGAGGTTCCCAAGAGGATGGATCTAGACTGTTCTCAGTGGTACCAGATGACAGAACGAGGAGTAATGGTCTCAAGTTGCAGTGGGGGAGGTTTAGGTTGGATATTAAGAAAAACTTTTTCACTAGGAGGGTGGTGAAGCACTGGAATGATGTTACCTAGGGAGGTGGTGGAATCTCCTTCCTTAGAGATTTTTAAGGTCAGGCTTGACAAGGCCCTGGCTGGGATGATTTAGTTGGGGATTGGTCCTGCTTTAAGCAGTGGGGGTTGGACTAGATGACCTCCTGAGGTCCCTTCCAACCCTGATATTCTATGATTCTATGAAAATCCCTCCCAGAGTCCGCACCCCTTCCTGCACGCCAACCCCATGCCTCAGCCCTGAGGCCCCCCGCCCCCTGGAGCCAGCACTCCAAACCCCCTCCAACACCGCAGCCCCAAATCTGAGCCCCCTCCTGCACCCCAACACTGAGCCCCCTCCTGCACCCAAACTCCCTCCCAGAGCTTGCACGCCACACTGCCTCTTGCACCCCAACCCCTTTCTCCAGCCTCAGCTCGGCCCGAGCCCAGAGCCCGCACCTCTGCCCCAGCCCAGTGAAAGTGAGTGAGAGTGGGGAAGAGTGAGTGATGGAGTGAGGGGGGATGGAGTGAGCAGGGCGGGGCCTTGGAGAAGGGGCAGGAGAGAGGCGGGGCCTTGGGGAAGGGGCAGTGCAAGGATGTTTGGGTTTGTGTGATTAGACAGTTGGCAACCCTAGTACTACTCAAAATTATTTTTACCTACGCTTCACAGTGTTATTCCTATCGATGTTTCAGAAATCACTCGTCCACGAATGTAGGGAAAGTTCTTCTCAAAAGGTCAGTAAGAGACTTCAGAGAAACTCTGGGTGTAATGGGCCTGATCCAAAGCTCACCGAAGTAAATGGAAATCCAATAGACTTAAATGGGCAATGAATCAGGTCCAGTGAAAACTGTTGCTCTTGCAAAGCATGAACATTATATACAACATGCAAGCAGGATGAGGATTGGGGATATGATGCATTCCTAAATGGGAATAATCATATTCTAATCTTGTTTGGTGAAATGTATGTGCCTCATGACGCAAAGCCAAATAGGCCTTGTACAGGAGATGCAAAGTTAAACAGGTTCAAAGGATGCAGAGAATGTAATCCTCCCTTTGTCTCAGTCAGAGCTCAGGCTACCTGTGCAGCCAGGTTGAGGTTGCTAGCATTGATCCTGCTGCTGTTTGCCCCTCCTCCCCCAGTTCACAGACTCAGAGGCCATGCCCCCAACATCTCCACAAATCCCCTCTTCTTCCACCTGTGTAGATTGCAAGCCCCGGGTCAAGCCCCATATTAGCTGACAGCTACAAATTCCTCTTCCTCAGTTCCTGGCACCCTGCTCAGCAAAACCACACCAGTTCAACTGTGATGTTTTGACCCTTTCTTGACCATGGAGGGGCATGCAACATTCAAACCTTGGAGCACAAAGGAAAACTAAATTAAAAACTGCTGCCATAAAAATATGGTCACCTTGATGCTAGGAAAGGCTGTTACAATTAGTTTTCATGAACTTCATACTAGCAATACTATTTCCTTTACAATTTGGAACTCTGGTTCTTCCTTACACAAAAAGTCCCAGTATTTTCACATATCTGTTACTATTAAGAGCCCCTGTTTTATGGTTTTGTTTTTGCATTTTTTAAATAGCTGTGTTTATCCTTAAAGGAAAATTGCAGCTGCTTAACTAAGCCCGCCAGTTCAAAACTTCATAGGGAAAGATGTTATTTTCAGTAACATGAATAAATGGTGAAATGTTTGTTTGGTTTTGTTATCTTTGTAATTGGTGTTGCTGAGCCATTCTGGAGGTAGCCATTTTTTTAATAAGAAAAGTCACTTTGTCACTGTTGAAATGTGAGCACATAATGAAACAGAGTCAACCATATTTCAGCTTACCTAAATGATTTAACAATAAAATAATTCCAATTTGTGGGCAAAATTATTAATTTTTAAACACTATATATTTAAGTTTTTCTTTGGGTTATAAAACTAAAATGAAGGCACATTGGAAACTGGTTTACAGACTCTTCCATTGGGCTATCACACTAATAGTTCCCAAATGGGGCAGGCTGGTCAAACAGACCTCCATCCAATAGCATATTTAAGCATAGTGTAAGCATATAAGTAGTCTCATTAAAACCAATGAGATTAAAATAGACATATGCAAAAACAGCCTCCACAACATTTGTTCAAATTCCAAATTGCTGTTTGGTTTGACGTATCTTTTCCCCCTTTATTATTATATGGCAATAGGTTTTTGTTCACATTAAGGTTTGTGGAATAATTATATTTTGACTGAATGCCTTCATTGTTGTTCACATGTGATTATGGATATTCATTATTTGCTATTTGTTGTTCTTGTATTTAAAATATTGTAGTCCTCTAATAAACTTAAACCATCACACACCATTTAGGTCATCAGTCATGAAGAACAAATAGAGAATATCAAATCTTGACTGACATTTGTTCAGTAAACCATAGACCCTTTCAGAAATCAGGACTGTTTGCAAATGATTCATGCAAAGAAAAAGAATAAAATGTGTCATTAATTTATTTGTGATTGAGCAGATGTACTCTCAAATCACCTCATTTTTAGCCAGACTAGACTTGGAAATGCTAATAGGTTAAAACAGTTAACAAACTTGAAATTACAGGTGGTAGTTTAAATGCTGGTTTCAGAAACAGTAGGAAAAGATAAAGAAAAAGTTGGGACATATGTTTTGGATGGTGGGAAATACCATTACTTTTTGTTTTTAAGATGGTAGGATTTCATTGGTTGCCCTCTCCGTCAGTTTGAGCACTCAACTGAAAATACCACCACCACCCCTCTCATAAAGCCATAGTTCATTTCTAGTAAAAGTACTTCTTACCCTTATCTTGTGAACCATTTGAGATGTGAAATATACCAGTAGGTACATTTTTTTTATCTTAGGGTAGGAAATTCACCTTTTGGTGGCCAAGTGACAGTGGTATAAATTACTAAAGCTGTATACTGTTAGGAAGCAGACAATATGCAAAATGTGCACACAAACCCTGAATCCTCACACTCTAATGTGCTTATTTCACATAAAAAGACACCACGTTCTATGCTCCAGTAGTTTCAATACACTTTGGCAGCAGCAAACTCCTTTTTTCTTAATTTACTACAGGATGGTGGCACAGAGCATTTGATCAATAATAGAAAAGCCAGGCTCACTGTTTCTGTATATGAAAGCTTCTGTTTTGTTTTTATTTCTCTCTCTTTTGGTAAGCTATGTTGTAAATTATATGTCTTTTAATAGTGTAATTACTATGTGAGCTGTCAATAGTCTTTGCAATGGTAATATTGTCACAGAAACATACCAGCAGTTCTTCTAAGCAGTTTTTTTTAAAAAAATCAGAAACTATTTCACAAATTTCTTTCATTGCCAAAAATGTATCTTAAAATGTGTTAACCATTTGTCTTTACTCTTTACTATGGACGCTGTCTGTCTTTGGTTAGGATAGGAACTAGGTGATTGGAGCCAAATGTTAAAGGAACAATTTATTATTTTGGTTTTGTTTTGTGAAAAGTCCATATTAAAAAGAAAAAAGTTTCAGGGGAAAAAAGACTTTCAGAGGGCACAGCAGAGTGGACAGTAAATGTGTCCCTTAAGTAGCGCCAGGAGTCAGGAAATAACATATATTAAATTCAAAGCAGCCATTCGTGTCTTCATTCTCTCCAAGAATGCTAGTACAAATCCAGCTGGCACTTCAGGTAGGTTCTCCAGCCACATCTGCCTGATGCATTTGGCAGAGTTGGTGGTGTCTGCTACTCTTAAAAAAAATGCCCCAAATGCTATGAAAAGTATAATTCATTTATTTTAGGATTTCAAGGAACAGATAATCCACCACGTGGCAACAGTCCTCATCATCTTTTTCCTACTATTGTAATTCTGTGTGGGAATCGTTGAAAAGGCCACAATTGTCATGCTTCATGTTATTTTGTTTAAAGTTATGGCAGTATCTTCATAATGTTTGCATTCTCTTCCTTACCTAGCAAGATGGCAAGTTATTAGCTTGGTGAAATGCTCCTTTCCCCCCTTCCCCATAGAAAGCATGAAGCAAAGATAATACAATGACAAGATAAGTGGCCCATTTTGACCACAGAGGTACTTGTTAGTGATCAAGTGTTATGTATCAAAAACTTCTCAAGAACATACTGGAAATGATCTTCTAAGAGTAGATTAATTTGGCCAAATCCTTCCTTGATGTAACTCCACTGGCATTTGTGTTACATCAGGGATGAATTTGACCCACTGTTACTTGAAATGTGCCTATTCACCTGTTTCCCCTATTAAGGACATTAGGAAGCCACAGAGAGGGGAATGTTTAGGGAGACTAGATTGGGATACAGGGGCTGCTGGAAATGAGTAGTCTCTAGCAAAAAAAATAATAATGGGATTTTGGACTGAGACTATAAGCAGGAGAGGGCTTGGGAATGACCTTATAAGAGGGTAAATGGATGGATTGAGAACTTCATTTTGAACTGTTTTTGTTAATAAAACTAGACCACAGGGAGGAGTGGTACTGGAAGGAAGGCCTGTGTGTGAAGTTTATTTTAGAAGACCCTTGAAGGTGCAAATGGAGGCAGTGGGCTGTGTGGAGGACTGCCATCAAGGGGTGCCCTATGACAATAATAATAGGTACTGTCCTACTTAAGGTTTTGGGCACTTTCAAAACTTAATGACAAGTTTGATTTTAATATCAAAATTTCACACCCTAATGTAGACTGTGTGAACTTAGAAGGAAAATTGTTTTTAAAAATACTCTTTACTTTGTGTCCGAATATCCTTACCAAAATGTTTATAGAGTGTTTGTTCAGCATGCAAGTATGAGGTCAGCTGACGTGCAAGTAGCATAGGCACAAGTAAAAACTGCAGACTCAGGTCTCGTGCGTTCATGTAGCTAAATAATTTTTACAGTTGAATCACTAAATGTTGGATGACATGATAGACTATAGATGTATAATGAGAATAGTCTCATGGTGGTTCAGAATATAAATCATTACACCTGCGAGTGAAATAATATGCAACTAGAGAGAAAGTCATTCAGTGGTGAGAGCCCATGAAAGGCACACTGCAACCCTTAACCCTTGTTTTAAGAGCTTAATCCTTAATAAATTATCTGATAACGTAGACTTCTTTCTATCATTTCAATATTTAGGACTTGATATCTTTTTACTGCACTTCATTATACACTAATTGACCCTGATTCTTCTCAATCCAGCTGGTGTAAATCAGTAATTCCATTGACATCAAAGGTGTAAAACCAGTGCTAACACTGTTGTGAAATGAGACAAGATTCAGGTTAATTATAACTGAAGGTTTAACAATTGGTTATATCAGACCTCATTCTTTGCTTTTCCTTCCAGTTTTGGATCAGCTGAAAACTTCATCCTGACTTTAGTACTGTCTGCCATATAAATATTGAAAAGGTCTGGACTTTAAAAGATAGCTAAAAATATTAGGACTAGATTTTTGATGTAGAGTACAGTTAGGTCATACTGTCACTTTTCACTTTATAGAATTTGTACAGGAATCAGAACATTTTGCAAAAAGTTCACTAAGGTGAAATTTTGTCCTGGAATCTAAGGCCCCATAGATTTTAGAGACCCTATTTGTTCTCTCAGATATACTGACTAAGCCCCCAGGTGCCCTACCTGGGGCGGCCTTAAGCTCTCCTGAAATTCTAGAAGTGTTGCTACTTTGCCAAGATGAACAATTGCCTCCTTCCCATCCACCAAATGTATTCTACATTAGACATACTAGGACACTGACAACAGTACATTATACTGTCAACTGACAAAACTATCTATTGCAGTATTAGGTAGCTAATAGTAAGGGAGCTTTGTGAAACTGCTTTGATAAAAATTTTAATAAAGGTTGTTTTCCTGTAAAAAATCCAAAACCTATTTAAGGCAGCACAAGCATAATCAGGGCCGACGAGGGGGGAGGGAAGCCGGTACAAATTACCGGGGCCCGGTGGTCCGGAAGGGGGCCCGGGGCCCGGCTTCTCCGGCTTCCCCTCCCACCCCCTTGGCCCTGTTTAGCTGGGGGGGGGCCCGAAAATTTTTTTTCACTGGGCTCGAACCCGCTCTCGGCAGCCCTGAGAATAATACACAGAATAGTTATATGCAGCATTGCAGGAAACTTAAAGCTAGGTAACAAATGTATCAGCTAGTAGGGGCTCAAATTTGCTATGTAACCACTACTAGTAGATGGCATAAGAAAGACAGAGTCAGAGTGCGATAGCAGAAAATCTATGAGGTATAAATGAAGTCTAATCTGAAAATCTAAAATGGTCTAATCCTGCTAACTAAATGAGTTCTGCCTGTATAGGACTAGAGGTCCCAGTACTTCCGAACACCCAAACTCAAAGATTTGAAAAGAAGCCAAGAAGAGCAATCTGCAATCACATATATTTCCCTCCCTCTTACTCTGATGTCATCTTAGGGCTCTTCTGGTGGAGATTCTTTTCATTACCTGCCTCATTTAACACTGAGAAATCAACAATTATTTTTTCATGGTTATTTAGACTTGGGTTGTACCTGAAACCCATATCTTCACCCCATTCAATGTATGCAGTAATATCAGTAATTTATTTTTTCATATAAGAATTCTCAAAGATACACGCAAAGGCATTTTGAGTGGAGTAACAGGAAGGATGAGTAGATCACTTTTTTGTCTTTTCTTTTGGATCTCTTTTTATATATTGGGGTTTAATGCATTAAGTTGACATATGTGTAAATTTGGCTTACAGAAATAGTCCTGGCTCCTGACATACAGAAGGCTGTTTTGGAGGAAAATCAATTGCTTTTTAGTTCATAATTATATATCTTGAGGGTTTTATTTTCATGGACATTGTAACAGGGTGGTCTGTCCCCTTTAAGGAGTAGTGGGATGCTGGCCCAACCAACCCTGTTCCATGGCATGGCCTCTTTGAGGGAACAGGTGTTTAAGAGATCAGCAGATGAGATGGGAAATTTGCGGGGAGTCATGTGTTAATCAAGGAGCTTATCTCCTAAAGAGGATAAAATATAGCTGTTAGCTGACTTTGGAGAGGGAATGAAGGAAGCAAAGAGGCACTGGGTGGATTTGAAACCTGGATATTAGTTGCCTAGGGAAGCCTGCTAGAAGCTGTGTACAGCCCCGTGAGGGACGGCTGTGGAATTCTTTAACCAGGAGGAAGATGTGGACAGCATATGAAGGAGGGCTGTGGAACCCCTTACTAGGGGGATGGAGTTTGTGAGCCCAGAAAACAGGCCGGGAGGAAGCCTGTGGAAAAAACACTCTAGAGAGGCCAGGAACTGCAGTGGGACTGATGGAGCTACCTGCTGCAAAGGTAACTGGAGGGGGAATTTGAAGCCCTGGAATTGAGGATGAAATTGGAAATTCCAAGGGGAAACATTTTAGACCTAAATGGCCAATGGAGACTGCACAGGAGCTGGGCACACTTCTGAGCCAAACACTGTCTAAAGTTACAATTCTGCTAGCCTCCCGAAGAATGGGCAGACGAGACACATAAGAGTAAAGGCCATGGCCCTAATCTTGCCTCCATGCTGGCTAGAAGAGCTGTCCTCTGTACACGTGGGAGCTGTATGTTGCATCCTTTCAAAGAGTGACACAGTGCATGCCTTCCTATGCCCCAGGAGACATTGGACCTACCAGTGGCACAATGCAAGGAAGCCCGGAATTCAACTTGTATAACTTGGGAGGGGACATTAAAATCTTGTGTTTCTTGTGGTATCCTCTCTGAGATGATATATGAAAATATCTGATACCTGGCATAATCTGTTCTGTTCCAAAACCACAATTGCTCTCAAAAGTATTTCTGAGTCTTTGCAGTAAGTGAGCTTTGGCAGGGACCATTTAAACTGTATCCGCAAAATCCCCTGGGTGCTCCCTCCAGCACACTGTTGGTCATTCAATTATTTTACACTTGATGCTTCTAAGTAGACTTTTAAATGCCTATTAATCATTTAGGTACAGTATTTTGCCCACTGTAACCCACAGCAAGAGAAAACTGTATACTTAAATTCATAATATACTTGCAATGCGATAGGGTTACTTTGGAACAACTAATTACTTTGGATTTTTATTATCGTTAATGGGAAACACTTTCCTACTCTCAATGGCATGCATGTTCCTTGCCATCCATAGGTGCTGCACTCAAACTATGTCTGGAGCTTGAAAGTGACTCCATACTCCAAATTAGAAGTGCCTTTTGATTTTATTCATGGTGTGAAATGGAAGGGGCTGGAGGTTTTCAAGTGAAAAAAATAACACAGCTATTACTGATCCTGAAGAAGGACAATTTTCTGCACAAATGGTAGAGGGGAAATTGATACCTTACAGATCTGGCCTACTAGTGATTTGGGTTACTATGCAGAACAAGATTTAGGTCAAAAATGATTTCTAAGGTCTGTTTACTTTGCAACTGCAGCAGGTATGGTAAATGAGAGTGAAACTACTATAGGTGCTTGGATGCCATGGTTATGAGTTAATCATTAAAACCTAGATTACATCTTGGTAATATCTAAGTGATAAATCATGGATCCATGAGATAAATTCCTTTTATTATGCACTGTTGACCACCCCACCTGCATTCTGCCCACTAATCCATCCAACTCAGTGGTTCCCAAACTTTAATAACCTGTGAACCCCTTTCACTAGAATGTCAAGTCTCGCGAACCCCCTCCTAAAAATGAATATTTCCAGGGATTTTCTCCTTTACCTGAGTATAAATTATAAAAGCAGTGATCTTGGAAATATAAAATTTGTTTTTATGACCTGCTTATTACACACTATTTATTATTATTTATCATTACAGTATTTTTATTACATTATGAAAACGGCAACACTCTTACAAGATCTCACTTTTGTAGCTTGTATCACTTTGAATAAACCTGTTATACGACAAGGCTTGTATGTTTCATCAAGGAGCACCAGATGTGAAACATCATGAATGTATTTAAGAAGCCAACTCAAAGAGTTCCTCCTATACAAGCTTTCAGGTCTTGAGCAATCTAGGCAAACAACGCACGTTACAACAAAGCTTTAACTTGTTCTTCATAATAATTTTAAAAAACAATACTAGCTGCCTATTTCATTTTAAAAACAGGAAAAAATACCCACCTCCCTTTCCATTTCTTATAGGGAGTCTTGAAGTTTAAATCTCCCCAGTTTGGGAACCACTGATCTAACTAAAGCATCACCTAACTAGAGCTGGTTTGAAAAAAGGAAATACTCTTCATGTTTATCTCCAATTTATTTTCTAATTTTGAAATTCAAACTTTAATTGAAATGGTAACATTTGAAAAATATTGACCAATTCTATAATTATCAAAAAGGAAGAATTCATGAAAATAAATATAATTTCTTTCTCCTTTAAATAAAATAACCAGCTCTAGTTCTAAAATCCAAAACTTCCCCATGGATTGAAATGGCCACCATTTTTATAAAAAATCAGCATGCCAGAGAAATGTTTCCGTCTTTTCATTCAAATGTACAATTTTACCCCAAGCTTGTGCTAGATTCAGGTTCAGAATGGGTAATATTGTGTTCTGTGCCAGTGAGAGGCATACAATATGTTAACTTATATCCTAGCCAATCTAGAAATGGGAGCTAAATACCACCAATTTCTTTCTTCCGTACAGATCCCAGAATTCTGCACTCAACAGGGTAAGTTCTTGAGATATCAAAATTCAAAGCTGTGATGATTTTATGCATGGAAAAGCTATTTTAGAACATTTTGTCTCTTAAAATGTTTCCTTCCTTCTGAACCCTGTACAGTTGGACTTATGATAATTAAGGCGCATATGTTTACAGATAGAGAGATGCAATATGTAGACTCAATTAAAAAAAACCCTCTAAGAAATCCCAATTTTTTGAGTAAAATGTGTCTCACAGAGAACACATGATAGTGTGAGTCTGATATCCAGGAGCGGCACCAGGGTTTTTGCCGCCCTAGGCGGCAGCACTCCTCCTCTGAGCATTTGGCAGCAGGGGTCCTTCTGCTCCGCGTCTTCGGGGCACTTCAGCGGCGGGTCCTGGAGTGAGTGAAGGACCTGCTGCTGAAGACCCGGAGCGGAAGGACCCCCCGCCGCCGAATTTCTGCCGAGGACAGCAAAATGCCGCCCCCCAAATCCTATGCCCTAGGCGACTGCCTAGGGTCGCCTAGTGGAAGCGCTGGTCCTGATGGTTCCTGTAACTTTTTTACTTTTGTGGTTCTCATTTCATTTCTGTGGATATGGTTCCTTTTTGCAACCTGAAAGAGGCTTTAATGTTTCTATTTGTGTATACTTGCATATAGCTCACTCAGAGTGTTAGAAATTTCAATCTATGCATCTGAAGAAATGAGGTTTTTACCCACGAAAGCTTATGCCCAAATAAATCTGTTAGTCTTTAAGGTGCCACCAGACTCCTTGTTGTTTCTGTAGAAATTTATACAGTGTAACAGTAGCCACTATAGATGGAGGATTCTCACCCTAGCCATATGACTGGGATATAGAACTCTGTCCTATACCATGCAACCAAGTCCAGCAACTGAGAATCAGTCTTTCCCCTGCACTCCTGTGTGTCTCTCACACTAATTACATGTCCCTGTTGGAAACTCCTTTATTTTAAATAGCAATAGTACTTACTGAGTGAAGAAAAGCCTAATGTGACTATTTTGGAAGCTACTTGGAGTATCCAGAAAAATGACCTTTGGCCTTAGATAACTTTAACAAATAAGGGACCAATTATCCTTAGTCCTTACATGTGGGTGGAGTCCTATGGTAGGAGGATGCAAGGAGCCTTCCCCTTTCTCTAGAACTGCCTGCATAAGGGCTAGCAATAATTGTGGCACTTGGACTCAGAGGACTGCAGGGGTTATAGTTATTCTTAGCCCTTGTGCAGGGAGTAGAGATGGGTGACATCTTTTGGATGAATAGTTTATTTGCTGAAAAAGGTAGTTGTGGTTGATCTGAAACTATTCATGAATTTGACCTGATTAGTTTCTGCTGGGAAAAAGTTATTTATGGCCAGCTTCAGGGGCAGAGCTTGTGTGTGCATGTATTCCCCCTGTCCCACCTTAAAACCTGTAGCCTAGTGGTTAAGGCACTTGTCTGAGATGTGAGAGACTTAGGTTTGAAGCCGCACTCTGGAGCAGGGTCTTGAACTCCATTCTCTTCACTCCCCTGCAGGTGAGCCTCCTAACCACCAGGCTCTTCTGCGGTGGGTTGCCCTCAGTCTCTCCTGCTGAAGCTGTTCCTCTTTGTAGAGAGATTTAAATATTAATTGGAGTAGAGAAAGATTAACTATAGCTTGGTGAGAATAGCTATAGCTTGGTGATTAAGGCATTCACCTAAGGGGTAGGAGACATGGATTCATATGTTCTCTCTTAAAATGGACCTTTCTGATTTCCTGACACATTCCAAACATTTTTGGAACTGAACTGAATTCAATTATTTTTCCCCATTTGCTGGATGAACCAAAATTATTATTTACCCAGATCTAGTGGGGAGTGCTAGAGAAGGCCCCTCATGTGTTTATAAATTGATGAGGGCCATAGGTCATTTTTCTGGATATTCCCCTCCTCTCTTCTGGGATGACAGATCACCTCAAAGAGGGCAGAAAGGAAGCATACCTGGACAGCTACAGAGAAAAGAGCATACTAGACTATTCCAAGGGGGGGAGGATGCAGCCTAATCACTCTCCCTGTGCACTGCGGAGGTTCTATACCTATCTCTTCAGGCAACCTCTCTCCCAGTGCTCTCCACAGGGTAACAGAAAGATCTACTTTTCCGAAAAGCTTCTGAGCACATTTCTCCAAAACACATACATTTTATTTGGGGGGCACAGCTATAGGAACAGCATGAGCAGTAAATGCATGTACCTGGAATCTGCTCAATATGCACATTATCTGAACAATTGGTTGTAACGTTATTGGGCGTCCTGCAATAGAGCTGCTGCAAGATGGCCTTGATAGTTTTGTTTATCTGAATATACAGGACTTAGATCTTGGAGAAATCATTGTCAGCTGTGATGCAGACTTTTTGAAATGCTGAACATATCCATACAATTCTTCCTGAAGTGTTCTACCTCTTTGACTGACTAATTGAGAGTAGCACTGCTACCTACTCGTGGCACCTGTACAAACAAACGAAGCTTACATTGTGCTGCAATATTCCACTGATGATTGCACTAAATTTGGGCAGCACTGGCAGACTTATTAGGACAAACTCAGCTAAACTAGCACAAAACACACAACTTTAGTTTAACCCAGTTTGATCTGTAACTGCTTCTTTTAGTTTTTGTTTCCTGCTCATCCAGCTCCTTTTGCTTTGAGGGATTAATGCAGGTACCTCATTCTCATTGACTTATTTTGGGCCCTTCCTATTGGAAATTGCTATGCAATAGAAAGGGAAGCCTTTTGACTCAAGTCATGTCCACAGTCCTTATTCCATTATGAAGTCATCCTCTTTGCCAAAGATCATGGCCTGTTGAATGTTGTTTGCCATCTATTTAAACCATGTTGTTTGACAAATGGAATTTAACCCTTTGCTAATACATTCTCCCCATCCAGCATAGATCTTGTATAATCATTGCCATTATATTAAGCCTAACATACAAATATATACAAACATTAGATCCTTAATTCTTTCCAAGAGAAGGAAATGAAGAGTCAATTATATTTTAAATCTGAAGAAAATATGCAAATAAACATTTTATATATTGTAATTAGGCTATCTCCGACCAAAAAGGAGAAGCAACTTTGGTATTTTTAAAATATATTTTAGTTAAACTTTAACAGTCCTATCCTTCAGTTTACTCCCTTGTAAATGGAAGTATCAATAAGGTCCAAGAAAATAATTTCTAATGAATAATTGATTCAATTATTTTTGTCCTTTTCATGTATTTTCCTTAAAACATATAATGACTTTTAATATTTTGTTATAGATATAAATAATTCAGGTAAATAATTCCTGGTCTGTTGCTTATTTGCAAGCAGTTTGTTGCATTTTTTTATGTTCAAAATTTGAAATTCAAGCTGTGAGACTGGTTATTTAAGTCACAAGTTTCACTCTATTAATGGGATCGAGCTAATTGTTAGAATTAGGTTTCTTAAGAGAATGTTTGTGGGCAGTGAATTGCTTTCTACAGATATTCTTTGATAGTTACTTGCCATTCTGTTTCCTTGAACATTCCAGCTAGTTGCATTTCTTCCTCTAATATTTAAAAAAAGTGAAGACAGCTGAGGCACAAATGCAGTCAAAGTAAATTTATTTAAAAGTTAGAGTGAAATTACTACTTCTAGTAGTAATATCTGCCTCACAAGATGGTGGGAGGCTTAATGAATTAAAAAGCACTTTGAAAGTACTATTGAAGTGCAATCTGCTACTGAAATCCAATTTAAAGGGTGTATTTCTTAGGAGTGATGAAATACTAGAAAATATATTGTAGGGATAATAATGAACTGGCAGGAGGAATAGATTAGATTTGACCTATGAGATGGAAAAGCTTTTAACTTCTATGACTCAATCTGTTTTTAGCAAACTTTTTAAATTTACAAAGAATATAAACAAATTAAATGATCTTAAAGGACCAGATACTATAAAATGTTTCTGGTTTCAACACTGTAGGATGGCTGCAAAAACCCTGGAGAATCTAACTTCCACACCGACGGCTCCCCCAAAATAGACATGTTTTTCTTTTATTTGGATCAAGCTCTAACTTTTGAATTTAACAGGAATAAGAAAATAGAGAGAGAACTCTATAAAGACTCTGAAAACTAATCATAAAGGCTAAAAAAGGGGAAAACAACCTGAGAAACAAAAGATGATTTAGCATGTCCTCTCCATTAGAGCCGGAGAATGCTGGAATGGTAACTCTAGGGTTCAATCCAGGACATGTGGTGTTAGTTACATAAAAATAGCTATATAAAGTATCAAAGAAGCAAAATGTTAGCTGCTGCTGTTTGAGTTTTTCAAAGTGTGATTTGGGATCCTGGTCATCATGTAAGGCAGAAGGAAAAATATTGTAAAAAATTAAGATTTGTGTATGTGGAATTCCGTTTGAACAGGCACAAACACACCCTCTGCTGAAATGGTGTTCCACATTCTGTCTCACTCCTACTCTATCGTGCAAATCCAATTCCAAATCCACACATACAATGCACACTAAAATAACACCTAATCAGAGCTATAGGCACCTTTCACACACAGTTAATACACAACAATAGAGCAATAAAATCAGCAGCACCCTAAATCAGAAAATAGTAACTTAAAAATGAGTCAAACAGCCCAGCGTACTCAATAGTCCTGACTGCATCCTTCCCTCAACAATAGCTTGGAAGAATAGATGGGCTTTGTACTGGGCTCAAAAAGTCTACATGTTCAGTTATTTTGGATCAAGAAGGAGCAGTAACTGGCAAAACTGAGGAGTCCTTATAGCAAGAGAGTGCCCTGCTGGAACTCCCCTCTCTTGTAAATGAATGAGGCTCCAATCTGAGCTTCTCAAATGCTTGCAGCTGTGGTAGTATGGCATGGGTGAAGACACAATCTGTTAGAAGTTTAGGGCCTTGTAAGTAGAAACTAATACCTTAAATTTCTTTCAAACACCAAAAGGTAACAGGTTCATTTTCTTAGAATACTGGTTTTGTATGCTGCCAGGGGGAAATACCACTCAGCAAGTGGGCTACCTCATTCTGCACCTGCTTCAGAATCTGAATGGATTCAAGGTGAAGCCTCATGTAGAGTGCACCATAGTATTTTAATCTCAAGGTGCGAAAGGCGTAGACAACAGTAGCAAGCTCTTCATTTGAAAGAAAAGATTTCAACCTCCTAACCACACATAGATGTTGAGGGTAAGGAAAGCCACCCTGACTACTACTGTTGCTATCTGATAATCAAACAAATTAGGAATCTAACCAAAGCCTCAGAGCATGAATGCCAGTGACAAAAGGCACACACACACCCTCTATCAAAGGTTGGATATAATTCTCACTGTTCTCCAGTTACTTCTGTAACCTACCCAGACTGCTTCAATTTTATCTGGGTTGAACCATAACCAAGTAACTTTCATTCAGACCCTGCTCTCAACCATACTCTGGGCAAGTCACTCAACTGCATTGGCTGGATCAGAAAAAATTGAGACACTGAGCTAGGTTTCATCATATTGAAGCCACTATAGCCCATGTTTCCTCATTAATGTTCCCAGTGGCCCCACATCAAACAAGAAAGGAGGCAAAAGGGAACTCGAGGGAACCCTTCATGAAAGAGCTTGTAAGAGAGAACAGCTATTGCCCAAAACTATCCTATGGAAATGCTCAGCAAAAAAGGATCAGAGCCACTCCAGAATGCCCTCATTCAGTCTTGCTATGGTCTGCAGGTGAAACAATAACAAGTGATAGATCTAATGATAATAGCATGGACCCCAGCATACCTGATATTCATCCTTTACTAGGAGGAGGAGTCGACCAGTGCAAACAATACAGACCAAGGGTCAAGGAGATCTGAAGAATCTAAATACATAGTGAAACTTTTGTCACCACAACCCTTACAAGAATTGAAACAAAAATTGAAAGAATCCAAAGAGTACAATAATTGTCCAGGTTATTAATGCTAAGTGATGTTTTTTTTATATATATATACAATAGCCTCTTTAAGAGAAGTTGATAGTCTGCCCTTCCTAAGGTAGGTGTTGCCAATCTTCTGCTAGCCTGGCTCCAAACCACAACTTGTGGCATGAAGTACCCTCAACACATTCTATGTCTGCACTGAAATTCAAGCAGAGCTGACTTAATATTTATCCCCTCAAGATATTGTCTTGCTGCGAACAGTTTAGCTCAAGTCTGGGTGACTGTATCCACAATTACACTGTCTTATTAGCAGCTCATGTACTATTAACAGCATAGAGAAAAGGGTGAGTCATTTTAATGGAGTGGCAGAATTTCCTCAGTGCCCCACCCTGTCACCAGGTGTTAGAGTACCTCAGGGAACTGCATGTTAAATCCTGCTGAGTCATTGCTGTAGATGTGGCTCATAAAAGTCCATCTTAATGTGCTTCCAAGACAGGTAGCTAGGGTTTGGACATGAGGATCTTGAAGGAAGGAACCTCAGCCAGAACTGAGGATTAGGTTTAGACTGGGGATTCACGTGGCAGTATTTTGTAATATTATAGATAGAAAAAAACAGAAGTTTGGAAGGGATATAAAGGTATGTGCTTCAGGTGCAAAGCCAATCTCTGATTTAAGGAGGTGGGATGAAATTTCCCCTCTGAGCAAGATATGCCCTAACTGCCCACTTCAAGGTTTCTTACTTCTTCTATTAAACCATCTGGTATTGTCCATTATCAGAGACAGTATACAGGACTAGATAGATCCTGTATAGCAATTGGCCAATCTTCCTAATTTCCTTCTTATCAACAGACCAAGCCTCAGAAGAATTGATATTTTGATTCTATGAATGTGTTGCTCTTATTCTGGGGAACTCTACCAACTATATAATAAATGCAATCATTATATGTTTTAAAAAAATAGGTAGTGTTAGGAATACTATAAGAAGAACTTGTAGGTTACTAGAATTACAACCCCCATTAAATAATGGCTGGACTTCGATTTGTGGTTCCTATACAGAGTAGATTTGCTTGTTTATAAGTCAAATGGCTGAACACCCCATACATTTCTCCACCTCTTTGGCCTTTTGACATTTATAAAGTAGATAACTAAAGTAATTTATAATGAATCACTGATGGATGGCAGTGTCATTTCTGGAAGCATACTAACAAATGGCGTATACATATTAAAATGTTGATAAAATTATGATCCTATAAATATTATCTTTATTTTGAAATCTACCAAAACCATATTTTTGATGCTTATTATTTTGAACATGGTATCTTACCCAGTCCTTGAATCCATTCACTGTATCCTTTTTCACAATTTGTCACTGCCTTTAAGGCCTTACATGTTTTTGTACCTGACTATGTAATGGTCCTTGTCTCATTTTCCTCCTGTACATCAGTGCTAGCCTTCCCCTGTCCAGTTTTGTGGCATCTCCAGGCCTTCTTTAAAGCGTCCCCCTTTGTGTGGTATATAGGGCTGGCTAGAAAATACAACTTCTGTTTTGTGAAAAATTTTGAGATTTTGATATTTGTTTTCATTTTGATGCAGAATAAAAATGCTGACCTTTCAATTAAAAAAAAACATGGAAGAAAGAGAGAGCCACCCCAGAATAGCCAGTGGTTAGAGCGCTCACCTGGGATGTGCACTCAAATCTGGGTCCCCCATATGCACCAATGGTGCATTATTATAAAAAAAGGGTTGGAAGGCATCTCGAGAGCTAATCTAGTCCAACTCCCTGCACTGAGGCAGAAATTAAGAGTAGCTAGACCATCCATGACAAATGTTTGTCTATTCTAGTAAGAGTTTTTTTCTTGATATCTAACCAAAATCTCCCTTGTTCCAATGACTTCCTGTCCTACCCTCTGTGGATATGGAGAACAATTGGTCACCATTCTCTTTGTAACAGCCCTTAACATATTTGAAGACTGTTATTGGGTCCTCCCTCAATCATCTATTCCCAAAACTAAACATGACCAGGTTTTTTTAACCTTTCCCCTGAGGTCAGGTTTTCTAACCTTTTATCATTTCTGTTGCTCTCCTGTGGACTTTCTCCAGTTTGTCCACATCTTTCTTAAAGTGCAATGCCCCAAACTGGACACCATGCTCCAGATGAGGCCTCACCAGTGCTGAGTAGAGTGTAACAAATACCTCTCTATTTCAGACGTTACACTCCTGTTAATACACCCAGAATTAGAAAATAGAATACTCAACTAACTCACATCTATGAAGACTTTTTGTAAAGTGTATCAAGGTCTTTAAATGAAAGGCACTGTTGAAGTACAAAATATTAAGCATTTACATTTGAGATTTTCTATGAAAATTCACTCAGCAATATGTTTGAAAGTAAGTAGAGAAGGCCTCAAAGAACTCTTTCTATTAGTTTCACTGCATAATTCAATCTTTTACATACAACAGCTGACACTTAGTCACAAAAATTCTGGTCCTATCCAAACATGGTTTTATTCCAGGTGTACTTCTGAAATTTAGGTTGTGAATGAGATTGTCTGCCTTTTTTATGTTGCTTGTTCTGTTGGCTTTGCAGCTCAGTACACCCAAGTGGCCTGTTTAAGTTAGAATTCAAACACCATAGTTCACTGATGGTTTGTTAATGAACAAAGCTGATCTAAGATTAAAAATTATATAGACTGAAGGAGAGAACTTCAAAGAATCCTATGTAAACAAAACTGCCGCTCCAGTGACCATGTCAGAGGAAACAACTGTTTTAGTTAAAATTAGGCAGAAGACAATCATGCGCATTTTCGCTTTACAATTCTTTTCAATGGCCTGTGGGTCTTGGCTCTTGACATGGTTTTGCTCAGAGTATCTCTAAAGTGGTCATTTTAATCTCTGGAAATCCCTCAGCCTCCCCCCGCCACCCTCTCCAGGAGTTTTTCTATGATCATGAGCCAAAAAGGACTGGAAAGAACTTAAACTTGTTATCAAACTTATCATATAACATATAAAGCAGCAGGGCAAATTGTAAACTGGTTAAAATAGTACTGGGGGCCAGGTGTGGGGGAGAAAGAACTTCAACCAGGCTAGCTCTTTGTTTTACTTTTTTATTTTATTTAATTGGCAGTTTTCCTCTGTTTATTTATGAACTACAATGTAATACATTCTTGTACTGGAGACTTCTGCTTCAGGTAGTGAGGGAAGCTGTTGATGTAAAAATTACTTGTAAGTTTAATCAACTGTCTTGATTAAGCTTCATTTTAAACAGTTAGAGGGCTTGATCCTGCAAGATGCTGAGCCCTTTCAACTCAGTGAAGTTAGAGAATAATGGTGTCTGGGATTTGAGCAGTGAATGGCAAAAGACCTGAAGAGTCCCCATGCTGCAGTTCTAATATGGGAAGACCACTACAGCGTGGAAATTACTGTGCCATGGGACCACTCAGAAGGGAGTGCTGTAAGGCATGCTATGTAAAGTGTGCATGTGCTTGTGTTTTAGTGATAGTGAAGTTTGTGTTTGATTTGCTGCTGCCATGAGCATATTTATAAAAGAGAAGGTACTGGATACTGTAGCTGCTATACCTTGTCCTCAACGGCAACCTAAAGGATGTGAAGATACAGTGTATGCCACTGTGAGCTTTGATACACAAATCCCATTATCCGAACATTGTCAGTCAGCTTCAACTGGTACAAAGACAAGAATGATAGTGTGGCTGGCAGTGAACAAATGCTTAATGTAGCATGATACCTTTTAGATTTTCCCTCTTGTTTTAAACATGAGATTTACAGTTCTGTGTGTGGGTAGGATTTGGTGTCAAAGGCAAACTTTATCTCATTTAACGTAACACTTGAATTATACTGCCAATTAAAATAGTCTCTTGTTAAAACAAACCACTGATTCTCAGAATCCTCATCGTGGTTTATACAAGAACTGATATGTTGGGTCAATATTGCTCTTTCAAAAGCAACGCCAAAAAAAAAGTGTGTGGGGGATTGAGTTATGGTGTAGTAGTTATGTATTCTGCTAACAACTTACATTTAAAGTTTGTTTCCTTAACATAAAATCATTATTTCATTTAAAATAAGAAATTGTGAATTGAAAATAAAATGGGAGACTTCGTATGTGATGTATTACTGTTGGCATGCTTGAACTTTCGAGAGTCTTCAGTTAAGGGCCAGCTTCAATAAAACTCTATCCGGCTTCCACACCTTGGAATCTCACACAAGGCCAAACCAGTGTGGCTTGCACTGGCTTCTGAAGCACAGAAGTTGGATGGAATTTTGGTGAATCTGGCTCTGAAATATCACTTTCTGGACATCAAAAGTCTATATTTCTGAAACCTCATTAAATCCAGATAATGGCAGGTAGATCATGTGATTAAAGATTAAAACATTGACAACTGTATAGAAAACCTCTTAACTTTTCTACTATCACTCTCTATTTTTCTAGTAGTAGTAATATGGTAGTGCCCACTGTGTTCTAGGTGTTGTCTATATAGAAGAAGACATATCCCATGCTCCAAAGAAGCATACAATCTAAGGACCTGATCCTGCAAACACTTATGCAAGAAAGTAACCTTACACAATAGTACATCTCCGAACTTACTCGCGTGTGTTTGCTAGTATGAAGCTGAATAAATGTAGAGAAAATTCTCATGTTTATGTTTAGATAAATTCTAGAATCTTTGTTCAGGCAAGCCTCCTGTTTAAGTCAAAGGTAGGTTTGACTGCATAAAGTCTGTATGATTTAGAGTATTATATTTAATTAATATTTATAAAGTACTGATACATGGGCTTTGTCTACTAAAAACACAAAAATACTTCTGAAGTTTATTTAACTTGTGATACTGGATTTAGATTTTTTTTAAATGACCCCTTTTTGTTTGACAATATAAACTTCCTGTATTCAGATTTTTTGGTATTATTTGTGTGAATTTCTAATTTAGCTACTCTGGATCAGCTGATCTTTTCTGCACTAATTTTACTGGGACTTTTGCTATTAATACCAGCAAAAGTAGGACGGGTCTCTCAGTTTATCGCTGTTTTCCTGATAATTTTACTTTACTTGCAGTCAGCAAAGATGCTCCAGTACTCAATAGTGACGATTATGCAACCTTGTTTTTATTTGCTATTATTCCAGTAATATCTGGACTAATTGGGCCTGAATAAAAGATATTGAATTGAAAATATGTTGTGTTTCCTTCCGAGGTTGCATTTCATTCCAATGTTATCTCTGTCCAAATTTCAGAGATAGATCTGTCCAGAATAGATCTGAGAGGAGGATTTGGCCTAAATGTTGCTAGAACTACTACTTGGAATAATTTCATTAAATTGTAGATCAGAACACTGTATGGCATTAACATATTTGATTGTACTGGCTAATGAAATGTAAATGTTATTTAGGTGACATAGTGGCCAAACAGAATTCTAAGGCTAGCAAAGACCCTGAGTGTCATGTGGAAGTTTCTGTAGACTAGATGAATTGCTGCTAGCTAATTTATGGAGCAGTACTAACAGAGGATGCTACACATTCTAGTCTCTGAGACAAAGTGCTTTGATAAGGCAGCCGAAAAATGAGAATATATAGAGAGGTATTTGATTTTTTTTCTTTGCCTAGGAAAGTGGCCTTACTCAATCAACACTTTCACTTATTTTAATGTGAATTTTGCCTATGTAAGATGTGCACAACCAGGCAAAATATCATTTGAGGTACAATTCTTTTGTTGAACAAAGTCGTACATGTTGCCCAAGTATTTTCTCTAAGAATGCTCAGTTGGAACAATGTAGTCCCAAAGTGTGAGACTTTATGTTCAATCTTCTTAATTCAGATTTTAGGGTAAAATTTTTGTAAATAATCACTGGCCCAGATCTGTAAGCTACTATCACCTATGGAACATTGGCAGAATTTGCCCTTATATTGACCTTTCTTCTACTGAAATCCTTAGTGATGCATTAATCACTTCTTATCTTGACTATTGTGGTTCCCTCTTTTATAGTCTTCATAAATCTTTATTATCTAAACTTCAGGGGGTCCAGAATGTTGTGGCCAGACTTTCTCTGTCAAGTAAATATGACTATATCAGCTTCATGTTCCAGAACCTTTCCTTGCTTTCTACTATATCAGCCTTCAAATCCACCTCAAAATGGTCCACTGGCTTTCAAAATGTTTCCTGGACTTATTCCACTGTACTGCTTTGAACTCCTATTCACCTACTAACTTGGCTAAAACTGTCTTGGGCTTCTGTCTGTCTCTCCTCTCCATAATTCGTGTTCATTATTTATCTATCATGCCATCTATCTAAGGCCGGGTCTACACTGGGGGGGAGGATAGATCTAAGTTATGCAATTTCAGCTACATGAATAACGTAGCTGAAGTCGATGTACTTAGATCTACTCACCGTGGTGTCTTCATTGCGGTGAGTTGACTGCTGCTGCTCCCCCATCGACTCTACCTGCGCCTCTCGAGGCGGTGGAGTACAGGAGTTAATGGGAGAGTGCTCGGGGGTCGATTTATCGCGTCTAGACTAGACACGATAAATCAACCCCGCCCCCCCCCCCGCTGGATCGATCACTCCCCTCCGATCCGGCGGGTAGTATAGACATGAGACTTTATTTATCCCTGCCTCCAAGCCATGGAGTCACTTTAAATCTCACTTTTCTTTTTCTACATAGCTTGCCTGACTTTGTGCAAAGCTTTTTATAATACTGTAGCTAACTTATTATATAGTTTTGGTGCTTCAGAGTTTGGTAATGAAATGTCAAAGTGGGATACAGTAATACAAATAAAATATTTCACATTTCAATAGTCTTTCTTGACATATTAATGGAAGATGGACTTAAGCTGAAATTTATATTAGTGTTGTTTGATTATTAGGCTTGATAATTATTACCTGGTAATTGTAGCATTCTGTTTGCTATTTGTTAGTCACAACTTCAATAAAGGTAGTTTACTTTAAGAAAATATTTATAATCTGTAGCAGCATAGGGGATTTGAAAGTTTATAAAGCTACAAACTGAGTTTTTTATTTATTGAACATATTTTGTTCCTCAAACACACAAGTAGTAGACTTTGAACAGGTAAAGGATTTATAATGATTTTTAGAAATAAAGTTTTAAAATATTTTATGTTCAATATATGAATCTGTTATTAGGCAGTCACCTAGGGCACTACACTTTGGGGGGCGGCGACCGCAGCAGTATTTCGTGGTGGGACCTTCCACTGCCTCTGTTGGGGGCAGCATTTTGGGACAGGACCTTCTGCCACCTAGGGCAGCAGAAAAGCTGGCGGCGCTCCTGTAGACAATGCTTTGTAGAAAGTGTGGGGGGGGGGGGCGTGGGGGAGATATTTATTTACCTCTTGGAGTATTTTTCTTGGGAAGAGTGTTTTCTTTAGCAAGTCATTACATCCTTTTTATTCCCCTCCCTGTTGAGTGAATGGCCATCTCTGCTCATAATGTGCATGCTCAAACGAGAAATAATAAGACAACAAAAAGGAACTAATGGTCTGTCTTTAGACAGCCTGAAAGAGCTGCTGTAAAAGAAATGTGAAGTGTCCAAAATAATCTGTGTGGTGTTAACTCTTAAGCCTAATAGTAATATTGAGTCAGATTTCAAATAATTTTAAGCACAAAATTGTTAATTTAATTAGGACAATTACTGATTCCTTCTGATTTGTGAGTTAAATTCACTAGGGTCATGTTAGGAACTAGGGTAGGAATTCTTCAGGACAAAAGCCATAAGAGACCTTGCACACGTTGAGCTCCTGTTAAATAGTAATAATGTGGTAATGGGTGAAATATCCCCCTCCAAAATAAGTGGGTTTTTTTCCTGGTAAAATCTGCTCTGATTTTTATAATGAGATTTATTTACAAGGTGTGAGTTGTGTTTAAAGTACAAGTTGAAGAAGAAAATAATTGCAGTGTTACTGCTACTTTCTATACACTGTAGTTCCATTGTTTGTGCATATTTTTACAACAGATTCTAAGTATAAGGCTAACCAAAGAGTATATGTGAACTTGGAGTATAAATTCTGATATGATTTAACTTAAAGGGCTGCATTGTAAAGTCTAATTTAAAATATTAAGGATGCAACAGTCCAGAAAACTCTGCTTATGAAACACCCAGCCTTTTCTATGAGGTACAAAACATCACGTGTTATAAGAAAGCTGCCAGTAGAAAAGTAATGGAGAGGAGCAGAAACAGAAAACAGGGACAAGGTCATGTCTGGAATATTTCAGAGTCTTAGCAAATGACAGATTAGTGTTAGAGGTATGAAGAAAAAGATCCACTAAGGGATTTTTTTATAATTAGAATGAAAGTCCTGAGTATCTGGAGGGCACTCCTCAAATACATTTGGGATGACAGCTTTAATAACAGACTCGCTACTTTTGTTCTCTAGCTCCTTTTAAAATATGGCACGGTCACCCTGACTTGTGGTGATCACATCTGTCTGTGGCACATTTCATATTGAACACACTTTGGCTGTACACCATTTCATTTGCAGCTCAACCCCTCTTGATCAGAACTCTGAAAGTTGGACACAGAGTTCAATGGTAGGATTAAAAAAATTCTAGAAATAAAATGTTGTAATCCTTCCTGGAGATTGCATTATGTGTATATAGCATGAAATCTTAATGTAGAGGGCCTGTTGAAGATGCTGCATAACTCATGTCTTTATGTGGGATATAAATAGGATTCAAAAGGTACATTGGTGAGATGGGTTCCTTGGGGTGTAACCTGGAACTGGGGTACTGCTGAGCCCGCTGTGCCACCAACCTGGGCATCCTCTCATACTGTGATTCTGTTGCTAAGCCACAAACCCCTGTCAGCTACTACTTACACAGACATCCACAGGCAGGGACACACCCAGCTGAGTTACATGAATGCTTCTCCCACTCATGAACTAACAATAGAGAGGCTCCAGCCAATTCCCACAGCTCCCCAGCCTAGGACCCAAGGGCTGTGCATCTTGCCCTAGTCAGAAGCCAGTGTAAGTTTATTACCCAGTCCACCACTTCTACAAAGGAAAGTTGATATGACCCAGTTCTTGAAACCTGAGCAGATTTCCCAAACACTTCAACCAAAACACACTGTTTCAGGTAAAATATAAAATGGATTTATTAATTATGGAAAGATAGATTTTAAGTGATTATAAGTAATAAGTGTACAGATCAAAGTTGGTTACCATTAGAAATCGAAATGAAATTGCAATCTGAGTTCCATAAACTAGACAGGATTTGAATCAAGCAGTGTCTCACCCTGGTAGATGGTATAGTTCCTTAATACACAGGCTGGGATTCTCCTTTCTGCCTGGGACCACTTCCCCAGTTCCAAATCTTTGTCCTCCAGATGTGCTTCCAGGTGTTGAGTTCTGTGGGGAGTGAGGCCAAGACATGATGTAATTTCCCCTCTTTTATACCTTCTTCCTGCTTGCTGGAAAGAACCTTTGCTATGACCTGGTTCAAGCAGTGTCCCTTGTGTATGTGCTATCTCTGAGAAATCTCCATTGTATATGGTTCCTGAGATAGTTCTTGGGAGTGTGGATTCCCTTTAATGAGCCATTAGCATGTCTGGCTGCTCCATTGTTGTACCTGAAAGGCTGGTTGTAAATGTTCCCATCCCTACAATATATTTCAGTAACACACACCTAGCAAAACTTCATAACTTCACATACAGTGATAGCACAGCGAATCCAACAGGATATTAATGTTCAACAGATCAAAACTTTTTAAAATGATGCCTCACAAGGCATACTTTGTACAAAACACATCATAATTATGTGACAGTGGTGAATATGAGGGTTCCAGGGTGCTGCTTTGAAGCACAGCATGCCACAATGGGTTTAATTTCACCCCAAATTTGCATTTGTGTAGTAATTCCTTCCAAAACTACTGAAGTATTACCATTGAAACACCCCATTCCATTTCACAAAACTTACCTTGATTCAGATACCTTGCTCATTGATCTCTCAGTACGAAGTAACTGAAATTTCCAGAAAACATTTTCTAAATGTAATGAATTTTCCTTGGGTGAACATAAACCTAAGGCATTTTAGGCAAGTTCATGGCCAGTTCTGGCTGGGAGATTACACAGCAATAATAAGATTTGTTCAGATAAAAATCCAGCATATTTGAACATAATTTTGATTCATACCATAATTTATGCCTCCTGATGTAATTAGATGACAATGTATGCCTCTGTACTCCATCCTCTGTCAAGACCTAACCATTGTGCTTGTTTATTCCTAGGGGGAGAGAGAGAACACCTAAAATAAGTCTGAGCTAAGGTTGAAACTATATATCAGTAACTTTAAGGATGTAAAGCATCACAAAATGTTGTAATTTTCCTAAAATCAATCATTAGAAATCCAGGAAATTCAGAATTAAGGTTAGCCAAAAGAACGCCAAACACACTAAGTTATGGAAATAACACAGATAAGACACTATAACAACTCTAATTCTGTCCTGTTATAGGTGTTATTACAGGGCAGAGTTAAGATTGTCAGGGTACCTGAATTGTATGTTTCCATACCTTAGCATTTTTTAATTTCTTTTAAGAAAATTTCTTTTAAGATTTTGAATAGGGAAGATACCATGTATTCATTATATAAAGCAGAGGTTCAACCTCTTTATTACATACATGCAAAACTCACCATTAACTATGGATCCATGACTGGCATTTGAATAATAGCCCTAGAATTACACAATGTGTTGGTGTTTCCCTTTAGAACAGTATTTCCCAAACTTAGGATGCTGCTTTGTGTAGGGAAAGCCCCTGGAGGGCCGGGCCGGTTTGTTTACCTGCCCCGTCCGCAGGTCCAGCTGATTGCGGCTCCTACTGGCCGTGGTTTGCTGCTCCAGACGAATGGGAGCTGCAGGAAGCGGCGTGGGCCAAAGGACATACTGGCCACCGCTTCCAGCAGCCCCCATTGGCCTGGAGCAGCGAACCGCAGCCAGTGGGAACCGCGAGCGGACGGACCAGGTAAACAAACCGGCCCAGCCCGCCAGGGGCTTTCCCTACACAAGCAGCATCCCAAATTTGGGAAATACTGCTTTAGAACAATAGTGTCTTGACAACTATGAGCATTGTCCTTGAATACTATATATGGTTTTTATCATTCCTTCTAATCTGTCTAGATTTTACATACCCTCAGGTGAGGTAATGGATTTGTCTCTGTGTCCCATTAAAATCTGTCTTTTCAAAGAACTTAGTTATCTTACTGTTGGGTTTTGCTATTGCTCTGTCTCAGACTCTCTGTACTAAATCTGTTCATTCTGTTTCTCCAGCCTAGCTCAGCCTCCCACCATTAAGTAGATGCCACAATATGTATTCCCCATGAAATAATGCTGAACAATTCCTTTAATTCTGAGAATTACTTTACTCTGACTTTCTTGTGGCATTTTCAATTGTTTCCATACATTGAGACTCTTTTACTTGCTTTTCAGTCTGACTGTGTTAGAAATACTGCACTAATGGCAGGCTTCTGCTTTTTGCAATAGTTATAAATGCCTATGTACTGCTTTGCCTCTTTGTGGTGCTTTAGAAGCATTAACTAACCCTCACAAAAATACCTGTGAGGCAGGTAAATTATTATTATAGCGGAGGGAATAATTTGCAATAAATAACATATTTAACAAGTTTAGCCTTCCCCCCCAACCCATTTCCTACTAGGAATATCTGTGAGCCTATCATCATTTCCTCAAATGTATTTGCTGTATGAAATGGGTTTATTTTACTCTAAGGATTGATTGAGATAATTGGCTGCAAGTATTTGGTAATTAATATTCAGAGTTTGAGTTGTGATTGGTCTCATAAGTCACTTTATACTATTTCTGTTGTGTGTTTGGACAAGCATATTTCCTGTAATCTGGAGGAAGCCTTAAAGAAGCACCTAGATCTCTGAGAGTTTTTAGAAAGGTGTAACAGTTTAGGGAGAGGTAGCGGATAGTCAGGATTAGGGGATTCTTTCAGGGCCACACAGGCCTTGCCTGAAGCATCATACCTAAAAAATTAAATAGGGCTACTGTCAGATTTAATTTAAAAGTAATTTCATTTCCTCTAGTCATACTCACACAAAGGAAAAGCATGTGCATTCATAGTCCTAGTTGTGAACAGAATGGTCAGGTTCTTGTCTGGCTTATATAATATCTCTGGCACAGAGGCATGTGGGAACTCTGTCTCCTTTCTAAAGGAGTGTCCCATACCATTTAAAATGTTTTGCATTTACTGCTCTGTACATTTCTGTCCCCCACATCCCCACAGTCAGTAACACAAAATAATTGCATGTGCTTGTGTATGTCCTGTTTCAGTTGTGAAAGACAGGGTCATATCCCTGTTTGGTTCATTTACTGGTCTGCTTAAAATTAGTTTTCCATGAATAATTGCTAGTGGCAATTTTGAAATTTGCTTCCCATGAGCATTCATGCAAACAATATTAATCACTTTATTGCTCACATAAAGCTGAAATAAAAGAACTGTGGACGTGGCTGATGCTAATGCATTTTAAAATGTAAGTGACTAGTCACAGAAAGATTTTCATCCAGCCATAATATTATCTCTGTCTTTTACAGGTGAAGAAAATAAGACAAAAAGATTAGGTAACTTAACCAAGGCAATAGCAGGACTCCATATCAGAGTCAGGATTAGAAGGATGAATTTCTGAGCCTTTGCTCAGACCACATCTTCCTTCTGATGTCCTTGTGATGTAGCAAGAGAGTAGAGATCTTGTCATGGATTCCAAACTTTCCAACGCTTACTTTTTTATTGATGCAAATCTCTTTGGTAATATCAATGTATCTTGTCTCCTTGGAAAAGCTCCATTGGTCAGAGGCCCTCTGTCATCACAAGGTGCAAGTGACCTTTCAATGGAGCAGATAGTTACAAAGAGTTCATTGCGATGGTATTGGCAATTGTACTGTAGTGTCAATGGGTTTCTTGGACAGAAATTCACCACTCCCACCTGCTGTTCTGTTCTGGTGTTCAGTTCCCAAGTCATGCTGGATATAGCAGAAGCACATGTCGTGTCATGCCTATTTAAAATGGGTTTGCTTGTATTAAAGAGCTTGCAGAACCTAATGAATAAGACTTGTGATCAATTCAGTAAAATAACATTTGTAAATTTAAGATTCTAAAATTTGAATTTCAGGGAGATTGAATAAGATATTTTTGTATTGTGTGGTGTTTAAATACCAATTGATTGTTTAAAAATGAATAGTTACATGATTGACATGTGGATTATAGAGACACCAGCACTATTTCACATGTATTACAATTTACACCATAAAGACATAAACTTATTAACACGTATTTAATGGAGAATAATGGCCATTATAGACACAATGGGTGTGTTACTTTGCTCAAGTCCATAGGGTTACTCAATATCAGAGATGTATTTGGTTTACTGTTTCCAATTCCATTCTCTGTTACAACAGCTGAACTTACTCTAACATTGCACAGCTAGTGACTTCAGTGGGAGTTGCACCTGTGTAACTGAGGGCAGATTTGAGCCAATTGTCTTTACTTAATTGATGATAAGAGCACTGAAGGTAAGAGTAACAGTTGCTGGCTTAATGCCACCTTCAAAGTATTTGGGCCAGAGTTTCATGAGTTATGGATGGGCAAATTGACCTGAACCTCAAACTCAATATGAACCAAACCTTTGAGATTTGAAAAAATAAAAATACATATATGTATGTATGTATGTATAAACGGAATGGAAAGGAAGCTTTGCCTGAGTACATGTTGCAGGAGAGTGGGTAGAGAAACAGAATGAACAGAGTTAGTACTGAAAGTCTGAGACAAATCAACTGCAAAACCCAGTCTTGTTTGGGACTAGAACTGGTCAGGAATTTTCTATCTAAATGGTTTTTCAATGGAAAATACAGTTTATGCAAACATTTTGATTTTGCCAAAAATCTTCCATTGGGAAATTCAAAATGAATTATTTCAGGTTGGGTTGTTTTGTGTTTGTTTGCCTGAGCTGCTGCAGTGCTTCCTGGGAGGAGTTGTAATTCAGATGCCTCGTGCTCCATTTCTCCTCTTTGGACTGGGCACCCTGGCTGGACTATCTCTTTGTTGCACTTATCTCTCCCTTCTTGCTGGGAGACATGCAACCATTGTATTATGGGACACATAGCCTACCTGAGGAGCAGAATGGGGGCATGAAGCACCCAAATTACAATTCCCATGAGGCACTGCAGCAGCTCAGGCAAAAACAAATGTCAAACTGTGTAGAACCAAGACCAAATTAAATGTTTTATTTGGTTCAACAAACCAAAATGAAACATTTTCAATTTGGGAATGTCATAATGTTTAGACATTTCCTTACTGAAATTTTTCTACACTTTGTATTCCACCAAAAAGTCAATATTTTGACTTTTTATCCCATCTCTGAAATTTTGAAATATCAGAGTATTTCATGGGATGGAAATTCTGATTTTCAATCAGCTCTAGTTCTGGCCTATAGGTCCTACTATAACAGAAATAACAACGAGTTTGCACTCCTCTCCTCTTCCCTCGTCAACATTTGTGCATACCCTTCATCTTTTTTTTTTCAGAAGTAGAACCACTGAGAATATCATCCATGCAAATTTCTGACCTGGCTGGAAACTCGAGATGGGCCCAAGCCACAAAATTAGAATTTGAACCAGATCCATACCCAAATTTCTTCACAGTTTGTGTGTTCAGATCTGGTGATTTGATTCGGACCCACCTTGACTGGAAACTGGAAGTACTGAAAATATTGAAAGGACCATTTTTGTGAGATATCCAACCCACTTTGTACACTCAAGTAGTTCAGATAATTATCCAAAACTACTTAAACTATTTGAAGTTCAACAATAGCCACTTTTCAAATTCACACAATCTTAGAGAAAGAAATATTTTGTCCTTAGTCTGGGCACTTCAGGGACTCAATAATAGTAAGATAGTGCTGGTTGGAATTGCATTCCTTAGTAGCTACCACATGCTTATTTAATAAACTGGCAGGGTGATGATTTTGCATGATAGGGCGCACTGTTATTTTTGGACATACTTCAATTTGTTTAAAAACTCCATGTAGCTCCAGATAACCTAATACAGCATTAAATACTGCTTTTCTTCTGTCTTTTTTTGGCAACCTTTTTCATGCTCTTATTTGTTACCTAATTTTTAGTCAAGTGAGTGTATTGGTGGCATGCACTGTGGGTTAACCAACAATGCAAATCTAGAGGCCTAGATGACTGGTGCCTTCTCATACTGGGGGGGTACAAGCTAAAGGTGACCGCCCCATGTGTCTCCGCCCTGCCCCGAGCCTGGAGCCCCTGTATTCTCCCCGCCCCTCCCCAACCCACGTTACCTGCTGAGGGGGAGGAGCTCTATCCTCCCATTGCTCCGGCTTCCCCCCCCCCCCCGCCCAGCATTTTCAGTTACTCTCCCTGGCAACTGGGCTCAGGCTGGGAGCGGAATGGAGCCGCTTCCAGTTGCTGTTCTGTGCAGTGCAGCCAGCTGCCTGGGAGAGAGCCTGGCTGTGGAGGGGTGGCAGTGGCAGCCTGCTCCCTGCCCAGGCTCAACTTCTGGGGATAGGGGCCGGAGGGAAGAGGGGCCTCTGGCTAACTTGGCTGCTGTCCTGGAAGCCAAACCTGGGCAGGGGGCAACCCACCACCACAGCTAGACATTCTCCCAGGCAGCTGCTGTGCTGCAGCAAGCAGCATCTCAGTGGCTCTGGCCCTGCCTGTTCTGCTCCCCCCCGTGCTGGCTGCTGGGGATGCACTTGACTCTGCTTGCCCCCCGACTCATCACCTCTAGAGGGACCAAACCCCAAGTGGTGGCAGCATGGTATAGAGGGCTGAGCAGAAGGTTGGCACTTAGGAAGTCCTAAGCTTTTAATTGCACCTTTGCAACTGACTTGCTGTATTGCTTTGGGAAGTCACTTCATCTCTTTGCTTCAATTTACCCCAATATCTATTGTGGGAAATGTGACAGATATTGCAATTGCATGCAGTATCTTTGGGGACCATATTGTATTAAATCTATGAATAGTTTGTACAATTGTGTTCTTCTCCATGGGGGAGAGTTACTGCAGGAACTAAAAACAGTGGGTGGTGATTAAGATGAGTCACTGAGATGAAACAACTCTAGAGAGTTACCACTCCTTGGAGTGGTTTGAATATACTGATTCAAGATGGGTTTTGCAGAGACTAAGAGAAAAAGGAAAAAGCTTTTGGTTTAAAGGGATGAGCTTGCCTTCTTTCCGACGCAGCAAATGGACAGTACCTTCTGTCCAGTGCGGGCCCCAACGCTTGTGGAAGAATTGAAAAGTCTTCAGCCTATTAGGGCCCTATAAGATTGATGGGTATGTTCAGTGCATTTTAAATGTATTTATTATTTTTTGTTTTCTCCATAACACCTTTACCTTCACAATAGATATGCTTGCTTTTATGATTGCATCAATGTTTCAAGATATGAAGGCACAGTCCTGCCCTGAGGCACTCATAATTGAAGGAGAGCCAGTCAAGTAGGCAGGGATTGGAGGGAGAGGTACCCCCGCACCCACACACACATAATTTTTTCAGTTTACATAACAGCTTTCCCATAGGCAGCACACCAGAGGCGGGTCTTCAAAAGGGACTTAAATGTGGAAAGAGTAGTAGTCTTGCAGATGAGCTCCGGAGGGAGATACTATTTGAAGGGCACAGTGTGGGTGAAGGCTCTGATGTATCTAGGCAAGCCGCTGACAAATGAGTAGATGAAGCTGGGAACATTGGCAGAGCAGAGAGAACAAGATGATGAAAAACAAGGCAAAGAAGGAAAAATAGGGAGAGAGAAAGCTATACAGGACTTTGAACGTGGTGGCAAGAAGTTTGAATTTGATGGGATAGTAGAGGAGAAGCCAGTGGAGGTACCTGGCTCACACAGGAGAGGTGTTGATTAGTTAACCAATATTTGTACAATGATTTGAAAATGCAGAGTGTTAATAAACAAAATAATAATAATAGTTCTTCGGACAGAGCAAGGGCTGTGGCTCTGATTCAAAGCCCAGTGAAATCAATGGAAATACTCCTATTGACTTCAGTGAGCTTTGGGTCAGTCCTATATGTACACTAATCCTCCCTTTATCCCAGAGGCCAGCTACATGGATTTGAAGGGTTTGAGGCTCATCTTGGGTCTGTAGATTCCTTCCCTCATCCCTTGTGTTTTGTACTTTTCTCAGAATAAAATGACTTTATTTAGGCTTTGTTCCATTTATCAGAAATGTGCAAAAATAACTGTCATGTTCAATTGCTGTCACACCACATAACAGCTCTATACTCTATGCAGTACACATTTAGCTGATTCCAAATATGAGCTAAATCCTGCTCACTTTACTCATGTAAATAGTCTCACTGATGTCAATGGTATTAGTCACACAAATGAGGGGGTGGGAGGAAGCAAGATTTGTCCTATGTTTTGTCTATGAGCATAAACCAAAACGAAGCACAAATTTAAAGAGTGGGTGAATAGCTTCATGGTTTTGCACAAAATCCACTATTTGCAAGTGATAATTCGGTTTACTTTTGCAGTAAAGCAAGAACAAAAATTTAGAGTATCTTAAAAGTTAGTATTGAAGTATTGTGTTAGGACACATAAGCCTAGCATAAGTCAGAAAACTTAGAATACCTTGTCTGTTAATCTTAGTTACCAGTCAAGTAATACAATGACTGTCATTAATCACTTCCATTTTATATATGTAAGCAGAGTCAGAATGAGCTCTACCCTGACATCTGGTGGTGTGCTGTGGAAAAGGACTTCAGGGGCTGATCTCGTTTGCATGGGCACACCCACCCTGCCTAGCATGATGGACTGCTTGCCAAATGGTCACTGTGGCTGCTGTGGGATCCCCAGTCTTTTTGTTATTGGGGCAGGAGTAATAAAGTGTTGTTATCCTGGTTATGTGAATCAACGACAATAGAACTGTACTTGGCATTTCATGATGGAGGGACTCGCCCTCAATTAAGTAGCACTCGCTAGGCAAAGGACATGGGTTCCAAAGCCCAGTGACTTGAGAGCAGCTGGGACAGGCATGTGTATCTGGTAGCATGGGCCCCTTCTGAGGGCCCCAAACACCACTTTGACTCCTTCTCTCTCTTCATGGTGTAATAATAGAGCCAATTTTCACTCAGTTAGGAGTCTTGTGAGGCGCTGCAGAGCTGAAATCACTGATTTCTAGGTCTAAGCATTAGACCTACTTTGGGCTAGTGGTTCTGAGTGTGCCAGCACTGAGGCCCCCCTACTAATAGCTGAAATCACTAAAGCGCTGAAGTTACTAAGAGCTGAAATCACTGAGAGCTGTGTTAAGTGGGCGGCGGGGGGGGCTGAAGACAAGTTGGTGAGTGGCTAGCAGGACAGCTAGCAGAGAGGAACGGCCAGCAGGATGGCTGGTGAAGAGTTGTAGCTGGCAGTGAAGACTGCAGCAGAACCCCAAGGAGAGGTGTGGCAATTGGCCATCAACCCAAGCATCGGAGCATGTAAGATGCCCCCCCATACCTCCCCTGACTTCCACCCAGGCTGGGCGGTAAACTCTGCAGATGAACTTCTGAACTCTGGGGGCTGCACTGACCAAGGTCAGAAACTATGGGTGCGGTGAGTATTAGGTTGCTGGACTTTAGAGCCTGAGGGGAAAAGGACACTGCCAGACTTACTTGAGGGTGGGTCTTTTGCTCATGGTTTGTGGGAATCCTGTTTGTGGTGTTTCCCCAACATAATGCTCCATTGTTTGCCTCCTTTATTAAAAGGCTTTTGCTGCACTCCAACTCTGTGCTTGCGAGAGGGAAAGTATTGCCTCTTAGAGGCGCCCAGGGGGATAGTATGTAATTGTCCTAGGTCACTGGGTGGGGGCTTGAGCCGGTTTTGCATTGTGTTATTGAAACAGAACCCCTAGATACTGAACCCAGCCCTTGTTGCTGCCAGCTCTGAGGGGCAGAAGGGTTACAAATAATATCTTATAAAAAGTTTTATATTTGAAATTAACCTCATGGGTATTGGTTTTGTTTCCTAACAGCATGTTTTACGTGTGTGTGTGTATGGTGTTTTTGTTTGTTTTCATTTCCAAAGGTGGTGCAGACTTGTTCTGCAGGGATTTAAAAAAATAATAAAATCTCTGCTACTAAGGTCTGCTTGGTTGCTAAGAATGAGCAATCCCCATATATATTGGCAGCCATAAATTAGAGCATAAACATATTTTATTCATTTATATGAATAAATGAACTATATAGAAATGTTTAAAAACAAAATAGATATTTAAAAATACACATTAAACATTTTACCATCCATGCCAATTCCCTTGGGCTTTCCCCCCCCCCCCCATATTCCTGCAACCCTCATATGGTCACTCCCTACCACTTTCAGAATTTATAGCTGATATACCTATGGACATTGACACCTGAGGGTTTAAAAGCTAAATGCAGTAGAGAGAAGGGCTCACAGTGGATGGATGTAGGGGCATTAGGGTAAGAAAGACTATGGAATGGAACCTGACGCAGGACATATGAGAAACGTATGGAAGGTATGGGGTTACAGGAGGCCATGGTCTACACATGATACTGCAGGACTTTGGAAGAAAAGGAAAATTGTTTGTGTATAGGAAATAAGTGGGGATTGATTGGGTGAGGGCTGAGAAAGGAAGGGGGAGAGGAAGATGAGAAATAGATCAGCAAGGAAAGCTACCTCTTGTAGGTCAGACAGTGTAGGTGAAAAGTGAGAACTGCCAAAAGCCAAGCAGAGTTGGACCTTGCAAAGGCAACTAAAACCAATGATAAAAGTCTCTTTAGTCATATTAATACAAAGGAAACAAGGAAAAGGGTGGGACTGCTAAACACTGAAGATGGGGGGGATTTTAAAGATAATGTAGGTATGGACCAACACCCAAATGAATACTTTGCCTCAGTTTTTAGTAAGAGTAATGAGGAGTTTTTAGGGTAGTGGAAGGGTGGCTAATAGAAATGAGGATATGGAAGTAGAAATTACCACATTTGAGGTAGAAGTCAGACTCAATCATCTTAATGGGACCAAAGTGGGGGGCTTTCATAATCCCCATCCAAGAATATTAAAGGAACTGGCACATGAATTGCAAACCCAATAGCAAGGACTTTTAATGAATCCGTAAACTCGGGAGTCATACCTTATGACTGAACAATTGCTAATGTAGTACCTATTCTTAAGAAAGAGGGAAAAGTCATCTAAGAAACTACAGGCCCATTAGTTTGACCTCAGTTGTATGCAAGGTCTTGGAATAAATGTTGAAAGAGAACGTAGTTAAGGACATAGAGATAAATGGTAATTGGGATAAAATAAAACATGATTTTACAACAGGTAGATCATGTTGGACCAACTTGATCTCTTCCTTTGAGAAGATAACTGATTATTATTATTTTTTTAGACAAAGGAAATGCAGTGGATGTAATCTACCTGGATTTCATGAATGCATTTGATACAGTTCCACATGGGAAATTATTAGTTACATTGCAGAAGATATATATTAATATGAGAATTGAAAGGTGGGTAAGGAACTGGTTAACAGGGAGACTACAATGGGTTATACTGAAAGGTGAACTGTCAGCCTGGAGGGAAATTACTAGTGGAGTTCCTCAGGATTTGGTCTTGGGACCAATCTTATTTAACATTTTTATTAATGACCTAGCGCAAAAAGTGGGAATGAGCTAATAAAATTTGTGGATGTCACAAATTTGGGAGGTATTGCTAATATGTAGGAGGACTCGAATATCATGCAAGATGATGGATGATCTTGAAAACTGAATTACTGGAAATGGGTTGAATTTTAATAATGCAAGATCGTGCACTTAGGGACTAACAACAAGAATTTTTGCTATAAGCTGGGGGCATATCAGTTGTAAGTGAAAGAGGAAGAGAAAGACCTAGATGTATTGGTTGATCACAGGGTGACTATAAGTTGCCAATATGATGTGGCCAAGTAAAAGGTTAATTCAATCCAAGGATGCATCAGGCGAGGTATTTCCAGTTGAGATAGGGAAGAGTTATTACCATTATACAAGGTGAGACCTCATCTGGAATACTGTATGCAATTCTGGTCACCCATGTTTTAAGAAAGATGAATTCAAACTAGAATAGGTGCAGAGAAGGGCTACTGCGATGATCCGAGGTATGGAACTTATCTTATCAGAGGAGACCCAAAGAGTGTGGCTTGTTTAGCCTAACCAAAAGGAGGCTGAAGGGAGATATGATTGTTCTCTATAAATACATCAGAGGGATAAATACCAGGGAGCAAGAGGAGTTATTTAATTAAGTGTGAATGTGGACACAAGAACAAATGGATATAAACTAGCCATCAACAGGTTTAGGCTTGAAATTAGATGGTTTCTAACCACCAGAAGAGTGAAGTTCTGAAACAGCCTCCCAAGGGGAGCAGTGGGGGCAAAAAACCTAACTAGCTTCAAGACTGAGTTTGATAAGTTGATGGAGGGCATGGTATGATGGGGATCCCTACAATGGCATGTGGCCCATCTGTGGCTGCTAGTAGCACATATCTCCAATGGTCAGAGATGGGACGCTAGATAGGAAGGGTCTGAGTTACTACAGAAAATTCTTTCTCAGGTGTCTGACTGGTAGGTCTTGACCACATTCTCAAGATCTAATTTATTTCCAGATTTGGGGATCAGGAAGAGATTTCCCCCCAGGTCAGATTGGCAGAGATCCTGGGGAGTTTTCGCCTTCCTCTGTAGCATGGGGCATGGATCACTTGCTGGTTTGAATTAGAGAAAATGATGGATTCTCTATAACTTGAAGTCTTTAAATCATGATTAGAGGACTTCATTAACTCAGCCAGAAGTTAGGGGTCTAGTACAGGAATGGGTGGGTGTGGTTCTGTGATGTGCAGGTCAGACTAGGTGATCACAATGGTGCCTTCTGGCCTTAAAGTCTATGAATTGAGATTGGGTGAACTACCTGTGATTCATCAGCATGCAGCCCTTCCCCCCCTCCAGGACCCCCAGCACAAACACCATTTTGTCTTAATATTTCCTCCTAATCCTACATCCTAGCTAACCCCATTATGCCTCCTCTCCTCAGCCTAGCCTCCTCTCCCACTACCCAGCATCCCAGAGTGGTGCTACATGATGTGTCCCATGAACATAGGGATTGAAGGGGAATATGGAGGAAGCATGGGAGAATCAAGAAGATGAGAAGCAGAGTTGGGAGAACAGGCATTTGGCTGGGAGGTGTTTAATTTAAAAAGTGGTCTACGTCTGATAAATCATGACAGTGAAGGGAGGGTGAGACTTGGATTTTGCATAGACTGTGGTCATTTTAGTCAGAGGAACCCAAAGAAACGCACGGAAAACAGGGCATAATATCAACAAGGAACAATTTTTTAAATGTATCCTCTGAAAAAAATAGTGAATATTTCACTGAAATGGTTACATAGGAAATCATTTGACCCGCAAGAGTTCCTTTGCCAAAATTGGAGATGGAATTCAGTCAATAAATTGTGTAAGTGGGGGACTTCAATCCTGCTTTAAGTGAAAATATAAATGAAACCTTAACTATAGACTCACTAGCAATGGCTCTATACTAAAATACACAACAGAAAAAAAGCTGCACATATTTATAATAAGAAGAATAGACTATATGCTTGCAAGTGCCATATTTTCAGTATTCAATGCTAAATTTCCTCTTTACATTCTATGAGTCAGAGTCAGAAACAGGACCTAGGATTCTGTTGAGCAGAAATATATTTAAGGGACTGAGATTGCAGGGTTAACCAGTGCTTGTGTGGGTGAGTAAGGGACTTGGGCTCTGCAACAGGTGCTCAAGCTGGCTCAGCAAACCTGAAAAGTAAATACTGCATCTTGCACTGGTTTGCTCACCATGAGCTCATGCCTCCCCAACCCACTGTGTTCCCAAGAGTTACTACCATGAAAGCTGTATGAAGGGGAAGAAGGGGCAGGTGGACAATGAGTGTATCCTGAAGGAAACTGGCAGACCTTGGACTGCACAAGCAGGTGGGCAATCATCATTTTTCTTCAACAAAAAGCTCCAGAACGCTACTGCTGTTTTTTGAGTTCTCCTGCTTATTTGCCAAGTGTGACCAGAGTAGGCAACAATTCTGCAGTGAATGTGAGGGATGCAGCCTGCCCAGTGATGTAGTCAACCTTTCACAGGCACCAGAGAATGGGAGCTTTTTCCTAATTCTCAATAGAACTGAACAGACCTGTGAGGTTCCAGTACACTAACAGTGATGGAGCCTAATTATTACTAAACTGAGTCTCAAATGAGGTCAAAATATCTTTACATCCCCCCCCCCCAATTTTTACATTTGATGGTCTTCTTTAAGCTGTGGCTTGATTAATATTTTGGCCACCAATTATTTTATGAAACAGTGATGGATAAAAATATGCATTATTATTATTTATTAAATCAGTTAGTGTATTGTTACTAGATTATTACTGCCTTCACCATTCTCTTTCTTTCCCTCCCTTTCTTTTTTGCCTCTACAAACCTTTTTAAGGTAGTCTGTTCAGACCTTTCTGTTATAGCCCCCTTCCTGCTAAGAAAATCTGATAGTGAGAGAGAGATGGATACAAGGCAGACACCATTTTGCAGTAAAATTTCTTAGATTTCCAGCATAACTATTTCTTTGCAGTAAATGTATGTTTTCCATCAGAGTTTACTCTAACATGTGGCCTAATCTTCTTGATATTTTGCCCAACATATTATGAGCTCAAGCTACTATTTCTTTCCTTTGAACAAGCCAATAATATAAATACTAGAGCAAATGGTATAAATCCCAATGAAAACACACATCTATTTCATTGGTATTATTAGTTGCCAGTGGGAATAAACAGATTTCTCCCTTTTGAAGAGCTCATTAGCTTCTAAGAAAAATCTTTGTAACCTTAAATCTTTTAGGACCTGAAAACAAAATATTTCATTTAATATTTTTGGGAGCCTCCGCTAATCTTGGCTATGACGAGCCCTGTGAGCTGTCCTTCAGCCCACACAGTTTTAGATGCTTGCAGTTAATTTAGAGTGTGTCCATTAGTGTCTGTGTTCAAACTGCAGAAGGGTGTTGGTTTGGAAAGCAACTGCCTGAACCTTCTTAATGAACTCTTTTATTAGCTCATTCCTGTCTGTGGTTTCACCTTGCCATTTTTATTATTACCTTCTCCTCAAGGCTGACTAATGGACGGCCTTGTTTGGGCAAGATGTGGTACACACACAGATAACCCCATTATTGCCATCTGCAAGTGCAATGTGCTGTAACAGTTGCATATATCAGCTACAATACATCAGTTCCATTTCACTTGAGAAACAAGAAAAGGGGCAAGAAATATTTGTGTAAATACATTTACACCCTCAGTTACATTTTAAAGACAATGATTTTTATCCTAAATGTAGCGTGTAAGCTTGGCAGTGCTCATGAATTCATTCAGATTTTGTGACTTGTAAACCTAATGGTTACACACATTCTATAGATTATATATAAAATTTGATTGCAGTACCACATGAAATAAATCACATTTGCAAGGTCATTAATGATTGAAAGTGTATTTAAATCTAAATCTACTTTTTCAGATTATAGGCTAAAAAATAATTACAATAATATTACAGCTTGTGAGTATGACTGTAGCTAAATAGGCCAATGCACGAGTGGCAGTCCTATCTTCATGGATTGCATGTGTAGCTTGATATCAAGGAAGGGATTACAGTCTGTGCTTGCTGAATCTGCTGCTGTTTACAACGCAGCCTCTGTGCTTCAAGATCCATCCGGGAACTAATTCTGAACTGAGTAACCCCATTATTGACTGTTGCTCGCCAGCATGATCTATCTGTTGCTGGCGATTCCCAGCTGTTAACTTAAAGTAGTGTAACATGGATGTCATGTTTCAGTGTGTCCTTGAAGTCTTTCTTCTAGATGCCTCATATGCAGTTACCCACTTTCAGTTCACCATACAGCAATTGCTTTGGCATTCTTGTGTCCTTCATCCTCAACACATGACCAGCCCAGTGTAACTATGATGTGATAAGCATGGCTTCAATCCCTGTGGAGTGGCTGCATTTCAAAACTTCATTATTGGTAACTTTATCCTGCCATTTGATGCAGGGTATGGCATGCACATGTCGTAAATGGAATTTACCTAGAAGCTTGATGTGATGCCTGTAGTGGTCCAAGTGTTGCACCTGTACAACAAATTGGACAGCACAACCACTTCTTAGACTTTTAGCTTGGTTTGAAGCTTAATACTGTGGTGCTGCCAATATCTCTGCCAAATGATGAACTAGCTTTGTTGATGCAACTTGTCAGCTTCTTGTCTATAGAGCATCATTTGACAATGTGCTGCCAAGATAGTGGAAGTCTGCAACAGCATTCAGCTACGTGTTGCTGGTGGTGACTATTAGTTTCGTGTAAGGTTCCCTGGAGCAGGTTGATGCATGACTTTTTCAGATTGATTGTCAGCCAGTACCTTCCAGCAGATTCAGTGAATATGTCTGTAATCAATTGTATCTTTTCTTGAGTATGTGCCTCTAGGCCACTGTCATCGACATACAGCAGCTCATGAACAATTGCCTTAAAGACCTTTGTGGAAGATCACTGCCTGTTCAGGTTAAATACTTTTCCAGAGGGTTGGAAACATATCTTGATGCCAGCATTCAGGTCTCTTGTAGTGTCATTGAACATTGCTGTGTAGGAGAGATTGAACAGGATTGGATGAATTACACAGACCTGCTCAATACCATTAGTGATAGGAAATGGGTTAGACAGAACACCATCTACACAGAATCATCTGAGCAGTCTGCTATGAAATAGCCTCAGAATTTTGATGAATTTTTCTGGACAGACAAACTTACGTAAGAGTTGCCATAGTCCAGGTTTACTGACAGTGTCAAATGCTTTAGCCAGATTGATGGTTACAGCATAAAAATCCTGTTGCTGTTCTCTGTATTTCTCCTGCATCTGACAAAGCTACAAATATCACAACTGCCATTCCTCACATTGGCCTGAAAGTGCATTGCAATTCCTATAGCATGTGATTAATGAGTTATTAACAGTTATCTGCATATGAATACTCTATTATTTGATCTGAAGGAATAGTAGGGGAATATTAATGCTGAAATATGGGATATCCATGAATAAAATTACCTTTTATTTACAAACTGAATCATTCAATAAGATTTCAGACTTTTATAATTATAGAAAAAGTCATAAATAGCACAACTGTTGATATTTGAAGAACACAGTTACTGCACCCTTTGTCTCCTACTCTCGGCTTCAGATCTTTACCCATACCACCATCTATAAGCTGGAAAAGCATCCTGCAATTAAACCATGCAGGCAATTCTATTTGAATTCTGTAGGGATCAACTCCTGAGTTCCCTATTTAAAAACCTAATTGGAATCTATAATATGCTGGTAAATGGTCAGATTCTGTGTAAATGAAGAGTTCTTCTGTTGAAACATTGGCTTCAAGTGCCATAACCCTGCAATAAGATTCAGAGGAATTACTGCTGAATCGTGATGATCAAAGGGAGAAGCTTATGTTTAGATTTATGTTGTGTTATTGCATTACAAGTAGGGTGACCAGACAGCAAATAGAAGAACAGGAGTACTTGTGGCACCTTAGAGACTAACAAATTTATTAGAGCATGCATTAGGATTTATTAGGATGCATCCGAAGAAGTGGGCTGTAGTCCACGAAAGCTTATGCTCTAATAAATTTGTTAGTCTCTAAGGTGCCACAAGTACTCCTGTTCTTCTTTTTGCGGATACAGACTAACACGGCTGCTACTCTGAAACCAGACAGCAAATGTGAAAAATCGGGATGGGGAAGGGGGGTAATAGGAGCCTATATAAGAAAAAAAAATCGGGACTGTCCCTATAAAATCAGGACATCTGGTCACCCTAATTACAAGTGATGCCAAACTACAGGAGGGGAGTGATTTTGGAGACTAATTCAGGGTTTGTTTCCTCTGTTCAGGATGGTGCAGGACTCATTCTGTTCCTGTTTTAATATTAACATTAGAGTGGGAAATATGCATATCTTTCTCTCTTCTATGACTGAATGGATTGTGCTCAGTTGCTCACAAAATAAAAAAATGTCCCTTTCAGACAATGAAGAAGGATGGAAAATTTCAGCCCAGAAGTCGATACTTTCATAAAGTTGTGAATGTGATCCTAGAGGGCTATCATGGAAAGTGTTTTACAACCTTAGCTAGTTACCACTCTTTACCATGATAGAATGTAATTTAGTACAGCTCTGACTTTTCATAATGTGTCCTAAGGAGTATGTTCTGGAAGGCACCACTCTGTGTCCCAGAAACCTCACAAGCAGCAGCAAATATTTGAGGTGGAAGTGTCCAATGTTATTCTGACTTCCTTATTGTCTTCAGAGAGGCTCTACTGTAGGTGTTTTGTCACAACGTTCTTGGGGACGACACATTTCCAGGTGAGACCTAGGATTCAGGGGGTATAGCCTGCATGACTGTGTACATGTGTACTCAGAAATGGATTCTGTGCTACACTCTTTGTGCCACACAGATTATTCATGTTTGTATCATGTAGAAAGATGTGCATGAGACTGTTGACAGACAGAATATGGATGCACATGACTGTCCCAATCTTACTCCCATTGCAGTGATTGGCAAAACTTTGGCAAAACTCTTATTGATGTAAACGGTGTAGAATTGGACCCCTATGCTAATTTGCACCCTTGGGCCCAGTCCTGTAAGGTACAATACAATGACTACTGAAATAATGGAAATCTTTTCATTAACTTCAATGGGTATTGAATCAGGCCCTCAATGAGATAGTGCTGATGTTACGAGAGCTCATGGGATTTAGTTTTGAATTGTTATCTGCACCCATCTGGGGACACAATTGCTTGTTGATACAGAATAGGGAACTTGTGTAGTTTAATAGATGATGTTGCATCAAATTCTGTTCTGAGATATCATTGTAACTGAGAGCTAAATTTAGCCCATAGTGTCTGTTCTAATTCTTAATATACTAAAACCTTTAACTCAGTTTGCATTCTTGGACCTTGCTTGTGACTTTTTAAACATTAGAGCCTTGCAGTATACATATTTGAAAGATGAGAATTTATACCATTTTCACCTATTTAAAAATCTTTCTATACTTGGTTGAATTCTGATTTTCACAGCTATTGTTCTTACATTTATTGGAATGCTTCTGTTCTAGAATTAAGAAGAAATTAAAAATATAAAATTGAAGTACATGTCTTCAAGAGATTATGAAGACACAAACTGAATTTTATAACAAACTACTTACATCAATTCTCTTTAATAAAAATGCTTTCTAAAAATAGTCACAAAAGTCAAAGTTGAACCTGGTCAGCTTTAACTTTTGGGCTGAGCCTGGGACCCTCCCTTATGGCTAATCTGCATGCAGACCCTCCACAGATATTAATCATTACCCTGAGATCACTCTGTGTATCCAGAGGGAATGCCATTCTTTCTTGGAAAATATAACTTAATTTGTCTATATAAATAAACACAGATTTTGTATGATTATTCCACTGTGGCATCTTTTTGCACATGGTTAAATAATGTATACCCTCTGAAATCAATAAAATAAAAGTGTAGACATTTGTATGTACATATGAGAACTTTCCAGCTTGGTCATTATTATAACAGCAGAAACATGTGTAATAAATAAGATGCATTAAAAACATTGGAATTGTTCGGTATTTACTAACTTTATAAGGGTTCAGTTGACTCTAGTTCTACATAAGCTGTGCTCTAGTTGTCCATGACAAAGACCCTCGGGTGACTATATTGATAAATTTAACTACTCTGTCATGCTGTTAGCAACAACTGCTAAGTATTAAGGTTAACATTACTGTAATACGTATAGGTCACATTATCCAGGACTTTGATACATTACTAGAATTCTTGATGGTTTATCTATTATAACTGTATTGACTTCACTGAAAAAATCACTTGCGTTGTAGTGACATACATACACACTTTTTAGCAATGAGGTAACCTCAGCCTTTCAAAGAGGAATTATCACTTAACACTGCAATACATACAATATTTTGAACTTAATTTATAGTATCATTTGTGATACAAACCAATTCCATATCTCTGTACATGTTCCATAGTATGAGTGAAATCCTGGCTACATTAAATCAATGGTAAAACCCCCTTTGTCTTCAGTGGGGTTAGAATTACACCTATGTGTCCAGTTATGTCTTTATGATTTTTTTTCCAATTTTGAATTAAATAATAATGTAAAATAGCTTCTGAGATTTATGTCATCTAAAAAACTTTCCAGTTGTAGGAAATCACTAACCTGATCTTGTTTCTCCAGATGTGAAGAGGTTGATTGTTCTGGGCAACTTTAGCGTCCATATGGATGATGACTCTTCAAAATATTAATGGCTCCAATGTCAGCCATGGAAATAATTGAGGTAGTTATTGACCCTGTGTATATAGTGGGCCACTTGCTGGATTGTGAAGGTGATTGTTCGCATCTCCCTTTTGTGGGAGGGTATGATGACTCCTTCACTATAGAAGTGATTGATGGGACCTTGTTCAAGAAGTCATATCTTTTCATATTGGCAGTAGGAGGTCCCAGAGCTCAGACTGCAGCCCAAGCCCGGAAGCCTACACTGCAATGAAACAGCCCCTCACCCCAGTCCCAGGAGCCCAAGTCAGCTGGCATGGGTCAGCCATGGGTTTTTCATTGTAGTGTAGACATACCATAGGTGGTTTTCCCCTTCCAGGATGGAGTCCTTCAAAGACTTTCCCTCATTTGGCATCAGGCAGTGCTCACACCTGCCACCCTGACCCTGTCACTCCTGCAATGACCCAGGCAGTCTTCTAATTCACTGCCCCAGGCAGTACCACTCTGCAGTGATTGGTAGGGGAACCCAGGCCCATCCTTTTCTCTGGATTCCAGTCCAGGGCCCTTTATCAAGCAATCGAGGTCTACAGTTTCTCTAATGTTACTGCTCTCACCCCTGGACTATTTGCTGCCTTGCTTCCACTCTTCCTAGTCAGATCCCTATCACCTACGGTTCTACTAGGTCCCAGAGATTCCTATCCCTCCTTCCCTGAGAGAAAGTGACTGCCACTCTTCACCCTGCAGCCTGACCCTCTGTTGCCAATCTTTAGGCTTTATGTAAGCCCCACTTGTTCCCTCATAGGTGAGCTTGTTTTCAATTAGTGGGCTCCTCAGAGCCTAAATCTCTCCTGTTTGCTGGTTGATTGGGCCTGCCTGGCCTAATTCAACCCTCTCAGGGCCAGTGTGGGGAGTACACATCATCACACAGTTCTAAGATTAAAGACTTTTGATGTCCATAGTAGTTTTTCTATTGACTTCAATAAAGCCCCCAAAGAGAGAGCTGTGGTCTCCAATGCTGACAAGCCAGCTCTTTTCACAAGCACTACATTCATTAAAACTTTTCAAAAGTAATTGTAGTTGAAGAAAAAGAGTCTTTATCATCTCAGAAAGATTTTCAGTTGTTCCTGGTCTCCGTTTGTTTATTTTGAGCACTATCTAGGACAGACTTCAAATGTTATAACTTACTTAATCCAGAACAAAACTGGACATTGAATGCACTATGTCTTTTGTGGCAGAAATCCAATAGTTTGGGATGGTAATTGACTGAAGATGGAAAAAGGGCATTTCCCACAAACATACTTCTATATGATTAAGCTGTATAGCTGGATTGTTCCTGGTATCCCACAGCTGGAATCCTCAAGAATATGACTCTTGCAGACAAATGCACAGTTCTTACTGCAGCTCTTATCAGAACACTAACAAATACATTAAATTCACTACTGACATTTTGGGGTTTGCATGGGTACTGTTTCACAGAAAACTGATTATTTTAAATATATCAATGCCATCTCAAGTCACGTAAATGTGATAACTGTCAGTATTAACTACAGTCAAGACAGAAAATAAAGTACTAGGAATATTTTTATGTAAAGCAGATCCACTTCAGTGAGGGAAATTTGAAAAAAGGTCTTTCTCTGAGGAGAAATAACTTCATTTTTATTTAAGTAAGCAGGATTTTAAAAATAATAATAAAAGGTTAAAAGTTGCTTCTTTTTGGTATATAGGTATTGAAAGGAGTTTTCATGAGCATTGCAGATGTTGGACTTCACTTATATTCTTAGTGTATTTAGGTTACTGACCTAATCCTAAATAGGGCTTGTGTGCAAACTGAAACTGGTGGGGTCACGTTGCCAGGGATCATGACCCATGGGCATCACTTGGAGTTTTAGGTTCTCATGAACCTGAGAACTCCGAGAAGCTTGAGAGAACTGTAAGTAGTGAAGTTGGTCAGGAAGTCAGCCATTTCCTTTAGGTACCTTATTGAGGGCTAGTGTTGGCTTTTGGTAATAGTGACTGAAATGAATGATAGTCTCAGACAAAAACTTCTTGAAGTGAAGTCAAGATAAGCCGATGATAAGGTAAAATATATATCAGTAGTTAAGGATAAATAATCTTATAAGACCACTTGTAATGATGATAAAACAGCCATCAGAAACCTAAGTAATTCAAAATTAAAGTTAAACTTAATGGAAGTCTAAATATTTGAAAGTATGGAAATGCACAGTTAAGAAATAGGGTTGCCAACCCTCCGGGATTGTCCTGGAGTCTCCAGGAATTGAAGATTAATCTTTATTAAAGTTAATGCGGTCTTGGGATGCATCGGGCGAGGTATTTCCAGTAGAGATAAGGAGGTGTTAGTACCGTTATACAAGGCACTGGTGAGACCTCATCTGGAATATTGTGTGCAGTTCTGGTCTCCCATGTTTAAGAAGGATGAATTCAAACTGGAACAGGTACAGAGAAGGGCTACTAGGATGATCCGATGAATGGAAAACCTGTCTTATGAAAGAAGACTCAAAGAGCTTGGCTTGTTTAGCCTAACCAAAAGAAGGCTGAGGAGAGATATGATTGCTTTCTATAAATATATCAGAGGGATAAATACCAGGGAGGGAGAGGAATTATTTAAGCTCAGTACCAATGTGGACACAAGAACAAATGGATATAAACGGGCCATCAGGAAGTTTAGACTTGAAATTAGATGAAGATTTCTAACCATCAGAGGAGTGAAGTTCTGGAATAGCCTTCCAAGGGGAGTAGTGGAGGCAAAAGACATATCTGGTTTCAAGATTAAGCTTGGTAAATTTATGAAAGGGATGATATGATGGGATAGCCTAATTTTGGCAATGAATTGATCTTTGATTATTAGCAGTAAATGGAATACTAGATAGGGTGGAATCTGAGTTACTACAGAGAATTCTTTCCTGGGTGTCTGGCTGGTGAGTCTTGCCCACATGCTCAGGATTTAGCTGATTGCCATATTTGGGGTTGGGAAGGAATTTTCCTACAGGGCAGATTGGCAGAGGCCTGGGGGAGTTTTGCCTTCCTCTGCAGCATGGGGCATGGGTCACTTGCTGGAGGATTTTCTGAACCTTGAAGTCTTTAAACCACAAGTTGAGGACTTCAATAGCTCAGACATAGGTCAGGGGTTTGTTACAGGAATGGGTGGGTGAGATTCTGTGGCCTGCGTTGTGCAGGAGGTCAGACTAGAAGATTATAATGGTCCCTTCTGACCTTAAAGTCTATGAGTCTATGAGTGATGAAACCTCCAGGAATAAGTCCAACCAAAATTGGCAACCCTATTAAGATATCCTGACAACACTAGCTATATTCTCAATCTCAATCATATAAGAACATAGGACTGACCATCCTAAATCAGGCCAGTGCTCCATCTAGCCCAGTATTCCATTTTCCTATGGTGGCCAGCATCAGATGCTTCAGAGGGAATGATCAGAACAGGGCATTTAGCTAGTGATACAGTCCTAGTTGTTGGCAGTCAGAGTTTTAGGGACACCCAGAGCATGGGATTACATCCCTGACCATTTTGGCTAAAAGCCATTGATATCATCCATGAATTTATCTAATTCTTTTTTGAACCCAGTTATACTTTTGGCCTTCACAACATCCCCTAGCAATGAGTTCCACAGATTGACTATGCGTTGTGTGAAGATGTATTTCCTTATGTTTGCTTTAAACCTGTCGCCTATTAATTTCATTGGGTGACCCCTGGTTATTGTGTTATGTGAAGAGGTAACTAACACTCCTTTATTCACTTTCACCACTGTATTTTTTTCCCCCTGTCAGTAAGCCTATTTTGATTGCTGATTTGGATTCCTAGATTTCTGGTTTTCTCATTTTGAGCTGATGTTTCATGGACTACTTGCTCTTTCTGTACAGGATCACTTAGGGCTTGATCCAATATTCATTGAAGTTTGTGGAAAAATTCCAAAACTGTGACTGGCTACATGATTTTAAGCACAACAGTACTTATCTACACTGAATACTAGCACACATTTAACATTTTTTTAGTTAATGTGTTATAACACAATGTAATTTTCAAATTTAGCCCGGTGGCTTCCAGCTTCTGACAGACTTCTAAAAAAAAAATTGTTTTTGTTTTTATACCTTTAGCAATTTGCTCTTCAAATTCCTTCTTAGTCTTCCTAATTTTAATCTTGTACTTTCCCCTCAATGGTTTATACACCTTTCTATTAGGGCTAGATTTACATTTTCTGTTCAAGCATATGCATTTATGAATTCCTTCCATGATGATATTCTTAAGAAGCCCTCATGCTGAGTGTAAGGGTTTAAAATTTTGACATTAGGGTCTTTCACTTTCTTTCTCTTTTGAATCCTCCTTTCTGCAGTTTATGGTCACAATGCTATGTTTTGGTATTCTGGGGCTTCTGAACTTTTCAGACTGGCATGTGTGTATTTACAGTCTATGTGAAATCAGTGGGCAATCTCTATTTCTTAGTAGAAGGTGTTCATATCACATCTATATCTATTATAGGCAGAACTGGTAGCTCTGCCTATAATAAGGTTACTGAACACTTTCCAGTATAAGACTATCAGTTGCTTTAACTTTTTGGCCTGAAAATTTCCATGCTGGGTGTTTGCCTCAGGGTATACTTTTTTATTTTTATATTTTATTTATATTTTTCAAGTTTCAGCTAAAATGGTTCAGCCACTTTCAAGAACAAGAGTAAGGAAAAATACGTTGTTCTGCCCATGTTAAAAAATTCTTACAACCTTTAATTGAGAAGCTGTAATGTCTCCATGCTTTGGAGCAGGGACTTGACAATTAGCAACAGGGCCACCCTGGATGTGGTTTTTGCTCTTCCTATGAAAATCAACCCAAATTTGGCCAAGTTGATAAGTCTATGAAAAATCAATTTGCACATACTCAGTAGAGACTTATTAGTTTGGAAACTAAATTCTCTGACTATTTTGTATGAGCATGTTTCACCCCCTCATATCTCCTATGTGCCAACCTTACTGTGTAACAAAACAATGACCTCTATATGGTGTCTGTAGACCTGATGAAGGCCTTCAACACTGTTAATCATGAGGGTGTCTGGTGAATCTTTCACACAGTTGGGTGCCTGCAAAAATTCATCATCATTGTGTATTCATTCCTTGATGGCATGCTGGCTAGTGTTGGAAATTGGTGCTTCCTCAGAACCTTTGTTTGTCACAAATGGTATTAAATAGGACTCTGTGTTTTCACCTACATTACTTACCATTCTCTTTGGTGCTATGCTGCTAGATTATTTCAAAGACTGCAGCTGGGGTATTTACATGCAATGCCACGTAGATGGCTGCATCTTCAGTATCTGGCATCTTCATGCTCACACTAAAGTGAGCGACATGCTCGTTAGCTTGACCGTACACTTGTCGTACATGCCATCAAAGACATGCAACATCTAATCAACTGCTTTTCTAGATCAGCAAAGTGATTTGGACTCTCTGTTAGCCTCAAGAAAATGAAAGTGCTTTACCAGCCTCTTCCAGGAAAAATGTATTCTGCCCCTGAAATCGCATTTGATGATGCACTCCTTAATGTGATAGAAAAGTTTTGTTATCTTGGCAGTACGTTAGCTAATAATGCTATGATCAACAATGAAATCATGCAGCGCATTTCTAAAGCCCGTTCTGCCTATAATCAGCATTATCACTGCCTGTGGAACGTGAAAGGCATTTGACTTCACACCAAGATTATGTCTATCGTGCAATTGTGTTATGCACTCTTCTTTATGGGTGTGAAACATGGACACTCTATCACAGATGCTTGAAGCAACTAGAGTGTTTTCATATGCACTGTCTGTATCTCATCTGTAACATCAATGTTTGGTATCCTGTTGACCACTTGAAGTTCTGTGCTGAGGGTGCGTGGCTAACGTTGAGACCCAATGATACAGGTGCAACTTCACTGGGCTGATCACCCCATACATAATGGATGATACATGACTCCCCAAAGCCATATTTTATGGACAGTTAAAAATGGGAGAACATATGCTGGGAGGCCATTGAAAACAATATAAGAATACTCTCAAAGCTGGCCAACTTGACTCAAGTACACGGGAAGCTGTTGCCACTGACACATCAGGATGGTGGCAGACCTTGATTACTTTAACTGCAGAGCAGCAGAACAGAAAAAGCCAAAAACGAAGCGTGAGTGAAGAAAGCAGGCTGTGGCAAAATCATACAACCCTGCCTACCTGACATGCAGTCGCATCTGCAGATCCCTCATCAGTTTGTTTGCACAAGAAGATGCACTGAAACAAACTCGTACATCAACTATGACAGGAGATGACAACTTGCAAACCCCTCAAAGTGACTGAGGTTGCTGCATCCTAGGACTTGAGGTGCTGAGCAGGACTTTCCCTGCAATTGTTCCAAAATCGAGCAAGATGTCTTGCCAACTGCTGTAAACATAGTGATCACTCTAGTGTAGATCTAGTGGTTCCAGTTCTGCTGATGAGTGATGTGAGAGTCAGTATGGTTCCATGTGATAGAATTTGGGGGGAGAGGGGAGTTTGGGGGCGGGGGGGGGGATGTAAGAAATTACATACCAACAAACTATGTTTAAAGAATGCTAAGGTTGCAAAGTCAAGCATTCAAAGCTTAGAAAATGCCTGAATTAAGGTTGCCTGTGCAACCTTAATTTGTCACCCTTGTACATGTGCATTTTGATACAGTCTATAATTTCATGAACACATATTAGTTTTTCCACAAGACCTTTGCCTCATTCAGTGACAGGGTTCTGTGCCTGCCTTCTCTGATGAGACTGTTGACAAGAAATGTTTCAAAATAATATTGTGACTGTGTTGTCCTTCCCCCCCCCCCATTTCTTCTCTTTTCCTATTAGATGTAGACACTTTGCTGAAAAGATTTCACCAAATTAAGAATAATTTTCAAAAGAACTGTGTGGCTTGCATTGAATTGTCCTTTGATTACTTACTAAATAATAATTTATTGCCATATTCTTGGCCTGACTTTTAAAAGCAGCCTCCAATTGTGCAAGTGCCATTAAATTTAACCCAGATACTGGCACCAAGAATTCTAACTACCTGTTTCATGCCGGCAAAACTGAAGGCTGTTTTTAAAAATCAGGTGCTTATCTCTGTCATAAGCAACTAAAAATGGTTTTTGGGGTGAGTTTTTTCCCCCCCAGTGTTAATGTAGCCATGTTGGTCCCAGGATATTAGAGATAAGGTGGGTGAGGTAATATCTTTTATTGGAACCAAATTCTGTTGATGAAAGAGAGAAGCTTTTCTGCTCCACAGAGCTCATTGGCTTATGGATCTAAAATACCCCAAAGAACATCACAAATCATCATAATGTTTTTTAGTGCTGAATCTGAAAGATGTGAAAAATCATAGGCATTGAATACACCATGTGGGAGGTTCATATGTGGTTTATTACAACTAATGTGTGAAATATATTGATTCAGGAAATAATTCATGGGGGAAGGAGCTTGATGCTCTCACAGCAGCATGTGAAAAACTAGTATTGTAATTATAAATGCTTTCATTTTTTTTGTCAAAATCTAAAACTTCATTATGGACCTTTTAAAGACTGCTAGTGCGCTCTCTCTCTCTCTCTCTCTCTCTCTCTCTCTGTATATATATATTATATATAATATAATCTCCTAATACCAACATTTTGGCATGGATTTTGCTGTTATCTCCTCACATGCATATGCTGTTCTTCTTTTGAATGACATACAATATATACAGTACTATAAATGTAGCTAAACTATATGGTCTTGTATAATTTAGTTTGATAATTCATTCTGGAATACATTTGTATGGCACAATGTGAGATAAGTTGTGTAATATCTTGTATAATCAGCATTCATGCATGCAGAAGTTATGAAGCAGTGTTAGTTCACTTGTCTGGGATCAGGACCAAATCCTGTGCCTTCACATTTTCATAAAGGCTACAGTAGTAGGTACACCGGTTCAATTTCTAAATATTTGTAGAAAAACATCATTATTTTATTTTTAAACATGTTTCCTTCACTTTGATGATGAAGAAGAGGAGGAGGAAGAAAAGCTGAAAAGAAACTGTGCACTTCTGAAGGAGCCTCCTGTTGAAGAGAATTGTTCATTAATTCAAACAGTAGCAGAAAGTAAATGGAAACGTGACCTGAATAAGCAGCTGAAAATGGGGTAGAAGTTTAAGCTGCTAGAAATGCTTTTGTCAGATTTTTGACATACTTTTGTCCCTATATTATGCATCTAAAAATGCTGTAGGTATGTTTTCAAAATAAACAGAAACAAAAAGCAAACCGTGTAGTAGAGAGATTCTCCTTGAAAAAGCAAGGTAAGTTTAATTGGAACCATCTGTTAAGATGCTCAGACTTCAAGAGGCCATTGTTTTAGCTGGTTTCTCTAATATTTTCTGAGACTTTTTTTAACAACAAATAACTTGCAAAATAAATGATTAAATATGCAATTTTTTATTTAAAAACTTTTCTCCTGTAGGGGAAGATGTGGGGAAGAAAGTGTCCTTTATTTATTTTTGACTGTCGCAAAGCATTTTATTCATGGCATAGCTCTTTCTCTGGAACCATTCACTATCTTATTTCTAATGTACCTAATTCATTCTTAGGCTAATACTTTGTTAAATTGAAGTATATAGTAAATAATTAATATCTACTAATGGCCAGCTTCTACCACCGTTACTCAATTGTACCTTAATCTATGAGTAGTCCTACTCAGTATGAGAAGGGTGGAATAATATGGCCCTGAACCATATTTGACAATCAAAACATTATTACCAGAGAAAAGCATTATTAAAGAAACCCCTATTCTACCTGTCTCCACCTCAAAACACACTCCTTTAACCCATTACATTCTTCATCTAGTTTCCCATCTCTCAGTCCTAATTAAAGCAGTGGTCCAGCAAGTAGTCAGAGTAACTAATGCGGAAGCTGTTGCCCAAGAGAGCTGGGGCAATTTTCCTGAAATATATGGCCCTGATCTAGCTAAGCCTTTAAAGTCATGATTAATTTTAAGCAAATGAGTAGACCCAATGACTTCAATGCTTAAATGCTTTGCCTGATCAGGATGTAAAATCATCCTCGGGATGCTTTGCCTGAATTAGGGCTGCAGTATCAGGCCTTTTGCTCCAACCCCTATTTAATAATGTATTCTATTTTATTTATTCATTCATTTATTTTATTTACTTTCTGCCCTTCACAACTCTTATTTATTTTTCCAAACAGTTATCAGTATTCTAGCACCTGGAACAGCATTTTCCATTTTAAAAGCATGTTGTAATTTTAGACAGGAGCAAAGCTGTTGTTGTTCTAACACAACTGGAGCTACAGCATAGGTATAAAATAAACAAAAAAAACCCACGCAGAACAAAAAGTAGTGAATTAACACAGCATTGGTAACCTAGTTGTTGCATTTGTGTTGATTTGCAGTTGCATATATGCCCTTTCCACTTCATTCTTGTGTATCTCAATCTTTCCATAGGTAAATTACAAGATTCTTGCAAGGTTCCCTTATTTGTGTCAGTAAATACATAGCTGTAGAGCTCCCCCATCAGGGTTTTACATCCCAGTTCATTTATCCAGTTTGTCCTCCTGAATGGTCACAAGGTTACTTTTCCCTATATTTTTATCATAACACAAAGTTTTATGTGGGTGCTTCTTCAGCATTCAAAACTATAGCGGAGGTATAGTGATAGAGATCTGTATAATATACAGGAGTACAATATTTTTCTCACCCCAAATCTGAAAGATAAGAAAAAAGCTTTTCACCCTGAATAAAATGTGAACTTTGTCTGAAGTCATTTTTAAAAATTGCAATTGGCTTTACTATGCCCCCGACAGAGGTGGTAATCTCGCTTAAAAAGACAAGTCATTCTTGAAACAGTTTCTTCATGGTTAGAAGTGTTTCTTATGGCACCTTTCAAACTTACAGATTGCTGGGGTGAGCAAAATGGGTTCAGTTTTCTTTTCGTTTTGTTTGGGCCTCATTTTTTTAAAAAATGAATAGACCTAGTGAAAGACCCCATTCATTTTAAAAACATTTTCAAAATGCTTGAAGTCCTTAAATAATCCCATTCTCACCATGAAAACCTGATTCTAATCCCCTAGCCATTTTAATCAAGTCCACAGTAGTTTAAATTTCTATTAAATCTATTCCTTTATTCTTTATCTTGTCTATACTATGGAATTGTACATAAACTGTCAATTAATTCTGCTTCATGTGTTTCAGTAGACATGCATTTTATTTTTTTGTTTGTTTTATTAATAAAACACATCTCAGTCAAAATAAAATGTGGTGTTCTATTCAAATAATGGGAAGGAATAAAACAGCAAAAAAGTAGTAAAGAGGAACAATAATACAGTTTCACTTTTGGCTGGTTTTATCCTGAAAAGTTCCAAAACCCAACATAAACTGTATATGTACAATACCACTGAAATGCAACTGCCTTTGGGGTGGTCTGTAATCTAGAGATAACTCATGTATTGCAAAATTAACAGTAATAAAAAGAGGGGAATTTTTTTGACCAAGGCTTAGAGCAAGCCCTGTACTTATAAAAGTGCCATGGGATCTTTAATATCCACATGTGGACCATTACATGTTGAATATTTTACATATCTATTTGTCTTAAAATAATGGTGAAATTTGTTTTTGTTGAACAATTTAAACTATTCAGGACTCTGTTTGGAGGTTAGGGGATCAGAATCAAATTTAAAGGCTGGAAATAAGATTAATTGTATTTGTTTTTAAAAACATTTCACATATATTTTTTCTTCAACATTCCCTTAGGAGAGAATGATTGACTGAGACAGAAAGTGGGAGGAATTCTGGGTCCCCACAAATCCCCAGGGCCACAACTTGGGCAGCCATCAGGCAAGTTGACAATGTGCCAGAGAGCCCTTAAAAGAATCTTGTTGTTTTTCATAACTATTCAAGGAAATAACCTGATCTCAATTTTTTTCCTTTCTAAAATGTATCCTAATTAATTCAGCAGTGTCACTTGTGTTTGTATCAGAGGGGTAGCCGTGTTAGTCTGTATCCACAAAAACAATGAGGAGTCTGGTGGCACCTTAAAGACTAACAGATTTATTTGGGCATAAGCTTTCATGGGTAAAAACCCACTTCTTCAAATGCATGGAGTGAAAATTACAGATACAGGCATAAATATATATTGGCACATGAAGAGAAGGGAGTTACCATACAAGTGGAGAACCAATGTTGAAGGCCAATTTAGTCCGGGTGGTTATAGTCCACTCCCAAAAATTGATGAGGAGGTGTCAATACCAAGAGAGGGAAATTTGCTTTTGTAGTGAGCCAGCCACTCCCAGTCCCTATTCAAGCCCAAATTGATGGTGTTAAGTTTGCAAATGAATTGTAGCTCAGCAGTTTCTCTTGAAGTCTCTTTTTGAAGGTTTTTTTTTGGTGAAGAATGGCTACTTTTAAATCTGTTATTGAGTGTCCAGGGAGATTGAAGTGTTCTCCTATTGGCTTTTGTATGTTACCATTTCTGATGTCTGATTTGTGGTCCATTTATCCTTTTATGTAGAGACTGTCCGGTTTGGCCAATGTACATGGCACAGGGGCATTGCTGGCACATGATGGCATATATCACACTAGTAGATGTGCAGCCTCTGATGGTGTGGCTGGTATGGTTCGGTCCAAAGATGGTGTCGCTAGGGTAGATATGAGGACAGAGGAGGCAAAGGGGTTTGTTACAGGGATTGGTTTCTGAGTTAGTGTTTCTGTGGTGTGGTGTGTAGTTGCTGGTGAGTATTTGCTTCAGGTTTGGGGGCTGTCTGTAAGTGAGGATTGGCCTGCCTCCCAAGGCCTGTGAGAGTGGGGGATCATTTTCCAGGATAGGTTGTAGATCGTTGATGATGCACTGGAGAGGTTTTAGCTGGGGGCTGTACGTGATGGCCAGTGGTGTTCTGTTATTTTCCTTGTTGGGCCTGTCCTGTAGTAGGTGATTTCTGGGTACCCATCTCGCTCTGTCAGTCTGTTTCCTCACTTCACCAGGTGGGTACTGTAGTTTTAAGAATGCTTAATAAAGATCTTGTAGGTGTTTGTCTGAGGGATTGGAACAAATGCGGTTGTATCTTAGGGCTTGGCTATAGACAGTGGATCATGTGATTGTCCTGGGTGGAAGCCGGAGGCATGTAGGTAAGTATAAGATCAATAGGTTTCCGGGATAGGGTGGTGTTTATGTGACCATCACTTATTTGCACTGTAGTGTCCAGGAAGTGGATCTCTTATGTGGACTGGTCCAGACTGAGGTTGATGGTGGGGTGGAAATTGTTGAAATCCAGGTGGAATTCTTCAAGGACCTCCTTCCTGTGGGTCCATATGATGAAGATGTCATCAATGTAGCATAAGTAGAGGGGGTGTGCTAGGGGACGAGAGCTGAGGAAGCGTTGTTCTAAGTCAGCCATAAAAATGTTGGCATACTGTGGGGCCATGCGGGTATCCATAGCAGTGCCACTGATTTGAAGGTATAAGTCATCCCCAAATTTGAAATGGTTGTGGGTGAGGACAAAGTCACAAAGCTCAGCCACCAGGTGTGCTGTGGCCCATCAGGGATACTGTTCCTGACAGTCCATGCTCGTGTGGAATATTGGTGTAAAGAGCTTCTACATCCATGGTGGCCAGGATGGTGTTTTCAGGAAGATCACCAATGCATTGTAGTTTCTTCAGGAAGTCAGTGGTGTCTCGAAGGTAGCTAAGAGTGCTGGTAGTGTAGGGTCTGAGAAGAGAGTCCAAATAGCCAGATAATCCTTCTGTAAGAGTGCCAATGCCTGAGAAGATGGGATATCCAGGATTTCCGGGTTTATGGATCTTGGGTAGCAGATAGAATACCCCTGGTCGGGGCTCTGGGGTGTGTCTGTGTAGATTTGTTCCCTTGCCATAACAGGGAGTTTCTTGAGCAGATGGTGTAGTTTCTTTTGGTACTCCTCAGTGGGATCGGAGGATAGTGGCCTGTGGAATGTGGTGTTGGAGAGTTGTCTGGCAGCCTCCTGTTCATAATCCAACCTGTTCATGATGACTACAGCACCTCCTTTGACATTTTGATTATAATGTCAGAGTTGTTTCTGAGGCCGTGAATGGTGTTGTTGTGTTCTGCACAGCTGAGGTTATGGGGCAAATGATGCGGTACACAATTTCAGCCTGTGCACATCTGCGGAAGCACACTATGTAGAAGTCCAGTCTGTCATTTCGACATCAGGATCACAATTTTCTACAGAGGAGACATTTGGTGTTACCAATAAATATCTTGGTAAATATTAAAAAGGGGGGACTGTAAGTACAGAAAAAAATATGAAAGGCTAATAATATATGGGTCAAATGATGTTTCCCAGACATCCAGATAGCTATTCCATTTATTCTGTAAAGGGAGTGGAACTTCCATGCACTAAGTGACTGAACAATTTCCTACTAAAGATCTCCAGTGCAAACAAAGGAGAAGAATTTTACCCAATAAATATGTTCTAATAAAACTTGGTCTGATTGAGGCAGTGGTCCTGTTAATGACTATTCTATAGATCAGGAGGGAGAACAAGAGGAAGAACTTTGCTCATGTGGCCAATTTCCACTTTTAAGATGGCCATTTCATAGGACAGGAGGGGAAAGTAAGAAGAAGAACTTGTTTATTTGACCAAATTCCACCTAATTTCCTATGATCATCTGCCAGCCTTTTTTGCTGACCCTTCCTCTGCTCTTTTGTAAGTTATACTAAGCAAGAAAATCGATTTGCATGACCCCCTCTTAATATATATAGGAATATATAGGTTTCTTGAATATGGGAGCAGAAGGGAACTTGGAGGCTGGAAAAGAATATGGCATTGATTTACTTCATATGAATATGCCAACTGGAAAATAAATAATTTCAGTGGTGCATTTTTAAATCGTTCCAGCTGTGAAAAATCATTAATAGCTACTATGCTCTATATGTACTACTGATACTCATGTATGAATTTATTTCTGCTACTGTACTAAATCTGAGCTCTATGGTTTCTACTGGCCGCCCATTGGTTTGGGGTTGAATTTAAAGTGTTGGTTTAGACAGATCTCAGGTAGATCCCAGTTCTAAATGGTCTATCTTAAAAACCTGCCTTCTACCAATAAAATTTCCCCACTTGCAGTTAGAGCAGGCACCTGATCTGGAGCCCCATCTGTAAAAAGGCTGGGGGTGGGGGAGCTGTTGATGTGGTGTTCTTTGTGAGGGCTCTGCATCTTTGAAACTCTTTCGCATCTTAGTACATAATAAGCAGTTTGTTAACCTTCAGGCCATTCTGCAAGACCCATCTTTTCTCCCTACCCCAGAAGGAGATGTGGGAGGCTAGGTGGTGGTGAGAGTGGGAGGCTGGTGGGGATTCTGTAAAGTTTATATTAAATTCTTGTTATTTTTTTTTTGTCACAGCTAGGGTATTGCGAACTAGGAGTAACTCATATAGTATGTTTCTATTTAGAGTGTCTTTTAAGAGATTGTTTAGGTACCCAGAGCACTCTTCTGTTGTAGAGTAGTAGAAAATGAAACAAGTATATTGAAATATTTTAACAAGGAAAAAGTAACAAGGCAGAATAACAGAGCAGATGGAATGAGGATATTTCTTTGTACAGAAAATAAGTTAATCATTTCGGATTCCTGTGTCCAGGGACTCCTTAGTGTCAGAGACATGCTCAATACTATCTAAGCAGAAAGATTCTTCATCTGAATGACTCCAAAATTTATAGGACAATTTTACCTCCTACCTCTAATTTGGTCTTCGTATTGCATGCTTACCCAGCATCCTTCCATTTCATAAATGCTGAGTGTGTGTGTGTGTGTGTGTGTGTGTGTGTGTGTGTCTGCTTTCGCTATCTTTTAAATAATCTCATATAATCTCATAGGTGGCTCCCCGCCACTTTTGAGTACTAAGAAACGTTTCCAAAAGAGCTGCCTTCATTTCCAGGAGATAAAAGGGGCCTTCCTAATAGTGCCTCTGGACAGATGGATGAGTCTGATATGAGAGAAAAGTACAAGTAAGGAGCAACGTGATCCCACTGGATTGTTAAGTAAAATTGTATTGTGCAATTAGAAATAAATAACTTAAGTGACAGAGCATTGCTCTGGCACCAGTGTACAGGTGCCAAACACAATTATCAATAACTGCTACCTATTCTAACAACTGGTGCATTTACTTGGTGATTGTAGGATAAAGAAATAGATTCCATGGCAAAAAATGGACAGGTAGCAATAGGAACCTAAAAATACAAGTTGGATATAGAACAAAATATCTGCATATCTTTTAAAAAATATATTTATGAATATTTTCTGGGAATTAATTTAATTTGTACTACAGACCATGCTGATCTCACGTCCCATTTATTTAATGCTCACAGAGTTCCTACATTCTCCTGTGACTAGCTCTAATCCCTGTCTAACTTTGTTTGCTACACATGACTCAGTTTCTACAAATAAGAAATCTAATTGGGTTTATGCCCTATTGTGTCATTATTATGGTATGTACAGCATGAAATGCATGACTGAGGTGCTTTACTTGTCTCTGCAGACATGAGACCTCATAGGTCCTCACTAATGCTTACTGGTAAGAGCAAAATGTTCCTGTTCTGTTTCCAGAACCACAGGAGAATCCAAAGCAGAAGATGCAAGCAGGAGGGTGAGCAAGAAGGGAGTTAAGTTCTGTGACCTTCTTTCCCCTTCCTCCCCAACACATTGGATGCCCCTCTGTTGATGAAGTGCAAAGATCTGATTCTTGGGTGGGGTAGAAAGAGACAGGGCTAAGCCTTTTTCTGTAGCATTGTCCACCCTTTAAGTCTGTGGGGCAGCAGAAAATAAGTTAATCCTGGATCTGCATTGACTTGTGTTGATTCCAACACTAGAAAGAGAGTGTTAAAGGGCACTGGCAGGCAGGGAGACCATGGAAGGAATCGTTGGCCAGGTAACACTGAGGACCCAGTGCCTCAATGTGGATAGCTATGGCCTTTGGCAGAATTGCCATTTCCATGGGTATCTCCACCATCTGGATGATCATGAGGAAACTCCGCAAATAGGAACTCACAGAATATCCTCTATGTAGGGAAAAGCTCTCATGGGGGACAACTTGGTCTAAGTATTTCTGTGTAAGGCCAGATATGACTACATTGGCTTTAATGTACTTGAAGAAATGTGGAAGCTGGATGATTCAAGGCAGTGGTTATGAGATACAGTGCCATTCTCGATTTAAGTCACCAGTTCAGATTCAAATGAGGTTAGTAATGACCAAAAGTTTCATAGCTGCTCAATAACCTATGTGAAAGAGTAGTGGCTAGCTGCCCACCTGACAAACGTTGCTACCTCAGCTGGCTCAAACTGGCACCTTTATTGGTAGGGTCCGAAAGCCTGGTTATCTCTCATCTATAGAAGTGGCCCCTCTTATGTTGGGGTTGAAATAAATTGGAGGGACAATATGGGGAAGCTTGCATCACTGCCCTAGTTGTACTTGTTCTGTGGATAAAGAGGCTTTCAATCTCCAGGCTTGTTACTCTAGCACTTTTCATGAATGTAACGTTTGCTCCAAACAATTTAGGCTGGGGAAAAACCCACATTAAAGACTTTGCCATTATTGCCATGCACCCTACAACTTGAGGTGTGTGTTAGTTGCTCTTTAGAAAATGACAGCAATCATGTTGCAGAGGTGACCAAATATACAATAACTTGAATTATGTTTTTATGTCTGACCATGGAACTTCTGTATGTAACATAAATCTACAGAGGATGAATGGTTCTGTGCTTAGGGCACTAGTCTATGACTTGAGAGATGTGGGTTCAATTTCTTGCTTTGCCACAGTCTTCCTGTGTGACCTTAGGCAAGTCACTTAATGTCTCTGTGCCTCAGTTTCCCATCTGTAAAATGAAGATAAAAGTGCTTTCCTATCTTTCAGGTGTGTTGTGAGGATAAATGCACTGAAAATTGTGAGGTACTACAGTAATCGGACCCATATAAATATCTTAGGGTTGGTCTACACTACTGTGGTAAATCAATCTAACGAATAATGAATAACGTAACTGAAGTCGACGTAGTTAGATCCATTTACCACGGTGGCTACACTGTGCTGTGTCAACGGGAGAGCATCTCCCATTGACTTCCCTTACACTTCTTGGGGAGGTGGAGTACACAAATCAATGGGAGAGTGCTCTCCCATCGATTTAGCATGTCTTTGCCACACATGCTAAATCAACACTCTCTGCATCGATTGCAGAAGTGCCGATCTACCAGCAAGTGTAGACATACCCCTAGCTGCCATAGTGTTCCATTAAGACTAAAATATGTAAAGGGAGAATCCAAGTATATAATAGGTTCTTGGGACTACTTATGTAAAAATAACCATGGGTGTAAATGTTTGTAGGAGCAAAGCTTAAACAAAGACACTTTCACAAGGAAGTTATAAAAGAACTGTTTAAAAATGTAATCAATGGTGTAATTTTGGCAAAATTGGCAATAATTTTCTCCCTATAAACTGAAGAAATCTAAATTTCAAAGAACTATTACTAAACTTCAAACCCACTTTCAGTCCATCTCAACATAAAACATTTTTCACTGGGGCTGAAATTTTTCATCCATAATGGTGATTTTGTTAAGTTTAATCAAAACTGGTTAGGCCATTTTTTGAGTGATGAGAATGTAGGGAAAAAATTAACCTTTTTTTGTAATTAATAACTAAATAAATTTAAAATAAAAATAATAAAAAATATGGGATTTTCAAAAAAAATGTAAGGTATTTAGTAGCAAGCCCATTTACATTTGCAGGGACTTGTGCTCTATCTCCTTAGGTGCTTTTGAAAATCCCAATCTAAAATATTTTTGATTTGCACTCAGATAATCTAACAGAGAGTTAGTTTTAATATGTCACACTTGCTGTGGACTTTGACCCCAGTGAAAGCAACTATCTTTGATATGTGGGAATTAATTTGTTTTTTTAGATTTGTAAAAGAAGTTTGCATCATTAATGATGATTTTCTGGCTATATGCAGTACTTCATATAGTTTATGGTCTAAGGCTTATTCTCAGAGTAGCCAGCAGGATTAACTCTACTGGCTCTAAAACATTTTTGGATTGTTCATTTAATGAATATTTAGATATTTCTGCATGTCTTATCAAAACTGAAACTTTACTTATATGTATAAGTTATACAGTACACATACACGTGTGTATGTGTGTAACTATGAAGGCATTTAAAACATCGCCACTGACAGTTTCCTGGTAATAATGGAATTTGAGTTTTCCCAACCTGAATCAAGCTGTTTCCAGTGCAGATACAGAGCCTGATCCTGTAGCCCATGGGGATTTTTGTGTAAGGACTCCAAATCTACCTGTCTCTGATAACCCTTTGTTTTGGATACTTTCTTGTCAAGCTGGGGTAGATCTTTTGTGATGCTAATTATGAAAACAGAGAACTTAATTTAATTTGGGATAGTGCTAAAGGTTTCCTCAGAGGAGTTATTTCCTTTTCTACAAATTGTTTTTAAAATGATTATGCTGGACATGTGGTCTTTCTCACTCTCTCTCTCTCGTCCCCCCCCCCCAAATTCACAGTTTGATTGAGATGTCTCAATCAGGTCCTCACATTTTCTTGTGTAGAGTAACTAGAAATACCACAGTTCCCTGAAAATATAGTGGTATTCTTCCATCTTCTTTTTAATGGAGTATCAGTGGCTTCTCCATATCCGTATGGACTTTCATCTTCCTCCATATATTTTACATTATGTAAATAAATGAGTTAATAGCTGTCAGGATTTTCCTGTTTCACATGTATAATTTCTTGGCAAGGCCTGTCTCCTTTCAACTTTGTACACTGTAGTACCTGGTGACCTTGTGCACCAGACATTCAGTTTGGAATAACCAGATTTATTTTCCTAATTTTGGTCACATAGTAGCCTTTCTTTGACCTTATAGTTTCCTCCTCTTGTCTGTTTGGTGAAGATAAAACCAACTGGTCCAACAACTCTCGTAGCAGAAGAAGAAGCAAAAGCAGACACCAGTTTACATCAATTTTTTTGGAAATGAAGTCTGACAAAATTCTTCTGTAGTAGAAAAACATCTGGAGAAAGTCTTCCTATTGCTTATGGGGGGTGAGTGTGGGTGTATGTTTGTATAATGAGTCTCACCTCTGATTCCTATATATCTATGAAAGATTGGAAAAGGTAACAAAATATACTAGATTACTAGAGTCCTAAGCAAGTGCGACATATAGCAAAGAAATCACACATGTTGATTCTTCTGAGCAGTTGAAACACTTCTGCAGCTTATTTTCTTTAAGGGAAACACACAGGTTTTAGGTAACGACGATGAATATATTTAGTCATTATATAACACCTTTCATCTTCAAAGTGCTTTGTAAATATTAACGAATTAATCCAGTACAATGAATGCCTGTCAGCACTCTGATAACTGACACTTCCTGGCTTTGGATCACAATGATTATAGCACAAACTGTCAATCTGCTTCTTTCCTTTGTCTGACTTCAATTAAATGCAAGATAATCTACCTTTTGTGCTTTTATTCTTTTTATTCTTATGTATTCCCACATAACCGGGGGCAGATATTCAGAAGTATAACTAAGAACATCTCATAGAAAGCCAACATATATGGAGGGTTTTGGGGGGGGGAGGGGGAGAAGGGGGTTAGTTTTGGGGTTTTTTTTTTTTTTGCTTTGCCTCAAGTGAAAAGGGCACTAGAGAGTAGCTTAGAAACCACTTAGTTATGTGACCTTGGCTGTTTGCCTGTTATTGCACAACCTGTGTTTTATGTTCTGTCACCCCAATTCCTCTATATTTTAGCTGGTCTCCTGGTGCCACTGTTTGCCATTGGCTTACCTTCAAAGCAAGTGTCTGTGGACAGTACTCATACAGTATATTACATACTGTATGCTTTGACAACTCATGTGGTCTTGATGGGTTTCCCAGTTACAGAGGCTGAAAGAGTAAGACAGCCTGTTCTGCAGGTTTCCACACAACATTTCTTATGAATAAATCCCTTAGATAGAAAAATATAAATCATGTCTATAATATTTGTTTTTTTTTAAGCTGGTAAGTATAATGAAATCCTTCTCTGCCATGGCACGGGGAAAGCACAAATAGGATATCCACAATATAATTTAAATGAAAAATCACTTGCAGATTAATTAATATTATTTCATTAGGCATTGTGGGTTCTGAAATGTTTTTGAGCTAATGCCACTTGGTAGAGGGATGGCTCACAAATTATTATCTTCATTCAGATAATGAATTCATATTTGTTCCAAGACTACAAATAAGTAAAACTGATTTTTTTAAAAATATGATTTACTTGTAATGTTTTTCATTTTACCACACAGCAAAGAAATGAGACCTAAATCATCTTTCCTGATGTTCTTGATCAGTCTCCTCACTTTCTCTTATCTTTCATGACTGTGCTATTCTTTCTCCCCACCCCCCACCCCCGTAATTTCCTGAACCCTCCTAAGGCATATCCTTTAAAGGCTCCTTCCCTCTTCTCCATGAGTTCGGTGTCCCTTATGGTTCTGTTTTCTGTCTTCTAATTGACAGTATTAGATAGTTAAGTAATAATAGTAATGCTGATTGTGAAGATTATATCCAGATAAATCATCTACCAAAATACCTACAAAAGAATAGAAGTTACTCATTGTTTAATAAAACAATTCATTTTGTTTAAGATTCAGCTATGTTCCCTTTCAGATTTCTTTACTTTGTGCAACTTTCCTGTGCCCACACTTTTAATTTTTAGTTATCTCTTTACACTCTCTAACTGTAGTGATTTTCCTGACTAAGCACCATATTTACAGTTGTTGCACGGTATAATGCGTATATCCATGGGATTAACCATGGAACACAGTATCTTTCGTCTCTAAATCACTGGTTTAAATACAGCACAAGTCTACCTAGTGTCCAGTGTTAATCTAACATATTTGTCAACTGTTTCATTTTGGCTAGTAATGTCATGAATTTTTTAACTCAGTCCCATGTGTTTTACATTCCTGGCCAAAATCCTCTTGTGTTCTGTTCCCTGTACCTCTATCTCCTTACCCCATCTTCCTCTCCTCACATCTGAGATGGAGACCTGAGGGTGTGGGGATATCAGGCAGCAGGTTAAACTGCCCTGTCCCTGTTGTACATTAGACCAGTAAAAAGCTGCTTTATTAGACAATGCCTACCAATGGTCCCTAAGGGATCATATGCCATTTGATTTACAGATGGGGAACAGAGTTCTGCTCCCTCAAGTAAAGTTAAGCCTGTGTGTGTCTTGCAGGATCAAGACCCTAATCAGACCTAAATCAGAATACTAATTTCCAGAGTACCCAAAGGTTCTCCCCTACTTCTACTTTGAAATAGATTTGAAATTATGCCGGACAAGAGAATAGGGCCAAGAATGGTTATACTTTCCCAGAATAATATTGCTATTATATATGCATGCTTTGATTTTATTCTACCTAATTCAATAAAAGTGAGTACTTTGCTTTGAGACAAAGCAACTATATTTTTACTCTCAACAAAAATATTCTATTATAATAAGAAATTCTACCTGGTAAAAGTTTCCTGAGTTTGTAGAATGTTCTTAATTACCATTGTGTTTTCTTTTCTTTCTTTTCCTTGCTCACCAACAATAAAGGTAGAGCTTTGGTGGGGTTTGTTTGTTTGTTTTTAAATGTTCTCAAATATTCATTCAACGTCGCATTAAGAAGTTCTTTCTCCTCTTACTGTTCAAGAAAAGTAATCCACCAGTGTATTATTTTTTTATATTGCTAATGTCGTAAACAGAAAAAACTATTTTTAAAAAATGACTACAAATACACTTTTTTCTTAAACTTAAATGATCTGAACTTGAAAGGAAGTTCAGACTCTTGATGGAGGGGAAAGGGTCCATTATACAATGGAGGAACCCAAGGTGAATGTCACGCTGTCTGGGGCTGTTCACACTGATGAGTGCCAACTTCAGGACAGACTAACAAAAAGCAGAGCAAACACCTCAAATCAGTGGTAGGTTCTATAATTACATTTCATCAACCCAGTAACAAATGTGAACTCCTGAAGCACTATAACAGTCTTGTCTGTGACTCGATGACAGTCCATTTGGACACTCCAGTATATCTTGCTACACAGGCCTGCTGGACTTAATGGTCACTTACACCAGGTGTTTTCATCCTTTTTTCATTTGTGGATCCCTAAAAAAAATTTCAAATGGATATGTGGAAATCTTTGACAGAGTCTGCAGACCTGGGGTATGCAGATCACAGGTTGAAAAAATAATTTGCACCAATGATCACAAAACATTCAGGCTGCTCCCAGTCCCAAGAGACCAGTCACTTATTCCAGGTCAATTTGTACCTTAGATATCACAGCAAAGACAACACCTGTAGCCAATCATATAGTAAACTAACTACGGGTTTATTAACTAGAAAAAAGAAATGAGTGTTATTTATAGGCTAAAGCAGGCAACATATATATACACAAATGACAAGCTATAGTTTTAAAAGGAGTTCTCTGCTTTTGTTTCCTAGCAGCTCTGTGAGAATCCAAACAGCAAAGAGATAGATGTCAGCTATCTTTATTTCCTTCTTCCAGAATTCATGTTTCCTTACATGTAGTACTTTTGTGGGCATGCAAGGGCCATTAGCCCAGTCTTTGTATTGTGATGTTTCATAATATCCCACTTAGTTTTGATCATGCACTGTGATGGGCAGGGGAACTACTCCTTCTGCCTGGGTTCATAAGTTCAGACCAGGTATTTTTACAGTTATAAAGCAAAACTTACATATCCTCTTACAGCATGGGATATATTACAAATAAGATTAATGCAATGTACAAGCATTTGATAGAATCTAAACACTTAAACACATCTTTACAAGTCTAACACTTATCTTGAACAATAGTAACATACAGATGAGCTGATCTGGTTTCCAGTTATGAATTGTCAGTATGCTTAGCTGATAGCTACAGCCTTGACAAGTGCTGGCACCTGGTCTTCCAGCATCACAGTGACCTCCTGGGTTCTTTACCGGATGAATATGGAAGCATGGGAGCATGCCAATAGAGGGAGTAGAAATCTTAGAGGATGAACTTTTGGGGGGAACTTTGGCATCTCATAAATGGGATACAGTGTTTTTTTTTTTAAGATGCAAGCCTCTATTTCAAATCAAGAAGCCTCTTCTAAAAATAGTGGACTCTTTTTTTCATGCGGAGACTTGAGGAGTCTCAAATTTGAACAACAGTTCGTTGTAGGGGTTCCTTGGTATTTCAAATGGGAAGCTGTTTTTTGTGAGAGACTTGTGTATGAAATGACAACAGTTGATCACTATAGAAGGCCATGATGTCTCAGATTGGAAGGATGCTAGTTCTATATGGGGGGACATCTCTGTCAGAAGTATGGAGTAAGCACGTCTTTCTGAGAGACTTTGCATCTTATGTTATGAGAAACTGATGTTTGTGGAGGGCCCTTACTGCTTTTAATTATGGGGCTACAATTTGCATCTGATGCCTTGATTTCTTTTACTGTGAGGATTGCTTTTTGTTAAATTGTATGAAGACTGTCTAAAGTACCTTAATTTCAAACATCCACATTTCTAAGAAAAATAGTATACTAAATGAGAGGGGTAGCCATGTTAGTCTGGATCTGTAAAAAGCGACAAAGAGTCCTGTGGCACCTTATAGACTAACAGATGTATTGGAGCATAAGCTTTCCTGGATGGAAGCGTCTGACGAAGTGGGTATTCACCCACGGAAGCTTATGCTCCAATACGTCTGTTAGTCTATAAGGTGCCACAGGACTCTTTGTCGCTTTATACTAAATGAAAAGACTATAAGTGATTATGATTACGCAGCCAACAGGTTATATAAATAGTGTGTTCTAAGTGTATTTTTACTTACAGCTACCACCCACAAAGATCTAGATTAAATTCACAGTGTGACTTTGGGAAATAACTCACAAGTCAATGATTATACCTTACCAAGACCAAATCTCACTGAATTATCTTAACTTAGCAGTACAGTCATGAGAATCTGTGGCATAACATATAAACATCAAACTACTGTGAGCTTACCTTTACATATTTACAGTGTTGACATTTTAAATCAGAAGTGCCAACTCAGTAAATATGCAGTATTAAATTCACAGTAGTTTGACACTTATATCCTACTCCACAGGTTATCATGATTGTACTACTGAGTTTAGATATAACTGAGATTTGCTCTAAGGCAAGTTTTACTAAAAAGTCTTTTGAAGTGATCTTAAATACATACATGGTCAAAATGAAGGGTTTATTTAAGATGTAAATAATGGTATAGAATTACAGATTAAAGATTCAGAGTCAGTGAGTTAACAGGCAATAAGCACAGCTTTCTCTAAAATGGGGAAACTGACTTCATGCTTTTTAAAAAAAAATCAACAAATTTTATTTCCATTCACATTTACCTAAAAAAAAAAAAATGTATAATTCAACCTGCAGTTTGCACAAAAGTTTATTTATATTGAGATAACATTTGCAAGGCTCTCCAGAAACAGGAAGACATGTGTTTCTGTTTCTAATCTGAATAGTCATATGATATGTGGTGTTAAAGTAGTAAGCACCATTCAAACCAGCATAGTTTCTTCTATTTATCTAGTATATTTCATTAAATTGTAAAAATTTGAAACAAATGTATCCAAAAGCTCAGTAATCCTCAAGAGTTTCATCAGTCAGAGACTTATAAAGCATATATATCAAATCATTAACAACTCAACCACTGCAGAAAGGCTTAAAGATTTTTTAAGATTTTTTATTACAATTTAAAACATTGTAATAAAATATTAAGGCAATCATGTAGAAATGGATTGTACTTGTGAAAATCAAATTCCTTGTTATGAATATAAGTTTGATATGACCTTTACAGTCATAATTATAGAAACAAAATAAGCCAAGGAAAAAGGCAGTGGTTGAGGATGGAATCTATATTAAATTAGAGGGGGACTTATTAAAAAATCAGCTGCATGTTTCACACCATGTTAAACTTAACTCTTGTTATTAAATGACTAGATTGCATTTACCTATTATTCTTGGGTATAGGGAAGAAGATGTCCCACCTAGTAACAGGTGACTGAGAAAGTAGAAGTAGAAAGTCATTGACAGCATGGATTTAGATGAGGCCATGTTTCTTTCTTAGGGGCATGGATGGGCAAGACAGATGAATGCTTCAGTTGTCTGCAAGTACTTTGAGATCCATGGGATGTCCCAGACTGATCTGGGCAGAACCATGAGGTTAAAAGTTCTCAATCTCTGCTCAGGTCATGGGGAGCAACACCTTGCCCTTTAACCACAACAGATGACACCTCAGAAACTGGGTGAATATAAACACATGGAGCCAGATCCTCAGCTGGAGTAGGTTGCTAAAGTTTTATTGAAATCAGTGAAGCTACACTGATTTACACCAGCTAAGGAGCTGGCCTATGCAGTTTTTGATATATCTTTAGGGCCTCCCTTCCTCCCCTGCACCTACCTTGCAAAGTTTGTCTATGGAAGGGTATGATTTGGCCCACTGTTTTTATTTAATTAGTCACTGTAAATTCAGTGCAATTCTGTGATATTACATGCTAGACTGCTGATTCCACTAGTGGCAATTAGAAAACTACAGCATTAAACTGTTCTCAAAGATGAAGAGTAATCTCAAGACTCAAGGGAGCAAAACTGAGTATCTTCAATAATTTTCATTTTACCCTGCATTGTGAATGGAAAATTTATTTTTTTTAGACATACATGTACTAAAGATTATAACAAGAATTATGCTAATTTTGTCCTCCTGTTTAGTATAATTTTCATGCGGGGATTAGACAATGAAAAATTGGTTTATTAATTTTTTTAAACAAATAGGAACTATAGGAATGATATTTCATTTAACTAATTTCTCAGATATTTCTTTAAATAAATGTAGTATTTCTTCTTAGTTTACAGCTACATAGTAAATTACATCCAGCAATATGAAGAAAGGGTTTTTAAGGTAATCATACTATGCTGTGGTATGTAAAACAGGTACTGTGTTGCAGACAGAGTTTTGGTGGACTTGTGAATTGTTAAACTCTTTTGTACAGTATATACGTGGATACAATCTCATACTCTCTACAAAATAATCACAGGAGGAAACCATTGCTTTGTTCTTTCAGTTCTTATTCTTTTACATATAGACTTCCCTCTACTAGTCTTACAGTGACAACAGTTAACATGTGGTGGACTACAACAATGTCTACCAGTATTAACCTATGACCAGACTCTTTGTTAAAACTAATGAACACCAGTAGGAGCTCTGTTTTATAGTGAACTTTCCCCAAAGTTAAACATAGAGAACTTCCCCTACATTTTTATTTTAACTATTAATACAATAAAACACAAAATGAGCCAAGGAAATGTATTGCAGCTTTGTTTTCCTATTTGTAGAATATTTCTTTGAATATTTGAAATACTCCTTTATTGTTTGTTTGTGATAAAGTCAAATATATTAAAACCTCTCACAGTTGCTCTCTCACAATCCCTCTACCTCCTGCAGCTTGTGCTCAAGGGGTCAAATTCTGCTTATGTTAGTCCTGTTGGCTTCATGGGGGGTTACACACATGAGTAAGGCAAAAAGGATTTGGTCCAAAAGGACTAGCTTAAATTGGGGAAATCCAAAAATTGTTATGCCAATCTGATTCCCAGTGTAATAAAAACAAAGTACAACATTGTGTCTTGAGTTCTGGTTACTGTTGATTGGGTGTTAATTTTAAACCTCCACTTTGTGTACTAAACTGTATATACAATATCCCTATTTCTGATACACTTTCGTACCCTTTCTATATGCTTTTGTTCATTCATACTTCAAATTGCAATTAGTGGTAGAACTTAGGCCACATTCTACAGTACACACTCAGACAAAACTCCCCTGTAATGAGGGTGTTGCCTGCGAAAAGACTGTGGCATTGGGCCTATTAACTAACTAATTGTACTGCAAAATAAAATGTGAAATAATATTTAGTCAGGTATCAAAGTTTTACTATAAGAATGCATTTTAAATGACACATGAATACTAACTTGCACTGACGGAGAAATTATTTTTTTAAGCTGTTAAATATAAATCTGTCTAGTTTTTACAACCCTCCCTGATTTTTGCTTAGTTTGAAAGTTGGCTCAATTAAAGATCACTCTCGAGTAATTTTTTCCATAAAACCAAATAACTAATCAAGAATATTGTTTGGAGGTAGTTAAGAATACACACCCTTGTTGTGCAAAATTTCTTTAGCTATTGAACACTCAGAGCAGAGATCAGACCCCAAGGTACATTTGGCTTCTGTGAAGTCTAAACATGTTTTTTTATTTGGAGCATAACGATATGGTGGTGTTTCTTTTTGTTTTAATATCTCTATAGCTTTTAGGAGAAATTCTTGCAACTTTGTAGTTTTCTCTTATCAAAAAGATGTCTTTCCTCACAAAACTATATTACTCTGTTTTCCCTTAAGGCATAGTCATCACCTTTGACATCAGAAATGGTAGGTAGAATAACAAAGGTTATGATGAGAAATCAGTCTCAGATTTGGAGGTGTTTATCTGTTGATTTTGCAGCTTACCCTGATTTTAGATATTTGTTTTAATATATTACTTGGCTCCTCATTTAATCATTCCTCAGCTGACAGGGATTGGGGTGGGAAGTATTGGGTTTCCATGGAGAGCTGTGTAGTGGGGGCAAAAAGGGAGTTTGGAATCAAGTTACACAAAACAGACAGAAATGGTAAATCTTGAGTGCCTTGAATTTGAAGCAAAGGCCTTTTAGGTCGGGGCAGGGGGAGAGAAGGGATACTTTTTTTTTAAGGTGTTTAGTGTATGTGCAGTGTAGTCTAGTGTGTTTGTGCATGTTACTTTGCAAGTATAGGACATGGTGTGAGTTTTTCTGTGTGACTGTGTGTGTATGTAGCCTCTGTGTGTTCACATAGGGGTTGTGTGTGTAGGACATGATGTGTATTACTCTGTGTGTATAGTGTGCTTGTGTTGTCCTAGACAGGGTATAATTTGTGTTTATTTATAATGCGTTGTGTGTGTAAAATGTATAGTGAGGGTGTTATGGGGTGTTTCGATATATAGACTACGTGTGTCTTGTGTTATAAGGTTGTGTGACTGGACTAGGAGGTGTGAGTATATGAGTATGCACGGTCCTGTGTGGGTGTGTGATGGGCAGCAGGGAGGAGGGGGTGTGGGCTGAGGCACAGGCTGTGTGTGGAAGCCCTGGAGAATCCCGTGACTAATTGCATTATCTTCCCGCTCCTTGCCTTAACACTGAAACGCAACTCAGAGGCGTTTGGAAAATCGCTTGGATTGCAGCATTGTGCCTTGGCTCAGCAGCAGCTCCCCCCGCCCCCCGCTCCCCCCGGCTGTTCACACTGGAGCAGCAGCGGGAGACCGGGGTTATACCTGCCTGCTATACCTCTGGCTTGGGGGCATGCAAATAGTGCTGGCCGGAGCAACCAATCGGGAGCAAGCTGCAGGAGTTTGGGGGATCCCCCCCTTCCCCTTAATCCGCCGCCCCCCACTAGGGAGAGTTCGCAGCCGCCTGGTCGCAGAGCGCGGTGACCAGAGCCGGGGCACATGCTGGCTCCTCTTCTCCGGGTGCTGCCTACAGCTCTCGCCTTCTCGCCGCTCGTCCACCGCTATCCCCTCTTACTGCTGTGCAGGGTGACACTCTCTGCGCACAGATAACTCTCTCTCTCCTTCTCTGCTTCTGCGTGTGCTGCTCCCTCTCCTTTCTAGGACACCCTCTCGACTCTCCAACTGGCCTGTGCTTCTCTGCTGGCTTGGAGGTGGTTTCACTCTGCCGGACTCCGGCTCTGCCTTCTCCTCCGGCTGCCTCCTGTAAATCAGAAAATAGCCTCATCAGATAATCCACTGGGGAGCTGCTGCAAATTTTAATACCGCTCCACTTCTTCCCCCTCCCTTCTTCCCTGCCTCCCACAAACTCGGACATACACCCAGTGAAGAGGCAGCAACTTGCAACCCACAACCATACAAAGAACTGGGGCAGTTCAGGGCACAACCCATTCAGGACAGGCAGCAGCAACAGAAGCCAATAAACCGGAATAAATAAAGAGTGTAAATAAGCTGCTCCCTCGGTGTGTTTGGGACAGTGAAGTGGATGGAAAAGAAAACGGGGATGCGACTGAGCCACATTTGCTGCATTTTTTATCAGCTGTGTTTCCTATCAAATGGGATCATTTCAGGTAAACTTATCCCTTTCTTTGGCGCTCATTTCTGTACTTTCCATAGCATGGGATTAAAAGAAGGAGAGGAAAATCAGTGGTCCAGCATGTTACTGCTGCTTTCTTCTCTTATTTGTAGCCAACCTGTGCACATTACTTTGCAACTAATCAGTACTGTATGAAGGATCTGGTAACATATATATCAATAACATATGTATATATGATCATATGGCACGGAGTGATTTCCCACATATACAATGTTTGTAGTATGTGTGTGTTTTACATAATATTCATAATATTTATATGTGTGTATACTAATATTCATAATGTTTGTATAAATACACATTATGAGTAGAACATTATTCATAGTGTATGTATGTACAAATTATGAATAACTATATATAAATGTAATATAAAATATTCACACAGAGAGAGATTCATAGAATCATAGACATGTAGGGCTGGAAGGGACCTCAAGAAGTTATCTAGCCCATCCCCCTGTGGTGAGGCAAGGTTAAGTATATCTTAAGTGTTTCTGAAATGTGGCCACCGTGGCCGCATGCGGCCACCAGGGACTTTTCTTGCAGCCACAGCCTCCTGGGCAGTGATGGGCCCGAGGGCCACTAGCAGGGGTTGGACCCTGCTCCCCTCTGGAGAGATACATGCTGGAGGAGGAGGCAGCTAGTGAGTTCCCCAGTTTCCTGGGGAGGTAGAGTTGGGCTCCAGCCCTGGCGTAGCAGGCAGCAGGCTCTGGCCACAGGGCTCCAACGCCTCGCTGCGGGGCTCACCCCCCATTTCCTCTGGTCCCTGCTGCCTCCACCGCACCATCATGCATTCCCCCCTGTCCCCTACTTCCCCCCCTACCGATCTCCCCATCCAAGGCTTAATTTGTCCCTAGGTTTTCCAGGACTGAGTAAGTCTGCTGCTGTGGAAAGTGATATTTGTATGTTTGTTAATATCACTTTTCACAGCAGCAGACTTACTACCTTGCAAGTCTTTTTAAAAAAGCAACCAAAAAAAAGGAAAAGATGCAACAACAAAAAAGACAAGAACCTGCAGTGCACCTTATTTGTGTTTCTATTCTGTTTAGGGCCTATAAAAAAGAGAGACAACTGTATATTAATTTTATTATTGAGTCTGTAAAAAGATCCAATAAATTACAATGATTTGGACACATGCATGTGCATATATATTTGTTATTCTTAAAGTTAATTAACTATTTAGGAAAAATTGTCATCACAGCCACCAGCAAAAGTTGGTGGCCGCACTTCGAGGCCATCAAAAAATTTGTTGTGAGAACCCCTGACTAGAATGTATATGTACACACATAATGTACCCACAGAATCAGATGAATATGTTGTTCTGTTGAGTATTTCATGCAAGTGATAATTTATATATCATATACACATATCGCTAATAATAAAATCATTAATCATAAATAAAATAATAAATCATTAATAATAATAATTAATAATCAATAACACAGTCATTAATATTCTTTGATAATGATGGAGGTTTTATTGTTGCATGTATGTGTGCATGCACTTGTGTTGTAAGCATATGCATTTGGCCGTGGTGTGTTGTAATGATATATAGAATCACAGTCAGTCTTAAACAGAGCTCATCAAATACATGTCAAAATGTTCATGACATTTTTCTCCCATTTGTTTAATTGAAATAGCAAATTTGTTGACCAGTTCTACAGTTGGTTGAAAAACAGGATAAAATTGTCATGGAACTTTTGACACTTGTTTTCTAAATGCCATTTTTGTTGTTCAGCTCTAGTCTTATATAGGAAGTGTTTTTATTAAAGAGAACAACTACAAACACAAACAATAGTTTCCACACAGTTCCTGTTCCAGCTTATCTCCCATGTTTACCAGGGACCACAGTTCCTGTCTGGAACTCCTAAACAATACAGAGACATCTAGTGGCTGACTAATATACTGCAAGTAAACATATTGTGGGCAAGGTACAGTGGGGTGATGGGACAAGGATGTGCTTTGTGTCATGCATTTGTTAGTTAGGAGCACTGGCTGTAGTCAGGGGATACTGGCATATATGTGTGTTCACTGGCATGAGTGGTATGCTGTGGCATGTGCAACACTGTTTTGTGGCACATGCTGTTATTTGTCTGGCTTTCCTGCAGGTCTGCATGCATCAGGAGACTCTGAGGAGTGGGAGATCATCTTCCCAGCACTGTGGAGCAGAGGCCAGCAGGAGCCTGCTGGAGGCAGTGGTGGTGGAGGCAGCTGCAGTACTGATCCCAGCTGTGGAAACAGCAGCAGCAGCAGCACCAGTGCTTCTGCTACACCTAGCCAGGTGGCAGGCAGCTCCCGCGAGGTCCGCTCGGTCTCCTCCTTGGTAGACAGACAACCACAGCCAGCTGGGGAGGTAGCAGAGGAGGAGGATGCGGAGGATGAATACGAGTCTCAGGAATTCTATCACTGGTCTCCCCATCCTCAGGGATCTGGCGCTGCTTCTCAGTTACCGCCGCCACCTTCCCCACCACCGCCACCACCGTCAGAGGATGGGGATGAGGTGTTGCTGAGGATCCCGGCCTTTGCCCGGGAGCTCTACCTGTTGCTCAAGAGAGATAGCCGCTTCTTGGCACCTGGCTTTGCAGTGGAGGAGCGGCTCAGGGATGAGGGGAAAAGCCCCCCAGGCGCTTCCCATTCTCAGCCTGAGAGAGCCTGTTACTACAGTGGCACTGTGCTTCGTTACCCAGGCTCCTTCGCATCTTTCAGTACCTGCGTTGGATTGGTAAGGCAGGCCCTGCATACAGGCAGTAACACCCCAATTCCCATTCCAGTCTCATCCCTGTCTCCCATCCCATCCCTGTCCAGCTGAATTCCACCTCTATTCGTCACCTCATCCCTAATCTCAGTCCCCTCCACACATTCCATCCAGTCCTATCCATATCTTTGTCCTGATCATCCCATCTCCGTGTCTATTCTACTTCCCAATCCCATTGCTCCTGCTTCCTAATCTTATTTGTCTCCTATGCTCTTCTTTCTCCACCTCCTGCTCATCCCTCTCCTTAATCCTAGCCTGTTCCTCAATCTATTTCCATACTTAGCCCCATGCTCACCCATCCTCCTTCCCCCAGTGGCATCCATAAACCTCCAACTCTTCATCCTCATATCATCCCTGGCCTCCTCTTCCCTGTCTTGTTCTTCCCCATCTCTAATCCCATCCTCTTCTATATCCTTATATTTATACTGATACTCCATATCTTGTTTCTCATCCTCATTCCTCTTCATCTTTCCCTTGTCCCATTCCCCTTCTTATCCCCCTCCGTCCTCATCCCCATACCTGGCATTACTAGGAATGCATCCTTATTTCCACCCATAAAAATACGTAATGAATATGTGTGCAGTAGAAATATTAACACAATCAAACCATTGTGGTGAGTTTCACTTTAGAGACATTGGACCTGATTCTCCTCTCAGTGACACTATTTTTATTTGATGTGAATTTAATGACCTCCTAATTTACACCAATGTGAGATCAGAACCAGGCCCATTGACAGCAGCAGTGGTGCTTCTGATGAACTGAAATCCCAGGATACCTAGGGGAGGGTGGAGGGACTTCAGGCAGCTGGGATGATGTAAAACCCTGGCCAGATTTAAAACAAAAGCAATTATTATTCTCATTATAGGGCCTTTATAGAGCATCATAAATGTACACGCCTGCAGCACTTTACAAAATGTGGAATAAAAACAGAGCTGCTGAAGAGAGTTAGCAATATCCAAACTCTGCCTATTTTTGTCAATCCATGCAACTATAGCACAGCTATGCAAAACTCATTGGATTCATGCCAAAGTTACCTCTCAAACCAGATCCATGATACATTCTCTGAGGTTTGCCAACTTTTCATGCAAAATTAGCAGTTTTGCATGGTCATGATGTGAAATCATGTGAAATGTAGAGAATGTGAATGCATTTTACATTGCCTGTTTGGATTTGTTCAAACACAAAACTCAAACTGAAATGGATGGGGGAATTTATTTGGACTGATACCAAATAAAATAGTTGCATGCACTTCTGCAGAATAAAACTGCCAAGTTTCACAGAGTTCTAAGTGGTTGGAATCTAATTAATGATATTTTGTCAGATTTTCCGAAGTACAGTAGCGGAATTAATTGGGGAGGAACATTCTCAAAGTCAATTGAGGGTGATCTGAAAGCCATCAGTAGGCTTTTAATACTCTGAAAATACATTTGATTTAGGAGCAATAGTGTTCATGCTAACTGGACTTTTCACATGTGTTTCAGTTTATCCTTGAATGTATGCATAGACTAAGCATGCATGCACTCAGATCATGTGCTTTGTTCGGATAAATGCTGCTGAATTGTCAATCTTTTTTCTAGGGGCTTGTCTACACTACTGTGCAGGGTCAATCTAAGTTATGCAACTTCAGCTACATGAATAACGTAGCTGAAGTCGATGTACTTAGACTTACTTACCATGATGTCTTCGCTGCGCTAAGTTGACAGCTGACTCTCTCCTGTCAACTCTGCTTGCGCTTCTTATTCTGGTGGAGTACCGGAGTCGATGGGAGAGTGCTCAGCGGTCGATTTATCACGTCTGTACGCTGGGTTGATCACTGCCCGCCGATCTGGCAGGTAGTGTAGACAAGCTCTAGGTCTTCAGTAAAACAGTATGTGATCTTGAAAAATTTATTCACGTGAATAATCCTTACTTAAGTAGTCCCATGGTTTGCAATGAGGCTACTCAGGTAAGCAAGGCTTCCTCCTGTAAGTGTTGCTAAATCAGGCTTATTGTTAAAATTTGCACAACATGGTAATAACAAGTTGGCTTAAAAATGCGGTTCTCTGTTCAATCGCCACTTGTCCCTATTACACATGTGAATCATTGTTCATTTTCCAAGAATCCATTTGCATCATACAGTATAAGGCTTGCTATTTCCCTCCTATGCCTTCATGCTTTCCCCACCAAAAATAGTCAAGATATTTTAAACTACACTTTCTGTTTTAACACGTAAACTACAGTGAAACTTGACTCTATAAGTATTTCATTATAAAGCTATTTCAGTTATAATGCATTCTGTATTTTCTTTCGGTTTGGTATAAACTAATTTTAGAGACAATGTAACCTGAAGTTCCTTCCTTTTTAGTATGTGTGTATATATATTCTCCCCAGAAAACCCTTGTGAAATTTGAGTGAAAGTAGCTAGAATGCATATCCTGCTAATACAAATCATAAAAAGCAAGGTGATGAGTAGTTAAGTCACTTAACACCCCATCTACACTCCACTTACCAATTTCCCTTCTCAGCCTCAGCTGCCTCCCTCTGGTACTGAAGCCTCCACTATCCACTCTGCTCCTGAGGTAGCTTCTCTTTCTGGTGAATCTCCAGTGTCTCAGCAGAGGACAGCCATAGTTTGACAGGCCTGAGTAGGCCTGAATGAGGGATTGGATGCAAGAGAGGAGCATAGGTGTAAGGGGGAACAGTAACTGCTGGGCTGCATGGCCCTTCCCATACTCCCCCTGAAAAATCAGTGTCAATCTCTTGAAGCGGGGGAGGGAGACATGAATAAGGAGACTTATATGGGAGTGCATGGGGGTGTGGAGATGGGAGAGGGGAATAGATGAACACCTTGGACATCAATACACATTAATAGTTCTGCCTCACACCCTGGCAGTGGCTTCCCAGGTGCTGCTTCCAGAGTTATCACTTACATATTCATAGATGCTAAGGCCAGAAAGGGGCCATTATTATCACGGAGAGTAGGCTGATCTACATAACACAGGCTATAGGATTTCAACCAGTAATTCCTGTATCAAACCCATAACATCTGGTTGAACTAGAGCAGGAGTAGGCAACTTATGGCACATGTGCCGAAGGCGGCACGCAAGCTGATTTTCAGTGGCACTCACACCGCCCAGGTCCTGGCCTCCAGTCTGGGGGACTCTGCATTTTAATTTAATTTTAAATGAAGCTTCTTAAACATTTTTAAAACCTTATTTACTTTACATACAACAATAGTTTAGTTATATGTTATAGACTTATAGAAAGAGACCTTCTAAAAACGTTAAAATGTATTACTGGCACGTGAAACCTTAAATTAGAGTGAATAAATGAAGACTCGGCACACCACTTCTGAAAGGTTGCCGACCCCTGAACTAGAGCATCTCTTTTAGGAAGACATCCAATCTTGATATGAAGAGTTTTAGTGATGAAAAATCCACCACAATCCTTGGTAAATTGTTCTAATGATAAATATCTTCACTGTTAAAAATGTTGCTTTATTTCCATTCTAAATTTGTCCATCTTCAACTTCCATCTAGTCTTTTCTCTGCTAATGATCATTAAGAAGAAAACATAATGATAAAGACATTGAATATTATTGGGCAAAGAACAGGACACCACTAGAAACAATATCATCTGATGATGATTTCCCATTAACAATTACTTTTTCATTTCTATCTATTAGCCAGTTTTTAATCCATTTAATATGTGCTACATTTTGTATAGTGCTATTTTGTATTGGAACACTGTGTTGTACTAAGTCTAAGCTTTTCAGAAGTTGAAATATATTTTGTCAATCTTGTGATCTCATCAGAAAACAGTACTGAGTTTATTTGACAAGACCTGTTTTTCATAAAACCATGTTGACTGGTAGTAATTCTATTGCTATCATCTTTTAATTATTTTCTGATTGCATTCCATGCAATGTATTTGCCCAGGCTTGAAATTTAGCTAATTGGTCTATTGTTACCTGGGACATTCTTTTTTTACTCTTTCAAATGTGATGCATTAGCTTTTTTCCAGTCCTCTTTCTAAACTACCTATCTTTTTTACTTATGTGGCCCACTGCACCTTTTCATCTGACTACCTTCCAGTAAATTAGAGTAACAAAACTAAATGTTACATAAACTCTCACTCTTCGTGTAGGAAAAAGTTGTAATGGTGGAGATATTTTTAAATAATTATTTGTACATTTAAGTAGATCAGGTTGATTGTGTATTTTTGTAATGGGCTAATAAGGAAAAGTAAAGTTGAAGAAATGGGTTTTGCATTTGGGTTCCGAGCATTGTGAGGTCTGGCACAGAGGTGCCCCCAGACATTTTTCACATGGTACACACAACTGAATCACTGTCACTTTAACTTAGCATGGTGCCACTCAGGTTTGGCCTGGACCCCCTCAAGTGTGATGATGGGTCGCTGGGCCAAATTGCAGTGTGTGGTGTTGTGACCCAGTTTGGTAGTTTGAAATGCCACTCAGTTTTGGGACCTCTCAAACTGGAGGTCTGGGGCAAACTGCCTCTTTTGCCCCCACCTCCAGGCAGACATGCCCCTGCCCATGATATACTCTGTGCATAATGTGAATATATGGCTGTGGGTGCCACTGGTCTTGCATACCAGGTACAGCACTATGGAGAGCCCAGATGTATGCACAAAGGCCATGATGCGTGCAGACTGGATTCCCCTACACAACATTGCTCACCTGCACACCCTTTTTCTTCTCTTCTTGGATTTAACCTCAATTCCTCCCCAGAGCCAAGATTGGCTCTCATACCACCCCACAATTGCCACTCCTATGCCTCCTGTTGGCCAGCCTGCTTCCTGGCTCCCAGTCATCTCTGTGCAGGGTGTGGTTGCTGAGTTAGGAAGGCCGTGTCGGAGAATAGAATTAGATGATGGATCTGATCATTTTTATCTGCTATTCTTAGTGAAATTTAAGTGATCTTGAATAATTCTTCACTTTCAATATGTTTAATTTTAAAATCCAAATGCAGCTTATGTTTGAAATGCTATCACTCTCTCTCTTTTGCTCTGTGTGTGTGTGTTTGTTTGTATAAGTCTGGCATTTTGGGCACTGTGATTGTTTAGCTAGGGGAAACTCTGCAGAAGCTGGTAAATGTTATACTAAGAAAAGTCACAGAATATTGAATTACCCTTTGAAAAGCTATTGGTGCTAAATTTGGAGACTAACTTTTACACTGTAGTGTCGGGATTAATACCTATTTCCAGTATTGTTACGTGGCTTAATGCATACCTTATCTTGGGTTCAAGTTACTGAATGAGTGCAAAATATTAGTACTATTTACATTTAAATACCCCTTATTAACTATTACATCCTGAGTACCACATTGGCTTTAGGTCCATCTCCATGATCCTTATGAGGGAGAGTCATGGTGCATATCATGGGAGTTAATGCTGATTGCTTCAAGAAACATTAACTTCCTACAGCCCTTGGGAGAAGACGGCACGTTAATTAGTGTAGGTCTTCTTCCTACCTTTGGCCCTGATTATACTGTTTGTTTTTGTGTTTGATTTATTTATTTGGCAGGGGAAGGGAGGAGCGTGCAAGAAGGTTGACTAACTGAGACACTTCCCAGTCCCTTTCCATCTTTCTTTCAGCAGTGATCCAGCTCCACTGCTGCTTTCCCATGTTTTTTGCTCCCTACTACACTGAGCAGCAGATATTTGGTAGGGAGGAAACAGGGGCCTTCCTGGCTGGATCAGTCTCAATTCTGAGCTTTCACTGTTTCAGTAAGTTTGAGGAATGTTGAGAGTACAGAAATCTAGGGTTTCACTTCACTGTCCACAACCTGTTGAGATGTTTGAATGCTTTGTTAGTGTTGGCTTATATTTTAGTCACATTCTGAGTTGTGTGTGCATGTGCATGCAACAGGGTTGTCAGAGGGCCAGGTGGTCTAGTGGATAGCACATCCAGTAGACAGCCTTGCTCCTCAGCAGGACAGCTTTTCAGTCCAATTCCTCATCCTTGTATGGACTTTGTTTCACTTTGTGTTTTCAGTGTCCTCGCCCTCTCCTTACCAGAGAAGTGAGTGGGGTGGGAATGAAGCATATGCCCCTCCTACAGCAGGGGCAATTGGTAGCGGAGCTCGGCCCTCCCACTTCACTGGGCTCCAACCCAGGGCCCTATGAGAGCCAATCAGGGTCTGGCACCTTGGAGTGCCCTTGGAGATACCTTCCTTGGGTCACTTCCTACCATCTATTGTGCCCCTTGGCTCCAAGTCCAGTGTAAGATAGCAAAAGAAAAAACAAATAAACCTTCATCCCCAACCAGGCTGAACATGAAGACCTATTCCTCACAAAGAGACTTATTTGGCACCCTTATTCAGGAGCCTTCAGCGTAGTTCCCCCTTTCTCCTCCCTGCTGAGCTGAGGCGCTCATAAGAACATAAGACTGGCCCTACTGGGTCAGACAAAGGGTCCATCTAGCCCAGTATCCTGTCTGCCGACAGTGGCCAGTGCAAGGTGCCCCAGAGGGAATGAACAGAACAGGTAATCATCAAGTGATCCATCCCCTGTCGCTCATTCCCAGCTTCTGGCAAACAGAAGCTAGGAACACCATTCCTGCTCTTCCTGGCTAATACCCATTGATGGACCTATCCTCCATGAATTTATCTAGTTCTTTTTTGAACCCTGTTATGGTCTTGGCCTTCACAACATCCTCTGGCAAGGAGTTCCACAGGCTGACTGTGCGTTGTGTGAAGAAATACTTCATTTTATTTGTTTTAAACCTGCTGCCTATTAATTTCATTTGGTGACCCGTAATTCTTGTGTTATGAGAAGTAGTAAACAACACTTCCTTATCTACTTTCTCTACACCAGTCATGATTTTATAGACCTCAATCATATCTCCCCTTAGCCGTCTCTTTTCCGAGCTGGAAAGTCCCAGTCATATTAATCTCTCCTCATACGGAAGCCTTTCCAAACCCATAATAATTTTTGTTGCCCTTTTCTGAACCTCTTCCAGTTCCAATATATCTTATTTGAGATGGGGCGACCACATCTACACATAGTATTCAAGATGTGGGTGTACCATGGATTTATATAGAGACAACGTGATATTTTCTATCTTATTATCTATCTCTTTTTTAATTATTCCCAGCATTCTGTTCGCTCTTTTGACTGCCGCTGCACATTGAGTGGATGTTTTCAGAGAACTATCCACAATGACTCCAAGATTTCTTTCTTGAGTGGTAACAGCTAATTTAGACCCCATCATTTTATATGTATAGTTGGGATTATGTTTTCCAATGTGCATTACTTTGCATTTATCAACACTGAATTTTCATTGGCCATTTTGTTGCCCAGTCATCCAGTTTTGAGAGATCATTTTGTAGCTCTTTGCAGTCTGCCTGAGTTTTAACTATCTTTAGTAATTTTGTATCATCTGCAAATTTTGCCACCTCACTATTTACACTTTTTTCCAGATCATTTATGAACATGTTGAATCGGACTGGTCCCAGAACAGATATCTGGGGCACGCCACTATTTACTTCTCTCCATTCTGAAAACTGACCATTTATACCTATCCTTTGTTTCCTATCTTTCAACCAGTTACCAATCCATGAGAGCACCTTCCCTCTTATCCCGTGGCAGCTTACTTTGCGTAAGAGCCTTTGGTGAGCAGGGCCGGCTCCAGGGTTTTGGCCGCCCCAAGCAGCCAAACAAAAACAAAAACAAAAAAAGCCGCGATCGCGATCTGCGGCGGCAATTCGGCGGGAGGTCCTTCGCTCCGAGCAGAAGTGAGGGACCGTCCACCGAATTGCCGCCGAACAGCTGGACGTGCCGCCCTGCTCCGAAGTGGCCGCCCCAAGCACCTGCTTGGTAAGCTGGTGCCTGGAGCTGGCCCTGTTGGTGAGGGACCTTGTCAAAGGCTTTCTGAAAATCTAAGTACACTATATCCACTGGATCCCTCTTGTCCACATGCTTGTTGAACCCCTCAAAGAATTCTAGTAGATTGGTAAGGCATGATTTTCCTTTACTAAAACCATGTTGACTCTTCCTCAACAAATTATGTTCATCTTTATGTCTGACAATATTGTTCTTTATTATAGTTTCAACCAGTTTGCCCGGTACTGAAGTCAGGCTTATGAGCCTGTAATTGCTGGGATCACCTTTGGAGCCCTTTTTAAAAATTGGTGTCACGTTAGCTAGCCTCCAGTCATCTGGTACAGAAGCTGATTTAAATGATAGGTTACAGACTACAGTTAGTAGTTCTGCAATTTCACATTTGAGTTCCTTCAGAACTCTTGGGTGAATACCATCTAGTCCTGGTGACTTATTGCTGTTTAATTAATCCATTTGTTCCAAAACTTCCTCTAATGATACCTCAATCTGGGACAGTTCCTCAGATCTGTCACCTAAAAATAATGGCTCAGGTTTGGGAATTTCCCTCACATCCTCAGCCATGAAGACCAATGCAAATAATTCATTTAGTTTCTCCGCAATGACCTTACCATCCTTGAGTGCTCCTTTAGCACCTCAATTGTCCAGTGGCCCCACTGGTTGTTTAGCAGGCTTCCTGCTTCTGATGTACTTAAAATTTGTTTTGCTATTACTTTTTGAGTCTTTGGCTAAATGTTTTAATAGCCTTTCTAATCTCCCTGAGAATTTCACAGTCACTATCACCATCTTGGTCAGGTGGTCGGTAATATATCCCTACTGCTATATTCTTATTATTAGAGCATGGAATTTCTATCCATAGAGATTCTATGGTACAGTTTGATTCATTTACGATTTTTACTTCATTTGATTCTACGCTTTCTTTCACATATAATGCCACTCCCCCACCAGCACGACCTGTTCTGTCCTTCTGATGTATTTTGTACCCTGGTATTACTGTATCCCATTGATTATCCTCATTCCACCAAGTTTCTGTGATGCCTATTAGATTAATATCCTCATTTAATACGAGGCACTTTAGTTCACCCATTTTATGATTTAGACTTCTAGCATTGGTATATAAGCACTTTAAAAACTTGTCTCCTTTTAGCTGTCTGCCATTACACGATGTAATTGAATGGGACTCTTTTTTTACTTGACTATTTCTGATCAGACCCTGCCTGTAATTTATCGTTTTCCATCCTCTCGTCCTAACTAGGACATAGAGATTCTCTATTAATAGATCCTCTGCACCTGTCAGCTTTCCCCTAGCCCCTAGTTTAAAAACTGTTCTACAACCTTTTTAATACTAAGTGCCAACAATCTGGTTCCATTTTAGTTTAGGTGAAGCCCATCCTTCTTGTATAGGCTCCCCTGTCCAAAAAGTTTCCCCAGTTCCTAATAAATCTAAACCCGTCCTCCCTACACCATTGTCTCATCCACGCATTGAGACTCTGCAGCTCTGCCTGTCTAACTGGCCCTGCATGTGGAACTGGGAGCATCTCAGAGAATGCTACCATGGAGGTCCTGGATTTCAATCTCTCACCTAGCAGCCTAAATATGGCCTCCAGGACCTCTCTCCTATCCTTCCCTATTGCATTGGTATCTTCATGTACCACAACCACCAGCTCCTCCCCAGCACTGCACATAAGTCTATCTAGATGGCTCGAGAGATCCACAACCTTTGCACCAGGCAGGCAAGTCACCATGCAGTTCTCACGGTCACCGCAAACCCAGCTATCTATGTTTCTAAAGATTGAATCGCCCATTACTAATACCTGTCTCTTCCTAATAGCTGGAGTTCCCTCCCCCAGAGAGGTATCCTCAGTATGAGAAGATACCACGACATCATCTGGAAGGAGGGTCCAAACTATGGGATTGTTTCCCTCTGCTTCCTTTTTAAGCTTCCTGTCCAATTGGAGCATGCTCCCAGGGTTGGAGGGGCAGGGCTACAAGTTTACAAAGATATTTAGATGCCTAAAGATACAGATGGGCATCTAGTGGGATTTACTAAAGTACCTAAGCCGGTTAGGCACCTCACTCCCATTGAAAGTCACTCACATAGGCCCTTTTGTAAATTCCAAGGGGAGTCAGATTGAGCCTTATCTGTGTTGAGGACAGTCCAGCCACCTATCGCACAATTATTAAAGATCCTCTGTACAACTTTTGAAATGTTCTCTGTCTTCTTTTCAGTGTTGGCATTTAAAATGTCACCTTGTCTCCCACTTTAAAACTCTCTTAAGCAACCAACACCTGCACTTTCTGTGAAGATCCAATATCACCTTACAAAGTAACTTCAAAAGTATGTAAACTATGCAGATATAGTGTATATAGTAAGTTGAAAAAATGCTAACTGTTGTCAATGGGACTCTTTTAATGGGAATTGAATTAGACCATTGCAGATCAAATTCAGACTGAAAGTGGCTAACTTCATTGAGCTGCATATCCTATTAAGGAAATGTGCCTCGAGGGATAGTTTTTAACCAGAGTGAAAACCCAGAAGGAACTGATAAATATCTGGGTTGTCCAGGGCCTGAAGTAGTAGCAATGTCCTCTGTAGAACCTCAGAGTTCACCTAATCAAGGGTGAAAGCCATATACATTGTCTGACTGTTTACTTTCAAAAACTTGAGAAAATTCAGATTGCTTTGGAGTTTAAGTAGGGTTTCTTTAAGTGTGTTGTGGGAAACAGCATTCATGTTCAGGGAGGATTACTCTGAAGAGTTTTCCATTTGTATACTTAAGGCTCAATTATTCATCTCTTAGCTGAATAGTAGTTATTCACATAAGCATCCTTATTGATGTCAATGGGACTACTCGTGAATGCTACACAGTTAATGGGTTGCAGAATCAGGCCCTTAATGAATCGTGCCTACTTCTTGCTTCTGTTTTGACTCAGCATTTGAAATGGAACAATGAACTGACACTTGTAATGTTTTATTTTAATTGTTAATATAAATCAAGTTATAATAGGTGGTTTAGTTACTGCAATTAAATCATGCATTCTTGAGAAGAGACTTGTATGGATTTAGAACAAAGAAACTGACTGATAGTTGTCTGCTGTTAGCCCTGTCTGCTGCTACCACCAAAGTCAATGCATGTTCAGCGAGCTCCCAGAAGGAGCTGCACTGCAGCTTTTAGCATGGCCAGTCCATCTCCTACACCCCAGCACAAGCTCCTTTCCAACTGTTGCTACAAAGAAGTGCATCTAATCTTCATTTGTGTAGAGGCAAATTTTTTAGGTACCATTGTAGGACTAAGCATTAGTGGAGGTGGAAGGGTTATTTTCTGTATTTTAATTTTATTGATATTTTTATTCTCCCCCTGCCCTCCACAAAGAGAAAACAGTTAGGTGGGGAAAGGGTTGGCTTGCCTTATCCTTCCCAGGCTACAGATAGGGGATGGGATATATTTGTGCTGTCAGGAGCAAACATATTGAGTGAGAGTGGGAGTGTGCTGCCAACTATCTTTGCAGCCACGCTATCAATTGCAGTGCTGCTTTCAAGGGTGCCTCTCCAAGCATGCACGGAGTTCTATACTAGTAGGAGGAAAATACTATTGGATTGACTTACTGTAGAGAAACTCTTCAAAAGTAGTCCACAAGGATCCATATTTTAATCAAAGTTGAAGAAAACAAAATCTACAGTAATGATGATGATATTTTGAAACATTCTTCTTGGCGATTAAGTGCCTGTTCCAGTTTCCTCTTGAAATCAATGAGAGTTTTTCCAATGAAGGGTGGGTTGACTCCTAGTCTTTTCTAAATCCTCAATGCCTCATACAGCTAAAGTATTTCAAACCCTGATCAGTAGTTTTATGTGCAAGTAGCCACAGATTACTCTAGCTTTTCAGACACATTTATGGGTCATACTCCAAAGCAAGGCTGCCCGCTTCTGAGATCCTTATAGTGAGTAGCAATTAGTTCAATAATTTTATGACAGCAAGCCAAGTAGGAAATAGAAAATCTGATTGGCTTATTACATACTGACTGTAACTTCTGATGGTAACAGTCCTACTTAGCATATTAAAACTTTATAAGACAGAAAGACATTAACATGCCAAGAAAAATAATACATGTATCTTCATTAGATTATAGAATTTCTGCAATTTTACTATAATGATAAAAAAGTTAAGATCCCTTTGGAGGTTGTATAAATTCGAATTGTTACTTATGTGTTGCAGGTTTTTCTGATTTATAATTAGTATGTGGGAGATATATAATTAGTCTGAAATATTTATGGCTTAGATTGTTAAAATCTTTTTCTAATTTTAAATGGGGTGTGTAAACTTATTTAGGACTCAGTATACAGGAACTAGGGTTACCATATTTTGTGCCTCCAAATGGAGGACACTCCACAGCCCCCGGCCCCGCCCCCGGCCCCGCCCCCAGCCCCGGTCCAACCCCGCCCCCTCCCCAAAGTCTCTGCCCCCTCCCCTGCTTCCCGCGAATATTTGATTCGCGGGAAGCCTGAAGCAGGTAAGCGGGGGTGTGGGGGGAGGAGGCGCGGCCCAGGGTGGCCCCCCGGCGTTTCCAGCCTGGGTCGGCTTGGGCCCTGGGGTGCCGGCCCCGGCCGACCACCCCCGGCCCGCCCAGCACTGCCGGCCCCCGGCGGCCCGGCGCACCCCCCGGCTCCCGGCCTCGGCTCCCAGCCCGGCTCCCCGGCTCCCGGCCCCGTGGGCCCAGCTCCCCGCTCCGCGGGCTCGGCTCCCCGGCTCCCGGCCCGGCTCCCCGGCTCCCCGCCCCGCGGGCTCGGCTCCCCGGCTCCTGGCCCGGCTCCCGGCTCCCCGGCTCCCCGCCCCGCAGGCTCGGCTCCCCGGCTCCCCGGCCTGGCTCCCGGCTCCCCGGCTCCCCGCCCCGCGGGCTCGGCTCCCCGGCTCCCGGCCCGGCTCCCGGCTCCCCGGCTCCCCGCCCCGTGGGCTCGGCTCCCGGCTCCCCGGCTCCCCGCCCCGCGGGCCCGGCTCCCCGGCTCCCCGGACCCCGGCCCCCTGCCCGGCCCCGCGCCCGGCCCGGCACTGTGACCCTGGCCCGGCACTGCGCCACTGGTTCCTGGCCCGGCACCATGCCCCCGGTCCCGCACCGGCGCCGGCCCTGGCCGAGCACCACCGAGCCCTCCCGATTTTCCCGGACATGCCCGGCTTTTGGGGATTTCCCCCCGGACGGGGATTTGAGCCCCCAAAAGCTGGACATGTCCGGGAAAATCCGGACGTATGGTAACCCTACAGGAACCCTGAAAACTGTATACAGTTATTTTGTATCCAGCCATTTTGACTGCTTGGGCTCTATAAACTGATGTCTCAGAACAAACTGAATGAAGTTGCTTAAAGAAAACATTTAGTAATCAAATAAACATGAATGACAGTTTTTCTAAAATCATGTATTCAGCCAGACTCTAGGGGTTCAGTCTTGAGCCTGTTATCTTGCTTCCTTAAAGTGAACTTCCATGCTGACTGCTTTCCTACTTGAAGCTGGCCCCAGGGTCAGTACTTCAGACCTTTTAAATTGTGGAATACAGTACTTAGTTCTTATTGCTTACTGTGATTATTTGAATCAGCTGTAGCAGCCCCTAATAGCAGCAATAGTCTGGGAGTAACTGGCTGTTTAAGGGTTAAGCAGACTTTTTTTTAGATCAAACTGACTTCCCCCTAAGGGTAAGGTAGAGTCTATGTGCATGAGTCTGATCAATAGGTGGAAAACCTAACCTATTTTCATGTCATTGGAAAACATAGCTTCTTTCCCCAACTTTAGCAGTGTTGTAATTACACTGCACTATTCAGTTATCCAATGAACCCTTTCGACCGAAGGCGGCACGTGAGCTGATTTTCAGTGACACTCACACTGCCCGGGTCCTGGCCATCGGTCCGGGGGGCTCTGCATTTTAATTTAATTTTAAATGAAGTTTCTTAAACATTTTAAAAATCTTATTTACTTTACATACAACAATAGTTTAGTTATATATTATAGACTTATAGAAGGAGACCTTCTAAAAACATTAAAATGTATGACTGGCACGCGAAACCTTAAATTAGAGTGAATAAATGAAGACTCGGCACACCACTTCTGAAAGGTTGCCGACCCCTGCTTTAGATGGATAATCAGTACAATTCACGGTCCATTTGACATACACGTGCACATGGTTGACAGAGCAGAAGTGGGACTATAAAATAAATGTGAATATCCTTAGGACCTTGGAGGGAATGGAAGTATGAAATGGAGCGCTCAGATCTCCTCCTCTGGGAGATCTGTTCTCAGAGAGCCCCAGAACAAACAAGAGATAGCAAAATCAAACAGCAAACAAATCCTTAAGATCCCTTCTTCATAAAACCTATGCTGACTAGGTGGGGGTGGGGGAAGCTACAGGATTCTCTGGAGGCTGGTTCATTTAAAAGGGTAAACTTAACTATCCTGTCACATCTCACATGGTGCTCTTAGTGCCTCTGTGTAATTCTGTTAAACAAGTAAAAACATTGATGGGAGGGGCAAGAGCAGGGGTGGGAATTGGATCCCTTACTGAGAGGTCACAGGTTCACAGAGCTTTGTTTTGTTTACTTTAACTTATCATTTATTTGTGTTTTAAACATCTTTAAACAGACTATCAGATTTGTCATCAGTAGAAGTAGTCTAGGTGGCACATGAATGGAAATGTCAAATCTAAACAGAAAGCAGACCCAGTCTATCTGTTTGGGAAGTGGGTTTCCTCACAGAAACCCATGAGCAATGCTAGGAAGATACTGTAAGATGGAGACTTGAGCTTCAGTGCCTTCTATACAACACAGGAACCAATAGACTTTATATAGGTACTCATGCAAGAATATCCAAATGGCCATAGCGACAACACATATTACATTTGATCAGTTACATGTGCTGTTATCTGTATGCACATATGGATTACACTGAAATGGAGGAGACAGAGAATGTAAGAAAACAGGATAGTAAATCTGTACAGCTGGAAACTGGCATATTTGTGTAATCTAATCACTGTCTGAAGTCAAATGCCACTGTGTAGTATCTGAACAGTCATGAAAGAGATTGCCTGGACACTTTTTTTTTTTAAAGGAATCAAAATTGGCAGGTGATGATGTTTAAAATGTTTAACTTGTCTGACAAGAGTGTAACAAGAACGATCTATTTAATACATAAAAGACCGGAGTCTTTTGTTTTTTGTTTTGTTTCTTGTGCTCTGGTACTGAAGTGGTACACTAGTCTCTGCTGCTACTCAAATGCACCTTTTTAAATGAAAGAAAAAAAATTGTTTTCTACCTAGCAAAGCTCTTGATGTGACATAATGATAGGGAATGTAACTTTTAAAAGCTAGATGGCACAGCATCTGTTGAATTAACATAAAGATGCAAAATGTAGGAAATTTTGATTTCGAACAAAACATTTTGAACCATAGTCATCTCTGAATGTTTCCCTTTCATTTAAATATTTTGCTAAGATCCGAGAGTTGGTGGGACAAGATGGGAAAAGGATTACATAAGTAACCCAACTATGCAAGAATAATTCCTTTGTCTCCCTCACAGACCTTAGTAGATTGTATAATCATTCAAATTCTGACAATTTCTTCACCTTTGCTATACTGGTTTATTTATTTGGCCAAATTTGATTGGTGATTACATGGCCCCATTGATAATTGCTTTGATGTTCTTCAAAAGAAGTCAGGCCTCAGCAAGATATACCCTTTCTGATGAATTTGGGAGATAAACTATTTTTCCTTCTGAAAGATGCTCTATTTTTTAAAATAAAATTAGGAAAAGTATTACAAAGCACGACAAAGTATTACAATGCGTGAATACTCGTGAAATTATGAAACCTCTTTTGCAGGATAAAGAAGTGAGAAGTTGAGTCAGAAATTGCAAAGAAGTAGAAGATAAGGCCATTATTTCAAATCTGAAACAAAACAAACAAACAAAAACACCCCAAGCCTTGGCCCAGATAGTTTTGCAGAAGAATTCCTTAAGAAGTGTGAGAGAAAGAGGACCAAGTCCATCCTTGGTATAAATCTGTTGAGTTTAGTGGAATTATACTTGTGTGCTTATGGATCACTTTCTCGAAAACTTGCTTTGTTGACTAGGATCTCATTTAATATACAGCTTGTATATTCCACAGTGAATGAGTCTGGAATCTACTGAATTATAGTGGTGTGCTCTATATATTGCCAACTCGTGATTTTTTTTTAATGAGTTTTGCAATATTTAAGGTTCTTTTTAAAGCCCCAGTTCCTGGATTCATGTTCTTTAATAAGAAGCACAGTCTCCATTTAAAAAGAAGGACTATTCTAGCCCCCATGATTGCAGAGAAAAGCTTGACAATATAAACCCAAAGGCTCAAAAAGCAGGAAGCAAAGACCCGAAACTGCTTATTTTTAAAAGCTTGTAATATTTAAGCCATGTTCATGATTTGTGGCCTGACTAATGATTTTTGAATATAATCAATACTGCCCTATGGCTGTAAAGATACCTATCAGTTTGAGAACTAGTGTAGTGATGTTTGCTTGAATCAGCACACAGCCTGAAAGGGTAGCTCTGGGAGTGGTGTGAACTGCCTGTATTTATTTAAGTATTTAGCGTTTGCCTATTCACAGAGCTAATCAATAGCATCTGTAGGGGCCAACTGGAGCTCGTGGAGCCCAATGCTGAATTTGGTTAGCACTCCTCAACAATGTGTATTATTGTTTGATCTGCACCACAGCTATAGCTTGCTTTGTTTTGAAAGTGCCAGTGGTGCTGGTTGGCTGCACAGAGGCCTTGCCCAGTCTGGAATTGGTTAAAAAGGGCCCACTGACGACACGGCAGGTCGAAGCCGGGTGGGTGAACAGTAGAGTCTGTGATAAGGAATTGATTGGTGGTTGATGATAAGGACCAGTCTTCCCGCCACAGGAGCTCCGCTGTCACGTCCTGGCATGATAGCCTCGACCACAGTGGGTGTGATGAAATGTGTAGCTAGTGGACTAAAAAGGTCGTGAACAAGGGCAAGCATGGGTTGGCATGTACCTTCACAAGCAGCTTGCCAGCTGCAGTCTCCCTTCTATGTAAGGGGGGAGCAACGTGGCTCAGAACTGGAAACCATGGAAGATGAGTTGGACAGAGTTCCTGTGATGATGCATATAGTTGAGCTGAGTTGCACATCAACAAGTTTGGTGTGTGCCGACTGATTCCATACTGGCACACAGTACTCTGCTATTGAGTACTAGATGGCAAGGGCTGAGTCCTTAGGGCTGGAGTATTTGTTCCCCATGAAGAACCTGCCAGTTTGCTGAGAAGGTTGTTGTGTGTCTTGACCTTTGCTGCTATCTTGCTCAGGTGGCTTTTGTATGTCAGTGTTCGGTCGAAGGTCACGCCTAAGTAAACTGGGTATGCTTCAGCCTGTGGCCATTCATTATGATGTTTAGTTCCCTCTTAGCATTGGCATGATGGAGGTGTAATGTGATAGAGACTGTCTTGCTGGTACTAGGCTGAAGGTGCCATTTCTTGCAGTAGGTTGCCAGCTTTTCAGCGTTGTCACTTAGTCTTCTCCAGCTCAGAGAAAGTTGGATGCAGCAGATATCGTCTGTATAGATGAACTTCCATGACTGGGTTGGTGACAGGTAATTGATGTATAGATTGAACAAGGTTGGGGCTAGAACAGACCCCTGGGGTAACTCATTCATCTGTTTTTTCCAAACCAAATTTCATCTGTTTTCTCACCCACATGCACCCTGAACCATCTGTCTCGGAGTAGCAGTTTGGTGGTATCAGTAACCCATAGTGGGAGGATTCTTGATATTTTAACAAGTAGACCTGTGTATCAGCTGCAGTGAGGTCAAGGAAAATAGCACCCATATTCAGATTTCTTTGAAAACTGTTTTCAATTAATGTGCAAATATTTGGTTGCATGTGCTTCGACCTTGTCAAAAGCATGCTTGCTCAACATTCAAAATGTTCTCCACGGTGTTATTCACTGTAAAATTAGGCACTCTAGAACCTTGAGACACACAGAAAGCAGCAGGATGGGACGGTAGCTTGATGCCTGGTTTGGGTCTTTACCAGATTTTGGGAGGCTGATGACTTTTGACATGTGCCAGATTTTCAGCAGTCTTCCTGCACTGGTGAAGAATTGAGCCAGCCAATAGCAGGTGCATGGGCCAGGGAACTCTGGAAGGTTGTTATCATAGGTGGCAGTGGTGCCAGACTTGATGTTATGTAGCACTCCGTCCAGGTCTGGAACTGTGAAAGGTTCAGGTTAAGCTCCGGATTTGTGCTGCCTGTGGAAGACTCTCCCCTCACTCTGGATTTGATTCTTCACTTCTTTTTCCAGGGGTGTCTTTCATTAACTATTTCACTGCTGATGAAAGTCTTTCAGAGAGAAGAGGGATGACAATCAAATGATGTCATTATATGCAGAGCATACAATAAATAAAAATCTGCACAAAATACTGAATAAATAGCATCTTATTTTGGTATTTTACATGGATAGTTCTTGGTGATCTTGCTAGTGGGGGAGCGGCACCTCTTTTGCTACCTTTTTAATTCCAGTATTGCACCTTAAAGATTTCCCTTTCCTTAAAGCTGCAAGGAGAGGAGTTTTAATTTTAATATTTAAAATAAGAAGAAATTCTGTGCTGTACCATGACATTCATTAATCATCATGGCTGTTGGATAGTCTGTAATGTCTTGTTGATATCAGCACTTAGTGATGTATAGGTGAAAGGTCTCTGAGATTTAGAAAGTGCTATTTGGAAGGAAAGAACTCCTAAAAGTGTTTCCCATGTTAATAATGGAACCATGCATATAAGATGATAAACCTATATCATAACATTTGTTACTAATAATACATCTATTTGCATGTAAGTAAATACACGCTGAATTTTTGGAAACAGACGTAAATTTAGTTTAGTTTAGTAGCAATTGGACAACTAACTTAATGAATGCCAATGAAAATGAGGTAGGATTAGAGGCTAAAATAGGGAAAGAAAAGGTTAAAAATTACATAGAGAAGTTAGATGTCTTCAAGTCACCAGGGCCTGATGAAATACATCAGGAGCTTAAGGAGCTGACTGAGGAGATATCTGAGCCATTAGCGATTATCTTAGAAAAGTCATGGAAGACGGGTGAGATTCCAGAGGACTGGAAAATGGCAAATGTAGTACCACTCTATAAAAAGGGGAATAAGGACAACCCGGGGAATTCTAGACCAGTCAGTTTAACTTCAGTGCATGGAAAAATAGTGGAACGAATAATTAAGCTATCAATTTGCAGACACCTAGAAGATAATAAGATGATAAGTAATAGCATGGATTTGTCAAAAACAACTTGTGTCAAACCAACCTAATAGCTTTCTTTCACAGGGTACAAGCCTTGAGGATGGGGGGAAGTGGTAGATGTGATATATCTTGACTTTAGTAAGGCTTTTGATATTGTCTTGCATGACCTTCTTATAAACAAAATAGGGAAATACAACATAGATAGAGCTAGTATAAGTTGGGTGCATAACTGGTTGGAAAGTCATTCCCAGAGAATAGTTATCAGTGGTTCATGCTAGAAGAGCATAATGAGAGGCAATCGGTTCTGGGTTCGGTTCTGTTCAATATCTTCATCAATGATTTTGATAATGGCATAGAGAGTACACTTATAAAATTTGCAGATGATACAAAACTAGGAGGAGTTGCAAGTGCTTTGGAGGAGATTAAAATTCAAAATGATCTGGACAAACTGGAGAAATGGTCTGAAGTACATAGGATGAAATTCAATAAGAACAAATGCAAAGTACTCCACCGAGGAAGGAACAATCAGTTGCATAGATAAGATATTTAAGATATTAGGATAGGACAAGAAGGGCTTTAAGCAATGGGCTTAAATTACAGCAAGGCTGGTTTAGGTTGGACATTAGGAAAAACTTCCTAAGCACTGGAATAAATTGCCTAGGGAGACTGCCCGGAGCAGCGAACCGCGGCCACTGGGAGCTGCAATCAGCTGAACCTGCGGACGCGGCAGGTAAACAAACCGGCCCGGCCCGCCAGGGGCTTTCCCTGCACAAGCGGCAGAACGAGTTTGGGTACCACTGGTCTAGATAATACTTAGTCCTGAGTGCAGGAGAATGGACTAGAAGACCTCTTGAGGTCCCTTCCAGTCCTACTATTCTATGATTCTATAATTACATAATATTTTTCTTGGGTCTACCAATACTTCAGTCAGAATTATTTTCTGAATGAGTTTTACATCCAAAAAATGTAGAAATATGCTCAAAACTGACTTGGGAAGGGATTCAGTTTCTAATTGATTTTCCTCCAACAATTACATATGTTTATTTTATGACCTCAGCTGTGCTACTTTGGACTCTCATCAGCTCTCACAAGCTAAGTTGGGTCAAGCCAGGTCAATACTACTTGGATAAGAGAAATCTAAGGGAAACCCAGGTACTGCTGAAAGTAGTGCTAATGATCAAGCAGATGGCACTCTTTTCTGAGGGGCAGTATTGAGCAAAAGCCCCAGGATGTTGTTTAAAGGTGCATTGGGTGTGGAAGGTGCCATTTTGCATGTAGAATATAAATCTGAGGTTCAGACCTAGATAAAAATCTCATTGCACTTTTGTAAGGGAATGGGTGTTTGATTAGGCCAATGTACTGAATTCAAAGTAATCATAGTAATTAACTGTATTCTAATTCAGTAACCAGGAAGTATTGTGTGAAGTTTATAGTAATTCAACTGAGGGGATAGGAGATGGGGAAAAAACCTGTTTCTTAAGGAGGTGATTGCTATTTTGAGAAACTTTGCAATGGATGATTTGCATTTTTAGCTTGTGTGTTGCACCAACAATAAGGTGTGCTGTTATACAAATTCACTCTCTCATACCTTACTGCTTAATTGTAATTTGTTATAAAAATTTTCTGCAAAGATTCTATCAGTGCAGGAATCCCCATCTTAGCTTTCACATGTCCACCCACAAGTCCTACAAGAAACTCCTCTAACTCTTTATGGGCTGTTTTTTCAGAACTACTGAGCACTCACAACTGAGTTTGAAATCAGGGGACCTGAAATTTGTCCCTAAATGGTTGTGTCACTCTGAGGCATACATTAAGATGTGGACCCTGTCATGGAGTGACTGGGCGATGCTCTGGAACTACTCCATACAAAGCCAGTCAGGACTCTGGGGGAGCATGCCTCCTCTCTCTGAGCATACTGTCTCCAGGGCAAGAAGCTTACACAGCTTCAACCTTCCTGGGTCTGACCTGGGAGCATTCATCATCCCCTTCCACACCGTGCGCGTCCCACAGCGAGTCTGCACAGGCGGGGCTCCTGGGGAAGCTGGAGGGCCCTGCACCCCAACTCTGCAGTCAGACGTGACTCTCAGCCAGCCAGTAAAACAGAAGGTTTATTAGATGACAGAAACATGGTCTACAACAGAGCTTGTAGGTACAAAGAAAAGGACACCCCAGTCTGGTCCATCTTGGGGAGCAGGGAGCCCGGAGCCCCGTCTGGGCCTCACTCCATTTCCTCAGCCAGCGCTAAACTGAAACTCTCCAACCCCTCCTCTGGCCTTTGCCTCTTTCCCAGGCCAGGAGGTCACCTGATCTCTTTGTTCTCCAACACCTTCAGTTGGCACCTTTGCAGGGGAGGGGCCCAGGCCATCAGTTGCCAGGATTCTCTGTGCATCACAGTGGCCCTCTAAGGCTCTGCAACAATCACACACCCTTATCCCACCACCTAAATACTTAAGAAATGCATAGGGGAAACTGAGTCACTCACACAATATTCAGAGAAAACAATAAGAACATTCCCACTTCGTCACATCTCTCCCCCCTTCGAGACCGAACTGAGCGGGGTCACTTTAGCCAGTGACCTGGGGAAGTTTGAACCCCTAACATTCCCGTGAATGCCCCAGCATCTCTCCCATTCCTTGGTGGGAGTTACACCAGGCTTCCCAGTTTCATGCCCTCCCGAAGGTGGGGTGTGCTTGATGGCACTCGCAGGACGCATGTGGGAAGATTTATGCGGCCTGTGCTCTTTTGCCACCCCAATACCCCTGCGGTTAAAACTGGGTCTTCTCCCAGCGCTCCAGTTTGGAGAGCTGTGATTCGGCTCTTGACCTTGACTTTGGCCACCCTTTTGACCTTGGCAACCCTCTACCCAGGTGTCTCTGTCACCAGCAGCCCCTTTCATTTGATGCAGCCACGTTGGATGAGAGTGGTCAATATACACAGTAAAGCACCACCCAAATAGATACAGCTGCAGCTTTTTAAGGGCCTGCACCATGGCCAGGCATTTCTTCTCTATGGCTGCATAGTTCTGCTTCCGGGACAGCAGTTTCTTGCTCAGTTACCCGATGGGATGTCTCTCCTCGTTAGCATCAGCTTGCATCAGCACTGCGCCCAGCCCTGCATCTGAGGCGTCGGTGAACACTGTAAAGGGCTTGGCAAAGTCCGGGTTTACCAGATTTACTGGGCCCTGGGTTAGAGCCTCCTTCAGTGCACAGAGAGCCCTCTGGCACTGCTCGGTCCAGACCACCTTGTCTGGCTTCCCCTTCTTACATAGCTCAGTGATGGGGGGCAGCTAGAGAGCTAAAGTGGGGTACAAACCCCCGGTAGTACCCCGCCATCCAGATAAAGGCCTGGACCTGTTTCTTGGTCTGGGGAACGGGCCAATCTCTGATCATCTCCACCTTGCACTTTTTGGCTTTTACCGTCAGTCCTGCCTCCTTGAGGCAGCCCAGCACCCTCTTCACTTGGGACACGTGTTCCTCCCAGGTCTGGCTAAAGACACAAATATCATCAATGTATGCCAGGACCAAGTTCTCCATCCCCCTCAGTAACTGATCCAACCAGTGCTGAGAGGTGGCCGATGTCCCCTTGAGGTCAATAGGCAGGACCAGGAACTCAAAGAACCCCAAAGGGGTGGTGAAGGCAGATTTCAACCTGGCATCTTGGCCCAAAGGTACCTGCCAGTCACCCTTGGTGAGATCTGTAGTAGAGCGGTAATGAGCCCCGCCACCCCCAGCTTGTCTAGAATCTCACCAGGCCTAGGCATGGGGTAGGCATCGGACACGGTGATGGCATTAAGCTTCCAATAGTCCATACAGAATCGGATTGACCCATCTTTCTTGGGAACCAGCCCCACGGGTGAGGCCCATGGGCTGTTGAATCACTGGATCACCTCTAAAGCCAGCATGTCCTTGACCTCTCTCTCCAGGCTCTGAGCTATTTTCCCAGTGACTCTGAACAGGGGACACCTGATGGGAGGATTGGCTTCCATCTCAGGGAAGAGATCCACCCGGGGGTCTTCCCCCTTCTCCTCCCAATCGTCCCTTTCCAGATCCAGGGGTCCCCTCACTCTCCTCCCATACAGCAGCTCGAAAGGGAAGAACCCTGTGGATTCCTGGGGCACTTCCCTGTACCGCAGGTTGGGTAGGTACTTGTCCCAGTCCTGTGGATGCTGATTCATAAAAGTCCTCAGCATCATCCTCAGGGTCTCATAAAATCTCTCCACCAGCCCGTTGAACTGAGGGTGATATGCAGAGGCCCAGGCGGGCCAGACCCCACATTTCTCTCACAAGCCCCGGAGCAGGGCTGACATGAAATTGGACCCCTAGTGTGTAAGGACCTCACTAGGGACCCTCTCTCTGCTGAAGATGGTCAGCAGCGCGTCTGCCATGGTGTCTGCCTCGGTGGAGGACAGAGCCACTGCTGCTGGGTAGCAGGTGGCGAAATCCATCACCACCAGAATGTATTTCTTCCCCAACCGGGTCGCCTTGCTGAGGGGCCCCACTATGTCCATAGCCACCTTCTGGAAAGGTTCCTCTATGATGGGAGCTTCACCCTTAGCCCAGGCCTTCCCCACCCTCTGGCAGGAGTCACAGGATCTGCAGGACTGCTGGACTGCATCACAGACTCCGGGCCAGTAAAAGTTCTGCAGCAGCCACTGCCTGGTGCGCTGGATCCCCTCGTGTCCTGAGAGAGGGACATCATGGGCCAGGCACAATAGCCTGCGGCGATACTTCTGGGGCACCGCCAGCTGTCTCCTGATTCCTCACAGTTCTACTTCCCCTTGGGGAGCCTATTCCCAGTACAGGAATCCCTTCTCCCACAGGAATCTTTCCTGCTGCCTTCCCCAAGGGGGTTTGCAGTGCTGTGGCCAGCAAGTTCCCTCAGCTTCTCCATGGAGGGATCCTTCTGCAGTTCGGTCTGGAATTCAGCTGCTGGGGAAGGGAGTTCCCTCTCGCTGTTCCCTCTCACTGGCTGGGCTTGGGGGTCATAGCCTCTGTCATAACTATAAAGGGAAGGGTAATAGCTGTCCTGTGTACAGTACTATAAAAATCCCTCCTGGCCAGAGACTCCAAAATCCTTTTCCCTGTAAAGGGTTAAGAAGCTCAGGTAACCTGGCTGGCATCTGACCTAAAGGACCAATAAGGGGACAAGATACTTTCAAATCTTGGGGGGGGAAGGCTGTTGTTTGTGTTCTTTGTTTGGGAGTGTGTTCGTTCTCGGGACTGAGAGGGACCAGACATCAATCCAGGTTCTCCACATCTTTCTAAACAAGTCTCTCCTATTTCAAACTTGTAAGTAAATAGCCAGGCAAGGCGTGTTAGTTTTCCTTTGTTTTTCTCAACTTGTAAATGTACCTTTTACCAGAGTGTTTATCTTTGTTTGCTGTACTTTGAACCTGAGACTAGAGGGGAGTCCTCTGAGCTCTTTAAGTTTGATTACCCTGTAAGGTTAATTTCCATACTGATTTTACAGAGATGATTTTTACCTTTTTCTTTAATTAAAAACCTTCTTTTTAAGAACCTGATTGATTTTTCCTTGTTCAAGATCCAAGGGGTTTGGATCTTGATTCACCAGGAGTTGGTGGGAGGAAGGAGGGGAATGGTTAATTTCCCCTTGTTTTAAGATCCAAGGGGTTTGGATCTGTTTTCACCAGGGAATGGGTGAAGGTTTTTCAAGGCTTCCCAGGAAGGGAATCCATTGAAATGGTGGCAGCCGAACCAGAGCTAAGCTGGTAGTTAAGCTTAGAAGTTTTTCATGCAGGCCCCTACATTTGTACCCTAAAGTTCAAAGTGGGGATCCAGCCTTGACAGCCTCACTGAGCCCTGTCTCTGGTAGCTCCCTCCCTGCCATGGAATCACTTCCCAGCAGCACCTCTGGACAAGGCAAACCTGGTTGGCAGCTGACTTGCCCTGCCTGTGTGTCCCCCCCACTCTGCTGGGGTCTCAGCTCCCACGGTGCTCAGCACTGCCCTTGCCGTCCCAGTGGGGGTAGGCAGCGAGCTCGCTGCTTTGGTCACAGCATCAGAGCCAGCGTGAGCCCCCTCTCCAGTGTGCAGGAAGCATCTCTTCCTCCCACTCAGCCCCAGGGGTCTGATTACAGACAGGCAGGTATCCCCAGCTTAGCAGCTCCTCACCTCCACCCCCCCCCCCCAAGCCAGGTCATTTGCATTTTCACTGACAATTTCAGTCTCAGCCAATTGTTTCCCTAGATTCAAATTCAAATCCTCGGCTGTTACAGGAGCAGGGCCTGGATCCTGTCCCAAAGAGACACAATCATCCCCCAACAGGACCTCACAGCCCATATCCTGGAGAACCCCAACTACCAGCCAGCCCGACCCCTCCTGGGTCTGCACAGGGATCTGGGCCATAGGCAGGGTGGGGGGCTTCATCCCTGGGATCTTCACCAAGGTCACTCAGCCCCCCAGCATCTGGTGAGGCTGCACCAGCCAGGACCTGACAACAGTTCTCTCTGTCCCAGGATCTCGCCATCCCAGGAATGTCTCCCCGTTGACCACCAACTTCCGCTCCCACTGGGGGTCCAGGGCCTGAGCCCAGGAGAGTCCATGCAGACATATAGGTTGGGGCCAGGAGTTTGAACCTGTCCACTACCCCATGCATCTGGCTGACGGCGTCTATGGCCTTGGGACCCAGCAAGGGTGCTAGATACCAGGGCTTTTCTGCAGGGTCCCCCTGGTTCAAATTGCCAGCCTGCTGAAAGGCAGTGGGGTGGGCATCCACCCCCCCCCCCCTTGGGATCTGGAACCCCGGGTCTATCCTCACTCACCCCTGGGAAGTCCCCTATGCCTCTCCGCTCCACCATCGCCAGTTCATGCTGCTGCTGCTTCTCCTGCAGCTCTTTTTCAGGCTCTCGCTGGTTCTCACAGTCCTCTCGCTCCTTCGGACTCAGCTCCAATCCCATCCGTCTCCGATCCCCTGATGGGGAATCCAATCTTGAACCCATCTGGTCGGGGACAGGAGTCTTGGGGATGCCTGGCTACCACTCCAGCTCCTCCCAGATCCTCTTGTAGCCCCATTTCTGCCCTTCTGGACTAAATAAAAAGAGGGCTTTTGCACGTGTGGTGCCATTGCCAGTAATCTTAGAACAATTCTTAGAGATAAAGGTGGGAGAGATTACAAATTAGAAATGTGATGCAACAGAATATGCACGGTTTGCCAAAACGTATTAAGATAAAATTGGTTTTGGATAAGGGAGGGGATGCTAGAAACATAAGTTTTGATATATGTTTTTAACTTTTATTAAGAAATGTGGGTTTATTTATATATTTATTGCTAAAACATGTAGATGATATGAACTATTTGTTTAGATTTCAATTATATGATATTTAAGGATGATTTCTTTTCTGACTTCAAATTTGACTGACTGTTGCCCAGAGTTGCTAATTTCTACAAGCAGTAGATTTGCACAGAACTGTCAGTTTTTATGTCAATTTCATGGTTTTATACAAGTGTGCTGTAAATCACAAAAGCCTTCTCCCACCACAAAGCCCAAGTATGAGGCTGTGAGTGGGAGTTTTCATAGGGGTTGTGGGAATTAAATCCTTTCCCTACAACTATGGGCAGTTCATGGCTGCCCTCTATGGCTATTTTTGCAGATTACGGGTTGGAACACTGGCAGCACCTCATTTGTATTTACTATTTGAAGTATTTACAAACATTGAATCTATCTCCCCTTGTAAGTATTCTCACACTTCTTATCAAACTGTCTGTACTGGGCTATCTTGATTATCACTTCAAAAGTTTTTTTTCTCTTACTTAATTGGCCTCTCACAGTTGGTAAGACAACTCCCACCTGTTCATGCTCTCTGTATGTGTGTATATATATCTCCTCAATATATGTTCCATTCTATATGCATCCGAAGAAGTGGGCTGTAGTCCACGAAAGCTTATGCTCTAATAAATTTGTTAGTCTCTAAGGTGCTACAAGTACTCCTGTACTATTTGAAGGGTTTAGGTCCTTGAATCAGTTCCCATGGCCCATATACTGGTCCGTTTGGCATTATTGTAGATAGTACATCTGTGGCATGCCAAGGTGCGTATACTCCCTCCACAACTGTTCCACTTATCCCCCACATCCAGAGTAGACTCACTACCAGTTTTAATTAGATTAGCTTGCTCTTTCTCCATTGTTAAATTTTGTCTGTTTAGAAGAGCACTGTAATGTCTTGTGGAAATAAATCCAAGCACACACAAAAGGAATAACTGTTTCATTAGCTGCAGCAGTCTGTTCCACACTCCAACAATTTGTGCCCTAGCCTAACCTCTAGCAGTACAGGGTACTCAGGTTACAGTGCGATGTTCTGAAGGAACACATCCTTTCAGGCACTATAGCTTTTAATAGTTGGTGTTTTTTTGGAGGGGAAGGTGCTGTTTTTTATAGAACTGGGAATGTTTGTTCGTGCATAGGAGCTGTATTCTTTTTTTATACGATATTACTGAAAATCCATTATGTAATAAACTGTCTGTGATTTCACTAAATCAGCCCATTGTAAAGATTTTCTGTTTAGTTTTAAGGGGATAGGTTTTTAAGGACTACTGGCTAACTTTAGGGCAGCTGTCATGTTTGTTCTGGAGTGGTGGATGCGGGTGGGGTGGGTGAAGAAAAAAATAATTAAAAAAATGATATCAGTGCAGGTGTTACATTTAATAATATATAGTAAGTAATTGATGGAGCAAAATCAAATGATTCAAAATGATTGTTGGCATTAAGTATCACTCAAGTTATGACAACATGGGAGGGAAAAAATACAAACTAGGTCACTGTTAAAAACTGGATTATAGACTCATTCTTGATTTGAAATTTTACAAACTAAGGGCTGTATACTTTGCTTGGTCGTGTATAGATGGCCTTTAGTTTGCTGGTTGGCCTATTTCAAAATATATTTTATTTTATTGCTCTGGATTAGTCATCTGTGGTTGCTTGAGCACAAGTGTTCCAGTGTAGTTTTTGCAGTTATTGAAGAAAAATAAAAGAAGGGTTCCTAAAACAGTTTTGAACACAAGATAAGAAACTGCTCCATCTGTTGGGCCCCTTGGGGTTAACCAGGGGACTTGATGATTTGAGTCTAAATTCTGCAAAAACAAAAATATGTAATTTTGAGATTTGAGACTATTTTTTTCCCTTCAGCTTATGAAAATTACTGCTAAACTTTGAAATGGCTTTTAATGCACTGATTAAAATTTGGAGCCCTGTGCATAATACAATTATGTGGCAGTGCAAATGACTTCATAAACTAACTTTTCGCTAAATAAATAAATTTGCACATTTAAAAAAAAACTAGATATAAATAGATGTTCTCTTGCTGTCTTTCAGCTTCTCAGCTTGTCCACAGGCCATTTTAGGATCTCTGCATTAAGGGGAAAGTATGGTTTGCTGGGGAAATAGGGACAACAGAGGAGGAGGTAATATCATGGAAGAACATAAGGAGCAAGAAGGTATTTATATAATCATTGTCTAGGGAACAGGGAAAGGCTTGCCAAGTAGGAGCAGACAGCCAGCACCCTCAGACTTTTTCTTTTGGGATTTAAGAACTGTGGTATGGCAGTAACTTCCTCTTGTTCTCCTCAAGACAGTGCTTGAGCCCTATCTACCACAATCACTGTGGTATCTATGTGCCAAACTGAAAGATTTAAGACCCTTGCTGCCAGCTTTTACAATTTTATTGCGAGTTTCTCAATATTTGGTATTTTTCTTAAAGCTTCAGTTTCTGAGTCGAGATTATGAGAGAATCTATTTTTTAAAGTAAGCTTCTAGCCCTCATGGTTGAAGAGAAGATCTTGAAAATATGAACCCTAAAGCGGGGTGGGCAAACTGAGGGCCAGATCTGGGTGGGGAAATTGTATGCAGGGCCGGAGCAGGGGGTTGGGGTGCAGGAGGGAATGCGGGGTGTGGGAGGGGGTGCAGAGTATAGGAAGGGGCTCAGGGCAAGGGATTGGGGCAGAGGAAGGGTGCGGGGTGTATGAGGGGGCTCAGGGAAGGGGGTTGGGATGCAGGAGGGGGGTGGAGTGCAGGAGGGAGCTCAAGGCAGGAGTGCAGGAGGGGGCTCAGGGCAGGAGTGCAGGAGGGGTGCGGAGTGCAGGGGGGGGCTCAGGGCAGGGGTGCGGACTGCGGGAGGGGGCTCAGGGCAGGGGGTTGCGGTGCAGGGTGTAGCAGGGGATTGGGGTGCAGGAGGAGTGCGCGGTGCAGGCAGGGGGCTTAGGGCAGAGAGTTGGGGGGCGGGGTGCAGGAGGGGTTCGAGCTCTGGGGTGGCAGCGGTATGCACCAGGGCCAGGGCAGGCTCCCTGCATGCCTGCCCTGGCCCCATGCCGTGCCGCACCGCTCCAGGAAGCACTGTGGCCCCTGGGGGAGAGGGGACAGAGGGCTCCGCATACGCTGTCCTTGCCATGCCTCCAGGTACCTCCGCTGAAGTGCCCATTGGCCGCGGGTCCCCGTTCCCGGACAATGGGAGCTGGGGGGCGGCGGTTCCTGGAGGCAAGGGCAACTCACGGAGCCCTCTGCCCCCACACCTGGGGGCCGCAGGGAAATGCTGCCGGCCGCTTCTGAGGGCATCGCGGGGCCCACAGTGCCACGGGGGGCAATCCTGTGGGCCAGATCCAAAGCCCTGAGGGGCCAGATCCAGCCCGTGGGCCGTAGTTTGCCCACCCCTACCCTAAAGGCTCAAATACTAGAAGACAAATACAATTCCTCCCCTCTTCCCCATAAAATCAGATGATTTTTAAGCCAGTCTTATGATTCTTTGGGGTTTATTTTATGATTTTTGAAAATTTGGGGTTGGCAATACTGTAATTTTCTGTGTTGTCCTATTGGATAATATTTCCTATTTAGTCATATTGGGATGTTCTGTCTATGGGTGGTTTTTCTGTTTGGCTGAGGTGTCTATGAAGGGATAAGCTAGTCAGCCAGTTTTATGGCTTTTGTTATGGAAAGGGTTGTATAAACCCCAGAATCCTGCATTTTGTTCTAATGAAGGCAAGAGATGAGTTAAACCTCATTTGCATTTCCTGACTTCAACTTGCGGTGTGTCCCATCCTGCATACTGCTAGGTGCATCACACTCATAGGCAGTATTTTTGAAGTTGGGTGGAGGGAGATGAGGAGTTCAGCCCTAGACCATTTGAATGTGAGGACGGCATCTTGAATTGGATCTGCTGTCTGATGTAGAGTCAGCATGGTGTGCACCTGCAGATTGTCTTCTCTCAGCTGCGGTTCCAGCTTCAGGGTCATGTAGTTTATTGAATGATTTTTCAGGTTAACATTGTCACACATTTCAGTGTAATTCTGCTGCATAAATGGTGAGAAAAGAGTATTGCTATATAACTTAGTATAATGTGCTGCATAGTTCTTGTGCATTTCCATTTACATATATTTCAGCAGTACAGTTTTGCTCTGAAGTCAGCTTCAGTGTATGCCTGGGTCGGTTAGATGTTAGGTAGAGGGAGATAATATATTGAATCTTGCTTTAGTGAACATATATTGGCCACAGTACATGTTGATGTTTGAGGGTTACTACAGTAATTTAATAATATACATCTATAAAATGAGTTTTCCATGACCATAACCTCATTTCTTAACCCTACTTAAAATTCCCAAATCAAAAAAGCTGCTGCTAACCTTTATTAACCTCAACTATGATGTGGCTACTCTGTCACCATAACAACAGTGCTGGATTGCAGTTAGCATAAAATCAGTGTCTTTAAAACAGAGACAGAGGAAGCTCATAGTATGATTACTGAGTCAAAATTAGTCTGTCTATTTAGATATTAAAATATGGATTTAAGTACCTGGTGTTAGGCATCCAAATTTGAAAATGCTGACTTTTGTCCTTCCTAAGAACTACTGCAGTGGCTATTTTGTGTATATTTAATATATGAAAAATATATGTCTTGAGAGAATTAAGTTTTCTATTCCTAGAACAAGCACAGTCCGGTCAGTGACCATAGAAGCTTCTCCACATTGCCTCACTAGTGTATGTCAGCTTTGATCAAGTAGGACCATCTCTAGAGTGAGTGGCTAGTTCAAGACTCCATACCAGTTTAGTCCTTGGACTCTCTGCTGAGACCACCAACAAGGTTACAAACTAATGTCAGTTGTGTAGGTCGTCTTAGGCATGTTGATTCATGTGCACTGGAAAGTGAACTGAGTTAACCCTTTCTGACAGCAACATTGGCTCACTACTGGCCTGGTCTGGATTAAAACATACGACCAACATGTGAAGTACTCTATGGCCCTGATCAAATGCCCATTGAAATCAATGGAACAACTCTTTGCTTTGAAAAGGCATTAGATCCAGCCCTATAGTCCATTACTAATCTCTTTGACAACACCCTAAGTAAAATGCAAATGTTTGGAGGGTTTGCCTGGAAATTGCTTTAGGAGGCCCACCAGTGGACTAGCTTTAGGATTATCCTTTGGCAAAATCTGTAAAGTGGTTTTCCAACACCTATCCCCCCAATGTTTCTGGGGATACAACCTTGTCAATGTTTACATAGTAATCCAAAGAAAATTTAGATTATTAAATAATAAGTTTAAATATTAGTTTTTAGTGATTATTTAACTTTCATTATAGCAAGTTGAAAATAGGTTTTACATTTACATGTCACATAGCTAGTGTAAAATATTTTTCAGCAATGGTCTCTAGAAGTTGGGCTGGAAATGCTAATTATAATTAAAAACTTTATAACAATAAATACATCTTACAGATTTGTGGTGACAAGTGCTCCCTACCCTGTGTACTTTCATACTTGTTCATACATGAAATAAGATGATTTACAAAGTTTTTTTTTTAAGCCTGCACTGTGAGTCTCAGTATCCTGGTTTAAATCTTCAGATATAGCCAGTCTTGAGGCTGTAGTTTTCATAAGTTATCTAGGATAACGAAAGGATTTTCTTGTCTGAAACTGAAAATCCGCTTACAGACTCAAGGTCCAGCCTGTTTCTATATTGTTGTATACATGTATGCTCTCTCTCTTTTTCTCTTTTCCCCAACCGCTTTCTGAAAAGAAAGTATTTCTCAAACTCGGAGCTAAATACCTTGTATTTACTATTATACAGTAACACATGAATATCTGTGGAAAATAAATACATATTGAATATAAGCTTTCTTTGAATCCTGAAACTGAGTTGCTACAACTCAGAAAATACATTTTTAACATAAAAATATTAGAACATAAGAATGGCCATTCTGGGTCAGATCATATTGGGTCCATCTAGCCCAGTATCCTGTCTTCTGACAGTGGCTAATGCCAGATGCTTCAGAGGGAATGAACAGAACCGGACAATTATTGAGTGATTCATCCCCTGTCATCCAGTACTGCAATGACCAGGGCATGGATGGTCATGTCTAGTGGTCAGTGCCAACAGTCAGAACCGAAGACAGAATCATGTACCAAGTTGAAGGTCAGCATCAGAGACAAAATCAGGTGCCAGGCGAGGGGTCAGAGCTGGAAATCGTGTCAGTGATGAGGTGTAGGAGCAGAGATAGCAGGAACTGGGAGTAGACAGGAGTCTAGGATAGGAGGACAAGAATTAGGAGCAGGCAGAAATAGAGGACTCAGGAGTCCGGTAAGAAGGAAGGTCCATAGGAGCAGCCAGTCAAGAATTCCTCTAATTGCTCAGACAAATTTCTGTTGTTACTTCCTGGTTTATAAAGAGCTCCTAAGCCAGTGGGTGGGGGCTGGATATTTCCCCTAATCAGGAGCTTAGGGTGCAGGGCCCTCTGCAAACTAACCCTTTGCTAAGCCTTCCCTGGTTACTCAGTGGTGCAGCTGGGTGGTGGTTGTGGCCTGAGCACTGCCTGGGGACACATGGGCCTGGGTTTGAAGTGCTTGATTCCTCACAGGTCTCAGCATCTGACAGTCAGAGGCTTAGGGACATCCAGAGCATGGGGTTGCAGCCCTGTCTTGGCTAATAGCCATTGATGGACCTATGCTCCATGAACTTATCTAAGTTTTTTTTTAACCCAGTTATACTTTTGTCCTTCACAACATTCCCTGGCAATAAGTTCCACAAGTGCGTTGTGTGAAGTATATCTTCTTTTGTTTGTTTTAAACCTGCTGCCTATTAATTTCATAGGGTGATCCCTGACCTCTATCATGTCCCCTCCCCCTTAGTTTTCTGCTTTCCAGGCTGAACAATCCTAGATTTTTAAATCTCTCCTCATATGGAAGTTATTCCATATCCCTAGTCATTTTTGTTGCCCTTCTCTGTACCTTTTCCAATTCATATATTTTTTTTTTAGATAGGGTGACAACAACTGCATGCAGTATTCAAGGTGTGGGCTTACAATGGATTTATATAGTGGCATTATGCTATTTTCTGTCTTATTATCTATCTCTTTCCTAATGGTTCCTAACATTCTATTAGCTTTTTTGATTGCTGCTGGACATTAAGCGGATGTAGTCAGAGAACTATCCACAGTGACTCCAAGAACTCTTTCTTGAGAGGTTAATGTAGACCCCATCCTTTTGTATGTATAGTTGGGATGTTTGCTAATGTGCATTACTTTGCACTTATCAACATTGAATTTCATCTGCCATTTTATTGCCCAGTCACCCAATATTGTGAGATCGCTTTGTAACTCTTAGTTAAGTCCTAAGCTGACTGCAATCTTGATCAATTTTGTGTCATCTGCAAACTTCGCTGCCTCACTGTTTACCCCCTTTCCCAGATCATTTATAAATATGTTGAATAAAACTGGTTTCAATACAGATCCTTGGGGGACCCCACTCTTTACCTCTCTCCATTATGAAAACTGAGCATTTATTCCTACTCTTTGTTTCCTGTCTTTTAACCAGTTATTGATCCATGAGAGCACCTGCTGTCTTATCCCATGGCTTCATGAAGAGCCTTTGGTGAGGGACCTTGTCTAAGGCTTTCTGAAAGTCCAAGTACACACTATATATTGGAAGGTGAACATTGTAACAAAAATATACTTATAATCCACTTCTGTTAAAGACACCACATTATAAAATTTTGCATTTATCTTGCACCTGTGAAACAGGTAATATTATCTTCATTTTGCAGAAGTGGAAACTGAGGTTTAGAGAGGTCTAGGTCAACATTTTCAAAAGTGGCCACTAGTTTTGAATATCTCAGATTTTAATTGCCCAACTGGAGACGCCTATGGGCATCTAGTATTAGAGAATACTGCTGAAAATGTGAACATGAGTAACTTGCCCAAGTTTATACAGCAAGTCATTGACAGAATAGGACTAGAACTCAATACACTCTCAGTCACATATGCTATTTCAGCAGTGTATGCTCGTGCTCTAATAGGATCTGTTGGTGTCAAGGAGGAAGGACTAATGTCTCAAACTAACACAGCCTTTTGTTACAGAGGTGTGCTTCCTCTGCTTTTAGAAAAGGAAAATATTCCTCTGAGAATGAAATTGTAAGAGGTATCTATTGTGAACCACTGAAGAGGACTGCTGTAAAAAGGTGATAAAATAACATTTTATCAGTAAATTAAGAAGAGGTTACAAGTGAACATTAGAATAATAGAAATTAGATATAAAAAACCTTAATGTTTTAACATGCACATTTGTTTACTACAGCATGTTAATAATTATTTTCTCCAGTTCAATTTTAAATACGTTGGGCAGTGGGATTTGACCCACTTCCTTTGGGAGAGTGCTCTACAGTTTAATAGAGCTCAAGTTTTCATGTTTTCTCCTATACATTTTGCATTGGCATCCCACTCTTCAGTGCTCAAATATTTGTGGATATTTTTGATATTCCCTTTAGTTGTACACATGTATTTCTTTGAATCTTTTTTCATTGGTCAGTTGTTATATCTTATTAGTATTTGTTGCTTTTCTCTGATCTCCGCCAGTCTGTCTTCTTGTTTCTGGTTATAGAGTGCCCAAACAGAGTGGTCCACCAAAGCTGTATAAAGAGGGACTTCACCTCCATAAATAGGATACTTTTGTATGTGCATCTAACTAGTCTGTTTTGGGCAAGACACAGAACAATGAATAAAGCATGAATTTAAAGTAGCCTTGTAAATATGTAAAAGATGTAGCTAGTAACGATAGTAAGCTGTGTGTGATAGTATGCAGCTGTGGTCTAGCATGTAGTGCAGCACGTTAACCGTCCATGATCTAGATAGGCATTGGCTACAGAAATTAATGAACCAATCATTAAGTGCATGATACAATGCAGATTAAAAGGCACATGTGGCAGTTTGTTTTAGAATTTGTATATAAACTGATTAATGATTTGGTACTTTGGATGTGTGATATGCCCTGTTCCTACCATCTATGCTTGGGCCTGATCAACTCAAGTGTAGTTTGATTGTATGTCAATAAAGAAACCTTAGTGGCAAATCTGGAGTTGAACTGATGTCTTGGATTCCAGAGAACTGGATAAAGTGTTCTCCAGAACTGGATGAGGGGTTCTGTATAAGCTGAGTCAAAAAGGTCTCAGAGGGAATCTCACCACATCCCAAAATAGCATTGTTGCTTTTTCTGCAACATCACATTGCAGCCACATATCTAATTTTCTGTCTATGGTCACTATCAAGCTCCATTCCAAGTATCTTCTTTCCATTTAGCGTATTGGATTCCCCCCTCCATTTCATTTCATTTCCTGCTCTTGAGGTCCGCTTCAGTATCCTTCTGGGGTTTATAATACCTCCCAATTTTGTGTCATCAGCAAATATCAGTAATATGTTGCTTGCTCTGTTTTCCAGATCATTAATGATGATGTTTAAATAAGACCTTCCTTTATGCAATTTATCAAAATACATGCAGTTCCAATTACAGGGCAAGATTTTTTTTTAAAACAAATCCATGCATACTTGCTTGCTATGGACAACTACATTTTGTGTTGTTTACTACATTTTAGAGCTAGGTTTGCCTGAATTAAAATGGGGTCATGAGATATGTTGAGTGTCACACAATTAATCCTGTACTTCAATCAACCACTACCAGGGATCTGAGACATCAAGGGTCTTCCTGACTCCCTTTGTCTGGTCTTTTTATCTGATTACTAGATCACACTGAATTCCTGGGATGGTCATGCCTCACCAGCAACACTCGCTGGATCAGAACATTTTAGATAAATTTGGATTTAATCTGTGGATCATCAGTACCTATACTGTATGCTCATTAGATAATGAATGTAATCTTCATATGACAAATACGGGATATGATATACACCTTTAGAAACTGTTGATTTGGTTGCCATCTGCCTTTTAGAGACATAGGTCTGTATAACAGGAAGAACACATGCATTGAGAGGAGAACATACCCCCAGATTTACAATATCTCTTGTTGAAGGTTTTGAAACTGGCACTCATATCCTTTTTAACACTGAGTCATCATTAACGTTCGTTTAGTAATCTCAGACTGGAACAGATTCAAACTCACATCTCAGGAGAGAAAGAACAGTGTATAAATCTATCCTGTCTTCTACTGGATGAGGCACTTCTTGGGGTTGTCCGTAAAAGTTTCCACAGTGTCCCAGAAAAAGTCAACTTATTAACTATGATGTTTGGCTACACACCAAACATCTTAATTACCACCCTGTAGCATTTCGTTTTTAAGGAATTTGATGTAGACTGCAGTATTAATTTTGAAATCAGCTTGATATACTGTTAAATTGTGCTGTGCTTTCTTAGTACATGACTTATCAGGGGCTTGAAAGGGTTTAAGATGAGCGTTGGGATTTTATATGTTGGGTTTCTTCCAGTGTTTTGACATAATTGATTTTGTTACAGCAAACAATACCTATACCTCTGGGTAATTACTGGCAAAAAATGTGTAATAGAGCCCACTTAAAAAATAAACTGTTAAAGGAATAGACCTGTGGAAAGAATAACATTTTCTGTACACCAATCCAAATATATGTTAAATTACAATGAAGCTGCTTTAAAAGAATGAGTGTTTTTCAAAAAAAGAATCTGTGTAAAGAGTAAATTTGCAGTGAAACAATGTACAAATACCAGATTATAATGAACCTGGGCCTGTTTACAGTGCACTGAGGTAACTCCCAGTGCAACATCTAGCCAATGGAGGCCTCCATAGTCCCTCCAGCACAGGAAAGGGAAGTACTACCAGAGCCTAAGGGAACCTGGATCAGGAGAAGCCTGAAATTGCATGTGAACAGGAGCAGACAATGGCGGCAGCAGGATGAGATGTGGCTGTGGAGGGAAGGCCTGATAGGAAGCAGACTAAGAGCTTGGCCGAGACCCACCCTGTTGCTGGTAGGGGGCCAGTGGAACCCACAGCAGGAATATACAGGCTATGCCTAGGGTACTTGCAACTTTTGTTTTCTTGCAGCACTAGTAAAGAAATGATCTTTCCTACTTGAATTGTGTGAGTGTTTTGGGAAGCCCTGATGGTTATTGCCTGAAGAGCAGAGTTCAGGGAACACCTACAACACTTGCTTCCGAACCTATGGTACACTCAGCAAATTACCAAACACTTAGAGACTGATGTGTTGATGGGCGATCACTCGTTACCGAGTATGATCATCTTCCATGGGAGTTATGGGTCCTCAGGTGGCTAATAAGGCCAATCCTTGAACCACAAGTTCTATTGCAATGAGGGCAGATTTTTTCAGGCTCAGCAGTAGGCTGTTGACCATTACTGGAAGCCAGTCTCTCCTTCCTTCTGCACCTCTTGTCCTCTTCAGCTTGTTGGCGAGCAAGTTCAAAATGCAGGGGACCATCACGTAGGACTTCACTCCATTTTAACTGAGCCTGGGCAAGTGTCTCCCAAGTGTCAATGTCAATATTACACTTTTTTAGGTTGTCCTTCAGTAAGTCCTTATAACACTTCCGTTGTCCACCCATGTTACGGCATCCTTCTTTCAGCTGAGAGAACAGGACCTATTTTGGGAGGCGATGGTCTGGCATCCGGACAACATGATCAGTCCAGCGGAATTGCTGACGGATGATCATTGCCTCGATACTAGTGGTCTTTGCCTCTTCCAGGACACTAATATTGGTGCGCCTGTCTTCCCATTTGATCTTCAGAATCTTACAAAGGCAGCGTTGATGGTGCCTCTCAAGGACTTTCAACTGGTGTCTATAGGTTGTCCACGTTTTGGACCCAAACAACAGTGTTGGGAGAATAATCGCTTGATAAACAAGAAGGTTGGTGTCTGTTCGAATGTTGTGATCTTCAAAAACCCTGTGCTGTAAACGAGAAAAAGCTACACTGGCACAGCTCAGGCGATGTTGAATTTCTGCATCAATATCTGCCCTGGATAAAAGAGGACATCCAAGGTAGACGAAGTGATCGACATTCTCCAGTGCCACTCATTGATTTTGATAGATGGGGCATGTAATACCTCATTTAGAGAGGGCTGATAGAGCACTTTAGTCTTCTTGATATTAAGAGTGAGACCAAACGTAAGCATCGGCAAACACATGCAAGATAGATAAATGAAAGACTGGTGTACCACATCATTCACAGTGACACCCTTCAGTGCGGTGTTTACAATGTGCCAGGGATGTAACACATATTCAGTAGAGAGGGCTGATTTCTATTTTTAATTATTGTTCACGGGCAGTGTATAAATAGGTGACTACATAGTCCCCTCCATTCACAGTGAATACCCTGATGATGTCAATGGGAGGTTTTCACAAAGATATACGGTAGAGGGTTTTTAAAGGTGACTAAAGGAGTTAGATGCTCAACTTCCATTGGAATTCAATGGGTTTGGGTGCCAGAATCCCTAGATTCCTTTGAATATGCTAACAGTCATTATTAGTCGTCCTGTATCTTTATTGTTGTATTCTCAGAATTACTCACTGCTCACTCTTAGGGCCACCAATATGTCTGCTTTTTGTTTCACTTCCTTTACCATCTTCCTTTCTCTATTTATCTGTCTCATAGTCCTTTTTTCTTTTTTTCCTTTCTTACCTCTGCATTTCTTTTCTTGCATCAGCTCCTAATGCCCACTCTTCATCCCCTGTGAGCTTCATTTCCACCTTCTTACCTTCCCATCCCCCAGAGAGATTAGTAGTTAAATAATTTATGCTGACATTTTGAAAATGTTGTCATTAGGCTTTGAATGTAACAGAAAAATTAATGGATACAGGGGGAATTCATGCTATCTGCAGACTATGTTAGGAATATAACACTGTATTGGTTAATGCTCAGTTTACATTTGGAAGGTTATCTTCTCAGGAGTTATAGAAAATTCCTTATAAAAAGAGGGGAAAAAAGCTTAGCTTCTGCAGCATTTGAGTATGCCAGGTAGGGTACATAAATACATCTAGTGGGTTGAATCTGACCCATGGGCTAGGAGTCTGACACATCTGTAATACAGAGGTAACAAGTCAAAGGAATAGATTACTTATCTCTCCACTAGACTGACTTTTCCTCATTCTGTTATTCATTGTTGTATAGTAAAGACCTTGTACATATACACCTGTTAGAAAAGTAGATCTATTAAAATACTTTTAAAGTGGGAGAATAATAAAATAATGCATGGTAGAGAGAACAAAGGGTATAGTAAGGGATGGAAAGAAGAGAGTAGTAAGGTACTATGTGTAGCTGGTTTCTTTCAATGCAAGCGTGGGTAGTATAATAAAGCTTTGGGCAAAATCATGGAGTTTTTACTCCTCATTCAGGTGTAACTCCCAGTAACTTCAGCAAAGAAAATAGGATTTGACTAAGTTAAGTCTTGTTGAATTAATTCTAACTGGCATTAATTAATACACACACACACATATATGCATATATCGGACGCACCAACTGCTGCTCAGGCGGTCCCTGGGGCCAGCTGCCCAGGGCCGTCCGAGCAACGGCTGGTGCATCTGGCCCCAAGGCCACCTGAGTGGAGTGGAGGGAGCGCCACCCAGCCCCGCTCTGCCTCCAGCTCTCTTTCAGCCCCACCCCTAGCTGCGGACCCAGTCCGCACGGCTCCACTCCTGGCTCCAGCTGTGGCTCTGTACCCAGCCTTGCCCCCCAGCCTTAACCACAGCCCTGCTGTGGTTCCACTCTCAGCCTCAGACCTGCCCCCAGCCACAGCCCTGGCCTCAGCCTCTGGCTCCCGGCCTGGGCTCTGCTCCCAGTCACAGCACCAGCCGTAGCCCCACTCCCAGTTGTGGTCCCAACAGTGGCTCCCGGTGGTGGGGCGGACAGGTGCAAGGGGGTGTGTGAAGTAAAAAGTTTGGGAACCACTGATTTAGGGCTAGAAAGGGTGTTTCTTTGGATTGATTTCCCACCACATCAATAAAATATGTCTGTGGGGGTAGCAATAATGATCATGGGTCTAAATGATGGAAAGGACAGAATGTAAATTGATAGTAGGGTGGACAGTAAATTAAGAACTGCAAATACCAAGGGACAGTCTACTGTAGGAATCACATGGAAAAAGTAACTGTACTGCAGCATCCATTTTGACCTTTAATTGAATGTCTGAAAATTTTGGACAAAAATGAAGAGGCGTTCTACATCCTAGTCAGTCAGTTCTGGCCATCCAGTGGGTGGCTTCAGTTATCTTGTTTCCATGGTGAATTAAATTTGCAGCGGCTCTCGGGGGATATGTAGGAGGCTGGCAACATTTTTGTCAATTGTGAGATCACTAGTAAAGATCTAAGAACACTGACTCATTCCCAGAACTACAGATGTATGGACTTCTTGGTGTTCCAATTTGGCCCATTGCTAAAGAACACTGTGGCCCATAGCTAACATATTGGAGTTGGCTGGAGTCTTTTTAAAGATAAGGTGCTGCTCGTGTCTGTAACACATGTGGTGAAGGGACCATAAGACCAGTGAGTCTACAGATATGTTAGCAGCTAGAAGTGCAATGGCGGGGGAGGGGCTGAAGTATTTTCAATAAATGTTAACGGGAAACTGCCTGTTTATAAACCCTTTTGTTTTTAAAGGAACAAGTGTCTTATTTGTTTTGTTAATACTTTAATAATCTATGTGGTATTCATTTACTCTTTGTCTTAGTTTGGACAGTGAAAGAAAACTAGCTAGTTTCACTTTTATTTCTAGTCAGATTTACTGTAGCACATGCTTCACATAGTGTGGCTCGGACAGTGTTGGGGTAGGGCTTCAAACTCTTGTATCGCTTTTTTTATTTGCAGTCTTGAAAATAAGAATACAGAAATTCTCTGTGTGCTTGTTGCAGCTCCAGCTCAAGTCTCTGTCATGCATACAGCAATGTTGCAAGTACTGAGCTGCTTTTCCCTCCCATATAGTTATCCCCTCCTGCCATCACGGGATGTTGTGGCACTGGCATGCCAGTTCCTCTTCTCAGCTACTTGCAGGGTACCTGTAGCCCACAAGTAACAGCCTGATTGTAGAATGGGTAGGCATACCTGTGCTAGCTTTAATGTAGTTAGCACAGGTAACAACAGCAGTGAAGACATAATGACATAGATCCTGGTGGAGACTAGTGGCCTGAGTCTGTCCATAGGGTCTCCAGTGGGTTTGTTCTGGGGAGGCTGGCATGCACTGAAGCCTATGCCACTACATCTTCACTACTGTTATTAGCCGTGTTAAGTAATGTGGGTAGGCATACCTTACACCTTAATTTGTGGTGTAGATGTACCCTCAGTGCTGTCCCTGGTGGTGACCAGCCCATCTGGAGTCCCCAGGAGGAGAGAGCAAGGAGGAGGAAGAAGCGGTAGCCACACACCTCAGGGCCCTGCTGGCAGTAACATAACTGGGACAGAATGGGGGAATGGAGGTTCAAGGGAGACCAAGCCCATTTTCTCCATGTGAGACTCCCTTGATGTCCTGCCCCCCATTCTCTTCCCCACCACCTTGTTGCCCCTTGGATCATATCTTTTCCTGGAGGTGATTCACAGGTCATTTTTTGGTTTCAGTTTGGGTCATGTAGAATCAGGTGCACTCACTGCTTACTGAAATGAGTCATGGTGCTGGTATGCCTCTTAGTTTTCTATATGCTTCTGTATTCTAGCGTTTCATTAATAGTTGATTTATATGAATATTGTATCTTGAACATGTGAATGTATGGCCTGAGTTCACTTGCTTTGATAAAAGTAGGTAATGAAGATAAATTTGAGAGCCACTGCTACTGCTGTAGCATGATGCTGTAAAGTGTGGGTTTGCTAAGATTACAGAGTAGTACGGACATTTTAAAAATCAGAGAAACGTTCCAGTTCATCTTAGGTTTTGAAAACTTTGTTTTTACAGAGTCTAAATTTTTGGCCAGATTTTGAAAGTGTGCTTTTAACTCTACATAATGATCAAAATATTGCTCATCTGTTAAGGCAGCATATGTTTGGAATTAATACACACACACACTGCATGATATGCTCCTGCCATTGAAGAAAAAAAAGAAGATTCGGTTATGTGAAAAAGCACTTGTCACACTGGCAAATGGAAAGGGAGATGCAAACAGTATTTCTCTCTAATTCAGAACACCAGAAAAAGCAATCAGCAGGTAGACAGAGAAAACTTTGAAGAAAAAAACCACATAAATAGTGAAGCATGTAAATCTGGAAACTTACTTAATCAGTGACAGATGTTACTGGCTATCCTTTGTGAATCATGTCTTCAATCTTCAAAAATAAAGATACCTGATGAGAGAGGGTTATAGTATATAACAAGAATAGAGAATTAGTCCTTAGACATTATTAACACATTGTGATGGTTTTTAAGCTTGTCCTGTTAAAAGCTCTTATTAGAGTTTAAGATATTTATTTTTATGTCCAGTTAAAGTTTTATTTGTTTTCAATATATTAATTTAATCTTGAATGTTTGAAACATAACTAATATTATTAAAAACTAATCTAACTTGCAGTACTCTTCTTTGGAGTGCTGTATTGAAATGTAAATGAATAATTTTGCTTTTGCAATCAGACACTCAAAACAATAAATCATCTTAATATCCAATGAGATTTTGTAAAGACCACAAAGTCTCAGATTACGAAACTCTGTTTAAAGTTAATCAATGCTGGAGAAGAATTGGCTTTTGCGCTATACATTTTAATAAACCTTTCATTTTTAAACGTGTAGATGGTGGTAATGTTTTGGGGATATTGCTTAAAATAGACTTATTAACCTTTAAGAAATGTTGGATTTACTGTCTGTTTGTATAAACTAGTGTAGGCCCAAATCACAGCCTGGGTTATGTGCTGGTGCAAGGGCATGAGGGGATGCAGTCCTGCACTGGCTACCTGCATCACCAGTAGCAGGGTGGGAAGGGACCTAGGGTTGCCAATTTTGGTTGGATGTATTCAGTTTCATCACATGACATAATCTTTAATTAAAGATTCATCTTTAATTCCTGGAGACTCCAAGACGCAGGATCTGTAGAGCTGCTATGCATCCTCCCTCTGCAGATGGGCAGGATAGTGTGGTGTTAGAATCAGAAGATGGCCATGTTATGTTCATTTTTTAATATAATCAGGAATGGAATGTCTATGGAATATACATAGCAATGGTTGAACAGCAGAGAGCAGCTATTAAATGAGCGAGAGAGAAGGCATGATTCTTATTTTCATATAAGCACTGGTAAATTTTGGGATGTGAATTCTGCTTCTGACATTTGGGGAAGATGACCTTATTTATGACAAAGGAACAGATGTATTCATGTGCTAGTATGCTGGTGATGACATGAATTAACAGCTGGGGAACAAATGTTATTTAATTCCATACCACATGTGTGCATAAATGCATCTTCTGCCCAAGCAGTGTGATTGGTATTATTTTAAAGCTTTTGAAATATAAATCACCAGAAAAGAAACTTTTGTATATTTATAGGTTTTTTTAAATAATGGAATATTTGGTGACTGAGGCAGCTAATTCTCAGATGCATTTTGTTGTGCTATTTCAATCCAACAGGTTACTACACAGCCATGATCCACTAACACCGAAGTGTAGCTCAGTGATACTCATCCTTGAGCATTGGAGAATTACTTCCTCATTAAATAGGGTCATAGGAAGCCATACAATAAGCCAGGCACAATGTCCTGAAATTACATTATAATGGCTGTGTGGTGACATATCTGCATTTCTCACAATGCAGCATCACTGTATGTCAGTGGATCTTTATGATGCAAACATTATAACACAAAATCAGGACATCATGCCATAGTTAGTCTGTGGCACTTCGGGGCTCCTTTTTTTTTGCAACTTTTGTCTCTGTACTCATTTCTACCCCTGGATGCTAGGATGGGAATATTTCTTCCTTCTCTCCTGCCTCTTTCTGGATATAATGTGTGCCTGTGGGTGTTCTTTTGTCCCTACTCTCCACTGCCTTTCCTCATTGTGGTAGAAAGTCTGCTGGTGTTTTCTCTTTTCCCCTTTTCCCCCTCTAAGGAGCTAAATCTGTGGGGATTGTATATGTATGTGATGGATTGTGATCACTAAATGCTCCTCAGGCTTCCTCATTTGTGTCTGAGTGCTCCTTCGACAGAACTTGGCTTGCTATGACTTTGAAAATAAGCAGGCAGAATCTGAGCAAAAGACTTAGTCAGAGTTGCATGTAGGATCTTAGATCAAGAACCACACTTCTATACAGGGACGTATACCGGATCTAGCCAGTTCTCTTGTAATGTGAACAGGCACATTCTTCTCTTTCTCTTAGTGCACTGACTGCAATAGTTACTTCAAATATATATCAAGCCCCTCATCAAATAGAAAAATGGAATATGCCATTGTTTTTAAGGTAATGAACTCCGGGTAAGGTTATTATAATGGACATTGCAACATGGGGATTGTCCTCTTTCAGGACTAGAGGTTTTACAAGTTTTTATCTTATGACAGTTATAAGACTTTACAAATTGGGATATGAGCATTTGCAACAGAAAACTTCCATTTTTGTTAGGTGCCTGCATATACTAGACATATATATACACCTCTTAGAATGTGCACATTTTCTGCGCATTTATGTTATGCATATCACCAAGGTATCTGTGAACATTCAGCAGATGCAACCAGGTATGGATAAGATATTACCTCCATTGCATTTGCATCCTTATTGTGCTTGCGCAGGAGCAATTAAGAGGCAGGAGTAGGTGTTTGGCTAGGGTTTGTTCATCAGGTCGATCAGTGAGGTTGTCTTTGACATAGTCTTCAGTAAGTAAGTTCTTTGGTGCATTTGAAAAAAAAAAAGACTTAAAAAGTTGTTTGAAAATGGAGGCATGCACATGTACAGCAAACAGTTAGTTTAGACTGTTATCTATGGATGGAAAGATAGAGTGGAATATGCCGCTAGGTAGGTGCATCTCATTAAAATCATTGGGAAGCTTTCCAGTGACTTCAGTCGAAGCTAAATCAGGTCCTATGCACTCAGTTAGAAAGGCTGGTTATGTTGCTTCTTTATCTTGCTCTGGCTGGTCCCCTAAAAGTGTATTTTCATGACATAAATGTTTTACTGTTTGTATTGATTAAAGACCAGATACCATCTTGCAAGCAACTGTGACAAAGTTCCTCCTCTACCTTGGTGGGTCCTGTGCTTCTTGGTGGATTTGCTCGCTTCACAGATTCATCCTGTGGGTCAGGAAACAGTCCAGAGACCTTCCCCTCTGGTAGAAGCTATAGTCCAGGTCAATTCCTCCTGTGTTTGATCAGGAGTTGGGAGGTATGGGGGGAACCTGGGCCCGCCCTCTACTCTGGGTTCCAGCCCAGGGCCCTGTGGACTGCAGCTGTCTATAGTGCCTCCTGTAACAGCTGCATGACAGCTACAACTCCCTGGGCTTCTTCCCCATGGCCTCCTCCCAACACCTTCTTTGTCCTCACCACCGGACCTTCCTGCTGATGTCTGATAACGCTTTTGCTCCGCAGTCCTCCAGCAGCACACCCTCTCCCTCTCAGCTCCTTGCGCCTCTTGCTCCCAGCTCCTCACACTCACTTCCTCTCCTATGGCTTGACTGGAGTGAGCCCTTTTATAATATCAGAGGGGCCTTAATTAGAGTCAGGTGCTTAACTGCCTCACCTGACTCTTAGCAGGTTAATTGAAGTCAGGTGGTCTATTAGCCTGGAGCAGCCCCTGCTCTTGTCACTCAGAGAACAGAAAACTACTTATCCAGTGGCCAGTATATCTCCCTTCTGCTACTCTGCTGTTCCCAACTGGTCTGGGTCTATCACACAACATATATCAACACCCAATTGCTGGGTCAAACGTGAGGACTGTACTACGTTGATGCCTGGCTACCTGAGCCATTGTCACATCTAGCCCCATTCCTCTGGGCATTGTATCACTGGCTAATGATCTTTCTAGGGCAGAGTGATGTGCCAGAGTGAACTCTGCTAAAATAAATCCCTATTTTCTTGCAATTGGAGGTTGTCTTGGAACTGAGATGGAAGGTTATTTTTTAACTCTGCTCCAGCTCCATGAGGTTCAAGGCAGTGGTGGGAGATGTTCTTCTCTCCCCTCCCAGTGAAACCAAAAATGGGGATCTTGGTTAACTGGGGAGAGGGGAGGGAGGAGGGGATGTCTTCTCATCTCCTCCTCTGAGTGGTCAGGAGATGGAGGAATAGTAGACTGCCAGTCAGGCAGAGTAGCTGCTTCAGGAAGAAGAATTATGCTATTTTCAAGAGCAGCCAGAATGAACAGTTTGAATATTTGGCTATTCAAATTCAGCTGGGAATTATCCAGCTGAATATGTATGGCTGATATTAATGCTCTTTGGTAGATTTTATATTCAATTTGCAATTCCCTATTTGAATGACTCAGGGGATTGGGAATAATATTTATTCACCACTAGGATAACGTTCAGTCTAAGTAAGTAGTGGTCAAAGCTAATGTGAAATGAGTTGATGGTCTCAGTCAGTCCCTTAGTACACAGGTCACACCATAAAACAAATGCCACCATTAAGTAGACATCTCAGCAAAGAGGCCACAGATTGAATGAGCATGGAGAATGAGCTATTCGCTCATTTTTAGGGACAGTTCCTCCAGGCCAGGGCTAAGGCACATTGGCTGAGTGATGTGGAGAAGTTTGCACAGCTACAGTTTGTTCTTTACCTGTTCTGAGAAAAGAGATTCTATATCCAAGCCTGCTCAGCACCTTTCACAGACATTGCATTAAAAAAATAAAGATTAAAAATTCAATATCTGAATCCACAAATATCAGGAGAAAATTAGTCTGCTCTGCATATACTCCACCAGTTATTTAAAAATATAATTCTCAATATAAATAGACCAATTTTGGTGACTAGAAAAACATACAGGATGTATAAAAGCACCACCTGGCAGTTGCACTTTGCTTACCTCCTAAATACTTAATATTTAACAGACTCCCAATTAATATCAATCAACCTGAAAATAAACAAAAAAATATAAAAAAAACCCCAAACCTCAAACCAAATAAATCCAGCTATTTTAAAGATACTATAGGATATTAAGGATGAAACTACTATGTCTATTCAGCATTGGTCCTCAGAAAACTCTCAGTATAGCAGTTGAGGTACAGCTAATACACCTGATTGTGAAATTAAGTATCTCTGTTTTAATATGATTATGCAGTTAAGTTGCCTATAAGAGAGAGAGTCCTTCTCTTTTTTGTGTAAATGGGAACTTATATGCATACATGGAGAAGAACTTTCCTTATTTGAGCTGGATGTGCCATTTTGGTGGGTTTTTTTAGTACAATAACAGTGTTTCATACATTCATAGATTTTAAGATCTCTGGAATTAGAAGTTACCTGCCAGTTTTGTTGATGGTATTTTATAGAAAAAAAAAAAAAACTTTGTTCTTCTACATGCTTTATAATTCTGACATAAACTGGTATTTTTTTTTTTTTTTTTGGCAAATTGAACAGTTTTGAGTTGAACCATAGTAAGTAGTAGTTAAAAGAATAACAGTTTTTACAGTATTTTGGTGACCTCAACTACGATCTCATGTCCAGTGTGGGCACATAGGTTAAAAAAAGCTGCAACTCAGATAGTGTTTCTCTGTTTTTAACCATGCATGCATTATTTTTGAAGAAAAATTTTGTTTTTAATTAAAAAGTTAAAAATCTATAAAAGGGGTCTTAAGAATTTCATATCTGTTGCAGCTCTGTGCAGTTGCTAAAGATGCATCAGACTCCATAAATTCATCTTTGCATATGAACTATTTTATTAAAAATTGGTTATCAGAAAGTATGACAACATGGTGTGTTATAAAACTAGGGTATAGATTCTGCGGTACATGCTGTACATATTTAAATGACCCCTGGGTCTCCCAAAGCAAACTTTTAACATTCCAGATCTTTCACCGTGCATCTGCTAGTGGCACATAGCCACCAACCCACACAGATTTAGTTGAAATAAATGAGGTTTATTGCACTGAGATGGAGGCTAATAAAATGGAAGGATAGTATTCTCACTACTATGATTCTTAAAATGAATTTTTTTTAAATAAAGGATTTTTTGGGGGGGGGGGACAGGGTGTATATGTGTGTGTGTGCATATGTGGTTTCTTTAAATTACATACCTTATATATCCCTCTTGTTTTCCTTTACAGATGGGGTTTATACAGATTAACGAGGACTTCATATTTATTGAGCCACTCAATCACACTTTGGCTGTGACAGGTCACGCGCACAGGGTGTACAGACGAAAAAGGTCCATAGAGGAGAAAGTTACTGAAAAGCTAGCTCCTCGCAACCATTACTGTGGTGTTGTTACAGGTAATATAACAATCTCACTGAATAGATTTAATGCAGAGGACATATTTTTAAAGAGCACAGATAATAATTTTTTAAAACATCATATCTGATCATTCTTCTAGCTATAACTTTTGGTGGGCTGAGTTGTCAGAAAGTGGAACTATACATTCACTTATGGACATTGCTTATTAAGTAAACTGTCATATTTTAATAAAAAAAAATATGAGTGGAAAACTTTGGCCATCTCTTAATTTGTATCTTATTTCTTGTCTCCCTGTGTCATCTGGTTGGTTTCAGGTATTTACTTCATACAGTGGTTGGACTTCAAGAGGTTCTTCCATTTTGAAACCTCATGGTTTGAGATTTGGTTTACTTTGGGGAATACTGCTGGAACCACTTATCTTTCTTTAAATGCAAGCAGCATTTTAAGTGTCACAATTGTATCTATAACAATCTATAATTGTATCTTTTTTGTTTTTATGAATTGAGTTTACATGAATTATGTGAAATAGTCCAAACAGGTTCTCACTACTGGATTTTGTGGTGGAAAAAAGTTGCGTGATAATTTGGCACACAGTGGTATGTTGTTAATATTTATTAGCAAAAAAGTCTTTTGTGACAGATGAGATTCTGTTGAACTTGTCTCTCTACCAACTAACTCTACCTTCTACCAGTGGAAAAAAATTGTGGGAGGCTGAAGTTTGACAGTTCTGTACCCAGACCTGTTTTGCTTTTAGGGTTATGAGAAACTTGAGTTTGTTCAGGAAAGAAACAAAAACAGTGGGATTTTTCACATTTATCATTCTCCCACCCTGCCCCCTGAACATCTGTGCCACTTTGAAGTATTAACATGAACAGAACATATATTTGAAAGATTTTTCATCCTGAAAAGATTAGACTCTAATTTCAACATGTGAATGAAAACTTAATTCTAAAAAGTTAAAAGGGAAATGATTAAGTAGCCCAAGGCTCTTATTATGCTTAGGAAAGAATAAGAAAACTGTATATTGCTTCCCCCTGCCATTGCTCTGTCAGTGTTCGTTTATCTAAGGAGTGAAGATGTCTGTACCAGTAAGAAGTGTTCACTGAAAATAGAAACATCTTCTTCGAGGAGTGTCCCTGTGGGTACTCCACTTTTGGTGTCTTGGCGCCCTGTGCTTGTAATCAGAGATTTGTTGTAGCAATGCCCCCGTTGGCCATGTATGCGCAGCAGCCATCTTGCACTGCTCCAAGCAGCTACTTAGTGTGTGCAGTCAACCTCAGTTCCTGCTCTACTGCCTTTGGCTTGAGTGGGAGTGACAGCAGTGCCCCTGTCTATTTCATAAATCGCTTATATTCCCATCTTTATTTATCCTTTTTGTTGGTTTTCTTCCGTTTTCCTGTCCTTATTTACACACTAAAAAAAGGTAAAAAAACCAAAGCAAAACTTTTTTGTTTGTTTCTCTCCCCCCCAACTAATGGGTCTCCGCCGATGGTGACTGAACTACGACCATTTTCTATAGCCCTGAACCTCCTCAGGCGTGCCTAATTCCCCCGGCTTTAAACTTTGCCTGACCTACAGGCTATCAATTCCTGTATCGGATGTCATGCTCAGTGCATCCACTGTCTCAGGGAAACCCATGTACCACAGAAGTGTTTCCACTGCAAGAAACTATCTGCCAGGACACTGAAAGCCAGGGACCTCCAACTAAAATTATTAATGATGGAGAAATCCCTCCAACCCAGAGTCCAGGACTCCTCCTGGCCAACGATCTCCAGCAGCAGCCTCAGACAAGGGGCTCCACCCAAACCATGTCTAAGGACCCTGCACCTAAGAAAGTGACCAAACATTGGTCACAGTCATCGCCCCCTAAAAAGAAGCGGACTCCTGGCAAGAAATCTGCCCTGGTACTGACGGCACCGAGAACCTCAGACCGAGAGGCTCCGGGAACATCCGGTACCAAGATGTCCCGAGGAGCCAAGGCACCGATGTGGCCAGGCTCTCACTCAGGTGCACAAGCTAAAGCTAAGCTCCCTAGCTCAGCACCGACAGTGCCAAAGAACACCATGGCACCAGCTAGTGTAACGGCACCACCTGCTGCATATAGACAGCCTAACAAGATCTCAGCACCATTGGAGCTAACTACGCTGCCATCCATGGCACCAGGCTTCCCAGTACCACAACCCTTCACCAGACAGGGAGACCTGGCTATCTCCTCCACCCCTCCTTTCAGCACCGATGGCACCCCAGTCAGGCCAGGACCGAGCCGAATAGGCACTCCTATTAGATCTGCACCTCCACTATCTGGTGACGAGGACAAAGTGGATGACTCACGCCTTTACACCTCTCATCATTCCTCCCCGAAACTGGGACCCTCTCACCAATAACCGCCTATGGAAGGGCACAGCTGGAAGACACTACCATGGATGCCTCTTCCCATCATTATGCCATCCAATTGGTCATACTGGGACCCACATGCAATCTACAGGGCCCAGACTCTTAAACCTTCCCACCCACCAGCACCAAGGACCCCTCAAGTCCCTTCACCCACGGGTCCACTACCATCACAAGCCCAGGAGGAAGAGGGAGAGGAGCTGAAAGAAGTCCCTGAAGATGATATACTGCCACCCACCCATATTTTGTCCTCATCCCTGGACGAAACAATTATGTCACTGCTGCCCACTACAGGTGACAACTTTAAATCCTTTCAGAACTTATTCAAAAGAGAGGCAGAATCCCTGGACATCTCTCTAGCAGAGCTGTCAGAGACCCAGCACAAACTCACTGACATTTTGCAGGCATCCCGATCAGCAAAGATAGCTCTGCCCATTAACTCAGCCACAGTGGACCCCGCAAAGACAATATGGCAGATACCTGCCACTGTCTCACCATCCTGTAAATCAGAGGTTCCCAAACTTATTTGGCCTACCGCCCCCTTTTCAGAAAAAAAATTACTCAGCACCCCCCTTTTCAGAAAAAAAATTACTCACCGCCCCCCTGGAAATCTACCTTCTTTAAGCGAACAAACAGAAAGATGCAGTGACAAATTTGTGTTCTTTTATGTATCTATATTTCTACCTACGTCCTACAATATAGTAAAGAAAGATGTGTTATTAGAATATCGCCCACGACATCAGGTATACAGTGGTTTTTGCGTAAGATGGTAAAAGACAACCAAACTAAAATACTAATGAAACTAATAAACTGGGTTTTGTTCTTTGCTCAGCATTAGATATATGTATTTGATATTAAACTGTCAAATATCAAACTAAATTTATCAAGAAATAATTAATTAAAAAATAATCAATATGCAATTAAAAATCAGTTAATAGTTTTAATTTAGTTTGCCCTTATTTAAATAATTGTTCCTTATTAACACATGCCTTATTTACCAATTAACACAGATGATTCGATAGATATAAATAAATGTTAATAGTTAACAGTTTTTTTACGATTTCATTCCCGTTTTCATTACTATTGTAATAAAAAATATGACAAATATATTGACTGTACACTTCAAATAGTACTGTACCGACACAAGCCTGCTACGATTTTATTATTAGTAAGCACTAGAGACACAGAAACGTACGGTAGATATGTAAGAAAATGTATAAAAATACTCACGTGTAAATTGCTGTTTTATTGAAACAACAATAATACAATTTGCTTTGTATGTGATCCGTAATCCGTAAAGATCGAAGGTATTGAATATGAATAAAAAATTTTAAATACTTATTGCACTATTGTTAACTGCTTTTTACACAATTAAGAAACAATCTAAATTAGATTTCATACATGTCGCCTATTTATAGTATTGTATTGTAAACAAGTCATTACACGCACATATTCCTGCCGATGCATGCTGGACTTCCCGACAATGCGCGACACGCTCGCCTGCCAACACTTGCTTGTTAAGAGCTGTTGGCGGACTTGACACCTGATCGGTTATAATTTGTGAATTTATTTGGAAAATAAAGTAAGCACTACAACTTTAACTCTATGTTACACAACAGATGAAACATGTACGAACGGTTTTTCAAAATTTTCTTATATTCTTTCTTTATGCTTCCACCGCCCCCTTATTTTTATTCAACGCCCCCCAATTGCACCCGAGGCTACTACTGCCCCCCTGGATCGTTCCAGCACCCCCCAGGGGGCGGTATCGCCCACTTTGGGAACCTCTGCTGTAAATGCTCGGACAGAAATACTATGTACCAGCGAAAGGAGCTGAGGTCCTGTTCACTCATCCGGTCCTAATTCACTGGTCGTAGAGGCAGTGCACCAAAGGGGAAAACAAGGACTTATGACAAGGACTGGAAAAGGCTTGACCTCTTTGGATGCAAATCTTACTCCTTGACCTCGTTACAATTTCATATATCAAATTACTCAGCTCTTTTAGCAAAATATACCTACAACTTGTTCAACAAAATGAAATCCTTTATTGATCAACTGCCAGAGGAAGCAAAGGAATAATACAAAGCCAACATTACAGAGGGCTCCTTAATCACCAGTACAGCCCTGCAGGCCTCTCTCAAGTCTGCCAACACGGCAGTCTGATCCATAGCCATGTCCATTGTCGTGCGTTGAGCATCATGGCTCCACTTCTCTGGATTCCCTAGGGAAGTACAAGCTACAGTTGTGGACCTGCCCTTTGAGGGTCAAAAATTATTTGCTGAGAGCACAGATGCATCTCTTCATACCTTAAAGGACTCGTGAACAACCTTGAAGACCTTGGGTATTTACATTCTCCTGAACAAGAAAAAACAGGGCAGATTTTATACCCAAAGATTCTGTCCCGCCCTGCAGTCCCAGCCCCAGAGACAAAACAATCAGCGCTGCAAGCAAAAACAAGCGAGGCACAGGCAGAACCAGAATCAACCTGCCACATCTCAATCTTCAACATCCTGTCAATCATTTTGAAATATTGGTCGAGGGCTCGAGACCTCTATCTTCTCCCATGCCAGATTATCAGATGACCTCCAGTCTCTTTGGAGACCGCCTGCTACCACACTACCCAGTCTGGAACAACATCACTACAGACAAATGGGTACTGGAAATTGTCCAGAAGGGTTACTCTATCCCATTTATTTCTATTCCCCATACCCACCCACCTTCCCCGTCCCTCTTCAGGGACCCCTCTCAAGAGACCCTGTTGCCTATTGCAACTAGGAGCCGTGGAAATAGTACCACTCCAACACAGGGGAGGGTTTTATTCCCATTATTTTCTCACACAGAAAAAGAATGGTAGATGGAGACCCATGCAAGCTTACGCAAACTCAACAAGTTTCTAAGGACAAAGTGCTTCAAAATGGTAACCCTGGCAACCATAATTCTGGCATTAGAGAAAGGAGATTGGCTCTCGTGAGCTTCACGCTGACTCTCTGGGGTAGAGAAGAAACCAAGGGACGGTTGGCTGTGCACACTAAGTAGCCACTCGGAGCGGCACGAGATGGCTGCCATGCATGCGTGGCCAACCGTGGCACTGCTATTACAAATCTCCAATTACAAGCGCAGGGTGCCAAGACACCGAAAGTGGAGCACCCACAGGAACAACCATCCTGAAGGACCTCAGTTACTGCACAAGGTGAGTAATCTTCTCTTTTGCTCTTGCAGCCTGTTGCTCCTGCCCTTTAATCAGTACTAAGTGTGTGGGGTATGGGGAGGGCAGAAAAATGGCTGGGGCTAAATGATTCAAGAAACAAACTCTTGCAAAAGGGTGTGATAGGATATGTTTATTACTGGTGATCCTTCCATTATCTCTGTCCCTGGACAAGATACCCTAGGATGGAAAAATCAAGTTTAGTTTATTCTAACCAGCTTAAGCCCTAGGTTCTGTGCTAGCGCAAATGTCCAGCCATGTGGCTCAAATAGTATGATCAGGCACTTACAATGTATCAGTTTCAGTAATGATCTGCACCACCGGACTGGAAAACTCACAATCACTTAGTTTCAGCTGTCTTTATAATTCATGTGTGTTGAAGCCATAGAAAAGCATTTCAGAAGCAATTATGTGCAATATGTTAGAAAACTCCTAAATTGAAAAGATTAACAAAACATAAATTGTGGATTTTACAGATATTGCCAGAGGCTTCTGTAATATTCCCTTGTTTGTGCATTGCTGCTTTGATCAATCTTTATCTGTTCATCACTCTGAAGAATTATTTTTTTCAGTACACTGCAGCAATCTAGACCTTCCTTTTATAGGAGGATGCCTGCCTTCTGCAGCACTCCGGTATGGCAGTCTGGAAATTTAGCGGTCGATCCTTTTATTGGTGGCTTGGGGCCAAATTGATCACAAAGATTGTCTAGCTATAATAGAATCATAGAAATGTAGGGCTGGAGGGGACCATAAGAGGTCATCTAGTTCACCCCCCTTGCGCTGAGGCAGGACCAAGTATACCTACACCAGACACCATGAGAGGTGTTTGAGCAGTCTGTTCTTAAAATCCTCCAACGATGGGGATTCAAAAACCTCCCTTGGTAACTGTGCTTTACTATTCTTTATAGTTAGAAAGTTTTCCCTACTATCTAACCTAAATCTCCCTCAGTACAGATTAAGCTGGTTACTTCTTGTCTTACCTTCAGTGGACATAAAGAATAGTTGATCACAGTCCTCTTCAAACAGTCCTTAACGTATTTGAATACTGTTGTTATGTCCCCACTTGATTTTCTTTTCTCAAGACTAAACATGCCCAGTTTTCTAAACCTTTTATAATTTTTGTTGCTTTCCTCTGGACTCCCTCCAGTTTGTCCCCAACTTTCTTAAAGTGTGGTGCCCAAAACTGGACACAGTACTCCAGCTGAGGCTTCACCAGTGCTGAGTGAAACAATTACCTCCTGTGTCTTGCATATGTTAGTACACCCCAAAATGATATTAGCCTTTTTTGCAACAGGGTCTCTGCCAATCTGACCCAGGGGGAAATTCCTTTCCTACCCCAAATATGGTGATCAGTTAGACCCTGAGCATGTGAGCAAGACCCACCAGCCAGATACCTGGAAAGAATTCCCTGTAGTAACTCAGAGCCCTCCCTATTTAGTGTCCCATCACTGGCTGTTGGAGATATTTGCTGCTGTAGGCAGTCTCATCATGATATCCCCTCCTTAAAATTATCAAGATGAGTCTTAAAACCAGTTAGGGCTTTTGCCCCCACTGCTCCCCTTGGGAGGCTGTTCCCGAACTTCATCCTCTGATGGTTAGAAACCTTTTTCTAATTTCAAGCCTAAACTTGTTGATGGCCAGTGTATATCCATTTGTTCTCGTGTCCACTTGGCGCTTAACTTAAATAACTCCTCTCCCTCCCTGGTATTTATTCTTCTGATGTATTTATAGAGAGCATTCATATCTCCCCTTAGCCTTCTTTTGGTCAGGCTAAACAAGCCAAGCTCTTTGAGTCTCCTTTGATAAGGTAGGTTTTCCATTCCTCAGATCATCCTAGTAGTCCTTCTCTGCACCTGTTCCAGTTTAAATTCACCTTTTTTTAACAAGGGAGACCAGAATTGCACAAGGTATTCTAGATGAAGTCTCACTAGTGCCTTATATAATGGCATAAAAACTTCCCCTGTCTCTATTGGAAATACTTCACCTGATACATGCTAGAATTGCATTACCTTTTTTCACAGCTGCATTGCTTTGGCTGCTCTTAGTCATCCTGTGATCAACCAATTCACCCATTTTTGGTTCATGTTCAATTTGTGATCCACTATAGCCTCCAGATCCTTTTCTTCAGCACTACCAGCTAGCCAGTTTCCCCCATTTTGTAGCTGTGCATTTGATTTTTGTTTCCTAAATGTAGTTCTTTGCACTTGTCTTTATTGCATTTTATCTTGTTGATTTCAGACCAATTTTCTAATTTGTTAAGGTCATTTTGAATTCTACTCATGTCCTCCAAAGTGCTTGCAATCTCTCCCAGCTTTGTGTCCGTTGCAAAGCATACTCTCTACTTCATCATCCAAGGCATTAATGAAAATATTGTATAGTACTGGACCTGGGACAGACCCCTGTAGGACCCATTAGATAGGTCCTCCCAATTGACAGAGAGCCACTGATAACCAGTTGTATACCCATCTTATAGTAATTTCATCTAGACCACATTTTCCTAGTTTGTTTATGAGACTGTCATATGGGACTGTGTCAGAAGCATTACTAAAATAAAGATATAACATATCGACTGCTTCCTCCCATCCACTAGGCTAGTATCCCAGTCAAAGAAGGAAATAAGAATGATTTGCGATGATTTGTTCTTAACAAATCCATGTTGGCTATTATATACAGGGTGCTATTATCTTTTAGATGCTTACAAATTTATTGTAATTTTTCCAGTATATTTCCAGATATCAAAATTAGACTGACTGGTCTATAACTCCTTGGGTTCTCCTTTCCCCCCTTTTTAAAGATCATGCCTCAATGATCTCACCAGTGGTGTACTAAAAGTCATTAGAGGGAACACATATCTGTGCTGAATGTGTTGGAGGATCATTAAGACTAATAGCTGTGCATACAGAACTGGAAGAAGACAATCAAATAAGGTATTATTTGTTATCTATTCCTGTTGGAATGGGTTGAAAGATGACGCACAGCGAAAAAGCTTTTTTTGGGGGGAAAACTAAGAACCTGTTTTTACTTAAGCAAAAAGTCACACCCTGGCACACACAGACTTCCTGTGTGCACGTAGATAAGCCTGCCTTTTTTATTGGAGATGTGTTTGTGTGTGGGGACTTGTCTAGATGATGCATTGTTGCATGCCAGCTGGAGTATAAACTCTAGTACACATCAGCATTTTGCACACTAACTGTCCTTGTGGACCCTGCTGGGATGCACTAAAAGGTCCCAAGTGTGTGTTGATGTGGTAATATTTCTGACTATATCAGTGCGCACTAGGAACTTTTAATGCAGGCCAGCAGGGTCTACATGGACAGTTAGTGTGCAACATGCTGGTGTTCACAAAATTTACACCCCAGCTGGTGATCACTAATGCAATGTGTAGACAAGCCTTTTGCATTTTATTTATGGCTGTGTATGTCAGGCACAAATACCTAGACATAGACACAGACCTCACATCCCAGTCCTTTCTCAGCAAATGGCCCACAAGTAGGACGAGAGATTGGCTGAGAGTCCATTAGGCTGAGAAGGAGAGTGAGACACTTGGTAATAAGCAAAGTCCTAGGGTAATTTAACTGATAGTCTATATAACTAATTCTTCAGCCTTCCTAGTTTTTGTGGTTTTTACATTTCTGGTTAATGTTTTTATTTTCTCTTTTTTTTCTAGTCTATGTCAAATGCACTTTTCTTGTTGGGAATTTGATATGTTGACTGCTTATGTGGGGAAACTATTATTGGGCACCATGGAGAGAGGAAAGAGGCTTCTGTCCTTAAGGGAAGGCGAAGTAGTATGTAGTAACAGCTTGGGAACTCAATCAAGGCTGAAACGAATTGCAATCCCTCCTTAAATGCTGCTCCTGAGAGGCTGGGTCGGGGCATGAGGATTGTTGAATGGTTGAGGTTTCCTAGGCTTGGTTACAGTAACCAACAGTGAGTGATTCTGAGCAATTTATTCATCTTTCATGTTTTTTATAGCTATAGAAAAGAATTCAAAGCTGACGTTGTACAGTGTCATCTTTGTAACCTTCACTTTGTGTTATTTATTATGCTGCCAAGTAAATGAAGTTGGTTACATTGAAAATATATTGCTATTCAATGTAAATCCTGTTCAGAATTTTTTTTTACTGTATCTAATTTCAGTTCCTTCAGCTCATTCACAATAAAAGAATTGTTTTGCACTGAAACTATTTGATCCTATACCCTGTAGTTCAAGTAATTTAGTAATTAGTATTTCTTTACAGTTTTACCTATTTATAAATATGCAAAGAACCAAGTACATGGTTTTGTATAAAGTCCTGGTTATCTGGCAGTGATAACAACCAGTTGAATACCAATTATGCCAATATGGTGTAACACCATTTATCTGAAGGACTTAGGGGACAGCTGAAATCTTCTGATAAATGAAATTTCAGAGGACAGGGAAGCCTGCCAGCAAAGTATGAAAAGGCCGGCTGGCTTAGCATTGGCTCTTCCTTGACTTGACAACCCCAGAGAGCTCTGAAGGAAATGATGGGCATGGCTGGGTGGAATTCTCATGCTGTACAATCCTGAAGTGACATAATCAAGTTCCATTCATGTGGATTGTACTGTAATATACAAGTAGCTTTCTCTGTGACTACAGTATTGACAAATAAATACTTTATGGGTTATTATCTTCTGCTGGGCATTGTTTATTATCCATTCTACCAGAATAAATGTTCAGCTAATTAAAACTTTTATATCAAGTCATTTTTCTAAAGAGCAGTAATAATGTCCTATTTAAAGTGTCTAGTTGATAGCTGCCATTTGTAATTGAGAATCAAACAACGGATAAACTATGTTGCTGGAAACTTTACTGGAATCAATCAGTCCTTCTAGGATATAGGTTGATGGACAAGATGACTCACTAGAGTTCTCTTCTAACTGAAATGAGTCTGTTATTTAGATTTAGGGCTATAACCTTGTATTTCAGCATTAAATGCTTGCATTGTAAATCATAGTTATATGGCTTATAGGATGTGTTTCTTGGTCAGCATCCTGACACTGAAGTTTTTAAAGAAACTGATTCTCAAAAAATGACAAAAATACATATATTTAATAAAATACACTGTGATTCTATAATTAACTGTCATCTGCGTAAAGCTAAGGACTAGTCACATGTCACATACACTAAGTTTAGGTCATGCAAAAAGGCCAGAGATGTTAGACTTAAGTTATCTATCAGAATTGTTATTTTATATTTTAAAAATTATTTTAGCTTTGAAGAAAGTATATTTAAATTTGTATAGTGTTATACTGGACCCTTTAAGAGGGAGCAGAGCCAATGCACCGGTATTACAAGTAGCTTACCCAGATTTGGCTTTAGAAGTGGGCTTCTGGGTCAGGGAAAGGAGGAGGACTCTCAATGAGGGAGACCTTGTGGGTCAGAGCTAGGATGCAGGACTGCCAGGGTCCCCTGGGAGGGGAGGCAGTGAGGACCTGTTCTGAAAAGGGGCCTCCAGAGAGAAAAGGTCTCGGGGGTTGGTACTTTGGGAACAGGGCAGAGAATCAGGAGTAGCAGGACTGCCAGTGTCTCCTACAAGGAGAGGCAGTAAGAATGTGAAAGATAAAGGGGAAAAATCCCCTGGGAGTTATAGCCTAGGGTAAGCTGAAGAATTGTTTCAAGTTTGGACAATTAAACTGCCTAAAGGAGACTGTTGGTGTGGCAGTAATCTAAACCTTCCCATGATTCCTCCGGTTATGCACTCCAATACCATTCATTTTTATTCTCTAGAAGTTTTCTCAAAGCCGGTGCTTTGGTAGATAAATTAGGTATGAATTTTCCAAGATAATTAACCATTCCCAGGAACCGTTGGACATCTTTCTTTGCCTGGGAACATGGAATCAGTTCAGTGGCTGAAATCTTCCTCTTATCAGGTTTTACACCTTCATTGAAAATAATGTCCCCAACAAAAGTCAGTTCTGTAACCCCTAAAACACATTTCTCCCTATTTAGTTCGAGGTTTGCAGCTCTAGTTGCATCCAGGACTTCCTAAAGTCTACGATCATGCTCCTTTCATTGATCCCCCGATGATGATGTCATCCACTGAGGTGTCAACACCATTAATATGTTCATAGATCATATGTATGGCTTTGTGGTACATTTCTGATGTTGAAACTGTGCCGAAGGATAAGAGAAAATGTATATCTTCCAAATAGGGTATTACATTTGCATAGCTTTGAGCTTTTAAAATTAATTTTAGCTGCCAAAATCCTGAGGATGCATCCAATTTACTGAAATATTGATTATTTACAAATTGAGCCATAATCTCTTCTCTGGTTGGTAGTTTGAAATGTTCTCTTTTTATAGCTTTGTTGAGGTGTCTGGTATTTAAGCATAGGTGTAGCTGACTGTTATTTTTCTCCACAGTGACTAGGGAGCTCACCCATTTTTTTGGCTTCTCAGTTTTTTGTATTACTTGCATTGCTTCCATCCTTGCAAGCTCAGCTTTGAATTTATCATGGAATGCAAATGGCACCTTTCTACATGGATAGGTAACTAGAGGGACCTGCTTGTTTATCCAGGTTGTATGTTCACCCTGCAAGCAACCCAACTCTTGAAACAGGTCATAATATTCCTGACAGAGTGCCTCATAGCCAGCTTCAGTATGATCTTGCAGGGAGAGCACCCATTTTACCAGACTGAGTTTCTCACATGCAGCCAGGTCTAAAATTGGTGTCACTTTCCTTGGCACTACAATGAAAGGGAGCCTGTACAGGTGTTTTTATGGTGGTTGCTAGCAATGCACTTCCCCTTCACTGGTATATTAGTTCCAGAATAACCAGTTACTTTTATTTTTATTGGTTCCAGTTTTGGTCTTATTTTCAGTCTCTCATAATCTTGTTCAAACAGCATATTAACCTGAGCTCCTGTGTCCATTTCAGTGGAATAATTGGTCCATTCAATGTCATAGGTAGTATCCAGTTCCTCTCAAAAGGCTTGGTAGATCCCAGTACGTCTATGAAAAACTCCTCAACCAGACTGTCTTTAACTGAATGCACTTGACTTTTCTGCATTTGGGAGCTGCAGCATTTTGCAAAATGATTATTTCCCCCACATTTCTGACAGAGTTTCCCAAAGGCAACACATTGTTTGGGGCCATACTGTGATCCACAACTTCCACTTAACCGTCTGTATCTAGTTTTCCCCCGATCAGTGATTTTCATAGTGAGTGGTTCCACTTTCTGATTTAACCTGTTCTGGCTATATTCTTTAGTACTTAGTATATGGATAATCCCTTCTGTGTAATTCAGTTCTTTGGCTTGTTCTTTCTCAATTTCTGCTGCCCTGCATATTTGGAGAGCTTTTTCTAAAGTTAAATCTTTTTCATGGAGGAGCGTCTCTCTTTACACATTGTTTTTTAATGCCACAAATGATTCTCTCTAACCAGAGACTCTACCAGGTCACCAAAGTCACAGATTTTACTGAGTTTCCTTAATTCTGTGACATATTGCTCTATGGTGTCATCAGTTTTTTGCATTCATGTAAAAAATTTGTCTCTCTCAAAGGCAGGGCCAGATTAACTCTCCTGTGGGCCTGGGGCTATTAGATTTTGTGGGACCCCTATATATAAGTATTTTTTTCTGGGAGGGAGTTTGGTGCAGGAGGGGGCTGAGGCAGGGGATTGGGGTGCAGGAGGGAGATTCTGATCTGGGGCAGGGGGTTGGGGTTGAGGAGGGGGTGCAAAGTGCAGGCTCTGGCCAAGAGGCGCTTACCACAGGCAGCTCCCAGCTGGCGGCACAGCAGGGTTCAGGCAGACTGCCTGCATGCCGTGACCCCATGCTGTAGAGATGTGCTAGTAGCTTGCTGCTTCCGAGAGCGGCATGGGGCCATGGCATGCAGGCAGCCTGCCTGAGCCCCTGCTGTGCCGCAGGACTTTTAGTGACCCGGAGTTGGATATCGCTGCCTGTGATTTATTTTTGCGGGACCCCCCTTCAGGCGGGGCCCTGGGCTGGAGCCCCTAAAACCCCTACTTTAATCCAGTCCTGCTCAAAGGTCTCATTCCTTTTTGGCATGCAACATTCCTCAAATGTAGTCAATATTTTATTTAACTTCATGCATTTACCTTCTTCAAACTTAAATTTGTTATAAATATCCAAAACTTCCTTCCTAGCAACATGCAAAAAGATTTATGATTTCACTTTATCATTTTTATCCTCTGACCCTATGGCTGTCAAATACAATTCAAATCTCTTCCTGAATTTTTTCCAGTTTGCTGCAACATTGCCTGACAATTACAGACTGGAACGAGGTTGCAACACATCCATTTTGGACTCCACCCCACTTTCTTAAGCTAGTCAAGCTACTATTGTGCTCACCAAATACATACAAAAGCCTCTATGCCTGGTGCTTCACCTGCTTCTCTGATGCCTCCCTTTGTCTCTGCTTTCAGTTGCAAACACAGGAGTTAACTTCAAAATCACTTCAAAAAAGTCCTGTTTCCTTCTCATTCAGCACTTCTGACACCATGTAATGATCTTGGGGTTCATTAAACAACAAACCAATGAATGAGAATGGAATAAAACTGTAATAAAACAAACTGGAGAGCTTCTGTAGTGAGCTGCTGCACACAGCCATGTGGTGTTCCCAATCCCTGCCCCCAGGGCACATCTCCAAATTCCCACACTCTTAACACTGTCCCTTATGAGAAAGTGTCTCCAAATCACAATTTTTCGTAAATGTATCTTTACAGATAGCATTGTATTGTCTTTCACTACTCCGTAAGTAATATTTTTTGAAGTCATTAAGCCTAAAGAGATTATTTTTGTGAAAAGTTTCTCTTACGTTTTAGAAAGCATGCTGAAATTCATAAGACAGAGCACAGGAATTTACCGCTTAGGGATGAGACTGATTAATTGAAAAACATTTAGCTCAAATCTCCTAATGCCTGAACCATCTCAGAACATGTGTCTATAATTGCTATTTCCAGCATAAATTGTGTTTCAAACATAGGGTCCAAACCCACACAATGAAGCTCTGAGAGTTATTTTACTTGACTTAAATGGGAGCAAAATTGGGACCCAACTTTTGTGACATGCAAGATAGTCCAATATGAGTCATGGATAGCGCTTGCATTTTATTTTGTTGTTTCATTAAACTTTAAAATTAGTGTTGCTAATTACTGTATAAATACATGGCTACCTTCTGGTCTACCTATCTGTGTAAATAAATTCAAATCCAATTTTTTTTATAATAGCCTACATTGTAGTGGGAATTTTGTTGTATTGTTGAAGAAGCAGATTTAAATAAACAAGAACTGGTGGTCTCTATTTATCTATGAGTTTAATACGTTTTCAATTTGGAGTTTATTGTGTGCTTAGAAACTTATTTACTCAAGTCATCTTTTGCACATTATTTAATTTGTATATAATTACAGCAATTTTTACTTTGAAGTCCTGTTTTTCTAGTCCTTTTTATAAAACTGAGGAAAGTGCTTCAGCTAAATCCTCCAGTATATGACCCTTCAAACTACTTCTTCCAAAACAGAGTTTGTTCCTGATCTTTACTAATGAATTGGTCCATGTGTACAACATGCTCTTGTTCCTTGGGGTGTGAATATGTTTCAATCCAGATTTTTCTTTCTGTGTGTAGGGGGGAGGGGGCATAGGAAGGGGGAGAGGTGTGTGGACTGAAGATTTTTCCTGTGTTTTCCGGAGGCAGGGAGATACTCTTGTAAACTTTATTACAGTTGGTATGGCAACACCCCTTTTTTCATGTTCTCTGTGTATATATACTTTCCTACTGTATCTTCCACTGCATGAATCTGATGAAGTGGGTTTTAGCCCACGAGAGCTTATGCTCAAATAAATTTGTCAGTCTCTAAGGTGCCACAAGTACTCCTCGTTCTTGTAACTTCAGTGAGCCTATTTTTGTGTCAACTCATTACACTAATTAGTATTTTTCCAGTAGCCAGACTGAAGGCAAAATCCTGTTTTGTTTTACATGTGTACACTAGAACTAGGGAAGAAGGTGCAGCAGGTCCTCTGGGCTCTGGTGTACTCATGCAGCAGCTGGACAGAATTCCAGCTTGACCAGTATGCTGGACTAGCAGCTAACATGCTTGAATACAGTCCATAGCCTCAAACTAAGCATGACTGGATAAGTAGCCCCAGTAAAAATATGTTACCATGTATTAATTATTACATTGTATTATAAATGCATATACAGTAGAACCCCTATTTTACTAACTACCTGGGTATTGAAGGATTCATAACATTCAGTGTCTGAATTAAAGTAGTACAATGCATAAGTTGCAGTATGGAGCACTGCACTGCTTTCTTGTCCCACAAACCATTGCAAAGTGATTTCTAGTGCATTGAAGGGATCAGAATATGAAGGGATGTGGACTTGTATTTCATCAACTTCACCTTCATTATGGGATTTCCAACCCCTCTCCCCATTGGGAAAAATGGTTTGTATAACTGGTTGTTCATAAGACTGGTGTTTGTAAAATCAAAGTGCTATTGTAATCCTGTAGTTGTAGTTATCTCTCCACTCACAGATGTCTTGGCAGTGACATTTTATAGTATAACTCTTTTTCTAGCAAATCCTAAAAATATCACCTCAGTGACACTTATATAAAACTGCTATGTTAAAGGATGAATTCATGTAGCAATATTTTTATGTTACAGATAAAAGAAAATCCAGGAATCAAAAACTAGGAGGAAGAGGAAGAAAAAAAAGATACTCCTATAAATTACCTCAGGAGTACAATATAGAAACTGTAGTGGTTGCAGATCCAGCTATGGTTTCGTATCATGGAGCAGATGCTGCCAGGCGATTTATTTTAACCATCTTAAATATGGTAGGAAACTCTTAAAACTTATCAAGGCATTTGGCAGAAAGAAAAATGCATGCCCGGAGATTGATTGAATTAATTGTTACAGTTAATTATGCCTGTTGAACAACTGTAAGTGGGCATTCCATAAAATTCAACAGACTATTAGAAAGTACCATGAATATTCAGCAGCACAGAAGCTATGATTCTGCAGACATATCTTGTACCTTCAATAGTGAAGCTAAAGAAGTGGGAGTTGAACAGCATGATTGCTTGATTAGAAACCCATATTGTTATTTGAACTATATTCAGGTTGAATGCTTAGGACAAGAGTCTAATCTGAACTCATTATGAAGAGGTGACTCTTCTCATTTAGAAGGATCTTTTGATCTTCTTGGTGGCTGGAGGAGAAGCAATATTACAGTCTCAGACAAAGTTATGTTTCCTTCCAGCAATGAATGTGAATGCAACACACTTATTTGATCCACAAGGCAGTGAAAATTAGTAATCGCAGTATGTAAGGGAAAAAAACACAGAATAAAGGATCATGAAATGAAGAGTGGGTGAAAACCTGATCACAACTACTCTGTTTGGCCCCGTTAGTTATTGCTTTTTGCCGTCTGCTGCTCACTTTTAGCCTCGGTCCTGTATTTATCTCAATGGGATGCATGGCATAACATTATGTACATGTGGAAGTGTTTGAAGAAATGGTCTATAGTTTTTAAAGCTCTGTCAAGGTCATCTCAAAAAAGATAGACCCCTTTTAGGATACTTGGACTAAACACCGGATAACCCCTTATCTGTCTCCTCCACCCCCCCACTTCAAAAATATTAATATCTATGTATTGGGCTATATTTAATGTGTAGAAAATTCAAATGTCAAGTCAAAGTTCTACAAAATTAAGAGAGCCTTAAATTCTGAGATTTGATTTTTGTAAAGGTTGTAATGTATTCCAATGTGTCCAATGGAAGCACTCATGTTTATTTTTTTGTTTTGTTTTTTTGTTAAAGGTTTTTAACCTTTTCCAGCACAAGAGCCTTGGAATTCAAGTGACTCTTCGAGTGACTAAGCTTGTTCTGCTTCATGAGACTCCAGTAAGAAAGTACTGAATATGTCTTATTCTGTGACAAGACATTGTAGAATGAATAGAAGGGTAGGGACATGTTGCTTGCTGCCTCATTAAGGCATAGAATACTCATCACTGATAATTTGTCTCCATTATCTTCTGTCTATTCATTATTATTTTTACTATTAATATTTATTTGTAGTGGCGAGAGACCCCAATCAAAATTGGGAGCTCATAGCAATAGGTGCTATACATATGCACAGTGATAGACAACTCCCACACCTAGTTTATTTCAAAATTGAGGGGTATATGGCTTTCAAGTAACCTAAAAATTGTAAATGATTTTTTCTTAGTCCAGGTTCATAATTTATTCTTTGTTGAAACTGGCTGGTATTTACAAACTTCAGTCCATTATCAGCTATTTTTTTGCTGTGCATATGGATATTTCACTGTGTAAGCAAAATCCTTTTAGTTTCAAAGCTTACAGTTAGTGGTAAAATTAGAAATAGGTCAGTCATATATAAACAAAACAAGAGTGCAGCACCACTCTTTCATGATATATCTTTCAGACATCATTTTAGAACTCATCTTTTAAATCCTGTTCCCTTGTTGAAGAGATGAATCAGCTGTTGTAGTGTGGGTCATTCTTTGGAGTGACCTATAGTTCCCTTATATTTTAGAGCAGCAGTATGTGGACTTTTTGTTATTTTACAAAGTATCTGAAAGCTTTGCATATTTTAGTTGGAGTTCACAAAAATAAAAAATGGAATCTTCCTATCCATGTAAGAGATATTTTTAACTTATGCATTTAAATAAATTAAATTATCCTTAGGCTAGTAGCTAAAGAAGCATTTCTTGTTTGGACATATAGTAATCCTCTCAGCAGAAAAAAAGATCCCTCAAATCCAAACACTGGATCTTGGCATCAGTGCTCTCCCTAGATGCAATGAACTCCAGCTTGTACCAATGGAAGATCAGCATATATGGGGAGAAGAATATGGGTGACAAGATCCACTGTATGTATCTGAGGGCATAATTTTCACCAGCATTGATTTAATTAAAGTCAAATGAAGATGGCTTCTGTTCTTGAAGTTAAAACAATTGCACCATGTATATTTTGTGACAAATAAAATAGAATATCTTTATTAACTGAAACAAAGCATGTGCTTATATTTGTAAAATTATTTGAGAACATTTTTCTTTGTACACTATATCTTATAAGTACTATAGGAAAAAATGCCATTAAAGTGAAAAACAAGGAATCAGAAATCTATTCATATCTAGACAACTATAGATCAATAATGCATGGCAGACAATGAAATCTATTATAATAGTTTCACATGAGTAATTAAGACTAATTGTGGGGTGAGGCATTGCTAGGAAATTCTGATAATTGGGTGAAAGTTATGCTCAGCTTTGTGATCTCATAACTTGTACACATTGGCAATTAAAAGATGAAAAAAATTATATATTGTCATTTACATGTTCATATAATAAAACAAGCAATTCAATTTTCAGGCAGATATGTATATCGGGCATCATGGGGAAAAAATGCTGGAGAGTTTCTGTAAGTGGCAACATGAGGAGTTTGGCAAGAAGAACGATATACATTTAGAAATGTCAACAAGCTGGGGAGAAGACATGTCAGCAGTAGACGCAGCCATACTTATCACAAGGTAATATTTTCTAAAAACAGTCCCTTAAAAAAAATAGCCGGATGTCTTCATGGCAGCACTGTAGAGGTAGAGAAGTTCAGTTGTCTTGTGAGGTGATACAGTTTGACTTTAGCTTTAGCTATGGAAAGAAATGTGATTAAGCCTTCTCTCCTGCTCTTTTCTGGTAATTAAAGTAAGGTGTTATTAGAGATCAAGTTGTTAGAAGGAAAGTTGCTGGAACAAATTGATGATATAAAGAGCAATTCGTCACCAGGCCCAGATGTTATACATCCAGGAGTTCTGAAGGAGCTTCATATGAAGTGGCTGAGAAGCTACCAAAATATGCAATCTCTCATTCAAAAGAGCTACTGTTCCAGAAGCTTGGGACGGGGGGAGGGGCGTGGAGAGTAATACATGTTGTACCTAGGGGTGATTTGGAGAATAACAGACCAGTAAGTTTTAAATCTGAATCTGGAAAATTGGTTAAAATGATAATTGAAAATTAAACACCTGGAATGATAGGGTCCAACCAGCATGGTTTTTGTAATCTACTAGCATTCTTTGAATGTTTAACCAGTTGACATTATTTAGATTTTCAAAAGGCCTTTGACAAGTTCCCTCACAAGAGGCTGCTAAAGAAACTAACTACACCTCTACCCCGATATAACGCTGTCCTCGGGAGCCAAAAAATCTTACCGCGTTATAGGTGAAACCGCGTTATATTGAACTTGCTTTGATCCGTCGGAGTGCGCAACCCCGTCCCCCTGGAGCATTGCTTTACCACATTATATCCAAATTTGTGTTATATCGGGTCGCGTTATATCGAGGGAGAGGTGTAATCACAAAATAAGAGGCAAATATTGTGATTGGCCAAAAATAGACTAGGAGACAAAAAATAAAGAGTTGGATTAAATAGTCAATTTTCATTATACAAAAATATATTGTTGAGGGGTACCTCGAGGTTCTGTACTAGTACTTATACTGTGCTAGTTGTTGTTTAATAAATATATTAATGATCTGGAAAAGGGTGAACAGTGAGGTTGCAAAATTTGGATGTGATGAGAAATTAGTTAAGTTAATCAAGACGAGAGGACTGTGGAGAACTTCAGAGGGACCTAACCAAGCTAGATGACTAGGCAGCATGTTGGCAAGTGAAGTTCAATGTCAATAAGTGCAAAGTAATGTATTTTGGAGGGAAAAAATAAACTATTCATACACAGTACAAAGTGCTAAATTTACTGTATAAACTCAGGAGGTGGACCTGGGCGTCATTGTGGACAGCTCAATAAAGACTTCTGTTCAATGTGCATCTGCAGCCAATAAAAGCAAACAAGATGTTAGATTACATAAGGAACAGGATAGTGAATAATAGAGAAAAGTCAGTGGTGTCGTCTTATCTACATTACTGATGCAGTACTGGTCACCCCATCTCAAGAGAGATATTGCAGAATTAGAGGGGGTTCAGAGAATGGTGACACAGATGATTGGGGGATTGGAAAAACTCCCATGAGGAGACAGAGAAAAGTTTATAATAGTTTACCTTAGAAAGGAGAGGAGGCACAATAATAGTACATATAATAAATAGTATATAGCAGATTGGTTGGGAGCCTCTGTTCTCCCTGTTTCATAATACAAGAACAAGGAGACACATTCAATTAAATATAAAAAGTGGCAAATTCAAAAACAATAAACGGAAACATTTTTTTCACTACACATGTAGTTAGACTGTGGAACTCATCACAATGGGAAGTCACTGAGGCAAAGAATTTAGCAAGATTCAAAAAGGGATTGGACACTTTTATGGATAGCAAATTGATTTCAGTGGGAGTAAGGTGCTTGGGCATTTCTGAAAATCCCACTAGGCACCTATCTGCATTGTTAGTAACTGAAATACCTTTCAAAATCTGGACCTTAAACCCCCGTACTTCCATTTTCTCTAAAATGGAGAATAACACTTGAGGTCTGTCTTGACTAGAATATGAAAGAGTTTTTAAAGGTGTTAACTAGCACATTCTAACAAACATTTTCTAAAACTAGTGGAGGTAAGGCAAGGTATACTTTAGTGTGTGCTAGTTGGTCAGTTTAATTTAAAAATTAAACATAGCACGATTCCCCTGTGATAGTGTGCTTGGATGGCAGAGAGACCTAGTGGTTAGTGCACCTGGCTTTAAGCCCCTTGCCTCTCTGCCTGAATGGCAGAGGTGCCTCATTCCTGCCTTTAGGCCAGGAATCTTCTGGCCTCCACAGGCATCTGACCCTCAGATCTTAAGGGGGTGTGGTAGGTGGACCCAGGCCCTGTTTGGGTTACCAATACTCCAGGATTGTCCTGGAGTCTCCCAGAATTAAAGATAAATCTTTAATTAAAGATTATGTCATGTGATGAAACTACCAGGAATATGTCCAACCAAAATTGGCAACCCTAGGGCCCTCCCTCTCCACCGGGTCCCAGCCCAGGGCCCTGTGGAAATCAACACTAGCAGAATTCTCCCAGCACAGAGTCAAAGCCTGCTGCTCTGGACTCCTTCCTACCTCTATCCCTTCAATTTGGGGCATGGCCCCTATAATCCAAACTATCTGCAGTTCCCCTTTGCCTGCGCTGAATCTCGTCCTTCTCTACTAGATACTTTGAGAATCTCCTTATGACTTCTGCATAAGATATGTTGTTAACAGTTTTTGGCTTTTGTAGCTCTCTAGCTTATCTTGCTCTAATTCACTCTCTACATGCCTTACTGTGATTATCACCACAGTTACTATATTTGATCCTTGTCACTGCTATGCAGTTTTCATAGGAATGCTCTCCCCCACGTTTACTCTATCTCGTTTTCCCTTTACAAACAGTTGCTACATGTCCCTACTGTCAGCACTTATAACAACTTGGTGATGGGGGGATATATGATTATTTTTCTGGATATCTGAAACCCTAGTGTTATTTTCTCAAGTAGAGTCCCTCCCTTAAGTAAAAACAACAAGAAGTCCGCGTGGCACCTTAGAGACCAATACATTTGGGCATAAGCTTTCATGGGCTATAACCCACTTCATCAGATGCCTGGAGTGGAAAATACAGGAGCAGGTATAAATACATGAAAGGATGGGAGTTGCCTTACCAAGTGTAAGGTCAGTCTAACGAGACAATTCAATTAACAGCGGGATACCAAGGGAGGAAAAATAACTTTTGAAGTGGTAATGAGAGTGGCCCATTTCAGACAGTTGACAAGAAAGTGTGAGTAACAGTAGGGGGAAATTAGTATTGGGGAAATTAGGTTTAGGTTGTGTAATAACCTAACCACTCCCAAGTCTGATGGTGTCCAGTTTGCAAATTAATTCCAGTTCTGCAGTTTCACGTTGGAGTCTGTTATTGAAGTTTTTTTGTTGAAGAATTGCCACTTTTAGGTCTGTTATTGAGTGACCAGAGAGATTGAAGTGTTCTCCTACTGGCTTTTGAATGTTATGATTCCTGATATCAGATTTGTGTCCATTTATTCTTTTGCGTAGGGACTGTCCGGTTTGGCCAATGTACATGGCAGAGGGGCATTGCTGGGGCATGATGGCATATATCACATTGGTAGATGTGCAGGTGAACGAGCCCCTGATGGTGTGGCTGATGTGGTTAGGTCCTATGATGGTGTCCCTTGAATAAATATGTGGACAGAGTTGGCACCGGGGTTTGTTGCAGGGTTTGGTTCCTCGGTTGGTGTTTTTCTTGTGTGGTGTGTAGTTGCTGGTGAGTGTTTGCTTCAGGTTGGGGGGCGGTCTGTAAGCGAGGACTGGCCTGTCTCCCAAGGTCTGTGAGAGTGAGGGATCGTCCTTCAGGATAGGTTGTAGATTCTTGATGATGCGCTGGAGAGGTTTTAGTTGGGGACTGTAGGTGACAGCTAGTGGCATTCTGTTACTTTCTTTGTTGGGCCTGTCTTGAAGTAGGTGACTTCTGGGTACCCTTCTGGCTCTGTCAATCTGTTTCTTCACTTCACCAAGTGGATATTGTAGTTTTAAGAACGGTTGATAGACATCCTGTAGGTGTTTGTCTCTGTCTGAGGGATCGGTGCAAATGCGGTTATATCTTATAGCTTGGCTGTAGACAATGGATCGTGTGATGTGGTCTGGATGAAAGCTGGAGGCATGTAGGTAAGTATAGTGGTCAGTAGGTTTCCTGTATAGGGTGGTGTTTATGGGACCATCGCTTATTAGCACTGTAGTATCTAGGAAGTGGACCTCTTGTGTGGACTGGTCAGGCTGAGGTTGATGGTGGGGTGGAAATTGTTGAAATCTTGTGGAATTCCTCAAGGGCCTCCTTCCCCTGGGTCCAGATGATGAAGATGTCATCAATGTAGCGCAAGTAGAGTAGGGGCGTTAGGGGACGAGAGCTGAGGAAGCGTTGTTCTAAGACAGCCATAAAAATGTTGGCATACTGTGGGGCCATGTAGGTACCCATAGCAGTCCCGCTGGCTTGAAGGTATAAATTGTCCCCAAATCTGAAATAGTTGTGGGTGAGGGCAAAGTCACAAAGTTCTGCCACCAGGTTTGCCGTGATAGTATTGGGGATGCTATTACTAATTAGTCGCTTGATTACTAACACTTTATCTTCTCCTATGCTTTTGGTTATCTCATCATTGCTCAGTTTTAATAGCACTCCACATATTACCCCCTTAGTTTCAGTCAAATACTTTGGTAGCTACCCACTTATTTTAACTTTCCTTAGTGTCTTAGGTTTTAGCAGTTTATCAGCTTGCTCTTTGTCTTCACACTGAACTAAAAGATCCCCATCTCACAATCTTCTGGCTCTTATTATATCCTCTATGCTTTAAAAAAAAAATCCACTCAGCTACTTTTACAGGGTTAATGTCACCTAATCTTATTTCTTTGGCTAGGGATCTTACAATTATAACATATTGGTTTATTATTTCCTTCCTCAGCTTTGCTTTTTTGCTGATGTTGTCATCATGATCATCTGCTTCTGTGTCTACACTTTTTTTCTTTTCTGTTTTCCTCTACTTTGTATTCATTCTCCTTCTCTAGTAGACTTTTTCTTCAGTTTCCAGAGTGACTTCATTTGGGGTCAGAAATCCTCCAGCCCAGCAAGCTTCCCAGCCTAGCCTATCAGGCGTTCTCTCATTTTCTTCCCCCTGTAGGACTGGCATTGGCTGCAGGTCTAGCGGAGCTGGGCTAGTGGGGCCCATAGGCTCTCTTTAACCCCTTTTGTGCTGGTGTGAGGTTTCTCTGCTCCATCACATCCCCTTATTCAGAATAACCTCTGTGACCAGGTCCCTGGATGGGTCAGACTGAGAATGCCACACTCAGGGCAGACTGGAAGAAATAGGGCAGAGAATCCCCCAAACTGGTGGTTTATTCTTTAATTAGATTCATCAAGCCAGTAACAAAAGAGCTTCTGTAGCACCACACTGGTAAACGAGAAGCCAAACATAGCCCCCTTTAGGCATTCCAGCCTCTGGCTCCCATCTAGCAAACAGATCTAGGTTACTGAAAACCCTGTTCACCGTACTTAAAGTTCTACCAATCCCAAAGGATCAGACACTTACCCACTACTCTACTCTACCCTACACTACCCTACCCTCAGGTCAATCTATATTTCAGATCTTATCCAAATATCACGCTCTCAGCCAATCCTTAGTAAACTAACTAAAGATTTATTAATAAAAGAAAAGAAGAGAGTTATTGAATGGTTAAGGAATCATATACATAGAAGTAATTTTCAGTGTTCATAGCTCAGGATCATAGCAGTGATGTTATATCTGTTGGCTTGTAAAAGTCTCCTTGGAATTATCCCAACAGGTCAGAATCCAAAGGCAGCTTAGATGTAAAGTCTGATGGAGTCTTTCCATGTATTTTCCAAGGTTTTCCAAGTAACTACTTGGAAGATCTTAGTCCCATCGCTTAAACTTTCCCTGTTCAAAGTTCAGCAGACTACAGATGCTGGAGCAGGCCCCATGTTTCACTTTTGAAGTTGAAGCGCTGTTAAGTGTTTTGTGCACAGCATGTGACTGAGGATTCTTTTTTGTTGAGCACACACTCTCCCATCACTTTGAAGTTAACATTCTATTTGCTATGCATACACAGGTAATCCAATTAGACCAATTAACATAAGGCAGCTGCCAGTCAGACATTGTAACAGAGATAAATAAGCTGAAGACAATGTAGATCAGTGGTGGGCAACCTGAGGCCACCCACCATTGATGTAGATAATATTATTAGTTTCCTGCAGCATGTCACATCTTTGATCTTAAGGTTAACTGAACAGTCACATACATAATGTAAGGCAATTAAGAAATTAAAAGGATTTAATATCTACAAGCTAATTTGGTTACTGTGATAAACTTTCTAACAGGATATAGGCAAACAGAGACAAATACACTTAGCAACTTGTTTCGTGGAAATTTAGCAACAGCACTGCTCAGATATCCTTAATCCGTTTCCTTTTTCTGAAGCTACAGGAGCAACTCTGATAGCTTTGGCTACAGGTCTCCCCACTTCCTGGCCTTGCCCATCTTATCCTAACTTCAGTAGATTCCACTTAAAAGGAAGTTGCCTGTTATCAGAATTGCTGTTAATGGCAAACAATCCCATCCCATTAATATCGATGTTAATGGAATTTGGATATTGGCAAAAGGCATGCTGTTTTTTAGTAACTTTTTTTGATGGGGAGGTCCTACATATAATTATAATCAATTTCCTGGCTCCGGCCATGCACAGTTGAGCACCTCTGCTGTGTTCCATGATTTTGAAATGACATATCTCTTGCCAATAAAGTTTGGATTCTGGATGCCCTACTTGAGCTTGGTGCTAAGCAAGTGCGAGTAGCCAAGAAGTTTGGTATCTCAAAATCACTTATTTCATTTCATTCATTTTATGGGAGCACGGGAACACAACAATGTTGTTCCATTCCATTGACACTTGACCTTAGGAGTACAAGTATCAATGCAATGGAAAGCAGGCAGATGCTGGTGAAGCTCTGTGGCTCTGGTTCCAGCATAAGCTTGGCCAAGGTACTCAACTCTCTGGGCCAATGCTGAAACAGAAAGTGAGTCAGCTGGAGGCAGAGTAGGGGAAGGAGTTCATCCCTTCAGAAGGCGGTCTCAGTTTGTGGAAAGCCTGGCACATCGCTCATCAAAGGAGGAAGGCAAGAAACAGGATGCTGACTTTCTGACAACTACTAAATGGAGGATGGACACCTTACCAACATTCTAGAGGAGTTCAGCCATTTGACATCCTCGGTGCTAATAAGACCGCTTTCTTCTACCAGGGCTATCCCAAAAGAAGCCTTGGCATGCTGAAAGGAAGATTTTCAGGAGGGAAAAAAGACATGGACTGTATCACATTGCTGTGTTGTGCAAACCTGGATGAGACAGGGAAACAGACTCTTATGGTGATAAGAAAGAGCAAGTGCCCTCATTTCCTGAAGGACTACTCAGAGCTGCCCAGGATCTACAGAAGCTCAGCAAATGCCTGGATAACCAGTTTGTTGTTTAAAGAGTGGCTACAGATCTGGAACAGGGAGCTGTGCCTATCAGACTGCAATGTGTGCCTGCTGATTGACAATTATTCAGCTCATTCAGCTAATCTAGAGCAGCGGTTGGTAACCTTTCGGAAGTGGTGTGCCGAGTCTTCATTTATTCACCTAATTTGTTTTGCGTGCCAGTCATACATTTTAATGTTTTTAGAAGGTGTTTCTACAAGTCTATAATATATAACTAAACTATTGTTGTATGTAAAATAAATAAGGCTTTTAAAATGTTTAAGAAGCTTCATTTAAAATTAAATTAAAATGCAGAGCCCCCTGGACTGGTGGCCAGGACCCGGGTAGTGTGAGTGCCACTGAAAATCAGCTCACGTGCCACCTTCAGCACGCGTTCTATAGGTTGGCTACCCCGATCTAGAGCTCTCACACATCGTTTAAATTCTTGCCTCCTAACATAACCTCAGTCACACAGTCGATGGACATAGGTGTCACCAAAAACTTCAAAGTTCACTATTGTGCTTTTCTTAAACCTCTCTCCATGCTGACCCACCCCATGAACAGTGGATGTTGTTAAACAATAACTCTTGATCTTGCTGGGGAGTCATGGGCCACTGATCTCCACTTTTGGAAACTTCTTCAGAAAGAGAGGGTTTGCATCAACAGCAAAAGATGCTGGCCTGGTGGACACTGATGTGCTGACTGATGTTTCAGTTCCTGAAAACCTAAGAGCAGAGGAATTTGAGGTCATTGTTGAGTTTGACAGTCATTTGCAGGTGGAAGGTGTGCTCATTGACATAGAACTTTTGGAAACAGTAGTGTCTGTAAAGCACCCACAGGCTACTCTTGACCCACAAGAGGATAGTGCATTGGGATAACAAACTCAAAGAGCCTTTGCGTGAAGACATTTTCCACAGGATATCCTAGAATTGTGGGATAGAACTGTGAGAACAGTTATGAAGTTGCTTGCAAAATTGAAAAAGATTTATGGGGGAGGTGGAAAACTGTAAAAAGTGGTGTTGGACAAATATTTTTAGAAAAAAGCTTTTTTCTTTGGTGCTTTTAAAAAGCTTTTATTTTATAGAATTTTGTGCTACTGTACTCATTGTGACACACAACAAGATGAGACTTCCTAAATTTGCTCTAAGTCCTGTGGTATACTATACAGTGTATCCATTTGTGTGTCATGTTAGGTTGTTTTTTTTTTAGCACATTGTATTGAACTGAAAGTTAACAATTTCACTTTGCAGTGTATTGTTGTTCCATTCTCCTATTTCTATGCATCCCCCTGAAAACAGTGCCTTCTGCTTATTGGCAATATCTGGAAAATAGCAACTTTTTGCTAGGAACTGAGAGATTGCTCATAAGCAGAATCTACTGCATTCTACTAGTAAAAAGAGGTCACGGAGAGAGCTGGGAAAGTGGGAGAAATTGAAGCCCAAGCTGCCAGAGACCTGACCCTTGTAGCTTTGCTACATACTACTCTCATCCAAAGTTCTCCATACTAAACTCATCCTCCAAACCTATCCGCACCCTCTTTTGTGGGTCATTTAGATTAGTTCTCTGGATCAGGGACTGTTTTCATTGTTAAATGTTTGTACACTGCCTAACACAATGATCCTTGATAGGGGTTCCTATTACTACAGTAATACTAATAAGACTACATCTAAGAAGCTTCCAAAAACTCATCAGAAGGCATCCCCAGTTTGACAGATCTAAGGAAGCCTATCAGACTGAGACTCAAACCCAGGGTTTAACAACTGTGAGTGTGTTGGCAGGGCTTGGGACTAGATCAGGGGTCGGCAACGTTCGGCACGCAGCTCGCCAGGGTAAGCACCCTGGCGGGCCGGGCCAGTTTTATTTACCTGCTGACATGGCAGGTTCGGCCGATCGCGGCCCCCACTGTCCGCGGTTCGCCGTCCCGGGCCAATGGGGCCAGCGAGCCGCGTGCCGAACGTTGCCGACCCCTGGACTAGATGATGAAGGGAAGGCATGAGTAATGGGGAAGAATGAATGGGGAAGGGGCATGGAGAGTTGACAGGCATAGATAAATAGGGAAGCACAGCAGTTGGTAGCAGGGCTGACAAACAGAACTAGAGAGCCGGGCTGAAGAGCAAAGCTTGTTGCAAATGCTTCAAGAGTTAATTAGCAAATTTCTGATAGCTTTTAAAGGGGCATGTTGGACAGCCCCAGTGGCCTCTGACAGACCTCTCTTCCATATCATATCCTTGGAGGCAACCAGCAGTATTAGTATTTCCAGTGGGAACTGGGGAGAACTTCTGAAGTTCAGTCTGCCCATGCCACACAGCCCAAGTCACTTTGAAACATAAACTTTCACTGGGCCAACTCCTCCCCTCAATATGGGCCTCACCCCTGGGCCCTGGACTCCTTCATGTTTATGGCAGAAAAGCTGCCATCACTGCCAGCAGCAGCTTCAGCAGCAGGCAGGGACAAACAGGCTCTTGTAGTGTATTGCTTACAGTAGCTGTGTTTGACCCAGAGCTGGCTGCATTTCATTGGTGGGTGAAGTGACTTCTGTTGTATTTCTAGATTGTAAAATGCTTCTATCAGATAATCCTGTTTAAGTCTTGATTTTCTGATTTTCTTTTTAATAATAATTTGCTTAGTTCATACCATTTTTACCTGTGAATTACAAAGTGTTTTTTGTAGAAGGGTAAATATCATTATCCCTTTGGGGAAATTGAGGCATAAAGAGGCAACGTGACTCATATGAGGTCATACAACAGGTCAGTGTCTGAGCCAAGAATTAGAGCCTAGACCTCCTGAGTTCCATTCTACCAGTACTAGTTACTGGACCATACTACCTCCCATCTCAGGACTGCTTTAGCTTTTAATAGATCATACTAGCATGGCTTGCTGACTGTGGGAATGTTTTGCTAATCCAGACTCCCTCTGCACATCATCAAGGTTTATGGTTTGTTAACCCCATGTGTGGCTAGTTCAAAGAGTTTCATTCTGTTTTACAAACGCAGAACAGGCTCCCTTGTCATAATTTACAAACAGCCTTGGACAGTAGACCTGGTTTCCTGAGAGAAATAATATTTAGACAGATGAACACCAACTGTTTACTCTATATTCTTTAAGGAGAAACCAAGTATTTTAGCTTATTTAACCCTTTCTGTAGCAGGCCTTTTAAAAGTTGGCCCTTTCCTCTCTATAGCATGAAAATGGAGCAGCAGAACACAGAGTTTTGAAATGGGGACACAATGCTCTTCGCAGGTCAATGAACTCTGTGTGTTCTGAGACACAAAAGGATTTAAAAATAAATACTGCACATCAGATTTCTAGTGAGACTTTTTAATGGATTTATATGTTTCACAGAAATGTGTATGCCTCACTTTTCATGGTTTCTAGATTCTTTGACTCAACAATCAGTCAATCTAGCTTTTCTTCACGACAAAGGTTTCTGTATGAAACTATATACCAAACTTTTCTACCACACTTTTATCTTCTACATTGGCAAAATAGGCTGTAGTGTTCACAATAGATGTGTTGTCAAATGGATTAGTTTCCTTTAATTTAGAATAGTCCTACTTGAGTGCATGATTTTTGTCTGGTTTTATTTTCCTAGTGGTAGGCTTATTCTGATGATACAATTACAAGTTTAATGTAAGGTGCCATAGAAGGAAAGAAGGGAGAGAACAAATTTGTTGAAAAGGGGATTTAAAAAAAAGTAGATGAGAGTGGGGCTTTATTATAAGGAGAGGTTAGGAATTAAGAGAGAAATTGCTTTAAGGTCTCTCTTGTTAAAACAATCTGATGTGCACTTAATAAATTAACACTTATCATATTAAAGATTTTCATATAGAGAAATATTTTTCTCTTTGAAGAAAACTCACATTGATGCAACAAGGTCCACCATGTTATTTAAGTCTTGCAGTGCGGCTGTACTGAGAGAACCCAGGTACAGTGGCTGTTTAGAGGGCATTATCATCATGTCTCCCTCCTTGCCCAGCATGAGCTGGAGTGGAAGGTGGAATTGAAGGCAGGACAGAGGAATGCCCAGGGGATCCACAGTTACTATCTGTATGCCTGGGATTTTATGTGGCCCCAACACTGAGATATTTGAGTACCTCTCAAGTACCTTCCAAAAGTGGAGATAACATCTAGTGTCCCTAACATATCATGCAAATGATGTACCACATTTAGCTGCTGCTCCAATGCACAGCTTGCTGTAGTGCAGTGCAATGTACTGTGATGTGTGTGAACGTGCACTAGAACAGCTTCTGTATACACACAGACAGAAAAACTGTTAAATAAAAAAAGGTACTGTTGCTTACTAATATTGTCTGCTTTGTTTTGTTTTTATGACCAGGGCTGGCCTTACCATGAGGCGAACTGAGGCGGCCGCCTCAGGTGCCACACGGTGGGGGGGCGCCACTAGGACCCAGAGTGTAGAAAATTGTGTCTGCTGCTGGTGCATATGTATTCTCTCTGCTCTAGATGCACAGAGATGGTGGAGTGCTGTGCTGGAGGAAGGAGGACACAAGAGACATAACAGGCAGGCAGGAGAAAAGGTGAGAGGGAATAACAGAAAACAGCAGGAGCTGTGGGGAGAGAGAGGAGGAGGAGCCTCTTATGTACCTCTCTAGCACCCCCAGGAGCCTGGACTGATTAACACCAGCTTCTCAGAGAGCTTCCTGTTTCCTGCTGCTTCCCTGAACCCACTTGCAGAGAACAGGCAATCAACTGAAGTAGCAGGAGCCAGTTAGGTCCTTAAGATGCTGATATCTTCCCTCACTCAGGCCCTGCTACCAACCTGCTTATTTGTCCCCTTCAATGGAGTATTGAGAGCCACTATAACTGGCACAGAACAGCAGTCATAAGTGAAAGAAGAAAACACCCCTCTGGGGCAGAATTCAGAAAAAGAAAGAAAGCAAGGGAAGCTTTCCTATCTAAGCAGGAAGGAGCTCTCCTGAGATACATAGACACACATGTTCACGGTGAGCCTTCCGGCCCAGTGAGGATGTGAGTGGTGAGGAGATGCCTGATCTTCCAGTTAGTCAGAGTGCAGGTGACCTGGCAGCTACTGCAGCATCCATATCTCCATCTCAAATGGATGTAATCATGCACATTCCTGAAGAAAAGTGTAGATCAGAAAAGAGTGTGGTGGAGGCGCAAGAAACAGCTGCTGCTGAGTTTAGTTCCTTATGTCTAGATGATCCAGGACTGTGGACCCACTTGAGCAGTAACCTGAGGGACTTCCTTGTACTGCATGGGCCACAGCAAGTGAAAAACTTCATGTGCCCCAAAGACAATGAAAATAGAAGTTTCCATCCAACACATTACTGGCGTGAAATCCCCAATGGTGACAAAGTGGAGAGGCCATGGCTTATGTACTCAGAAACCCAGGATGTTGCATAGTGTTTTTGTTGCAAACTCTTCCAGTCTAATGTTCCAGCCACATTGGGTTCTACAGGAACAAAGGACTGGAAAAATCTGGCTAGAAATCTGGCATGCCATGAGAAGGCAGCAAATCACCAGAGAGCATTCCATAGGTGGAAAGAGCTTGAGATGAAACTAAGGTTAAAGGCCACCATAGATGATCAGCATCAACAGAAGATTGCATCAGAGTCTCTTTACTGGCAAAAGATTCTGAAAAGGCTCATTGCTATTGTGAGAATGCTTGCTACCCAAAACCTAGCACTGCGTGGCACTTCAGATCAGCTGAATGTACCAAATAATGGAAACTTCCTTAAAATTGTGGAGCTGGTGGCTGAGTTTGATGCTGTACTCCAGGAGCATCTAAGAAGAGTCACCACCCAAGAAATATACACACACCACTACCTTGGAAAAACAATTCAAAATGAGATCATACAACAAAAGTCAAACAGAAGATTGTGGCAGATCTGAAGTCAGCAAGATATTACTCTGTTATTATGGACTGCACACCTGACATCAGCCATATGGAACAAATGACTTTAATGGTGTGTAACAACAACAGAACCTAGTGAAAATGTCCCTGCAATGGTGACTGTCAGAGAGCATTTTCTAGAATTTATTGACATTGATGACACTACAGGAGCTGGTATGACAAATGTGCTTCTTAAAAACCTGGAAGATACGGGAATTGTGATAGCTGACATGAGAGGTCAGGGCTACGATAATGGTGCCAACATGAGAGGAAAGAACAGAGGAGTGCAGACACGGATCCGAGAGTTCAACCCTCGAGCTTTTTTTGTCTCATGCAGTTCCCATTCATTGAACTTGGTGGTCTGTGATGCAACATCAGCTTCTAGTGAGGCTGCTGAATGTTTTAATGTAACTCAAAGCATCTATGTATTTTTCTCTGCATTAACTCATTGATGACAAATTTTGAAGCAACATCTGGGAACATCCTCTCTGACACTGAAACCACTAAGTGCCACACGAAGGGAAAGTCGAGTGGAGGCACTAAAGCCTATCAAACACCAAATTGGGAAGATTGATGATGCCATAGTTGCCATTATGGAGAATAATGCTATGACAGGAACTGTTCATGGGAGAATAGTGGCAGACGGAAATGGAATCACCAGAAACATATATAACTTCAAATTTCTGTGTGGCTTAGTGTTGTGGCATGACATACTGTTTGAAATAAATGTTGTAAGCAAGAGACTCCCAGATGTTGACCTTGATATATCTGGAGCAATGGAACAACTGGACAAAGCAAAGTCAGACCTACAGTCTTACCGGTCAGATGGCGGATTTCAAAATGTTCTGAAGAGTTCACAGAAATTGGCAGAGGAACTTCACGCTGAAGCTATTTTCCCACCCATTCAAGAATACAAGAGTCACCGAATAAGACATTTTGATTACGAGGCACGGGATAATCCCATAAGAGACCCCAAAACAACAATTCAAAGTTGAATTCTTTAACCAGGTGCTAGATTGTGCAATACAGTCAGTTGAAGAACGTTTCATGCAGCTCAAGGAACACAGCAGTATATTTGGGATGTTGTATGATATTCCAAAACTCCTCACTATACCTGGAGAAGACCTACACCAGCAATGCAGGGCACTAGAGACAGTGTTGACACATGATGACATGCACGATATTGATGTGAGTGATTTAGGTGATGAACTGAAAGCCCTTTCAAGATACATTTCAGCAGGATCAACTCCAAAGGCTGTTCTGGAATATATGTGCACAAATTAGATGACTACCCTCTTTCCAAATGCTTTTGTTGCTCTGCGCATACTTCTAACACTTCCTATAACAGTTGCCAGTGGAGAACGCAGCTTCTCCAAACTGAAGTTAATAAAAACACATCTACGCTCCACAATGACACAGAAGAGGCTGGTTGGCCTTGCAACTATCTCAATAGAGCATGAGCTGACCCAGACTGTGGACCTTCAGAAAGCAGTTCAAATCTTTGCAACCAAGAAGGCATGGAAAGCACCACTTTCATTATTCAAACAGTTAAAAATGCCAGTGTTTACTATTCAGACAAGAAAAGTTACATTTGCTGTTCAGGCGTTTGAAAGTTAAGTGTTACTTAAAATTTTTGAACAAGGCATTTAAGTTGTTAGTTCTCCTGTATTGGAGTAGGTAGCAGAGCAGTACCATGAGAGGAGTAGAACAGGAAGAAGGCAGAACTGAGACCTTTCAAAGTTTTGGCCCATGCGAGGGAGCATGGGGGGCGTCATTTGAGCTCCCCGCCTCAGGTGCCAAAATGTTGTGGGCCAGCCCTGTTTATGACATAAGCAGAAACTGAATTTGTAGATGCAGAGAGCCAATAATCCATATACTAACCTGCCCTTTGTTTAGCTTACTGTTCAGCAGACATACTTTAAAAAAACTTGGAGTTTTCCTTTGCAACTGACTTTGATTAGAAAAGTATTCGTATTTGCCTTCAATATCTAAAAAGATTTCACCTTAAGTTATATTGGATAGAACTTCTAGTTAAGTGGAATAATAATAATAGGCATTTAATTCATGTAAAAGAAATGGCAACTTTTTATAAAAATAGATAATTGATACAAAATCATACTTTCGAAACATTAATCCTCACATTTACAGCATGCAGTAGGTAGGTAAGTAATACTGTTTCCACATTATAGAGAAACTAAAGCAGTGGGGTCCAATTACTTACCAAAATTTACACCAGAGAGTATGCACTAAGGCCAGGATTAGAACTCATGAGGAATTCATGTCTTCTCTGGAATGGAGGGAGTGGGCTGGGCTATACCAGCTATACATATTCTGCTTAGAATATTCTCCCACTCCTATTGACCCATCACATATTAACGTACTGATGTGGAAAAAAAATTTCCCTCACAGTACGTACATCAGATTTATAGATTCATAGATTTTAAGGCCAGAAGGGACAGTTATGATCATCTAGTCTGACCTTTTGCATAAAACAGAACTAGATCTGGGTGAAATTTTTTGGATGAAACTTTTTTTTAACTGAAAAATACAGATTTTGGTTTAAAGAAACAGTTGTGAATTTTGTAGTTTCAGGAGATTGTTCCAGATTTTGGAAATGTTAAAAAGAAACATTTGATTTGACCCAAAATGAAATTTTTGACCTTTTCAATTTGCTGAAAATTCTGAAAAATTTGGGTTTCAGTTTGACCCAAACCAAATTCTGTTTTCAATCTTTTGAAACCAACAGCAAACCAAACAATCCATTATTTGCACAGCTCTGCATAGAGCCTCTGTCGGTAATTTCTGCATCAAGCTGATAAATTTTGTTTGAGCTGTAGCATATCTTTGAGAAAGACATCAAGATGTGATTATATGACTGTTGTGGAGAATCCATTGCATCACTGAATAATTTGCTTCAGTGGTTAATTACATTCAGTGTTCAAAATTGTTCCTTATTTTTAGTCTGTCTAGCTTCAGCTTTCAACCAGTCATACAAGCTGGTTGACCATATCCTGGAATGTAGTCACAAAGAAAAGGACTTAGGGGTAATGGAAGATAACCAACTGAACATGAGCTCCCCGTGCGATGTTGTAGCTAAGAGGGTAAATACCACACTTGTACATATAAGCAGGGAAATGTCAGGTAGGAGCAGGGAGATAGCATCACCTCTTTTGTGAGATATTAGTGGAATAATGTGTCCAGGTTAGGAGTCCAAAGTTCAAAAAGGATACTGAAAAATTGGAAATGGTTCAAAAGGTGTCCAATATCTGGAAAACATGCCTTATAGTGAGATGCTTAAGAAACTCAATCTATATAGTTTATCCAAGAGAAGGCTAAGAGGTGATTTGATCACAGTCTACACATACTTACATAGTGAAGAGATTTTTGATAGTACACAGTTCTTTCATCTAGCAGAAAAAGGTATAACACCATTACCCCTAAGTCCTTTTCTTTGTGACTACATTCCAGGATATGGTCTACCAGCTTGTATGACCTGTATATGTTGTTTCTAAATGTATGACCTTGCATTTAACTGTATTAAAATGGATGTTGTTCAAAAGAATCCATCTCACAATGTGATCCAGATAGTCTATATAATTGACTTGTCCCCATCATTATTTACCACTCCACCAACTTTTGTGTCATCTGCAAATTTTAACTGCAATGATTTTATATTTCTTCTTTGAGTGCTTCTTCCTGTGTAGTGTGCTTCAGGTTATGCATGTGTCCCAAGCACCAGAACCAGAGAACTTTTTCCTAGCAGAGTCCATTTGGCATGATCTCTTTTCATGCTCCACACCGACAGTACAAAGGGGGCTGCTGAACTTTATTTAGTTCCTTCTTACTGCTCGTGGTCTAAGATGGAGCTTTAGTTTTCCTGTAAATAGTTCTTTAAAAAAGTTACTCTGAGTTATTTTAGTCTAGTTAGTTAGGAAGATTGTTGACATGTTTCCCTAAATTTTGGGACCTCTCCCCCCTTGGGTAGGGAATGATTGCAGTACTAACCCATCCCTAGTTCTTCTATTGGTAGGCAGGGAGAACATGCCAAGAATCCTTGGCTTCAAGAATGGTCCTTTCCTGGTAACAGATGATCACAACACCTGTTTGTACTGCCTGGCGGAAATCCATGCCCTGTCCCTCTGCAGGTCATTCCTGAGAAGGTCAAAACAGTCAAACGAGTTTGGAGTTTGAAGATTCCTCATGGAGAGGTCCATGAGCACAGGGACGGATTCTGACCAGGGAGATCCCCCCTCAAAATATGTCAGATTGAAGAAAATAGGAGCATCCCTTATAGTGCTGCTCTGGCTGATTCCGCAGTCCTTCCCTCCCACCTCCATGCCTACCCCCCATTGGCACCAGAGACTTAGCAAAGCAAACAGAAAAGGGAGAGACAAGCACTCCCCATAAGGACATGAGGGAAAGTTCCTCATCCAATTCCTCTAACAAGAGGCAAAGTCTCCATCCTGTACCAAGTCAGAAGATACCACCTGCTCTGGAACAGGACTGTCTGGTTCCAGGAGGGACTGGAATGGGACTTCATCACTTTCTAGTACTGGCACCACCAACAACTATATCTGCATCAGCACAGCACCGATGGCCCAGGTTACAGAAATGAAAATTGTTTCCAGCCCACTTCTCAGCACTGGGCAACCTAATCATGCTTCTTGAACCAGAATCATTGATATTCTCTAGATTCCCAGTCCTAGTACTAGGACATCTCCCTTCAGTACCCCTCATTGTTCCCATCTTCAAGCCAGGGTAGAACTAGATTGTCACCGATATGGTTGATGAGTAGAGTTTGGTACTGAGAGCTCCCCTGTTAGAGATGGTCTCAGAGTTATTGGAGTCAGGAAGAGGATATGGGGGACTCCCATCTCCGGAGTGGGGATCGAGCCCAGACAGAGAGTCAGAAGTGGTGAGGGTGTCCTAGTATCCTCTTTATACGTACTAATACCCATCACCCTGGGTCCCCACACCAAGGGGGAAGTTCCACACAAAGTACTTGACCATTGAGCAGGGGAACCTCGGAGGTGTACGTTTCCCAAGGAGAAGGAACAGCTACCACAGCCTCCCCAAGAGTCTCCACAAGAGCAGCCAAGAGGAGAAGACCAGCCAGAATGCTGGTGACCTTCTTCTCTTTGGACAAGGCTGGGATTCCAGCTTCCTGTCATATCCAGATGAACCTAAGTCCTTTCAGGACTTCTTTAAAAGGATAGCAGACATGCTACAAATTTCCCTGGAGAAGATCCAGAAACCCCTCACAGACAGCTGGACATCCTGCACAGCTCCAGACCAAGTAAAACGGTGCTCACAATAAATGAAGCCATTGTCAAACTTGTCACTTTGGCAGATGACTATCACAGTTCCACCAGCATCATAACGGGCAGAAATGAAGTGAAAGGGTCAGAATTATACTCGATTCTTACCTACCCCTAACTCACTGGTGGTGATGGAGTACAGTAGGCGGAGACAAGCCATATCCACACCTCAAGATGAGGCTAACAGAATAGACCTCTTTGGAGGAGGATGTCAGACTCCTTGATCTCCAGTTTCAAACTGTCGTTCATTGATGACCAAATATGATTTCTGCATGGATAAGGTATTAAAGAAACTGTACCTAAAGTTTATCCCCAAGGTAGTGATTGACTTTCACATCAATCAAAGTATCCACTTACCTGTGTTCTATCTTAAGCCACACACCAGGAGGGAAGAGGTGACATGGCGCTCTCTATACATGCATAGGCTCTTGCCCTCTGGCTCTACCAACAGTAGATGAAATCATTCAGAAGGCTCATAAACCTGCAGTAAATCTCCCAAACTACAGTAAATGAGTCATTTGTTTGTTTGTTTACTCCACTGCAATTGATAACCTCTGGAATGGACCTTCAGTTCACATTAAAATAAGTGAAGTGGACAATATGCTTAGAAAGTGTCATGTTGTTCAACAGTCTGTGTTGGTGTGTTTTTCAAAAAGTTTTGTTGCCTAAATATAGACGGAAAGAAAAGAATATTTGAAACCTTGTCATCAGTCATCCACAAAGATCCAAAATAGTAGCATTTGCTAGTATAGTGAAAATATTTGCCATGAGGGGTCTATTAATCGTAACTGTGGCTAAAAAGGGCCATGTGACTTGTGAAAACATTTTGATTGGACAGTTGTCCCATAGTTCCTAATACCTGAAATCAACATTGACAAAAAGAATTAGCAGTGGCAATAGGTTTCCTTTCATAAAGAACCCAGCCCAATGTATGTTTTTACAACTTTGCATAGCTTGAAACATTAGAAGTTAGGAGAATTGAAAATAAGAGATGATTTGGAAGTTTTATTTTGTTCTGAAGATTTGATAGGCTGATTAAGATTATTATTTTTCTTGTGTAAATTTTGTTAGAAAACTGTCAACCAGTTTGAATTTAGACATACTAACTGCACTTTTGTTGACAAGTCTGTTTACAGCACAAAAGTTAAATATATCTAAAAATGGCAGCTTGGAACAAAACTATCTATGGAGATTAGATTTGAGGTTTTTTTTATATATTTTTCCTCTGCTGCCATTCCCCATCCTCTTTTATGCATCCCTGCTATGTATCAAACTGCTGGTGTTTTATATGTATATTTTTTAAACAAAAGATTCCAGGATAATGGGAGGCTTTAACTTTGGAAATGGGATATTTGATCTTTGCATTGCCCCAAGGACCTTCTATAATGCTATATTTAATGGGTTTAAAAGTTTACAAGTTAAGTATAATGTATTAAAATGACAGACTAGTAGTTGCCTGCTCCTGCCTAAGCTTCTTTTCTCCCATTAGTCACTTTATTTAAGCTTGAAAATCTGTCATAAATCTCATAAAAGTTCCACTGTACTCCCACTTGAACAAGAGACTATTCTTCCCTCCATATGCTTGCTAAATCATCATTAGCATTAATGGAAGTTGCATGCTTGGTACAGATAGGAGAAGAGACCTGAGTGGGACTTTACTGTAGTTTCCAGTCTTCAAATGTTCGATTGCTCTTTAAATTAGGCAAAACATATCATCATTATCAGACATGAAATCAAGTGGGAGTGTAAGTTGAAGAATGAAGTGGTGGTGTTTAAATTATAAAAAATGAATTTTTTGAAGGCAAAACATGCACGTTAAATCTCCCCTTCCTTGAGACATGATATTGCTCTAGTATTAGTCTTGAGTGATAAACTTCACATGAGGTGACTTATTTACTTAGATAATTGTGGGGTGAAGCTTTAAAAAGTTAATATTAAGCAGAATTTCACTAATATCTCTGAATGTTTTTTAATGTCACAACTGTTGTTTTTATGTGGATTTTAAAAATAGACTTGCTATTTGATAAACATGGTCAATTGGTGATCATTTTGTTCAACTTTATTACAAAGTAATTTTTGCAGCTCATGTATTTTTTTCCCCTATCAATATGAGCATTTTATTTTTATTTATTTGTAGTATGCCCCCCAAAATTTTTGTGCACATCTTATGTATTCGGACACTAGCCCTCTGATGTATTATATCTAAGGAAGGAGAGAGAAAGAAAAGCAAGCAGATCATATCAATGATTGTACCTTTCTCCAGGCCTCCTGGTGCATTTTGTATGATTTATTTATACCATAAAATATTTGGCATAGGGATCATGTCATCTCTTGTTTTTTGTGCTTGAGCATGCTGGCATGTAACAAATGGGGGGAGGAGGGGGCGGGGACCCTTACATATTCTATACAAGTAAACATGTTTCAATGATGACAACACACATTTGGAGAACACTGATACATTCTTTGTAAAAGTATCCTACAGGAATCAGAAAACAACTGCTGAAGGAGTCATTTATAGGTGTATCTAGAGCATCATAAAACTTTACCAAGGGGCCTATTCTCAAATGTAATTCATCCTCATTCTTGGAAATTAAAGGATGTATTACATTTTTTCAGTGTTAGTTAGGACCCAAGAGCTATTTATTTCCATATTGCCAGGACATAACAGAACTATTTCCCCAAACTCCCATAGTGAAATTCTGGGATGCATAGTTCAGACAAAAAGGGAAAAGAATCCCTGTTCATATGTGAAAATAAACGTATACAGTAAACAAAAGGCTCTTATACATTGGCAAATTAAAATTTTTGTAATCTGTCTCTGTTACATTCAAGGATCTGTTCTCCCTTTTTTCCTGCTTGTAACACCAATTAATAATAATGGTTGGGAAGAAGGCGGAATGGTGGTAGAAGGGGAATAGGTGCTTAGGTCCTCAGACTGTTGATGCACACAAGATTGAACATAGGTACTATATTTCTTATGGTTTTGCCATGTTGCATAACAGTGCAATAGGTCCCTCGAGTACAAAAAATATTTTCACTTTATTTCATACCTAATTCAGCACTCATATTTCATTTTGAAATGTTCCTCTCTTGTCTAAATTTCCTTTAAAAACAACAGGTTGGGATCAGTTAGCTTTAAAATCAACATCCCTTTCATCAACCTACCTGTAAATTCTAATATTTTATTAATAAGATGCCAAACTCTGCCATTGGATATGTTTGTCCATTTTACTTGCCATTTCTCTGTAAGAACAAGTAAAATAGATGTGATAGTGTCAGACTATTTTATCAACATGGGAGTAAAAAGCTTGTCTGAATTGGCACAAATGAACACTGATATTTATAGAGATACATATATAAAAACTGGATATACAGTAGGCAGCTATGTCAGCCTTACTACTGGGAAGCTACACAAGACTTGACCTGCAAGCTTTCTATTATTTTAGAAAAAAGATGCACTGGCAGAGAATCTTTTCCAGCATATGTCCAGATTATGCTTCATTCTAGCAATTTTATTATCTTAACAAAGCACAAATACCATCAATAATTCAATGCTTTTAACATTGATAAAACAAATATTGTTTTGGGTTGTAATCTTAAGCATTACTGATTTTTTTTCTTAAAATAAAAGGAAAAATAAGAGACTTAGAGTTTGGTAAAGCTGGCTCCACTGACTAGAAGTACATTTCAAGAGATCAGAGAATTGTGAAAAAACCAAGAGTTATGACCCATGTAGTTTAAATGTGAGGTACAATAACTCCTCACTTAACGTTGTAGTTATGTTCCTGAAAAATGCGACTTTAAGCGAAACGATGTTAAGCAAATCCAATTTCCCCATAAGAATTAATGTAAATGGTGGGGTTAGGTTCCAGGAAATTTTTTTCACCAGACAAAAAACTATATATTATATAGATATACACACAGTACACGTTTTAAACAAACATTTTAATACTGTTCACAGCTATGATGATTGTGAAGCTTGGTTGAGTTGGTGAAGTTAGAGGGAGGGAGATTTCCCAGGGAATGCCTTGCACTAAACGATGAACTAGCACTCAGCTGTGCTCTCAAGGGTTAACACATTGTTGTTAATGTAGCCTCTCACACAAGGCAGCAGGAACACGAGGGAGGGGAGACAGCATAGCAAACAGAGACAGACACACACCTTGTGTGTGGGAGAGAGAGAGAGATGCACACTGCCCCTTTAAGTAAGCTGACCCCACTCTTAAGTGCATTGTCTTTTTAAGTGGATCAGGAAGTTGAGACAGCGGCTGCTACCCCAAGCTCTGTCTGTCTCTCTCCCTCTGTGTCCCCTCCCTGCACTATATGGAGAAGAGGTAAGCGGGGTGCAGGAGCGGGTGGAGGGGGACACCCTGACATTAGCCTCCCCCTTGCACAGCAAGCAGGAGTCTCTGGGAGCAGCTCCAAGGCAGAGGGCAGGAGCAGCACGGGGCAGTGTGGGGAGGGAGAGCTGAACTGCCAGCAATTGATAGCCTGCTGGGCGGCTGCAGCACAGAGAACTTAGGGGAGTGGGGAGCTGATAGGGGGAGCTGATGGGGGGCTGCCGGACCACCCTGGTTTCAAGCCCCCACCAGCTAGCTGCAACGGGCTGCTCTTCCTGCAAGCAGTGGACAAAGCAGGCGGCTGCCAAACAACGTTAGAAGGGAGAATTGCACATTTTTAAATGAGCATGTTCCCTAATTGATCAGCAATGTAACAACGAAACAACGTTAACCAGGACGACTTTAAGTGAGGAGTCAAGTATCTGTTGCTTTAAGTGAGGAGTTACTATACATTTTTGTCACCTGATTAACCCTAAATCTGCTCTGCGGATAAACTAATATTAAAGTGTTCTCATTTATCCCAGCATTTGCTTCACTATGCTCCTTGTTGAGAACTCCTTGTAGTTATTCACTGAGCCATACGAAATATGTGCAAATGGCTCACACAATCATTAGTGATCTAACAGTATGGCTTGCTTAAAATTTGTCTTTTTTCCTCCTCGCCCGATTCTAGGAAGGATTTCTGCGTACATAAAGATGAACCATGTGATACTGTTGGTAAGTAAATAAATGTAAAACATATTTATTTATTTATTTATTTATATATTCTTATAAAGTCAGTGTTGTGTAAATATGTAATGTTGAGTGAACATATCAACATTTGCGGATTAATATTTATAACTAGTTAATGCTAAAACTGTTTAAAATTGCTATGATAAACAGACTGGATTTGTGCCTGTCATTAACAAAACAATATAACAAAGTGAAAAAAACCTTGACTTTTTAATCTTTTCATTTTAACAGATTCTTCAAACCATTTTTTCTTACTCCCTTGGAAGTTTAACACTTTCATATTGTGTTTCCAGTAAATTTGAATTAAGAACATTAAACTAAAAGGGGTGTTTATAGTTTATTTAAAATGTAGCAGGTTTCTTTTTGTTCAGAATATATATTATAAAAAAGATTATGCCTTAGGTACAATATGTCTTAAGAGTGTAGCTTTTTAGAAGCACACAAGAATATGTCAAATAGCGTGTAAGACATTTTTGGCACCGTTCAATTAAAAATGGACACTTATTACACTACACATACCTTTATATAGTACTTGCCATATTCCCTATACTTACAATGGGACATAACTCAAATTTAATAAATGTAACTACTTTAGGAGTCAGATATCCAGTTTTAATGGCACCTACAGTAAACAGTGTCCTCAGTTGAAAAGCCACCGTGTTAGAGACTGAGTCAACCCCAGAAGACAATATACTCCTATCGAAGCATGTAGTGTTCAGTGTCCTGACCAAGGTCAGATTGCAACAAGTAGAACTTGAACTCAATTGACTCTTTTCCCACACCAGTGAGACAACCATTTTCATCACCAGCTTTGGTAGGAGAAGTCTATAGTGCATACCATGTAAAAGTACACATTTACTGCAGTAGCTGATGGCACTGTCCATGCTAGTAGGACAGCTCTTCAATACTAGCTCTGGTGGGAGAACTGAGGTGTGCCATGTTGGATATCAAGGTTACATAATGAGACCTAGTTTAAGTGGGCAAAGATTCATTATGGTCAGTGGAGTGATATCGTTTTTACCCCAGGTCAGAATTTGGCTCCTAGCACCCATAATGACAGTTCAAGTGTAGTCACAATTGTTCAATATACAGGTAGATTCAACAAAATTAAGACAGCACAGGTGGCTGTTTAACCACTTTGAATTTACAGAAAAGAAAAGTTTTGTAGGATGTGACTTTGCCTGTAAGGCACAGGATTAAGCAGTAGTAGGAACATTTTGCCTGATTCACAGCAGTAGCATTTAAAGACATTCCTTATGACTTAGATTCTTGTCATTGACTCTAGTGTTGTTCCTTTTTGAGTTTTCATCCCAAAGATATGTGTCTATGTGGTAGAGTTGGATGGGGCACTTCAGTGCTGTAGTGTCTATCTTAGCGGTCAGGGACTGGTAGTGCTCACTATTTCTTCCACTTGTTGGCCACTTAGTTGGGTAAGTTTTTTTTGTATAAGTACGTTTTTTTGGAAGTTGGCAAGAGTTGATTCATGATGCTTATTTCTTCTTGCCTTGTGATGGGAAGAACAGTTATTTTCACCTGAAGGAGAAAGTTATCTGACCAGGAAGTTCTTACATTTCTTATATCTACATCCAGGCTGAGGATCTTGGTCCAGAGTACAGGCAGTGGGTCCGGGTCTGGAGACTACCCATGACAAATCTTAGATGGAGGGTTCAGACGGGAAGCTTAATGCTGTTGCATCTGAGGCATAGTTTGCATGGATATTGAAATCTCCCACTATGATGAGCCTTCTGAATTTAATGACCATTTTGCCTGCATTTCTGTCAGGTCAGTTGGAAATCTTTTGGTATCTGGTGATTTGTAAATTAATAGGATGCCTGAAATAGTTTTGTGTCTGGATTTCACGTATAAAGAAGATGCACTCAAAGCATTTTTTTTTTTCAATTAAGCTTTACCTTCATTTCAGCACTGGAGAGAATAGAATGTCTATTTTGTCTCCAGATTTGTTGTCTCTGGGCCTGAGTCTGTGGTCTATACAGTGGGTCAGCAAACAAGCTGAGTTAGTACTGGACCTGCAGGGTCAATAAACCAAATTTCTTGATGCAGACCAAGTGATGCAGATTAATTGGTGATAAATACATGGAAAGTTTAAGGTTTGTTGTCTATTGATGTAGAGTTGATCTATATAAAGATCCTTCTGATTTGGTACTGTAGGAGGTGACTGACTGTACCAGACTGACATTGGCTGATGTTTCTGATGTTTATTTCTTCTTTTATAATTTGTATTGATAGGGGTGTGGTCTGCCTGATTGGCAGTACTGGTGAACTAGTGGTTTGCTGAATACCTTGAGTGGCAAGAATGCTCAACTTTCCAGAGGGCTGAGTTAAGCCATATTGTGAAGTGATGGTGACATAGTTTTGCTTTAGAGTAGTTCAAAATGGAATCCTGAGAGATTGGTAATCTTATTGCTGTAGGGAAGGGAAGAAACCAGGAGCCATTGAGCAGCTCAAGCCCTTTGTCTGGTTGTAACAATAGTGCCATTGTGGAGGACTGGTGAGGATAACAGGCAGAAGGAATGAAGCTTTGGGAGAGTCTTTCATTGGGGTCTAGCTCAAGGGCAGTAGCTCTTTTGATTCATTTCTGGGGTTGGGGCTACATGGAGTATCACAGCCTCAGTTTCAGAATTTGAAAATCAGTAGGGAGGTGAGGTCACAGTTTACTGAATATGTTCTTCAGCGATTTCTGGGGCTGCTGCACTCCTACTGGAGAAAAAAGGGGAAAGTTTAAAAAATTGGAAGCTGTTATCCTCAAGGTACAGAAGACAGGGTGGTCCATCTCCTGTTGTTCCAACTGTTGTCATGTGCCAAATGAATTCTTAGTTCCCCAAAGAAGTGGCTCAGAATATGAAGTTTCCTTGTGATCTGAAATACTATTTGTTTTTATAAAATAAATCTATTATTTCCCCCAGGCAGAGTATAGAGTACTGTGAGGCATAGCATATAGTTAGAAGGACAGATTTCTTTCTAGCTAAAATCAGTGTTAATCTATTAATTAGACTTTGGATGGTGCTGAAGACTAATTATAACTTTTTGCCCTTTTCTTGGAGGTTGGGACTATTGCCTCTACGGTGTCCTACATCTCTGCCTGGCTAGGAGCAAGATCGTTACATCAATGTTATGAGGATTATAGAGCTAGATGTAAATCTTGGGGCAGGTGGGCGCCCTTAAGTGCATGAGTGTCTTAATTTAGCATCTTTGATTTTGCTTTTACTAGGTTCTGTAAACCACAAAGCTGATTTTAGGTTTAGATTAGACGGTGAGCAAAAGTTCGATAGAAGGTAAGCAAGAGAAGTATGATCTTACAATAAATCTTCACATAACATGTTTATAGGCAAAAAGAGATGGTACGTTCCAGAAATGCTTAACATACTATAAATTACAGCATTTGCCAAAGGAAGTCAATGAAAAATGCTAATGTAATATCAGCTGAACAATTCCCAGCTGTCCAAAGATTACAAAAAATATGGACACATCAAAATACACATTTTTATCTTGTGTGGCAAGGAGAGTGATAAGGCAGCTCACTGTGAAACATTAATGTAACCATCCGTGTTATTCACCCCACATGATTCTTACAGGTTGTGTTTTTCAGCATAATACCCAATAACAAAATGGAGAACATGCGAAAGGAACCTTGAAGGAGGATTATTAAAGGATGGGTTGTATTAACTAATGGGTATTGTCATGTCAGACTCTAATTCTTCCCAGTGATGGGCACTAGACAGATAATTGTTGGATTTAGTGTTTATTCATTAAATGCCATCACTGCTCAAGATGTTATTTTAGGCTTGACATGAGTACACATTTACCTAGATGAATAAATGCCAGTATTGAGTTATATAATCTAGATTTGAGTGTATTTGTATGGCAAGGAAACCAAAGTTTTAAGAGCCTCCTATCTTGTTTTGCACAAGGTTTTATGTTGAGTGCTGCTTCTTGAAGTATTTTATTCATTGTGTCTTAGAAATATGGATTTTTTTACAGTTTTTGTGTGATAATCTTACAATTTAAAGCTCTGTTTACTAATCCCCCTCCCCCCAAAAAAGTGCGTATGCAAAATTTATTGTCCGTCCTTTAAAGATTTAATTATGCTTTAGATTCAGGAACAAATGGCTATAAAGGCTACTAAATTTCCTGAAATATTTCACATTTTAGAATATAGATTTTTTTTTTTTAGCTTCTGATTTTCAATTTTTTTTATGAAGGATTGCACTATAGGTATAAGAGCTTGGAAAATTTTGCTGTAGCTAGTAGAGTCTTTGGGCCATGTTTTGATCATACATTGTGCAAATCCATAGTAATTCCAATTACTTCCTTCTTGATTGAGTTCACTTTCCTATAAAATAATAGGGCTAGATCCTTGCATGCTGTAAAACAATTTAGATCCATTTACTTAAGTGTATTGATTTCAGTGTTGCCAACTCTCATGATTTTATGATGAGTCTTGCAATATTTGATGTCTTTCATAAAGCCACAGCTGCTGGAATCAAGAGATTGTATAAGAAACTGATCTTTTTAAAACAATTTGTTTCTAGCCCTTATGGTTGCAGAGGAAAGCTCAGAAAGTGTGTCCTAAAGGCTCAGAAACAAGAAGGCAAATAAAAAGAACCAAACATTTATTATTTAAATCAAATCTCATTATTTTTAAGACAATCTCATGATTTTGGGGGCAAAAGTATGCAAATTGAAAAACTACTTGCATACTATGCTGATGTGTGCTATAGAAAACAGGAGGGAGGCAGAGAGAGAACCCTGTTTTTTTTCTTTCCCCCCTAGTTCTTGTCTGTTGTGGTAAGGGTTATTTATAACAATAGTAGGTTCAAAATTTTCAGATGGAAATAATTTTTCGAGTTGTTTGTGTCCCTTTAAAAACAATATTACCAACTTGTTCTTCTACCAGCTGAAAACTGAATCTACCCCTTGTCCACAGAGGAGCCAGTGGAGGGAGTGGTTCCTTCCCCTTCCTGGCCAGGCTGTTCCTTGCTTCTAGGTTGGGCCCTATGAAGGGCCATTTGTCTACTTCCCCTGTCTTGTCCTATTCTTTGCTGGGTCTTGCTGAAGGGCGTGTGTGGGTGAAAATTCCTTCCCCTTTTGCACCAGCGCAGCAAGCGCGTGCCTGGGGCGGCAAGCTGCGGGGGCGGCCTGCCAGTCGCTGTGAGGGCGGCAGGCAGGCCTCTTTCGGCGGCATGCCTGTGGGAGGTCTGCCGGTCCCACAGCTTTGGCGGCAATTCGGTGGTGGGGACGCCGATGGCGCGGCACTGGCGGACCTCCTGCAGGCATGCCGCCGAATCCGCGTTACCAGCTGACCGCCTGCAGGCTTACCGCCGACAGCCGTCTGCCTGCCATGCTTGAGGTGGCAAAAAACATAGAGCTGCCCCTGTTTGCTACTCAGGTCTTCCTACCAGTCCCAGGGTCTCTTTCATTCTCCTGGGCTCCCTGAAGAGAGAGAGAGTGTGGGGACAGAGACACCTCTCAAGTCCATAGAGGGGCTTTGGTTAGGGGGTACATCTCCCTTTTGCGGTCCACCATTTCTTCTCTTTCCCTGTCCCAAAGAGGCTGTTATTGAGTTGTGTAAGCAGGATGAGCTTTTGAAAAAGATTTCTGTTTCTGTCCGCTTCTTGTAGGTGTCTGTTCCTGCAAAAATACATTGTACAACTGATTCTTCATTGAAAAAGAATTGACACAACAAGAATTACGCACATCAATATTCATGGGGAAAATACATTTTATGAACAATTAATTGGATGAAAAAATAATATATGAAAACAACTGTAGTATAGATAGAAATTACCCTGAGAAATAATGTTCCTAAATCAAATATTTGTGCATTATTAAATTTAAATAATAGTCCATGTCTTAGATTTTGGAATTATCTAGAGGGGAGCTAATTTTCAACTCATACTTCTGGGTTTTTTGTTAGAGGAGTCCAAATGAAGGTTAAAATCGTTAAACAAAACTCCTAAAGAGGTAATTTAAAATTATTGTCCCTTATACAGAGATTTAATTAACAAATCTATTTGCTATTTCTAAGGAAAAATATTCTGTACTCAAAAAGTAAGTCCTGTACATTTGGAGGAAATCACTGGTCCAGGGGAGCTGCAGGAGTGATTGTGCACAAGTAGATACATGTACCATTTGCAGGTTGTTGTTTTATGAATGCCATTCTTCCATTTTATAGTAAATTATCAGTTGCATTCCCTGCAGGCAATATTTTTTCTAAGTCTGCACTGAAGATTGAACTTTTCAAACATTAGTTGCTATGCACCTGAATCTCATTATTGTACTATGCACTGTGTTGCCTGATTTTTCAGGTTATATTGCCTCTGATACCACCTCAGAAGTCCACAGGTGTACAACACATGTGCTACATAAAATCTTGCATTTGCAGTCACTGTTTCTAGAAGATTGATGGCAGCTAGAAAAATGTCCTTGTGACACTGATTGCTGTAAAGTGGAAAACAAAAGCTAGTATTTCCAGTTTTAGTTTACTCAAATCTTTTTTGGCTTGTTTTGCAGACTATTTAACTGAAGTGTATCAGAAAAGGATAAACGCTTTTCTTGGTATCTATAGACTGGCCTCCAGTTTATCCATTATGTTGAAACGGAGTCATTTTATAGGTGAATTTTGCTTGAGATGGACTGAACTTAAAACTTGGTCATTTCAGCAATAAGGTATCTTTGCAGCAGATGGAGATACTTTTTATTAGCTTAAAGTCAACATAGCTATGTAGCACTATAGAAACAAGCTTACAAAATTGATACCATTTGCTTGTAATCTCCAAGCCCCATTTGAATTTACCAAGTAATAAGAAGTCTCAGAATGGCAAATGAAGCTTTCCTGATTCTTTAAGAAAGACAGTTTCCCCAGTGATTTATGGATCTCAGAGGAGTGTATGTGCAGAGTTCTCCTGAGGAGGAGGTAATTAAATAGAAGTTCCTGCCAAACAATATTTCATTGCTGTGCAAATTTAGTCTTTCACAGTTTTATCATCTTAGATGACATTGTAAAAGTGCACATTTTACAGGTATCCCAATACTTGTTTTGGGTTCAGAGTCCTAATATATTCTTTTAATTTGTTAAAGCACCAACAGTGAAACCATTGTTGCCCAAAGCTGTTTCTTTAAAATGTTTGCTACTAAAATGTTTATGTGAAAGTACCGTAATAATGTCTAAGTAGCCCAGGAATTATGACATTGAAGACATTATGACATATAAACACTCTCTTTGTGTGCTATTTCAGGAATTTAGTCTAAATTACTGTATTACTTTAACTTGGTTATAGCTGAGTGTTGTACAGCAGTAAGCTAATAGTAGAAAATTCAAAAGGCCATCAAATCCCTATTCTCAAGTAAAGTACCTCACCTAGCATACAAGATACAAATGACAACTGGTAGTTAAACAACCAACTACAAAAATAAACTGCATGCAACAAACTAAAATGGAAAAAAAAATTTCTTTCTCATCCTACAAGGTGCCATTGATGGATTTTTCTGTATCCCAAGGGGAAGAGCTGGGTCAAAGTTGTAGATCCTCAGGGTATTTCTACATAGCAATTAGACTCCTACAGCTGGCCTGTGCCAGCTGGCTCAGGCTAAGGGGTTGCTAAATTGCAGTGTAGATATCCAGGCTCGGGCTGCAGCCTAAGCTATTGGACCCTCTCACCTCACAGAGTCCTAGAGCCCCAACTCCAACCCAAGCCCAAACATCTACACTGCCATTAAATAGCCCCTTACCTGAGCCCCAATAGCCCAAGTCAGCTGGCATGGGCCAGCGCAGGTTTTTAATTGCAGTGTAGACATAGAACACCTAACCTTCTGTTCTCTTGTCTGTGTTCCATGGGACAGTCACCAGATCCAGCCCTTCCTACCAAGAGTTGACAGAAATAAACTGTCAGGCAGATCTTCATGGTCCAACAAAAGTTACGTCTTGATATTCTAAAAGTAAACCCTTGTGGCCTGCTTACCAGATAACAATCTTGATATTCTAAAAGTAAACCCTTGTGGCCTGCTTACCAGATAACAATCAGCCAGAGAAGCTTTGTAAGAACACAAGCATTAGCACATACATAAATTTAAATACAAAATAAAAAATCCTCACACAATATTTCCTATGGGGAAAGGAAGGGACCAAAAAAAAAAAAAAAGAGAGGAAGAACCATGCGTCACATATTAGTTACACTGCCTAATAGGCTACTAGAAAATGCTCAAATGCCACAGTGGTGGACACAGTATAAGAAGCTAAACAGAACAGAAGTACTGAAATTGGTGTGCAAAAGGTACGTTTTTCAAAAACTGCTCCAGCGAGACACTATTGGAGGACACAGAGGCATGTGTTAATGTAAAAGGTCTATATCCGGACATATAGAATGTTACTTCTGAATATTTTAGAGTTGAAAACAGCTAATTTTGACCACCATTGAAAAACTGATGTTCTGTTCCGTTTCAACAGTAAAAAATTATTCCAGGTTGCCAGTTTAAAACCAGACTAGGTGGGCAGTGACTGAAATTTGTTAACATCTGGCCACACCTAGTCACTAGAAGGCTTAGGTAATAGTTCAGATTAGTGTTTTTCTGGGTTTGATTTCAAGTATAACCAGATTTGTTGTGTTTCTTCTGTTGTAAATATTGCATTCTGAACAACCAGGGAATAAAGCCATCTGAAGTATTGTTACGGTTCAGGACTGAATGAGCAAACCCCTAGAAGTAGTTCTGCCAGGGCAAGGGTAAGACCCATCTATTAACTTAGTACCATGCTATCTTGAGTCCTGTATGTTCTATGACATGTATCCAGGCTGTTGCGCTGGTATATTTCATGGGGACTAAATTCACAAAAACAACAAAAGGTATCTCAAGGTTCAAAGGTTTTGAACTCTCACCATCTGCATTGGCCATGCCCCTTCCATTGAAAGTGAAACCACCACTAATACAAGATCTTCCAGGAGTGTCTCCTGCAAAAGAAAGACGGTTTTGTAGCTAAAGGACTGGACTAGAATTTAGGCAATTTCGGTTCAGTATTTAGCCTTGCAAAAGACTTCCCATGTGAATGACTTCCATTGTGTGATCTTGGGTAAATCACTTAATCTTTCAGCCTCAGTTTCCCATCTGTGCAATAGGGATGATAATACTTTCCTACCTCACAGTTTTATTGTGATCATAGATTAATTGATATTTGCAAAGTGGTCCAATGCTACAATGGAGAGAGTTTTTTTCTTGAATTTGGATTTTTTTCATATACAATTTTTATATAATTGATAGAAAAACTATTTACAAATATTTACTCAGCTTTGCTTCATAAAACTTATTTTTCTCAAAAGTATAGTGACTGTGAAGTACAGCAGCAACACTTAAATGTAACCTGTTGTTACTATTAGAGACTCATCTGCATAAAAAAATTTTTTTTCAAATGGCAGCACGTATGAATACAAAAATGTTTTTCCTAAACTCTAAAAAGTTTTAGTTGATATTTCTGAATAGTTTTGTCCATTTGTCATGGGTGTTGTAATACTGACATTTAATAACTCAAAAACTAACAACAATATTTAACCAAAAGTTGACCGATCCTATTCAACTTATTCATAAATGATCTGGAGAAAGGGGTAAACAGTGAGATGGCAAAGTTTGCAGATGATACTAAACTGCTAAAGATAGTTAAGTCCAAAGCAGACTGTGAAGAACTTCAAAAAGATCTCACAAAACTAAGTGATTGGGCAACAAAATGGCAAATGAAATTTAATGTGAATAAATGTAAAGTAATGCACATTGGAAAAAATAACCCCAACTATACATACAATATGATGGGGGCTAATTTAGCTACAACAAGTCAGGAAAAAGATCTTGGAGTCATCGTGGATAGTTCTCTGAAAATGTCCACGCAGTGTGCAGAGGCGGTCAAAAAAGCAAATAGGATGTTAGGAATCATTAAAAAGGGGATAGAGAATAAGACTGAGAATATATTATTGTCCTTATATAAATCGATGGTATGCCCTCATCTCGAATACTGCGTACAGATGTGGTCTCCTCATCTCAAAAAAGATATACTGGCACTAGAAAAGGTTCAGAAAAGGGCAACTAAAATGATTAGGGGCTTGGAACAGGTCCCATATGAGGAGAGATTAAAGAGGTTAGGACTCTTCAGCTTGGAAAAGAGGAGACCAAGGGGGGATATGATAGAGGTATATAAAATCATGAGTGATGTGGAGAAAGTGGATAAGGAAAAGTTATTTACTTATTCCCATAATACAAGAACTAGGGGTCATCAAATGAAATTAATAGGCAGCAGGTTTAAAACAAATAAAAGGAAGTTCTTCTTCACGCAGCGCACAGTCAACTTGTGGAACTCCTTACCTGAGGAGGTTGTGAAGGCTAGGACTATAACAGAGTTTAAAAGAGAACTGGATAAATTCATGGTGGTTAAGTCCATTAATGGCTATTAGCCAGGACGGATAAGGAATGGTGTCCCTAGCCTCTGTTTGTCAGAGGGTGGAGATGAATGGCAGGAGAGAGATCACTTGATCATTGCCTGTTAGGTTCACTCCCTCTGGGGCACCTGGCATTGGCCACTATCGGTAGACAGGATACTGGGCTAGATGGACCTTTGGTCTGACCCGGTACGGCCTTTCTTATGTTCTTATGAGTCTGTGGCTTTTTAAAATTTCTTTCTTTCTCTTGCAACTTTTCTAAGGTTTATTGTTTAATGTCATTTGAGTTATAAATATATTGAGTTCCCTAGAAAGGATCTCCATGTGGTACAATATTAGTCCATTAACAGGTTTCTGTTATAAAAATAAGTTTAACATACAAAATATTTTAATCAATTAAAGGAAGTCTGACTTACACAAATTGCACACTAAGACTCCTGTTGATATCTGTGGGAGTTACATGTCAGGAAGGCTGCATGATACAGCCCTAATTAGATCCAAATAAATTTAAAACAAAAATTGGGCTGATGATATCATGAATCATCAGATTAATTAGTGCCATCAAAACCCCATGTTGCACTTTATTGGGGAAAAACAGTGTCAGTTTGTTTTACCCTCTTTCCCTTTCTGATGGATGCACAGTTCCTTGGACATGGTAAGCCTATCTTTGGTGTAGCAATCTGAGGGTTTTTATTAGTACAGTGCAAAGGAAATACACTTTCATTTTGATTAGTCCAGATTTCCTCTCTGGATTTGGAGAGTGTGTTATAGAAAATCTGTTCTGTTTTATTGAATTTGAGGGGTGAAATCCTCGCCCCATTGAAGTTATTGGCAAAACCCTCATTCATTCAGTGGAGCCATGGATTGCACCCATGGACTATTGGGAGTGTGTTTTCATACTGTGCTGTAAATCATACCAAAGAGTTAGGTTACAGCATGTTGGGCCATATTCTAGTCTCTTGCTCCAGTGTTTTACCTTAGTATTCTGAATTGTACTAGTGTAACACAGACCAGATTCTCTCTCACTCTCTTACTTGCAGTTGACACTAAACTGGGAGGAGTGGTAGATATGCTGGAGGATAGGGATAGGATACAGAGGGACCTAGACAAATTAGAGGATTGGGCCAAAAGAAATCTGATGAGGTTCACCAAGGACAAGTGCAGAGTCCTGCACTTGGGACGGAAGAATCCCATGCACTTCTACAGACTAGGGATCGAATGGCTAGGCAGCAGTTCTGCAGAAAAGGACCTAGGGGTTACAGTGAACAAGAAGCTGGATATGAGTTGACAGTATGCCCTTGTGGCCAAGAAAGCTAACGGCATTTTGGGCTGTATAAGTAGGGGCATTGCCAGCAGATCAAGGGATGTGATCATTCCCCTCTATTCAACATTGGTGAGGCCTCATCTGGAGTACTGTGTCCAGTTTTGGGCCCCACACTACAAGAAGGATGTGGAAACATTGGAAAGAGTCCAGCGGAGGGCAACAAAAATGATTAGGGGGCTGGAGCACATGACTTACAAGGAAAGGCTGAGGGAACTGGGATTGTTTAGTCTGAAGAAGAGAAGAATGAGGGGGGATTTGATAGCTGCTTTCAGCTACCTGAAAGGGAGTTCCAAAGAGGATGGATCTAGACTGTTCTCAGTGGTACCAGATGACAGAACAAGGAGTAATGGTCTCAAGTTCCAGTGGGGGAGGTTTAGGTTGGATATTGGGAAATCTTTTTCACTAGGATGGTGGTGAAGCACTGGAATGGGTTACCTAGGGAGGTGGTGGAATCTCCTTCCTTAGAGGTTTTTAAGGTCAGGCTTGACAAAGCCCTGGCTGGGATGATTTAGTTGGGGATTGATCTTGCCTTGAGCAGGGGATTGGACTAGATGACCTCCTGAGGTCCCTTCCAACCCTGATATTCTGTGATTCTATTAATGTATTTTGGAGCCCTTAACTAATTTTGTAGTTGAGGTTTTATCTTAGTTTTCATTATAAAACTAGTTTTGATCATGATCCACTCATCTTTAAAAAAAAATAAAAGTCCTTTCTGCCTGAAATTTTTTGGGGGAGCATATTGCCATTGGAGATTTTTTTCTGAAAATTCAGTTTACTACATAGCATACTGCATAGCCGGGATGCCAGATATCCTTTTAACAATTATATATAAAACAAGAAAATTCCTAGACAATGGTAATTAAGATAGGATTAAGGATGTAACAGTATATCAGTTACTTTTTTAAAAAAAGCCTTTTTAGATGCTGTAAGTATCTTTAAAAATAAGTATGATAGTTCATGGTTCCACACACCTTGACTCTGACTATGTAACAATATCAATTATCTGACCACCAGCAACCCTTTTACACCCAGCTCTCATAATAGTACCATCATACCTTTTCTACATTTCCAGGATGGATGACACTCATCTATGTATACAGAACTACAGACCACAATGCCGCATGTCATACCATCACATATGTGCCATCAACCCCCAAACAAAACTTCCATTTCAACTGCCTATATGTTTACTTTCAGTGCCACCTATATCATGTTTCTTATTCTCATATATATTACAATTCTAATGTTTCTGAGGCCATTCTACCTCATTTGAAGCCCAGAGTCAGCAAAGTATGTAACACATACCTAAGTTCCATTGAAATCAGTGTGATGTAAGCATATACTTGTGTTTTGCTGGATCTGGGCCTTAATCTTCCATGTAGTGTCCCTGTAATTCCTCAGTATACCTCCCTTATTTGCTTCCTGACTTAGATATTATACACTAAAACTTATACACCCTCCTTCTCTCTTGGAAGAATGTACATGTAACATTGTAAAACAGTGATAGGTATCTTTATACAACTCATACTCCCACATGTCTAGGTAATTTATAGAGTTTGAAATAGTGGGAGAATATTCAAGGATGGTGTTTAGACTGTTTGTGGAACCTTGACTTAGAATTAGGTTTTCTAACTTTTTTTTTTTCAACTTCAGTGTTCTGAAAGGCTTTTTTTAAAAAGTAACTGATATGTATTTACAGCCTTAATATATCTGGGGATTTTTTAATTCTTTTTCAAAAGATTTAAAATGGTTTATGATTCCTAAAAATGTAGTTAATATTTAGTAATATTTAGTGTACTTGGCATTAGCATCACATCTTGCATTTCTTACTCAGACAAAGCTCCTACAGTAGTCAGACAGTATTGTCTGAATAAAAATTTGGCTGTGATTCAGAACTGAACATATTTGCTTTTTGGAGAAAAGCATAAAATGTAATTACAAGATACTAATCCATTAGAATTTCTATTTATTTAAATAAATTACAGTACATATGTGGTATATATTACAGCAGTATTGTAAACAGTGTATACTTTCTAATTTTATCTTTTAACCCCGTACTTTGTATTTCAGATTAAAAAATGATGAAATATTAATGTTACTGAAAATACATGTAGTGGAAAAAAGGTAAAATAGAAAAGGGTATACTGGGAAAAATACTTAGTTTCAAAGGGCATGAAATTTCAGATGCCCTGGAGGTCATAAACAAATTAACACAGCATACAGTATATTTTACTAGTATACAAAAAGCCAGTGTTAACTCCTTGTTATTACCATGATATTTTTAGTTTTTAATAGTCATTTCTTTATGTCTTCAGTATGTGATTACCTTGTACTGTTAGCAACAATTCCTGATTTATACACAATCCTGGCATTTCTCACTTTTTCCAGCTGAATCCTTAAAGTTTATGTCAAGGAAAACCTTAAACTGTGATTCATGTCACCTAATTTTTTAATTAATGTTTCTAATGACATTTTTTTAATATCCATGAGGGATGAGATCATTTAAAAAACTGATTTTATTCATGGGCTGAGGCAGAGGTGAGCTGTAAAGATCCTTCTCCTCGTTTATTTTACCTTGCTAATCAGAACAATAATTGGATGGAGATAGTGATGTGTTTTTATCCCTTCGTATCCTAGATTAGGTGGATGCCTATGTTGCAGAGAATAAGAGCTATGGCTAGATTCTTTGATTCACTACATACATTTTTCATTGCTTCAGCAGGGGAACATCCACAGGGGATTATGTAGAAGAATCTCTGCTTTGCTGTCTCTTATGTGAGCTCCTCCGGGTGCCATTGCTATTTCTTTTACTGCTTCCCAGCGTAAGCAGGGAAGGGAGGCAAGGGATGAATTGGGGACAGAAGTGTGCGTGACTTCACTATGCCTGATTTTCTGCTGGCAGAAGGTTTTTCATCAGAGGATAAAGTTAAAACTGCAGCTTTATCTTATCCAGCATCTAAGAATTAGAGAGTTGCCATTAGCCCCTTCACTCCCCTGTCAATACATCGAGCCAATAAATGAATCCTGTGCAATTTGTCTCACTATATTCAATAATTCTGAGACAGGCCCCCCAAATCATGAGACTTTAAAAAAACAGGTATGGGGGGGGGTCTTCTTTTTTTTCTTCTGGGTTTTGAGTCCTTAGGGTTTGCATTTTCCATCTTTTTCTCTGTAACACTGAGAGGTAGAAACTTATTAATTTTTAAAATGTAAGTTGAAATCCTTATGTATTCACATGACTCCAGGACAAATTAGGGCTTTAAGAATTGCACCAAATATTATGACACTCACAATAAAATTGTGTGTGTTGGCAGCACTTCCTAAGTGTATAAACCACATAGTGAAAATACACTCGATAGTAATTTTTCCTTTCTGTCATCATATTTTGTGACTTCAGATTTCAGTCCACATATAGTTAATCCTGCCTCAGTGTAGGAGGATGGATTAGATGACCTCTTGAGGTCTCTTTCAGCCCTACATTCCTATGATTCTATATTTTACTTATAATTCAACTTTAAGGAACATGAAGTGATTATTGGACTCTAACTCACCCTCAGAAAGTAAAGAAATCCAGAAAATAAGGCTAAAAAGTCAATGCAATGATCATTCTGTATTTTATTTCATTATGGAAACAAATCATTGTCTTGATTTTAGGATGGAGTGAGTTCTTATTTTGTTTTTTATAAATTTAACTTAATTATTTTTGAGTTTTAGAGGGCATCAATCTATCTTTTAAAAATGTATATTTCGATATAATACGCTACTCTGGCATATCATCTTTCATTCAAAGACCCCAAAGTACTTTGCAAATATTAATTACCCTTTGGATTCCACTGCTCTTAAAATCCCAGTGTTGGAATGGAAGACCTAGTTATATAGGAGAAACTGAAACCTATATTCACTTGATAATTTTTCTTCCACTATTATCCGTATTAGCCATTCTGTCCCTGTGATGAGGTATACAGACCCCACACTGGGGAACATGGGTTTAATAAGATAGGGACTCATTTGGCCCCCCGTCACACCTATGAGAGAGATCAGACTTGGAGGGAGATGCTTAAAAAGGGAATACACAGAACAGTACGTGGCAGACCTGAGAGGAGAGCACACCTCCTGTCTACAGCTCATAGAGAGAGGGCTGACTGAAAAGAGCTCCTTGGATGACTGCTGCCTGGTAGCCCCTCTCTGAAAGAAGGGTGGGCTTGATGCTGATCCACCTTTTGAGGGGACTATTTCTCCATGTTAGCCTGTGAGCCTTTTTGGGGTCACAGCTTAACAGAAGCTTTAGCATACCTATGGGACAATTTGTGTTAATTTCTTTTTTGTGTTCGTTGACAATCCTGGAAGGGGCTCAGGAAGAGGGCTGAACTTTTCATGACTGGCCTGGCATGGTGGAATACCTGGACGTTGTAGAGCAGAGGCCTGAGTGAGTACAGGGGCTTGGCCTAGGGGAGCTCTGGAGAAAGAACCCAGTGACAACATGGTGGAGTATTGCAGTCATGATCTTTGCACCCCTGGAGAAGGGTGAGGCTTGAATGATCTGGACTGATAAACACTGAAACCTGGAGGTATGAGTTGATAGGCAGTAACAGTTGGGCAAACAAGTAACAGTTCTGATACAACCTCAGGGGCCCTGGAGTTTCACTCCCAGGGGCTGTAAGCCTGGTCCCAGCCACTGTGGTTGTGCCAGTGGTTGTGGTTGTGCCAGTGAGACTCATGAAAATGGGCTCTGAGGATGACCTGGAATGTTTCCTTGTAATGTTCAAGCACTGGCAGCTCAGTGGCCAGCTGAGCAGTTGGGTCATCTTGTTAATGCTTTAGCTGACCAGACCAGTGTAGGCTATATGCTGAGGGCCGTAAGCAGAAGCAATGCAAGAGTACAACCAGGGGATAGCGTGTGTATTGGACTACCTTGATATCACAGAGGAGACCTTTTGAAAGCCATTTCATGAAAAGAAATACCCCCAGGGAGCCTGGCCCCATGTAGTGGCCCAGAAATCGAGGGACTTATGCTGGCAATGGTTGAAGTCCAAGACTTGGATTGGAGTCCAGGTTGCTGAACTCTTGATAGAGCAATTCATCCACATACTCCCAGTTGAGGGTAAACACTAGCTACTCAAACACTGCATTAGCTATGGTCAGAGCTGATACAGTCCAAGTTATGGAGAACTATCTGGCTAATGAAACAGCTTTGGCAATGTTGTGTGAGAAGCTACCTGAGGCAAGTTGAAAGAGAACTTAGCCATGAGGATTGATGGTGTGTATCAGTTTCAATGCTAACTTCACAAAAAAAGGGCTAGAAACATACTTAAAGAAAGAAAGATGCTTCTCTTTCATGGAGCCCAAGGGCCAGCTTTATTAACAAGGGGCTCATGCAAGCTCCCATGAATAGCCTGTAACTCATCGGAATTATTTTATTGAATGACCAAAAATGTGAGGCTCCATATAGTCCCACAAAAAAACAAGCCTGGTTCCTAGCCCAATCACACCAGCATCTGAGGGCCCCAGGCTGGGCCCCATTATAAAACCCAGATGATGTAGGCCTGATTCTACATGAGGATAAGGGATCCTGGGGCCCCCATAGTCTCCTCACCAGGAACACCAGGGAGAGGAAGCAGGCAGGCCACACAGGCTACCTCGAGCATTAGTCCCAGGGCCAGAGCCCATGTGGCAAGCAATAGGAGTTGGTTTTACATCTAGGCACACAAGACACCTGTACCATGAATGCCCCAACATGGAATAGGTGTGGGTGATGGAAAGCCAATCCTGTAAGCTAACTCCAGTTAAATTAACTGTCCCTATCTGGATAAACAGGATGGAAACCTGGGGGGGGAGATCGACCTAAGATACACAACTTCAGCTACATGAATAGCCTAGCTGAAGTTGCATATTTTAGGTCGACTTACCTGGCTGTGAGGACGGCGGCGAGTCAACCGCTACCGCTGCCGCACCGCCGTCGACTCCGCTTCCATCTCTTGCCGCGGTGGATTTCCGGTGTGTGTGAGAGGGGAGAAGGGAGGGACATCTTCAGCTCCTCATGCAGGCTTTCTGCTGCAGAAGCAGAGCCCAGCTGCTTGTTCCTTTCAACCTTAGGAATGTAAATCTGAGTGTATATTGGTGTGTATCAGTTTCAATGCTAACTTCACAAAAAAAGGGCTAGAAACATACTTAAAGAAAGAAAGATGCTTCTCTTTCATGGAGCCCAAGGGCCAGCTTTATTAACAAGGGGCTCATGCAAGCTCCCATGAATAGCCTGTAACTCATCGGAATTATTTTATTGAATGACCAAAAATGTGAGGCTCCATATAGTCCCACAAAAAACCATAGTCCATGTCCAGAAGTACTTATAGTCTCCATGCAAGAAATGGACAATGAAACAGTTTGATGGAGAAGGAAAGATAAGAAATACAGCAACAAGACGATGTTGTTAGCCAGCAAAGGCATGTGCATGGGATGTTTGAACTTGTATTTTTAAAAGTTTAAAATAAATTTAAAAAAGAAAACAAGGAGGGCTGGCATGGTAAATGACTAGATCAAATAAGTAGACAGGGGTGGTTTTATGCAGGCCCTTGAAGGCAAATACAAGAACACTGAACTTGATATGATGGGGTGGGATAGGGCAGCAGAGAGATTCAGAAAGCATGTGATGTGCTTAGATATTGGACAAAGATGATTTTAGCAACTGCATTTTGTATGCATTGGAAGGGTGCAACACAGGTGTCAGGGAAGCTAGAGTAAAGGAGTTTCATTAATCAAGATAAGAGATAAGAACCTGAATGAGTTTTAGCTGCTGAAAAGAGACTTTTCAATTACTTCACTGTAGTTTTTTACTCCATTGGCATCATTATGTTGTGTTCCAAGACATTTGATAGTGCAGCATATTTCAAAATTGCTTAAACTGAAATTATACTTCATGACTATGGAAGGAAGCAGTGTTAACCATAGTGACTATTTTTGGATCTTATGTATCATTTTATGGAGAAATTTACAATAGGAGCTTCTTGTGGGCAAAGTATCACATTTTCTGCACTTCACATGAGCAGCATAGTAGGCATATACAGAGTCAGTTCTAAAAGTCTTATACCGACTTACACTAGAAAAACAAGAGATTTTCTTAAAGTTTTTCATGCTTTCTGTAAATTACAGAAAGTATTTAATTTTTGCAACATGAAATCCATGGTCACTCATACAGATTTGTAACCAGAAAAGATACGGAACAAACAAGTAGAATCTGTCAAACTAACGGAACTTATTAAGTACACCCACTATATTTTGCTTTCCATTAAGTCTAGAGAGTATATTTGAAGCTATGTTTTTTTATATTCCATAGCATACTCTTCTATGCAACGTGCTCTATGCTTGCTTGGCCTAGGGCCTTCAGTATACCTGATGAAGTTTTTGTAACCAAAAACTCAGTAGTTTGATGTGCTCCAGACATTTCAAAATGTTTTTTAAATCCACTAAGGCACTCTGTATATAATTTCAAAACAAATTATTTTAAATGCGTAAGTCAAAACCTTATTTGGAACTTAAACTGAATTGCAGTAGCAGCAAAGTATGCAATTGCAATGCTGTATCTAAATAGTAGGAAAGGGTCAGCTCCTTCCTAAAATTAAATCAAATTGTGTTTTACCGTATTAGCAAATATTCAAATTGTATTTCACTACAAACCCTACTTTGAACTCAGCCTATAGCTTGTGCACCTTATTTTTTTCTTAAAGTCAGATTGTGTGTGCAGCTGCTGCTATACTTGCAAGGCTCTAAAAATTGTTACACAGAGTACTCTGATTTGGCTGGAAAATTATTTGTTGCTTGCCTTTCTGGAAAAGATAACTGCTATTGAATAGCTGAAAAGCCAAGATGCAATCTCTCCCATAATTAGTCACCTGAGACTTCTGATTTGAGCACTAACAGACAACACATTCATCAACCTGACAAGTCGTAAAAGATGTAGTGTCTTGTGTCAGACCTTATTTGTCCCAAAGTTAGTAGTTTTTTAAAATAAATATATAGGACTGATGGTCATTCTCTGACATTATTCTTCTGTTACTCTTATGAAAAACTTCCCCTTCTACAGAATCTGAAAGATTATTTTCTATTTCAAAAAAACTTGCAAATAATTGCCCACTTTCAAAATGACTACCCTCTCTTGTTGTTCTCAATGGGACAGAGGCTCTAGAATGCCCTTAGCAAAGGTGGCCACCACTATTCACCATCTCCTCTCTACTTCCTGTTAGAACAAGGGGCTACCATATTCCCTCTGAATAGCTTGACTTCACTCTCATTGAAAACAATTGAAAGAGGGCACGTCAACCTCATTCTCACTGAAAACAATAGGAGATGGTACCCCTTTTAAAAGAGGGCAATTCTTCATGGAATTCTTTGTAGAATAACATTATCTTTCACCCCATGATGAGGAACAAAACTTCAGATATAAAAAGTAATGGCAAAACATGACCATGAATCAAAAATGGTCATTTTCAAAGACAGCCAGGTGGCACAAAATATACTCAGTGGACAGAAAATTTGAGGGTGAAAAATTGGCCAGTACAATCTATGTGCTTTATGCCTCTCCAGAGTGGGGTAAAGCTGCAAAGGTGTACTGGTGAATCGTGCCATAAAAGATATTTTAAAAGGGAGTCTTAAGGTTAGGATTGCATATGTTTAAATCATTATAAATATCTCCTGGAAACATTCTCTTTTAGTTTCTTGTTTTGTGTTCATGTATGAATTTTTTAAATAATAACATTAAATAAAGAAAATTCTCAGGCAAGAGCTAAACTGAAGTTAAGGTTTAGAGTACATATCAGTAACTTAACGGTAAAAACATTGTAGGGATGTTGTAATTATCCTAAAGACAAGCATTACAAATCCAAGAAATTCATAGTTAAGGGTAAACTTAAAAGAAATAAAAATGAATTAAGGTATGGAAATACCCTTCTCTCCCCTCCCCTCCCCTCTGACCAGTAATTCAGCTCTACTGCTCTTGTTGGTCCCTCCAATCTCCATTGCCCTTGTATTTCATCACCACTGATGCTGTGTATAGAAGAGACCTAAAAGAGTCACTCCTATAGGCAATTAGGAGGGGAACCATGGTAAGTGTGGTGGATGGATCAGGGGTGGAAAGGCGAGGAACTGGTGGAGGGTTTGGGGTGAATATGGAACTGATGATTTTTTTTGTTGGTGGTGGTGGTGGAGGGAAGACTGTTTTATCCAGGGAATGTCACATCTATTGCTGGCTAGAAGGTTTTTGAGGAAGAAACTTATTAAAATGTTGGCAGCACATCACAGTAAATAATAATGGTGATGCTCCACTTTGAATCAAGTGAGTAAATACCTTCTCCTGCTATATTCCTATGATAGTGAGGATCAAAATTATAATGAAGAAAATTTTGCATTTTACATATCATAATGATACTTCAACTGTTCATTCAATGCAGTACATATTTTTTTCTATTTGATGTGGTATTCTAATTTTTCAAAAAAAAAAAATTTATTGGAAAGAAGAAAATGTATATTATGAAAGAAGTTTAAAACCAACTCTGTAAAGAAGAGTTTCTGGCTTCAGTTGCTGCTACAGAAAATCCCAGGAAGACGAGTGCGTATGTTTGGATGTCGTCAGGGCTTGAAATGGATAATTCACACAAATGTGTTTCTCCACCCACCCCTCTTCCTGGAAAAATGTAGCCAAAGGAATGGGATGGTGGGAAAGGTACAAAGAATAGCCTGAAAGAATTCAGAGCAACACACCAGCACATGACCCATCTGTAAAGAAATCTAATGGAAGAACAAGTTACAATGAACAGGAAACTGTTCTGAGCTTTCCCAAATAATTGCAGCTGAGGTCGCTAAAAGGTACGATGGTGTTCATCATCATCACCATTCCTGCTTGTCTGCTGTGTGAGTGGAATGGAACCTACCCAGCCAAATCTCCCTGGACTCCTTCACTGTTGCTCCAAAAAATTAGCTGCGGTAAAACAAAAGCTGAACCACATAGTGACAAATGTTCTGGCATCTTATTCAGAGGAGCTGTTATTTGAAGGAAATGGGCACAGACTGTTACAGGGGGCATCTGATACTCAAACAAAGGAAACAGAATATTCTCTACGGCGGTCCAGTACGTCAGTGAGAAACGTGATCAAGAACAAGCTGTTTGCTTTTTTTTTTTATTTTTATGAGGGCTGTTCTGAAATGGCTGAGGCTCAGCTTGGAACCTGTATCTAGCTGTCCAGCTGACGGTGCTGCAGCTTTACTATGGAAAGCTCCGTTCTATTTTTCCAGCCTAAGAGGTAAAAGCGTCTCCTTTTCAAATTAGCGAATCACATTCATTATGTTACTTTACGCAGAAGTCTGCCAGAAACTTTTGGTGGGCCCTTTTATAATACAGTAGGGGGAAACTTTGATTGTGAAGATCTCAACGTGAGGTTTTTTTTTCTAGCTTTATCCAAAATCTGGATAAAAATGTATTGGATTTTAATGTAGGTTAAGAATATTAATAATTTTCAGCGACATGTAACGACGAACCACATTGCCCTGTGAATAGCAGCATTTTTGAATCTCTGGAAAGATTAAACAAGGAAGTCCTGCCATGAGAAAATTAGAATAGTGGGTCAAACTGGATGCATGCTATCAGAAAAAAACTATGTTTTAGAAATGCTACATATGCGGTGTCTAAAAGCCTGGTTCCAGATAAATTATGTCCCATACAGGCACAGTATTGACAAGTGCCTCACCATGCCGGATACAATCAAAGACTCCCTTTTATGGTGGACCACATCCCAAGTTTCTACCTAGAGTTGTCTCCTCCTTCCACCTCAACCAACCAATCCACTTACCAACATTTTTTCCCAAACCACATATGGACAGACGACCATCCAGGTTACACTCTTTGGATGACCACAGGGCTATAGCCTTCTACATTGAATCTATCTCCCCTTGTAAGTATTCTCACACTTCTTATCAAACTGTCTGTACTGGGCTATCTTGATTATCACTTCAAAAGTTTTTTTTCTCTTACTTAATTAGCCTCTCAGAGTTGGTAAGACAACTCCCACCTGTTTATGCTCTCTGTATGTGTGTATATATATCTCCTCAATATATGTTCCATTCTATATGCATCCGAAGAAGTGGGCTGTAGTCCACGAAAACTTATGCTCTAATAAATTTGTTAGTCTCTAAGGTGCCACAAGTACTCCTGTTCTTTTTGATGGAACAAAATCATTCTGCAGAACTCCAAAATTGTTTGTTTCAATCACCGAACGATCAAAAGGCAACGCCATATCCACACAACATCTATCCAAATGGATATCAGCCTACATAAAACTCTGTTACCTCCAGCATGACCAACAACCCTTTACGGGGATCTGCATGCATTCTACCAAAGCCCTGTCAGCCTCCATAGCATTTTTTAACAATGTTCCCATCACAGAAATCTGTAGGGCTGCAACCTGGACCTCACCACACACATTTACCCAGCATTATGCTTTGCAACAACATTCATCTTCCAATACCTTGTTCAGTCACACTGTACTCTCATCCTCTATGACTTAAACTTCAAAGCCCCCTCTTTCCACTGGAGGGCACTGCCCTGAAGTCACCTAGAGTGGAGCACCCACAGGGACATCACTCGAAGAAGAATAAGAGAAAGTTACTCACCTTGCGCAGTAACAGAGGTTCTTCGAGATGTGTGTCCTTGTGGGTGCTCCACTACTCTCCATCCTCCCCTCTGCTTTGGAGTTTAATACTATGATCTGCAGTAGAGAAGGAACGGAGGGGAGGTTGGTCGCACAGCACCAGTTAACCACCTGAAGTGGCGCGAGATGGGGACCCAACCGGGCACTGCTAACATAAATCTCTGATTATGAGCGCTGGGGCGCACAGACACCTAAAGTGGAGCACCCCCAGGGACACACATTGAAGACCCTCCGTTACTGCACAAGGTGAGTAACTTTCTCTTCTATAAATGCCACAATAAAATGATTATTTTTATAAGTGATTTTTTCCTTGTACCCTGAGACAAGACTTCTCTATCGTCCATTGATGGTTATTAAAGATTTGAACAGATAACCCAGTGTAACCCACCCTTCTACTTCATATACCATTGGATGCTAATTGGGTAGTGTTCTTGAAGTGTTTCCTTCTGTCTCTTCCATTTTCTCTGATTTTTCTGTATGCATTTTTCTTTTAAATCATGACTTTCTCTTTCTTTCACCCCTATTCTTAGGGCTCATGGTTGTTATACAATTTTCCATGTTAGGAAATTTTTTTAAAAAGTGACTGTGAAAAATAGTTTGTTTGCACAGGCCTGAAGTCTGTTTGTGCAGCGGATAGCTTTTAAGAATGCTCTTTAAAATCATTCTGAAGACCATATCTCAAACAGTTTTAAAAAATTGTTATGCCATGTCTACACTCAGTGCCAGAACTGATTTAGCTGAAGCCATTTTAAAGACTTTCAGAACAGACCACAACTGTGTGGTCTAGGTTTTTGTGCAAAATGGCTGACTTGCTGCAGCTTGGTTATCTCTATGATGTTATACAAATTGTGATTAAATTAACACAGTGCAGCAACCAATGACTTAGGAGCTAACATCACACAATTATCCACTCTGAATCCATGCATGTATCTTTTACATACCTGCATACATTTCCCTCCCCTTTTTCTTGTTTTTTTTTTTTCCACTCTCAGGATTGAAGTGCAGCAGTTTGATCAATTAAGTATATATTAATAGTTAACTTATTGTTTGTTATTAAACAAATAAGCATCTTGTTCCCTTATGGAGTTATATAAATAATATCTTAGAGGAGGCCTTTATTTCTAGGTAGGGTCTTATGACTCACAGGCCAATAGTACAGCTGGTCAAAACTTAGAGATATCAAACATAGTATGCAGCAAGTTGTGTCTCTAGACCACTGTTTTTGTCAAAGTCTTTTATCCATAAACAAAGATGTAACACACTGTAGGTTAACCATATATACATCAAACAAGAATATTAATGATCAATGAGTTATTCATTCCCCAAAGATCTGTTACATGACATCTTTTAAATAAATATCATGACAACAGTGTGTGAGGTGTTTCAAGCTGGTCAAGCCAGCTGAGTTTTACTGTTATCTAACAGGATGCCCCAGGCCAAGTGGTTTTGGGCTGCCACAATAGCCAAAGCAAACAGATACACATGGACATTCATCATGTTCTTTCTTTATTGCAGTGGTTTTACTTTTTAAATACATTTTCTAATAAAACTTTAACTCATGTCTGTGCTGTATCCTATGTCACTTATTGTAGGGCAAAGGTTTGCCCTGTGTTCTTGGACAAAATCCCCATTTTCACCCTTTATTGAGTGTTGTGTTGTGCACTGCTAGTCTGCCCTGCACTCCAGAGGTTGCTGCATTTCAGTGGGGTGTTACAATATGTATAGTTTGTGAAACTGTCTTGGAATCTTTAGGACAAAAGATGCTATATACATGTAAAAATAATATTTTAACAAAATAAATATTAACAATTTTAGTAAATTTACAAAAAATGGAACAATCATTATGTAAAGTTAACTTAGAAAAATACCAAATGACAAGCCCAAACAGTATAAATTCAGTAATATGCAGTGTACATGTGTTAATAATAAAGTTCTTAGTTTTTTTGGCTGGATTATATAGTAGGCAATAGGCACTTGTGGAACCTACTCTTTCCCACTGTTTTCCATCTCAGTCAAAAGTGGCAACCTTGATTGATGGGTAGCACCCCAGAGAACTTCATAGTAAAAGAGCCTTCACCACTGACAATGTAAGTCCTGCCATGAGGAACACTTAAAATGCAAATCCAAAGTATATCAATAAGAAATGGGGCTGCATGCTTTATTTTACGTGTTATGCTAACACAACACTTCAGGTTCTGTAATCAAGGGTTGGCAATGGAACAAGTGCAGCTAACTAGTTCTCTTAGATATTTAGGTTCATATAGAGACTGAAACTTTATGTAAATCCTGAACCTTATCCGTGGTAGAGACACTGTCTAGCTTCGTTTGTCCTAAAGTTGGGCAGGCACTACCAAACTCTCTTTGGTTCAGGATGGTGCCATATGCACTTTGTGCATTTCTTTTGGCAGGCCATCATTATCTTCCCCAATCTGCAAACATTTTTCTGGAGGGCAGGAGGTTCTCATGCCCAAAACAGAGCAACAGAAACTGGGAAACTCCCAGGAGTGTTGCAGTGGCTCAGGAAATGAGCACAGATGGTAGCACTCCATAATGGTAGGTGTATGGGCCACAAATTCATCTGAAGTCAAGGAATAGATCCTGGAGCTTGATGGTTAATTAGTACAGAGACCCTGGGGCACTTATGACTTGAAGGGACCCAAGTGAGCAAATAGCATCTGCCTCATTTCATGGAATTTTCTCAGACCTAGGTTCATGTTAACAGATCAGGATAAAATTCAAATTGATTTCCAGCAAGATTGTGTTACAGCCTAAACCATTTTGCACAGCTATGTCTCCAAATAGAGCTGATCAGGGCCGGTGCAAGGAAGTTTCGCGCCCTAGGCGAAACTTCCATCTTGCGCCCCTCCGTCCCCAGCCCTGTGGCAGCTCCCCGCCCCCCCTCTGCCCTGAGGCACCCCCCCCGTGGCAGCTCCCCCCTGCCCTGAGGCGCACCCCCAAATTTGGGTCTGGACAGGAGACAAAGGCAGTAGAGTCCCTGCCTCAAGGAGTTTACAGCACATGAAGGTTTATTGATGATAATCTATTTTTGCCCCCATATCTACCCTGGTTGAACTCCCAGCCCTAAATCTAGGACCGCACCCTCCTCCTACACTGGAGCAAACGCTGCTCCAGATTTACTCAAGTGTCCCGAGCTCCCCCACCCATTGCCTGGCCCCGGTGCAGAGGGTGAGTGGCTGCTGTCTCTGGGAAGGGTCTTTGGTAGGTGGCAGCCGGGGGCAGAGGACAGGAACCAGAGCCCGGAGCAGGGCAGTGCCATGTGAACGTGCTGCCTTCGGAGTAAGGGGTGGGCACAGGATGCTCTCACCTGTCTCCGGCAGGTTGCTCAGCACAAACTCCTTGGCCGCGGCCACGTCCCACTCCCGGGTGACATCCAGCGGCAGCACCCGCAGGTGCCGGAGCCGGAGGCGGCTTCCCACAGCAGCCACTGCACCCCTTCCCCGCCCAGGCAAAGGCAGCCGGCGAAGACGGTGAAGCCCAGGCGGTGCAGGCGCAGCGCCAGCATGTGCCCGAAGCCACTGTCACAGCCGGTGATGAGCACCGCCCAGCCGGCGGGCTGCAGCGCTGCCTGCCGTGGGAGCCTGGCCAGCAGCGCCAGGGGCAGCAGCAGAGTGGTCACTTCCCACATGGTGGATGTGCAGGAGCAGCGCCAGGGGTTTTGCGGCCCCCTAGGTGGGGGGGTCCTTCCGCGCTCCCGGTCTTCGGGGTACTTCGGCGGTGGGTCCCAGAGCAAGTGAAGGACCCACCGCAGAATTGCCGCCGAAGACCCGGAGCACGGAAGGATCCCCCACCGCAGAATTGACGCCGAGAGTAAGCTGTCGTGATAATTAGCTGTGCACAATAATGTGGCCAGAGCCCTGCCTTCACACTTAATTGCTGGGGGAGGAATGCCAGCCAGGACCAAAAGGGTGGAGATTGGAATTGTCTGCATTGCACCAGTGATGATATGAAGGGAAAAGTTGATTGTTGAGTCCAACTTGCCACAGTGATGACTGGAGCCCCATGCTGCCCCGTAGTATTTGGCAGGTACAATAATTAGAGTATTGGTGAATGCCCATGAGTTTGCAGTTCCAGCACGCAATTAGTTGCTGGTAAACCTGTGGAGGGAGTATGACACTCGGTTGGATTTTAGCATGTGTCTTCTTGATGTGTTGTCAAAAGGGCAGGGATTGGTCAAGCTTTATCCCCAGATAAGTAAGGTATGGTTCAAAAACAATTGGCTGATTTGTTCAGAAGGACCTGCAGCTGTTGATGAGCTAACAAGTGATGAGATGGAAGCAAGATGATTCTGTCTTTAGCTTGTTTAGTTTCAGTCACCACTTTGAAAAGTATTTAGCCAAGGTGTCAAGCTCAGATGGCAGGCTGGAATTCAGCTCCTTATGGCTATTGCCACACAGACGTCATCAGCATACACAAACTTAGTTTCTGAGGAGATCGGTAGGCCAGTTGTATATATTAAAGGGCATCAGAGCAAGTACAGATCGGTGTGGGAGTCCGTTGTTCATATGGTGGGGGCAGCTTAAATCATCTCCACACTGGATGATCACTGTTCTGTTAGTAATCATCTGCATAATAAAATCTACACATTTCGTGTGTGCAACAATAGAGTAAAATTTTAGGACTAATTCACAGTTCCAAACTGCATCGTATGCCAATGAAAGATCAACAAAAACAGTGCTGACCTTCTGCCTGTTTCAAAAGCATCCTCAATAAGAGATGTCAGTCTAATCACTTGATCTTCAGCACTACAGCCTGGTCGGAACCCTGCCTGGTAATGATGTAACTGTGAGAAAACAGTAATTTAAGTACGAGTCTCTTGGAGCAGTGTAAAAGTGATGCTGATCAGAGCAATTGTGCATTAGTTCTTCAGGTCATCCGGCATCCTTCTAGGCTTAAGGTGTCCAACCACATCTGACCTTCACCAGACTTTTGGAACTTTACAGCATTCCAGACAAGTATTATAGGGTCGTAGTGGAAAGTCACAACAGGATGAGCTTATGTGATGCGGGAACTCCCCATGGATGTTTTCAAGCCCAGGAGCTTTGTAAGGTTTTAAGAAAGAAATCACTGATTCCAGTTCCTCCCTATTGAATGGCTGGGATAAACTGGAGTCGGCTGGGGGGATAGACCGAATTTTTCTGGTAGCAGACAATTCCTTCAGATCATGATCTCTGTGATTACTAGTTGGCTGTTGGCGACCACAGCATTTGCTGTGACATGTGTAGGGCACTTAGGGATCACCTCTGCCTAAAGGAAATGAAGGCCCAAACCCCTATGACCTAAGTGCATGAAGTCCAAACTTTCAACTCATTAGTGACACCTTTCTTGTCTCTTAATACTACAGCATTCCATATTAGCGGTTTCTTTTAATATATTAGCAGTTTGTTTTGTCCCTTCAGGCTAAGCACACTGTCTTTTTTTTCCATAGAGGTTGTCACAGAAATCAAGCCGGCAGGGGATAGATGCCCTACAAAAAGCACGTGGAATCAACTTTCTAGCTGCTCTTAAAGTCTCACAGAAGAAGTTGTAAGCAACGTTCATATCATCAGCCATGTGCCATGACTCCGTGACTATGAGGTGTCTGTCAGATTCTTTTCTGAAGCCAAATGTTCTTTTTCTTGCTTGGGTTTATTATAGCCACTGCTTTCTCTAGCACTGCTATGACTGTGAAAAGGAAATGTGGGAATTTCCACATGTATGCTGAGAGGGAAAATGGAGCATCTACAGAAATGAAAACAAGAGCTGGTGATCACTTAGTACCCTAAAGGCTGAGTGGAAAGTATGAGACTGCTTAGGATCATAAAGGCAGGATAGATTGGGAGCACTTGCATGGTCAAGGAGCATTTCACCATGAGGCGAATCAGCGGCATTGTGGACGTTCATATCAGGGCAATTGAAGTCACCACATACCACTGTGGGATACGGAACAAGAGAGAGCAGAGGGTGTTTCCACTGTTCAGAAGAGGGACAGTAAATATTCATCAGATTTACGTCGTTTACAAATATGACATGCCAGGCGATCTTGTTACCTTCCTCAGATTGTCCAGATACTTGAAGCTTAAGTCCAAGTTTCACATAGGTGCAAATTCTAAACTGTTGATGATAATTGGAAGCTGCAATCTGATAGCCTCTGGTCTGTAATTGAGAGTCCTTGGTGGAATGTGTTTCCTGAAGCATATTAACGGCTAACAGCTGAAGACCATCATGCTTAGGGGCAGAAAATCCCTTTTATATTCAGCAGTAAGATTGTTAAAGTATTGATGGCCAAGTTGTCAGGATTGGTCCCTCCATCCTGGAGGATTAACAGAGGATGCCAACGTGAAGCCTTCCGACATGTCCCTGTCCCTCATAGAGATACTGGGGCGGGGAGAGAGGGATGGGCAGAACCAAACCCCCCCGTGTCTTAAAAATCAGTTTAATCTAACCTGGGGCCACAAACACTGACATGCTTTAATCATGATTGTATGGTCTCACTACAAATCAGGGTTAATGGTTGTTTGGGTGCCTTAACATGTTTGGCTTTCATTTAAGTGTAACCTTAAAACTGAATTTCTTGCTTGGTTTTGGTATAATTGCTAGATCCATTATTTACCTAAGTTACCTATGCATACTCTCAATCTTAACTGTGTCTGAACATAGTTCTTGTTTTGGAATTCTATAGGGCTTTGATCCAACAAAGCACTTAAGCATGTACTTTACTTTAAACATGTGAATAGTCCCAATGTAGTCAAAGGGTCTTGACCATGTGTTCAAAGTTAAGCACATACATAAGTGCTTTGCTGGCTTGGGGCCTGTCTACTATAGGGTGTTTTGTACCTTTTTTTTCTAAAGCATCTGATTCTAGTCACTGCAGTAGCACTGTGTAAACTAGATGGATCACTGATCTAATCCAGTATGGGAATTCCTATGTTTCTAAGATAAGTATTTTAGTAGAAAGAGGTCCACATAAAGGATAGATAAAGTTTCCTCTGAGTTTCTGTCTGCCCTCATGACATTGCCACAGGTATAAAGTTGAGGTTTTCTGGGTGACTTTACTGTTTGCATATTTTCACACACTTTAGGATTTTGTTTTAAGAAAACTGCATTCTTCTTCGAGAAGTATCCCTATGGGTGCTCCACTTCAGGTGTGCATGTGTCTCTCAAGCCCTCAATTGGAGATTTCTAGCTAGCACTGACCATTCAGCCCACACATACACCCGTAGGCCTCCTTGTGGCAGACACTGAGGCTATGCAGGGGTGCGTGGGTGAACTGCTCTCTGTTCCTTCTCTACTGCCCCAGCCCGCAATGGAACCCTAGCTCCTAGCAGATCCATCTAGAGTATATTCGGCCTTCTCTCTTTTCTTTTTTTCTCAAAGTTAGTTAGTTTATAGCTGTAGGTTAGTGTTTAGTATAGTTAGTTTTAGGGCAGAGAATAATTTTTGCCTTCTTTTTCCTTCAGGAGTCTTGTCGTCTCCTGGCAGGGTATTCCTGGTTCTCCAGGCTTCAAATGCTGCCTCTCTTACTGAGAGGCTATACCAGTAGGCAATGGACATTCCAAGTCTGTCCATTGCCTGGGAAAGCCCCATGTCTCCCACAGGTGTTCCTTCTGTTTGGCCCTTAAGTCCAGGGCTACAAAGGACAGGGAGATAGCTCAGACTACTGGCTATGGAAGACTCCCTGCAACCACCCTCTGAGCCAAGTCAGGAGGACCCTTCACCCCAGTACATCCATCACTGGACATATCCAACACCCCATCAACCTTGGGGCATGGAAAGCCTTGGAGTTCTAAGGACAGAAAGAAAGGGAAGTTTTTGGAGCCCATTGTGAAGACTCTCAGAAAGAGGAGCATGGTCTCTCACTTAAAGGAGCCAGCTCAAAAAAAAAAAAAAAAAAAAAAACACAAAAAACAAGCAAACAAACAAACAAAAAAACAGGTACCCATCGAGGTCCTTGGTATCCAAGGGTACTATTGAGGACAGGGATTGTTCCTCCAGTACTGGTGACCTGCGAAGCCTTGGAGTGCTAAGAACAGAAAGTATGGCTTCGATAGGGCACCTACACCCTCCACCAATAAGGAGAGTAAGCACAAGGTACCATCAAGTTTGGCCCTGCCATTGGCACCCAAGTATCCCGTTCAGCTGTTGGTGCTGTCATGCACTTTAACCTAGCCATCGGCACTGATGTAAGCAGCTCAGCCAGGAGTACCAGCTGTGTAAACAGAATCCTTTGGCACCAAGCAAGCATCGGTGCCTGACATCTACAATGCCTGCAGTACACCCATCGTTGTTGGTAATGTCAGCTCCGGTTATGGCAACCTCAGCTACAGTGTTGGGACTCAGATCCTTTTTGGTACCACAGGAGTTCTGATACATGAGGGATCTCTCAGTGTCAGACGAACCAGAGTCCCCATTGTTGTTGGGTACTGAGCATCTCTCGGTACTGAGACTTCAGTCTCTAAGTGGCCATTTCATGGTACAGGGCTCTCCTCTGTCCTCAGTGGCTGCCCTCCAACCCCCTGCCATGGGAGGATGTGGAGGAAGAGGACTCCCAATCGGTCCCCTTGATTTTCAGTGAGGGGTTCTCCTACATATCTCTTTGGGAATCAGCCTTCACGCAGGGAAGACCTTGCTGGTCACTGAAGGTGGTGGAACCAGCCTTGTATGCCACCTCACTTCCTTATAGACACCTGCAATGGCCACATTGGGACCTGTGGGCTGCCTATCAATAGTAATTTAACAGACCACTAGTACTGTCCCTCAGGGAGACCAGGATTTCACGTAGGGAGCAGGTAACCATTGGTTCAAATGGAGCTTTTATGAGGTGGTTGAGAACTAGGTTGAGGTCCCAAGACAGGATGGGGTGTCTGATGTGGGGGAAAAGATTATCCAGACCGTTAACAAATCTGTATGATACTGGGTGAACAAAAATTGAGACTCCCTCAACCAGGGGATGAAAGGCTGATATGGCAGCCGGGTTTACCTTGACCAAACTAGTGGATAATCCGGATGTCTGTAGATCCAGCATGTAATCTAGAATGAGGGAAAGGGGAACTGATTCCGGCCAGAGGTAACCACACCCAGACCAATGGGTGAATCTTTTCCATTTCTTTGTTCATGTTCAAGACCCAGGCTCTCTCTCAGGGCTTGGCGTTTGATTGCTTCTGCTGTAGCAGCTGCATCCAGGGCAGGTGATTTCTTCTTAAAGGATAATCCCTTTTGTGGGCACAAATCTTCCAGAATTTTTCTGTCAAGACCTTCATATGATCATTGCTTACTCATTGTAGCTACTCTTTAAGCACCAAAACTCTCAATATCAAATTTCAAATTTTGAATAGCATGGTGTTCTGATCAAGTTTAATTGACCTGGTTCCGTGAAACCTGCCAAAACTATGCCAAATGTCACCATGCCTCAGTTGGTCACAACTGAGAATACCAAATTCAGGACAGGTTGCTGAGAAATAGGGCAGACACACTCCAAAACTGGGGGTTATTCTTCTATAAGATATACGCAACCAGCAACAAAAGTAAACTTCTGTCTCACCACACTGGCTAACAAGAAGTCAGAAATGCAGCTTCCTCGGGTATTCCAGTCCTGGATTCAACACCCAGACACTAGACTTAATGATGAGTGGTTATTTATAACCAGTTTCATCAAACAAAGGGTTCTTCTGATCCCAAAGGTCACATACCCAGGTCAATATATAACTCAGATTTTACCCAATAATCACACTGTTGCCAATCCTTTAGTATTTAATATCTAAAGGTTTATTTATAGAAAGAAAGAAAGAAAGAAAGAAAGAAAGAGGTGAGAGTTAAAATTGGTTAAAGGAATCAAATACATACAGTAATTGGAAGGTTCTAGAATCAGGGTTGAAGCAGTGATGTCATAAACTGCTGGTTTGTTAAGTTTCTGGTTTCTACAAAATCACTGGAAGGGCCTCAGTCCTTTGGTTAGAATGCCCCCATTAGTCTAAGTTCATAGTCCAGAGATCAGAGCAGGAAAGAGACCAAATGGAGATGTTTCCAGGGACTTTTATAGCTTCTGCCACGTGGAGGGAAATTCACTTCAACTATCCAGATATATGTTGGGAAAATTACACAGCAGGGCACAGACTATCCAATAAGTTCTTGGACTGCATTGTAGACAACTTTTTATTTCAGAAGGTTGAAAGAGCTACTGGGAGGAAGCTATTCTAGATTTGATTTTAAAAAATAGGGAGGAACTCGTTGAGAATTTGAAAGTGGAAGGCAGCTTGAGTGAAAGTTATCATGAAATCATAGAGTTCACAATTCTAAGGAGGGGTAGAAGGGAGTACAGCAAAATAGAGACAATGGATTTCAGGAAGGCAGATTTTGGTAAGCTCAGAGAGCTGATAGGTAAGGTCCCATGGGAATCAAGACTGAGGGGAAAAACAACTGAGGAGAGTTGGCAGTATTTCAAAGGGACACTATTAAGGGCCCAAAAGCAAGCTAGTCCGCTGGTTAGGAAAGATAGAAAATGTGGCAAAAGACCAGGTTGGCTTAACCACAAGATCTTGCATGATCTAAACAATAAAAAGGAGTTATATAAAAAGTGGAAACTAGGACAAATTAGAAAGGATGAATATATGCAAACAACACAGGAATGCAGGGGCAAGATTAGAAAGGCAAAGGCATAAAATGAGCTCAAACTAGCTACAGGAATAAAGGGAAACAAGAAGACTTTTTATCAATACATTAGAAGCAAGAGGAAGACCAAGGACAGGGTAGGCCCACTGCTCAGTGAGGAGGGAGAAACAGTAACAGGAAACTTTGGAAATTGTAGAGATGCTTAATGACTTCTTTGTTTCAGTCTTCACCGAGAAGTCTGAAGGAATGCCTAACATAGTGAATGCTAATGGGAAGGGGGTAGGTTTGGAAGGTAAGTTAAAAATCACTTAGAAAAGTTAGATGCCTGCAAATCACCAGGGCGTGATGAAATGCATCCTAGAATACTCAAGGAGCTAATAGAGGAGGTATCTGAGCCTCTAGCTATTATCTTTGGAAAATCATGGGAGACAGAAGAGATTCCAGAAGACTGGAAAAGGGCAAATATAGTGCCCATCTATAAAAAGGGAAATAAAAACAACCCAGGAAACTACAGACCAGTTAGTTTAACTTCTGTGCCAGGGAAGATAATGGAGCAAGTAATTAAGGAAATCATCTGCAAACACTTGAAAGGTGGTAAGGTGACAGGGAATAGCCAGCATAGATTTGTAAAGAACAAATCATGTCAAACCAATCTGATAGCTTTCTTTGATAGGATAATGAGTTTTGTGGATAAGGGAGAAGCAGTGGATGTGGTATACCTAGACCAGGGGTAGGCAACCTGTGGCACACGTGCTGAAGGTGGCACACAAGCTGGGTTTCAGTGGCACTCACTCTGCCCGGGTCCTGGCCACCAGTAGGGGGGCTCTGCATTTTAATTTAATTTAATTTTAAATGAAGCTTCTTAAACATTTTAAAAACCTTATTTACTTTACACACAACAATAGTTTAGTTATATATTATAGATTTACAGAAAGAGACCTTCTAAAAACGTTAAAATGTATTACTGGCACGCAAAACCTTAAATTAGAGTGAATAAATGAAGACTCGGCACACCACTTCTGAAAGGTTGCCGACCCCTGACCTAGACTTTAGTAAGGCATTTGATACGGTCTCGCATGACATTCTTATCAATAAACTAGGCAAATACAACTTAGATGGGGCTACTATAAGGTGGGTGCATAACTGGCTGGATAACCGTACTCAGAGAGTTGTTATTAATGGTTCCCAATCCTGCTGGAAAGGTATAACAAGTGGGGTTCCTCAGGGGTCTGTTTTGGGACCGCTCTGTTCAATATCTTCATCAACGACTTAGATATTGGCATAGAAAGTATGCTTATTAACTTTGCAGATGATACCAGACTGGGAGGGATTGCAACTGCTTTGGAGGATAGGGTCATAATTCAAAATGATCTGGACAAATTGGAGAAATGGTCTGAAGTAAACAGGATCAAATTTAACAAAGACAAATGCAAAGCCTCCACTTAGGAAGGAACAATCAGTTTCACACATACAGAATGGGAAGAGACTGTCTAGGAAGGAATATGGCAGAAAGGGATCTAGGGGTTATAGTGGACCACAAGCTAAATATGAGTCAACAGTGTGATGCTGTTGCCAAAAAAAGCGAACATGATTCTGGGATGCATTAACAGGTGTGTTGTGAGCAAGACACGAGAAATCATTCTTCCGCTCTACTCTGCGCTGGTTAGGCCTCAACTGGAGTATTGTGTCCAGTTCTGGGCACCACATTTCAAGAAAGATGTGGTGAAATTGGAGAGGGTCCAGAGAAGAGCAACAAGAATGATTAAGAACATGACCTATGAAGGAAGGCTGAAAGAATTGGGTTTGTTTAGTTTGGAAAAGAGAAGACTGAGAGGGGACATGATAGCAGTTTTCAGGTATCTAAAATGATGTCATAAGGAGGAGGGAGAAAACTTGTTCATCTTAGCCTCTAAGGATAGAACAAGAAGCAATGGGCTTAAACTACAGCAGGGGAGGTTTAGGTTGGACATTAGGAAAAAGTTCCTAACTGTCAGAGTGGTTAAACACTGGAATAAACTGCCTAGGGAGGTTGTGGAATCTCCATCTCTGGAGATATTTAAGAGTAGGTTAGATAAATGTCTATCAGGGATGGTCTAGACAGTATTTGGTCCTGCCATGCGGGCAGGGGACTGGACTCGATGACCTCTCGAGGTCCCTTCCAGCCCTAGAATCTATTAAAACAAAGCCCTCAGTCCAGTTTGTGGAAACATACAGGTAACAAGATGGAGTTTAGGGTTGCATGATTTAGTCACATGCTCTTGCATACTCTAGTGAAAACGTTCACATGAAAGTCCATCAGGGGTGGATAGGCTTCTTCCATGGTCCATCATGTTCATTGATGAGCCATCAACTTGAATACTCCATTCACAATGTGCTGGACGCAAATTACCCTATGGGTGATATCACAGGAGCAAAAACATTTGAAATTCAGGTACATAGTCAATATTCATAACCTCATAAACAAAAACGATACTTGCATACAAATAGGATAATCATATTCAGCAAACCATAACTTCTCCATTGACACCTTACTTGAAGCAGTTTGTACAAGATTTGTTGTGATTATTTAACAGTGGTAGCAACAATGATCTACATGGTCATATTTTAATCATATAACATCACATCATCTACCAGTATTTTTTTTCCTGAAACATCACAGTTCAGAGAAATCCTATTTCCATCTCTGGATGTTAGAAGGGCCTTCTACCTGGATAGGACTAAGCAGATTAAGAGATTGCCTAGACTCTTCATATACTTTGCAGATAAAGCTAAGGGGGCTCCTATTTCTGCTCAATGACTTTTAAAATGGATATTAGGTTGTATTTCTGTTATGATTGTGCAGGTGCTCATCCCTTCCTTCTCCCCCCCCCCCCCCCCCCCCCCCCCCCGCGCGAGTGCGAATGCATTCAAGCAGACCACAGGCAACATCTACTGCATTATGGAACAATGATCCAGTATCGGAGATATGTAGAGACACTACTTGGACTTCTGCCGTCAGATTTGATGTGTCATTTGTCTCTGCAGTACTATCTTCAGTTCTGAGCCCTGTTCCAAAGCTCCCTCCTGCTTCTAGGGATATTGCTCGGAAGTCAGCTGAAGTGAAGAACTCATAGGGACACTACTCAAAGAAGAAGGAAATGTTACTTAGTCTGTGCAGTAACTGTAGTTCTTTTAGATGTGTGTCTTAGTGCTTGACTATTCGTCCTCCTTTTCCTCTGCTTCAGTTGTTCCCTAGGGGATAATTGAGAACAGAAGGAACTGAGGACAGTTGGCCAGTGCATCCCTATATAGCCTCATTGACTGCCATGAGGAGGCATAAGGCTCATGTGCGTGCCAAATGGACACTGCTAGCTAGAAATCTCTGATCGAAGGCTCAGGAGGCACATATGCACCTGAAGTGTAGCACCCATAGGGACATACATCTCAAATAACTACAATTACTGCACAGGATGAGTGACATTTTTCTCTCTTAGGATTCTTGTCCCCCTGAAGCACATGCTAGAATTTTTCAACCCAAACTCCAGGTCAACAGTTTTTTGTATTGCATGAGAACAGGCGTATTAAAACATTAAAAAATGACCGAGGCTTTTAATTATACACTGAACATGGGAGCAGTATGTTTTTTCCCCCACACTTCACCAATACTTTGGATGGATCTCTGGGGTTGAGGGTACCTCCGTCTCCATATTAATCGAATCCTTTGTCTGTCCATGGACACTGTTTGCAATTATACTTATTATTGCTAATTTTATTCATGGTGTGGACACTTGTCCACTAGTAACTGGGCAAAGACAGTTGAGAACTTTTTGATACTCTACCTATCAGAGCTAGTCCGCATTCATTAAAACACACACAAAATAATAGAGGTGTTTGCCTCTCAGAGATACACTAGAAGATTCGTACCGGGGGGCATGTATTATTGTATTAAGAATTTTTTTACACAAAATATAAGGTAGTATATTTACTGCTACCATATGAAATATCATTAACCATATAAATAGTAGACAAAATAAAATGAAAACAATATTCATTTTCTGAAACATAATCCATTTTATTGATTGTGCACTTATTAATTCACAAAATGTGGTATTTCATAATAGCTGTAGTGCAAATTAGTGAGGTTCTACTGCATTTAGTAATTCTGTATTTAATTATCCTAAAAAGCATCTTTGATCATCAACAGGTTAAGAGAATTTTAACATCTTCTATCAAGCATGCATCAATTCACTACTGTTTCTTGTTCTGACATATGTAACCGTCAATGTTTCTTTTAGGCTTTTTTCTTAGACATGGAATTGGGTTGTTTTAAAAATTCACCGAGTTCAAGCAAAGACTTTTCAAGTACAAATTTTGTTAATTTGAAGTTGTGTGGAAAGCCCACAGATTTCAGTGGGGATACTTTAATTATAACAAAAGAGCAATTGTTCAGGGGTTTTTTGTTTTGTTTTTTGTTTTGGTTATTTCGCGTGGATTTAACCTTGGAGCAATTCCAGCTGTGTTAATAAGCCACAGGAAACTGCAGTGAACATATACATATGAAGAAATTATTTTTTACCTAAGGAAACTGCAGTGAATATATATATATATATATATATGTGTGAAGAAAGTCTTTTTTTGTGATAGTTAAACAAGAGCAGCTGCTTACCGAAGCCAGTTTTTTTCCTTACACATGAAATTAATAACCATGGACAAGACATGAAACTAGTTCTCGATTAGTAGTTGGCTGATTTACATCCAGTAGCTAGTGTTTGATGTGTCTTTCATGTATAAGGTCAACTTTGTTTAATAAGGAATAAAGCATTAATTGTATATGATGCTTTTGGCTGTATCTAGAATCAGAATCTAATTTAATGTAAGTAGAATGTAGGCTTCACATTCCTAGAAGATTAGCAGTAATCAACGCACTTATAAGAACTATGTGTACAAAGAAGCCTTGGTTACGTAAATTGATATTTGTTGTTTGTAATGAGTACTACCTGTTATAGTTTCTTCCTTGCAATAGATACGGAACCTATCAAAGGATTTACCTGTTCAGTGCTATATCATGCCTGTGAGAGAGAGACAGTAGAATAGTAACGGGAACTAGCAGCTATAGCAATCAAGCAGTGGTGGAGGGAAGCATTAAGCCTATATAAGGAACATCATCATTTTAGAAGAGAGGAGCTGGCTAAGGCACCTCTTTCCCCTTTCTCATTTGCTTTGCTGCTCTGCCCACTGGCAGGAAAGGCTGGGAGCCTCAAACTCCTCAACCAGTCACCAGTTACTTCTGCCACATCCAGACTTCACCAGCCAGAGAAGAGTCGAGAGCTTTCTCTGCTTTTAGGCCAACACATTGTATTTATGTTCCATTTTGTAGGGGTGTGGGGAAGGTATGTTGTGGAAAACCTTCAGGGACACCTCACTTTTTTGTGCAAACAAAGCTCATAGAGAGGGGTTTCCCAATGTAAAATAACATTTCATAGTGTAACACAGTTGCCTTTTTTGCTGTGTCTACACCGAGAAGTTAGGTAATTCTCTTACCTTTCTTCTAGCATTTCTCCATTTGTGCTGACAATAGTGGGAGCACTAGTATAGACTAACCCCCAGACAATTTAACCACTGCATTGTGCAAACCTAGTCAGAGCAGCAATGGGGGTATTGCCTAAAATTCCCACTGTAGATAAGGCCTTTTTGTTTGCAGGCTGACAAGTTAAAATATTTGGACTTCATCCTATGAGATGTAAATTTAGAAAACTAATTATGACTAAATTCCAAATGCTTCTAGCCATTTAATTGTATCAGAAACATTCAACAAATATGTTGGTCCAGAGGGCACCATTCCTTTGAAGGGATGTTCCATAAGAAATAGGCTGTACATTTGGAATATGTAAATAATCAAATAGACTGCCTAAACCAAGATCTTTAAAAATAGGAGCCTAAAATCCTAGGTTTTTAAATAAATGATCTCAGTCAAATAAAGCTGCTTGGTGCTCAGCATTTTGGAATATTAGGTAATTTATTTAGGAGCCTAATCATGGACTTGAGTGTCTAACTTTTAGGCTCCTGTTTTTGAAATCCTAGGTTTTAAATCATATGCTTGATACTGTCCTTGGCATTTATGATAAATGTGATGGTTAGACTGCTGTCTATTAAAAATTGGTACAGTTTTATGGAATTTGAGGTTTCCTGTAAAAACTTGTCTTCCTTTATAACTTGTGCACTGAACTCCATATTGGTGCTTAAAAAATTAATAAGTACTAATGTTAAAATGAAAGAGTAGAAACTGAAGAACAGAAAATAAAACTAAAGTCTGTTAACAAAAAAAATTGTGCAGATTTGTGGATAAAATTATCAGATTTGTATTGCCCTTTTTAACAATATGCTGTTCAAATTTTACTGTATTACTTTACATTTTCAAAATTTACTGTATTACAAATGTTACTGTATTTACCTTATTTAAATACATAACATTGTTTCGCAACAAATTTTGTGCACATTATATACTGTGTAAATGAGTGATATTGTCACTATCCTGATCTTCTCTTTTCCCTTCTATCCTATTGATGCTATATTCACTAATTGCATATTCTCTTTAATTAGTTTGTAAACAATATAGGGCAGGTACATCCCTATATGTTAGTTCAGCACCAGCACAATAGGGTCCCAATCCAGGGCCATAGTGTAAGTATTAATAATAAATAATACTCATAATGATTAATCCTGGTGTGGTGGTTGTGTTTCCTAGGTATAGCATATTTGAGTGGAATGTGCAGTGAAAAACGAAAATGTATTATTGCAGAGGACAATGGTCTGAATCTCGCATTTACCATTGCCCATGAGATGGGCCACAAGTAAGTACATGAAAGAAAACAAAGATTCCTAACATTTGTTGGCATGTATTATTCCAGACTCTAAATTTAAATTTAATTTTAATTTTAATTCAGGAGTTTATCTGTTATCACTTAACATAGGAGCTTTGGTTGTGTATGTGTGTTCTTGTTTTTTAATTAAGGAAGGCTATTACTTATGATAAGTTAAGGAAATTCATTTTTTGGTTAAAATTGACATAATTTGTCAATATAGCACATAAATCAAGAAAACAAATCTTTGAATGGCACATTAGTCATTCTATATATATAATAATTCATTAGAACATTTGGAAGATCTAATTTAATCTGGGGAAAAAACAGGTGTCTCCTGAACTTGTTTTGGGGATTTTGGTACTATACATCAAATGCAGCTCTGACTAATATTGCCAAAAAGCATGTAATGAAATCATAAGTTGACTGAGATTGTATTGAATTTGCCTGTCTCAAAATAGTTCCTATTATATCACAATGGTCATCAAAACACTAGCTTTCCTCCACCCCAAACAGCACACAGATTGTTCTGAAGCTGAAGATGTACATTCTTTACAACCAGATGTTGTTCTTATTGGCTAGAAGGGGAGTAGGGAGTATTAAGGAGTAAACTTAATCCAAAAAAGCAATATGCTGCCAAAACAAATTAGATATCAAACTTGGAATTCACTGCTTGATCTCCCCACCCTTCAAAAAAGAATAAGTCAGTGCTTTACAATTGCAAATTTTACTCGGGGAGAATCTTCTGTATTAACCCTCAATATTTGATAAAAGTTTATTAATTAGGTTAATGTTTTAAAAAGCAGTTCAGTTTTTGAGACCATCATTTCTGGAGGCTCTGCACTAGACATCTCCATCTGAGCTCTTGCATCTGCCGTTGACTTCAGTTGGAACTGTGAGCTCACAGCCCCTCTGAAAATCAAGTGTCTCAAGATGGGCCCCCTAAATTGGAAGCCACTTTTGAACATTTTAATCATACTGTCTAGAAAACTGAGATCCCAGTATCTAATACTGAAGAAGAAAGTCAATACTAAATGAGATTTTGGTTAAAGGATAGCCTCTCCCGGTGAATTAGAGATGAATCATTTCTATGCAGTCATGGAGGATGGTGAGGAAGGTTACAGGGATGTTCATTCCAGGTGAATCCCTTCCACAGAAATAATTAAAGGCCACTAAATTCCTTAAACTTTAAAAAAATATATAGAAATAAACACTTTCCTTTAAATTAATTTTTGGATATCTGCTGCTTATAGAAAGGAATTCTCAGAGAAAATACAATGAAATGTAAGGGAAAACCAAAAAACCCATGACCGGTTTGTAGATGACAATGAAAACCATCCACTGTTATAAAATGCATAAATAAATAAGCTTTATGAGCTCTTGTTGGCAAGATTTTTCAAAGAGCACATTTAGCGCACACAGCATTAAGTACAAACAAGTATGCTTGCAAAAACTTGGCAATATTTTCAGAACTGGAATTGAAGTGTCTTATGCAACTGAAAATAATTAATAGTTTAATTTTTGTGGGTTTGGTTTTGCATATCAAACTCCTTAATTGTATATTCTGTACTTTGGAATGGATTTCTGTCTGACCTACATGCAGACCTAATTGTAGACTCCTAATAGAACAATTCTGCAGAGCTGTGGTGCATTTGAGAGTATTTTCTCAGTTATGTACTTTGATATATCCACAAAATGCTCATAACCCGCTGTGCATAATTGTAAATACATATTAATGTACTTACGGCTCTGTAGTCATGGTTGAATATACTATTATTTTTATTATTAATGTCATTTTTATGCCCTCCATTAAGTACACACAAGGGAGTTTCTATATGTAGCTTTCACAGTTCCCCATGAATACATTTTGAACATCATTCTATTGAACAATGATAATATAGAGAGTTTTTTGGTGGAGGTTGGAGTAGAGGTGGAGGTAAGGAGAGTGGTTAGAGAGGGATTGGTTTACAAGCATAAAGTGGAGGGGGATGAGGAAAGGAAATATGAGTGAGAGAAAAACGAGAAATGGAAGGAAAAGATATAAGGTGCTCAGATACTGATGATAAGAACTGGGATGGATAAATAGGTAGCAGAAGGAGAGAGGTGCCTTGTGGAAACCATAAGCAAGACTGGCAGCAGAGGAACAGAGAATGAAGAGGGCAAAGGCGCACAGCCAGTCAGCATAGTTTGTTCCATTCAAACCTGTCTAATTTTTGTATCATAGCATGGAATATATGTTTTGTGTCTAAATTACAAATTGAAATATATATGACATCTTTTACTCTACTAATAAATAACATTTCTCTATACCGTGATAAGAAAAATACGGTACTTTTTATGTGTTGTGCAGTTTTGCTGCAGCTCTTTAGCTGTGAGGAGGGAGCCAAATTCAGTCGTCATAAAGCTGAAAACATGTTTCAGAGAGCTGTAAATAAAAATACTATTATAAATGGCTTTAGCATTGTAAAAAATCTTAAAGTGATTTTTATAAACAGTTTTTCAAGTTAAAATCCTGATTGTTTCCTGCAGAAATAAATTTAGATCTGAAACATTCCAGAATTCTTTAGGAACAAAAGCCACATGGAATTACCAAACAGTACATGCTACAGATGGTTATCTTTGGTGTTACTCAATTACTGAGGTGTTTCACTATATTACAGTTTGTCTGCAAATGCCTTGACTCAGTAATGCACGTTTCCCCCCCTGTGGGAACCACAACCTCTTATTCATGCTCTTAGTTCTGTTAAAAGATACATTGAAATATGAGATTAGTGGAATCAACATGGATTATCTTCTTTCATTCACGTTTTGAACTGCTTGTTTTTAGATTTTACCAGTTTCAGACTTCCCCACTCAATTAGTTAAATTATTATTAAAATGAGATTATGGCTTTTCAGCTTCTGTTTTCCTTTGGGATAAATTTAACTGCTGCTTTGTTAGGGTAAATTAGTGGCTAATAGGAGTTCATTGTTTGTTGGCCTATGAGGCTCAAGATGCTGACACTGCTTGGCATCTACAAGGGCTTAATCTTGATTTTGGAGGTAAAATATCCTGTTACAGTATCTGTGGAACTTAATCTTTGTGCTTCTGTTTCATATCTTCCTCCCACCCCTTTCTCTTGTGTAGAACTTGGCCTGTGTGTGTTCTTCCATTTCATTTGTAGCTTTTTTTTATAATAATTTGAAGAAACCCTCTTCTAGTGGGAAACATTTATTTACGTATTTATTACAGTATGCCTAGAGGACATAACTAAGATTGGAGTCTTGTTGTTTCAGTCTCTGTACAAGTATAAATTGAAGAGCTTAAAATCTAAATAAATAATATATAATAGCACTTAGCACAATTTGGGAGCCATATAAATAATTGGAAGCATTCACTGGGTATCATCCAGTATCTGTATAGCTAGGAAACTAATTCTTAAAATAGCTTTCTGTGGTCACACCTTCCCTATAGAATGCTATTATAAATGTACCCACCCTTGTTTTTAACATTTTAAAGCTGATCACACAATACAGGTTACTTAACCAAGTGAAACATTTTGTATCAATGTGTTAAAATAGCTGTCTCCAGAAAATAATATACCATAGAGCCAGATATCTGATACAATAATACCTATATAGGGGCACAGAAAGCTGAGTAGTAGCTTCAGGACCTCTCTTGCTGTGTTCCTGAACACTCCTCTGGCTGTGAATTCCTCAGCAAGGAGGAAGCTACTGAGGAAATATTATGTATCTGGCTGCAGGAGGGGATGATGTAAGTATTCTGGCCCTGACTGATCTGCTCACTACCTCCTCCTTACCCCCACAGAGCTCTCCAAGGAGTTTAGGGGGAGTAGTGGAATACTTCTGTGCAAGTCGTGGACACATACATCCCTTTTCCTGTGAAGATGTGGAGATCCTTGCACAGAGGACCCCTCGATGCACAGATCACAAGGGCACAATTTGGCCCCTAGCAACTAATTTCACCTTGATGATAACTTCCTTTATGCTTTCCAGCACAAAAATCCATTCTAAAGTATTTTAGTAAGAAATACAGATTAGGATTAAACAATTAATATCAGCATTAATACTTCTATTAATAGAGTCCATGCCTGTCTTCCTGAAGGCATAATTTAGATGAGGAATCCATTATTTCAATTTCTCACACTGCTTTTATTTCCCATTTCCTTAGTAATTCACTGTACTTCAGAATGTGCCCTGTTAAGTAAGATGATTCAATTGTAGCAGCAACAGTATTCTCTCAAGTCATAAAGCCAAAAGTTTTCAAACTAAGGTGCCTAAAGCTCACCTTCTCAATCCATATTTAGGTACCTAAATAGAAGTGGTCTGATTTCAAAAGTGCTGAGCTCTTGCTGTTCCCCTTGATTTCCATGGGAACCGGGGTTACTCAGCACTTCTGGAAACCAAGATACTTCTGTTTAGATGCCTGACTATGGATTTGGAAACTTAACTTTATTGCCCAAAGTTTGAAAAACACTGCCACAGTATGGAAGGTGTGATTTTTTTCTTTTTTGGAGATTTTTCATGCTAACTACAGAACAAAATGCTAAGCAAATAGCTTACATACATACATTTATAACAGTATTGTTAGCAGTTAACATTATTTTGTGAGGTCTTCAGGTTTGCAGTGTTGTGGGTCAATTTTGAGGTCAATCATCACATAGCACAGTCATGCTTTTATATTATTTTTGGCACACACTGGGCTATCTTTTTTGTACAGTAGCTAGAAACTTTTATTTCTACAGGAAACACTATTTAATCTGCTAAGATTATCCATGTGTAAGTAAGAGAACAGTTTTGGATCAACTCCTCATAACAAAGAAGGTACCGTACTTCACTTGCTTCTTTATTAAATGGTTATTCTATTGAATTGACAAAACACATAAGCAGCATAGAGAATTTTCCTTTTATTTATTACGTAGGACCTGACTTTGATCACAGACTGGTTTTACATTAGGGTAGTTCCACTGGTTTCAACAGATACTCCTAATTTATACTGGTACACCTCTACCCCGATATAACACGACCTGATATAACATGAATTCGGATATGACGTGGTAAAGCAGCACTCCGGGGGGGGCGGGGCTGCACACTCCGGCGGATCAAAGCAAGTTCGATATAACGCTGTTTCACCTATAACGCAGTAAGATTTTTTGGCTCCCAAGGACAGCATTATATCGGGGTAGCGGTGTATAATAAGAACAAAATTAGACCTTAAGGTAGCTGTGAAAAACTGATTCAGAGACAAAATACATTGAAAAACTACACTTAAAGCAAATTTTTTTTTATTTTTTTTTTAATTTCTTTATTTAAGGCACCTATTCCGAGGTCTAGGCTCCCCGACAAGACATCAAAAATCCATCCTATCCATAATAATAAAATAAAAGCAATGGTAAAATAATGGTAGATCCCACAAAGAGCAGCCAGTCAGCCAAAAAACAGCGAAGTATCCTATCCATGAAGTCTCCAAAGACCCCATCATTCACCATGCTCACCTCAGCTTTTTTAACAGATTTGGGTATTTTGGATCAAAAGTGGGTGACAGAGTTTCAAAATCATGGAGCTATGCTGATAAACACCAGCTGAGAATTTTTTTTCCTGGCAAAATTAGTATATAACACCAAACATTCAAATGGTTCTGGAAAGGTTTCAGAAGATACATTTGCAAATAGGGATTTTAGAGATGGATCCAGTTTATCTTGAGGTTTTTGTTTTCACTTTCTGGTTGGCTGCAAACTGAAAGCCGAATGCCCTTTTTAGAATTTTCAAAATCACAAAAACTAATTTGTTTGGTTCAATTTCTAAGAACAGGCAAGGTTTATTTTATCCAAGCATATTTTGCTCTAATGGAGACTTACACTGATGAGTCCTGTGAAGACAGACAGCTAGCTAGAGGAAGAGATAGCGCTGGAAGAAATAAAGTACGAAAACTAGTCAGAGTGAAGAATCTACTCTTGGCAGGCTTCGTGCATCCAAATCCCCCAGCCTCTCAGAAATGCTTTGTCAGCATTTCTTTAGCAAGTTTAAAAAATGTAAAATCATTTTATCATTTGAAATTTAAATGATTAACCAAATAGGTAAAATTTTCAGTTTTCCATCCTGTGTTTGAGCAATGCACTACAAGATGATTCTTTAATTAACATCACTTTGGAGTAGTGTCCTGGAAATGTAGTGTCCAATATGTGGAAAACACTTTATGTAATGCATAACTTTAGTAGATATTTAAAAACATTTCAGATAATTGTGAGAAAGTTGACAAAAGATTGTGTAAAATAATGTCAATGTTTTTCATTAATAAACAGAGCTAGCCTTCTTTTTGGCAATTCAATGAATATCTGATGGCTCAAAGTTTTCTTTTCCTAATTATATAATTTTTTCATCTGATCACATGGTATAGTTCAGTGATTATTCTTGGCATAGAACTGAGTACATAAACCTTAGATAGAATTGTTTATCATGAAATACTGAAGTTTGCAGTATTTGCCTTTAGCCTCTTCTTTGTTGTTGCTGCCCACTTGCCCTGTATTATTAGATACTTTAATTTAAAAATCCACCAACAGGCCAAGTATTTGTTTCATTTTATTAAGTTAAATGAAAGCATCACAGCAAAGTTTTAAACTATTTGTATTACCCATATATGCTTCAGTCAAGGGCCCAAACTGTATACTCCAGTAGAGTTACACATGGGCAGAATGAGAAGGACAAAGGATCACTTTGGGAAGGTTCATATTATGACGTTTTCTTAATGTTTCTTGAGGGGCTTTTGCAGAGAGGAATTATAGTGGGGCACTCCTCTCCCCCACATAGGTTTAGTTCCTTCATGCTTTTCCTGTGACGACACTCATTCTTTTCTCTTTCACGTGTTGCCTATGCAAAAACTCCATTTGGAAGGTGAAACAGATGCACAGCTTGAGTCTGAAGCAGCATTGACTTATAGGAGGCACAGATTACCTGTCGTTTAGCCCCTGCTGTAGGAGAGAGGAGAATGCTTGAGAAAGTTGCTCCTCTTCCTCTCCCAGTCCCACATTCTATTTCCATATTTACATGCATGACATAATGCATATGCAAAGGAAAGGCATAGAGCACAGGATACACAAGTTTCTTACAGTGAGCAATGCAGCAAATATCATGTAAATTATAGTGTAGGCGCCATATCAGAGAAAATGACACTTGGATGGGAAAATGTTATATAACAATGGAATGAGAAAGCATATTGGGAGCTCTTAATTTTCCATCACTTGTGCCCTCGCTGAATCCAACATTTCGTGGAAGAACAGTGGTGTAAGTGGCAGAGGGAATTAAGAAAAGCTGTTTTGCAGAAGTCACAAGCTCACACAGATGGCAGGGCGAAGTACAATGTTCTACATGTCCTCAATGAACTTTATGACTCTTAACATATTTGTTAGAACATGTATTGCATTAATACCATTAATTGGTCTTAAAATGGTTATAAGATTCAAAACATATTCTAAAATATTGTCATTATCTTAGAGCCTTAATAGCTGGAAAGAGACAAATATTCCTTGGCCACATGTTTCTTTTGATTTATGCATAAAATTCATAGAATAAGGAGTGGGTTTGGTTTTCCTAGGCCAGCAGCATGTTCATCTAATAGAGACATAATAAAAACTTGCTAAATAGAAAGTTGGCTATTCAGCTGGCTATGCACATCAGCAAAATGTCTCTGTAACAAGGTCACTTGCCCCTCCAAGCTCAATTATTCCCTTGCAAGTTCCATGAGGAAATCCATTTGTGCCATGAGCTATGTTGCTTTTCTCTTATATTCAAAAACAATTATTTGTTGACCTGGCTGTGGGAGGAGTTACCAGCCACGTGTTGGTCACAGCCTCATGATTATTAACCAGAATAAACAGTATCTATACCTTTCATGTAACTCATATTACTAACAACATATAAAAGCTGGCTATTAGGTCATTTGTCTATGAACTCGTCAATATAACAATAATAATATGGCAGCACTTACAGAATTTTATGTCCTCAAAATGCTGGACAAATAATAACTGATTATACAGTGCCCATACAGATCCCTATGCTAGCTAAGTAAGTATTATCTTCATGTTACTGAAAAGAAAGCTAAAAACAGGTTAAATGACTTGCTCAGGGACACATATTGAATCCATATTCGAGCCAGGATAAAACTTGAGAGCTTATGGCTTCAAGTCCATTTTTTAAAATTTGGATCACACTAGTATATCCATAGAACTTGGTGAATAATGGGAGAAAAGTTATTCATTAATATTTTAGTTAAAAAATGTCTCATAATTACTTGTGAATGGTTTGCCCTTAATGAAAAAATATTCACTGGGTAATTTATTTTAAAAATATCGTTACATTCATGAATAAATTATTCAAATATTATTCAGCCAGATTCTATCAAAATTTTCCCTTCTCAAGAATGATCTTCTCTTACGATTAGATTCTGTTCTTTGCATATCAGGGTGGAGCCTAATCTAGTCATACATGAAGCTAGCTGTAAAGTAACCAAGACCTTAAGAGACTTTTTATTCCCTGTACAGAAAATGAGATTTTTTTAGCAATGTCTCACCCAGCCATGACTTTTCACAAATCACTACTACTCTCAGCTTGCATTTTTCACTCATCACCTTCATCCTGCTGATGTCCTTTTGGTTAGACCTTTATCTTTTGGAGTTTGGGGTTGGAAGTGGGATTACTGACTGCTCAGAAAAATGTCCACAGTTCCGCTGGCAACCTGTTTTTTATGGTTTGGTTAATCCCTCCTAGACAGTTGGTAGATTCTGTGTGCTCAAACCAATAGCCAGCATTCCACAGTAGTAACAGAGAGTGTAGCTCTGTACCCTTTGGCATTTTTATTTTTTCCCCAAATGTTAATAATAAAATAGTTTAGGTCGATTCCATCCTCTCCATAGCTGGGATCCCTCAGATGTCTGCTCCTAAGGTAGTTCTTCCTGAAGTACCATTCAGTCTCTGCACTACAGTCAGAGAGGTGGTGGCACTTTTAGAGGAACAGGAAGCTTAGTCAAAGGTAACTCAACTCCTAGAGGAGTAATGGGAGGTAGAGAAGCAACTAAGAGTTGCTAATCCTCCCTGAGAGGTCTTCTTCAAAATGGGCCCCAGGGAACCGTCAGGTTGAGAGACCACATCCTCTGCCTCTTCCATGTATCCCCAAGTACTTGTGCCTGATGAGAAAATATCCCTCGGGTGCTTATTTCAAAAAGTGGTTACAATTTGTTCCTTAATACATATTTCCATTACTGTTGCACCTTTTCCCCCATAAATTCTATTAGTTTCTAAGTGCATATACATATATATATATATATATATATATATATATATATATATATATATATATATATATATATATATATATATGCTAACAAGTTGCTCTTGTTGAATTACATTTTTAATTTATCAAGTATTTACAACTCCCACACAACAAAATTAATAGGTTAACTGAAGCTATGGTTTATATTCTGCATGCCTGTGGTTAGCTACTGTATTTTTCTGTTGTTTTCTTTCTCTTTATTCTCTATTAATTATTGTTATAATTCTTAATTGGCTAGTGCATTAAAGTATTTTAGAGTAATCGTTATTCTAGGCACAGGCCTCCAATTCTTGAAAGGTTAAAAAATATTTGTATTGTAAATTGGCATTCTTTTTCTTTCTTCGGGTCCTTGTCTCATTTTAGGGCCTGATCCTACTATGTGTGCAAATAAGTATACACAGTGGGTTAGGTGTTTGCAGAATCTAGTCCTTAAATTGTAAACTCTTCAGAGTTTGAATTCTAAACCTCATTTTGATCTAACGTACACCAGTTTAATACTGGTCCAACACAATTCATTTATGTGGACGTGCTTCTGATTTACTCTGTTGTGAGAAAAGAATCTGGTCCTCCATCTCTAATTTGTATATGCACTGTGCTTCAATGGTGGCATACAAGTAATGAATAATAATAATACATAAGAGCTTTCAAGTGTAATAGTGTGGTGTCACTGAGAGAGTCTGCTGCAATGAATGTACCATGTTTGCAGGAACTTTTGAGCTCCTGTTGCAGGATAAATATCAAATAATATCTTTTCAGTGTGGACTTAATTTTTTCCAGAAGGTGTGTGCATAGCCTCACTTAACTTGTATAGCAAAACATTTGTTCAGATGTGAAAGAAGTGTCATTTCGGAATGCATGACTATAATAAAAGCATAAAAGCCTCACCCGATACTTTTTTCACAAGAGCATAAGAATGGCCATACTGGGCCAGATCATCTAGCCCAGTATCCTGTCATCTGACGAGGGCCAGAGCCAGATGTTTCAGAGGGAATGAACAGAATAGGGGAATTATCAAGTGATCCATGCCCTGTCATCCAGTCCCAGCTTCTGGGAGTCAGAATCTTAGGGACACCCAGAGCGTGGGGTTGCTTCCTTGACCATCTTGGCTAATAGACATTGATGTACCTATCCTCCGTGAACTTATCTAATTATTTTTTAAACCCAGTTATATTTTTGGCCTTCACAACATACCCTAGCAATAAGTTCTACGGGTGTATTATGTGAAGAAGTACTACCTTATTTAAAATCTTGTTTAAAATCTGCTGCCTATTAATTTCATTGGATGAGCCTTGGTTCTTGTGTTATGTGATGGGGTAAATAACACTTCCTTATTCACTTTCTCCACACCATTCATAGTTTTATAGACATCTATCATATCCCTCTTCAGTCAACTCTTTTCCAAGCTGAATAGTCCCAGTCTTTTTAATCTCTCCTCATACAAAAGCTGTTCCATACCCGTAATCATTTTTTTATGCGCTCCTTTGTAATTTTTCCAAGTCTAATATATCTTTTTTTAAATAGGGCAATCAGAACTGTACACAGTATTCAAGGTGTGGGCCTACCATGGATTTATACAATGGAATTATGGTATTTTCTGTTTTTTTAATCTATCCCTTTCCTAATGGTTCCTAACATTCTGTTAGCTTTTTTTGACTGCTGCTACACATTGAGCAGATGTTTTCAGAGACCTATTTATGATGACTCCAAGATTTCTTTCTCGAGGGTAACAGCTAATTTACATTGCATCATTTTGTATGTATAGTTGGGATTATGCTTGCCAATGTGCATTACTTTGCATTTATCAACATGGAATTTCATCTGCCATTTTGTTGCCCCATCACCCTGTTTTGTGAGATCCCTTTGTAGTTCTTTGGAGTCAGCTTTGGACTTAAATATTTGAGTAATGTTGCATTGTCTGCAAACTTTGCCACTTCACCGTTTATCTCTTTTCCCAGATCACTTATGAATATATTGAACAGCACTGGTCCCAGTACAGATCCTTGGGGTACTACGCTATTTACTGTGAAAACTGACCATTAATTCCTACCCTTTCTTTCCTATCTTTTAACCCGTTACTGATCCATGAGAGGACCCTCCATTTTATCCCATGACTGCTTACTTTGCTTTGGTGAGGGGCCTTGTCAAAGGCTTTCTGGAAGTCTACGTACAGTATATCAACTGGATCACCTATCTGAGTACAGAGAAACTTAGGTGAAAAAAAAATTTTCTAATTCCTATTTCATGTTAAATATCAACATGGACCATCCTCAAAATCTCCCATAGTGTGCTCCAGCTTTCTGCATGATATCACAAAAATTTTCTGGCAGTGGCTTTTAAACAAGCTTGAGAGGTTTTATAAGATAAAAATATTTTTCAGTTGACTTGACAACCATGCATAATGTTAGTGGCAAGTTTATTTGACAAAGGCTCTTTGTCAAAATACATTTAAAGTGAGATTATATAAATGGAGGTTAGTTGAACAGAGTGAATTGAAGTATTGCTAATGTTTCAATTAGAGAATGTTTTCCATAGGATACTTCCTATATTCGTGCAATATGTGGCATGTATATGTTCTCTCAGCCAGGGTGGATTAAGCATTTCTTTATCCCACTCAGAATAATAAAGCTCCTGTTCTTACAGCAGAATCTGATCAGTTTCCATGCAGATATGATGCACTTTTTCTTAAAAGTGCAGCACTAATGTTTTTGTTAAATACAGCATTTTAGACTAGTGAAATGTTTCATCCCTTTACCCCAAACTGCCTTATCTTTCCTACCACACAAACACACATGCATGCATGCATAGGGTTACCATTCGTCCGGATTCCCCCGGACATGTCCGGCTTTTTGAGCTAAAAATAGCATCTGGGGGGAATTTGTAAATGTCCGGACTTCCCCTCCCACCCCATGCAGAGCGCGCATGGCTAACAGGGCAGCCGGCCGGATGGTGCCACTTACATGGGGCTCCGACAGCCAGAGAGAGCCCCTCCTTCGCTTCCCCTGCAGCAGAGATCACTCCCTTCATTCGCAGATCGCCTCCAGCAGTCTGGAGCTCCTCCCCTGCTCCTCCTCCACTGTTGCCCAGCGTGCCGGGACGAACGGCTCAGGCCGTTCCTGAGCAAGTTCACAGAGACATTAGGCGAAGGCCAACAACAAGGGGGCCAGCGGGTCGGAGAAGGGGCAGGGAGGTTTTGGATGGGGCAGTCAAGAGACGGGGGGGATCGGGAGTTCGGGGGGGGGATAAGGTTTTGGGCAGTCAGGGTACAGGTAGGGGGTAGGGTCCTAGGGGGCAGTTAGGGGGGGTCTTAGGAGGGGGCAGTTAGGGGACAAGGAACAGGGAGGCTCTGGATTGCAAGTCCAACCGCTACCTCCTCGTGGTGAGAGTCGGTAACTGGCTTGGATAGCCAGGCGGATTGCAGAGGACGAACCCACATCCCACATTCAGTGGGGTGTGGGACGGGGTTGGGCAGCCCCATATGGTGCCACATGGATGCCCCCCTGGTAAGGGTAGCCTCCCCCAGGTACGGGTTGACTCCCCCTGGTAAGGGTTAGATTCCCCCTGGTAAGGGTAGCCTCCCCCAGGCACGGGTTAGTTTCCCCCTGGAAAGGGTAAGTTTCCCACAGGTACAGGTTAGTTTCCCCCCTGAGAAGGGTAAATCTTTTAGCTATGGAAAAAAGTAATTTATATTTTTATACCGGATTGGCGCTGGACCGGGTTAATAACGCCCCCGCTGTTGGCTTTGATGCCCCGGCTGACAGTGTTAAATATATTAGGGGTGTGATCAGGGTCGCTGGACCAATGGATAAAATGGTGTGGACTATAATGAAGTCTCATGAGAATGAGAGTGAGAATCAAGTCCTCCCAGTGGAGCATGGAGAGGAGGTAGAGGAGAATGTTTGTGATGATCATGGTGAGGAGATTTTATCTATCTTACCGATGGTTTTTACAAGGGACACTTTTAATGATTTAACTATGGACAGTTTTAATCCAGATTTTAAGTATTTAAGTACATTTGATGATCCATATGTTAGGGAATCGGGATATCTTAATGCTCATTTAGTTAATGGGTCTAGTTTATTAAATAGTTTTAGACCAAGTACTGATTTTAATAGGGATCGTAATAAGGATCTTAACAGTACTGGTAGTAATATAAATATATTAGAAAGTAATTCGTGGAAGGATGGGGTTTTTTATTTAGAGTATCCCGTTGATAGTTTTAATTGTCCAATATGTCCCCAGATATTACCAACATTTGGTAAATGGGCCAAACACATTAATGTGGTTCATAAAAGTAAAGCCATACGAGTTGTATGTAGTAAATGTGGAAAATCTTCTCAATATCATAATATAGCTTGCCACTACCCCAAGTGCATACCCAAGAAGGCGGATACCCCAATGAAGAGCCATACGTGCTCGGTCTGTGGGCTTGGTTTTCATACTAGATCTGGATTGAGCCAACACTGTAGACATAGACACCCTGCTGTGAGGAATGAGCAAAGAAAAGAAGATATGGCTGCTAAAAGTAAGATCAAAGAGGGATCGACTAGATCTCGTATATGGACCAAAGATGAGGTTGCGCAGCTTATACAGTTGGAAAGGAAATATATTGGGAAAAGGAATATAAATAAATGTATTGAGAGCGAGATGAGGACCAAAACGAATAAACAAATATCAGATAAAAGACGAGAATTAGCAAAGAAGAAGTTAGTGGTAACAGGAGATAGGGAGGAAGTGACTGAGGTAGAGGACATTAGAGTAAATATATTAGAAATTCCGCCCCCAAGAGAGAGGATTTTCCCACTAAAAGGACATCCAGAAGTGGATTTAGTGGAGAAAATATGTAAACGGGGAAAACAAAGTAGGGAGGGAAGAGAAATAATAAATAGTTTAGGGGAAATTGAAGGATTATTAAAGGAGGATTTAACAAAAGCTCTCGGATGGGCAATGTTGGAAAAATTATGTTATTCATTAGTAGAGGGAAAGGACCCTAGAAATGAAAGTCAAATAGAGTTGAGGAATAAAGGAAAAGGGAAGATGAGAAAGGAGGGGAGAAGGAAGCAATTTAATGCAATTAGGAGATATGCTACAAAGAAAGCTAAGTATAAATTCTATCAACAATTATTTGATAAGGATAGAAGAAGATTGACTCGCATTATAATGGGAGAGCCAGATAAGGCTAAGTGTGCTATCCCTATGAAAGAAATTGAGGAATACTATGTAAATATTTTGGGAACAATTGGACATGGTAATATGATAGGGTGGCCATCATCCACAGAGAATGCGGATAATGATATATTAATGAGTCCGATCTCTGTGGATGAGATTAGAATAGCTTTAAGAGAAATAAGAAAAGATAGTGCTCCTGGCCCAGATAAAGTAAAAGTGAGCAATTTGTGGGATATTTTTAATTTAGACTCCTTAATACTTACAAAAATTTTTAATATATGGTTTCTAAATAGACAGGTACCAGATGAATTTAAGAAAAATAGAACGATTTTAATACCAAAGACACAAGATGAGGAGGAAATGAAGAAGTTAACATCTTGGAGACCATTGACAATTGGGTCAGTTTGGATTAGAATCTATACCAAAATATTAGCAAAAAGACTGGTGGAAACAGTTAAGATATGTAGTAGACAAAAAGGGTTTATATCCGCCCCTGGGTGTGAGGAAAATATTGCTATATTAGATAATTTGATTAAAGGGGCTAAACGAAATGGGAATGAAATTGCAATAGTGTTCGTAGATTTGGCTAAAGCATTTGATTCTGTGGGACACGGACATATAATAGCCGGGTTGAGAAGATTTGGTATAGATGAACATTTTATAGATATTATTAGGGACCTTTATGATAATTGCACAACTAGGGTATGGGTGGGTGATGAAGCTACTGAGTCTATTTTAATTAGGAGGGGGGTCAAGCAGGGTGACCCGTTGTCCCCAATTTTGTTTAATATTGCTATGGATCCCCTTTTAACTAGATTAGAAGTAGAAGGAAGTGGTTTTTATGTTAAGGGTAATAGTGTCACGTCATTGGCTTTTGCCGATGATGTGGCAATTTTAAGTAGCTCATATAAAGGAATGATCAAAAATTTGGGTATCTTAGAGGAGTTTTGTAAAAATACTAATCTCTCTGTTAATGTGAAGAAAACGAAAGGCTTTCATATTTTAACTAAACATAAAACCTATGTAGTTAATCCTAAGGATAATTGGCAGATAGGGTCAGAGAAGATTGAATATGTTCAACCAGGGGATTTTGAAAAATATTTAGGGGCTAGAATAGATCCCTGGATAGGTGTAGGGGGACCGGTACTTAAAGAAAAATTGAAAGATTGGAGTGAGAATTTAATTAAGGCCCCATTAAAACCGGCCCAAAAAATATTAATTTTACAGACATACATCTTACCGAAGCTATTTTATAATCTTCTTTTAATAGAACCCCCTTTTAATCTTTTAGACGATCTTGATGTGTTAGTTAGAAAAATAGTTAAAGAGATTTTACATTTACCTCAGTGTACCACAGATGGGATATTTTATTCTAGAGGTAGGGATGGTGGTTTAGCTCTCACTAAGTTTAGTGTGCAAATCCCAAATATGTTAATTCGTAAATGGAGGAGACATATTGTCTCGAGAGATGATTGGATGGACCTATCTTATCTATATGCAGGAGAAAATCTTGTGGATAAAATATTGTCATTTAGTGCAGTAACATCTCATCCCAAGAAATGGAGGGAAGAGGAATTTTTAAGATGGTCGGAACTGAGATGTCAGGGAATAGGGATAAAATATTTTAAAAATGATTTAATTAGTAATTCGATTTTTAGAAACTCTAGTAAAGTTAAATCGTCAGCGTATATTGCAGCATTGCAGCTTAGGGCAAATATTTATCCTACTAGGGAGACATTAGCAAGAGGAAGAGGAGGTGTGAATGCTCTTTGTAGATGGTGCGGTAAAGTGCGGGAGACTGTTCCCCATATCTCAGGACAATGTTATAAGACTAAGAATGCTAGGATAAAAAGGCATAATAGAGTAGTGTCTGCAGTTGTGGATAAGGTTGGTAAATTAGGGTGGAAGGCAATGATAGAGCCCCATTTGAGAAATAGTAAGGGTGAGTTAAGAAAGCCGGATATTATATTTATAAAAGGAGATACAGCAGTGGTGGTTGATGTTACAGTGCGATGGGAGGATAATGCCGGAAGTTTGGAACAAGCCCACAGTGAGAAGGTGGCTTATTATCTTGAGTTAGAGGAAGAAATTAAAAACTTAACGGGAGGTAAAAATATCCACTTCTTTGGTTTTGTGCTTGGGGCGCGTGGCAAGTGGAGTGAAGGTAATAATGATTTGTTACAATTATTGGGAATGGACAGAAGTAAAAATTTTAAGGAGAGTATATGTAGACTTGTTTTATATTCCACTATTGGTATGATGGCTATATTCAGTGACAGGTAAAGATCCCGGAGTTTCCATTCCGTGTATCTTGCCAAAACTAAATTTTAGCTATTTTGGTTTCCATGCTCTAAATTTTCAAATTTTTAATATTGTTTTGAACATTAACATATTTAGTGTTATTTAATATCTGCCCTTCAATAGAATGGTTTTAACTATATAATAAATACTTATTAGTGGATGAAATTCCAATTTAAATCATTAGTTTATTTATTTATTTTAACTACTGGATGTGGATGCGGACTGGCCGCGTATAGTAACCAGGAAAGGGCAGGTAGTCACGCCTGTACATAAATAGGGGGTGAGGTCCTGGGGGGCAGTTAGGGGCAGGGGTCCCAGGAGGGGACAGTCAGGGGACAAGGAGCGGGGGGAGGGTTGGGGGTTCTGGGGGGGGGGAGTGGGAGGGGCAGGGGCGGGGCTAGGGCAGGATGGGGGCTGGGCTATGGCAGGACGGGGGCGGGGCTAGGGCGGGGCTCCTCCTGTCCTCTTTTTTGCTTGCTGAAATATGGTAACCCTATGCATGCATGATTGTCTTGCTCTCACTTACATAAGAATGAATGGCTCCAAAAAGAGGGAAAGAGGAGCTCATGGATACAAGGAGCTATCTGCCCAGCACTAACATGATAAATTAGGTAAGAATAGAAATCTTAAGCCCCAGAACAGCACTACACACAGACGCAATTTCTGAAGTGGTTTTTTGTTTGTGAAAAAGTGCAGTTGTCTCTTACACATGTCCATTACATCATGTTGGGTTACTAAATACCATACCACTGAGATATTTCCCCAAATTGAACATTATGCAGTTTCATATCCATAATCATTACAATGAAAATGTGTAAGTGTGCTCTGTATGGTATGTATATTCTTCAATTAATTTGTCTCTTGGTAAAAGGTGATATATCAGTGAGTCTCCAGATTTTTTATTGCATTACATAGCATGGTGGAGGAGATGGGGAGTTAAGACTTCTGTATTCCCACTTTGTGTTCACTTTTTATGCACATTTGTTATAGGTATTAAGGAAAGGGTGTGTGCAGCAACTTCCTCTTTATAACAGATCACAAGCTACATTGATGATGTTAAGGAAGGTACAGCAGATGTGTGTTTTGGGAATGCCTAGTTCTGCTTAAACAGAAGAGGGGCAAAGACGAGCAATACTTAACTTCCAAGATATGAGGTCCCCAAAGTGAAGCAATGCCTATTGCATTCTCCCAATATATTGAGAACTCTCTATAAAAGTAAATAGATTATCTTTTAAAGCTTGGCATTATTTTCATAATATAAAATTTCTTCCACACAGGAGTTCCTCTTTTTAAACAATAGATAAATTTCTGCTATGTAATTCGCACTACCAATCTCTATTCTACATATTCTTCACTTGTTCAATGGATGGAACATTGGGCATGCAATGCACAGAATGAATACATGTATGCATTAGGCATGGTATGGCGACATATTATGACAAGATATAATAGTTGAAATAATCTATTTTATAGTCATTTTTCTATTTTATTTTTAAAATCATTAAGGGCAGTTGCTACTTAGTACAGACTGAAACATCTTATCTTATTTTCTAGATCAGAGTGTCTCCTATTTTGTATTGTAATGAAACAGATTGACACTGAGACTTTTAAAAAGATAATAAGATAAGCACTCAATGTACTAATCAGGGGAGCAACTTTTTTCACTACCTTAGAAAAATTATTCAGGCTAACACAAGGATACTGGATTAGTACACTGGGGGCTAGATGCATCCAGGGGTTCAGGTGCCTAATTGCCACTTTAAGTGCCTAAACCCCAAATGTAGGCACCACTGGCATTCACAAAACCCTGCTCAGCTGCTTCCTAGCCCTGAAGGTTCCTAAACTTGCTTGGCACCTACATTTTTGCAGTAAAAATTCCTTACATGCCTATATTTCTGCCTCTGGGCACGCACATTGCTGCCTCACTCTAGGTGCTTGGTCACCTAAGTCCCTGTGTGAGCCACACTGCAGGGAGATAGGTGCTCCAATGCAGGGTGTCCAATCAGGTAAGCATTCTCAGAGGCCTCCTAACTCCACACCAAACAGCAGGACCTCCTGTGATGCTGCCAGACCAGGTGCCAGTTCTTGTCAAGGCTGTAGGTGTCTGCTGAGCATTGACAAATTCATAGCTGGAAACCAGACCAGCTCACCTCCATATTAGTATTGTTCAGGATAGGTTTTAGACTTATAAGAATGTGTTTAGTGTTTAGACTTTATGGAAAGCTTCTAAATTGCTGCATGCATTAATTTCACTTGTAATGTCTGTATGCCATGTTATAAGGTAGTATGTAAGTTTTGCTTTATAACTATAAAAATGCCTGCTTTGTACCTGTGAACCCAGTCAGGAGGACTGGTCCATCATCCATCAAGTAGGACTAGCAAAACTAAATGCACCATTGTGAACATCACATTACAAAGACTTGATTAAGGGCCCCCTCACACCCATGAAGGCAAGAAAGCCCATTCCATCAGCTTGAATGCTGGAAGAAAGCGATAAAACAGGGACAAAAGAAACTCTTCTCTCTTTCTTTGCTGTTTGGACTTTCACCGGTCTGAAGCTAGGAAACAGAAGCATAAATCACTAGGGTCAACCTGGGTTAGCCCTAAAAGACATTCAGTGCTGACAGTTTACTACAACTATGCACTTTTTGGAACCACAGACTGTAACTCATTTGTGTATATATGTTGCCTGCTTTAACACTCTCATTTCTTTTTCCTCATTAATAAATCCTTAGTTAGTTTACTATTGGATTGGCTCCAAGATTTGTCTTTGGTGTGAGATCTGAAGTAAAAATTGACCTAGAGTACGTGACTTCTCTCTTGGGACTTGGAAGCAACCTGAATCTTTTGTGATCTTTGGTGTATGACAACCAACTATCACTAAGTCCAGTTTGCCTGGGTGGCAAGATAGAGCATGCCCAAGGGGACTGCATGAGACTCCATGGTCAAACTATTATAGTGCTTCAGAGTTCACATTTGTTTCTGGGTTGGTGAAATGCCACCAGTTTGGGGTGCCTGCCCTATTTTTTGACAGTCTGTCCTGCGGTTGGCACTCAAAGTTGTCAATCGCGCCAGACAGTGTGATAGCTCCCTCATAACTTTTAGCCCAGTTGTTAGGGTATTCACCCAGGGTATGGGAGCCCTCTGATTCACATCCTACCTCTGCCTGATGAGAAGAGGGATTTGAACAGAGATCTACTACATCTCAGGTGATGCTCTAACCACTGGTCTACAGGATATTCTGATATAGGATCTCTCTCAGGCTCTCCTGTTGAAGCTGTTCCACTATGGATAAATAATTAAAGACTCATTGGCACAGAGGGAATGGATCCTGGGTCTTCTGCCTCCTAGGTGAGTGTGCTAACCACTGGGCTCTAGAGTTATTTTGAGTCTGTATCTGGCCTAAGGACTCTTTAATTATGTTTGCAAAGTGGACCAGCTTTAACAAGAGAGATTAAGAAAACCCCATATCAGAATATCTCATAGCTCAGTGATTAGGCCACTCATCTGATGGATCCTTCTTCAAATCCTTTCTTCTCATCAAGTAGAGAAGAGGACTTGGACTGGGGGTCTCCTAAATCTCAGGTGAGTACCCTAACCACTGGGTTGGCACCTCCCTCCAGATCAAACTTAGGCACCTAACTCCTTGAAAGGGGTGGGACTTGGCACACATCCGTCCCCTTGGCATCTCCTGTTACCCAGCTCAGGTAGCTCCCAGCTCAGCATGCCAGCTTTTGTTAATCCCATTCCTAGGATGCCTATCTCTCTCCGTTCATTGTACAGGGAACCAAGGCATCGAAACCAGGCTCAGTGAATGCCAATGATTTTCGAGGTGCCTTAAAAGATACGCATTGTAACACTCAGCATCACAACATCCAAGTCCCTTTCTGAATCTACTGTGAGTACTTAATTTATTTTCTAGGTCAAACTGTCAAAGTATTAAACTATTTCATTATAGAACAAACTGGATCTAGAAAATAAGTACTCAACCCACACTCAGTAATAGTTACCCTTAATGATTTTAAAAATAAAATAAAATAGAAAAATAATATATACTATAAATAGAATATTTCAACTATTATATTATGTCATAGTAGTGGTGACTACTACTGACATGTCACAAAATCCTCTATAAATAATAAAAAATATGTAAATAAAAAAAATAGATTTCTAAACAAAAATGTATTCTGAAATTATATTTTTTCCAATACAAAATTTTGAAATTGGAAAATTTTTGGACTTATTATTTTGTGTGAAACTTTGAAAACACTTGTTTTTGTTCAGATAAGGAACCCACAAAAATTTCAGAATGTCAAAAATTCCCACAAAATTGAAATTTTGATTTTCACCTGGCTCTACCTGTAGTCACAATCCATTCCCTGGGCACTCAGCAAACAAGTGAGGCAGTATTAGACCTTCTGTGGTCTGTCCCTTAGTCTCCCCACAGTGTACAGCTATGTGGTTTCTCCTATCACAATTGCTATATATGGGAAAGCATACCAGGAGATTCCTTCTGATATATGTGCTAAGAGGAATAAAGAGATAGAATTTTGTTTCAGGTAATATTTCTGTGGTATTTTTAAATTGTCCGTTTCCCTTGTTTTTCTTTTATTTTAATATCCCAAATATGGGCTATATCTGATTTTTTCCTATATTTGATCTGCATATTTTTAATGGATACTCTAATACAGTACTACATGCACTAGAGGGGCAAAAGAATAAAAACTGGAATTTTCAAATAGTTGTCTGAATCTGAACTTAGTACATTTTTTCAAGGTTTGTTATTTAAGATTTGGCTAAATGGTAGTATTTGTACAAATGGAGTCTCCTCACCTGACAATCAGAATGTAGATGGACTCTCTCTTGAGGAAGTTTTAAATTAAATATGGCCCTGAAGTGTCAAGAAAGCTTTAAAAAAGCTCTCCAACAGATGGAAAGGAAAGTGGTCTTATCAGCAGGAGGTGAAGTATAGCCTCTGAGTACTTTGGATTCTAGCCAATGAGTTGCAGTGCAGGTGAGAGACAATCACCCTTGAGCTAGAGTAGCTCCTGCAGCTCAAACAGATCCTCTGTCACGTTCAGAGACAATTTGGGTGTTTGTGGGGGAGGCTGTAATGCCCCCTCCCCCAAGTAGGGATTGTATTAATAAATAAAGGAAACACAGAGTTTAGAACAGAAGCTTATTTATCTCAGTTTATTAAATATGGAGAAATTTAGTCATGGTACAAAACCACTTATTAAAGCATTACTTTTAAAAACATGAGTAAAAAGAATGACTTACAAATCTGAAAAAGTTCCAAACAATGATCTTCACCCTGGGTTTCTTTACATGAATTCTTCTGCAACATCTGTAAGCTGTAAGTCATCAGTTTTGTCCTTTTGTACATGTAAAAACATACACCAGTTGTGCTGGCATTGTCTCATTGTGGCTCAAAGCCATATTTTAATACGTTGTAGAGCACTGAAACAATGCTCACTTACAACATTGGTTGCCAGTACCACTTAAATCATTTTCAACAATTCTACTACTTTGGAAAACAGTTGGCATTCGGCTTGGCTGAGAGAACTGATTTCAGCTATCTTTTGTAAGCTGACAGATGGCTTACAGCAGATGATGCTGACTAATCAGTCATTCATGATTGCAATCAGAATCATACATAGCAAGCATGTCTTGAACGTTTCTGTTACATTTGGAGTTGCTGTGAGAGTTTCAAGATTTTACATAATTTTGTAGCCTTTCTGTTCACACCTTAATTAAATACTGGACATTGTAAAATCAATTACTTAGAAGTAGATGTACTTATAAAATTCCTTTATTTAATTTAGGTATCTGGCTTCTCCTGTCCCTGTTTGCTTTTTCTCGGGAACTTTTCTCTTCCTTGAAAGTTCAGGTATTCTGACTATCAACACTAAACTTTTTTCATGGATTTGCTCCCAGAATAAGTTCTAGTTTTCATCTGATTGGATGGACTGAAGTAGATTGTGTTATTTTCATATGAGATTGGCCTTCAGTGGCTGATGTGTACAACCTTTGCAGGAGTTTTGGACAGATTGTCTACTGCATTTAGGGATTTTTGACTTAATTCAATACCAAAGAGGAAATAAATATTTTTCATTTTGAACAGCCATGTTACAAATTTGAGCTCTACTTTCAGGATCTTACTTTGCATTCTTTGCAACCTCTCAAGTTGCACACAATGAAAGGTTGTTCTCAGAAACGGTGCAGAAGCATTGGCTTCAGAGAGTCCATCTTGTTGAACAGAGGCCAGAGATGCCTCATTTGGGTGACTTTTTAAAATTAATTTTATGATTTTGTAAACAATTTAAGAGGAGTATCTCTTAGGATACCATTATTCTTAAGAGCATCCTGGCATTCCAAATTCAAAGCATGCCCATAGCAATGAACCAGGTGCTTGTGGTTCCACCTGTTGTAATCTGCTTGTTACAACTGATACTAAGCCTGCCATACTAATGGAATCATCATAACATTGTCTGTGACAGTTGTTGATCCTTATATTTAGAAGTAATAATATATCTTTAAAAGCAGCAAAGAGTCCTGTGGCATCTTATAGACTAACAGACATATAGGAGCATGAGCTTTCGTGGGTGAATACCCACTTCTTCGGATGCATGTAGTGGACATTTCCAGGGGCAGGTATAAATATGTAAGCAAGAGTGAGTAAGGCTAGAGATAACGAAGTTAGTTCAATCAGGGAGGATGAGGCCCTCTTCTAGCAGTTGAGGTGTGAACACCAAGGGAGGAGAAACTGCTTTTGTAGTTGGCTAGCCATTCACAGTCTTTGTTCAATCCTGAGTTGATGGTGTCAAATTTGCAGATGAACTGAAGCTCAGCAGTTTCTCTTTGAAGTCTGGTCCTGAAGTTTTTTTTGCTGTTAGATGGTTACCTTTAAATTTGCTATTCTGTGTCCAGGGAGGTTGAAGTGTTCTCCTACAGGTTTTTGTATATTGCCATTCCTAATATCTGATTTATGTCCATTTATCCTTTTACATAGGGAATGTCCAGTTTGGCCGATGTACATAGCAGAGGGGCATTGCTGGCATATGATGGCGTATATTACATTGGTGGACATGCAGGTGAATGAACCGGTGATGGTGTGGCTGATCTGGTTAGGTCCTGTGATGGTGTCGCTGGTGTAGATATGTGGGCAGAGTTGGCATCGAGGTTTGTTGCATGGATTGGTTCCTGAGTTAGAGTTGTTACGGTGCGGTGTGTGGTTGCTGGTGAGAATATGCTTAAGGTTGGCGGGTTGTCTGTGGGCAAGGACTGGCCTGCCTCCCAAGGCCTGTGAAAGTGAGGGATCGTTGTCCAGATCACTGATGATGCGTTGGAGAGGTTTTAGCTTGGGACTGTATGTGATGGCCAGTGGAGTTCTATTGGTTTCTTTCTTGGGCTTGTCTTTCAGTAGGATGCTTCTGGGTACATGTCTGGCTCTGTTGATCTGTTTCCTTATTTCCTCATGCGGGTATCGTAGTTTTGAGAATGCTTGGTGAAGATTTTGTAGGCGTTGGTGTCTGTCTGAGGGGTTGGAGCAGATACGGTTGTATCTCAATGCTTGGCTGTAGACAATGGATCGTGTGGTATGTTCAGGATGGAAGCTGGAGGCATGGAGGTAGGCATAGCGGTCGGTGGGTTTTCGGTATAGGGTGGTGTTAACGTGACCATCACTTATTTGCACCGTGGTGTCTAGGAAGTGGACCTCCCGTGTAGATTGGTCCAGGTATCATTTACAAACTAATAACTCACTTGTCAATAATAGCATGATGAAATGTGTGTAGCAGCATTATTCAGGGGAAATTCATAATTGTTCATATAATATTGGTAGTGTGCAGCCTCTTTTACCACCAGACACCATGCTGCCTTCTTTACTGTTTGAACGAACTTTAACAAGTGGTAACCCTCAGGAAAATGCATTTCAGAGGGTGATTGAACTATAAAAATGAGGGGCAAAAACACCCAGGTCATCTTTCTCTGTTTCCACCTAAGAAGACAAAAGAGACAGCCTATGGACTTTGGGAGCAGATCCTGGCCTGAAACGTGGTCAGCAATGTTACTAGGAACCTGTGGTAAGAACATCACTTTGAACCAAGTCTAGTTTGTTAAGTTTAGAAAATGTTTTATCTTTATTTCTCTTGTAACCATTTCTGACTTTAATGCCTTATACTTGTACTCACTTAAAATCTCTTTCTTTGTACGTAAATAAACTTGTTTTATTCTTTAATCAAAACTAGTCCAGTGTTGTGAATTGTGTAACTCCATTTAGAGTGCCAAGCTTTTGTTTACTGAGCTCCTTAGAGGGACAAGGACCTAATATATCTGAACTGTCCAGGAGAGGGATGGACAGTGCAGAACACATGTTTTTTGGCGGCAAAATTCAAGACCATAAATATGTTGGGGTCACCCTGCAAATAGTAACCAAGGTTGCTAGAAACCAGAGTGTGGCTGGTGTTTGCTGACAGGCTGTTGGGGTCAGAGTTGCTCGACCAGGGCTGTGGTGTGACCTGCATACTGGAAGGCTGTTTGTGAGCGGCCCAGATGGGAGCTACAGCAGCAAAGCATTGCAAGGCACCCCAGGTTGCAGGGGAAGTGTGACGCAGCCCCCCACCGATCTGGATTGCACCCTGGAACATCATAGTACTGTAAAATGGTGCTACTACTACCACCTAGCTAGCCTGCCTTCCTGCCACGTAAGGCCATGAGTAAACTTCCACCAGAGTGGATTTCTTGCCTTTACTTTTTTAAAGAAACACAAGAATCATTTTTTTTCCTCTAAAAATTTAAAGGTTTGCCATAACCATGATCCCCCCCAATGTAATGATGGTCATTAATAATTATAGCCCAATATGGCTCTAATTTACCACACAAATACAAGGGAGTGGTAAGGCTGGGTTGTCAGTATACAAATTCGCCTCTTCCAATTTTTCATTTTCCTTCACCTTCTGGAAATGGTCTCTTTGTTTTCTGCTTGTTTAGCATTAGAAAGTGTAACACCCCTTGTTACATAAAGTAGCATCTTGGAACTAAAGCTGTTTTTTAGGAACATACAAACACAGGAATTTATACCCTGAGATATACTTTTGTGCCATCTAGTATAGTATCATGCCTTTTAACAGTGGCCAGTCCTAGGTACTTCCCAGGAAGATGCAGGAAACCCTGTAGTAGAGAGTTATGGAATAATGTGCTCATGGAGCAATTTTCTTCCTAAACCTGATCATCAGTCAGTGGTTGGCTTTGCTCTGGAATATGAGGGTCTATTTCTCTTATATTTTTTATTCTAGTTAAGGTAATGGTGGATGTTCTCATTTTCCATGTAAATGCCTAATTATTTAGTGAATCCTGTTGATTCTTTTTCTTATCCAGTTTTGACCCATCATCTCCTAAACTAGGGTGAAATTAAAATATGGTTCCCCCAGTTTATGTGTACTGAAAGTGTATACTTGCCCCATGAATTCAGTATATCAGTATACATGGTATTTTTAAGTAGATCTATCCATAACAGACAAGTTACGATAATATTGAGCACATTCTTTCTCTAATTAGATGCATCAGAAAATAGTTGAATCCTCTGTCACAATGACATTGAACTGAACTAGTGGAGTATGTTTAGAGAGAATAATTTCTCAGAAGCAAACTAACAGCCCACAATGGACCCATTAGTCTCAAAGGAAAACAACTACTTCTTTATTCCTGCCTATACCCTGCTCATAGATCTTAATCAATTTTGAACCACACTATCATAAGAAATAATCTCTCCTTTATGTTTTTACTTATGACTTATACCAAACAATTGCAGATGCTTATTAGTTACAAAAAAGGCTGTTGAAATCTTATATCTTTGGGTTCCATATCAAGAGATCACATGTTCTGTGTCCATCCTTGCAGTATTATGCCCTTAAAATTGTTTGGTCACTTTCCAAAACAAATTTGTCTTTCATAGCTTGAACTCTAACTGATTCACTTTATTCTCTATGGCATTTTCTGCTGTGGAGTTTCTTTTCCACAGAATATACCTTTAAGCTCTATAGTCATGTTTTTGAATGTGCATATGGGCAACTCCTTTGTGTGATCTTTGTACCTTTCTATTGACATTTGCTGCAGTATAGCTTTTTTGTTTTGTTTTGTGGTGGCTCCAGTCGTCCAATCAACTTGCCTTCTTCCATTGTTCAGACAGAGGGAAGGTTTACCCAGAGATTATGGAGGACATCTCTAACTTCCAGAATTTATCAAAGTTTTTGATAAATGGGGAAATGTGGCACTGGGTTTGTGGGGACAAGAAAGAGTTCAGTCAATCAAGAGACTTAACTAGCCAGGGTTCACATCAATGGAGTTTAGGTGCGGAAGCACTTTTGTAGTGATGCACTATCCAGCTCAGAAAAAGTGAGAAATTAAAATGAGCGTGAAATAAATGTATCATCACCCCAATTCTATACTCCATTCACAAAATTCTCCCTGAAGATTCATGTACAGACAGCTGCCTCAGCATCCCACACTGTGTAGTGTGCACATTCCAGTAGGGGCTCCAAACTAGCAGCAGCAGCAGCACTTCTGTTGCGCACCCTGGCAGGCACAATAGAGTCCTACACAACAGTGCCTTATTGGGGAATTAAATTCCTTTCATTAATAAGCACAATGTAACATGAGCTGTGGTACCTCATATAAAACTTGACCTATGGTTACTGATATTTGACTCAACAGCTTTGTGTGGGGCACAGTTTGGCCAGGAGGGAAAGTTGGCAGGGTTGTGCGGTGTTTTTTGTTGTTGTTGTTTACATTTTAATGTCAAAGTAAACAAAGGATGGTGAGATGTTGGGAGGTATGTGATATCAGCACTTAGTACTGGTCTAGAGGTAACTGACTTTTCATGCATGAAAAATTGCATTGATGCATTTATTCGTCTGAAAGCAAGGACTATTCATGAGAAATGACCAAGCTAGCCAACTTAAGTGAATATACCTGATGAGTATAGGGGGCAGGCACATAGGTAGTAGTGCTTATGTAGTGGTATCACCTACAACGTTTTGCTTTGCTATAGTACAAACTACAAGGCTATCTTAAGTCCTGAAAAAAGAAGAACAGGAGTACTCGTGGCACCTTAGAGACTCTAAGGTGCCACGAGTACTCCTGTTCTTCTTTTTGCGGATACAGACTAACACGGCTGCTACTCTGAATTAAGTCCTGAAGAAGCTGCAAAATCCCAGCTGCCACACTGTATACCCAGCTCTGAAGAGTATCCTTATAGTAACTTTTAAATAGTCAAAAGCAGCTGAGACTGTTTTATTTACTTTTCACATAGCAGCTCTCTGTGTATCCATATAGCTTCTTTTGAAGGTTTTAAAGTGCCCTTTTTTCACTTAAAAAACCCACCTGAATATTGCCTACAATAAAATAGGTTTTTTTTCAAGTGATAGTGAATCTTCAAAAGCAACAACTGAGCAAATTCAAAGTGGCAGCCACAAGTAGATTTTGTAGCAGAATTTTATGACTCCTGCATGGCAGTGTCTTGTGGGAGCATTCACCACATTTTATGGTGTGGATATTTTGTCCTTTGGATGTAGTTCCCTGAGTCATTCCATTGCTATTATTTGAAATAAAAGGTACTGCAACCAAAATTCTGTGAATTTTTGAAATTGTAATTATACATTAAACTTCTGCTCAGAATATTTTAACAATAAATCTCACTTATTAGTTAGCTAAATGCAAGTAGTCAACAATAAACAAACAAATGTGTAATGAGAACAAGTTCAATGCAGAATTACACTGTGATTTACTAGCTTTGTTATGTAAGCTCATGATGGTCTTCTCATTCATTAGTGGGAGAAATGCAGTTTGTTTGTTGTGGAGGCCAAAAGTATAAATGGGTTCAAAATAGAATTAGGTAAGTTTATGGAGGATAGGTCCATCAATGGCTATTAGCCATGATGGTCTGGGATGCAGCCTCATGCTCTGGGTGTCTTTAGCCTCTGACTGCCAGAAACTGGGAGTGAATGTCAGAGGATGGATCATTGAGTGATTGCCTGTTCTGTTCATTCCCTCTGAAGCACCTATCATTGGCCACTGTTGAGAGACAGAATACTGAGCTAGATGGAGCTTTGGTTTGACCCAGTATGGCCATTCTTATGTTCTTAACCATTTTGAAAACCATTTATTATGCTGTTTTCTTAAAATATTTTTTTTATTTTTTAATACCTTCAAAATTCAGCATGGGAATAAATCATGACAATGACCACCCATCCTGTGCAGATGGTCTCCATATAATGTCTGGAGAATGGATTAAAGGACAGAATCTTGGTGATGTTTCATGGTCTCGGTGCAGCAGGGAAGATCTAGAAAGATTCCTCAGGTAATTCAGTCAAGAAATAGCATTGCTTAAAGTAATTCTTTGGCTTTAGTTGATCTAAGTTTCAGATATGCCAAATACTTAATACCCTCTACCAGCTTCTGTATGAGGTTAAAAAGGAAATACTGTTAATAATAGCTGCGTATTAACCACCAAAAAGCCACCTTATCAGCTAAAGAAAATACATTAACAAAGATATGGGGCAAAAATACGCATGAGGAAGATTGTGTGTTTAAAATGACATCTGTATTGATTTCTATTTTGCACATAACATATTACAGATTACATCATGTCCTATGTTGTCATTCAATAACAAATAACATGGGGAAATAATTTTATTTTAATAGAAATATTTTATGAGTTCTCCACTTGAAAATAAGATACATGGAATCATACCAAAATAGGACACCTACATTGTGCCCATGCATTGTATAAGGAATAATTCTCAAGAATAACTCTCTTGAATTGATAGATATGCCTACTGACAATTTACTAATTATAACTGAGCAGTCCTTAGAAGGTCTGTATTGGAGCTGGCACTGGAATGATAGAGATTCAAGAACAATCTGTAGATGTGCCCATTTAGAACTCAAGTCTAATGGAGGTCCATATATTTTTATCTCCCTTTTTTAAAAATTTTGTGTGAAAACTTAGTGCTAACTGAAATCTTGGTACTTGAAAAACACTGACATATTTAAAATCTGGGTGAAAAAAAGTGAGCTCCATAAATATTTATTAAAAACCATGTAATATTTAAACAATTAAATTATCTAATACTTACACTAAAATGTTTCCCAAGTATTTTCCTGAAATCCTTATAGCTGCTTGTAATCCATAAACTGTTTTGCCTTTCTGTAAATATACAACAGCAAAAGAAAGAACTTTGTTAAACTAACAGGTCTAAATATCAGCAAAATGCTGCTTAAGATCTGTTAATCCTTTTTTATAGCAATTGCATATGTTCTATGTCAACAAAATAGCCAACCTTTATTAATATTATTCAACATGTTGTGAATTTCTGCTTATTGGCAGGTCAAAGGCCAGTAACTGTTTGCTACAGACAAATCCCCAAAGCCTCAATTCTGTGATTATTCCCTCCAAACTGCCAGGAATGACGTACACTGCAGATGAACAGTGTCAGATTCTCTTTGGACCTATGGCTTCATTTTGTCAAGAAATGCAGGTAAGGATTGTTGTTTACTTTAGAACAGAGTTATTTTTTCAGTGACAGCATGAAAGAGAAAATTACTGATTTGTAACCGGTTTTACGCTTTGCATGTTAAAGTCGATATGGGCATGTTTGATTTATTGCTTCGGCCCTGCTATAGTGGTGCTGGATTGGAGCTTTAATGTGCACCATTAGCATGCTGCTTTCAGTATAAAAATAGAAAAATACATTCAGTGAAGTCATGGACCCTCTGAAATAAATGACCTCACTGCACATTAAGTGATGGGGCCATTGTCTGATTGTCTGGCTTCTTGGAAAAGGTGTATTTCCCCTTTAAGGGCTAGGGAGCCAGAGTGTTACTTGCAGCTTTATACCAGATCAGTGTGGGGATGCTGCCCCATCCCTTCCCCTCCACCCCTAGGTGGCTAGAAGAGAAGGGGGACTACTTATGTCCATGCTGGTGCAGGAAAAGATGGAGCAGCACCCACTCTCCCATCCATGGAAGCAGTTAAAATACCAGATTTTGTCATGATCCACTGTGGGCCTCACTGTAGCTGCTCCTTTCCAAGGGGTCTGGGCAGGAATTTTTTTCTTTTCCACTTCTTTCTGCAGCCAGTACAATTTATCTCTCATTAAACTACAATTTATGGGCCAGACTGTCAAATGTATGTATGTGTAGTTGCATGATACCTTTGTGCCCTCCTAATTTTCCTGTCCCTTTACTGTGGGTAAGTAAATCAGGAATGTTATCCTAATGAAACCAGGTGAAGTTAGATGGGAAATTAATTACCTGCAAGCTGCATATACTCCCCAAGGTGCTTTGCCAAGCTGTCTCTCAGGCTGTCTTTAGTGCTCCTTGGTACTTTCAGGAACACCAACAATTAAATCAAGTTTATTATCCTGATGCTAATTTGACTGTCTTCTTGCAAATAGGGTATTTACTTCCCTGGACTTGTCCTCTGTTAATTTCTGATATTTAGTTTTGAATGCCCCATGTTCCATCTGTTCTAGGGTTTTTTATTTGTGAAAGTATATAGTCAAGTTAAACAACTATACGCCTAAGAAATTTATTCTGTCAGGCGGAGAATAAATGTTACTAGTGATATGTGCAGCTGCTAAAAAGAACTGAACCACAACTAACAATGCATTTCTTCTAAGATCTGACTACCCATACATTTGATTAAGCAGAAGTTACCGTAATCACATTATATGGTAATATTAGATATACCAATCTCATCTCCCTCATTGCCAAGGTTCCAGTACACAATCTCTCTGATAATCCTGTGAGACAAGGGAGAGATTCCATGTACTTCCCCCCACCTGGTCTCGCTTGCCTACAATACATGCCACAGCAGAGTACTAACAACACCTACCCTGCAGAGTTATCTCTGGGAGCTACTAAGTTGGCCCACATTCCTGTTCCTTGAATGGTGCCTAATCTTTATGTTGAAGATTTTTTTTTAACCCTGTGAACATGCTTTAAGTTGAAGGCTGTAATTTATGTAGTCTGAGAAGAGTAGCCTAAAGCCTTTCAAGAACAAAGTGTCTGTGTATCTTTCAGTGTAAGATTTATACTGTCACTGTGATTATCTTGTAAAACTGCCAAGTTTGCTTTTATGCCCACTGTGCTTCAAGTAAGAATCAATTAGTTCCTAGCATTCTTTTGAATAACAGAAAGTAAGATAATGGTTCATGAGTAGAACCTGATAATTGAGTACAATTGTAGAACTGCAAAATATTGGCCTTGAAGATTAAAGTCCAGGATGTGAATGCTATCTAGTCAACTTCACTAAAGCAATTCTTGTCATAACACAGCTGTGATCTTTATAGAGAATGAATAGAGTGGTTGTATAGCATGGCAACTTTTAAGAAAGTCCAAGGGAAAGATCATGATGAAAAGAGCAAAAGTTATAGAAATATTATATTCCTGTCTACATATCTATCCTTATCTCCACCACTACTGTTCCCGCTATCTCCACTCTGCACAAGCATGGCTCTTAGCTGCTCTTTTTGTCTTTCTTGCATAGTCCCAACTTTTATCCTTCTGCCCAGCTGTTCATATGACTGGAATGGCTTTCCACTTGACATACACAAATATCCCTCACTCTTTTTTCCTTTAAAAACCTCCAGAAAAGCCAACTGTTCTGTGAAATGTTCCAGTCCCAGTGACCCCTGCCACACTGTTACTGTATTTGTTATGTTGTTCATTGTGTAATATATAAGGTTTTGCTGTTAGAATGGATGCCTCATAAGTCCTTTCGGAAGGGGAAATCTCTGTTTAGTTTGGCATAGCTTTTTTGTTGTACATTGCGGTGTACTATTGCATTATATAAATAGTAAATTAATGTATACTGTAGTTTATAAAAATCAAGTGTCACCAGTATTATTTTATATCCTGAGATAAATCTTATTTCCTATTGTTAGTCCAAATAATTTTAATTTCTCTTGTACTGTGATAACGATGTACTGGAGAGGGAACATACTGTGTTAGAGCTAAACTTTATAATCATAACTTCATTGTCCAAGTTGGGAAAAAGAGAAAGTTTTACCCCTAGAAGAGTGAAGTTCTGACTCAAAGTTCAGTGCTCTGGTTTGTGTTTCACTACGGTGTTGTTGCTGAGCTCCAGCTTTCTATTAGCCTCCCTTGCAATGATGGTTTAACTGGCAGCACTTAAAGTTCCCAGTGAAAGTGTTCAGCTGTTTCTCGTGATTTGCCCCCACACACGTAAAAATCCTAAAATGTCAGAAAAGTCTTGTGGTTTTGTTTTAAAAAATTCTGACTGCATTACTTCAGTGATAAAAGTACAGTACAACTGTAAATATGAGTAAACCTTTCACTTTTGTGCAGAGTAGAGCATATGACTTGAAGGCTTAGAAAAGATGGTCTGACAAAGAGACAGTGACACACAAACTTTCCAGTGTAAAACTTTAATCCTGAATGTTCTTTCAACTTACATACGTTAAATCAAATGTCAGCAGGAAATATCAGGATTTATTTAACCAAAGGAACTTTGTCACCTGAAAGAGGCTAAAGCATATTGTTGTTAAAGGGTTTTCGTTCTGCATATTTGTGCTGAATACTTCATATTTATTGTATGCAAAAACAAAAGTAAAAATAGCTAAAAATGCACAGTTTAGATATCAAAACTACATTGAGATCATTTGTAAGATATTAATGAAATGTATAATGATGCTGGGAAATCATGAAATACAGCAGGGAATTAAATAAACATAGCTAATTATTTCCAGTGCAGCTACTAAACCATCTGAAGTAGTTAAATAGCTTTTGAAGCACCTACAAAGTATCTAATGAAGATACTAAATATTTTAAAACAAGCACAATAGTTACACTTTTTCAATGTCACACCTAATTCCTTGTGGGTCGAACAGACCATGTGTAACCATGCTACAGACTTTAGGTTAGATGCATTCTTCCAGAAGATATTAACAGACTTTAGATCAGTTTAAAAAAATCAGTTTGCTTTTTTGTTGTAGTGTATATTTTATATGGCTCTTGGGCTTCTATATAAAGTATTTCACACATAATATCTCATCTGTGTATCCACAAATCCTCTATTACATCTCTCGTCTTCTCTGTGCTATTAGTCCTCTATGTAACCCGAGTCAATATTACACCATCATTGTCACCATTTGAAACAGGGCCGGCTCCAGCATTTCTGCCGCCCCAAAAAAAAAAAAAAAAAAAAGTCGCGATTGGCGGCGGCAGTTCAGCGGCAGGTCCTTTACTCCTAGAGGGAGTGAGGGACCTGCCGCCCCTGAATTGCCACAGGTGCCGCCCCTCTCCCTTGGCCACCCCAGGCACCTGCTTGTTAAGCTGGTGCCTGGAGCCGGCCTTGATTTGAAAAGATCCTAAATTATCTATTTCCTCACAATCTCTGAATGTGTTGTTTCTCTTTGTGTTCTAGTCTGATGTACAGCATGGACTTCACTGATTAATAAATCAATAATAATAATCTGCGGTCATAGCAAGTGCACATAAGTATGCAAGTATATTCTTATATACTTACAGTTTGCTTCAGATTCTGAGATTAACATGATGTAACTTATGCAGCATCAAGATTGTTTGATGAGCAATAAAAAATGACCTTTGTGTTAACTGAGGTAAAATAAGGCCAGACATCAAAAGAGAATTCAAATGGATAAGTTTTAATGTAATGGAAAGGTCAGTTTTCTAGGCCTTTTCAAGAGCCAAGTACATAAATTGGTATCCTACCGAAAGTAGTTGACAGCTGTACCCTACTCATCCTATCAGTGCAGGTATTGCCCAGTAGCTCCCCAAAAAAGACATTTCACAAACTATGGATAATTTTGCTATAGAAGGGTGCAGTTTTGTTAAATAAACATAAATGACATAAATGAAAGGGGGCGGGAAAGTAATATAATCCTTGAAGGAGAAGGTGCCTGTGTCCTTTTAGGCCGATCATGCTAAGCCACCCTTTGTCCTAACTGACAGATCCCATCTGATAACCTGTCCAGCTCACCCAGGCCCACACTCCTCCCTGTCAAGGGAGTTAGAATCATCACTGAGTGAGACCCCAGAAAGGTTTTCTGGATGAGTCTCTCAGCCCCAACAACAAAGATTGAAAATTTTGGGAGCAATATGCCCATCCCTGCCCAAACAGATAAATTCATGCCACTGTAAAGACTCCACGGGACCCCAAAGTTGCAACATGACTTATTGAAATATAAAATTCTGGCATGGCCCAAACAGAAAAGAAAGTGCAATGGTTAGTCCTCATAACAACAACATCCAATTTGGTCATTAATAAACACACAATATTCCAAGGAAAGGACTGACTGATTCTCCTAGGCTCTTTCCCCCTCCCCGCCCCTCACCCCAAGTGCATAGGTGGGAAGGGAAATCCTGCTGCAAGTAGGAAGAGAGCCTGAATAGTGTTTTTCTCCTCCCACAGCTCAGCCTTAAAAAATGGAAAGGGGAGGGTAAAGCTCCCTCCCAGCCACTTAGAGCCAGAGTAGTAATCAGTGATACAACCTGACACTAACTAGGTTACAATTGGTTCAGATGGGCCAGGAACCCCTAGTATTCTTCAAGGGGAAACCCCAGCAAACTCAACCCAGCTCATCACTACCCCACTGCTTGTAAGTTTGTCTGGAGGGCTGGTGGTCTAAGAAGGTAAGAACATTCCAAAGGTCCATCTAGCCCAGTATTCTGTCTTCCGACAATGGCCAGGGGGAATGAACAGAATTGGGAATCATCAGGTGATCCATCCTCTGTTGCCCATTCTCAGCTTCTGGCACACAGAGGCTAGGGACACCATCCCTGCCCATCCTGGCTAATAGCCATTGGTGGACCTGTCCTCCATGAACTTATCTAGCTCTTTTTTGAACCTGTTATAGTCTTGGCCTTCACAACATCCTCTGGCAAGGAGTTCCACAGGTTGACTTTGCATTGTGTGAAAAAATACTTCCTTTTGTTTGTTTTAAACCTGCTGCCTATTAATTTCATTTGGTGGCCCCTAATTCTTGTGTTATGAGAAAGGAGTAAATAACACTTCCTTATTTATTTTCTCCACACCAGTCATGATTGTATATACCTCTATCGTATCCCTCCTTAGTCATCTCTTTTCCAAGCCAAAAAGTCCCAGTCTTATTAATCTCTCCTTATATAGCAGCTGTTCCATACCCCTAATCATTTTTGTTGCCCTTTTCTGAACCTTTTCCAAGTCCATTTTTTTTTTGAGATGGGGCGACCACATCTGCATGCAGTATTCAAGATGTGGGCGTACCATGGATTTATATAGAGGCAATATGATATTTTCTGTCTTATTATCTATCTCTTTCTTAATGATTCCCAACATTCTGTTCATTTTTTTGACTGCCACTGCACATTGAGTGGATGTTTTCAGAGAACTATCCACAATGACTCTAAGATCTCTTCCTTGAGTAGTAACAGCTAATTTAGACCCCATCATTTTATATGTATAGTTGAGATTATGTTTTCCAATGTGCATTACTTTGCATTTATCAACACTAAATTTCATCTGCCATTTTGTTGTCCAGTCATCCAGTTTTGAGAGATCCTTTTGTAACTCTTCACAGTCTGCCTGGGACTTAACTATCTTGAGTAGTTTTGTATCATCCACAAATTTTGCCACTTCACTGTTTACACTTTTTTCCAGATCATTTATGAATATGTTGAATAGGACTGATCCCAGAACAGATCCCTGGGGGACACCACTATTTATCTCTCTCCATTCTGAAAACTGATCATTTATTCTTACCCTTTGTTTCCTATCTTTTAACCCAGGGGTCGGCAACGTTTCAGAAGTAGTGTGCCGAGTTTTCATTTATTCACTCTAATTTAAGGTTTCGCGTGCCAGTCATACATTTTAACATTTTTAGAAGGTCTCTCTCTATAAGTCTATATTATATAACTAAACTAGTGTTTAACAAGGTTTTTAAAATGTTTAAGAAGCTTCATTTAAAATTAAATTAAAATGCTGATCTTATCAGTTTAGTGCAGTGGTTCTTAACCTGGGGTGCACGCACCCCCTGGGGGTGTGAGATGCCCTTTCTGGGGGTTTGAGACATGCAAGATTTTTTTAGAAGGTAAATCATCGAAAAAACAAATTAAGCACAGGCACATAAGTACAACTACTTTGTTTCATCAAACCTATGTATTTATTACCATTATATATGTTTTAACGATTACTGTAATATACAAAGTTTTTAAGTTTTCAAGTTTTTAAGCTAATTGTAGTGTAATTTTTGATAAGGGCTGCAGAGCGCTGGGACCAGCCCAGGAGCAGAGCCCTGGGCTGGCTGCTGGTACCCCAGGCCGGCAGGAGGGCTGAGCAGGGCTGGAGGCCCAGACTCTGGCTGGCAGGGGGCCAGGTGGCTGGAACCCCAGACCAGCAGTGAGGTGAGCGGGTCCAGCGACTGCTATCCCAGGCCGGCAGCAGGCTGAGCGGGGCCGATGGCTGGGACTCCGGCTAGCAAGGGGCCGGTGGCCGGAACCCCAGACCGACAATGGGCTGAATGGCTCAGCCTGCTACCAGTCTGGGGTTCCGTCCACTGGCTCCTGCCAGCCGGGGTCCTGGCCGCCGGCCCCCCTCAGCCGCTGCTGGCCATGGGGTTTCATTCACTCAGGCCGGCAGCCAGGGCCGGCGCAATCCATTAGGCGACCTAGGTGGTCGCCTAGGGTGCTACAATTTGGGGGGCGGCGACCGTGGCGGTATTTCGGCGGCGGGACCTTCTGCTGCCTCTGTGGGGGGCGGCATTTTGGGGCGGGACCTTCCACCGCCTAGGGCGGCAGAAAAGCTGGCGGTGCTCCTGCCGGCAGCGGACTGAGCGGGGCCGGCAGCTGGGACCCCGGCTGGCAGCAGCGTGCCACTAAAAATCAGCTCACATGCTGCAAGTTGCCGACCCCTGTTTTAACCAGTTACCAATCCATGAGAGAACCTTCTCTCTTATCCCATGACTGCTTACTTTGCTTAAGAGCCTTTGATGAGGGACCTTGTCAAAGGCTTTCTGAAAATCTAAATTCACTATATCCACGGGATCCTCCATGTCCACATGCTTGTTGACCCCCTCAAAGAATTCTAGTAGATTGGTGAGGCATGATTTCCCTTTACAATATGCTTGAGCTGAAGTTAGAGAGACTACTCTTGTAACTTGCACGGAATTTAGGTATCTATTCATTAGCAGATGCAACATTACCAACTTGTGTTAACATTTCTGTCAGTTAAATTCAGAGTGACCGATGTTTTTTTGGTATTCAGATCTATTAAGATGTTTATAATACCATCACATAATTGTGTGGGTTTGTGCATTTTAAAAAAACTTTGATTTTCTTAATCTAATTTAAATAAATCTGTATATGAAACTAAATGCTTTTCTAGTGTGGCTGCCAAAGGCACTAATACTCTACCTACCTTTTAATAAGTAGGTAAGAATAAGAGAGAAATTGTTTGATTTAAAATCTGGGCCAATTTCTAAAGAAGTGGCTGATGAGAGACTGGTCTTGGTAGCTGATATCAGGCATAGAGCTAAAAAAGTCATCCGTGTGGCTTTAATAACAGGAGATCACCTGACATCTTTGGTGAAGCATAGTGGGCAGGAGAGACAATTTATAGGTTTTCTGCCAATATTAGCCATTATCGGAGGCCTGCATGTTCTTGGGTTGGTCAGTTCATATGGGCCTTTGATGAAGGCTCAAAGGTGGAGTTAAATATCAGAGTCATCTTAATGTATCCTAATTCCCAGTGAGAATACCACAAACTTTTTATGTGTGTGTTCTTTTTCTCTAATGTAAATGTGCTTAATAATTTGTTTACCTCTTATTAAAAATGTAGTGAAAAGGGAGGGAGTGAACCTAGGAGATAGTTGACTTTAGGTGCAATGGCCATCTAAATTGGTTACATCCTCTCTCTCTAGGATAAGTTTAGGTGGTGGGGGTTATGGGCCACAGGCTATTTACAAAGGTATTTAGGTGCCTAGAGGTAGGTAGACATCTAGTGATGTCTGAATAGGCACCTAACTGCCATTGACTTACAAGCTGCTTAGTTGTTTTTGTAACTAGAAACCCATCTGCATATATAGGCACCAAAAGACCTATGTAAATCTGATCATACAGCTTTTATGATTGGAAGTCAATCGTTTATGATTTATGGTCAATTGCAGCCAGCTTTGCATTCCTATGTATTTGAAGTTCTTTGGGTACAAGTTGAAAGTTAAAAGGGGTAAAAATACTCTCTAAAAGGGAAGGACTTTCGATTTTGTATCTTGAAATCTTGGAGAACTGTTTCCTCAAATGTAGTCATTTAGGTATGTGGATCCAGGATATAAAATTCAAATAAGGCTCTTATCTGAGCTATGAATAGGAAGTCTTGTTTTGATTTTATTGTTATTGTCAGTGAGGTTGAACTGAGCTCACTATTCCCTTTTCTCCCATTTCTTATTTGGAATAGGACTACAACAGTAGAAGGCCTGATGGCTGCCTTATCTTCAGGAATTGGCCTGGAAGGCTTGTTCCTAACTTTAATGCTTCCCTTACAGTTATGGGCTTAAAACCTAGTTTTAGAAATGCAAAGTTAGCTTTTCTCTTTGGACCTTAAACCATAAAACAAATGACATTGTGATGTGTAAATATTTAGGCTAGGGCCAGCTCTAACATTTTTTTAGAGTTTTTATGAGATATTTATAAACATATGATGCCTTATTAGGTCAATTTCTTCCTAGGTGTAAGTCCATTGGCAATACTCCAGGGATGAATTTGGCTCATTGTCATTCTGACCTTTGTTTCTGTACAATTCTCTGACCTACAGAAATAAATCTCTTCATTTTGTAAGATGTTACTACTGACAAATTTACATACAAGAAACACATTGACATTTTCAGGTAGTCCTATGCCCTGGCCCAGATACAAACATTTATTAAATGATATTTCCCTTACAATGAAGTTTTTTCAGGTACCATTTTATTTAGAAAACATAATATAAACACATTTTTCATGCATCATATCAAAGACCAGAAACTATTATTCAATTTTGCCAGAATAATAAAGAATTTAAGACAGACAGACCACATCTTGTCTTCTAGTGACCCTGGATTCTGAGAACCTGGTGCTGATCTGTTTCTTTTATCCCCCTGTCTCTCCTGATCCTTCTTGCCCCTGCACTGTCCATATTTTGTGGGCATCAGATTGCCTTCAAGCAGTGATCCAGCCACAGCTGGCCCTGTTCGCTTCCATCTGGTTTTCAGGTAAGGGAGGGGAACAAAATAGGGGGGGAGGGGAAGGAAGTCTCAATTCTGAACTTGATTCCTCTCTTTTGAGGATAAGACAGTCTTGTAATTTCTCTGTAGGGACAAATAGAAGAGGCTTTCGGGAGCCATTGAGGAATTACAATAGGCAGCAATGTTCATGGCTGGACTTCCTTTCAGGGAAAAATAAAAACTGTCCTCTCCTGAACCCAGAGGATGGGCTGAAGGACCAACTGTTCTTTCCATCTATAACATCTAAAATTTTATGACCCCTTAGTGAAAAACCATTATAATTTGCCTTGTCATCTTATTTGATATCCGTTCTATGTGAATACCAGATTGAGTTGAGTGTTGAGTTGCTTCCAGGGGAGAGAAGATTATGAAGTAATGGAAGTACATCAGGAAGCAGGAACCATTGGGATGGAGTGAACAGGGAACATTTGAGGAAGTCATCAGGGAGCTTAATGGTGTCTGAAGAAATGTTTTCTATATTATTCGAGCAATAGCAGAAGTTTTACAAATATTCACATGGGTTTTGAAAACTCACTTCAGTCTTGACTATGCTAGAAAATTCATATTTGATTTAAGGGTGAACTGCAAAGCTAAAATTAAAATTGACATAAGCATTTATGAGCTGAATGCCCTATTGACCAGACTAAGTAGAAAAATAAATTTTACTTAACCTAAAAATTCCTTTTTATTTTCATCTGTGACGACTTCCTGGCACATTCTGGTTTGTTGGAGAGCCACCAAAATAGATCATTCTTTGAGATTGTCACTGCAGTAGTATGGTGTTCTAAAATGATTCAAACTAGGAAGTATTAGATGAATTTTACAATTCAGGAAAAGCTATTTAAATGTGCTTACTAACTTGCCTCACACATTCTGTTGAGGTGGTGATTCAGTGCACTAATCTTTCAATTTTCATTTAGCTTTTCAGTTTTACACCTTTAAGTCAAGTCTATTATACTTCATCTCAAAGCCCTCTAGTGAACATAATTCACAAGTTATATACACACACACACTCACAACCTAACACTTCACTGATTTCTAAAGCATACGTTCATTTCTAATGACAGTGCTAGTTTTCTTTCCTTTCAATGCTTGAATGAGTGGTAAAATAATAATGGAATAAACTATTAGCTCTCTTAATTCTTAAGAAGTTCTGAGTTTTGTGGAGAAAGAAGTATATCACTATGCCCCCTATGCCTACCTGTTTTTTGTCCATATGCACTATGGGGCCCCAGCCTGTAGGTCAAATAGCTGAGCTGTACGCTGGTGGGTGGAAACAGAGTACTCATTTCAGACTGTGGCTGTAGCACACCATCCACAGCTACCTCTAAGTCAGTCAATCAATATAGTGGTAGATCCCCCTTGCCTATCAAAGCACTTCCTGTGTCAGTTTGGCAACATTGAAGGGTTGTGACTCTGTACACAGGGTCCTGGAATCCGTCCCCCACTCCACAGCACAACTGGACTTGTTCCACTGTGTCCGTGTCCAAGGGGGGTGCATCCAGGATTTGCTGCATACTATATCCACAATTTTTGTTGATGTTTAACTCTGTACATACTTCAGTACCACCAAACCAGCACCTGCCTGCTGAAATTAACATATATACAGTCATTTAAGTCCTCTGTCCTTAGCAATGTATGCTTGTTTTTCAGCATGTTATATGCACTGGGTTGTGGTGTAAGGTAGAAGGTGAGAAGGAGTGCAAAACTAAACTGGATCCGCCAATGGATGGAACAGACTGTGACACTGGAAAGGTATGACCACTGATTTTCCTATTGTAACTAACGGAAGTAATGCAGCAATTAATTTATTGTGATTAAATTTTGAAAATTGTTTCTGAAAAATTGCGCACACATTACTTTTAAATATGAGATGAATCATTTTAATTTGTAAATTTTAGGAAATACAGTATATAACTAGATATTTCTGGGAATAACTGTTATTAATATAACATTACCATAGTGTACAATAGGGATATCACTGTATATGCAAATACACTTCATAGTCTTAGCATGTCTTTATGGGTTTCTCACAACAGTTCAAAATATAAATAAATCAATGTCACTATACAAATGAATTTCACTATAGAAAAAAATCTAATATGAACACTATCCAGTTCTGTGGTCTTTATACAAACTATATAATAACGGTAGGGTCGTTATTGAATATTTTAACATAAATTACCAGGCTCAACACCTAAACACTATTTTGACTGGCAATAGGTAATTGACTGTCATTTACGTTTAACATAAAGGGAAAATATAAATGTGAATAATTTTTTGATTTTTCCCTAGCATGAAGGTCTCAGGTTTTCAAATAAACAGATTTGATCATCTATACACCCCTATTTACTGTGTACACCTGAAACAAAATATAATTATACTGAAGATATAACAGTTTTAGAAAGGAGGTTAATAGAAGTTTGAAAGAGTCCATTACAGTTACTGTTTATTCTGAGTAACACCAGAAAAATAGTTTTTTTCTATATACAATGTGAATATTTTTGGGATGGGGAGAATATACATATGCATTTGCCTAATTAAATAGTTATTTGTGTAGATCAGAATCTTGCTTGTGTGTGGGGAAAGGATATTTATCCCTATTAAAAGTGAAACATCTCTAACTTAACCAAACCAAAATATGTTTTCACATTTTCACTATTTTTATTTAAAGCTAATTCTGCTTTTTGTAATACATTTTGTAAATGGAATGTCTTTGTTTCAGTACTTTATTTGTAAGCAGAAATATGAATTTTCAGACACTCACAAACACTACTTACTAAAATTAATCTCATGCAAAGAAACAGTACAGAATTACTATATACAAATTACTACAGAAGAGGTTTATTTCAAAGAAGTTTTAAAGTGTCACAGCACCTAAAAGAGTGACAGATTTCCTAAAGAACTCATCAACAAAGAAATGAAATGGTCACTTAAAGTGAGACTTCTGTTAAATGTCCATCCACAGCTTTTATGCTTCGGAGGGACTCTGCCAAATGTGTGCTATCACAATAAATGGAGGTCAAGTGTGTAAGCTAACTCTCTTTTTAGAAAAAAGTAATAAACAGCACAGAAACATTCATATATCTTGCTCTTCTCATGGTATTACACTGCCAGCCCCCGTACAGTCTCCCTAAGGGATAATTTGCTCTTTGAATCATAAAACATTGAGCCAAGGACAGTTTTTCATCATCTAAAAACCAAACAAAACCATAAACAGAATAAGATATTCAGATAATATCAGTGGTGTACATTGGGAACAAGCCATCATTTATTTTCGTTCCATTGGAATAATGAAGTTGTGTCACCCTAATGATACTGGCAAACTAGACTTGTGTAGCCTATTTAATATTTTAAAACAACTACTATTTCTTGCTAAAGGTAGCATTCTTTACTGAGAAAAGAGAAATATATGTATAAATCCATCATGCATTGAGAGGAGAGAGCCTTAAGGCTATATTATAAGTGGTGCAGGGTCAGCTATACTAACGTTGGCTGACAGTTTCCATTGTAAGACCTTGTTTTCTGTTGCTTATAACTTTGCCAACCTTTAACTGTTCAGGCTGACATTTTCCATGGTAGGTGTTTACCTCATGTTAAATACTTTTGGAAAATTTCAGCAAAAATGGTTTAGCCAGTTCTCAGAACAAAATACATTGTTTTGTCTTTGTTAAAAGAATCCTTGCAACTATTTAACCGATAAGCCTCTATTCTTTGAAACAAGGAATTTAAATTTGTCAGAGGGGTCACTTGAAACAGGGAATTACAATTTGTCAGAGGGGTCACTGGTACCAGGAATGTGCTATTGCCATCCTCATCAAAATAGGCTCAAATTTGGTCAAACTATGTGCCTCTAAAAATCCCAGATCTCATATGCTCAGTAGAGATTTGTTAGCATTTAGCAGCTAAATTCTCTCTGTACTGAGCATGCTGCAAGGGCTGAGCAGGACATTCCCAGCAATTCCTTCTTCGAACAGCCAGGGGCTGTGATAGCACTGGACAGTGAAACTGAGAGAAAAGATAGGTTTCAGAGTAGCAACCGTGTTAGTCTGTATCCGCAAAAAGAACAGGAGTACTTGTGGCACCTTAGAGACTAACAAATTTATTAGAGCATAAGCTTTCGTGGACTACAGCATCCGAAGAAGTGGGCTGTAGTCCACGAAAGCTTATGCTCTAATAAATTTGTTAGTCTCTAAGGTGCCACAAGTACTCCTGTTCTTTTTGAGAGAAAAGAGCCTTCCTATCTGGTACTCTCAGTGTTCCAAGACAGCATGGAGAAAGAAGAAGCCTGACTGGAATGCTGGTGGTCCAAGCTTGGAGATTGGCAGTGGGGACACTGGGACAGGGGACCACAGGTGTTGGGGGAAGACTGGGACAAAGAGCTAGGCATGGGGGTTGGGCTGTGGAGCCGAGGGACATAGGGAGAGACTGTGATATAGAGCTAAGGGTAGAGGGACTTGGATTGGGATAATGAGGCAAGATGGAGACTAGGAGAGACTAGGTCTAGAACAAGGACCTGTGTGGGGTGGGAGACACATCTAGCAGAATGAAGTAAGCAGACATCCCTGAAACATCGTAATTATCTTACTGGACTAGGAAATTTTCTTCTTTCCATTGTCATGATTCAAGATGAGTTTCATATTAACTAGTCAGTCCTACTCTGTTTTGCTCAGAGCATGACAGTGTTGTATTGTTGTACAACATTCCTTCTTTTAGGAGATGATGTACAACAGTCTGTCTTGTTTCATGCTCATCCTGATTAAATTATTCTGTAAGTGACGGATTTGTGAGCATTCCTCAGCCTCTACCTAGTGCAGATACTGTCCCTTTTACCCCATATATCTATAATACTATATATACCTTTATATGTAAGATTGGAAGGATTAGATTTTTGTTGGTATATGTCAGTAAATGTTAATTTCATTGTACACATGCACAGATGAAAACATATTTCCATTAATAATAACTGAAATTTACAGATAGGCAAAGTAAGAAAAATGGTGCCTGAAAATGTCTTAGAGTTTGATTTAAGGATATTGATTTCTATATTTTGACATGTGACATTGACAATTTGTGTTTTAATTATTATAAAACTTTAAATTTTTTGAATCTCAACATATACTGCCACTAAATAATTATTGTCTGACCCCCCATAATTTCCTGCAACAATGAACATTTAAATAGATAAAAATTGGGGGGAAAGTGCATGACCCATAATTTTGCACACCATGAAAATTTAAAATGGATAAATATCTAAAATTGCTTAAAAATAAACATCAATATCATCTGTCAAAATTATATAAAAAAATGTAATTCTCTCAAGCCTATTTATATGTACATGGGCATTTTTAACCAGAGGCATCCACAAGCATTTTACAGTTTGCATATATAGAAGTTGCTAATCTAACAGAAATGCAGTCATCTGAGGATGTTGTAACCATATGGTATAACTCCACCATCACTGCACAACACTTTAGGACAGAAATTGAAAAAAATTAAGGTGAAATTTAAGATTACTCCCAACTGGGAATTACACTGGAAGTAACAAAAGTAACCTTGTGCTAAATCACACACATATTTCATGACCACGGATAGTCAAGGCCTTGATTTGTGTGTTTCATTTGAAAGATGTCCTTTCCAGAAGCACAGTATACATTAACAGCTCTCTAGGGCATTAGCTTAGTACTCACTCAGAATGAAAAGAAATATTTGATGAGTCACTGATGCCACTGAAATTCAGTAGTCATTATGCCCAGTTATTGTATTCTTATTATTTTGTACCTGGTACAATTACAAAATATACTGGGCCAGATTCTCAGATGGCATAAATTAGCATAACATTCCCATTAAGTCATTGGAGCTACGCTGATTTACATCAGCTTTGGATCTGAACCATAGAATCCAGCAAAATAATACACTACAGTGGGTACAGTTAAAAAGAAGTTTATACATCTTTTTATTAGTAGGTAAAAGAGTACTGGTTTGAGTATTGACACCTGTATTTATAATGGAGAGTACCATTAGTACAAATTGCTCATACACTACTAGAAAAATAATAAAAGAAAAGTTATTAACTGTTATCTGTACCTGCCCCCTCTTGTATAGCTGAACAATATCTATTACTGCATTTTGCAGAAGAGATTTATTTATGTTTTGTGATATGCAGATTTTATCTTTTTTCAAAGTTAGCCTGTGGCAAGCCTTTTATTTTACTACATTGCACCTCTCATGTACCACTAGTTTCTATGCGACTGTGTTTCTCACATACATTATAGTGTTCTTAATCAATTAAGTAAAGAATATTATCAATATTATATCTGTAATAAAGGAAAAACTGTTTCTCAATTAGTGTAATCCATTCATTGATTTCTGGCCACAAATCCCCCAGTGAAGGTCACAAATCCACATGATGCATTCAGGGCCAGCTCCAGGCACCAGCCCAGCAAGCAGGTGCTTGGGGCGGCCAACGGAGAGGGGCAGCACGTCCAGCTCTTCAGTGGCAATTTGGCGGCGTGTCCCTCACTCCCTCTCGGAGGGAAGGACCAGCCGCCGAATTGGCCCTAGATGCACTGGAGGATGGATTTGCATTTGTATTTCTGAATTAGCAGAAAGATGTGTGTAACCAGATAACTCCCTTGTGATTGTCTGAGGAAGCTCAAGAGCACATATTATTTCTTCTAAAGTGAATTATAACTTAGGCTTCCTAAATTGACTTCTGAGCCATCTTCAGACAGTAGCACAGAAATTACTAGTTTTGTGAAAAATGTTCATTTTTGCCCAACCATGTCCCCTTTGAACATTAAGCTTCATAAGATAGAAGGGATACAGTTTGAAGACCCATACTAAAAGATCAAAATTTAATAAACACAAAGGCTGCATCCTATCATAGTACATAACTTGTTCCAAAATGTTCATTCCTGGAGAGTGAAATGTTGAGGTCCTATTTCTGAAAAAATTTGCTTTGAATTTTAGTTTTGCCATGGTGCCCAGATACCATGGTGATAGGCACATTATATGTGTGTGTGTATTTTAAGTGTGTGTGTGGGGGGGGGGGGAGGGGTATTCCATTTACCTACTCTGCAAAATTGTATGTATACACTTGTAATGTGCTTATCCCTATGGCATCTGGACACCTCTTAGAAAAATAAAATTGAAAGCTAAATCTAACAGATGATTTACTGTTACACAGCGTATTACACAGTAGATAAATGAGAGGAGAATTGTAGTTGTCCTCTCCTGGCAAATGATGTATATGTGCAGAAATACAATGGGTGAAATCCTGGCCCTATTGAAACTTCCATTGACTTTACTAGGGCCAGGATTCCACCCAAAATATTCTGAAAGCTAAGTAGGGCATTCCTACCTCCCATTATCAATAAAGTGCCATTTACCCTAAAATTTGTGCGCTGCATTACATCAGTTTTCATTATAAATTGCAGAAATACATGTGAATGTATACATCAAGCCCAGAACTTCATATAAGCATATTGATATAGATAGATATAGATTATCTCTCAGCTGTATTGACTTTCATCCTCCTCACTTCAGTGCTTTTTTGGAGTAGTTGAATGGTAGGGGAAGCCAAATGATCTTGAAGTCCAGAATGGCGTGTTTTATGCAGTAAGGACCAAGTGAAACTATCATGGGCATCAGTGGAAAAATTCTATTGATTTCAAGGGGAGTTGGAACAGGCCCTAAATTCCCAGTATTTTCTTTGACTTGATGTTTTTAAGAGTATGTTCAATAAGCCCTGCTTATGCTGTGCTACCAATGCAAACAGAAGGCAATAAGTTATTTTGGATGTGCCTTGATTTATTCACCTGAGAGTTGACTTTTGGCATAGTGGTGTAAGGCTGGAGAATGTACCAGTAGGACATCTTTTCCTGAACATCTGGAGGGGGAGTGGAGCACATGGAGCACTTGCAGCAGAACTTGCAACACTGGAATCAGCAGTCGACAGCGCAAATGCACTGGGTAAAAAAAGTTCCATTTTCCTTTTTTGTGCTATAGAATTTCTCAGTAATGTTTAACTGTAGTCAAACCTGGTTATACACAGCTGTGCTACATGTATACAATTCTTCTTTTTCCATAAATACTGAATAATGGGAAATAGGAGATTTGTAGGGTTTGAGAAGTTCAACCTTCCTCCAAAAAAACTGGTCACATGAGTTTGTCTTGCTAAGAAACAGCAAGAATTTATTCATGTAAACTTGTCATGCGACCTAAAAAAAAAATTCATAGTAAATAAATTATTATATTATTTTTTCCTCTGTTTCTACACGGACATAGCTTACAATTTTATTTTAGTTATTTGATTTTCAAACTAATTTTCTGACTAATTCTGGCAAAATATTCTTCCTCTGGAGATTGTGCACAGTCAGTTAATTGTGAGAACTCAATATCTGAGATCTGAGCTGTGTTTTTTACTTTTGATTGCGTACACAAACCACTTTGTATGTTTATGCTCATCCAATCAGGGAAGAGATCTTTTACCATGAGGTTTCTGTTGCAAAACTTTACAAACTGAAAGTTTACACTCCCTATATATTTTCCAGTAGTCATGTAAATTTCATTATTTTCATGAACAGTCCTGACAGTAAACTCATTTACAAGAATGTTTGTTAATAGCAAATATACCAGGAACAAACATAGTTGAAATGAATTCATTTTAAAATCAAACAAATATTAATGAAAAACATTTTTGATTGTTTGCACAGCTCTGCTTATTGTCACTGTAACAGGGTGAGGGGAAGCTTGGTCTTCATTGTTGCTATCACCAGCTTCCGCTGTGCAAAAGTGTAGTGAGAGCAGCAAAGTTGGACCTAGTGTAAAGTTTTCTGGAAGTACTGTATCAAAGAATACAAGTATATTTTAAAGGTGACCTACAAACAAAAAAATAAGTGAGTTCATGCCTTTTACATTTTTTTCACCTGAAAAAAATATCCAGAATATCAGGTCTTGTCCTCCATTTGTTTGCTGGAGGAGTCCTTGAAGGAGATGAGAACTGAAATGGGAATTGTCTTACCCTCAATTGGACAGATGCTTAAACCTTTCCTCTCAACAGTTTTTACAAGCATTTAAGTTAAATAGGTATGAACAAAAATAAACAAAAAAAGTTGCCACATCGAAAGCAAGGAGTGTTTAACCGCTGACTTCATTGAAGCCAGGATTTCATCCCAGAACTCTAAACATATGGCTAAAAAAATACCGTCCCCTCTCAATTGCTCAATACCATTTTTTCCTTCGTAGGAAAGGAATATAAGAGAAATAGTGGGGAGAGAAGTAGCGATAACAGGAATGGGTAAAGTAAGAGGGAAGAAGGGAAAAGATGGAGAAAAAGAGAGGAAAAAACATACCAGAGATAGAGATAAACCGACAGAGGAGTTTGTAAAATGGAAGATGGGGAAAACATGGAAATGGGTGTACTGAACAAGGTATTCTGACAGAAAAGCTTTTTTTGCTGTGTGCAAAATTCTTCCCTAGCTCCCTCCCATGTGAATGTCACTTCTAGCTGTATTATAAGATGCCTATAAACTATTTCCAGCACTTAGGGATGTCTTAATTTCATTTTCACTAGTTTTCCAGGCAAGATTTTCCAATAATTGCATACTCTCCAGTTTCTGCAGTCTGCTATTGCTCTTCCATAATTAGCACCCATAGGAACAACTGAAAGGCCAGAAGAAAGTGGAGGGGTAGGGTAGGGAATTGGACTTGAAAACTGTAACAGTGCACCAGGAAATTGCAGAAAGCTGTGAATTTAAAGTACATGCAAGTGTTGTGCCCATTCATTGATGATTTAGACTTAATCAGGAGCTGAAAAAAAACACCTGAATTATATTGAAAAAAGCAGCTGGAGGGCTATAATAACCTGTGTTGAATACCTGTGCTGAACTTCCCTCTTCATTTTTTCCGAGGTGTAAATGAAAATTTGGAATTTGTGAATCTTTCTCAAGAGACTTGATGAAAAACAGAAGCCAAAGTTTTTTAAAGTTTGATTTTGTAGTTGTTGATTTTTAAAATGTGTTTTTACGGTAAAAATTTATTTCATCAAAAGATGTCTGCTTGTTAAAGCAACTTTTTATATAGACTGAATGAAGTGGACTGGCGTTTTAAGAGTTTGGCAGAATGTCACCAACAAATAAAATATGTCTGTTCCATCTTCTCTAGGCCAGGTCCTGAAGGAGATTGTCATGGACCCAGAATACAATACAAAATATGTGAGAATCCTTCTTGTCCTGCTGGAATGCCTACATTCAGGGACTGGCAATGTCAGGCCTTCGCTGTCAGACCTTCATATCAGAAGCATGTATTACAGTGGCAGGCTGTTATAGATGAAGGTAAAAGTAAACTATAACCCATTTAACTTATGATGCACTTCTAAGTATTAGATCCAATATTATAATGTCCATTTAGAAAGCAGTGTAAAAAAAGAAAATTATAATTCATCAGGCCCAAGCTTTAAAATAAGATCCATATTGCATGCATTGCTACAATGAAACAATGTTCTTTATTACCTTGAAATGTGCTCTCACCAAGGAAAGAGTGATACCAAATGTTTATGATATCTGTAAGCTAAAGTTAGCACAAAATATTGACGGTCTAGAAAAGATAATATTCTACCCAAGTCCATGCTAGGAATGTGGATGATAGCTGCTATTATACTGAATTGCCTTTAAATTTAGTCATATTGTATTTTCCTCAAAGAAAGTAACTTGAGGAATTGAGTTACAAAAGCCATTTTTAAAATAATCAACTGTTGATAAAGATAAAGATATGACTTACTGATGCAATAAGTAATGCGTATTAAAACTCATTCTGAGGTGTGAGATCATTTAGAAATGCTTTATTGCAATTTATAATGCAACATTAAAAGAAAATGTCAGAATGATTCATATTAACAGCAATCATCCATGTTAGAAAGAATTATGTACCTACATCTTAAAATAACCTTTTTGAGTTGCTAAGTGCCGAAGTTCTTAGGTCACACACAAATTCATTCTGATGAACTGTTTGCTCAAAGGCGACTGTCAAAGCTTTCTAAGAGCAAAGCATCTCATTCAGTGAGCTTTTTGGTGGTCCTTTAACAGTTAAGTAAGGTTAAACTCAAAATTTACCTGCATGGGCCTTTAAACCTCACAACAAAAATAATCAGTTTGTCATACTGCTTATCTGAAGATGCAGTCTAATGGTTAGGCCCAGGTCCAAGGCTTTGGGTTAGGACTGAGATGCTCCTCACCTGTTCCAGCTTCACCCTGAATTCCTCCTTAGAAGAAGTAGGCAATCCTTCTTATGTATCCTGGTGGTTTCTGATTGGCTACAGCCTCCTTCCAGCAACATCTCCATCAGAGGCTGAGAAATCCTGGTACACGCACTCCCAGTGACAATAATGACATTGGGCTTTTCAAAGTCAAAGTTGAGGGCTATAAACTAATTTTCATTATGTTTATACATTGATTTACATTCAAGGGAAGAATTTTACTGCCTGGTATATTTTTTTAAATCCCTGTTGTAGAAACAAATATTTCCTTATGCTTTTTCAAAAACATAAGATGGAGACTGGTTTATGTTTTGTGTCAAGGGTTCCCTTTACAGCTGGGGTCACAAATCCTGTCATTATTCAGCTGCAGTTGTGCCAATTGGGGAGCAGGGGAAGTGAATGCCCTCCCCAAGGTTTTTGCAATTGCCCAAAGTTCTATAGGCTGCAGAGCTTGGGTACAGCCTGACAACTTTTAACCAGTGGTCCTGTACTAAATCAGTACAGCTGCTGCTGGAGCAATCTGGAGCATCACTCAAGCTGTCTGGTTGCAATGCCACTGAAATTTGACCCAGCAGCCCCTCTGTGCAGACAAAGGAGCAGCTTGGGCAAATCTCAGTGAGTGGCATTGGAGACCTGCACACGAGATGTCAGTGCCACTCAAATTTAGCCTGGATGCCCTTCCATCCAAACAGTGAGGCAGATGGGTCAAATGGTGTTGTAGCTTGGCACATGAGGAGTCTCTCCTTTACAGCAGAGTACAGTGGAGTCTCCAGAGAACATGAGTCCTGGCAACACCGAGTGAGTAAGTGAGAGGGAAGACTCTCTGGCTGAGGGAGACCCGGAGCCCTGGGGAGAATGAGCATGGACCAGAATGAGGACCAAAATTCCATCCTCCCCACAAAGAAATATCTAAATTGGTGCCACTGTTCAACAAGGTGCTCAGAAATACCAGTTTTAATTAAACACTGCACCTTCAAATGTAATTTAAGTTTCCTTACATTACCAGTGTGTGAGCAATAGATTCTTTTTGAAAGAATTGTACATATTTTCAATGGGAATCAAATTAACATTTGTATATGACCCACTAGTTGGCAGAGGTATAGAATAGGTGTGACTGGTTCCCTCCAGAATACATTAAAGAAAGCGTAAATGAGATCACATTTTTAGATAAAAACAGTTTAATTGAATACTGTTATGTGTGTGTTCACAAATACATACACAAATATGCTTTAACACAAGACATGCAAGATCTTTGACAGCTTCCCAATTGGGGAATATGCAGTTTGTGAACTATGACTTCTTCTAATCAGACTCTCTATAATATGGAAGGATCTTTTTCCATATATTCAGTGCTACACCTTTGTCCGATGTCCAAGTTTTTTCTTTCTTGAAGGTGGGCATGGTACCCCACCTATACTGTATAATACGATATTTATATTGTATATATGCATATATATATATATATGGTGGCCTGGTGCCTTGCCTCAGGCCCCAAGATCAGTGAAGCTCCTTTATTTAAGAAGAACAGAAATAAGAGAAAAATAAATGAGAAATTGTAAAAATAATAAAAATGGGGATAAAGGCAATTTGTAATTTGGAACCATGGGTTCTTGTTTTAATTTAAATTTCAAGTCACAATTCTTCAGTGAGAAAATGAAGAGGGGGTGCAAGTATCAAAAAGACAAGTGGTACTGCACATAAAAAGAAATAAATACAGAAATATGCATAAAAAAGTGGTATCCCATAGTTCATTTACTCTGTGTCACTCACAGGGGTCCCATTTCATTTAAACTAAGGGTCATGTTTGTAATGTATTGATTTACTCAACACTTATATTTGACATACAGATAAAATGCGGTGCCTGTAGTGGGCATTATATGTTAATCAAAAGCTTGAAGGAGGTACTTTTAGTTGAAATATCCAATATAGCTTTTGCATCATAAGCATTATTGAGTTATTAAGTGTAATTTAAAGATTGAAAGAACACATGGAGAATGAAGTCACACTACATAGAACATGGGTTTAAGCAGCAGGCTTAAACTTTACTGAACTAAATTAACACTAGTTGAACAGTACCCAAAACCTTGCCAAGCAAAACTGTGGTCTAGTGTAGATATTCATGGCTTTACAACAAGAGGTCAAACACCCTTGGCCTAGTCCACTAAGTCACTGAATCAATGTAGTCAGCTGTTGAGATCCCTTTGTCACTCTCTCCTCTCATGCAAGTAAATGAGGGTAGAGATGAGGGATACATACTAGATGAAGATCCTTGCTAGATCTCAAAAGACCTCTTCATCCTCGACAAAACCCAAACTTGCTGGACACCTCATAGACCCTGCACTCAGGTTTAGGAGCTAGCCAACTGATAGCTACCATAACCCTGCACTGGGCCCTACTGAAAGCTGCAACATTTCAGAAAGTCCTACTCACCCAAGTAGGCCTCCTGAGTTCTGTGAAGAAGTGGAAAACCCTTCAGAGCAGTGGTTAATTCTGTCCTGAGGGAAAGGGCCTTTCTGCACCTCGGCTGCTCCTGTGGGTTTGATCAGGCTATTTCCATGGTATACCAGGAGACTCAGTTCTGCCACACTCATGTTCATTAACTCATAGAGATGCATGGCAGGTGATAGCATGACTGTCTTTGCTGGCTCCCAAGCCCAACGAGGGGCCTTGTGTACTGGGAGGAGGTGGGCAGGCCAGCAACCAATCCTGGGTAGCCATCTCCCCTAATCACTGGAACATCCTTCCTTACATACATCCTCCGCACATTTAAATTTAGAGTTGCCATCTCCCCTAAACTAGCCATTTGGGCACTCAGGGATTGACTCAAATGCCCTGCTCTATCGCCAACTCAACCTCACTCTCTCCCTTCCCCTCCAAGCTGAACGTAGCCACATAGATTGAGGGAGGGGAGGGACTTTCCCCTCACCCACGCAGCAAAAGGGAGTCTGCCAGTCCAGTCAAACCACCCAACCACGGAGACTGGAAGGCAGTTTAAACTTTAAATATCAGTATTGTACGCATTTCAGTAAGTGGAAAGTTATTTGATAATCTAAATGTAATTCAAGGAGTTGGCTCTGGATCTGTAAAGTCCTATATGGCTTGCATCATAACAGCTCAAGAGACCACTGTCTTTATCTATTCCATCACAGCAGTTGAAGTTCACTGGGGTCACATATGCTGGCAACTCTAAATTTAAATGTGTGGATGATGTATGTAAGGAAGGATGTTCCAGTAATTAGGGCATTTTCCATCTCTGCCACAACTTTCCTGTGTGATCTTGGCAAGGCACTTAGTCTTGCTTGGCCTCAGTTCACCATCTGTAAAATGGGGATAATAGTCCTATCTCACAGAGTGTAATGAGAATAAATACATTAAAGATTGTGAGGCACTCAGATACTACAGTAATGAGCACCATGTAGTACCTAAGGTAGCTATTACTCAGTGGAACCCCTTTGGTTCTGGAATTCACTGTCTTAGTGGGTCAGCCAGAGACAGATTCTCTTGACCTCTGGGGCTTAATGAAAGGTCCATCTCTTTGGTTTTTGTCTGAGGATAATGATTGCCTAGTTTAATAGTGAGTGTCATCCTTCAAATATTGATAAAGGTCAACAAGTTATGCTTACTATTTTTAAATATTGTTCAACATACAGCCATTCTGTGATTGTGTGTTTATCAATAAAAAGTAATAAGTGATTGCATAGTCCTTTCTAAATTTTACATATGAATCTAAATTCTACCAATGTAATAATTACTGCAGACAAAATCCTGGTTCCATTGCGCAGCTCCCCCCTTGGTAGTTCTGTGCTGGGAAGGGGAAGGATGGATTCTTCCCTCAGTTTGCTTCGTGGAAACAGAGATTCTATCTGCCATGAAGCCTCAGGGCTTCAGTAGTCTGAAGCTCCTGCTTCCCATTGCATGGAAGGTAACTAGCTTATGATCCAAGTAGTCCTGAATTCAACCTCCCCATTCCTTCTTCACTGTCAATCTGATGCAGAGCTGTGCTTCATGATACACAACTGGTATGGACTTCTTCAATTTGGAAAATTAACAAATAACAAAGGGCCTCATTCTTTCACCTTTCTGCTGAACAGTTCCTCATTTATGGAGTAGTCCTCACTGGACAAGGTGCTACAGAAGTAAGATTCATGAACTGAGAAGGAAGTTAGGCAACTTGAATATTTGAATGTTATAGCTATCTTTCCCAAATTAGTATTGAACAAATAAGGAGTCGGCAACCTTTCAGAAGTGGTGTGCCGAGTCTTCATTTATTCACTCTAATTTAAGGTTTCGGGTGCCAGTAATACATTTTAACGTTTTTAGAAGGTCTTTTTCTATAAGTCTATAATATATAACTAAACTATTGTTGTATGTAAAGTAAATACGATTTTTAAAATTAAATTAAAATGAGGAGCTCCCCGGACCGGTGGCCAGGACCCGGGCAGTGAGAGTGCCACTGAAAATCAGCTTGCGTGCCGCCTTCGGCACGCGTGCCATAGGTTGCCTACCCCTGGTATAAATTATAGGTGGGTTTTGAAGTGGATAATTCAGAATACCATTCTGAAGGGAGAATAAATTGTATTTAAAATTAGAAAAGGGCAGATAGGACTTTTGATATTAAGACAGTTTTTGAGGTTTTGTGTGGTACCAGTTGTGCAGAATTACATTGGACTGCAAAATAGGGATGATGGAAATGAGGGAGGGAGAGCTAAACCAACCTCTTTATTTTGTTGCAGCCAAGTATGTCTTGTATGCTTCCCATCAACCTTAACCACATTTTGTTGTGTTCTTTCATTTTATCTGTTTTTGTTTTACTTTTCTAAAGAAAGTATACGAAGGTACTACTTAAAGCAAATAATTATGTCTTGGTAAGACATTAATTTCAAAAGTGCTGATACATGTTCTTCAGGAGAGAGTCAGTATTCTATGACTTGGCTAAAAAATTTTTAAAAGGGTGAAAAGTTTAGCTCAAGTACACTTTCTAATTTGACAGAGATGTGAACCCTTGATATTTGATAAAGCCATTCATGAAGCCAAAGGCCTCTGAGATTCTATCTAGAAGTCAGTATGGTACAGTGACGGACAGTACATGTGACTAAGTGAAATTAATTTTAAAGCCAGAATTGTAATTATATTTATAAAAAAATCTGCAAACAGTTTGGGAGTAAAATCAAAAGGCTAATTGTAAACAAAGATATTATGAACATGTGGTTCAATTTTTTGTTCCATTTTACCAATGACAGGGCTGTTAAATCTTTTATCTTTGATTCCTTTGGCAATGATAGTGCAAACTGTTATGTTTGTGAAAAGCAGCCTTTTGGTAAGATCATTTTTTAGGCTTTTTAGAATTAAAAAAATCAATTTACATAATTATTCATGCAGTATTTTCATAAAGTAGATGTAAAAGCAGTAAGGAACCCCCCTGGCTTATTCTAACAGTAGGAAAGCATTTTCAGTTCTTTGTAAATGTGTATGTGATTCTTTTGGAAATGTACTTTCTTAAAAATAAATGCTTTTTTTTTTTACCTGCATAGTTAGAAAATCCGGAATGTGTTAAGTCCTTTTTTTAACTGGTATTTATGATCTGTCAAAAGTATAGCAAAATAAAAGTGTAGATTCTTCTTCAAGTGATGGTCCCTATACACGTTCCAAATGCGGGTACTCATGCGCACCATGCGCTGAAGCCAGAAGTTTTCAGCAGCAGTGTCCATTAACCCACAAGGGCATATTACGTTGCCATGTGCTCCAGGCAAGATTTTAAGAGGTCATGCGGGGCAACGCACCCTCAGTTCCCTCTTACTGCATGGTCAGAGTCGGAATCCTCTCTTCGCACTCATAGTTGCTACAAGAACGATAGTCCATGTGTACATAGTTAGTTCCAGAGTAGCCGTGTTAGTGTGTATCCGCAAAAAGAACAGGAGTACTTGTGGCACCTTAGAGACTAACAAATGTATTTGAGCATAAGCTTTTGTGGGCTACAGCCCACTTCATCGGATGCATGTAGTGGAAAATACAGTAGGAAGATATATATAGATATACACACAGAGAACATGAAACAATGGGTGTTACTATACACACTATAAGGAGAGTGATCAGTTAAGGTGAGCTTTTATCAGCAGGAGAGAAAAAAAAACTGTTTGTAGTGGTAATGAAAATAGCCCATTTCCAGCAATTGATAAGGAGATATGAGGAACTGTGCGGGGGGAGGAGGGAAGTAAGCATGGGGAAATAGTTTTACTTTGTGTAATGGCCCATCCACTCCCAGTCTTTGTTCAAGCCTAATTTAATGGTGTCCAATTTGCAAATTAATTCCAATTCAGCAGTCTCTCGTTGGAGTCTGTTTTTGAAGTTTTTTTGTTGTAATATTGCGACTTTTAGGTCTGTAATTGAGTGGCCTGCACTGCAACCCGTGCACAACAGTATGCCGTTGTCTGTGCCTCCTTGACCACATGTAGGCCTGCACCCATGTGACACCACACGCTTGCCTCCACATGCGCTGTCTACAGCTGTGGTTCCTCTCAGTCTGCAGGCCCCACGTCACCCACCTGGACTCCTCCTTGACTGTCCCAAGTTGGGTCTGCGCCTCCCTCACCTAGTGGACCAATCCTGCCAAGGTGCTCAGAGGCACCCCGTTCACCACTCCCATCCTTACAGCCACGCTTACCACAGATACCTCCCTGGCAAGGTGGGGCACACACTTAGATGGCCATGCCACGCAGGGGACATGGACTCTCAGAAAAGCACACATGCACATCAACATTCTGGAGCTGCGCATGGTCCACCTGGCTTGTCACATGTTCCTGCCTCTGATCCACAATCAACATTTCTAGATCCTCTCGGACAACACCACTGCAGTGGCATACATAAACAAACAAGGTGGCACCAGGTCCTGGCCACTCTGAGTGGAGCTCATCCACTCTGGAACTGGTGTTTCTGCCACAACATCATGCCCCAGAACTCCCTGGCAGATGCACTCAGCCACACCTGGTACCTCAACCATGAGTGGGAACTCCATGACCCCACTCTCTACTCCATCTGTTGTGCCTCATTGGAAACTCAAGCAAACCACAAATTCCCCTCTACTGCTCCAGGGGGACCAGAGGTCAAGACTCCGAAGGTGACAGCCTCTGGTATTCCTTTCCCCCTGTTCTCCTCTACCTCCAGGTACCTGTGCAAGATCCTCTGAGACCAAGCCATGGTCATCCTGGTAGCCCTGTGCTGGCCCTGACAGTTCTGGTTTCCTGATCTACTAAGACTGTCTGCCTGCTCATCAGTCAGCCTCCTCACCCACGACAACAGCAGAGTTCAACACCCCAACACAGGCCCACTTGAGTTGACAGTCTGGTTTTTGGATGGGGCTCACATGTAGACAATGCCTGTTTGTCACCTGTACGCTGTGTATTTATGAACAGCAGTTGGGATTCCATCTGAGCATGCTACGCCATGAAGTGGAAACGCTTCACCTCCTGGGTGCAATACCACCATCTTCCCCTCTAGGCTATCTCCATGCCCAATGACCTAGGCTATCTCCTGCAGCTTAAGAACTTGGGCCTCGCACTTAGCTCCATCTGTGTCCACCTCACGGCACTTAGTGTCTTCCTCCATCCACTGGATGGACAGTCGGTGTTTACCCATCCTATCACTACCTGGTTTCTGAAGGGCCTGATGAACTGCTTCCCACTGGTCCTTAGCCTTACCCCATCCTTAATTTAGTTCTGTCTGCCCTCACCAAGCCTCCCTTTAAACCACTGGCCATATGCTCCCTCACACACCTATTCATGAAGGTCCTCTTGTGGCAATCACTTCCACCTAGCGTGTCAGCGAATTGGCGGCCATGATGACTGACTCCCTGTATACAATTTTCCATAAAGACAAAGTCTCCCTGTGCTTTCACCCAAAGTTCCTCCCAAAACTTGTTTCTGATTTCCATCTCAAGCAGTCCATCCATCTCCCAGTCTTCCATCCTGTGCCACACACCACTCCCATGGACAGGACACTGCACTCCCTGGACGTCCATAGGGCACTGACCTTCTACTTGGACAGGACTTGTGCATTTTGCACCTCTAATTCTAATCAATGGAGATGTCCTATCTCCTAGAACTGGAAGGGACCTTGAAAGGTCATCGAGTCCAGCCCCCTGCCTTCACTAGCAGGACCAAGTACTGATTTTGCCCCAGATCCCTAAATGGCCCCCTCAAGGATTGAGCGCACAACCCTGGGTTTAGCAGGCCAATGCTCAAACCACTGAGCTATCCTCCCCGCGCCTCTTCATGGCCATTGCAAAATGGTCGGAAGGGCAAGCCTTTTCCTCGCAGTGCATATCCAAATGGATCCCTAAGTGCATTACCGAATGCTCTGCGTGCTTTCACACCACCCAGCAGGATCATGGCCCATTCCACAAGGGCACACACAACCACTGCCGCCTCCCTGGCAGACGTCCCCGACATAAGATCTGTCATGCGGTGACCTGGTGCTCCATCCACACTTTCATAGCGCACCACACCATCAACCAGTGGGCAGACGCAACCATGGGACATGCTGTTCTGCAGTCGACCTTACCTATCATGTCCTCACACCCACCTCCAAGCTGATCACTGCTTCATACTCACCCGAGTTTGGAATACATTTGTATTCCAATACCCACCCACCATCCCCTCTGCTGGGACTTTCTATTCAGCGGTAAGAGGGAGATTAAGGGCGCATCGCCCCACACGATCTCTTATAACCTCTCCTGGAGCACGTTGCAAAGTAAGGTGCCCATGTGGACAACAGACACTGCTGCTAAAAACTTTCTGATCCAGCACATGACGTGCATGCGCACCCACGTTTGGAATACAAATAGGGACCACACATCTTGAAGAACCTCCAGACACCGGTAAGTAATCTCCTCTTACAATCAAAATCTTAGACAGTTGAAATGTGCATATTCTTCTAATTCTAGCAGTGAACAGATAGTTATAATACAGTTGTTTTCTAACAGGAAAAAGTGTAGTTATAATACAGTTGTTTTCTAACAGGAAAAAGAGCTGTAGAAGAAAGATTCAGTATCTTTTTTTCATTTGCCTTAAATAAAATGGAATAAGTTTTTGTTATAATTAATGTTGATTAGTATAATTAAGAAAGCTGGGTGCCACCACCAAAAACATTGGTTTGGAAGAATTTTACTTTTATTAAATCAGTTTTACTAACTTGGCATTTTTTTCACCAATTTCTATTAAAGAAAAGCCTTGTGCATTATATTGTTCCCCTGTTGGAAAGGATCAGCCTATTCTTCTAACAGAAAAGGTGATGGATGGGACTTCTTGTGGTCAGCATGGATTAGATATCTGCGCAAATGGTAGATGCCAGGTATAAATCAATTCTTTAGACTCAACTTTTAACATACTGTACATACATGTTAATTCTGGTAGAATATTGCATAAGAAATGTCCAGAGCTGGCTCACTGCCTCTTATATCTATATAAAAATGTAACAATTTAAATTCATTTCACTTTTTACAATACACCTCTACCCTGATATAACGCAACCTGATGTAACACAAATTCAGATATAACGCGGTAAAGCAGTGCTCCGGGGGGGCGGGGCTGCACACTCCAGTGGTTCAAAGCAAGTTTGATATAACGCGGTTTCACCTATAAGATTTTTTGGCTCCCCAGGACAATGTTATATCGAGGTAGAGGTGTACATTATGTGGAGCAGCACCCGAAGGACTGGCTGGGGTTGGGGAAAGGCAGCACAGAAAACGTATACATTCAGATGAGCACATCTTAACAACACTTAGCGGGGTGAGGCAGTGCATGATTGATTTCATTTTCTTGAAGAGGGGCTTATCTTTCAGAAGCATGGAAAACACTGATGTAGAGTGTGCATGTATATTTATTTCAGCCTGATTTTCAGAAATATAGACTTATAGGTTAAGGTAAACGACAACCCAGGGGCTTGAATCATGTATAATAGAAGCTTAATACTAATTCTGTGCATGTTACTAAAAGTTTATGCCATAAATTGCCTTAAAGTTTCACTTGGTACAGGCAAATTCGTATCTCTCTAACTGCTCTTTCTTTGTCTCGTTTGGTGATCCTTCATCCACCTCGCTCCTTTTTAGTCCCACAAGTTTCTTTTTGGCTACTTCCTAATTCATTATTGAAAATAATTCAATAGTGTGTAGCCCTACACCACTCAGTTGTTGTCTTTACTGCACTGAATGAGATCTTTGCACAGGCATCCTCTAAACCCTGCCACATCAAGGTATGCCTAGGTTAGGATAAAAAGAGATTTTTTAAAAGTATTAGCTAAAAGTTTTAACCAACACATTATAAAACCCTGTTGTAAATGGGACAAATTGTATTTTAATGCGTAGGTTTCATCTTAACCAGCTAACATGTTAATTCAAACACTTTAACTTTACACTTTAAAAATGCCCGTGTTACCCTAGTCTAGACATGTGGTAATAGGCATACAACTCCCATCTGAAAATCCTGATCTGTTACTTTCCTCTCTTTAATTTAAAAGAACTCAAATGGAGAAATGCAATAACAGTCATCATGTACTTGAACATGAACGGATTTTCAGTTCACAGTAATTTCTCTTTTTATGGAGTTATTTTATTTTCTAGTTACTCTGCCCTTGCCTTGATGATTTATGAGAAGGAGTGGTGGTTTTATTGGTTTCATTGGATGAGTGCACCTATACTAATACAGTTCATTCTGGGATTCTCTGGGATCTCTAGCCTTTTTATATAAGAACCACATATGGTATTCAGTGTAATCTGTTTTTTGTTATCAAATTAGCAATGATGTTTATGAATAGAAATAAGCATAGCAAAGTAATTTGTGTACTGCTAGAATAAATGTTTCTTGTTTTAAGGTACTATTAGTGTTGATAGCCTTTCAATAAAACATCAGTAAGGGTTATATTTCCAAGTACATAATACAAGTTCCAGACACGTTCACATTTCTTTTAATATAGTAACTAGCACAGTAAATTATTTGGTGTCCGATTGTGCCTGACCCTTATGTGGGTGAATATACAGAGGAGCCCAAAGAATCTTCCCTGCTTTGCACAGCCAGCGTAAGCACCAGATAAAGCTACTGACTCTGTGATCAGGTGAACAGAGGGATTGTGCTGTCCCGACCACGCCCAGGAGTGCACAGTGCCACAAAGGTGAAGGGGCAGAGCAAGGAAGGGGCTGGGACATGGCTCCATCCTATATACACCAGCCAACAGAACTGGCCAGCCACATGAGTGGAGTGAGGGCTTGTTAATAAACTGCATGTATCCTCCAAAAGGGGGAGGCAAGTTGTCATCTGGAATGCCTTGTGGTGCTCTCCCTGTAGTGGGACAGCTCTGCACCAGTCTAAACACACAATCCAACCCTTAATTACAATGATAAGTTTATTTTTCTCCACAGAAATTTGGCTGTGATGGAATATTAGGATCTCTGGCACGAGAAGATCATTGTGGTGTCTGCAATGGTAATGGAAAATCATGCAAAGTTATTAAAGGCGATTTTAACCATACCAGAGGAGCAGGTATATCTGCTTATTTTTTTACTTAATAAACCATGCAGTGTTTTGATGCAATTGTGTGTCAAGCAAAAATGAAGCATAGTTCTTAACAGTTAAGTGCCTGAGAACTATGTTCAGAGAGCTGCAGAAGACTTCTGTGAAGCTATTGATTGTTGTTTGATTATGATATGCAGTAGTTGAGATGTGAGTGGAGAATTCACATGAAAATTTTCTAATGAAAAAATTGTAAAATGATGCTCTGGTATGTATTTATTAAATTACAATAGAGAAGGAATTATCTAATTTGCATTGGCCGCAGTTGTATAAAATAGTGTTTCCCCCAGGAAGAAGGTCGCTATTTTATAGAAGAGGCTGTTTGACAGATAGAAACAAGTATTTAATAAACCCCATTTCAGATTTTTGACATACAGTACCCACATATGTTTACTGTTCTTGAGAATAAATGTTATCTAGATTACTATACATCACCTACATCAAGGTCTTTAAGCAAAAGAGGAAACAAAGAATATGAAGGACAAATGTCCAAAAGAAAAAATTCTTATGCAGTGTAATAACAGAGTATAAAATTGTGAATAACAAATCTGAATGGCATTTCTGAAATGTTTTAGCAGCTAAGGCCTGATCTGACTCTCATGTGTCAGTCTTTCCATTGAGCTGAATCGGATGACTTAAGCACATAAGTGTTTGCAGAATTGGGGCCTAAAGCCATAACGTTGTTCACCTTTTGCTGCATCTAGAAGCGAACACATTTGGAACAATCCTTTATCTGAAATTGCATTTGATAGATCATTATTTCAGCTGTGAAATGTTTGTGTGGAGTTATGATTTCCGCTTCTTTCTAAAGAAATTAGCAAAATTTCAAGATAGCAAGTCAATTATTTTGCACAAGATAGTATAATGAGAAGCAGACTTTATGTTTGAAAAATTGAGAGATTTCAGTGCAATCTAGACTAAACTAAGCAGTGCTTTAGAAAAGAAAATTGGACACAGCCTTCAGATACTTGAATTTAGCCCTTTCTGAGGCTGGAGGTAATGTAGGACAGGGAAAACTGAAACACAAACAAGTCTGAAGGCTACGAACATATAAAGAAAGAGTTGCTAAGTTCAGTTACAGATCAAAGTTTGAATCTACAAAGCTATAGAAGAGGTAGCTGACCACATCAGTCAAAAATCTGTCAACTTGTATTTATAACAGAGATAAACATCCAAACATATTGTAGGATTTTAGGTTAGGACTATCATGGATCAGTACTAATCAACTTTTAAGCATGACTATGAGGAGATATTTTCTGACTTTGGAAACTGAAATTTTAATTAATTAACTTTTAACAAATGTTTTAAAATATACTACATTAAATGGGATAATGTCATGTCAACTATAGGATATCAGGATGTCAATACTCAGTAATATAATTTCATATTACAACTACATTTATAAAATGAAAAGTCATATGTTATCTATTCTGTGAGGTCTGCCTAGGGGTTTTTAAAGTCTTGGTTCATAAATAAAATTTCTGATTGGATATAGCTTTGCACCAATAACTAGCTTCCTGCACTGCCTTTTAACCATTTTTTTTTAATTCAAAGCAGCTGACTATGCAACATTTTAATAAATCCTACTTTCTTATGAACTGAAAACTTAACTTAAAAGTTCAAATTATTAATATGCACAATTGAAAGCTCAAATCTATGTCAGAATAAGGGTTGAGTATGGTAAAGGAACAAAAGAGATTTAGAAACCACATTCAATGTATTTTGTTAATTTTTTAAAACCAGAACATCAAAATTATACTTGCCACATAATGTTGGAATTCCATGATGGGCTTCAGGGGCCCATAATGATAGAGCACTCCATTTATCTTGAGCCAACTTCATCCATGTGGTTTCTGCCCCCAGAACTTCTTGAAGGAATAGCACCTTTATTATGTTCATTTGGCTATAGATCATAGTATATATAGCACATCACATGGATAATTGTGTGTTTTCAATGTTTTAGAGTTTTTAATGGGGCTGTCAGGAAACCTAGCAGCCTCATCTCCTTATCTCATGAAGTGGAGAGAAAATAAGCCTTGTGAAATTTATCTTTGAAGTCTTTTTTTCATATAGGAGTGTTAATTAAAGACACAGAGGGATATATTTTCTCCTTGTTTATGGGCCTGATTCCATGAAGTGTTGAACATCCTTAAGTCCCAGGCTGTCTATGACTACTCACAGACCTAAAGTGTAAGGCTCACACTAAAGTAATACTTTGCTGTATCAGGGACCATGAAGTCAATGAGAGTTGTAAGTGCTCAGCAGCTTTAATGTGGCTCTATATGGGCATCTCCCATTAGCAGTCAATCACAATGGCCATGGAACATACCCTTTACATGAACTTATTTTTGGATGTCCACATGCTATCTTTGTAAAGGCTGTTTATGACAGGACATCCTTGAAAATATTATACAATATTAGATTAAAAAGAGAATAGCAGGTTTAAAAAAAAACCATAACGCAAAATCTACTGTTCCATAGTTTTGTATTTAACTCACGACATTTGATCTCATGCTTAGGTTACATTGAAGCTTTGGTGATACCTGCAGGAGCAAGAAGAATCAAAGTTGTGGAAGAAAAACCAGCTCACAGCTACTTAGGTATATTTTGTTTATTTTTTTGTTTGTACCCACAGCAAAAAAATCATCATACTCCTGGCATGTCTGACTAAGAATTGAACCACAGAGAATATGAAAAGAAAGTGAATTCTGTGGAAAGGCCCTTTAAAGGAACTGAGCCTCAGGGGAATGACAATTGTGTGCTTGCTTTTTAATAGATTCCTGAAAAATTACAGTTGTTGCTTTTCTGTTCCATGTTTTCAGTTTAAACTGAGAAACAGAACCAGTAAGAATTAATAGTGCAATGAAATGAAAAGTCCCTAGTTTGATCTTTGTATAAGCATAATTAACCTATAAAAAAAAGGTTTTATCTGATTAATCTCACTGTTTTCATGGAAAATAAAACCAAATTAAGATCATAAATCTTAATAGCAGCAGTCCCAGAGTTCAAAGGTTTGCTTTCAAGTTATCATGAGAGCTGCTCCTGCTCCGTTAAAATATCTTAAAAGGTTCAGTATTTTGGATTTCTCTATTGTGTAAATACACTGATTGTTTTTTATTTGGGGGGGGGGGGGGGAGGGTTTGGAAGTGATGTCAGCTCGTACAACAGAATCTCAAATTGATACCCTAGAAAACTTACCACTAAAACTGAGGTTATTTTTGTTTAAGAGTAGTATTTATTTTTAAATAATGCAAGTTGAAAACCAAACATACCTTAGATATTTAGTAATATATTATTCTGTGCAGGAGTGGACATGTCTTTTACAACTTGAGTGTATTTACTTACCCAGTTCCTATGATATATGAACCACTCAGCTTCATCATCATCTAGTCCATTTCATCTTGTCCACACTTCTTGTAGCGCACTCTGATAATGAGGGGCAGGGTACAGTCCCAATCCTATTGTATTGGGACACCCAGGAGGTGTGTGGGTTACAGACAGAAGCATTCCATCGACATAGCGCTGCCTTCATCGGGGTAAAATAGGTTTTACTGAGCAATATAGCTGAGTTGACCTAACTTTTCACTGTAGACCAGCCCTTAGACTCGTAAGTGCCTAAATCACTTTGAAAAATGAGACTTAGGCTCCTAAATCAGTTCAACATTGCAATATTGAGCACTGCATCACCTAAATAGCTTTAAAAATCTGGGCCATACCCACCTGGGACACTCAGGTGACATACAGAATAGTTGGAACTTGAGTGAGGAATCTATGCTTCTGTTTGACTTAGAGGAATCAAACTCATTTGTGAGTAGCAATCCAGCTCTTCTTCTAATCAATACTTTGGTTAGGCTCAACAAGAAATATACATGCTTTTTTCGTGTCACTACATAACATCACAAAGTATAAGGGGCATCCTCAGACATGATATAAATCTTTGGAAATGTGCTCCTTATCGTGCGTGGTTGGTCACTAATTCTTAGTCACTTGTCATTTTACTTTTACTTTTAATAACTTAAAGCAATTCAACCTCATTGAGGTCCAGCTATTGTTATATTTGTAGGGCATTTGTTCAGCCATTTTTGAATTATTGAGGAGCAGGAAAAGGACTTGAATAATATTGTTCAAGTGAAAATCATATTTTCTTACTGCGGGAAGGAATTTTCTTTAAACTTTTCTTAAGTTGCTTGGTTGCAACAGTTCTGAGAGCAGTTTAAGCGTCTGAACAGAATGAAAAGAATTCCAAAGTTTGAGATCAAGAATGAAAATTTCAGCTCAAAAAGATCATTTTGTAGAAAACTGACTGAAAATGACAGTTGTAATGCACATTGATACATCCTTAGCTACATCCAGCATTCCCTATCACAAATCCTATAAACAACGATTTAACTATTCTCTTGTTTCTTTTTTTAATTTTATGAGTTTCTTTATGCTATTTTTACAATGTTGAATGCTTTATTCTCTTAATTTCTCGCCCTAACAACAAACTGTGTCAACTTTACATATTCAGGGCCATTTTTTCAGAAAATAACCTCTATAAATGCTGTAGAGAGGCATACAATATGGCTGCAAAAATATACACTTCCAAAGCAGAAGCCAAGTTAAGACTATTGGAACATTTGGCCCTTATTGTACTAGTGTAAATTCAATATGGGGGTAATCAGAACTGTGCTTCCATCTTCACAAGTAGTGGGGAGCAGAATCACTGATCTGGGTCCTGCAATTGTATTGGCTAAATTGTGTCTTATAGCCACAGTCCACATGAGTAAAGAGAGAGACTGGCTGTTCTACAGCAGCAACTCTCAGGAGGAATTCTAACTGATTGTGCCAGAATTGTTCCTGAGCCCTACAGAGAACATAAGATTCATTGGTAGCAACTCTACCATCCTAGGAGAGGAGAGGTTGCAACATGTGATCCCCTGTGCAGTTGGGCAGCTCTGCCATGGCCCAATCCTCACTCTCTCTCCTCACCCCTTTGGGGAGCTAGAACCCTAGATGGAGATGAGACAGTGTATGCACTCCCAGCCACACTGTGACTAGGTCCTGCACAGACTCAAAAGATTTACAGAATCTCGCTTACCTGTGAAAGATCCACATATTAGCTAGTCAGCCCTAGATACATTACATGGTCAAAATGGCAATAATGATCCTTCTTCAGTACATCATTCTTAAGATCATGTGGGTGGATAGAAATTGTACTCAATGACAAAAAGAGAAACAGATATTTAATTAACATTTCCATGCATCTGAAATCCAATTAATTTTAGAATTAAAACACAGTATTCAAGAAGGAATTTGAGATTTCTGTCTAAGGAGTAGATTAACATTTGTATTATTTCTCATCATGTTAAAACTGTTGCCAGGAGACTTGATTAATTTTCTCTTGCTTTACAATCTGTATCATAAGAATAAGTTATGAGAAATTCAGTGTTTCGTGTATTAGCTGAATTGTTGTACAGTAATGCTGTGCTTTGTCCTTTCCTCAATTTTAAATTTAACAGGTTGGCATTACAATGATATTTTGTTTAAAAAACTTCATTAATGTGGGGTAAAAAAAGGTAGTTTACAGTATGTTTTTCATAAAGAATATATTAGGCTTTCATGGCAGAATTCTCATTCTTGTGACAGTATTATATAATGACATAACCCATTCCCATAATGATTTAATAAGAATGGATAATGGAATACAACTAAAGAATTGTTTTATAGTCTAACAACTATAATCATCTCCTTACCTTCGGATATTCTGCTAAACATATGTTAGAAGGAAAAAATACAGTTATTTTTATATGTAGCACAGAAGTGGATTACTTGTGACTTCTCAGATATACAGTCACTCTCTTTCAAAGATGTGAGCCTTTTGGAGTCCTGAGAATTTAATGCTACACAAATTTGTAATCACCAGTTCCATTTTGAGGCATCTAATGGATAATTGTGCTGCATGTGGTTTCCATTATGGAATATGCTTCCTGAGGAAAAAAAAAAAACTGTCATATGGTCCTTTTATGTAGCCTGTCAAAGCGCACACAGTTTTAAATATCATCTCTGACAATGCTTTTAAATATCTTGGGCCAGATTCTCAACTTGTCTAAATTGTCATAGCTCAGTTGAAGTCAGTTTACACCAGCTGAGGATCTGGTCTTTATCAACAAGAATTTGTACAACTTTGTGTATTAAGACCAAGCATATTTCCCTCCCACTTCCCCGTGCTTAAAAATTCATATAATATGGTTAACATGTAGCACTTTTGGAGCTAATTTTATACCAGTATAAAGTAATCATATGTTCTTTAGAATTTGCTAATGGTTTATATTCTTGCTAGTTGTTAGTACTTTATTTCATGAATTTTGTGATTTATAATGATAGAAACTAAAGCTACTAAATTCAAAAAAAAAAAAGTGTGGGTTTACATTTTTTTTTCCATGAAGAGAAGATTATGTGGCTTTATTTTGTTTTAATCTGGTAACAAAGAAGACTCTGTGGGATTTACTGTCTGTAATAGTCCTTTTCAGTTCATTCAAATATTAGAGAAGAAAAAGTCACAGTCAGATCTCCCAGTCCAGTGTTTTGTGTATACGTAATAGGTAGAACTGGTAGCAATTGATCAACACATTTCAGAAAACACCCAGAATTAAGCATATGAAAGTCTATCATGCTCAACTGATATTTGTTTAAACTTGGTGAAAATATTTATAGAATTCTCACCTTGCCAAAGCAGTAAATTGCAAAATGAATATAAGTTAGTTATTTCTTCTCATTCGTGAAAGCTAAATCCGAGACCTCTGTTCAGAAAAGACCCATGCTATATCTTGCTTATGTGTTATTTTCATTTTTAAAGGAGGAGGTCTAGACACAAGATCAAAGCACAAAAATGTGAGCACAATTATGCACCTATATTTGCATTCTCAGTTTCAAAGACTACCCATGCAAAATAGGTAATTAAAAAGAAATTGCTAGTTAGACATATAATTAGCCATTTGCTGATGCATTTATCCAGATAGCATACACAAACGTAACTACGGTATACACACAAACCTTATGTATACATTTTTGCACATACATACTTTAATATGGGCCTCTGGGCTCTTTTTTTTAATCTGGTCCTTGAGCTACATAGAAGAATTGTGCAACAACCCTCTCTTTGATAAATGCCATTAAGTTACTATTCTTGAGAAATAGTCTTGGGTACTTAGAGGATTCATCAGCTTTATTGTCAGAGTAGGTACAAAATGGAAGTGACAGAATATGTGAACATTTATCCACAGTGCTAAAGATTTAAACATGTATATGTGAAAACAGTTACACAAATTAAAACATTTAAATCAACTGCTTCACTGAATAGCAATGTAAGTACATATTTAACTTTAAGCACATGCTTAAGTCCTACTGACCTCAATGAGATTTAAGCATATGCTTTGTTGAATAGTGATGGTCTCATTATTTGCAGAAACTGTTGAGAGAGAATACATGCAGATTGCTTTACGTAAGTTAGCTAAAGTTGTATCATCCATAAAAATCCCAACACCCTGTCTCCTCGGTTTCATTTTGTAGTAACCTTGATGACCCTGGCACATGGCATTTCCTGAGGATTAATGAACTGTTAAGGTTAACTGCCTGAGGTTCTGCTGAGGTGCCATCATCTCCTTCCTGCCCATCAGTAATCCTCAGGAAATGCCCAGTGCTTTTATAGTTTTACTTTAAAAAAAGAAAAGAAAAAACAGCCCCCATAGGCTTGTTCTTTACCCACATGAGCGTATGCAATATTCACACAAATTCAGGATATGCATTTGGAATCGCATCAGTTATACCAAAAAAGCCATTAATAAACATTGAATCACAAATATCTAAATACTTTATTTGTATTTTAAAAGAGGAAAATAGAAGTATATTCTCTTCAATATTAGGAAAACCCGACGATCAATATAAACTGTCATCTTTGTTTTCTGTACTATTCCTATTATACAGCATTACCTCCATATTATGTCTTTCCCTTTTTATTACACATCTTATTGGAAATATGTCTCAGGCACATTCTAACAACTGCCCTGCATAGCTTTTCATTAAATGTTTAATTATTGGAGTATGTGATTTTGTAAAAACTGAATATTTCTCTGAAATTCTTCATTTGGGGAAGGGAGAGTCTCTTTTTGACACTGTGCATGCTGCGATATACCTAATCAAACTATTGCAAAGAGGTTGTGTGGTCCTGATAACTATTTTTCTTTGGTTTCCTTATGCTCAAGACAGTGGCCTGACATAAATTAAGGGACAAGCAACTAATAGGAGAGCTTCCTACAGAGAGATAATATCGAAGTTCACCCTCAGTTATTTGAGAGATGATGGGGAGTTTGTTATTCAATTTATATCTCTATATAAAAGTAATATAATGTCTAATAGTAAATTTCTTCACATAATCAAAGATATTTATCAATTAAACTATGTTATTCATTATTTAGCACTAAGAGTACAAGATATATTACTTTCAATATTTTTAAATGTCCCATTGTTGGATAATGAAAAATTGAAAAATGTGGCTGCAAAAGTACATTTAACTAGAAATAACACTAATATTGGTACATTATATCAAATTATATCTAATTCTAGAGGCACTAATAGTGGCTCCAAATATAAGGTTGTGACATAATTTTGCCTTTTACAGGGCATTAAGCTGAAATTTTCAAAGGTGCTTAAGGTATTTGACCACCAAATTTCCTGCTTTTCAAATCCTGTAATTGGCTTTGAAAATGTGAAACAGTGGCTTACTTTAAAAATACTAAAAGTAGAATGTACACTTTCAGGGGTTTATGATCTTTTATTTATTATTATTTTTTTAAAACAATATTTTGGTCACTGGCAAGTGTTCCTAGAGAAGTAGTAAATGGTCAAAATTACATTCTGAAATTTTACATACAGTGGCTCACCAAGTTTTGTACCCTCTTTGCACACAAAATATACCACCCATCAATTCAGAATTCACAAAAATGTCAACTTCCCCTCATTTGAACTCAATCCCCTTTTTCTTAAAACCTTTTCATCTTTTCTTTACAAAAATTGGCAATTTCCACTTAATCAAAAATAAAAGTGTCAGAACAAAGCTGATATTTCAGTAGTGTCCACATAAAGAGAGAGAGCTCACAGTACATAAATCCAGCAAATATACCACATTCCTCACCATCACTCAGTTATTAAGTAAATGGAATTTAGCTGTCACTCTTTTGGTACAGGCTAGCTTTTGATCTGTATTACAGAATAGTGCATTCTGTGGCATCAGATTGATCAGAAATAGGCACTGAGAGAGAATGTCACAGTATCTGACATATATTTAGACATACATGTGTTGGATGCTCAACTCACCCTAGATAAAGATTGGGGAAGAAAATATCTGAAATAAAATAACCTTTGCAGATTACTCTTAGTATTTAACTTTAACTAGATACTGCAAAAGGATTCTGTAAATGTGTTTATATAGTGTGACAAAGTTCCTCCTTTATCTTGGTGGGTCCTGCGCTTATTGGCAGATTTTCTTGCCTCAGAGATTCACCATGTGGGTTGGGGAACAGCCCAGAGACCTTCCCCTCTGGAAGAACCCACAGTCCAGGTCAATTGGGAGGTTTGGGGAGAAACCCAGGCCCACCCTCTACTCCTGGTTCCAGCCCAGGGCCCTGTGGACTGCAGCTATCTATAGGGCCTCCGGTAACAGCTGCATGACAGCTACAACTCCCTGGGCTACTTCCCCATGGCTTCCTCTAAACACCTTCCTTATTCTCACCACAGGACCTTCCTCCTTGTGTCTGATAACACTTGTACTCCTCAGTCCTCCAGCAGCTCACTCTCAGCTCCTTGCACCTCTTGCTCCCAGCTCCTCACACCACAAACTGAAGTGAGCTCCTTTTAAAACCCAGGTGCCCTGATTAGCCTGCCTTAATTGATTCTAGCAGCTTCTTCTTAATTGGCTCCAGGTGTCCTAATTAGCCTGCCTGCCTTAACTGGTTCTAGCAGGTTCCTGATTACTTTAGTGCAGTCCCTGCTCTGGTCACTCAGGGAACAGAAAACTACTCATCCAGTGACTAGTATATTTGCTCTCTACCAGACTCCTGTACCCCACTGGTCTGGGTCTGTCACAATAGCATTATTGTAGTGCAGTGGCACTCTTTCCATTTAATTCATGGACTTTATAAAACTGAATTAATTGAGCTTCATAAAACTCCTGTGAAGTAGGAATTCCCATTTTACAGAAAGGGTGCTTGTCTGTATGAATTCTTAGTTTGCAGCAAGCTGGGGTGATAAAATCTACCTCACACTAGCCTGCCACGTGCTAACTGTCTGTGTGGACCCTGCTCTCAGTTCCCCAGCAAGCTTTAATCTACTCCCATTTCAAAGTAGGGTTGAGCAAATGGCACTATGGAACTTCTAGTGCGCAGCAACAGGATCCGCATGGACAGTTAGTGCGCAGCAGGCTAGTGTGAGGATGATTTACACCACAACTTGCTGTGAACTAAATGTTCATATACGTAAGCCCAAGAAAAATGAGGTACAGGAGGGAAATTTGGAGCATAGGAATTACCATACCAGATTATCCAGAATCTGATTTAACAGTGACTTATATCAGAAGCTTCACAGGAAGATGCAAGAAACTACACAGTGGAAAATAATGGAATAACCTGCGCAAGGATGAAATTTTTTCTTATTTCCTACCAGTTAGTGGTTGTTGTGTAGTCTGAAGTATGAGTATTTATGTATTCTCATTAGCCACACAATGTTTAATTAACCTTTTTGGTCTCAATGGTAGTGGTAACCTGTTCCCACAGGTCAGTCACATACTGTTTAATTTTTTTTTATCAGTATTAAATTGATTGCCACTTGTTCTTGTATTATGAGAAAGAGTAAATGGGAGTGCTTAATTTACCTTCTCAATGTCATTCATTATTCTGTATACCACAGTTATCTTCTTTCTAAATCAGGCAGACCAGTCTTTTCCAGTCTTTTCTCATAAGAAAGTCTTTCCATGACTCTAGTCATTTTCTTCATCCACCTTTGAATCCCTTCTATTTCTGCTTTATACCTTTTGAGATTGGATGATGAGAAACAAATGGTGGGGGAAAAGGAAAGGTAAATAGAGCCATCATGATTAGCATATTAAGCAGAAGTCTCAGCACACCAAATGTCTAGCCTGTTTGTTTTGCAAGTCTCATGGCATAGATGAGTTTTAAAAAAGATTTAAAGGAGAATAATGTATTGACTTTATGGACATTAATAGGGAATATCTCCCATGCATGGGGATGAAGGTTGACATTGTTGGTAGAGTAGAGGCTTATTACATATTAGCACTGATAGGTAAAACAGAATTAAATGATGAAGGGCCTTATATAGGGATGCAAAGAGATGGAAGACATAGACCAATGAGCCAAGGAAATGACTTTAGCAATAGCATTTTGAATGGACTTGAGAGGACCAAGATTGCAATTGTCAAGCTTAGAATGAAAATAGTTGGAGTAATCAGGACTAGGACATATAGTATATCTAGATAAACTTGCCCAAGGTTAAATAGGCAGTGGCAAAGCCAAGAATAGAACTTAACTCTCCTGATTTTCAGTCCTGAGCTTTAATCACAGGACTACCTTTCCTTCCTTGGAGTCAAATTCTGCAGCTCAAGTATGGGCCCTCAGCTGTGACAAGAATACAAAAAGAGCCAGAATGTTTCTGTTACATGGGAGGCCTGTTCAGAGTTCTACACCCTCTGCACACCTTATGTGCCAACATGGAGTGTTTTGGAGATGGGACAGGGGTCAGCTAGGTGGATCCACAGTTATGTTACTTCAGCAGCCAAACCTCCTCTTTTCTATGATTGACTGGGTACAAAACCTGAGGAGGTTGTTAAAGTCATATGGCTGCATAGCAGCTCCTCTGTTGATCAGGGAGAGGATTCTATTCCATCTTACCCTCTCTGACCCTTGCAGACCTCCAGTTTATAGCCCATTTACTTTGGTTGTGTGCTGGGGAGAGGATTTGGACCTTACTACCAACTACTAAATGGAACTTAATTAACTTTAAATAGTTGAATTGTTAAACCTAAAAGGCCAATTTTTGAAACTTATAAAATCACTGGATATTTTTAGTACAGGAATATTTTACAGCATTAATGGATTTTATAGTCTTACTATTTATTGTACAGTGCTGTAGTGGCACACATTATTGGTGAATAATGCAATTGTATTCCTGCCAGTCGATGGTCCTATTGCCATTGTTTCCCATAGAAACATAACATAACAGTATAAATATAAATAGGAGAGAAGTTGATCACCAGGAATGACTCACATTAATGTACAACTCTAAAAGAAATTTTGGGCACGAACTAAGGTGTTGAGGTTCTTTCACATAATTCTGAAGCCAAACATCCAATTTAAATGGGGAATGTGTAGAACTTCTTGCCCACAAGGTGACTTTGAGTATACTTTACTTCACATGACTGTTCAAGAGCCTGATTTGTTCAAGAATTACAGACTCTTCACAGGAGGAAAAAAATACTGAATTCATGTATCAAAAATGATGCAAAACCATTTATCCTCAATTCCTTGAAGTGTATCTTATTTAGTCTAATCAATGCTTACGATGAAGCCAAAAGGGGGAAAGAGCCCTCCCCCAACAAAGGTATTCCTGGCTTGAAACATCAAATTATGCCTATTTACAAAAGTCAGCTTTTAAAAAAACAGAAATATAGTGCATAAATGTAGCCTGTCTGGGACAATTACAGCATTTCCCCATTTTCAGTTAGTAAGCAATGGGGTCTACTAGTTAAAAAGAAAAGGACTTGAAAGCAGGAGATTTCTAAATCCTAATCTGCACTGACCCAGAGAGGTGCTCTGTGATTTCTGAAGCATTCCATTTGTCCCCCCCTTATTCCTTAGGTCCTGTCTGTTCATAAAAATTACCATCTTGGGGGCAAAGAACTTGTATAGACCTGACTGACCTGTGTTTTAATCAAGTTACTGAATAATGCTACAGGCCGTTAGTCCTTGTAATCAGGCCAATAAAACTGTCCTAACTTCAGAAGAATCCAAATAATGGCAGACATATGTTTTTTGTCATGTTTCCTTGCCAGAAAGGGAATCTAGAATGTGCTGTTACTGAAGTTTATTTATGTAGGTTATGAATGACCAATAGCTTTGTGAATTGGATCCTGTGATTCAACCAACTTGTAAATTATACTGACAGTACAATATGAAGACGCCATAAAGTATTACAGTAAAGTTCTCTTTCACATCATTTTTAAATATTTCCACAGCTCTTCGAGATGCCAGCAAACAGTCCATTAATAGTGACTGGAAGATAGAACATTCAGGAACATTCAATATTGCTGGGACTACTGTCCATTATGTTCGGAGAGGTCTCTGGGAGAAAATCTCTGCCAAAGGTCCCACAACATCACCTTTACATCTACTGGTATGACAATATGGATTATGTTTTTTACCTGTTTTATATGAAATAGCATGGTGGTGAGGTTGGTGTTTTATGTTTCTGGAATTCTTTAGCAATCCAAATAGTCTGACAGTTTTTCCTAATGTGAGATAGCTAGAAGCCATAACTGAGATGAAATCTTTTGTGTGACAAACATTATAGGAGACTTCACATTGTAGGAGCAGTGGGCTCTGGTGGTCACCTACTGAAATGGAGGAGAGGTGAAGTTGATAGTGATGGTGATAGAACTGGAAGAGGGAGAGAGAGTATGGGGATTATCAGGGTGATGATAGGAGAATACTCAACATTTTCAAATCCTCCAAATGCAAGAATCTGGGGAGAGCTATCCCTCCAAAAATGAAATTAAAACCTGATATCCTCCAAAAACTATATCCTCCTTGTGAGTAATATCATCTGGTATTCTTTCATGCAGAAACCTGAAGTTGTAATCCATCCTTTACCAATGGGTTAACTAGAATCACGATTGTCATCCTCTCACTACACTGGTGGGACAGAGGTGTTCAAAATGTTTGTCTGTAACTGTGAAACACAAATTGGTTTGTGAGACAAATTTATTTCTAAAAATCACTTTTATTCAATGAGCCAGAAGAAGCCACAGTATACTTCTGCTATACGTTATTTCTGGGGAATAAAATTCTCCTGCCATCATAAACATGTACACATCTCTAAAACAACTAAGTCACACGTTCCTTTTTAACAAGGATTTAGGTCAAATTTAAATGGTTTATAAGTACCAATAACTTCACATTGACTGTATTGTGTGTTCAACAATTGTAGTGTGCTGCTAGTGACAATCGTTATAGTAAAAAAGAAACAAATTTGGAGAAAAAGTTGTATGTGGAATTACATTGAACAGTGAGTTAACAATACGGCTGCCTTAAAATGGTCAGTTTCTAAACTATCCAACCATCCCTTCCTACAGAAAATTCTAATCTGAGAAAGTCAGCCTCAATTTTTGCTCCTATCCTAGTGAGTTTTGTGCACATCCCTTCATTTATTCTGCTTAAATACCCTGTCCATTTCCTTTGTGTAGGTCATAGCAGCATAATACTTATAGTCAAGAAGACTGTGATGGTTTCTTCTAAGACCAGAATGCAGCTCTGTACCGACAGAGAAAATACACATGAGCAATGTAGTGTTAATTCTTCCTTTACTACTCTATTTAATTTCTTCCTCTGGTCATAATTTGACTTCAGCAATGTCTGTGAACATGAATCTTCATTCTGTGTATGTTGCAGGTCCTGCTTTTTCATGACCAGAATTACGGTCTGCATTATGAATACACTATTCCACTGGACCCTCTTCCTGAGAATCAGAGCTCAAAAGTGCCTGAACCTCTTTTTATGTGGACGCACTCAGGTTGGGAGGACTGTGATGCTGTATGCGGAGGAGGTGAATGATTTTTTTAAAGTTATAATATATATTTATATATCCTTGGATAACTATATGTTCAATCAAATGTTAGTTCTAATAGTGTTTTAATAATACCATCCTTATTACAGCAGATATAATACAATAGGCATGGAAAGATTAAGTATATTTTTCATCTCCTTGCTTTTTAATTTTCTAAAAGCAACAATAATATCTATAGTAAAATTTTACATCCAAGTAAAGTAGATAGTCAAAAAGGACAGTGAGGAGAGGAAATCTGGTTAAACAAAATGAAGTGGCCCATTCCCAACAGTAGAAAAGAAGGGGTGAATATCAACAGAATATCAATCAGAGGGGTAGCCACATTAGTCTGGATCTGTAAAAAGCGACAAAGAGTCTATAAGGTGCCACAGGACTCTTTGTCGCTTTTAACAGAGGGAAAATTACTTTTTGTAGTGACCCAGCCACTCCCAGTCTTTATTCAGGCCTAATTTGAAGTTTGCAAATTAATTCCAGTTCTGCAGTTTCTCATTGAAATCTGTTTTTGAAGTTGTTTTGTTGAAGAATGGCCACTTTTAAGTCTGTTATTGAGTGTCCAGGAACCTATCCTTGCAACAAAGCCCGTTGCCAAGTCTGTCCACATATCTATTCAAGGAACACCATCATAGGACCTAATCACATCAGCCACACCATCAGAGACTTGTTCACCTGCACTTCTACCAATGTGATATATGCCATCATGTGCCAGCAATGCCCCTCTGCCATGTACATTGGCCAAACTGGACAGTTTCTATGCAAAAGAATAAATGGACACAAATCAGACGTCAAGAATTCTAACATTCAAAAACCAGTCAGAGAACACTTCAACCTCCCCGGTCTCTCAATTACGGACCTCAAAATTGCAATACTCCTACAAAAAAAACTTCAAAAACAGACTCCAATGAGAAACTGCAGAATTGGAATTAATTTGCAAACTGGACACCATTAAATTAGGCTTGAATAAAGACTGGGAGTGGATGGGTCATTACACAAAGTAAAAACTATTTCCCCATGCTAATTTTTTCCCCTACTGTTACTCACACCTTCTTGTCAACTATTGGAAATGGGTCATCCTGATTATCACTACAAATTGTTTTTCTCCTGCTGATAATAGTCCACCTTAATTGATTAGTCTCGTTATAGTTGGTATGGAAACACCCATTTTTTCATGTTCTCTGTGTATATATATTGTGACAGACCCAGACCAGTGGGGTACAGGAGTCTGGTAGAGGGCAAATATACTGGTCACTGGATGAGTAGTTTTCTGTTCCCTGAGTGACCAGAGAAGGGACTGCACTAGAGTAATCAGGAACCTGCTAGAACCAGTTAAGGCAGGCAGGCTAATTAGGACACCTGGAGCCCATTAAGAAGAAGCTGCTAGAATCAATTAAGGCAGGCTAATCAGGGCACCTGGGTTTTAAAAGGAGCTCACTTCAGTTTGTAGTGCGAGAGTGTGAGGAGCTGGGAGCAAGAGGCGCAAGGAGCTGAGAGTGAGAGGGTATGCTGCTGGAGGACTGAGGAGCACAAGCGTTATCAGACACCAGGAGGAAGGTCCTGTGGTGAGAATAAGGAAGGTGTTTGGAAGAGGCCATGGGGAAATAGCCCAGGGAGTTGTAGCTGTCATGCAGCTGTTACAGGAGGCACTATAGACAGCTGCAGTCCACAGGGCCCTGGGCTAGAACCCGGAGTAGAGGGCAGGCCCGGGTCTCTCCCAAACCTCCCAATTGACCTGGACTTTGGGTTCTCCCAGAGGGGAAGGTCTCTGGGCTGTTCCCCAACCCACATGGTGAATCTCTGAGGCAAGAAAATCCGCCAATAAGTGCAGGACCCACCAAGATAGAGGAGGAACTTTGTCACACTGGTGTTAGGAATGGGATCTTGGGGTGCACAGCGCAGCGGAAGAAGGAGGGTGATTTAAACAAAAAACAAACAAACAAACAAAAAGGAGAGGGTTTATTTTTTTTCACCACAATGGATGATGTGGTGCAGGCACTGATACAAGCTAAGGCGGCCAAGCAGGAGGCTACCCGTGTCCAGGCAACCGCCCAACAGGAGGCAGTGCGACTGCAACAAGAGACTAATCGCTTGCTGATGGACCAGGCTGCTCAAGACCGAGCTATTTTGCGGGAGCTGGTAAACCAGGTAAAGTCCCTTACAGAGCTGAATCGCGGCCATGATGGGACGCGGCTCATATAGGCCAGTCATTGGCTGCAGAAAATGACACTGAGGATGATGTAGAGGCATACCTTCTGGCCTTTGAGAGGACAGCCCTACGGGAGGCCTGGCCTCGAGATCAGTGGTTTGGCATCCTTGCCCCATTCCTGTGTGGGGAGGCCCAGAAGGCCTACCATGATCTGCCTGAAGATGCTGCGGCAGACTACTCCCAGCTGAAAGCAGAGATCCTGGCCAGATCTGGGGTAACGACAGCAGTATCACGGTTGGAGGTACCAGGAAGACAAAAGCCTGCGGTCCCAATTGTATGACCTCATCCATCTCGCACGAAAGTGGTTGCAAACAGAGTCCCGGAGTCCGGAAGAGTTACTAGCGGTTCTGGTCATCGACCGATACATGAGGGGACTACCACCAGACCTTCGTGCCTGGGTAAGCCAGAACGAACCCTCCGCCTATGATGAGGTTGTCGCCCTGGTAGAGAGGTGAAGGACAGCGAGGGAGCTGACCCGACCAGTTAAGGAACAGGCACCCTGGGTTAAACTAGCAGCACCAAGCCCTAAAATTCGGGTGACTGGGCCACCAGGAGGGCCCGGTGGAAAAAGAGAGAGGCTGAAGGCCCATTAGAGGCCACAAAGAGTCGGCGCACTGAGGGAGAAGAGGACCGTGACGTTAGACTGCCCAAACCAAGAGACCGGGGAACACCTAGGGCTCCATACAGATGTTGTGCCTGCGGGGAGTGGGGACACATAGCTGCACAGTGTCTCAATGCTGAGGAGCCTATGCAGTGTAACCTGGGGAATTGGGCAGATCCATGCTCCCTAATCCACCTTGTGGGGGTCTCACTAACCCCACATATGTATACCAGACCAGTGAAACTAAATGGGGTAAGGACCATGGCACTGGTTGATTCAGGGAGTGCTATCACGCTTATCTCAGGGAAGCTCGTGAAGCATAGTCAGCTGCTGCAGGCTAAACTTACGGGGATAACATGTGTCCATGGGACAGTTAGTTACTACCACACCATCCCAGTAAAAATCGAGATCCAAGGGAACACTACTGAGGTAGCAGCAGGTGTAGTCCCTAAACTCCCATACCCGGTGCTCATAGGGAGGGACTTCCCAGTAGGAGGACTGGAGAAAAATGGAGACCCTAAAATTGATGAGGCATCCGCAGCAGACTGTCAACCCCCAATCTTCTCTGAAATATCCCCAGATTTGTTCTCCACTCCCAGACAGGGTAGAAAGACAAAAAGGGAAAGAAGGGCAGCTAAGGCCTTGGGAACCCAAATACTGACCCAAAGCCAGAGGGTCGCTCTTGTAGGTAGGCGGACCCGCGCAGCTAAAAAGGAGGCCACGCACGAGGGAGAAGCACCTGAGTCTTTTCCCACCCTAATGCTTCTGAATCAGTAGAGGCAACAGAGACTGGGCCCCTAGATCTTGGGCAGATTAGCCCCGGGAGAGGAAATTTTGGACGGGACCAGGCAGAAGACCCAAGGTATGACAACATTAGGAAGGAGGTGACTGAAATAGATGGGGTCCCCGTGGAAGGAAAAAACCCAGGGACCAGGACCTTACTTCATAATGAAGAAGGATCTCTTATACCAGTACAGGGGCAGAAGGTACAGCAGATCCTAGTACCTCAAAAACACCAGAACGCTGTATTAAGTCTTGCTCATAGTCATCTTTTTGGGGGGCATTTGGGGGTAGAGAAGACCCTGGCACAAGTCCTACGACGGTTCTTCTGGCCCGGAGTGCATGAAGAAGTGCAGAGGTTCTGTGCCTCCTGCTTGGAGTGTCAGCTGCACAGTCCCCATCCCCACTTGAGGGCACCTTTAGTACCCCTTACCATCATAAAGGTCCCCTTTGAGCGAATAGCCATGGACCTAGTGGGACCACTGGAGAAGACAGCTCGGGGCCACCAATATATACTTGTTGTTTTGGACTATGCTACTCGCTACCCAGAAACCATCCCCCTGCGGAACATGGCCTCTAAAACTATAGCCAAAGAGCTGGTGGGGATCTTTGCCCGAATGGGGCTACCGAAGGAGATATTAACTGACCAAGGAACCCCATTTATGCCTAACCTAATGAAGGACCTCTGTGCGCTGCTCCATATACATACCCTGAGAACTTCGGTCTACCATCCACAGACTGATGGGTTGGTAGAAAGGTTTAACTGAACCCTCCAGTCTATGATAAGGAAGGTGGTAAGTCAGGACGGGAAGGATTGGGACACCCTACTACCCTACCTTATGTTCGCTATCCGGGAGGTACCACAGGCCTCAACTGGGTTTTCCCCCTTCGAGTTATTATACGGACATCACCCCCGTGGCATACTAGATATCGCCAAAGAGATCTGGGAAGAGGAACCCAATGAGAGGAGAAATATAATAGAGCATGTAATTCAGATGCAAGACTGGATAGCCTGGGTTACCCCTATTGTACGGGAACATTTGGAGAAGGCACAGGTGGCCCAGCGAATCCATTACAATCGCCAGGCAAAAGTGCGACAGTTCCAACCAGGGGATCGGGTTATGGTGTTGGTACCCACGGCAGAAAGCAAGCTTCTGGCCCAATGGCAGGTGCCCTATGAGGTGGTTGAACCCTTGGGGGAAGTAACCTACAAGGTGTGGCAGCCAGGACGCAGAAAACAAGAACAGATTTATCACGTTAACCTTCTGAAACCCTGGCATGCACAAGAGGCATGCACAACGGTCCAAAAAGACCTAACCCAGGAAAACAAGCCTTCCAAACAGGTAAGAGTGTCTCCCGATTTAACGCCAGACCAGAAATGAGGTGTCTGAGATGATCTTCCAGAACCAAGATGTGTTCTCGACAAAACCGGGTCGAACAACTGAGACATATCACCACATCGTCACGAACCCTGGGGCCACAGTAACAATGAGGCCCTATCGGGTGCCAGCGGCAAAAAGGGAGGAAATAAAAGCAGAAGTAAAAAAAATGCTGGAGTTGGGGATCATCGAAGAATCCCACAGTCAGTGGTCCAGCCCAATCGTGCTGGTGCCCAAACCTGATGGCACCACAAGATTTTGCAATGACTTCCAGCGACTAAACGAAGTATCCCAGTTCGACGCGTACCCCATACCTCGCATAGATGAGCTAGTGGACCGTCTGGGTAATGCCCGGTACTTGACTACCCTAGACTTGACAAAGGGGTACTGGCAGATTCCCCTTGCAGAAGATGCAAAGGAAAAGACTGCGTTCTCTACACTAGAGGGTCTTTTTCAATATACCGTCCTCCCTTTTGGACTACATGGGGCCCCAGCTACCTTCCAGCGCCTCATGGACAAGCTATTATGCCCGCATAACAGTTATGCTGCTGCCTACTTGGATGATGTGGTCATTCATACCCCAGACTGGGAAACCCACCTGGAGAAGGTGGAGGCAGTCCTCGATACCTTCAGGCGAGCTGGCCTTACAGCAAACCCTGCCAAGTGCGCTGTAGGGTTTACAGAGGCCAAATATCTTGGCTACATTGTGGAAAAAGGTCTGGTAAAATCCCAAGTGAACAAGTTAGAGGCCATCCAAAATTGGCCCCGACCAAGTCGCAAGAAACAAGTCCGGGCATTCCTAGGTGTGGTGGGGTATTACCGACGATTTATCCCTCACTTTGCCACAAGGGCAAGCCCCCTGACAGACCTAGTGAAAGCCCGTCACCTGATCTGGTGAGATGGTCTGACGCAGCACAGGAAGCATTCACAGACCTACAGACTGCCCTCTGCAATAACCCCGTACTGATAGCCCCTGATTTCACCAAGGAGTTTATCCTGCAGACGGATGCATCGGAAGTAGGGTTGGGGGCCATTCTATCACAGATGGTCAGGGAGGAGGAACACCCAATTCTATACCTCAGTCGGAAACTCCTTCCACGGGAACAAAAATATGCAGTGGTGGAGAGAGAATGCCTCGCTGTAAAATGGGCCATGGAAAGGTTGCGCTACTACCTGCTCGGGTGCAGATTTGTCCTCGTGACCGACCATGCCCCTCTTCAATGGATGCAGCGGAACAAGGAGAAGAACACAAGGGTGACCAGATGGTTCTTATCCCTCCAACCTTTCCAGTTCCGTGTGCAACACAGAGCAGGGAGCCGTCATGGCAACGCTGATGGCTTGTCACGTGTGCACTGCCTGGCGTCCCAAGCTGCCCAACCCCTTGGCGTTGAGCAGGGGGGAGGGATATGTGACAGACCCAGACCAATGGGGTACAGGAATCTGGTAGAGGGCAAATATACTGGTCACTGGATGAGTAGTTTTCTGTTCCCTGAGTGACCAGAGAAGGGGCTGCACTAGAGTAATCAGGAACCTGGTAGAACCAGTTAAGGCAGGCAGGCTAATTAGGACACCTGGAGCCCATTAAGAAGAAGCTGCTAGAATCAATTAAGGCAGGCTAATCAGGGCACCTGGGTTTTAAAAGGAGTTCACTTCAGTTTGTAGTGCGAGAGTGTGAGGAGCTGGGAGCAAGAGGCGCAAGGAGCTGAGAGTGAGAGGGTGTGCTGCTGGAGGACTGAGGAGCACAAGCATTATCAGACACCAGGAGGAAGGTCCTGTGGTGAGAATAAGGAAGGTGTTTGGAGGAGGCCATGGGGAAGTAGCCCAGGGAGTTGTAGCTGTCATGCAGCTGTTACAGGAGGCACTATAGACAGCTGCAGTCCACAGGGCCCTGGGCTGGAACCCGGAGTAGAGGGCGGGCCTGGGTTCCCCCCAAACCTCCCAATTGACCTAGACTGTGGGTTCTCCCAGTGGGGAAGGTCTCTGGGCTGTTCCCCAACCCACATGGTGAATTTCTGAGGCAAGAAAATCCGCCAATAAGCGCAGGACCCACCAAGATAGAGGAGGAACTTTGTCATAATATCATCCTACTGTATTTTCCACTGCATGCATCCGATGAAGTGAGTTTTAGCCCATGAAAGCTTATGCCAAAATAAATTTGTTAGTCTCTAAAGTGCCACAAGTACTCCTTGTTCTTTTTTGCAGGGAGATTGAAGTGCTCTCCTACTGGTTTTTGAATGTTACAATTCTCGATGTCTGATTTGTGTCCATTTATTGTTTTGCATAGAGACTATCTGGTTTGGCCAATGTACATGGCAGAGGGGCATTGCTCGCACATGATGGTATATATCACATTGGTGCAGGTGAACGAGTCTGTAAGCGTGCGGACTCAACCCTGCAGCGCCTCTTGCTGGTCTCTCAGGGAATTAGCTCGATTTCCAGCCCAGAGCGCCCTCTGCAGGCAGGTGATCTGCCACAACTGGGCCCCGTGTCCCCCCCAGACCCCGGTGCCCATTTTCTCTGGGGTGCTGCCCCCTGGCAATACCCCAACAATCTCTGTGGGTCTCCCTTCCCCGGGTAACCCTCACCCACTACCCCCACCTCGCCTAAGTCTGGGCTACTGCCAATCCTCACCTAGCCCACTTACTGGGGCAGACTGCAGTATAAACACCACTCATCACAGGCAAGGGAGTTTGACCTGCTGCCTTCTTCTACCACCCAGTACCTCTATGGGCCTGGGACCAGGCCCTGCAGTCTGGGGAGTCGCCAGCCTGGAGCTCCCCTGTTCCTCTGGTTCTTCCCCAGCCCTGCTTCACTCCCAGGTACCCTCTTATTCCCCTGCAGCCAGGCCGGTCTCCCTCCACAGCTAGAGGAGAGACTCTGCTCTGCTTCTGGCTGCCCTGGCCTTCTTATAAGTCCCAGCTGCCCTGATTGGGGCGAGGCCCAGGTGTAGCTCCTTCCCAATCTGCTTGGGCTTTTCTCCTAGCCCCTAGCCCTCTCCCAGGGCTGGCTTCTACCCTCTCAGGGCTGGAGCAGGTAACCATCCCGCTAGAGAGCCCCTAATGGTGTGGCTGATGTGGTTAAGTCCTATGATGGTGTCCCTTGAATAGATATGTGGACAGAGTTGGCAATGGGGTTTGTTGCAGGGATTGGTTCCTGGGTTAGTGTTTCTGTTGTGTGGTGTGTAGTTGCTGGTGAGTATTTGCTTCAGGTTGGGAGGCTGTCTGTAGGTGAGGACTGGCCTTTCTCCCAAGGCCTGTGAGAGTGAGGGATCATCCTTCAGGATAGGTTGTAGATCCTTGATGATGCGTTGGAAAGGTTTTAGTTGGAAGTTGTAGGTGCTGGCTAGTGGCGTTCTGTTACTTTCTTTGTTGGGCCTGTCCTGTAGTAGGTGACTTCTGTGTACCCTTCTGGCTCTGTCAATCTGTTTCTTCACTTCCCCAAGTGGGTATTGTAGTTTTAAGAATGCTTGATAGAGATCTTGTAGGTGTTTGTTTCTGTCTGAGGGATTGGAGCAAATGCAGTTGTATCTTAAGGCTTGGCTATAGACAATGGATCATGTGATGTGGTCTGGATAAAAGCTGGAGGCATGAAGGTAAGTATAACAGTCAGTAGGTTTTCGGTGTTTGTGTGACCCAGGGCCGACTCCAGGCACCAGCTTAACAAGCAGGTGCTTGGGGCGGCCAAGGGAGAGGGGCGGCACGTGCAGCAATTCGGGGGCTGCAGGTCCCTCATTCCCTCTAGGAGCGAAGGACCTGCCGCCGCCAATCGCGGCTTTTTTCCCCCCCCGAATTGCCGCCGCTGGTCGTGATTGTGATCGCGCCTTTTTTTTTTTTTTTTTGCTTAGGGCGGCAGAAATGCTGGAGCCGGCCCTGGTGTGACCATCGCTTATTTGCACTGTAGTGTCCAGGAAGTGAATCTCTTGTGTGGACTGATCCAGGCTGAGGTTGATGGTAGGGTAGAAATTGTTGAAATCCTGGTGGAATTCCTCAAGGGCCTCCTTCCCATGGGTCCAGATGATGAAGAAGTCATCAATGTAGCACAAGTAGAGTAGGGTTCTAGGGGACAAGAGCTGAGGAAGCGCTGTTCTAAGTCAGACATATAAATGTTGGCATACTGTGGGGCCATGCGGGTACCCATAGCAGTGCCGCTCACTTGAAGATATAAATCGTCCCCAAATCTGAAATAGTTATGGGTAAGGACAAAGTCACAAAGCTCATCCGCTAGGTCTGCCATGACATTATCAGAGATACTCTTCCTGTCGGCTTGTAGTCCATCTTTGTGTGGAATGTTGGTGTAGAGAGTTTCTATATCCATAGTGACTAGGATGGTGTTTTCTGGAAGATCACCAATGGATTGTAGTTTCCTCAGGAAGTCAGTGGTGTCTCGAAGATAGTTGGGAGTGCTGGTAACATAGGGCCTGAGGAGAGAGTCCACATAGCCAGACAATCCTGCTGGCAGGGTGCCAATGTCTGAGATGATGGGGCGTCCAGGATTTCCAGGTTTATGGATCTTGGGTAGCAGATAGAATACCCCCTGTTCAAGCCTCTAGGGGTGTGTCTGTGTATTTGTTCTTGTGCTTCTTCAGGGAGTTTCTTGAGCAGATGGTGCCATTTCTTTTGGTACCCCTCAGTGGAATCAGAGGGTAATGGCCCGTAGAATGTGGTGTCAGAGAGTTGCCTAGCAGCCTCTCGTTCATATTCCCACCTATTCATGATGACTACACCACCTCCTTTGTCAGCCTTTTTGATTATAATGTCAGAGTTGTTTCTAAGGCTGTGGATGGCGTTGTGTTCTGCATGGCTGAGGTTATGGGGCAAGTGATGCTGCTTTTCCACAATTTAAGTTCGTGCACATCGGTGGAAGCATGCGATGTAGAAGTCAAGTCTGTTGTTTCGACCATCAGGAGAAGTACATACAGAATCCTTCTTCTTGTAGCATTGGTAGGAAGGTGTCTGTGGGTTAGTGTGCTGTTCAGTGGTGTGGTGGAAATAGTCCTTGAGTCGGAGATGGCAAAAGTAGGATTCCAGGTCACCGCAGAACTGTTTGTGGGGGTGGTGGAGCAGAAGGAGAGGCCCTGAGATAGGACAGACTCTTCTGCCGGGTTAAGAGTATAGCTGGATAGATTAATAATATGGTTGGGTGAGTCAGGGGTACCACTGTTGTGGCCCCTTGTGGCATGTAGGAGTTTAGATAGTTTAGTGTCTTATTTCCTCTGTGGAGAAGCAAAGTGTGTGTTGTAAATGGCTTGTCTAGTTTTTGTAAAGTCCAGCCATGAGGAAGTTTGTGTGGAAGGTTGTTTTTTTATGAGAGTCTCCAGTTTTGACAGCTCATTCTTAATCTTCTCCTGTTTGCAGTATAGGATGTTGATCAGGTGGTTCTGCAGTTTCTTTGAGAGTGTGTGGCACAATCTTTCACCATAGTCTGTGGGGTATGTTGATTGTAATGGATTTTTTATTTTCAGTCCTTTTGGTATGATGTCCATCTATTTTATTTACAGGTTAAAGCAAACAAACATATACACACAAATGAGTTACCATCTAAGAGTGACAGAGGTGTAGTGATCTGTCTATTCTAAGTGTCTTTCAGGGCAGACCCAGAAGGCAGCCCCTGGGGATCTCTGGCTTCAGTTTAGAGTCTTTGGCCCTTCAAAGTTCAAATAGCCAAAAAGATGCAGTTTCTTCTTGTCAGGGATTTTGATTCTTTTCCCCCAGAGTTCAAGATGATGGGACGAGTTCACATGCATGTCTCCTTTTCATAGGTCACGGGGGAGCAGTCAACAAAGTCTTTTGTCCTCTGATGTTCCAGAGTTATTTGTGTGGTGTCTATGTACCTTCTTTTGTTGGGCAGGAGGAGATAACACCTCCTGTGGCAAAGTAGTATTTCACACTTGGTAATGTTTTTCTCCTGACTACGGGGGTTTACAGTTTCAGAGCAAATATTTAACTATTACCTATAACTTAAAATGTATATATAAGTGAGATTAATGCATGCAGCAACATACAAGCATTTCACAGAGTCTAAATACATTCTTATAAAACTAATACCTATTTTGAGTAGAACTAAGATACAGGTAACCTGGTCTCCAGCTATGAGCTTGTCAGTCTTGACTAATGCCTGCAGCCTGGGCAAGAGCTGGCATCTCGGCTGCCAGAGTCACAAAATGAAACAAAAGCTGTATCAGGAGACAGGAAAACACTGATACAATGTTAATAAACTGGGAGATGCATGTTTCCTGTGGTCATAAATATGTGAATTTAGGAAAGCAAACTACAAATATGGAAGAAAATTTTAAATCCATAAAAATTACTAACTCTTTAGAAGCTGAACAATATTATCATGCTGGAAAGTACACCTACCAGATTGGGCCCTACATGCAAGTTAGGTAGGCAAATGCCTATCTTCCCTGGTTCATACATTGCTCTAGGTCTCAGGCAGGAGATAGGTACCCAGATGCCTACCCAGAGGCAGAAACACAAACTCTAAGGGAACTTTTGACTAAAAAAACTTAGTCACAGAGTGAGTTTAGGTGCCTACAGGATTCAGTTGCAGTTTTCAGAATCACAGTGGAGCCTAAAATTGGGACATTGGTGCCTAAATCCAGAATTAGGTACTTAAGTCTAGGGTTTAGACACCTAACTACCCTTGTGAAACTAGTTTTTAGGAGCCTAAATTCCATTGCCTTTTAAGACCATATCTAGTCTTAGACCAGATTTCATATCTAGGTCTTAGGTCATATCTCTACTACAAAATTATGTCGACCTAATTTACACCGGCATACAGCCACCGCAGCTATTAAATAGCTTGTGTGTATGCACACTTGCCTCCTTGTTTCAGTAGTGTGCGTACTCACTAGGAACGCTTGTATCAATTGTAATGTCAATATGGGACATTCTGGGATGGCTCCTGAAAGCCAGTAACAGTCGATGTAAGCAGTGCAGTGTCTACACTGAGACTGCATCAACCTAACTACATCGACCATGACTTTACACCACTTGGGGAGGTGGTGTTACTAAATTGGCCTAGACAGGCACTTACATCAGCGGGAGCCAAAATTAAGTGAAGACGCTTCCACAGCTAGATTGACACAAGCTAGCTTACATTAACCCAGATCAAGCCTTAGCTACTTTTGAAAATTTTACCTCTTATCTTATGTCTGTAAACTGAGGAGTACACAAATGGCATAATAATAATGATAGTGTGATAATTACACCATACTGGAAAAATCTCACTACACTCATATTCACATCAACAAGCATTGCTATCTGTGTTTCTAATTATAGTCACTTGATTACTACTATCTTTTTCTTTTGCCTGTTCTTCTCTCCTGTTTGTAGGTACGGGTGTGCTGCATAATATATGTATGCTTTTTTATCCTCATTCACTATCCTGTTTACTTTATCGTTCTCAAACTCTTGCAGAATTGAAAACATAGGTGACATTTGCACTGCTATATTTTCTGAGGTGGCCCTTTCTCTGTGTTTCTTGTTTGCTCACAAAGACACACAGAACCACAGAAGATAGAGTAAAAATATATTAGTTCTTCAATTAGCTCCTAAGACATCCATTACCAAAGTTTTTAATTATCAACCACGTAGTCTATCTCTTTGTCCATCCACTTCCCTGGGGTGACTTTTCACAAAACAAGTACTTTCCATCTGACTTATCAGTGCTCATCCTCAAAGGAAACCTGCATAATGCTTTCAAAATATAAGCCTGGAAGCTTAAATTCATTACTTTGCTAGACACTAAAAATCATAGACTGAAAAGAGACACTGGATTTATGGCTTATTGCAACAGTCTTAACCCTCTAACCTCTTCTTTTTGTCCTATGACTGCAGAGATGTTATCGGGCCACTCTGTCCTGAATGGTCCCTTACAATATGTGCTAACTACTTATGATAAACAATCTTTTCCAACTTGCATTTTGCTGTTACACTGGGATTACCTTTCCCAGACCTGAAGAAGAGTTCTGTGTGGCTCAAAAGCTTGTATCTCTCACCAACAAAAGTATTGTCAGAAAGCTATTTTTGATATACGGTCCAAATTTCCCCTTTTTAAAATTTAATCTTATAACTCCTAATTATACCACCATGTACCAACAAAAGTAATTAACCTTCAACTGTCATGTATATCTTCTTTAAATATTCATAGACTCCTGTTATGTCTATCCCCTGCCCATCCACTCCTTTATTTGTTGCTTAGCAAGGCTCCCGAAGTTGCACTGTCTTGGTATTCTACATTTCACACTATTCTGACATAGTCTCTTCTAATCCTGAAAATTGCTGTGCTTCTCTTATTGACTCAAATAGTAAAAGCTGGAAACATACCACTTATTCATCATAATAGTCTAAAGAACTCACTGTCCCAGCTACTTTGACTCTGTGAACAATCCTTAATTCTCTACAGACGAGTTTCCATGGATATGTATGTTTGCGGTTTGGTAAGAGAACTCTCCTCTATAAGCATTCTGTACTTGCTACAAGCAGCATCTCCTTTTCTAAGTAGTGCCACTCCTCGGATTCATTTTAGAATATTAACACTTTTAATGACTTCCTGCTGTATTTTTATTATAATTCCAGTACTTGCATTTATCATGAACTCTCATAAGTATACCATTTCTAGTGTTTCTCATTTTCTGAGAAAAGCTCAAATGTAACATTAATCCTAGTCATTTATTCTACGTGACAACTTAGATAAACATTTAGCAAAGTGCTTCATTATGTCTGTTTATCATCCTTTTCTGTTGTAATTGGCATAAGCTTGTGGTGTTATTTAAATTAGTTTAGGTAACCTAAAAATCTTCTTTTTGAGATATTTTAATGCAAATGCTCTAAATTACAGCTTCAAGATTATTTATTTTTGACAAAAGAAACATTCATTGTAACTATTCTATTGATTGTCTGTTCTTATAAACACAAATAACATAATGTAAAATGTTACAGACTGTGATGTGGAAAGATTTGAGTTTAAACTGTTATTGTCAACATTTGATTAATCAGAAATAACAGTTTACAATCATATATTTATTTAAATAATGTTTAAAATGAATAATAAAAAGGAAGTATAAAAGAAGCTGTGTGGTTTTGTGCATATATATTTAGATATATAATTTGTGTGTAATCAACTATTTGGCAAAAAAAGTTTGGTGTGTGGGTGTATGCGTGTATACCTATATATTTGGACACACATACATACACGAAACTATAAAATAGTTAAGGTAATCACATGCAAATGTTATTTATATACATACATACGCATATCTATATACACACACACACACACATATGTGTGTATGCATGTATATACACGCATATGGAAGTACACAGAAAAATGTAAATCAGTTAAGGTGGCCACACACAAATTATATATAAAAATATGTACACACATATTTTACTCCTGCATCCATAGGCACATTCCTTATCACTACCATATACCACAGTCTTAACTCTGCCTTCCTCCTGCTCACACCCTTTTACCAAATTATCAAATTACTAGTTTAAATCAGCAAACTTCAAATTAGATGTATCTCACCATTGGAACAGATTAGCAAGGGATACAGTAAATTCTCCACTGTCTGGTGTCTTTAATTCAAGTCTGGTTAGCTTTCTAAAAGATACGTTCTTCTTTGATGGCAAGTTGTTGGGCTAGAATCAGAAATCAGTGGGTGAAATTCTGTTGCCTGTGTTATGAAGGTCATGCTAGACCATCACAATAGTTCCCACCAGCCTTAAAATCAATGACTCTACCTGCTCCCTACACTATTAGTGTGGATGTTTGGTGTGCTTGTTTAGTGTGTTGGAAGGAGGGTGGTGGGGAAAACTAGCATCACATGGGTGCAGAGATAAGGTTGTGGAGTACAGTAGTTGTGGTAGTGATAAAGGTATGTATCTGGGTAGAGAAGAATGTGTGCTTTGGGTGTAGGTACACATGAAATACATCTGATTTTTGCAAACGTATTTATAATTAACGTGTATTTTTTTCTGTGCAATTATAAATCACAACTTCTTTTATAGTCAACCAGATCCCTCCACCTGTAATTATTCCTGGTATCGTTGGTTTCCATAATTGCCATTCTAAAATGTAGAAATGGCATACTTCATTTTTCTAAGCCAGTGGATGAATTCAGTTTGGTTTTTTTCCATAAAATATCTACTTTTCTAGTCAATGGTTTGTAAATTTTCACATGTGAAACTAAAACTTGTATAATGTACATATGTATAGAAAACTATATCTGATAACTTACTGTATTTTATTTCACATCTTTCATCCAAATTACACATAAAGATGGTAGTTTTATCAGATAAAGTTACCTGTGACTCAACATAGATTTTTTTTTTTTGTAAGAAAGCTGGACATTTCCCATTTTTCCATGTATCTTTGCTTTATGTTTTTTTATTAGGAGAAAGAAAGACAACAGTATCTTGCACAAAGATTATGAATAAGAATATCAGTATTGTGGACAATAAGAAATGCAAATATTTAACAAAGCCTGAGCCACAGGTCCGAAAGTGCAATGAACAACCGTGCCAGACAAGGTGATAGTGATTCAATTCCATTAAACTGTAATTAATGTTAAGTGGTAGAAATCACAGGAATCGATTTAAGCATATGCTTAAAGTTAAACATGTGCTTCAGAGCTTTGTTGAATTGGGATCATAATCCTTAACAGCACACGCTAAACACTTGTTACACTAGAAAGTAAATACTTCAATTTTTCTATTTTTCATGTACTGATCTTCCCAATTTCCTTGAAGCATGAACATCACCAGTGTCTATGGATTAATATTCTGTGTGCAAGGGGTAGAAAAGGCACAATTAGCCTTTTTTCTAAATTTCATCCCCAGCAAAGGGGCTGACAACAACTGTAGTTCCTGCACTCTGAGCACAGGGACTTCTCCCTGATAGTGCTCTAGTTGGCTAAGTTGTTGGGGAAAAGGCAGGTTCATGCCCGTCCCTTTTCACCAGTCAGCAGAGTTGGCTAGACACACAGTAAATGTAGCTGGCCACCTTAATGGGGTGTAGTAGCTGGCTCATTTCCTGGGCATGATGGGGATTTTCTATGGGAAATGTGTAGTTCTGCATCCACCGCCCCTGGTGACTACAGTAAGCATTCTGTCTGTAATGCTGCTTTTGTTAAACTTCAGAGAGTACCATTCTTTCTCTGAGTTGTTGATGCAGTAGGGTTAAGGCGAATCTCTGGACTTTAATACAGCAAGCATGCAGGTTGCAGTGGTTGCTATGTTTCAGAGAAGGTAAATTCAAATGGAACGGTATCAGATGGCATTTCATGATCATTATCAGACTCAGTCCCTGGTGTTACCAGACTGACGTGATCATGAGAAATGAAGACTGTGTCCAGTGCCATAGTCCTCACACAGGGAAAATTCCTATTTACAACTATGGGGATTTTGTGTGTGTCAGATTGGCAAGACTGGGATCACAATTATATGGATAGAAGGGTGAACAATATTTTTAAAATAAGGCAAAGGAGAGAAGAAAACAAATTAAATTACTAGTAAAATATTTTAAAGAAACAGGCATAAAAAATTGAAAAAAGTCAGTTTCCTTAGAAAGTCTTTAACAGAAAAAGTCTGTAAAGTAAAAAATATAATATATTTTAAGGTCAGAAGGAACCACTATGATCATCTCCTCTGATCTCCGGCATAACATAGGCTGGAGAATTTCACCTTTATAGAGTGAACATTTTTATTTCAATTTATACAGTGATTTTTAAAAATGTCTCAATAGTGGCTGAGGGATAGAAATGGGAGAAATCTGCTCCTTTTCTGAGATAATATCAATTATAATTATTTTTAAATGTGTTGCACTGTTTTTACACACAGCAGAGGTATCATATAATTTAAATAGTACATAAAGCCATAACCATAAAGCTGCTAATAAGAAGTGCCATCTGGAGCAATCTAGAAGGTATCTCATAGACCTGAATTCAAAGTGGTCAAACATTTTGTATGTTTAAAAAATGACAAAACAAACATTATTTCACCAATGGGGGAATTTCATTCCTGTGGGTTTAGTGAATTCTCTAAGCATTACTATTTATTTGTTACTGATACCTGCCACTTTTTAAATGCCTATTTATATGTCTCTCTTAACAAGCTGTAATATGGACATTGAGCCTTTGGAACTAATCATAAAGAAAAACAAATTAAAATATTTATATTTTGCTCAGAGTGAGCATGACAGAAAGCTGGAATGGCCACTGTAAACTTCAATTTTCTAAATACTGTCAGTTACAGATGCCTGTAGTCTGCACCAAAGGGCAGAACCCTCTGGAAAGCTTTGACTTTTGAGGGATGCACAGAGATCATCCGGAGCTCTGGAACATTCTGGAAAGGTTACTCACTAGCAACTGTAGCTCTCTAAATGTGCTGGCTCTCCAGATCCACACTGACCCTATCTTACTCCGCTCTACTTCAGAAATATAAACTCTGTGTGTGGAGTTAGAGATGATCTAAAGGACACATAAGGGAAGGGACTTTTATACCCTCAGCACCAGCATAGTGAGTCTGAGGCACAAGTGTGCACACCCCTAACAGTTCACTGCTTTCAAAGGGTCCCATGGTTTGTGTGGCAGGACATATGATTTCTATAGTGTGTATTTGCAAGGGGAAATATTCAGAGAACAAGTTACTGGTAAGTAACCTTCTGCTTTTAAAACTTTACATTTGGGTACATTTCTAATTAGAATGATAAGGAAGGAGAGGGGGAAAGCTTATGTTATATAAAGGACTGAATAATTAGGAATTGGAAAGAAAAAATAACCTAAATGTTAGAATTTCTTGAATGTGTGGTGAGTTGAGTTAAATTCATCTCCTTCTAAATGTGATGGTCATAGCTAGAGTTATTTAAAAAATGGACAAAGCACTCAAAATATACGTTAGGGAACAATCCTATTGACAGGGAATCTGTCTTTTCCATCCCTGATTTCTATTATTCTATTATTTATGTTTCTTTGTAGATGGATGATGACCGAATGGACTCCTTGTTCAAGGACATGTGGAAAAGGAACCCAGAATAGACAAGTTGCCTGTACACAGCAGCTAAGAAATGGAACCTTGATTAGAGCTAGGGAAAGAGATTGTCTTGGGCCAAAACCTGCTTCTGCACAGCGCTGTGAAGGCCAGGATTGTATGACTGTGTGGGAAGCTGGAGTGTGGTCTGAGGTGCAGTGTATGCATTATTCTCTATCTACTATTGTTTCTTAAAAATTTCTAGAGATTTTGTTGGGATCCACATAGGGGGTTACAGAAAGCTACAGTTTAAGTGTTATCTATAACTTTTACTGGTAAAAAGTATTACCTCACATATATGGCATCAGAATTAGACAAGGGTAAAACTACCTCAGTTTAACTGATTTGGAATAATTGATATCTATTGAACTTTGACAAGTGGCACATCCCAGATTAAGGTTTGTTTATTTATTTATTTATTTATTTTGGTCCTTCATGCCACAGCTCTAATCTCTCTGGAATTAAAGATGATTGAGTAATAACACCCACTATCTAGAGCAGAGGTGGACAACCTACAGCCTGTGGCCCACATCCGACCTGTTAGACCCTCCTGCCCGGCCCCTGAGCTCCTGTCCCGGGAGGCTAGCCCCGGGCCCCTCCCCTGCTGTCCTCCCACCTGCGCAGCCTCAGCGTGCCGTGCCGCCAGCGCAACACTCTGGGCAGTCGGGCAGCGCAGTTGCAGAGCCGCAGCCTGACCCAGTGCTCTGGGCGGCATGGCTGTAACACCACCAGCCACCAGTGCTCTGTGCTGCACGGCAAGGGGGCAGGGAGCAATGGGGGGTTGAATAGCGGGTAGAGGAGTGATCAGGGAGTGGGGGTGTGGATAGGGTTCGGGGCAGTTAGAGGGCGGGGAACAGGGATGTTGGATGGGGCAGGGGTCTTTAGGGGGCAGTCAGGAATGAGAGGGGAGTTTGGATGGGTCGGCAGGGGGCAGTCAGGGGCAGGGAGTCCGGGGGTGGTCAGGGGACAGGAAGCAGGGGGTGGTGGATGGAGCAGCAGTACCGGGGGCGCCGACAGGGAACAGGGGAGGGTTGATGGGATAGGAATCCCAGGGGGGGCCGACAGGGGACAGGGAACGGGGGGGTTGGATGGGGCAGGGGTCCCGGGGGAGCCGTCAGGGGGCGAGAAGCGTGGGGGTCGGATAGGAGGCGGGGACCGGGCCACGCCTGGATGTTTGGGGAGAGACAGCCTCCCCAACCAGCTCTCCATACAATTTTGGAAACCCGATGTGGCCCTCAGTCCAAAAAGTTTGCCCGCCCCTGACCTAGAGTTTTCCCCTTTTAACCAATTGCTGCTCTGAAACATTTTCAGAAGCCCAAACCCAGGTAGGTATTATTACTTCCTGACAGTGGCAGCTGATGGGGACAAATAGGGCTAAACCTCATCTATTAAATTCTCTGTACTTTGTTTCTGTCTTATAATAAACAAAACCATTTGTTGCATATGCCTTTCTTTTCTCTCTTTTCTCTATCAACACAGTGGAGAGTAACAGAAAGTAGACTGGGGAAGAGGAATAGGGGTTGGCAGAGTCTAGTCCTTCAGTGCAGCAACACAGAGTACAACCAGGGGATGGAGGAAATGGCAGTGCCCAGTTTCTTCAGTCACATAGAACTATAGAGTTCAGCCAGGAGAGAGATGGTCAGAGAGGACTGATAGAGGTTTAGCCCCTAACTGGGCTCCTCCCTCCATTTTAACTATAGGGCAATGCTGAGTGCTATATAACATGTTCAGAAGCTGTGTTTCCATTCCCCTGTGGTGCAAAATGAGGATAGCCCCAGAGTCTGAGTATAGGCACAGGCCTAGTTGTAGATCTCCACCCGCACTTCAGGAGCAGCACCAGAGTCCCAAGAGAGGGAGTCTGAGGCAGAGGGAGTGAGGTGGTGGCCATCCTGTGTTTGCAAGGAGGGAGAAAGTAGTGCCTGTGTTTAACGACGAAAGAGTGAGAAGGGGACCTGGCGAATGGGGTGGTAAAAGAGGTGAAGCAGTGAGAGCTAGTGATCTGGTGAGTGGGTGGGCCTATGAACTGGCAGAGGTGGGCAGTTGAAAGGGAGAGGCTATGATCTGGTAAGGATGGGGTGCAAAGGTAAGAAGAGTGCAGGGTGAGCTGCCTGCTCATTTTCAGAAAGAGCAGAGGTGGGTTTACAGCAGAGGAACAATTGGTAGAACGGAATATATTTATCAGGGAGGAAGAAAGAGCCCCAAATTGTTTAGTTGGTTGGTTTTATCTGGGAGATCAGTAATGATTGTGTGTGTGGGGGGGGGGGTGTCAGAAATAATTTTTAAGGAGCGAGGTGTTTCTAATCCCCAGTTCCACCATATGCCACCGCTTCTTGAACTTGCAACCAGCTTGGCAAAAGACATAGCTTTAACTCTTGAAGCAGTAAGGATGTTCTACTAGGGAAAGGCAAAACAGTAACAACATGTTACTTGAATGAGAAATGTTATAATTTTTTGGCCATATAAGTGGAAATAGCTGAAAGAAAATGTGCTGATTAAGGCCTTCCAGTCAATAAATCTTTTGCCTCGGCTGTGTTGTAGCACAGTTTTCACGTGTTATATATGCAATCGATTTTTTTTTAATTTATTTTTTTTTAACTAAATTAGTGACATTTCATGTGGTAGAACAAATTGGATTATTGCATATAGATCTGTGATATTTACTTCTGCAATTTCAAAATTCATTCCAATTAAGGTCTGTTATATGCTTTTGTGGTTTGTTTGAAGTTTTGTTCTGTCTCATTCTTTGAAAAGTATTTAGAATTTCTTCAAGGATGTTTTATTTCACTTTTTGTTTCCTTTTTAGCTGCTTGTTTTATTTTGTGTGTATCTAATATATGTATGTATCTCTTTCTCATACATATGTATATTAAAGAGAGTGCCATTTATAGGTAAGGTTGCCTAAAATTTTTACTATAACTCTTTATGGTCAGCTGATCATACTTTTCCAAAACTTTCACTTATCAGGATGGAATAATTAGGCTCGGTGTCTTATGTTATTATGTCTTATGTTTTATGTTATTTTTATGCTCAGTGTCCTAATGTTATTCACGTAGCTGGATTAGCGTAACTTAAGTAAATTTACCCCGATAGTGAAGACAAGCCCTCAGTCTAACGTTGTTTTACCAGAATTTTATGTCATGGAAAGCAGAGGCTGCTGAGATCACTATATTTATTATCAGCATATATTTTCTGTGTTTTGTACAAGTGTAAATCATATCTTTCTATATCCTGCAGTGCTCTGTAAAATGTGGAAAAGGAGTACGACATCGGACTGTGAGGTGCACCAATCCCCGAAAGAAGTGTGTTTTGTCCACAAGACCTAAAGAAGAGGAAGACTGTGAGGACTATTCCAAATGCTATATCTGGAGAATGGGAGACTGGTCTAAGGTGGGATATGACACTAATACCACATAATACAACAAAAAGTATTTTTCCAACAGGGTTTATTGGAATAAGTTTATCAAAGATGCAACAGTTTTATCAAAGATTCAGCAATGTCCCAAATCAAGGAACAATGCAGCTGCAAATAAAATGGAACTATGTAGTCAAAGTGTGACAAAAGAATAGACTTTATATAAAAAGTAGATATACTAGGCAAGTATAAGGCTATGTCTACACTAAACAGCTTTTAGCAGCACAGATGTGCTGCTACAGCCGTGCCGCTAAAAGGCACACAGTGTAGCCGCTGTTTGTCGGCAGGAGTTGGCTCTCCTGCCAACAATAAGTTTCCACCCCCAACAAGTGGCGTTAGCTTTGTCAGCAGGAAAGCGCTCAAGCCGACAAAGTGTTGTTCACACCAGCGCTTGTCATCAGCAAAATTTTTGTCCTTCGGGGGGGTGTTTTTATAACACCTCTCAACAACAAATGTTTTGTCTTTCACTTGCCAGTGTAGACAAAATTCAGGTGAAAATTGTAAAATAGGTAGCCTGGAGCATGTAATGTAGCACAAGTGTAATTGTACTAGTATAGCTTTAGCTCAAATCAATGGAAGTGTGTAACTAGCAACGCTGATAAGGAAATACTTTCTGTTTTCAACAATATAAACCACAAACTTAAGAAAAGCGAAGGAGTGTGTGTGCAAAGACACCAGAAAAAGAAAAAAGTATAAAAATCTCTGAAATCTCCTGCCCTTCTTGGCTGAGATGTTGATACACTGTTGGGCAAAGCAGTGGTTACCTCTAGTTTGTGGTCTATGTATATTCAGTTTTCTTGAGGATTTATTAAGATTTTCTTGCCCCCATCTGACTTGTCATCCTGCTGGTGCCATCTATTAGGTGCTGAGATTAGTGCCAGTGCACTGAGTTTTTGTTCACAACAACAAATTTCTGACCTAGTGTCTGCTGACCTGGTGGATAGACAATTGGGCATGCAATGTAACATATTGCTGTGAGATGCCTCTTTGTATGAGTCACCTATTTCCTTGTGCCTTTCAAGTCCATCAGTGGGCATAGTCTTGGATGTTCTGTGTCCTGATTCTGTCCTGCTGGCTGGTTGTGCTGCATGGCACAAGTGTACTTGGTGCAGTGTACTTGGTGCAGTGAGGATATTCTAATTTACATTACCGAAGGATGAGCATATTTTCCTCTGGCCTTGATAACAATCCTTTTTTTCTCCAGGACATACTTTTTTCTGACTTCCATTTCTCATTTAGATGTCCTACCATGTAACTCTGGGCAATTAGACTCCTTTTCCCCCACTGTAGGATGCCTGGGCATCTCATCTTACACATTTCATTTATTTACACTACCAAAATGCCTACAGGTAAGTTGAACCTCCCTGATTGGTTAAGACATCTTTACTCTACCACATAATTTGTTAATATTCAAATCAGTTTCACATAATCCACTTTTTATCTAGTATCCATTTAATGTTGCTTTAACTAAACTCCCGATAGACTCTGAAGTGGATTATTTATTTAGCATATAGGCCCTGATTTTAATTTCTCTGCAGAGACATCAGTTTAAAATATGCCGTACTTGAATTTCCTAATTTTTTTCCTGTTGTTTTACTGTTCCATTGCTAGAATATAGAGCAACATGAAGTCATGGCATAAATATTAATGTGTCTGCAATGAAGGAAACAAATGGAAAGCTCAGATAAATGTTAATCCTTGTTCACTGCTGTTGGTTTCAGTGCAGCCTCTTGTGTTCACTGTTTTTGCTCTTTCGGATCATTCTTGACATTGACAGAAGGCTGCTCCTTTCAGCAGAGCCAAATTCCCCCCAAGTTTATGCCAAGACTTGGCTAGAGAAATTTAAATTACACTTCTCACACATTGAAACTGGACCCTTATTGGCTTTGCTGCTTCTCTTGAGCTCCTAAAACAATTTTAAAATTGAACTGGGGGTATTACTTAAAAGATATTATTTATTATTAATGTGATAATGGAATTTAATTAATTTTAGAACAAACACACAAAGATCAGATGATGATTATTGTTTTCATCATTTTAACTATAATGCCAACAAGATAAAGAAGAAACTGGGCAAAACTGACAGCTGCACTAAGGTCCATGAACACAACAGTTTTACTAAAATTCTGACTTTTTGTTTTAAAGTCTCCAGTATAATCTAGAATTTATGCTGAATTTAACTTCATAATAGCTCTTAGGTTATGTGAACACTGCGACTGGGACATCTGATTCCCAGTACAGGTAGACAAACTCACCTTATTAGCTCTCCTTTATCTAGTGCGCTAAAAATAGCAGTGTGGACATTGCTGCCCAGGTGGTGCTACCCAAGCTCAAACCTGCTATGTCCTAGGTACTTTCGAAGGACTTAAAAAGGATCATCCCTGCTCCAAGGAGTTCACATTCTAAGGATGACCGAGTAGATAGAGGGGTACTGAAAGGACAATTTATATGCCATTTATATACAGATCAACTTGATTGACTATATGTAGCACAGTGGAAGTAAGTTTTTAAGAGGGACTAAAATGTGGACAATGTAGGGGCCTTGTGGATGAACTTAGGGTAGTCGTACTGTGTATAGGCAGCTGCATGGAAGAAGACCCAAAGTTGATTGTGTGAGAAGGTGGCATGCGGAGAGGAACAACATGAAGCTTGACAAGGGAGAATAAATAGGGAGGGGAACAGTTATGTAGAATTTTGAAAGTACAGTAACTCCTCGCTTAACGTTGTAGTTATGTTCTTGAAAAAAAAGCTACTTTAAGCAAAACAATGTTACGCAAATCCAATTTCCCCATAAGAATTAATGTAAATGAGGGGGGCTAAGTTCCAGGGAAAACACACACACACACACATAAACAGTGTAAGTTTTAAACAAACAATTTAATACTGTACACAGCAATGGTGATTGTGAAGCTTGGTTGAGGTGATGGAGTCAGAGGGTGGAAGAGGGTGGGATATTTCCCGGGGAATGCCTTACTTCTAAATGATGAACTAGCTTTTGGCTGAGCCCTCAGGGGTTAATCCATTGTTGTTAATGTAGCCTCACACGCTACAAGGCAGCACGAATGGAGGGAGGAGACGCAGCTTAGCAGAGAGAGACAGAGACACACACCGTGTGTGTGCGTGTGAGAGAGAGAGCGATACAGAGACACACACCATGTGTGTGAGAGATGCGCATTGCCCTTTTAAATACGCAGAGCCCACTCTAAGTACATTGCCTTTTTAAGTAGATCAGCAAGTTGAGACGGCAGCTGCTGCCTGCAAGCTCCCTCCGTCCTGAGCCCTGTCATGTCCCCCCGCTCTGTGGAGATGGGGTAAAGGAGTGGGGGGCAGGAGAGGGGGACACCCTGACATCAGCACCCTTTCCCCCCTCCCGCAGCAAGCAGGAGACTCCCGGGAGCAGCTCCAAGACAGAGGGCAGGAGCAGCACATGGCAGTGGGGGGAGGGACAGCTGAACTGCCAAGCACCTGATAGCCGGCTGGGTGGCTGAAGCACAGGGAAGTAGTATGGTTGTATTGCGAAAAGCAGAGGGATGAGTCAAATATAACACCCAGGCGATGGGCCAGAGTGACTGGGATGATAGTGGTTTTGTTAAGAGTGATCAGAAAGAAGAAGAAAGGAGAAGGTTTGAAGAGGGAGGGGTTAAGGAGCTCATTTGGTTAAGATATCACAGTAAACTCCAAATTGAACTTGAGTTTTTTATGTAGTCATCCAACTGCAACCCACCACCCTGCAGATGAAGTCCATGGCTCAGTCCATTTCAACTGATATGTATAACACTGTGTATGTGTAGTGCCTTGTGGAAATCTAAATGACAACAAGTTCTTTCTCAATTAACTAAGAATTGGCTGAAGAAAGACTGAGCAGGCAGAATAACCCATGGAGTGATCTTTCAGTTGAGAGCTCCAAAACATTGCTGTCAGTAGTGCGGAGTTGATAGGGCTCATTGAGCCACAGATTGTCTCTTTGTTCCATGTCTTCCCTGGGGATGTGAGGGGGCAAGAGACCACCAGGTGATCTCCCCAGTACCTTGAAAAAAATGAAGAAACCAGGAATTGCCCTGTCTCCCTGCTACAATGGCCCAGGTAGACTAGTACTGCAACTACCATGGCCTGAGCTGGAAGGAGAGATGCAACTAGGATTGGAGAAGGCTTGTTAGAAGGATGTGCACAAACCTCCTGCTCCCACAAGCAGCAGACAAGTAGGCAGTTAAGGCTGGCATCACTGGCAGAGAGGAGGGTCCCACTCCCAATATGCAGCCAGTTTATACAGCAATGTAGGGATGCTATATCGTCTACTGCCTTGTAAAATGGGCCCAGATTTGGTCAGTTGTCTTTTAATTTTTAAACCTTTGTGGAGTCAGAAAACATTTAGTCTTGACATCTACTGCCTTCATACTTGCTGTGTGAAACAGTTCTTGGCACAGAGGGGAAGAGTGAAAGAGAAGTGCATTTTTTTTTGCCACCTGTTCAAGAACCTAGGAAATTCAGCCTTTAAACTGTGCAGAGTGCTTCCATAGCAAATAGATGCAAATGGTTTAGTCTCATTCAATTGAAATATAAAGAGAAACTATGGGGCTTGTAATATTGTTTAGGAGATTAGTTGTACTGAGAAAATAATTAGCCTTGTTTAGTTCTTTAGTTCCTAATCCAGAATTATTAGCTCTTTTAAATTCTGGGAACAGAACAGTACTGGCCACATATCAAAATATGACATTGTTACTAGATTTATGGAGAAAGATATTATGTGACTTTTGTGAAATAATAGAAGTAAAAATAACCCTTGCATCATTGTAATAACTTTTATGTTAACTGAATTATACAGTTAGTTTCCAACAAATGAGATATGTCTTTATTTTCAGATATGATGAATAAGCAAATAAGTCACAAACTGTCCATATAATCAAATAAAAGTGGGAGTTGTTTGTTCATTTTCAATTTATCATGTAACATTAGCGTAATTTGTTTTAGACAAATCTTTCTTATGGAGCAGTTCAAAACTACTTTATTAGTTTCTGCCTGGAATAAACGTAGTGTCATGTTGGGTTACAAAACAAGAAAGAGAGAGATTTACAGCACACAGATGAATTATATAGGATTTTAAAAGTGTGTATCCATTTCATATTATATGTGCATAGAATCACAGGTAAGTGGGATATTTTGATAGTCTCATTTTAGTAGCAAAGAGTCCTGTGGCATCCGTCGAAGTGAGTATTCACCCACAAAAGCTCATGCTCCAATACGTCTCTTAGTCTATAAGGTGCCATAGGACTCTTTGCTCTTTTACAGATCCAGACAAACATGGCTACCCCTCTGATACTTGTCATCTTAGTAAACCACCCTGGTAGCTACCATGTGGTGTTCTATTATTGCTAGAAGTCTTCTCAGGCCTTGGCTACACTTACCCGGTAGTTCGGCGGCGAGCGATCGAACTTCTGGGTTCGACTTATCGCGTCTAGTCTGGACGCGATAAGTCGAACCCGGAAGTGCTTGCCGTCGACTGCGGTACTCCAGCTCGGCGAGAGGAGTACCGCGGAGTCGACGGGGGAGCCTGCCTGCCGAGTGTGGACCAAGGTAAGTTCGAACTAAGGTACTTCGAACTTCAGCTACGTTATTCACGTAGCTGAAGTTCCGTACCTTAGTTCGAATTAGGGGGTTAGTGTAGACCTGGCCTCAGTGAAATTGAGGCTTTCAGGAATGACAAAGTAGTATCCAAAAGTAACAATTGGCCATAGCTCTGTGTTGTCTATCAAAACTGTTGGATCTGTTAGGCGAATGGGTTTTATTGTTATGCATTTTTGTTGTGAGAGAGTCCCAAGGTTCCAATCTGGATTGTGCTCCGAACTGTAGAAAACACACAGGAAGACAGTCTCTGACCCAAGAGGTTTATCATCTAAGACAGTGTTCTCAAACTGTGGGTCAGGACCTCAAAGTGGGTCACCAAGGCTGGTGTTGGCCCTGAGCCCCAGCAAGTCTGAAGCCCAAGCCCAAGCCCACCACCGAGGGCTAAGGTTACATACCCCCCGCCGAGGGCAGAAGCCTTTGGGCTTCAGCTTTGCCCCCGCACCCAGGGCAGTGGGGCTCGGGCGGGCTCAGTCTTCGGTCCCTCTTCCTGGAGTCATGTCGTAATTTTTGTTGTCAGAAGAGGGTCACAGTGCAATGAAGTTTGAGAACCGCTGATGACAAGTGACATACTAAGAGTGGCAGAGAAGGAATCAATCAGATATATACCTTTTGTACAGGGGTGAAAGTAACTTAAAGGACTTCTGGTTCTCTGGAGTCCTGAGCAGGGGGCGGGGCCTCAGCGAGAAGAGGTGGGGCCTTGACCAGAAGAGGTGGGGCCTTTAAATCCCCAGGCCCTTTAAATCAAGATTCAAAGGGCCTGGGGCTCTGGCTGCAGTAGAGGCGGCTGGGAGCCCCGAGCCCTGGGGTAGCGGTGGCAGCTGGGAGCCCCTGAGGGTGGCTCTGGCAATTTAAAGGGCCCGGGGCTCCACTGCAGTAGCGGCAGCTGGGAGCCTCTGGCCCTTTAAATCACCGCCGGAGCCCTGGGCTGCTGCCGGGGCTCTGGCAACGGGGCTCCAGTGGTGATTTAAAGGGCCCGGGGCTCCCCGCAGTGACCAGAGCACCAGGTCCTTTAAATCGCCACCCCAGCCCCTGGGGGGCTCTGGCAGCGGGGCTCTGGTGGCAATTTAAAGAGCCCAGGGCTCTGGATGCTGCTGGGAGCCCCAGGCTCTTTAAATCGCTGGCCTGGGGAAGCTGGTCCGGTCCGGCACAGCGTACCGGACCCTACCAGCTTACTTTCACCTCTGCCTTTGTATACATTTTATATATTTTTTTTAAGATAGTGAAAAAACCCTTAGCATCAGAGTCAGCTGTACTTTTCTGTTCTTTCTCTTAGGCTTCATGAAAGAGGGCATCAAAGAGGGATTTGAAGGAGGACAGGTTATACTGTCTATAGATCAGTTTGGGAAGGGCATTTCATGTGTGTGGGAGCAGCATCAAAAAAGGTGCAAAGACAGCCAGAGAAGAAGTGGGCAAGTGGGTGGTCAAAGCAAGCATTGTCATGGAAAAGAAGAGGCAGGTCAATGCAAAAGGAAAGGAGAACAGATAAGTACAAAGAGGCGGATCTATAAAGGTTAGAAAAGGTGCTTGAACTTGATTTAATGGAAAAGAGAAAGCGAGTGGAGAAATTTGAAGAAGAGGTGACATGGTCAGAACAGGCAAAAAGAATGATCTTTGCAATGGAGTTTGAGTTCATTTCAGTTATGTAAGGGAGACAGGCTGAAATACAGAATAGTATCTAGGAAACAGGGCAGGAGTGAAAAGGTAAACTTCGGAGACATCAGCATAAAGATGACAGCTGAAGCCATATGAGTGCATGATAAGATCCCGCAAGGAATAGGGATTTTGAGAATACATGAAGGTACTATGTATTTTTTACTCACCTCTAGTAAAGGAGTATAAGAGTGGATACTGAAAAATAGAGAAATTATAAAAATGTTCTATAGGAGATCTTTAAAAATGCATCTTTGTTTCAACATGTAAATAGTAGTATATATGAGCTTATTATCATTATATATATATATATATATATATATATAGAGAGAGAGAGAGAGAGAGAAATTTTGAATCACAGAGCAGTTTTAGAAATTTCCTACACTGTCCCTTCCAGTCTGCTAGAGCCACATCCTGAGTTCTAACTATAGCTTGAAACTTTAAACTATGTAGTCTGGCTTCCATTTTCTCTACTAAAGTTTGTCACTTTTTAAAATTGACATTGACAGGAGTGATTGGACTCTGTGTTACTGATCTAAGTAGAATTGCCTGTATAATCAACACAGACTTTTGATTGCAGTAAAGCAGAAGCAGCAGAAACCCCTTCATTAGTGGATGTGAATTTAAAGATATTTATTACAATATGGTTTCCCTTAAGGTTTATCTTAAGGTGACTATGTTAAAGATAGAAATATCAGATGGACTTTATTTTGTATTGACTATAATTTGAAATATAATTGTTCTTCTATATTCTGTACAGATATCGTGCTAGTTATTTATCGGACTGTCATATTTTTGGAATATGATAGTTGTTGTTTTAATGCTGTATTAGACTCAGAGATCTAGCTAATGATCCCAGTGAGCCAAAGGTTTTCTTCCAATAGAAATTACCCAGTAAAATGTTGTCAGCAGCTACAGCCTATATTTTTTTGTCACACAAAGTATATCTCAGAATTAGGCGTATTTCATTTGGTTAAAATACAGTATGTTACATGATTCAGTTTTGTAATTTCTGTAACCATTGTATTCATTAATTAAACTCTGTTCCTCAAAACTTTGTCAGATATGACTATGTGAGGCAAAAGAGAGTATTTTTTAGTGGCCAAGGATGCTGCCTTGGGCAAAGTCCGAGTTTGAACAGCCTGGGTAGGTCCTTGACCCAGAAAGTGGTGGCTTAAATTAAATCAACAAAAAGGCAGTCTATAAACATAATATAAATGAGACCAAAAGAAAGCCCTTTGTCCTCAGGGCTTTTGTCCCCATCTTCTTCCCTTGTAATCCGGGAGGCTTTAACTAGCTCAGAGATAGCCTAATGCTGGCTCCTCTGGCAGTCTGACTGGCGAGTTGTTGCTCCCTTGAAACCTCAAGCTCTCATCCTCATTAGCAACAGCAGTGCTGAGGCATGTCTAGTGGAGCCCCAGGGATACCTTTGGAAGCCATTAGTTGGCATTCAGGGCAGAAGGCACAGAAATCTTTGGTCTCTTTGTGAATACCAGGCCACAAAAAAGTGCCAGAATTCTGGACCTAGTTTTGTCTTTTCCCCAATGACCTTTACAGGGTATGGCATATGCCAAGTGAAGGAGTTTGCAGCAATATATTCTAGGCACCAGGAATTGTGTTTGAACCTCCTTCATCTGCTGGTCTTGATCTACCTACTATAAAAGGTTTGTATTGAGGGCAAAATGTGGATATTGCCATGACCTCTGGGGTTCTATTTCCTTGTCATTAATCACAGCCATCTGCTCAAGTACTCGGTCCAAGGTCTGGTCAGTTTTTTATTCCAGTCAAAAGTCTAAGAAGACAGTCAGCATCTCAGGGTTGAATTATGGCAGGGGGGTCTCCCACCAAACTTGTGGAGAATGTTTCCCAATGTCCTCTTCTCTGATTTGGCTAGTTCCTGGGTCTGAGTGCTCTGCTACACTTATGGCTGCAGTGGCTTCATTCACTTCTTGTCATTCCTTTCTTTCCATTCACCTCTCCTGCCAAGATTTCTTGTTCCAGAATCAGTAGAAAAATATCTAGAAAAAAGGTTCTCCTTGTTATCTCACAGGCTAGCATCCTCAGGGGTAGGACCTGCAGGAAGCTTTAGCAGCAGCTCAGGAAAGCATAGCCAATATTATTACCAGAAAGGGTAGGTGTGGGGACACACACACACCTTCAGAGGCTCTTGTATGCCACAACATTCAGTTGCACTGTGGTGCTTGGATAGTGTCTGACATATCTGTGGATGCATTGTATGCAAATTTCTCCTATTGTAGGTAGCCACTCTGCTTCCAATAGTTCTCAGATGAATGTCTGGACACCACCAAAATCTACAAGGGCCAGAGTTTCCTTGTCATTGACTTTTACCGTACCATAAGTTTTCCTGGGCCGCTTTTCAGGCCCTATTTTTTGCCATATGCATGACCAAAAGCACATTCCTTGTATGGGCATTCCATATACATATGCCCCAGTTGGCCACAGGAGAAACAGACAACTGCATCCTGTTGCAGCCTGCTACTTTGGTTGATCTCCTCCTGTGAAGATTTAGGGTGTCCCTGTGCCTGGGCAGGTGGCTAGCAAAGGTCCTTTTGCATGTTGGGGGTATTCATCTGTTATCTGGGAGGGCCTTAGGAGGGTCACAGACTGTGGGCTCTTCCTGATGCACAGGCATGTGCTAAGGCCTTCTTGGGACTCATCCAATGTAATTCCCTGGATGCACATTTCTCCTCCTTGCTGTTCATAGTGGTCTATGGTTCCTCTCCATTGGCCTCTCAGGAGCTTGAGCAGTCAAGGAGTCCTCCATGAGGCAGGTAGCTTCCTACAGCTTTTCCAGTTGGTGTCTGCAGACCCAATCTCAACCTTCCAGTAGGAGGATCTGTATGAACTGCTTGAGGATGATCAGCTCCCCAGGCTGGGGTCTTGTCCAGTTTCCAGCTTTAATCAGCACCAGCAGAAGCCCTTCAGCTTCTGGGCCACCATTTGAGGCCTGGCCTTGGGATTGTATTCTCATTCTGGAAGTGCTGACAGTAAGTTATGCCTAATCAATCCAATATAGCTTAATCAGTTTAGCCTTGGGCAGCCATTCCATCAAGACCTTGGTATGCTGCCTGACCTTCCCCCGTCAACAAGACAGCTAGCCTGATGGCCCATTTCTCTAGGGGCCATTATGATGCTGTTACTACTTTCTCAAAGGTTACATGGAAGGAGTCTGTGTCGTCATCTGCCATCATCTTGAGAAGCGTCAGGGCCAAGGGCATTCCCTGAATCTCAGGAGGTTTGTCTCCTGACATTGAGGGATTTGAGCGGCTTTTTAAAGACAGCAGGTCAGTTGTATATTATAGTAACTGTTAGTGCATTGTCATCTGCTTGAACAGCTGCTGTAGTCACTACTGTTGCTGTGATTACAAATAGACTAGCCACTGTAGGAGCTGATTCACTTCTATGGGGATTTTTGTTTGTTTATTTCCACCCTTTCAGGGACTAAAAATCCCATTTCTGGTACCACATGTCAGCAGCCAGGAATACCACCTTGGGCAATGTGCTAGTTTGAACAGCCTGGGTCACTCCTTCACCCAGGCAGAGGTGGCTTAAAAGAAAGCCGTTGGTCCTAAGGGTTTTTGTCCCTGTCTTCTTCTCTTGGAATCTAAGCAGCTCAGATACACCCTAGTGCTTGCTTGTCTGGCAGGGACGTGTTGCTCTCTTGAAATCACAAGTTCTTCTGCCCTCTTTCTTCCTGTTTCTCCCTCTTTATACTTGGGCTTGTTTGCTGCAGCAGCTGAGATGTGTCTCTCCGTAAATGACCTTTCTCACAGCTAAACTGGGGGGGGGCAGGGGCTGGTTTTGCTGTTTGTAGGAAAAAGACAGGATTCTCAACCCCTGCCTGCCTGTGTTTTGTGTGGGGTTTGTAGATCCCTTCACAGTATTTTTAAAAAAAAAAACAAAAGAAAAGAACAACACCAAGAAATGTACATACGTTCTCCTGTTCCAAAAATCAAACCTCAAACAAGCATCAAGAAATGTAGCCCGGAGTAGCTTTACTTTATGGGATGAATTTTAACTTCCTCGTAGCTAATCTTCTCCTCATGATCCACTGCAGATACGTGTAAATACTAAACTGTGGCCACATTTGTACGTTAGTATGACATCTTGTCTTCTCTTCAAACATTAAATATCTACATAATGTTTATTTTAGTACCTCACAACACATAATTGCCCTTTTAATATAATGTTCTAGTACTTCAAACGAAAGGTCCTGTTCTGACCCTTCTATTGATGGTAGACTTAGTTTTCTTGTAAGTTTCTAGTTGAAGAATAAAATAAAGGTGTGTGATTGTGGAAATTCTGGTAGAAAGCATCATGCCTAGCTTGAATGTATACATAGTGCCATCACATATGCTAAGCACTAAGAAACATACAAAGAACAAATACAATTTTCATGAACATGTAGAATAGGATAGTTATTTTTAATAATAAACATTGGCTTTTTAAAAATACTGTATGCTTGAATTATATAAATGATTGCAAAGTCTGAATTTTGAGAGAAACTGGGATGTCAAAAAAAGAAACAAAAAACTAAAATAGTTTTTTTTAAAAAGGGGGTTACTTCAACTACTTATATACAAGCTGTGAAGGTCATATCAAGAAAACTATTAGAGATGCAAGATACTTTAAAAGGTTAGTTCTTGGACTAGCTTGTTCTAGACCTACAAGAAGAAAGGCTACTCTTGTACTGTGTAATACACAGAAGTTGTTTCAGGAAGTGTGGGTGAGCCACTGAGTGGCCAGAGGCTACAGTATAATTAATTTTGACATCTTTGCAGGGGGGAAAAATCATACAATTAAATAGCACTGTGATATTAAAGTTCAAGAAATTGCCTTTTTTTAAAAAGAAGGGAATTAGAAATAGCCCAAAGGGAAAAGATAGGAAATTAGAACCAGCATGGAGGCTGTTAAAGAATACCTTATTATAGTTACCAAACAAAGCAAAATACAAAGTGGAAGAGAGGGGGAAAGTGTGGTTAAATAGCAGGTACAAGTCTGTGTTTAGATCAATAAATATTTTTTTAAAAGAAGTCCAGTCCAAACTATAATATAATAGAAAATAATTTTGACGGAATGTAGTTTAGGAAGTGTAGCAGGGTCAGTCGCTTGCCAAGCACCCCCTCATGGCCAGAGGTCACTCTGTGGCACTCTACCTCTGATTCTCTCCCACTTCAGGGCTCCTTGAGAACTGCACACAGGTTTTCTCGGTTAACACCCTCTACCCCTACCTGAGGCTGGTTTATTAACAGAAACAATTATTTTCTAAGTTACCACCACCCTTACCTGGGGCTGGTTTATTAACAGGAACAGTTTCTGAACAATCCTCAGGGTCCTAAAATACAAGACTATCATCACACAAAAGTTCATACTTAGCTCTAGTGTCTTCTCATCACCAGAGTTCTTTTTCTATCTCAGACTGTTCTCTCAGCCAGTCCTCCCTACTCTTCCTAGATGGCGCTCAGCCTTCTGACTTTGGCTTCCAGGCCCAAACTCAAAGTCTCTCTCGGAGGCCTCCTGCTCCCTGGGCTCTGGCCCCAAAAGCCCCTGGTGTCAGTGTCTTCACTGCAAGAGCCATTCTCACTCATTGCAGTTTCCTGAACATACCTTTTCCTGAAGCTCCCTGCTGCCCTTTCTAGGGAAAACAGCTAATCATATAGTAATCAGGGTTGGGAGTTCCAGGCCCTCCAGACCTTAAGGGGCAAGCCATCCTGTTACAAGAAGGCTTGGGGAAAATTCTAAAAGCAAATAGACAAGTATAGTAAGAGAAATATTTCAAAGATATTTTAAGTACATCAGTAATAAAAGCCTGCAGATGAATACTTGCATCCACAAGAGCATCAGGGTGCAAATCAAAGAAGTTAAGTCCAACTAAGCTAAATCATTCTTTTGCATTGATCTTCACCAGACAGGATAATAGGGAAATACCTATCATAAGGTTATTGCTTACAGATATTGAAGCTGAGGCCTAGTCAGAGATAGAGATGTCAAATAAAAAGGTGATAGAAGAACTTGAGAAGTGAAACTGTAATAGATCACCAATACCATCGTCCAAAAGTGCCTGTTCAGCTGTGATTCCTCATTTCCCTGACTGGAATACGTTTTTAGGGCTTGTTTGCACAATGCTGTAAAACACATTAGAGAGGCGTAGACTGTGCTGGCGTGAACTAAATGGTACCTACTTCGCATTAACATAGTCCTGACTATGTGCAGGATAATATGAGATAGGTACCTTTTAGTTCATGCCAGCAAGGTCTCATGGGGCAGTTAGAAGGCAGTATATTAGAGCACACTACAGATGACGCCTCTCTAATGTGCTTGACTGCATCATATAGACAAGCCCTTAGACAAGGTATATCTTAACTTCAGGGCTTTATGAACCTTGATATGTCCATTTGTGGGATTTTTATAAAGAAACTCTGCTGAACCCAAAGATCCAAGAATCAGCCCCCATCACACACAATTGGCCCCCTTCTCTCCTATGTCTCACTGACCCATGCACTTTATTTTTTTGATGTCTTCTGTGAGTTCTCTCCAAGTGAGGTCCACCCTTAGGATTTTTGAGTGAGTGAAACTTAATTGACTAATTTTGTGCCCCTACTACATTTAATTAATTAATTTTAAATAAAAATGGTGGGGTGTCTTTGAGTCCTATCAATTTCCTTTGCTACAGGAAAGGAGGAGCCTAGCTGTTGTAGTGTTTATTCAGTGCTGTCTGGCAACATCTGGACTTAATAGATAGTATGAAGCAAATGAAGATGGAGATGTTTCTGCAATTTTTAGCAAAGTAGCTGCAGCTTTATTTAACACATTCAACTAGCAAACCATACAAGATCACTCCTGATGGCTAATCTGTACTGCAGCTGCAAAGATGGAAAAGGACAGGAAGTAGCCAATCCAGACTGCCTTCCTGCAACCCCTGGAGGCTTGCATCTAGAACCTCTCTAACTATCTAGGGCATGACCAGTCCGCAAAAACCAAGGTCCGTGTAAACCAAGTTATTCTAGGGCTTGCCAGTCCCAAGATCCTGGTTTAGATGTAAAGTAAAGCTGCAATGTAGTGCATTCGGAAATAAAGTTTATTACAATTCCTGTAGCAGTACCGCCATTTTACATGCACTTCCTGAAGACCATTTAATATGAGGGAATTCTGATTCCTTTTCTTGCTTTTTTACAGTATGAATTTGTTTGCTCTATGGGGTGGAGTTAAGATTGCAATGGTTATTTATGTGGGACTTTGTGGTATCTTACTGAAGTGCAACACTTTCTCTAAACTTCCTGAGATTTTAATGTTTGTTTGGGTTTCTTCCCTCAACTCTTAATATTCTTGAAAGGTAATATGCCTGTAACCATATCTATTTTTTGTGGGGGAATTCTCCCTTTTTTTAAAGGTCCTGTGGTCCACTGGAGCGGAGCTCTGTTCCATCAGGTCCTCCTAGGGCTGCAATGTCCAAACTTTTCAGTTTGTGAGCTAAACGTAGTATGTTCAAAAGATCAAGACACCACAATCAATAATGTGGGACAAATTCTCTGCCTGTTTTCCTCCTTTTAGTCCAGCTTAGACAGTGCTAAGGGAGTAGAAGCTATCTATGGGGGAATCCCCATGCGTAGTATAGCCTGCTCTTACATTTTCCTCTCTGCACTCCATGGTGCAGAGTGCAGTTCAGGAGTTTGGGGGTTACTAAAATACACTGTGCATCAGCTATCCCTATCTGACATGTGGTCCCTTTGGAAACAATAGCCAGATGGCATAACTTACAGCAGACCCCTGATTGCTTTGATTTGACTTTCCTGTCACAGAGGATGAACTCAATAAGCTTATTATGCCTATAGAGACTCTTTGGGGGTATCCCCCTTGCATACCTCAGGAGATCCATGGGAATGGGGGAATGTTTCCCTGTTCTTTCTTTCTTTCTTTCTTTCTTTCTTTCTTTCTTTCTTTCTTTCTTTCATATAGATCTCAGGCGGTCTGCAGGAAGAAAGGCTTGGGTGAGAATGGTGGTTGGGGGCAGTCTACTGAGGGGGCAGTCTACTGAGGGGGCATTCTCCTGTTTTGCTAACCAAAAGTTCATTTTAGGAGACCCAGGGAATGAAGAACCCCTAACCCCTCTCCCAGGGGGAAGGGATAGCTCAGTGGTTAGAGCATTGGCCTGCTAAACCCAGGGTTATGAGTTCAATCCTTGAGGGAGCCATTTAGGGATCTGGGGCAAAAATCTGTCTAGGGATTGGTCTTGCTTTGAGCAGGGGCTTGGACTAGATGACCTCCTGAGGTCCCTTCCAACCCTGATATTCTATGCTTCTAAGGAAGGTGATTTGAGTGTACAGAGGGAAACACGTTAATGAACGAGCAAGGTTATTGACCTTACTCCTGCTTTGAGCTCTTACATCCTCTGATTATCAAGAAAATGCAAAGCCTCAAGATCCTATTGAACTCATTTCTAGATACACACATAACAATAATGCCAAGCATAGCTTTCACTTTCATCTTGCCAGGAGAGTACCTCTCACATGAGATCCTAGCTACTGAGATCTATATGTTTTTCACCTCCTAGCTGATTACTGTAATTCACTCTGTTTCAGACTGAATAAAGTTACATTACACAATGAAGCTCCAGCTTATGCAGAATACAGCAGATGGCTCTTGAAAAAGAAAAACATAACAAACATATCATACTCTCCACTGGGTCTCCACTTGGTACCAAAGACAGTTCCAAGTACTGGTCGTAATATTTAAATCCCATAATGGAATAGTGCTCGTCTGTTTTAAGGGCCAACTTTTTATCCACAAACAACTAAGACAGCTTTTCTCCATGGGAGTGCTAACACTGATGGAGCCTAGGTTCAAACTCTCAGAAGCAGGAGCTGAGGGTTATTCCATGATAGGTTGCATCTATAGTATGACTTACCAAGATAAGATGGAGCCCAAAGTCTGGCTACAATACAGAAGACACTTCTCTGCAGCAGTCATCTTGCACTAATGAAAAACAGGAAATACAGTGAAAAAGAAAAGGGAAGGGAAACAATTAAAAATCCAAGTAAATGTGGTTAAAAATAGGAAGAGGCCAAAACAGGATTTTCACAGCTATACTTAATGCAGGTACTTGGCATCTTGATACTGAGGTGATGGGTGTGTTACAATTGAGTGTGGCAAAGATCTTCCTACAATTGAGGCATGAAGGAACTCAGACTGCATCATTTATTTGTATTCATTATTCCACCTTCCTTGTGATTAACTGATACACAAATATCAGTACAAATAAAGTAGATATAGTTTGGGACATAAACAGCTATAGCAAAAGCTGACTAGCTTGATGAACAACTTTTGTGGATATTTTTAACCTCATTTAAACAAAACCATTTATACAAACAAGTACACTGTATGATCTAATACCAGCCCTCAAATCCAAACTATATTAAAAATGCAAAGTGAACAAAAAATATTGCAAACCTTCAAACTTTATGCACTGTTATCAATTTTTGATTCTTCAGTATGCTTGTTTCACACTCACTTTATTAAAAGGTTGAAACTCCTTGAATGCTGGAACTGACAAACCTATACATAAATGATTAGGAATGCTGTGCTAGTAATTTCCAGTAGAACTCATCATTGAGTTTCCTTATAAGAACATCTCTCTCCACTTTGAATGTTACTTAGACTTGTAAAACGCCTTTTTGAGCAGTCTATTTATTCTTGAAGACAAATTGTCCAAGTCAATTCTGTTAACATTGTCACAAATTGGCGCTTCTTATTGTAGATTGTATCAAATCCTGTAATGATTGCCTATTATTTTGGCTGAGAGACACATTTTGACCGTTACTGACCGCCAGTTACAATTTTTCCCTTAATTTAGGAATTCCTACTTCTTACTGAAGCCAGCTGGAAACAACTAAGGCATTACAGCACCTTTCTCAGCTGTTGGCCATGGTAATATGTATTCTCTCCAAAATATATATCTTTGGCAGGAAACAGAAAGAAGGAGTCTCGGGTAATCCTTGTGCATGCCAAGTGTAAGGATTGTTATATTTAACGGCTAGATTTCAGTCCCTGAAATTATGTTTAAAAGAAGTTCAAAGGTAGGCAAGTATTCATATAGAATGTGTAGTTTTCATGCAAAAAAACTTTAAAAATAGCTTTTCACTATATTTATCCAGGAATTTTTTTGTAGAGGCTTTAATAGGAATGTTTTACATGACTTGCAGCTTGAATGGTTTTACAGTACCTTTAGGACTGTGTCCAAAACTGCCAGATTAACAGCCACATAAAAAAACTCTGGCTGCATATTAGAGCATTTAGTCTAAACCTACAAACACAGTTGTCCTACGGGAATTTTTGCTAATCAGCTACATGGCCTCAAAATGTAGGTCACCTGAACAGTCAGAAGTAAGAAATAACTAGAACAGCACAAAAATGAACTACAGTGTGTGCAAGTGTGACATTCTTTTTTTTTTGGGGGGGGGGGGGGGGGAAATCAGTGAAAGAGCAATCTCCAGTACATAGTAATGAAGAGTAGGTTGAAATTAAATTAGGATTTACAGAGGACACCTGCTGAACCTCCAGACTTTACTAAGGAATTGGTGGGAGTAGAGCCATTTTACATATACTTAGTTTAATTATTTCATTAATGATTTTGACTGCATAGATTTTTCTGATTACATTCATTGCCTAACAAATTAGCATGGAAGATATTGATAGTCATAAGTGGGATCTTATTTAATTAAATAATTTTAATCCTGTCCTCCAAAGCACTACATCCCCTCCCAGCTTGGTATTCTCTGCAAACTTTATAAGCATACTCTCTATGCCATTATCTCAATCATTGATGAAGATATTGAACAGAACCGGATACAGAACTGACCCCACTCATTATGCCCTTCCAGCATGACTGTGAACCATGGATAACTACTTTCTGGGAACAGTTTTCCAACCAGTTTTGCACCCACCTTACAGTAGCTCCATCTAGCTCCATTTCCCTAGCTTGTTTATGAGAAGGTCATGTGAGATAGTAACAAAACCCTTACTAAAGTCAAGATCTGCTGCTTCCCCCCATCCCTGCATCTCCCTCTCCAACTCCTGGGCCTTTCTCCTGTCTGCTTTCTTTCTTCATATGGTTTGCAGTACTAATCCTCCAGGCCCTCTGTTCAAGGTCTGATGTCACACTGGCTTACAGGATCTTGCTAAACATGTCATACTAAGTCCTCTTCTTTCTCATCTGACTCAGGCATTCCTGGGTATGGCGGGAATACCTCAAGGCTGCAACAACTGCAGATAAAACACAGAGGTACCACTGTCATAACAGAAAGTGAAAATTAAGGTTCAGAACTCCCTTCACTTAATTGCGCTGTTAAACAATAATAGAATACCATTTCGTGAAATGTTTTTGGATGTTTTCTACATTTTCAAATATATTGATTTCAGTTACAACACAGAATACAAAGTATACAGTGCTCAGTTTATATTTATTTTTATTACAAATATTTGCATTGTAAAACACAAAAGAAATAATATTTTTCAATTCCCCCATTGCAAGTACTGTAGTGCAATCTCTTTATCATGAAAATTGAATTTACAAATGTAGAATTATGTAAAAAAAAAAATCTGCATTCAAAATGATAAATAAAAGAAATAGTATTTTTCAATTCACCTTATACAAGTACTGTAGTGCAATCTCTTTATCGTGAAAGTGGAATTTACACATGTAGATTTTTTTTTGTTACATAACTGCTGTCAAAACCGAAACAATTTAAAACTCTAGAACCTTCAAGTCCATTCAGTTCTACTTCTTGTTCAGCCAATCGCTCAGACAAACAAGTTTGTTTACATTTGCAGGAGATAATGCTGCCCCCTTCTTGTTGACAATGTCACCTGAAATTGAGAACAGGCATTCACATGGCACCATTATAGCCATCATCACAAGATATTTACGTGCCAAATGCCCTAAAGATTCATATGTCCCTTCATGCTTCAACCAACATTCCAGAGGACATGCATCCATGCTGATGACAGGTTCTGCTCGATAACGATCCAAAGTATTGCGGACTGACGCATGTTCATTTTCATCATCTGAGTCAGATGCCACAAGCATAAGGTTGATTTTCTTTTTTGGTGGTTCAGATTTGGTGGTGTAGTTTCCACATTGGAGTGTTACTATTTTAAGACTTCTGAAAGCATGCACCACACCTCGTCCCTCTCAGACTTTGGAAGGCACTTCAGATTCTTAAATCTTGGGTTGAGTGCTGTAGCTATCTTTAGAAATCTTACATTACCTTCTTTGCATTTTGTCAAATCTGCAATGAAAGTGTTCTTAAAACAAACATGTGTTGGGTCATCATCGGAGACTGCTATAACTTGAAATATATGGCAGAATGTGGGTAAAACACAACAGGAGACATACAGTTTTCCCCCAAAGAGTTCTGTTACAAATTTAATTAACACATTTTTTTAACATGCTTCATCAGCATGGAAGCATGTCCTCTACAATGGTGGCCGAAGCATGAAGGGGTATACGAATGTTTAGCGTATCTGACACGTAAATACCTTGCAATGCAGGCTACAAAAGTATGAACTCCTATGACATTGTAAATATAAAGCCAGCAGCATTATCTCCCATAAATGTAAACAAACGTATTTGTCTTAGTGATTGGTTGAACCAGAAGTAGGACTGAGTGGACTAGTAGGCTCTAAAGTTTTACACTGTTTTGTTTTTGAGTGCAGTTATGTTAAAAAAAATCTACATTTGTAAATTGAACTTTCATGACAAAGAGATTGCATTACGGTATTGTATGAGGTGAACTGAAAAATACTATTTATTTTGTTTACCATTTTTACAGTGCAAATATTTGTAATAAAATAATATAAAGTGAGCACAGTACACTTTGTATTCTGCGTAGCAGCCGTGTTAGTTTGTATCTGCAAAAAGAACAGGAGTACTTGTGGCACCTTAGAGACTAACAAATTTATTAGAGCATAAGCTTTTGTGGACTACAGCCCACTTCTTCGGATGCATCCGAAGAAGTGGGCTGTAGTCCACGAAAGCTTATGCTCTAATAAATTTGTTAGTCTCTAAGGTGCCACAAGTACTCCTGTTCTTTTTGTATTCTGCGTTGTAATTGAAATCATTATATTTGAAAATGTAGAAAAACGTCCAAAATATTTAATAAATTTCATTTCATAGTCTATTGCTTAACAGTGCGATTAAAACTGCAATTAATCGCGATTAATTTTTTAATTGTGATTAATATTTTTGAGTTAATCATGTGAGTTAACTGCAATTAATTGACAGCCCTAGTGGATACTGCCTTGTATCTTGTGAAGTAATTTACACCTGTGCCTAATGTACCAAATCAGAATAGTACTGTTGTCCGTACATGACTGCACAAAGTGCATGGCAGTGTCAGGTGCATTATCAGTACAGTTGAGCTCAAGCCACCAAGTTTGGATTTCTGCTCCAAAGACTGGTGTTGATAGATCCAGGGCATGTTAAATAAGGTATCTGAAACATATAGTAACTTGTTCAAGAAATTAAGATTTAAATAAAAATGTTGTACAGGCCATGTGTGTCTTTTATCTACATGAACACAAAGTACCAGAGCCCCTGACATCCATTTACCAGGGAAACATATCAAGTTATTTTTTGTTGCAAAACATTTAATAAAGTATATAACTGCAAAAAATGGATGAAATCGATCTAGATCTAGCAGAGAGGGAACAAATGGCAACACTGTATCATTATTTTGCTATGAAATTACACTTAAACCAATGGCATATATGTGACTAGATAATTAATGTACATGTGTCTCATGAGATTCTGTGAACATAAAGTCAGCAAAGGAGGAAGGGCGTGTTTCACAAATTCAAATTAGATTTCATGTCCATCTGTGAGGCACTGCCCTAGTTTGCCTTCCAGGATTTTATTTCACAATCATTTTTATGGAAAAAGAAAGCTACTGTTACTGTACTATTTTTTTCTGACACCATTCACCTTGGCAACAGTAAAATGGCAAGGCTGATTGGTTTCAGACTACACTGTCAGTTCTTTGTGCAAGTTTGATTGTGTGGTGTAATGTACTTGCGTGCATCAGGTCATTTTGATAAGATTACACCTATATCACTGTTTAGCTGCCATGGAGCCTACAGCCATGTTTGGCACCACTTCTATAGATTCCATATTATACCCACGGAGATTTGTCTCAGTAGATGTGAGAACTTCCTCATGGCCTGTTGCAGGATTATACACATGAAAAGGCATGCTACATTTAGTGTGTATGGAGCTCTTCAGTCCATGACTTCCTCTCTTTTAGGGTTGGAATCCCCTCTTATTGTGAGTTTGTGCCGCATATATGGTTGCCACATCTCTCCTGTTGTTTGCCTATTCTTTCTCCCTGACCCAACTTCTTCTGTTTATCTTCCCTTTTTCTGTGTATTTTACTGGGGTTTGATTTCAATTTTTCATTCTTATTTTCTTGTTACTGCTGTTCAAGGTCTCTCCTTCCCTTCTGAATCTCTCCCTTTTTCCTCAGCATCTTCCCACAAAACCTTCTCTCTTCTCTCTGTTTCTCTCCCCTTTTCTCTGTTCCTCTTCACACTTTCCCTTTGCATAGAGCCCTTGAGTATGGGAAGGAAGAAAATATCTATTAGGGTGCCTTAATCCTTGCAGGAGCTGAGAAGAAGCATTTCAGGCTGATGGGTCTTTGAAGAAACCAGAAGACAAACTTAAAAAGAATCGGCATCCACTCTGCTCATTGAGGGGAGCAATTTAGCAGTGGGGTTGGGAATATAGCAGGATCTTCATCATCCACTCCTCCTCCTCTCCAGTTTCTGTGAGCATATTCTGTTGCTCCACCCATTCTCTTTTTGTTGCCTCCAGAGGGAAAATTCAGAAATAGGGATGGGAGAGCAGGCCTTGGAGCTCAGAGGCTTCTTTTGCTTTGCTTTTTCACCACTGGTGCTTCAAGATGTGTGTGTTCCTGATTGTAACAGGTAGATGGAACCAATGCCCAACGCTGGCAAGGTTTTATAGATTTTTTGGGGTAGGGGAAGAGCTATAATCCATAGGTTGGGAATTGCTGCCGTAAGTATTAGACACTACCATATTTTCTAGTTTACTTGTTTTAAATCAATTTTAATTTATGAAACCATGAATCTCCCTCAAATCCAAGCCCCGCTGAGGTCAAAACTTCCATTGGGTCAGGATTTCACTCCCAAGTTTTTACAGGAAAAAACAGAATTCTGACACATGCCTTTCTTCCATCTGTTGTAGTGTTCCATTACCTGTGGCAAAGGAATGCAGTCCCGAGTAATCCAATGCATGCACAAGATCACAGGAAGACATGGCAATGAATGTTTTTCCTCAGAAAAGCCTGCAGCATACAGACCCTGCCATCTTCAACCCTGCAACGAGAAAATTAACGTAAATACGATCACATCACCCAGGTTAGGTAAGCTGGAAAAAAGCCATATGACAGTGCAGAAGTTATCTTTTTCTGTCTTTCCTTATGAAGAAAAATGATGGTCCTGTGATTAAAAGCACAAGGCTGGGATTTAGGCGATCTAGATTCTATCCTTATATCTCCTGTAGAATTATGTGTCACTTTAGGCATGTCATTTTAACATCTCTGTGGCTGTGTTTCCCCATATGTAAATTGAAGATAAAAATAGTTTGCAGGGGTTTCATGAAACTTAATTCATAAATGTTCGTAAAGCACACTGGTATCCATGAAAGGGATGTGATGTGGTATTCCATCTTATTATTATTACTAAACATCAAAATGTAAATATCATTATATTGGTGTTAGAAATTTATTTCAAACCAGTATTTTTCTGGTTAATTGCACCACACATTTTTATAGAGTTGAGAAAATATATAAAGTTTAGTTCGGCAAAGTTTTCTAAACAACATTCTCATGGTCCTTAAAGGACCAAGAAGGCCCTGGTTTAAGGAGCATGTACAAATGGTTCCTTCTGCCAGTCTTTCACCCAGATCACTACATCTGTCCATGATTGTGTAGAACATCAGAGATTAAATCTTCAACATAAAGGGGTCAGAGACAAACTCACTGGGACCATTTTAAAATCCAAAAGTTTCTCAAACTCTGTTTCCTATTAGAGACCCTGGAAGAAATTCTACGACTGGCGTAGAGAGAGATCTGTTAACCATACCAATTATCCTCCAAGTAAAATCCCTAGTGGAGTTTTCATAAGGGTCTTACCATCAGCTCCTTAGAATGTCAGTCTGAGCCTTGAGCATGATTGGGATATATTCAAAGATCTGCTATAGTACATCTTTTCCCAATGATTTTTTCAGAGCCCTTGTTAGGATAAACCATCCTGTCAATAGATTATTCCTGCATGGAAAGCAAATCTAATGTCATAAACTGTCTGTAATCCTTCCTTTGAGCTAATGAAGGGTATTCCCCTTTGAAGTTGGAACCCTTATAGCATTTTGTGTAGTGGCCATTGTCTCGGCTTGCTGGATGACTGAGATGACAGCTGAGGCTTACAGACCTTATATAGTATTTCATAAGGACAAAATTGTTCTTCATGTTTTATCTGTCTTTGTGCACAATTGCCCAACTGACCTCCACCAACATCAGAACACTTTTTCCATCCAGTGAGACAGAGGCATCTCTCTGCCTCAGATGTGAGACAGGCCACGAAGTTCTACTTTACATAAATATGCAACATAGAAATTTCAGGTTGATTTAAAATGTTTTTACTTTATTTGAAGGACCAAAGTGAGGTAGTGAAGCCCATAAGGCTGAGTTATCTGAGTAGATCAGAAGATGTAGCACTGATGCTTGTAATATCAAAGTCAACCTTATCCACCAGGAGTTAGGGCCCATTCCACCAGATGCATAGAGACAATGCTTGCCTTGAGTGGATCTGCCATTTGGGCTTCCAGTCATATTGTTGGTTTTGTTTTGTTTTTTTGCTCTGCCGGCAGGACTCGGCTTATTTTTTTTTTGCTCTGCCGGTGGGCACCTCCCCCCCATGTGTCCCGATATTTTCTTCCCCGCATCTGGTCACCCTATTGTTGTATAGACATGCCCACAGAGCTCTTGCTCTATTCCTGTCTGCTCCACCTTTCTGGCTGGAGCTCTGGCCCTGGCTTCATTCTGTTAGCCACACCCTGCAGCTTCCTGATGCTATTTATGAGGAATTCCCTGGTCCAGCCCAGGTGTGCCTCTTTAGTAACGAGAGTTGGCTAGCCTCAGCCTTCCAGCCCTTAAGGAGCAAGCCACCCTGTTACAGGGCCGCCGCACTATTAAAATACAAATATATAATTAAATGTGCAAATAACATTAGAATAGAAAAACAGTTAGTGAGGCATTACAGATGGACATAGTCCAAAGAAACACTAAATTAGGTATTCCTTGAGGTGACAAGGTTAGGCTCAAATTAGATAAGATCCATGGAGCTCTCCTTCCATTGCTGGGGCGGAGGAGAGGGGGGAAGGAAAACAGAAACCAGAACAGATATCAAAAGCTATATCTGAAGAAGCATGGGTTCCTATACTGCCTAGTAACAATATGACTGGAAGCCCAAATGGCAGATCTACTCAAGGCAAGCATTGTCTCTATGCATCTGGTGGAATGAGCCCTTGACTTTGATATTACAAGAATCAATGCTACATCTTCTGATCTACTCAAAAAAGCCGAGTCCTGCCGGCTGAGCAAAAAAAAAAAAAACCAAAACCCAGTGCTGCCGGCAGATATTGGGACAAATTGCATCCTGACCAAAGATCGGTCGGGACGTGGAACAGACACTGAAATATCGAGACGGTCCCGATTTTCTCGGGACATCTGGTCACCCTAATACAACAAAGAAAAACCTGCAACTGGCCCATGCCCGCCAGCTCGGGCTCATAGCCTCTGGCTGTGGGGCTGTTTCATTGCTGTGTATATTTCTGGGCTCAGGCTGCAGCCTGGGCTCTAGGACCCTGAGGGGTGGGAGGGCCTGCAAAGTGGCCCCTGACCTTGAGGTTGTGCTCAAGTAAGTGGCTATCACACTATAGGCCCCAGTTAGGGATCAGGGTCTCATTATGTTAGGCACTATACAGATGTGAAGTAAAAGGTCAGATCCTGCCCCACAGAGCTTACAGTTTTGGTTATGACATGCTGGATGGAACAGGTGGACAGAACAAACAAGAGAGGAGGAAGGGTAGGTGAGGCAACAGTGCTTTGAGCATGTTTTGTATGGTAAGCAGTACTCAGAGCTCACCATCTGCCTGACCATTGTCAGCTGACAGAGTTGTGTACGCATCATGGAGTGATGAGTCTTAAGGAAGGATTTTTAAGGAGAATAAGTTAGCGGCTTTTTAGATATTAACGAGGCATTCATAAGCAGTTGTGAGGGAGTACGTGCAAAGATTTTTGAGGTAGAATGGTTTTGAATGGTGGGAACATTGTCACAGTGAAGACAGTAGTCAGCGCCATAATGTTTTAATGGAAGAGCTAAGCCATGAAGGGTCTTAAAGGTAAAGAAGAGAAGCTTGTGTTTGACATATTAGGGAAGGGGGGACTCAAAGAGGGTGGTATTATCAGAGTGATGAGCAGGAAAATAATCTTAGCAACATCATTTTGAATGGACTTGAGGGGATAAGGTTGCAGTTGTCCAAGCCAGAGAGGAGGAGATTGTAGTAATTAAGATATGATATGATCATGTCTGGCCAAGTATACCATCCTATTCCTGAAATCTCTCTCTCTCTCTCTCTCTCTCTCTCTCTCTCTCTCTCTGTGGATAGTCATTACTAATGTATTGCAGTGTCCATTTTTCTAGATAAAAGGTATTTGCTTTATTTACGATTTTGCAATTATTATCTTGAAATTGTGCCGTCTTGTAAGTGTATGGCATTCATGACAGGGAGGCTGTTGGGTCTACTTAGCTGGGCCCTCAAAAATTCTAATTGTTAAAATATTGGCAGCGTGTCACCAAGATAGGATTCTTTTCCTCTGTTGAAAAATAAACAAGTTTCACCCCACCCATTCCTTCCCACCGACAGAGCTCCAGTGCCCTCCCAGCTTCCTTTCCTCTCTGCTGCCTCCCTCAAAAGTGCCCCAGTGCCCTCTTTCCATGCTTGCTGGCCACTTCCTTATCAGTTACTCCTGCCTTTGCTTTCACTCAGTCCACCTCCTGGTTCCTGACCCAATGGAGTCACTAGCAGGGAGGTTGGTTGTGTCAGAAGTCTTTAGACACCCTTAAGGACATCTCTACTATCTGATTGCTTACTAACAAATTTAGTAATAGGTAATAATAGAATGAATGAACATTATACTCTGCCTTAGGTATCAAATGAACTGTTTGAGTGTATAGATATATAGTTGTGTTTTTTGTTTGTTGTTTCACAGCTGCTTTAACATTCAAGTGCCTGGGAGACCAGTGGCCTGTATACTGCAGAGTGATACGAGAGAAGAACCTCTGTCAGGACATGAGGTGGTATCAACGCTGCTGTGAGACATGCAGGGACTTTTATGCGCAAAAAATGCAACAAAAGAGTTGACCTCTGTCAGGCTGGCTGGCTCTCAGCTCTTTGCAATCTCATTATTTATACACACACACACACACACACGCTTTTTCAGACCAAATATTATCAGATTACATATAATTTAATCAAATTAATTTATTTTTGCCTGCCAGACATGCTTTCTTGTTTTGGTTAGATGGCCTTTGTGTTTTATTCTCTGAGGTTTTCATAATTTTTATATGAACAGTTTTGGATACATATATCAGAATTTTTTAAAAAATAGTATTTTAAATGTTTATGTTCGGTAGGATCATCTCTCTGTTGCCAAGAAAAACCCTCATGTTATCTTGAATTTATTTTAATTTAGCTGAATAGTTTTGCTGTATTTGGAAATAAAGCCAAAGTTTTTTATTTTAATTTTTTGGCATTCAGAGTCAGAATGACCTTGTTTATTTTGCAACAGATGTTGAGGTGTCTAAGCTAACATTGTTGAACAGGTTATTACAGAATGTATTGTGAAATCAGTTTCTCTTTGGGTTAGAGACATACTGTAGGAGAGAATCTACTGTAACATATAACCTGTGATAAACAAAAAAAATCAAAATAGCGAACTAGAGATTTTGATTGTGCTCATGAACACATACTTGAACACAAGTATTGAATCAATGAAACACTGTAGAGATTTACACTGAATCACTCACTGTTGCACTGTTTGAGGTAGTTTAGAGAAACACAAGTTCTAGAATTTGTACCATCCTATGAAACCACGTCTGTACTGTTTTAACATGTCACTTGATTTTAAATGTTTTCAGCAAAAGACCCATGCCTCTTTATGCCTTTGTCTGTCCTCTTTGCAGTTGTACAAATGGAAGAGTCCTTGTTCCTGCCATTTGTATGCGTAATCTGTTAAACATTTTCCAGTTCTTTGTTGATGACTTAGAAGATAGCTTTGTGATACTGCTTTAGTTTCATCTTTGTTTTATGAAAGTCTTTATACAAAAAAAGTTTTACAATTTTGTGAAACATTTTAAAACAACTAAAATTTTCCTTATGAGAAAATATTGTACATGATTCACATGATTTTTACATTTTCAATAAAAAAGTAAAACCTCTTTCTTTATTTCTGTTTTTCCTATTTTGTGCATCTGAAATATTCCTGGTTTTTTTTCCCCTTTTTTAAATTTTTAATAGAGCTTATGTCATCATCCCCACCCCTGCCTCTATAGTACAAGTCCATGGGACTGAGCAGCATAAAGGGGTTCTAAAAGCCCTGGACCTGATGGGGAGAAGTCCTACAGCTCAGGGGAGAGGAAGACAGCTATAGATTGTCTCCTGAAGACCCCTTTGCAAACTGGCTGTAGGAGGAATGTGTCTGGCATGGGAGTGGTTGGAGCTGTTACCCATAGGCAGTCAGGGATGCACACAAAAAATTATCTTTGGGCTGGTACCAAGGATGCAAAGTTTCAGAGGCAAATGAGAATATTTTCTAGATATAATGAATGAAATCAGGGGTTATCATCTAAGTTTACCTGCAACTTTAGCTACAGCTTTCGTTTCTTCGGTGGCTGTAATACTTGACTATTAGATGTACATGCAGTCTGCAACTTGGAGGTCATTATGTGTACACGTAGTGTAAATGCATCATATTTGCTTCTCTGGATGAATTAAAAATGAAGTAACTTATATTTGGTTACTACATTTTATTTAAGCTCTTCCCTATAATTCAAATAAACAATACAGATCAATGTGCCGTTTTATTAGAAAAATAGGGAGAAGGTTTTTTTTAAGATTGCACAGGAATGTGAGCACAGATATGATGATGTTGAAATGCATTGTTGCTTTGCCCAGCACTGCCACTCCGGAGAACACTGATCTGATTTGAATCGAAACAAAGAGTAAAAGCTTGGTGTTTTTTATTACCTGTACTGGCTAGGCTGAAGGAAGGAAATTTCATCAGTCAAAATCAAAGTGACTTTATAAATATGCAATACTAAAATAAAGTATCAAACTCTGAAATAAAATACAAGCATCACAGATACAGTAATGAAAATTAAGGGCTTGATCTTATACTATTCAAGTGAATTAGAGTTTTCCATTGATTTGAAGAAAGATCAAGCTCCTAACAGTAGATGAAATAAACTAATATTCCCCATATTGAGGAAAAACTTACTGATGAAATATCCCTTTAATCTGAGAATGTGTATGTTACTGTTATAACATCAAACTACTGTGCTGAACTGTGTGACAAAATCAAATGAGTTAGTATCCCCAGAGAATAATTGCAGAAGGACTTGCACCATTCCTGTTGTGGTATGAACTGCTTCTAATTAGCTGAGAAAGAAATACTGTGAGCCTGAGATCTTTGGCAAGTCACTTAAGGAAGTGCTGATATGTATTTAAGTGTCTCATGCATCTAGTCACTGATACTCTGTTAGTTTTAATGAGCACATATACATCTATCAAAATGGTCCTTAAACTTGAAAACTTAAGCTAGGCACTTAAGGAAGCATGTCTTGCCTGCTATGCTGCTTCTAAACGATCTTTTATCATTGGTAGATGATATAAGTGAGCGTGACACCAAGCAGGGATCAGTTACGGTTTCAGGCAACAATAGGATCCTTTTTCACTTCATTAATAATAGAAGGAGCCCACAGCAGCCAGGAACCAGAAGACTGGGCTGTTTTCATTATTACTCAACAGGAGGGGAACATGGACTTCTCTGTTTTGCCAAACAACAACCATCCTGATAAATTCCTACAACTAGATGTGAAGTCTTTAATGAAAAACTCTGCCTTTCTACAAGCCAGTCTAGTAAAATTTCCAGAAGCAGCTTTTCCAGGTGCACAGCAATGGCACAACAAAGTCTATTTACAGGTAATGTCTAAAGGAAAGACCTGAATGTTTGACTTCTTTGCTTATTATTCCTTATACATTTTTTGGTTCAGAAACAAATGAAATTTGGGTTTGAGCCTTTTGCTGTGGTTGCAGCCACTGCATGTCCCTGATTCTGCACCACTGATGTCAGTGAAAGTTTTGCAATTAACTTCAATGGGAGCAGGAGTAGGCTGTATGAGAACAATCTTCCTGATACCATGGGCTCAAACCCTATCACTATCATGTAGTTCCACACCTCTTAGTACCGGCACTGACCTGCTGACTCCTGGTTGTGGTATTTTTTAGCATTTCCCAGTATGTGCATGAATGATATTGTGTAACATTAATTGTATTTATTATTATATGGGATCATATGGAAACTTCCCAGGAACAACACGCAGGTAGGTGCTAAAGAGAAGGAAAATTCTAGAAGAGAAAAATTCAGGCTTAAAATGGAAACTCAGTTACATCCTTAAAGATAAGCAGCAGCTACTACCTCCCCATAATAACTGACATTAACAGTCAATGATTGTGTACCATACAATTAACTTGACTTTCATGACTGCTGTTGGGTGAGTTACTTAAGCAGACACCAGAGGGTTATTCCTTGATAGTAGTTAGGGTGAAAGACAAAGGAGGACACAGAGATAGGGAAGAAAAGAAGAAACCGTTTAAGTAGAGGTTCCCCTCATAGAGTTTTCCCCAAATTGCAAAATATAAAAACCTAGCCCTGTGTCATCTATGGAACCAGCTTGGGTTTTGACCTCCAGAAAGTGCTCAGACCTCAGTGGATCTGCTGGAAGACAGAACCACTTCATGCGGGGGGCAATTGCTCCCCTCTTTGGCTCTCTAGCTAGGTGACTCTACTGGCGCCAAGTTGCTAGGGCTGACTCCCACAGCAGCTGCCTCAGAAGTTCCCCTCAGAAGGGAGGAGGGTTGCCAACATTTTATTGCAAAAATAAGTGACAGTTTTCCTAATGCGCGCACGCACACACACACGTGCTGACTGTGCGGAAAGTTACTGATTTTTCTTCAGGGACGGTGACTCATGAAACTTGAGACATCTGTAGGCCTCTAGGTGATGACAGAGGCTACAGGCCACACTGAACTCCTCAGGGCAAGTGCTGTGCCTTGGAGATCCCATAACGGCCACACTTTACTCAGTTCTCATCCACCTGAAAGATTAAATGTATAGGAGAGGACGATGCACACTGTGCATTGAGAACCTCCTGCACCAAGCAAGAGGGCAGTTAGATTTTCCTCAACTCTGCCATTAACTCACTATGACAGCAGTCAAGTCAGTCTCCCTCCCTGCCCTGGTGAGATCAGACACCTTTGGTGCAGTGATGCACAACATCTACAGCTTTCAGAGTAACAGCCGTGTTAGTCTGTATCCGCAAAAAGAAGAACAGGAGTACTTGTGGCACCTTAGAGACTAACATCTACAGCAACTTCTTCAACATGAAACATCTTAATGTACATTATTGCTCTGGCCAAACAACTTCCTTCTTCCAAAGTAGGACACAAAAAAGCTCAGCATGTTGGGGGAATGGATGTAGTGAGAGTAACTATAATGTGAGACATTGCTGTAGTCATCAGGGTTTGAATTCAGGGAAAACTGTTGTATATGTGAGGGGGAAACAGTTCCTCTTGCTATAAGGTGCTGCCATCCCCCTCCCCCATACCTTTGCTTTCTGTTCACTATCACAGCCCTGGAGGACATGGGAAAGAGTAAAATGAAAGAATCACTTTAAAACAGGGGAGGAAACCTGCTCCCCACAATTAACTTCTTGTCACCCTCCACTCTTTGTGATGTCAGATGCTGCTCGATTCTGGTCCTGAAAGCGAGTAGCCTGTGCACTCCTCTCGCTCTGGTCACCCCTCAGGGTAGCCTGGCTACTTTCTGAGGAGGGTAAATAAGCCCAAGCCCAAGCCCATCTGTGCTTCTCCAGTTTACAGTGCTTGGGGAATCCTGCTTCCCCAGGAACCCGCATCTCCGCTTTCCTTCTGCATGGTCCCCAGTGGATGCTCTCCACCTGGGTCTGCTCCTGACCCATCTCTAAAAGCTTCACTTTCTGCTCTGAGACTCCTGCTCTGCGTCCTGTGCCCAGCACTGGACCACCCCAATGGAACCCACGGACACAGCCTGGCAATTACTGAGGCATCGCAAGGGGCCTAGCCCAGTGTGCAGCACAGCTGCAGTGCTGAGGGGAGCAGGAATTGGACTCCCCATCTTTGCCCCTGCAAATCACCCAGCCAGAGACCCCAATTTCCCTGCATGGTCCTCTAACCTCTGGCTATTTATCAGCACACCTGAAGAACTGCTGGTCCCATTCAGATTTGGCCTAGCCACCTGCAGATGGTCAGCCAGGCCAAATTGAGGGGTGGTGAGTTTCCAATGATGGGGTTGCAAGGGGTGACCCCCATGGTTGATAGAATGATTTAGTATGGGACAGCCAATTCTTTTATTAAAATAAGGGTCATCCTTACAATAAAGGACTGTTTTTCTTTCCCTCACATAGGATTGTAACACATTAACCCACCTTCTCCCTACCCCAGCACAGTGCACTAACCTCAAGAAGAGATGCCCACAAGATCCAAGAGACTGGGAGTGATAGTGGCTTATTTCCCATCCCACCACTTTGTGCAGGTATGAGGAGATCCAAACACACAGCCCTTTCCTCAGAAAGGAATGTCCCAGCCTGTTTTAATTAAGTAAGACTAGCTGTCATTGAGCAATCACTGAAAACTTCCAATAGGATTAAATCTATAGAGAATATTCCCCCTTAAAATGGCATCTTCCTCATAATCCCCCTGGAGAGAATTCTTCTGAAATTCATTCCAGCACTAGGATGGCCCTCTCAAAGGGAAGCTACTCAAGTCACCATTTCCCATGGAAAGCAAATTAGAGTGTTATTAGGTTATTAAACCTAAGGCACAAACTCTCCTTTTCATCATGTTCATTTGTAGATCCAAGTAGTTCAGCTAAAGCACTTATACACAATATACATTTTTATTTCTCGTTTCTGCTGATGAGCAAATAAGAAGAAACTAAATACCTGATGCATTCCAGACTTTAAAATAAACATGATAGCACAGTGCAGAGCTAATGGTTTATGAATAACATGATGAGCAGGCTAATGGGGTGTACGAGTTAGTTAATTCAGAAACAGGAGGGGTGTGTTTCAGTTTTGAACAGGTGGCTGTGATCTACAGTCTCCTAAAATTATTAAACCTTGAGCATAACTTAAACTCCCTGTCCAGAAATTCATTTTCTTTTAAGAAACATTGCTACTCAAGCCTCCCTATGTAAAGTGACTGCTCGGCGATGTATTTGTGTGCCTCTTGTGATGTTTGTCATGAGATCATTCAAACTGAAGTGCGCTTAAGTGCTTATGTGTTTCCTTCACCTATAAGTGTCTTCATTTATTCCATTATATAAGGCAGTCTGATAAAAGTATCTTCACTTCAGAGCAAAAGCTTTTTTTCACTTTCTACTTCAGTGTCAGGCAGAGTGAATATTCATTCCCTCTTATTGTATATTTTTGTCATATAACTATTAAGTAAAATAATCTTGGTACTTTCAGTGCCCTGTGTACCAACTGTGATTTACCTCAAAAAGTCTGGCTTAGGCTCAGCCCCTGCAGTTCTATTCCCTTCTCTCGGAGCAATGGCAGCAGTAACCTGTAATCAGACAGCCTCCTTCAAGCCAAGTATTATGTATCAGATGAAAAGCATTTCAGAGTTAACAGATTTAAGACAATAAACCAGCCCATACCAATGCTTGTTTTTCCCTAAGGCAACTCACTCAGCAGAGCCTCTCCCTATCTGTCAACCTGTCTCCCTGGACAGCTTCTGGCAAGTGACCCATCCCGTTCTTCCCTTGAGAACGTTTTTTTTAACTCTTTTTTTAACGTTCTTTTGATCTCCAGCCTCCCAGCTCTGGCAAAACAACACTTGCAATTTGTTGGCTACAGGAACCTTGAAGCTAATAACTGGACCTGTTGTCTTCCAAGCATTTGTTTGAGGTTGCTTACCTAGAGAACCATGGTGTTCCTTTCCTGTTTGTTCTTCCCACAGCCTCCACCCCACCCCCATTAAGTTAGATACATTCATATGGGAAATGCTAATAAACCACAATAGCTAAACATTAACTTTACCTCAGTGACCAGGTCACTTATAATATTCACACAGACAAGGTGGATGAGGTAATATCTTTTATTGGACAAACTTCTATTGCTGAGAGACACAAGCTGAGAGAGGAGTTTATCCAATAAAAGATATTACCTCACCCATCTCATCTCTAAGAGCCTGGGGCTGACATGGCTACAACAATACTGCATATAATATTCAGAGCATTATTGCATGTCCAGATTCTTAGATAGTACATAGCCTCTCCTTTCTGTCACAGCCAGTTTCCCAGAAGCATGCCTTTAAAGAAAGACAAGGATCCGTGCTAGTGCATTTCTCAGAGGTGTGACATAATGCTCTGAGGTGTATAATTAATTTATCACTTTCCACAGAATTAACTCATGCTAATTATTAGCTAATGTAATTGTTTCCCTGCCACCCACTTTCATTGTTATTGAGGAGCTTGTGATGAAGCAATTCTTGGCAATCTGCGTAATACTTAAATTCTCTGGACCACTATCAGTTTGATTTTAGGCCTAGCTAGGTACAGACAGCCCTTGCCTCTTTCATTAATTATCTCCTCCTGGCAATTGAGAAAGACCAAGTGCACATACTGACACTTTCACATTTACCACCTGCTTTTCGATCCATTGACCATGAGGTTTTGTTGGCACAGTTGTGGACACTGACAAGGATAGATGAAGTGGTGCTTTAATTGCTCCATTCCTTCCTTTTGAGAGGACCCAGATGGTATAGTGCTGAATGATTGCTCTTCTGCCCCAAGGGTTCTCTCATGTGAGTTTCTGCCAATATTCCATTCTGTCACCCTACCTTTTCGGTTTGTATTTGAGGCCACTAGAGGAGATACTGAGCTGATCTGGGCTGCATTGTCATTGATATGTTGATGACACTCAGCTCTACATCTGTTTTTCATTGGATTCAGCCAGGGCAGTCGCTCAGCACTCCAATGTTTAGCCAAGATTGGGGCCTGGATTAGGACTAGCTGGCTGAAGTTCAGTTCAGACAAGATGAAGGTGATGCTAGTAGGCTGTGTATAACAGCTAGCTGAGATGGTGAAACGGATATCTGGCCCCTCATTAGGTGCAGTTTCTTTACATTTTCTTAGCATTGGTTGCAATCTATAAGCTTCTTGAATACCCAGATGGTCATGGTGCAGCTGTAGCCAAGAGCACTTTTTAGTCATCTATGACTAGCACAAAGATTGCAAATTTTACCTCAAAGTAGGAAACTTGTTACAGTTATTATTGCCTTTGTCACCTCTGGACTGCATTTCTGTAATGCTGTCTACACGGGCCAATCAACAAACAAGATTTTCCTCCATGGCAGAGTCCATTCCCTCATCCTTCCCATGATTTGGAATCCCACCTTCAACATGTCTAGGAGCTAAAGGTCAGTGTCAGCCATGCCATAAAAGTCATGTGGCCTCAGCAAGCCCAGGGAAAGGAGGCACTGTGGGAACAAAGGACGGCTAACCAAATATTATTCTAGTTTAGTCAAGTGACTAACTATGTAAGAACATCTGTTACAAGGTGTTATATAATATATATAGCAAACAGAATTTGACCTACAATATGTAAAATCACCTATTGTGTAGAAATCCCTTTGATCCCTACTTTCAGTAAAATGGGCTTGAAACCAAGTTTCTGCCTTAATTTTTGATTTCCTGGTTTTGATGGATCATGTTCTTTACTTGAACATATTCACTGCTCCCAATTCACTATGTGTATTCTATGAATAGTCACCTAAGTCATATGCTATTATTTATGTTTTAGATCCCATCAATTCCAAATCCACAAAGAGCTGTCAAGCTGGCTTCTCTAACTTGTGTTATATATATATATATCATCAATACTTGTGTACTTGCACATTTGTACCAGGATTCACAACGCTTTCCCTTTCATTGGACATTCTTATGAACACAATCTGGTTAGAATGAAAGTCTATTCAAAGGGGTTGTGAATGAATATTTGTAATATTTTTCTGCATATTACTCCTCTTCTATTTCTCTGCTTCTTGTGTGCATAATCTTTTTTGCAGGGTACCTGCTATCTCTCTGTCTTATTATCCCTTAAACCTAAACCTCTACTTCTGTAAGGCAGCATCTTTCCTTCTCATTCTCTATTTTCAGGACTACATCTACTTCCAAATCTCCAAGATAGCATGCTCTGCTATATTCAAGTTAATTACATCATCACCTCCACTTCACTATGTCTTTCCTTCAAATCTCCCACCACATTTACCAGTCCTCTTCTCATCAAAAGTCGAGCTGACGCTGCCATCACCTCATCCCCTTGATCATGCTCATGGGTACTGTATACCCACATTTCTACATCACTATTCCCCGTGGGGCAGAAGATATAGTAATTGCTGGGATGAAGAGGTAATTAGTTTATTTGGGGCATCACCAATAACATGAGGTCAAACTGCCATGCATTGGCTTGATGAGAAAAATTTGAACCAATTAGCCTATCTTTATTTTTATTTAAAACAACTGCTTTAAAACTCAATATTGTCAAGGCACATTCTTTTCACAATATTTTAACCTGGGCAGAATGAACATTCCCCTGGTGAGAGTGCACACTTTCTTCAACGTAAGCTTCTCCTATTTTTAAAAAAGGCTCCAGAGGTGATCCTGGCAATTAGAGGGCAGTATGACAATTTCATTATGAGCAAATTGGTGGAAACTATCATAAGTAAAGAACAGAACTACCAGATGCATAGATGAACACAATGGGGAAGAGTCAACATGGCTTTTGTAAAAGGAAATTATGCTTCATCAATCTATTAGAATTCTTTGAGGGGGTTCAACAAGCATGTGGACAAGGGCGATCCAGTGGATATAGTGTTCTTAGACTTCCAGAAAGCTTTTGACAAGGACCCTCACCAAATGCTCATAAGCAAAGTAAACAGTCATGAGATACAAGGGAAGGTCCTCCCATGGATTAGTAATTGAGTAAAAGACAGGAAACAAAAAAAGCCCTTCCTCCGCAAGCGCTGGAGGGAGGCCCGGGAGACGCAGGGGAAGCGCGGGGCCGGGGTGAGTGAGAGTCCGGCCTGGCCCCGAGCAGGCAGGACTCAGTTGGGTGGTAGGGCGAGGAGGGGGGCGGCCCGCGGGGCCAGGCGGCGGCTGTTCTCACCCCCGGCCAGCGGGACTCGGGAGCAGCCGCTGCTGCAGCTCCCACTGCCGCGGGGGCAGGAAGTGGCCATGGCGCTCCGCGGCTGCAGCTCTGGCGCCCCCGAACCCCCCAAGCCGGGGCCTGCTGCGGGGACCCAGCAGCGCGCACGCTGCGCCCAGCCCCTGGCCAGTCGTGTCTGGGCTGCTGCCCAGCTGGTGCTATCCCGCGGCGGCCCCGGAGTGGGGGCAGCAGGCCCCAGCCCCCCCGTCCCGCAGGGGAACGAACGGGGCTGGGCGGCCGATGCCTCCGCCCTGGGGCCGCCGCGGGATAGCACCAGCTGGGCAGCAGCCCAGACGCTGGCCAGGGGCTGGGCCCAGCATACGCGCTGCTGGGTCCCTGCAGCAGGCCCCGGCTCGGGGGGTTCGGAGGCGCCGCAGCCACCAAGCGCCATGGCCGCTTCCTGCCCCCGCGGCAGTGGGAGCTGCAGCAGCGGCTGCTCCCGAGTCCCGCTGGCCGGGGGTGAGAACAGCCGCCGCCTGGCCCCGCGGGCCGCCCCCCTCCTCGCCCTACCACCCAACTGAGTCCTGCCTGCTCGGGGCCAGGCCGGACTCTCACTCACCCCGGCCCCGCGCTTCCCCTGCGTCTCCCGGGCCTCCCTCCAGCGCTTGCGGAGGGAGGGGGAATGGTGAGCCCGGGGAAGAGGCGGGGATTCGGGGAGGGAGCCAATCGGGGGAGGAGGGGGCGGAGTCGGGGCAGGGGGGGGGGGGCGCGAGCACTTCCGGGCTCTAGGCTCCGGGGCATTTCCTTGTTTGTCCAGTGTCCCGACCGCATGTCGGTCGGGACGCGGGACAAACAAGGAAATATCGGGACAGTCCCGATAAAATCGGGACGTCTGGTCACCCTAGATGGATCACTCGACAGTTGCCCTGTTCTGTTCATTCCCTCTGAAGCACCTGGCACCAGCTGCTGTCGGAAGACAGGATACTGGGTTAGATGGACCATTGATCTGACCGGGTATGGCTGTTCTTAAGCTCTTATGCTATGTTCTCCAAGTACATCCATCTCGCAAGCCTGCAGGAAGCATCATTAAAGTAACTGAAGAATTTTAAATAAGAAATATTGTAAAATGCAGGCAGCAAGAGTAGACAGTTTAAAATGCCAACAGTTTAAAATTGTGATGTCAAAGTTAAATACTGACATATGGCAACTGCAGTGAGCTAACACATGGGCTGCGGGTACTGGGTTCTTCCCTCTAATACCAGATCATGATGATTATGGATGGGAAACACACTTAGTTCCTTGTGCATGGGAGAGTGATAAGAATGCCTGAATGATGCTTCCTCATTGGATTATGTATATAGAATCTGCTGTTTTCTCTCCCCTCTCACATTATTTTAAAAGAAACCAACCCCCTCATCCCCATCCCTCTCCCCCACACATGATGGTTGAGGAATTAGTATATTAAATCTCTTAATTTATCTCTCGGAAGGCTGGAAAAATATAATCTTTTGCTTGCCTTTGAAACCTTTTTTGGGTAAATGAATTTTGAAGCTGCTTAGATCTTTTATGGAGGTGTGGGGAGGAGTATTTGGAAATCTGTGTTGATCACTTCTCTGAGATTTTTTTTTTTAATAAGGCTGCTTTAGTATGTGATTCTAACTCCACTCCAGTGCTCCCTATAATGCAGACATTAGTCCAGGCTCAGACTTCAGCTGTCTCAAATCAAAGTTTCCAGTCCAAAGAAATGTTAAGGAACTAGGAGAGAAATGTTATTTTCTAACCAGGAGAGTTTCATTTGTACTGCACATATGCTGTAAGAGCAATTCTTGGACTGTCTTATGAATTTATTTAAGGGATGTGATGAATGTATCATAAATGTGTCTTCCAGGGATGCTAGAATTCACTTAATTCAAAGTAGCAGTGAAAAGGGAATTGTGGTGAGCTGAAATTGTACTGTTCAGGTTTCTGGTAACAGCATACTGAGATTGTCTGATCCCTTAGTGGCTATTGGCCTGCACAATATTTGCAACAGCTTTGCCAACTCCTGGAGAGTTTTGGGCTTCTACAGTGCCTTCAACAGCAGAATTTTACCCCAGCCCAATATGGGGCCTTTACACTGATCCAGCCCTTTTACTTGACACAAAGAGTCCAGAACTGGGGTAAGAATCTCACGCCTGCTGTCAAAGGGTGCAACTTCACTAAGGCAATCAAAATATATCCACTTACACCACTGTGACAGTGTGCAGGGAACAAACAGGTGAGTCTGCACTCTGATCACTCAGGTGTTAATTAGTTCCTCTTAAGAAAGTTGATGGAGGGAATTAAATAATCAGGCTGGCTGGGTTGGCTGGGATAAGCTGCCAAATACTTCATCAACTCAAGGCTGATAAAGAGCCAGAGCTAGTTGAGCCCAGTTACATAGAGACATCTGTGCTCCTCAGGTCCTGAGGAGAGGGCCAAAAAAAAAAAAAAATCATAGTGGTGCTGTAAATGGACTGTTGCACTGGGACTGTTGTGGAAATAGTGGAGGGAGCTTAAAATAAAAGGGTTCGGTGAAGGCACAATCAGTAGAATCTGTTCAGTTTCAGCAGAGAATAAGGCAGGAGAGAAGCTATGCGAAGTTACACCAATGTGTGTTTTGGGCCCTCGATCGCTAATGCATTTTGGTCCCCACAACTCTGCTTCAGCATCATATATTTCCGTTGTCTTCATCAGAACTGCATTTCTAAACCCAATTCTTATGGCAGTTATTTTGTTACACTTGTTTTCTACGACAGTCTTCTCTTCCAACAGGCATTACCATGACAGCTCATACCGACAGCAGCATTTGGCACTCATTTTGCACAGGCCCTCATTCAACACAAGAAGAAAGGCTGCACAAGGTGGAGAACCAGCCCTCTTGTCTCTTTCTAGACCATAACAAAAGGAATAGGCAGTTATTATTTTAAAGTTAGTTCTACTGCACAATAGACTGTGAATGTGTAAGGGCATCTGTGTCATGAGAAGAATGAGGATGATAACCATTTTTTGTCCTGACTATCCCGCAGAGAGAAAAAAGAAATGTCTTTGAGCATCCTGGCTTAGAATTGAGTGGGGTCAGCCCAACAATGATTGACAAAGCTCTTGGTAAACACATAACCACTGTCACCTTGAAATCCACCATCAAGAGCAATCCCTTGTACACTGACATCCGAACTGATGATGACTGGGCAGAGAGGAAAAAAAACCCTTCCTGGACTGTTCAAGACTATGACAAGCATTCACTGCATTCTAACCTGGCTAACTACTTAAAGGTATTTTGCTGTAGACTCATACATGAACAAACCCAGATGCTATGCATTGTATTTACACTTGAACCACTGAATAAAATGCTGTGCTTATTTGCTGGTGATTCTGGTTTCAGAAGTAAATCTGAATGTTTTTGTAAGAATTCCATGCGGATCCACTCACAAGAGGTAGGATAGTAGTATGGTTAAGACACTGAAGACTGCAGTTCAATCCTGGCTCTGCCACAGCTGTCCTGTCACCTATAGCAAGTCATTTAATGTCACTTTTCCCCATCTTTAAAATGAGTATAATAATATTTTCCTCTCTCACACAGGGGATGTGGGGGGAAATTCACATTTGTCTGTGAGGTACTAAGGGCTAGATCTACAAAGGGATTTATGTACCTAACTCCCACTTTTGGGGACCTAAGTCCAATATTTATCCACTAGTGAGATCCTCGAAAGCCCTGCTCAACTGCTGCCTAATTCCATAGGTATCTAAAGTCACTAGGCACTTGAGTTTCCTCTGGTAAAGTCCCCTAGGTGCCTAAATGTTTGCCAGTGTGTATGCATGCAGCCGCCTAAGTCCTGCCGTTGCACCAGAATGGTCTCACATTAGGCATTCCCCTGTCTGTCTTGGCTGCAGGGTGTGATCTGGTGTGGCAGGGTGTGATCTGGTAGGCCTTCTTAGAGCATGCCTAACGCATACAAAAGACAGCTGAGGGGAGGTGGTCCCCAAAAGCCCAGTAATTAGGGTACTCACCTGGAGGACCTAGGTTTGAAGCCCCTCTCTGCCTGATTTGGAGCAGAGACTTGAATCAGGTATTTTGAAGAGGAGGGGAATGTTTCCATCTCACCTGTTGAAGCTGATCTACTTTTTATAAAATACTTAAACATGCATTTGAGGAGGGCTTGGAACCCAGAGTTTCTACTTGAGTGCCCTAATCACTGGGCTAGCAACTCATCCATTAGGTCTCACTGGCCTAAGTCCTGCCTCGCTCCTCAGCAGTTACTACTGACTAGTTTAGGTGGTTCCTTGCTCAGCTTGCTGGCTTTCCATTCTGAGGTGCTTCTCTTCTCATGTGTCTCATTCAGGGGTGTGGATTCCATTAGGTGGCAAGGTACCTAAATGTTAGGCGCTGCAGCAGCTAAGTCCCTTTGTGGATCTAGCCCTAAAATACCATGTTGATGGTGGCCATATAAGAACCTGGACAAATAAATTATGCCTCAATGTACTTTTTCAAATAATTTAGCTTCTCATAACCATATCCCCACCACCGGTACTCCTGTTTGCTTGTGGTTTAGTGTGTATTACTTTGGGGGGGCGGGAGGGAGTTTGATAGTTCTCCTTGCTGAAAAGTGACTCAGATCTGCATTTGTAAATTAGCACCTCTGTATCCGCATGAGAATGTCAAGAGGTTTCTTCTGGGTCTCTATCACATTTCAATGACTGGTATCCTACATTAGGTTCCTTGCTGAGAGCTATGGTTTTAATAGTTCTCTGTGGGACAGTATTCGACATCTAGTGCAGCCGAGAGTTCAAGTGTAATTTTTTCTGATTTGAATTGTGATGTTTTAAATTCATTAATTACTAAGTGATAGCCAAAATACTCCTGACCAACTATGTTCTGGTGACTTTACATACAATACAGAGGAGCTGAGTTCATTTTCTGATCTTTCTTTTAGGAAAATCCTAATGATCTACAATTTTGGATGGGGGATATTTATACCCCTGGGTATGACACCTTGCTGAAAAAGAAAGAGAGAGAAAAGAAACATTCCAAATGCTGCTTAATTTTCCTGCTTGTGGTATTTGCTATCTGCATCTTGATTGCAATAGTCACTGTTAGCATATTATTTACTTGATACAGCCAAATCCAGTCACAGCGGTTTTCCAATAAATGTTTTTATGAAAAGACTTTCCTCCCCTGGTTTTATCTGAAATTCAGAGTTGTTGTCATGAATGCAATTTATTTGACATCTAAGTTTTACAAAATCCCTATTCAGCATAAGGAATCGGTCCTTGAAAGAGATAAATACACTGAGCACTACAGTACTTGCTTTATGTTATCTGTGTAATTCACATCACTATTAATAAGATGCTCATTTAATGGCTTTTTCTTCTGAACAGTGATCTGGGCCAGATTCTAATCTCAGATACATGGTGCATATAGCCAGTACATAGAAATTTTTGCTACCTGTCCACATACTATGCAAAATCCAATATCACACCTTCCAGATCTACCCCAGTTGTTATATCATAAGAGTGTGACAATGTAGCATTCAAGGTATTTCAAAGTGTTTACAAAGCAATAAATTAGATACTAGTAAGGGCTTGGACTAGGGAGTAAATTGCTGCAGCCACAGAGCATTCCAGTTCTCACAGAGCTGGCCTAGATGCTTGGGTTATTCACAACACTTAAAAACAAACAAACAAACAAAGCCCACAAGATTTTGAGTTACCAGAGACAGGGCCTCAATTTACCACTTCACTACTGCCTCACATCCCTCACAGTCTATCAGCAGTGTATCACCCACTAAAGTGACAGTGTCATTATTTTGTTAGATGCCACATCACAGAAGTTTGAGTTCTAGAGCAGAAACTGGAATAGCAGATCCACATTGAAGGGGTTAAAGAATGAATTCTGTTTAAATGATACGATAAGGGTCATGCGCAAATAAATGGAACACCTGAAAGTGTTAAAATAGCTTAGATAAACAGATTGATGTCTCAGAATTATTCAGGATAATGAAATACAAGCTAAGTTGACAAATACTGTATCACAACCTGCTTTGACAATGCAAACTGTGTGCACACATAGGAGGAGCACATAAATAAGTTCTATTCAGCCCATGAAGTATCCTCTGTGCTCATTGGACCAAATCCCTGAACCAAGGTAAGCCCTCTGTGCATTTCTGCAGTGGCACAAAGAGGCTGTAAAGCCGCCCTAACAGGCAGCTGGGGATTGGCCTGACACAGGGAAAGCTCCCCATGATACTAAGCCTCAATAGCATGTGTTATGCCAGCTGTTCCCCCCTCCAGATGGGAAGTGTGTTGAGCTGGGTCAGGAACAGGCTCGGGGTGAGGCCAGACTGCACAGTACTGCAATCTGACACTCAGGCAAGAGGAACAATCACTAAAGGAAGCAGTCTAGATGGTGTAAGGCAGAGTAGCCCCATAGCTACTTTCACTTATGCTGGGGAGGGGACTGTGGGGGAGGGAAAGGGGGAGATCAGCCTCAAGATTGGGGGAAGCAGAAAGGTGGGTTAGAGCCACCTTTGTTTCCTTCCCCTTCCCCAGCTGCTCCAAGTGTGATCTTCGACCCCATCTACACTATTGCCACAACCACTTCGAGGACCTGATTAAAACAGGGTTGGCCTCTGAGCCAGTGACAGCATGCAGGGGCACCATTTCAGATTTTGGGGGGGAAAGGGGAATGACTTTAATCATGATTCCTGGGGCTACTTAGGCACTTGAAAACTCTAGTTTTTTGGCAGATCACTTAGCAATTAGCGGACAGGAGCCCTGTATCTAATTCCTTTATAAAAGAAAGAAAATTAAATAAATTAGACCCATTCAGCTCTAACAGCAACATGTTCTCACATCTTGTGGCAAGTCACTTAAGGGACACTGGTTAGGTTTAAATTTTTAATGTATATTCTTACTTTATTACTAACTCTTTGGAGAGAGAGACCCTGTCAGGACTCCTGGGTTCTATCCCAGCTCTGGGAGTAGCTTGGGGTCTAGTAGGTTATAGTGGGGAGCAGATACATCTGGGTTCTATATAAGAACATAAGAACAGCCATACTGGGTAAGACCAATGGTCCATCTAGACCAGTATTCTGTCTTCCAACAGTGGCCAATGTCAGGTGCCCCAGGGGGACTGAACAGAACAGGTAATCATCAAGTTGCCCTGTTGCCCACTCCCTGCTTCTGGCAAACAGAGGCGAGGGACATGCAGAACATGATGTTGGATCCCTGCCCACCCTGGCGAATAGTCATTGCTGGACCTATCCTCCATGAACTTATCTAGTTCTTATTGAAACCCTGTTATAGTTTTGGTCTTCACAACATCCCCTGGCAAAGAGTTCCACATGTTGACTATGAAGAAATACTTATTTTTGTTTGTTTTAAATCTGCTGCCTATTCATTTCATTTGGTGACCCCTACTTCTTGTGTTATGTGAAGGGGTAAATAACATTTCCTTATTCAATTCTTCCACACCATTCATGATTTTATAGACCTCTATCATTTCCCTCCCTTAGTCATCTGTTTTCCAAGCTGAAAAATCTGTCTTTTTAATGTCTCCTCATACAGAAGGTGTTCTATACCATTAATCATTTCTGTTGCCCTTCTGTGTACCTTTTCCAAATCCAATATATCTTTTTTGAGATGGGGCGACCACATCTGCACGCACTATTCAATATATTGGGGGTACCGTGGATTTAGAGAGGCAATATGATATTTTCTCTTGTTATCTATCCCTTTCCTAGTGAGTCCCAATATTCTGTTAGCTTTTTTAATTGCCACTGCACATTGAGCAGATGTTTTCAGAGAACTATCCACAAATGACTTCAAGATTTCTTTATTGACAGGTTCAGCTAATTTAGACCTCATCATTTTGTATGTATAGTTGGGATTATATTTTGCCAAGTGCATTACTTTGCATTTATCAACATTGAATTTCTTCTGCCATTTTGTTGCGCAGTCACCCAGTTTTGTGAGATCCCTTTGTAACTCTTTGCAGTCTGCTTTGGACTTAACTATCTTGAGTAATTTTGTATCATCTGCAAATTTTGCCACCTCACTGCGTACCCCTTTTTCCAGATCATTTATGAATATGTTGAATAGGACTGGTCCCAGTACAGACCTCTGATGGATACCACTATTTACCTCTCTCCACACTCACCTTTTATTCCTATATTCCTACTCTTTGTTTCCTATCTTTTAACTGAAGCAATGCTTTCAATATCATCTAAGAATCCTTAATTTACTTTAAAGACAAGCCTTTTATTATTCTAATCACCTGCCTCTGTTTATAAACAAACTCTCAGCCCCAAAGGCTGTGCTGCTCCCAGCTTCCGAACTCATCACATATCACACTCAAGCTGTTGCTGTTAAGAGCTCCATTTGGGGCTAGGGTGAGTAGACCTCTCCTACGAAATGGAGGGAGGAGGGGTAGCTAGTGCCCTCCCCTGCTCCCCCTAAATGGTGCCCCTGACAACATGGTTCCATTTTGTAGTGTAGATGGCAATCTACAATCTACAATGACAAAGTCTTGGCATTATGTATGCAGTATAATTGTAGCTGTGTTGGTCCCAGGATATTAGAGAGACAAGGTGGGTAAGGTAATAACTTTTATTGGATATTACCTCACCCACCTTGTCTCTCTAAAGTCTCGGCAGTCTTTTAACGCCTTGAGGCAATAGCACACATCAGGAATGCACTTAGTGTCTACACTACAAAAGATGAACTGTGTTGTAGGTGTGTCGGGACAGCCATCTACTAGCTGAGGCTCCTGACAGACTGAAGTTTTAGTGTATACGATCTCTATATCAGAAAGAGCAAATCCATTCAGTTTATGAAAAAAGTGTTTCCAAACACTTTAGGAGGTTAATGGATTATACTATGAAGTAATTATTCACATTACAATAATGCTTTATCTGTTTTTTCCAGCCCAAGTACATATGTTTAAAGTGCATTGCATACAATGTTGAAATGTATTTTTGTAAATCATTGAGGTTGGTGGGTGGGAAGCCTAAAAGCAAAAAGTACTGTAATTTCCAGGAAAATGGCCAATGATGAGAGTTTCTTAACTGTGCTGCTCTCTGTGGGTTTAACAGTAAGGATAAAATTGTTTTCTCCATAAATCCATTACTGGCTGTTTCAATCTGGTTCTTGCTACTGTCATCTAGTGGAGATTCTCAAAAGGTGAGAAAAAGTTCCCCCTGTTTTTTGTCACTTGTGCCTATTTCAATCTAGATTACACTACTGCCATCTAGCGGTAGAACTAAGGATGCACGCTAGGGTGATAACTGGCAATTTTGTTTAGTGAAGGTGAAACTTAATCAGTGCATTCTTTAATTTCTCCCTCTGACTTACATAGACCTGTGTTACCTCTAGGTTCATTTTGCAGGGCTTCATGGCAGCCTTTCTTGTGCAGCGCTTTTTGGTTTTGTGCTTCAGGTAGCTTCTTATCACATAAATTTTTAAAAATTTAGAAAAAGAGAAACCTGCCCAGTGGAATTTGCAAGTTTCTTTAAGTAAAAATACAACTCCTGAATATTTGAAATAGTGGTCCTTTGGGATGGGTCAGTGTAAGATCCTAGTTCATTGTCTGCTAAATGTGAATTCTGTTCTAGTTTGGGGAAAAACTAGTTGAACCACTGTTTGAAAAAGAGAACAGGCTCAAAAACAAAGAGAAGGCCCTTTGGTTTCTTTCAGCATAGGAAGGTCCTGTGGAATTTGCAATAAGCACTTTGGCACACTTGATAATCAAAATTAGGAAGACACAATTATATAGAGTATTTCTCTGAATCATTTGATGAAATGTTAAGTAATGTGAGGTGGCAAATATATGCACTTTACCTTAATGGATATCCTTACTGCAGTAGGTAGTGGAGTGACTGTCTCTATTTGTTAATAATCCACTTCTTTTATTCATTGGATGTCAAACACCAGACATAAGTCATGCAGCATTTGTGCATTTTGTGATTAACACAATACTTTGTGTTTTAAAAACAGAGCTCTCAGTTTATTCCAGCAGTGCTTTTAAAGCTAATTTAGTAAAACTACACTACCTGGCTGTGTTTTATAAACTGGATGTACAGCATGAATTCCACACTAAATTATCTCTGAAGTCCCCATTCCTATTCAACAAAATACTTAAGCATTTGCTTATATTTAAGCATATTTGTAAGTCCCATAGAATGTGCTTAAAATTAAGTAGGTGCTTAAATGCCTTACTTTACCAGGGTCTTAGAGATAAGGGAGCCACAAGTTGCTATCCTTTATATTGGTGTAAAACTGGAGTGACACTAATTTCAGGGAAATCTCTCCAGATTGACAGCAGTATAAAAGAGCAGAATTTGGTCCAGAATGCAAAGTTTAGGAGACTAATGATACTACGTGTGATATTCATACAATATTATATTTGACTATGTTTATTTGAGAGACATTTATACACAAAATAGATATTAAAAATAGGACTGTCAAGCAATTAAAAAAGTTAATTGTGATTAATTGCAGTTTTAATTGCACTTAAACAATAATGGAATACCATTTTTTAAATATTTGTGGATGTTTTCTACATTTTCAAATATCTTGATTTCAAATACAACACAGAATACAAAGTCTACAGTGCTTACTTTATTATTTTTATTACAGATATTAGCACTGTAAAAAAGATAATAGTATTTCAATTGACCTCATACAAGTACTGTAATGTAATCTTTTTATCATGAAATTTGAACTTACAAATGTAGAATTATTTTTTACATAACTGCACTCAAAAATAAAACAGTGCAAAATTTTAGAGCCTACAAGTCCATTCAGTCCTAATTTTTCTTCCTCCTTTAGATGAGTCTTGGCTTATTGAAGGGGTAAGATTTTTTTTAATCTAAAAAAATCAGTATTCTGGAGATGGTAGGGGTGTAAGTTATGCAGAAGAAGAGTGAATATGTGATGCTGCTCCTGTTGGGTTAGGTTTCTGAGCTCACCAGGCTCACCTCCTGCCCAAAGGAGAAGAGAGTTTCATCTTAGAAATCTGCATTCAGTATTCGGGGAGGATGGGGATGGTGGAGGGAGGGGAAAGCAGGCAATGACTTGTGCAGAAGGAGGAGGGTGAGGGAAGTGTCTTGAGGTTGCTTCTGGAAGGGTGGTTTCTGGTACTGGGCCTAGCTTGCCAGGTTTGCCTCATTTTACTGAGCTAATTGGGCTCCCTTCAGCTGAGTGAGCCCTAATTTGCAAGAAAGGGTGGGTTTAACCTCAGGGACTTGGCATGCAGCAGGGAGAAGAGGCTGGTGCAGGGAGGCTGAGCTCACCAAGCTCCTGATCTCTACAGGATACCCCCAAGAGCAAGAGGCTGGCTGGGGGCAATTGGGCACATGGGGGGGAGGGTATCGGTCCCCGGAGCGAGGGGCTGGCCGGGGGCAATGGGGCAGTATCCCTACCTCTCCAGAGCTGGGATGGGATCCACTTCCTCTTCTCTTCTCTCCTTTTTCCACCCTCTGATGGAGGCTTAGGTTACTGCACATGATTAGACACTGTCAGGTCCCTCTGTAGCTGATGCCTCCCTTCCCACCCAGTCATATGTGATTAATGCCATTTAAAAAATTAACGCGTTAATACCTGTGATTAACTGAAAATAAAATTAACGCGTTAATTTTATTTTCAGTTAATCACAGGTATTAACTGTGATTAATTGACAGCCCTAATTAAAAAGTCAAAAGAGCTATAAATCAACACAACACTGAAACTTAAGTATTAGCAAGTTGCATTCTAACAAGTTTGAACCATACCTTAACAAAGACGTTGACCCACTGACAATTCTGCACTCCAATTCATGGCTGGGTGAACCTCTTACCCTCCCCTTCATGATCAGTTAGCATCCCTGTGGCAACTGCACCAATGGCTAAGATGTAACAATGTTATTAGGAAAGTATTTAATATGTTTTAAATATCTTTAAATGTGACTTAGCAGTTGGAAACAAAGATGAGCCAGCACTATGTGACCATCAGCAAGTGCTCCTTAGCCAACTGGAGGGCCAAGAACCAGAATTTGAGAATTGCTGCACCAGACAATTCTGCACTTACTGTTGTTGTTGGTGTCCCAGACAGAGTTCTTAGGCCACAGCTTGCCTAATCAGTTACTCTGATATGTTTGGAGACCAACTACAGGATTTGGCTGATAAAGTGTAACATATCTTCACAGCAGTACCTGACTATCTGATGGCTCAGTAGTGGGTTTAAACACCACCATAATAATCTGAATATCTTCTCTGTTTGTGGGCTTGGATGCAAACCAAATCTGAATAGAGTATTTATCCTAGTATTTATGTACCTTTCTTTTAAATGTACTAATTTTGCAGTTTGTATGAAAGTATTAATTATGGCAGCAGCCAGTTATAAGAATTTATGGCTCAGCCAACATCCATTTCACATGGCTTCTATTCAAAACTATGACTGTTTTTAAAAATTATTTATTATTAGTAGTAGTAATAGCTAGAAATTGGTCCAAATTCAGTTTGCCGAGAAGGTTTGTAAACGTCAATGAACCTGGCCTAAGTTTCATGCTTCACTGGTATCACCCAGGCTTCATTAAGTGTCAGAAAAACATTGAACACTATATAGTGGTTACAAAAGTCTCTCCACAGATTTATATTTATATGTGTTAAAATGCACAAGTTATTTCACCTCTTTTCACTTGGTCTTTTCATAAAAGATAAATGTGTCCTTTTGTTACACAGTTGTGCAAAATAAACATATACAACATTTAAACACATTTGCAAGCTGAATTCCATCTTTATGGTCTCAAAATCAAAAAAACATCTCAAATAAATTCCAAACAATTTTTGTACAGCTGAGCAAGAGACAGACATAACTGCAAGAATCATGCAAGTCTCTGCATTCAGATGAACTGGTGTGCCCTTGTCTGATGGTTCTCGGGGTTCCCAGCACTGTGAATCACCTTGTTATCCTCCAGTGTGAGAGAGACTGGAGTGTGCTTAACTGCATGTCATTTCCCTGACACCACCAGCCTGTGAGCTACCCAAGCACCCTCCTCTGGGCTGTGCCAGTCCTTACTTTGCCTTGGAGGTTAACAATAGGTGTTAAACCTCAAACCCTTTTGAAGTCTCCCCTGTTGCATCCAGCCCCATAGCCACTAAATACTCATAAAAATACAAGGCCCCAAGGGAACATTGTAAACACCAGTATATCTGCTTCAACTCATGATTAGCCCCTTGCTTAATATCACACCAATTAAATATACTTATAGTGAAAACAAGGATGAATTTATTATTACAGATTCAGGAGATAGTGAGGATAATGGAAACAAAAGGGTTACATTTAAAACAATCGTAACATGCTTTCTAAATATTAAACTTAACTATTAGGTTAACCTCCTGTCTAAAGAAGTTTATCCCACCAAAGTCTTTTGCAGCATCTTCAATCCAAGCTGACTGTGGTCCCATTTTCATGAATGTAAAGACACTACCCATTTACTGCTTAGGTACAGGATGACATGGTGTCTTCTTTGTTCCCCAAATACAGACTAGCAAATCTTTGAAGTATATCTCAAAATAAGGTTCTCTTCCCTCACTGCATCTCTAGAACTCTTAGTTCTTTTCTGAACTTCTTACAATCCTTCATCTGCATTCATTTTACCCAGGTGATGGGGGACCTATTATAAGTGAGACAATGCTTAATTTACATTTCAACAGAGAGACAGGTGAATAAACACCTGTTTCTCTACCTCTGCTGTAATATAGACTCTAAAAACATATTTTCAGTATACATACATAACTCCTTACATTTCACAATTATATTAATGATCAGGGTGACCCTGGCTGGGGTGGGATTAAAACACCACCAGTTACAGCTACCCTTGTATTTTGCTAAACAGCATGGGTCAATTAGCAAGTGTTCCTTCCAAAGAAAGCTAATGAACTAATTACCAGTGGGTTGCTGAGTGGTGAGGTATATAAATCACCCAGGAGGGCAGAGAACTTGGGTGTGGGGTTATCAGCCAGATGTAGTTTAGTATGCTTCCTTTGTCTGAAGCAAGCTTCATCTTATTGCCCCCATGGGACTACATGAGTAAGTAAGAACTACTCCCATAAGTAAAGCTAAGAAGAAGAGGGTGCTCAAGTCTTATTTTTTCCTGTTTGCACAACTTAGTTTTTAACTTTATTTTTGTGGACAAGTTCTGGCAATTGTATAAGGTTGGGCTATGTAGAGCTAGCTTAGAACCTTTGTATGATAGTGTTTTAGAACCCTCAGAAACAGAGTTCACAGGCAAATGTGAAAGTGGTGTCTACTATAGCAGCACTGCTACTATATAGGAAAACTTGCAATCAGAACTACATTAGTGTTTAACTCTTGCAGTTAGTTCATTGTCTTTCAGAACAGACATACATAATGTATCTTTCATATAGGCCAAATTACTCATTAATTACTCCTTCTTCCCCAAGGAACCCTATTGATTTCTACAAAACTAACATGTTTTCCTTCTTCAGCCATGTGGATAAAATGTTCACAACTGCCTAAGTGACCAAGGGCTAAATTCACAAGGGAACTTGAGTGCCTAACTGCTACTTTAGGCACATAAATACAACTGTTAGGGATGCTACTAGCATTCATTAAAATGGCTGCTTAACTGTTGCCTAACCTTGGCGGCATCTAGGGGCATGCCTACAGAGTGACTTAGTCCATGGCATGCTAGGGAGTGAGGCTATAGAGCACTAGCTTGCTGTGTACTAACTTGCTGTTTTAGAGTGCACTTTGACATCAAAAGATTGTAGATTTGGGGAAAAGGTGGCCAGACTAGATATCACAATAGTCCCTTCTGGCCTTGGAATCTAGAGATTCAAATTCCTCCTCAAACCATAATGGCACTGAAATATTCCTGCAGGTGCTTAGCCCTTTGGGAGGTGGCTCACTGTGAATAACAGTCTGTGGTGTTCGCAACTATCCAGATAAAGCAAAGAAGCCTAGGAAAGTGTATCTGGGAACTATCCCTAAAAAACATCTATTGATCTACAGTTGGAATCTGCTTTGGTTCAAATTTGAATTTCAAGTACACGTCCAATTTGGGATGGACTGTTTGCACACATCCTCTTAGGACTCTATCTTTGCTACTGACTGTGTAACCTCAGGCCTTGCTGCAGCTGCTTTGAGTTGGCCTTCTGACAGAAAGTCATCATAAAACCACTTTTTAGTCAACTATCTGAGTCCCATGGTCTAGGGCAACTCAAAGAGGAGCACAAGTAACATACTGGCAGAAGTGCTTCGCAACAATGTCTGCTCCCGGTTAGGCCAGCACTGTGTCACTTCACCCATCCACAGTGTAGGAGCCATGACCAAAGAGATGCTGTACTCCAGCAGTTCTTGGCTGCGGGAATAGCCTCACAGGGCTTGTTTTTGGTGTGAAATCTCATGTTTAAATACAGTTATAAGGAGCTGACTTAGCTGACAGGATGCTGATCACAACTTGTCTCTGTCTACATAGACCAGTTAGTTGTAATCCGCATTCTGTTTGTAAACACTCTTCCTAACAGCTGTGTTTAAAAGTAAGGTTTTGTTTCTTAGTGAAAATAAGCCCTTGGGGGACTTGGAGTTGGGAATAGTTCTGAGACTACTCTAACTGGCACTGCAGCCAGATGGAGTTCCCGTATAAGAGCATGTGCATAAATTGTGTAAAGCTACCTTTTGCTCCCTCCTTAAACACTTAAAGTGCAGGTTTCAGAGTAGCAGCCATGTTAGTCTGTATCCGCAAAAAGAACAGGAGTACTTGTGGCACCTTAGAGACTAACAAATTTATTAAAGCATAAGCTTTCGTGGGCTACAGGTCACTTCTTCGGCTGCATATAGAAGTGAACATATATTGGGGAGATATATATACGCACATATAGAGAGCATGAACAGGTGGGAGTTGTCTTACCAACTCTGAGAAGACAATTCCCACCTGTTCATGCTCTCTGTATGTGTATATATATCTCCCCAATATATGTTCACTTCTATATGCAGCCGAAGAAGTGGGCTGTAACCCATGAACGCTTATGCTCTAATAAATTTGTTAGTCTCTAAGGTGCCACAAGTACTTAAAGTGCAGCTCCTCTAGACTCAAAGAATGAGCCCAAAGGCCTCTTTCCTGTCCTGTACAGAAATCTAGTGATGCTCACCAATCTTGATGGAACTCTCCAGGAACTGTTCCTATTGAAGGCAGTGGGGCAAAACTCCTCTGCACATACGTACGCTTCACTTTATCACTGACACAGCCTGGCAGACAACCAGTATGCAACATGCTGTACTATAGTGAGGAGAGTAAGTGTTGGCTAACAGGAGCATGAAAAGGCTGACTCACTATTCTATCCTTCAATGAAGCACACAGATCCCAAGTCAGTGTCCATTCTTGCCCTTTTCATGGAGTTTGGTTTTACAGATAGCTCAGAACAAAAACACAGGAGATACGCTCAGGGAAGGAGCTTAGGCTATGGTGGCTATCTCTGTAGTTTCCCTCCAGGACTACTACTGTCTAGTTTTCTCTCCACAGAGAGCCATTTCCATCTCCTTTACAGTCTGCATAAAGTCAACAAGATGCACTCGCCACAATAAGTCAGCAGAACTTTGGTAGTTTCATATAGGGTTCTAACAGCTACTAATAGGGTGGCTCCCCGTGAGACCCTGTCACTTGTCATGTGATCTATAATAGCCAAAAAGAACAATACAGCTTTTTAAGGCTTTATCACAACAACGTACACTCAGGATAAACTCTATGGGACTTAGTTTATTTACTTTAGAAAGCTGAGCTAGCCCTGCTGAAATTTACACCTGTGGATTCAGGGTATTTCAAATGAGATTTCTTCCTTGAAGTCATAATCTACTGAGCATAGTTTTACCTTTAAAAATGTAAATAACAGTGCATGAATATGAATTTGGATTTTCAACATGGTTCTAGCTGACTTGATTTAAATGCTATTTCAGTATTCTGCAGAGCTGATGTAAGAATTCTTGGTGGGGTACAGGAAGAGTATTTGAATATTCCATGGTGAAAATTACAGTAAAACTGGAGGCCTACAATAGCCTGGGTGCAGGTGAAAGATGCACTTCCCAGCTTTGATCTGAGACCTAAGAGCAAAGTGTGAGCAGTTTTTCCTTTGTTTTGTTTTGTTTTCAAATTGCTAAGTCTCTCTTGCCTCTTTTTTTGCAATACCTAGCTCCAAAGAGGTGAATCGCAAAAGAGTGAGCTTACATGCCATACTGAGGATGTACCAATTTTTATACCCCCATGCCATACATTTTTCAGTGATGCACATAGTTTTTACCTGCTTGATTTCTGTTTGTCATGCTACAATACTAAATCCCCACTCACCAGCTGACAGTTACATTAATTGAAAATGCAGTATTACCAAAATCACTTTCAACTTGCATGAAAAACAAATAGCAGATAATACAGTGCACTCATTTACAGGCACTTAATTGAACTGAATCCTAGTGCTGTGATTTTATATAGACCATTGTTTATAATAGCATTAATTTTGTTGTTTAACTTCAAAAAAAGTTGAAGATAATTGAACAAGCACATATACAGTAGTTCCATGAGGTCCATGGTTTAATGTTACATTTAATGTCTCCCTGTAGAAATGGTTTCATAATTCAAATAACTGTTAGCCATTTAAAAGTCCATGTGAAAAGTAATCCAGTTAAGAAAGTAGTAGATTATACTTTAGCTGCTCAATCGCATCTCCTGTGCCTGCATTGTTCTGGTTGATTTTATGTTGCTTTGAAATTCTTACAATATGTATTTCCAAGGAGGTAAGTAAATGTGGACATAACTACTTTTACCTGTGAAGAATCTTGCTTTTGTTGATACAAAGCTAGACCCTTTGTCACCTTCACAGGCATTACTTAAAATCAATATATTTCCTTGGGTGGGGGGGAAAGCACAACAGCAGTATTTTTGAAGGCCATTTCCTGTGCCTACTCACAATAAGGTAAAGGGCCCATTAGCCTTTTATTGCCATGTGACCGGGCTGCACACAAAGCTGGCTGATCTTGAGAACAGATGGAGAGACCCTGCATTTGAGACATTGTGGTTGCTTCAAACTGTGCTAAGGGTTGAACTGGTCCCTGGCAGCTCCTGGGGTTCTGTGCAGAGGCCAGATGGCAGAGAGCTGTCTTTCTCCTCCCTCCTTAGCTGTGCTAACTGCTCTAGTGCACCTATGGGTCTGTCTCCATGTCTGTAGAATTCAAAGGCCAGTGTACCAACCTCCTACACAACTTAACCCCTAACTATTTTTCATTGTAATCAGGATTAAAACTTGTGAGTGCCATAGCGTGTATGCATGTGTGTGAGTAAAAGTTGCTAGTATATGTGGTAGGGAGCCAGAATTCTTCCCTTTTTGAGAGAATACAAATTCTATGCAATTTGAAACCATAGTAAAAGTACTAGAGAACATAAAATAGACAGAAGATGGACAAAATGACTAGAGGTGCATTATAATGATTATATGCAACCACTTAGATAAAATCTTGGTTGAAGAGATGACACAAAAGTTGGGCAGGAAAGTTCATTTCTGCTCTGACACTTGGAGACTTCATTTTTTTTTCTTCATCTCAAATCAAGATCAAAATCAACTCAAATCCTTCGGTGGAACTGAAATTGCACAATATTTTATTTTGGAAACACTTAAACATTTGTCCAGTGGAAACACAAAAATGTTCCGAAAATGAACCATGCTCCCCAAGATCCTTCACTTCCTGGCTGCCCAAGTGCCTTACAAGCTAGGTAGGGAGCCCAAGGAGCTGGAAATCTAGGCAGCCCATGGAATCTGGGAGCCACATAGCCAATCAGGTGGGCTACAAGGGAACAAGGAATCCCAAGGGGCTGAGCAATCTGGGAACCTTCAGAACTGGTTGCCTGCTAGGTGGAGCTGTGCAGTTTGGGGACCCTGTGAAGCTCATTAGGTAAACTGCAGGAGAATTGGGATCCTGGGAGGCAGGTAGGCCAACCTTACCGTCCTGCTTCTGTTTAAAGTTTTGAGGGAATCAACACATCCCTGTGGAACAGATTGATTTTGTAGAATCAGCATTTTATGATTTGGGGGGAGGAGGGAACTGTTCCACAAGAAAACTTTTGAACATCTTTAGATGACACAATGACTAAACAAATTAATTTGTACATCTGCAAACACTTTTATATTTTGTGATGGAGGATGGGCTGCTTGCTGGAAATAAGATTTTATTTTTTAAACTGTTTGCCTCCTTTTGTTAGAGTGCACATTGTGGAACATAGTAAGCGCCTAGCATTTCTCACCTTAATAAATATGAAAATATATAATTTCTGTGAATTATCATGAGCCACTTTTCATGTGCAAAATTGGCCTTATTTCCAATCATTAAATAAGTTGCTGAGCCATGCATATAAAGGGCTGGAGAATAAATTGAGACCATATCAGCAGGATCCATTAGAGAGGTATAGATCAATGGGATTATGATGAATGCATTCATTATACATTTATACATTTTAACAAGATCTGAATTCTATTGTGACTATGTGGTGGCATAGGAAATCATATTCAGCTAAAAAATTAAGGTTTTAGAAATTATTAATTCTCCCTCTATTTGGAATTGTGCCTCTAGGTACTTTTATACCCTCAATAGCTACATATATATGCAATGAGAATTATCACTCAACCTTCCTAACTGCAATAACTCAATACTTTGCTTGTCCAAATGAAATTTAATGGTTTGCATTCCTCCTGGCTGCTATTTTTCTCCTGTTTTACATGCAAACTCCTTCCTATTCTACCTGTCTGTGCTCAGACAGGATGACAGGAGGCTCCCAAAAGCTCCTTGTTAAAAATTTTGCCACAATGCTGAAAAAAGGCTGAGCAATTTATCTGCCTCTGGAGTTTGCCTCTTCTCTAGATTCAACTGAATCCTCCTTCCCAAAACTGACTTTTCTAGGGTTCATAAAACCATGTAATCCTCTTGCCAGGTGTCAATGGCAGTAACCAGGGATGGGCTCAATAATGTGGTTAGGGGATCCTTCTTAAAATAAAACCTACAACTCCAGTTCCTGTCTATAACCATTTTAATTCCTAAAACCTGGGCCAGAAAAACATAAAACCTCTACTCACTTTTACAGGTGTTTCTTCCTCACTCACAAGAATCCAGGATTCCTGGGGATACGAAACCACAAATACTACTTATTTGAGTAAAATATCGCCCTTATTTACATAAAAATGAGGAAACCCAAATAGTATATGGAGGGACATGGCCAACCTCACTGTCACAATTATTAATTTGCCCAACTAGTATTTCTATGTGCTTCAACATCAAAGCACATCAGGAACTTTCATAACTGGCCCTGTGGATCCTGCTTCTGCATGGCATGCAAGTGTGCTCTAGGTTTGCACCCCATCTTGCCAAAACCTGAATCACCAGGTGGAGCTTAGACCTTGGTGCTATTTGGTCTGGTTTCATGAGGTCATCTTGTCTATTAGTCCAACATCAGCAAAGTCAGTTCCACCATCTGGTTCCACAAAAATCCGTTTCACGGGCCCAGCTTAGTCCCTGAGAGTTTGCTGTACACAGGACTTAGAATTTATTGGTGAGAAATTTGGAACAAAGCAGCCCACTGGATAAAGTTTTTGGTCTTTCAGACAGACACTTATTGGCTGGGTAAAGAACCCACATACAGAGCCCACTACACAGGGTGACCAACTTTGTACATGGTAGATCTTGTAAAATTCTTATGTCCTTTCATGAATGCAGTAATTTATTTTTAAAAAAATCTTTCATAAAATCAGAACATAAAGAAACTTCAAATAATGCACCATACTTAATTTTGCTCACCTATAGTTCTAATTTATGTACATGAAAATTGCCAGCAGTTAATATTTCTACTTTAGATGGAAGCAGAGAGCTCTCCCTGTAGCCCTTCTAGCTCTGGGGCTTACAAGTAATTCTAAAGAACAATTTCCCCCCTACACACCTTATCTGGTGCAATTTAGTATATTGACATACATATATACTCTTCACTCCCACTCTTCCCCATTATGCTTACACTACCTCTTCATTCACTGGACCAGATTCTCATTTGCACCAAAGCCTCTTTACCGTGTCAGAGTGGGGCAAAGAGTCTAGTATAAATGAAAATAAATTTATATTAGAAGCACCCACTAGAAATGTGCTCCAAAGAGTGTACCAGCTTTGTTTGTCAATTGGTGTAGCCTCCCTCTGGTTATAATTCAAAGAAAGCAACTTTGTTTATTTATGAAATTCTCCTGCTCCTCACCTCTAAACTCCATTGCATACTTGGCTCTGATGTATGAGAGCTTATCATAGACTACAGGGAAACATTTGTGGAAGTCCCTTGACAAAATATTGGCAGCACATCACTAGAGCATATGCATCATCCCTCCTGTGTTCAATAGATTAGAAAGTCACGTTCCTTCAAAGATTAATTACCTACTGCTCTTTGGATTGTCTGAAACTACAGGGAAACATACATGACATTGTGTTCTCTTCAGAGACTTTGCGTGTCACTTTTTCTAGTTCTCTAAAATCTCTTAATTAACTCTATCGACAGGATCTGTACAGTGACGTCTGAAACTAACTAACATGAATAATAATGATGGCTTATAAATTAATGCTTTTATAGCAAAATGACAAACTTCACTAACATGAGCTGTCATGCTGTGCCTCATCACTCTTTGTGTGGGGGCACAACTGACTGTCACCCACAACCCCAAAAAGGACTCAGAAGACACAAGTCACCGCCCCTCAGTCCCTTCCTTGACCCAGGAATGAATTTGGTTCTATGGGATTTGCAAGCATAAATGCTGGGTTCCATTCCCAAATGAAGATTTTTGAACACCATGATTGCTTGCATCTCTCATCTATGGCTATTGTGCCTTCTGTTCCTCCCATAGGCCTAGCTACAGTAGGAAGTTAACCTACTAATCCAGGCAGTTGTCAACAAAGCCTTTGCAATGTTTCTTGGTCTGGTGCTGAAAACACTAGCTTAGTGCTAGTGTAGGCAAGGCAAAAAATCTTTTCAGCAGCATGACAGAAAGCTGTCCCTGAGTTTGCATTGTTACAATGACCACAAAATAGGAAGCCAGTTCTAATGGCAGAACTGTCACACAGTGTTTATATATAAAGCAGTGATGTGAGTGCACTTAATTATAAAGATGCTTTGAAATATATGATATGATATAAGCCACTGAGGGTATTCAAGCATGCTATGACATACTTTTCCAAGGGTTAAGAAACTGAAACTGAATAAATGAGGCAGAAATGGCAGCTCTTCTAGAAACTGAATGCCAGACATCATCATAATGCCTCTATTTTCTATGTAATGTATAAAAATAATGTCCTGTCTAACATTGCCTGTGATATACAGGGAACCCTTTTCTCAATCTGATTAGAAAAATCACAGTTGATACCCAACAAAGACTGCGCTGAATGAAAATTTAGATTAGTTATTAAATTAGAGTAGTGATGTGTATCCTCTAGAAAACATTCTCCAATAAACTGCCCAACTTTAAGATATTTAAGGAATTTCATCAAATGCATGACTCACTCCCAAGATAGCTGAAGCAACAAGGATTTTCTTGCAATAGCTGTATTAAAGTCCAAGCAAAAAACTACAGTGTTCTTACTAGCATCTTTCACTGGTAACTGATATATTGTCATACATCCAGTCAAATGTTCTCTTTTGAATGCTGGTCAGACTCCTGTGAAGAAATCCCATTGCCATATCCAGTGTGATTTAGGCCTGTGGGAGTCTAAACAGAATCCAGGAATTGCCCATATCTTGGGAACTCTAGGCTCACTTTCAAACGGCAGATCCTCTATCTATCCCTAGCCCCCTCCTGAGCGCTGAGACCTCTCATTCTAACTCACTAGTCCCTGTTACCACGGCTGACCCTCTCAGGTTCCCCCCTTAGCTCAAACATACCCTCTCCTAGAACTCCAGCTGACTGGGTAGTCTGGGTCCACCGATGAGGTTAACTTTCCAAAGAGCATCTTGTAAGTATGGCACATATCACATCCAGGCTTATTTTGCACAGGATTCTAGCACTATCGCTCTTTACTTAAGCCTGAGAAATATACATAGTACATGTAATACAGAAAACAACAACCATCCTCTCACTCTAGCTTGCCCTTCCTTTGGGGGACCATCTGAGGTAAGATAGGCAGGGTTCTCTCTGCTTCATCAGACTTCTGCAGCAAATTCCCTCGCATGAGCTGGTGAAAATGGTCAAAGACACCCCTCCCCACCCATAGATCCTAACCTTTTTATGATCTTCCAGTCCCTGTCAGGTGACTCCTGGATCGGTCTCTTCAGGTGATCCCAGGTCCCTTCATTGCCAGATGACCTTTCCTTGACAAACCACTTCTGCTTTGTAGAAGCCAGGCTATTGCTTATGATGTTTCTATTTGAATAGACAACCATTTTCTTTCTCTGCATAGTAATTCATCCTGTTACCCCCAGGGTTTACCCCTCTTTCTCTCTCCCCCTCTCCCTCTCTCCTTCCAACCACTAACAGCCATGAGTTCCACCCAGCTCCCTCTCTGCCATTGCTCCATTTATGCAACTCTGCATCAGTTCAGAAACTCTGTTATGACCCTTAATGTATGTATGCGGGAACAGTTTTTACTAGTAATATAAACCTGCCAATAAACACCCATCTCCTTCCCCTCCCTACCTCCCTGGAACTAGTCAAAGGCAAGAGTCCTCACCAAGAAACAGATTGAATGAAGATTACAGCTAGAAAAAAGCTGTATCGTTCACACAGCAATGGCTGACCTAATTGGGATAAACCATCTTGACCACAGCTGTCGTGGGGAGCGAGTGGGAGGTAGGTTCACCTTCCCACTAGAACCATTCATCCACTCTAATAGGAAAAATGAAATTTCAATATGTTTAAAAATCTCATTTAAAGTTTTCCTCCATGTGATTCTCCTCTTTGATACTTGTGAAGTTAATAATCTATAGGAATTCCTGCAGCCTCCGGCAGGGGCGGCCTGTCCATATAGGCGAACTAGGCAGTTGCCTAGGGTGCCAAGTTTAAATGGGGTGCCAAATTCAAGGGGGAAAAAATCAAAATGGGGGGGAGAAAAGATGAGAAAAAATACAAATAAAATAACAATGTCATTATTTCAATTCCGTGCATGTACAGAGGGAATATGAATTATAATTCATTTCTCTACATTTCTGAGAATTTATTAATGTCAAATCTTTTATTTACTGCAAAAATAAATATTTTAGAAAAAAAAATTAAATTTGCGACGTAGGGTCAAGATGACCCACTCCGCAATTTTGATAAACAATAACTCAGCCACAATGAAACACATCCACCAGCTGCAAGAGCTGCAATGCTAGTGACACCTAACTCAAATATACATTAAGGTTGCATAGCTGGAAATTCATGTAGAGCGGAGATATCGTGAGTTGATGGTTAAGAATCCACAATTTTCCACAGTATTTGTGTCTTTTTGGTGCCAAAGAATAACATCGTTCAGCATTACTCATTTTGGATTTATATCTTTCAGTTGTTAAACCTTAGCGTTATTATTGGGCTGTATAATTATGAACTTTTCTTTATTATAACTGGTTCACATGTAATAAATAAGGTCCATAAAAGTAACAGTGTTAATGCTTAATAGACTACAAAAGTGATGACATCACACTCCAAGCAGGTAACCGTGAGGAAGGGGATTACTTTCCAAACAATCGTTGTTGGGTTATAACATCAAAAAAGGTCTTTTTTGTTTGTGTAAACGCTGTAACTAACTGTTTTTAATGGGTAAGTGAGTGTATGTTACTAATCATTGAACCTTTAAGCAGTGAAAAGACATGTTGGGATGGCTGCAATGTGATTTAAATCTCCAACCATGTGGTGTGTCAGCCACCCTTAACACTATAATGCTTGCAGTTGGGAGCACAGTTAGTACATAACAATATTCAAATGCCCCATGGCAGAAAGAGGAAAAAGAAAACCCTCAGGAGCTGAGTATCATAAATGAAAGGCTGAGAAGGAAAGGACCAAGCAAAACAGCGGGGATCCTTCCTGAAATATTTTTTCTCTTTAATCCAAATAAAGATGGAAGCAGTTCACAGCATCCAGATGAAGGAATTTTACTTGGAGAGGAGGTTAGCTCACATCCACAAAAAAGCAGTTTGGAAACTCAAGATGATGGAAACTTACTTCTAGATGAAGGCAGCTCACAGCATCAGACTGATATGGAAGTGGAGAAAATTTATTCACCTTCAGAGACACATGCAGAATTTGAAGTAGAAGGGAAGGATGAGGAAGTTACAAACAACTTACAGTATGGGGACCCAGCTTCGTGGCCCAGATGTGATGACAGTGTGCGGCAAATTCTCGTGGAACATGGACCCAAACAAGTTCATGAATTTCCCTTCCCTAACGATGGAAATAAAAGAAAATTCTCTGCTCAGAATTACAAGAGGAAACTCATTAATGGGGAAGAAATTCATCTAAACTGGTTACAATATTCAGTGTTGAAGGACTCTGTTTTGCTTTTGCTGCAAGTTGTTTAGAAATCAAGCAATTGGTACATCACTTACTGAAAATGGTTCGAAGGACTGGAAAAACATATCTTTGATTCTCTGTTTACATGAAAGAAGTACAGAACATTTGGAATGTTTTCAAAATTGGAAAGCACTTGAATTACGATTTGAAAAATGGAAAAACTATCTGAAGAAAATTTGTGTGATCAAGGAAAAAGAAGAATATTGTCAACAAATATTAGAGCATCTGATTGCTTTAGTGAGTTCTCGGTGGGCAAAATTTAGCATTCCACGGCCACGGTAGAAATGAAAAATTATACAGTCCAGGTAATGAAAACTTTTTAAAATTTGTTGAATACCTACCTTTCTGATCCAGTCATGAAGGAGCATCTACATAAAATAACTGATCACGAAACACAGGTTCATTACTTAGGAAAAAATATGCAGAATGAACTGATTCAAATTCTAGCAAATGCCATTAAAAAGAGAATTGTAGAAGCTACCCATTCTGCAAAATACTTCTCAATAATACCAGACTGTACACCAGATGTGAGTCATGTTGAACAAATGATGATCATGATCATTCATTTTATGGATATGGAGAAGTCTGCAGATGAAGATCCATGTTGAAGTGCTCATAAATGAACATTTTTGGGGTTTTGTACCACTGAAGGAGATGACTGGAGCATTTATGACTGAAACTATTCTACAAGAGCTTGAAACAATGTAATTATCTGTTGAAAACTTACGTGGCCAAGGCTATGATAATGGGAGTAATATGAAATGAAGGGTAAAGACAATGGTGTGCAAAGGAAAATGATGGAAATCAATCCTAGGGCCTTTTTCGTTCCTTGCAGTGCACATTCTCTGAATTTGGTTGTCAGTGATACTGCTAGATGCTCTTTGGAGTCAAGCAGTTTCTTTGACCTGGTGCAACGTGCTTATGTGTTTTTCCTCAGGCTCAACATGCTGTTGGAACATTCTGACTCGCCGTGTGAATTCTCTAACTGTGAAACCACTTGGTCAGACAAGATGGGAGAGTTGCACTGATGCTTTGAAGCCTCTTCATCATGAACTTGGAAACATTTATGATGCCCTAATTGAAATTTCTGATGATACTACCTTTACTGGATCATCTGGCAATTCGGCACATTCAGATGCAGAAGCTCTTGCAAATGGCCTTTCCAAGTTCAAATTTGTGACTTCACTCATTTTGTGGTATAATATCATTTTCGAGCTTAACCTCACTAGTAAGCAGCTTCAGGAAAAGAACTTGAATATACATTCTGCTATTCAAAAACTGCAGCAAATTAAAAATATTCTGGAGGAATTCAGAAGTGATGAAGGGTTCGAAAGAACACTGGTAGAGTCTCTCGAGTTTGCTGAAGAAATAGACTTTTTCCGACAGAATTGGAACCACAGAGAGTTCGCATTCAGCAAAAGAAACAGCAGTTTTTATATGAAGAACGAGACACACCCATTCAGAACCCAAAACAAAGGTTCAAAGTGAATTTCTACTTTGCAGTCCTTGATACTGCTATTCACTCGGTTGACGAAAGATTTCAACAGATGCAGCAGCTAGAATCAGTATATGGCTTTCTATATAATATCCACAGCTTGCAAAAGAAAACAGCAAAACAGATAAGAGAATTTTGTATACAGTAGCTCCTCACTTAACGTTGTAGTTATGTTCCTGAAAAATGTGACTTTAAGCAAAACGATGCTAAGCGAATCCAATTTCCCCATAAGATTTAATGTAAATGAGGGGGTTAGGTTCCAGGGAAATGTTTTTCACCAGACAAAAGACTAATATATATATATATACACACACACACACACACAGTATAAGTTTTAAACAATTTAATACTGGTATACAGCGATGATGATTGTGAAGCTGGGTTGAGGTGCTGAAGTCAGAGGATGGGATATTTTGCAGGGAATGCCTTACTGCTAAATGATGAACTAGCATTTGGCTGAGCCCTCAAGGGTTAACTGGTTGCTAATGTAGCCTCACTCTACAAGGCAGCAGGCATGGAGGGAGGGGAGAGAGCATAGCAGACAGAGACATGAGCGAGAGATGCACATTTCCCCTTTAAGTAGCTGACCCCAGTCTTAAGTACACTGCCTAGTTAATTAGATCAACTTGCTGAGACCACAGCTGCTGCCTGGAATCTCCCTCCGTCCTGAACCCTGTCGTGTGTACCCCCTGCTCTATGGAAATGGGGTGTGCAGGAGCAGGGGGGAGGAGGACTCCCTGACATTAGCCCCCCACTATCCCTCTCCCCTGTACAGCAAGCAGGAGTCTCTGGAAGCAGCTCCAAGACAGAGGGCAGGAGCAGTACATGGCAGTGGGGGAGGGACAGCTCAACGCCAGCAATTGCTAGCCTGCTGGGCAGTTGCAGCACAGGGAACTTAGGGGAGCGGGGAGCTGATGTGGGGGCTGCCAGTCCACCCTGATTACAAGCCCCCACCAGCTAGCTCCAATGGGCTGCTCTTCCTGCAAGCAGTGGACAAAGCAGGTGGCTGCCAAACGTTAGACGGGAGCATTGCACAACTTTAAATGAGCATGTTCCCTAATTGATCAGCAACATAACAATGAAACAACGTTAATCGGGATGACTTTAAGTGTAAAGCTGGAGTTGGCATTGACTCATTAAAATTCAAAAGACATTGATGCTACAGATTTGTGTAGTGAGCATCAGGCTTTTTCAAGACGACTTAAGAAACATTCCACTCCTGAAGAAGTACTGAAGTTTATTTGTGAAAATAAACTCTCAGACAGTTTTTTTTCCAAACATTTTTATAGCTCTGTGCATTCTTTTAACTTTGCCAGTTTCCGTAGCCAGTGAGGAACGTAGCTTCTCAAAGTTAAAATTGATAAAAACATATCTGCGTTTAGTAATGGTGCAAGAGAGACTTGTTGGACTTGCTACAATGTCAGTAAAGCATGAAATAGCTGGAAAACTGGATCTAAAAGAAGTAGGGACTGAATTTTCAAAACTTAAAGCAAGAAAAGTCATGTTTTAAGAGCACAAGAGTCTCTTTTATTCGGAGTGTTTTGTAAATACAGGTTAAAGTTCATTGAAGAGTTTTCTTATTTCTTTCTATATTGGATGTGGTGGTAATGGCAGTTAAAGCAGGATAGCATAATGGATAATTTTGGATTTGTAGTAATAATTATAATCAACATTTTTAATGCATTTTTATTTGAAATTGGACTGAAATATCATCTAGCTGTCCTGTACAATCTATTCTGAAAATTTCATCTCCATTTTATCTGATCTCAGAAATGTTGGATGGATGGATGGACAAACACACTGAATAATGAAGCCTCTGTTGTTTTTTTTTAAAAAAAAGGAAAAAGGGGCAAAATGTTTCCCGGTTTACTAAAAACCTCAGCCTAGATCTGCCTTTGGGAGTGGGGGGCGCCAATTGCATGGTTCGCCTAGGGCGCCAGTTGCTGGCAGCTAGGCTAGGGCCACCCCTAGCCTCAGGGTGGAAACTTAAGCTAGATGGAACTGCTTTGAGTATGCAGTTATACAGTATGTAAAAAACACACATGTGGATAGTAATTTCTTGGTAAAATAATTGAATGATCACAAAAAAGTAAAAACTTCCACTATCCATACCACTGGAAATCTACAGGGAAACTTACCAAACTATGTCAAAATGAAACCCATGGACTTTCCAGAGTACCAGGGAGAGTACTCTCTCCATTTTAAATGAAAAATAAATTAAAATATTCCATAATTTTTCTATTAAATATTAACTTGCTCTTAAATAGGCAGGCAGAAGAATAACAAAGCAGCAGGAGCTGCAGGGAGAGAGCGAAGGAGAAGCCTCTTGTGTACCTCTCTAGTACCCCCAGGAGCCTGGACTGATTAACACCAGCTTCTCCAGGAGCTTCCTGTTTCCTGCTGCTTCCCTGAACCCACTTGAGTAGAACAGGCAGTCAACTGAAGTAGTGGGAGCCAGTTAGGCCCTTAAGATGCTGATATCTTCCCTTACTCAGGCCCTGCTACCAGCCTGTTATGTCTCTTGTGCCCTCCTTCCTCCAGCACAGCACTACACCATCTCTGTGCATCTAGAGCAGAGAGAATACATATGCACCAGCAGCAGACACAATTTTCTACACTCTGGTGTACACTCTGGTCCTAGTGGCGCCCCCCCATAGTCTGGCACCTGAGGCGGCCACCTCCGTTCGCCTCATGGTAAGGCCAGCCCTGATTCCACAACCTCCCTAGACAATTTATTCCAGTGCTTAACCACTCTGACAGTTAGGAACTTTTTCCTAATGTCCAATCTAAACCGCCCTTGCTGCAATTTAAGCCCATTGCTGCTTGTTCTATCCTCAGAGGTTAAGAACATTTTTTTTCTCCCTCCTCCTTCTAACAACCTTTATGTACTTGAAAACTGTTATCATGTCCCCTCTCAGTCTTCTCTTCTCCAGACTAAACAAACCCAATGTTTTCAATCTTCCCTCATAGGTCATGTTTTCTAGACCTTTAATCGTTTTTGTTGCTCTTCTCTGGACTTTCTCCAATTTGTCCACATCTTTCCTGAAATGTGGCACCCAGAACTAGACACAATACTCCAGTTGAGGCCTAATCAGCGCAGAGTAGATCGTTTCTTGCTTACAATACTCCTGCTAATACATCCCAGAATGATGTCTTTTTTTTTTTCAACAGCGTTAAACTGACTCATATTTAGCTTGTGATCCACTATGACCTGTAGATCCCTTTCCACAGTACTCCTTCCTAGGTAGTCATTTCCCATTTTGTATGTTCCTTCCTTAGTGGAGTGTTTTGCATTTGTACTTTATTGAATTTCATCCTATTTACTTCAGATCATTTCTCCAGTTTGTCCAGATCATTTTGAATTTTAATCTTATCCTCCAAAGCACTTGCAACCCCTCCCAGCTTTGTATCATCCACAAACTTTATAAGTATACACTCTTTGCCATTATCTAAATCGTTGATGAAGATATTGAACCGGACCCAGAACCTATCCCTGCAGGACCCCACTTGTTATGCCCTTCCAGCATGACACTGAACCACTGATAACTACTCTCTGGGAACAATTTTCCAACCAGTTTTATGCACCCATCTTATAGTAGCTCCATCTAGGTCAGGGGTCGGCAACCTACGGCATGCATGCCAAACACAGCACACCAGCCAATTTTGAGTGGCACGCTGCCTGCCCGATGAGAGGAGGAGGAGGGGCGGAGGGGCCGGAATGCACCAAGCTGGGGGAAGAAGCGTGGGAGAAGGGATGCTTGGCTGCCACAGGACCAAACTTGCCCCAGCAGGGGAGAGCGGTGGGGGGGGGGGGGTCCTGTCCCCTTGCCCCACTCAGCCCCCCCCCCACCGCTCTCCCCTGTGGGGGCAGGAGGCAGAAGCTTGGTCCTGCGGCAGCATTCCAGCCCCTCCTCCTCCTCCCTCTCCCTGCCAGCGATGGCCCTTGCAAGGGGAAAGGGGAGCAGAGCTGAGTGGCAGCGTGCTCGCTGCTACGTAGAGCAGGCAAAGAGAGGTAGGGACGGAGCCTGGGGGAAGGGGGTGGCACAGGGCATATCCCTTCCAGCTCCCTGCCATGAGCCGCTCAGGGCAGTGGGCTGGGAGCACCCCCTTGAGCTGAGCACCCCAGCGCTCTGCCCTGCACCTCCACACACCCCCAGCCCTCTGCCCTGACCTCAAGTCCCCCCCCAACACCCAGCCTTCTGCCCTGAACACCCCCCCCGAGGTGTGGAGTCCCGGCTGCCGGCCCCTTGCCAGCCCACGTCCCGGCCACAGGCCCTGCTCAACCCGCTGCAGGCCTAGGTGAACAGAACCCCAGGCTGGAAGTGGGCTGAGCAGGCTGGCGGCGTAAGATCAGCATTTTAATTTAATTTTAAATGAAGCTTCTTAAACATTTTGAAAACCTTGTTTACTTTACATACAACAATAGTTTAGTTATATATAATATAGACTTAGAGAGAGACACCTTCTAAAAAATGTTAACATGTATTACTGGCACGCGAAAGCTTAAATTAAAGTGAATAAATGAAGACTTGGCACACCACTTCTGAAAGGTTGCCTACCCCTGATCTAGGTTGTATTTCCCTAGTTAGTTTATGAGAAGGTCATGTGAGACAGTATCAAAAGCCTTACTAAAGTCAAGATATACCACATCTACAACTCCCCCCTCCTCCCTCATCCACAAGGCTTGTTACTCTGATATAGATATCTGTTGAACACAATGTTTTATTGATATACAGTAGGACATGTTTATCTGAGCATCAATTATCTAGCTGTTTGTATTAACCAAACCCACCCACTGACAGCCCCTTTCCATCTTAAAATAAGGGATAAAAAACTTTTTGCCATTCTCCTATTTATCCCAATTTTTGATTATCCAATCTGACTCCAGTCCCAATTAGATCAGATAAACAGGGTTCCACTATAAATTTAAAGCACACTCAAAAATCAATCACAAGAGGGGGAAGGTTGCACACATTGAATAAGTAATACTTTCAGTAAAATTTAGTTAATAACTAAAGAGTCTATGTTTTTTTAAAAAAATGCTAACTCCCCATTTTTCCATGGCAAGGGATTTCTAGGATCCCTGCACATTAGGTGTACAGATACAATATTTCTATGTAGGGTTTTCTTTTGCTGACTTTTTTTTTCCAGCCAAAATATAGATTTCAGACTTTTCCAATTCTGCCTTCCTATTCTTCCACTTATAAATTCCAGAGAGGGCAACCGTCATGATATATTTGTTCTGAAATACAGGCACTGTGTGCTCTATAAAAGCATACCCACGTAAATTCATCATGAGATACTTAGAATCATAGAATATTAGGGTTGGAAGAGACTTCAGGAGGTCATCTAGTCCAATCCCCTGTTCAAAGCAGGACCAAATACTTGATATGAAGCTATACATATTGGACTATATACAGGATGGACTGACTTGAGGGGACCACAAAGGAAGCTTTTTGTGATTCCCAATTCTCAGGCTACAAGAACAGAGTCCAGTCCCAAAAAGCAACTTAGAGCAACATCAGACCTGCTGTAAGATTAATAAACTGCATTGTCCTCTGAGGGACCATTGCAGCATCTGTAACTCATTGGAGCACAAGGATTATTCTGGTCAAGCCCACCTTTCTACAACCATAATAATAGCCGCACTGGGTCAGACCAATGGTCCATCTAGCCCAGTATCCTGTCTTTTGACCCTGGCCAGTGCCAGATGCTTCAGAAGAAATTAACAGAACAGGGCAATTGTCAAGTGATTCATCGACTCCGAGGCTTAAGAACACCCACAGCATAGGGTTGTGTCCCTGACCATTTTGGCTAATAGGTCCATTAATGGCTATCTTCTATGAACTTATCAATTCTTTTTTTAACCCAGTCATAGTTTTGATCTTCAGAACATCCCCTGGCAAAGAGTTCCACAGGTTTACTGTGTATTGTATGAAGAAGTACTTCCTAACCTTAGTTTTAAACCTGCTGCATATTAATTTCATTAGGTGATTCTGGTTCTTTTGTTCTGTGAAGGGATAAATAACACTTCCCTATTCACTTTTTCCACACCAACCATGCCTCCATATACCACAGGTTGTGAGGAGTTGGCACGAGGAGGATCCCTGCATGGCTGGAGCAGCACAAAACCGCCTTAGAGCGGAGGATCTGGTCTATTATAACTAAGTTTTCCAATTTTAGGCCCTAGTCTTGCAAGTATTCACAAACCTGCTTAACTTTAGTCAGATGAGTAGTCCTGTTGAAGCTAATGAATAATATTAAGCATATGCCTAAATGTTTACAAAATTGGTGTTCCACTAAATAAATCCCACCCAATCAAAACCTTTTATTTTTATAAAATATGTATTAAAAATACTTCAAATCTGCCATTCTTCATCTTGAAAAAATATTAATGGGAGGTGGTAGACATTAGAGATCACCCACATTAATTGGGAGCTCATACTCAAGAGTATAGGGTTTTGAAGTAAGACAGCTTTTTTATAATTCAATTAAAACAATTTTTTAAAAAACTGATATTTACTTATGAAATGTGACATAATGTGCCTAAAAGACACCACAAATCAAATACTGAAACCCAGAAAGCTTATTAAGTCAGTAAGTAACAATAAATATCCAAGGACAATTGATTCTAAGTAGAATTTAAAAAAATAGATACTGATTCTGTGTGTTTTGTTTTTGTTTGTTTTTTCCCCCTGCCCGCAGATGTTCCTTTTCCTACAGAGTATTTGAATTTTTTCAGCATTCTAGATTCCCCAGGAAAGGAACTTCAGAGTAGAGACTTTATATTTTGCCAAATATAGAACTCTGTTGGAAAAAATATCTATGCCTAAAAGGCTCTTTAAAAAATGTTTATACATAATTTGCTCTAGCTATATCCAGCAAGAAAGCAACAAATAAAAGATAATGATTTCAGAGTCTAATGAATTTCCAACAACTAAACTTATAAAGCAAATATACAGTTTCTTCAAAATACCTTTTCTGATGCTAAACTGGATAGATACCTTGAAGTAAGAAAATAACTTTTTCAAATAAATTTCAGATGACAAGCTGAATTGGCATGAAAGGCCTCCAGAAAGCATCAGCCTGCAAACACAATATTGTTTCACAAGGTGGCACAATTACTCTTAATATTTATGAATGAATCTCTTTAGCTGTTAAATATCTCTATTTAAGTAGCCTCTTCATATAAATCTTTGTAGCTTTAATTGTTCTATAACCAACCTATTTATATTAAAACAACACAGAAGGTTTAAAGTAGACTTTAAATAAATATATTTGGATCAGACTCGTAGTATATGTATAAAGTCCATTATGAGCTTCTACTGACTTCAGTGTGGATTTGCAATGAGTCTCAGATTACTGTAGACTTCACTCTGAATGGTCATATATTACAATCAAGCTCCTGGGAGTTATGTTGGGCCCTCCTTAATTAGGGCTCAGATTGCAACTTAGCCAAGGAAGAATTCTTAAATGGCCTGAATGATCCAAAGCATCTTTTACTGGCTGATACCTCTGAAGCTGTATGCAGCCGGATTGAAATTATATTCCATTTGAAGGGAGGAGGAGTTCCTTCCTGCCCGGTTCCCCATCTTTGTTTACCACTTACGGGAAGACTGACTAACTGTAGAAGAGCACTGAACATTTTCAGAGCTTCTATTTAAAATGTAGTTCTGAATAGGATTCTCTCCTTGGAAAACAAAGACATGAATGCATAATGAGATTCTGTACTTCAGATCTATCCATAGATATGTAGTAAGAAGGTTATCTGCTGAGATGCCCCTTAGCATTGCTCTTCTTTAGGAGTCAGATCCTCACCACAACTGTCCAGTGAAAACCTGTTTCATATGTTTTGAACGCGACAACCACTTACTGTCATTTTGTGTTCAAACAATCCTGAAATCTAATATAAATAAAACACAGAAGGAAATACTTAAATCTGAAGTTATCTGAGTTTTAATGAAGGTGGTGATGTAGCAAACGAAATCCATGCTAAAACATAATTTTTTTCATTACATACGTTATACAGAGAAAACTACATCATAGGATTCCTCTAAACTGCTTTTAAGTAACTGCCTGTAAAAACTCTTGCCAGACCATAGTCATCTGTAATATCTGCATGCTTTGATATAGCAAGCAACATTTTTTAACATATAAGCAATAATAATCTCAATCTATATGAAAACTAAATAGTGTGATTTTAAGTAAAAGCTTCAAGGTAATTGATGGCCTAATCCTACAAATATATATGAGTAACTTTACACATGAGTAGTCCCACTGAGTCCAATGAAATTACTCATGTGAGTAAACTTACTAAAGTGCTTAAGTGTTTGCATAACTGGATCTACAACTAGAAATCTTGATTCTTTGTTTTCTAAATATTTCAAAATATTTCTTTCCATTCTTGGTTCCAACCTTTCAATTCAAGCTATGGAAATGCCTGCCTGAATTCACAGAAGGAAAATAGTCATCATTTTCATGCAAATTGGACTTTTTCTGATCATATAATTATTTCAAGACATACGGTAATTTATTACCATATTGTAATTCAAGGGTGATTCAACTTTATTTAAGTATTACTACTTGTGCCTTGCCAGTTGTTTCAAGTTGCAGACTACAGAAACATTCCATTTGATGGCCCTGATGCCAACATTAAGGGAAAATCTGTAGTTTGAATAAATTTAGGGCTGTCAATTAATCGCAGTTAACTCACGTGATTAACTTAAAAAAATTAATCGCAGCTTTAATCGCATTGTTAAACAATAGAATACCAATTTAAATTTATTAAATATTTTGGATTTTTTCTACATTTTCAAATGTTTGATTTCAATTTACAACACAGAATACAAAATATATAGTGCTCACTTTATATTTACTACAAATATTTACACTGTGAAAAGGATAAGAGATTTTTCAATTTGCCTCATACAAGTAGTGTAGTGCAACCTCTTTATCATGTAAGTGCAACTTACAAATGTAGATTTTGTTTGTTTGTTATGTAGCTGCACTCAAAAACAAAATGTAAAACTTTATGGCCTAGAAGTCCATTCAGTCCTACTTCTTGTTCAGCTAATCACTAAGACAAACAGGTTTGTTTACATTTACAGGAGATAATGCTGCCCACTTCTTATTTATAATGGCATGGCACCACAGCATTGCTAGATATTTACATGCCAGGTATGCTAAACATTCGTATGCCCCTTCACGCTTTGACCACAATTCCAGAAGACATGCTTCCATGCCAATGATGCTTGTTTAAAAAAATAATGTATTAATTGAATTTCTGACTGAACTCCTTGGGGGAGAATTGTATGTCTCCTGCTCTGTTTTACTTGCATTCAGCCATATATTTCGTGTTATGCCTATCTCAGATGACGACCCAGCACGCTGTTCGTTTTATGAACACTTTCACTGCAGATTTGACAAAACGCAAAGAAGGCATCAATGTGAGATTTCTAAAAGTAGCTACAGCACTCAGGGCTGGCTCCAGGCACCAGCTGAGCAAGCTGATGCTTGGGGCGGCAGACTGTTCGAGGCGGCATGCCGTCCAATCCTAGGGCGGCATGGCCGCTTTTTTGTTTTGTTTTTTTATGGTTTTTTTGGTTCTTGTTCCACTCCGGCCGCCCTGTAGGGGGCGGTGGCGTGGAGAACCAGAGCGCCCTGCAGGGCAGTCCTCTTCCTTCCCTCCCTGACCGGAGCGGAGCCCCCACGGCAGGCAGCAGGAGGCGGCGCAGCAGGAGGGGCCGCGTGGCAGCGCCCCTGCTGTAGCCCTGGCCGCCCCCTTCTCTCTTTCTCCCGCCCGCTCCCTCTCCCTCCCCCCCCCCCCCCCCAGCCAGTCCCCCTGCACCCGCGCTCCCGCCGTGCCACAGGTTTTTTTTTTTTTTTTGCTTGGGGCAGCCAAAAAGCCAGAGCCAGCCCTGACAGCACTTGACCCAAGGTTTAAGAATCTGAACTGCCTTCCAAAATCTGAGATGGATGAGGTGTTGAGCATGTTTTCAGAAGCCTTAAAAGAGCAACAGTCCAATGTGGAAAATACGGAATCCAAACCACCAAAAAAGAGAATCAACCTTCTTGGTGGTATCTGACTCAGATGATTGAAAATGAACATGGGTTAGTCAGCACTGCTTTGGATTGTTATCGAGCGGAATCTGTCCTCTGGAACAGTGAGCGAAGCATGAAGGGTCGTATGAATCTTTAGCGCATCTGGCACGTAAATATCTTGCGATGCTGGCTACAACAGTGCCATGCAACACTTTCAGGTGACATTGTAAATGAGAAGCGGGCAGCATTATCGCCTGCAAATGTAAACAATCTTGTTTTGTCTGAGCAATTGGCTGAACAAGAAGTAGGACTGAGTGGACTTGTTGCCTCTAAAGTTTCACATTGTTTTATTTTTGAGTGCAGTTATTTCTTGTACATAACTCTACATTGTAAATTCAATTTTCATGATAGAGATTGCACTACAGTGCTTGTATTAGGTAAATTGAAAAATACTTTCTTTTACAGTGTGAATATTTGTATTAAAAATAAATATAAAGTGAGCATTGTGTACCCTTTGTATTCTGTGTTAGAACTGAAAACAATATATTTGAAAATGTAGAAAAGATCCAAAAATATTTAAATAAATGGTTTTCTATTATTGCTTAACAGAGCGATTTAATCACACAATTAATCGCAATTAATTTTTTTAATCGCTTGACAGATCTAATAAAATTCCTAACAAACTGGAAACAACTTTTTTCTATTTTGCATTAATCTTGTGAACACCCTCTTCTGCAATGTTTTGAAAACGTATGACTACTGCACCAAGAGACACAACTCAAAAATATTGCAAATCCACCTCTCTGAGGACAGAAGAAAGTGTTTTTAAGATTTCCATAGATTACCTCTGGAACTTAAATTTTAGTTTAGATTTGTAGGGTTAAATTCTAACCCAGTTTATACTAGTAATCTGAAGCAACTCCATTTATTTCAGTAGTTTCTGTGGAGTTATTCCAGACTTACATCACTGTCAGGGTGCAATGCAACTTCAATTAGTCAATAGAAAGTCTGAAGGTTCATAAATTTCATATCCTTGAGATTAAGAAACCATGTTCTCAAATTTAGAAGCCACAGTGCTTTGGAGGCAATGTTGTTTAAGGTAAAAAAAATACTGACATGCTCTGCAGTCTGGCTCCTTTCTTTGATCAGTTCTGCTGGGGTTGGAAAAGTTCCACCTGACTGGGGCACTGGTGGTGGGAGGGATTAAAGAAAGGGTGCTTTCTGCCTTGTCCCCTTGTGCCCCATTGGCACTCACTTCCCTCCTCCCTATTGTTTTTGTGACTCTTTTTAAAGGAGAGAACAGAGGAAATATGCCCTGTCTCCATTCCCGTTTGAGGGGAAAGAGTAGGGAGATGAGGCTGGGTCATCAATTCCTTTTGCTTGACACATTTGTGACATGTTTTGTTTGAGCAACCATTACAAAACATACACTCACTACATGATAAAATGAAGCAGGGGTTTACGAAACATTCTCTAGCTGTTCAGAAATGCATTTTGCAGTTATAAAAACCTAGAATGTTTTGATGCAATGGAAAACATGGGACAATTCAGGTGTCCTGAAAGAAGTTCTCAGAACTCTGAATTTTTATCTGAAAATCTGGGACTGTCCCAGTTTAAAAAAATAAATAAAGCTTTATCTTGAGGCTTAATAATTACAGGACTCTGACTTCTCTTTTGAAAACATTTACATGGCCTAGTGAAACCAAATGATGGGGTTGTTCTTGTCACTTACCTGCACTATTTTGTATACTTGCAACTGCCTTAATTTATCTGGTTTTGTTTTCTTTTGTTTGCTTTTTATGTTTTGTTTTTAACTTATTTCTTGAATTTGGTTTGGTTGAATTTTCTTTATTCTGGCATGATCATGTCAAATGAAATGATGCATTCAACTGAATGCAAAACAATACACAGTAAATGGGATATCAATATTAAATCTGATCTTTATATGGCTTTTCTAGGGGAAAAAAGAAAACACAAACAAAACATCCATAACAGGATATGCATTAATAAGCTATTTGTGGCTACCTTGAGTTTATAGCTTCAAGCAACTGAGAAATGTTTCAGTAATCTATCTATTAATGCACATCTGGCATGGCTCGCTGCTATTAGAGCTTGGCTCCCTTATATCACAAATTGTTTATCTTTAAAATAAGACCGTGAGAAAGAATGAACTGTTATGCACAGGTCATCAAAAGGTGCTGTTATAGCTTACAACAAGGGGTTTTCCCCCCCTCTCTGTGTGCAAGCAAGTTTAGTCTGGGAAGAAAATGCTGTGGTGATGCTTCTCCGTTGTAGCTTCTTTGGGGGAAGCTGTGACAAGGATGGAAGGGGGTTTGTTTACTGCCTTAATCTTTTTCTAACTAAAGTCAGGTCTTGGGACACTGTTGCTCCCTGGGAACCAAGCATGGACGTTCTGCTGAGAATTCTGACAGAAGGAATTGCTTGTGTGGTGTTGTGACACACTACTTCTCTCCCAGTATTAATGTGTAAATAAAACAAGTTACACTAACAATATATCCAGATTACATCACTGATTTCTTCTCAAATGGGAAGCCAACTTGTAAGGCCTGTGACAACTGCTACCCCTCAGAAAGGCTACAAAACTCTGATCACAGACTTAAGCAATATACCCTTCCTTTATGAAAAACAGTACTAAGAGACACAGGAATGTAGCAGGAAATATATTATAGCTCCCTTTTTCCAATAATTTGATTAGGCTAAATCATCTCCCCTGGCTCCATCCTCCCACATATAAAGCCATGGGAAGTGATGTCTTCCACGAAAATCTTCCCCACAGCATGCAGTTGGGACCAAGGTACGCCTCTTTGTGATAAAGGCTATGGAGGGTGCTCCAAAACTGGTGGAACTACCAGGATTTGTTGAAGGATTTGTGCAGAGTCCTAGTAGCCCCATGCTGTCTGTGATCCACAGTTCCCTGACCCTCCCCAGCTACAAGGCTGCATTACAGACTTTCTCTAGGTAAGATTTATGGAGCCAGATTGGGGGATGGGGTGGGGGGAGATGCACATTCCTCCAACCTCTTCCTTATCCACTCAACACTATTCCCCCTGTTTGGATTCCTGGCCATATGGGCAGCCCTCCATAGGTTCTAAGGAGTGGGAGTAGGAGGGAAGATTTGTGTGTACAGATCCCTCCATCAGGGAGTGTGTGATCTGGTCCATTTTGTGGTGTTTTTTTTTTCTTTTAGGCGTTTTGCATTTTGATTAAAATGTAGTACAGAGGATGTGAGCAATTCTATTTTGGTGGGAATGAAATACTATAAGATTGCCAATATAAACCTCACTCTATTGTCATTATCACAACACTGGATAAATAACTATCACATTATTACCTGTCCTGCAAATCCTACTCCTGTTAATGATTAAGGATCAAGGGTGAAATCTGGCTCCAGTGAAGTCAAGGAGAATCTTACCATTTGCTTCAAAGGGGCTAGGGTTTTACCGAAGGGCCCCAAGATTGTTCTTTTCTCTTCTGATCTCCCCCCTTCTTCCTTGCACCACCAATTTTCTGCCTTTTCAAAGCATAAGAAATACCGTGAATATCAGGTCTTCACTTCTCCCTCTTTGTTCAAGAACATTGATGACTTCTTTGGAGGGTCTTGAATGGCTTCATGTGAGGCTCCAACCTGAAATGCAGCTGCATATGGGACTACTATTCAGACCCTTTCAATATTTTGTACCAAGAGTCTCCAGCAAAGAGGATGAAATGAAGACTGATGTTTGTGGTGGTTCATTTGTTTTATTTATTTATTTTAAAAGGACAGATGAAAAAATCTAAAGCTTCTTTGGTACAAAATACAATTCAAAACAAAACAAAACAAATTGACTTTTGCAATGAAGTTGACCTTTGTTTCCTTCAATATGGACCAACACTCAGGCTACATGATTTGAGAAATGTGGCATTAGCTTAATATTACTAAACAACATCATAATTAACAGCTAATATACTGACTTCTGGATGATTTTCTGCATAGTAAAGTTATAATTTATACAAATCATATTACTCCATAATCTCTCTTTAGAGCAAAAATTCTTAGTGCACCTACTGTAGTACATTTTGGATTATTTCTGGTTGTTTCTTGAATAACAGCCCTAACATGTTTGGAAATACATTATTGCATAATACAATCTCCTAAGAATCTTTACATAGGAAGTGTATTGTATGTTTTAGCAAAGTAACAAATAAATAGATTAAAAAACAGAATGAGATTATAATGCCTGGTCAAACTTTCTTGGAAACAGCTGCTGAGGAGTCAAAATGAAGCTAGGGATGGGGTTCAACCCACTGGGTTAACTGACTGACTAGGTTCTGCTCCAATCACCAGTCTGCATTCTGAGAGGCTGTGGCAGTTATTGACAATTGTGGCAGTGAGCTGGAATCCGAAGTTTTATAGCAAAGCAAGACAAATAATTTAAAAGGAAGATGAGTGTCTGGCAAGATGAAGTTTAAGGAAGATGAGGAGCTTGATTTGTCCTTAACTTACCTGATGTAACACAGGCTACAGTCCCTCCACACCTACCCATTGCAAAATGCTTTGGGGGTGTATGTGATAATGCAATCCACACTGCTGAGAGTCTGGAATTGGTCAGTGCAGCCAAAAAGTGGTTTCTAGGATGCATTGATTCAGCACATCCTCTCGGAACCTTTGTGGAGTTTGCTAAATCTTCTAAATCTCAGTGGAAGGCTGCAAAAGAAGCCGCGTCTGCTTAAACTTCAATCCTATCTAGGACCCAGATGCCTGTACTGGTGTAAGAATATCCATGGGGCATCCCCTCTAGAGATTCCTGACTAGGACTTGGAAACAACCAGATAAGATCTGGGATCCAGAGAAACCACCCCAAGTCTTACTCTGAGCCCAGTGCATGCTATGGATGAACTTTGGGAGTTTAGTCAGTACTGTGTGGATACTTGTGCTGAGAAGAAAGGATCAATAAAGCTTTTAGTGTGAGTGCCTTGATTTAGGCAGTTCCCCAATAACCTGAGACATGACATAAACTAAAGGGAAAAGCTGGAAGAGAAAATCAAACTTGTATATGAGTTAAAGAATATTAAAGGGTAGTATTTAGAGAGAAAGGAAACAGGAAAAAATGCAGAAAGACTATAGGTTTATTAGCAGTTTATAATAAGAAGGGTTTTTTGGCAAAAATGGGCATTTGTCTTGTTTGCTTTTGCCAACTGTTCATCAAGAGCAAATTATGCATTTGTTCTGTTTTGCCAAAAAAACGGGGTGTGCCAAGGTACATTTTGGGGAGGGAAAGTGGTGATGTGAGGCGCCGGGTGGCAGGGCTCGGGCTGTCAACCCTGGACAGCGTGGGACTTGGTGGTGAGCTCCAGCCCTGGGCGGCACAGGCTCAGGCCAGCCCCACATGGTGTCTCGTTTTTACTTGGGGAAATATATCTTTCAACTATTTCTCTCCAGTCTCTTTGACTGCCTGGTGCAGCACAGCCCTCCAGTGTAGCCTGTTACTAGTTAGATTTTCCCAGAGTATGGTGTAAGTGTTGAACATTTTCATGTCCCTCTTGCAAATCTCCTTGAACCTGAGCCTATGTCAGCCACTGGCTTTGGAGCATTCACAAGTTCACCATACAGGAGATCTTTTGTAATGTATCCATTACTCATCTGGTAGATGACCAAGCCAATGGAGATATCTGTGTTTTTGAGAATAGTGATTTAGATTTGGCAATTTTGCTTTCTTGAGTGTTTTGGTGTTGGGAGCTTTGGTTCCCACTTGATCAAGAACTTTGATTCCTGCCTTTCCTGTTGATTGTGATGTGCTCTTGGATTCTCTGAGATTAGCACATCTCAGGAGAGGGGTTTGTGTTGTGGTGGAGATATGCTGTGTGGTTTGCTTCAATAACTAGAAGCATTCTTCAGAGTGTACTGCAAACGAGTCTTTATATTGTACAGTCTTTTTACCAAAAACTAAGGTTGCAGCTATATGGATATTTATTCTGAGTGTGTTCCATGCTGCATCAGCATTCCGGGAAGGTTCAATTGATTAAATAGATTCTCTGAAATTCACAGTGGATTAGATACACCTTCCTTTGTCTCTGGCGTTGATGTTAATGCATGGGTAACAGCTTTGTTTGGTATAATGAAATTTCCATAGTGAAATCCTGATTTAGCAGTACACAAGTACATGATCTGTGTCACATTCTGCACTGGGAAAGCTGTGAGTATGGAGAACATCCTGTAGGTGTTTTCTGTGGGTGATAATTAAATCAATTTGATACTAGTGTCTAGATCTAGGGTGTTCCCATAAGACTCTCCAGCAGTCACTGTCTTGGAAGCAGGTACTGGTAATGCACGGCCCTTAGTGAGTGTAAAACTCTGGTAGTTTTTGCCCATTGTCATTCATATTTCCCATTTCATGATGGCCACATATTGTGATCTGAGCTGAAATCTCCCGGCAGATAGAGTTGCTTGCCTGGTGGTAGCTTGCTGATGATGCTGTCAAGTTACTGATAAAATAACTGACACTATAGAACACTAGGGCACCCCTTACCAATCTCAGAGATGCTAGCTGTTGGGAACAAAAACAATTGCCACAGTTAATTTGGGAGCCGAGTATGCAAAGCAAAGTGTTAGTAGAGCATATCTGGCATTTTCACTAGACCAGGGGTTCTCAAACTGGGGGTCGGATCCCTCAGGGGGTCGTGAGGTGATTACATGGGGTGGTCACGAGCTGTCAACCTCCACTCCAAACCCCACTTTGTCTCCAGCATTTATAATGGTGTTAAATATATAAAAAAGTGTTTTTAATTTGTAACGGGGGGGGGGGGGTTCACACTCAGAGGCTTGGTATGTGAAAGGGGTCACCAGTACAAAAAGTTTGAGAGCCACTGCACTAGACAATAGAAAGGGATGTTTGAGAAATCGGGAACTATCTACTGGTGCTTTGTTTGGATGGGAAATGTCACATCCCATGTTGTTTCCTTTCAGGGGTGGTATTCTCAGTTAAGAATCATTTTTTTTATTATTTTTTTTAAAAAGGTCTTGTATTTCTGTCGTTGCTCCATCAGAGGATCTGAAGGTGCTTTACAGATGACAAATTATGTTTTGCAAAATGGCCAAGAGGGACAGAAGTATAAACTTCTTTATGCCTCTTTCTCCCAGAGAATAATGGATAAGTGACTCCCACAACAGATTTCACGGTAGTAATCTATGGCACAGCTGGGAACAGAACACAGATCTTCTAACTCCCAATCCTGGGCTTTAATTACAAGACCATCCTTCAAATATTTGAATCGGAAACCCCTCCAGTCTTAGCCTCTTCTATTCCTTATTTCTTACCAGCATGGGAGTGATGCCATTGATACACATTCCCAGCATCCCACATCACCTTGTATGTAATCCTGGGTGCATGAAAAAGATGTAACAGATTCACTAGCGAACTGATCATGTTTAAATTAATACTTTCAATGTAAACGATTTAACAAAATATATCCCAAGAGGTTTTTTTTTAATTTTTAAATTGGACATACCACTTGGGTTACAATATATCATCTCTCAGTTTAGGGAACTCATAGGATGGTGGTTATTAACCACTAGGCGCCACAGTTGCTTCATACAAATGCAGTAAAATGAGTCTTGATCTGTCAAGGAAAAAAGTCTCAAAAAGCCTATGTGGTATATCAAAATTTTGGTAATGAATTGTATTTCCAGAATATATGTATATCTGCATATTCATAATCAGAATCCATTTAAATATTTAGCTTAATGTTTACTTCACTTTTCTTTCTGCTTAAGAGTTCTCTTTATTAACTAATTCTTTTAGTAGCACACACTGCCTTAAAGTGTGGTTTCACTCTTAATAGTAAGTATGTAAAAATATCCTTTTAATTCAGAATTCATCTTTCTGCACATTTAATTAACAAAGTTTCCACTGCTTTTAGACCTGAAGAGCCAGAACAGCTGAAATTGAGTGACTCAGAGGTCATTTCATCTTGTGTATCATGAATGGAATTGTGTAACTAACTGAGAGGTACTTAATAAACTTCAGCAACCACACTGAAGATAATACAGGTGCACTGGTATCACTGAGGCCAAAATTTGAAGACACAGGGGTTACAAGGCTGTAAACGAACATCTGTTGATGATGCACAGGACTGAAAGAAACTAGCCTAAGTCTCAGAGAGCAAGCTAAATTTGCAAGGGTGGCAATTGGGGTAAAGGGGGAATACAGAGAGCTTTGAGACATACAAACCTCTTGTGCCATTTTTAGAAACACTTTTTTCAGTGGAGAGAAACTTTTAAATATATTTCCTCCTTTCAGTGATCTTAACATTATAGCACATTTCTCACCAAGAGAAGGCAAGGTAGAAAAGACAAGGTAGGTGAGGTAATATCTTTTATTGGATCTTCCTGTTGGTGGAAGATACAAGCTTTCAAGAGACACAGCTCTTCAGGACTGGGGAAGGAAGCAGAGTGTAGCTCAAAAGTTTGCACCTTTCACCAGTAGAAGTGGGTCCAGTAAAAGATATTACATTACCTAACCTTGTTTCTCTCATATTCTCTCATTACCTATCTTGTTTCTCTCATATTCTTGACATGGCTACAACAAAATGGCAAGCAGGTAAAGAGGAACTGAGGGATATCTCAAAAATGTATTGGAAATAGACAAGGTACAGAAGGGCAATAAAAATGACTAGGGGAATAGAACAGCTTCCATATGAGGGGAGATTAATAAGACTGGGACTTTTCAGGTTGGAAAAGAGATGACTAAGGGGAAGGAGGAATCTGATATAGGTCTATAAAATCATGACTGGTGTGAGAAAGTAAATAATGAAGTGTTATTTACTCCTTTTTATAATAGCAGAACTAGGGGGTCACCAAATGAAATGAACAGGCAGCAGGTTTAAAACAAATAAAAGGAGGTTTTTCTTCGCACAACGCACAGTGAACCTGTGGGCCTCTTTGCCAGAGGATGCTGTGAAGGCCAAGACTATAACAGGATTAAAAAAAGAACTAGATAAATTCATGGAGAATAGGTCAATCAATGGCTATTAGATAGGATTGGCAGGGATGGTGTCCCTAGTCTCTGTGTGCCAGAAGCTGGGAATGGGTGACAGGGGAAGGATCACTTGATGATTACCTGTTCTGTTCATTCAGACGGGCAACTAGAATTGGCCACTGTCAGAAGACCGGATATTAAGTCTGACCCAGTATTGCCATTCTTATGTTCTTAGGGATGGCTAACAAAGGGTGGAATGTTAGAGTCCATGGATATCTCTTGATCCTAAGAAGAGTCACTTCTTAAAAACCTTGATAAGCTTCTATGCTGTAGCTCTGTGGAAACAGTACAGTCTGAGAACAAAAGTTACTTCTCTGTAGGTGATGACGATGAAGAGTGGGTTCTTCTATTAAGTCTGCAAAGTATACTTACACCTTCTACAATTAAGAGGTAAAATATCTGTACTGATTTTCATCAAACCCAGAAATGGAGCTGAGAATAATGTGAGAGAATTACCATTTTGGAAAAAAAATTCTATAAAATATCTTCTTTATCTCACTCTTCCATTGATTTTTATCTAGCTGAACCAGCCTTCTCTCCTCCCCACCTCAATGTCACTCAGTCTTGCCTTCTTTACATCTGATGTATAATAAACAGAGCCATTAAATCCTACCGCCACAGATTTTAAGAGCTACAAAAAAGTAGGTGCTTTTGATAGAAAAACTATTACATATGCACTACTGGAGCTTCTAGAATTATTTCAGTGCAATGATATTTGGGTGCTAGATAATTGGGTGCTAGAAACTTGTTTGAGCATTGGCCTGCTAAACCCAGGGTTGTGAGTTCAATCCTTAAAGGGGCCCATTTAGGGATGGGGCAAAAAGCTGTCTGGGGATTGGTCCTGCTTTGAGCAAGCGGTTGGACTAGATGACCTCCTGAGGTCCCCTCCAACCCTCATATTCTATGAAAATTTCATTGCTTGTGTTGTTGTGTAGCATTGATGAAGGTATTATTAGTTGAAGGATGGTGATATTACTAGTGGATGTAAATATTTTGAGCAAATATCAATGGCAAGATGACTGTTAAGTTTAAAAACGGTTTATAGATGTGGACTGAAAGTAGTTTGTTACCTGTCCATTATTTTAACCCTTATGCCTTTGAATAAACCAGCTTTTACATTCCTATATCCTAGGTCTGAACAATTATCTTTCTTAATGATTGGAGAAATTCAGAGGGGGGGGGGAAGCTACCTAACGATTTTGGAGCTCTTAGTAACATATTTAGCAAGTTATGAAGCAAGCCAGGGAGGAGGGGAGGAATACATTTCCTGGCTTGAAAGTTATTAAATGTTGAAAGCCAAGGAACAGATGGGGTGGAGGACTGAAGTTTCCACAGCCTCCCTCACAAAATATATCCCCACTTTGCCTTTAGTAATTATCCTTTTGAGGGGAAAACCAGGCCCTTCTTTCTTTTTGCAAAGTTCTGTGACCTCTTTCAGCTAAAGAAAACTTGTGATTGCTGGTGATGCAACAGCTCTTTACCGCTCTCTCGCGGTTATAGCGGTGAGGGGATGAGTAAATGTGTGGGTGCAGTGTTAAGCGCCCCCACCCCAGGCTCCCAACAGCAGCTGCTGTTGGAAGGGGCATTTCCCTCACTAGCGTTAAGCAGCCCGATGCTCCCAGGACTTGGAGAGACAGCGTGGCTGATAGCCTAGCCCAGCCTGATGCTTTAGGACTTTCCTGACCCCCGTCACCCCACCCCGGTCCCGTAGCTGCTGTGTTGCAGCTGGGCTAGGGCACCTTGACGAGCCCAGGCTGGAGCTGTGAGGAAGGACACGGGTGCTGCCCCTGTTAGGAGTTGGATCAAGGACAGGGCGCCAGGGGCAGGAGTGGAGAAATGGGAGGGGGGAGCCGAGGGAAGAGGGGGCTCCGGGCCGGGCAGGGGGCGCAGCGGGAGGAGGACGGGGAGGAAGATCTAGGAAAAGGGGGCGGCCCGTAAAAAAATCGTTTCCTTCCGGAGAAGCAGCTGCGGCGGGGACTCGCCCTGCCCGGGGTCCAGGCAGCGGCGGCTGCTGCTGCTCCCTCCTGCGTGAGGCGCTCGGCGGCCGCCGCGGGAGTGGGATGAACGGCGAGCTGGGGCCGCCGCCGCCGCGTGGAGGAGGCTGAGCTGTGGGAGGGGCGAGGAGGGACCAGCCGCGGCGGTGACAAGGTGCCAGCAGTGGAGGGGCCGCCGCCGCCGCCCGGCTTCTCGCTCCTGCTGCCGCCGCCGGGAGAAGTTTAGCTCTGAGCAACGGAAGCCAGCAGCCGCCGTCGGAGCAGGAGGCGGCGCCGGGGCCGGGCAGCCCGGCGCTAACTCGGCACAGGGACCTCAGCAGCAGCCTCCTCGCCCCGCAGCTCGTGTGCGGGACCCTCCCTCTCTCTCCGCCTGCCCGCACCATGGCAGCGCGGTCCCGCAGACCCTGGCTGAGCGTGGTGCTGGGGCTGGTGCTGGGCTTCACCGCCGCCTCCTGGCTCATCGCCCCCAAAGTGGCCGAGATGAGCGAGAGGAAGAGACGCGCCTCCAGCCTTTGCTCCTACTACGGCCGCGCGGCGGGGGGCGCCCGGGCGCAGCAGGAGGCGGCGGCTGCGGCGGCGGCGCTGGGGGGCACCGGCTTCAGGAGCAGCCCTTGGGAGCTGCAGGCGGAGGAGGGCACCGTCCCCAGCCCCCCAGCCGCGGCCGGCGGGGAAGGGGAGCCGGAAGAGGAGGAGGAAGCCGGGGAGAAGCGGAGCGGCAGGCACGGGAGCAGCCACAATGGGAGCGGGGACTGGGGGGGTCCCGCGGGCTGTGCGAAGCCCCGCAACTTCCTCTACGTGGGGGTGATGACGGCCCAGAAGTACCTGGGCAGCCGGGCGGTGGCGGCGCAGCGGACCTGGGCGCGCTTCATCCCCGGCAGGGTGGAGTTCTTCTCCAGCCAGGGCTCCACCGCCCCGCTCGCGGGGCCCGGGCTGCCTCCGCTGCCAGTCGTCGCCCTGCCCGGGGTAGACGATTCCTACCCGCCCCAGAAGAAATCCTTCATGATGATCAAGTACATGCACGACCACTACCTGGACAAGTACGAGTGGTTCATGCGGGCGGACGACGATGTCTACATCAAAGGTGATGCTGGGCACCTAACACTCGTCCCCAAATGCTCAACCCCTCCCGGGGCACTTCCCAGAGCTGCCAAACCGGGACTGGCTTGACGTGGGGGGAGATTCCCATCAGGGGCAATGACAAGCCACGTGAATCGTCAAAAGCAATAACTAAAACCCGTTTCTATCCCCTCTTCTCCCCCACTTTCCAGAGCTGCCAAACTAGGACCATCTGTATAATGGAGAGTCCCATAAATGGGCGAAACTTAAACTATCTTATTGAAACCCACATAAATAACCACTCAAGCCTTTTAAAAACTCCCTTAAAACTAACCCAATAGTTGAGCGTCCTTCATTCTGTGCTAATCCCCGCAAAAGAGTGAGAGCTGGCAGCAGGTCTGACTCCTCTGTTCTTCAGTGCGTCCCCACTGGCCTGACAAACACACACCACCTGTGTGTGTCTGTCTCTGGGTAGTTTTGAAAAACGTAGCCAGCGCTTTGCTGATCCCTGTCAGAGATGGCTAAAAGCTAAATCTCCATTTTTTGTCTGTTAGTCCCAATGCTTCGGCAGGGATTTATAGCTGGAAACAGAATTGCCAGTACAGGTGTCCGAGGGAATTCAGTTTTGCGGGTATGTAGGAGATGAGTCTCCGCTCTCGCTTTCGCCCAGGCTTGAGAAATGAATGTATAATGCAGGGTTTTCGCCTGGAACCCTAACTAATCTTTTAAAGGATCTCTTCGACGTTATCCCAGGCGTAGTTCAGTGGTTATTTGAGGGATTAGTGTTGTTTTTTCTCTTCCCCTTTCGCCCCCGAAAACCGGGACAATAGCAGTTGAAGGCAATTACTTTTATTTGCAGCAGACTGTAATTTTGTGTATGAACTTAAGTATTATCTTTAAATACTGATTCCTTCAAGGTGCTAGTAACTTGAGATATGCTCATGCATTGTTATCCCAGGGCACTTACAGTTAAGAAATGAGGATGCTTTTTAGTACTAACATACTTGCTTGCTAACATTGTCAGTTGCTTCCGCCACTGAGTAGCGGGGAACAGACATCTGTCTTTTTGTAATAAATGAGGATGAAATGTTCAGTCTCCGAGGCTTTTAAAAGTGTTCCACTTCCCTTAAAATACTTCCAAAGGGTGTGTTGGTTCGAATCCAGAGAAACATTGATGTATGTCTGTTCTCCGAGGTGTTGCGGGGTTTACCTCGCATCTCAATTCCATGTGCGTGTACTGGGGTGGTTTCCAAGTGATGTTATACAAGGCACAGTAGTTGGAACTGTAATCAAGTTGCATAGTGAAGGCAGTTGGTGGGACGCTAAGCTTTTAGTGATATTAATATTCAGGAACCAAGACTTTTTCAGTGAAAAATCAATATTCTTGAATGCCTTAAGGGTGGTGAAGATGATGTGCTGGAATTTATGCTTAAGGATCAATCAAATGCCTCACTGTTTGAAGCAAATATTTATTATTTTAATGATGTGCCTCTAGGTTGGCTGACTTAAAGAGGATCCCTTACTACAGTCTGGGCACTTACTTTGATCAAAAGAAAGAAATCTGCCAGGTTTCTCCAATTGCAGATTTTAAGATGAACTTTAGGGAAGAGACTAAGCCCAAGCTGGTGGGAATTCAGTTATGCTTTCACTGTTGTGCGTTTAAAGCTTCCCACATAGCTCAGCTATGCAGCCTAAGGGTGGCAGTCCGTCCTCATCTTACTCCTCTGTATACAACTATCGCAGCTCACAATGCAGGTAGTATTACACGTCAGACATCCATACTACTTGGGCACAGCAGTATGAGTTAAGGACTGAATTTAGATCTGGCAAAAGTAATTTTCAGAAGACTTAATTTTTTTTTAAATGAAATACTTTAAAATTGTATCTTTTGCTGCATTTTTAAGATATAGATATTTTTGATAAAACAATTCCTTTTTGTTGTTCCATGCATCCTTTGAATCCTGGATTTTTCTTTATTATTTTTTGCCCATTAATGTTGCAAAGGTTCCTTGTCAGGCCATTGTCATGCTTTGCAGTGTATCTCTGAAAAGCTTTTGCAGCATGCTTTCTATTCAAGTTTTTAGTACCATTGGAAAATGGCCTTCTGATACATGCTACCTTACAGTGTTTGCTGCTGCTTAAGGAAAAATGCTTGTGTTCTGATAAGCATAAATTTCTCACCATCAATGGATTATGTATATTATGAGCATGAGGGCTCAATTTGCAGTGCCTATTAAAGATGTTATGGAATGTAGCAATTTTGCTAATGAAGGAGATGATTTTTTACCTATTTAATTTTGTCACTTTATTTTTTTAAATGACTTTATGGACTAACTTGCTTGCTACATTTCATAATTATATATTCACATGTGTATATGTATACATTTTACAGTATAGAAGTACACCTCTACCTCGATATAATGCGACCCGATATAACACAAATTGGGATATAACGCAGTAAAGCAGTGCTCCGGGGGGGCAGGGCTGGGCACTCCAATGGATCAAAGCAAGTTCGATATAATGTGGTTTCACCTATAACACGGTAAGATTTTTTGGCTCCCGAGGACAGCGTTATATCAAGGTAGAGGTGTAGTACAGAAAGAAAAACTGCCACTCTTCTTTTGTACTCATCTGTAACTTGGAAGCCACCACCTTTTGTAAATTGTTGCAAGGCTAAATTTATACATCAAATTGAAACTTTTAAGAAAATGTTCTCAAAAGGAGAAATTGATATCAAGTTATCGTTTGCTGTACTGCTTTGCATCATTGGAAACATCCAGACAGGTAACTGAACTCAGGTATAGACTTTGGGGGAATATGAAAAAATATTTGACAAAAAACAGGTTTAAATTAATTATAGTTATACAGTTAAAGTTGTATTTTTTTTAATTAATCCTGTTATATTTATTTCTGGCATAATTTTCTCCATTTGGGGTAATATATCAATGCAGATTTTGTCCATGTAAGTTTACTAGGATGTCAGGTCTAATTATGACTTCTATATGCTTCTCCTCCTTATTTTGGTAGATAACTTACACTGGAAATGGTGTTCCAGTACAGCTATACTGGCAAACCATCCTAATGTAAGACACATTTTATACTGGCAAAATAATGTTTTTTCCCCATATAGCTTGTAGCAGTTGTCCAAATGAAAGGAACTATATCAGCAAAAGTATTTTTTGCTAGTATAAATGTGTCTACACTAATGCTTTTGCTGATGTAAAATGCCTTAAAACTTACGTCAGAATAGAAAGATTGGTTGGGTGTGACTTTTTTTCTTTTTAAGTGTGCATTGAAACAGAGAAAATTACATTAGATTATTATAGAAAATTATGAAAAAGGTGCTTGTTACGTTTAAAGAATGGTTGAGATGCAGAAAACTAGATGACTGTTAGAAGAGCTGAAGAGATAATGCTCACCGTTTCTCTTCCTAGGTGAAAAATTGGAGGAGTTCCTTAGGTCACTGAACAGCAGTAAACCTCTCTATTTGGGGCAAACTGGTCTGGGAAATATTGAAGAACTTGGAAAACTGGGGCTTGAGCCTGGAGAAAATTTCTGCATGGGAGGGCCAGGAATGATCTTCAGTAGAGAAGTTCTCAGGAGAATGGTGCCACATATAGGTGAATGTCTTCGAGAAATGTACACCACACATGAGGATGTGGAAGTGGGAAGATGCGTCCGCCGATTTGGTGGAACCCAGTGCGTTTGGTCATATGAGGTAAGAAGTAATGGATAAATCATGATGGCTTTAATATACAGATTTTTATGTGAGAACGTAAGTAAGTGTATCTCTAATCTTTTCCCCTCTTTACTATTTTTAAGTGCAACTATATCAGGATGTAAATTACTGATCATAAAAAGATGAAAAACTACATTCACAGAGCCTCATCGCTGAAAAATATTTTGATTTATTTATTTCTGCCCATAAGTAAAAGTTGTTTTCTGGTGCCAGATGAGCTCATATCAGTAAGAAGCTGTATCATAAATATGTCATTTTATATGTATCATGGCTTATTATAATACTAGGTTAAGGGTTTATATGCATTTGTCAAATAAATTGCAATTTGTATAAACATGCATATTAACATTTGGATCACTATTTTTCTGATTGCACATAATGTCTTTGTCTTGTACAATCACTCGACAGATTATATCTATATCCTTCTATAAGTTCTTCAGCAATGTTATTGTGGTGTTCAGAGTGTAGTAGCATTTACTATTTTCCTAATGGTTCAGATGTACTTTTAATAAAGAACTGTTTGCTATGTGAGAAAGCAACGTGGTATGATTACTTTATTTTGGAGTCTAATGAAATGGTGTTTGATGAAGAATATATCACACCAATAGATACAGGCAGCATAACAAATTATAGAAGTCATACATATTCAAGGAGCACATAAATTCCTCTAATATTCAATCAAGTTTTTAAGTAAAGATACATATTAGGCTACTAAAAATTTGGTTGCAATGCTGATATTATATTTTACAAAACTAAATCAACCTCTATAGCTGTTTTACTAGGGAGGCTATAATTACGTGTAAGATTATGCTTGTAGATAAAAATATAGACTCGGAGTACATGGACAGGAGTCATAACTGATATAGTGAATATGATTTAAGCTATTTTGATTGGTTCTTTAGTATTAATGTATGCTTGCCCTTGTGGCACCATCTCGTTAAACAGGAAAAAATCATTTCAGTAGGCCAGTGAAAGAGGTTATGCGCCATTAAAGACAAAAAGGCAGTAAAATAATTGGTTTTGTGTGTTTGTTATTTTTCAGAAAGCTTCAGCTAAATGTGGTGGTCTTTTTTTAAAATGGCTTTGGAAAGCTACATTGGATATAAATAGGTGAATGACAGTATTTCTTTAATGGTTAAAAATCTCTGCTTAGTAAAATATTGCTTGCAGGTGATGGGAGTCTTGTACTTTAACCACATTATTAATAAGTGTGGTTGAAGATTTATTTTGAGAACATTTTGTGTTACAGTGTATAAAATACACTAGTGGCATAGAAAAATTGCTTAAAAATAATGAAATAATAATGTGCATCATGCAGATGGACGTAAAACTTTGACTAGGATTCTCTAATCCTAGTCATGCAGATGGACGTAAAACTTTGACTAGGATTCACCATTTTAATCAAATTACTAAATTTAGATCCAGAGCCCACATTCTGATCTATTTGGGCTACTCCCACACAAAACCCCATTGAAGTTGGCAGGGCTTCATGGAGTTGCAGGGGGTCTATCCATGCATAACAGAATGCAGGATGGTGCCGCAGTCCTAACAGTGCCATTTTGAGAGATTGTGGTTCTATTTTACCCATTCTTCTTTGTTGTCTTGGTTAATTCCCCCCTTTCCCCTCCCCCCCCCCCCGAAGATAACTGGCAATCAAATTCTTCATTGAGCTCCACATGAGCAGAGAGGTCCACCTGCTTGGGGTTCAGGGCAGGATTGTGGCCTTAAACTGTCTGCTTTTTGGAGATGTGTTTATGCAGCACCTAGAATAATAGGATCCCCAATTCTGACTGGGACCTTTGAGGGTCACTGCCATATATATATTAAATAAAGAAAAACTGAAAAGTAAATGTTTGATACTGTAATGTTAAATGGTGATTTTGAAAAGTGTCCTAGTATTAGAAGAATTTTGTCACTTCATGTACAAAGAGCTCTAAAATACATATATGATTAAAACGAACTTTTTGAGACAATACATTAGTTCTGAAGGATTAAATATTTAAGTTAGGTATAAAGGAGAAGTGAAATGAATAAAAATTCTTCATAGCAAGCTAAAGTGCAGTCATTTTTAGACATGAGGAATGCATATATTTTCTATTTATTCATTTAGACGTGCTAGGAAGTAGGATGGGATTTTAAGATTAAAAAAGGGAAAAAAAATAGATCTGCAACATATTTTTAAGTCACATTGTGACAAAATATATTTTTAAAATTTTATGTAAAAGGATTTTATTGAAGCATTTAAGATCTACTGGTAACACATTTTACAATGGCTGTGTGAATAGGTCTTCTAGGATTTTACTTCTCTCCAGCTTTGCCATGAAGTATAACTGGAGACATAATGCTCCAGTTTCAGCAAAGCCCTAGATATTCTGACAAACGTAAGGATCCTTAGGTTACAGATGTGCTTTGGAACAGTTTCACATTTTTATTATGTAATAGTTTGTTCAAGGTACAGGTTTTAATAGTGTACCTCCATTAATACTACAGTGTACTGTTGAAAGTACACCTCTACCTCGATATAATGTGACCCGACATAATACAAATTCGGATATAATGCGGTAAAGCAGTGCTCCGGGGGAGAGGGGGGGGGCTGCGCACTCCGGTGGATCAAAGCAAGTTCAATATAAGGCAGTTTCACCTATAACGCGGTAAGATTTTTTGGCTCCTGAGGACAGCGTTATATCGAGGTAGAGGTGTAGTTAAATTAGACTAACCTGTGTGGTGATTTTTTCACCTCAGTGGATTGAATCCTTTTTTGTTGTATTAATAAAATGTGATGGTGTACTCCTTTATGATTTTCTTAGAACAGCAAGCTACTTCACATACTTAAGGTCAAATTTTTTTCCTCAGGTAACTGCATGCAACTCCTGGGGCCAGTCCTGTACTCCTTATGTAGGCAGACATTGAGTCCAGGTGGGTTGAAATACCTGGACACAACAGAGTGACTTCAGGGCAAAGTTTCATCCTTCTTTATGAACTTCCAAGCTTCTGTTGGGCCATATTCTGCAGCAACATACAACAGTGTAAATTAGGAATATCTCCACTGTAATTAATGGATTTAAACTGGTGTAGGCAAGAGCAGAATCAGGCCCACTATTGCATTTCTTTGGGGTGAGTTTGAACTGTAAGTTCTTAGTGCAGACATGGAACGGTACTATATACAGATTGTGTACTTAGCTTTCAGAGAAACAGGTGGTCATAGTTCTCTATACTGTAGCCTTATTTTCTCAGTTGCTGTTTTTTTCTCAGTGCTTTTAAAGTCATATATGAAGATTACCTTCAGAAAAGTCAGTGTTATACAGAGCACATCTTGAAGGTTAAACATCAGAACTGTGTGCTGAGTGACAAAAGTAAAATGGGTAAGAGTGGCAACCCAACTGTGTGTTTTCTGCTTCTGTTCTGTATGGATTTAACCTCTGTCAGCTAATACCTTTTGTCTACACTATGTGCAAACTGACATTTAAAAAACCTGTTAATGTATTTTAAAACATTGCTCATTTTTCCCGTGTAGACAAATACAATGATGATTCAATATTCAAATTTTTGGTGATGTCACACCAATTGATATGTAATAGACCTGACCTATCTGGTTAAGGTAAATCCTCTCTCTCTGTATTTAATGCAGTATTGCCAGCCCTTGCTCCCAAAAAATCATGAGCTTTTGAAAAACTTGCGATTGTCTTGTGATTTTTCTGGTGGTGTTTTTTTGTTTGTTTGTTTTTGAGCTTTTCAGGGTTCATGTTTTCTAGCTTTTCTTTGTAACCCTGAGGTCTAGAAACTTTCATTTTATTTTTAATGAGATTAGCTGTGTTGTTAGAGATGCATAGTTTTATAAACTTTTATATTCTATAGCAGGGGTAGGCAACCTATGGCACGCGTGCCGAAGGCAGCACGTGAGCTGATTTTCAGTGGCACTCACACAGCCTGGGTCCTGGCCACCCGGTCCGTGGGGCTCTGCATTTTAATTTAATTTTAAATGAAGCTTCTTAAACACCTTAAACCCTTTTTAAACACCTTTTTAAAAACCTTATTTACTTTACATACAACAATAGTTTAGTTATATATTATAGACTTCTAGAAAGAGACATTCTAAAAATGTTAAAATGTATTACTGGCACGCGAAACCTTAAATCAGAGTGAATAAATGAAGACTTGGCACAGCACTTCTGAAAGGTTGTCGACCCCTGTTCTATAGAGAATAGACTCTGTTCTATAGAGTATAAAATATTACAGTATTTTAAACTACACATGATTGCTTGTTTATTTATTGGTTTACCATTTTAAAGGGACTTGACTGTGGAAGCTTGTATTGGATAATTTATTTGCTGTGTGTTCTTTTTTTAAAATGATAATGCTGATTTTGTAAACATTTTTTAAAAAATTGTATCCCCTGGGTGTAAAATAGAAAATAGTTAATGCTGTAAAGCAGGAAAATAAAAAAAATGCAGGATTTAACTAGCTGCATACATCACCCCTGTCAGGAATTGGACATCATTATTGTGAATACTGGGTACCAAATTGAGCAGAAGGTGGCAATTGAGATAAGGAGTGTGTTTCCAGAACTGAAAAAGGAGAATCAGGAAAGATGGACAGATAAGTCAAAGACCCCTCTTACCAAGTTGATTTGGGACAATCAAGGCATAACTCTGTTAGGTTTTTGGTTTATTCAGTTTGCATATGATTTTATATTTTTTCTTCAGTGCAAGAGAAGGCACATTCTTGAAACTAAGTACTTTGTGAAATATGATGCATTTACTTTGATCTTTTGAATGTACATATTGTAATTTCTACAGCATGTGTAATATGGATTAATATTGTATGTGGCTTGAGAGTTTTCTTTTTCTACACATCTAAATGCATAATTCTAATACCTGTGTGCACATTTTACCATCAGTTTTATATGGTTCTATGAAAATGTTCCAGTATGTTGTTGAAAAATAGTTAAAGGCTGAGACTGTTTAATAGCCTGCCTCTTGTTGCCTCCTGATAAAGATGTATTGTAATTTATGTAAGCATGCTGTAATTAAAACTAAACCCCCAACATTCAAAATTCTGTTGGTCATAATATTACAGAAATGGGTTTTGTTCCTTCTTCCATTATTTTTTTTAAATAGAAGAGGTGTATTACATGCAAGCACCCAATCAAATAAAAATTGCTCATTTCAGGAAGTGCACCTTGAAAGTGGATTGATGTCTCAGCACTTATATCAGTGGTTCCCAAACTTTAACAACCTGTGAACACCTTTCACTAAAATGTCAAGTCTCACGAACCCCCTCCTAAAAATGAATATTTCCAGGGATTTTCTCCTTTACCTGAGTATAAATTATAAAAGCAGTGATCTTGGAAATATAAAATTTGTTTTTATGACATGCTTATTACACACTATTTATTATTAATTATTATTTATAATTACACTATTTTTATTACATTATGAAAATGGCAACACTCTTCCAAGATCTCACTTCCATACCTTGTATCACTTTGAATAAGTCTGTTATAAGACAAGGCTCCTATGTTTCATCAAGGAGTATCAGATGCGAAACAGCATGAAGGTATTTAAGAAGCCAACTCAAAGAGTTCCTCCTACATAAGCATTCAGATCTTGAGTAGTCCAGGCAAACAACGCACGTTACAGCAAAGCTTAAACTTGTTCTTCATAATAATTCTAAAAACAATACTACCTGCCTATTTAATTTTAAAAACAGCAAAAAATATCCACCTCCCTTTCCATTTCTTATAAGGAGTCTTGGAGTTTAAATCTCCTCAGTATGATAGATATGCTTGCTTTGATCTGCTTAGCTCTTGGAAGTCCAGGGGCTCCAGGCTGCTGGCCCCATGCTGTCTGGGGTCCCCTAGGCACAGCTCTGTCTGCCATTAGGGAATTTTTTCCCGAGCACCCTCTGTAACATTTTGTGAACCCCCGGGGGTTCACGAACCCCAGTTTGGGAACCACTGACTTATATGAAACTTTAGGACCCTTATAAGTGGACTTCTTTCCCCCTTAAAATACCCTGGGATTTTCCAATCAAAGTCAGTATTGCTCTTTGCATCTTTAACTTCTAGTTTATGTCTTATGCCTCTTCTTTGTGGCTATAGGGTGGGATGGGGTAGGGGTATATACATAGGATAATACACATCTGCGGACCATTAACTAGGGTTACCATATGTCCGTTTTTTCCCGGACATATCCGGCTTTTCGGCAATCAAACCCCCGTCCGGGGGGAATTGCCAAAAAGCCAAACATGTCCGGGAAAATGTCGGCCGGGCACTTCCCCTCCCACAGCGGCTCTGCTCCTCCCTGGACTCTTCGGCTCTGTTTAAGAGTCGAGCTGCCCGAGCGTTATGGGCTTCAGGCAGCCCCCATGCCTCCGGACCCCCAGCCGCCGGCCGGGCACTTCCCCTCCCGGGCTCCGGCGGCGCAGGGTCTGGAGGCATGGGGGCTGCCCGAAGCTAGTAGCGCTCGGGCAGCTCGGCTCTTAAACAGAGCCGAAGAGTCAGGGGAGGAGCAGAGCCTCCGGCCGCGGCAGCTCTGCTCCTCTTCTGACTCTTCGGCTCTGTTTAAGAGCCGAGCGCTATGGGCTTCGGGCAGCCCCCATGCCTCCGGACCCTGCGCCGCCGGAGCCCGGGAGGGAAAGCGCCCGGCCGGCAGCTGGGGTCCGGAGGCCAGGGGGCTGCCTGAAGCCCATAGCGCTCGGGCAGCTCGGCTCTTAAACAGAGCTGAAGAGTCCGGGGAGGAGCAGAGCCACCGCAGGAGGGGAAGTGCCCGGCCGGCATTTTCCCGGACATGTTTGGCTTTTTGGCAATTCCCCCCGGACGGGGGTTTGACTGCCGAAAAGCCGGACATGTCCGGGAAAAAGAGGATGTATGGTAACCCTAGTCTTTTGGATTCCCTCTAACCTTTCCTACCTAATCTTCTCTTTATCTTGAAGTCACTGTCAATAAAAAACATCACTAAACATAAATACACTGTGGTTTCAGTTCAGTACCACCATTATCTTCATTGTTCACAAAACTTTACATTCCCCAAGGATTCAGCAGTTGAATTTGTTTTTCATACACTTTATAGGCTTGGTTTTATTTCTCCTTCATAATTCTGCAAATACAGTTCTGATTGTTCTTAAACATAAGTCATCAAGACAAATAGTTTTTGAAACTATGTTGCTTGAATTTTCCTACAAGGTGAGTTGTTTTCTGCAGATGAAAATGCAAATAACATTGTATACGTTGCTTTTAATGTATGCAACCATTCTTAAAATGTTATTAATTGTTTAAACTTGATTTTTCAGTATTGCTTTTTACATTGTTACCCAGTTGACAAAGTACTCTTTGATTTGTTTTCCTACTTGTCTCCTCTTACTGTGACTTAAGTCTGTGCTCTTGGGCTTTCTCTCCCGCTTCTCCCCTCATCCTTTGACAAGGTCAGCAAAACAGGTTATGTCGCAATAGTGAAATGTTCATTAAGAAAGCAACTGGCAGCTATAAACAATCAGACCTAAATATATATATACATGGAAGAAAAGATATTTTGAGACCGATATTAACTCTTTAAGTATTATTTCAGCTGTAACTGTACAAATTTAGAAAACCAGAAAAATACATTGGGCTATTACACCCATGGAAAAGAAAGCAGGATATAGCTTATTATTCATCATAGAGGAATGAGCTATCAAAGGTCCTTTCCCTGTCCTTGTGTGAGGGTCCTGGGAATGCTCTAAAAGTAGAGAGAAACATCTATTGGGTGGTCGAAGGACTCGGTCATTCCAGGTCCTGGTGCTTTCTATAGTCTGTGGTTATCTTTTCAAAGCAGTACTCTACCCATTCCAGAGCTAGTATTTAGTCCTTTGGCTAGTAAGTGACTGGTAAATGTTCCAAACCATGTAAGTTATTGGGCCTAGTGTAACATTTGTGGCTTCAGTGGTATTATGCTGGGCCCATGAAATCTTGGCCCATTTTGTTTAGGATATCTTTACAAATATGTATTTTTCTAATAAAATAGATAAAGTAGACAACAGTCTTTTAACCCAGAACTTCTTAACAACAAAAATCTATGATTTCAGATGACTCAGTGGGAGAAGAGTAAATCTAGAAGGGAAAAACATTTTCTTTTAACCACTAACATTTTGCTGATTTAATCCATATGTAATTTTGCCTTTTAAGTCTGGCTAGAAAAATGGAGTCCACCTAGCAATTTTATTAAGAAATGTCACTTGTGCACTAAGTATTATGGAGAAAATAGCCATTCTCCATAATTAAGTAGAGCTAGCCTTCTTTTATAATAACCATGGGTTGTTTTATCCTTAACTTTACTAGACTGAAACTAATCTGTCATTAATTTAATAGCCTTATTCTATAAAATATAATTTTTAGAATGTTTGAGGCAAACTTGATCAGGCATTTAAAATATTGTGGTGCAAAAATTGGCACGCATCTGATATTTTTCTCATACTTTTTTGGCCTATGATAAATCAAATTACTTGATTTAGAAATTTTAGACCAATATTTACAAAAGCAACTTGTGAGTTTGAATACCTCAGGTTTTGGAGGCCAACTTGAGATTTTAAGAGGCCTCAACACTTTCTCAAAATCCTGTTTTTTAAAACAAAAAAAGAGATAAGGTATCTCAGGTTCAGAAAAGATTGATTTAAACTGGAACAGGTGCAGAGAAGAGCTACTAGGATGATAGGAAAAGGAGGACCTGTTTTATGAAAGGAGGCTGGAAGAACTTGGCTTGTTAAGTCTAGTAAAAAGAAGGCTGAGGTGGATATGATTGCTCTCTAAACACATGTTGGGGTGGGTAAAGAAGAGGGTGAAGAAGAGTTCTTTAAGCTCAAAGATGGTGTTGGCATAAGAATAAATGGATGTTAACTGCCCATGAACAAATTCAGGCTGGAAATTAGAAGAAGGAATGGGGTTCTCAAACAGCCTCCTGATAGGAGTTGTGGGGCAAATAAAGAGAGCAGAACAAATTTATTAGTGCATTTATATTATATGGTTACTTGTGATGGTAGGGGACAGGGCTCAAAAGACCTGGGGCTCATTTCTGGTTTACATCTTCCGTTTCTAAATACTCATGCTTCAGGTTTTCAAACAGCCACTGGCAGGGACCAGGAAGGGGTGTTTTCCCCCAATGTATTCTGGGAGGGTTTTTAATCTCCTTCCTCTGAAGCCTCAGCTTTGGCCAGGGCAGGAGATGGGGCAGGCTGGGCAATGGCTCTGAGGTGGCACCAAGCATTCTCTCTCTCAGGTGCTTGGCTGGCTGGTTCTTGCTCACATGCTTGGGGTCTAACTGATCACCATATGTGGGATTGGGAAGGAATTTTCCGATAGGTAAGATTGGCAGTCTTGGAGTTTTTTGCTTTTCTCAGCAATGTGTGAGTGTGTGTTATTTGTCTGGATTATCTGGGTATATCTCATTTATTCATTTCCTGGCTGTTTCAGGGGGCCTCAAGCACTGATACAACTCAGTCTCCCCTATTCTCTCCCTTTGGCACATAATAGTCTGGTCTCCTGTGGGTTGTAATGCGCTGGTCTCATTGTGGGTTCAGTGTGCTCTTGCTGGGTGGTGTTAGTGGCCTGTGCTATACAGGAGGTCAGTCTGTACGATCTAGTCTTCTATTGATCCCATCTGTGACTCTATGGGTACAACCTCTTCCCCCTCCAAAAAAAAATTTGCTTTTGAAAACCATGGTCTTCAAATATTAACGTATTGTAATTCACAAGAGGTGGTGCCTTTTTCTAGTTTTAGAGGGGTTGGGGGATAATTGTTTCAGTCGTAATTTCTGGGTACTTCATGAGGCATGCAGACGCAATGCATGCTCCATAAACTCTGTATGGGGACAAATGTGCTTCTTAAAACTTAGAGGCCATGTATGTTTTATGTAGCATGCATGGGCCAAATGCACGTTTTTATAGCACACGCATAGCCGATGCTTCCAAGCTCCTTTGGAGCGCCTAAGCTCTAGAGGGAACAGCTTTCTTGCATTTCCTCTCCCACAGAGCTTATGAATTTTGCTTCTGGCTTCACTCTTGCAGATCTACTTAACTATGTGCCTTAACTATTTAATTAAACTAAATAAAAAACAACAGTATTTTAAAGGTAGTTCAAGGTATTATACTAACCTCTGATTCATCATCCTGATTTTTTACAACATTTTCTTATTTTTAAAACAATCTTTCTCTCTCGTTGTATGGGGGGATGTGCACACAAGCACAGGAGGCTGACTATAGTGAAAGAGTGAAAATGATTATACAAAGTGATCTATAATGCACAGAATAAACAAAAATAAAAACATTTTCTAGTCTTCAGTTTCAGCAATTTTAGGTGTTGTAGTACTTGTAACAACAGTACATTTTAAAAAGGTCAAGTAGGTATTTTTTTTTAATTGATAAGGTTCCTTAAGTTTCTAATAGAACAATAGTCTAACATGCCAGATATATTCCCTTATATTTGGGGTTTAATCACTTTATTGTGGTAGTATATACAGGAAAGTAAAAGTGTTTAGGCTCTTACATTGATCTGAATAATTCTTCCATTAAGCATGTGTGTTGTAGATTCAAATTCATGAATTCAGAAGTAGACATCTAATTGAAGCCCATGAAATCACTGTTTAATGCCTACCGAAGATGTTCTTGAATACAAATTGTTTACTGACTTTAATGATAGCTTCTGAACCTTTCAGGCTAGTTATTTGGGCACCTAAATAAGGAATTGTGGTAACATTTTAAAGTAATTTAAGTGCTTTTGAAAATTTTGCTGCAGGAATCTAACTGTAGAAACCTGTTGTTGAGAATTCTGGCTATTGTTGTTAATGTTATTGTTATGTAAATTCTGACTTCTACTGACTTCTACCATTGTATGCATGGTTAAGCAATTTTTTCTGAGTTCTTTCAGCTTGGTGCCCAAAATAGTTCTGTTGCATTATAATGTACACTTTTTTTATAAACCCTTCAGTTTTTGAAAATTAACATAATTTAATTTGCTGCTACTTGGAATTTGCCTTACTAAAAATGGTGTGAGTTAATATTAAAATATTTCCTGGGAGATAGGCATCTAACTTCTATTTGTGCTTTTGAAAATCTCTCCTGAGAGATGTCTATATAGTCTCAGTTTTAAATCTGAAATATATTTAACTGGAAAAACCTGCAAACTAAAACAAAAAACACCTACCCATGAAGTAGTAACATGTGCGCACTTTTCCTTTTAAAACTAGCTGCATTTCCTCTCCCCTCCTTCCCCTCCCGATAAAGGACTTTAACTAAAACATGGACCTTTATTTTTTTAAATTTTATTTTATGATGGGTAGATGTAGTGAATTCTAGCTTAGTAAAATTGGTTCAGTTTGACCTTCCTGCACAGATAAGATACTACCCCCTGCATACTAGATGCCTTTTTTTTCTGGATAATTTCCCAGGCATCCAGCATAACTACACATGTTGTTATATTCTGTAAGTAGACCACTGAATTAATAATATCTATTGCAAAAGACATTCCACCTTATTGAAAATCACAATGCTGGAACCATATACAGTATCAGTACTATGTTGTTCTGCTTGTCAAATTTTCCATGTTTTCTTGGAACATTACTGGTGAACATTCAGTACATTTCTTACTCTATATGTGTTAGGTAAATAGACGGCAATGAGGCAGATAGTAAAATATTGAATTTTGTGGCATGTATTCATCAGTTTCAGCAATAAAATAAATAATTTAAACTGTATATAGTGTCTCTAAAGTATTTTGCCCTATTAGTCTAGTTGATATTTATTTGCACAATATGTACGAATCAGTGAGCTTGTACGAGGTGTAAATGCCCAGAACCAGTTTTTTTATGCCTTTTAGCTGCTTAAGAAGCAGTGGGTTGACTGAACACTTGGAGCCAAATTTTGTTCTCTGTTGTGTATGTATGGCCCCTGTTGATGTTAATGAGTGTTCTATATGTGCACATAAGAGTAGAATTTGGCACTACCGATGAAAAGCTGCATATTTCAGTATTAGAAATGGCTATTGGAGTCTGTCAAAGTATGTTTTACCTGACTAGTTAGTAGTTTTAATTGTATTTTTGGCTTACATATTCAATTGGCACTTCCTAAGTGTGTTGTGTTTTGAATCATTACCATCTTGGGGTTTAGAAGTTGGTTTATTTTTAGATATTCCACCCTTGTTAGTTTTTCTACAATGCTTAAAAATCTATTTACAGCTATCTATATTTTATTGTTCAAAATACAGGTTGGGTCAAATTTGGGTCAAATTTTCAGTAGTATTCAACCAAGCATCTAAGTATTTGTGCAGACAAATCAGGTAGTTGGGTGCCTAACAATTCGAGTTGTGGAGTGCAAATATAAATAGGTTTTGATCCTGCAAATAGTTATGCAAATGTTTGACTTTATGCTCCTCCTTTATACTGTCAGTAGGGGAGTATGTAAATTCAGTATATCTATAAATATTTGTGGGATGGGGCTGTAGAGATTGTTTTTAAAAAGTGGGATATTATTTTCCCAGGTTTGACTTCTTTTTTAAATGGGTGAAATTTAGATCCACTGTGCATTTATTATGAATTCTCCCCATTGATATTTTCTCTTTGTTTAATAAAGTGTTTTTTGGGTTTTTTTTGGTTAACATCTTCTTTTAATAGTCAAAGAGGGTATTTTCATTCTATCCTGTTTACTAATATTATTTGAAATGAATACAATAAAACTTGTTTTTCAGCATATTTGATTGTATCCTTAAACGTATTGGCTCCTCAAACTAATTTCTAAGTGCACTTTTGATTTATTATTGTAAGAATATATATGCAGTTTCAGGGCAGTTCTGGGAACAAATATCTTAGTATTTCCATCTTTCTTTCCTCCAGACATTTTTATATTTATATGTTTATATATTTTCACACAGAAAAAAAGTGGTCCAGTGGATAATAAGCATAGGAATGGCAGCCAGGAAATCTGAGTATTGATTTGTATGATATTAGACATGTCATTGAACCTATCTTTGCCCTTCTTTCCATAGTATTTATGACCTGGCTGAAACTAGGAAACTCCAGGTACATTTCAAGAACCTTGTGAGATTTGCAACTCAAAGCAGTTTGGATAAATTCAGTTCAATGTAATTGAATTGTTGCTTGTATTCCGACTAGGGAGACTAAATTGACTAGAAAGAGCTATCATTTGAAGTGTACCATATGCCAGTGCTGTCAGCATTTGCATATTATACAGACATTCGTATAGTATGGTGCATTTTATAGACATAACTTTTTATTATATAGGTATTCAGTTCATAATTTTGTATTTTAATGTTAAATTCACATTCAGAGGCCTTATTTTACAGTGGCTGATTGTGTTAAAAAACCATGCGTTTAGGATAATGAAAGGGAATGTGGGTGGCTGCGTTTTGAAAAATCGGATGCTTCATGTTGTCATCAAACTACATTTTCTGTCTGTTCTAAATTATCTATTAATACAGCTTGTTTTTTTTCTGGAAAATAACTGAGTAGAGGATCAGTATAAAATAAGTAAAATTCAGTTGCAGTTTAAGCTACCAAGAATGAAGTTCACAGGAGCCAGGTAGGACTTTGTCAGTAAAAGGCTCTAGCCTCTGGATTTGATCCTATTGGAAATATGTCATAAGCAAGTTACAAGATGCATCTTTGTCCAATTTTTCCATGAAATGTAGATTCTGGAATTGTTGGCTTTTAGCCTACTGACCCTTTCCCTCCATCTCTGCCTTTAAAGTAGTTGTGGTGAAGGGTCTTCAGTGTATTTACTCCTTGTGTCCCTGATTCAGCAAAGCACTCAAAAACGTACTTAACTTTAAGTATGTTTGAGTGCTTTGTAGTATTAGAGCCTATATTAAGGTAATGTTAATTGCTCCCAACTTAAGCCATATTTGATATGTCCAGATATCATTATCCTGAGTGTTCTGTAAATGCCTCTAATCTGTAAATTGTTTTTCCTTCTCTAAAGTCTTTTTTGCCTCCCTGTTGGATTGAGATTCCAAAGGTTGGTGGCAAAAGAATAACAATAGAGAGTAATTGACTCTACATACCCCATTGTCTGAAATCTAGTCACTGAAGACAAAGACTGGTCTCTGCACAGAATAACTGGTTTAGCCAGTTGGGGAGTCACCTTGGCAAGGGGTCATGTGACATGGGGAGGTGAAGATTTTAAAAAGGGCAGAAGCTGTTCTGCTTGGGAGACATTTTCTCCAATCCATGAGAGAGAAGCAACACAGCACACAAGACTTCATGAAGCAGGGGACTACCTGGCTGCCTTCCTAGATGATCCTCACAAGGGAAGGGTGAGATAGTGAGGGACACTGCATTTTAAGATGTTTATTTGTTTTGTATGATCTGTACTCTCATGTGCTAAGTAAGAAACATGAAAAAAATCCCTTCTGCTTCCTACACACAGGCTCCCCTTTATAGATACATTTCTTAACTCTCAAAGGGCAGACCATTACTGTCAAGAAAGATTTCTGAAGGTTCAACCCTCCATAAGGGTGCTGCTCCATCAAAATCCTACTCAAGAAGTAATGTTTTTTCTAAGGCTACATCTACACTACAGGGGGGGGGTCGATTTAAGATATGCAAATTCAGCTACGCGAATAGCGTAGCTGAATTCGACATATTGCAGCCAACTTACCCCGCTGTAGGGACGGCGGCAAAATCGACCTCTGCGGCTTCCCGTCGACAGCGCTTACTCCCACCTCTGCTGGTGGAGTAAGAGTGTCGATTCGGGGATCGATTGTCGCGTCCCAACGGGACGCGATAAATCGATCCCCGAGAGGTCGATTTCTACCCGCCGATTCAGGCGGGTAGTGTAGACCCAGCCTAACTCTCATGGGCCACACGTCCTAGCCTGCATATGTCATGTCTTAGGTTGAGAAGTCTACAACACTGGATTTTGTTAAATTTCACACAAGTACAGGCAATATATTCACAGGGTTGATCAGCCCAAAAGAAATGCAACTTCTCACAGACAGTACCATGGCAATGTATTATGTGAACAAGCCAAGAGGGAGTCACTCTTCTAGCTGCAAGGAAGCAGTCAAGTTTGGAGCTGGTGTATCCAGCACAGCATTTATCCCATAGATCTACACTTAGCAGACAAGGACAGCAGCCTAGCATGTCAGTTGAGCAGAGATGTAATGGAACTACACGAACACCCTTTAAAGAAATGGGTGATAGGTAACACATTCAACTTGTGGGGGTTCCTGTACATAGACCTCTTTGGCATCTGATGGAATCTGAAATCTCTTTGCTTTTGCTCAAATGCAGGGAAAGACGGTCTGTCCACATTGGTTGCTTTTCCCTAAACTGGGGGGAGAGGTCTCTTCTATGCTTTCCTGCCATTTCCTTTCATCCAGAGACTGATTAAGAAGATAAGATAATTCCAGTTGCCCTAGCATGGCTGAGGCAACAACAATACACAACCCTTTTTCAACTCCCTCCAGGAAATGTATAGATTTCTTTCCTATTACTAGACTTATCACCCAGGCCTCTATCATTGCACTTGATAGCACTGAGGTCTGGGATTCTAATGGACTTTGAAAAAAATCTTGCCCTTTTAGAAGTGCAACAGATATTGATTAACTTCAGGAAGCAATTGACTAGAAAGCATTATATCTCAAGTGAACTAAATTTGGATAAACAAGGTACATAGATCAACTGTTGGATCCAATTCAGTACATTCTTGAAAACTTGCTTCAGTTGAAGCTTGCAGATCTCTCCGTTTCCCCCTTGGAAGTGCATCAAGCATTATCAGACTACCATGTACTAATAGATAAATCTGTCTTTGCACATTATATGGTTAAGGAGTATATGAAGGGACTTGTCAATAGGTAGCACTTTATAAAAGATGCGGTACTATAATGGGACCTCTAATGCAGCTCATGAAACCTCCATTTGTTCTCTATTCACCTACCTATTAAAATGTCATTTTTGGTAACCATAGTGTCCGCTATGTGAATAAGCAAACTCCATTCCCTCGTGGCTGATCACCATTCACTATCTTTCACAGGGATATGCTGCTTCATCCTAACACCCTAGTTTCCTTTCCTAGGTGTGGTAGGTGACTTCCACATTAATCAAATTATTAATCTGCCAGTTTTCTTTTAAACCTCATGCTCACATAAGGGAATCAAAGTTATGTACTTTAGATTCTAAGAGAACTCTAGCATACTATCTTAACAGGACCAAAAAACTACTTAAGTTTTCCAGTCTCTTCATATGATGTGCAGAGGGTCACATTGTGTCTCCACACACCCGCTAGATGTGTTAAATCAGTGGTTCTCAACCTGTGGTCTGCGGACCCCATTATGTCTAAGATTTCCAAAGGTGTCTGCACCTCCATTTGAAATTTTTTAGGGGTCCGTTAATGAAAAAAGGTTGAGAACCACTGTGTTAGCCTGCAACTTTCCTCTACATACCATCTAACATCAATTTCTTACCTGTTTGGAGGTAGGTCACACTCTACCAAAGCACTGGCTTTCTGGATTGGGTGCTCACTTATGGTAGGGCAGTTCTACAGTCTCTATTCAGTTAGAACTCTGTCATCTTCTGCAGATGGGATATTGCCTGCCAAACTATCCCATACATGGGAATATTCAGGGAATACTTGATGAGCAAATGAATGTTACTTACATGTAACCAGAGTTTTTTGAGATGGACTCTGCATATTCATGCTCATCATCTACTTTCTACTCTTCCTCAAATTCCAAATACAATTTGTCTCTGAGGAGGCAATGGAAGGAAATGAGGCAGCAGAAGGCTGTTTATATATAGTATTATGGATCTATTTTTTCCATACATGCATGTTGCAAGGGGTTATTTATACTGCTCGTTTAATATTAGTGTTGTGTGTAGTATTTTCCTCATCATGTTTATGCTATTCTTTATACAATATTAGAATGTCAGTCATAAAATTTAGCATTTATTTTGAAGAAGTAAACCTTGGAGTCCTCTCCCTTGCTCAGAAAATTTCTTGGCATTGTTTTCACTGTTGGGCTTTCCTTATACTTTTTATTTTTTACTTTGTGTTCAAAGCAGAGTGGGCCAACACCTGTGCCCACTCTCCAGTGTTCTGGACACTGAGTGGTGTTGGTGTCTCCTCAGTAGAGCAGCTCTACACAGGCTAACCCCTTCCTTCCACAACCTGTGTGTACAGAGGGGACCCAACTACTTCCAATTTGAACGTTTGGAGAAGAATACTATGAGCTGACATAGTGACACTTTGGAGGTGGGACGGAGAAGGTTGTCCCTCACTCCTTTCCTCCACGGAGAAAGGGGTAAAAGTAGTGGCTGCTGAGCTGCTCTGTGGCCTGAGAAGTTTATTCTTTCCCCCTTGAATTCCCCAACATCCAGCTGAGTTGTTTGGGTGCAATGAATAAAGATCTGATCCAAAGCCCATTAATGTTATTGGGGGATGTGGTAGGGAGGGAGGCATGATTTCCACTTACTTCAGTGGGCTTTAGATCAGTCCCAGGATCTGTTCAGAAGAAAGCAGAAAACTTTTTATAGCGCTGTGTTTTTTTTTTATATTTCAGTAATACCAAATGTTGCTGCTTAAATCCATCTAAAATTAACACAACTGTGTGATTAGCCCCTTGAAAGGCAGATCTCACTATATTTAAATTGAGATTCTTTGAAACAATAATGTCTTCAAAATCTGCCAAGAAACATAGCAATCTATATACTCTTATGCTGAAAACAAGTGAGTAAATTTTAACCAACAAATGCAAGCATTATTTACCTATTTTTATTTTTTTAAATCAGTTTTTTTCTTTCTAGAATCTCTTTAGCTTTCTGTGATTTCTCCTCCTCCCCCATGGTCCTTTGCAAATTTCTGTTCAGGTTTAAATCTGATTTTTAAAAGTTATGTTATTCCTTTCTTTTAACATCTGAACAAATTCAGTGTCTTGGTGTGACTTAACTATAAAATAATAAATACTAAATTAAAAGTTCTAAACAAAGTGCAGCAAAAAGACGGGAGACGGGTATTTGTGACAGGGTTTGGAACGAGGTTAGTGAAAGTTCATGTGTTCTTGTGGCAAGCATGGTATTGCAAAATGACGCATACTATAACCTTTAGATTAAAAATGTATGTGTATGCAGTTTTAATGTCAAATAGTTTAAAACTATGGTTCTTTGTGAGAAATTAAGATCTTTACCTCACGTTTGTCTGCTTCAGTGCAGCTCTCTGGGAAAAGTATTACACATGCTTGTGTCCAAGAGGAGTAGAATAAAGGATATTGTTGTACCTTCTACAGTCGTGTCACTTTACTAGAGTACGTTAGCAAATAGTTGGTTACAAACTGTCACATTTTGAGAGTAAAAACTCTTCTGAGGTTTAGTAGGTAGTACAGCTTTCATCAACTTAGACCATATCTACACTAGCGAACTTAGAGCGGCACAGTAGTACCAATCAGCTGTGACACTGTAAGATCGCTTGTTTAGCTGCTCTATGCTGATGAGACAGAGCACTCCCATCGACATAATAAAATGACCTCAACAAGCGGAGGTAGCTATGTCGGCAGGAGAAGTTCTCCCACTGATACAGTGCTGTGCGCACCATTTATGCTGGTGAAACTTAGGTCACTCGGGGGGTATTTTTTTCACACCCCTGAGCAACATAAGTTATTGAGTAGACATGGCCAGAGTTGTGAGAAATGTTTTTTATCACATTGAGGTTGGTTGATTGATTTCACTATTTGTGAAATGAGGACAGTTCACATTTGAAAGATACATTTTAATGTGTGAGAGTAGTCTTAATGAATGTACTTGATTCACAAAGAATAGGTAAAATCACTTGGGAAGATGTTACTTTTTATGTAATTTTGAAAGTTAATTTTTTTTTTCAAAAGCAAACAGTGGATGTACTTAAATAAAATATGTTTTTTAAAATAATGCAATCAGTGTTTCATATATTGTGTATTGTTTCTTTTAACATTACACTTAAAAACATTAACACTCATTAGGGGAAAAATCACTTAAAGATTACTCAGGTATTTCAGTTAGTGTTAGACATTACTTCACTTGGTTTCATCCACTAATACATGAGTTTTAACGAAGTTATTTAAAAAATATGATGTATAGCTATGCTAAATTGAATTAGTCTTTTTAATCTTTAATGTGGATTTTAAGAAAAATAAAATTAAATGATATACCAATATTTCTATTGGTACTGCCATGTTTAGTAATCTAGGACAAAAATTATGGAGAAAGCAATCTGTTATGGATTTTTAAATAAAAATCAACATTTAAAATAATGTAGCAGCACTGAAAATACTCACATTTTCTGTATGGTTGTATGAGAACTTTAAATAATAGGATTGAGATTTTTTGATGCTATATAGCAAATTTAGATATACATTTATCGTTCACTTTAAGGTGTCTAAATCCCTTAGATGGCTTTGAAAATGTTAAAGTTACATTCAGAGGAAAAACAGTTTTTGTACAGGGAGCATTTGCCAGAGATTTTCAAACATAGTTCTTTGGCTCCTAATTCACACTCTGGCACTAAACTTTTTTTCCAGATAATGTAATTTGCTTCTGGAAGTTGGCATCATCCTCATAACAACAAGAAATAAGCAATTGAGTCTCCTTGCAATTGACCAATAGTCCACTCCAGAGTTTGAAAAATCTACTTAATCAGGATCAATTGGAATCTTGCTTTACTGACTGCCAGAAAAATGTCTTACAATGTTTCCAGTATGGACTACTGTCCATCATGAAAAACTATTTAAGATCTTAAAGTATCTTTCAAAAATAAATGTTCACCATAACTAGAGTCACGCAAAAGTAGAGTCATGTAACACCTACGCCGAAAAGAAAGTGGAGCAGGGTGGAGTTTATTCATAGGATCCCTCCTGTCAGTCAGCCCACAGGCCAGTGTGTGCTAAGTAGCTCGGTCAGTGTCTGTTCCACAGACGATATGAGTATGTTACTGGCCAGGATTACAGAGCCTGGCTCCTGAGCTCAAGATCAAGCTGTGGAGATTAATGCTTTTAACTCTGGAGGTCCCTGGTTCAATCCTCAATGTCAGAAAAGATGGCAGCAACCACACAAATATACCACAAATCCTGGCTTTTTGCAGTTAAATGTCAAATATTTTAATAAAAATACTGTCGGCTGTATAGAAAATACAGTTTAATAATGTGTTCTAGTTTGTCTTTTGCAACAATTAAAATCACAAATGACACCAAATTTTAAAGAAAACTCTGCTGCCAAGTCGTACCCAAGAAAATTTAGAAACAGAAAGATATTTCTGTTAGCAAGATGAGAATTTTTAATAATGTTCTTTTCTAGTCAGTTGGCTATTATCACTTTCTCTTGCTCCCGGATAGATGGTACTTTCACATGGAAGTACTTCTCAGCTTCTTCACAATCAAATATACAGAATCATAGAAATGTAGCGCTGAAAGGAACCTGGAGAGGTCATCTAGTTCAGCCTCATATCCTGAGGCCGGACCAAGTATACCTAGACCATGCCTGACTGGTATGTGTCTAATCTGCTCTTAACCTCCAATGATATGGATTCCACAACCTCCCTTGGAAGCCTATTCCAGGGCTTGACTATCTTTATCTGAGCCTCTGCAGCACCATAGCATAGACTTACTATAGGAGCGGAAGGGGCTCTTCCATCACTGTAGTAAATCCACGTCTTCTAGATGTGATAGCTAGGTTGATGGAAGAAGTCTTCCATAGACAAGTAGTGTATATACTGGCATTTAAGTGGGTTTAACTTTTTGCACTGGGCGTGAAAGTCAGGTCAACCTTAATTTGTAGTGTAGACCAACCTTTAATCTCCCTTTCTGTAGATTAAGCTTATTACTACATGTCCTACCTTCAGTGGATATGGAGAACGATTGATCACCATTCTCTTTATAACAGCCCTTAATGTATTTGAAGACTGTTATGTCTCTCCTCAGTCCTCTTTTCTCAAGACTAAACATGCTTCCCGCAGCTCCCATTGGCTAGGAACAGTGAACTGTGGCCACGGGGAGCTGCAGGCGGCCATGCCTGTGTATGGTCAATGTAAACAAACTGTCTCGCAGCCCACCAGTGGATTACCCTGATGGGCTGCAGGTTGCCCACTACTGCTCTAGCTACTTACAATTGCTTATATCCCCACTTAAAATGATTCAGAATTTTGCTGGATAGAACATGGCAATTATTGCTCAAATACTGGAAAATAACCCTTTGCAACATGCATGTATGGAAAATCAGAGCTTTAATAGATATCTTCACAATTTAAATTGGGTTGGACAAAACATCAGTGAACATATGAATGTTTTTCTAGAGTTTTTAGAATTCTTTTAAAGTTGATTATAAGCAATAATGGATCCCTGTCCATCACAAATACAAATTGTCTCACTTCTCAGAAAGATTGTCTTCTTCTCCTCACATATCCTCACAGAAAAATATCAATGCCCCTTTAGTTTCTTGTTTACATGGTGGCTTCTTGTTGCCACTTAAGCAAGTTTGATTACATACCATGTCTTGTTTTACCCTGACATTTTATTATATTTATCAATTTTGGAAGAACTCTGTGTTTTATTTTGTCCTGTCTTGAGGCATATATTAGGTTCTTTGGATACCATATTAATTATAGAAAATCAGAGGCAATTAGCATACTTGAGTTCTGACACGTTCAGATATGCCTCAAAGGGGCTTAGATACCGGAACATAGGAATTTTGCCTACAATGTCTTAGTTTTTTATGATGCTTATTTTTAACATTGTTCAACTAGCTGGTAATGTAAACATGAATGCAGGAAAAAATATCATCATGTTATTTCAAAATATAGCCCGGTCAAATATATATGCATATATGCCTTACACCACAAATAGATAACATAGCAAACTGAGTCTTGTAGTCCTTACTTAGGCAAAACACTGCAAAAGTCAGTGCCTGTATGTCTGCTCTCCTCTCTTCTTGTGTCCACCTATCACCACTGCCTTTGCTCTTCTCAAGCCTCCCTCCTGCTCATTCCTTCTTTATCTTTCTACACTCACCTCTATGACTTTTTTCATGCTGCCTCCTTTACTTACGCACAGACACAAACCACAGTCTTTGTATCCGTGTGACTGTCTAATCTCTTAACTTACTTCTCTGTGAAGCCTTTCAACAATAAGCCACTAAAAGTAGAATTTTAAATAAAAAAAGAAAAGTGAAACTAATCAAGTCAAACTCTCTGCTCTCTGCAAGGAAACTGTGCTTTCCTGAGCATTATTCTACTCCTGGTGTTTGCCATTTCCACACAAACATTGTCCCAGCCATGCCGGAAGAAAGACCGGATTCAGTGGATGTGGTTTCATTAAGCTGCAACTTTATTCACTTAACAAATGGGGGAATACCCAGCTATTAGTTTGCAGAGCAGAGCATAATTCTTTCCTTAAATGTTTCTACCTGTTTGGGAGGGCTGCTCCTTCTCAACCTGGTCCTAACCTAGTTCTGGAACTCTGCTGCCCTTCCCTACTACAAGTGTTAAGGGGCGAGGGGGCTGGGAAGAAAGGGAGGGTTGTCCCCCGGCTGTACCAGATGTTAGGAGCCCTAACCCCCTTTTCCCAGCATCCTTAATGGATACCTTTCCCTAAATCCACTTCCAATTGCTATTTATCAGGAAGCCTTGTTCCCTCTGTAAGGAGTAACTTCACTGGATACCTACTACCTACTAAGTTGTGACCTGCTTACCTATCCCACTTGGTCCCTGACTTGCTGTGTGGAAGGTGAAAAAATCTTGCATTGGCCAAATTGTCAGTGAGGGAAAAATTCCTTCCTAGTCCCAAAAGAAAAAAGGCAACTAGTACAATGTCAACAGCAGATCACAAAATGCAATCCTTCTCTGGTCTCACAGGGGAGAGGGTGGATCCTGGTGATCCATGAAACAGAGGGTCCCTTCTGGAATGCAGGGGATATAAATACTGTCTCCCCAACCTGATGTAGATGGTTGGGTCAGTGCCTCCACCTGGTCTGGCCACTTCCTATTCCCCTCTTGCCCCCCTTGGTTCTGCTCCTAAGTCTTCCTTTCCACTCTGACTCTTAAAGGAGCCCCAACCCCTTTTCTTCCTCTCAGTCAGATAAAGATCCACTGTATTCAGTTACGGTGAGAACATTTTCTTCCCTCTTTCTTGGGCTCTACCCACTATGGTCTGTTGTTATCTTTTTTGCATTCTTAATCTAATTTAGCTCAACCTGTTTATCTCTGCTTTGAAAGTGTCATGAACATTCATAACACTATAAATAAATAATAGTTTCTGCATCGGGTACTGTAAGATGAGACAGGAGATAAGACAAATACTGCCACTAGTCAATCAAAAATAAGTAAATATACTAGTAAATAAAAGACAGGTACAAAGTAGTTAGGGCAAACAGGCCAGAGAGGTATTATGTTAAATAAACTTTTCATGAAGAGTTTGAAAATAGCTGGAAAGGGAAGATGATGGTGTAAAACTGTTGTTTATGTTGAGGACTATCCTGCTATCAATCCATGTGCAGAATTCAAGTTCCTTTCGAAAATTCAGTGTATAGAATGCTAGCAGCATATAGTATGTACTGAAAATACAAACCATATTTTTTCTAATCTTTCCTGATTGAGCCTTTTTTAAATGGTCAATAGGAGGAGCTTTCCTTTCCCTTGTAGAATCAAACCAATAAACATGCACTTAAATAGACTTCTTGACAACATCTTCATGGATGTTGATTTTTATTATCTTCAAATGGATGTGAACCACTCTAAAAGAATAGGGAAAGGACATGCTTTGCCAATTAGTGCAATGGCAGACAGTCTCGTTGTGGAGAGAAAGATACTCTCTGAGGAAACTTTTATACATGTGTTTTCACAGAAATTGGAGATGGGGCAGAAACAAAATTTCAGTGTTAGTATAAATAACAGTCTTAGGATTTAGGTGAGACATTTGATGCTTCAGCCAAAGCAGTTTTACATTTGGCTTAAAAATAAATGTGGAATAGCTAACCAGTCACTCATTTTTAGTGTTCATATTTCCTGTCATTTAAACATTCTAGGAATTGAGAGTATGTTGTCACAACTGTGTGTTGCTAACTAGGGGCTATATGTGGGCATAAGTCATTTGTTGCATGGTCCTAGTTTTTCCCAGTGCTGGTCTACTCAGCATTATATAGGTTGCAGCAACATGGATTTACAAATTGATATTAGTGTTTAATAAAAACTTATGTTAAAATACAATTCCAAGTATGCAGCACAGAGGCTTATAAAATATTTTTCTCACTGTTAAGCTTCCACCCAAATCATATCACCAATAGACTTTTCTAAAGAAAGAGAATGGGAAGCTTAGAAAATCAGTGTTGAAATGCCCACAGGTTTTTAGTTTTTATTTGGAATCTTATTTTATTTATAATAAAATAAGTGTACTTTCACTACATATAAAGTGCAACTATATTAAATGTTAATACAAAGTATGATTAGCACTTTGTGATACTTTTACTATGAAATGTGTTTTAAAATCATAATCTATTCTGTCACAACTTTTTGAAAGCAGAAATCTGTTACTATTGGGGCAGTTGTCTTTTGATCGAACCTCTGTCGGGGGGGGGGGGAGTAGCTATTAGAAAGCACTTTTAAAGATTTAATAATTTCTCATATATTAATATACTAATGTCTTTTCAACAAAGAAGTCTAATTATAATGCTGAAAGCCTATTGCTATGTGACTTTCTTTTTAAAGATTCTCTTTGAATGCCGGCAGGCATTCAATGGGTTGTGATTCTGTCAGATTCAAGTAGCTAAGTATGATTCTGTCTGAGCAGTATTGGGCTAGGAGATAACCAGGAAGAATGTAGGAGGTTCAGGAAATGGTGTTAGCAGTATCATAGATTGTATTTGTTTCTCTGAATCATCATTGAATTAATACCACACCATAGTGTTAAGAGGTAGGCCACTGTGCTTCTTGAGTTGCTGTCTTTAGATGAGATATAAAATAGAAGTCTTGGCAACCCTGGCAATCTTTCTAACAGATGAATATTTAGCATAGGTAATTTTATATCCAACCCCCCCTAAATCTATCTGTTGTAATGTGTGCAACGGTGGCATATGCTATTAAACAGCCCACTCATCTTGGTGATAAGTAAATACCTACCCCATAGAAGGATTGAGTTCCTTTAATAGAAAGTTCTCCATATTGCTCTAATTGATTGCAGAATGTATGACCTACTCCTGGGTTATTCTGTTTCACTATGATGTGCTTGTGAGCAATTTAAACACAGCATAATCTATGAGATGCTTAGCTAAGCAGATCTGTTCTGATTTTGAATTGTTGATATACAAATTTCAGTTAGGGGCAGGCTCCAGAGTGTGTTAAGAAAATATTTTAAACTGATCCTTAAATTCACATTTTAAAAGAAGTATATTAAATGTGTAACTAAATATTTTCCTTGAAATCTTCACACATATTGGTATATGCAAAGATAACAATGGATTGTATAGACTACCTAAATTCAGTCTGTTCTTTCTGGAAATATGTGTATGTGTATATACAATTCTTTTTTTTAAAAGTGTCATTATGGAGGAGCAAAACCTTTTCCCCAACCACAGTGGAATAAGTTATTGTTGCATATAGCAATCCATTGCACCAGGGATCCTCTTTGATTTGGTAGGATTAAAAATGTTCATTTGACATGCAAGCGCTGTAGTTGGTTGCTCTTTGGTAGTATAGGAACCTCAATTTTTCTTAGAGTATGTGGTATGAATACTAACTTTTTTGCATTTGTACTGGGCGGTGCCTGTTCAATTATTTGAATATAGCACTGAAAATTTACATAGCATGTAGAGGACAAGAAATGCTTCTTTCTTTGTTTCCAATAAATTTACAGTTTAAGGCTCCAATACAGCAGGTGACTCTGTTCTGCCAAACTCCTGCACCTGTGCAGAACTCCACGAGGGCTAGGGGGTCCTCCAGCACTGAGTCACTAGCAGAATTGAGGCATAAGACAAAACAAGTCAAGGCATGAGGGAAAGGCAAAATAAATGAATAAGCATGGAAGTCTTTCTGAAAGAAGTGGATTCATAAACATGTATCTGGAGGAATTGATAGAGAGAGGGGGGTCTTAATGGGGAGGAGTTCAGACTGTTACAGGTATAGGGACAGAATGATATGACCTAAACTGAACGTGTGAAAAGGAGACAAAGGGAAAAAGAAAAGTGTAGAGGAAATGAGAACAAAGCTGAAGCCTGGGGTGAGGTTTTATAGAGCCTTGAAGTTGAGGGTCTTGAATTGGATGTTATCAGAGACAGGAAACCAATGAAGAGATTCGAGGAGATGGAGTGACTTGTTCCCAACTAAGGGAGAGCAAGTGAAAAGAGGGGATACTGGAAGACTACAATAATCAAGGCAAAAGATAACCAAGGGATTAATAACGGTTTTTGGTGAAATTAAAGAGGAATTGGCTGAATTTAAGAGATTTAATATAGTGGGAGAAAGAGCATCATGCTTGAATGTTTTATTCCTTTAAGGGATCCATTTATGCTGACCGCTAGCATAACCTGAATTTTTTATGAAGTATGTAGGGAAATAAATTCCCTGTGTAACTTATTAAAAATTGTGTGTTTTCAAAAGGGCTTCCATATCTCCCAATGGGATATTCTTACAGTTGTGGTCTTAAGGCACCAAAACAGATGTAAAATGGATGGACCTGTATAAACAAGCCATGATTCATTAATGAAAATAACTTCTGGAAAGTAGAGTAGACCAGAGGTTCTCAGACTGTGGTCCATGGACCCTCCATTCAGGTGGTCCATGGATAGTTCCCTCTAAAGTGAACTGTCTCTGAACCTCAGCTAGGGGTCCCTCATGTTTCTTGCCTCTGTCTAGCTAGCAGGTTTAGATAAGATTTTCTAGAAAGTTTTATTCTTGCTTTCCCAGTGTAAGGTGAGGGTTTTGGGATGCTCCTGTTAATCAGTGATGGTAGAGGAACAATTAGTAATAGTTATTATAAAATAGCTTTCAACTCTTTGCATGCAGAGAGAAAGCGAAGGAAGATAGGAGCTTTCTCTCTATCTTGATTAATGTGCGGCAGTTGTTTCATTATAGATAAATATAATGGCCATTGATTTAAAAAGGTATAATTTGCGCCAGCCTTAATTTTTTTTGTCCTTACAACCCTTTTATCTTTAAGTAATTACAATTTACATAGCAGGTAGCCAAAGGTCTACCCTTGATAATCTTACAAAGGAACCTATTTTTATAAGAGCAGTTTTTTTTTCTCTCTCTCCAATGTATTTTTCCTAATAGAGGCTTTCTTTAGCTATTGAAAATCCATGTTGTTTTGTCTCATTATTTTTTTAAATTCAATAAACCTGCCTAATGTGCACACAAGATTTTTTTCCCATTTGTTTGGATCTTCCTAAAGTATGTTCCCACATTCAGTGCTCTAAGGCCCTTTCTACATTAACAGCAGCATCCGGTAAGGGCTTATCTACACGGGTACCACAGTGCGGACTACGGGGATGTGAATGGGATGCTCTAAAATATTACAATCTAGCTCCTCTGTGTACATCATGTTAGCACAGATTAAAAGGTGCCTTGTTTGTGTTAATATAGTTCTGTTTGAAATGGGATTAAGGCTATGAACACACTACACCTTGGGTTGATATAAATTATGTTGCTTGGGGAGGGGTGAATAAACCACTCCCCTGAGCGATGTAAATTACACCAACCTAAGCGCCGGTGTGGACAGTGCTCTGTCAGTGAGAGAAGCGTCCTGCTGACAGAGTTACTTCCGCTCACTGGGGCTGGAGTAATTAAGTTGACAGGAGAACTCTCTCCGGTTGGCTTAGAGTGTCTGCACTAGCAGTGCTACAGCGCCGCTCGGTAGTGTAGCCATAGTCTAGGTTGCACTGATGTAAGCCTCACTTTTCTTTAGCACAATACAACTATTGTAGGGGTTTGCACTGATATAATTACATCAATATTGTTACATTGATACAGATTTCTCTAGCACAGAGAGGCTTTGAGTTACTCATAGAATGCAGAATTCCTGAACAAAAATACCTGACAGCATTTTTGTCCAGCTGGGTCACAAATCCACACTGATGGAGTGGTTCCCAGTATCTCTTTAATAAACAATAACCAGTAGTGATCAGTCACCATTTCCTTGACTCTTCACCCTCTCCTGTGTGTGGACTGGAAGTAGGTTGTTCCCCCCCTCCTTCCCTCCCACCCCCAATAGTTCTTAAAGTTTTCACTTTCTAGTCTTTTCCTCTGTCTTGAACCAGGGCATTATCATGAGATTGCAGAGCTGGGAAAAATCTCTCTACTTAGGCCAGTATGTTTTATACTTGGATCCCTAAACTAGCCAGGTGTGTCTGTGGGCCATATTCTGCCATTATGTTGACCAGTAAATCTGAGAGTGCAATTACTTGCAATCTTTCATTCACAAAGAAACAAAATATTTGGTTTCCGGACTGTATGGTTGCAAAAATATTTTTTTTGACTGAAAACCAAATGTAAACTGATACATTGTCTGTAGACAGCTCCAGTGCCTCTGCTGCTGCTCATAGCTTTCCCAAGCTGTAACAGAGAAGGATCTGACCAGATTGCTCCTGCTTAAGGCAGAATTTGCTGCTTTTGGTTTTTCTGCCTTTTTCTTGTTTCCTGTTCTTCTTAGGTTAAAGACCAGAAATGTTACAAAAACGTTTTTTAGTCTGTGCAGCAAGAGTTTTGCACCAAATTAAAAAAATGAAGATAGTTCTGTCAGTCAGATTCTTTATTAGATTAAAGTCAGTTGTCTCACAACCTATTTAATTATTATTCTTATGCCAATCTAAGCAATGACACTTATTGATTGAATTTTATGTACATTTTTCTCCTCCTATCGATATTTTTGATGGTTTATCTCTCCAGATAAATCTTAGTATAAGCTGTTGATATTGATTTGATATGTTTTTAAAATGAAATAGTTATTTACATTTTATAATAATATACATACAGAATTGAATTGAATTATTGCAATTAATCACAGTACACAATCAAGGGACACAACTATTTTACTTTCTTAAATTTGATGGAGGGAATGGAGATGGAATCACAAGTATTTATTTTGTTGGCAAGTAAACCGCCCCCTGGCATCAGGAAAATGTTTGATGTCCTGAGCAACTGAGTGACTACCTCAGTGCAATAGACTTCTGCTACAATTAGAGTTTTGCGCATGTGTGTGTGTGTGTGTGTGTGTGTGTTAACACATCCCACTTTCTTACAGACTTCCATTGTGATTAAGATCAGTTTACTAGTAATGCATCCAAGTTTTCTGAAAACTTTAATATTGTGATTAGATCATCTTATCTTTAATGCAACCAGGTTTATAATTTACTACTATATGAATTTTTGCTATGTTCCAAAAGAACTAATATTATCATGATAAAACCTTCTAAGAGGTTTTGTAACCAAATGAGCTGCTTCACACACCACTACTAATATAGTCCAACCATGTTAAAAAAATCAGATTGTGATATAAATGGTTAAAAGTAAAAAATGCAATTAAGAAACATGCCATCTGTACCAGTACCTAATCACAACAGGGTTTCACCTTCTTGATGTACCTTTTAATACAAACAATAATATCTATGTATTTTACAAACCTACCATACCTATCTGTTTAGGTTCTTGAGGGCCTTGATGAGTACAATATCTATCCATCTGTATGGTTTTTTTTCCCTATTAGTTGTTGGTTTTCTTGTTTTTGTGGGATTATATCATGTACTTAGTGTTCCTTTAATACAAATTTACAAATTTGTACTGTAATATACTAAACTAAAAATTATCATAGACATACCTGAAAAGATTAAGAATTGTGTACTATAATGATTTTAGATGGAAAAAATGGGTGGTTAGTAGCACAGATTAAAAATTACTCGTATACCAGTATTCTACTTGCATTTAGGAATGTAGTTGCAAATGCAAATCATTTGCTCCTCCCTGCCACCCAAAAGACTCTTGATTGCTAAGGAGCAGTTAGCCTTTCACTTAGCAACAAGCTAAAGCAGTGGGACTTTTCCTAATGCTAAGCCTTTTTAAGTCTTAATGCTATAACCTAATTGTGCCTGCATGATGATGTGAGGAAGGTGAAAAAAACTCACCAGACCCTACCTGTTTGGTCCAATGGGAAAAACAGTGAGACCCATGCTATCCTAAATAACACAGCACTAACACTATACTAAGAGGGGGAGGGGGGACAGGATGTAATGGGCTGAAGCAAGAGGCTTTTTGAAGAGACTGGATAAACTTAAATAGGCAAGGAGGGAGGGGCTCTCAAAGGCCAGCCAGCTAGCCTGTTCCCGTTTCCAGCCCATGGGAAGGCACTGGACCAAAGGAGGGGACAGCCCTTCTTCCCCAGCCACAAATACACTCTTGCATTGGTGCTTCATACTCTCTGCCACCTGAGTACTATCCTTCCCCTGGGGTCATTCAAAGCTCCTCCCCACTGATTGCTGGGAAGAGGCATTAGTGAGTAAGGGCAGGTCTTCACTACGGGGGGGGGAGGGTGTCGATTTAATATACTCAAATTCAGCTACGCGAATAGCGTAGCTGAATTCGACCTATCGGAGCCGACTTACCCCGCTGTGAGGACGGTGGCAAAATCGACCTCCGCGGCTCCCCATCGATGGCGCTTACTCCCATCTCCGCTGGTGGAGTAAGAGCGTTGATTCGGGGATCGATTGTCGCGTCCCGACGAGACGCGATAATTCAATCCCCGAGAGATTGATTTCTACCCGCCGATTCAGGCGGGTAGTGTAGACCTAGCCTAAGGAAGTATAATGTAACAAAGTACAAAAATTGAGACATTGTTTCTCCATGCCTTATAAAACTGTATGTAGCCTTTAAAATATCCCACAACTGGGAAAAATAAAGATATTTGAGATGTATTGAACATGCACCTGATTCTATACTTACTTGTACTGGTATAAATCAAGAATAACTCAATGGATGGTAGTGGAGTTACCTTCCTGTAAAATCAGCATGAGAGAAAAATTGGACACTATAAATATTCTCAGTGAATTGATACAATTATGTAGACTGTTTTCTTCATTCTAATTTTTATCCATTGGGAAAATGTCATTGTTTAACATGAGAATGGCCAAACTAGGTTAGACCAATGGTCCATCTAGCCCAGTATCCTCTCTGTTACAGTGGCAATGCCTGATGCTTCAGTGGGAATGAACAAAACAGGCTAATTTTGAGTGATCCACCCCTGTTGTCCAGTTCCAGCTTCTGGAAGCTGGAGGCTTAGGGACACCCAGAGCATAGGGTTGTGTCCCTGGCCATTTAGGCTAATAGCCATTGATTGACCTATCCTACATGAACTTATCTAATTCATTTTTAACCCAGTTATACTTTTGGCCTTTACAACATCCCTTTTACCTCAACATCTGCTTGCCACGGTGTTAATATATTGTTCTCTAATATAAATTCCCTTAATAGCATAAACCCTGGAAACTAGAGCAAAGTTTAATGATAAGGGGTGAAGGTGGGAACAAAAAAGTTGAATGAATACCTGCAAGGGTTACCTCTTAATTTATAAATATCAAGTTATTTTATGATTTCTCTTAATTTTCTTTTTTCTTCTCACCTTTGCGGGCTACAGGCTTGGGGACAGACAGAGCGCTAAACAAATTTAATTATATGTGGAAACCTCTGCCATGTGATACTTGGCTGTAAATTTTACATTTGCTTGTATGCTGAAGGTAACAGAAGAAACCAGTGAAGTTGTGCATTCTTTTCTCCCTTACAACATAGTCAGGTTAGATTTTGCATTAGATAGTGATGTTTGAAATAAAGTTTAACAGCCACTTTGTGCACTGCTAAAATTTCTTACATGGTGTCTTCTCTCCTACCCCAGCTAAACAAAGGTTCCTTTGTTTTTACACCTGTTAAAATTGATTGTAAAAGGGTAAATTTGAACTTGGAAGTCTTCATGCTGTAGATTGATATATAACCAGTATATGGTGTCACCACAAAATCAGGTGAAAAAAGAATGTAAAATGGTAGTAAGAGTTGTGCTGATGAGTCTGTTATATATTCAGCCCAAGATGAAGTATCTCTTAAATGTTAAAACTGGGGGATTTTGTGTGTGTATGGGGCTTAATTTTTAGAGATATGAATGAGTGAAGCTCTTCTACTCTCTTTGCCCCGTGATGGAATGCACCCTTGTGTTCACACCATACATGCTATTGTAATAATCTTTGTACAAAATATGCCTTGTAAGATATTATTTGATAACTAATAATTCACTGGTCAGTATCAGGAGGTAGCCATGTTAGTCTGTAACCACAAAAACAACAAGGAGTCCGGTGGCACCTTAAAGACTAACAGATTTATTTGGGCATAAGCTTTCATGGGTAAAAAACCCATAATTTTCGTGGGGCCCAGAATGGGTCCAAGTCCCGCCCCCACCCCCACACCTGCCTAAGGCTGGGGGAGGGAGTTTGGGTTTGGGAGGGGGTTTGGGGTGCAGGCTCTGGGAGGAAGTTGGGGTGTGGGAGAGGTGTGGGCTCTGGGACAAAGTTTGGGTGCTTGGTGCAGGCTCTGAGCTAGGGCGGGGGTTGAGATGCAGGAGGGGGTGTGGTGTGCAGGCTCTGGGAGGGAGTTTGGGTGCAGGCTCTGGGCTGGGACACAGGGTTGGGGTGCAGGAAGGGGTGCACATAACTGGGCTGTGCTGGGGATGAGGAGTTTGGGGTGTATCAGGCAGGCTGCCCCAGGGCTGGGATGGGGAGCCACAGAGGAGGACTCCCCACAGCCCTCTCCCCGCCGGCAGCAGCGAGCTCCAGGGAGCTGGGGGAGGAAGGGACCCCCCCTGTCATGACACTCACCCAAGCCCGCCCAGGCTGCTCCTCAGGTGGTCCAGCCAGGTTAAGCCCCTCCACCACCCTCGCAGTCGACTCAGAGTTGCCTGCTGGGCGGGGATGCCATGCGCCGCCTCCTTCTGCAGGCATAGCAGCTGCCTGAGCCTGCCCCCTGTGCCACTCCCTTGTAGCCGGCCGCGGCAGCGGCCGGAGAGGGAGTGCAGCATGGAGCTGCAGGAGGCAGCCGCCCGCTGCACAGGGCAGACAGGGACACTTGGGGCAGACGCGCAGGGGTGGCTGGCGGGACCAGGGACACTCCCGGGAAGGCACGCAGGGTGGCAGGTGGGGCCGGGGGATGGACCCGGCCCCGAACATTGGTGGAACTGGGCTCCCCAGGCCCACCACGGGCCCATATAACTCACCGCCCCTGGTTGCAGGGCAGGAGTGACAGCTCCTCACTGGTCTGGATTGCACCCTGGAATGTCACTGCCCCCTTCATCAAATAAACATAGTTGGGAAGGAATTCTAGCATAGGGCTAACATGTAGCAAGGAGATGCAAGAGTGCTGAGGCTTTTTCACCCGGGAACAGGTTCTGCCATACTAATGGTGAATCTACCTTATTCTGCAAATAGCCACATTTTATTATTACTTGTGGAGTAAGTAAGGGCAGCAAATTCTGGTTCTCTGAGTAAGAAAGCAATAAGGAATTGACTCAAGCTTTACTACAGGTTCAATATTCATTTTCTATCTACCGGTATATTTCTCTTTCCCTTTCTCCCTCAATCTTACTTTCAAAGACAGTCTTTTTATTGGTATTAAATGAGACTTGAACTTTTGATGTGTTCCTCGAAATATTGGGTTACCTGACTACCCACAAATATTTTCAGGAAGTGTTTGTGTTCTTAATAAGATACTTGGCATAAACTGCTTCATCACATTTCTCAAGCTGTGTGTGCAAGATAGTCTTTTAAAATTTCTACAAGAAAGATACAGTAGACTTTGTACGTTCACATTAATTATTAAAGGTACTTTTTACTCAAGCATATTGATTATTTAGAGCTGTTTGGGTTTTTTGAATGAGAAACCGTAATATACTTCTGCTAGCATGTGATAAGGAAAAAACAACATTGCATTGTCAGAAAATTTTTATTTATTTATTTTGCGATCAAGAGAGTAGGCATGAGCAAGAGAACTCCTTGTCTCAAATGGGAATTGTAATATCTTAACTTCTTCATAGTAGTAAATATATTCACAACTATTTTAACAGCTTGCTTTTTCAAAAAGACCCTTTTTAATGTTCATTTTTATATTAAAAATTTTCTGTGATTGATGTATCAAATATTAAAGCAAGGTGGATTTATTTAACTTATCTGATTTCAACACAAGAATCTAAGGGCTGTCAGTCATATTTCAGAAGTCTGTAATTAAACTAGGATGTGACTAATATAATTTTACCATGTCATTGTATATTAAAAATGATTGAATTACTGGCCCTATGATTTGAATCTTGCTTTGCATATGTATGTTTTAGTTATTTTCCTAAAGAAAGGTTGATTCTCATTGATTGGTAGCCATTAAATCATATTGATTGGCAACTAAATATAGCCTTTAAGTTTGGTGGCACTTTTTGCTAGCCAGGTGGATACACTATAGCTGCATGTTTATTTAAACAGTTATATAGCTTAAATTTCAGAGTAGCAGCCGTGTTAGTCTGTATCCGCAAAAAGAACAGGAGTACTTGTGGCACCTTAGAGACTAACAAATTTATTAGAGCATAAGCTTTCGTGGACTACAGCCCACTTCTTAGTCCACGAAAGCTTATGCTCTAATAAATTTGTTAGTCTCTAAGGTGCCACAAGTACTCCTGTTCTTTTTATAGCTTAAATTATATTTATTCAGATTATTAATTTTTATTTTTGCATTATGTGAGAAAATGGTGAATGAGACATTTCTTATTTACTAGGTGGCAATAATTTTTTTATTTGTGATTTGTGTCAAACTGCATTTGAATGGAAATAGGAATTCAATTAAAATGCATACAAAAACCCATTAAAAATGTTGTTAGTTAAATAAAACTACCTTAAAGTGCTGGTTACATGAGAAAATTTTTTTATCAAGACCTCTTTTGCATTTAAAACTAACTGATTTATTAAACAAAGGCAGTATTAGCCATAGTTAGTGAATTGAAGTGATTGTTTGTGGTCACTATGTCTTTCAAGATTTTAAAACTGGTAGATCTCATTCTCTCATACAGAGTTTTATTCATGGATTGGAAAAGGAAAACAAGCTTTCCTGCTTTTTCAACTCCCAATTGGTTTCTCAGTTTTGAATGAACTTATCATTGAACTGAACTAGTTGAATAAACTGAAATGAAGAAAACAATCTCTCTGTACTTGCAGAAGAGGCTACTGCTGTCAAAAGATGGTTTAGCATTTCAGCAAACTCTGGTTCTAGGTGTCTAGACAGTGACTTCTACAGTTCAGTGCTTTGACTTCCTTTAAAACTTCGGCAGAAAGCATATTGCTTGAATACTATTTTTAAAAGTATTTTATTTAAATTATTTTAATAGATGATAGTAAGTTTAGGCTTTCTCATAGGTTGCCATAATTTAAAACTTAATTTTAAATAGGATTATTTAAAAAAAATAAAAAGTTAGTTACGTCTCCCCTGCAATATTTTGATTTGGCCTATCTTTTGTTCAAGAGGCCTAATTTCTACTTTGATGCTGTGTCTAGCTATAGTTAAGGTATTACACTGACTGGGCAACAGTTCACTGTTGTATGTGCAGGTATTAATGCTTTGACTTACACCAAGGAGATGTAAAATATTGACTCTTGCCAGTGATATTTTGGAATGCCGCCCTGTGCTGAAGAGGTGTCAGATTCAGTGCCAAACTAGGGATGTTTAAAAAGTAAACATTTAAACTCTTAAAATTTTACTGGTTAAACATTTAACCATTAGGCTCCGCTGCCACCCTACATGCCTGGGATCCCGGCTGCTGCCCTGCATGCCCAGGGCTCTTCTGCCAGCCCCACGCTCGGGTACTGCGCTCACTGACGGACCCATGCTGCGGACACCACTGATGGCCCACGCCCAGGGTTCCAATTCTCACAGCATATTATATAAATACCTGCATAGTAATAGGCTTGTCCCCTTAACAACGCTTTGGTAATGGTAAAATAACTATTGTCATAGAGAATAATGTATTCAATGAGGGCAAAGAAACAGTTGTTTTTTATAGTTACTAACACTTTATTCAAAACAACAAACAAAAAAAACCTCCCAAAAAACAAAAAACCCCAACAACCAACCAATACTTATTCAAGGAATTAATTTATACTGACAAAAGTCCACTGAAAAATGATGGTGTCACTTGAATAGATATGTGGACAGAGTTGGCATTGGGCTTTCTGTCCACATATGTATTCAAGTGACAATGTCATCAGCCACGCCATCAGGGGTTCGTTCACCTGCACATCTACCAATGTGATATATGCCCTCATGTTCCAGCAATGCCCCTCTGCCATGTACATTGGCCATACCAGACATTCTCTACACACAAGAATAAATGGACACAAATCAGACATCAGGAATCATAACATTCAAAAACCAGTAGGAGAACACTTCAACCTCTCTGATCACTCAGTAACAGACTTAAAGGTGGCAATTTTGCAACAGAAAAGCTTCAAAACCAGACTCAATGAGAAACTGCTGAGCTTGAATTAATATGCAAACTAGATACCATTAATTTAGGCTTGAATAGAGACTGGGAATGGCTGAGTCATTACACAGATTGAATCTATTTCCCCATGTTAAGTATCCTCACACCTCTTGTCAACTGTCTGAAATGGGCCATCCTGATTATCACTGCAAAAGTTTTTTTTCTCCTGCTGATAATTGCTCATCTTAATTAATTAGCCTCTTAGAGCTGATATGGCTACTTCCACCTTTTCATGTTCTGTATGTGTATATATCGCCTTACTATACATTCCATTCTATGCATATGAAGAAGTGGGATGTAGCCCACGAAAGCTTATGCTCAAATAAATTTGTTAGTCTTTAAGTACTCCTATTCCTTTACAGTTAGTTAAGTATATGGGCAGCTGCTGCATAAAAAGAAATTGAGACAGCTTTCTTATATTTGATGTAACTAATTCATTTACAGAGTTTACAACAAATAAATATTTGTAGAGTCTGATTCACAGCAACGTAGTGTGAAAAACATTACATTACAAAAATGATTAGGGGTATGGATCAGCTTCCGTACGAGGAGAGATTAATTAGACTAGGACTTTTCAGCTTGGAAAAGAGACAGCTAAGGGGAGATATGATTGAGGTCTATAAAATCATGACTGGTGTAGAGAAAGTAGGTACGGAAGTGTTGTTTACTACTTGTCATAACACAAGAACTAGGGGTCACCAAATGAAATTAATAGGCAGCAGGTTAAAACAAAGAAAAGGAAGTATTTCTTCACATAACACACAGTCAACCTGTGGAACTCCTTGCCAGCGGATGTTGTGAAGGCCAAGACCCTAACAGGGTTAAAAAAAGAACTAGATAAATTCATGGAGGATTGGTCCTCAATGGCTATTAGCCAGGATGGGCAGGAGTGGTGTTCCTAGCCTTTGTTTGCCAGAAGCTGGGCATGGGCGACAGAGGATGGATCACTTGATGATTACCTGTTCTGTTCATTCCCTCTGGAGCACCTGGCACTGGCCACTGTCAGAAGACAGGATACTGGGCTAAATGGACCTTTGGTCTGACCCTGTAGGGTCATTCTGATGTTCTTATGTACTATCCATGAATTTATGAGCCACTTCTATATATATATAGTTCATAAAATGTGCTTGCTTGCTGGTTTCAAGGTAGCAAGAATACTTATAAATACCTACTGGTCTAAGTAAAATAATCAAAATAAATTCCATTTGTGCTTTGAAAAGGAACAGTAAACTATTTAGGGAACTACTGGTAAATTAGGTTTACCTACTGTGGATTACACAGGGAATTCCATTTTGTTAGATTTAATGTGTGATATTGTCATACAGAAACCTGTTTTCAAATGGGACAAAGCAAGAGATTAAGTATACTGGTAACAAATCTATTTGTATAGTGTAGGGAAAAGAGAAGAGCCCAGTAACCTCCCTATTGTGAAACAATACATGATATGGATGGTATCTTTCAAGGAATAAACAAGCCAGCGCTTTGTTGTTTTCTTACTGTGACATGGATCCCGCTAGAGACTGAAGGAAAATTTTAAATGGACTTATGTATGGGGCAATGCAAACTGGAAGAAGACTAAAGAGTGCTTAATTGGCTAATCAATTATAAAAGGTTCTGGCCCTGTATTGTCTTTTATTTGAAGGTGGTATTATTTTTGTTAATAATAATAATAATAAAGAATAAACTTGAATATGCACAAAAATGTCTCATGAACTAGAAATACAGAGACTAAGCTGGGTAGTCTGTCTTGTTATATATGCTAAGTAACACCTTGAAACTTTCTGACTTTTTGAGTAATATGTAGTGAATGATCACACTAGGAAAAATGAATGACCACCTTTACTATCAATTAAGCTATATACAGATGTAAAGTATACCTTATCAAAATTTATTTCAAAGAGTGGAACAGTGAATTAAGGTTTAACTGCATAGTTCTAGCTTGAATAATAATAATTCACTATTTTACAGCACCAAACTTGTGCAAACTGCCTGAAGTGGATCTGGTGTTGATATAGTTTTGAGCCTGGGAATATAGAAAAAGAAGTTATTAATCAACATATTTCTTCTTTCCTTAAATGCCATAGGTCTGTCCGGTAAGATATTTGTAATTAGAAAAATATGTACAAGCAGCAATGTTTGATTTGTGGAAGAAATAACCTTAGTCTAAGCAACGTGTATATAAAGAGAAACAAGGCATTTCTATGTGGAGATGGTAGCATTGTCAATAATGTTTTTCGGTAAATAGAACGTTTTTTAAATTTTGGTGGGCAAAAATCTTACGATTCCCTCCCCACCCTCAGCACCTAAAAAGGAACCTAAAGCATGGTAGAACAATGATGATTTTGCTAAATAGGGAAGAGAGGGAGAGGCTCAGTAGGAACTCAAAACCATGTTATACAAGATGGGATGGACTTGGGGGTGGGGTTGAGGTTGTTTTCTTTACGATCAAATCGTAGCTCTCACTCACTTCATCTACAGTTGTGAGTGCTTAGCACTTCTGCAAATCTGACTCCAGGTGTCTCAAGTTGGGCACCAAAAAAGGAGGAACATACAATGGCCATCTGTGAAAATGTTGATTACATGACTTGCCCTGTATAAGAACTCTACGGCAGAGATAGAGAACACATTGTTGTACAGTGGCATTCACAGGGCCAGCTCTAACTTTTTTGCCGCCCCAGGCAAAAAAGAAGAGCGTGCCCCGCCGTACCCCGCCCCCGCGAGCGCCGCCGAAATCCTCACCCCCCCAGCACCGCGCTGCCTGAAGGCCCGCCCCCTCCAAGCGCTGCACCGCCCGAAGCCCCCGCTCCCCCTCCGAGCACCGCACCACGCCAGCCCCCGGCCCCAAGACCCCGCCCCTCGAGCACCACACCACCTGAAGCCCTGAGCACCACGCCGCCCGAAGTCCCACCCCCACGCCGCCCGAAGCCCCCATCCCCCCCGAGCACCACACCACCTGAAGCCCTGAGCACCACGCCGCCCGAAGTCCCACCCCCGAGCACCGCCCGAAGCCCCTGCTCCCCCTCCAAGCACCGCCCAAAGCCCCCGCCCCTCCTCCGAGCACTGCGCCGCCTGAAGCCCCGCTCCCCCTCCGAGCACCACACCGCCCGAAGCCCCGACCCCCCCTCCGAGCGCTGCGCCGCCGAATAAAAAATAAATAAATAAATAGAAAATCGAGCGCCGCCCTGCCCCAAGGTGCCGCCCCAAGCACGTGCTTGGTCGGCTGGTGCCTGGAGCCGGCCCTGGGCATTCAACTGCCTTAGCCATGTGATCATCCTTTCTCTTTCTGCAGTCCTCTGCCTCATTTGCTACACATCTTTCAACTTCTACAACAAATGAAGCAGGAGTCCTACAGGCAAGTCTCATTCACTACACAGCCCTGTTCATTCCCAGAGCACTGTCTGTTCCGTGCATTGAATGAGGTGGGAGTCCTTTAGAAAAAGTAATATGTATGTAAGCATATAATTAAAGACTGTATCCCAATGCAGTGCAAAAGAGTGCAAAATTAAGGTTGCACTGATGTATAATTTAGCCAAATGTAGCTAAATTTTACAGATACAGCAAAAGGCCTTCGCTTATCATAGGGCAGTAGTCCCCAAACTGTGGGGCACACTCCTTTAGGGGGGCACAGAGGGACGTCAGGGGGTGGTGCGGTGGAGCCTGGGTCAGCCCCTACGGGGGGCAGGGAGGGCGCGCTATCTAGTCCTGCTCTTCCCCCAGCTCTGCTCTGGCCACGCTCCCAGCCCCACCCCCGGCTACTCCTGGGCTCCAGCTCCTGACTCCGGCCCCCGGCTCCGCTCCCACCCCTTGGCTCCAGCTCTGGCCCCTGGCTCTAGCCACCAGCTCCGGCTCCACTCCTAGCCCTGGCCCTGGCTCCTGGCCTGGGTGAGGTGTGGACACATTTCATTACTGGTAAAGGGGGGAGTGAGAGGAAACCTTTGGGCACCATTGCCCTAGGGTGACCCCCTTCATCTAAATTTCAGGTCCATACTCCAAAGCATGGAGGTACTAGTGCTTCCCAACATATTTTTTCACATTTATAATGTATTTTCCCCCCAACCTCATTTTTGGAAATGTCTGTCCAGTTTTTGCTGAAACTTTATAAATTAAATTAAATTAAAAAACCAGCCTCAAGCAGACATCCAGTATGGAAAATTCCACTTGAATGGTTAGTTTGGCAAAATTATAAACAACTTTCAACAAGTTTTTATAATGGAGAGTTTTAAACAACTTTAAATATAGGCAGTGCTACACCTGCAGTGTTATTGCAGCCCAAAAGATAATTGTTTTGAAAAAGTTATAAGGCATTGTAAATAGAGGCTTTCAATGGAAATATCATTTTAATTTATACTTTTTTATAAAAGCAGCTAATAAATAAGTGCACCTTGGCAAGAAAAATATAGATTTCCATTTCTAAATGTCAGAATTAGACAGTGCAAAATGATATACAATACAGTAAACCCCAGTTGAGAAATTCTCATTTCTGTTATGTTATGCCACAGCTAGGAATTGCTACGTGTAGGCAACAGACTGGAGGTGGCTGGCCTTGCAAGTGAATATGTGAATTCTAGTTACTGCTAATCAATTTAGTTTTATCTAATTTATGAAGTACCTGTTAAAAGACAATAAATGAAGCCAGGATGTTTACAATCTGAAAGTCTCTGTTGTGCTAAATGAGAATCTTTTTTTACTCTCCGCATGCTTTTGAACCATGTAAGCAGCATCTGTTTGCATAAAAGATGTTTCAAGTTTCCCATGCAAGTATTTATCAGACTGTAACTGTTTTCAGCCTTTTATATTATTTGAAATCAGACCACCTCAGCCCTGCATTTAAAGAATTTAGAATTAGGTATTTCCTTTTCAACTGCCACTTTCTATGATTTTAATAATATTAAGTACTTACATAAAGACTTTCTTTCAGAACACTGTTCAAGTGTTTACTGTTGTTCATGATGCACTTATATGGTACATATATTACACTATTCGTGTTTTGCTTTAAAAATTTAAAACTACTGCAAAACTGACAAACTGAAAAGTTAAATGTTATTGTTACCGAAGTGTGATGAACAGTGCTCACTCCGATTTGTAAAATCGAAGTTCTTGAAATGGCATATTGACTTGCTATATTTCCCTTAAAAATCTCCAGATCTGAAAATTTGCTGATTAAAAATCACCTTTTCCCACTTCACTCTGTATTCAGTTATAGAACATTGAACTTCTGTAAGTGCTTAAGAAGTTAGAAAAAATAACCCATTGTGCATGTGTTAGACAATTTTCAAATGGCTGTATCCATTACTTCAAAATCAGAGAGTTTAAAATATGTCAAAGGCACTTATTTTTTTCCAGTGCTCAATCTATGGCAAATGTGAAGTGTAAAACAATAAGAAACAAACAGTATCCAAAGAATAAGAAGAATGTACTGTACTTCTTTCTCTACATTAACAATAGCATGGCAGCTGCTACACGGCCAGTATCGTAAGAGAGCATATCAAACAGTTTGTGATCTTAGACTTTTAACAGTCTTTGTACTATAGTGCTACACATTAAATATAGATCTCTTTCATTTAGATTTGCTGTGTCTGAGTATTTGTTTTGGTCATTGGTCTGTCTCAGTAAAAATGTATACCATATAGTCAGCTCTGGAAACAAGACAGAAAACTTTGGTGATGATTATCTAGTGTTGCATTACTAAAATGAAAAGAATAAAAAGTTTTTCTGTTTTGGCAGGTGGCTTTCAATACCTTAATATGGCTCACACAACTTTAAACCATAACCATGGATATATTGGTTTGCATAGACTCTTGAACATAAAATATTTATGGATTTAAACTGTGTTGATATTTCCTATGCAGGAGAAGACATTTTTGCAGTTCTGTTTTCAGCAACCCACTGTTATCAGAAGTGTACATTTGTGTATTACAGTAAGTAACGGCATATAGAATATCTTCCCCAGTTTTGTTGTAATCTTCGAAATACTCTTCCCAATGTCTCATAAGACAGTGATATATTTTTACCATTTCATATTGGTGTCCATATTTTAATCTTTCTCCCCTCATATTCTGCTCTTCTGCATTAAGAACCACAACACCACTTTCAGACGGTGACAAGCATCAAGTCAAATTGAGATATAGCAACTTGTTAAGGATTATTTTGGCTGTAGTTGCCAAACCTGATCTGTGATGCAGGGAAGCAAAAATATAAATTCCCTTTCCCTCAACAACTGTTATCTTAAAATCATATGTACTATCTATGCTCCTGTATTACTTCTATAAATCCTGTAGACGGAGGTGTAGAAAGGTAAAAAGAAAGAATAGAAACTAATAGCTTGTTGTAATATATAACAAATATTTTTCTTTTGAATGTTTGTGGATTAGATAAATTTCCACAAAAAAATTGCTTGTACAATGGTCTGGTTATTGTAGGTTTACAAGCATCTGTTCCCATTTGATTTACAAGCATCTGTTCCCATCTTCATTGAGTTTGTGATCTTTCAAGTTGCCTTTAACTGATGAGTCAATTTATTGTTGTTAAACATTGATTATGACCATAAGGCAGAAATGTTCTTATCAACTTAATATCCTTGTAGATGTCTTTCCAGAGGAGGAATAAATGGCCATGAAGTTTAAACTACCCTCTCATTCCTTGGTTCTTTTGAAATAGGGATGTGGCACACTTGCAGGGTAGTGTGGGGATGCTTGTACTACATCTTATCTTGCTGTATCTGATCTGTGGATACACAGAGCTCTTCAGTTTGTAAAATAAATCTTGAAAGTAATTAAACTTTTCCTTTTTAATAGACCACAAGTAATTGTAGTCAGTGCCACATGTTGGAAATAAAAGTAAAGCTTTACTTCCCTCACATTCATTTTGTTCCTTTTCCCCCAGCCTTTCTTTTCAATTGCTGGTTGTAAGAACGGAGAGTATTTCATGCCCATCTTCTTATCTAATTTGAGTACTGTCTGTAATTGATCAATATTTAATGGTTTCTACTTTGGATGCTCAGTTTTTCATGGGAGCTATTGTATTTGACATGGAATTTGCAGGGTATAGTGTGAATACCTTTTGAATTTCCTTCAATCTAATAACTTGTAATCTCTTTGATGGAATACGCACATTTGATTATACCATATTGAAAAGCTGCATCGTACTATTTACTTATTTTCTACTTGTGTAATACAACCATTATGGGGGTGATACTGACAAGAGTTTGAAAGATATCAATGCTGCTGTTGTAATCACTTTCTATGGGCATATTACTTAATAGGAAATTGGATGTTTTAATTTCTAAACTAATATCCATCACTGATACACAGTCCATATTAATTTAATGGCATAGTATTTTTCTGTATTACTCTGTGCTTTGGTAGAATTAATTTCTTAACTCCACAATTTGAATTGTATTGCTTTGCTCAATGCAATCAGTCTGATTTACGTTTTTCTCTAAGCAGTAAAGAAGAGAGCTGGCAATATGGCTGTTGGTATATCTAAGCGAATATACCAAAAAGAACCACATCTTGTAGATTTAGGTTATTTTACGTAAGTTCCAGTAATGACTGGTTTTGAGAATAGTTTCAAGAAGAAAAGATTTTCTCCTGATATAGTGGTAATTTCTTCCTCACAAATAGAACATGCCAGTTGCATGTGAAAAATTATATGGAAAATAAAACACCTTCCTATCTGCTCCAAAATTGTAGAACTTCTTTGGATTTAACTGGTAGGTAAGGGAGGGACTAACTGTCTGTTCCACAGATTGTTTTATGTTGTTGAAATAGCAGATTGTGAAAAAATCTCTTCCCTATTAAGATATTCTGTTTGCATAATACATTGTTCTCATAGTTGAATCTGTCTCTCTCACTTTCAGCATATCAAACATCTGTCCTCTTGTGACCAAAATGACGTTTTAGCTACAGGTATGTTACAATTAATGTAGCAGCAACATATTAAAGAAAAGTGGAAAGAAAGCACTTGGAAAAACCCAATAACATTAAAAAGTAAAACAGAATAAATCTTTAAACTGAATCTTGCAGTTTTAGTGTGGGTTGAATGGAGGTAGGGGGGAAACTGGACAAGATAGTAAACACCATACTCTTAATCTCACGGTGCTACTTATAATTTCTTAATGTAGCTGTCAAGAAAACAGAGATCTTAAGAATTTTCAGTAATGTCTTATCTGAATTACTGTCCCAGAAATGATTTCATTCAACTTTTAGTAGTATTAGAATATTGCACATTCCATATTTATTTGGCAAATAAGATGCAACCTCTTCTGGTTTTCCACTAAACTTTTTATTTTATGGCTACTGTCACAGTTTCAGGGTTAATTGGACCTTTGACTCCCTCCCCATACTAGATCCCCATCTCTTTGAAGGCACCTATTTAAGGTTTCTGGTTTCCGAGGCATCACCTCTCTTGGACATCTTTCTCTATCCAGACCAGGGGTTTAGGCTTGCAGTCCCTATACATCTAATTTTGATTTCCTCAGCTGGTCTAAGTGGGATCTCACACCTGTGGTTAACCTTTTTCCAGGGGCTGAGAGAATGTACACCTGTTAATCAGTCTTCAGAAAGCAAAATACATTTATTCTTAAGGCAACAGCATCACAGAGAAAACCTATAAAAAACAATAGTAGTTCCTACATGCATGTTAACAGTTTACCAGAGGTGACTCCCAATTTCCACATAGGCCTCCAATAGGTGTCAGTTTTTCAAACCCATCAACTGGATTTTCTCTGTGGTTATCAATTCATGTCAAGTTTCACTTTAAGAGCCTGGACCCTCTTGGGATAGTTCAGCCACTTTGTTTACAGCTTGGGCCTTTATTAATTGACCTCCTGTTACAGGTAATCACAAATCAATCACCTTCTCCTCTTGGGGAAGCTTCAGAAGGCTGGTTTCCCTCCCTCCCCGCTTTAACTTGTGTTGAGGAATTTGCTTAATCACCCCCCTAGTGAGTACAGACTCTGTAGGAAACCCATCACCTGTGAGCTAGGAACATATAAATACACACCACCTATACTGATACAAAGGGCTAAGAACATTGTATGGCTCATACTGTCTGGCCCATGTCAGTGTAATGGCTTTTTGAGGTTTTCCTGTTTTAAACATAAAATACAGTATGCTTCCTAAAGATGTTGCATGTGGTTGCAATCTCCTGCTTGCTTGTTTTGTTCCACTTCAAACACTCTGGAACGTGGGCTATCTTCTTTGTTACTGACATATGGGGCCTATCATAATAGGGCTCTGATCCTTCACTGCAGTTCCTATGTGCTACCATAATATAAATAACATATTCTGTCTTGGGTTTCCAAATAATCTGATTTTATTTCTGGCGGTATTATTTCTTTAGAGGGATTTTAGTAACTTTGTAACTAATTCTTTACATTTTAATCTTAATCCTGGCCCATGATTTTGACTAGGGACCATATTTTGGTGCCTAAAAAAAGAAAATTAATGGAGATATCCTATTTCCTAGAACTGGAAGGGACCTTGAAAGGTCATTGGGTCCAGCCCCCTGCCTTCACTAGCTGGACCAAGTACTGATTTTGCCCTAGATCCCTAAGTGGCCCCCTCAAGGATTGAATTTACAACCCTGGGTTTAGTAGGCTAATGCTCAAACCACTGAGCTATCCCTCCCCCCAAAGATGCAGATCGGTGCCTAATGCTCCTTAATTTCAATGGGATTTGGGAGCCTAACTTGCTTAGGTGCCTTTATATATCCCCCAAGGCACCTGTCTGCCTCTTTAGATGTCTGTGGACTTCAGTAATCAATTAGGCCCAAGGTGCTTGAAAGAGTTCCTCTTTATTCAGTGATTCAGTTCCCCAATGGCTCTACGTAACAGAACATGGACTTCTGCTGCGACTCTCACACAGACTTCCTATCTGGGAAGCTGAACCGTTTAAAGGTACAGTTTCCAATACCACATTGTCCAAATACCTTTGTAAATCTGATTTTGGGTTTAGATCTTCTAGATCTGTGTCAGAGACTTGACTGTCATAGTATTTAACTTTGTATTTCTTGTCAGCCTCTTCCTCTTGAAGAATCTCTTATTCCTTGCCCTGGAGTGAAGCAATAATTTCTTTCAATAGAATTCTCTGGATTTCTTTTGTGTCAAGCTGTGATTTTAGAAATCCAAGATGGTGCTAATACACTCATCTGATTCAGAGGTTCTTCTGTGAGCGCTGCCAGACTTTCCCCTCTTCTGGTAAGGTGAATGCCATCAAATTAACTTTTGAAAGATGTTATCGGATGTTGCAATTGTGGATGGATCACAGATCAGTAGTGTTCTAAAATAGGTTTTCCTGTGACAGGAGTAACTTTGGACTGTCTTTCCAGCATTGTGCCAAACGCTTCATCTCACACCTTTAAATCTTTTAAGCTTCTCCCATTATAAATAACTTAATGGACTTGATTCTAGCATATCTGTTTTTTAATATTTATTAAAAAGGTAATATAAATACTAAATTTCAGGGGAGCCTGTAGCATTTGAAACTTCCTATGGTCTATGGAAACAAATGCCTTCCTGATAGGTCTGAATATTATTTAGATGATTGAGGGTGCACCCTGATTATGAATAATTGTCCTAAAATGAGACTGTCTCTGCTAGTTAATTTGCAAGGATACTGTACAGATACTGATACATAACTACAATTAGTTATGCAATTCCTTGCACTGAAGTTGTCTGTGTCTGATTTGCACAATCAATATCGATTTCTTAGTAACTGTGCAGTATGCAAATCCTTCTGAACTGGCTTGACAGCCATGATTAGCCAATCAGAATGCCAATATTTGCATGATCACTGTATTGGTCTTTCACAATAACGTCATAGTGACTATGTAAATCTCTATTCTGACTGCTATAAACCATCTCTTCTGATTCGTGTACTCAAAACTTTGAAGTCGTTTGCCAGCAACAAAGGTTCTGCCTCAGCTTCTCATTCCTTTCAGCTGAAGCAGAATAGCTATATAGTTTTCATGAAAGTAAAGGGTGTTGGACAGGATAGAAATAACTCAAAAAAGCAAAACTGAAAAGATTGATTTTTTTTTAATTAAAGGATTTTGAGTTCCTTCTTTCTCTGTGTCAACAAATCTGCAAGGCTTTTGTCTCTAGAATAAATACAATACATTTTTTACATTGTTTTGCCCAGTGAGAATCTTTGTCTCCCAGTTCAGTTTTTAAACACAATGTTATTCTGGAGAGAATAACCTGGTAAATTGGTAGGACAGGGAAATGAATGAGAAAAACAGATAAAGGAAGAGGAGAATAAGAGGATGAGTGAGGTAAGGAAGGGTCATACAGGTTTTAAAGAATTCCTTCGGCAGTTTGACTAATCATTTGTATGTTATGTTTTTTTATTGTGGGGTTTTTTCACTTTCATAAAATATTTAAAAGGTAGACTAATACAACAAGCTGAAATTGATTCATATTTACTTAGTAATAACTATACAATACTGCTAAAATTTCAGCCTCAGCGGGTCGTATTGAAGGGTGAACTGTCAGGTTGGAGGGAGGTTACCAGTGGAGTTCCTCAGGGTTCGGTTTTCGGACCCATTTTATTTAATCTATTTATAACTGACCTCGGAACCGATTGCAGGAGTGGACTGATAAAGTTTGCGGATGATACAAAGGTGGGAGGCGTTGTACATTCGGAAGAGGATAGGGATATCCTGCAGGGAGACTTGAATGAGCTTGTGAATTGGAGTATCAGAAATAGGATGAAATTTAATAGTGAAAAGTGTAAGGTGATGCATTTAGGGATGACTAACAACAATTTTAGTTACAAGCTGGGGACGCATTGGTTAGAAGTAACGGAAGAGGAGAAGGACCTAGGGGTTCTGGTAGACCGGAGGATGACTATGAGTCGACAATGTGACGTGGCGGTGAAAAAAGCCAATGCGGTCTTGGGATGCATTAGGCGAGGTATATCTAGTAGGGATAAGGAGGTGCTGCTTCTGTTATATAAGGCGCTGGTGAGACCTCATTTGGAGTACTGTGTGCAGTTCTGGTCTCCCATGTTTAAAAAAGATGAACTCAAATTGGAACGGGTGCAGAGAAGGGCCACTAGGATGATCAGAGGAATGGAAAACCTGTCGTATGAAAGGAGACTAGAGGAGCTCGGGCTGTTTAGTCTGACAAAACGAAGGCTGAGGGGGGATATGATTGCTCTCTTTAAATATATCAGAGGGATAAATACCAGGGAGGGAGAGGAATTATTCCAGCTTAGTACTAATGTGGACACGAGAACGAATGGATATAAACTGGCAGTGGGGAAGTTTAGGCTTGAAATTAGACGAAGGTTTCTGACCGTCAGAGGGGTGAAATATTGGAACGGCCTTCCGAGGGAAACGGTGGGGGCAAGGGACCTGTCTGGTTTTAAGATTAAATTAGATAAGTTTATGGAGGGAATGGTTTAATGGTAAAACATATTAGCTGAGGAATACCGAGCAATAGCAGGTAAATAGTATAATGGCTAACAAGGGTCAGGCTGGAGACTCTTGCCTACATGCTCGGGGTCTTACTGATCGCCATATTTGGGGTCGGGAAGGAATTTTCCTCCAGGGTAGATTGGCTGAGGCCCTGGAGGTTTTTCGCCTTCCTCCGCAGCATGGGGCAGGGATCGCTAGCAGGAGGGTTCTCTGCCAATTGAAGTCACCAAGACACAGGATTTGGGGACTTCATCAGCAGAGTCAAGGGAAGGGTAGGGACGGTTTTGTGGCCTGCAGCATGCAGGGGGTCAGACCAGATGATCATAATGGTCCCTTCTGACCTTAAAGTCTATGAGTCTATGAGTCTATACTTATAAATTAGCCTGTGCTAACAGCTTGGCCTTCCTCAAAAGCAAGAAGCAGTTGAGGGGGATAAGAGCATGTGGACTAAGAGGCTGTGGAGCAGGACTGAAGCTGCAATGACTCTATTTGTATGTGTACATGGAATTGTGGAGGTTGTAGCTGATCAAAATATAAAAGCTTTGCATGAGTAAGAATTAACTTTTATAGCACTTCTGCATTCTGGTTGACTAAGAAGACAATTCAATTTCAAAATAACTGGAACTAATATACAGTAAATACTATAAAAGTTCTCATGTTTTATCTATTCAAGTGACAAAATTTACTACAGCATGTCATTAGTGGTAGAGAGAGCATACTAATTCCCTATATTGTAATCCCTTTCATAAAATATTAGCTTTTAGGAGGATAGTCTTTATACACTCATGCTAAAAACATGAAAGGGGACTTGGATATCTTTTTTTAATGAGCTAATTGTAGTGATATGTACTGAATTGCCTCGACAGTGAAGGTAAGTAGATAGTTCCGTACAGAATTGTATGTTTTAATTTTTAATCAGTACATTTTAATGGTCCAGCCAACTGCCATGGAATCGCATTGACACACAAAACAAGTCAGGTAGCCTTTTTAGTAGGTTGTAAGCTATTTGGGCAGAGAACATTGTCTGCCATTCAGTTTGTATAGAACCTAGCACAACATGGTCCTAAGGTCTCTGGGCACTGTCACAAAAGAAATAATAAGAAATATTATGTTGGCATGGGTTTGCAAAGTGTTAGTGCTCTATAATCCAAAAGGTGGTGGCATTAATATTACAAAACTTAGCATGTTAGTTCCTTTTATCTGAAATTCTCAAATAACTTAACAAAAATTAATTAAATCTGACAACATTTCAGTGAAGTAAGTAAGCCAAGATGAGGAAAATAAGGTGCAGAGTAAGGAATGTTGCACAGCAATTTACTGGCATAGCTGGGAATAAAATGCAAGATTCTGGGCTTTCTGACTTTTGCTAAAAGCACTAACAATAACACTCCCTTAAGTTCATAAACTTTCACAATATACTAAAACTGTCAGTTGCCAAACACTTCCCCTAGTAAGCTGGTTCAGAGCACTGTTAGGATTCTGTGGTAGGTGTGAAGTTATCTTAGAAATTTGAGAGACAGCTGATCATGATTTCAGGGGACCAAAAAAGCCACACACAAAAAACTAAATTCACTTATCTGTTGAACACCACTTGTTACCTTTTCTTTGTAATTTATACATTTAGTACATAATCTTGCAACAGATTTTTTTAAAAAAGTGTCAGTAATTTGTCACTTGCAAAACTATGTGTAGTTTGTGTACAAATTATAATGTATACATGCACCCTGATATATTCGTAAGTTAATTTCTGTAGTATGGCACTTCTTAACTTGGGACCTTTGTCCTAGCGTTAGGATTTTGTTTAAAAATGTTTAGAGTAAGTCATGGTGGTTTTAGCAGAATTATGTCAACAGTTTGTTATCAAGTTTCTATATAATTCCCTTTTCTGAGCTGGAAGAAGAAGGTATAGAAATCTTGAATTTCTGTGCCATGGTTGCCACATACACAGGATGGGCAGCTTTTCTTGGCAGACAGGTTAGCAATCAATAAGAATCTCTAGTTTGGACTCCCTTCAGCCATCTGGTCTTTGCTCCTTTTCCTGCTCTTTCTTCCTGGTCACGCTTCAGTGATGTGGGAGAACAGAGCAGCAGAGACAGCTGCTATTCTGTTCTATTCTGCATTTACTGTGCAGCTATCAAAAACTGTTCCTCCAGTTTTTACTTCTTTAAGTAAAATGAGCAGCACTGAAACCCACCCACCATCCCCCAATAAGGAAAGCTGGCTGCAGATGCTCTGGCTGTGGGTGTCTGAACTTTTCATGCTTCTTTCACAAATTCTTTCTATTCTTGCTCTGGCCCCGCATCTGTCAGAGTGGTAGCTTCTGGTGGCAGATCAAAGGTTCAGGCTGCTTTTCCACTGCTGCCACCAGCACAACCTGAATGATAGCTGTACATCCCAAGCCACAGCCTATTCCAAGAGGGAGCCATCAGACCCTGCTCTCTGGTAGAAAATGAATCTATGGTTCTGGATAGTGGATGGATTACAATAACATCAGATCTACAAAAGTTTCAGGGCAGGTGAAAGGAATATTTCATTTGTTGGGTAATGTTATGGTTCACCGCGATGTTTTATAAGACTCATCCTCTTAGTGAAAGCACCATGAAAAGTTGCTATACTGTCAGTCTTTTCCTCAGTCCTGTGCATTTTTCTCAGACTGCATTGGGATGAAACATTGACTGCCTCTTCCACCAGTGAGTTCTGATGAAAGGATAAATAGGTGTTAAATGCAACTAAGAGGCTACTTCATCAGATTACGGTCCCTCTTCCCAGACTGATATCATTCCTTTTACAAAACTGAGGAAAAATGGGCTCCTTTCTTTAAACTCTTCACATCTTCATAGCATGGAGCTATTGACCTCACCCACACCTGAAGTGGGGGGTGGGGGGGGAGGAATGATGTAATGATGTCATCCAGGCTTGCCAGAGGCATGTTAGCATTGCTCTTTATGGGTGAGAGGTGGGGGAGAAGAAGGTCAGAAGCTGCTGCAAAAAGGGTGGGTGGGAGTCAGTGGGAGAGATGCTGACTCATCTCCTGGGAACGTAAGTGCAGAAGGCTTTAAAAGGGGGCACGTTTGGGCTTTAGAAGCCCTATCTCCATGGAGCAGGCAAAGCAGCACCCATCCTCCCTCTCCTCAAGGTGGTGAATATCAGAATATCAATGCCATGGGCATTGCGCTTGTTGCTCCTTTTTAGGGGCCTGGGAATTAATTTTTCCCTCACCATTAGATTGGCTTAGGTAGAGTGGGTTTTTTTTTTTCCCTATAACAATGGGTTTCAGGAAGGGCTAATTATGGTGAGGAGGAAAGGGGTTAGGTTACATGTCGCAACTCATTTTGTAAGTGTGCGGTGGATGTCCAGTGCAGGTACTCCATAGGGAAGGTATACAGTGGCCGGATAAATAGCTTGGTAAAGGACTTAAAAAGGAGGTGCTGGTTAAAGGAGTGGAATGAGGGGGCTGGGACTCCTATGATTGGTACGACAGGGAGCCAACCCCACCCTTTCTTATAGCCCACCTTAACCCTCTTACGGGTGATATGGAGGGTAGCTGGTAAGGTCTCAGCCATGGGTTGGATGGGGGACCTGGATGGAAAATGAAGGGGGCTGATGGAAGTCCCGGGTAGTTATTTGAATTAACACAGAGTTGCCTGCACTGTAAACTTTTATCTGTCAAGTAGTCTCACACATCAAGTTGTGGCCTGATTAAATCCATATGAAGTGTCTCCTGTCCTTTTGGTATAGCCAGACAACCAGAGGTTGCATCAAGCCAGGAATTCCAAAGGGCATAGTCAAAGATGTCTCCAGGTCCTAAAGGCTAAGCATATTTGGCATAGGGCTTGGAGCTGATCTAAATATTTTAGAGGCATTGCCCCTGTGACATATGTGAGGCCTGGGAAGTGTGAGGTTGCCAAAAGATTGTTACATTGAAATGTTGGACAGACGTGGACTTCTGCGACAATAAGTGTTAAATGTATTTTCAGTGTCCTGGCTTGCTGAGTTGGCTTCCTGGGGGATCTGAGAAGGGGAGTGGTTGGGAAGAGGATTAAAGCAAATTCCCCAATGCTAGTTATGCAAAAACTCAACCTTTTAAAGGCCCAAACTGTATAAAGAAAACTGTGGAACTGACCTGAACTTGTAACTGAGAATGTCTCTTTGCTGTAATTAGACACCTGTGGCTGTCCTGAGCCAGGGCTGGCTCCAGTTTTTTGCTGCCCCAAGCACGGCGAAGGGGGGGGAGGGAGGAAAAAAAAGCCGCGATCGGCAGCACTTCGGCGGCTGCTCTACCGCGCCGCTTCATTCTTCAGCAGCAATTTGGAGGCCAGTCCTTCCCTCAGAGAGGGACCCAGGGATCCGCTGCCGAAGACCCAGATGTGCCGCCCCAAGCACCTGCTTCCTGCGCTGGTGCCTGGAGCCGGCCCTGTCCTGATCCAGCTCACTCAGGCTAAGGGGCTCAGGCTAAGGGGCTGTTTAATTATGCTCTAGACATTCAGGCTCGGGCTCAAGCTCTGGGGCTCTTCCAACTCACAGAGTCCTAGAGCCCAGGCTCCTGACTCAGCCTGAACATCTACACCACAATTAAACAGCCCCGCGAGCCTGAGTCAGTTGGCACGGGACAGCTGGGGTTTTTTAATTGCAGTATAGACATATGCCAGAGAGCAAGCCCAGCTGAGGGGTTTGAAAGAGTGACATCCAAGAGAGCCCTGTGCTGGAGTTGAGGGTGATCTGTGGTAAGATTTTAGCATGCATGTAGGGACTTTTATTGTTGTTTTTTTTTTTAAATGTTTTCTCTGTGATGCTTTTGCCCTAAGAGTAAATGTATTTTGCATTGTGAAGGCTGGTTGGTAATTGGTATATGCTGTTGTGGCCCCTGAAGAAAGAATGACTCAGAGGTGCTGGCCCCGTTAGACCTGCTGGGGAAATCATAGTGAGTTGGAGAGGGACAGCAAGCCATCATGTGGGTCTCCACCTGAGAGAGGAGATGGCCAGGAACACTGAAACCTTACGTGGGCGCCCTCAGGGAAGGGGGGGTTTGGTCAAAGGTGCAGCTAACACTGAAACTGACAGCAGCCTCCTCTTGCTGTTTTTGTATTACTCCTGAAAACTTCCATGATCATTTTGTGATTCCTAATTAGTTTGAGACCTATTGGTGAGAATTAGTGTTATAGAAGGTGTATCCAAAGTAGCTATTTCAACTTTTTGTTATGAAACATACTGCAGTATTTCAAATTAAGTTTATTATACATTATCTGGCATATGGCTTGTCAAAAATTTTCATTAACTGTCACAGCTGAGACTTCCAATAATTGATACATTTTAGGATTTTTGTTTGCATTGCAGAAAAAAAACTGCTTAATAATACTTTTGTACTTTTAAAAAATTAAATGGCTATATGCTGTTTCTGTGCCACAATTCACATTTCATTTGTTCGCTGTACAGCAAATGAGCTGATGTATGTATTGCTGTGCTAGCAGTTGAAGCATAGGTGACTTGCCTATGGACTTCATTCAAGTGAGAAAATGCTAGACAGGTTTCAGTAAGAATAAAGCTTAGTCAGTGGAATATCAGTGGTATGCATGTTTTTTGTTTTAAATAGATGATAAAAAGTACCCTCTTTTTTCAAAGAGTGGAAAACCTTATTGCTCTTCAGTAACTGTCACTCTAAAGGTAGAAATGTCATTATGAAGGAACAGCTCCTCAGTTCTCCAGGAATTTGGATTTAATATTTTACAAAATACTAGTTCATAACCTGTATTAGCCATAAACAGATTTTACTGATCAGAAATACTGTCAATGACTTTCTCTCATAAGATATGAGCTAGAAAGAAAGTTCAGTATGATTCACCTTTTTCCTTAATCAGTGCCTTCTGCTTGAAAAAGCTATCCAACCAAAAGTGAATTCATGGGTAAATCAATAATGAGACATAGCTGAGCTAAGCGAGAATACATTAAACTTTGTCATCCCAGTGAATTGTCTATGCTGGTGAAACCATACCTGAGTTGCATCAATGAAAAAGCAAGAAGCTTGGTTTTGTGACTTTTGAGAGTATAATTAAATGATAACTTTGAGCATTTTTGGACATCCTAACTTTTGAGCATTGGCCTGCTAAACCCAGGGTTGGGAGTTCAATCCTTGAGGGGGTCACTTAGGGATCTGGGGCAAAATCAGTACTTGGTCCTGCTAGTGAAGGCAGGAGGCTGGACTCGATGACCTTTCAAGGTCCCTTCCAGTTCTAGGAGATAGGATATCTCCATTCAGTTATTTATAACTGACTAATATGTATACAGTAATGTGTTAATATTAGAATTATTTAAAATCATGTGCAGTACTTTTATTCTTAAACATAGAATAGCTGGATTTATATATTAACTATAATAACCAGCCCCATTCTGCATAAAGATACAAGATTAAAGAAAGTCTACGCAATATAAACAGAATTTTCTTAATCTTTTAACTAGATCTTAAATACAACAAACCGTGATTATTGACTTTTAAAGGAAGCATGAGGAACACCAGGAAAAGGCCCCCAGTGTAAGGCTATAGCTGACAAGACCAACAAAATACAGACCTTTGGTTAAAGAAGTTTCAGATACTAAATTCTAGTTTTAGGCACTCGATTTATCAGTGCAAACAATCAGGGCCGGCTCCAGCATTTCTGCCGCCCCAAGCAAAAAATCGGCGGCAGCAGTTCAGCAGCCGTCCTTCGCTCCTAGAGGGAGTGAGGGATCTGCTGCCCCCGAATTGCCGCAGGTGCTGCCCCTCTCCCTTGGCCGCCCCAAGCACCTGCTTGTTAAGCTGGTGCCTGGAGCCGGCCCTGCAAACAATTTCCTAGCTAGGTGAGAATCAACTTGTAGTTTTTTATTTTAAGTATTCAAAAGAAGTGGATAATTACATGGTACACTAACATTGTCCACAAGATTTTCTGTTTTAAAGAACCCAGTCAAAGTCGTTAATCCTAAAATTAGACCTGCCTGACTTGCTTTTAATTCTTATTTGCAGATTTACTTGTGCAGGTTCTTGGATGTTTTTTTCCCAAAATTAAAAAAGATATTTTAAAAATATGTATGTAAGCAATGGAATAATATACTTGTTACATTAATTTATTTAATTTCAAATGTTAGTGGGAAATTTTTAAAAGTAATGAAAAATACTTTGAACCAGCATCCTTTTCGCTAGCTTAACCAAAGTCCGTGTTCCCTTTGTTGCAACTTGGTATTTGTAACAAATATGGTGTTTTCAAATAAAATGTTCAAAAGTTTTTAAGTGATTTAGGAGCCTAAGTCCCCTGGCAAATCAATGAGATTTAGAATCTTTTTAAAATGTTACCCTTTCTGTTCAAAGTCTTGTGCTAGTCCTCAATAATTTGTAAAATGAAGAAACTGTAACAGAATTGAACTGAATTTTTCAAGGACATACATAGCTATTCAGTGGCAGAGCTGGGATTAGAATGAAAAGTTTTCTGCCTCACAACTCCATTCCTCCACACCATGCTGCCTCTCATGAAGTTATAGGCTGACGTAGATTAGTAATGTGAAAGTGGTGATTGATAATTTGCTGTGATTAAATTGGAAGAATGTATGACTCTGGAACAATGCATCTGTGAAAATAGAAATGTTAAGAAGTTGTTCTCTGACTCACTTGTCCCAAGTGCACATTGATGGGTAGTTTCTCTTCTTGTCCATCAGTCATTCAACAACCAATAAGGATGAAACATTTTTTATGCACAGCTCAACAGAGTTGATTCCTCCCTCATCAGACAAATTGATTCTTGTTTTTTTAAGCAGACTGTCTGATGGAGGCAGCCTTGTCCTGAAACTGCTTCCAGTTGCTTCTCACTTTTATTTTAAATTACATATTCATTTCATTCTGTGATAAAAATTAAAATTGATTAAAGGATGATGCATGAGGAAAAGGAAGAAAAATCATTTTTGAAGATTTTTGCTGTATGCTTCATGTTAGTGCTCCCAACGCTATTGCTGGATGATCTGCTTAGAACACAGCCAGAACTGCACTTAGTTTCCCCCTTTTGCGATGGAAGTCAACTCTCATTGACTTCAGTGGTGAAGGATTGAGGTCTTAGAGTGTAGTACCCTAAAATAATGTGCTTCCAAGAAGGAATAGTTGGGAGTATACTCCCTTAAAATGGTGTATTCAAGGAGCTCTTAAATTATAGCTTTTTATTGTTTTTTAGCAGGCAGTCAAAACAGAAAACATTGCACTGAAACCAAGATTCTACTTGTCTAGTTTCTATCTATAATCCGTTACTGAGAAGAGAAATTCTGGAAGTGCCTAGACTCCTTCCTTGAGTTTAGTGGTAAAAACAGAAAACAAGACTTTAATTGCTACTCATAGAGCCCCAGAGCCAGTCACTACAGAAAGAATTCATCCTTCTATTTCAATGGGCAATGAAGAATGTAGCTTCAATATGTGCTTATCTTGTCACGTTACTAAGGAAAGTGAGAGGGAACACGTAGCTACAACCACTGAAGTCCATCATTGTAATTTATCTCATTGTCCCTTTCCAAAATTATCATTATCCCCCTTATCATCATACATAGTGCTCTGTGAGGTCTCATTTGCCCTTTGTACAGTGGCACACTGATCTCTTCTGATTTGTACTTTCTGAATTTATACTAGTTTTCTATTTGCTTTCTTAATGCTACTAGGCCTTGAGCTAATGGTTTTTATTTCTAGCTGCTGTCATCCTTGGATCCTTTTTTCCCTGATTAGCATCTAGTGGATTGTATCCATTTAAAACACAATTCTTTTTTTCATGTTTTGATCTATTCTTCATTACTCTATTCTATTACTCCATTTAACATATTCATAAATAATCTGTAAAAAGGGGTAAACAGTGTGGTGGCAAAATTTGCAGATGATCCAAAACTGCTCAAGATAGTTAAGTCCCAGGCAGATTGCAAAGAGCTATAAAAGGATCTCTCAAAACTGGGTGACTGGGCAATAAAATGGCAGATGAAATTCAGTGTTGATAAATTCAAAGTAATACACATTGGAAAACATAATTCCAACTATACATATAAAATGGAGTCTAAATTAGCTGTTCCCATTCAAGAAAGAGATCTTGGAGTTATTGTGGATAGTTCTCTAAAAACATCCACTTAATGTGCAGCAGCAGTCAAAAAAGCGAACAGAATGTTGGGAATCATTAAGAAAGGAATAGATAATAAGACAGAAAATATCATATTGCCTCTATATAAATCCATGGTACATACACATCTTGAATATTGCCTGCAGATGTGGTCACCCCATCTTAAAAAAAATGTATTGGACTTGGAAAAGGTTCAGAAAAGGGAAACAAAAATTATTAGGGGTAAGGAACGGCTGCCGTATGAGGAAAGATTAATAAGACTGGGACTTTTCAACTTGGAAAAGAAATGACTAAGCGGGGATATGATATTATGTCTATAAAATTATGACTGGTGTAGAGAAAACAAATAAGGAAGTGTTATTTACTCCTCATTACACAAGAACTCGGGGCCACCAAATGAAATTAATAGGCAGCAGGTTTAAAACAAACAAAAGGAAGTATTTTTTTCACTCAACGCACAGTGAACCTGTAGAACTCTTTGTCAGAGGATGTTGTGAAGGCCAAGACTATAACAGGGTTAAAAAAATAACTAGATAAATTCATGGAAGATAGGTCCATTAATGGTATTAGCCAGGATGGCCGGGATGGTGTCCCTAGCCTCTGTTTGCCAGAAGCTGGGAATGGGCAACAGGGGATGGATCACTTGATGATTACCTGTTCTGTTCATTCCCTCTGGAGCACCTGGCACTGGCCACTGTTGGAAGACAGGATACTGGGCTAGATGGACCTTTGGTCTGACCCAGTATGGCTATTCTTATGTTCTTATTACTTTACATTTTTACATATTAAATTTCATTAGTAATTTGTTAGCCAATTCCTGTCACTCTCTCAAGATCTCTTTGGATAGAAACTCCCTTTACTTTTGTTGTCTGTTTCATGCATATCTGTCTGCCTTGCTACATGCCATGTGTACATTGGATTGAGGCAAGTTAGATCCAATCTGTTGATCCCTGTATGGCTATAAAATCTGTATCCCTCCTGATACAAACAGTATCTATTTATTTGCAGTTGCAATACTTTCTAAGAATCTTACTAAGCCAATTTTTTTTCTAATTTAGAATATCCTTGGCAATGTACATGCTAACCACATAGCTCATGTTGTAAAACCAAAAAAAATAGATCATTTGAAGTCTTTGGATACAATAGAACTTTTAAAATATAGTTTATCAAAATTGGTACAAAATTTAAGCCAGGTTAAGGATATAATTCAGAGTCCCTAAAATTTTGAGTTTTTGTAATTTACGGTGGTATATATATATTTTACAATAGGAACATAATAATTAAATTGAAAGTGTTTGACTTTTACAGTATGTCTTTAAAGAAGCAAATCTTCATATCTTATAGTATATACCAATGGGTGGCGAGTGTTTCTCATATACGGTTAGTTATAAATAGCATAACTGAGGAGTAAACGAAGGACCTGAAAAGCTGCTCATAAATACAGATTTCTTCCTCCCTAAATCCAGCATTTATTAAACAAGACTTTATTTGCCACCCATCACTATTCTTCAAATGCAGTAAAACCATTCTAGCTATTAGAGCAAGCCAAATGCATTTGGAGTTTGTTAGCAAAGAGATATTGATTGTCATTAAAACAGAATTGCAGTAGAGACCTTTATGCTTGTATCTGCATCTGAGTAAGTGAATTTTGATTTTGTATAGTGGCTATTAATTATACAGGACAGAGGGAATGAATGTAAAGGATAATTCAAACACAAAGTCTGTTTTAAATCTGTGTCCTTAAGCATTATTCATTGTCTCTGACAGGCCTTAATTAATTTACCCAGGTGTTTAGACTGCCACGATAAAGGTTTAAATGGGCACATCTAGAATCCCTGTTAGTGTTTGCATTTCTTCTGTTAATTGAATTTATTGTCAAGTAATTTATCTTAAAATCTGCATTATACATTTGTTCATAATGGCAGAAAAACAACAAATATGGTTTCAGATGAAGAAAATCTGACAAAAGTTAGGGAGCTCTCTTTAACGAAATATCCCTCCCAAGCTATAAATGATGCTGATAGGCTGTTACAATATAACTCACAGTGGCATTTTGTAATATGTTTCCATGTTGGAAAGACATACAGTGCAGTGTATAATTTTTATTAAGATGTCTGCAAGTATGCTGTGCCTTGTTAACCATATCATTTATGAGAAATCCACATTTGCTAGTTCATGCTGTCTACTGACAGTGCAATTTAGAAAAGAAATAAGCTGAATAAATTTTCAATAACATAATCATGCAATTAAGAAAAAAAACATTACAAATAGAATACATATATATTGCACCGCGAATATGTGCATAAATGAAATATATTAGATGCTGCTTAATAATATTCTGGGTAATAAAAACTTCTGGTTTTTCCTGAAACTGATTCCATCCAAGTGACTATAATGTTAATTGGTCCCGAGACTGGCAACATGCATGCTGGCTATTGACAACTTTTTTTTTGTTTTATCTGCAGCCACACAATCCCTAGTGCCCCCATTCCATATGGAAAAGTCCAGCCACAGGCAGTTGACACTGTGGGACCACGGGCTGCAAGGGAGGCTGTGGGCAGGCAAGTAGAGAGCATGTAGGGTATATACACGTCTACCACGATATAAGGCTGTCCTTGGGAGCCAAAAAATCTTACCGCGTTATAGGTGAAACCGCATTATATCAAACTTGCTTTGATCGGCCAGAGCACGCAGCCCCTCCCCCCCCCGGAGCGCTGCTTTACCGTGTTATATCCGAATTCATGTTATATCGGGTCACGTTATATCGGGTTAGAGGTGTACTTGTATACCTGCCCAGACCCTTCTTGTGCGAGCCATGCCGCTTTAGCTATACTGCTGTTTATATCTGTGCGGGTGTATACTCTACATGCTGAAAGAAATGTGCACTGTAGACATATCCCTAGTCTGACCTTCTACAGAACACAGACCATAGAATCTCACCCAGTAATTCCTACATCAAGCCCAGAACTTCTGTTTGACCTCTAGTCTGGAGAGATCTTGATTTAAAAAACTTCAGGCGTTGGAGAATCCACCACATCCCTATGTAAGTTGTTCCGATGGTTCATTACCCTCTCTGTTATAAATGTATGCCTTATTTCAGGTCTGAATTGTCTAGCTTCAGCTTCCAACTATTTGATTTTGTTATACCTTTTTCTGTTAAAGAGACCTCTACTGTTGGACATCTCTTCCCCATAGAGGTGATTTATAGACTGACCAAGACAGCTCTTAGCCTTCTATTGGATAAATGAAATAGATTGAGCTTCTGAAGTCCCTCACTATTAGGCATGTTTTGCTGATCTCTGATCATTCTTGTATTTAATTTCTGAACTCTTTCCAGTTTTCAATGTCCTGTTTGGAGTGTGGACACCAGAATGGCACACAACAGTCCAGAAACAGTCTCACTAATGACTTTTACAGAGATAATACCACCTCCCTTCTCCTACTCAATGTTCCCTTGTTTATACAGTAACTCCTCACTTAACATTGTAGTTATGTTCCTGAAAAATGTGACTTTAAGTGAAATGATGTTAAGCAAATCCAATTTTCCCATAAGAATTAATGTAAATGGGGGAGGGGGTAGATTCCAGTGCAGATTCCCCTGCTCTGCAAGCACCGGGACAGGGGACTCAACCCTCAGCCTGCCCACTCCACTCCTTCTCCCAAACCCCCACCCTTGACCTGCCTCTCCTCCCCACCCCCATCTCTTCCCCCTTTACTTTGCACGCTGCATCCTGGCTCCTCCCCTCTCCCGCCCCTCCCTTCTAAACGCGGCAAGCCAGCTGATTGCCGGGTTCCGGGGGCAGGGGAGGGAGGGGGAAGCACGCCGAGTCCTCGCTCCTCCCCACTTCCTCCTGCCCGGGGTAATCAGCTGGCTTGCTGTGTTCGGGAGGCAGAGGAGAGAGGGGGAGCCTGCATGCCGAGTCCTTACTTCTCCCCCCTCCCTCCTGCCTCCAAAATGCCACAAGCCAGCTGATTGCTGCGGGCAAGAGGTGGGGGAGGAGGGGGAAGGCGCTGATCCGTGGGGTCTGTCAGTGGCCGGGAGGCACTGTGGGGTGGGGGGGGCGTAGGGAGGCTGCCAGCTGTGGAGAAAGCAGCCAAACAACATAAGAGTGGAGCACTGCACACAGGGCCGGCTCCAGGGTTTTGGCCGCCCCAAGCAGCAAAAAAAAAAAAGCCGCAATCGTGAGCTGCAGCGGCAATTCGGTGGAAGGTCCTTCCCTCCGAGCAGGAGTGAGGGACCGTCCGCGAATTGCCGCCAAATAGCTGGACCTGCCGCCCCTCTCCGGAGTGGCCACCCCAAGCACCTGCTTACCAAGCTGGTGCCTGGAGCCGGCCCTGATTGCACAACTTTAAATGAGTATGTTCCCTAATTGATCAGCAACGTAACAACGAAGCAACATTAAGCGGGATGACTTTAAGTGAGGAGTTACTGTATATTGAAAGATAATGCTAGCCTTCTCAGCTACAGCATTGCGTTACACACATTCCTCAAAGATAAAATACATTTGCATTCTGTAAGTTAGACTGTACCCTGCTACCTTTCACTAACCCTTGGGCATGCAAACCAACACAAAGGTGCCAACTGAGGGACTGGATCATGGGTTTTGCTGATGAGCAGAGCTAGTTGGGGGCACGAAGTGGGAGTGTACACACTGTACCATCCATGTGTACTATATCCTTCTGAAGCCCAAGCCCTCCTAGAGCTCAGATGTCTATTGATATAACTGACTCTTAGCACAGTGCAAACTATTGGGTCAGAAGCATATCTGTTTGAAGAGGGTGCAACAGAAGCAAATAAGTCTAAATCATAAAAGAACTTGTTTATTTCCTACCATCAGCAGAAGGGGAATGTTGTAGTGCCAATTCACTTTAACCAATATAATGATGATTATTCATCATTGCTTAATTATAATATTAAATGTATAATGTTTTATGATGTATTCTTCAGTGAATTAGTTACATATTTATATTGTTCTGTATCATTAGGTATATAAATTACATGCAAAATATGTATTACTGATTTAACATAGGCACTTAATTTGAAATATTGCCAGAATAACTTTGTTTTGTTCTTTGCTGCTGATCACACTCAAGCCTAATGTGGAAAAAATTTTCTCACAAACATATAGAGTTGACTTATGACATGAAGACGCATGCTGTTTAGAAACAAAACAATGAAAATGCAACTGCAAGATTCCTTATAGGCAACTCTGAGCAGCATAATAAACCTAAACGCTATTATCTGTGATTCAGAGCTAGTCCGTTTTGGTAGTGTATCCCTGGATATGTTCTATGAAAAATATTACAAATGCTGTTAGAACACTTGCCAAAAGGATAATTTTCAATTAAAGAGGAACACTTAGTCATGTATTAAAGCAAGCGTCCATTGTTTAAACCACACATAAATGTTTTAAGGGCTGTAAGACCATCACAGAGTTTTATAATCAGAAAGAGAAGGATTTTGACTAAACCTATGGTAAGCAAGTCTGAATTTAGCCTCCTTAGTATACTCTTACGTATATTAAATGTGTGGGAAAGCAGAAATGAAAATACATCATCTGCTTGGAAAGTTGGGGTCAAGTTGACAGCTAGGGTGTCCTCTACTCTAAAATTTATCTACTGTTTGTTGTTAATATCACTTTGGATCACTGGAGATATATATGACTAATGAGGCATTTACCCTGGATTGCATGAGCTCTTTTGGATATTTGTTTTACATGCTATCTATTGGGCATAGTTTGCCATGTAGTGTGTACAGAGTGACATATCCTTTCCAATAGAAAACTTACAGTATCTAGAGGTTCCATTAAAAAGCAAGCAGATGTAGACAAAATGTACTTTTTAGATCTGGACAGGTCAAAGCTAGTATGCTTATTTTATATATATATGTAGTGTATATTAAGGCAAAGTGTTGGATCTCAGATTGACAGTTTTATAATAAGGTTCAGTTTCTTGTATAGCAATTGATTTTATATATATATACAATATGAGGTTTGGGGTCTAGGTTTTATCATATGCCGTTAGTTTTATATCCTAATTTTATTTATAATTGCTTTTATAATAATATGCAGATATTGCATTTATTATTTTGAATGTAGTCAAACTAATAAAACACAAATAAAATGTATTATGTTTTCAGTAACTGACTGTATCAAAAACACTCCCCAAATTTACAATTGCCTTTTCTATAGTAAAATCATAGACATAGGGTCACCCCCACCCCCAACCCATTTATCATGAAAAAAATCTGGTAGAACAGATGGGCTTAGATTTATACACTGAATGTTAAAGAGGTTGTATGTTGTTGGACCAACAAGTAAATCAAATTACAGATTGCATGACCCCTCTACCATTAAGAAAAGCCAGTCTTCTGGTGTTCTGCTCTAGAAATTGTAATGAGTGCGTCAGCAGATCTTAACTGCCATGGCACTAAACAAAGTACAGCAATATGCAAGGAGCTTCGAAGGACTTAAATCTAGGTGAATGGGCATCATGATGGCAGTTGAAATTCAAGGGTCATAAATGCATGATGATCGAGGTTGGAAGGAATAATTTTAACTATTACTGGGCTCTAAATTAACTATAATCACTCAGGAAAAAATTCCAGGGCATCATTATGGACAGAAGTATGAAAACTGATGCTCAATATGCAGCAGCAATCAAATAAAAATTAAGCTAAATAAGAAATGGGATAGGAAATACTAAAAATATTTGAAAGCTATAAATTGGTACCCTCTTTACCTGGATAACACATGTAATTGTGGTTGCCCTATCTCTAGTTTACAGGAGAAACAGGAACTCAGAGATGGGCAACAAAATATTTACAGACACAGGAAAGATATATGAAGAGACATTGAGAAGATTGGAACCCAGTAATGCTCACTCTAGAATTTATAGCGTGTGAGAGCTCAGTTGTCTCAAGCCCATCCTCAACTTTTTCCATAGCACATAAGCAATTAGCATAAAGCTTTCGGAGTGAATTATACTTTTTAAAAAAAATGAAATTATTTGCAAGTCAGTTTTAAACACTGGAAGAAAAAAACTGATGACTTCAGAATAATGTGTTAAGTCCCCCAAATTACCAGAGTGAACGGGATATTCAGCACCCTAGAAATTTAACATTTATCATTTTAAAATTTATTTTCTTTTTTAAATCCTGGCATCTAGACACTCTGCGTCATTGGTTTCAGCTCTGTGTGATGTCCTACAATGCAGCGTGCTAACAAAGTGACACATGAAGCAAGAAGCATTGCCAGTCTGGATATTGGTACCTTAACATGTTTTTAAAATAGTACGGACCCATGTTTTGACTCTTACTCCTGCGAGTAATTCTCATTGAAATCAACAAAATTATTAATATGTAGCCTGTTGGGTTGGGCTCCTGTATCTCACTTTTACTTTTATGTTGTTTGTGATATCTAGCCCATTCTAAGTTTTTGGCTTTTCAAATATATTTAGAAGTTGCCTTTATTTATAATATATTTCATCTTTGATGTAACTTGATAGTTCAGGGGACTGGTGATCTATTTGGGTGTCAAAAACAAATGTATAATATAAATAGGAGAGAGGGCAAAATGTGGAAAAGACCAATTGTTCTAAATATTTATGAAACACTAGTCACTTTGCTGTTGTTTTTGTGGTTTACTGACAGTAGCACAAGGGAAACATATTTATAAAGTCTTTGAATTTGATTTTGAAACTAAAATGTATATTCTGAAATAAGCCATTAATTCTCTTGATGCTAACTGGAATGTAGTGAAGATGATAGTCATAAGTAAGGAATTTTAGAAAATAGCCAGTATCTAAATTTATGTTTCCGACTGCCCAGTTCAACCTGATGAGGGTTGGCTTTTTGAACATGAGTGGCTGTTGTTCAGTGCTTGGTAGCACTAACTGGGCAATGCAGTTGCATCCATCAATAAGACTTTGGTCTAAAAATAGGAGAGTGGGAGGAAAGTATTTCTAGAAGGAAAAACAAAAGGGTGGGGTGGAAGGTATGGGTGAGCTTTTACTGCTGAACTAATGGTGGCTTGATCACTGCTTTCTCAATACCTGCAACAATAACATAGCAGGATGGTAGTGAGTAGCTGTCCTGCCAAGAGTAAGTTTGTCAGGGAAAAGTAAGGACACTGATCTAAACTGATTTAGATACAAAATTATTTATCATAATATTCTATAAAATACTTTATTTGAAGCGTTCACACTAAAATTATATTTATTTGGTAAACCAAGTTTGATTATAAAGAAAAACAACCAATATTTCATAAGCGAGTAGTGATATTGAGTGCCTCAATTTTTGGGTGCTCAACTTGAGGTACTTTTAAACTACTAGATTTTCATACAGGGCTGAACATCCACCCTCTCAAAATCAGGCCCGTTAAGGAATCTGAAGTTGGGCACTCAAAAATTGAGGTACTCAAAATAGCTATTCACTTTGGAAAATTTAGGCTCATATGTCTGAATATGGAGAGCTGCTGCATATCACCGTACATAGTTATTTGTGAAAGAGGTATTTTGTAATGTAATCCATATTTAATGTATAGACCTCTTTAAAGTGCCAAAATACAAAATCTATAACATAACTTACCTAGATAATATGAAACATGATACAAGTACTTATAGTATTAGATCTTTTAGTGCATATTGAAATGCTTGTTTGTACGAAAATATTGTATCTGCTTTTCTTAAAAGTAACTCCTAAGATTACTATAACTGCCAGTTTTATTTTTTGGTTTGTTTTTATTTGTTTTGTTTTGTTTTTTCAATTTTACTTTGTGCATTGGACAGCAGTTTGTGAAATGAGTTTCAATGAAGTCAATCAGCTTCCTCCTTTTGTCTGTTTGGGTCTTCTGTACACCAACAAAAAAAGAGAAAACATTTAAAAAATAAAAGAATGTGCTCATGAACCCAGAAAAATGTGGTAGGGAGACTCAGGAGCAGGTGAAGTACTTGAAACGACTTTTAATTATTTTGTTATTGAAATTGATTCGATTTCAAGCTTACCCCTTTAGAGGCTTGATTTTTTTTAGAGGTGCTGAGCAAACAATCTTGCTTTGCCTTAACTGAATTTATAGGTGCTCAGTACTCTGAAAATCAGACCTAAATGCATTTTAAGTGTGCTTCCTAGATTAAAAATGTTTAGTGGCTTAACTTGTTCTTCAGGGAAGGCAGCAATTAAATTGCTTTAATGTTTAGTGACTCATTACATAAACTGGCTGTTGGGTATGAACCCTGCTTATATGCAAATCTGCTGTGACAGTTGGCAGCTGATGTTAACGGACAAGGGGGCATTAATTTCACAATTATATTGACACTCAGGGGCAGAATCACATTTTAGCTGTCTCTTGGCTGTATAAAAGATTGCTATGTAGATTATCATGCAGCAGGTCCCAGTGAATGCCCTCTTCGAAACTCATCTCTAGCAAAGATATATAAACAAACTGGAAATCACTATGCCTTGATCTAAATTTCAACTGAACAGCTACTCACTCCTGGTGTTTGAGTCATCTTTAAGGTCACTTTACACCACAAAAGCAAAGCCACTTATGAGAAAGAACTCTGCTTTACTTTCAATTGCGGTACTGAGGTTTGGAGGGTCTCGCATTTAGGATTTCAGCTACTATTTAAATCTTACATGTTCATTAACTATTGTCATAGTATTTCTTTCATAATTTTAAAAAACAAACTCTACTATACCAATAGATTTCCCAACTTTCACTTTTAATTTTCTTACTTTTCTAGCTATTGTGTTTCTTATTTCCACAGTGAATCACCTTTTATTTTAGCTGGGAGAGATTAAAACTGATAGCTCCTTCTTATGAGCCTTGTAAGACAGCATTATGCTTCAATAATTACTTAATCCATCAACCACATAAAGTCTGTCAATATCTTCCATTCTTACAGATAGGCTGGAAAACAGTGACTTTTCAAAGCTTGTATTTTTAATGCTAACTATATGGGCTATCTAGCATTCTGAATAGATATTTGTTACGTGTACTATATTAAAAATAACATCTGCACTCTCAAAATGTCAAGAGCAAATAGAAAACAGATAAAGATAAAAAGAAATTTAATTAAAGTTAGCTGATAATTATCTTTAGAAATTAAATGTGGCTTTTTATTATTATTATTATTATTATTTTAAATAATACTGAGCATTGAATGAAAACAATTAAGGGTTGTTCCCAAAGTGAACGCTCTTGAAAGCATAGATCTCGGCAGAGGAAAAAGCACTCATACTGATCTGTGGGAATATCCTCTGTTGTGATGTTCCTTGATTTCTTGACTACGGTGCCATTTCTTTTACATCTTTGATTTTTCAGTTTATACTATCTTCATCTTTTTAAACGTGAATGTGGATAGAGCCACCATTATGGATCTTAATTATGCAGGTTCCTTGTGAGAACTTGCACTTTATTGCTTCCACATTATAAAAGTTTCTATGTCCGCCCTGTACTGTAGGCAGCGCCGTATTATTGCCTAGGCCGACAAATTTGCAGGGGCGGAAGCTCCCCGCCCCTCTGCTCCAGCTCAACTCCGCCTCCTCTGCAAGCGCACCGCCGCATCCTGTTTCTCTCCCCTCTCAGCGCTTGCGCCGCGAAACAGCTGTTTCACAAGGCGGGGAGGAGGGGGAATGCTGCGCGCGGGGGGAAGAGGCGGGGCAGGGGGCGGGGATTTGGGGAAGGGATCCAATGGGGAAGGGAGGGGGCGGAGTTGGGGCGGGGACTTTGGGGGGGTTGGAATGGGGGTGGGAAAAGGGCGGAGTCGGGGCGAGGCCAGGGTGGCAATTATTTCCCGGCCTAGGGGCGGAAAAATTATTAATCCGCCACTGACTGTAGGGATGAAATTCTGGCCCCACTGAAATCAGTGGACAAACTCCCATTGACTTCAGAGGCCAGGATTTCTCCCTAGATCTCTAGACCTTTCCTTTTCATGACAGTTCTGTAGGTGTGACACATGAAGGATCAAAATCAAAAATGTCAGAAGCAGTCACCTAATTTGCACTTGTTGGCTATACAATCCAACTGGTATTCACTTAGTTGTCCTTATTAGCTAACTGTTCCCACTTTATCATCTATGCTGGAAATATTTTTATAATGCTTTTCAGTTGCTCTTTTAATGGCTTAAATGATAACATAATGTGACATAATTTAAAGTTTTAGGGCCAAATTCTGACTTCTCACATTTGTACATCAGCAGAAACACCATTACAGTTAATAAAGTTGCATCTTCGTAAAACCACTGTAACTGAGATCAGAACCATGTCCTTTATCTCTTAAATGCCAAAAGTGCAGTGTAATTGGAAAACATTATCCTTGTATCATACAAATGGTGTCTTAGTATACCCTGCTTTTGCTTCCAGAGTATTGCTTTACAATATTCTGTGTTAGAACTTAAAGGAAATACAGAATCTTATTGTAGTATGCAGCATCAATGTGATAGATTCTCACATCTTGGTACACAGACATATGTGAACTGTGTGCTGAGGATCTTGTTAGATATAAACATTAAACTTTCCATAAGAAGAGTCGAGAAAGACTTGTTGCATTTTTTTAAAAAAACTCTGAAATCCAGTAGCCACTGAAATTTTTCAGCAGGCTTTAAAATTATCAGTTTGGTGACAGCATATACTGTATATTTGCATTTGTATCATTTTAGTATTCCACTATTCAGGGCCGGCTCTGGCTTTTTTGCCGCCCAAAGAAAAAAACGCCCAGCCGGCCGGAGCAGCAAGGGGGGGGGGAGAAGGAGGAAAACAAACCTGCCCCCGGCTGGAGCAGCTAAGGGGGGATGGGGAGAATAAACCAGCCAGCCGGAGCAGCAAAGGGGCGGGGGGCGGGAAACAAGCCTGCCCCTAGCCGGGAGGGGGAGACAACAAACCGGCTGGAACAGCAAAAGTGTGTGTGTGGGGGGACCCGGGAAACAAACCTGCCCCTGGCCAGAGCGGCAGGCGGGGGGGACGACAAACTGGCCCGCCTGCCGGAGCGGCGAAAGAAATAAACATTAAAAACAAACAAAAAATACCTGCAGGGCGGTGGGAGCATGGGTGCAGGGGGACTCCCAGCCCTGCAGACCCCGGGCAGCGGAGTGCGCACCCCGGCTGGGGGGGGGGGGGGGAGAGAAGGGGGGCGGCCAGGGCTTCCTTAAGCGGGGCGCTGGCCACACGGCCCCTCCCGCTGCGCCGCCTGCTGGGAGGGCTCCGCACCGCTCCGTTCGGCAGGCAGGGAAGGATGCAGGCTGCCCTACCGGGCTTGATGCAGGGCGCTCCCCTCCTCCGCCCCCTACAGGGTGGCGGGAGCAGTAAACCAAAAAGAAAAAACCTGCAGGGGCAGCCAAGGCAGTGAAGTGCAAACCAAAACCAAAAAAAAGGGATTAGATGGAATGCCGCCCTTTGAAATCTGCCGCCCCAAGCACGAGCTTGCTCGGCTGGTGCCTGGAGCCGGCCCTGCCTCTATTCCAGTTTTACTGCATCCATTAATTAATCAGTTTAAAATTAAACACTCTGTCCTTTAAAAATGTTAGCAGTCTTTTCTTTACTCCCAATGATCTTAGCAACAGTTAACACAGATGCCTCAGAAGATAAAATTAATAGAAATCTTGCACATCGCTAAATCACAATCTAATTTCTACAAATATAGCCCAAGTTAATTAATTGCTCTATCTAATTGTTGTTATATATACTACCTAAGGGCAGGGTCAGGTCAACAGCTCAAGTAATGCTTAAGTGAGGTCATTGTGATGTCAGAGATAACTCAACCAATCGCCCTTTCTCTACAGTGAACTGGTATAAAACAGTCCTATTGATTGTAATAGTTGTATGACGTTGTATGAAGTAGAATGGACATGTGTCAAGAGTAGAGCTGAGCAGAATTTTTCTGATGAATTATTTATTTGCTGAAAAATACTATTTCATTCACTCTGAAACTATTTGCAAATTTGACATGATAGTTTCAGCTGGAGAAGAATTTTTCAGCATCAGAAAACCATGTGTAATCTTTATCTATTGGTTAGGGTATTTACCTAGACTGTAGCAGACCCACATTTGAATCCTCATTCTGGAGCAAGGACTTGAACTCAGACCTATGCCTTGCCAATATGTTAACTTAACATAGCCATCAATGTTTTTCAGAGAGTACTTACTTTGACAGTTAGCCATGAAGGCTGTGTTTCTTCAGTGTCCCTTCTTGCACAGCAGTTTAAGCTTATAATGATTTTTCTGCTGTGGAAAGTTTTAGGATTGTGCGTAGGCATTGGCTCTGAAATCTTAACATTATTAGGATTTTTAATTCAAAGTATGTTATTACTGAACCAAATAGCATAATCATAAGGGTTTCTATTACATAGTGTGTTTTCATCTAGTACTCTTAACATGTTTAAGGGTTTTTTCAAAAAATGCACATTGTACATTTTTACAGTTTTTGGCATCAGCCATAAACTAGTTACAAGATTTAACATTAGCATTAATATTAACAACAAATATATCACAAATGTACAATCATAATCACTTTTGTCATGCCAAGCCTTTTGTTTAGATAAATTATTCTTTAGCTTAGCTTGTTCAATATGCCTTCTGAACCTTTGTAGCTTTTCCTTTACCTCAGAGTTTTCCTTAAAATAGGCTTTTACTTTAACCACTTCCTTGGGGTTTTGGTATTTTAGAGATGAGTGAGGTAAGTCTGTAAGGGCACTTTGCCCTTCAGGGGTCAACTTGCCTTCCTTCTTTTCCTTTCTCAGAGGGTTGAAATCTGAGATTTCTGGTATACCATAATCTATGGTCTGGCTGGCTTTATTCTTATTGCCAGCAGCTAAGGGCAAATTTATTCCTCCCTTGTTAGCTAGGTAGTTTGCATGGACACCATGCCTTAAAGAGACACAACCATTTTCTATCATCATGTCTGAACTACAGTTCTTTTTAACTGCCAATTTTTGCACCCACAAGGCATTAGATGCATCCGAGTTTACTAAGTAATCACATGAGATATTCAAAGTGTCTATGGGTCTATTCACAAGGCTGCTCTGCTGTGTAAAGCTAGGAATCCAGCCTTCTTTTAAGGTATTCACACTAGATTTCTCCAAAGCAAATTCAGTGGATTCATTTTCATTTGAAAGACTTTGGCCATTAGGCAACAATACACTTCTGTTAGTAGACAACAACATTGTTGTTTATTACCAACAATGGCCCATTAAGAGTTAATGGAAGCAATTCGTTTTCACCCCCACTAGGCACAGCTATTGACTTCTCGAAGACTTCACTAAGCAATTCCTTTCTTTCTGTCATATTTGAACTGCTACAGAGTTTCTGAGCTGTAGCTGTGTCCAGAATCAACTTTGGTACAATAGACCAATTAACAAACTCCTTTAGAGTTTCACTCAAATCCAGAACTACCTTTGGTACATTGAGAAGATTTACAAACAACTTCCTTTTGGGCAAGCTGCTAGACTCCATAGTTAAAAGGTTAGAGGCATTCTCTTCCTTGTTACAAGTTTCCACACTGTCATTGAGTAACATAGTCAATTCACCTTTATGCTTTCCTTATTCCCTGGTCAAGATATTAACCTGATCCGACAAGGTTGTCGTATCTTTACCCAGTAACAAATTAGCAACAGGCAAAATAGAAACATCAGAATCACCTGGTCCCTGGGAACTAGCTATGACAGTAACTGGATGCGACCTAGTTACCATGTCATTATCCCTAGTTGACACAAACTTAGGAACATTTCTTACCTGGGCTTCAGTTGTGTCCAGATTTAACTCTGAGACAACTGATAAATTTTCTACCATCTTAGGCTGACAGGCTTCTTCTGTCTGCTTTATAGACCGAGAAGAGCTGGAGAAACATTCTGCTTTAGCAGACACTCTGGTATTCTCAACAGACAAACAATTTGAGATATCATTTTCCTTGTCCCAGTACACATGGCTGTTCAGACAATTGCTTGGAGAGTGGGACAGCTTTCTTAACAAGCAAGATGCCACTCCCAAAAGACAAACTGCTGGCTTCCGCAGACAAACATTTGAAGAAACCCTCCATAGGCAAATAATTGCCCCAATAGACACAGATTCAGGATGATTTCTTTCCTGTGACTGATTTATGATATTAATTTGACTGTACAAAGCTTTAAAATCATTTCCTATTAAAAGATCTGAAGGAATTGTATTTTTTACTCCCACAATCATGGTGCCATCACATCCCTTCCATCTAAGGTGGATTTTAGCCAAAGGCACTCTTAGAAAATATTCAGATAAGGCTACAAAAGTTACACTTTCACCTGGAAAATAATTTTCCTCCCTGACAAGACTTGCTTTAATCAAAGTAATATTTGCTGTGGTGTCTCTCCATTCCATACACCTTATTTCATTAACTTCTGCACAGCTAATAAACTCTGCACTATTGTTCCCATATTTAGCTTTAATGTGAGTTTTAAGGTCAAGTCCTTCAGAGACAATAGAAACAGCATTTGCACACAAGGCAGCAGCGCTGGGCTCTATTTAGTCTGCCTATGTGTTTAGAATAATTGGATTTGCATTTAATGGATTAGCTGGTTTATTTTTTACATTTGGACACTCTGGTTTGATGTGTTCAGGTGTACCACACAAATGACATACCACTTGTCTTCCCCTAGAGTATGGGTTTTTCTGTTCTGAGCTCCCATGAGCTGTTGTAACAGAAGTAGGGCTAGTCCCACTTTTAAATCCTTCTTTTCTTTTAAATGGGGTGAACAGTGATTATTCTTTCCCAGGGGCTTATTTCTTTTATGACTTCAATTCTGCACAAATTCATCTGCAATTTCAGCAGCATGTGAAATAGAACTGGGCTTTCTATCGCATATAGCAGCCTGGACCTCATCTGGCACCAAATTTAACATTTGTTCAAGTGTAATTAATTGCATTAATTGTTCAAAATTACCCCAAGCTTTCTTACCATTAATCCACTTTCTGAAAAAAATCTATCCATTTATGAGCATTATGTACATAAGAAATATCATTAGACATTTTAAAATTTCTAAATTTTAACCTGTAAGTTTCAAAGGTAACCTTGAAATATTTTAACACAGTGTCTGTATACTTTTTACATAATTCAAAGCTTCATCCATACCCATTTCATTGAACACTTTCTTGGCTTTTCCAGTCAATCTGGTTAGCAGGACAGGCACACACTGTACTTCTGTGATTATTGTAAATTTCACATAGACGCTCAAAGGTAGATAGAAATTTCTTTGTTTTCAGTATCCTTGTAAATGGGACAAATCCTTTCCCAGTTTTTGTTGTAATGAGGTGATGGATCTTCAGGTCGTGGCAGCCTTTTCTGCTCTTCCAAGACCTGGGGCTGAAGTCTGGCAGATTTCTGTTGCGTCTGGTGAGCCTTCTCCTCAGCAGCTAGCCATTCCATACGCCTTAGGTGGGCAGCTCTTTCTGTTTCAGCAGCTTCTGTTCCATTTCAGCGACCCTTTCTCTAGCTTCTCTTTCCATATCAGCTATCTTTTGCTTTTCCTGGAATTGAAGATCTATTAGCTTTTGTTCATGTTCAAGTTGCAGCTGGTTTCTCACTGCAAGCATTTTTGCTGGGTCTGCTTCCGGATCACTGGCCATTAGCAGATTTTTCAGTTCTCGCTTTGGGGCCTTTTTCTTAAAAGACAATCCCCTCTGTGAGCACAATTCTTCAAGGGTTTTTCTGTCAAGATCTTCATATGACCATGGGTCACTCATTGTAACTGATTTTTAACCCTTAAACTCTCCAATATCAAAATTATTTTTTGTCAAGCGTGTGTTTCTGATCCAAAAACCCAATTAACCTGTGGTAATGTGTATCCTAGCCAGACTGTGTCACTATGACCGGAGCCCCAGGGAAGCTAACTGAGGTCCCTCAATTAGGGTGAATTGCAAAGAATGGGGCAGACAATCCCCAGAACTGGTGGATATGGAGATTTACCAAGCCAGCACAAAACAGCTTCTGTAATATCTTACTGGTTACCCAGAAACAACAACACAGTTCCCTTAAAGCAACCCAACCTTAGGCTTCCACCCAGACACTCAAGTCAAATATGATTAGGATTACTGAAAATCGTATTCACTATGTAAAAAAGTTCTACCAATCCCAAAGGATCGGACACATTACCTCCCAGGTTAATGAATATTCCAGATCTTACCCAAATACACGCTTACAGACAATTCTTATTAACTAAACTAAAATTTATTAAAAAAGAAAAATGAGTTGGTTAAAAGATCGGTATACATACAGACATGAGTACAATTCTTGAGATTCAGATTCATAGCAGAGATGGTCAGCTTTGTAGATGCAAAGAGTTCTTTCAGAATTAGTTCATAGGTTATAGTCCAATGTTTATGTTCAGGGTGGTCCAGTCAGGCCTGGGATCTCGGTCTTATGGCTTAAGCTTCTCCTGCATGAAGCATCAAGCAGATCTGAGATAAAAAGGATTAGACCCAAGCATCTTTATATAGTTTCAAACCTTCTTGTGACAGCTTCAAGTCCTTCGGCGAACAATAAGCAATTATGGGGACTTTTGAAGTAGATCCATTTCCTAAGCATCCTGGTAATTATCTACACAGATTAATATAAGCCAATTGCCCGTTTTCCATCATTCTCAGGTGATTTGCTACACATTTCTAAGAGAGATGAATACAATGATATCCTATGTTTACAGTTAATCTAAATGTTAGTATGCCCTTTTGATCTCTGAATTAACAGACTGCATCAGAGACAGGGACTGTTTGATTATGTTGTTAACCTCTACCAATGTATATGTAAACACACAAAAATACAAACATTATTTACCCATATGTTTTTAAGGGTTAAATATGGGGTCATTTATCCTGCAGGATGCTTAACCCTTTCAGTTCATTTGTCATACTTTGTATAAGATTCGCTGCAATTACATAAAAGTGTTAGCAACAATGGTTTGCCTGGTCATATTTTAATCAGATAATGTCACAAAAGGGTTTCCCACAGTTACATAAATGCAAATATAGCAGCAGGGCATTTTTCAAAAATGAACTTTGAGGCAGAGCCGAAATGGTTTTTCTAAAACTGGAGGCCCTCATCCAGTCCTAATGCTACTTTATTTCTGTCACGCCAAATGAATAATGATATGGATGTTGTCATTTTGATTGGCAGTGGTACGATACAGTGACAATTACTCAATGCGTGCATCATTATTTAAATGCTATATCCTAATTGCGTTAAAGACTTTTCTATTTTTTTCAGTCCAGCAGAAAAGAACTTAATCACAAAGGTACTTGACCACAAAGGCACTGTAATTGTATTATACTGGTTTGATTAATTAAAGTCTAATTTTTGGTAACTCATCAGTAGAAGATGTGACAAATGAGCTAATAGTGAAATGTATTATTCAGTCTCAGAAATAAATAAATAAGTACAAGTAAATAAATTAAGTAATGTGTGTGGACACAAAATTCACCTACTTATCTTTACTGTACCTGTATGATGCAGTAGCCTGTGGCCTGCAATGTGTAGGAGGAGGTCAGACTACATGATCATGATGGTTCTTTCTGGCCTTAAAGTCTATGAGTTAGTCTCTTTTTGGAACAGCTGCACGATTGTTAGTTTTGTTTTATATTATACCTGTTCATGTAATTAGATTATATTTAGGCAATTTCCCGTGAAAGTTAATGGTAAAACTCTTATTGACTTTAGTTAGAGTAGGATCAGGCCCTAAGTGTATGATAGACAGATATCAGCCAGGCTTCCCAGTTATTATTACCATAATATCAGTAGCATAATTTTCAATAGCATAATTCAGATTACAATTTTCCTTATATAGTATTAAATATATTGTAATTGGAAGAATGGGATTCAATCAGGTGGTTGAATTCAGAATTCTTCTGTGGAAATACTTGGAATTTGCACTGACTATTCTAAAGTATTCTTTGTTTGTTTGTTTGCATGGCAGAGAACCCTGGAGTATACTATAGCTGAGATACTTTAACCATTTACCTCTTACTTGCCAAACCACAGCAAATCCCTTGTCTTTTGGGTGGGGATGGGGGAGACATACAGTAAGCATATATTGAGATCTTAAGCCATGTGTTCTTTCTAGAATAGGATTTCACTCCTTTTAAAAAATAAATAAGTACTGAACACTTCAATTTTATTTTGTTACATTCTTCTATCTTCTCTGAACATACAGAATGCCTATTAATCACTAACAAATTTATTAGAGCATAAGCTTTCGTGGACTACAGCCCACTTCTTCGGATGCATATCCGAAGTGGGCTGTAGTCCATGAAAGCTTATGCTCTAATAAATTTGTTAGTCTCTACGGTGCCACAAGTCCTCCTGTTCTTCTTTTTGCGGATACAGACTAACACGGCTGCTACTCTGAAACCTTTTATTAATCACTAACACTGGTCTACAATTTTTGAGAAGTCGTCTGCTTCAGAGATAAAATGTGCTATTTATTATGTATTTTGATGTGCTGAATTCAAATATGACAATTAAAACAACTGGCTACTGTTTCTAAGATATTTAAGTTTTTACATTTTATGTCTATGTATATTGTGTAGATAGTAGAGTTTTAATCATAAATTGTAAATCCAGGTCTTTTCATGTGTTTATGGTTGCTTTACATAATAATATTTCACCTGTCCTGTTTATGTAACACTTTAAAAATCAGCAAAAGGATTATATAAATAAAATTTATTATAAAACAAAAGGCAAAAACTATTATGTACATAGTTTAGTCCTATTCAGTGTCTACTCGGCGCTTCTTGACTTGTCTCTTGTATTCATTAAATGGAGCATCTCTTGTCACTGTCCAGCAATAGTCTGCAAGCATTGATGGGCTCCATTTGCCCTGATAGCGTTTCTCCATTGTTGCAATGTCCTGGTGACATCGCTCGCCGTGCTCGTCGCTCACTGCTCCGCAGTTTGGTGGAAAAAAATCTAGATGAGAGTGCAAAAAAATGTATCTTTAGTGACATGTTGCAACCCAGGCTTTTGTATGCCTTGAGGAGGTTTTCCACCAACAACCTGTAGTTGTCTGCCTTGTTGTTTCCGAGAAAATTTATTGCCACTAACTGGAAGGCTTTCCATGCCGTCTTTTCCTTGCCACGCAGTGCGTGGTCAAATGCATCATCTTGAAGAAGTTCATGAATCTGAGAACCAACAAAGACACCTTCCTTTATCTTAGCTTCACTTAACCTTGGAAATTTTCCACGGAGGTACTTGAAAGCTGCTTGTGTTTTGTCAATGGCCTTGGCAAGGTTCTTCATCAGACCCAGCTTGATGTGTAAGGGTGGTAACAAAATCTTCCTTGATTCAACAAGTGGTGGATGCTGAACATTTTTCCTCCCAGGCTCCAATGATTGTCGGAGTGGGCAATCTTTCTTGATGTAGTGGGAATCTCTTGCACGACTATCCCATTTGCAGAGAAAACAGCAGTACTTTGTGTATCCAGTCTGCAGACCAAGCAAGAGAGCAACAACCTTCAAATCACCACAAAGCTGCCACTGATGTTGGTCATAGTTTATGCACCTCAAAAGTTGTTTCATGTTGCCATAGGTTTCCTTCATATGGACTGCATGACCAACTGGAATTGATGGCAAAACATTGCCATTATGCAGTAAAACAGCTTTAAGACTCGTCTTCGATGAATCAATGAACAGTCTCCACTCATCTAGATCGTGAACGATGTTGAGGGCTGCCATCACACGATCGATGTTGTTGCAGGCTACAAGATCACCTTCCATGAAGAAGAATGGGACAAGATCCTTTTGACGGTCACGGAACATGGAAACCCTAACATCACCTGCCAGGAGATTCCACTGCTGTAGTCTGGAGCCCAACAGCTCTGCCTTACTCTTGGGTAGTTCCAAATCCCTGACAAGGTCATTCAGTTCACCTTGTGTTATGAGGTGTGGTTCAGAGGAGGAGGATGGGAGAAAATGTGGATCCTGTGACATTGATGGTTCAGGACCAGAAGTTTCATCCTCTTCCTCATCTGACTCAAGTGAGAATGATTCTGGTGCATCAGGAACCGGCAGTCCTTCTCCATGGGGTACTGGGCGTATAGCTGATGGAATGTTTGGATAATGCACAGTCCACTTTTTCTTCTTTGACACACCTTTCCCAACTGGAGGCACCATGCAGAAGTAACAATTGCTGGTATGATCTGTTGGCTCTCTCCAAATCATTGGCAATGCAAAAGGCATAGATTTCCTTTTCCTGTTCAACCACTGGCGAAGATTTGTTGCACAAATGTTGCAGCATATGTGTGGGGCCCACCTCTTGTCCTGATCTCCAATTTTGCAGCCAAAATAAAGGCAATAGGCTTTCTTAACCATAGTGGTTATACTGCGCTTTTGTGATGCAAAAGTCACTTCACCACAAACATAGCGGAAGTTATCTGCACTGTTCACACAAGTACGAGGCATCTCTGCTCACTTTGGCTAAACAGAAATGTGTCCCTTTGCAAAATCAATCACTGACAAATTAGAGAGCATGACACTGTATGATTTCTAGAGCTGATATAGGGCAATTTGTTCAGCAGAGTGATGTAAGCTTCATTATGATTGCATAATCCATGACTTCTAGGAATAACATGATGCAATTCATATCATGTATGACGCAATACCCACTTCAGATTGCATCATTCATTGTTTTGCCTAAAAAGCAAGTACTGTCCAAACCCAGTCATAGATTTATTCATAGATCCAGTCAAAGATGTATTTTAGTAATTTCTGGTTTAAATTGAGATCCCTTCCCTTTATAACTCACTTATCCTCCGCCATTCCCAAGTCAAGGGGCCAATCAACCATTTTAAGCATTATTTTCATTCTCAGTGACCCAGAATTAGTAACGTTTGACTACATTTATTTCAGAAGCATTTTGGCTGTAGAATAGTGTAATCTAAAAAAATGGTAGCATAAATCAGGTGACGTGACTGCTCTAATATGGGGCCCTTCAGTGTGTTGAGTAACCACAACTCTCGTGGACTTCATTGAGAGTTAAGCTTTACATGTTCCAACATTTATCCTATGGTTTGGTAGTTCTAAATGGAAAATTTACCTTGGAAGCAAAACAAAGTTTTCTTCAGTAATTTTAACAGTATCCTCCTGAGGGAAGGTAACTGGAAGATGCAAATATTTTATCTCTTCTTGAGAATGAAATTCCTAATTAGTGCAGCCATCACACTTTGTATGGGGAAGTATGGTGAAAAGTAAGAACATGGCCTGGCTATTGAAGGATTTATTGGAAACCCGTTAACTCCTGTGCACTGTAGGCTAGGGCTTGTAAACGTTTTCCCTGACAAGGCCACCATTCTGTGTCTGAGAGCAAGAGCACTCCCCTCCTGCCCCCAGGATTAGAGTACCTCCAGGTTTCTGGGCCTTCTCATAGACATCACATTAGTGACCTTTTGGGGGATGGAAAGGGATTTTTTCCTCACTGTCAGATAGGCCTGGGTTGTGTGGGTCATTTACCTTTATGTCAGTAGCCCAGTAGGTAGATTAGGGTGGTAGGTTTTTCCTGTTGTCACAACTTGGCAGGTGTCTGATAGAGGTCCAGTTCCCTTAGAAACTGAAATTTGAATTAGGAAGAAGGTGGTGGGGTGCGGGGGGTGGGGGGGAAGAGGGAAGAGTTGGAGATGTTCCTAACATCTGGTATAGTGAGAGGACACTCTCTTTTCTGCAAGCCCTAAATCCTCATGTGAAGGGAGAGTTGTGGGTTCCTACCAATAGTGTTAAAGGGTGTAGGGGAAAGAGGTGAGTGGTGGAGGCAGCCTTCTGCCAGATAGTACAGATTCCTGAGGAAGGCATACCTGCACTGAACAAGTTCTTGTCAGATAGTTTCCCACAAATATTAAATGAATAAAGTTGCAGTATTGCCACCCCCAAATATTCAAAATCATGAATCAGGCCCCTCCAAATTCATGAGATTTAAAAAAAAAATTATATTCTGCGTTAAGACTTTCTTTTGATTTTTGAATACCCTCTGCCTTCTCCCAATGTGTGTTTGTGACTACTATTGTTACTCACTCTCCAAATTTGAGTAAGGTGATCTCTCCCCTCTCCCCCATGCCCTCACAGCAGCTCTCGCTGTGGCTACCTGATGGTGTGATGCTCCTAGCTCCTCTCCTAATCCAAAAATTATAATTAATTTAATTATTTGCTCCCCCCACCTCCACATCTAACCATCCATCAGTTCTGCCCCCTTGAATCCCTATATCAACTGCACACCCAGCCCCCTCATCTGCTCCTCCTGTATCTCCTGGGGGTCTTCATCCGCTCTCTCAGACCTAATGATCAGCTAAAGTAGGGTCATTTTCTCCTCCTTCCCAGGCTTGTTGAGCCAGCCACAGGGGATCTTAAACCCCGTGCTTCTCTTATAAGCTTGGTGGTGTTGCAGGGACGGAGGAGCAAATTGGTCCGTTTATCACAGGAGGGGAGGAGGGAGCAGGACTGCCCTCCCCATCAGCACCAAAAAACCTCAATCAGCCAACTAAAACAAAGCAAAACCTCCTCAAAAACCAAAACTTGGCTCCTGAAGGGGAGAAGGAGAGCTCTGCCAGCTTTCTTCAGGTCTTATTGCATGCTTTTCTGAAGGAGGTGGGCAAGTGGGAAAGGAAACCAATGGGGAAGGGGCTCCCATAGGCAGGGCTGAAATTTGGCAGCGGCCAGGAGCTTCTCCCTATTGCAGGGGTAGGCAACCTATTGCACATGTGCTGAAGGCAGCATGCAAGAATATTTTCAGTGGCACTCACACTGCCTGGATCCTGGCCACCAATCTGGGAGGCTCTGCATTTTAATTTAATTTTAAATGAAGCTTCTTAAACATTTTAAAAACCTTATTTACTTTACATTCAACAATAGTTTAGTTATATATTCTAGACTTGTAGAAAGAGACCTTCTAAAAACGTTAAAATGTATTACTGGCACGCGAAACCTTAAATTAGAGTGATTAAATGAAGACGTGGCACACCACTTCCGAAAGGTTGCCAACCCCTGCCCTATTGGCAAGACTGACTTCAGCCCCAGACAAAATCATGTCATTGGTGAGGAAATCGCAAGAATCAGAAACACTGCTTAGTTGCAGTCTAAGTAAATAACATTCCTGGTGTCGTGTCTTGTCTTGCAGTGTCCAGGATAAAGGTTTGCAAACACCATGGGAGACAGCCTTGTATAACTCAGCTGTGGGAATGGAAACCATTGCCACTGTAGTTTTTTAGTTTTCATGGTCCTGGGCAAGGTGGTGCTTCTGCAGTTTAGGTAGCCTCTGAACTCTTGTTATGACTGTTTGGTTATGCTGGAAATGGAATAGCGCACCTTGCAAACCTTCTTCCCTCTGCCAAACTTGGGCAAGGGGAGATATATTTTAGCTGTACTTTTTTGGTGTGTACTTTCCTGAACAGGATTTAAAAATGTTCACAGTTAACTTAAACTAGCGTAGCGTGTCTCTTTGTAAAGCTGCAGTTCAACATAATATTTTGGCAAAAGTAGGACTTCAAAGTGAGCTCAGTATTAAGGACTTTCTGATCCATTTCTGCTTTGTTAAAAAAATGTTATATCATGGACTGGAGCTTTTGCAAACTGAAACCTACTTTTCATTCATCAGTGCTGTAATTGCTTCCAGAAGGTAAGGTTTAAATCTGCAGGATATTAGTGTCTTGCTCAATTCTCTTTTACCAACTGGCTAAAATTTAATCCTCCTAAATATGTATAGTCAGTGAGAGTCTGATTTCTTCTAACAGTATTTTATACTTAGATTCTCAATATTCATTTCTGAGCCTAATTATTTATTAAAATCTGTATAATTGATACAACGATATTGACATGTAATTTCTCCTTTTTTGGTCTGAATAAATGTTGAACAAAATAAATGTTTTCGATTTCTGTAACATAGTCTTTCAATACCTACAACTTAAATTGCCCCTGTGTTTATTCCATATGGGATGTAGTAGGAATGGAAGTATGCTTATTTAGCAATTTTTTTTGACTGCCCCTATTCTCAATGCATGGGAATGTCTTTTTCAGGATAAACTTATACTGTGTTAAAGGGGCATTAGCCTTCAGATCGCTGTTACCTTAAGCTAAGAATTCTTTCTTGATACTCTAGCTCACTCTTTGTGCTTATCTAGCAAGCACCAATGGCACTTATGGATGAGTCCACAAGTAAGTTTGAGTAAATAGGGATAATGTACTTTTTCATTTTATTGTACTGTAGGGCTCTCTTTTCTTGCTCATAACCAGATATATCACTATCAACTTTAAGCATTCCTACTGTTTTTGTAGGTTTTCTGTTACTCTGGATGCCCATATATTTTAATTATCACCCAGTGACACTTGCTGTACCTCTGCAGGAAGTTGTTGTTATATGCTGTCAACAGTCAGCAGTTGTGGATTTCCAGGGGCACAAAGGCTTACTCTAGAAATGAACTGAGGCATGAAGAAGGAAAGATGTATAGCTTTGAAGGTAAAGACAAAGTGTGAGAATTTGATGTGGAAAGAGACAGTCAGACAGTGAAGGGACTTGAAGAGAGAGGTGACATAATCAGAATGTTAGGGGGGAGATGGGATTTTAGCTGGGCACAAAATTGTGAGCAAAGGATGGAGTTTCAACCTTAATATTTAATTTCTTGGCTTCTGTTGATTTAAGACCAGTTACTTTTTTTAATGTGTGAGATTTCTTTGTAGATTTACTATATTTCAAAATAATTTAGATTGCTTGATGTAGCAAAAACCTATCCAACAACCTCTCTGGTGTATTGTGCATACATGTCAAGGCCAGCTTTGATAATATGTAATTGGATACTTTAAAAATTGTGCATTATTTACATAATAGAATGTAACCCTTCCTTTGGTATTGTAAAGGGGACCTAATCTAGCATTTTAAGAACATATCTATTTTTTAAAAATACTTAAGAGCAGAGTCAGTGGGAGTCCAGCTCTCTTATCCTAGGGCAGAGTTACTCCCTTGATATTTTCCTAATAGTAGCAACTCCAGAGTTACTCCCTTGATATTTTCCTAATAGTAGCAACTCCCTTCTGTTTAGTGTGTAAAATATTCATATTCATTTGTCATTTCAATGGAAATATTATTGGCTAATAAATGTTAATTATTTTAAGAGTATGAACATTTAATACATTTGTTTTTGAGAATAGTTCATTCCCTGTGAAGTTAATCAGAAAACCCTGCATATCCAGTCTATAGGATTCCTCATGAGAAAACATGCAGCAAAAGATCTGTAAACTTGAAGGGATCTCCCAGAAATCTGAGCATTCATTATAGCCAGGGAGAATAATATAGTACAATCTCATTCCAGAGGTGATGAATACATGTTTTCAGTCCTACAAGTCAAGGCTAACATCCCTAGGATTATCAAAAATCAATGTCTTTTTTTTTATGCAAGCAATGTATCCCCTGTGTTAAAGTATAATTTAAAAAGTTGATTTAAACATTTTCTCAAATATATATCTACACAATTCTTCTAGGTTTGTCATGTTTGGTACCATTGTGTTCATGGGAGAAAGGGTTTTTGAATGATACTCAGTCTGACCCATTTCTGATGAAATTGTATTCTCAAAATTTCTACAAACTGGAGAATCAGGATCTGGCAGCTGGAGGGTTGGGGGGAAATAGGGAATGGGTGTGTGAGTACCCCTGCCACACTGCAGAGGATGATACCACTGAAATTATTATCCTATAGATTTTAAGAAACAAATGACGTCTCCCTTTCCTCTATCATTAACTTGCCCACGGAATTACACATGCGCCCAGACTATTAAGGGAGAATTGAAATATATAAGTAGTAAAAAATCTCCAAAGAGTAAAATATACTTTCCCCCGACATATACTCTAGAGCTTGTGAAGACAACTCCTTCATGTAGCTATTGCAAACAATGCAGTATTTGGAAGTTAAACAGAATCTTTTTGGAATTTTACATCCTAATCCTTGTTCTGATAGTATCAGTGGGTATTCTCCATATCTACATGCAGTACCAGCCTGGTGATGAAAGAAAATAATGCCCTGTTTTTCATCTGAACATGTCAAACAACCTTTTTATTTACTTTTGTTAAATTAAATTTAGCAATGACAAGAAAGCGGAACAACAGAGAAATTGGTTGGATTGTGAATGATGATAGAAGGAATGTATGAGACTAAATGTAGGCAGTTTTTGTGTTTTAAAATCTGATTTGCACTGTTGCAATGCTAGCTGGTCATTATAAATAATTATTGACCAGCCAGCAAAAGACTGAGACAGGATTACACAATTCCGCAACCTGAAACAGAAAAGCCTCAGTAGAGGGTGAATCAAATGCTGCAGCATGTTGGCACAAAAATAAGTTAAAACCATTTTTTAAAAAAATCTGAGTCTCCAGAGAACTAGGTGTTTGGTCAGTTGTTCTTAGTGAAGCAGACATTTTAAAACAGAAGTGAGCCCAGATACTTCCTTAAACTGAAGAAGCAATATCATATACATTTGTTTAAAAAAGGCAACATCTCTTAGGCACCAAGGTCATACCTGATTTCTAACAAGTAGGTAATGAACTCTGCTCAGACTTTTCACATGTTGTCTGGGCAAGTAAAGAATGAACTGAAGACTAATTCAAGGTGCTGGGGAAAGTAGGAATTACTATAAATAGAAGGAAGAGCTCACACTCAGTCGTTACAGTCTTGGCTTGTACACTTGGCTGGGGCTTTTCCATTTCTTTTCTAGTTGTGCAAACTCATTGTTTGTTTTATTGTAACAAATGTACTCTAAAAACTTCAAGAATGGAATTCCAAGGAGGAAAACTTGATGACTGTTTTTTTTCCCCACTTCTGAACTACCTAGTACCTGCTGTACAATGGGAGACTCAATGGAAGCACATAACAGACTTGTGCAACCAAAATGTCATTTTTGACTAAATGTTTTTTTAAAGCTAGAATTGCTGTTCCAGGTGTAAAGCTATTTCCATAATTTAGAGAAATATTTTTGATAATATTATTAGTGTTTTCTGTGGAGAGCAAATTAGCTCCATAGGGACAAGATTTTTCATTTATATGCTGCATGCATTTGGTTCAGTACACAAAAATTAAAACATAAAGATGTATAGGATGACCATTTTGATTCCTGGTCTTATTTCACCTTAGCAAGTGTTGGCGTTTGTTTTTCTTTATTCTTTAAACTAGGTTTGCCAGGGTTGGTGACCTAAGCCCAGAGGTAAGTGGGGCAGTGGGATACCGGGAGGAAACACAAGGAGGAGGGTACAAGATGGGAAGCCTCCTGATTCATACTGAGAAAGTAAGGCAATTGACTAGTTATCTTAGGTGCATGTACACGAATGCAAGAAGCCTGGGAAACAAGCAGGAAGAATTGGAAGTCCTGGCGCAATCAAGGAACTATGATGTGATTGGAATAACAGAAACTTGGTGGGGCAGTTTACATGACTGGAGCACTGTCATGGATGGGTATAAACTGTTCAGGAAGGACAGGTATGGGAGGAAAGGTGGAGGAGTTGCATTGTATGTAAGAGAGCTTTATGATTGCTCAGAGCTGGAAATTGCTCAGAAACTGGAGAAAAGCCTGTTGAGAGTCTTTGGGTTAAGGTTAGAGGCAACAATGATGATGTTGTGGTGGGTAAGTGCTATAGACCACCGGATCAGAAGGATGAGGTAGACTTTTTGCTTTGGTCTTCACAGACAAGGTCAGCTTCCAGACTGCGGCACTCGGCAACAAAGTACGGGGAGGAGGTGAGCAGCCCTCAGTGGTGAAAGAACAGGTTAAGGACTATTTAGAAAAGCTGGACATTCACAAATCCATGGGTCCAGATCTAATGCATCCAAGGGTGCTGAGGGAGTTGGCTGATGTGATTGCAGAGCCTTTGGCCATTATCGTTGAAAATTCTTGGTGATCCGGAGAAATCCCAGACGATTGGAAAAAGGCAAATATAGTTCCCATATTTTAAAAAAAGAAGAAAGAGAACCCAGGGAACTACAGACCAGCCAGCCTCACTTCAGTCCCTAGCAAAATTATGGAGCAGGTCCTCAAGGAATCCATTCTGAAGCACTTGGAGGAGAGGAAGCTGATCAGGAACAGTCAACATGGATTCACCAAGGGCAAGTCATGCCTGACCAACCTGATTGCCTTCTGTGATGAGATAACTGGCTCTGTGGATATGGGGAAAGTGGTGGATCTGATATATCTTGACTTTAGCAAAGCTTCTGATGCGGTGTCCCACAGTATTCTTGCCAGCGAGTTAAAGAAGTATGGATTGGATGAATGGACTGTAAGGTGGATAGAAAGCTGGCTAGATTGTCAGGTTCAACGGGTAGTGATCAACGGCTCGATGTCTAGTTGGCAGCCAGTATCAAGCGGAGTGCCCCAGGAGTCAATCCTGGGGCTGGTTTTGTTCAGCATCTTTATTAATGATCTGGATGATGGGAAGAATTGCACCCTCAGCAAGTTTGCAGATGACACTAAGCTGGGGGGAGAGATATATATACTGGAGGGTAGGGATAGGGTCCAGAGAGACCTAGATAAATTGGAGGATTGAGCCAAAAGAAATCTGATGAGGTTCAACAAGTACAAGTGCAGAGTTCTGCACTTAGGAAGGAAGAATCCCACGCACTGCTACAGGCTGGGGACTGACTGGCTAAGCAGCAGTTCTGCAGAAAAGGACCTGGGGATTACAGTGGATAGGAAGCTGGATATGAGTCAACAGTGTGCCCTTGTTGTCAAGAAGGCCAACGGGATATTGGGCTGTATTAGTAGGAGCATTGCCAGCAGATTGAGGGAAGTGATTATTCCCCTTTATTCGGCACTGGTGAGGCCACACTTGGAGTATTGCATCCAGTTTTGGTCCCCCCACTACAGCAGGACTGTGGACAAATTGGAGACAGTCCAGCAGAGGGCAACAAAAATGATTAGGGGGCTGGGGCACATGACTTACAAGGAGAGGCTGAGGGAACTGGGATTATTTAATCTGCAGAAGAGAAGAGTGAGGGGGGATTTGATAGCAGCCTTCAACTACCTGAAGGGGGGTTCCAAAGAGGATGGAGCTTGACTGTTCTCAGTGGTGGCAGATGACAGAACAAGGAGCAATGGTCTCAAGTTGCGGTTGGGGAGTTCTACGTTGGATATTAGGAAACACTATTTCACTAGGAGGGTGGTGAAGCACTGGAATGGAGCCCTGCCACCTCTTTCCTGTAGTTTCAGGAACCCATCAGCCTGCTGCAGAAGGTGCAAAGTTCAGGAGCACACCATGGTAATGGCTGTAACTCAGCGTTGAGGAGCCAGGCACTCAGCACTGAGCCACCCTCCAAGCTGGGTTTCCCTGCCCTACACCACAGCAACCAGCATCAACCGGTCGCTCAGTCCTGGCTGGGATGATTTAGTTGGTGTTGGTCCTGCTTTGAGCAGGGGATTGGACTAGACGGGGGGAGGGATAGCTCAGTGGTTTGAGCATTGGCCTGTTAAACCCAGGGTTGGGAGTTCAATCCTTGAGGGGGCCACTTAAGGATCTGGGGCAAAATCAGTACTTGGTCCTGCTAGTGAAGGCAGGAAGCTGGACTCAATGACCTTTGAAGGTCCCTTCCAGGTCTAGGAGATAGGATATCTCTATTTATTTATAGATGACCTCCTAAGGTCTGGTGAAGCACTGGAATGGGTTACCTAGGGAGGTGTTGGAATCTCCATCGTTAGAGGTTTTTAAGGCCCGGCTTTGACAAAGTCCTGACTGGGATGATGTAGTTGGTGTTGGTCCTGCTTTGAGCAGGGGATTGGACTAGATGACCTCCTAAGGTCTCTTCCAACCCTAATATTCTATGATTCTCAGAAGTGATGTTCCTGAAATGAATAACTCACAGAATGCTGTTAGTGTCTAACTACTCTGGTCGGTTGCCAATGTGATGTCACATTCCCTTAAGTACCATCTTGCAGAAGTGCTATACAGGAGCTGGTATTATAACATATAACACAATTGCTTTATCTGGTTTAAGGTACCAGCTGTTAGATTGGATGCTTTGCAATTCAAAGCACAGGCATTGTATCTCTCTTTGCAGTATACTTATAACTGGCTGTATGAGTTATGAAAATCAAAAAATTGCTTGAGCCCCAGTACCTAATTCCCTGAGCCCTAATATCTCTTTCATTACAAATTAAGCTGTGTGTGTGTGTGTGTGTGTATGTGTATAATGGACTGTTTAATTAATTAAATTACAATTAAATATTAATTTTCATAGGTTTCACCTCAGCTTTTATGTTTCTGCTGTTCCAAAAGCAAATTGGTGTCAGATAATGGGGGAGGAGGGGTGTATTCTCACAGGGGTATGTGTGTATGTGTATATAAATATGTACCACCTGTGAGAATTGAGGTTCTTCCTGTCAGGAGGGAGACAACATAACATGATCTGTATAATTTAAAAATGCATGAAAACTGTGGGAAGACAACTCATGAAGATCTGGTAGGTGCCGTATACAAAGTAGAAAGCCAAGAGTAAAGTGATTATGCTTTAGACTGGAATTCTTTACAGTAGTTGAATAGTGCAAGTAATTATATTGGGCAGAAGCTCATTTAAGCTCAGTTTCAATTCCTGTCACTTTGGAGAGTACAAGTTTCTAAATTATGGGGATAAAAAGTAGCTGTCATTCAATGAGTGAACACAGTTGGAAAATAAATAAAATCAAAGCTTGTCTAAAATGCTGTGTTTTCCATATTCTGTAATGTCATAGTTTATTTGGTACATATCTGTGAAACTATGAAAGGCCAGGCATCCTCTCAGACCTTCCTTTCAACCACTGAATTTAATCTTGAGTTTTTTTTAATTCTTTTTAAAAATTTCAGTTGTTTACAGATCCAATCTCTGGCACAAAAACTTAACTAGGAAACTCCATCTATAATGGTTTTGTTTTTAAGTTAATGTATAAAAATGCAAATTTAGTGGGAAAAGGAAAAGGGGAATATATATTTTTAGAAGTAACTCAAAACAGTAGAAAAAGAGTATCCCAGGTGTAGTTAATTTACCATAAGGACAAATGCCATGATCTAGGTTTATTTACTTGCTTGGTTAAATCCTAACAAGCTCGTTTTGCTTACTTCATTAGTGAATGTTCTGTGAGGCGTAGTTGTCAGTGTTTCAAATATACCTGTGTATGCAGGATATCTTTTTTTCCCCCTAGCATACAGGTCTGTCGCATCTTACGCGCATTTAACATGCGCGAATTCAGCTTTACACGGTTGGCAAAAACACACAAAAAAGAGCAAAATAAAAATTTAAATACTGTTCCTGTAGGGCGGGCGATTCTGCCCGCCATTACACTCAATGTAATTTTGACTATACGCGGTTTTTGCTTTACACGCTGACCGCGGAACATAACCCCAGTGTAAAATGAGACAGACCTGTACTTTCTTTCCTAATTTTTGCTGAGGTAACACTATTCATAATCTTACAGTTTACCCGGCATGGATGGTTGGGAATATCTTTGAAACGCCTCACCTGTATTGTAGAAAAATGTTGTGAAGAATGATACATGAGTAATAAACTTCAAGTATTTCTGTTTTAGACACTAAGGTCTAGAGTCTGGAATCATAAAAAGAATATTATTAAGATTGTAAAATCAAACACTCAAAAGCTAAGAAATGCCAGATTTAAGGTTACCTGTGCAACTTTAATTCAGCCCCCTTTGAGCATTGTGATACGGCCTTTAATTAGAAGGTTGCATATTGCTTTTCCAAAGGATTCCCGCCTCACTCAGTGCACAGGATGGCCCTTCTCTGGTGATAAATCTGGGTTGTGTAGATAAGGAGAGTCTGTTGTCTGTAAGAGTCCTACTTCATTTGTTGCAGAAGTTAGAAGCTGTGCAGTGAGTAAGGCAGAGAATTGCAGGAAGATAAATATGCTCTCATGGTTAGGGCCATTGAATACTGCCTTGGATAACTGGATTCTGTCCATGCTTCTACCACAGAATCCTATGTGATGTCAAGTCACTTAACCAAACTTTTCAAAGTTGATCACTAATTGTGTGTTTCTCATTTTCTGGGTATCTCACTTCAGATCCTGGGATCTGATTTGTAGTAGTGCTTTGCACTCACAGTTGCAACCAGGCTCAATGGGAGCTGTGCTTTGAATATATAAAGAGCCATATAATGCTAAGTACTCTGAAAAATCAGACCATAGGCATGCTCAATTGGTCACCCAAAATTAGACAATACTTCTGACCTTAATTTCTCTGTGCCTCAGTTCTCCATCTGTAAAATGGGGATAATAACCCCTTGTCTCACAGTGCATTGTGAAAATAAACGCATTAATGTTTGTGAAGCACTCTGATACTAAGGTGATGAGTACATAGAATTAACTTCCTCGTGGGCTTTTCTTTCTTCATAGCAAGGCTTTCATAGTGTGTAGTACAAAAGCCAAGGGCCACACAGTAAACTATCAAAATAAAACATTAAGTGAGCACTATCTATTCTATGCATTGAATGAGGCATGGGTCATCTGGAAACGTAGTATGTGATTTGTAATTAAAGACTGTGTCATAATGTCTATTCTCAAAGAGAATTAATTAAGGTTTCACAGGCTAGGTCTACGCTACCGGGGGGGGGGGAGGGGAGGGTCGACCAAAGATAAGCAACTTCAGCTATGCAAATAGCATAGCTGAAGTTGCGTATTTTAGGTTGACTTACCTGGCTGTGAGGATGGCGGCGAGTTGACCGCTGCCGCTCCCCCGTCAACCACGCTTCCGCCTCTCGCTGCGGTGGCATTCTGGAGTCAATGGCAGAGCGATCGGGGATCGATTTTATCACATCTACACTAGACGCAATAAATCGATCCCTGATAGATCAATCGCTACTCGCTGATCCAGCAGGTAGTGAAGATGTGCCCACAGGCAACCTTAATTCTGCCATTTCCTAACATTTGAGTGCTTATCTTCACAACATTAAAGTCAGTCCCATTTCTCCCCCAGTACCATAGCTCCTTATCCGATCTGTCTCACCCCTTCCCAAGCTCTACTGGTTCTCAGTGCTGGCCTGCTTTCCCAGCCAATCGCAATCTCAATTCCCCCACACGTCCCATCTGATCTCAGTTCCTTGCCTCCTCCTCCCCAACATTTCCTTCCCCAGCTCCTAGTCCCAGTCTCCCCCTGGTCCCAAGTCCCAGTCCCAATTTCCCTTTCCCTGCCAGCCCCCCATCATCATTTCTTCTCCCACTCTGACTCCTTGTCCCAGTATGCTTCCACTATCTTAGCTGTTGGGCTCATGTCTCTCTTGCATTCAAATCTGGCAGCTTCCTTTTTCCATGCTGCCTGGGCTCAATAGGGGAGTCATTGAGAACACAGGACAGATAGGTTCCTTGCTCTCAGTTCAGGTTCCTGGAACCAACCTGCAGCATCCCAGAGCTGCAACTGCAGAGTAAGTCCTGCTCAGCGTGAGGCTGCTGGAGTATGCTTGGTATATGCAGAGTTTTCAGGTTATTGAGTTGCTAAAATCGAAGAATTCTTTACTGAGTAGGTATGAGCTGTGATTTTTTTTTTCCCCAAGGCTTATAACTTGGCCAATTTGGGTGAATTTTCATAGGGATAGCCAAAGAGACATCCCTGGCACAAAGATCACCACCTGCCAAATACCAACTCCCTTCTCCAATGTCTGGGTACACTAGAGCATTTCAAAGAAAAGGTCTCGAATTTTTTAACATGGGCAACAAAATAGATTTTTCACTAGCCTCATTCTCAGAAACAGCTGAATAATTCTGGCTGAAATTTTCCAAAGAAATACAGCCTGAGACAAACAGCATGGAAACCTTCAGCCTGGACAATTAAAGGTTGGAAAAGTTATAAGCAGCTGAAACCAGAGTCTTATAACGGGAACTGTCAGGCTCCCTTGTTGGGTCAAAAACGAGATCCACTTCAATTTAGTCTTAAACAGTTTCTTTTAGCCTTTATTTTGTACCTTTTATGACAGTTCTGCTATCACCCATGTATTACATATACATGCAAAAACAGATAAGGGAAGAAAGATAATTGATCAAGTTACCTCTTCTGGGGACAGATTGACTTTCTTCTAACCTCTGGTGTCTGCAGTGTTCACCTGTCTTCTCCACTTTCTTATTGTTAATCACATATCTTTTATCCGCTGTTTCCATAGACTCCGTTTACCATGTTATCTCATCTGTGTACCTATCAATTCTAAACCCCTAGTTAAAACATTCTCATGCATAAATCACAATAACTAACCTAAACTAATACATTTTTGCTTATCCTGCTAAGGCTTACTTTTATCTGTCCGTCTTCTATTCTGTGCTGTCAATCCCACTGGCTTCTTGCAGAAATTGTTTATTCTTCTTACAGGTTTGTTTTTGTCACTTTAGATTTTTACTTGTTAGCAGGTCTTGTTAGGAGGGAGGTTGAGGGTGTACCTGGAACTTAACAGTTCACTCATGACACGCTGCTTTACCCTGCTATTTGCATAGGCCAAGGATTTTACAGCTAAGACACACAAATCAGGTTTCATGGTTTATACAACCCTGAGTTCTGAAATGCTGCATCAGCAGAGACATACAAAAAGCAAAACTTCCTTTATATTTTCTTATGATATATATATATATATTTGTTTCTCTAACATTATTTAGTATACATTTTAAATAACACAATTCATTACTTTTCTTACAGCCTTAATAATAGGCAGAGCTACCAGCCCTGCCTAATGTGTGCATGTGTGTATACTTTCTTTGTAAATCTGATTTCAGATTCTTTTATTCCCAATGACCAGTGAAGAAAAGTATCTACTTAAGATTATTTATAAACATTAAAACCAATATTTTTGTTTTAATAATTAATAATTGATTAAGAATTTAATAATTTGGTTCAATATTTAAAACCAACAATTATACTGGATTGTTTTTAAGAAGCAATTTGTTGTTTATGACTTTATTCGTAGTGTGATTTGAGTTATTGAATCACATTGGATATACAGAACTACAGAGCTACATTTGGATTTATATCAGAGTGGAAGCTAGTTGATCTGTTTTAAGTATTCTAGTGTGTAACAGAGTAGTTATTCATTTTGTTTTAATTTAGTTTATTCATTCAAAAGTGTAAAGTCTATTGACTGCCAAAAAGACCCTGATGAGTTCTATTTTTTCTCCTCAAGACCAAACATTTGAACTTTGCCAGATAAACATGTTCTTTGAAATGTATTACCATCTATTCACAGTCGAATTTCTATGGTTTCTTTATTCAGTTGATTGCAAAATGGAGAATGTTTATTAAAATAAAAAGCAGTACCCAGCTAGCATTTTTATGTTACCTTTGCTGATATAGAAGATATAACTATAGCTTACGAGGGGTCTTCTCCATTTCATCTCAGTTGTCATCTTCTGCTTTGCCCTATAGAGAGGTCATTGTTGTTTGTTATCAGAGTAGTGCCTAATGCCCCCCATCAGGACTTGTGCTGTATGCTGTACAAACATAAAAAAGAAGATGCTCCATGTCCTAAATAATCCTGGTTCATGACATCACAGTTTGTAGTCATGGAAACTTAACAATTTCTGTATTGTGACTTCACTGCAGGATCCAATAAACGGCCATGTTGAACGGGGGACCAAGTCTCTTGTTGAAACACTCAGCTTTGACAATTATAAAACAACACGACAAAAAATGAAAATGTGGTTGATTTAACTTTTTTAAATGTCAGAACTGTACATACAGAAGAACACAAGTGTTCCATTTGAGTTGCTGCAGGATTTATAAGCGTGCTTTACCACATAGTAGATTTTTGTATAAACATAACACACACAACTCACTGTTTCTGAAGATGACTGAGCCACTGCAGTAATGAATGAAAAATGTGTAAAATACAGTGCACCCTTAGTTTAAATTTACCTTGCTTTTCCAGTCCTTCAGCTCTGAACTGCTACATTATTCCCCCAGTTGTGTTGTGATTGTGCAATAGCATTTAGCTTACAAAATATTTTTTGATTCTGTGGCACAACTGGGTTGTACTGTGTGTGTATAATATCAATAACAGCTGGAAACTAAATGCAATGTAAAAATACAGAAATGCTGCCCATAAAAAAGGAACAGTAGAGATTTTTCTTGTGCTTTTACTGTGGATTTAAATCAAAGATTTTCTTGTAACCTGAAGCTAAGGAGCTGTATTCTGAGTACCAGCACTTCTAATTTTAACTTCCGAAAGGAATGTATAAACCAATAGTTCAATATCACAGCACATTAATCACTGATACAAGGAATTAGTTCTCCATGGTATCATTAACAGAAATATGGTTTTATTCCCAGAGATACCTATGCATTTTGAAAACAGCAAGATATTTCTCATCTTTCTTAAAAAAAAATTAGTGTATAAAATTACAAGAGCATTTACATCATAATTTGTCACCAGTGTAGCAATTCCTCAGCAATGCTATACATTCCACAAAACATATATATAAATTCCTAATGTGCCTTTCATTTCACCAGTAAAGATATCCTGTTAAAGTGTAATTTAGGATGATAGGGCTAACTTTTCCACTGCCTTGCACTTTGTAAATAGTCCATGCTCTTCATAAATTAATGTTAGAGAACATTAATGAGGAGTTTCTCTGTTTGGAACAGTGGACCTGTGTTTAAGCATTACTAACCTGGAAGTTTTTTTCATAGCCAGCTCTTGATAGAACTCTTTGCTGCTACACTTGTATTCATAGGTCTGAAGATCCTCTCTGCAGGATGCAACCACAAAAGTGTGCATATGTCAATGGAGGAGAAAGTTCTCTCTCTGCTTTAAAATGAATCTCTCGGATGATAGCAGACATTCTTCAGTTTGTACAATTTGCAGGAGATTTGCCTTGACTTGACTTGCCTCTTTGCCCGAGGAAGGAGGCACGTCATGTAATCTTGCTTTCTCAGCATTTGTGGCAGATCTAAGTGGAAAGGTTTTTATGTGAAAAAGGAGAATGAAGATTGGGGAGAGGGAGAGGAGAGGAAAGATAACTGAGTTTACTTTCCCGTACCCCAGCCATCAGTGAAAATGTTTAAAGAGTATTAATCTGATTGGGAGTTTAAAAAATTAGGAGACCTTAAGGTAAAAATTAAAATTTCACTGTCTTCCACTTCCTGCTTACTGTTGAATGGCTAGGTAAAATAAGTTTGGTACTCAGTCTATTTCAAAGTAGACAAGTGTCCTCCTCACAGAACACAGCATCTCAGTTAGTTTTACTCAGTATCCTTATTGTTGGTCTTAGAAGAGATTCCAGGTTAAAACAGGCATAGAGAATAAACTCTCCCTTCACCCCTAAAAGTTGTTAATTACTTCAGAGTCAAGAACACATTGGTGGGGCAGGATGGGGAAGCCTGTGCTCAGACAACTTAGTGGAAAAATACAGAACTTACATTTTCAGAGTTGTTAGTCTGACCCTTTTAATTTACATTGCTTGGTCACCTACCAAATATATTTGGAACAGTGTTTTATTAGTGGCAGGGCCGGCTCCAGGCACCAGCAGGTGCTTGGGGCAGCCAAAGGAGAGGGGCGGCACCTGAGGCAATTCAGGGGCAGTAGGTCCCTCACTCCCTCTAGGAGAGAAGGATTTGCTGCTGAACTGCCACCGCTGATCGTGGCTTTTTTTTTTTTTTTTTGCTTGGGGCGGCAGAAATGGGAATGAATAAAACCTAGAATGAAAATGGATTTTCAGTTCTCAAGTCAATAGGACTATAGTTTTTTAATGTATCTCTTTCACCTTGCAAATACTCAAGTCCAGTATTTCAGTTTTCTAGAAACAACCGTTCATCTGTCAACAAGATGAAACTGGCATGTCCTATTCATCTAGGATAAGGCTACTGGTGTATAGCAGGATGTCCGCAGAGCAGACTTCTCGTTGTTTTTTTGAAAGAATACATTACAAAACTAGTAGACTCTAACTGCTGTCCAGAGTTTTCTGCTAAAATAGGATACACCAGCATTCTTAATATGATAAATTAAAATAATAGCACCAAATACAAATTAATTATTTATGGTATTTTGGCCCTAAATATTGCCTTCCTTTTCTATTTGTTTCCTTTTTATCTAAAGTGAGTAATGTTTGGGGTTTTTTATGTTTTTTTAAATGCAAGGGCCTGATTCAGCAAAAACTAGAATCTCTGGCTGTATGCCTGTTCAAATATGCAGCTATGGGACTATTCACAGGACTCTATGTGTGTGTCAGAAACAGACCAGTGATTTCTTGTTAGCCCCCTTAGATTGCCTCATTAGGCATTCCATTCCATCCCATTTTCTAGGTTGTCTTTATCAGCTCAAGCCAAATGCCACTTATGGTAGTTGAACTCTCAGCAGTGTTGACAGTTTTCCTCCAAGTGGTCTAATCAGGGTCATGTTTTTCCTAACTAACTGATGTCAGGCCAGCTGGGAGGAAATAGCTTTAATAAGGCTGAGACTCAGAGTTGGTTGTCTAGGCTCCTCCATGACTGACAGGCCCATTTCTGAGGTTTTCCAAGGAGGTCCATTTATATTGGTGTGACATACCCATAGTACAAACTAGACTGATGAATATTGGCGTCACCCGAGCCCTCTTATCTGGGGTGCACTTTACACTGCTTTGCTGCTGTAGCTCCAGTCTGGACAGCTCATGAGCAGCCTCCAGCATGTAAGTCACTCCCAGCCATGTATGTGTGTGTGCTGCAGGCTGCCAGCTTCACACTGGCTCTTCCTAGCCTGAATTGGATTGTAGGATGACCTCAGCACATACTCAGTCCCAGATTCCCCCCCAGAAATGTATGTCCTGTACTGCCCGGCCCTCTGCTGGACAAATAGGTCAGTTATTTCATCAATGGAAATAATATGCACAGATCTTGTTACCTCAAATGGAATTTCCCCAAACACTTCAATCTAGACACACTGGATTAAAACAAGTTTATTTAAAACAATAAAACAAGTTTATTAACTATAAAGAGAAAAATTTTAAATGAATGCAAGTATAATATAATATAATATAATTATAATAAGGCATAGAAGTCAGAAATGGTTACCAGAAATATAAAGATAAAAATTCAACTGATGCCTAACTTAACACACTATGTTAAATTCAAAACACGGCTTTCTCACCGTGTTTCAGCATTCTTACTGATTGAAGTTTTTTCCAACTTTTCCACCTGTCCAACATGCTTCCTTTGTCCATAAGGTTCCGTGAATCCCTGGATGCCATGGGAAGAGAGAAAGGGAAGGAATAAGTTGCTGGAACAATTTTTATAGTGGAGATGCTAAGAGCTATTTAACTGAACTGTAAACCCTCTATATAAAGGACACCACTTCAAGCCAGGGGGTGCAGCAGAACTCCCAACACCTATGGGAGGGATGTTTTGGGGTGTCTGCCCCTCCTTTTCATAGTGAGAGGTAGTGGGATCAATGCCCACATTCTCCACCAAAACTGACAGATTTTTGTTACCAATCTGCCTGGGCCACAGTTGATCAGGCTGGGCCACAGGATCTTTTCAGGGAGGAGATGACGAAGCACACCAAGGGTCTAAGTTTTAAAGCTTTATTAATAAAATAATAAAATACAACAGAGTGTGCTGGGAACGCTCCCACATCACTCAGGGGAAGAAAGAAAGCATTAGAACCCTAAGCTCTAACCCACTTTCATACTTACTCATGCACTACCCAAAACTGGCCAGGCCTGGGTGTAACCTAAGAAGAAGAGGGGGAGGGGTGGACGGGAGTTTTTGCCCTGGGCCCAGGTCGTCTGAGGAATCCGCTGTAATTTCTGAATTGCTCCAGCTCTCGGGAGGGTTTTAAGTCCTGGGTTCCTTTGGGGGTGTCGTTATCTAGGGCCCGCTATGCCTGGTGCTCTTTCTAATGGTCCAAACAGGCTTGCTGTGGCCTTCCCTGTTTCCCAAAACAGTCCAGCTCCGGAGACTGTTTTCCCTTCTGTTGGCCTCTTCTGTTGCTCTCACTGTTTTTGTTGTTAACTCTGCATTTCGTTCTCTTCTCAGAGCTGGCCGGGGGGGTTGGACTTCCCCCCTTCTATCTTGGCAGGTAGCAACTGGCCTTGGGCGGGAGTCAGCTTTTTATTTTCGGTCTGAGCTTGCTAGCTACAGTGTTGAGTTAACCCGTTCTTCTACTGTCCACTCACACATCTTTGACCCCCACCCCCAAAATGCTTTGCGATGCTTGCAATAGCGTTAGCAATATGTAGTGCTGATCCACCTTCCCAGGGGACTCCCTAAGGAGAGGGGTCCATTGAATTGTGACACTGTCTCCCCTTTGTGAAACATTTCAGTGGGGATTCAGGAGACAAAAAGCCCTGTTCGGGCTTCCTTTGTTCCTCTCCCTGTCTGATTAATCTGTTTATGGCTTAAATGTAAATTAAGCAGAGCACACATTCTTTTGCTGGAGATAGACCTGTTTGCCAGCTTCTGGTCGGTTCCCTATACAGTGGAATCCTATAACTTTACATAAAATGTTGCCACACATTTTATCAGGACAATGTTGACCAGCAAATTGAGTTTTCAAATGATACCTGACAAAGGATTTTTTGTACAAAGATTATTACAACAGTGTGCAAGGGATGAATACAGGGGTACAATCTGTCACAATTGGATAGTTCCCTGTTCTTCCCCAAGTATTGGATAGGTAGGAGCCTATAAAAGGCGTACATGCTCCAGTCCCTGGTTGATTATGCAACTTGTAGTTCTGGAGCAGTTTTCTTCCTTAAAAAATACAAATTATTTTATACTTCGGTTTCAGCTATTGTCTGATTAATATGGCCTAGTGCAGAGCCACATTTACAACGTCGGGGACTTAGATGGGTCAGAAGGATGTGTCTATTTTTAACAGGTTATAAAAGTTTAACAACTTCCTTAAAGTGATTATGCAAATCTTTAATATGCTCTTCTGTTATGTGTAGAGTTTCTTTACATCATATGAGATTTGCAAATGTAAAGGAGTTACTAATTATTATATGAAAAAACAATGTTTTTAGTAATTATTTATTATTTAATCGAATCTATAATCCAGGTGGTTGGGAACTGGAATTTTCATTCCACAGGAATTTCCAACATTTTGAAGAAAAATATCATTCTGAATTATAACAAAAGCCAACATTTTGTAATTTCATGCAAATGAAAATTAGGGGAAAAAATTATTTGGGACCATCATATCATTTTGTTAGGATAGTGTTGACATGTTTAGTTTGTTTCTTAAATATTTTAATATATTCTATGTATATGCTGTATATACAATATTAACATAAATACATAAACATCTAAACAAAATTAATCAAAATAACAAAGCTGAAATTAAACATCTTAATTTTTTCCCATTAAACAATTCATTGAGATCTACATGTTCCTGAAAAAATGTTTTGATTTGTATGAAAGTGAATTTTTTTTAACATAAATCTATTGAAAATTTTTCAAATGGGGTCTAAAGCCATATTTATATTTGCCAATAGCCTCACAAATACTAGAAGTGAAGTGTCTTATAAACGCTTACAATGATTTAAAAATATCCTTTTTTCCTCTTTTTATGGGGAGGAGTCAGAATTGCAACCCTGTTAATATTTATTTGTAGTACTGTTTTTTATAAGGGTGACTTTCAGCTACTGAGGATTCTTTAGGAGGCAGATTATATAAATCAGATTTTTCTTAATTAGAATTCATTGCATGATATGTAAACAGAGTGAGCAAGATAAATTAGTTTGTTCTGCTTAATTCCCAGCTGTATTTCCCTCTTACACTGAATTTTCATGATTTTCTCAGTGTAGTTTTGGATGTAATCATATGGCTTTGAGCTGTGAGATGCTTTTTGAGGTGGCAGACATAGGAGGCAGTGCTAGGTTTAAACAGGCAACATATTGTTCAGGTGGGTAAACATTGTCCAGAGGAGTTTGCATGCTAAGGATGTTATTTAAACAGTATGTAATTCAAAGTTGAGTCCACTGGGATTGTCTGGCTAGACTTCAAGGAGCTGTTGTTAGAACTAAGTAATAAAAGGAGGAGGCTACTGAAAAGATGAGAAATTAGTTATGATCAGAAAATGCATTTGTAAAATGTAGGCCCGAGAGCAATATAAATGATAACTCTATAGAAACAATTAGTTCTCATGAAAATGTGGGAACCTTTATAGATGAAAATGAATAGCTTTCTTTTTACAATGCTGTTGAATTTTCAGACTTTTTCAACAGAATTGCGGGGGGGGGGGGAGAATCTCAAACATATTCACTCATACAACTTATGAATAATACAACTTAACAAAAAATTTGGCTTGAATTTAAAGTCTCTATATACTCTGACTGAGTAGATACCAAAAAGGCATTTTGCCTAAGTTCGCTCTCTCTCTCTTTCTGTCCCCCCTTCCCACCTCCGCTTCTTTGCAGTTCTCTATCATTGTAACATATGGGCTAATGCCCTGATGTTGCAATGAGAAGTGGACCCCACTCATGCCTGGTACCTGGTTTGGTTGCAGGAATCTGCCTTTGTGTATCTCCTACAGAGATCAGGGTCTCAGTGTATTATGTCCAGCTATACTGACCAATTCACAGAGGATAAGAGCCTGCTATTGTGACTTGATGATAGAGTGAAATTTTTCAGTTGAATAAAAAATTTGCAAAAAAAAAAAGCAGTTTCAGGAAGATGAAAATGATTCATAAGTTCAGGTCAATTTTGACAAAGTTTTAGACAAAGGAAAAATGAGAGGAAATTTTTCAAAAAGAAAAAATGGCTAGAGCAGACATTTTTAAAATGAACTGTTTTGACTTTTCATTTCAAAATGAACTGTTTTATTTCAAAGTATTTCAAATTGACATTTCATTTTGAAATGTTGCTGTGAATCTAGCTGTTTCATTTTGAAATGTCACTTTGACATAATATTCAAAATGTTTTGTTCAACCCAAACGAATTGTTTTCAGTTTTTGGTTTTGGTGAGGAAAAACCAACAGCATTTCAGTTTTGGTTTGAAATGACAGTTTTTCGATCTGGAATTTTTTGTTCTGCTACCAAACCAAAAAACAAATTATTCATGCAGCTCTCCCAAATATTACTCCTTTTTCCTAAGTACAGGCCTGTGTGCAGCTGAAAGTCCTAGGTTCAGTCTTGGCTGACCACCCATGGCTGAGGCTGTCATTATAGGTAGGTAGGTTTGTTTGTTTGTTTTAAAGTTTCCAGGGATGGTCCACTTACACTTATAATTGTATGGCAGATTATACATTCCAGTTTATGTACTATTTTTCTGAGATAAATATACTTTTCTGCAGATTTAAATTATTTTTAAAGAGATTTTCCAAAGTTAGAGTGAGAGATGTGATTCAGTTATTGTCCTCTATCTATGCTGTTCTTGACTATCTACTGTCCCTATAATTACAAAATTGTGTCCATGTCCAAGCATCTCAGTGATTTCAGTATTTTTGTTATATTTTTTTTCCTGTGCAAGGTCTACTATTACTTTTAATCATTTTTGTGAGTTTCGGGAACTGTTCTCACAAAATATTAAGTAGTTTCCTTATTCCTGGCTTAAATCATTCAAAGACACCTACTCCTAATGTTCATGTCTTTAAGTCCAGCTCACGTTCTCTCTTAATATTTTACTCTCTCTTTATTTATTTTTATTTATTTATTTCAGCGTGGATTTCCACAATAATATCCAGTAGTTCATATTATCTGTATGAAAGAAGGCCTGGCTGTTGGCATTTCTTACCAACATCTGGGGCAATATTATGATTTTTATTATATAAAAATGGGAGAAATGTATATTCTGTGAACCAGCATTAGAGCCAGTATTTATTGTCTACGTTATCTCATTCCATTCTTTTGTTGTTCTTTCATATTTACAGTCTGCGCTCCATAAATTAATAGGATTCACATAGTCTTCTAAAAAACACTCATGAAATTATACATTCGAGACATAATCTTGATTACTGAAAATTCAACCCATTTAATTAAATTTTCTAATGCGGATAGCTTTGTTGGTTCCTTTCTCTTCTGGAATTGTCAACAGTCTGTATAAACTCATATTCAGCATTCTTTTCCTTTATAAATATATCACCTACATCTATTTGTATTAAAGGTTGTTCATCTCTGAAGAAATTCTTCCATGTTCTCTCACATTTTTGCTATAAACTTTCATGTTATATTTGATTTAAAGATATATTTCAGCCTATTTAAAATCAATTCCAATTAATATTGCTGAAACTCTAGATTACAAAGTTTAAAATTGCCATAAGTAATAGTATGGAAATACTAATTTTATAAATGTAATTGAGTGCTATGAAATGGATGCTTGCATACGAGCATTGGTTTGACACAGTAACTACAGATAGCAACTTAGATCAGGGATTCATGAGAGCCCATTTCTTATGTGGCCGGCAGATGACTATAGGAAGAAAAAATTGGTGGAGGGACTGAAATATTTGTAAATGTTATTGCAGCCAGAAGGTTACTTTATTTGTATCTGCCAGTTGTCATGATTAAATGAAGATGTGTGCTATACTAAATATTTGAGGACAAAATACTGGACTTTTTTCATCATCACCAGAATTAAAAGTTCTATAGTTCAAAGTAGGCACTCAGTTTAAACAGAAGTAACTGACTTGAATCTAGCAAACTATTCTGTTGATAATGTATAAATGGAATAGAACCAACTTTCTCTGTCTCTCTTTATCTCTCTGGCTCTGCATGTCAAAAGCAGAAAAAACAAACTTGTCCAGTAAGCCCACAAATATGAATTTGGATACTCATAGTAAGCAGACTTCTGGAGTAAAAGTCTCATTTTTTACATAATAACTTTTCAGAATAAAATTCTACTTCAAGCAGAAAAAAGTCAACTTCATTTCTGACTTTCTATTTAATTTTATTATTTTTTGTAATATAAATCTTTTAACCAATCAGACATAATTATGGGGCTCATCCAGGATCATATGGAATACATGCAACTCCGATTAACTTTTAGTGGGAGCTGATGTTGCTCAGCTACTTTTAGGCTCATACTCCATATGCTTGGAAAATGTCAATGATGGGGAACGTATAGTGAAATTATAGTTTGTGCATATTTTCTGTTCTCAAATGAAAATGAATGTATTCCTTAGGACAATACATTGAAAAGAAACCAAGTGCCTAATGTGTCTACAAATCAAAGGGGTAAATTAGCATTCTAATGAAAGAAGGTTTCTTATAGTAAGCAAATAGACCTGTAATGCAATAAATCAGGAAGGCTGGACATCCAGCGAGAAGCTGAGAAAACTTTAAAGGAATAATACCAGAGAATGTGAGGAATGTTTTTTCATAGATACTTGTTAAGTCCAATTCCCGACTCATCTTCATTACTATTTCTATAGCATGTTTTCACCATGTCACTAGATAATATTTCTCTAGTATTTTATTATATTTTGATTAGGGCAATTAATTGGCTAAGTCTTCCCTCATTTTCAAGGATTTTTTGTTGTTGTTATATTTGCAGGGATGAAGTTATTTAAATGATTTTGGGAAAGGGCTGATTTCTTCCCTTTGAAGCGTTAGTATGGCTTGGAAGTGTTGGTGTATATTCTATTCTGTCAGTGCAGGAAGATGTAGTCCCTTTCCACAGATCTCCCCAAATCAAATATCTGCTATATAGTCCAGTAGTTCTTAAATGCAATTTAATGTACTGGTATTCTCAGTTGTTCATTACTGTTAATAATGTCACATGTTGCTCAGAATCACTTTATCTGAAAAGTATCAGAGGGGTAGCCGTGTTAGTCTGAATCTGTAAAAAGCAACAGAGGGTCCTGTGGCACCTTTGAGACTAACAGAAGTATAGGGAGCATAAGCTTTTGTGGGTAAGAACCTCACTTCTTCAGATGCAAGTAATGGAAATCTCCAGAGGCAGGTATAAATCAGTGTGGAGATAACGAGGATAGTTCAATCAGGGAGGGTGAGGTGCTCTGCTAGCAGTTCAGGTGTGAACACCAAGGGAGGAAAAACTGCTTCTGTAGTTGGATAGCCATTCACAGTCTTTGTTTAATCCTGATCTGATGGTGTCAAATTTGCAAATGAACTGGAGTTCAGCAGTTTCTCTTTGGAGTCTGGTCCTGAAGTTTTTTTGCTGTAAGATGGCTACCTTTACATCTCCTATTGTGTGGCCAGGGAGGTTGAAGTGTTCTCCTACAGGTTTTTGTATATTGCCATTCCTGATATCTGACTTGTGTCCATTTATCCTCTTGCGTAGTGGCTGTCCAGTTTGGCCAATGTACATAGCAGAGGGGCATTGCTGGCATATGATGGCATATATAACATTGGTGGACGTGCAGGTGAATGAGCCGGTGATGTTGTAGCTGATCTGGTTAGGTCCTGTGATGGTGTTGCTGGTGTAGATATGTGGGCAGAGTTGGCATCGAGGTTTGTTGACCTCGTTATCTCCACACTGATTTATACCTGCCTCTGGAGATTTCCATTACTTGCATCTGAAGAAGTGAGGTTCTTACCCACGAAAGCTTATGCTCCCTATACTTCTGTTAGTCTCAAAGGTGCCACAGGACCCTCTGTTGCCTTTTATCTGAAAACTGTATTTTGCCATTTTAGGACCGGTCCTGCAAGTGGATCCATGTTGTCTCATAGATCTGCCCTCCGATATGTAGTTTCAGGATCTGGCCCCTTGTCTTTGTCCCATTACATGGTGTGTCACCTTTTAATTTTGATCTCTGTTTTTCACTGTGCTACATGTACAGATTTTCTGAAATTAATCTTGGCGCTTTTAAGAGCAATTTTATTATTTACACTCCAAAGTGTTTCACAAATAAAATTCTGATGAAGGTATACATTCTATATTTGATCTTGGGAAAGCTCCTTACTTCCTTATACTTTGTTTGAGCCGAATGTTGATGATCAGTGTCTGAGTTGAACTCCCACGTCATAATACAATGCTTTGGAGATCTTAATTTAGAAAATGAAGATATTCATGTGAGTCTGGCATAGTCAATGGAGCTCCTTAAGTCTTCTAAGATCATTGATGTTATTTATCTTCTTATTAAGACTTAGGCCATGTCTACACTTACCTCCGGAGCGATCGATCCAGCAGGGGTCAATTTATTGCTTCTAGTGAAGACGTGATAAATCGACCGCCGAGCGCTCTCCCGTCGACTCCGGTACTCCACGGGAGTGAGAGGCGCAGATGGAGTTGATGGGGGAACGTCAGCAGTCGACTTACTGCAGTGAAGACACCTCATAAGTAGATCTAAGTACATAGATCTAACTTAGATTGATCCATTCCCCCTCCCCTCCCCCAGTGTAGACCAGACCTTAGAAATGGTGTATTAGAGAAGTAGTAAAGGAAGATATAGACACACTCGCATATTTCACTGACATGTGCCAAATAACTGTAATTGATATAGAAATACATACATCTGCTGTGTCTTGCTAGCTGTCTCCAATTAAAAAAAAAAACAATTCTAATCTTATTCTTTTGAACAGTGTTTTTTATGCCTATTTCAAGAATTAGGACACAAAGTAATTTACTACTTTCCACTGGACTTTCTATATTGGAATAACAAGAACAATCATGAATTGGTTTAGTGTTGTGGTCTTACGGCTTTTTAATTAATACAATGTAAAGTAGCATTAGAATAAGCAGCTGCTACTTATCTTCATTGTGATCATTCATGCTGAAATTCTTAAATCCTTCATCCTTGTACACATGGTCTTTTAGCCTTGGGTTTGCCTATGCAAAATCAAACTGTTGCTTTGATCTGTACTTTGAAGATTGGATGACTGTTCTTTTATCCTTAAGTGACTGGTTTGGGGGGGGATGGGGGGAAGGATGAGAGAGTCAGGAAGGCATCTTGGGTTAAGAATGGAATTTTGAAAGAGCGAGACCCCCACGCCACAGTTGCACAGTGGTTAGAGCACTTACCTGGGATATGGGGGACATAGTTTACGGTACCTCTGATTTTGAGCAGGGACTTGAACCTGGGTCTTCCACATCCCGGGTGAGTGCCCTAACCATGAGAAAACAAATTTTGAAATCTCAACATTTTTTGTGAAATAGATTTTTTTTTTTTTTAGGCAGGTCTAGTCATAAGTACATTGATAGAAACTGTGTACTGTCTGAGCAATGAGTCATGTGCTATGTACTGTCTATTTTGTGCAGTGAATAAGACAGTGTGCTCCAGGTTTGAAATTAGGCAACAATTTCCTCATCTGTTTTGATTTTAACACTTTTTGACTGACATACTGCTAGACACGTTGATGTGAAAGCTACTGTATTGAAGCCCATGATGAAATAAGAATTGGAGCCTTTGTTGAATTGATGGTGGCCTTAATTTGTTGTCTCTCATATTCCTACTAGGTAATAGGGTTTAGGTCTAGAGAATACTTAGATAATACTTAGTCCTGCCATGAGTGCAGGGGACTGGACTAGATGACCTCTCGAGGTCCCTTCCAGTCCTTTGATTCTATGCCCTTCTGGACTTTACCTTTAAATTAGACAATCACTGTGGGATTTATTCTTTTCTTGATGTTCATGCACAGAAGTCTCTGATGTAGAAAAAAGGAATAAAGCACTATGACTATATATCTGTGATTCCACCCCACCCTATCCCCAGAAATAAGGAAGTCCTATAACCCTAGGACTTCCCACATAGATATTGCTATGTGACATAATGTAAGGATTTTCCCTCTTGTAATTTGAATACTGCTAAACCATTTTATATGATAACAAGACAGTAGCAGAATAAACATTACTTCGGTTTTAGGATCCTAGTTCCTGTAAAATTTCATATATGTAAAAGAATGCCTAATTTGTATATATAAATTGGTCTACTTGGAACCCTTTCCCAAACATAGGCTGAAGATCCAGACTGAGTTGCATCCCCTGAATATATCTGGAAGGCTCTGCAGGCCTACTTTGAGAAACGAGGAGAAAAACATATAAACAGAAAAGGTTGCGGGGGGGGGGCTCAACATTAACATGTAAGAAAAAAAAATCTTTAAAATAGGAGAGCAGGGTGACATTTCCTTGTTATTATGGTTCTTCCTGTCGCTTTCAATAATAAGTTACTATCTGTGTCACAGCATAAATTCTCATTTTGTAGAATTATCAATAGCTTTACAATTTTTTCCAAGAAAGAGCAAGGATTATACACATTTAAAATTGTGATGGAGTATTTTGTCTATATCTTGAAGATTTAAGTCTCATGGATGTCTTGGCCTTCATGTATCTAATTTTGAGAATTGAGGCAGGACCAGCAGTCACTGTGACAGTAACAGTTTAGTAGTACTGCAAAATTTCATCTTTTTTGAGATTTAATGTTAGAAACAAAATAGTTTATGCTACTGTGCCAAGACACTTCAGGAAAAAAAATGTTGGCTCACTTTCAGCTAGCGAACTGCAGCTTCAGACTCAGGGTTACTAAGTTTCAAAATATGCTCAGCATTGAGGGCAAATGTGCAGCCAGTTAGGCACATACAGTTAATTTATATAGATTTAGCACATGTGCAAAGCAGAGATCAGCTGAAAAATTGGCTCTAAATATGTGAAGTGAGACCATCTTTCTTGGTGAAAATGAAGAAAATGATTCTGCATAAGCTTTTCTCTGCTTGTTTGAGTGTTTTTCTAAAAATAAAAATACGAAATATTAAAAGGAACATGAGGGAAAGAAATGTTTTTTTCAGCCCCTTGGTCTTCACTTAGCTAGAGAAATTGCATCTAAATGTTTTTGTTCCATTACAACTCTGTCTGCTGCTGGTAGTTGTCAGTCCCTCTTATTCGGATCAACTAGCAAAATGGAATATTTCCTAAACTACATTTACTTATTTATTGGTGAAATGTTGATTCCAAAATTTGTAACTGGGAGAAACAGAGACTTGATGAAAGAACCAAATGACATATTTAGCTGTGAAATTGAGGAGAGGGTTTTATGAATGGAAGACGTGAGCCCAGAATTTGAAAAGGGCCATATTTAACTGAGGCACTGCAATTTTTTCTATTTAGTGGTAGGAGAAAAGGTTTGAATGGTATATTCATCCCATTCCCAGATGATGTCTCTGACCTGCATGGAGGACCAAATAATATGGAATAGAAAGAGTAGTAAACCAGTTTACAGTTAAAAGTGATTACACAATTTCCAACAATTATATATGGAAATTTAGTTTCATAGCTCTACAAAATCCTTTGCCTTTCCTATGGAATTATGTGAACTTTTCCACACATGACATGTTCCCTCCTCCTATTGTCCAGTTCAGTAACTTTCAGTTTGTCCACCTACTTACAGTTCCTTAAGGTGGTTTTTATTGGGCACTCTTAATGAAATCTGCAAAAATTTAGTTTTGAGGTTTACTTACCGGTAATTCTCCAACAGTTTTAGGTATTGCAGAAGAAGGATTCTAAAAACAAGTTTATCTTGACAGCATCGTAATACTTAATGTCTATCTGATTACCTCCATACAGTATTTAAAATGTAGACAATAAAGTGTTATGCTGTTTTAGCATTTATGTATGCCCTCAGGAGTTTTCATTTGTTTGTTTAATTTTGTTTATTTTTAGAGACTGGCTGAACAATATAACAAGCAGATTTACTAACATTTTCATTAAGATACGCTCTATAGTGCTGGTGAAAAATAGAGACAATGTCTTCCTTTGTGTTTGTACAATATGTGGCAAAACGGGGCCTTGATCTTAACAGAAATCTCTGGGCATTACCCTAATATTATTACAGCATCTCAAAGTGGACATGGGAAAGCGACAAAATAAATGGCATTTGGATTTTATTTACCTGGAAGGAATTAAGTCCTTGAAAATGATAACTATACTGCAAGGTAATCAGAAATCCTGTTAATTGATATTAACATTGACATTATCATGTGGGGAAGTGCATGTTTTGATTGACTTCATTCTTATTGACAAACTGGTGAAGTACGGATTTAGAGGTTACCAAAAGCTAAATGCTTTTTCTATAGGTGTTTGATACATAATAGGCGAAGGGATTTAAGAAATACTACCATATATTAAAACAAAAACAACAAAAAAACCTTTTGTTAAACTAGATTGTGATTGTTAGCATTTAATTGACACAGTTCCCAGATTCATTTTGCAGGATATAAATAATAAATCTTAGATAACTTGTTGATTCCTGATGCACCTTTGCTATATCTCAGAATTGCATCAAGTATGTAATTGGACTTATGCCATTATTTGTTTTCCTTCGCTTTAGGCACTGTAACATTTCCCTCCAAAAGGTAATATTTGCATTCTTTCTACTTTTTCCAGAATTATACTGATTATTTTTTAATTCTCATTTTCTGAACTGTGATGAAATTTGAATCTTACTGTTGATTCCAGAATTCAATGAATAAATTCTTCAATAATATTGTGTTTACATAATCTTTCAGCTGTTACATAAATCTGTAGTGTGTATATATAAAGTTAATGTTATCAACTCCTAGAGTGAAACACAATAAGTAAGGATTTATTGGTGCATAGCACATTGCATAGCGATTTAGGACTGGAAGTAAAGAATAACTTTTCCTATTGAAACTGAAATTTTCATTTTCATTTCATTCGTTTTCATAGGCAAAAGTAATTACCCAAATTGGACTTTGGTTAGGACACCCAGATTAACACCCTAAACTTGGAAAAACAAACAAACCAACCCAAAACATTCCTTTCAATTCTGTCTATTACCTGGAAAGATTTGGCAAGCTGTAGATATGTAAGCATGTATACAATGCTGAATGTTAGAACATCAACTGTAGATAATCCTAAGTGATGCTTATTGATAGTACAGTTTAGCTAGGCTTTAGCAGTGTACTGTTTCTTACTTCATGAATATGCTAATTTTTAGAGCACATATGTAATATCAGTAAGTAATCTGTTGTAACCAATTCATGCCACACAAGAGAATTAGCTTGGAGGAGAAATCTTTGTTAGATACTCATATGTTCTTTTTACTGTCAGTATCAAAGCAAAAAGGCTTTAAAGTTTGCTTTGGGAAAATATTGTCCAGATTCAGATTTGCTGTTAGGAATAAAATAATGCTCCTCTTCCTCAGAAAAATCAGATTAATTGTGTTTGCAAAGGTGCCATTCATATAACAAATGCAAGTCTTTTACAGCCAACTGATTCAATTTAAAACTGTTAGAAATGGTCCAGCCCCCTATTGCTTATTGCATATTGGCTTATGTCTAAAATCTCCCCCCCAAAACTGTCTGCTTCCATTGGTGTCGCTGTGAGGAACAGCTGCCAAACAGTGGTGCCACCAGACATAGTGAAACTTTCATGAGGTGCTGGGGGAGAGGAAGCACGTTGAGTCAAGAGGAGTGTAGCACAATGACCTGCAGGACCTTGGCAGGGAAACAATATGGAATTGATGGATTTTTTTTTTAATGGGAGGGGAGATTATAGAATTCTTCTTCAAGTGTTTTCTCATGTCTATTCCATTCTAAGTGTGCGCACACTCACGTGCACAGTGGTCAGAGATTTTTTGCCTTAGCGATATCCCTAGTGCCCCCTGGAGTGCCACGCTCCTCCTATTAGGTGGTGCTGGCCCTACGCCATCTCATTTCCTTCTTACTGCCCATGACGGTTGGTCGAAGTGCCTCGTCTTGCATTGCAAGAGTGTTAGCAGTTCTTTACAACCCATTGTTCTACCTTCTTTGTATATAGTTCGTAGGTAGTTAGTTAGACCATTAAGTTAAGTATTAGGTTAGTTGAGTAGTTAGAGTCCCAGTTGGGACTTCGCCCTGGAGCAGGGCATGGCCTGCTCTCCTGGCTTCAAACCATGCTCCTCGTGCAGCAGGCCGATGCCTGTTCGTGACCCCCACGACAGCTGTGTGAAGTGCTTGGGGGAGTCCCATAAAAAGGACATGTGCAGGATCTGCAAAAACTGCCCTGTCTGTGTGCCTTTAAAAATCTCTATATATAACTTGGTTATGATAATTTAATATAGAGAGAGCCATATGTGTGCAATTCTTCTACCATGGTTGCTATTTAAAATGTCAACAGTTACCATACATCATGATATCTGAGAAATTAGACAGAATTTTTTCCCAAACTTTTCATTTGTTATTGTTGGAGTCCTGCTCAAAGGTATGTGATCTGTGTGAAATCTTTTAATGGAAAGTGGAGATTTTGTTTTCTTCAGAATATAATATTTCTGAATGCAGTGAGCCCTGAAGTTGGCTTCCTTTTTTTCCCCTCTGGACATTATACCATGCTGAAAGTTTCACCATATTGTACTTTCAGTTGTGTCACAGGTCAAAGGGGAAGCTTCAGGCAACAATGGGAAAAGGACACCTTCATATTATTTTCTTTCAACTGGTGAATCATTTTTTTGACTAGGCAGAAATTAACTCAAGAAAAGTTGTATTGTTATGTACTTCAGAGACAGAATGACAAAATAACCTTCTCTTTAAGTGACGATGGGAGTAGTCCAGTGGCAGATTAATGATTTTGCCGCCCCTAGGCCCTGAAATAATTGCCGCCCCCAGCCCCATATGAACTCGTTTTAGTTTTTTTACAAATTCGTTTGAACTAAAATGAATCTAAATATCATTAAAATAATTGAACATTTACAAGTTTTATTATAAATAAAATTACAAGTACAGCAGACCCTCACTTGAATGCGCGTCTGTATAGCGGGATTTTGCTTATAGCGCGGGACCGCGCATGGATCCAAAACTGAGAACTGCTTAATTTCTTCCTTCCAGTCATATTATTAATGTTTAGGATTCTTGCGAGTATATTTACTAAATGGCATCATTGGTGGTTTCAATACAGGCTATGATTGGTAGAATCACGGCGTCACTAATGCCACGATTACAAAAATGCTGCTATTATAAATTTGCCGCCCTAGGCCTAGGCCTTGTAGGCCTAGGCAATAATATGCCACCGGAGTAGCCTGGTATACTGAAACATCTTCAATGTGAGGAAATAACTTGTTAAAGCTGTGTGTGTCCCTTGATTTTTGCATCCAGATAGCTGACACAAAATAATTAAAAGAACGAAAAACTACCATGTTACATACAGGCCAAGGCCTCCATGTGCCAGAATGTTAAAGCCATGGGTGGTTATGTTATGCTATACAAAGCACACGAGATTTTTTTATAGGGGAGAAGATAAAACGCCGCATTGAGAATACTGCATTTAAAAAGGTGATTTAAAAAAATTGCTTGGCTTTCATTGAAAGTGTAGCATTTTATTAAAATAGTGAAACAATGTCTATTGTGTAACAGTGAGGAAACAGCGATTGCAGCTGTGTCAGAATGACTTCTGGGGGGAGAAATACGTAAGAGTCCTGATGACTTTAACAACTCTGTTGACACTGATGTGTTACAAAATTATCTAAATTATATGAAAGTGTTAAAATAATCAGGAGTTGAAGTCACAAGACCAGTAGTGTTGGCAGTTCTTTAAGAATAGGAGACTAGATAATGGAGTTTGAGTAATCTAGGTTTCTAGTGTTCTTCTGAGTGAGTGGCTTGTTACACACTGGAGGTCACAGAAAATTAGCTCAGTGTGTATCAAGCTCATTTGAACTAGGACTCAGTTTAGCTCCAATACAATTACTAGACTCGCCCTTCTTTACTTCTGCATTTAAGAGAAAGGGGATACCCACTGTCTTCTGAGAAGAGAGTAATATCACTGCTGCTTTTCAATAGTTAAGAGAAAATACTCATTCCATCTTGCAGATTAATCTTGGCCATGGAGGGAGGCCAGGAATTTGATGTCTAGATGTCCAAAATATTTTTTTCAGAATCTACATACTTGATAGTTGTGATGCAGGAGATAAAACAGGATATACTTTTTTATGATTCCAAATTTGTATGAGTTATATTTATTTTAAAACTAATTTATTATGGAAATGCGAGGTGAATCGTACTTCAGTATTTGTAAATTCTAAAGTCCCTCTTATGGCCTTTAGATATATAGATATAGATATGTATATATAGATTAAAATCATAGTACATACTCATGTTCTATACCTGTCCCTTTAGTTTCTTGTCTCCTTCAAGAGTTCCTTGCTTATTGATTAAACCAGTAGTTTTGTCTATTTGTGCAAACAAATTGATTTTCTGTATCTTCTCATGTTAAGATCTAGAGTTAGGAAGTTGTCATTTATAATATTTAGTAATTTCAAGGATGTTTTAGGACTGTCAACATGAGACCTCCAGCATATATCCCTCAAATTTGAAGTTCCCCATCATCACATAGCTTCCCCCCATACACACAATATAGATAGGTGCGTCATTCTGTTCCCTAGTGAGATTTGGTGGTCTAGCTGGCACCAACTAATACCCAATCTTGTGCTTTATGGACATTGATCTGTAAGCATTCACAATCATTTTCTTACAAGGTATCGGTTACTCATGCCATTTTTCACGGAGTGCCACTCTCCTACCTCTTTTGGCCACTCAGTCCTTCCTAAATAGGTTATGACCATTGATTTTAACATTCCAACCATGGGAATCATCTCATCAGGTTTCAGTAATACCAACTAGATCAAACTTGTGCATTGGTGTATAGGCAGTTAAAGAATTTCTTCTCTTCATGTCTTTTGGTTCCTTGATTAATTTTGTTCTCGGCCTCTTGATTTTGCGTTGACTGAGTGCTCATATCTTCCCTCTTCTTACCTTTTCTTTTGTTATTAGTTTAATGCCCTCCTGATTATTCTAGCCAGACTGTCCCTCAGAAGATTGATCCCATTCTACAGAGGTAGAGGCCATCCAAACTATATAGCCCACAAAACCCTCCACCCTACCCCATTTATGTAGCCAGCGGTTGACTACCAGCATCTTCTGCCTTCTGTTTTCCTGTGCTCGTGGGAGAAGAAGAATATCATAGAAGATTGCATGGAGGTTCTCCTTCATCACACTTCCAAATTCCTTGGAGTCATCTCCTGTCTGTGAGAGAGCTCATGATACAGTGTCACTAGTGCCGATATGAACCATCACTAATGGATCCTTTCCTCATCAACTTCAAAAGTTTGTCCCATCTTAGAGTGATGTCTTGTGTGTTGGCTCCAGGAAGGTGGCACACAGTCATAGTGTCCGCCTCTTCCTTGCAGAATGTTCTTTAGATTCTTCTGACTATTAAATTGTGAACATGGGTCAGCCATCTTCCTTGGATGGTTGCAGAACTCTTTGTGGACAAGATTGATTTTTCTTATTGTTTGGATTGAGCTCCCAACCACAGGTGTGTGCCAGACTTCTGTCCATTCCCTTGGACCAGCTAGATCTTGAGAAGTATCTTCCACGGGACTTGGTATCACTTGGAGAAATTCCGTGCACATAGAAATTTCCCAGTCCTCTTCTCATTGGTGGCCACAACCCGCCTGTGAAAGTTATTAGTGACCCCCCCGCCCCGTTAACAGAGTAGCCGTTATGTCAGCCAGCGGCCATTAGGGGGAAGCAGACACTTTAAGGACACAGTAGCCTGAACTTTTCAACTGTCTTCCCTTCAAGGCCTTAAGGTAGTTGGAGCTGGTCCCAAGCCGGTTTTCACTGACCAGATAGCAAAAGCACGGGGCTGACCACCACCAATCAAGTGTTAACACTGCAAAGACCTTGGTCTGAATGTGTATAAATGATCTGTAAAATGTGTGTGAGACAGAGTTTTTGTACTAAGGTGCAAAGCTCTCCTTTCTTCTGCAGAATAAAGCAACTCTTCCTTATCCCTGTCTGGCTGTTATTGGCTCTCAGCTAGGTGGACCCGATATTTCGGTAACACGCCCATCCTCACCTACCTATCTCCAGCTGTATAGAATGCTGCCATGACCTCCTGCCTCTAGTGGTTATGAACTGCCGGGTCTCCTCTCTGACTTCCTGCCTCTCCGAATACTTGGACCTGGGATACTGATGTTTCCTGAACCTGGCTGCCTAGGATCTCCTCAGCTTTAAACATTGCAGTGTTTAAACACAATAAGTTAACATTAATTACTTCTAAACTTCTGAGAGATTTTTAAAGAAATCTTTAAATTTGTATAGTTTTTTTTAATCACCTAATTATTTGTCTATTCATTAACATGTGGCATTTAACTTTTTGATAATAGAATTGCCCCTTCCCAAATAGGCCTTCAATGTTAATGTTAATCTATATATCAGTAAGAAATACCGATTTAGTATTGCTGTCCTCAGAAAGTTAGAAGTTCACCAATTGATAACATGAAAATGTGTGCCTAAGTCTTCAACGGCCAGAAGCTGGGCTCCAATATGCAGCCCACCCCACATCCAAACAAGTGGAGAATACTTGTACTCACCCGCAGGTCCAGAAACTAATTGCTGCTATACATTGGTTTCTCTCCTCATCTCACAGGCAGAACACCTCCATTCCCCAGCCCATCCATGCACATATCTACCATCCCACAAAACTGTTAAGAAACACTACTGAATTCCTCATTTCAGAAGTAGAAATAAGCTTCATCTTGGATTCATTGCCTCCCAACTGCCCCCAGTTCACTTTCTGTGTGATGACAGGAAGTTTTTTGGAGACCTTGTATCATGTGCTTTACAAATAGAAGCAGAGAGATCATTGTGTTTTTAGGGCCCTTGCCTTTTATATTTTAAAAAACCCAACAAAGAACAGGTTCTTCAACATGAAGTGCCACATGTTCGAAAAATTCGATTTACCAAAATTGCTAATCCCATAATGATGCCAGTGTTTTGAAAAGCTTGAAAATAACTCCTCTTCCCAGTATTTTCTTAATTTTTCAAAATTTAATTCCTCATTGATATACCGTGTGTATGCACACATGCATGTCTTCAGCTCATATAGCGTTTGACCCTGTACAAAGATGACTGGGTATTTACATGAGCTCCTGACCACCTGAGCAGCTTTGCTGTTCCCCCTTTTTTCCCTTTAGAGGTCTTGCACAGCAGATGGGCTTATCCCTGGGACAGATTAGACCTCAAGCAGTCCAGAAAGTACTGGGTATTTTTATTTAATAAAATGAATTGCTAGGATTGCTATTTTAAACTAAAAACAAATAAATAAAACCCATTGAGCTGTATCCTGCATGTGCTTCCTGAGTGGACTTCAGTGGAAGACCCACATGCTGAGTGCTTTACAGGTTCAGATTCTAAAAATCCAGAATTAAAGTTCCCATGTCAACCATTACTCTCTGTCCTTATGCCACACCTTCATATTCATGGAAGCAAACACACTTCCATCACCTGCATGATTTCAGTAGCGAGAGAGCTCACCATTTAGTGAACCTGGAGTGGACAATTTTCAGTTGAACTGTGGTGAAAGTTTGGAAATATTCATTAACTTTTAAAAACTATTACAGAACTTTGAAGGAGACTTCCACCAGCTAATATATATACACTTCTAATGACAGATATCTCATTGAAATTGTAGGGGGAATTGGTCAAGGAGTCTCACAGTGTAACCAAAATAGAAAGAAATTCAAAAAAGGTGCTATAGAAGCAACTGATGATCCAAATGGAGAACTAGGCATTTTAGAACTTATATATGAGCTGTCTGCTTTTAGACGCCAGGAATTTGTGAGGTGTTCATATTTCTCATGTTTTACAAAAATATACTTGAATGTGAAGCATAAATTGAAATGATCCCTGGCACACTTTCACAGCCAGTAATTGCAACATTATGAATGAAATGGTACATATCATAGTTATGCATGAGGTCTTTCGCAAGTCTGCAAGGTACTGATTGAGAAAGAAAGACCCAGTTTCTTCGCAACTTATCTCTACTTTTTCCAGTCTGCAGCAGGCAGAAGAGTGACTTGTGTCCACTCATTTAGAGCTCTGCTCTATACATCCAATTCAGTCATACTTGAGCGATAAACTTCTTGCTGGAACCAACCAGGAAAACTTTTCCCGTAATATGGGTGAAATTTATTCCATATAGAGGGTCAGTGCAAGGACTATGTAACACTTGATATCCCACCTAAGTCCTATTTTCAAGACTTAATGGTGTGTAGGTCTTATGCTGGTCCATTGTGAATACAATTTACAAACATCATGTTCAGTTATAAGTCAAAATTGCAAAAGTTATGCAGTTAACTCTTTGCAGTTCTGCAGTCACTACTTTAACTGTTCCACAAATAGATGTTTTAGTGTAATGCAATTCTGCGTGCTGTTTCAGTCAGGCATGTCAAAATTGCAGTGGAGCTGATAGATTCAAGTTACACTAGTTATTTTCCACACCTCACTAATATTTTTCAAGAAATCATTATGAAGGCTTAAAGTACACACAGTACTTTAAGTTCGGATCAGAATTTCCTTCACAGCTTTCTTGGATTGGTTGGGCCCGTTCCTGGCAAATTCATGCATACCATAAGAAATACCTACCATGAATCCGATATTGTGATAAGTTAAGTAATGGATTGTAGATTTTAAAAAAAGAAGAATTATTCATGCAGATTTTGAGAATAATTTTAACCATTTCAAAAATAAATAGTGTTTCACCAATTTCAGGAAAACATTAATTTATCCATGTGCTCTGTTATATGAATTTCACTATATGTTCTTATAATATAGAGTAATGTGATGTATTTGTTTGCTCCCTACAAATCGAGGATTTTATGGTTCCTATTTCTTTTCTAGGATAACATACAATTCTGACCCTGTTTGAGTATTGTAAATATATCTCTTTGTTGGTTTTATGCTTTTAAAACTCTGAATGCTGTTGTCTTTTTTCCAGCCATATATTCTACTCACACAATATAAACTGCTTCAAAAGAATCAGAGTGCAATAGAGGCTATTTTAAATGAAGCACATTAAATGAGACACAGAGATGGCTTTTTAAACATTAAAACACACAATATGTTGCTTGGAAATGTAAATGCTTTTAATTCTATACTAACACTTGACTAACATTCATTAAGAAGTGTTAAACTTAGTGGTACTTTCTGTTGACAGTGGTTCAAAGAGCAAATCTGCAGTGGGCGTAGACAGCGGCAATACTTCCAAAGAAGCAGCTGCTTAATAAGACATTTGTCACTAGATGAGAAACCTATTTAGTCTTGTTTAGGCCAGGGAGCTTTTTCATGCATCCAGCTATTCTTATGTGACAGGTGATTTTTTTTTTTTTACAAGGACAGTAGCCCTTTTCAGCAGTTTGCTTTCTCAGCAGCCAGTTATTCAAGACTTTGTGGTACAAAAACAATAAAAGAATATTTTTGTGAACATCCGTTGCTACTTCTTTGCTATTTTGGAGATGCTTTAAGAATTCCTTTTTATTGTGACCTTTTTCTACTACAGATTATGTCCTGCCTCTCCTCCTCCCTCCTTCCCCCCCACAGATGGCTGCAAGAGAAAATAATATACATTTTAGAGGATTTTAGAAAGTCCATAACTTTTTATCATCCATTCTCAAGTCTACAAGTCATTTTATATAAAAATTAAAAATAAATGCTAATTTAATACAGTTTCATTCACCACATGAAAACACACACACACACACACACACACGTTTGAAAAGTTTATATAAGAATCTAAACTTCTTCAGAAAACACCCACACATTTGTGGTTAGAGTGAATACATCCGCAATTTTAAACTCCTATCTAAAACTCTGGGATATTTGAATGAGTTGATAGAGCTAAATCTTCCAGCTCCTCAGAGTTCCATTTCTGTTATTCCAGTAGAGGCTGATTGACTAATCTACTGCATATGGTGTTAAAATTTCATCATATGTAGGCTTGGGAAAGATTAGATTGTTATCGATAAACATCAGTAAACATTGATTTTACTGTACATGCACAACTAGACAACATTTCCATTACTGATTATCAAAATTTGCAGATAGGCAAAGTAATAAAAATGCTATGCTAATACTAGAGTTTGATTTAAGGATATTTACTTTGTATATTTTGAGATTTGATTATGACAATTTGTGTTGTAATGGTTAAAAGTTTAACTTTTTGAATCTTAATGACAACTGTCAGTGCATAATTTTTTTCTGACTCCATAGTTTTCAGTAGCTATGAAAATTTAGATTAATAAAAAGAAAAAAATACTTAAAACCCATAATTTTGCATGACTAGAAATGTAAATTGATAAATATTGAAAAATGCTTGAAAATGATCATCAGTATTTGTCAAAATTCTAAAAAAACAACAACCTTAAGCCCCCTGAATTCTGCCAGGCCTACTCATGTCATTTTAAATTGTATACTATAGCTATTTAAAAATGTAATTCATTTATATGTTTTAAAGTGGACATCTAGAACTCTGGGAGTGAAATCCTGGCCCTAATGAAGTCAATAGCAAAATTCTCATTGAGTTTAATGGGGCAAGATTTCACCTGAGGTGCCAAAGACTCTCTCCCAGCAAACATTTGTGTATATATTTAAAGTTAAACACACGCACATAGCCAGTGCAGTCACTAAGACTACTCACATTCTTAAAGTTAAGCAGATACTTAAGTGTTTGCATGATTGAGGCCTTAGACTTTTCGTAGAAACACACAAAATGTATATGGATCAATATTCAAAAGCTAACATTTTTTGAATAGAGTGAATTTTTCTTAAATGTGTCTGATTGGGGTGATTGGAGTAGTGTTTTTGATAAAATTTTCTAATTACCATGAGCTATGCATTAATACGAATATTTTCCACCCGAAATTTGATTGAGGCATAAACCTGTAAGGTATAATCTGTGTATTTCGTGGTCAGAGCTATGAATTGGGTGACGATGTTGGTCATTCATAGGGAATGGAGCCTAGTTAACAAGTTTTGGGGGCTGATGCTGCTTGACAACATTGCTCCATTTTTCGTAGATAATTTGTGCCCCAGCAAGAAATAGGATCAGGTGCTGGATGAATTGGAATATGAGATCATACTAATTCTACTTTTGCATCATTGATGTTTGCTTGCTTACATCTAAAAATGAAAAGTGGCCTGAATGTAGCTAAGTACTTCTAAGTAAACAGATGTCCATGTCTAAATAAAACTACAGAAAATGGGATACCATCAGTAGCAATTTGGCTGTACTGCTTTAACAATGTGAGTTTGAGGGAAGCTACTTAAAATTCATCCATTTAAACTTAATTGCACTTAATTGTTAGAGCTGTCTCAGTTACTTTAATGGAATCAGTTGTCCACAGACTGTGACAGTACAGTGAAGCTAGAAGATACAGGTATACTAACTGCTTCTCCTGTTTCTTCTTCATGTAATAAATGATGGATTAAAGGAAATTTTGTATGGGTAGTTTTGTGGCACAGCATTAGTCCAATAGCATTAACAGTCAGAAGAATCTAATTAGGAGTAGACTCTGTTTTCTAGGCTCCAGGCCAGCAAAGACTGGGCATTTTGAGGAGATGATGTGCCTGGCGTCTGAGAACATGGAGTGTGATGGGTTGCATTACTCACATAACTCCTTTTGCATGGATGACTGACATGAAAAGGAATAGGGGAAAAGAATATTGTTGGTAAAAATGATTCTCGGCTATGTGTGTAAAATGAAATTGCTTAATTTGTCTGTATCCATAAAAGTTAGTTTACAGCAGTTTAATTGATGGTTTATGCTAAAGCAATTAACAGTTAAAAACTTAGATTGGTTTCCTCCTTCTTTCACCCCTTTGCAGAATCCTACTATGCTATTATGTTTGTATTGAGAGACATGCTGTTTCTTTTGAAAATCCCATGTAATTTCTCTTCTGTGTACATCCTAAGGTGGGTGTAACTCTTTGACCCAGAAAGTTTGCGATGGCTGCTATTGGACACTTCAAGCAAACTGTCTCTTTACATTGGTTGAAACTGTGTCCCATCAGGGATGAGAGAAGAAAATCTGGTAGCATGTTATTCATGCAAAGTTAAAATATGCTGCTGTGTTGTTAAAATATTTTAGGCTTCTCTGTTTTTTTTATTTGTGCGTGCCTGCGCTCGCTCTCTTTTTACAAATTTGTTGGGGTAAGGCTTTTAGCATCATAGTGTTTAAACAAAATAGTACTTTAATCTTCAAAATTATCTTGGTTTTGGTGACAGCTTGCTTTCCACCCCCACCTTTTCCTACCCACTTAAAATTTGGTGCAGCAGCATTGTTGTTCTAGTCTTTTATTCTGGAATTATTTCTTTATAATCATATTTACTAGCTATGTATTATAGCAGTGGTGGGCAACCTGCAGCTCCCATTGGCCAGGAATGGCGAACCAAGGCCACTGGAAGCTGCAGGGGCCCATGCCTGCGGATGGTCAATGTCAGCAAAATGTCTTGTGGCCTGCAATCAGATTAGCCTGATGGGCCGCATGCAGCCCGCAGGCTGCCCACCACTGTATTATAGAATTACTGTATGAAACCCAATTGGCAACTTTGATAAACTACATTAGGAATCAACTTTTATTTTGCAAAATCCCTCTTTTTTTTTTTTACTAATATTTACAGCAGTGGCAGCACAAAGTTACCTCAAAAGAAGTGAAGCCACTAGATGTTAAATATAACTGCAGCAACTCATATTCATTTTACTGCATTATCCTCAGATAGGAATCATATAGCTATGCTCTAATTTTAATTTGAGATCTAAGCACCTGTAAAGTGCTTTTCTGATTCACGCTGGATTGAAGACAGTACATAAGTGCTCTAAATAATCCGGGTCTTAATTTCTGCCATCCAAAAAAATCCCAACAAAACCCCATAACACAGTGTTCCCCAACCTTTTTTGTCTGGTGGACGCCAGATGACGAGTCATGGAGGACCGTGGCGGCGGACGAGCATCCGCTGAAATGCCACTGACAAGCAGCGTCATCTAGAAGTGTTGCCGCTGAAATTCGGTGGCATTTCAGCGGATGGTCGTCCGCCGGCCAGTACATGGGCGTACTTAGACGCCCCGGTGGGCGCCATGGTGCCCGCGGGCACCGCATTGGGGACCCCTGCCTTAATATTTACATCTTTTGTCTTGCTACTCCCTTTTAATCCAATATTTTTCAAATCCTACTCTTGTTTGTTGAATATCTCCACCTTTGGCAGAAGAAGAAAAAGTAATTGCCTTATCAATATTAGCTATGCTATGACTTCACAGCAAGGGAATAGATTCAGCTCTGCTGAGACATTTCTCCATGTCATTCTTCTATTCTCTCCTTCCTTTTTCACCCCCAGCAGAGCAGTTGCCTTAAACATCACATTAAAACCTGGAAAAATGGACTACTTGTGCTGTCCAATACTCAGACTTTGAACACAATGCGACCAGACAGCAGAGCATTGGTGGTTTTAAGAGGCCACACAAGATTGATCTGAAATACATTTTTAATGATTATCTGAGAATAGCAAAGATTTTGTCTTAGCTTTGGAAGTGTCGTTGCCCTATATCCTTGAAATACTAAAGGCCTGTGATTTTTCTTCCTGGACAGCTGATGTCATACTTATCTACTGAGATTCATAATGCACATATACATCCACTACTTTCTCACACACTGTTGTTTTAATTATGCCTTACTAAATGGTTACCTATTCAACCCTGTAGGGACAATCATTTTTTCCTCCTCAGTTAATATGTAATTTAAGCAAAAACTGAATTGAAAGCTAAATGCCAGATTATGAAAGACCTTTTCACAGGTTCACAGAGTGGGGACCATGAAATAGTCCTCCCTGCTCATGCCAACAGCCTGTTACGATTGCAATTCCTGTCTTCAGTGGAGCTAGGATTGCCAACTTCAGTGGAGCTAGGATTGCAGGGTGTGGGCTCCAGGAGGGTCTCAGGCCTGGGACAAGGGTCTGGGGTGCAGGAGGGGGTTTGTGGTGCAGACCCTGGGAGGTGGTTTGGGTGTGGGGGTGGGACTCAGGGCTGGGGCAGGGGATTGGGGTGTGGGAGGCCGTGCGGGCTCTTGGAGGGGGTATGGGTGGTGGTGGTGGGGGGGGGGTTGTGGAATCTGGGTCAGGAGGTTTGGGGTCTGGGGTCTGGGAGGGAGTTTGGGTGTGGGGGGGGTTTCAGGGCTTGGGCAGGGGGTTGAGGTGTGGGCTCTGGGAGGGTGTTTGAGTGTGGGAGGGGGTTCTGACCTGGGGCAGGGAGTTGGGATGCAGGTGAGGGTTCAGGCTACAGCTGGGTGGCACTTACCTCAGACGGCTCCTGGTCAGTGGGGCTAAGGGATGCTCCCTACCTGCCCTAGTTTCATGATGCTCCCGGAAGTGGTCTCCATATCCGGACCCTAGGTGGACGCAGGGCCAGGCGGCTTTGTGCGGTGCGCGCTGCCCACCCCCACAGGCACTGCCCCCACAGCTCCCATTGACCACGGTTCCCAGCCAATGTGTGCTGTGGAGGTGGCGCTTGAGGCGGGGGCAGTGTGTGGAGCTTCCCTAATTACACCTGCACCTAGGGGCCACAGGTACTTGCCGGTTGCTTCTGGGAGCTATGTGGAGCCAGAGCAGGCAGGGAGTCTGTCTTAGCCCTGCTCTGCTGCCGACCGGAGTTTTAACAGCCCAGTCAGCGGTGCTGACCAGAACTGCCAGCGTCCCTTTTCGACTGGGCGTTCCAGTCAAAAAACGGACTCCTGATAACCCTGAGTAGAGCATAAGGAACAGCACCCAAAGGAGAGGGGGCAGGATGATGGCCTATGGATAAGTTGACTGTAATGATTTGAGCTGATAGCATCATCCCAAAGAACTGTGCCAGCTGTGTTCAGTCCTCAAGTACAAAAAACAGTGTTTCCACACACCCCCTCCCCCTGCCATTTGATAGGCTAAGGCATGCTGTCTCACTCACCTTATGTTATTATTTATTTACAGTATTGCCAACTCCAAGCATTCAAAAATGAGATAAGTGCCCAAAATTAGAGTGGCTTAAACACAATGAAGTTTTTTATACTTTGGGTTCTTTTTATTTATTATCCTGTTCTTGGGCATTTGTGGTTCTCAGTTCCGTGCTTTGCTCTGTGAACCCAAGAATTTAGAGCTTTTTTAAAGAAAAGCTGAGATTCTTTGTAATCCCAAGACTGCAGCAGCTGAGACTTTAAATCGACACCAAATATTGTGAGACTTGTGATAAAATTCCAAGAGATGGCAATATTGTTATTTATTTAACATTTATATTATGGTAGGGCTAAGAAGCCTCAAACAGGTCAGGGTCCCATTGTGCAAGGCATTGTGCAGACATACAATAAATGGCAGTTTTTTTCCAGAGCATTAAAAATAATTAGCAAATTTTGATAATAGGGTTATATCTAGCGTATGCTAAAATGCCAGACATTTTGTACAGTTGCATATTTTTTGCTAAGGAGCATGGTGAGGTTTAAAAGTTTCCCTTGCTCGCAGGATGCACATCTCCAGGAAAGTAGGTCTTTGGAGGGGCAGCCTGTTTTTGATAGCACTCAAGGAGAATAATTTTTAAACTTGGAAATAAGATATTTTTACATCTAAATATGAGCCATATTTGCTTAAAAAGAACACTGAAAATTAGAAATAAACAAACATCTTTCTTAACAAACTAGAAATCCTACTCAGAATGAAGCCATTTTGTTTCTGTGAATATTTACGAGTACTTTGTTTTTCTCCCTCTTTGCATTAGGTTAATATTTGCATTTAAAGCAAATTTTAAAGGATGCCTTTGAGCAATACATATTCTGGTTTTAAACCTTCCATTTAAAATCTTGATGTAATTTAATAATTAGCTTCTGCTTAGATATAGTCCTGCTAGCGAATTAATGATTGTGTCTAAAAAGTTTTTGGGAAGTCAATAGTTGTCATAAAGTTAAAAATGAGTATTTTACTCATGAAAGTCTTTTGGATTCCAATACAAAGACACATGAGATGATTTTAATATAAATTACATCAGCATAAATTGAGAGCAACTCCTTTATAGAACAAGTAAAATAAGAATCAGGCACATGGTATTTAATTACATTTTCCCCTTTATTGTGCAGCATTAGTAATGGGATATGACCTACACTGGTCTAGATTGTACCCTGGGTTTCTCAACTTTTTTGATACCAGGGAGAGGCTTAAACCATGTCAAGGAGATATGAAGGGCCAGCACCGGTCCACAGACTGGTCATTGAGAAACATTGATCTAGACTAGTGAGTAGCTGTGCTACTCCTGCCCTCTATGCTGGGGTGCACTTTACACTGCTTTGGTGCTTTAACCTCCAGTCAGGACTGCTCACAAACAGTAAGTCACTCCCCTCTTGGTATGTGTGTACCTGCAGCCTGCCAGTCACACCTAGGCTCTGATCAGCCTGAATTATACCGCAGCACACTTCGAGTCCCAGATTTCCCCCCAGAAATGTACGTCTTGTACTGCCCAGCCCTCTCCTTGACAATACAAGCTTATATAAAGACAGTCATTTTATTAATAGAAATGATATGCACAAAACTTGTTACCCCAAATGGAGTTTCCCAATCACTTCAATTCAAACACACTGGTTTAGATAAAAATATGAAACAAGTTTAACTACACAGAGAGAGATTTTAAGTCAGAACAAGTAATGAGGCATAAAAGTCAGAAATGATTACAAGAAAACTAAAGATAAAACACAACTAATGCCTAACTTAACAAACAATGTTAAATTCAAAGTAGAATTTTTCTCACCACATGATCTCAACAGTCTTACTGTCCAAACTACTTAGAGCAGGATCTCTTCTTCTGTTTAATGGCTGCTTCGTTTGTTCTCTCTGGTGCAGTGAAGTGATGGAGAGGGAGATGAGGAGGGGTGCCTTGGGGTGTTTCCTCTTTCTTTCTATAGCCCTCTTTCCCCCTTTGAGAAGCATTTCCAACTGGGATTATGGTGACAGACAGTCTCTGTGGATGGGAACCACATGCTGTTTCTTCGCTAAAATGTAGATTTTTTTTTTGCCCATGCCCTCTTTCCTGCCAAAGTGGCCATATAGCAGGTAATGGCCCATTGACCTTGTTTACACCTCTGGCTGAGGCATCAGCTTGCCACCCTTTGTCTCTGAGGAACTGGTTTGGCCACTCCTCAGACTTGGAACGTGTTTTAGAAACACCTACAGTGGAATCTTTTAACTTCGCAGACACCACAGGACAATAATGACCATCAAATTATGATTTTTCAAATGATACCTCACAAGGCATACCATGTACGAAAATTATTACAATAGTGGACACAGGTATATTCTGTCGTGTGGGACTAAAACTTCTTTTCCATTTTACTCCATTATTTATTTGGAATAATACGTTATCTTGCTCTAACCTCCCAAAACCCTGATTCTATAGTTTTGTTTGGGACTTGTTATTGTTATGAAAAAGGTAGATTGTTGTTTATCCTTTCCTTATACACTTTTGCAAGCAATTTGCACATACTAATACAATATATTTTACATATATGTTGCTGTTTTTAAAGAGCCTGATTTAATAAAAACTTCTTGTGATTTCAGTGCAGAAGAACTATGAAAGTTATGAAAAATTGTATTTTGGGTGGAGGCTTTCACAGTAAAGAAACCAGATATTTTTTACTGAGCTCAGTTTTTAAGAACTTTTACGGTTTAATATTACACACCAATTTGAAGAGATGTTGTAAGATGCTTGTATTCATTTAAATAAAATGAACATCAAAGGAAGTACAAGGTTTTCATTTGCAATTGTATTAGTATGGCTGCATAGGTCCAGATTCATTAGCCAAATGTGATGTTAATGGAACAGCTTTTTAAATTAAAGTAATAACACGCTTCAATAAATACAAGATACCAAAGCTGTCATTAATAAAACCTTCACCAACGACTTAGTTATCACTGTTATTCCTTATTCTAAAGATTTGGGATGCAAGGTCCCAAAAGAAGTACAAATGACATATTATTTTTTACTTTTGTAAATATTTTTCATATAAAATGTGTATTTAGTAGCTTGTACAATTTATGAACACCACCTCTTGGAATGGCTACTCAAGTTTCACTTTCATCTCTTTCTTTAGGAAGCATTTTAGGTACCCTTTTCATATTTTCATTATGTACACATGCAGTATTCTAAAATCATCTGTTCATTTCAGGGCTTACTGCAATTATTTTCATGATGTTTAATTTTCTACCACCCTGGGAGTTGCTAGGCTGATTTTCAGAGATATAGTCCTCCTCCTCCCACCCCCATTTTACTTTTTATTTTGAATTTTAACACACAATGGGTAACAGTATTGTTATAAATCACACTGTGTCTGTTTTCTTCCCCACCCTCGCACTTTGGTTTGTCTTATTGGAGTGAATGATGCATGCTTAAAAAGTGTTGGTGAAAAAATGAAAAATTAGATGATCTGGCCCAACTGAGTAAGATAGGTGATTAGGCTGAAATAGTCTTAAAGCAGCTCTAACATAATTTGCTTCTACTTGTAGTACATAGTGTAACACCATAGTTTTAATGATCTTACAACATTTTAGATGGTTATGTTGTCACACTAACAGAGTAGTTGAGGAAATTCTTCCCATTATTAAATTATTATATATCTATTTTTGTTCTATACACCTCTTTTCACAAAGCTTTGCGGTGGTTAATGCAAATAATATCCAACTTTGAGTTAATGTCCAAGCCTGTGTGTGGCTTTTAGAGAAAGTCAGAGTAGTGATGACAACCTTGTTTCACAATGGTTTTTTTTTTTTTTTTTAGTTTATCTTTTTTGTTTGCAGGAGCAATTCTCATAATCTGCTATAAAGATGGGGTTTCTTGTTTTCTAGCAGTATTATGTAATTCTGATAGGCTTGTGTTTTTTAGAGAGGGTGATCAAGAGAAAAGGTGAGAAAGCAGGGTGTTGCAGGGTAGGTATCTCTGTCAGGAGGTGTTAACAGGTCCGCAGGGTGCAACCTGGACTGTGGAACAGCTGAGTCCCTATTTCCTGCCAACCTGGGTTGTCTCTCTCGCTGTGATGATGCTGATGTCAAGCTACAAACCTCTGATAGGTAGGTATTGCACTTACACAATCATCCACAGATTGGGAAACACCCAACTGAGTTACATGAATGGTTTCCCAGGCACTCATGAACCAGCAATGCAGAAGCTCCAGCCAATTCCCCCCAGCTCACCAGTCTTGCACCCCAGAACTGTACCCTCTTCACTGGTCAGAAGCCTGACCAGTGTAAGTTCATTACCCAGTTCGCCACTTCTACAAAAGAAAGTGGATATGCACCAGCCTTTGTAACCTAAGCAAATTTCCCAAGCACTTCAACCAAAACACACTGTTTTAGATAAAAATATATAACAGATTTATTAGCTATGGAAAGATAGATTTTCAATGATAAGTAGTAGGCATAGAGATCAGAGATGGTTACTTAAGAAACAAAAATAAATTCACAGCCTAAGTTCTACAAATTGAACAGGATTTTGATCAAGCAGTGTCTCACCCTGAGAGATGGTACAAACAGGTCACAGAGCCTCAATACGCAGGTTCAGCCCAGGACCACCCTTCCCCATTTGAAGTCTTTCTTCTCTAGACATGTTTCCAGATAGAGTTGATATCACTACCCCTTGATGCAGGGCAGTGTGGCCCAATGGACAGAGTCAGTAAGACCACCTTACTGGGCTGTGTGGCTTAGAGGCTATAGGGGAATGGACCACCACCCAGGGATGGATGGCATCCAGAGTAGGAGGACCCAGGCTTACCATACTCCACCAGGTCACAACCCAGGGCCCTGTCTATGGCAGGTGTATCCACCACAGGCTCAGCGGGGCTCCTCCTGAAATGTGCTGAGTCAAACCCTGGTTCCACAATTGGATCAATGTGTAGATCCCTTGGGCTACTTCCTACCCTTCCTTCTGGCTCTGGTAATCTTGAAGCTTCTGTTGTCTCTCCTCCGTCGGTAGTGGCGGGCAGCTGGGGGTTGGTTGGAGCCTCAGCTCAGCTGGCTTCTACAATTTGGAGCTCCAGCAATCTCTTTTGCAGGAGCCTGCAGCACATGCCACTCCCTTTGGCAGTCAGGCCAGACTGAGCTGAGCTACTCTTTCATACCTTGGCTCCAACTGGAGCATGCCCAGCAGGGGCGAGAGGGCATGGCCTCAAAGGCCCTCAGAATGTGATTAACTCCTGCTGAACCAGGGTGGGGTAGGTATACCCCGTCACATGGGGGGCTCAGATACATCGTAACTTTGTCATGTATCCCTCTTCCAATAACTACAGTGTATAGGAGACACCAACAACATTAAGGATGTGGTTGTCTGCCCTGTTATGCTAGCTGTTTTAAGATTCTCATGAGCCAAGGTGAAATGAGTCAGTTAAGCTCTTTGAAAGAATTTTGACTAACAATCCAGTGGTTTTGACTTTTTATGGTGAATGTCATGTAATGGAATGCTACTAAAATACGTGAAATGAATACAGTTAACCGTGTTCTAAAATGTTAGGTTGGTGAGTGGTTTTGTAGGACTAATGGAGAGCTAGCCTTCTTTCAGAGAGTTTTTCTTACACAGCTGGTAGTCTGATATCTGAGCAATTCAGAGCACTAGAGGAAATTTGATTGACTCTTGTGAACAGGGAAGGGTAGACTTCCCATATCATGCACACCAGGGATCATTGGCTAGAGTTGCAATAGAGGGTGTTTTTTCTCTTTTGATTTCTTATTGACTGATTTTCCTTGCTACATATGGTGTGAACAGAACTTGAATCTGTAACTCATTAGTCTGGCAAAAGTCCATTGTTTTGCTACTATTCAGGCAACAGATGTAAGTGCCTCAGAACAAATGTCCTTCTTTGCAAATCTTATTCTTGCCTTCACAATTTAAATTTTATATTCATCATTGAAAAACCACATGCTATACTAATATAGTGGGGGAAAAGGAGGGGGGAAAGCATTCTATATGCACAGTTTATAAAAATTCTGACATTTAGAGCAGCCTGTAAAATCATTATTTACAACCTTGGAACGTTACAGACAGAGATGAATTAATAGTGGTTATATGTTGCATCTACAAAATCAGTAGAGAGTGCAGCATAGTAGATAGTTTTATATCTTGGCAGATAACTCCGAAAACATTGAGTTAACAATAAACCTCTAAAAGATGCATCATGCATTATTGAATGTGAAATTACATGCACTATATCCCTTCTAGATCATTGTATTTATTATGTTAATAAACTCTTTAAAATCTTCATGGCTGATGTAATTGTCAGAACTTGAACTCCAAGTCTGTTCTGACCAACTGCAAAACTGGGGTGTGTGTGTGGGAGGAGGGGAAATAATGTTGCTCAGGACACACAGGTGAATGAAAAACAGACACTGGAATAGATTTTAAATGCCAGGCCACAACTTTATCAACATTACACTGGGTAGATATAGACCCACCCATCTCACTTACCAGGTATTTAACTGAGTCCAGCATGGCGGTACAGGGCTTCCACCATTTAAGCAATAACATGAGATAGATCCCTTGGCCTATCTCCCCAGGACTCAGCTCACTTCTGAGGTAGAGAATATCAAGGGGATCACAGTCTGAAAAAACTTCAAGCCTGTCCTTACAGGCACAAGATCCACCAGCTAAAATCCCAGGACTCATTTACCTCTAGGAGCTGGCCCTTTTACTCTTTATCTGCACTGGCCACTAGCTACTGAAGCTGCAGTGGTTATGTTGGTCACCTCCCCACTCACTCTGCCTGGTATTAGAGTCTTGCCTAATCAAGTGCCTAAGGTCCTGCAGCCAAATGTCAGCCCTTGCATGCAAGAAGTGCACTCCGTTGTCCCTAAAAGGCTCCAGTGCATTGCAATGGATGTACCAGATGTCTGATCACCGAGCACCCTGCATCTGAAATGACTCTGGCAACCTCCCAGTTCACACTCTTTGGGCTCTGTCCATTTGGACTGGTTTGACAGTTCCGTGTCACACCCATCTCACGAGCATTTCAGACCAAACCAATCTTGTGTTCGGCCATGATTGTCTAATCCTTCCGACATTCCTCTGAATCCTAACTCTCAGATTTACTCCAATGTAGGCCCCAAGATGAATAACCAGGACATTAGTTGGTTGTAGTTCTCCAATCAACAAGTACAGAAACACGTGAGGTGATCCCAGAGCATGCCCATTCTGCTGAACCATTGAAGGCAGAGAGCCTCAGCCTTGAACCTCAACTGTGATCTACCTCCCAACCTGGCTGCCTGCTTGTGGGCTCTATGCACTATAGAGTTCCTGCAAATCCAGATGTTGATTTTTGCTTCCAATAGCTCCTGTAATCAAAACAGACAGTATTAGTTGACACTCTTAACCTGCCCCAGTAACCATCAGTAGGTTATGTACCTCTCATTAGAGCTGGTCAGGAATTTTTCAATGACGTTTTTTCATTGGAACCAAAACTTTGAATGGAAACACATCAGTCTTAATGAAATTTTAATTGTGAAGGTTTCTTGGGTCCACGATGATGTCTCTGATCAAACAAGAGACACACAGAGACAGATTCAGGCCCACCCACCCAAGAAAAGTCAATAGCCTGATGGTTAGGTTGCTCATTTGTGATGTAAGAGATCAAGATTCAAAACCTTGCTCTGCCTGATTTGGAGCAGGAACTTGAACCTGGGTCTCCCATATGCTAGGTGAGTACGTTGACCACCACAATATTGCTGTTCAGGGTGCTCTCAGGATTTCCTAGACCAGTTTTGGCCTCGTCCCACACAATTCCCAAATAGCTAACAGGTGGGGTTCAGTAACTAAGCTACCAGATTGGGTGACACCATCAAAATACTAAATCAGCATGATCTTATTGTGTAATCTGGTTGGGAAGGGGAGTGTCACTGCATCAGATAATCAAGCATAAGTATTTCAGAAAATACATAGTTTTCATTGTATGGGTTCTATTTTCCATTCCATAAGTGTGTAACATACACTGATAGTACTGGGATAATTTGTCTTTCAGTAACAGAATAGAGCCTTAAACATTTTCACTTCAGATTCGGAGTCCTTGTTTAGTTACTTTTCCGGAAAAAATACATACTATTCTGAAAAGTAAGGTTGGTTACTCACAACATCCCCTCCACCATAACCACTCCCCTTCCCTGGTACCTAGCTTTTAGAAAGGATCTGGGAATCAGGACTCCTACATTTCTAACTCTGCAGTTGTCTTGATGAATTACTTGGGCAAATCACTTAATCTCTCTGTGCTTCAGTGAATCCAGCTGCAAAATGGGTATATTTATTAATTCACTGAGATACTATAAATCTTAATTAATGTTGGTAAAGCATAAAATATTATCAGTGTTATTACAAATTTGTTTCTAGTGTGCTTTTTATCTACACAGACTGAAATAATTAAAATGAGAACTTCTAGAATGAATGTTGAAAAGCTTGATTATGAAATTCTTCAAAATACTGAGTAAAAGCCTTGTTTGGCTATTGTCTTAAACAATCATAATTTGCATATGTATATTAGAATCCTCACAGTACCATTGCTTTGTATGTCTGTTTGGGTTCATTTTAATTGCATTGTATTAATTCATTATTTATTTTTTTGTCTCTCGTGAGATTTTTAGGTAGATTCAATATCACATACAAATTCATCAGCATGGGGTAGGCCTTCAAAATCAAAAATTAAACAGAGTAACAGAAGGCGTTTTAAGATCTAAATCACAGTGGGATGCGGTGTACATAAATTCAAAGTACAGAGAATATATGTAAAATGTGTGCACGTTGAACTGACAAAATACATTTTACAAAGGGATTACAACAGAAAGTGGAATTTAGCAAAACTATTGCATGCTAAAGACATAAAAGGAATAATCCTGGAACTTTCTCCATCTCCCACTGGGAAATTGTAACCTCTATCTGCGCAACACTGGGTATTAGTGCCCTGCTGGCTCAATCTTTGTCTACAGAGTGAAAAAACGTATCCCTCATACAAAGAAAAACTTCAAACCTGTATAGAGTAAAGTGACCAGATATTTTCTGTCTATTGAATCCCCTTGAATAAAGTTGTATCTACCCTGATTAAAAATATGTAGCAATCCAATTAATATATGCACACTGATCAGAAGCCAACACATTTTAGTGGAAGAAGAGAAACAGCAAATTTATTTACAATACTTAACACAGAAAGAATAAGACTTATTTAATTGGTACATGAAATGTTCTTGTAACAGTATGGTTTGTTTTAGACAAACTATTGGATGATTCATATATTCCAAAGCCAGAAGGGTCCATTGTGATCATCTAGTCTAGCCTCCTGTATAACACAGGCCATAGAACTTCCCCCTAGAGCATATCTTTTAGAAAAACACCCAGTCTTGATTTAAAAGTTGTCAGTGATGGGAGAATCCACCACAACCCTCAGTAAATTGTTCCAATAGTTAATTACTCTCCCTCGTTAAAATATTATGCCTTATTTCCAGTCTGAATCTGTCTACCTTTAACCTACAGCCATTGGATCATGTTATACCTTTTGACTGCCCTGTGACATTTTTCCCTCTTCCAGACTTCGGTCAGCTACTGAAAAAGCGAATGCATGATCACAATGTCCTTCACCATTTCAATGTGGAGCAAAATATGAGGCAACAAAATGTGCATGGTATGTGAATAATGTGCACTTTAAGCCATGAAGCATCTAAATGTCTTTGTAAGAATAGAGCATGTGCATGGAGGGCAACTGAATGCTAGAATGGAGGGTTAATGCTTCAAGTCATCCAGACTAGATTCCCATGTCCTTGGTCAGTGAAGAAGGTAAGCTTCTGTACACCAGCAGCATTGATTACATTTCCTGGGCTTCTCTCTATTAGGGGATCAGTCACCTGCCTTCCCACTCTTAGCTATTTTGTGTATATTACCTTGTTAAAGTTGTTCATCCAGTAGATTTGCCATTGTTCAAAAGAGATAATGTTAGAATAATCTTGTAAGAATTAGTTGTAAAACCTCTGAACCTGCACCTCCAAAAGTTCTGAAGTTACTAATGAAATTATGCCATCTTTCATTAAATCATATACTGTACTGGAGAAGTAGAAGGTAGCAATGCTCCTGGGAATTAGAGATCAGTAATCTTCATTTTAATACCAGAAACATTGGTCAAAATAATAATCAAGAACAGAATAAAACATCTACATTAGCAAGACATATAAGGTACAAAACAGCATAGCTCCCATGATTAGTGAACCCTACTTCTCTAATCTACTAGAATTCTTTGAGCATGTCATCAAAATAGTGGATGAAGAAGAACTTTAACAAAAGTTAGTTGGGAGGCAGTTAGGGAACAAAGAAGAAGATTAGGAATTAGATCTGTTAAGAAAATTCTAATTCTCAAAAACCAGTGGGAGAACACTTTAACCTGTCTGGTCATTCTATGACAGACCTGCGGGTAGCTATTTTACAACAGAAAAACTTCAAAAACAGACTCCAACGAGAGACTGCTGAGCTGGAATTGATATGCAAACTAGACACAATCAACTCAGGATTGAATAAGGACTGGGAATGGCTGAGCCATTACAAACATTGAATCTATCTCCCCTTGTAAGTATTCTCACGCTTCTTATCAAACTGTCTTGCACTGGGCTAGCTTGATTATCACTTCAAAAGTTTTTTTATCTTACTTAATTGGCCTCTCAGAGTTGGTAAGACAACTCCCACCTGTTCATGCTCTCTGTATGTGTGTATATATATCTCCTCAATATATGTTTCACTCTATATGCATCCGAAGAAGTGGGCTTTAGTCCACGAAAGCTTATGCTCTAATACATTTGTTAGTCTCTAAGGTGCCACAAGTACTCCTGTTCTTTTTGCGGATACAGACTAACACGGCTGCTACTCTGAAACCTAAAATATATAGTGGAACTCAACAAAATTTATTTTCTCTTTGCCTGAAGAGATTTTGTAACTGCTGGTGAATTCCTGTACTTTTGTGGTTTTTGATACCTCTGATCTAATAAGTTTGTAGGCCGTATCTGTGGTCCACAGAGCACTTTGGTTGTCAATTCTTTCTTTTCCTCCGCTTCCTCTTTTATGTATGTCACTATGGACCACCAGGCTCTTAATCAAGAACCCTGGAGAGTTAGGTGTAGTGGAGGAGTGGGAGGATGCCTAATAGCCTCTGCAATCAAACAAAAAGAGGGTAAGAAGCTTGTAGTTGCCAAAATGAGAAGAGTTGATAGTAGGAAAAGAGCTAGCAGGTACTAGTAAAACCAAAACCACTAGCAGAGCCAAAGATAGGCATATCAGAACCATAAACTTCACATTGAGATGTTGTAGGGGACAGCTAGTATAAAGTGCAGCTAGAAAAATGAAACTACCGTAATTTTATGTTAACCTTAACAGTATGTGTACAAACTTGCCAAGTATTTTAGCTATATCAGTGAATGGATTACTGGGAGGCTAGAGAAGGGAGGTGATTCACAAGATGGTCTCTTTTTAAGAATGGCCAACATCATGACAATGTTTGAGGACCCCTTTTTAGCAATTTAGATTTCTCATACAGGGATTTTCACTTCTCTGGGCATCACAGGTTAGATTTGCCCATTCCACAGCAAAGGAGAACACTTAGACTGTGCTTTTTCCCTTGAGCTAGTCTAAGCAGCTCCTAGTCACACCCCCTTTACTGTCTCCATCTCAGGCAGCTGTTACTGTCTATTCTGGTCTCCAGAGAGCTTGAGAGGGTGAGAATTTCTTCCACTGAACTGTAGGTAATGTCTTGTCCTGCATAAGTTAGAAGGAATAAAATTTAATACAGTTCCTAAATGAGGTGTAACAAAGTATTACTTAATATTTCTTTTTATATAGATGATGTTCCCCAACGAAGCTACAATAATTGATAATCAATAATAATCAATCAATTGATAATCAATATCAATAATAAATATAGGTTTGGAAAAGAGCATGCTGCATCTAAAAGTCACCACTCTTCTATACATTATAGTCCACACCTGGTAGAAGTCTTTCGTCCCATTTGTGGGAAGTCTTTAAGTTCTGAACTAGTTGTTCAGAACGTAGCTGAAAACATGAATTAGATTTGGAAGGATTTTAAATACCCTTTTTTGTGCTGCCTTTACCCTCTCTTTATGCTGGACAAAGCAGTTTCTTTTGGAAAACATCTTAAATCTCTACTCTATGATAATACAATACACTTAACTTGTTGGTTATCCATGCTACAGAATGCTTATGTACCACTGCCCTCTACTGGGTGGAATGCTTGTCCAGCTCAAGTGTGTGTGATCACATACACATTAATGGTTGCAACATACAGAGGCTAAGGCATGTCTATACTAGAAAGTCATAGTATGGAAGTGTTACATTGCCACAACCCCTTTCCTCCCTCCCCCTCCCTCGCCCCAGTGCGGACGCAGTTATATCTGTTAAAGGAGCTTTATCTGGGTACAGCCAGTGCCATATGGGAGTATGGGAATGAGTTATACTGGTTCAGGTCATCTCTTATACCATTATAACTGCATCCACAGCAGGGTTTACCTAGTATAACTAGATCAGTAAAATATCACACCCTAGAGTACATAGTTATACTGGTACAAAGTATAGGCCAGTCCTGCTACATAAACATGAATATTTTTGCAGGTTACAGTTAAACTTTTTACTTCAGTTTAAAAATGTCTACATTTTACGTGATTTTTTTGTCTACTATTATTTAAGACGTGATGACTACATGTGATGAAAATATCCTTTCTAAAATTTATTTAAAATTTTATTGGGGGGGGCAAGGCTGGGGTATGTTTCTTACTACATTCTGATATTAAGTAAAACACAAACAGGAAAGACTAACACAGTGTAATCACCTCCAAGATTAATGCATGATCTCATATTAGAGTAGTTTGTCACTTGTATATTGGGTATATATCTGACAGAATTTGCTGCTGACGCACTTAAAACAGTGCATTTCTATCTGGTCTCCGCTGTTCATGACACATTTGCCAACTCTAAACTTGAAAAGTACTCTGCAAAAGGAAAAAGTCAACCATTTTTTATTGCTTTACGGAGTACAAAGAAGTCCAGGGCTTGAGAACAAAGTAATTTGTTAAAGACTGTGCCTTGTGCCTCTTCAGTTGAGGGAGTCAGTGCTCTTCTGCTGCAAGTAGTCTTTCATTCTTTTTGATGAGAGAATATTTCATATTCCCGATAAGTTTTTATTCAGAAAAATAAGGCTTTTAAAACAAACAAACCTCATAATGAATTTCCTTTTTAAATGTGACCACCTTTTTTTCTCAAGAAGATTTACAAAGAAAGCCAAGTTAGGAGACAATCAGTTCAATAGTTTTAAACTCAACAAGTTGACACCATTTTTTTTTTTTTTTTGGTCAGTTTAAATGTACAGCTGTTTAGAACCCAGAGCTGATTTTCATCTATTTTGGTTTATTTTGTATGTGTAAATGAGACCTAACAATTAAGCCCTTACTGAATACTTCAGTTGTACTCTTCCAGAGTGTATGTAAAAGTGTATCATTTGTATTCAATTACCTTGTGTATTAATTTTATTTGATTTTGCATTTATAATATTATAAATTGACAAATATAGATTTCACAAGAGACTATACTGTGAGGCACTGCCACAAGGGAGAAGTTAATCTTCAGTTTCCTTGGAATTTGTATGTTCTCTAATCTGTTAATACTTAGTTTGGTGCTTCTGGAACTTCCAGAATCCTGCTCAACCGGTCAAGGAAAATTATTCATTATTCTATTGTTTGTTGTATTACTTCCACAACTTCCCTGTTAACAAGATATTAACGAGGTCCAAAATTCTACACAAGACTTAATTATCTGGAATTACAGCAGCTAAATGAATCTCTTCTTAAGCAAAATATATAATGTTATCCCAGTTAAATAATGGTCATCATAAGCCAACACCCACCCTCCCTCCTCTAGTGGAGGTGAATGGCAAGCTGGGTTAGGACCTGCTGTGGGCATTACGCTAGTCGCTCCTTTTAAAGGGGGGCCGGGAAGGAATTTTTCCCGCATCACCACAATTGGCTTCGGTGGAGTGAGGTTTTTTCGCCTTCCCCACAGCGGATGTGAGAGAAGACCTTTTCTGGTGAGAAGAAAAGGTGGTAGGCCATGTGTTGCAACTTCTTTTGTAAGGTTGGGCAGATGTCCAGTGCAGGTACTCCATAGGGAAGGCAGCCAGTGACCAGATAAATGGCCTGGTAAAGGACTTAAAAGGAGGTACTGGATAAAGGAACAGAACAGGGGAGGAGGTTGGGGACTCCTCTGATTGGTACGGCAGGGAGCCAACCGCCCCCCGTTCTCATAGCCCACCTTATGAGGGTGGTGGATGGTAAGGTCCAAGCCATGGGTCGGCTCGGGGACCTGGATGGAAACAAAGAAGGGCTGGTGGAAGCCCTGGAGAATTGATTTGAATAAGCATGGATTTGCCTGCACTGTACACTTTATCTGCTAGGTAGTCCCAGACATCGATATAATAAAGTTGCAGCTTGATTAAAATCCATAACAAGTGTCTCCTGTCCTTCTTGCGGTGTACCCAGAGAATCGCTTCAAAACTGTTTGGCATTTCCCCCTGTTACACTTTAACAGTATTACAAATCTATACTTTTACTTTACTGATGTTGTAAAACTGGGCTAGATTTTATATAACTGTAATAAATAAAATGTGCACGTCTACTGGAGAGAAATCCAGAGAAAAAAAGATCTTCCTGAGACATTTTGAGGAATAGCGTACAGGAAACAACTGGATACTGACACAAATTATTTTGAAGTTGCAGTATATTTAATTCCATATTGAAATCTGAAAACTAATATTATACCTTCCTTGTTTAATTACACAGTTAATTTTGAACAAGTTGAACATTATTTGTAAAGTGAGTGTAACATTATTGAAAGTGTTTACAACAAAAACTGATACAATCTGAAGATTTTTAACTGTGTAATCAACATAATACAACTATATTGTTTAGTTTCTTACAAACTAATGCTTTACAGACTTAAAAATACAGATGCAAAATTAAAATAAAATGTAAAGGCAAAATGAGACAGAATTTAAGAAGTGTTGTCAAGTAAATGTATGTTTTTGGATGAGGCGTATAGTGAGATGGAGAGATACACAAAGGCTGATCCCAAGAGCAGGAACTGTAGAAGAAAAGGGTCTCGCCCTAGCTAGGAAACTACTGCAGATTTCTTAAGTTTGTTTATACAGAGTCTAAATAGAATGTTCTGAGCTACTGTATGTAAAAAGTGTGTTTGTAGCAGGTCTTTGTTGCCTTTTAAAAAAAAACAATAATGTACTGGTATTCTTATTTTGAGTTGGGGCGATACACCTGAAAGACTATTCTCTTTACTATGTATATAGCCAATTTGTCAAAAGAATGTAATACTCATGATGAAACCAATGGGTCTACTTGTGGGAGAAAAGAGAATAGGGTGTACTGTATATACATAAATAGTTAACTGATAAGGTTTCAGTAGATGGCATTTAAGAATATGCAGCATAGTTTGTGGCTGGAAGTCAGAAGACATGTCCTCTTAATCCTGATTCTGACACTGACTTGCTGTGTTTGACCCCGGACATACCACTTCTCTCTCTGCCTCTGTTTCTCCATCTCTGGAATAGGGATAACATTTATCAACTCCACTGGTTAGTTCTGCTGATTAATAATGTTTCTACAGTACTTTGAAGATATAAACCACAATACAAGATTATTAAGTGCTGCCTTGCTGCCTGAAGCACAGCAGAGAACAGTACTGCATGGGGAGTGAACAAACATACTAAATGCTAGCTCCACTGCCTTCCACATAATACAGGAAAGGGTAGGTGAATGCTCAGGGTAAGTAAATGTTAAGTGTTTTGGAATGATGGTGTTACAGTAGAGAAACAAGGTGGGTGAGGTAATATCTTTTATTGGACCAACTTCTGTTGATGAGACAGAAAAGCATTTGCGCTTACACAGAACTCTTCTTCAGGTCTGGGAAACTAACGCAGAATGTCACTGCTAAATACAAGGTGAAACAGATTGTTTATCGTAAGTAGTTAACACGTATTTCAAGGGACCATTCAAGGTGAACTGGCCAGTTAACACTTCTCCGGTCATGGAGGGGATGGAATTGATCGGGTGCAGGGGTTAGTGGTTATAGATTGTTTTAATAAGATATTAATCCAGTGTGTCTGTTCAGTCCATGTTTATTATCTAGCAGAGTAATGAATTTAAGCTCCTATGCTTATATTTTGAAAGGTTTGTGCAGATTTTCTTTGAAGATGAGGATGGATAGGTCAGATATAGAATGATCACTTTGTGAAAAGTGCTCACCCACAGGTGATGGTGTTTTTGTCTTTTGTCATTTTTCTGTGTGAGTTCATCTGAGAGCATAGTGATTGTCTGGTTTCACCCACATAGCTGCTATTGGGGCATTTAGTGCACTGGATGAGGTACACCACCACATGTTGTGACAGGCATGTGTAGGACCCATGGATCTTGAAAGGTGTGTTGCAGGGGTGTTGATCATCATAGCAGTGGAGATATGTCTACAGGTTTTGCATCTGTTGTTCTAGCAGGGTTTGGTGCCACTTTGAGGTGGTGGGCCCTGGTCTGTGGAGAGCTTGCTTCTGATAATGAGCTTGGAAAGGTTGGTGGGTTGCTAGAAGGCCAAAAGGGGGGGTTCAGGAAAGATTTATTTCAGGATGTGGTCCCCGTGAAATATTGGTTGTAACTGTTTGATGATACCTCATATGGGTTCCAGTGTAGGGTTGGTAGCTGACAACTAGGGGTGTGTCGTCAAAGGGGTTTTTATTTCTGTATTGAAGCAGGTTCTTTTGGGGGGTATTTGGGTGGCGCATTCCATGAAGCTGCTTCTCTGGTGGAGTATCCTTATATGATGAAGGCAATTTTAAGTGTGTTAAGGTATACAGCCAAGACTTTCTCTCTGCAACATATTCTGTGGTATCTGAGTGCCTGGCTGTAGATAACAGATTTGTTGTATTTGGGGTGGTTACTGAATATGTGATTATACTCTTTCTCCTCTCCTATATAGCAACCAACAGGATGAGAGAGAGTGCAGCGAACATGCTACTGTATAACCACATTTTCTATCTATATGCCTTATCCAAAAAAAATCTGTAGGCTTAACATGGTTTGGATATGTTTTGTACCCATAGAATAGAGGAATGTATGCCCTTATAGACTGCAGGATACAGCACCATATCTTAATGGAAAATGTGTCTCTTTCACCTTAAGTCAGTAATTTAATAGAATTGATCATTTCTAGGGAAAGAGTGGAGAAATAAACTTGGAAATATGGAAGCAACATGAGAAATCATGTGGGAAATCAATTTCAGAGTTCGTATTCTTTTAAATGCCACTGACAGAACTGTATTGCTACCAATAACAAGAATGAAATACTAGAAGTTTAGACAAAAAATGTCTACTGTGAATTCCAGACAATAAAGAAAATGAGGTTCCTGTAGTTATGAAAGAATAATCTTCTAGTTGTTAGATCTAAATGTGGAAGACAGTCTTCTTCTATAGTACTAATGAGAACTCCAAATAGCCTCTTTAATAATTCTCTCACAGGCCTCACTTCTTCAGATTTTTCATTTAAAATTCTGGATGAAATTTTAAAAAGATGTACCTTAAAGGGACATAAAATATTGATCTTCTCTGACCCCAGCATTGCCAGGCAAGCAGAGAAGAAAAGTGATTTTGTCTACCAAGAAACTTTTTGCTGATGTATTTTACCTACCAGACCTATTAGAGAGAAGGAAAATCTGGGGTGATAAAATTTTTGCTTGAATGCTTTCTTGTAACCAGTTTTTAGTATATCTAATTGTTAGATTTTTGTTCATTTTTAGGTTGATTTAAACTGATATGTAATTTGTATTGATAAAGTACGTAATGTTCTATAGGTTGATGTATACTCTGGATTCTTTAACCGTTCTATTTTCCTCATTGTTTCTGAATGATCTACAGTCTGGCTGCTGCCACTGGACTGTACTTCTGAAAAGGGCACTGACCATTACAGCAGATTACACAGTGGGGTCAGTAAGATGCAGCATATGCTTATAAACGGTAGCCCTCTTCTGTTGTATATGGTACCAGGATTTGCTACTGGTTGACCCTAGTTGAAAGCAAGACTCTTCCTGCTCTGGCCTTCTGCATCAGCATTTATCCTACCTTTTCACCCTTTGAATTAATGTTTATACATATAAAGGGCCAGATTTCCAATTAGGCAAAGTAGGCACATGCCATGGGGCGCCAGCATTCTAGGGGTGCCTAACAGTTAAAAGTGGGTTAAATTTTTCATTTTTTACTGAAAACATGAAGGTCAACTGGGGGGGGGGAGCGGGAGGGAGAAATGCTGTGCTTAGGGGTGCGGAAGGTGTAAATCTGGCCCTGTACATATACTATCGTGTTTCTTAATATGGTGTTAGGTTGTTACATTTTGGGTAATCTTGGAATACGTTGTGCTACAGCGTAAGTCGTCCAGGCAGTTTAGAGACACTTCCTGTACACTCTTCAGGCAGTCTTTGGATTTCCTGTGACATGCTGCTGACCCAGAAAAAAAGCAGCCCAGGACCAGGCAGTGACAAGCTGCAGCCACACGGAGCAGTAGAAAGTTTGTTACCTCATTTCTGTACATAAACAGTTCCTGTTCCTAAGGAAGGATCTTGACACAGGTCTGCTTGTCAGTCAGATACTACATGTGTCATCATTGGGTTGTTCAGGGAAAATTCAATATACAAGTGTGGAAATTAAGCTTTCATTTAATTTTTGGTTTTGTTTTTCTCAGGATTGCGACTCTTGTTGGTTCACCCTGGGAAATTAGATACCGTTTCACATGTTTAGATTTGGTAGGGAGATTGAGTAAATATCTTTTCCTGTGGGTTAAGCATCAAGCCATTTTCTGTGCTGAAAAGGATTTTATCCATTCTTGTGAAGTTTGGGGTTTTCCCATGCAGAAACTTGTATGGAGCTATAGGTTTTGGCTAGTCTTGGAATTGCATATAGTCGTCAGGATTTTGAGTTTAAGCAGGCTGGTTAGGCCCCCGTGACAATTACAATGTTCTGGTTTTGTGTAATGAAAGTTAGTTGATGACTATGGATGCACGTTGACTCCTTTACGCTGCTATCAGGACAGTTTGCTTTTAGGTGTTAGCTTGCTTTAACATATATGTTTTACATTTGCTGTTACTTGTTCAAATATAATTTTTGTGTTCATCATCGTTGGCCTCTACCTTTTACAAAAGTATCCTTGCTAGATATAATGGTTCATATTATAAATAGTACATAATTTCTTTCACATCAGAAATACAAACTGTTTATTATTTTTTTCAATTGTCTTCCTTGGAGCAGTTTCCATTGGCTTTTATGAGAATAATTTATTGAACTCACTTTGAAGTATGGTGTCAATGACTCTTTTGCCCCATTGCTAACAATGCTTCTACAGGAAAAAGAGATTTATGCACGTAATTTTTTCTGCAATATATAAAATAACTGAATAATTTTTAAAGTAAAGAATTTAAAATTAATATGCTCTATTAACATGCCATTGCAGTGGAGTACAATTAACATGACATTGTCAGTTTATTTAACAGCGATAAATATTGGGGCCTAAAGGAGGGTAAATCCTTGTAAGATGTCTTTGTATTGTTAGTATAAGATTTTTATATTTTTTTCCTTAAAAATGTGCTTGGTCCTGAGGCATCGAAATAGTTTGAGTTTTTTGTTTTTTTGAAGACCCAAGCTATGTTGTTTTAAAACTATTACAGTCTTTAAATACAGAAGTTTGACAAATGCTTTCTACAGCAAAATGGCTGTAGCTTTTTTTTTTATTAAAGACTACACTTCTTTCCTGGCTTTAAGTAGTTCCCTGCTGAGTTAACCTAGAGAATATTCAGTATCCCAGGACAACGATTTTGCTTTGACTGCTGTTCTGATTAAAAAACACTAAACTTTTCAAGTAAAATTGAAAATGGTCACATATAACCCATTGATTTTAATGGGAGTGATGCAGCTCAATACCCCTATTCTTTATGACAGGTTTCAAAGTAGCAGCCGCGTTAGTCTGTATCCGCAAAAAGAACAGGAAGAACAGGAGGACTTGTGGCACCTTAGAGACTAACAAATTTATTAGAGCATAAGCTTTCGTGGACTACAGCCCACTTCTTCGGATGCATATAGAATGGAACATATATTGAGGAGATATATATATTTTTGCGGATACAGACTAACACGGCTGCTACTCTAAAAAGAAGTGAAACACACAGACAGAAGATATTTATACATACAGAGAACATGAAAAGGTGGAAGTACGCATACCAATTGTAAGAGGCCAATCAACTACACCATCTGCTCAAGAAACTCCCGGAGAAAGCACAGGAACAGATCTGTACAGACACATGCCTAGAACCCCAACCAGGTGTATTCTATTTGCTACCCAAGATCCATAAACCTGGAAATCCTGGACGCCCCATCATCTCAAGCATTGGCACCTTAACAGCAGGATTGTTTGGCTATGTGGACTCTCTCCTCAGGCCCTACGCTACCAGCACTCCCAGCTATCTTTGAGACACCATTGACTTCCTGAGGAAACTACAATCCATCAGTGATCTTCCAGAAAACACCATCCTGGCCACTATGGATGTAGAATCCCTCTACACCAACATTCCACACAAAGATGAACTACAAGCCATCAGGAATAGCATCCCTGATACCATCACGGCAAACCTGGTGACTGAACTTTGTCCTCACCCACAACTATTTCACATTTGGGGACAATATATACCTTCAAGTCAGCGGCACTGCTATGGGTATCCGCATGGCCCCACAGTATGCCAACATAGTTATGGCTGACTTAGAACAGCGCTTCTTTAGCTCTCGTCTCCTAACGCCCCTACTCTACTTGCGCTACATTGATGATATCTTCATCATCCGGACCCATGGAAAAGAAGCCCTCGATGAATTCCACCATGATTTTAACAATTTCCATCCCACCATCAACCTCAGCCTAGACCAATCCACACAAGCGATCCATTTCCTAGACACTACTGTGCTAATAAACGATGGTCACGTAAACACCACCCTATACCGGAAACCCACTGACCGCTACACTTACCTACATGCCTCCAGCTTCCATACAGGACACACCACACGATCCATTGTCTACAACCAAGCTCTAAGATACAACCGCATTTGCTCCAATCCCTCAGACAGAGATAAACACCTACAAGATCTCTATCAAGCATTCTTAAAACTACAATACCCACCTGCTGAAGTGAAAAAACAGATTGACAGATCCAGAAGAGTACCCAGAAGCCACCTACTACAGGACAGGCCCAACAAAGAAAATAACAGAACGCCACTAGCCGCCACCTTCAGCCCCCAACTGAAACCTCTCCAGCGCATCATCAAAGATCTACAACCTATCCTGAAAGATGATCCCTCACTCTCACAGATCTTGGGAGACAGACCAGTCCTCTCTTACAGACAGTCTCCCAACCTTAAGCAAATACTCACCAGCAACCGCACACCATACAACAAAAACACTAACCCAGGAACCTATCCTTGCAACAAAGCCCGATGCCAGCTCTGTCCACATATCTATTCAAGTGACACCATCATAGGACCTAACCACAACAGCCAGACCATCAGGGGCTCGTTCACCTGCACATCTACCAACGTGATATATGCCCTCATGTGCCAGCAATGCCCCTCTGCCATGTACATTGGCCAAACTGGACAGTCTCTACGCAAAAGAATAAATGGACACAAATCTGACATCAGGAATCATAACATTCAAAAACCAGTGGGAGAACACTTCAACCTCTCTAATCACTCAGTGACAGACTTGAAGGTGTCAGTTTTGCAACAAAAAACCTTCAAAAACAGACTCCAAAGAGAGACTGCTGAACTCGAATTAATATGCAAAGTAGACACAATTAACTTAGGCCTAAACAGAGACTGGGAATGGTTGGGTCATTACACTAATTGAATTTTTTTCCCCCCATGTTAAGTTCTCCTCACACCTTCTATGGGTCATCTCGATTATCACTTCAAAGTTTTTTCTTCTGCTGCTACTGATAGCTCATCTCAATTGATTGGCCTCTTACAATTGGTATGCGTACTTCCACCTTTTCATATTCTCTGTATGTATAAATATCTTCTGTCTGTGTGTTTCACTCTATGCATCTGAAGAAGTGAGCTGTAGCCCATGAAAGCTTATGCTGAAATAAATTTGTTAGTCTCTAAGGTGCCACAAGTACTCCTGTTCCTATCCTTTATAGATGCAGGAATGAGTGATACCAATATTTTTCATTATCTTAATATAAAACATAGGTACTAATCATCCTGCTGTAGGGCTCTATTCTGAACTCTAGTTTTAGAAATTAACAAATTATAAGAATAATGAAAGACACTAGTTTGTACTTTTATGTAGATATTACATATATTAAGAGAATATTAAGGTTGCAAACTCAAGCAACCCAAAGGTTAGGAAATGCCAAAATTTAGGTTGCTCTTTCAACTTTTATTTGGCCCTCTTGTCCGTATACATAAGTATTTAATTACATAATCTCGCACTGTTTTTTTCCACAGACCCCTGCCTCATTCAGTGCACAGGACAAATAGTGCTAGGGAATGCATCTGGGTTGAATAGTGAATTCAACCCAGACCTGTTGTCTCTTGTCTCCCTCTTCATTTCCCCTTTCCCTCTGCAATAAATGATGTGTGGAGGGAGAAGTTGGAATTAAGAATTGGAATTAGGCCGGGGATTGCACGAAGAGAGAAGATTGTCTCCTGACTTGAGGTATTTAAATGCCACTCTGGACAACTGAATTCTATCCCTGCCTCTGCCACAGAGTTCCTGTGTGATGTTGGGTAAATCATTATCATTTGTGAAGCACTCATATTGCAGTGAGGAGCACCGTTAAAGCCCCTGAAGAAATGTATAGTTCTGTATTTGAATTAGAGTTTGAGTGGTAAACTGTAAATAAGGCAATGAACACATTGAACAATGAGGATAAAAGGAAATATTAAATAGCTACTCATTCAGTGAACACTGTCATCCTGTGCACTGAATGAGGCACAGGTCCTGTGGAAAAAAATGGTATGTGATCATGAAACTAAAGACTGTATTGAAATGCATATGCAGAAGGCAGCTGAATTAAGCTTGCACAGGCAACCTTATTTCTGGCATTTTTGAACTGGGATGATTACTTTACAACCTTAATGTTCTTTTAAAACAACTTTGTGTATCTCATTTCCTAATTTTTTTAAATGGCAAACTGAAAAGAAAAAACAAATGTCATCAGATGGAACTATATTGATTCCCACATGACTCATTAGCAGGGTTGCAGGCAGCTTTTAGATCTGCAATACAGACCTGTGTCACTTGAGCTAACATGGTAACTGATAGCAGTAACAGGTTGTAATCCTCTATGTAGGCCAGCCACTAAAGCAGGGGTTCCCAAACTTGGTTTGCGGCTTGTTCAGGGTAAGCCCCTGGCAGTCCACGAGATGTTTTGTTTACCTGAGTGTCCTCAGGTACAGCTGCTTGCAGCTCCCAGTGGCTGCGGTTCACCATTCCCGGCCAATGGGAGCTGCGGAAAGCGGTGTGGGCCGGGCCACCGCTTCCCGCAGCTCCCATTGGCCAGGAACGGTGAACCGCGGCCACTGCAAGTGGCCGTACCTGCAGATGTTCAGGTAAACAAAGCGTCTCGCAGCCCGCCATGGGCTTACCCTGAAAAAGCCGCGAACCAAGTTTGGGAACCCCTGCACTAGAGGGAAATGAGGCACACGTTTTGACAATGAGTTTCACCATTAATTGCTGTCAGCACCAGTTATGTTGAGGAATCCTGGATTTTATTCCAGGTTCTGAGCGGAGTGTTCCCTAGTGATTACAGAGCCTTCTTCTTTGCCTTTCCATACCCTGGGAAGTGTCAAGCAACCTTAACTATAAGCTAAGCTAGAAAAGTAGCAGCCATTACATTATAAAGTTAAATAAGATGCATTAAGGCCTTTTTCCTAAGGCTTTCGCCTAACAGGAGGAAATATAGCTCTCATTGAGTCTTTCTGAACTCTGATATTCAAATGTTCAATTACATGCATGTCTCATTCTCTCTATAGATATCTTATCTTTACAAGGCTATGTTAGTGCATTTTTGATCAAGTACCCTGTACTGGTGGGAATGCCACTTGAAAACTGGACATTTTCCACCCTCAGTAGTTCAATTTATAGTTTATAGCAGTGGTTCCCAAACTTGTTCCGCCGCTTGTGCAGGGAAAACCCCTGGCGGGACGGGCTGGTTTGTTTACCCGCTGAGTCCGCCGGTTCGGAGCCGCGATCGGCCGAACCTGCAGACGCGGGAGGTAAACAAACCGACCCAGCCCGCCAGGGGCTTTCCCTGCACAAGTGGCGGAACAAGTTTGGGAACCAATGGTCTATACAGTACAAGTACAGGGAATACTGTGGTAAAGCTGAACAACTATAATTCAGTAAAAATATTTTTTAAGGATGCTGATGTAAAGGAGATACACTATAAGGCTATAAACATCATGTTTCCCTTATTATAACCAGTAAGAATAAAGCTTGGGTGGTTTGTAATATCATCAGCAAACTTATATATGTGTTTAGAGGAGCTTTGAGAGCTATGGTGAAAAAGAGCTATAAGTATGAAAACTCATTTAGCAGTGTCCTACAGGTATATAGTTGAAAACAGAGTGCACTGCATGTCACTTTGGGTACATATGCAATTGTCATCACTGTATACTACAAGATGACCTTCAATCAAGTTTAAACAGCTTTGTTGTATGCAAGTAGTATAAACTTTATATCTGATGCATTACTGCAAACTATATTTCCCAGATTATTTTGCCAACATTTGAAATGCAGTTGGAAGGCCTGCTTATGAAATATTTATAATTCCTATTTTACCAGAAGATACATTTTAATGGATTTGGAATGTGGCCAAGAAGAGGAAGCTTCTTTTTCAGAACTTTTTTGTTCGGTTTAATTACACATACATTATTTCTTTTATCTTATCTCACCCTTTCCATGACTCACACCTCATTTACTGTATAAATATCCTGAACCTCCTCATTTTGAAGTAGAAAGATGCTTGGATAGTTGGGACCTATCAGAGCAGAACTGGCAATCTATATTATTGCTGTGGAGGTACAAATGCATGTACCTCTCTCTATATATACCCTGTGAGCTAGGGCTGTGATTCCCCTGCTCATGTACACATATGTCAACTGTGTGAGAGCTAGCATGAGTGTAAATAGTAGGATAGTCGTGGTAGCATGGGCTGAGTCATGCCAAGTATTTACCCACCATTGACTTGACTTTAGCAAAGCTTTAGCAAAGCTTTTGATACAGTCTCCCACAGTATTTTTGCCAGCAAGTTAAAGAAGTATGGGCTGGATGAATGGACTATAAGGTGGATAGAAAGCTGGCTAGATCGTCGGGCTCAACGGGTAGTGATCAACGGCTCCATGTCTAGTTGGCAGCCGGTTTCAAGCGGAGTGCCCCAGGGGTCGGTCTTGGGGCCAGTTTTGTTCAATATCTTCATTAATGATCTGGAGGATGGCGAGGACTGCACTCTCAGCAAGTTTGCAGATGACACTAAACTGGGAGGACTGGTAGATACGCTGGAGGGTAGGGACAGGATACAGAGGGACCTAGACAAATTAGAGGATTGGGCCAAAAGAAACCTGATGAGGTTCAACAAGGACAGGTGCAGAATCCTGCACTTAGGACGGAAGAATCCCATGCACTGTTACAGACTAGGGACCGAATGGCTAGGAAGTTCTGCAGAAAAGGACCTATGGGTTACAGTAGACGAGAAGCTGAATATGAGTCAACAGTGTGCCCTTGTTGCCAAGAAAGCTAACGGCATTTTGGGCTGTATAAGTAGGGGCATTGCCAGCAGATCAAGGGACATGATCTTTCCCCTCTGTTCGACATTGGTGAGGCCTCATCTGGAGTACTGTGTCCAGTTTTGGGCCCCACACTACAAGAAAGATGTGGAAAAATTGGAAAGAGTCCAGTGGAGGGCAACAAAACTGATTAGGGGGCTGGAGCACATGACTTATGAAGAGAGGCTGAGGGAACTGGGATTGTTTAGTCTACAGAAGAGAAGAATGAGGGGGGATTTGATAGCTGCTTTCAACTACCTGAAAGGGGGTTCCAAAGAGGTTGGATCTAGACTGTTCTCAGTGGTACCTGATGACAGAACAAGGAGTAATGGTCTCAAGTTGTAGTCGGGGAGATTTAGGTTGGATATTAGGAAAATCTTTTTCACTAGGAGGGTGGTGAAGCACTGGAATGGGTTACCTAGGGAGGTGGTGGAATCTCCTTCCTTAGAGGTTTTTAAGGTCAGGCTTGACAAAGCCCTGGCTGGGATGATTTAGTTGGGAATTGGTCCTGCTTTGAGCAGGGGGTTGGACTAGATGACCTCCTGAGGTCCCTTCCAACCCTGATATGATTCTATGATTTTCAGGGGGGTACTTGGCATAGCTCATCCAAGTCTCCACTGTCACTTCCCATGCTTCTGTGGCTACACTGCTATTTATACTCATGCTAACTCTCATAGGGCTACCACAAGTATGTGTACACAAGCAGGTAAATCACATCCCTACCAGGCGAGCTTTATGGATGGGTGACATAGGTGACCACCCAGGGTGCTGTGGTCGGGGGGAAGAGGGGGCACCATGGTCAAGAGGCAAGGAGCAGGGGGGGCCTAAGGTGCAAGGCCATGGAAAGGATCTTGGGGCAATGGGAGGGAGGGGGGAAGCTGTGGGGTCTGGGGGCAACAGAGGGTTGGGGAGTTCGGGTAGGCAGTGAGGGCTGGGGGGATGGGTGGGGAGGCAGCAGGGCCCGGCGGTGATGGAGAAAGCCCCGGGAGGCAGTGAGGCCTGGTGCGATGTGGGGGAGCCCGGGGAAGCAGCAGGGCCCAGGGGCACCAAAATACAAGTTTGCCCAGGATGCCATTTTCCCTAAGGCTGGCCCTGCATCTCTAGCTCGTTGTCTAGACATAGTCTCAGCATTAATCATAATTTAACTGTACTATCCTGGTGATTTGGTCATGAAGTTGAGTCCCTTGAATCACTAGATGGATTGCTCAGGACATGAAGTCAAATGAACAATAGACACTGTAATGGATTTTAGCACTAGGCTGCAACTTTAACTTAAGACTGGGTAGGGGTGGTATACATCCATTCATCATACGTACTAGGCATTTAATTGGGTCCAATGCAACATAGGCGTCGACTTCCTCTCTGCCCGGGGGGTGCTTGATCTCCCCTCCGCCCCAGGCCAGCCCCCGCTCCACCTCTTCCTCCAAGCCCCAACCTCTTCCCACCCTCACTCTACCCCAGGCCCTGTTCCCACTCCACCCCTTCCCCCAAACCCCCCACTCCCACCCTACCTCTTCCTGCCCCTCCCCGAAGCATGGGCCATCCCCACTACTCCCTCCCAGCACCTTCTGCATGCCATGGAACAGCTATTCCGTGGCATGCAGGAGGTACTAGAAGGGAGGGGGTTGAGTTGATCAGTGGGGCCACTGGTGGATGGGAGGCATTGGGGAGAGGTGGGGAGCTTGGCTGCCAGGGGGTACTAAGCACCAGCTAATTTTTTTGGCACACCCATGAAGTCAGCACCTTATGCAATGCGGGGTTACATGGCTCCCACCATATAATCAATAACTCTGGGTAGACCAAAGAAAACATTTTGTTCAACCGAAAACTAAATGTTTCATTTCATTTTTTAGTATAATGAGGGAGAGATAGCTCAGTGGTTTGCACATTGGCCTGGTAAACCCAGGGTTTGAGTTCAATCCTTGAAAGGGGCCATTTAGGGATCTGGGGCAAAAATCTATCTTGAGATTGGTCCTACTCTGAGCAGGGGGTTGGACTAGATGACCGCCTGAGGTCCCTTCCAACCCTGATATTAAAAAAAGTAAAATTTGATATGAAAAGTCATTTTGAATGGAAAAGTTAAAACGTTTCATTTTGATGATGTTAAAATGAAACATGTCAACTTTTTGGAAATTGCGTTTGTTGCTTGTTTTGTTTCTATTGAAAACAAACATTTAGCAAATTAAACACAAATTTGCAAAATGTTTCAGTGGACTCAAATATGCATTTTTTGGCAAAAAGAGGTTTAGTCAGAAAAAAATTCACCCAGCTCTATTTCTAATTCCGGTAACCTTCTCCCATGTGGAAAAAGGGAGATAGACAGTGCCAGTGGAATCTGAAGACTTTACAGGCGCAAGGTCTCTGGGTACAGGCACTTTGGCTTTAATTGCATTGGACACTGACTGCAAGCTATGATAACTACACAATTCTATATTTTAATATTAGGTTTCAAAATCCTGTTCTGTACTTCCACAGTGCTGCAAGGAAGGCAAAAAACCTACAGGACTCCTGTTTGGCTCAAGGCAAAACATTCCTTCCGGATCCCCCCAAAACAGCCCATTGATCAGATCTATAGCATCCTGGAAACACCCTCACTATAGCTACAGGGAGAGTGGGCAAGACAGCTGAAAAAGTAAGAAAGAGGCTGGAATAGTGTAGGGTTACCATATTTCAGCAAGCAAAAAAGAGGACGGGAGGAGCCCCGCCCTAGCCCCGCCCCCGTCCTGCCCTAGCACCGCCCCATCCTGCCCTAGCCCCACCCCATCTCTCCTACTTCCCCCCCCTCAGAACCCCCAACCCTCCCCCTGCTCCTTGTCCCCTGACTGCCCCCTCCTGAGACCCTCCCCCCCATCCTAACTGGCCCCCTAGGACTCTATCCCCTACCTGTCCCCTGACTGCCCCAACCCTTATCCATACCCCCAACCCCACACAGACCCCTGGGACTCCCACGCCCCATCCAACCATTCTCCACCCCCTGGCAGCCCCCGCCCAGAACTCTTGACCCATCTAAACCCCTCTGCTCCCTGTCCCCTGACTGCTCCAATCCCTCTCCCCACCCCTGCCACCTGACAGCCCCCCCCAGAACTCCCAAACACCCCCGCCCTGCTCCTTGTCCCCTGACTGCCCCCTCCTGGGACCCCTGCTCCTAACTGCCCTCCAGAACCCCACCCCCTACCTAAGCCTCCCTGTTCCTTGTCCCCTAACTGCCCCCTCCTAAGACCCCCCCAACTGCCCCCCAGCACCCTACCCCCTACCTGTACCCTGACTGCCCAAAATCTTATCCACACCCCCACCCCCAGAAATCCCCCCCGAACTCCCAACCCCCCCATCTCTTGACTGCCCCCTCCAGAACCTCCTTGCCCCTTCTCCGACCCCCTGGCCCCCTTGTTGTTGACCTTCGCCTAAGGTCTCTGTGAACTTGCTCAGGAATGGCCTGATCTGTTCGTTCCGGCACGCTGGGTGGCAGTGGGGGAGGAGCTCCAGACTGCCGGAGGCGATCTCTGAATGCAGGGAGGGAGGGAGGGATTTCTGCTGCAGGGGAGAGGAGGAGGGGCTCTCTCTGGCTGTCGGAGCCCCATGTAAGTGGCACCATCCGGCCGGCTGCCCTGTTAGCCGCGTGCGCTCTGCATGGGGGGGTGGGAAGTCCGGACATTTACAAATTCCCCCCGGACGCTATTTTTAGCTCAAAAAGCCAGACATGTCCGGGGGAATCCGGACAAATGGCAACCCTAGAATAGTGCAGAGAAAGATTTAAATTATCAGAGCTACTAACCTTCTCCTATGGCCAGCCAATAGGATGTAGCAAAACCAGAGGTGGACGAGAGAGGGCGGCTTGAACATATACTCTCCTTTTTCCTCCTGCTAGCAGTGCATCCCTTAGAAGGCTTGGTTCACAGCACTCCTCTGACATCATGACTAACTTGAAGAATTAGGTTTTTATAAAAATTTGAAAGTCAAATCTATTAACTTGTTTTCTAACAAAACAAATTATATCTTGTGACTGGAAAATAATTAAATATCTTGAAGACCCAACAACCAGGGATGGATCTCCAGGAGTTCGCTCCCTTTTCACTTCTCTATGCCATTATTTTTTTCTCAGCATTTCTACATCTTTCTCAGGGTTTTTTTGCTAACTTTCACAGGTTCACAGTGGTTTCAAGTTTTAGATTTTTTCATACAAAGTACTGTTTAATTATGCATCAAATGACAATTATCTAATACATTTATCAATATAAAGATAGTGAATATGTTTAGACTTTCAGCTGATCATGGATTGCTATTAATAGGTGGAAGCTCTTCAAAATGGTAACACGTGGCATTACATTTTGTTTTTTTAAAATACATTGTCTGACCCAATGGAACCTAGTTTGTATTTTCCATTCAGAACACTTTTTTTTTTTTTAGCAACTTCATCTGTCTTGATAAATCCTAAGGTCTTGAGGACAGAAGGGAAGAATTCATTCATGGGTGATATGTTATGTAGGGTGAAAGGCACTTGAGAAATCAACTGAACTTTGTAACAGAATCCCATATACATACCTGGATTGATTTGTCCTGTTGCGTTCTATTAAATATTCTTAACCAAAGAACATGTGGAACAGGCAGTTCATGTAATTGATACAACATATGACTGCTAAAATATATGCCTTAAGAATGTAAATTGACAAGTTATTTTTCCCATGTATGAGCAATATTTTATACAGTTGTAGACATCACAACAAAGCATTGGTCTTACTTTCTAGAAACCACCAAATAGTTAGAGATTAAATGATACTTAATAAAAATAGTTGTATTGAAGGTCCTCCTAACACCTCTTCAACAGGCCTGATTTGAATAACTACCAAACCAATGAAGTTTTGTATTTCTCCACACCTCCTTTGTCAGGACTGTTAACTTCTATTCTTTTATGTAATAGCTTTGTAGAAACCAATAATGTTTTCTATCAGTTTAAGGAGTGATATTTTAGTCACAGCCATGCAGAATTTTATCAGAGCTGTGAGAAGGATGTGAAACTGTAAAAAGTGTATGTGTTTAATTCTGAAGTATTTAGCTGTTCTCAGCGTGACTACATTAAACTTAGTAGGATTTTCCATTGTTTCCAAGATTTTGTTAATTTACCAGTTCACAAATATTAACAACATTATCAACCAGCTAAAATAAATAAAGTACTATGTGAAAATGCATTTAATGTAAATGTGATCAGGTATCTTATATACACATTTTATCAGCTTCTACTTTGGAAAACAGCCAGCCAAAGAGATTGAGTGGAAAACAATACATGAGGCATGATGATGTGGTAAAAAGTTTTTATCAGCATGCGTGTGATTAACTGCATTAATAACAAGTGAGTTATATAAGTCATCCCAAATGAGTTCCAGTGATAGATACCCCACTATGCCATCATGTCCTATGTTTATCCCACATTTTACAGAGGGGGAAATTACCAAATTTTTGAAAGTTTTAAAATATTTTTCAATACTATCTTTTGTGTTTCAACACTTTGAAAATCAGGCTCAGTTACTCCAATAATACAGGAATTAAAAGTAGAAAAAAATTGTAACTCATAAATTTTAGAAACCTTTAATAATGCCCCAAATAGCTTTTTTCCTTGAATAAGGATACTGTTGTTTTAAAATTTCATAATCCATATCACATGATATCAGGGTAAGAAGCAAGTGCTGTGTCTCCCCTTGGAAACTGGGAGCTCCCGTTTCTAATGGTAGAATGTAAAACTCCCATTTTCTAGTCCTCATGTGACCCATGATATCAGACATTAAGCCATTCACAAATCCAGGACTACCTTTTACTTGTCCTGTACCTCAGAAGTCACTTGGGTTGGGGGATGTAGGGAAAAGATATAATTCCTTTACTGGGAGGAAGAAGACAATATTTCTCCCAAACATTGTGTTTTTTAAAATGATATCTGAAGCAACTGAGGGGTTGAACAATTAAAAATAGCCCCAATGAGATGGATTAGTGGGCAGAAAATGCTAATGCTCAGTACCTGTAGTAATGACAGGCCCTAAAACTCTACTTCTAACTGTCCTATTTCTTTTATTTCTCCCTCCATTTTCCGTATCCTCTGGATTCCTTCCCTCACTGCCCCACTTTCTCTTAGCTTTTTCTCCTCCACTAGGTCTCCACTCTTACCTCTTTGTCTTCCTCTAAATATCTTTTCCCTAACCCAGATTCACCCTTTCCTTTGTATGCCTCTCTTTCTCCCTCCTCCATTGCTCCCATTATGTCCCACCCCTGCTGTCTAAGCACTTCCTCACCATGTAGGGTTCATTCTAGCACCTCCCACTAATGTGAGGGGCCTGAAATTTCAGGAGTCTGTGAGAGAGGAACCATGGGACAAACAAGTGTTCTTGCAAAGGAGGTGGAAAAGAACAAGCTCACTTTAGGAATGCTGCAGAGGGAAAAGAGATAAGTTTGGGAAGAGCCTTGATCTTAGAAGAGGAGAAGTCAGGGGGGAACCCCCAGGATTTCACTTTGAGAGGTAGAAGAATAGTGGTGGTGTAAACAGTGTAATTAATGGACCCTTGATTTCTGTTTGTCAAATAATTATTTGAGCCTGTAATATGAAGACTCCTTGATTTTTTTCTCTCTCAACTGACTGATTATAAATATTCAAATTACAAAACATACTCTGTGTTGTTTCTATCAACTAGATCACAGCCAGAAGTGGATAACAGGAAAACTGAGGAATCTGTGAAATGATTAGTGCAGTTCATTCCTCCTTTTTATTTAGAATTACAAGTAAACATTAAATAGTTCTGCTGAAAGTTAATCGCGATAGTAAAATTGTGCAGTTAGTGAGGAACACTGTTACTATAAGCCAATCTTGCATTTGTAAATATGCTGATAACATTTGCTCTTTCTACTGCTTTGTTGCCCTATATATTCAGGTTGTTACTTCATCTTCAAACTAAAACAATCCTTTAATGAATTCCAATATGCTGGTTAATTGAAGACAAAAGATACTAGCTGTTGTCAGACACCCGGTGTTTCACAGGAAATCTGGCATCCCCTGGCAGATCTTAAGTTGGATCTAATTGCAGTGTCACACCAACATGCTGCCACAAAGTCTTAAAACTTACATGAGTTTGTTTTATTTGACTGTTTAACTATTCCAGATAGCAGTTTTAACAAGATTAATTACCCATAATATACCACTTTTACCTTATTACTTTGCCTCAAGGTTTCCAGGATGGTTAGTAAATATAGTGGTTATCTATCCAACAATTACCCCAAATATATTAGAGACAATAGCAATCATAACCTTATGTGCAAAGTACTCATACCTTGCACTGAAAGTGATTTGGTAAAAGTTTATTATCTTAATAGTGTTCATACATTAAGCCCTTGATGTTAGAGGATGTCTGTTGAAGCAGCCCTCCTGTGGCTGTAGAATGTAAATAAATATATATGGCTACGTACTTACCATTATGGGACTACTAAATTATGTGGCCTTGGATATGTTGGAGATTCATGATCCTCAAGGCTCTCAGAAATGTTACCACAAACTGACTAAACCCCAAAGCCTCATTTGTATTGTATGCAAACTCAAATATTATAAAACTGCAGACACGTATCTTGCTCTTCAGGCCTTCAAACAAGCCCCCAACCTTGCCAAGCTGATCATCAGAAACAATCTGTTCCACCTTGTATTTAGCTGTGACATTCTGAGTACCTTTCCCAGACCTGAAGAAGAGCTTTGTGTAGCTCAAAAGCTTGTCTCTTTCACCAACAGAAGTTGGTCCAATAAAAGATATTGTCTCACCCACCTTGTCTCTGTTTAGTTTAAACCCATAATCATACCATTCATAGCATTTTTGCATTTGAATCATATTGCAATTTTGTTGTGCATTTATTATATTTTGCTGAATTTTATTGGTGTATTCTTCAGAGAATGTATAATTACAGTATGACATAGTCCAATAATATGAAATTAAATTAAAATATCTGTTCTAATTTCATATGAAATTATTAAGATTTATTAGCTTTTTAAAGAATAAGTTTTCAGAAAGAGTTTGTCATAGTAAGAGTTATGGTATACATTCACAATAAGAGCAAAAACCATTTGCAGTTACAGCTTAGTCTTTAGAAGCAGGAAGAGGAACAAAATAAATAATGATTTTTTTAGTTGTATCCTGCTATCCATACAAATGGGTTAACGTTTGTCTGAATGTCTGCTTAATTACAGCAGTTATATTTACTTTTTGTTTTAATTTAAGCATAATGTTATTAAGGAATGTCAGAAAATTGAATTGCAATTTAATATTCTAATATGATGATAAATACTATTGGGTGTGATTCATTGAGGGAACAGCCCAATTTCAATAAATATACTTAGTGGTTTCACTTTTAACAAAGTGCACAGGAAATATAAAGTGGAAAAGTCCAAGTAATCATTACCAAGACAGCAGTTGTATGCATGAGTTCTAGTATACTATGCTAAAAATCTTAGCTCACAGTGTTAGGACAACATCAGTGTAAACATGAATTTGCCAAAGCAAACTAATGGAATTTTTTTTAATGTATTAGTGTTTAATCTGTTTTTTATGAGCTGTGTTTCATTGCTTGGGTCAGTAGGGACAGCACAGCATCCTGGAGGTTAGGACCATACTTCTTGGATCTGCACTACAAAACTGGCAAAATTAACTTATTGCAGAAACCAATTAAGAAACCTTTGTACTGTTTGGGAATTTTTCCACTCCTCTCTCTGGAAATAAGTTGGAAGAATTTGCTTTTCCCAGTTTCAGTCCACCTCCTTAGCATGCCGGTTGTTTGGTGAGAGCACAGTCATTAAGGTTATTGACTCACCCCGTCAACAAATTGTGGATTTGACATATGCTGGCTTTCAAAAATACAACTGTGTCATACCAACTTCATAACACTAGCCAGAATTCATAAATTGTACATAGACAGATTCCCCAAATCATTACAATATGTAATGATTTTTCCATAAATGGTATCTAAAAGATCTGACTTAGAAATGAAGTCAGAAATTATTTCATTAACTTGGTTGCAGTTCATTATAGTTATATAGATAAAGCAAATTTCCTTTTTGTGCTGGAAGTTTTAATGTCTCATTTTGTTTAATAAATGATTAAGTTTAAAAAAGTAATTTTATTTCGTATGCAAGTAAGTACTGCTATTTTAGGTAAATACAAGACTTGTTTTTAGGGGAAATATACATTTTATACTTTTTAACTTCAAGGACTATAATCTGTCCTTATAACTCGCTCACATTATACCTTATACATAGTTTCAGTGGCAGAATTTATATGCATCTCGTTTATTTAGATACGAAATCAGGATTTTGTGACGTGAATTGAATATGTTGGGACATATCCAGCTACATGAAAACTTTTATTGCTGAAAGGGATAAAGTTATCCCAAAAGTAGCTCTCATATGCATTATTTATTTTTAAAATGTAAAGATAAAGTTGCATACATTTAATGGGTTAGCTTTAACTTGTCCCTAACATCTACTCAACACTCTTCCCTGACACAACAAATTCCATGATGCAGACATATACATTCTGGTAATTACAGAAGTTGTAGCAATATTCTTTTTTTTTTTTAAAAAAAACCACTACATAGATGATTTTTTGAAATATTGGAATTATTATACAAGGCTGCATTACAGCTTTCACTTTAAATACACAATCAAAATCTGTACACGAGCAGAAGGTAAAGGTTGTCCAAATCTGTGTGGCTGAGGCATATGTTTTACACAGTGTGGATACAATAATATGTTTATGTATATTTATTTTCTGTTTAATTTTAAGAGTGTGTCTATGATACTTTTGGTCTACACCTAGAGAAAATGGAGAAGTTGAACAGAGCTCTTTCATAAACTCAGAGGATTTTTGCTTTTGCAATGTCAGAATCTAATTGCTGTTCTAACTTAGGCAAAGAACTTAAGCATATGGTTAACTTTAAGTGATTAGGATTTAAATACATGCTTAAACTTAAGCAGATAGTGTGCTTTGCTGAATTTGAGCCTGAGTTGTCTGCATATAATACCACATGGCTACATGACTTCATCTAGATTCATTTTCACATTTATCTATTACTGAGTCATAATAAATATATTTAAAACTATATTTCATTTATATGTAGGCAATACAGAAATATGTATTTTTGTAGTGCATCAGAATACTAACTACAACTTAGCTATATGTCACTATAATTTAAGTGCTTGTACAACCTCATGAAGCCCACAATATGCAAATGAGGTAAAAAGCTAAAAGTAAATTTTTAGATTGGTATGTGAAGTTGTGTATAAAAATCACGTTATCAATAATGGGATTCCTATGCATTATTACCAACACACCACTTAAATAATTTACTATTAAATAAATGCTTTTTGAATCAAGCACATTTTATAGGTGAAAAAACATTGCAAATAAGTTGCATTAATTTTCTACAACTCGTTCTTTGAGGAATGTAGAGCTTCATAGATCCAAATGATAATTACAAGACAAAATTCTGATTGAAGTTTTTTGTATTTTTAGGTTATAATATTTGCAGTATTTTAAATACATACAGAAAAATACATAATAATTAACTTAGTGTCACAGGTATTATTGCAAATAAATAGTCTTTGACATTCAAAATTGTGTGCTTGGTGGAATTTATTTTATTCTTCCCTTGTAGAATCTGTTAAAGCTTTAGTGATGCTGGCAGATCAGGTGCCAGCTCATGCCAAGACCCCTAGGCCTCACTGAACACCGACAGATGCCTAGCTGGAAACCAGTCTGGCTCACCTGTGTGTTGGTATTGTTAAAATAGATATTAGAGTTATAAGAATGTGTTTACTGATTAGAACTTGGAGGGGCAATATTTCTAACATAAGCAAGGGATCCCCAAGCTGCTCAGCTTGGGTTAGCTCTAGAGGACATGGAAACTGCTGTGATATACTAGCTTAGTATTCTTTTGAAACCCAAGACTGTAACTTATTTGTGTGGGTATGTTTATCTGCTTTAACCTTGTAAATCACTCTTTCCTAGTTAATAAACCTTAGTTTAATATAGGATTGGCTACAACTGTTGTCTTTGGTGAGAGAACTAAGGTGTCAGTGATTTGAGATAAGTGACTGGTCCTTTGGGACTGGGAGTAACCTGAATATTATTGTGATTTTTTGTATAAGGGACCATCTATCACAACAAGTTTACCTGGGTGGCAAGATAGACCGGAATACCCAAGGGTACTGTTTTTGACTCCATGTTCAGGCTGTGGTAGTGCTTGAGCAGTTCACACTTGATACTTGTTTGGTGAACTCTAAGTATAGAACATACAGCCAGTTTGGGGTTTGTGCCCTGCTTCCTAACAGTCTGTCCTGAGGTTGGCAGTCTAAGTTGTGAGCCATTCTAGGCAGTTTGACAGCTTTTATAACTTCTCCCTTTTACAGCAGGCATACTGATACCAAAGCCATTTCATTGGAATAAGCACACACATGCATAGTATATTATGAAAGGGGTTGAGATCACATAGAAACAAAATCAGAAACAATGATTAAGTATCTTATGTGAAACTACACAGCAATGAATCATGGAAAGCTTTTGTATTAACACTTTGGTGCAAATACTTGTATTTTCTTGGTGTCCCAGTCCCTGCAATGGGAACTGCTGTCATGTGTGTCAGTGTCTATCTGAAGTGTAATTTCTCTACTCTGCCAGCAATTCTGCAGTGTATGTTCTCAGACTGACATAGCTGAGAAAAATACACTTTTCCCATCATGTAGATGCACTGTTTGATGGCCAAAATGTATTTGCTGGCTTGAGTGATAAATTCAAGATTATTTTAAAATTCAGCTCCATTTATTATCTTTTCTTTTTTCTTGTCCTCATTGGTGTAACTGTTAACTTTGGGTCTCTGAATGTTACAAACCACAATAAAAAAATAGCAGAAAGATTTTTACTTCAAAGGAGAAATGTAGTATCTTAGAATTACAATAAGAGAAACAAGTACAAAGTCAGTATACATAACTGAATTAACAGCTACTGACGCTAAGGAAAGAAAAGTATGTTAACTAAAGGCGTGAAAAATAATCCATACTGTCAGAACTATGGTGAGGATAAAAATAGAGGGAGAGGAATGAAGAAATCTTCTAAAAAAGAAATTGGAAACGAGGAGAGCAGCATAGGGCAGGAACAGCAATGTGAAGGAAAATGGGGAAACCTAATTAAAAAGAGAGAAAATGCAATGAATATAGTAAAAACTAGCACAAGACAAAAATGCAATTAAACAAATGATTGAAATCAATTCTCTTTGGACATGTTTAAATAGGACTCATTATGATGAAAGATGTAGTTTTCCATATGTGGCCCCCCGTTGATATGGTTGTCCATTGCTGTCTGTCAGCATAGATCGCTTTGATGAAGATTTTTATCTTTAACAGGAAGTCCAGGTTCTCCCTTCTGGACCGACATACGCACTGATCTTTAGCCCCAATTCACTACATTTGTCAGTGAACACTGCTCTCGCACTGCTGGTCATGGGCTCAGTTTGGAGGGGAAGGCACTATTACATCATACAAACACACTGCATTACACCACTGAAGTTGTGAATACAGTTTAAGTTCAGGATGCTAGCCTGGAATTTAAATTAATAGACTCATAGATTCCAAGGCCAGAAGGGACCATTGTGATCATCTTGTCTGACCTCCTGTATCACACAGGCCAGAGAACTTCCCCAAAATCATTCCTAGAGCAGATCTTTTAGAAAAACATCTAATCTTGATTTAAAAATTGTCAGTGATGGAGAGTCCACCATGACCCTTGGTAAATTGTTCCAATGGTTAGTTACTCTCACTAATAAAAATTTACTCTTTATTTCCAGGTGAATTTGTCTAGCTTCAGCTTCCAGCCATTGAATCGTGTTTACCTTTCTCTGATAGATTGAAGGCCCCATTATTAAACATTTGTTCCCTACGTAGATACTTATAGACTGTAGTCAAGTCACCCCTTAAGCTTCTCTTTGTTAAGCTAAAGAGACTGGGGTCTATTGAGTCTATCAATATAAGCTTGTTTTCTAGTCCTTTAATTATTTTTGTGAAGCTTCTAGCCTCTTTTATTTATCAACATCCTTCTTGAATTGTGGGCACTGGACAAAGTATTCCAGCAGTGATCACACCAGTGCCAAATATAGAGGGGAAAAAACCTCTCTACTCCTACCTGAGAGTCCCCTTTTTACTCATCCCAGGATCACATTCGCTCTTTTGGCCACAGCATCGTACTGAGAGCTCATATTCAGCTGATTATCCACCATGACCCCCATATAGCTTTTAAAGTCAGTGTGTCCCAGGATAGAGTCCCTCATATTATAAGTATGGCCTACGCTCTTTGTTCCTTGATGTATGTATTTACATTTCGCCATATTAAAATACAACTTAGGAGACCCAGATTCAGTTCTCTGCTCTGCAACAGGCCTAGCCTCTCAGTACCCCATCTGTAAAGCCGAGATGATAATACTTCCCTATTTAACGTGGATAAATATATTAAATGATTGTGAAGCACTCCAGTGTTATGGTAATTCTGGCTGCATAAGTACCTTGGTAAATAGAAACATGCCAGTTTAATAAATACATCGATATTTATTGTAAATTACATATCCAAAACAAATAAAATAAACTTGCATTTGTACCACTTCTCCCATCGGTTTTATCTGGAAAGATTTTAGAGCTCTCTCACACTGAATATGGAAATGTCTTTCTGATCATTATAACTGTAAACAATATTATCAAGCTCTCTAGCAGAATATTATTCCAAAGAACTCAATTAAATCTTAATTTTCCAAAGGTAATGAAACATATGTCTTTTAAATTAAATCAGTCAAAGCTAGAATTGAAAAGTCATCCTTTCTGACAGCTTACTGAAGTTTCTATTTTACTTTATTCATATTAAACATTTAAAATTCTAGCAGCTGGTCATGGGTAATTGAACAGAAAATTGTTGTACATTTCAGTGCCACCTAGCTATGGACTTCACAACTTATGGTTAAAACCTTTCCAGTGTTTTAGAAAAAGGTGTAATTTTTGCACCAGGAGGTAAATTCTCAGAGGCTTTCAAGAAAAAGCAGCCCAGATGACCTTTAAACAATGATGCCTCAGTGAGCTACAGATGATTATTCTGTTTTACATTTAAGCTTGTAATGAGCTGTTTGTGTACTTATGAACTTTTTCATTGCAGAAGGTATACAAGACTGAAATGTCCCTAAAATACATAATCAAAAATTAACTGGAGAGAAAACAAAGAATGTGGTAGGGGAAAAATATCTTGTAGAGAGATTCTTGTGCTTTTAGTAGTGCAAAGGACTTTAAGTGACTTGAGAATGTTTGGACTGAATGATTTATATATCATAAATAAGGGCACATAATTACGTAATTTGAGGTTTGGATTTAATTTTAAAAAATGTGAGTCAAATCCTACAGTGCTAACTTTGGAACGTGCTTACCTCACTGGTATATAACTGCCCAAGTTTCTTCATGTTCAGCACTACAGTGTTACATGTCCCACTATTGCTTTCTTTTCTGTAAGAAAATTGGATTGGGTAGGGTTAGGGCACAGTGGAGTGGGGGAAGGAGATGAATTCTTTTCTGTTTTATTTATGTTACTGGTTTATTTGATTTCTTCAAATAAACTAGTTAGTGTATTTTATAAGATTATCAGGAGTGCCCAGAGCATTGTATGCACACTTTTTTTAAAATTGTAAAATAGTAAAAATCCAAACAAACACATTTAGTCCCCGGTTCTGCAGTGAGTTCTGTGCAGATGAAGCCCTATTGCCTCCAATGCATAAACATTCGCTTATAACAGCCTATTCTGAACCTATACTATTAGCAATTATATATGTCAGCTGAACAAAACAGGCCTAATTCCACTGGGCAATTCTGCTGACAAAATACATCTACAGAAAAGAGCTTGTGTTTTTCATTACTTTAAATTGATGAAAGAAATACAACAGTCCTTAATCAATTCAAATTCCCATTGAAGTCCAGGCCCGGTTCTTACGAAGAGGGCCATGTGGACAGTAAAGCATGGCTTTATTCTGCACCTCAAAATAAGACTGATTATCAGTATTCACATTTTTTATTGCAAGATGACACCAAATAAAGATGTTATCCTTTTTTTTAAATTAACATTTAAACCTTTAGGACTTGTCTACATGGTGGAGCAATGCACTCTACCTGGGGAAGGAGTGAATGGGTGAGGGGGCTTTCTAAAGCGCACTAATATGTTGCTGATGAATTAGTCCGTGTAAATACTGTTGATGTGCGCAAAACGTTCCGCTTTACTTTTCAAACAGCAGTATGTTAAAGTGTACCAGCAGAGTCAACCTAGGCTAATATTTGTAGGGATCATAGTGATCTAGAGCTGATTTACATACCACAAGTCTTGTATTGAACCATACAGCTTAAGTAAAAATCTTGTCTAGCTTGCAGAATTTGATGTTAAAAATGATTTTACCTGATTAATAATAAAACTGTAATGATCCTGAAAATTTGATTTTGTGTAGATCAAGAATTATTGCTTGAATCTTACCAGATGATAAATGGAATGCTTATAGCTTTCTACATTAATTTATTATAATATCTACCTTAAAACTTATGTTATTGATAAAACTTTTTGGTTTCTCTTCTTTGTGTCCCAGATGTAAATTTATGACTTTATTACATATGCTGTGGTCTAATCGATCATTAGGAATAACTTGGTGTGATTTTGTGACTGCGATTCATGTGTTTATCTGAGTTGATATCCCACTATAACCAGTTGTTGTAACAATGAATAAGTATAAGGAGAAATTTGTTTATATAGCATTTTGCATGGCCAATATGAAATTGCTCTTTGGAAATCTGACAAATTGCGATAACCAAGAACTTATTAGACAATATCACCTTTATTTATGGGTGATTTATCACACACACACACACACACACACACACCATAAAATAAAGGATTTTTATTTACTAGTCAACCTTACATGGGTTACTTTTCTGCTGCCACTTATCATTATGTGGTATTAAATGAATAATTAAAATTATTATTCCCTCCTCTCCCTCTCGAAAGAAACAACAGAGGAAAGAATATGTTTCCTCTTTTTAGTGTGAGTGGTTAGCCAGTGTTTGAGGTGTTGCTGGGTGTTTCCTTTAGAAGGAGAAATTGATTGAGTCAGGTATTTCTTTGGTGCAATTCTGTATATGTACAAAGAATGTACACAGTCTTATTTCACTGAAAACAATAGGAACAAACAAGAAGATGTAGTTTCCTCGCTGAAAATTCCACTTTTTCTGCCAAAACACAGCTCTGTCTTGGCTTACTGTCAGGGCTATGTTACCAGCGCTGCTTTGATTTCTCCTGCTTTCTGATTCTGACACACACAGAGACACACACAGAGCTGCAGTCCAATCAATGCCTCTGTGTTTGCAATCCATTCCAAGTTGCCTCTTATTTCTTAGTTCTTGCTCAGGCCTTCCATGCGGCTAGGGCTTTGGGCAGTGGTTTCTATTGTTTCAGCTATTTCAATACATAAAGGGTGTTTAATTGTGTTTTCTCCTTTTAGCCAGAATGAAGGATGGCTAGCCATGCCCATCGGCTGAAATAAGATATGTGATTGCCATAGATTAAAGACATGTTTGTTGACAGCTACTAACACCCTCCAGCATAATAATAAAAGATCAGATTGGAAGATTAGTTTATTAATGGGATGTTTATTATCTTTTTTTAATTAGTTATTTTGGACATGAATGCATTGAAAAATGATGTGCTTAGATATATTATAACACACACATATATCTATCTATCTCTAAGCACATCATATATATATATATAAAAGTTGAGGCATTTGAGTCTGTTCACTAGTTGATCAGAAATAATTCTCATGAAAATGTTTTGATGGCATACCATAGATATTGTATTGATTTATTGGATTTTTGTCTAAAAGAAATGTCACCTAAAAGGGAGCCCATCTGAAGCTCAGGGACTCCTATTATGTATTTAATCCAATGACTAAAATCCAAATTATCAAAGCAGCAGAACTTCTTCATCCTCAGCCTACCACATGTTGAATCCAATGTTCTTCTTCGAGTGCTTGTTCATATCGATTCCAATTAGGTGTGTGCGCACCGCATGCATGATCATCGGAGAATTTTCTACCCTAGCAACACCCGGTGGGTTGGCTGTGGAGCCCCCTGGAGTGGCGCCTTCATGGCGCTGGATATATACCCCAGCCGACCCAGCGCCCCCTCAGTTCCTTCTTACCGCCCGTGACGGTCGTTGGAACTGTGGAGCGCAGCATAGCTGTTCTCCACTCTCCCTAGCTTTACTTGTTCATTCTTGTAGATAGTTGTTGGTTATATACTTTTAGATTAGTAGTTGGTTGTTAATAGTTTTGTAGAGTAGTGATAAATAGTTAGCAGGGGTTAAGGGGGCTATTATCCCCCCTTTTCTCCCCGGCGCGCAGCTGGGCTCATGCCCAAGGCTCCTGGCTTTAAGCCGTGCGCGACCTGTGCTAAGCCTATGCCAATGGGAGACCCTCATGACTCTCGTCTGAAGTGTTTAGGGGAGTCTCACCAGACGGACAAGTGTAAGATCTGCAAGGCTTTCAGGCCCAGGACCAAAAAGGAGTGGGACTTTAGACTTAAGCAGCTCCTTATGGAGGCGGCACTTAGCCCATATCTCCCTTTGGCGCGCCAAGTTCCGGCACCGAGCGCCTCGGTGCGCAGCGCCCCAACGGCACTCTCCGGTACTGCACCATGAGCAGACGCGGATAAGGCTCCACGGCACCGTCCTCCCTTGGCACTGCGTCCGCCGCAAGCCCCTCGGTGCCGTTCCCTGTCTCCGGGTCATAAAAGACCCCGCAAGACCCAGGACGCTGCCGTCCAACAGGCACCAGCTCCCCCCACACCAGTGGTAGAGCCGCGTCTGGCTTCGGAGCGCCAGAGGGTGCAGGCATCGTCAACACCGTTGACTCCGGCACCGGGTGTAGGGCCGTTGAGTCTGGTGCGGACTGGCTCACCGCCTCGTCCTGTGGTTGAGCCCTGTCTCCCTTCTACGCCGGAGACTTTTGCAATGGCGAAAGACCTCATCGCCCTCACGGAGCCGGCACTGTCGCAGCCCACGGCACCGCATCCCCTTCGCACAGTGCAATCCAGGGGCAAGCCTGCCCTGATATGCCCTCCATCTCCGAGTGTGGACTCGCGGCACCACTCCCGGTCTCGGAGCAGGTCCCGACGCCGCTCGCAGTCCCGGCACCGATCTTCATCTTGGTGCTGGTCGTACTCGCGGCCCAGATCTTCCTCCCGGCACCGGTCTACTTCTCGCCACCGACCTGAGCATCGGTACCGGTCGGAGTCCAGACGCAGTTCCCAGCACCGGTATGAGCACCGCTCCCGTTTGCGAGGCCGCTCCCGGTACCGAGTCTACAGACCGTCTTCGTCTTCGCGATCCGGATCTGGATCCCGGTACTGGCATGGCCATCGGCACCGTTCTCGATCCCGGTACTGCTCACCAGCACCGCGCAGAGACTGCTCGCCTGTGGACCGGCACCGCTCGGCACCATACCAGGACGAGCCCCTGCAATCACGCTCAGCACTGCCCTGGCCCTCAAGATCGGCATCTCGCTTGTCAGAAGGGGCTTCCCGATCAGCATACCTTGCTCAGGGTCAGGCTGCAGACGACTTGGGTCATTGGCAGGAGGGGGGCAGAGGACCTTAGACAGGACCCTGCACATTGGTCTTTCTGGACCCTATGGGCATATCACCAAGCTCAAGGGGCTCCACCAGCAGCCTCTCGCTCGGCGCACTCTGAGCCCAGGGTACCTGAGGCCACCATCTCCCATCCTCCCCCAGGGGGCATGGAGGCTCCAGTGCCGACACCCACGCAGGCCCCAGACCCCGGTGCAGGGGATCCTGCACATCAGGGACCCTTGGAGCCGGACCCTCATCTGGATCCTTTACCCCTGAGGCATCCTCCTCATCCTCCCCAGATGAGGCGGAGGCGGGTACAACAGCCTCAGGCCCACCTCCAATAGACCTCTGTGCCCACCAAGACTTGTTGCGTAGGGTGGCACGGAACATGGACCTACAGGCTGAGGAGATAGTGGAGGTGGAGGACCTGGTGGTGAGTATCGTCTCAGCTGATGCCCCATCCCGGGTGGCGTTGCCCATTATTCGTACGATCCAGGCTAACGCTAATGCCATATGGCAAACCCCGGCCTCCATCCCTCCCACTGCCAGAGGTGTAGAGAGGAAGTACTTTGTCCCCTCTAAAGACCATGAGTACCTCTATACACACCCTCCACCGTGTTCACTAGTAGTCTCCTCAGTGAACGCAAGAAAGCGTCATAGTCAGCAGGCGGCAGCGCCCAAATCGAAGGACACCAAATGCTTCAATTTGTTTGGGCGTAAGGTTTACTCTGCGGGGGGTCTGCAGCTCAGAGCCACAAACCAACAGGCGCTCTTGAGTCGGTACAATTACAACTCATGGAATTCCATGGGTAAATTTAAAGAGTTGGTCCCCAAGGAGTCAAGAGAAGAGTTCGGGGCCCTAGTGGAGGAAGGTAAAAAGGTGGCTAGGACCTCCTTGCAGGCCTCCCTGGACATAGCGGACTCTGCCGCCAGGACACTAGCATCTGGGATAGCCATGAGACGCGTCTCCTGGCTCCAGGTATCGGGGTTACCACCAGAACCGCAGCAGACCCTGCAAGATCTGCCGTTCGAGGGCCAGGGGTTGTTCTTGGACAAGACGGACTCTCGACTGCAGAGCCTCAAGGACTCCAGAACCATCATGCACTCCCTGGGGATGCATGTCCCAGGACCCCAGCGCAGGCCCTTTAGGCCCCAGCCACAAAGGTTCTACCCTCCTTCTCCTCATCCAAGACAGGACTTCCCCAGAAGGCAGGGGCGAGGTGGTAGACAGAGGTCGACCGGCCCCCAACCCAGTCAGAACCAAGGCCCCCCTAGACCACCTTAAGGACCTAGGCAAAATTTTTGAAGGTGCGCTTGAGGACGGCGTGCCAGCCACTACTCAGGATCCGTTCCCTTTCTTTCGGGATCACCTCTCCCGTTTCCACCGTGCTTGGTCCCTTATAACCTTGGACCGTTGGGTCCTTCGCACGGTGGAGAGGGGTTATGCTCTCCAGTTTTCTTCGTTCCCCCCCCATCCCCCCTCCCCATCCCTCTTCAGGGACCCTTCTCATGAGCATCTCCTTACACAGGAGGTTTTTGGGCTCCTCTCTATGGGGGCCATAGAGGAGGTTCCGCCAGAGTTAAGGGGCGGGGGTTTTACTCCTGCTACTTCCTGATCCACAAAACAAAAGGGGGTCTGCGACCCATTTTAGATTTACGTGGACTCAACAAATTCATAGTAAAGTTGAAGTTCCGCATGGTCTCCTTGGGGACCATCATCCCTTCCCTGGATCCTGGAGACTGGTACGCTGCCCTCAACATGAAGGACGCATATTTTCATATAGCAATCTACCCCCCACACAGGCGCTTCCTTCGATTTGTAGTAGACAATGTGCACTACCAATTTGCCATCCTTCCCTTCGGCTTGTCCGCGGCTCCGAGAGTGTTCATCAAATGTATGGCTGTCGTGGCAGCATACCTTCATCAACAAAGGATACAGGTGTTCCCGTATCTAGACGACTGGCTGGTGCGCGGCTGCACCAGGGAGCAAGTTCAAACTCACGTCCAGATAATACTACAAACATTCCACGAGTTAGGCATTTTACTCAACAAAGAAAAGTCCACTCTGGAGCCAACCCAGAGAATAGAGTTTATCGGGGCAGTCTTAGACTCCAGACTCGCCCAAGCTCTTTTGCCAGACACTTGGTTTCACACCATCACAAACATTATCCACAGACTCCAGGTCTTCCCGATCACCACAATAAGGACGTACCTCGTCCTGTTGGGACACATGGCCTCTTGCACTTACGTAACCAGGCATGCCAGACTTCGGCTTCGCCCACTTCAGGCCTGGGTATCATTGGTGTACCGTCCTTATCGGGACAACCTGAACATGGTGGTCACGGTTCCGAACTCGGTCTTGACCTCTCTCACCTGGTGGCTGGATCACAAGACAGTTTGCTCAGGAGTCCCGTTTCACGCCCCACAACCTTCCCTGCACTGGTCACGGATGCTTCATCTCTAGGTTGGGCTGCTCACCTCGGGGAGCACCATACCCAGGGCTGTGGACTGCATCCCAACGAGCTCTGCACATCAATGTTCGAGAGCTAATGGCGGTGTGCCTAGTCTGTCAGGCATTTCTCGGTCTCCTACATGGCTGTTGCGTGTCAGTCCTCACAGACAACACCACGGCCATGTTCTACATCAACAAGCAAGGAGGAGCCCGGTCGTCTCTCCTATGCCAAGAGGCCATTTGCCTGTGGGAGTTCTGCATTGCCCACTTGATACATCTCATGGCATCGTTCCTCCCTGGAGTCCAGAACACTCTAGCAGACCGTCTCAGCAGATCCTTCCAGATGCACGAGTGGTAGATTTGCCCAGATATCATCCATTCCATCTTCCAGAGGTGGGGATTTCCCCAGGTTGACCTGTTCGCCTCACGAGCCAACAGGAAGTGCCACGTGTTCTGCTCCCTCCAAGGGCGATCTCCGGGCTCCCTGTCGGACGCTTTCCTCCTATCATGGAGAGACCAGCTGTTCTACACTTTCCCTCCATTTCCACTGGTCCACAGGGTACTGCTCAAGCTACGCAGAGACAAGGCACGTATGATTCTAGTCACTCCAGCTTGGCCAAGACAGCACTGGTACACCACGCTTCTGGAGCTATCGGTACAAACTCTGATCACGCTTCCCTTGTGCCCAGACTTGATCTCCCAGGACCACGGCCGATTGCGTCACCCCGACCTGCAATCACTCCACCTTACAGCGTGGATGATCCATGGCTGAATCGGACAGAGCTACGATGCTCACATCCCGTGCAACAGATTCTACTGGGAAGTAGAAAGTCCTCTACACGGACCACTTACTTAGCCAAGTGGAAACGTTTCTCCTGTTGGTGCGAGCAGTGGGCCACGCCCCCCTTGCAGGCATCTATTCCACTTATACTTGAATATCTCCTATCCCTAAAACAGCAGGGCTTGGCGATATCTTCCGTCAGGGTTCACCTGGCCGCTATATCAGCGTTCCACCCAGGAGAACACGTTTCCTCGTTCTTCTCTAACCCGATGGTCGTTGGATTCCTCAAGGGCTTAGATCGTCTATACCCACAGCAACGTCAACCCGTTCCGGCGTGGGATCTTAACCTGGTTCTCTCCAAGCTCACAGGGCCCCCGTTCAAGCCATTGGCTACCTGCTCACTCCTTTACCTATCTTGAAAGAAAGCCTTCCTTGTAGCCATCACTTCAGCGAGGCGTGTTTCTGAAATCAGGGCGCTCACATCTGAGCCTCCATACACAGTCTTCCATAAAGACAAGGTGCAGCTTTGCCCACACCCTGCCTTTCTTACCAAGGTGGTTTCAGCTTTTCATGTGAACCAAGATATATTTCTCCCGGTCTTCCATCCTAAGCCACACGCCACCCGTCAAGACCAGCGTATGCACTCCTTGGACGTACGCAGGGCCCTTGCTTTCTATATTGAGCGTACGAAACCATTTAGGAAGACGACGCAACTCTTCGTTGCAGTGGCCGACCGGATGAAAGGCTTACCGGTCCCCTCGCAATGTCTGTCCTCTTGGATCACGTCCTGCATTCATGCTTGCTACGACCTGGCCGGTGCCCCGACGCCACGCCTCACCGCCCACTCCACGAGGGACCAAGCCTCCTCAACTGCCTTCCTGGCTCACGTCCCGATCCAGGACATTTGTAGAGCGGTGGTTTGGTCATTGGTCCACACCTTCGCTGCTCACTATGCGCTTGTACAGCAGTCCAGAGATGATGCTGAATCGGATCAGTGGTTTTGCACTCAGCGATGTCTCACTCCGACCCCACCGCCTAGGTAAGGCTTGGTAGTCACCTAATTGGAATCGATATGAGCAAGCACTCAAAGAAGAAAAAATGGTTACTCACCTTTGTAACTGTTGTTCTTCGAGATGTGTTACTCATATCCATTCCAAACCCGTCCCCCTTCCCCACTGTCAGAGTAGCCGGCAAGAAGGAACTGAGGGGGCGCTGGGTCGGCTGGGGTATATATCCAGCGCCATGAAGGTGCCACTCCAGGGGGCTCCACAGCCGACCCACCAGGTGTTGCTAGGGTAGAAAATTCTCCGACGATCATGCACGCGGTGTGCACACACCTAATTGGAATGGATATGAGCAACACATCTCGAAGAACAACAGTTACAAAGGTGAGTAACCGTTTTTATTAGAAATTATATTAGCAGTACTGTTAGAAACATCATGAGCTATGTTTTTTTTCATAGAATTAGAGGACTCAGATGAGGAAAAGTTCTATTAGATCATCCAGTTCATCTCTTTTGCAGTGCAAGATTTGTTTCCTCCAGTATATTTTCTGGTGTTCTCGCTAGTCTAGTTTTAAAAGTCTCCAGTAATGGTTCTTCCACCACATCCACTGGGAAACTTTTCCACTGCTCAGTATATCTCGCTGTTAGCTTTTATAATAATAAGAACATAAGAAAGGCCGTACCGGGTCAGACCAAAGGTCCATCTAGCCCAGTATCCTGTCTACCGACAGTGGCCAATGCCAGGTGCCCCAGAGGGAGTGAACCTAACAGGCAATGATCAAGTGATCTCTCTCCTGCCATCCATCTCCACCCTCTGACAGACAGAGGCTAGGGACACCATTCCTTACCCGTCCTGGCTAATAGCCATGAATGGACTTAACCACCATGAATTTATCCAGTTCTCTTTTAAACTCTGTTATAGTCCTAGCTTTCACAACCTCCTCAGGTAAGGAGTTCCACAAATTGACTGTGCGCTGCATGAAGAAGAACTTCCTTTTATTTGTTTAAACAAACATGTTTATAATCAATCTAAACTTTCCCTTTACAAATTTCCCACTTTGGCTCATTATACCATACTGTGTAATTCTTTTCCATCCTTGTTCAAACTTGTATAGGCTGTTGTCACATCACACCCATTTTGTCTTATAGCTTTACATACTCAATACATTGCTTTACCCATACTACTAGCCTCCTAAATAGAACTATGGGCCAGACTTTCAAAAATATAAATGTTTGTGCAAGTGCACCCAGATTTGTACATGTGTATAATTGTTGACATGGGCTCCTCATCCCAGTCTTCTTGCTTAGAGAGTCCCAATCTCTCCCACTCCCCGTAACCAGTCCCAGTTTCATAGATTCATCAGTTCTCTGGGCCAGAGTCTCTGGTCTGACATATCTGTAAGCAGGGCCGGCTCCAGGCACCAGCTTACCAAGCAGGTGCTTGGGGCGGCCACTTCGGAGAGGGGCGGCAAGTCCAGCTGTTCAGCGGCAATTCGGCGGACGGTTCCTCACTCCTGCTTGGAGTGAAGTACCTCCCGCCGAATTGCTGCCGCAGATCGTGATCGCGGCTTTTTGTTTGTTTGTTTGTTTGTTTGTTTGTTTGTTTGTTTGTTTGTTTGTTTGGCTGCTTGGGGCGGCCAAAACCCTGGAGCCGGCCCTGTCTGTAAGCAGTACAAAATGGCCTTAAAATGATTGGAGATGGTCTAGGAGATTTCTCCATGGGCATAGCTCCCTACTAGGCCAGCCATAACACCCTTTCCTTCCCAGCATTTTGGGAGCATGGAAGAACAAAGATTAATACCCAATCCTGCACTGGTGTAAGGTCTTAAAGTGGCCTAAGTTAGAGCTGCTCCTATTCATTTCTAACTTGGTTCAGAGTCCGGTGTCTCCAGATCAAGGAGCTACAACAGATTGTTCACCCCCCCCACACACACACCTACCTCTTGAATGAACTGGAGAATAGAGGCCTTAATGTCTAATGATCTAAGCAATTATCCACAGTGCAGAAACAAAGATAGCTTCATTATGCAGAAGCACTCTTTCAGAAGAAGGAAAGTACTGTGTGTCATCTAATTCAGGGAACCAAGAATAATTCTGTGTGTCTGGTTCTTCATGCCTGGGTCGGTGCGTATACCCCATACCCTGCCAATGGCCTCTGTCTGCATGTCCTATCTGCACAGCCAACCTGTTTGATTATAAGTGGGTGCAAAACAAAAAACAGTAATTGCAGAATGTCACCAATCTCACAGAAATATGCAGAACCATACACACACACACACCCCTTCAAGATTTATGCTCCTGAAGACCTGTGAAGAGCCCTCTCCAATGAGTTTGGGGAGGAAGGAAGCAGAATGGAGTGAACTTCTGTCCCACTCTCCTGCTGTCAAGTGTGAATTTTTCTGGTGGGTGCTCTGCAGTGTAGTGCTTCCCAAAATTTTAATCTGTGTTTTCTATCCTTCATGTTTCAGGGGGAAAGCATTTTTCCTTAATATGAGAAAATATGATTAGTTCCTTCAAAGCAACTCTACTTACAATTATTCTACTGTATTTATACTGGATGTATCACTGAGACTGAGTGCCTTGCCATCACAAGAGTTTTAAAATACCAGAAACAAATTAAAGCCATGCATTGATTTACTAAAAAAAGAGAGCATACTGCTCTCTGGAAGAATAAAAGATTAGAAACTATCTTTGGTTTTACATCAAAATTTTCTTCAAACAGAAACAATGTTCTGTGGATGCTAGTCCACAAGGTCTGGTATTGACAGCTATCGGAGACAAGCTAGACTAATGGGTAGTTCTGATTTTTCAGGTTTATGTAGTTTTTTGTATGAATCTACCATTTTCTCAGCAGCAAGAAATGAGACTGAGCTGCTGTGAGTGCAGATTAGTGAGGTTTGTGCTGCAGTGAGAGAGTTGCACTGGTACGGATGCTGCGCAGGCCACTGCGGGGAATGCCCTGGCACCTCCTGTTCTCACCCATGGGCTTGCTAAACGCGTAGACTTATTGACTTTGGCCCTCCTCCAGCTGCTCTGCCTCATTTCCTGCTGCTGAGAAAATGATAGAAAGAGGGGCAGGTCCAGAGTTTTTTAAAAAACAAAGTCAGATTCATATAAAAAATTACATAAAACTGAGAAAGCAGAACTAGTCATTAGTCCAGCTTGTCTCCAATAGCTGTCAGTACTAGACCCTTCAGAACAAGAACATCTCCAGGTCATAATGCATCTGGCTTCTTCAGACCACATCTGCACTTGCAAAGGCTGTATTGCAGGTTGGATGGGAATGGATAGGAACATATTGGCCAGCTTCTGACGGGGGAGAACTCTTCCTCAGCTGTGACTCTTAAGCTGTTGACTTTTGATGAAATTTCTAGGTGGAGAATTCCAGTGTTCATACACAACAGTCCATTTTTAATTAGAATGCATAGTCACATTAACATCTTAAATAATGGTTTGTTCCAAAATATACACACAGTATATGGTTAGGGTAACCACTGGTCCAGAATTAGGTGGGATAGTCCTGAAATGCAGAGTACAAATCCCGGTCCTGGGCTGAATGGCTCTGGGACAGTATTTGTCCCAGATTCCCTGCAGTGTTGCTCTGTGCCTGCCTGAGGCTCAGGGATGGTGCCAGCCTCTTCCTGGTGGGGGAGGCTGAGGTGGAGCTTAGCCCCTCCTCACCACAAGGACACATGACCTGCTCCTCCTCTCACTCCAAGGCCCCACCCCTGGCCTGACCAGAAGCCACAGCTGAGCAGTAGTAAGAGCCACTCAGGGCCCGGGCCACTGTCGGGAGCCTCAGACCCTCCACCTGCCCTGGGTGATGCATCCCGGGAGGCATGGGGGGGAGACATGGGCCAGGGGGCTGCTCTTGGGCACCCTGGCCCCCCGCCCAGGGCAAGTAGAGGATCCGGGGCTCCCCACAGTGGCTTGAGCTCACTGGATGGCTCTTACCACAGCCTGACTCCAGCTTCCAGCCTGGCCAAGGGGCAGAGCCTCGGGGACAAGAGGAGGATCAGGGCACCTAGCCTCAGGGGGAAGAGGGGAGCATGGGTGGGGGCACAGATGGGGCAGGGCTTCTGCAGGTGTCCCACTTTTGCCTCTTGAAAAGGTGGTCACCCTACATGTGGCATTCCAAATTTTAGTACAATGCAGATTTCTGTAGCCAAAATTACAAATCCCTAAAAATGGGAGTTTAGACTGTTAATGCCAACCCTGAACTCCACATGGTCTGAATATTGCCAGTATAATTTGATATACAAGTGGCTCTCTTTCCATTAAAAGTAATGGGAACTGATAGTGCTTAGAATGAGTCATTCCATCCCTGTGTGAAGTTAGATGGTGCTAACGGAAGAGTGATTGTCATTGATTTCATTTTAGCTGTTTCATCCTAAATGTGGAAAGCAGTACCTGCTATCTTTACACAGATGTCAAGCAAGACTGCTCTATCTGCTATTCACAGTAACAAGCGAATGAAGGCAGCACTGACAACTGATGATCAGAAGATATACTGTCTCTCTGAAAGTTCATTTAGAATTCATTCCTGTAAAAACTTCAGTCTGCAAATGATTCCAAATGATTCTAAGAAGCAGTATACTGCCTGTCTTAACTAAATTGCCCAAGGCAAAACCTACATTTCAGTCTTAAATGTGTATGGCGCTTTCTAAAATATTCATTGACGTTAAAACAGGTTTATTAATAGCATCTTAAGTATTTTTCTATAATAGCTTGCAAATAAAAATAAGACTGAGGATATACAGTGGAAAGCATCTAAAATCACTTTTAGGAAGTGTAAATGATTACAATAAAAAATAAAAGTATATTGAACACAGAGCTTGTATCTTTTTTTCTTTCTTTATTTTTCATTAGAGTGTGCTGGAGTCAGATTTGTTTAAAACATATTTTCCTAGGAAAATATCTTTCATAATACATTTTCTGATTTTTAAGAGAGCCTTGGAGCTGTTATTCTTTTGTGCTATAAATCATTTGTTGAGATCTGTAGAAAGAATAACATTTCTGACAGGTTTTTATTAGCTTTGCAAAGTGGAAGAGAGTGAGGACTCTCACCAATTAGAAGTATCTCTATTTTATCCCTGTGGTTATAGATGTTATATTTTTACATTGGTGCATTGCTATTTTCTCTATTTTTCTGCCAAACAAAACACTGTAGGTTTCCTAAAACCAGCTATCTGCTTTCTGCCACACCATCTACTGCACGTGGAATGGCCTTCCTGAGCTGATTCACAAAGTCACTAGACCTCTCCTCTTTTAAATCCCTCCTGTAGTGATTAGTGAAGATGCTACCTAGGTCGAAGGGAGAGCTTCTCCTATCAGCAGGGGGGAGGGATAGCTCAGTGGTTTGAGCATTGGTGACTCCTTAGTTCTTGTGTTATGAGGCGAAGTAAATAACACTTCATTATTTACTTTCTCCACACCAGTCATGATTTTGGGGGAGGGATAGCTCAGTGGTTTGAGCATTGGCCTGCTAAACCCAGGGTTGGGAGTTCAATCCTTGAAGGGGTCACTTAGGGATCTGGGGCAAAATCAGTACTTGGTCCTGCTAGTGAAGGCAGGGGGCTGGACTCGATGATCTTTCAGGGTCCCTTCCAGTTCTATGAGATAGGTATATCTCCATATATATATTTTAATAGCATGGGTACTCCACCTCCCTGAGAGGTGTAGTTATATCAATGGGAGAAACCCTCCAGTCAACGTGCTGTCTACACTATGAGTTTAGTTGGTATAACTGGAAAATCCACACTCCTGAGTGACACAGTTATACCAATCAAACTCTTGATGTAGACAGCACTATGTTGACTGGAGGGTTTCTCCTGTCAATATAACAGATGTCGTTGTACTGACTAAGTTTGTAGTGTAGACCAGGGTATCCTCCTTCTAGATGCCTAGAAGAAACCAGCTGACTAAGTTGTATATATATTTACCTTGAGAGTTTAACTGCACATTTATTCAAAGGGAAGGAGTTAAATTCTGGGATCAAGGGACTATAGAGTGTGTGGAACTGAAGCTGGATGTTGTGGATGCACAGACAATGGGGTTTAACAGAAGGGAGGGAGGATGTATGGGGGGGATTTAATGGGTTAACAATAACCATTTGTGACTAGCAAACTGTTTGCCAGTCATTCCCCAGTTCACTTTATTTGTAAGTTATATCTCTTTGCTCAACCTTTATGTAAGTTCTGTAGGGCAGGGACTGTCTTCCTCTGCATTTGAAAAGTGCATAGCACATTTTGCATGCTGCTTCAATATAGATTATAATGATAATAAAATATGCCAAACCATCAATATTTATTTGTTGTGAACTGTTCCAAAACTCTTGCAGTGTCCCCACCCAGGCTTGTTCTGCCTCTGTTCTCCAGTTTTCTATGCCTATTTGTTGTTAAGTCAATAGAATGCTTTACTTTCTGTCAAGATATTTACAGTTTTCCCTGTAATATTATTCATAAACTACCAATTAGCATGGCCTGGTACCCAAGTATTCGTTTACTATGTTACTGGTTTTTAAGATTTACCTGTGCATATTATGAAATGTTGTATGGCAACTAGTATTAAAGGCTAAATTAAACAATATGTTTAATGGTGCAATTCCACTTCCAATAATTAGGGTCTTTTAGGCAAGCTTTTTATGCTTTTTAATGTCTCCTGATACCTCTGCAAAAGTGAGAGACGGTAACTGCAGGAAGAAAAGGACAGTGGCCTAATGGGGAATGAGTATCAATAGGAAATGGGTCTTAACATATTATTACATTTGTGGCCCAGTCTTGGCAGTGCTCAACACTGAGAACTCCATATTCCTCCATGAGGAGTAATGGGCACTTGTGACGGGTTGGATCACAGAAACCCCCTTGGGAGCTGCCACCCGATGTGCAAAGACTACCCCTGCTTCTGTTTTCCCTGCCAGCTTAGGACTCCAGCACCCTGTCTTGCTGAGCCAGACCCAGGGTCTGAATCACTTGTCCCAAAGCTGCAAGTTTACCTGAAAACAGCTCACAGTAGTGTGCTTGTCTTAGCACTCAGATGCCCAACTCCCAATGGGGTCTAAACCCAGATAAATCCATTTTACCCTGCATAAAGCTTATGCAGGGCAAACTCATAAATTGTTCGCCCTCTATAACACTGATAGAGAAATATGCACAGTTGTTTGCTCCCTCAGGTATTAATACATACTCTGAGTAAATTACTAAATAAAAAGTGATTTTATTAAATACAGACAGTAGGATTTAAGTGGTTCCAAATAGTAACAGACAGAACAAAGTAAGTCACCAAGCAAAATAAAATAAAATGCGCATATCTATGCCTAATCAAATTGAATACAGATAATCTCACCCTCAGAGATGCTTCAGTAAGTTTTTTCTCAGACTGGACACCTTCCAGGCCTGGGCACAATTCTTTCCCCTGGTACAGCTCTTGTTGCAGCTCAGGTGATAGCTAGGGGATTCTTCATGATGGCTCTTCTCCCCCCTGGTTCTCTTCCGCCCCTTTATATATCTTTTGCATAAGGCGGGAACCCTTTGTCCCTCTGGGTTTCCACCCCCCCTCACTGGAAAAGCACCAGGTTAAAGATGGATTCCAGTTCAGGTGACATGATCACATGTCACTGCAAGACTTCATTACCCACTTGCCAGCACACACATATACAGGAAGACTCACAGGTAAATATAGCCATCTGCAGACAATGGGAATCATCAAGATTCCAAACCATCCTTAATGGCCCACACTTTACATAATTACAATAAGAACAGGAGTACTTGTGGCACCTTAGAGACTAACAAATTTATTATAGCATAAGCTTTCATGGACTACAGCCCACTTCTTCGGTATGCATCCAAAGAAGTGGGCTGTAGTCCACGAAAGCTTATGCTCTAATAAATTTATTAGTCTCTAAGGTGCCACAAGTACTCCTGTTCTTTTTGCGGATACAGACTAACACGGCTGCTACTCTGAAACCTATAATTACAATAGGCCCTCAGAGTTATGTTTTATATTTCTAGTTTTAGATACAAGAGTGGTACATTTCTACAAATAGGATGATCACACTCAGTAGATTATGAGCTTTGTAATGATACCTTACAAGAGACCTTTTGCATGAAGCAAAACCCAGTTACATTATATTCACTTATATTTTTATAAAACCATATAAACTGCACAACGTCACAGCACTTCAGTCTAGCAGACAAAGGTATAACAAGTTCCAGTGCCTGCAGGTTGAAGCTAGACAAATTCTGACTGAAAATAAGGCACAACAGTGGTATTTTTTTTTTAATAGTAAGAGTAATTAACCACTGGAACAATTAATGCAGGGCCATTGATGGATTCTCTATCACTGACAATTTTTTAACTCAAGATTGATGATTCAATAAACATTCAAAAGTTTTGGTCTAGGATTTCTGCTCTCAATATACTTTGTGAACAAAAATGATAAATGGTCTCTTGGCTGCTTATTCTTGTGGCCATCTGTTTGGCTAGGATGGTGCCCACTCATATATTAGTTGGATGCTAATGGCTTAGGTGCCAAGCAACAGTGACCGTCTGCATAACACCACTGATTTTTTCAAACTTGCTTTTGTTGATATGACCAAAACTTAAAGATTAAGCCAAGTTTGGAGACTGCACTGTATAAAAGGAAAAATTTGAACTTTTATTGTTTATTGTATTAATTGACAAATAATCAATACGGGTTAAGTTAGTTAATATTGTAACATCTGATGTTCATTTCCTGACTTCTGAGTGGTTAATTTCTCACTCTTAATGTTGCATGTAGTAGCTAATGTATTTGTAAGACATGAAGAGAGCTATGAGATAAGTTAGAAAAAGTGCACGAAAGTGCAAGAGATTTTGTGGGGGAGGAGGAGAAAGGAGAGAGACTATGTGAGGAGAGAGAACACAATGTAGGAGAAGAAATTGAGAGAGACACATGGGGATGAGAGAACAGACAGATACTGAAGACAACTCAGGAAAACATGCGTCGAGATCTGTAACAGGAAACAAACAGTGAGTGAAGCCAGGAATGAAAAGGAGGAATAACAAAAGATATTCAGTAAGTTTAAAAAATATATTAAATAAGAAGTGGTCTGTATGTTAGAGCTAAATATGGTGCACTGTAAATGGTACACAACTTAATTTTGTTAAAGTGGCAAGGGACATGTCTTTGGGGTTTGTAGTGACATAGCTGTTTTTCATTTTAACTAGTAGGCTTAATTTTGGGGCTAGAAGGTGTCTGTCATGCCATCTTTAGGATGGCATTTAAAACCAAGATCCTTATAATTTGTGGGCATGAAAAGATTTTTTGTTTTTTTTCACTGATCATCAGGAGATAGGTGTTGTGTCCTACTCAAATTTCAGCTGTGGTAATTATGTTCTACTTACCAAAGTTTCCCATATAGTATCCAAAGTATGTTTCTCTACTTGACTAACAAGTTATTGATGAAGTCCAGTAAAGCTGCTGCATTGCACCCTGTATCTGTCTGTCTTTCAACTATGGTTGAGGGCTGCATAATATACTGGGGCCAAGATGGTGAAAAATGGGCACTCTGGCATTATTTACTGGGCTCCTATAGCCCCTTCCTGGCCACTCTGAGGTCTCATGAGTATACAACAAAGAATGACTGTAGTGAGGTGGATTTTTTGCAGACTAATACAATATCATGCATGAAGACAACTTTAGTTGTACAACACTTTCCCTACACTGAAAATGATTTTGTGTCACTTGTTTTAATGTCTTTTTTGCTTTTTTGTCTTTTTTCAGCATTTCAGTCTTGCTGGTTCTACAGATACAACACCCGATTTTCCTTTCTACTTTCTTCATCCCACTTCACCCAATGTGTGTGTTCTCTCCCTAGCCTGGCTTTCCACCCCTTGTCATTTTTCTAGTCTTGGCCACCCCTTTTCCTTTTCTTTCCTCCCCATGATCTCTGCCACACACTCCTTGTCACTTTTCTTTCACTCACCCTTCTCTGCCTCGCTCCCTCTCGTTTTTACCCATTTCCTCATTCTACTTTATTAATGTCATAGTAGTATTATAAAGAGCACTATTCATGGCTCCACTTGGGTCTTTTTGTACTGTCTCCTTTGCTTCAGCCACATGCTGGCTCATCTTGGCAGCACCAGACACCAAATAGACCTGCTGCTGCAGCAGCTGCACTACCAAGGCTGGCAGCTGACTAGGACTCTATCAGGTCGGGACCCTTCTTTATGCCCTGTCTGTCCCTCTTTGGTGGCACCCCCGGTTAGTGAAATGATTTCTACATAGAATTTACATTGGATTTTTATAGAATGGGTTTAAAAATTCTTGAATGGGTACTGTTAGGGTGACCAGACAGCAAATGTGAAAATCAGGACAGGGGTGGGGGGCAATAGGAGCCTATATAAGAAAAAGACCCAAAAATCGGGACTGTCACTATAAAATCAGGACATCTGGTCACCCTAAGTACAGTATACATGCCTGGTGTTTTTCTCTTTTATTTCTATTATGGCCAGGGCCGGCTCTAGGATTTTTGCCGCCCAAAGCAAAAACAATTTTGGCTGCCCCCCGCCTTATTTAATTACCCCACCCCCGGCCCCGCCTCAACTCCGCCCCTTCCCCAAATCCCCAGCCCTGCCTCCTCCCCCAGGCTCTCAAGCCTAGGAGGGAGGGAGGAGGGAGGGGGAGAAGCGGCGCCGCGCCGTGGCCACTCGGAGTCTCCTCCTCCCTCTCAGGTTTGAGAGCCTGGGAGGGAGCCTGGGAGGGAGGGCGAGTAGCGGCGCACGAATCAGCTCTTTTGCGCGCCGTGGCAGCAGCAGCGGAGGTGAGCTAGGGTGGCCGGGGCACATTTTTAGGGGCGGCATTCTGGCGCCGGCCATGCCGCCCCTAAAAATGTGCCGCCCCAACCACCAGCTTGTTTTGCTGGTGCCTAGAGGCGGCCCTGATTATGGCAGTACCCTGAGACACTAACCAAAGAAGGGCCTCGTTGTACTGGATGAAATACAAATGCTTAATAAGACACCAACCATACCTTGAAGAGCTTTGTAGTTATTACTGTTAAAAAAATAAAATAAAGCTATGTCCATTTGTTAGTCCTCATGATTTTTAGCTGTAGGTCTTAAAAGAGCCAGTTCACTGCACACAATAACTTTACAAAATCAACGTCTGGGCCACTTCTCCAGTTCTTGGAATAGATGTAATGCCCAGTTTTTTAGTATTTGAAATTTGATCAAGTAACCAGCTTATTGTAGTCAAGGACTTTTGACTTTGCAATGAAAGATATAAGATGGTTTCCATTTTAAACTCAGTTTTGACACCTCCCTACCCACTTTAACTTTCTTGGGAAAATAACTTCATGAACATTTTTCATGTAGTCTGTCTTCAGAGAATTTTTTTCCTTCGGTTTGAGGTTAATTCAATATGGCATTTTTGACTTTGAACAGTTGGAAGTTTTTTTGCTTTTTATGTTTTGAAAATTGTTTTAACACTTTTTGTCCACTCCTAACTCCCAAACAACTTGATTTAAAAAATTCATGCTTGATTTATACATTAATCATCAGTGAGAACTGTTCATAGAGCTATTTCTGCTACATTGGAATGAAGAAGTTATTATTAATTAATGGTTAAAGTTTTTGGTCTCTTCTCATTTTATTACGTCAATGAGAAGCCTGTATCTGTGATCTTTACTGGGAGGGTGGCAAATATGTGGGTGTCTGCCACATATTGAGAGTATGTTGGCGTCTCTGGTCTGTAATGGGAGGGTGGTTGAGATGAATGTGTTAGGCAGAGTAAAGGTTGCACTAGGTACTGAAAGTATTTTCTCACTTTCTAGAGTTATTTTTACAAAAATATGTTATTAATATTTAATCAGTGAAATGTATTGGCAATTCTCTTAATGAGATATTTTATTTGAGAGTATCTGAATATTCCAGATTTGGTGGAAGTGCATGAACCTTTTGTATAGACACTTTCTGGTTGCATCAGTGAGAACAGTCCTGTGATAGTTTTGACATTAGTGAGACAATATATATAAATATTAGCAAAAAGGCTAATGACCAAACCTCATTTTTTGTCAGCTGCATAGAAAACAATACATAATTTGACTTCAATATTGAAGTTATGGATGGAAAAGCTGGAGCATATTTTTTATTAAAATCAACAATCCGTTTATTGAAAGGAATTGAATGAAGGAAACTTGGAGCAGTCGTAGTGATGGAGCTTCATTTATGACAAAGATGGCCCTAAAAAAAAATGTGGGAGAAGTACCATACTGAGCTAGTAGGTATACATAGTTCAGCTGATAAGTGGTCTTCATATGCCAGTGATATAACATTATACTGAGCAAGCTGAAACATTCCCACAGGACTTGAAATCAACAACTCAGCTCTGAGGAGTAACAAACTGCATGAACTGAAAAAAAAAAAAAAAAAAAAAAAAGGAGAAGTTATTCTTCTGGTTACCCAGCCAAGCACAGGAAAGTGGTTTCCTGGTCATCAGTGCTATGCCTATAGTGTTCAGAACTCTAAAATCTTTTAGGGATATGTTAGAACAAATTGCTGTACACAATGTGCAGGATTCAGACAAAGCCAAAGCGCCTGAGTTAGACAGTTTAATTTTGTGGCCTTCTGTAACATGTCTTTGTCTGTAAGTATTCCTCAAAAGGCAAACTTAGATTTTTCCACTGTACAAAACAGTCAATAATCAGTACCAAGAAGCACTGAGAAACCGTGATGCCTCTGAGCAAGAGTTTTATAGCAGTCTTCAAGGGAACAAGTTTAAGGTAGACATGCTTTCTCACTGACATTGACAAATACTTTGATGAAGTGAAGAGCAGATACAGAATTTCCTTAGCTGTTAAAATGAAAGGCATTTCCTATGAATATTTTGACCTGTCTTTCTGTTTTAGAAGAGAACATAGGTTGTGAGCTAGACCAGAATTTTCATTACTGAAATTGATTGATTTTCACTGATTTATGTTGCTCAATATTCTTTTAATAGTTAGTAGAGATTCTTCTGTAAGAACATGCTGGTGTCCTCCCAAACTTTGATAGGCTTGTTCATATACTACAGCATATACATTCACAACAATGTAAAATCTAAATTCTGAATTTTTTATGCAATTAAAAATACATGTCATCTAATACAATACTTTTCTCCCATAGGTCTCAAAGCACTTCACAAAGAGGGTCAACACTTAGAAAGAATAGGAACCTAAAGTTGGGTTCCTAAATCTGTAGTTAGTCACCTAAATAATAGAACTGATTTTTCAAAAGTGCTGAGCATCCAGTAACTCCCATTGGCCTACAGGAGATCAGTGGAAAAAATATAAAATATGTTTTGCATTACAGAACATAAATGCATATCTGCTGCTATCTAGAAATGCTTGACTATATCCCAGTGTACTTACTTTCTTTTTGGCATCTTTTTATATGTTCATTGCTCATGATTCCCCTACCTGGCAAAAGGGTGCCATTTCTGTATAGCTGTTAGAAAAGCTGCATCATAATATAATGGCTCTCTATTAGGCAATAGATGGAGGTAATACAAGGCGTAACATGATGTTTTTACATTGAGATTTTGGCCAGGATTGTCAAAAATAAGTGTCTAAAATTAAACACCAAAAATCCATATTTTGGGCTTCTGAATAAGTCTGGTCTAACTTTCAAAAGGTCTGAGCACCTTCCGCTCCCCTTGTAGGGAGCAGAGGGTGCTAACTTCATGCATTTTAAAAATATTTTTGTCTTGGGCATGGATAACCCAGCCAAGCTGTCTTGTCCTAGCTACAGTTTATCACTTTTCCTCCTAAGGAGAACACCCAGAAATTGCATTTACAACTCTCTACTGTCACTTCCTGTTGCCATGCCTTTTCCTATAACATCCTTAGCTCCCACCTGTATATTTCCTCCACCCACATTAGATGCTGAATATGATCCCTAGGTCATCCTGAGATTCCTTATTAAAGGATGACCAAACCCTTAGAGAAAATATTACAGCCAGAGTCCTTTTAGCTGCTAAGAAGTCTGGAAAGGATAGCCAATTTCTTCCTTCGACTTTAGTGTGCTGTTGGGATTCACTGTTATCCCCATACCTATCTTCCTTTGATTTTGGTGTGCTGTTGAGATTCACGGTTATCCCCACTACCTAGCTTCCTCAACCTCCTCTCAATGTTTTTGCTTTGGATGCTGCAAAGTAACATTGGGGAAATGATTCCATGTCATTTCCCTGATGGCACTTTTCCTGTTGTTGGGATCACTCAAGAGCCCAGAAAGAGAGATGTCAGCACTGACCTCTTTCTCTTAAACTGGATAAGAAATGAACTAACTAAGAGGAGCCAGAGAGCACTGGGGATCATGCCATACAACTTTTCTTTGTAAAAAATGCTATTTGTGAGAAATACTATGTTATTAATTTTCATTTAGAATCCTTCCCACATTAAAGGCCTCCATCTCAGAAAATGTTGTAGACAAGCCAAGGGCAACAGATCATTCCTGCACCTCTTCTTCATTCCTTCCTTCATTCCTTGTCTGTGGAAAGATCAGGAACAAGTTTATGGTAATGGGGAGAGAGAAATGTCTGGTTTCTTAGTGACCCTGGTGAAATGGTGGAACGAAACTATGTAATTGCGTCTAAGGCTAACTGGCTTTTGGTTTTTCCTTTACTGCAATGCCTATGACTCCCACTCTTTGGTTTTGTTTCTCCTCTCTGTTTGATAGTGTTCTCCTCTCTTCCTCATGCTTTTCAGTTGTCAGTTTTCAACAGACACAGGAAGGACCTTGTTGTGGTTCTATTGCTCATGGTCTAAGTGGCTATGCTAACCCTTCCTGGTTTATACCTATTATCGTTTCTTTCAAGGACAAATGAAAAAATGGTGTTTGCACTTGGCAGCCTACAACTTTATGCCAGTGAAAAGTATGCCCATTAACATTGTTTGTCTTTCTTCTTTGTTGTCTTCACATATTTTGAAGAGACCTTGGTACATGCAAGTACCTTTAATCAGAAAATAAAGTGTAGGGCAAATTACTGTAATCACTCTTTGTTCTAGGTATATCTATCATCTGGCTGGCATTGGGCAACATCTCATTTTAAACTTCTGAGAAGAAAGTTAACCCTAGAAAGAAATGTATTTCCTTTTGCCCTCTTTTGGAAGTGTAAAATATCAATGCTGTAAAAGCACTTGTAAGGAAAAAGTGTGTTCCAAAGTTCTCCAGGTGAACTAAGGAAGAGTTTTCAACTCTCAATCTCTGCACTTTGAAAGTGTGACCCACTAAATTCACACTCCGAATAATCTACAATCTTGACTGTGTAAAATTGTAAGCCTCTTGTTAACTATTTAGCCCAGCAAATGGATTTGGAGAAATGCCTAAGAGATATGTACATAATTTCTCAGTTACAACACCGCAAATTTAAATTGTGTCCACTGAGTGAGAATAAGCTGTTTTCCATTCAGGGAATTTACCACTAGAAAAGTAGGTCCCTAATTACCAATTTTTACTGTACCAATATTCACATTCATAAACAGTGATATTTTCACAAGTATTTGTGATTTTTTTTCCAGCATAAAAGTTGCACACTGGGTGAAAACTCATGAAATTTAACTTGAATTTTATTTGATGGCAAATGGAGTTTGCAGTGTTTACAGCAAAATTAGCTGTTTGTGGGGTGAAAAAATCCCTTTCCTGCCTATGAAGAGACTATTGGTTTTGCTTGAAATTGTTTTTAAAAGTAAAGAAACAAACAAAAACACTTGTTTTTCTCAAAATACATGACTACTAGCCAATTGGTTTTTTTCCCCATATAGTTCTACTACTGATGCCTTCTTGTCACTGTGATGCTGTCCCTGACAATTATGGGGAGAGCTATGGCTGCCACCAGCAATATGATGAAATGGTCTTCCATCGGCACCATAGCTGACAACCATGTTAGAGTTTCCATAGATTGATATCTCGCTCTTCTTGCATTGCCCTCAGTAGCCCACTTTGTAAAGATGAAACTGTTAACCATTCTTTTAGATCTGTTCCATAATTGAAGTTATTGATCAAGCCTGTTCTAAAGGCATCAGACCTATATTTTGCAATGAAATGCCTTAATCTCCATTGTGGAGAAGTTCATTTTCTTTTTCCTGATTGCAGTTGCTATAACCTGACTAGTTTTCTGTCCTTGAGCAGTATCTAAAGAGGAGAACAAGATAGGAAGCACTTGCAGCTCCAAGGTATATTGTACATAGCATCTGTTGGTCATTTGTGTGGAGTTGCCTGCCAAGTTCTTTGAGTGAGAATGCGAGGGAGGACAATTGAGAGCAGCAGCAGCTGCTTGAAAAGCTGTGTGAGAGCAGGATTAGAGCAGCATAACTAAGCAGAGCCTATTTGGTGACATGTATTTGGCACATACATTTAACTAGTAGCACAGATACATGCATGATTTCAGAATGGACGATGTTACATTGCGGTTAAGCCACATTAGTAATACATGAGAAATTCCTTTGCTTTCACCCAAACCAACTACTCTATGCCTGCCAATGGAGAAATAAAAAACTGGTAATAAGATACAACTTTTCCTAGGTCATTCCTTTTGCAGCAGACTACAGTATATAGTCCACATATACCAACTGGTACCTATATTTATGTAACCTCATTCTCCTTGATTCTCTTTTCTGATGAGACCATCTACATGCACAATAGTGCATTGTTTCATGGTGACAAATATCAGCTAGAGTCTTTTTGTGTATTTGTCTGACAGCAAAACAGCCCTGATTGTGTGTGGTACTGGGACTTGAGAATTAAGACCACAGAAAATAAATTCTCTAACATCTAGGGTATGTCTACACTGCAGCTGTGAGTGTGCTTCCTATCATGGGTAGATGGATATGTTAGCTCTGCTTGAGCTACTGCACTAAAAATAACCAGGAATAAAATGGGCAGTAGCTCAGGCTAGCCACCTTGGGTATGTACCATGGGAGTCCAGGTGGGTTTGTACTGAGGTGGCTAGCTGAGCTGCTGCCCTTGCTGCCACAGCCACACTGCTGTTTTTAGTGTGCTGGCTTGAGCAGAGCTGGCACATGTCTGTCTACCCACACTGGGAACCATGATCCCAGCTGTCTTGTAGACACATCCATAGATACCATATATAATAATGATCCCTGTTGGGTGCAGTCAAAAGGATTCGGTGTCTGGCAATGATTGCTTATGGAAAGAGAACAAATGTAAATGAGAATTACAAGTGTTTTTTTTCCTTCCAGAGGTGGATCTGTTGCACTGGTCATGCTACCACAATTTTCTTCTGTGAGCGTTCTCAAAATAGGATTAGCTACATAACTCATTGTGGGACACTTTTGACACACTTGAATTGTATGGAAATGGGGTAGGGCGAGTGTGTTTTAGAGCCTGAAATCTGAGCATGCAGAAAAGCATCTGCCTATATAAGGAATAGAATCTCTTAAAACAAATCTGGGTAAAATGGCCAAACCAATTTCTTTGTTTTGAATAGAGTTCTTAAATAATCAGTGCAGTAGTGTAAAATGTGCCTTGAGAAACTTTGCAGTTATTTGGTAGTGGGTCCTCTGAGAAAAAATAAAATAACTGGAAATATGCTATAGAAGTAAAGCGTTTACCTTCTATCCTTCTTGGATACTGACACTACTTGATGCTAGTAGAGATCAGATATCTCACTTTTTCAATCCAATAAGGTTTATTTGAAATCCATGGCCAAAGAGAAATTTCAGACAGGTGTTGTCTTAGATACCTATTTATTTGTTATGTTTTTATGAGCAAATAGGATAAATTAAGAATAATATATTAGTCTTTAATCTGGAACATTGACTTTGAAGTTCACAGAGATAAGTTGAAGTATACAGTGGTATTTTCTTCGCTCACATCTTCAAGAATATAATCTTCTGAAAGTCTCTTCTGTGTGAGGACTATACTACATTTAGGAATTTAATATCCTCTTAACTGCTACTTATGTTTGTATATTAAATAATTTACAAAGTATGTATATCCTGTGTATCTTGCCTTCTTTCTCAATCACTGCTTTTTCTCTGCCCTCTCCTCATTTTTTCCTTAATCTACCCCATTTGTTCAGCTGAGCTCCTCCTACATTTCTTCCCCTTATTTCCCAACATTCTAAGCATCTTTCCCCATTTATTATAAGTGTCCATCTGTGATAAAAAAACATTTCCAAGCAGCCCTTAAATTTTCTGCTGCTTGTGGTCCAAATAAAAATATATAGGCCTAAATTTTTGAAAATTATTAGTGATGTTGAGTGCCTCGGTCAATTTGAGATGCCTCGTATGGGCTGGGTTTTCAGAAAGTGCAAATCATCTGCCCCTAAAAATCAATTGAGCATCCAAAATTACTAGTTACTTAAGAAAATGAAGGACATATTCATCCATCAGTAGAGCCCTGCAAATCTACAGATAACCATGTTTGCAGATTGTGGATCGGATGCGGATACACATTTTGTATCCACTCAGGGCTCTATCAATCAGATACCTCTTTAGTAAAAATAAGATTATTTCCATGTTACTTGAGTTGCATGAACATACCAAGACCCCAATCCCGCAAAGACTCGCTTACATGCTTAAATTTACTCCCATAAGTAGTTCCACTGACCCAGAGGAGGGACGATTCATGTACAGAAAGTTAAACATGTGAGCAAGTCTTTGCAAAATCAGGGCTGAAATGGTTAATATATTTATTATAAATTTAGATGTAGTCTTACTTGTATTCTTGTGTATAGCTGCATGGATTTTAATGTATGTAATTACTTCCATTTAGTTTTGCTTTCTTCTCCCCAATCATGTGTGAAACAAGTAACACTGTTTATATTTGAGATGGGATTTTTACTTAGTTTCCAGACAATTTATATTTTACTCTAGTACTTCCTGACTTCAGGGGCAAAATGGAGTTTTTATGTTACTATTTGTGCATTAAATCAGAAACTGTAGAAGAAACTGTAACATTCTACCAGGTACCTTTAGCTAAAGACTCATGACTTTATGCTCAAAATAGTAGATTTCAGCCAGTTGTTTCAAGCACTCATTCAAATCTATGATGTCATCTGCTAATAGGAATCTATAACTGTGAAATTACATAATTTACTGTAAAAGCAGAGTTGGAATGTTTGCTTTCTTGGCTGCTGGCCTCGATGAGTTATATTCAGACAGAAAAATCTTTGTTCAGATTGAAGGTTTAACTTGCAGCTGCAGTCTGCAAAATGTATATTGACTTGTCCCAGTTCATGGCCATCCTAATTGCTATTTTCCTTTATAACTGCCTGACCTCCATATCTTGTGATGAAGTTTTTTATTAAAAAGAGAGAGGTGTACTATGCTTGGAACCAGTCTATATGTACACAGTGTATTTTTGATACCCTTCCAGTTGGACTTTTCCTTTTTTTTTTTGAGGCTTCTGACTGAGATGTAGGAAACTGTAACTGTAGGGTTCCTTGAAGAATAGGTTGAATTTTAATCCGTTTTTGTTGTGCTTTCAGGCATAGGATTGAGATATTGTGTTGAAAAACTTTACTCATGGCACCGTATATTTCAATACGTTTTTTATTTATTTATTTTGCTTCTGTCAAAATTCATGTAATCTATATATGTCATAGAGTGGAGTGATTGCTTTATTCATTCTTCATTCATTGTTTGAAACATTGTTATATTTTGCCCATTGTTTCTGTTCTTCTACACCTCTCCATGTTGCTGGAGTTGTGGTGGTTTTTTTGTCCACTGTATGTAACCACTGAAGCAAACTGATTTGCCTTCCTGGGAGGGTATTACACATTGCATCAGACTGTTGTAGGTTTGTTTGCTAATGGCAGGGACACCATTTAGTACATCAAAACAAGAGGAGGGCATGCAAAAAGATTACCTCATTCCTACTGGACTTCAGCATAAGAAATCAGAAAGTACAGAAAAGCTACTTCATTATTTTAAAAGTTTATAAATATGCAAACTTTGTATAGATTGCCTAATCATATGATTCACCATAAAGATACTTGCTCTAAAGTACCAACACAGTTTATTGTATATGTTGTGTTCTGTGATCCTTTTGCTATGAACAGCTGATTTGATTATGTATACATTTACATGTCAATTCTTAAACGGTAGTATCTATTGATTTAGTAAGGCAGAGGCAAAGTGGAGAACAAAGGTTAAGTTTCAGGGATAATGAATGGACAAAGGGAAATAGGGATGGTAGAGGAGTAAAATTCAATCATGTTTTTTGTTTTTTATATAATTTTTAGTCAATGTCCAGGAAAACAGATGAGTTTTGAGATGGTATGTGAAAAGAGTAAGGAAGTTATTTAGGCAAAAAAGGATGCTCTAGCTGGGAGGTATATCCACCACTGCTGAGACAAGGAAGATTTTTTTTTTAAAAAGGCTGGTAGTGGAGTAATGCAGTTGTTTCCAATTTTTTATTTTCCTGCTTTACTTGCTCGAGCATATCATGAGTTTGGACCGCATGTTGCTCTGCTAACAGAGCTTGGGCTTTCCAGTGCTCGACTGCCTGGGTTACTTCTTCTACTCCTCCTGTTTTTTCTGTGACTTGTTTGGCCAGCATTCCAACATGCTGTCTGAGCCGTCTCACTACCAGAGACATGAGTTGCAAAATTCTTGCTTTTTTACTCTTATTACTGTTTCTCAGAGCCTCGGTTTCTACTATCGCTCTACATAAGCCAGTCCATGTTTCCCCACTCTCTTTTTTAAATTCATATGGACCCCCCTTACTGGCAATCCAGCGGGTCCAACAATCATCAAACTCCGTGGGGATCATGAGGGAGGGGATAAGGGGGTTCCCTAGCTCGAGGTTTACTGCCATGTTAAATCGCGATTCTTACCACGGCAGTTTTGCTTACTCACCAGATCAGCGGTCGGGGTCACCAGTGTTGTGAGAGGCTACCGGTGTGGTGCTTCTGCTTTCTCCTGTTGATATCACTCGGCTGCGTGCTTGTGTTCCCTCTGTGTGCTGCCCCAGCTCTGCGCAGATAGCTGACACAGCAGACCCAACGAGAACCCCCAATAACCACAGAGTCTACTAAGATACAAAGGCACCTCGGCCAGGTTTATTGCGATCTCGGACACAATTGCAGTTCCCTGTAGGTTTCTGAGCCTCATTCAGGGCATACTACGAGAAAAGTGCCTCTTGGCAAGAACCCGGCTCAGTGGCGGGACTTTCCACTGCCCCCGTGGCCGGACAAAGACACCACCCCAGGGACACATTCTTATACACAGGTACAAACAAGTTACACATCATTCCTGACGTATTGAGGTGCAACCCCTCTACGTAGCAAGGTACAACCCCTCTACGTAATAAGGTGCCGCCTCTCACCTTGTACCTGTTGGTTCGATCAAAACAACTCTATCCATCATTTTACCCTTTTGCCCCTGTCATTGGGATGGGTCGGCCTGTTCCATGTTATCTGTGGAATGTTCCGGTATAGTGTGTCTTGGTACCATGTTTATGCTGTAACTATGCAACATCAGCCCTTTCCTTGCCAACTTCTGTGAGCAGGGCTTGCCTCTTGCTCACAGCTTAACTTTGCTTCATATTAGCAAAGTCTTGACCATTACTTTAGTTTGGTTCAGGCCTCATACTGGGCCTTCATTAGGCCTTTACTTACTACAAACATATTTATTTTTTAGATATCAAATTGTTTAAGTTTGGTACAGTGTATTAGATTAATTTCTAATTTTGATAATCCTAGCATTCATTCCCTTAAAAAATTGGAAATTCCCTAAAGGAACTAAAAATATATTAAAAAAACAAACCCTTACAATCAGCTAAAACTTCTCATATTTTTATAGTTCCTCCATTACTGGCTTGGCACGATACCTATTACAGAGGAAAAAACTGAAAGTAGTCTAACATTTTCCATGAATCCAAGAATTTCTTTGTAAGTGTAACTTGCAAACTAAGATTCTGTGGAATCACTGGTTTTACTACTCCACAGTATTCTCTATAAAATGACCCACTGCAGGGCTTTAGCTTCCAAGAGGAATGAAGAAAAACTAATTACACTTTATTTTCCCGAGGAACAGGATATTATATGGTTCATGTTTATAAGAGCAATGTTTTGGAGCAATCTAACTAAAACCCTATTTAAAAAGAAGATATGGGCACAGCTAAAGTATATTTTGTTGTACAGGGATTATTATTGATCTGATTGTTACACTGATTTCTATACTGGTCAAGGGCTATTTAGGGACTGAGAGATTTAATTAATAAAAACAAGTAATCTTGCTTGTCATAATTCTATTACGAAAGATAGAAAGAGATGATAGAAAAGAACCAGTGGAAAATAAAGGGGCATGTTCTACACACACTGTAATTTTGTTTGTAGAACCAGAGTGGCATATGTCTTAATTTTTTAAAAATTATATTTACTTATGTATTTACTTCTACTTTATATACCTCAGTTCTCACTGTGTGCCCAATTTCACTGCATCAAGTTCTTGTCCTCACCGTCAAGGCCTTCCCAGCTTTACCTCTTGTGTATTGTCCCCCCATTGGTCAGTTTCTCACATCAACGTCCCTCTCTCTTCTACGGTGCCCTTTTTGGGGGACTGATTGTAACACCTCACTCTGTCCTCCTTCAAATCTGTTGTCGGTATCCCCCTTCCCTACACTGCCTGTAAGAAATCAGCCAGATAAAAATGGCTCAAGAGTTGATGGTGATCCTTGGCACTTACATTTACATATTTTAAAACATTATAAATAAAGCGTGTGGGGGGTGGGGGAGGGTGTTTATATTTGATTATGCAGTGCTGTTGTAGCTGTGTTGGTCCCAGAATATTAGAGGAACAAGGTGGGTGAAGTAATGTAATTTAATGGGTTAACTTCTGTTGGTGAGAAAGTCAAACTTTCTAGTTTACACAGAGCTCTTCTTCAGGTCTGGGAAACTATGGAACAGATTGTTTAGCATAAGTAGTTATCACATATTTCACAGGACCATTCAAGGTGAAGTAGCCCGTTAACACCCCTCCAGTCATAGGGAGGAAAGGAAGTGGTGTTGGAAAAAAATATGGCGGGGGTGGTGGTGTTATTGGGTTACAAATTGTTGTAATAAACCACAAATCCAGTGTGTCGGTTTAGTTCATGATTTTCAGTGTCTAGCAAAGTTATGAATATAAGCTCCCAGGCTCATCTTATGAAAATGTGCAGTTTTCCTTTGAGGATGAGGACTGATAGATCAGATATAGAATGATTGTTTTGTGAAAAATGTTCACTCACGTGTGATATGGTGTTTTTCCCTTTTATCGTGTTTCTGTGTGAATTCATTCGAGATTGTAATAATTGTCTAATTTCACCCACATAGTTGCTATTGGGGCATTTAGTGCAATGGATGAGGTATACCATATGTTGTGATACCACATCATAGAATGGGCCACCCAAATACCCTGACAGAACCTACTTCAACACAGAATAAATCCCCCCTCTGGTGGCATACCCCTAATTGTCTCCTATCACCCCACACTAGAACTCTTATGGGGTATCATCAAACAACTACAACCTATAGTCAATGGGGTCCCCATCCTGAAATAAATCTTTCCTGAATCCCCTCTTCTGGCCCTCAAACAACCCTCTAACCTCTCCAAGCTCATCATCAGAAGGAAACTCCCCACAGACCAGGATACACCATCTGAAAGCAGCACCAGACTGCAAGAACAATAGATGCAAAATCTGCAGACATATCTCTGCTATTGCAATGATCAACATCCCTGCAACACACCTTTCAAGATCCATGGGTCCTATACATGCATATAGCAACATGTGCTGTACCTCATCCAGTGCACTAAGTGCCCCAATAGCAACTATGTGGGTGTAACCAGACAATCACTATGCTCTCGGATTAATTCACACAGGAAAATGATAAAAGACAAAAATGCCCTATCACCTGTGGGTGAATCCTTTTCACAAAGTGATCATTCTATATGTGACCTATCAGTCCTCATCCTCAAAGGAAACCTGCACAACACTTTCAAAAGACAAGCCTGGGAGCTTAAATTCATAACTTTGCTAGACACTAAAAATCATGGACTGAATAGGGACACTGGATTTATGGCTTTATTAGAACAGTCTGTAACAGCCTTCCCCCCAACTGTTTCCTCCCCTTCCTTTTCTTCCTATGGCTGGAGGAGTGTTAACGGACCACTTGACCTTGAATGGTCCTGTGAAATATGTGTTAACTACTTAGATAATTTTTGTTTACATCTTAGCTGCCTTGTACTTAGCAGTGGTGCCACTTTGAGTTAGTTTCCCAGACCTGTAAGAAGAGCTCTGTTTTGAAAGCTTGTCTCTCTCATCAACATAAGTCAGTCCAATAAAAGATATTACCTCACCCACCTTGTCTCAGTATTTGATTATATCCTTCTTCCCCACCATTTGTATGTCATTTATCATCTTCAATTTTAAGTTCTCCAGGCTGGGACAATATTTTATGTTTTTAATACTGCCTAGCACAATGTGGTTCTAATGCTAACTGGGTTCTCTGGGTACTATTGTGATATAAATACTAAATTATTAGTGTAAATGTTCTGATAGTGATAAATATCTTTTCAGATTTTGGACCATTATTTGTTTGAGAATACTATAGATTTGTTTCCCCTATGCCAGTACAAAAAATATTAAAACATCACAGGCCCAAAGGATGACTGCATCAATGAATTTTGGTCTTTGAGAAAATTGAAAATGAATTTCAGTGCCACCAAATTATCTCTTTGCTGTTTTTATTAGTTCTTCGGGTCCCTGATGCCTCTCCGATGTTATAGTAGGATGTTCTGAGGACATTAAAGATAGACTGCTTCCCTTTGTCCTGCTCCTTGTAGTGATGAAATGCAGACAGAAGGTGAAACTAAATGATAAAGCTAATCATGGGCTGCGGGTATCGAAGGCAGGGGGAGGCTGCGCCTCCCCAAACAGCCTTGCTTGGCCCCACCCACTCTCCATCCCCAGGCCCTTTCCTGCTTCCCCCACTGTGTTGTGGGAAGCTCTTCCCCTCCATGGCTGGACCCCAGGCTGGGGGAGTAATGGGGGGGCCAGCCTGCACTCCGGGGCTGGGAGAGGGAGGCCACGCTGCCTGCTCACCTGCCCAGCGTTCCAGGGTGAGGTGGACTGCGCTGTGCTGCCACCTGCTCACCCGCCCAGCATTCTGGGAGGTGGGACGCCACCCGCTCACCTACCTGGCATTCAGGGGCTAGGGGACCTGGGCTCCGGTGGGAGGGGTGGGGCCTTGGGCAGAAGGGGTGGTCCAGGCTAGGGGCTAGCCTCCCCGAGACCGGGGTTCACCTGCCGCCCATGAAGCAAATCTTTTCTTAAGACTACCATAAATACTATGGGCTGAATAGGTATGCGAAACAAAGGATTAGAGATAGATGAACTATATACATACACTAAAATATAAAGATGAACACTTTAATATACAGGTTTCAGAGTAGCAGCCGTGTTAGTCTGTATCCGCAAAAAGAAGAACAGGAGTACTTGTGGCACCTTAGAGACTAACAAATTTATTAGAGCATAAGCTTTCGTGGACTACAGCCCACTTCTTCGGATGCATATAGAATGGAACATATATTGAGGAGATATATATACACACATACAGAGAGCATAAACAGATGGGAGTTGTCTTACCAACTCTGAGAGGCCAATTAATTAAGAGAAAAAAAACTTTTGAAGTGATAATCAAGCTAGCCCAGTACAGACAGTTTGATAAGAAGTGTGAGAATACTTACAAGGGGAGATAGATTCAATGTTTGTAATGGCTCAGCCATTCCCAGTCCTTATTCAAACCGGAGTTGATTGTGTCTAGTTTGCATATCAATTCTAGCTCAGCAGTCTCTCGTTGGAGTCTGTTTTTGAAGTTTTTCTGTTGTAATATAGCCACCCGCAGGTCTGTCACTGAATGACCAGACAGGTTAAAGTGTTCTCCCACTGGTTTTTGAGTATTTTGATTCCTGATGTCAGATTTGTGTCCATTAATTCTTTTGCGTAGAGACTGTCCGGTTTGGCCAATGTACATGGCAGAGGGGCATTGCTGGCACATGATGGCATATATCACATTGGTAGATGTGCAGGTGAACGAGCCCCTGATGGTATGGCTGATGTGATTAGGTCCTATGATGATGTCACTTGAATAGATATGTGGACAGAGTTGGCATCGGGGTTTGTTACAAGGATAGGTTCCTGGGTTAGTGGTTTTGTCTGTACTGGGCTAGCTTGATTATCACTTCAAAAGTTTTTTTTCTCTTAATTAATTGGCCTCTCAGAGTTGGTAAGACAACTCCCACCTGTTTATGCTCTCTGTATGTGTGTATATATATCTCCTCAATATATGTTCCATTCTATATGTATCCGAAGAAGTGGGCTGTAGTCCACGAAAGCTTATGCTCTAATAAATTTGTTAGTCTCTAAGGTGCCACAAGTACTCCTGTTCTTCTTTTTAATATACAGTTAAAGTTCCACCCTAATCTCCTCCTTATTTTCAATGTTAACCCCAGTTAGTCATTAGTTCTCACCTAAATATGTTTAGGTATCCAGTTTTACCAAAAATTGTTTGAATTAAATCACTGTAGCGGTGGGCTCTGAGTGTCTAAACCCTGGGGAATTTCCCAAGCGTGCCTTTATACTATGTTTGTCAGATTGCTGTCTTTAAGTACCTACATGGGGAAAATATAGTTGACTGTAGATCTGTTGGCTGGAAGTTGAAGCTAGACAAATTCAGACTGGAAATAAAGTGCAATTTTTTTAACAATGTTCTATATTTCATTAGAACAATTTACCAGTGGATGTGGTAGATCTTCACTTGAAATACTTAAACCAATATTGGAGGTCTTTCTACAACATATGGTCCAGTTGAAATAGAAGTTGTAGGCTGAATGCAGGAATTACTGGATGAAATTCTCAGCCTGTGTTATATGGGAGGTCAGATTCAATTATCGTATTGGTCCCTACTGGCCTTAAAATCTATGAATGTATGAATTCTCATTAAGGAAAGGTATGTCTACACAGCAAAAGCTGTATTTGGGCTAGCTTTAATCCAGCTACCATGGATATCATAGAGTGGGCTAATGAGCCGAGTATGTACTCAGGGTCTGTGCCAGGCTTGTCATATCTGCGCTGAAGCCTGTGCTGTGGTGGCTTCACTGCTATCGTTGTCCACATTAGCTGGACTCAAGCTAGCTTGGGTAGGGTAGACCAGGCACAGCTCTTGCTGTGTAGACATTTTTGTGATAGTTCTAATAGTTTCCTTGAATAGTATTATACAGTAGCTATATTTAAAAATCAATACAAAAACTACATAGGGGGGTTTCTCCATACCAGACTTTCATTACCAGAGTCCTACAGATAGATAGGTAGATATCGATAGATATCTTGTCAGGCAAACTGTACTAGCAGCAACAGCATTTCAATTGATCTGGTGCAAACTGTTTCAGCTATAGTGTGAACCAGACCAAAGTGCTTGATGTATTCTAGACCATGGGTTTAGCCAGTTATATGCCACAAGATTAGTTTTTAATATTCTGGGGATAATTGACAGGTTTTCTGTGTTCTTTATAAAATATTTTATTTAATTATTAATTTTTATTTTACTTGCATTATTGTAGCCCATACGGAGCCCTAGTCATGGACCAGGACACCATTGTGTTAGGTGCTGTACAAACAGAACAAAAAGACATCCCCTGCCTGTGACAGAATATACCCCTGTATTCGCACCCTAAACACTATTGTAATAATCTTTGTACAAAGTATGCCTTGGTAAACTATTGAAAACTCATTATTTGCTGACAACATTGTGAAGTTATAAGATTTCCCTGGATGAAATCTTATAACTTCATGTTCCAAAACCCACAGCGTTGCCCAAACTGAGGTTGGCAAGCAGGTCTATTCTAAACAAAAGAATGTATGCTCTGCTTAGTTTACATGTAAGCAGTAAAAAGAAGGAAGCAGGAAGAAAATCAAAGGAAGCTCAAACAGGTGAGGAAAAAGCAGCAGGGAACATCCTTCCTCATAGACTTTTTGTCTCTTGATGCCCAGCTAGAAATGTTTTTCAAGAGGGGAACTGAAACTATAAAAAGGAGGAACAAACACTCATAACATTCACTGCTCCAGAAGTGACAAAGGAATCATGTGTTGACTATGGGAGAGAAGGGGTCCTGACCTAAGAAGTTGGGTCAGTAAGACTGCTGAAAGCATATGGTGAGAAACTTTGCTTTGAATTTAGCATAGTTTGCCAGTAGCATTTTATCTTTATTTTTCTTGTAACTATTTCTGACTTTTATGCCTCATTACTTGTGCTCATTTTAAATCTCTCTTTGTAGTAAATAAACTTGTTTTATTGTTTCTTTCTAATCTACTGTGTTTAAATTGAAGTGTCTGAGTAATTCCATTTGGGGTGACAAGTTGTGTGCATATTATTCCTTTTAAAGAAATAACAGACTAAATATAACTTGTATTGTCCAGGAGAGGGCTGGGCAGTACAGGACATACATTTCTGGGGGGAAATCTAACACGGGGCTGTTGGGGTAACCCTGCAGTATAACCAAGGCTGGTGAGAGCTAGAGTATAACCTGAGTGTGTCTGACAAGCTGCAGTTACACACTCAAGGGTGTGGCTTACATGCTGGACGGCTGTTTGTTAGCAACCCAGGGAGGAGCTATTTCAGCAAGGCATTGTAAGGCACCCAAGGTTGCAGGGCAGGGTTGACGCAGCTGCTCATTAGTTTGTCACACTGCCCCAACAGACTTACAGTCTAAATCAGGGGTGGGCAAACTTTTTGGCCCAAGGGCCACATGAGGGAATAGAAATTGTATGGTGGGCCATGAATGCTCACAAAATTGGGGTTGGGATGCAGGAGAGGGTGAGGGCTCTGGTTGGGGGTGCAGGCTCTGGGATGGGGCTGGGGATGAGAGGTTTGGGGTGCAGGAGGGTGCTCTGGGCTGGGATTGAGGGGTTTGCAGAGCGGGAGGGGTACCAGGGCTGGGGCAGGGGGTTGGGGCGTGGGGAGAGGCTCAGGGGTGCAGGCTCCAAGAGGCACTTATCTCAAGTTCCTACGCAGAGGCACAGCCAGGCAGCTCTGCACGCTGCCCCATCCGCAGGCACCACCCCTGCAGCTTCCATTGGAGCGTGTAGGAGCCAGAGCAGGGCCATGCTGCGGCTTCTGGGAGCTGCATGGTGCGGCCCCTGACCCTGCTTCCCGGCTGGAGTGCCAGAGTGGGACTGAGCCGCGTTGTGAGGTCTCCGACCCAGCACCCCTGCTGGAGTGGGGCCGAGCCACATAGTGCGGCCTCCGACCCAGCACCCCAGCTGGAGCAGGGCCAAGCTGCGTAGTGTGGCCTCCAACCTAGCGCCCCAGCTGGAACGGGGCCAAGCTGCGTGGTGTGGCCCTCGACCCAGCGCCCTGGCCAGAGCGCCAGAGCAGGGCTGAGCTATGTGGTGCAGCCCTCGACCCAGTGCCCCTGCCAGAGCGCCAGAGCAGGGCCAAGCTGTGTGGTGCCGCCTCCGCTCTCGCCCCCCAGCGGGAGCTTGCAGGCCATCTTAAAACGGCTTGCGGGCCATAGTTTGCCCACCCCTGGTCTAAATACACAACAGAGCTACACGGTGGGGAAAGGGGTAGAACACTGTGGTGGCAGAAAATGTCTTGTTAGTTCCACAGTTTTTTGTGGTGTGGGTGGGATTTAGTTAGAAGGTGTTCAACTTAAATGGAAAGAAAAGTGAAAGGAAGAGGGCAAGGGGGAGAGGCAAGGATAACGGGTAGATATGGAGTGAAGCTGAGGTAAACAGAAAGAGAGAAGGGCAGGAGAGGGTTGAAGCAAACAGCCAATCAGGGCTGAGAAAGTCCAGTCAAAACTACAGAAAAATCTTGACATTCAAGCTTTGGTTGCTTCTTTGCCACAAACATTTTTAATTTTCTGGGGTTAATTGACAGGTTTTCTGGGTTCTTTACTAAGCCTTTTGTTATTACATTGCAAGTTATTTCTAATTATCTATCCATCTTAGGTACTTCAATGGACCCCATTACTGCACCTCACAGTTTATAATGTTTTTATCCTCACAACACCCCTGGGAGGTAGGAAAGTACTTTTATCTCCATTTTACAAATGGGGAACTGAGGCACAGAGATACTAAGGGAAATTTTTCAAAAGGACTTCTTTTATTATACTCGTTGTTTAGTGGTCATAGCAGGTGCAAAAAATGTCCCCACAAAAACCCACCTTTCTGTGTAATTGGATATTCGCACAGGCAGACATATTGACACAGGTACCTAAGCTGTAGATACAAATGTCCATGTGAGCCTGAGAGTGTTGGTTTTTGCAGGTTTACATTTTTGCTCCCTGTTTGAAATGGAGGTGAGAAGCAACAGGAAGGCCTTTGTGTATTCAGATTTCAAATGGCTAGCTATACTCCTGTCAGTTACTAGTACAGGGATATTTCTAATCAACCCAATGACAAAAAAAAATTGTGCTTTTTGTGCCTTTTAAAAATTGTATGTACCAAAAGAGCGCTGCGTGTACAGTTAATTTAGGTAATCTGCATCATGCAGTCTTGCAATATATTTACTTTACTATATACTTAGTCCTGCCATGAATGGAGGGGACTGGACTAAATGACCTCTCGAGTTCTATGTTCTATGTTCCAGTTCTATGATTCTATGATTTCTCTGAAAGCAGAATGGAAGGATTAGCATCAGATCTGTTATATCATGTTTATATGTATAAAAGCAAATGAAAGTCTTAACCTATCTTATTTCATTTTGAGAGAAGCAGGGGACCAGTAGGGAGCATGATACACTGTGTTAACATCATGCCATCATCCGTGATCCCTCAATTCAAGGATGATCTCTACTATAGATTTATATATGGGTCCTGAGATGACTCAGGAGTCTAATCCTGGAACCACAGATCTGCCTGCAGTAGGTACAAGCATTTCCTGGCAGGTCAGCTGCCTGCTGGGAGAAAGTTCTTTCTTTTTCCTTCTTTCTCTCTCTCTCTCTCTTCAGCTTCGATGGCAAGGCTCTTCTTCTCAAAGTGGGTCACTGTCTCCTGGAGGATGTGGTGCCATTGAGGTCGGTTGGTGGCTTGCTCCTCCCAGCTTGTGATGGCCACCTCAGTTTTCTTGAGATACGCTTTCAGGGTGTCTTTGTAGCATTTCCTCTGACCACTACGGAATCTCTGACCATGGGTGTGCTGAGAGTAGAGGGCTTGTTTTGGGAGGTGAGAGTCTGGCATCTGCACACAATGTCCAGCCCAGCAGAGCGGGTGCATCAGGATCATTGCTTCAATGCTGGTGACATTGGTTTCAGTGAGGAAGCTGGCATTAGTGCAGTGATCTTCCCATTTGATGCGAAGGATCTTCCGGAGGCCTTGGTGGTGGTATCTCTCCAGACTCTTGAGGTGCTGTCGATAGGTCAGCCAGTTTTCGCATCCATAAAGGAGTGTAGGTATAACAATTGTCTTATAGACCTGGATCTTGGTGTCCTTCCATAGGTCGCGGTCCATGAAAACGCTTCGGAGCAGTTTCCCAAAGGAAGCACTTGCGCACTGGATCCTGTGCTGGATCTCACTGTCAATTTTTGCATTTTGAGAAAGTTGGCTACCAAGATAGCAGAAGGTGTCATATTCTGGCAAATGCCCCCAACCTGCCTCAGCAAGGGAGGGGACACTTGCTGAGGGATGCCAGGTAGCTCCCCCCCACCTCCCCCATAGTCTCTGGCACCCATTGGCCAGCTGCAGGGAGGGGTGCTGATTGGCCAGCATTCCTCAGCTCCCAGAATTTAACCTGAAGTGGGAGCCATGTGGAGCCTCTTTTGACTCCGTTCCAGTAGCCCCACCCTGAAATAGGAATGGGAACCTGGCCTGAGAAATGCTGCAGGTCTAGCCGATAACCCATTTGGGAGTCAGGAAGGAATTTTTGCTTTGTGTTTTGCTGTGATAGGCTACTAGCTTCTTGTAATTCCATTGACAATAATATGGTTAATGTTTATAGAGTGCTTTTTCCCCAGTTGATCTCATAGTGCTTCATAAAGATGGGTAGGTACTTTGGGGATGGTTGAAACTTTTTGGTCAATTTCTTTAATGGAAAATTGGGTTTCATTAAAATGAATTTTTTTTTTTGTAGAAAATATCTAATTTCTTTGAAATGTTTTTATTATTATCAGAAATCTGAAAACTGAAACCTTTCCAGTTATCAGCTGAATTTTTTTTTTAATGAAAAGTCAACATTTTCCACAGGAAAAGACCCATTCTCTGGCCAACTGTAATACATATTATTAGAGAGAGACAAAGGCACATAAGACTTGTCTAATGTCACACAGTGAATCCATTACACTAGAGCATACTGCTTCCCTACTTTACTGCTTCAATGCTGAGAAATGGGATGACTGATTTCCCGATGCTTGCTACTGTCTCTTTCCATGGAGGAACCGACAAGAGGAGCAGAGAGGAAAGAAAACACTGCAAATTTGACCTTGAATATTTCATGGAAATAGCTGTGCAAGTGAGGAGGGATTTGGGGGGTTGCAGAGTTGGAAGGGGACATAGCTCTTAGTGTCACAGATCCATAGGGAACAGAAGAGAAGGCCAAACACATAGAGAGGACTGCAGAAGGAGTTAGTCCCTCTGCACTGAAATGATGTTTTGATGCTAAAATATCCTTGAAGGTAAGAACTTACTTTCCAGTGCTGCATCTGTTGTACTGTATGTCACCTTATTTTCCTTATGCAAAGGGCCTTGGCTTTAGGGCCTTCTGTCCAGAAGGTAGCTCAACAATCTGTGTGTGACAGGGCAAAACTTTAAAATCCTCAGTAACATATATGACAGTCACATTTGTAACAAGAGAATTGAGTGAAGTTCTACACAAATTTCAGACATAATAATTTTAGTATTAAAATGCCTGACCATAAAGGGTGGTTTCAGAAGTTCAACCAACTATCTAAGACTGACATGGCTTTGTAAAAGAACTTGTTTAGTTTTTCGGTATTAGGATTTTTTGGTCTGATGCTTTAATGCAAAGTAGTATAAAATGCATTGATGCTAAAAGCAGTTTTTTAAACCCAGCCCCATGAGTACTAGGTGAATGTGCTATTGTAAAACTACTCTGCTTGGCTGTCTTCTAATTATTAGTGCAACTTTACCACAGATTTAATATTTAACTTATTAGTAGTGGAAGTCAGAAACTGGGATTATCAGAAGATTTTATCTTCAGACCTGATTTAAATGGTTCTGGTGTATATGTTCTATTTTAGAGTGAGAAATTTGGATTTAGAAGTGTAAATATTAATAGTGTTCATGCTTCTGATTCTGAACTAAGTTGTGGATCAAAACATTGCATGTGCTGTAATAAAGTTCTGCTAGTATGCACTGAAGGTAGATTTCTTGGAAAATACCATCATAATATTACCCGTGATTTAATATTACAAGAGTCAAGGTAATCAACCAAATTATCAGTTATTTTTTCACAGAATTTGTGGTGGACTACACACTTGTTCAAAGCAAAAAATCATAATACCAGGATTTTTTGTTCTCATGTCAATAGAAATTACAAGTGGTTTCTTTTAACTGTAATTTTATTTTTAGCATTTGTGTCTTTGATACAACAGAAATGCAATATTTAACCACTACCTAAAAGAAAAACTCATATCCACACTCACATATGTAATTTATTTTTTTCTGCATAAATATTTCCAGTTTTATAGTTAACTTTTAGAAATATTTAAACTAGAAATGAGTCTAATCTGAAACCTCTACATTTGGGGGTATGGAGGTTCAAATTTAAAACACAGGATCCAAACCCACCAGTGTTGTGTCTGGCTTGAGATTGGATCGAAACCTAGAGGGTACCTTTTTTTCCATTTCCTGCTTGATGATGTTGAAATCTTTCAAGGACATTTTGTTTTATGAGATTCCCACCATTCAAGATAACAGAAATGTCCTTATGTCATCAGTTGCATGAGATTTACACCCCTTACAACCAAAATCACAAGATTTTCACAGTCAGACCTAAGCCCTTGCCCTGATTTGGATTTGAACCCAAATGTTAGCTTTAACCTCACTTGATCCAAGATTTCCTCATCTGTATTCTAAGTTGTGTCAGTAAAAAACAGTAATAAAACAATGCCACATTTCCAATAGCAAAAATAAAAATATAACCAAATGTTCTTATCTTTAAAAAAATGTGCAATGGTGCTTTTAGCTTTATTAATTCTGTTCTAGGTTTCAACTAAAGATTTTCCCCCAGCTCCTCAGCTATTACTTGATAATCTATTTTATTTAAAAACATATATGATTCTAAAGTACGCCTCTACCCCCAATATAACGCGACCCGATATAACACGAATTCGGATATAACGCGGTAAAGCAGTGCTCTGGGGGGGCGGGGCTGCACACTCCGGTGGATCAAAGCAAGTTCGATATAACGCGGTTTCACCTATAACGCAGTAAGATTTTTTGGCTTCCGAGGACAGCGTTATATCGGGGTAGAAGTGTATATGCTTATTGCATGAGACAATAGAACTCTGTGGACCTGGGTAATCTGTTAATTCTGAGGGTTTAATGTCTTCTCAGAGATTCTGGCCGTATTCTCCAGGAGCTGAGGCTACAGCCTAACTACTAAACTGATCATCTTATAACGTCGTTGTTTAATGCAATCTGACAAGGTGCAGAGAAATGCTACATGGTCCAATGTGAATAAGGAATTAACTCCCACTCAATTTCTCCCATTCCTTGCACAAATGATTGGGAGAAGGGTTGCTTGGGAAACGCAACTGGGAGAAGACCTTTAGGAAACCAGGGCTTCACACCATGGGGTCACAGAACTGGCAAGAGCCTCTAGCTTGGAAAGTCTTTCTGTTTGTTGTCAAGTTATAATAAGTTACTTTACTTTCTAGCTTGAAATACTAACCCTTGAGTAAGAGGTCTGTTGGCTGCAACTTTTGGAGGGGGCTTTGTTTTATTCGTCTTTTTTCCCTGATGCTTTTCTTTTTTTTTTCTAATGTAATCTACTGAGGGGGATGAATCAACCTTTGAAAAAGTTATAATAATTACAAGCTATTTTATGAACTCATCTGAAGTTCTATCCTGAGAGGTGCAGGCAGAAAATAGCAGAAAAAGGACTAACAGTTTGAACACTTGGTTTATTAGGATATCCTATGAAAAGGGTGGTCCCTTAAATATTAATTATTGTTTTAGATTCATAGTTATATGGTGACAGACAGAGGTAGTTTCCACACATTGAAAAAAAAAATAACAGTGTACAATGACCTGGAGAGATTCCTGTTTTAGGGACCGATCCTGCAAATACTATTTTAGTGTTTGCTACCTGAGATGTGCTCATGGCCTTAGCAAACATTGTGCTCAGTAATGAGTGCTGGCAGGACTGAGTCTTTTACTTTGTAAATGATATTATTTTGAAAATGTCCAGGAATGATCACTTGTAGCATATCTTATATCTATGGATTGTCATTCTTTCTTTCTTTACTGATATACCTTGCATTTGGAATAGGGATGTGAAAGGCCATATTGGTTTGGTGTATTATTTCAAGACTTATTCTCTTTTTTTTTTTTTTCTTTTTAGGATTACTTTTGAAAATTGAAAAATATTGCATTTTTTATTCCATATACTATACTCAGAACTTTCACATTTCTAGTTTTCTTTCCTTTTTCTAATGACTCAGTTTGACAGCTAGAAATTACATTATCCTTTATAACAATATGTGGCACATATTCTGCAGGGAGTCTGACTTTTCTTTGAGTGACTAAAACCATTTTTAAAGTTTTGAACTTTAACATTCAGGTCTCAAAACTGCTAATCAATGTAATTTTTATAGAAGTTTTTCCCCTTCTAATTAAGCAAAGCAATACTCCAATTTCAAATCCAAAGGTATAAAAATTAGAGCCCTTCTATTATAATTTAATTTATTATTATTAAAATCTCACCATTCAGATTTTAATTGACACTGCTCCATAACCCTACGTTTGTATCACAGTTTATGATCCTTTGCATGATATTTCTTTGAAAATGTACTTTTTGTATGATTGAATGCTACTCTCTTACTGGATGAGGTTCATAGGACATTAGGCACTAAATATGGGACATCTCTTAATACATATGATGAAGTCTGACCCAAAGGCCCAGCTAATTTAAAGTCAGAATCTAACGGGAAATTTCATTGCTCTTTAAAAGCATTAGATTCCAGGCATTGATGTCAGCAGAGAAGCAATGCATGCAAAGAGCAGCTCTGTGCTGGTATTGACAGCCTAAGTTTTACATTTTTTAGGATGCACCCATTCTGATTGTAGGGATTAATCAATGCACTGCTGCCGGTCAGTCTACAGTCAGATATATTTTAGGCCCTGTCTTCATTGGTGATTAATCTGTATTGGTTGAATTAGTTTTAAAAGGTTCAGGCTAATACTGTGTCTATCTCCCATGTGGCTGCCCATCACTGTTTGACCTCCATCTTTGCCAACCAGTTGTTCCATGAGTGCAAGTGAAGGGGACGAGAGAGAGAGATGTATTGGGCATCCACTCAGGGCCGGCTCCAGGTTTTCTGCCCCAAGTGGCGAAAAAAAGGAAAAGAAAAGAAAAAAAAGCCGATTGGCGGCAGCTCAATCACACTGCTCCATTTTTCGGTGACAGTTTGGCGGCGGGTCCTTCACTCCCTCTCTTCCTCTTCGGCAGCACTTCAGCAGCAGCTCAAAGAGGAAGAGAGGGACTGAGGGACTCGCCGCCGAATTTCCGCCAAAGAATAGCAGACGTAGTGCCACCCCTTTGTATTGGCCGCCCCAAGCACCGGCTTCCTTAGCTGGTGCCTGGAGCCGGCCTTGCGTCCACTTTCAGTGGAAGTTTAGTATAACCATAGCCTCACATGATGAGTAGTAAACATTAGTAAACATTTCACTGCTGTCTGATTGTCATACTAGAAAGATCAGATTAGTCACTTACACTTTATATCTGATGAACATTTCTTACTAATCTGAAAGAACAGTCCACAGGAATATGGCTGCAAGTTTTGAATATGAAAATAGTCAAATAATATTGACTTTTCTTTTGATTCAGAATCTAAGTTGTTCACTACTGTCTTGACAAATTAAGGTAAAAATTATGTTAACAATTGCAGGTAATGCTTTTAATTAGTGATAGACTCCTGATGCAGTTTATTAACTCATGTGAGTTATCAGGCAGTTGCATAAAACTTAGTCTAGCAGCAGCAAAAGCAGATGAGTTTAATAAACTAGTGCTTAGTTTCGAGTGACCCTCCTCATGGTTTATAATAATATCTACTATGAAAATTTAAAAGTAAAAATCAATATTAAGGACAAAAATTCAATCCTTAAAGACTCCAGTGATGGCCACACAAAGTGAGTTAATAATTAAATTAATAAGCAAATATTAAAATCTCCTTCCTCTTTGTTTCCTGTTGCATTCTGTCTTGTTTGCAAATGTTGTTTAGTCTGTAAGTTCTGGATTTCTCTTTCTTTCACAGCACCAAGCTCCTCTGAGGCATTTAATAAATCATACTATTTCATAGGAGACCTCAGCAGTTTTGTGGAAAGAATTATCACATTTGCTAATTAGTAACACATTAGTGTAGATACTGTCAGGTGAGATGTGAAACTTATGTTTATTTGTACAATTTGATCCCATTTTATATCATCAATATGAGAAGTTACATACATTCATAAAGATTTCTTGAGTTTGGAAGGGTATACACATTAGCTTCTGCAAGAAATATTACTGCCTTACTATAGCCTTTGTATATTTTATTCCACTTTGCACATCTATTAAAATGTCAGTATTGAGATGTTATGCTCTTAGCTGGTGAGAAATCTGATTTATGAAATATAGTGATATATGGTGGTTAGATTGCACAATCTATTTGATCAAAAGTGTGTCACATGTACACAAAAGCCAAATTAGAAAAAATATTTTTTTTAATCCAAAGAAAAGTGTGACAGCTATTAAAGCAATTGTTTTAGAAAACTGGTAGTGGTATAGGTGACGGGTTGGTCGTCCCGCCCCCCCAATCCGGGATGCCACCTGATGTACTGGGGTTTCACTGAGCCTGCCTGCTCCACTAGCCTGGGCTCCCTCTCCCTGTTTTGCTGAACCAGGTTCTGAGGCTTCTGGTAGCACGCACAAACAGCTAGCTCTCTATGGAAATCTCAGCTAGGAAATTGCCCAGCACTCAAGTGCAGCTCCCTTCTGGAAAGTACACCCAAAATAATATTGTCTTGCCCTGGAAAAAAAATCTTACAACATAAACTCATAAATTTGCTCCCTCCCTCAATGTGGAGAAAGATGTGCACAACTTCTTGCGCCCCTCGCCCCAGTTATACATTGCACAAACTGGGTTTTATAATTATAAAACAAGTTTATTAACTACAAAGGACAGATTTTAAGTTATTATAAGGGATAGCAAACAGAACTAAGCAAATAAAACAAAACATGCATACTAAGCTTAAGATCTTAAAGAGACTGGTTTCAAGAAGCAGTTTCTCACCCGAAATGTTGCTTTGGGGCAGGTTGCAGAAATTCTTGAAGGTTAGCTACCCTGCTTGCAGCTTAAATCTTCAGACACCATATTCACAGACCAGATCCTTTTTCCAGACTGGGCTTAACTCTTCCCCGTCCTGTGTCTTTGTTTCTCGGATCTTTCCAGCTGTCATTCTGGGTGGGGATTCAGTGAAGAGTGAATCAAGATCAACTTACTCGCAAGCCTTAAATAGAATTTACATAAGGCAAAAATCTTTTGTTTCCCAGTTATGACCTCCTCCTCCTTTTAGTGGAAAATCACTAGAAGTCCAAGATGGTATTTAATACCAGGTGACATGATCATATGACCTTGTAGTGTCAAAGCAACATCCCAGGACACTTCTAAGGAAGGAGAGAGATTAGTATCTTCTAAGTCTTATTGTTTCTTCCTAATGGCCCATCCAGGCTGATGGTCTGCTGTCTGGTGGGTGTTTCCCAAGTATACACACAGTGGTAATTGTTACATAGTCAGTATTCCTAACTTTAGATACAGAAATGATACATGCATACAAATTGGATAATCACATTCAGTAAATCATAACCTTTCCAATGATATCTCACATGACCCATCTTGCATAAAACATATCTTAGTTATGCCATATATATATCATAAGCATATTTCTATGAAGAATATGGAGTAGAACGTCACAGTATAAGTGGTCAAGTTAAATGTGGCTTGTGGCACTAACTTGGTCCGCTTCCCAAGCTTCGTATACCCACATATTGGAGCTCTAACTTGTGAATAGTGAACAAAATTAGCACTATTTTTGCCTGGTTAATCTTAGCTGCTTAAACACCATGCCATTTTTAACATGCTTGATAATCTTTATAAAATGTTCACAACTTGACCATACTTCATTACATGAAATAATTCATATTCACAGAGGGGACTGCTGGCAGACCATTCTCTGGGCAGAACCCCATTGAAATGAGTGGATTACACCTGTATAGATCCAGTTTCAGGATTTGGACTTTGCTGTGTAGATGCCTAAGTGATGGGTCTATTAAAAATGCCTAAAATAGACTGTGTGGAGTTGCAGAGCCCATTATACTATGATTCTAGGGAAAATCTAGGAAAATTACGTGAAACCAGACTTATTATACTATTTTATATTGAGTTTTGCTTCGTCAACAAAACTATTTTCTTCTAATTAGCAGAAGAAACTTATAGAGTATTTTGGAAAACTGCAATTGCAATCCCATTTTTATTCTCCATAGCTTGTTTAATTGTATTTATGATGGCACGTTTTCCAATGCATAGCCTGTTGAGGGAAAATAGATTGCATAAAATGGTTTGTTCTACGTTTCTTCCCACTGTTTGGAGCCACAGAGCAATGCAGCTTTTGAAAGTGACAATTTAGCACTCTTACCTGTGGCGCTTCAGTACATTCTAGGACTCCTGATCGACTTCTCTTTTCTTGCCCAGAACTGCTGCTGAGAAGAGAATGACAATGAATACAGCATAAATATAAAGAAAGGCATTCTCTACAGCTTCAAATCCAGAAGCAATGTCTGCTGTTTCACAGCGCTACAATGTTTTTGAGTAGTTTCCAAACATGAGGCACTGCATTGGGCCTCAAATATCTTGGGATCAAGCTCCATATGCACCAAACTTATGCTTGGGGTAGCTAGGGAGAAGGTTGGTCTGTGCCAGCTTCCTGATCACCATGACCTGCACCATCCAAGAGCCAAAATGGCTCCCCAGTATAAAGCACTGGGTTGGGACTCAGGAGACCTGTGTTCTAGTCCTAGCTCTGCCACTGGTCTATTGTTTGACCTTGAGTAAGTTTGTTTCTCTGGGCCTCAGTTTCCACATCTATAAAATGGGAGTGCTGATACTTGCCTTCTTTGTGCTATATATGGCTAGATGCTACTATTACTTTATTTATTATTAAAGGCTGCAGCAACCCCATAGACAGCACTGGTCAAGGATTGGGCAGACTGCCATGTGCACCAGACCTACTGTCTCCCACTTTTGGCCCCCCTTTATCTCGGTGTAGAGTGGGGAGCTGGGTGGCATACAGCAGACACTCTCCTGCAGAATCTGGAACTTAATCTCCTTCCCTTCTAGTGACTGGTCCATATAGAGGATAACAGCCTACTGCTTTTACTGTGTACTTTCATTAGATCAAGTAGTCTGTGCTGTGCTGTGGATCTAAAGGCCACAACCCTGCTAATGATCCAAGTTATGGTCCATATGGCAGAACAGGATTCCCTATGATGAAATGTCTGATTTTTCAGTTTTGCCTTTTTTAAAAGAAAACAAAAAATGAGAAGAATACATAAAAATGTTAAAAGAATGTTAATATTGCAAAGTCAAGCACTTGAAAGTTAGGAAATGCCAGACTTCAGGTTGCCTGTGCAACTTCAATTTGACATGTCTCCCCCTCCCCTTGTGTGTATACATTATGATACAATCTTGAATTACATGTTCACATACTGTTTTTCCTACATGATCTTTGCCTTAATGCATAGGATGGACACTGCTCTGTGAATGACTCAGGTCTCTGTAGACCTGGGCAGCGGGTAAGGGAGACAGAGCCTCCCCAAACAGCCAGGCATGGCCCTGCCCACACTCCGCCCCCAGGACCCCGCTTCAGCGGTGCCACTAGGCTCCAAGGGCTGGGGCCATGCCGTCTGCCTTCCCAGGGCTGGGGAAGCTGCAGCAGTGCCGCATTCGCTCTCCCTCCTGGCGCTCTGGGGTTGGGGGGAGGGGCGGACCGTAGATGTACCAAAAGCATCTTTCAGGTTTCTATTCTATTTTGAATCCAAGGGCAAAGCTCTCTGGTAGACATTCAGTGTACTGAATCTACTATGCTAATAGTGTTATCAACTTCATTTAAGAAAAGGAAGATATCATAGCATAGGCTAAATGAGCAATTTAAATTCACCAACAGGAAAAACGCAAATAATGGAAATGAAACGCTACCCAAGTTGTAAAAATAATTAGTTGTTCTGAAGAAAAATATAACAAAGTATGAAATCATCACATTTTGTAACTTTATATTTTAAACCACACTTCAACATCTGTTCTAAGCCTGTTTGTAGGTATTAGGCATTGTTCAGAACCCTGACTTCTTCATAGTTTTGATTGGAAATGATTGATTCCCAAGATAAAATTAGTCTTTTGTTTGAACCAAGAAATGTTCAGCCTCCATTTCTCTGGATATTAAAATTGCTTGAGAAATAATCTTCATTCTCTGAATGTTCACTAAGTTGTTATATTTAATCTTTCTAAAACTGAAGGGTTTTCCAAATGCTAATGCTAACAGATGCCTTTCTGCTGTGGCAGGACTCTTTCCAGATGGTTCTGTTTTTATATTCTTGAGGCCCACAAAGCCAGGGGCTTGCAGCTCTCCAAGTTAGCAAAAGTCATTCTGTGGCAGTTTCCTGGGGAATATTAAGCAACTTCTTAATGGGGACTCTGTTAAGGCAGCTACACAGAATTGGATGAAGGCCTTTGCATGCATTTGGAGGTACTGTAAAGCAGCTGCTCTGGCTTCATCAGAGGCCAGATTTAGTAAAAGGATACGATAGGCAGCCCTTGGTTAGTTTGCCCTTTGGAGTTTTGTGTGTGTGCATGTGCACGTGCGCTAATCCAGGCTGATTGTATCAAATTAATGGCTAGAGCTACAATCTAAAACCAATCTTTATACCAGTAAATGTAGTGTTAAAGCAGCTATAGCCATTAATCCTAATCAATCTCGGAATATTTTGCACTGTGTATCTATGATGTTGTTAAATCCTACTAGTTTCAAATTCTTCCCTTGGAAGATTCAAAGGAAAAATCTGGTGAAATTTTTTTAGTTCAGAATCATATAATTTTTTCACAAGAAAACAATGAATGATATTTTTCAATGGGCACTCTATTTTTACAATAGCTTAGCTTCAGGGAAGTAGCCATGTCCCTGTAAAGAGTGTGCAATTTGATTACCTGAGATGAAGGAAATCTCTCTCATTGTGATCAGTGAGAAAAGCAAGTGACTATGGATACTGCTTTATGTCTGTTTCAAAATGTCTGTTAAAATTAGCATGATTTTAAATTAACTTGGTTTAATTAATAGGGAATTATGGACACACAAAGATACACTGCACTCCCAACTGCCGAGAATGCTCCCCAGATGTGTTTCTCTCGTGCCTGCAGACTGTGGATCTGATTCATCCACTACACTATGCTGGCTTTACATGATTACACTGGCATTTAAACTTAACTGTTTATTTACCTGGGATTTAGAAGCAGGGCCGGCTCTGGCTTTTTTGCCGCCCCAGGCAAAAAAGCCTCCCGTCGCCCCACCCCCCCAGTGCGGCAGGGGAGCGTGCCGAGCCCGGCCTCGGGCCCACTCTCCCCGACCGGCCAGAGCACCGGAGGGAGGGTGGCGAGCCTGCCGCAGCTCTGCTGGCGGCCGGAGCCCCGGGAGGAGGGCAGCGAGCCCGGCCGGGACTCCACGCTCTCCGGCGGCCAGAGCGCCGGGGGGAGGGTGGCGAGCCCTGCCGGGGCTCTGCTCTCCCCAGTGGCCAGAGTGCTGGGGGGAGGGTGGCGAGCCCGCCGCGGCTCCGCTCTCCCCGGCGGCGGGCCCACTGCAGCTCTGCTCTCCCTGGCAGCGAGCCGGCCGAGGCTCTGCGCTCCCCGGCGGCCAGAGTGCCAGGGGGAGGGCGGCGAGCCCTGCCAGGGCTCTGCTCTCCCCAGTGGCCAGAGTGCTCGGGGGAGGGTGGCGAGCCCGCCGCGGCACCGCTCTCCCCGGCGGCGAGCCAGCCGGGACTCCGCGCTCCCCGGTGGCCAGAGCACCGGGGGGAGGGCGGCGAGCCCGCTGGGCTCCGCTCTCCCCGGCAGCCGGAGTCGGAGCGCCGCGCTGCCCCCCTCCAGGTGCCGCCCCAAGCACAAGCTTGGTGGGCTGGTGCCTGGAGTCGGCCCTGTTTAGAAGTAAAAAGTTCATCTTCTGCAGACAGAGAAAGTATTCAAATTTTCTGAGTTCATTTTTGAAATATATTAAAAGGCTTTGAAATTCATTTTATGTAAGTATCGGGCAAGAATTCTAATGTGGGAATTTTTAAATCAATGAATGATTAAAAACTCATCTTTACACACACACACACACACACACACACACACACACACACACACACACACACACACACACATCCCACCTCTAAAAGAAAAATGAGGACAAATAAATACATTACTTGTATGTTTTTGAGCAAGAAAGCAATACAATTCTCAGACAAGTAAATAACAGGTTTATCAGTTTGAAATAGAATTAGAAATGTAGTGGCATAATTTGCATGCTGCATAATTTACATATGTGAAGAAAACTTAAAATGCTGACTTGTGCAGAACTGGGTGGGTCGATTGGTTGTTAATGACTTATTAAGCCAGTGCTAGGTCACCAGTGTGACCATAGTTCAGATTGGTGGTGATTGAAAGCCATTAACACGCAACTCCAATTCAGCACCTAAACCAAACATGAGAATGTAATCAATCTAAATCCACATTATTAGCAAAGGTTATTTTTCCTTTTACAAATTGATTAAACCCAACATGACTGCTTGCTACAGATGTGAGAGATGTAATATCAGATCTAAAAAGCTGGTGTCTTTGCTTTGGAGCTATTCTATTATTGGGAGATATTGGAGAGAAATATTTCATATTGTTAGTAGTCTAAAAGGTGGTCCTTATGCTAAGTATTGTTATCCCCAAGGGTACCATGTGCTTAAATATAAATCTTTCTCAAAAGAAACTACTACTGGTGGTGGTTGTTGGTAAAATATGTGGCTAGATGTTATAAATATCTGAAAAAAATCAATTGACTACAGGGGGAACAGACCAAAAATCATTCCAAACTTGGGGATAAGACATCTGAATACTCTCTCATAAGTAAATATGTACCAGCATACTCACACTACAATTAGGAGATATTGCCAGGTTTTTTTTTAATTGTTGGGAATTGTTTTTTAATTTGTTCCGAAATTGTAATAAACTCTCTTTCCTTTCAGATAAACTTTGCGCACGAACGGTGTAGTTCTGTATCTCATGTGAGCCATTTTTTTTTACAGTTTATAGTATAAACAAAGGAAATAGCATCACCATTTTAGAGAGGGCTCTGCTAGGTAAGCATAGCCTACCTAGATATATAGTCTTTACCCACTTCCATTAACTGGCTATGAGTGTATTTTAAGTGTAATCTGTTTTGCCTAACTGTTTGTGGGTGTAGCCAAGCTTCCGTGTCTATGGTACTACCCCCAATTCTCCATACTCTGAGTACAGAGATCAATAATATTGTCTCTTTTAATATACATGGACTTTTGTAAGATATTTGACTTAATATTGCACAACATTTTGATTTAAAAATTGGCACTATAAAATATCAGTAGAGCACATGTTGAATGGATTAAAAACTGGCTAATTGGAAGCTCTCAAAAAGTGGTCAATAATGATGAGGACAGAGTAGTCATGCAGCGCAATCTGGATCAATTGGTAATCTGGACCCATTCAAACAAAGTGTGTTTTAACACAGCCAAATGGAAAGTTACACATCTAGGAACAAGGAATACAGGCTACACCTACAGAATGGGTGACTGTAAAAGAGATTTAGGGATTACAGTGGACAGACAACTGAACACGAGCTCGCATGCAATTCTATAGCAAAAAGGATTGACATGATCCATGGATCTCTTCTTCTTTCATATGGATAGAACAACATTTTCAAGGTAATAGGAATGTCTGAAATCCATTGAAGGTCTTCAGGAGATGCTGATGGCACCTTTGCTATACCTCCTCGAAATGAAAAGATAAAGCACTTGTTCACAATGTGTTTAATGGGTTGGAGGTCTCTGCATTTGCACTGTAGCGAATCCTTGTTTTTCCATTTGTGCATCAGGTGCATACATCTTCCATGTAGAACCTCACAGTTATGAACACTTCAGGAATGGAGGTTGTTCATAACTCTGAAATGTTCATAACTCTGAACAAACCTTATGGTTGTTCTTTCAAAAGTTTACAAGTGAACATTGACTTAATACAGCTTTGGGTATGTCTACACTACGAGAGTAGTTCGATTGTACTTAAATCGAATATGTGGAATCGATATTACAAAGTCAAACGTGTGTATCCACACTAAGGACAGTAATTCGACTTTGTGAGTCCACACTAACGGGGCAAGCGTCGACATTGGAAGCGGTGCACTGTGGGCAGCTATCCCACAGTTCCCGCAGTCCCCGCTGCCCATTGGAATTCTGGGTCGAGCCCCCAATGCCTGCTGGGGAAAAAAATGTGTCGAGTGTGGTTTTGGGTAACTGTCGTCATCCAACCGTCACTCCCACCCTCCCTCCCTGAAAGCACCAGAGGGCAATCAGTTCGCGCACTTTTCTGGTGAGTGACAGCGCGGACGCCACAGCACTGTGAGCATGGAGCCCGCTGCGACCATCGCTGCAGTTATGGCCATTGTCAACACCTTGCACCTTATCATCCACCTTTTCCAGAGGCAGATGCTGAGAAATCGGGCGAGGAGGCTATGGCAGCGCGGTGAGGACATGAAGTCTGAGAGTGGCACAGACCTCTCACAAAACATGGGACCCCGCGCTGTGAACTCATGGTGGCAATGGGTCATGTTGATGCTGTGGAATGGCGATTCTGGGCCCAGGAAACAACCACAGACTGGTGGGACCGCATAGTGTTGCAGGCATGGGATGAATAACAGTGGCTGCGAAACTTTCGTATGCGGAAGGGAACTTTCCTGGAACTTTGTGAGTTGCTGTCCCCTGCCCTGAAGCGCAAGGACCACCCGGATGCGAGCAGCCCTGACTGTCCAGAAGTGAGTGGCCATAGCCCTCTGGAAGCTTGCAATGCCAGACAGCTACCGGTCAGTCGCGAATCACTTTGGCGTCGGCAAATCTACCATGGGGGTTGCTGTGATGCAAGTAGCCAACGCAATCGTTGAGCTGCTGCTGTCAAAGGTAGTGACCCTTGGAAACGTCCAGGTCATCATAGATGGCTTCGCTGCGATGGGATTCCCAAACTGTGGTGGGGCTATCGATGGAACTCACATTCCTATCCTGGGACCGGACCACCAGGCCAGCCAGTACATTAACCGAAAGGGCTACTTTTCAATGGTGCTGCAAGCACTGGTGGACCGTAGGGGACGTTTTACAAACATCAACGTAGGATGGCCGGGCAAGGTTCATGATGCTCGTGTTTTCAGGAACTCTGGTCTGTTTGGACGGCTGCAGGAAGGTATTTACTTCCCGGACCAGAAAATAACTGTTGGGGATGTGGAGATGCCTATAGTGATCCTCAGGGACCCAGCCTACCCGCTAATGCCCTGGCTCATGAAGCACTATACAGGCGCCCTGGACAGTGAAAAAGAACTCTTCAATTACCGACTGAGCAAATGCAGAATGGTGGTGGAGTGTGCTTTTGGACGTCTCAAGGGGAGATGGAGAAGCTTACTGACTCACTCTGATCTCAGCAAAACCAATATCCCCATTGTTATTGCAGCTTGCTGTGTGCTCCACAATCTCTGTGAGAGCAAGGGGGAGACCTTTATGGCGGGGTGGGAGGTTGAGGCGAATAGCCTGGCTGCTGATTACGCCCAGCCAGACAGCCATGCGATTAGAAGAGCCCAGCGGGACGCGCTGTGCATCCGGGAGGCTTTGAAAGCTAGGTTCCTCAGTGAGCAGGGTAACCTGTGACTATTAAGTTTGTTTAAAGAGAAGCTGAACCTGCCCCCGATTTTTACCCACTTACTGTTGACTATCCTCTCCAGCTACATACCCCATTCACCCCGTCCCCCCCCTTCCAACACATGTTTTAAAAATAAAATAAATGGAACTTTGTTAATGAACACCATTTTCTTTATTACGGATTTCGCGGTAAAGTGTTGAAACTGGGACGCAGACTGTGGTGGGGAGTGGGCATAGTGATGGAAAGAATGCTTCTAAACTCGAGGAATGACAGGCTCCTGCTCCTAGAGTGGTCCGCAGTGGTGGACTGGTTGTTTCAACGGAGCCTGCCACCTCTCCTTTTTGGGACTCTGTGAGTGGGGGCTATGTGACTTGGTGGCGGGGGAGGACGGTTACAGATCCCCTGCTGCATGGCTCTGTGATCCAGGATAAGGACCGCTGCATAAGATCTCTATCCGCCCTCCCCTGCCACAAAGTCACATGCCCTCCCCCCCCCCACAGAACATGAAAACCACCTCCCAGACTGACCAGGGTGACTAGTGACTGCAATGTGCGTGTGACCTTCTGCTGAACCTGCCCCCGTGTCTGTACCCTGGTAAAGGTGACTGTCCTCTCCAACTACCAACCCCCTACCCCCCCTTAAAACACACTCTCCCCTAAAAGAACATGATGGAAACAGTAATTAACAGAAACATATCTTTTATTAGCAACTACACAGTTAGGGGATGAAACTGGGATGGGGGCTTGGGTGAGACGGGAAGGAGAGGACTTATCAGATTTTTGGGAATGAGAGCCTTCTGGTACTTGAGCAGTCTGCAGGGGTGGAGTGACAGTTTTCACGGCCCCTGCCGCCCCTCCTTCTTGGGACTTTGGGTGAGGGGGGTATGGGAGTTTGTGGCGGGGGAGGGCGGTTAGAGAGAGACTGCAGCGGGGCTCTGTCCTCCTGCCTTCGTTCCTGCAGAACATCCACAAGGCGCCGGAGCGTGTCCGTTTGCTCCCTCATTAGTCCAAGCAGCGTTTGAGTCGCCTGCTGGTCTTCCTGCTGCCACCTCTCCTCCCGTTCGCTGTGTGCTCGCTGGTATTGCGACATGTTCTCCCTCCACTGGGTCTGCTGGGCCGCATCAGCTCAGGAGCAGCCCATAAGTTCTGAGAACATGTCGTCCCGTGTCCTTTTCTTTCTCCGCCTAATCTGCGCCAGCCTCTGCGAGGGGGATGCCAGGGTAGGTTGGGAGACATTCGCAGCTGTGGGATGGGAAAAAGGGAGTGAATTCCTCACAAAGATAATTTTTTGTGAACAATGAACATAGTCTTTCTCTGTGAACAAGACCATGCACAGCACCTATCACATGTGCACTCAGGACAAGGTCGAATTTTTGGCCTTCGCATTCAGTGCCTGGGGTCTTGCAGTGGAGATCAGACTAGCGGGGCAGGACAGCAGAATTCGGGTAGCAGGCTGACATGGTAAGCCGTAGACTTTTGGCTGCTTAAAACTTAAATTATAGCTGTGCCCTCCTTTCACGTTCAAAGCAATGCTCCTAACGGCCAGTTCCTGCTGCTGGCAATTCGGCAAGCATGAACTCTGCCCCTGTCCCACTCCCTCACGGCTGTCCCTGGGAAAGATCCCTGTATGCTGCTCCTCTCCCGCCTCCACCGCGTGGCTGTAAACCGCTGGTGACAGTTCTGTAAAGGAACAGGCAAGCAGTCCCAATAGTAACTTTCCCCTAATTCGAAGCAGGTCACCATGAGCGACATCACTCTGCTGAGAATTTCTGAGACCGAGAAAGAACGCATACGTGAAAGCCAGGGCCGTATGCCGCCATGCTCTGCAAGGCAATGATCCCAGAGTACTTGATGATAGCCTGGCGAGGAAAAGTTTCCTACCACGGAGGACACAATAAGGCCACTCTCCCCAGGAACCTCATGCAAAGGCTTTTCAATTACCTCCAGGAGAGCTTCGTGGAGATGTCCCATGAGGATTTCAGCTCTATCCCTGGACATATAGACCTTCTTTTCCAGTAACTGCACTGGCAAGGACTAAAAAGTAGAGCACCTAGGGCAAACTAATCATGATGATAAACCGGACATTGTTAGATTCTTTTGCAGTAGTTGCACTGCCAAGGACTAAAACCTTAAGTGCCTAGGGCAAACAAATCATGAAAAAGCCATTGTTAATATTCCTGTTCTGTTCAAAATAAATGTTTACATGTTTAAAACACTTACCGACTGATCCTTCCCTTGATTCAGGGTCTGGGTTAACGCCTGGGGACAGTTGGTAGGGGATCTCTGTGAGGGTGATGAAGAGATCTTGGCTGTCTGGGAAATCAGCGTTGTAAGCGCTGTCGACTTCCTCGTTCTCCTCCTCACCTTCCTCATCTTCCCCGTCCGCTAACATCTCTGAGGAACCGGCTGTCGACAATATAGCATCCTCAGAGTCCACGGTCAGTGGTGGGGTAGTGGCGGTGGCCGCACCTAGAATGGAATGCAGTGCCTCGTAGAAACGGCATGTTTGGAGCTGGGATCCGGAGCGTCCGTTTGACTCTTTGGTCTTCTGGTACGCTTGTCTCAGCTCCTTGATTTTCACGCGGCACTGCATTGCATCCCGGCGGTATCCTCTCTCTGTCATGGCTTTTGAGATCTTCTCGTAGATCTTTGCATTCCGTCTTTTCGATCGCAGCTCTGAAAGCACGGACTTATCGCCCCACACAGCGATCAGATCCAAGACTTCCCGATCAGTCCATGCTGGGGCCCTCTTTCTATTCTGAAATTGTATGGTCACCTCTGCTGGAGAACTCTGCATCGTTGCCAGTGCTGCTGAGCTCGCCACGATGTCCAAACAGGAAATGAGATTTAAACTGCCCAGACAGGAAAAGGAATTCAAATTTTCCCAGGGCTTTTCCTGTGTGGTTGGTCAGAGCATCTGAGCTCGGACTGCTGTCCAGAGCGTCAACAGAGTGGTGCACTGTGGGATAGCTCCCGGAGCTATTAGCGTCGATTTCCATCCACACCTACCCTAATTCGACATGGCCATGTCGAATTTAGCGCTACTCCCCTCGTTGGGGAGGAGTACAGAAATCGAATTGAAGAGACCTCTATGTCAAACTAAATAGCTTCATTGTGTGGACGGGTGCAGGGTTAATTCGATTTAACGCTGCTAAATTCGACATAACCTCCTAGTGTAGACCAGGCCTTTGAAACTTTACTATGCAGAAGGAAAATGCTGCTTTCCTTTTTTGTTAGTAGTTTATTTTTAACACATTACTGTACTGTATTTGCTTTTTTGTGTGTGTGCTTCTCTGCTGCTGCCTGATTGTGTACTTCTGGTTCCTAATGAGGTGTGTGGTTGACTGGTCAGTTCGTAACTAAGGGTTTCATAACTCGGACGTTCTACTGTAACGTCCTAATATGGCTTATGGTCTGACGTAAAGAATAAGCACCTCATAGATGATCCCACTGTCAAGCTGCCTGGTTTTTAATCTCTGCCAAACACAGTGGACAGCCATCCTTGGATGTATAAACAGGGAACTAGTGAGTAGGAGTTGGGAAGAGGAGATTTTACATCTCTATGTGGCATTGGTGAAACCAATCCTGGAATACTGCATATAGTCCTGGTGTCCGTGATTTTAAAGAATGTTGAAAAATTGGAGAGAATGCAGAAAAGCGAGAGAAAAATGTTTCAAAGGCTGGAGAAAATGCCTCACCATGAGAGACGTAAAGAGCTCAATCTGTTTAGCTTTCTCACAGAGAAAGGCATAACAAGAATAAATAGCTGGAAGCTGAAGTCATCACCTTGGTATCCAAGCACCTTCTATAAGAAATAAATACACAAATATCCCTGTTCCAGTCCTGCCACCAGGAAAAAAATTATTGTTGGGATATTTTGTCATGGAATCACTGCAAAGTGAATCCAAAAGTTGTGTATCACATTCAAGGGTAAAAATTCATTTGTAGTTTTCTACTCATATTGGAAAATTAGAGCTGGCCAGTAGAGATTGCTGATATGTATAATTAAAATGATTTGTAATGAATCAGTTTTGCACATAGCTACCCTATATTACCGTATAATCTTATTCCTGTTATCCTAATTTTCTCTCCCTGACTCCTCTCTGTTGTTTCTTACACTCATTTGTTGTGACTTATTTTATATTGCATCTTAAATTTCAGGGGCATAGAAGATGTTTTACTGTGTGATTGTACAGCAGCCAGCACAAATGGGGCTTCACTCTTGATAGGAACTTTTGAGAACAACAGCTATAAAATAAAATAATAATAATTATAATTAATATAATTTCTCCAAATAGGGATAAAATGGGTTACAGATAGTCATGCTGGTTTTAGCTGTTTCTCACTCAAACAGCTTTTTGGGGCATACTTTCAGCCTGATCAGAAGTAGCAAGGCCTGAAGATCGTGTGAGTAAAACCTGCACCTCTTTTTACTATGATTATATGCTTTGGTCATCATGAAAAGACAGAACTATCTGTGCTTTTGTTTCAACAGTGAGGCCATTCTCATAGATTCCAAGCTGCGAAGGGATCACTGTGATAATTTAATCTGACCTCCTGAATAGCATGGGCCATAGAAGATCGCTGAAATAATGAAACTCTGTGGTGTTCCTACCATAAGCTGTAGTGTTTTTCATCATTTCTGTGTAATATTGTAATACTTTTTAATATGCTGAGTTCAAGAAAATTAAAATTAACTAATCAAATTATCTTGAATCTCCCAAAAAGCGGGAGGGCAGTTATGGTAGATGGTTCAGGTCAGTTCTGAACCAGTTTGCTCATCCCAAACCCCGTGGTAATAAATTTTTATCTATTACACTGCTTTACAGCCAAAATGCTTCTGAAATAAATGTAGTCAAACTTTACTAATTCTGGGTCACTGAGAACGAAAATGAGGCTTAAAATTGTTGATTGGCTCTAGTTTTCAAGATATGCTATTGGGTCAGTATAGACGACCCTTGACTTGGGAATGGCGGAGGACAAGTGAGTTATAAAGGGAAGGGATCTCAATTTAAACCAGAAATGACTAAAATACATCTTTGACTGGATCTATGAATAAATCTATGACTGGGTTTGGACAGTACTTGCTTTTTAGGCAAAACAATGAATGATGCAATCTGAAGCTGGTATTGCGTCATACATGATATGAATTGCATCATGTTATTCCTAGAAGTCATGGATGATGCAATCATAACGAAGCTTACATCACTCTGCTGAACAAATTGCCCTGTATCAGCTCTAGAAATCATACAGTGTTGTGCTGTCTTATTTGTCAGTGTTTGATTTTGCAAAGGGACACATTTCTGTTTAGCCAAAGTGAGCAGAGATGCCTCGTACTTGTGTGAACAGTGCAGATAACTTCTGCTATGTTTGTGGTGAAGTGATTTTTGCATCACAAAAGCGCAGTATAACCACTATGGTTAAGAAAGACTATCACCTTTATTTTGGCTGCAAAATTGGAGATCAGGACAAGAGGTGGGCCCCACACATATGCTGCAACACTTGTGCAACAAATCTTCGCCAGTGGTTGAACAGGAAAAGGAAATCTATGCCTTTTGCAGTGCCAATGATTTGGAGAGAGCCAACAGATCATACCAGCAATTGTTACTTCTGCATGGTGCCTCCAGTTGGGAAAGGTGTGTCAAAGAAGAAAAAGTGGACTGTGCACTATCCAAACATTCCATCAGCTATATGCCCAGTACCCCACGGAGAAGGACTGCTGGTTCCTGATGCACCAGAATCATTCTCACTTGAGTCAGACGAGGAAGAGGAAGAGGATGAAACTTCTGGTCCTGAACCATCAATGTCACACGACCCACATTTTCTCTCATCCTCCTCCTCTGAACCACACCTCATAACACAAGGTGAACTGAATGACCTTGTCAGGGATTTGGAACTACCCAAGAGTAAGGCAGAGCTGTTGGGCTCCAGACTACAGCAGTGGAATCTCCTGGCAGGTGATGTTAGGGTTTCCATATTCCGTGACCGTCAAAAGGATCTTGTCCCATTCTTCTTCATGGAAAGTGATCTTGTAGCCTGCAACAACATCGATCGTGTGATGGCAGCCCTCAACATCGTTCATGATCCAGATGAGTGGAGACTGTTCATTGATTCATTGAAGACGAGTCTTAAAGCTGTTTTACTGCATAATGGCAATGTTTTGCCATCAATTCCAGTTGGTCGTGCAGTCCATATGAAGGAAACCTATGAAAACATGAAACAACTTTTGAGGTGCATAAACTATGACCAACATCAGTGGCAGCTTTGTGGCCATTTGAAGGTTGTTGCTCTCTTGCTTGGTCTGCAGACTGGATACACAAAGTACTGCTGTTTTCTCTGCGAATGGGATAGTCGTGCAAGAGATTCCCACTACATCAAGAAAGATTGGCCACTCCGACAGTCATTGGAGCCTGGGAGGAAAAATGTTCAGCCTCCGCCACTTGTTGAATCAAGGAAGATTTTGTTACCACCCTTACACATCAAGCTGGGTCTGATGAAGAACTTTGTCAAGGCCATTGACAAAACACAAGCAGCTTTCAAGTACCTCCGTGGAAAATTTCCAAGGTTAAGTGAAGCTAAAATAAAGGAAAGTGTCGTTGTTTGTCCTCAGATTCGTGAACTTCTTCGAGATGGTGCATTTGACCATGCACTGGGTGGCAAGGAAAAGACGGCATGGAAAGCCTTCCAGTTAGTTGCAATACATTTTCTCAGAAACAACAAGGCAGACAACTACAGGTTGTTGGTGGAAAACCTTCTCAAGGCATACAAAAGCCTTGGTTGCAACGTGTCACTAAAGATACATTTTTTGCACTCTCATCTAGATTTTTTTCCACCGAACTGTGGAGCAGTGAGCGACGAGCACGGCGAGCGGTTTTCACCAGGACATTGCAACAATGGAGAAACGCTATCAGGGCAAATGGAGCCCATCAATGCTTGCAGACTATTGCTGGACAGTGACAAGAGATGCTCCAGTTAATGAATACAAGAGACAAGCCAAGAAGTGCCGAGTAGACACTGAATAGGACTAAACTATGTACATAATAGTTTTTTGCCTTTTGTTTCATAATAAATTTTATTTATATAACCCTTTTGCTGATGTTTAAAGTGTTACATAAACAGGACAGGTGAAATATTATCATGTAAAGCAACCATAAACACATGAAAAGACCTAGGTTTACAATTTATGATTAAAACTCTACTATCTACACAATATACATAGATATAAAATATAAAAACTTAAATATCTTAGAAACAGTAGCCAATCAGTTGTTTTAATTGTCATATTTGAATTCAGCACATCAAAATACATACTAAATAGCACATTTTATCTCTGTAGCAAACGACTTCTCAAAAATTTTAGACCAGTGTTACCTTTTCTAGAATTTTTTTCCATTATGTTTACTTTTTTTATTAAGAGGTCTAATTACTCTTGAATATCTTCATATGGATTTCTGTATTATCCTAACCATCTTCAGTCCCGCACTACATTTCTCCCTTTGCCTTCATTATCTTCATTCCATAATCCATATATTCAGCAATTACTGTATCATTTTCCCTCTGTTTGACCACACTGAGACCAAGTTGGCATAATAAAGGTTAATGAGGTAATTAATGTTATACAAGATACTGGACATGTAGACTAATTCTCCTTTAATGCATTAATGACGAGCAACATTTTAAGATCTTTTTGTGTTTGTATGTTAATTGTGAGCAATTATCACATAGGACCCAATTAATACTCAGGTTTCTGCTATCTGGAAAAATGTGTGTGAGTGCAAGGACTAAGTTTAGAGATCACCCTGGGGATATTAACACTTTTTGTATTTAATAACTTCATAAATGTGCACTTTGTTACCCTTTTGATTTAAAGGTGCCTGAGGCAGTATTAAAAATGGATTTTAAGATACTGTGCTGTAGCTGGAAGACTTCCACTTTCTACTAATCAGCAGTAGTAGCTAATTGACAATGAACAATCCCTGATATCCCATTAACGATATTTTAGTATTATTGGGAAGATGAAGGGGTTCAGTTCAATGCAGTATTTTCAGTCCCCATGAAGCATGTAATTCAGTCAGCTTGGATTTTGTTTATTTTTAGTGTAAGACTAGCTCTCAGTTATGTTGTCAGAAGAATACATTCATGTTAATTAATTCTGTATTTTCATCCCATCCTGTAACAAAACATAGCTTTGCCTGTGGAAAAGTATAATGGCAATATAATTAGAATTTCTTCTAAGAAAAACATTATAATAGACACCCTGCCATGCTTATGTTATTTTAATTGGCTGTTTAGCTCTAGGGATGTTCATAATTTATCATAAAACTTTAATGTTAATAAAATCAGCTGGAATGAAGCTCTACTTAATCTCCTTGATTACACCATAAGGAATAAGATCTTAATTTGAACATTTACTTTTCTTTCACTGATGATGAAAGAAAGGTGAGTTAGGTTGACAAGGAGATCATACTGTTCAGTTCTTCAACTGAATAAAGGCTGGATGCAGTGAGAGTGTAAAAAATTTAAATCTGAGATAAAATTAAATCTGCCCTATTATGCAGACTACTGGTGCATGTCATGTTAGTGAGTAAGTATAACATAAAACTGTTCTTGCTAAACTGATTTTCTTCTTCAACTCATGTGGCAGTGTTCTGACCTATGGGATGCTTCTAATCCTTCTAGTTAAAGTTAATTCTCCACTGTTAAGAAGTCTCCATGTAGGTGAAAGAGTTTATTTCTCACACTCGCACCATGTATATATGACTCCCAGGGTTTGCAGGATCCTGCTAAAAATATACAAATAAATAAATAAATAAATAAATAAATAAAATGGGGTGATTATGAGGTAGAAATATTTAATAATCAAAGCCTGAGTAACATGGAAGTAAACCATATGTTGTTTGCATAGCATCCATTCTCCCTTAAACCAGTAGTAAAACCAGAACTTTTACAGCATATATTAAGATATGTTTATGATGAAGGCTCATCAAATTAACAATAGATTATAGTTCTAAACCAAACAGTTCATCTAATTGTCTTATTCTCTGTTTTAAAATGTGAAATTCTCTCTTTTTATTAGTTTCTTTCTTACTTCTCTGAAAAAAGTTATAAATGTTAAACTTGGTAGGTCTGTTGTTCAGCTGCACCCAGCCCATGCTGAGGACCTTGCAGTGGACCACTGTTAAATTACCTGCCCATAGAGGAAGTTTCTATTTAACCCTCATTAGTTTTAAATTGCTTCTGCCCTGAAGCAATGAGAGTTTATGTCCCTTCTAATGTTTTTTTTGGAATGTTCGTATTATCTGTATAAATGATTAATCCTTTTTAGAATCCTGCTAAGCTCTGAGCCTCAATAATATTTGTGCCCCAGAGTTCCAAAGTATTTTCTTTTCTACATTCTAAATTTGCTAACTTTTAAATGTCATTTAATGCTCGTTTTTCTTGTATTATGACTGGGTAAATAGGTCTGTCTGATTTATCTATCTGTATCATTCATTATTTTGTATATATGTCTCCTATCTAAATTGAACAGTTCTAATGAGAATTGGTGGGAAATTTTCTGTCAATGTTTTTTCAATGGAATATACAATTTCTGCAAAATGGACATTTTCCCTAGGAAATGCACATTTCCCCCTAATTTTCCATTAGGAAAATTGAAACAAAATGTTCTGATTTGGATCAGCATGGTTCATTTCAGGTCAGTTCAACATGAATCTGAGTCCACCAGCGCTGCTACAATGCCTTCTGGGAGCTGTAGTTTGGATGCCTTATGTCCCTGTTCTACGCTATGATTCGGTCTCCCAGGCTTGGCTCCATATCTCATGATGTACCAGAGTCTCCCTTTGGTTGAACCAGTGTGGTACATCAGGGGAGATGTAGTCTGGGTGATAGAGGAGAATGGGATAATAAGATAACAGAGCAGCTCAGAGAGACTCAGTTCAGTGTTGAACTGAGCCTACATAAAACATTTCAATTTGATTTGACAAATTGAAACAAAAAAATTCAATTTGAAAATATTGAACAATTTCTTTTGATTAAAAATATATCAAATCAAAATTTTTCAGAGCTATCCATTCCATGAAAACTTTTGGTTTTTCAGCCCACTTTCTGATTAAAACAAATTTTAAAGGTTAGATTTTCCCCTGAGATGGAAATTCCAATTTTCAACCAGTTGTAGTCCCAGTCTTTTCAATCTCTCTTTTTGGAGAAATCTTTCCATGTCACTAATCATTTTCTTTACTAGTCTCTTAATCTTCTCTGTTTGCTATGTGACCAGAGCCCAGCTCTGAAGGTAGCAGCGCAGAAGCAAGGGTGGCAATACTCTACCATGCCACCCTTACTTCTGCTCTGCTTCTGGTGGGGCACTGCCTTCAGAGGTGGGTGCTCGCACAACAGCTTCCGCTCTCCAGCCACCCAGCTCTGAAGGCAGTGCAGAAGTATGGGTGGCAATACCGCAACCCCCTAAAATAACCTTGCGACCCCCCTGCAACTCCGTTTTGGGTCAGGACCCCCAGTTTGAGAAACACTGGTCTCCCCAGTGTAATCTGTATAGTGTTGGGTAAAAGCAAACAAAAGACCAGATTTCATGGGGGGAGACCAGATTTCACGGTCCCTCGTGTGTTTTTCACGGCTGTGAATTTGGTAGGGCCCTACTCGTAATTCTTGGATGTGTGGCTTCTGCTTTGTTGACTCACTGTTTTTCAGATTCCTTTAGCATCTCCCCTTTTCATAGTTTGATTTTTCATTCTTCAGACTTTGTTACCTAAAAACGGTAAATCTAGGGTATCGCCCCAAGTTCTTTTGTGGTAAAGACTGATGCAAAGAAACCACTTAGCTTCCTCTAAAATGCCCTAAAGGTTTCAATGACAGACTTTTACAATTTAAGTAAATGTGATTTAAAAGGGATGCTGTCAGCTTGAATCCTTATCAGTTTTAAAATATAAGTTAAAAGTATTCTCAGGTAGCACACCTATTCCTTAGTTCTTCCCCCAGTTTTTGGTCTTTTACAATTTAATCTGTTCAAATGCTTTTCTTTCCATTGCTGGGTGAAAGAACTACCCAACCGGGGTAACTGACTACTATACAGGGGAAACAGTCAAACTGACTTTACACAAAGTGCTGTCAAATGCACAAAATAAAGTAAAAAATATATCAAAAAAATCATTTTGTTTCAAATATCTTTGCTATAGATGGTTTAGGCATTACTTGAAACAGATAAGTAAAACATTTCAGACAATTTGATTTTTTTCAACTGATAGTATCTTTCTAAAATCAGAATTCATAGTCCTGCTCATCAGAAGAAGCTATAGATACTCCACTTATATATAATTTAACTAATATTCCCTAGAGTTCAGTGACAGTGTAGAGATTCTTTGTCTTTTAGTTGGTTATGCAACCTTATATTTAATTTTTTCCACATAATTAGACCAGTCTATCAAGACTTTCTTCAAGGGGGGAGAGGCAGCAGTTTGTCAAAGTGTATTTGTGTAACTATATGCTAAAAGCTTTTTAGCTTAAAAAAATCATACAGTTGATGAGCAGTAAAGGAGAGTCAAACTGCATGATCCTATGTGCCTCAAAAGAAATCAAAATTTGGATGTATTTTAATTTATGGATTGTATGGAAATACTGATAGATTAGAGGGATTTTGCAGCCAATTCCATTTTTCCCAGAATAATCAATTATTTTAGTAGCAAACCATTTTTTCCAGTGCTTTAGTTATTTTTATTAATCTGATTGCCATTATGAGCTATGAAAAATGTCAGATATGAAAATATTTTACATTTTTTAAATTTTCATGTATGCATATAACTGAGGGGGAAAGTCTCCATAGAAATGATCAGACAAAGAGCGGCAAAGGCAAAGTGCTGACTTAGATTTTCCTGTTTGCCAAGCAATTTGTAGTTTACTAGTGGCTATTTGTTGTGGATTTAGTGAAATGATGTTCTTTCATGCTTCGGAAGAGTGCATATCTTTCTTCAAAGGGTACATATTGGATAATTTTATGGGGACCGATGAACATCACTATATATAGTTTTAGGCCTGATGATATTCAGAAAAAATGTTATAGTGCCAAGCTGTTTGGTTAATTGAAAATTAAGGTGTGTCATTAGCTTTGATAGCTTAAGCAAGACAATATGACTATTTCTGTTGAGCTCCTATAGTTTTTGCCAAATTCTGGAAAGTATAAAGAGGAAAGAAAAAAACCCCACACCCTGCATACCTCTAACTTGGCTTGTTTCTGAGTGAAAAGAGAGGACAAATGGAATGGTATAAGTAGAATCTTTTTCCAATTGTTACTTGGTTTGCTCAGGAAAAAAATGTGCAATTTGTTATATGTCCGCCTCTACAATACTTACTCCTTTTCCCAGAAATAGACTGTATCAAGAACCTGACTGCTAAGTGTACTGTACCTCATGTATACACCTCCCTTTGCCCAGAATATCCCAGATTTGGTGACCTCCCAAGCAGGCTTCAAGAGCTATGTTTCATAGGCTTTTTGGAGAGGACTTTATGGTATGCTTCCCCCATGGTGAACGGGCAGAAGAAAAGAGTTTTTGTAGGTGGTTGGCTGGTTGAATTACTGTACCAATTGATTAATGCTGTTTGAATTTTACTGTATTACTGATGATATGGCAGAGTGCCTAGAACTTTGGATAGGCATCTTTTTATTAAACTCTAAATAAATAAATAAATAAATAAATACATTTGATACGTAATAGCCTTAGCAGATTTCTTGACTATATATAGTTGACTATATAAGGTTTTCAAAAACTTGTATGGCTTCTATTAGTATCAGGAGGAATTATACAGAAAATCCCCAGCAGCACTGAGCATAAAGTGTCATTAAAAGAGAAAAATTTCAGTTTCATGGTGTCTTTTTATCATCAGTTATAATTCCTGAGCAGACCTTAATACACCACCAAACAAGTACTGACTAAACAAATTTGTGTTTGAATAATTAATTGCATTGACATATAATACATCAGACCATTTCGTTTATACATACTATCGTGATTAATATTTGGTTAATATTAAATGCAATGAATTGCTTTCATTTAGATCCTTATCTTTTTTTCTTCTTTTAAGGTAGGTGGTCCAACTAATTGTGCAGAGAAGGATTATTAATAGTCCTGCTCAATTTAAGGCTGGTTCGTGGTCCTGGAGTCCAGTGTATGAATCAGTAATACTGGACGCTGCCTATACATAGTACCAATGTAGTATGCACAGGCAAAACTCCCAATGATTTAAATGGAGGATTGGGCTTGTAAAATAAAGTTTTAGAAGGGCTTTTCGTGTGGACTGATCTTTTTTTTTTTTACCCATTATTGTAAATTCTAGGGGTTGGTGTTTCCCTGTACCATATAATAAATATTCTCTCCCAGTTGTATAAAGATTTCCCATTAGGGCACATGAGAATACTGATGCAGAAAGAATGTATCAGAGGGGTAGCTGTGTTAGTCTGTATCTGTAAAAAGCAACAGAGGGTCCTGTGGCACCTTTAAGACTAACAGAAGTATTGGAGCATAAGCTTTCGTGGGTGAATGCTTACGTCTGATGAAGTGGGCATTCACCCACGAAAGCTTATGCTCCAATACTTCTGTTAGTCTTAAAGGTGCCACAGGACCCTCTGTTGCGGAAAGAATGGTTCGTCTTTATTGCCAAACATATTTAAAAAAAAAAAAAAGGAAAGAAATTGTTTGTTGGTGCTGTTTGTTTATATTATGGTAACACCTAGGAATCCCAGTCAAGGATTGTGCAATGCTCTGTAATGTGACCATACAGTGAACAAAATACCCTCTAGATGTACTGGAGCATTTTAATCTAATGTAATACTTTTACATTAAAAAATGAAGCATCTATACAGTACAGTTGGGGACGTTGTTCTGGGGTTTGCAGTGGAAGCTCAGCTATTAGGATCATTGCAATGAGCTAATATATAAGCTGCGCATGTCCTGAATATGAAGAGAATATCTGAACTATAAAATGGGATATATTGTTACCCAAATTGGAATGTTATTCACATAACACTGAAATATTAAGTTTCAAATATATACCCAATACTGGAAATGTGAAATCAGATTTCATCCTATTAATTGACATTTGAACATATTTAAAGGACTCCAGTCTAGGCTCAGATAAAAATTTCATTAACCTCTTCCAATTGTTTCGATGATATCTTCAAAAACAATTTCACAATGGTTGCAGAGGCCATTTATTCATTTTTTTAAATGTTAAATTAAAAAATGACAAGCTAATTTATATTTTCCCTTTCTGTGTCTACTCCAGTCTTGAATGCAGCCCTCACTGACAGTCCTATAAATCCAACTCCCTCAACAGAGCCTATCAACAGTCTTATAAGTTTCAGTTTACCGCCTGCACACGACAGTAGAAATACATAGGGCCAAAACACAATCGGAGCATCAGTTATATTCTTGGCTTATTAAATTGAGTAGGACCGGTCTTAAGGTTTATTTAAGGCCTTAAAAATTGATAGCGTTGGAACACGAAGGAGCATATGGGTCTGCAGTAGAAGTAAGGCCATCATAAAGAAATGTGTTAGATTTTGAAAACACACGTTTTGATTGTGTATTATAATGTAAGTGAAAAAATGCAGTTTAAGGCATGCAGTGGTATGAGATAATGTGTTAAGAATTTATTTATGAATTTACTGAAAAATCTTGTGTACTATAAGACAGTTATACATTTTTCTCTTTTGAACTGGTACATAAAATCACCTTTTTTAACAACAACAAAAGTTGTGGTTAGGTTTTGCACATGTATTTTTAATAAGTTATAGTAAGGATAGTTTTTCTCCTTTTTGCTTCATACTTTCTATTTTAAAATTTAAGATATGTAAAGTCTATATGTTATTCTATCTATTGCTTAAAGTGAGGATTTATATTCAATAGTACTTGAGAAACCTTTTGATAGATTTTGAAATCTTTTAATGAGTTGACTGATAATGGTTTCAGACACTGAATAATAAAATGTATACATTGTTACTAATCAATGCCTCATTTTATGAAGCTAGAAATTAAATTATTGAAACTTTGGTCTTAAAATTTGGGAATAAATTGATTTTGTGCAAATTTGAACATGTCAGAGGGCTATATTGTGCAACCCTTACATAACGAGTAAAGTACCACTCAGCATGAGTAAATTTATCAGCATGTATCAGACCTTCAATAAGTCTTGACTAAGACCTGAATAACCTTTAGGAAATTTGAAAATTGTCTTTAAACATGTAAAGTATTCATGCACACAACTAATTAGATATATAGGATTTTATGCAGCTCGAACTTTTTATGAAATTGAATTGGAGATATTAAAAGAAAGTTTCAAGGAAACAGACTCCTGATCCACTAGATTCGTTTGTAAATAAATGTCACCTGCCAGCAAGCTTAGACAAGAAAAAGGCAGTTAATCAAAGTCCCAGCCTTATCAGTTCGTTTACATATAAGATTCTTTAAAAAAGCATGCAGACAAATAGAGAAATTCTTCAGCCTTTAACCCAAAATAAATTTGATCTATAGGTTATTTGAAAAACCAATGAAAATCAAATGCAGTAAGAGGATTTTCTTGAACCTTCAAACTGAATTTCAAGTAACATCTGCCACGAGGCTCCAGTTAGTGAAGAAGAAGATGACTCTTCATTCAAGAAAAAGCCTCCAGACCAGGCATCTGTGAGGCAAAGCATCTTCAAAGGATGAGCAAGAGAGCTCTCCCGAGGAAACACCACTCCCAGCTTCAGCAACCATGACCAGGGCCGGCTCCAAGTTTTTTGCCGCCCCAAGCAAAAAAATTTTCTCGCGCCCCCCTGGCCCCGCCCCAACTCCACCCCTTCCCCGCCCCATTCCAACCCCTTCCCCAAATCCCCAGCCCCGCCTCCTCCTCCGAGTGTGCCGCATTTCCCCTCCTACCCCTCCCTGGAAGGGAGGGGGGAGAAGCAGAGCGGCAGCATGCTCAGGGAAGGAGGCAGAGGTGAGCTGGGGAGGGGAGTGTTCCTCTGCCCCCCCCTCCCCAGGGTTACTTCCTGCGGCCCTCCCCGTGCCCACCACCACCGCAGCTCACCTCCATTCAGGGCCGACTCCCGGCTTTTTGCGCCCCAAGCAAAAAAAAAAAAAAAGGAGCTGGAATGCCGCCCCTTGGAAAGTGCAGCCCCAAGCACATGCTTGGAGCGCTGGTGCCTAGAGCCAGCCTTGACCATGACGTTGTGACAAGGAACCACTCCACTAGATCCTGTATACACAAAGCATCCCCAAGGGGTTAGTTTTGCCTTTACCCACAAGTCAGATAAGTATTCTGACCTAGGGACATAAGAAATAGTATATTATAATTTGCCTGTATCTAACTGCAACCAGGTCCTCATGGTAATCTGGTAGAAAGAGCAACAGTAAATCCCAGTTTTTAATCTGCAGCATATACTCCAAAAGTAAGCTTGTAAAAATATTAAATGCATAGTTTGCATGAAGCTATTGACTTATTCTGTGTAATGTTTCCACTATCAAGCAGTTTTATGTGACGTGCAGATTCAACTTAAACTTTTTCCCTTTATATATTGTCACTTTAATGGCTTTTAAATGCATTGTATATTGAACTAGATTGCCTTCACAGGAAAGGAGTTTACTAATTTACAAAAAGAAACTTTTTGATATTTACAGAAATTAAATCTTTCCAGTTCCTTTCTTGATGTGATTTTTTCCCCCTTATTACATATTTGCTGATTTCTTTGGTAAGTGTTTAGGTGAAGCATCTACATAAAGGAGTTTACATATAGTGCCACAGAGTCAATAGTTTTTGTGCACTCTTCTAGAATTGTGTTTCCAACACTACAGGGAGGCACTGGTTGGTTGGTTGTTTTTTGTTGTTGTTTTTTTGTTTGTTTTTAAAGAGGAAATGGAACGTCAAAAAATTCATTGTCTTAATGGAGTAACAATATTTTTTCAGAGTTTATCAGAGCCTTTGATTGTCATTGGTTAGTCTCAAAATGAGCTGAGCTGATGTCAGTGTAAGGTCTTGAACAATATTAGAAAGGAAATGAAAAGATAATGTACCTCTTGAGTTTAACTGAAACTCACAAAAGCAAGGAAATTCAAAGAGTTAAATTAATAACTTAAAGTGCAGTTCTACTTTGAAAACTGATCCTGTAAAACTGGTATTGCAGAGTTTTGTTGTATTTCACATATACCCAGTTTACAAATCTTTATTTGTAAGCAAGGGTCAGAAATTTGTTACCGTTACTCATAATACTTGGTGAGTAGTCCCAATGACAATGAAACTACTCATGGAATAATCTGGCCCACAGTGATGATTTTTTCCACTTTTGAGCCCTGCATGCTTAACAAGGGCTGAAACAATCAAGCTCTGTTCATCCTGGCCGTAACTTGGTAAAGATTCTGCAGTTGTAAGTTATCTAACAATTCTGTTGAAGATGTGTAATACAGAATAGAATCCAGCTCTTTCTCCGTAGCTGCATTGACTCAGCAGTATATATTTTTGCCACCAGAGTAAGAAAATGTTTCACAATACCCAGAGAGGGCAGATCTGCTGTGTAAGAGAATCCCATTTTTACAGTCACTTTTACCATGACCACAACTGCACTACAATGTATATTGACATAACAGTATGTACATGGTACAAAAACCCCATGATCAGTAATGCTTACAGTAATTTAAATAGTAAACTCAATTCATGCTTCAGTTTGGTTGGCAAAGACACCCCACAACATTTTAGTTCATGATGCAGATAAGCTATACACAAATATAACACTAATAGTAAAGCCATTGTTTTTACAGGTGTAAAATCAATTGTACATTATGGATCAGACTATGGGAAGAAGCTATATATAGTGATAACATAAAGAGCCACAATTTTCTCAGTTCAAAAGATTACTGTGACTAGAGGGTCTCTGAGGGCATTATACACTTTCAGCGTAAATTGGTTCTTTAAAGAGCTTGTATTCTACCACATATGATCAGATCACTACAAGTCCAGCTCTGTATTCCTTGTGTATTCAAAATTCCCTTTGAAATCACTGGGAGCTTTGGATGCTCAGGAATGCAGGATGAGACCCAATCTTTAACTATCTGGGGGAAGGGGAGGATAGGACTGAAAAAGTACTCCGTTGTTCTATGAAAAGCTGGTTGTTTCATAAGGCAGATAAAATGCTGGTGTTATAATAATATTATGATTCATATATTTTTTTTAAAAAGTAGGGTTTTGATGAGGATTAAGTTTCATTCCTGGATTTTTAACTGAAGGAAATAGTTTTATAAACAATGTTCAGAGAAAAATGGTGTTAATTTAAAAAGCTCCATTTGCATTCAGTCTTTTAATAAGAACTGGTCTTGTAAAAATAATAATAGAGGGATGGTTTGGGCATTTGCATTATATGTAATAAGGACTTTCATTTGTTATTACATCAGTAAATCACAAAGATTACAATGAGTTTAAAGATTTGCAATGCAAATTACCTTATGCTTACATATTAACTATTGTATTGAAGCGTACAAGGAAACATTGTCTTCACTGTTATTCAGCTCACCATGTTTTTTTCTACTGCTTGTAGTTCAGGGTTCCTTAGAGCACTATTAGATTACTCACATCTCTTGCCAACTTCTAGTTTCAGCCGGCACGAAGAGATGCATTCAGAAATTCTTGCCAATTATATTGCTAGTTGTGCTGTAAGAATCATTCAAAAGGCAGCAATCTCTTCAGAAAAAATTAGTAAAGTCCTATGAAAAATTAACACATTGGGCTTGCTCCTACAGAATTCAGTAGGATTCTCCCCACTCACTGACTTGAGTGGGATGAGGATCTGGACACACTGGGCCCAAACCTCAGATGGTATCATTGTATATTAAGATGCCAGTGTTTCATAGTGAATCATAGAAATGTGGGGCAGGAAGGGACCTCAAGAAGTCATCTATTCCTTCCTGCCATGCAGAGGTAGGACCAAGTATACCTAGAGCATCCCTGACCAGTGTTTGTCTAACCTGTTCTTAAAACCTCCAGTGACAGGGATTCCACAACCTCCCTAGATAACCCGTGTCAGTGCTTAAATATTCTTTTTCCTAATATCTGTATCCTAAATCTTCCTTGCTGCAAACGAAGCTGATAACTTCTTGTCCTACCCTCGGTGGACATGTAGAACAGTTGATCACCATCATCTTTATAATAATCTTTTACAAATTTGAAGACTGTTATTATGTTGCCCCTCAGTTTATTCTCCTCTAGACAAGTGGTTCTCAAACTAGGGCCGCCGCTTGTTCAGGGAAAGCCCCTGGCGGTCTGGGCCGGTTTGTTTACCTGTCACGTCCGCAGGTTCGGCCGATCGTGGCTCCCACTGGCCGCGGTTCACTGCTCCGGGCCAATGGGGGCTGCAGGAAGGGCAACCAGCACGTCCCTTGGCCCGCGCCGCTTCCTGCAATCCCCATTGGCCTGGAGCGGCGAACTGCGGCCAATGGGAGCTGTGATTGGCTGAACCTGCGGATGTGGCAGGTAAATAAACCAGTCTGTCCCACCAGGGGTTTTCCCTGAGCAAGCAGCAGCCCTAGTTTGAGAACCACTGCTCTAGACTAAACATGCCCAATTCTTTCAACCTTTCCTCATAGGTCATGTTTTATAAACCTCTTATCATTTTTGTTGCTCTCCTCTGGACTCTCTCCAGTTTGTCCACATAATTCTTAAAGTGTGGCGCCCAAAACTGGACACAGCTAAGGCCTCATCAGTGCCAAATAGAGAGGTACAAATTACCTCCCATGTCTTATATACAGCAATCCTATTAATGCATCCCAGAATGACATTTGACTTGTTTGGAACTGCATCACACTGTTGACTAATATTCAATTTGTGATCCATTATTGCCCCCAAATCCTTTTCTGGAGTATTGCTACCTAGCCAGTTATTCCCCATTTTGTCACCGTGCATTTGATTTTTCCTTCCTAAGTGCAGTGCTTTGCACATGTCTTTATTGAAATTCATCTTATTGATTTCAGACCGATTCTCCAATTTATCAAGATCATAATGCATTCTAATCCTGTTCTCCAAAGGACATGAGAGTTTGCTGCAATGCACTAATGACTTGTACAGGGCTATCAACGCATAGCCCCTAGGACCCAGGTGGTGCCTCTCCTCACCCCACCACATGGACTCAGGAGAAACTGCAGAGTGGAACCAGTCAAAGGCTCCAGCCAGTAGGAGCAGAAGCAGCCAACGTAGAATGTCTTTTGGATACTCAGAGAACTTTCTATAGTTTTGATTGTATTTCCTCTGCCCTGTGCTGATCCCTTCTGCACTGCAGCTCTCTTCCCCTCCCTTTTCCTTACAGTCTCTTCACCTCAGTTTCACTACACACCTGTCCCTCTTACCCCCTTTTCACCTGCCATGTCTCCTCACTCCCTCATACCCTCCCTTTCTTTTATATTAACTTATCCCCTCTTAAGTGTAGCCATTCAGATAATAATAATGTAACTAACATGATGTTTGCTTCCATCGCATTGTTCACTCTGCTTGTGTGTTCTACCTCTCTCCCCATCCTGCATTTGTCTTGTCTGTTTAGACTGTAAGCTCTTCATGGCAGGGACCATTTACTACTCTGCATTTCTACAGTGCCTAACACAATGGGTGCGCACTCTTGGTTGGCCCTTAGGCACTACCATAATAAACATTTTACATATTGTCAGTAATAGCTACCGACTTTCAGGATTCTGAGCTTTTCAAGAATGCATGGAAAGATACAGAAAGGATTGCTATACTAATTACAGCTGCCGGGCTAGAAGTAGGTTTTGTAGTAGGTCCTTTACCACTACCATCACCTCCCACTTTTCACAAAAATGCATTTTTCTCCACAAATTTAGCAGGATAACAATGAAGGATGCGACTGAAAATTTAAGGAAAAATGTAAGGATGATTGTACCATCTAAGGGTATGTCTACACTGCAACTGAAACCCTGTGGCTGGCCCGTGTCAGCTGACTTGGGCTTGTCAGGCTTGGGTTAAGGAGCTGTTTAATTGTGATGTAGATGTACGGGCTCAGGCTGGAGCCCAGGCTCTAGGACCCTGCAAAGTCGATCTCAAATACAGAGGTGACTAACAATAATTGTTTTAAATTGTTTTATTTATACAAGCAAACTCATTTACAGAAGAAGAAGAAGAAATAGCAATATTTTGAAATGATGCATGAAATTAATAACACCTTTTCTAAATATTATGATTTGTATTTTCTGCTGTAGGATCTTTTGCTAATAGGCCTATTACATTTTTGCCCTCTTGGTTCTTAGCATAATAGGTTAATATTATCTATGAGTAGCACAATATTTAAGGAGGATCCCCATTCTAGAGAGGTTGGTAATAAAGTGAATTAGTTAAACATTTTGAAGCTGGGATATTGTTTGTTCTGTTATCAGATGTCATCTTTGCTGATCTGTGCAGTGCATAGAAGACAGACTTCAATACAAACCTCAAGATCTAATTAGTGCCTCAGTTCACCAACAAGGCTCTGAACAGCATTTCCTATCTAATGAACACTTTCCCCTTTTCTATATAATGTAATTACAGACCAGGCTGTTTCCCATTAATAAAAAAAATGAAAACAGCCTGCTTTTTTCTTTTCTGTTATATTATTGGGAACATGCTTCCAGTTAAAGTCAGTGTTTGTTATCTCAGTAAAGGATGGTGTGACTTAAATGTATTTAAGAAGGGTTAATAATATTTTACTCTTCTTTATTGCTTCCCATTTAAGGGAGTACTAATGCATTTTACAAACAGTAATGAATATTCAGAACAGTTTATGAGGACGGGAAACTGAGGCACAGAAAGAGTGAATGACTTGCTCAAGAATGGGTCAGTAGCATAGGCAGGTATATGACCAAGATTTTCTAACTCCTGGTCCTGTGCTTTAACCACTTGTTAGTTATAATTAGTTACAATTAGTAACCTAACAGAAGTAGGATGTTCTTACCTCAGAAATCAATAGCGCGTTACAGTAAATGATACTAGCATGGCAGGTATAGTTTGATTGGGCAGGCTGCTGTTTGCATCACTGCCAGAGCTCTGTATCCCAGTGATTATAATGCAGTCACTTAATCAAATTCGGTGGAACAAAAACTAACAAGTTTATTAAATGAGCTTAATTTGCTTAATCAGTGTTGAGACACTCTATCCATTTGGTTGTTGCAATAGGAATTATTAGCTACTTGGAGCTGCTCAGGTGTACCTTGACGTAAATTCAAGTTTCTGTTAAAAAAAAAAAAAAAAAAAAAAAAAAAGCTTCAGTCACTCAGCCTCTGTAATAACTGTGCAATAAGGATCTGTACAAATGATGGCTTATATATTGATAGAGGCTTATGAGAGGAATTGAATGCTTTGCAAAATTCAACCTGTACATCATCTGTTTTGACATTCTACTAAGAACGGCTGACATGATTTACTACTGTGTGCATTAACTTAAAAATTATATCTGGGTTTCCAGGTAGAATAAGTAAAGATAAGCACAAGTTGTCTATTTATTTATGAGACATTGTTTGCCCATTGTAGGCACCACTGGAATTTAAATAGATAATAAATAAAATATACATGATTAATATTCAATATTTGACTTTAAAACTGTGATGTGAAAAGTAAATCACAAGTTAACAGGTGTTCATTGGCTTGCATTTTTTAACATTTTTCCAACCTAACTGCATTTATTTTCTTCCCTCTCCAGATGCAGCAATTGTTCCATGAAAATTATGAACACAACCGGAAGGGTTACATCCAAGATCTTCACAACAGTAAAATACACACAGCTATAACACTTCATCCAAATAAAAGGCCAGCCTACCAATACAGACTCCACAATTACATACTGAGCCGCAAAATTTCAGAACTACGCTATCGCACCATCCAGCTCCATAGAGAAAGTGCCCTAATGAGCAAGCTCAGTAACAGTGAAATAAATAAGGAAGATCAGCAGCTGGGAATGATGCCATCTTTCAATCGCTTCCAGCCCCGTGAAAGGAATGAAGTAATTGAATGGGAATTCCTGACAGGGAAGCTCCTTTACTCTGTGGCTGAGAATCAACCACCCAGACAAAGCATTAATAGCATTCTGCGGGCAGCACTGGATGACACAGTGATGCAAGTAATGGAAATGATAAATGAGAACTCTAAATCTAGAGGAAGGCTTATTGATTTCAAGGAAATACAATATGGCTACCGTAGGGTTGATCCTATGCATGGAGTGGAGTACATCCTGGATTTACTACTTTTGTACAAAAGACACAAAGGAAGAAAACTTACAGTTCCAGTGAGACGTCATGCTTACCTTCAGCAATTGTTTAGCAAGCCTTTTTTCAAAGAGGCAGAGGAACTGGATGTAAGAAGCCTTGTGGAGAATATTAACAGTGATACTCAGTCTTTCTCTTTTCTTTCAAATTCTTTAAAGATTTTTTCATCATTTCATGGCACCAAAGAAATAGGAGGACATAGTGACAAGAAAATACATATTCTTGTCCCTCTCACAGGAAGATATGACATTTTCTTAAGATTTATGGAGAATTTTGAAAAGACTTGTGTTATTCCCAGGCAGAATGTAAAGCTGGCAGTAATTCTGTTCAGCTCTGATTCTGGCCAAGATTCCAGCAAACACAGAGAGTTAATTAAAGAATATCATAATAAGTATCCAAAGGCAGATATGACCCTAATTCCTATGACAGGAGAGTTTTCCAGAGGTTTAGGTCTTGAAATGGCCTCATCGCAATTTGACAATGACACTTTGCTGCTATTCTGTGATGTTGACCTGATATTCACACCAGACTTTCTCCAACGATGTAGAGATAATACTATTCAAGGACAGCAGGTTTATTATCCCATCATCTTTAGTCAATATGATCCAAAAGTAATATACAGAGGCAACCCTCCAGGTGACAATAACTTTGTTTTCACAAAGAAAACTGGATTTTGGCGAGACTATGGATTTGGAATCACTTGTATTTACAAAAGTGATCTACTGAGTGCTGGTGGATTTGATACCTCAATTCAAGGCTGGGGACTTGAGGATGTAGACCTCTTTACTAAAGTAATAACTTCTGGGCTGAAGGCTTTTAGAAGTCAAGAAGTAGGAGTTGTACATGTTTTTCATCCAGTTCAGTGTGACCCCAATTTAGACCCTAAACAATATAAAATGTGCTTGGGGTCCAAAGCAAGTACATTTGCATCTACCATGCAGCTGGCTGAACTCTGGCTAGAAAAACATTTAGGTGTCAGGTACAATCGAACTCTCTCCTGACATTCCTGCTCATTCTGCCTTTTTGGGGAAGTTTACCTCATTGTTGTTCTTTTTATTTTATTTTCATATTCTTAAACTCCTCTTTGTCTTCCAAAGGGTGTATGTTGACCTCAAAAAAGATGAGACTGCTGTACACTAATATTTCCAATTCCTACTGAACTGGTTAGATGTGTTACTTTCCTATGCCCTTTATTCAAAATTGACTGAACTCATGGCAGTCAAATGATCCCACGGAGCACATCCATCATGAGAGATTACATCAAAGGAGGAATGTTCTCTTTGGGCTTTAGGATGCAATATCAGTCTTTGTTGTGTTTGTCAAACTTAATGTGATACAAATATTTACTGGTGAAGATACCACAAAAGTGCTTTATGCTTCCTCTGGGGAAGGAACTCTGTAACATAAACTTGAGTTTTATAATTTATACAAGGACTTATATATATATAAACACTACTTTTCTTCATCTTAAGAATTTTTAAAGTAAATGAATAACTATGATTGTACCTTTATTTTTTAAAAAAAGAAAAACTGAGGAGTGTCTTTCCAAATGCAACTGGTACTGGCTACCAAGGTCCTTAAAAGTCTTATTGTAATAATGAGCTCCTCATTATTGTCTGCTCTGTGCGAATGAACTTTATTTTCTCAAGGGAACATGATTTAATCAAATATTCATGTACATTTTAGAAGCTTTGTGAAACAATGTCCTTCATTTGCTGGCAAGAAGAAACTATGACAGAACATGATTATTTATAATAAAGTATAGACAAACCGTATTCTTTTTCAAAACATAGAATAAGTTGCTGTGTCTCTTTCTAAAATAAGTCTCTAATATATAAATGATTTTCTTTTACATTCCTTTCATAAAGCTGCACTTGATACAAAGGGTGACAAAAGGTTAATTAAAATAGCCTTTTTTACATTTGTGCATTAATATTGGTATTCAGAAACCAGCCATTGTAAAATTTCAAAAATTGTAAAAAATAATTATTTAAGTATGAAAATTTACTACTGCTGGTCAAAAAGTTCCTTGCCAATATATTTATGCTAGTGAATATTATAGGACTGTATTAAGATTTATCTTTCCGGACAGCCTGAAATTGTCATATTATGGATCTGTGGAGTATTGAAAATGAAACCAACATAAGAAAAAATAAATATAAAGTTAATTTTTATACTTAGGTTTTTTGTATAGGGAAAATATGTAATCATTTTAAACATTGTTCATGTTTTCTCTTCGGGTGGTGCTTTCTTGCACAAATTTTCTTTTTTATCTTTCTTTTTGACACACATTTAGAATATTTTACTCAGAGGCTTTGGTAACAACTCGCAAAGCATACGCAAGAAACCATCAGATTTTAGCCAACTTGAGTTAATATGTTGGATGTATATTATAACTAATGTAGTTGACTTCAAACTATATTGCAAGAAGAGCTGGGGAAATGATGCAAATAAAAATCCCTCAAGTATTTGTTTATATGTTTATGCAAACTTGATTTGAATATGTTCAGTCCCTTTGTATTCTCTTTCCAAGTGACTGATATTTATTGTACAGACATGCAGGGAAATTTTCTAGAGGCCTGAAGACCTGTTGGCTACCCAAGACTACTGCAACAGTGACAGATTAAGGACAGATCCCTCCTGGTTGGCAGAAGACCCAATAGAATTCAAATCTAGAAATTAATCCTTGCAAGGAGAAGGCAGCACCAGTGGAGAAGAGTGGGGACACAGGATTTGGGCCCAGAATTGGCCGCAGTTGCCCTCTGATGTCTCTTGTGTTTCAATTTAACATTCTGTCATGGTAAACACTAGGAGGCATGATCTTTGAGACACCCCAGAATTCATAGTCCAATAGTATGTTTAATTCCAAGTTCAAACACAAGAAGTAACAATAGGCAAAGGGCACCCCAGGCACTGTGACAGGTGAGCTCGTTAAAAAAATTACAACATGAAGTGATGGCAGTGGTACTTCCAACCCCCTTTATTTCAAGTGAGAGAAGACTATTGCCATCGCCCTTCATCTTTGTGAAGAAGGAGGTGGTGCTGGTGGAGGTGGGTAGATAGAGCATGAGTTACAATTGCCCAGACCACCTTGGGAGGACTCCTCTTCTCTCCTTTTCCTGCAGGCCAGTCCAATGCTGCTGACACAAATGGTTGGGGAAAGTAAATCTCAATAGTTACATATGAAAATATTTATGGAACCCAAAATTTAAGTTTGCATAACTATTTATGTCTAAAGTGCTTGGACTCTTGCTCAATTAGGGAACCAAGAAAAAGCAACATGATTAATCTGACCGCACACAACTAACCAAGACAGCTCAGATAGCAAATATCAGAAAATGAATACTCACTGGTAAATGTCTGTGATCTGGCCATAGCCCTGGAAGAGCTACCAACATTTTTGATCTGCTTGTGTATATTCCAATTCTAATTACACTGGATAGCTTATTGGCCATGAGGTATTTGCTCAGCTCAAATTAAAAATAGAGACCAAAACATTCATTTTAGTGTCAATGTTGTACAGAGGGCTTGCTGGTTTGAGGCCTAAGTGATATGTCAGTACTTACTATTACAGATATTTATTTAGTGCATGACTTATTCATTTGTTTACATGATGAATTACTTTTGTTACAAACCTGATTATAAATGTTCATTATAAAATACTGCATTGTTTTTGGAAAAACTGTCCTGAGATCACTAGAACTTGCATTAGTTTGTTTAAGATATAATGGCCCTTTTAATAAGATCATAATAAAAAAAATACTGAGACAAAAATGTTAATGATGTTACGCATGTGTAGATAAGGGTAGGAGTGTCCACTGTTTGTTTGCTCTTGTCCCATTTTAATAATAATTTAACTGGAAGATGAAATCTCTAGTATGTGTATGCACTATCCCTTTGCATACATGTAGTCAATGGATAAATAATAAAATAGACTGTAATCTCACAGTCTCTTGGAGATTGAAATAGGAGAGTTACTTTAATTTTCTGATTACTGACAAATGGGTTGTGCCTATTGGAACTTCTACCTTTGGGACACTGCTCTGCTCAGAAAAATCAGAAAATTAAAAATAAGTAACATATTTGTTTTTCTCCCAATGCAATGTGCTTTTCACAGCAGTTTAATTAATGCATTTAAATCTTCTAGATAAAGGATCCCTCTGGGGCAACTTCACTGTCTCCTAGACTGCATAGAATACACTTGAGGAGCAACAGGACATGGTGGGAAATGTCTACGCTTCAGTCCAGCAGAGTATGAGAGACATTGTTAATAGGGACCTTAATGAGCCCATGTGCAGGTGAAAGTTATAGTGCTCCAGCTAAAATATTGACGCAGAACTGCCAATGGCTGTAATGATTTTAATATATGTTATGTGACTGCACTACAAATCTTTGCTATTTAGATCAAACATTTCTGTACAGCATGTTATGATCATTTTTCCACAATGAAGTAACTGGGTCATTTTAACCTTTTGGGTTTTCTTCAAAAATAATAAAAGTGATTAGTTAACATACGGATTAGTCACATGGAGAATTTCACTGGAGATGACAAAGATATCTTTAAGATATGGCAAGAAGGCAGCTGCAGTCTGTTGCTTTTACTTTCCTGCATCAGTTGAAATGATTAAAAAAACATGGCTGAGAATTAGCAAATTTCTGTCTAGTGAAATGTTTGTCTGAGCTCTGTTTTTAAAAGGAAAAAACAAATATCCCTAAGGCTTCCCAAAGTTAACAAAACAAACAAGCAAACAAAAGAGGTTGTATGAGAAATATACGCAAATTTAGTTTTAGTAGTGGTAGTAGTTAGGGTGCTGAAATCAATATTTACTACTATTGAATAACAGAAAAAAGCTGCTTTTACTTTAAGTAAAACCAAAAGTTAAATAACAATCTATTCGTATTCTTTTATTCCTTCCTAATTTTCTGCTTTTTTTCATTTTACTCCATCTGCATTTATTCACTTGACTAATGATCTAGGTTTCCATGCTTCACCCTTGCTTTCCCACTTCACTTTTTCTTTGGTTGTTCCCTTTTCAGTAGATGTTGCCACAGCATTTCAACGTTTTTGAAACAGTATGATATTTCCAGTATGGTTTTATGATGTCACTGCTATATAAAAATACTGAGCTAGAGCACTTTGCTGAATGAGTTTCCAGCTCTGTTACAAACAGTTTCCATTTGCTTGTCACTTTAGTTTAAAAGTATCTTGCATGTTATTACTTCATCCCTTCCTCTCTTCTCCTTCAGCTTGGAATCCCACCAAGATGAGAAGTCCTTAAACCTAGGAAAATGAATAATGTTTGAGGGGTTCCTTGGTTCCCATTTTGGCAGTAAAACGGCATAGCTGAAATTCGAGAACTGGATTTATAATTTCTAAGTCTAAATGTAGAAGTCTATATACTAAGGTGTGTGAACTAGATGATAAATGAGGATATTGATAATATAGGCATTATGGAAAGTTGGTGGAATGAGGATAATCAATGGGATGCAGTAATACCAGGTACAAAATAGATAGGAATGACCGAATAGATTGTGCTGGGTGGGGGAGTGTCACTATATGTAGAAGATAGTATAGAGTCAAATGAAGTAAAAATCTTAAATGAATCAAACTGTACCATAGAACCTCTACTGATAGAAATTTCATACTTGAACAATAAAAGTATAACAGTAAAAATATATTACTGACCACCTAACCAGTTACTCTGAAATGCTCAGGGAGATTAGAGAGGCTACAAAGGCAGAAAACATAATAATAACAGGGATTTCATGTATCCTCATATTGACTGGGCATATATCACCTCAGTAAGGGTTGCAGAGATAAAATTTATAAATACATTAAATGACTGCTTCTTGGAGCATCTTGACCTGGAACACACAGAGGGAGAGGCAATTTTTGATTTAGTCCTAAGTGCAGCACAGGACCTCATCCAAGAGGAATAGTCCTAAGTGGAGCACAGGACCTGATCCAAGCTGAACCACTCGGTAACAACAATCATAATGTAATTGAATTTAACATCCTTGTAGGAGAAAAATGCAAAACAAAGCCACCCCAGTGATATTTAACTTTGAAAGAAAAATGAGGAAGCTAGTTAAACCGAAATTAAAAGGAACAGTCACAAGGGTGAAATGCCTGCAAACTGCATGGAGACTATTTAGTAACACCTTAATAGAGGCTCTAAGTAAATGTATCCCCCAAATAAAACAAAAACAAAGATCATAAAATACTCCGCCATGGCTAAATAGGAGAGTAAAAGAGGTGGTTAGAGGCAAAAAGTCATCCTTTAAAAATTCGAAGTCAAATCTTAGTGATAAAAATAGAAAGGAGCATCAACTCTGTCAAGTCAAGTGTAAAAGTATAAGAAGGCAGGTCAAAAAATAGTTTGAAGACCAACTAGCTAAGGCCACAAAAACTAATAGCAAAAAATGTTTAAGTACATCAGAAGCAGGAAGCCTGCCAAACAATCAATGGGACCAATGGACTATCAAGGTGCTAAAGAAGTACTCAAGGAAGACATTTCAGAGAAGTTAAATTAATTCTTTGCCTCGATCTTCACTGCAGAGCACATGAGGGAGATTCCTACACCCGAGCCATTCTTTTTCGGTCACAGATCTGAGGAACTCTCTCAGACTGAGATATCAATACAGGAGGTTTTGGGACAAATTGATAAATTAAACAGTAATAATTCACTGGGACCAGATGATAGTCACTGAGGAGTTCTGAAGGAACTCAAGTATGAAATTGCAGAATGACTAAGTGTGGTATGTAAATTGTTGATTAAATCAGCCTCTGTACTAGATGACTGGAGCGTAGCTAATGTAACACCTGTTTTTACAAAAGGCTACAGAAACAATCCTGACAATTACAGGCCAGTAAGCCTAACTTCTGTACCAGGCAAATTGGTGGAAACTATCATATAAAACAAAATTATCAGACACATAGATGAACAATATTTTGGAGAAGAGTCAACACAGCTTTTGTAAAGAGAAATCATGCTTCACCGATCTACTAGAATTCTTTGAGGTGTCAAAAAAATATGTAGACAAGGGAGATCCAGTTGATACACTGTACTTGGCCTTTCAGAAAGCCCTTGACAATGTCTCTCACCAAAGGCTCTTAAGCAAAGTAAGCAGTCATGGGATGAGAGGGAAGGTCTATTCATGAATCGGTAACTGGTTAAAAGATAGGAAACAAAGAATAGAAATAAATGGTCAGTTTTCACAATGGAGAGAGGTAAATATTGGGGACCCCCACGGATCTGTACTGGGACTAGTACTGTCCAACATATTCAAAACTGATCTGGAAAAGGCGTGAACAGTGAGATGGCAAAATTTGCACAATAAAAAATTACTCAAGCTAATTAAGTCCAAAGCTGACAGCAAAGAGTTACAAAGGGATTTCACTAGACTGGGTGACAAAATGGCAGATGAAATTCAGTGTTGATGAATGTAAAATAATGCATATTGGAAAACATAATCCTAACTATTCATACAAAATTATGGGGTCTAAATTAGCTGTTACCACTCAAGAAAAAGATCTTGTTGTCATCAAGGATAGTTCTCTGAAAACATCCTCTTGATATGCAGTGGCAGTCAAAAAAGCTAACAGAATGTTAGGAATCATTAGGAAAGGGATAGATTATAAAACAGAAAATATCATAAAGTCACTAAATAAATCCATGGTATGCCCATACCTTGAATATTGTGTGCAGTTCTGGTCTCCCAATCTCAGAAAAAATCTACAGAAGAACTTCTGAGTTATGTATACCAAAGTTACAAACCGACCAGTCAACCACACCCCTCATTTGGAACCTGAAGTACGCAATCAGGCAGCAGGAGAAATAAACAAAAAAAGGGCAAATACAGTACAGTACTACATTAAACATAAACTACCAAAAAAAGGGAATTTAAAAAAACTTTGATGAGGTAAAGGAACTTTCTGTGCTTGTTTCATTTAAATTAAGATGGTTAAAAGCAGCATTTTTCTTCTGCAAAGTAAAGATTCAAAGCTGTATTAAATCAATGGTCAGTTGCAAACTTTTGTAAGAACAACCATAACATTTTTTCAGAGTTATGGGCATTTCAGAGTTATGGACTCCCAAGGTGTTCGTAACTCTGAGGTCCTACTATATTAGCATTTGAAAAAGTACAGAGAAGGGAAACAAAAGTGATTAGGGGCATGGAACAGCTTCCATATGAGGAAAGATTAAAAAGACTGGGACTTTTCATCTTAGAAAAGAGACTACTAAGGGGGATATAATAGAAGACTATAAAACCATGAATGGTATGGAGAAGATAGATAGGGAAGTGTTATTTACCCCTTAACGTAATACAAGAACTAGGGATCACCTGACAAAATTAATAACCAGCCAGTTTAAAACAAATAAAAGAAAATATTTCTTCACAAAACATAGTGTCAACTCTTTGCCAAGGGATGTTGTGAAGGCCAAACGTATAACTGTGTTAAAAAGAAAGAATTAGATTCAGGGAAACCCCACTATAATGCGCCCCGTGATAATGTGAATTCGGATATAGCGCGATCATAGGGTGGCTCCCGCCGCCCCAAGCACGCAAAAAAAAAAAAAAAAGGAATGTGCCTTCCCCACTGCCTCTTCCCCCTTACCCCTGCTTCTCCTTTTGGTGGGAAGAGCCATTCTCCTCCCCAGCTGCTCCTCACTCTTCCTCTGCCCCTTGCACATCTCCCCTGCTCGCTGCCCAAGAGAAATTGACCGTCTTGAAACTGACCGGCTTTAAATGGTAAACTTTTGGTAACCCCGCTATACCGCGACCCCGCATTTATCGCGATCGAATTTTTTGGACCCCAATCATCACTTTATAGCGGAGTTTCACTGTATATTCATGGAGGATAGGTCCATCAATGCCTATTAGCCAACATGGTCAGGGATGTAATCCCAGTCTCCTGCTATCCCTAAACTTCTGATTGCCAGTGTGCCCTGTTCTATTCATTCCCCCCGAAGCATCTAGCACTGGCCACGGTCAGAAACAGGATACTGGGCTAGATGGACCATTGGTCTGATTCAGTATGGCTCTTCTTATGTTATCTCTGTGGTATGTTCATTGATCATTGATCATTAAAAACATCATAGAGCACATACATGGTCAAGATTATACAAATTGTATTTGTACATAGTGGTACAATCATTTGTATAGGTACTTAATGCCTCATTACCTAATTTTGCGCGCTCTCTCTCTCTCTCTCTATATATATATATAGATAGATAACATAAAGGCTCAGTGCTACTTCAGTGTTTGGTCAGCTTTACTCAAAAGCTTAACTAAACAGGTAGAGTCTGTACTGCATTGGGCAGTTTGCCAGGTTTTAGTTCTGTTGCCATGCCAATGGAAGTAAGTTCCAGAAATGAGGGCCCTCCATTGCAAACACTTTTTCCTGTAGTACAGCAGAGTTCATCTCCAGAAACCAGCAGTGAGACCAACCTGGTGAGAGAATCACTGGACTACTTAAGATCTGGCCCAACTTATATTGCTGGCCATACTCAGTGGTTTTCCTTTGGTGTGAAATACTTTCTTATGGTGGGATCACCAGTTCTTCATTAACTCACTCATGTTTTTTAGGAATATAATTTGTATTTCACAAACCACGATGTATATTGTAAACCACTGCACTTGAGGATATCACTAAACTCTGCTAATGTCAATGGCTTTGTTTATTTTGCACAGGACCTTCACAGAGGGAAACACAAAAGGAGATTAAAACAAAACCTACAAAAAGGTGAATAAAATAATTGATATAAACAAAATATGGCTGGCGTATGGAATGGCACAAAGTTTTTATTGCCAGTTATTTGGGAAGACTGCCATGACTTATTTGTGACTCCACTGTGACCAAACTCATGGCAAAACAAACTTTATACGGTTATATCCCACACCATCACAAATTGTATATTTTTCACATGTTCATTCAGATGCTGCCTATATACCTAGAAAAAAGGTGTACTGACTGGAATGTTTTGAAGACACTCATAGGTGGGCTTTGACAGATATCTCTAGGGAGAGGGCTCCCATAGGATTATGGCTCAGAACCAAGAAGACCGTGTTCAGTTCACGTTGAACCCAGGAGCAGCACCAGGGTTTTTGGCGCCCTAGGTGGGGATCCTTCCGTGCTCCCGGTCGTTGTCGGCAATTCTGCAGTGGGGGGGTCCTTCTGCGCTTCCGGTCTTCGGGGCACTTCATGGCGGGTCCCGGAGCGAGTGAAGGACACGCTGCAGAATTGCCGCCGAAGACCCAGAGCATGGAAGGACCCCCCGCCGCCGAATTGCCGCCAAGGGCGGCAAAATGCCACCCCCCCCAAATCCTGGTGCCCTAGGCGACAACCAAAGTTGCCTAAATGGAAGCGCCGGCCTTGGTCGAACCTCAGAATGGAGAGCAAGGACAATCCTACCAACCTCAGCTGCCTTGGACAGATATAAAAAGAGAAACATGAATAAATACATATTCTTCTATTTTATAAGATGGAGAAATCTAATGGCTTTATAGTACTAATGTTTATGTTTCTGCCGTTCAATATGGCCACCAGGACTATATTCAAAATAGAAAGTTACCACCATTATGATCAGTAAGAAAGGGATCTGATACTATAGTAAAAGGAGCAATTAAGATTGGCATGAGTCTTGTTAATTCAAGGGTGGGGTTTTTTGTAGCTTTTCAATGATAGTGTAAAGTGAACTAATGATGTGAGGTAAGAGCATGGGAGGAAAGTAGCAGAAAGCTGGCTGAAATAAATGAGTTTTAGGAGGGATTTCCAGGAACAGCATGAGGTTGCCTACAGGAGAAGGAAGGCTATTACTTGCATATAGCATACAGAATCACTTCCTCTATGAGCCAATATTTAAAAAGTTAGGTATGCGTACATATTTGCATATGCTTAAGCTATGCATGCAAATACTCTGTATTTGTATGGGCCTATGTCCAGTCCCCTCTGGATACTGTTGTGTGCAATTATGTGTGTCTAACTTAGAAAATCAGCCCCTTACTGATTAGCTCGGAATGTGGAGGAAGGAATGATGGAAAACTATTTTGACTGCAGCTCTTTGGATGTCATGAAGAAAAGGATGGGAAAGTGATGGCTGGAGGGCAAGTGGTTGTGGTAATCAATGTGGTAGACAACTGGGGCATGGACTAGCATCAGCAAGGATGTAGAGAATCTAAGGGGCCAGAAGGGGGGAAGCAGAGAAGATTAATTATGGAAATTCTGCAGAGGAAGAAATAGAAGAAATAGGCAAGTGGGAAGAAAAGTAGGGCTGAGGAAGAGGAGCCCATGTTGTGAACCTGAGTGATGGCAAGGATGACGATGACAGCTGATGGTGATGACATTGTTCAGAAGAGAATTGAATGTGTGAGAGCCCAACTTTAAAATATAACTTAGTTTCACTCTTTTTTCTGCAAGTTTTTTACCCTGTCTCTCTGCAGTAACTTAGCAAGCATAGCTGTGCGGTTGAAATGAAGTTTGCTTGCCAATGTTTTCTTACTCAGCACATTGATTCAGTTACTTTGCTTGATGAGAAATCCAGAGTACATATGAGTTATTACTGTGAATATTTTCCATTATTAAAATTGAGCCTTTATAAAGTAATTGGTACCAAATGGAAGAGACGCAGCACAACAATGAGACATATACCATACCTGTGCCTGTAGGTCAAGGGATTCATGAAAATATAGATGTCTTTAATGAGACAAGTTAGAGAAATATAAAAAGGTGCCTTTGGTAGAAATGAATTAATAAAGCTGTTTTAATGTGTTAGAATTTCTGTTCCTATGGTTAGGTTAATGTCAACATTTCTACTTTAAATACTGTTGTTTATGGGAAGTATGTAGTAAATAGCAGATTAAGGGTGGATTCATGGATCCAGGCCCCAGGATGGGAAGGTCTCAAAAGCCACCGAACTTTTGATCAGCATATACATAGAAGGAGGCCCACTGTTTGAGAAACATGGGGCCAGGAAGAGGAAGGTCTTAGGCACAACAGCTTGCAGACCACTATAGAGATGACTCTGGGTTCTGACAATTTTTCTGCCTCCTAATAGTTCAGTGTGTCACCATGGAGTAAGATCTGAGATTGCATGAGGAAATGCTGTATTCAGACAGGAGGAGGAAAACAAAATGGGAGATGTGCAGCAAGCTCAGCAAGGAAACTACTGCATCTGCCAGGATTTAGATCCAGCATCTCTCTCTCCCCCCAACTCCACCCTACCCCCAAAAATCTTGTTGAGGATGTGTGGTATCCCAACACTAGGAGGGCATGTATGGGAAGAAGAAAAGGAGGAAGGAAAAGCACTAAGGGAAGGGCAAGCTCTGAATATATATGAATTGAGGGCAGAGGAGTGGGGGGAGGGCAGAGAGAGAGAGACCCACACCCAGAGTGAGGATTTGGACCAACAAGGGCAAAAGGGCAGCACTGTGTCTGTGTCTGACTGAAAGACAGTTGTTAGTGATAGGTAGGAGATTGGAGTCAGTGAAGTGAGAGATTTGAGAATGGTGTCTAGAATTAGTCTAGACAGGATAGACTAAAGGAAAGGAGGGAAAGAAAAACACAGAAAAAGCAGCAGAAGGTGAAGAGGTAAAGGAGAAATTAAATTGAAAAACAGGCACTGGAAAGGGTGGAGAGAAAAAAATAACACAAAATTGAAGGAAGGAAATTGAGGTAAACTGACAGAAAACCAAAGAAACAAAGGGACATTTAGTGGAGGGATAGCTCAGTGGTTTGAGCATTGGCCCGCTAAACCCAGGGTTGTGAGCCCAATCCTTGATGGGGCCACTTAGGGATCTGGGGCAAAATCAGTACTTGGTCCTGCTGGTAAAGGCAGGGACTCAATGATCTTTCAAGGTCCGTTCTAGGAGATAGGATATCTCCATTAATTTATTTAGCAGTTGAAACCAAGAAGAGGGTCAGACTACTGCCTTAATTAGTATTATTATGCAGAGAGTACAGTATTGTATTGCTGTCCCCCATCAGTACACAATGGGGAACATTAAGGATCGAATGCTAGGCTGAAGTTAGAATCTCACTGTTTTTGTTGATTTGTGTCAGATCCTTAAATTTCTCTAATCATTTGTATACTGATAGACTCCATGGAAAAGACTCAATGGGGTTCTGTATAGTATATTATCTGGACTATGTTAAAACACCTTACATTCGAGAACAAGAGAGAGCTGTCTTTAAAACTAAAAGTGGGCACTCAGTAGGAGAGACATACCAGAGCTAATGTTACATTGTGTCCTTTGAGCCACATATTTCCTTTTGGGTGAGAGATTATCACGTTCCTTAAATACAAACAGAAAGAAAACTGGCACTTTTCAATAAGCTTCTGCTTTGTCCCACTTTCCTTTGTTGTCCCACCTTCAAAAATAAAGCTATAGGTCCACTTAAGTACTGGATGGGGTTGACAAATTTATTAAGGACAGTGAAATAAAATGTATCTTTTTATTGTATGCAGTGTTGTTGTAGCTGTGTTGGTCCCAGGATATTAGAGACACAAGGTGGGTAGGATAGTAGCTTCCCTTGGTGAGACAGACAAACTTTTGAGCTTATACTTTTATTGAAGACGAGCTCTGTAAGCTTAAAAGCTTGTCTCTCACCAACAGAAATTGGTCTAATAAAATATACTACCTCACCGACCTTGTCTCTTTTTTTAGTATTATTATTGGAAGAAATCTGATTTTGGTTCAAATCTTGCTGTAAGTGTTCCCATTTAATACAGTATTATATATTCCAGATAAAATTATTTGTCAACATGCTAGTAGCTAATTTATAAAACCATGATAAGATAGATGCTTTTATGATGTCACCACCTTGTAAAATTGCTGAACTAGAGCATTCTGCTGAATGAGTTCCCAGCTCCATTGCAAACAGTTTCCATTTGCCTGTCACTTTGCTTTAAACTACACTGAATGTTATTACTGCATCCCTTACTATCCTGGCAGCTTATGGATTCATAGACTTTAAGGTCAGAAGGGACCATTATCATCATCTAGTCTGACCTCCTGCACAACGCAGGCCACAGAATCTCACCCACCCACTCCTAACCTATGCCTGAGTTATTGAAATCCTCAAATCATGGTTTAAAGACCTCAAGGTGCAGAGAATCCTCCAGCAAGTGACCCGTGCCCCACGCTGCAGAGGAAGGCGAAAAACCTCCAGGGCTTCTGCCGATCTGCTCTGGAGGAAAATTCCTTCCCGACCCCAAATATGGTGATCAGTTAAACCCTGAGCATGTGGGCAAGACTCACCAGCCAGACACCCAGGAAAGAATTCTCTGTAGTAACTCAGATCCCACCCCACTACAGACCATTGAGCATATTTACCGGCTAATAATCAGAGAGCCTAATTTTGGCAATTAATTGATATCCCATCATACCATCCCCTCCATAAACGTATCAAGCTTAGTCTTGAAGCCAGATATATCTTTTGCCTCCTCTACTCCCCTTGGAAGGCTGTTCCAGAACTTCTTGCCTCTAATGGTTAGAAACCTTCGTCTAATTTCAAGTCTAAACTTTTCCTAATGTCCGGTTTATATCCATTTGTTCTTGTGTCCACATTGGTACTAAGCTTAAATAATTCCTCTCCCTCCCTGATATTTATCCCTCTGATATATTTATAAAGAGCAATCATCTCTCCCCTCAGCCTTCTTTTGGTTAGGCTAAACAAGCCAAGCTCTTTGAGTCTCCTTTCATAAGACAGGTTTTCCATTCCTCGGATCATCCTAGTAGCCTTTCTCTGTACCTGTTCCAGCTTGAATTCATCCTTCTTAAACATGGGAGACCAGAACTGCACACAATATTGCAGATGAGGTCTCACCAGTGCCTTGTATAATGGTACTAACACCTCCTTATCTTTACTGGAAATACCTCACCTGATGCATCCCAAGACCACATTAGCTTTTTTAACAGCCATATCACATTGGCGGCTCATAGTCATCCTGTGATCAACCAATACTCCAAGGTCCTTCTCCTCCTCTGTTACTTCCAACTGGTGTGTCACCAATTTATAACAAAAATTCTTGTTATTAATCCCTAAATGCATGACCTTGCACTTTTCACTATTAAATTTCATCCTATTACTATTACTCCAGTTTACAAGGTCATCCAGATCTTCCTGTATGATATCCCGGTCCTTCTCTGTATTAGCAATACCTCCCAGCTTTGTGTCATCCGCAAACTTTATTAGCACATTCCCACTTTTTGTGCCAAGTTCAGTAATAAAAAGATTAAATAAGATTGGTCCCAAAACCGATCCCTGAGGAACTCCACTAGTAACCTCCTTCCAGCCTGACAGTTCACCTTTCAGTATGACCCGTTGTAGTCTCCCCTTTAACCAGTTCCTTATCCACCTTTCAATTTTCATATTGATCCCCATCTTTTCCAATTTAGATAATAATTCCCCATGTGGAACCGTATCAAATGCCTTACTGAAATCGAGGTAAATTAGATTCACTGCATTTCCTTTGTCTTGAGTTCCCAGCTAGAAAAAGGAACACCAAATTTTTCCAGACCTTAAAGTGTATCTACAAAATAAGGATCTGGACCTGCAAGATATTGAGCACACTAGACTCCCAGTGACTTTAGCTGAAGTTAAGTACCAGAAAGGATCAAGCCCTTCAAAAACATAAAGATAAAAGGGTGAGATTATCAGAGGAGCCTTACAAAGGTAGATGCCCAACTCCTATTGAATTTGAAAATGCCAACAATAAAATGTGTAACAATAAAAATATACCATACTTTGTAATGTCACATTTATTATAGTATTTTTTTATTTTAGTCACTAAAACTAATCAGTGCAACTAGGAGATGCATTATTTAGACATTTAACTGCTCAATCTTGCCTGAAAATAGTGTACATAGTGTTTATGAAAATAGATTTAAATGCCCATGAAAAGTTACTCTGAAAGAAAAGCACAGCACAATCTCACTAAAACCACATTTAGCTAATCCAAACTCTGCAGCATATGCACATACACACTGGTGAGTTCTCCCATATCTCAACAAAGATTTAATAGATTTTTATAGTGAGGTTAATTAAAATGACTGTTACTTTTCCAAAATATGCTGCTTAATATTATGAAATATTGTAAATAATCAAAACTGTAGTGTGCTACAGCTGCCTATAGATAACTAAAAAGTGTCACAAAATGTCTATTGCATTTTTATTGTGTTTGCACATGCCCTGATTCAGCAGAGTGCTTAATTTAAAAAACTGAAGTCAACAGGACTTAACTTAAATGCTTTGCTGAATAGGGTTGTGTTTAGGAACATGCCATTCATGAGTTAGGCTATGTCTACACAGTTAAGTTGACTTAAGTTACATTGACGTTCCTCCATTGCTGTAATTAAACTGCTTTTGCATGTCCACACAACACTTGTTGTGATGGAAGAGCACGTCCACAGTTAGTGCTCTTGCATCGACAGAGAGAGCAGTGCACTGTGGGTATCTATCCCACTGTGCAACTCACCACAATCTAACACTGGGTGTTCTGGAAAGGGATTGCAGTGTCTCATGGGGCAAGCTCAGCATCCCATGATGCAGTTTTCTTCATCTCATCATTCCATGGATTTCTTACTACATTTTGTGCCGCTTTTCAACAGCCCCTGTAAACTGTGCACCACCACCTCAGTCTGAAAACATAGATCCTGCACTGCTCTCCAATATTGTGATGAGCATTATGAACACAATGTGGCTGATCCTGCAGTATTTCATGAGCTGCTAATCTGATGATGACACCATGCTTTTGGCATTCATGGAGAGGCTCCACATTGTGGACCATCGGTTCTGGGTATGAGAAACAAACACCAAGTGGTGGGATCACATTGTTATGCAGGTATGGGATGATGAGTGGTGGCTGCAGAACTTTTGAATGTGCAAAGCCACATTCCTGAAAGTCTGTGCGGTGTGCGCCTATGTCCTCTGGTGCAAGAACAACAAAATTAGAGCTGCCTTAATGGTGGAGAAATGAGTGGTGATCGTTGTGTGGAACTTCTGACTGCTACCAATCAATTGCAAATCAGTTTGGAGTGGAGAAGTCCACTGTGGGGGTTATGGTGATGCAAGTGTGCAGGGCCATTTATCACCTCCTGATACAAAGGACTGTGACTCTTGGCACTGTGTGTGAAATAATGGATGACTTTGTGGCAAAGGGATTCCCTAACTAAGGCAGGGCAATAGATATCCCCATTTTGGCCCCAGGCCACCTTGCAACAGAGTACATCAACAGAAAGGGCTACTTTTCTATGATATTGCAATCACTGGTGGATCACTGGGGTCATTTCACCAACATTACTGCGGGGTGGTCAAGGAAGGTGCATGATGCATGCATCTTCAGGAACACTGACCTGTACAGAAAGCTGCAAGCAGGGACTTTCTTTCCAGACCAGAAGATTTCAACTGGGAATGTGGAAATGATAATAGTGATTCTTGGAGACCCAGCCTACCCCTTCCTCCTGTGGCCCATGAACCCTTACACCGGAAACCTTGACTGCATCAAGGAGCGGTTCAACAACAAGTTCAGCAGGTGCAGAATGCCTGTCGAATGTGCCTTTGGCTGCTTAAAGGGTCTCTGGTGCTGCCTTTTTGGCAGGTTAGACCTCAATGGGGAAAATATTCCCATAGTCATAGCAGCCTGCTCTGCTCTGCATAATATTTGTGAAGCTAAGGGGGAGAACTTTCCACAGGGGTGGATCATTGAGGTGGATTGGCTGGCTGCTGTTTTTGAGCAGCCAGATACCAGAGCAGTTAAAGGGGCTCAGTGAGGAGTTATTTGAATTAGGGAAGCTTTAAAGGAGCATTTTGAAAATGATCCACAATAGTGTGGGTTTCTGTAATGCATTGAGCCACAGTATGGACCTTGTAATGATTGCTGTGTGTACGTTAATTTTACAATGCAAATGAACCGATTACCACTGTGTATGAATTCCATCAGAAACCACACTATGTAGGAGACAAATAGAGATGCCTTCTCTTTTTATAAGTAAATGTTTATTAAATGCCTATGCATACATTTCTATGTTCTGCAAGGAACATGAAAATCAAGAGCCAGACACTGGGAATAAGCAATGGGATGGATCACTCGATGATTGCCAGTTCTGCTCATTGGGCTAGATGGACCTTTGGTGTGACCCAGTATGGCCGTTCTTATTATGTTCTTATGAGTGTATGTCCAGCTGTCATTGTGAAACATGTCCCTTGGGGTGAAGTGCATGGTGTACTGCGACAGCCTGGGAATGTGTAAGGAATCTGTAGGGGGGTGTGGGTGTGGGGAGGGCATGGAAGGCAGTTCTGTATGGGCTACAAGGGGAGGCGAGCATGCATGTGTGCCGTCTGAAGTTCAGTCAGGGACCTCAGTACGTCTGTCTGATCCTGAAGCAGCTGAATCACCTGCTCCTGCACCTGTTTCCTATCCTGGCTATCCATTTGCAGTTTCTCATTGATAGAATTTTATTCCCTCTCTCCATGCTCTCTGCTTGCAATCTGAAGCCTCAGAGGATTGCAGCACCTCCTGGAACATGTCTTCCTTACTCCTGTTTTGTCTTCTTTTCAGATGAAGCTGCTCAGTCGGTGTGCAGGAGACGACCCTCCAGGACACATCTGCAGATACTAAAGAAACAATAAACAGAGGCACTATTGTGAGTGCACACTCAGCCTTGATCCAAATAAGTTAGAAACATGACTGTCTCACTTTCCCTTAGCAGGCACTTTCTCCTAGGAGTTCGACCCGAGGGGAGGAGGGAGGACGGTCCAAAGGCTAGGGGGAAGTTCAGAGGGGTATCACTACAAGTGCCTAGGGCCACTATTCTGAATACTGGCACAGTTTTCTACAGGCAGGTGTGATAGCACCTGATATCTCACTCCTAAGGGTAATCAAGGATGCAAGGGTGCAGCTCCTGCATGTGTGCAGCTGCAGACCAGGTCTGTACATTGCTTGCCTATGTGCTGCTATGGTGCCTGCACAAGTAATTGCCAATTGGCCTGGCAAAGTTTCCTACTGAGGGCAAAGAAACAAGGCAGCCTTCACAAGAAACCTTCAGCAGAGGATTGCAGAGTACCTTCAGGAAACAAAATTTCCTAGAGATCTCTTTGGAGGATTCCCAGGACATCCCAGTGTGCATAAACAAACTTTTCTGCAGGGCCCCCGTCTGCCTAGCTGCAGAGGGGAATGAGAAGCAGCTACAAACTGTACCTGTGTTGGTTATTTCAATCCCTCTTCTATCCTGATTAAAAAAAGCAGAGCACTACCTCACATCTCACTGCAGTATCAAAGCACAATGAGTACTTACCGGAGCTTCCTTCTCCTGCATCAGGCATGCCAGAGCAGGAGTGCTGGGACTGGCTTCAGATGTTAAAGAGAGGTCCTGGCTTACGATGCCACTGAACATCCCTGTTGCCTGTCCCCCATCTTCCTCCAACTCCACTTCCTTGTCCACCACATCATCAGGTTCACTCTGCTGACCACCGTCTCCAGCCTCTCTGAAGTATCCATGGGGCTCTTGGTGATGAAGGTGGGGTCGCTGCCAAGGATGGCATACAGCTCCTTATAGAAGTTATATGTCTTTGGCGATGCACTAGACCAATGATTGGCCTCCATTGCCTTCTGGTACACCACCCTCAGCTCTTTGATCTTTGCACAGCACTGCTACGTGTCCTATCGTACCTCTTCTCTTCCATGCCACAAGCAATCTGTCCATAGGTATCAAAGTTCCTCTGCTGGAGTGGAGCTGTGACTGCACAGCTTCCTCTCCCCACAGACCCAGCGGATCCAATAACTCCGGTGTATTCCAAGCAGGAGCGTATTTGCTGCAGGGAGCCAGAATGGTCAGCTGGGCAGTTGCTATGTGAGTTCTCCATGCCAAGCAAACAGAGGAATTTCAAAAATTGCTGGGGCTTTAAAGGGGGAGGGATGCATGCCTGTGTACCTGGCTGCAGGGCAGCAGAGTTCAAACTGGTGACCAGAGCGGTTGCAAAGGGCATTGTGGGACACCTCCTGGAGGCCACTTAAGGCGACATAAGCAACGCAGTGTCTACACTGACACTGCATCGCTCTAATTACGTCACCCTAAGTGCTATGCCTCTTGTCCAGGTGGTTTTATTATGTCGGCATAGCAGGAGAGTTAAATTGGTGGGAGGAGCATTGCAGTGTGTACACATCCACAGTTAGGTTGATGTAAGCTGCCTAATGTTGACTTAACTGTGTAGTGTAGACATGGTCTTAGATTCTACTGTATATTACAGCAACATTTAATTTGTTTTTTTTTTTTAAACTGGATACTTTTAAAGAATGTTGCAGTACAATAATGGGACCCTGAAGTTGGTACAAGTCTACAATCTGTATAAATTGTGTTTTCCAATTCCAACAGAAGAGCAACTTTCTTGTCTGATAATTCTAAGCCATTTGCACCTTTACTATGCACTTTCACTGACTGTATTGAAGTATCACATGGTATTACTAAAAAGCAGATTTAAAGTGCCCTACAGCCGATGTAGTCCCAGATCCAGACTCTCTTCTTTGTTGGAGAGGCTGTACATAGTCTATTTTATTACCATGGGTTATAAGTATCTGTTGTCAGACGCCACCGGTGTGGGGCTCTGCTCTATCCAATGCCGATAACAGTCAGCTGCATGCGAGTGTTCTCTCTGTGTGCTGCCCCAGCTCTGCGCAGATAGCTGACAAGCAGACCCCGAGAGAACCACCAATGACCACAGACACCGATAAGGTACGAATGCACCCAGCCAGTTTTATTGTCAAACGAAACACAGGCTCTAGCTCCCCGGATCAGATGTCTACAGTTCTACTAGTACATATGTGCTCCCTGACAATGGACACAGCTCAGTCAGCCCTGGTCTACACTATGAATTTAGGTCGAATTTAGCAGCGTTAGATTAATTTAACCCTGGACCTGTCCACACGACGAAGCCATTTTTGTTCACTTAAAGAGCTCTTAAAATAGATTTCTGTACTCCTCCCCGACGAGGGGATTAGTGCTGAAATCGACATTGCCGGGTCGAATTTGGGGTAGTGTGGACACAATTTGGCAGTATTGGCCTCCGGGAGCTATCCCAGAGTGCTCCATTGTGACCACTCTGGACAGCACTCTCAACTCAGATGCACTGGCCAGGTAGACAGGAAAAGCCCTGTGAACTTTTGAATTTCATTTCCTGTTTGGCCAGCGTGGCAAGCTGATCAGCACGGGTGACCATGCAGTCCCAGAATCGCAAAAGAGCTCCAGCATGGACAGAACGGGAGGTACTGGATCTGATAACTGTTTGGGGAGACAAATCCTTGCTATCAGAACTCTGTTCCAAAAGATGAAATGCCAAAATGTTTGAAAAAATCTCTAAGGGCATGATGGACTGAGACTACAACAGGGACCCGTAGCAGTGCCGTGTGAAAATTAAGGAGCTCAGGCAAGCCTACCAAAAAGTCAAACAGGCAAACGGCCTCTCCGGGTCAGAGCCCCAGACACGCTGCTTCTACGATGAGCTGCATGCAATTCTAGTGGGGGCCCCCACCACTACCCCTCTCCTGTCCATGGACACCTGCAAGGGGGGAGTCTCACGCAATAGGGATGAGGATTTGGGGGATGAGAAAGATGAGGAGATGGAGGAGGATAATGCACAGCACGCAAGTGGAGAAACCATTCTCCCCAACAGCCAGGACCTGTTTATCACCCTGGAGCCAAAATCCTCCCAACCCGGGCTCACGAACCTTGAAGCCGGAGAAGTCACCTCTGGTGAGTGTACCTTTGTAAATATAATGCATGGTTTAAAAGCAAGCGTGTTTATTTATTAATTTGCCCTGAAGACTTGTGATGCATTCGCGGCCAGTACAGCCCCTCCTTTTAAATAGCCAACCCAACGGGTGCTTGGTATGGGAAAGGTGGGCATGCTGTTTGAAACCATTCTCACATGTTATGAAGGTTGAAGAAGCCGAAAGACTGTGGCTTACTATGGCTGCCTGCAAGCCGAATTCTGTTGCCCAGACCTGTGTGTGTGATCTCTCACACCAAACCGGCAGGCCCTCAATATAAGAGGCAAAATGCCACCTTGTATCGAAACTGGCTTTTAAAAATGAGATGCTGAGGGGGTACCGGGGAGAAAAGGAGCTTGAGTAGAATCAAAGAATATCAGGGTTGGAAGGGACCTCAGGAGGTCATCTAGTCCAACCCCCTGCTCAAAGCAGGACCAAGCCCCGTGGCACACTAGAGACCAACAAATTCACCTGGGCACAAGCCCTCATGGGCCACAACCCACCTCATCAGATGCATGGTGGGCTATAGCCCACGAAAGCCCACGCCCAAATAAACCTGCCAGTCTCCAAGGTGCCACAAGGATTTCTCATTGTTTTTTTCTAGGAAGTAAAGGGTCTTTGCCTCATTTGGTCCTTTCCTCTACATCAAAGAATTTGCCCCTGTACTGGCTCGTTTTCACATCCATAGTTGTGCACCAGGGACTGGGCTCTGTACCACTGAAGCAACTGGGAGTTTGACCACTGACTTCAAAGGGAGTTGGATCAGGCCCTACCATTATCCACATGGTCTGTCAGTTACTCTGTGCTCCTCTTGGCAGCAAAGCACATAGACCCTTGCTACAGGGACGGAAGGAGGTCTACAATCACTCTAGTTAATCCACCCGCCTTGAGAGGCAGTAGCTAGGTTGATAGAAGCATTCATCCATCAACCTAGCTGTGTCTTTATCAGGTAGGGTGACCAGACAGCACATGTGAAAAATCGGGACGGGGGTGGGGGGATAATAGGAGCCTATATAAGAAAAAGACCCAAAAATCGAGACTGTCCCTATAAAATCGGGACATCTGGTCACCCTATTACCAGGGCTTAGGTCAACGTAACAACATTTCACAGTGGTGTGAATTTTTCACATCCCAGAGTGACGAAACTAGGTCAATCTAAATTTTAGGTATAGACCAGGCCTGAGTGGTAGAATATTCTTGTTTAAGTAACCCAACAAGATATTTAGACCCTGGATAACATTCACAGTCACTCACATCTGGGACATACGTTACATGACAGCATCTCTTGCTAAGAGGAACAGGGTTCTTGCTGTGTGCCACTATCTGCAGAACGCTCAGCACTAATCCAGCACCAATAGCAGGTCATATTCCTAAGGGAGTAAGGCACCAATCTCATCCAACTTTAATTGCCTTGCAACATGCTTGGGAAAGTGAGAGGAACAAGAGTGGGACTCATCCAGTGTAAATATAAAATCAACAATTAATCTTCCCCCCAGCCCCTAGGATCAGACAATGGAAGAGCAGCTAAGCCTCCTAAGGTCCAGAAGAGAAGCCTTACCTAGAGGAGTGAGGTCCAGGAGCAGGGACCCGGAATCCTGAAAGGACTCTGCTGACAAAATCCCAACGAATGCTCAAGACTGGTAAGGAAACTGAGGCAGGAAATGATGTACAGGTGTTTTATTGTTTTGCCTAGATCTGTATATCTCTTGTGCTGTCTATGAGTAAAGCATGTTTGCTTTTAGAAATCCCTCTGTAAATCTGTGTGGTGATTGCTACATTTATCACATGTCCCTGAAGGCTTAACTGTAAACTAGAGTACCCACAAGGGTCGAGCTCTGGGGAGGATGTGCTTAATCTGCTTGGGAGTCTTGGGGAGTACAGCACTGGTCTTGGGGTGTATGGGAGCTGGATCCTGGGAAAGTCTGTACCCCAGGAATGAGCCTATAAACCAAGAAAGAGACAGTGCTCTGAGCCTACCCAGCAGCCTGGTGAGAGTCCAGCAATTGAGACCTTGACCAGCTCTGCGACACATACCCATTGAATCCCTGGCCATTTTGTTTATACTGCTAAGAAAATCACTTGTGGTTGTAGTTTTATGAAGTAGACACCTGTCTCCTAAGAACTGAACTGAGGCTACCAACACATTGAACACAAACTGCCAAAGATAGTGGTACATATCATAGTGGCACATAGTGGTACAAGTGTTTCCTGAGACACTCATTACATGTGACAGCATCTGCTGAAATAAAGCAACTGTAAATATAAACTAAGCAAACTCCTGTCCACAGTAATAAAAAATGTCCATTACAGTTTTGTACAACCTTTAATTAAGTTTCTCCACTATTAGACATCAAAATTTGCTGGTACCTTGCATGGTTGCTTAAGATACTTAATCTTTTTTAAATGTTGTCACATGTATGTGGAATAAAGCTTGTGTTGCTTTTGACTTGCTGTATTTGGTTCCTGCAATGTATGGTACATAGCACCAAGGTCTTATATTGCCTGACTAGAAATTTACACAAGAATGTGCCATTCACGCTAGTGGGAACTGTGCCTGCACAAATATACATACTTTAGTATATATTATAACAGAATTCAGTGTTTTGCTGGTAAGATATCCATTATCTAATTTTAGGCATGGACATTTCTTCTTAAGAAAATGAATGAAAGGCATTTTAGAACTTCTTCAACTATTGCTCAAGAGATTTTTTTTTCAATTTTTAATTTATTTATTTGGGGTTTTTTTAATCTTAGACATGCTAAACTTGGTGGTCATTTGCTGACAAATGGATGCCGAAATGAATTCTCATAAGGCAATCAAAATAAACTCACCCACAGAACAGTGTGGCAAGAATTCTTGCCATCTAACCAATTGGGAGATTATTGCTCATGGCATTTTCACAGTGAGAATGGGAGAGAAATGACAGTGTTGTGAAACCCTTAGGGCTACTTCTAATAATGTAGCATCTGTTAGAAGTCAGTATAGAAGTGTCTTTACAGACCCTATAATAAAAAGCAACTGACAATGGTGTTTATGTTGGAACGGCAAGCTGTAAACTGTAAATTGTTGTAGCGTGCAAAATTCATCGCTATAGCTACAGTGCAGCAAAATGCTGATTTTGTGTCTTAAATGAATGCATCTGGAACTAGACGTTTCCAAAAAAGAAAAGAACCACTAAAGGTCAAAATTGTGACCAACCCCTTTTGCCTCCTACTTATCCTGTTGCACTTCATCCGAGGGTTCACGAGAATAACTTTCACCTGAGCTCAGAATGTGGACTTGTATTTCTTTTGTTTTTCTACTTGAGAGATTCTCTTAAATAAAATGTTTAATGAAAGAAAATTTGGCCCCTTCAGCAATTACCACTGGCTTTGACTACTATTTACAAATTATCGCTGGTTCTTCTGCCTTTCGCCCTCATTCCATATAGCTTCCTTAACCCTTTCATTTTTAAAATCAGATTTCATTTGTGAAAGCCCTTTTCTGCCATCTCGTTGGCAGCAACACATCAGGCCATTTCTGAGCCAAATGAAACTCAGTGCCATCCTCTCCGCCCTCTCTCTCTCTTCTGGCCTCTTGAGCTCCCAGACCCGCTGAACTAACTGGTATTTCCAACACCTCCTTCAATACTTGAGAAAGCGAAGCACAGTCCTTATGAACTGGGTGTATTTACTCTATTTAGTTACATCATTGTGCTATTAGGGGTGATTTGCTGCGTTTATGCCACCATAAAACATTAATAAATCAGACTAACTCTAAGACAGTTTGCAGCAGAGTATGTTCTACAGGAAGGATATTGTTTTGTGATGCAATATATCTAGAATTTTATTAACTGCTAGAGAGGATTTTTTTGAAATTGGTAAAACTTACATTCAGCTATACAAGTGAATCATACTTGTCTCTTCAGCTGTCCTTACTTCAAGAGTAAGACAGAAGGAATTGCTGTTATTATTTCATGGCCCTTTCGCAGACAAGAAAGCTTTGATGTAGGATTTTCAAGATTTCTGCAGGGAGTTTTTCAGTAAAACCTAATTCTGCCGGGAAGGGAAAAGGAGTAAAGGATGAATGTCATTTGGATGACATTAGTTGGCAGATTAAAGTTACACAAGACATTATTTGAAACATGAATACAATTCTAAATTATCCCAAAGGCTCTGCAGCATCTTTGTTGTTCTGACACACGGAAGACCTTCATTTGAGAAAGAACATTAGACCTGACAGAGATCATCTGTTGGAAAACAACCAGGCGACCAGTGCAAAGAATTAGGAATATTGGACAAAATGGTACTGAAAGCTTGACAGATATAATGAGGCATCAAAACTCCTGCTGCATCAGAAAGGATTTGCTTTTATGGGGGGGGGGAGAATGACTGCACAGCATATGTCATGTTGAAATGCACTTTTTTTCAATGATCAAGTCCAATTCCCCTTTACCCTTTAGGTGCTTTATGCTATTTCAGCCATGTAAATGGGCTCTAAAAACAGAAGTCACCCTCAGGCTCTAGCATGGAAAGTTAATGGTCACATCCTCAGATGCAAGGAGCATTTGGTGCAGCTGAAGGGCAAAGTATACAAGGATACCTTTTTTATTTCCCTGATTTTAAGGCCATTGTATGTGTACTTGTGCCCTGGTCCAAATTAGAGCAGCCTACAGGTTGCTGTTACTTGCACCTTCTGTGAACCCCCTACATGGCAATTATGGCAGCCAGGGACTTCTGGATCACTGTGATAGAGTGGATGCACAGCTATATAAACCTTTAGGGAGGGGTGGCATAGCAGGCAACAGTGGAGGTTCTATTCCATACAAGTATCCCTCCTCCATGGAGGACGCTTTCCAGTTATTGTATATGCCAATTTTAGGGCCACTTTGCTGAGGATGAATGGCACAAAGTAGGTAGAGTGTGTCTCAGTTCTCAGGCCCCTGGTGTGTCAGTGAACTACGAGTGCTGTAGAAAAAAAGGAAAATGGGACAAAATGGGACAAGGCGGAAAATGAACTATAAAAATAAAACATGACTGGAGAAATATAAGCAAATGCAGCGAGAGGTTCAGTGTTTATCCTGGGGGGGGGAAAAAGTGAGGTATTATCTGAGCAAAACATGCTCCTAAGAGAATAGTAGAGATGGGTCCAAACAAAACCCTCAGATTTAAAAGTCCCTGAGCTTTGGGAACTTACCCAGTTCCAGCTATGAACATGTCCCAAGAATAGACTATACCTTCTCTACTGTCACATCTGAAAATGAATGCTGAGATCCTCACTACTGTGTATTTTTCACCAATTCCTACTGTCAGAGGATCTCTATTTGTCTTGAAGCCAAAAGGAATCAAATGTGACTAACTGTGTCAACTAACACATTTCTGATTGTAGGAACAATAAGTTTGCAGCTCTAAGTTTAATCAAAGCAATGTAACTTGACAACCCGTTAAAAACTATGAGATCAAGATGCCTTTCATAGAAATAAGATGCCATTAAACATCATCATCATCATTGCCATTGTCACTGTGAAAACCTTCCCAAGTTTCAGCATTATCAATTTCAATTAACAGTAGTGGTTTGCTGAGGATATCTGTCTGGACTGAATAACCTTCAGCAGCTTAATAACACAGACTCCATTTCAGATAAGGCAGCTTCCTTAATTTTTATTAAAAGACTGTAATTTATGTACAGTACTATTTTTTGACAAGGGAAAGCATCTTTATTAAAAATAAAACAAACCCTTACCTTGATGAGATGTCCTTATTGGCAACTTGTTTGGCAGGCTGGTAAATGCTGTGGAAGTCAAAACTAAGAAGAAAATCCAAAGCAAAACCCAAAGAAATCTAAAGAAAATCCAGACCAGCAGTGGATCCAAGAATATGTTTATCATGTTGCACTTTGATTCATTGAGTAAACAGATGCTGGGAGTTCAACACTCTAAGGTCTGACCCTTCTCATTTGCATTTCCTTACTGACTAGTCTACTGTGTACAAAGTGGCATTAGTTTGAGCACATAATTTAGTGCTAACTGTGTTGGACTGCAATCATATTTTACCACGGTGATCTCCATGCAGACAGATACAGAAAGCAGCCTGCAACATTTGTACTGCAGAATATCTGATATAAAGGTACTTGATATGGCCCATTCAGCAAGAAACCCACTGAAACAAAAAGTTTGGCTAGTGTTGTAAAGCTGTTTAAAAATCTCTGTTTTCATTTAATTTCACGTCTATTAATAACCCTATATTAGTCTTTTATGCTTCACTGTGAAAATTCTACAATATCTAAACATTCATACAGATTTGAGACTATAATATGACTAGTTTGGGAGAGATTATTGCTCTTAATCCTTGAAAATTGGACATACTCCCTTGCATGAGTTTCCATTAATTAATATAACATCAATTTCAATTATTTTGCTGTTTATAACTCAAATTCTTTTCTAGCATGTACAAGTGCCTCACTTGCTAGGGATCTTAAATCACAAGAGGAATGGAGGAATTAACTGAGCACATACCCATATATTTTTCAAAGAAATTCATGGATTTTAGCAATGCAGTTCCCATTAAAGTGAATGAGTTCTGAAGCTAAATCCCCTTACAACTCAAAGTTTAATTGAATGGTTCTGGGTTTAGAAGCATATATTATAGCTAGAGAATTCAAAGGTTAAATGGATATGTCCCAGAAAACTGCTCACTGTGTCTGCCTAAAAGAGATTTATCCCTATTGCTGTGTGAATCTCCCACTTTAACTGCCTCTCCACTGGCTTCAAAGCAATTAATTATCTTATATAAAAACTTTCCACTCACCCTCTTTTGTCTTTGATGAGGGAATGAAAGCGAGTTTCAATAAAATGAAATCAGTCTTAACGGACCAGCAAAAACCAGTTGCCTTAAACAATCGGGTGCCTAAGGCTATGTCTACACTAGCACTTCTGTGTTAAAACTTTTGTAAGTCAGGGGTGTGAACCTCTCCCTCTCCCCCCGCCCCCCGATCGACATACGTTTCACCAATAGAAGTGCCGGTGTGGACAGCACAATGTCAGCGGGAGATGCTCTCCCACAGACACAGCTACCACCACATATTGGGGGTGTGAGTGTTAATTATGCCGATGGGAGTCCTCTCTCCTGTCAGCACAGAGCGGCTACACGGGAGACCTTATAATGGTGCAGCTGCAGCGATACAGCTGTGCCGCTGTAAGGTCTCTAGTACAGACATAGCCTAAGTAAATGTTGTCTTTAAATAAAGGTCAAACTAAATGGCAACTTTGGAGCTACTCACTTCAGAATGAGGATACCTTTTGGAAGTGATCCTTAGAGCAGGATTAAACTAGGGTAAATGGTGGAATCTCTGTAACTTGAAGTCTTTAAACCATGATTTGAGGACGTCAGTAACTCAGAGGATAGAGGTCTATTTCACTAGTGGATGGATGAGGTTCTGTGGCCTGCAATGTGCTGGAGGTCAGACTAGATGATCATGATGGTCCCTCCTGACCTTAAAGTCTATGAGCAGGTTTCACTTTATTTCCAATTGTACTCAGTGATAGATTATCCTTTTTGCCCTTGGTCACTATACTTAAGGGCAGGAATTGAGAACTCCACCCCTGAAAACTGCCTGAATTACTGGTGATAAATTCACCATACAGAACTTCAGGTATAGGCAGGAATACTTTGGACACAGAGCCATTTAGCAGACCACAGTGAAACACACAACCAAGTCAAGTGAAAATGCAAACACACAATGAAAAATCATCTTTGCATTCCTTTGCACCCTCAAATGCTGGCCATCACCCCACCTTTACTATTGCCTGAAAACCAGTCTCCAGTAAACACTGCAATGAAAGCATGCAGCATCCTAATGGATATCTATCTGTTTGTTGTTGCTGTTATCTTTCCCCCTTCGATTAGCGTCGCTTTATACCATGCTGTCACCATCACATTCAATTCAATGAAATGAAAATATTAAGGAGAGATACTGTACTAGTTTAGCAAAACCACTGCAGAACTAAAATTATAGTAATTAAGAGACACTGATGAAAGAACAAGTGGAAAACTAGAGGCAGTCTAATGCAAAAAGGCAGATTGAACGCATCTCGATAATTTTAGATGATTTGACAACTGTGACAAAGCAAGTGGGGGAGCAGGAGAACTGTTAATGAGCACAGTTCTCCATTCTGTCAAGAATCTTATCTTTTGCCTGTTCCCACACACATTTTTCATGCACAGTGAAGTAAAGAACTCACAGTAAAAACGCAGTATAGTATAGCATTGCTATACTGTAGACCTTGGCCATAGTAACCAACCATAAATTTGATAGGTTTAAATTATGTGGACTGATGAACAAGTATAGTCAGAGTCCTTTTATTTTCATTAACCAATAACCTCATGCCTGCTTTCTCAGAGTCCTTGTAATGGTTCATCAGCCCTATAAAGCTGTAGTTGTCTTGGTTGTCAGTTAATTTAAGGAGAACTAAGATCCTCCACTAATCCCACTACTAGAGTTAACTCATTGTAATAACAGTGCCTCACTACATAAAGACTCATCAGCTTTTCCCCTGTCAGAGGGCCCCCTTCCTACGCTCAAAGCTCCTCCATGACTGGTGTTGCTAACAGCATAGAAAGAGCTCCCCCCACTCCTCTACCTGGCACAGTGAGAGCCCCTGCTCCTGTTTCAATCTAGATAACCACTGATGGCACTTACTGCCTTTAGTGGGGGAGGAACATTGACTGGACAGAAGGAAATGAGAGAAGTCTCACACACGTGTAGCAGGAAGAGAGGCTGTCCCCTCAATCCTCCTCTTGAGTTCTCTGCTCAGCCATTGCATGGGGGTGGGGCCAGCTGATTGGCCGTTGCTTCTACCCTTTGCCTAGTTGAGCTAAACCCGGGCTTTGAAAACGCCTCTTCAGCTAACTGTCCTGCCCTTCCAGGGCCGGCTCTAACTTTTTTGCCGCCCCAGGCAAAAAAGAAGAGAGCCACCCTGCCGTACCCCCACCACGAGCGCCGCCAAAATCCCCGTCCCCCCAGCACCATGCCACCCGAAGCACCGCCCCCCCAGCACCGCTAGTGGGTTTTTCACTTTTCTCATAGCCTCCTGGTAGCACAGTTTGGTTAGAAGCAATAGGATTCAAAGTTCATGTAATGCTGTAATGATTACTGACTTGCTGCAACTTGTGGCCAGGCTAGAAGGGCCAGCTCCTAGATGTAACTGAGAGTCGGGATTGTGCAGCTGGGCATTGCACTCACAGGGTGAGAACAGCTTAAAGTCTTTGCAGCTTGACGTTCCCTCTGTCAGCATTGTGGCCTCTGTCTCTCCACGCCCTTCCCCCTTACAAATGAAGTAGGAGATTTCACAAGAGAGTGTGTGAGCAGAGTAGACTGGGGGAGTGTCTACTCCGAGTTGTTGTCTGGTTTGTGATAAAAGCCATGTAACCTGCACTGCAACCAATTAAAAGCCTAGTACAGATGAGCTGGGGTGGGCAATGTGGTACCCCTCCTCAAGTATTAATACAGTTGCTCGCTGCCATTTAAACCCATCTCAAGTGTCTGTCAGTTATCCATCTGTTTGTCCTGGTCAATGAATCAAGTGCCTTTCACCTGATATCCAGCATTTGGTTACATAAAGTAATAAGTCAGAGAGCAGGGGGATGCTTCAGCCAACACTCAGAGATGCTTGAACATAGGAGGGAATATGTCTGCAAGTTAAGCACATGTTTGAGAGTGTTGTAGTATCAGGGCCTGGCTCAGTTCCCTAGTCCCTATGAGCCAGAACAAATTCCCATTGAAGTTACTAGGAGTTTTATATTGATTTCAATGGGAGCAGGATTGGGTCTTTTATCACTAAGCACTTCACTTAGTGTTCACTTAGTGTTCCTGTGAACATAACAGTCATGTATGGCAGCAGTGCTCTCTGATCTACTCAGCATGTCCTGATGCGCTTTGGATTTTAACTGAACATCCATTTAAAACAGCAGCACAGAGCTATGCAAAAGAGTTATGCAGTGAAGAGATTAATGTATTGTCAGTAATTTGTATAACCTCTTCATTTTCATAAGATAACTCAGATGTTTTAATTCACAACCAGGCAACTCAGGTTAAAATCTTGAAATTAAGGCTGGAATACAACCAAGTTCTCTTGTGGCTTAAACTGTTTTTTCTTTTCAATATCAATCTTTTTATTAATTTTTAACTCTAGAGCATCTAAGAACAATTTCTCTAGTTTTAAATACATCCAAGTTATTCCTCTAGCTAGTTCAGAACATAACATTGTATAGGGTTTTTTTCTTTTTACTTATTAACGTGTTTTTTTGCTATTTTGAAAATAGAATGTTTTAACAGCTGCTTAAATGAAAAATAACTGCTATGCATGGGCACAGCCTGATTTCTACATTGTACTGCCTAATGTCAACCTGTAAACTATTTCTGTAGACTATTTTTACTGCACGTGTGCGCCCCTGTAGCATAGGGTGTCATATCCCAGCTGTTTCTAATTGTATTAGATTGTGGACTTTGTTTTCTATGGAAACGTCTATAAATAAATTGAAATGTTTTTTTCTTGAATATCAAAATGTATATAGATGTAGTGTCCTCATATATTTGTGAGGGGAGTAAATTTAGACCAAAGCATCTCATTTTAATATTAAAATATTTCAGGGAGTTGTCTGAGTTACTAATTGGTGCTGTCATTTTGGAGGTTTGTCTACTGCCCTTAATCCTGACGTTAAACCTTAAATATGACACCCCAGTCTCCATGGATTACTGTTTTACAGTAATTCCATCAATCGTTTTGAGGCCCCTTTGACAGATACAGGTAAGAGTTGCAATCCCTAGGCACGACAGAGTGAAACAGATATGGAGTAACATGACCATGTTCACAGATTCTTCTTGTATAAGATCAGTTTATAAGTAATTCAGAATTTCCTTACATTTTATGGGTTCATATACCAGATCTATATTATTATAGTTCTGGGGCTACATTTGTCTCTGTTACACTGATACATAGGATGATAGGAATTGCCATACAGGATCAGACTCCTTCTAGTCTGGTAACCTGTCTCCAATAGCAGTCTATAACTAGTCGCTTCAAAGAAAGTTGCAGGACTCCCTGGAGAGTTATGGGATACACTGCTTATAGGGTGTTTTTCCAACTGTGCCCCTTTCTCAAGTTCAGTGTGAAATAGAATTTGACCCCCAATCTTTAACTTTGTATATTCAGAATATCATTGACACATCCTGGCAGTCAGACAAATTTGCAATAAGCCTTTTCCTGTTGTGGAAATTAATCATTTTATGTAGACAAACATTGCATGTCTAAACTTCTTCTTGGTAACAGTGGAAAGAAATTGTGCTAAGAGTCCTAATTTTCAAATTAGATAGATGTATCTATGTTCTTGTACGTTTTGACAGAAATATTGCAAAGGAGCCTTATGTATTTGTTATTGCATGGAATGTAAAAAAAAACAAACCCTGGCAAGTGCAGATAAATAATATGTTTAAGATTCATCAGATCTATAGCATCCAGTAGAAATACCATCATCTTGAAGTAAAGGGTTGAAGCATGTAATTTGGAATGGGGAGGACAAGGGATGACAGGAATCCATAGTACACAAGTTGCCTTGACAGCTACAGACTCCTCGGCCTCTTTCACTTTAATAAGGACAATTCTGTCAAAATTAGCCCTCCAGGCACTTTCTTTTAATTACATTGCAGCATATTTCTTTTTATGACTGGAACATCAGTCATGGCATAGCTTGCACTTTATTGTTTGTATTACCCTGCCGGAAAGTTATATATCCTGTAGAGAAAATTTAACAAGGGGGACATTCACGCAGTCCCGTCTGCAGTACAATGTCTTACTGAGGCAGGTGGTGGTCACATTTCCAAATGAAGCCAGAGTTATTTTTAGGATCTGAAGAGAGCTGAATAACCCAACTCAATATTCAGAATAATCCTTTTAACTTTTGTAACCTTGGTTTAAGGTCCTCTAGCAGAAGTAGTAAACAAAATGTCCTCAGAGAGGTAAATGAGTGTTATGATCTCAATATTTATTTGTAATGAAGGGCTGCCATCAAGTGAAAAAAATCTTGACACAAACTGACCAGGACAAAAGGGCTATTCAGCCCCTTTCAGTGTTTTCAACATATATTCTTATTTTATTCCAGACAGAGTGATTATGTGAGAGGAAATGAAGCTAGCTTCTGTAATAGAAATTTACATACAAAATTAAGTCATTGAACTTTGTCTTGTCGCCTGCTCACAAAGTGAAGAATAGGAGATAACCTTACAATGTTTTAGTTCCACTTAAATTTGCCAGAGACAAAAAGCAGTTTTTGCAAGAGATGCTTCATTGCTGTTATTTAAAAATAAATTGGTGCATCACAAGGAAGAGGGGACAATGATTGTCATTGTATATACTGTTATTTGGCCCTAATATAAACATCTGCCATCTCATCATCAGAAGTATTTACGTACCTTCTCAGTGGAGAGAGCTGATTGATGGAATTATGCTGCCTACCCTTCTACGAGTTGTTTTAGTGACATTCCTTGTCTCCATGTTTCCTTCCTCCTTTTTGTTAAACAATCTGATCTCACAGTACTGAAAAAATAATCCTTTTCTTTTTACTGTAACTTCATACTAGAGAATGGTGTGACCTGAAACCCTGGATCAAAACACCCCAAAAACTGAGAAAACTCAGTTCTCCATCAGTTAATAGCAGCAGAGATCCTCACTCTTGGGAGTGTTCTTGTCTTGAGGTCAGAACACTCTGCAAAGCAGTAAAAACTGAAATTCAAAATTCTGTAGTAAAAAAAATAAAAAGACACCATAATAAAAATAGTAACCTTGCATTTAAATAGCCCTTTCCATCCATGGATCTCAAAATACTTTACCAGGTCTGATGTCCCCAAGGCCACAGTGTACACACCAGCGTGAATGATTCAACACAGGATAAGCTCCTTGTATAATACTAAAGCATTGAGGTATATTTATAGTGAAAACAATAAATTTATTATCAAGGGTTCAAGATTCAAGTGATAGGATAAGGGAAACAAAAGGGTTACATATAAAACAAAATCATAACAATTTCTAGACACTAAACTTAATCTAAGAGGCTAACCTCTTTTCTAAAGTTTATCTCACCCCAAACGTACCTTGCAGCATTTCAACCAAGCCTGGTTGAGATCCCATTTTCATGAATGTAATTGCATTGCTCAGTTACTTCCTAGGTGCAAGATAAATGGTGGTCTCCTTTCCTTCTACTTAAAGTCCCAAAATTCATCCTTGGGGACAGTAAAACCACCCTGTCATTTAGTTTTCCTAAGTCCTGCTTATTCCCTTTTGATTTCACATCCCCCTATTGACTTCATACGTAGATGTGCAGTCACTGTGTTGGCTTATAATGATTAATTTATATACCAACAGGTGAATGAACATCTCTTGTCTGACAGAAAATCTGTTTGTCAGTTCTGCCTTGATACAGATTTTAAAACACATTTTCAGGATACATCCTTAACTCTTTAGATGATATCTGTATATACATTTCACAACAATGACCAGCATGATCCTGGCTTTCATTTAAGATCTCACATGACATTCTATGATGAACCAGAATGTACCTACCAGGATCAGGATATTCTTATAACCCTTTTTCCAGTTGAGGTTAGCCAGTTGAGGGGTTCATGGGTCACAATGTGCTAATAGGTTATGTATATTAATCCCCTTGCACTGAGATGAGTCTATAGATCCCTTAGCCTTGCAATATTGTATCAGTTATCTTAAACTGAAATGATGAAAGACTCTAAAGACTCTAAAGTAATGTGTTGCCAATTTGCATTTAAGGCATAAAAGAAGGTATTCTGTATAATACTGTCTCAATCCAGGGCAGTACTAAAACTGTTCCTTTGAAAAATGTGGCCCAGATGTATTAATTCCTTCTGTATATATGGAAATTAGAGTTGGAGTAAAATCAGAGAAATCTGCTCAAATATAATTTCTTTAGGCCAAGTGGGAAAGGCCTGTGTTTATGATGCTGAAGGGTCCAAGTTCAATCTCTACCAAAGCCACATAAATCCATACTTCTGATTCAGATGAAATGGGTCTTGGAACCCCAATCACCAGTTAGTTTTTGCTATAACCTTGACCACCTCTAGTTTTAGCTATCTTTAATGGAAATTTGTCTACTGGTTTGTTCTGCCTCTATTAACTGTATACTACTCTGTATGTAAGGATATTCAGAAAAGTGTGAAATGGCTTTATAGCTCTTCACTGGTAGTGATGATTGGCTGTTGGTGATGTCACATTCATTTATATAATATCCCCTAAATACGCAGCTAGGTCTGAGTGCCTTCCTCATCGTTATGCATGAAGTCAATTTTATAAGAGCACTAAGACTCTCCAGGTAGCGCATTTCTGAGCTGTTTGGATTTTACTCTCATGGCTTACAACATCATTGGAGATCTGTTATAATTGCCCAGAAATGTGCTCCCTAGCCTGCCTTCTTACTTAAATATTTCTCTGTAAGATGTGGAACAGATGGGTCATCTGGATATTTTCTGTGAGAGCAGCTTCTCATGTAGTTTCTCATTATACAGGCTGTTTTTACCTGGAGTGATGCTTGCAGTGCATTTTCTTTGTAGTAATTATAGACTGTTGATTAATGGACCAATCTCGTTTTGCAGTTGGAGGACATACTGTGGTATAAACTGTTTTAAAGCCAACTTTTCCAAAAATGAATAATAAATTATAACTAAACAAAAACAAGCAATAAATGAGCCACTTACAATAATATAGTGGTATTAGTACCTTTTAAACCCAGTTTTCCATTAGCCTGCATTATTTATAGCAGTGCAAAGTTGGTGTAAAACACTACCAAAGCAGAATGGTGCAAAAGACTAAAATATTCAGAGGTACCGAGAATTAGGCGTGAAGACATTAAATTATAGGTGTAAAGCGGGGAGATCTTCCTTAGCAGCTAACTGCTTGTTTACAATTAGGAGATGTCTACAAAATGTTAAAGAAAAATATAATCACAAATAGAATTTATCTTTGTCATTAACTTTGCCATTCAAAGATAATTTGGGTCCTAGGTGATTGCATCTCCTCCTTTGATTAAAATTGCATGTAGTTTTATAAATAACATTTGTCAAAACTGCAAATATGCCTCAGATTGCTTTATGTTCACAAAAGGCCAGGAAATGTCCTTAAAACCTTCTATAAAAATTAAAAGGAAACCATTTCTATTTTAACTACATGTGAGAGTAATAAACATATTTCAGTGGCTAGGCAAATGCTAATCTAGTCCATTCATTTCGGTTCATATGAAGGAGATGTCACCCATTCATCCTAACCTTTTGTGCTAAAAGAAAATCATTTGAATATTACAAAAAAAAAGGTTTGTGGTTTTTTGGTTGGTTTTTTAAAGGCATTTTAGCGGGGAAAATGTCTGTCAGTATGTTGTCAAGTGCAAACCCTTTTTGAAAGCGAGCTGTCAATACTTAGACTTAAGAATCCATCACCAAGTGAGACATTTGAAATAAACACAGCAGGAGAAAAATAATAATAGGGTATGCTCAAAGGCTTCATACTATATGTCTAAAATGCTTTCCAGAGCATTGGACAATTACAGCTGTTTGTTCTACACTATATGAAGAAATGGGTGTACTTAAAGCAGTCCAAAAATATCATACTCACATTTGCTAGTACTGCCAATTTGTTAAGAGAAGAAAGTCTGGAACATTTACAAGTACTTGCTTATACTTCCCTGTTAACCCTCTGCAAACCTACAACACATTTTGAATCTTTACTGTGTCACTTCAGGTATTTTTACCAGGCTTCATTTTAATTGAAATGAGTATCTAGAGAAAATCACTTGGTGGAACTTCTCTGTTAATGAGCTCTCTCACACAAATATTTCTTCTACTTTTTTTTTTTAATTTCAGTGTCTGAATTTGGCATTCCCTGAAAACTGCCAGATTGGCAGCCAAAGCCCTCAGTATATAACTACAGAACAGGTAAATTATGGCTACACCAGTGCCCCCCCCCTCCCTCGCCCCACTTTCCCAATAATATTCTGCCAATATAGCTCAAATCATACCTCACAAGATTGTCTCTAGGGGGAAGAAATTCTCTCTTGAGACTGCCAGCAAGGATACTACTTGTAATAGTTTTTGTGCTATGGACATCTGGGGTGAAATCCTGGCTTCATTGAAGTCAAAGGCAAAACTCCCATTGATTTCAATGTGTCCAGATTTCATCCCAGTCACCAGGAATTGGTCTGAAATTATCACCACCCTTTTTCACATAAAATAGAATAAGCTATCCTACGGTGAGAAAATATGGTTACTTGGCCTGGATTTGAATTAGCAAGCTAGACGCACAAAACTCTAACTGTCAGGAGTAAGGCCCTGCAGCTGTGCCTGCTCGATACACCTGTCATCCTAATGAGACAAGTAGGCTGTTTGATGGACTACCCTGCCTGACTGGCTCAGAAAGATAGCAGGCTGGTTCTTAAACTCAGCAGCAGCAGTAGCTCGCTGGCTGCTCAATGCATATGCCTATGGACACTCTGCTTCCCTGTGCTCATTGCTCTTGCCACGCCATGCCCTGCTCCTGCTCTGCCCCTCCACAACTGCAGCCCAAATCCTACCCTGTCCTAGCCTTGTTCCCATCCTGTCTCAGCCTTGCTCCTGCCTCAGACCCAGCCCAGCTCCTGCCTTTCTTGACTTCTGGTAATCTGGTTCTGACCCTCAGCTCTGATTCCAGACTCAGACTCTGTCTTGACCCTTGGCTCTGGCATGTGGATTCTGACTCTGGTTCTGATCCTTGGTTCTGATTCTTGACTCCATCTCTATCTTGATCCTTGGTTCTGGCATTTGGACTCTGACTCCAATACTGACCTTTGTCCTTGCTTCCTGGTTGGCGGATGTGATTGCAGAGCCATTGGCCATTATCTTTGAAAACTCATGGCAATTTGGGGAGGTCCCAGATGACTGGAAAAAGGCTAATGTAGTGCCCATCTTTAAAAAAGGGAAGAAGGAGGATCTTGGGAACTACAGCCCAGTCAGCCTCACCTCAATCCCTGGAAAAATCATGGAGCAGGTCCTCAAGGAATCAATTCTGAAGCACTTAGAGGAGAGGAAAGTGCTCAGGAACAGTCAGCATGGATTCACCAAGGGCAAGTCATGCCTGACTAACCTAATTGCCTTCTATGAGGAGATAACTGGCTCTGTGGGTGAGGGGAAAGCAGTGGATGTGTTATTCCTTGACTTTAGCAAAGCTTTTGATATGGTCTTCCACAGTATTCTTGCCAGCAAGTTAAAGAAGTATGGGCTGGATGAACGGACTATAAGGTGGATAGAAAGCTGGCTAGATCGTCAGGCTCAACGGTTAGTGATCAATGGCTCCATGTCTAGTTGGCAGCCAGTATCAAGCAGAGTGCCCCAAGGGTCGGTCCTGGGGCTGTTTTTGTTCAATATCTTCATTAATGATCTGGAGGATGCCGTGGACTGCACCCACAGCAAGTTTGCAGATGACACTAACCTGGGAGGAGTGGTAGATACGCTGGAGGGTAGGGGTAACATAAAGAGGGACCTAAATTAGAGGATTGGGCCAAAAGAAATCTGATGAGGTTCAAAAAGGACAAGTGCAGAGTCCTGCACTTAGGACGGAAGAATCACATGCACTGCTACAGACTAGGAACCGAATGGCTAGGCAGCAGTTCTGCAGAAAAGGACCTAGGGGTTACAGTGGACGAGAAACTGGATATGAGTCAACAGTATACCCTTGTTGCCAAGAAGGCTAATGGCATTTTGGGCTGTATAAGTAGGGGCATTGCCAGCAGATCGAGGGACGTGATCATTCCCCTCTATTCGACATTGGTGAGGCCTCATCTGGAGTACTGTGTCCAGTTTTGGGCCCTACAAGAAGGATGTGGAAAAATTGGAAAGAGTCCAGCAAAGGGCAACAGAAATTATTAGGGGGCTGGAACACATAACTTATGAGAAGAGGCTGAGGGAACTGGGATTGTTTAGTCTGCAGAAGAGAAGAATGAAGGGGGATTTGATAGCTGCTTTCAACTACCGGAAAGGGGATTCCAAAGAGGATGGATCTAGACTGTTCTCAGTGATACCAGATGACAGAACAAGGACTAATGGTCTCAAGTTGCAGTCGGGGAGGTTTAGATTGGATATTAGGAAAAACTTTTTCACTAGGAGGGTGGTGAAGCACTGGAATGGGTTACCTAGGGAGGTGGTGGAATCTCCTTCCCTAGTGGTTTTTAAGGTCAGGCTTGATAAAGCTCTGGCTGAGATGATTTAGTTGGGGATTGGTCCTGCTTTGAGCAGGGGGTTGGACTAGATGACCTCCTGAGGTCCCTTCCAACCCTGATATTCTATGTTTCTATGATTCTATGGGCTGGATGAATGGACTATAAGATGGATAGAATGCTGGCTAGATATGATAACTTACTTACTGTTACATACATTATGTGATTGCTCAAAAGAAAAATTTCTACTGAAGCTATTACAGAAGTACAGCAGCCTCAATGATCTAAAAGCTTGTGCTATGGTTGATGGCTTTAGACATGACCTGAGTATGCAGCTGCCTAGAATACAACTAGGTGGCACCCCAAATATAACTCTAGAAGGGTTCTGGGATTCCAATAGTTTCTCCTCAAAAGGCCAGCTCAATCACTTGTCTCTTCTCCATCATCCCCATTTAAAATATGTCTCACTTTCAGTTCAGGCATGACAAGCTGGCACACCTTAATTTCAGTTAGACTCCCAGGGTCTGTTTAAAGCACTACTGTAAATTGCTGGAAAGGATTCTGAGTTGGTGTTGAGCAAAAAAGGCACCTGCTGTGACGACACAGAACCTGGAATATTCTCTTGCAGGAAGAAGGTGCCTGGGGAAAAAAGAAGTGATGGAGGAGTACTAAAGCCCATCATTTTGTTCTGTCCCTGCCCAATTTACTATTTAATGATATAGACTCTGGTTTGACATTTCAAACTACTTACCTTCATCAGAACTGTCATTTTATGAAGTATGGGGCATGGTGGGGCATTAGATAGAATGTGGAATTTTCTGCTGGGTTTCAGTGGCAGGATATCTTCAGATTTCCAGAAAATGTAGAAATCACTTTGGGCTTTGAAATTATTTCTTTGGGCATTTTTATTTTCCACCAGCTACACAAGTATTGTGTTTAGTCAACAGAAGATTCTAGAATCAATAAGCTGATCATCTACACTAATGTATATTAAAGAAATTAATTATTAAAAAAGACATGGGAAGCAAGTTGTATCAATGAGTTGAAGAGCTACTTTATTTCATTTATTTATTTTTATTGCCCACTCTAGAGCTCTCATCACTAAATTATCCAAGTGTCTGGATTTGCATCTGGAGAAGGATTTGATTATGAGATTGGCAGTTACCAAACAGGAAGGTAAGTTTATTTTCAGCCAAAAAATGGCAGATTTGTTGGGCTGGTAGGGCCTTAATTGGTTTCCACCCTTCCTTATGTTCCAGTTTCTTTCAGATTCACATAGGAAGCTTAAAAACAGAATCTATCCTGCTGTCTCTTTGTTTATTGGAAGTATAAACGAAGAGTGTGTCATCATGGGAAACATACAGTACTTTTAATCTTATTATTTCTTTCATACTTTCTTTCCACACTATCAGCTGGATATTTTTAAGAAGAAAAAAGTGACATGGCTAATTGCTACAATTAGAGCTACTGCTGCTAAACGCAATTATGCCTATAAATTCAAAAAACAAAACAAACCAAAAACAAGGTTAAGATTTCTGCTTCAACCAGCCAAGAAAGGAAATTCACAGAAAAGGCTGCTACTCTATCCTTAAATCACACTTTGTAAATACTGTAACCATTGTGAGGGGTATGACATTAATGCAGGAGAGCATACCCACTAGAGTATCACATATGCTGAAATATTAGTAGGGATTACTGGCTGAATTTAGCAGCAGTAGCATTTATTCAAAAACAGCTTGCTTTTTTTGTTTAATTCTAAATCTAAATGGAAAATAGATTTTAAAAAATTCTAAAGAAAACAAATCTGTATGTCCCTTAGACCAATACACTGTTATTCACCTCCGGAACCTATTGAAATCAATGGCCAAACTTCCATTTTTTTTTAGTGGCAGTAGGATACTTACTTACTGGTCAAGTTTATGTTTTTATCTAGGTTTTATCTAGGTTTGGTTTAGAATTTTCTGCATATGTAGAGTATATTGTATAGGCAGGAGCGGCGCCAGGGTTTTTGGCGCCCTCGGCGGGGGTCCTTCCACGCTTCCGGTTGTCATCGGCAATTCTGCGGTGGGGGGGGTCCTTCTGCGCTCCTGGTCTTTGGGGCACTTCGGCGGTGGGTCCCGGAGCGAGTGAAGGACCCGCCGCAGAATTGCCGCCGAAGACCCGGAGCATGGAAGGACCCCCCGCCGCCGAATGGCCGCCCCCCCCAAATCCTGGTGCCCTAGGCGACCACCTAGGTCGCCTAAATGGAAGCGCCGGCCCTGTGTATAGGTAGCTAAAGCTGTACTTTTATTAGCACAGACTTGGGAGTCCCAGAGTTATATATGTTACTGGTTTTGTTTTGTTTTTCAATATACATAACATTTGATATTTTGGGATCTGAATGCAAGTGAATTTATTGTTGTCGGTTAAACAAGTGACTTAATGATGCAGTTATTCTGGGAGTGCCCAAGACAGGCTAGCAGGGCAGTAGGAGCTCAGTGAGAACTCTGTCTCAACATGCAGGATCAGATAAGACCAGCAAACCTTTGGTGAGATCTTTGAGTTGTAACTTGGGCTTACAAAAGTGATGTTTAAAATTATCCCCTATTATGGCAATGGATGCACTGGTTCTTCTTAGCATGAAGACTGGGAAAAAATTATTTTGGGTACCAAACAATATATGTGACTTTTGATGTTTAACTATATTTCCATGACTTTTGCCTTTTTGCCATGACAATTCAGTGACTTTTCTTAAATTTGCCATGACAAAATCCTATCTCTATATCATACATAATATTTATGTTAATGTATCCTGAGAACAGTATATTGCAACAAAGAAGTAACAGTGCCAGCACAACTGGCATTGTGTGTTGGGAGGGGCTGGGGGGCACACAGACCCTCATAATTCTATAAGCCTGTCACTTCCCAACCCAAAGATCCCAATTTGTTCTATTTCTACTACATCCCAGCACCAGTAAGACTCTGAATATCTCTCTGTCCCCAAATCTTCTCTCCCTCACTCCTCTTTCCAAATTTCCAGTTTCTCCTCCCTCTCCTACCAACTACCCTCTCAGTCTTCCCTCCATCTCTTTCACCAAGCCCCTCCCACCAAATTCACCACTTCCTCTCCAAGCCTATGCCTCCCCATCTTCCCTCCCAAAGGCTCTTCTAAGCCTGTACCCTCCATCCAAGCCCTGTCTCTGAGTCTGTGTCATCCACCCTAAAGTCCTCATCCAGGCTAGCTCCCTCCCCTACAGCTGCCTTCTGATTCTGTGTCCTCCCCAAGGCCCTCACCCTCTGGGGATGGCAACCTTTGGCATGCGGCCCGCCAGGGTAAGCGGCGCAGGCCGAGGGATGTGCTGGCCGCTGCTTCCCGCAGCCCCCATTGGCCTGGAGCAGCGAACCGCGGTGAGTGGGAACCGTGATCGGCCGAACCTGTGGAAGAGGCAGGTAAACAAACTGGCCTGGCCCACTGCGTGCCAAAGGTTGCCGATCCCCGTACTACATGAACCACCTGGATGGGTGGGAATTGGAGAGGGAGCTGAGTAGAGGGTGGGGCTAAGTCTGTCCTTTGAAGCCAATTCTCCCTCTGCCTAGTTGGTTGGGCCTTTGTAATCAAAGCCTGTGGGGAGAGAGCTGCCTATCCAGCTGTGGGACAGAGCTGGTTTCCTCTGCCCAGGTGATCAGCCAATCATTGATCAGGGGAATGGGGAGAGAATGCTGAGCTGCACTAAGCAGCAGTCTCAGGCTATGTCTACTTGTATGGTGGTGTGCAGATACATACACTGCATGCTCCCCTAGGACAGCTATAAATAGCAGTATATTAGACCATGAGGCACTGCTTAGGCAAGTAGAGTGAAGACATGCCTGAACCTTAGGGCATGAACCTTACATGGCTCTCTACGTGGCCAAGCAGAGCCTCCTGTATCTGCACTGCATCCCCTATCACCACAGGGAAAGGCTCCAGCAGTAGGGAAAGACTCTGGCAGGGATAGGCACTGGGGAAAAGGTTGCCAGAATATTTCCACTTCCTCCCCTGTGTCAGAGCCTTTCCCGGACATGTGTAACTACACACTGCAGCATGGACACAGCCTGCTTTTCACTGTGGTGGGTAGCTACACATGCCCTGCTTGCTGCTCCCAGTGTAGACAGGGTCTCAGACGGCTCCTTCATGTTCCCACTGCTGCCTCATGCCTTCCCCTCGAAATGAGGGCTGGAGTGTGGGAGGGAAGAAACATAATATCCCCACACAAGCTGAAAGCTGAGATAGAGGGGGAAATGTCCTCCATGATTCCCTCCGCCCAAAAGTATAGTCATGCACTGCAGTACTTACTGTGGAACTGACACTGTTATCTCTGTGGAGCTATGCAGAGCCTGAAAGGGAAAATGAGAAGTTTGATGCAGAAAAATACAGGAAAGCGATGAAAAACCTTGAAGGAGATGAGGGCAACCTGGTCAGAGTGGAGGGAGAAGATAATTTTGTCAGCAGCATTTTGAGTAGCCTGGAAAAGGGAGAGATGCTAGAAAGGAGGATATGGTATTATGCAAACTCCAGTTGCAATCTCATTGTCATAGTAACTCTTCACCAATTTACAGTGCATACAAAATAAAGAAATAAATACAGAAAGTAGCTCTTTGAACTTTCTGCATGTGTTATGATTCATTTTCTATAGCCCAGTCCTGTACTGCTTACAGCAACAAAACTATCATTGACTTCAAAGAGAGATCAGCCTGAGTGAGGACTGCAAGACTGAGCCACCAAGTGTTACTAGCTTATTTATAATTTCCTGTTAAATTTCCTATTATAACCTATTGTTAAACTGACTTATCTTTCAAAAGTGAAATAGATCAAAATAACCTATTCCTTACAGAGAAATATTATGTCAAATGGAATGATTTTGTAAAAGCCCATTTTTGTTAAGGAAATGCAAGTAATGACTGAAAACAACAATGCTACCAGTTATAGGTTACCACTTAAAAATGTACCCTCTGACTCGAAGTGGTTTCCATTATATTCAGGGTTTACAGTTTGGTTCAATGGTTCTCAACACAGCTGCTATAAAAATTGTTCCAGCACCTGTGGTTAGGGCTGCAGGATAAGACTTTAAATTAGCATTGGACAGACTGTAATGGACTCGGAAGTTCAACTCAGAAGCATCGAGAAATTGCTGCTCATTAGATGGTTGTTTAACCATCTAAAATCTGGAGATTTCGGATGACATCCTGCTTCCACTCTTCTGAACGAGAGCTTTGCTGTTGAAATAAATCACACCTTGGGATGAAAATCTCACGAGAATTGACTTACTTGTGAGATTTCTACAATTTGCTGCTTCTGAGTGAGTCAGAAATACAATCAGAAAAATGTTTCTGGAAATATTCTAATGAGCTGCGGCAGAGAAAGGTAATTATATTTTACAGAGATTACGGTACTTTGAAATGTGGATTCATTCCAATTTGGAATGAAAACCCATAATTTCAAAATTCTCTGTGAAAGGGAATGGAGTCTTGGCCACTGGGCCCTGGGTTCCCCGACTCAGAGACAATCTGCATAGCAGTCTGCTCTGGAACTGTGGAACCTGGAGTCCCTGGCTCAAAGACAGTCTGCGTGATGTGCTGCTCTGGCACCAGGCTGGCAGGCAAGCTGGCAGAAAACCGAAAATATGTTTTGTGGGAATTTTTCCTGCCAGCTCTAATTCTAACAGTCTGCATCCAATCCCAGTTAGAATTTGGGAAAAAAACACAAATTTGTGGAAATGAAAATGAAGAGTGGGGGAGGAATTAATATTTAGGATCTCAAAACATGTTCAGTTCACATCCATGGGAATTCTCATTTTATCAGACCTGGCTCATCACTCCCTATTATAAATGAGAATGGGAATGGGGGAAAGGTTATAATAAGAACACTAATATATTTCAGTAGTGCTGTTAGACAACTCCATAATAAATGTTCATGATACATTTCTCACTCTCAGAATAATGAATTGCTGTCATTTTATTACTGGCATACTTTGGAAATAATACAACTCAGTAAATCTAAGACAGTTCTTACTAAGGTTACAGTACTGCCCCGTTGAAATCTATTCAAATACCTTCATTATTCTGTCATGTTGGCAATGGAAGTCTTTCTTGTCACTCATCTTGAATTGCTTTGCCTTTTGGATACACAGGCCTCTGGGGTTTTTAATTCTGCAGCACAGTTGAAAAATTCCTGCTCTAGATTTTTCATACATTTCTCCAAATGAAAATGCACTCATCTTAAAATGTGTTGACTTTGATGGGTTGCAAATCTAGTTTACAAGAGACAGCGGCATTCAATAGCTCTGAATTGACTTTAATCTGCTAACTGACTAAAACTGTGTATACCGAAAGTATGACTGGACTCATTCAGAAAGAAGAGAGCCTAGATTTTTAGGCATAGCTCACAAAGTGGGGTGGAAAAAGTGGTTTTCTACTTCCTAAAGTTTTGATACTCAGCTCCAACCTGGGGGGCTGCTCTAATTCACAGCAAATGTGCATGGTTCCCCTTTGGGCCACTCCATTGGCCCAGAATAACAGGAACACAAAGTGCTCTCGGCGACACGCTCTTCTACCCCAGTGTGACCCGTCACAGCCCTGGACACTTTTTTCAGAACATTCCTATGCTAGGGATTACATGGCGGGTGTGGCGGCTTTGGTCTGTTCTTCCAGTTCATTGTTGCCCTATACGGGAGGAATTTCCTGAGGTCCCTTTGAGGCAATTTCACTGCTGCAACAGACCTCAAAACTGAGGCTGGCATGTCTACGAGGACTAAGAGAGGTATCAGGTCAGGTCAATTGAGCAGCTCTTTTTACATATCATTCAAGGTGTCAATCTAGATGGCAGTCCTGGAGACTGAATATTTTTGTTTATCCACAGAAGAGGTGCGGCATGGGAGCTATATAAAGAATTGATTCTGACTGGGACATTTGAAATGCCACAGCAATATAAATACTATGTTTAAAAAACATTAATGTTGCCAAGTCAATCACTCTGAAGTTAGGAAATGTCAGAATTATGGTTGCCTGTGCAACCTTAATGCTGCCCCCCTTTGTGAGTATGTGCAGTGATACAGTCTCTAATTACAAAATCACATACTGTTTTTTCTATAGGACCCCAGCCTCAGTCTTTACACTTGTTTTCCTTCTTTTTTCTCCCCCCTCCCTTTCTCTTTTTAAACTTTTCCTCAACTTCTCCAGCTGAATAAAATGAGGGAAAGTAAATACAAAATATGAGTGGAGAAATTAGAGGGGGACGAAAATCAAATTCATTTCAGTTTGAGACGCAGAAATTGAAAGAAAAAAATCGAAAAAGAATTGATTTGCCCATAGATGAAGTTTTTCATTTAAAAATAAAAAATGTAGGCAGGAAAAGTCCCTGACATTTTCAACCAGCTCTAGTTAGACATATGTAAAGTGAGAATAAAAGAATGTAAGTACTCTGCTTTAATGAGTACACAACATCCAACACCCAAAACTCCAGGTGAAATCAACAAGAGTTGCAGGAGCTCATCACCTCTGAAAAGCAAACTCTTATACATAATGTTCACGGTTATAGGTTGGAAACTTAAACAGATAGAAACTACAGTAAGTGTTGCAATGCTTAGCCAGCGTACTGCATTGCAGTCACTATTTCTCCAAGTGCAAGACTGATGTTGGCAGTGTGGGTGGGGTGACTGATTGTAACTAAGTAGAAGTAAAAATAGCACAGTGAACAGGTTGAAATGTGTGATATAGGTTTACTTAGATTTCATTTCATTTTATTTTTGAAAAATATTTAGTTATGCTGCCATACAATGGAAGATCCTACAGATTTCTAACATCTTTTGTTGTCAATTGTGTAAGTGAAGCAAAACAAGTCAGTCAGTTTTTCCACAGCTATTATAAGGAGCGACAGCTTTTAAATTACTTTAACCTGTGTATGAAAGATCACTGAACTATAGGGCCTTTAATAGCAAATGGCTTTAATTGACAAATGAATGTGAACCTGTCAAAAAAACCTATTTTTGGTAACATTTGATACCCCATTCAGTTCAAAATAATTCAAAGTCTTCATGTTTACAAAATGGGCTTTAAACCTATGTTAGAGATGTGCTTTCTCCTTTCTGAAATATTTGTTGACTGATTCACGTTGCTGCAGACTATCATGTTTATAAATGCAAAGAGCTTCCTTTCCCTGTAAAGCTTAGTGAACTTGGAGTTATTATCCCAGTGTTAACATGATGTAAAGCCCTTCTCTTCCTTTCAAAATGCTAGTAAGTTTGTTTTATTTACAGTGGACTAAATAGTGTCCTTGCTCTGTTAGAGGCATTAGAGTGTGTACTACAAAGCAATTAAGTCAAGGTGCATGTAGGTGGAAGTAAGATAGCGGGTATATACAGACAGAATGTCCAAGGCTATGTCTTCATTGCAAAAAGGTGGCCTGTTTTATAGCAGGATAACTAACGTGTTAGCTATAAAACCCTGCTGTAAAATCCTAGTGGAGACAAGACACTGTAACTTTTATCATGAGGTAACTATGGGTGGAGGGTAGAAATGGTGAACTTGCCTAACTGCCTGGTAGTAAATACTATAGTGCCTTGTCTCCACTGGGATTTTACAGAAGGATAGTTAATAGATGTTAGTGATCCCATGAGAAATACATACCTTTTTGGCAGTAAATAAAAACCCTCAGAGACCATGAGAGGGAGCACTTTGTGTTGCACTCCTTATATTTTGTGGTGAAAGGCACAGAATTCATTCTCCACAGAACATGGTGCCCATATGCTAGGGTGTGATGGCAGCCTGGCCATGACTGAGAGCTAACTGAACACACATCTTTTGGTGCTGTGGAATGCCAATGGGTGTGCTAAGCAGTCCTTCTGTCTCTTGCCCAAGGAGTGCTAGTGTTAGCATCATATGTTGGTGAGGAAGGTGTGGAGAAAGTTTATCTGCACCTTTTCTCCACAGGCCTCAGTGCACTGGTGCAAGACAAGCCAGAAGCTGAAAGTCAAAAATCCTGAAGTTTGCAAGAACAGAAAGAAAAATGAGATGTACAGGGTGTTTTTGTGTTTTGAAAGATTTGATGGGCTCATTCTAGATCCAAATTTTTAGTGTCCTTTTCTCTTTCAGTTTCGACCAGACTTAGAGAACAATATTTTAGGATGTACAGGATGTTCTTTTGCATTTTGATCAGTTTCCATTTTTTCTCCCTTGCCAGAAAGAGATAATGACTGTGAGTGACAGACTAAGAATGTCTGAACAATTCACATCTCATTTAATTGGAGTTCGCTGTAGTTCCTTGCTGAAAGTAAAGCTACTAGGAGAATGGGAGGAAGAAAACATAACTTCAGTCCTTAATAATGTAAGTACTAGCAGGGGAAAAGCCAGGAAATGTTAGATGAATAACTTTGAATAACTTCATTGGTCGATGAAATCCTGAAGACATGAATAAAGTATGGAATCACTCTATAATTGCAAGAATCAGAATAAAAAAATCTAGGTAGCATTTTTTCATAAAGGCTAAATTCTGCCCACCAATTCCAGTGAGGTTTTTTAATCATGTAACATAGAGAAAAAGCAGAGATAAAAAAGTGGGCATGATCTAACTGGATTTCAGAAATATCCTTGACACTGTAAAATGTAAAGTTAACAAGGACAGCATTGCAAAGCAACATCTTTGATTTGGTAAAACGCTAGATAGTTGATTAATGATAAGTTGCAATGGTAAAAGTCTATGTGACAGAGAGAAGTATCAGTAGGATTCCTGGATAAGTGAAAAAAAAAAGAGAAGTCCTTGTGGCACCTTAGAGATTAACAAATGTATTTGGGCATAAACTTTCATGGGCTAGAACCCACTTCATCAGGTATATGAAGTGAAAAATACAGGAGCACGTATAAATACATGGAAGGATGGGGGTTGCTTTACCAAGTGTGAGGTCAGTCTAATGAGATAAATCAATTAACAGCAGGATACGAAGGGAAGAAAAATAACTTTTGAAGTGGTAAGCGAGTGGCCCATTACAGACAGTTGACAAGAAGGTGTGAGTAACAGTAGGGAGAAATTTTGTTGAAGAAAACTTCAAAAACAGACTCCAACATGAAGCTGCAGAACTGGAATTAATTTGCAAACTAGATACCATCAGATTAGGCCTGAATAAAGACTGGGAGTGGTTGGGTCATTACAAAACCTAAACTTAATTTCCCCAATATTAATTTCTCCCTCCTGTATTTTTCACTTCATACATTGGATGAAGTGGGTTCTAGCCCACAAAAGCTTATGCCCAAATAAATTTGTTAGTCTCTAAGGTGCCACAAGGACTCCTCTTTTTTTTTTGCTGATACAGACTAACACGGCTACCACTGAAACGTGTATAAGTCAGTACTTCTCATTCCTTATGGAAATGATTGGAAGGAATGTATCCAAGTTCACGGAAAACACCAAACTGATTGAACAAATAAATCATATAACTAGAAATGACCAAATTCAGAGAGAACTAGAGAGTAAAAGGGAGTGCACTGGTGGCTCTTGGTGTGTTTCATTGTCAACAAGGTCACAATATTTGAAGCTAAAAATAGAGTTTTTTAAAAAGTGCATTTTGAAGAATGCGTAGTAGTGGTAGGGGCTAGAACCATAATATCATTAACATAATCTAGGTTCTGACTTAGAAAGCAGAGTACTAGGCTATAGAAGCAGAAGTGCTGTAGGTATGGTAAATAGAACACAAATTAGAAAAATTCTAACACAATGCTAGGGATGACAACCACAATTCTAAAAGGAGTAGAAAGTGTAGGAAGAATAGAACAATGACTCACTGGGGAAAGGATTGTTATCCAGCTGGTGTGCAGGGATTCTAGTTTCAGCAGGCTCTAACCTATGTCAGGACCAGCACAGAACATCATGAAGTCACAACAGCCTTTTTTATTTCTCCGCCCTCTCCTGTGGATTTCAGAACAGGAGAGAATCTGGCCCTCTCCTGTTTCAGGAGGAAAACCTAGAAGTCTAGACTCCACCTACCATGGACAGAAGCATAGCACAGGAACATAGGCATAGTTTGACTTCTATATTTTGAGGGGGGGAAAGAAGGGGAAAATTCCATGCCTGCCCATGATGCCATTTCAGATTTGGGGGCAGGTAGGGAAGGGGGGAGGAAGAGGCAACTTTAACCATGATTCCAGGAGTTACTTAGGCAACTGAAAACCTGAAAACTCTAATCTGTGTGTGTGGGGGGAGGGGGGTGTTTAGCAGATAATAATTCAGAAATTATCTGTTAGAAGCACCGTATCTGATTCCTATATCATAAAAGAAAATTAAATAAATATTAGACCCACTGAGCTCTAATACTAACATGTTCTGACATCCTGTGGCAAGTCACTTAAGGAACACTGATTAGGTTTAAAATTGTAATGTATATTCTTACTCAGATACGCTTACTGAAATCAGAAGGGACCATCGTGATCATCTACTCTGACCTCCTGCACTCCTAACCTCTGGCTGAGTTACTGAAGATCATGGTTTAAAGACTTCAAGTTACAGGGAATTCACCATTTACACTAGTTTAAACCTGAAAGTGACCCATGCTCCATTCTACAGAGGAAGCGAAAAACCACCAGGGTCTCTGCCAATCTGACCCAGGGGGAAATTCCTTCTTGACCCCAAATAGGGTTGTCAGTTAGGCTCTGAGCTTATGGGCAAGACCCACCAGGAAGATACCTGGGAAGGAATTCTCTGTGGTAACTCAGAGCCCTCCCCATCTAGTGTCCCATCTCCAGCCATTGGGGATTTTTGCTACAGGCAATCACCAGTGGGCCACATGCCATTGTAGGCAGTCCTAACATACTACCCCCTCTATAAACTTATCAAGCTCAGTCTTGAAGCCAGTTAAGTTTTTTGCCCCCACTGCTCCCTTTGGGAGGCTGCTCCAGAACTTCACTCCTCTGATGGTTAGAAACCTTCAAGCCTAAACTTGTTGATGGACAGTTTATATCCATTTATTCTGGGGTCCACATTGGTGCTTAACTTAAATAAAGTCTTCTCTCTCCCTGATATTTATCCCTCTGATGTAATGAGAGCAATCATATCTCCCCTCAACCTTCTTTTGGTTAGGCTAAACAAGCCAAGCTCTCTGCGTCTCCTCTCATAAGGTAGGTTTTCCATTCCTCAGATCATCCTAGTAGCCCTTCTCTGCACCTGTTCCAGTTTGAATTCATCTTTTTCAAACATGGGAGGCCAGAATTGCACACGGTACTCCAGATGAGGTCTCTCCATTGCCGCGAATAATGGTACTAGCACTCTCAGTCTCTACTGGAGGAAATACCTAGCCTGATGCACCCCAGGACCACATTAGCCTTTTTTCATGGCCACATCATAGTCATTCTGTGATCAACCAATGCACCCACATCTTTCTCCTCCTATGTCACTTCTGATAAGTCCCCAGCTTATAGCAAAAATTCTTGTTGTTAGTCCCTAAATGCATGACCTTTCACTTTGCAGTATTAAATTTCTTCCCATTTCTATTACTCCAGTTTACAAGGTCATCCAGATCTTCTTGTATGATATTCTGGTCCTCCTCCATATTGGCAATACCTCCCAACTTTGTGTCATCTGCAACTTTGTGTCATCTTCCACTTTTGTGCCAAGGTCAGTAATTAAAAATGTTAAATAAGATTGGTCCCAAGACTTGATTCCTGAGGAACTTCACTAGTTACCTCCCCCTACATTTATTTTCTGTCATTTAGGCTACTTACTTTTTGCAGTTCACCAAGCTTGGAACAGATCATTTAAGTTTAGGAAACATCCTAACAGCCCTTTCTTATCTTAATCACCTGTTAATCATTCTGTTTATAAACTAAATTCTGACTCCCTGCCTTGGCACAAGCTGGGAGCAGAAGTCTCCTGTCTCCTCTGCAGAACTCATTACATTGCACACTCAGGCTGCCTTCCTGAGGCTTGCAGTTTTGGGGGCAATGCCCTCCCCTCCAAAATCTGCCTGTGCACAAGAGAGGAGGAAAAGTGGGTTGTAGCAGAGTGACCCTGGCCCTTTAAGAAGAAAGAGGCCAGTGCACCTGTGATTGGTCACTGACTCCCCCAATATGGCTTAACAAAGGGCAAGTTGGAAGGAGGCCTGGAGAGTCAGAGATTTAGAGAGCCAGAAAGGAGCAGCACAGAGTTGCCTGAGATTAAGAGCTGAAGGAGGACATTACTCTGAGCTGCCAGTGAGGAGCTTGGAGGAAAGCGATTGGTATAAACTGACCAAAGCTGGGGACCCCAGATAAGCAGAAGGCTCAGGCAATGTACCCTAGGAAAAGGGGAAGATCCAGCTTGGGCAGGGGAAGCCAAGCATGGAAGCAAGAGGATTGTTGTGCGAGGGTGAAACCTTGTGAGCCATGGTAGGGAGGCCTGGAGAACTGGAGCACTGCAGGACCAGGAGCCCTTGGGGTCACACTCAGGCAGGGAGGCTCACAGAATGGGGTCCTGGATCTGGGGCAAAAGGAACAAGGAACAAAGTGCTGCTATTGACTTTGGGCAGATGATTTGGAGGTGACATCCCTGAAGAGGGAAATGGGAAAACCCTGCTGTATCTTTGTGTTGTGACAGTTGAAGAATGGTTTTATTATAAAGGCTTTGGGGAACTATTGCACAGGTGTATATGATTAGATTATACCCAAAATCAGGACTCGGTACTGGGTATTGAGAGAGATTTTATCCCTTTCTAAAGGCAAATGATGTGGAAACTGTGTTTGGGTGCAACTGTCATGCTGCAGCCTGCTGTAGGAGGGCACCCAAAGAGGGACTGCCATATGGCAGGGAGAGATAGACTGGACATGGAAGTGCAGAAGACAATGAGAAGAGGCTGAGTTGGAAAGTGACATTTTTGTACCTAGATTCAGTGATGGAAGAGCTGAGCCAGGAAAGACCATGAATTAGCCATGTTTTATAGAGTCAGAGCTACACAAATAGGTGAAAAAGAAGCTCTGTATCTGCAAGTAGATATTGACTGTGTTTAAACAGGTGTTTTTTTCACCCCACAAACAATAATCATAGCTAATCTGAAGACTGGCTGCTAGCAAGGCTAGGATCAACACAGAGTGACCTGTCTAATTAGCAGCTCTCATGGTCTGGAATCTAATGTGTGCCAGCAAAAATCTACCATCACTTCCTAGGCTCAGTTTATGACTCTGAAGATGAAAATCTAGAGATACCATTATCTGGATAAAAAGACAGGGCTAGGGATGTTTGTAATCTGAGTCAGTATCGTTCTAAGTTTCTGACTCGTCATGGTGTTTGCCCTGTTCCATTGTTGTCCACCATTGTCTGAGTAATTTTGGAACAACATATAGTGATGTTCCTTTTGTATATTTGATGTAATTTCCCTTTAATGCCATTATTTAATAGCCTTTCTTAATATGTATGCAATTTCATTATTGCTCTATAAGAACATAAGAACAGCCATACTGGGTCAGACCAAAGGTCCACCTAGCCCAGTATCTTGTCTTCCAACGGTGGCCAGTGCCAGGTGCCCCAGAGGGAATTAACAGAACAGGTAAACATCAAGTGATCCATCCCCTGTCACCCATTCCCAGCTTCAGGCAAACAGAGAGTAGGGACATTATCCCTGCCAATAGCCATCGATGGACTTGAATTTATCTAGTTCTTTTTTGATCCCTGTTATAGTCTTGGTCTTCACAACATCCTCTGGCAAGGAGTTCCACAGGTTGACTGTGCGTTGTATGAAAAAATACCTCCTTCTGTTTGTTTTAAACCTGCTGCCTATTAATTTCATTTGGTGATCCCTAGTTCTTGTGTTATGAGAAGTAGTAAACAACACTTCCTTATCTACTTTCTTTACACCAGTCATGATTTTATAGATCTCAATCATATCTCCCCTTAGCCATCTCTTTTCCAAGCTGAAAAGTCCTAATACGGAAGCCGTTCCATACCCCTAATAATTTTTGTTGCCCCTTTCTGAACCTTTTTGAATTCCAATATATATATATATTTTAAATGGGGCAACCACATCTGCACGCAGCATTCAACATGTGGGTGTATCATGGATTTATATAGAGGTAATATGATATTTTCTGTCTTCTTAACTATCCCTTTCTTAATGATTCCCGACATTCAGTTTGCTCTTTGATTGCCACTGCACATTGAGTGGATATTTTCAGAGAACTAACCATAATGACTCTAAGATCTCTTTCTTCAATGGCAACAGCTCATTTAGACCCCATCATTTTATATGTATAGTTGGGATGATATTTTCCAATGTGCATTACTTTGCCTTTATCAACATGGAATTTCATCTGCCATTTTGTTGCCCAGTCACCCAGTTTTGTGAATCCTTTTGTAGCTCTTTGCAGTCTGCTTGGGACTTAACTATCTTGAGTAGTTTTGTATCATCTGCAAATTTTGCTACCTCATTGTTTACCCCTTTTTCCAGATCATTTATAAATATGCTGAATAGGACTGGCCCCAATACAGACCTCTGGGGGACATCACTATTTACTGCTCTCCATTCTGAAAACTGACCATTTATTCCTACCCTTTGTTTCCTATCTTTTAACCGGTTACCAATCGATGAGAGGATCTTCCCTCTTAAACCATGACAGCTTACTTTGCTTAAGAGCCTTTGGTGAGGGACCTTGCCAAAGGCTTTCTGAAAATCTAAGTGCACTATATCCATTGGATCCGCCTTGTCCACGTGCTTGTTGACCCCCTCAACAAATTCTAGTAGATTGATGAGGCATGATTTCCCTTTATAAAAACCATGTTGACTCTTCAACAAATTATGTCCATCTATATGTCTGACAATTTTGTTCTTTACTATAGTTTCAATCTGTTTGCCCAAAGTCAGATTTACCATCCTGTAATTGCCGGGATCACCTCTAGAGCTCTTTTTAGAAATTGGCATCACATTAGCTGTTCTCCAGTCATTTGGTACAGAAGCTAATTTAAATGATAAGTTACAGATAACAGTTAGTAGTTCTGCAATTTCACATTTGAATTCCTTCTGAACTCTTGGGTGAATACCATCTCATCCTGGTGACATATTACTATTTAGTTTATCAATTTATTTCAAAACCTCCTCTAATGACAGCTCAATCTGTGACAGTTCCTCAAATTTGTCACCTAAAAAGAATGGCTCAGGTTTGGAAATCTGCCTCATATCCTCAACTGTGAAGACAGATGCAAAGAATTCATTTAGTTTCTCCGCAATTCTCTTATCATCCTTGAGTGCTCCTTTAGCATCTCGATCATCCAGTGGCCCCACTTGTGGTTTATCAGGCTTCCTGCTTCTGATTAACTTAATTTTTTTTTTGCTATAACTTTTTGAGTCTTTGGCTAACTGTTTTTCAAATTCTTTTTTGGCCTTCCTAATTACATTTTTATGCTTCATTTGCCAGAGTTTATGCTCCTTTCTCTTTTCCTCCCTAGGATTTAATTTCCACTTTTTTAAAGGATGCCTTTTTGTCTCTCACTGCTTCTTTTATTTTGTTGTTTAGCCACGGTGGCACTTTTTTGGTTCTCTTACTATGTTTTTTTAATTTGGGGGATACATTTAAGTTGAGCCTCTATTATGGTGTCTTTCAAAAGTTTCCATGCAGCTTGCAGGGATTTCACTTTTGGCACTGTACCTTTTAATTTCTGTTTAACTAACTTCCTCATTTTTGTGTAGTCCCCCTCTCTGAAATTAAATGCTACAGTGTTGGGCTGCTGTAGTGTTTTCTCCGCCACAGGGATGTTAAATTTAATTAAATTATGGTCACTATTACCAAGCGGTCCAGCTATATTCACCTCTTGGACATGATCCAATGCTGCAATCATTTGACCTCATACATTGTATCATGCTGTTATGCTAGGAACATTCCTTGTCTTCCACAAATGAAAGGAACCAAGTTTAAGCCTGAAAAAAAGATGCACGTCTTCTTTATCCTGTGGTGTTTAGATGCTGCTTGTAATTATTAGAACTGGGAGCACTGGCTGTTGGGAGTCTGAAAGGACAGGAAACAGGAAGGAGTGGGGAGGAATTGAGGAGGCTGGGAGAGTTACAGAGTGTGCAGCTACAGCTTGGAGAAGAGACTTACACTGTAAATAAAGTGCTGTTAAAGTTTGTTAATACTTTGCCTGGTGGATACAACATATCCCAACCTAGCAGATAAGGGACTGCTGACATCACACCACTGATTGTAATTTTCAAGACACTAAAGAAGACGAGAGACTAGCACTTTAATGTTTGGAGGCACCCACAGTGCTATCATTCAGTAGTCACATTAATAGATACCTTCTGTCTTTGGAACTAATGGGTTGGTGAGCGGTAACATGCAACAAAGGACTGATTATTAGAGCAACAGATGCGTCAGATGATGCAGCAAATAGATCAGGAGCATGAGTATTGCACACTTTTAGCTTGCAATTGTAATAATGCCACTGGTGACTGGTTTTGGCAGACTGTTAAAACCAGTCAGATGTCTGAGGACCAGGACGATAGCTTTCATTTGCCTGTATTTGTTTTCATTATCAACTTGTAATGATGCAGTAAAAGAGAATATCTCTTGAGTCCTTCCAAATGGAGTACAATGCTTTCAGTGTATACCAGTGCCAGTCCACAACAGCCACTTTGCCTTCCTCTGAGACCTCTTCATAGAAAAGCAAACAAATAACAGGGGAACCCCAGACTCATGGAAATTCTGTTATGCATCTGTGTCAGCATTTAGTACTAGATTCAGTTGGTCCCTTGGTGTTCATTGAGGTCCTTTATCCAGGAAAAGAGAACATTCTGCCAAAATAGATGGTGTGAAGTCCATACAGAATATACTCAAATATACTCCTAGGGATAGGCCAATAAACACAGAGATGGAAACAACTGAGCAACTTTAAATCCCTATATTTAATTTCGCTGAATGGCCCAGCAGCATTAGCGGCTCAGCTGGTGCTATGAGCATTACCTGGAGATCTGCACATTCTCACACTGTTAGAGGCGAGTGCCTCCAGCTCCCATTGCCTCTATTAGAAATTCATGTTGCTCATCACCTTGCAGAATCAGGCTTTATATAAGCTAAAAATCACCAAATGTGTTGCATTTTTCTTACTTTATTTCAACATGTTTATAGCACATAGCAGGAGCCACAAAACTAAATTCAGTATAGATAATGACAACCCATGTTTGATTTTGGGGCAGTGGCCTGAAGCCTCCACCATTTGTTTTGTTGATGTTTGTTGCAATCTCCCTCCTTTCTTTGTTCAACTTCATTTCCTGATGTCATGTTAACAAGTAAATCCCCAATTCTTCTGCCACTCACTGGCTGGGGGAGAGACACCCTTGTGCTGGATCCCCCTGTCCTGAACCCCCCATTTCTCTGCCCCTCACAAGCTGGAGAGGCTCCTTAAACTCCAGACTGACACTCCCCCTCTCGGCCCCCACAATTCCCTGGAGGTGCCAGGGGGCCAGTTCCCTTTTTGGGCTCATTTATTATAGCATGACAGGAAGGCGGGGTTTAGTGGATGACAGCAGAGGTGGGAGGGAGTCAGAGCCAGGATTCCTGAGTTCTCCCTGGCTCTGGGAGGGGAATTAGGTCTGGTGGGTTAGAGCAGGGGGGCTGGGAGTCATGATTTCTGGGTTCTGTCCCCAGCTTTGCTGGTGCAAGTGACTCTGGGCCCATCTCAGCCTCCATGTGTCTCATGTCATTGCAGGAGCCCCCAGGCTGAGCTGGGTTTACAAGAGCTAATTAGGGTCTCACCAGCTGATCCTGTGGCTCCAGCTGGCTTGTTAGCAAAAGTGGGGGCTTCCTGCCCTGCGCCCAGCTCACCCACAGCCCCAGTGCCTTCCTGCTGCACTTCTCCTCCTCGCTCCCCGCAGGAGCTGGTGACTTGACTCTGAGCAGATGAGGCAGCTGCAAGGGAAGAGGCAGTTACAGCGAGCGTCCGGGCCCCAGTCCCTCCACAGGGCTCAGAGCCAGGCTGTAAGTGCTGGGGGAGCATTTCCTTGCATCGATCTGGTATCATATGAAAGCATCCAGAACAACTCCCCTGCTGCTGCTGTTTGTTCTCTGATATGTTAGGAGTAGTAGCAGGGGATTTCATTCACAGGGTAATGTTTTAATTATTCAGTTTGAATTCCCACAGCCAGCTGTTGCAGAGCCTCAAACAGGAGAGGGTCTGGTTGGCACAATGCAAACAGCCAAAGACTACGTTGTCCGTTTTTAATCAAAACCATACCTAAAATGTCAGAAAAACATTTTTCTCTTCTGTTTACTAGCTGACTCTTTTCAGAAAATTCACTGTATTGTGCAGACCTATTGTGATAGGGTCATCATATTTCTGATTTTGCCCTAGCTTACCTTATATAACAATCATCCATCACTTTTTTGTCTTTATTGTTATATTGAGATTTTGCTGTAAACAAGCACATAAAAAGCAAATCCAGCATTTCAAACTCTGGTTTCTAATTCTGCATGACAAATAATTACAGAGGTTTCTCCAACAAGTGCCAAAAAGGATATCTGAGTACATTTCATATAGCTTGGAGGTAGGAGGGAAGGGCTGCTAAGACGTGTCAGGCCAAGCAAGGAACTAGGAGCATAAAAAATTCATAAATTGCTTTTTGAAGTTTCTTCAGAACGTCTTGAACTTTCATCAAGCATATACTGCAGGAGGGATCCCTCCTGGTCTTGAGATCCTATTTAAAATGTTCTTGTACAACAAATAAGAGAAATAAACCCTCTACGTTTCAGTTCTTAAATCAACCTCTAAGTATTGGGGAGTAGGCCCCAAGCTCACCTCTGCCTTCTCTGCGAGCATGCTGCTGCGTCCTGCTTCTCCCCCCTCCCTCCCTCCCAGCACTTGCGCTGCAAAACAGCTGATTTGTGGGGCAGGGAGGGAGGGTGGAGGCGGGGCAGGGCCAGGGGCGGGGAAAGGGGCAGGGGGCACAGGCACCCACCAGCGCCGGAGAAAGTTGGCGCCTATGCCTGTATCGAACCTATGTCTGAGCCATTGAAGTCCTCAAATCATGGTTTAAAGACTTCAACGTGCAGAGAATTTTCCAGCAAGTGACCCGTGCCCCACTCTGCAGAGGAAGGCGAATTTATCAGCAGGGCTGTCTACTCAGAGAATGATCCTGCTCCCAGTGAAATCAATGGCAAAACTCTGAGCATGATGGCAACAGGACCTGGCCTATAATGTACACTATTGTATGTTGCTACTGATGTGAGTAGAACAGCGGGATAAATTATATGACTTTGAATATCATATCATACAGGAGGATAAATTAAATTAAAATAGTTCTCAACCGGGGGGCACACCTTCCTGGTGGGCGTATGCAGCGTCAAACTTTCTAAAGGGGAATGGCGAGCCTTCCCACTCACTCATGGGGTCACATTCCCATTCACTCAAATTTGGCCCGGCTGCCTCTCTATAACAAACAAATTTGAGCAAGTGGCACATGGGATTGCAACAGCACTAAGGTTTGGCCCAGCTATCCCTCCACCATGGTGGAGAAGCAATTGGGCCAAATTTAAGTGAGTGGCATTGTTAGATGGCACATGGGGTCAGTACCCACTAGCACTCTTCAATTCTGTAATTAAGAAATACCACCCTGAAAACTTTGTGGATAGTAAGGTACATGCTTTTAGAAAGTTTCCCATCCTATACACAGATCAGGATCAAGTTATCAGGATTTATTTAAAATAGAATCACCTTTATTGGAATTACTGCCCCAGTTCCATTTAGATTACACTGTAAAGTCCCATTTTGTAAGGCAAATGGGGCTCCAAATAAAAAAAAATTGGGGGTAAGAATAAAAAGAGGTTGAGAACTCCTGAGTTAAAAGAACCAACACATATAGATATAAGGTAGAAATATCAAAAATTAAGTTATCCCCAAATGTAAGGCATCTGTATATGCCAGTATCTTGGCAAGGGGTTAGACTAGATGACCCTTGTGGTTTCTTCTAACCCTATGATTCTGTGATTCTGTGCCTTAGCCCAGCCACATTGCACATCTGATACTTTTTCTCCTGTATCTTAATAACATCAACAATAATACTTAAAAAAATTCAATTTCAAAGGGAAACCAAGAACAGAGAATACATCATATACGCAGTATAGAAGGTTAATGCTGTGACTTCTGAGTACTTGATATTTCAACTGCATAACAGCTAATTTTATGCATTTCACTTCCCAGGTTTCTGAAAGTGGAGAACAAAAAGAGGAAAGAAAACTAGACTTTTTTAATCTTTATGATGTGCTACCGGCTCCTTAGTCTGGCAGCTCCTCTTGCAAAATTTATGAGGGTCACAGTCTCCTGCCCTTGGTAAATTCAGTAGACCTTTTCATAATCACGTAAACCTGTAGTCCTTTAGCTAATTTTGTTAGTTCCTAAATAGGCTCAATTTGCTCTGTAAACCTTACCAGCTCCAACTTTTCCAAATAACTAGGAGATTCTTAAGTAGAGTACCTAGCATGAGAACACTTTCAAAACACAAGAGTTTTATGGTGCATGGGTGAAGTAGATATGGGTATTTATAATGCTAAAACCAATGAACCTTAATGTAATGGGGTATACTGGATCTTTAAGCTGCAGGCAGGCTGGAAAAAAAGAGGGATTAGGAAATGGCAGAAGTCAAAGAAGGAAGAGAGGGACATGGTCTTGGGGAATTATTAGTTTGGGTGAACACCCTGTCTCTTTAAGAGGGCTGAACTGGGAGGGCTGTAGTGAAGGGTGGGACAAGGTTCCCCTCTCTCCAGACAACCTGGACAAGCCCAGGGAAGAAGGTCAGTATCTATGTTGCCCATCTCTCTCATAAAGGGGTGATGATAGGAGGAGGAGGAAGCCTACTGCTGACCTCTTTAAGGTAAAGGGGCTGAGTATGAAAGATGAAAGAGTATTAAAAATATGAAGATGGCTGAGGCATGCAGTTGGCAGGAATTACAATCCTGTAAAAGCCTGGTGTCAGGAGACAGAAAGAAAGAAAGAGGCTGGGACTGCTTATGCTTTAACTCAACCTGATAGGAGGACTGTAACTCCTGCTCCAAGGAGTGGGACTGCTTTAATTCTAAGTCTGCTGAGAGAGTGCTGTGGGCTCCTGATGCAAGGGGAAAGAGAGTGGCAGCACTATAACCCAGCAAAGGAAGCCTTCCTGAAGGCTCACACCAACCCTGGAGGGCTATGAACTAAAAAGGCTGAAGAAGAAGGAAACTGAGGCAGGGTGCTGGCAGAGCTACCTTAGGCCACAAGTGTGTGTCCTGGAGCCAGCAACCGTATAACACTGGCATAGTTGGCAGAAGTTGAGACTACCTCTCACCAAGGAGGGAAGGTGAAGCTGTGCAGAAGCTGAAGGAATATTAGGAAAGAGAGATGGAGGAAAATTTCTGTCACAGCGTGACTGGCCCCTTTAAGAAGAAGTAGTATCCAGTGCACCTGTGCCTCCAAAGCTGTCTATTAGCTTGGTTTTACAAGAGGGCAGCTGGAGCTGAGCATCTGGAGCGATGGGCAGGAGTACCCAATTTGGGAGGAAGATGAGTAATGGGGATACCCTCACTGGGGGTGGGGAGGGTTGTGTGTGAAAAGCCTGCTTAAGAAGGAAGTTAAGGCTACCCCTGGCCATGGGGCTTTGGAAGGAAAGATCAACACACTTATTCTCACTGATTGGTAAAAAAAAAAAAAAATCCTACGGAATGGCAGAGAAACCTTGGGGTTTTTTTTCACTGGAGGAAGTTGGGACATATCCGGGCGATCAGTCTTCTTATGGAATGTGACTTCATGGGGTGTTACTTCAGCTATGTAGGGAGGCTGGGGTCTTCTCCTAAAAGGTTATTCTCTCCGTGGAGGAAGAAGAGTCCCTCTAAAGTATACTTCCTCTGTGGGATGGGAGGACATACGTTAAGGACTTTCCCTTTTGAGAATGGGGCCCTCAGGGAAATGATTAGTCATCCAGGGAAATGTGAGAAAGAATGGAGTCCTGATGGGAGGTGGTGGCCACCCAGACACTGGGCCTTGAGGAAACAAAAGAATTGGGGGTAATTCCAGCCCCCTTTCAGGTACGTGGGAGCATTAGCTGAGGAATATCAGGTGACCCAAGAGAGAATTCACCTGCTCATGATGGTCAGCGAACTGGAAGGGGCACGAGAGTCTGTTCACACCCAGACCCCACAGTCTTGAAGCTGAAGGTATCAGAGAATTTGGTAAAGAAACTAGAACTTGTCCTGAGATGAGCAAGGTTCTCAGGGATTGTGCAGAGGAGAGAGTGTGTAACTGTGGTTTGTCCCCTTAAAGGGCAGTGGCTCAGGACCCAACCAACCATAGTTATTAAACAGGCACACCAGAGCAGGAATAGCTGGTTCCCTATGGAGCAGCATGAAGTGGAAGAGGGGCTGAGAGAGTTGCAGGAACTTCAGCGACTGCCAGAGACAGGAGGCCTGACAGTAACCTTGGAGAAAAGACCCCGAGGGCAGAGACTAAGGCCAGAAGGGTAAATGGCCTTATGCTGGGTTTCCCCCACCCCCCTCATTTTGCTTTTGGTGTCTCCTGGAAAATAAATATAGCCCTGCCAGAAGGGCCTGCAAGACTGATTTGTTGGGAGCATAGCTGTGAACTTCTGAAGAGAGGGAAATTTGACAAGTGGGTTCTGCAGACCCATCCAGGCCCTGAGGGAGGTGCTCTGGACGAGGCCATACTAAAATACTTAATCACATTGGAATCTACAAAATCAGCTTTGAAGTTTCTATCTTCTGGGTTATCTGAGCATGACTCTTCTGATTGGAATATGTCAGAAAAGTACTAAAAACCAAATGAACTCACTTTTAGTTGGTCAAACCATCCAGACAAATTCACCTTTGAACTGAGACAAGCAAGGGAAATGTCAGCTCTGAAGGCATTTATTTGGGAAAACTTAAAAGAGAATGGAAATGGCATTTCAACCTTAGCTGTCCTACTCATGAGCACCATGACCTGATCAATGATACAATAGAAATCATTAAGATTTAAAACAAAACAAAAAACTCTAGATGCGTTGTCATAGCAGAACTGTTGTCCAGAGAACTACTGTATTTCTTGTCAATGCACTAATTTGAGTAAGAGCAAGCTATAATTAATACAATTCACAGACTCATTAGATAGTATAGATGAAGGAACAGATCTGTTAGATTTTTCGATCAATCACTTTGCTAATGCAGGATTTTTCCTCCCAGTATATAGAAATGGGAACAACACCAGCTTCGCTCCCCCCCCCCCCCCCTGCGATTTGAAGACATCCATTATAATTAACTCAATGTAGGAGAAATTTCATACTCTGGACTGTTTCTTTTCTTTTCAGGTTAACTTTATGCAATATTAAACATTTGTTCTGTGGTTCAAAGTGTGTTTTAAGAACATAATGCATTCTGACAAATGTATTTACCATTTATCTTTATATTTGTTTACATTTTTGATTTACACGCTGAACAGTTGTGGCATGCTCTATATACAATTCTTGATATTTTTCTTGTGAAACATAGGGTAAAAATTATGTAAAAACCAGGCAATACAATGCTAATTATTTTTTGGTGGGATATATGATGACAGCAACTGAAAACTGTCTCAGAGTTACTGTGTATTAAGATGAAATAAGTTAAAAACTGACCTGACTTTGGTCTCAGTTGGAAAGTCACTTTTTTAGGCTTGACTTATTGAAATGTCTTCTAACATTAGGTCTGCATTCATGCAGGTTCCTTCATGCCAATTAATTAGGCTCTCACTGTGTCTGGGCAGAAGATTTTCAATAAATCATGAAGAAGTAACTGTGCGTGCCTGGCAAGCTACAAGAGAAACGGATTTGAGTAATATACACACACATACACATACACACACATCTGAGGGACAAAGGTATTAATTTAAGAATAGAGAGCCAATGGGCTCTCAGATACTTATCTAAATTACTTTGCTCTCAAAGTTACTGGACCAGTTGCAAATTTGAACAAAGAACTGGCTCTGCATGCTTTTTAATAAACAAAATAAACTTAAAATCAATTAAGCTTCTTGCTAAGGTTAACTAATATACTAAATAAGACTTACACAATATAATAATCAAATCAAGGTCACAATTGGAATTGTCAGTAAAGTAATAATGATGCTCAATTGAATCACCAGTTAATCAGGTTATCAAATGAATGCACCCAATAATCAAATCATGCGGTTAATACAGCACCTGGTCAGTTCTTACAAATACTAACCCAGGCAACTAAAGGAGGTGGTTGTTTTATATCTCAGCCCTAGAAGTGATACTTAGGCCTTGTCGACACTGGCAAGTTTCTGCCCAGTAAAGCAGCTTTTTGCGTTGTAACTCCTGATGTGTACACACTGCCAAGCCACTTAGTGTACAGAAACTGCGCAGTTGCAGTGCTGTAAAAAACCCACCCCGATGAGAGGTGTACAGCTTTCTATGCCAGGGTACAGCACCGCGGTGCCAGTGTAGACACCCTGATCGATTACAGCACTGTGATTGGCCTCTGGGAGGTGTCCCACAATGCTTGTTCTTGCCTCTATGGTCATCGGTTTGAACTCTACTGCCCTGCCCTCAGGTGACCAATCGTCATCCCCAACCCTTAAATTCCTTGGGAATTTTCAAAGTCCTCTTCCTGTTTGCTCAGTGATGCATGCAGGTGGTCTGAGCTCATCTTTCCAGGAGGCCATGCCTGCTCCATGCACCAGGCGTTCCCCCCGCTTGGAGCAATGCCGAGCTGGTGGACCTCATCAGCATTTGGGGAGAAGAGGCTGTCCAGTCCCAGGAATGATGATGCTTATGGACAGATTTCACGATGCATGACAGAAAGGGGCCATGACTGGAACACACTTCAGTGCAGGTTCAAAGTGAAGGAGCTGCGGAATGCCTACCACAAGGCACGGGAGATAAACCGTCACCCCAGTGCTGCGCCCATGAGCTGCTGGTTCTACAAAGAGCTGGACACAATACTCGGTGATGACCCCACCTCTACTGTGAAGGCCACTGTGGATACTTCGGTGGCTCATGCGCTAGTCGAGAGTGGACCGAGCCAGGAGGAGGAAACCTTGGACGAGGATGTAGAGGGGGTGGGGGACCCAGAGGCAGAAGACGACTCAGAAACCAGAGATGCATGCAGCCAGGATCTCATCTCTACCCCAGAGGAGACTAGCCAGTCACAGCTGTCGGATTTTGGTGAAGCGCAAACAGGAGAGGAGGCCCCTGGTAAGTGGCTTTGATTTTGGGAATCACTGAAGTGAGTTGTTGCAGGAGGGGTGCCAAAAGCAGGCTTGTGTCTGTATGATGTGCATACCAGCATAGTCAGAGCTTCGAAACAGGGTGTTGAATGACTCCCTCACTTCAAGAGAATCTCCCTAGATCTCCAGGAAACTCTCATGGGCAATCCACTGCCGCAGGTTCTTTGGCAGAGTGGCTTTGTTTCTTGCCCTATTAAGGATAACTTTCCTGTGCCACTCTGCTATCACGGGGGGGGAGGGGAACCATTGCTGCACACAGACGAGCTGCATAAGGGCCAGGGTGGAAGCTGCAGTCTTGGAGAAGACCCTCCCTTGTTTCCCTGCTCACCCTCAGCAGCAAGGTATCTTCCATAATGAACACAGCCTGTGGAAAATGTGGGGACAGGAATGATTATCACCCCTCCCCCGCCCCCCCCCCACACACACAGACAGTGCTGGCTTTTCCCAAGAGCCATGTGTCCAGTGTACAGTATGGTCCTGGAACACTGATTTCCCCTGCCCCTGTGGTTACTCACCATTTTGGGGGTCTTGTGGCTCCTGTGTGCTTGCCTGGGGTCAGCCAGCTAGTGACAGGTATGTGAATAGTGGCTGTGTTTTAAATCACTGAATCAGTGGTGTCTGTGTTACAAACAATACTGCTTCTGTAAAATGTTGCATTTTGGCTTCATAGATATGACCTTGGGAGCCCACTTCCCTCTTTGTTATTGCTGGCTGAACGGCTGCGCAGAATTAGAAATCTGCCATGAAGAACTAAAGAGGTCTTTCTGCGTGAGGTCATGATGCACTCTACAGCTGAAAAACAAGAATAGGAGTGGCAAGACAACGAGAAGAGGGACCAAAAGGAGAGCGTGGTGTGCCAGAACGAAGCTACGGAATGGCTCTTAAACGTTATAGAGCACTAAGGGACATGCTCCAGGCACTACTAGCACTGAAAACCCAGCAGCTCCGCACCCACCCTCCCCAGCAGCCACTGTCGCAAAACTCATTCCCATGTCCCCCCCCCCCCAGACACTGCCAACACACTCCTATCAATCTCCTGGCTCCAGTCTGTACCTGCGGCATTCCACTCCTTCCCGTCACAGTCCAGCCCTGCGGACTCCCAGTACCCACTGCACTCAACATCCATCCCTCTACAGTTTAGCCCTGCTGAAGTACAGTACCCATTGCACTGTACTCCAAAGGAGAAGGTTGGATATGATACCTGGACATACACAAATCTTTAACCATCCCAAGACCCCACCTGCTCCTGGGACCCTCCTTTCCCCCATCCCCCTCAGTGCTGATGGGGTATTTTTGTTTGTCTCTATCCTCCGGTTGTTTTTTAATAAAAGAATTGAGTTGGTTTTAAAGCAATCTTTATTCTATTAATTGAAAGCAAACAGAGCCCTGCAAAGCAACAGGCCATTTTCTTAAACCTTCATAGTGCATCCTCTGCAACAATCACAATCACCTTCTAGCATTACAAGCACTGCACTCCCAAGCATAGCAACAAATATTAGTGGCTTTCAGCTTCAAATTGCTGCCTCACGGCATCCCTGATCCTTATGGCCCTGTGCTGCACCCCTCTGGTAGCCCTGGTCTCTGGCTGTTCAAATTCAGCTTCCATGTACTGAGCCTCAGCAGTCCAGTCCTGAGTGAAGCTTTCACTCTTCCCTTCACAAATATTATGGGGCATACAGCACACAGCTATAAGCATAGGAATATTGTCATCTGCCAGGTCCAGCTTCCCATACAGACAGCACCAGCAGGCCTTTAAACGGCCAAAAGCACACTCAACAGTCATTCTGCACTTGCTCAGCCTGTTGCTGAACCCCATGTATGGCTTCATATGCCATGGCATTATAGGGTAGGCAGGGTTGCCCAGGATCACAATGGGCATTTCAACTTCCCCTACAGTGATCTTCTGGTTCGGGAAGAAAGTTGCTGCTTGCAGTTTCCTGAACAGGCCAGTGCATCATGCACCTTTCTGGACCAGCCTGCGTTAATGTCTGTGATATGCCCATGGTGATCCACAAGCGACTGCAGAACCATAGAGAAATACCCCTTCCGAATAATGTACTCGGTGGCTAGGTGGTCTGGTGCCAGAATTGCCCCTCCGCAGTTAGGGAAGCCAATTTGTGCAAAGCCATCCATAATGTCCCGCATGTTGTCCAGAGTCACTGTCTTTCAGAGCAGGATGTGATTAATGGCCCTGCACACTTCCATCAACATGAGTCCAACAGTCGACTTTCCCACTCCAAACTGGTTAGCGACCGAACAAGGGCAAGCTCATCACACAGTCCTATGAATATGGCTTTCCTCAGCTTAAAGTTCTGCAGCCACTGCTCATCATCCCAGATGTGCATCACGATGTGATCCCACCACTCAGTGCTTGTTTCCCGAGCCCAAAAGTGGCATTCCACTGTGGCCACAAGCATTCTCGTATCATAGCTACTACATGTAGCGAGATCAGCGTCGCGCTTCTCCTGCCTTTGTAGTTTAAGGAATAACTCTACTACCACTCATGACGTGTTAGTCAGAGTGAGCAGCATACTGGTCAACAGTGTGGGATCCATTCCTGCAGACCGAAGAGGCAGAGCATGCAGTACACAAACTGTTGAAAGATGGTGCCAAATGCGGACAGAAGCACAGGGATTGCTGAGATGCGAAGCAATGCATCATGGGGCATTGGGACAGGACCCAGGATGCCCCGCAACTCCCTCCGCCTTCCCACAACTCTTAGCAGCAGAAGAGGAAGAGATGATCTGTGGGCTAGATGCCCAGAGTGCACTGCTCCCCGAATACCGCTGCAAGTGCCACAAGTGTGAACACACTATTTCACAGGCAGCTGACAGTGTGAACACACAACAGCACTTTCCCTTCAGAGCTCTCTAAGCGAAACTCTAACTGCTGGCGCTGTAACTCTGTCAGTGTAGACATGCCCAAAGACTCCACTAAAGCTCCTGTATACCTACTTACTTTACAGTTGGCTGCCTCCCCAGTCTAATTTCTCTACTTTTGATGGCAGTCAGCAACTTTTACTTCCCCATTCTGTTAACACTCTTCACAACCCAGAGTTACATAATGTGATTTTTAAGGTAGGATTCACTTAGAATTTTAGTTGGGAAATGATTAATGGTGCCTTCCTAATATAAATTTACATATCTATCTATCATTTAAACACACAATCATTCACACTTCAGAAGTGTTACAGAAAAAGCAATGTAACAAAATGGGAAAGAAAAAGATTCAAAGGAAAGAAAAAGATTCACTCTTCAGCTTGCATGGTCTTTAGCGTCATAAGACATCAGAGGCCAGACTGCAGTTCAGGAGAACCTGAAATATCCTCCCTTGTTGGTACGTCACTTTGACTTGGCTTGTAATGCAACTAATTTCATGACTGTATTTACTTTGGGGAAATGAATGATCAGATGAGAAAAGAAGATGGAGCTGATTATGTCTATGGCTCCTATTTTGCAAAAAGCTTAGCCGTGACATTTAGGACAAATGAAAAACGTTTTAAATAGGGAAGAGTTACAAATAGAAATGATAACTTGCTGTGCAGAAATCTGAATGGAAAGTGACCCAGACTGTGGATTCAAAGTCACAGGCGGAGTACATATGCAGGGAAACCCTCTATTATTGCAGAAACTGAAATAAGGCATGAGTGTTTAGCTAAGGAATATCAAGGGCAAGAACTCCATTGGAATTTCCTAACCTTATAACATAAAGAATAATACTCCAAAGCCTTCCCTAATGAAACTTCCAGAGATTCAATTAGAATTCTTCTGATGGTCTTTGTTAGTTTCTATTGGACTCTGTCGTTTTAAACTGGAGGAACAGTAGCTCTAGGAAACTGGAGGATCAGTATCTCAAGGCAAATAATACATGGCTCTGTCCCAAAATCTAGTTGACTCACTGGATCAGTTCCCCACTGAAGAACAGGGGAAAAGAAGAAAACTGGGATGCTACAATGAGACTGCTATGTATTGATATAGCTCTAACTTACAAAGACAGGAGCTGATTATACTCCCATCGAAGTCAATGGCAAAATCAGCAGTATTGTCAGGATTGGACCATACTTCATAGTAGCAAAGGAACTTGACTTGAAACAAGGGTCTCAGAGATCAACTTTTTTTGGGTCTCATGCTCCTTTATACTGAAATAATCCATGTAGGACACTGGAAATTCTTCAAGCTTGGATTTGCCAATTCACTTGACGTAGGGAATTGATTTGCTCTCAACTGAAGAAACCCTAAGATATGGGGACACCTTCTACACTAGCTCCTGACTCACCCAGCCCTCCAGCCTGTAAGCAGAATAGCTGAGATGGAGCCATAATGTCTCCTGAACTACGCTTTTCCCAACTGTGGAGCTGGAATCCCAAGGTTAAACTTCCACAGGGATGCGATAAGCCAGCAGCATCCCATAGAATCATCCTAGCACTTTCCCTTTCTCTGTTCCATGGGCCAAGATCTGCAGGTATATTTTCCCCACTCGTTCATAAAAGTGGAGGAGAGCATTTGGGCCTGACTTATGTGTTTCTTAGGATGAATTTAATGCATGTGAAAGGCACGGAATAACTGTGGGATAGAAATCACCATGTTGCTTTAAGAGGAAAAAAAGTTATAAGAACAGAAGAGCAAAATGAAAGAAACAAATATAAATCAACACATGATCAGTATATAACCCTGCTATACATTTGGAGAAAATTTCTATGATCAGTTTACTAGGTTTTTGAACTGTGATGGAAAAAAATGAGATTTCAACAGGACCATTTCCTTTATGGCTCTCAAGTTGTCAGTTTTTAAATTCCTTCATTCAAATGCAGACATTTTTTTCTGAAATTACCTTGATGTACGGTGTGTGGAATATTATCTATTTTTCACTATTCTGGAGTGGTGTTCCATTTGATATAACTGCATATTTTGATGTACTGTGATTTTATATAGTTTTATTATCTATACTGAAAGTCGTATACATTAAAAACAAATCCTCTGCATCCTTACTGCTAAAGCTCTATATGAAGCTACCACTAATGCTGATATTATGCCATGCACACTATGTAATGCTCAGGAAAAGTCTTCTGGCGTTGGCTGCACTGTGGGTTGACTGGCATGCAGCAAATGAGAACATGATCCACTTCACTGCAGATTTCAAAATGATAATTAAAACAGCTACTTTTCTGCCCTGCTCATGAGAAATGTGTGCTCAATGTGGGGATCAGAATATTTAATACAATACAAGAACTAAGTGATTGCTTCAAAGAGGGGCTGGGAAAACAGCTCTGCAAATGCAGCAGACCTTGCAACCAGAATGATTTTTCAGTGCTTGCTTTAAAGTGCATCTTTGGGTGAATGGTAACGAGGGATTAATGGGTGTTTAATAAGTTTGAGCAATACAGTAGCATGAGACTAATGAAAAGAAGTTACATAAGCAAAGAGACCGCAGCCTGATATACATGATCTATTTTCAACAGCCCTTTTAAAATTCTGTTTCTCTAAATGGCTGCTATGTTAACAATGGTTTTGATATTTCAGCTCTGTTTTCTCTGAACCAGTCTTCTGAAATGAAAGGACATTTGTATAGAGCATTACAAATAGGACAAAAATAACTGAGCTATAGACAAGCTGCACATTCAAGGCTTTCTCTAAAATGTACTTTTTCCGGAAAAACATTCAAGCAGTTTTTATTCAGAATCATGCATACGTGAGTATGAGGGCAAAATTCTGTCCTTAGGGGCATAATTAGCCCCTTTTTGCAAAGAAAAGCCATACTTACATAGGATGAAAGCCTGTCACTCCTTAGTACTCCAGATGTGTGTGTGTGCCTATTGAGAAGTGGCATGGGTCCGTAGCCTCTTGAATATTTCATAGACAGTGTCCAGGAGGAAAGAGGACATGCTTCTAGGAGGCTGGGAACTCAGCCATTGAGTCAGTAAATTACACTGGCCCAGAAAACCACGTATGGAGAGAATTGAGGCTCTCAGACTATTCTTGGTGACACTCTGTGGTAACAACCCCAGAGTGAATCTCACATCTAATGCACTTGTTGCTGAGCGCACCACCTGCCCAGAAAAGCAGCCTTTCACAACACACTTCACAATGTCATGCTGCCAAAGATCTTATGTTTCACATACTAAATCTGGTCATTTCGCATGGCTGTAGTTTATACCTGGCTGTCTTTGACGTAGTTGCTTGATGTCACAGCTACTGAAATTATGAGACTGATATTCATTCAAGAAGTCATAAAGCAATGTGGATAGTGTTATAAGCGAATACATAAAATGTAACAAGTGCAAACTGCTGTGAGAAAGATGGCATCTTTACTATAAAAAAAACTTCAGCCATGGGAGAAAAAAGACATTGAATGTACCTGAACAGTTGATTTAGAAGACAATATTATAAAGTTTAGTGATATGCATTTTCATAATTGTTTAAATGTGGTAAAATGTACATTGCCCAAATTATTTCACATAAAGGCTATAAAAGAATATATATACTTTATAGCACTGGTTTAGTTTCCATGTGAAGATTATGTACAAATGAGGACAGTCCTTGCTTGTTCATGAGTAAAGAAATATTGAGATCCTCATAGTATTGCCAGTTCTTGCAATTTTATTTTCACTTTCACAGTAATTAATGTTTTTCTTAAATGCCCAGCTCATGAAGAACATAAGAACGTCCATATTGGGTCAGACCAATGGTCCAGCTAGCTAAGTATCCTGTCTTCCAATATTGGCCAATGCCAGATGCTTCCAAAGGAATGAACAGAACAGGGCAGTCGTCATGTCATCCACCCTCTGTTGTCTACTGCTGGCATCTGGCAGTCAGAGGCTTAAGGACATCTAGAGCATGGGGTTGCATTCCTGACCATCCTGGCTAATAGTCATTGATGGACCTGTCCTCCATGAACTCATTAATTCTTTTTTTAACCCATTTATAGTTTTGACCTTCACAGCATCCACTGGCAATGTGTTCCACAGGTTGACTGTATTATGTGATGAAGTGCTTCCTTTATATTTTGTTTTAAATCTGCTGCCTATTAATTTCATTGGGTGACCCCTGGTTCTTGTATTATGTAAAAGGGTACATCACACTTCCTTATTCACTTTCTCCACACCATTCATGATTTTATACACCTTTATCATATCCCCCCTTAGTTGTCTCTCTTCCAAGCTGAACCGTCCCAGTCTTTTTAATCTCTCCCCATATGGAAGCTGTTCAATACCCTTAATCATTTGTGTTGCCCTTCTCTGAACCTTTTCAATTTCTAATATTTCTTTTTTGAGATGGGGCAACCAGAACTGCATGCATATTCAAGGTATGGCCATACCATGGCTTCATATAGTGGCATTATGATATTTACTGTCTTATTATTTATCCCTTCCCTCATGGTTCCTAACATTCGGTTAGCTTTTGGGACTTCCACTGAACATTGAGTGGATGTTTTCACAGAACTGTCCATGATGATTCCAAGATCTTTTGCTTGAATGGTAAAAGCTAATTTAGATCCCATCATTTTGTATGTATAGTTGGGATTATGTTTTCCAATGTGCCTTATTTTGCATTTATCAACATTGAACTTCATTTGCCATTTTGTTCCCCAGTCACTCAGTTTTGAGAGAGTTTTGTAACTCTTCTCAGTCTGCTTTTGACACAACTATCTTGAGTAATTTTGTATCAACTGCAAACTTTGTTACCTCACTACTTACTCCCTTTTCCAGATCATTTACGAAAATGTTGAACAGCACTTGTCCCAGTAACGATCCACAGCGGACACCACTATTTACCTCTCTGCATTGTGAAAACTGACCATTTATTCCTACTCTTTGTTTCCTGTCTTTTAACCAGTTACTGATCCATGGGAGGACCTTCCCTCTTCTCCCATGACTGATTACTTTGCTTAGGAGCCTTTGGTGAGGAGCCTTTGTAAATGGTTTTCTGAAAATCCAAGTACACTAAATTCACTGGATCACCCTGGTCCACATGCTTGTTTACCCTTCACAGAATTCTAGTAGATTGGTGAGACATGATTTCCCTTTATAAAAGCCGTGTTGACTCTTCCCCAACAAATTGTGATAATTTCATTCTTTACTATAGTTTTCATTAATTTGTCTGGTACTGAAGTTAGGCTTACCAGCCTGTAATTACCAGGATTGCCTCTGGAACCTTTTAAAAAACATTGGCTGTTCTCCAGTCATCCGGTAGAAAGGTTCATTTAAGTGATAAGTTACATATCACAGTTAGTAATTCTGCAATTTCATATCTGAGTTCCTTCAGAACTCTTAGGTGAATCCCATCTGGTCCTGTGGACTTATTACTGTTTAATTGATCAATTTGTTCCAAAACCTCTTCTATTAACACCTCAATATGGGACAGTCCCTCAGATTTGTCACCTTCAAAGAATGGCTCAGGTGTGGGAATCTCCCTCACAATCTCTGCAATGTAAAGAATTAATTTAGCTTCTCTGCAATGGCTTTGTCTTCCTTGAGTGCTACTTTAGCGCCTTGATCGTCCAGTGACCACATTGATTGTTTGGTAGGCTTCCTGCTTCTGATGTACTTAAACATTTTTAGAGTCCTGAGAATATGTGGTAATGTATGTTTCCAGCCCTCAGATCAAATAAACTCCAAATGTACTTTTTAAAAAAATGACATTAAAGCCAAGCTCATGATCTTAGGGATGCGGGGGGCGCAAATCATGATTTTTGCTTGCCTGGGGTTGACAATGCTGCTTTCCTAATACTGGATCAAATCCTGTGATATGCTGCACACCTCTCAGTCACTAATTGAGACCTGATATAGCTACCATTGAAGTCAAGTTGGCTTTCTTTTGTGCTCTTGGGCAGTCCAATATTATGCCCCATTCTCAATTGCCCTGTTGTTCCTAGGTAACTGTGATCACAGTATCCATGAAAAGCAGGTTTTAATGGAACTTTAAAAGTTGCATTGAGGATGTACAGGAATAAGCCTGCATAATTGTCTGATAATGACAATGTAGGAGTTAAACTGAATTTCACCACATATTTCATTTCCCTCTAGTGATGTAAAATCTCCACTCCCAGTTTACACTGATGGCAAAGTGGTGTCCTAAAGTCTGTGGAGTTTAGAGGGGCTGTAGCAATAGTCCATAACAGAAAGGAATGACTTGGAAGTTGCATTGTTTTGGCATATCCACACCCATTTCCATTGTCACTTTGTCCCTAACATCTTGTTCCCATTTTTGTCATGTGAAGCTTTGGGAACAATAACTACAGTATCTTAATAACAGTAGGACAAATTCTGTACTAGCTCAGTAGAACTGCACAGGTGTAAATTAGGGCAGTATTTGCTGCTATCTATTTAGGGACAAAACTTTAATGCAGGCTTGTTTCTGTACTAGATAAAAAGCATAACTGCCGTGTATTACAGTATAGGTACCTTCACCAGTAAAACGTTTATTTTAAGGTAACAGAAACATAGATTTCTGGTTACTGCTACATTGATTTTCTCCCTTATCTGTGTAAATAAATCAGAGTCAAGCAAGTAATTGCTGGAGCCTTATCCCATTCATATACCTCCAGACAGTTAACACTGAAGGTAAATACTTATCTGTTGGTGATGATTTATATATTTTAAAAGCCCTTTACAAATAATTTCCCTAAGCTCCATATACTACCTAATAGCATAGTGTTCAGGCTTGTTCTCATTAACACATTACATCTTACCGGTTATAGAAGCTGCTGTGAGACAGCCTTATATTATCTGAATCCAGGTAAGTTGGATTCACAGTCTCAAAAGGAATAGTACATTGTGTAAGGATCCAAGGGTGCACACCCTCAGTTTTGGCGGGTATAGACGCTGTGGCTGTGGGGGCCCTAGGTCTCTAACACTCCCTCATCACGACTGAGGGAGAGAGATATAGCACTACTTTACTAATCTTGGAAGGTCAGGTCCCCCTAGGGCACCTGATTGGCTTGCACCCACTAAAGCCAGGAAGTGAGCCAGGTGGGTTGTCAGAGCAACTTGGTAGATTCCTTGTTGCTGCTGCATTGGACTCTACTCTTTACCTGTCTCCTGTGATCTGTTCTGGTTCCTGCCTTGTTCCTGCCTCCCCTCCCAATTCCTGCTTTACGCCTGCTCCATGCCCAATCTCCGGACTGCATCTCTGGTTCCTGCCCCGATGCCTGGTTCCTGACCATCGGCTCTGATTGGTTCTGAACCTTGACTGGACTCCTGACTTTAACTCTGACCATTAAGCAATACCACCATTTCAGGGAGAAGAGGGGTTCTTCTCCTGATGTTATGTATTTTTCAGTTCAAAAGAGGTTCCATGAGTAGTTCATCATTTTCCAATGAAAAAGCAGGATTGTCTGACATAAATAGCAGTGTCTGAGGGAAGATGTTTAATTTCAGGCATTTGATCTGTCTCAGAGAAGAAAGTGGGATGAGTCTATTTCTAACAAAATCGGGATTTTTGTTTGCAGTGAAGAGGAAAAATCAACTGAATTACTAGTGGTGATGATTCAAATAGTTTGGTATGTACATGTCTATAACTATGCCTGTTTGAAAAAGAGATAGCCAAGCCCAAGACTGCTGCTGTCTCTTCATCTGGCTGCATTGGGAAGGAGTGCAGCACTTAATTGCTGCATTTATGGAAAAACAGCACTTAGTAAATTAATAAGTTGTGCCATTTCTTGCACAATATGGGCAAAATCGTACCTTGTGTTGCATAGGTGCAGCGTGTGGGGGAAGAGAGCACAGGGGTGCTTCCTCCACCCCCTCCAATTATATGCACAAACAGCAACAAAGTACAATCTATTCCACTCTCTCTCCAGTGCTAGTACAGCAATCTGGACAGGAGACTTGCAGGCTCCTATGTCTTCAAGAGAGTGTGGCCATTCACGTTTTCTACCATCTCCTGGGTCCATGGCAATTGGGGAACAAAGAGGAGGGTGCATACTGCTCCTTTTTGGAGCAGTAGTAAGGAATGCTACCAACTTCATTGCCCCAAGCTCTCTTGAGCAGTACTGCAACTGCACCAACATGGTTTCTGGGCCCTCTGCTAGGCCACTACTGTTCTGCTTGCTGGCCCAAATGCCACATTTGATATATTAAGGCTATATGTACAATTTTTAACATACATGCAAGAAATCAGCAGTCATTGGTAGAGTTAGTTATAAAAATAATGTACTAAAATTTGAAATGGCTGAAATATTATCAATGTCATTTTTATTGGTTATAATAAGAGAAATGGGGGAGAGGGGAAGTCTTGTTTACTTGTTATCTCTTTGATAAAGCTGGGACTCTACAACTCCCAGGCAGCCACTATGTTAGAATTCAACTTCAAACAAGGTATTTAAACTTTAAAAATACTGCTCCATAAACACGTGTTTAAGTAATTATTTGAAGATGAAGTTGGCCCCCGTGACTGCCTGGGAATACAGAACGTTACATTCTAGCATTTGTGAGAGTCAAACAGTAGTGCTTTAGAAAAATGATTTAATTATTCTGAGGCAGAAACTTCCTGGTAAACAATACAGAGTGACAATATTAAATTACAGCGATATTACCAAAAAAAAAAAAAAAAAAAAGGAGAAGGAATCAAACTTACAAGAAAAACAAATTTAAAGGTTATAGTATATAACCTTTATATATATAAAAGTGAAATACATACATTATAATGTTCATAGGACATTGGTCAAATTCTGCCACTCTTCCTCATGTTATGTAGTCCCTTACTCTTTGTGAAAGCCCACTGAAGCAAATGTGGCTCTCACAGAATAAGGGACTACTCACCATGCGTAAGATAAGCAGAATTTGGCTGTTACTGAGTTAAATTAATTCAAGTAATCACTACTTTTCTATATATTGCTGCAGACTCATTATACTGGATATTGTCTAAACTGGGAACACAGTATCTCTCAAGTAAGGACACTGTACAATAAATGTAATGGAGTGTTGATATCTTTGAAAGTATAAATCAGTAGATGAAAAAGTATGTTAGGTTTTTGTTCTCTGAGTGAGAGAATATTCCATTGGTGATATTCTGGGGGAATCCTGGCTCCACTGAAGTCAGTGGCAAACTCCCCCAGACTTCAATAGAGCCACAATTCCCTCCTCTGTCTCTTAACTTCTCTAATAATATATCTTCATCCTACCAAGATTCATTTCAAAGATATTGCCAGTTTGTGTACCATGTAACTGTAGGATTGTTCCAAATCCCAGCATTTAAACAAATATCTTTCCAACTGTTTCCAAATCAAGGCCATATGTTTAGATATGAGAGGACCTGGGGGAAGTAGTAGGCTTAAAAACTTCAGATGAACTGGGATGTCATCTGGTCAGGGATCGGCAACCTTTGGGACGTGGCTCACCAGGGTAAGGCTGGTTTGTTTACTTGCTGCATCTGCAGGTTCGGCCGATCGCGGCTCCCACTGGCTGTGGTTCACCACTCCAGGCAAATGGAAGCTGCGGGACGCGGCGTGGGCTGAGGGATGTGCTGGCCGCCGCTTCCCGCAGCCTCCATTGGCCTGAAGCGGTGAACTGCAACCAGTGGGAGCCATGATCGGCCGAACCTGCGGACATGACAGGTAAACAAACCGGCCCGGCCCGCCAAGGTGCTTACCCTGGCAAGCCGCGTGCCAAAGGTTGCTGATCCCTGAATTATGCTTTAGCTGTAAAGATTAGCTATGTAACTATGAAGTGATTCCTTGATGTTCTCAGAGTGGTAGGGGAGTTCAGGTTGGGTGCTCTCCGTTTACAAATAGGAGACTGAACTATCCAGATGGAAACAAAGCTAAGCTATTAAAAGGAGGGTTGAATGGGACATGCATGCACAGTAAGGCAAAGTAACACCACAAGATGCTGTTTAATTGGTGGAGATGATTGACATCTTTTTCATGAATTTTAATTTGGTATCTGTTGTTAATTTTTTGTCATTTTGTTCATTCCCTTGTGAAACCTGTGCTGACATCTCAACAACAATTACATTTAAAACAAGGAGGCCTGAAATTAAGAGATCTCTATTGTTCTGCCAGATGTTACTAATGGGTATAAAGAATATCAAATTCCCCACCCCCCAAACCAGGTTTTGAGAAAAGACAAAAAGAGAATGCATTTAGATTCTAGCTTGCTTACCACTCCATATCAACTAAGCAAAAATTTGTTTAATCTCTTTACTTACTATATATATTAGAAATGCAAAATGAGAGCACAGATAATTTATTGGCTACCACAGGCATAAAGACATTTTATGGTGTCCTTGATCTACCCCACAGTGAGAGAAGTAATTTAGAGCAAGGTTTGGTTTTCATTTAAAAATGGGTAATTAGAGGCAGAGCATTAAATTTTTACCACTTGCTGTTTTTTGTGGGGTCCCCAGACAACATATTTAAAACTTTCCGTTGGCCATTTCCATGGAAAATGCAGATAAGCTGATGGAAAGTAAACCTTGGAGAGAAGAGCAGCCTCAGATTTGGACCAGTTATCCAAATATCATGAAAGCAAACTAAATGTCCTCTGTATTTCCATAAGAAATTTAAAAAAACATATGTTTTCTTAACACGAGTTAAAATGATATCCATACAAGGGCCTGATCCTGCTCTCATTGAAAGCAAAATTCCCATTGAGTTCGATGACTGTAGGATCAGGCCCCAGAATTTTGCACTCTTTCCACTCCCTTTATTTCCTCCAGCACACCTTTATTTAAGGAGAAATAATATTCTAAATCATCATCAAACACATTGTGTAATTGGAAATCAGGATTCTACAAAGTTCTGAAGCATTTTTAGGACCAAATCCTCTAATGAAAAGACTCTGATCGACTTCAGTGGGACTATTCATGTGATCAAAGCAAGCCAGATTGTCATTATTTTACTATGTTTAATCTGTTATGGTGTTCACAAAAACTGGGGAGTGGAATCCTGATAGGGTAGTTAAGACATTTTTATTCATGGAGAACATTCCTTTATTGAGAGGTATTTTAAATATACAATGGCTTTCATTAATAAGTCAGAATTTACTAGCTATGCTACATGGTATCTAAGCTAATGCAGCTATGGGTTATTGCCAAGTGGCTCCAGGAAAATCATTGAAGTGAGCACTTTGCTCACATTGAAGTGAGCACTTTGCAAGAGACACTCGGCATCCTGAAGGATTGGACCCTAATTTCCTCATCTGAGGCCTGGTCTATACTACAGAGTTAGGTCAACATAAGGTAGCTTATGTCGACCTAACTCTGTAAGTGTCTACACTAAAATGTAGATATAGTTTGCCCATTACACAGACTGAGGGCTGGTCTACACTGGGGGGGGGGGGAATCGATCTAAGATACGCAACTTCAGCTACGCAAATAGCGTAGCTGAAGTAGAAGTATTTAAGATTGAATTACCTGGGGTCCACACGGTGCGGGATCGACGGCTACGGCTCCCCGTCGACTGCGCTACTGTCGCTCGCTCTGGTGGAGTCGACGGGGAGCGCGTTCGGGGATCAATATATCGCGTCTTAACGAGATGCGATATATCGATTCCCGATAGATCGATTACTACCCACCGATCCGGCGGGTAGTGAAGACGTACCCTTAATAACTCCACCTCCACAAGAGGCATAGCACTTAGGTCGACGTAGTTAGGTTGATGCAATATCAGTGTAGACTCTGCATGGCTTACATCGACTATTGCTGCCTTTCGGAAGCCATCCCACAATGCCCCGCTCTGACAGTTAAATCAGAGCAAGTGCTTCTGGTGAGGATGCACACTGCCAACACAAGAAGCATAGCGGGGACATGCAAAATCATTGCGGTGGCTGTACGTCAATGTAATTTAGGTGGACTTAATTTTGTAGTGTAGACTTGTGGGGAAATAGAACAGGGGGGCCTTCTTTTTAATAGCCAGAGCGGTGAATCTGAAGGCCCCGAAATAAACCCTCTAGCAGAGATCTGTTATGCTGACGGCCTTTATGCAGAGTAAAACAGGCCTTAGCATGAGCAAGACTGAACAACACAGTTCTCTGCCAAACTTGGTCAAGGGTAATGACCAGAGGAGGGGGGAAAGGAAAAACCCAGAATAATGCTAAAAGCTATAGCAAAAAAACTGCTTTAGCAACATAATAACCGCAAGTTTATGAAACCGCTCGAAAAATAGAATATCCGCTTACATTAAGAAATTGCTTTTGCAAAAGAGTTAATCATTCTTGCAGTTATAAGCTATCTGCAAACATTTTCCAATTCCAGTATCTGCAAATTAACCAATCATAGACCTTCTTTTAGTGTCCTATAACCACCACCCCCTTAACCCTTCACCAAAACCCCCCGGAAAACAACATGTGCCTTGCCGAGAAATGTACCCAAACTGGTGTCAAGTACCACCCCTGGGGAAAACCGCCAAGCGCCCCTCTACCCAAATAAACACCCACTTCTCGGAAAATAATGAGGAAGGTACCAGGAGGGGGGGGAGTGACCCCAACCCCAGTTTCTTACAGTTTCTTAACTCATGACTGACCCCATCCCCAGTTTCCTAACTCATGACTAACCCCAACCCCAGTTTCTTAACTCATGACGTATTGTTTGTACTTTGCTTGCGGTTTAATGAAATAAAAACCCGCCTGCAAGCGGTGCTCGGGGTGTCAGTTTTCGAACTGCACCCCAAATGCGTTTGGTACGTATTGTAATAAAGGCCTCAGGCTCTGAGTCTGTGAACTAAAATCAGTAGTGGGTGATTCTTTCCACGACAGACTTGACCTGAGCTTTTAAGTGTTAAGGCTTCAATATACAAGGCCAATCAACAAAAGGATGTGCACCCCTTATAATTCTGAGCAGAATTTGGCCAATGGACAGTGTGAGAGACAATTTGGGTGAATCTGTAAAATTTATGAATTCTGTTTGAGATTATGAAATCTGTGAATATATCTTTACTATCCTGCAAATTCCATTTTGAATATGCTTCCCCTTTGCCTTCTCTGTTGTCTATTTTCCTCCAGGTTGGGTTGAAATTCCAGAGGCTGGTGGGAAAAGGTTATGGAAACAGGGTTGTTGATTAAAGCTCTCTCCCATCAAACTGGAATAGCTGTAAACAATAGACTGACCCCCCAACCAGGAGAACTGGTTCAACAGGGCAGAGGTTGCTTGGAAAGGAAGTCACCTGGTAAGTGTGTCTGGTCATCTGAGGAGGCTGATCAGGAAGTCACCTGACAGAGGGGTGGAAGGGTAGAAACTGCTCTTTTTTGCCTTCTTTTTCTGCTGTATCTCACCAGCTCAAGCTGAGAGAAGATGCAAGTAGGATCATGAAAAGGCAAGGGAAACTCTGCCTTCCTGAACACAGTTGGATTCCCAAGGTGAGATAACAAAGAAATTCTGTTTAAGATGTTTGTTGTTTTCTAAATGATCTGTACTCTGTGCTTTATCTGTTAAATAAAAGAGCAATGGTGTTAGAATCCTGTGCTAAGTCTGTCTGTGAATATTATATGCTACACTTAACATTTGCCTTCTGAGAGAGCTAAATAGTAAACCAGAAGGCTCATGCCTTTTGGGTGCAGTTCTGTGAGAGATTGTGTCTAAGCTACTGTGGTATCTTAGGGGGTCAGCACTGGATCTGGGGTCCCAAGGCAGGTGGGATCTAGCCTAGCAGATGATGGTTTCAATTGAATTGTTCCTATTATTGAGCTGATTTCCAGTGCATAAGAAGAGAAGGGATTATAAATGTAGAGGATATCTGGAATCAGGAGGAAATACGTTTGCAAATTTATTTTAATGAAAATTAAAATAACTTTTTAATAATATATCAGTAAGAATATTTTATCAAAAGAGTAGTTAAATATTTTTGTGTTCACACATGTTCAAAGGAGAAATGGCTTTAATTGTGCCCCTGTAAGCGGACACATCTCACAAAGAATGTGATAGACATACGGGCTTGTATGTCTATATGTATGTGAGAGACAGAGGGAGAGAACAAGATGCTTCCATAGTAATATCAGAACAAATAAAAGATTCAACTCAGGAAATATTAGTTATCAGAACTAAAATTACTGTTATCATAAAAGGGTTGGTTTCACCTTTTTATGATAACATAAAACGGGAGGGAGGTACCTAACTACCACTTTAGGTGCCTAATTCCAAATGTTAGATTCTCATAAACCCCTCTCTGCTGCTATCTAACCTTGTAGGCACAAAGAACAGGAGTACTTGTGGAACCTTAGAGATTAACAAATTTATTTGAGCATAAGCTTTCATGGGCTACAGCCCACTTCACCTACACTTTTAATTTCTGCTGCTAGATATGCACACAGCCACCTCAGACCTGACCACATTGGCACTTAATGATACACATAGGGCACAGCCTAACCAATATCTTATGTGGGGGGATGATCCCGTAGACCTGCTCAGAGGCCACCTTAGCGCACATCTACAGATTCAGTCCCTCACAGACCAGGAATTGAGGTGTCCCCCTTCCCCTTCTATCCAGTAGCCCAGAGCACTTATCCACAATGTGGGAGACCTGGATTCCAATCTTTACTCTGCTTAATGTGGAGCAGAAATGTGAACCCAGGTCTCCCACTTCCCAGGTGATTGCCTTAACCCCTAGGGGTATTCTGGGGCTGCTCATGCACTCAGTTTCATCCAGATGGATCTTTTCCATAGTGTATAACATAGTCAAACATTCATTGGGCCAGAGAGAAGGAACAAGCAAATGATTGATTTTACATCTCAGTGGTTACAGCAGGAACATCAGAGACCCAAGTTCAAGTCCCTGCCCCAATGATTATTTTAAGTATTATATACAAAGTGGAACAACCACCATCACCTTCTCCATTTTTCTTATAAAAGGGTTGACCTAACTTAAATGCCTAACACCAGGAGAGGGTTCACAGCCCAGACTTAGGCAGCTATCTTCCTTAGAAGAGCAGGATATAAGCCACACACCTCTCTTCAGCCTTTCCTACTGACTAGGTTATGTGGCTCCCCCCTGAGTGTCCTGGCTTCTGTGAATCCCATTTTTAGCTGCCTAACTCTCCCCACACATTCTATAGGAAGCCTGGGCACCTAATTCAGGGTTGTGAATTCCACTTGGTGGAATTCATTGATCTCATCCCAAGTACTTAGCAAAGCCAGTTTATAATATGATTACTATTTAACAAATATCATTTTATTTCTGTATGTTCTTTTCCACGGTATTTTTTAAATGTGTATTCTTCATATACCCTGAGTCAGACTGCTATATCTGGGGATCTTTTTCTTGAAGTACTAAGATGATCTTGAGAAAATGTTATTTGTCTCATTTCAGTGTGGAAGAAGATAAAGAGAGAGGAGCAGACTGCATGGCTGTAAATCTAACTGCAGAACATGTGGGACCCCCAAATTGTCCTGCTACAATCTGGTGGGAGGGCACTAAAAGAGTGGGATGGCAAGAGCAATGAATTTTTTAGTGCATCATCTTTTTTTGCAGTGCAGTTGTGAAAATCTTTCATATTCTCGTCATACCTCACATCTCCTCAGTTTTCACGAGCATGCTACTCATGAGACATCACCTACAGAGATACATATATTAATTTATAACTACAGCAAAAAGTTTAGTTGCTATCAAAGAATGTGAGGGAGGTAAGGCACATACCTGTTTTCTCCCCTGATGATACAGTGAACACTTATAAACCTGAAATAATGTTTAGAGAAGCTGATAAATATATTACAGGAAATATGTCTTGGTTCATGACATATCCCACATATCTTGCTTGCTTACCATTCACATTTCTTACTAAATATTTGAAAAAAAATGGTAAAGAATGTTGTTTATTGTGAAAAATTAATACAACATTCATCCAGTAAAAGAAACAGAAACAAGTGCCGTTTATTCTTTTTTTTTTTTTAATTGTGTCAATGGCCACTATTAGTGGGACTACTACTAGTAGACGTAAATTTACTCACATAGAATCATAGAATATTAGGGTTGGAAGAGACCTCAGGAGATCATCTAGTCCAACCCCGCCCCCACCCCGCCCCGCCCCGCCCCCGCTCAAAGTAGGACCAACACCAACTAAATCATCCCAGCCAGGGATGTGTGAGTATTTGCAGGAGCAAGACTGCATTTTGGAACATGATCACAATGAATGGATATGTACTATCACTTTTACACCGCTTTGGAATCCAGCTTCATAAAGATAACAATGTTTGGGTTGTAGTGAGTATAAATTTGGGTCTGACCCTGGAATTGCCTTGTGCAGGACATTAGTTTGTGTCAGTTTTGTGTGTAGAAGGACAAACAAGATCAAAGATCAAACAAGACAAACAGATCAGGCTCCAGGGAGTCTTTTAATAATTTTTCCTCCAGTTGCAAGGGGGAAGGAAGTAAATGCATACTTATACTTTGAACCCACATAGAATATTTAGGGTTGTGTAATGGGGTCTACATAGCCCCACAAAAACATAGGCACGCAGGGTGGAGAACTCTCCCTGTCTGCAGACAGTAATACTAGGCCTATCGTGGCTCAGCTGAGAGAAATGTCAATTGTGGAGCGACATGCCCCAGCTGGTGCAGCTAATGCTGCTGAGCCAAAGTATAAAGAGAGAAAAATAGAAAGCAACCGTGTAAAAGAGTTTGGGAGTTCAAGGGACCAACACTTCTCTGCCAGAGGTGCTAGCAATAGGCCACCTCTGAGCTACTTGAACCTCCTGGAGTACAAGGGAGGAAGCTGGGGATGAAAGCCCGAGGACAAAGGGTTTTCTTTTGGACTCACTGATGTTATGTTTATAGATTCTGCCCCCCTTTTTTAAATTTAATTTAAGCCCACTGCCTGGGCCAAGAACTGACCCAGGTGAGGTGGTATCCTTAGCTACTGACAGGTAGTGATTTTGGGCTTGTATTTCTTTGAAGTTCAGATGAAATAATGCAATAGCAATTTAGGATACCGTGAATAGACATTCCATTGTTATAATTAATATTTTGGCAAATTTAGGGGGCTTTATGTCAAAGGTGATAATGTCCCTTAGAAACTTACAATTTCTCTAAGGTGCTGGAGAAACTGGAATTTATGTCAACTCAAAAAAGTTATCATGCATCATGAAGTGAATGCACAATTCCTCTCTTATGTTGCTTTGTTTAGGGTTTGCACTAATTTTAAAATAAAGTCTCTCTCTCTCTCTCTCTCACTCTCTGCAAACTCTTCACTAGTGGTAGCAGAAGATGCTCAAGCAGCCTTTTTGCAGTGATGATGGTGGATACTCAATGGACAGTTGACGGACTATTTGCAAGCTGACAGCCGGCACTGAAAACTTGAGTCATTGGCCTTTTGACTGGTGAGTGGGACAATGGCTTCAGCCAACAGTCCAAATTAGCTGAAGAGGGAAAGTGTTATTGGAATGGTCAATCCTAATGGTAAGACTAGTATCCAGAGAAGACTTTTTTATGTTTTTAATCCTTAAAAACATTCCAAATCTTTCTAGGCACTTCTAAGGCACTGACACCTTGGTATCTAAGCACCAGCCAACTTGCCGAGGAGCAACAGTATATGTATGTCTACTTGGAAATGCCGATCCGCTTTATTAGAAGCCTTCATCTGGTCTCTACTGGTTTTTATTTCTAGTCTATATAGGCTCTTTTATGCTGCCTTATCCCTTGAGCACCTTCTAGCAGTGCACTTAGTGACATGACTACCATCTGTCAAGTGTGGTTCTCTTTCTCTCCTCTCTTTCCCCAGGGGTAGACTTGTGTGTGAAGTAGTGGTTTGGCGGTTGTTGTTGTTGTTATGGTAGGATTTTGAACTTCTTGGCCTATTGACTTTTCATGCTTTGTTTGAGGACCAGTAGCCCCCCAAATCATCAGACTATTAGATTGGTTGCACTGTTCCAAATCCTAGATCAATCTGTTGAAAAACAGGAGCTTAAATTTGACTTGGATAGGCTGTGCTGGGTGATCAGCACTGTGGCAATTCAAGCAACTTATTCAGGTGTCTAAGTCTGGATTTAGGAGCCTGACCATTACGCTCCTATTTTTGAAAATCTTGGCCCCAAGGCCTGGTCTACCCTTAAAATTTAGGCTGTGAAAACTCTGCATCACTGAGTGCCATAACTGTGTAGCTGCCTCTAGGGGGATGCTTCTGTCTCTCTAGTTACTGTCAATTTGAGGATGTGGTGTTCCGACAGTGACTGCAGGGAAAAAACCCTTCTGTCATTGTAGGCTCCATCTACAATGTGGGGTTATGCCAGCATGGCTACAGTGCCATAATTATCCTGCTGTGGTTCCTGGAGTGTAGCTATGGCCTCAGCTACTGATTGGGACTAGTTGGAACTAGCTAAACATTTTCAGCTAGAATTTTGTCTATGGTGTGAGAACACACAAAATAGAAAACTGAATAGTGCCCCAGTCTGGAGTGTATTCAACACAAAGCATCTCATTGCATTTTTTTAATTCCAGGTTTCCTATAAAAGTGAAGCAACTATTACAAGTTGAATATAATGTATCATTTACTGTCAAATTTGTTACTGATAACTAGCATGATCGATCTATGTCTGAGGAGTTCTCCAATAGTATTGTATGTGTAAAAATCCAGAGTATAGAGCTGTTATGCCTAATAAAACTTTTGTAGCTAAACAAAAGTGTGTAGATGTGCACTGTATTACTACTTATGAAAAAAGACATCCTCCAACTGGCCATTGACCCAGGTCTGATGTTCAAATTTTACCCATAATGAACCTTGACAACTTGTTTGTTCTTTCAATTATACCTTAAATGCATGAATTAGACACTGATTATGAAAATGAGAAATACACTTGGAATAGTCAAATCACAGATCCTGGAATCTCTCTTCATATTTAGAGGTCAAGAAATAAAGCCATTTCTTAAGTAGTCAAGATATTTCTTTCCTATAATTACGTTTATTTTAAATCCTTGCTTCCAGGCACAACTGTCAGAGCTGATAAAGTATTCTATTTGTTGGTACCACCAAAACGTGTGCAAGCATTGACAAGGTAAGACCTTAAAACTAATTACTCCAACACCAGAAACAATTAAATTGCAATGATAGTCAGTCGTATCACTGAAGGGTTCATTTTTCAGCTCTTCTAAACTCACCACTGGAAGGTCAACAGGACTGAATGAAAAGTGCTTCAATGTTGGAATGATGCATTCTGGCTGTCCTGATCTAGTGATACTATACTCAATAGAGATTGACGTACTTCAAGGATATTAACAGATTAAATTAATGGCCATGCAACAAATCCCTAGTTACACCCATACTTAAATTTTAAAGGAACAAGAAGTGTAGGTACAGTGATAATTCTTTCATTCTAAAACCATCTGTATGTTAGCAATAATTTCCATTTTATATAAATAAATATTCTTGCCAGATAAAATAACAAGGCCTATAATGGGAACAGAAAAATCCCAGTTCATTATCTAGCTATCTACTCTATTTGTTTCAATATTGTATTTATAGGCGTCCACTATGTCTCTATGACAGCTCTTGGGAACCTTCACCCTCAAGTCAAAGAGACAGACATCACATTTTGTGTTTACTTCTTGTGGAAAGTTCTCAGGTACCACTGTGATGGGGAGCATTAAAATGACGTAGCGAGACAGATCGTCTTTCTGACAAATCAAAGTATGAATAAGAATTGGAAAGATATTTGCAAAGATTTTGGCCCACTATTCACTCATCTGAACTTACAAATGTGGGACCAGATTCAGTACCTGGCTTCTGTAGAACCCAAGCTCCTGGGTGCTGGCAACAGAAGGTCTGTCTAGAATACAGATGAAGTGATGTAACCTTCCACCAGGAGCTTGCTGATGTAGCTCGGAAAGTGGGTGAGTCTTTTCAGAATAAAGATGGACCAAGGTACTTGGCAAATGTGTATGTTCAGCCCTGTACAGAGACCTAATGTTGGCCTTGGCCTTTCCAGGTCATCATGATGTTGCCTGCCCTCACTGAGATGAATATTTCCTTTAGCACCACTATCGGTGGGCAAAAACAATGAGAAGTCCTTGTGGCACCTTAGAGACTAACAAATTTATTTGGGCATAAGCTTTCATGGGCTATAACCCACTTTATCAGATGCATGGAGTGGAAAATACAGTAGGCAGGTATAAATATACAGCACATGAAAAGATGGGAGTTGCCTTACCAAGTGGGGGATCAGTGTTAACGAGACCAATTCAATTAGGGTGGAAGTGGCCCATTCCCAACTGTTGACAAGAAGGGGTGAGTATTAACAGAGGGAAAATTATTTTTTGTAGTGACCCAGCCACTCCCAATCTGTATTCAGGCCTAATTTGATGGTGTCACATTTGCAAATTCCAGTTCTGCAGTTTTTCATTGAAGTGTGTTTTTGAAGTTTTTTTTGTTGAAGACTGGCGACTTTTAAGTCTGTTCTTGAGTGTCCAGGGAGACTGAAGTGCTCTCCTACTGGTTCTTTAATGTTACAATTCTTAATGTCTGATTTGTGTCCATTTATTCTTTTGGACAGTAAAGACTGTCTGGTTTGGCCAAAGTAGATGGCAGAAGGGCATTGCTGGCACATGATGGCATATATCACATTGGTAGATGTGCAGGTGAATGAGCCCTTGATGGTGTGGCTGATGTGACTGGGACCTAAGGATGGTGTCCATTGAATAGATATGCGGACAGAATTGGCAACAGGGTTTGTGGGCAGACAGAGTGCCAGTTGCCACCTGTCGTATCCCTTTAATGTAATACGTAAATGTGGATTGTGACTTATTGGGAAGGGCAGGGAATACTGCAGATACTGAGGCAATGATGTCTTGTTATGTAAAGTACACCTGGAAAGTTTTAAGGGCAACCTCTGTACCATGGGATCCTGCAACTGTTCTTCAAAGGAACTGGAGATGCAATTTCTTTTTCAGTAACTGTAGTAAATGTAGCTTGTAATAATGAATACAAGGATGTGGGTGGGTAGGAAGCTTTGCTTGCCCCTTACTAAAGACCTATTTTTGCCTGATATAGTGCATAAATTATTCAAGAGCATCTAATCTTTTAGAAAACGTTACCCATGTAATGCTATTAACTGTGGTGTCATTTTTAGGATTATCTGCTGCCTAGGTGCCAGCTGTGTAAGTTAAGACACTCAAGATGAGTTTTAATTTAGATTTCTAGCTTCCAAAACAGCTTTTTTTAAAAATGTTCATTCATGAAGTGATGTTCTCTGCCAGTTTATTCCATTTACTCTATGTTTTACAGCTTTCGGATTTGGGGATGTGTTTTTTCAGGGTGTCATTTTAAAAAGTTCTTGGTATGAGTAAAATGCACCCTCCGTGTTAGTATTTTGCAGAATTGGGATAAAATCCATGCAAATTCATGCATCATGAATCCCAGGGAATTTCTTTAAATAGTGCATGCTGATTGGTGCAATCTGGTGAATTTCAAAAGCTAAACTCATTCTTCAAAAGTATTTCTAATACAAATAAATTGTGCTCATATGTATAGGTCCAATTCCTTAAGGATGCTTGCAACAGAAGCAAAGCCCCCCAAATGGTGTGCATGTCTCTATTTCTTGTGATAGCATCCCATTGTGTGCTGAGCTATCATAAGCTAACCAACTCCATTTTCACATAAGTTATGTCTACAAGGAGCACTGATATTTTTTCTTCTTCTGGGTCTAACATGAAAATTGGCTTTTATTAGCCCTGCAGCAAAATATAAAACTGACTCTGATTAAAATCAATTTAGCAACCAGAAATTATTTCATTTGGATTTATAGTTAGTAGGAAATCAAAAAGGTTGCCTTAATGACATTGTTCTGCACATATTTTTGGGCCCAATTCTGCTTTCCATTACACTGGCATAAATCCTGAAGAGTTGTGGACACCAGTAAAACTAAAATCAGAATTTGGCCCCCTGCCTTCATGCTGACTGAAAAGAGACCACAACAATGCAAGATGCTTACTTATTTATAGGTAAGTTCTGTCAATTCATTCTGACTTTTGATTTAATATGTCATCTGTGCCACTTTCTCCCCTTTCTCAACTTCATGCATGCTCTTGACAAATAATGATGTGCCTGCCATAATTCTTGTGTATCTTATACAGATTTTCTAACTCCTCTGTTACTGCCTCAGGGTTGGCTAGACTGATGTTGCAGATCATGGGCTTGATCCATTGAAGTCAATGGGTCTCACTGACTTAATTGGGTTTTGGATCAGGACCCTTGTGAACTTAGTGAAGCTGAACTCTCACTGGCTCAAGATATGCAGCTCAATAAAAACTTCATGGCTCTGTCTCCAGCTTCTGATCCATAAACCAAGTCTACCCTCATCTAAGGGCCATAGTATGTATATGTCCAAAGTGTTGTTGCCTGTTCCTACCTTGCGACAGCTTTGCCTCACAAGCTTTGGTAAGGTGACTGAAATGAAAGCATAAGAGGAAGAAAGGGCTTATCTTAGTGTGTCATTCTGTCACGTTATACCTGCTCATCATGATCCAGGAGAAAATGACTGGCTTCATAGTCTGTCTGCAGTTGTATCATCCATAAATCTCAAATGTGAATCTTAGACACAAAATTTCAGTCATTGAGAAATTCTTATTTTACCAATTCAGAAAAAGTAACAGTTCAAATCTTGAACCCCGTCAGAGAAAAGACAAAAAATGGTTAAACTATTTCAAGTTAAATTACTATATAACTACATGTTAAAGCAGTTTTGCATTGCAAAAATAAATCAAACTATCATATAACCTACATTCATTAAGCTCAGTAGGGAGACTCACTAAATTAATTCTAATGGAGTCTGTTTCAAATCACAGCTCTTACCTTCTGTTTCTAATTATTGGATGCTAAAGCTAGCCCAGATCAACAGTCTTCTTCTGACATTAAAGATTTAACCTGTTCATAACTGTTTGTCCACAAGACTTGATTACAAAAGCAAACTGCATTGCATACTGGGCAAACATTTAAAAAATTAGCACGGGGAAATCCTCACATCTTTCTCCCAGAAAGATATGTGCATACAGTGTTTGCACTCCAAAGGATGCACATGCTCAAATGGGGGGGGGGAGTGTGGAGGAGCAAAAGGGAATGGACATAAGACCCATCCCCAAGCAGCTGATGTAGAGGCTTACTAAGAAGAACTTCTGAGGTGAGGTGCAAAATATTTATCAATGGACTAAACACCCTGCAACTGGATATGAGGTAAAACAGTGAAGGTCATAAATAATATTACATAGGGCTTTCAAGAAAAATCATTAGACAAAACATTACACAAAATCAATACAAACAATTCAATCTGGAAATATATATAGCAATGTGGGACGGAAAGTGGAAAGCAGAAACACTACTTTGTGTTCAATTAAAGTGGGTACATAGTGGGGAAGGAGTAGAGGGCGATCCTTTTTTCTTGGCCTATTTTTGGGTGGCTCTGAGGCCGGCTGACAATGTCCTCTCCAGCCAGCCATGATGACAAAAGGCAATGGATTCTGTTACAAGAGTTCTCGTGGAGGCTGTTGCGGTCTCAGTGAGTTGAAAGATATCGTGCCTGTTGAGAGAGAGATTGTGCCACTCTAGGTTTTAGGTCCGCAGATGACTAAGGAAGTCTCCTGTGGTAGTCAATGTGTCCCCTACAGTCAGAGCACTAGCAGTGCCACTCTGTCATGGCACTGGTACAAGAACAATCAAACTTCTGTTTGGAATCTACCAACTGTTTTCTGCATGCACACTCCGCATGCTCCTCTCATTTCAATGAGGGACTGAAAAATCAGGTCACTAGAGTTCCCCTGACATCTTCAGAATGGAGTGGAAATGCTGCTGGTATTTTGGCAGGTTCTGCAGCCACAGGAGGCTCGCAGACTACTGATGATGATGGTAGCTCAATCTGAGGCACAGAGCTGCCAGATGGTAATATGTTAACCAGGGGAAGATAATAGGAATCTGAACTAAGGTCAACAGGGCCTGTGAAGGATCAGTTAGTGAAGGACTCTCAGGATGGTGAGGTGGTGGGCATTAACTTAAAATGACTGGGGTTTCTGGAACATTAACCTCAGTTTGTTTCCTGTCTTCTCTCTCTCTTTTAAAATGCTTGGGGACTGTGGATATATTTGTGATATTAGAATGAGCAATAATTACTTTTAGCCTTCACTTCAGTCTAATGCAGTTGTTTATCTGGGAATATGTCTCTTGTGTGAATAAAGGGAATGGAAAATACAGGTTTTATTAGGCATCCTAGTAGCCAGTGGCAGTAGCTAAACAGGTAAAACAACAGTGGTGACAGAATGGGTATGAAATATATGAAGAGTAATCTGGAATGTATGCCTGGCGGGCAGGCGGGGGTGGGGGGTAGGAAGAAGAAAATTTTATCTGCTAGCTTCTTAAAAATGACAAGAAAGGCCTGATCATGGGCCAGATTCAGAGAGTTGTTGGGTAACCCTGAAAGCATCCAACCACTTCATTGTTAGGTAACACTTAATTGGACTGTGGTAGTAACTGTGGATAGTGATTAGAATGGGATAACTTACTAGAGATGGGATTTTCACAGGAGCCTGAGGGAATTAACAGCCCCAATCATGCTGAATTCCAATGGGAGCTGGGTGTCTAACTTCCTTTGGCTCCTTTGCAAATCCCAGCCTTGATGTCTCTAGCACACACAACTGCCTTCCTGAAATGTAGTAGGGTTATGGATCAACTCAAGGCCCTACAGACTTGGGCCAGATCCTCATCTGATGTGAACTGGCACATTGCAGTGACTTTGCTGTATCTAGGCTAATTTACTGAGGATCTGACCTATTGTTCTCATTTTATCACTAGAAAACCAATCTTGCAAGATGTGAGTTTACTTCAGTGAGTGATCAGCACCTCACCGAAGGCACCTAGCACTCTGCTGTGGGGATGGGCAAACTGAATTGGGTAGGATAAGAAAGGGCCTGACTTTCAACCCAGATCTCCAACTAAACTGAACCTTAACATTTTTAAGGGAGTTGCTGGTGAGAGACAGAGGCATCACAGTTCTTCCTCATAGCCCTCAGAGTACAACATAGTTTTACTTTCCATAAATCTCATGTTTTAACTAATAAAAACAACATTCATTCTTAATTTATTGATGAGATTAAAAATAAAATATTCATCAGAATCTAAATGAAATCTGTTATTACACATTTTAAAATGAATTCTCCCTTGGTTCAACACTTGCTGAGAAATGAAAGCAGTTGAAGGCATTCTGGAGCCATCAGGCTCACAGTCTCAGGCAGGAGGATGTAAGTGTTTCCCGACGTTTGACATTAAAGCTGTCAATTTGCCTTGCTGGCCATTGATCCATATCAAAATTTAGTAACAGAACACAACAGGACATAGATTTTCATCTTCCAGAATGGAACAGTCATTTTTCCTGCCTTCCACATCCTCCTGATTGCCTGTTTCACCTCCTTCCTTACTCTTCTTTTTTACCTTCTCTCTTAGCTCAGCTCAACAGAGCCCCTATGGCTAAATAAGTGGTGTCTCTGAAATGGGTCCTGTTCAGCCTTTCAGCCAGAAAGATGGTGAGTGTAACATGGGGCCTTGAGGTGAATGGCTCCTGCTGCTGATTGGTTCCATTCTAGGTTTTTAAGTGACAGCAGCTGGTTCTTACAGATACGAAGGGCTTATTTATTGAGGCTTCTAAGCATAGTGTAAACTCTGTGGTTCTTTCTGATTCACTAGCTCCCAGCTAATGTCTAGTTGTTCAGTGTCATTTCACAGGGTCTTCCTAACCCTTGGTTAGATTAACCAGTTACGGAATGGACTGCTGACTACCCTTCCCGGTTTGTGATATCTCATGTCATTCACAAACTGCTAGCAGCAAGCATACTGTAGCTGAATTAAGTTTATATGTTCTTAACATTAGCATTATTGAATGTGTGGCTTAATAAAAAACTAACAGCATAATGACCTCCAAAGATAACCTAAATTCAATGTCACTCCCAGTAGAAAGTACCGAATCATAGACAGTACAACAGATTAACTAACTTCTGTACAGTATGTTTGAGCCAGAGGCTTTTGAGCATGTAAACTCCCTGAATGAAAAATTAATTAACATGCAAAATTGCAATGTGAACGCAAAAGGAAAGTTGAGACCTCTTTGAAAATCTGGCATTAAAGATCTCAAGTTGTTCCTGTAGCTTGACATGATTGATTGTACATCAATGTTATGACAATAGCTACCCAACCTTTTTGACATCCATTGACATGGTTTTCCTTATGAAGGATTACTCAGCAGAGAACTTTCAGTTGTATGCTAGGCACTTCCAACCCACCCCCTTACAAAGACTGACCTGCTAATGACTTCTGATGATACTATTCATCAGGTGAGGGAACACTCCAATGGTCATGTTAATTGGCACAAGCTACCTGAAAAGACCCCCTTGTACGGCTATTAAGAACCAGTGAGATGAGGGAAATGCAAAGCTCCAAATTAATTATTTCCAATCCCTGGTGAGTTGCTTCTCTTGCAGATTGTTTGCCTCGATGATCTCAATATTGAAAGCACATTAAACAGGTGATAAGAAGGTACACTTTGTATGGACAGTCACCCACACTGGAACTCTGACAATCAACCCAAGAATGTGAACAATCAAACTAAAGCATCTTTCATCTTTTAAAATACTTCATGTTTTTTTTATATCTGATTTGATTTAGAATGATTAACACAGTAAAAGGCTTCAACTGTTCTGTTTGGATGTAAAATGGATTTAATTTTCAGCACAGTTCCCAGCAGATGAGTACCCACATCACAAAAATCCCATCAGCTCAGTTCATCTGACACTAATTGGCAACCTTGTTGGAAGCTTCAACAGAGAAACCCCGGATTGGGTCGGAATGAAGACTGATTTATACTCTCACCCCTGGAGGTGTTTTCTTTGGATCAGAGGTGAAATGCACCAGTTGAGTGATGGGGGAACCCTGCACTGCTACTGTGGCTGTTATATCTTCTCCATGTACAAACAGGATTTTTGTCATCGGGTCTATTAATTGGACACCTGGCATGAGTACAGCATGTGAACAGCTAAAATGAATCCTGTGGAAATCGTTAATCATTATAAAGATGTCAAGGGCAATATAACCTGATCATAATATATATTCTTCCCCCAACCCCCAGATAAAACCCCTAAAGATCTTCCTTTCCAGTGCAATACTGAATAATAAAATTGGTAACTAAGAAATGTAGCCATAGCAGCAGATGAGCTGCTGATTTCAGCTGCGTTGTTATGATCATGATCAGGATTTATCTTGTTAAATTAACAACATTAAAATTTATAATAAACATAAATGAAGGTGAAGAACTGAATTTATTTTTAGCATGAATTGGTGGTTGCACTTTGTTCTGAAGTCTTCTGGTGGTGATGCCTGCGACCTTCTGTTGTGATAAACAGTTCAATTAACTGCTGTCCTGAAAGTCATTTGCCACAAGAAGAGAACACTCATCTCAATCCCATCTAATTTCCATAATCCTTTTTAATACCTAATGCATAATAGAAAATAAATAAATACTTGAAACAATTTATCTAGTCACATAGCATTTTCTCCTCCTTTCCCCTTCTGCTCTCATATATTCATCTTGCAAATAAGTTTTGCAGGAATGATTTATCCTCTAGATGATTGCATCACTCTTTAATTACTTTAGAGGGAACTTAACAGAGATATGAATAATCAAATAAAAAGATAGAAACAAACTATAGGAATGGAACTATTGTTGCATGCTTGTTTTGCTAATACTTGCCAGAACTTTTGTTGATGAATATATGAATTAGAGCTCTTATTAATGGCAGTAGAAATATAAGGAAAAGATGTTCCTTAGGTACAGTAGCTGCCTCTACCAATACTAATTTATTACAGTTTTTAAACTGCTTCCTTATTGATTGATTTCTATGACCCCAGAAGACAACATCTCATTTTTTACTTTGATATGAAAAAGAGCAGTGACACAAGACCAATGACAATTCTGGACATCCTTATACCCTAGGATAAAAGAGGCATTTAAAGACGTGCATATTTCAGCTGTAATTGTCCTGATTTTCATTATCTGAAGTTGCTAAGCATCATTAACAGCAATACCCAATAAAATATTTTGAAGCATTCATTCAAGGAAGAACAATTGATTGTTTGTTTTTAATATTCCTCATTTTGTTATTTACAAAACTTGACATTTATGCTAATAAGTAATAACATTTTAAATATAATTGTAAATGCGTCAAGAAGTGTGTTTTGGTTGGTTGTGGGTATTTTTCCATTCATTATCTATCATCTGTATTTTTCTGACCATGAAGTAAACTGAAACATGAGCCAATTCTAACAACAACCTTGTCCTTGCTCTGTCAAATGATTGTGTGAAATGCCTGAATATGGTACTCTGAGCTAAAATCTCTGCAATTCAATCTATCTCCTTAATTACATGAATCAAAATCCTGGGCTATTTCCCAAACCAAAGCAAAAAAATACCCAGTTTATTGCAGTGTCATATTTACTGGTAAGTGGCTATAACTTCATTTTTCTTACAGAAAGATTTTAACTCATTTAGATTGGCTTTTTTTTAAACCTTCAGACACAGGGCCATTATTGCACCATATTGAACATTGTCAGAAGCTGCTCAGTTCACACACACGTTGATCTCAGAGTTGAGGGTGCTGAGTATCTTGCAGGAGGTGCTCATTAGCTACTTGCAGAGTCAGCCCCAATATTTTTTCTTTTAGGTTTCATTCTCATTTATACTGCAGTGAAGGATATGGGGATACTAAAAACACTTCTTAAAGTGTTAACAAGTACTGTATTTTACTATTTTGCGTGTGTGTGTGTGTGTGTGTGTGTGTGTGTGTGTGTGTGTGTTTCTTATTTGTAAGATTGTTATTCTGGAAATGCCAGACATGGACAGTACCTAGGTCTAAGGATGGTATCCATGGTTCTTCAGTTTTCGGAGGGGTTTGGAATGGAAAAAGGGCCATGGGAACTTATCTTATGACAATGGAGATACTTGGTGTTTACAATTACCTGCACTCAGTGGGGAAAACAGGACGAGGGCAGCCTTTTCAGGCTGGTGTGCAAAGAAAGCAAAACTTCCACTGGGTCTTTGGAGAATCTGATGTTTTCTGGCTGACATTCTAGTACCTTCTCCCCTTGTTACTGGAAAGGGCAAAATAAGACCTGGAGTTTCTAGGCCAAAATAATAGTTTCTTTTCTTTTTTTTTTTTTTAAGTCCTGGACCTTCAAAACCTGACCTTTGCATATTATTTCCAATTGGAATAGGTATCCTTCACCAATGTGAAGCCAAAACTATGTTTTTGCTTTTTGTGAATCCTGACAACCCGCCCGCCCCGCAAGCCCCACAAAACAAGCATTTCCAGCCATTTGTCAGCATCGCCAAATTTCTGGCATATCTCTAGCTTCTGTACTAGTTTCATAGCATATCGTCCCATCTGCTGGATCTATGCTATGTCACAATGGACTGAAGTCGGTGGGAAAGAGTACGCTGAACTATACCTGCCTTCATGGACCCAGACAAATGACTTCAATTTTAGCAAATAAAGATGATTTCACTGGAAGTTGCTTTTTGTTGTTTGCCAATAATTGACTAGTCCAACTCTTTGCCTGTAAATATTAAATGTTAGCATTTCCCACACACTAAGGCCAGATCTACACTACAGACTTATATCACTATAACTATGTCGCTCAGGGGGGTGAAAAATCCCCCCCCCAAGTGACAGTTATACCAACCTAACCCCAGGTGTGGACAGCATTATGTTGGTAGGAGAGCTTCTCCCGTCAACATAGCTACTGCCTCTCGTGGAGGTGGATTAACTACGTGGACAGGAGAAGCTCTCCTGTCGGTGTAGGAGCATCTTCCCTTAAGTGCTACAGCTGCACCGATGAAGCGTTTTAAATGTAAAGACCTGGCCTAAAGAGTCTGAAAAGGCTATAATGCAGATTTAAATAGGAAATCCAGTGCTCTTACGCTGGAATAGCCAATAAGTAGATTGATTACATATAAGTGTTGCAGTCCACCTGGCATATTTCTTTCAAACTTTCTATTTACTAATTTAAACCAACTAATTTCCCCAGGACTTCATTTTCTTTCTCACTCTTGCAACCCTGGCAAAGTCACCAGTATGTTTTTTCTGTACTCCAGGAGCTTCAGATACCAGTGTAACAAGCATAGCATAAATGTCTATAGAGACAGTTTGAGTTAGTGCACCCCATGACAGTGTTGTGAGATCATAGAGTGTAAATGTAAAGTTTCTATGCTATTCAGTGCTGGTAAACTCAACTTGGTTATACTACGTGATGGGTTGGATCACAGAAACCCCTTTGGGACTGGTTTCAGAGTGGTAGCCATGTTAGTCTTTATCTGCAAAAACAACAAGGAGTCCTTGTGCCACCTTAGAGACTAGCACATTTATTTGGGATAAGCTTTCATGGGCTAAAACCCACTTCATCAGATGCATAGAGTAGAAAATACAATAGGCTGGTATAAATATACAGCACATGAAAAAATGTGAGTTGCCTTACCAAGTGTGAGGTCAGTTTAATGAGACAATTCAGTGAACAGCAGGATACCAAGGGAGGAAAAATAACTTTTGAAGTGGTAATGAAAGTGGCCCATTTCAGACAGCTGACAAGAAGGTGTGAGTAACAGTAGAGGGAAATTAGTATTGGGGAAATTAGGTTTAGGTTTTGTAATGTCCCAGCCACTCCCAATGTTTATTCAGGCCTAATCTGATGGTGTCCAGTTCTGCAGTTTCATGTTGGGAGTCTGTTTTTGAAGTTTTTTTTTGTTGAGCATTGCCACTTTTAGGTCTGTTACTGAGTGACCAGAGAGATTGAAGTGTTCTCCTACTGGTTTTTGAATGTTATGATTCCTGATGTCAGATTTGTGTCCATTAATTCTTTTGCATAGAGACTGTCCGGTTTGGCCAATGTACATGGCAGAAGGGCATTGCTGGCACATGATAGCATATATCACATTGGTAGATGTGCAGGTGAACGAGCCCCTCATGATGTGGCTGATGTGGTTAGGTCCTATGGTGGTGTCCCTTGAATAGATGTGGATAGAGTTGGCACCGGGGTTTGTTGCAGGGTTTGGTTCCTGGGTTAGTGTTTTTGTTGTGTGATGTGTAGTTGCTGGTATTTGCTTCAGGTTGGGGGGCTGTCTATAAGTGAGGTCTGGCCTGTCCCCCAGGGTCTATGAGAGTGAGGGATCGTCCTTCAGGATAGGTGGTAGATCCTTATTGCTGTGCTGGAGAGGTTTTAATTGGGGGCTGTGGGATCCTTTGGGACTACCACCGGATGTGCCGGGACTACGTCTGAGCCCGTTTTCCCTGCCAGCTTGGGACTTCAGTACCTTTCCTTGTTTGAGTCAGACACGCTTGCCTGCTGTGAACACAGATCCATGTCTGAACCACATCCCTCACAAGCTGCAGACTTAACTGAAAACAGCTTAAGAAGTGCTCCTGTCTCCAGCACTCAGATACCCAGCTCCCAATGGGGTCCAAACCCCAAATAAATCGGTTTTACTCTGTATAAAGCTTATATAGGGTAAACTCATAAATTGTTCGCCCTCTATAACAGTGATAGAGAGATATGAGACATATGCACAGCTGCCCCCCCCCCCCCCCCGGTATCAATACTTACTCTGGGTTAATTAGTAAGTAAAAAGTGATTTTTATTAAATATAAAAAGTAGGATTTAAGTGGCTCCAAGTAATGACAGAACAAAGTAAATTACCAAGCAAAATAAAACAAAAACCACACAAGTCTAAGCCTAATACAGTAGGAAGCAAAATGCAGATAAATCTCACCCTCAGAGGTGTTCCAATAAGCTTCTTTGACAGACTAGCCTCCTTCTAGTCTGGGACCAATCCTTTCCCCAGTACAGTCCTTGTTCCAGCTCAGGTGATAGCTAGGGGATTTCTCATGACTTGCAGCCCCCTTTGTTCTGTTCCACCCTCTTATATATATTTTGCACAAGGCGGGAATCCTTTGTCCCTCTGGGTTCCCACCCCTCCTTCTAAATGGAAAAGCACCAGGTTAAAGATGGATTCCAGTTCAGGTGACATGATCACATGTCACTGTAAGACTTCATTACCCACTTGCTAGCACACAGGTAGACTTACAAGTAAACAGAGCCATTTACAGTCAATTGTCCTGGTTAATGGGAGCCATCAAGATTCCAAGGCACCATTAATGGCCCACACTTTGCATAATTACAATAGGACCTCAGAGTTATATGTCATATTTCTAGTTTCAGATACAAGAATGATCCAATTTGTATAAATGTATGACCACACTCAGTAGATTATACCTTACAAGAGACCTTTTGCATGAAGCATATTCCAGTTACATTATATTCATACTTATTAGCATATTTTCATAAAATAGAGTGCAACGTCACACTATGATTTCTCCAAGGACTCAAAGGGCTGTTCAGGTTGCATTACATTTTTTTCAAATTCAGGCAGAGCTCAGTCTCTTCTGCCTTGACATATGCAGATGCTTTTCTCTTCAGATCTTTTCAGCAGGACTGATTTCTTGGCCATAGAGTATTCAGCATAAAGAACATTTGAAATATACAACCACAGATGGGAACTGGGGTTTAGCTGACTGTGTATCAGTAATATTACTAAGGTTAGCATTTAGGATGAATCTTCCTCCAGGGAGGACACACAGTTATTTTCCTACCTATTGCAGACATTTTTATTTGAAGCATTAAAGAGTGATGAAAGTTGGTGTAATAATTTTACAGCTGCTTTTTTCTCTAGTTTGTGAATGACTATGGTATATAAATAACTCCATATAATACAAACTAGCTGCAAATTGAGTGGTGTTTCAAGTGCCTTGATACACTTGCTTCCTATCCCATCCCAGTGGGCATATCACTGATGTGTATTTGAGTTCTGATTTTAGGCAAGTTTAAAAGCTGACAATCTCACCTCACAACAGTAAACTCCAAAAGCAGGATTCAGTAATGCTTAGGGTGCAGCAAGACGTTGCACCTACATTTGGAGGCCTTGGGGAGAGCACAGCAAGCTCCATGCCGGTGCTGCTGATTTTGCCACTTGTGAGACCTGGAAAAAGAGCTGCCACCTCAGCTTCTGCTACTAATTCTTTCCCCTCTGTTTAAATTACGGAACACCAGGCTCACCATGGGATTTCAGAATGCCAAGATGAAAATCAATTTTAACCTTCAAAAGCAAGTCCTTGTACAGTTCTGGGGGAATCCTACAAATTAATGGTGTGCATCTCTACCCTGTGCTGCAGCAGGAGCACAGGAAGATTGAAAGATGGTATTTCCTACCTCTTTGCCTGAGTTTTGAAACATGCTGCTCTTTCACATATAAAACTATTAAAATTATACTTAACAGGAAAAACTGCTTTTCTTTGCATTAGTTAGCCTCACTAGCTCTGGCCTTAAATGGGCAACTTCTTTTGCATCTGCAATATTGCAGGAGCTATTGGTGTAATTCATTATCTGAGTCCCAGATATGCTGACCCATTCAGGTATTTAGCATCTAAATGTCATCAGGTGCACCCACAATGACTGGATTCAAATAAAGAGGTTTGGATTTCAAAATCTAACCCAATATGTATGTTCAGGTATGTTCTCATTCCTCGTCTGTGGAATGAGAAAAAATGCACCTGTGAAGCTGAAGGAAAGCCTGCAACTAGCATATAGCAAAAATTGTTCAATATTTTTTTTCTTTGCTAAGACTTACCCTGCCCTGCAATGCTGCAATATTTAGACCTTGGATTATGTCCTGGGGAAGTGCCTATTGAACAAGTTAAACTTGCCTGGAAAATTAGAGTACTTGTGGAACTAATGCTCTAATAAATTTGTTAGTCTCTAAGGTGCCACAAGTACTCCTGTTCTTTTTGTGGAACTAGGTTTTTGTTTTAAGGTTCAGTTTGAAAGTTGCCACTACTTTTTCACTGAGACCAGCTTAACTCCTGTTACTTTCTCTGCTCCCCCTTCCCACCCACCCCATTCCTCCTGGGTCTGTGCACTCCTTCGCTACTAGATAACTGCTGAAAACCTTAATGCACACCTAGGGATCTAGCTAACTGAATACAGATTTAATGTAATTTAGATAGAAGATTCATGTTCCACCACTGTTCTGTTTATCTTACACCCCAGACAATATATCCAGTATTAGTTTTTCCCAGCAGAACAGAGCCCAATGTGTTACTTTATTTGTACATGGAAAATGTACTACATTACAGAGGCCCAATTTTCTCCAGTTCAGTGAAGGCTCTATCAGCTTTTTCCATTCTAAATGTTTCAATTCAGGGTTCATAATCTCTGCTGCAAAATTTTACTCTGGGACACAAGTGCCCAGCCCAGGAGTAATTTATTTCTACAAATCTTGGAGAAAAATCCATTCAGCCATTTTTCAATTATATAACTGTATATTTCAGGAATTCTGTAATTTTTAAATCAATTTGATTTTAAAATTACATGTTGGAGGCAGTTAGGGCATGCTTCTATCATTGCAGCAGTGTAACTAAAAAGTAACTTCACTGACTAATGTAAAGCTGGTATAAGCAAGGCTCTTAGGTCTTGGCTACACTGGCGCTGTACAGCACTACAACTTGCTGCGCTCAGGAGTGTGAAAAAACACCTCCCTTACATTTATATAGAACATTAGAATGGCCATACTGGGTCACACCAAAGTTCCATCAGTATCCTGTCTTCTGACAGGTTTCAGAGTGTTAGCCGTGTTAGTCTGTATCAGCAAAAACAACGAGGAGTCCTTGTGGCACCTTAGAGAAATTTCCTAGTTCTTGTGTTATGAAAAGTAAATAACACTTCCTTATTTACTTTCTCCATACCAGTCATGATTTTATACACTTCTATCATATCCCCCCCTTTAGTTGTCTCTTTTCCAAGCTGAAAAGTCCCAGTCTTACTAATCCCTCCTCATATAGAAGCCGTTCCATACCCGTAATCATTTTTGTTGCCCTTTTCTCAACTTTTTCCACTTTCAATATATCTTTTTTGAGATGGGGTGACCATATCTGTATGCAGTATTCAAGATGCGGGCATACCATGGATTTATATAGAGGCAATATGATATTTTCTGTCTTCTTATCTATCCCTTTCTTAATGATTCCTAACATTCTGTTTGCTTTTTTGACTGCCGCTGCACATCGAGTGGATGTTTTCAGAGAACTATCCACAATGACTCCAAGATCTCTTTCTTGAGTGGTAACAGCTCATTTAGACTCCATCATTTTATATGTATAGTTGGGATTATGTTTTCCAATGTGCATTACTTTGCCTTTATCAACATTGAATTTCATGTGCCATTTTGTTGCCCAGTCACCCAGTTTTCAGGGATCCTTTTGTAGCTCTTTGCAATCTGCCTGTGACTTAACTATCTTAAGTAGTTTTGTATCAGCTGCAAATTTTCCACCTCACTGTTTACCCCTTTTTCCAGATCATTTATGAATATGTTGAATAGGACTGGTTCCAGTACTGACCCCTGGGGGACATCACTACTTACCTCTCTCCATTCTGAAAACTGACCATTTATTCATACCCTTTGTTTCCCACAACCCACTCTCAGAGTCTGAGGAATTTAGGCCTGACTAGTTTACCATCAGGGGATGGTAGTAGTTCAGGTAAGATAGATGTGTAGACTTTTGCTTTTAAAATCCTTTTTCTCTAAATGCTTTGTTATTACTGTTAAAATGAACCATACTTTTATTTTAAGAAGGCTATCTGGTCACTGTATATGCCACTGGTCACATGCTCCCTGAGAGAAATATCCAGTCATTAGTGAAAGATACCTGTCCACCCAATGGCTCTTATTCCTTTGTGAACTGAGTTGTGGTTTCATGCAGCTTCCTATTGGCTTGATGGTAACATATCCTAAAAATTACAATTGGCATTAATTGCTATGGTGTGAGTCTCAGTAGAGAAGCCAAAAACTGTATGGACGGGAATCTGAGCCCTCTGACCCTAGTATGTCTCCTTCCAGGAGACGGCGAAGCACATTATTAGCAAGGTGAGTGTGGATACCACTGACTATGATGTATCTATTCTATGGCTACGGTAATGCAGGTTCCAGGGCTTTCATGTATACTAAAGTCACTTAAATATTTATTTTTTAAATCCTCAATGTTTAGTTTTGTAAAAGTTTTTCTGCAAAACTGCCATAAGTGCTATTCATCAAAATTTTCATAAGAACTTTTTGCATACCAAATGCATGCAGTAAAGGCTCCTTAGGTACATACTATGACACAAGAAACATTAGCAGAGCCATTAAAGACTTTCAGAGTAGCAGCCGTGTTAGTCTGTATCCGCAAAAAGAACAGGAGTACTCCTGTTCTTTTATTAAAGACTTTGTCAGTCACATGTGAATAAGAAGGAGGGGAAGATACGGGTGGTAGTTACACTGCTGTAAATCTGAGGTAACTCTACTGCAGTCACTGAAGATTTACACCAGTATAAGTAAGAACAAAATTTGATTTGGTATTTCCTACATTTCTAAAAAGATCTCTTACAACCCATGATTTTTACATTACAATCTTTTTTTCAAAAGGTGCTGTTAACGTTACATTTTGATGGAGGGGAGGAATAGCTCAGTGGTTTGAGCATTAGCTTGCTAAACCTAGGGTTGTGAGCTCAATCCTTGAGGGGGTCATTTAGCCACTTGGGGCAAAAATCTGTCTGGGAATTGGTCCTACTTTGAGCAGGGGGTTGGACTAGATGACCTGAGGTCCCTTCCAACCCTGATATTCTATGATTCTAGTGCCTTGATTTGAAGTACAGCTCTCATTTCATTTCTCTTCACAGGAGGTGGGGAATACATGTGTTCACACACAGGAATTTAATTAAAATACATACAGGGAAATACATGAAGCTTGGACTGGCTATTCAGCTACTGCAGAGCATATTTTCCACAGACTCTTACTAACTATCCAGCCCTGCTCAAGCAGGATGACCCCTGTACCCTTAACATGACCTCTTCCTTCTCCGCAACTACTATGTGACCCACAGCAAGGCATAATCTTGCCCTCAGTTTGTACAATCTAGGCCATAGATAACAAGGTTCACTTTTGCACCCACTCGTGCAGATAGCTAAACTAGAAGTGGAAGGGAATTCATCCCCAGGGCTGGACAGTTCCACTTTTTTCTGGCTCAGTAAATCTTGCCTGGCCATGCCCCTTCCCAGTCAGCCCCTTCCCAGTATTTTTCAGGTGGCAGATGATGGCTTCTAGTCCTTCTTGCCAGAGCAGGACTTGGGGATGCTTTGCACTGTTGCAGCCTTGTGCCAGGCAGACTTACTGCCGCTGGGGGTCCATAACTTGGTGTGTGTCCATTTATTATGGTACAACTCAGGAAGTGAATCTGGCCATTGATTAATGAGCATTTCTGAAGCAATTTAGGATCCACGATGATTACCACTTCTACTGCATAAATTTGAGATCCTTATCGTTATTTTAAATAGCAAGGCAAAATATATGTTTCAACCCAGGAAGCTTTAAAGCTAAGTTCATCAGTAGTTTTAAGTTTACGGTAGTGATTTGCATTAGAGCCTTCTCAGCCCATTAGCTTGTCAAAGGCAGTCACTGATTATGGTCATTTTTGCAGTGAAAGAGTGGGGGAGGGGGAGGAGGAAGAGACAGATGTGATGAAGCAGTGCAAATTATATTAATTATAAAAACATCCAAGCTCCAAATGTTTGCATTTCACTTCAAGATAATGAAACAACAATGGGTGGTTAGCTTTTGATTTACTTTAAGATTATTTGACTATTTTATCATAGTGTGTTTCTTTATTTATCCCTATAATAGACACTCTAAATACTGTCTGATCCTGACTGAATATAGATTCTATATTTAAATAAAAAAATCAGTCTTGGTTTTAAAAAAATCACAGTAACAGATATATGCAGTGTGACGAACTGGGCCTGTTCTCACTGTGGTCTGTGAATGCTGACAGGGGAGTGTGCTGGGATAGTCTGCATTGGAGGATGGGATCTGCCCGAGGGCGCATACCTGAGTGTGTAACATGAGAACCCAGGAAGGGGTTGAAGGCCAGGTGACTCCTTAGCCCGGGAAACTGAACAAAGGCTGTGGGAGGGGTCGCTGAAGGCTGTGGGCTGGAAGGAGGCGGGAGAGATGGCTGGGAGGCAGAGATGGCTCTGACCTCCCAAGGGGGGCTGGGCTGGGATGCCCGGGGACCCCAAGATGGACCTAACTGAGGGGGTCCCTGTTGTCAGTGCCTGCGAGACCTGTCTTGGACTGTATTCCTGTCATCCAAATAAACCTTCTGCTTTACTGGCTGGCTGAGAGTCATGGTGAATCGCAGGGAGCCGGGGGTGCAGGGCCCTGAGTTCCCCAATACTCCGTGACAACTGGTGGCAGCGGTGGGATCTACTGCACCCCGTGGACGGCGCTTCCTGCAGTAAGTGACTGGGGAGCAGTAAAACAAAGGGGGATTGACGGGGACCAGGCCTGCTGAAGAGTGAGAGAGAGAGAGACGGTTGTTACCCCTGGGAGTGTGTGACCAGCGAGAAGGACTTTTGCAGTAACAGGGTCCCCCGGGGGGATCGCAGCGAGTGGTCCCAGGGGCGGAGGAGCCTGCAGCTCGACCCTGGCAGAGAGGTGGTGACCTCGAGAAGGGCTGGCACACTAGGGGGCCCCCTGGGAACTGTGGGGAGCTGTGAGCACACAGGCCGGTGAGTGGCCAGCAGGAAGATGTATGCCAAGCGGCTTAAGAGCGACCTGGTGGAGCTGTGCAAGCAGAGGGGGCTGTGCATTGGGAGGCTCACCAAAGCACAGCTCATTGCCCGGCTGGAGGAGGAAGATCGCGCAAATGAACTGATCCCTGTGTCTCAGGAAAGCAGCCTGGCAAATGCAGCGCAGGCACCAGTGTCTGTCCCAGCTGGGAGTGGTCAGCCGGCTGCTGAGGGCTTCCCGAGACCCCTCCTTCCTATGCCTAGGGGAAGGGTGGGGAGGAGCCCAGCAAATACCGAAGGCGCCGTGACCCTCCCGTCCAGCAGGGGATCCCCCCGGCGAAGCCCGCCGGCCAGCAGAGGATCCTCCCGGCGACGTTCGGCATCCGTGGAGCGGAATTGGCTGGAATGGGAGAAAGAGCTAAAACTGAGAGAGCTGGAGGATCGTGAACGACAGAGACAGCATGAACGGGAGGAGAAAGAGAGACAGCATCAGCGTGAAGAGAGACAGAGACAGCATGAACGGGAGGAGAATGAGAGACAGAGACAGGAGAATGAGAGACAGCGTCAGCATGACCTGGAACTGGCGAGATTGAAGGGCAGCGAACCCCCGGCTGCGGTGAGTGAGGGGGGACCCAGGACTGCACGGAGCTTTGATAAGTGCATCATGGCCCCATACAAGGAGGGGGAGGACATGGATGACTTCCTGGAGGCCTTTGAGACGGCCTGCGAGCTGCACCAGGTTGATCCCGCGGACAGACTCCGGGTCCTTACCCCCTTACTGGACCCCAAAGCCGTGGCATTGTACCGCCAACTGGAAGAGGCAGAGAAAGGGGACTACGAACTATTCAAAAAGGCCCTGCTACGAGAGTTTGGGCTGACTCCTGAGATGTACCGGGAAAGGTTCCGGAGTCAGGATAAAACCCCTGAAATCTCATATCTGCAACTAGCCGCCCGCATGGAAGGATACGCCAGCAAGTGGGCTGATGGGGCCCAGACGAAGGAGGACCTGGTCAAACTGCTGGTACTGGAGCAACTGTATGAGCGGTGCCCATCTGACCTGAGGCTGTGGTTGGTGGACAGAAAGCCAGAGAACCCGCGACAGGCAGGCCGGCTGGCCGATGAGTTCGTAAAGAGCCGGTCAGGAGATAAAAGGGAGGAGTCCCAAAGGAGCAATCCCACCACAACGCAGAGAGAGAGTCACCATGGGACCTCCCCGTGGGAAAATACAGAAAAACCCCATCAGAGGGGAACATCCGGCATCAGGACCATCCGACCCACTCAAGGGGACCCATGGGACATGGGCTGCTACCACTGTGGCCAAAAGGGCCACATACGGGCCCAGTGCCCCAGGCTCAGGGACAGACTGAGCAGGCCGAACCCACAGAGGGTTGACTGGGTAGAGACCCAGCCCGGCGAGAGGCAGCATTCCCAGGGAAGGGGGGCTGGCAGAGTACCACCTGCTAAGGAGGGAGGAGAGCCCCAGGCCAGCTTCTCTGGGGGGCCAGATGCTCCGGATTCAAAGTTCTCCGTTTACAGGGTTGGCGCGGGGCTGTCCCTGCGGAGCGAGTGCCTTGTTCCCCTGGAGGTGGATGGGAAGAAAGTTTATGGTTACTGGGACACGGGCGCAGAGGTGACACTGGCCCGGCCCGAGGTGGTGGCCCCAGATCGGGTGGTGCCCAACACCTTCCTGACCCTGACCGGGGTGGGCGGGACCCCATTCAAGGTTCCCGTAGCGAGGGTACACCTAAAATGGGGGGCCAAGGAGGGCCCCAAGGACGTGGGAGTGCACCACCATTTGCCCACTAAGGTGTTGATGGGGGGGGACCTAGAGGACTGGCCAAGCAGCCCCCAGACCGCCTTAGTTGTGACTCGCGGTCAGAGCCGGCGAGGGGCACTGCGCCCTGGCCTTGCGGGGGGTGCCTTGCCTGAGGCGCAGGACCCTAACCTGGTGGGGAGGGAACGCCCAGGGACGCGGCTCAGGGAGGCTGCAGCTTCGGACCCAGCGGGCGAGAAAGAGCAGGTGGCCATCCCCGTCCCAGCTGCTGAGTTCCAGGCCGAGTTACAGAGAGATCCCTCCTTGCGGAAGATAAGGGACCTGGCCGACCTCAATGCGGTACAGACCATGGGACGAGGTGGCCGGAAAAGGTTCCTGTGGGAGAAGGGGTTCCTGTACCGAGAATGGGCTCCCCCAGGGAAAATGGAGTCAGGGGGGATCAGGAGGCAGCTGGTGGTACCCCAGAAGTATCGCCGCCAGCTGCTGTGCCGGGCCCATGACATTCCCCTCGCAGGGCACCAGGGAACCTGGCGTACCCAGCAGAGGCTGCTACGGAGCTTTTACTGGCCTGGGGTCTTTGTTACTGTCCGACAGTACTGCAGATCCTGTGACCCCTGTCAGAGGGGAGGAAGGCCTGGGACAAGGGGAAAACAGCTTTAGGACCCTTGCCCAGCATAGAGGAGCCTTTTCGGAGGGTGGCCAAGGTAAAAAGGGCGGCTCTAAACCAAGAGAGCCCAAAGCACAGACCTCCAGACTGGAGCGCTGGGAGAAGACCACAGCCCAGTTGGAGCCCCAGAGGTATGGGGGTGGGAAAAGGGCACAGGCCGCATAAACCTTCCCACATGCGAACTGCGAGTGCCATCAAGCACCCCCAACCTAAGGGGGGGCGTAAAACTGGAGGGGCCTGGTGTAATTCTCACCAAGGAATGGGAGGGATGCGGGGGCATCCATGGGAACGGGGGTAGGTTCGAACTTCCCCGGGTCACTGGCTAAAGTGACCCTGCTCAGTTCGGTCTCGAAGGGGGGAGAGATGTGACGAACTGGGCCTGTTCTCACTGTGGTCTGTGAATGCTGACAGGGGAGTGTGCTGGGATAGTCTGCATTGGAGGATGGGATCTGCCCGAGGGCGCATACCTGAGTGTGTAACATGAGAACCCAGGAAGGGGTTGAAGGCCAGGTGACTCCTTAGCCCGGGAAACTGAACAAAGGCTGTGGGAGGGGTCGCTGAAGGCTGTGGGCTGGAAGGAGGCGGGAGAGATGGCTGGGAGGCAGAGATGGCTCTGACCTCCCAAGGGGGGCTGGGCTGGGATGCCCGGGGACCCCAAGATGGACCTAACTGAGGGGGCCCCTGTTGTCAGTGCCTGCGAGACCTGTCTTGGACTGTATTCCTGTCATCCAAATAAACCTTCTGCTTTACTGGCTGGCTGAGAGTCATGGTGAATCGCAGGGAGCCGGGGGTGCAGGGCCCTGAGTTCCCCAATACTCCATAACATGCAGTAAATAAATGATATAGCTAGTGGAGCAGGAGTTATGATTGTTTAATCATTAATATACATTTTAGAATCACTATCTGTGTTTGTCAACAGGCCAGAGCCTTGTGGGATCAGAACAAAAACTCCTTCCATCCTTCCTAAAATACTCCCTAAAAATTGTATAGACATTGGTCCTGTCACTACTGCATTACATTAATTTTACATCAGTATCAACAGAGTTACACTAGATATGACAGGGTGACAGAGAGATGAAGCAAGTCCGGTAGTGATATAATTCACATATTAAAAGCTCTGTAACTATGCATTTTCCATGTCCATAGTAAATCCAGAGGAGCCCTTTCAACTCCCATATACATTTATGAAGTTCTCTTGTCTTTCACTTCAATACAATTATAAACAGATACTCAGTGTGGTAATGAATGTCAGAGAAATGCCAGGTAAATTTAACTAAAGCAAAAATAAATAAATAACTTATGGCAGAACAAAAGAAGGTAATGTCATCCAGATTATACAGCTAGCTATCATTTCATCACATGAAAATCGTGGTTTTAGGAAAACTAAGGGAATAAGGAGAAATCTATGGCCAGCAGAGTTAAGGACAATAAGGAGTTTTTAAAATATATTAGGAACAAAAAGAATCCGGACAATGGTATTGTTCCATTATTAGATGGAAATGGTAGAAGTGTGCATGATAATGCAAAAAAAAAAAAAAGGCAGAAGTGTTCACTAAATATTTGTTTTGTATTTGGGAAAAAAACCAGATGATACAGTCTCATCATATAGTGATGATAGCACTCTTTCCATTCCACTAGTATATCTGGAGGTTATTAAACAGTTAAAATTAGACATTTGTAAATCAGCAGGTCCAGATAACGTGCATCCAAGAGTTTTAAAAGAGTTGACTGAGAAGCTCACTGGATCATTAACATTGATTTTTCAATAAGTCTTGGAGTACTGGGGAAGTTCCAGAAGACTGGAAGAAAGCTAATGTACTAATTTTTAAAAAGAGTACACAGGATGACCCAGGTAGCTATAGGCCTGTCAGTCTGACATGGATTCTGGGCAAAATAATGGGGCAGCTGATACAGGACTCAATTAATAAAGAACTAAAACAGAGTAGTAATGTAATTAATTCAAATCAACATCGGTTTGTGGAAGATAGGTCCTGTTAAACTAATCTGAGATTTTTTTTAATAAGGTTACAAGTTTGGCTGAAAAAAAGGTAATAGTGTTGATGTGATGTACTTAGACTGCTGTAAGGTGTTTGATTTGGAACAACATGACATTTTGATTAAAAAACCTAGTATATAAAATTAACATGGCACACATTAAATGTAAAGACTGGCTAACTGAAAGGTCTCAAGATATAATTGTAAATGGGAATTGTCATTGAGGAGGTATGGTTCCACTGGGGTCCTGCAGGGACCAGTTCTTGGCCCTATAATATTTAACATTTTTATTAATGACCTGGAAGAAAATGTAGAATCATCACTGCAGACACAATTTGCAGATGACACAACAATTGGGGAAGTGGTAAATAATGAGGCGGACAAGTCACTGATTCAGAACGATCTAGATCAGTGGTCCTCAAACCTTTTTTTTTTTTTGTGGACCACTTGAAAATTGCTGAGGTTCTTGGTGGACCACTTAATGGTCTTTTCAAATGTTGTTTGTACCATTAGCTAACTATTGTAAAGCCCTTTGAATAAAAAAGTGCTGTATAAAAAAACTTTAATAATAATTAACTTTTTTTGTTCTACAAATAAAAGCACGCAACTCATATTTTAATATCAGTAGCCTTACCTTTCTAATGCAATGGATGTGCCCTCTCTCCCCCACCACAGCAGCCCCCGAGGTGGGGCTGGGAAGGAAGGGGGTCTCCCCCACCACAGCAGCCACAGAGCTGAAGCTGGGAAGGAGTACCATTTTCCCCCGGCAGCTGTAGCTGGAGAAATTTGCCTCTTTCTCTGGCCACCGCAGCCCTGCACGTTCCAAATTACCCCCACCTCCTCTTCTCACCCCACTGCTTCTCCACCTACCCATTATTCCCCCCAAGGCCACAACCTCACCTTACATGTGCGTCTTCTCCAGGGTCCAGGCACCTAATTAGTGGAGCCCCGCCTGCGCAGCTCCACCAATTAGGTGGGTGGCCCTTCATTCTCTCATGTGCCGCTGCCCAAGCATGCATCTTAGAGGGAACTATCTGCAGACCACCTTAATGGAACTTGTGGTCCATGGACCACAGTCTGAGAACCTCTGATCTAGATCACTTGGGAAACTGGGAGCAAGCAAACAATATGCATTTTAATATAGGTAAATGTATACATCTGGGAAAAAAGAATGTAGGTTATACTTAGGGTGACCAGACATCCCGATTTTATAGGGACCGTCCTGATATTTGGGGCTTTTTCTTATATAGGCACCTGATCAAGAGAAGGAGAGACAGAAGGGTCAACAGAAGCAAATAGGGTAAAGCTACAAATTTCAGATTTCATAACGAGACAGCTCTTGTGGTGTCCATTAGTTCCTCAACAATGAGGCTCTAGTCATACTTCTTCTTTGCATGATGGTGATACAATATTTAATCCAAAACTATGAACGCTGAGGTTTCAGAACTGCCATGCAAATTGTACATACCAGGGAATCCCCATAGGCCAAGAAGAGTAAATAGAATCATGGCAGTGAGGCCCAGAAAATGGGTTAATTTGTCACACCCCCAAACGACACAGACTGTTGCTGCCACTGGAGGTGGGCACAAAACTGTGTAACTTCTCTTCCATAAGATGACATTAGTTTGGGGTGGTGTGGACAACTCTTCAAAGAGGATTTCTTGTTGGGATAGGATGAGTGGATTAGGAAGAACAGCTGCTGTGAGAGGGGAAGTGACTTTTCTCTTAAAGTGACTATCATGTTTGTAGAGGGGGAAATAGTTTGGGCTGCCTAACTTCCCTCCAATGACTATTTAGTGTAATCCACACACCTCCTGGGTGTGCTGTTCTGTCACATGTAGTGGCAACGAGTCCACTTAGAGATTAATGAATCTGCTACAGCCTGAGCTAACAGCCGTGTGGTTTATAGCTTGTGTAGTAGCGGCTCATGCATTTAGCACCAGAGGTCCCAGGTTCAATCCTACCAATGACTGGGGCGTGTTGGTGTCACATTAGCATACAGAGACAAGGTGCGTGAGGTAATATCTTTTATTGGAACTGGAACAACTTCTGTTGGTGAGAGAGAAAGCTTTCGAGTTTACAGAGTCTGGAACTGAAATGGCTACAACAACATTGCATATTTAGCATGCAGATAAATCCCATAAGGGGTTATGTGAGGATGGGGAGATTTATCAAACTTTTCCTTAAGCTCAGAAAAGGTTTCAGTTCATTTTCACGGCTGCATGAAGGTTTGAGCTGTTTTTTACACCGAAGAGACTGAGTTGCCTATCATTCCCACTTTGTATCCAAACCTGCCCTCAGGGATGTTTCCCAAGTGTCTTGACCTGGTAAGGAATTACTATGCAGAGACTGGATTTGCCTGGAGGAAATGACAAGAAATGTGTTTGTTTTTAGAAGGCTCCTATCTGCAATAGTGTCACTAGCACCTGTGAGTCTCCCCCCCCCCCCCCCCCCTCCAGGTGTGTCTGTCACTGTTTTCTTAGCAGGAAATCAGCTCAAGTTTGAAAAAAAAAATCATCCACTATCCCCTTATCACAGCCTAAAGGGTGTATTACTAAAAGCAAAAGATAGAAAGCTGTGACCAAGGAAGAGAGTGATTTGTGCATAATGAAACAAGATTAGAATGTATGGGTGTCAAGATGCAGAAATCAAGACAGTTTTCCTGGCTAACACCTTCAATAATCACATTTCTGTGGATTTGACTTAAACTTATTGACATGCACTTCTAAAAGTGTAGTCTGAGTTAACTTGATAAGCCCTTATCCTAATTTTCAGTTAAACAGGAGAGTTTACAAATGGAGAAACTGGGATTGTAGTTTGATTGAACTAATGACACTGCAGCTATTATTCTCCATATGAATTACAATGAAGACTTACTCATTAGTAGTGTGTGAGTAAATATTTAAAGCCCTTCGAAAGTCAACCCCTTTAGAAATGACAGCTCCTCCTCCTTGACACAAGGGTGGGAAAATCAATACACCTATTTAAGACTCTACTGCAAAAGTCACCTCTGATACCCAACTAATTATAATCTATTTTCGATGTGCAAAGGTTGATGTGATGCAAGTGGCTGACAAGCACAATCCTTTAAAAATCCCTGAAGCCCAGAGCTGTAATAAAATGGGATAATTTTCAACAGAAATCAACCTCTTATTGACAGCTCAGCAATAATCAGCATGTTTATTAATATATTCCATCATTTGCTTCTTTAGCTTTAAAGCGACTGCCCCCAGTTTTGTTTCTTGTACAGTATTTTATAATCTTCAATTCAAAAACCAACTGTAGATGAATTAATTTATAGATCCAATTCCCAGTTGCTCTGAAAGAATTTCAGAGGTTTGGCTTTAAAAGATTCCATGGGGGAGCATCTTCATAACTCGCTCACAGATATATTCTACATAATGTACTGAAATAACCTGTCCTTTGGCAAAAAGTGCAATTGTCAGTGGTCCCCAAGGAAGAAGAGTGTTGAGGTGGGAGTCTTGTAGAGAAAAGTGTGGACTTAGAGGGTTTATTTATTATTTACATTGCTCTTTGCTTGCAATTGGAATTTTTTTTCACTTTCTTTTATACTGACAGTATCTTTATTTGAGTACAAGAAAGAGAATTGGGAATAGAAGGAGCTATTGAAAGAAGAATTAAAGCAGAGAAAAAGCTCCCAATGGTCATGTATTAATTATGAACATTATGAATATTGTCTAAGCTTTTCCTAAATTCTATTTATTATGAAGAGCGCTATTTATCATTTTATAGTGCCCAAAAGTGTTCTAGGTGCTTTACAGTCTTTAAGGTCTTGAGGCCAGGGACCGTAGCTTTCTATCCAATTTCAAGACATGTCACAATTGATGATGACAATGAGAAGGGAGGGGAAGAATTGTGAATGGCTGAGAGCTGCAGAAATATGATCAATGTGATCATGTGCTTGATCAGTTTAGGCAGCTGCACATTCAATTAATTTATTTAGAAGAAGGATGCTAAACAGATATCAGAGGGGTAGCCGTGTTAGTCTGTATCCACAAAAATAACGAGGAGTCCGGTGGCACCTTAAAGACTAACAGATTTATTTGGGCATAAGCATTCGTGGGTAAGAAACCCACTCCTTCAATGCATGGAGTGAAAAATGCATCTCAAGAAGTGGTTTTTTTATCCATGAAAGTTTATGCCCAAATAAATCTGTTAGTCTTTAAGGTGCCACCGGACTCCTCGATGCTAAATAGGATAATATATATATGTGACTTATTTCATGTAGGCATCATAGAGAAAGTGAATTTTCAGGAGGGATTTAAATGATGAGAGAATGGTCCCTTCGGGACCCAGAGTAGGAAAAGCCTTCCTCAAAGTTTATTGCCTGTTACTCTGTCTGTTTTCTTATGTTTTTTACTTATTTCTGACTCATTTCTCCTATATGGTTATTTTATTTTCATTTCCAGTATTCATAAGGCACCTAGAATTCCGCCAAAAATTAATTTCTGTTTAAAACTGTGCTTTCCAGTTTTATTTTAGAGTGACAGTGGAAGTACAGGAAACTCAGAACTCCACAACTAGTCTTTTCGGGCTTGTTTGTCTATAGGGAATGACTGATGACATAATTTAAGAAGCATCAACCTATTACATGCTCATCCTGTGTGCCAGAGAGCTCACACAGCTATAATTATCAGACTGCTTTTAAACTGCTCGTTAGCTTCCTGTGTGAAATCAGTTTGTTAGCACAGAATGTATCCTAAAAGTTTCAAAGGGTTGCCGCACTAAATATGGTAGCAAAGTTTTCACTGGACTGATCAGCTGGATCATTTGGCAGTGAAATACCACCATGAAGAAGACCAAAACTCAGAACGAGCTTCAAGATTTCTGTTCTTTGGTTCTGGGCCTGTGACCTAGATTTGCCAACATTGTATGTAAAAAAGAAGGGACTTAGCACCACCCCTCCACTCCCTCCCTCCCTCAGGAGTTCCACATTCTACTTGTGGTTCTGCCACTGGCCTTCTGGGTGACTTTTGGGCAAGTCACTTCACCTCTCTGTGCTTCAATTTCTCCATCTGAAAAATGAAACTAATGATATTTGCTCCTTTGTAAAGTGATCTGAGATCTATAGAAGAGCTCGGTATTATTATCACTATCTATAACAATACAGAATATGGTTTTAGGCATCTGCATAATATTACTCAGAGCTAATAATAATTTTCTCATTGGAAGGAAAAGGAATGGAGGTCAGGAGGATTGATTTATTGTTGCTTTTAAACGCTAGAGTCATTGTAGTCATTCATTCCTTGTCTCTTTACCCTTCATTCATTTGGCCCAGCTTTTTCTTGTCATTTTAGCATTAGGCATTCAAGCCAAGTAATAATAATAATGGTACTTAACATTTCCAGTGTGGTACAAACATTAACTAATTGATCTTTTCAAAACCTCTGCGAGGTGGGTAGGTATTATCATCAACATTGTATAGATAAGGAAACTGATTTATTGGAGGTCAAGTAGGGAGCCAAGCCTATAGACGAGTGGGAGCATGAAGTACTCAAACTACAATTCTCATTAGAGACTGAGGTGTAATTTAAAAACAAACAAAAACATTTTTTTGACCAACATATTTCATAAAAATCTAAAAATTTTCTATGGGCATCCCTCCCACTCCCCTTTTCCAACCAACTCTAATTTGCATATGTTTACAGATTGGGAGTTATCTACCTATCTATTAAAAAAACTTAATTGTGCAATATTTATCCAGGTTGATAGATATATATTCAGATATGTAGTCTCACTGGTCAATACCTACATTTGGATATAAAAATGTGGTTTATAAAGTATATATAAATGGCAGCTGAAGTTTTGGAGGCTGTCTTTCCAAAATGAGGCCCAAAGATTTTAACTGATATATAAGTTACAAAAAACATATTAGGAAATCTAATCATGTGTCTTTTTTGAGAGTACTAATTAAAACAACTCCCTCTCAGTAAGGAATTCAGAAATGAAGTTTTTTTCTTGTCTAAAAATGGCCCAGTTGTACAATGCTGAAGATATAATTCATGGTGAGCCAAATAGATTTTCAAATTTATGTGCAATACATTTGCAAACAGTATTTTCTTCTTTTCTTTAGGCAGTTTTCAAATGCAACTGGAATGTAAAAAAACAAAAAAGAAATGTTCTCCCTCTCAAAGAAGAGCTGTTTCTCTCTCTTAAGTTTAGGTCAATAGGCGTTGTTAAATCCAACCTACTAACATTATAGAGCTGTAAAACTCCCCTCTTCCTCTAACAAAGCTTTGTTTTCACCAGGGCCAGCTCTGGCTTTTTTGCCGCCCTAGGCAAAAAAGCCACCCGCCGCCCCCCCTCCCCCCGACGCGGCAGGGGAGGGCGCCGAGCCCCAACCGGGCCAAAGCGCTGGGGGGAGGGCGGCAAGCCAGAGCGCCAGGAGCAGGGCGAAGAGCCCCCGGCGGCCAGAGCGCCGGGAGGAGGGCGAAGAGCCCGGCCAGGGCTCTCAGCTCTCCCCGGCGGCCAGAGTGCCGGGAGGAGGGCGGAGAGCCCCCGGCGGCCAGAGCGCCGGGAGGAGGGCGGAGAGCCCGGCCGGGGCTTTCCGCTCTCCCCGGCGGCCAGAGCGCTGTGGGGAGGGTGGCGAGCCTGCCGCAGCTCTCCACTCTCCCCGACTGGCTGGAGCGCCAGGGGAAGGGTGGTGAGCCAGCTGCGGCTCCGCTCTCCCCGGCGGCCGGAGCGCCGTGGGGAGGGCGGCGAGCCCAGTCGCGGCCCCGCTCTCGGGCCGGAGCGCCCCACCGCGCCGCCCCCTCCAGGCGCCACCCCAAGCACATGCTTGGTGGGCTGGTGCCTGGAGCTGGCCCTGGTTTTCACAGTCCTTGTAGCAACCTTCGCAGTTTACAGTGCAGGGGAAAAAGTAACGTTTGAGAATCAAGTTGTGTTGCCTTAGAGAGAGAATATTGATTGAATAAGTTCTACTCCTGACTGATGATATCAAATGTAAAGCTGGGGGGGATACAACCTCTATTTAACTTAAAAGAGGCTAAAATGAAAGTGTGAGTAAGAAAAAAGGAAAGTGATAAGAAATCTGTAAGAGGAAGTTCACAACACATGGCCCTCAAGAATTCCATCTGAGCAGCACTAAGAACACAAACTGTGAGGGAGGTAAACACTACTATAACTGGAAACTTGAATCTACCTGAATAAAAAACTTTGAGCCCTTACTTATAGGAGCAGTTGCTATTCAGCTAGTCATCAGAGAGCACTTTCAAACTGTGGGAAAATTTCTAATCACTTTAACTGCTTCTCAACAGACTTCTAATGAAAACATCAGCTTGCAGTGAGAACCAACAGAATGTAAACTCATCAACCTCATGATCTGTTTATATTATTGAATGGAATATTTTGGACAATTTTTGAATAAAGACTCAATTTATAAAAATAGTAAATAATTAAGACATGCACATATGTATTCCATATGATTAGAAGATATAGTTTTGGAGATATCATAAGACAAAGAAATGATATAGAAATTTTCAAAAACTAAGTGCAAGAGAAAATTGAAAACACCATGAGCTGGTGTAGCGATGCGGGACTCACTCCTGTGGCACCTCCTGCTGGTCGTCTCAGGGAATTAGCTCTCCAGCTGTCGGAGCACCCTTTGCAGGCCGGTGTTCTGCTTGCCGCTGGCCCTGTGTCCCTCCCAGACCCCGGTGCCCCTTTACCCTGGGGCTGCCCCCTGGCAATACCCCCACCAGTCTCTATGGGTCTCCCTCTCTGGAAAACCCCCAACCCTCTAATCCTCACCTTGCCTTAGTCTGGGCTACTGCCAGTCATCACCAAGTCCCCGCTCCCTGGGACATACTGCAGTGTAAAAGCCACTCATCATAGGCAAGGGGGTTTGGACGTGCTGCCTTCCTCTGCCTCCCAGTACCTCTATGGGCTTTGGACCAGGCCCTGCAGCCTGGGGAGTTGCCAGCCTGGAGCTCCCCTGCTCCTCTGGCTCTCCCCAGCCCTGCTTTACTTCCAGTACCCTTACTGCAGGCAGCCAGGCCCTGCTCTCTCCCAGTCCGAAGAGGGACTCCTCCTGGGCCTCTGCCTCACAGCCTTTTTATACAGCCAGCTGTGGCTGCTCTGCCAATCAGCCCAGCTTTTCCCCTGCCCCAGCCCTCTGCCAGGGCTGCTTTAAGCCCTTCCGGGCAGGAGTGGGGGATCACCCCGCTACAGTTGGATTCTCAGCTAGTGTAAATTGGCTTGCCTCCATTAAAGTCAATGAAGTTAATGGAGCTATGCCAATTTACAATTGCTGAAAATCTGGCCCCATAACTTGAACTCTCCTATTGATTCCACACACCCCACCTTCCCCAAAACTTCTCAGAAAAATCTGTCCTGAGATGATGTTCAGCAGGTTATGTTTTGGATGGATGGATTTCTTGTAGAAGAAGTTGTGAGGAAGGGGTTGAAAGTCAGGATGATAATGGGCATCTTGCTTCAACCTTAACTGAGTGCTTGCTACTGTTTAAATTTGTATATATGAAGACACACGCGTCACAATGTCATCAAACATGCATAGTCTACTGAGGACCAATGTGCCAGCTAGAGTTACCATGGTGTTGCACCAGGCATACTATAATGAAATTTCCAGACCTGCTCAATCCTGTGAAGCCACACATCCCTGCAGTGGCCCTATGGGTGGTGTCAGATAGGGTCAGATCATGCACCCCTTTGCACATTGATGAAGAGTTTGAGAGTACACTGTGTTGGAGTGTTTTTGTCTGTTCTGGTGACATTGCCGAAGAGTACACAATGCCACTTTTGAATAAAATGCGGGACTGAAGGAAGGCCAGATCTCTGTGAGATTATGGCATTTTGCACAAAGTCAAACCACTTTATGCTCAGGATTTGGTGCTGACAGCGCATATGGAATTCCCCTAACTTCTACAAGTCTACCTGTAAGGTCCAGGTTTCTGACCCATTTAGCAAAACAGGTAGCACACAGATTTTATAGCACCTGAACTTTGTCTCCCTGCAAAAACTTTTTGTGTCGATACGCGAGACATGGACTTGGTGCAGGAGGCAGTGAGACCTATTCATAGAAGAATGTCCAGTTTTCTGTGACAGTTTGAACTCTGCTTGCAGCCTATGTAGGTGAACTCAGAATGGGTCCAACACTCTTCATGGTACTTGACCCCACCTGCACTGGGTGTCCTGATAGCCTACCTCTGAGGTTCTGGACCTGGGTCTTCTGCTGTGAGATGTGGGTGGTGTCTTGGGGATGTTGGAAGGCAGGGCTGAAATTCTTTGACTTCTCCTCACTACCTCCTCAATAATTCATACTTCATTTCTCTTCTGTACTCAGAGTACTTCACACACAAAACCTGATGTTCAATTCCTACTTCTTCTGAGCAAAGATTTAACAGCATTGTATTCTTGTAAGACTTGATATTACTCAGTCTGAATTCAGGGGTGGCAGGTTTGTATAATTTTTGATGGTGCCCAGAATGGGTCCAAGTTCCACCCCTCCACCCCACCCCCCCGCATCTGCCTAAGGCTCTGGGAGGGAGTTTGGGTGCTGGGGAAGGGGGTTGAGGTGCAGGAGGGGGTGTGGGCTCTGGGTGGGAGTTTGGGTGCAAGGGGGGGTTTGGGGAGCAGGCTCTGGGAGAGCGTTTGGGTGCAGAAGAGGCGTGGGCTCTGGGAGGGGGGTTGGGTGCTGGGTGCAGGCTTTGGGCTGGGACAGAGGGTTGGGGTGTGGGAAAGGGTGCGGGGCATGGGGTTGGGCCAGGGATGAGGAGTTTGGGATACAGCGGGCAGGCTGCCTTGGGGGGCCAAAGAGGTGGACTTGCCCAAGCCATCTCCCTGCCGGCAGCAGCAAGCTCTGGGGGAGGTCCCCCCCAACTAGGGTGACCAGATGTCCTGATTTTATAGGGACAGTCCCGATATTTGTGGCTTTTTCTTATATAGAGGCCTATTACCCCCCACCACCTGTCCCGATTTTTCACACTTGCTATCTGGTCACCCTACCCCCTACTCTCCCCTGGCATGACATTCATCCAAGCCCCCCCAGGCTGCTGCTCAGGAGGTCCTGCCAGGATAAGACCCCCCACACACACCCCGAGTCGACTCGGGGTTGCCTGCTGGAGGGGTGGTGGCTGCCATGTGTCTCCTTCCCCCTCCTTCCGCAGGCACAGCAGCGGCCTCAGTTTGCCCCCAGCGCCACTCTCTTGTAGCCGGCTGCAGCAGTGGCCTGCGAGGGAGTGCAGCGCGGAGCTGCAGGGGGCAGCTACCCACTGCCCAGGGCAGGCAGGGACACTTGGGGGAGGCATGCGGAGGCAGCAGGCAGGGCCAGGGGATGCTCCAGGGGAGATGCATGGGGCAGCAGGCGGGGCCAGGGGAGAGACCTGGCCCCAAATATTGCTGGAGTCCTGCGCCCTGATTTTGCTGGAGCCCGGGCACCACAGGCCCATACAACTCGCTGCCCCATCTGAATTACTTCCACAAAATATACTATAAGGCTGGGGCTCTCAATCTTTTTCTTTCTGAGGTCCTCCCCAACATGCAATAAAAACTCCACAGCCAACCTGTGGTCACAACTGTTTTTCTGCATATAAAAGCCAGAGCTGGCATTAGGGGTAGCAAGCAGACCGATTGCCATCGGCTTTAGCCTTGGGTGGCGGGGCTTGGGCTTTCTTCCCTAGGCACCACTGAGTGTAATGTTGGCCCTGCTTGGTTGACCTCCTGGTTGGCCTCAGACCCCTGGTTGAAAATCAGCAGAATGCAATGAAATATTAATCATCTAAACTACATTTTATTTCCTATACAAATGAACAAAATACTTGGTTCCTGATTAAAAGCTGATGTTATATTGTTAGATTAGAGGACAGTTTTTGCTTCTAACACTCCAACCTGTGATCAGGAAGAACAAAACCCCTTTCACACACATTTCTTATGTAATGTAATTGTTGTACCCATCTAACTAGTAAAAATATTTATGGAAATTGGCTTAATAAAATTAAAAGGAATAGAACTGTTGACATCACATAGAGGTCTTCTACATAATATTTCTACATCATAAAATAAATGAATACAATGTTGGGTACATTTTTACTCCTAATAAGCATGTAATGGTACTTGAATAGTGGAAATTCAATAGAAATGACATGTGACCTTTTGGTGAATTCTGAAGAAAAGGCGACGTTTGGGATTTTTTAAATTCACTGAGATGCCCATAATGAATGGGTGTGTCAAGAGGTCAGCAAAGTTCCAAGGAGCCACTTTACTCAAAGGCAGTAGTGTCCAGCGGTGGGCATCTAAGAAGGTGCTTCCTCTGGTGAGAGTAGCCGGCTCTCTATGGCAGAAGTATCGCCCAGGGTGAGTCTAAGGAGTCACTCTCTCTGGCAGTACTGCCTAGTGATGAGTGGGGGGGGGCGTGGAGGGGAACCCAGACCCACCCTACTCCACCAGATTCCAGACCAGAACCCTTCAAAAACAGTTTCCCTGTTACAGGGCTCAGGACTTCATATCCCCTGGGCTGCTTCCTACCCTTTGTTCTGCCTCTGGTAGTTCCTCCCCTGGTTGCGGCATGTCATCCCCTTTGGTCACCGTGGTCGACTGGCTTCCCACAGTGTAGTCAGAGTGCTTGGCGGTTTCGAGTCCCAACAGCTTCTTGGCAGAAGCCTGCTGCATACAACCACTCTCCTCCTCAGCTAGCCAAGACTGAGCTGAGCTGCTTCTTTTTGTGTTCCCTCTGTGATGGGTTGGACCCTCCTTTCGGGGTGCCACCAGATATGCTGAGGTCCCACTGAGCCTGCCTGTCCTACCAGCCTGGGTTTCCCTTACTCTGTGCTACTGTGAAAGGCTCTCAAGCCCCTTTCCAGCACAGGCAGGGACACACCCAGTTGTAGAATCACAGAGTCTGCAATTAGCTCTCTGTGGTAGAGATTAGCTAGGGGAATGCCCAGCACTCCTGTGCTCACACTCTCTGGAGTGTAAATCCAAAATTATATTGTCTTGCGCTGTATAGAGATCTATATAGTGTAAGCTCATAAAAATTGCCGCCTCCCTCAATGTGGAGATATGCAGAGCTCTTTGCCCTCCCAGTTATGAATTGCACAAACTGGGTTTTGGAATAAATGAAAAATAAGTTTATTATCTACAAAAGGTAAATTTTAAGTGATTATAAGTGATAGCAAACAAAACAAAGCAGATTTCTAAACAAATAAAACAAAACACACAAACTAAGTTCAATACTCTAAAGAAACAAGTTACAAATAGTAATTTCTCACCCTAAATGTTGTTTTAGGCAGGTTGCACAGTTTCTGCAGCTCAGAGTTCCAGTTATTTCTCTTCAAAGGCTAGACCTCTGTCTCAGCCTGGACTCAGCCCTTGCCTCTCCTCCCCTTAATTCCTTTTTTTCTTCAGGTGTTCTTAGCAGTCTTCCTTCTTGGGCAGGGTGGTAGTGGAGGAAAAGTCTTGATTGACTCACTTCCCAGCCTTAAATAGGACTTACATAAGTCGGGAAACCTTTCTTTCCAGTGGAAAAATACCAACAGTGACCAAGGTGGTACTCGTACCAGGTGACATTATCACATGATCTTGCAGTGTTAAAGCCACCATGAGACAAGGTTTATTTGTAACATCCACAGGAAGGAACCCCAGGAAGATGAGAGATCAGCATCTTCAAAGACCCATTTTATTGTCTTTCAGAATGGCCCATTCAGGCTGATTGCCTACTGGGGCATTCCCCAAGTACACACACAGTTGTAATTGTTACATAGTGAATATTCCTAACTTCAGATACAGAATTGACACAGGCATATAAATTGGATAATCACATTTAGCAAATCGTAACCTTTCCAATGATACCTCACATGACCCATCTCGTATAAAACATATCTTAGTTATACCATATTCATATTACAACAATATTTTTATGAAGAATATGGGATGCAGTGTCACACCATCCACTGAGAGCATGCCCAGCAAGGGAGAGTAGGCATGGCTTCTTGGGCCCAAGGTAGTTCGTTAACCCTTGCATCACCAGTGAGGGGTTGCTACACCCCCATCACCAGGTGTACATAATTACAGGAATCTAACTCAAGGTGAACAATGAAATAAATTTCATCATCCAGTGAGTTTTTACAAGTGTCTGAATTTTATATCATATTTGTATTTGTATCATAGGCACATACACACACATACATGCTAAATGTTACCATCCCTCTAGCAACTAGTAAAAATATATATAATAAATAGAACTGTAAGTGAAGAGATTAATAACATCAATTTAGTTGTTGACTGTGGAAGACAAATCATATATGGGATATTGTTAATAATTGTTTTATTATCAACAGTTTGTTTAGTCAAAATTAGTGAAAACTCTAGGCAAATCAAATGATTTTTCTGTATGGCAACAAGGTAATTTATATCCATTGAGGTTAGTTTATAACATATGACCCTGTGAAATGTTGTTGATATAAAGTTATACTGATTCATTATTTCTTGTATATACTATTTCCCCCAAGTGTAGCAATATCTAGGAGGTTATTCAATTGATCAACAGTGGAAGATGGCGGTAGCTCAAATGGTGAAAAAATGTTCTTATTGCACAAACATAGCTCTCAAAAACTAGTATTTGTTCATATGACTTCAAGTTTTCTAGGTCAGTAGCATCGCCTAAATACAGTTCTTAAAATATTCATTAAGGAAAAGGAAGCCATGTAAAAACCACGTGTCTGAGGAATCAGTTGTGATCTTCTTATTAAGATACTGTATTTAGTGTCCAGGGTCAAGGGCAAAGTCCTGCAGTCCTTTATTTTTCATTTAACTCAACTGAAGTTTAGACCAAGTAGGACTGCAGGATTTGAACCAAAGAATTTCTGGTTAAATTGGTGAAAGATATTCAAGAGGTAAAGAGCAAAAAAGAGAAACCTCTTTAAAATAAATGTTTTAAGAATTTTGTATTTGATAAAGGTGTAATATGACAATTGACTGTAGCCTTCTCCTTATCTTCTCAACATCAACATCATGGGAAATGACAATACATACTTCCCCATGTAGTCCCATACATTTGCCTCAACCCTGAGAGATCATCATTAGGGATAAGTGTATAGTTCACTCACCATATCTATTCAGACCTTTGCTTCTTTGCTAAGACTACCAGATACTTTGCCAAATGGTGGCAATTATAGTGGTGCTTTGTATGATGTGAGCATTTTTTCATAGGAAAAGACTAGACCATCACATTAATTTCACACAGGCAGACTCATGGTAGAAATATGCAGTTAGTGGACTGGATCTGAATTTATGACCGAGAAGTGGAAAAGTGAAGACATCTCTTATTCATCTATTATTTTATAAAAAGAGAGTATTTAACACTGGGGACAAGACTGACAATTAGATGTTGAGAGTAAACTCAGGACAGCTAAATAGAGAGTTCTATGGAAAGGCAATAAGACTTTTGTTTTCAGACTCTACATTCATATTCAGCATTTTCCCCACCATTAGGTTATGTTTCTTTTGCAAGAGGGAATAATTGTATTTGGCTGGTTTAGGGATATGAGGAAATAGAGCCAGGCACCATATTTTGCTGTTCCTGACAGTAATATCAAGCAACAAATGACAAGCTTACTCTAGTCTGGGTCTGTATTTACCCTGCAGTCAAAGAATGAATGAATGAATTCTCCACTCAGCAACCAGTTCACTTGCTGCAGCTCCCATATAATGCTCGCTGTCTGCACTTCCCATCAGAGACTCAGACCCATTTGGCTTACTCTGTGATATATTCAGGAAGATAGAGTATTTAAAAGTATATTTTTTCTGATTCCACTTTACTTTCTCACTTAATTTTACTTCGGCTCAAAAGTTTGGTGAACATGCCGAGCTTTTTTAGTAAAATGTCAGCATGTATTGGCCATTAGGTTGTATTCCTCAAATTGTACAGGTCTAATTTGAAAACCCAGGGAAATTCCGTATTGGCATGATCTAGCTTTGTTGTCTGCTTAATTCATCATGCAGATAAAGAGAAATTGTACATTTTACTCCCATACTTATAATAGTTATATAAGGAATTAATAAGTATTGGTTAGCCATAATAGGGTGAAATCTTGACACACACACACACACTCCCCCCACTGACATCCATGGGTATTATGCCATTGATTTTGATGGGGCCAAGATTTTACCCAATGTCACAGGGACCTTAGCTCAGTAAAGCATGTAAGCATGTGCTTAAGTCCCTCTAAAGTCATATTCACTCTTTGTATGTGATTAAATTAAATGGCATTAAGTGTTCTGAATGAAACTTTTCTCTCAGTACCATTAGTCAGTTCATGCACAAGTGTTTCAGGTAAAAGTCTTTCTCTCCTGTTGCTCGCTAGAAACAGAGCTTGCCTTGTAATTTCTTTAACAATCTTATAAAACAAAATGCTGTGGACAGAAGGCTGTAAATAAGAATGTTAAATTATCCATACCTTTCATAGTAGTGAGAGTGCTTCACTCACTGTTTTGGCAGAGACTGGGGCATGGATGAGGACAAGTTGACTGAAATTCAGTCCAGATAAGAAGGGGTTGGTGCCAAATGGACAGGAGAAGGAACCTGAAAGTATAGTAAGGATCATTTTTGCCCCTTTCATTGAGGATATGTGCCTGCTTTCATTATAAATGTTTGTAATTTGGGGGTATTGCTGGATCTTTGGATACTGTTGAATCTTCAGCTATCATACAGCAGCAATGGACAGGATGTTTGTTTTTAGATTAGTTTTGTTTTTTCATCTGCAGCTGGCCAGGATATTGTGACCATTTCTTTTGGATGGGAGCCTTGGTACTGTGACCCTTGCCTTTCTTACCTTTCAGATTCGATTACAGCATTGGGTTTACATATGAAAATAGCTTGCAAGCTGAAGCGAACACAGGGTCTCTCTTTTTAAGTGTTGTTTTTCAGTGCAGACACATGGCATCTGTGTGATGTGCTCTGTAGCGACTGCCTGTTGATTTCCAGGTTGAGTTTAACTTGTGGGTTTTATAGCTCAAAACCACAAATGTTTTGGGATCTGCCTATATGAGGAATCGCCCTGCTGTCTCTGTTATTCTAGCAAAAGTGCAGTCAGTGTATGTGCCAGGAGCAGAGTCCCAATTGTTTAGAAGAGAGGGTGTTTTCCATGTGGGATTCTGAAATAGCAAATTCACTCCCTCTCTCCCATATCAATTTGGACTGAAATAACTGAAATCTCTGTCAATCTGGTCATACTGCAAAGGTCATCACTTTCCCCGGGCCTTTGGGGATGGAAGGATGTGATGAGGGCAGGAATTTATGGCTGGTATAACTTTTGTTTTCCATCTTGCTGGGGGAAGGCTTTTGCATTTAGTTTTGTTTGTACTGGTATGATTGCCTTTTTAATATGCAGCAAAGGCACCTACAGGAATGAATAGGCACTTTATGTCCTGCATAATTCCAGAGAATTAATTAATTAATTAATTAATTAGAATAAATAAACGAGTCCCAGATTATTACACATTCTTGGGCAACAAAGGGTGAATTCTTTTGCTAGCTGTACGTTTTATATAAATGTTAAAGATAAAGAAGGAAATATGAAGCTCAGAGGCCAAAAGCATAAACCCATAGGATTCTCTTTAGTCTCGAGCAGCTAATTAGTGCTAGAGGTAAATCAAAGAACACACAATCTGGAATATACTGAGCCTCTCCACAAAGGAAATAAATTCCACTACGAATACGAAGTGGAATAAGTCACAAAGGTCATTAAGCTATTGGCTGGAGGAAAAGGCAAGCAGAAGATAATCAAACTGATAATATGAGAAGGGCCACTAGGATGATCCAGGGAGAGGAAAACCTACCTTATGAAAGGAGACTCAAAGAGCTTGGTTTGTTTAGCCTGACCAAAAGAAGGCTGAGGGGAGATCTGATTGCTCTTTATAAATACATCAGAGGGATAAATACCAGGGAGGGAGAGGAATTATTTAAGTTAAGCACCAATGCAGACACAAGAACAAAGGGCTATAAACTGGCCATCAACAAGTTTAGTCTCAAAATTAGACAAAGGTTTCTAACGTCAGAGGAGTGAAGTTCTGGAACAGCCTTCCAAGGGGAGCAGTGAGGGCAAAAAACCTAACTGGCTTCAAGACTGAGCTTGATAAATTGATGGAGTGAATGGAATAATGGGACTGCCTATGATGGCATGTGACCCATTGGCAACTGCCAGTAGCAAAAATCCCCACCAGCTGGAGACGGGACACTGGATGGGGAGGGCTCTGAGATACTACAGAGAATTCTTTCCCAACCACATGTTCAGGGTCTAACCGATCACCATATTTGGGGTCAGGAAGGAATTTCCCCCAGTTCAGATTGGCTGAGACCTTGCAGGGGTTTTGCCTTCCTCTGCAGCATGGGGCACGAGTCACTTGCAGGTTTAAACTAGTGTAAATGGAAGATCCTCTGTAACTTGAAGTCGATAAACCATGAGTTGAGGACATCAGTAACTCAGCCAGAGGTTAGGAGTCTATTTCAGGAATGAGTGATGGTCTGTGGCCTGCAATGTGCAGGAAGTCAGACTAGATGATCACAATGGTTCCTTCTGACCTTAAAATCTATGAGAGAGAGAAAATGCTATCACTGAAATTGCTGAGTGCTTGGTATCTTTTTGGACCTCTAACTTGGTTAGCATTTTTCCCCCCACTGGTATTTGATGCCAACAATTAGCACTTCAGATTAGAAACCTTTCAACAAGTCCATTTTGGAGTGAACGGACTATTAAGATTGTGCCTTCAGGCTGTTAACAACTTTAATAAGAGAGTATAAGAGAATGGAAAAATACCTTAGGATGGTACGTTATGCATGACCAACATTTTCAGTATAAATTAAAAAAGAGAGATTAATTTTATTCATTACTTGAGCAATTGCTGATGAAGCAGCAGCACATGTTGGGGAACAATGCCTTTGAAAGCATTACTGCCAGTGATGAGACAAAAGAATTGGATTGCATCTAGTAGTGGGAACAGAAAGAAACAGAGATGTAGTTGAGTGCATCAACCAGGTAAGCAAACTTGGCAATGTTACTGAAATGCTTAAAAACTGTGACAAATATACAGTGCAGATGCTGCCTCGTTTTCCTTTGCAGCACTCTGTTTTTCTCACATTGTGGAGCTGTCATCCCCATTATCCTGCTTTTCATGTCTTTGGTAGGTGAAGTGCCTCTCTGACTGGTTGTGAATATGCTTCTTAAGTCCTAAAAGGCTCCATATTGTTGAAATAGAGTGGTAATATCATATTACTGTGGTTAACAGCAGTATTGTGCAACATTATCATTTCTCTTCCACTGCACACACTAAAAGGAAGCACAGAGATTTTTGCTATTTCACAGAGAAAATATATAAAGAATAAAGTCTAAAAAAACCCTCCACCACTATTTTAGTGGAATCCATTTCCTCAGCCTATTCACATGAATAGGTCTCTGAGTCATGGATATGTCTCTAACGCACCTAGCACACTTTTGGATACTGAATAAATATGCCAAATGAATATTTATAATTATTACTACTTTGCTTGTGCATCAGGTGCTGGCAACTTTGAATAGCCGTTGACTTCATTCTGCTCAGTCCATGTACAGATTCTAGCATCTTTCAACAGCAATGTATTGTTGTGTTGTTAGGTCTATAAGGAATTCCTGTAGTGGTTAATTAATCTAATTGTGATAGCTTGCTTCCACGTGTAATAATTGCACACAATATTCATTTCTATTCTCCACCGGATACATGCTTCTCATAGGGCCATGTCTGCACTAGCACTTACGTCGGAAAAACTTTTGTCGTTCAGGGTGTGAAAAAAATACCTCCAAGAGCGACACAAATTTTGCCAGCATAAGCACTCATGTGCACAGCGCTTTGTTGGTGGGAGACACTCTCCTGCCTACATAGGTACCACGACTCATTGAATTGGTTTTATTATGTTGACAGGAGAGCTCTCTCCCATGGGCATAACATGGCACTCTAACAGCGGTACAGCTGTGTCGCTGTAAGCTTGTAAGTGCAGACATGGCCTTGATCCCCTTACACCATAAATCAGGGCAGCTTCCTTATCTTGGTCTGTAGGGATGCCAGGAGGGGGAAAAACAAATTTGTCTTTAAAAATCAGTTTAATCTTATCTCGGACCACCCCCCAACCCTAAAATCCTTATTCATAACTGTGTGGCATCTCTACAGGGAAGAATTAATTGGGTTTGTATAATGCCTGGTTCTGGGATAATTACAGCCCTATAATGTTTTCCCCCTTAATTTAGTGATACATGCTCTCAACCTTAATTCCACCATAACATAGTTTTTTTTCTAGGATTATATTGCAACAATAATATAATTATTGCAATTATATCATACTATAATAATACAATTTTACAATTATAGAATAATAATCATATTTTATTAGTAGTAGCAGTATTTATTATTATCTACCTTTAAAAAGCACAGTGGTTGTGGACCAAAATTGTCAAAGTTGATTAGTGATTTTAGATGTTGCCATTTTTGGGTACCCAACTTAAGACACCTTACTTGGGCATGATTTTGAGAAAATAATGAGCACCCATCGTATAACACAAAGGTACCAACTCCATGGGTGCTTCGGGGCTGGAGCAACCACAGAAAAAAAATAGTGGGTGCTCAGCCCACCGGCAGCTCCACCGATCAGCTCCTCCCCCTCCCCTGCAGTGCCTCCTGCCTGCCAGTGGGCCCCGCTGATCAGCTCTTTCCCCTCCCAACCAGCGCCTCTTGCCCATCGCAATCCGCTGTTCAGCAGCATGCAGGAGGCACTGGGGGAGGGGGAGGAGTGGGGATAGGGCACGCTCAGGGGAGGGGGCAGGAAGAGGTGGGGCAAAGTGGATTGGGGGTGTAAAGAGGGGTGGGGGTAGGAAAAGGAGGTGCCAGGATGGAGGTTTGGGGAAAGGGATGAAGTGGGGGCGGGGCCTGGGGCAGAGTGGGGGTTGAGTACTCCCCAGCAAATCACAAAGTTGGCGCCTGTGCTATAACATTAAGGATTCTTTAAGATGTCTGACTTTGTGCACCCAAAACAGAGGCACCCAAAAGCACTAGTCACCTTTAGAAATTGTGGCCTATGTGGTGTCAAGTAGCCATCCAAATTTAGGTGGTTGTTATTTTGTATGGTTGTGTTTTGTTTGTTTTTCTACTGAATGCTCCTGTGATTAACTACTTTAAATTACTTATTTGGTCTTCATTAAGGCACTCATCTTGCTAATCCATTAGTTCCCTTAAATGACTGTTAAAAACCCCCAAAGCACAACAAAAATCATTCTACTGAGCTTTATAGGAAATACAGGGAGAGAATCTCAGGTAGTTTGTGCATAGAAGCTGTTTCAATTACTTTTACCAATTAGTTTTTTAAAACAATCCTTCCCACAATTATTGAAAACAACTGATATCCCTTGATCATTCTGTCCCAAACTTATCAGAGAATATTAAGTGACTGCCTAGCCTTCTTTGTGCTGTGGTTCTTGTAATTTATACAATGCACAAAAAGATAAGTAATTAGATCAAGATTATGTTCCTCATTGAGGTTATCCACAGTCCTTTAAGAATGTGTTTGTTTCTGTCTGTGTCACTTACGAAAACTCCGCCGATGCCTTGACTTCTCTCATATGATTTTTAGGATTCCAGTCTATACTGCACTTTCTTACTCTTCACTCCACAGTAAAGCCTTGTATTTCTATGGGACAAAGAACAGCATCCTTTTCCTTCCAAAATAAATAAATAAGGCTACGTCTACACTGGCAATTGAAAGACAAAACTTTTGTCTTTCAGAGGGGTTAACCCCCTCACCTCCAAGACAAAAGTTTTCCTGTGACAAATGCCTGTGTGAACAGCGCATTGATGGCAGGATGCCACTATTGGGAATAGACATTTTTGTCGGCAGGAGAGCCGACACACAGTGGCTACACAGTGCAACTTTTAGTGGCATGACTATGGTGACACAGCCATGTCGCTAAAAGCTGTGTAGTGTAGACATAGCCTAGGGTGCATAACCGCGGCAGTGATGTGGGCAGTGTAGACACGCTTTATCACCGGGGGAGAGCTCGCCCAGCAATAAAAAGAACCACCCCGAATGATCGGTGGTAGCTTTATCGCCGGGAGCTCCCGGCGATAAAACGCTGTCTATACTAGCATTTTTCAGCACTAAAACTTTTGTCATTCGGGGAGGGGGGTGTTTTTTCACACCCCCGAATGACTAAAGTTTTAGCGCTGAAAGTGGCCGTGTAAAAGTGGCAAGGGATTACAAATAAAAAGTAGAACAGGCATTAAGGCCATGCACATAATGGAGCAGTAAATAGGAGATGCAGCACATAATGAGGGGATGGAATTGAGTGACAGAAGTGATCAAGTCAGAGCAACTGTAACTACTTTCCTTCGGGTGAGATGAGGTTCACTGGCTAGTCTGTACCTGTTTGCTATTGAATTGTCCCTTTGGTATTGAATACAGTGTTATCTACCAATCAAGGCAAAGGTGTCCAGCTGTAGGCTCTGCTTCTATCTAACTCAGCCAACTAGATGCCTCTGATAAACATTTCTATCCGCAAAACAATTGGTATCTTGCTGAAGGCCATTGGCCCTTGCTTTTCTAGCAGATCTCAATTTGAAGCAATATAAATGCTGATTCTCCTCATTCACCAGCCCCCAGGCTAATAATTCCAAAGCTGTATGGGGCAGAGACCTTGTCTTTGTACAGTGACTAGCCAAATTAAGCCCTGGAGCTAATTGTGGCTATTAAGTAATAATAGAAATGCCAACATGGCAATCAGTCCAAAGATTTTCTGTCTTTCCTAGACTCCAAATGGGAAGATATGCAGTAAGTTCCAGGTGTATTTCTTATTGACCAGTGATGGATATTCAACAATTTGATATTCAATTATCTTTTTGGATTCCTCCTTTTATGTCTCTCTACTCACAGCTTCTGTTTTTCTGACAAGGAAATATAGTAAAATGCAGGAAAATGATTAAGGATTTTTGATACTGTGGATATGGGTGTGGCAGGAAATCTTTAATGGAATAAAATAGACTAAATACAATGAAATTGACAAACCTTACATTTGTGTATGTTTTCTTGCTTTTTTCTTTCCCCATCTCTTCATTATCTTCTCTTTGTTTCCTACAGGCCCCCCTACCTTTAATGTCTATGCATCTTTATTTCTTTTTCATATTTTTTTCTATTGTTTTTTCTGTCTCTCTTATAAAACTTATATTCTCACTTCTTTATCTCTCTCTCTCTTCTCATTCCTGATATTTCTCTTCCTTTTTGCTCTCTCCCATGTCCCCATTGGTGTTTCCCTACCTCTTCCATGGTCCTTTCCTCACTCTCTCTCTTTCTTTTTCTCCCATCTATCTTCCAGCTTCCCATTCTCTAGGTACAAGGTCTCAAACTGTGGAGTTTTCAGCCTGGCCTTCCCTCCAGTAATTCCAGACTCTTTTGTACAGCACTGAAGACCTTATTCTAATTTTGGCAAGATTGAGAGTAATTGTGTGGGCCATGGGCTGTATATGTGTTTGTATAAGTTTGTGTGTCCTTCTACAAGTTGGTAGCAGTGACTTACCCTAACATGAATTACTGCTTCATTACCTACCTATTAGCATCTCATGTACATGTCATTAGCAGCAGCATGATAAAATCCAGTAACAACCTTTATTTTCCAATTCAGCTGAATCCCCTGCAGTTTTAGAGTGCTATGCCCTGTCAGTCTCATAGACAAGAATGAATTTCAAATCAAATACCATTTTGATCACAGTACCCTTCAAAAGAGGAGAACACATTGAAATTCATGAGTTTTAAAGTGTCAGCATGGGGTAAAATAAAATCTCATAATTATAAACTGGAATTGATGGTTTTGCATATATAAAATGTGCCCCTGGACTCCCAGGTTATGTTTGCTCACCTTACCGATTTATTTCTGTCACTGAATGGATTGCTAGGTCAACTATGCTTATAAAAATCAGATAGTCTTCACTCTGTTGTTTGGATCATCATCGGGGCAGCTGAAAGAGATTCAGCTCCTGGAACCGTTAATTTTAGTAGGATTATTGCTGATAAAATGAAATATAAAGCAGTTTGAATGGAACTTGCTGAAGGTAGTGGAGCTACAAAATCTGATGGATTTGCCCTGCCAAATTGGGCAAATGTGATATAACATGAAAGTTAATATTGGAATGTTCACCTTCTTTTAAAAAGTGCCTTTTTAGAAGTGGATTACTCCTGATACTGTACAAATGGCACAAACACCTATTATAAAATTGTTGAATCTATTAAATTAGCAAGAAACACTTTGCAGCACAGAAAAAAGCCTTTATTGCTATGATGTAGTTGGTGAACATTGTAAAAGGGGAGAAACTCAACCCTTAAATGCTGAAGACAGGTTTAGTTTGAAACATCCAAAGTCTGATCTAGTGCACTTTCAAATCCTAAATTAATTTCCTCCACAAATTAAAACTACATAAGTATTAATATGCTTATTGCACCTGGATTAATATAATTACTACAAGCCACTTAGTAGGAATATCATGATATATTCAGATTCATGCTGATTAACCAATGTTCTCAACTAGCGTAACATTATTCATATATTACTCTATTTTATTGTTGCATACAACTCCATTCATTCAAGGGAAATCTAGTAGGAAATGTGCCTTTTATTACTGGAAAAAAATAATTAATTGCAATTGATCCTTAATTTAAAATAGTTGATTAAAATAAATACATTATGGGACATTTAATGGTTGTCATTGTGTGATTCAGGGGGACAGCAAAGCCACAAGCTATTTGTAGCCTTTAGCAAGGAGAAATTAACCATTCCCCTCCTTCCTCCCACCAACTCCTCGTGAATACAGTTCCAACCCCCCTGGGATCGTAAAACAAGGAGAAATTAACCATCCCCCCTTCTTTCTCCCACCAACTCCTGGTGAATACAGATCCAACCCCCTTGGATCTAAAACAAGGAAAAAATCAATCAGGTTCTTAAAAAGAAGGTTTTTAATTAAAGAAAAAGGTAAAAATCATCTCTGTAAAATCAGTATGGAAATTAACCTTACAGGGTAATCAAACATAAAGAGCTCAGAGGACTCCCCTCTAGTCTTAGGTTCAAAGTACAGCAAACAAAGATAAACACTCTAGTAAAAGGTACATTTACAAGTTGAGAAAACAAAGTAAAACTAAGACGCCTTGCCTGGCTATTTACTTACAAGTTTGAAATAGGAGAGACTAGTTTAGAAAGATGTGGAGAACCTGGATTGATGTCTGGTCCCTCTCAGTCCCAAGAGCCAACGAACAACCCAAACAAAGAGCACAAACAAAAACCTTCCCCTCCCCCCCCCCCCAAGATTTGAAAGTATCTTGTCCCGTTATTGGTCCTTTGGGTCAGATGCCAGCCAGGTTACCTGAGCTTCTTAACCCTTTACAGGGAAAAGGATTTTGGAGTCTCTGGCCAGGAGGGATTTTATAGTACTGTACACAGGACAGCTGTTACCCTTCCCTTTATAGTTATGAGACGCCCCCCAAATCACAGATAGTGTTGAACGTTCGGTTCCACACTGGCTGTGATTTCTACCTGGAGTTCTAGGAGAAAACAGAGTTAATAAGACACATATACCTTTAGACATACTACTGATTATATAAAAACTAACAATATGTTTCATTCCAAGAACAAAATTGTTAACCAGTTAACTCTGGGAAACTTTCCCGGGAGAGTGCATCAGCCACTTTGTTAGAAGCTCCCGAAATGTGTTGTATTTCAAAATCAAAATCTAAAGAGCTAAACTCCACCGAAGAATTTTTTTGTTATTTCCCTTGGCGGTATGAAGCCACTGTAGCACAGCATGGTCTGTTTGTAGTTGGAAACGCCGTCCCCAAACATATGGGCGTAGCTTTTCCAGCGCAGACCCAATGGCGTAGCATTCCTTTTTGCTGATTGACCAGTGGCTTTCCCTCTCAGACAGTTTCTTGCTGAGAAACACGACAGGATGGAATTCTTGATCCGGTCCTTCCTGCATTAAAACTGCTCCCACGCCTCGCTTGGACGCATCTGTGGTTACTAGGAACGGTTTGTCAAAGTCTGGGGCCCTTAGCACAGGGTCAGACATGAGTGTTGCCTTAAGCTGGTTAAAGGCCTTTTGACACTCATCAGTCCACTGAACTGCATTTGGCTGTTTCTTTCTGGTTAGGTCTGTCAGCGGGGCGGCGATTTGGCTGTAGTGGGGTACAAATCGCCTATAATATCCAGCCAAGCCTAAAAAGGATTGGACCTGTTTCTTAGACTTTGGAACCGGCCACTTTTGGATAGCATCCACTTTGGCCTGTAGGGGATTTATAGTTCCTTGACCCACCTGGTGCCCCAGGTAAGTCACTCTGTTTTGGGCTCTTTGACACTTTTTAGCCTTAACAGTTAGTCCTGCCTGCTGGATGCACTCGAAGACTTTTTCCAGGTGCTCCAGGTGCTCTGCCCATGAATCAGAAAAAATGGCCACATCATCGAGGTAGGCAACTGCAGATTCTCCCAATCCCGCTAGGAGACCATCTACAAGTCTTTGGAAGGTGGCGGGTGCATTTCGCAACCCAAAAGGGAGTACATTGAATTCATACACCCCTGCCTGGGTGACGAAGGCTGACCTTTCCTTAGCGGGTTCATCTAGTGGTACTTGCCAGTACCCCTTGGTTAAGTCTAAAATAGAGATGAATTGGGCATGTCCCAATTTCTCCAATAGCTCATCTGTGTGTGGCATTGGATAGTTGTCAGGACAAGTTACAGCATTTAGCTTACGGTACTCCATGCAAAAGCGTATTTCCCCATCTGATTTGGGAACTAGAACCACTGGAGATGCCCATGCACTCTTAGAGGGGTGGATTATACCCATCTGTAGCATGTCCTGGATCTCCCTTTGTATAGCAGTTTTGGCATGAGGTGACTCCCGGTAGGGTGGGGTTCTAATTGGGTGAGCATTACCTGTGTCAATGGAGTGGTATGCCCGTTCGGTCCGTCCTGGAGTGGCTGAGAAAATTGGTGCAAAGCTTGTGCACAGCTCCTGATCTGCTGTCGCTGCAGACGTCCAAGGGTTGTGGAGAGGTTCACCTCTTCTACGCCACCATCCTTTTTTCCTTCATAGTAGACACCTTCAGGCCACTCCGCGTCATCTGTTTCCTGGATTGTAAACTGGCAAATGTTTAATTCTCTGGAATAAAAGGGCTTAAGAGAATTAACATGGTATACCTTAGGCTTTATGTTGGAGGTGGGGGAGGCTATGAGATAGTTAACAGCTCCTAGGCGCTCCTGGACCGTGAATGGTCCTTCCCACGACGCTTCCATTTTATGGGCCTGGAGCGCCTTTAAGACCATGACTTGGTCTCCTACTTTGAAGGACCGTTCTCTGGAATGTTTATCATACCAGGCCTTTTGCTCTTCCTGAGCATCCTTTGGGTTTTCTTTAGCAAGGGCTAAAGAGTGTTGGAGGGTGCTTTGTAGGTTGCTTACGAAGTCTAGAATGTTAGTTCCTGGAGAAGGCGTAAATCCCTCCCACTGCTGCTTCACCAACTGTAATGGCCCCTTAACCTCGTGGCCATACACAAGTTCAAATGGTGAAAACCTTAAACTGGGATGTGGTACAGCCCTGTAGGCAAAAAGCAACTGCTGCAGCACTAGGTCCCAATCATTGGAGTGTTCATTTACGAATTTACTTATCATGGCCCCCAAAGTTCCATTAAACCTCTCCACCAGGCCATTGGTTTCATGGTGGTAAGGGGTGGCAACCAAGTGATTCACCCCATGAGCTTCCCACAGGTTTTCCATGGTCCCTACCAGGAAATTAGTTCCCGAATCTGTAAGGATGTCGGAGGGCCAACCTACCCTGGCAAAAATGTCTGTTAATGCCTGGCACATACCTTTAGCCCTGGTGTTGCTTAAGGGTACTGCTTCCAGCCATCGGGTAGCAAAATCCATGAAAGTCAGTATGTACTGCTTTCCTCTGGGTATCTTCTTTGGGAAAGGACCCAGATTATCCACAGCTACTCGCTGAAATGGGACCTCAATTATGGGTAGTGGCTGGAGAGGGGCTTTAACCTGGTCTTGGGGCTTTCCCACTCATTGGCACACCTCACAAGACCGGACATAATTAGCAACATCCTTGCCCATTCCCTCCCAGTGGAAGGACTTCCCCAACCGGTCTTTGGTTCTGTTCACCCCAGAATGGCCACTGGGATGATCATGGGCTAAGCTCAAGAGCTTTACCCGATACTTAGTGGGAACTACCAACTGTCTTTGAGGATGCCAGTCTTCCTGGTGCCCACCAGAAAGAGTCTCCTTGTATAAAAGTCCTTGTTCTATAACAAACCGGGATCAGTTAGAAGAGCTGAGAGGCGGTGGGGTGCTCCGCGCCGCCGCCCAAGCTTTCTGAAGGCTGTCATCTGCTTCCTGCTCGGCCTGGAACTGTTCCCTTGATGCTGGAGACATCAGTTCCTCCTTGGACTGTGGACTGGGGCTTGGTCCCTCTGGAAGCGATGCAGGTGCTGGGGCTGTTTCCATTGACTGTGAACTGCTGTCCGCTGGTGCACTATGTGGTATCTCAGGCTCTGGCTGAGCCTCTTGGGTAGGGTTATCTGCTGCTTCCGCCAGGTCAGGCTCGCTGGTGCCCTCTGGCGTTGAAGTTGTAGACGGGTTTGCAAGCGCTGGGCTCAGTGCTGGCAATGGTTCTGATGCTGGTTGCATTGCCAGTTCCGGTTCTGGGACTGGCTTTGGCTGGGTCTCTGGGATTTGATCCACTATGGCTGTTGCAGTCGTTGGCAGGGGATCCAGTTCCACCACCTTTGTTTTGGTCTCTGGTAACACAGATGGGGCCCTGGTGGACGGCTCAGGAACAGGGATGGGGGTGAAAGCTTGCTTAGCCTGGCTGCAGGTGACTATTCCCACCCTCTTGGCTAGCTTCACCTGGTTGGCCAAGTCTTCCCCCAGCAGCATGGGAATGGGATAATTGTCATAGGCTGCAAAAGTCCACATTCCTGACCAGCCTTTGTACTGGACATGCAACTTGGCTGTAGGCAAGGTTACAGACTGTGACACAAAGGGTTGAATTGTCACTGGAGCCTCCGGGTTGATGAGTTTGGGGTCCAATAGGGATTGGTGGATAGTTGACACTTGTGCCCCAGTGTCCCTCCAAGTGATAACCTTCTCAAGGTTTCCCTTCACTCCGAGGGTATGAGAGAGGCATCTGGGTCTGGGGATCTTTGGTGTGATTGGGGTGTAATGAACTGTAATCAGTTGGGGTTCTTGGGGCAGTGAGCCTTTATATGTCCCAGTTCATTACATTTAAAACATCGTCCTGCTAAGGTATCACCGGGGCGATGTTGGTTGGTGGAGACTGGTGTGATGGGGTGAGAAGGCATCTGGGGTTTCCCTTGGGATGTGGGTGGGGCCTTGGGTTGTCCCCGGTGGTAAGGTTTGGTTTCGGGGTGCCCCTTCTGATATTCGCTCCAACTGCTACTAGTTTTTTTCTTTTCTGCCACCTCCACCCATTTGGCTCCAATCTCCTCCGCCTCAGTTACAGTTTTGGGCTTCCTATCTAGGATGTACCTTTCTATTTCCTCAGGAACACCCTCTAAAAACGGCTCCATTTTTACTAGGGAAACCAGATCTTCCAGAGATTTAACATTTGCTCCTGATACCCAGGCATCACAATTTTTGTCAATGTGGTAGGCATGCCGGGTAAATGACACATCTGGTTTCCACCTTAGGGCTCTGAACTGCCGACGGGCATGCTCGGGTGTTAGCCCCATTCTGAGTCTGACCTTGTTTTTAAAAAGTTCATAACTGTTCATGTGTTCCTTAGGCATTTCAGCTGCCACCTCTGCTAAGGGTCCACTGAGCTGCGGCCTCAGCTCTACCATGTACTGGTCTGCAGCGATCCAAGGCAGGCTGTATCCAAGGCAGGCCCTCTCAAAATTTTCTAAGAAGGCCTCAGTATCATCGCCTGCCTTGTAGGTGGGGAATTTTCTGGGATGGGAAGTGGTACCTGGAGAGGGGTTGTTAGGATTGGCTGTTGTATCCGGCCTAGCCTTTGCTACTTCCAGTTCATGCTTCCTTTCTTTTTCTCTCTCCTCCATCTCTTTTTCTTTCAACTCCATCTCTTTTTCTTTCAGCTCCATCTCTCTCTTGTGGGCCTCCTCTTTGGCTTTCTCTTCTCTTTCTCTCTGCTCTGTCTTGAGTTTTGTTAATTGAAGCAGTCTCTGATGTTTTCTTTCATTTTCTTCTGCTTCTAGTTTGGCCAGTTCTATTTTTTTTAGCTACTTCTTTGGTAGTCATTTTCCTGTTTTCTTGTGCTGGGTCACCCCCTCTGCAGTTGACTGAAACTGGGATGTACTCAGCTCTGGCTGCTGCCGAGTTAACAGAGACTTTCTAACTAGCTATTCCCGAGGATGTAAAAAGAAAAAAAAACAATTCAGCTTGTAAATTCCTTTTACCAGTTTGCTCAATTGAACCCTTCTCTTAACAAAGGATCTTGTTAAAAAAACTTAACACCTCTGCCTTCAGGCAAGGAGAGATAAGATATGCATCTACCTTCAGCTCTGCTTTCCAAGCAGCTAGAAGGAAAAAAAAATCTTACTGGCTTTTGGGTTTAAAATGAATCCCACCGCTCTGCCACCATGTCAAGGCTGTATCCCCACTTTGAACTTTAGGGTACAAAATGTGGGGGCCTGCATGAAGACTTCTAAGTTTAACTACCAGCTTAGGTCTGGTCCGCTGCCACCATCCCAATGGATTCCCTTCCCTGGGAAGCCTTGAGAAACCTTTCACCAATTCCCTGGTGAATACAGATCCAAACCCCTTGGATCTTAAAACAAGGAGAAATTAACCATTCCCCTCCTTCCTCCCACCAACTCCTGGTGAATACAGTTCCAACCCCCCTGGGATCTTAAAACAAGGAGAAATTAACCATCCCCCCTTCTTTCTCCCACCAACTCCTGGTGAATACAGATCCAACCCCCTTGGATCTAAAACAAGGAAAAAATCAATCAGGTTCTTAAAAAGAAGGTTTTTAATTAAAGAAAAAGGTAAAAATCATCTCTGTAAAATCAGTATGGAAATTAACCTTACAGGGTAATCAAACTTAAAGAGCTCAGAGGACTCCCCTCTAGTCTTAGGTTCAAAGTACAGCAAACAAAGATAAACACTCTAGTAAAAGGTACATTTACAAGTTGAGAAAACAAAGTAAAACTAAGACGCCTTGCCTGGCTATTTACTTATAAGTTTGAAATAGGAGAGACTTGTTTAGAAAGATGTGGAGAACCTGGATTGATGTCTGGTCCCTCTCAGTCCCAAGAGCGAACGAACAACCCAAACAAAGAGCACAAACAAAAGCCTTCCCCCCTCCGCAAGATTTGAAAGTATCTTGTCCCGTTATTGGTCCTTTGGGTCAGATGCCAGCCAGGTTACCTGAGCTTCTTAACCCTTTACAGGGAAAAGAATTTTGGAGTCTCTGGCCAGGAGGGATTTTATAGTACTGTACACAGGACAGCTGTTACCCTTCCCTTTATAGTTATGACAGATGTCAGTCTCAACTTAGCTAGTGATGTGAGGCCCAGCAGAGAGTTTTCCCCTGGACTTCAGTAGAAGTTAGATTGAGCCTTTAGGTTGTGGCTGTGGTCTTTGGAGAATTTCTATTCCTTTGTTTGCAAAATGACAGCTGTAAAAGAAATCCAGCATCGCTGATGAAACAACTCTCTGGTCTATCATGATCAGAATATAGTTACTTGCTGATAGTGTGAGAGAGAAACTGCATTGCATGGGTAACACAGAGAAGAGAGATAATATGCAAATTGACAAGTTGATTCCGGTTATAAACTCTTGCATTGGTTTTATATGTTGGTGGTGGAGAGGGGAGAGTAGAGCCTGATAGAAATGGTTAGCTCTGTGGCATTAGCAAACGGAGAATGACAAGCATCACATGCTGATGTAACTGACAGATAATAAAAGACCTTGAGCAGCACTGCATTTCCAAGTTTCAGAATATCTACAATTTTCATCAAAACATATTTTTTGAAGCAGTTTAGCGTTTCAATCATTTACACATATTAAACTTTGTTTTTGAAAATTAAAAAAACTTGTTACACCTCTGACCTTTTATGAGTATTCAACAATGCAAATTTTTTCTCTTCGACCATGCCTTAGGGTATATCTACACTACAAAATTAGGTTGATTTTATAGAAGTTGATTTTTAGAAATCGATTTTATACAGTCGATTGTGTATGTCCCCACTAAGCGCATTAAGTCGGCAGAGTGCGTCCTCACTATCATGGCTAGCATCAATTCACGGAGCGGTGCACTGTGGGAAACTATCCCACAGTTCCCGCAGTCTCTGCTGCCCATTGGAATGATGGGTTAAGCTTCCAATGCCTGATGGGGCAAAAACATTGTCACAGGTGGTTTTGGGTACATGTCGTGACTCTCTTCTCCCTCCCTCCGTGAAAGCAACTGCAGACAATCATTTCGCGCCTTTTTGCCTGGGTTACCCGTGCAGACGCCATAGCATGGCAAGCATGGAGCCCGCTTAGCTCACCACTGCTGTTGCGAGCATTGTAAACACCTCATGCATTATACGGCAGTATGTGGAGAACCTGGCTAAGAGACAGCAGCGTGAGTTTGATTGTGATGAGGACATGGACACAGACAGTCCTGAAAGCATGGGCTGTGGCAATTGGAACATCATGGCGGCAATGGGGCTTGTTGATACAGTGGAATGCCGATTCTGGGCCCAGCAAACAAGCACAGACTGGTGGGACCGCATAGTGTAGCAGGTATGGGATGATTCCCAGTGGCTGCGAAACTTTCGGATGTGTAAGGCCACTTTCCTGGAAGTTGCTTTCCCCTGCCCCGAAGCGCACGAAAACCAAGATGAGAGCTGCCCTGACTGTTGAGAAGTGAGTGGCGATAGCACTGTGGAAGCTTGCAACGCCTGACTGCTAGCGGTCAGTCGGGAATCAATTTGGAGTGTGCAAATCTACTGTGGGGACTGCTGTGATTCAAGTAGCTAATGCATTCACTGACATTCTGCTATCAAGGGTAATGACTCTGGGAAATGTGCAGGTCATAGTGGATGACTTTGCTGCAATGGGTTTCCCTAACTGTGGTGGGGCGATAGACAGAACGCATATCCCTATCTTGGCACCGGACCACTTTGCCAACCAATACATAAACCGCAAGTGGTACTTCTCAATGGTGCTGCAAGCACTGGTGGATCACAAGGGACGTTTCATCAACATCAATGTGAGATGGCTGGGAAAAGTGCATGACGCTCGCATTTTCAGGAACTCCGGCCTGTTTGAGCAGCTGCAAGAAGGGACTTACTTCCCAGACCAGAAAATTACTGTTGGGGATGTTGAAATGCCAACAGTTATCCTTGGCGACCCAGCCTACCCCTTGCTACCATGGCTCATGAAGCCATACACAGGCAGCCTGGACAGTAGTAAGAAGTAGTTCAACTATAGGCTGAGCAAATGCAGAATGGTGGTAGAATGTGCCTTTGGACATTTAAAAGCTCGCTGACACTGTTTGCTGACTAGGTTAGACCTCAGCACAACCAGTATTACCATTGTTATTACTGCTTGCTGTGTGCTCCATAATATCTGTGAGAGTAAGGGGGAGATGTTTATGGCGAGGTGGGAGGTTGAGGCAAATTGCCTGGCTGCCAATATAGAACAGCCAGACACCAGGGAGATTAGAAGAGCACAGATAGGCGTGCTGCGCATCAGAGAGGCTTTGAAAACCAGTTTCATGACTGGCCAGGGTACGGTGTGACAGTTGTGTGTGTTTCTCCTTGATGCAAACCCGCCCCCTTTGTTGATTTTAACTCCCTGTAAGCCAACCACCCTCCCCCCTTCGATCACAGCTGGCAAAGGAAATAAAGTCACTATTGTTTTGAAACCATGCAGTCTTTCTTTATTAATTAAAAAAAAGGGAGATAACTGATAAGGTATCCCGGGTGGGGTAGGGAGGGGTGGGGGAAGAGGGGAGGAGAGAAGGACAAGTCCACATTGCTTATTGTAGCCACACTACAAATCAAAACTGTTTGAATGACAGCCTTCTGTTGCTTGGGCCATCCTCTGGAGTGCAGTGGCTGGGTGCCCGGAGCCTCCCCCCTCATGTTCTTGGGCGTCTGGGTGAGGAGGATATGGAACTTGAGCAGGAGGGCAGGCGGTTGTACAATGGATGCAGCGGCGGTCTGTGCTCTTGTTGGCTTTCCTGCAGCTCCACCAGATGCCTGAGCATGTCCGTTTGCTCCCCCATTAGCCTCAGCATTGCATCCTGCCTCTTCTCAACGTGCTCACTTAACACTTCCCTGGACTCTTCCACTGAATGCCTCCATGCTTTCAGCTGTGCCCTATCAGTGTGGGAGGACAGCATGAGCTCGGAAAACATGTCATCACGAGTGCATTTTTTTCACCTTCTAATCTGCGATAACCTCAAGGACAGAAATGATAGGGGAGCATAGAAACATTTACACCTGCGGGGGGATAAAAAGGGAGAGTAAAATTTAGGATGATACATTTCTGAGAACAAAAGGGAGACTCTTTCACAGTGAATCAAGCAATTCACAGCAGACAGCACATGTGCTTTAGGTACAAGGTCGCATTTTGCCTTTTATGTTGAGCGCCTGCTGGTATGGTGACACATCACACACGGCTGGGCAACAGAATTCGGTTTCCAGGCAGCCATGGTAAGCCAAAGGGTACACGGATTTGGCTTCTAATGTCTTGATAACATGTGGGAATGTTTTCAAACTGCAGTACCCTCCTTTCCCATAGCAAGCAATGCCGGTTGGGTTTGCCATTTAAAAGGAGGGGCTGTGGTTTTCGGATGGATGTGCAGCACACGCCTCCCCCACCCCTCTGCGTGGTGATCCCTTCACCCCTCCCCCCGCCACGTGGCTATTCTCAGGGATGATCCCTTTTAGCCAAGCGCAAACAGCTCAGCATGCTCGTGTAGACACATTCATTATAAAATTGACCTAATGTGGCTAAATTCAACCTAACCCTGTAGTGTAGACCAGGACTTAGAGTTAGACTATGAGTATGATCCAAAGCCATTGAAGACAATTTTCTCATTGGACTTAAATGCCAAATTTTGCTCTTAGTTATATCAGTACATGGATAATATGTTCATTGAAGTAAGAATTTGTCCCTAAATTCAGTCCTGGTGTAAATTAGTGCAACTTCATTAATGTAGACTAAGTTGTGACTTCTTACACTAATGCTTTGTGGACTGGGTTCAACCTGTTTTTCTCCTGTACTCACTGAGTCTGCTGGAATCAACAGTGATTTGCTCTGTTTGTTTCTTTTTAATCAGGGGAAATATATGCATTTTAATATATTAATAGGCTTTAGAGCTAAGGCAACAGAGATGCAGAAAACGTAAAATTATAAATAAACTAGTTTCTATTACTGTGAATTTTAGCAAGTAAAAATAAATCTCTTGTAATAAAAAATTTGAAATTTAGCACCACAATAAGGCACTGCATCAAAGCATACCATCGGGCTTTAAATAATGCAACGTGCTTTAGCGCAGAAGCTTACTTGTGATTTTTTTTTTTTAAATCTGGGCAGGACTTACCTGCTGCGGCGTTTAATTTTGAAATCTAATGTTATCTCATAGATTTAAAAAAAAAACATTTCCTCTTCCAATTGTTTAGCAGACTCTTTAGCCACTGCAGTAAATTGGTTGTGCAGCTCACATGTCTGACATGTGAACTAGACATGTGACAGATCTTTTAAATTCTACTTTGATGGCAGCATTGTGGGATACACAAGTCCTGTCTACGTAACAATTATGAATGAGTCAAGGGGAACCCAGTTACAGCACAGTTATTTCCTGACGCAGTTTTAATTTTGTTAAAAGTTGCAGTGTAGATGGGATCTAACTGCTACTCACTGATCCCTTGCAGTGGTATTACTGGCAACCACAGAGGAGCATCCTAGCTTGACTTCTCAGGCAGAGGGTTGCTACAGGGGATGAAATAAGATAATATAGGGGGAAATAATGGTCTTCTGAACAAAGAGGTGAGTGAGCCTTAGACTCCTATCTAAACTGACACTGGTCATGGTGAGATACAGGAAAGGAACATTCTGACAATAAAGTGATTTAAACTAGATATGGATGCCTACAGAAACACTCATCTAGGTATGCAAATATAATGATCCAGACTTTCAGGTCTGGCGAAGATGCACTCGGCACAGGGCTTTGAGTGGGGAACCCAAAGGAGCTATATGCCATCTTTACATCCACCCAGTTATCAGGTTGTTGGGGGCAGTTTCCTCCCAGTGCAAGAGAGAGCACAATCGGAGCCATTAAGAATAGTAATACTGGATCACGCAAATGGTACATCTACCCCAGTATCCTGTCTTCCAGCAGTGGCTGGTACCAGATACTTCAGAGTGAATGAATAGAACAGGGCAATTATCTAGTGATCTATCCCATGACATCCAGTCCCAGCTTCTGAGAGTCAGAGGTTTAGGGACACCCAGGGCATGGGGCTACAATCCTGACCACTTAGGCTAATAGCCATTGATGGACCTATCCTCCATGAACTTATCTAATTCTTTTTTTAACCCAATTATACTTTAAGCCTTCACAACAAGTTCCACAGGTTGACTCTCCGTTGTTTGCAGAAATACTTCCTTTTCTTTGTTTTAAAACTGCTGCCTATTAATTTCATTGGGTGACCCCCTGGTTCTTGTGTTATGTGAAGGGGTAAATAACATTTCCTTATTCGCTTTCTCCACACCAGTTATGATTTTGTAGTCTTCTATCATATCCCCCTTTAGCTGTCTCTTTTCTAAACTGAACAGTCCCAGTCTTTCTAATCTCTTCCCTCATGGAAGCTGTTCCATACCCCTAATCATTTTTGTTGCCATTCTCTGTACTTTTTCCAATATTAATATATCTTTTTTGAGATGGGACAATCAGAATTTCATGATGTACTCGGGGTGTGCGTTTACTATGGAATTATACAGTGGCATGATGATATTTACTTATTAGCTATCCCTTTCCTGTTGGTTTTCTTGACTGCCGCTGGACATTAAGCAGATGTCTTCAGAGAACTAGCAATGATTCTTTCTTGAGTGGTAACAGCTCATTTAGACCTCATCCATTTGTATGTATTCTTGGGATTCTGCTTTCCAGTGTGTATTACTTTGCACTTATCAACATTGAATTACATCTGCCATTTTGTTACCAACCACCTGATTTTATGAGATCCCTTTGTAATTCTTCACACTCTGCTTTGGACTTAACTATCTTGACTAATTTTGTATTGCCTACAAATTTTGTCACCTCACTGTTTACCCTTTTTTCCAGATCATTTATGAATATGTTGAACAGTATTATTCCCAGTATAGATCCTTTCTTCACTGAAAAACTTACTATTTATTCCTATCCTTTGTTTCCTGTCTTTTAAACCAGTTACTTATCCATGATAGGACCTTCCCTCTTATCCCATGACTGTTTACTTTTCTCAAGAGCCTTTGGTGAGGGACCTTGTCAAAGGCTTTCTGAAACTCCAAGTACACTATATCCACTGGAACACACTTGTCCACTCAAAGAATTCTAATAGATTGGTGAGATATGATTTCCCTTTACAAAAGCCATGTAGAGTCTTCCCCAACAAATCTATGTGTCTGATAATTCTGTTCTTTACTATAGTTTCAAACAATTTGCCTGGTACTGAAGTTAGGATTACTGGTCTGTAATTGTCAGGATCACTTCTGGTGCCTTTTTAAAAAATAGGCATTACATTAGCTTGCCTTTCAGTCATCTGGTATACACTGATTTAAGCTATACGTTACATACACAGTTAGCAGTTCTGCAATGTTATATTTGAGTTTCTTCATAACTATTGGATTAATCCCAACTGGTCCTGGAATTTATTACTGTTTAATTTATCCATTTGTTCCAAAACCTCCTCTACTGACACCTCAATCTGGGACAGTTCTTCAAATTTGTCATCTAAAAAGAATGGCTCAGGTGTGGGAATCTCCCTCACATCCTCTGCAGTGAAAAGCAATGCAAAGAATTCATGTAACTTCTCTGCAATGGCCTTGTCTTTCTTGAATGCTCCTCTAGCACCTCAATCATCCATTGATTGTTTGGCAGGCTTCCTGTGTCTGATGTACATAAAAAAAATTGCTGTTAGTTTTTGTGTCTTTTGATAATTTCTCTTCAGATTATTCTACTTACTGTTTTTTTCTATTTGAGGTACATTTAATTTGAGCCTCCATTATGGTGTTTGACATAGGAAGAAGTTGCTAGATCATCCTCCAGCTGCTTCCCCTCCTGCCACTGACACGCCCCTTCCGTCATGCTTTCTGCTGCTCTGGAAATTCACTGAATGTGGGCTCGGAGTATATTAATGGGACCTTTTTTTTAATTTTATTTTAACTGTATTATACCCTACCTTGATAGATTAGGTACATTAGAAGTTCTGTTTATGCCAGCAAAATATTGATGTCAATTCAGAAATAATAGTAATAATAACAGAGAAAAATAATTGTGTACAAATTAACACGATAAATAATTTTGTTTTGAAAATATGATCAATTTAATTATTACTGTCTGGGGCAGTTCTCTGTTCTCAAAAGAATGGACACTGACAGATTACACTGAACATGCAGGAAAACCTCCTGGATTTAAGATGCTTCAGATGTGTTCCCCTTTCTCTAGATCCTACATTTAAAAGCTCAGCTTGTTCATAAATGTGTCATTTCAGACTGATCTGTATGCCCAAAGCAACCTACATGTCAGTGTGCTTTTAGGAGCAAGATTGATTGAGTGAGGACGTTGGAAGAAACCTTCAGTCACAGTAGGTATCAGCAAAATACCAGGAATTAGACTGCAGAGAAGTCATATGATTTCAGTGTGCATGTTGTGTGAAAAAGATAGAGATAGTGTGGTACAGGCACTCTGGTTTTTCCAGCTTCAAGAGTCTGGCATGCTGCTTTTTCCTGGCTATAAGGAGTGAGGCAGTGCTGTTTATTCATATAACTGCAAATCATAGGAAATAATTCAACAAAGGCTTACGGTTCTGCAGTGTTTGAAAACTTTTTTTAGGGCACAGTGCTGTCCATATTGCCATAGGCATGAAAATAGCTGTAGAATTCCCAGAGACACTCCACAGAATTCTATCACCAGTGTCTGTTCTCTGTAAAGAAAGTTTTCTTGTAGGGTGGCCTACATATTTGTGCTTTGCTTTCTATCTAGATCTTTGTTATCCCTCAAAAAGGAGCTTTATCTTTCTATAGTAATGTGAGGCAATAGTGAATAGTGCAAAATATGCAAAGGTCCAAATTCTGTTCTTCTATTATACCCCAGCAACTGCCACTGAAGTAAGTGGGTTTTCATCAGTGTAAACTTGAGGAAAATTTGGTGTTTTGTTTCATGGTCCAGCCACATATGAAAACTATGCAAAATGCTGAAGCCGGACTATACACTTTTTTATCAATATTCAGACTCTCTATTATAGCATGAAGGAAAACATCTCTCACCATCTCCAAAAACAGTCACATGAGGAGATTAAAACTAATGTGGCGAGAATAAAATGAAGATAAGCTCACAGCTGTCAGTTTGTGAGAACAGGCTTTTAATATTTTCTGGCTGCAACTTAGTGAAGTATGGTGATACTGTTGGGTCTGCCAACTGCTGGCCAGACATTTGAACAGACTCATTGAATAACTGGTGTCTGGACTAAGTAGGTCAGAAGGGTTGCCTGGGTATAACTTAGATATAATTTTTCCTATTGCTTTTGCATCCTGACTTACAGATTTGAGCCAATACTCTTATAGACTATAGACAGCAACTATTCTATATGGGACAAAGGAGACTCTCTATGGCTGAGCCAGTTATACTACTACTACTACTACTACGTTTATAGCCACCCTTCTCCAGGATGAAAAGTGCTTTGCAAAGGGGGGAGATGGTAAATAATATCCCCATTTTTAGCGCCCCTCCTTTTCCCTTGTGGCTCATAAGAAGTGATGTCAGATCTGGAAAATGAGGCACAGAGATTTAAATGACATTCCAATCATGAATCAGTGACAGCAGTGGAAATAGAACCTAGGTCTCCTGGCTCCCGTGCTGATGCTCTTATCTACTGACTATATTACCTCCTTGGGCAATGATCATTGCAGGAGCTGAGAAATCCTGTCAAAACAGATTGTAAACATTATGCTGGATTTTCTTTTTTTTTTATTGTAAAACAAAGCACTTTAGAAGTGACAAAAGCTGCTTCAGTGACACACTCATCAAAAGAAGGAAATCCTGGATGGTGACTGGGATTTAGCAGTTCCTCTGGACATTGCTGAACATAAAAGAAATCTGAGTTTCTAACACAGAGACTTCTATTATACCTTCTGAACATTTTTAACCTGCTAATTTGAACATCAGAACCCAATGGTAGTACAAAAAATGACCCTTTGTTTTTCCATTTGTACGTCACATTGTATGAGTTTTTAATAATTCGTTAAATTTTCCTCACCCCTTGTGACATGTGAACAATGAGGAATAACTTTTGAAAAATATGCAGTGTCATGATGTAAATTATAAATTCAGCCTCAAAGAATCTCTCTTAAAGCGAGGGCACTGTTCAGTTTTTGGTTTTGAGCAGCTACTGAACAATACCATAAAAACTAAAGGCCAGATCCTCAGCCCCACCAAAGCTGCTTTTTGCTCCTCCACTGATATCAAATAGCCTTAAACCCATCCTAGAGAATGTGCAGGAGATTCCCCTAGTGTAGCAGAATCTGCTGATGGGTCAACAAAACAGCTGTCTATACTGGCCCTATGGGAAAAGGGAGTGAGTTGTCCATCCTTATGCCCTGACAATCCTTGGCTTGACCAGTGGGCAGCCAGCATAATGTAACTCCACATTATGATGGGAGGCTGGCCTAGTACTTGTAAGCTCAGGATCAGGGGAAATCACATTATTTTTGCACAGCCACCTTCTGAGTTATATCAGGGGCACAAAGGCCAAACACTAGGATCTGGATCTAAAAACAATCAACGTGTCATTGCAATATAGTTTTCTGAGTCAATTCTAAATTGATTTCATTACAGATATTCCACAAGTATCTTGACCTGACATGGTTAATAACAGAACATACTTGCACTGATTATTTCACTTGGGCTAATGGATATATGCTGCTACCCATTAAATCACAGCTTTAATCTGGCCATTTGTTCATTCATGGGGTCATTTCTAATCAAATGTTATTCACAACTGTATCAAAGATGACAGCGTCTGGAATCAAATTTCCATAGTTGCTGAGTAGTGCTAACTGGTCATGATGACACTATTTGTACTTGCCAATATTTCACTGACCAATTAAAAATGTAATAACATAGTTTAGACTTAACCAAGCCAAGACAACATTTAAAGGAATTACTTAGAATTTACTAGCATAGGATATGTCCAAATGCTTTGATACATTAGACAAATAATATTTTCATATTAGTATAAAATAATCAAACCATTAAAACATATTCCTCAACTAATAAATTCTAGCTAATTGCCTTAGTTTGGAGCTGTCAATCTACAAAGATCTGCTGATGAATGAAATAATGTAAACAATCTGAGTGTGCACTTCCTTTGCAGTGAGATTGCAGACTTTCTCTACTAGCACAATTTGCCTGAGCCAGGATTTCAGGCATTCTTAGAATCTGTTTCTTTTTTCATTTTCAACATAAAGGAAAGTGTAACTATAACTGCACAGTCAGACTAAGTTTGTTCAATTTACCTGTTTCCTTACACCCATCAGCACATAAAAGTTTCAGTGCGTTGACAAACAAGGTCAGCTTAAAAATAGAAACTGAATCCATGCCTCTTCTGGAAAAGCCCGTGAGCTTCTGAAATTGTTTTGCAACTCTACAGTAAATTTCTAATTGCTACGCAGTGAATGCTATACTAAGGACAATATGATATTAGTTGTTTCCATAGTACCATATACATGTGTGATGCTTTACTGATGTAAAATAAAACAAGGGACCTCTGGGAGCTAACAGTCTAATCTTTTATTTTACAGAGGCTTCCAGGAGTCAGCAACTAGAGCAATATTATGATGGTCTTGTCAGTCAGTTAAATTCAGAGACTCATCTGTATCCAGGATGGGAGGCCCAGGCCTTTGTTTCCACTGGAAATTCAATCATGCATGTAACATTCCGGGTGTTGCTGGATGTAAACTGTGAAGCTGTTAGGGACATTAGATAGACACTTGTATACACAGTTCAGTAGCTTCTCTGTATAGTCTTTCTGAATCCTCAATGATGCCATATAAATTCAAAATTAGCTTCTTTGAATTTTACAGTAGCTTGTCTATGCTTTTTCCAGGTGAACTAATAAATGCATGAAAATAACCCTGTACAGGCTGGAACTGGGTCAGCGTACATTAATACCAGTAACCTGCAGAAAAAAGTTCCTGTTACAAAATCTAGGAAAAAATAAATCTTTACTGCAAAGCAAGCAGCAAATAAATCAAGAGGTACCTGTGACTCTTCCTTTCTCAAAGTCCCAGTGCCTATGTATGTGTCCTCCCTTGCAGACAGGCCAGCCTTTTTTCCCTCAATGGTAGTCTGAGCATCTCCCGCTCTGACTTTTCTGTTGACTTGGGGCCCTGCTGATCCCATGACATGGTTGTATACAGTGTATTGCTCTGAAATGGATGTAACTTGCCATCTAATCTGTGGCATGCTGCATGCCTTATCAAAATTAGAATGCAACATGCTTTTTGCTACTTTGAGGGGCATGTGACTTGACACAAAACACTGCAGCCCCCTCTCACATTTTGCTTATGAGTAATTTTCAGCCCCTGGTGATCTCCCTTCCATGGGGTTCTTGGAAAGAGTTGAAACTGTTTCTAATCATCTGATTTCTGATCATGCATATTGAACTATGTTGGGGTTCAATTAAGAATATTACCTGTAGTATATCTGTTACAGAAGTGTAAGATACACATAATATAGGCATGAGACTATTCCATGAGTCATGAATCCAAAGTTCCACAGGAAGCATCCCAAATCAACATCATCTTCCTGAGTGCTGGATTTTGCATTGCTTTTTCTTAGCTAGCTAAAAGACTTTTGCAAGTGGACAGAGTCAACTCCTCACTGAGTGTACACATGAGGAGATGCCTGTGTGTTGTTTATTCCAGTAAGTATATGACTAGGCAGAGTTAAAGGAACGTTCAATTGAGGGAACATGTCAGAACACCATGGATCTCCTCCCTTGATGACACCTGAGAGGAATGAAAGGACCTGCTGGCCCCAGTGGGAATGAGAAAGATAAGAGCACATTATCCCTCCCTCTCCGACCACAGGGGTGAATCAAAAATAAGAATCCACCTTCATCTCTTCCTCTCATGTCCATGTAGGAAGGAAGAAGAAGAGAAGGCTCCGATCTACCTCCCTTGGTCACCTAGGGTGGAGATGGGAGAAGAGAGGCCCTGGTACCACAGCAGCCAGTTAATATCCTGAATCCAATCTGTCAGATGGCAATTTGGGGACCCAAACAGTTCTTCATGTTAAATAAGCAATCAAGTTTTTCACTTTACTGTGCTGTGTTTCCATTTAACTGCATTGTTATCTGATAGTAGGATAGTAGGGGTAAACACACCATCTTACATAGCCTAATAATGATTTTTTTTACAAGTAGCTAAAAGCCATACAAGGGCATTTCCTCAGGATTAGGATAAAAAAAATGTTTAAGCAGGAAGGAGAGCTGAAGAGCCCTGACTATGAATTTGCTTTAAGCTGTGGAATGCTGAGTTTCTATAGTAGTAAAAAGAGCATGGACTATCCAAATATTCTTGATAGACTTTTAAAGCCTAAGGCCTGCATGCACAAAAGGAACTAGGCATTGTGATGATTAGGACTTAGATGGCCAAATACCTATTTTCCCTTGGTTTGTGAATGGGACTTAGATGGGCGATAGGCTCCCAGGAGCCTAGATGGAAACAGCAGTGTGAATGTTCAAAAGCAAAAACATAAGTGCCTAGTTTTACTGCAAAAATGTAGATGCTGAGTAAATTTAGGCACCTACAGGGTTCAGTGAGAGGTTTGTGAATTGCAGTGGTCCCAAAGCTGGGACTTGGGTGCTTAGGAGCCTAACTTCTTTTGAGCATTCAGGCCTAACTGATTTACTGTCAGAGTGACACCTGTGAATAAATAAGATTTGCAAGATAATATACCCAGTCTGGAAGAAGATTTCCAGAATAAATGTATAAGAATAGTCTTAGGAATCCCTTGGTGCTTGAAGAATCCATTCCTGATTGCCTTCAAGATGGCCATTAATGCTACACAGCTATTCTACATAAAGATTTTTTTTTTTTTGGTTAATAGGTAATGAAAATTTAAACACAGGGATAGATCAAAAGAGAAATCTTGAAACTGAACCGCTTTGAATTTTAGGATGCGAGGGGAAAGTTTTGGATTCAAATCTCCATACCAAAACCTACCATCTAGTTTTGTGTCAGGTTTGCAGAAGGAAGGGAAAGGACCTACATTCTGGTTTCAGATCATATGTGGCCAAAGTCTTGTGGGAAGTGCACATGAGAGTTTTATATTGCTGAATGCAGTCTTAAAACTTTAGTCTTGATTTACTTTCAGCCCCAAGACCTAGCCTAAACCTAATCTGGACCCACACCTGACTTTTATTTTTCTGTGCCAGATCTTCAGCTAGTATAAATTGGCATAACACCACTGAGTTCAGTGGTGCTGTGTGATGGGGAGTCTGCACCTTAATGGCAATAGTGGCTAGTAGTCAGCCTACCCTGCCATATATAGTCCTTTAAGGGTTTGAAAGGGCCAATATAAAGACTGAAGGGGGATATGGATAGACACCAAAGTTCCAGGAATGAGTGGTGCTTGGGAGGAAACCCTATCACTGTATCTTTAAGGGTGCAGAGAGGGTGGACAAGGCTCCCATCTCACACAACCAATTGTGAATGAGCTGTGAGATGGAGACTAGCATATGTGCTACTTATTTCCTCCTAACAAGGCAGGTAGCAGAAGGAGATGGTTTTCAGACCTGTTGGGAGTGAGGACTAAGTGGTGCCAGCTGAGGAGGAAGCTGGCTTAGGCACTGCAGCTGGTTAAAGTACATACTACTCCTGGAGGTGAGCTGGGGATTTCTGGCTTAAGAGAGCAGCAATAACTCTGTTTTATTCAGGCTCCTGTGAAGCAGGCCTGGGGCCTTACAGAACCAGTGTTCTGTGAGTTGAGCCCAGGAAGGGGTAAATATTTTTTTTGTTAATCTGGGACTACTGTTGAAGGGAGTATTTATTTTGGGACTCTGACAACTCTGGATGGGGATTGAACCTCAGAGAGGCCTGGCTGGAGGGCTAGGCCACTGAAGACCAGATGAAGGCTCACAAGAGGAGCTAATACTAAGAGAAAAGCCCACCAACCCCACACATAGCCACAAGGGTGTGCTGTCTGGTGAGTAATTCCTGGACATATAGGGCTTGCTTTGGGGTGAGACCCCATGACATGCCATATCAGTTTACATTATCTAAGGATATTGGCTTCGATATTACATTTTAAGAGTGGACAAAGTTTTCATGTATAGCCGTTATGGATTCAGAGGTGACTTGGGACCCATCTTCCAAAATGGTGGCTGTGCCCAATATTACCATCTATTTTGTCTTCCTGTTTCTTTTGACCACATTTAGGGTAGCTTATTTATACTGCTGCGCTGGTCAGGCAGCTGAGTGATAGCAACCCCTTGGGCTGCAGCACAGTTGTGGCAGAGAACTGATTTTGCTGATTCACCCCCCTGTCATCTGGCTATTGTAACAAGCAGTATGTTATCCACAAAACTCCTGGCTGCTGTTGGTGAGATGGAAAGTACAGAATCAAACCAATTTATCCACTATTTGTAGCTCTCTGTGGCTGATGACTCACTTGCAGAATATGTACAAGTATGGCTAGGAAGTTGGGAGCTACTTGAGAGGAGGTCCACAGACCAACTAACAAAACATAACTTTTCTTCTCATTGCCCTACCTACATAGTTACAGGTGGTAATTACCATGTTTATGTTCTCAAATTTTCCATTAACTGTAAGTTCTCTGTATGGCCAGGAAACTAGGGGGGAGGAGAGAGAGAAGGGTGGTAAGTGAAAGAGTTTGGTTGTCAGAGTTTTCCTAAGCTCTCACAGCTCTATATTTTAAACTTTGTTTCTAAGAAACTTATTTATTATTTCAAAACCTAAACCTTACTACTTTGTTTCCTGGAAAGGTTTTCATATTTGAGTAGTCTAAATCTACTTTATATGTCACACCAAGACTGATTTGGGTGATTAAAATGGATAAATTTGCTTCATAATTTATGGTAGCATTTTATGATTAACTGTTTCTAAAATAGCTCACATCATTTATTTTACACATGGGCTAACATAAGAATATAAGGCACTACTGTCATGAAAACATGTGAAAAAGTAAATGCTGAAATGTAGGAAATCTAAAAGGACCTGCTGCAATAAATTCAGCTATCTATATATTGTGGGAAGCTAGTGTTTTCTGTGAGTGCTGTCTGTGCAGCATTTATGAGATCTAAGTAACTTTTAGTCTACAAAAGATAATGTCAGCTGCTGAGATCTATCAACATACTGTAGGCTACTCCAATCAGATATGGACTGGGTCACTGCAAGAATTTAAAAACCCCTCGGCAGAGTTTGAAGCCAGAAGGGTCCATCTCAGAAGATTAAACATTTTCAAGGTCAGAACTCCAATTAAGATGGTAGAACTGTCTAACTCTTGACAGGACTGAAGTTGCTCTGACCTTCCTGGTGTATGTATAAGTAGAATTACTTCTGGGAATAAATAATTTTATGACAAAGAAAGTAATGAAATGCATGTTGTTGACTTACTACACAAATGTGGGCTATGAGAACTTCCATGAAAGGGTTTAACCTAACAGGCTCTCACAATATCTGAATATATCTGATTAGTGGAGCTAGCAGATTGTTAGCCAGTTCTTAAGAGTAGGTATGGAAGGATAATCCAGTCCATTGCCAGATTGAAACCGAACGTCAAAAGCAAACCAGAAGGATTTACACCATGCAAACCAACTCTTTGGCAACAAGAATACCTCAGCTCTTATGGGGTTATCTATCTGCTGAATGTGTCCAAGACCAGGGTCAGATACAAAACTGTTGGGAGGGGGCATGACACCAAGTCAGAATGCAGAGCCTGAGGATGCAGATATTCTAGGTGTATTTTAAAGCTGAACTACTCCTCTGAAGATTTCCAGTTGTTTGACATCCTTTGTGGAAAACAGCAATTAATACATATTGTGAGTAAAATAGATTGAGGAAACATTGCAAACAAATCTCTGGGACACTGATTTCTTCAAGATGAACAAATGCACTTTAAATCCCAAACACTACAAACCACTCAGCAGAACTGACAAGAATACCATGCATTTATTTAGCACCTTTGAGATCCTTCTGGATGAAAGTATTCTAGGACTGATTCTGATGTCATTCACTTGCTTGGATTTTTTGGACTAGATCTTCAGCTAGGTGTAAATTGGCATAACTCACTAAACTAAAATCATACACCAGCTGAACATCATGACCTTAATATTCTGGTGGCTGGGGGTCATAGGCCACTTTTTTTTTTAAAGCCTCTGAAATCTGTGGCCAGACTCTCAGTTGTAGCAAACTATTGTCTCACCTGATAATATCTCATTGGGCTAGTTAGAGTAAGTAGTCATTTTGTGTCAAGTGCCCTTTAGAAGGCTTCCCCGTGGCTCTAACAAGTTTTCAGAGACCAAGAAAATAATGAAAGTCCCTAAACTCCCTCCGTGCACTTTTTCATTTTATTCCATGAAATAAGTAAGGGATGTCTAAGAAGCTGTTGTGAATATAGGAGGCAAAACTGTGAGCCAGGTTTTGCATATATGCTTTGCTTTGTGTCAAACTTTCAAAATACAGAAATAATTTAGAGCTGTTTTTGGTATGTTTTGTAAAACATCTTGGTTTTTAATCTGAGGTTTTTCAGTTCCTATTTTCCATATTTTAATGGAAATAGCCATCTGAGGAATTAGTATACACTAGGTAAATAAGTGAAACTGAACGAGCAGGTTTTAGTTCTAAAGTTTATCCCTTTAAGTTAATTCTGGGAAATCTGCAGGAAAATAATTGTTTGCCAAGATAGTGCTGATCTTAGGAGGAGCTATGCCCCACAACTTTCACTGATGTCAGTAGGAGCTGAGGGCATTTATTAGCTCTGGTCCCAAGCCTGCAATCAATTACCTGCATGCTTAACTTCTCTCATGCGAGTAGTGTCATTGCTAAAGTCAAGCACATGCAAAAGTGTAGGATGGGAATCAATAATACATACTGACACCAAAGTCCTAGATCAAATTCGATGATCTTGTTACAAATCTAGGGACAACTTAATTTGCAAACTACTCCTTAAATGCAAGGAGAAGCTTGTCTGACTCTGACTAATGATCAAATTATGATAGAAATGATTCATACCTATTCCTGTACCAAGTAGGGTATAAGAGAAGCATCAGTGTCTTCAAAAGGCACATGATATTCTTCTTGGGAAGCTTTTTGGATACCATGTAATCTCTCTCTCTCTCTCTCTCTCAAAATTAAGCGTAAAAGCAGGGAGGGTGAGGGAGCATGTTACATGGCAATGGCAAGGAAGCTTATTTTAATAAAGAACACGGTACTATCCCTAAACTCCCTGTGAGCACCTAATTTTAGAGCAGTAAAATCATAGTCCTCAACAGTGTCACAGCCTGATATTGTATTACATTCTTTTTTGCCTGTGCCCACCTGATTATTCCTGTGCTAATGACATAAAAACATAAGACACTAAAGATTGACTGTCTAGCTCTAACAGTCAAATGCTTAGCACAAGTTTAAGCCAATTACCAAGGTGGGTCACTTCTATTTACCACTTCTCTGGTTCCTGTACGATCTCATTTTAATATATGTTTTGGTACCTGCCTCTAACTTGTAATACTACTACTTTCTACCATTCAATGGTACCATACAGCACAGTTGGAAAAACCTTTTCAAAGAAATAAAGTGGCCCATAAGATAAGGCAGTGCTGCTACTGGCATAATGTAGCATAATATTAATGCTCTTAAACTAGAAGTTGTTACCTTTTGTTAGGCTATATTCAGCTCAATATAAAACATGAGTTCTAGAAAAACAACAAATTCAATGTTAGTTAGCAATAACCTGGCTAAAGGTTAATCTGTCAGTGTTTCATCCTGTAATATAGTGTGTTTATAAATATCCTGTTTTGTATGAAACCTTAACTTTAAGGTGGAGGTGAACAAGAGAAACTCTTAAGCTAACTTCCAGAGGATTTTTTTTTATATATACTTTTTATCTGCAGTAGACCAAGTACTGCTTTTAGGTCTGCTGCTGTATTAGCTTCTGTGGGACTGAATTGGTGTAAATGAGAGAAAGATTTGTAAGCTGCTTGAGTAACGCTTGTAGACAACATCATAGAAGATGGTAGTATGAGCAAATCTAGCTGAACAACTTGAGTTTTCTCTAGAAATACAACGAACAATGCTCTCCTTGCCTAGGAGAAGGTGGCAGCAACAAGTGATACAGAAAAGTAAACCGAGACCTTCAGGGGCTGTTGGGCAATATGTATATTCAGTCAGTACACTGAGTGCTTCAAGCAAATCCAAATTTAAAAGGAACACAAACTAATCTCTCTCTGATACTCCTAGTGTTTGTCTTCCATGTTCCAAAGATGCTTGGACTGTTAACTTTCAGCATGAAAAGAATTTCTCTGATAAGAATTGTACACTTTAAAAATTTACCCCTAATCCTCTGAGCTCCTCTTCTGGCTGTAGTGATGCTGACAGAGTCTTTGACCTTAACGCTTGAATGTTAAGGTCACCAGAACTGCTCCTCCTAGGTTGTAGCCAGAGGTGGCAGAAAAAGGGTACATATACTTATCAAAAATTACTTTGCTAACTTTTTCAACAATGTTTTATGATATTGTTTCACTTCAGTGCGTGGATGGGAACCTCATTTTCTCATACTCCAACTTTTTTTCCTGGGGGAAAAAGCTTGTCAGAAAACGTTCTTGAACTCCCTCCCCAATTTCTCTCACTTTACTTCTCTCCCTTTCCTAGGGAGGCAGAGAAGTAAAGTGAGTGGGATTTTCCTTTCGTCAACCACAAAGGGTGTATTAAGTGTGACTATTATAACACTCTGGGCTGATCTAAGCTGTTGCCTGCCTCATTTTAGTACAGCATGATATTCAGTCTGAATTTGATGCAGAAGAGTGCTTTCTATAAGAAGCATACAGTGTAATTTGAGGTGCCATTGTATTTTATTTGTTAGGCTTTTACAGGCATATTGTACAGGGCATCTTCACAAATGTGCAACACTGAGGGGAGGGTGCTAAGACACTCTTCTGTTAGCCTTTGAATGGCCACTAGGAATGGTTGCAGTGGTTTACAGTCTGTGCTCCAGAGTTCCCTAGATAGCAACTTCCACCTCACACTTGCCTGTAGAACTGACAGTGCTTTAATGGGAATATGCACTTGCACCCTTCTAAAGGATGCATGGAGACCAGTTTACCCCCAAATCCCCAGGATTTCTAAGACATTGCCCTATTGAGATGGTACACGCTTTCTCTGAAGGTTTGTGCTTTAGAAAACTCGTGCAGCCTCATGAGTAAGAGCAGGCTCCATTCCTTCATTAACACAGCCATGTCATTTTGTATTAATGAACAGGAAAGAAGCAAAAGTGACAAGAACACAAAGTTTGCATAAACTGAAAACTTACATTTAGCAAAGAACCATGGCAATTCTTGACCTATCCTTTTGATTAAAGCTCTTCTTGGAGAATGTACTGCTTATGGAAGGCACTGGTTTGACACGAGTAGAGGCTGGACTCTTCTTTTTCCTGAGAATATGTACAGCCTGGACAAGGGCAGAGCTAGCTTTCTCATAGTGTGCCAGATCCTCATATTGTGGCTGAGGACCGTTCTGGACAGCTTGGGATGTAAAGCTCACTTTTGTACTCCATTCTTGATGTCACTGTGTGCAAGGCTGGCACCAGGCATGAGTTACAGCAGCCCAACTACTGCTCTGAGGTATGCTGGCTATCAGCATCTCCAAAGGGCCAAAATTGTAGCTCAGGATTGGTGGGGCATAGAGATCCCTGGCCATACCCCACTACTGCAACCATACCACCTACAATAGCAGTAAGGAGATAGGTGGCATTAGAGTTACAATTCCTGCTTTATACCATGAGAGGACCCCCTTGCAGCGGGGTGAGCTTCTCAAGGCCAGATAAACTGACTGAGTTTGACTATGAAGTGATGTGGTGCAAACAGCCACAGTGCTAGGACACCAGATCAGACTATAGACCTGCTGGGCAGACAGTAGGCCTGATCAGAAAGGACCACTTCTAACAGAGTAGAGTCCATTTTCCATGACATTCAATTCTCTCATCCCTGCTGAGATTGCCAACAACATATTTTCTGTTATAACAATATTTGCCATTTAATTTTTTTTATATAAATCTGATCCCCCTTTCTGCTAGGGATTGGATTGAGGCCATCAAAGGGCTGTTGAAATGTTAAATCATTATTGAACTAGCAACTTACATGTGAATTTTAAATCTTCTGATGAACTATTCCTCTTTTAATTAACTCTTTTCTCTTTTTAAAATTATTTTATATTTTTACTTCCTGGTTATGGTTGGAAGCAGAAGTGCTGAAATATTATGGGAGGGTGAAAAAAGCTGCTCTGACTTGACCAAAACAGGCAATACCAAAAGTCTTCTATGAAGCCCAGCTATAAGATATCAGCTTAATTTTGCAAACCCAACAGGCTTCCATACTAAAAACTAATTCCAAAGACATGTTAAGAGACTCTCTGCCCAATTATGAAAATTCTTGACAGTCTTAAGGTGCAGGTTTAACTGAGCTTTCTCTGGAGGAAGTAGAATAGGGGCTGCCTGTCTCAGATTCTCCTCTGAGTTGAGGAAACTGGCGCAATTTAGTTCTACGTGTGAGGAGTTTTTTTGTTTGATTGTCTTGTTTTTTATGGCTTTGTGAATTAAATATTACTCCCATCATCTATAACATATGGCTTTCTACCCTTCAGTGATCACTGGGCATTTGTTTGAGGATTAGCATGAACATTTCTTCTTCAAAAGAAGGAGGAATTTCACACATCTTCCAAGCACCACATAGCTGCAGGTCAAGTATGTTACTGCATGTGGGGGTGCCAATTAGTCAATTATAATCTGAGTTTATAGAAGTTGTGCTGCTTTTGTATGCTAGATACTTTGCTTCTGGGTTCATGTCTAATTTGTCAGATTCATCGTTTTATGGTTCTGGATTTGATGTAATGCTCAGTCTGAATTAAATATCAAAACAGGCTAGACCAAATTCATCCTTATAACTGGATTCATCTGTATATTCCTGTAGCTTCTTTATGGGCACAATCCTACAAGTTTTCACAATGCACAGCAGGGCGAATAACAATGTTAAAAGTTACATGGATTTACCACGCTAGATAGTGGACAGTTATCACTTTGCATAGTCTTCTGCATTGAACAACAGTAAGTCTTAAGCCTCCTGTGCAGCTGCTCCTTTACTGTACTTCAAAAACTAGGAGGCCTGCAGGGAACAGCTCTTTGGCTCCCTCAGTAGGTAAAAATGAAGGGGTTCTGATCTACTGGTAGGTATGTGTCTTGTGTTTCTAGTTTCATAAAGTGTTTAATGTTGTATTTGGAGTTTCCTTGTATTGTGTTCATTGGATGTGTAAAATGTATTATGTAAACGTGTCCTTCCACATGTATTCAAGTGTATATATTTAGGAAGGATTGTACCCTACTCTATGGCATTAGAGTATAACTAATTAGGACTCCTTAAATGAATCGTTTGGCTAGTCAAACCCAAGGTGGATAAAGAAAAGTGTGGGATATGAGGCTTGCTTTGCTCTGGTCTCCAAGCCCTTAACAGAAGTTCCAACCTAAAGTCTTTAGACTTCATTGGGAATTCACTTCCAGTGTGCTATTAGGGCTAATGTTGGCAGACTGGACAGAATCAGGTATAGTTGTTGAGGGGAAGGCAGCCAGGAAGTTGGGTGGGAGTAGGATGGAGCTGGCAGGGGCTGTCTAGGCCCACTCTCTTCCCAACAGGCCTGGTTGAGTGACAAAAGCTAATAGGACCAGTGAACCAGAGCAAACCTGGCCAGGCAGAACATCCTGGCTCAGAGCAGTGCACATCAGATGATATCAAGTGCAAGCTGAGGGGACTCACTGTGCCAGTATTGTTATATAGAGTCAAACTGACCTTGTGAGTAAGGGTGTGTGTGTGTGGGGGGGGGGGTGTCTCTGACCAAGAGTTCTGGGGGCCCTGAAAAAGCCAACACTGCAGTGTGTCCAGCACTCACCTATAAACTAATTTTTTTAACTTAATTTCACTTTTTTATTTAGATGTGCTTCACTTAAATTTATAACTTCTCAACTGAACCTATATTCTAAGCAAAATAAACAGCTGTGGTTAGAGTATGTTAAAGGGACACTGAGTACTTTAAGTAAACTCTGCATTTTAAAGTAGACAAGCACACTTGGCACCTAAGGCACCAGATTTTTTTTTTTCCAAAGCTTGCTTCCTTTTTTTCATGCTGTCAAGACTGCTAATGCAGTCTAACTACATGAGCCTGGAATTATTGCCACATGGACTTCTAAGTAATTGATATGCAGACTGTGATGATTGCAGACTCTGACACCTTTCTAATCTCTGAGTGGACCCCTTCAGATAATAAGCCCTGCACCTTCACCTTTCTCTGAGTAGAATCCCACAATTCTCCCACTCTTAGGGTATGTCTACACTATGAAATTAGGTCGAATTTATAGAAGCCGGTTTTATAGAAATCGGTTGTATACAGCCGACTGTGTGTGTCCCCACATAAAATGCTCTAAGTGCATGAAGTCAGCGGACCACGTCCACAGTACCGAGGCTAGCGTCGACTTCCGGAGCGTTGCACTACGGGTAGCTATCCCACAGTTCCCGCAGTCTCCGCCGCCCACTGGAATTCTGGGTTGAGATCCCAATGCCTGAATGATGCAAAACAGTGTCGCGGGAGGTTCTGGGTACATGTCGTCAGGCACCTCCCCCTCCATCAGAGCAACGGCAGACAATCGATTAGCACCTTTTTACCTGGGTTACCTGTGCAGACAACATACCACGCCAAGCATGGAGCCCGCTCAGCTCAGCTCACCATATGTCATCTGGGTGCTGGCAGACGTGGTACTGCATTGCTACACAGCAGCTGCTAATTGTCTTTTGGCAGTAGACGGTGCAGTATGACTGGTAGCCTTCATCGGCGATCTGGCAGACGTGGGGCTGCATTGCACACAACAGCAGCCCCTTGCCTTTTGGTAGAAGATGGTATATTACGACTGGTATCCGTCGTCATCGTACTGCAGTGGCTGTCAATCATGGGCACCTGGGCAGTTTCGACGATGATGGCTATCAGTCGTCGTATGCTATTTTCTGCCAAGCGCCCAGTATTTTCTGCCAAGCACCCAGAAGATGCCGAGGGCTATCAGTCATGCTGCACCGTCGTCTGCCAGCTTAAGATGTAAAAAATAGATTTGTTCTGTATTCATTTGCTTCCCCCTCCCTCTGTGAAATCAACAGCCTGCTAAACCCAGGGTTTTGAGTTTAACTTTTGGGGGGGGGGGGCTATTCTGTGTGACAGTTGTTTGTGTTTCTCCCTGATGCACAGCCACCTTTGTTGATTTTAATTTCCTGTACCTGTATGCCATGTCGTCACTCGCCCCTCCCTCCTTCCCTCCCTCTGTCCGTCCGTCCGTCAGATACTAGTTTCGTGCCTTTTTTCAGACCAGACACCATAGCACTGGGATCATGGAGCCCGCTCAGATCACCGCGGCAATTATGAGCACTATGAACACCACGCGTATTGTCCTGGAGTATATGCAGAGCCAGGACATGCCAAAGCAAAACCCGGACCAGCCGAGGTCATGGAACTTTGTGACTTGCTTTCCCCTGCCCTGAAGCGCCAGAATACCAGGATGAGAGCAGCCCTCACAGTTGAGAAGCGAGTGGCGATAGCCCTGTGGAAGCTTGCAACGCCGGACAGCTACCGGTCAGTCGGGAATCAATTTGGAGTGGGCAAATCTACCGTGGGGGCTGCTGTGATCCAAGTTGCCAGGGCAATGAAAGACCTGGTGATATCAAGGGTAGTGATTCTGGGAAACGTGCAGGCCATAGTGGATGGTTTTGCTGAAATGGGATTCCCAAACGGTGGTGGGGCGATAGATGGAACCCATATCCCTATCTTGGCACCGGAGCACCAAGCTCATAAACCGCAAGGGGTACTTTTCAATGCTGCTGCAAGCTCTGATAGATCACAAGGGACGTTTCACCAACATCAACGTGGGATGACCGGGAAAGGTACATGATGCTCGCATCTTCAGGAACTCTGGTCTGTTTCAAAAGCTGGAGGAAGGGACTTTCTTCCCAGACCAGAAAATAACCGTTGGGAATGTTGAAATGTCTATCGTTATCCTTGGGGACCCAGCCTACCCCTTAATGCCATGGCTCATGAAGCCGTACACAGGCAGCCTGGACAGTAGTCAGGACCTGTTCAACTACAGGCTGAGCAAGTGCCGAATGGTGGTGGAATGTGCATTTGGACGTTTAAAAGCGCGCTGGTGCAGCTTACTGACTCGCTCAGACCTCAGTGAAAAGAATATCCCCATTGTTATTGCTGCTTGCTGTGCGCTCCACAATATCTGTGAGAGTAAGGGGGAGACATTTATGGCGGGATGGGAGGTTGAGGCACATCGCCTGGCCGCTGATTACGCGCAGCCAGACACCAGGGCGGTTAGAAGAGCACAGCAGGGTGCGGTGCGCATCAGAGAAGCTTTGAAAACAAGTTTTGTGACTGGCCAGGCTACGGTGTGAGACTTCTGTTTTGTTCCTCCTTGATGAACCCTCCGCCCCCCCCCCCCAACCCGGTTCACTCTACTTCCCTGTAAACCATAAAACCCCACCCTCCCCTCTCCCTCCCCCGAGCACCACATGCAGAGGCAATAAAGTCATTGTTACTTCATTCATGCATTCTTTATTAATTCATCACACAACTAGGGGGATAATTGCCAAGGTAGCCCGGGATGAGTTGGGGAGGAGGGAAGGAAAAGGACACACTGCAGTTTAAAACTTTAACTCTTATTGAAGGCCGACCTTCTGATGCTCGTGCAATCATCTGGGGTGGATTGACTGGGTGGCCGGAGGACTCCCCACCATGTTCTTGGGCGTCTGGGTGAGGAGGCTATGGAACTTGGGGAGGAGGGCTGTTGGTTACACAGGGGCTGTAGCGGCGGTCTCTGCTCCTGCTGCCTTTCCTGCAGCTCAACCATATGCTGGAGCATATCAGTTTGATGCTCCAGCAGCTGGAGTATCGACTCTTGCCTTCTGTCTGTAAGCTGACGCCACCTATCATCTTCAGCCTGCCACTTGCTCTGTTCATCCCGCGATTCAGCCCGCCACCTCTCCTCTCATTCCTACTGTGCTTTTCTGTAGTCTGACATTGACTGCCTCCACGCATTCTGCTGTGCTCTTTCAGCATGGGAGGACATCTGGAGCTCTGTGAACATGTCATCCCGAGTCCGCCGTTTTCTCCTTCTAATCTTCACTAGCCTCTGCGAAGGAGAAATATTTGCAGCTGGTGGAGGAGAAGGGAAAGGTGGTTAAAAAAGACACACTTTAGAGAACAGTGGGTACACTCTTTCACGTTAAATTTTACTGTTCACATTACACAGCACATGTGCTTTCGTTACAAGGTCGCATTTTTCCTCTTATATTGAGGGCCTGCCGGTTTGGTGTGAGAGATCACTCGCGCAGTGCCAGGCAACAGATTTCGGCTTGCAGGCAGCCATGGTAAGCCACAGTCTTTTGGCTTTTTTCACCTTCTTAACATGTGGGAATGGTTTCAAACAGTAGCGCCCTCATTTCCCATACCAAGCACCCATTGGGTTGGCCATTTAAAATGGGTTTTCAATGTAAAAGGAGGGGCTGCGGTTCCCGGGTTAACATGCAGCACAAACCCAACTAACCTCCCTTCTCCCCCCACACCCAATTCTCTGGGATGATCACTTCACCCCTCCCAGGCACCACGTGGCTAACAGCGGGGAACATTTCTGTTCAGCTGAGCAGGAACAGGCACCTCTGAATGTCCCCTTAATAAAATCACCCCATTTCAACCAGGTGACCGTGAATGATATCACTCTCCTGAGGATAACAAAGAGCGATAAGGAATGGATGTTGTCTGCATGCCAGCAAACACCGGGACCATACGCTGCCATGCTTTCTTATGCAATGATTTCAGACTACGTGCTACTGGCCTGGCGTGGTAAAGTGTCCTACCATGACGGACGGGATAAGGCATCCCTCCCCAGAAACCTTTTGCAAAGGCTTTGGGAGTACATGAAGGAGAGCTTTCTGGAGATGTCCCTGGAAGATTTCTGCTCCATCCCCATACACGTTAACAGACTTTTCCAGTAGCTGTACTGGCCGTGATTGCCAGGGCAAATTAATCATTAAACACGCTTGCTTTTAAACCACATGTAATATTTACAAAGGTACACTCACCAGAGGTCCCCGGTGTGCCCTCAGGTTCTGGGAGCACGCCTTGGGTGAGTTCGGGGGTTACTGGCTCCTGGTCCAGGGTGATAAACATATCCTGGCTGTTGGGGAAACCGGTTTCTCCGCTTCCTTCTGCTGTGAGCTATCCACATTATCTTCATCCTCCTCTTCTTCGTACCCCGAACCCTCTTCCCTTTGTGTTTCTCCAGTCAAGGAGTCATAGCACACGGTTGGGGTAGTGGTGGCTGCACCCCCTAGCATGGCATGCAGCTCCACGTAGAAGCAGCATGTTTGCGGCTGTGTCCCGGACCTTCCGTTTGCCTCTCTGGCTTTGTGGTAGGCTTGCCTTAGCTCCTTAATTTTCACGCGGCACTGCTGTGCATCCCTGTTATGGCCTCTGTCCTTCATGGCCTTGGAGACCTTTTCTAATATTTTGCCATTTCTTTTACTGCTACGGAGCTCAGCTAGCACTGATTCATCTCCCCATATGGCGAGCAGATCCCGTACCTCCCGTTCGGTCCATGATGGAGCTCTTTTGCGATCCTGGGACTCCATCACGGTTACCTGTGCTGATGAGCTCTGCGTGTCACCTGTGCTCTCCACGCTGGGCAAACAGGAAATGAAATTCAAACGTTCGCGGGGCTTTTCCTGTCTACCTGGTCAGTGCATCTGAGTTGAGAGTGCTGTCCAGAGCGGTCACAATGAAGCACTGTGGGATAGCTCCCGGAGGCCAATAACGTTGAATTCCGTCCACACTACCCCAATTCCGACCCGCTAAGGCCGATTTTATCGCTAATCCCTTCGTCGGAGGTGGAGTAAAGAAACTGGTTTAAAGGGCCCCTTAAGTCGAAAGAAAGGGCTTCGTCGTGTGAACGTGTCCAGGCTTAATTTGATTTAACGCTTCTAAAGTCAACATAAACTCGTAGTGTAGACCAGGCCTTAGACTTGATCTTAAGCTACAGCACCCTGTGTACCATCTGGGATAATTATACTTGGGGGTTTTTTAGTGCTTTGAGATCTGCTAATTGAGAAATGCAATACCTATCTGCTATATATATTAAGCAGGTCAGACTGGGTTCAACTCCTGAAAGTCTTCCCTATTGGAGCATTGACCTGTGGTTAATACAATGACCAAACAACTTTCTTACACTAAAGTATTGTTTAATCTTAACAGCAGGAACAAAGCATAACATAAGAGGATTTTATCACAGCCAGAGATCTATGTGCATGTTTATCAGACCTACCTACATCTTTAGGCAAATCTTGCCACTGACCTATTGGGTCTGGGGGATCAGTCTCTGCCTCAGGCTTAGCCTTTAAGAACACCCTTTTTCCTTCATTCTATTTGGTGTTTCCACGCTTGGTTTAAATAGGTTCTGGTGACCCAGCAGGGTGTCAGAGATGCACTTCAAACTAGATGGCTCTCCATTGTCTTATTCCTTGAAGTGCTGGCATGAGATAGCAAATATCTTTCCTGGATGCATTTCCCAACAAATCTAGTTATTCATTTAACTAACTATATGCATACAGTAAGCAACAAAATATCTGGTTAAAAGACATTATTAATTATTGCAGATCAGCCCTGTTGCCTTCACACAGGCACACTCTGGTAGTCAGAACACAAGTGGCCTTAGTTGTGGGCAAAACTAATTATAGGCAAAAAGCTTTTTGCCTAATAGAAAAAAATACCTCTTTGATCCTGCCTTCTAATTAAGTCATAATACCATCGTTGTCAATGGTGTTTCGCTTGAGCAAGGAGTTTAGGATCAAATAATAATAAATAATTAATGGAGATATCCCATCTCTTAGAGCTGGAAGGGACCCTGAAAGGTCATTGAGTCCAGCCCCCTGCTTTCACTAGCAGGACCAAGTACTGATTTTGCCCTAGATCCCCAACTGGCCCCCTCAAGGATTGAACTCACAACCCTGGGTTTAGCAGGCCAATGCTCAAACCACTGAGCTATCCCTCCCCCAAATCTTTAGGCAGAAAAAGGAATTTTATTTTCAGGGTTTAAAAGAAAAATAGTTTTTCTATTTTAAGTATGAGACAACATAGCCTTAAGACATTTTCAGGTACTAGTAATGTATTATGAAATTACTTGCAACATTCATCTGTTCTTAGATAGAGATGACTGAGATGGTAAGTACCTTCACAGTAGCAGCCTTATAACTAAAGACCTGGCTGGCAGTGCCTCCATTATGACTTCTTTACAATAAATAAATATAACCGATACTTCCTGAGCCAAAGTGTTATACTGCTGTAAATCTAAAATAACCTCTCTGACTTCAGTGGAATAGTTCCTCATCTACACCAGCATTCATGAGAGCAGAACTTGGCCCCCTATGTCCTCTTTAAAGGCAGAATACATGTTTCCAGGAGGGCTATGGCCTACAAGGAATGACTTACTGAGGACTCTCAAATTGCTGCTCAGTTTTAACAAAGGTCCTTTGAGGCATTTGTTCATGCTTAACCTAATAGATAGCTATTGATATATGGAATTTGTATTGCAAATGTCCCTACTTGACACTTCCCCAATATCCAGATGATCTTGGCTTCAGAATGTCCTAACGGTCACAAGAGGCCCATTTGATTATTTAGAAGTCATTAATCATGTACATGCACAGGCAGAAGTGACTGACTCCCAGCTCATACTATTATCTTATTGAGGAAATATGAGTGTTTGAATGTCAGCTATAACTTCAAAACTGATCCTTAAAATTAAAGCAACTTCAATATTTCCACACAGTGGGAATTGTTTCTTCAATGAAAACAAATGCACAGCTATATTATCTTTTTACTACCTGTCAATATTCTGATTTCAGAAGGACTTGTTGACAATTTAGACCATAAAATTAATGGCTCTGGTTCTGAGCTGAGCTCTCACAGCTTGGCATGTGTGGAGTAGGCAAAGGTGGCTGCATGATAATTAGTAACTCTTGAGATTCTGGGGCTGGCCAGGGACTAGTTCGGTCCCAGGCCGGGCTGGCTTGAGGAGTAGGCCACCTGGGCCACAAGGGGGTGCTCTGCAGCAGCACAGATTTGCACTCTGCAAATGTAGAGTCAGAAATTGCTCCTGGCTGGTAGGGGAGTGCCGCATAAGTGGGGGGTGGGATGCCAAGATTTCTCCCTGCTTCCTCCTGGTGGAGGAACGTGTAAGGGAGGGGGGAGAAGGAGTGATGCACAGATACTGCTCTCCCCCCAACATTCCTCCATGCCCCCCTAGGGGGACTATGAGGAGGAGAGCAAGGAGCAACATGAAGCACTCCCTGCATCCAGGTCACTTTCCCCACCTGGGCTGTGCTGTGAGGCAAGCATCATGCGCAGCTGCTGCTCCTGCCCTCCCCTTACACAGCCCAAGTAGGGAAGTGGATACAGGGATCCCTGACATCACTCCTCACTTCCCCACCCCCAGCCCTCTAGGGGTGTGTGGAGGAACAGCGTTAGAGGCAGGAGGGAGGGGTGTGTGCAAGCAGTAATGCCAGTTGCTCCATACATCCAGGTCAGTTTCCCCATGTGTGTGTGTGTGTGTGGGGGGGGGGGGGCGCAGCAGGGGTTGGGGGGGGGGGAAGCGGGGGGGCCTCTGCACACACCGGGGCCAAGGGTGCCAAAACACAAGTTTGCCCACGGTGCCATTTTCCCTAAGGCTCTCCCTGGTACCCAGCTTGTGAAAGAGTGGCCCTCTGGCTGCTCTAACTTACAACCAGCTCCTATGGCTCTCTTGTGGCTGACTCGTCCAACCAACCAAGGTTGGAGTGCAGCTGCATTTGAGCTGCACCCCTGACACATCTAGGGTGGGAGGTCATATATATATATATATAGGGAAGCCCACTACACCAGGGCAATACCTGAGAAGCCCGCTAAACTAGCCTTGTGCTTTACACCTGTGTAAGTCAAGAGTAACTCCATTTGAGCCAATGGAATCGCATCAATGTAAAATGGGTGTAAATGTAAGAATCAAGACAAAGGAGGGAATATGTTAATTTGGCTTTGCTCCTCTGGGGCAGTGCAAAGTAGAAAGAATTGGAGCCAAAACTGACCTCTTGCTTTCTGCCAGAATTTATTAAACATTGACTATCCTCACTGAAAAATAACTTGGTATTCTAGCTGCTATTTAGAGTGACATTCAAATGAAACTTTCTGGAATAGGATATTTGTCCAAAAAAAAAAAAGTATTAAGTCCTGTCTGGAGGCATACTCACTTCCTAATCAGTCTTTCAAGAAACAGCTCTGTTAAAGAAATCCACGTTTCTGCTCTGTCAGCTTGGAGCTGAAAACTACAATTTTTATTTTTTTTTAAAAGCCAGACATGAAAACATTTGTCTGCAGCCATGGTTGCCTCCATCAATATATTGGCACTATCTCTATTTGATTCACTTTCATCTGTGTTGTCATGAGGTCATCTGCCAGCTTGCATCACTGTGGGTGGAAAAACACAGCCTCAGACTAAAGGGGACTCTTCATACCAGCTATGCTCCATTTGTTGTGTATTGGAAATGCAAAGCTTAATATTTCTTTAATCCATCTGTATCGCTGGCCTCAAAGGAAAGATCCTGCTTCCAAAGTGAAATGAAACCTCTTACAACACAACTTAAGCAAAACAATTTTCATGTATTTTAATAATTTGATACTTTAGTACAGTATCCTCGCTAACCAAAACTGGGGATAATGATGTGGCTCAAGAAGTCAAGACAGTCAGTTGAAAGACAATAAAATGTGCAGCAAATCACCTAACCTCACTGACCTTTTGTTTGTCTTCCTACAAGAATTAAACTCACCATATTCTTGTGAGGTGCTTTCAGGTCCAATAGAAGCGCAAAGAATTATTATTGCCACTAAAGGACTCAACTGTGAACATGTGAATAATTTAACCACAAAAGTGGCTTTTGGTCTGTCTTAGTCAGTGGAGTTACTCACATGAATATAACTTGTATAGTCTAAGTATTAGCTAGTTTTGGGCCAAAAGTTAGTGCTGACACATTCTGGTGGTGGGTTTTTTAACTTTTGGGGGAGCAACGTATGAAAGCATACACTAACATGTCCATCCATGGACAACTAAATAGGATACTAAAATAGGAAAAGCTGAAAAATCAAAGCTGATACAAGGAGCTTTAGGAAATTAGGCAGCTATATTCCACTGAAATTCAATGGGAGTTGGACTCCCATCTCGGCCTTTGAAAATCCTCTTTCCCTCCACTGTTTAGAAATTTTAGGTAAAGTGGCTGTTTCAAATTGTGTATTTAGGAGCCTGATCTCCTGTTTCCTGCTTTTCACTAGTCATCATGTCACTGACTATCCGTTTCTAATAACTACATTTCAGAAAATGCAGAGGTATTCTAAGCCTTCCACTAGTTAAAATATTGCCTTTATACAACAAACACAACGGGAACAAATCATAAGCTGCCACAAATGTGCATCTCCATAAGATGCAAATAGTTGGCTTGTTTCTTAAAGAACAGATTAAAGTTTTATAAATTCTTGTGAATTGCAGGATTCTCTAATAGTTCATGAAGTATTATAGTTATATACTGTAGCTCAATTCAGCTTTCAGCAGGTGCAGATGGGAAGAGCAGACCAAAGCCAGACTAAAACCATTTATCTTAAACTGTTTGGTCTGGAATGCAGCCATCAAGTCCTACGTCATAAGCTCCTTCATCTTACTGACCTCATTGTAAGAATGAATCCTTTTAGCTGCTGGGACTAAACTCATTATTACATAACTTTAGCCAAGACTTATAAAGATTTTTATGAAAGTTGTATTTATTAGCCTAGAATAAGGCTTCCAAAACTAAGTGAATCAATCCAGAAAGTTTGCTAAATAAGGCCTCTATTCATGCAAAAAATAAATTGTCTCAGTTGGTTCACATGAATTGTGCAATTTGTCTGTGTATAGTAGGGAAGAGAGATTCTACAGTATGTGCTGATCTTAAAAATGCTCTGTATTATAGGGGAGTACTGGAGAAGTGGTTCTCTGCATACCCTGGGTTGAGGTCTTCCAGGGGGTACATCAGCTCATCTAGGCATTTGCCTAGTTTTACAACAGGCTACATAAAAAGTACTAGCGAAGTCAGTATAAACTAAAATTTCATACAGACACTGACTTGTTTATGCTGCTCTATATACTGTATACAGAAATGTAAGTACAATATTTATATTCCAATTGACTTGTTTTCTAATTATATGGTAAAAATGAGAAAGTGAGCAATTTTTTCAGTAAAAGTGCGCTGTGACACTTCTTTGTATTTTTATGTCTGATTTTGTAAGCAAGTAGTCTTTAAGTGAGGTGAAACTTCGGGGTATGCAAGATAAATCAGACTCCTCAAAGGGGTACAGTAGTCTGGAAAGGTTGAGACACACTGTACTAGAGAACTGGTCTTCCAGTGTCTTTTGGTTCCTTCTCTAACTCTCTGCTTTGCACCATCTTCCAGGCTTCCCCTGTATGTAGAAATTTACCTCTGTGCAGAGAGTTAACACAAGGTATATGCATTTGTTACATTCCACTTAATGCTCTCCAAGCTTACTGTGCTGGGCTCCTCACTTCTCCCCATTCAAGATCTGCCCCCTCCCCAAAAAACTCACTGATTCTGAGACTTTCAAAAGGGGGGCAGGGGACGGGTGAAAGGGAAAGAAAAAACTCAGGATGTCTGTGTCCTGTCCCTAGATTGTATGTTCTCCAGGCTAGGAATTCTGCAGACAGTTGTGTATTATTGCCATATCAAACATGTTGTCAGCACTTAAAGTATATGTGTAATCTCAACTATTGGGATTTTCAAAAGAGCCTAAAGTGTGTTGGGCATCTAAATCATATTGAAATTCAAAAGTATGGGCCCAAATCCTGAGCTCTTGACACAAGCCAGTGAACTCCCTGGGGCTGTTAGATACTCAGCACTTGGGTCACTTGTTTGTGCCTGAGCATGGATATAAGACCCTAGTTTATTGAAGATAATAATCTCAAACACCAATTGATATCAATTGGAACTTACTTGATCAAGGACTGAGTAAAAACTAAAGGTCTCAGGATTTGGCTCATTTTGAATAACAAATAGCCGATCAAGATGCAGAAAATTTGACTTTATATCATCTGAAAACTTCACTTTTCAGCCAGAAGTTTTTATTTCTTGGCCAACAAACAAAACCTCACACTTGTGAGAAATTTTTGTGTTTTGACAAAATACAAACTTTAACAGAAAGTTTCAATAACATTCTTTGGCTAAGCTCTAGTATATATTTGGGTTGGAAAAGATACCAGCTGCAAAAGCCTGGGAAATAACTTTTAGGCTATATCTACATTGATGAGCATATTGAGTTACTAGACCATGCACACACTAGCATATGTGGTCTATCTACATAAGCTGTGCTGGATGAGCATACAACACAGTGTACACACCACCCTCAATGGCAACACTGCTGCTGTTATGCAACACTAGTGCTACAATTTCAGGGGTGGTACCCTAGGTTCTGTGCATCATGGGAGATGCTCTAGGAACCTCTGCTTGTCATGTTGATACTGTCTCCCACCTTCACCCACTTGCTGGTGGCAGTTCCTGCTCAACTATCCCTCTTGCCAAACTGGGTGGAAGACTATGAGAAATTGGAAGATGATGTGGTTCTGCTCCTTATTGCATGACAAATATTTATGCAGTGGAGTAGGTGATCTGCCCAAATTCCATCCTGGATCTCACTAATCTTTCTGAGACCAAAGACAGCTGACCTTAAGGGGGAATGACAATTTGTCTACCATGATTTTGGAAACTTGGGATGACTAGCAGTTCTTTCAGAACTTCTGAAAGAGGAAACAGACTTTCATGGAGCTGTGTGGTGAGCTTGCACCAAACCTCCAGTGACAAAACATTTGATTCAGGGCAGCAGTACTGGTGCAGAAACAGGTGGCTATTGCCCTGTGCAAGCTGGCAACACAAGACCACTATTCAGTTGCAAACTATTTGGGGGTTCAACAGCCCATTGTTGGGGTGGTGATTTGTGTAGGTTTGTGACTCAGTTAATACTGATCTATCCATAAGTGGGATTTTTCTGCATGTGAACCAAGCCATAAACACCTTTTATCAATCCCTTTTCTGTGTTGAATTCTTCTGCTTTTAGAATAGCAGTGCTTTCTGCAAGCACATAACAATGCACTCCCCCCCCCCCCCACACACACACACACACACCCTCCCATGTGTCCTTGGGAATTCAGACATTTCCTAACCTGGAACTGAGGCAGGTAGAAAAGTATTTGCAGTACAATGGTACTAGATGTTGGTACATAAATTGGAATGGTGTGCAAATCATGCAACCCAATCTGAACCAGAAAACTTTTGTTTTCCTTCATCATACACAGTCAAAGAAACTAATGTTTGTTAAAAGTAAATGGAATGTCTAATTGAAATATTTTAAAAGGAAATAAAAACCAACAAAATATTATAAGACTAACATGTGTCCATTGTTCACAGGTTCAAAGTCTTGGCACCTGCGTCCTTGCCCTCCTCCAACCAAAAAGAGGGGAAACAATGGAGGCCAGCTGTTCTTGGAGACAACTGGGGATATCTCTTGCACAGGGATTGGAGGGTGAGCACTTAATGGGCTTCATCAACTCCCACCGGCTAATCATTCCCCTCCTGGACACTTGGCGGGGGGCAGCTTTTGAGGGGTTTTAGGTGCCAGTGGAGGGTGTGGTCCCAGGAGTCCTGCCAGGTGCTCCTGGTCACTCGGGGAGGGGGGGAAGACGGGGGCAAGGGAAGGGCAGGCTTCTCTGCCTCAGCAGAACCCTGGAGGCAACTGGAGGAGGTTGTGATGGAAGCGTAGAAGTGGTGTGGCTACAACAGCAGGAAACCCTCCAAAACTTGTTTGGCCATCAGTTCCATCAGCCTTTCCATTAGGGCAGGCTCCCAATGCCTACAGTGTGCCTCCTTCTCAGTGAACCAGTTCATCAGTCTCTTCCTGCTGAAGAACTCAAGCCTCCCATGCCCTGAATAGTCAAACTTCTTTTGATGCCTCCTGTCCGTGCCAAGGTCCTTCTCTATATGTCTCTACTGGCTCTGGAATGTTGCTCTTGGAAGCATGGTTTTCCCTCTCAGGAGTAGAAGTCCTACCAATTCAAAGACAAGGGTAGTATTTTTTTTTCTCTTTTGGAAGAAGCTGAGGAAAACCCTTTACATGACACACTTTGATGTGGAAAGCCACAATATTAATACTTTTTCAGTATTCCATGAATGCAACTGTTAAACCAACCATGGTTCTCAGACAGCCTTACAGCCCACGAGGAAGGAGCAGAGGCTACTAATGGTAAGATACTAATGTTTTTAAAAACTCAAAATGTTCATAGTGTCTCAAGGTCGAGTGGGAATGGTAGTTCCTTCTATGGGCATGTTACCAGCTTGCCACTTCTTTAAAGACTGACCAACATTTGGATAACATAGTGGTCTTCAAGGTACCAGAATGAAAGAGGCTGCTTTTCCAGTCCTGTGAAGGAGATCTAGCAATCTGTCAGATTGATGTTTCTGCTAATGGTCACCCAACAACATCTTACTGCATGAAGGAATTTGGTCACTTTTGAAGGTGGACCAAGCACATTAGCATTGCTTTTAAATCTCAAGACCCAGCTGGAGTTCCTGAAAACCATACACTTGTTGAAGTATGCTTACAGGACTAGAAGGCAAGTCAACTGGGTATTGACTGAATTCTCAGACAGCATATAGAGCTTCCATGCAAATGAAGAGATGAACATAACCCCCTACCTGCAACATCACCAGAAAAACCCCTTCCTCTGCCTGCCCAACAACCATGAAATGGGCAGGAAAAGACACACACACTGCAACTCTACTTGGTTCCCTGAAGCTTCAGATCAGCACCTCAACTGTCCCTTCCCCAACCAGGACCTTTCTAACCTCCCTTCCAGTGCTCTGATTGGCCCTGACCATTGGTGCCTGTGTGCTGGCTGAGAAATGCATAGACACAAGGATCAATGACTGTTAACAACTTGTTTTATGACTTCTGCCAAAAGCATTTAATCAGAAGTCAATACAATGGATTTATAGCCAGGTCTTGGTTGGGGACCATTTAAGCGTTTAAGAGGAATGGGGGCCAGGGTTAAAATGTAGCACTGGACCAAGAGAGAATATTGTAGCTTCCCAACTTTGAGTTCTCCTGGGGCTCATGAAGAGGAACTTCCTCAACTGGCTTCTCCAGGTAGAGATGCAGAATCACATGCTCCTCATCCTCCAGGTCTTCCTGGGCATCATCTGTGGCACCACTGCCTCCTTGCTCTGGCTCTCATTGGCATGATCAGTGAGGTTGAGGAGGGGATTGTGAGGCACTTCAGGCTGGAAGCTCTTAACAGCACCTGGTCAAACTCATTGAAGCATATACAATGGGCCCTCTGAAGAGTGTTTTTTGCCCTCCTGCAGAGGAGCTTCAGCTACTTGATGCATTCCTGGCACTGGGCCACAGTCCACTCAATCCCCGCCTACTCTGTGAACAGTCTCAGTACATGTCTGTTCCTGCCATTTTGGGCAGTCATGGACCATGTACTCTGACCACACATTGATGCAGACCTGGGTCTGGTCAGTGGGCTGGGTGGCTGCTCTCAGATCCATGTTCACCTGAATCACACTGTAAAGAGTGCAGTGGAAGGCTGTTCTGATTCAGTCAGCACAGCTTGTTACTACAGGTAAAACTTGGGGGGAGAGGGAGCTGGTAAGGATTAGGCAAAAAAGCATTAATTGCGTTGTGGGAGTAGGGTGGAGAACTAAAACTCAAGATCTAGTACACACCTCTTACTCCCATCCACTCTGCACGCTGGCATGGGTACAAGGCCATGCCACAGTCTGAGGTGTATACTTGGCTAGCGCACCTGAAAGGTGGGGCTTACTTGCCTTCAGACATGTGTTTCTGGAGTTTAGATGGGGACAATGGTGGGGTGGTGGGTATAGCATGTCCATGTGCAAGGACAAATGTATAGTCACTACTGTCTATTTTTGTCCTTGTCCCCATAGTTTGATCACAATAGCAGCTTTAATGAGTTGTTCATATGTTCAAAATATTATCTGTATCTACAGGATCTTAGAACAAGAATGAAATGATAGCAAAGAGCATCCAGGATCTACACTAGACAGGTAGGTCAGGATTGTGACACTGTGCTGAAATATTTTGGAGAGGCTTGCACAGCAATTGCCTATGTTGTACTGGTTCTGGGGGGGATCCCCCCAAAATCGTGTAATGTCTGCTTTAAACTTATCCAAAACCAGTCCCCTCCCCCCCAAAAAAATCCTGAGTGGTGGGGATTGAATGGAGGGGAAAGGCATGTTTTTAGTCTGCTTTGAATGAATATTAAATACAATTGTAAGACGGAAGTCTTTCAAAAATATTTGTGTTCATTAAGCTGAACTGCTGTGGCTGGACTAAGTTATATAGAAAATATACTTAATCCCATGACCAGCAACATGCTCCACAAGAATCCCACACTTTGTGCTGATGTCAATGTAAATACTAGTGCTGGCTAGGGACATTCTTTTAGAGACGTCTTAAAAATAATTCCTTTTTCAAAAAAAGTTAGTCATCTCATTTTGACCTTCTGAAATGTTTTCAAGGTTCCCTGCGCTGCCCAATGCCACAGCAGCTCACCAGGCAGGGAGCTAGATAGCTTGGGAGCTCCAGTTCCTGAACCGCTAAGGAGCCAGGAAGTCCTGAAGGCCCCAGCACTGGGACCAACCACTAGGCAGGCTGCCCAGGTGTGGGGGCAGCTGGGAATGACTTTCCTGCAGAAAATCAGTTTTCCAAGCAAATTGAGAATCTTCCATCAGAATGACTTTCTAAAGGAAAGTCAATCAGCTCTACTAAACACCATGTTTAGCTTAACTTTGGAAGATCATTAGTAAGCATCTCGATCAGATATTTTTTGATTGAGCATTCAATTTTTTTTTTTTAATCTTGCAGCCTTATCCCTATGGAACCTATCTTCAAATGAATATAATGTCAGATGTGACAGGTACATCCAGGTACTCTGGATAAGAACATTGGATGTTTTCGATTATAACTGTCACAGTTTCAGGGTCACTGCACCTATATTCCCCTCCATGCTCCCTCAAAAGCTTTCCATTGCCCAGTCCTCACTGTTCTTGGGTGAAGACTCACATCTCTCTTCCCCCTGACTGAGGGGCTCTTTAATTCTACACAGTTCCCTGCCTTCATTAGTAGACTGGCCTGCTGGGGATATCTACTGGTCAATATCTGTGCTTTGCTTTTTCTCTAGAGGTTACAGTGTATTGCTTGCAGATACAAGTTGCCACACAGCTTTCGTGGCAAGTACATTTATTCTTAAGGTAAAAGCATTAGGCAAAACATATTCAAACCAAAGCATATGCTAAAAAGCTTACCTGAGATCAGCCCCCACCCTAAGCCTTCAGCCTCAGGGTCTAGTAGGTGTCAGGCCTTCAAAACCTGTAGCTGGGTTTCCCCTGTGATTACAAGTTCATAATTGTTGCAGATTTGGAACCAGAACCCAGGCTGGGCAGTTCAGTGGCTTCTCAGGCTCAAGCCTTTGATCTCCAGTCTCTGGGATCAGTTGGTCAGCAGACAATGACCCATTCCTCAGGATGTAGTTTCAAAAGGCTGGGGTTTTGCATAAATGGAAGTGAGGAATTTGCATTTAATCTCTCTAGGTATTCCCCAGGCAGCGCACTTGTCTGGCACATCTTCAATATAGTTCTTTGAACAACCAGGCCTTGCATTGCTTCTTCCCCCTAGAGAGGATACCTACAATCCCAGCTCAGGTAAGGGTTGTTGTGGTGTGTGTGGGTTGTTTGTTTTTTTTCCAGTGACATTGAAGGAAATTGCCCTATTGGTCATAACAGTCACAAGTAAAATGATTAACAGTGACATTTAAAGACGCTTCAAAACTGACATTCCATTAAAATGAATGATGGTGGGGAGACCCCATGAATTTGATGCTACCTAAGAATCATCGGAAAGTTCAACTTGAATTATTTTATGGCCGAGGCAGGGCTCTTGCATTCACAAAAGAGAGCATTTCCCTAAACTGTATGGGTGTTGGGATCAGTTGGAAGCAGGAGGCAATAATGTGTTTTCTTTTTCTTTTAAGAATACTCTCTGGGTCAGCAATCCAGCACCTTCATGCAGACCTACAGCAGAGGCAACATAGTCAATGTAAAAACTACAGGGAAACAAATTTCAGTTATCAACTTCTTAGTATCAGTATTACCAACTCTATATGCTCAAAAATCATGAGTCAGGCATCAAATTGAGTGGTTTCTAAATCTCATTTGTGATTCTGTTTCTTTCAGGGTTCTAAGCCTTTAGGATACACTTAAGTCACATTCCCATGCTGGGGGCTACAGCAGCAAAGCATTGTGGGTCACGCCAGGTGGCACAGCAAGTGGTAATGCAGCCCCTCACTGATCAGGATTGTGACCTGGAATGTCATAGGAACTAAAAAGGATTGTATACTAATATGGGTAATCCATAAAAATGGGTGAATAGCTTTTTTGTTGTTGTTGTTGGCAATTACTAAAAGTGGGGGTGGGATCATTTCAAGACAGTATTTTCCATTTTAAGCATTTCTAAACTTGAATTTATTAAAATTTTAAAGGACACTTCACAATGAAGTTCCTTTGAAACAATGCATGTAGTTTTAGAAACGTGATTTTTAGTTTTTTCTAACTGAATAATTCCGAGAAATCAACACACTCTCAATGTTTTGGTGTTGCCAAATATAGTGGCACTTTTTTTGCAGGGGGGAAGCGGGAGATGTGTTTTTATCCGGACAAAAAAAGTTTCAACTATGGTAATCAGAATGGTAATCAAACTCTCTCATGCTTCATATCACTGCCTACCTAATAATTTAATGGGAGTAGGAATAAACTTCCCTTATGGTTAAGCTATCTCACAATATCCATTATGAAGTTTCTTGTATGTTGCTCCGGAGCATCTGTTGCTGGCCACTGTCCCAGGCCATTAAAACTAGATGGGCGACTGGTATAATCTGACAATTGATACACTAGTATTTAAGGATCTGAATGATTATTCTTACTAATGAGATTAAATAGTAAATCTTAAATGAAACTTCACAAGCATGCTGGAGATGGAGATCCCCAGGAACTCAAGTTCTCCCTTTAGGCTCCCATGTTAAAGCTGTACATCCTCAGACCCAGCCCTCCTTGGTTGGTTGTACCCTGCAGGAATGAGAGTGTTGCTAGTTGAAGCAGTAACTTTATGCAAATTGAGACAACTAGATGGAAAAACCTAAATGGATTAATTTACCCTCTTTTCTGTGGACAGAATGTCTATAAACAAATGACCCTCTCCTCAGAATTACTCAGCAAATTCTTTATTACCCTTACACTTATAAAAGGTAGGGTGTGTGTGTGTGTGTGTGTGTGTGTGTGTGTGTGTGCGCGCGCGCAATACTTGGTTGAGTGTGACTGATTTCATGAATCACATGGAATTGATCCTAGTCCCTACTTGGCTGAGCATGGCTTCTCAATCAGCATGAGGGTTTGAAGACTCCATTAGGGCTCTGAACTTTCAGGGAGAGGAAGCATCTCCACAGAATTAAGGAATTTTAGAACCTGTAAATATTTTTCCTCTCTTGTCAATACAGGCCTTACAGTAGCTTTTTTTTTTTTTTTTTTAATAACAACATTGGGTAAGACATATTGGCTGGGGGCAGAGTATAAACATAATTTTGTCTCATCACATTTACATGAAGTATTGCCTGCATGCACATGATTCTACTTGCACTGTACTGTCATTACTCTCCGGTTTGTCTCATTAAATTGCCTCATGCCAAGGGTTATAGGAATATTGCTAAGCAGCATCCAAACCCATATAACAGCAATTTTTAACCTATGATCTGTGTACGTTTAAGATTTCCAAAGGGGTCTGCACCTCCCTTTGACATTTTTTTAGGGGTCCGCCAATGAAGAAAGGTTGAAAACCACTGCCATATAATATACACCAAATGTTTATACTTACGGTACTGGTCTGTCTTCTGCCAGCACTAAAGTTATTGACACAAAGTAATGGTACCATCCTTGTCTGACCCATTTAGTTGGTTCTGTGCCAGGGCTCTGGTGAGGGGCTCCAGATAAAAACAAATTTTCAAAGAGCATTCTTTAGCCTGAAATGAACTTGCTTTGATCATTCTTACGCTCTTTTTTGTGTTTTACACTAGCATTACATAAACTTTATCACACTTGATAGTTGAGTGTTTGCATCAGAAGTCAAAGGAGCTCCCCCAGTTTATACCAGTTGAGGATCTGTCCTGCAGCATTAAGCCAAGCTCCATCTTTTGAATTATACCGTTTCTGGTGCTCCCATTGCACAGCACATATTGCCCCAAAGGCACTGGGAAAGAGGTAGGGCTATCACCAATGCCCCTCTTCTGCACTTTTCAGATACCGTATCGGGGAGCAGGTTTTCACTGTCCCAAAGGATGACTCAGCCTGCACAGTTCCTCCTACACATTGGGCTGCTTGAGTCAGGATCACACTGCTCCTAACAGACTAATGATTAAATGGAATAATGTGACCCCTTTAAGAACAGGGCAAAGTGTTTCAAGGGCCAATAAAGTTACCAGAACATCATCTGAAAGAATTTAAGATAAAGTTCAAGCCCCGCAAGGAAACATCATGATGTTTACCCTAGGTTTGTCTGTAAAGCACATAGCAGATTTACACTTGGAGTTTCAGACTGACAACACTGTGCTGCAGTAGGCAGGGTTTTCAGGCAAGCCAGGCCAAAAGTGATTTCACTGCTTAGGGTTTTTAGCTTTCATTTAAAAAAAAATGGAAATGTGTGGTTACTTGTAAAATGGAGGGGTGTGGGGATTGGACTGGAAAGAGAATGGCTTATGGAGCCAACCACACTGGAAACATAACACTGAAATGTTTAATCTTTCCTCCCACTTATACATCTTCCCCTTTCTTTCCTTTTATACAAACACTGGAAAAATGAACTTTGAAAATATTCACTCATGAGGAGACCTGCAGATTTGTCATGCAAAAGACCATTTAACTTGATGGAAGGCAGCTTCAGATAACTTAATTGCGGTTTTCTCACTTTTTTTTTTTTTAATGTTGGTGTCAGAAAAAAGAGTAATAAAACCAAATCAAGTATCTAGGGAACGTTCTTAGCTTAATTACAAAGGCTTTTTCCTTTCAATTTTAACATGCATTCAGTAAGTCTTTTATGAAAATTTTTTGGCAATGTTCTCTTCAAAACAGAAATTTAAACTAACCTATTTAGTTTTCTTATTAGATTTGTTTTCCTTACAAAATATTTTTCTCTTGCCCCACAATTCTGCCCCCCTTGAAAATATATCTGTTGTATGACGTTAATTTCCAGCTAGCTTTGCTCCATTGTTAGTTTCACTTCCCAGACTTTAAAAACATGTTAAGGTATTTTTAGAAAGATTAAATCGCAGGTAAATGGGGGGAGGGGAGGAAGTCAAGGGTTCCCAATATTCTACTTTTTTCAATAGTATTTGCTGACTGTGTAATCACAGCTTGCTTCACCAAGTAGTATTTAGCCCATTTGTAGTTTTATCATCACTTGTTGGGGGGAGATGGGGAGAATACTATAGCCTGAAGATAGATCATTAAACTAATGTGAATATTAAAAGGGGTGTGTTTTTTCTTTTATGGGGATGGGGAGAAGGAGCAATGACTTGTACAATTATGCAGGGAGACATCCTAGCCATTGGAGACTGAATGAGCAATGCCTTGAACTACCCAGGGGCTCAATGACGGGCAAGTTAAGGTAGGCACAAGGAAATAAAAATAGACCGATGTAACTCCACCTTTTGATATTCGCACTCAAGTAAGTAGATATCTCAAGATGTTGTGTACATTTCCTTTTGAGTATCACCTTCTCTGTCTTTGCTGAGTAGCTTTGTTCAAACTGTAGTTACTCACAGCCTTGCCTCCTCAATCTGGACTTCTGCTGGTACTAGCATTCGATTCCTACCAATTTCAGAGGGGCCCAAACATGCATGGCGCTGAAGTCAATGAGAATTAAGAGCACTCAGCACTTTGGAGATGGTAATCAGCATCTCACAGGATTTGGGAATTTCATTTCTCCTGAGATTCAGTGCTCTGACAAATTTTCCCCACAGCACTCCTTTCTCCCACAATAGGCATGTGCACGCTCTCTCTCACTCTCTCTGCAGACACAGCTGTTCCTCACATTTCAGCATTTTCTGCCTCTTTCCTCTGTGAAAGAGAGAGAAAATCAGCATAGCTCTTCCTCCAGTACGATGATTGTAATCTCCTTTTCCTAGGGAGTTAGAATTATAAAGAGACATAAAATGTGCTGTACCAATTTGGGAATAGGTTTATAATAGTGCACTGCCAATCAGTCATCTGAAAGGGCAATTGTCTTGGAATCCTAAAACTCCAGTGACTGGTTTTGGGGTTGAAATAGAAAGCATTGACTAGTAATCTGGTCAGACTCGTGGAGGATTAAATGGGTTTACATAGTTCACAACTCTGCAGTGTATTGTTTAAAGAATTCATTCTTTCTTCCTTCCTAGAAAGTGAAGTTTGACATGGATTGTAACATCACAAGGGACATGCTTTTGTTAAAACTGAATGCTTTGCCAGTTTAAATATTAATTGATCCATTTTCTCTGCTGTAACATGAAATGTGTCAGAAGATACGGCCTCAAAGTATGTTAATACAGAAGTGAGAAAGTCAAGATGGAGAAAATGTCAGGTATGTCAGTGTCTTGTTAGAGGCAAATAATTTCAAGTGACATGCAAAGTAGCAATATATATGTAAACTAAAAATAGGGGTCATATGTTTCCAAAAAGGAGGGAATGGGAAAAGAGCTGGCATTTTCATATGGTGTCTGGGTCTCCACTGAGATCTGTCATTCAGGAGCCTTAAAAGGACCAGAAACTGGCTGCAGATTTCTAGCATAGGATCTCCTTGGCTTAGAGGAAGTCCCTGTTAGTAGCAGAGTATTGGTTCTGTGTCTCCTGCTCTTGGCATATAGGGTGCATCAAGGGCAGGGAGGGGTTGTCTACTGTTGTAGGGATTTTTTTTTAATAATTTTTTTTATTAAGGACACTAAACTGGTCATGAAATGTACTGTTGTCTGGTGGCTCTAAATAGCCAGGGTTGGCTCTAGGCACCAGCAAAACAAGCTGGTGCTTGGGGCGGCACATTTTTAGGGGCGGCATTCTGGCGCGGGCCATGCCGCCCCTAAAAATGTGCCCCAGCCGCCCTAACTCACCTCCGCTGCTGCCGCTCTCACACCGCTGCTCGCCCTCCCTCCCAGGCTCTCAAACCCGGGAGATCCCGAGCGGCCGCGGCCTGCGAAACAGCTGATTCGCGCACCACGGCTGCTCGGGATCTCCCCCTCCCTCCCGGGTTTGAGAGCCTGGGAGGGAGGGGGAGACCCCGAGTGGCTGCGGCGCACATGCTGCTTCTCCCTCTCCCTCCCTCCCTCCCTCCTAGGCTTGAGAGCCTGGGGGGAGGAGGCAGGGCTGGGGATTTGGGGAAGGGGTGGAATTGAGGCGGGGCCGGGGGTGGGGTAAGAAAAAAATGGGGGGGTGGCCAAAATTGTTTTTGCTTGGGGCGGCAAAAATCCTAGAGCCAGCCCTGTAAATAGCATCAGGGTTGGGGTTGGTCCTGGAAATCAAAACTGGCTCCATGATGCCTTCCCATTTGCCTGCACTGAGTAGAGCTCTGCTGCAAGAGAATCTACCCTATAATTTTTTATGACGCCTGCATATTGGGAGAGACTCTAAAGCAAATATAATGTTCTTGGTCACATCTCTCTTCAGGATTCTATATCTATTTCCTCTGTATCTTTGCTTTTCATATATTGCCCATTGCATGATCACTGAGCATGTAGGTGAGGAAATAAAATTCAAAACTAGACAAGAATTGTCAGACAGTGCAGGTACTGGTACCATGAGGTGTGATCTACAATGGCCTGAGAGCCTGTTGCAATTATATGCAGCAGCCCTCTGCTGTCCCCACAACTTGTAAGGGTCCCAATGAGTTCCTCTGAGGCTGTCACTTGTAACAGGATGCATTGTTATCCACAAACCTTACTCTTCTCCTCTCCCTCTCCCCTTCCCCTTTAAAGGAGCATGTTTTGGGAAGTGTCTTCTTCCCACTATGGGTTTACAATAAGAATATGATGTGGCCCTTAAGTTGAAAAGGTAGATAAATAAGATGACCTCAGTATACATCCTTGATCCTACCAAGTCCTTGAGGAGCTTCTATTAGGGTGAAATTTAGGTTACTATAGGCTTATATGCATAAATTATTCAGCATAAGTAATTTATTTCATCATTATTTATACTTTTTAGATTTTAATTATCAGGGTTTTTACTTCATTACCTACTAACTGTCATCTGTAACCTATCATTTAAATTAACTTCTGTACCAAATGACTGGAGGATAGCTAATGTGACGCCAATTTTTAAAAAGAGCTCCAGCGGCGACCCTGGCAACTACAGGCCAGTAAACCTCACTTCAGTACCAGGCAAATTGGTTGAAACTGTCAGACACATAGATGAACATAATTTGTTGGGAAATAGTCAACATGGTTTTTGTAAAGGGAAATCATGCCTCACCAATCTACTAGAATTCTTTGAGGGGGTCAATAAGCATGCGGACAAAGGAGATCCAGTGCAAATAGTGTATTTAGATTTTCAGAAAGCCTTTGACAAGGTCTCTCACCAAAGGTTCTTAAGCAAAATAAGCAGTCATGGGATAAGAGGGAAGGTTCTCTCATGGATTGGTAACTGGTTAAAAGATAGGAAACAAAGGGTAAGATCTGCAGGGCAGGGGATAGTTAAGTGGTTTGAGCATTGGCCTGCTAAACCTAGGGTGGTGAGTTCAATCCTTGAGGGGGCCACTTGGGGATCTAGGGCAAAATCAGTACTTGGTCCTGCTAGTGAAGGCAGGGGGCTGGACTCAATGACCTTTCAAGGTCCCTTCCAGTTCTAGGAGATGGGATATCTCCATTAATTATTATTAAGAATAAATGGTCCATTTTCAGAATGGAGATAGGTAAATAGTGGTGTCCCCCAGGGATCTGTACTGAGCCCAGTCCTCTTCAACATTCATAAATGATCTGAAAAAAGGGGGTAAACAGTGAGGTGGAAAAACTTGCAGGTGATACAAAACTACTCAAGATAGTTAAGTCCCAGACAGACTGCAGAGAGCTACAAAAGGATCTCACAAATCACATAATGGCAAATTAAATTTAATGTTGATAAATGCAAAGTAATGCACATTGGAAAACATAATCCTAACTATACATATACAATGATGGGATCTATATTAGCTGTTACCATTTAAGAAAGATCTTGGAGTCATTGTGGATAGTTCTCTGAAATCATCCACTCCATGAGCAACGGCAGTCAAAAAAGCAAACCGAATATTGTGAATCATCAAGAAAGGGATAGATAATAAGACAGAAAATATTATATTGCCTCTGTATAAATCCGTGGTATACCCACACCTTGAATACCATGTGCAGATGTGGTCGCCCCATCTCAGAAAAGATATATTGGAATTGGAAAAGGTTCAGAAAAGGACAATAAAAATGATTAGGGGAATGGAAAGGCTGCCATATGAGGAGAGATTAAGAAGACTTGGACTTTTCAGCTTGGAAAAGAGGTGACTAAGGGGGGATACGATGGAGGTCTATAATCTGAGTGGTATAGAGAAAGTTATTTACTCCTTCTCATAATACAAGAACAAGGGGCCACCAAATGAAATTAATAGGTAGCAGGTTTAAAACAAAGTATTTTTTCACACAATGCACTATCAACCTCTGGAACTCCTTGCCAGAGGGTGTTGTGAAGGCCAATACTATAACAGGGTTCAAAAGGGATCTAGATAGATTCATGGAAGATAGGTCCATCAATGGCTATTAGCCAGGATGGGCAGGAATGGTGGCCCTAGCCTCTGTTTGCTAGAAGCTGGGATTGGGTGACAGGGCATGGATCACTTGATGATAACCTGTCTGTTCATTCCCTTTGGGGCACCTGCCATTGGCCACTGTCAGAGGACAGGATACTGGGCTTGATGGACCTTTGGTCTGACCCAGTATGGTTGTTCTTATGTACCCCACTTTTAGTAATTGGGATACCAGGTAGTGCTCACTATAATAATATTGACCTAGTGCCAGTTGATGTTCATTTATTGGGCCTCTGCCAATGAAGCTTCAACATGAGTGAGCAAGCACAGATGTGCGTTTTTTTATATATACAGTTGCTTCATTCATCTGTAAGCAAAAAATGCTAATCTGTTATAGGCAGTAACTTTCATGTTATTAAGCTGCTTAGAAATGTACTGCATGTGTGTGTATATATAGCTTTAAGCAAGAGAGTTCCCACTGCAGAGGAGAGCAACACAAAGATAAAAGGGTCAACAGGGGACGTGACTTCGGAGTTAAATTAAGAGATGTGGACATATTCAGGCTGTGGGGGGGGGGGGGAATGGCTGAGGGGAGACATAACTGTCTATGGATATGTAAAGGGGTGTTTATAAAGAGGACAAGGATAACTTCGTAGTCAGTGAAGAGAGAAGTAGTGGTAGGCTTAAGCTGCAGTTGAGAAATTGTAGGGAAAGTTATTAAGGAAAATGTATAATTATAAAGCAACTTTAGGTAATGGAACAAACTTCCAAGGAAAGTTGTGGAGTCACCTTAATCAGCTGTATTCAGACTAGATGCGTCTCTAGCAGGGTGTCTTAGTATATTTAAATGAATTGTCATAATGGCAGGATCATGGATTGGGCTATACCACAAGTGACTGCAAATCCAAATGATTTCATGAATACATGTCACAAACACTCCATCACAAGTGGTACTAATTGGTTTCTTCACTGGCAATCTCAGCAGTGCTGCTGCTCCTTTCCCTAACCTTGCTATTCCATTGAGAAACACTCTCTAGATAGTTACACAATGACTAGTCTGTGGATTGGCGCCGGTCCCTGAGATCTCCCTGACGCAGTTTAGAAAGGCAGCAAGCCAGTCCCTGGTATTAAAAAGGTTGAGAAACACCGATGTAGACACTCCAGTTTTTTCCCTTTTCACACACCTCTAATTCACCTTGGACACAATCCAGCACAAAATTATCTGGTGCGATGCAAAAAGTTGTTTTCATAGTAGGCTAACCTATTCAAAGAACAGGAAAGCCCACCAAGGGAGGCACAAAGTAGCTCTAAGGCAGAGATTTGCAGATCCTCCTATGGAGAAATGAACTCCTAGAGTCCCACACCCTTCTATTCCCAATTTATAGCGTGTCCATTCATCCTATTACAGTAACTCCTCACTTAACATTGTAGTTATGTTCCTGAAAAATGCAACTTTAAGCGAAACAATGTTAAATGAATCCAATTTCCCTATATGAATTAATGTAAATGAGGGGGTTAGGTTCCAGGGAAATTTTTTTTCACCAGACAAAAGACTATATTATTTACACACACACACAGAGTATAAGTTTTAAACAAACAATTTAATACTGGTACACAGTGATGATGATTGTGAAGCTTGGTTGAGGTGGAGGAGTCAGAGGGTGGGATATTTCCCTTACTGCTAAATGATGAATTAGCAATTGGCTGAGCCCTCAAGGGTTAACTCTCTCACTCTGCAAGGCAGCAGGAATGGAGGGAGATATGCGCATTTCCCTTAAGTACACTGCCTTGTTAATTAGATCAGCTTGCTGAGACCACAGCCCTGTCATGTGTCCCCCCCTGCTCTATGTAAGATGGGGTAAGTGGGGTGCAGGAGTGGGGGGGAGGGGGACACCCTGACATTAGCTCCCCTTATCCTTCCCTCCCCCCACCCCCGGCACAGCAAGCAAGAGTCTTGGGGAGCAGCTCCAAGGCAGAGGGCAGAAGCAGCACATGGCAGTGGGGGGAGGGACACAACTGAACTGCAGGCAGCTGTTGCACAGGGAACTTAGGGGAGCAGGGCCGCTCCAGGCACCAGCGCAACAAGCAGGTGCTTGGAGCGGCCAACGGAGAGGGGCAGCATGTCCAGCTCTTCAGCAGCAATTCGGGGCGGGTCCCTCTCGGATGGAAGGACCGGCTGCCGAATTGCCGCTGAAGAACAAAGCGGCGGTAGAGCTGCCGCCGATCGAGGCTTTTTTTTTTTTTCCCCCCGGTTGGGTGGCAAAAACGCTGGAGCCGGCCCTAATAGGGGGAGCTGATAGGGGGCTGCCGGTCCACCCTTGTTCCAAGTCCCCATCAGCTAGCTGCAACTGGCTGCTCTTCCTGCAAGCAGTAGACAAAGCAGGCAGCTGCCAAACGATGTTAGAAGGGATCATTACACAACTTTAAACAAGCATGTTCCCTAATTGATCAGCAACAAAACAACATTAACCGGGACGACTTTAAGTGAGGAGTTACTATACTTCCAAATTAGATCATGGAGCTTGTTATGGCAACTCCCTTGTGTAGTCCTGTGTGAAGAGAGTTGGATCCAAGTCCTACTGAAGAAAATAATAATATAGTCCAGGATCCTGCCCCTCCTCTCTGCAGGGCTACAATGTTCTCTCTAGGGCCCCTGAATGCTTTCTTTCAAAATGTGAGCCCTACAACTCCAACTGGAAGCAGAGGAAAGATAAGAAGAATAGTAAGAGATCATTTGGCTGCATCAGGAATGCTAGTGACCCAAAAATTCAAAAAAGAATAATACAAAAAGTGGAAACAAGGAGAAATTGCTAAAGAGGAATACAAAAGATTAGCACTAGCATGTAGGGACAATATCATAAAGGTTAAGGCACACAATTAGTGATTATCCAACATCTTATCAGATGAAAGGAAACAGATGAAGTCAATCAGTAATTGGTGCTTGACAATAGTGGGGAGAAGAGACCAATGAGCAAGTGGCAGACCTTCTCACAATGGCTACAGGTCCACTCACTAGATGGAGATTGGAGCACACTCTGTTTCCTGGCTCAGTTGCAGGCATCACCCTGGACTCTCTATGGCTCTCCATGATCCAGCTTCTTCAGATTGAGTGTTTATTGGCAGGGGTCTCCCAGTTGTCAGTGGGAATACTGAATCTCTTGAGAATTTGCTTGACCTTGTCACTAGATCAGAGCTTTGGCTTTCCTCTGTTTTCTGGGTAGTTCTTGAGTTGGCCATAGAGCACAGCCTTCAGCAGACAATCTTGAGGCATATACTCCATGTGTCACAACCAGCAAAGCCTGTGAGCATCCAGTGTAAGTCCACTGTAGGCTGGTTCTGTCAAGGATCTCGTTGTTTGTGATCCATTGGTTCCAAGTGACTCCAATGATTTTTCTGAGACAGCGAAGGTGGAAGCTGTTCAGTCTCCACTTGTGCTTGGAGTACGTGACCCAGCTTTCACAGCCATAAAGGAGGGTACTGAGGACACAAGCCTGATAAACGGATACCTTTTGTATTCAGGGTTAGCAGCTTGTTGCTCCAGATATGTGAGGTAAGTTTGCCAAAGGTGAAAGAGGCTCTTCTGATTCTTGCATCAAGTTCTCTATGAAGACTAAGTGAGCTGGCTAAAGTTGAGCCAAGATAGCAGAAGGATAACAAGGTGATAAGCAATAGTCTGCATGGATTTGTCAAGAATATATCACATTGTAGCATGTTGATCCCAGGATATTATAGGTACAGAGTAGGTGAGGCAATATCTTTTATTGGACCAACTTCTGCTGGTGAAAAAGAAAAGCTTTTGAGCAATACAGAGTTCTGTCACCTGAAGATGATCAAGGATCAAGAATGCCTCATGTCCAATCAAATTTCCTTCTTTAACAGTAACCATCTTAGTGGATTGTGGAGGGAGGGGAGAACCAGTAGATGTGCTTCAACTATGGCTTTGGACACAGTCCATATGACATTCTGATGAACAAATTAGGGAAGTATGATCTAGATGAAATTATTATAAGGTGGGTAAACAACTTTGAAAGACCATTCTCAAAGAGTAGTTATCAATGGCTTACTGTCAAACTGGGAGGATGTATAAAGGGGGGTCATATACAGGTCTGTCCTAGGTTCAGTACTATTCAATATTTTCTTTAACGACTTGGATGATGGAGTGAAGAGTATGCTTATAAAATTTGCATATGATGCCCTTGGAGGGGTTGTGAGGAGTTTGTAGGACAGAGTTAGAATTCAAAATGCTAAAATGGAGAATTGGTCTGAAATCAGTAAGATAAAATTCAATAAAAACAAATGCAAAAATACAACTATAAAATGGGGAATATCTGGCATGATGGTAGTACTGCAGAAAAGGATCTGGGGGGTTATAGTGGATCACAGATTGAATGAGAGTCAATGATTTGATGCAGCTGCAAAAAAGTCAAATGTCATTCTGGGATGTACTAACAGGAGTGTCATATGAAAGATGCGGGAGGTAATTGTTCTGTCTTCTTTGAACTGGTGAGGCTTCAACTAGAGAACTGTGTCCAGTTTTGGGCACCACATTTTGTGAGAAAATTGAACAAATTGGAGAGAGTTCTGGGTAAAGCAACAAAAATTAGAGGTATGGAAAACATGACCTGGGGATTAATATGAGAATTGAAAGGTGGCTAAGGAACTCGTTAAAGGGGAGACTACAACAGGTCATAACTGAAAGGGGAACTGTCAGGCTGGAGGGAGGAGAAATAGTGGAGTTCCTCATGGACCAATCTTATTTAACATTTTTATTAATTACCTTGATATAAAAAGTGGGAGTGTGCTAATAAAATCTGAGGATGACACAAAGTTGGGAGGTATTGCCAATACAGAGGAGAACCAGAATATCATACAAGATTATCTGGATGATGCTGAAATTTAATAAGTGCATGCCTTTGCACTTAGACACTAACAACAATAATTTTTGATATAAGCAGCGGACTTATCAATTGGAAGTGACGGAGGAGGAAAGGCCTGGGTATATTGGTTGATCACAGGATGACTATGAGCTGCCAATGTGACATGACTGTGAAAAAGGCTAATACAGTCCTAGGATGCATCAGGTAAGGTAGAGACATGGAAGTGTTAGAACCATTATACAAAGCACTGGTGAGACCTCATGTGGAATACTGTATGCAATTCTGGCCTCCCATATTTAAGAAAGATGAATTCAAACTGGAACTGCTGCAGAGAAGGGCTGCTAGGAAGATCTTAGGAATGGAAAACCTACCTTATGAGAGGAGACTCAAAGAGCTTGACTTGTTTAGCCTAATCAAAAGAAGGCTGAGAGGAGATATGACTGCTCTCTATAAATATATCAGAGGAATAAATATCAGGGAGAGAAGAGAGTTATTTAAAGTTAAGTGCCTATGTGGACACAAGAAGAAAAGGATATAGACTGGCCATCAACACGTTTAGGCTTGAAATTAGGTGAAAGTTTCTATCGGAGGAGTGAAGTTCTGGAACAGCCTTCCAAGCAGATTAGTGGGGGCAAAAAACCCAAGTGGCTTCAAGACTGAGCTTGATAAGTGTATGGAGAGTATATGATATGATATGATGGGACTGTCTACAATGGCATGTAGCTGATCTGTGACTGCTAACAGCAAATATCTCTAAGGGCTAGTGATGGGACACTAGATGGGGAGGGCTCTGAGTTACTACACAGAATTCTTTCCCAGGTGTCTGGCTGGTGGGTCTTGTCCACATGCTCTGGGCCTAACTGATCTCCATATTTGGGGTCGGGAAAGAATTTGATTCCCAGGTCAGATTGGCAGAGACCCTGGGGTTTTTTCCACCTTCCTATGCAGCATAGGGTACGGGGTCATTTGCAGGTTTAAGCTAGTGTACATGGCAGATTCTCTGTACGTGGAAGTCTTTTAAATCATGATTTGAGCATGTCAATAACTCAGCCAGAGGTTAGGGGTCTGTTACAGGAGTGGATGGGTGAGGTTCTGTGGCCTGCAATGTGCAGGAGGCCAGACTAGATGATCATGATGGTTCTTTCTGACATTAAAGTCTATGAGACTATGACCTATAAAGAAAGGTTGAAAGAATTAGGTATGTTTAGTCTAGAGAAGAGAAAAAGGATGGGGGACATAAGTCTTCAAATATATTAAGTGCTGTTATAAAGGGGTCAGTGATTAATTGTTCTCCATGTCCACCGAGGGTATGACAAGAAGTAATCAGCTTAGTTTGCAGCAAGGGATATTTAGGTTGAATATTAAGAAGAACTTTCTAACTAACCTTCTAGTTAAGCCCTAGAACAGGTTTTCTGGAGATATAAGGAATCCCTGTCACTGGAAGCTTTAAAGAGAGAGTTAAACAAATGCTTGTCAGGGATGGATTCTGCCTTAGCACAGCAAGGAATGGACTACTAGATGATGTCATAATGTCACCTCTAGCCACACATTTCTATGATTTTGTGTGACCCAATGTGTAACTGCTGTGCTTACTGAGAGCCAAGTTTGGTATTATCTTTTGCTAAATATCAGGGGGTAGCTGTGTTAGTCTATATCCACAAAAACGAGTAGTCCGGTGGCACATTAAAGACTAAGAGATTTATTTGGGCATAAGCTTTCGTGGGTAAAAAAACCCACTTCTTCAGACTCATGGAGTGAAAATTACAGATGCAGGCATTATTATACTGACACACGAAGAGACGAGAACTCTTTTTTTTTTAATGTAATATAGGTGTTTCTCTTAGAAACTAACAAAGAGCAGACTTGCTTGTTTAAATAACATTGTTTACAGGAATATTGGTATGCATTTATGACGTGTTTTTTTCCCCATTTTCACTGCAAGGTGGTTATTCTAAGGAAATGCAAACAACACATTCAGTTTTTCACATGTTCTTTTTGAGAGTGCTTCATTGTCTTGCAAATGGAAATAGCCCCTTTATCCAGGTTAATAGTTAAACAGCATAATATATACAATATAAAAGGAACCAGTATTTATGAGAGGCACAATTTATATCAAACAGGAAAGGTATTCACTGTCAGTTAACAACAGCTTTCCCATGCAAGGAAACATGGGCAATAACTACTTTCCTTTTCTCATTACTCTACATAATACCTTTTCAAGACTAGATGATCTTTAAGAATGAGCTAAAGCTGCAAAGTTTGGATCAGGATTATTATCTGAACTTCTGCAAAATTTGGTAGTTTCCCTGTGTAGTGCTGGGTATGGGAGCACGGCCATGACATTTGAATCCAGATGCAGATTCTGTTTTTAATGCTCAGATAAGTTCAAATCCAAGCTTTAGATTTGGAACTATATTTTGTATAAGTCTTTCTGAAGTTTAAAATAATTTCTTGGGGAAAGAAGCAGTCTATTGTTTTATCTGTATGTCAGTGTACATAGTTCCTCTCAACCAAAGACTTATAGAAAGATGGCGATATAATATTTGCCATGGAATTGTTACTGTCTCTTGGTCCTCCAAAATCAATCTATATTTAGAAAGTGTCCCTATGCTACCACATTCTTCCCAACAATCAAATAACATCACAGCATACGATAGTCCATTAGCCTTTCTGAATAGAGTCTACAAAACAGTATTAGTGAAATATTTCTAGAAAGAAAATTCTAAGAGCATTTGAACTGGTAGCACATAATTTTAAGAAAGAATATTTTTATTTAGCCCACTCAAACTGGAAAGAGAAAATGTCTGGGTTAATGTATTAAAATCTAGGGAAAATCAAACAATGTTCAGTTGCAAGTGTTTACTAGTTTCAAAGAAAGCAGAACAGGCATACTGTTCAAAAGATGTTAATCTGATTCAAAATCTTTTTTTGTTGTTTGTAATAGTCTCTTATTGAACCAGTAGGGAACACACACTACTAATGTACAGTAATAAAGAAAATAAAACAGTTCAGTGCTTTGAGTGTCTCCCTTTAGATCAAGGGTAACATCTAAAATTAACAGTCATTTTCATCTTACAGATACAATCACTCTTTCATTCTTCAAGCAGTTTGAGTACAGCTTTATCAGTCTGATAGTGAAATTACTGACAGGTCTGTTTCAGCCTCTTGTCTGCTGTTTCTGTCATTGTCGTTCAAAAGGTGCTATACCATGACAACACAACATCTTTATCTGACAATTTACAAATACATCTATAGGTCAGAGTTTGCTTGTACAATTCATATTAGAGTTCAGCATTTACTGGAGATGCTGGGAGTACATCAATCTTAATCAGAAACTACATTTAATGTTTTGAGGAAGAATTTTAAACTATTATTTAAACTAAAAATGGGGCAATATTCTTGAAAACACTCAGCATTGGACTAACTCTGCCCCATTTTAATCAATGGTAAAAGGCCTATTCAGTTCAATGTGAGCAGAGTTAGTTTATGGCTGAGCACTTTTGAGAATCCCAAGGTAAGTATGATATTTAAGAAGTTTTTGGGACTTCATCTGGTATGCACAGTAGTGCTAGCTTCAACATCTATTATATCGTTTCTGTCAAACATATAAACATGGCAAATTAGCTTCTGTAATAGACCCAGACCAGTTGGGAACAGCACAATAGCAGAAGGGAGATATACAGGCCACTGGATAAGTAGTTTTCTGTTCCCTGAGTGACCAGAGCAGGGGCTGCTCCAGGCTAATAGACCACCTGACTCCAATTAACCTGCTAAGAGTCAGGTGAGGCAGTTAAGCACCTGACTCTAATTAAGGCCCCTCTGATGCTATAAAAGGGCTCACTCCAGTCAAGCCAGGGAGTCACAAGAGAGGAAGTGTGAGAGAGGAACTGGGAGCAAGAGGTATACAAGAAGCTGAGAGTGAGTAGGCATACTGCTGGAGGACTGAGAAGTTCAAGCGTTATCAGACATCAGGAGGAAGGTGCGGTGGTGAGGACAAAGAAGGTGTTGGGTGGAGGCCATGGGAAAGTAGCCCTGGGAGTTGTAGGTGTCGTGCAACTGTACCAAGAGGCACTCTAAACAGCTGCAGTCCACAGGGCCCTGGGCTGGAACCCAGAGAAGAGGGCAGGCCCGGGTTCCCCCCATACCTCCCAACTCCTGATCAAACACAGCAGGAATTGACCTGGACTATAGCTTCTACCAGAGGGGAAGGTCTCTGGACTGTTTCCTGACCCACCGGGTGAATCTGTGAAGCGAGCAAATCCGACAATAAGCGCAGGACCCTCAAGATAGAGGAGGAACTTTGTCACACTTCTGTAAAAGAAAACAAGAATACAATCAATGACTTAATTCAGTACAGTTCCCTGGTCTAGTGTTTATTTTAAAACAACATAACAAACAAAAACCTACTAAAATATGTCACAAACAAACTTATTACAAATCCTCAAAATTCCAAACCCATGTACTACCATTATTTCAGTCTTCATATATCATATGTCAATGACCTACAGTAGAGCTTTATCTATACTAGGAAATTTCATAGTGATAATTAAACCTCTGTGGATCCCTTGGTGGCAGAAATGAGGGAAGATGTAGAATAGACAAGTCAGGTGTTTTTGCCACCAAGTCTCTAACTCTACTCAGAGTTACCACCGACTAAAATAAGGATGGCCATACTGGGTCAGACCAAAGATCCATACAGCCCGGTATCCTGTCTTTCGACTGTGGCCAATGCCAGGTGCCCCAGAGGGAATGAACAAAACACGTAATCACCAAGTGATCCATCCCCTATCGCCCATTCCCAGCTTCTGGCAAACAGAGGCTAGAGACACCATCCCTGCCCATCCTGGCTAATAGCCATTGATGGACCTATCCTCCATGAACTTATCTAGTTCTTTTTTTAACCCTGTTATAGACTTGGCCTTCACAATATCCTCTGTCAAAGAGTTCCACAGGCTGACTGTGCGTTGTGTGAAAAAATACTTCCTTTTGTTTGTTTTAAACCTGCTACCTATTAATTTCATTTGGTGACCCCTAGTTCTTGTGTTATGAGGATAAATAACATTTATTTACTTTCTCCACACCAGTCATGATTTTATAGACTTGTATCATATCCCCCCTTTAGTCGTCTCTTTTCCAAGCTGAAAAGTCTCAGTCTTCTTAACCTCTCCTGATATGGCACCCGTTCCATACCCCTAATCATTTTTGTTGTCCTTTTCTGAACTTTTTCCAATTCCAATATACCTTTTTTGTTATGGGGCGATCACATCTGCACTCAGTATTCAAGATGTGGGAGTACCATGAATTTATATAGAGGCAATATGATATTTTCTGTCTTATTATCTATCCTTTTCTTAATGATTCCCAACATTCTGTTCGCTTTTTGACTGCCGCTGCATATGGAATGGATGTTTTCAGAGAACTATCCACAATGACTGCAAGATCTTTCTTGAGTGGTAACAGCCAATTTAGACCCCATCAATTTGTATGTATACTTGGAATTATATTTTCCAATGTGCATTACTTTGCATTTATCAACATTGACTTTCATCTACCATTTTGTTGCCCAGTCACTCAGGTTTGAGATCCTTTTGTACCTCTTCGCAGTCTGCCTGGGACTTAACTATCTTGAGCGGTTTTGTATCATTTGCAAATTTTGCCACCTAACTGTTTACTCCCTTTTTCCAGATCATTTATGAATATACTGAATAGGACTGGGCCCAGTACAGACCCCTGGGGGACACCACAATTTACCTCTCTCCATTCTGAAAACTCACCATTTATTCCTACCCTTTGTTTCCTATCTTTTAGCCAGTTGCAATCCATGAGAGGACCTTCCCTCTTATCCCATGACTGCTTACTTTGCTTAAAAGCCTTTGATGAGGGACCTTGTCAAAGACTTTCTGAAAATATAAGTACACAATATCCACTGGATCACCTTTATCCACATGCTTGTTGACCCCCCTCAAAGAATTCTAGTAGAGTGGTGAGGCATGATTTCCCCTATAAAAACCATGTTGACTCTTTGGAAGGAACAAATTATGGAAGGAATGGAAGTGATTATGTCTGCAAGATAAAAATGACTGTTTACTAAGTCTGAGACAAGGACTAGATGACATAGTGGTAAAAAACCCTATGTCCTATCTACACTATAGCTTCCACCATTGCTACCACCGACGGAGCTGCACTGGTGGTGAATTACTGTGATAAAGTTTTACTAGCATAGACACAGCCCATAAGACCATAGATGGAGGGGAAAAAAGGACCCAAGTCCAGCAACCATGGCACTCATAGGTCCCATTCCTGCCTGTGAATCAGTATGAGTGGATCCCTACATCTATCCAAAGACTCTTTGACTTCAGTGGAGCTCTGTGGGGGCAGATGGGTCTACCTATATGGTTCCATTTGTAAGTCTAACACTATATGTGTTTGTGTGAATCATGAAAACACAGCTAAACACAGACTTTTTTTTAAAAAAAAAAGACTACACAAAACAAGTGCCAGATGCTGAATAGCACAAGTCATCTAATCACTGATTTAGCTCCCTGTTTTAACATTAGAAAATATATTTTCTATCGGGTATTTTCCAAATCAAGAACAGACTAGAAATTATTAAGATGATGTAAATAGTTTCATCTTTTTTCAGATGAAAACACTTGGCCAAAGCCTGTAGCCCTAACTAGGCAAAACAGATGAAATTCAGTGTTAGGGCTGAGACAATGACTGCAGGATTTGATCCATTAATGATTTTTATAGAAAGAGTATTAATTGTTTTGGTTAAACACAGTTGCGAGAGAAAATAGTAATGGAATTTGTTCCCGTATATGACTTTGTTAATAAACTTGGAGTATTGCATTTTACTGATATATTAAAATAGTTTGAAAGTTACTTTCATTCTTTCATACTGCAATAGAGGGCTTGGGATGGGGGGGAAATAGAGGGATGTGAATTCATGATTACACAGATCCACCAGTTTTCCTTATTTAGGGCAGCGCGTTACAGCAACAGCAGAAGGTAGTGAGGTCCATGAGCTGCAGCAATGACAGCAGAGTGGCTCCAATGCCTTTTCTGCAGATGAGGTTGGGGGGAGGGATTTTAACCACCTCAATCCCCTATGAAAGCCACACATGAAATTCTATTTACTTGGGCTTTGCTCTAGGAAAATAATTGCAGCCTTATGATGACGTAAGAGAATGAGTGAGTGTGTGTGTGTGTGAGAGAGAGAGAGAGAAACAGGTGATATACAAAATAATATTTCAAGAAAAATACATTTGACTTTGTTTTAACCTCATGTACAGTACTTGGATGGAAGGAAGGAGGGAAAAACTGTCAAATTTTCGTTCTAATAATTGATTTAGAGAATTCCTACAAAGTGGATAGCACAAATGAGTAATAATGGTCTCTGATAGACTAAACCGTATCCATCACGATCTATTGCCAATGCCTACAGAGTGCGGACCAGGCATAAATGGAGCATTTCCATTCCTGTTCCTCTGGACTTGCATAATACAAACAGTTTGAAAAATGCAGGCATTTGTTCCTTTTAGAGAACATTTTGATATAGAACAGTGTAGTAGATGCAGCACATAAAAACGTCCCACCAATCACATTCAGTCGCCTGAAGATTCAAAAAATCTCTTTTAGATAAGTGATCTCATGCAGTGGAATAGTGACTATATCATTCCATTGACCCTGCTGAGAGCAAAGGTAGCTAGAGCTCAGCTTGGCGTTCAAATTCTAAGATGAGCATGTTCAATGGATGTGGTTAAATTACTACTGGTTTGAGAGAGCTTACCAGTTCTCACAGTGTTCCCCATGTTAAAGTATAGTGAATTTATCTCAAACTAGTAGCACTCGTTAACACAGCAGAAACCTTTGAAATGAAGCCCCTGTAAAAGTGGGTGTGGGGATGGATAGATGGATGAATAAACTTGACTTTTTTAGTAATTCTTGTGAATTCCCCCATTGGGCTTGCATGATCGGGGCTTTGGCTTGCATCAGCTGAGAAATCTTATTACATTTAAGTAGAATTTAATGTGTTTATATGTGTCATAGAATTGCACAATGCTTTTCAAATAACCATACTTTGATTTCCTTGCACGAAATGCCTATATAAGTGCAAAGAGATTTACAAACAATAACGAACAACTCCATGATGACTCAGGTAGGTATTATCATCCCAGTTTTACAGTTGAGGACACTGTGGCTCACAAAGGTGAAGGGCCTGAATCAGGTCTCAGTTATACAAGTTTCAATCCAATTATTTCAATGGAATTACTCTTAATTTTCATCCATGAAAAAGTCAGAGGAGAATCAGGCCCAGAATTAGTGGTCCATAGTCATATAGAAAGTTTTTGTCTGAGATAGAAATACTATTCAGGCACCTTCCTCCAGTCATGTCCTTTAATTTTATAATTATCCTTAAATAGCCTCCAATCACTATATGTATAATTTGAAAACTCATTCTACTCCATTAAAAAGGATGGCGGTGTGTACATGCTTTACCCTTAAACATATCACTTCAATTTGTGTGTGGTGTTTTTTTAATTAAAAATAAAATTGGAAAGCATTTAATCCTAGCAGTTCAGTGTTTTACTAATAATTGAAAATTTAAAGCCCGTATAATCAGAGACTTTCTTTGTAAACATAGCTTCTTTTATTCTCCTTCTTGTGCACTGGCATGGATGTGACTTTGAGTAGCACTTCAACTACAGCTGTGCACACTTGTATCTATAAACTTTTATCTAAAAAAAGCAAAACTGAGTTTTCTTTGGATAGCAATGAGAAGGAAAGAAAAAGAACGACACTCCAATCATTTTTAAAAATAGCCAAAACACACACACACACACACACACACACACACACACGCTCTCTCTCTCTCTCTCTAGCACTCTGTAGGAATTGCAATCATGATGAATACCTACATTTATTGAGTAGGTCATATTTTTCATATAGTCATAATTCACACAGTGCAAGTGGAACTCCAACTTGCTGATATATCCTGTTTATTTTCTGTATTATACACTGAAATACTGTATGTGCAACAGTGGTGTCTCATACAGCACCTGTATTTCATCACGTTTCAGATGGCTTATTCCAAATGACTGCCATAGTTCACTTGGACTTAGCAGCCATAGCATACACTTTGTTTATGTTTTATATTGTGAATAATTTTCCTGCCTTAGTTTTATTAATATTACCTCCTTGTTAGCACCTGTGGGAAAGTGCTGCAATAATACTCACATCACTCTGAGACCTGTCACTGGGAGAATGGCTGATATCCTCAAAATGAGGGCTCTCTTTTTGAGCAGGTTTTTGTTGCTCCCCTTCAGGTTTCTGGCACAGTTTATATGCTGCAGACATAGCCTGCCATATGGTCCAGTAACCAGGGAGGGAGAACAGTCAGAAGATACTAAACAGCCACTGCAGAACTATACTAACAAGCAGTACAAAGAATGGAATGGGGGAACCTGTTGGTTAAACAGTTTGTTACAAATTTGTGCTTGAATGAAATTTTGGGAGCTAGACTTAACAGGTAGTGCTGGATAAAGCACTGAAGACCAGGCTAGTGCCCAATAAACCTACTTTTGCCCCTCACCCACGATCACCACACAAAGAATAACACAAGCAATTGCCATTATCAACAGGCCAAGAAGCTGGGGAATTTCACAATGTAACACTCAAATTATGAAAGCCTGTGTTAACAATATACTAGCTTCCTCAATTGCTCGCATGCTTAATAACCCCACAGTGGCATTAACAAAGGCTAGGGAAGAGTCAGCTTCCTCAGCTGAGCTGGTATGACAGAATAAAAAAGAACTGGGTGCCAGAAAGGACAGATTAAGAGATAGGAACCAAAATCTAATAAAAAGAACTATTCTCTGATGCTGGTCCTAAAGGCCTTTTTTTTTTTTTTTTTGGTCTTTTAAAGCAAAAGTACTGAAATCTCTGCTCATGTTAGAAATGTGCCTATGTGTATTTAAAAGAGCAAGAGAATAGCAAGTTCAACTATGACTCAGAGAAAGGAAAGAAAATAAAATTACCAGAGCTAAATTCTGTAGGAGCTGTGCTGTAGATCTGTTACTGTATTATTTTATTACATTGTGTGTGAGTCAGGCATCAGCCTTCTCATTTAGCTTATAAGTCACATGAATTCTCCTACTTTACAAAATGCAAGCATCTTGCAATCCCCCTGCTTTTAAAGGTGGAAGACTGTGATTAAGCACTTACAGACAAGTTTTCAAATGAAGGTACATGTGGTGTGCCCACAAAAAGGGATGAGCACCTACAAAGTCTACACATTGAGAAACGGGTTTACAACAGAAAATTGTCACTTTTTCAGAAAGAATGAAAAGAGAGATCAGTGTAATACAGGTAGTTGACAGTGGCAGGGACCAGTAATATGGCTGACGGATCAAGCCTGATACCAGTGTTATATAAAGTGCCCAGGTCAATCTAGTTACCTAAAACTGAGCACAAGGGTCCTAATCCTGCAAAGATTTATGGACATGTTTAACTTTGCTCACTTATTAATCCCAATGAAACCAATTAGTTTCAATGGTACTACTCACTGTATGTAAAGCTAAATATATGCGTAAGTCTTTACAGATCAGGGCCTAAAAGCACCCTCCTTATAGTGTTCATGAGTGCACATTACTCTTCCTTAAAAAAAACAAATTAAAACTACTAGCTGGTTTAATTGAATTTCTAATGTCTTTCTCCCTGGATAACTGAATTAGTACTCCAGGCCCTCAACTCCTCCAGCGAATAATGATGAGTCATGCACACAGTTTTCAAACTACTTGGCACTCTGGTATTATGGAGATGAGTGTTACAGCAGAAGCAAAGATGGATAGATATAATTTTAAAAATCTGCTGTTGTAGTAGGCACCATTTTATAGGTAGAAGTGAAGACAGTAGCACTTCAGAAATTTCCATATGGATGTGACACTCCTGCATTAGCCTGCTTCCATGGTGCCATGAGGGAAGGGTGTAATATTAACACTAAGCTGGCCTTTCACTCATTTTGCTCATGTAAATTAAAGGCTGGGTCCTGTGCTGTGTGCCTCTTAGGAAGTGGAAAGCATCCTCAACAGCCACTGAAGTCTTTCTTCTTAATGGGTGCTGAGGGCGCTCAGAACCTTGCGGGACCAGGCCTTTAATTTACATGTGTATTTACATATGGGAAGGGGGGAAGCAATGTAAATATTCCCGAAGGAAGGTTTGCAGGAATCTGTGTAATTTCTTCAGCTGTCAGTCTTCACCCCTCTCTGTTTTCACTGTGGTGCATAATGGATTACTACATTCTAAATGTGACATCAAAGGACATGATATCTTAAATTGAATATTAATAGCTACCCATAAAACTAATCAGAACACATTTCCAGGTGAAGCATGTGCTAGTTCCCCCATGACTTTCTCCATCACATAGCAGGAGTTGTGCGGTCACTCCTGGATGCACGCTTAAAAACTGAACGTTTAGGTACTCTTCCCCCCCCCCCTTTTTTAATATAAGCTTGGCCAATTTGGCTGAGATTAGCCCCTTTCGAGTTGGATTTGGTTTTCCCCTTTTCAGATACTGTATTCAAGCATTTTATTTTCTTAACTGTACAATGGAGGGTTCTAAGCAAAAATCTGAAGAAATGGGGAAATTACAGTTTAAAGTAAACTGGGTCTTAAGTGCACAATCCAGATCCCACTGAAGCAAGCAGTAGCTCTAAATCAGTATGTAAGGTGTTCAAAAATTGGAAGCTCCAATGAGGCTGTTTTATATTGTTACTAACAAATCTGAATTGAATTTAGTCTTTCTGCAGTTTGCAAGCCTAATGGAAATACCTATGTAGGATATGCATTTTAAAAACTTTATCCTAGCTTGCAAAAACAGAATTGCTGTTTCTACTGTACACCTTCTGACAACACTGCTATAAAGCAAAGTAAAATAATTCCATAAATTTCTGGAAAGCATTGTTTCCATGTACAGTAAATCTGCAGAGATTGCTCAGCAGTTAAAAAAATTACTTTGAGCTATAGAATATCTGTGGAAAACCTGTACTGATTGAGTACTGTTTATTATTTAGTGAGGGCTGTACAATGAGTCAAAGAATGAATTCTAGTCCAAAGATCTTGTAATCTTGATAATTTTTGGCAAAACTTGACCTTCAAGTGGCAAGTCTACCCCAAGGACTGGAAATGGGTAGGTTTCAGTAACAGAGTTTCCTATAAGTGCTTCTTTTGGGATGGAGGGATAGAACTTGCCCCTCCACAGAAGTATGACTATCTTCATGGCTTCACTGAGATGAAAGATAAATCTGTTTTAACAATGTTGAGTTTGGAATGGCTACCTTATCCCTATGCAACCCCACTGCTCTTTATTGGGCCCTAAATGAGCTGCTATTTAGATTCTTATATTTTAAAGTCTAGGAAGGAACCATTAGATCATCCAGTATGACCTTTTGTATATCACATGTCATTACATTTTACCTAGTTTACAAGTATATCAAGTCCAATAACTTGTTTGACTAAAGCACATCTTCTAGAAAGGCATCCAGTGTTGAGGTGAAGACATCAAGAGATGGAAACTCCACCACTTCCCTTGGTGGCTTATTCCAAGGGTTAATCAACCTCACCATTTCTTGTCTTCATGTCTTCCTTGGACCATAAGTTGAAAACAGTGAGGTTGCATAGGTGTAATTGGCCTGCAGAGTTTGTATCATCAGCACTAATGTAAAATAATCCAGCTTGACTTTGAGATCTCAAGTAAAGTTTACAAACTCACTCGTTCAGAAAAAAAACCCTCTCTTTACTTATAAACTTAGCACATTTCACCTCTAACTCACTTATATGCAATGAACTTGGAACCCCAAGATTGGGGATTGGTCCTGCTTTGAGCAAGGGGTTGGACTAGATGACCTCCTAAGGTCCCTTCCAACCCTAATCTTCTATGATTCTATGATGCCATTTTGTGGGTGAAATTCTGCCATTTGATGCAGGTGAATGGGTGTGGATGGGGTGGTTTGGCAGAGCACAGAAGTATTGGTCATGCTTCGGTACAATAATCAGATGGTCAGGCAGGAGTAGGTGGATCAAGTCAATAAGCCACAACAAAGACGAGCACCAGTAGGATGCCCTGCTGGTACATGTGTACTGATGACTACAGCATACCTTCTACATGATTACAGGACAGTTTGAGGAGGGACATGGGTTTTGCAACATATCAGTATGAAATAAGACATTATGAATAGGCTTGGCTGAATTCAATATAGTTTTTAAAACTGTGATGGATATTTTATTTTTAAACATTTTTCTCTATTTTTATCAATTTAAATTTTGTTGTGGGAAATTATAGGAAGTCAGACAATCATTCAGAGACAGTAGTCATTGAGAATGAAAAATTTAAAGCTTTTTAACCATTGAAACACAAACTGCCAACATCATGTGTCAAAGTATATAAAGCACATATCGTTAAACCAACAAAAATATTTCTTTTGTTCATCTGTACATTCTGATTATCATCAATGTAAGAAAAATGCTGCTTGAGAATTAGAATTTGATTTGTGTGTGCTTGGTGAAATAGTTTTCCCCTAAAAATCTAATCAAGGGCCAAGTTCATCCCTGCTGTAGTTCCACTGAAACCAACTGAGTTATACAAGAGAAGAATTTGAGCCTATGTTATTAAACATCAATTCAAAATCCAGTTACCTAATGGCAAGAACTGTCAATTGCATCAAAATTAAATGTACATTTGGTGACCTTAATGTAACATGCGTCTTAGTTTTAACTCCTCTTGTTATGTATTTGTACAGCACCTAGAACAATAGACTCCTGGTCCATGACTCTGGCTCCAAGGCTCCACAATAATGCAAACAATAAATATTCAGTTTTCTGTGACTGGATAAAATGAATGAAGAGGATAATATTACATGGGTTAACCTTGCAATGAAATAAAAAGTGTAATCAGTACACATTGTAATGTAGTTCCCTGGATTTGAACAAATCCAAAATATTTAGGTTCTGTTAGAATAGCAATGTCTGGATTTGGAATTATTACAAATGGTCAATAAACTCTCAGAAATATTCTTCAGAGCTGTGGGTTGTTGTTTCACTATGGGGTGGAAGCTATATAAATACTAATGCAGACAGCTTGTGAAATTGCTTTTCTGAAAAATAAAGTGATTGTCAAAAATATATCACAAGTTGACCAAGAAATGATACATTTCCTATCATATTTCATGACTAAATAATGGAAAGTCTAATAGTTTCCTACCTGCAAGTTATTGCTTTAATGGCATTGATGCTTTACAAGAGGTAAAGGTATCTTGTAGACAAAACAGTTTTAACTATTAATTTACAAAACAAGTTTTTTTAAAAAAAACTGCAGATAAATTCCATCAATTCCAGCCTCAAGAGTCATGTGACCCACTCTAGTCTGCCAAAGGTCATCCAGAAGAGCGCATACAACTAGGCAAGCTGATGTCTCTCTACTTCATTTTCAATAGAGATGGCTATTGTTTCAACTGAGCTACAAATTCAATTCCATGCAGTAATTTAGAATAAATAACTATATATATAGTTAGTGCTCCTGTTAGGTCAATTTATCTTTTAGTAACAGTTTGTAGAGACAAATGCCTGGACACATTTAAGGAGGTTATCCCTTAAAGATCATTATCCCAGGTCGTTATCCCTCTAAAGATAGTTAAACATCAATATTTTTTGATCCACATAAGAAAATGGGGTGGGGAAGGGAACCCAAAGTCCCCTATTCTGCATGGAAAGCCATTTTCTACTCCCGGATCACTATGACTAATGAATCGGAATGTCCATAATATAATAGGCTGTCCATAACAGCTGAGGTGACAGCAGTCTTAAATCCCTATGTCTTGCTAAAAATCAGCTAAACCAAATTCTTGCTTGCTTAAAGCCTCACTGTATGCATTGAAACACACCAGCAAAACATGTTACTGTCTATTAGTGTTGTGCAGTAAAGATACAAATATGTACAAAGAAGAAACTACAGGACATTTTTTGTTGCCCTTACAAGCTGTTCCAGTGGATTATTAAAAGGTAAAATTGTGGTGATATTTGTTTCTTTTTATATTGATTCAGGGCTCCTGATAGATTATTCTCTGAGTTTTCATACTAGATGAAATTTACTGTATGAATAGCAGCAGTGTAGGTTTTGTCACATTCTATTGCCAATGTGCCTCAACCCTAAATTGGATAGAAATTCTCCTCTCAGTGGTGAAGTCATTCAGGCTCCATGCCCCTACTCTCCTGGAGCTATCTATTGAGATTGCCAACACAGGGTCCAACTAGTGCTAGGAGTGATTGTGACATAGACGCTGCCCTATGAGAAATGGACAGAAAGCACCCATTCATTTTACACAGGCCACTAAAAAGCCATCAGAAGGTAATGATTATCACTGCTCTACAGCCAAAATGCTTCTGAAATAAATGTAGTCAAACTTTACTAATTCTGGGTCACTGAGAACGAAAATGATGCTTAAAATTGTTGATTGGCTCTAGTTTTCAAGATATGCTATTGGGTCAGTATATACGACCCTTGATTTGGGAATAGCGGAGGATAAGTGAGTTATAAAGGGAAGGGATCTCAATTTAAACCAGAAATGACTAAAATACATCTTTGACTGGCTCTATGAATAAATCTATGACTGGGTTTGGACAGTCCTTGCTTTTTAGGCAAAACAATGAATGATGCAATCTGAAGCTGGTATTGCATCATACACGATATGAATTGCATCATGTTATTCCTAGAAGTCATGGATGATGCAATCATAACGAAGCTTACAGCCCTCTGCTGAACAAATTGCCCTATATCAGCTCTAGAAATCATACAGTGTCGTGCTCTCTTATTTGTCAGTGTTTGATTTTGCAAAGGGACACATTTCTGTTTAGCCAAAGTGAGCAGAGATGCCTTGTACTTGTGTGAACAGTGCAGATAACTTCTGCTATGTTTGTGGTGAAGTGACTTTTGCATCACAAAAGCGCAGTATAACCACTATGGTTAAGAAAGCCTATCACCTTTATTTTGGCTGCAAAATTGGAGATCAGAACAAGAGGTGGGCCCCACACATATGCTGCAACACTTGTGCAACAAATCTTTGCCAGTGATTGAACAGGAAAAGGAAATCTATGCCTTTTGCAGTGCCAATGATTTGGAGAGAGCCAACAGATCATACCAGCAATTGTTACTTCTGCATGGTGCCTCCAGTTGGGAAAGGTGTGTCAAAGAAGAAAAAGTGGACTGTGCATTATCCAAACATTCATCAGCTATACGCCCAGCACCCCACAGAGAAGGACTGCCGGTTCCTGATGCACCAGAATCATTCTCACTTGAGTCAGACGAGGAAGAGGAAGAGGATGAAACTTCTGGTCCTGAACCATCAATGTCACAGGACCCACATTTTCTCCCATCCTCCTCCTCTGAACCACACCTCATAACACAAGGTGAACTGAATGACCTTGTCAGGGATTTGGAACTACCCAAGAGTAAGGCAGAGCTGTTGGGCTCCAGACTACAGCAGTGGAATCTCCTGGCAGGTGATGTTAGGGTTTCCATGTTCCGTGACCGTCAAAAGGATCTTGTCCCATTCTTCTTCATGGAAGGTGATCTTGTAGCCTGCAACAACATCGATGGTGTGATGGCAGCCTTCAACATCGTTCACAATCCAGATGAGTGGAGACTGTTCATTGATTCATCGAAGATGAGTCTTAAAGCTGTTTTACTGCATAATGGCAATGTTTTGCCATCAATTCCAGTTGGTCATGCAGTCCATATGAAGGAAACCTATGACAACATGAAACAACTTTTGAGGTGCATAAACTATGACCAACATCAGTGGCAGCTTTGTGGTGATCTGAAGGTTGTTGCTCTCTTGCTTGGTCTGCAGACTGGATACACAAAGTACTGCTGTTTTCTATGTGAATGGGATAGTCGTGCAAGAGATTCCCACTATGTCAAGAAAGATTGGCCACTCTGACAGTCATTGGAGCCTGGGAGGAAAAGTGTTCAGCATCCACCACTTGTTGAATCAAGGAAGATTTTGTTACCACCCTTACACATCAAGCTGGGTCTGATGAAAAACTTTGTCAAGGCCATTGACAAAACACAAGCAGCTTTCAAGTACCTCCATGGAAAATTTCCAGTTAAGTGAAGCTAAGATGTGTCTTTGTTGGTCCTCAGATTCGTGAACTTCTTCGAGATGATGCATTTGACCATGCACTGCGTGGCAAGGAAAAGACGGCATGGAAAGCCTTCCAGTTAGTGGCAATACATTTTCTCGGAAACAACAAGGCAGACAACTAAAAGTTGTTAGTGGAAAACCTCCTCAAGGCATACAAAAGCCTTGGTTGCAACATGTCACTAAAGATACATTTTTTGCACTCTCATCTAGATTTTTTTCCACCGAGCTGCGGAGCAGTGAGCGATGAGCACGGCGAGCGATTTCACCAGGACATTGCAACAATGGAGAAACGCTATCAGGTCAAATGGAGCCCATCAATGCTTGCAGACTATTGCTGGACAGTGACAAGAGATGCTCCAGTTAATGAATACAGGAGACAAGCCAAGAAGCGCCAAGTAGACACTGAATAGGACTAAACTATGTACCTAATAGTTTTTTGCCTTTTGTTTCATAATAAATTTTATTTATATAACCCTTTTGCTGATTTTTAAAGTGTTACATAAACAGGACAGGTGAAATATTATCATGTAAAGCAACCATAAACACATTAAAAGACCTAGGTTTACAATTTATGATTAAAACTCTACTATCTACTCAATATACATAGACATAAAATGTAAAAACTTAAATATCTTAGAAACAGTAGCCAATCAGTTGTTTTAATTGTCATATTTGAATTCAGCGCATCAAAATACATACTAAATAGCACATTTTATCTCTGAAGCAGACGACTTCTCAAAAATTGTAGACCAGTGTTATTGGTAACTATTGACCTGGGCTGGATTTTAACCAGATATAGAGGTGAAAGCTGTTGGATGCCATCTGGAATCCTTGAGTTATCCTAATTTTTTTTCCTTCACTATAACTCTTCTGACTCCCAAACAAAAAAAACCTCCTGTGATTAGAAAGGGAAAAGTGGATTGTACCTGTGTTGTCTTTTTATCTTTACACAACAAACATAATATGAAGAGACTACATGGGCACAGTGGGGCCAGAAATTCTGCAGTGGAATGGTTATCCATCAGAGAATGCAGATTCATCGAAACTGAAATATTTTACAGAGAGAGTTCAATTTCAATGAATGTCTGATAGAACCCAAGCTGAGCTCCCACAGAACCTTGCCTGCTCTATAGTTCTCCACCTACCTGAAGGGCTGACAAGAAACAGACTGTAGATGTCCTGGGAAAGGCCAGCCTTCAGGCTCCTGGCTCAGCCTATTCTCAAGCAGACTAAGGGGGATTTGGGAGCCTGGAAGTCCTGTCTGAGATAGGAACCCTGGAGCTTGACAGCTGGGGCTTCCAGGGTCATGGCTTCCCAAAAGCCCTCCAGGTGTAATTTTGTTTTTGAAAAAAAAAATCTGATTGTGGAACTTTTTTAAAATTCTATTTTGCAGCGAATTTCAAGTTTGTTTTTTCTAAATTGGAAAAGGTGGAGAAAGAGAAGAAAAAAGTGTGCGCGCAGGGGAAACAACACAAAACCTAGACATCATTCATTCTATTACAAGCAACAGCACAATAGAAAAAAAGAGGGGAGATTTTTTTTAAATCATTTCAAAATTCTGAAAATTTCAGTTTTTGAAATGAATTGAAACAATTTCATTCAAATCAACTTGAAAATTTTGATCATCACAATGAAGTGAAAATTTGCTTTTGTTTAGAAATGTAATATAAAAAATAAAAAAAATCGATATATTTTTCATGGGGAAACTGGTTTTTGACCAGCTCTATGGACTAACAGTGGTGCAGCAACTACAATCAGTACAGGAGCATTGAGACCTAGAGAACAATCTTCTTAAAATTAGTATTAACCACTTGGTAATAGTGTTTTTGAAGATCTTGCTATTCAATATAGAGGAATTTTGCAAACATGGGCCTAGACCATCCTCTCTGGTTCCAGGATTAGAGAGGACTGTAATCCAAAGTACCTCTCCTCATGGGCACAGCAAACTCTCTGCGCTGTCCTGTGCTTGAAAGCAAATGGAACTTTGTTGTCTGTAGTATAATGGGATTGACGATCTGTGGGTTTTGTTGGTAGGGGCAGAATGGAAAAGAGCAGAGAAGAGACCTCGCTGTGGTGGCATCTCTTAATGGGGCTTCAGATCTCTGGTCAGAACTCACATTGGGAGTTCATGTCTGATTAGGACCATTAGCCCTCCTGGGTTTCAGAACCAGCAACTATGACGAGATTGCCAAGAAGGAGATGTGCCAGCAGAGCAATATGGAGGAAGCAATCCTTCCTGCAGAACTTTCTGTTTCTGTGTTCTTGGCTTTCTCTGGAACCACAAGGTTGGGAAATTTTATCGTATGTATTCCCCAGGTAATCTGAGAGGATATTTTCATCCCCCAAACTCTGCAAAGACAATCTGATGGAGTTTTCTGTCCCCTCCAACCCCTTCCAGTAGGGTTTCTCCATGGAAGTGGATGATCTGGACTATACTCTGCCTCAGAAAATCAGACGTCCCATTTCCTAGCATCAAAGCAGGGAAACAGCCTGGTGCAATGGATAGAGCATTGGAGTAGGATTCAGGAGCACTGGTTTCATGAATTCATGCTGTGACCCGTGATAAAGTCATCTATCCCCTCTGCGCCTATTTTCTTAATGTAAACTGAGAACAATTACACTCACCCACCACTATGAAACACTTTGGGTTCTGTGAACGGAAAGTGCTAAGTATTATTAGTAGTATTTATTTATTGCATTAATAGCATTACTGGAGCTAGGAGCCTATCCCCACAAAACAAAACTACTTTGTGCCACTATGTTCCCTGTGCAGATATCTCCCCATTCTCCCAGACTTTACAATAGCACCACTGAAAGTCTCTGATATTAATGTTATTGTGAGATTTTTTTTTATTCGCTTTTAAACAGTGGCAATTTTACCATCCGTCCCCTAGAAACAGTTTTGAAATATCAAAAGGTCCTGCAGTCACAAAACAACAACAAAGTTTTCCCCTTGTGTCCCATCCTAACCCAACAGTATTTCTCCATGAGACAGGTAATTTATTACACTCCATTTACTAGAATTCCTATTAAAATATATATAATGCAATGGGAAAATGTTGACGTTCCAGTAGAACCCTACAGCTAATAGTTGTTGTTTCTTTGGTGCACGGGGTACCTCAGGGACTGTCCCAGTCTGAAGAGTAAATGTTGTTTAGGGAGAAAGTGTTAGTCTTCAGTTATGCTCTTCTGTGTCATATGAAAGGCTGCTACTGCTCAGCTTTTTAGCTATTTGATAGATATATGAAAAATCAAGAAACTCTTATCTAGAATAGAGTAACATTAAATCTTCTCTATACTAGAGGACTGACTGGAAGGCTAAATACCACTACTGCAACTGATTTTCTAAGAAGAGATAAGAAAAGTGTACCAAAGTAAATTGAGAACAATAGTAGGACAAGGTACCCCCTCACCATACTCACATATGCTATATATTATGCTAAGAAACTAGCCTCACTCTCTATCTACTTAGATTGTAAACTACTGTAACTTGCCATTATAAGCTTATCCCTAGGTTTTTGACCTTTAGAGCATGTTGCGAAGATGAGCTATTTGCTAGGGCTTTGGGGGGTGGGGGGTGGGGAAAGGATTAGAATGAGATTATGTGGGGATGGGATTGGTATAGTTTGAGGTTTTCATCACCTGCTCTTTAACTTAATTTACTTTTGTTCTATGTAGATTTTCTATATTTTGGGTGATTAATCATGGAATAGATTTTTAAAATAATTGCTAGGTAGCATAAATCTCTTTCCTGTAATAAAGAACTATAGGCCAACATTTTCCAAATTAGGTGGTGTAAAGTGAGGCAGCGAAATCCATAATTAAGCACCTAAACAAATGTGACACTCTCCAGTGGGACTCAGGGTTTTGAAGCCCCTGACCACCACCTGGCCTTAGCATGAAGGAGTCTTGCCTGCTGTAATTCAGCTCCCTAAAACCAACCGCCTCTGACAACAGACAGGCATAGGTCTCCACAGACCTCACCCTCTCTGTACAGGCTAGTGACAGATACACATCAATCCTCAAGCCCCTCTGCCAACATGTCCCTCTGTAGTCTCCAGCCCATCACTGAACACCCACAGAAATAACCAGGTAAGCTGTCTCTGTAGAGACACTGTACACATAAAGGACTGATCCTGAGTTGTGCCAATCAAGTTATTACAACACAGCACTGGAATACACTTATAGTGAAAACAAATCAACCTAAATCTTTGTAAATAAACAGAGATAATAAGCAAGGATGAGAACAACAACAAAAGCATAACATGCTTCTTAGTCTAAATTTAATTCTAACAGGCTAAAATCCTTGTTTGAAGCAATTTCTCACCTAATGCAGCCTCTGAGCTTCACTAGCCCACATGGCCATGATCCAACTTCATGAATGCAAAAAGTGCTGTCCTTTTTGCTTCCTCTTAAACCACAAAGAGTGTTGTCTTTGCACCCCAGAGATAGGACAACCCTCTGTGGTTTTAGTCTCTGATGTCTTCCCATGTTGACTTCACATTCCCTGTTGGTTTGGAATCCAGATGTAGCTCCCAATGTGTTGGGCTTACAATGCTTAATTTACCTATGAACTGAAGCAGGTGAATAAACATTCTCTGTCTGACAGAAAACTTTTGTCAACTCTGTCTCTAAATCATATTTTAGGAACATATCCTCAGCACACATACATAACTACTGAAATAGCCACCTGTACAATTACATCGCATGGTGACTGAGGCTCAGTAATGATATAAACTTCCATTAGATACCTCTGAGGAACCTTAATAGGTAAATACTAGGACAGCAAAGTGTTAAGTGTAGTGTGTTTGTCAGGCCTGAGAGGAGTTGCTGTTACAGAACAGTGAACCCTTTGCCAGCTAGCATCAAGGGGTTCTTAGGGTCACAACACATTTTCAGAGATGTGAGAACCCACTGCTTCCATTGACTCCAATGGATGGTGTAGGTGTTTGCCATCTATGAAATTCAGGCTACTTAAATGTGGACTTAGCACTCTAACTTTAAACACCCAGATTTGAAAATATTGTCCTAGAAGTTGTTGCTAGGCACAGCAATCTTCTAGGCACTGAGGTCCTGTGGTATAAAGTGTCATAGATCTACAATGGAGCAATGACACTTTTCACCAGCACAGGATCTGCTGCCTTGGCTCCTATTTTTCCCATGTAGATGCAAATGTGAAAAAAAAGGTTGCTTATTAAGAGTCATTGAAAAGCAGAGCTCCAATTATAACTGGAATTGTCTTCCAAAACACGGTACTCTGTTTACACAGCCTCCCAATGGAAAACCACATATTGCTCTCAAATTAAACAAGGGGAGGTCCTGTTTAGTAGGTCAGTCAGTTAGTATGGCAAACTTGTGCTGCATGATATAGGGTTCAGAAACAGATGTATGGTCTATGCTAGTCATTTTGGGTATTTTCTTTCTCACTGTGACCTTCATCATGAAGAGGGAAAAAAATATTCTACAAGTTAGAGCCAAGTAATAGGATAGGAAAGCATCACGCAGTGCACACACTGTGGTGGAGCACAGTAGATCTAGTTTTCCTTTCCCCTACCTTTTCAGTGCTCACTGCACTGAAAGGTATTTTTCTAGTGTATACAATAAATAGTAGTTTGAATCAATGCACAATTATGCAGCAGTAAGCCAACCTTCTAATTGATTGCAGCATATATTAACAATGATACAGGTTTTGTTAGCATACAACTAGCTTGTTATCCGCTGCATGCACATTTTTCAAGACCACATGCCAGGAAAATATGTTACAGTTGACAACATATTTATCTTTTGCAAATGATGAGGTAAATTGGAATTTGTCTTCCACTACAAGGATAAATGGTACAAAACTTTGTGTCCGAAAAAGGCACTCCATTGCAGACTCAGACAGAATCTGGAGTGTCTGTCCTATACTGCTGGAGACTTTTTAATTCTGCTCCCTTGCCCTTGCTTTGATACATATGGAGTCTCTGCTTAAGAAGTTCAAACCCAAGCATGGGATAGGATAAGGGGTGAAAAATACATACTGTAGCAGACCTTTGCACTAGGAAGTGCTTTTAAAAAGTTATTTCTAAGTAGAGATGAGCTGAAATTGTTCCAAAAACCCCAATGACCTACATAAAGAAAAAACTACCCACTAGTCACTACTGAAGCCACCCAAAGACAGAAATTTGCAATGAAGCTTGACATTGAAAAAAGATTCTAGGGCATTCAGATCCTGGACAGCCACCCCATTATGGTAAAGGTGGATGGACGTTTCCTCTTAGCATTATTTACACACGCACTGTGGGCTACATTTTGGCTTTAAGCCATGAGCCATATTGGGAGCATGTGAGGGGCTTTGTACTAATATCCGCTCACTGAGAAATTGTGCCTGAGTATTGTCCTGGAGAACTGAAGGAGCACAAACAGCACTGGTATGCTCTACATGAAGCAATGGTGGCATTCTTCTCAAAGAAGGAAGGAGTCACTGTGTTCAATAACCAATTATATGTATTTTAAGCAGGGCCAGCTCCAGGCACCAGCTTAACAAGCAGGTGCTTAGGATGGCCAAGGGAGAGGGCTGCACCTGCGGCAATTTGGGGGCGGCAGGTCCCTCACGCCCTCTAGGAGCGAAGGACCTGCTGCTGAACTGCCGCCGCCGATCACAGCTTTTTTTTTTTTTTTTTGCTTGGGGTGGCAGAAATGCTGGAGCTGGCCCTGATTTTAAGGTGCAGACATGAATCACAAAAGGAAGCCTTCTGCTGAACTGAATGCTTCATGCAATAAAGTGGAGGATAATTACAAAGGCTGCAGTTGTGTCAATCAGTGATGGGTTAAAAATAGAAAACAACATTGCATTTTAAAAGTTGTGTGCAGATAGACAAGAGAAGATGACCTCAGGCTCCTAATGCAGGAGGGGGATATGGATGTTGCTGTAGAGAGGAAAACAGGCTGAGTAGCAAGGACTGTGAGGAAGGCTGAAAAGCATGACAAGTTCAGATAAGCTTGAGCTAAGATGCTTATCCAAACTGAGCCTTTGGAGGTTCACTCATCACCATTCATTGTCCCCTTCATCATTCTGAAAACATATATCCTTCTATTCATATTTTCTCCAGTTAGTAAATTTCCAGTTCTCTTAGCCTTTTTCTGAACCTTTTGCATCTCTTCAGCATACTTTCTAGAATGTGCTATCTGAAACTGAGTATCGTTAGCGTCTAACTGTGATCTGACAAAATCCATAGGTGTCTTATATGGAGTCTGGTGGCAATATTGCAGTGGAAATAGGACTATTGTTTTAGTTTTTTATATAAGCTGTCAGAACAACATTTATACAAAATCTCAGAGGAATAAGTTAAAGTGAACAAAACAGAATGCTTTTTTTGCCTCAATCTTCACAGACAAGGTCAGCTCCCAGACTGCTGCACTGGGCAACACAGTATGGGGAATAGGTGAGCAGTCCTCAGTGGTGAAAGAGCAGGTTAAGGACTATTTAGAAAATCTGGACATGCACAAGTCCATGGGTCCAGATCTAATGCATCCAAGAGTGCTGATGGAGTTGGCTGATGTGATTGCAGAGCCATTAGCTTTGAAAAATCGTGGCAATCGGGGGAGGTCCCAGACAATTGGAAAAAGACAAATATAGTGCCCATATTTAAAAAAGGGAATAAAGAGAACCCGGGGAACTACAGACCCGTCATCCTCACTTCAGTCCCTGGCAAAAGCATCGAGCAGGTCCTCAAGGAATCCATTTTGAAGCACTTGGAGGAGAGGAAGGTGATCAGGAACAGTCAACATGGATTCACCAAGGGCAAGTCATGCCTGACCAACCTGATTGCCTTCTATGATGAGATAACTGGCTTTGTGGATATGGGGAAAGCGGTGGATGTGATATATCTTGACTTCAGCAAAGCTTTTGATACAGTGTCCCACAGTATTCTTGCCAGCAAGTTAAAGAAGTATGGATTGGATGAATGGACTATAAGGTGGATAGAAAGCTGGCTAGATTGTCAGGCTCAATGGGTGGTGATCAACAGCTCGATGTCTAGTTGGCAGCTGGTATCAAGCAGAGTGCCCCAGGGGTTGGTCCTGGGACTGGTTTTGCTCCTTACATTACTGCTGAATATAAGGAAAGGCTAAACTAGCTCTATGGGCTACACCTGCCTTTTGGGCTGGACTCTACTTAAAAAATCTTGGCCTTTGCTACTGATGCTGTTCTTAGTTAATCCCCACCAGTAATCAGCTCTTGTTAACAAATCATCAGGATTAGGTGCAAACTGTAAAAAGTGCTCCTTACATTCGGAGGGCAACACAACCAGCAACAATTCAGTACGAGATAGGTGCATCTCTCCCACCCCCGTTAGTATATCGAGCACAATTTGCTCATTCAAATTGTACCACTGAAGGAAGCAATCTGCCTATTCACTTGGACCCTCCTCCAGGAGGAGCTTTAAGGCAAACACTTCCACCTGCGTTATTAAACCATTAAACTCTTTTACCAATTGCGCCCCTAAATCTGAGTCAGTAAAGGTGTGCCCTATAATCTGTGGTCACACACTCCCCAAGGTTCTCTGCAATACCTTGTCTCAATCCTACATAGTTAACTGGTTTGTCGCTTTAGAGCATGGGGTTCTCAAACTGGGGGTCGGGAGGTTATTACGTGATGGGGATCACATGGTGGTTTGGCCTATTAGGGGGCCTGAGCACTACCATGAATATTTATTCTAATGCCCAGCCTTCCATGTCCAAAACTAACTTCCTCACCCTTATTATATTGGGGTGCACTTATCTCATAGGTAAACATACATCACTTCAGTGTTCCTGAAGTTATATTCCAACTCCTACTATTGAGCAAGCTATTCCTAGTTGAGTTCAGATGGAGTTCTTGGGCCAGAAATTAGGGGGTGTCTCTCTCTCTCTCTCTCACACACACACACACACACACACACACACACACACACACACACACACACACACACACACACACGCCCTGGTAAAGCGCCTCCTCTGGTTAGACTCTGTCCCGGCTACTGTGTTTGGGGCCCACCTCACTGGACTCCCTGTGCTCTTTAAGCCTTCTGATTGAACAGTCCAGGCACTGCCCCCCGGATGGGTTCTCTAGGCGTGCACTCAGGATCAGATCAACCATCTAGCATCCTCTTCTGAGAGCTGAAATCCTATGGCTCAACCTCTTAGCCCCTGTACTGATGCCTCATACTACCCTGTATCTGCACAGCCCCTCCCAGAACTTCCGGTGCCTGAGACAGTGAGAGCAAACACCGATTCTACACAGAATTCTAAACACCATTTATTCTTTACTTACTACAAAAGACACTCAGCTCCAAACAAAATAATAAACACACCTGCATGCATTTCCCTGCCTCAGTTTCCTTACCAGTCTGGAGAGTTCTTTGGGTTTGGACAGAGTCTTCTGGGATGCCCAGAGTCCTCCTGTGGCTTCTCTTCAGAATCATGTAGCCTAATTCAGCTAGCTTTCCCTGACCGTGACTAGTCCCACAGTTAAACAGTACACACCTGGTACAAAAGTATGCCCTTCTCACCAAGCCACAGCTTCCACTGTCTTTTTTTCCTGTGAGTCCCTCAAATTTATATGTCCCCCTACCAACACCTGTTTTGCTTTGGTCTGCTGCTGGGGATTTTTCCACTCCCTCTCCTTTCAGAGCAATTAGAGAGACAAACTTCTCCCAACTTCAGCCAATCCATTATTCCAAGGTGTTTCCATCTGAATAGATGACCATGAAGATTTAACAAGCAACTATTGTCCCTGGTCTGCAGAAATGTGCTACAGCTCCTGTCAATAAATGGTGGATTCCACATGCCCCCTACAGGCACCCCAGGATACAACAAATTCATAATATCAACCAAGATTTGTACAAAGTCAGATTTCCTCAAATTGTCACAGGAGGAAAAATTTTAACCTGTAATTTTAACCTGTAATTAGAGCACATAGGATACAGAAGGCACTGAGAGACATGAAATGTGGAGTGCATATTTACAAAGTAACTTTTTTTGACTAGTACCACACTACAAATTGAATTACTGTTTTAAGACACAGTCAGTCCAGGCATTGCAGCATCTGCATACATCAGCTGCAGTGTGCTTAGCTCTGGCCATACTATGTGTAGTACTGGAGAACTAATTTGGATATTCTAAAAAGCAACCTGAGCATTTATCCCACCGGAATCTCTCTGAGATTTAATGAAGTTTTCTCTGAGGTGCTTTTTACACAGTTTTATGTTTAAATTCTGACATTTAAAGATTAATCATCTATGTCTCTTGTAGGCAAGGCCGGGGCAGGAAATGTCGTCTATCCCTCCCCAACCCCAAGGCATCAGCAGTTTATGGGAAAGAAATGTGCCACAAAAGTTCTGGGGAGAATTTCCTGACACATGCACAGGATCAGACCACTGTAAGAGGCCCTGTCCTGTTCCCTGGAACAAGGGCATACCAGGTGTGGGAGGGTGTGTTTCCATTGCATTGCGCCCTATAAAGATTCTGGGATGCTCCAAACTATAGCAAAGCCTATAGACAGCTCTGTAGTGGTTCCATAAATTAATGATTATATCTCAGGGCTACTCTAATCTGCACCAGGGTGTTTCAGCCCTCAAAGCAGCTCAGAATCCTGAGGACTGAAAGCCACCTTTGCCCTTCTCCTCCAGGGCTATGCTTTCTTTGTTACATCTCCTGAAGGTACAACAGAGATTTTCAGCCAAGCAATTTAGAAAATCATGTTCCCGCTGTATTGCTGTTATCTAGATGTGCCTGGGAGCGGAAAAAAAAGATGCTTTGTTGCAACCTTGCTCCTGAATTAATCAATTAGTCTTGTGATGAAGAAGAGCTTCTACTGAGAAGTACTGCTCTGGTGAGAAGCTGCTAGAGTAAAGCTGGTTAGAATGCAGTTTTGATCTTTATCCACTTGGAACTGTCTTTTCTAAGTTATGTAAGATTTCAAGTGGGAGTTTTGTAGTTCTTCAAAACACACCTCAAAAAATTATAATTCATTTTTAGTCAACTTTTTCCCACCTACTTCTGTCAGGAATTATCACAATACCCTGGATTTATGAGCCCCAGTTTAATGCAGAGACTGAACTAATTTATGGCTCCCTGTACCAGCTGATGTAGATGTTTATGGGCTGTTCAGAAGCAAGCAAGCATCTGAATGAGAAAAACTGATCTTGAAAGATTTTCAGCCCAAATGTGGAGACCCAAAAGACTGGATAGTTCACATAAGCTTTCATATGTTTGGGCGCTTGTCCAGGCTGACCGAAACCTCTGAACTTTCTAATGTTTCTCCATCATTAGCTGTTAGCTTGTCAAGGGTGTCAGTCTCTGTGATCAGTCTCTGTGATCAGTCCTACATGTATACATTTTCCATGCTTTGCAAGTGGCTTTAACTTATTCATCAATTAATTCTTTCATGATAAGAAGGATAGATAAATATGAGTGACACCATTCTTCTACCTGATACAGGCATTCATTAGTGGAAGGAAATTCTCCTAAAAAAAGAGCCGTAGGCCATGTCATTATCTTCCTCTTCCTAGGTAAATTTACAAGACATTTATTTTTCTGTTTTTCCTTATCGTCTTTCCTTATTTTTAAAGTAATTGTTCAATACAGTGAAAAGTACCATATTGATAGTTATAGAGGTGAAGCCCTCTGGTTACCCTCAGAACAGGTACAACAGTCAGGAGCACTGGCAATGAAAGCTGTCTCCCAGTACACCAATGTCCCAAAGAGGACTGGTTCTAGCAAAGGCAGTTATTCAGCCTCAATTCATATGAAATCCCTGGCTAGCTCATGAAGAGTGCCACTTAGTGTCACGTGTGAGGGAGTTTTTGTGATGTATATACCTGCCCCTAGAAACTTGACTGAGGTCACCTTCTTATTGCACAGCCATCAACTGGTAAGTTTTCACACACTGCTGCTCTAGGCTAGGTTCAGACTAGTTCAAACCTCCACATTTCATTCCATACCATCTTTGGTCTTCATACTGATTTTATTACTATCATTAAATATGTTTAGTGCACTAGTACCCAAGACCCCAGTGTTGATTGGGGCCCTATTGTAGTAAGTGTTGTACAAACTTATAGGAGGAAACGTCCCTTGCTCTGAAGAGCTGACAATGTAAGAAAATAGTTGACATGTTGTACAGAGATGGGGGTGGGAGAGAGGGGAGGAAGAGGGTTATAATAAAATATGCTGCACATATCTTAAAAACAATTACTTATTATAGCCGTGCCATAACTAGACAAAACTCTCCATTCCTTCTTGAAACGGAGTCCTCTTACTCCAGGCAACTGGGTGGTAATGAAGCAGGATAAGACCTGCTCATGCTTATGTCAGCTCTAGGATGTGCCTGGGGCTTCAGAAACAGCCCAGACATCCTGTGTGGTCACTAGGCAGCCCTCAGAATTTGTGCAGAACTGACGCTCAAAATGACTGACAGGGGCTGTTCTCTCTACAGACAAAACCTGAAAGGTTAGGCACATAATAGGCATGTGAGGTGACATTGGTGTATTTCAGAAACTGTTTTAACAATAGCTGGGGCAACTTAAATAGCTAAGTCAATTCTCTTTTGGGGGGGGAATAGCCCACCTTTCTCAGGATAACAGGCAGGTAACAATACCCAAAGGATATTATGGCGCTAGGCATAGTCAATCAGTTTATGTATACCAGTCCAACTCCTCACTTCACCACCTCTTAGGCACTGAACAACATAAACTGGCAGTTAGAGGCATTACCCAGCTTTCCCAATGGAGGAGCCATATGGAGTTTGCAGCACAACAACAAAAATATGCAATAAAAATGTGTAGACCTAAAAATACATTCACTACTTGCCCATGTGAATGCACAGGCTCATTGTTTTAACTTCCATCCTCCCCGCTCCTTATGTGTTTGTAATCTCTTCCTATTGTTCTTTTAATTTAGTCTTTGGGGCAGAGACTCTCTGTTTAAAAAGCATCAAGTCAATGACATGATGTAAGTAATAAAATAATGGGTAGGATTATGGGTAGGGTCAAATAGGGTAGAAAATTTTTTCCTCACCTGTTTAATTCCTCTTGCTTAATTAATTCTGAGGACAAATTTAGTATACTTGCTAAATTGTCATATGATCAATGTACTCTAGTTGTGTGATTTTGAATCCTCCAGACAACTCTAAAGGTTTCCATCTCGATGAGCCTCCTGTTTCATAACACATCATATAGCTTCTGAAGCAGGAACCTTGTGCAGGATACTTCCTAGTTCTGGATGGCAAGTTAGCAAAAAGAGTAGAGTGGGACAGGCCGCTGGTAGTAGAAAAAGGAGCTAGTTTCTGAATTAATGGAATCTTAACCCCTGGGATTTGAACTTGAGCCTTGGCCTTTTTCTGGTAGATTTGATACTTGGGATCCCTCATGAGGGGAAGGAGGACACTTAAGTGAAGACTTTCATCTCTAGAAAGGTATCACAGCTTTAAAACTTTCTGCATGTAGAATATCTGCATTTATGTTTAGATTCCTCCCTTTGCTGTTGTCTAGTATCACTGTGGAGGCACCACTAATACATCATAATATTACATCCGCATATCCAACCTAATTAAAATCAATTTCAAACAACTTTACTGATCCACAATTTGCATCTGTACTTGACATAGGAAATTCCTCTCTCTCCCTGGAGCCACTGTTGTAGAATTCTCCTACAGAAATGACATAGTTCTATACATTTAATTTGTGCTTGAAAGAGGAGTTGCAAATTACAGTAATTTGAACTAGTTAACAATTTCCTGGTAACAGGTGATAATTCGCAAGCCACTTCTGAGCACTGTAAGGCAAATGATTATGTCACATTTTGATGCTGACGGAATCTTATTATGTAGCTGTGATCTGTAGTGTAATAAATATACTGCTGTATTGTACATCCATGTTTTTGAAGCACACAGTTGTTGGGTTCTTCATCATTTAAATGTTTCCATCATGACTAGAATGTTTTACTTTAAGTACAACAAATGTAAAGTGCTTTATTTGTTTTTCTACACACAAGACTCATGACAGAAAAGTCTCAGTCAAAAATCTATCAAGAACTGTTTTAAATTTTGCCAACCATGCATGTTCATGTGCTAGAAGTTCCTGTTCTATGGAAATTCATCAACTAACACTGCTCTACAGCCAAAATGCTTATGAAATAAATGTAGTCAAACTTTACTAATTCTGGGTAACTGAGAATGAAAATGATGCTTAAAATTGTTGATTGGCTCTAGTTTTCAAGATATGCTATTGGGTCAGTATATACGACCCTTGACTTGGGAATAGCGGAGGATAAGTGAGTTATAAAGGGAAGGGATCTCAATTTAAACCAGAAATGACTAAAATACATGTTTGACTGGATCTATGAATAAATCTATGACTGGGCTTGGACAGTACTTGCTTTTTAGGCAAAACAATGAATGATGCAATCTGAAGCTGGTATTGCGTCATACATTATATGAATTGCATCATGTTATTCCTAAAAGTCATGGATGATGCAATCATAACAAAGCTTACATCACTCTGCTGAACAAATTGCCCTATATCAGCTCTAGAAATCATACAGTGTCATGCTCTCTTATTTGTCAGTGTTTGATTTTGCAAAGGGACACATTTCTGTTTAGCCAAAGTGAGCAGAGATGCCTTGTACTTGTGTGATAACAGTGCAGATAACTTCTGCTATGTTTGTGGTGAAGTGACTTTTGCATCACAAAAGCGCAGTATAACCACTATGGTTAAGAAAGCCTATCACCTTTATTTTGGCTGCAAAATTGGAGATCAGGACAAGAGGTGGGCCCCACACATATGCTGCAACACTTGTGCAACAAATCTTCGCCAGTGGTTGAACAGGAAAAGGAAATCTATGCCTTTTGCAGTGCCAATGATTTGGAGAGATCATACCAGCAATTGTTACTTCTGCATGGTGCCTCCAGTTAGGAAAGGTGTGTCAAAGAAGAAAAAGTGGACTGTGCATTATCCAAACATTCCATCAGCTATATGCCCAGTACCCCACGGAGGAGGACTGCCGGTTCCTGATGCACCAGAATCATTCTCACTTGAGTCAGACAAGGAAGAGGAAGAGGATGAAACTTCTGGTCCTGAACCATCAATGTCACACGACCCACATTTTCTCCCATCCTCCTCCTCTGAACCACACCTCATAACACAAAGTGAACTGAATGACCTTGTCAGGGATTTGGAACTACCCAAGAGTAAGGCAGAGCTGTTGGGCTCCAGACTACAGCAGTGGAATCTCCTGGTAAGTGATGTTAGGGTTTCCATGTTCCATGACCGTCAAAAGGATCTTGTCCCATTCTTCTTCATGGAAGGTGATCTTGTAGCCTGCAACAACATCGATGGCGTGATGGCAGCCCTCAACATCGTTCACGATCCAGATGAGTGGAGACTGTTCATTGATTCATCGAAGATGAGTCTTAAAACTGTTTTACTGCATAATGGCAATGTTTTGCCATCAATTCTAGTTGGTCATGCAGTCCATATGAAGGAAACCTATGACAACATGAAACAACTGTTAAGGTGCATAAACTATGACCAAAGTGGCAGCTTTGTGGCCATTTGAAGGTTGTTGCTCTCTTGCTTGGTCTGCAGACTGGATACACAAAGTACTGCTGTTTTCTCTGCGAATGGGATAGTCGTGCAAGAGATTCCCACTACATGAAGAAAGATTGGCCACTCTGACAGTCTTTGGAGCCTGGGAGGAAAAGTGTTCAGCATCCACCACTTGTTGAATCAAGGAAGATTTTGTTACCATCCTTACACATCAAGCTGGGTCTGATAAAGAACTTTGTCAAGGCCATTGACAAAACACAAGCAGCTTTCAAGTACCTCCGTGGAAAATTTCCAAGGTTACGTGAAGCTAAGATAAAGGAAGGTGTCTTTGTTGGTCCTCAGATTCGTGAACTTCTTCGAGATGATGCATTTGACCATGCACTGCGTGGCAAGGGAAAGACGGCATGGAAAGCCTTCCAGTTAGTGGCAATAAATTTTCTCTGAAACAACAAAGCAGACAACTACAGGTTTGGGTGGAAAACCTCCTCAAGGCATACAAAAGTCTTGGTTGCAACATGTCACTAAAGATACATTTTTTCCACTCTCCTCTAGATTTTTTTCCACTGAACTGCGGAGCAGTGAGCGACGAGCACGGCGAGCGATTTCACCAGGACATTGCAACAATGGAGAAACGCTATCAGGGCAAATGGAGCCCATCAATGCTTGCAGACTATTGCTGGACAGTGACAAAAGATGCTCCAGTTAATGAATACAAGAGACAATCCAAGAAGCGCCGAGTAGACACTGAATAGGACTAAACTATGTACATAATAGTTTTTTGCCTTTTGTTTCATAATACATTTTATTTATATAACCCTTTTGCTGATTTTTAAAGTGTTACATAAACAGGACAGGTGAAATATTATCATGTAAAGCAACCATAAACACATGAAAAGACCTAGGTTTACAATTTATGATTAAAACTCTATCATCTACACAATATACATAGACATAAAATGTAAAAACTTAAATATCTTAGAAACAGTAGCCAATCGGTTGTTTTAATTGTCATATTTGAATTCATCACATCAAAATACCTACTAAATAGCACATTTTATCTCTGAAGCAGACGACTTCTCAAAAATTGTAGACCAGTGATATCTGCTTCAATTATTAGAGAATATCAGATCTCATTTAACAAAGTCTGTTATGTGGCTGTATCAAATGTATTTGTCATCTCGTGTTGCTTGGGTAAGTGTCAAACTCAGTGCTTTTATTCAAACCATATTGTGTAGTATATAGAGCTGAAGAAGGGGGAAAAACCAAATTTGGGGAGTTTCTTGATCTATAGACCCTGTCTACACAACAGCTGAAGTTGTGCTAATGAGAACCATCCATCTTTAAACATGATTCTTCAAGGTGATCAGACTGTTAACTTGACTACTGTAGACAAAGTGGAACTGTTTTATTAATAGAACTAGCTGACCAGCTAAGAGCTAAGCCACTAATTTGTGTTTGCCTTACACAAAATGGGTCCAAACAAATTAGTGGCTTACACAAATTTGCCTTACACAAGTATTTTAGTAAATGAACAGTCACACAAACATCATGAAAGGGCAGATGCCAAGAAAAGCTTTGAACTCATGGACACGAATATTGACTAGAAACCAGATTCTACAATTTACACACAGCCAAGCAGGGAACAGAACCAATAGCATGTAATGTTTTTGTCTATTCTAAGTGAAATATTTCCACTCAAATTGTGAATATTTCATATGTGCAATGAACAGCATGCAAACAAACATTCTACGGTATTAAGGAATAAAAGAGATTTCATCCTACTAAACAGTAAAAATAAAAATGGATGTAACAAAGTTGTAGCACTCATTACATTAAAAGGAATTTGTTTTCAACTTGTCTCCTGTATGCTGCCCTATTTTTTTTTTTTTCAGGTAAAAAGCACTATAACTGACAAAGGAAAGTCTGGAATCAGGGATTGGGAGAGGAAGTGGTCTCTAAAAGGATTTTTTGGCAAAAATAGTCCAGAATAGTAAAAAGAGTATGAGAATTACTACTTCTAGTACATAACAAAAATTTTAAACTTGGTGTTTTAAACATGTTAGCCGTGTCTATTCTGGTCAGCTAGCTTGTTTTTCCACCTGCTTCTAAATAGGAAAGAATCTCACACCTATTTCTCCCTCCTGCCTGAGATTTGCCATATATCTCATTGTACCACTTCCTACTGGCCACCTGGGCAGAGGTTTCAAAATCCTTCAACTTTCAACCACTTATTAAGTACACAGAAAAAAATTAACTGCTAACACTATTAAACGGTGCTGTCTGTCTCTGCCTAATGCCTGTTGTTTGGGATTCCTGACAGGTTTGTTCTTTTCATGCAAATAAGCCACGCTCACAGACATGGATATTAATTGGAGTCACAAGCAATCAAATTCAACATTGTCAGACCAGTACCTGTGTCTCAAACTGACTAAACCTTTGGAAGGAAAATACCACTGACAATTTCAAGATGGAAAAAGAAGGTATTTTCTTAACATTAAGTCTTCTCAAACAATAAAAAAAAATTGTTTCAGCAAGCCTCATGTCCAGGCACATCATAGTGTTTGTGACAGCATATTTTGTGTGTGTGTGTGTGTGCGCGCATCGGTATAGAGTGAAGGATGTTAAGATCTATTCAAACTTAGTGAAATAAATGTTTTTACTCATCTTGATGAGACCTACTTCTGTACTGTAATAAATATGGATCACATCCTTCCACTGGTTTTAGAATCTAAAAAAAATTTTTTGGAATCACTGCTTCTTAACTACAGTTACAGTTCTCAGATACCAGCATTGGCACAGCATCTTGCTGTTTCTCTCTCTTACTTATGTCTTCTGAGTTCCTGGTTATTTTTGTTCATCAATGTCCATTCCACCAAGATATGTCTCACTTTCTCATTTATGTCCTCTCCTTTCCATACGTCCAGGCTTCTATGTGCCAGATGCCTTCAAAACTCTCCAAACATTTTTAGTCACTTGCAGACCTGGGTGTTGGGGCCCGTGAAAACAATGGCCATGGTCTACCCTGATTCCAAGGACTTCAAAATGTCAAGGCTCATCATAAGTTTTATTAAAACAAAAAACAGAATAGATCTATCTAGCCCCTTTCCTTGTGAGGGGTTAGCCTTGAAAATATAAACAAAGCGAATAGATTGCTGTGGCTGAAAGTTTGCCACTGATTATTCCTAAAGATCACAGTCCTATTCAAGGCTTCTCTTTGGGACCCATTGCCTGGGTCCCTTGTTTTTGTTGGGGAAGCTAAACCTGTTTGTAGATGAGGAGTTGGAGGGGGTTTTCTGGCTTCTCTTTGGGACCCATATACCCCCTCCATCTGAGTTTTCTTGGAGAGGGTATATGGGTCAGGAGGCCCTTAGAGAACATAGTAAGGATCACAGCAAGGAGGGACATAAATCTCCTTGGGTTTGTGGCAGAGACCCACAAACCCTCAAAGACCAGCATGGATTGGAGGTTCTGAGGAGCATCCTAAAACTTACAGCATGTTAGGTATGTGGTCCCCAAGGGGCCTCATAAGACTCAGAAGGTTCCTCCAGTCAATACCCAATAACCTTTAAGGGGCTTTGCTGCAATTTTCCACCTCCCAATCCAATAGGATGGAAGCTGTTGGAGGCTGAAGAGCCTAATAAGACTTTGTGGAACCCCCCATTACAGATACAAGGAAGGAGGAGGAGGAGGCAGCAAGCATCAAGGGAAGAAGGGGATGGAGTCCCTATCCTCTGCATAGGACTCAAGGAGCAGAAAGAGGCGGCCACGGGAAATGGGAAAGGGGTAATTACTTTCTGTGAACATCTCTGTGATAGGTGGGAGTATTAGGAGGGAAAGATAATTTCTTCCCTTCAATTCTTTTGACCTCTGCCCCCTCAAAGCTTCTTTCTAACTCATACATCACAATAGAAATGGATTATGGTGACATCTCTCCACTCATTACATGTTAACAAGTATAGATGCTCACAGCAGTAGGCTATGCACTTCATTATGCTGGCATTTGTGAGCAGAAAACAATCTCAACTAACGTTCTAAGCCAGACATTTATGAACAAGAGCTGGATAGTTGGCCTATTTATCAAGTCAACACTTTCACAGTCTTTTCACTAATTTCTCACACTTAAACATACTGAGCAAATCTTTCAAAAGTACGCCAGTTACTTAGGAACACAAGTACCATTCATTTTCACATGAGAGTTGGATACTTAACCCTGTTAGGCCCTTTTGAAAATCTTGCCCTTAACAGAGACTTACTTAATACTAACTATAACATAACACTATTCACTTCTTCTAAATCAACTTGAGAATATTACATCGTCACAACACTATAAAGCAGCATTAATGTTGTTGTGGACCATTATATGTGATTCTATGGGCTTACTGTGGAAATGCACACTTAGCTCTGAATTTCCTTTGTTTCTAATTTTTTTTAACATTAGCATTCTTATTTTCATACACTCAAAATGTTGATACTTGTAGTTGCTCACATTTTAAACTTCATTGTATTGAAATTTTGTGCATGGGAATACCTCTAACTGGTAATGCAGAGGCCACTATTAAAACGTTCTTTCTGTGACAGATCTTACAAAAAAGCAGATATTTAATGCAACAAAAATCTCAAAGGGTTAGGGTCAATCATCTATGGAAATTTTGAGATCCAAAACACTAAGGTTGAACTGTTCTTAGTTATGGTGTACCCATTCCTACTTGGGGCTGTTGAGTGAATTTATCTATCATACACCGTATATTCCCCAAATCGACCATACAAAATACCATATTGTTTTTCTGAATTGGATAAAGTGTAAGTGTGTCACATGAGGAAATTCTTTGATAGACTTGTGATTCTTTAGTGTAGTAAAAAGGAACATAGCACAATTGAGATAGCCACTGAAAGTCAAGGGTAAAATAAGCTCATTCCTGCAGTGTGAATAAGCTCATTCACTTTCTCAAAAAGAAATCTAATTGTTACACCTAAGGAAATATTAAAAGTTTGAGTTGTAGCTGTAATACAAGGTGAGGAAGTGGCACTAATGAACTTCAAAAAGCCTCAAAGATAGGGTTACCATCCGTCCGGGTTTCCCCGGACATGTCCGGCTTTTTGAGCCTTAAATGGCCGTCCAGGGGGGATTTCTAATGAAGTAGAAATGTCCGGGATTTCCCCTCCTTCGGAGTGCGGCGTGGCTGATTGGACGCCTGGCCTGATTGAAAGCCGCTCGCAGCCACTAGGGCCTCTAGCAGCCAGAGTCCCTCCCCCTCCCCCGCTCCCTCCTTCCCCACAGAGCAGCGAGGAAGTGTTTGAGTCAACGTGGAGCCTGCAGCTCTCCCTCTGCCGGGTGAGGGTGTGTGTGTGTAGAGGCTGCGGGGGGGTGTTGCAGAGGCTGCAGGGCGAGTGGGGAGCAGGAGGCACAGAGGCTGCAGGGGGGGTGCAGAGGCTGCAGGGCAAGTGGGGAGCAGGGGGCACAGAGGCTGTGGGGGGGGTGCAGAGGCTGCAGGGCAAGTGGGGAGCAGGGGGCACAGAGGCTTTGGGGGGGTGCAGAGGCTGCAGGGCAAGTGGGGAGCAGGGGGCACAGAGGCTGTGGGGGGGTGCAGAGGCTGCAGGGCAAGTGGGGAGCAGGGGGCACAGAGGCTGCGGGGGCAGGGGGGTGCAGAGGCTGCAGGGTGAGTGGGGAGCAGGGGGCACAGAGGCTGCGGGGGCGGGGGGTGCAGAGGCTGCAGGGTGAGTGGGGAGCAGGGGGCACAGAGGCTGCAGGGGGGGTTGCAGAGGCTGCAGGGCGAGTGGGGAGCAGGAGGCACAGAGGCTGCAGAGGCTGCAGGGCGAGTGGGGAGCAGGGGGCACAGAGGCTGCGGGGGGGTGCAGAGGCTGCAGGGCGAGTGGGGAGCAGGGGGCACAGAGGCTGCGGGGGCAGGGGGGGTGCAGAGGCTGCAGGGTGAGGAGGAGCAGGGCAGGCAAGGGCATAGAGGCTGCAGGGCAAGTGGGGAGCAGGGAAGCACTTAGCAACCCCCAACCAAGATCAGAGCGGGAGGGAGGAGGGGGAATGCGGGGTGCTCAGAGGAGGGGGCAGAGTTGGGGCAGGGACTTTGGGGAAAGGGTTGGAATGGGGGCGGGAAAGGGGTGGGGTTGGGGCGGGGCCGTGGGGCGGGGAAGGGGCGGAGTTGGGGCAGGGGCGGGACTGGGGCCCCCTGGAGTGTCCTCTTTTTTAAATGTTTGAATATGATAACCCTATCAAAGAACTTCAGATCTATAGTTTGGGATAGGTACATTATATAAGACTAACTAAATAAGCAGTACAATAGTCACAAAAAACTGCTGCAAAGACAAGTTCAACTTTTACACTCTTCCTTTATCAACCAAATAACCTCCACTATTGTGCTTCCTATATATGTTCACCCACTACCCGATTATGATGCTAACCTACAATGACTTTATACTCTGGCCACTTATGCTGTTGGTTTTAGCCCTCTTTGACACCTCCACCATCAGAGGATAAGGCAGCACTAACAAGATACTGTACAGTAACCGAATGTACTGTAATTATCAGTGTTTTTATAGAAGTTGCCATGTCTTTCATACTGTCAATGTGTTCTCAAGCTTCCAGGACACTTTTATTAAAAAAAAAAAAAAAAAACTGGGATTTGGAAACCTTCCTGTACCTTATTTTGTGGATCCAGATACAAATATAATCCCAAAACACCTTCTGCCTATTATTGCTAAATAAATATTTGCTTCCATTTGGTATTAGCTCTTTGCTGTCTTGCTGGTCTCTCTCTTTTTCCCCATTTCTTTCCCCTCCCCACTCCTCCACTCCATCCTTGCCTATTACCACATTCCCTTCTCCCTCCAAGCATCCTATGTTCTTTTCTTTTTATATTCTTTATTTATTCACATTTCATTCTTTGTCTCTTTCTTCCTGGGAGGCAGCAGAGTCTATTATAGTAGTTCCCAGCTTTTTTCCTGTTTGTAACATGAGGTCATAGTATGGAAAAGAAAATCAGAATCTCCCCCTTAGTTACCCATAAAGAAAGAGACATATTCATGACCCCATGGAGCTTGTTTGTAAAACTGTTGGGGTCATGACCCCTTGGCTGAGAACCCATAGTTTAATGGATAGCGGAAGGCATAAGGAGACAAGAGAGCTGGCTTTTATTCCTCACTCACTCACTGACAAGCTGTATGACTTCAGTCATTTTAACCTTTTTTGTGTCTCCCTTTCTCCTGTGGTAAGAATGGGACACTTACACAGAGTTATAAAACATATTAAGGTTCTCAAAGGAAATATGCTCTATAAGTGCAAAGTATTGTCATTTACATTAATCACTGTTGCCTCTTATGCCTACTTTCTTTTTGCTGCTGTTATCCTGTATATGCCCCTCGCTGCCTGTCTCTCTCCATTCTGCGCATTTTTCTTTCCCCATTTCTTGCCCACTGTCTTTGTCTTTCCTCTACTTAGTTCCAGTTTCTCCCCACTCTTCAGACTTCGCATTCTTTCTCTGCCAGCTTGGCTCTCATTCAAAGTACCAAGGAAACATTTTATTGAAAATATAGTTTTGTATCTAAATGCTTACACTGAAGGCCAGTCTGATCCAGTGCAATATCAACCTACAGCAGGGACCACATAGATTCAGATTCTGATTAGCACCATTCACACTGCCTTCAACTCAGTATAGAGATAACAATTAACAATGCCAAATTTTAGAAGAGAAAGCAGAAGAGGGAAAGCTGGTGCAATAACCAGCACCATACTGAACCAGTAAAGCAAAGAATTGTGTTTCTTTTCTAGTCCTAACATAAAAAGCTTTTAGTCCCCAGAAGAGGAACAAAAGAAAAAGCATGAAAATAGAGTGTTGCCAACTTAGCTACTTTGTCATTAGATTTAGTGACTTTTTGGTTTCCCTAGGGAGAAAATTAGTGTCAAAGTGACCAGTGACAAATCTAATGATTTTCACTGCCACTTACAGTGACATTCAGAAACAGAAGTCACCAATATGTATACTCACAAAATCATTGACAAGCAGCTCAATAGTGTTAATAAAATCCATTTCATGATCTTCTTACTACATTCTGTTGCACACCAAGTCAATGTCATTATGTCTCAATTGAGCATGTCCTTGGAAGGAATTGCATTCCAGGGCTTCTTGGGCTGAGATCACTATAATCTTCAGGCAAGGAAAAGAAGTTTGTGGAGGCTAATTAAATACTTTGCTAAGCCAGGCGCACTTTGGAGAGAGTAGCACATTAGCTAGGGTTTGTTTTTAGCCAAATGTGTTCTTTCTTGCTGCTCCATAGTAGGTAACACACCCTATCATGCAGGGAAAGATGGGTTATGAAGTGGGCTGGATGAGCAAGGCAGATTAGCCAGCAAGGAGAGCCACACGGATGGAAGGTGGGGTGGGATGAGACAGGGCCCTACCAAATTCACAGCCATGAAAAATGTGTTATGGACTTTGAAATCTGGTCTTTTGTGTGCTTTTACCCTATAGGATACAGATTTCATGGGGGAGACCAGCATTTTTCAAATTGGAGGTCCTGACCCAAAAAGGAGTTGCAGGGGGGGTTGCAAGGTTGTTTTAGGAGGGTCACAGTATTGTCACTCTTACTTCTGCACTGCCTTCAGAGCTGGGTGGCTGGAGAGTGGCAGTGTTGGGAACAGCAGCACCACAGAAGAAAGGGTGGCAATACCTTACTATGCCACCCTTCTGCGCTGCTGCCTTCAGAGTTCAATGACCAGAGAGTGGTGGCTGCTGACCAAGGGCCCAGCTCTGAAGGCAGGACCCCACCAGCAGCAGCATAGAAGGGTGGCAATACCATACCATGCCATCCTTAACTCTGCACTGCTGTTGGTGGTGGCTCTGCCTTCAGAGCTGGGCTCCCGGCCAGCTGCCGCCAGTAGCAGTGCACAAGTATGGGTAGCAGTACCACAACCCCCTCTACCATAACCTCGCAACCCCTCCCCCCCACACACACCTCCTTGTTGGGCCAGGACCCTTATAATTACAGCACTGTGGAATCTCAGATTTAAATGTCTGAAATCATGAAATTTACTATTTTTAAAATCCTATGATTGTGAAATTGACCAAAATGGACTATGAATTTGGTAGTGCCCTATCTATAACACCTGTTGACTCAATATGCATGCTCACTAGCTTTGTTTCTGACAAAGTGTCCTCACTGTTTATGAGGTTGACTGTGAAGCACTACTTGCTATTTCATAACTGGCATATAATGTTGTTAACCCCTGTGTTAAAACTCACTACATATGGGACTGTCATGGTGAGCCAATGGCTTGTGGCTCTGTATGCTGCCATGTTACAGTTATGAGCTTGGGACCCAAGAGTGGTCTTTTCTTAATGGACTAAGAGGAGCTAGATTCACTCTGCGTTTAATACTCTTATGTCCTATTCTGATTAACATTAATGGGATCAGCAGTCAGTTGGAAGTCATTTCTGGTACTTCCCAGAGGGCGTAAGAAAGGAAAGCCAGGAGTATAAAGTAAGCATAAATACAGTTGGAGTGCTGTATGTGTCTCCCTCTTTCTTCTCCGCACCCCCACACCACCACCTCATGTCTCCAAGAGGGTTTTAGAACCCTGATTTCCTAATCTTGGAAAAAGAAATATCTGTATGTATTCAAAATGATAGGTGATATGGAAATCATCCTTCTTGGACTTTTATCTAGAGTCAGTGCACAGCAATCAAACAGAGCGAGACAAAAAGATCCCACATATTGAATAGATTCAGATGAAACAACTGAGCAGGGAGTTGGAACAAGCCTTTTTTTTTTACTGCAATCAGCCAAAACTGGGCTCTTTGCACTTGTAGCAGCATAGAATCATGTTATTAAAGAGCAGCTTCAGCACTTTGAGCTTTATCAAAGTGGAAATAAAGGGACTGGCTCTGATGCAAATAGATCTAATGGAGTCATGTCCATGGAAGAGATAAAAGAAGATTAACTTTTGGATCCTAAAGGAAAGACATTAGGTAGTTATGGTTGTAATGGCTTGTGCTGAGGGGGAAGTGCAGTGATCATTAATAACCCCCCAGCACTTTACCAAAGCAAAGACAAATCCATTTCCTGCTCCAAGACTTAAGGCAGCTCCAGGTGTGGGTGCATGCGTGTCCCTGCTTGCATGTGCATGCACAAATACACGTTCACACCTGGGTGCATCTCTCACACTAAAATACTATTCACTTCAATTAAAATTGTGACTGAACTGTGGATTGGATTTATATCTAAAGATGCACACACTTAGGCCCAGATGCTACAGACCCTCGCACGCATGACTAGCATGAGTAATCCCATGGAGCTCAGTGTAAATTTACTCAGCTGTGTAAGTGTTTGTAGCCAGAGTCAATTTTGAAATGCTGATCTTTTTATTTTCATATCTGCTTGCATAACAGAGTAGCAGCTTCATGAACTAATTCTGTTGCTAGGTAAGCCTTGAATGGCATGATACAAGAGCATAAGGGTGCCCCAGAAAACTCAGAAGCAAGGAGCTTTTCTCCCTTCTCAACCACATGAAATGGTCTGCATTAGAAGCAAGGAAGAATGATTAGGTAGTTCTTAAAGGGCCAATTTCTAGAGTGGCCGGTGCATTATGAAGAGGCACAGTGGATTAATGCTCTAGCATTTTATGCCTGACACACTGGAAATGTATTTACTTTGTCATGTTATGTCTTAATCTCAACTGACTGGAGAGTTCTTAAGAGTATTTATTGTTAGAAGTATTTATTTGTTGGTCCTCAGCTGAGGACCCAAATATCCTGTCAGTTTCTTCAGACAGAATGCAGTCTGTCACAAATGAGTCACATAATAAAGAGATTGCCCTATAGGGGCAACTGTCCAGTACAGGAGATCCTTTGCACCAGGTCACAAGTGAAAACAACACTGACAGTTTTCTCTGCAGACATTAAATCATGTCACAGAATCACCACCCAAGTCTTCATGGCTGGCAGTTTCTATGCCAACTACAGTCACTGCAGTTTAAAGCTTTCTAAGAGATCAAAAAATGTAAGAGCTGGGCTACGCAGGGAAATTGGCCAGAATAGCTATGGATTATTTCTAATCTAATAATAGCAAGTATTTCTGGGAAGAAAGTGACTTTTATTCTGCAATAGCATGTTGATATGTAGAGCTATTCTGAAATAGATATTTTGGTCAGTTTCCTCATGTTTCCCCACACTTCTGCTGGGTGCACTCAGTCAACAGAAAGAGAGAAGATCTGAGCAAATAAGTAGTATAAGCATGCCATTGGATGCTGAATGTGCAATCTTTTTTGCTATTTCCTTACTAACAGGGGACTCACAGTAAAGAGAATTATCAGTCAGGTCTATGAATCTGTTGTTAGGACAAATGTAGGGAAGAAAATGAGATCTGCATTCTAGGCCAGATTTTCTAAATTGTGTGGACGCATTTGTGCACTCCATATAAATATATATGAGGCACACTACACTCTTATACAGAAGTAGATGCCTGATTCCCTAAATGGGCAATGAATACTGAGATACAAAAGGATAGCAATAAGAGACGTTTGTCATGCACAAGATGCACAGTGGGAACACAAACGTGTGTGAATAATGGTTTGGGGTTTCCATGAATACTAGATTTGGCCAAGGGGAACCCTGAGGCACAAAACCTCTGAGTGACCCCATTTGGGCACAGAGATTGCACCAACACCTACTAAGGCACAATCCATCCCATAGTGTTGTTTCATGTGTGTCATTTATCATCATTTGTATAAGTAACTGTATTGCAAACTGCATTGCTACAGTCAACACAGCACTCCATCAATACAATATGGCAGCTTTTATTCTATAACAGTGCATATTACAAAGAACAACAACATTGCTAATGATAAAACACCTTTATAATTAATAATGGGAACTTCAAATTAATCACTTTTGGCAATTTCAAGGAACTCCTTGGCCTTTTGTGAGCTCATAAGATGGATATTTACAACTTAATGCACTTTTCAAAGCCTTGATCCTGAGTAATTGAAAACTGCATTCTAGTGGCAATAACCTCGCATCATCTTTTGTTGCTTGTACAGATGCTATGGATTAGAAAGGGGACAAATGACAGGAAGGGAAATCCCTTTAAATTTGTAATGCTTTCTGCAAGTACCACTGAAAACCCTGTAAAAGGATTGTTGCTGTATGTTACAGGGGACTGGTAATAGGTTGCACAGCCTTTTGCCTCAGAATCAGCCCTGCTTTATTGAAGCTGACAGGTGTTACACCTAGGGATTCAGTGGCTAATATGAATCAGTAGTTCTCAGGTTAGTTGCTAGAGACCAGTTGTTTCTATCTCAAAACCAACTATTCACTTAATTATTGGCAGAGACCCCCACAGACTGAATAACACATGGAGATTAAACTTTTCTTTCACCGTAGGCAATGGTTCCTCCAGGACAGGCTGGGGCACAGTACAAGTCAACTGCCCATGTTGACTGCGTTAGGATAAATCATGGATTTTATTTTTTCTGGACTGTCATTCTGGCATGTTCAAGAACACCAAATCCTCTTACTACACTAAAAATATTTCCATTTTAGTGGGAGCAGCTTGTTTTGTGAGGTTGGGAAAACAAACAATCATGGCAGGTAAAATCTATTTCCATTCATTGATTAAAACCACCTTTATTTTTTATCCTTCAACACAACCAGATTTTAGGAGATTAATGGGAAAGGACTCTATTAGTGATGGGATTTTGGAGGGCCAGCAGGGCAAATAGTATGACTTAAATCTAACAGAAAAAAAATGCAAGCAATGATATACATTGGAAAGCTGAGCAGTTTGATTTGTTAGGTGTTTAAAAAAGCTCAGTCATAACAAGCGCAAATAAGCATTTGCCATAATTTACCTCATGGATGTGCTAATAACAATTCTGAGGGTGTGTTAAGCACAAACCCTTCACAACAGATTAAGTTTAAACAAAAGCTGGACCATGGAGGAAAATTGGCTGCCCTGGTTTCCATTATATATTCCAAGGTTGGGCATGCCAAAGGGATATAAGCATACTGAACTATGCCACCTCCATGTTTCACTAGAAGCTTCAATCCATCTTAAAAAAACACAGCAAACCTTTCTTTTTGAAAATACTTCTCCACTATAGCACAATCGCAACACTGATACCTCCATCTCTCCAAACTGCCATCCCCTCAAAAATAAAATAAAATAAACCTATAGCAAGCCAACAAACAAACTGGTCAACCAACCAACCAAAAAAACAAACAAACAAAAAACCACCAAAATCCCAACCAATCAATGAAGCAAAAATGCCCCAAGCAGAGTTTTACTCTCAAAAGGAGAAGCACCAGACACTTACGTGAAGGCCACTGGAGACTTTGCTATTGTTTTTACCTCAAAGGTGCTCAGATTCTGCAGTGATGGGCAGCATTATAAAATCCTAAAATAGATAGATTCTCCTCCTGGCACAGTGTAGTACATAAACATTCTCTTGCAACAAAGTTGCCTTATTCATATCATATAGGAATCTATCTTTGAACAGGTGAGCACAGGGAAATGGAGCAATCATAATTTCTCATGGGGGTAAATCCTATCAGCCTTACTATGCCTGGATAGCTAAGCCTGTGATAGGAGAACAGTGATTTGGGGTTGGGAGAAAACGATCTTCTACCATTCTAGGCAGCAAACCTGCATGGTGGCCATGACTGCAGATCTGGTGCTTCAATAGTCCTTGTATTCTCACTGTGTGTGGGCGGAGGAGTGGAATGTGAGAAATGGACTGATGTAGCTCTGGCCCCATCAGCCTTACCATGACTTCTCTCCTGTCCTATCTTCCAAATGCATTTGCACAGGCTCGTGTAGAGCTGCTGCTACCCCTCATATGCACGTATGCAGCCACACAAGTTGTGATACAAGAATGAAGTAGAGGGCCAGATTTGCTCCAGAATATGTAACTTTCCCAGAATCTCCATTTTTCTTTTTAATGGATCAAATATTAATGACATTAAAACATTCATTCATTACTAGATAATCAGCTAGACAGAGTGATAACCATGGAAGAAGCACCCAGGCAGTAAAGCTGTTTGTTCCTGATAGGCACTGGCAATTGACTCTTATATGGAATGCACTGGTATTATCAAAACTATAATGGAATTATTTTTTATCTTTCAACACAGCTGGAGATTCAGGGGACCTCCTTGTTATCTGCAGCTTCTTTGGATTTCACAAACTGCATTGCATCTTCTAGGTGGCCAAAAATATGTCTGATTAAGGAAGGAAATCATAAGTTTAGCAGAGTATAGGAAAGCATAAATCCTTCTCAATTTTTTTAAACAGAATCATTTCCTTACATCTCTCTTGAAGTGATGTATTATAGATCAAGAAAATGGAAGATAGTTGGGGAGAATTCTAATGTTGTTGAATTAAACCTCTTAGTTAGTGATGTCATCATGATTTCTGTCTCTAAGGAACTCTTCTCTGCCTGAGATGCTCACATAAGTCCAGTGAGTCAAATTCTGTTTTCATTTAACAGCTGTAAATTCATAGGGTGAAATCCTTACTAGAGTGAAGTTAATTGAAAGTGTCTGACTCCAACAGAGTGAGGATTTCACTTCAGAGTTTCTCCTCTGACTTCATTGGCATTACTCTGGATTGATTCCAAGCTAACTGAAAGCAACATATGGCCCAGTAATTTCAGTAGGAGTTATGGGTGCACATAGACAGGAGCGTAGAACCTGTAAGTGTTTCTATCTTCATAACAATTCTTAGTTTACTTATATCTCTGGTGTCAAGTATCAGGGTGTAGCCGTGTTAGTCTGTATCCACAAAAACAACGAGGAGTCCGGTGGCACCTTAAAGACTAACAGATTTATTTGGGTATAAACTTTCATGGGTAAAAAACCCACTTCTCCACTTCTCTACCCACGAAAGCTTATGCCCAAATAAATCTGTCTTTAAGGTACCACCTGACTCCTCATTGTTTTTGTAGCTCTGATTAAACTATAATTTTCTAAAAATCAAACTGCATAGATATAGAAAATCATCTTGCAAAACTCAAAAAGAAATGAGTCATTTAAATAATTAACAACATTTAATTTTCTGCTTTCTGGTAGACCCTGCATCAACATTCTTCTTATTCTTCATTATCACAAATCATCAGTTTAGGCTTTGTCTACACTAGCACTTTTGTTGATAAAACTTTAGTCTGTCAAGAGTATGACATTGCACCCCATAATACTTTATAGAAATATGCTTATGAGTGTAAATATAACATAACTGGAATATGTTTTATGCTAGGTATGCCATGAAACATATCTTTGCAAAGGTTATGTTCTATTGAATGTATTCATCCTATTTGTATTCATGTATCATTTTTGTATCTGAAGTTATGAGCATTGGCTCTATACTTGTATTTAAAATGTTTGCTGTAGGAAGCACGTAAGGCATATTATGAAGCGGTTATTCAAGTAATTGGGAGTACTTAGCTAACAATGGACCTTGGGAGATGCCAATCCACATCTAAGCTTTCCTGGGAACATTCAAACTAACATGTAAACAATGGCATTGGCCTGCAAAAAGCGGAATCATTCATAGACTTACGACTTGCCCAGGTGACTGCAAAACTCCATCTTGTTGAGGGGATTTTACACAGGAGAAGAGAGGGGGTTCCACCCACAAGAGAGAGACAATATAAGCCTCTGGAAACCCCTCCATTTGGCCTTCAGTTGGCTCAGGAGATAGCCTTGCCACCCCAAAGAGATGCCTGAAAGAAACTGGAACAAAGGATAGTAACTACTGGGGGTGTGAGTGATTGCTGGACCCATAATAGGAAGAAGTCTAGTCTGTAAAAGAAGCTTATTGGAACATCTCTGAGGGTGAGATTTACCTGCATTTAGTTTCCTACTGTATTACGCTTAGACTTGCATGTTTTATTTTATTTTATTTTGCTTGGTAACTTACTTCGTTCTGTCTGTTATTACTTGGAACTACTTAAATCCTACTTTTTATATTTAATAAAATCACTTTTTACTTATTAATTAACCCAGAGCAAATAATTAATTCCTGGGGGAACAAATAGCTATTCATATCTCTCTATCAGTGTTATAAAGGGCGAACAAATTATGAGTTTACCTTGTTTAAGCATTATATACAGAGTAAAACGGATTTATTTGGGGTTTGGATCCCATTGGGAACTGGGTATCTGGGTGTTGGAGACAGGAGAACTTCTTAAGCTGTTTTCAGTTGAGCCTGCAGCTTTTGGGGGACATGGTTCAGACCTGGGCCTGTGTTTTTAGCAGGCTGGCATGCCTAGCTCAATCAGGTAGGGTACTGAAATCCCAAGCTGCCAGGGAAAATGGGCTTAGAGGTAGTCTCAGCACATCAAGTGGCAGTCCCAAGGGGGTTTCTGTGACCCAACCCGTCACAAAGGGTGTGGGGAAAAAAAAAAACACCCCTGACCTACAAAAGTTTCACCGAAAAAAGCGCCAGTGTGGATAGTGCTATGTTGGTTGGAGACACTCTCCCGCCAACATAGCTACCACCACTCATTAGGAATGGTTTAATTATGCCTGCGGGAGACAGCTATCCCGCCAGCATAGAGCAGCTACACAGGAGACCTTACAGTGGCGCAGGTATACAATGGTACAGCTGTGTCACTTAAGGTCTTTAGCATAGACATAGCCTTAGTTCTCATGAAAGAAAGAAGCTAATATCACTCACTGAAGCCAGGCATAATGCACATAACTGATATCTGTGCAAGCTTCCTCACAGAGCTCTTCCTCACAGCAAATGTCTGTCTGTCATGACCTGTAAATACTCCTGCTGTTCCTAACCGTCTTGAGTGAAGAGTGCCAATTATACCACATTGTGTACTGGTTTTGAGGCATGCACTGAATGGGGACTAAATGAAATTAGCAAACTGAAATTCACTTGTGTCTTAAAGTGTAGTTCTTCAACAAATACGGCATTGTGAGATTCCTTGTTAATTGTTTCAGTGACTCATTTCATGTTTGCTCAGTTTATAAGTAAAATTATGTAGGTTTTTTCCCCCAAACTGCCAGCACAGCAAACTCAACCTGGAATCTAAAAATTCTTTCTGGTTCACCCATCATCATTGATACTAGCCAACTGATAACTAGTTTCAGTTATTGGGGCTGCACCTGCAATGGAACTTAAGAATTCTGATGTCACAGATCAGTAGATTCTAGCTCAGTCTCCCATATCCATGCTGGTTCTGCAGGACTAATGGGGGTAAAATGCAATTAAAATTTTTTATTAATAAAGGACTGTAGATACAATGGTGGCTCCCCAAAAGTCTACAGATACCACACAATACTGCAACTATTTACTGTTGAATGTCAGTGGTGTCTAAAATTCTTCTGTGTGATATAATTTGGAAAATATTCACTATTAAAACATGATGGTACAACAGAAAATAAACTCATACAAGATCTAATCCTTCTTCAGTTTTAACTCAGGGAGTGTGGAACTCACTGCTGCATGTATGTTATATGCCCTCCTCTTTACCTGACCAACAGATAAAATGACTCACTACAGCTGAGAGTAAGGCAGAGGCGTCATTTCAGAACATTTTGTGGGTGGGAAGGGGCAAAGTTGTGTCAGCATATAGAACATTATTTGTGATATTACATCTTGCAAAGTCAGATGGTGGGGTAGGGCATACAGACCTATGAAAAGTCAGGATGGCAGGAAGAGCAAACCGAAGTTTGAAGGGTGTTATAACAGTCCAGGGAAAATGCATCTATAGTCCTCCTCCATGTTACATCAAGGACACCCACTCTAGGCTACCAGCTCCTCAGCCATCACCTCTCTTGGTCAGAGGCCCATGTCTTTTTCTCTCTGACCAGCATTTTTTCCAGGCTGCACAGTTCCCTGCCTACAGGGATATCCCTGTGATATCTCCAGCAAGCCAGACTGCCTAAACAGGACAGTGTTTGCACTTTGCTTTCTCTCCCAAGGTTATGAACAGCACAATTGCTCATAGTTACAAGTTACCACACAGTGCTTTCTAAGCAAGCATATTTATTCGTAAGGTGGAAGCATTACAGAGAAAGCATATTAAAACCAATAGAAAAACTTACATGAATGCTACTAAGTTTACCAAAGGTCACCCCAACTCCAACCTTGCACTCTGTACATGTCCATTCTTTAAAACCCACACCTGGGTTTTCTCTGTGATTACAAGTTCATAACTGTTTCAGATTTAGAACCAAAATGACCATGAATAGTTCAGTTTTTTCTTTTATACAGTTTATGCCACCCTCTAGATATTCCGCAGGAAAATCAGCGCTTTTTGTTTCAAAAGTCTATCCTTGTCTGGAACACTGCTCAATATAGTTCTTTGAGCTCCAGCTCTGATATCTCCCCCCTCCAAAGGCTACATACAATCCCAGCCCACAATCATATATAATCTGCAGCAAGGGATAATTAGGTAAGATATTATAAAAAAATGTTCTAACTATGAAGGTAGTTATGTTCTGTAACAGGCTTCCAAGGGATGTTTAGGAATCCCCATTATTAGAGGTTTTTAAGAACAGTCTGGATAAACATCTGCCATGGATGGTCTAGGTTTACTTGGTCCTGCAATAGCTCAGGAGGCTGGACTTAATGACTTCTTGAGGTCCCTTCCAGCCCTACATTTCTATGATAAACCATTCATTTAATATAATGGACCACTAAGATTCTTAAATTTAATTCAATAGTCTCCAAAATATTGCAGGAAATTGCCATATCTACCACAGGGTAATTGTACCTCTTGCCCCATAGCAAATGATGCCCCTGCAACTAGGAGATTTAGTTCTTCAAGCTGTCTCATCCACTTTGCTCTGGAGGTCTTAACTGTTAGGCATACTCAAACTGTTAGGCTTCCTTTCCCCAAACAAAATCTCATTGAAGTTGATGTGTTTTCTTCTGAGTAAAAACTGAGGGTCACATTCTGCCCTCCAGAGAGACAACCTGTAGGAGAGGAAACTTTTGCGGAGGCAGAGATGAGCACTGGGCCCTGAGTAAGAACTTCAAGATTTGGCTCGTGGAGCAGTGCTATCTATTGAGAATGAAGGTGTCATTTTCTTATAATCACCATACCTAAATAGGATTTGATGTCAAAAGGAGAAAAGCTAATTCTTCTACCACTACAAAACCTACCATCGACCACTGAGTTTATTTTTCAGCATGTTTTCCCCAAAATTAATAATCAACCCTAGAATATTGGGCTTCCTTTCCCCATTTTTTAGAGCAAAATATAAAAATGTGTGTCCTTCGGGAAGGAAAATAGTCTTTGTTTCTTCTTCTTTTAGTTATCAAATATTAAAATTATTAACCAAACTAAAACAAACTTTATGAGTTCAGCACATTTTCCCCACTTGTTCTACTTGATCCGGTATGGCTCATACAGATATATATTTTTAAACAATTAGGGGGGTTTATTATTTCCATAGCACCCACATGAGCTCTTAAGCTTCTAAGAGTCACCTATCAAAAAGGAAAAAGGAAAAACTGCAAGATGGTCCCAATTATTCCAAATTCCCACAACCAAGAAACCGCTGACATAGCCAGGGCTTTGTGCTGGTGTGGCTTTGACATCCAATAATGGGTTCATTCAGGAAAGGCAGCTTTCAGAAGCAACAAAAAATCCCCAGTAATATCAAACCTGTAAGAACTGATCAGTGCAGGTAGACCATTTGAGTAACAGTCCTGTTCAGCAAGATGAACAAAGAGGATTAATATTGGATAATATCTGGATGCCCGTCCGATGTCAGTCTTCTTGGCCCCAGGGAGAGGTAAGCACCTCATTGCCAGTAAGAAGAGATCCAGGCCTGTAGCTAGCCAAGTTAAAGTGGGGAGGCTGCGAAGCATTGGCATGGGAGGACAATCAAAAGAAAATCAAGCGGGGGGTAAGGAGTCCACCCTGAAAAGCCATTTTGAAACATCAGGTTAAATTAGCTGCATTCTAGAAGGAGGACATTTCTAGTGAAAAAAAATGCAAATAAATAAACACACACCTGCCTGACATTTATGAAGAGCTTGTTCCAGATAATTTGTTGCTTGCAAATTATGTTGGGTTAAGATACCAATAAATACTGAACACCAAAACCAACAAACCCACAGGGACCCTAAATGCCCTGACATTTTACCAACATATGTAAACACATTCAAATACTTATCAGCACGAAAACCCTAAGTCATCTCCTTCCTGTACCTACAAACACAGGGCTTCTGTCACTACTTCTACACAAACTCATTGTTCCAGTTCCCTTTGTGCCTGCACAGGACTGACCCCTAGGATTTAGGATCTTAGGGTCCCCTGACAGAAATGGGTAGCTGTCGCCCTGACAAAGCATCAGCATTATAAATATGTGCAGTGTTGTTGTAGCCATTTTGGTCCCTGGATATTAGAGAGAGAAGCTAGGTGCAGTAATATCTTTTATTGAACTAACTTCTGTTGATGAGAGACTCAAACTTTCAAGCCACACTGAGCTCTTCAGGCCAGGGAAATGTTTCCCAGCCCAGAAGAAGAGCTATGTGTAAGCTTGTCACTCTCACCAACAGAAAGTGGTCCAATAAAAGATATTACCTTCATCCACTTTGTCTCTAAAATAACATTTGTTATTTCATTATGAATTATCAGGGTAAAGGGCAGGCACGTAGATTTTGTTATGGGCTGATAACTTTCTGTAGTATTTTTGCATAGATGGGTTGTTCACATTTTTGAGATTTGAGCTACTCTGCAAGGGTAATTTATGCAAATTTCTGAAATGCCCGCTTTTTGAGTACTTGCATTGTTCAGAACAAGTCATACTAATTGGAATTTTTGCAGTTTTTACTGCAGGCAAGAGCATGTCATTGGGTAGATGTGTAATTAATTACTCAGAAGACCTGTGAGCCAGTCAATTATGTCATCTTGCTGTATCAAGAAAGGTTGGCTCAGAAAACTAATTTTCATAGATTCATAGATTCTAGGACTGGAAGGGACCTCGAGAGGTCATCAAGTCCAGTCCCCTGCCCGCATGGCAGAACCAAATACTGTCTAGACCATCCCTGATAGACATTTATCTAACCTACTCTTAAATATCTCCAGAGATGGAGATTCCACAACCTCCCTAGGCAATTTATTCCAGTGTTTAACCACCCTGACAGTTAGGAACTTTTTCCTAATGTCCAACCTAGACCTCCCTTGCTCCATTTTGCACCACTCTACCAAAGTTTCCACATTAAAATAAATTAAAACTTCTAACTAATTATAAATAAATCACATACTAAAGAAATGTAATGGTCCTGAAAGATTACTTTTATTGGTGCATCATCTAATAAACCCATTCAGTAAGCCTATCCTTCCAAAACACTGAATAATCCTAGAAAAACTGCAATAGGGAAAAATATAAAATCATCAAGGATTACAGAACTCCAGCTGATCAGTTTAATGTGTTTAAATGAAATCCAAACATAAATATTTAAGACCAAAGTTTCAAGCAGGTTTGTTTCTATGTGTATTTACAAATGCCAAACTGATACAGAAATGCCTCGAGATGCATTCACAAGACAGATTGCAAATATTCTTACCTTTTTGTGGGAGTAAAACCTTAAATTGTGTCATGCTTTGGGAAATTTGTGAGCATAAATTGGGCATGTGTATTTAGGCACGCATGTATTTGAAAATGTGGTATTTAATCTCTTATTCCACTAGTTCAAATGGAAAAATATTCTTCAGCCAAATTCCAAAAGAACACTTCACTGCAACAATAACCTTTTTTTCCTCTTCACTTAGACTGTGGTCACACCTCCCCCTGCACACACACCCCACTTTTGCAAAAATATTTTAACAAATTAGTTTACTGGAAGGAATTTTCACCAAACCAGTAAATACTGCACAATATTTGCAGAAAACAATTTTGTAATCATGAAACCTGATTCTAAGAGTTATGGTCATCAAATCAGGAAACAAATGCACCATAAGGTCTACGTATCCAATCAAAGCAGCTCAAATTTCTAATAACGAATAGGGCTGGAAGGGATTTCCAGGGTCATCTAGTCTAACCGCCCATCTAAGAAACTGTTCACAAATGATTAACTCTACAGATCAAGTAGTAATGGCTGAAATGAGTATGTGAATAATTTCGAATAATGAATAAACCTGAGAAAGTGTAATATGGTTGCAGGCAATTTGAAAACAGAAAGAAGAGAAATGTTTCAAATAAATTATTTGTGATTAGTTATTTGCCCTGCTCTAGTTAATACCCTTATTCTTGCAACTGTGACCTGAGAACTTTTAATGAACACCAGTGGCAATAGCTGTGGGCTTACATCTCATCTGGAATTAAAATACATATATACAGAGAAGGAAATCAAAATGATGGGGAAGACAAACTGATGATTTGGAAGAAGATAGGAGAATAGCCTACTGTGTTCATTTATGCAACATTAACTGAAATATTTTATGTTGCATCTAGGCAAAGAGTTAAATTATGTGGCCATTTTCATAGTTGCAAAAGTGAGTCAAACCTTCAGTTGGCATCAATGGAGTTACACCAATTTATAACTAGCAGATGATCACACATAGTTATGGTGCAGGGGCTCTCAATCTTCACTACATTTTACTCTCCTCTTGTTCATAAAGATTTTGATTGCCTTCCTCTCAATGATGATCAAACATCATCTTGTGCAAATACAATTGCTTACATGGAAAACTAACCTTAAGAAAGTATTTAATGTATATTCCGTGTCTTTCAAAGCTATACATCAGCTAGAAATAAGGTAGAAAACCAGCACCATGTGAGCAGCCAGTTTTCTACACATGCTAGCAAATATTCTCAGACCACTTGTGGTCCATGGACCAGTTGGTAACCACAGGTGTATTGAAATGGTATATAGTTATTGGGATTCATGGGTTGTTTGTAATGGACAAGATGAAAAAATGATGTAGTCTCTTAGCTAAAATGGGATGAGGAAACAAGCCTTTGTCTCTATCCAGAGGAGAAAAGATGAGATAAGATGCTAGTGTAACAAGAGTGCATCATGTTTGTGATATCAGTGTATGCACCTTGTTATGGATAAGAGGAGGAGAGTTTCTGCCAGGATTTGAAGGCACTAGGGGACAGCCCCTGAGGAGCTGCTGTTGGTGCTGGGTAATCTGAATGCACTCACAGGCGAAAACAGAAGGGGGTAGGAAATGTGTTTAGGAAAAGACAGCCTAGGCACTATGAATGAGGAAGGGAAAGCATTACTAGACATGTGTATTTGCAACTAATGGATGATAGCCGATATATGGTTCCAAAAGAGGGTGAGTCATTTGGTTACATACATCAGTGGTGGAAACAAAAGCCAGTCTGATATGATGTTAGTGAGGAAATCTCAGTGGACTCAAGTTATGGACTGCAAAGTGATACCTAGCAAGATGGTAGCAGCTGCAGCACAAACTTCTTGTGGCAAAGATTGCAGTAGAATGTTGGATAGGTAGGGAACTAAGCTCAAAAGAAACAAGATTGAAGTACAGGAAGTTAAGGGAAAGTGTGGCAGATAAGTTTGTCCAGAAATAGATTTGGCGTCAGGTGAAGAGATGTGGCAACACCTCAAAAGAATTTGGATTGAGGCACTGGAAGAGGTTTGTGGTCAATACAGAAGGGGAAAATCAAGAGAAAGAGAGGAGGAGTGGTGGACTGACAAAGTGCAAGTAGCAATCTGAAACAAGAAAATGTCATGTAAAGAAAAAGAAATTAATCCAGGTGTAAATTAAAACAAATGCAAAGAAGCAAAATGAGCTGCCAAACAAACAGTGCAGAAGGCCAAAGACACTGCCCTAGATAATGTATATGCCAGGTTTTTAAATGACTCAAAGCTGGCTGGCAAAAAGTTCTATAGCATTGCAAAAAAGAGGCACAGAAGAGAAGGAGGATGGCATTGCAATACCATTTGTACATGATGATCAGGAGAGACTGCTAGTAACGTCCGAACAAGTGAAGGAGAGTTGGAAACAATTCTTTGAGAGTCTCCTAAATGAGGCAAACACCTTTAGAGAGGACTTGCAAACATGTGATCCTGATGTGGTGCTTAAGCCTAACATATCAAAGAAGGAGATGAGAAATGCAGTCTAGGACATTGTAGGGAGACAGGGTGGCTGCCCTCCGAACCTGAGGGTAAAGGGCCTTTCCCTCAGCCTGAGTGGGCGGGCCAGCCCAAGCTCGCTCCACCCCCCGGAAGGGGAGGGGTGGAACAGGAAGTATAAAGGGCGGGGCCCTTAGCTCAGTTAGGGCAGCACCAGGGAGGGAGGCAGACGCAGACTGCGGGCTGCTCCCTTCAGTCCCTGCTGCCACGCCGGGGGAGGCCCTGGCCCAGTGGAGACCTCACCTGGAGGACGGACTGGGGCTGCCAGGACTGCCCGCGGCCGAGTACCCAGAGGAACTGGAGGAGCCGGAGGGGGAGCTGGAGCTGCCAGCCGCCGAGTATCCAGAGGAGCTGGAGGAGCCTGAGCCTGAGCGGGAGCTGGAGCTGCCAGCAGCAGACTATCCCGACGCACCGGCGGGACCAGAGGGATTCGGACGAGCGATCGGGTAGGAAGTAGCCCAGGGACAGAGCTGCACAGTGGTGAGTCTGTACTGCGGAAAGACCCCGCTGACCCAGTGGCAGGACCCTCGTCCTGCCACTGTCAGGGCCCTGGGCTGGAACGCAGTGGTGTAGGGTGGGCCTGCGTTCCCCTACCCGGCCGAGCCACGCCGGGACCTCTGCCGGCGCTCCCCTGCCTGAGGGGCACGCTACTGACCTCTGCCGGCGCCCCCCTGCCTGAGGGGCGCGCTACTGACCTTTGCCGGCGCCCCCCTGCCTGAGGGGCGCGCTACTGACCTTTGCCGGCGCTCCCCTGCCTGAGGGGCGCGCTACTGACCTTTGCCGGCGCTCCCCTGCCTGAGGGGCGCGCTACTGACCTTTGCCGGCGCTCCCCTGCCTGAGGGGCGCGCTACTGACCTTTGCCGGCGCTCCCCTGCCTGAGGGGCGCGCTACAGACTCTGGCTGGCGGCTGCCCCGCCGCTAATTCCCCGCTGACGGAGGCGTGACCCAGGCCGGCCAGTGACCTCGTAGCTCCCCACCGCCCCCTAGCGGGTAGGTGGGCCGACACCGATCACAAGTGGTGGAGAATGCAGGCAGCGCCCCCTATCCCTGCCGGAAGGGATTAGAGCAAGGAGGCAGCGACAGCCCCTAAACAGAAGATGGAGATGGAAAGGCTTATCAAGGTGCTGGCCGAGACTCAGCAGCAGCAGCAGCAACAACTCATACAGCAGCTGGGTACCCACCAGCAGCAGTTGCTTCAAACCTTGGGGGCCCAGCACCGCGAACAACAGACCCAATGTTTCCAGCAACTTGCCACCCTGTGGCCGAGCCCCGGTGGAGCCCAGCCGGGCGGGGTGATCACCCCCAACCCTCCTGCTCCACCAATCCGTCTGGCCAAGATGGGGCCTGAGGATGACCCAGAGGCTTATCTGGTGACCTTCGAGCGGGTTGCTGCAGTAGCTGGTTGGGCGCCGGACCAATGGGCAACCCTGCTTGCCCCCTATCTAACGGGGCCGGCTCAGAAGGCTTACCGGGGACTACCAGACGATGAAGCCCGTGTTTACGCCAGAGTAAAAGCGGCTATCCTGGATGCCTTTGATGTCACCCCGGAAACTTTTCGGCGACGGTTTCGGGGAAAGCTTTACCCCCCGGGTGCCCGACCCCGGGCCGTGGCACAGGAATTAAAGGATGCAGCGTGCCGATGGCTACAACCCGAGCACCGAACTGTGGCTGAGGTGACAGAACAGATCATCCTCGAGCAATTCGTGCACATCCTTCCGACTCCAGGGAGGGCGTGGGTGTTGCGGCACCGACCTCAAACCCTAAGTGCAGCGGTCACACTTATGGAGAACTTTCTAGAGGCCGAGGCTCCAATAGGACCGACAGCCCGACCCCCAAGCTCTGGACCCGGCGCTCAGAAGCCAGAAAGGGGGTCCACCCCCAAAGCCAATGTACCAGCTCGAGCCCGATGACCAAACGGCAGCGGCACTACTTTTCCCCGACGGCCCGAGGCTCCGCAACCCGCACCGTCTGGACGTTTGGCCCGTCCATCGGGCCCCGGCCAACCCCGTGGCCACCCGGGTGACCCTACACGGCCGGGGCGCACAGAGGTAGGACCTTGCTTTCAGTGTGGTGAGTACGGCCACCTACAACGAGACTGTACGGCAATGAAATGCGATTTTGGCCGGGTGTACACCAGGGAGCGCCGGGCCCGCCCGCCGTCCATGGCCAAGCTGACGGCCCCCATGAGCATCGCCGGGACACCCGTCGTGGGTCTAATTGATTCGGGCTGTGGGCAGACTCTTGTCCGCCAGTCCCTCCTCCCGGACACTGAGCAGATCAGCGGGGAGGTACGGATACAGTGCATACATGGAGATGTGAAACCGTACCCCACGGTGCAGGTCCCTCTCACGGTAGACGGGGCAACTCAGTTAATGAACGTGGCTGTGGCCCCATCCCTTGCCTACCCAATCATCCTGGGCCGGGACTGGCCAGAATTCGTTGAGGTGCTCCGGTCCCTATCTCCGGAAGAGGCTTTCGAGGGAGCCCCCTCTGCGACGGACCCAGGCCCCAGGCGGAGCCCCGACCCCGGCGTTAACCCATCCCTTTCACCCAGCCAGGATGGCCAGGAGACAGGGGGCCCCCCGGTGGACATTAGGGACTTTAGCCGAGACCAAAGGGAGGACCCTACGCTGCGGTTTGCCTATGAACAGCTGGCATGGGTAGAGGGGAAGGTCGTGGAGGCCCAGCGGGCGACCCAATGGCCTAGATTTGAACTTGATCGGGATCGTCTCTACCGCGTGGAGCGGGACCCTCAAACTCAAGAGGTCCGGACCCAACTCGTGGTTCCCCGCATTCATCGACGGGCGGTCCTAAAGCTAGCCCATGACATCCCAGCCGCAGGCCATTTAGGACCGGAGAAAACCGTGGCTAGGGTCCTGGCCAAGTTCTTCTGGCCCGGCATCCACCATGAGGTGAAGGATTACTGTGGGTCCTGCCCGGACTGCCAACGCGCCGCCCCGGCCGGGGTCCGGAAGGCCCCCCTGGTTCCATTGCCAACAGTGGGCGTTCCGTTTGAACGAGTAGCGATGGACCTGGTCGGACCCTTCCCGAAAAGTCAGGCGGGCTACCAGTATATCCTTGTTTTGATGGACTACGCCACCCGCTTCCCTGAGGCTATCCCCTTAAGGAATATCACTGCCCGCACTATCGCGGCAGAGCTCGTGAAGATCTTCGCCAGGGTAGGCCTCCCTCAAGAGTTACTTACTGACCAAGGGACCAACTTCACCTCTAAGTTGTTCCGTCAAGTATGTGCCCTACTGGGGATTAAGAAACTGCAGGCCTCAGTTTACCATCCCCAGACGGATGGGTTAGTTGAACGTTTTAATCGAACCCTGAAGGGAATGTTGCGACGCTTCCCCACCCAGGACCTCCGTCAGTGGGATCAACTACTTCCCCCTTTACTACTGGTGATCCGGGAAGTTCCACAGGCTTCCACAAAGTTCTCTCCATTTGAGCTCCTCTATGGGCGACGGCCCCGCGGAGTGATGGACCTCCTGAGAGAAACTTGGGAACATACACCATCCTCAACGCAGGGCCTTTTACAATACGTCCTGCAGCTGCAGGAGCGGCTGGCCCGGGCGGGTGAACTTGCGAGGGAAAACTTAAACACGGCCCAAAGGGGCCAGGAGCAGCAATATAATCGGGATACCCAGGTCCGATTATTTGCCCCCGGGGACCGAGTTCTCCTCCTGCTCCCCTCGGAGGAATCAAAGCTTTTTGCCCGCTGGCAGGGCCCGTATGAAGTCCTTCGCCAAGTGGGGCCTGTCAATTCCGAAATCCGGCAGCCTGATCACCGAAAGGGAAAGCAGATTTATCATGTAAATCTTTTAAAGCCCTGGCGGGAACGGGAAGGACTACTAATTGCCCCGTACCCACCTGAACCAGACCTTGGGCCACAACCCCCCGAAGACTCTGATAATGGGGAACCCCAGCTAGCCGAGACGCTCACTCCTGAGCAACGGGAACAGGCCCTCTGCTTAGTGAAGGCATTCCCCAGGACCTTCACCACGAAGCCCGGACAGACGACGCTCGCCTACCATGCAATCCAGACCGACCCCGGGGTGGTGGTCCGAGAGACGACACAGCCATTGCCTAGGTGAATGCGAGAGGCTGTGGAGGAGGAAGTCCAGGCCATGTTGGAACTGGGTGTTATAGAGCATTCCCAGAGCGAATGGCGGAGTCCCGTCGTCCTCGTACCGAAGCCAGATGGGAGCCGGCGGTTTTGTATTGACTTTCGGAGAGTCAACGACATTTCAAAGTTTGATGCGTATCGAATGCCCCGCGTCGATGAGCTCCTTGACCGGCTGGGAGAAGCCTGCTATATCACCACCTTAGATCTCACCAAGGGGTACTGGCAGATCCCCTTGGAACCCCGATCCAAGGAGAAGACCACGTTTGCCACCCCTTCAGGCCTGTACCAGTTTACTCGGATGCCCTTCGGCCTCCATGGGGCCCCAGCAACCTTCCAGCGCTTGATGGATCGGCTTTTGCAACCTCACACCAAGTACGACGCCGCCTACCTGGATGATGTGGTCATCTATGGCAGTAACTGGGAGGAACATCTCAACCAAGTGGCGGCTGTCCTCAGGGACCTCCGTGCTGCCGGCCTCACAGCCAATCCCAAGAAATGCCGAATCGGGTGGGAAGAAACCACTTATCTGGGGTACACCTTGGGGCGGGGACAAGTACGCCCCCTCATCGGGAAGGTTCAAGCACTCCAGGAATATCAGGCGCCAACCACGAAGAGACAGGTGCGTCAATTCTTGGGCCTAGCCGGCTATTACCGGCGATTCGTACCCCACTTTGCAACCATTACGGCCCCTCTGACAGAACTCCTGACCAAAGATAGCCCCCGCAGAGTGTGCTGGTCTGACGACTGCGAGAGGGCCTTTCAAACTGTCAAAGACCGCCTGTGTAGCGAGCCCGTACTCTTCAGCCCGGACTTCGATCGTGACTTCATTGTCCAGACCGATGCCTCCGGCGTGGGGCTTGGGGCTGTCCTCTCACAGGAGGTGGTCGGGGAGGAGCATCCTATTGTTTACATCAGTCGGAAACTGTTCCCCCGGGAGCGGAACTACTCCGTCCTGGAGAAGGAGGCCCTAGCTGTTAAGTGGGCGGTTGATGCTCTCCGCTACTACCTCCTCGGGGCCCCCTTTATACTGGTTACAGATCATGCACCCCTGAAGTGGCTCAACAGGATGAAGGACGCGAATGCCCGCCTTCAGCGGTGGTATCTTACACTACAAACCTATGCCTTCACGGTCCGCCATCGGGCGGGACGGGACAACGCCAATGCGGACTTTTTCTCCCATCTCGGGGAGGCTGGGGACGCCAGCTCCGAGGTTCGGGAGCTGGATTTGAGGGGTGGGGTATGTAGGGAGACAGGGTGGCTGCCCTCCGAACCTGAGGGTAAAGGGCCTTTCCCTCAGCCTGAGTGGGCGGGGCCAGCCCAAGATCACTCCACTCCCCGGAAGGGGAGGGGTGGAACAGGAAGTATAAAGGGCGGGGCCCTTAGCTCAGTTAGGGCAGCACCAGGGAGGGAGGCAGACGCAGACTGCGGGCTGCTTCCTTCAGACCCTGCTGCCACGCCGGGGGAGGCCCTGGCCCAGTGGAGACCTCACCTGGAGGACGGACTGGGGCTGCCAGGACTGCCCGCGGCCGAGTACCCAGAGGAACTGGAGGAGCCGGAGGGGGAGCTGGAGCTGCCAGCCGCCGAGTATCCAGAGGAGCTGGAGGAGCCTGAGCCTGAGGGGGAGCTGGAGCTGCCAGCAGCAGACTATCCCGACGCACCGGCGGGACCAGAGGGATTCGGACGAGCGATCGGGTAGGAAGTAGCCCAGGGACAGAGCTGCACAGTGGTGAGTCTGTACTGCGGAAAGACCCCGCTGACCCAGTGGCAGGACCCTCGTCCTGCCACTGTCAGGGCCCTGGGCTGGAACGCAGTGGTGTAGGGTGGGCCTGCGTTCCCCTACCCGGCCGAGCCACGCCGGGACCTCTGCCGGCGCCCCCCTGCCTGAGGGGCGCGCTACTGACCTCTGCCGGCGCCCCCCTGCCTGAGGGGCGCGCTACTGACCTTTGCCGGCGCTCCCCTGCCTGAGGGGCGCGCTACTGACCTTTGCCGGCGCTCCCCTGCCTGAGGGGCGCGCTACAGACTCTGGCTGGCGGCTGCCCCGCCGCTAATTCCCCGCTGACGGAGGCGTGACCCAGGCCGGCCAGTGACCTCGTAGCTCCCCACCGCCCCCTAGCGGGTAGGTGGGCCGACACCGATCACAGACATAAAGAATGGTAAGGCAGAGGGACCTGATAAAGTGACGGCAGACCTGGTGAAAGTCTTGGATGAAAGAGGCATAAAATGGATAAGCAGAGTGGTTAAAGCCCTATGATAAGAGAAGAGAATTCCCAAGGACAGGTCCAAATCTATCCTGATTCCAATACATAAGAAGGGACGCATCCATGAATGTGGAAATATTAAGGGATAAAGCTATTGTCATTTGGGATGAAGATAGTAGAATATATCCTGGATGCTAGGATTAGGAGAATGGTGGAACGCCCCAACAAACAACAGTTTGGCTTTAGGAGATGATGTGGAACCACAGATCATAGAATCATAGAATATCAGGGTTGGAAGGGACCTCAGGAGTTCATCTAGTCCAATCCCCTGCTCAAAGCAGGACCAATCCCCAACTAAATCATCCCAGCCAGGGCTTTGTCAAGCCTGATCTTAAAAACCTCTAAGGAAGGAGATTTCACCACCTCCCTAGGTAACCTATTCCAGTGCTTCACCACCCTCCTAGTGAAAAGGTTTTTCCTAATATCCAACCTAAACCTCCCCCACTGCAACTTGAAACCATTACTCCTTGTTCTCTCATCTGGTACCACTGAGAACAGTATAGATCCATCCTCTTTGGAATCCCCTTTCAGGTAGTTGAAAGCAGCTATCAAATCCCCCCTCATTCTTCTCTTCTGCAGACTAAACAATCCCAGTTCCCTCAGCCTCTCTTCATAAGTCATGTGCTCCAGCCCCCTAATAATTTTTGTTGCCCTTTGCTGGACTCTTTCCAATTTTTCCACATCCTTCTTGTAGTGTGGGCCCAAAACTGGACACAGTACTCCAGATGAGGCCTCACCAATGTTGAATAGAGGGGAACGATCACGTCCCTCGATCTGCTGGCAATGCCCCTACTTATACAGCCCAAAATGCCGTTAGCCTTCTTGGCAACAAGGGCATACTGTTGACTCATATACAGCTTCTCATCCACTGTAACCCCTAGGTCCTTTTCTGCAGAACTGCTTCCTAGCCATTCGGTCCCTAGTCTCTAACAGTGAATGGGATTCTTCCGTCCTAAGTGCAGGACTCTGCACTTGTCCTTGTTGAACCTCATCAGGTTTCTTTTGGGCCAACCCTCTAATTTGTCTAGGTCCCTCCATATCCTATCCCTACCCTCCAGTGTATCTACCACTCCTCCCAGTTTAGTGTCATCTGCAAAAACTTGTTGAGAGTGCAGTCCATGCCATCCTCCAGATCATTAATGAAGATATTGAACAAAACCGGCTCCAGGACCGACCGTTGGGGCACTCCGCTTGAAACCAGCTGCCAACTAGACATGGAGCCATTGATCACTACCCGTTGAGCCCAACAATCTAGCCAGCTTTCTATCCACCTTATAGTCCATTCATCCAGCCCATATTTCTTTAACTTGCTGGCAAGAATACTGTGGGATACCGTATCAAAAGTTTTGCTAAAGTCAAGGAATAACACGTCCACTGCTTTCCCTTCATCCACAGACCCATTTAGCTGATGCCATGTTTGTAATTCAGCAAGGAATAAAGATGAAGTTAGAATACTAACAGGATAGCTTCTGGGCTTTTATAGACTTAGAAAATAAAGTGAGCAGAAGGATTCTCATGCCAGGAAATAAGGAGTCTGAGGCTTTAATAACTATGGTGAATGCCCTATATAGATCACTTAAAACAAATGACCCAAACATGTTTTTGAACTAGTCCCTTTGAAGTGAAAGTCAGACTGCATCTGGTGGCAGTCCTCAGTCTACTGCTGTTTATCATATTGATGGACTATATCAGTAGGAAGATCCCAAAGGGAAAAGGTGAGACGCTGCCATCTGCAGATTGCATAGACATCCTCAGAAGAAGACCTAGAAGAAACAGTACACCAGTGGTATGACCCCAGCTAAGCTAAGCATGGGATGAAAATGAGTGTGAGCAAGGGCTTGTCCACACTTATATTTTATAGCGCTCTAACTTGCTGGCTCAGGAGGGTGAAAAATCCCCTCCCCCAAACACAGCAAGTCTGAGCGCTTTAAAGCGCTAATGTAAACAGGCTCCGAGCACTGGGAGCTCGGAGCTCACCCCCTCGTGGAAGTGGATTACCAGGAGCGCTGGAAGAGCTCTCTCCCAGCACTCAAAGGTGACCACACTCACACTTCAAAGCGCTGCCGCGGGAGCGTTCCGCAACAGCGCTTTGAAGTTTCCAGTGTAGCCGTGCCCTAAAACTGAGGTCATGTGGGTCAGCAGAGATGCCACAGGGAAACTCAGTATAGAGATTAATGGAATATGACTAAACCAGACTAACTAGTTCAAGTACCTTCATAGCTGGGTCACTGAAGAGGGCAAGTTTGAATGTGAGATACAGTCCAGATTGGGGATTGCTGAAAGAGTGTGGAATCACTTCTCGGGGTAGTGTTTGACAAGTGTATGCCACATTGCCACTGGCACTAAAAGCCCAACTGTATAGAACAATGGTATGCCCGGCAATGCTGTGTGGTGCAGAAGCATGGGAGGTAAAGAGGCAGCAGGTTCAATGCCGCCAGAAGTTTGAGATGAGATGACTTCATGCTATAAGAGGAGTTACATGAAGAGACAAATTTTGAAATGAAAGTATTAGGATGTAAGTCAAAGTCCTCAATGTGGCAGACAAAATCCAGGAAGCACGACTTGGCTAGTTCAGGCACATGCAGAAGATGAATGAAAGTGACCTGGTGAAGTCAGCATGGCAGGAGAGGATGATGGCAATCTGAAGAAAGCTGAGAAAGTGATAGATGGATTGCATCAAAGAAGACGGGAAGTAGGTGGACCTTAGTGCCCCTTGGATAGACAAAGATGATGGATGCTTGCATGATGACCCAACCCCAGTTGACGGGATAAGGGAAAGAAGATGCTAGTATAGCAAGTTCCTAAAGGGAAGGGAAGTTAGAGGAGGATGTATGACTGGGTAGGTGGCTTAACTGTGTGGAACATACACTAGTAGGTAGATTACTGGAAACTATTTGTGGGGTTTGTGGAAATACATATAACAATGAACAGTTTTGTGGGTGTCAGAAGCCCAGCTGTAGAGCATTTGGTGATGTCTACTTTATTTATCAATTAGATCCAAACACTTTAATAGCTTTATCCCATTTACTTAAACTAGATTTTGTTACAGAAACCATTATTACCAGCACATAAGACTATATCTGCACTTTTGAAAACTTAGTTTTTCAACAGCAGCAAAAATGACAACTAGAGATAAGCCTCTGCTTGTGACAGTTGAAGTGTGGATGTTTCAAACAAATATTCTGTTTTCTTTAGAAGAAGGTTAAAAGTTACAAAGGACACGTTTTCTCTCTTGTCATGCTGACATGGTTAATAACAAAACCCATTCAAACTCTTCTGGCTGCCTTTGTGAGATAGATGTTTCTACAAATTTGTCTAGACCACAACTTGGTCTCATTTACAGGAAAAGAGAAAATGTTAAATTATATTTATATTTAGTTCCTGTATGGGCCTTGTTTTCCAGACTATGACCTAACACATGCAAACAATTATACATCCAATTTGCACACATAATGTGCACATAAAATACAAACCGTGTAACTGCACGTGTAAGTCAAATAATTGTGCATGCAAATGACCAGAGCAAATCCAGCTGATCATTGTGTGTGCAGCTGCCTCTACTTGTATTATTGTCATACTCATCATCTGTATTATAACAAAACCTAAAGTCCAGATCCTCAGAAGTATTTAGGCTTCTGAAATCAACAGGAGTTAGGTGCCTAAATACCTTGAAGAATCTAGGCCTAGGAGCCGCAGTCATGGACCAGGAACTCATTGTGCAAGGTGCATTTAAAAAAAAAAAAACACTAGCCTGCTGCAGGAAGCTTACAATTTAGGTAATTACACGTGTTCACAACAACTGAATTATTTTAATTTTAAATAGTAAGTGCAAGATTTGAGGGTTTTTATTTGAAAAACTCTTAATTCTGCTCAGCATCAGTCTGATCTTCTCCCACTAAACCTTCCTTCTCTGAAACAGCATCATTTTCTTCCACCTTGCAAATATAGGAATGGCCCAGAAGATTTCCCTCCCTTTCTCCACAATAGCACTATCTCTGCTCATACACAGCAGTGCATCCTCTTTGGCAAGGTACTGAATACAGACACCAGCTTTTAGTTTCATTTCACCCACCTAGATTCTGCACTCTGTAAACCACCAGACCTGTGGAGTAGTTTCCCCTCCTTGTGCTCTCCAGGCACCCCTTCCTCTCCAGTAGTATGGCTGGCTCCCAATGGCATCTATACCATAGCCACACCTGCTCATGGCAGAGATTTAATGCTGTGGTGGTACAACCAGCAATAACTATTACTTGACTTTCCATTTAGAAATCTGCTGATAGTTATGGGGAACATAGCATGCCATGTCTACTTCCTGGAGCTGTTCCCCTTGTGCCTCACAATGAACTGTGAACCCTGAACCTGACTGTGTAGAGTTCAGATAGAAGAGCTTCTACAGATTGGAGGAGTTTGGACCAACATCTGCTTCCCCCTCTTCTCACCTTAATGTCACATGGGCTTACCCCCTTCCTCTCTCATAAAGAGGAGAGTGAAAATAGCGGTCAGCAGTAAAGGCTGGAATTATGGGGCCTCTCCCCAGCTCTGACTGACTCTCCATGTCCATCTCATGTTATACCCGTTCACTGTACTATAATGACTAATAAGGAATGCTGCAGTATCATTTAGATTTGTGATTTCTGCATTCCTAGAGCACTGAATCACTTTCACCCCAATGTCATGTACATTCAGGTTCCAAATACCATGATCCTGGTGCCATTTCTACTTTATCATTTCTTCTACTTTGTCCCTTGGTGGCTACTACAGCACCATAGATGTTTCCTTTAATGAATAAGTTGCAATTTGTATATTACACATGGAATTAAGGTACTCTGAACATTGTTGAAAGTTAAAGAGACATGCACATTTAAAATAAAGGAAACAATCAAGAACTTTAAATTACAAGCAAAAGAACAATAAATCTCAATAAAGCCTTTGAAAAATCAGAGAGTTGGTCATCTTTATCTAGATTTTCTTCCCAGCTACACAAGGAGACCACATGCAAATCAATTAAACAGTTATCTAAAAGGCCAAATACAGAAATAAATATCGAAATGTCGAATGGTTTGTTTCTTACTGACTGCTTTGAACATAGTTATTAGTAACAAGATTAGTTTATTACCAATGTGAGTAATCAGAATCTAAACTATGCACACAACCAAAGGTTTCTAGCTTTTGTTTTGCAGTTTTTTGGTCCATGCTATGATCCAAGGAACCAAGGTCATTGGTAGGACCAAATTGTTTGCTCAAGATATTTTATGAAAACAAAAGTCAGACTCACTGAAATGAGCCAGAAATAATTATCTGTTTGTTTCCTGAATGATACTTTAGTCCATGGGCCAATATGTAGAGTTTAGAGAAATGCAAATGAGGTAATTCCACATCTAAAAAAGAGGGACTGATCTTCTGACCCCACTCCAGCCCTTTCGTGCTACAATGAAGGTGTTCTAGCAAAGCAGCTGGGGATTTCCTCCGGTATGGGATATCTTTGGCTGGCAAAGAGCCAGCATATGTAGCTCTATGACAAATTCTCCTCTTCCCTCCCACCCACCCAATGTAGGACGTGAGTCAAGAGCAGGTTGGGTGAGTGTATAAGCTGAGTGCTTTGCACTCTGGTGTTCTTCAGCTGCGTAATGGACTTTGTTTGGCGGTTACACAGCTATCATAACTTAGAACATCCCAGTGGCTGAACTTTCATTGGGGATTCAGGTCCTGCATAGATTGTATCTTGGCCTGACCTGAGGATCTGACACAGAGAATCCAATAATCCTTCTATGTCTTCATTCAAAACTTATCTTTTTCTCTCCCCCAGCTTCCTTTCAACCAACTGTTCTGTCTGGTTTTTATTATAACTGAACTGAGGAGCTGGCTTTTAGTTTTAGGAGCTTTACTCCTCTGGCACAATACAAGTATGGGAGTGACTTACACACAAAATTTAGGAAACTAGTTAAATGGAAATTAAAAGGAATGGTAACAAGGGTGAAATGCCTGCAAATTGCATTGAGACTATTTAAAAACACCATAACAGAGGCTCAAACTAAATATATACCCCAAATAAAAATAAAACAGTAAGAGGGCCAAAAAATGCCACCATGACTAAACATCAGTCTAAAAGACGCAGTTAGAAGCAAAAAGACATCCTTTAAAAATTGGATGTCAAATCCTAGTGAGGAAAATAGAAAGAAACATGAACTCGGGCATGTCAAGCATAAAAGTATAAGGTACGTCAAGAAAGAATTTGAAGATCAACTAGCTAAACACACAAAAACTAACAGCAAAAACAATTTTAAATTATATAAGAAGCAGGAAGCCTTCAAAACAATCAGTGGGGCCACTAGATGATTGAGATGCTAAAGGAACACTCAAGGAAGACACTGCCATCACGGAGAAGCTAAATTAATTCTGTTGCATCTGTGTTCACTACAGAGGATATGGGGGAAGATCACCACAGTCAAAGCTTTCTTTTTGTTTGACAGGTGTGAGGAGGGTTTGGAACAAATTGATAAATTAAACAGTAAGTCCTCAGAACCAGATGGGATTCACCCAAGAGTTTTGAAGGAACTAACACAGGGGTCAGCAACCTTTGGCATGCGGCTGGCCAGGGTAAGCACCCTGGCGGGCCGGGCCAGTTTGTTTACCAGCCGCGTCCGCAGGTTCGGCTGATCGCAGCTCCCACTGGCCGCAGTTCTCCATCCCAGGACAATGGGGGCAGCGGGAAGCAGCGGCCAGCACATCCCTCGGCCTGTGCCGCTTCCCGCCACCCCCATTGGCCTGGAACGGCAAACTGCGGCCAGTGGGAGTCGCGATTGGCCGAATCTGCGGACGCGGCAGGTAAACAAACCAGCCCGGCCCGCCAGGGTGCTTACCCTGGCCAGCCACGTGCCAAAGGTTGCCAACCCCTGAACTAACATATAAAATTGTAGGACTACTAACGGTAGTCTGTAACCTATCACTTAAATCAACCTCTGTAAAAGATGATTGGTGGATAGCTAAATGTGATGCCAATTTTTAAAAAAGGCTCAAGAGGCAATCTTGGCAATTACAGGCCAGTAAGCTTAACTTCAGTACCAGGCAAATTGGATGAACAGTAAAGAACAGAATTATTGGACATATGTGTAAACACAATATGTTTGGGAAGAGTCAACAAGGCTTTTGTAAAGGTAAATCAAGCCTCACCAATCTATTAGAATTCTTTGAGGGGGGAGGTTAACAAATAAGTGGACAAGGGTCCACTTGACAAGGTCCCTCGTCAAAGGCTCTTAAGCAAAGTATGCAATCATGGAATAAGAGGGAAAGTCCACTAGTGGATCGGTAACTGGTTAAAAGACAGGAAACAAAGGGTAGGAATAAATGGTCAGGTTTCACAATGGAAAGAGGTAACTAGTGGGGTCCTTCAGGGGTCTGTACTGGTGCCAGTGCTGTTCAACATATTCATAAATGATCTGGAAAAAGGAGTGAACAGTGAGGGGGCAAAATTTGCAGATGACAAAATTACTCGTGATAGGTAAGTTGAAAGCTGACTGCAAAGAATTACAAAGATCTCACAAAACTGGGTGACTCAGCAAAAAAATGGCAGATGAAATTCCATGTTAATAAGTGCAAAGTAATGCAGACTGGAAAAATTAATCCCACTAATCATACAAAATGATGGGGTCTATATTACCTGTTACCACTGAAGAAAGTGATCTCGGAATCATCATGGATAGTTCTCTGAAAACGTCCACTCATTGTACAGCAGCAGTCGAGGAAGCTAACAGAATGTTAGGAACCAATAGGAAAGGGATAAATAATAAAACAGGAAAGATCATACTTCCACTATATAAATCCATGGTACGCCCACACCTTGAATACTGCATGCAGTTCTGATCACCCCCTTTCAAAAAAGATACCTTTTCCAATTCTGATTTATAGAGAAGGACAACAAAAATTATTAGGGGTAGGAACAGCTTCCACATGGGGAGAGATTACAAAGACTGGGACTCTTTGTTTTAGAAAAGAGATGACTAAGGCCTGGTCTACACTAGGCGTTTATGTCGAAGTTAGCGCCGTTAAATCGAATTAACCCTGCACCCGTCCACACTGCGATGCTATTTAGTTCGACATAGAGGTCTCTTTAATTCGACTTCTGTACTCCTCCCCGACGAGGGGAGTAGCGCTAAATTCGACATGGCCATGTCGAATTAGGCTAGGTGTGGATGGAAATCGACGCTAATAGCTCCGGGAGCTATCCCACAGTGCACCACTCTGTTGACGCTCTGGACAGCAGTGCGAGCTCGGATGCTCTGACCAGCCACACAGGAAAAGCCCCGGGAAAATTTGAATTTGAATTCCTTTTCCTGTCTGGCCAGTTTGAATCTCATTTCCTGTCTGGACATCGTGGCGAGCACAGCAGCACTGGCAACGATGCAGAGCTCTCCAGCAGTGATGGCCGTGCAGTCTGGGAATAGAAAGAGAGCCCCAGCATGGACTGATCGTGAAGTCTTGGATCTCATCGCTGTGTGGGGCGATGAGTCCGTGCTTTCCGAGCTGCGATCCAAAAGAAGGAATGCAAAGATCTACGAGAAGATCTCTAAAGACATGGCAGAGAGAGGATACAGCCGGGATGCAACGCAGTGCCGCGTGAAAATCAAGGAGCTGAGACAAGGCTACCAGAAGACCAAAGAGGCAAACGGACGCTCCGGATCCCATCCCCAGACATCCCGTTTCTACGAGGCACTGCATTCCATCCTCGGTGCTGCCGCCACCACTACCCCACCAGTGACCGTGGACTCTGAGGATGGGATACTGTCCACGGCCGGTTCCTCAGACATGTTAGGGGACGGGGAAGATGAGGAAGGAGATGAGGAGGGCGAGGCAGTTGGCAGCTCTCACAACGCTGATTTCCCCGACAGCCAGGATCTCTTCATCACCCTTACAGAGATCCCCTACGAAGCGTCCCCAGCCATTACCCTGGACACAGAATCTGGTGAAGGATCAGCCAGTAAGTGTTGTAAACATCTAAACATTTATTTTTAACAAAACAGGAATATTAACAATTAAAAGAATGGGTTGTTCATGATTAGTGTGCCCTAGGCGCTTAACGGTTTAGTAAGGGGCAGTGCAAGTTTTGAAAAGAAATCTAGCAATGTCCGGTTTTCAGTGATTGTCCTGCACAAGCCGCTCTACTGTGTATTCCCTGCTACTGCAGCTACAGTAAAATGCGGTCTATATGTGCGGGGATAGAGCAGTAATCCTCCTGGGACATCTCGATGAAGCTCTCCTGGAGGTAACTTGAAAGCCGTTGCATGAGGTTCTTGGGGAGAGCGGCCTTATTGGGTCCTCCGAAGTACGACACGTTGCCGCGCCACGAGATTATCAGGTACTCGGGGATCATTGCTCTGCACAGCAGGGCGGCATACGGCCCTGGTCTTTGGAGGCTTTCCCGGAGCATTCTCTCTTTGTCGCTCTCGGAGATCCTCATCAGGGTGATGTCGGCCATGGTGACCTGCTTTTAATTAGGTAGGGGAATGTTAGTGTTGGGACTGCTTTCCCGTTCCTTTACAGAACTGTCACCGCTGGTTTGCAGCCACGCGGTGGAGGCGGGAGAGGGGCAGCCGAAAGGGATCATTCCCGGGGACAGCCGCGAGGGGGTGGGACAGGGGCAGAGTTCCCGCTTGCCGGATTGCTGGCAGCAGGGACTGACATTGATTTAAATGTGAAATGAGGCCAGTGGTAATATAAAAGTTTTAAACTGCCACAAGTGTACGGCTTACCATGTCTGCCTGCAACAGAAATTCCGTTGTGCTGCCTCGCTTCTCAAATGTGCTGTTCAAGACCCCAGGCACAGAATGCGAAGGCCGAGAATTCGACCTTGTGCTGAGTGCGCATGTGAAAGGTGCTGTGCATGGTCTTGTTCACAGAGAAAGACTATGTTCTTTGTTCACAACTACATTTATCTTTCAGAGGAATTCACTCCCTTTTTCCCATTTCCACAGCCCCGTCTGCGACTGTCTCACAACCTAGCCTGGAATCACACTCCCAGAGGCTAGCGCGGATTAGGCGTAGGAAGAAGAGGACACGGGAGGACATGTTCTCTGAGCTTATGGCCTCTTCCCAAGCCCAGGCAGCACAGCAGACCCAGTGGCGGGAGAACTTGACCCGAATGCACCAAGCCAACATGGATCGGGAGGAGAGGTGGCGGCAGGAAGACCAGCAGGCGACTCAAACGCTGCTTGGACTACTGAGGGAGCAAACGGACACGCTCCGGCGCCTTGTGGATGTTCTGCAGGAACGGAGGCAGGAGGACAGAGCCCCGCTGCAGTCCATCTCTAACCGCCCTCCCCCGCCACCAAGTCCCATACCCACCTCACCCAAAGTGCAAAGAAGGAGAGGCGGCAGAGTCCCTGCTAACTCTCACTCCACCCCTGCAGAGAGCTCTAGTAACAGAAGGCTCTCATTTCCCAAAATTTGAAAAGTTCTTTCCTTCCCGCCTGACACAAGCCCACGTCCAAGTTTCACCTCCCAATGCCATGTGTAGTTGATAATAAAAAATTCGTTTCTGTTAACTACTGTTTCAATCATGTTCTTTTGGAGGAGGAGGGGAAAGGGGGTTGGAAATTGGACAGGACAGTCTCCTTTGGCAGGGTACATAGTCGGGGGCAGGCACAGCAGCAGGGCACATACACAGTGCAGTGATGCAGTGACTAGTTGCCCCGGTTAGTCTGGGAGGTTGTTTTGATGTAATGTTGGGGGGGGGTGGGTTGCTCTGTGACTTTGTGGCGGGGGAGGGCAGTTACAGATCTTAAGCGCCGGTCCTTAGACAGGATCACAGAGCCACACAGCATGGGATCTGTAACCGTCCTCCCCCTGCCACAAAGTCAAATAGACCTCCCATACACACAGTCCCGATCAGGAGGGGTGACAGGCTCCATTGAAACAAGCATCCCACCGCAGCGGAGCCTGTCAATCCTTGAGTTTAGAAGCTGCATTCGCATCACAACACTAGACCCGCCCCGCACCACAGTCTGCGTCCCAGTTTTAAAAAATTCCCGCTAAAACAGTATTAAAGAAAACGGTGTGCTTTAACAAAGTAGAACTATTTTTATTTCGACACGTGTGTTGGAGGGGGGGTGAAGGGGGTATGTAACTGGATAGGATAGTCAACATTACCTGGGTAAAGAAACGGGGGCAGGTTTAGCTTCTCAGTACACAAACTATAAAATCACAGGTTACCCTGCTCACTCAGGAACTTTGCTTTCAAAGCCTCCCGGATGCACAGCGCTTCCCGCTGGTCTCTTCTAATCGCCCGGCTGTCTGGCTGTGAGTAATCACCAGCCAGGCTATTTTCCTCAACCTCCCACCCCGCCATAAAGGTCTCCCCCTTGCTCTCACAGAGATTGTGGAGCACACAGCAAGCTGCTATAACAATGGGGATATTGGTTTCGCTGAGATCACAGCGAGTCAGTAAGCTTCTCCATCTCCCCTTGAGACGGCCAAAAGCACACTCCACCACCATTCTGCACTTGCTCAGCCGGTAGTTGAAGAGTTCTTTTTCAGTGTCCAGGGCGCCAGTATAGGGCTTCATGAGCCAGGGCATTAGCGGGTAGGCTGGGTCCCCGAGGATGACTATAGGCATCTCCACATCCCCAACAGTTATTTTGTGGTCCGGGAAGTAAATACCTTGTTGCAGCCGTCTAAACAGACCAGAGTTCCTGAAAACACGAGCGTCATGAACCTTGCCCGGCCATCCCACGTAGATGTTGGTAAAACGTCCCCTGTGGTCCACCAGTGCTTGCAGCACCATGGAAAAGTATCCCTTTCGGTTAATGTACTGGGTGGCCTGGTGGTCCGGTGCCAGGATAGGGATGTGAGTTCCATCTATGGCCCCACCGCAGTTTGGGAATCCCATCGCTGCGAAGCCATCTATGATCGCCTCCACGTTTCCCAGGGTCACTACCTTTGGCAGCAGTACATCAACGATTGCCTTCGCTACTTGCATCACAACAACCCCCACGGTAGATTTGCCCACCCCAAACTGGTTCGCGACTGACCGGTAGCTGTCTGGCGTTGCAAGCTTCCACAGGGCTATGGCCACTCGCTTCTGTACACTCAGTGCAGCTCGCAACCGGGTGTCACTGCGCTTCAGGGCAGGGGACAGCAACTCACAAAGTTCCAGGAAAGTTCCCTTCCGCATGCGAAAGTTTCGCAGCCACTGGGATTCATCCCAGACCTGCAGCACTATGCGGTCCCACCACTCAGTGCTTGTCTCCCGTGCCCAGAATCGCCGTTCCACGGCATCAACATGACCCATTGCCACTGTGATGTCCTCGGCGCTGGGTCGCCTGCTTTCTGACAGGTCTGTGCTACTCTCAGACTTCAGGACATCACCGCGGTGCCGTAGCCTCCTTGCCTGACTTTTCTGCATCTGCCTCAGGGAAACCTTTATGATAAGCTGCGAGACGTTGAGAGCGGCCACAACTGCAGCGATGGTCGCAGCGGGCTCCATGCTCGGAGTACAGTGGCGTCCGCGCTGTCAATGACTGGAAAAGCGCGCGAACTGTTTTCCCGCCGGCGCTTTCAGGGAGGGAGGGCGGGAGTGATGGACGGATGACGACAGTTTCCCAAAAGCACCCTCGACTCATTTTGTTACCCAGAAGGCATTGCCGGCTACACCCAGAATTCCAATGGGCAGAGGGGACTGCGGGAACTGTGGGATAGCTGACCACAGTGCACCGCTTCGAATGTCGACGCTATCACCGTTAGTGTGGACGCACAAAGTCGAATTACTGTCCTTAGTGTGGACACACACGTTCGACTTTGCAATATCGATTACAAAAATTCGATGCAAGTAAAATCGAACTACTCTCGTAGTGTAGACAAGGCCTAAGAGAGGATACGATAGAGGTCTATAAAATCATGAATGGTGTGGAGAAAGTGAATAAGGAAGTGTTATTTACCCCTTCGCATGACACAAGAAGTAGGGGTCAGCCAATGAAATTATTAGGCAGCAGGTTTAAAAGAAACAAGAGAAAATACTTTTTCTCACAACACCCAGTCAATCTGTGGAACTCATTGTCATGGGGTATTGTGAAGGCCAAAAGCATAACTGGGTTCAGAAAAGAATTAGATAATTCATGGAGGATAGGTCCATCAATGGCTATTAGCCAAGATGGCCAGGGACATGACACCATGTTCTCGTTGTCCCTAAACCTCCAACTGCTAGAAACTGGGACTGGTTGACAGGGGATGGATCAGTCAAAAATTGCCCTGTTCTATTCATTCCCTCTGAAACACTGGTACTGGCCACAGTCAAAAGACAGAATATGGGGCTGAACAGACTTTTGGTCTGACCCAGTATAGCTGTTCTTATGTTCCTGTAGTGGGAGAATAGCGTGATTTGGATTCAAATAACATATAAACTAGGGCTTGGCATTCAAGTTCAAGGCCAGATCAGGGCAAGGATTTGAGGTCAGGTTCAATTACGATGAAATACTGCAGGCTATTTTTATGACAGTTTGCAGAAGAACAGTAAGAACATCTCACAATATCAGTAAATCTCACAAGACTCAAATCCTACAGGAATGACTTTTCTCATGGTGCATATCTGAACTGGAACAAGAAAATACGATGCTTTGATTTTTTTTTATCCCAGATGGAACAAAAAATATAGCAGAGAGCTCAGATCTGGGAATCTGAATCCAATTCCCTCAAAAATCCAAAGAAGTTTGGTTTTCAAGTTTTGATTTTCACCTCTCCCCTTTTATTACACTTCTTCCCCAATCTAACATTCCTATCTGTAGCTGAAATATTATGGCAACATGAAACACACCATTAAATAAAATCATTTAATCTAAGATCTTCCCACTGTGGAGTAACTTGATTTAGAATAAGAGTTACCCCCTCTATTGTGAAAAAGTGATAATTTGAAGTTTTTAAACTTCTTTAAGCAGAGAAAAAAATTCAAGAAAACAAACTGAATATGTCTCAACCTATGGAGTCAAATCTCCCACATAAAAGCAAAACTAAAAAACTCCCATATATTATACTATATAGTGTAGCTAATTAAGATAATTAACAACTTTCTGCCTCTGCAGGCTCATGTATTACAGATTACATTAATTTGATTGCGAAACTTCTGTAGCAAACGAATACCAACACAACAGGATATAATACAGTGATGCACTTGGGTTTCTACCATTGCTATAATTCTCATTTTGGTTTAAAATGATAAAATGACTGGGTAGCTGTTTGTCCCTGGGGCCGGATTTAGGGGCAGGCATCCCAGGCAATTGCCTGGGGTGCTGGGCTCAGGTGCTGTTTTTGTTGTTAGTGACGAAAGGGAAAATAGAATGTTTGAAGTAAAATGTTTCAGGTATTCTACACATGGATTCACTAACCTCCTAGAAAGTTTTGAACCTTTGTAGAATCTTGTGGAACCTTCCAGACTTTCTGAGAACTACATTTTCCTTGAACCTTCTAGAACGTTGTCAGCGATGCCCTTGCAGGTATAGAAAGGGCAGGATGTTGCCCATCAGTCAGTGAGATGCAAGAACAAAGTCTATGAGAGCCCAGTTGTGGTATTGTGAACCTTGTTTTATTGTGTAAATGTGAAAGTATACTTTGTTTTAAGTCTTGACAAGTATAAGACTTAACATTCTAAGGCTGTTACCTACTGTAACACTATTTAATGCTGGTCCACAATGTTGGTGCACAGTTCAATTTATTGATGTTAGTACATTTCAGTTATTCTTAAAATTAAAAAGTTTCTATAAGTTTATATATAGCATGAATACATTTTTATTTGCTTATATATAGCATGAATAAATACAGATTTACAGATCCTAGTGTGCAAATATATCATCTTATATGACAGGGATAAATCATGAATGCAAATCATGCATCAAAGTTTTGAAATAGATTGCAAATGCAATAAGAAATAAGGTATTCAAATGAATAACTAAGATGGTGCTCACCTGGGGTGCCATTTGGTCTAGAGCCGGCCTTGCTTATCTCCTTTCATCTGGCTGATCTGTCTTGATAACTCATGGTGTCATTTCCCTTCCCATTCATCAACATGTTGGAGCTGTTTTTGAGCAAACTCATTGGCAGTAGAAAAGACACCTATAAAATTCATTAAAATCACTACCAGCAGATAATTTCTGTCTGAGGCTCCGTTGCACGTAATAGTTGACAAGTACTCCAGATCTGAACCTTTGTTTCACTCATTTAATATGCCTTGTCAGCTTACACTTGTGTACAGTCTCTGGTTCATTTTCACATTGGGTAATTTTGGAATATAGAAGCTGTTGAGTGGTCTCATACTGAGTGGGAGAGACCATGTTTATGTATCAATTAGAAGACTGGCTAAAATGAATACATGAAAATGACACTCTCTAGAATACTGTTGCTGTGAAAAACACTCAAAACAATACTTCAAAATCTTCTATCATCTACATGGATTAGATCCAGGCCTACTTTCTGAAAAGTTGCCATCTTCTCAAAACGCTCCAGGTCATATTCTTGAGAAGCATTTTATTTCACTTTGTTTTATTTTATGGCCATTTATAAAGTGCTGCACAGATGTTATCAGAAAGCTAATAACTCTTAACTGAAGAAATTAAGTAGAGTCAAAATCACTTTGGTAAATAGGGCCGACTTTAACACTTACTCAAATAGCTCTTGACTAACAAATTGCTTACCCATGGCCTTTGAAGCACAAGGCAGGCTGTGACTCGCAATTTACTTGATGTTTTGGAAATGTGAACAAATGACTTATTGAATGGTGTGAGCTATTAATGACATGTTGCTTTAGATGTATGTTGGATTGGCTAGTCTACTCTCCTGATTATATTCTGAAGCTTAACCAGCATGTCTTTCTTCCACCAAGGAATGTTATATCACTGGATAATGTAATATATCTCATTACTCACAGGAAACTGCTCTTGCTTAAAATAAAAAGTACATTTTGGACAGACTAATTTAATAATGGAAATATCAGTGCAGTAAGTATTTGAAACCTATAGGTTAAAATATAATTCCCACTTCCCATAAAACATGCATTTAACAAAAATAATAGCATGAATTATATTAAAGACTCCATAAAATGTGCAACACGGGTTCTCTGAAATGATGGGTGTTGATAGCTCAATTAAAAGAATTTCTATTGTAAACCTAGCAAATTCCAAGCTTATGGGAAGCCATTAATTCAGAATTCATCTCTGCAAAGATTAAAACACTTCTAGAATGTATATGAGATTGAAAGAAATTCTGAATTTGATTAATCGGGGCAGAGGGGAGGGTAATTTTCCCATAATTAATAGATGCTGACTCCAACATCATGTATCTCCTAAAAACAGACACTGCAGCAGTTATCCAGACTAGAAACCATTTTGCTGCTTATGAGGCAGCAATTTTCTTCCTTTTAGCACATATGCTAACTAAAATCAAAGACAACAATGAGCTCAAAGAGAAAGTAAATACAGAAGAAGCACTTTGCTGTGGGTATGGGGAGGTCATTGGTGACCTTAATGGGAGCAACTTCAGTGGAGAGGACAGATCAGTAAGCAGACTGAAACAACTCAAGGAAAGGATCTAATAAAACCAAGCTGGAGTGTTTATAATAACCAGCTTGCTCAAGAAGCTTGCACGTAAACCACAGGCAGAAGGTAGAGGAATAAAGAGGAAATGAAAATTTACCTGAATGGGGACGGCAAAGTTGGGTCCATTTTGTGCACCATTTGAACCACAGTTTTATATCTAGTGATCATCATTAACAGAAACAATTCATCCCATCCTGTCTTAAGTTCCAGTCAGACAAAACTCCCAGGTCTTCACAAATTGATCCTGAGTGCTTAACAGTATTTAGCAATGTGCACTTCCCCCTGGAGTCTGTCACTGGTTCATTTCTAATTTTACATCCAAAGTCTAATGCCTGATTTGAGTTTTCTTTAGAGGACTTTTATAATGAATAGAATGAGAATCACTCCCTTATCCAATCAGTATGAAAGTTACTCCATTTTTATGTTGGTAACAATTTGTATAAACCAGATCAACATTTAATTACTTGCTATCTTCCAGACTGAAAAAGAAAAATAAAGGAAGAAAGAAAGACCTGGAGGAATGTTCTAGAGCTTTAATAGCATCAGAAATGTGCCCAAAAAACCCAAAATTGGACTTTTCTTAAATGAAAAGATTTACGTTTTAGAAACTTGGTAAAAATAACATATTCATGGAATAGCCACAAAATATTAATAAATTATGAATATTATTAATCCAGGAGCCCTCCCTTTCCATTGTCTGTCTGGTAGAAATTAATCTCCTGACTTCCATGCAATTTAAGTGAAGTGAACTTTCAATGCATCACCTCAGAATAAGCCATCTTTAAAGAGTCCTTATCTTTCCTCTGAATAGTACTTCTGAGTTCACTTCCCCTGACCTGAACACAATATGTTTTGTCTCCCTCACTAAGTTGAGTCTATTGAGGCATCTCAGTATACAACATGAAGGCCATTAATATGCTAAACTTGTATACAGTGAAAAGCCATTAACAATGAAATAGAATGAATGAAAGTCCACAATTATTGCAATGCTTTGCAAATAGACAAATTACAATTCTGTTTGTAGAGTCACAGAAGGTGGAGATGAAGGTGTAAATTATGCAAAGGGTATAATTCCCCCAAAACCTCATACCTTTAATTACTCAGGCCTGTTGTTTGCAGAATTTGTTGAGATGAAAAGCACTATGGGCTCAATTTTCCATTGTACCTGAGCTTTGCTTACAGTTGGACCCAATAGCAGTTCCCAGATTCTACTCTGCATAACCCCAACATAACTTAAAGCTGCAGGAGGGGCAGCTTTATGTTATCTTCAACTGACAGTCAAGAGTCTCACTCTGTTACACCCCCTTCTCTGTCCTCGTCTCCATCCCCTAAATGCAGCCTCCCCTTTACTTAAGCATAATAGCATAATAGTGCCATCAGGGGAGGGGGTTGCAGTGGAGATGACGCAAGAGGCAGCATAGCCACCTCTGCCAGCTTTACACTGGCTAGAGATTCCCCCTCCACAGGGAGAATTATCCAAGGGATTTAAGCACACAGTGCAAAGTGAACTTAGCAAACCAGGGCATCTGGCCTTACCCGTTCAAAACATTTTTATTACTGTTATAAAATCTATTGTCATGTTTTTGCTACATAGTGATTTTTATCATCAGTTATTTGTTAAAATCTGAACCTAAAACCAGAATCCTGAACAATAGTTCAGTTTTGTAGCACTTTTTAGCTAAGGAACTTTCTACATTTTAATTAATTTATCCACACATTCCCCATGTGATGTGATGTGATGGAAGACGTGGTGGAATATTTTATACAATTACATAAGAATAGAATAAATATTCTGATTATTTTTTTCACCTGGGTAGACCAGGTGACTAGAAAGATATTTTCCCTCAACATTAAGATCTGATGGCTACAGTATTTGACAAACCAAAGCAGTCCACAAAGGCTGGAGCCATCAGATCTGGATTTGAATGATGGAAACAGAAAGAGAAGGAAAAACTGGGGGAAAAAGGCAGCCTTCAAATAGTATAAAGTGAGTAGTATCTTGGGCTTGTGCCTGGAAGACCACGTGGACTTTTTAAAAGAGAAAAACCTAGAAAAGGTAAGTTTTCTTCCTACCTTGCTTAAACAGAAGAAAAAGGAAGGTCCTGGTTGCAATTCAAATGGGATGTAATTATTGGAAAACATAGAAAAAGAGATGTGCCTTACACTTTTCCCTGAAAGTGGTCTGCCTTGGACTTAAATTTTTCTAGTGGGTGAAAAGGTGAAGACCCAGCGCTTAGCATGATTTGCCCCAGATTCCCTGGAGTTCACCTTAGGGGTATCAAGAGGGAATGTTCCCTACAAGCATATTTGTTGTGGTGGAACAACGAGGATAAGGCAGTCTCCTTTTATTGCTTGGGTGACCTTTGTGGGAGCAACTTCAGCAGATGGGAGAGATCAGTAATCAGATTGATACAACTCAAGACAAGGATCTGATAAAAACAAGCTGAAGTGTTTGAAATAACCAGCTTGTTCAATGAGCTTGTAGGTAAACACCAGGCAGAAGATAGGGTAATGGAGAGGAAGTGAAAAATGGAGAGAAGTGCATGGGTAATCATGAGGGCTATTGAGTGAAGAAAACTAAGCACGTTATCCTTTCAGTGACGCCAGCAGAGGGGTTAGGAGATCTAAAAGCATACTGGTGATGAAAAGTGGAGTTGAGACGATCTAGGGTTGGATAATTTTCTGCATGACAAGTAATTACACCAAACGGAAAGCAGTTTGGATTGGTTCTCTAATGGAATACTGCAATCTGTTGTCATTCCTGCTTTTGGCTAATTTGAAAAAGACAGAGTCAGGTACTTTATTTCTGCACTTCACTGCTAAAATGTCATTAACAAGAGTTTTCAAATTGCTGTGATGTACTATGAACTTTTTTAGTTTTAAGCCAGAGTAAACAGATGCAGGAAAACCTACTGACATTATGTGGATTTATTGCTTAAGAACTTTAACTTCTGCAAGTAATATGGAAATTGGTTCAAGTGTGCTTTGCCTGGGTTTCTTTCTGCACCGATGAAAACAGGTTGCTGCAACAACAGCACATTTCCATGCCTCTGGTAATACAACAGGATTAGAGAGAGTTGTTAAATGCCTAGCAATATCAGAACAGGACAATTTTAAAAGATTTTGTTCTGCTCTGTTGAAGCTCCCTTTTCTGGGCAGATTCATTTCAGGCAACATCTTTAACACATTGTAAGGTCTGATGCTACGTGAAGCTCCAAAACTCAGATTGGAATCTTCTCTTTTTTGTCAGAGCCATTTCATGCACTCCACTGCACTTTCCAAAGTTGGTGAAATGTGAATCTTTATAGCTATAAACTATACCAGGGATTCATTCATTGAAAGTAAAAGGCCATTGTTTTTATAGAAAAATGTGTGTAGATAGATGTGTATGAAAAAGCCTACACCATTAAATTCAAAAATAATTTTTTTGAAGAATTTTCCTAGAAATTTCAACTTTTCTTTGGTTGAGGGCTTTTATTAACTTCTGGAAACAGATATATTCATAATCATTTCCTATGCAATCTGAACTTGAATTCCAGCTACTACCCTAGATAGACCTTACCCTGGATTTGATAAATCCAAAGGCTGAATTAAACCCTCTGCCTCCTTAAACCAACCATCACTCCTGAATTCTAATCTCCTTTCCCACTTTATTTTCTCAGAGCAGCCTTCTCCAGACTCTAGCTCTGGCTTCTTCTCTCCCCGGAGTGAGGTTTTCAATCTACCCAAGGGTATTTGACTCTTATCATCTTTATGGTTTGTGTATCCAAGGAAATTGACTGAAATAGCTATTGCTTATTCCACAATAGCTATTCAATTAATTTGCATGTGAAGCTTGATTTGGGGAGGGTAAGCTACTGTGTTATCAATGAGAACACAGAGGAAAGGAGATAAATGATTTATTCTCTGTCTCAGATTATCTGCTTCTAGGCATTAAGTACACTTTAACTTGTTTTTAGTGTTAACTCCAAAAAAGAGAATGAGTACTCTGCTTCTGATACAAGCAAGAATAAGGATGAACTTTTAAATGAACACTGAGATTTATTTTAAAAACATAACTAGAGCTTGTAGAACTGAGTTATTCTGAGGAGGCAGGGTTTACAGTTTTGACATTGGGGTGAAAAAATAGAAATTTTATCAATTAATAGAAATAAAAAAAATCAAGCTTTTTGAATTTTGTTTCTTAGATTTACTTACACACACAGTTGACTACAGTCTCATGATGGTGACTACAAACAGTTATGGTTGCAACTCTACTTTAAGTCCAACTTTACCACAATTTCACAATAAATACAAGAAACATTTCTACAGCAAAATTAGCATATATGATCTCTAGATAAAGAATTTAATGTATAGGGAGAGGGTGGATAAAAGATTGCTGGGAAGGATAGTTTCTGTACATTGAGCAAAAATGTTTTTAAGAAGGGTGTTTGAAATAGAAAATACTTTTTTTTGTACACCATAATTTAAATATGTTTGGTTCTAGAAACTGCACCTTGGTTTTATCCTTTATTCCTGGATGAGCCTACTATACTGCATAGAACTGTTTGCTTATTTTTTATTAATTTGGGAATAAAATTTAGGAAATTTTTTACTTTTGTTTTGGGAAATGTTGTATGCTTGGGCATTTCATGCTAGTTCATAAACTTAATAAAGGATCTTTTGGAGACCTAAGCTTTCACTTTCAAAAAAAGCATACAGGGAACTATTAAGCAGCTCTGACTCACAATCTTTCAATAATTGAATCTTTTATTAATAGCCAGACAACAAAAACAGCAATTCCCCATATACAGAGAACATTAAGTTCTCTAGACAGTGACGGTACAGAGACATGGGCAGGCAGATTGAACTTCCAGAAAAGGAAACAATCTATGTGCACTGCCATCAGGAAAAATTATTAAAGATGATATTGATTATTATTACATTATTAAAGATCACATCTCACTCCAGTGGTAGTGTTGACTTTCACCACCAAACTGGTCTGATTTCTCCTGTTACAGTTTACTTGCATATTGCTATTCTATAATTCTGCCTTGAGATAATCATGATATGGTATTGCAACTCTTTAGTTCTCAATCTAATAATTGTTCTTTATTATGTACCATTTTTCTGGACAAATCTTGTGAACTGTGAATTCTGTGTAAATTACCTTGAAAAACTGTGTCTGTTCACTTAAAGTTTTAAAATACATCTTTATATGCATATTTAGTATTGTGACCCATTTGGAGCTAAGCAGCTAGCCAAAAATTTGGAATCTTGTAGCTGGGACAGGGCAACTTCCTGAAATATCTTTGGGAGAACATATTGTGTACATAAATGGCTTATGAATCATTGTGGGCCATGGACTGTATGCACTTCACATGAGAAGAGTTACCACAGCTCTTCCAGAAAATGAAAATAATAGGGGATGATTAAAGCAAATCAGAGAAGTTATAACACCGCCAGATACAAGTGGGGAGGCTTGCATATTCTGGTTCAAACTAGATTCTCCAAAGACCACACAGGCACAGAAAGAACTTATGGATAAACAGCCCGAGCTTAAACTGGCTCACAGCCTGTGTTCTGTTTCCTAATCGAAGGACCAAAGCACTATTGGGGTTTGAAAGACTGACACCTTCCAGAGCTTGATGTCGGAGTTAAGGGTGATTTCTGACAAGCACATTGCTAGTGCCTGTGTTGGTTGTTTTATTGTTTTATATGCTTTCTCTATAATGCATCTACCTTAAGAATAAATGTGCTTGCTTAGAAGGAGCTGTGTGGTAACTTGTAACTGTAGCAATACACTGGTCATAGCCCTCAGAGAGAAAGCAAAGCACAGGTAGAGAATTTTTAGACAGAGTGGCCTGCTAGGGATATCACATGTAGATCAGAGAGCGGTGTGACCTTAAAATCCCTGGTCAGAGTGGAGTGAGATGTGGGTCTCCACCCAGGAGAGGTGACCATTGGGAGCTAGAAACCTTTAAGTGGGTGCCCTCAAGGGACCATGGGGAGGGAAATAAGTGGGCAGTTACCCTTGAAACTGACAGTAAGGTGTTCCACTTAAGAGGAGAAATTGGTGAGAGTCCAGTATTTCTTTGATACAATGTTCTGTATCTCTGAACAGGAGCAGAATCAAACAAACAGTGGGGCCAGTGTCCTTGCTCCCAGGTACAAGCCTTTCTCAGCTGGCACTCAACCCAAAGCTTCTTTCTAGGCTTCTTCCAGGGCCATAGATCATGCTTCCAAGATGTTTCTGCTTGACTTTTTATCTGCTTCTGTCTCTCTGTCCTGCCTCTCACCCTCACACATACACCCTTATCCAAACACCCAGCTGAGACCCATCCACATAGTTCAAATTCTTTTGCGGCCTTGGAAGTTACTTTGATTTGGCTGGAGTCATTGGTCTGGGTTTGTGGTGGAAGCCACCTGACTACAAAGCCTTCTTTACATTTATCCTGAATGAGAGTTATGCCAGTTATGGCTGACTCATAACAAGGTTTGACTCAAACCATAACCATACTAAATAAAGCTCCACCCCTTTTCCTTGCAAAGTGTCTTATATTCCAAAAATTATCACTAGTGACTGTCATTTTTAAAATTAAAAAAAGAAACTGATCCTAACTTTTCCTCAGTCCCTCCTCCATCTCCCGGTGCATTCTTTCCAGCCACTGGAGCTAAGTCAATTTCCCACTCTCTGCTTTGGCTGCTCTGCCTATAGTACAACAGAAACTATCAACTTATTTTTTACTGTAGCACTTAAGCACTCTAGTCATGGACCAGGACTCAATTGTGTGAGGCATTGTACAAAACACAGAAACTCACAAGATTTAAACTAACCCCCTTCTCTTCATTTAGTCATGGGGAAAAGGAGGGCATGCAGATTTGTCTCCTGCAGGCACACTGAGGAAACCCTAATAAACATGCCTCCTTGCTCCTGTTTGGAGTGGGAGGCTTCCCCTCACCTGCACACACAACCCTGAGACCAAGTCAGAGTTTCCACCTTCCAGTGACAGCCATTTTGTCTCAATAAGGTTTCGTCAGATGCATCAGGGAGTGGATACAAGTGTACTTTTCTAGAAGTGGGATCTTTAAATTAATGGAGATACCCCATCTCCTAGAACTGGAAGGGACCTTGAAAGGTCATCGAGTCCAGCCCCCTGCCTTCACTAGCAGGACCAAGTACTGATTTTGCCCCAGATCCCTAAGTGGCCCCCTCAAGGATTGAACTGACAACCCTGGGTTTAGCAGGCCAATGCTCAAACCACTGAGCTATCCCTCCCCGTAGAACTTCCATCCCCATTGCTATGGACATGTGGTAGTGTAATATTCAGCCCCTTGCACAGGCAGGAGCTGTCCCCTACAGAGCTTTACTACCCCACAGATAATTCATAAACAGAAAAGGCAGCTATATTTGTCAATTAAACAATTCACTAGGAATTATTCACTAAGCTGTAATACATTTAAGCTGGACACTTCTGTCTGAACACAGCAGAGGGACAAGTTCCCCAAAACATTTCCCAGAGCCTTGGTTACAAGGGGAAAGAAATGGGCCAGACAAGGCCTTTGCAGATAGAAACATATGCACCCAAAACTCCAGTGGCTTCCTAAAGTGCCCCTCCCCCCTCGATTCATATTAATGCAGTCAGACTAGAACAATGCTATATGTCAAATGTGACCAGTGAACTGAGCTTGAATTGTGAATAGTGGGTATGGAATCTTTTCAGCAAATGGTTCATGATCAATCCACAGCATAAAAACAAAAACTCAAAGAATGTTTTAGAATAAATTGGAAGAACCAATGAAATTGAGGAAATCACAATCTGTTTCTGGCTGCTCTCTGAGCTAAAAAATAAACTAAATTATTCAAATAAATTGTTCAGAAGGCACTATGAGAGTTACTGCCTAATTTGATTTCTTTGAGCTCTAGAATTGCTTAAGAGTTAGGACCCCAGCAAGTCATCGTTCACCAAATATGAGTTAGTGTGAGTTGCTATCCTGACTCAAACGGAGCATTCCAATCACAAACAGAACACGTTTATTCAAATGGAACATCTGAATATAAAAATATGGACACAGGGAAACCTCTTTTTAAGTATGTGACACACAGGCCAAACTAACTGCATAAGAATAATTTTAATTTTTTTAAATTTAATTAACCATATACCAGAAATGTAACTGATGATCTTATGTGACATTCAGTTAATGCTGCCAATAAATTCAATTGGAAGTGGACAGAAAAGGGCACACAGACCAGCCAAGATGGCAGATGAAGCAAGGCTTGGTTTTATTTGTTTATTTTTAGGAGAGGATTTTTGCTAGAAACCTTTAGCTCAAATAAGGGGTTTGCATTTATTTACTGTAAACTAAATAAAAACAACAAGGAGTCTGGTGGCACCTTAAAGACTAACAGATTTATTTGGGCATAAGCTTTCGTGAGTAAAAACCTCACTTCTTCGGATGTATCTGAAGAAGTGAGGTTTTTACTCACGAAAGCTTATGCCCAAATAAATCTGTTAGTCTTTAAGGTGCCACCAGACTCCTTGTTGTTTTTGTAGATACAGACTAACACGGCTACCCCCGATACTTGTAAACTAAATAGTTATTTAGAAGAGGACACATTTTTCATAATACACCAAAGATCAGGAATTACATTTTCAAGATACTGGAATCTCAAAGGTTGACCTTTTCATATTTCACATTCCCATCATCCGGAGTTCAGAGTCTTCCAACAATGGAAGGATGTAATCCAGTCTAAAATCATTTCCTTGGATGAACAGATTAAGGGTTTTTCTTAAACGCCACAGAAGACAAAGACGAACATTAAAGATATTGAGGCAGATACTGATTTCAATTAGACCAATGTCAATGGATTTACACCAGCATAACAGATCGGAATCTGATCTCTGGAGATTAGAATTGATGGGCTAGATACACTTATAAGTGAAAACGTCAAGAATTGTACAGCATAAATTGGTTCAATGATCCATAAAATGAACAAAGAGAAGGAATTTCAGTTTGGTTGGAGCCCCTGAAGGCACAGATGCAGGAAAGGCTGAGATTTTGTTTCCTACACGGAAGAAGCTGAGAAAGAATGATTCTGTTTTCCATCTATGTCATGGAACATCTTGCAGTTGAGGCAAGAATTATATTTTTCATTGTCAGAATCTGAGATTGCTCACAATATTTCTCAAACTTGGACCCCTAGACAGAGGCTGTCCATAAATTGCCTAAGTCATGTGTGTGGGGGGGGGGGGGAAGGGTTCCTTAATTTTGCATGTTTGTTTCAGTCTTACAAAGTGTTACAAAAGGGGAGGGGAGGGTCTTGAAAATCGCCAAAAAATGTGTTACATTATTTATGAACAGATCCTTGCCATGAACATTTTTTGAGGCCAGGGTGCTGTTAAATTAATTTATTTTAATTAAAAGTAGCAGAGGGTATCTATCTCCATATCCCATAGACAGGGAAAGTGTAGTTTTCCCCCACACCACCCTGCCAATGTGCTGTAAGCCTTGACCAAGAACAACTAAATTCATAGGGAAAAGGGTAATTGAGCCCATAAAATCCTTGGCCTTTCTGATGACATACCAACTAGGAGGTCAAGTAGGCCCAGATTTTCATTTTCCTAAAATGAGCCTACAAAATGTATGCGCGCAAAGAGGCCCTGATAATTGTAGTTATCCATTTCACATGCACAGATATGGGCTTTTGCACATGTACATTCAATTTAAGTGTCTCCACTGAAAAATTAAATATTACTGTAATATTTATGTGACAATGATTTTTTGTGATATGGATCCTTGTCCACATTATCTACAACCTGTAGGAATTAGTTCCCAGTAAGAATTTGAGTCAAAGTTTATTTACTTGCTTCAAAGAATTCTTTTGATTGTCTATATGGGTTTAGTAAATGCACAAAAGGTATATTTCAAGTGCTGTTTAACACCTTCATAGTTTCTAAAAGGCATATGTGTACTATCTGAGGGAGCAGGCCTCTGTTCATTGGAAGAGTTTTTAGATATGCTGTAAGGAATTCATTTAGCAGTTCTTTGTTTTTCGATCTAGTTACTGTAGGAGAATATTTTACAGGCCCAAAAAGTAATTCACTACCAGTTATACAGCAAATGCATTTCATATGGGACAGCCAGCCAGGTCCCAGCGCACTGACAGCAAGCATTATATTATAAATAATTTACTACCCTCACTAACCAAAAGCATGCAAGATTCCCCTGAGTTCTGGATATTTTTATATGTCTATTAATCTTTTTGTGTTTACCTCCTAGAGTCAGATTCTCTGATCCTCTGGTTCTGTGCAGAACACAGCACTGCAGACACCACTGAAAGACAAAGGTGGATTTAAGCCATCTTCGTACCAATTTGTTTCTGGCTCTGGCCCTCACTGCTGCCCTAAACTGTGAAAGCTTTTATGTCCCTGCTATGTGCCATTTACTGGCACCGCATTGTGCCAGTACAGTGTACTCTAACCATGTCCCAACCCTTCTGGGACATTTTTTACCATCCCCACTACCTGTATTGGGCCTACATTATGTGGTATATACACCTCTCAAATGCTGACAGGGGGATTCTGTGGAAATTGTTTCCTCTCCTTTGTGGTCCCTTGTCAGTGTCAGGACAATGTAAATAGACTGCAATTAGAGAGACAATGTGGTCTGTTGAGGCAAGCGTGGAGACAGATTTGCAACATTTTAGCAGAGCATCTAAGTAGCAGGGAAGTATGCTAGGTTTAGCCAAGGCCTACTGAGTCCTGTGATCACCTCAAAATCAGTTCTGCAAAAACTGCCCTGGCTGTCCTCTATGGCACCCACTGTAGGGTGACCAGATGTCCCGATTTTATAGGGACAGTTCCGATTTTTGGTCTTTCTTATATAGGCTCCTATTACCCTCCACTCCCTGTCCCGATTTTTCACATTTTCTGTCTGGTCACCCTAACCTAGTGTGTTACTCTTTCCAAGTCCCAGAAAAGTAGCCTGATGCGGTAAGGAAACCTGTAATCTCTCTCTGGACCTCTTCTTTGTCCAAATAGAAGTTTGGTCCCCCAGGCTGTCATTTTTGCATCTTTGAAATGTACTAATTCATTTGTCAGAAGAAGTGGAAAGTAGTACTAATACAACCCCAGATCTGTGTAATGCTTAGAACCTTTTATTTCTCCAGGAGTATGACAAAATATGCAAAAGAAAAATATAGAATTTGCAATAAATGTAAATTACAAGGAACTTCCCTTCCCCTCCCCCCACCCCCATGCACTATGGTGATGTCAACTTACATCAACTCTTGGGTTAGAAGTAACACACAATAAAAGACATCAGATGTTTGTCCTAAAACATCGCAATTGTGCATTCTAGTGATTACTGAAGAGTTAACGTATCCATCGAATGAATACAAGTGCTTTGGAACAGATTTTGATAGGTATTCAGGTACTTTAGGATGCACGCAGGTGCCTAGTGGGATTTTCAGAAGCACCTACATGCCTAACTTTCACCAGAAATCAGCAGAAGTTTAGGTACCTAAACCGTAGGAGCCATATGCATCTTTAGGTGCCTAAATAGCTTTAAAAATATGGCCCTTTATCAACACTGGAAAGAAGTACATGGCTCAGAATAGACCAGGGTAAAATTTTCAAAAGCCCCAAATGAATTAAGAGCCTAAGTCCCATTTTAAAAGGTGATTTAGGCATTTAGGACTTAGGGCAAGTCTACACTACAAAATTAAGTCAGCCTAAGTTATGTTGACATACATCAGGCACAGTAATTAAATTGCTTTTGCACGTCCACACTACATTCTCGGTGGCCCACGTCCTCACTAGAAGTGCTTGCATCATGCAGAGAGCATTGTGGGTAGCTATCCCACTGTGCAACTCTCCACCATCTAGCACAAGGTGTTTTTGAAGGGTTTGCAATGCCTCCTGCGGGCAAAAGAATGGTGCAGGGGTAACTGGGAATATGATTTCAATATCCCAGGATGCAGTTGTCTCCATCCTATAATTGTATCTGCATTGCACAATGTTTTGCACCTCTTTTCAAAAGCCCCACACATCAGGGCATCCGCCATCTCTGTGAGAAGCATGGATCCTGGACAGATCTGCACTATTGTGATGAGCATTTCAAGCACAATATGCCTCATCCTGCAGTATTTGCAGAGCTGCCAGAGGAGCCAGGCGGATAGGGTGACCAGATGTCCTGATTTTATAGGGACAGTCCCAATTTTGGGGTCTTTTTCTTATATAGGTTCCTGTAACCCCTAACCCCAGACACTTGCTGTCTGGTCACCATACAGGCGGAACAAGATGAATCCTTGGAGGCTGCCTTGTTGGACGATGTAGAAAAAAAGAAACGGTTGTTGGCATTCACAGAGCAGTTGCAGATGGTGGAGTGCTGGTTCTGGGTCCAAGAAATAAGCACTGACTGGTGAGATTGCATCGTTATGTACATATGAGCATTGGCTGAAGAACTTTTGGATGCACAAGGCGCATTCCTGGAAGCATGAGAATGGTGTCACTGCACCAGAGGCCTGGGGCAAGCTCCAAAACAAAAGCTGCACTGACAAAGGAGGAGCGAGTGGTGCTCACTATGTGGAAGCTTTCAATGCCAGATTGCTACCGACTAGTCTGGAATCAGTTTGGAGTTATGAAATCCACCATAGGGGTTGCTGTGAGAGCCATTAATTGCAGTCTGCTATGAAGGATTGAGACTCTGGGCAGTGTGCAAGACAGTGGATTGTTTTGCAGCAATGGGATTGAATTGATGTCAGAGCCAGCCAGCATATGTTGTGAACTAATAAAGATGAATTAAGTTTCCATAAATAGACTTTTATTCCAAACAGACATATTTATAACTAACTGAATGAAACTTTATGAATACAGGCAAGAGAACCTTTGAAGGAGAAAAATCATTTTCTTTTCACACACAATATATATATATATATATATACACACACACACACATACACACACATACACACCATGTGTCTCATTCTATGGGTGGCTGTGATTGTTTGTACTCTCCCCAGGGTGGAGTGGTAGGTGTAGTGCAATGGCCCTAGACACCATGTGGAATGTGTGGGGTGGGGGTATAGGAAGGTCCCAGAATGCAGTTCTCCATGGGCTGCAGAGGGAGGCGAACATGGGTCTGTTGAACCTGAAGGTCAACAAGAGTTTCTAGTATGTCTGTTTGCTGCTTGAGAAGCACTAAGCATATCCTGCTGCATGTCTCTCCTTTTCCTGTGCTTTTCTCCTCTACACTCTATCCCTGACCACTCCGCTGATGTGGACAGAGACCCTCAAGGCCATATTTCCAGCTGCAATGATTAAAAGCACAGAGATACTATTGTGAGTGCATTCACAAGATAAATGGGAACTTGGTATACTGAACTCACTCCTCTTGATTGACACAAGCTACAAGTACTACATGCTCACTTCTTCTTGGGATTCATAGAACATGGCAGCAGTCCCAGCCATGGTGAATATGGCCTGGGGGGGTGGGGGGGGGGGGGAAGCTGTTCAAAGGGGGTGAGTGGGGACAATAGGTGGGGTAGCTCACGGGGGTGAGTATATGTGGATAGGACTATTGAACTGAATACTGGCACAGTTTTTCCACAGGTGGAGATTTTAAACTAATCTCTCACTCCTGAAGGTAACAGAGGCTGAAAGGGAACAACTCCTGCATGTGCCCAGCTGCAGACTGGGGCTGTATGCTGCTAGCCTGTGTGCTGCAATAGTGCCTGCTAAAATAATTGCTGAGTGGTGTGGGCAAGTGTCCTACTGCAGTGGAAGAAATAAGGCAGCTTTTCCCAGAAACTTTTGGCAGAGGATTGCAGACTACTGACAGGAAACTTTTCTTGAGATCTCTATGGAGGATTCCTGGGACAGCCTGGTGCAGCCTAATAGAACAGAGGAATGAGAAATAGAGAGCAACTTTGCCTCTATTGGTTATTTTATTACCTCTTCCTGTTTGTTCATTTATTCTTTTTTTAGATGTGTCCCTGCAATATCAGAACAAACTGCATACTTACCCGAGGTTCCTTCCCCTGCATCAGGCTTGCCCATATTGCATTGTAGGGACTGGCTCGACTGCTCTGGAATCAGACATCTCCTGGCTCACTGCACCACTAGATCCCCAGTCACCTGTCCCCCATACTCTTCCTCCTCATCCAACACCTTCTCACTGTTCACTCTAGGGACCTGTGACTCCAAAGTATCCGTGGGGTTCTTGGGTTGGGGGTGGATTCTCCGCTGAGGATGGCATGCTGCTCTTTATAAAAGTGGCATATCTGTGGCTCTGTACCAGAGCAACTGTTAGCCTCCCTTGCCTTATGGTATGCATGCTGCAGCTCTTTGGCTTTCACGTGGCACTGCTGCAGGTCTCTTGTAGCCCTTCTCCCCCTGCTTGTAGCTAACTACATTTCTATGGTTGGATTGGAGCAGTGCCTGCACAGCCTCTCTCTCCACTGACCCAGGAGATCCACCACCTCCTGTGTACTCCAGACCGGAGTCAGTTTGCAGTATGGAGCCAGCATGGTCAGCAGGGCAGTCGTTAGGTTAGCACTCCATGCCAACAGAAAATGGAATTTCAAAGATTCGTGGGGCTTGAAAAGGGAGGAGTGTGGACCTGGCCATTGGGCAGCGAAGTTCAAAATAGTGACCAGAGCAGTCATAATGAGTCATTGTGGGACACCTCCTGGAGGCCACTAAAGTTGATGTAAGTAATGCAGTGCATACACTGATACTGCGTCAACCTAGCTACATCAACCTAAATGCTGCAACTCTCTTGGAGGTGGGGTTAAGTTGGTGTAGTAGGCACATTACGTCAATAGGAGCAACATTTTAGTGAAGATGATTACAGTTAGGTTGACATAATCTGCTTTGCATCAACCTAACCCTGTAATGTAGACCAGGCCTTCACCTTCTAATTCATTTAAGGGCTTTTGATAATTTTACCCTTTGGTAAGTGCCTAAATCTCTTCTAAAAATCTGGAATTAAATCCAATTTTCAAAAGATATTTAGGTGTTGCTGGGCTCAGCATTGCAATCCCTAACTCTCCTTTTCAAAAGAGAGACACCGGGGGCCAAAAATCTCATTGACAGTTGATGGGATTTAGACTTAAGTGCCTATATCCCTTTTGAAAACGAGATTTAGGCTGCTAAATCAGTTAGGCATTGCAATGCTTAGCATTTAAAAATCTGGGCCTTTACCCCAAGTCTCAGCAAGAACAATGCTGAACTCCTTTTGAAAGGAAATAGGAAAATCCAATCACTGGTTTCAAAATAAAACAAACATACCAAATGAGTACACTGTGGTAGGGGTATGATCATGTAGATGCCACCCTTGCATAGATCTAGAAAGGCTATTGAAAACAAAAAGGAAAGCACAATGCAGATGTGTATTGTATAAGATTTACAATCAAAAGTTTAAAAAGAAATACCAGACAGAACTGTGATATATTTGTTGCCCTGATTGTATTGTGACTTGAAAGCTGCCTGTCACAGAAACTAGTTCTACAGACACTAGGATAGAGAGATGCATTTTCACATCACACTCATTATCTTTAAAGGGTCTAATTGGATTGGACATTAATGGATTAAAAATAAAAATTCATTCAACTTTCGCTGACCTAGTTTTCAGAAAGCCATTTTTAAACAATATTTCCAGCTTGTGAGCCAGGACAAGGTACATACTTCACACCACTTGCAACATAACATGACATGATTGAAGCATCTTGATGTGACATCTTCACACAAGTCATCTGGGAAATTTTTTTCTAAAAGTTAAGTATCTATAGTTTTATATACACATTATATTAGACTTTGAACAGTCAGATGATTCAGTTTAGCAGCTTGCAGCCTGAATCTCCAGAGGTTTTCCAAAATGACTTCAAAGGGGCTAAATAGTGGATTTTGGTCTCACACACACACACACACACACCACCTTCACTGCAGTGTCAAAGTGGTGTTCTCCTGAAATATGAGTAATCCCCAGTGAAAAGCACTCAGCACTGGTAAATTCTCATGACTATATTTGTGAAAGAGAGCAGCTGAATTCAGAACAGTCAGCCTGACTTTATCCAGAAGAACAGGACATTTAACTCAGAATAGCATGCAGAAAAAAGCATTGCTTCTTCACTTAGACTGACAGCATGTCAGACACAACCGAGAGCAACATATTGGCTGGAGTAGCCAGTCTCAAGACAGCATTCTTATACAGTCAAGATACTAAATCCTCAGATCAAATCACCCCTGAAATTTGGTAACATTCCAGTCTAACAAGTGATCCATGCACTGAGAGACAGTGGCATGGTTTGTGCCAAACTCCAAGCCAATCTTCCTGTGAAGGCCACTGATTGTAGAATCTGAAATTCTTCATCCGTTCTATTTTGACTAAACAAATACAATTCAGAATTTATCTCCAAAAAAATCCTAACGATCACAATTTTGATGTTTGAGCCATCACCCATTAAGTGAGAAATTACTCCATACATTTAATGTTAGATACAGTAATTACAAGAAAAAAGAAACTGCAAAGTATCAAACGTTAATAAAGACTACTAGCCAAATCTAGCCATCATTTATATCAGTGCAAGCCCAGTGAAATCAACAGTGTACTGCACAGATTTTGCTTGTACATCATTTCATACATGAAACAGAAAGCAAACAGGCTAATGGTAATTTTCTCAATAAAATTGAATAAATTTAGAATACAACTTCAGATAATCAAGGAATTGAAGAAAATTTAAAAATACTCAGTTTAGCTAACAGGAAAAGAGATTTACTGATTTAAATAAATTCACTGCTGCTCAAACTATAAAGCATGAAATGATATTATAATACCGCCTGCTTTGAAAGTGAAAACAAGATTTCGTTTCTAATGCAACAAGTGTACATACATAACAGCCTCATGCTGTTGACTGGTCCTAAAGATCACAATGCCACATCCACTGTGTTGTTTTGTGGAGAGATGCTGGAAAAGAATACATTAACAATGAGCTGAAGTAGGTCTTTGAACCAGAGCACATGTAACCCTTTGTCCTCTCTAGTGGCACCAAGACCACTTAGAGATTAATGAGTCTGCTACAGCCTTAGCCATGAGCCATATGGCTCTTCGCTCATGCAGTAGAGGCTCATGCATTAAGCTTCAGAGATCCCAGTTTTGATCCCATCTGCTGACAACTGGGGTCTGTCAGTGTTACACACAGATGATGGGATTTGAGATAACAGTGTAAAAAGCTATTTCACAATGGTCCTGATCCACAGCCCATTGAACTCAATGGGAGCTTTTCGGTCTCAGATTCCCATTGAGGTCAGTGGGCTTTAGATTAGAACCTGAGCACCAACAACTTCCCCTGGTTCTCAGAATCTGGCTTTCAAGTATTAGTCTGAGTAGTCCCCAAATATGCCAGGCCTCTATGTACTGTGCACTGGGCCTGAGTCTAGCTATGCAGTGTTTATAGTCAGTGCAGTGAGGAGAGAGAGAGAGAAAAAGTTGGTTCAAAGTTGTCTTTTTCTCGGTGTACCCTGGGCCAATTCATGGCCAAAACAGCCATCAGCATAATTTAAAATAAAGGTTCCTTTAGATTACACCAGCTGTTGCAATACCATATGGGACTGTTTCACAGATGATTTCAGTATTGCAAAATTTGGTTTCATTCCAATTCAGAAGGGAAAAAAAATCCACACACAACTCAAAGTTTTCCACAGAAAATTCATGCATCTGAAGTTTTTTACCCACAATAGCTTATGGCCAAATAAATCTTTTAGTCTTTAAGGTGCCACCGGACTCCTTGTTGTTTTTGTGGATACAGACAAACATGGCTAGCCCCAGATACTTGACACAGAAAGGACTGGCGCCACAGACCCTGAAAGCCCTGGAGCCGACTCCAAGGTAGTCCAGCAGACAGACTACTGTGGAGCCAAGCAGGTGAAATGGCTGGAAACCAGGCAGGGTACTGTCAGAACTTCATAAAAATCAAGCCATCTCCACAAGACATTTTGATTGACAAATTCAGAAAAAAAAAGTCAATTTTTTTTCTGATCAGCTCTTCTATTAACCCCATTATATTGCTAAGTAAACAGAGTGAAATCCTGCCCCACTGAAGACAATGGGAGTTTTGCTATGACTTCAATGGGGCCAAGATTTCACCCAGAGAGATTTAATGAGTTCTCCAGCATCTCCCAATGATTCAGTAGCAGGGCCAGCAATAGAACTCAGAAATATTCCTGACTCCCACTCGCCTGCCTTAACTACAGGAAAACACTTCCTTTTCTTACATGTGTTATGTATGATTCAAGGGCAGAAATAAAACTACTATTTGATGGATAACAATCCCAGTATCTCAAAAGAAGGATTTTTAAAAAAAAATTATATTAATCTTCCTGCATAGTTACTTGCCTATTTCCTATTCACCTCATTATTTCTCTTGCATTTGTAGTGCCTTGAGATCTTATGTGAAATCGAACCTTACAGGAATAATACTTTGTTCCATATACTTATAAAAGGAAACATACCTCATGCCTAGCAGGTATTTCCATCAGGAACCAAGACAGTTGTTTGTTTTTTATTTTTGTTTTTTGATCCAATGTAAAATATGTTTGAGTGCTGACTAAAAGCAAAGAAAAGCAAACAAATCTGAGTGAAGGCTTTATCTCCATCGTTCACCCACCAACACTGTGTGGTGTCTTAGGCTCTTCGATCACTGTATGATCCTGACTGCAGTACATGATGCTACATAGTGTAGGAATAACAAGGAGCGAGAGTTTTAATTCTGAATTCAGCAGCACCTGAAAGTTATTTTAACTTTAAGGATTTCTTGAGTTTTCAAGGGCTACTTTAAAAAACATTTAAAAAACAGTGATGGACAACTGTACATTTCAGGTTATGCCAGGTTTCTCAGTGCACTGACCCTTGGAAACTCCATCCCCATTATCCTTGTAACATCTGCACATAGGACAGTTACCTGTTCCGTAACTGGCATTCAAGTTGTATTGCTCATGTCTATTCCACAGTAGGTGTGTGTGCTTGCCACGTGCACCAGTGCTGGAAGCTTTTCCCTTAGCAGTACCCGTAGGGGGAGCACTGCTGCGACCCCTGGAGTGGTGCCTCTATAGCGCGCTATAAGGGGAGCTGCGCACTCCCCCACCCTCAGTTCCTTCATGCTGGACCAACTCCAACAGAGGGGAAGGAGGGCGGGATGTGGAATAGACATGAGCAACACATCTCGAAGAACGCCAGTTACGGAACAGGTAATTTTCTTCTTTCTTCTTCGAGTGCTTGCTCATGTGTATTCCACAGTAGGTGATTGCAAGCTATGTCTGATGGAGGTGGGTAGAAGTTCACAGATTCCCTGGCTGAAGCACAGCTCTATCGAAACCAGCATCATCCCCTGGCGTGGGAGACAATCGCATAGTGCGACATGAACATGTGTACTAAGGACCAGGTAGCGGCTCTACAGATGTCCTGGATAGGGACATGGGCCACAAAGGGCCAACAAGGCCTGAGCCCTTGTCGAGTGCGCCCTCACGATAGGTGGTGAGGGAACCCCTGCTAGGTCGTAGCATGTGTGGATGCACGATGTAATCCCCAGGAAAGCCTCTGGGTGGAGATCGGTTGACCCTTCATGCATTTGGCTGAAGCAACAAAGAGTTGCGAGGACCTGAGGAATGACTTAGTCCGATCCAGATAAAAAGTGAGCGCCCTGCGAACATTGAGCATATGGAGGCAGTGTTCTTCGTTAGAAGCATGAGGTTTGGGGCAGAGGACAGGCAGGAAGATGTCCTGGGCCATGTGAAAGGTGGAGACCACCTTAGGGAGGAATGCAGGGTGTGGGCACAACTGCACCTTGTCCTTGTGAAAGACGGTGTGTCGGGGGGGGGGCCGGCGGAAGGGGCTGTCGCAGGTCAGAGCCCTGAGCTCCGAGACCTGCTAGGCTGACATGATAGCCACGAGAAAGGCTACCTTCCATGAGCAAGTGGCCAGGGGGTTGAATGCCCCCCCCCACCCGTGAGGTGGGATAACACCAAGTTTAGAGCCCACTGAGGAACAGGGGTTCTAGCATATGGCAAGGACCGGTCTAGCCCCTTGAGGAAACACCCATTCATGGCATGGGAGAAAACCGAGCAGCCCTGGACTGGCGGATGGAATGCCAAAATAGCCGCCAGGTGCACCCTGACGGAGGAAGGTGCCAGGCCCCGAGTTAAGGTGAAGGAGATACTCAAGGATAAGTTGGAGCGGGGCAGCCAATGGGGAAGTACCCCACTCACCCACCCACCTGGAGAACCTGGACCACTTCACTAGGTAGGCTGAGCGCGTGGATGGCTTCCTACATTCTAGGAGGACACGCCTGACCCCTTCAGAACACCTTGCCTCCTCCGCATATAGCCATTGAGCAGCCACGCTGTCAAATGGAGGGTGGCCAGGCTGGGGTGGAGGAGGCGGCCTTGGTCCTGGGAGAGTAGGTCTGGGCGGAGCAGCAATGGCCACGGAGGGGCCACCAGCAAGCCCAGGAGGGTCCTGTACCAATGTTGCCGGGACCAGGCGGGGGCGATCAGGAGGACGCGTGCCTTGTCCATTTTCACTTTCTTGCCTATGAGGGGAATGGGGGAAAAGGCATAGAGGAGTTGACCCAACCATGACAGGAGGAAGGCATCTGAGATCGCGTTCCTCCCCACACCCCTCTGGAACAGAACCTGTGGCAACGCGGGTTCTGTCGGGTCGTAAACAGGTCTAATTGGGGAGTGCCCCACGCTCAGAAGAACTGGTGAGTGACCTCCGAGTGGAGCGACCACTCGTGTTGGGAGGAGAAAACCCTGCTCAAGTGATCGGCCTGTGTGTTGTTGATGCCTGGCAGGTGGAAAGCCTTCAAGGAGATGTCGTGGGCTATACAGAACTTCCAGAGGCTGAGGTCTTCCCGGCAAAGGGCCGAGGACCTCATCCTGCCTTGCTTGTTGATGTAGAACATCGTGGCGGTGTTGTCCAAGAGTACGCTGATCACCTTGCTGCGCAGTTGTGAGCTGAACAGCACACAGGCCAAGCGTATAGCCCTGAGTTCCCTGATGTGTATGTGAAGGGACAACTCCGAGGCCGACCACATCCCTTGGGTTTGAGAGTTCCCTAGGTGGGCCCCCCAGCCCAAGTCTGACACATCGGACACTAGGGGTACGTCTTCACTACCCGCCGTATCGGCGGGTAGCAATTGATTTATCTGGGATCGATATATCACGGCTCGTTAAGACGCAATATATCGATCCCCAAATGCGCTCACCGTCAACTCCGGAACTCCACCAGAGCAAGCGACGGTAGCGCAGTCGACGGGGGAGCCGCGGCCGTCGATCCTGCACCCTGTGGACCTCAGGTAATTTGATCCAAGATAATTTGACTTCAGCTATGCTATTTGCACACCCCCACACCCCCCCACACCCCAGTGTAGACCAGCCCTAGGTCTAGTGACGGGGTCGGGTCCCGGAAGGGAATTCCCTGGAGCATATTGACTGGGCAGGACCACCATTGTAGCATAGCTATCACTGGCGCCGGTACCGAGAGGACTTTGTTCAGTTTGTCCCGGGCCTGGGAGAACTCTGAGGCCAGCCAGAGTGGGAGAGGCCTCATCCAAAGCCTGGCATGGTGGACCACATACGTGCACACCGCCATGTGTCCCAGGAGCTGCAGGCATGCCCTGGTGATGGGGAACTCTGTGACTGAGGCTATGAGCCCCTTCAGGGTCTGGAACCTGCCCAGGGGAAGGGAGGCTGTGGCCCTGGAGGCATCCAGGAGAGTGCCTATGAATTCTATGCGCTGCACCGGAACCAGTGTCGCCTTGGCCTCGATTACTAGGAGGCCTAGGGCGGCACACGTAGCCAATAGCAGCTCCCCATGGTTCTGTACCTGGAACCGCAAGCTGCCCTTGAGCAGCCAGTCATTGAGGTATGGAAAGATCTGTACCTCTCAGCTTCTGAGGTAGGCCACCCTGACCACCATACATTTTGTGAATACCCTGGGTGTGGTGGACAGGCCAAATGGGAGGACCGTAAATTGGTAGTGGTCCTGTCCCACTAGGAAGCGTCTGTGCCCTTCGAATATATGGACATGGAAGTATGCGTCCTGAAGGTCCAGGGCTGCATACCAATCACCAGGGTCCAGAGAGAGTATGATGCATGCCAGAGAGACCATGCAGAACCGGCATTTTGCCATGAACCAATTGAGGTCTCGCAAATCCAGGATAGGCCTGAGCCCCCCTTTCACCTTGAGGAATCAGGAAGTAACAGGAGTAAAACCCTTTTCCCCAGAACTCCCACAGAACCTTTTCCACAGCTCCCGAGCTGAGGAGCTGACCCACTTCCTGCTCTAGCAGGGGTAAATGCGATGGGTCCCCCCTGCTGTCTGAGGGAGGGGAGTGGGAGTGAGACAGATTGTAGCATGTAACCCTGGGAAATGGTGTTGAGGACCCAGCAGTCTGATGTTATTCGGGACCATTCCGCAAAGAATGCACACAAGCGGTTGCTGAAGGCAAACTTTATTGGTAGGAGGGTCTTCTCGGGGGCCACCCGGGTACCCTCCTGCAACCAGTCAAAAACGCCTCTTGCTCTGCTGCTTACCCCTCAAGGGCCCAGGCTGCGGGGCAGAGCGAGACTGCCTCTGAGGTCGCTGGCAGTGCCCCGGGTACCTGCAGAGTCATAATGTCTCTGGCCGCCTGCAGGACCTCTGGCGTCGAAGGCATCCAGACGTCCGGAGAGGCCTGAGTCGACGCAACTGGGCTGCTCCGCTCAACCTGAGACGGAGCTCTAGAGCTCAGGGGGGAACTGGGGCTACCCAACGCAGGTCTAGCCTCACCCCCTGCTTTGTCTTGATGCCTCTGAGAAGACAGGGCCTCTCTCTACTTTTTAGATGGAGAGTGGTGCCGGCCACTGGAAGGTGCCGGGGGATCACTGCGCACCGAAGACGAGGTGCCTGGTGCTGGATCTGCTTGGTGCACCGGGGTTAGGGCCAAGGCCGACTCCATGAGAAGGCCCCAAAGTCTAATGTCTCTTTCTTTTTTAGTTCTAGGTTTAAAGGACCTGCAGATCTTACAGTGGTCACTGATGTGGGATTCACCCAAGCAGCAGAGGCAGTCGGCATGTGGGTCACTTCTGGGCAAACGCCTGCAAGACTTGCACGATTTAAACCCTGGGGCCTGGGACATGCCCCGGCCCAAAGACTAACTAACTAACTAAGCTGAAAACTTAGTAAACTAACTAACACAGGTATTACTAACAGCAAAAGGAGTTCTGGGATGAGCTGCAGTGAAGCTGGAGCAAGTAGTTCCGATGCACCTTCACTGGCGGCAAGAAGGAACTGAGGGTGGGGGGAGCACGCGGCTCCCCTTATAGCACGCTATAGAGGCGCCACTCCAGGGGTCGCAGAAGCAATCCCTCTATGGATACTGCTAAGGGAAAAACTTCTGGCACCGGTGCACGTGGCGAGCATGCACACCTACTGTGGAATACATATGAGCAAGCACTCTAAGAAGAACCTATAGTTAAGTAGTAAGAAAACATAGGGACACACTGAATCCATTTCTTTATGGTTCACTGGATACTATATATCAGATCTCACTTTCATTAAATACCAATTTAGAACCTGGGCAAGAGCACACATCACAGTTTGTTACAATAAATCTTTTCTGCACTTTACTTGCTGTAGCAGGTATGATCTACTATGCTGTGCATGTTGCTTACGTCCACATGGCCATACAGAATGCATAAGCTCTCTTCGTAGTGCATCTAATGCTATGGCAGGAGTAGATGCAGGGGAACTCCTGGGCCACTTCCAGGTGAGTCTATCTTACATGTGGCTGGAGGAAGGCTCCAAAACCTAAGCTGTAGCTGCAGAAACAAGCCACTAAAAAATAGATTTACTTTTGAGCTGTTGTAAGAGAGCCAAAACCTGAAGCCTTTTCTCAGGCACAATCATTGAAATAAATGCAAGCAGGACTCCCATAGGAGCTTTATAGGTTGCTCCATTGTTTGCAATTTTGGTCTTTCTTGCTAGACAATGCAGTTTTCCCCTTCTTCTCTCTCCCTGGGATATAGTGATCCTGTGAACAAGGCTTTGCTTTTGCCATGTTTCTTTGGGTGAGAAAGGCCCACCCAGTTTCCTTGTAGCGGATAGATGGGCAGAGGCATGGCCAATTAGACTCTATGATTATGCAGCTCAGCTGGCCTCAGACACCCTCTGGGTTTGAGCTCACATTCCAGTCAAGGACTTAAGCGGCCATAGTAGAGCGGCTGTTCCTTGCCCTGCCTGAAGCCAAAGAGTGGGTTTGGAAAAGGCCTGTAAACTGAGGGTAAGGCTAAACAAACGGTATTTAATTTGAGATGTGGGGGACTATCATGAATTTCACCCTAATTACAAATAGCTGCACGTATGGAATGCTGCTGTAATTTACATCTACTGTGAATTACAGTTATTCTTGCTTGGATTGGTGTCCATACACTAGTACAGCTACTGTCTCCTAGAAATATTAAGTCTTTAGGCTTCCTTTATTTTTCTAAAAAAAGAAGAACAGGAGTACTTGTGGCACCTTAGAGACTAACAACTCTAATAAATTTGTTAGTCTCTAAGGTGCCACAAGTACTCCTGTTCTTCTTTTTGCGGATACAGACTAACACGGCTGCTACTCTGAAACCTTTATTTTTCTAGCGCATTGGTCACTGTACCTGGAAATTTTCATAGTACTAAGTGTCAGATTCTGCTCAGATATGCTCTGTGCATTGACGATCAAAATAAAGATGCTTTTAAAGAAGCATCTAATTCATATACAAGATTCTAGACTTGGTGGAATCATTTTGGCAGTCTCAGGCAAGTGTGATTTCACCAGGGCGTTTGGGACTAGATTCTGTCTTAAAGCCAGAGATGCTCTGAAAGGAATGGAGAAGGGCTACAAGGCACCTGGGGATCTCAAGCAATTCTGTCTTATTTTGCTAGTGTTTTCCCCAGGGTGTACACATTATGATGGTGGCAAAGCCACTGCAACAATCAATAGAGCATGCACGCCCTTCTACAAGCTAGTCATTGCAGAGAGGCAGTGGACACAGATCTACCCTTAATATGCTCTTTGCTGCCTCTGGATAATTAAGTTATGACTACACTTGGACTGGGGGTTGTGATCCCCAGCCTGAGCAGACATACTTGCACTAGCTCTGATCAAGCTAGCTTGCTAAAAATAGTAGCATACCAACGGCCATCAGCAAGCAGTGGCACAGGCTAGCCACCCCAAGAGCATATCCACAGGATCCAAATGGGTTGGGGTAACAGAGTAGTGCTTGTGTTTCCCATGGGGATTGGGCCCCAACACCAATGCAGGGGGTGTGTGTTGGGGGGAGGGGGGGGGGAAGAGAGGAAAAGAAGGGAAGATGCTCCTTGCACTTGCACACAGCTCCAGACACAATCTGTCCCTCTGTCTCACAAAAACACACTCCTCCACACTGAGAAGGCATGGTATTACTACAATTGCTATGCTGCTGTCAACATTTTTACCTGTTGTTTCTAGGGGTTAGAAGTTTTCACATCACTGCCTTAAACTAAAAACAAACAAAAAAACCACAAAACACACTTCCACACTAAAATACTAACGAAAATTACCTGAAGAGCAGCTCTGTGTAAGTTTGTCTCTTTCACCAACAGAAGTTGTACCAATAAGAGAGAGAGAGACACACACACAGTCAAGGTGGATGAGGTACTAACAAAGATTAGTCTGTCTAGATTATTTAGTCCACAAACCCAAAATGTAGAGGTTTGGGTATTGTGTTTCTTTTTGGAAGCTACCCAGACATGGAACTGTATTGTTTTGCAATACACATGTAGAAAGGCTATGGGCCCAATTCAGTAATGCCTTGTTAGGGTGACCAGACATCCCGATAAAATCGGGACCATCCCGATATTTAGGTGGTTGTCCCGCGTCCCGACCGATCTACGGTCAGGACGCAATTTGTCCCGATATTTCACTCCACCGGCAGCAACTGACTTCCCCCCCCCCCTCCACCGGCGGACACCCCATTCCCCATGCGTCCCAATATTTTCTTCCTCTCATCTGGTCACCCTTTGCCTTATGGTCCCTTTTCATAGCTAGGCTGAACAAGGGAGCTGCAGGGCAGGAGTCTCCACTCTCCCACAGGGAATACTCCCCACATAGGGGACCTCTATGCTGGCTACAGAGCTCTGCACTGCCTGGGTAGGAGCTCTCTTCCCTGACAGAGGGAGCATTCCAATGGGGGAACAGAGCAAGGGAGAAGGGACAGGAGGAGATATAGCGATTCTACATCTCCATCCCTAAAATGGCTCTTAGGGGCCATTGAACTTGGGGTGTACGTTAGGGTAGCCCTTAAAGCTGCCCTAATGTAGCCAATGACCAAGCCCCTGGCTGCCTTTGAATATTGGAGGCACAGACCACGTCCCCCAAGTCCACCTGCTCTGAGATGAATCTGGCTTATTTGTTCACTACCCCTCTTTGCACCTATCAATAGTTCGGATAGAAAACGCTCAATTCCGGTCACGAAACCAGCCTACTTTTCAAGCTTTAGCCTCTGCAGTCTAATTGAAAAATATTGCTAAGTGGCAAGTACAGGTCCAAAAGTCCATGAATTCTAGTAGTGCTCATGCAAAAAAAAAAAAAAAAAAAAAAAGTCAATGAAACAGAATGCTGTCACAGGATAATGGTTTCCTGCTGCAAGATAAATGCCAAGACAGAGATGTGGCAGAAATACAGTGTCAGGGTGAAGCAAAAATGTTTATTTTCCACCCCCAAAGACAGGAAAAATTTGTTCAATGACATATGTTATCCTGACAATGTAATTTCTATTATTCAAAGAATTAAAACTAAAACAGAAACCACAGTAATTTTATTATATGCATTGCTAAAGTTCTCATTGCTCTAACATCTTGGAACTTTTTGTATTGGCTTAAAATAAAAGATCTGGTTCTATGTTTCAAGCAGAAACCCAGCAAAGGATGTTTAAAGAAAACTTCCATTTTTCAGTATACATCGCCCATGAAATATGAGTGGACAGTCCTGGAGACTGGATGTAAGGATAAAAGGTTAGGTGACTGTCCATTCCTATTCCATCTTTAGGCACCCTGCTGAGACTGCTAACAAAAGGACCACTGTAGTGCTGTTTTTGTGATGTGTACACTGGGAATGATCTACCTCTGTAGGTTTTTTGCGTTGTTTTTTCATTAAACCAGCAGACTTGAATTATCAACTCTATTCACATAGGCTAGCAAAACAGCCTGCAGATGAAATACCTTTTAGCCACTGTCAGCCTGAGTCAGATTTGAATCAGTGATCTAGAGGGGAAAAGCTCCAAAATCCTGTGACTCCTCCACCCTTCCAAAGTACATTAAACAAAAATACTAATACATGTAAACCACTTGTTCTTATTGATGGATGTTTCATTTAAACTTTAATCAGTAAATAAGTAAGCATTAGACATCAACGATTGTGATTGACTGACACTGATTTTACCTAATAAAATCAGGAACAAAAATGCTTATTAAAATTTAAGCCTCTTAGTATATATTTCTGTGAGCAGGAAAGCACTGCATTTCCAAATTGCAAGATGCCAGTCCAGAACATGATAATTGTTTAAAATGGAGAGAAGAGCAGGTCAGCTGGCTGACCATATTCATAATCATACATTTACAAATGTACTGGGTATTATTTTGCTTTATGTCACACAATAAAATTTAATAAATTACTGCAGTTGAATATTTTTGAAGTCATTAATGTTCTTTGTGCAAATACATTTCTGTTGCTTCTGAAGTCTTAAATTATTGTATTACTTTCAAGTAATTTGCAATTAAAAGTAATAAATAGGTAGCTAAATTCAATTAAATGATCAGTGTCTACTACATACTAAAATACAGTAATTTATGCAAAATATTCTGCTTTTTCTTCCTCCTGTCTCTGAGCAACCTATGTGTTGTTCTCCTGAGATATGTAAATTATTGTTTCCATCTGGTTTATTGCCATAAGGGACTGCTTGAGAATTTTGTTTATGAATGCAGGTATGAATAAAAATGCTGCACTTTACTGGAAAGCCTCTATAAAGGGTGAGAGTCTGTAGTTAAATCCTCTTTCAGCACCTATCCAACACACACATGCAAACAAAGCTGAGCCTGGCCAAGTAGCCCAATGATAGTTTGTGACGTTTGCAAATCTGAATAGCAAGCTTGGATGCCTGTTCCAGACCTGGCAGGAGCTGGAAGTTGCATGGGCAATGCTCAGGACTTTGCAGGCCAGCATTTCAGCTGGTGTAATGCAGCAGAGCACTGCTGAAATCCATGGCACTATGGTGAGTTCCACCAGCTGGGGATCTGGCCCTTAAGGTGCAACTGATTAACACTACTGAATGACAATTCCTGTTCTGCTAGGAACAGCATTCTAGGCTGAGAGACACTTCTGTTAGCAAACAGGCATTGTGCCGCCTCAGGAAAGAAAGTAGGGTTACCATATTTCAGCGAGCAAAAAAGAGGACGGGAGGAGCCCCGCCCTAGCCCCGCCCCTGCCCCTCCCACTTCCCGCCCCCCCCTGACCTCCCAACCCTCCCCCCGTTCCTTGTCCCCTGACTACCCCCTCCTGGGACCCCTGCCCCTAACTGCCCCCCAGGACTATCTAAGCCTCCCTGCCTCTTGTCCCCTGACTGCCCCAACCTTTATCCACACCCCCACCCCCAGACAGACCCCTGGGACTCCCACGCCCCATCCAACCACTCCCCACCCACTGACAGCCCCCCCCCCAGAACTCCCAACCCATCTAAACCCCTCTGCTCCCTGTCCCCTGACTGCTCCGATCCCTCTCCGCACTCCTGCCCCCTGACAGCCCCCCCCAGAACTCCCAACCCATCTAAACCCCTCTGCTCCCTGTCCCCTGACTGCTCCAATCCCTCTCCGCACTCCTGCCCCCTGACAGCCCCCCCCAGAACTCCCAACCCATCTAAACCCCTGTGCTCCCTGTCCCCTGACTGCTCCGATCCCTCTCTCCACTCCTGCCCCCTGACAGCTCCCCCCCAGAACTCCCAGCCCCCTACCCCCCCCGCTCCTTGTCCCCTAACTGCCCCCTCCTAAGACCCCCCCAACTGCCCCCCAGGACCCTACCCCTTACCTGTACCCTGACTGCCCAAAACTTTCTCCACTGCCCCCAAAAAGCCCCCCCTGTTTCTTGACCTCCACCTCCAGAACCTTCCTGCCCCCTGACCTCCTTACCCTGCTGCTCAGAATAGAGTGTTGGGCTCTGTGCAGCCGAGCCGGACACGTGGCTGAGCTCCCGAGCACAACAAAACCCGGTCTGGCCCTGCACAACAAAACCCGGTCTGGCCCTGCACAGTGTTGCCGGACTGGGCTGCAAGGCAGCTGCTGGCTCAGAATGCAGGGCGGATCCGGCTCCTCTACAGCTGCTCCCGAGTCCAGCCCGGGACTTCCCTGCAGCCCTCCCAGCCACTCTCTGCTAATCCCGGACATTGTGAGAGCTTTGCAAATTCCCCCCGGACGCTATTTTTAGCACACAAAAGGAGGACATGTCCGGGGAAATCCGGACGTATGGTAACCCTAAAGAAAGAGACCTTTGATTACAGTGTGCTTTTTAGGCCCAGCCCTGAGTAGGCAAGAATACAAAGGTGCACCAGGGACTGCCCCTTTTTTGTCTTCCCCTTTTTTAAGGCCAATGAGGAGTCCTTGTAGCACCTTAGAGACTAAAATGTATTTGGGCATAAGCTTTCATGGGCTAAAACCCACTTCATCAGATGCATGGAGTGAAAAATACAGTAAGCAGTGTATATATATCATCTATCACAGCACATGAAAAGATGGGAGTTGCCTTACCAAGTGGGGGATCAGTGCTAATGAGGCCAATTCAATTAAGCTGGAAGTGGACTATTCTTAATGGTTGAGAAGAAGGGGTGAATATCAAGAGAGAATCTTAGAATATTAGGGTTGGAAGAGACCTCAGGAGGTCATCTAGTCCAATCCCCTGCTCAAAGCAGGACTAACACCAACTAGGGAAAAGTTATTTTGTAGCCACTCCCAGTCTTTATTCAGGCCTAATTTGATGGCGTCCAGTTTAAAATTAATTCCAGTTCTGCAGTTTCTCAATGAAGTCTGTTTTTGAATTTTTTGTTGAAGAATGGCGACTTTTAATTCTGGTATTGAGTGTCCAGGGTGATTGAAGTGCTCGCCTACTGGTCTTCTTTTTAAAAAAAGAAAAAAAAAATTCCTACCATTGCTGTAGAGTCAGTGCCTCTCCAGCAGCATTAATAGTGAGAGCACCATGGTGGTAGACGGGCTGCTACATTATCTAAACATGTGCGGACAATATACTGGTTAAAACTCCAGCAGCCTAGTACTACACCAGTGCTCTCCCCATTGCTAGAGGTGTTGCTTCAGTACAATTGCAATGGAGGACAGTTTAAAGAAAAATTCTAGAGTAGAGATGGCCAAAGAGGCACAATATCTCCCCAGTCTCCCCATTGCACAATGGGATACATGCGATGCGCCATGTTTTAGCATAAGCCCTCAGCGAGCTGCTATAGAAGAGCAGGTCCGTGGCCTTGGCTCCTACCCACCTCCCCTGACTCCTTTGTTGGAATGTGGGCTCTTGGATGTCACATCAAATGAGCAACCTTTGGACTTACTTAAATGCAGAGATTCAGACTATGCACGGGAAGAGATGGCACTGTGTCCGACCTCATCTGTGGCCCTGCATGAGGGATAGAGTCCTATGGTTAGAAGGGACCACAAAGGTCATGTAGTCTAACCCCCTGCCAAGATACAGGATTTGTTGTGTCTAAACCATCCAAGACAGATGGCTATCCAGCCTCCTTTGGAAAGCCTCCAGTGAAGAAGCTTCCATAACCTCCCTAGGCAGTCTGTGCCATTGTCCTACTGTTCTTAGTTAGAAAATATTTCCTGAGATTTAATCTAAATCAATTGCTGTAGTTTGGACCTGCCCTCTGTGGCAAGAGAGAACAACTTTTCTCCATTTTTTTTATGGCAGTCTTTCAAGTATTTGAAAACCACTATTATATCCCCCCTTTATCTCCTCTTTTCCAAACTAAACATACCCATTTCCTTCAGCCTTTGCTCATATTGTTCACATCCCATCCATTTGGTCATCTTGGAAGCTTGTCTCTGGATCTTTTCCAGTTTCTCTATATCCTTTCTATACACGGATACCAAAATTGGATACAGTACTCCAGCTGAGGTCTAACCAACCCTACTCTAGGCCTAACCAAACCTGCTCATTTATAGTGGTGACTTCACCAGAGTTACTCTGGAGCCACATCATTGTAAACAGGGCAGAATTTAGTCTACAGGTCTCAAGAGATGTCAAGCTACTATACTAATTCAGTGAGCCACTGAGGCCTTGCCAGATATCATTTGTGTGGGGCTGGGAGGCACTGTGAAAGAATTTATACAGTGGCATTCTTTGTGATGCAGAAAACCTGAGAGGAATCAGTCTGTCAAATGCACAGAGTTTTATTGAGCCAAACAGCCCTACAAGTCTCTAAATAAAGATTTTCAAAAATTCAATACATGTTTCTTTAAATGCATTAGATGTCAAGTTGTTGCAAAGTGCCCCTTCACACTGTAGATGTTTTAATAAGCATCTAAATGTATTGGAAAATGGATATTTAATATATTCGTTTTTTTATAACTGCAATACATGTCTGGACTTGCTTTTGGGCTAGTGGTCAGGAAAAAAAAAGATTCTGGAGATCTTAGATCTCTCCTATGTGCTGTAGGCTTGAGTAAACATCTAAACAGCAATTAAACACCCAGAGCTGGCCCATAGCTGCTGATGCTCACAGGACTCAGGCTGCAGGGCTGTAAAATTGCTGTGTAGATATTTGGGCTTGGTCTGTACCCCAAGCTCTGGGACCCCACCAGTTGGAAAGGTCCTAGAGCCCAAGCTCCAGCCCAAACCTGATCACAATTAGACAGCCCCATAGCCAGGGTCCCACAAGTCAGAATCAGCTGACATGGGCCAGCCATGGGTTTTTAATTGCTGTGTAAACAAACCCTGTCTCCTTTTTCTCCAACTGCAAAAATGGAAGTACTAGATCTCTTTCCCATAAACTATTTCTTCCTGTGGCCATGATTTATCCAGTCTAGCACAGAGCAGCATAAAAAGCAACCCAACATCTGCCCTGCTCCCACCCACCATATTAGGACAGCAGGGTAGGATATAACTCTGGGGTTGGGATTTACCCAGAGAAAGGTGAAGCAATGGTTTATTGGGGTATGGGGAGCAATTTTAAGTTTGCAGCTGGGGATCTATTGGACCCCTATTGGAAGCCACCCACAGTTTGCATTGAATTGGTACACATCCTTGTTGACCAGCATTGCCTATGTTGGGGCTGAGTCAAGTCCCCCCTCCCCCAGGTAGTACAGGAAGTTTGGGAGCCTTACATTATTTCAGCCTCCTCCTAGGTTGACTTTTTGCCTTTGAGGGCCAACAGTTCTAGCATGGGAAAGGCCATCTGAATTGCATTTAGAATTCACTCAAATACAATGGCATAGATGCCTAGATAAGATAAAAGATGGTCAAGTACAATGTTTAAAAATTATTTACAGCTATTTTCCTTTTGTCAATATTAACACTGTATCTGAAACCCCAACCTGGTTTTCTCCAGATAGCAGCTGTACATTTCATTGTGGTAGGTCACCATCAGATATTGACTGAAGCTTAGCATAGCTGATCTGCTTAGCCAGTAGATTTATGCTACCATTTTATCCAATTATTCTTTGACATTTGTCTTTTATAGGAGACTGATGAGATTTTTCCCCTCAAAGAAAAAAAAGGGGGGGAGGGGAAGGAAGTCTCCTGTAAATGAAAGTCAAGTAACTGACAAGCCCATGGAAGTGAAATCCCCCAGAAATATTTTTGAAAAAAGGTTCCATGGAGCCAGACTAAATTAAAAAACTCCTAAAATGAGATTTTAGACATGTCACCATATATTCCAGCTACAATGAGCTGTTTAGAAAACGGATTTAAAAAAAATCTTAAAGTACATGTATTTGTCAGCTGTCAACAAATTCTGCTCTCACTTATACTAGTCTTTTATTCTCTCTGTGGGAGAAGATAGTGGATTTAAAAAAAAGCCTATGTTCCTCTCTCTCTCCACCCTTAAAATGTGACTTGCTTTTTTTAACCTTCTAAACCCTTCAAGCTAGAGATTGTTTTCCTGTTTATGTGAACTGCACCTAGCTGGGGTGGGGGAGCACGTGGGGTGTTACCGTCCACACACATGCTTTATGCTGTGGCATGTGACTGTGTTTCTCCGGGGGGGGAGGGAGGGGGGGGCAGAGGAAGACATGGATCTTGGACAGTGTCTGCTCTGCTGTTTTATGGCAGGCACGGCTGTATGGGAAGAGCCAAACGCATAATCCTCCTTGAAACCCTCAGATACTTCTATTCAGCAATACCTCACACAGAACCCAGCTCTGAGCTCTAAGACCTTCAAAACAAAAGGGGCTTTGGTCTAAGCTTGGCTGGGGAACAAATGGAAGGACAGCTTTGGAAGGAGCTGTGCTAACATGAGAGAGTGAGGTTTAGAGAGTAGCAGGAAGCCATGGGACCTCCTCTTGATTCCACTGACTCTGAAGTTTCTCCACCATCTATAGCACTTGACTCAGGATCATGGGACATTTGCAGAAAAGCTACACTCTGTACTCTGCAAGGCAAGCAAGCCTACCCAATGGGATGATTTGGATGAAATGTCATGGGTTCAAGTTCATAGGAGTATTCTGCCTAACTTTTGCAAAGTTGCATATCTTTATACTGCAAGGCACGATCTGACCCAAAAATCATTAGCAAAATATTTTTATTTTTGTTATAACAGGGCACTATTGTATATTCATGATTCCTATAAAAGTCCATTTGAAATTCAGTGTTGAAAAGTTGACAGTCTGTTGAGCATTGTACTCCAGCTTTTGTAAGTAGAAAGGAGTGTTACAAATTCCCTGCATTAAAGTTTCGATTCTGAATCTTGAGGCAGACATTTGTTATTCTGTAGACCTTGATGCTTGTGATTGATGTCAGTTTTCTAGTTGGTTAAAAAGAGTGCTGAGTAGTGAAACATTTCATTAAATGTTCTATAAAGGCTGCATAAACTATTAGGGTTTTTTTTTTTTTATTTTGATCAGCACATTAAGAGGTTGGTGGCGGTAGATCTCAGTTGGGCAATATGACCCATTCTGTCTATTAGGTTCCTAAACTATTTGATCTTCCTGGTTAAAGCATCACTTCTATATTTTAGAGATGATCTGTTCATGAAATAAAGGTCCTACATCAAGAAAAGTGGTATTGGTTATAAGCAGTTTAGAAATAAAAACAGAGCAAACTGCATAGCAAGCACCAACCCAGCTAGTTTTAATAAAAATCAAACTCCTGTTAAAAGCCAATTCTCGCTATTTCTAGTTCATAGTTTCCAAACATTATAACTGCCCTGAATGTTTATCCATTAGTTCTATGTCATGTGGTATACAGGGAAGCTATCAGGTAGTTCAGGTCCAAATTTTAGATTTTTGGAAAAGCATACAAAGCTTTACAAGGCCTATAACTGTACAAATGTTTCTATTGTGGTAGCACCTAGAGGCCATAACTAGGTTGGGGGCCCCAGTGTGGTAAGCACTGTACACACATATGGTAAATGACAGTCACTACACCTAAAGAATAGGAGCCATCATTTTCTAAGTGTGCATACAATGCCTAGTAGTAGTGGAGGTGTCCAACTTCTACCACAACATATTTTTACATTAACCATTTTTTTCCCCCAGATAGAGTCTATTGTAACACAAGAGTATTGTACAACAAGCATTGAAATGGAGTGATTAAATTAAGTGAAATCAAATTTAAATTACAATTATGCCCACGAAAGCTTATGCTCAAATAAATTTGTTAGTCTCTAAGGTGCCACAAGTACTCCTGTTCTTTTTGCGCATACAGACTAACACAGCTGCTACTCATTAACACTAGTAAGGGGGAGAAGTTAAATAGCCCTTGGTTACACTAGCTCCTACTAATGTAACCTAGGCCCTGTGGTGGACAGTCTGCCCCAACTGGGAGGAGGGATGCTCATGTTAGTGCAAGGAGCCTTCTGCTCCAGTGGAGGCTGGCTGCAGCCCAGAAAAGAAGTAGGGTTTGCTATCGAAGGGATGTTGCAAGGCCTGACAGATCTGTGGATTGAGTGTTTTTCCCAGGCAGCATCTGCCAGCAGGACACGACAATTAAATTAAAGCTTCTGTCCTCTGGGAGGATGTTTTGTTTGTTGTTTATAGTTAAAGTCAATGTGACTGTTATGGGTGCACGTGTTTCCCACAGTGTCTGTGCCCTGAGGACTGGATTCTTCCACCCTTATGCAGGATGACCAGTTCCTCGCCCCATGAGTAGAGTTAATGGGACTTCTCAGAGCAAGGTACCACTCAGTGAGAGTAAGAGTGGCAGAATACAGCCATTAATGATTTTGGATCTTTCATGGTTTGGAGATCTATTAAATACTAGACTAAACCCATAGATGGGGATACCTCCAAAGGAGTACTGACAAGCATAATTCCTCTCTAAATTCCCCTGTTGCACTGGGGTATGGGATGTGGAAGGGTAATTTACTTCACTCCTTTTCAGGCAGCAGAATACTCCCCATCCCTCTGCTGGCTGGTGGGGTGAAGGAAAGAGACAGACCTCTACTCCTACTGTTGTACTATCCTGCAGTTGGGCAATAAGCACCAGCTGAACATAGAATTCCAAGTCTGCTGTGGCACAGAATCTCAAAGAACAGTGTGGTTCTAGTCCACATTTGTCTCCTCCAGAGAGCTGTATCAAAAATCATATGCTCTTGCCCTCAGCAAGTTTAGGAGCTTTAGCTTTTCTTACACCACTTCAGGATACCTAGCTTGACATCAGTGGGACCTTATTCATATTGGGAGTAACCACACATGTATATAACTGAAGTCAGACTTTGGACAGGAGTGAGAAAATGCTTACAGGGTCGGATCCTTATAAAAGATGATAAAATTCCCATTCCCATAGTTTAAAAATCCTGATTTAAGGCTCAGTCCCAATCTCATCTGTGTTTCTTTCCTTTGCAGATCTAAGCTGAGCTTCAAGAAGCCCCATGAGAATCCATGTTGTTAATCATCAAAGTCTTGGGAAAAAACAAAAGCTTTAGGCAAAATACACATATGCTTACATGTGTTTTAGCTGACTTGAAAGTACACAAGCACATTGTACGTTAGATGTTGCAACCAAAAACATTATGGGAACATCTGAAATTGTCTGTTAACATTGCTCAAGGGGTTTAGATTACACTGCACACCTAGTGCCCATAGAGGTTTTTCTATCCCCCTCCACAAGTTAAATCAGCTTTATCTTCTCTAGACTGCAGTTCCTATTAGTGCAGCCCTTCTGATCTTATTTCAGGATTTTTGTTTATTTTACTTGTTAGTCTCCCTTGATATTTTCTGAAGATGTACTTTCTTGTGGGGGTGTGGGGAGCAGGTCTCTGTAGAAGTCTTGTGTATGTACTGTAGGCCCAGAATATTAATAGTTCAGTTTTAAATAACTGGATGCAACAGGGGTTTAGTAACAAAATTATGAAGACTTTCAACCCTGTACCAGGAACTGAATATGAGCCCAAATTGGTAGTGGTTGAAAGTTATTTTCTTCTGGCTGTTTCATGGCCATATGAAAGGATTTGGTGGCCTCAGTCTGATTCCCAATGAATCAGTGTCCCTGACAGTTGGCGCTGGCCATCTAGGCATCCTCAGAAGGGAAGTCAAGGACTGAATGGACATGAAAACTGGACGACTCCTACAGGTGATTTTTCAAAGCCAAGGTTGAGATACATTGGTGGAGCAATGTAAGGGAACCGATCCTGTAGAATTCAGTTTCCAATTCTGTTGGTTCACTTTAAAAAAAACAAAAATCATTTACAAGTTTCTGTGAGGATCATAAGCAGCCAAGGTAGGGTTGCATAAGGCACTTAAGATGCAACCACAAGTGGAATAGGATTTTTTTAAAGTCAAGACTGGAAGTTTTCCTAAGAATTCCTCTGGCCTGTGTTATGGAAGAGGTCGGAGTAAGTGATCACAATGGTCCTTTCTGGCCTTATAATTAGGACGACCAGACATCCCATTTTTAAAGGAAGAGTCCTATATTTAAGCCCTCCTGCAAGTGTCCTGACTTGCTTTAAAATGGGCAAGTTGTCCCATATTATCTGTCTCTTCCCTCCACCCCTCCCCTGCAGTACTGGTGGGTCCTGCTGCTGGTCAGATCCCTACTTGCCACCCACCAGCAGTGAGTTGGGGGCAGGGGTCCAGTGGCTGATTATGGGGGTGAGCATGTAAGACTAGTGGTGGGGCAAAGCTGCAGCACAAGGGGCCAGCTGCTCCCCCTGCAGGTCCACCAGCACAGCCCCTGCTGTATACCAGCTCTTGGCCAGCAGGTCCTTGCTCCCTGTCCCATTTCTGGCCAGCACTGGCTGTGCGCTGCCATGGCTTTTGATTGCAGGCAGGCTAGTTATGTGTCGCCTCTGTTGCCCACCCATCGGCCCTTTATGTGCTTCCTCCTCTTGCTGTCCTCTCCCTGCTTTGCCCCTTCACACACTCCCCAGCCCTGCTGTTCCTCCATATCCCCTCTCCCTCTCCCCCCCACCCTCCAGCAGGGCACATCCTGCTTCCAGCACCATGCAGAGAACCAGCCCCTGGTCAGAGTGCTTAGCTGACCAAGAGCCTGGCCGGCTGGCTCCTTCCTTCCCTCACTGTCTCTAGCTGGGCTGGCACCCTGGGAAAGCCCAATACCCTCTGGCTCAGGTCACTGGCCAGGAAGAGCCAAGCCCTGCATGTGCCAAAGCCCCACACAGTGCTGGCAGGGGAAGCCTCTCCTCCGCTCAGCTAAGCTCTGCAGTGGGCAGAAGTGATTTCCAGCCTGTTCTCACCCTGACCCTACAGGCTCCATAGCACCCTCGTCACCCCTTCCCCTGCACCATGGGTCCTGACCCCAGGTAGTGCAGGGCTGCTCCATCCCCTAGGTACTCTGCCCTGGTGAGCCACCTCTCTAGTGGAAGCCCCTGCAGTCAGGTTCTCTGGGCCCTGGTGCACAATGCATCCTTAGGGCTTAACCCCTTCCTGCCCATGCTGTAGCTGGGGACAGGAGGCAGCTGGGTTATGTCAGTGGCCAGCAGCAGCCTGGAGGTATTAGCTGTCTTTCAACCCTGGAAGGGACAGGAGCTGCTTCCAGCCGGGGGAGAGGGAGAAGGAGTGGGGAAGGAGAGAGAAAGATGATCTCTGCAAAGACACAGACCAGGTCATCCCTTCCCCACCTCCTCCCTCCCCTGTGGCTGGAAGCAGCTCCTGTCCCTTCCCTCCCACACAGGGCCAATAGGCAGTGGCTGGCCACATTCTGGTGTGAATGTTGGCAGAAATCTGGGGAGGAGGAGGAGGAGGAGGAGTATGTAACCCTGCATGGGGCCCTCATCCCAGGTGTTGCCTCAGGAAGATATGGCACCACCTACTAGGAGAGATGGGTCCATCCTGGGGGCCCAGCAAGCCAACTACACAGAATTTCTTTTTAATAGGGGCTCAGTCAACTTGATGTTCATTTAAATGGTTGTACTGCATAGTTCTGATTTGATTGCAGTTGAACTCACTTGAATGAGAGTAATTTTACTAGATGTCCCATATTCAGCATAGAGAAATACAGATTATAAGTAGGGTGACCAGGAGTCCACACTTACTGCAGCAATAGGGCCATGAGCCATGCTTCACCTCCTCCCTCCCCAACATACATGTACCTCCTTACTATTTGTTATTTGAATAAAAAGCGAACTTTAGATACCCTGTACTCAACACTGATGGGCAAAATCTGCAAGTTCGAGCTGTCGTGTAACAAAGCATTGTGATCTGGATAGCTATTTGTGAAAGGCAAATCTCTGAAGGTTCCAAGTTCTGTTGAAATTAGAGCTCAAAGCTTATATGTTAATGAACTATCCATCTCTCTTAGATCTGCAAACGTATGTCAGAAACACCATGAGAGAAGCCTTCATGGTAGTATTTTGGCTTTCCTACTAACTGGACTGGATTCTCCACTTGCACCTCGCTCAGCACCACCACCCTTCATCTCCAAGAAGTAGAGTTTGAATTCCCCAAAGCAATCTGTCAGAGGAAGCTCTTGGAGTGGGGGGTGGCAGGGAGAAGGGAGTGTGCTAAAATGGGAGGATATCATCTTGTGCCTGCTGAGTCAAAAACATTAAATTTATACTTCTGACTCAGGGTATGTCTACAGTACACCGCAAAAGAGTGGCAGTGAGCGACAGAGCCCATGTCAACAAACTCAGGCTTGTGCTGCAGGAGTGAAAAACAGCAGTGTAGATGATCAGGCTCAGGTTGGAGCCTGGGGTCTGAGTCCCAGCAGCCCAGCTTCAGCTCAAATATCCCTGCTGCTATTTTTAGCCTTGCACCTCAAGCCCACGAGGGCAAGTCAGTCGACGGTGGCTCTGAGACTCTAGCCTAAATTAGTTCATAGTGTAGCCCAAACGGGGGAGAAATAAAATAAAAGTTTAGAGAAATCTGAGTTAAGAAAAACAATGTAAAAGCTATATTCTGATCTCTTGTAAGTACTGTATTGTGGCTCTGCATGTGTTACACTTCTTGCATTCCCCCCCCCCCCCCAATAACCAAAGAGAAATCAAGAGCAATTACTTGGAATTTAGTTCATCTCCTCTCCATCAGCCTCATTAAACATTTGATATCTGGACTTCCAGTGACCATTTACTACAAGTGGAAATAATTATACTTGTCTCCTGTAGAAAATCTGAAATCATCAGAAATTACATTTTACTGGGACAAACATCCCTCTTATAATAAAATTCATTGTCAGAGTCATGAAGCTAGTAAAGCACTACAATGAGTTTGTGCTGCAGAAAATCTCTCTCTCTAATGGAGACTGTCTGAAAACATCCAGAAAGTAGCAAAAACAGTAAATTTAAAATGCAATTAAAACCACAAAGTAAACTTGTGATTAAAATTATTATTGTCGGGGACCAAAAGCTGGAAGAGGCAAGTGCCTGCATTTATACATGTACAGAACACCAGAGTTAATATGCATGGTGCCTGCTGAAAGGCCATTGATGCCACTAATGCAGACTGTTTGTTGCGGAGAAGTTAACAAAAAACAGGGTCAACATTTTCATATTTGGCAACCCGCAGCAAGTCACCTGAATCCAGATTTAAGCCCTTAACAGCTGATTTTCAGAGTTACTACACACTTGTCAATGGGGGGGTTGCAGATGCTCAGCATGTCTGGACAATCTGATCACTTTTATTTAGAAACCTCAATATGGATTTAGGTGCCCGATTTTAGGCATAGTTTGAAAGTGTGGGTTTACATTATTTTTGTTCTCTGCTGCTGTAAAGCCAGGCAGATGATGTACCATATCAAATATAATTGAAATGCTGAGCTGGGACTCAGGAGACCTGAGTTCTGCTCCAACTCTGCCACTGGGTGACAAGTCACATCACCTTTCTGTCCCTCGGTTTCCCCAATCTGTAAAATGGGGATAACAATACTTCATTTGTAAAACACTTGGAGATCTACTGATGAAAAGTGTAATACAAGAGATGGTATTTTGCTTCTCAGCACTTTACTAGCATCAGTATAGCCAACGTACAGGCAAGGAACTAACTCAACCAAAAGCTAAAATCCTTGTTAGTTTCCAGTCCACTGAAACAGAATAAAATCAGTACCTGTTTTATCAGTAGGACATAGTGCTTGCTCTTGCAGTGTGCAGTAAATGCAGAGATACACATATGAGTGCAAGGTCAAAAGTGATCAACAGGGCTGGCAGGGGAAACCTGATCCTGCATTAATGCATACTTGACAGTAAGCAAGTGGTCACACAATAGGTTTGAGATTTAATTCTGCTAAGTGAAGAGGACTGTGCCTATTGCTTATCATCGTGACCGTGCATAGTTTCTAGTCAAACTAGTGCTGGAACACAACCACCTGGGACTCCATGCCAGGCATTACACAATAATTTGAAACATTAAAGCCAAGATATTTAGAGGGGAAAAAAATATTGTCAATTACCTAATAGAACTGAAAACTATGGAGCAGATTCTGATATGTTGCATGAGTAAGGGTAACATCTTATTCCACAAGTAAGGTGCTATTCAACGTCAAGGAACAACAAGAATCTGGAGATTCAATTATATACATACACAAAAATGATCTCATACATAAACCTGCATTAATGTGTCACTAAGGTTGCTGGTGACCATTCTTAATTAACAAACACTAAATACAGGAAATTCTGGAATGAGTTATTTCCCAGACTTTTAAAGTCACTTCCTCTTCCATACACATTACAGTAAACACTCCCATATAAATATGAATAGGACATCTTTACTGGCAGCCATAAATTAACTTCAGCCACGGCCCTGAGCAAGAAGTGATGCATAAATCCAAGAGTAGCCCTGAAAGCTGCTGTGACTCAGATACATACCTCTGAGGAACAGGAAGAGTGAATAACTGACTAATTCCTCCTCGGCATCCTCCTTGCTCTTAGAGAAGAGGTTAGTAATTTACTCTGGCCATTGCTACCTGCATAGCTCTGGCTCTTCTGCCTCCTCCCCACCCAGTGTCTGCCCACCTGCTCCAGGGAAAGAGCAAACAATGGGTAGCCTTGATTCACCTACATGCCCAGACCCACAGTCCAGGTAACCCAAGACATAGTGTAGGAGAATGTCAAAGGGTGCCTCTCAAGCTACCTTGCAAGCAGCACTGCCTAGCCTGTTTCCATGGTCTCCTACTCACAAACACAGTCTGTTACTTTTTCATCACATGTACCTTTAATCCTCAATTTCCTGGCTTGAGCACGGGGAGCCTGTCACACACAGCTTTTTCTCCTCCACACAGCTCACCCTCTAGGCTTCTCTCTTACTGCCTGTTTCTTCCAATTATATATATATATATATATATATATATTCCCCATTCCTAAACCAATTACCTCATTAGCCCAAATGCCACCAAATGTCAGTAATCCAAACCAATAACAGATTGCATGCAATCAGTTAGTCGTACAGGCTTCTCAATGCTGCAGCAAGCTCAGTGACTAGGATGCTACAACTAGCCCTCTGTCACAGAGGGGTTCTTAATCCCTCTCACTCTCTTCTGCAGGTATTTAGTCTGAGTCACCCTCTAGCTAGCCCTTGGTAGCACACAGCAGAAATAGATTTAACTGTAGGTTCTACCTTACATAAAGTGAACAGTGTTGTGGAAAAGTAGAGTACCAAGATCAATACAGCATTCTATAGCCTTGTGAATATGGTACAAGAACTCAGTGAGAACATGGCTATCATTCTGAAACCAGTGAGACCATGCACTCTCTAACTGAAGCCGTGAATGGTTGCAAAGGCTTTGTGTCTCCGAGCGATACTAGGCAGATCTCTAACACTTTTGTACCTTGCCAGGCCAATAAAATACTAACTTAACTAAATAGCAATGAAATGAGTTAAGTGTCCATGCCTGTCTGCATCTCTGGGGTGCCTGCTTGTGTCAGTGTGAGTGGGTGAGGATACCTGCATTAGTGAATATGAGTGAATGGCTGGGTGAGTATGAGTGGTTCAGGTACCTAGCTGGATGAAGGGGGCATTAAAACACTAGGACAGAAACAAGGAGAGAATGGGACATAGCTGTAGGGGCCCTGTTTTGACATCTTGTCCTCTAGACCTTGTAAATCGTGACTGTGGTCCTGGCTAAATGCATTGTAATGAGGAGCCTTCCCAACACATAGTAAAATATATTCCTGATCTTCACTGGACAAGGTGCTGGTGAATCCTTGTCTAGTTCTCCCCACAGAACATAACAATTCCAATGAAAGTTATTAATCTCTCACATCCAGAAAAAAATATGCATCCAGAACAAAACATAGTGGGGAGGACAGAAGAGGGAAAATGACACGTTAGAGCATCCTAAAATAGAGATGTGGAGATAGGATTGAAGCGGGAGTGTGTATTTCTATAGAAGACTCCTCTCTCCATAAAAAAAAAAAAAACCTACAGATTTTGCTTTTTTAGGCTAAATTATGGGGAGTGTGAAGACTTTTAATAGGAATATCACAGTCTGGAGATTTCAGATCTACTCCACAGATCAGGCTACTAGTCACTTAAAATGATTAAGCGCTAAGAAACCATAAAATTACTTCAGTGGATAAACAGTTCAAGAGCTGTGGTTATTGCTTTATCAACAGCTTTCCAACTGTTCTGTTGTTCTTGAGCTCAGCAATGACCCCTCAAGGCCAATGCTTTGTTTCAGTTTGGTGACTCCAGAAGCTTTTCTTTTATTGGTAGCTTGGTCCAGCTCCATCCTAGCAACATGCCATATTGCTCATAGGGAGGGGTTTGCTTATTATTATTCTTCATCTTAGATTCACATCCCATCTAGACATTATCACCTAGAACATAAGTAAAACCACATAACACAAAGTTAAAGAAAAATGGCACACAGGAGTTTTAGCTACATATTAGTGTACATAGGAATTAGCAAAGTGTTCTGCAATATCATGGCAATTTAAATTGTGTAATTTACATTTACAAATCAAATCTCTTTCAGCAGAGATATGTCAAAATCTCCAAGGGCCCATTGAACATAAAGCTCACAAAATGACCTTCTTCTAACATCTGATCCTTATGACATGAACAAAAGGTTTTCAAAAGCTGGGTAGATAAACTGAGAAGAATAGTGGCAAGAAAAGACACAATGTGTTTTGGTCAGGACTGCAGTTAGCTGATCAGGAGGTTAGAGAACAGTAATTAATTGCTTAATTGTTTTGAAAGGACATGCTCTAGAAAGTAAGACCTTTCAGTGACACTTTGCTTTAATAGTACATTCATTATAGATGAGTTTCAATGATCCTCCTGTGAGAACACATGACATTCACATTAATACCAGACAAGTTTATTGTAGGCATAGCTCTTTTAATAAATGCTTAAAACTGAAAGCATCGTTGTGTTACTATTCTGTATATGGCTCAAAAGTTTTATACCACAGTTACAGTGCCTTGTAGCTAAGGATTTCAATGCTGTTACAAACATTAATGAATTCTCACATGGTGAAATTCATCCCAGTGGTGTGGGCCTACAGTATGCAGTTAAAGAGAGAGAGATGAAAAACAAAACCTGGATGGTTTAGGTGGACTGAAACACAGACTTCTTCTAGCTGTCTAATATTTTTTTTCTTCAGAATGACAGTTCACACTATTTGGATGTGGATCTAATAAAATTCCTCCAAAGTTTGATGTGTACTGAAGTTTGGGCCCATTTCCTAGACTTTACAGGTAACCCCAAGTAGCGTACATTGCAGTAATCCAACGGGGAGGTAATCAAATGAAATAGTATGATGTTACCACAGAATTCCTAACCCCTGCAGGATTCCTTAACTAACATGTTAAGCTTTAAGGGGCATATCTACCTTTGGGCTTAGTGTAGCTGCTGCTGCAGTGGAACAGGAAGTGTTTCCGTTTCCTGATGTCCAGGTTTGGGGCGGGGGGCAGATTATGCTTATTTTTTGGCTCCCAAGATGACTCCTCAGTGGGGGGGGGCAGCCCATTGACAATACAAGACATAGGAATAACGACCTCACACCCAGGAGTTGGCTGGAAAGGGAAGAAGGCTTCTGGAACCCTCTGAAGATAGCGATAGTAGCTGTAACACAAGAACCTCTTAATGCCAACTGGCAAGGGGGTCCAGAAATACATGGATCTCCAGAGTCTAGTATGTACATTCTAGTTCACCAACAAGTGTCTTGAGAGTTTGCTAATAAAAAGCTACTGTCACATTGATCACCAATATCTACACCTGGGGAGTATCACAAGAACTGCGATGAGGGACATAGCATTTGTGAGTAATATATTCAGTCAAAGGATCAGACACAGAGCCCATGGAGGCAATGGTTCTTTTGGAGCCAGTAGACCCTGGCTCTGTTATGTTTTGATCCAGTAAATGAAATGAAAACGGGCTCTTTCATGCTTCTTGTTTTCCATTATCTTGTGTTCTGTCACTCTTGGAGTTTTGCCAGGTGACCTGAAATGATTTTTCCTTTTTTATTCAACTGTCTCTCTGTCTCCTCTCTAGATTTCTGCCGCTACTTTGGTTTTGCTTTATTTTTATTTTTCCATGCCAGAGTGGTTTTCTCTGATGGTGTGGCATGGAATTCTGGGAATCTTCTCTGCTACTAGCCAACATTCCCAAGTTGAGCTTGGACTGAAGTCAAATGCAAGTCACTTGCTGAAAGGTTCCAGTGGCAAAGAATTGTTGTGTAAATTGCATGTGGGTGGAGTGAGACTGGCATCCAGTGCTGAGTTATGTTAATTCATACAACCTCAGGCTTTATACTTCTATGTTAGATAAATTCCCTTGTCTAATACAAGTTGCCAATTGCCTTTGAACAGTTTCCCAGCATGCCCTCTAGCCCTAAGGGGAATCCAGTGCTCACAGAAAGCCCCCAGCCCACTTTGAGACTGTCCCTCAGCTGTGGATGAAGACTTCAGTTTCAAGCCTCCTTTTTAAAGGGCTTTCACCAATCCCCCTTCTTCTGGCATGGTGCCTCACGGTTACTGAGGGTGGGGAAATTCTAGTTCTGAGAGATGTCTGACCAGACTGGGCGAGAGAGAAAGAGATGATGATACCAGCTCCAGCTAAATCTCAAATACCACCAGGATTTGAGACAGTCTCTTTTTCTCCTGCCCCCATGTGTCCTTATTTCTTCTCTTTCCTATCCCTCTCCTTTTTCCTTCTGTCTAACAGTCTTGGCTGGCTAAACCAGGCTATATTTTTGCAACATTGCTGTAATCCTGTGACCAGAAAGAAGCAGCTAGAAGAAATGCCCTGCCTAAACAATGCCCTGATGGTTGTACAAGTTTGCCAGGTCTGAGAGTGACTGATAAGACTATGTGCCATGTGTCTATGCCTGTGTTTCTCCAGCTGGGGGGTTGCAAATGAAAGTCAACTCCAGAAGACAGTAGCTGCGTCTTCTATCTTTACTGTTCTTTTCTCTTCCCTTTTTACTCCTGGAGGGATTCTGCGCCAAAAAATTCAACATTCTGCAACATTCTGCATATTTTGTCAAAATAATAAAATATAATCACACCAGTTTTAATTGTTTTGGTAATTTATTTAAACTACCGTACAGAAAAAAAGTCACAATAACTATTCAGCAATTCCTAAACACATGAAAGTTAAGTTACAAACACTTGGTAACTAAAACCCTGCATTCCCATTATAATCCTGGATTTTCATTTAAATTACATTACTGAACACCAAACACCCACAAAAAAAAAGTAGCATGTTATTTTAAATTGCTCAGACTTTCACACATGAAAGTTATAAAATTTTGCTAATCATTGTCCTGGATCTGGCTGGGTGCTTTGGGAAGTACTTGGTTCTGATTATCCTGACATTTAACTGACTGCTTGGTAAATGTTTTATTTGCCCTCAAAGTGTTTTTTTTTTAAATGGGTAAGTAAAATAAATCCTGAGCTGTAATCTAACCCCATTGTGCCAATTTGACACAGGAAAAAAGTGAGAAAGCCCATAGAACTTCCTAGCTGATTCCCTTATTGGCATTTATAAGGCTTTATGCTCCTGGGTGACTTGACTGAGAATAGGAACATTAACAATGTTTCTAGGCAAGCAGGCTGCTACGTTTCTGCCTCAGAGAATGAGATCAAATAACTAGCAGGCAGGCTGCTACATTTAAAAAGCCTGCCCCTCCACGCCGGGCGAGCTGCAGTAGCAAGCAAGAAGGACAGAGTCTTTCACTTTTTGGCACACACACTCGCCCAGCCCCGCCCCTGGCGGTGATCAACATATCCCACACAGGCACGCACATCCAGTCCCATGCCCAGTCCCCCTCTCCCACACAGTGATTTGCATCTCCAACGCTGCTCCAGACTAGCTGGAACAGACAAGCTGCCTGGGCTGCTGGGGAAGAGGAGCATATTCCCCCGCAGATTACTTTTGCATTTTTCTGCGTGGGGGCATGTGTGCATTGTGGGTGCATTTGTCTTTTAGGAAATGGGATATGACTTTAACAACAACAGCAACAACTTAAATTCTCTTTTCCCCCAAAGGACAATTATTACCATCTATGACACAATCTAAAAGACTGTCAACTAAAGGGGGTTTTCCTTCTAAAAACTCTCCACTTAAAGGAAAGGGAACAATGGATGGTTTTAAAGTGAAAGTCTGGTTTAACACTTGACATTTCAAATGCTTTAACTGTTTTTCCTCCTTTTCCAAATCTTTAGCAAAACACACATTAAACTTCATTTTAACTTTTTATTAATGGACTAAGCAAGCTGAGGTCTCTGTATACCAAATCCTGAACCTTATTTAGAACTATTTAATGTTGTTAACACCTTCGGCCCATATAATCCATCTAAATTAATAAAACAGAATGCCTTCTTGTGTGTTTGGAAAATACCTAGCATATTATGGGTGCTACTCAGTTTTCTTAGTCTATACAATGGTTATAGCCGTAAAGCATATATCCAAGAAAGTAGTGTCTTTTGGTCTTAACATTTATACGGTGTGTAGCACCTTCTCAATTACAAATAATAGTTCATCAATAAATAAAGCAGTCCTGAATTTGCTGAGGTGCATCAAGGGAGACTAAACACAGGGAAACTAAACCAGCCTGTTGGAGTAGCCTTTACTTTCCTTGAAAGTTTCTCCTAAAAAGAGAAACGGGACTCTCAGCAGCAAAAATAAAACTGACCTTTGTTTCACTACCTAGTTAACTAAATTCAATCATGGTTTATGCAGACTTAGCTTCCTTGAATACAATGGAGCATCCCCTACTTACAGTAGAGTTGCATTTGGCCATCATGCTCCTATCCCTCAAAGAAGGAGATCAAGTTGGTTTGGCACAATCTATCTTTTGTAAGACCATGTTGTATTTTGTCCCAATTACCATTGGTATCAATGTCCTTAACTACTTTTGCCTTCAAAAATTTTTCCAAGACTTTGCATACTACAGATGTCAAACTGACAGGCCTGTAGTTGCCTGGATCACTTTTTTCCCCCCTTTTCTTAAAGATAGGAACTATGTTAGCAATTCTCCAGTCATACAAACCCTGAGTTTACAGATTCATTAAAAATTCTTGCTAATGGGCTTGCAATTTTATGTGCCAGTTCCTTTAATATTCTTGGATGAAGATTATCTGGGACCCCTGATTTAGTCCCATTAAACTGTTCGAGTTTGGCTTCTATGTGGTAATACCCTGTTTCCCCGAAAATAAGACAGTGTCTTATATTAATTTTTGCTCCCAAAGATGCGCTAGGTCTTATTTTCAGGGGATGTCTTATTTTTCAGAAATGAAAAATGCCTTATTATCGGTGGATGCCTTATTATCGGGGAGGTCTTATTATCGGGGGGATGCCTTATATTACAACGAGAGGCAAAACTGTAAGTAGGCCTTATTTTCGGAGGATGTCTTATTTTCGGGGAAACAGGGTATCTACCTCCATATCCTCATTCCCATTTCTCATCCTACCATTATCCTTAAGCTCCTCATTAAAGACTGAGGCAAAGTATTTGTTTAGATATTGGACAATGCCTAGATTATCCTTAACCTCCATTCCATCCTCAGTGTTTAGCGGTCCCATTTCTTTCTTGGTCTTCTTATTTATATGGCTATAGAACCTTTTACTATTGGTTTTAATTCCCTTTGCAAGGTCCAAATGGCTTTTGGCCTCTCTCACTTTATTCCTACATGTTCTGACCTTAATAAGGTAGCTTTCCTTGCTGATCACTCCCATCTTCCACTCTTTGTAGGCTTTCTGCTTTTTCTTAATCACCTCTCTGAGATGCTTGCTCATCCAGTTTGGTCTACAACTCCTGCCTATGAATTTTTTCCCCCTTTCTTGGGATGCAGGCTTCTGATACTTCAAGTCAAAGTTGCAGAAACTAATACCAGGCCTCCTCCACCTTTAGATCCCCAAGTTCTTCAGTCCAATCCATTTCCCTAACTAATTTCCTTAATTTTTTTAAGTTAGCCCTTTTGAAATCAAAAACCCTAGTCAGAGATCTATTTTTGTTTATCCTTCTGTTTAGTTTAAACTGAATTAGCTCATGATCGCTCAAACCAAGGTTGTCCCCTACAACCATTTCTTCTATGAGGTCCTTGCTACTCACCAAAACCAAATCTAAAATGGCATCCCCTCTTGTTGGTTCAGCAACTACTTGGTGAAGGAATCCATCAGCTATCGCATCTAGGAAAATCTGAGCCCTATTACTATTACTAGCACTTGTCCTCCAGTCTACGTCTGGGAAGTTAAAGTCTCCCATGATCACACAATTCCCATTAGTCTTTACTTCATTAAAAACATTACAAAAGGTCTCTATCCATATCCAAATCAGATCTCGGTGGTCTATAGCACATCCCAAGCACTATTCAGGGGAGGCTCTAGTAGCTTTCTTCCCCAATGTGATTTTTGCCCAGACAGACTGTCTTATCCATTCCATCCCTTCTCATTTCTTTACCTTCTACCTCATTGATATACAATGCAGCTCCACCACCTTTGCCTTTATTTCTGTCTTTTCTAAACAGCACATACCCTTCAATACCTGTACTACAGTCATGACTACTATTCCACCATGTTTCTGTTATCCCTATAATATCCAGTTTCACTTCCTGCACCAGTAACTCTAGTTCCTCCATTTTGCTACCTAGGCTCCTCGCATTGATGTACAAACATCTTAATTCTTGCTGTTTGGCTTTGCTCACATTCTTTACTCAATTAGGCCCAGACATTCTACCACCAGTATCACCTATTAGAATGATATCTACACTACCCTTCCTCTATATGTCCATTCTCCTACCCATGCCTGTATCCTTTCTTTCTTCGTTTTCTTCCCTCTCAATGTTAAAATCTGGCATGGTGATTACCTGGACATCTCCCCCCCCCAATTCCTAGTTTAAAGCTCTCTTAATCAGTCATACCAGTCTCCATCCTAGAAGTCTATTTCCCTCCCTACTCAGGTGAAGTCCATCCCGAGAGAACAGTCCTCTGTCTATGAATGCCTCCCATTGGCCATACATCCCAAAGCCCTCCTTATAGCACCACTGCCTGAGCCATCTGTTGATCATCATAATCTTGTCACACCTTCATTGCCCTTCTCTAGGAACAGGCAGAATCCCACTGAATATCACCTGAGCCTTGATTTCCTTAAGCGTCTTCCCCAGCTTGGCATGGTCTCCCTTGATACATTCCAGCAAGAATCTAGCCGTATCATTTGTTCCCATATGAATGACAATCAGCGAATTCTTTCCTGCTCCCGTTAGGATCCTCTTCAGCCTCAGGTCCACATCCCGTATCTTAGCACCCAGCACACCCTTCTGTTCTCTGGATCAGCTCTGGTTACAGGCCTGTCTATTCTTCTCAGTAAGGAGTCCCCAGTCACATAGACCTGCCTTTTCCTGGTGACAGTGTGATTCTCCAGTCTATCCCCTGTTCCCTCTGGCTGCAAGTCCCCTCGATTCCTATTTACCCTTGCAATCCTCCGCAACCCATCCTGTATCCTCCTGGGGCTCATCTCCATTGACTCTTCCCCTCTTCTTATAGGACTAGCTGCTCTTCTCTTCTTCCTTGCCCTCTCACCTTCAGCGACCACCTGCTGTGCCCCTTCTTCATTTTCCAATTCCACAAACCTGTTCCTGAGCTCTATTTCTCCTTCACTAGCCTGTTTTTTTCTCTGCCTGGTTCTCTTAGTCACATGCTTCCACTGTCCACTTTCCTCACCCAGCAGTCTCCTCTCAGAGTTCTTTGATCCTGCTTCCATCTGCAAGCCTGAGCTTTTCCATTCAGACTCCTCAGGTCTTTGCTCCATCACCCACTCGAACCCCCTTTTAAACTCAACCAGAGTTTCCACCTGTATCTCCAATCCTCAAATCTTTTTGTCCATCAGCTCTATCAGGCAGCACTTCATGCAGATGAAACTCTTATCAGGTACCCTCTCCAGGATAATGTACATGCCGCAGCTTCCACATCCAGTCATCTTCATTGTATCTTCCACTGCTTGGGTCACCACCACTGCTGCCTCTGTATCGGTCATAGGCTTCCCACCTAAATCTTGTAAATCTGGGAAACACAAACCAAACCACACCACCACCACCACCCACAGCAAAACAAACCCCCCCAACAAGCACCAAAACACTGCTAGAACACCGCACTAGCAGATGTGTTCACTAGCCTGTCTGTTCCTCTGCCTGCCTCTCTTAGTTTTCCCCCAAACTCCCCCTGCATACTTCCAATCAAACTCCCCTGTTTACAGCTCTGTTTGCTGGCTCCTGTGCTGCTGCAGCTGTCTAATGATGTTCCGGCCAATTTTCTGATAAGTGCAACATGAGACCTGACCTTATCATGGGTATTCTCAAGGTGTTGTCAAAAGGTCAAGCTCCAGTCCAGTGTAATGCCAAGATAATTTGGGTTAGCCTTGGATTACGCTTTCACCCCAGAATGGCACATGAAGTTTGGTATTAGCCATTTTATTGTTCAGATGGAAAGCAGTTACCATAGGGTTTTTTTTAGTTTTTTTCCCCTTCATTCCCAGATTAGGCCTAAATTTCCAGCATTGGAAATAATAAACCATTGTGGTAAGATCTTGGGTTAGGGTGCATCTGATGGTACGAAGGCTTGTATGCTGAACAGCTAGGGCAATATCTTTTGTTGCCACTGAAAGGTTGGTCTCCCAACCTCACACCATATTTCAGTAACACAGATTGCAATACTTCCTAATTTCACATACAATGACAGTACATAAAATCCGACAGGATATTAATGTTCATCAGATCATGACTTTGCAAATGATACCTCACAAGGCATGCATTGTACCAAACACATCATAATCATATCATTTTGGTGAAAATGGGGGGGGGGGGGGTTTCCAGGGTGCTACTTTGAGGAACAAAGTGTCACACTGGACTCTTCCCAGATCCAGCTGGTTAGGATATATTTGGATCCTACATGTAACAGATTGGCAACCATCTACTAGGGACAGTCAGCCACGACTGTGACAATCAGTTTGTAAAGAAGTTTGACTAGAGTGTAATCTGTCTCCTTTACGCCGTGTACCAACAGTCATTGTTATGGTTAATGCTCTTATCACACAGAACTCCTTGCCTTTAATGATAACTTCCTCAATTAATGCTCCAGAGTTTTTTGAAACAAACTCACAAACATGGAAGTCTCCTAAATGAGGACAATGATTGCTTTCTCAAATAAGAAAACTACAGGGTGTGTGACCAGTATGCTCCCATCAGAATTGCAGCTTGCAGTTCTACCTATCTTGCCTCACTAAACTCTCCCATTAAGTTCTCTCCATATGTACTTATTGTAGGATTTCCATCTATTTATACATGCCTGCTGGGCAAAATAAAATACTTGGCATTCAAATAGCACTTTCCATATACTATTCAATTTCCACAGTGCATAGCGGCTTTGTACTTGGATTGTGATGGAACACACTTGCGCACTGAAAAACGCCACACTGTATTGGTGCAGCTTCATTACTTATTGATATAACATGATACTGAGAGGCCTTGAAATAAGGTTAAGTCTCTTTAATTGCCCTGAGAGCTAACTGTACAGATATATATTTATGGATGGGTGGCAACTCTGTGCCCAAGTCAGGTACCACCCCAAGTTTGTCAAAGAATATCAATTCTCCAACTGAGAAAAATATCTTGCCTCCTAAATTCTCACAATATAGTCATGGTGTGACACTCTATACATCAGAATAACACCCTGGAGCCCCTATATTTACCACTGTGATAGGATTATGATATATTTTGTAAAACGCATTCCTTGTGAGATATTTTAAAAGTTTTGATCTGTTGAACATTAGTATCCTGTTGACTTGTAAATACTACCATTGAATGTGAAGTTATGCAGTATTGCTATATGTGTTACTGAAATATGTTTTGAGGTTGGGAATGTCCACAACTAGCCTTTCAGTTGCAACAAAGGAGGGACAGACATGCATTGATGGCCCATCAAAAAGAATCCACTCTCCTAGGGACTCCTCAGAGAACACATGTACATATGGGGGCGAACTAACCCACATCACAGCAAGGATCTTTAAAAAATAAAAAATAAAAAATTAATGGTGATATCCCATCTCCTAGAACTGGAAGGGACCTTGAAAGGTCATTGAGTCCAGCCCCCTGCCTTCACTAGCAGGACCAAGTACTGATTTTGCCCCAGATCCCCAAGTGGCCCCCTTAAGGATTGAACTCACAACCCTGGGTTTAGCAGGCCAATGCTCAAACCACTGAGCTATCCCCCCCCATCACAGTGGTGCAGCTAGGGTGACCAGGTGTCCAGTTTTTGACACAGTACCACTGACTGGGCCATTGATTGTTCAGTTGGCGGCACTGTGCAGCAAGGCTGGCAGGCTCCCTGCTAGTCTCCGCGCCTCGTGGCTCCCCAGGAGTAGCGGCATGTCCCCTCTCTGGCTCCTATGTGTAGGAGCAGCCAGGAGACCCTGCACATTGCCCCCCACCCCAAGCGCCACCCCCGCAGCTCTCATTAGCCAGGAACCGCAGCCAATGGGAGCAGTGGTGGCGCCTGCTGATGGGGCACCGCACAGATCTGCCTGGCTGCACCTCCGCATAGGAGCCGGAGGGGGGACAACCCCTTGCCCCAGCCCTGATCCTCCTCCTGCCCTCTGAACCCCTTAATCCCAGCCTAAAGCACCCTTCTGCACCCAACTCCTCATCTCCAGCCCCAACCCAGAGCCTGCACCTGCAGCCAGAGCCCTCACTCCACCTCCCCACACCCCAACCCTGTGCCTCATCCTTGATTCCCCTCCCGCTTTCCAACCTCCTCAGTCCCAGCATGTTGCACCCTCCTGCACCCCAAACCCTTCATCCCTGGCCCCACCCCAGAGCCCACACCCCCAGCCAGAGCCCTCACACCCCAACCCCCAGCCCAGTGAAAGTGAGTGTGGGGGGGGGGAGAGCGAGCAACAGAGGGAGGGGAGATGGAGTGAGCTGTGGGCAGGGCCTTGGAGAAGGGGCAGGGCATGGACGGGGCCTCAGGAAGGGATGGGGCATGGCAGCGGTGGTCGGTTTTTGTGCTATTAGAAAGTTGGCAACCCTAGGCACAGCGAGCAGGGTGAAATGCACAGACTGTTGTTCTGAGTGAGATTTTCACTTCATACACTGGTTTAGAGATTTTACTGAGATTTTAAGTGTGGTGACTGAGAACAGTCAAGAGAATGTTACAAGTTTGTTATTTTTTGTTTGCTTATTTCGGGGAAAGGAAGTAGAAACAGAAAAAGCAGAAAGATTGGTGAGTGTGATATAGTTGCAAAGTTACTGCTGTTCAGACTGCAGGGGGCAGAAAGAGAGAAAAAAACATCAGCAAATCTTGGAGCTAAAAGAACTGGAATTAGAGACCCAAAAGCAAGCTGAGGATTTAGCACATCAGCGGGCCGTAGCTGAAAACCAAGAAGGCTTAGGAGAGAGAGAGTGCGCGCACACAAAAGCACCAACTGGATCTGGCAATAAGCAGAACCCACACACACCACTGATTCCCACCTCTCCAAAAATCCACAAATGGGAACACAATTGTGTCCTGAGGAGTAATGGGGAATATGTAAACAGGACGAAAGATCTAATGGGAAAATGGTTGAGGGGGAAAATATTGAAAGTTTTGAAGAAATGTTTAACCTTATTACTCAGGAGCATTTCTTGAACATATGTAAAGATGATGTGAAACAGTGCCTATGGGACAAAAATGTGAAAAACTGGATGAGATGGTGTCTCTAGCTGTTGCCTTTGAGCAGAACCAGACATCTCTTGAGAGTAAACCATAGAAAGAGGGGTTTAAACCTCATGAGAAGTGAGGTTCCCATTTTACCCCTGGGAATAAAGAGGGTGGCTGAAAGGCTGAACTCTCACTTCCCCAAAACCATTCCTCTAATCCCCATTCCAAGTCTCCTGTGAAAACAGAAGAGCCCAAAAGGTGCTATCACTGTGATTCCACTGATCATCTGAGGAATAAATGCCCTGTGTTGGGAGGAAGCAGGCAACAAACAGCCTATATTAATGTTGCTGTTCTCAACACAGGTTTCAGAGTAGCAGCCGTGTTAATCCATTCTATATACATCCGAAGAAGTGGGCTGTAGTCCACGAAAGCTTATGCTCTAATAAATTTGTTAGTCTCTAAGGTGCCACAAGTACTCCTGTTCTTTTTGTTCTCAACACAGAAGCTCCTCGGGCACCTATCACTTACATTTTGGTTTTGTGATATTAGCCTCTGCAGAACCAGCCATGGAGCACATTAAGGGGTTGTCAAAATTAATGGTAGAGAGCACCTGGGGTGCAAGCCTGGGGGGCTGAGGTGATTGACTGGTGCCTCTCTCTGTATGATTCATGAGTGGCTCAGGGATCATTCATGTAATACAGCTGGGTGTGGTTCCACTTGCTGATGGCCAACTGATCACAGTGCCTGGAGGGATTTGTCACTGGCATAGCTTTGTTAAAGAGCCTTGGCTAAAGAGTTGCACCCCAGGGATCCCGTCATACAAGAGTTGGTCACTTATAGGGTTGAATTAAAATTGTGGGTCTTTCATTCAAGGACAACTGTAAAGAAGTGGCAGTATAGCAGTAGCACCCGAAACACAAGAGATATGGAATGCTTGAGTAGAAGCCGAACCCTGGCATCCAATGGGTTTCAAATGCAGCAGGCAGGGCATTGATTGGTGGAACTGTTTTTATCAAAGTGTGTTTAAGAGAAGGAACAGAGAGAGACACCGAAGTGATAAGAACACCACGCAAACAGTAACAGAAATGCTGGTAATGTGACTTTGAGAGAAACATAAAAGAGGAACATTTTGGGGCACAGAGTGCTGGCTGGAATGGCAGATTTGGAACAGCGGATCCATCTCCTGCTGTTTGGAAGTCAACCCAAATTTGGCCAAATTAAAAGCCTTTGAAAAGTTGGAGATGACACATGCTCAGAGACTTTAAAATTTAGCAGCTAAATTCCCCAAGATTCCATCCACATTGAGAGTGGTCCGGACCAGCCAGGGCCGGCTCCAGGCACCAGCCGACCAACCACGTGCTTGGGGCGGCACCTTGTAAGGGGCGGCCAATCTTGGGGTGACAGGGGGCATTCGGGGTGTTTTTTGTTTGGCGGGGCAGCGCTCAAGGTTTTTTGTTGTTGTTGTTTCAGCCAGGCGGCGCTCGGGGGGGGGGGGGGGGGGAGTTGTTTTTGTTTCGGTGGCTGGCTAGGTGAGGAGAATGACTAGAAAGAGAAGCCAGAGGTTTGAAAGAGACAGGAAGAAGATGTCCCTCCACACAGGGAGAATGGGCAGAAGAGTCTGTGCCCATAGAAGCACGTCTCTCCAGAATCTGGAATGAAACACAAAATTCCCGAGTCTCACCATCGCCCTATGTATGACACCAACAGGCAAAGCGTGTCCTCCATCCCCCTCCAGTGCTGGTCCAGAGAGAATGACAACCTACTGTTACTGCTGCTATCAGTTATTCCATTAGCTCAAGTGGCAGAGATCGGTGTGCTGAATCTAAAGATTCCAGCAAAAAGCCCATCCTGGTTCAATGGCAAAGTGAAGCCAGCAATTAGATTTTTTTTTAAATCAATATATAACAAATGGAAAAAGGAGTGAAAAGATCTCATTTATACTGATTGCTAAGTTATGAAAAATTGTAGTTATATAGAAAATTGATAAGGGAAACTAAAGACATTTAGGAACAATCTCCAGCTAGCAGAGCTAAGGCTAATAGGGAGGAATTTTTTTTCAAATATATTAGGAGATAAAAGGAATCCTAATGATGGTATAGGCCCAATACTAAATGGAGATGGTATAATTGTTACTAATTATACCCAAAAAAAAGTTCAATAAATAGTTGTTACTTATATGGAAAGAAGCAGGATGATGTCCTTGTATTTTCCAGTTCATTAGTAACTAAAGAGAATATTAAACATTTACTCGAGATAAACTTTTATAAAAATCAGCAAGCCCCAATAACTTGCAACCAAAAGTCCTAAAAAAGAGTTCTGAAGAGATCATTGAACAGTTAATGTTAATTTTAATAAAGCTTGGACTAACAGGGAAATTCCAGAAGATACGAAGAGTGCTATTGTGGTGCCAATATTCAAAAAAAGGAAAGCAGGATGTCCTGGGTAACTGTAGGCCAGGTAACATGACATCTATCCTGGGCCAAATAATGTATACCAGATTCACCTGATAAATAATAGAAATAATTAAACCAGTCATCATGGTTTTATGGAGGAAAGGTCTTGACAAACAAGCGTGATTTCATTCTTGAGGAGATTACAAATTTGGTTGATAAAGCTAACTGAATAGATGTAATATACTTAGACTTTCATATGTATTTTGACTTAGTACCACACAACAGTGATTTCAAAAATAGTATTATACAACGTGCACAAATAAATGAGTTAAGAACTGGCTGTCAAATCTCAAAAGATAGTTAATGGGCAATGAACATCAAATGGCAGGATGTGTATAGCGGGGTACCACAGGTATCAGCAGTAGGCCCAACAATATTCGCCATCTTCACCAATGATTTGGAAGTAAATATAAATCAGTGCTGATAAAATTTGCAGATGACAAAGATAGAGTGTTAAATAATGAGGACAGTACTGTCGTACAGAGTGATCTTTGGCAATTCAAACAAAATATGTTTTAATGCAGCCAAATGCAAAGTAATACCCCTAGGAACAAGGAATGAAGGCCATACCTACAGAATGGGGGACTGTATCCTAGAAAGCAGTGACTCCAAAAAGGATTTAGGGGTCACAGTGGAAAAGCAACTTAATATGAGCTTCCAGTGAGATGCTGTTCCAAAAAGGGCTTAAACATTACTTGAATTTATAAACGGGGGAATGGTAAATAGGAATAATTTGTACCCAAATTACTTCACTGGCCATTTAGAAAAAGAAACTATAAACATTGCCTGAAATTGGCAGAAGGGATGGGGGAGGAGCAAGGACTCAGCCTGCAGGCTCCCCTTCCTCCCCTCCCTCCCGAACGCCACTAGCCAGCTGATTGCCACCAGCAGGAGGCAGGGGAGGGAGGGGAGCCTGCACGCTATCAGCTGGCTAGTGGCGTTTAGAAGGGAGGGAAGGAAGGGGGGAGGAGCAAGGACACAGCCTGGGAAGTAAAGGGGGAGGAGGGGAAGAAGAGGCAGGTCAAGGATGAGGACTTGGGGGAAGGAGTGAGTGGGCGGGCTGAGGATTGAACCCTCCCCCCACCCCCTGCCCCTGCCCCTGCCCCTGCCCCTGGTGCTTGCAGAGTACAGGAAGCTGCCACTGCTGCGCAACGTGCTTCTCCTAGCCTACAGCACCTTCAGCCTCCTTGCGTGCCTCATCTCCAGTGCCAGTGGGCTGTGCCTGTGTGGGGTAAGGCAGGGGCACCTCCCAACTATAGTACTGTACTGTATGTACAGTATGTTTGTAAACACACAACACATGCCCACTACTCTCCCGCAGCATAGTATTAAATTGCATGTTTAAAATTGTTTAAAATGTATATAATGCCTTTTGTCTGGCAAAAAAAAACAAAAAAACAAACAAACAAAAAACTTCCCTGGAACCTAACACCCCCCCCCCCCCCCCATTTACATTCATTCTTATGGGGAAATTGGATTCGCTTAACATTGTTTCACTTAAAGTTGCATTTTTCAGGAACATAACTACATCATTAAGTGAGGAGTTTGTGTGTGTATATACATACACACACACACACACACACACACATTATATATATATAAATAAATAAAATATGTGTGTGTGTGTGTGTGTGTGTATACATACACACAGAGTAACTCCTCACTTATATATTAATAACACCTGTTAATTGAAAAATGTTGTGCAGTTAGCTTTAGAAATTGGATTTCCCTGCATCAGTCACATAAGCAGGTAGAACCTAAATAGTTATAACTTGAGATCCAATCTCCTAGAATCCTATTTACGGGGGACTTGGGACTAATGAATTCTCATTGTCTTTGTGTCTGCAGCCTTGCTAATCATCCTCTGTGCCGGCAGAGGGGATACATACTTTCCTGCAGAAATCCAGCAAATCCCAATGGATGCTTTTTACCACTATTTTAACAGTCTCTTTAATGTGACAGATGCAGCTCGGAGCTTCTTTCATGTTGGCGTTTTATTTTTTCCTTCCTATCAAATAAGGTCTGATGAAATAAGCTGAGAAGCTCAAACCGAATCTCTGAACCTGCGCTGAATAACTGTTTCAAAGCTTCCTCAAAGCACCTAGAGTTGGGGATTAAAATCTTCCTCTTTAGTTTTCTCCCAGCTTCATACATCAATTCTTTCCCGATTACTGTGTGTATGCGCATGCATGAGCAATTGTGCGATTTAACTCATCAGGTTCTTTCAAGGTGGATATTATTACTACAAACAATTGCTGAGGGCAATGATGCCACATTGTCCAGCAGTGAGTATGGAAAGTTCACACATAGCATCTCACACATACTTTTAGCAATTAAACTGTCAAAGGATCAAGAAATATAAAAGTCTGCAGTCACCATGTTTTCAATATAGCAACAAAAAAGAATCCCATACATATGTATAAGTATTTTAAAGATTTCTCTCTGGCCAGGAGAACCTGTTGACAGACTATAGATGCAGCATGCCAACTCCTGCATGTATTCAACCATGACCACTGGTCCAACTCTAAAATTACATCTGCATAAATCACTCCCATAGCTTTACAAAAGTCTAGTTCCTCTTCTTTTGCATCCACTTACAGGACAGCCAAACATTTTTTTCAATTAGAAGGGATGCTTTCTAGATCATTTTTATCAAAATAAGTAACTATTTTAGCAAGTCAGAGAGATCAAGAATACTAAAGTGGGAAATAAGTTGTTTCTTTTTGGAGAAGGAAGCTGTGATGACATTTCAAATGTTAAAACAATGGTGAGAATGTGAGCTGGGCTAGCCATCTCCTCACTAATATTCATGTATGAACAGACAACTTGTTCTCCGTAACAATGGCCTTACATTTTCATGAACAGTCTGAAACAAGAATGAAAACGGTTTTCTGTTTGGGGGAGGAACATGTGGGGAGGGATAGCTCAGTGGTTTGAGCATTGGCCTGCTAAACCCAGGGTTAGGAGTTCAGCCCTTGAGGGGGCCACTTAAGGATCTGGGGCAAAATCAGTACTTGGTCCTGCTAGTGAAGGCAGGGTGCTGGACTCGATGACCTTTCAAGGTCCCTTCCAGTTCTAGGAGATGGGATATCGCCATTAATTTATTTTTAATTTAAAAAACACATCTTCCTGGTAACAATGTGAACCATTTTATGGAGCTCTAACTAGAAATCAAGAGAAACTCCGCAATGGGAGTTCAGTCATGAAGAATGGAAAAGTATATCAGTTTCCTGAGTCAATTTTTAATTTCTTATATCATTATGAGAGGAACAAGATGATCTACCTAACTTCTATGGTTATTTTTTGCTGTGCTGACAATGTAACTCAGTGTTCCACAAGCCACAAATGAAGAAAAAGTTCCTGCCCCACAGAGCTTGCCTAAGAGACAAATCACACGTGCGCATGCACATGCACACACACTCAGGAGATAGTGAAGACTGCTAATATTATATACATAAGTTAATAGGGTAGTGCTGATGTTCTGTTGCCACAGGCTAATCTCTGAAGGCCACACTGATGAACTGGGCTGTCAGGAGAGATGTGACTGTATCCAATACTGGATGCAATTTTTCAATAGAAGAAAAACTTTGTCAGAAAAAGTAAACCTACAGCTACAGTTAGGAGAAAATAGCATACCTCTCTTCTTCACCCCCAGTTTATTAGTGATCTATGTTACAAATGTAAGACAATATAAAGACTACATCTATAGAAATAGGTAACAACATTCTCACCAGACCAATACAGGTTACTCTAACCAGAAGAAAAGCAGAAAAAAAAAAAGACAGAGCAAAAGGGTGAAGGGGCGGGGGGAAGTGGGGAGAAATAAGGAGGATGGGAAGGAGAATGAAATAATACCTGTAGAAAAACTCATTTATTTCAAAGCTGAAACAATCTATCCCGGAGATGTCCCCCACACACCCACATTTAGTAGCAGCTAATTGACTAGAGTTGTGAAACATCAGTTTCCGCTTCCTTGTCCTGTTATCTCATTTTATTTGTTGGCAGGCTGCCCCCTGATAATTTTTGTCTTCTAGCCAAATGTGGCACCACAATCTGAAGGGACATGTTATTTGGAGTTTACCCCCACTGAACTGTACAAGTCAGACTTTTATATAGTCAGTGTTATGCAAAATTATTAATTAACACCTCTGTGGGAAATAGCTTCTGGCCTACACCGGCCATTTCATCTTTATTTTAATAGAACAGTGACAATATCTAGACTAGTTACGTTGATAAGAAATATGCCTTGCTGATAACTTAATGGATTTGTCAAGTAATTGTTGGCATTGCTGAGACAGACACATTCAGACACCCACACAGACAAGCAGAGTGTATATAGAAGATGTAGATTTATACAAAAAGAGAGTGAGGAAAGAAAGGAAGGGAGAGAAGGGTTGTGCATTTTAAATCTTCCATTTAAGTGATGTTGGATGGTGTACATTGAATAGAAGCAATTTTCGTATACTGGGGTAGTCACTTGCAGTTTATGACTTTGGAATTCAAGTGGATTCAGGCTTATAATGGATTGCTACAAAAGTTATTGTGCAGACTTTACCTAAAAAGCCATAGCCTGTCAGTTTTATAATTAATGCCATTTTGTCTACAGTATGTACACACTACAAACATCTCCATTTTTCTGCTTCCCACTTCAGCTACCATACGTAGGCTGTCTATTTTTTATGGCAATTATGCCTTCCCTGACACAACAGTGCCAACGACTTGTTTACTACATTTTCCTAGTGAAGTCCTCCATTTTTTAACCTAATCATTCCCTCCCTCTCCCTCTCATTTGTTTTGCCAAAATCTGGGATGCCTGAAACATGACTCAGGAACCAGAAGGTGTATAGAATCAGAAGAGGCAGATCTGATTTCAAAACACATTTTTTTCTAAACTGTCAAATAGAACAGTGTGTACATTTTAAAAGGAGTTACTGCACATCAGTGCAGTGCTAATTGTTGGTAATGGTACTGGGACTGTCAAGGTTTAGTTTAACATTCTGTAGGTCAATGGATAAAAATCCATGTGTATATGCCTAAAGCATAGAAGTATATTCTAACCTTTTTTCTGCACTTCCATTCACGAGTTCTAGGCCTGGAAGCAATTCTTAAAAGCATATTATGATCTCTTCCCTACTATTACTTCCTTTTACTTTGTGTATAGTTCTGAGAAGCTAATGAGGTCAACAAATTCCATTCTTGTAGGATGCTGTCCAATAACTGCACAGGTTGGAAATTTCATTAGCCAACTAGATTGCTCTCATGGTTCCCTGCTCGTTTTTAAGTTTCAGCTTGTATTACAACCCAAGTTAAGGTAGCATGCACTATATATATATATTTTTAGAAGGACCACACCATGCAAACCCAGACTAGAGAGCATTATATATTGCCTGCTGCTGCCGCCACTTATTTAGTTTTAAATTATTTAACTCCCTAACCTGACCCAAATACAGTTAGATTGTGTATGGGGCCCAAAATGGTTTATAATCCACAAAATTGTATCAATATACTAAATGTTGCTAGTACAACAAATGGATGTGCTGTTGCTTGCTACCATCAATATCTTACCTGCCGATGAAACTTCCATCAGCACCATAGTCCCATTTAATAAGAGTGATCACCACTGTTACCGTTTTAGTCCTATCTGTACCTGCTACAATTGCCACCACTTTCCTGTCAAACTTCAGACTGAAAAAAATCAGTTCAAACCCAGACAGTCATATGGTATGTAGTATCCAATACCAATAATGTGCCTATGAAACGGGTATGCATTTTAGTTTTTGTGGACCTTTACATTCCTAAGCACTGTCCTTCTATACAAAACTTAGCAGCCATTTTGTGAGGAACTGTGTGCTGTCTTATAGTGACAACACTTTTGTTCTCATAATCTCAAATAAAGATATTTCTTGTAATATTATATGCAGTCAGATAGTGTTATCGGAGATGTTTTTGTTAATTTTGTCTAACTACACCTACAGATTCTTATTGTGAGCAGCGATGTACTTTTCAGAAGCTGAGCTCATCACCAGCAAAATTATTTCCTCTAAGGTTTGCTCTGTAAGTGAATAATTTCTTAGATCATGCTGCTGTCTATAGATCATTACATGATACCAAAACATTCCTACCTATTTGTTCTTTGTGTATGGAGAAACATAAGAATTCTCTCAATTGAGGAGAAGGGTAAAATACACACTGAGTGTAAGAAGTAGTAAAGTTTCCATGGGCAGTGGGAGAGGACAGGGAGAGAAGACAGAGAGCCCAGTGTGTGTATTTATCTCCTGAGTGTTTGTTCTGAACTTTGAGAACAAAATGACTGCTGAACTCTGCACATAGAGAGTGTGCTTGGAAACTTAAGTGCAGTAAACATAAAACTAGGATGCCTTGTATGCAGAGAGACAATAAAACACAGATACTACTAAATGCTTAGCGCTCACACAGGGCTGACCCCGCCCTCTTCTGTTCTTTAAACCAAACACTTTTCACAAAGTGATGACTCTCCATCTGGCCTATCAGTCCTCATCCTCAAAGGAAACCTGCACAACACCTTCAAAAGACAAGTCTGGGGGCTTAAATTCATTACTTTGCTAGATACTAAAAATCATGAATTGAATAGAGACACTGAATTTATGGCTTATTACAACAATCTGTAACCCAATAAATTCACCACCTTGGGATTCCGTCTCTCCCCCTCCCCCACACACTCCTTTCCCTCTCCATGACTGGAGAAGTGTCAGCTGGCCACCTCACCTTGAAGGGTCCCTTAAAATATGTGTTAACTACTTATGCTAAACCATCAGTTCCATCTTGTATTTGGCTGTGACACGGAGTACATTTCCCCAAAGAAGAGCTCTGTATACGTTTAAAACCTTGTCCCTCTCACCAACAGAACTTGGTCCAATAAAAGATATTATGTAACCCACCTAGTCTCTTCAACATTTTTAGCACATTCCTCAATCTGCCAAGGCACAAATGTGCAACAATGAGACAAACGCCTAAAAAAAGAGGATAAGAAAAATCGAAGTACAAGAAGTTTACAGCTATTTGGGTCAAATGGCTTTCACACTCATGGCATCTTCTCTAGCATCAATTCAACAATTCTGTCTTTCTGATATAAATAATTTACAATAATAAAAGTGAGTTAATATTAGCATCTGTAGGACAGAAGTGAATGAGACCCAACAGGAGATAGTTAAGGGGGACACAATTTTTTTATTTCAGAAGGTGGAGAAAGCTACTCTGAGGGGCTGTTGTAGATTTGATTTTGACAAATAGGGAAGAACTGGTTGAGAATTTGAAAGTGGAAGGCAACTTGGGTGAAATCATGAAATGGTAGAGTTCATAATTCTAAGAGTGGTAAGAGGGAGAACAGTACAATAAAGAATGGATTTCAAGAAGGTAGACTTTAGCAAACTCAGGGAGTTGGTAAGTAAAATCCCATGGGAAGCAAGTCTAAGGGGAAAAACAATTGAAGACAGTTGGCAGTTCAAAGAGACATTATTAAGGGCACAAGAGAAAACTATCCCACTGCATAAGAAAGATAGAAAGTATGGCAAGAGACTATCCTGGCTTAATCAAGAGATCTTCAATGACCTAAAACTCAAAAAAGTCTCACAAAAAGTGGAAACTTGGTCAGATTACAAAGGATAAATATAAACAAATAACACAAGTATGTAGGGACAAAATTAGAAAGGCCAAGGCACAAAACGAGATCAAACTAGCTAGGGACATAAAGGGTAATAAGAAAACATTCTACAAATACATATGAAGCAAGAGGAAGACCAAGGACAGAGTAGGCCCGTTACTCAATGAGGGGAGAAAGACAATAACAGAAAGTGTGGAAATGGCACTGGTGCTTAATGACTTCTTTGTTTCAATTTTCACCAAGAAGGTTGGTGATGATTGGACATCTAACATAGTGAATGCCAGTAAAAATGAGGTAGGATCAGAGTCTAAAATAGGAAAAGAACAAGTCAAAAATTACTTAAACGAGTTAGATGTCTTCAAATCACCAGGGCCTGATGAAATGCATCCTAGAATACTCAAGGAGCTGACTGAGGAGACATCTGAGCCATTAGCAATTATCTTTGAAAAAAAGTCATGGAAGACGGGAGACATTCCAGAAGACTGGAAAAGGGCAAATGTAGTGCCCATCTAGAAAAAGGGAAATAAGGACAACCCGGGGAATTACAGACCAGTCAGCTTAACTTCTGTACCCGGAAAGATAATGGAGCAAATAATTAAGAAATCAAGTTGCAAACACCTAGAAGATAATGAGGTGATAAGTAACAGTCAGCATGGATTCGTCAAGAACAAATCATGCCAAACCAACCTGATAGCTTTCTTTGACAGGGTAACAAGCCTTGTGGATGGGGGGGAAGCGGTAGATGTGGTATATCTTGACTTTAGTAAGGCTTTTGATACTGTCTTGCATGACCGTCTCAAACAAACTAGGGAAATGCAACCTAGATGGAGCTACTATAAGGTGGGTACATAACTGGTTGGAAAATTGTTCCCAGAAATTAGTTATCAGTGGTTCACAGTCATGCTGGAAGAGCATAATGAGTGGTACTTGGCCTCTCTGCTGCTTTATAATGAAGAAAGGTCTGGATGTTTTGGGGGGAATTTTGTGTGTGTGTTTAACTTAAGTATCAGGAACATCAAGTCTGGCCTTGTTTGATTTTGCTGAAAGACTTGCTGGGGGTATCACAGAGGACTGATGTTGTTAGTTCTCCTCAATTGAAGAAATGGGGTTTCTGATTCTTAAGACTGACTGTCTGGAGAGGAAGTTAGTCATTTACATTAAATAGATTTTAAACTAACAAGAAAGCTTTTTAAGTAGTTTGGGCTTGTCTAACTTAAATCACTGCAGCAGCACAGATGTACCAGTGCACCTGCGCTGCTGTAGCACTCATAGGTGCTAGAACTAGGGGTGCTGCCACACGCCCTGGCTTGAAGTGGTTTCCATTATTAACTGAGTTTACAGTTTGATTCAATGGCTCTCAGCACCCCCACTATACAAATTGTTCCAGCGCCTCTGGTAGCGCTCCAGTGAAGATGCCACCTATGCCAATGGGAGGGGCTCTCCTGTTGGCCTAGGTAATCCACCTCCACAAGAGCTGGAAGTTAGGGCTATGGGAGAATTCTCCCGTTGACCTAGTGCGATCTATACCGGGGGTTAGGTTGGCTTAACTGAGCCGTTCAGGGGTGTGGATTTTTCATACCCCTGAGTGGTGACGTTTTACCAATTTAATTTCCCAGTGTAGGCCCTTGACTAAAAATTCCTTCCCCCCCCCCCCCCCCCAGCTTTCCCTCTTGTCAATTTTGATATTACCATTCACCCGTTCTCCAGCCATCAAGGCTTGACAGGACCTGATTTTCTAATGTACAAAACAAACAACATCTTTTAAAAAAAAAAAAAAAAAAAAAAAAACTTTCAGGTGTCATGCAGTCTTGTAGCCATGTCGGTCCCAGGACATTAGAGAGAGACAAGGTGGGTGAGGTACCTTGAATGGTGCCCTAGAATATGTGCTAACTACTTATGCTAAACAATCTGTTCCATCCGTGACACTTGGAGTACCTTTCCCAGACCTGAAGAGCTCTGTGTAGCTTGATATCTTGTCTCTCTCACCAACAGAAGTTGGCCCAATAAAAGATATTACCACACCTACCTTGTTTTTCAGGTGCCTTGACAGCTCAGAGAACTTTGAACTATGTGCAGATTAAGATCTTATTAAACTCAATTGCTATTATTCAACCTTGCAATTTAGACTATGTTGTGTTCAATTTAAGCAACAGTAACTAACTCGCTGGTTGTAATGTGTTCATACACCAAAATGTACTTTTGGTGTACTGAGTTCTTTATTTGGTTAGCTCTGTGGATGCACTAGAAAAATCCTTTGAGACATGAATAATAATAGAATAGGAACAAACATGTAAGAATATTCTCTACATAGCATTTAGGCCAAGAATCTGATCATTGGCTTTTATGTATAAACAGGGTATCTCAGAGAAAAATGTCATTGTATTTCACACTTAAAGGATGGCAGCCACAAAATTTAGCCTACCTTTAAAATTATACATTTTCTTTCATATTGGTTTTCTGATACCCAACAATCCATTTTCACCCCAAAATGAGACCGCTCAGTTAGAATTCTAGTACATAGCTTAGTTAGAATTACTCTTTTGAGTGCCTGCAAAAACAAATCCAACAGATTGGTTTCCCCATAAACATAGATGCATGTGCTAGAAGCGTGTATGGGCCCATCATGCTGATTGCTCCCATCTGGGAGCAAATGTGTTGAAATTTACAATAATCTTGTTCTTAGGACACTTTAGTAAAAAGATTCTTGTAAATTTTGTTATCCTGCCTAGTCACAGGATCCAAGCAGATAAGCAGAGTGTCCTTGTGTCACAGATACACATGGACTACGGAGTCAGATTTGTCGGTACACTCTAGCTACATTGTGTTGATGCAATGATGAAGAGCAACCATTGCTAACCAGCAACATTTGGGTTAAAGCCTTCTTTTCAACACTGGAACACTGCATTCATCCTCACACCATACATACATGCATTTCATGCTCCTTGTGTCTCATTGGCAGGCTATAGGTGGTACATGTTGCTTCAACAAAGAATAGATTCATAGACTCTAGGACTGGAAGGGACCTCGAGAGGTCATTGAGTCCAGTCCCCTGCCCTCATGGCAGGACCAAATACTGTCTAGACCATCCCCGATAGACATTTATCTAACCTACTCTTAAATATCTCCAGAGATGGAGATTCCACAACCTCCCTAGGCAATTTATTCCAGAATGACAGTGATGCTTTGCCTTGACTTATATCCTCCCAGAATCGATACAAACTTTGTTTATAAGTTGTTTCTGTTCTATACAAAGTTTTTGAATTATCCAAGTGTGGCAGAACCCAGGGCAAAAATCTTTTTCACAAACAACATGAGACATTTTAGAAGGAAAACCCCCTTTTGAGAAAGTGGCTTGATTATTTATGTTAAGAGCCAACACAAAGTAAAATCTCTTCAAGGGCCTTCTGATCTTTGGGCTGCTTTCTCAACACAAGGTTCACCAGTAAATAAGCGAAACAAAAGTTATACTTAAAAAAAAAAATACTCCTTCTAGAAGCAGAGAGCTGTTATCTCCATACACCAATAACACTCTCTAACAGCCTGGCCTCTCTATATATAATTCTGGAAATTGGGTGCCGTTGATCCTTCATTGGAGGCAACTCTTATGGGTCCCTGATTCTCACCTACCAAGGAGACATTGCCTCCGTCTCTTAGGCCTGGTCTACACTGGGTGTGTGTGTGGGGGGGTGAAGTTGACGTACTTAGATCTACTCACCGCGGTGTCTTCACTGAAGTGAGTGAATTGCTGCCGCTCCCCCGTCGACTGCCTGCGCCTCTCGTGGCAGTGGAGTACAGGAGTCGACGGGAGAGCGCTCAATTTATCACATCTAGACTAGATGTGATAATCGACCCCCGCTGGATTGATTGCTGCCCGCCAATCCGGCGGGTAGTATAGACATACCTTTAGAAAAACAGACATGAGAGAGTGTCCCCTTTTGGGTCATGAAGGATATGTATCACCCATAAACTCTAAGTCATGCTGACATTTAGTACATCTTCAAATTATACCATACTCTTGAAACATGAGTTTATACTACATTTAGTCACATAGTTCAGAATATGTGAAAATCCATTAGTTGACACAAAAATGGAAAACCAGTATCTCAACCTAAATAAAATATGAACCTCAATATTAATATGCTTAGGTATGTAAGGAAATGATCAACTATAAAACTTTAGTTTTTAGTGCAAGCAAGCTTTATTTAGGAAATGCGATCTACATCCCCTTCACATTTGATATGTAGCACATCTATAGAAGTATATCTGTATTTATGAGATAAAAGCATAAAACATCTGCAAGAAGCCTTAAAATATAATTTAACAAAATGTGCTATTGTCAAAAAAGTCATTGTCAGTCTCACCATATTACTCTTACCTGTTATTCGATCACCATCCTAAACAGATCTGCATTAGTTGAGGCTTCTAAACAGTTATGATTTTCCTATTTTTTCTAAAAAGCATAACAAGAAGTTTGACATACTTATCACTTCTCTTTTTAGAATAGTGGTTTTCATTTACAGACAGAAATTAGAGCCGATATTTCTGATATCAAAAACTTTCAAATATATGTTCAAAGTAAAATATTTATGTGCTACAGAAGCAAACACACACACACACACCAACTCTACCCTTCCCCTCAGCTAGTTGGGATTTCTTTTCACCCCTGGGGAAAAACAAAATAAAACCAAACCACAATCAACACAGGTGTCTCACAGCTTGGCAGACAAATTCAATAACCAAGAACGATAAAAGTCATGGATCATACAGAGCCTTCTTAAATCAAGCTCACTCACTTTTATTCCACTTTTCTACTCGTAGTTCCACAGAAAGATTTATGTGATTGGACTCTAATTTCTGAAGGACTTTATTGTTCTGTGTAAATAGATAGGGGAAATGCTGCTAGAGGATGGCTTTAAAAATGTTCCTGAATATGGCTTTTCTACTGTGCTTGACTACACAACCCAGGCTATAAAAAGATCTAGTTAAATAGTGCTGGCCATGGTTTAATTCCATTCTGAGCCTCCAACAGGCACTCCAATCACGGATGGAACTAATACTAGACAGAATCAAGTGAACACACAGCACAAAACTGTAGAAAAGCAGTCCTTTATTGGCCACCCAATTGTTAGCATTCAAAAGTCACTATAAAAATGGGAAGATTAAGCATCCCAGGCCATGAAAGCAAAGTTAGTATCTGTGACAGTTGCATAGTCTATTTGTACTTGTTATTAAGTGCTAATAGTGGAGAATGAAATAAAATAAAAATAAAGTTGAATGCATTAGTCTTTGTCTTATTTTATATAGTCAGCATTGTTAGTTATATTATACTTCCAAGGGACTGTTCTGTAGTGTTAGGCGGTAGGGTCTTGTGGTTAAAGTCCCTAATCTAGGCTTCAGAAAACATGAGTTCAGCTCTGGTCAAAACTTTCTTTGGAGGTGTAGGGATGTAATCTCTCTCGGAGTTTCCCTATAAAAACTGAGGTAATAATACTTATTTCTCCCACCCTTTGCCTATTTAGATTGTATACTGTTCATGGGTAGAGGTTATTTTTATATGTGAGTAATTAATAAAAGTCAACATCAAAATTAGTTCAGTCTAAAATAGTCAGTCCCAAAACTAGTGCTGGCTGGGGATTCCCCCCCCCCCCCCCCAATTAAAAGTGTGAACTAAATTTCAACCAGTTCTATCCATACTCACATAAAAGTAAAAACACATCTAACTGTTCCCGCAGGTGAAAGGCCAAAGGGCAGGATTTTCAAAAGCAGCTCAGTGAGTCAGAAACACAAATCCCACTGACTTGTCACTTTTGAAATTCCCCCACTAAGAAAACAAGCCGGCTTTGCACTGTTCACTTAGGGAAAATAGACTTGGGTTTTGTAAGATAAAAGGGATAGTAAACTCCAGCAATGAAAATTTTATTGAAAATATCCTCTCCCTTGTTTCCAGAACTTCAATGTGGGCTGTGAGTGAAAATGCTTCAGCTGATCTCAATTTCCTATGGCTGTACATTGGGGGAGGGAGGGGGGAAGGCACTCTCTCAAATCAGTGATTGCATTGTTCATCAGGGACTTGGAGCCAGCTTGCAGAATTCTGACTTCATACTCTCACTGTTAAGAGGAATCTCCCTAGCATGCATAGGCATGAGAAATGGAGGAATAGAGGAAGGCAGACAAAGGTTCCGGTTGATTTCATACAACTTATTAAAATGTATGTGTTCAAGTTTAGGATCCCATTTGAGGACAAAATAGTCTGATTCCTTTGCCTTTTTCAACTTTATTCAAAGTGATATTTCCATTCTATAATTTTCAGGGGTGAGGCATGAGACAGCGGGCTTCTGCTTACCACCAAACAGGTGGCCAAAAGTGGATTGAAGTCCTCCAGTGGATGCATAGCACCTTGTACATTTCCCAATGTATTCAAGATACATAAGAGGGCTGTTCATGCATTTAAAAAAAAAAATCCAATACTAACAAACATTTAGATTTTCTTAACTAACCTGTATTAGACTTGTGTGGTTTAAAATTTATTCTACTCAGCAGGTTGAAAGGGAAGTTTCATGCATCGCTGAATTATGATGGACCCATATGCAGATTGAATCCCATGACAGATTGCACTGATATTAACGTTTTTATTCACTACATTATCTGAATCAGCATTCAATAGATTTCTAGGTCTCTTTTCTTCTTTGTTTTTCATCCATTTTTCAGCAGAAATGGTGATAAACCAGGAAGCTTTGATTTAATACCAGTCGTCTGTGTCAGATACACTGTAACCTAATTAAATATTATTGTGTCTCGGGTCCTGATTTGATTTAATTCATCTCCAGGGTTATTTATGTAACTGAAGTGCACTTCATATTTCATTCAATTAAACTTAATTAAGGGTGCACTATTATACAAGAGATTTAATATTTCACAAATTAAAATTTTTAATTTTGATAATGCTTATAAAAACTGGTTTAAAATATTTAAAAGCTGTGTTATTGTTTAGTTCTGTTGAATGTGAGGATAATTTGTGAAACATACAATTTTAATTCCTCTTGCAAAAAAACAAAAAAAATGCTCCAGATAGTTTAAGACACTGAGAATTATTTTATCTTGGGGCATTTTGCTACCAAGATATAGCATCATTTAGACAGTCATTTTCTGCAAAATACAGTAAAACTACAAAGCCAAAACTATATTTTTAGTTCTCCAGACTGGTTGAATTAATGGGCCATTCTAACACCAGAAGTAACTAAGTCTGTAAACCCTTCCTTGTAACATGTTTTATATTCAGAGGTCATGGCAGTATATATGACAGACTGTGGTATCTGACAGCATGACAGGGATAAGAAGATGCCTTGAGTTACTAAGGGCAAAATTTATAAACTTGGAGGCCTAAAATTGGGCACCTCAATCCATATGTAATGTACCTAATAGCCTTATATTAAGACATACTGACCACAAACTTCAAGAGGAAGTGTGAGCTCTCAGCACCTCTGAAGAAAAATCAGGTCCCTAAATATGGATTTATGTGCCTAACGTTACACATGAGATCAAAGATTTTTATCCCAACTTTTAATAAACATTGTCACCCAGGGGAATTTTGATATTAGTATTTGTATGTCTATTCCTGAGGCCACAACCCCTAGCTTGTTCATTTGTACACACACTGCACACAACCAGCCACATTCTTTGCAAATCCTACCACAGACATATGTATTTTTTTAATTCAGAATGGACACGTATACACATGGGAGTTGTGGCCACAAAAGCTTCTGAAAACTCACACCTATGTCTTATCACATGGCCTCCATATTTGGATCCCAGAAGAAGGAATATTCTAAGGTTTTTATTGTGCACTATTTATAAAACTGAAAACCCTTGACAAAATCAAAAAGTCCAATACCACATCAGCCTGTGAACTAATCTGCTCCCATACACAGCAGGTATTACTCTTCCTTCACAGTTGCTACTAAACCAATGTCTCAGCATGGAATTAAGAATCAAGTTTGGGTCTTTTTGAATGAAATTTTAAACTGAATTGCTGGCTATATGTGGTTATTAAAAAACTATTGCTTTCCCCTCCACCACCACCACCCTCCAAGAACAGAGGTGTTAGCTGCAGTATTATGGCCAAACAGTGATTTGTGCAATTATAATCCAGGTCTAGTACTCCAGGTAGCCTGATTCCAATCCCCGGACCTCAACTCCTGTGATGTTGTTGTCCAGGCAACCTAGTTCAGAATCTCCCTCTCAGTGCCAGTTGAGTCGGAAGCAAAAAGCCCGCTTCAGCGACTCATCTCCATGCCCCTGAAGCTTCAGCTGCTGTGCTGATCTCCAAGCAGCCCAGTTCACCAGCCTATACTTCTGGCTATCCCTAACTCCCTGGCTGCAAACTGTACTCCAGTTCCAACTCCCCTTCTGTGTGCCCGCATGGAACAGTGTGCAAGAAGTACGCATTGTTATCCAATTAACTCCCCCTTGTGGGGAAAGCAAAATGCATTTGTAGGCAGGTCTCAGGGCTCCAGCAATGAGACAGAAAACCAAATGTCAAACTCCTGATTGTAGCATATTGGCAAATTCTGCAGCAAAATCCAGACTTCAATGGCATCTTGGAAAAATGCTAAATTCTGCAGCTGTGGACTCACCAAGGCCACAGGGCTCTGATTAAGATGAATGGGACAGATGACACCTTTCAGGCACACTACAGACTCAGTCACAAATCACTGCTTCAGTTTACATTCAGTTCATGCTTACAAGTTTGTCTTCCAGTTTAAGTGAAAGGGGAGATTCTGGAGCCCAATTCTGTGACAAGGAGTGAATTCCATGGTAAATCCTGATTATAATCTGTCTATTTATATTCTCCTTGCAGTTTCACTTCCTGCTTTATACTAAGGGGTTGTCCAGATGGCAAGTAACTACACCACAAGCCAGGGTTTGAATTTAGGCATACCAGTTCGCTGTGCTGTAATGTCCCATGTGGACACTACTACAGTACAGTGAAGGTCCCAGAGTGTGGTTTAGCATACTATGCTTTGAAGCAGCAGTATACAAAGCCACACTCCAGGACTTTCAATAAAAACAGAAGAATGGACATACTGGGTCAGACAAATGGCCCATCTAGCCCAGCATCCTGTCTTCTGACAGCATTCAGTGTCAGATGCTTCAGAGGGAATAAACAGAACAGAGCAATTATTAAGTGATCTATCCCCTATCATACAGTCCCAGCTTCTGGCTATCAGAGGCTATGGAACACTCAGTATGGGGTTGCATCCCTGACCATCTCAGCTAACCGCCATTGATGGACCTATCCTCCATGAATGTAGCTAATTCTTTTTTGAACCAAGTTATACTTTTGGCCTTCACAACATCTCCTGACAATGCATTCCATGACTAACTGTGTTTTGCATGAAGTAGTACTTCCTTTTGTTGGTTTTAAAATCTGCTGCCTACTAATTTCATTGACTGACCCCTAGTCCTTATGTTATGTGAAGCGGTAAATAACACTTCCTTATTCACTTTTTCCACACCAGTCATGATTTTATAGACCTCTATCATATCCCGCTTTAGGGGTCTCTTTTCTAAATTGAACAATACCAGTCTTTTTAATCTCTCCTCATATTGAAGCCGTTCCATACCCCTAATCATTTTTTGCCCTTCTCTGTAGCTTTTCTAATTCTAAGGCTGTAGTCAGTGTCTTCTGGGAGTGGGTTAGAAATGTCTTTGTAATAGAATTGCCTGTTTTCATGATAAGACAATCCCTATATTCACAATTAGTTATCTTGTAAATGAATCAGAAAAGCATCATCTTACATTTCTATTTTAATATACTGAAAGATCTAAATCTGTCCCTGGATGGCCAGAAATTCCTGAGCCGATCCTAAACATTTTAGACCTGTCTCTTGCAATAACCACTGGAAATTCATATACTTCAGAGACCTAGCAACTTAGGAGGTCCTTGCCATTCCCACTACACATAAAAACTCAGACTCATCTATATTCCCAGAGAAAAAACAAGTTAAATGAAAAAATGGAGTTAAGGTTGAGAGTATGTATCAGTAATCTAAAGACAAAAAGCATTACAAATGCAGGTCATTCAAAGTTAAGGTTACACTTAAAAGAAATCCAAACAGGGTAAGGTATGGAAATGCACAATTCAGGCATTCTAAGAACCTTAACTCTTAATGTAGTGCCACCATGCAATAACCATACGATGAGGATTTTAGTGTTTGTATGTTTCCCTTCATGGTATCACAACAGGGCAATATTAAATGTGTTTAGATGTCTCACCATAACTGATAACACCAGAATTCACTTACACAGAGATTACACTGAATGCCAACTAACTATTTAAATAGTTTTGGACAGTAGGCTCCTCAGTGAATATCTAACTTTTGGACATTGAGGGCTTTCAACCTCTATTTCAGGCGGATGAAAAATCCAAAGACACTCCCTTTTGAGGCTTTCATTGTGATAAGTAAATAACAATTTAATTAAACCCCAGTGGATGGAATTTAGAACCTTAAAGTGGTCACTTGCTGAATTTTCCAAACAATGGAACCAGAGAAAATATCTCACATCTAGAGAGTGTCTTTCATCCCAAATGATAACAGTTCTGTGCAAACTTGTAAGCATTTTATGCTGAATACTGGAATCAGTTCACTCATTACTGAAATCCTGAGTTCCCTTTTGGAAGGAATACAGCAACACTACATTAGGGCTTGTCTACACTTCAAGTTTCTGTACCGCAAGTCAGCGTGTGAATCTACAGTATGCAGCATGTTGTGTGGACACTGTTACAGTGCACTTTCATAGTGGAGAGATGTATATAGCAAAAAGAACAGGAGTACTTGTGGCACCTTAGAGACTAACAGGGACCAGTGCAGTTCAACATATTCATAAATGATGTGGGAAAAGGGGTAAACAGTGAAGTTGCAAAGTTTGCATATAATACAAAATTACTCAAGATAATTAAGTCCTGGGCAGGGTGCCAAAGCCAAAGCCTTTGGGCTTCAGCCCCAGGCAGTGGGGCTCGGGCTTTGATCCCAGGCCCTAGCAAGTCTAATGCCAGTCCTGGCGACCCCATTAAAACAGGGTTGCAACCTACTTTGGGGGTCCAACCCACAGTTTGAGAGTTGTTGTGGATTTTCCATCACTAACAATTTTTAAAACAAGATTGGATTTTTCCTACAAGCTATGCTCTAGGAAATATTCTGGGGAAGTTCTATGGCCTGTACTATGCAGGAGGCCAGACTGGATGGTCATAATGGTCCCTTCTGGCCATGGAATTCATGAAATATTTCCCTAGAATTCCTCCGGGGGCTCTCAGACAGTGCACACTGCAGTGGAAGCTCAGCCCCCTTTCAACAAGGACAGCATACATTGGTCCCTGGTCCTGGCCAGCTCAGCACACCAGTGGAGTCATCAAGCCAGCCTGACCATGGGTGCTCAAGGTGAGGCAAGGCTCTGTGCTCTCTCTGTCCCTCCCTTGCTTACTTGCTCATCCATGCACAACTAGAAACAATCAAGCCCTTCATTTCCCCCCCATCCCCCATTTTGTTGTTCTCATCTTGATGCCCAACTGAGCAGGACATATATTACTGCTGCTGTCAACTCCCCATGAACAGGAGGACATTCTGGTCTCAGTCAGTCCAATGCAAATCCAGAGTAATGCTACTGAAATCAATTGAGTTTTAGTAAAACCAGAGGAAACAGTCCCTGAAAAAAATGAATGAGAGAAGAATCTGGCCCACTGATTCTCAGAATCAGAGTCTAAGTGATGGTCCCTTTTATTCTGCTCCTAGATCAGCTAACAAGAGTAAACATATGCTACATATTGTATTAGAAGATTGTACCTCCCTCCTCCTCCAGAGATGTGTCACCTACGCAGAGTTGTCTGAGGTTTCTCCTACATCCAGGTAACTGCATAGTGTGCTGTCCCTCTTGGCTCCTATTTGAATGTTTAGAGTTAGCAGGACTCTCGGTAACTGACATGTCAGTGTTTAATAGAATATTGTGCTAAACAGAAGCCCTTTATCTCAATGCTAATGATTAGATTGGGATAATTGAAGGGATACATTACATTAACTAGTGTCTTTGTGAGCAAACCACTGATTAGAACCAGAACTAAGCATTGTTAATATGATCCAAGATAAAAGGCCAGTTTTGTGTGCTGCAAAGGGAGGGGGAAACTACTATTATCTGGCTTGTAATGCCAGAAGAGGACAATTAGCTCCATGCAAACTGCTGTACTGCATCCTGGAGTGAGATTGCTGGGTGTTAGTGCAGGTAAGGACATCAGGAAATGGAATTTAGGTTACTTGCCTCACTGCATTAATCAATTAGTCATAAAAGGGAAAATCCTACCCTCTTCTTCCCAATCTCCCTGGACATGGAGGGCCCTGACTGCAGCTGAATTAGTGTAGTTCAATGGGTGAGGGAGGGAAGAGCACTGATGCACAAATCCACAAGCAAATTGTCCCCCTCCTCTTATCAAAGAGGAACTCAACAACAGGCATGGGAAGTTCCTGCAACCTGGAGGCTGAATACCAGGGAAAGTACCTTTACCTGGGCACAAGAAACACCTCTGAGCAAAGCTCACTTACTTGGGCTTCACACCAGTGTCAGGACTGCCCCTTAGTCACTATGTTTACTTATGTTTTACTCTGTTCACCCACCAATTCTGGACCTTACTGTCACATAGGATATAAGAATAAATATGACTTGAAACTGAATTAAATTTTCTTTTCACAGAGCCGAAAAACAAAGCCAATGCTAGCAATTAACTGAAATGACAGCACAGTCCAAGGGAGAAGAGCTGCAGCAATCTGACAGCCAATCTGACACATACCTTACAGAAGGGTGAAGAAGATTAAGGGAATACATGCAAGCAAAGGAAAATAGAATTAAAGAAGTCTCAGCCACAACTCCTACAATAGGGTGACCAGATGTCCTGATTTTATAGGGACAATCCTGATTTTGGGGTCTTTTTCTCATATAGGCGCCTATTACCTGCCACCCCCGTCCTGATTTTTCACATTTGCTGTCTGGTCACCCTATCTTACAACCAGATAAGTTACTTTAATTTTGTTCTTCACTGAGAATTAAGTCAGGTGCTTTACATCTCAGGGAAAGATGACAAGAAACCTGAAAAGAATTAGTCCAAAATCTACTGAGCATTGGCATGAAAAGATTCCCATTGATTTTAATAGCCCTTGGATCAGGCCCTTGAATGCAAATAGGCTCAAGGACCAGATTTCTTCGACAGAGCTCCATAGCCCCATATGGACTTCAAACCTGGCTAGAGGCACTTCCTGCTTTTTCCACTCACATGGGAGTGGTGCAGTGAAACAACTCCTTTTTTGGGGGGGGGGGGGGGATAAGGAAAAGGGATAGCAAATAGAACAAGGCCCCTATATAAGTCAAATTTCAACAGTGCAGCTCATCAATGCTCAGAGTGAAAGAATGCTGGCTCAGGATTACTGGGCTTGAACTGTTGACTTTTCCCGCAGCTCCCCCTCTGATGTAAATATACCCTTGGGATCCAAACTATACTGTGTGATCCAGCGAGCTGCTTGTTATAAATAAAGGGATCATAACAATGCTCAGTGGTGTTCAGACCAAGGTGTCACAGCCATACATCAAAAGTGGACATGAAAAACCACGAGACAGTGCATTTTTTCACCCCACCATGTTGCTCCTTTTGCAGACTCTCTTGGCTCAACATCTGATGGCATCGCTTTATGGACTGAATCCAGGCCTCAGCAGAAATTCCAGCCTGTTCCCAGAGGGGAGGGGGAAGGGCGGGATAGTTTTTCAGTCCCTCATTTTTACACTATTCTAAAAAAGGGCCTGTTCCAATAGTAAACAAAAAACAATAATTGATTTTGCCATATTTTTCTGCACTCCCATGCATTCAAGCTATGAGTGGCAATCACCAAGCAGAGAGATGGGAAACTATGGCGAGCGGTGTCCTGAAAACACAAACTTTTATGCATTAGCAGAACTCTCTGGTAGGATCTGTAACATCAAGGCCCTTTTGAATACAGAGAAGAGTATTGGTGACACAGGAGGATTAACTCAGCATTTTGGATTACGGTCTAATTTTAGCATCTCATATGTTAGTTAACATTTTTGACCACTCCAGTGATGAGGTTTTTTTGGTGGGATAGGGGGTTGCTTGCTGCATAAACCTTTTATTAAAAAAAATTACTGTGGGGCCAAATTCTGAAGTTTTAACTGACAGCCAAATTCTGCAGTCTCTCAAATTCACTTTATGCCACCTATGTAATGCAAGTGAACATAAACAGCCAAAGATTTTCACTGGATAATTCACTCTCTGTGCTGGGGGAATCTCTGGCCATGTAAAGCTGCCAGTACTCCACTGCCCAGTTCTCCACTGGAATAAGATCCCTAGGTACATTATGCCAGGGCTGGATGGCTCAGAATCGAGAGCCACAATTAGCTCCCTGTTGGGGGTTGTGGTGAATAATCATCTGAATATGACCTCTCACTGTGACACTGTGACCAAAAGGGCTAATTCAATCCTTGGATATGCTGGGGCAATCTCAAATCGAAGTACAGAGGTTCTACCTCAGTATTTGGCACTAGTGTGACCTCTGCTGAAATACTGTGACCAGTTCTGGTGTGCACAACTCAAGAAGGATGTCAATACATTGGAGAAGGCACAGAGAAGAGCCATGAGAACGATTAAAAGATTAGAAAACCTATTTTGTAATGATAGACTCAAGGAGCACAATCTATTTAGTTTTAGATTGATGGACAACCTGATCACAGTCTATAAGTACCTAATGGGAGAACAAATATTTAATAGTGGGCTCTTCAATCTAACAGACAAAAGTATACGATCCAATAGCTGGAAGTTTAAACTAGACAAGTTCAGACTGGAAATAAGGCATAAATTTTTGGCAGTGAGGGTAATTAATCACTGGAACAATTTATCAAGGATGGTGGTAGAGTCTCCATCATTAACAATTTTTAAATCAAGATTGGATGTTTTTCTAAAAGATGTGCTTTAGGAATTATTTTGAGGAAGTACTCTGGCTTGTGTTATACAAGAGGTCAGGCTAAAGCAGGGATCAGCAACCTTTGGCATGTGGCCAGTCAAGGAAATCCACTGTCGGGCCAGGACGGTTTGTACCTGCAGCATCTGCAGGTTCGGCCTGATCACAGCTTCCACCGGACGTGGTTCGCCGTTCCAGGCCAATGGGGGCTGTGGGAAGTGGCGGCCAGCACATCCCTCGACCCGCGCCGCTTCCCACAGCCCCCATTGGCCTGGAGCGGCGAACCATCGCCAGTGGGAGCGGTGATCGGCCGAACTTGTGAATGCTGCAGGTAAACAAACCGTCCTGGCCCACCAATGGATTTCCCTGATGGGCCGCATGCCAAAGGTTGCTGATCCCTGAGCTAGAGGATCACAACAGTTCCTTTTGGTCTTGAAATCCATGAATTCATAAATCTCTGAATCCAACCCCCTCTCCTCCATTGCATCTAAATTCTGTTCGGGCACATTAAAAAAAAAAAATCAAGCCCTCAGCCCTTGCTCCAGCTGCCATATTTTCTTTGATACAAACTTTTAGACTAGAGTCAAAGAGGGGGACTGAAACTCACTTAAATGTCAGTGATTCAGTATTTTATATGAGAGTGGGAACATGAAGGCAGTTTTTTTCTTTGAGTCCTGGTGAATAAGTGATATTTGTATTCATTACTTAACTGCATCTGAACTTTAATGACTAGCTATAGAAAAAAAAAATCACCATTCATCAGGGTTATAGACCATTTCATAAATATCAAAATCTGCTATTGCAAAGCCATATTTTCATTTTTCTGGTTGTTTTTTTAAACCATTTGCTTCTGACTTGAAAACATACATGAAAAATTCAGTCCAAAAGGATTTCTACCCTGCCATGCCTCCCAAAATTGGAAGGGGGTCAAACAAAGTTTAGATAACATAGGATTTTTCAAATCTTAACTCAGAAGGCACAATATTACATACCTCTGTTAAAGGGAAATCTGTTGAGAACATCTCATGAGCACTTATACAATGATAACTACCTGCCCTCTGCTATCCCAGATAGCCCAAAAGGCCAAATTGCCCCCTTCCACACCACATTGTATATGAGGGATCTTAGGGTGTATCTACACTGTAGTTAGACACCCACAGCTGGCCCGTGCCTGCTGACTCGGGCTCATGGGGTCTAGCTAAGAGGCTATTTAATTGTTGGGTGGACATTTGGGCTCGGGCTGCAGCCCAAGTTCTGGGACTCTCCCACTTCGCATGGTCCTAGAACATGAGATTCATCCCAAGCCCGAATGTGTAAATTAAACAGCCCCTTATCCTGAGCCCTGTGAACCTGAGTCAACTGGCATGAACCTCAGTAATGCAAAGGTCTTCCAGGTCTACTGCTTAAAACAGCATAGTTCAAAAGCAAAAGAGTAGCCCATGGAAAGGAATATCCAGTTGGCCTGGTCCCAAATTCAAACAGATTCCTAATTATTAGAATGCAATAGAGCATTTTCTCTTTCTAATTAGGTATGTGTGTTCTAGAAGTATTATGTGCATTAGTATCTCATGATTGTCCCAGGCTCTTTTTTGACATAACTGCTTTAACTCACAGAGAAATTATCATTCCCAGAAATTAGTAGTGAGACCCAGCTTTCACTTATAATTTTTTTAAAATAGTCTCTGCCGGAGAAACAAGAGCAAGAGCCTTTTAAACTTTAATTTCCAGCTAATAGAACATTCCCTTGTGTATTTCTGTTCTGTGTTTTTGGATGCCTTCAGCATAGCAAAGATTAATTATTGGACAGATGACTCATGTGGACACTTTATTGCAATTTGTTGAAGGTTTGCAGTGGAAAACTTTAAAAAGGGGGAGGGGGAAGGAAAGGGAATCCAAAGACACACTGAACAATTTTGCTTTTTACAGCGTTCTATGTGCCCAGCTCCGTAAACCCTTACTCATGGGTGTTGTCCTTACTTATGAGAAAAATCCACTGCACTGAATGGAACTACTAACACATGTAGGGGCTCTCAAAGGGTAAACATTTCCTGGATTGGGCCCTAAAGGAAAGATTTTGCTTGAAAAACTATAAGAAAGGGCTACTTTAGGGGGAAAAAAACAGTAATTCCTATTTAGTAGTTTTATGTTGTAATTGCAACAATCATTTCCCCCTATCTACATATATTTAGGGCTAGATTGTGTCATTTAGCCATTGTGATGGGTTCGATCACAGAAACCCCCTTGGGACAGTCACCTGATGTGCTGAGACTACCTCTGAGCCCATTTTCTCTGCCACTTTGGGCCTCCAGAACCCTGCCTTGTTGAGCCAGACACACCAGTCTGCTCCAACACAGACCCATGGTCTGAACCACGCACCCGAAAGCTGCAGACTTAACTGAAAAAAGCTTAAGAAGTGCTCCTGTCTCCAGCACCCAGACACCCAGCTCCCAATGGGATCCAAGCCCCAAATGAATCCATTTTACTCTGTATAAAGCTTATACAGGGTAAACTCATAAATTGTCCACCCTCTATAATACTGATAGAGAGATATGCACAGCTGTTTGCTCCCCCAGGTATTAATTACTTGCTCTGGGTTAATTAATAAGCAAAAGTGATTTTATTAAATATAAAAAGTAGGATTTAAGTGGTTCCAAGTAATAACAGACAGAACAAAGTAAATTACCAAGCAAAATAAAACAAAACACACAAATCTAAGCCTAATACAGTAAGAAACTGATTACAGATTAAATCTCGCCCCCAGAGATGTTCCAATAAGCTTCTTTCACAGACTGGACTCCTTCCTAGCAATCACTCACACCCCCATAGTTACTGTCCTTTGTTCCAGTTTCTTTCAGGCATTTCTTGGGGGTGGAGAGGCCATCTCTTGAGCCAGCTGAAGACAAAATGGAGGGGTTTCCAGGGCCTTTTATATTCTCTCTCTTGTGGGCGGAAACCCCTTTGTTCTCCTTTGCAAAATCACAGCAACAAGATGGAGTTTGTAGCCACCTGGGCAAGTCACATGTCCATGAATGATTCAGCTTTTTGCAGGCTGACATCATTGTTCACATGTTAGTTTGAACATTCCCAGGAAAGCTCAGCTGTGGATTGGCATCTCCCAGAGTCCATTGTCAGTTAAGTGTTTCTTGATTGGGCACTTACTGAGAATAGTCCTTTCTCAAGAAGCTGACCAAATGCTTCACTGAGGCTATTAGAATCAAACACATTGAGATACAAGTACAATATTCATAACTTCAAATACAAAAATGATACACACATACAGACAGCATAATCATAACCAGCAAACTACAACCTTTCCATAGACACCCCACTTGACCTCCTCTGTACAAGACCTCGTGTAACCATAGGACCCTGGTTGCAACAATGATCTATATGGTCACAGTTCATGTCAATAACATCACAGCCATATCACGTATATTAAATTGAAGCAGCACTTAGGACATTTTTCATTTTTCAAATTTTTCAATTGTATCAGCCTGAAAACTAACACTAGCAGTTTTCAGAAAAGATGAATTGCTCAGGAATGAACTAAGTGGCTAATAGCATGTTTTGGAAATCAGAGTAGATAAACAGGGAATGATCTTAATTTCAGTCAGTCTATTTGCATGAGGAAAGATATGCAGAGTCTGTCTTTCACTCCAGCAAGAGCAATTTAACGTGGACTTTTATGTATAGCAACTATCTGGATTATTCAGGAACTTCTAGGATATACAAATGTCTCTTCATCAACCTGCAGGTCAATTTTGCTTTATGCATTTAGCATGAACCAACAGAGCAATTAAGATGAACATTATGGGCCAGCTTCAGTAGGCAGTTGATGGCACAAGTCATAATCCATCTGCACCCACAGATATACAGCAGAGGAGCTCCACATTTGAGCAACCAGTCTATAGTACCTTTATGGCCTCCTACTATGACCATAGCATCTGAACATGTCCCAATCTTTAACATATTTATCCTGACACCACCCCTGTGAGGTAGGTTAGTGCTATTACCCCCATTTTACAGATGGCAAATTGAGGCACAGATAAACTAGCAATGAAATCATGGCCCTATTGAAGTCAATGGGAGACCTGTCATTGACTTCCATAGGGCCTGGATTTCACCCAGACTTTCCCAAGGTCACACAGTAAGTGTGGAGCAGGGAACAAACCTGGTCTGCCAATTGTCAAGCTAGCACCCTGCCCACTGGACAATCCTTCCTCTTCTTTTAATGTGAAGCTAGCCTCATCCTGAACTATGGAACTGCTAGTCATTGCTCCCTAACACTATGTGTGTGTGAAAGAGATAGGGAGGGAGAGAAACAGAGCTCTAACAGTATTGCCAGTATCAACACCCCTAGGGACTGCTAACATCTATACACTTTGTGTAGATGTGTGCGGAAAGGGGAATAAATTAATACCAATGTCCTGCTCCATGCTGTGTCGCCATGTTCTTATGATACTGTATTCAGTAATTTCAATCTGCTCTCTGTGTTCCTCATCCATACATCTAAACTATACCTGATTTTCAGGAGTCTGACCTGTTTTAACCCCAAATTTACCCCCACTCCACACAACCCTGCAGTTATCTCACTGTTTATTACTATGACTTATTGACATCAGCAATGTGTAATCTTGCCAAAAGAGAATGTCTGGGAAACTTTCTATGTGTTATAGAAATGCATCCATATCATGCTCTCTCCTATACTCCATATTTAGAGCCTTTGTCACACACTTAGTCCATGGCATATTTATACATATGTTCCTGTTCCAAATCACTGACTCCTGCTATGTCATACAGATGCTGCTGGGCTGCTGTGTTTAGAACTGGGGTCATTGCTCTGTTGCTGTCTATCTATCCCCCAGAAGATGGAGGGTAACAAATTAGCTCTACTGTGCAAACAGAGTAATGGACTGTGTAATTAGGGATGATGGCTCTGCTTCAGCTAAAGTAAGAATTCAAACCCAAATGTCTATTTGCTTCTAACCTTAGGCCAGAATCACCCCAAACGGACTCTCCAGCACCTCCATGGAGCAAAAAGGCCACTTGATATCTCTCACGGTTTCAGAGTAACTACACCTGTATTCCCCCTCTGTGGTTCACCATGGGCACCCACTTTAGGCTTCCGACTCCCAGCCATTACCTATCTCAGGTGGAGACCTGAGTCTCATTCCCTCCTGACCAGGGTTTTAAGACTGTGCAGCTCCCTGATTTACACAGTGATAACCCCAACAAGCCAGACTGCCTAAAAGATCATCACCTGCACTTTACTTTCTCTCCAAAGGCTATAAATAGTGCACTGCCAGCAGTTATAAGTTACCACACAACTCCTTCTAAGCAACCACATTTATTTTTAAGATGAAAGCATTACAGGGAGAAATATTAAAACAATAAAAGAAGCTACACATATGCTAAAAGTTTACCAGAGCTCATTCCCAACCCCAACCTGGTAGGCTTCAGTCCTTCAAAACCCACAACTGGATTTTGCCCATGGTTATAAATTCATCTATCTTAGATCCAGAACCAGGACAAAGGCCCTGAGCCAGTTTAAGCTCATGCTTATTATCCAAAAAGTCCTTTCTTTGTCTGTTGGTCTCTGGAGAAATCAGTTTGAATCAGAATATGTGAGCCTGCTTAGGAGGTGGTACCTCTCTGGAGGTGTTATAATTTGACTGATTTGCCTTGATCATTCTCTGCAGAATGACTAGGCTCAGTGCTCCAAAGTGCTAAGCTCCAATCTCAACAGCATGCAGAGCATTCTGTGGCACGGACTTGCTCTTGCTTACTGCTGCACCCAAATAGAACATGTATGTGGTTACTGTGCCACATTGTGTTCTTATAGTGGCATCCATAGAATCCAATCCTTCTTTTTAAGAATGCTAGTCCTGCCCATTGGCAGCTTTTTTGCATGCACTTCTGTAACACCAGAAGTGATTATTCAAATAGGACAAAAATGATAAGGGAAATTACATGTGTTTAGGGTAATCCCTGATACAGCATTTTGTACCCCTAGATGTCATCTTATTTTACCAAGGTGTCTATAATATTTCATATGGGGAAAGTCATTTTTCTGGGATAAATTTACCAAGCAAGTGATTTGCTCCCAGGTCTCCTAACTCCCAAACTAGCTCCATATTTAATTTACGATGCTGGGTATCTAAAGGGAGCTATTTGACCATATATAACCCTTTCTAGGAATCACCCCTGTATCATGTTTCACTAAATGTTACTGGGAAGATCCTTGTGACACAGTAGCTGGCTGTTAGGGATATTCAGTCTCTTTATTGGCTAGTGGAAACTTAAAACCATAGCCTGGGGCAGGGGAGGAGGTATTTGCGTAACACACTGGCTAACTGAGCTAGTTGGGCCATAAAACTTCGAATACTGTACGTGTAGACCCACAGAAAACACATTTTGTCTCATTGCAAAATTACTTCAATATTAGCCTCTGTTATGATGCACTGAAAGTTCAAGAAAAATTGAAAGTCTTTAAGGCTCATCATATGGCTATAGAGGCAAATCCATAAATCTTTTCTAACACTTGCTGCTCTGCTCCCCATGATTGAATGGGAGTGGTGGCCTTGTTTATTTACTGAGTTCTTTGCACACACTGGGCCTGATCCTACTCCTGATGATCTCAGTAGTTATTTTCCCATTAATTTTAATGGAAGCAGGAAAGGGCCACTCAAGAGGAAACTATTTGAGATATGCCCTGTTGATTTAGCAAAGCAGAAAATAACTCCTGTGTTGCAGAGGAGTTTCCATTTACTTTAAGTGTTGCAAGCTGCTGGTTTAATTCCTGTACAAATGTATTTTTCAAAGTGCCTTTCCTAATGTTTCAAAGAATATAATTGAAAAAGGTCAATTTCAATAGTCAGATGAGTAACTCTGAGAAAGTGCCTTCACTCCTTGCCACTACCAATAGTCCTGCAGACGTGTAATCACACATTCCCAATTACTCAAGTAGCAAGAGCAAATTTCCATGCTAGATACTCTTTTGCCCTTATCTTCCAGAGATACCAGTAATAGAGCTGGATGAAAATTGGGATTTCGGGTTCATGGGAAATTTTGATATTTCAGAATTTGGTTCTGATCTGAACTGGGTCAAAACCAAAATAATTCAAAATGTCTCAAGAACAAGAAATCCTGAAAAAAAATGTGTGTTGGAAACACTGACACATGGTGTTTCTCTAACAAAATCTGCTCCCTGGATCCAGCAGCTGCTGGCTGAAATTGATGGTCTTGTCAGTTTCATTGCTGCTGGGGTTCACAGGGTCTTCAGCTCTGAGGCTGCCCTTCCATGCAGACTACTCCAGGGGTGGGGACCCCAGGGCTTCCAGACTTCCAGGCCAGCTGGCTGCCTGGCTGCCCACTTAAGAGTCATGCTGCCTAGAGAACCAGCTGGAGGGGAAATCTGAGAGCCCTGGGGTCTCCAGCCTGCCACAGTCTGCATGGTGAGGAATACTCCAGAGCCATAGACCCTAGAAGCCCATCCAGGCTCCCATCTCCATGAGAGTTCGAGTGTCCTGGCTCAGGCCCCCTTATAGATCTGGAACTCTAGCTTCTGACAGCTTCTTCCAGATCTGGCAGGCTCCTGGCTCTAGGGCCATGAATGGGAAAGCCCTGAGATTTCCCAGGGTTTTCAAGCTCTTGTTTGTATGGCAGAGAGACTGAAAGCTCTGGCATTGTGTGGTAGCCACTGATCCTAAAAATCAAGGGTCTCTGCTCTGGTTCTGGGGCAGTTCTGGTGGCAGAACTACCTGGGGGCCACAGATCCTGGAAGCTCAGGCTACCCAGTAGCCCACCAGGTGAGCTGGCAGGGAACCAGGCAGGTTTCCACCAGACATTTGCTTGGCAGACAAGGTTCCATCAGACTCCTGCCTGTGATTCGGTGAAAGTTTATTGAATTCAACTTGCTTTTGCAAGACATTTTGGGGAAATGTCCAACTGTAGCTAGTAATAGAGGGTTCTTTTACACCAACACACAAGATCTGGTATGGTGCATTGGATAGAGGCCTACTTTAACCACTGAATGTAGTGTGGTCTGGCACTTGTATGAACACGACTGTGAATTCAAAGCACCTATCAGCCAACATCTGCCCAAGGTAACTTGTAGTTTTAAAATATTTTTTTCAAACAGTGATCGCAAACATTTGCCACTAATGTAACATCCCCAGAAGTCACAGCTTGTATCCAGGTTGTATGTTTGACTGCTTGTAAGTCTGAAACTCAGGCTCCTTAGAACTAACTAGGGACTAGCCACCAATGTTCTTTCAGAAAGAGTTCCCAGAAACTGCAGGATTTTCCCCTTCTTGATTTTACTTTTATATCTTAGTCAGCATGCCTGCTGCCCTTGCATTAGGTGTCAGAGGCTTCATCACCATCATCCTCATCATCACAGGTTATCACTCCAAAACCACAACCAAGACTTGGTGTTGTTACGTACCTCGACTAGTTCCTCAGGAATACAGGATGTTGACAGGAGCACTGTATCAAGTGTTTGTCTAGGCTCTCTGGATTCACATTTTGGGTCATTTCTCAGCTTCCACTTGTCATAGTGTCTCCAGTGTTTGCCACCTCTGATCTTGCTTGATTTAGAATACACCAGTATTTTTGTTCGAGGTCAGCGCCTGGAGGGAATTGTTCTGAAGGAACCAGGTTCTCCAAGATCATTGTCATTTCCAGCTATTTTGTTACTCTGTAGCTTTCCACAATAGTATTTGGGATAAGGGATTGTCAGAGGCAAAGCTTTTTCTGAACTTCAGGGTGATGGGATGTACCCCTGCAGTGGATGTCTTGGATCAAATATCTGTTTTTGTATCTGCTTTTTACTGAAGGCATCCTGCATGCAATCCCCATGAGGCAGTATAATGACAGTATAGTGCATTTCATAGTCCCTGTGATGATCCTACAGAACTGATTTTGTTCAATATAAGTTATATGGGCATGGCTTGAGCATGACCATACTGGGGCACAGTACTCTGCAGCTGAGTAACACAGGATGAGACTGGTTGCTTGGAATGTTTCAGAGACAGCTCCCCATTTTATGTTACTCAGTTTCTGCAGTACACAATTCCTGGAGTTCACTTTCTTTTTCTGCTTCTTGATGTGTTCTTTGAATGTCAGCATTCGGTCTAATGTGACCTCTAGTTACACTGGAGGTTCATAGTGCTCAATAATTGTACCATCCCACAATATCTGGAGTTTTTGCTTGCCCTGGTGGTGTTTCAGATGGAAAGTGCACACTTGTGTCTTACTGAGTTTGGCATTTAGAAACCGCATGCAATAATATTGCCAAGTACACCAAGGAAACCAGTTAGAATGTGTTCAGTGTCCTCAATTCTTTCCAATTGGGTAGCAAGGCAATGATCATCGCATAAACGAATCTTTGCACACCAGGGATTTCTGGCTGATCATTTGTGTAAATGTTAAACTGCAAGGGTGATAGCATTGAACCTTGGGGCAGTTCATGCTGTTGAGTATGCCATCAACTTATCTAACCATCCATCTTGCCAAAGAACTGTCAGTTCTCAAGCAGGGAGAAGATGAGATGGAGCATCTTGCTATTTCTCAAAATTCTTGCCATTTCAGTAGAAGTGCATGATGTTTCACAGTATCATAAGCAGCTGACAGATCGACAAACACAGGCCCTGTAATTTTACAGGTTTCAAAATCATCTTTCATTTATTGAGTTAGGTTTACAACTTGGCCATAGCATGACCATCTTGGTTATCAGTCAGCTGCCCTTTCACAATTGGTACTATTCTATCCATTATCCTCCAGTCATATACCTTGTAGATTGAGCTGAGTAAAAATACTGGGCGATAAACACCCTAACTCAAAGAGTTATGTGATTTGAGTAGATCAGCCTGTCTTTGCAGCCTATGTATCTGGGCATCTGCATTGTCTCCATTCATGAATTAAAGAAGTCAAGCAGCCACTTCTGTGCTCTCATCCCAAGGTGTAGTAACAGTTTATTAGATGCACAAGCCCAGCTGCCTTACCACATTTTAGGGTTTTCAGGGCTATTGTCAGTTCTTCACTGTTGAACTGCTCACTGTCAACTTTGCAGTTTCTGAGCCGAGAGTGAAGTTCCTGCTTGACTTGTTTCATTCTGCAATTTGCTTTGCAGGCTTGTTTAGGATGAGCTGGTGTGTGACTTGGTCAGGCAAGACAATAGCGATGCACTTTGGTTGTTGTCCATTAGGGTTCAGCTTTCAAATAGCACGATACTTTTTTGCTATCAAGGCACAGGTTTGTTGTTTCATTCAGCTCCCTTCAGCAATTGCATCCCTATGAATGTTCTTCTGGGAAGTTTTCCACACCAGGGAGACAAATTCTCCATAATGCTCCTTTGTCGGAGTAATACTACAGATGGATCCATCCAATTCAAAGTAAAACCCTCCCACCGTTCCGAAGTTGAATTTTGAGAGATATTTGTCTTTCTGGATTGTACTGCAGCCTCTATTGTCACTTGCACTGGTCTATGCTGTGATTCTGGGATCGCTGCCATGACCTCCCTTATGAAATTGCCTCTATTTTCAGAGGTGTCAAAGGCTAAATCAAGATTGTACTCCTTGTTCCATCAGGTGCTTTGGAAGGTACATTTGTCATTGAAGTCATAGAGCAAGGTCAAGCTGTTTGTTGATGCCCACTTCTCAACTTCTATCATTGTTTGGGTATCCCCACATGGTGGTGTGACGGTTGAAGTTGCCTATGACCATACATAATCCTTCTAGTAGGAGAAAGTGGGTTGACCATGCAACTATTCCCCTTATGGTTTTTAAACAGAAGCTACTGCGATCTGATCAAGTTCAACCATGATAATTTCCATTATATCATAGGGTTTCAGAACAGTGTTTTTCACCAGTCTTTGGTCCCAGCCTGGGCAACAGACTTATGGTAGCAGGGCTTGTGCTAGCGCTGTAAAAATAGCTCTGTAGACATTGCTTTGATGATGCATCTTAGACTGGAGTTCAGGCTACAAAGCCCACCCAAGCCCCCAGTCTTCAGGATGAGCCACAATGTCTACCACAGCTATTTTTACAGCATTACCGCAAGCCCTGCTACCATAAGTCTGTTGCCCAGGCTGGGAGGCTCACTCGCAGATGCAGTCTAGAGATGCCCTGTGTGTCTCTTACGAGCACATTATGTCTGCTTTCATGCCAGAGAACATACACTTTCTCTGCAGGGAATGCCTCCGCACTGAAACTGAGGATTTTGAGTGTCATCTTTGGCAGAGACCCTGAAAGGGGCTATTTATGTTGACATCTTCTATTGCAGTCTCAATGTGTATTGTCACATTTGGTCTCTCTCTCATGTTTAGTTACAGTGGGAGATTCACATGGGCCACAATGTGAATGTATCTGATACGACTGCCAGATGTCAGAGGCATCAGTCTGGAAAACTGAGCCAAAACCAATTGTGTTTATGACTAAACAAACCTAAACTAATATATCAATAGCTCAAAGCAAACACCTGTTAAAAACCCCAATCAAAATTCCTGATACCTAGCAATTGTGCTTACTGTGGAAACAGTGCAAATTCATCATAAAGAAAACTATCCACTGATAAAACAAGATAGCACCATGTTGGTGAAGAAATCCTCTTGCTCCATCTAGATTTCCATTTCTTTCTGTTTCATTTCAGTGGAAGCTACCTCTGTCATCTCTGTTTCACTGTGTGCTTTTGTTTATTTAAAAATCCCCTGCTGAGATGAAACTTTTCATTTACAGTATGGAGTCCCAGCACTGGCAGGGGAATCAGGTTGGTTTTCTTTGTTGTTGTTGTTGTTTAAGCAATAAAATCCTCAACTTTAAAAGGGCAAAAATGTAAAAGCAATGAAATGGAAAGACACAATCCACAGGCATGAAGGCTCTAATTAGACTTCCTGGCACCTTGTCAAAATCAAACCTACTCATTTTTGCCTTTCTGAAATTGCACCTTAAGTTGGAAGCTGTCAGTAATATACATAGGAAGCATCTGCATCCACTGTATGCCTCAAACTGGTGTAGGACTGGGCGATAAAACAGTGGTAGATGTATAAGCCCACTAAGTCCCCGGACACTGAAAAGAGACTCTGTTCCCAAGATCACATGAACTCTTTGTGCTGTTTGGTTTCTGTTGGATCTGGATAAAATCTATATTGATTCCATATGAGAGTCAGCAGCCTTTTTGCATATCTGTGATGTTTTGGGGATCAATCAGACCACTAAGCGGTTCTCTCTCTGCCTCCCTTCTTATATACATCTTAGAAGCACAACAATAGCATAATGACAGGTTTCAGAGTAGCAGCCATGTTAGTCTGTACCCGCAAAAAGAACAGGAGTACTTGAGGCACCTTAGAGACTAACAAATTTATTAGAGCATAAGCTTTTGTGGGCTACAGCCCACTTCTTCAGATGCATATAGAGTGGAACATATATTGAGGAGATATATATACACATATACAGAGAGCATGAACAGGTGGGAGTTGTCTTACCAACTCTGATAGGCCAATTAAGTAAGAGAAAAAACTTTTGAAGTGATAATCAAGCTAGCCCAGTACAGACAGTTTGATAAGAAGTGTGAGAATACTTACAAGGGGAGATAGATTCAATGTTTGTAATGGCTCAGCCATTCCCAGTCCTTATTCAATCCTGAGTTGATTGTATCTAGTTTGCATATCAATTCCAGCTCAGCAGTCTCTCGTTGGAGTCTGTTTTTGAAGTTTTTCTGTTGTAAGATAGCCACCCGCAGGTCTGTCATTGAATGGCCAGACAGGTTAAAGTGTTCTCCCACTGGTTTTTGAGTATTATGATTCCTGATGTCAGATTTGTGTACCAAAAGGACTAAAGGTAAAAAATCCATTACAATCTACATATCACACAGACTATGCTGAGAGACTGTGTCACACACTCTCAAAGAAACTGCGAAACCACCTGATCAGCATCCTATACAGCAAACAGGGAAAGATTAAGAATGAGCTCTCAAAACTGGATACTCTCATAAAAAAACAACCTTCCACACAAACTTCCTCATGGATAGACTTTTCAAAAACAAGACAAGCCATTTACAAGACAAACTTTGCCTCTCTACAAAGGAAAAAGGACACTAAACTAGCTAAACTGCTACATGCCACAAGGAGCCACAACAGTAGTTCCCTTAACCCACCCAGCAATATTGTTAATCTTTCCAGCTATACTCTTAGCCCAGCAGAAGAGTCTGTCCTATCTCGGGGCCTCTCCTTTTGTCCCTCCAGACCCACGAACGTGATACAGTTCTGTGGTGACCTAGAATCCTACTTTCGACGTCTCCGACTCAAAGAATATTTCCAACATACCTCTGAACAGCATACTAACCCACAGAATCCCCCCTACCAGCACTACAAAAAAAAAATGATTCTGCGTGAACTCCTCCGGACGGTCGAAACAACAGACTGGATTTCTACATAGATTGCTTACGTCAATGTGCAAAGGCTGAAATTGTGGAAAAGCAACATCACTTGCCCCATAACCTCAGCCATGCTGAACACAACGCCATCTACAGCCTCAGAAACAACCCTGACATCATAATCAAAAAGGCTGACAAAGGAGGTGCTGTCGTCATCATGAATAAATTGGAATATGACCAAGAGGCTGCTAGACAGCTCTCTAACACCACATTCTACAGGCCATTATCCTCTGATCCCACTGAGGATTACCTAAAGAAACGACACCATCTGCTAAAAAAAACTCCCTGACAAAGCACAGGAACAAATCTGTACAGACACATGCCTAGAACCCCGACCAGGGGTATTCTATTTGCTACCCAAGATCCATAAACCTGGAAATCCTGGACTCCCCATCATCTCAGGCATTGGCACCTTAACATCAGGCTTGTCTGGTTATGTGGACTCTCTCCTCAGACCCTACGCTACCAGCACTCCCAGCTATCTTTGAGACACCACTGACTTCCTGAGGAAACTACAGTCCATCGGTGATCTTCCAGAAAACACCATCCTAGCCACTATGGATGTAGAAGCCCTCTACACCAATATTCCACACAAAGATGGACTACAAGCTATCAGGAACAGTATCCCCAATAATGTCACAGCTAACCTGGTGGCTGAACTTTGTGACTTTGTCCTCACCCACACCTATTTCACATTTGGGGACAATATATACCTTCAAGTCAGCAGCACTGCTATGGGTACCCGTATGGCCCCACAGTTTGCCAACATTTTTATGGCTGACTTAGAACAACGCTTCCTTAGCTCTTGTCCCCTAACGCCCCTACTCTACTTGCACTACATTGATGACATCTTCATCATCTGGACCCATGGAAAAGAAGCCCTTGAGGAATTCCACCATGATTTCAATAATTTCCATTCCACCATCAACCTCAGCCTAGATCAATCCACACAAGCGGTCCATTTCCTGGACACTACTGTGCTAATAAGCGATGGTCACATAAATACCACCCTATACCGGAAACCTACTGACTGCTACACTTACCTATATGCCTCCAGCTTCCATCCAGGACACACCACACGATCCATTGTCTACAGCCAAGCTCTAAGATATAACCGCATTTGCTCCAATCCCTCAGATAGAGACAAGCACCTACAAGATCTCTATCAAGCATTCTTAAAACTACAATACCCACCTGCTGAAGTGAAAAAACAGATTGACAGAGCCAGACGAGTACCCAGAAGTCACCTCCTACAAGACAGGCCTAACAAAGAAAATAACAGAACACCACTAGCTGTCACCTTCAGCCCCCAACTAAAACCTCTCCAGCGCATCATCAGAGATTTACAACCTATCCTGAAAGATGATCCTTTATTCTCACAGATCTTGGGAAACAGACCTGTCCTCGCTTACAGACAACCCCCGAACCTAAAGCAAATGCTCACCAGCAACCACACATCACTGAACAAAAACACTGACCCAGGAAACTATCCTTGTAACAAACCCCGATGCCAACTCTGTCCACATATCTATTCAAGTGACATCATCACAGGCCCTAATCACATCAGCCATACCATCAGGGGCTCGTTCACCTGCACATCTACCAATGTGATGATATATGCCATCATGTGCCAGCAATGCCCCTCTGCCATGTACATTGGCCAAACCAGACAGTCTCTACGCAAAAGAATTAATGGATACAAATCTGACATCAGTAATCATAATACTCAAAAACCAGTGGGAGAACACTTTAACCTGTCTCGCCATTCAATTACAGACCTGCGGGTGGCTATCTTACAACAGAAAAACTTCAAAAACAGACTCCAACGAGAGACTGCTGAGCTGGAATTGATATGCAAACTAGATACAATCAACTCAGGATTGAATAAGGACTGGGAATGGCTGAGCCATTACAAACATTGAATCTATCTCCCCTTGTAAGTATTCTCACACTTCTTATCAAACTGTCTGTACTGGGCTAGCTTGATTATCACTTCAAAAGTTTTTTTTCTCTTACTTAATTGGCCTCTCAGAGTTGGTAAGACAACTTCCACCTGTTCATGCTCTCTGTATGTGTGTATATATATCTCCTCAATATATGTTCCACTTTATATGCATCCAAAGAAGTGGGCTCTAGCCCACAAAAGCTTATGCTCTAATAAATTTGTTAGTCTCTAAGGTGCCACAAACAATAGCATAGGAATTCAAGATTCTTCATTCTTCTCACCATTCAAATTCTAACACTCTAGCCACTCACACCCCTTCCATCTTCTGCCAATTTATTCTAGAAACTTTACAACTGCCAGTCACAGTGACTCAGCCTCCAAGGCGAGCCACAGGCCAAAGGATGCCACTTGCAAAACATTCTTCACACATCCTTGGAACTAGCTTTGTCCTCAGTTGTCAGCAATGACAAAAGCTTACTTCCTTACGAGCAGTGCCTCTAGCAGAGAGTTTTATTATTATTAATTATTTGTACTACAGTAATGCATAGAGGTCCTAGCCCCATTGTGCAAGGCATTATACACCATATAACAAAGTCTCTCTCTGCTCCTAAGCGTTTATACTGCATTTCCCTTATATCTAGCTCTCCACATATTTTAATTTTCCCCCTATATTTCTAGCCTCCCTGCTGTCACCTTACCCTCTCCTGCCCTGATATGTTTGCAAAACCTCTGACTCTGTATTCTATTCTTGCAATCCCCATCCAAGCATACGTATAATGATTTCCGAACACTGAGGGTACATCTTCACTACCCGCCGTATCGGCGGGTAGCAATCGATTTATCCAGGATTGATATATCTCATCTCGTTAAGACGCGATATATCGATCCCCGAACGTGCTCACCGTCGACTGCAGAACTCCACCAGAGTGAGTGGCGGTAGCGCAGTCGACGGGGGAGCCGTGGCCGTCGATCCCGCACCGTCTGGACCCCAGGTAATTCGATCCAAGATACTTCGATTTCAGCTACGCTATTCGCGTAGCTGAAGTTGCGTATCTTGGATCAATCCCCCACCCCTAGTGTAGACCAGCCCTGACTTTTGTATTCTCATTTTGCATGAAATAGCAGCTGACTCAGCCACAGTAGAACAAGTTCAGCTCAGTGGCAAACAATTTCAGTCTGAGCCTGCTCTTACTGAAGTCACTGCAAAAACTACTATTAACTTCAGTGAAAATCAATATTGCTGTAGCCTGTGCTTCATTTCATATTATCCTTCAACATATAAATATACATTTTCTTTCAATTTCCCTGTAATAAATTCAGTTTAATTTCTTTCTGATCCTCACCCCTCCCCCTTTTTTCTCAAATGAATTTAACACGTAGTTGGAATAGCTGTAAAACAACTTCAAATATGCTGGAATTGACTTGATAGTTATCTGCCAGATGTTATTCCTAGCCCGGAAAAAAAGGTAAATATAAACATGTTAAATAGTCTCATCTGAATTATGTAAATTAGGCAATTTAGCAATAAAACCTGAAGGGACTTGTTAGCATGTTAAATAACCCTCTAACTTTCTTTACACTATTAAAATACTACCTTTTTACAAAAAGTTAAATATGTCAATGTCAACAATTTAACTGCAAATGGAAGCCTTTTATAAAGTTCATAAATGATAGATTTTTATATAATAAAGGTAATTTACAGAAATAAAAGAGTAGATCCAAAATGGTTACAAATACTTAGATGTTTGTTAGTCTGATTAATTTCTGAGTTGATATTTGGATTTGTTTTGTTTTTCCATATTGTAAGTATATTGTTAGTGCTTGTGAAAGGCAATGGGTTGACAGTCCCGCAAAGAAGAGTTCTCCATTTATCCACAAAACAGTTAGGGCAGGATCCATGAAGGGACTTAAGCATTGCAATGCTGAGTATCGTGGTGTCTAACATTTAGGTGCTGAGAAAATAACAGGAACACCACAATCCACAAAGCTGAGTTAGGCACCTAAACTCCTTATACGATGCATGGGGAGAGATAAGTGCCTTAGAATGCGGTCCTCAAAAGCCAATTGCCTAAGCTTGCTCATGGGAGATGCTGACTAGAGGGGTGTGTGCTAAACCCGTTCCCTTCCTCAGAGATAGGTGCCTACGCAGGGGTTCAGGGATGCTATGAAATTAGGTCGATATTATAGAAGTCGATTTTTAGAAATCAGTTTTATACAGGCAATTGCGTATGTCCACACTAAGTGCATTAAGTCGGCAGAGTGTGTCCTCACTACAATGGCTAGCATCGACTTATGGACCAGTGCACTGTGGGTAGCTATCCCATAGTTCCCGTAGTCTCTGCTGCCCATTGGAATTCTGGGTTAAGCTCCCAATGCCTGATGGGGCAAAAACATTGTCACGGGTGGTTTTGGGTACATGTCATCAGTCACCCCTCCCTCCATGAAAGCAACGTCAGACAATCGTTTCGCGCCTTCTTCCCGTGCAGACGCCATACCACGGCAAGCATTGAGCCCGCTCAGCTCAGCTCACCGCCACCGCTGGTATTGTGTCCTGGGTGCTGCTGTCAGGACTGCTAACCGTCGTCATCCACTGCTTCCACTGCAACTCGGCTCTCCTGCTCTTGTAAATGTGTTCAGTCTCAATAGCAAATTTTTCTAGAAATCTGTGCGGTGCTAATGGTCGTCATCCACTGCTTCCGCTGCAACTCGGCTCTCCTGCAGATGCCATACCACGGCAAGCATGGAGCCCGCTCAGCTCACCATCACCGCTGCTGTTGTGAGCATTGTAAACACCTCGTTCATTATCCTTGAGTACATGCAGAACTGGGCTAAGAGACGCCAGCACGAGGAGGATTTTGATGAGGACATGGACACAGACGTTCCTGAAAGCACAGGCTGTGGCAATTGGGACATCATGGCAGCACTGGGGCTGGCTGATACAGTGGAACGCCGATTCTGGGCCAGGCAAACAAGCACAGACTGGTGGGACCGCATAGTGTTGCAAGTATGGGATGATTCACAGTGGCTGCAAAACTTTCACATGCGTAAGGCCACTTTCCTGGAACTTTGTGAGTTGCTTTCCCCCACCCTGAAGCGCAGGAATACCAAGATGAGATCTGCCCTGACAGTTGAGAAGTGAGTACTGATAGCCCTGTGGAAGCTTGCAATGCCAGACAGCTACCAGTCAGTTGGGAATCAATTTGGAGTGGGCAAGTCTATTGTGAAAGCTGCTGTGATCCAAGTAGCCAATGCAATCATTGATGTTCTGTTATCAAAGGTAGTGACTCTGGGAAATGTGCAGGTCATAGTGCATGGCTTTGCTGCAATGGGGTTCCCTAACTGTGGTGGGGCAATAGACTGAACACCTATCCCCATCTTGGCACCGGACCACCTTGCCAACCAGTACATAAATCGCAAGGGGTACTTCTCAATAGTTCTGCAAGCACTAGTGGATCACAAGGGACGTTTCACCAACATCAACGTGGGATGGGTGGGAATGGTGCATGATGCTCACATCTTTAGGAACTCTGGGCTGTTTAAGCAGCTGCAAGAAGGGACTTACTTCCCAGACCAGAAAATTACCATTGGGGATGTTGAAATGCCAATTGTTATCCTTGGGGACCCCACCTACCCCTTGCTCCCATGGCTTATGAAGCCTTACACAGGCAGCCTGGACAGTAGTAAGGAGCAGTTCAACTATAGGCTGAGCAAGTGCAGAATGGTGGTAGATGTGCCTTTGGACATTTAAAAGCTCGCTGGCGCTGTTTGCTGACTAGGTCAGACCTCAGCACAACCAACATTCCCATTGTTATTGCTGCTTGCTGTGTGCTCCATAATATCTGTGAGAGTAAGGGGGAGACGTTTATGGCGGGGTGGGAGGTTGAGGCAAATTGCCTGGCGTCCGATTATGAGAAGCCAGACACCAGAGCGATTAGAGGAGCACAGCAAGGCATGCTGCGCATCAGAGAAGCTTTGAAAACCAGTTTCATGACTGCCAGGCTTCGGTGTGACAGTTGTGTGTGTTTCTCCTTGATGCAAACCCGCCCCCTTTGTTGATTTTAATTTCCTGTAAGCCAACCACCCTCCCCCTTCGAAATAAAGTAGCTATTGTTTTGAAATCATGCATTCTTTCTTTAATAATTACAAAAAAAATTAGATCACGGACAAGGTAGCCCGGGTGGGTTGGGGGACGAGGGTAGGACAAGACCAAATTGTTTATTGTAGCCACACTACAAATCAAACTGCTTGAATGACAGCCTTCTATTGCTTGGACCATCCTCTGGAGTGTAGTGGCTGGGTGCCCAGAGCCTTCCCCCACCCCCCCGCCACATTCTTGGGCATCTGGGTGGGGAGTCTATGGAACATGGGGAGGAGGGTTGGCGGTTATACAGTGGATGCAGTGGGGATCTGTGCTTTTGCTGGCTTTCCTGCAGCTCCAACACACACTTCATCATGTCTGTTTGCTCCCCCAATAAATGCTTCAGCATGTCTGTTTGCTCCCCCATTAGCCTTAGCATCGCATCCTGCCTCCGCTCTTCATGCTCACTCAATTTTTTCCTGACCTCTGCCACTGAATGCCTCCATGCATTGAGCTGTGCCCTATCAGTGCGGGAGGACTGCATCAGCTTGGAAAGCATGTCATCGCGAGTGTGTTTTTTTCGTCTTCTAATCTGCGATAACTGCAGAGACTGAGATGATAGGGGGAGCGTAGAAACATTTGCACCTGGGGGGAGATAAAAAGGGAGAGTAAAACTGGGTTGGCTTCTTACGCCTTCATAACATGTGGGAATGTTTTCAAACTGCAGCGCCCCCCTTGCCCAGAACAAGCAATGGGTTGGGTTTCACATTTAAAAGGAGGGGCTGCAGTATTCGGGTAGATCTGCAACAAACACCTATCCCCACCCCACTGCCTGGCTATTCTCCGGGATGATCCCTTTTAGCCAAGAGCAAACAGCCCAGCATGAACGGGGTCCTTTTACTGTTCCCTTACAAAAATTCCCCTATTTCAACCAGGTGACCATGAACACTATTGCTTTTAAATCCTGTATTGTAGTTACAAATGTGCACTCACCAGAAGTGCTTTCTCCGGCTTCAGGGTCAGGGATTCTGACTTGGGAGGGTATTGGCTCCAGCGTGATGAAAAGTTCCTGGCTGCTGGGGAGAACGGATTCACTGCTTGCCTGCTGCACATTCTCCTCCTCCTCCTCTTCCTCATCCACAAAAATCCTCCTCCGTTTTCCGTGAGACTCCCCCTTTGCAGGTGTCCACGGACAGTGGTGGGATAGTGGTAGGGTCCCCACCTAGAATGCCATGCAGCTGTTCATAGAAGCAGCACGTTTGGGGCTCTGACCCGGAGCAACTATTTGCTTCCTTTGTCTTTTGGTAGGCTTGCCTGAGCTCCTTAACTTTCATGCGGCACTGCTGTGTGTCCCTGGTGTAGCCTTTGTCCAACATGCCCTGTGAGATTTTGGCAAATATATTTGCATATCTTCTTTTGGATCAGAGTTCTGCCTGCACAGATTCTTCTCCCCATACGGCAATCAGATCCAGTGTCTCCCTTTCGGTCCATGCTGGAGCTCGTTTGCGATTCTGGGACTGCATGGTCACCTGTGCTGCTGAGTGCAGCTGAGCTCGCCACACTGACCTAACAGGAAATGAAATTCAAAAGTTCCCGGGGCTTTTCCTGTGTACCTGGCTAGTGCATCAGAGTTCAAAGTGCTGCCCAGAGCGATCACAATGGAGCACTCTGGGATAGCTCCCGGAGGCCAATACCATTGATTTGTGTCTGCACTACCCCAAATTTGACCCAGCAAGGTCGATTTTAGCACTATTCCCCTCACCGGGGAAGAGTACAGAAGTCGATTTTAAGAGCCATTTAGGACAATGGAATGAGGTTGGTTGTGTGGATGTGGTCATTTTTAAATTGACCTAACGCAGCTAAATTTTACCTAACCCCATAGTGTAGACCAGGGCTAAGAAGGGGAACCCACTGCCTGGAGTCAGGTCACCAGAGGAGGCGGTGGTGCCACCACATACCATAAAACTTTTAGCCAGTGGTTGGTGCACTCACTTGGCATATGGGAGATCCAGGGTCAGGGGGAGAGAAGGGATTTGACCGGGGAAGGGGGGGTCTTCCACTGTTCAACTGCTCTAACCACTGAGCTATGGGATATTCTGATATGCAGCTCTCTCAGTCTCTCCTGTGGAAGCTGTTCCAGTGTGTATAAATAATGAAAGGGTGATGGGAACAAGGGGACTAGACCTAGGGTCTCCCACTGACCTACAGAGTCACTCTCTCTCACCCAGTGACTATTTAAGTATTTGTCAACAGTGAACAGTCATTGGGCCAGAGGGAGTGGGGGTCAAGGGGAAGAGAGGACTCTGTAATTCAGTGGTTAGGACACCCACCCACGTACGGCTCTTTGGCGGCAATTCGGCAGCAGGTCCCTCAGTCCCTCTCGGAGGGAAGGACCTGCCGCCGAATTGCCGCCGAAGAATGAAGCAGCGGCGGTAGAGCTGCCACCGAAGTGCCACCGATTGTGACTTTTTTTTTTTTTTTTTTGGCCGCTTGGGGCTGCAAAAACGCTGGAGCCGGTCCTGCAGGGCAGGGAGTTAATATTGTCACTTACTATTTTTCTATGGTGTAAATATATGTGGAATACAGAGAAGCATTTCTGGGTACCACATTACCATAAAGACACTGAGAAATTAGAATGAGTGCAGAGAAGAACACCAATTATTACTAGGAGGCGGGAGGGACTAATTTATGAGAAAAGGTTTAAAATGCTAAAATATGAATGTATGGCTTTGGCTTATGCAATGGAGTATATGGTAACAGTCAACTCATATTTGAGGAGCATCAGCACTAAGTCAGGCAAGGAATTATTTTGTGTGGTGCACAGAGATATAATGGAATGAAATGAAGAGAGGGAAAATTAGCAGGGATATCAGGCTTAACTTCCCTGAGAGTATTACTGATCTGGGAAAGCGAAGTCCCATTGCTTGGGACTTTCATATCTAGCTGAATAAAACCCTATAAAATGTAACGTAGGGAATAATATCACACTGGCAAGGAGATGGACTGTATAAACTGAAAAGTCTCCTCTAGTTCTAACTTCTATGATTCTTAGGTAGTATGGACCTGATCCAAAGTCTATTGAAGTCAGCGGAACAACTCCAATGGACTTCAATAGGCTTTGGATCAGGCCATGTATTATTTTTGTTTTGTTGTTGGGCTGTAAATGCTTTTATATAGGCAGATTCTAATAGGGAATTGTTTAAGGGACTACCAGAGCCAAATCCTCCAAGATATTAAGCCTCTCTTGGATGGTACTTCTCTCAGCTCCTCTTAACGTCAAGGAGAGAACACAATGTGCCTCCCAGGATCAGGCCCCTAGTTCTTTGAATTGTTGTGTTTTCTCATTTCTCTGACAAAGTTGCAGTGAAAAGGGTCACGCTGTGGGGATGAATAATGAAAGAGTTCCTCTTGTTAAAGCAGAGTCAGAAAAAACTACAGGAACTCTGAAAAACAGAGCTGCTTGCCACTATGCTCTGATGCTTACTATCACCAGCCTCTCCACTGGAATATTTTCACTGCATTTTTTATGATGCTATCCTGTGTTAATCTTCGATATGATTGATATGGAGGACATTTTAGAGAGGTTTTTCTAGTACTGTATCTACCTTTTCTTTGATGTTAATCCCATGCAGATGATGTATATGAATTGTTTAATGAGATAAATCAGGGGGTTAAATTAAAGATACACCAGTGAATAAATTCCTATCAGCACAAAGAAAGTTTTTAGCCAGTACCGATGAGAAAGTAAAACTGGATGAGGTTAGATTAATGTGTATGAATTACGGATGGGTTGCAGGGAATTACAAGGAAATTACTCCACAGAGGTTTTGGTGACAGTATAAACCATAGGACTAAAGCTGGACACTGAGATTAATTAATTTCCTGTATCGCTATAGCCTTATTTCTAGTTGATATAATCCCCCACAATAAATCTGGATAAAAAGGCTAGTTTAGGCGCACTTCCTTGCAATGTAAATACTAATAATCACGGAAGCCACCAGCTAAAACACTCCTTAATATCCAGACCAACCAACCTCAAATGGCATGCCTTTCCACTCAAACGTGCTCACGGTTGCCTTACCCCCAAAACAAACATCCCTTCTCTTCCCACCTACAACTACCCACAATGCACATGTTCAGCTGCTCAAAGTCACACTTAAACACACCACCATTCTACTATAAGCAAAGTTAAGAAGATACCTTACTGAAAGACATGTGCTTCCTTTAGAATTGTATTTGTTATTATTACCTACAATACTCTGAGTCTGGAGATGAGATTGAGATTTTCAGGAAATGAATGTGTTTATTATAGGCAGTTGTATATTGGAAGTGGAAAAGGATTTGTTGTGGCAGTGTGGAATCTGGGACTGTGTTTGGGTATTAGGTGGTTAAGCATGTGACTGGCAGATGGTCCAGATGTCTTAACTAGTGTGACCTCCATAGCAGAGCTACAAACTGTGTTTCAGACAACTTTTCGACAAGTCTTCCCCTAACCCTATTGCCTCCCACCATATTCTAGCCCATAAAGGCAACAAAAGGCTTAGAGATTTTCTCATTTTTCTCCCACTGGGTAGCAACGGAAGTGTCTAATGAATTATAACAGTGCCATGCCTCAGTTTCTTCTCTTCCAGGCTTTTCAAAATATTTCACACACAAAAGGCTTTCAGAAGTCCAATCACCACAGCCTTCCTTAGTTGAAGTTCAAAAAACAAACATAAAACGTCTTCCACCCCAGCTTTATGCTCCCCTTCTCCCAAGGTACTGGAGTTGGAGAAGTCACAAGTCTGGCGTTCCCCTCTAAAGAAAAACAAAAATCTCCAGTCAGACGTTCTACCCAGCTACCAGGCCTCTGTTTTTCTCACCCCGGAGGCTTGGTTTAGTTACATGACCATCTACCACATGAGGTAATTCATTCTCTTCACCTGGGGAGGGAAATCAGCTGAGTCACAAGTGGGCTTTAGAATGGAATAGTTCTTTTATAGTGTTTGAATTTTCAGTACTGACCTTATGTCTGAATTATGAGGAGGATGACTGAATGTGTGAAACCTGAGGTGTCTCAGGGGTATAAATGGTATATTTTAAAAGGACTATGAAGAAACACCAAGAGCTAAATTTCAGAAATAAAGGGTTTTAAAATATTTCAAATGGGCAGAAAGTTCTTTTCCATAATAGGAAATTTATAGAAAATTGCAGTTATGATCTTGTTTGAATTAATGTTAAATCTGGAGATTAAATTCAAGAGCAGTGAATGAAAATTAGGGGATTTAAAACCAAGCAAATCTCAGTGCACCCTCAACTATGCAGTCACAACAAATGCCTCTGCAGTATGTTTTTTCACACCCCCGATGGACAAACGTTTTACTGGCAAAAGTGCTAGTGTAGAGAAAGCCTTATCTGAAGAAAGGGTGTCACACACCAACTTGCACCAAAATAAGTAAATCATCTCCAATTCACACTCTTATTTCATAGACTAACAGACATATTGGAGCATAAGCGTCTGATGAAGTGGGTATTCACCCACGAAAGCTTATGCTCCCATACGTCTGTTAGTCTATAAGATGCCACAGGACTCCTTGTTGCTTTTTACAGATCCAGACTAACACGGCTACCCCACTGATACTCTTATTTCAGGGCATGTTTGTGATAGACCAGCCTTTAGCTTAATCTGGTTGATTGGGCTATACTGAAACAAGCCACTCTTAAACCAAAATAAGAGTGTCTACATATAAACTTGCACTGCTTTAACTAAATCAGTTTCAAAATACCCCTTTAGTTAAACCAGTGCAAATCTATGTGTAGATGAGACCTATATGGGGTCTCTACACCTTCTTTTCTACATAGCTGCTTTGTTTTGTTTTTAGTAAGGCAGCACATGCTGCCACTTGATAAGGAGCCTGATCCAGTGAGGTCCCAAGTGCCCTTAGCTCCCACTGACTTCAACATTTTTATTCTAGAATTTACATTCTATTTAGCAGTTGGGTGAAGCATCACAATGTTTTTGTAAAAAAACCTCACTAAATAGGGCTGATATTTGATCATTCCTTTCTATCGTTGTCTAAGTGCAGGTGGATTTTGAATTTTAGAAGGGAGGATGAGTTATGTATCATAACACAAAAATGGCCTGCCTCAGAAACAAGGGTGTGGTAGCAGACTGCTTAATGTGGATTTTTCCCCCCTACACTGTATTTCATTTCCAGCTACACAAGCCCTAGAATAATAAAATAAATTATAATAGAATGGTTGGGTAGCATAGGGACCAGAACATAAAATAACTAGTGCAGCAAAATAGGGTATGAAATTCCAAAACACATTTACCTTCCCTCTTGGGAAGGGACTCAAAGTGTCCCTGTGATGTTGTAACATTATCACCACAGAAGGTTTTTAAGATTTGAATGCTGTTTTCTTGTTTCTCTACACTTAATAAATAAATAATGATAATAATAAAAGCAGAAAAAGCTGCTTGCCACCTATTCTCAAGATTAGTTTTCCATTTCCTAATTATTTCTTTCATCTCTGTAGCATTCAACTTGGCCCTCTTGAGCTGCAAAATACATCCATTAAACATGCAAAATATTGTGAGCAAAAAATCCGATCCACCTTATCATCATTTGCATTGTGTCCCCGGTTCAGCAATGTACTTAACTGCTTAAAGTTTAAGCATGTATTTGAGTAGGCACGTTCATTTCAAAGGATGCTTAAAGTCAGGCACAATGCTAGTACAATCTGGGCCTCTGTGAACTTTTCCATAATAAAACCCAAGATTCATTTAGAATGTTTAATTCACTCTGAAAGTGAAAATAAGTACAACTTCTCTATTTGTGGACATTTAAAGACTCAATAACAGGGAACAAAAATTAACAAAGGCATCCTTTCCAAATTTACAGAGAGAGCATTCTTCAATTGATTCTGTCACTCTGCTGATGGGGAGAATTGCTTGAATGTTTTATAAGGAAAGATTCTGTATCAAAGCTGATTTTACCAATCACTCTTTGAACAAAATAGTGCATAGCTGGTTCTGGACAATTAAGAAGAAAAAAGCCTTCCATTCACTTCCTGCTTTTAGTGCTTCTCCCCTAATTTGTGTTTGCTTTTTCTGCATTGTCTGCTACGTCAGCAACATCTACACTGTGTTCTCCTAATTCTTCCTTACATCAGAACTCAAATAGCAAAATGTTTCAGATACATCTTCACCATGACTGTTTGGTAAAGTGGAGCATATACTTCACCATCACTCACAATATAGCACCTTAATGAACTGCTGTGTCAGTACTTAGGAGGAAGCTTTTAAAGACATTCTATTTAGTGCTACTTCTGCTTACGAGTCATACTTGCAGCACTGCTGTTCCCTCGATCTTTAACACCAAAGACATTTGCTTGAAAAGATAATGTTTTTGGGTTCAAGAGTTCATCAAAACTAGGTTCGACGGGGACAGGTGAGCAAAGCCCACAGGTAAGTGGGGAACATGGAGACCGGGGAGATGGGTCGGAAACGAGAGGGAGTGTGGGCTATATTGGCAGAGAGAAAGGAGAGTCAGGACAAAACTGGGAGGAAAGATCAAACCAGTATCTTAGATGCCTATATACAAATGCGAGAAGTATGGGGAATAAGCAGGAAGAACTGGAAGTGCTAATAAATAAATACAACTATGACATTGTTGGCATCACTGAAACTTGGTGGGATAATACACATGATTGGAATGTTGGTGTGGATGGGTACAGCTTGCTCAGGAAGGATAGACAGGGGAAAAAGGGAGGAGGTGTTGCCTTATATATTAAAAATGTACACACTTGGACTGAGGTAGAGATGGACATAGGAGACGGAAGTGTTGAGAGTCTCTGGGTTAGACTTAAAGGGACAAAAAACAAGGGAGATGTCATGCTAGGAGTCTACTACAGGCCACCTAACCAGGTGGAAGAGGTGGATGAGGCTTTTTTCAAGCAACTAACAAAATCCTCCAAAGCCCAAGATTTGGTGGTGATGGGGGACTTCAACTATCCGGATATATGTTGGGAAAATAACACAGCGGGGCACAGACTATCCAACAAATTCTTGGACTGCATTGGAGACAACTTTTTATTTCAGAAGGTTGAAAAAGCTACTAGGGGGGAAGCTGTTCTAGACTTGATTTTAACAAATAGGGAGGAACTCATTGAGAATGTGAAAGTAGAAGGCAGCCTGGGTGAAAGTGATCATGAAATCATAGAGTTTGCAATTCTAACGAAGGGTAGAAGGGAGAACAGCAAAATAGAGACAATGGATTTCAGGAAGGCAGATTTTGGGAAGCTCAGAGAGCTGATAGGTAAGGTCCCATGGGAATCAAGACTGAGGGGAAAAACAACTGAGGAGAGTTGGCAGTTTTTCAAAGGGACACTATTAAGGGCCCAAAAGCAAGCTATTCCGCTGGTTAGGAAAGATAGAAAATGTGGCAAAAGACCACCTTGGCTTAACCACGAGATCTTGCACGATCTAAAAAATAAAAAGGAGTCATATAAAAAATGGAAACTAGGACAGATTACAAAGGATGAATATAGGCAAACAACACAGGAATGCAGGGGCAAGATTAGAAAGGCAAAGGCACAAAATGAGCTCAAACTAGCTACGGGAATAAAGGGAAACAAGAAGACTTTTTATCAATACATTAGAAGCAAGAGGAAGACCAAAGACAGGGTAGGCCCACTGCTTAGTGAAGAGGGAGAAACAGTAACAGGAAACTTGGAAATGGCAGAGATGCTTAATGACTTCTTTGTTTCGGTCTTCACTGAGAAGTCTGAAGCAATGCCTAACATAGTGAATGCTAATGGGAAGGGGGTAGGTTTAGCAGATAAAATAAAAAAAGAACAAGTTAAAAATCACTTAGAAAAGTTAGATGCCTGCAAGTCACCCGGGCCTGATGAAATGCATCCTAGAATACTCAAGGAGCTAATAGAGGAGGTATCTGAGCCTCTAGCTATTATCTTTGGAAAGTCATGGGAGACGGGAGAGATTCCAGAAGACTGGAAAAGGGCAAATATAGTGCCCATCTATAAAAAGCGAAATAAAAACAACCCAGGTAACTACAGACCAGTTAGTTTAACTTCTGTGCCAGGGAAGATAATGGAGCAAGTAATTAAGGAAATCATCTGCAAACACTTGGAAGGTGGTAAGGTGATAGGGAACAGCCAGCATGGATTTGTGAAGAACAAATCATGTCAAACCAATCTGATAGCTTTCTTTGATAGAATAACGAGCCTTGTGGATAAGGGTGAAGCGGTGGATGTGGTATACCTAGACTTTAGTAAGGCATTTGATACGGTCTCGCATGATATTCTTATCGATAAACTAGGCAAATACAAATTAGATGGGGCTACTATAAGGTGGATGCATAACTGGCTGGATAACCGTACTCAGAGAGTTGTTATTAATGGTTCCCAATCCTGCTGGAAAGGCGTAACGAGTGGGGTTCCGCAGGGGTCTGTTTTGGGACCGGCTCTGTTCAATATCTTCATCAACGACTTAGATATTGGCATAGAAAGTACGCTTATTAAGTTTGCGGATGATACCAAACTGGGAGGGATTGCAACTACTTTGGAGGACAGGGTCATAATTCAAAATGATCTGGACAAATTGGAGAAATGGTCTGAGTTAAACAGGATGAAGTTTAACAAAGACAAATGCAAAGTGCTCCACTTAGGAAGGAAAAATCAATTTCACACATACAGAATGGGAAAAGACTGTCTAGGAAGGAGTACGGCAGAAAGTGATCTAGGGGTTATAGTGGACCACAAGCTAAATATGAGTCAACAGTGTGATGCTGTTGCAAAAAAAGCAAACATGATTCTGGGATGCATTAACAGGTGTGTTGTGAGCAAGACACGAGAAGTCATTCTTCCGCTCTACTCTGCTCTGGTTAGGCCTCAGCTGGAGTATTGTGTCCAGTTCTGGGCACCGCATTTTAAAAAAGATGTGGAGAAATTGGAAAGGGTCCAAAGAAGAGCAACAAGAATGATTAAAGGTCTTGAGAACATGACCTATGAAGGAAGGCTGAAAGAACTGGGTTTGTTTAGTTTGGAGAAGAGAAGACTGAGAGGGGACATGATAGCAGTTTTCAGGTATCTAAAAGGGTGTCATAAGGAGGAGGGAGAGAACTTGTTCACCTTAGCCTCTAAGGATAGAACCAGAAACAATGGGTTTAAACTGCAGCAAGGGAGGTCTAGGTTGGACATTAGAAAAAAGTTCCTAACTGTCAGGGTGGTTAAACACTGGAACAAATTGCCTAGGGAGGTTGTGGAATCTCCGTCTCTGGAGACATTTAAGAGTAGGTTAGATAAATGTCTATCAGGGATGGTCTAGACAGTATTTGGTCCTGCCATGCGGGCAGGGGACTGGACTCGATGACCTCTCGAGGTCCCTTCCAGTCCTTGAATCTATGAATCTATGAATCTATAGGGCTGTTTCAGAAACCATTGGGGAACTGGAATGGAAAGGAGCATGGGAATATGGATCATAAGAAAGCTTTTTCCCCCCTAACCCATTGTTTGTGTTTCTGCATCCAATCCATTTCCAGTCATATACTTTTAACTTTGATTATTGATCCCTCACCCACTTACGCAAATATAGTTTAAACTGTGGTTCTCTCCCCAAATATATAGTTCAGATTTTGTTAGTCTCTTCATTGTAAAACCCTTTAGTTTTGAGGTTGTATTTGAAATCCCAACCCTCTGTCCGCACTACTTGGTTGAGCAGCAGGCGGTAGTGTTTGCGGAAGAGGAGAGGGAAAGAGTGGGTCAAAAGTATTTCCTTATCTCCATGTTAGGAATCCTAGCCGAAGCTCAGACCAACATGCACTGTCTGGATGCTGCTCACGTAGCCTGACAGGTAAAAGCAATAGTATCCCAAACTCTGCCCTAGGACAGAGTACCTCAGAATTACAAATACAACCTCAATATTAACTGCTTTTTTTAATAGGGTGTTTTATATGCATAATTGGATTTTACCAGAAAGAGTGTAATCTGAAGAGATTTGATCAAAAGATGATGAAAACCATGCTGTAAAGTGTTTGCCTGTGCAGGGCAGGGGGAGAATGCTCAGAAACATTTCACAGGGGGGAATGAATCATTTTGGAATTAAATTATTTAAAAAATAAGAAAGAAGACATAAAGGACTTGATCCTGTGAGGTGCTGATTGCCTCCTGCTAAGTACCTTAGCTCCCATTGGAGTCAATTATAGATCGGGGGATGTGCAGAGTTTGAGTGGGAGACAGAGCACCTATACGATGAGAATCAAAAAGGAGAAAACTGCAGTTTCTGACAATGAGCCAGCCCCTGGAAAAGTTAATCCACCTCGTTCCTCAAAGGCTACTTCCATATCATAATTCCTGTCCTTCTATTATCTGTAGACCCCACAATGGCACCCCAGCAGGCTTTCAGCCTGGCTTCCCCAGTTGATGGTAGGAGCACAAACTTCAGGACTGCATTACTGGTGGTCACTGCTGCTGGGCTATCAACAAACAGAAAACAGACACACTTAGAAGCTCTGGAAATATTAACAGTGCTACAGACCAGCAGGGAGTAGAAAACGAACTCACCTAAACATCAAGGAAAACGTTTTGCCTATTTAGGGCCCAGTCCTACAAAGGGCATATTGGGGTGGGGAACTAATCCAAGCCTGTAGGGATAACAGCTTTACTCTCTCCAGAAAATCATACTTATTTCTCACTTCAGGCCATAGTTTACATGAGACCTCATACTTAAGGTTGCCCTTTGTCCTGAAATTGGCAGGATAAAGACAATATTCATGGGTCTGTCCTGCAAACAGGACAGATTCGGTTAGGATTAAAGATTTTTGGAATCCAGACTGTATGATCCAAAGGGAGTCAGGAGGGAACTGTAAGTCAGAGACAAAGTAGCAGGTGGAAGCACAGTTAACAGCTGTCTGCTGATGGCTGACTATATAATTGCTGACATTTGAAAAAAAAAATCTATAGACAATTTCCCAAATAAATCAGGAGGCCTGAGCCCTGCTGCCCCCACCAGAGGCATGTCTGTCTTCTTGGAGTTTTAGGATGCTTTTAAAATATATATCTATACTATCTCAGATGAGATCTCAAAACAGTTATTTTTAGGCTTTCCTTAAATCTTTAAGCAAGCCAAACATCCATTAAATTCTTCATTATTTCCACCAGTCTATGATGCTTCCACACCGTGATTCCATGCTATGGCAGCATACTCCTCTGTGACTAAAGCAATAACTAAATATCACTCAAAATGAATTGCTGAGGAAATTCACAAGGTTCAAGTCTGGAGAATGTAGATTCTTATCCAGACCTATGGAGGCTCCCAGCACACCCTATGACAATCCCACACAAGCCATCTCTCCTCTGAGCACGCCTTTGACTTACCTCTCACCTGTTATCTTCTCAGAGGAGAAACCTAGTGGCTATCTGGGTAACTGGGGCCTCTTGAAAGGCTTGCTCCCTCTTATTGCATCTGCATGCCCCCCTTCACTCTCTTTCCCTGTTCTGTCCTTCCTCCTTCCAGAGGCTGTCAGAGAACTTTCATTAGCTTCTACCTTTGGAGCATCCATCATCCGTTGAAGCCCTCCTCTCATCTCCACCACCATTGGGTTCCCCCACTCTTCTCTCCCTTTTCCTTTCTACCACCCAGCATGGGGATCCATGTTATTCCTTCATCCCCTTCCATGTTGTACCTTGGGACAGACTTACAAAGGTATTTTAGGCACCTAAAAGGATTTTAAAACATGCCTGAAAGTCAATAGGAGTTCTGCTTCTAACTCTGAGGCACTTTTGTAAATGATGTGCCCAAATACTTTTGTAATATTTGACCCCTGCTGTCTCCTCAATATTGAGGTGCTCAATTGCTGACTGCCTGAGATGCTGGCAGGCTAGTAGTCCAGGACACTTTTGGAACATAAGGAAATGCTCAGAAGCACTTGGAGCAGCAGCCTCTGTTGGCGAAATAGAAGAACTGCACCAACATGTTTTTATACCCAGCTGCTCCACCCAGAAATAAGTATCTCGGACAGAGATCAAGGATTCAAGAGTAGACGTATGACAAGAGTCCATCTAAGGAGGCTGGGAAGGAGGGTAGTGGGGCAGAGAAGGCTGAGATGGAAATCTGTCCATAGGTCTCCAAAATTTTCTGTGGAAAAGCCTGAAAGTTTGATGGATAAGGGTCTCATTTAAACTTAATATACTTATGTGTACAAGAGCATTTGAAAAGCCAGGACATAATTTTTGGTTTGGGGACATAAATTATGATTTTGTCTTGCTGTTCTTAACTGGCTGCTGCAGAAAAGTTTGAGGTCAGTGAGGAACAAGCAACAGGAAATACTCCCAATGAACAATATTCCTGGTTTCATGCAAATAACCTTTGAGCCGAGTAATAAAAAGTGAAGGCATAGAACTAAAGTAGGACAAATCCACAGAATTATTTCCAAATGGAATGTCTTCAAGCTTTCAGTAAGTTTTCAACAGCTCTTTAACATAATGGTACAAATTAAAGAAGATGTACATTAATGTGCCTTTAATTTATTTCATCACTGCAAACAGTAAGGAGGCAAGTGATGGGACATTAGCTAGGAAGGGCTCTGAGTTACTACAGAGAATTCTTTCCCAGGTGTCTGGGTCTTGCCCTCATGCTCAGGGTCTAACTGATCACCATACTTGGAGTCAGGGAGGAATTTTCCCCTGGGTCAGATTGTCAGAAACCCCCTGGCAGGGGTCGCCTTGCTCTGCAGCATGGGGCATGGTGTCACTTGCAGGTTTAAACTAGTATAAATGGTGGGTTCTCTGTAACTTGAAGTCTTTAAATCATGATTTGAGGACTTCTGTAATAAACCTATAACCTCTGGCTGAGTTACTGGAGTGGATGGGTGAGTAATGTGGGTGTCCTGTAATGTGCAGGAGGTCAGACTCAATGATCATGATGGTCCCTTCTGCCCTTAAAGTTTATGGGGTAGTATGGTCTAGTGGTTAAAGCTGGGGACTGAGCATCAGGAGACCAGTTTTATTTATTTCTGGTTCTGCCAAAGACTTCCTGTTGACCTTGGGCAATTAACTCATTTAATCTTTCTCTGTGCTTCAATTTCCTTATCTGTAAAATGAAGATTAAAAACATCACTTATCCAGCTTTAAGGGCTTTGAGATCCTCAGGTGCCAAACATAGTCTAAAACTATTATCTTTATTATAAATAGCAAAATCTCACAGGCATCTGTAAGAGCCTTAGATGTTTGTCAGAAAGGCACCAATACCAATATATTTCCAGTGATGAACACCACACTGCCTTGGTACAGCCACAGGATCCTTCAGGCATTAGCTTAGTGAGGATAAAATTAATTACAGTATTTTGAAATCATAGTATGCAATGCTGAGCTTTACCTGATTCCCTTAAGCTCCATCACAAAGGAACGGCACATTTTTTCTCCATTGAGACATCTAAGGCATTAGTTCCCGGTTAACATAAAGTTGTTCTTATTTTTGCAGTTTAAATATAAAAATGTTCTTATTGCCATCAGTAGTAGCAGCAGCAGCTATTTATTCTTCTCTAAATCAGCACAAGCAGAGCCTGACCCTATGCATAGGAAGCTCTCCCATCGGCGTGGTAGCATCTTCACTAAAGCGCGACAGCGGTGCCGCTGTGTCACTGTAGGGCTTGCCTTCACGTATAGCGCTAAGTAAGGCAAAACATCCACCGAGGCAGCAGGGCATCATTCATTTTACTACATGGGAGCAGGGAATCGTTCCATTGACTCCAAAGGGGGTTGGATCAGGCGCTGGCCTTGGTGCACCCATTTAAGCAGAAGTTCTGTGCCTCCACACTTTGCAGGCACCCTACATGCCCTTCCAGCTCCCTGCAGGGGGAAAATATATAATCAGTATATAGTCCTGATGGAGAACTTAAAATGTTAGAGACTGGAGCTTCTAGCAATGGTAAAGGAGTGGATTAGGACTCAGAAGTTGATAGCTATCCATATATTCTTCCCCTGAAGAGAGATAGAAAGAAAAGTAAGAAGCCCCCACAGCCAGCCAGCAGGCACAGATCCTCTGCTTAAATGGGTCTAACCAGGCCTTGATCCAATATCCTTTGGAGTCAATGGAATGACTCCCTACTCCCATGCAGTAAACAGAATGGGGCCCTTCTGCCTCAATGAATACTTAGCCTGATTTAGAAGCATCAAGTCAGGCTCAGCATATTCTACAGATTTAAAGAAGAATAAATAGTTGCTGCTACTTCATATGGCAACAGAACATTTTACATGTAATGAAACTGTAAAAACAAGAATAGGGCACTCATTTCTCACCCCCCAATCAGTGGGGCTTCAGAGCAAAATGTCCCATTGGAGGGGGCAAACCTACCTCTCATAGAACAGTCTGGAAGACACTTGTCAGGGGATCAGCTTCACCAGTGATGGTGTTGCCCAGGGATCGGCAACCTTTGGCACATGGCCCACCAGGGTAAGCACCCTGGCGGGCCCAGCTGGTTTGTTTACCGGCCGCGTCCGCAGGTTTGGCCGATCGTGGTTCCCACTTCCAGGCCAATGGGGGCTGCGGAAGCGACAGCCAGCACATCCCTCGGCCTGCGCTGCTTCCCGCAGCCCCTATTGGCCTGGAGCAGCAAACCGCGGCCAGTGGGAGCCACAATTGGCTGAACCTGCGGACGTGGCAGGTAAACAAACCGGCCCGGCCCGCCAGGGTGCTTACCCTGCCGAGCCGCGAGCCAAAGGTTGCCGATCTCTGGTGTAGACAACATAGCATTCTCGCCCTTCTACTAACTAGAGCCATCTGGAAAATGGTTTTCCCAGCCTGTTCTCTTTTTTGAGATTTCAAAGATTATTCCTGGCTCAATATGGGATAAGAAAGGTCATAAAATCTCAAAAAAATTCACGAACCAAAAAAAAATTTGATTTGGAACAATCAAAATGTTCTGTTTTGATTTTGACCATTTTTAATTTTTTAAACTTAAATTTCAAAACAAAATGTTTCAATTTAGAAAAATTGAAAACTTAAGACAATTTCAAAACTTTATTTTTTCAAATTTTTGAGTTGAAAAATCAAAACAAAACTCTTTCCCATAAAACGTTTTAGTTTTGACGAACTGGCATTTTCCTATGAAAAAAAAATTTCATCAAAAAATTCCTGACTAGCCCTACTACTAATACAATATACACTGGATATTGTTCAACTCTAATGTCTCTCTGTTGTATCCTTGTTAACATAGGCCCTTACTTAGGCAAAGCACTTAAACATGTGTTCAATCTTGTGGGACTTAGGTACATGCTTAAATTTAAGCACCAACTTAGATGCTTTGCTGAATTGGGGCCTTAAATAATAACTAACAGACTCAAACTGAGACTCCTCCTGTGCTTCATAGTTCCTAACCTGGCTTCCTGAAAGATCTCTGACCCCTTTCCTTAGAATGACCCAACCATTTTATGCTCCTGAGTTGGAGTTAATATATCCCACCAGGCCTAGCTGCCAAGGTCACATAACAGAATGCAGGTGCATCTCCAAACAAGGTTTCTAGCATCCCCACATGCTGTCACAGCCTTTACTTCAGTAAAAGTATTTCCCGGCAGGTAAGTATGCAGAAGCTATTCCTGAAAACAAATTCTTTGATTATAAGTAAATAGCGGAATTAAGTTTATGTGAGCTAAACAGTATGCAATGCTGTAAATAAGGAAAGGCCTTGAAATCCAATGCTTTGAGGAAATGTTTTCTAGTCTGAAAAAAAGTTTCCAAAAATAAATTAGTATTAATTCTTCATTCATTTAATTTAATCTGGGGCTGGGAGGAAATGTGGTGGTTTAGCTAAATATATGTATATGGCAGCATTTTACACTTACAGGACAACCCTTACTTACAAAACACCATACAACTGTATACAGTTATGTATCCCTTTACTGGGAATCATGAGGTTCTAGCATTTGTATTTGCATTGTTGTTAATATAATTTAGTTTGATGCTTCTGTTCTTCACAGACTTTAAACACATTTCAGGTACAAGATGAAGCTGCTGATAACTTCTTCCTTTCCTGTCACTCTGACCATACCTCCCTCCTTGGCTGAATATCTTCTTAGCTTTCTTTTTTCTATTGCATCAAGTCCTTCTTTTCAAGGCCTTCACAGCCATTTCCATTGTTATTATTGTACCTTACTGCACTCCAACCCATTTGGCCACTCTGCCAATGATGTCAACCTTGAATAACCATTTGTCTACTTTGCACACATCATCTTCACACTTCCTTATTTGAATTCCTGCACAGCCAAATGTACACCTCACGGTCTGATCCAGTGAGGTTCTGAGTGCACTCAGTTCTGAGACTTGAGGTTGCTCAGCACGTCCTGACTGGGTCCTTGTTCTTTAAATCACTGTATGCAGAGAAGAACAATCCAGTAAAAACTAAGGGCAGTCAGGGCCGGCTCCAGGCACCAGCCTGGCAAGCAGGTGCTTGGGACGGCCGCTCCGGAGAAGGGCGGCACGTCCAGCTATTCGGTGGCAATTCGGCGGACGGTCCCTCACTCCCGCTCGGAGCAAAGGACCTCCCGCCGAATTGCCGCCGCAGATCGCGATCGCGATTTTTTTTGGCTGCTTGGGGCGGCCAAAACCCTGGAGCCGGCCCTGAAGGCAGTAAACGAAAATAAAGACGAGCCCCAGGAAACATTACACCTGTGCAGCTTACTGAAATAAATGTGGTGCCCGGATGTCTCTCCAGAGTGTTTGTGCTGTTTCAGTATCAGCAGGATTTATTACTGAAATGTTAGTGATAAAGATAAACAATGGGATCATATGATCTAATGTGATGAAATTCTCAGATTCAACTAATCATGTCACCTTCTTTTAAGTTTATATACTCTAGAATATAATGTTCTCCAGCTGAACCATTCCAGGGCAAACAAAAGGACCATCATTTGAAATGGTACTGGAAACAAAGACATAGAATTATATTGCACCTTTTATTTAAATGTTCCCTCCTCACAGCCCTTTGTCACCCCTCAAACAACATGAATAGCTTCTTGTCACAGGTGGATGTAGCTGTGTTATTGAAAGATGATGTTATCCTCCTTTCTGCAAATTTAAATATAGAAGAGTCTATCTACTGCAGGGACAAGCTGCCATTGTGTTCTCTCCCTAATGGTGACTTTACAGTTACTCTTTCTTTCCTTGCCATTTTCCGTATCTGAAAGAAAAGCAATATTGACTGAAACATACAAGTTTTGCTTTGTTTGTAGGGGAAAACTTATCAATGTGTTTTTTTATAAGAAAGATAATTAGCATTTCCAGTAAATTTATAACCCTTAGATTATCTGTTTTTCATGAATGAGATTAACTCAGTCAATAGACATAATGAGATTTTATTATTGTACGCAGTGTTGTAGCCATGTTGGTCCCAGGATATTAGAGACAAGGTGAGTGATGTAATACCTTTTATTGGACCAACTTCTGTTGGTGAGAGAGACAAGCTTTCCAGCTACACACAGTTGTGTGTATTTAGCTATGACACTCTAAGTACATTTCCCAGATCTGAAGAAGAGCTCTGTGTAAGTTTGAAAGTTGTCTCTCTCACCAACAGAAGTTGGTCCAACAAGATATTACCACACCCACTTGTCTCTCTAATAGCAAAATTCTATCCGTTGCACAAAAGATCATGCTACAAAACAGGAAAATAATTTGAAATTTAATCTTAATACTATATATTCGCTTTTGCGAACAGGGGCTGCTAACAGGGAGTTTCGCAAGGGAGTTCTCCAGGTGAAGGAGGAGCAATACAGCACCCTTTTGGGCGGACAGGGGGCTGCAGACGGGAGTTTGACAGAGGGAGGCTTACGATGGTTAGGAAGACCCACAACACCTGTGCCAGCACTGCTTCTGTCTCCTCCACCTGTGCCTGTAGCCAGACAGAGCACCTGAGCATGGATGCTTCTACCCAGATCCTGGTGTGGTTTTGCAGAGACTGTAACTTGCAATTTCCACTTACTGATATCCAGGCTGGGGGGACCATCCAATGTGAGAGGTGCCTGCTGGTGGAATCTCTCAGGCAGCAGGTGGGAGAGCTACAGGAGGAGGTGGCTAGGTTGAGGAGCATCCGAATCCACGAGCAATTCCTCGACAGTGTCCATGTGGAGACAGCTGAGGTAGCTGTCCCAGTACACAGGACTGCTGATACACCACTGGTGGAGGAGGAGATGGCTCAGGGTGGACACTGGCAGCTAGTTACTTCTGGCAGCAGGCAGTGCTCCACCCCTGCTCCGAACCCTCCTGCCGTGGTAATAGGTAACCGTTATGCTCTTCTTGATACAGGAAAGAAGGAATCACTCCCTACAGTAAAGGAGGAGAAGCCTCGTACCCCTAAGGCTGGGAGGGTCTGCTGCCACCACTGCGAATAGGAAACGTAGGGTAGTGGTGGTCGGAGACTCTCTGCTGAGGGGGACGGAGGCGCCCATCTGTCGCCCTGACATTTCATCTCGGGAGGTATGCTGCGTGCCGGGAGCCCGTATCCGAGACGTTACGGAGGCACTGTCGAGGATTATCCAGCCCTCTGACTACTACCCCATGATACTCATCCATGTGGGCACAAATGATACTGCGCGGTGTGACACTGAGCGGATCAAGAGTGACTACAGGGCTCTGGGAGTACGGGTGAAGGAGTTTGGAGCGCAGGTGGTATTCTCTTCAATTCTTCCTGTCAAAGATAGGGGCCCGGGCAGAGACAGATGCATCATGGAGGTGAATGCCTGGCTGCGAAGATGGTGTCGCCAGGAGGGCTTTGGCTTCCTAGACCACGGGATGCTATTCGAGGAAGGACTGCTAGGCAGAGATGGCGTTCACCTTTCGAGGAGAGGAAAGACCCTATTTGGACCCAGACTGGCTAACCTAGTGAGGAGGGCTTTAAACTAGGTTCGACGGGGACAGGTGAGCAAAACCCACAGGTAAGTGGGGAACATGGAGACCGGGGAGATGGGTCGGAAACGAGAGGGAGTGTGGGCTATATTGTCAGAGAGAAAGGAGGGTCAGGACAAAACTGGGAGGAAAGATCAAACCAGTATCTTAGATGCCTATATACAAATGCGAGAAGTATGGGGAATAAGCAGGAAGAACTGGAAGTGCTAATAAATAAATACAACTATGACATTGTTGGCATCACTGAAACTTGGTGGGATAATACACATGATTGGAATGTTGGTGTGGATGGGTACAGCTTGCTCAGGAAGGATAGACAGGGGAAAAAGGGAGGAGGTGTTGCCTTATATATTAAAAATGTACACACTTGGACTGAGGTAGAGATGGACATAGGAGACGGAAGTGTTGAGAGTCTCTGGGTTAGGCTAAAAGGAGTAAAAAACAAGGGAGATGTCATGCTAGGAGTCTACTACAGGCCACCTAACCAGGTGGAAGAGGTGGATGAGGCTTTTTTTAAGCAACTAACAAAATCCTCCAAAGCCCAAGATTTGGTGGTGATGGGGGACTTCAACTATCCGGATATATGTTGGGAAAATAACACAGCGGGGCACAGACTATCCAACAAATTCTTGGACTGCATTGGAGACAACTTTTTATTTCAGAAGGTTGAAAAAGCTACTAGGGGGGAAGCTGTTCTAGACTTGATTTTAACAAATAGGGAGGAACTCGTTGAGAATTTGAAAGTAGAAGGCAGCCTGGGTGAAAGTGATCATGAAATCATAGAGTTTGCAATTCTAAGGAAGGGTAGAAGGGAGAACAGCAAAATAGAGACAATGGATTTCAGGAAGGCAGATTTTGGTAAGCTCAGAGAGCTGATAGGTAAAGTCCCATGGGAATCAAGACTGAGGGGAAAAACAACTGAGGAGAGTTGGCAGTTTTTCAAAGGGACACTATTAAGGGCCCAAAAGCAAGCTATTCCGCTGGTTAGGAAAGATAGAAAATGTGGCAAAAGACCACCTTGGCTTAACCACGAGATCTTGCATGATCTAAAAAATAAAAAGGAGTCATATAAAAAATGGAAACTAGGACGGATTACAAAGGATGAATATAGGCAAACAACACAGGAATGCAGGGGCAAGATTAGAAAGGCAAAGGCACAAAATGAGCTCAAACTAGCTACGGGAATAAAGGGAAACAAGAAGACTTTTTATCAATACATTAGAAGCAAGAGGAAGACCAAAAACAGGGTAGGCCCACTGCTCAGTGAAGAGGGAGAAACAGTAACAGGAAACGTGGAAATGGCAGAGATGCTTAATGACTTCTTTGTTTCGGTCTTCACCGAGAAGTCTGAAGGAATGCCTAACATAGTGAATGCTAATGGGAAGGGGGTAGGTTTAGCAGATAAAATAAAAAAAGAACAAGTTAAAAAACACTTAGAAAAGTTAGATGCCTGCAAGTCACCAGGGCCTGATGAAATGCATCCTAGAATACTCAAGGAGCTAATAGAGGAGGTATCTGAGCCTCTAGCTATTATCTTTGGAAAATCATGGGAGACGGGAGAGATTCCAGAAGACTGGAAAAGGGCAAATATTGTGCCCATCTATAAAAAGGGAAATAAAAACAACCCAGGAAACTACAGACCAGTTAGTTTAACTTCTGTGCCAGGGAAGATAATGGAGCAAGTAATTAAGGAAATCATCTGCAAACACTTGGAAGGTGGTAAGGTGATAGGGAACAGCCAGCATGGATTTGTGAAGAACAAATCATGTCAAACCAATCTGATAGCTTTCTTTGATAGGATAACGAGCCTTGTGGATAAGGGTGAAGCTGTGGATGTGGTATACCTAGACTTTAGTAAGGCATTTGATACAGTCTCGCATGATATTCTTATCGATAAACTAGGCAAATACAATTTAGATGGGGCTACCATAAGGTGGGTGCATAACTGGCTGGATAACCGTACTCAGAGAGTTGTTATTAATGGTTCCCAATCCTGCTGGAAAGGCATAACGAGTGGGGTACCGCAGGGGTCTGTTTTGGGACCGGCTCTGTTCAATATCTTCATCAACGACTTAGATATTGGCATAGAAAGTACGCTTATTAAGTTTGCGGATGATACCAAACTGGGAGGGATTGCAACTGCTTTGGAGGACAGGGTCATAATTCAAAATGATCTGGACAAATTGGAGAAATGGGCTGAGGTAAACAGGATGAAGTTTAACAAAGACAAATGCAAAGTGCTCCACTTAGGAAGGAAAAATCAGTTTCACACATACAGAATGGGAAGAGACTGTCTAGGAAGGAGTACGGCAGAAAGGGATCTAGGGGTTATAGTGGACCACAAGCTAAATATGAGTCAACAGTGTGATGCTGTTGCAAAAAAAGCAAACATGATTCTGGGATGTATTAACAGGTGTGTTGTGAGCAAGACACGAGAAGTCATTCTTCCGCTCTACTCTGCTCTGGTTAGGCCTCAGCTGGAGTATTGTGTCCAGTTCTGGGCACCGCATTTTAAAAAAGATGTGGAGAAATTGGAAAGGGTCCAGAGAAGAGCAACAAGAATGATTAAAGGTCTTGAGAACATGACCTATGAAGGAAGGCTGAAAGAATTGGATTTGTTTAGTTTGGAAAAGAGAAGACTGAGAGGGGACATGATAGCAGTTTTCAGGTATTTAAAAGGGTGTCATAAGGAGCAGGGAGAAAACTTGTTCACCTTAGCCTCTAAGGATAGAACCAGAAGCAATGGGTTTAAACTGCAGCAAGGGAGGTCTAGGTTGGACATTAGGAAAAAGTTCCTAACTGTCAGGGTGGTTAAACACTGGAATAAATTGCCTAGGGAGGTTGTGGAATCTCCATCTCTGGAGATATTTAAGAGTAGGTTAGATAAATGTCTATCAGGGATGGTCTAGAAAGTATTAGGTCCTGCCATGCGGGCAGGGGACTGGACTCGATGACCTCTCGAGGTCCCTTCCAGTCCTAGAATCCTAGAATCTATGAAAATATCTTGTAGTTAAGTTTGAAAATCAGCCACAGAAAACAATGGTCTTGTATGTAAATATATTTGGAGTTGTGATTTTTTTCTCTCATTAGTAACTTACTGTACTCATCTTTGACTATTCCAAAGTCTAGTTTGTAAACTCTTAGAGACTTGGATTGTATTTTACCTCTATTTTATAAAACATCACATACTAAATACCATTTAACTTTTGTAGAGCATTTTATGGGCTAAATTCTCTTCTGACTTATACCCTGTACAATGCCATTAATTTTAGCCAAATACACAATCCACTAGACCACAAATCAGTTTTCATTTGAAATTTGTACTTTATGTTTAGTGTTCTATTTTCCATTCCATTAACTATAGTATATTTATATTGTTTTTATTTCCTTTATTGTTTTTTCTCTCATTATAGTTTATGACTTTGTTTTCTTATAAAACCACTTAAAATGGGAACATAAAATAGTTTTTATAAGCCAGTGTTCCAGTACCGGGAATGCAGGAGAAAGAAATTAGGGTAACGCTGATGCTTAGGCTTCCTTTCCTGCCTTCAATAGTACCTGTCATTCCCTCTTTTTACACACAAAAAAGGGGGAGATTACATGGTCAGAGGTCCACTGGTTTTTCAGCAGTATTGTAAAACGATGTTCACCTTCTTCCAGGAACAGATCAGAATAGGCAGGGGCATCTCAACAATTTTGGTCTCGGTTTTCTTAGTCATGGGTCTCAATGTTGTGTGGAGGTAAAGTATTGCATCATTATATAGTGATGGGATGAAGCAAGGGCAAAAGAATAGGAACAAAGCAAGGCCTGGTCTACACTAAAGGTCAACGTTTCATTGACCTAACTCTGTAAGCATCTACACTAAAAAATAACTCCCACTGATGTAACTCACCCACTACACTGACTTAATAATTTCACCTCTGTGAGAGGCGTACTACTTAAATCAACGTACTTAGGTTGATGCAGTGTCAATGTAGACACTGCATTGCTTACATTGACAGTTGCTGCCTTTCAGAAACTGTCCCACAATGCCCCACACCAGCAGGTAAATCGGTGCAAGCACTCCTGGTGAGGACGCACACCACCAACACAAGGAGTGTAATGCTTACTGCAGTGGCTGTACGTCAAAGTAACTTAGGTCAAGTTAATTTTGTAGTGTAGATTTGCTTCAAGAAATGTATCTGGGCAGATAATTGTATCCAGAGCAGAGCCAAGCAAGCAGAATTATGTGAATGTGTACAGTGTCTGGAGGTGGGCTTAGTTGGTCCCTGATGTAAAAATGAAGGCTCCAGGGAGAGGAGGGGTCCTTCCCTGGAAAATTTGGGAATATTAATATGATTTCCTTGTTCCCAGCATTTTGGAAGGTATATCAAGACATCACAAGAGCAAGTGATATGCAAAGCCCATGTTCCACATGTCTGATTTTCCATCAGAAGGGAAAGGAAGCTGGCAGCTGGGAATGGGGTTTTCTCCTTCTCTTCTCCCACTAAAGAGGCAGAGCCTGTGGGTGGGACAGATCTTCCGTTGAAGAAGCAGTGATGGATGTGGAAGCCTTTATATGGGACACTTCTCTTTTCAATCCAACAGATGCTTTGGATACTCAGCATCCCTGAAAATCAGGACTCTTACTCTTACAGATGAAGGTGCTTAACTTTAGATCCCCAAGTTTAAACATTTCAGCCCTGATGGCTAGGGTTTGGATGGGCGAGTCCTGCTCTGGAGTTCATGGAAGAAAGTAAGCGAAACAGCTCAATCAGAGATGGAGGCACAGAGGAAAGGTGGGTCAGTGGGGAACATGAAGAGGAAGCTTAAAGTTTTTGATAGATAGTTTCAGTTATTTTCCTTGTACTGTTGTGATAATGAGCAGTGAAGTGAGGCTGTAGGGAGACTGTGGGCAGGAAGATCTGTAGAAAGAGCCAAAAGCAGGAAAGAGTTGACGGGGTTGTAGGTATTGAAATGTATCAGGAAGGGAAAATATCTTATGCAAGATGGCAGAAATGAATGAGGAAAAAATGGAGTATATGCAGGGACTGCATGGATTTTTCTTTGTTAAAAATGCAAACATGCTAAGGTGTTTTTTTCAGCAGTGTGCTTGAAAAATATACAGATCCTCCCACATGTTGGATGTTGGTTGGGGCATAAATTGAGTTGTTACTACAATATAAATATATTCCTTATCCTACAGTGATCATGCTTAAAATCTTTCCAAATTGTCATAATGTATCTCACTATGACAGCACTCTCTGTGTTCCCTGCACTTTTTGGATGTGAAGATAACGTTAACTAGTTATCTAAAAGAGTTGAAAAGTGTTTTTAAGCATGACTACTGTGCTGTGGATTTCAGATTCATATTAGGCTAAGAAAGGCATGGTAGGCAAGCAGCATTTTTCAAGAGGAGGCCTGAAAAAAGGTGAAACATTCCCTGGTATACAAAAAGAGCAGTGGTGAACACTAGGAGAGGAAGCAGTGCTGCAGTATACAACAAAGAAAACAACAGACACTATTATATCGAAGAGATTTGTCACAGTGCTGTGCTGCATGCTGCAGTGACACGGGATCCTCAGCCACCTTCATATCTGTCTAATGTGTGAATTAGAATTTTTACCACAGGTAACTTCACATCTCAGAGCCCTTGTGTTTCATTTAAAACCCACTGGCTTGAAGCAAAATTGTAGAACAGCCTCAATTTCCCAAGGTCATTAAGCCCAGCTTGGAAGGGATGCATCTGCCGTTGGGAGGTATGAAATTGTGCCACTTGCCACACAGTAGGTTTCTTTATGGACTCCTCTCCCACTGACATTTGGCATAAACTCTGTGATCGAAACTATTCACCATGTCCTGCCCTCCCATCACCTCTGCACAAAACGCTGAGGGAGGGAGAAAAGGATTAACGGGGGAGGAAAGCACACAGAAATGCTATAAAAACACCAAAGCTCTCTTATATTCTATACAGATAGAGAGATAGTCATGTAGGGCTTCTGGTACTGAAACCATTTAAAGTAGGATAAAAACCCACAGGAGTGTCTTTTTTAAAAAAGACTGGTTATTTTTAAGCTGGCTAGATTTAATGATTTGATTCTGCTGCTTAATGTGCTTATCGTGTCAAGCTGCTAATGAAACAATGCCACAGAGGCCTTTTTGTGCTTCTTCTGAGTTCAGTGATCTGTCCAAAAGTGACTCCATAGCCTTTTAGACAGGGCCTGGAAGTATGTTAATTTAAAGGAATGCTGCAATTTTGGGGCAACCAGAAAATAGCCACTTGAAGCTAATGCAGTCAGATGGGAGAAAGGTGAGTACAAAAAGTGAGTACAGTATCATACTACTAGGTATTTAGAGTACTTTCCATCTATGGGTCCCACAGAACTTGGCAAAAGGAAAGTGAGCCTGGTATCTCCACAGAAAGATTAAAGCCAAAACTTAAAACGGCTCCCTCAAGTTAGGCACCTAAATATGCTTTTCAGTGTGGTGTTCACTCAGTGCTCAAAGTGCTTGCAAGAGCTCTGCTTTATTCTGCATCCATCCAAATGAGTGCACATAACAGAGCCAGCTCCAGGTACCAGCGCAGCAAGCTGGTGCTTGGGGCAGCCCATGGAAGGAGGCGGCACGTCCAGGTCTTCGGCGGCGGGTGCCTCAGTCCCTCTCAGGGGAAGCGGCATGGTAGAGCAGCCACCGAAGTGCTGCCGATCGCGGCTTTCTTTGTTGTTGTTGTGTTATTTTTCTCTTCACCGCTGGGGCAGCAAAAAAGCTGGAGCCGGCCCTGGCACATAAGATCTTCACAGCTCCTTGCCCCGATTCTCTACCTTAATGTCATAGTCCCCCAATACCACATATTCCCTTCCATGCCAAAACTTACCACCACCACTTAAAATCCCAACATTAGCATAATACAATTACAAATACATATAACCAGCTTATTGACAACTTACTAATAATGTTCACCTAATCTTTGAGGTGCTGTTGCTTCAACCTGCAGGGTTCCCCTGGAACCTCAGCACTATTGCTGTCAGAGGTCAGTCCCCCTGACAAGTCCACTTATTCTGATTGTTCCATATTCTGGGGCTCTGTTGTTTCAACCTGCTGTGGTTGTTGCCTACCTGTGACACCCTCAGGAAAAACAGCAGATTTACTGCCCCTTATTATCCTACTGGGATTTGGAGAAGGTCACCTATTACTTTGTAGTATGTGTCTGGCTGGAGTGACAACATTATACAACCTCTTGGAACACCAGTGCTGTTTGTGAGAATTGTTCCCATCATAGAGATGCACAGTGTAATTCTCACGATATGGTGGCACATCCCAGGATCCCAAACTACATTGTCTTAGGGCAACGGGAATTTTCCTAGAGGTGTGAATTGTGGGGCAATTGGGCTCTTTCTGCTCTTTTGTTGTTACACTGATGAGAGATTCCCTATCACCTGGAAGATGTCCTCAAACTCTTCCTCAATCATTTTAATCCCCTGCCCCTTTAATGAGTTCAGCCTTTTGGTGAGACCAAGACTTTACATGCTTTAACCCAACATTGGGAGCTTTTTTCTCTGGTATTATTACAGACTGTATCTTTTCCAGTTTGTTATTTGCCCTTACATCTAGTTCTCATACTGATTTAGAGGGGTTAAACTCACTACTGTAGGTCCTGAGTTTTACCCGTTTACCTGCTAATACCTGTGGCTTTTCTTTTAATGCTAATAACACTGCTTCTGGCAACACGTTGGCTTGTGCACCAGTATCTGACTTAAAAATAATAAATGTCCCATTTGCTTTCAGGTTAACAATCCAATTACTTTCTGCTGAAACACTGTTCATTATTCCTATGAAGATTCATCTCAGTTAGTGGTGCAGTCATCATCCCCTTTGTCTATGCTGTGCACACTCTTCAGGTGTGTGCAAATTCTTGCAAAGTGATATAAGCCATTTCACATCTTATATCTTTTCCCATATGCTGGGCATTGTCTTGGCTTGTGTTGGTTGCCACAGCATGTGCAGCTCCATGTGATGTTTCTGGTGGACTCTGACTTTGAGATCTGCATGTCTTTCTGCCTGAGGTCTCTTTTTCTTGTGGTATTTTGGATTCTCCATCAATTCTGGGTCTCCCAGTAGTCTCTCTCTGAATTTTTTGTTCCAGATTCCAATCTGAATCTGGTCTCTTATCAAGGTCTCAGTTAGCCCCACCAAAATTGCAAGATTGGCTCTTCAGCCTTAGATCATTCACAGACTCTGCTATGGTTTCCTCTTTATGTACACTGTTTAAAAACATCTCTGTCATATGTTTCAGTTTTACATGGAATGCACTATTCCTCAGATTTCTGTCAGACATTTTCATAGTTAGCCTCCTATGCTGAAATTAACTAAAAACTATTAAACACTGTTTAAACAAAGTGAAGTGCTGATTAAACTTCTCCAGTTGTTCTCCACATTTCCAGAGAGTTTCAGTTCTGGTAGGGCTTTTTTACTGCTCCATTCTTCCAAATCAGGTTAACTTAGTTCCTCCATACTCCTGGTATCATGTTGTGTTCAGTGATCATTTGCTGTTTAAGCTGTTTGCAGAGCTCTGCTTTATATTGTCTGGTTCCAACTGACTGTGCATCACAACAAGAGCTTCACAAAGCCCTGCTCAAATTCTGCTGGGATGCCCAGTCCATAAAAGCACATCTCCATAGGTGCTGGAACTAGGGGTGCTGGGGGTGCTGTTGCACCCTCTGGCTTGAAGTGGTTTCCATTATATACAGGGTTCACAGTTTGGTTCAATGGCTCTCAGCACCCCCACTATACAAATTGTTCCAGCGCCCCTGCACAGCTCCTCACTAACACATTAGGGTGTGATTTTCAAAGCACCTAACTGACTTAAGAGCACACATTTTGATCCTAAGACACTTAGGTGGTTTTGAAAATCCCACCCTAAAATCGTATTTATGTGCCTAGATTTAGGCAGCCATTTTTGAAAATCTGAGTCCAGGTGACTTGTCCAGGGTCACACAGCAAGTCAATGGCAAAGATGGAAAGAATTCCAGGCTTTGGAATTCAGTATAAGGCTGTGTTTAATAGATAATGTTGCCTTTGTTTTAAGGATTAGAAGGATATACAGAAAAATTAGGGTGGGAGCAACTTTTAAAAAGTTATACATAATATTTGGACATTTAATTTTAAAAGTAAAGTCTGGTTCTTTCTTTTGCTATTAACACCAGCAAACCTCAAGCACACTGTTTGTGACAGAATATATCCCCTGGGTTCACACCCTACACACTATTGTAGTAATTTTTGTACAAGGCATGCCTTGTAAGGTATCATTTGAAAACTCATAATTTGCTGATCAGTGTTTTCCTTTGTAACTCTTTGCAGTCTGTTTTGGACTTAACTATCTTGAGTAATTTTGTATCATCTGCAAACTTTGCCACCTCACTGTTTACCGCTTTCTGCAGATCATTTATTAATATGTTGAACAGCACTGGTCCCACTACAGACCCCTGGGCTATACCACTATTTACATCTCTCCATTCTGAAAATGGACCATTTATTCCTATCCTTTGTTTCCTATCTTTTAACTGGAGTGACCAGGAATGCTTTCAGGATCATCTAAAGATCCTCAAATTAAATTAATGACAACCCTTTTGTTATCTTAATCACCCCACCTCTGTTTATAAACAAACTCCCTGCCCCAAGGACAGAAGTTGTTAGTAGCACAGAACTCATCACATTCCACACTCAATCTCTGGCTCCTGGGTGCTAAGCACCCACTATTTTTTTTCCTGGGTGCTTGACTCCTGGAGCACCCACGGAGTCAGCGCCTATGTTGAATCTAAAATAGTTTGTTAAGTTACGCATTAATAAAGTCTAATCTTTAATTTCTCGTAACCATTTCTGACTTTTATGCCTCATTACTTGTACTCATTTAAAATCTATCACTTTATAGTTAATAAACTTATTCTACGCTTTTATCTAATCCAGTGTGTTTAAATTGAAGTGTTCGAATAACTGAATAATAATCATAATTATCTGAATAATTTGAGATAATAAGCTGGTATATTGTTCCCTTATAGGAATAACAAACTTAAAATCTCTCTGCTGTCCGGGGGAGAACTGGGCAGCACAGGACATACATTTCAGGGGGAGAGGGGGGAATCTGGGACTGGGGGTATGTTGGGGTCACCCTGCAATATAACCAAGGCTGGTGAGAGCCAGCATGTAACCTGTGTGTGACTGGCAGGCTGCGGTTACACACAGACACTCAGGGTGTGACTTGCATGCTGGAAGGCTGTTTGTGAGCAGCCCAGGTGAGAGTATTGCAGCAAGGCATTGTAAGACACCCAAGATTGCAGGCAGGGGTGACACAGCCCCCTTTCCCCACACACACACACACACACACACTGGTCTGGACTATACCCTAGCATGTCACATTGTTCTCTTATCAGTTTGAGTCTACTGATCCATTTTTGGTATGTTAATGCAGTATGGTACTGCGATGATTCTGCAGTCAACACACTTGCTTCAGTCAAAATGCTTTACAGGGCTGTTGTAAGTATCTGAGATAGATAGATTTTAAGAGTGCCTTTCAAGGTCTCAGCTGAACAGAGTTTAAAGAACAGTTTTGCTACTGAAATATCACATAAATCAAGAGCCAAAAAATAAATTCAGTAAACAAATAAAGGATTCCATTAAAGGGGGGAAGAGGGATTTGCATTGCCGTGGCTTTTATCTACTGCCCTACATATGCACAACGCCTAAAATGACACATTTTCTCTCTCTCTCTCCCTCCCCCCCCCCCCCCCATTTTCTTTTGATTTCTACACTGCCTGGGGACTATTCAGAACTGTGGAAGAGGAGCTATAGCATCTCTGAGGCTCTTTATATTTCCTTTGTCTCTGAATTTGAAGACCAACTCTTCAGGGTTGGACCAGCAGCTAGAGGTCAGTTTTTTAATTATTTTTCTCTGTCAAAGATAAAGGAAGACACATACACACCTCATTTTAGCAGCAGTAACAAATCATTCTCCTACTCTCTTTGTGGTCACTGTTATTTTACGCTTCCTTAAATGAGACATTTTTAAAAGCTCATTTGTGCTAGCAGACACACACGCACACACAATGAATTAGTGCTATGACATCTCTTTGAATTTTAGCTTCAGCTATTTCTTGCTGCACTGCCTCAGAATTTCCTTTTAATATATAATTATCTTGGAAAACATTAATAGTGTGCTATAACAAGAGGTAGCTATCTGATTTTTTTACCAGTTGAGTAAATGAAGGAGTCCATTAAAACAATGTTGGCTGTAAAAAGCCTGTAATAAAATTTATGCAAAGGTCATGAGGGAAATCATACAAAAAGATTTTCAATGTACGCTATCAATGTTTAATTTTTGTTTTAAAATAACACGGTGTCTGTCTCATTTTGCACTCCCTGCTACCACTTTCTACCTATACTATGTGTACTTTGCTATACACTTTTTATTTTAGAACTATTTAGTTATCAAAATATACCACACCCTACTTCACTGAGAACTGTTCATTTGGGAAATCTATGTAATCACATCCCCTTCCAGGGAAGTTAAATGAGTGACAATCACTATTGCTTAATGGGTGTGGAAATTCTGTTTAATTGGGACACCTTCAAGTGATCCAGTAGTGCTTAGGTTTTTGCACATATCTTCATCCTATGGTTCTGTCCATGCTGGCAAAGCAATGGAAGAAAGACAGCTTGGGAGAGGGGCAGACAGAGGTGGGACCAGCTATGTACATGTGGAACCAGCTATGTTAGGGATACTGGAGAGGAGAGTTGGGGAAGCTAGAGTCAAGCTGAGGAAGGGGAGCTGGGGCAAGGAAGGAAGAGAGAAAATTGAAGGTTTGGAGATGGGGAAAATCTCAGAGATACAGCACAAAGCCCAGAAAACAGAGAAGGGGAATGTCAGGGTGATTGAGAGAGTCACAAGTGGGATCTTGGGGAAGAGAGGGGATGATGTCATGGGTGAAAATATCAGAGAGATCTTGAAGAACCAGGAGTATTTGCAGAGGCACAGCAAGCAACTTGGGACTTCGGGGTAAGTAAAAGCAAGGGAGTATCTAGGGGTGAAAGAAAGAATGGCCTGATTTCTGGGAAGGATGTCTCAAAAAGAGTAAGAGAATGGGTTTGAGGGAGGAGACCACAATTGCTGAGGCAAATGAAAAGTAGCCAGCGACAGCTGGGCATTAAAGGCTAATGGGGCTATGCCACACCAATTAGCACTACACCTGTATAGAGTGGGTGATTTACTGCAGGGGACAGCAACAAATGCTGTTGGGGTGAGACCTGTTCCAGTGCTCTTAGGCTGCAACCACTGGAGACTTCTGATCCTGCAACACATAGGGTGCATCTACTGCAAAATAAAGTGTGATTGCAACGCTGGTAGTCATAGAGTGAAGGCAGCAGAAGTAAGAGGTAATAGCAGGGCATATGGGCTTTGGCGGGGCTAGTCAAGCAGAGGCAGAGTGTTTGCTGCCTGCGTATTCCTCTGTAGCCTCCAGCCCATGAGCTCCAAGCAAAGCCAGAGGGAGGTGGCACAAAGCAGGGAAGTGGGGGGCAATTTTAGTTCAGCATCCCAGAGACAGAGCACAAGGCTGTCTGGACATGCTTCTTGCTGCTTCTACTCATGCCTGCCCTTGCTCCTGCTTTTCCAAACCCAGTTATAAGTACCAGGGCAGGAGGGAAGTTTCTGAGCTGAAAAAGAGAGCCTTCTAACACTGGTCAGGTAGAAAGAGGAAGGATTCTGAAACTGAGGATGGGTTTTCCCATGATTGGGTGGGAAGGAGGGTGTATTAGTCATCTCAGCATGTCAGGGCGTTAATATTCTGATATCTTTGGCTCTTCTGTGCAGAGCAATAAATGTGACCCTTCTGCATGACAGACTGAGGGAGACACACAGCATCATTGACGTCCCACTGCCTCTGATGGAATGCCATTGGGAAGTGACTGCTTCTGGGAGTGAAATAAGACACGGTACTTCAGACCCATGACTCTTGGAGGAGCCTCTTCCCCCAAAATATGGCACAGGAAATGGGAGGGCTCATTTCACCAAGTCTCCCTCAGCACTCAAACGCATTCCTTTCCTCAGGGAGCAGCAAAGGAGAAGCTATGTGGATTCGAGTACTAAGAGAATTTTTTTGTTTTTTACAGTTTCTCCTGTGGGTACTGCTGGCATGGCTATTGACAAGAGCAGGTATGTGGAGTAGTTGGAGAAATGAAGATTTCATGATGTTGAACCTCTGTGATAGCATGCAGGGGGAGGGGGCGGAAGGAAAATATACTAGGAGCAGGTAATTGACTTAGCAGCACCGGCTGACTGTGGCTAGTGGGTTATGGACAAGAAAGAAGCTGGTGTGACAGGAATGGAAGGAAGAGTTATTTTCAATATTTAAAACAAAAATAATTACTATGATCAATCACCATAGCAGTCGGTTTACATTTTGATGTTTATCTTTGCCAAGAAAAAGCCTAAACCCCATTTTTTTTAAAATGGAAGCTTAAGTCTCCACCAGTCATTTTCCACAATAAAAGTCCAATGTAGCCTGCTGGACCTTTCTGACATTCCTCACTCATGACTAACTACCCAAACATACCTTTCCCTATCTCAAAATTGGCCCTGCACCCCAGATCTCAACAGGCTCTTTCAAATAAATCTCACTTCAAGTTTTTTAAAAAAGCCATTTTTGAGATAAGGTATGACAAGAGCATCAGAAAATAATCTTTTTTCCCTACATTTCATATTTCAAAATAAGTTTGTCCAAATGACATCAACTTATTTGTTTATTGAGGGTAAGCAGATGTATTTTCCACTAATCATGTGCAAACTTGAAATTCATTTTGAGGATTTATGAGAGGAGGCCAAAATCAGACATATAATAGTTAAACTTGAGATTGCATTCTGTCTGCTCTCCTTAATATATATATTGTAATTCCTACATAGTATTTATTTGGCTTTCTAGCAAATGGAATTTTCCTTGTAATTTTTCTTATTTAAACTATTGTTCTTCATATAGTATCTTGCCATGTATGGAAAATGAACACAATTTATTCATAAAAGGCCACAAAGATAGGCACTGTGGGTTCACTCTTGCAAAAAACATTGCTCACAGGACTTGGATTCCAAGTTGTGTGTGCAAAACCATGTCTAAAGCATAATTGCAAATAGTGCATTTGAAATTATATCGCTATATGCACCAAATGGGTATCTCCACGTGCTACACTACTTAATTAGTGTACAAAGGGCCCATTTTGCACCTACTACTGCATATTTTGTGTGCACAATTCCTTGTTTGTTCCCATGCATGAATATTTCATGTATGCAACATACGTGTTTAAAATTTCAAAATTTGGCCCAAGCTGTTCATCCCAAAGATCATCTGTAGCATCATTCTTCCAACTCTAACCCTTGAAAATGTTTCCCCAACTATAAAATCTTCCACTTTGCAACTCTTTTTCCTTGCAAATATTAACTTATTTTTAAAACTGTGCCGCTCCACATCAGAAGCTGTGCGATTGGTCTCCAAATTACATTTCAAACCCCTTAATTGAATGGTTATTGAACTTCAGCATATTACCAGCCCTTGAATCTTTGCCTGCCACTTGCCTCACACTAAACCAGTTTGTCCATTTTGTGTTTCAAGTCATATATCTCAGTGCCCAGCCATAGAACTAAGGTGGTTCTATTTTGACTATAACACTCAAATAACTGCATCATGTCAGCTTGTATCTTCAGCACATTCCAACCATCCTCCATCACTGAACATCAGGTATCTGGAGAGAGATTGTAAATTGCTGTTCTTGTACACCTTGTCCCAAGATCCCCTGGAATTCTGAATACCAGTGATTCCTATTGTCCCCTAAAGCCCTTTCAGCTTTCAGAAAACACTGGCTGAGTCATTTACCAAAACCAGAAATAGACTAACATATAACAAACTCTAAAATCAGGTTCAGTAGAGGAAAAGTCAGTTTGCTGATGTTCACTTTGCCTTTCATTTGCCAGCTTCCCGAAGTTCCTGATTGTTGTGCAACTCTATCACTGGGTCTGCTCACTTTCTACTGCTTGTAACCAGGTAGCATGACAGCACTCAAAGTCATAGGTGACATTGACAGAGAGAGAAGCAGAGTGCCTGACAAAAGGTCAAAATTGGCAGGGAGTTACACAGCATTCTGAGGCCCAGAAGTGAAACTGACAGGAAAAGAAACAGTAATCAACAGTAGGAGTAAAAGTCACAGGGGGTGAGCCAGTAGTCAGTAGCAGCAAGAAAATGATATAAAGCCTTTCTGTCTCCCTAACTGTTAAACAAAACAGCAATAACTGAATGTTTAACTTGTTTTACTGTGCAATCATTGCTGTAACTCTTATAGCTTAGTAATTATAAAACATTTAATTAGCAATTTTATTCCTTTTATTATACTTCATACCAAATCACAAAGCATATAAATAACTCTCTCATACTTTCTCTACAGCTTTATTTTTAACTCCAACCATATAAACATGGCTGGAATCAGTCCACAACACATAGAAACCACCAAATATCCTTCAATAATTTACTTAGTGTTTCCAAAAGTCTCTGCCAAAGTCTTTCACAGTAGGCTACTAAGGAAACTAAGTAGTGGTGGAATGATGGGTACATTGCTGTAATGGATTAGAAACTAACTAAGAGCTTGAACATAAAGAATTGGAATAAAATGTCAATTTCCATCATGGCAAAAGGTTAATAGTGGGCCACCACAATGTGGAAAAGGGTGTGAGGTGGCAAAACATGCATATGACTCAAAATTATTTAGCTTAATCAAGACTGGAGATAACTGGGGAACTTCAGAGGTACCAAACCAAGCTAATTATATAGACAAGAATGACATAACATTCAGTGTCAATCATTGCAAGACAAGGCACACTGTAGGGAATAAGTTGAACCACTGGGACACCTTAGTGGATTCTATCAAACAGAGGACAAAAGATTATTAGAGAGCCCTACCAAACCATCTGGAGAGTGGCCAATCAAAAGAACAACCTTTTCCTTCAAGGCAGCCTGGTGATTACCTCATTCCATCTAACGTGGATAGTGGACCATCAAAATAGGTACATTGCTCCTTCAAGATGGGATGCACCTCAATGAGAAACTATAGAAGACCTTGGTCTGCCCATGACACACGGATAATATCTATCCCTTCATTCTCCTCTCCCAACCCACCCATTTTCCTCTTCTATATATCAGATCCAGAAGATGTGCAACCTTATGAGAAGGGAGTACATCTATAAGAGACCAGGTCCATGACAGTCATTGCTTCTGGATCAACTCAGAATTCCATGTCCTTTGTGCGGGCTCATCCTCACAGGTCACCATAGTTCACAGAAGGCCTCTCCCCACAGATCCAATTGCATAAATATTGAGAATTGAAATTATATCACAAGGGTTCTGAATAAGGAGGGTGAAGGGAAGGCAACATAAAACTGTCCTTGGGAAAACATTTACAAAAGGATTCAGTTTTCTTTTATTTTGTTTCATGTTTTCTTTGGGTTTGTTTGGTGTATTCCTATATATCCAGGTGCAGAAGAGGGAGCAGTTAGCACCAGAACTGATATTAGTGACAGAAAGCAAGCTGAAACTAGTGTGTTTTGAGCAGTGTTTTCATGGAAGAGAAAGTGGTCATTTTAAACTAGTCTTACTTCAAAGTTCTTTCCTCAAGTGTGCTACAGACTACTGTACTCTTATTTTTTGTGGCTATGTGTAGAACAGGATGTCACAAGTTTAATCTTCTGTGAGATTTTGTTTTTAACTAATGTCTATATTAATGGACACTAAAGTAAATTGAAAGCTTTGTGGAAACAAAATCTTATGGAAATGTATATACGCTACATATGTTTCCATTAGGGAGGTCGGTATCCAACTGAAAACCTGTGACTCTAAAGCAATGGTTCTCAACCCGCGGGCTGCTGGCAGCCCAATCAGCACACAGCTGCAGTCCGTGTGATATCATCAGGACCATACTGGTAGTATATATATTGTGTGGATGCAGCCCAGATAACACAGAGAGCTGCATATGCAGCCCACAATGGTAAATAGGTTGAGAATTGCTGCTTTAAACATTCAAGGAAGTAGTGAATGATATTGTGTGAAAAGTGAATGAGTGTTTGGTGTATCAGACAACTGTCAAAACATTTGCTTTATTTATTCCCATTTCCATTAAGAAGGTCATTTTATGAAACAAACAAACAAAAAACTTTAAAATGGTAATAAATCACTCCAATCTATCACACCACAGTTATATGTCACAAGCATATGATAACCATGCTACTGAAATAATGTGTGTTTAAAAAGAAAGAAAAAGGGAGCATTCTGATTTATTCTATTTTTTTAAAGTGATTTAAAGCTGTACATTAGTGCAACCAAAGAATTCATGAAACAAAGCAAAATAAATCTTGTGTGAGAGCCAAGGAAAATCTGATAAGGGATGATGAAAGGGAAAACTCAAACCCAAAGCTTCAAGTAGGTTATTGACTACCCTTTAGATTTACTATCCCTAAGGAGGACACAGTGGGGAGGAAAATCCCCAGGAAAATCAATACATTAATATAGTTTCTAGCTGTTCACATTTTTACCTCCCTCAGGAATTTTTTTTTAATTTAGCAGATGTACTCTGCTATCTGAAACTCTTTTGAAGTCCAGGTCTTGCTGCTGTCTGTATAGAATTTTTCTCGGCTTACAACCCTGAGACCTCTTTAGAAAAATGATCACATTTGGTCAATTTTATTAACAGATTATATCTTTGGACTTGAAAAGGGCTTGTACAGCTAACTCTTTAGAAGTCAGTGGGAACTTGTGTTGCTGGATCTGAAAATATCCAGCCTGCTTTTTGATGGCCAAGCATAGATAAAGAGTTCAAGACAAGCTTTGTGTGAGTAAAGGCAGTCACAAAGAATCAAGGCAAACTAGTTCAGTAAAAGTCTACTTCCCTTTCAACTCAAAGACAGAAGCCATGTTTTCCCACATATATACTGTCCTTGAGGTCAAAGGACAAATAGCAATAATTTCCATACAATATCTATTTTCAATTTAAAAGTCCCTCACTAAAGAATGCAGATTGAGTGAAAGTATCATAAAATTATCTGACATTTTTTACTATGACTACTGTCATTAAAAACAAAACATTCACCCATCTACATCACTGAAGAATCCAGAGGGCCCAGAGGAAAAGGAAAGTTTGAATGCATCTGCAGAGCAGGAAAAAATCTCTTTACTTTTAAAGTCCTTAGTTTAATGTTCATCTTATAGACTATGTTTAACCTTTTTATACCTGACAATGTGCCTTCATCCATATTTTTCTCTCACATAGGATAAGAATATACCTTCATCCCACACAGATGAGCCATTAATTTTAGGGAAAGAAAAGGACTTCTGTTCATTTTATCCATTTTCTCTAGATCAGTGAATCTCTAGATCCAACTTAGTTGATCAGTCCCCCCTTCTTTGTGTCTGTAGTCATTTATGCCCCTCCTCTTCCCCCCCCCCCCCCCCAGTACATATACCGCCATCCAGCTCTGAAGGCAGAGCGGAGACAGGGCCGGCTCCAGGCACCAGCCCACCAAGCTTGTGCTTGGGGCGGCACCTGGAGGGGGGCGGCGTGGTGTGGTGCTCCAGCTCCGGCCGCCGGGGAGAGCGGGGCCACGGCCGGGCTCGCCGCCGGGGAGAGCGGAGGCCCGGCCGGGGCTCGCCGCCCTCCTCCCAGCACTCTGGCCGCTGGGGAGAGCGGAGCCCCGGCGGGGCACTCCGCCCTCCTCCCAGGGCTCCAGCTGCCCTCCCCCCCCCGGCACCCTCCCCACGACCGCCGGGGAGAGCGGAGCCTTGGCCGGGCACTCCGCCCTCCCCCCAGGGCTCTGGCCGCCCCCCCCCCCCCGTGCCCTCCCCTGCCGTGCTGGGGGGGGCGGCTGGAGGCTTTTTTGCCTGGGGCGGCAAAAAAGCCAGAGCCGGCCCTGAGCGGAGAGCAGCAGCAGCTGTCCAGGCGCCCAGCTCTGAAGGCAGCACCATGCCATGGCAGCACAGAAGTAAGGGAGACAATGTGAAAAGTTAAATTTGTCAATATCACTTTTCATAGCAGACTTAGTGCGCCATTGCCACCCTTACTTCTGGGCTGCTGCTGCCACTCTGGGTCGGACAGCTGGAGCCCCACCACCTCCAGGTGAGGGATGGGGGTGGGGGAGGACAGCCTGAGCCCAGACTGCCTCCCAGGAGGGATTGAGGGGGTGGGGTGGAGAGCCCAAGCGGCCAGGCTCTGGCTGTCAGCCCCAAAATGGTGGGGCTCTGGCTGTCCCCTTTATTCCTGCCTTCTGCACAGCCACCCGGGGCTGACAGCCAGAGCTCTATATATTAAAAAAAAAAAAAAAAAAAAAAAAAGCACACATCTTGTGCCTCCCTTGACACATTCCTGTGCCTCTCTTGGAGGCCCATCCCCATAGTCTGAGAAATGCTGCCCTAGATTAATTTGTTGGTGTGACCCTCATTTGAGACCTTTGTCCCACATTAATAATGAAATCCCTTCATTGTTGCTAGTGCAAAGGCTGCACAATGTACATTGGTTAGAAAGATACACATAGGTAAATTATGACAGTCACCACACTTTACTCTTTTCATAATATATTTTCATATTATATAAGAATCAGATGCAACAGTGATGAAGGGCATATAGTTACCTAGATAGATTTTTGACTTGTCCCAAAATTAGGACAGTTTAACTTCATTAACCAATGCTATCATTTAGAATGGATGTGTGGGGCAAGTTTACACTTATATAACATACACCTACACATAAAATAGGAATCAGCTCATGGAGCAGAGGTAATTGTGAGTGCAAATGGTTACTTGCACATGCAGGTACCCATCTGTGCACCTAGATGCAGGGTGTGCACATGTAATGAGATGGTAGAACTTTAGGAAAGCTGTCTTTGATCTGTTATCTGTGCTTCCAATTGTTTGATCGGGTTTCAAATCTTCTTAGCAATCACCCATGCAAGGAAGGTGACAAATAACAATTAACAGTGTGATCAATTGTTCATCCTTCTATTTCATAGGTTTATAAAAAACTCTTGTCTTAAATTACAAATAGCATTATGCTAGAAGGCAATCAGGTGAATACTGTCAGTACAGTATTTTTCTGAGTCAGGTTTGACTTGATGGTATCTCTGATAGATTGCTGTATCTGGAGATAGAAATCAAATTCAAAACTATCCAGTATAAGCCTATTTCTATCATCTTTATATGACTAAATTGCACTTTTGGTTTTGACCATTAATCTCCTGAATTGTGCTTGGATAACACATCGAGCCTCATTTCTCAGTGCGTAGACTGAAAACTTCTCAAGTTGAACTGAAGACTGTCATGACTATACATGCCAAACTGGGACTGGTATTTAAAGAGAATAAAGTATTTTTGTAAAATTGATTACAGGAACAGACATTGTTAAGCATTAATTATCAGATTTTAACCTAGTATCCAAAAGAAAAGGTATTTTATTTGATTGTTCAATGAGCAGACTTCCATAATAGAAATTATTATCTTGTGGTGTAACTAGAAGAGGAGTCACTGGACTGATTCAGATTTTACTGGTCTGGTTTCAGATGGTCTGATTAAATGCCATCCTCTATATAAAATGTAACATTTGTTAATTTAGAATAAGGTTCTAAAACCGAAAGAACCACCTTTGTCACAGCCATCTCTTTGGCAACGATGGCAGTGTACCAATAACCATGTATGTTCTAAGCTGAGAGAAAGAAATGAATGTGCTTGTTGAGTAAGAGCAAAGACTTTCCTGTTATAAAAATAAAAGTAAATTTTAACTAAAGCCAGGGGCTTATCTAGTAAAGCTTTTAATGATTTTTGATGATTAGCATGTTTTCACTCTCTTGTTTTTATTTAATAATCCTCTCTTTTTATAATCTGTCAATTAAATCTGTCTTTATCTGGGACAGCTGGAACGGGATTATTCTTTTAAGTGGGGAATAATCATTCTTCAGACAGAAGCTCTTCCATCATCTTCAATAATCTCTTTTAGCCTCCCTCAGCACCACACAAGTGCCTAATCAGAGTTTTTAGTGCAGGGATGTCCAAACTTGACAACATAAAGGCCACACCAAGTACTTGCAGGCATATGAGGCCAACATCTAATTTGCATATTTCACTACTAAAATCCACAGAAGTTGGGGGCACTGAGTACCTTGCGGTACTCTATCGCCATATAGTAGATGCTTATTTTAAAATATCTATAGTCTTCAGATGCAGCATCAAAGCTGCATTTCCAGTGCAGCATCAAACCCTGCAGACTTCTACCTTGAGAAAGCATTGACCCTGCACAAAGCAAACAAAGTTGGCCCTTCAGATCACTGAAGGGATGAATTAAGTCAACCTCGTAACTGCACCAATGAACCTTTACCTGACTACAGTTGTCCTGTATAATATCATACTCCTCACATATAAAGTGAAGGAAAATATATAGGCTACCAGAATAACAGCTATTGCACCTGCAAGCAGACAGTTCTGCCATCAGTGAGGAAAGAGCTTTTAAAAACAGATATTTGATGGATGATAGAGAGATTAAAGGTCCCGATCCTGCACACTTTTACCCAAGGGAGCTGTTCTTACTCACCTGAGCAGGCTAAAGTTTGCTGTTCTAAATGGGTAACAGTTTACAGGACAAATTAAATAGGTTTGTATTTCAGCATATTAAACACAAGAATTGTTACAGTCACATGTGGGATTCCCCATCTATACTGACTTTTTTCCTACATGTATAGTATTTAGAAGCCCCTTATGTGTCCACTCCTTACCCTCTATAGTAGCAATTGGTTCCGGTTGACAGATGATATGGTGACTTGCTGACACAAGGGTTATCACTGGATAAATCCATCTCCCTTGTTGTTTTTTTAAATAATTATTTAAAATAGTTATATAGCACTATAGATATGCATTACATCACTGGTAATTTCCCAGCCTGTAAAACATTCTCAAATAGCTCACATCTACCTATCTAGCATTCTAGAGAGAAAGCTTTTCCTGAGCCCAACTCTTCAAATGTACCAACCAACCTGTGTTTTCCATTCTCCAGGCAACCAAGGCTAACATGCTTTGACTGTTCTCTCAGACCTTTGCACATTACCTTGCTTGTATTGCAATTATTCCCTATCTACAAACTCCAGATAAATCAATTCATTGATCACTTTCACCTGGAGCAACCCATAATGACTGTTCTACTCTCAGTCTCCCATTATTCTATTCTGCCACCCCGCATTGTATGTTTTTGTATAGCACCTAGCACAATGGGGGCTCATTTCTCATTGGAGCCTATGGACACTATCCTAATACAAATAAAATATCAAACAAGTAATTAGCTGATCCTTTGCTTTCTCATTCAGCTTCAAGAAAGTACAAAACCCAACGGTTAAACCTAACTATCTGGTAGGGTGACCAGATGTCCTGATTTTATAGGGACAGTCCTGATTTTTCGATCTTTTTTTTATATATGCTCCTATTACCCCCCACTCCTGACCCGATTTTTCACATTTGCTGTCTGGTCACCCTACTACCTGGATAGTGCAAACTCCTCTCAGGTTTAGAGTCCAAACAATCCAATCTCTGTGGTAGTGCAGAAGCAAGATTCATGTAGCCAGCAGACCAAACTTCACATAACATTTTATCATGATAAGAAGCAACTATTTGAATTCAAGATGGTACCGAGGATGTACCCACTCCCTATACCCTGAAGACTGGTTTTTGGTTGTTGGGTTTTTTTTGTTTGTTTTTGTTTTAATCGTCAGTGGGCACCAAATGTTCGCTTCCTAGAGATCTTACAGTGTTGTCTCTCATGCCTGTCAAGAGCTCTAAGCTTTTTGCTGGTATGCTCTTCTTACCCTTCTAAACCTTACACTCACATCCGCAATGGGTTGGGACCTAGTTAAGGGACAATACTGTAATATGGTCTGGTCAGCCAATGCAGAAAAAATCTAAGTAGCATCAACAGTTTTTTTCACAACTTCATTATACCTAAGAACACCTAATGTCTAATGCACTCTGAGAAGCCCACCTTTTGGTCACATTTATATAAATCAGATAATTCACACTGAAACACAGTTAGGACAGGGCCACAGTGGGGCCCCTCAGATTCTTGAGAAACCATAATCTTACCAGCTAAAAACAAGTTTCTTTTCCAGTCTGTCAGGGTTCTCTCTTACACCACCTATTTCTCTAGGAAACTTTCCCTCCTCCAAGTACCCCTGATCTTTCCAAACTGATATTTGCATCAAATATTTTAATACCTTAAATCTACCTCAATTCTGAACTCAAGTTAAAGATTCTAATAAATCCTTGCCTACTATTAAAAACTCCAGCACTAGCTTGAGAGTATTTTTCTTTTTAAGGAAGATAAAGTTTGAGGGTTGAGTTTTTTAAAACTCATATATACTTAGTAATTAGCTATGAAGTCCAGGTTTTCTGTAGGGAGTGAAACTGCTAGGTTATTTGAAGTAACTGGATGTTGTTGGTTTTAAAACATGTCAGGTCAATTGTTCCTCCAAAAGCCCCAATTGGCCTTTCCATTGCAGCAGACATGATGTCTGTTATACCTACTAAAAAGCTCCAACAGAAGTGAAGGTGTTCTAGTGCAAAGCAAGATCTCACTCATTGCTAGATTTTATATTAATGCCACGAGAGTCCAGAAGTCCAGGGTGGTAAAGAACTCTCTTGCCAAGTGTCACAAGTTGTACTCTTTGGGATATATATATATTTTGCCTCTTAGAAAAGGTGCTAAAACAGTCATGATTAGAAAAGTTTCAGAGTAGCAGCCGTGTTAGTCTGTATCCGCAAAAAGAAGAACAGGAGTACTTGTGGCACCTTAGAGACTAACAAATTTATTAGAGCATAAGCTTTCGTGGACTACAGCCCACTTCTTTGGATGCATATAGAATGGAAAATATATTGAGGAGATATATATACACACATACAGAGAGCATAAACAGGTGGGAGTTGTCTTACCAACTCTGAGAGGCCAATTAATTAAGAGAAAAAAAACTTTTGAAGTGATAATCAAGCTAGCCCAGTACAGACAGTTTGATAAGAAGTGTGAGAATACTTACAAGGGGAGATAGATTCAATGTTTGTAATGGCTCAGCCATTCCCAGTCCTTATTCAAACCGGAGTCGATTGTGTCTAGTTTGCATATCAATTCTAGCTCAGCAGTCTCTCGTTGGAGTCTGTTTTTGAAGTTTTTCTGTTGTAATATAGCCACCCGCAGGTCTGTCACTGAATGACCAGACAGGTTAAAGTGTTCTCCCACTGGTTTTTGAGTATTTTGATTCCTGATGTCAGATTTGTGTCCATTAATTCTTTTGCGTAGAGACTTTCCGGTTTGGCCAATGTACATGGCAGAGGGGCATTGCTGGCACATGATGGCATATATCACATTGGTAGATGTGCAGGTGAACGAGCCCCTGATGGTATGGCTGATGTGATTAGGTCCTATGATGATGTCACTTGAATAGATATGTGGACAGAGTTGGCATCAGGGTTTGTTACAAGGATAGGTTCCTGGGTTAGTGGTTTTGTTCAGTGATGTGTGGTTGCTGGTGAGTATTTGCTTTAGGTTGGGGGGTTGTCTGTAAGCGAGGACAGGTCTGTCTCCCAAGATCTGTGAGAGTAAAGGATCATCTTTCATCATAGGTTGTAGATCTCTGATGATGCACTGGAGAGGTTTTAGTTGGGGGCTGAAGGTGACAGCTAATGGTGTTCTGTTATTTTCTTTGTTGGGCCTGTCTTGTAGGAGGTGACTTCTGGGTACTCATCTGGCTCTGTCAATCTGTTTTTTCACTTCAGCAGGTGGGTATTGTAGTTTTAAGAATGCTTGATAGAGATCTTGTAGGTGCTTGTCTCTATCCGAGGGACTGGAGCAAATGCGGTTATATCTTAGAGCTTGGCTGTAAACAATGGATCGTGTGGTGTGTCCTGGATGGAAGCTGGAGGCATGTAGGTAAGTGTAGTGGTCAGTAGGTTTCCGGTATAGGGTGGTATTTATGTGACCATCGCTTATTAGCACAGTAGTCCACCTTTGTGTGGAATATTGGTGTAGAGGGCTTCTACGTCCATAGTGGCCAGGATGGTGTTTTCTGGAAGATCACCGATGGATTGTAGTTTCCTCAGGAAGTCAGTGGTGTCTGGAAGATAGCTGGGAGTGCTGGTAGCGTAGGGTCTGAGGAGAGAGTCTACATAACCAGACAAGCCTGATGTTAGGGTGCCAATGCCTGAGATGATGGGGCGTCCAGGATATCCAGGTTTATGGATCTTGGGTAGCAAATAGAATATCCCTGGTTGGGGTTCTAGGCATGTGTCTGTACAGATTTGTTCCTGTGCTTTGTCAGGGATTTTTTTTAGCAGATGGTGTAGTTTCTTTAGGTAATCCTCAGTGGGATCAGAGGATAATGGCCTGTAGAATGTGATGTTAGAGAGCTGTCTAGCAGCCTCCTGGTCATATTCCAATTTATTCATGATGACGACAGCACCTCCTTTGTCAGCCTTTTTGATTATGATGTCAGGGTTGTTTCTGAGGCTGTAGATGGCGTTGTGTTCTGCATGGCTGAGGTTATGTGGCAAGTGATGTTGCTTTTCCACAATTTCAGCCTTTGCACGTCGACTGAAGCAATCTATGTAGAAATCCAGTCTGTTGTTTCGACACCATCCTGGCCACTATGGACGCAGAAGCCCTCTACACCAATATTCCACACAAAGATGGACTACAAGCTATCAGGAACAGTATCCCTGATAATGTCACAGCTAACCTGGTGGCTGAACTTTGTGATTTTGTCCTCACCCACAACTATTTCACATTTGGGGACAATATATACCTTCAAGTCAGCGGCACTGCTATGGGTACCCGCATGGCCCCACAATATGCCAACATTTTTATGGCTGACTTAGAACAACGCTTCCTTAGCTCTCGTCCCCTAACGCCCCTACTCTACTTGCGCTACATTGATGACATCTTCATCATCTGGACCCATGGAAAAGAAGCCCTTGAGGAATTTCACCATGATTTCAATAATTTCCATCCCACCATCAACCTCAGCCTAGATCAATCCACACAAGCGGTCCATTTCCTGGACACTACTGTGCTAATAAGCGATGGTCACATAAATACCACCCTATACCGGAAACCTACGGACCGCTACACTTACCTACATGCCTCCAGCTTCCATCCAGGACACACCACACGATCCATTGTTTACAGCCAAGCTCTAAGATATAACCGCATTTGCTCCAGTCCCTCGGATAGAGACAAGCAGCTACAAGATCTCTATCAAGCATTCTTAAAACTACAATACCCACCTGCTGAAGTGAAAAAACAGATTGACAGAGCCAGATGAGTACCCAGAAGTCACCTCCTACAAGACAGGCCCAACAAAGAAAATAACAGAACACCATTAGCTGTCACCTTCAGCCCCCAACTAAAACCTCTCCAGTGCATCATCAGAGATCTACAACCTATGATGAAAGATGATCCTTTACTCTCACAGATCTTGGGAGACAGACCTGTCCTCGCTTACAGACAACCCCCCAACCTAAAGCAAATACTCACCAGCAACCACACATCACTGAACAAAACCACTAACCCAGGAACCTATCCTTGTAACAAACCCCGATGCCAGTTCTGTCCACATATCTATTCAAGTGACATCATCATAGGACCTAATCACATCAGCCATACCATCAGGGGCTCGTTCACCTGCACATCTACCAATGTGATATATGCCATCATGTGCCAGCAATGCCCCTCTGCCATGTACATTGGCCAAACCGGAAAGTCTCTACGCAAAAGAATTAATGGACACAAATCTGACATCAGGAATCAAAATACTCAAAAACCAGTGGGAGAACACTTTAACCTGTCTGGTCATTCAGTGACAGACCTGCGGGTGGCTATATTACAACAGAAAAACTTCAAAAACAGACTCCAACGAGAGACTGCTGAGCTAGAATTGATATGCAAACTAGACACAATCGACTCCGGTTTGAATAAGGACTGGGAATGGCTGAGCCATTACAAACATTGAATCTATCTCCCCTTGTAAGTATTCTCACACTTCTTATCAAACTGTCTGTACTGGGCTAGCTTGATTATCACTTCAAAAGTTTTTTTTCTCTTAATTAATTGGCCTCTCAGAGTTGGTAAGACAACTCCCACCTGTTTATGCTCTCTGTATGTGTGTATATATATCTCCTCAATATATGTTCCATTCTATATGCATCCGAAGAAGTGGGCTGTAGTCCACGAAAGCTTATGCTCTAATAAATTTGTTAGTCTCTAAGGTGCCACAAGTACTCCTGTTCTTCTTTTTATGATTAGAAAAGTGCAATTCATTTTATTCTGAGGTTTTAGTTTTCTTTTCACAAATACTTAGCTATGTTGGGAGGAAAGACTGTACACTTCGCTATTCAGCCATACCCACATGTAGCGAGGCGGTGGGATACCCCACAGCCCCGCTGAGGGACGAACCTCCCCTAACACCAACATGGGCAGAGCCACCGGATCACGGCGCTGACCCGGAAGTATAAAAGCCCACCTGCAGAGCTCAGTGGAGAACAAGTCAGCGGAGAGAGCAGACATCTGTGGCCAAGCTCCCGCTTGGGAGACAGCAGCAGGCCGCGACCAGCCTGCTGACTCACCAGGCCAGCCGAGCCTACCCCTCGCCTGTTACCCCGAGGAGGACTGGCCAAGCCTGCCCCTTTCCAGCTACCCCGAGGAGGAGAGGAGCCTGCCCCTTTCCAGCTATCCTGAGGAGGAGCCGAGCCTATCCTTCACTACCTACTCAGAGGAACCGATGCTGGTGGAGAGCACCGAGGACACTAGTACGGCCCAGGTACCCTACGAGGGGGGAGTGTGGAAGTAGCCCAGGGGCAGCCGACCCCAGTCTGGCTGCAGCACTGCTAGAGCCTATGTCAGTGTGTTGCGGCCAGGATCCCCACTGACAGCAGCAAGTTTCCGCCGCTGCTAGGGCCCCGGGCTAGGACGCAGTGGAGTGGGAGGGCCTGCGTCCCCCCTGCCACCCACTCCTTGGGTGGCAGACTCCCCCTTTTTCCTGGCTTAGCGAGGCTGGGACCTCTCGCTCATAGGCCTGGGTTCCTGACTATTTGATTGCTGCCCCGCCCTGACCTAGGGCCTGGGTTCCTGACTGTTTGATTGCTGCTTAAGGGCCTGGGTTCCTGACTATTTGATTGCTGCCCCGCCCTCACCTAGGGCCTGGGCTGCTACAAACATTGACTCAGCCCCTGCCTAAGGTTCTTGACTATTTGATTGCTGCCCTGCCCTGACTGAGGGCCTGGGGCTTTTTCTGACCTATTGGCTCAGCCCCTGCTTAAGGGCCTGAGCCCCTAACCATGTGTTTGCTATCCCACACTACCGCTGGACCAGGACTGATGGCGGACCAGAGCGAGGCGGTGGGGTACCCCACAGCCCCACTGAGGGCTGAACCTCGGCCGAGACTTCTACACCACATCACATTTGATTGTACGGGGGGAGGGCAGACACGTGCCAACATTTCTACATTCATTTTAAACATGACAGATTGTATTATGGTTATTTATTACAGCACCAGTTTTAAGTATGAGGGGAAATGTGTTCAAGAATAAAAAGCTTTTTCAGAAAATCTCCTGTGTAGTTTTCTTTCCTTTCATTTTATATTAAATGATTTTTTTTTTATTCTAAAGACAGATATTAAAGAGGAAAAACAATCAGTCATAATCTCTCTCTCTCTCTGGCTAAGACAGAGTTCCTATTCGCCATGGTCATTAGATCTAATTATATTTAACTCATCCCCCTGGCTTTGCCACCTGGGGCTTACGTTCTGCTTGCTGGGCTGCTTTGCTTGCTGTGTGAGAATCCTGACAGCAAGATGAATGAGTGCAAGCCCTTCTGCATTTGGAACTCATCTGATGTTGCAGAATATGCACTCAGCAAAGTGGAACAACATTCCCAACAGCTGCTCGGAAGACGAACCACTTGGCACATCTTCCACTGCTCAGACCGGCTAGGCTTCTCAAAAAAGAATCCTATAACCCATCAAGTGCATCATCTTACCTCATATCCGCACTGCACATAACTGATTTTTGGAATCACCTTTACAGTTGTGGGGTTGACAGCAGTTCCCACAGTAAGGGCCAGAGGCCTTTTGGCCTTGTTCATGAGCTAAGCAGTTGGAGAAGGTGAAGGATCCTCCCCATTATTTTTCCTCATACAAAAATGACAGACAATCCAATTAGTGTGCATATATTGTTCTCTGCTAGTTTCCACAAAGGGGACAGGAAAGGCTGGGTTAAGGCAATAGCTGTATCTCCTTTACTCACTAGCCATTATAGCTGCTTGGGCACTGGAGGGAGAACATGATACAGCCACTGCAAGGATGGTGTGGGCTCCTGAGAAGAATCCAGGAGTTATTCTGAGTAAGTCCTGGGAATTCCTGGGTCTCCTGCTGAAGTTTGACCCTGTGCAAAAGCCAGAAGCTAGTCCGAAACTGTTAATTTACCATCTCTGCTACCCTTGCAAAAAACTGCATGTTGTCAATACTTGGGATTAGTCCAAAAAATCAGTAAAACAACATTGCAAATTTTTTTCAAAGTTTTGAAAATAATCAATTAATTACAAAAATTCAACCAGCTCTACATATGATCTAAATAATCCTCAAAACATACAAGAGCAGGAGGATTTACCACAGCACACAAGATTTCAGTGGAGTTGAACAGGTATAACTTGGCCTGTTGCATTACCTAGTCAGAAATCAGTCAGTTAAACTGGTTGAATCCTGTAATTTTAGCAGATATTTACTCCTCATTTAAGGCCAAGTCCATATATGCATCACACAACAAAAGTATGAGGGAAAATCAGGTCCACTAGGCAGATGAGTTGGGGAGAAGAGAGGAATCTTGCCCCCAGGCTATGGAGCAGCTGCAGAGCTCCTTCACAGCAGCTAAGCTCCTTTACACTCCTCTGCTACAGAGTGAAGAAATGGAGGAGTGATATGGCACCACTGCCCCTGTCACCCAACCCTACCTGAGTATTCCATCCACTCCAGCCCTTCCACAGAGAAATAACACTGATTCCACTGCCAGGAAACACTCTGTGACCATGGACATGGGGGCAGGATTTGCCTTTTAGTGTTAATCTCAGCTATTATGGCAGCCTATGTTATGTCCAGTAGAGAAGTCTCTCAGAACCCAGTTCTGGACTGGACAGAACACAGTTCATGGCCTATAAAAATCTTTGTGTATTTTGGGGTATATGTATGGATTGGACACTGACTACTTTACCAGAAAGTCAAATATAGAAACATTGCCCAAAGCAAGAACCACAAAAAAATCAAAAAGCAATATATAGTACAAACTTTCCTGCCTGTAGAGTGAGCAAGGAACTGCCAAAGTATTTCAGTCCTTTTTCCCCCCCCAATCAAAAGAGCATAATCTGGCCCAGTACATTTGTTATCCTGTTCTGTTTCTTACTTCACAACGCAAAAATAAGGACCATGAATGTGACTTTTTAAATTCTGTCAGGCCTAAATTCTCCCCTGTCCACTGCCATCCCAAGTGGAGAAACTCAGGTCTCCTCAGGGAGTATGAAGTGAGTACTGTCTGGCTATTATATTCTGTTCAAGTTTTAATCACTGTGGGATCTGAGAACTCTGCCTATGTTTAGGGGGTCCAGTTATCATAGCACATAGACTCTAGAAGCCGTGTAAAATCCCAGGGTCCACAAGGAAATCAACATCCAACCCTAAGGATTCTAGATCATTTCTAAATATAGCTCGGTGAATGTTCTCTCTCTGCTGTTAACATAGTTCATGAAACAACCATGCCATTTACTGACCCTGCCACATCTGCATCCTGCACAGTGGGGTAAGTAGCAGTTACAGCATTAACTGTTGCAGCTTTCTCGGGTGATTTTCATGGGTACATAGGGGAGTTTGCTGAATAAGGCAGCATCTCCACCACTCTGTCCTTCAAATCCACAATTGTTATGCTGAAGGGCTTCTGTGGATGGCACCTTTAAGATGGTTCAGGAGCTATTCCACCCCTACCCCCTCACACTTTTGCTCCCTTCTCTGCACGATGGAGCATCTGGACCTTCATTCGTATCAGTCAGCTTCCTTTAAGCAGAATAACTAGTCCCAAAGTATTTGTACTGTGCTATTTCATCTCTTCAAACTGGTCTAAAAATAGATGAGGAAGTGGAGATAAATTTCCACTATTTTCACAGTGGTGTATTGTAAATGCACATTGAATTTACTTGATCTTAATCTTTAAAAAAAGAAAATCCTAAAGATAGATTCTCCAATTACAGTGGCAAACCTATAAACGAAGCTCTGCATTGTCTGTACTGCTCTGTCAGCTTGGAGCTGAAGTGAGTCATGTAAGCATCTGGATTTGGCATCTACTGATTTTTTCACTGTATTGACATAAGAGGAGGATTATCATCATCTGCCCAACGTCCTATGGGGAGAACATCAAAAACCCTCTGAGGCCATCATTATTTAAAGGTCTCTGGCCTTTGGCCAAAACTTTTGTTTTCAGGCTTCAAAGAGAACTGGAATAATAATGCATTTGTGCTTTCTTTTTATTATTTTAGAGCAACAAATAGCAAGTAATCTTCTTAATTAAACACATGGCAGAGGCTAGGGACTGGATGTGAATCCCTAGGAGGAGGTGTTTCATCAGTTATTATGGTAATGACAGGGGTTTTAAATTGAACAGGGAATTAATGTGCCAGGTGACTGAAGATTATTCTAGTGAAATGTGTTTCATCGACCTGTACAGGAGATTGTCTGGCACAGAAATTGCACTTTGCTACACTCAACTTTATGCTGCATTCTTTATTTATACAAAAGAAAAAAGAAATAAAACCAACCACATTCAGTAGGAAGGATGGAGTTTTTATTTTTCCTGAAGGGAACATACCTTATAAGACAAACGGCAATGGCCTTTGGAACAAAAAGTACATCAAATCAGATGCCAGTTTTCTATATTTCAGCTTGGATCCACCGATTCAGAAGAAAAGAGATGGCATCCCAAGAGAATGCTCTCCATACCCCAGACAAGAATAGACCTTTTGGAATAAAGCTACAGAGTGAGAAAGTTTTGTTTATAGAACATAATGTCATGCTCATTGATATGTTGACACAACCTAGTAATAGCCACCTGTGGCAAACAGGGGATTGCAATCTCCATATGCACCTGCCATCTCCCTAGAGGGAGCATACACAATATGACATGGTCTGCTTTTATTGCTGACAAATCACCCTACATGCTGCCCAACAGTGCCTCACCCCTTTCATAGCAAAGGCTGCCTCTGAGAAGCAGTGTGGCCCACTGGATAGGGTACTTGACAGGGAGGCAGGAGACTTGGGTGGGATTCATAAAGGTATTTAGGCACCTAATTTCCATTGATTTTAATAGGTGTGAGATGCTTAAGTAACCACTGTGAATTCCATCGCTGGGTCCTGTGCACAGCTCTTCCACTGACCTGCTCTTTGACCTGGGGCAAATCTTTTAATCTCTCCACACCTATTAATTTTGTGAGCTCTTTGTGACAGGGATTGTGACCCAGATCTACAAAGGCATCCAGACACCTAAGGTGGAAGTCATAAAACTACTTAGGTGCCTAAATCTGGGTTTAGGTGCCTAAATCCCATTTTAGGGCCAGAAAGAGAGGGAATGGCTATGGCCCAGTGGTTAGAGCATCCACCTGGTAAGTGGGAGAGCCAGGGTCCAGTCCCCCTGCTCCAACCATTCTTGTTTAGCCACAGTGCAAAAACTTCAACAGGAGAGACTGAGAAGAGCCACATCAGAATAACCCATGGATCTCTAAGCAGAGCTAAGTGCCTCCCTGCAGCCCTGATTTAGGCCCCCCATCTCTGTGAGAGGGGAAGGGCTTAGCACACAGCTGTCCAGTCAGCATAACCTATTGGCTAGCTTAGGCGGCTCCCCGCTGGGCATGCTGGCTTTTGTGGATGGAATTCTAAAGGCATCTATCTCCCTCCACCCATTCATTGTATATGAACGTAGGTGCTTAATTCCGCTTTGTGGATCACAGCATTTTCCTGTGATTTTCTAGGCTCCTAGAAGTTAGTCATTGCAACAGTGTCACGGTGCCTAAGTCCCCTTGTGGGTCCCACCCTGTCTGACTATGTGTTTGCATAGTGCCCTAACTGGAGCTTCGAGGGACTCCTGTTACACAGATAACTCAGTAATTCAGAACAAAGAAATTCCTCTATCTGAAATCAAATAAAGTATGGCTCATTATACCCTAACCCCCAAAATAGTCACACAAAACCATTCATCCATCTAAGCAGCTTCCCAACATCAGCCCTTCTGAGAGTTCAAAAACATGAGGCCTCTTTCAGGCCAATGGTCAGAGAAGAGAAATAGTTTTAGGGCTAAATCCACACTGTCAAACTGCCACTTTGGACACCTCTGACCAATGTTTAGGGGCCACTGAGATCTACCAAACCCTCACTCAGCAGCCACCTAACCCAGTATGTGCCTATGTTTCCACCAGTGGGCAGGTACAAAACTACCTAAGTCCAGACACCACCAAGTTGCTTAGCACCTAGCTTAAAGCCAACCTGCAGCAGGATTCACAAACTAGGCATTTCCCAATCTGTGCTGCCCGCAGATCCCAGTCTCATCATATTCAGAGCATGCGTAACGGATTGTGCCACATAAAGACACGAGGGAGGGCAAGAGTATGTGTCCAGTCTGCTGTACCCAGTAGGCCAGTAGTTAGAGCTTGTGACATAGGAGAGCCTGGTTTGACTACCTGCTCTGCCTGATTTGGAGCAGGGACTTGAACCCAGTGTTCATTGGACAAGATAAGAATGACTCTATAGATGAGTGGTTAGGGCACTTGTGTGGGAGGTAGGAGACAGGTTCCACTCCCTGCTCCAATGAATAGTTAATGAATACAAAGTGGAACAGCTTCAGCAGGAGAAGATTGAGAAAGACCCACCCCAGAATACCCTATTGCCCTAACCACCAGGCTAAGTACTGGCTTGGCTTTGGTACCTAACTTCAGGAGTGGGCTCATGGTTGTGAGTCCTGAGCAGAGGCAGGCACCTCCCTTTGGTCCAGCATTAGGTACCTAACTATCCTCTCCTCGGCATTTCCTACTGGCTAGCTTAGGCAGCCTCCCCATTCATCCTACTGGCTTCTGAGAATCCCATTCTTAGGCACCAACTCTCCCCATGCATTGTATAGGGAGCCTGCATGCCTAACTCAGGGCTGTGAATTACAGTGGGTGGTAGGGTGCCTAAGCGTTAGGCTTAGTAATGCCTAAATCCCTTTTGAGTATCTAGCTCAGTCCTCCAGCCCACTTCAGTCTCAGAACTTCAAAGAGTTCTCAGGAATACTCACCTTCCCTCAGCATATTTCTCATAGACCTCCTTCCCTCTCCTCATCCCCCATTAACTGAAGTCTTGCACTGAGTAGGGGTAGGTCTACACTACAAAATTAGGTCGAATTTATAGAAGCCGGTTTTATAGAAATCGGTTGTATACAGCCGATTGTGTGTGTCCCCACATAAAATGTTCTAAGTGCATGAAGTCGGCAGACCGCGTCCACAGTACCGAGGCTAGCGTCGACTTACGGAGCATTGCACTGTGGGTAGCTATCCCACAGTTCCCGCAGTCTCCGCCGCCCACTGGAATTCTGGGTTGAGATCCCAATGCCTGAATGATGCAAAACAGTGTCGCGGAGGGTTCTGGGTACATGACGTCAGGCACCTCCCCCTCCGTCAGAGCAACGGCAGACAATCGATTCACGCCTTTTTACCTGGGTTACCTGTGCAGACAACATACCACGCCAAGCATGGAGCCCGCTCAGCTCAGCTCACCGTCACCATATGTCATCTGGGTGCCGGCAAACGTGGTACTGCATTGCTACACAGCAGCAGCTAATTGCCTTTTGACAGTAGACGGTGCAGTATGACTGGTAGCCTTCATTGGCGATCTGGGTGCTGGCAGACGTGAGGCTGGCAGATGTGGGGCTGCATTGCACACAACAGCAGCCCCTTGCCTTTTGGTAGAAGATGGTATATTACAACTGATATCCGTCGTCATCGTACTGCAGTGGCTGTCAATCATGGACACCTGGGCAGTCTCGACGATGATGGCTATCAGTCGTAGTATGCTATTTTCTGCCAAGCGCCCAGTATTTTCTGCCAAGCACCCAGAAGATGCCGAGGGCTATCAGTCATGCTGAACCGTCATCTGCCAGCTTAAGATGTAAAAGATAGATTTGTTCTGTATTCATTTGCTTCCCGCTCCCTCCGTGAAATCAACGGCCTGCTAAACCCAGGGGTTTGAGTTCAATTTTGGGGGTGGGGGGCCATTCTGTGTGACAGTTGTTTGTGTTTCTCCCTGATGCACAGCCACCTTTGTTGACTTTAATTCCCTGTACCTGTACGCCATGTCGCCACTCGCCCCTCCCTCCTTCTCTCCCTCCCTCCCTCCCTCCGTCCGTCAGATACTAGTTTCGCGCCTTTTTCAGACCAGACGCCATAGCACTGGGATCATGGAGCCCACTCAGATCACCGCGGCAATTATGAGCACTATGAACACCACGCGCATTGTCCTGGAGTATATGCAGAGCCAGGACATGCCAAAGCAAAACTAGGACCAGCCGAGGAGGCGACTGCAGCGCGGCGACGAGGGTGATGAGGACATTGATATGGACATAGACCTCTCACAAAGTACAGGCCCCAGCAATGTGCAAATCATGGTGTTACTGGGGCAGGTTCAGAACGCCGATTCTGGGCCCGGGAAACAAGCACAGACTGGTGGGACCGCATCGTGCTGCAGGTATGGGACGATTCCCAGTGGCTGCGAAACTTTCGCATGCATAAGGGCACTTTCATAGAACTTTGTGACTTGCTTTCCCCTGCCCTGAAGCACCAGAATACCAGGATGAGAGCAGCCCTCACAGTTGAGAAGCGAGTGGTGATAGCCCGGTGGAAGCTTGCAATGCCAGACAGCTACCGGTCAGTTGGGAATCAATTTGGAGTGGGCAAATCTACTGTGGGGGCTGCTGTGATCCAAGTTGCCAGGGCAATGAAAGACCTGGTTATATCAGGGGTAGTGACTCTGGGAAACATGCAGGCCATAGTGGATGGCTTTGCTGCAATGGGATTCCCAAACGGTGGTGGAGCGATAGACGGAACCCATATCCCTATCTTGGCACCGGAGCACCAAGCCACCGAGTACATAAACCGCAAGGGGTACTTTTCAATGCTGCTGCAAGCCCTGGTGGATCACATGGGACGTTTCACCAACATCAACGTGGGATGGCCGGGAAAGGTACATGATGCTTGCGTCTTCAGGCACTCTGGTCTGTTTCGAAAGCTGGAGGAAGGGACTTTCTTCCCGGACCAGAAAATAACCATTGGGGATGTTGAAATGCCTATAGTTATCCTTGGGGACCCAGCCTACCCCTTAATGCCATGGCTCATGAAGCCGTACACAGGCAGCCTGGACAGTAGTCAGGACCTGTTCAACTACAGGCTGAGCAAGTGCCAAATGGTGGTGGAATGTGCATTTGGATGTTTAAAAGCGCGCTGGCGCATCTTACTGACTCGCTCAGACCTCAGCGAAAAGAATATTCCCATTGTTACTGCTGCTTGCTGTGCGCTCCACAATATCTGTGAGAGTAAGGGGGAGACATTTATGGTGGGGTGGGAGGTTGAGGCACACCGCCTGGCTGCTGATTACGCACAGCCAGACACCAGGGCGGTTAGAAGAGCACAGCAGGGCGCGGTGCACATCAGAGAAGCTTTGAAAAGGAGTTTTGTGACTGGCCAGGCTACGGTGTGAAACTTCTGTTTGTTTCTCCTTGATGAACCCTCTACTTCCCTGTAAACCAACCACCCCACCCTCCCCTCCTCCTTCGAGCACCACTTGCAGAGGCAGTAAAGTCATTGTTACTTCACATTCATGCATTCTTTATTAATTCATCACACAACTAGGGGGATAATTGTCAAGGTAGCCTGGGTTGGGTGGGGGAGGAGGGAAGGAAAAGGACACACTGCAGTTTAAAACTTTAACTCTTATTGAAGGCCAGCCTTCTGATGCTCGGGCAATCATCTGGGGTGGAGTGACTGGGTGGCCACAGGCCCCCCCACCGTGTTCTTGGGCTTCTGGGAGAGGAGGCTATAGAACTTGGGGAGGAGGGATGTTGCTTACACAGGGGCTGTAGCGGTGGTCTCTGCTCTTGCTGCCTTTCCTACAGCTCAACCATACGCTGGAGCATATCAGTTTGATGCTCCAGCAGCCGGAGCATCGACTCTTGCCTTCTGTCTGCAAGCTGACGCCACCTATCATCATCAGCCTGCTACTTGCTCTGTTCATCCCGTGATTCAGCCCGCCACCTCTCCTCTCATTCATACTGTGCTTTTCTGTAGTCTGACATTGACTGCCTCCACGCATTCTGCTGTGCTCTTTCAGCGTGGGAGGACATCTGGAGCTCTGTGAACATGTCATCCCAAGTCTGCCTTTTTCTCCTTCTAATCTTCACTAGCCTCTGTGAAGGAGAAACATTTGAGGCTGGTGGAGGAGAAGGGAGAGGTGGTTAAAAAAGACACATTTTAGAGAACAATGGGTACACTCTTTCATGTTAAATTTTGCTGTTCACATTACACAGCACATGTGCTTTCGTTACAAGGTCGCATTTTTCCTCTTATATTGAGGGCCTGCCGGTTTGGTGTGAGAGATCACTCACGCAGTGCCAGGCAACAGATTTCGGCTTGCAGGCAGCCATGGTAAGCCACAGTCTTTTGGCTTTTTTCACTTTCTTAACATGTGGGAATGGTTTCAAACAGAAGCACCCATTGGGTTGGCCATTTAAAATGGGTTTTCAATGTAAAAGGAGGGGCTGCGGTTCCCGGGTTAACATGCAGCACAAACCCAGCTAGCCCCCCTCCCTCCACACACACCCAATTCTCTGGGATGATCACTTCGCCCCTCCCCCCCACCGCGTGGCTAACAGCGGGGAACATTTCTGTTCAGCCGAGCAGCAACGGGCACCTCTGAATGTCCCCTTAATAAAATCACCCCATTTCAACCAGGTGACCGTGAATGATATCACTCTCCTGAGAATAACAAAGAGCGATAAGGAATGGATGCTGTCTGCATGCCAGCAAACACCAGGACCATACGCTGCCATGCTTTCTTATGCAATGATTCCAGACTACGTGCTACTGGCCTGGCGTGGTAAAGTGTCCTACCATGGCGGACAGGATAAGGCAGCCCTCCCCAGAAACCTTTTGCAAAGGCTTTGGGAGTACATGAAGGAGAGCTTTCTGGAGATGTCTCTGGAGGATTTCCGCTCCATCCCCATACACGTTAACAGACTTTTCCAGTAGCTGGCCGCGATTGCCAGGGCAAATTAATCATTAATCATTAATCATTAAACACGCTTGCTTTTAAACCATGTGTAATATTTACAAAGGTACACTCACCAGAGGTCCCCGGTGTGCCCTCAGGGTCTGGGAGCACTCCTTGGGTGAGTTCGGGGGTTACTGGCTCCAGGGCCAGGGTGATAAACATATCCTGGCTGTTGGGGAAACCAGTTTCTCCGCTTCCTTGCTGCTGTGAGCTATCCACGTTATCTTCATCCTCCTCTTCCTCATACCCCGAACCCTCTTCCCTGTGTGTTTCTCCAGTGACGGAGTCATAGCACATGGTTGGGGTAGTGGTGGCTGCACCCCCTAGCATGGCATGCAGCTCCGCGTAGAAGCGGCATGTTTGTGGCTGTGCCCCAGACCGTCCATTTGCCTCTCTGGCTTTGTGGTAGGCTTGCCTTAGCTCCTTAATTTTCACGCGGCACTGCTGTGCGTCCCTGTTATGGCCTCTGTCCTTCATGGCCTTGGAGACCTTTTCTAATATTTTGCCATTTCTTTTACTGCTACGGAGTTCAGCTAGCACTGATTCATCTCCCCATATGGCGAGCAGATCCCATACCTCCTGTTCGGTCCATGCTGGAGCTCTTTTGCGATCCTGGGACTCCATCACGGTTACCTGTGCTGATGAGCTCTGCGTGGTCACCTATGCTCTCCACGCTGGGCAAACAGGAAATGAAATTCAAACGTTCACGGGGCTTTTCCTGTCTACCTGGTCAGTGCATCTGAGTTGAGAGTGCTGTCCAGAGCGGTCACAATGAAGCACCGTGGGATAGCTCCCGGAGGCCAATAACATCGAATTCCGTCCACACTACCCCAATTCCGACCCGCTAAGGCCGATTTTATCGCTAATCCCCTCGGAGGTGGAGTAAAGAAACCAGTTTAAAGGGCCCCTTAAGTCGAAAGAAAGGGCTTCATCGTGTAAACGTGTCCAGGCTTAATTCGATTTAATGCTGCTAAAGTCGACCTAAACTCGTAGTGTAGACCAGACCTAGGAGAAGAGCTGTATCCACTCCCTCCTGAGCATTGCTGCAGAAAGGACAGACAGCTGTAGCCCTACCTAGTTAGAGCAATTATGTGTTTCCCTGCCAGCCCAAGCTCAAATGCTCTACAGCCCATCAAAGTAGCTCCTATCTGAATGAATAGCAAGTTGGCTGGAGGCCCTTATACTCCTTTTTCCTCACCTACCACAACTATAGCTTTGATAAAAGAAGTTACTCAGAGGGTCTGAGCTAACATTTCAAAAGACTCAATTAAGAAATCTTGAAGGAATAAACATGAATTACTGAAAAGTAGGAAGGAACATACATGTAACATCTGTATTAATGATTAGGAAGAGGGGATAAGTAGCACATTAAATTCATGTGGGCAGGTTATGTTCAGCAACACCATGCATCCCCACTGAAGGCAATGGAATTATAGGATATGGTGAGAGCAGAATATGACCCATAGAGGTTACTCATTGTGAGATGTTGCAAACACCAGTGCAGATAGAGAAACAAGGCAAATGAACAGAGAGGAGCTAGCACTATGAATAGGAAACAAAACAATGAAATCAGTCTGGAAAAAATGCAATTCATATGTGGAAAAATAACCTTAGACAGAGATAGGTGGCTGGGGGAAGGTGAATCTTGGAATTTAGTTATCCTGAAAGAGGACTGCTATAGAAGAGGGGGGAGAATGATTTGGGGCTGTGAATATAGGAGCATTATATAAGGGGGGGCGGGGATAGGGACTAGCTACACTAGTCCCTCTTTATGCAACTCCAGAGAGACCATATCTACAACACTGCATACAGCTCTGAACACCTCAATTTTAGGGAAACCAGGGGTAAGGACATAACAGACTACAAGTATTTTAAAGAAACAACAAGGAAGGAGGGTGTGGTAGTGCCAGAGGCAGGACACTAAGAAGGAAGATTTGCCGCATGCTCGGGTTCAAGCACACCTCCCTTTCTCTGGGTTGGGTTTTATTACAGAGGCTGCTTTATCCCAAATTGACACCAATTTGATAAAAAGGCTCTTCTGTGTTCATTCCATACATGTTTACACACAGAAAATTCAAAACTTCAGAAACAAACCAGGGAAGGTCTCATTCCTCCCTCTGCCCTGGCTTCTGATCAGCCCAAGCTTACCTTCCCCTGGGACCAAAGCATATCTTTTGTAAGGTGTTGAGCCTAAACAGGTGCAGCTGCACCTAAATAGCTCCCAGGTGCTTTCCTGAGCTACTTCTGAACCTTGGCTGTCAAACCACCTCCAGAGTTCCAGCCTTTGTTTGGCTCAGCAGGGGCTCCTAGGGACATACCTGGTGTGGAATACAATAGGACTTTGGGGGCTTCTCTTGGGGGGTACCAAAAGATCTGTATATCCCATCACAGAGAGTGGAGTTAGGGTGGTTATTATAGGAGTAATGGGATGAAACTGAATCAAGGAGAAGAAGTGAGGCTCTTGGCTTGTCTACTTGGGGAAGTAAGCACGCAATAAGCTAGCATGTGAATTTAAAGTGTACCAGGTACTCATCACTCCCTCCTCCTGTGGATGGTCTTACTGCATACTTAGGCCATGTCTACACTATCACTTATGTCAGCAAAATGTATGTTGCTTAGGGGTGTGAAAAAACCCACACCTGTGAGTGACATTTTCGCTGACATAAGTGGTAGTGTGCACAGCACTATGTCGGTGGAAGAGCTTCTCCCGCCAACCTAGCTACTGTTGCTCATAGAGGTGGTTTTATTATGTCAACAGGAAAGCTCTTTCCCATTGGCATAATGTGGCTACACGAGCATAATGTGGCTACAGCTGTGCCACTGCAAGTTTGCTAGTGTAGACATGGCCTAAGAGTGCCCTTGGGCAGGTCAGCTTAATGTACTTCAAAAGTTCATTAAGCTAAAGTTCACAAAAGCAGTAGTGTGGAATAAGGCCATGTCTACACTACAGACTTATATAAGTATAACTACATTGCCCAGGGGTGTGAAAAAAAATCACATCCCTGAGCGATGTAGTTATACTAACCCCACCCTCCCCATGTTGACACCGCTATGTCGACTGGAGAGATTCTCCCACCAACATAGCTACCGCCTCTTGGGGAGGGGGATTAACTACACTGACATAAGAACCTCTCCCATCAGAATAGTAGCATCTTCACTAAAGTGCTGCAGCAGTGCTCTGTGCCACTGTAGTGCTGTGCATGAAGACAAGCCCTAAGAGTGTCTACAATGGGAGTTTATGCAGGATACCTAGTGTGCACTAGCTACGGGGGGAGGAGGGGATCTCTCTGTGTAGATGAGCACTGAATCTCAGAAAATGCATTGTCTGTTATAATAAGGAATAATCTCCTAAAGTGATAGAAGCCTCATCTCTTGAGTCATTGAGCTTGTGTCTTTTTCTCTATACAACATACATAATATGAAGGAACCATATGGACAGGATGGGGTCCAAATAACAGTGTTTGCTAACTATAGACAGCATGTAGTGACTAGCTAGATATACATACTGCTGCTCTAGCTGGCATCTGAAGGCTTCTGAAACACAGAAGACAGTGAGGGCCACTCGAGGAATTAAGCTACTTAAAGGGATAATACTCAATTCCTATACATTACACTGCTGAAAAGCATACTAGCTACATGTATCACACACACACAGCCAGTGGTGCCCTACATGGCCGGAGTTAGGGGCAGGAAACCCATGTGACTGCCTGGGATGCCAGGCTTCAGGGGCGCTGGGTTTGGGGTGCTGTTTTTGTTGTTAGTGACAAAAGGGAAAATAGTGTTTGAAGTAAAATGTTTCAAGTATTCAGTATGTGGATTCATTTTTCACTATCCTCCTAGAATGTTCTGGACCTTTGTAGAATCTCATGGAACCTTCCAGAATTTCTGAGAACTACATTTTCCTTGACTCTCCTAGAAGGTTGTCAACCATGCCCTCACATTTATATAAGGAGCAGAGCATCACCAGTCAGTCAGTGAGATATAAGAACAAAGTGAAGTGAGAACCCAGATGCGATATTGTGAACCTTGTTTTATTGCGTAATTGTGAAAGCGTACTTGTGTTTTAAGACTTGAAGAGCATAAGTAGTGACTAACAAAGGACATATTTAACAAGACACCAGAGATATCTATAGAACCCCTATCTACACAAAAATGTAAAAGAAGTACTGTTACTTCTTTTGCCATGCTTATCACTTAATGTTTGATGACCTTCTAAGACTGCAGAATATAGGCTTTTGCTCTTAAAATTAAGAAGTTTCTATAAGCTTAGAGGAAATGAATATTTTTTTTATTTCCTTATATATGGCATGAATAAATACAGATTTACAGATCCCAGCATGCAAATTTATCATCTTTATGACAGCGATAAATCATGCATCAAAATCGTGAAATGGGCTACAAATGCAAGAAAATATAAGGTACACCTTTACCTCGATATAACGCTGTCCTCGGGAGCCAAAAAATCTTACCGTGTTATAGGTGAAAACACATTATATCACACTTGCTTTGATCCACCGGAGTGCGTTGCCCCACCCCTCTCCCCCCGACACCACTTTACCACGTTATATCTGAATTCGTGTTATATTGGGTCACGTTATATCAGGGTAGAGGTGTATTCAAAAGCTTAACAAATGAAGGGAGGGATGCCGAAGACGCTCCTTGCCTGGGGCACCATTTGGCCTAGGGCCGGCCCTGGTGCCCTACTATCAGGGATATGCCTTTTTCAATAGCATATTGTTGCTCTACAGGAATGTTATCACATTTTGCAGTCAAAAGGGTTAAAAACTACTTACGACTAGGTACTGAAGTGGAACAGTTCTGCATTTGCTGGGAGGGGGAGTAAACTGACAATAAAGGCCTTTTCCCCCTCTAACATCTATGATGTGTCTGATATTTAAAATGCCTTAAACATAAAAACTGGATCATTCAATAGCAAAACGTTAATAGATACTGTGAAGTATGAAAGAAATACATCTTCAATATTATGTTCTGTCAGCAGGGAAAGTAATATATAGAGACAACTCCTGGAGAGACTGTCCTACTAACTAAAAATATTTATACATAACAATTGAAATGTACTTTAAAGGAAACCTTCAAACATTTTACACATAACAGAAAATATTTTCCTGAAAAATAATGCTGTGAAGATTAGGAAGGGACTAGCCAGGCATCTTATAATTACAGAAATTGAAAACCAGGTATCACACTGATTATGAATAGTTTCAAACAGATACTTTTATTTTAGAAGACTGATGTTAGAAAAAGAAAGACAGTAAGGAGTAGATAATAAGTGACAGGACATTAAAACTGCTTGATGTAAGAATCATGGTCACATATGAATGTATTTTAAAAGGTGTTTTCATGTAAAAAGAGTGTTGACAAGAAGCATGGGGGAAAGAAAATTGAACACCATTACAAAAAAATACAGAAAATAGGTTAGATAGAAAAGAGACCAAAGAAACATGAAAACCACCATATATTCTGTGCTTCTCCATATTTAAACACATACAGAGATAACTGGATACAAACAGGAACTATATGGAGTGGTATAAAAAAATTCCTGGGATTTTGGGAATGGTGCACCACTTGTGAGTGGAGAAATCATGAACAAGTTATGAAGGTGATTCCAAAACACTTTAACATATAGGATCTTGAGACCTTTGAGGGCTAGAAGAGGGTGTTGGGCTCTGTTAGGAAGCCGGAAATCTTTGTGCCTTCCCTGTGCTATAAAGTTCCTGGGCCTGATTCTCACTTCCTCCTAAACTTACTTAAAGAGTCCCAGATTCATCTGTGAAAGTGTCATTAAAGCCTGGAATAGAGAGAGACAAAGGAGTGTTTCTAAGAAAGTAAATATAACCTTGTAAGTTTCTTCTGTTAAATCTTTTATAGTTATGCTATTCCCAATGAATATATAAATTTATCCAATAAAATTCAGGAGACCCAATAAGAATAAAGATGCATCTAAACAGTAAAAAGGCCCCAAACTCCAGTTGAGCTCCATTAGAGATGGTAGACATAGCTAGTGATATAAAGCTTTGCAGCGGAGTAGAACAGGAGCAGTCTTTTCTTTAAAGTCAGGCTGAAAGCAGCATTATATTTATATTAGAATTTCTTTTCCATTTGGTTTAAATTTATTGTTTGTTGAACTCATTCCAGTGGGTCACGGAGAATATTAGGCAGGACTGTTGTGCCAATCTTCTGAAAGCCATTGAAATGAGTTCAAGGTAACAATCACATTTAAACCAAGAGGGAGAGCAGGTTCTTCTATTTATCAATTTCAGGATTATTTTTAAGCAACCCGCCATTTGAAGCCCCAAATTTATCTACCTGAAATTTCGTATGCAAGCTAAGTATACAAAATAAATCTTCATAACCCCAACCTATTCCACTCCAGCATTCTGATTCAGAATCCTTTGCTTTTGGACTTTTATGAAGAGGCAGATGTGCTACAAAATTTACAGATATGCGAAAAGCCAGCTGCAATTGAAACATGCTTAGCAAAGGCTCACTGCTGCTCCTGCTGGATAGCTAATAATTAGTGACTACACCATTCTTGTTTTGAGTTTCGTCTGAGGTTATACACATGCAGTAAGTCCAACCACTAGATACGAATTTGTTAACTCACTTGTAATGTCTGCTCAGACATAACAGAAGCTGCAGCAGCAGAGAGGAAGTGGCAGCCTGGAAACAGAGGATTAAAAGTCTCCCTTTGTTAATGTTGATTCAGTCTTGGATTTTTAAAAGTAGATGTCCACATCTTCAGAGGTATTTTAGTCACCATCTGTGCTGCAGTTGACAGCTTTCACTGTCAAAGAATTTACCCTTCATTGCCTAAGTCCATCCAAGCAATATCACTATATTCTCTTTAACCCTGTGATATTATACATTGCAGTGGTATTGATAGTATCAGACCAAACCAATCTTCTATGGGCATTTGTTGACTCACTTGAGTTACCGCTATGGAAACTGGTTGACTGACCACCCACTAAGCTTTTAGGGACATTCAGAATATCCCAAACCAATAGAAGGGAGGGTTGGAATCTCTTGGAAGAATAATATAGCCCTTGGAATGGGACTCAGCTGAGACTCAGGATTCAATTTACAAATTTACAATGCTTTGGTACTCTTCCAAAGCATTTGTCTTTTCCACTCCAGAAATGATACCTCTAGCCAGTTTGCAGTGCTGCTGTGTTGGTCCCCGGATATTAGAGAGACAAGGTAGGTGAGGTAATATCTTTTACTGGAACAACTTCTGTTGGTGAAAGATGCAAGCTTTCAAGATACACAGCTCTTCTTTACTTTTAGCCAGTGACAGGAATTCACAATCATAAGACGGTCTTGAAATAACGGTATTGAATTTATGATCTGCAGACCAGTAGTGGCTGCAATAATAGTTATGGGGAGGGATTTTCAGGGGCATAAACAGCAGTTGGGTACCAGCCAGTAACTCCTGCTGTGTAGCCAAAGTCATCATACAGTGCCTAGCACAATGGAACTAACACCTAGTAAGAGAGTTGCTGCTTCTAAAAGTTTGCAATCTAAATAGTCAGGAAAGGAAACAGGTAATGTGTGACATTGAGTAAGTGACAACAGGTCAGTAGTAGAGCTAGGAACAGAACCCAGCTCTTCAGAATCAGAGTCTGCTACACTATCCACAAGGCTGTTACCTCCCTTAATATATTCCTCTTTCTGAGCCATTTTTCACATGCATTTTTGAAAGATGTTAGACTACAGACATGTACCCAAAAAGGGTAATTGTACATGTGAACATGTCACCCACTGCAGTCATTCATTTGTGTGTACTTACCTGCTGTGTATTCACAACTGAATATTTTATATTTGAATATAACTTTCTCCTGCAATCATAGTTTCCATGTGCAGAGTAGGTGGCTAGGTTTGAAGATGTGCTCCTTGGAATAATTTTAAGATCAAAATCATGTAGTTGCTTTGAAAATGTTAATGCTCGCTAAAACATTTTAAAACAGCCTTGTTCCTGAGTGCACTGTTCTTTGAAGCACATGGGCTCAAACCTTTTCATAGTGTGAATCACCTCTTAACAAGGAGATTGCCTCATTGGCCACCTCCTTTCCCACTGGCATTTGCATAACATGCCCATGGCAACTGCAACAATTGCTTACTAAAAATACTCAGGAAGCATTTAATGTATTTTTAGCTTTTTCAATACTATTTGGCAGCTGGAAATTAGGGGAGAGCCAGCACCATGTGATGAACTAGCTCACCCCACGCCACTGTGCCACAGTTTGGGAACTTCTCTGTCAGCACATGGAGTAATTTCTTCTGTGATGATTCCTGAAGGATATAGCTGCCCGTCTCTGAAGCTACGATGATTTTGATAAGGCTGTGACAGAAGTGTAGAACACAGATGTGAATTAGTCAAGCACTGAAGAGCTTTGTGATCATGAGGACCCTGAAAAAATATCTGGAGCATCTGGATACTTAACAGGTGGGACATGACAAATAAACCCACATTCTAGAGAACTAGAATTTCTCCCAAAACTAAAATAACCAGTTTTAGGTCAGCTCTAATCACAGTGAATTGCAGCCTAAATCCCTTGTTTAGAGATTCGTGGGAGTCCTCCCTGAGAAATGTGACTGGTAGAGGCCCTGTACCTAAGTAGGGTGTCCTCAAGGAGGCCATAAAGGGTCAGGAACTGTGAAAATTAGTTCACTGCTAAATCAGAGGAATTAATACCTCCTATTCAATCATCTATACTATTTTTAGCAGGAGCCAATGTTCTCCTTAGTAGTCTCCCATCCAGGCCTGACTATTTAGCTTAGAGACCTGACAAAACCACACATAGCAGCTATATGGCTGCCTAGAAGGTGGGAACATGAAATGAGAAAAAAGTCTGAAACATTCTCAGGCATTATTGTTATATAATCAAGTGAAACCAGTCAAAAACTGCCTTGGTTGGTCCATTCACTATCAGACACAACAACTTACCTCAACTCCAGACAATGTGACTATGTTATCACCCAGTAACATGGAAGGTAACATGTCACTCACTGCACTAGTCCTCTTACTTGCTTAACACACTGCCTCTGCAGTCTGTGTGCATTTTCTGGTCCATTTCCCATTCTTAACCTTAGTGCCTCACCCACCTTTCAGTTTGTACATTGTTCCATTTAGCAATTATTATGGGTATATTTTATTCATTTTCTGGGTGTTAGCTTGTTCGCTCACTGATGTGATTTTGTTTTAGAGAATAGTCAGAGGCTACAAAAAGAACAGATGAAATAGGGTTTATAGTTATAGAGTCTCAATGATAGGTCTGTATAAGCTTTTTTTTCCCCCTTGCATTTTTTTCTGGTTTTTGTGCCAGGTGAATCTGCATAAAGATTTATCACTTCATTTAGTAAAATGGCAGTCCAGGAGAAAAACCTTCTTGCTAATTCCTACGTAACTAATTTGGAGCATCATCAATCCTGCCCTTGTGATTTGCTTACAAGGATCCTTAGCATTTTATATTCATCTTTTAATATTCATTCTGTGCTGTCTAATCTAGAATGTATTGTGCACACAGTGTTCTGGAATTAGCAGTCAGCACAACAGGACTATAATTGTGTGTAATCAAACCGCCAAAGAAAATTGCAAAGCAACTGCAAGTATGGCACTCCAAGTCTGACCTGTCAACACTGCAGTTCTCATTTCCATCTCCATTTTCCTTTTCCCCTTCAGCTGACAAGCCCCTCGGTATTTCATTCTGAAATTCGCTCACCTCTCTTGGGCATTGTTACTGTCCTCCTATTTCTTCCACCACCCTTCAGGAAACCAAAGGAAGAATGGAGTAGTCTATTCTTCATGAATGGAAGCCAAGAACTCCTGAATTCTAATCCCAGCTCTATCCCACACTTGCTATACTGCATGAGCAAGTCATTAAACATCTGTGCCTGTTTCCTCACCTGTAAAAATTGGATTTAGTCTTACTAGAACAGAATGAATGATTCAGAGTGAATATTTTTATGAATTTCCGTCTTTGTACCTTTTCATGAAAGGACAGACAGGTTGCAAAATTCTCAAGTTTGTTATTCAAAATTATTCACAAGTTTCACTGGTATTTCTTGGCTTAAACTAACCAACAAGTCAGTTTGTGACTAGAGAATAGTACAAGTAAACATACAATTTAAAAATCATGCCCTGTTGGTTAGTTCCATGAGTCATCCAATCAGGCAAAAAACAAAAGATTTATGTAAATACCTAACAATGCACATTGAGTGTTTTTTTGCTATGGCCCCAAGGAGCTGATATACTAGCTGGCAATCACACTCATGTCCCTTTCTCAGCCAGCCCTGTCACTTGAAGGGCTAGGAGGGTTGTGGTATAGGATTTCACTATACAGGGGAAATCATCAGTTGGAAATTTGTACCTACTTTCTGGTACATTTGTGCCATGGAGTACAGATAAGCCAAGCCAAGGCTGAGGATCTGGTCCAGAAAGTCCAGTTGTCTCAGCTGTGCTTTTCATATGATATAGGATTTCACTATAGTAGGGAAATCATCAGCTGGCAATTTGTACCTACTTTCTGGTACATTTGTGCCATTGAAGTACAGATAAGCCAAACCAAGGCTGAGAATCCGGTCCAAAAAATCCAGTTCTCAGCTGTGCTTTTCATGCATGAGAAAAGAGAGTATCTGTATAATTTCATCTTTAGCAGGAGGTAACCTACACCAAAGAGTGCATACCAGTACCATCTCCATGTGTGCTTTTATAACCAGCCCAACGTGCAAAAGAAACTCATGCCACAGAAGTGTGCTCAAGAAAAAGTGGTCATGACTAGCTACAGCATAGTGTGCCCAGCACAGCAACATGGCACTCTTCCCTAACCCCATTGGGTGTGCTGAGCTGGCTGTGTAGGGATATTAAAGAAGGTACTAACAGTGATTCCCCCAAGTGACAGTGACCCCCCCACCCCATAATTTGTCCCCCACACTTTAAAATCCAACAGTTTCACCAAGTACAAAAATCTCTTGGGTCTTCTATTAAAACTTGTAAGCTACTGTCTGTAGAAACCATTGATTGTATCTGTCCTGTGAAAGATACTTTATCACTATGTAAAACTTACAAACAAGTTAATTGACTTTGTTCTTGAAGTAATTGATACAATGTAAACAAACGCTATAAGCCGTTAAGTGACTTTCACTTCATTGTAACAGCAAGGGCTCCTAGGAATAGACCCCCACCCTCTGTGATTAAAGGGCCGGGAGTCTCAAATGAATTAGCACACACCCCGAAAGTGGTGGAGATAGTAAATTAAAATATGGTTAAGGTATGGAATGTATGTTGATGAATGCTTGATGTACATGAATGGTTAGGGAGGTGCCAGCCTAGAAAGGGAGTATCCATCGGCCGAAGAATGTGTCAAGTGGATGACCAGACAACCCCCGGAAGGTAAACTGGGATCCACCCCATCACTGGAAAGGATGAGAAACAAAAACTTTGGACAGTGTGGAGCCACCAGGAATGTGCCACTTTGGACAGGAATGTGCCATCTGCTGATTGAGTCAGCAACAGCAGGATGAAACAGCTCCCATAGACTAACATAGGAATTAATTCCTATAAGAATGGACGCTAAAGATTGAGGACTTTGAGTCTCTGGTTCTGCTGGCAGCCTCCAGGAGCATCAGGTGCATCTGACACAGACTCAGCTCCATCCTCATGACCAAGATACCTGGCCAGTAACTTGGCATGCGCAACTTCTAGGCTGGTAACTATAACACCTATACAGAACTTGAATGAATGATTGTGTGAATGAATCTATATATATATATGTGTGTGTGTGTAAGGAATAAGTAGTGATAGGAATAAGTAGTCAAACAACGTTGTTTACTTTTATCTTTTGCTTTATCATTATGTTTACAATAAATGTGGCATCTTTGCCTTATCCCTCTTAATAAGATCCTGCTGGTTTTTATTCTATTGGTATAACAGCTGGCCTTGCTATTAACAAAGTAGACATGCTCCTAGTCCAAACAGCCTCCTTCCCAAATACACCACATGGCGCCATAAATTGCCTCGATTCTAGTGGGAATTAGGGTGCTCAACATCTCTGAATATCAGACTAGTTATTGAGGGGCCTAAATTGGGAAACCAATGTTTAAAAAGTGATTAAATACTTCCAAATAAAATATTTCAAAACACCTTGGTCAGTTACACTTGGCAAGGTAATCAGTATCACTGAAAAAATAGCACAAGGTCTTATTATATGAGTCAGACACCTAACTTTACCCCTAAGAGAGATGATGGGCATTTAAAGCTTGCATGGTTCCGTATTCTCTGTTTTATTGTAAGCTTTGTGGTAACAATTTATTTTTATGGAGATTAATGTGTGAATACAAATACATTGAGGACACACTCTCATTAGGGGATCACTAACCTCTCCTATAGGTGACATTAAGACAAGTATTCGATTATAAGCCCCCCCACACCCCAAAAAAAACCTCTTGGAAACCCTAAAATAATTGCCCTGAAATTTCATATGCAGGATCTTTGGCTGAGGTAGAATATATTCCTCTGTAATGAAATTAAACAGGAACAAAAGCAGGTCAGTGTCTGATGCCCATAGTCAAACCACATCAAAGTTCAAACAGTACAGGATGCTTTATTGCCTTGCAAAACGGTCATGAAAATGTACCCACCAGACACAAAAGCCTATTCGCCCATCCTTTATCATGAGATTAGACAATGAAAGTCTAATCTCTTACTTACCCAACAGAAAACACAGGACTGGGGAGGCAGCAAAGTCTAGAGCTCAGGAGACCAGAGCTCTATTCCTGATTCTGCCACTAATGTGCTATGTGACCTGGGGCAAGTAACTTCATTTCTGTTTCCGTTTCCCCTTCCATCCCTTGGTTTTTTTAGATTGTAAGAGACATTTCTGCCCTGAAAAGCTAGGTGTAGGTACTGTGAATTGCAGAGTGAGGCTTCGATTTCAGTTGGGGTCTCTAGGCACTCATATATAACAAATACTAAAGAAGAATAGGTATGTAGAGTTTTGCAAGAAGCAATGCAGCCTCCAGTAGAAAGAAAAACAAAAGAAAAACAAAAGAAAACCCACTCACCATTGATGAACCAGGGAACAGTCAGTCCTGCTAATCTTCTTGACACAGAAATGTGACTAATTAATCAAAATATAAAAGGGTACTGATTATTGGCAAGATGCTATACTCTATTGATAAGGCTGTATAGAAACCCAACACAAGTATTGGTCTATTAAGGGTTGCTTATGGATCAGATGTTCTTTAATGTACTCGTTAATGGTAGTCTGTCCATGTAATATCTGATCAAGTTTATTTATAGATTTCTACTTTTGAAAAGTGTGTAAAAAAGAAGATTAGTCTAAGTGACAGCAACTTCTGGTTATGATTCACCCTGAGTTAGGGAGGAACAATGCAAATAGTTATTGAGAGACATAGAAACAGCTGTTTTATAGCTCTGATATTCTCTGACTAAGCCTCCCACTGAGAGTAGGAGTTTGAACAAATTCCTATAGGACATGAAACACCCTGTCAAAGCTAAAAACCCTGGTGCCACTAATAATCACATGGAACTCTGATAAACAAGATATAGCTTGTAGCATAAAACATGTAATTGTTGCTGACAGCCCTACTTTTGTTTCTAGGTTCTTGTATTTTTCTGTTTCCAGAGTAGCTCAGATTCTCTGTGGTTAATGACATAAAAATGTGGCTAAGACATTGAACAGACATTAGTATACCCATTGCCTCACTTCTCTTTAGGATTTCACATTTGAATTTGCCCTGTAGTTTGCTGTCCTCTGAATATTGCCTACTGAACTGTCATAAGAATAGTCATTAGAGATGAACTCAGCCATCTCCAGTCTGAGTATTAGGATATTTAGGGAGACTGGCTGAAGTACACAGTTAGCTGTGCTTTCTTCAGTCAGTTCTTCCCTTTAGGGGTGACCAAGTGAGAACAGCTCTCTAATGCTGTCAGTAGCACCATCCAGCTCCTGTCTATGGTAACTGGCCAGGGAAGACTGGAATGATGTGGAGTCTTGGGAGAAGCCATGGGAAAACTTTTGAGTCTATTGGGGTTGGGAGGGAAGAAAGGAAAACATTAAGAATAGAAATATATATGTTTTGTACTTGAAGGTATTAGGTTCATCTTTAAATAAGTAATACCTGCTTATTTCAAGAAGGCAGACTTTAGCAAACTCAGTGAGTTGGTAGGTAAGATCCCATGGGAAGCAAGTCTAAGGGGAAAAACAATTGGCAGTTTTTCAAAGAGACATTTTTAAGGGCATACGAGAAAACTATCCCATTGAGTAGGAAAGATAGGAAATCTGGAGGGAGACCACCCTGGCTTAACCAGAAGATCTTCAATGATCTAAAAATCAAAAAAGAGTCCTATAAAAAGTGGAAACTAGGTCAAATTACAAAGGATTAATATAAACAAATAACACAAGTATGTAGGAACAAAATTAGAAAAGCCAAGGCACAAAACGAGATCACACCAGCTAGAGACATAAAGGGTAACAAGAAAACATTCTACAAATACATTAGAAGCAAAAGGAAGACCAAGGACAGGGTAGCACCATTATTCAATGAGAGGGGGAAAATAATAACAGAAAATGTGGAAATGGCAGAGGTGCTTAAGAACTTCTTTGCTTCAGTTTTCACCAAGAAAGTTGGTGGCGATTGGACGTCTAACATAGTGAATGCCAGTGAAAATGAGGTAGGCTAAAATAGGAAAAGAATAATTGAAAATTACTTACACAAATTAGATGTCTTCAAGTCACCATGGCCTGATGAAATGCATCCTAGAATACTCAAGGAGTTGACTGAGGAGATACCTGAGCCATTAGCGATTATCTTTGAAAAGTCATGGGATACGGGAGAGATTACAGAAGACAGTAAAGGGCAAATATAGTGCCAATCTATAAAAAGGGAAATAAGGACAACCCAGGGAATTACAGACCAGTCAGCTTAACTTCTATATCCAGAAAGATAATGGCACAAATAATTAAGCAATCAATTTGCAAACATCTAGAAGACATGGATTTATCAAGAACAAATCATGTCAAACCAACCTGATAGCTTTCTTTGACAGGGTAATAAGCCTTGTGGATAGGGAGGAAGCAGTAGACATGGTATATCTTGACTTTAGTTAAGCTTTGATACTGTCTCTCATGACCTTCTCATAAACAAACTAGGGAAATGCAACCTAGATGGAGCTACTATAAGGTGGGTGCAAAACTGGTTTGAAAACCATTCCCAGAGAGTTGTTATCAGTGGTTCACAGTCATGCTGGAAGGGCATAATGAGTGGGGTCCCTCAGGGATCAGTTCTGGGTCCAGTTCTGTTCAATATCTTCATCAATGATTTAGATAATGGTATAGAGAGTGCACTTATAAAGTTTGCGGACAATACTAAGATGGGAGGGGTTGCAAGTGCAAGTGCAAGGATAGGATTAAAATTCAAAATGATCTGGAAGGAGTACTGCGGAAAGGGATCTGAGGGTCATAGTGGACCACAAGCTAAACATGAGTCAACAGTGTAACACTGTTGCAAAAAAAGCGAACATCATTCTGGAATGTATTAGCAGGAGTGTTGTAAGCAATATACGAGAAGTAATTCTTCCGCTCTACTCCATGCTGATTGGGCCTCAACTGGAGTATTGTGTCCAGTCCTGGGCACCACATTTCAGGAAAGATGTGGAAAAATTGGAGAAAGTCCAGAGAAGAGCAACAAAAATGATTAAAGGTCTAAAAAACATGACCTCTGAGGGAAGATTGAAAAAATTGGGTTTGTTTAGTCTGGAGAAGAGAAGACTCAGAGGGGACATGATAACTGTTTTCAAAGTACATAAAAGGCTGTTACAAGAAGGAGGGAGAATGATTGTTCTTCTTAACCTCTGAGGATAGGACAAGAAGCAATAGGCTTAAATTGCAGCAAAGGAGGTTTAGGTTGGACATTAGGAAAAACTCCCTGTCAGAGTGGTAAAGCACTGGAATATATTGCCTAGGGAGGTTATGGAATCTCCATCATTGGAGATTTTAAAGAGCAGGTTAGACAAACACCTGTCAGAGATGGTCTAGATAATACTTAGTCCTGCCATGAGTGCAGGGGACTGGATTAGATGACCTCTCGAGGTCCCTTCCAGTCCTATGATTCTATGATTTATAACTCTCAATATAAAGTGATAAAACTTTTAACATTTCTGTATTCACCACACTCAAGCTAGAAAGAGCTTAAATATAGTCCCCCAGGGTTGGAGCAGTAAAAATATTTATCCAAACTTTAGTGAGACTGTCAAAACATGCCATAATCCAACATTTAAGGCTATGAGGTTTGAGTATTTTATTGATCAGTTCACCAACCATTCTTTTTGGCATTAAAACGAACCATACACAGGCAGCTTTGGAGCTAGCTCCACATATCCTCAGATTTTCTTATGCCTGCTTTCAGCATTTTGATGCTTAAATAATGGCCTCCTTTCACTCTCTTGTTTGTCCCTCCTGGGGCACATATCTACTGGGCCATCCCAAGAAGGTTTGATTATTCTATTTCTAAAGTGTGATTACTGTAACTCATCTATTGTTTGTCTTCTTGACATGATCAGGTGCCACGTGGAAGTGGCTCAATGCTGAATATATGCTATTTACAGGTATTCATTTCTAAACATACCCATTTGAAATCCTTTTATGTGGTGTATTTAATGATATAATATCTCTTTTGAGCACCTAGTCATTGCATGGCCTTTGTTCCTCCACAAGACTTAGAGAAATCAGCAGTGAAACAAGGTGAGAGAGGAAATATATTTTATTAGACCAACTTCTATTGGCAAGGGAGAGAAGCTTCTGAGATTACACAGAGCTCTTCTTCGGGTCTTCAGAAGAGCTCTGTGTAAGCTCAAAAGTTTGTCTTTCACCAACAGAAGTTCATCCAATAAAAAAGATATCACCTCACCCACCTTTTCTTTCTACTATCCTGAACCAGCACAGTTATAACAACACTGCATACAGAAATCAATAGTCTCAGTTTGGTTAACAAAGTTGATTGCTATCACTAATAGGAGAATGATTATTATTCTGTTTATTTTCATTAGCATGCACTGCCTTCAATGGTATAATCATTTAGCCATAATTGTCAGATAAATTGGCTGTAAAAGAGTCTAAAGACAGGAAAACAGGAGACACAGCATTTTAGTCTACCATAGGTTTGGAGCCAGGTTTGTAGAAGGTTTTGTACTTGGTACCGTAGATGCTCAGAACTATTTTTGATACCGCTCTGCTGATGAGTCTGAGCCAACCCACTAAACCTCCATCTCAGTATGTACTGTCACTCAGAAGTGCTGCTGTTCTGTCTGGCCCACCAAACATTTGAAAGCAAGTTATAAAACCACAATGTGAACTGAACATTTTCATCTTGAAGCCTGTTATTGTGTTGTTTCCCTAGAAGGCTGGGAACACTACTGGAGCAACTTTGACCGGGGAAGATTAAAGCAGGTAGTAGGCAATCAAGAGCTAGTGGAAGGTAAGGAGAGGCTTATGGGGAATGAGGCAAATGTTCAAAATGTGGGACAGTGTTGCTTCAGGGAGGAGGAGATCTGATATACATGCAAGTCTGAACTGGAAAGATCACATGAAGTGAGCTGTAGAAATGTGAGTATATTGCACAGCACAGGATTGTTTCTATTTCAGCCAGCCAGTGGTGTAACTTCACATTTTGAAATTTACTCTTCAGTATGAGCTAAATAGGCACACAGAGGCTCAAGAAGAAGAGCATGCCTTCTGGGGGAATGGTATTAAGCTCACCAAGAGCTTTGAGAGGTTGATTTGCAACAGCTTTTTTCCCCCCTTTTTTTCTTTTTTTAGCATCAGTGGACTAGTTCCTACCTTTGTGTGCGCTCAAATTCTGCCTGCAGGATGGGGAAGCATCCTATTAAAACAGAGGATCATCTCCTCCTATTCCACAACCTCAATTCTGAATTGCATCTTGAACCTTTGTATAAAAGTTATGTAATCTGACCACATTTTTTTTGTTTTCTCCACTTAATATAGGCTGCACCTTGTCTGTACGAGTGCTAGCACTCTTATTAGAACTAAACATCTGAATCCATGTAATACTTTCATACAGTATATGGGAAATGGATTTAAACTACATATAAATTAAGAGGAAATAAACCCAGCTGTCCAATACAAGCTTTATCAGAAGCACATTTAGCTTGCCTTAAAATTGAATATCAAAAGGCACTTTGCAAACCTGAATATATCAGAGATATCTTTGCATTTAAAATGTGTCAATGACTGAATATTAAACAGCAGCTTTCTTTGAGAGTGTCATTAAGTTCTTCATTTGGAATATATTTTGCAGTGTAAAAAGCAATGCAAATATAGATCTTTGAACAAGGAGACAGCCCTACTATTATAACTCACTAATGAATCATGCTTCTCCAGTTCAGTTCCCAGCAGCTGCACCCACAAACCTCACACTGATCCCTGGCTGGACTAGCAAGAACTTATCCTATGATCTAGCAGTCCCCAACATGGTTTTAAATTGCTCATGTAGCCTTTATGTCACCCCCCATCTTTAGCAATCTATAGCGGTACAGTATGAAATCAAACTCTGTGCTAATTTCAGGGAACTTTATTCTTGTAAGTAGCAGGCTAATAACTGTATCAGGAGTTCTACATTATAACTGACAGAATGCTTTGAAGATGGAATTGAAGATTAGATATACATGAAAAGGCTCAAGAATTTACACCACCACCAGACCTCTACTCGGATAAAATAAGGATTAAATAGACACTGTCTGAGGATGCAGTGTTTTGATCTCCATGTGAATTAATTTTTGATCAGTGTCCAGGTTAGGTTTGAGCATGACTTAATTAGGGCTTTGGGTTCAGGTTCAATAGAACCAAAATCTGAATCCTTTTGAGACCTCCTGACAGCGATAGGAAAGATGATCTTTCAGTTAAGGCAGTAGACTGGCACTCAGGAAATTTGTTTGATTCCTCAGTCTGCCACAGACTTCTTGTGAGACCTTAGGCAAATCAATGTTAGCCTTGGGTAGGATCCACAAAGGGACTTAGGCATTGCAATGCTGAGCATCATGGTATCTTATATATAGGTGCCTAGAAAAATCCAGGAACGATGTGATCCACAAAGCCAAGTTAGGACAATGAGACAGATATGCTGTAGGCCAGTGGTTAAGGCCCCCAGCTGGGATGCAGGAGACCCCACATCCAGTCCCCCTTCTCCAACCAGTCTCATTTATCCACAGTGGAACAGCTTCAACAAGAGAGACTGAGAAAGCCCCACACCAGAATATTCCATAGCTCAGTGGTTAGAGCATCTTCCTGAGAGGTGAGAGACCCCTGTTCTAATAGTGTCTTCCCTTCAGGCCAGGGGGGAGGGAGAGATTGAAACTATGTCTCCCACATCCCACTCAGAGGAGTGCTTAACCACTGAGCTAAAGGCTGTAATATGGGCATCAATACCACTACCTCCTGGATCTTGAATGGGACCCAAGCCAGTAGGTGCCCTCTGAGCATGCCTATTGGATTGGGGCCCCACACACAACTTAGATGGCTGAACACCTATCTTCTCTGGTTTGTGGATCGCTCTGGGGCTGAGATGGGAAATAGGCATCTGGATGCCTCAGTGAGGCATCAATGCACATGTCCAGAGGCTGAAACATAAGCACTTAGGGAACTTTTACCCTGGGGGGAAAAAAAACCCTTAGGTGCCGACTGAGTTTAAGTGCCTACAGGATTTGGTGAGTTTTGTGGATTGCAGTAGAGCCCAAACTGGAATTTAGACACCTAATCCCCAGAGTTAGGTGCTTATGTACTTTCGTGGATCCCTTTCTTATGCCCCACTATACTGACCACTTTCACCTAACTTTTGTCTCTCTCAGCTGTTTAGAATGTAAATTCTTCCGGACAAGGATTTTTCCTCTCATTCCCCCCACCCCAGCATCTAACACAATGAGATGCTTATGTTTGTTGGAGCCTCCAAGCACTGCTGCAATACAGATAAGGTTGTCTGATGTGTAGAAAATTTATATCCTCCTGAATAGGGGACATCTCAAAAAAAAAAAAAAGAAGAAGAAGAAGAAGAAGAAGAAGCAGCAGCAGCAGCAGCAGCAGCCGCCGCCGCCAGCTGACATTGTGAGCTATTGGCTTAATACCAGAAAAAAAGGACCCTTTAGGTTTTGGTTACAAGCCAAAATTGAAACCAAAAGCAAAGGGCTGGATTCCCTACTCCCCCAGAATTGCTAAGGGGGTTGTATTTTTAGAATCCACTTTTAGGCCATTCCTAGCTTAAAGTAAAGTCTTGTGTAGCATTAGCTGAGCCAATGGACAATGTTTACACAGCACATATTCTGTGTAAGTTGTGTGATTTCATTTGAAAAGAAGAGACAAAATGTTTAAAAGAGTGAAGAGTGGCTGGGAGAGCATTCATGTAACGTTGCTGGGTGAGCCTTTATATGCTGAAGGCTGTGTGAACAAAGCTTGGAGAGGCTGCTTTTCACTAGCAGAGTAGTGTAAGACCCTGGGCAGGAAAATTAAGGGGACACCACTATTCAAAAGTCCAGCTTGTACCCTGGGGGTTGTCACACCCACTTTTTCCAAAATCCTCAGATTTGTACCAACCAAAATTCTAATATAAAGGAGGTTGGCTTGGTGTAAGAGCAGCTACAGTACAGCCAGATGGAACCCAGATTTGGCATCAGCTGTGCCACTTTCACGTTGAGGCTCAAAAATCTGAGGTATCAACACATCAAAGACCAAGATTTTTTGAAGAGTAGCAGAGAGTAAAGATTGTGATTGAAGACCACCACAAGCTTTGGGGGGGGGGACTTCCAAAAGTAAGATATAAGCACCCCATTTGGATGTCCTACTGAGAATTTTACCAGTGTAATTATCCCCATTTTACAGCTGCAGAAATGGAGGTATGGATAGCTTAAGCAACTTACCCAGGGTCACACAGTCAATAGCAAACCCAGGACTAGCATTCATGTCACTTCACTCCTTGTCTGCTGGTCCATCCACTGCTAGAAATAAGCCTGGACATCTATGGTTTCATGGGATTCCTGATTCTCCCTGGTTTTAATTAGATTAAAAATACTATGGCAACCTCAAGCACTGTATTTTGGAATTCCTGTATATAGATGTTGTTGTGAGAGGCATGCTAAATGAGGACAGGAAGTTAGCCCAACAGCAAGGTCTGAATTTGTTATTATATCTGACCTGCTGAGGAAATAAGAAGAATTGGGAAGGTAAACTCTGCATTTGGAAGACTCAAAAATATCTGGCAACTCAAAAACATCTCCCTCAAGACAAAACTGAATGTGTACAAAGCAATTGTTATCACCATCACAACATAAAGCAGTGAGACATGGCAACTTACCAAGAAAAATACGCAAAATCTGGATTCATCTCATCACAATTGTCTGAGGAGAATATTGGGAATAACATATAGAGCTAGGAAGACAAATGAAGAAGTTAGAAAAATTACTGGACAAGGCACCCTCTCACAAATAATCTACAAAAGAAGACATCAGTGGCTGGGACGTGCTAAGAATGGAAAAAGGAACGCTTATCAAATACCGCCCTTGAATGGAAGCCAGAAAACGCAAGAAGAAAGAGAGGAAGACCACGAATAACATGGAAACGAACAGTTCTGAACGACATCAAGCACCTCAACATGAAATGGGAAGATTTGGAGAGAAGGGCAGTTGACAGGCAAGGATGGCAAATGTGGGTAGCCCAATGTGCAGCAAAGCATGGGATGGACTAAGGTCTAAGGTAATTTGACCTGCTTTGCCAAGCTCTATTTACATGGCACCTCATCCTTTGAGCTTTCCCTTTGAGCTCCACAGCACAGGTAAGTATATTTCACACTTACATTTGGAAAAATATTTGCCTAAGCATCACTGCTAAAAGTGTAGCAAGCCAACAGGCTACCTAGTAGATAAAAGTGCCCGCCTTTGAGATCTAAGACAAAAGACATACTAGCATTTGGCCCCTTTAATTTATATGGCATGGTATGTTCTTGACACAGACTGGAGAGGCTACATGCTCTCCAGGGCAGGAACCACTGCCACTCAGCGATATATCAGTCCTTAGCAGGGTTCTAAGTTGCTCATGTAGCACTTATTCCACCCCCATCTTCAGAAACCTCTGTAGTAGAATAGAAACCTGCAAACTCTGTGCTAGTTGTAGAGGACTTCATTCTTCTCCAAAGTAGCAGACCCCAGATCCTGATAATATAAATTATAGTGTATTTCTGTGGCAGCCCATGGAGTACAAAACCTTGGATTTTATGACCTTCTAGGTATACCACAGGAAGCAGCTATTTTCCTAGATGAGGGGGACTCTTTTAGGGGGTCAGGACACAGGGACAGGAAACGGTGCTTGGTTTAGCTAGAGATTGGGGAAGGTTAAGTACTAACATCATTTATGTGCTTATGGCTAGTTAGGGCTGATGTCTGTTTAAGTCACTTTGACTCAATTTTAGTTGATTTAAATGTTTTCAATTTAAAATGTACTCAAAGGACAGGGCAATCACTTTTATAAATGTAAACAAAACCAGGCCAGGGTGTTTAACATCCATTACTCACCAGTCAGCCCCTACAGCTAGGGATAGACGGTGAATCCATGCAGTCAGATTATTAATTATCCCATGCTAAGCACACTTCCCACTGAAATCAGGAGGAGTTGTGCCTGAAAGGATTTTCAGGACAGATCTTTTAGTATGCAACCAATGTTACAAGATACATTATGAAAGATTGTTGCAGTGCTGAAGCCCACCAGAATACACGTAGTGGTGGAAGAACACAGATTTTGTATTTTCATTAGAATTCCACAGGGCAGCATCTGGGTTTGAAATAATGTAACCAACAAAATTATTCTAATAAATAACTTACAGTCTTTACTCAGTCCATTCTCAAACAAAATATCCACTTGTTTCATGAAATAATGGAAAGTGAGGGGGAGGGAAAGTTATCCTCACACTTTGGGGCTTCCAAAAGGGGCATTCGCTTCAAAATCTGGACAGTTTTGAATTGAGCTTTATTTCACTCGATATCCCACTGTCCCACACAGGGTCATGTGACACGATTAGTCATAATGATAGAAATTCAGCCTCCTCTGTGTTTCCCAGTTTATCCTGTCTTCTGTCCTTTAGAGCATGAGATGTTCAGGGCAACACCATTCACACTGTTGATGCTTGACAGACACTACAAATATTTTAATTCAACCCAATTCAGTGCAAGCAAAGCTTATGTAATGACTGCAGGAATTGACCTACAGATAATAAATCTCTCACTTTGAGACTCTCATAGTATATTTAAACTGATGTGCAGAGTTGCCTTGTCACAAACTAGGGACTGGTTTCCAAAGCCCATGGAAGTCCATAGGAAGGTTCCCATTGACTTCAGTGGCCTTTAGGGCAGGCCCTGGGTCAGAATTGATATATAAAATGAAGATTTCCTATTTCCATATTTTATGGAATTTCTTAAGCTACTAATAATTTAGATGTATAATTGCTTCATGTCTTCATAAACAAGTTAACTACTATAACACACCCATGGAGAGCAGAATTAAAGTTACAAAAGGAACCTGGACTTTGAATTTCCTGATTTTGGTGGGTTTAAATCTCATTCTAAAAAATTAGCTTAATGGATGTCATAGCCATGTAACTGAAATTGTCCCATCTTACAAGTCTCATGGAAGCAGGTGTTTTGTTTTAGGTTTAGCAATGTCAAGCACTGTCAGCTGTGATAATCAATTCTGATGGATATACAGTAGTTGTCAAACCCCCTGGCAGTAAGGATATATTCAGTCCATACTGGAGATCTTTTCCAGGTACCTCCTGTCAGATTAGTCATAAGAGCATTGGCCCTGAAAAGTATAACATGATCAAATGTCTGAATGTTGAAGCTAGACAAATTCAAAATGGAAATAAGGTGCATTTTTAAAACAGTGAGTAATTAGCCATTGGAACAACTTGTGATGGTTCTTGGGGTCCCAAGACTATGAGTCAATTTGTTACCTCTTGCATCAGCGAGAAGGAGAACTGCTTGGGTGTAACTGGGTGTCAGTGCCCTGACACCACTAGCCCGTTAGCCAGCCAAACAATCTCCTCTGGCCTATTCCACCCCTTACTTTGCCTAGAAGGTTAATAATAGCTGTACTGCAGTCCAAGCCCCTTTGCTGTGTTTCTCTGTAGGGTTCAGCCCCTCATCCACTGAACACTCAGAAACACCAGGTCTTCTGTCCCCAAAAGGCCAGTGTACACACCAACTTGAGTGATTCAACTCAGGATCAGCCCTTTGTATACCACCATGACAGAGATATTTATACTGAACACAATAAATCAAAGGTTTGCGATTCAAGCAATAGTGAATAAGGATGATGTAAAAGAAAGGGTTACATTAAAAAAAAAAGTCATAGAATGATTTCTGGAGACTAAATTTAGCTGGCTAACCTTTTGTCTAAAGAAGTTTCTCACCCCAAATGTCCTTGGCAGCATTTTAGCCAAGCTTGTTAGGATAAAGGGTGTCTCCTGGCCTTTTACTCCTATCACCAGAGTTCACTGTCTGTCCTCAGGGACAGTAAAAACCCTCATTGCTTGTTTTTCCTAAGTCCTGGTTCTTCCCTGTTGATTTCATATCCTGTTATTGACTTTATATGTTAATGAGACTTCTATTGTGTTGGCTTACAACACTTAATTTACATGCCAATCAACAGATAGGCTTTCTGTCAGACAAAAATGTCTATTCACCTGTTTGTCAACTCTCCCTTACAGACATCAGGAACATATTTTCAGCATATGTGCATACCTCCTTACATAGTATCTATATAAACATTTCTTAATTATATTAATGAACAATGTGACCCTGGCTTCCATTTAAATCCTGACATGATATTCTCTGGTGAACCTGAATGTACAAACCAGGATTGGGATATTCTCGTAGCCTCCTTGCCATTAAAGGGTTCATTGGTCATGCAACTTCTCAAGGGTTGTGGTGGTTTCTCCATCACTAAACAGTTTTGAAATCAAAAATGGATGTTTTTTCTAGGGAGATCTGCTCTAGAAATTATTTTGGGGGAGTTCTCTGGCTTGTTATACAGGATACCAAACTAGATGATCACAATTGTCCCTTCTGGCCTTGGAATTTATGGCCTGAAATAAATATGTCATGGGAAGTGTATTTAATTCATCAATTCCAAGTGGACAAATTCCCCACTTCTCTGTAGGTATTTACCAATCTTATTGTAAGCCAAATTAAAAATGAGTCACTAGGATAATATTAGTATCTAAATACAGTAACCTAGATATTGTAGGCATATGCATCCAAAGCAAGAGTCAATCCACCAAAACTAAAATGAGAAAAAAAATCCCTAATCTGTGCTTGCATGCGGGAGGTATGGTTTGGTGTATAATTATGGGAAGTTAGGGTAGGTAAATTGGCCTGGCTGATCCTAACAGTAAGTTAGAGATAATTTATTTTTAAGCAATACCTATTCTACTGTACCAAGGATTTAACAATCCATCAGTCTTATTGGGAATCTTGAATGGCATTGCCAATATCCACACAAAAAGGGTGTATCCAAAGGTTGTGGAGGAAGAAAGGGGTGAAAGAGCCTCAACTCTGCCAAGAAAACATAATGTCACCTTCAGTAATTGAAAATTAGTTGCCTCAAAACCTACCACCTGCAAAGCAGATGGTGGGCTTGTACAGTGACCTGTTAGTGTGATATGTGACCCTTTATCTTAGTTAGTCAGAGATGCACTCTCACTATTTGTCCCATAGATCTATGGGAGTGTTTCTCAGCCTGTTTAGATTAGCAACTCCTTATTTGAAGTCAAAAATTCATGACCTCCCTACACTTACCAGTGTATCATTTCTAATAGTAACATTAGCCTGTGTAGCTTGTTTTTGTTGTGGTACGTTTTGAGAGGTTGACAGAAAATACTTGACTTTGAAGGATAACGTTGTGGAGGGAGTTGAGAGATATTTTTCTTTTATTTAGATTGTTGTTATCCCTATCCCTCCACAGGGTTTGAGACCCACCAGTTGATGAACACTAAGTGACACTAAACTGATTCCATAAGCCTCTGCTCCTTTAAAAAGAAGGTGAGGGTGAGTGAAGAGCAGAGAGGCAGAGGCTTCAGTCTTACTGATGGTAACAAAATATTGGCTATTTTGGATAAGGGCAAAATGTTACGTTTGAAGACAGAGGCTGAGCAATCACAAGAAATCTGAAAAATGAGACTCATAATAAAATTGTGAGTTGGCAATTCTGCTGCAGTAAGAATTAGTGTTGGATGGAAACTGGGCTTTATTTCCTGTTCTCAATCACATGATCTATATCAAGGTGGTAAAGTTCTGTATACCTGTCACATGACTTGGGGCAGTATTCACTCTCTCCAGCAAGTAGTGTTACATTTCACATTTCTATTTCTGCCACCAAAAGTAGCTATTCAAACTGGAACACTGTTTACCCAGCCCAGTTGGATACTCAGACATTTTTGCCCTGATAGGTCTGAATGTGGTACAGGGAGGGGAGGGATAGCTCAGTGGTTTGAGCATTGGCCTACTAAACCCCGGGTTGTGAGTTCAGTCTTTGAGGAAGCCACTTAGGGATCTGGGGCAAAAATCAGTACTTGGTCCTGCTAGTGAAGGCAGGGGGCTGGACTCAATGACCTTTCCAGGTTCCTTCCAGCTCTATGAGATAAGTATATCTCCATATATTAAAAAGTTGACCTGCTTTAAGTTAGGATGTGTATAAAAGCTAACAGTGATATTGTGTCAGTTGTAAATGGGGTAATATTTTATGCACATAAGAAAATGCAAAAATTGGTTTCTATTCAAGTAGGAGTAAAGCCAGTAATGTTGTCAGAGAATGAGCTGCCATACAATTTAAACAAAAACCTGTTCTAATCCTAAGTGTACAGATTGATTGCCCTAGCGTTAAAAAGTTTTAAACCTCAATATAGTGCTTTTTATAAATACTCAAATCAACAGCATCTTAGTTCCAAGGACCAGATTGCTATGGAGACTGGATAAAAGTGATTTTATGTTTTTAGAAAGGTTCATCCCAAAGCACTTTACCAGTTAGGATGTGAACTAAGAGGTCTCATTTTACCCACCACTGAAGTACAGCCATCTCTGTTGTGAAACAACGCAGCTTCTCATGATAGGTAGCAAAGAACCTTGAAGCCATTACTTGCATAGATAGGCAGTATCTCCTGTCCTACTGTCAAATATTCACACCATGGTTAGTTCTACATAATACTAGCATCTTCTGCTGTAAATATAATAAAATCCACTTAATCACGATGTACTTAATTGGGAAACATTTATGACACATCCCCAAGAAGTGATTTACTCTGAGGAGGAGGGAAATGGTAGTGACTACTACTTAATCAGGACAATATTAGTATAACATCCATGTAATGGAAGGCATTCAGTCATTACCAAGGGATTATGGTGTTTAACCAGCTGTTAAATAACTGCAAAACTGTTTGTCTCTTAATACAGAAGTTGCCAAAAGATTAAGTGAAGTGAATGTCATTTGCATTCTTATCCATTTACAACATTGTCATTTAAGTACAAATTTTTAGATTGAAACCTAAGGTCTGAGAGCAAAGTATTGCTTGTAATTGCATGCCTCTATTTGTGTCCATTACTACAACTGTACCTTAATTACAGCATTTATATGTACAACTGTGCACACAGACTATTGTTTTCAAAAATTCCTTCTAATCAGGAAAATCACTTGACCAGAACAGTAGGCTATCAACTCAGATTTCCCAATTAACAGGATTCTAGTTTTTCTAAAGGCTGCTTTAAGTTACCCTGGGGCCCATTTCAGTCCAACTGGCCCAAGTTCCCTTATGCCTCTTCCCACCCCCTCACCCCCATTAACCGCATTGAGTGTAAACTCAGTGCAGCTGAGGACTGGTCCCTTGGATTTGACTAGTTTAAAGTTAAGCAGGTGAGAAGCCATACCCAAAAAGCTATCAAAGAGCAGACATTGTCAAGGGGCACAAAGTGGTATAAGCCACGAATGAAGAAGCACACTCATCATGAGCAATGTAGGAAGAACTGGAAGAATTGTAAACATTGTTCTAATTTGTTCTCTCCTCCCTCACCATTTGCTGTTTGCAGACACTTGTAATCCACAAAGCTGAAGCAAGAGTTATTAAAAATATTTGAGTCTTAATTATTACTTTGTCATGCTATTATGGGTTCTAATCAGATTCCAGAGGGTAAGTGATACATTGCATTGCTTAGAGAATCCCCAGAGCTCTGGAGGTCCCAGTCTGTGCCTGCCCTCTCTTCTCCTGATGCAACATCCAGCAGCTATTTGAGAGGGAAGGAGTGCAGGCTCCTTTTTAATTCAAAGTCTCCATTGACTGGATGTCAGATCTTAGATGAGGAGAATTCTATGACTGTTTTCTGAGCTGTCATTTTTCCAGGAATGCTGCTGGCAAACTTATTTGAAAAGGGGAGAAAGAAAATCAGGTGTATTTACACAGCATTCATACTGTCATCTTAGTACACTGCTTGCAGTACAGCTGCTTGCTTATTAACAGCAAGCTTGCATAGCAAGGAAAGTGCATATTCAAGAATTCTTGCCACAGCAACAATTTGATCTGATATCAGTTTTCAAAAGGCAAGAAAGTTGGCTTGCTTTGGTAATACAGTGTAAAAAGGATGCCAGGCCATTTGCTGTTTGGAGACACCTGTAATCCACAAGAGGTGCAGTGAGGTACACCGTTCTTACGAAAAAGATTTGTCTGACTTATGAGTTTCCTGTCTTGCTATTCTGGGTTCTAATCAGTTCCTAGCACAGTTTAGCGGTATAGTCATCTATTTTACATTAGTAATTATACTGAAAAGAAAGAACAAGGAGTACTTATGGCACCTTAGTGTGGCTGATGTGATTAGGTTCTATGATGGTGTCCCCTGAATAGATATGTGGACAGATATGCAATGGGCTTTGTTGCAAGGATAGGTTCCCGGGTTAGTGTTTTTGTTGTGTGGTTGCTGGTGAGTATTTGCTTCAGGTTGGGGGGTTGTCTGTAAGCGAGGACTGGCCTGTCTCCCAAGATCTGTGAGAGAGTGAGGGATCATCCTTCAGGATAGATTGTAGATCCTTGATGATGCGCTGGAGAGGTTTTAGCTGGGGGCTGAAGGTGACGGCTAGTGGCATTCTGTTACTTTCTTTGTTGGGCCTGGCCTGTAGTAGGTGACTTCTGGGTACTCTTTTGGCACTGTCAATCGGTTTCTTCACTTCAGCAGGTGGGTATTGTAGTTGTAAGAATGATTGACAGAGATCTTGTAGGTGTTTGTTTCTGTCACATATCTATTCAGGGGACACCATCATAGGACTTAATCACATCAGCCACAACATCAGAGGCTCGTTCACCTGCACATCTACCAATGTGATATAGGCCATCATGTGCCAGCAATGCCATGTACATTGGCCAAACCGGACAGTCTCTACGCAAAAGAATAAATGAACACAAATCAGACGTCAAGAATTATAACATTCAAAAACCAGTCGGAGAACACTTCAACCTCCCTGGTCACTCAATTACAGACCTCAAAGTCACAATACTCCAACAAAAAAACTTCAAAACCAGACTCCAACGAGAAACCACAGAATTGGAATTAATTTGCAAACTGGACACCATTAAATTAGGCTTGAATAAAGACTGAGAGTGGATGGGTCATTACACAAAGTAAAACCTATTTCCCCGTGCTAATTTTTTCCCCTACTGTTACTCACATCTTCTTGTCAACCTTTGGAACATCCTGATTATCACTACAAAAGTTTTTTTCTCCTGCTGATAATAGCCCACCTTAGCTGATTACTCTCATTATAGTTAGTATGGCAACACCCATTTTTCATGTCCTTTGTGTATATATATCTTCCTACTATATTTTCCACTGCATGCATCTGATGAAGTGGGTTTTAGCCATGAAAGCTTATGCTCAAATAAATGTGTTAGTCTCTAAGGTGCCAAAAGTACTCCTCGTTCTTTTTGCTGATACAGACTAACACGGCTACCACTCTGAAAATGAAAAGAAAAACAGCCCTAGGTTTGATTGAGGAAAGCAGTGAAGGAAAGAGTCTTTTTTCAAGGTACAAGAGCAGGTGTCAGGAGATTTTGGTTATAGTCACTAGCAGAGCTAGGAATATATGACCCTAAGCAAGTTACTGAATCTCCCCATACCTCAGATTCCCCATCAGTAAAGTGTAGATATTGCTTATTTACTTCACAGGGTGGCTGAGAGGCTATTAGTGTTTGTTTAAGATCCTCTGATAGGAGGTTCTGTGGAAGTACAAAGTATTATTGAGATGATAGATTCTGATTGGATATTTGCATATTAGCAAGTTATTGATGCTACACACCATAATATGCTGGGTATCTTAATGTTAAGACTATGTAAAGTGGACTACTTTTGGTACAGAGGAACAGTCCAAGTGGATTTGGCAAACCATGCTTGTTTATTTTGGTGCAATTCATGAGGTTTCTTACCACACAACACAAAAGAAAACTAGGGAGGGTAATGCACTTGAAAACATGCTGAGTTCTGCACAATTTGGATATGAAACCTCATCTGGGAGAGTCCATATTATTGTGGTGTATTCTGGGACATCAGAGCCTGGGTCCATATGGAGTGAGCAGTAGAAAGATAGATAGTAGCAGGAATAGAGGAGCACTTTGTGATCCTGGAGAAGTATGAGGGACAGGCAGAAAGAGAAGAGGGAAGGTCCTCTACTCCTTTTAATGAGGTCTAAATTGCTGGTTGCCACTGAGTAAGAGCTGTTATTGCTCGCTAAGAAGCCCTGAAGAGAAGGGCCAATTAGAAGGCTACCTTCTGCTCCCCAAAGAAAGCTAGAAAAGCAGGGGAAGAGAGAGTGATTAGGTCTACCTCCAAATGAGAATAAAAGGTAAAGGAAATGCAGCTGTGGTGAGAGAAAGATAGTCCAAAACCAGGCCCAGCTTTTCAAACATCCAAACCTTTCAGTGAATTTGCGTCAAGTTTCTCAGCTGTTAAAAAAACCCAGAGCAACAAACACAAAAAGGCTCACATATCCCTACTTAATACATTCATAGCTGACATACTAAATGTAGGGCTACTCCAGTTGCCTAGTAACAGTACTGTGCTGGCCTCCACTACTAACTTCTTACTCCCTAGATAGGAAGCAGCAGACAAGAGGAAACAAGGCTTTGGGGAACAAAGGCCATGTTATTGGACAACTTGTTCTAAATACAGTATTTTCCCAGTCCTGTTAGGTTTGATGGTCATGATGAAGGGACTGATGTGGTAAGGTAAACAAGAGGGATCATCATAACACACTGCCATTGACAAAAAGAGCCTCACTGAGGAAAAGCTAGGCCAAGTGTATGGATTACTAGACAGGTCTCTGTGGAAGTGTTATTGTGTTAGGGGGCACAAAGGTATTGGGGGAGGGAGGAAGAAACCATCTTCCCATTCCTGCACTGACCAGCATCTTCTCTCTCATGGATGAGATACAGATGAAAAATAGGGACAAAGGAGGAGATCAAATACATTTTAAGACTAAAGAGAGCAGGAAGGGCAGTCTGTTCCTGCTAGCTACAGCAAAGAGGCCTTCCTCCAAGATCAAGCCTTACATTGTATAAAGCTTCTTTTTCAAACCGTAGTGTTCCACTGAATATATCCAGAAGGTTCGCCAGTGTCTTCTAAGAAAGAGCCCAATAAGCACAGGTGCCATCATAGACCAATAGAGGTTGGAGGTGGTGCAGAGCCAGAGATCTGTGGCAAAAAAAATTCATGTGTCCTGCAGCTTCATTGAGAGGTACATCAACCTGATGGTTAATGTCCCCTGAATACTTAATCAGGACAAAGGAATTATTCCTTTATTCTCCTCTCTATAGTTGTATCTATGGCAAGCAGGGATTTGTCGTTGGAGCCATGTTCCTATAAATACGCTGCTGTCATTCTTCAGGGCTTTAACTGTTATTTTGTCCTTTAATAGGAGAATAAAATTGTAGTCATCCATATTTTCTATTTTATATGCCATGATTTTGTCTGCTTACACTAAATAGGTCTCCTGGAGCCTTGAAATAATAAATGCACTCCTGGAGCCTTGAAATTCCATCTATCCTGTAGAAAGTGTCTCTTTTCCTAATAGGAACTCAATGTTATTCAATAGAATTCACCGTGCTGCAAAGGAAATTCCCCAGCAGACAACAGTGATTAAGACTTCAGGTGTGTGGGTTTGTATGTATTTATTAATCTCACATGTATTTGTTTTCTATAATGCAAGTTTTCCTGTGTCTATTTTTCCTGATTGTTTATATCACATGGATGTGAGATCCATGTAATAAACAACAGAATCAATTTATTGTACAGCTATGACCAGTCCTCTGCTCACTAACTCATCTCCCTTTTTAAACATTCCAAAGCCCTGAGCAGCAGCAAACAGCTCCTTTTTAAAAAAAAAGTTATACACGCATGCAAGCAAAGTATTTCCCATTTTGCTCCCCTTTCAGAAATTTCCTCCCACAAACTACTTGTCCAGGGCACAGGATGGGCAAGATTCAGTCTTGGACCAGCAATGGGTTTTCTAGAGAGTAAAGTTGTGATGTTCCCTTCTGGTGTTATCTGGACCGGTGATCTGCTAGGTCACCCCAATCCTCAACTCTGGGAGCCAGCCTTACCCTTCTCTGCTGTAAGAACCCCCACCCCTGGGCTGTTCACGCACAGCCTCTGGCATGTAAGCTGCTCCTTGGATTGTGCAATTGAATGACACTAGCCAATATCTCCGGTCCCAGACACAACCCTAGGAATCTCCATCTTGCAGAGTCCAGTTATGCCCGCTGGACACTGCAAGCTTATATGAGTTCGTCAATTTAACAAAGAAATTGATATGTACCAGGCTTGTTATCCCAAGGGGAGTCTCTGACATGCTTCAAACCAAACGCAGTGCTTCAGGTAGAATAAACAAACAGATTTACTAACTACAAAGATAGATTTTAAGTGATTATAAGTCAAACCATAACAAGTTGGATTTGGTCAAATGAAATAAAAGCAAAACGCATTTTAAGCTGATCTTAACACTTTCAATCCCCTTACAAACTTAGATGCTTCTCACCACAGGTTGCCTGGTTGCCCTTCAGCCAGGCTCTCCCCTTTGATCAGCGCTTCAGTCACTTTGTGTGGTGTCTGTAGAGGTAGGTGGAAAAGAGAGAAAGCATGTCAAACATCTCTCCCTTTTATCATGTCCTTTCTTCCCTCTTGGCTTTGCCCCCCCCCCTTCAGAGTCAGGTGAGCATTACCTCATTGCAGTCCCAAACTGACCAAAGGAAGCGGGGTGACTCACTCGAGAGTCCAACATCCTTTTGTCCTTGCCGAGGCCAGTATCCTTTGTTCCTGTGAGGCTGGGCTGGGTTTGTCCCATACATGCCCTGATGAGCTGTGAACTGCCCCTCTGCTTCTCAAGAGTTTTTTGCCTGGGCTTGCTTTAAGCCATGAGGACACATTTTCAGTCTCATAACTATATACCTGAAATTACAACCTATAACATTACTATAACAATGATTACTATAACATCACTATAACAACAATGCTCAGTATTTCATGAGCCTTCCGAAGACACCCAACATGACAAACTTTGCATTAGATACCACACAATCATATTATAAGGATGAACATGGGGGTGCTGGGTGTTCCCCTGAGGTACAGAATGTCACAGAAATATCACAGTGTATTACTGTATGGCCTGCAGGGCTAGAAATGGGAACCTCCCCTTTCCAGAACTCAATTCTATGAGCTATTCCATGGCTAGAACAACAATTTGGGTATATTTAAGGTGTTTTATAGCTCCTCTAAGTCCTTTACAGTTGGAAAAATGTTAACAGGCAGAGAGAGAGAGAGTAGTCAAGTATTTTTATAACTAAAATATTTATAACAACTTCTCTAACATATACTCTACACAGAGCACACAACAATGTGATATAGTAAAGGTTTCATCTGCACTAGTCTGATATAGCCACATTAACCATCCCAAATTACTGCCTATAAAACCTTTATACCAAACCATCCCCATAATGAATTCTCTCTGAGGGTTGCATTTAGTGACAGTGATGTAAGTTCCATGCATCCAGCATACAGTAGTAGAAAACAAGTGGATATATGTGGTACAGTAGTGTAACTCACATGATTTGGCTGTATGTAATTTACATACCAAGCAGGTAGAAGCAGACTGGGAGCTGTAGAAAGAAAATCTGCAAACATGAAGACACCCTTCTGCCCCATTAGCCTATAAGTTGTTTTTCATACCCACTAACGAAAAATTGATTTTCAATTTACATTACTTTACCATTGTTGTCCTTGTCAACTTATATGCAGTGTCAAGTTTACATTACTATTTATAGCACTAACGAATTTGGCCCAGAGATTTACATTGGACTTGCCCTATTGCCTAATAGTTGTACTAACCACCCCTCCCCGCCTTTTATTTGAGGGCTATTGACATTCCTTACCCTGCTATGTTTCCACATGTTTTCCCACTGACTGTTAGTCATATGACAGATGGTTAAGCCATCCCAAGCATAAGTGAGTACAACTCTGTTGGACCAAATTCAACTCCACAGGAACAATGGGATACAAATCAGACCCCTCCACATCCTAGGAGCAACTGTACCACAAAGGGCCCTGTCTCATGAAAAGACAGCTTTAAAATCCATCCAGGCATCCATGGGAGGCTGTACCCACAGGCTCCCCAACAGCTGATCCAGGGTTTGGGCAGCTTATGTTGCTACCCCACACATCCAAGCAATTTTACTGTTACCATGGGTTGGAACATGGCTTTCACTGGCAAGTCAGTCTGCCACACTGGTTTCAATGGCATTGCTTACACTAGCACTGAATTTGGCCAAAGGCTTACACTTGCCAATTTCCAAGTCTGTAGATTATAGCAGAAGACAGGTGAAGTTGCCATCAGGGTATTGCCTAGTAGGTCAGGGTGGCCTGACCACCTCAGAAATGAAGGAAGGAAGCCAGAGAATGTAGCAGTTCTTAAAAAGGGGTATATTTTAATCATTTACATCCACTTACTTTAGTCTCATTTTTCCTTAAGTTTTCCATACTGCAAACCCAAAGCCTTTATAAGGTCAGAGGCCCTAGCCTGTGCCCAAACTCTCCTTATTAATTCAGTACCTTATTTTTCAAGGTTGCTTTTCTCAGATACTGATCCAGCGCTGCCTTTAACACGTGCCTCATTAGGACTGTTTCCCACGACATTCCTCCAGCAGCCCACCCATCTATCCTTTATATTATTTATTCCCCTACCACAGTGGATGAGCTGGGTCTGAATGATATAAGCCCCCAAACACATCCCACTCACAGCAGCCTCTAAGGATTGGTAGTTGATTAGAGCCAGTTGCAGTGAACCCCAGTTCTCATTTACAGGGGTAGTCCTCAACCTCTAGCTACTTGGGGGGTTGTTTATTTTTTCCAATTCATATGACAGTTCACATCTGAGGCTGGGATAAGAGCTCACTCTCTTATGAGAGAGACAGGCTTTGAAGCTTATACAGAAGACCTGAAGAAGAGCTCAAAAGCTTGTCTGTCTTACCAATAGAAGTTGGACTAATAAAAGATATTACCTCACCCACTCTGCCTCTCTAACATCCTGGGACCAACATGGCTACAACAACACTGCAAACAACAATGACCTATTTCAGGCCCAGTATGTCAAAGTGACTGCTACTTAGGCACATTAACTTTGCATACTAAAAGCCCTTAGGACATTTTTATATGAATTATTTTTTCATGCACCTGCACTGCAGTCAGGATCCTAAATGAAAGAATGTACTCTTTGTATTATTTCTGGCAAAATAGCAAAAGCAATTAATCACCTGCATATTTTCAATTAAAAAAACACAGCTGAGTTTTAGGAGTATTAAAATTGTCTCTGGAAGCTGAAACAATAAAACCCTAATATTTCTCTAAGTCATATAACCTAAAAGTGTCAAATATGGAGACAGGCTCAAACCAAGACCATAGATCTGGAGCAATATGTCAACATTGCACCTCTAAGTGTAGAGTGACTCTTTTTTCCTATCTAGGGGAAAGACAAAAAATGATGGGGACTTTTAGGCACAAGTGTTCAAGTTAAGCATGCACAATCACAATTATACATTTGTTAATTCCTAAATTACATGCAAAAATGCTATCCATGTACACACCCATGCATGCACATGGACCAGTGGACACTCAGCTGGCCATGTGTATCTAACTTGTGCATGTCCAGTTAATCACATAGAAGAGTGATGTATGCCAAAATGAATGGTCACATTTACATGCATAACTTCATCAAGAAGGTTGGTCTTGTGGTTAATGTGCTAGCTTTAGCCTCAAGAGATCACTGTTCAAGTCCCAATTCTGCCAGACTCTCTATGTGACAAAACAGTGTCTCATCTTTAAAATGGAAATGATACTTTTCTTACATCTTTTGTCTGTCTTATCTATTTAGACTATAGACTCTTTGCAGCAGGGACTGTATCTTGTGTGTATATACAGGCCCAAAGCCACAAAGGGACTTAGGTGTTGCAAACCTAACTTTTAGGCATCTTTATAAAAGAAAAAACAACAACACTGGAATCTACAAACCCTTGGGTAGGTACCTAGGCTCTGTGTACAAATGCATGGGGAGAGATAGGTACTTGGGAATGTGACAGTGTATCCCATAAGGCTTCATGGGGAGGGGGTGCTTATAAAGGTATGTATGACATAACTGGAATATGTTGTGCTGCCTGTGCCATGTAACATATCTCCGTAAAGGTTATGGTCTACTATATCTATTCATCCTATTTGTACATATATATCATTTTCTACTTGAGGTTAAGAATATGGGCTGTATGCTGGCTTGGTTTCTAAGTAAGCTCTGTGAGGCATTTGGTCAGCTTCTTTAGGAAGGAATTCGCAAGGTTAAGTACCTGTTCAGGAAACACTTGGAGAACAATGCATCTTGGAATGCTCCAATCCACATAAGAAGTCTTCCTGGAGACATGCAAGATACCATGTGGACAATGGCGTAGGCCTGTAAAGACTGAGTCATGCAGGGGTATGTGACTCGCCCAGGTGACTCCAAAACTCCATCTTGGAGCTGGACTTTGCATAGGATGGAGGAGGGGGGTCCCCACCCACAAGAGTCTATTTAAACCCGTGGGAGTCCCCTCCATTTTGTCTTCAGCTGGCTAAAGAAGGAGCCTCTCCACCCCCACCAGGATACTTGAAGGAGACTGAAACAAAGGACAGTAACTACAGGGGGTGTGAATGATTGCTGGACCCAGGCTAAAAGGAGATTAGCCTGTAAAAGGGAGTGCTCTGGAACTGGTGAGGAAATCATCTGTATTTAGTTTGATTAGACATAGATTTGCGCATTTTATTTTATTTTGCATGGTGACTTACTTTGTTCTGTCTGTTACTACTTTGAACCATTTAAATCCTACTGTCTGTATTTAATAAAATCACTTTTTATTTAGTAATTTACTCAGAGTATGTATTAATACCTGGGGGAGCAAACAACTGTGCATATCTCTCTATCAGTGTTATAGAGGGTGAACAATTTATGAGTTTGCCCTGCATAAGCTTTATGCAGGGTAAGACGGATTTATTTGGGTTTAGACCCCATTGAGTGTTGGGCATCTGAGTGCTAGAGACAAGCACACTACTGTGAGCTGTTTTCAGGTAAACTTGCAGCTTTGGGACAAGTGATTCAGACCCTGGGTCTCTGTCTGGAGCCAGACGGGAGTGTCTGGCTCAGCAAGACAGGGTGCTGGAGTCCTGAGCTGGCAGGGAAAACAGGAGCAGGGGTAGTCTTTGCACATCGCGTGGCAGCTCCCAAGGGGGTTTCTGTGATCCAACCCGTCACAGGGAATAACATACACGCTAGGCAGGGAGCTGCCTAAGCTAAGCAATGGGAGATGCCAACTAGAGGGCTATATTCTAAAACCTGCCCCGCTCCTAAAGGTACGTCCAGGCTGCAGGGAAGTACCTATATCTACTTGCAATCTGCAGCCAGGAACCCCTCTTCAGATGACTGGGACACTTAAGCACTTTCTTGCAAGAAACCCCTGAGAAGGAGGTGGTGGTGCTTCCCTTATAGTTTTTAGTCTAGCAGGCAGCACACTCATCCTGGATGCGAGAGAACCAGCTTCAATTTCCCGCTTTTCTTGATGGGGAGAAGGATTTGAACAGGGTCCTCCCTCCACTTAGGAAGGGGCTCTAACCAGTGAGGTATGGAATAGTCTGATGTGTGTATCCCTCAATCTCTTTGGTTGAAGCTGTTGCATTTTGGATAAATATTGAAATAGTCATTGGGCCAGAAAGTGTGAGAGAATGATTCTATAGCAGAGGTTCTCAAGCTGAGGGTTGGGACCTCTCAGGTGGTCACAAGGTTATTACATGGGGGAATCGTGAGCTGTCAGCCTCCACCCCAAACCCCACTTTGCCTCCAGCATTTATAATGGTGTTAAATATGTAAAGAAGTGTTTTTAATTTAAAAGGGGGGGGTCGCACACAGAAGCTTGCTATGTGAAAGGGTCACCAGTACAAAAGTTTGAGAACCACTGCTCTATAGCCTGGTGCTTCAGGCACCCACCTGCGAGGTTGGAGACCCAGGTCCAGTTCTCCTGCTCAAATTACTCTATAATAGTTATTATTCTCATGGTGCAGAGTCCCATAAAGTCATATCACAATGAACAGTAAACAAAATACACAGTAGTCATTGGCCAGCTATCTTCCTCCACATTTCATGGTCTTCACACAGCCTTGAGAAGCTCTGCATACTGCATCCCAACCCATCAGCCACATCAAACCATGCTTGCCACAGACACCCCTTGCCCCTGGTACTTGTCCTTGCAAAACTTGTTTCAGCAATTTTCCTCTGACTCACATTTCCATCTGACTCGCATGTTCTGCAAACTCAAGTTTTATTTGTCTGATCAAATTGATAATATGAGATATCACTCCAGTTATGCTATAAATTCAGGGGATTACCACTATATTAGTAGTGTGTGAGGTATAGTTAACACTCAGCCATCACCTGTAGCATTTCACTTTGAAGACAGGAAGCCTCTCTTAGTGTCCTCCTAGCAATAATATGGCTCAGAGAGGACAAGTTTAATCCTTAGGCAAATAAATCTGAATGTCTCCAAAACAGTATTTGATGGTGGGAACATTAACAGACACTGAATCAGAGCACCTAATAGACCCTTAATTATAACAGCACTAGTGAGAATCTGTGGAAAATAAATGAAGATGATGGAAAGATGAAGCATTAGAAAGAGGGAAATGAGAACATGGAAATAAGGCTCAAGTGATTAAAAACATTAGAAAAAATATTTATAAAGTAATAACCTCCAATTGTTAATGAAACACCGAAGCTAGGCCATTGCTACTGTACATTATCTTAAACTTAATTTTATGCCTGAAAGGAACCTGAAACGGGCAACAAAAAAATGGACTCAGTAAACTAAGTGATTTAACTGCTGGCATTCAATATTGATATTCAGTCAGGTGGAGACAGTCCTGAAGCCCATGGTCTTAATTTGTATCAGCCTGCAGAGGTTAGTTCTCAGCTTCATTTTTGGTCTCTCTCTCTCTCTCTCATTCTAAATCAATACTCAAAGCAACACTACATTAATAGTCTGGCTTGAACTCACAAAAACCAAGATCCTGATTCTTAGGGCTAGATGACACAAAGCTCAATGCAGGGCCTTAGGGTTGGGGGTATTGCTGATTCTGAGGCCAGCAGGGATCAGTCCAGTCCCAGTTATTTTTATTTAAAAAAAAATGTACTCAAAGGCACTAAAGTTCTCGTCCTGGACTAATGGAATGCAAAAAAAAAAATGTTTTTAAAATCAAAGTTGGTTTTGAGTTACAGGAGCAGGAAAAGCCCATGAAACCACAAACATTTGTATGTATTCCAATAAGTTTTAAATGGCAAACCAAATTAACCATATTTGGTAACAAACAGGAAATGAAGCCTACAGGCTGAAAGCTCTAGTGATAAATTATTACATGGATTAGATATTTTACAGCCATTAGAAATGCTAGAAATACTGTATCTATCTGTCTAGCACTATAAAGTCATTGGCACTCTGACAGATGGTTGGACAGACAAACTACTTTTGTTGTACAAGTGGGACCAGTTATAATAGTACTTTTTAATTGAGTGCACAGGTCCAGATTCATTCCAGGGTTTGTGCTGGTAGCAGACAATGTAGTCTCTAGTGGAAGGAAGGCTCCAAGATTGTAGCAATGCAAAGTGGAGATACTATAAATCCCAGCTTCCAGAGGATGGCAGTGGGGCAAAATGCTACCTTCTCATTCTCTGGAGTGAACCCCCCAACTCACAAGTGTAGTGAGGTGTTTAACAACACCCATGTTTCATCTAAGCAGCATAAGACTTCTAGTCCAGTCATGCTTAGGTAGTAACCAATATATTGTACAGTAAGTGCCAGGTACAGCTGCACAAAAACCTTAATGAAAAATTCAACCCCTTTGGCTGAAAAATTTCAAAACTGGAAAATTTTCCACCAGCTCCTGTGCCAGGTATATGCTGAAGCCTCTTCTCAATAATATACAAGACCCATTTAGTGAGTGGAAGGGAAGAAAAGTTATGTTGCTCAGTATTTCCAATTTAACAGCTCTGTGAATAAATTAGATGGTACGTGAACTGTTTGTGGAGGTGTATGGGACATGGTGCTCTATTGTCAGTCAGCAGCCATGATAAGCTTGTGGTCAGGAGCTTGCTTGGTGTTAAACCACTATGGCTACTGTTTCGTATCTCAAGTGCCAGTTAGGGACCCAGTCTTGTAATGCTGAGCATCTGCACCCTCATTAACATCAATGGAAGAGCAGACTGTAGATCAGCAAGTCACATTACTGAAGTGCACTGGTTACTCTTTTGGGTTATTGTGTGGGAACTTCTATACATAGAGCTGTCACCACTGTAAAATCTTTGGAAAGCATCAAGTGTGTTTAGCCCTAAAAACAACAACCAATACATTTTTATCAGGAAGCAGTCACTGACTGGAGAGTTCCTTTCATTCTCTGCTTGTGCCACAGCAGGCTCCACTTTACAGTGTGTGCTAGCAAAGCAGCAGGAGCAGCAGCAGTAACAAAACAGCCTATTCTACAAAGAACCACTTGTTTTGCTGGCTTTCCACAGCATGTGTGAAGTATATAAGACTGACTGCTCTCCAGTTTGTGCTGTACTTGCTGCAGCTGTGGGTGCATATAGGTCTACAGTATAAAAATGTGTTGTACACAGAACCTCCATCACATAACACTGTGCTAATTATTTTTACCAGATTTCCTGTTCAGAGTACCCACCTTGCCCCATCCCTTGAAGGATCCAAATCCTTAGCACATACTTTTGAGTTTGTGCCATCAAATGTATTCACCTTTGGATGGAGAGTGGTGAAATGTCCTAGCAGTTGGGTGGTCTCTGAATTAGGCCTTGTAGTCCCTGGGTGGCCAACTCTGTGCCAGATTTCTCACCTATGATGAAAACATTGATCTGCTTCTTATAAAAGAGAAATGTAGTAATTGATATTAAAAGGATGCTGTAAGGTAAACCAATACCTAAAACCAGTAAAAATATTTCTAGGATTTCCCAGCCCCACCCCACCTAGCCCCAGATGACTTTTGTTCACTTTAAACAAAAACAAAAAAACAAATCTCTTATGTATTTGCAAACCCAATATTGCAACATTTGCTCATCGAGCATCTAAACAGTGAAATTCTCTAGAAACTCATTAAAAGCAAAAATATTATCAACTAGCCTGTTCTCATTTTCTAAGATAAGAAAAATGAGAAAAATAAACAAAAAGAAAATATATTTTGAAGTTGTTTGTTTTAATAATTGGTGCTGGTATTTCCACAAGTGAGGAATTTTTTTTCTTTTTAACTATATAATGGGGCCTGATTCTCCACTGCCTTACACCTAATGTAGTCACTGACACCCATGCAAAGTGAGTGTAAAGTGGGCCTAAAATGCCATTGAACCAGAATGGTCCTATTTTATATGTGCTTTGCACAAGAGGAAGGGCTCAAACCAACTCCCATTGAAATCAATCGAAAGGTTCTCTTAAAGGAGCACTACAAGTTGTATGGCAGCAGAGAATTTGTCCCAAACTTATACAAAATCAAATGTATTTTTTCATGTTTCCATTGTTTACTGAACAGCACCCAAACATAGAAGATGTGTTCTCTTGCTGAGAAGTTTACAAATTCATTTCAGACATGATGCAACAATGGGATAACAGGGCAGCAAGAATGGACAAAAGGGCAGAAGTTTGCTCTTCAGTAAGGACTAGTACACAGCATGATGGGGGTAAGGATTGAGCCCTGTGGGACTTTGGTTCTAAGGGGAACTGGGTATTCCAGGAGTTGCTCAACATCTCACAGGAGCAATAAACCATTGTTGAGAAGCTAGTGACCCATGAACTAGGGGAGATGTCATTAGTACCACACAACAGTTCTTTGTTAGCTGTAGGTGATGCATGTAGATGAGGCATGATGCAGTGTTTTTGAGGGGGGCAGTTACTTGGGTTGACTATAATTTTTCTGTCTTTTTATTCCTGTGGTAGATTAGAGTAGTAGTCTCCTTGAGCTGAGTGATAAGTGAAACTCATTAAGTGTTGTCCTTCCTACCATAATTATCTCAAGGCAACTTCACAGTTAAGGCCCTAAACCTACAAACACTTATGCACACACTTAACTTTACAAACAGGAGTAATCCTACTGCTTCAATGGGATTACTCACATGCAAAAAATTACTCAGTTGCATTAGTGTTTGCAGATATCAGCCTAAATTTGTAACTAGTTAATTGCAACCCAAATACCTTAAATGTAATGTTTTGCCAGAGGGAAATTTACCCCAGAAAGTTTGAGATTGCTCAGCAGACATGTTTGGGGAAATATGTGAATTTGAAAAATGAGGTTTTTCACTTCTGGAAAGTATTCTAACATCTTGGAGCACTGAGCTCAAAAATTGCTTTATCTATTACCTCCAAATTTATTTCAATCATCTGTCCTCAACTAGTGCCTATCATTAATATTGTAGTCATTTGCTAGGGACTGAATCTTTCAACAGTCCATGCTCTCTGTAGGGTTTACACAGTCCCCAGTGTTCAACTTAAAAGGACGTTAGGAAGTCCTTAGGGGCCAAAGGATTTACAGTCCAGACTTGAACCAGACAGTCTAAAGACTTTCTGAAGTCTGTAGACATAGTGGCAAAGAAAATTCGGTACAGTTCTACAAGTGGAAGACAATGATATGCAGTTATCCTCTAGCATGTAATCAAATTTGCACACTTGGTGAAGAATTAGATACTTCCTAATAGCAGGGATATAAATATTTTCCCTGGACAATTTTTATCAAAATCAAGGCAATTTGTATATAAAAAAACTTGGTTATGATTTGGGATATGCTAAAGGATCTGGATTTGGTTTCCACTTTATGTAACAAAAGCCAGAGGTTGTTTTGATCTGAACTCTATTCTCTGAACCACCAATATTCAGGTCAGTTAGGGAAAAGATTCCAGTCTTGGCCAATTCTTTTAAGTCAGAGATGTAAGTGTATATATGTTACTTAAGAAAACCCCTACTGGAACATTGCAGTTATAAGAAATAGCTTGTGAAAGCCAAGAAATTCTAAATTATGTTATGAAAAAAACATACATCTTTGGGTTTGGAAATTCTTAAGAAAGATTTCACATGCAACCTTAACTCTGAGCTCATAGCAACATCTAACTTCTACTTGAACAACAACTCCTCCTCCTCTGTACTCAGTTACCAAAGCCACTTCTCACACTTGCCATAGACCACTGATTCAAACACAAACCCTCTTCCCCTTCAATCGCCTATATTTTCACAGTCACTTCATCTCCTCTAATGCTCCACTCCTCTCTTACAGCTCTGCCTCAGAACCACTATTTCATTATGTGCCAGACACCAAAATGTGTCCTGTATATCAAGACTGTAATATACCAAATAATTGATAGGATTCAGAATACCTGATATGGCTCAAACACTTCAGAGACTTATTTTATACCTACATTCCTACCTGAAATTCCATAGAAACTACAACATGTTGGGCTTTACAGGTAAGAGGTTTAGGGGAAGGGTGGTAGTTACATACCACAAGACCAATGAGTCATCAGGATCTTCATCTGGAGGCCACTAGAAGTGTTAGTCCTGTCCTTTACCTCATAGATCAGGGAGAGGCATTCAAAGGATTTTTGTTTCTGGGAAGTAGTGTCTGCTGCAACTGAGGTCAGAGGGGAGCAGGTTTATTTTTTTGTGTTTGTGGTTATTGTCTTGTCTACCAACATTTCCAGAAAAAAAGTCATAGGCATATGTCATTATTAGAAGGGATGTAGTGTCAGAATTAAAGTTGTTTGTAGAACCAGGAAACAACCATTCAAACCCTTTTTCTTCATTTGATCCTTTATCCTTATGTTGGGTTTTTCTGGTTTTCAAGAGTTTAGGTTTATTCTAAATAATCATAACAGTCTAATTCTTTTTGACTTAAGATACTTTGTATTTGACAGTTTTACCTATCACTAAGATATTTGTCTGGAAGTAATACTGAAATTTTGGCATGACTCTTCTTAGCCAAAAAAAGGGAAAATGCACACTTGGTACTCTCCATATAAAACATCTGACAAAGTGGGTATTCACCCACGAAAGCTTATGCTCCAATGCTTATAGTTAGTCTATAAGATGCCACAGGACTCTTTGTTGCTTTTTCCATACAAAACGTTAGGGATTAAAAAAAAAAAAATCAGGAAAAAACAAAGGAAAGAGACTACAAACTCCAAGCAAGTGACTATATTGCCAGGTGTTTTAAATATATGTATGCAGTTACAAATAAATGGGGGGATTCTGCAGTGTAGAAATTGGGGCAAAGGTTGCCACTGGCCTGTGTTCTCAAGGATTTGTATCACCCTTCACAGTGACTTTGTTAAATATAAGTATGTAATTAGAAAACAAGGTCTGTGTATGCTGATATTAATGTATTTCCACATGTGTAACATCCCAATTGTTAGAACTAGATTTCTTGGTTTATTTTCACTTAGTAAGAGTTAAATATTGGAACTTAATATTTATTACTGCTGAGGTCTTCCCAAAAGCCTCTGTGAATACTTTTTATGGACTCAGTGTTATTGCTACTATCTGTTTTTCATAGCTATGCAGGGAGGTTTTAGCCTCAAAATGTTGCTATTAATGTAGCTAATTGATCTTTTTCTGGGTAGCAAAACTTTTAATAGAAAACAGTCTCTGTTTCACCTTTCATTGTAAAAATGTATTCAGCAGGCAGGTGACAGCATTATTCATTTTTCACATTACTTCAAAACAACGTTAAAGCCTAGAGCAATTATCCTGTAAGCAGGTAATCAGTGTCATAGTACCTTAAGGTAGCTAAGAATTACTGGAATAAGCCCAGGGCAAGAATTGACAAACATATCCTTAGAAAATGATAATGCCTATAACCTGTATTCCCAAAGGTGCTGAAGGTACCTGGTATAAAGAGCAAAAGGGGAGAATGAGACATTAGTATCAGCTATCCATTTTTATACATCTTTCTTGGATTGGGGGGGAATAGATGAAAACTGCCAGTTTGAAGAACATAATTTAAGGCCTCGCTCAGTTCATTCAAAGAAATGCATTTAGAACCACAATAGTGCCAAGTGCCCATATACCACAGTGGTGTGTCTGTGGCATGATGTTCTAGAAGGATTCTAAAAACAGTCCTCAATGTGACCAACAAGGTGTTCAGCCCCGGCATGTAGGGAAACGCCAAGGACTCTGATTTGCAAGCTGACTGACGCTCATCTTAAAAATGAACAGGAGTACTTGTGGCACCTTAGAGACTAACAAATTCCTGTTCTTTTTGCGGATACAGACTAACATGGCTGCTACTCTGAAATCTTAAAAATGGTACAACACGGTGCCATGTAACCAGTGAACAGGCCAGGTGAGATGGCAGCTGGCTATGAGGGAATTTAAAAAAAACAAACAAAGAACATAGAATCATAGACTTTAAGATCAGAAGGGACCATTATGATCATCTAGTCTGACCTCCTGCACAATGCAGGCCACAGAATCTCACACACCCACTCCTGTATCAAATCTGTGTCTGAGCCATTGAAATCCTCAAATCATGGTTTAAAGCAGGGGTAATTTTTCCTGGCACGCAGCGTGGGCTGAGCCGCTCAGCCCCACCGCCACTCTGGAGTTCCAGCTGCCGGCTCCTGCGGGACCCGCCGCGGGTCCAACTCAGCACCTGCTGCTGCCCTGGGGGGAAGGAACCCCAGGCTGGCAGCGGGCTGAGACCCCACTGGCAGGAGCCGGCAGCCGAAACCCCAGAGCAGGGGTCGGGCTGAGCCGCTCAGCCTGCCCCGCTCCGGAGTTTCCGCGGCCGGCTCCTGCCAGCCGGGTCCCCGCGGGTCCAACTCAGCACCCGCTGCTGGCCTGGGTGAAGGAACTCCAGGCTGGCAGCGGGCTGAGACCTCAGCTGGCAGGAGCTGGGGGCAGAAACCCCAGAGGGGCGGCAGGCCAAGCCAGTCGCTGCTCTGGGGTTCTGGCTGCTGGCCCCTCGCCAGCAGGGGTCTCTACCGCACAGCTCCATTCACCTTGCTTCTGGTTGGAGGCTCTCTTGCAGACAGGGTCCAGGCCTCCAGCCCTGCTCAGGCCTACCAGCCACCTACTCCACTCACCTCAGCTGCCAATCTTGGTTTCCAGCTCTTGCTCATCCTGCTTTCAGGCCTGGAGTCCCAGCAGGCCACCCTTTACATATAACAGTAGTTTGGTTATATATTATAGACTTAGAGAGAGACCTTCTAAAAAGCGTTAAAATGTATTACCGGCATGCGAAGCCTTAAATTAGAGTGTATAAATGAAGATTCGGCACACCACTGCTGAAAGGTTGCTGACCCCTGGTTTAAAGACTTCAAGGTGCAGAGAATCTTCCAGCAAATGACCTGTGACCCACGCTGCAGAGGAAGGCGAAAAACCCCCAGGGCTTCTGCCAATCTGCCCTGGAGGAAAATTCCTTCCCGACGCCAAATATGGCAATCAGCTAAACCCTGAGCATGTGGGCAAGACTCACCAGCCAGACACCCAGGAAAGAATTCTCTGTAGGAACTCAGATCCCACCCCATCTAACATCCCATCACAAGCCATTGGGCATATTTACCGCTAGTAGTCAAAGATGAATTAATTGCCAAAATTAGGCTATCCCATTATACCATCCCCTCCATAAACTTATCAAGCTTAGTCTTGAAGCCAGATATGTCTTTTGCCCCTACTACTCCCCTTGGAAGGCTGTTCCAGAACTTCACTCCTCTGATGGTTAGAAACCTTCGTCTAATTTCAAGTCTAAACTTCCTGATGGCCAGTTTATATCCATTTGTTCTTGTGTCCACATTGGTACTGCGCTTAAATAATTCCTCTCCCTCCCTGCTATTTATTCCTCTGATATATTTATAGAGAGCAATCATATCTCCCCTCAGCCTTCTTTTGGTTAGGCTAAACAAGCCAAAACCTTTCATATGACAGGTTTTACATTCCTCGGATCATCCTAGTAGCCCTTCTCTGAACCTGTTCCAGTTTGAATTCATCCTTCTTAAACATGGGAGACCAGAACTGCACACAGGGTAGATCAGGGAGAGAGGTCACAGGGTTTTGGTGGAGGAAGATTAAACCTAAAAAATACAGTCTCTAGTTCACTGACTTTCACTTACACTAAACTGCTCTGGAATTAAGTAAGTAAATTATATTTATGCCCTTTTTTAAGGCTCCTTTGCTCTGTTAGAGCAGCATAATAGGGCTTTAAGGTAAATAAGAATCAGGCCCTCATCTTCTTGAAGAATTCTCCAAGAGCTAAATCCTAAATACCTCACTCAGACAAAGTTTCCATTTACTTCTGTGGTAGATTGCCTGAGTAAGGATGTCAACATTTGGCCAAACATATGCAAAGGATGGGGGTGTAACGTAAAGCCTCACCTTGCATGAATAACACTGGCAATGTCTACTGCTCTTTTTTCTATCAGCAGTTTTCTTTTTTAGCAGAATTTAAAATAACTTTACATATCAACATATGAACATTGAGATTGTGCCCTTCTAAAACCCTAACCTAAGCATTGGTACCAACAGCAAAGAACATGGGATGTGTCTGCGGGGAAAGTGAGAGAGTAGGTTTTTGAATTACAGATTTGGTGGCAGCAAGCACATCAGTCTTGAAAGGCTGTGTTGTTTATTGTCAATTTTCCAGTAATCCAAGCTTGTCCTATGCACTGCCCACCAACTGAGGCTGTCTCTCGTTGTGCTGGAATACTGAACGTTCTGCCTTAACATTCACACTGTTCCAACCAACGTGTTCAAAACAGGTAATTTACATGCCCATATTGAAAGCTACTTTCCTGTACTCCTCTGCCAACTCTGCCCACATGCAGGCTGCCACTGCACAGCCATATATTTTGGACCTTCTGGATTAAAATTCCATCCAACTAATACTAATACATCTGATTTTTTTATTATGGTTTTGCAGAAGATCAGCAGTGGAAAAAAACAAAGTCAACCTTCAAAAGTTGAAATTGTATCCTGGGTGTCAGTCACAAAAATAGTAATTGTCTTCTCCCTTGCTCCAGGCAGATACATTCTTTTCTTGTATGTGTCAAAGACGACGCCCTGTTTTTTGAAAGGGCCTCCATTTGTGTACATGCCAACATGCACATGCAAACACCTGCACTTTTCTGGCACTAACACTTGTGCACAGACACCTTAGAATCTACCAACTATGGAGAGAAAGCTGTGCACACACAGAAAGCCCCCAACTGTTCAAGCTATTACTCATGTGATGTGAGTAACTTTACTCATGTCAGCAGCCCCACTGATGCGGTGGGCTGATCACTACGCCCCACTACCCTTAAGGGGGCAGACTACCCCATCCCACCCATACTTTCACAATGCCAAATAAATATATTTTCAATACCTCTCTGCTCACAAAACATTTCCCTGGAAATGTTTAAAGGCTATTGTCCTTGGCATACCCCTGAAAGCTTTATTGTGCATTTTCTTTTTATTGAATGAAAACCTTTTTGTAATAGCATCTTCTTTTCTTAGCTTAATCTAATTGCATTACCAAAAAAGAATATCTTGTCTAGACTAACATGTTCTTGACGACCTTACTACTATGTCTGAAATGAAAATTCTGCCTAATCCATAGAGAAATGGTTGTATGATCCAGATTCGAGCCACTGCAAGGCTGCTTCACCTGTGCAAGTATTTGCAGGCTGTCCAAGACCCAGATTCAGTAACTACCATAGGAATGTTGTTCTCCTCTTGACCAGCAGCGATGCCAGCTGCACATGGGCAGACATCTTTAATGCGGCTTGACTCACTTGAGGTGTGTCTTGCTAGAGGAAAGGTTCAAGCTGCAGAGCTGCTAGTGTAACGAATGAGAATTGACTAACTGATCCTACTAAATTATCCTCTGATACCACTTTATTATAGTGGTTATAATACAGCTTCCAATCCCAAAGCACTTCAAAAGCTTAACACAAGCTGCACATAGGGAACACTCTACCCCTGAAATATCGCCAAGCATGAGTGAAATGAAAATATCTCTACAGAAGAGACAGTGACAGGAAAGTGCCCAACTGAAATAGAAGAGATTTAAAATGGCAGAAAGCAACTCTGATATAAATAATAACAAATCCATTGGAATCTGGCAAGCACATAAAGGGTAATCAGGGGAAACATCAGGGGTGAAATCCTCACCTTATTCAAGTAAATGGGAGTTTTGCTATTGACTTCAGTAGGGCCAGGATTTCACCCTAGATATCTAGTGACCATAAGTTGTCAAGATCTTAATCATACCTATAATCTGATAGATGGCACCTACAGCAGCATTGTGCTCCTGGACACCCTCCTAGGACATTGGTTCAGTACTGACCCAGGCAGGAAAAGGTGGTACCTACTGATTCATCACCACCACTTTTTTCAGCACCTAGCTGGGCATCTTCATGGGAGATCTGCCGTCCAAGTATATAGATAACCTAAGACTCCTTAAGTTGTTTGGTCTGAGCTGGACGTTATCACACTTCAAGGTGATATGGTAGCAAATCTCTCCTGCTCTCTGGAGCCACCTGCTGGGTAATTTTGTACACTGCACTCTTGGTAATGTAGGAGCATGTCAAGAAAGCTTAGAACAGATTGTTAGTTCCTCTTTATGTTTCTTTTAAATTATTTGTATTACATTGTTTCAAAGACATCATAATGCAAGAGGTTTTATATAGAATTGGTTATAACAGTCTGTGTATGTTTTTAGGCCAGGAACCCTTTCTTATTTGATTTATCAGACTTTTGTATGTACACGAATAACTCTGTCCTTCTGAGAAAAGAAGCAGACATTCCATTAATTTTCCATCTGAATTTGTAATTCATGCTTTTTGTAAAATTACCATGAAAAACATTTTAGCTATAAAGGTCAGATGTGTAGTTTGCTTAATGTTAACAACTGCATGTGAGGAGCAGAACAGAAATCAGTAGACAGTTTCCAGCTCTGGTATTATAGAGACCCTGTAAAACCTTGGGAGTAGAAAATTTTTTCCCCATGCATTCATTCTAGTATTGACTGCATACAGACCTACCATGGCATTTGGATATTGCTTTCTGCTTTTTTCATCTGAGAAGCAGACTATCCAGGACATAGGGAGGGCTTTCTAATAAACAGAAGTTAATCTCAAGCAGTCTTCTCAAAGTGACTATTTTCCCAGTCAAATTTGATAGAAATTGATTCAGGAGTATAGTTCCTAGCCTATCTGGGGAAAATCCATTCAGCTCTTGCTAGGAAAAATAGCCCCATTATACTAGTACCTGGGCCCCTTCCTAACACTTTCACAGTGTGGATCTCTTTTTAATAGACAAATTCACCCATGGACTACCTCCCCTCCCATTCACAAGGGCATAACATAACTACAGCAATTGCTTACAAGGAAAATGACATTAGGAAAGTATTTAATGCATGTTTTAGCTTCTTTCAATGAGAGTTAGCAGCTGGAAACAAGGAGGACTCATCCCCATGTGACCATACCAATTCTCCTTGGACCACCAATAAGTGCCCTATGGCTGACAGCTGACAGGGAATATCTGCACTATTACCCACCCCAGGTAAGAGCCATTGGTGTCAACAATGTAGGGGTCACCATTCTGGCTGATAGGGAAGGCTAATTGTTCATCATCAAGAAGGGGATGAAAACAAGTGAGCTGGAAAAAGGGTTAACTCTAGAAAGAAGTTGTGGTGTTCAGTGATCACTCGGCGCTCAAGATGCTTGCAAGAGCTCTGCTTTATTCTGTGTTTGGTTCTAATTCACTGTGCATAATAGCAAGCACTTCACAATGCCTCACCCAGACTCTCTATCTGGGAAGCTCAGCCCTTAGAGGCACAGTCCCCAATACAAATACATACGGTTGGGAGGAAATTTTGCTTTGGTGAAAGAGGCAACAGAAAGTGGAGCCCCTTTCTCATTCTTGTGATGGCTCAAAAAATGAGATTTCTGAGTGACATAATATCTGCATGCATCCGAAGAAGTGGGTATTCACCCACGAAAGCTCATGCTCCTATACGTCTGTTAGTCTATAAGGTGCCACTGGACTCTTTGCTGCTTTTATAATATCTTGTTTTCACGGTCAGCTGAAGAAAAGGAAAATCTCTGTTCCTTAGTCCTGTGCTTCTTGCCAGGACCTTCTTTAATGTCTGAGTTGCCCTATTTAGCATTCAGAAAGCATAATTTTCATTCCCTCAGCACTCACAGAACTATTTACACACAGAATTTGTACCCTCTTGTGTGCTCTGTTTGGGGGTCTCTATATTAATCACCCTTTTTCTGTGCCCCACTACTTTGAGGTCCTTTTGTTACCCTCTAATCCTTTCCTTCCATAACCCTCCTTAGCTACTGCCTTGAGAATCTGACACTTTTTGGCCTTCACTGAAACCTTTTTAGCAATATATATCAATTATGCTGTGACCAGAGGCAGAGGGAACCTAGTGTAGTGCTATTTTCAGAAATAAAGTACATTTATTTCCAAATCTTTTAGTCTCTTGCATTAGAGATTCACCTCTGTGAGGCATCTGTCTTCTAACTTAATCAGAAACAAGACGTGCTAGTCAGGCCTGTTACTTTTCAGGCACGTTGTAAGGGCAGTTTACTCTCACTCATGTATCATTACCATCACAGCTCGCTCCTGTGTCATTACCAGCCATGGAAAAATAGGAGTTCCAAAGTGCCAGGAAGAAGTTCTATTACCTGTCAAGTGGCCACTAAACGAGTCCCAGAGATGCTTTTCATGCAGGATCTTGCATGAAAACATCATTTTACATTGGTTTTGAAGGTGGCCCGGAGAGGTTTTGTTGCTGAGGTCACTGAATTTCCAATCACACGGTGAATATTTGTGTCTTGAAAAGTGTGCTTTCAGCATCAGCAGTGAGAGCTAAATGATACCTTCCTCTGCTATTTGAACCACATGCTGAGTCTCAGATGCATGCACCCTTAGAGATTAGAAAAGGCACATCCCTATCCCACTTACTCCTGTTTTATAGTCTGTGTGGAAAAATCCACCCTCTCTAAAACAGACACCCAGTGCATAGAATTAAGTCATCCAAAGCCTACGGAGGAGAATACAACAGCAATTACAGAAACATAAAGGAAGTGTTTTCAGTATCAGAAACATAAGCCTTCCACAGCTATTTCTTTCAATGCCAAAATCACTCCAAACTATGGTCTACATGGTGTATTTGTATTGTGGTAGCAGCTAAAGGCCTAAGCCAGGGATTATGGTCTCACTGTATACACAAGGAATAAAAAAAATCCTGGTCTACAATCTTAGCACAGTGAAGAACTTGGCAGAGATGGAGATTTCACTGGGCTACAATGATTTAGGTCAGTAGTTCTCAACCAGGAGTCCGGGGCCCCCTATAGGGCCATGATCAGGTTTCAGGGGGTCCACCAAGTAGGGCCAGCATTAGACTCACTGGGGCCCTTGGCAGAAAGCTGTAGTCCCACTGCATGGAGCTGAAGCCCAGGGACCTAATCCTGCCACCCAGGGTTGAAGCCGAAGCCTAAGCAATGTGGCTTCACGGGGACTCCTGCTTGCTTTCCCCTAACACTGGCCCTGGCTTCTATATGCAGAAAAACAGTTATTGTGACACAGCTGGGCTGTGGAGTTTTTATAGCATGTTGGCGGGGGAGGGGGGGTCTGGGGGGCTCAGAAAGAAAAAGGTTGAGAACCCCTGATTTAGGTGATGTACATGTACAGCAGGATGGTCTCAGTGTAGTGAAACAAAATGACAGCTTTATAATACACCTGTAGTTAAAGTGCATCATCATCAAGAGTCAAGTTTCAAAAGGAGACATAATGCCATCTCTAAATATGTGCATTCTCTTTTGCACACACAATTATTTATACATGCAATTATTCATTAATTAGACTTCTACCTAGCTCCCACAAGGAATGAGTTCAAGCTGCAAAATTCACAAGCAGATTTTTAATTCTGCAGAGTTAAAGTGAGTCAGTTTAGCTCATTATAGAAATAGGGACCTGCTGAAAGGATAGATCCAGGATTTTGGTTCAGGCCCAGCTCTAATTTGCATGTAAATATATGCAGTAATTGTTAGTTTTCCAGGTGCAAATGTATAGGTACAATTTAGCTCCAATCTGGGTACAATAGGCTCCAGAGTGTTATCATCTAAAGACTTGGGGCATTAATCACCAGCATTCTGTTCTGAAGGTACACAATGTTGCACAATTAGTTGCATTGCTGATCCCTTGCAGTTTTTTAAGCAGCAGACGTTGGTTTCAATAAGGCATGATACTGGAACAAATGGACTGCTAGTCTGCTATAGTGCAGCAATTGCTATCTCTTTAGTTCCAGAGGAGTGGTACATATGACTTGTAATAGGCTTCCTCCATACTCTATCCTTCAAGCTCCTCAACTCTAGCCTCTACACGCACTTGTGCCGTAACCTCCTCCACGTCACCTTTTAATGAATCTCTCCGTAATAGCTTCTCATACAACTTTTCTGCAAAATAAATGTGTTGCATACACAATTAGTACCAATAATTATATTTACACTGTTTATTTCATTTAAACAAATGGGTAATCAGTTTTGTTCACAAAGCAATTTCCTGTGGATCTTTTCTAAATATTAAACAAGAGAATTTAGTTCTTATGAAAATGAGGTACTAATAACATGGTCTTGTTCCAGTGTGACCCACTAGTGGTCTGCAAAGCCTTGGTCCACAGGGAACTGATTAGTTTCATGGTCCTGGCTCTCCCCCTTGTTTTTAGCTGTGAGGAACTGAACAGATGGGTGAGAGTGATGACATGAAGAGAAGAAGACAGTGTGGTTAATATTTTTCAAAAAGGAACTAATGCAATAAATGTTTTTACGGAAGATAAAAATACATTAAACACTAGCTTATTATTCTTCCATCTAAGCAGATATCCCAGTTCACTGGAATATTGTGTGACTGTGAATGGAAGAGAAGGTGGCCCATGAAACAATCTCTCTGTTAAATTGAGGCCCTCACTATGAAAGTTTGTTATAGAAGCACCCTATATTTCTAGCGAAGAGGTGTTGAGACCCTGTCATAGTCTTGGGCTTGTCCTGGTCTACATCCCAGTTCTGGGCCTGGACCCTGCCAATGATATCCTTCTCCTCTCCCTCCTCCAGGCTTTTGACAGCATGTTGCTATGTGCCTGTGCGCTATCCAAAATGATGTTTGGCCCCATAGAGACTTGAGTACTGAGAGCGAGCATTAAAGACTCAACTTTTTCTCCTTGCACTAGAGCAGTGGTTCTCAAGTACGCAGAGGTCTTCCAGGGGGTACCTCAACGCATCAAGATATTTGCCTAGTTTTACCACAGGCACTAGCAAAGTCAAACTAAAGTAAAAACTAAAATTTCATACAATTACTTGTTTATACTGCTCTATATACTATACACTGAAATGTAAGTACAATATTTATATTCAAATTGATAATTTTATAATTATATGGTAATAATGAGAAAGTAAGCAATTCTGCAGTACTAGTGTGCTGTGACACTTTTGTATTCTTATGTCTGATTTTGTAAGCAAGTGGTCTTTAAATGAGGTGAAACTTGGGGATATACAAGACAAATCCAACTCCTGAAAGGAGTACAATAGTCTGGAAAGGTTGAGAGCCACTGCACTAGAGCATCAGCCCAGGCTATATAGTACTAGATTTTCAGACTCTATCTTCTCCCAGTCTTTGCAATGCCTAGCTGGGAAAGATGCAAAATGCTCAAGAACCCAGTCATAAATCAGGTGTTCCGAGTTCAGCTGAATATCTATCTCCTCATCACCATAGCTGCCCTACATCCATCTTGCAGTCTGCTCATCTGGCTCCTTCTGAGATATGCTCTTAAACTGGATTGGTAACACAAATTGCAAAGTGAATGCTTACAGGAAAGTGCACACAATGATATCTGGCATTTAGGAAGGCTAATTTGCACAAATGAGGAGCTTCCAGAAAGCTTGGCCCCAAACCACTAGAGTAGAAAACTCTACCAAAGATGCCATACAAGTAGCATCCATGAGGATACAGGTGGTTTTGGGGATTCATAAAGCTTGTAGCCTCAGGTTCCTCCCTGTTTTCTGGGACCTTTAATAATCAAAGCTAATTTCAACTTTTTTAAAATAAATTTCTAGTCGTGGGGGGGGGGGGGGGGAAGTAGCCTTAAAAATAAATTGATCATTAGTGCTGAAAATTTGTCAGTCTTTCCCCCCAAGAGATCACAGGTATCCACAGTTCTACCTATTGTCATCCATTGCTGACCGTTAGAATTAGCCATGGTTTTGAAGGACCCCAGATCAAAATGCAGCTGAAGGCAGATGGTTCTGTCTGAGCTGGCACTGACAGTGCTAGGACTGACACAAGCTCCCTCACAACTATCAGCCGATTGCCTCCAGCTGAACCCTGCACCTTTGCTGGGCAATCAGCATAGTCTCTGATCACAAGAAGGACATCTTAATACTGTATTTAAACACAAAAGGCTACATTTGTTTCAGAGGTGAGTAACAAACCTGCACTCAACAGAAGTGTGCACGTTACATGCACAAATACAGGTTTTACACATATGTACATATAGGATTTGGTTTGGGTTTTGGTGCAACTTTGGTGCTCTTATTTGAAAGTTTGTCCTAAAGGTTATCATTATTACATCAGTAGGATCTACATCAGGCATGACCAAACTATGGCTCATGAGGCTCTTTTATAGTTGAAGTGAGATTCATGGAGTCCCCCACGCACTCTCCCATTCTCCACCTACCATACTGGGTGGGAGGAGCTCTGGGTGTCTGCCCTACGGTAGGATGGTGGGACTAGGGGCTTTAGCTCCAAGTGAGGCATTGGGGCAGAAGCCCCGTGCCCCGGCAGGTGCTACCCCACAGGGCAGGTTATGCATGTTTTGCTGTTCTCAAACTTCTGAAAATTATTGTATGCAGCTCGGAGGATCGGTAAATTTGGCCACTCCGATCTACATGCTAAGTAAATACTAATAGAATATGAAAAGAGTTACAGAAGTGCTGCTGTGTTCCAACTGCAATTGCAGGCAGATAAGCCAAGAACTGAGTTTACGTGGTAAATTAATTCTCACAACTGTGTGAATTCCTCTGTTTCATCTAAAAACTCTGTGGCAAACATGATAAATTATGTTTAGCTGAATCTAGAAGAAATTTCCCTTTGGGCTTGACTCCTTGGCAGATTGTGACATGAAGTGTTAAGCAAATATATGCTCTCTCATTCCCATATGCTTTTAACGTATTGAAAGAGTTATCAATTTGTGTTACTACTAGCAAATCTGCCCTACAGTTACCTCTCCTCCAATGACATAACCATAACTAAAGTAGCTTCGGCTCAATGCTCACTTGTATAATCAATCAACAGTATCTAATTATCATGTTAAATCTGTTACATGAAAATGATATTTTAACTAAACCAGCATGGGCATATTTCTTTTTCCAATAGATATAGCAGAATTCCCATCAGCAGCTAGAGAGAGTTATGTTTCATAATGATGGTGCCATTAGGAGCCTATATTTCACAGCTGCAAATTATACCCACAAAATATGACAAGTTTAGTGTGAAGGAAACCCCCCAAAAACTTTAGAGCATTTTAACCAATCAATTTGTTGTACATAAATATGCATGCAGCACCCACCGTGAACATTACACTATCGTCTGCCCCATCTATTTTATATACTGTAAATTATAACCATTCTGTGCATTTCCCAGTGTATTCTGGTCTGATCTTTGTCTTTTTGGTTATAATTTCCTCAACGTCTGCATCTTGTGTACCACTGACCACACTCAGAGCTTAACAAATACATAATGAATAACTAATGACTAAAGCCACATGGGGCGACCACAAATCCCATAGTCCCACTGGACTGTTTCATAACAGTCTCAAAATGAAGTCTGTATTTAAAAAGCCCCATGACTGTAGTAACAGCTGTCAGGGCCAGATTCTACTGGCCAGGGTGTGTCCGAATGTGCAGGATGGGGAAAGAGGCAATAAGTCTTTCTTCCTTTCTACTGCCCCTGTGCAGAGAGTCTCCGGAATCCTGAGTGTGAGCATTATCCCTGCATCCTCTCAGCACCCCTGTGGGTGCTAGATGCCTGAAAGAGTGAGAAAGAATAGGGCAAGGGAAGGATTAAGGTTCCAAACCCCCCTTGCCACAGTGGCTATGCAGAGAGGGGGAACATGCTACACCCTTTTCGGAGAGGTGAAGGTATGTTGGAAGAGAACCCAAAGGAGTCATTCCTCGGGGACTCCAGCTGCTGCAGCACCCTGCCATTCCCATTCTCATATAAGGGGCCTTGAAAAGAGAGAGTGTTCCCTTAATAATGCTATAGTATATTAGTAATTCAGAGGGAGATGGTCCAAACCAAAATTCCAGATGGGAACACCCACAGACTCTGGAGAAATTCAAATGCAGCTCAGGATAGATTTGGGGGATAGATTTGTGTTGAGGCTTGGGGAGTTGGAAAGTGTAGTTGCGCAGGTGGAGAAATATATAATGAAGGGTGTTTGCTGGGAAAAGCAGGAGAATTAGTTTAAAGGGAAGGTTGATGCTGGGCCAGGAGAATTGATAAGCAATGGTCTGGAAGAACCAATGAGGAAATATACTGGGCAGGCAAGAGGCATGGGAGTTTGTGTCATCATCGAGGTAATTTGTGTGAGAGCTGGAAAAGCTGCTGAGGTGAGGAATACTGCATAAGAAATTGTAGGAATAGGTTGGGATTGCTATTGTGTGTTAGCTAGTTCGGTAGATTTGTTGCAAGGAAGTCAGACTTGGTCACAGGAAGGCTGGGAGCTTGGGAATGGGGGAAAGTAAGACTGGAATACTGACTCTTGGGTAGAAGCTCTGTTACCTGTCAAGAGTCCCAGATATGTTTTTAATGCAAAATATTACATGAAAACAACATTTTATAGTGATTTTTAAGTTTTTTTGAGTTAAACAATTACTCTTCAGATGTAAGAATGATAGTACCTGATCCTTATCCCACTTAAGTCACCAGGAGTTTTGCCACTACCTTTAATCAGTTGTATTCTGACTCCCTCATTTATATTGAGTAATATCTTATTCCTCAAATAGACCTATTGATTACTAGGAGACTATTCACATGGCAAGGTATTTCTCACAGGAGTACAGTTGTCAGAATCTGGCCCAGCAGGAGCAGGAACTGGACCAATTTAAGGGTGTGAATTTCAAAGATAAATAACATCACTAGAAAAGTATCAGAGGGGTAGCCATGTTAGTCTGAATCTGTAAAAAGCAACAGAGGGTCCTGTGGCACCTTTAAGACTAACAGAAGTATTGGGAGTACAAGCTTTCGTGGGTAGGAACCTCACTTCTTCAGATGCAAGACTTCAGACTTGCATCTGAAGAAGTGAGGTTCTTACCCACGAAAGCTTATGCTCCCAACACTTCTGTTAGTCTTTGAGGTGCCACAGGACCCTCTGTTGCTTATCACTAGAAAAGATGCCAACAAGGTTCAGGATGTTTAAAACTAAAAGCAAGATACAAATTCAATGGAGCAATTCAATTTGTACATAGAATTCCAGGGTAATGGTACTGTTACAAAATGTGCTTTTTAAAAAAATAATTAAAATAACTAATCGATGGCTGTTTTTTTAACTGTTGAATGATCTATCATATATGCTAACAGCAGGGCAACTATGGATAAGGCTCTGCAGGCACATCTTGGGGTGTTGATTACATTATAAACCACTTAGCTCCCTAACATGGTTCCCTGTCATGAAGTGCCTTATCTTGCTCACATTGAAGTCAATGGGAATTCAGTCATCAAAACCACTTGATGTGTCTGTAATTATACAGAGCTAACTATGAACACAGATTTAACTCTACATTTGCTAACCAAGCAAATCTTATATTGGCAAAAGGTTCAGGAGAATTAACGTTCATATAAAGCTTTAGGTCCTGATTCCGCTCTGCAGCTGAGCTCAGTTCAACTTGGTCACAGGGCTAAGATGTCTAATTCCAGAGGGAGCTAGGGGTTGCAAGGCGCAATCCCTGGCATAAACTGGAATACCTCAGGGGTTGCTCTAACTTACACTGACTACAGTGGCTCCTTATGGGTGCCCAGCAGCCCAGAATAGCCAGATCCATCCAGCCAAAACTCCTTCCACCCACTTTGTATGGCTTTGGCATCCCCTTGTACAAGACCTGTAAGAAAGGCCAAGCCCCACCTCACTCGAGAGTCTCAGTTATGTAAAGGCTATTCCCCAGTGAGATCTGCCAGGCTCATGGCTCCCATGTGCCCATAAAGCCAGGGTCCCTGGCATATAGGCAAGCCCACATTCAGTGCCTTAGTTAGTGGTAAGATCAGTAGAAAATGTGTATTAGGTTAAATATAGATGACAGGGTCCAAAGAATTAGAACCTAAATAAAGCAACAGTATGTGCACAGAGTGCTCTCAGAATGTAGTACTTCCAAATACAGAATTGCACAGCTCCAGTGTATGCTCTTCCAGGTTCACCCATAGGATGATGCATTCACTGGTCTATTTTATCTATGTTCTCATCAAGAGTTTTGAAGAATATTATTCCCTTACTTAAAAAATAAATAAAAGTTTACCAACCATCTAGTTACCAGATGTTTGCAACTGCTCCTGGAGACAGCCACTGCTGCTTCAGCCACAGGTATGCTGGTGCCTTTTCCATTCTACTTTTCCAAACAAAACAAGATGATTTTTCTAGAGAAAGCCATACATAAAAAACTGGGCTGTACATTAAGTGACTGTTTGTACAGCTCATTGAAGGACTGTTAGCCTGCAGGAAGATGCAATCACACTGAAGGAAACGTGGACAATGCAGACCAGGGGTCTGTCCTGTTTCACATCTGTAAATGCTTCTGTTAGAGAAAATAGTCACTGTTGCTTTTCTTGAAAGACAAGGAGAGGAGCAGGGAAACATACCTTGCACTATACAAACAAACATCTGTTAAGAACTGCAGAGCTCTTGCTAATTATGTAGCTTTAAAGTTTACAGCCGCTTGTTTGCAGTTAAAAGGCTTTGTCTACACTACAAAGTCTGGCCAAATTGCTTGCCCTGAGCTCATTAAAAGGTTGATTAATGGCAAGTCCCTTTGTGACAGACCAAGATCTTCTCTGCTGTAGCAATAATAGTAGCACATTAGTCAGAGAAAAGGAGACATTTTCTCTTGCCAACTGATTCATATCTATTTGTAGCTATATTTATTCACACATCAGTTCAAGTGCTTTCCTTTGGAATATTAGTCCCGTTTGGAAAAAAAAACTCATGTAAAGCCCCAGCCCTTATTAGTTTCCTTGAACAATGGACAATATCAGCTGATACCCATGTAAAGCATTAACTCTAAATATTAGAAATGCTAATGCATTAGGGATTATTCAGGAACGCTTGCAATAGATTTAATGTATACAGGTGCATGGGACTTGCCATGGAGAATATGAAAATGGCCTGTTTGTGCAGCTACTATTTTCATTAGCATTGGGTATTTCTAGGGCACTGTAAATGTACATAGGGATTTATAAAACAATAGAAAGAGGCTCTGCCCATTAACATTTAACAAAGACAAGACAGAACGTGGGACTATAGTACCTGCTGTATATATTACATGGTGGGGATCCTATAAATGGACGCATTCATAAAAGTTTTGCTTATTTTGTTCCATTTCTAGGCCACCAACATGAAATTCCCTACAATCACACTAGATTACAGCTGCCCTAGAGCCAGGATACCTAGCAACTGGTGGATTCACCCTGCAGAAGGGACCCAGTGGAGGGAGAGAGCTGCAGTAGCAGCTTCATACCATTCCACTCTCACTGAGGCCTGGGCAGAAGGAGGATCCCTGCACATTGACAGTTCCTGTAACAGCAATTCAGGACTACAATTTAGCAGCCAGCACAAATTTAAAGCAGCCTGAAGGCTAATCTAATTTATGCCAAGGGATTGATCCAGCACAGCAAACCAAGCCTCCAGGAAATGCAAATATGGCTTTAAGAATATCCTCTCAGCTGCCTTGATTATTCCTCAGCTGCAGCTGAGGATCTGGCCCCCTCTCTCCACAGCCTTATGTATGAATTCACAGCTGGAAGAACTGACAGTATATTAATAAATGGAAAAAAGTATCAAGGACAGTGAAATGAATGGGCCAGGACTTAATGGGCAAAAGTGTCAAAGAATAACTATGGGATTGTTTAGACTTTAGTGATGGTAACGGAAATGTCTCTAAAGAGGAGAAAGATCTGGGAGTACCATGCTATCTTTCAAATGAACATTTAACCTCCTTTGCACAGGGGAGAAAGATCTGGTCTCAAACAAGCTTGTGCACTTTCCTAGTAGTATACAAAGTTCCTAAAGAGTTTGGGTACTGCGTTTCAAAGCTTGCAGAATCTTGCTGAATTACATTGCTTTCTTAAATTGCTGTTACAGTCCCTTCTGAATCACTAATGCTAATATCTATGATTAGAAGTAAGCATATCACATTAATTTCTAGCCTTTTAGGGCCAGATCCACAAAAGGTACATAGGCACCTAAAGCCCAGACATAGGCATCTACCTCTAGGATACAAATACAGGTTTACAAACACCTGCATTTAGGGGATGGCTGCATGTGTGTGTAGTGCAACTTTGGTGCCCTTATTTGAGAATTTGCACTAAAGATTTTCATCATTATTACATCAATATGACCCATTTATGGACCTGGGCCTCACTTGCTATTCAATTGTCCCAAATTGGGAAGCGTGGGGGAAGAATGTATACTAGGGCAAAAATAGGTTTAGCCTCTCCTTTCCATAAGTTAGAATTAAAAAGGCAATTTGTATTTGGAAAAGGACTGACATTTATATTGTAACATTATCAATATTATTTGTGTTTTGTATTCTGGTAGTACATAGAGGTGCCTAGCAGGATTAGTATCAGGGGGTAGCCGTGTTAGTCTGTATCTACAAAAACAACAAGGAGTCTGGTGGCACCTTAAAGGCTAACAGATTTATTTGGACATAAGCTTTCGTGAGTAAAAACCTCACTTCTTCAGAATACTACCAGGATTAGAGCTCCATTATGCTAGACACTGCACATATATATGTAGTGTGACAAAGTTCTGTCCTGGACTCCGTGGGTCCTGCATTTCCTGACAGATTTTGCTAGCCTCAGAGGCTCCCTGTGACCCTCCACATAGCCCTTCTCTCTCTAGAGGCAAGGGTTACAGTCTACTGAGCCATTTTCATCATAAGCCAGCAAGGGAGGCAAGGAGAAACAATCCTCCCTCACACAGTCTCTGTTGTCTCCCAGTATCAGTGATTAATCAGGGAGGGTAGGGGGGAAGCCCAGGCCCGCCCTTTACTCCAGGCTCCAGCCCAGGGACCCTAAAATTAGCAGCTAGGGAAGCTGACTTTTTGGACATAGGACATGTACAATTCCCTGGGCTACTTCCCCATAGCAGCCCCCACTCAGTATCTTCTTCACAATTACCTCAGGGCCACCTTCCTTACACCTAATATGGCTTCATACTGCTTCATTCCTCCAACAGCACAACCCCCTCCTATAACACCTGACACCCACACCACACTGACTAACTGGGAGGCTTTTAACTAGTTCCAGCCAGTCCTTGATTGGCTTCAGGTGTCCCAATCAATCTAGCTATCTCCACTGCCTTCTAGAAGGATCTTAATTGGCCCCAGGTGTCTTGATTAACCTGGAGCAACTGCCATTTGGTTACCATGGTACCAGGGATTTGTTTAGCCTGGGGCTAACATACCTGTTCCTCACTACTTTACTGTAGCCATCTGGCCTTGCCCCATCACAGTAGTTAAATCTAGACAGTACCTGCCCCAAGGAGCTTACAATCAAACTTAGACAAGACAGAAAAACAGAAATAGACAATCACAGGATGGACGGCCCAGCCACACCAGCTACCTCCCAGCTGAGACTGATCAAGTAATTATAAAAGCCAGCAAGTGCTTGCAGCTGAAAAGGCCTAAGAAGAAGCTGAAATGGAAATTGTCTTGTAGGCTAGAGACTGGTAGGATTAGGGCTGAAAAAAGTCTCCTGTGGCCTGCCTTGTTCAGGGGAACAGTGTTGTTTTGGACATTTTATGAGTTTTATGTTTGAAGAATAACCTGTGTGCAACCTTCTAGGCTGGGGAGACAGATAATATATGAGCAAAATAAGTAGTGGATGTCTTCATAATTACATTTCTAATAAGCAATGCCAGCTACCCCCTAAACTTACCTTCCTCAATTCTATTGTCTAGGGGCCACAACCAACTTGTTCTACTGCACTGAAACTATTAAGTATCTTTAAATATTTTCCAGCCCCTGAGACTGAAAAAACTAGAATAGGATAGAAAGTCTTGAGAAGAAGGGAGGTAGGGGTGTGTTATGGTTAAGGCACTAGGAGTGGAGACCTAGAAAGGCTTTTGCTTTCAGAAAATAAAGTTTAAAAAGTGAGTTGAGAGCCTTGGATGAAGGTATTATATAAGTGCTATTAAAATATTATTAAAACAGTGCTTGTGGGAATCTGAGGGTAGGGAATTAGCTGTTGAGAGGAGTATAGAACTTGTCCATCTAGCAATTAAGTTCAGTGATGCACATACAGATTGGCTGATAGGTATGTGTATAGCCTTGAAAATGTGTCCTACTGAGGTCAATTTACTTAGTTCATACAACTTCTTTATAAGAACTAAATAAATGAAACCATTTCCATTGGGTATGTTTGCAAAAGTCATTTATATATGAATCTTTAGTGAAAAGTCATATCAGGCTCCTGATAGAAAGTGGGAAGAGTAGCACAGACAGCACAGGGTGCGGAAGTCTTTGCCTATGCTACATTGTGTTTGGAGCTTGCTAGAATTCCTTCTAGTTTCATTGGACTCCATCCTATGTGTGAGACTATATTTATTAGTTGTTTTCACTGAGCATCTGGAATTCATGCCTGTTTGTTATGATGCTGTTGAATCCAACTGTTATTTATTACCTAGTGTCATTGAGCTGTTGATTCTCATTGTCTTGAGCAGAAACTTAAAACAGATCTGCTTGCAGCCCCCTGAGGAATAAGTGCTATGCATTTTAGTTGCACCAATTAATATCAGATCCTGCTAATGACAGAGGTACACAATAATTCTATGTAATTGTTAGACAGCAGACCCACTATGCACCTGCTGACTACAGTGGGAGTTTTGTCTGGGTAAGGAGCATAAGCCTGGCCTCACCACTCAGACTGCATTTGTTGTTTTCTAACCCTTCATACTGTGTCTGCTTTCCAAAGAAATGTTCTGTGCCTTGTGAGAAGCTGTAATGTTATTGTTATTAATATTGAACATTTATACTGTGGTAAAGCTCAGAGACCTCAACCAGACAGGGGCCCTACTGTGCTGGGCACTGTACAAACGTGGTACATGACAGTCACTGACCCAAACATCTTAGAGTGTAAAAGTGGTAACATTTTTTTATAGAATGAACTGAAGGAATGAGGGGGAAAGTCAGGTGTTGTTAATGGGTATTTAACACACAAAAAGTATGTATAGTGTATATAAAATGTGTATCATGGATGTGAAACTTGTACCGATCTTAATTATACCCCTGTCCCTCATACACTGTCTTATTTATCGATCTTGGGTATTTATATGGCCCCTATTACTGTGGTATCTGACCCCCTCACAATACTTAGTGTATTTCTTATCAGAGCACCCCATGAGGTAAGGAAGTGCTATTATTCCTGTTTCACAGATGGAGAACTCAGCACAGAGAGATTAAGTGACTTGTCTTAGGGGGAGCAGGGAACTGAATCCACATAACAGTGAGCTCTTCAGGGAAGCATAGACACTTTGGTATATGTGTAGACTATGTCCAACAAGCTGTGGGAGCTGCTAGAGTACAAATAATTTATCATAATAATAATTACAGCCCAGATCATGACTTGTCCTTACATGGCTGCAAGTGGCAAGGGAAACCTGCAATGAGTTTCCTCTCCCATATGCTCCATGAGTGGGTCACTCAAAATAGCAAGCAGGAATTGCATCCTTCATATACTTGAACTGTAACCACCTTGGGCAGGGACCATCTTTTTGTTCTGTTTGTGCAGCATCTAGCACAATGAGGTCCTGGGCCATACCTAGGTATCCTAGGCCCTATGGTAATACAGTAATAATCATCATCTCTGGAAGAACAGGGGGACACTCCAAAAGGAGACGGAAGGAATGGGAGCATGCCCATTTCCCCTCGTCCTGCGCTCCTATTAACCAATGCAGGAGTTGTGTTTGTAACCTGGGTAACCTTGATCCTTTAAAAGAAGTAACATTTGTTTGCATCTTCGCTTCCCAGTTCCCTTTAAGATGGATTCAAACCTCTAATATAAGATGGGGAATATATCTATTTGGACCAACATGAAGCCACAGAGCTCAGAATTGGGTTGAATTTCCCAGATAAATTATAATAGCTATTATATAGCACCATGGATACCTAGAAGAGCTGTACAAGTTATAGTAGCTTTTACAGCCTTGTATTTTATAGTTGGATGTCAGGAACAGTATATCATTACCAATGGAGATATTACACTTAGAACTCTAAGGTAACCATTCTCCTATGAATGATTGGGTGATACACCTGAAGTATTACCATGAATATTAATAGGACTTATGCATGTAAATTTCCCTCATCACCTATGTGATTAAAAAGAAATCTTTTTTCCTGTTTCTCTCTTCAAATGCTTGTGGGAGGTGATAGATTGTCACTCCTGAAAATAGAAGTCCTCTGTTTATCCCCAGAACATGTACAATATAAGGAGCCTATGTGCAAAGTCTCATCAATGTGCCTCAAATACTATATGGGTGTAGCCCAGGGGAGGGCAAACAATGGCCTGGGGCCGGATCCACTGCTTCCGGAAGCAGCCGGCACCAAGTCCCTGCAGCCCCTGGGGGGAAGGGCAGAGGGCTTCGTGAACTGCCCTCACCTGCAGGCTCCACCCTCTGCAGCTCCCATGGCCGGGAACGAGGAACCGCAATCAATGGGAGCTTTGGGGGTGGTACCCGTAGGCAAGGGCAGCATGCGGCAGAGCCACCTGCTCCACCCCACCCCCAGGAGCCACTGGCAGACATGCTGGCCACTTCCGGGAGTGGCGTGGGGCCAGGGCAGGCAGGGAACCTGCCTTAGCCCCGCTGCGTGCCGCTGTCACCCCAGAGCAGCTTGAGGTAACCCCTTCTTCACCCTGCACTCCAAACCCCCTGCCCTGAGCCCCCTGCCACATCCCGCAACCCTTATGCACCCCAACCCCCAGCACTGAGCCCCCTCCTGCACTCCAACCCCCTGCCCTGAGTCCCCTCCTGCACCCCAACCCCTTGCCCTGAGCCCCTTCCTGCACACTGTACCCCCTCCCACACCCCGTACTCCCTCCCACACCCTAACCCCCTGCCCCAGCCCTACATTCATGGCCCTGCATACAATTTCCCCACACAGACGTGGCCCTCAGGCCAAAGAGTTTGCCCACCCCTGGTGTAGCCCCTTGAAGGATGAGAGGGTTGTTCAGTCACTCAAATTCAGCCCTTGGTTTCTGAAATGATATCCATGCAGGCAGACCATACACCACACAGAAGTCTACTGAAGTCAACAAAGCTTTGTGCAGGTACAGAGACTCACCCTTTCAGATGAGACTGCAAGATTAGTGCCTAAATTGTAAGCTCACCAATTTGACACAGAGAATAAGAATGTTAAAATGCCACACACGAAAACCTGGGCTTGCTGCTGCCTCACTGGCAACTCCACCATTCTGCAGAGATGTATTACCAACATAGTGCATGCTGGGCTGTTCCAGAGCGTGATCCAAGGTGGTCCTACACATAGGGGATATACAATTCAGAAGAAAAAAAAAGAATCTGAGAAGTGCTGATTTCCCCTATGGCCCTGACTATCTGGAATATTTAGAGCATAATTCTAAAACTGCTGCAATGGATGTTTTAAATAACAATTGATTTTTTTTTTTAATCCAACACATTTTTAAAAGGTTCACCTCCATTCTGAACTCATCCCCACAGAGCAATTAAATACTGAGAACTGAGCTTGCTGCCATAACACTCTGAAAGACATCCCTTCTCCCCGCCTAACTTTTAACTTTATTACTATATCTGGCAACTAAACTGCTTTTCATTTATCTGTGGTTTGACCCTGCCATAATCATGCAAACTAGTGATCTAGAACAAATTCTGACAGGTAAAATATCCCTCCAAGCTGTAATGTATATTGCACTGTTGCACCCAGAGGCAAGAAAAAGCCAAAGCTGTATGTTCTGACATGCTGCCAAAATACAAGCAAAAGGTACTGACAGTGAACTAGCTAAATGGACAAAAAACTGCACACTGTGCCACTATAGATTTACTCTGAAGTTCTCAGAGACCTCAAACCTGAGAAACAAAATTCTAACCATCCACGTTTCTATTATAAGTGTTCCGAAGGGGCCTATCACCTTGGTATCTAAGGCCAAGATTTAGCAAAGCACATAATTAATTTTAAGCACAAGTCAGTGTGGAGACCATTCATGATTAAAGTTAAGCACACATTTTGCTGGATCAGGACTTGCATGTCAATACCACTAATCACAATCAGTTCAAGTCTTAGTGTAACACCATAAAAACCCTATAACAATAGAAAGCAGAGTTCAGATTGTAGGGCAACAATTCATTTCAAATCAGTATTGACAATTGAGGCCCTGTTTTTCAGAAAAGGTATTGGGAGGAATTAATACAAGTTAGATAACCAAGGTTATATAATTGTAGGAGGCAGTTAAATAAACTAGACAATGATCGAGTTGCACCCTCCAGGACTAGGATTGCACAGACAAATTTTATATGAAATTAAATTGTAAATCTAACTTAGCCTATTACTTTTCTGACAGTCATGTCTCAGATGATGCCTGACTCACACTTTCTGGAAACAGGAAGATTTTAAGTTACAATTGTGGCCTCTAGGGACTGCTATAATAGAGAGAAGGACACTATTCTGCTAAACACTAGAAAGCACATAGTGCCTCTGCCCCAATTAGCTGACCATCTAAATAGACAAGGCATACAAAGAGTGGAGAGATTTGCCCCATGTCATACAATGGGTCAGTGGTTGAGCCAAGAACAGAACCCAGTTCCCCTGGATGCTAGTCTAGCACCTAACCCATCAGCCCATGCCTCCCAGATGCCTTCCTTTTCCTAACACCACAAACTGCTCCCACACATTTCCTGAGAAAAGCAAAGGCCGAAGGACTTGATCACATGTTTGTCCCTTCAAATGTTTCTATTTAAGACGCTTATATTCAGTCAAGGACTAGAAACAATACTATATGACTTAGGTGACCAATCACATAGCAATAACAATAAACGCAGTGGATATATGCCGTGACCGGATGCTGTAAGCCATCCAGAGGCTGAAGATTGCTCACAAACTGTTTGTCAAGCAATTAGGAATACATTGAGTCAGAAAAATAAAAATCTCTTAATGAACAATTAGCGAATAGAAAAAAGGGGTAAACTTTGTTAACTTTCCGGTTTTCTATGAATAGTTTGCCTAACCCTACTGATAAGCTCTTTAATGATTCTTAGCGCTTGTACAGTATTTTATAACTTCAATCTGCCGTATAGATATGAGATAATGGATGCCTGTAGCACAACTCAGAGGAAATTAAGTATTATTTGTGATCCACACTTTAGGGAAAACAAGTGATAGGGAAGTTAAGTGACATGCCCAAAATCACACAGGAAGTCAGTGGCAGACTTGTGATCAGAAGGTTCTAGCTCCACACTCTGAGCTCAATCCACTCCATTATTCTGCCTATCCAATGGGTGAAATAGTGTTACTACATTAGTCTAATTTAGAAAATGAATGGGAAAATGTAAATATCAAGATTTTATATTACATATATCCACTCAGGAAAAAATAGAAACAGCACCACAACTAACAAAATAACACAAACATTACATCTTTTCCAAGGAAACAACCAAGTAGGTGATCAAGAATGGTTGTTTTAACATGGATAGAGGATTAAAAGTTTACCCATGAGAGAGCAGGTGGCTTTTGGCAATGATTATACATTTGGTACCTAATACCAGATACTAATGCCGAACACCCTCAAATCCTGATTTAAATCTGTGTTATTTGTGAGTGCTCAGCGTATCTCAGGACAGATATTAGGAGATTTATTAATGTTTTTAGCCCCAATTCAAGTAAGCATCCCTGTTCAGTACAGCACTTAGGCAGGTGCTGAAGGCTCATTGACGCCAATGGGACCTACACATGTGCTTATTAGTGAAGCATATGCTGTCCCGAATTTGGATAGACTGAAGCATGTGATTAAGTGCTTTCAGAATTGGGGCCTCAGTTATCTGCAGGTTATTTTTATACAGAGATTTGAGAAGAATGTGCATTTCTTTTCTTTTTGTGTACAAGCTAATGTTGCCATACTGTCATCTTTGTTGCTATGGCCCATATGTGTCAGCTTTTCCTTTTGTGTAGAAGCTGATGTTACTGTGCTGTCACCTTTGATGTTATGGTATGTGTCAGAGTGAGTGTGAATATCTTTCCTTACCTGAACATCCTCACGCTACTGATTAATGTGTTTTTCAAGGAAGTCACAACATGACATTTGATTGGAAGATTGAAGAAGTAGTTTTTGTTATTCCATCATTTTAGGTGAGTTAAGAGCATTGAGTAGAACTGGTTGAATTGGACAAAAGTTGACTCCTGAATGTTTTCCACAAATGAAAACCATGAGTTCACATCATAATTTTTTGTGGGATCATGTCATGCATTGTTTGCAAGTATTCAGATGACTGCTGGGTATTCAGGAAAACACATGAATCCTGAAAGTTTCATAAATTTTAGCACAAATGACTATTAGTCCAAAAATTCAAACCTGAAAAAAACATTAGCCATTATTCTTTATTTTGGAGTTCATCATTCTCCTGTTTAAAAAGTTTCATTCATCCAATGAATAAGCAGAAACATTACCATCTGACTTTGATGAATAATCACATATCATCAAGAATGATTAACAATAGTCAAAGTGAACAGGTAACAAACAATTCCTAGGCAGAAATTTGTTCATATATTTAATTGCAAATAATAAATACGCTCTCAGAAGTCAGATTGCAAACAGAATAAAGTGCTAAATTAGCTATTAATAATGTAAATTATAATTTGACCAACTCTGTTCTTGACATCACCAGATTTCAGCTCATCTGGTACAATTATCTCCAAAAGCTAATCTTTAACATGATGTAGAAAGAAAACCCAACTTTGGGATTTTAAAAACATCACAAAGCTCTTTTAAATGGAAGAAAGTACAGTAGCTTACAAAAATATTGGAAGTATGTATTGTATGTGTGAAGGATACTAGCGACTAAGGTGCCACAAGTACTCCTGTTCTTTTTGCGGATACAGACTAACACTGCTACTACTCTGAAACGTGTCATAGATAAAAATCTTAGTCAGAAATTTTCCATTTTTGTTTTATGTAAAGAAGTTGATTTTTTTTTTTCATTTAAAAAGAAACTTGTAAACAATTAAAATACATTGCTGCCTTGTCCTTTTGATTGTCGCATGATGTTAACAACGTGTTGATTTAGGCTCTGGGATTTTTATTTTAAACAAAATTAGTGGAGCACAAAAATAGTGGCATTTAACTAGAACAAAAACAGAGGCATGAAAAAAATCAAGGAGTTTAGTTTTTAGATTTGTGATAAATATAATGCAACTGAAAAGAAAATATATGACAGCTATGATGGGTGAGTCATGATAATTGATATCCCTTGACAAGATGACACTCACATATCACAAATTTCTGTCTATTTTCACTACTCACTATTTGCAAACATTTTATAAATATTCAGGTACACATAACTCTCAATATGATCTCTTGGACTCAGTTTAAGTCTACCACTTCTTTGTAAAATTAGTGGTGTCAAGTAACTTTCCTTCTTATCAACCATCCTTTGGAACTATTATAAATTTTTCCATAGAAGTGCTTCAGGATGCGTGGTGAAATTACTTCTTATCTGTACAGGTAGTTTCCTTATCTAGTGTGGAGTGGAGGATATTATGCGGCTGCGTATATATATGTAGACGCGAAAGTCAACAACTAACCAAATATATAAGCCATCAAATATCTTTGCTCACCTAACCACTGGTTTCTTTACAACAGTTGAGTTAGAGGGGCTGCTCAACTTACTCAACCAGCAGAGGAAAGTGATAAGCACTTGAACAGGTTTAATATATACTCTATCCAACGCAAGGCTACAAACAAGCCAGTTCATTACAATTGGGTAGGCACAGATATACACTGCAACTACTTATAAGACATCTCTGGTCTGTGGAGCCTTTAGTTAATAATCAATAGAGGTTTACAATACAGCCCTGATTAACAAATCTCCTATAACTGCATTTCTCTGTTAAACAAAGAGTGGTTTCTTTGCCACTTAGATTGCAGTTTTTTTAAGTATTTTGTTCATTTGGACCATGAAGGTTATTTACCTGTTTGACTGCTCTTAAGTGTGTGCAGTCAGGTCAGGAGTTCACTATGCTTTCTGTGTATTGATGAATATTCATAAAATTTTATGAACAAGTTCTCCAGGCAGAGCCACATGGCAAATCTCAGCTCCAATGTTCTTTTCCCCCCAACCTGCCCAGAACTCCCACTGATGTCAATGGCAGTTCTGTGCAGGTACAAAGAACAGAGTATTAGTCAAGGTCCTCCATGCAGATCTGAGATGAGACTGTGGCTGACAATAATGAGTCCATGTTCTTTCCAACTGCTAGCAGATTCCACCTGTGCTAAACAGCAGGCTGGTAATAGAACACTGCATTTACTTTAAAAGTATTTTAAACAGCTGCCCAAATTGACAGGGCAGATGTACATCTGTCTAAATCTATATTGGTGCCACTTTACAAACATACATCATCTCAGGTTTTTCTACAGTGCCCATTACTTCAGTACCTAAGTGCTGCTGCTATCATATATCCATTAGGCACTCAGTGTAAACAATGGGTACATTCTCTCCTTGATTCATGTGCCAAGCTGTCATTAGTCTTATCAGGAGAATTTCACACCCTCACAGTGTCTTTCCCTGCTACTACTGTTTACTGAATTGCCGTTAAAATAATAGGAAAAACAGAAGTAGATATAGTTCAGGGGTTTAGTAACTGTTTATAGAGATTCTGTGTTGTGCTTCTATTAGGCACAGCACAGGACTTGCAGCCCAAAGAGATGTGGGTGGGTGTATAGCAGCTTTAAGCTGCCTTTGCAGCCTTTCAATCTTGAGCTGCAGGAGACTTCATCCCCTGCATAGTTTAGACCAGTAGCTCTTAACCTTTCCAGACTACTCTACCCCTTTCAGGAATCTGATTTGTCTTGTGTACCCTGAAGTTTCACCTCACTTAGGGCTGATCTACACTGGGGGGGGGATCAATCCAAGATATGCAACTTCACCTACGCGAATAGCGTAGCTGAAGTCGAAGTATCTTGGATCGAATTACCTGCGGTCCACACGGCGCGGGATCGATGGCCGCGGCTCCCCCGTCGACTGCGCTACCGCCGCTCGCTCTGGTGGAGTTCTGGAGTCGACGGTGAGCGCATTCTTAACGAGACGTGATATATCAATCCCAGATAAATCGATTGTTACCCGCCGATACGACGGGTAGTGAAGACATACCCTTAAAAACTACTTGCTTACTAAATCAGATATAAAAATACAAAAGTGTCGCAGAACACTAGTACTGAAAAAATACTTACTTTCTCATTTTTACCATATAATTATAAAATAAATATTGTACTTACATATCAGTCATTGTCTGTGTGGAATTTTAGTTTGTACTGACCTTGCTAGAGCTATTTATGGAGCCTGTTATAAAACTAGGCAAATATCTAGATGAGTTGATGTACCTCCCTGGAAGACCTCTGAGTACCCCCATAAATCCATGGTTGAGAACCACTGGTTTAGACAGCCTTGAGGGCCTGTCTAAATTATAGGAAACACCCCAGGCTGCCCAGTGTGCTGCAACATTGCCCTGTATCTCTACAGTGCTGCATGCTGAGGCCATGTCCTTGACAGATCCTCCCATCCCAGCGCATCTGCTATAGCAGGGCTTATAATGGGGGGGCGGGATCCTCAGAGGGCAGTCTTATGTCTTTCCTCTGCAGTGCCTGAACCAGGGAAATCCTCCCCTGACCAGATCTAGGCCTTTTAAGGCTGCTTTATGCCACTTTGAGCCTTTTATTGATCATAAAGGGGCCAAAGCAGGGATGTGAATTTAACCCCTTGATCATTCTACTCTGCATCCAGCCCTGCCTGGAAGTGACCAGAAAAGGGGTTTGCTTAGCAGATAGACATCCATCACAGTTGGCACCAATATTAGGAATTTTAGAGGACTGATATACTCTGTGACTCCTATACATGATCTCTCCAAAACGAGGTTGAAACACATGGTTAGCACTGTAGAGAAGACTAACTGCTACACATGGCTGTTTTGTAGATAATCAAAAGCCTCTAGTCTGCAGGATTGTAAAGCCAACATCTTTCACAAGTACTTAATACACTCCAATTATTTTTAAAGAAAATAGCATTGATGTAATGTACCTCAGATGATAGGTTTGTACAATTAATCTGAAAATTTGAAAATTAATTTGAAGTAATTTATCCTCAGTGTAAAAAGAAATATAAAATAATCAGCATAGCTTTTGTTTTGGTGTGTGCACAAAAAATGTCCCATTTACAACATCTCTCTGGTATTTTCTGGAATACAGAGTACGAACTGTATTATATAAAAGCTCTTTACCCTACTAACCATCCTCTTTATCGCAAATGTTTAAACTTTTGCTGGGAAGCAAAACTGAGTCACACAGCTCTGAGTTAATTACCTCTCTTTTTTTTAACCTCACTGGAGCTACTTCTGTGTATTGCACTGTCAGGATGTGGTATCAATGGTTATTTTCATTTATTTCTAACACCATACTGAGGATTTTGTACATTATCAACACGTATCACAAGTTCTTGTTCACCTACCAGAACAGCTACTTCTGTGTGTATGTCATAAAATGAACTGACCCTCCTAGAACAATAGCCCAATGAAACTGCTGACAGTAGGATTTGTAGGAGGTTTGAATCTTGCTTTCCAAATGACACTTAAGTACCATGTTGTACCTGGATCCCAAGTATATGGATCTACTAATTCTGATAGCCCTGATAGTGTCTCAAAATCTGCTGCCTCCACATTCTATTCTGATGTCACCCTGCCCATTCTTGAGCAGTGATGTAAAAAGAACTTCCAACATAAACATTTTAAATATATATATATATGAATTTTGAAGAGCATGAACAGTGTAGAGAGTCCCTAAAGACTGCATAGAGAAAAATTGGCTCCTAGTTGTTTTGGACAATGATCATAGTTTACCAAAGAAATACTCAATTGTATCCTGCTTCCCATTCAGTTTGACTGCTCAAAAGGCCATTCCTTTGATCATGAGACTAGAGCTTGGATCAATCCAAGCTCTATTGGGGCAGGGGGGAAAGGGGCGGGGTAAGAGCACACACAACTGAATGGTAAGCCGGTGGCCAGGGCCTAGCACAGGTGTTTATCATTAAGGGAGGGAAAGGGGGTCCAGAGTGCCAGACAAATGTATGAAGTACTTGGGGCTTGGAAACTACTATATTGGAGACAAAGTCAGTGTCCTACAAAGACAAGACAGGAATTAATAACAAAATGGAAACTCAGCTATTCCACAGAGCTGTGGAGTACTCAAGTTGTGGCTTTGTAACTGGATTTTTCAAAGGAAGGAGTCCAGAATCTTTAGTGGTCTTTTCCCATACCAGACAATCAGAATATTCAGGAAAAAGAACAGGAGTACTTGTGGCACCTTAGAGACTAACAAATTTATTTCAGCATAAGCTTTCGTGGGCTACAGCTCACTTCTTCAGATGCATAGAGTGAAACACACAGACAGAAGATATTTATACATACAGAGAACATGAAAAGGTGGAAGTACGCATACCAATTGTAAGAGGCCAATCAATTGAGATGAGCTATCAGTAGCAGCAGAAGAAAAAACTTTGAAGTGATAATCGAGATGACCCATAGAAGATGTGAGGAGAACTTAACATGGGGGAAACAAAAAAAAATTTCAATTAGTGTAATGACCCAACCATTCCCAGTCTCATTTTAGACCTAAGTTAATTGTGTCTAATTTGCATATTAATTCAAGTTCAGCAGTCTCTCTTTGGAGTCTGTTTTTGAAGGTTTTTTGTTGCAAAACTGACACCTTCAAGTCTGTCACTGAGTGATTAGAGAGGTTGAAGTGTTCTCCCACTGGTTTTTGAATGTTATGATTCCTGATGTCAGATTTGTGTCCATTTATTCTTTTACGTAGAGACTGTCCAGTTTGGCCAATGTACATGGCAGAGGGGCATTGCTGGCACATGAAGGCATATATCACGTTGGTAGATGTGCAGGTGAACGAGCCCCTGATGGTGTGGCTGATGTGGTTAGGTCCTATGATGGTGTCACTTGAATAGATATGTGGACAGAACTGGCATCGGGCTTTGTTGCAAGGATAGGTTCCTGGATTAGTGTTTTTGTTGTATGGTGTGCGGTTGCTGGTGAGTATTTGCTTAAGGTTGGGAGGCTGTCTGTAAGCGAGGACTGGTCTGTCTCCCAAGATCTGTGAGAGTGAGGGATCATCTTTCAGGATAGGTTGTAGATCTTTGATGATGTGCTGGAGAGGTTTCAGTTGGGGGCTGAAGGTGGCAGCTAGTGGCATTCTGTTATTTTCTTTGTTGGGCCTGTCCTGCAGTAGGTGGCTTCTGGGTACTCTTCTGGCTTTGTCAATCTGTTTTTTTCACTTCAGCAGGTGGGTATTGTAGTTTTAAGAATGCTTGATAGAGGTCTTGTAGGTGTTTATCTTTGTCTGAGGGATTGGAGCAAATGCGATTGTATCTTAGAGCTTGGCTGTAGACAATGGATCGTGTGGTGTGTCCTGGATGGAAGCTGGAGGCATGTAGGTAAGTATAGTGGTCAGTGGGTTTCAGGTATAGGGTGGTGTTTATGTGACCATCATTTAATAGCACAGTAGTGTCTAGGAAATGGACCGCTTGTGTGGATTGGTCTAGGCTGAGGTTGATGGTGGAATGGAAATTGTTAAAATCATGGTGGAATTCATCAAGGGCTTCTTTTCCATGGGTCCAGATGACGAAGATATCATCAATGTAGTGCAAGTAGAGTAGGGGCGTTAGGGGACGAGAGCTAAGGAAGCGTTGTTCTAAGTCAGCCATAAAGATGTTGGCATACTGTGGGGCTATACGGGTACCCATAGCAGTGCTGCTGACTTGAAGGTATATATTGTCCCCAAATGTGAAATAGTTGTGGGTGAGGACAAAGTCACAAAGTTCAGTCACCAGGTTTGCTGTGATGGTATTGGGGATACTATTCCTGATGGCTTGTAGTTCATCTTTGTGTGGAATGTTGGTGTAGAGGGATTCTACATCCATAGTGGCCAGGATGGTGTTTTCTGGAATATCACCGATGGATTGTAGTATCCTCAGGAAGTCAGTGCTGTCTCGAAGATAGCTGGGAGTACTGGTAGCGTAGGGCCTGAGGAGAGAGTCCACATAGCCAGACAATCCTGCTGTTAAGGTGCCAATGCCTGAGATTATGGGGTGTCAGGATTTCCAGGTTTATGGATCTTGGGTAGCAAATAGAATACACCTGGTCGGGGTTCTAGGCATGTGTCTGTATAGATCTGTTCCTGTGCCTTCTCTGGGAGTATTCAGGGAATATCCTACCAGGATGCCCCTCCTTGCCTGTGCAGTTGGAACACCAAGGCTGCACCACCTTTCTCTAGAACAGTACCTTCGTACAATGTGAGATCAAGATTCGGGATTAAATGGAAAGTGATTTTCCCTTGAATTCTCAAAAGTAGTGTGTTCTAAAAAGAGGTGAAAAGAAGGTGATGCATGGCTGATGCTGAAAGAGACTGTTTATGCCTAATCCATTGGAAAAAATGGTCACAGCGTTATATAAAGATAAATTGGTGGATTGTCTGCACTGCCAGGTTGCATTTAGACAATCTAAAGAAGAGGAGACTTTTGTATTTTTGTACCTTTTGTATTTGCAGCTCATTAAACAGCTCATCACAAAATTAATTCCTTACTCACTGAGTCACAGACATTACCCAAGTACATTCACTTCCTATAGTGGTGTTTCATTTCTGAAAAAACCTCAAAAGTTTACATAGCACACAAAAAGCATCACAGATCAGACCCTGCATAAAAGAGCAGAGAAAATAGTGGGGGGAAACATCTTAGCAAATATTTTTGCTATTTCTGACTCATATTTCAATCCAGTATGTTCAGACCTTTTGTTAGCTTTTCACAAGTACTCATATATATCAAACTTTGCTCCCATTAATGTTAATAGAAAGCAAATGTGTGACTTGTGGTTGAGATTCATTTAAACAAGGAACAAAATTAGTTTATGCAGAAACTAATTTTATTTCATAATTAACTGAAATTCTTTCAGGTAGAAGCAGAAGTAGCTGATAAAGGTTAAGTCATTCAATCAGAGAACAGAAATAATACTATGTGACTTAGGTAGCCGATCATATAGCATGACTAGCAATCTCAAAACACTCCTAGCAAAGAGTTCATGAGCAATTACTCAGTAAAATGTATTTTCACACATGATTAAAGAAATAACTGTGAATAATGAACAGATTATTCCAGATCAAAGCCTGATTATTATTGATCTGTGAACAGAAAAAAAAAAAAGACTGAATTAACAAGATAAATAAGTCATTTTAAATTGTTGTAGAGCCCCCATCACTGCAGTATCTGGACACTCTTTACATGATTTTGGCCCCAATTCAGTAAGATACCTAAGCTTGTGCTTAAAATTATGCATGTGCCTAAGTACCTAGCTAAATCATAGCCTTATTGTATACCGTGAAACAATAAATGATGCTACCTCCTAACAGGTATACTTGGGGTCTGTCAACTTCAGTGTCCCTGCTGATCAGTGGCCTAGAAGAGGTGGCTTCTAAAGTAGTCAGGTTAATCAGAATTTTTTACATGAAGATCAGGACATGGAAATTCATTTTTGTATTGAATACATAGTCAATGTAGGGTATGGAGCCCTGGCATTGTGTACTAGCTGCAGCTTACGGGTAGCTTTTCTGGTCAACTCCAGGTTTAGCAGGTTAAACTGGCATATCTTGACATGGCTGACATGAATGGGAAAAGTTTAACATCTGCTATTCAACAGTGCGATCATGGAATTCCTAATCTGGGTAGAAAAAAACCCTTTTTGCATTTTTTGAAAATAATCATGATTCCGCACAAAATTAAGAGAGGAGGTGAGTGTTTGGACCAGCTGAAAGCAGCTGGCCACTCTTTGGGACATATGCTACCATTGATCCAGAGCCAGACTTCTTATTATAGATAATAGGAATTGTACATGTAAAATGATGGCAGAATAGTATTGGTTTCTTTTTGTAGTAAGGGGCTAGAATTATCTTCTAATAAAAAGAGGGGCTAATAAAATAGAACAAATGTGAAAACAAGAAAAATGCAATCTCAACTTTCACAACATGACCTGTCCCCAAATATAACCAGTCCAGACTTCCCTCTTTGGATCACAACAATGAATGTTTTCATAGATTCCAAGGCCAGAAGGATCTAGTCTGACCTCCTGCATAACACAAGCAATAGAACATTCCCCCGAAAAATTCTGAGAGCACATCATTTAGAAAAACATCCCCATTTTGATTTTAAAATTGTCAGTGATGGAGACTCCACAACGACCATTGGTCCATTGTTCCAGTGGTTAATTACTCTGATTCAAAAATTTACACCTTCTTTCCAGTCTGAGTTTGTCTAGCTTCAACTTTCAGCCATTGGATATTGTTATACCTTTCTCTCAGGGCTGGCCTTACCATGAGGCGAACTGAGGCAGCTGCCTCAGGTGCCAAAATGTGATGGTGGGAGTGGTGGGCACCAGTAGGACCCAGAGTGTAGAAAATTGTGTCTGCTGCTGGTGCATATGTATTCTCTCTGCTCTAGATGCACAGAGATGGTGGAGTGCTGTGCTGGAGGAAGGAGGGCACAAGAGACATAACAGGAAGGCAGGAAAAAGGGTGAGAGGGAATAACAGAAAGCAACAGGAGCTGCAGGGAGAGAGAGGAGGAGGAGCCTCTTATATACCTCTCTAGTACCCCCAGGAGCCTGGACTGATTAACACCAGCTTCTCAGGGAGCTTCCTGTTTCCTGCTGCTTCCCTGAACCCAATTGAGGAGAACAGGCAGTCAACTGAAGTAGTAGGAGCCAATTAGGCTCTTAAGATGCTGATATCTTCCCTCACTCAGGCCCTGCTATCAGCCTACTTATTTGTCCCCTTTAATTGAGTATTGAGAGCCACTATAGCTGACACAGAGCAGTAGTCATGAGTGAAAGAAGAAAACGCCCCTGTGGGGCAATATTCAGAAAAAGAAAGAAAGCAAAGGAAGCTTTTCTATCTAAGCAGGAAGGAGCTCTTCTGAGATACATAGACACAAATGTTCACGGTGAGCCTTCCGGCCCAGTGAAGATGTGAGTGGTGAGGAGATGCCTGATCTTCCAGTTAGTCAGAGTGCAGGTGACCTGGCAGCTACTGCAGCATCCATATCTCCATCTCAAATGGATGTAACCATGCACATTCCTGAAGAAAAGTGTAGATCAGAGAAGAGTGTGGTGGAGGAGCAAGAAACAGTGTACCCACAGACAATGAAAATAGAAGTTTCCATCCAATACATTACTGGTGTGAAATCCCCAATGGTGACAAAGTGGACAGGCCATGGCTTATGTACTCAAAAACCCAGAATGCTGCAAACTGTTTTTGTTGCAAACTTTTCCAGTCTAATGTTCCAGCCACATTCTACGGGAACAAAGGACTGGAAAAATCTGGCATGCCATGAGAAGGCAGCAAATCACCAGAGAGCATTCCATGGGTGGAAAGAGCTTGAGAAGAGACTAAGGTTAAAGGCCACCATAGATGATCAGCATCAAGAGAAGACTACATCAGAGTCTCTTTACTGGCAAAATGTTCTGAAAAGGCTCATTGCCATTGTAAGAATGCTTGCTACCCAAAACCTAGCACTGCGTGGCACTTCAGATCAGCTGTATGTGCCAAACATACAATTTTTGGAGCTGATGGCTGAGTTTGATGCTGTACTCCAGGAGCATCTAAGAAGAGTCACCGCTCAAGAAATGTACACACACCACTACCTTGGAAAAACAATTCAAAATGAGATCATACAGTTACTGGCAACAAAAGTCAAACAGAAGATTGTGGCAGATCTGAAGTCAGCAAGATATTACTCTGTTATTCTGGACTGCACACCTGACATCAGCCATACGGAACAAATGACTTTAATGGTGTGTTTTGTAACAACAACAGAACCTAGTGAAAATGTCCTTGCAATGGTGACTGTCAGAGGGTATTTTCTAGAATTTATTGACACTGATGATACTACAGGAGCTGGTATGACAAATATGCTTCTTAAAAAGCTGGAAGATACGAGAATTGTGATAGCTGACATGAGAGGTCACGGCTACGATAATGGTGCCAACATGAGAGGAAAGAACAGAGGAGTGCAGACACGGATCTGAGAGTTAAACCCTCAAGCTTTTTTTGTCTCATGCAGTTCTTATACATTGAACTTGGTAGTCAGTGATGCAGCATCAGCTTCTAGTGAGACTGCTGAATTTTTTAATGTAATTCAAAGCATCTATGTATTCTTCTCTGCATCAACTCATCAAAGGCAAATTTTGAAGCAACATCTGGGAACATCCTCTCTGACACTGAAACCACTGAGTGCCACGCGACGGGAAAGTCGAGTGGAGGCAATAAAGCCTATCAAACACCAAATTGGGAAGATAGATGATGCCATAGTTGCCATTATGGAGGATAATGCTATGACAGGAACTGTTCATGGGAGAACAGTGGCAGAGGGAAATGGAATCACCAGAAACATACATAACTTCAAATTTCTGTGTGGTTTAGTGTTGTGTTTGAAATAAATGTTGTAAGCAAGAGACTTCAAGGTGTTGACCTTGATATATCTGGAGCAATGGAACAACTGGACAAAGCAAAGTCATACCTACAGTCTTACCAGTCAGATGAGGGATTTCAAAACGTTCTGAAGAGTACACAGAAGTTGGCAGAAGAACTTCACACTGAAGCTATTTTCCCACCCATTCAAAAATACAAGAGTCACCGAAGAAGAAGACATTTTGATTACGAGGCACGGGATAATCCCATAGGAGACCCCAAACAACAATTCAAAGTTGAATTCTTTAACGAGGTGCTAGATTGTGCAATACAGTCAGTTGAACGTTTCATGCAGCTCAAGGAACACAGCAGTATATTTGGGATGTTGTATGATATTCCAAAACTCCTCACTATACCTGAAGAAGACCTACACCAGCAATGCAGGGCACTAGAGACAGTGTTGACACAGGATGACATGCGCAATATTGATGCGAGTGATTTAGGTCAGGGGTAGGCAACCTATGGCACACGTGCCAAAGGCGTGGGCACGCGAGCTGATTTTCAGTGGCACTCACACTGCCTGGGTCCTGGCCACCGGTCCAGGGGGCTCTGCATTTTAATTTAATTTTAAATGAAGCTTCTTAAACATTTTAAAAATCTTATTTACTTTACATACAACAATAGTTTAGTTATATATTATAGACTTATAGAAAGAGACCTTCTAAAAACATTAAAATGTATTACTGGCACGCGAAACCTTAAATTAGAGTGAATAAATGAAGACTCGGCACACCACTTCTGAAAAGTTGCCAACCCCAGATTTAGGTGATAAACTGAAAGCCCTTTCAAGATACTTTTCAGCAGGATCAACTCCAAAGGCTGTTGTGGAATTTATGTGCACAAATAAGATGACCACCCTCTTTCCAAATGCTTTTGTTACTCTGTGCATACTTCTTACATTTCCTGTAACAGTTGCCAGTGGAGAACACAGCTTCTCCAAGCTGAAGTTAATAAAAACACATCTACGCTCCACAATGACACAGGAGAGGCTGGTCAGCCTTACAACCATCTCAATAGAGCATGAGCTGGCCCAGACTGTGGACCTTCAGGAAGCAGTTCAAATCTTTGCAGCCAAGAAGGCAAGGAAAGCACCACTTTGATTATTCAAACAGATAAAAATGCCAGTGTTTACTATGCAGACAAGAAAAGTTACATTTGCTGTTCAGGCGTTTGAAAATTAAGTGTTACTTATAATTTTTGAATAAGGCCTTTTAAGTTGTTAGTTCTCCTTTATTGGGGTAGGTAGCAGAGCAGTACCATAAGAGGAGTGGAACAGGAAGAAGGCAGAATTGAGACCTTTCAAAGTTTTGGCCCAAGCGAGGAGGCATGGGGGCGTCATTTGAGCTTCCCGCCTCAGATGCCAAAATGTTGTGGGCTGGCCCTGCTTTCTCTGGTACACTGAAGAGCACATTCTGAAATATTTGCTCCCCATGTAGATACTTACAGAATGTAATCAAGTTACCCCTTACCCTTTTCTTTGTTAAGATAAATAGACTGAGCTCTTTGAGTCTATCACTATAAGGCATGTTGTCTAATCCTTTAATCATTCTTGAGGCTCTTCTCTGAACTATCTCCAATTTATTAACATCTTTCTTGAACTGTAGGCACCAGACCTGGATACAGTATTCCAGCAGCAGTTGCAATAGTGCCAAATACAGAGGTAAAATAACTTTTTTACTCCTACTCAAAATTCCCTTGTTTATGCACCTCAGTATCACATTAGCTCTTTTGACCGCAGCATCACATAGGGAGCTCATCTTCAGCTGATTATCCACCACAACCTCCACATCTTTTTTCAGAGTTTTATACCATTTGCAGGCTAAATTCCAGCTGTACCACTCCTGAGCAAGCAGGAAAGACAGTACTTTAGTATGTGAACTTAAATCAGTTTGCAAACATATTAACAATCTTCAGATATATTTAAAAACAAACTGGAAAATACAAGAAGGAAATCTAACTTTTTTCCTGCACTGCAGATTAGGACTCAAAGTGAAATATCCTCCCTCAGATTCATCCATTTGCCACATCTGAATATCTTTTTCTCACCTACCACTTGATGAACATTTTTGTCCTTCAAGACAGTAGAGATTGAAAGAGTATTTAGAGAAATGTGGTATTTTAAAAAATGAGTTAAGTGCTTTTATTTTACAAACAGAACAAATACAAAGCAAACCTATACTGGTTTCAAGTGCATATTTTCTCACATTAAAAATCACCATAGGACCAAGATTTTCAAACCTGTATACCTGTAGTGGGAAACCTAAATCCATACATAGGCACCTATATGTTGTAGCTGTTCTGAGAGGTGGGAACTCTGGGTGCTCAGCACCTCTGCAAATCAGCACCCTGTAGTAGTATTTAGATGCCTAGACACAGGGCCAGACTCTGCCATCCTTTCTCTGAGTAGCAGCCCCCCAATGATTTGGACAATATAAATTTCTGCTCAAACCTTCTCCCCAGGCTTCTAGAACCCAATGCTGTTCAGGTCACACCATCCATCCATCTGCACACTTTCTCATACACAGGAATCTGCTCTCTGGGCAGAAGCCCTCTGGAATCTGCTTCTTGCTTGTTCATTCCCTCTAGCTCAGGCCTTATCTCCAAGAAGGTTTTGCAGGGCAGGTGGCTTTTGCCCCGGTCAAGTGTGGGATTTGTTCACCCCCTCATGCCCTGATAATAGGCTGGCCCATACTCTAGTGGGGTTCTGTTGTGTGTGCAATTCTGAGGCACCACACAGAGCAGGAGCTGGTGAATCAGAGCTTTGGGGGCAGGGCATTAAAATTAAATTAAAAAAACAAATACATGTAAAGTTAATATTACGCTGAATGCCCCTCCACCTGGCCATTTGGGGCATTCAGTATCTTATTCCAAAATTACTGTAATGTTCATATTTCAATTAAATGTGCTTCATGGTTTAAACACCAATTTCAGCCAATAATAATGGTGTGTTAAATGTTTTACTGCGAAAGCAAACCACATTTTAAACAGCATTTTAAATGGCTGCTGCACTGATAACAATAGTGGGTTTGTACCAGTATACTTAAACTGTATGTATTTCACAAAGAAAGCTAAGGTGACAGACACTTTCAGTTAAGAAGAAAACTGTTTAATAATAGAGTGTTGTCAGTGCAATCCTGGTTATTATTTAGTGAATGTTTATGACCTATTTCTCTCCCTATTAACATACTGAACACAGTCCTATAGAGTTATCAGTACGATACCACAATCCAACAGCAGTCTGAATAATGAGACGGCTATGACAAGGTTTCAAAAGGAAATCACAAAGTGCTGAGTGTCTTTGTATGTTTCATATGCCTGTGATGGCAATTTGTCAGCTATGGAAAGAAGCTTTCATGCATGTCACTTTTAACACTTGGAATAAAATATACTATTAACAGCATTATGCTGACAGTTGCTCAAAAGGGCCATCCGGCATATATCAAGTTAAATTAACATAACTGGACTAGTGTGCATGCCAGTTCCCTCAAGCACAATACATGGTCCCCAAGGACAACACAAGGTTTCTCTGATCCATCAGGCACTAGCTCTGAAAATTGCGTCAGGCAAATTGAAAGCTAAAAACACTATGAACAGGGACTCCTGGCCACGCTAACTATGCTGACATTCTATATTCTGCAAATGAGTGTTCTGCTCCAGGGAAGAAACTGTTTAAGAGAAGCAACAATGCTAATTTATTTATTTATTTATTTATTTTACTTTAATTGTTAAAGTTGACATTCCAATGAAAATTTGAAAACCAACGGACAGCCAACAGTGAGTCACTGAATTAAAAATACACATTAACTACTGTCTTGCTCTGCCATCATGTGGCAAACCTGGGAAAATGCATTAGGAAAAGCTGCTCAGAAATTAGAACGCCACAAAGAAAATGTTAGAGAGAGACAAGGTGGGTCCTATAAAAGATAATACCTCATCCACCTTGTCTTTCTAATATCCTGGAACTGACACAGCTACAACTACACTGTGTATAGAGAAAATGTTGTAAGACATAGCAAAAAAGAAGCCATTTAACTTTGCTACACAATGATCCATAAATATTTGCATTATGAAAGCTGAGGGGTATATTTGTTGGTGATCTGCCTACTAGTTCATGATCATTTAAACATACTAATATGTGTTAATATATAATACAACTAACAACCTTCATGGTGGGTCATCCTGCCATTGCTTTCCATGGTTTCTACTTCCTCCTGGATAGAAGCCAGACCCAAAAAGAATAGGCTGCTAATAGCAAGCTTCCTCTTACTTATGGGAACATCCGACAGAATTTAATAGGGGGTTAATTATGGCAGAAATGTAATAGAGTTCTATACATTAAAGTCTTGTCATGGAAAACATCTTTCTGATAGATTTTTGAACCCTCCTATATTCTTCCCTAACAGGAAGAGAATTTCTATTTAATTCTATGGAGCAACTCCAGAAAGTGAACCTGACAGGTATATATTCATTGTTCAAACTGAATGAAGTGCAAAAGCTATCATATAGGTTAAATGGTGAAAAGTAAATTTTATATATTACATATAGAAAGCAAAGTTCTATAAAAACATATTATAATCGACTTAGCTGCCTAAGGTATAGAGCAACAGAGTTGTGCTACAAGAGAAAGGATTGCTAATTAGGAGATAATGGCTCAAAAATATAATCAAGATTCCTGGACTTTGAGGAGGAGGGTAGTGTATTGTAATGTAGATGATGTACCCCTTCACCAGGAATTGGAGTATCAAATACACCGGACTGTAGCCTTCTGCTGTCACACAGTAATATTAGCTGCAGTTGATTGCCCACCTTCAGCAGTTCAGGGATGTTTAGTCTACATCTCCTCATGAGGAGATGTGAAATTTCACAGATTCCTTTCTCTAATAAAACAGGGCCCAGCCTGCAAATGCTTCACCTGCAGAATGCTCACCGACTACAGTGGCAGTTCTGTGAGTGCTCTGATTGCTGAATTGGGCTCTTACAGGGCATACATTCAGCATAATCAGGATTTTTTTTTTTAAGAACAATTCAAAAAAAACAATGCAATATATAGTTATGGAGAAAAGGATGTGTGGCATGTAGTCTGCAGGGTTTTCTTAACAGTCTAGATATCACAAAACACAAGTAATAGCAGTTCTTTTTGTATTAACCCAATAATAATATCTATTCATCTTTTACTTTTTAACATGTGTAGTAAAACTGAAAGACAAAACCCATGTCCCACTGTCTCCCCAGTGTAGAGCTCCTCCTAGCAAAAAAACATTACTTACTTTTCATAACTGTTGTTATATCCATCATGCTGTAGGTGTGCACAGGCCTTGTGCACCAGTGCTGGAGACTTTTCCCTAGCAGTACCTGTAGGGATGGTAGCACCCATCACCGAGCTTCATGTGCTGCAAAGTGAGGGTATAAAGGGCAGAGTTGTTCCACCCCAGGTTCCTTTGCACCGGAATCTGATGGTAGAATCCGATGCACTGGGGGAATCAGGAGTGGGTCGTGTAGTGGACATATGCAACACATCTCAAAGAACAACAGTTACAAAGGTAAGTAACAGTTTGTCAGGAATCAGGGCCTGCACCAGAGCCAGGCTCTGGGCAACCTAATGAATGCAGCTGGCCTGTAGTTGGCTGCCTGATTAGCTACACTGCCTGATTGATTGGAAGCGTCAGCAGACTGGCTTTTAAGCTCAGCAAGAGCAGTAGTCCAGTAGCTGCTCAAACCATTCATTCATTGCTATGATAGCTCCTACACCCGCTTGTTCCTAGCCTTATTCTGCCTCACTCCAAGTAACCCAGCTCTGATTCTTGATGTCTGACTCCTGTTCCAACCACTAGCTTTGGCCACCCACATCCCAGTCACTGATATGTTTTTTTCATCTTCAAGTGCTTGCACATATCCATTACAGTATATAGGTGGCTTTCAAGCGGTTACCCCAGGTGGTATGGCTCAAAGTCTTATTAGAAGTGACACTGCTTTGCCTACATTTGCATCCTCTCTTGCCTGAGGCAATAGTGAGTAATGTCTGGCAAAAGTATGGCTTGAGGATCACGCTGCTGCCCTACAGATATCTATAACTGGGACATGTGCTACGAATGCTGCCAAGTGAGCTCTGGCCAAATGCATTGTAAACTTGTTGGGAGGTGATATACCTTTGGTTGCGTAACACAATTATAAATATAATATGATAATTCATTGCAAAAATCTTTGAGAATTGATTGGATAATCTCTCATGCTTCTGCATCCATAACAAAAAGTTGGGCCAAACCTCAACAGGGCTTAGTCCGATCCAAGGAAAGACTAACACTCAACGAACCTCTAGGGTGTGGAGTCTCCACTCATCCCTATGTGAGTGTGGTTTTGAGAAGAACATTGGCAAATGGTTCAAATGGGAGTCAGAAACCACTTTCCAAAGGAACCAGAGATATGATCCTAGCTGCAGCTTGTCCTTGAAGAAGAACTGTGTATAGTGGGTCAGTGGCCAATGCATTCTGTTTACATACCCTCCTGGCAGACATAATGACTACCAAGAAGGCAACCTTCACTGACAGGTGCACAGTAGCTGAAAGGTAGGGTCCATAAGTGCAGACATACCAAGTTCAGGTCCTAGAAAGGTGTTGGTTCTCTGATGGGCAGAAACAATCTAGACCCTTCAGGAATCTGTTTGTGAGAGGGTGAGTGAAAATAGTCCTACTATCTATGTGAGGTTGAAAAGACAAGATGGCCACTAGATGTATCCTGATGGAGCTAATTGCTAAACCTGATTCCTTGAGGTTCAAGAGATAGTCCAGCACCATTTGAATTTTAGTCTGCATCAGTGAGAAGTTATGGAGACAGACCAGATGGAGCAATGTTTCCACTTACTGAGGTAAGTAGCCCTTGTGGAAGGTTTCCTGCTGTTAAGGACACATTGTGGACTGCCTCTGAGCCTCTTCTGCATTCAACCACAAGAAAAACCACAAGAAAATCCATGAGATAGAGTAATACCTGGCCATGGTTCTGTGTCAGCATGGCTCTAAATACTGGTTGCAGCAGGGGTTCTACAGTGGATAGACTGTAGAGGTCTGAATATCATGTCTGTCTTGGCCAGGCTGGGCCAAGAATCATCCTACCATGTTCTTGCTTGAGCTTGACAAATGATCCTGGGAATCAGGGGTATTGGTGGGTATGCATGTAGGAGCTCTTATTCCACGGAAACACGAAGTTGTCTGATATTGATCCCAGTCTATGACCAACTCTGGAACAAAAGTGGGCATACTTGCTATTCTGACAAGTTGCAGACAGGTCCACAAACATTCGTCCTGAGTGAGAAGCTTTGAGAGTGACAGAGTTCCAAAAACAGAAGTTCACGTTCCACAGCTAGACTGCCTCCTGGCAGAGGCTGTCCAGTCTGGATCCTCCCTGTTCATTTGTGTAAAAGGCTGCTGTTGGCAATAAACACCTGAACTGACTCTTCTTGAATGTGAGGGAGGAAGTGCTAACGAAAACCGTACATAATTCAAAGACATTGATGTGTAACCTGGCCTTATGTGCGACCCATAAACCTTGAGCCTGAAGATTGCCTAGATGCATTCCCCATCCCACAGCTGCTGCATCCATTACCAAAGTCATAGTAGGGATGGGTGGAGAGAAAGGGACCTCCTGCGCAGGTTGTCTTGCTACCAGGGCTGAGGGAGTGTGTGACTGGAGTGCTCCAGTGCCGATGGTTTTGACCGCTGTAGTGATGCCAGACAAGGGTGTAATGGGTTCCCCTGGGATGCCACCTGGAACTGAAGTACAACTCTGAGCCCTCTGACCCACCAACCTGGGCTCCCTCTAACACTGTGCTGCTGTGACAAGTTGCAAAGCCCTCCAAGCTTGTACTTCCACCAGCAGTCATGCAGGTAGGGACACACACAGCTGCAGTTACATGCAGGCTCTCTAACCACCAGCCTAGGACCCCAGAACAGTACCATTCTGCCCTGGTCAAATCTGGCCAGTATATGGGTTTAACACCTGGTCTGCCTCTCCCTCAATGTGAAGAGGACCATGCACACTTGTAGAAACCAAGCTGAGATTTTCCCCAGACACCTTAGTCAAATGCACATTGGTTTGGATTAAAACATAAAATAGGTTTATTAACTATAAAAGGACAGATTAAGTGGTTATATGTGATAGCAAACAGATCAAAGCAGATTACCTAGTAAATAAACAAAACACGCAAGCGATGTTAAATATACTTCATAGATCAGATATGAATAGCAAATCCTCACCCTACAAGCAGTCTGCAGAATCTTAAGGGGCACGCTGCACTAGCTTACAGCTTGGAATCCCCCAGGTGTTCCATTCACAGGCTAAAAATCCCTTTAGCCTGTGTCCAGCACTCCCCCCAGTTCAGTCTTTGTTCCTCAGATGTTTCCAGGAGTCTCTTTGGGTGGGGAGTCAGTGAAGAACCATCATGATGTCACTCCCCTGCCTTAAATAGCTTTTGCATATGGCAGGAACCCTTTGTTTCAAAGTTTGGTTCCCACGCCAGTCAGTGGAAAAACACTGTTTGTTGGAGTCCAGCACCAGGTGACCCGGTCACATGTCCCTGTAGTGTCACAGCAGCCATAACGCAGAGGCTGTCTGTAGCATTGTCAGGAAGGTTCCCCTGTGGGAGATGAGCTTCTTCTAAGGCCTATTGTTTTCTCCTAATGGCTCATTAACCTGAATGGGACCTTCCCAGCCAGCCATCTAGACTGAGAGTCTTTTGCCTAGTGAGCATTCCCCAGGTGTAAACACATTTATAATACAGATACATAGTCAATATTCCTCACTTCAGATACAAAAATGCATACAAATGGGATATTCATGTTCACTAAATCATAACCTTTTCAATATCTCACATCTCACCTATCTTGCATACAATACATCATAATTATGCCATAAACATATCATAATAATATCTCTATTAAGAATATGGGGTGCAGTGTCACAGAGGGTTCCCTAGCTTGAATCAGAGGGGAGGGCTTGAAGCAAGCACAGTAAATCTCTGGCCACAGCATAGGCCTCCAGAGTGGTTGGGACAGAGATAGGCTGTTGACTTGGAGGAATCAAGGACTGGCCTGTCACAGCCAATGAGGTAGCTGATCTCAGTGGTCCCTGAGAGCGTACCAGTCAGTACCAGGGAGCAGGGAGCTGAAGGATGCATTCTATCATCAGTACCAAACCGACCTCCTCTGAGGAGTCCTGGGCTCTGGACTTTGAGTAACCAGATACCAACTTTTTTCTTATGCGTCTGAGGTCAGGACTGTTCAGTCCTTGAAGAACCTGGACCTTGAAGAACACAGACCTAGTGATAGGGATCTCCTCCACTCTGCTGGTAATGCTGGGAGAGCACTTCAACCAGGGGCTGCTTAACAGCTTCCCTTTTATGACTGACAGGGTTTCAACACTGGTTTCTAGGCTGCCTCCATGAGGATGTACTGGACATGCTCCTCCCTCAGTTTCTTTGCCCTGGCCTTAAAACCATGGCAACTGGAGCACCTGTCTCTAATGTGACTCTCACCCATGCACTTGAGACCGCACAAATGAGGGTCACTGATGAGCATAAGCTTTCTGCAGCTCACGCATGACTTAAACCCTGGAGACCTTGGCATAGGCCTTCCCCATACTGGGTGGGGCCCAGAGGCTCTGCTAAGCAAAGCTTTAGCCAGAAAGCTAAAATAATCCAATAAACTAGTAAAACAAATTTAATAAGATGAGAAATAAAACAAAACTTTTAAGAGTCCAGGATGAAAGGAGTACCACTAGGCAAATAATTCACGAAAAACACTCAGGCTCTGACCAGCAACCACGGAAAGTGAGAAGGAACGAAGGGAGGGGCAGGGCAACTCCGCCCTTTATACCCTCGCTTCTCAACATGAGAAGCTTGATGTTGGGCAAGGCCACCCCTATGGGTACTGCTAGGGAAACTCTCCCACACCGGTGCACAAGGCATGTGTGCACACACCTACAGTGTAAGTGACATATGCAAGCACTCAAAGAAGATTCCATTTTCAGATGGAAATATTCATTAGCAGCCCAGTTAATTAAACAGGCAGGCTTTTTGCAATGTAGGTCAAACAGAAAGTGGTTGAGTTTTCAAGAGCAAGGTACCTTGACGAAAGTAAATTCACTCCTATTCATTCATAACTGACTTGACTCTTGTTTGTCTGCATCTACCGCCAGAATTGAGGGGATGTAATTAAGGCAGTCTAAAAAAATGTGTTCCACATATAGAGCCTGACTAATGGCTTTCAAGAGCAGAATGATTCATTTTTCTCTAGCTAATTGTGGCTAATAATGAATACACTAATTAAATGTGGTACTTCTCCGACTCCTTGGAAAACATATTTAAGCGCAGTAGACTTCAAGAACTCCTGAAATCTGCACAAAACTCTCACTGCATATTCACACCGATCTGCTTTTGAACTAGTTTCTACTCTTTTAGTTAAAAGACAAGATATCTTGGCCCAGGTCATTCTGTTATACCAATAGAATAAAAAACAGCAGGATCTTATTAAGAGGGATAAGGCAAAGATGCCACATTTATTGTAAATATAATGATAAAGCAAAAGATAAAAGTAAACGTTGTTTGACTTATTCCTATCACTACTTATTCCTTATATACACACACACACATATATATATATATATATATATATATATATATATATATATATATATATATATATATATATATTCATTCACACAATCATTCATTCAAGTTCTGTATAGGTGTTATAGTTACCAGCCTAGAAGTTGCTCATGCCACGTTACTGGCCAGGTATCTTGGTCATGAGGATGGAGCCGAGTCCGTGTCAGGTGCACCTGATGCTCCTGGAGGCTGGCAGCAGAACCAGAGACTCAAAGTCATCAGTCTTGAGAGTCCATTCTTATAAGATTTAATTCCTATGTTAGTCTATGGGAGCTGTTTCATTCTGCTGTTGCTGACTCAATCAGCAAATGGCACATTCCTGGACACATTCCTGGTGGCTCCAAACTGTCCAAAGTTTGTGTTTCTCATCCTTCCAGGTGATGGGGTGGATCCCAGTTTACCCTCTGGGGGTTGTCTGGTCATCCACTTGACACATTCTTCGGCCGATGGATACTCCCTTTCTAGGCTGGCACCTCCCTAACCATTCATGTACATCAAGCATTCATCAATATACATTCCATATCTTAACCATATTTTAATTTACTGTCTCCACCACTTTCAAGGTGTGTGCTAATTCATTTGAGACTCCCTGCCCTTTAATCACAGAGGGTGGGGGTCGGCTTATAGTGTTTGTTTACATTGTATCAATTACTTCAAGAACAAGGTCAATTAACATGTTTAAGTTTTACATAGTAAAACTCTTTCACAGGATAGATATAATCAGTGGTTTCTACAGACAGGAGCTTACAAGTTTTAACAGAAGACCCAAGAGATTTTTGTATTTGGTGAAACTGTTGGATTTTAAAGTGTGGGGGACAAATTATGAGGGGGTCACTGTCACTTGGGGGAATCACTGTTAGTACCTTCTTTAATATCCCTACAATTCCCTGTGAGGAACTCCAAGAAGGCAGCACACCCCTGGCATTAGTCTCTTCTCTACAATCTGCAGAGAGCTTTCTGTGGGTTTAGAGGTTCACAGTATCAGGGCTCTCTGGCGTATCCCCCCTCAGCACTATAGAACCTTCCACTGAGGGGAATTCCAGGAGTAGCAGCTAAGGAGAGGGAATCTCTAGCAGAGGTGCCAGGGAGTAGGAAAGGATACCTCTGTACAGAGCTTCCACACACAATCTCAGGGGAGCTGTGGGTTCCAGGGGCCTGAAACCTCTTGCTATTTGCCTATTGTGGAAATCTCCCCACTTCCCAGGGAAGAACTGGTAGCAAACTCATATGGAGGGAAATCCCCTTGGGCTTCCTTTCGCCTGTGCAGTTTTTTACTCCAAAGGGGGACAACTTGGCTAGGATATTTAATTTCACCCTCTTAAATCCATGCAGTTTTGAACAGGTAAAGTCTCAACAACATTTCTAATGTGGCAAAAGCAGCACAAAGATGCCACTGTCTAGGAGGAAAATAGTAATCAATGGAGGGCTGGCCAAGTTTTTTAGTCTGTATTTTCTCTGTACATTGAAGACACCACTCACCACAGGAATGATTATATCTTTAAAGATGAGCCAGGAAGGAAGCTGGAGGTTTTCCACAAAAAATGTCAATGTCGTGTATTGGGCATAAAGTGGAATGGCTTCATCTGTAATGCAGGTGTTTATGGTCACTCGGGTCTACAAACTCCTGGAGCCATTGTCCACAAGTGGCGTCTTTCACTTTTTGGACATATTGCAAGGATGCCACAAGATGTTCCAGCGCTGTTCTCCAGGTGGCTTGTAACATCCGAGGGGTGGAGGTGACCCAGAGGAAGAACCCCTATTATACGGGTTCATCAAGTCTGTTCCGACGTTGGACTCTCAGGCTGTCAAGCCTTTGCAGTTGCACAGGAATGGACCAAATGGTGAACTATCGCTATGGCTGACTATCTGGCTAAGCATTGAAGAAGAAGGAGGAAGGAAGTGAAGTGAAAATCTGTCCCCAAACTTAGTGATACAAGATCTAAAGTATAAGTGGAACTGCAAATCAGACCACAGTTACCTTCATTTTAATTGCAGCACCATAGAGAAAGAATCAGTGGTTATTTTGTCAATGCATCATGCTGCATCTCTTTTTAACTGTCCTAGAGATGGTTATTGCAACCCGGGTCCCAGGGGGGCCACACTGAGGTTGCTTAATAAGGGCAAACTGCAAAGAATGGGCAGACGATCTCCAAAACTGACGGTTATTCTGATACTCAGATTTACCAAGCCAGCAACAAAACAAACACCTTACTGATTACCCAGAAGCCAAAACACAGTTCCCTTAAAGCAACCCAGCCTTGGGCTTCCTCCCAGACAGCCAAGTTAAATATGATGATGCTTATTGAAAAATCTTGTTAATCATTTACCAATCCCAAAGTATCAGACACATTACCTTCCAGGTCAATGAATATTTCAGATCTTTCCCAAATAAACGCTTACAGCCAATTTTTATTACCTAAACTAAAATGTATTAAAAAAGAGAAGAGAGTATTGGTTAAAAGATCATTATACATACAGACATGGAACAGAGTCCTTAGGTCAGTTTCACAGTAGAGATGGTGAGCTTTAGAATTGCAAAGAGTCCGTTTCAGAATCAGTTCATCAGGTTGTTGTCCAATGCCCAAATATTCAATATTAGGGCATTCCAGATGGGACTGGAGATCTATCTTACAACTCAACTTCCCCTGAATAACGTTTAAGCAGATCTGAGATGAAAGGATCAGTTCCCAAGAGTTTTTATAGAGATTTTTGCAGTCTTTTGACAGCACCAGTCCTTGGGTGAACATAGGCTTTTGTAGTAACCTATTTTCTAAGCATCACTGGTAATTAGCTACATAGATTAACATAAGGCAATTGCCTATCTCACACCATTTAACAGGTGATTTACCACAAATGCCAAAGAAAAATTAAGATAGTGATATTAGTACATTTAAATGTTAAGATCTTTTGATCTCTGAATTAACAGAATACAGCATAGACAGGAACTGTTTGGTTACATAGTTAACCTCTAACAATATATATGTAAACACAAAAATTATCTGATATGTCTCTAAAGATTCAATCAGGGTCAATTATCCGGCAAGTTGCTAAATCTCATTTATTTATAATTTAATAATGGGGAAGAATCAGGCAATCACCTTGCTAGCATAGTAAGAAAGAAGCAATTCAATACACTATTCCTGCCTACATGTTACATGCAAAGGTAAATACAGATGTATGAATGCATCCGAAGAAGTGGGCTGTAGTCCACGAAAGCTTATGCTCTAATAAATTTGTTAGTCTCTAAGGTGCCACAAGTACTCCTGTTCTTTTTGCAGATACAGACTAACACGGCTGCTACTCTGAAAGATGTATGAAGATAGTCCTGAAGATGTTTGATAATGCTCTTTTTGCATTTTCGGTAATGTGTTAGTATTAATGTTATCACTTGGCAGCTCACCTCATTTTCATTATGGTGTTAGATCCCTTTAACTAGATCGATTACAAATTAGGAGCCAGTTCCACAAAATGAGTACTGTGGCCCCACCCACTTCAATGGAAACACTGGCACAAGGAGAGCACTGCTGTAAAAGAACAGTGGCATCCACTGCTTAGTTAGGAAAGCCATTAATAGGCCTGATATTCCCATTGGGCCCATGTTATCCACCTGAAAAGCTAAAAGTTTGAACACCTCATCTTTTATTTCCCTAAATAATACTAAACATTTATATGAAAACCAATGCAATGAAAGAAAAAGTTGCATTTTATCAACCATGAATGAACTCAAATAAGCAAAGAAATTCTGGGGAATGCTGGTGAGTTGCTAAGTGATCCCATATACCCAGAGGTTTGTTAAAAACATATGACATCAAGAGAGAGAAGGAAAGGAGCTGATTAAGTCCCTCAACAAAGAGATAAGATGTTTCAGTAAATTATGGAATGTAGCAGTAATTTATGTGGTAGGATTTACTGAATGAAATGCAGTCCAGTAAATCCTTTATCAGAAGTGATTAAATGTAAGCCACTCATTGTCACCTGAAGCACAGTGAATCATATGAATTTAATAATGATATATTGGAGGGGGAGCCTTTTAATGTACAACAGGACATTTCTAATAATTATTAACCAATTTGTCTATGTTCAGTTTTACAGGATTTTAGGATTTGGTGCATTCAGAAGTGTTGGTGTGTTTTTTGTGCGTGAAAGATTCCTATTCCTGCTCTTTTCCTCCCTACCCCCCTTTCTACCCATATCACTAAAAGTCTAGTATGCAGGTCCTCACCACATCCCCGGTTAGTTACTGTAAACTACTTCTCTCTGGCTTTCCCATCATACATATCTTCCACCATTTAGCTGCTGAGATCATCACCCTTGTCTGTTACGTTGCCCCTGCTATCCACTCTTCTGAGTCCATCCACTTGTTCTCCCTTTTCCATCACAAGATTTCTGTCCTCACTCTGTTTCTCCCTGTGCATATGTTTTGTTTTTCTTATCCTATTGCTCCCGCTGGTCTGTCTTCACCTGCCACCTGCCCTACAACTTTCACATATTCTTCTATGTTCCCCATCACACATGAAAGACCCGCATTCACAAAGCTATCTCCTCCATATCTATCCTCAAGACCCACTTCTTCCATGATGGCTATGAGAAGTTGGCCAACCTAAGAACAGATTTTTGGAGATTGTCAATGGGTATTTATGTCAGAAAACAAAGTAACCCCCACTAGATATAAACCTTTCACATATTTTGACTGTAAAACTCTTCCCCGCCCTTCATGGGTTGTTTGCTTTCTTAAACTAAACTCCCTCAGGCAGTAAATAAGTCTTCCTGTGTATATACAAAGCACTTAGATCATTATGGGTATTGTTGGAATACAAATAATAGGACCCAGATTGTGGTAACTATTTCATGTTGAGAAAGGTTGGACGAGAATTGTTATGGACCTTGGCAACTACTTTCTATGGATCAGATGGGAGTTAGCTCAGATTTAAACAACAGGCACGCCCACCCCCACATTACATGGCCAGTCGAGCCACATGTTACCCCTGTGCTGAATTTTCCCCCCAGCGTATCTTAATTCACAACTGGACCTGAAGAAAGTATCTAACACACAACAGTATCACACCTTAACAATAAAGCAGAAACTCATAACTGAAACAACAATAAAACAGGGCTACACTTCTGTCAAGTTTATTATAGCCCCACTCCTTCTGGCAAAAACCAAAAGAAATTATCATTGTTATTTTTCCCAGATAACCAAAGAAGAAGCAGACTGAATGAAAACTCTATTTAAATCCACAACTAACAATTATATTGAGATAAAAGGTTAAACACAGCACTCAAGATAAATTGTTTGTTTAAAGAATCAACTTTCAGCACAAGAAAATAAAAAGACAAAAAAACAAAAAGGAGACAATATATAAGATAACTAAAGTCAAGGTGAAGAAGGCTGGTACAAACGAGTTATAATTCTTTCACAATTGCTTGTGTACATTGGTCAGCTGTAGTCAGCAGGCCTGGATTGCTCAAGAATTAAGGGCCACATCCATGAAAGTATTTATGTTCCAAACTTCCACTGAGATCAATGGAAGTTAGGAGCCTAAATAAATACTTTTGTGGATCTGGGCCTTAGCAAAGAAACATAGAATCTCTTACCTTGAGGTGAGGGTTCAAATTCAGCCTTGGCTATTAGTAACAAAGTTTTACCTTAGGTTGTTATAACAGTGGGTTTTGTGGTGCCCTATATAAAGAGAAGTGTCCAGGAGTATTCAGGTGCATCTCACATTTGTGACTGTGCTCCTCTCCCATACTCACAACAGACTCTAGTCACCTCATAAAATGCTTGCAACTCACCCAGTTGTGCTAAAACTTTTCTTCCTCTGTTCACCCATCCACAACACCAATAGCTAAAGACTGACAGAAAGGGTAGCAGCAGGGATGCAAACTCAAAAACTTGAATCAAGACCAGACATAAGGAGAAACTACCTTCAGTTTGGGTAAAAAGAGAAACTGATGAGAAAGAGCTATTAGTTGCACAAGGTAGGATTCAGGTGTGTGCACAGGGCTGTATGGAGCCCCACAAGTGGCACCGAAATAAGTTCAACACAGTTACCTTCTGGTGGACAATTTATGTGAAATGGGTTGATGGATCCAGTGCACTTCTTAGTGGACAGTTGTCCACTCTCTCTATCAATTTGCCAAAGGCTGAATGAATCTAGAAAAAGGAATTCCCTTTTCACCTCTAGAAGCAGTTTCTCTAGAGGCACACTGGGGCGGGGGAGGGGGGTGATATAGCAAAAATTCTACTGTTCATGCAGTACATGTTCTCCAGCTAAGATAACTTTACTCTGCCAATGCTGACAATCTAGCTTCTTACACAAGCACTGAATTCATTTAAAGCATTTAAGGAAAATGTGTGTTTTTCTTGGTTTCAGAAATAGATAACCCTGAAAACATGAACCAGTTCTAAGCAGGAATTTTCAGGTTTGCAATAATAGCTGTGGGAGGTGTGAACTTCCACATCATCTCAATGGTAATTCAGATGCCTAATGATGGTTATCTAAATGTCAACATTTGTAACTATTTCTCTGATGACTGAAGCAATTAAGAAAGATGATCATATGAATCTTCTGAGTGTGAAATTGCATTTTGATGCCATGAATTGGGTGATGCCTGGCAGAGTTGTCCCACTAATCTGGTCCATGGAGGCAGCAGACTAGAGGAGAGGAGGAGGAGAACCCAGAGAGCAACCAAATGCCATGAACCCGGCAGGGCACTTGGTACCAATGGGAACTAAATCAAAAGAGCCCTGCAGCGCTTAGGAGGGTATCTGAGCCCCATCAACAGGGAGCTGCGCCCACAGAAGCATGCATGATCATTCTGGGAGGGAGGCTGGCTCATCTTATCAAAAGAGCTTTAAACTAGGAAGTTTGGGGAGACGGTTGGGAGATGCACAGTTAATCTCCACGCCAGATTCCAGTATGGAGAAGGTGAGTAAAATGAGAGGAGACATAGCTGGGGAGATGAGTTTGGACATAGGAAGGACAGGGGGGACGGACACAAGGAGGCCCGCAACATATAGTGCTTCTAATGGGAGACAGGCTAAACGACATACATTAGAGTGTCTATACACCAATGCCAGAAGCCTAGGTAATAAAATGGAGGAATTGGAGCTCTTGGTCCAAGAGCTGAAACCAGATATCGTAGGAATAACAGAAACGTGGTGGAATGGCAGTCACGACTGGAACACAGGTATGGAGGGGTATGCGCTGTTTAGGAAAGACCGGAACAAAGGTAAAGGTGGGGGGGTGGCATTGTATGTCAATAGTGAAATAAGCTGTAAAGAGATAATAGTTGATGGATTAGACAACACAGAGTCCGTCTGGGCAATACTCACACTGGGTAATAGGACTACTAGAGCCTCTCCGGGGATAGTGCTTGGAGTGTGCTATAGACCGCCAGGATCGACCCAGGATATGGATAAGGAACTATTTAATGTGTTTAGAGAATTAATTACTAATAGAAACTGTGTAATTATGGGGGACTTTAACTTCCCGGATATAGATTGGGGAACAAACGCTAGTAGCAATAATAGGGCTCAGATGTTCCTAGATGTGCTTGCTGATCAATTCCTCCATCAAGTGGTAGCTGAACTGACGAGGGGGGAGGCCATTTTAGATTTGATTCTGGTAAGTAGTGAGGACCTCGTTGAGGAAGTGGTAGTAGGGGACAATTTGGGCTCCAGTGATCATGAGCTAATTCGGTTTAAAATACATGGAAGGAGTAACAGAATTAAGTCAAAGACTAGGGTTTATAATTTTAAAAAGGCCAATTTTAACAAATTAAGGGGACTGGTAAGGGAAGTGGATTGGGCAAACGTATTAATGGATTTAAAGGCAGAAGAAGCCTGGGATTACTTTAAGTTAAAGATGCATGAGCTGTCGGAGGCCTGTATTCCAAAAAAGGGAAAAAGATTACTAAGCAAGAGATTTAGACCGAGCTGGATGAGCGACCGACTCAAAGGGGCGATTAGGAAAAAACAGAAAGCGTACAAAGAGTGGAAGAGTGGAGGGATCGGTAAGGAAATGTACCTAAGTGAAGTCAGAGAATGTAGAGATAGAGTGAGAAAGGCCAAAGGCCGGGTAGAGTTGGACCTAGCGAGGGGAATTAAAAGCAATAGTAAGAGGTTTTACAGCCACATAAATAGGAAGAAAGCAAAGAAAGAAGAAGTGGGACCGCTGAAGACTATTGCCGGAGAGGAGATTAAAGACAATCTAGGCATGGCGCAATATCTCAATGAATATTTTGCATCGGTGTTTAATGAGGCCAATGAAGGGATTAGGGATACTAGCACCACTACAGAGGGGCGTTCAGGATGGGGGATTACCGTATCCGAGGTAGAAACAAAACTTGAACACCTTAATGGGGCTAAGTCGGGAGGACCGGACGATCTTCATCCGAGAATATTGAAGGAATTGGCGCGGGAAATAGCAGGCCCGTTAGCGATAATATTTAATGAATCTGTAAACTTGGGGGTGGTCCCGTTAGACTGGAGAATAGCTAATGTGGTTCCTATTTTCAAGAAAGGGAAAAAAAGTGATCCGGGTAACTACAGGCCTGTTAGTTTAACATCTGTAGTGTGCAAGGTGTTAGAGAAAATTCTGAAAGAGAAACTAGTTGAGGACCTGGAGATTAGTGGCAATTGCGATAAATTACAACATGGTTTTACAAAGGGCAGATCGTGCCAAACGAATCTGATCTCCTTCTTTGAGAAAGTAACGGATTTATTAGATAAGGGAAATGCGGTGGACCTAATATACCTGGATTTCAGTAAAGCGTTTGATACTGTACCCCATGAGGAATTATTGGTTAAACTGGAAAACATGGGGATCGATATGAAAATCCAGAGGTGGATAAGGAATTGGTTAATGGGGAGAATGCAGCGGGTCGTATTAAAGGGTGAACTGTCAGGTTGGAGGGAGGTTACTAGTGGAGTGCCTCAAGGTTCGGTTTTGGGACCCATTTTATTTAATCTATTTATAACTGACCTCGGAACCGATTGCAGGAGCGGGCTGATAAAGTTTGCGGATGATACAAAGGTGGGAGGCGTTGTACATTCGGAAGAGGATAGGGATATCCTGCAGGGAGACTTGAATGAGCTTGTGAATTGGAGTATCAGAAATAGGATGAAATTTAATAGTGAAAAGTGTAAGGTGATGCATTTGGGGATGACTAATAACAATTTTAGTTACAAGATGGGGACGCATTGGATACAAGTAACGGAAGAGGAGAAGGACCTAGGGGTCCTTGTAGACCACAGGATGACTATGAGTCGACAATGTGACGTGGCGGTGAAAAAAGCCAATGCTGTCTTGGGATGCATTAGGCGAGGTATATCTAGTAGGGATAAGGAGGTCCTGCTTCCGTTGTACAAGGCGCTGGTGAGACCTCATTTGGAGTACTGTGTGCAGTTCTGGTCTCCCATGTTTAAAAAAGATGAACTCAAACTGGAACGGGTGCAGAGAAGGGCCACTAGGATGATCAGAGGAATGGAAAACCTGTCGTATGAAAGGAGACTAGAGGAGCTTGGGTTGTTTAGTCTGACAAAGCAAAGGCTGAGAGGGGATATGATTGCTATCTTTAAATATATTAGAGGGATTAATACAAGGGAGGGAGAAGAATTATTCCAGCTTAGTACTAACGTGGATACGAGAACGAATGGATATAAACTGGCCGTGGGGAAGTTCAGGCTTGAAATTAGACGAAGGTTTCTGACCGTCAGAGGGGTGAAATATTGGAACGGCCTTCCGAGGGAAACGGTGGGGGCGACGGACCTGTCTGGTTTTAAGATTAAGTTAGATAAGTTTATGGAGGGAATGGTTTAATGGTAAAACGTAGTAGTCAAGGAAAACCAAGCAATGGTAGGTAAATAGCATAATGGCTAAAAGGGGTCAGGATGGAGACTCTTGCCTATATGCTCGGGGTCTTACTGATCGCCATATTTGGGGTCGGGAAGGAATTTTCCTCCAGGGCAGATTGGCTGAGCCTCTGGAGGTTTTTCGCCTTCCTCCGCAGCATGGGGCAGGGATCTCTAGCAGGAGGGTCTCTGCCGATTGAAGTCACTAATAACAGGATTGGGGACTTCAGCAGCAGAGTCCAGGAAAGGGGTAGGGACGGTTTTATGGCCTGCAGCATGCAGGGGGTCAGACCAGATGATCATAATGGTCCCTTCTGACCTTAAAGTCTATGAGTCTATATACACAATCTGCTGCCATTGGCATCTCATTTGAATATTGAAAGTGAGTGGACTTGGTTTGTGGGAAGAGTATCATTGTTTATTTTTCCATTCCCAATTTAACCCCTACTTGGCCACCAACCCTGCCTAATGCTACCTGAGGGTGTCCAAAGTAGCTGCTCGTACAAGAATCAACATTAAACTCAAAATCATCAGTAAGGAACATACAAGGGGAGCAGGCCTTGGGAGAGAAATGGCAGGAAGTTGGATGAGGAAGCAAGAATCTGTTTCAAAGTAAATAAAGGTTCCTTTTAAGAAAGGGAGATCACCAACCAAACTGGATGCATCAGTTTTAAGTCTATTGTGAAAAAAATGTTTCTTCTCTTCCTTTTTATTCATGGATCTTTTGCTAGAATAGCAGTGAATAAACATTTGAAAATGGAAAAGCAAAAAGTTTGTGTCTCTCATCAACAGAAGTTAGACCAATAAACAATATTACCTCACCCACTGGGTCTCTGTCATACATCATTCTTATTCAAGAATACAGGTACACCATTCAGGATGTTATTTTAAAACAAGAATGGGGGCACTAATTGTGAAGTCACTCTTCATTAGAGGAGTCTAGGATTACCTTTACAATTACTACAATAAGGATGCAGAGTACAAACAAATGACTCTTTAGGAAGAATTTAAATTTGATTAGAGACTTGACAATGCTCTTCAGCTAAACGCCCCATCACTTAATGCCACTTTTTCTTTCTACTCAATCCCAAAATGAGATGATTGTCCCAGTAGCAGCACGTATTATTAATTAAATTGTGAAAGTCACCAAGAGGCAAATTATAATTTGATTGTAGTAGTTTATACCTGGGATATCTCCTTTCAGAAACAGTTGAGCATTGGCATTATGTCCATGTACATAATGGTAGAAAAAAAATTAAATTGGGTTAATGTTGATAAATGTAACACATCAGGGTCAGATTTGGAAAGTAAAGGAGATACAAGTAGAGGTAAAAAGTTCCATCCATGTGAATCACTCATAGTTAACTGAATATCTACACTAAATATGAATAGGCATGCCAGTTGTCTCCATAGAGCCCCCATTCCCCCATCCCCTCTGTGGGAATTGTACATGCCCATGGGCTCTGCTAGACTCCTTCTTGATGCGGGATTTCAAATAGTGGCATTCACCCCAAACACCTCCATCCTCTGGAATCAAATGAGATTTCAGAGTTATCTGTAGATGTGTGACCCTTCCTCTCTTGCATTTTCTGTCTTACATTTAAATGATCAGTACTGCGCACCTGAGTTAATGCTTCACAGACATGAATGGAGCAGCTCACACCTACTGCTGGAAGTATAGCTCGAGGCTCTCTGAAGACTCATCTCTGTACTGGTTACATTCTAATCATTTTTGAAGTTTTCTCAACAACCATGACAGTTAGAAACTTACTTTTTTCTAAATGAAAGTTGAGGTTCTGGAGAACAATACAGTAGCTTCAGAGGTGCTAGTGGAGCATAGTAGCTGTTTTCAAGCCCTGGTTATTCAAAGCTGTTTTTCCAAGATTATACTGAAAACATTTGACATTTTGTTACTAAAATCACAGGTCTATGCAGTGGTTCTCAACCATTTCATGCTGCTGACCATTTCTTCATATAAAAGTAAAGAGGTCTGCTCATAGGCCATAGCCTCCTAATTTACACCTGCCCAATAATAGTAATGTAATTTAGCATTAGTTTAGTTAAGACAGAAGATGAAAACAAACTTTCCTTAATGGGATGGATACAGTTGCATGGTTATATTGCCTCATTTTGTATGTGTATGCTCTCACTTTACCTGCAGCTTGTTGGCCATTAATTTGATCACAACTCAATATTCATCACAGAAACATTTGATCAAAAAACCTAGACAACCTCTGTGCTAAGAACAGAAGCTTAAAAAAATCCACTGGTTAAACAAGCTTTTGGAAACCGTAGGAGTCTTGCACTCTTACAAATGCAAAAAATGCAACTGCTTCAAGACTGACATCTAGTACACCGATACAACACAGGCTTCTCTGTAGACCGCTGGAAGTACTCTGCACACCACCAGTCTGCAGACATTCAAAGCTTTGCCAGAATGGTCATCCTTTAGCTATCTACGTGCAAACAGTGGAGAAGAGTAATTGTTGAGGTATTTCAGATGTGCAGGAGTTCATACAACATTTGCCCTTGGTGTTTTCAACACTTGATGCACATATCGATACATACAAAACATGCATTTAGAAAAAACAGTCACATATGCTGTACTCAACATATTTCCTTCTCGATCTCTCATTGTGAGCAAAAAGTCTCGGGGCCTTATCATTAGAAAGAGGAGTCACACACAGTTTAACTGAGGCTACGGCTACGCTAGAGAGCTTACCGTGGCGCAGCTGCACTAATGCAGTTGTGACACTGTAAGCACTCTAACGTAGCTGCTCTAAGCCCCCGGGAGAGAACTGTCCCATTGGCTTAACTACTCCAGCCCCTGCGAGCAGCAGCAGTAGCTATGTCAACGGGAAAAGCTCTCCCACCAACACAGCGCTGTCCAAACCGGCGCTTATGCTGGTGTAACATCTCTCAGGGGCATGGTTTAGTCAAACCTCTGAGCGCCATAAATTGTGCACTACAGCTTATATCAGCATAACCCCTTTGTCTGGTTTGATATCATACTGGGATAGGTAAGGGCCTCCACAAACCCAAAGGAAACAAAAGCTGGTTTTGAAGCTGTTGTAAAATATTTCATGAATAGATCAGTTGTACTCAATGGAATATAATTAAAAGATCATTGGTAAACTATGCAACCGTTTCCCTGACCGCATACCTGTTTAAAACGGCATAATTATGTTACCATCCTGTTCCATTTCCTGGGCAATTACTTGAAACAGGACTCAATTCTCTCTTTTCTGAAATGTATTGCCACTGTTCCTGACATTATTCTGGTAGAGCGCTCACTTCCCCCAAAATGGACATGCCCTCACTTTCCTAAATCCTATTGTCCTATGCCCCAGCAGTTATTGCTTTGTTTTATTTCCATATTTTTCTCCCTTTCTACTTTGTTCTTTTTCACCAGAAAAGCTTGCAGGAAGAGAAAGCAGGGGCCATTAGTAAAAAAACACCACACACATACACACCCTCATCACGCAGGTTAGATAGGTGTGCCACACCTATAATCTTACTAGCGTGTCACACCTATAGTATTTTAACCTCAGACATCATTTAGACATTTCTCAGTTTTAGTGCCAACCTGCCCTGCCTCTATGTGTATTGTTCCTACAGTGTTCAGAAAACTGTGAAGAGGTAGGCTCTTGATGAGATATTAAAGACTGGATGTGCTAAACAAATCTCTTTCTTCATATCCTCCCTTATCACACAGTTCGCCACATTCAGTGAAGCAAGTTAGTGAATGCAGTGTAAGCATTATTACATATTCACATTCAGGAAAGACATTGATGGAAGCAGTTTTGTAAGCAAAAACAGGAAGAACCCCCCCCCCACACACACACAGACAGAGAGATGATGTTATATGCTATAACTTTATTGTGTGCGCATTGTTGAAAACTTTTATTGCCCTTTACAGAAAAGGGTGATTGAACATGTTAACAGTAGTTGGATTCTTGGGCAACGTATTAAATCTATGCAGGGATCATTTCCACATAGAATGGTGATTCTTGCTGAAACTTAGCCAGGAGGCCAGCCCAACTGACGTCCACCAAGAACATGGAGATGTACATGATAGACAGACTGCCCACCGTCTGGCCCTTCATTCACGACCATTCGGTATCCCTTGGTCAGGCCCAATTCAGCAGCACACTTCTTGCCAACAATCATTAAATGCCCAAGAAGCTGAAAGGATTAAAAGGGAAGGGAGAGAGAGAAAAATCAACCACAAAAACAATTGTGAGCAATTTGAAGAACAATAAGTTTATCAGTTATGTGGAACAACTGGTAAAAAAAATCCTCCAAGTAAATTTTAAAAACTACAGTGAAATGAAATTGCATATAAGATCAAGAATCTTATTTATAAAATGTCTTTAAAAAAGGGGGGGGGGGTGGAGGCGGAGGCAAGTTCCAGCCAATGGAAGTCACAGACAGCCAGCACCTCTCAGGATTAGGCCCTTTTCATTCCTTAGGCAATGAAGAAAAATCCAATTAAAAAGAAAGTTGACTTATCTAGTATATGTTCACAAAGACTTGGGGCCCGATTTTCAAGACAGATGAGACCTTCTAGTGCTTATCATTTCAGGCACCTCTTGCCAACCCTAACAATTCAGTCCAATACAAGATGCCACAAACCCTTATTTTCCATACTAGAACAAGTATTATCTAGTGTAGAACAGAAGGATGGACATTAGAATATATTTCAAAACAAAAGCAATATTTCTGTACTGGAGACATGCATTTCTAAAGCTACATAATATTTTTCGTTGACTATTAGTTATTTGTACTGCAATAGCAACCAAGATACAATAGATGCTGTTCAAATTCCTAAAAAGGAGAAAGTGTCCGTGCACCAAAGAGCTGGCATTCTAGCAACTACAAAAGTTAAAAAGAAGAAATGAAAAGTTACTGCCCTAATGAGACTACAATCTATGCCCACTGTAAGTTACGAAATGTAGTGCTGAGCCATGGTTCCAGAAAAGGTGATTCTGCCTGTAGCTCTTTATAGTGCGAAAGGGGTCAAGAACAAAAAACATTCTGATCAAGTGTCCGTTAACTTCCTAATACTAAATACACAGCACTTTCATGATTCACCTGAACAAATTTCACATTTGGACTTCCATTTCTTTGGATTTCTTTCACTTTAAAATAAAGTCACTCCTACCCCAATACACCACTTTAAGCATTAACAATCAAGCTGTTTTATCACAAGCATTAGAACAAGTTATCTAGGGAGGTTGTGGAATCACTATCATTGGAGGTTTTAAAGAACAGGTTAGACAAACACCTGTTGGGATGATCCTGATAATGCTTAATTCTGCCTGAGTGCAGGGGACTAGACTAGATGATCTATTGAGGTCCCTTCCAGTCTTACACTTCTGTGATTCTATGGTATTATAATGGCCCACCAGGAGATTGAGAAGGCATTTCTCTAGCTGAGTGACTAACGATTCAGAATGGAAAGTTACACCTGATGCCAATGCAAAGCTGATAATATTCCTCTACTGTTTCTCCTTTCATTGCACATATCTCCATTCCAAGGTGTTGTTTGTTTTTTATTTTTAGGCAGACTTGTACCAACTTCCACCAGCTCAACATTGTAATAACTTATTCAACAAAAAGTGTGGCAGAACCGATTACAGGGTACATCTGCCAGTGAAGGTTTTATAGTCCTACGTCAGGTGGTCTCAGAGCAGCCAATGAATTATTAAGCATGCCGCTGCATCTTGTGAGTGTGTTTTGGTCATTTAATATTTTAACTTTCAGAGCTTTTGTTTTAAAGCTATGTTGTAATAACATTTAAACTTGGCATTAAAGCACCACAGGCATGCATTGCACCTTTCAGGCAGAAAATAAAACAAGATTCCTGCCTTAAAAAACCTAATAGTTTTCATATGTTATAATGGCAGATTCAGTGTAGATAGAATTTATATGTAGTAATGTAATAAACTTCACAATACTTACAGATTCATCTGAATCTTCGGCTTCAGATAATTGGACAATAGGCTTCTTAGGAACCACTAGGAAATGCGTTGGAGCTTGGGGTGAAATGTCATGGAACGCAAGGCACTGGAGAAAGAAATGATTAAGAGCTGAAGCACTAACTTTTTAGAGTAGCAGCCGTGTTAGTCTGTATCCGCAAAAAGAAGAACAGGAGGACTTGTGGCACCTTAGAGACTAACAAATTTATTAGAGCATAAGCTTTCGTGGACTATAGCCCACTTCTTCGGATGCATATAGAATGGAACATATATTGAGGAGATATATATACACACATACAGAGAGCATAAACAGGTGGGAGTTGTCTTACCACCTCTGAGAGGCCAATTAATTAAGAGAAAAAAACTTTTGAAGTGATAATCAAGCTAGCCCAGCACAGACAGACAGTTAGATAACAAGTGTGAGAATACTTACAAGGGGAGATAGATTTCAATGTTTGTAATGGCCCAACCATTCCCAGTCCTTATTTAAACCGGAGTTGATTGTGTCTAGTTTGCATATCAATTCTAGCTCAGCAGTTTCTCGTTGGAGTCTGTTTTTGAAGTTTTTCTGTTGTAATATAGCCACCCGCAGGTCTGTCACTGAATGACCAGACAGGTTAAAGTGTTCTCCCACTGGTTTTTGAGTATTTTGATTCCTGATGTCAGATTTGTGTCCATTAATTCTTTTGCGTAGAGACTCTCCGGTTTGGCCAATGTACATGGCAGAGGGGCATTGCTGGCACATGATGGCATATATCACATTGGTAGATGTGCAGGTGAACCTGCATGTGCCAGCAATGCCCCTCTGCCATGTACATTGGCCAAACCGGACAGTCTCTACGCAAAAGAATTAATGGACACAAATCTGACATCAGGAATCAAAATACTCAAAAACCAGTGGGAGAACACTTTAACCTGTCTGGTCATTCAGTGACAGACCTGCGGGTGGCTATATTACAACAGAAAAACTTCAAAAACAGACTCCAACGAGAAACTGCTGAGCTAGAATTGATATGCAAACTAGACACAATCAACTCCGGTTTAAATAAGGACTGGGAATGGTTGGGCCATTACAAACATTGAAATCTATCTCCCCTTGTAAGTATTCTCACACTTGTTATCTAACTGTCTGTCTGTGCTGGGCTAGCTTGATTATCACTTCAAAAGTTTTTTTCTCTTAATTAATTGGCCTCTCAGAGGTGGTAAGACAACTCCCACCTGTTTATGCTCTCTGTATGTGTGTATATATATCTCCTCAATATATGTTCCATTCTATATGCATCCGAAGAAGTGGGCTATAGTCCACGAAAGCTTATGCTCTAATAAATTTGTTAGTCTCTAAGGTGCCACAAGTCCTCCTGTTCTTCTTTTTACTAACTTTTTAGATGAAAATAAGCCCCATATATAAATCTGAACATCTCATTACTACCCACACCCCTACTGGTACATACTGAATTTGAGATGGTAACTTCAATAACTTTCCAAAATTAGCACTGGCTATTTGATATCCCTTAAAATGTAGTTAGCAATAAGACGAAAACTTTAACTCAAATTCATACAAAATGCCCACATACAGAGGCCTACAAAGAACAGTTTTTAGTATGAACCAAGAACATTGGTTAGTTTATTTTCAGGAATTACTTACAACTATTTCTAAAGCATTCTAAATAATAAAAAGCAAATTTTCAGCAATGAACTTTGCAATTTATTCTTTTCACGGCTGTACCTAATAACTAGTAGAATTAGTTATGTACATTCATATCAAAGAGCAAATATATCACTACAATTTGCTACTATTCTACACATTTTTAAAGACTATTATAACAGATATCACATGAATGGAAGTAGTGTCACTGAAACATAGAGGACATCTTTATTTTCTTTGGAACTGCAATCCTGCATCAGTCCAGTATCCTATGTGTCATCAGAAAATGACAGATCCTTCAGAGGAACAGACTCCACAGTGGACTTACAAAATAACCCTACCTAGAGAAGCTTTTTCTTAAGCCTTTAGGGTATGTTTTACCTAGTAGCTGTCAGAGTGCTTCCCAGGATGGGTAGACAGCCATATGCTAGCTCTGTTTGAGCTAGTGCACTAAAAATAGCAGTGCAGCTGCAGCAGCTCAGACTAGCTTTCTGAGTATGTACCCAGGCTGCATTGTACTCAGGTGGCTTCAGACGAGGCTCGTAAGTGAAAAACAGGTTCAAGTATCACACTGAAATGTAAGTACAATATTTATAAAATTAATCAATTGGAAAATAATTATATCGTAAAAATGAGAAAGTAAATATTTTTCAGTAATAGTGCGCTGTGACACTTTTGTATTTTTATGTCTGATTTTGTAAGCAAGTAGTTATTAAATGAGGTGAAATTTGGGGTACGAAAGATAAATCAGACTCCTGAAAGGGGTTCAGTACTCTGGAAAGGTTGAAAACCACTGAATTAGCTGATTACACTGAAACATCCTTTAATCCTGCAAGGGCAGTTTTAATTCCCTAAGAGTTATAACAAGTTTCCTCTTTTTATCATGTAAGAGACGATAATCACATAATTACTTAAGCGTCCCAAAGTGTTTTAAGACTGGAAACTGGATTTCTCCCTATTTCTCATACTGGGTTATTTATTGTCAACTCACCTGGCAAATTGAAAAGCAGACTCATTTTACTATACTGACTCCAGCAATATATCCTCTACAGTTTACCATGATTAGAGGCAAAGTTTCTTGAAACTTTCACATAGACAAAGAGAAAGAAATACACTTATATACACATCTTGGTTGCAAAGCAGCAGCACAGAAATTGCTTTAGAAACTACTTCAAAACCATTTAGTGTTCTAGAATGAAATTTCCCTTCAACAGCTGTGATATTATCCTGACCTATTAAGATATTGGCTCTTCAACTGTCATTAGCTATAAGAGTCATACAAATGGTATATTTTTCCAATAAGAACCCATCTTCTGCATTGCATTTATACGGGACCTGATTTTCACAAGCAAAGAGCAACCACAGCTTGCAATGATTTCAATGTTCAGTGTCAACCCGAGGTGGATCCAGTCAGATTCAAACTGCTAGATACAAGAACTGGATTATTATGTTGCTCTAGTAAATATGCAACTTTTCCTAACTTTAGGAATCAAAATCAGGAGGCATGCCATCAAATATTAGCCAGATCCAACAGGTACCAGTGCCAAATTAGGATTTTGGTAGCTTTCTCATAGCAAGATGGCTACCTATTTTAATGGTACAAATTCTGGATTTATGGCATGATCCAGATGCCAGATCAGAGTTCATGCAATGCTGCTGCAGACAGACACACCTATGTCTTGATTTTTAAAATACAAGAGTGGTTAAACATATTCTCTGTTTAGACAGTAGAATTTAGATAATTGAAGCTCAATAATCCAGTGTTGGATCCACGTGTTGGCAGTACTACCATGCCAGGATAAACTGTTGTCTTGCAGGGTCTGTTGGGTTGTTATGGGGTTTTTTGTTTGTTTGTTTTTGCTAAAGGAGGAGCAGCTAAATTTATTCTTTAATAGTTAAGCAATGCAATCTACTAGGGGGAGGGCAAAATGGCTGGATCACACAAGATCCAGGGAACAGACTATTTGTTGTACTACTTGTATCAGCTAGGATCCATTAAGGTCCAGAGTGTTTTTGTTTCAGATGGCCCGCTACACTTCTCTATTTATGCTCTGGAGAGGGAGCTGTGGTGACCAAAAATAAGCGGTCCGTGATCCAGGGTTTGGCAGCACCGCTGTACCAACAGGGAAGCCGTGGAACTTGAAGGGATGGGATCAAAACCAGGCTTCCCTTTTCCCATAAATGATTATTATAAAAGGTGCGGCTGTTAGCGTAGCAACAGCGCCGCGACGAGCTGGGGGGATCGCAGCAGTTTTTAGCCCACTGCCCCAGCGGGGAGGCCGAAGAACAGCGAGCTCTGGCATGCACCACAGAAGCAATTGTGCCGTTCATGCCTTTAGCTCGCGTTTTCTCTCCTCCCGCAGCAAGCCCTGCACAGTTACAGCTCCCACCACAGGAACACACATGGACCCCCAGCCTGTCCGTGACAGCCCGGTGAGCGCCACCGCCCAGCACCCCGCGTGCAACGCCGGGCGCCCCCACCACGCCCCCGGGGAGCTGCTGCCAGAGGAGGGCACCACGCAGCAGCCGCAGCCGCCTCCCGCCCATGCAAGCGCGGGCGCCCGCAGCCGTTGCTGCCGCCTGCCCCGAGCGCGGCGCACGCAGCCCCCACCTGCTCGTCCTCGAAGATGATTTTGGCCGGGATCTCCTTGCGGATGATCTTCCCGAAGATGGTTTCGCCTCCGGGCCGGGCGGCCTGCGCCTTACGGATCTCGTCAGCCATCGCTGCCGGCTCGGCCCCCTGCGTGCTGAGCCCGCCCGCGCGCGCACTGGCGTGGGGGTGACCTGCCCCCTGGGAGGGCTCCGCCGGCTTCAGCCCATGGCATTGGTGCTCTCGCCTGCCAATCAACCTGTCCCCGCCTTGTTGGGCACGGAGTTAAAGGGACAGCGGGGTGCTTCTTGCCTTGCTGCTGCGCTCTGTCATTGCCATTAAACATTGTCCGGTGAAATCGGCCCCCAAGTGTAGGGGCTGGTCCTGCAGACATTTACTCCCATTTGTGATGGGGCGGGACTGATCCCGTGAGTAGTTATTCACATTGCAGGGTCAGGTCTTAGGTTGTCTTAAAATAAGCTTTAGCCAAACAAATGTGAATAGTTCCGATACTTTGTTACTCCGGTGGTACCTGTTGGGTTTGGGGTTGTCAGTGTGTTTTTTTTAACCAGAAGTGGCCCATTCATTCTGTGACAAGGCAAGGGAACTGCGTATTTAATTGTAGCCCATGGATTATGTGCTGCTTTTCAATCTACAGTGCCACTGCCACTGGTATCAATGGGAGGAGAGCAAAAGTAGAATATGGAAAGGCCCCACTCCTGAATCTGACTCTATGTCAGTGGATCCCTGTGCTCATATGGACCCCCCACCCACTGATGTAATTGACTTCAGTGATTATTCACAGGAGTAAAGCAGACATGCTTTATCCCCAAAGCTCTCACCCTAGGAATCAGCACACAAACTGAGAGGCCTGGCCATGTATTGTTCTATGGAATGTAGAGGGAAGATCTAGTAGTTTCTGGAGCTCCTGCTCAATAGAAGTAAATGGATGGTTTATCTGCATATCTATGGAGCAACTGAGCCTACCCAACTGCCCTTGCACTGCCCCCAAACTTCCCTGCATGTCCATAACTGCAAAATATATCCATCCTCTGTGCACACTTCCTCTTGCTAAGCAGACTCACAGCAGTTCTGCCTGTTCTGAGCAGGGTAAGGCCATATGTATGCTACAGAGTTAAGTCAATTTAAGTTTTGTCAATGACAGTAAGTTGTTTTAATAGCATCGGTGGATATATTCACACAACGCTCCTTGTGTCGACTGAGCACATCCACAGTCACTGCATCGGCAGAGAGAACGTTGCATCGTGGGTAGCTATCCCACTGCCCTCTGCTGCTGGGAGCTCTGGGAGTGGATCACGGTGCATCATGGGGATGTGCTCGCTGTCCCATGATGCAGTTCTTTCCATCCCACCATGGACTTCCTATTTCATTTTGCTCCATTTTTCAACAGTCCTTGTGAACTGTGCATCCGCCATCTCTGCCTGACAACACAGATCCTGAGCTGCTGACCATTCTGGTGATGAGTGTGCTGAACACAACGCGGCTGGTCCTGCAGGATTACATGAGCTGCGAAACAGAGAGTGTATTGGTTATGCCTGCCCTGCTGTCTGCCATGGAAACAAATAATTCAAGATTGCTGCTGGCATTCACAGAATAGCTTGCCATGGTGGAGCGTCGGCATTGGGTTCAGGAAACAAACACTGATGGTGGGATTGCATCATGATGCATGTATGGGATGACAAGCAGTGACTGCAGAACTTTCGGATGTGCAAAGCCACCTTCCTGGAACTGTATGCGGAGTTTGCCCCAGCACTGCGGCACAAGGACACCAGAATGAGAGCTGCCCTCATTGAAGAAGAGTATGTGGTGATCACTGTGTGGAAGCTGGCAACTCCAGACTGCTACTGGTCAGTTGTGAATCAGTTTGGAGTTCGAAAGTCCACTGTGGGGGCTGCGGTGATTCAAGTGTGCAGGTCCTTCTACCAAGGACTGTGACTTGCGGTAATGTGCAGGAAATAATTGATGGTTTTGAGGCAATGGGATTCCCTAACTGCGGAGGGACGATAGATGGAACACATATCCCAATTTTGGCCCCCAGCCATCTTGCGTTGGAGTACATCAACTCAAAGGGCTACTTCTCCATGGTCTATCAGGCGCTGCTAGATCACCAGAGCCGTTTCACTGGCATCAGTGCAGGGCGGTCAGGGAAGGTGCACGCATTTTTTGGAACACTGAACTGTATAGAAAGTTGCATGTTGGGACTTTCTTTCCAGACCAGAAGATTCCAATGGGTGTGTGTGAAAATGCCCATAGGGACTTTGGACACCCCACGTACCCCTTACTCCCAGGACTCGTGAAGCCTTATACCAGAAACCTAGATAGCAGCAAGGAGCGCTTCAGCAACAGGCTCAGCAGGTGCCGAATGATGGTTGAATGTGCCTTTGGCCAATTAAAATGTCTCTGGCACTGTCTTTTTGGCCCGTTAGGCCTCAATGAGGAAAATATTCCATTGGCCATTGCAGCCTGCTGTACTCTCCATAATATTTGCAAATCAAAAGGGGAAAAGTTTTCCCCAGGGTGGGCCGCTGAAGCTGATCAGCTGGCTGCTGATTTTGAGCAGCCAGCTACAAGGGCAATTAGAGGGCCACAACAGGAGGCTATTTGAATCAGCGAGGCTTTGAAAGAGCATTTTGACATTTTGAGCTCTGAAGAAGTGGGCTGTAGCCCACAAAAGCTTATGCTCAAATAAATTTGTTAGTCTCTAAGGTGCCACAAGTACTCCTGTTCTTTTTGACAATGATTGCCAGTCGTGTGTCTGTATGTGGTGCATTTGGAGAGGCAATATTTAGTTGCCACCATAAAGAACTTGCTTCTTGAGTGTTAATTGTAAGGAGCAAATAGTCCGACCTATAGCCAATGTGTCTCAATGTTAAGACTGAGCGATGTATGTATGTATGTATTTCACAAATTAAGATTTATTTTATTTCAAAGACTCAAGTTTAATAACAGAATCAAACACAAACTTTTGGTCAAACAGGGGACATGACAAAGAAGAACAGTCTCGCAGTTAGGGCTCTCGCAGCTGGATGTAACTCCAACTTTCATTGCGAAACCAGTCCCCAGGCGTGGAGTGCACGTGGTACTGTGAGGACTGGATATATGCAAGGAATGCTGGGGGGAATTTGGGAAGAGCATGGACAGCAGTTCTGTAGTGGCTGGAGGAGAAGTCAGACACAGATTGCTGCAAATGCAGGCTAATGAGGGACTTCAATATCTCTGGTGTTCGAGGAACTTTATCATCTGCTACTGTCCCTGTGTACTTTCCTGTCTATCCAGCCTAAGTCTTTCATTAATTGTCTCCCTCCACACTCTTGTTTCTCTCTGTGCTGCATCTGTTGACTGCAACACCTCGTGAAACAGATCCTCCTTACTCTTCCTTGGTCGCCACCTTATCTAATAGAGGCATTCCGCCGCAGTGGAGGAGTGCGTTCTCAAGGGCACATCTGCAGAAGGCAAAAAAACAATGAATAGAGACAGTATTGTGAGTGCGCGTACTTCTGTGAATCACAACAGTTACACATACCTCTTTCTCACTATCCCTTGGCTAATACACAGGTCGTCGTGAGCCCTAATTATGTTGTGTTCACAGGGAAGGAGGTGGTGGGCAAGAAGGAAAGGGCAGGAAGGGACAATGGGTGGTTTGCGAAGGGGGGTTAATAACCACTAGGGAGCCTATTGTAAATACTGGTACCCTTTTCCACTGGCTAGGGTAATAGAACCCAATATCTCACTCCTAAGCATGTATCCTAAGCAAGGGAGCATCTCCTATATGAGTGTGGTTTCAGACCGGCTCCATATGCCGCTCGCCCGTGTGCCACTCTGGTCCCTCCAGAAATAATTGCTGGGTGACACAGCAGTGGGAGAAACAGGCAGCCATGGCTCCACTGAGAAGATGGACAGGCTCCACTCTGTTGTTAATTTCTGTCCCTTATCACTCCTCTACCGTATAACAAAGTACATGAGAGCTTAGTTTCCTCTCACCGGGCAGCATGAACACTTGAGCAAAATGAGCACTTACCGGAACTCCCCTCTCCTGCATCCTGTGTGCCAGAGCTGGAGTGCTGGGACTAGCTAGACTCCTCCAGAGTGGAAAAAAAGAGGTCCTGACTCGCCACAACACCAGACAACCCTTGCCGTGTGCTCCACATCATCCTCCAGTTCCACCTCCTCATCCACCACTTTCTCATCAGGGTTGAGTCCGCTGGTCACTGCCTCCAGACCCCCTGAAGTATCCACGGGACTCTTGGCAGTGGAAGTGGGATCGCTGCCATCCACTGAGGATGGCGTGCTGCTCCTCATGTCTGTGGCGCCGTATCGCAGCAATGGTTGGCCTCCCTTGTCTTCTGGCATGCCTGCCTCAGCTCTTTGGTTTTATTATGACACTGTTGCATGTCCTTTTTGTGCCCCTTCTCCTGCATTCCATTAGCAATCAGCCCGTAGGTATCAAAATTCCTATGGCTGGTGCGAAGCTGTGACTGCACAGCCTCCTCTCCCCATAGACTCAGCAGATTAAACAGCTCTGGTGTGCTCCACGCAGGAGCGCGTCTGCTGCGGAAAGCCAGCGTGGTCAGCTGGGAAGATGCTGTGTCAACTGTGCATGCTGAGCAAACAGGAAGAGAAATTTCAAAAATTCACGGGCCTTTATATGTATATGTGGGGGGAGGAGATGTATACTTGTGTACCTTCAGGGCAGCAGAGTTCAAACCACTGACAAGAGCAGTCATGATGGGCATTCACCTCCTGGAGGCCAATTAGGGCGATATAACCAAGTGAGGTGTCTACACTGATGCTGTGTCACTCTAAGTACATTACAAAAAGCTCTATGCCACTTGTCAAGATGGTTTTATTATGTTGGCATAGCAGAGGATTTACATCGGCGGGAGGAGCATTTCAGTATGTACACCTCCACGGTTTTGTTGACGAAAGCTGACTTTTGTCAACAAAACTGTGTAGTATAGACAAGGCCTTAGAGGACAAAATGGCACTGGCAGCTGGTCTACATTAGCATTCCCATCATTGCTAGCACTGACAGGAGATTTTGAGAAAAGTCTTAGCATTTTAGTCCTGCAAATTGGTCCATCTTCCAACCACAAAACTAGACAAATGCACCACACCTCACTGAGATTAACAAACATAATTTCTAGGTGAAGCTGTTTTTAGAGATGAAAAGTTTAAAAATATTAGAAAACATTCCAAAAGCTAAAACAAAAAAACACAGTCCACCTAATTTTTAACCTTCATAGTTTGCAAAGCCCTAGTTTGATTTTTCTCACACTTTCCATAAAAATTCCTATATATAGGATCATTATATACTCTTGTAAGGGAAATATGTGATTTAACCATAACTATGGAGAGAATAGTTGGCAGAATTCTGTTCTCTGACCAGTGTAAATCTTGAGTTACTTCAGTTATTTGAATATGGTGTAAAAAAGCAGAAATTGTCATACTCCTTAGTGGCTGTCTAGTAATATGTCTTGGGGCACTAAAAAAAAAGGTCTGACCAAACAAATCAAAGAACCGTGGGCTGTCATTCTGTCCTTTACCTAACCCCAGTGTCTGCAGGTATTTTGGTACATATATGTCCTAAGGGTACTGCTTTGCTTAGTTGTAAAGGGGTAAGATAAGGACAGAATTCCTGCCTCAGCTTTTAATTTCCTTGCTTTTCTATGTTTGTCAGACAGTGAATGTTATTTTAACAAAGATGTTGTTAAACTTACTTTTTTTATGTTATAGGATTAAAACGTCTTTAAGGAAAGAACATAAAAATTGACATAATTGATTAGATACAAAATGATAGATCAATATATTACATAAATACTTATTTAAGGCCCTGATCCTACAGAACTTATTCATGTATTTAACAGTATGCTCTGTAAGTAGTCCCACTGATTTCATTGGAGTCCTTAGCCTCTATTATTTACTGGATATTAGTAGCTCAAAAAAAGATGATAAACCAACATAATTTAAAAACATTGATCTAAATGTGCAGCAGCATTTTTAAAAATGTAATAAACAGACCTGGTTAAATAATTATTATCAAACTACTTATTTAATTTTGCAATAGCTGAAAAATAGTCAAAAATATTTCTGTTATTCACCCAGTTTTTATGAATAGTTGAATAATTCACTAATGTGGCCCTTGAACCTGAAATTGTACTTGATGAAAAAGATGCTTGCACCTCTTAGTGGATCGTATTCCAGGATAGGGCTATGTTCATTGAATAATTTACTCAACATATTTCAGGAAGTTTTCCAAAAAAAATTTCATGATTATTAAAAATTATTCCTTCAATGTTAGTAATAAATTGTTAAAATAATGTATCTGCTCCTATTTAACAAATTTTAACTCAAAGTAAATTTCCCACAAAGGGAATAATCTCCTGAAAAGAGAAGATGATAATGGAAATGCTGACAGACTGTTACGTATATATCATATGCAATTATAATTAAACAAAGGAATATAGTTATCTATTTAAAAAGTCTAACTTAAAGCTGCAAAGATGATTAAGGAATTACAGTTCCTATTCCATCCTCAATTAATCCTATCAAAAGATTCAGCCTCTGGCTATTTTTTTAACTCAGCTATAAACCACTAAAAATATTAGGTGTATAAAGAAAATGACAACTGGTTCTTAAGTAACACATTACAAGTACAACACTTAATGGCTTACACACCATAAGGTTTGACATATCTTAGAAAGATAACTGTCTATTTCTGTTATAGAAATTAATTTTCTAAATTAAAAATTGCATCCATGAATGAAAATCAGAGTGACAGAGACACCTTTAGGTTCATTGTATGCGCTTTCCTATAATTAGATTCACATGGAGTCAATCACTGGATTCAGGTGTTTTGATGTGAGAAGAAGAAAAGTAATAACATTTTCCCTTTCTCAGAAAAAGGTGATGATAGGGCCACTTGATGGCTTAATAGATAATTAATGAAATGAAGGAGCTTTCTACCTCTCAGTCACTGATCTGTATCTAGTGCAGTTGCTAGCACCCCATAATTGCTATCATTTTATGATTGTTTGATGATCCATGAGCTGTCAGTCTCACTTCTCTTTCTAGTGGAGAGGTGTCCACATAATAAAAACCAGCCCCATGACAATTGGTATTAACTGATTTTATAAGCCCCAGTCTGGCAATTGGCTCTGCATGGGCAAACTCCTGTGCTCGCACAAAGTACCTTGACTTCAGTGGGGCTCTGAGTGGGCACAGGAGATACCTATATAGAGACAGTTGTAGGAATGGGGTAATAGTTGATAGTCTCAAGCAAAGAAATAAAGAACTATTTGGTGTGATGACTAAAAGATCCTGCCCTAGAAGTGATCAGGTCAGAGTTATAGCATACCGAAAAGAAAGCTCAGACTTCCATTACATGTTGAAGAGTACTTAGATACAAGCATATACAGTGTAGGAACATAGGCATACTGGATCAGATCTGTGATCCACCTATTCCAATCTTCTGTCTCTACAGTGGCTACTACAAGCTGCTTCAGAGGACAGTCCAAAAAATCCCACAGAAGGGAGATAGATGCTTGAGATTCTACCCCTATGAAAGCCTTGTGTAATAGTTGGACATGGCTAAAACCCTGAAGCATGACATTTTATATCCAGGGCCGGATCCAGGCACCAGCTTGGCAAGCAGGTGCTCGGGGCGGCCACTCCGGAGAGGGGCGGCAGGTCCAGCTATTCGGCGGCAATTCGGTGGACGGTCCCTCACTCCTGCTCGGAGCGAAGGACCTTCCGCCGAATTGCCGCCGCAGATTGCGATCGCAGTTGCGATCGCAGCTTTTTTTTTTTTTTTGGCTGCTTGGGGCGGCCAAAACCCTGGAGCCGGCCCTGTTATTTCCCTTCCAAAACACCTTTTTAGCATTAATTATTATAACTCTGGAAACTCATGCTATCCACATAAATGTCCACTCTCTCTTTCAGTCTTATTGAAGTCTTAGCAGAAATGTCATCCTATGTCAGAGTTCCACAGTCACATTACATATTGTAAGGTTTCAGAGTAGCAGCCGTGTTAGTCTGTATCCGCAAAAAGAAGAACAGGAGGACTTGTGGCACCTTAGAGACTAACAAATTTATTAGAGCATAAGCTTTCGTGGACTATAGCCCACTTGCATCCGAAGAAGTGGGCTATAGTCCACGAAAGCTTATGCTCTAATAAATTTGTTAGTCTCTAAGGTGCCACAAGTCCTCCTGTTCTTCTTATTACATATTGTGTGAAGGATGGTTAGGTAGTCAGGCTACTAGCCTGCTACTTGAGTGAACTAGGGTTCAGTTCCCTGCTATGTTAACCGTCCTCCATGGCCTTCAGCAAGTCATTTAGGCCCAGATCCTCAAAGGTATTTAAGCACCTAACTCCCATTAAACTCAATGGAAATTAGACACCTAAATACCTTTGAGGATCTGGGCCTTAATCTCTCAATTCCTTATCAGTAAAATGGGAATAATTGTGCTTCCCTACCTCATAGGGGTGCTGTGAGGATAAATACATTAAAGATTGTGAGGTACTCAGCTACTACAGTAATGGGGGCTATATAAGTATGTAAACTATAATTTATCAGTTTTGAATTTGTTACTTTTCAGCTTCAGTGTCCTTGTTCTCGTAGTGTGAGGTGAAGAAAAGAAGCTCCCAGTCTACCTTCTCCATAATATTATTTTGTATGCTTTTATTATGTCTCTTCTTACTCATCTCCTTTCTCAGGTAAATAATAGTGCTCTGTTCAATCTCTCTTCATATGAATTTTTCCATTTCTCATATCAGTGCCATTGTCCACCTCTGAACCGCCTCTAATTCTGCAATGTCCTTTTTTAGATGGTTACCAAAACTGAACACTCTATTCCAAGTGAGGGTGAACCATTGATGTATATAATGGCATTATAATATTTTCTATACTGTATTATTCTCTCTCCCATTTTTAATATTTTGTTTGCTTTGTTTTCTACAACTGCACATTGGGCATAGTTCTACAGAGGTTTCTGATACTCAGGTTCTTTTCCTGAGTTGACACAATTAATTTAGAATCCAGTAAATTGTATGAGTAGTTTAATTTTTCCCCTTCAATGTTGATTACTTTACATTTAGGATTTACCAACATCATGTTGCCTATTCACCTAGCTTGGTTAGGTGCCTCTGAAGCTTCTCAGAGTCTTTTTCTGGCCTTGACTAACCTAAATAATTTTGTCTCATCTGCAAAGTTTGCCACCTCATTGCTCAACTCCTTTTGCAGGTTGTCAATGCATTAAATTTTCCTGTTAACGAAAAGTGCTAGAATTCTTAGAACCAAGAATCACTTCCACTGGCATATGTTGCAAATGTTGGTAAACAGACAAAAAGGAATCTTTGATACCTATGGAGAAGTCAAAACAGTCCTGACTCCTGAAATGAGTGGGTATAATTCCTCTTGAAGTTATCTGAGGAGCTGTAAATATTTTTCCAAGGCAGAATTTAACTCTGTGTTTGTAATTTTCAGTGATCAAAAATACGGCAGGTGCTTCAACTCTGAGGTTCTTCCTCAGTACCCATCTGAATGTTTTCTCATGCTGAAAAGAAAAGATGTATGCTCTGGATTATTTTTTTTTTTTGGTTGTTCTTTATAAACAAAAGGAAATGATGCACTCCTCCCAAATCAGTTCTGACAAAATAAGTCTTAATTATCTAGATGACCACAATTTCTTAGGAAATTAAAATTAAGTATAAGCAGAGTTAAATACTGGCTAAGGAGTAAAAAGCAGCTGTGCATCTGTTAATTGGCTAAAAACTGATGACTTTCCAGTTATGAGTTTGAAAACTGAATGGTTTCTTCACCAAAAAAAAAATAGCAAAATATACCATTTTCATGTCATTTACAGTGTGGTGGTTTTAGGATCCCTAGGGTTCTAATGACTCTGAAAACTTTTAAGAACATAATTTAAAATCTCATTAAAAATATTTCCCCACCCCTGCCAGGAGCCCTGCTATGGGATACAAAACTTAAAGAGCCCAGCACAGTGTATAGTTCTCAGATGCTTGATGCAACTCACTAATTTTACTTCAAGGTCTGACCCAACTCCCATTGACATCCATACAAGTGTTTCAGCTGGTTTAAGGGCAAGTTGGCATGGGCCTGGTGCATTAAAGGTGCAGTTTAATTTATGCACAAGGAGCCTGGAGTAGCACATAGAGCCACATTGCAATGTATGACGACAGGTTTCAGTGGTAGCCGTGTTAGACTGTATCAGCAAAAACAACTAGGAGTCTTTGTGGCACCTTAGAGACTAACAAATTTATTTGGGCATAAGCTTTCGTGGGCTAAAACCCACTTATCGGATGCATGCATTAGCCCACGAAAGTTTATGCCCAAATAGGGTGACCAGACATCCCGATTTTATCGGGACTGTCCCAAAATTTGCTTCTTTGTCCCGCGTCCCAACCAATGTTTGGTTGGGACACTGGATAAAAAAGAAATTTTGCCCTCCGCTCTGGCGCTCGCACCCCCCCTCGCCAGCTCCGCCCTCTCCTTCCCCCATTGGCTCCCTCCCCAAATCCCTCCTCTGGCCCCGCCTCTTCCCCAACCACGCAGCATTCCTCCTCCCTCCCAGGCTTTGCAGCATGGCGGGGCAAGCCTGGAGGGAGGGGGTAGCAGCGGTGCCTGGATCCTGGAGCTGGTGAGTTAGCTCCAGCACCCGGGCACTGGGCGGGTGGGCAAAGGGGAGCTGGCAAGGGAGGGAGACGGGGGGCTCAGCTGTGAGCTCCCCGATGTGCCAGAGGGCTTCTGCCCGGGCCACCCCGCAGGGCAGCGCGGTGGGTCCGGTCGGGAGCAGCGTGGAGCGGGCAGGGGCCAGGTGGGCGGCGCGGGCCGAATCCCTGCTGCTGCCAGGGAGCCCCGCGCCTCTCCCTCCCACTCACAGCTGCGGCTCCTTCCCGGCGGGAGGGAGAGTAGGCGTGGGGGACGCGCGCCGCATGTGGCTGGGGCGGCGAGAGGCGCGTCCCGCCGGGAAGGAGCCGCAGCCGCGAGTGGGCGGGAGAGGCGCGGGGCTCCCTGGCAGCAGCGGGGATTCGGCCCCTGCCGCCCACCTGGCTCCTGCCCGCTCCTCCCTGCCCCCGCCCAGACCCACCATGCCCCGCATATGCCCGTGGGGCGGGAGGCTCCACGGAGAGGGCAGCGCGCGGGGCTGGGGCCTGCTAATGCCCCAAGCCCCTTTAAAACTCTTTTTTTTGCTCCGCCCCCCCTTTTTTGGCTCCGCCCCCGTCCCGATATTTTATACTACTCATCTGGTCACCCTATGCCCAAATAAATTGGTTAGTCTCTAAGGTACCACAAGGACTCCTAGTTTGTTTTGTTTTGTTTTCAATGTATGGTGCTTTTCTTAAACCCAAACTCCTGGAGGTATGTGGTTAGGGGAGAAATGTAGCTTGCTAACCCTCATACTTTCAGAGGGCAGCCTCAGCCTGGCTACACCCAACAGCCACGATGTTTAAATCTCATGGGGTTTTGTTTTGTTTTGGCAATTTCATGCTGGGCCCCTCCTGCTGCCGCCCGGGGGGTTGGAGCTGGGTAGACAAGGCATCCCTGACACAGCGCTGCGGGGGCCCAGACTCTGCCTTGCACGTGTTGGCAGGGCAGCCCCCAACCCCCAGCACGGGCCTGGACAGAGAGCCCAGCAGCACCACGCGCGTAAGGCACCCTAGGGACCCATAAGCTGGAACAGGGGAAACTTATTAGCCAATCACGTTTCTTTCTCCTTATTGCAGCCTAGGGTGACCAGACAGCAAGTGTGAAAAATCGGGACAGTGGGTGGGGGGTAATAGGAGTCTATGTAAGAAAAAGACCCCAAAACCAGGACCGTCCCTATAAAATCGGGACATCTGGTCACCCTATTGCAGCCTAGCTACACCCTCTAGTTTCCCCGCTCTCACGGCTCCGGGGGCACCGTCCTGTCCGGAACCAGTGTTCAAGGGACACGGTTCTATCGGGCACAAATGCCCGCTGCACCCGGAAGTAGCCTCGCCGCCACTAGTAGAGCGCAGGGAAAAGTTCGGCGCAGGCACGGCCAGTAACGTTCCCTAGGGGAGGCGCTGAGACGCTACCGGGGCTGGAATGTGACCTTCCGATTGGCTCCTCATGAGCGTGGTTCCGCTGGCCTGCTGCGTGTGGCGGGGAAGCTGCTGTGGCGATGGGGAGTCGGGCGGAGGTGAGTGAGCGCGCATGCGCGATGCCCCGCTTGCTGAGCATGAGCGCAGTCCGTGACAGACTGCGTAGGGCAGGGTCTGGCTGCGGGGAGCCCAGAAGCGGGCTTGGGGCCGTTTTATGCTCCGCCCCACGAGGATTGGCAAGGCCCGTGATCTTCCCTCGCCCTACGTACCTGCGGTCTCCAGCGCACTGCGAGGATGGGGGAGCTTGGGGCAGGGCGGGGTCCTGAATTTGATTTCTCAAGCCTGCCTTCAAATCACCGACTCCCCATGCTGGAGAAGTTGTGGGTGCTGCAGGTGCCGCGGGCTGCACCAGTGCTGCTTATCCTGTGCCTACAAGCCTGAGGCCTTTTCTACACTACAGCTTAAGTCAACATAACTTATGTCACTCTGGGGTGTAACCGCCCCGCCCCCCATCAACATAACTTACATCGACTTAATGCAGTGTCTATACAGTGCTATGTCAGAGGGTGACGCTTTCCTGTTGACATAGCTTCTGCCACTCGTTGAGATGGATTAATTATGTTGATGGGAGAGCGCTCTCCCATTGATTTACCACATCTTCACCAGACCTGCTAAATTGATGCTGCTGTATCAATCGCAGCAGCGCCGATTTAGTGAGGAAGACAAGCCCTGAGACTTGGGCTGTTGGGAGATGGCAGAGGCCTTCAGGTCTCTCTCACTCATTTCCTGACTCTTGGTGCAGCCTTGGCTTCAGCAGTCACAGTCAGTGAAATGGCATCATATACGCTAAAAGAAATATAGACAGGTGGGACCAAATCTTTGAGTAACTCTGTGCACACATACACACACATGAAAAACAACACCACTATTTTCAGAATTCATTTAAAGTGAATTAAAATTCAGGATATTTTTGAATGGGAGAGAGAATCGTGGTGTGAGGGGAAAGGAAGTCAAGACACACATCTCAGCCTTCTCTGTAATCTGTTATGTGTCAGCCATGAAAGTGACATCAGAAAAACTAGAGAAAATATATAAAGAGAGGTCCTGCCTTGATGAGCTGGAATTAATATAGTTCCTTTTCTTGTGAAAGTATTTAAAGAAGGGATATATTTTCCTTTTGTTGTTTTTAAATTATTTGACATCATATTTTATTAAATGACAGACAGAAGTCAGGAAGGTGCAAGGCTGAGGCCAATTGAAGGAAAATCAATAAACTACTTTCTTTTGTACTGTACATAAGAACAGCCATACTGGGACAGACCAAAGGTCCATCTAGCCCTGTATCCTGTCTTCCAACAGTGGCCAGTGCCAGGTGCCCCATAGGGAATGAACAGAAGAGGGAATCATCAAGTGATCCATCCCCTGTCACCCATTCCCAGCTTCTGGCAAACACGATCCATCAATGATGGACCTATCGTCCATGAATTTATCTAGGTTTTTTTTTTTTAACCTTATTATAGTCTTGGCCTTCACAATGTTCTCTGGCAAAGAGTTCCACAGGTTGACTGTGCATTGTGTGAAAAAATACTTCCTTTTGTTTGTTTTAAACCTTCTGCCTTTTAATTTCATTTGATGACCCTTAGTTCTTGTGTTATGAGAAGGAGTAAATAACACTTCCTTATTTAAGAACATAAGAATGGCCATACTGGGTCAGACCAAAGGTCCATCCAGCCCAGTATCCTGTCTACCGCCAGTGGCCAATGCTAGGTACCCCAGAGGGAGTGAACCTAACAGGTAATGATCAAGTGATCTCTCTCCTGCCATCCATCTCCACCCTCTGACAGAGGCTAGGGACACCATTCCTTACCGATCCTGGCTAATAGCCATTAATGGACTTAACCTCCATGAATTTATCTAGTTCTCTTTTAAACCCTGTTATAGTCCTAGCCTTCACAACCTCCTCAAGCAAGGAATTCCACAGGTTGACTGTGTGCTGTGTGAAGAAGAACTTCCTTTTATTTGTTTTAAACCTGCTGCCCATTAATTTCATTTGGTGGCCCCTAGTTCTTATATTATGGGAACAAGTAAATAACTTTTCCTAATTCACTTTCTCCACACCATTCATGATTTTATATACCTGTATCATATCCCCCCTTAGTCTCCTCTTTTCCAAGCCGAAAAGTCCTAGCCTCTTTAATCTCTCCACATATGGGACTAGTTCCAAACCCCTAATCATTTTAGTTGCCCTTTCTCTGAACCTTTTCTAATGCCAGTATATCTTTTTTGAGATGAGACCACATCTCTACGCAGTATTCAAGATGTGGGCATACCATGAATTTATATAAGGGCAATAAGATAGTCTCCGTCTTATTCCTATCCCCTTTTTAATGATTCCTAACATCCTGTTTGCTTTTTTGACTGCCGTTGCACACTGCGTGGATGTCTTCAGAGAACTATCCAAGATCTCTTTCCTGATTAGTTGTAGCTAAATTAGCCCCCATCATATTGTATGTATCGTAGGGGTTATTTTTCCCAATGTGCATTACTTTACATTTATCCACATTAAATTTCATTTGACATTTTGTTGCCCAATCACTTAGTTTTGTGAGATTTTTGAAATTCTTCACAGTCTGCTTTGGTCTTAACTATCTTGAGCAGTTTAGTATCGTCTGCAAACTTTACCACCTCACTGTTTACCCCTTTCTCCAGATCATTTATGAATAAGTTGAATAGGATTGGTCCTAGGACTGACCCTTGGGGGAACACCACTAGTTACCCCTCTCCATTCTGAAAATTTACTACTTATTCCTATCCTTTGTTCCCTGTCTTTTAACCAGTTCTCAATCCATGAAAGGATTTTCCCTCTTATCCCATGACAACTTAATTTACGTAAGAGCCTTTGGTGAGGGACCTTGTCAAAGGCTTTCTGGAAATCTAAGTACTCTATGTCCACTGGATCCCCCTTGTCCACATGTTTGTTGACCCCTTCAAAGAATTCTAATAGATTACTAAGACATGATTTCCCTTTACAGAAACCATGTTGACTTTTTCCCAACAATTTATGTTCTTCTTTGTGTCTGACAATTTTACTCTTTACTATGGTTTCAAATAATTTGCCAGATACTGACGTTAGACTTACCGGTCTGTAATTGCCAAGATCACCTCTAGAGCCCTTTTTAAATATTGGTGTTACATTAGCTATCTTCCAGTCATTGGGTACAGAAGCTGATTTAAAGGACAGGTTACAAACCATAGTTAATAGTTCTGCAATTTCACATTTGAGTTCTTTCAGAACTCTTGGGTGAATGCCATCTGGTCCCGGTGACTTGTTACTGTTAAGTTTATCGATTAATTCCAAAACCTCCTCTAGTGACACTTCAATCTGTGACAAGTCCTCAGATTTGTCACCTATAGAGGACGGTTCAGGTTTGGGAATCTCCCTAACATCCTCAGCCATGAAGACTGAAGCAAAGATTTAATTTAGTTTCTCCGCAATGACTTTATTGTCTTTAAGTGCTCCTTTTGTATCTCGATCGTCCAGGGGCCTCACTGGCTGTTTAGCAGGCTTCCTGCTTCTGATGTACTTAAAAGGTAATAACAAAATGTTTTTTGAGGTTTTGGCTAGCTGTTCTTCAGACTCCTTTTTGGCTATTCTTATTACATTTTTACACTTAATTTGGCAGTGTTTATGCTCCTTTCTATTTACCTCACCAGATTTGACTTCCACTTTTTAAAAGATGCCTTTTATCTCTCACTGCTTCTTTTACATGGTTGTTAAGCCACAGTGACTATTTTTTATTTCTTTTACTGTGTTTTTTAATTTGGGGTATACATTTAAGTTGGGCCTCTATTATGGTGTCTTTAAAAAGTGTTCATGCAGCTTGCAGGGATTTCACTTTAGTCACTGTACCTTTTAATTTCTGTTTAACTAACCTCCTCATTTTTTGCATAGTTCCCCTTTCTGAAATTAAATGCCAGTGTTGGGCTGTTGAGGTGTTCTTCCCACCACAGGAATGTTAAATGTTATTATATTATGGTCACTATTTCCAAGCGATCCTGTTATAGTTACCTCTTGGACCAGATCCTGTGCTCCACTCAGGACTAAATCGAGAATTGTCTCTCCCCTTGTGGGTTCCTGTACCAGCTGCTCCAAGAAGGAGTCATTTAAAGTATCGAGAAATTTCATCTCTGCATTTTGTCCTAAGGTGACATGTACCCAGTCAATATGGGGATAATTGAAATCCCCCACTATTATTGAGTTCTTTATTTTGATAGCCTCTCTAATCTCCCTTAACATTTCATCGTCCTATCACGGTCCTGGTCAGGTGGTCGATAATAGATCCCTTCTGTTATATTTTTATTAAAGGATGGAATTTACTATTCATAGAGATTCTACGGAACATATGGATTCATTTAAGATTTTTACTTCATTTGATTCTACATTTTCTTTCACATATAGTGCCACTCCGCGCCGCCCCCTCACCTCCCGACCTGTTCTGTCCTTCCGATATATTTTGTACCCCGGAATGATTGTGTCCCATTGATTGTTCCCGCTCCACCAGGTGTGATGCCTCTTATATCAACATCCTCCTTTAACACAAGACACTCTAGTTCACCCATTTTATTATTTAGACTTCTAGAATTTGTATACAAGCACTTTAAAAACTTGTCACTGTTTATTTGTCTGCCCTTTTCTGATGTGTCATATTCTTTTTTTATGTGACTGTTTCTCGTCTGATCTGGCCCATACTATAGTCTCTTCCATCCTCTCCTCTTGACTAAAACCTAGAGAATCTCTATCAATAGACTCTCCTCTAAGAGAAGTCTCTGTCCGATCCACATGCTCCACTGCAGCAATCAGCTTTCCCCCATCTTTTAGTTTAAAAACTGCTCTGCAACCTTTTTAATGTTAAGTACCAGCAGTCTGGTTCCACTTTGGTTTAGGTGGAGCCCATCCTTTGCATTTGCCTTCTCCACACGAGTCCTGATTTTATAGACTTTGATCATATCCCCCCTTAGTCGACTCTTTTCCAAGCTGAAAAGTCCCAGTCTTATTAATCTCTCCTCAGATTAATATGGCAGCTGTTCTGTACTCCTAATAATTTTTGTTGCCCTTTTCTGAACCTTTTCCAATTCTAATATAACTTTCTTTGAGATGGAGCGACCACATCTGCTCTCAGTATTCAAGATGTGGGTGTACCATGGATTTATATGCAGGCAATATGATATTTTCGGTCTTCTTATCTATCCATTTATTAATGATTCCCAACATTCTGTTAGCTTTTTTGACTGCCGCTGCACATTGAGTGGATGTTTTCAGAGAACTGTTCACAATGACTCCAAGATCTTTCTTGAGTGGTAATAACTAATTTAGATCCCATCATTTTATATGTATAGTTGGAACTATGTTTTCCAATGTGCATTACTTTGCATTTATCAACATTGATAAATGCAACTGTAGACCAGAATGCTAAAGACACTAGGGTGCAGAATATGCTGTGGAAACTTCAACATCATAGAACAAACAAGACCTGAGTTTTTAGCATTTCATCTGAAAAGTCTACGTGCACATAAACTGCATGGTGCTCAGTTTACTCAGGATTACATTACTGTGACATTTACAAACTAAACAGATAAATGTAAATCAGACAGGCAGTGAATTTGGAGAGTGTAGAGTTTGAGGGGATTTTTGCTTACATTTAATGGGTGAGTAACATTTTTACTGACATGGGCTAGCACTTCTGGCCTCAAGAGAAGAATTATTTTTAAGACAGAGAGGACACTAGGTACAGTAGTGCAAAGTGAGTGTTCAGGTGCAATGGCCAGTATTTAAAAAGGCATAAAGGTGGGAATCAGAGGATTATGAAGAGGCAGTGAGTGAGGATTTATTGGCAGAATGGAAGAGGGGCTGGGAGGGAGTAGAAAAACAAGAGCAGAGAAGTAGATGTTTATCTACCTTGGAAGAATGAAGGGTTGACTTGACTTTTCTGGGATTTGAACCCTTCATTTTAGAAAATATAGTATTTCAAATACTTCAACAACTAAGGTCTTTAGGTCATCTGTGCAGTATCAAGAACATTATCAACACTCAGTAAATAATAAATAGTAATAACAAACCTTCTGTTCCATACCACATCTCCCTCCATCTCTGTAACTATGTCTGATTCAAGGTGGTGATTTATTTGTGGAATTCCCCAAGGGGGTCGACACAAAGGTCTCCAAGCTATAGATTGAGGTACTAAATGTTGAAATCTACATGACAAATAAGATAAGAGAAAAATATATAAAGGGATGACAATATATTACTTGCTTGAGAAAATGTTAACCCAAAGAAGAGACAGTTTGATGGAAATACTGGGGGAACAGTTCATTTGGTTTCACCTCCTATATATCACTGACTCAAAATTCTATGTGATTCTAATAAGACTCTGTTTTGAAGATAGTAAGCTCATTTGTGTGGTAGAAAGCAGTGCTGATGCTATGTAATTTTATCTCAAACAATTTTAAAAATGTATAGCCTAGAGAAACAATAAACCACAAGCCAAATTTTAAATGTCTCATTTTATGCCAATTCAGATATGTGACTTTCCCCCTCCCTCCAATTTTAGTCAGATGTGTTCTTGCCAGGCCTTAAGGGACACCATGATTAACGATGAGCAAAGTAATCATAACTATTAACTATGACTTATTAAAGAAAGGAAAAAGAGAGAGACAAATCAAGCAGTAAATAATGGTTACTTCAGACACAATCTCTACTGTATATCTCTTAGTGGAGAGTTTTTATCAGTAGCTAAAATAAAACCAAAGTAACCATAGAACTGGAAGGGACCTCGAGCGATCATCTAGTCCAGTCCCCTGCACTCAAGGCAAGACTAAGTATTATCTAGACCATCCCTGATAGGTGTTTTTCCAACCTGATCTTAAAAATCCCCAATGATGGATATTCCACAACCTCCCTAGGCGATTTATTCCAGTGCTTAACCACTCTGACAGAAAGTTTTTCCTAATGTCCAACCTAAAGTGCCCTTGCTGCAATTTAAGCCCATTGCTTCTTGTCCTATCCTCGGTGGTTAAGAAGAATAATTTTTCTCCCTCCTCCTTGTAACAACCTTTTATGTAGTTGAAAACTGTTATCATGTCCCCTTTCAGTCTACTCTTCTCCAGACTAAACAAACCCAATTTTTTCACTCTTCCCCCATAGATCATGTTTTCTAGACCTTTAATCATTTTTGTTGCTCTTCTCTGGACTTTCTCCAATTTGTCCACATCTTTCCTGAAAAGTGGTGCCCAGAATTGGACACAATACTCCAGTTGAGGCCTAATCAGCGCAGAATAGAGCAGAAGAATTACTTCCCGTGTCTTGTTTACAATACTCCTGCTAATAGATCCCAGAATGATGTTTGCTTTTTTTGCAACAGTGTTACACGGTTGACTCATATTTAGCTTGTGATCCACTCTGACCCCCAGATCCCGTCCCACAGTACTCCTTCCTAGGCAGTCATTTCCCATTTTGTATGTGTGCAACTGTGATTGTTTCTTCCTAAGTGAAGTGCTTTGCATTTGTCCTTATTGAATTTCATCCTATTTACTTCAGACCATTTCTCCAGTTTGTCCAGATCATTTTGAATTTTAATCAGATCCTCCAAAGCACTTACAACCCCTACTAGCGTGTTATCGTCCATAAACTTTAAGTATACTCTCTATGCCATTATCTAAATCATTGGTATAATATAGATAAAATAAAACAGTGCATAGATGCTGTGCAGCGTATAGAAATGAAATTCCTTTGTCTAAGGGTTGGTGAATTCGTTTTGTTAGGGTTTTTTTTGTTTGTTTGTTTGTTTTTTGTTTTTTTAAATTATGGATTACCTAATTGGACAGAGGTAAGTGATCTTAACTAAGTCCTATGAAACTGAAGAAGGTTTTTAACTTAAAAGAAGCCATTCAAGGAGCAGTCTTAACACAGGCAAATTAATTATTAAGAATCTTAAACTCAAAGCCCACACTTTCTCTGTTTATTACGGTTAACTTATGTCTCCTTTTCAGGAATACATAGTCTATCTAAGCAACCTGGTGTTTAACAGGAAAGACTGTTATTACTTAAATTATAACAGTATTTCCATATCCCCTTAAAATCACTTCAAGAAAATTGTAATTCTAATCCTTTGGCAGTGCTTTTGCAAACCAATAGTGTCAAAGTCTCCGTGATGTCATCATTATGCAGAAGCAGTGCTGCACTGGAAAGTTGCTTCTTCTTGCTGTGTTGTGACTTCCTTGCTTTGAGCTGTGTTGTTTGCTTGCTTGTAGAGGTGTTGTTCACTTGTTGGATCAACACCTTCATGGAATGGTCCCAGTAGCTTCTTCAGCTCATGAATATGCAATCTGCTAATGCATATGCGGCAGGGTTTTAATTCTTTAAAAGAATGATTATATTGCTTTAGATATGGGAAACTCTTGAACATCTTTAGGTTAGTGTTTTAACTCATTCTTTTCATATAGTCGATTTTTTGAGAAATGCCTTAACTTCCATCAGGTTTTAATTATCATTGAAATTTCTGTTTAAATAAGTCAAAACACTCTCATTTTCTATGTGGAAGTCTTTCAACTCTTAGAATAGTTTTTTTAAAAGCTTAAATAATTCTTAAGGACTTAATTTTAATGGTCATCAAATAAATTATTGTCCTTTCTCACCATCCTTGGAGAGGTTCTTCTGGCCTTCCTGAGTTTGGTAAGGAGTTGCTTAAGCATTGTCAGATAAGTATTCATTCCCTAATTATTATGAATATTTTTACACTCAAGAGGTTTCTTATATTAGTAATTGCTAATAGTATGACCATGATATATTTGTTCAGGGGACATCTCACTATTCACATAATGGTATCAGGCAGTTATTAAATGAAGCTTGCATTTAGATATAATAATACTTGCAAATATGCATCTCAGAAGAAGTTATTCATCCAAGGAATTTGAGGACAAGAAAAGCTTTCACCTTTTCTGTTGATTAGAAGTAACCAATAATTTCTGTAAAACATTTCCCAATCATATAAGTTCTCCTTAACATTTAAAGAATAAGAATTTTAGAGCGTTTATAAAAGAAATCAGTTTAAATAAGATTATTTTTAGAATTCTTTGTGTTTAAAATTAAGGTGCTTTTTTATTTTTCTTTCAAAGAGGTGGGGTGAAGAGGCCCACTTTTATTACTTAGTTTACAGTTCTGATAATACATCCTAAGCACCACCTCCCTTTGGAGTATCCTGACTAAAGCATTCCACTCTTTGACACAACCATGTCTCTTTCTAAAACATAAATATTATACAAAGTTTGTTTTCTTGAGATAAAAATCATGTCTATACCAAACTGGTATCTTCTACAGGTTGGAAGTCCCCTGTTCTTTGACAATTCCCTTGTTGGTTGTTTGCCCTTTTCACCAAATGACTCCTAGATTTATAACCTGTCATTTGTAGTACACTTACAGTTTGGAGTAAAAGACTCCTATCAAATATTCTATACAAGGCACACATCAGTAGCTAACACATTTATACTGTATATTTGAAAGATGTCTATATAAGAAAATATGGAATGTTAAAACTAACTAGATGCTCTAAAGATGCATTCCAGAGTCTGTGTAAATACACTTGAAGGTAATAAATATGACTTTATGGCTAAGGAGGTATCCTCCTCTGACACTTCTGGTGCTTGTCCTTGGTTGACAGAGAGCAGAGATTTCCTATAAATTTCCTTAATTAGCATTTCAACCAAAACCCTAAGCATATGAATTATTCTATTCTATAAACATATGATGTTCATAAGTATCTACTAAAATTCAGTAAAGGCATAGGCATGCTTATAATAACCTTTAATAATAATAATAATAATTAATAATTTTAAAACCAATTTTTGCATATGTATTTCCATCGTGTAATTCAGTGTTTTTGAGTAGCTTCTCCTGACCAAAGTCATTACCTAGTGATCTTGTACTTATTGTTAGAGAGGAACTTCCAATTTGGATGGGTTTTGCTGTATCATCTTTATGTTTACACTATGTGGTTCTATTGAAAATGTAATGTTTGGACATAAGCTTTCCAAGCTGCTGTTTTGAGGTCATCTTATTCATTCAGTTTTGTGACACTGTCTTATAAATGAGTTGATGCTGTCAGTATTTCAGAACCATGAACTATATCCTATGAGAGCTGTAGCCTCTGCTGGTCCAGGTTTTTGGTAGAGCTTCTTGGCTCTCTATGAGCTGAGGGATGAAAACATTGTCTAATATTTAATAGTAAAACTAAGCTCTGATGATACCCAGTATTTTCACTTAATTGGGTGGCTTTTACTGTACAGTTGCAAGTCCATATCCTGTAAATTTTACTTTGCAGGCATGAGTGTTTTTGTGCTGGTCTCTTTGCAGGAGTAGGGCCATAGAGGTCAAAATGGTGACTTCAGTTCAGTCTTTTGTGTCTTCAGTTCAGTCTTCAGTAGACCCTCAGAGTTACATACCCTCAGGAATGGAGGTTGTTCGTAATGCTGAACAAAATGTTATGGTTGTTCTTTCAAAAGTTTACAACTAAACATTGACTTAATACAGCTTTGATACTTTACTATGCAGAAGAAAAATGCTGCTTTTAACCATCTTAATTTAAATGAAACAAGCACAGAAACAGTTTCCTTACCTTGTCAATCTTTTTTTTAACTGTCCCTTTATTTTTTAGTAGTTTACATTTAACACAGTACTGTACTGTATTTGCCTTTTCTTTTTTGTGTGTGTATGTGTTTCTGCTGATGCCTGATTGCATATTTCCGGTTCCAAATGGGGTGTATGGTTGACCACTCAGTTTGTAACTCTGGTGTTCATAACTCCTGAGGTTCTACTGTATTTTAGATATCAAGAATTGTTATGTCTTCTGTGTTCTATATCTCTGTTTTATCTGCAAAAAGTCTGAATTGAGAACATTTCTGACAGAATGGTTCTACTCTAGCTGGTATGAAGGAAACAATAGAATGCAAAAAGATACCTTTTTTAATTGAAAAAATATTAATTTTACTTAAGAAATCCTATTAACAAACAAAACACATTTATTGTTGACTTGTATTTTGTTAACAGGTTTTGAAGCTTTTCAGAGCATTGCACAGAACACGGCAACAGGTTTTTAAAAATGATGCCAGAGCCCTAGAAGGTAAGAATTTTTGTCTTCCTAGTGGATCCTCTGCATCTCTACAAAAGCTCTAAGGACCCTCCTCCCTTCTGCATGCCCCGGTCGTGAAGATCTCCTACAGCAACTATCATCCCTCTGTCTGAGGGGACCTGAACTAGATGAACCCCTTTTTGGAACCTGCTGCTGTTTAAGCAGCTTAAGGGGTTCAGTCAAACAGGGCAAAGAACTCTTTCTTCTTTTGTGAGTGGAGTTTGTATGTAGCCTCGGCTGGTCCAGGGAGCAGACAGATGGAACAATGAGGAGTCCTTGTTGCACCTTAGACGCTAACAAATTTATTTGGGCATAAGCTTTTGTGGGCTATAACCCACTTCATAAGCTGCATGGAGTGAAAAATACAGTAGGCAGGTATAAATATAGAGCACATGAAAAGATGGATATTTATACCTGCCTACTGTATTTTTCACTCCATGCATCTGATAAAGTGGGTTATAGCCTACAAAAGCTTATGCCCAAATAAACTGGTTAGTGTCTAAAGTGCCACAAGGACTCCTCATTGTTCTTGCTGATACAGACATTTGTTTAGTGCATAGCAGTCCACTGGGGAGCCAAAATGCAACGTTTCACACTCTGAAAATAAATTACTAGTTAACTGTTAAAGAACTTCATAAAGCTTGGAAGACCAATTTGGCTCCTTTTTTGTACATTTATTTACTATATGTTCCATTCTATGCATCTAATGAAGTAGGCTGTAGCCCATGAAAGCTTATGCTCAAATAAATGTGTTAGTCTCTAAGGTGCCATAAGTACTCCTGTTCTTTCTGCAGATACAGACTAACACGGCTGCTACTCTGAAACCTGTCATAGAGGATCTTGAGAGCCTGCCTTCCCACCTCAGTAACTGTTCATGTGGTGAGGGAAAGGTAAATGTAGGGTGCAGAGCAGGGTCTTTTGGCATCAACTCTATTCCGCTGTTCCAGGGAGGTAGCTAATTTAATCCTACTCTCTGCTTCCCTCTTCTCCTCTCCTTCCTCCAGTTTTCCTTTCTTTGCAATGAGGGTCGGTTAGGAAAGCAGACAATAGCAGATCTTGGAGCACTGGCCAACACTGAGTAGGAGATTCTAAAGTTGCTATGTTAACAGAAGCAGCAATGCTAGTGTGAGGAAGAGGGAGCCCATTAATACCAGTTTATGGAAAATGTAAAAAGCAGCCTTTTAGGAAGGGAAGAGAGTTTTCTCCCTGTCAGTTCTAAGAGTCTTCTGTCCTCTCTTCCACCAAACATACATGCATGCACACACACTATAAAAGATCAGAAACAGGAATGGCTTTAGTGAAAAACTGACTGCAGAAGTGCTGGAGCTGAGGAACAAGGCAGGGAGGGAAATAATGCTTAGAGTATTTGCCTCAAATTGTTGTGATTTTCCCCTTCACCCATCTCGGAGGAATAAGGAGGGGAAATCTCTCCTTTCCCCATGCTGCCCATTACCCACATATTCCCAAAGATTAAATTACATCTCTGGCTAGAATCAAGCCAGTAAGTAATTTTTTAAGCTGTAATGTTATGAAAAATTTTTCAGTAGAACAGAACCATGTGGTTCTAAAATTGTAGTCTTGTTGATTTTCTAAAACAGTGAATCTCAGGTGTTCTAGGCTACCAAACACCCGAGTTGTTTGTGTACAGTTGTTCTTAAAATGAATAACACAACTCCATCAGATAGTAAACATGCATATTTGAACTGAGCAGATACAAATACGAGTGATATATAGTAGTATTTTGAGCTTTTTTTTTTTTTTTAAACAAATCATTACAACACATTTTTGGTGTGGGAATAAAACATGCTATCACTCAAGTTCCACAGAGATCTTGAAGTACAAGGCTCTGATCTGAGTGAAATATGAAGAGGACAGGTAGGTAGTAAAAGGACCATGGCTGTAGAGCAGCATCAACAAACAAGGGGCAAATTTGTCTACCTGAGATGGGTTTTAGCTGCTAAGGAATGTGGGTTTTGAGCCAATGACAAAGGACTGATAATAAGTGAGGGAATTAAAAAAACAACAACAACAAAACCTAAACAACTTTATTTTATTTGCCCCCTTTAGCTGCAAGACAAAAGATAAATGAAGAATTCAGAAACCATCAAGATGAGACCTCTTCTGAAAGAATAGCAGAGGTACTTTCATTGTGATGCTATTCTCCACTTAATAGTATAAAGTCTAATAATACTTTATATTCACATATTTTATCAAAGGATCTCAGAGCACTTTGCAAACACTAATTGAGCCTCACAACCAGAGCTTTGTGAATTTCAAAATGTAATTTCATGGAACTTTGTGTACAAACTTATTTTCTATTTTGTGTCCTGCTGTCACCATCAGTTTATGTAAAAATTACAAATGGCAGTTTTCACATTAAAAATTGTATGAAAAACAGTTTTCCATGTTTACAATTCAAAGCCATTTTTGCTCTGCCTATTTTCAAGTTAATAACAAAATTAGAATTGTTTTTCGAAATTGTTGTCCATTTAGTGGAAATATTTTGCTTGTTTCTCCTTATGCAATCAAGCTAAGTATTAGACTGGTTATCAGAATAGATGATCATAATGGGCCCTCTAGTCTTAAAATCTATGAATGACTCTCTTATATTCACTCTACAGATGGATGAAATGGGGCACAGAGGTTAAGTGACTTGCCCAATGTCACACAGTGAGGCTACATCTATGCTATGAGCTAGAGGTATGATTCCCAGCTCGTGTACATGTACTCATACTAGTTCACATCGAAGTAGCATGAGTATGTGTATGCAAGCTGGGAGACCCCCCCAGCTCATTAGTTTAGATGTAGGCAGTTATTGGCAGAGCTGGCAATAGGGCCTACTAGTTCTGACTCATATCATATCACAAACTCCTTCCCTCCCAAATAATCAAGTGCTTGTGATTAAGTTGTTAATACAGATGCATTAATTACCTCACCTGTCTTTATCTCTCTGGTAAATTAAGGGACTACAGTGTAGAAAATTCTTTTAGCTCACTATATAATTCAGACTTTCCCAGCTGTTATGTAACACATTTGCAAAGCTGTTTTAATTAGCAGTAAGATTATGAATTTACTTGGGCCTGCAATTATTAACATTGAAACAATGTGAACTGGAGGTTTTATTTTACTATGCATGATGAAGAAGTGAATGAATTGTTGTCACTCTTCTAATTCAGCATATTTTCCAATTCATTGAATTCTCTTTAGAAATCCTCTTGTAGACACATGTATGCTACTCCTCCTGAATCCATGAGGGGAGGCATTAGAAGAAACCACATATATATTTAAGCATGTATTGTAGGAAAAAACAAACTAAGACAATCAGTTCAGTACTTGGCATCCTAGCACCCACATATCACTGACGTTAACACTTCTGAACATTCATTCAGGACTCTCTCTAGCATGTCTGCTTGTTGCCAAGCAACAGCAGCAATATTTCTGTGCGTGTATCCTAGGCATCAAGTTCTGTCTTCTGTTCTGTTTTTTAATTTAATGATATAACACTGTTTTAATTGATGTACAGATAAGATGCCAGGTAAAATTCTCAAAGCTGCATTTGTTAGGAGTGGTGATCTACAAAATGCACATATCTAATATTGACTCTTCTTTTGATGCTAGTTAATTGGCATATTCATTGAGTGAAAGATCAGTGGATAAAATTCTTGGTCTCCAGCAAGGCCATGATGATATCCATGGTGGGGGGGGGGGGAAACACAACCTGTCATGTTTAGTAATTATTGTGCATTTATATGCTGAAGTGCCATTAATGCAGAAGAATTGGACCAAAGAGTGCTTTACAGAAACAGTCAAAACTGTTTGGCCCCAAGCACCTCAGTACTTCTGAAAAACAGGCCTCCTATTCAGGTATCCGTATATAGACTTTGGTGCCTAATTTAAGGCATCCATTTTTCAAAATCTTGACCCTATTTATTTGTTGCTTCATCCACTGCCAGAGTAGAATATAGCACATGTTTTCCAACCCATGACATTAAACAGTTTTTAGGAAAAGAAGTGAAGAATAACTACCTGAGAAACTTTGCAATGTAAGAAACTCTGTTCCCCCTAGGCTTCTCACTTGTGCAGCTGTATACATTGCAGGAAGGCACTGCATACAAATAAGTACTAGCCATTTAACAAGTTCTGTCTTTTTGGCAAGGGGCATGCACATGGAGACCTCTGTCATGCTTCCTCTCAAATAGGGAAGGGATTACAGTGTTGTAATCACACACTCCTAATGCTGCTGATCTCTAGGGAGAGGGGGACTGCCCCTTCCCCCGGCCACTCCTGCTGCTTTTGATCTCCTTGCTGTGGCATCTCAGCACCATTGACTCCTCTTCTCAGATTGGGCAGAAAAAGAGGGGCGAGAAGTCCAAAACGTACCTGAACTGTAAAGAACTGACTGCTTGATGACAATTCTTGCAAGATGTTCCTCCTGGAGTTTAGGATAATTGGACACAAATTAAAATATAATTACTCTGGTAATCTACCTACCTAAATATTCTCCTGCAGTTTCAATTAAATACAGTATTTTCTATTGCTGTGTGTGTTATCAAACAGTAGACTTGTTTCATCCCGGGGGCTGTACCCCAGAGTGACTTATGTATCAGTTCATAAAGCACTTTGGGATCCTCCAGGATAAAAAGCACTATGTAAATACAAGATGCCCTATTATTCAGAAGATATAAAAATACTGACGATATTTGATTTATACTTGTCAAACATGGAAAATGTCTACAAGAGTAATTTTGCACTGTTTTAATTGCTCTGTTTTTTCTTTACCAGCTTATGAAAATAGGTTCAGATGTCGAAGTTCTGCTCAGAACATCTGTTATACAGGGACTTCACACAGGTTCTGACAGTCTGAGTAAGTAGAGCTGCACAGCATCTTTTTTTTTTTTTTAATGGTATTTAGAACTGTGCTGAACTTCAGTGACAAAACCTGAAACTGAGGGTGTGTGTTGTGTTGTATATTATTTACCCCAAACTTGGGCCAGGTTCATTTAGATTTGAGAGGCTAGGTCGAATTATGGTGTCTGGTGGAAGATTTGTGATGCTTGCTTGATTGGTTTTGACCTAAAGCCAGTCAAATCTTTGCAGTATTGGGTTCATTCACATCTGAAATTGTCAAACTCGAAAAGTGAACCAGTATGAACCCCAAAAAAGTCTCGTACGTGCCCTCAAGTTTCCCATAGTCCTACATGTGATTGGTGTTTCCTCTAAGCATGCATGTTCATGGCTTTCAGGCATCACAGAGAGCACCGTCTGTGATACACTTCAGGAGATCCTTCACCCTCTTCCTTCTTTCATCTCCTATTGTGGGGAAACTGGTGCCAGCCCTGAGCTTGCTGGGACTCCTCCTGCCATTATCGCTTCACGAATTTGCATGTCATCCTTGCGCACGGGCCATGCTAATCTTCTCTGTATCGTTCCAATTTTAGTATATGTGCAATCGCCCATTTTCCCCCTCCTTCTGCATCTGCTAGGAAAATGGGCACTGTGGTAGGCACCTGCTCTTGCTTTGTGTTGCCACTACTGTGGGGAAAGTGGATACAGTCTCAATCAGCTCCTCTCCATCTCCTACTTTTGGGGAAATTAAATTCTATCCCAGATGGCCCATCCCTCTGCTAAGGTAAGAGAGTGAAGAAAAGGAAATAATGTATGAGGACTGAGTGTGGGTTAATGAGGAGTGGACAGGGATGAGAGGGAGAAGGAATGGGAGTGGTAAAGGCTGGCCTTAAGCTCTAGGAGTCATTTGTCTCCCAAGTCGGAAAACTAAATTAGAATCAACATCATGAAGTTCTGTATCCTGAAACTTTAATTGATATGAGTGCCTTTTATGTATTTAACTTTCTTTGCTCTATTTTGAGTTTTATTGAAAATAGACAAACTCAAACCCATGCATTGTGGATCAATTTCACATATCCATGTATGTCAGAAGTGTGTTCTAGATTTGACTGAGGTTACAGGGAAGGTCTCAGCGCTTCCTGTATCATTTTAATGTCTCTTCTTTTGTGTAATAAATAGTGACACACTCATTTAAGCAAGATGTCGTCCTTTCTGTGAACTTCCTTAAAGCCTAATGCAGGGGTTCTCAAATTGGAGGTCAGGACCCCTCAGGGAGTCGTGAGGTTATTACATGGGGGGGTCACGAGCTGTCAGCTTCAACCCCAAACCCCACTTTGTCTCCAGCATTTATAATGGTATTAAATATATAAAAAAGTAGTTTTAATTTATAAGGGGGGGTCGCACTCAGAGGCTTGCTATGTGAAAGGGGTCACCAGTACAAAAGTTTGAGAACCACTGGCTTAATGGTACATAAACATTAAGGATGTCTTTTTGGAATTTCTAACCTGTTAGTGTTTCCTCTCTATCAGTCTTGAATGAGACCAAGCTTTGCCCTTACTCTGTGTTTAACAGCATGTAGCACGATGGGGCCTCTAAGCACCACCTCAATGAAAATTTTTACTTTTTCTTTATAGTTATCTAACTGGCCAGCTGAAGTTAGCCTGAGTATTAAAAAACAAAAAGTGTAAAAATTATGCATAATGTGTATGATTTGGACTGTATGTCAGATCGAGAAGGCTTTGGATCCCTGTACCCAAATATGAAGTTGTAGTCTATGGTTTGAAATCCCCTTTTTGCAAGAACAATAAAGAAATTGGGCATGCCTAGCTCTCTGTTCTTCGGCTGCTTTATTTCTAGGTTATCCCAAGTAAAAGAATGGAATTATTATAAAGGAGATGGATCAAAGGGGTCATTATAGAAGTTTAGAATGTCATGAATAGTAATAAAGGTAAATAGGGTACTCCTATTTACACGTTCGCATTATAAAGGAAAAAGGAGACATTCCATGATGTTAGAAAGACAGTAATTTAAACTGATAAAAAGAAATCCATCTCTGTTTTACACAATACATCATTAATTTATGGAACTTACTGACACAAAATATCTTTGAGACCAAGAGCTTGGAGTTCAAAGAAAAAAAAAGTAGATGTTCAGATGCATAATGAAAGAATTAATGCTGACATTAGATGGGATAAAAGCAAAGCATTTTTTAGAAAGCATACACAAACCCTTATGCTTCATGGTAATAGGCCAATTACTAAGTGCCAGAGGTTAAGAAGAGACTTTCTCTGTGAACAGGGTATTCCATAACTATCCAGTAGTTGGTTTGTTGCATCTTTCTCGGAAGCGTCTGGTATTGATCACCGTGATCCAGCATGCTGAACTAAATGGACCTACAGTACTATGGCATTGACTACATTCCTGATCTAATTGGTTGTTCTTGGAATACCATTAAAGAATTTATGAAACTCTGATCAGAATATTGTGGATATTAGCTATCATGCAGAGAGAGATATTAAGATTCACTTCATTGAGAAGGAATACATTTCCATAGAAACTAACGTCCTATATTGGTTTCTAAAAATATCCTAGGCGTACTCTTTTTTTAATTTCAGCCAGCACTGGACAGTTAAGTCTGAAAAAAGTTTTAAAAATGATAAAGAGATTTACAGCTAGGAGCTTGTGTTAGTCACATTATTCAGAATCTCACTACACAGATTTTTTGAGACATTGCTGTGCAGCCTGTCAAGTCAAATTATCCACTGTTGTGCAAGAGAGTTGGCACTGGTCAACTTGTTTTTATTTTGCAGAATAAACTGATATAAGTAGAGCTTTTCTCATCCTAATTTACCACATATGCAATGCACCCTGATGGTTTTCACTTTGGGTTTGCTATAGTGATGCATGAGATGTGTGCCAAACTTTTATTTTTCAGTGAGAGGTTAGGAGGTTCTGTCCCCATTAGTCTTTTTTATTTGTCCAAGTATCAGAGGGGTAACCGTGTTAGTCTGTATCCAGAAAAACAACAAGGAGCCCGGGGGCACCTTAAAGACTAACAGACTTATTTGGGCATAAGCTTTCGTGGGTAAAAAACCCACTTGATCTGAAGAAGTGGGTTTTTTACCCACGAAAGCTTATGCCCAAATAAATCTGTTAGTCTTTAAGGTGCCACCGGCCTCCTTGTTGTTTTTATTTGTTCATTCTTCCTCCTCTATCCTGTTTGGTTTATACTTGTATTTCTCTCTCATGCACAAAGTCTTGTCCCTAAAATGTAGAGGAAAAAATACATGTGAACACTGGGACATGAATGTTTCCCTCATAGGTAGAACACAAACAAAATATTCAATCCATTTAAAAATGTGTTTAATACTGTTTTAATACCACAGCCAGAAAATGAAAAAGAAATGCAGCTTCAAGGGAAGCAATTTCCTTGATTTTTCTATAATATATGGAAAAACAACATACTTTGGATGAGACGTGACTGATTACACAGATGGAATGGAATTTGGAGTGTTTTAGAAGTTTACTGTACCTTTGTTTAGTACTTGCCTGACTAGTCAAAGTACAGGATTGTGTTTGTAGCCATGGTGCCTCGGCTTGTAGGTGGTGCCAGTTGCACAAATCTGACAGCCCTCAGGTGCAGAACTCCCAAGTGGATATCCAAGGAGCCAGATGGTCAAAACTTTATTAGAGCCAAGGGCAGTTAGCACAGTGCACAGCCAAGAAAAACCCAACACACTGCTCTTTTCTCCTGCAATAAATGTCATCTGATACTTGATTTTTCTGCTGTTCTTAAAAGAACAGGTACAGCATTAATAAATGTTACAGATTTTAAATGAGGTGTCTATATATTTTAAAGTATGTTTTATGCATTTTGAAATTTGTATTTAAATACATTGGAATCAGGATTGCCAGAAACGTTATAATTTGCTATCTGTTTTGCTAAAATGTCTTTACATGAGAAATGGCAAAATGTAGCAATGATAGACAGTTAAAGTGTTTTCAAGGATGTTATTAATAGCAAAATAGGTGGAGGAGGTGGAAGAGATTTCTGATGAACAGAAGTAAAATGTTAGTACATTTTTGTTGGCTTAGGAAATTACCATAGTGCTTCTTGTAGGTTTAATTTAAAACTAGATGGTCTGTAGTAAGCTGTTTCATTGCTTGTAAAAATATTAAAGGCCATGTATATTTTTGTAGATCATTATGATAAAATATTATTCTTACTGAGTTTGTTTGTTTGTTACAGTGCTTATACCCAGGAAAGATCTGCTACTAGACAATGTTCCTTACTGTGATACTCCACCACGAAAGCTTTGAACCTTCAAGGAATAAAGTACATCTTTTTTTATTTTCTTTTTCTCAAACCAAAATTAATTTCCTGGAACAAAATCCCTGAAAACAAGTAGCTGAAATCTCTGTGTTCAGACTAAACTTAGAAAATATTGAATCCTTTTGGCAGGAAACAAAGATTAACTCAATCCACTGATTGTACTCTGAACTAGGAAGGTGTGTTTGAGAGAAGCAAGATTGATGTTGTGTTTCTTCTCTTTATTAGGAAGGATTACATTTCCATAGAAACTAAAGTCCTATGTTGTTTTCTAAAAATATCCTAGATGTACTCTTTTATCTCTGCCAGCACTGGGTATTGTCAAGTCTGAAAAAAAGACTCCAGAGAAAATGTTTCATTGTCTTTCGGAGGATTTGCAAAGATTAATAATAATAATTACAAATAGAAGTAGAGTGTTTAGTCCTGAAAATATTTATTTATAAATTCAAATATATTGACAAACTGCTGCAAAATAATGGTGAAAAACATTCTATAATGTCTAGTTATCTTTTTAATTTTAAATTGCACCACAGACCTGTTTTCTGAAATTGTCATTATCTGTACAATAGTGCACTGGTAGATTGAGAGGGTTTTTATAAGGCACACCTAAATAAATTATCAGCCTTTACAGATAGGACAATGAGTCTGTGTTTATATTTTTAATGTGCAAGGGTGACACAAGACTGTATTGGGTTTGACTGTTTGGATCACACTGGAGCAAGGAAACTTAGTCAGCCTAACAAATTGTGCTATGTTAATTAGACCAAAAAGAACTTGCATGTTATGACCATAGGTTGATCTACTGAGGCATTTGTCAAAAATAGAGGCTGATCACATTCAAAGTGGTGATCAGTAATAACATGGCTGTGTATGCATTTTATTGCCAGAGCCAATAATTTTAGTTTCAAAAAATAATTAATTGGAATAACCTGATATAAGTATTGTCAGCGAGGGAGATGCAACCCACCAGTATTTGATAGATATATTTTGATAGAGAGAAATGATGGGGGGGGATCTAGTCAGTTTATTCAAATGAATGTGGTAGCAAAACTAACTACATAAAATGTAAAATGTTCACTCTGATTCACAAAATTGCCTTATTCTGTCATTCTTCAAATTAGAAAGTAGTTGTACATTATAAAAAAGTATAATAAAATAGATTGGTAAATGAAAATTCAATCTGAAATTATTTAATAAGCAAGTGTCAAGCAACCTGATTTGCTGACATTATCTTATTTAAAGTAATTTTTATTCAACCTACATCACCTTATTTCATTTTTTTAAAAGAGCCATCTAGTTCTTGCTGTTTAACTAGCTGCTATGGGCCAATTGACTTCACTTTGACTTGGAGCGAGCCCTGCTGAAAGTATACATCAATGTTTGTATATATAAAAAACCTACTGATATCAACAGTAGATGGCAGTCTTCCGTATATATTAAGGAACTGTACACAGTGCAAGTGAAAATAGTTTTTGTAAACTTGTGCATATTCTGCCACTATGCACATGTCTGTTTGTTTAGTCCTTGATATGCAATATATGGAATAGAAATCAACCCATACTTAAACTGATCAGTATGCTGTCAATGTGTCATCATTATTGAAGTGTGCACTCCCTTGAAAGGAAACATACACCTTAAGGGTCCTCTAATGTAGTGAGTCCCCACACCGTTGAGTAAAGATGGTTCCAGATTCTGTCCCTCAGATCCACACCTAAAAAGGTCCCTCTGCATGTATCTCCTACTTGCAGTGCATAAAAGTGGCCATTTCCCTTGACTCTGCAGATAGCCGTCTGTGTAGTATCTATGGCTGCTGAAAGGACAGAAGGACTGAGGGGAGATGCATTGTTTTTCCCCATGCTTGTGAAGAATATCTGGAAAACCCTAAATATGTATGACATTTTCTGTGGTCCTCTTCTGTGCAGTGCACTCTCACTCCAGGAGTGAAAAGGCCAGGGGCAGCTGCTGGTAATGGAAGATCTGGTATGTGGTTCCAGTGGAGCTGGAAGGCAACTCAGCACTAACGAGGAGGTACAGGACCACCTCATGGTGGCCCAAACCTTCTGTTTGTTCTTTGGTTTGGGTGGATGAATAACTTTCCCTCATCCTTGTGAAACAGTTGGGGAAAATTCAATGGGACAGATTAGCTGATCTTAGGGGACTAATGCAAGGAGAACCTAACCAATAATCAAATATCATGGAACTGCAGATTCAGCATCATATTCCAGACATGGTCATCAGCATGCATGGAATTCCATGAGCACACTGTATACCTCCGTTTCCTTATATATTGTAATATATATAAAACTCTAGAGCTGTTTTTCCCTGAATAATATATATCGCTGAAACCCCTCTGAGTTTTGCCCTTGGTTTAATGGACATAGGTTTGTAGGAAGAATTGTATCAGTGCATTCTGCTTATGGTTCTAATGCATTAAAATTACATGCTCCTTGCTGTCATCATATATTCCTGGGCAGTGGACCCACAGTGAAGTTTCAAATGCAAGGAGGAAAGAAATCAGTCTTGACATACAGTGCTGTTAATGCAGAGCATTGCCAAACCCTACTGGTTGCTCTTGAGTCTTAAATGAGAATTGAAACCCAGAACTGGTTTTGAGTAGGCAGGTGACTCTCAAAAGGTCTGTGATCAGGGCAGGCCCTAGACCAAATGATGCCCCAAGCAAGGAGCATCTTTGGTGCCCCCTCTCCCCCCGCACCATTTGTTAAACATTTTAATACCTTATTTTTTTATTGCATTTGTAGCCCATTTCACAACTTTGGTGCATGATTTATCCCTGTCATGCTAGGATCTGTAAATCTGTATTTATTCATGCCATATGTAAGCAAATAAAGAAAAATTGTTTCCTCTTAACTTATAGAACGAAAGAACGGCCATACTCGGTCAAACCAAAGGTCCATCTAACCCAGTATCCTGTTTTCCGACAGTGGCCAATGCCAATTCCCACAGGGAATGAACAGAACAGGGAATCAAGTGATCCATCCCCTGCCCATTCCCAGCTTCTGGCAAACAGGCTAGGGACACCATCCCTGCCCATCCAGGCTAATAGCCATTGATGGACATATGCTCCATGAATTTATCTAGGTTTTTTTGTTTGTTTGTTTGTTTGGTTTTGAACCCTGTTATAGTCTTTTTAATTTTAAGAATACTTTTTAACTTTAAGAAAAAATTTTAATTTTAAGAATAACTGAAATGTACTAACATCAAGAAATTGAACTGTGCACCAACATTGGGTGGACCAGTATTAAATAGTGTTACAGTAAGTGACAGCCTGAGACTATTAACCCTAAGTCTTTAGTTCTAAAGGTCGCTTTTCTGACCTTTGACCTTGCGAACCGAAGCCCAGCGTCAGAGAGATCCAAAGACTGGCCAATGGCATTTTCAAGCAATAAAATAACAAGCGATGTCACTCTCGTCAGCCATCGTTAATCAAAGACATGTTTAATGAGCCTGAACTTCGAAAAGCTGCACTTACCACTCGTGACTGTGACTGGCAGCATGAGCAGAATCCTCAAAGCTATCCACACGTTAGGAAAAGCATCCGTCAGCTCTGCATCATGAATGAATTGGAGAACTTGGAGAGGAAAGTGCTTCCTGTGTGGAAAAATGTGACTGATGTCCAATTCAACATAAAAACATCTATCATTGATGTCCGAACATTCCCCATGTGTCAACGTCCAGTGAAGGTCTGTACAATTGTTCGAGTGTTTTCCTGTCCACTGGCAGTTTACTAAGGTCATGCAAACCCCTTCAGGTCTTTTTGTGGTGCTTCATTTGTCTGAAACTTTCTTCGATGGACACTTGAGCAGTGTCAGTGAGCAAACAGAAAAATTCTCTCTTGAATTTTTCTTCCGAGCTTCCCATCACCTCATCTCTGCCCTCAGAACCAAACTGTCTCTTCTTCCGCTGAATACGAATTTCCTTGAAGACAGGCTCAACTCCTAAGATTTCTGCCATTTCTTTGGCAGCAGTGATGGCATCTTCAAATCCGACAGCAAAGACTATGTTCTGCAGTCTTACAAAACCATCAAACGTTACATGTTAAGCATGGCAAAAGAAGTGACAGTATTAAGATAGGGGTTCGATATTTAATAAGACGTCAAAGATATCTATGTCCTTTATTAGTAGCTACTTACACTCTTCAAGTCTTAAAACACAAGTACGCTTTCACAATTACACAATAAAGTAAGGTTCACAATATTGCAGCTGGGCTCTCACTTCACTTCACTTTGTTCTTATATCTCACTGACTGACTGGCAAGGCCTTGTCCTTATATAACCTCAAGCGCGTAGCTGACAACATTCTAGGAGATTCAAGGAAAATGCAGTTCTCAAAAAGTCCGGAAGGTTCCATGAGATTCTACAAACATCCAAAACATTCTAGGAGGTTAGTGAAAAATGAATCCATATACGGAATGCTTGAAACTAGGGCTGTTGATTAATCACAGTTAATTCACGCGATTTAACTCAAAAAAATTAATTGCGATAATCAGTTTTAATTGCACTGTTAATAGAATACCAATTTAAATTTATTAAATATTTATGGATGTTTTTCTACATTTTCAAATACATTGATATCAATTACAACTCAAACTACAAAGTGTATACTGCTCACTTTATATTATTTTTATTACAAATATTTGCACTGTAAAAATGATAAAAGAAATAGTATTTTTCAGTTCACCTCATAAAAGTACTGTAGTGCAATCTCCTTAGCATGAAAATGCAACTTACAAATGTAGATTTTTGTTTTGTTATATAACTGCACTCAAAAGCAAAACAGTGCAAAACTTTAGAGCCTATAAGTCCACTCAGTCCAACTTCTTGTTCACCCAATCACGAAGACAAACAAGTTTGTTTACATTTATGGGAGATAATGCTGCCCACTTCTTGTTTACAATGTCACGAGAAAGTGAGAAGAGGCGTTCGTATGGGACTTTTATAGCCGGCATTGCAAGGTATTTATGTGCCAAATATGCTAAACATTCGTATGCTCCTTCATGGTTCGGCCACCATTCCAGAGGACATGCTTCCATGGTGATGACACTCATTTAAAAAAATAATGCATTCATTAAATTTGTGACTGAACTCCTTGGGGGAGAATAGTATGTCTCCGGCTCTATTTTACCTGCATTCTGTCATATATTTCATGTTATAATAGTCTCAGGTGATGACTCAGCACATGTTTGTCTTAAGAACACTTTCGCTGCAGATTTGACAAAACGGAAAGAAGGTACCAATGTGAGATTTCTAATGATAGCTACAGCTCTCAACCCAAGGTTAAGAATCTGAAGTGCCTTCCAAAATCTGAGAGGGATGAGGTGTGGAACATGCTTTCAGAAGCAACATCCCAATGCGGACACTAGAGAACCCGAACCCCCCAAAAAGAAAATCCAACCTTTTGCTGGTTGCATCTGACTCAGAGGATGAAAATGAACATGCATTGGTTCTCACTGCTTTGGATTGTTATCGAGCAGAACCCATCATCAGCATGGATGCATGTCCTCTGGAATGATGGTTGAAGCATGAAGGGTACATATGAATCTTTAGTGCTTCTGGCATGTAAATATCTTGTGATGCTGGCTACAACAGTGCCATGCAAATGCCTGTTCTCACAATGTCTTTCAGGTGACATTGTGAGTAAGAAGCAGGCAGCATTATCTCCTGCAATGTAAACAAACTTGTTTGTCTGAGTGATTTGCTGAACAAGAAATAGGACTGAGTGGACTTGTAGGCTCTAGAGTTCTTTACGTTGTTTTATTTTTGAATGCTGTTATTTTTGTACATAATTCTACATCTGTAAGTTCAACTTTGACGAGAAAGAGATTGCACTACAGTACTTGTATTAGGTGAATTGAAAAATACTATTTTGTTTTTTACAGTGCAAATAAATATAAAGTGAGCACTGTACACTTTGTATTCTGTGTTGTAATTGAAATTAATATATTTGAAATTGCAGAAAACATCCAAAATATTTAATCACACTGTTAAACACTAATAAAATACCATTTATTTAATCACAATTTTTTAAATTGTGTGATTAATCGCGATTAATTTTTTTAATTGCTGACAGCCCTACTTGAAATGTTACTTCAAATATTCTATTTTCCCTTTTGTTGCTAACAACAAAAACAGCACCCCAGGCAGTCACCTGGGTGACCTACCCATAAATCCAGCCCTGTCTGGGAGTTATAGTATCCAAACTGTTGGATGCTTATGCAAACAGAACTTTCCCCCCTTTAAACGCTCTCCCAAACTTATTTCTCTGCAGATTGTTATTCAAGGTTCCCCTGTGCTATTGACTGCATATCCTTCCCCACTAAATGGTAGCTCATGTTCCAGCATCTAACCCTCTCATGCCGCTATCCTCTTACTGTGAGGCTACTGCTCAATACTGCTGGTCTCTGTCTTCACACCCACATTACCCTCTATATTTTCTTTAAAAAGAAAGGAGGTATGATGCATTCTTCGAGAAGAGATTGAGTTGGTGAATATAACATTGTGTCTAGAGTAGGGTGACCAGACAGCGAATGTGAAAAAGCGGGACAGGGGGTGGGGGGTGATAGGAGCCTATATAAGAAAAAGACCCAAAAATCTGGACTGTCCCTATAAAATCGGGACATCTGGTCACTCTAGTCTAGAGCATTATTCATCCTTCAGTTAATGGTGTAATGGAAAGAAGGCTCTACCTTTATTGAGAGAAACTGAGATTTGATCTGCTCACAACAATATGACTTGGTGACATTCATTATTTTGTTTTTTTACATATATAGGATCTGCATACTTTTTAATCAGATGAAATCTACATGTTGTCCTTCTAGACTACATTACTAATAATTTAAAAGAGGCTTAGAGGTGATGGTATCTCTTTCATGGTCACAGCCTAAGCTGTAATTTTATTTAAAAAAAAAATCAAAGGAGTGTGCGGTAGCCAAACAGATGGAAATCTGCTGTTAACTGGAGATGATTATTGATGATCAGCTTCTTCAGATGTGCAAGTCATGCTTGTGAAATGCTTGCTACCGTGAATGTCATCTCAGTGTGTACACTTAATAAAACCCAGGCAGTTCACTTTTTGACACCTGCCATCACAGCTGTATCCATTGCCAGCCTTGCATTCTGCTTCAGGAGATCTTGGCTGTATGTGTATTAGGAGGTTAATAAACGCATTCATATTAAACAGAAAAATTCTTAGGCTGTAATTATTTTTCTATTATAAACCACACTTCTTCCCACTCCCCTTCATCTAACAAAATTTTAAGGGGAGAGTTTTCTACTGTTTTGTCTGCGAGGGCTACCATGGTGAGCCACATTTATTCTGGCTGCTTTTTAAAACCTGCATAAAGTGTTTTGTCCAGTGAGGAGCCGTGGAATTTGTTCCCTGCTGTCCTTGTGGTGGTGCTCTGCTTGGTCTCTGCCTATATCTGTGAGGTACCAATTCAGCAAAGCATGAGTCCCATGGAATTACTCATCTGCTTCAGCGCTTTGACTCAAGACCCAATTTCCTGATCTTCCATCATACTGTGCCTTCTTAACTTTGCATAAACCTTCACAGAAGAAAGCACTTTTCATGCACCGCTGCTCGACAATTTGTGGAATCTGCAGTTGGAAGACATTGGTGGCCCCAGTCAGCTAGTAAGCTGTTGGGGAAAGGGGTTGTTTTTTATTATATGTCTCTACAACACATAGCACAGAAAGGCCTTGATCATACCTTAGGGCCTCTAGATGGTACAGTAATATAAAAAACACCAATATTCCTTGTACATCCTGAGTCTCCAGTGACATCAATGAAGTGCACAAGGAGTGGGCCCATATGAGCCCTATTCCTTCATCCCCTCTAGAAACAATGCTTCATTGATACTAAATGCTATTTTTAATGTTCCTATGTGTTTACTACATCCTGTTGTCATGGAACACCCACTTGGAGGGTTTAGTCTGTGAATGAATTGTTTAGTTTTGGGTTTTTTGGGTTTTTTTTTATCATATGTAAGGTTGGAATTTGTTTCACTAGAGGACCAGAAACAGGCTTCAAAGTGGCCTTTCTAATTTAGCTGGGTCAAGTTAATACTTTGCATAACTCCATTTATTTTAATACAGTTTCCATGAGGGATGAATTTGGCCTACTATATTTACAAGGACTGGTTATTGCACACCAAAATGTGACACCACAGACAGTCCACGTAGGAGAAGCATTACGGGTCTGAAACTGTGAGATGCTCTGAACCTCCTCCAAGGTGCTGAGTGCCAGGGGGCAGTGATCGCCAGCCGGTGTAAATTTTCATAGCTCCCTTGACTTCAATCATGTTATAGGCTTGAGCCTTATCATCTGTTATGCCCTCAAAGCATTGGACTGGGCTCAATGCTACAAACCTTCACTGCAATTGTGTGTATCAGAGTGGAACTGTGAATAAGGCAATTCAGCTTCTAGTACTGGCAGTTCCTTACACTTCCTTTACAAAAGGGGAAAAAATACTGACAATTGAAAACTAAAAATAAAGACTGACCAACTATTACAGGAAGAGCTGAGTCCTAGTACTTCCCTGTCTGAGATAAAACTTTCCAAAATATTTGCAGTAGAAAATACAATTTATCCTAAAACCTTCAGTTCAGTTTGCTGTGAAATACCTTGATCATTACTGTTAAATAACTGATCACAAATATAATTAAACTCAAAGTACAACATGAATGCAATGATAAGGTTGGTATTTTGCAGACATGAAGGTCAGGAAATTCACAGTTCTGGTTACTCTAGCAGTCAAACTTAGCCCCGTGTGGTGTGTCAGCTTTAATGCTAAATTCTCTGTGTACAAGGTGCTGGGGAGACCGTTGTAACTCCTGAATTTTTCAGATTTCATATGTAAGACTATTCACATACATACGTATACACACAGAGTTTTCCTGGATTTTTGTTTTGTTTTTTGTTTTTAGGAAAAAAGGGGGAAGAAATAGTTTTGTCTAAATGGGTTGCTTCTTCTGTCTGCAAATTTTCCGTTTAGTCAGCACTGTTCATGTTCCAGTGCGTAGCTGAGAAAGAAGTAAAAACAGTATCCAGTTTTCAACACTGCATTCCTTTTTCTCATGAAGTATATACCTCTCCTTTGTCTCTAACTCCACTGAGGGTCCAATCCTGGACTCAGGCCACCGCCCAAGTAAACAGCCTGTGCAATGGAGAGCTCTGTAGACATCAGGGAGAGAGAGAATCCTCCCTCATAGGCTGCAGTGTGGTGGCAGAGCTGCTCTGTGGCACTGCTACTACAGACTTAATAGTCCCATAGCTGATGCCCCCTCCCCACCTCTTCTGAGGGGAGGGGTCAGTGGAGGAGGGTGGAAATTGATCTGCCTGCCACAGGACACCATTTAGATAATGAGAAACTTGGGGTGTGGCCTCCTTTTCCTGGGCTTCAGGACATTGCCTTCATGCTTTCCATGCAGCAGAATTGCACTGGTGGAGAAGAGCGGTCTCTGACCCATGTAGTACTTCTTTACAGATTGTGGCTTAAGAAGGGACAATCATCAAAAGGTCATTGCGCAATTTCCTTCCTATTCTCAGCATATATTTAAGATAAATTTTGTTCTATTTGGAACGCACCATGCAAGCTGTATGGCAGCTAGCTGAACCATGGTCTATGAAGTAGGGTGCATTTAGGGAGAAGAAGGGAGGAACTTGCTCTGTCTACATGCCTATCTGTCACTACACAATATGGCCTTTAGACAGTAACTTCCATTTGACATGACTTCAAAGGCTGTGTGTACATTAGGCGTCCTCCAGCAGTTTGGCCAAAATGTCACACTAAAACATCAGGGAAGATACCTTCTATGAGAGCATAGTAGTCAGAGATGAAAAAGAGAGAATATTTACACAGCTGGAAGTGGTCCCTGAAGGAGTTTCCCTGTATGGGCAAGAATGTACCTGGGTTTTGGTCACTACTGTTTGATTATGCAAGTGGGTTCCTCCTTAAGAAATATTCCCTGAATGTAGATCTTGATCTTGGAAATGCGAACAGACAAGTGGTTTCTTACCAAAATCAGTAGACTATAAGCCTGTGGGAGGCTCCTGTCAAACAAATAATGCATATGAACCAGTCATGTCAGTGCTCTGAAAAACAGAAATGGCTTTTGACCAAAGAAAACAGAGCCATGAAACAAAAACAAAATGCAAAACACATGAGAACATGAATGAGGATGAGGACATCAAAATTCACAGAAGGAAGAGTACAGAAAGCAAGCTGAAGAGAGATTAAGGAGAGATCTCACTAGTGAAAGAGAGAAAAAAAATTACTGTGTTCCAAATGGTTCTTTAAACACTATTTTAACTATTAAATATATAAAAGTTGCTTAAACTAATGGCTACAATCTATAATGTAGCTAAAAGTTTAAGGTGTACTGAGTATCTGTGGAGCAAGGAGATACAAAAGATAAAAGTGAAGAGAGCAGGTAGTTATGGCTATGGCCTGCATTTGGCTGCAATTCTGTTGCACTGAATATATTCAGCATTAAGAAGAGAAAGGATAGTCAGGCCAGGCAGGGTATTAGCTTAGAATTTTGGAGAACTGGGTTCAATTCCCTGTTCTGCCCCAGGAACTCTCTGTGACCTTGAGCTAGTCACTTAGGGCTAAATCCACAAAAAGGGCTTAAACTTATCATTGCAACACCTAACTTTTTGGCACCTTGCTGCCCATTGGAGTCCACAGCCTTTGGGCAGGAGCTTAGGCTCCCTATATGATGCATGGGGAGAGTTAGGTGCCTAAGAAGGGGATTCACAAAAGCCAGCATGCTGAGCCAGGAGTTGCCTAAGCTATCTACCAAGGAGGGAATTAGGTGTTGCATGGAAGGCGAGATTCTCAGCCAAGAGCCCTCTCCTGAAGTTAGGTACCTAAGGCAGGTCAGCCCTTTCTCACGTAGAATGGGAGAGGAAGAGACGGTAGTTGAATCCAGGTTTCCTATCTCCCATGAATGCCCTAGCCACTGGGCTATGGAGTATTTTGGGGCAGACTTTCTCAGTCTCTTCTGTTGAAAATGTTCCACTGTGTATAAAATAATTAAATAGTCCAAAGAGGGTCAGATTGGCTCTATAGCCCAGTGGTTAGACATCCTCCCAGGAAGTGAGAGAATCAGGTTTCAATCCCTGCAGAACTGTAAAGTGTAGAATATGCAGAGTCCATTTGCTGGATGAGTGATTGCTAAGTAACTCAGGCTACCTGAGTGTCTGCCCACCCACCTGTTGGCTGACAACAACTGGAAATACAGAATTGGTTCCAGCACACAGGTCTCCTGAAAGAAGAGGAAGTCAAATACATAAACAGTATTTTCACCTAAGATGACAGTCACACAGGGCCTACTGGCTCACAAGGTTCTAATCTCATTCAGCTGGTAGGCAAACCTTCTGTATGCAAGGTTATTATGACTAAGGGCAGTTTTTTCCACAGGAACAAGTGCATCTTACTTCTCTATTGTGTTTGTGCTGGCTCTCTTCCTCTGCCTTCTAACTGGTGGCACAACATTTTCTCCCAGCACCTCCTCCAGAAGCATGAGTCTGCTTCTCCAATACAGGCTGCAATGATTTTCCTTCCTTATTTCTAATCTGCTGCCTTCAATATGTAGGTGATATTCCTCTGAAATGCTGTTGCATCCAACTTGGCTAGTGTAGTTGTTCTTTTCCCAGGGATTGGCTGAGGTTGGAGACTGGATCGGAGCTAACAGGCTGAGACTGAGGTAATGTTGGCTTGTCAGGGGAAAACAACCGGAGGATGTGGCAACAGTTATAGTAGCTCCCTCAACAGAGGAAATTTGCTTGCCTTTTGTTTCTCAGTCTGGAGGTCCCAAAGAATCTTCAGATAATGTACCATTATTATTCGAGTGAAACTGCTGCAATTGTAGTCTGCAAAAGAGACACCCTGGGGAAACAAATGGCATTAAAAGCATCAGCTCCTCAAGGCATGTGCCTTTCCCAAGCACAATTAGCCTGAAGGTCTGCACATCAGCTAAAATTGAATATGAAGATAAGGTTCCCGTCTTCCTAGGAGGAACAGATTTTTCAGGTGTGCTCTCAGCTATAAACAGGAAATGCACCACAAAATTAGGAGGAGGGCAGAGAATCATTCCAAAAAGAGTGTGAAAAGTCTTATTCTCTCTTTTGCTGTAGTACTAGTCTCATGGACTCAAAGAAATTAGAACTGTAAAAGGCTTTATCTAATCCTCCTTCCTGCTGGTGAAGGAATATTCACTGCAGTCCATTTTCTGGTGCTTTATGAGATCTAGCTTTAAACATCGCAAGCAAGTGGCTGCCTCCATTTTTCAGGGGGATAGGGGAATATTCCACAGTCTAAAGGAACTCTCTGAGCAGGCTCCCATTCATTTCAGTTGGACGTGAATCAGGCCCCAGGTGTTTTTCTTGACATTCAGCCTATATATTCCTGGTTTAAAATTCATCCTATCAGTCCCAGTTAGATCCTCTTGAACCATCCTAATATTCCCTTTCATCCTTTGGGTTTACACCCTCTGAATGTTGATAGATATATTGAGCCATTTCATGGAGCAGTGCTAGTTTATGCCAGCTTTGTTTGCTTAGGCTGGCAATTGGATATTTGGATGGCTTAGCCACTTGGCTAAGCTTAGATTATTCCTCACTTCACATTTCAACCAGTGTCATTTAAAAAAAAATATGTTATGTTATTTATTTTAAGATTTCAGTTGGTTGCTTGCACCTCTGTTTTTTAGCTATTAGGAAAGTCCCATCATAAACTAGTTCTCTAAGGGTATGTCTACACTACGAAAGTATTTCAATTGTACTTAAATTGAATATGTGGAATCGATATTACAAAGTTGAACGTGTGTATCCACACTAAGGACAGTAATTCGACTGTGTGAGTTCACACTAATGGGGCAAGCGTCGACATTGGAAGCGGTGCACTGTGGGCAGCTATCCCACAGTTCCCGCAGTCCCCGCTGCCCATTGGAATTCTGGGTCGAGCCCCCAGTGCCTGCTGGGGAAAAAAATATGTCGAGGGTGGTTTTGGGTAACTGTCGTCATCTAACCGTCACTCCCCCCCTCCCTCCCTGAAAGCGCCGGCGGGCAATCAGTTCGCGCACCTTTCTGGTGAGTGACAGCGTGGACGCCACAGCGCTGCGAGCATGGAGCCCGCTGCGACCATCGCTGCAGTTATGGCCATTGTCAACACCTCGCAGCTTATCATCCACCTTTTCCAGAGGCAGATGCTGAGAAATCGGGAGAGGAGGCAACGGCAGCTCGGTGAGGACATGAAGTCTGAGAGTGGCACAGACTTCTCGCAAAACACGGGACCCCGTGCCGTCAACATCATGGTGGCAATGGGTCATGTTGATGCTGTGGAACGGCGATTCTGGGCCCGGGAAACAAGCACGGACTGGTGGGACCGCATAGTGCTGCAGGTCTGGGATGAATCACAGAGATAGACTGCAGCGGGGCTCTGTCCTCCTGCCTCCGGTCCTGTAGAACATCCACAAGGCGCCGGAGCGTGTCCGTTTGCTCTCTCATTAGTCCAAGTAGCGTTTGAGTCACCTGCTGGTCTTCCTGCCGCCACCTCTCCTCCCGTTCGCTGTGTGCTCGCTGGTATTGCGACATGTTCTCCCTCCACTGAGTCTGCTGTGTCACCTCGGCTCGGGAGCAGCCCATAAGTTCTGAGAACATGTCTTCCCATGTCCTTTTCTTTCTCCGCCTAATCTGCGCCAGCCTCTGCGAGGGGGATGCCATGGTAGGTTGGGAGACATTCACAGCTGTGGGATGGGAAAAAGGGAGTGAATTCCTCACAAAGATATTTTTTTGTGAACAATGAACATAGTCTTTCTCTGTGAACAAGACCATGCACAGCACCTATCACATGCGCACTCAGGACAAGGTCGAATTTTCGGCCTTCTCATTCAGTGCCTGGGATCTTGCAGTGAAGATCAGACAAGCGGGGCAGGACAGCAGAATTCGGGTAGCAGGCTGACATGGTAAGCCATAGACTTTAGGCTGCTTAAAATTTAAATTATAGCTGTGCCCTCCTTTCACGTTCAAAGCAATGCTCCTATCGTTGGCCAGTTCCTGCTGCCAGCAATCCGGCAAGCGTGAACTCTGCCCCTTTCCCACCCCCTCATGGCTGTCCCCGGGAAAGATCCCTGTATGCTGCCCCTCTCCCACCTCCTGAGAGTTCTGTAAAGGAACAGGCAAGCAGTCCCAATAGTAACATTCCCCTAATTCTAAGCAGGTCACCATGAGCGACATCACTCTGCTGAGAATTTCTGAGACCGAGAAAGAACGCATGCGTGAAAGCCAGGGCCGTATGCCGCCATGCTCTGCAAGGCAATGATCCCAGAGTACTTGATGATAGCCTGGCGAGGAAAAGTTTCCTACTACGGAGGACACAATAAGGCTGCTCTCCCCAGGAACCTCATGCAAAGGCTTTCCAATTACCTCCAGGAGAGCTTCGTCGAGATGTCCAATGAGGATTTCAGCTCTATCCCCGGACATATAGACCTTCTTTTGCAGTAGTTGCACTGCCAAGGACTAAAACGATAAGCGCCTAGGGCAAACAAATCATGAAAAAGCCATTGATAATATTCCTGTTCTGTTCAAAATAAATGTTGACATGTTTAAAACACTTACCGACTGATCCTTCCCCTGATTCTGGGTCCGGTTTAACGCCTGGGGACGGTTGGTAGGGGATCTCTGTGAGGGTGATGAAGAGATCCTGGCTGTCGGGGAAATCAGCGTTGTAAGCGCTGTCGACTGCCTCGTCCTCATCCTCACCTTCCTCATCTTCCCCGTCCGCTAACATCTCCGAGTAAGCGGCCATCGACAATATCCCATCCTCAGAGTCCACGGTCAGTGGTGGCGGCCGCACCTAGAATGGAATGCAGTGCCTCGTAGAAACGGCATGTATGGGGCTGGGATCCGGAACGTCCGTTTGACTCTTTGGTCTTCTGGTACGCTTGTCTCAGCTCCTTGATTTTCACGCGTCACTGCGTTGCATCCCAGCTGTACCCTCTCTCTGTCATGGCTTTGGAGATCTTCTCGTAGATCTTTGCATTCCGTCTTTTCAATCGCAGCTCCGAAAGCACAGACTCATCGCCCCACACAGCGATCAGATCCAAGACTTCCCGATCAGTCCATGCTGGGGCCCTCTTTCTATTCTGAGATTGCATGGTCACCTCTGCTGGAGAACTCTGCATCGTTGCCAGTGCTGCTGAGCTCGCCACGATGTCCAAACAGGAAATGAGATTCAAACTGCCCAGACAGGAAAAGGAATTCAAATTTTCCCGGGGCTTTTCCTGGGTGGCTGGTCAGAGCATCCGAGCTCGGACTGCTGTCCAGAGCGTCAACAGAGTGGTGCACTGTGGGATAGCTCCCGGAGCTATTAGCGTCGAATTCCATCCACACCTACCCTAATTCGACATGGCCATGTCGAATTTAGCGCTACTCCCCTCGTTGGGGAGGAGTACAGAAATCGAATTTAAGAGACCTCTATGTCGAACTAAATAGCTTCGTTGTGTGGACGGGTGCAGGGTTAATTCGATTTAACGCTGCTAAATTCGACATAACCTCCTAGTGTAGACCAGGCCTAAGTGATTGATAAAATAACAAAGAGGTTTTCCTGAAGATTTATTACTGATAAAATTTTCACCACAGAGTCAAAATGCTCTCAAAGTTTGGCTTTTTATGAATCACCAGAAATCTTTTTTATTTTTCTGAAATGGACCAAATGTTACTAGTGATTTAGATGGGATTTTTTTCCTGTTTTTTTCCAGTGGCAATTTATTTTTCTGCAATCCTTTCTTCCTTGACATGTAATAAAGGAGGTTGCGTTGTTAGAACAAAGTATTGAGACACACACTGATTTACTGTATATTCGCAACTCTGATTTATTGTATATTTGAACCATTGACTCATTGTATGACCTTGGACAGATGTCTCAATCAACCCAAGTAGAAAAATGGATTTAAAAAATTGAACTCTCTGAAAACCAGATGCTGCATCTGAACTGATTGTTATTGGATGCTTATATTATAAATCTAATGCCCTGTGCGTTCCCTTGTCTTTTTTTTTTACGCCCTAGTCTCTCATGTTTATTACCAACTAATGATATTACATATATATTTGTAATTTTTCTCTACTTGAAATGTTTGCAGCTTCAAAATGGTAAAGAAATAATTAGAAATGATAATGAAGGGAGCACCACTGCACACCCTTGGGTAGACTCTGAAGCTACCATGCTATTCTAGTGGAGGTGGAAGGGTGGCAAACTCCTGTGGTCTGTGCTGTGTGATTCAGCTTCTGATGTACATTCTGCGGATGTGATCTCTCTGAAAAAAATAGCACAATATCCTTTTGAACCCCAGCCCAGGTTTATTACACTTGTAATCAGTAAATCCCTGATCCTACAAAGACTTACACATGTGCTTAACTTTACACACTATGAAGTAGACTGAGTTCAATGGGATAACTCACAAGGACTGGGCTCAAGGAAGGTGAACTTATTTAAGAAGTGAGCTTATTTAAGAACAAGAAGGAAGCAGATGCTACACAGATGTACTCAACATACTTGACTTTGTTTCTAGAAAGTGAATCAGGTCAGATGAAGAGCAAAGCAAATCAGAGTTGAAAGGGGCAGAAGCACCTTGTAGAAGTGAGGATCCTGCAGCAGCCTCTACACAGAGCTATGCAGTCAGAGCTCTATAGGTCTGAGTGGTATAGGATTGGGGATCAGTTGCTCCCTGTAGCATACTTCCTGGGGAATCCAAGGTTTTTTCACTCCAAGCCAAATGTATTGGGATTAGGGGTGTAAGTGGGGCAGGGGGGACCCGTTGCAGAATGACTCCTAACTACCTGTGGAAAAGTACTGGGAACAGATCCTCCCATAAATGTTTTTGAATATAGGATCAGAATTTGTCTTCTCTGTGCAGGAGATGTGGGCGGAGCACAGCAGCAACCTCTACTCTTCCTAGGCGAAGGAGCTCTCCCCTCTGAACATGCAGTGGCAACTCTGCAATGCAAACCTTGTGAAGTTTCTTAAGTGCCCTTCCCTCCTCCCAGGGATTTTACTTGGGCTTAGGATAGTGGTGTTAGTCCCCAATTAAATTATCCTATTTCAGTTTCTCCTGCCTCTTAATGATTGTAAAGTATTAAACTATGTAAATATTTTTATGGAAAGTATTCATAACAATGTACATCCTACACTGAGCACGTATATCTACGATGTAACTCAAAGTTGTGGTAGCTCAGTCCCACACCCAGTTAGAGTTGGATTTCTTCTAGAGGGTCTCTAAGGTTCTGGGCCCGAGTGCCTGTTTCATGCTGGCCTACAGCAAACTTTAAGTTGGATCTAGGAAACATAGAAAGTAGTGCAGAAAAGTGTCCTTTATTGTGGTGCTTTGTTTTAATTTCTGTTTTCCTTCTGCCTTGGTCCTCTTCAAATTTTTGTCAGTTGCTTTTTAAACTCTGAAATAAAAGGAAAAGGAGGTGAAATCCCCTCTATTTCAATATTGATTGTGGCCTCTGAAACATAGTACATAATGTTACAACACAAGAGCAGTAGGCAATATTGTTTTGAGCTATGTCGAGGGCCGGCTTTAGGCCGATTCCCCTGATTCCCCGGAATCGGCCCCTGCGCCCTGGGCATGACATCCTTTTAAAATAAATATTCAGATTGGAACTGCTCTTTCTGCTGCTTAATGATATGAAATTCAGCCAGCGATTGCCTGCCCTTTTTGGCAGACAAATGCCAATTTAGGCATATATCTCAGGCAGTTCTCTTTGAAAATGTAGCCCTAACTCTGTCCTTCATTAACATATCTGAAAAAGGAGAAGAAAAGGTTGATGCTGTATGGCACTTTTTCCACAGACCTGGAGGAAGAGTATGTTGTAGTGTGCTCTATGCAAAACAGCCTTAACTGTGCATAGAGTGCATTCTTTTTATTTGCAACATGCAAATCATAATTTTATTTTCTGTGATCACTAAAACCAGAAAGGCTAAAACTGCTCCCTGCCCTTTCATTGCCCTGAATTTCACAATGAGGAAGAAGTGGAGAGCTGCATAGAAATACACGTTTGTAACCCCCCGGATATAGTCCTCTCCCATACCACCTTTTCCCCTCTCTGGCAGAACAGTTAGAAGATATTATTTTAAGGAGGAAAATCTCACCTACTATAGTAACTCATTATGACTCTTCATGAAAGTTCTAGCTGTGAAATATACATGGAAATTTTTTTGAAAAGTCTTCATTTATTTAACTTGCAATTTATTCCATCCAAACCATTATAATATGCATGCATCTACAGCTGTGCCCCACATAATCTTTTATGTTGGTTTATTTTTATTTGTCTGTAATTCATGTGTGAATTTCCCTTCCTGTTTTGGGTCCTGATCCAGCCAACACATAAGCTCATGTGTAACTTAAATCAATACGACTATATACTTTAGTAAAATCCTTGCAGGATTGGGGGCTTGTTTTGTAATTAGAGCATGTTTTGCCAGTGAAATGAAAGACTTACAGGCAAATGCTGCATGCCTTAGGCACAGTAGTCCCATTGAACTCACATGTGTGAGTGAGGCAAGCAGCATGTGGCCCTGAGTTACAGATCCATAGTCGTTTGAGTTTGCCAAACAGTACTTGCACTGTAATACTCAGGATAAGTAGTAGGCTAGAATACTGAAATCAATAGGTGGGATTTGTAAGGAGCCATTTTAAATTATCACCCTAGAGGAAATTTATGTTTTCCTCACAATAATTGATTTTTTTAAAGAAAGCAGCTTCATAATTCATTTCTTGTGCTTTATCTCTACTGACTTACCATGTGGTTCTTACAGAGGCATACGTGATACAGTTAACTCAGAAATTAATGGATATATTGACTGGCAGCAGTATTAACTCCTATGCAATGCAATTAGTAAGTTCAGCAGTGAACAGCATCAAGAAAGCCTTGAGTTTCCTTCAGACCATCTAACCTGTGTTAGTACGTGGTATTATGGAGGCAAATCAACAAAAATATAAAGGAAATTCAAAATAAAGGTGCATGCACTGGCTCTCACTGCTAAGCCTGTACTTTTTCTATGTACATCAGTGTATGTTCCAAAAGCAAAGTCATGCGCCCCTTTGAATTTTGTGGCTTTTGTTGGCTTGTCATAACCTTTACAATATATAAAATGTATTGTACTTTTGCATATACAGTTCATCTAGCAGATGCAAAATTAACATGAGAGAAGATTAATATTTATGAAGATTTGTTTGCACAAGAAGTTTGAGTAATAAAACATCCATCCATCTATTTGTTTGTACATGTCCTTAAATAACAATGTGATACCATAGGTGTCTTAGTTATACTGTGGTATTTAGTTGCTAAACATTTGTTACATATTAAAATATATCTTTCCTGAAAGGAAAAGCAATTCTCCATCTGCTCTTTAATTTATTTGATGTCTTCTAATATGGAGAGTAAGTATGTATTTTTTCCTGCTTGATTGAATAAGTGAATTTGCAGCTGGCTCTGAAGATGGTAAGGATAGATCTCTTGACCACTTCTCAGAGGATCTGCCCTTCCTCGGTGAACTCCTGGCCCAATCGAAATCAATCACTGACTGCAATGCATCAGGATTTCACCCTGGGATTCTGTTCAACAGCTATGCTACTTGAACATAGCAGCTGTAGAGGAGCACAGATGGAAAGATGGACCTTAAAGTAGCCTAGGCCTGTCCTGCTAAGGATTTTGTAGATAAGTTCCAGATCATCTAAATGGAATCAGCAGTGAACAAAGAACCAGTGCAGGTTTCAGATCACTCAAGTACGTCTTAAAGACAAAACAAGAGTTTTATCCATGTTTCTTAGTACAGTGGTTGCCATTAAAAAAGTCAATCATCACAGAGTACTAGCTGATTATGCAGTGCAGTTTTTCTCTATAGTTGCAAAAGGAAATAACTAGGGGCTATCCCAAGGGAGTAAGGTGATGTAAGACACTGACTTCAATTGGTGCATTGTACTTTTACTTCCTGAATGCAGCGTAGCATTGTACAGGGTGTAGCAGGTTCCACGGAGCTGCTATGTCCACCCCTCTCATAGCAAGGCTTGATTCCACCCACAACACACCTGTTTGCATAGCTAAATTGGTATGGTGGGGATCATACACTGACAGGTAAATATATTTGTTTCAGTTTACTCCTGTCTCAGATCATCAGGAAAATTGGAAGAAAGATTGTGATTTCAAGTCTATTTCCGTCCCAAGTTATTCCAAAGACAGTACAACAATATACTGCTTCTTACTATGGTCATAACATCATGATCTAGACTTATGTTTATTGTGTAGTATGTGTTGGCAAATGTTGCTTTTAAATGGTGATCACTGCATAGATAGATATTTAGGGGGGTTGTTTTTTTAAGCCTTCACAGAGTGTGTGTGTGGTCACTTCAGTGAAGATGTTTGAGTTCTATGCTATTTCATTTTAATACCAGCAGCATTGAAATATATAGATTGTGGGGGGAGGGGGTACTTTTTGTTTTTGTTCCTTTTCAAACCCCCACCACCACCACCACCACCCATTTCTGGGTTTTGCACTGATGCCAAATAGTCAAAGGAGTCAGTGTTCTACTTCAAATGCCAGTGTTTTTCAGAAGCGAAAACAATCAGTGTGTGTTTATTTTAAGTATAGGTGCATGTCACAGTTGAAAAACCAGTTACATGGCTAAATGATTGAAGGATTTTATACAATTCCAGCTGTATGGATTGAATCTGTTGGTGCAAAGAAACTCTGTGCTTAGAAGGCTTAATTTCAGTCTTTTGAATTTAATTATCCAGTGATATGGCATTGTTCGTGTACATATACAGAACTGATTAATTTAGAACTTAGAGCAGTTCAGTACAAAACTTGCAAAGCCAAGATCTGCTGCATACATTCATCACTTAAAATTATTATTTAGGTGTGTGAGGTGCCAAACAGTATAAACAAGATACGATCCCTGTCCTGAAAAGCTAATAAATTAATTTGGAATGTGACTCAACAAAGTGAAGAATTGAGGTGGTACAACAACATTGTTATATGGTTACTCAGCTAATGTACAGTGCAATGGAGTAAAGAGGGGCTTTTGTTTAGTTAGGGGCTTGAGGAGGTTGCAGTATGTGTGTGTGTGTTTATTAATAAACATATAAATAGCTATTTCAGGTGTCACGGCAGAAAGGAGAGTAGGAAGTGGTCTTGCAAAGCAGCTCAGGAAGAACATTGCATGCATTGAAGGTGATGTGGAAGAAAGTGTGGGGATGGCTGTGGGAGAAACAGACTGACAGGATGATGAGGCTAGCATCACTAGAGTGTGGAGGGAGAGGTCAGGCAACATAAGAGACTAGGTGGGATGCATCGGCAGAGTAAATGCACGGCCCTGAAGCAAGCTTGGACTTAATACAGTGAAGTAGGAGGAGCCAGTGTATGGATTGACACAATCAGATTGATGGATTAGTATGGATTAAATTTAGGCAACAGGAGTATCAGGGAAGCCAGTGCGGAGGAGATTTCAGTAACCAAGATGGTAGATAATGAAGGCCTGGATAAGCATTTTATGTGGTTAGAAAAAAAAGTTGAGCCTTAAATTGTTATATAGGAAGATGTAATAGAATAGACAAATACCAATCAAATGAGATTTGTGGTGTTATTGTTTCTTCATGCTCTGCTTTTAGCTGTGGGCAAGCATTCAGAATGAAAACTCACTGGTCACATTGGTTCATATATATTTCACTGTTTGTGACATAGGCCTGTTTTGAATAGAAAACAGGAAATTAATCCTTGATTGTGATCTGCTTATCACTCCGACCTTACTTTGTAGTTCTTATATTCAAAACATTTTGGTTTTGCTGGAAGCACAAAATTATTCTCATAGTCATAATACTACCCCTCTTTTGGCGGGGGGGGGGGGGGGGAAGGAATTCTTGCGCACACACCTTTTTAAAATGTACCAGGCCCAAACAGGAGCTATGCTATGCTATCACTTTGGGCTCCATTGTGAGCCTTCCTCCATGCCTGCGGCTGGGGTGTAAGGAAAGCCAATATGTCCCTGCCCAGGCTGCCTGTATCTCCAATCCCTGCAGTGGGGATAGATCAACTATCACAAGGCTGCCAATTTTCTTTCCATTCAAGTGAGTGACGGGATTGAAGAGAGGTGGCTGGAACCTTGCTCTCAGTGCTTAATTTGGGCCAGGGTTTTCCAAGGCTGAGCCTTGGCACCTCTAGGCTTGGCAGTTCATAACCCCAGCACCTCTAGGCTTGCCATGTCAGTTTTATGAAAGTAAAAAATTGCTTGAGCCCCAGAACCTAATTACTTGAGTCCTGGCACCTCTTTCATTACACATTAAGCACTGCTTGCTCTCCCTTAATATGCTGGCCTACACATCCAAAATAGCACAGAGAGGGAAGTAATCTCTGCCAGCACAAGGGCTGGCACAGGTTCCTTCTGCCAGGAACCAGACTGTGGCTCTGAGAGTACCAGTCTGGTTCCTGCCCTGCTCCTGAGGTAACACAGCTACACATTGCCCCTTACTGGTGCTGTCTGTAGGGTTACAGCCAAACCCTTTATGTTTTGCTGTTAGAGCTAGGAACGTGTTCAGCATTAAAAAACTCATCACCAACAACACTTCAACCACACACGCCATGGTACACAGATACCATGATGAAAAGCATACTAGAAATTCAGGAGTTGTACTGTATAACAACAACTTACATTGGACATAGGTAGATAAGGTGGCTATAAGGTTGCCAACCCTCCAGGACTGTCTTGGAGTATTCAGGAATTAAAGATCAATCTTTAATTAAAGATTATGTCATGATAAAACCTCCAGGAATATGTCCAACCAAAATTGGCAACCCTAGGTGGGTGAAGTAATATCTTTTATTGGACCAACTTTGGTGGGCGAAAGAAACAAGCTTTTGAACTAACAGAGCTCTTCTTCAGGTCTTGGAAAGGTACTAAGAGTGTCACCGCTAATTAGGATATGTCTATACATACAATGCTGCAGCTGTACCGATACAGCTGCACCGCTGCAACGCATGTAGTGAAGATGCTGTATGCTGATGGGAGAGAGATCTCAAGTCAACATAAAAAAAAACACCTCCACGAATGGCATAAGCTATGTCAGCAGGAGAAGCTCTCTCACCGACATAGTGCTGTGCACATGAACACTTATGTTAGTGTAACTTATGTTGCTCACCGTGTGGAATAGTCACACCCCCCTGAGCGACATAAGTTTTGCTTGTCATGAGTAAATACTTATTTAGCATAAGTAGTTAGCACATATTGTTAGGGACCATTCAAAGTGAAATGGCCTATTAGCACCCCTATAGTCATAGGACAAAAAGGGGGGTTAGTGGGCTACAGATTTGTAATAAAGACACTGGATATATGGCTTATTAAGACCAGGGTTTTTATTGTCTAGCAAAGTTATTAATTTAAGCTCCCAGGCTCGTCTTTTGAAAGCGTTGTGCCAGTTTCCTTTTAGGATGAGGACTGACCAGTCAGATTGGAATGATCGCTTTTTGAACAGTGTTCACCCAGAGGTGATATGGTGAACAACACTGCGCGTAGCTGTAATTCACCAGAATAGACTCCAAAATCAAAGTCAGGCCGTGACAGTTGGCATCCAGAATGATGTAGGTATGAGTGGTCAGTGCCTACTCATGCCTGGCCACAAGAAAACATGTCAAAGAGAGCTAGAGGAAGGAAAACCTCAAGTTTTCTTCCTGGAGTTTCTTCGAAGTGTCTCCTTGGAAGGAGGGGTTTCCTTCCACATGGAAAAATCAGGGGCTTAGCCCTGAAATCTCCACAGGAGATCTGCCAGAGGGACAAAGTCATCTGCTTGGTGACCCTATGCCTCTGCACTGGCTTCTGGCCCTCGTGGCCTTGTTCTTGCTCCCTGATAGCCCAGCTGGCTTGGAGCCACACTGGCAGGGGTACCTCACTTAAGGGCTGCCCCTAGGTTTCACCTTTAAGGGAGTTCCCCCGTGAGGAGGGGGCTCCACAAGACAACGCCTATGGCCTCTGTCAGTGTTACTTTTTTTCCATGGGGTTGGTAAGGACATTAGATCTCCTGTACCTGCCAGTACCTTCTTCACCCCTGGGGGGAGCTTGAGTCCCTTTGGGTATGGGTCTGGTGCTATGGAACTGATTGACCTCTCTCAGCGTAATGATAGTGGGGGGGAAGGATAAGATATGATTTCCTCCTCATCTCTCCCATTATCATCATATAAAAAGCCCCGTTGTTATCTCTATTTTTTCACTTTATTTCAAGAATGTTACTGTATGATTGTTTTTATAATCCCATAGGGCCAGTAGCCACCTCCATTTTCTGGAGGCACTCATATAAATAAAAAAACCCTCACATTTTTGTATTTTCTTGGTTATGGAACTATGTTCATCTTGTCACATTAGCTAGGGCTTCCACAATCAGTCATTCTACACTGTATATTACAGTGAAACAGTCGCATTTCTAGGCTTAATATTTGGAGTGGCAAATGGGGGTAGTGAAGAATGTGCATTGAGGGACAGCACACGGCTTTAATCTTTCTGTAACCCACAGCAGAAATTGTAATAGAAATCACTCACTGAAGCTGGTGCGATTTTATGCATTGCAGGGACTGCAGTACCCAGTGTATTACCATATACACATGCGGCATATGTGTGCTTTAAAATACATAGTTTATTTTACACAGAAAATATTGTAGCAATATCATCCTTCACACACACACACACACACACACACACACACAACAAAGAAAGAAAATACTCTAACAATGCACCAGAGTAGGGCAGCACAGGGTAGCAATTATGTGAACAATTTCAGTGTTGTGAGCTTATTAAAGAAAAACGCTTTTATGCCAGAGGATGTGTTGTTTGATGTTGTGTTTGTCTAAAACTTAAAAATAAAAAACCACTATGACGTGTTTGCATTTAAATTGTTCTATTATAAGATACCCTGAAACTTGCAGTGATACTATGAATAATATGCCTAAATTATGTGGTATATTTAGCATATATTCTATCTTTGAGTCTCTTTTGACTTGTCTGACAGCCTAGAAATTCTGATCATAAGGGCTAGCTAGACCATGGAGTTACCATAAACCCTGATTAAGAGGCATTGCCTGACTGCACTACTCCAGAAGCAGATCAGTGACTCAATTGCAGTCCAGAGTGTCACATTTCAGTCTCTTGTTCCAAGGCAGAGGTAATCAGTGCTAGCCTTTACTTCAGCTGCTCTGGCCAGTGCATTTGGGTGGGGGCGGGGGGACAAGGTGCGGATAAGAGCCGCTTCAAAGTTCTTCCCACTCACTTATGGGGCGGGGGAGGGAGCAGAGATGACTCCCCCCCCTGTACATCCGAAGAAGTGAGGTTTTTACCCACAAAAGCTTATGCCCAAATAAATCTGTTAGTCTTTAAGGTGCCACCAGACTCCTTGTTGTTTTTGTAGATACAGACTAACATGGCTACTCCCTGATACTCCTCCCCCTGTATAATCACAGGGCTGGTAATAAGTGCAGGGAATAAGTGAGCACCCATATGCATAGTTTGACTTCTATATTTGGGGGGGCAGGGCCCCCAGCAAGCAGCTGCTGCTCTCCAGCCACTTAGCTCAGGCTGCTGGCCTGGGCATTCATGTTGTTTGTGGTGCAGGAGGACTATTTTTTTTAGTCCTGCTCCCATCCTGCCAGCAATACCTGCTCCCACTTTGTTTCTTCAATTTTTATCCTGCTCCTGCTATTATGGCAGCAGGTCCTGTAGGATCCCAGTCCCGCTGCAGGGCTGTACCTCACATTAGGAATCACAGATGCATAAGTAACACTGACAGACCCCAGTAGTCAGGATCAAACCTGGGACCTTTGTAGCTAAATGCATGAGCCTCTACTGCATCAGCTAAAAGCCCTATGGCTCATAGCTAAGGCTGTAGAGCAGACTCATTAATCTCTAAGTGGTCTCGGTGCCAGTAGAGGGGACAGATCACCACACCCAGGAGGCGTATGGGTTACATGTACAAAAGATTTTTTTAAATCTGAATTGTAAACTACTGAAAAAAAATCAATGTATACAGTTTGGAAGGGCAACACCCCTAACATGCCCCCCACTGTACGCCCCCGGGGACACCACACATCCCCAATTGTGAGGTGAATACCAGGAGTTGTGATTTAGTCCAAAGAGACAGTAACAGGTCAAATGTGTCAAAAATAAATTCTTACAAACCCACGATCAATAGAAATTCCACTGGTGTCTAGTGCAGGCATAGAAGTGAGTGATGCTAGCTGGGCAAAGGGTGTGACCAGGGCACAGGCTGATTCAGCAGCTTCTACTGGCCAGGCTCCCACAGAGCCTCAATGAAATGTAGAGCTGCTTCCTCCTTCTCCTCTGGTGGAACAACAGAGCAGCTGGCAAAAACACCTGTCCTCATTCAGCATGAATCCCTACTTTGGGATGCAGAGGTCTAGGCTGCTGCAGGGAGATGTAATGTACACTTATATCTGCTCCATCTTGAGTGAATATAGTCAGGTTCTTATTCATTTAACTGAATCTCCTCTTATTCTTGCACTTAGCCAGAGCCTCAGGCATTGGCAGCATGATCATCCAGAGAACACTGATCTCAATGGTAATCTTTGGAATTGAGATAATCTGCTCACTGGTGCACCCTAGAAGTTTGCAGCTGCATTGGTGCAGCTACAGTGGTAGCTAAATCTCAAGGGCTCAAGTAAAATAAGGAAAAATTTAAATAAAAATGCTTTTCCTCCTATAAGGACTTCCTAGCCCCTAGATCAGTATGAGCGTGGATCCACTGACCATCCTATTCCATCCTAATATTCCCCACAGTCAGTGCCAGCCTATTTGAAACTAGCATGGAGCCTACCTCTGTGGTGCAGAAGTCCCCCTGCTTGACCTTTCTGCCTGCATGTCCTGCTATGGGGGCATCTGTGGTGCAGGTCATACACAATGAGGTGAGTTTTAGCCAACAAAGATGGTCCTGTTTTTGCCTCTGTTACAGTATAAACCAGTCTCCTAAAAACTAAGTTTGTAAAAAAAATAAATTCTGAATATTTTTAGCTGTTCTATGTGCTTAAAGGTCTTGGAAAGAAGGGGTTTTCATGAGCATATAAAACCTGTAGTCTGAGGATCTGTCAGAAGTAAAATGAGTCATAATCAATATTATCAGGAAGGCAGGCTTGATGCAAGGAAGTGTGTGGGCAAAGGAGTGAAATAAACTTGTCAAAACCTAAATCTGAAGAGAGATGCTTCCAAAATTAGGTATATTAATAAAATGGAATTTGAATAAATAAAGTTAAAATGCGTCTGGTTATGGCTGATTGATATTTTCCTTATTAGTGTGACCATAACCAATGCTCCCTCTCAGGCGTGCTGGAACAGTTTGTATAGTGAAGGTGCTGAGACCCATTGAACCAACTGTAAACCTGTATATGATGGAAACCACTTCAAGCCAGAGGGGGCAGCAGCACCCCTAGTTCCAGCACCTATGCCCCTCTCCTTCCCTTGCATGCCCCCCCACAAGAAACAGAAAAAAATTCCAGCTTGTTTGCTGAAATGTTTCCAAATTCAGAACAACCTTGGCTAGAAAACTAAGTGACGTACATGCAAGAGACAAAGGTGACATGCACGGTGGTTTCCTGAGATCTTAGTTGTGGCAGAGCTCCATCATGCAAGCTGCCTGCCTCTTGCAAAACAATCTCTGTGGCAATATTGGAGCTTCCCTATCCCTAACAGCTACACAGAGGAACGACTGACTAATGAGATCAATATGAAAAAAGTGAACACACAGCAAAACCAGTGCTTACCAGTCCTTATCCAGATTGCTGAGCGTGGAGCGGAATGGGTTCAGCTATGCTAAAAATAGAGTTAAAAGTAACATTGGAATGAGAGTTATTTTAAATAAGCCGCCTGTTCATTTCATTTTAAACTTTTCAAAATGTCTTTCATTTCCCAATTGCACTAGCCCTGAAAACAACCCTTACAGTTTTGCAACATCCCCTCATTTTTTTCCTATTTTGCACCCATTTTTCTGTACACACACAAGTAGTCCCATTGGGTTTAACAGGAATAATGTTCCCATAGCATAAATTTATGCACGTATAAGTATTTGGAAATTTCAAAACTTAGGGGTGGGGGGAGGGAAGGGGGGAAATAATAATCAGCTCTATCAGAGCTAACAAAAACAAAGTTAAATTTTGGGCAATTTTTTTTTAACCCAAACTAGAATTTTTGATAAACAATTGTCAAAAAATTAAAACTAGAAAAATTTCAGCCAGCTTTACTGATGACTACAAAAGACTCCACGGAGCTCAATTGCAAAATAAGCTGATCAACCACAGAAGTAGATGAACCTTTAATTCCTCATTAGTGTAGTAAGGCTGGTTCTGTTTCTACAGAAATAGATATAGGGGCTGGAAGGTCAGGAGAAGAGGGATGCAGGTGGAGAGTCTGGAAGGACAGAAGGTTGTATGGAAAACCCAGCGAGTGACAAGTGCCTGCATTCACTTCTCAGCTTTATTCCCTACCCCCCAAAACACACACCAATTTCCATAACTCTATTGTGCTTTCCCCTACCCCCAAAAAGCTTCCACAGTGACCTTCCTTAGACCTGCATTAAACTCACTTTCAAGCTCTACCTACAGGAACAGGACTAAGTGGTGACACAAACTAAAATGACATTGAGCAGAAACATCCAGATTAAATCCCTGGTAAAGTTTGTGATGAGCATCTATTTCAGGGTTTTCTACTGCCACCCATACCTGTGGTATCTGCCATTTAGTGACTAAATTACCTGCAGCTGACCAATGCCTTGTGCCTGGCCTTCTGTAAACACAAGAACCATAAAATGAAGCAGCAGCAGTAGCAGTCCTTTCTATTACCCCTGGTTCTTACATATTACTGACACCTGGTATTTACATAGCACTTTTCCTCCATGAATCTCAAATCTTTTCCCTTCCTCAGTAATGTTTTATGAACACCCATGATCCTCATTTAACAGATGGGGAAACAGACACAGAAGTTTAGTGGCTTGCCCAAAATCATACACCAAGTCAATGGTAGAGTTGGGAATAAACCCCAGGAGTCCTAACTCTCAAATCCTTGCTCTATCAGGTAATACTGTCTCCCTGTAAGGACTTTTATTATTCATATTTGTCCTTTGTTACAATGTCAAATTTTATTTAGTAATTCCACTGATGAGAATAAAGCAAAATAATTAGGAAAATGCAGCAGTGTATATATCACTAAGGGAAACAAAACATTTGGAAAGTTTTAGTATGTACAGGATTAGCTCTTACTTCTCCAAGCCAACTTTGCTAAGTCAGCAATTGGCATGAACCACCAGCCACTGCGTTCCCAGATATGGGTTTAGTTACCCCTAGGCTGTCTTTCATGCATTCATGCTTTTAAACCATGTAAACTATAACTTCCTGAAAATAAAAATAGCTTTGTTAAACTTAGACTTTCATTAAACTATTTCAGATTACATGTGGTGGGAAAAATATGTGCTTTTACATAAAAGTTTCTCGTTAGCAACAAGACATTTTAAAGACTTAAAACATACACAGAGGGCTTGATTCTCCTCTCACTATCCCCAATGAAACTCTCTTGATGATGATTGAGTTAATACAAGTTTACACTGGTGGAAATGAGAGGAAAATGAAGCCCAAACTTTTCAGTTATAATACAATGAAAACTTACACATCTCTATTTGAGATATTACTTTTATCACCCAGATAAGTTAAAATATTTTAAGGCAACATCAGCATTTTGGGATGGTTGGGGTGATTGTTTTTGTTTTGGTATGCTCACTAAGGCCCCAGTCCTGCAGACATTTGCACACGCTTAACTTTAGGGTCACTGAGTAGTCCTAGTGAAGTCAACAGAACTGCTCACAGTACATAAAGTTAAGCAAGTGTGTAAGTCATTGCAGGGTTGGGGCCTAAAGGTCTGGTCACTCCGACTGTGGCAAAACTCATCCAGAAAAAAGAAAACAATTCTTCCAAGGGCTCTGTGTTCTGGTAATAGTCAGTTTATACATTTCAATCACAGTGAAGAAAAATAAAGCTAATCAAAGGGATGATTATTTGCACATGATGGCTGTAGGCAGCCTGTGCTTATTCCAAGTGGACAATTTGTTTCTTAACAAATTGGGTCCTGTGTGTTGCACTGCGGGGCACAAAGGGATGAAAAAAATATTAAAAAGGAGCAGGAAAGACCCAGAGGCGTCAGAAGAGGCTGATAGCAAAAAAGAGTGCAGTCAAAGGTTAGATTTTCATGTGCTTGGCACCTCTCTGGATCAGGACTTAATTTAGTACCTGGTGCTACAAACATTTATGCAGTATGCACATGAGTAACTTTTCAATGGGACTAGTTACACGTATACTCAATAGGGCTACTCGCATGTGTATAGTTAAGTGCATGGGTGTTTGTGGGATTCATGTTGCATTGATGTCTCTATAGAACTTAATTTTAATCGGTGGTTTTTCAGGAAAAAGGGAAGATGAAAAAAGACAAAATGGAAAGAGCCACTGTCCTAAAGAGCTTAGATAAGCAGCCTGATATACCAATGTATTGAGTTGTCACACAGGGTTACTGTAGGTGAAAAATATTGGCTGGTTCATGGGAAAATGTTTGGAGTGCATTTGGTCGGTCCAGTACTAGCTGTGTTTCAAGCCAGTTAGAGAATGTGGTTTTCATTCCCTTTACATGTTCAAAGAGTGGGCATTCATTCTGTTCAGCCCAATCAAGAGAGGACCCTTTCCTCGCTGGAGCAATGTGTTGAAGAAGGATTCCCTTACTTACTGTTGGCTTCCCTCCCGCCCCAGTCTCCTTTTCTCCCACCTCTCCTGCAATATTACGGGTAGCCTAACTCCATGCAAAGGTAGCACTGCAGTTTGGAGAGAAATAGAACCCTTTGTGGTTGCAAAATCATTACACACTTGGTGGCTGGGAGCGGAGGACAGTGAGGCGGTGGTAATGACAGCATGTAGCAAAGGGTGCTCCATGCTGGAGAACCTCTTCCATAGCACTTCTAGCTGCTGCCAGGCTGAGAAGAAAAAATCATAAGGTCACACATCATATTCTGCAGTATTTAGTTTTCCTTTGGTAATAGAAGCACGAAATGAAAGCAAGTCAGATTTTGGAATTAACTGCCTTGAAGTACTAGCAGCTTGTGGCCATATAGAGACTGCAAAGTATCGGGGGGGTAGCTGTGTTAGTCTTTATTCATGAAAACAATGAGGAGTCCAGTGTCACCTTATAGACTAACAGATTTATTTGGGCATAAGCTTTCGAAGGTAAAAAACCCACTTCTTCAGATTCATGGAGTGAAAATTACAGATACAGGCATAAATATACTGACACATGAAGAAAAGGGAGTTACCTTACAAATGAGCCAGCCTCTCCCAGTCCCTATTCAAGCCCAAATTAAGGGTGTTACAACTGAATTGTAGCTCTGCAGTTTCTCATAGGGAATGGGAGTGGCTGGCTCACTACAAAAGCAATTTTCCCTCTCTTGGTATTGACACTTCCTCCTCAATTATTGGGAGTGGACTGGATCCACCCTGACTGAATTGGCCTTGTCAACACTGTACAGCATCCTGTACAGCAAACAGGAGAAGCTCAAGAATGAGCTCTCAAAACTGGAGACTCTCATACAAAACCAACCTTCCACACAAACTTCCACATGGCTGGACTTTACAAAAATGAGACAAAAACGAGACAAGCCATTTACAACGCACACTTTACTTCTCTACAGAGGAAAAACTCCTACATGCCACAGGGGACTACAACAGTGGTATCCTTAACTCGCCCAACTGTATTGTTAATTTATCCAACCACACACTTAGCTCAACAGAAGAATCTGTCCTATCTCGGGGACTCTCTTTCTGCCCCATCACCCCCACGCACATGATACAGTTCTGCGGTGATCTAGAAGCCTACTTTCACCATCTCCGACTCAAGGAATATTTTCAACACACCACTGAACAGAGCACTGACCTACAGGAACCCTTCTACCAACACTACTAGAAGAAGAATTCTGCATGGACTCCTCCTGACGGTCAAAATGGCAGACTGGACTTCTACATAGAGTGCTTCCGCAGATGTGCAGAGGCTGAAATTGTGTACAAACAGCATCACTTGTCCTCAGCCGTACAGAATGCAATGTCGTCCAAAGCCTCAGAAACAACTCTGACATTATAATTAAAGGGGCTGATAAAGGATGTGCTGTAGTCATCATGAACAGGTTGGATTATGAACAGGAGGATGCCAGGCAACTCTCCAACACCACATTCTACAAGCCACTATCCTCCGATCCCACTGAGGAGTACCAAAAGAAACTGCACCATCTGCTCAAGAAACTCTCTGCTATAGCATGGGAACAAATCTACACAGACACACCCCTAGAGCCCTGACCAGGGGAATTCTATCTGCTACCCAACATCCATAAACCTGGAAATCCTGGACGCCCCATCATCTCAGGCATCGGCACTCTTACAGCAGGATTATATGGCTATTTGGACTCTCTCCTCAGACCCTATGCTACCAGCACTCCTACCTATCTTCGAGACACCACCGACTTCCTGAGGAAACTACAATGCATTGTTGATCTTCCTGAAAACACCATCCTGGCCACCATGGATGTAGAAGCTCTTTACATCAATATTCCACACAAGGATGGACTACAAACTGTCAGGAACAGTATCCCTGATGAGGCCATGGCACACCTGGTGGCTGAGCTTTGTGACTTTGTCCTCACCCACGACCATTTCAGATTTGGGGATGACTTATACCTTCAAGTCAGTGGCACTTCTATGGGTACCCACATGGCCCCACAGTATGCCAACGTTTTTATGGCTGAATTAGAACAACGCTTCCTCAGCTCTCATCCATTAGCACCCCTCCTCTACTTGCGCTACATTGATGACATCTTCATCATATGAACCCATGAGAAGGATGCCCTTGAAGAATTCCACTTGGATTTCAACAATTGCCACCTCACCGTCAACCTCAGCCTGGACCAGTCCACACAAGAGATCCACTTCCTGGACGCTACAGTGTAAATAAGTGATGGTCACGTAAACACCACCCTATACCAGAAACCTACTGACCTCTATACTTACCTACCTGCCTCCAGCTTCCATCAAGGACACATCACACGATACATTGTCTACAGCCAAGCCCTAAGATACAACCAAATTTGCTCCAATCCCTCATATAGAAACAAACACCTACAAGATCTTTATCAAGCATTCTTAAAACTACAATATTCACCTGGGGAAGTGAGAAAACAGATTGACAGAGCAAGACGGGTACCCAGAAGTCACCTACTACAGAACAGGCCCAACAAGGAAAATAACAGAACACCACTGGCCATCATGTACAGCCCCCAGCTAAAACCTCTCCAGATCCCTCACTCTCACAGACCTTGGGAGGCAGGCTAGCCCTCACTTACAGACAGCCTCCCAACCTGAAGCAAATACTCACCAGCAACTACACACCACACCATACAAACACTAACCCAGGAACCAATCCCTGTAACAAACCCTGTTGCCTACTCTGTCGCCATATCTACTCTAGCGACACCATTATAGGACCCAGCCACATCAGCCACACCATCAGGGGCTCATTCACCTGCACATCTACTAATGTGATATATGCCATCATGTGCCAGCAATGTCCCTCTACCATGTACATTGGCCAAACTGGACAGTCTCTACGTAAAAGAATAAATGGACACAAATCAGACATCAGGAATGGTAACATGCAAAAGCCAATAGGAGAGCACTTCAATCTCCCTGGACATTCAATAACAGATTTAAAAGTAGCCATCCTTCAACAAAAAAACTTCAAAAAAAAGACTTCAAAGAGAAACTGTAGTGCTACAATTCATTTGCAAACTTAACACCATTAATTTTGGCTTGAATAGGGACTGGGAGTGGCTGGTTCACTACAAAAGCAATTTTCCCTCTCTTAGTATTGACACTTCCTCATCAATTATTGGGAGTGGACCACATCCACCCTGACTGAATTGGCCTTGTCAACACTGGTTCTCCACTTGTAAATCCCTTCTCTTCATATGCCAGTATATTTATGCCTGTATCTGTAATTTTCACTCCATGCATCTGAAGAAGTGGGTTTTTTACCCACGAAAGCTTATGCCCAAATAAATCTGTTAGTTTTTAAGGTGCCACCGGACTCCTCGTTGTTTTTATAAAAACTGCAGTCTCTCTAAAGTTACTTCAGTTGTTTCTCTCTCGATAGCTGCATTGGCAGTAACTCAAGTATACAAAATGATTTGCAGCAGAACCACTGAAATAATAAAGGGCATAAAAGAGAAACAAAAGGGAATGTTTTAAATGAATCTTGCAAGTTATAGACAATATTCTGAGTTATTTTATGATAATGTATTTGATATTTGTATGCTGTTATTTTAAAGTCTGCTCTGACTAGTATGCCTAATAGGGTCAATCCTGTGATGTGCTCTCCTACCATTGACTTCAGTAGGAGCTCAGGGGTCTCAGCACCTCACAGGATTAGGCCAGATGTGGTGGCTTATGTACACTGATTATAATATGTCCATCATTGGGCCTATGAACACATGTACAGTAATAAAACAATATGTGACTGAGGCTACATCTACACTACAGGGGGGGTCGATTTAAGATACGCAAATTCAGCTACGTGAATAGCGTAGCTGAATTCGACGTATCGCAGCCGACTTACCCCGCTGTAGGGACGGCGGCAAAATCGACCTCTGCGGCTTGCTGTCGACGGCGCTTACTCCCACCTCTGCTGGTGGAGTAAGAGCGTCGATTCAGGGATCGATTGTCGCGTCCCAACGGGATGCGATAAATCGATCCCCGAGAGGTCAATTTCTACCCGCCGATTCAGGCGGGTAGTGTAGACCCAGCCTATGTAAATCTGGAGAATGAAAAGCTATTTAATTGCATAGTTTCAAACAATCTGAAAATGGGAAACCCTCCTTCCCTGCCTGGTTATTCATTTTACATGTTCCTGTTGCATGCCAGTAAAGACAATGGTTCTTTTTAAAAATTACTCATATTGAAATAATTTTTAGGACTTTTTATATATTTTAGGTCTTTTATATTTTATAGGTATAGCCTGTCACAACACGTTTATCCAAATCTTTTAAAGGGGTAAACAAATGCTCTAAATGTACTCTACATCTTATGAAACAAGCAAGAGAACAGTTACCCTTTTCAAGAGTGAAACATAAAATGAATAAATGTTATATGTGGGAGATAGTATGATCAAATGGACTGAGCAAGAGGCTGGAACTTAAGAATCCTGACTTCTAATCCTGCTTCTGCGACTGATTAGCTGAATAGCCTTGAAGTCTACAGTTGGTATGTCTACAGTTGGAGCTGGAATTTAACACTTCCAGCTCAGAGACATACCTGCGCTAGCTATGATAGAGCTAGCATGCTAAAATAGAGGGGGCTAGCTGCCCTGAGTACATGTGTAATGTCTCAGACGGGTACATATTTAGGACATCTAGCCCAGAGGTGGGCAAACTACAGCCCACAGGCCACATCCAGTCCGCGGGACCCTCCTGCCTGGCCCCTGAGCTCCTGGCCCAGGAGGCTAGCCCCCAGCCCCTCCCCTGCTGTCTCCCTTCCCCCGCACCTTAGCTCACTGTGCCGCCGGCGCAATGCTTTGGGTGGCGGGACTGCAAGCTCTTGCCGGGCAACACAGCTGCAGAGCCGTGGCGTGACCCGGTGCTCTGTGCTGCGCGGTGGTGTGGCTGGCTCCAGCTGGGCGGCTCGGCTGCCTGTCCTGGTGCTCTGGGAGGCCCGGCTGTAGCGCCACCAACCACCGGTGCTCCAGGCAGCGCAGTAAGGGGGCAGGGAGTGGGGGAGGGGGTTGGATAAAGGGCAGGGGAGTTCGGGGTGGTGATCAGGGGTCAGGGGTGTGGATAGGGGTCAGGGCGGACAGAGGGTGGGGAACGGGGGAGTTGAATGGGGGCAGGGGTCCCAGAGGGAGCAGTCAGGAAGGAGGGGGGGTTGGATAGGGCAGCGGGGGGCAATCAGGGGCAGAAGTTCTGGGGGCGGTCAGGAAGAAGGGGTGGTTGGATGGGGCAGGGGTCCCGGGGGCGTAGTCAGGAATGAGAGGAGGGGTTGGATGGGGCGTCGGGGGGTGGTCAGGGGACAGGGAGGAATGGATGGGACATGAGTCCCGCGGGGGCCATCAGGGGACAGGGAATGGGGGGGGTTGGATGGGACAGGAACCATCAGGAAGTACACACAGATAATTGATGGACCTTTGTGATCTCATCACTGAACCTTCATCCTCCCTCAGTATTGTTTCTTACACTTGCTTGTTGCATCTTGGGTTCAAATTTGACTGTAAGTTCCTGAGGGCAGGGACTCTGGATGCAGGTGTGTGGAGTGTTTTGTTTAGGTCAAACACAGCACAATGGGCTCTGAATCAGTGATGAGCTGCCAAAATCTTAACAACCAGTTCCCTACCGGGTCTTCGGTGGCACTTCGGCGGCGGGTCCTTCAGTGCCGCTGAAGACCCGGAGCGAGTGAAGGATCCGCCACCGAAGTGCCACTGAAGACTCGGAGCGCCGCCCGGTGAGTACAAGCCCCACGTGTTTTTTTTACATGTTTTTTTTTTTAGTCATCCCTGCCGGGGCCCCATCGAAACTGTTCGAATTGGGCCCCACACTTCCTAAAGCCGGCCCTGCACATTGGGGTTGCAAAATTGTATCGGGGGCTGGATAGGGAAGGCTGTTACTCCCAGCCTGCCCCCCCATCCGACCTCCACCACGTCCTGCCCCCGACTGCCCCCCTCAGAACCTGCAATTCATCAACCTCCCCCGCTCCTTGTCCCCTGACCACCCCCTCCCGAGACGGGCGGCACAGCACTCTGAGGCTCTGCGAGAGGGGGGAAGGCGGGGGAGGGGCCGTGGGAGCCTCCTCAGCCGGGAGCTCAGGTGGGCCGGATGTGGCCCGCGGGCCGATGTAACAACAGAAAAACCTCCCTCTCCCAATTGCCCACTCCTTTAACAACCAGTTCTAAACCGGCTTCTAAATTTAACAACCGGTTCGCGTGAACCGGCTCCAGCTCACCACTGGTTCTGATCCTTTGGGGTGGGGCAGTGTTGGTGTTAGCATAATGCAAATATTAAATAATATACCTGGGAGTCCAGTAAACTTTCTCTTTCATTTTATACCTGGTCTTGCTCCTGATTTTCACAGGAGCTGAGTATAATCAACTCCTGTTCAGGTCAATGGAGTTAAAGATGCTCAGGGGCTTGTAAGATCGTATTCTCAATACCCCTCAATACCTCATCACTCTGAAAATGGACATCACTGTACATGTGCTAAGCAATGGAAAAGGAAAGTTATTGCTGATTAGAGTTATTTCATGTACATTTCATGTACATTTATTCCTCTGTCTTCTCATAAGTTCAGAGAACATGAAAAAATTGAAATTTTGTTGTACTGAGTATACAAAAGCATTGGCCAAATGCATTTCTTGTTAAGTTAATTGGCTATAATAGCATTGCACCCAAATATCGATTTATCCCCATAACAAAGCAGCACTCAAGTTGAATATAAACTTTATTAAAAAAAATCTTTGAATACCCCAGGAGAACAATGTATACTTATTATATCTACCAGAACATACAGAAGTCTATGTACTGCTACTGTAGATTCCATTCTTTGTACTTGTAAAAAGTTGTGTATTCAGGAGTGGAGTCGTTTTTTATTAGATGGGTGAATTTCTAACAACAGTATAGCTGGGCTAGCCAGCCTCTGACCCAGGAAAATACTTAACAGTTAGCATAAAACCTGCATCAAATTTGCATTGGTTGGGATCTTTCCAACATTAGGATGCAGCACACAGTGACCCCATCAATAATACATGAAGAAATGCAAACCATGATTGATGCTGATAGAGAAATATTATATCTGAAACAAAGCAGAGGCACTTCCTGGTTCAGAAATATTTAAAAGCTTGATTGTTTTATTCTACAACACAACTGTCTGATTCAGAGAGGTTGTTTGTTTGGGGGTTTTGGGGGTTTCTTACAACTTTTAGGGCTTTGGTTGTTGCTGTTTTTTTTTAAAAAAACTCTCATTTGAAGGAAGTAGAAGTAACTTGTATAGGAGAACAGAAGAATATTTGACTGACCTGTCCAACCATAAATTGTCTGGGTATAATAAAGAGACCTTAAGCCCCATGTCTTTTTACTGATGCTTTGAACGTTCCTTATTCGCAGATCTATAATCTCCCATTATATATCTTCTGAAGCTAACAGAGCTCTTGGGGCTTGATCCTGCTACCATTGAAGTCATTGGGAGTTTTTTAACTGATTTCAGTGGGCACAGAAACAGGCACATGGGATGTATCATTGTGTTTTTGTTAGAATGTGTTGTCATAAATACAACCTGGACTGCAGGAGAGTAGATGTTTAGGGAGCTTCTCTTTCTAGAAAGATTCTAGGTTCATTTCAGATGTGCAATGGATTAGTGAGGAAACCTGAAAGATCAAGTCAAAATCTCAGCATTAGCCACAGTGGATTATAACACAGTTTGGTTAAAGCCCTGTGGACATATGTCCAGTTGCTGACAGTTTATCTGGGCAATGTAAATGAGGCCTAAGCATGATATAAATCATTTTACCAAATCAAGCTATAGATTTGGGCAGTATCTACAATGAGATTTTTTTTTGTCAAAAATTTCACACCATTCTTTACAGCAGTGTAACTCTGCTGGTGGGAGCCCAAATGAAGACAAAGCTCCAATAGCCACTCAGAGTAGGTCTAGACAACACAGCATTAAGAATGCCAGTAGCTGAAGGAGACTTATCTATGTTAGTGTTTCCATTTGTTATATGAACCTACACTAGTATTAGTAACATGGGCATTTTTTAACCAAAAAAATACTCCCACATGTAGACAAAGGCTAGGGGATTAGTGGATTAAAACAGTTTATAAACTGACTGCACTGGACATCTAAATGTGTAGTATCTTTTTTAGGAACAGCCTGGTTTAAGCACAGTGGTGGCTAAAAGTTTGAAATGCCATGTAAGCAGGGCCTGTAACAGAGCAGCAGCTTCCCAAGCATCACCCAGCCTCAGTTTCCCTTTTCACAGGGCTCCTCAATAATTTACTGTCTCGGTCCAACAGAAATTAAAACACTCCCCTTCTGGGGTCCAGTTTATCCAGTTCTTACACAGTGGCCCTCTGGGCCCCAAGCCCAGTTCTGTGTTTTTCTCCTTGAGTCCGCAGCCCTCCTTTCCAGAGCTGGGTTCTGTGTCTCTCCTTGAGTCAGGAGTTTGGCCTTTTAGACCCCAATCCCAGTTCAGGGTCTCTCTCCCCTTGAGTCAGAAGGCCCCAGCTCTCTTACTCAAAGCTGAGTTCAGTTCCCTTAGGGCATTCACCTGCAGATGCTTCCTCAAACCAGCTATAGCTTCCTAGTCTTCTGTCCTATCTGGGCTTCCTAGTTGGAGTGTTACCAGGTTCCCTTTGATTTGCCTAGGGTCAGGAAGGAAGTTTATGGCAGATCTCAGAGTTGAACTCAAATCACAAGAGTACCAGCCTAATACCATAAAAACACTATCCTTCCTTCCTTCCTTCCTTCCTTCCAGGCAACTCCCACTCGACCCATTGTCGGTACAGAGATGGGCAGGCCTAGGCCCATCCCTTCAACCAAGGAGTGAGGAACCCCCAAACCCAGGCCACAACTGAGTTTGGAGGCCAAAAATGAGAAAAACAGGGATGAGAGTGGAGGTTACAGGGCCAAAACAAGGGAGCCAGAGGGGGACACTGAGCAGAGAATCCCAGACAGCATTCAGTTCCCCCTTGAGTTCTCTTCCCTAGGGACTCTCCCAAGCATCTGTTCATTCCTTTGTTACCTCCCCAGGCCTGCCTGAGTTAATCATATGCGCTCATTCTTAGGCACCTTAGGGGAGGTGAGCTGATCTTTTTACAGGTGGGCTGAGGCCCCCTTTCCCCTTAAAAGGACCAGCCACTCTGTGATGGACCTAAAGGTAGAAGTACAGAATACAGCCAGATAATAAAAAAAATAGGGGCATGTAAAAATAACCTTAAGAGCCGGACATCTGTAGAGCAGAATGCCATTGCAATCCCGCACAGTCTGATCCAAATCCCATGCATTTCAAATCCTTCCCTTCTACCTAATAATACAAGAAGATGTCATATATTGGCTTGTGTGTGTACTACTCCCTGCTGTTGCCACTTGGTGCACCAGCACTCTAACAACCATGAAGTCCTCGATGGCCATGGTTTTGTTACATAAGTAACCTGATTCTGCTCCCAATGAAACAAGTGATGCATAACTTGCTTCCACAAGTGTATTTGGGCCAACAAGACAAAACATATTGAAACCAAAATGGAAAAATCACTTGATGGACACAGAGCACTAAAGTACATACTGACTTTTTTCAAAATTATATATCCTTATAGTCACAATATAGAGTCCTATTTGTGGATCACTACAAATTAAAGCTCAGCTACTGAATGTTTGCATACAAGCCCCTTTCCATTTCCTAGAATATCTCCTCAAATATAACATGAGCTGGACTTTTTTTGCACTGTTGGTCTACACTGCAATTCTCCATTCAGTTGCTATAATTCTTTGATTTATACACACTGTAAGCATTCTGTGACCTTGGGAATTTTTAAGTCAAGAAAACAAGATTTATCGAGGAGGGATTATGGAATCAGGGTTCTTTTTAGAATTTTAGAAAAGAAACAAAATGCATTTCTTAGTATCAGTCTTAAACCTTTGTTAATATCTGTCTGCTAGTGCATATGTATAGTTTTGTTTATGTGTCAGACTTATGCTTAATGTGCTTGGTTTATATTTGTTGCTAGTTCTGAAATAAATAATCAAAATATACTCTGGGATGATAAAGGACCTATTGTAATATACTGCTTTCTAATAAATGGTAGTAAGACTAGGATTCAATCCTGGAGCTGCTCTGCATGCAGAACTGCCATTGACTTCAATGGGAGCTCCATCCCTGGAACAGCTCCTAGACTGGCACATAATTTGGAGCCGAAATGACATTTAATGTCCATTTAAAGCTCGGACTGTTTTTAAGTTAGTGTCTGCCCACTTCTACCATGCTGTGCATGCCTTTTTCTGCAATTATTCCCAGCTCCACTGAACTCTACTAGAAATTCCAATATTTGGTTATCCAATCAGCAGAAGCTAAATGCCTCTATTTATGGGAAAAATCAAGCTCACATTCCTGTGATTTCTCACAGAACTTGTTTTGTATGAGCCAGTGTGGATGTTTTATTACCCTCCTTTAAAAACATTCTCTTTAAACATTCATATTGCGGTCTGTAGGTAGTGGCTGGGTAAAAGTGCAATGTTTTGAAACATTCCTAATTTTTACTGACTGCCTGGGCAAGCCACTTCTCCACATTCTAGGGATGTCCTTCTAGGCTAAGTTCAATTTTAGCTACCTCATGTAAAAGAAAAGACATGACAGAAATAGGAAAAGTTCAAAGAAGGACAATAAAAAGTAGTGAACTGAGGAGCTTTTTGTTCCAAGTGCAGTTCAAGGTGCTGATTATAATCTATAAAGCCCTACATAGTCTGAAAGGTTTCAGAGTAGCAGCCGTGTTAGTCTGTATCCGCAAAAAGAAGAACAGGAGGACTTGTGGCACCTTAGAGACTAACAAATTTATTAGAGCATAAGCTTTCGTGGACTATAGCCCACTTCTTCGGATGCATAACTTATGCATCCGAAGAAGTGGGCTATAGTCCACGAAAGCTTATGCTCTAATAAATTTGTTAGTCTCTAAGGTGCCACAAGTCCTCCTGTTCTTCTTTTTACATAGTCTGAGTCCCAGATATCTGATATATCATAATCCCTGGCAGGGGCGGGCACAAAGGGAGGCAAATCAGGGGCCCAGGCCCCCCAATAATCAGCGGGGACACAGAACTCCTCCAGCGCTGGGGCTACAGCAGGGAGAGCGAGCTCCTTTGGCCCCTGAGGCCATGGCAGGGTCACAGAGCTCCTCCAGCCCCCAAGTCCACAGCGGAAGCTGACAGCTCCTTCAGCCCCCAGGGCGTCAGCAGGGTCACAGAGCTCCTCCAGCCCTGGGGCTGCAGCAAGGCACAGAACGTGCCCCTCCACAACATGCTCCATAGACAAATTTCAATTCCTGTGCACACCCCTGGTTCCTGGAAGTAATGGGACTCTTTCAGACTGTGTCCTATTACAAGAGTTACAATCCATCTTGTTGCTCTTGCTGTTAGTTCTTGGGTAGAACTCTCCAGGCCCAGCAGCAAGATATTCTCAGTGGAGGTTTAATGCCTTTGGAAATCTCTCCTTCCGGTAGTCCTCAGCAGGCCAAGTTTGACAAGCTTCAGCATGAAATTTACCTGCTAAATCATACTTTGAATGGACTGTTAAACCATTCCTGCAGCAGGTATTGTGAAAGGTTTTAGTATAGGCCCGTTGTTTTAAGGGACCTACATTTTGTTTAATAACATAATTGCATTTAATTCATTAATGGTACCTAGATGATGATGTGTTAGGTCAAGTAGCAATGTTGTTATTTACGCAATGATTTGTAAATGTAAGGAGAGCTTTAACTTCCTAGCACTGGTTAGTTTGGAAAGGAGAAAAGTTAAGACTCAGGGCTTGTCTACACTACAATTAGGTTGACTTTATCTAATTCAACCTCGAGCCCCCGAATTAATTAAGCGTGGCCACACCATGCTCATTGTTTCGATGGAGTGCATCCTAACTAGCAGTGCCTGCATCAATGCACGAAGCAGTGCATCGTGGGTAGCTAACCCAAAGTGCAACTTGCCGCAGTGTGTTTTGGGAAGTTTGTGCAATGCCTCATGGGACCAAAACATTGTTGCAGGGGAGAATGAGAACATTGCGTCAGCATCCCATGATGCACAGTGCTCCCTTCCTCACATCAACAGTAAACAACTCAGTGGTTTTCGCACCTTAAAAGCACTGTGCGTACGCCATAACCCCAGAAGCATGGAGCCTGCTCAATTGTGCACTCTTGCTGTGTGCATCTCAAACACCTTGTGCCTTCTCCTGCAGTATTTCCAGAGCCGAAGTAGGGTCCACCGCGTGGAACATAGTGATGTCCTGCAATCAGCACTGCTGCAAGTCATTGAAAAAAACAATTCACAGTTGCTGCTGGCAGTCACAGAGCAGCTGCACTCTGTTGAGCACTGTTTCTGGTCCCGTGAAACAAGAAGTGACTGGTGGAACCACATCGTTTTGCAGGTATGGGATGATGAGCAGTGGCTGCAGAACTTTCGAATGCGGAAAGCCACCTTCCAGGAACTTTGTGCAGAGCTTTCCCCTGCCCTACAGTTCAGCAACACAAAAATGAGATCTGCTCTGATAGTGAAGAAGCGAGTGGCGATTGCTATTTGGAAGCTTGCAATGCTAGACAGTTACCGGTCAGTGGGGAGTCAATTTGGAGTAGGTAAATCAACTGTGGGACCTGCTGTGCTCCAAGTGTGCAGGACCATTAATCGACTTCTGCTACAAAGGGTAGTGAGTCTGGGAAATGTGCGGGACATAGTGGATGGTTTTGCCACGTTGGGGTTCCCTAATTGCGGTGGGACGATAGATGGCACGCATATCCCCAGCTTGTCACCAGACCACCTTGCCAAAGAGTACATAACCTCAAAGGGATACTTTTCAATGGTGAGTAGACCCCCCCCCAGGTCATCGGTGACTGCACGTTTAATGAAGTTTATAGCAGGCTCATGTCAGGAGCACAGGTAGCTAGTCGAACAATGGCCCTTCCCCATAGCACCTTGGGAAACTGTTTACAAATGGGGGAAGGGGGGACCCACAGGGCTCCAGGGTTAAAAATATTTCCTGGCTCTTAGGGAGAATGGATCCACCGCTCGCCTGTCTCCCATTCTCTTCCTCCTTCTCTTCCTCATTCATCCTCCTTGTTGTCCCTACACTCACACACCTGTGAGCTGTCCATGTTGCTTGTGGGGGTGCTGGGAGGGTCACCCCCAAGAATCACATGCAGCTTGTTGTAGAACTGGCATGGGGTTCAGCACCAGAACTACTGTTTGCCTCCCTTGCCACCTTGCCTTCTTTGTTCTTGCCTTATGTTCCTCTGGTACACTTGGCAAAGTTCTTTTATTTTCACACGGCACTGCTTCGTGTCCCTCGTGTAGCCCTTCTCCCTGATTACACGAGCGATCTTTGCATAGATGTCAGTGTTTCTTCTGCTAAATCGGAGCTCTGCCTGCACAGACTCTTCTCCCCACCAGCGGCGCCAACTTTCTCTAGTGCCAGTGGGTGCCCGCACCCTCTTGCCCCTTTCCCTGCCCCTGGCCCCACCCCGACTCCACCCCATCCCTGTCCCTGGCCCGCCCCCATTCCAACCCCATCCCCAAAGTCCCCGCCCTAACTCCGCCCCCTCTCTACCCCTATTGGATCCCTTCCCCAAATCCCCACCCCGGACCTGCCTCTTTCCCCAGCGTGTGGCATTCCCCCTCCTCCCCCTCCCTCTCTGCCCCACCAATCAGCTGTGTTGCAGTGCAAGGGCTGGGAGGGAGGAGAAGCAGGACGTGGTGGCGTGCTCACAGCGGAGGTGGAGGTGAGTTGGAGCAGGGGGGTGGGGTGGGGCCACGGGGAGCTGCTGGTGGGTGCTCAGCACCCACCAATTTTTTTCTGTGGGTGCTCCAGCCCTGGAGCACCCATGGAGTCAGTGCCTATGTTCCCCACACAGCTATGAGTTCCATCACCTCCTGTGCAGACCAAGCTGGAGCGTGTTTGGGGCGTGTAGTCTCCATGATCAGCTGTGCTCAAGCTGACACACTCCCAATGCTGATCAAACAGGAAATGGAAAATCAAAAGTTCCCAGGGCTTTAGCAGGGGAGGGGCTGTTTCCTGTGTACCTGGCTGCAGTGCAGCAGAGTTGAGAATGATCTCCAGAGCAGTCACAGATGAGCATTGTGGGACATGACCTGGAAGCCAATTAAGTCAAATTACACAACACTGCGTCTGCACTACCTCGCAGTCAGCCCATGAAAATCTAACTAAGAGCTATGCCGCTTGCAGAGGTGGATTACAGAAGTTGACATCAGAGGCAACTTAGGTCGACATAAAGGACCCAGTAGTGTAGACACATACATTACCAGGTCAACTTTAGGCGGCTTCCTTTGACCTAACTCTGTAGTGTAGACCAGGCCTAAATATCAAATAGGAACTGGAAAGGAAGAGGCCAATCTGATGCTCCTTTTTCAATCTTGTCCCATAATACAACAAAAAGAGGTCACTCAAAATTCAGAGGCAACAGATTTAAAATGGACAATTAGATTTATAATGTAAATAGCCCATGGAGCTTACTGCCATAATGTGTTATTGAGGCAATTAAAGGTAAGGAGGAAATTCTGGCCTCTTGTCTATTGGCAGCTAAGACTTCAAGTATGGGATTCGGGTAAGAAAATTGAGTTGTTCCATTTCCCAGGCTATGGTCTCATTGTCACAAATAAATAAAAATGGAATATTTTTGCTTTTGTAATTGTCTAAAGGCATTTCTCAGTATTCCATTTGCTTTCTTTTGGTCTGTTTTACTGAGGATCTCTCATTTTTGTTCTTTTGCTTTTAGTGTGTTTGACTCCAGTGTCATCTTATATGTTCAGTTTTGTCCTCATTTTGGAAGGAATTAAAATGTAACTGCCATACCCTACTCCAGGGGTCGGCAACCTTTCAGAAGTGGTGTGCCGAGTCTTCATTTATTCACTCTAATTTAAAGTTTTGCGTGCTGATAATACATTTAAACGTTTTTAGAAGGTCTCTCTCTTTAAGTCTATAATATATAACAAAACTATTGTTGTATGTAAAGTAAACAAGGTTTTTAAAATGTTTAAGAAGCTTCATTTAAAATTAAATTAAAATGCAGATCTTATCAGTTTAGTGCAGTAGTTCTTAACCTGGGGTGCATGCACCCCCTGGGGGTGCGAGATGCCCTTTCTGGGGGTGCGAGACATGTGAGATTTTTTTAGAAGGTAAATAATCGAAAACACAAATTAAGCACAGGCACATAAGTACAACTACTTTGTTTAATCAAACCTATGTATTTATTAACATTATACACGTTTTAACGATTACTGTAATATACAAAGTTTTTAAGTTTTCAAGATTTTAAGCTAATTGTAGTGTAGTTTTTATAAGGGCTGCAGAGCGCTGGGACCAGCCCAGGAGCAGAGCCCTGGGCTAGCTGCTGGTACCCCAGGCCGGCAGGAGGGCTGAGCAGGACTTGAGGCCCGGGCCCCGGCTGGCAGGGGGCCGGGCGACTGGAACCCCAGACCAGCAGCGAGGTGAGCAGGGCCGGCGGCTGGTATCCCAGGCTGGCAGCAGGCTGAGCGGGGCCGATGGCCAGGACCCCGGCTGGCAAGGGGCCGGTGGCCGGAACTCCAGACCGTCAGCAGGCTGAGTGGGGCCGGCAGATAGAACCCCAGACTGGCAGCGGGCTGAGCGGGGCAGGCAGATAGAACCCCAGACTGGCAGCGGGCTGAGCGGGGCAGGCAGCTGGGACCCCGGCTGGCAGCAGCGTGCCAGTAAAAATCTGCTCGCGTGTCACTTTTGGCACGCGTGCCGCAGGTTGCCAACCACTGTCCTATTCTGACACTGGGAGTCTGAATAGACACTATTATTATTTATTTCAAATACAGGCAAACATTGTAATAGGTCAGTATTATGGATGATGTTCATGTGATTTGAAATCAAGATGTGATCATCTAGCGTAGGAATAGTCTAATCATCCAGTGGATCTGCTGGCTGTTGATGTTGAGGGCTCACTGTGAATTTGTCCACAAATGTTTTGGTCTTGGTCCCCCTTAAAGCCAGAGAATAACCTCTTGGTGCTAGCAAGCATTTACATTTAGGCCATTCACTTGTATCTGCATCAGGTCCTGGTTTATGCTTTTTTGTTTTGATTAAGTTAATTGTGACAAACACTTGTTTAACATTGCAATGCAGCAGACCATTGAGAACAGTATTTCCTCCAAGACCAATCCCACGAGGCTGGTGGTTAAAAGCTTTGTTAAGCATGCAAGTTCTCATTTGTTATGGATTTGATGGCATTTGAGTGTAATTTTAGAGGCAATCACTGATGCAGGGCAGTCTTTGGACTTATCTACACTGAGGAGTTTCTAAAATTCCCCCACCATTTCTCTAGCACCAGTGCAAATCTAGCAGCAGTTAGAGCACTGGTGTAGACAGAGCCCTGGTGTTTTTACCTGTCCTGATATAAGCCACACCTCTTCTGCCCAGTCCTATGGACAAGAAAAAGACCTCAACAATTAGTTTTATTATTATATGAAACTCAAACTGCAAGCTCAAAGAGCATAACCATTGGATTATACAGTGAGTGTTCACACAGCATGTGAGTTTTCTAGTCTGTATACGAATTTTTTGTTGAGAACAAACAGTGTCAATCTTGGGTGGCTAGGGATTGAAAGTTGTTCAAAATTAGACTAGCAGTTTTGGCTGGAAATCAAAAATACCAACAATATCTGAGTAACCAAATGTGTTAAAGCAACTAGCAGTCAGATAAATGAAGGAGGCAACATAATAGAAGGGCTGCTTGTACCAAAGCCAGACTATTGCTGCAAGCAGACTTTCAATACACTTCTATATATCAACTGAACTAGATTTTGTTTGCAATTTTAGAAATTAAATAGCCAGTTAAATGAGGTATATTAAGCAGTGCAGATAGGAGGAAAGGGTACATTGCAATTTACATTATGAAATCTAATATAAAATCCTTTCTAATGGAAAGTAAAGAAAATAGGCCAATCATTCAATGAGGCAGCTTGTAGACACGGGATCAACAAATATAATGGGTGAAATCCTGGCCCCATTGATGTCAGTGACAAAGCTCCCATTAACCTCACCCTAGAAACCTGGGTTCAGCATCTGACAGTGGCACCTTTCTGGATCCAGGGACATGTCTTGCAGCTGATTGACTTCTCCTTATGAGAAAGATAAGATGTACTGTTGTACTTTTCACAAGCCAACAATGGAGCAGTCCTGAAGGCACCAGTAGAAACAGGGTTGGTTTGTTTGTTTTTTATGTCCCTTGTGGACAAAAGAAAGAGTTCAAATGGCTTGAAGAAACAAGAGCTGAAGCAATTTATGCAGGTTACCAGTTACAGAGTTGCCTCCTAGTTAAAACTCAGCTTAATTGAGCTAGCTCAGCTAAAATGAGACTGTAGCTGTCAGCCTGGCTTGCAGGTTAGCTAGTTAATATGGTAGCCCTACTCAAAAGGAAGAGGAGAGCATGCAAACTCCAAATGAAAAAGAGGATAAAATAAGATGAACTGAAGAATAAAAACAAAGTAAACTTTCTGAATGTGTGTAAGCGGAGAATTGTTAGGTGTAGAGTGACCAGACAGCAAGTGTGAAAAATTGGGACAGGGGATGGGGGGTAATAGGAGTCTATATAAGAAAAAGACCCAAAAATTGGGACTGTCGCTATAAAATCGGGACATCTGGTCACCCTAGTTAGGTGGATGTAGGGAAGAATAATCACAAATGAATGGGAGTCTTACTGGGTAAGACTTGGGCAAAATTCCTGTTGACTTCAATGAAGTTTTGCCAGAGTGAATAAGGAATTTTGAATAGTGACCTCATGGAGAAAGTACTGTAATTTAGTGGCCACTGCCTACAAAAAATGCTATTTCCTTTAATAGGATGTATCGATACATGCCATCCATTTCTATGAATATTACTGTCCATGAACAATAAAGGTTAGAACAATTAACTATGTTCATCATGGAAAGGATATTCCAGTTCCTTTCTCCCACTCTTTCCATCTTGTCTATTTAAATGGTAAGTATACTGTAACACGGCTAATAGCTTATCAACGCCTAACATGGCTGGGGGGCGGGGGAGGGGCTATAATTGTTGGCTTGTAGGCCAAGATTTTCAAAAACAGGACCTTAATATTATATTAAGCCCTGTTGCTATTCACTTAATAGAGTTACACTGGAAATAAATGTATCCCATGGTGTTTTTTAGTGTTATGCCCCCACTCTACTGCTTTGCCTCAGTGAACATATAGGAGTGAAAAATAATTCTTACTGTTTTCAAAGGAATTGAAATTGTTCAAAGGATACCTCCAGTGAATCTGTATTAAAGACATGTCATAATATGCCTCATCCTTTCATTTTGATGCAGTCCTAATCTACCTGTCAGCAGATTCAATGACAGCTTATTACTCCGATGAGATAATTTATTTTTCAGTGTAACTACAATCAATCAAAATGTTAATATGTTGCTGTATACTTTATTACCAGTGTTTTAAAGGTAAATATCAGATGAATCCGTTTTTTGCTTTGTTTTTAAATAAAGCAGACCAATTGTTGCAAAACAAGGCTACTTAATTCCAGATTTGTCCCTCCCCCACCTTCTTAAAATAAGAAATAGAAGCTTCACCATTTAAGAAGAGGGCTTTAATTTAATTGACTATTGCGGCTGACATTATATAAAGTGTCATGACCTCATCTTGATTGATTGATTAATAACTGAAAACCTAGATTATACCAATATCTTGCAATTTAATTTTGAATAGTCTTGCTTTATTATTATCTGTTACATCCATATGAGTATGTCTATTTAAATTAATATTAGTTTTCCAAATATAAGACTGGAAACAGTTTTAAAATCTTTTGCAAGTTGGAGGGATGACTGAGTAGAAACAAAACACAGCAATCATGCTTTCAACCTGCCAAGGCCCAAATGTAGGAGACAATATGTGACCAGGATCTAAAACAAGCGATGCAAAATAAAATTGATTCTGGACTTAACGTGATGTGGAATCACACATTAGTGCAATAAATTCTTTCTATAATCTGTTTCCTGATTCGTTACTTCTGATGTAAATAACTTTCAACAGTACAAGTGAGGGGACACCAGATTTGTGTGGAACATGAGTAAGAATGAGTGGCATCCCTCAATACGAAGCTCAGTTTACAAATATTGAAGAAAGCGGCAATGAGGACTAATCTACAAACACCAAACCAAACAAAGTAACATAAGCAAAAAAAAGAAGAATAACAAATACCCCAGCCTGGGACTAATGCAGAGCTTGGTTATGGAGTCCTGCCTTCCCTCAGACATTATCCTCTTCCAAGGGCAAGGGAAAGGGAAACTAAGTTAACCTCTTGTGTACAAAGCAACAAAGAGTCCTGTGGCACCTTATAGACATGCATCTGACGAAGTGGGTATTCACCCACGAAAGCTTATGCTCCAATGCTTCTGTTAGTCTATAAGGTGCCACAGGACTCTTTGTCGCTTTTTACAGATCCAGACTAACACAGCTACCCCTCTAATACTCTTATGTACAAGTGATCATGTCATTACATGTCACTCCTTTGTGTATGAGGAAGGGATCACGCAGACCTCCCAAACCCAGACTTCCAGCTGCAGAACATAGGTCCCAGTTGGTTGCTCACTGAAAAATTCAGAATCATTGTGCTGCTGTGCAGGAGGAATTCATGTCCTCCACACAAGGCCCAAGTAAATGAGTTATGCATGGGGAACTACGTGATTGTTGGAGGAGGATGGAATCCTCCCCTCTCTCTGAAGGTAGGGCACTAGGCACTGCTACACACAGCTCTGGTTGCTACTATAATTCATATATAAGTAAGATTTGGAATCTGTTCAGTTCACAGAGCCAATGGCCATGCCCCTATCATTACCTCATTCACAGCATCCTCCTCTGAAATTCTGTGAAGCCAGCCACTGCTGGAGCTTATCTCATGGGTGGGTATGGAGGCAGTCCAAACACTCTTCTTTTCCAGGCCATGTTATTTCAATGAAGGAAGAAGTTAACTTGGCTACTTGACAATAAAAGATGCTCTGTCTCTTAGCCACTAAAAATTCTTCAGAGCATCCCATGGTAGAGACCATATTCCTAAAACCACACAGTCATAGTTAGTGTTCCCACTTAGAGAAATGTAAAGTGGAAATCTAGTGGTTTGGAAGGGTATTAGACTAAGCAGTCTTTAAAAGTTACTTGAACCAAACATCCATACTGGATACCAAGAGGGTATGTCTACACTATGAAATTAGGTCGAATTTGTAGAAGTCGTTTTTTTAGAAATCGTTTTTATACAGTCGATTGTGTGTGTCCCCAAACAAAAGGCTCTAAGTGCATTAAGTCGGCAGACTGTGTCCACAGTACCGAGGCTAGCATCGACTTCCGGAGCGTTGCACTGTGGGTAGCTATCCCACAGTTCCCGCAGTCTCCACCGCCCATTGGAATTCTGGGTTGAGATCCCAATGCCTAATGGGGCAAAAACAGTGTTGCGGGTGGTTCTGGGTACATGTTGTCAGGCCCTCCCTCCCTCCGTGAAAGCAACAGCAGACAATCATTTCGTGCCTTTTTTCCTCGGTTATGTGTGCAGACACCATACCACGGCAAGCATGGAGCCCACTCAGCTCACCATCACCGTACGTCTCCTGGGTGCTGGCAGACGTGAGATTGCATTGCTACAAAGCAGCAGCTCATTGCCTTTTGGCAGCAGATGGTGCATTATGACTGGTAGTCATCGTTGTCTTACTCCTAGGTGCTCTTTTAGCCGACCTCAGTGAGGTCGGTCAGGGGCGCCTGGGCAGACATGGGAGTGACTCAGCCAGATCATTCCCTTTTTAAGTTTCGTCTCCTGGAGACTCAGTCCTGCTGGCAGTTGTACTGCGCCGTCTTCTGGTGAGCAGCCAGGAGATGACGACGGCTAGCAGTTGTACTGCACCGTCTGCTGCCAGCCTAAGATGTATAAGATAGATGGAGTGGATCAAAACAAGAAATAGACCAGATTTGTTTTGTATTCATTTGTATTCATTTGCTCCCCACTCCCTCCCTTCCTCCCGCCGTGAAATCAACGGCCTGCTAAACCCAGGGTTTTGAGTTCAATTCTTGAGGGGGCCATGCTGTGTGACAGTTGTTTGTGTTTCTCCTTGATGCAAAGCCACCCCCTTTGTTGATTTTAATTCCCTGTAAGCCATGTCGTCAGTCGCCCCTCCCTCCGTCAGAGCAACGGCAGACATCGTTTCATGCCTTTTTTCAGCACAGACGCCATAGCACTGGGAACATGGAGCCCGCTCAGATCACCGCGGCAATTATGAGCACTGTAAACACCACGTGCATTATCCTGCAGTATATGCAGAACCAGAACCTGCAAAAGCAAAACCAGGCAAGGAGGCGACGGCAGTGCGGTGATGAGAGCGATGTGGACATGGACATAGACTTCTCACAAAGTACGGGCCCCAGCAATGTGCACATCATGGTGTTAATGGGGCAGGAACGCCGATTCTGGGCCCGGGAAACAAGCACAGACTGGTGGGACCGCATAGTGTTGCAGGTCTGGGACGATTCCCAGTAGCTGCGAAACTTTCGCATGCATAAGGGCACTTTCATTGAACTTTGTGACTTGCTTTCCCCTGCCCTGAAGCACTAGAATACCAAGATGAGAGCAGCCCTCACAGTTGAGAAGTGAGTGGCGATAGCCCTGTGGAAGCTTGCAACGCCAGACAGCTACCGGTCAGTTGGGCATCAATTTGGAGTGGGCAAATCTACTGTGGGGGCTGCTGTTCTCCAAGTAGCCAACTCAATCAAAGAGCTGCTGATATCAAGGATAGTGACTCTGGGAAAAGCTCAGGCCATAATGGATGGCTTTGCTGCAATGGGATTCCCAAACTATGGTGGAGCGATAGACGGAACCCATATCCCTATCTTGGCACTGGAGCACCAAGCCACCGAGTACATAAACCACAAGGGGTACTTTTCAGTGCTGCTGCAAGCCCTGGTGGATCACAAGGGACGTTTCACCAACATCAACGTGGGATGGTCGGGAAAGGTACATGATGCTCGCGTCTTCAGGCACTCTGGTCTGTTTCGAAAGCTGGAGGAAGGGACTTTCTTCCCGGACCAGAAAATAACCGTTGGGGATGTTGAAATGCCTATAGTTATCCTTGGGGACCCAGCCTACCCCTTAATGCCATGGCTCATGAAGCCGTACACAGGCAGCCTGGACAGTAGTCAGGACCTGTTCAACTACAGGCGGAGCAAGTGCCAAATGGTGGTGGAATGTGCATTTGGATGTTTAAAAGCGCGCTGGCGCAGCTTACTGACTCGCTCAGACCTCAGCGAAAAGAATATCCCCATTGTTACTGCTGCTTGCTGTGCGCTCCACAATATCTGTGAGAGTAAGGGGGAGATGTTTATGGTGGGGTGGGAGGTTGAGGCAAATCGCCTGGCCGCTGATTACACGCAGCCAGACACCAGGGCGGTTAGAAGAGTACAGGAGGGCGTGGTGCGCATCAGAGAAGCTTTGAAAACCAGTTTCATGACTGGCCAGGCTACGGTGTGAAAGTTCTGTTTGTTTCTCCTTGATGAAGCTCCCCCCACCCCTTGGTTCACTCTACTTCCCTCTAAGCTAACCACCCTTCCCTCCCCCCTTCGATCAGCGCTTGCAGAGGCAATAAAGTCATTGTTGCTTCACATTCATGCATTCTTTATTAATTCATCACACAAATAGGGGGATGCCAAGGTAGCCCGGAAGGGGTGGGGGAAGGACAAGGCCACACTGCACTTTAAAACTTATTGAATGCCAGCCTTCTGTTGCTTGGGCAATCCTCTGAGGTGGAGTGGCTGGGTGGCCAGAGGCCCCCCCACCGCGTTCTTGGGTATCTGGGTGAGGAGGCTATGAAACTTGGGGAGGAGGGCGGTTGGTTACACAGGGACTGTAGCGGCGGTCTGTGCTCCTGCTGCCTTTCCTGCAGCTCAACCATAAACTGGAGCATATGAGTTTGATCCTCCAGCAGCCTGAGCATTGACTCCTGCCTTCTGTCAGCAAGCTGACGCCACCTGTCATCTTCAGCCCGCCACTTACTCTCTTCAGCCCGCCACCTCTCCTTGCATTCATATTGTGCTTTCCTGCACTCTGACTTGTCTGCCTCCACGCATTCTGCTGTGCTCTGTCAGTGTGGGAGGACAGCCTGAACTCAAAGAACATTTCATCCCGAGTGCGTTTTTTTCGCCTTCTAATGTTCGCTAGCCTCTGGGAAGGAGGAACATATGTAGCTGGTGGAGGGGAAAAAAGGGGAGAGTGGTAGTTAAAAAGACATATTTTATAGAACAATGGGTACACTCTTTCACGGTAAACCTTGCTGTTAACATTACATAGCATATGTGCTTTCGTTACGAGATCGCATTATGCCTCTTATTGAGGGCCTGCCGGTTTGGTGTGAGAGATCACACACGCAGGGCCAGGCAACAGAATTCAGCTTGCAGGCAGCCATAGTAAGCCACAGTCTTTTGGCTTCTTTAACCTTCATAACATTTGGGAATGGTTTCAAACAGTAGCGCCCTCATTTCCCATACCAAGTGGCCATTGGGTTGGCTATTTAAAATGGGTTGGCAATGTAAAAGGAGGGGCTGCGGTTTCCAGGTTAACGTGCAGCACAAACCCAACTAACCCTACTATGGAGGATGGAATAAGGCTGCCCTCCCCAAAAACCTTTTGCAAAGGCTTTGGGAGTACATTCAGGAGAGCTTTATAGAGATGTCCCTGGAGGATTTCCGCTCCATCCCCAGACACGTTAACAGACTTTTCCAGTAGCTGTACTGGCCGCGAATGCCAGGGCAAATTAATCATTAAACACACTTGCTTTTAAACCATGTATAATATTTACAAAGGTACACTCACCAGAGGTCCCTTCTCCGCCTTCAGAGTCCAGGAGCCCGCCTTGGGTGGGTTCGGGGGATACTGACTCCAGATCCTGGGTGAGAAACAGATCCTGGCTGTTGTGGAAACCGGTTTCTCCGCTTCCTTGCTGTGAGCTTTCTTTAACCTCCTCCTCCTCATCTTCCTCGTCCCCAAAACCCGCTTCCATGTTGCGTTCTACTCCATTGACGGAGTCAAAGCACAGGGTTGGGGTAATGGTTGCTGCACCTCCTAGAATGGCATGCAGCTCATCATAGAAGCGGCATGTTTGGGTCTGTGACCTGGAGCGGCCGTTTGCCTCTCTGTTTTTTTGGTAGGCTTGCCTGAGCGCCTTAATTTTCACGCTGCACTGCTGCGAGACCCTGTTATAGCCTCTGTCCTTCATGCCCTTGGAGATTTTTTCAAATGTTTTGGCATTTTGTTTACTGGAATGGAGTTCAGCTAGGGTGACCAGACAGCAAGTGTGAAAAATCAGGACATGGGGTAGGGGGTAATAGGAGCCTATATAAGGAAAAGACCCAAAAATCGGGACTGTCCCTATAAAATCGGGACATCTGGTCACCCTAAGTTCAGCTAGCACGGATTCATCTCCCCATAAAGCGATCAGATCCCTTACCTCCCGTTAGGTCCATGCTGGAGCTCTTTTGTGATTCTGGGACTCCATGGTCACCTCTGCTGATGAGCTCTGCATGGTCACCTCTGCTGATCAGCTCACCACGCTGGCCAAACAGGAAAGGAAATTCAAAAGTTTGCGGGACTTTTCCTGTCTACTTGGCCAGTGCATCTGAGTTGAGAGCGCTGTCTAGAGCGGTCACTGTGGAGCACTCTGGGATAGCTCCCGGAGGCCAATACCGTCGAATTGCATCCACATTACCCCAAATTCGACCCAGCAAGGCCGATTTCAGTGCTAATTCCCTCGTCGGAGGTGAAGTAAAGAAATCGATTTTAAGAGCCCTTTAAGTTGGAAAAAAGGGCTTTGTCATGTGGACAGGTGCAGGGTTAAATCGAGGTAACACTGCTAAATTCGACCTAAAATTGTAGTGTAGACCAGGCCCAAGATAGAAGGGGGAGTTGGTATACTTCCACGAGCAAAATCTTATGGGCAGTACGGGACTTCATATGGGCACTAAAATCTATTCTCCCTTGGGACAACAGAGATTCTAAGGAACTACTAGCTCATGAAAATGTACTGTTATGGAATATCTTCTTTACCGTGGTGTGTTTATTGCTGTTGCATCCTATACTGCATATTTTTTCTCTCGATATTTTGATGTTTCCTGGCCCACTGTCCCCATGCAACTTTTTCTTTTCTTTTTCTTTTTTTTATAACTTGCTACTGCTTGGCTGCTACCAAACATTGCAGGTGGAATGAACCTAGCTTACTGATGAATAGATCAGGTATGTCCACGTAGTTCTTTAATTTCTATGGAAAGTTAATAGACAAAGGCAGAGCAGCAGGTGTGATGGAGAACTAGTGGCAATATGGTTAAATTAGGATTTAGTTTTGCATTGTTTTAATATTACACACAATATTATTAATCAGAATTGAAATGGAATGGTCGTTGTAGACTCTTTTTTTGAATGGTTGATTCCAATGTCTGGACTCCACAATACACATAGCATAGTCCTGTAACCTAACTTAATCAATAAGTCAGGGAAAAACAGATTTAGAAAACATTTTTTCCCTTTTAAAAATCAACACTGATACAACCAAACTCAGCAAATGGAGGATTTTTGCTCCCTGGGTGTCACAGTGTATGAAGATGAGACTCTTTAGGCGACACCCAAAACATTAATATTGACCTATTTGACATGCCTGCCAGTAAGCATTTGGCACACAGGAAAGAGGAATATTATTTATCACAGAAGCCTGGATTATGTGAACATGGATTGGGCTCAACCTGGCTTTTTTCAGATGTTCAAGTTAGACCCTGTAGGCAACAGAATGGAAAAAGAAGGAAACTCTTGAAAGGTGCGGTTATTGCTTAACATAAAAATGGAAAGAGAGTAACCAGTGAGTGGAAAATAATCAGCATTTGGTTAAGGATTGTTTGTCATTGGGAAGGAATTCTTAGCAGGAAAATGTCCAATTTTTATTGAAGAGGGGATTAGAGAAATGGTTGGAGGGGAAGTAAAGGAAAGATGGTTGAACACTATTAAGAACTAGCATGGTAATAAAACAGAGTATATTTGCTGTGTCTCCCAAATGATGGCCAGATTACAGTTATCCAATTAGGTTCTGTCTACACTGCAACTTTTAACCAAGTTTGTATCCAGTTAGCAGCATGGCTGGCTCCAAATACAGTTTGTTCTCACACACAACATGATTAATGCTCTATTAGTAACCATGGCAGTTAAATATGTACTGTCCTTGCCAGGACCACAGGCTGGCACATGATTGTCTTATGACACCATTTGGCACACTCTTTTGCAGTGTAGATGGGCCCCCTAACTGTGCCCCTGTGCATCTGTGACTCTTTTGTGATATGCTAACCCTTGCTGAAGCACGATGGGATAGCTGCCCAAAAATTCTTAGAGTCATCCAAAACAAACAAACAAAAAACATGTAAGTCATGGGAGATGGGGATGCATAAACACAGTTGACTCATGAATGGTTGTGTTGTGAAGGAAGCTGTTGGTGCAGACACAACTCCAACTGTATTTGTTGTTACAGGGTGCAAAGAAAGTGTCACAAATTGGTTAAAAATATAGTGATAACTGTAATGTGGACAGGTCTTTACTGGAGTCACCAAGGTCTGGTCTAAAAAACCCACTCCCCTGACTACCATAGTTATGCTGATATAACGCCTGGTGTAGATGCAGCTATTTTGATGGAAGAATGCTTCTGTTGACATAGCTAACTCCATTCGGTGTTCCTACACTGACATTAAAAACATTCTGTCAGTACACTGTGTGCCAACATAGCTATGCTGGTATAGTCTCTGTAGTGTAGACATACCACAAATTTGCATCCTGTGCAAACCACAGCCAAGATTTGGCTTGGAACTGCTGTGGTCTGGAAGTAGGCCAAATGGAAAATTTAGGCAGTAGGAGCTGTGCAACTGTCTCAGCTGGACGTCATGTATATCTTGCACATAGAAATTATAGATCATGATATGAAGGTCCGCAGTCTTGGCTTATGGACTTGACAGCACAGGATGATGACACTTCAGAAAGTTTTCTATACAAATCTACCAAGCCCCAACATCTCCATTTAACCATTTAATCTCCACCATGAACTGGTGTTCATGCAGTTATTCCATTGCTATATTTTTCTTCAATATTACTTTGTTGCCTCCTTCAGACAGATCTTCAGGGGTGAAATTCTAAAATCCCATTTTAAAATCTAAGAAATACAATGATCTTATGGTTAGACTACTGGACTGGGACTCAGTTGTTCTGGATTCAACACATTTTTAATATTTTTATTGCAGATACAAATAAAGTGTAAATAGAAAGAACAGCTTGTTCAACAGCAAGAGAGAAAAACAGGCAAAAAGACAAGAAAAATCAGTGGAAAACACTGTTAAGATAGACTATTGTGTTTCATTAACAGTTGCTTTTCAGAGTGATTTAGGATATATGAAGAACTTTAAACCTGTATTACTACTGTGTATAAAATTTGGAATTATTCATGTGCATTCAAAATAAAGACCATTTTTAAAATGTTTAGATACCCTCTTTTGTATGCTCCCTTACCTAGACTGCTTTATAACCTTCTGTTCTAGGTGGTATAGATAAAGAAACTTTCCACTGTAGAAAAGACTCCCAACATTCAGCTGTATGATACTGTTCAAGTGCAGTTTATTGAAAATTCTTTTGTATTGTGACATTGTCCATTTTTGTTCATAAAGTGAACTATATATGATCCATAAAGTTGGGTATATGTGACTCGGTACAAGAAGGATTACCGCTTTTCTTAATGTGGAGAGCTGGAAACTAATGGACAGTCACCACCCCTGCCAACTGACGAGGAAGATCTAACCCTGTACATCAGTCACGTTTTATGTTCTACTCCATACTTGTAGTTTTCAGCGCAGTGGAGTGAAAGCTCAGCCTTTTCTCCTTGTTCAGATAGGGCCAAATCTACAAGGAGGGGAGTGCCCCATGCACAGTGCTAAGCAGCTCACATCCCTTTGAATCCATGGGAACTGAGGATGTACAAGAGGCAGTCAGCCGCTTGTAAGATCAGACTGCTATTGCCATCGCTGATTAAGGGCCCCATCCTGTGAGGCAGTCAGCAGTTAAAGGTGCTCAGAACCTGGACCTAATTTAAGAATCCAGGGCATCTGGGAATTTTGTTGCAGCCCTGACCCTGTGAGATTCTGATCATCTGTTGAAAGGCACCGAGTGTTCTCAGTTCCCATTGACTTTAATGGGAGTGGAGGGTGTGCAGTACCTCTCAGAATCAAGGTCTTGTAAAGCAAGGAGGGAAACAGGACTGACAAATGCAGGAAGACAATTAAGTCCTTTTAGACTATGTTTCATGGGAGCTCCGGTATTTCTGCAACAAACACCATGTGTCTAATTTTCCTCTCACAGGAGAAGGGAACAGGAGACCCCCACTGCTGTGGCAGAAAGTAAATAGCATTTCACATACTCTAAAAGATGCACTCAGAGCTATTTCCTTGATTATCAGGTGCCCTGTTAAATATTTTGTTATGAAAACATTTTCACAGAAAGAAGACTGGTTGTATATCAGGAAACTACCAGAGTGTCCTGTTGTTTTTCAGACAGGTGGAAATTCAGAGGAAAATGTAGGATGAACATAAATGAATATAGGATTGCAGTGTAGTTGTAAACTGTGTTGGTCCCAGGATATTGGAGAGACAAGGTGGGTGAGGTAATATCTTTTACTAGACCAACTTCTGTTGGTGACAGAGAGAAGCTATCCAGCTTACACAGAGCTCCTCTTTAGGACCATAACAGAGTGCCCAGTCCTGCTACCCCTACTCTCCTGCGTTGTCCCATTGAAGTCAATGGGATCAGAACAGGGTTCCAAGACTGCTAATCCCTGAGGATGGGGACATGCCCCCATTACTGATCCCTACAGTGCTCTGGCCGCTGTGCCAAGGCTGCCAGAGAGGCTGGGTGGGGATGGCAGGGTGCCTGAGGCTGTGCAGTCATCCCCCGCGGACCCGGGCCTGGAGAACAGACTCCGGGGCCAAGGCTGCCCCGCCAGGTCTGTGGGAGTGGCTGGTGAGCCCAGCTCCGCTTTCAGGGCGCCTGAGACCTCCCGCCGGGGACGCCCTGGCCGCGGGTGCCGGGGAGCTCTCCCCGCCGGGCGCTGCAGACCAGGCGCCAGGGGGCGCCCCCCGCCAGCTGCCTGCGTTCTCCCGGGCGCACCCGGGCGGCTCTGGCGGCTGTTTGAAAGTGCGGAGGAGGAGCGGGGCTGCGCACGGGGCTGGCGGGCAGCGGCAGCCCGGCCTCCTTTGTCCCCTCCCCTAGTCGCCGAGCCGGCAGCGGGTGCAGCAGCCGGGAGCTGAGCGGGCCGGCCTGGGGAGATCTTTCCCTTCCCGCAGCAGCACCGAGGTCGCCATCTTCGCCTCTCCGCCCCGGCTCCCAGGCAGGGCGACGGAAAATCCCTCTAGCCAGGCGCTGCTCGTGCCGCATCCCTCGCCGCCAGCACCCAGCGCCCGCCGCCGCCCGAGAGCCAGGGCAGCCGGGGAGGGGAGTGGGCGCGGCCCCCGCCCGCTCGCTCGCTCCATGTGATCGCCCGGGCTCAGCAGCCTCCCGCACTGATCTCATCTCCATCCTCCCCAGCGCTGCGGGCACCCGGCGGGAGACGGAGGTGCCGAGGGGAGGCGAGGGGAAGCCAGACAAAGGAGCAGGCGCTGCTGTAGCAGGAGGTGAGTGACCGGGGGGTTCATCGGGCAGAAGGGGCCTAATTTTCGTGCTTCTCCCCCATTTCTATGTAACCTCCTCCTTCGAAAGCCTCCGGCTTCATGTGCACTGGGAGTGGCCTGTTCTCCTCCCTAGAGAGCAGAGCGACCCCCCCCCCGCCTTCCACCATCACCCCCCCCAAACTCCGCTGCAGCAGCAAAGCAGGGATGCAGGCTCGCCCAGCCTTCTGCCAGCGAAGAGGGGAGCAGGGTTGGGGGCGCAGGGCTGGCATCCCCATCTGGAAGACTAGTGTGATCTATAGTGCGGGTGTGTTTGTAGGAAACAGACAGCCATACCTGTGTGGACCCCACTGGGCTACGGTGTAATGCACCAGAGCCTGCAGCTCCATTTTCATCCCTGGGAAAGTCCTCTGCTCTCCATTCTGTTGTCACTTCTCTTCCTTCAAAGTCAAAGCAGGAGGAGGGGGAATTCCCACACGCAGGGCAGAAATGAAGGCTCACTGTGCAATAGTTCTCGCAGTGTGAAGTAAGTGGGAGCAGAAGGCTAAAAAAACTTGGCAAATGTTTGGTGTTATTGCATAGCCAGTGCTGTTGTCAGTGGCAGGTCAGGTTTCTCAATGGCATGGACCAAAGGTTTTGGGGAAGGGAAGCCGAGTCTCTCTGATCCTAAACACAGTGCCGTGCCCCCCGCCTCCACACACTTTTTTTTAATTAGGCTATAAACCCTGCAATTGGATATTAGTAAGCAAAAAAATCTAGGGCTTTCTCTCCCCTCCTCCCTCCAAGCTAATCAGAACATTAACAGAATTAGTGCCTGCACAGCTTGACTCTTTCTTATGGAGTTAAAGAGAGCAGGAGAGGAAACTCCAATAGGGATTTAGAGCACAAATGTATTATTTTTTTTCTCCTCTCCCTCCCCCTGCTTATCTACAGTGATTGTAAGGCCAGATTTGCTTTCTTTCCACAATGCAGTAGGCTTCACTGTGAGTAAAGTGATGCTCCTACAACATTTAAAATAAAATACTAGCAGTTATTTCCTTGTTCCTTTTTTGTCAAAGTGGCAGCAAGGACAGTTTCATTTGCTCAAAAATATTAAAAATTGCTGTTTCTGGGGAAAATATGACAATTGAGAGCATTGAGGGGGACAGGTGATGCCTTTAACAGGTTGTGCAAGTGCAAGTGCTTCTTGAGCTCAAGGACAAAAGGAGGCTTCTTTTTTTGCCTTTTTTTTTCTTGGCACAGAGGGTGTGGTAATGGCACTGTAATGCAGCATTGGTAACTGAACAGGAGCAGGGCACTGTTGACTGCATATCTGAGGAAAAACGTTTGTCCGTTATTGGGTGCTATGGAGGTGTTAATGAGTTCATGGTTGATGTGACAGCTTTTATTGTTACATAATACAAATCTGAGTAAAATATAAAAATTCATTCTAGGAAAATCACCTGACACTATCCACAAACTGTATGTATGTAACTCATTGGTGAGTTAGCAGCAGCACATCAGAACTGTAAGGTAGTGTTGCATATATGAATTTATCTGTCTTTGAATTTAAACCTGTTAATTTCAAAATTCAGTGTTCCTAATACAAAACATCTAAAAAGTCACCTTTTCAAATAAGTAACAAACTCCTGACATGTTTTGAAGTTTATTTTGTATGACCAACCAGGTGTGAAGAACTTTGGCATAAACTATTGCTTTTCATAGGCTAAGAAAATATAACATTCTGAGGTGAGATTTGTGACTTAGACATGCAGCATGAAATAAGTGTCTCACAAATTCTTCATGTTGTTTTGAACCAGAGGCTGACTGCTCTTTGGGTGATTTAGGGTAAACGTTAAAGAAAAATGTTTATTTTTATGTTCAGTGAGTAACAAGATCTTCTAGAGGCAATTCAAACAAACAAACAAACAAAAAACCCACAACCAGTGCTGTGATGACAGCTATTTATATTTTTTTCTGAAAATAAAAACTTAAAGCTAATTTTTGAGTGCTATCTGACAAAAATTTATTACTTTCTCATAGCTTAATGGTTAACTTGATTTAGTAAATTAAAGATATATCTTTCTGTGACAGAAAAGCTTATGTAATATTATTTTTAAGCTCTTCATTTATCTTCTGAATCCTAGCACAAAGGGCCAAATTCTGTTCTGTTTTATATGGGTATAACTTGAGTAATTCCGATGATTGTAATGGTATTATGCTGGATTTACACTGGTGCAAGTGAGATTAGAATTTTGTCCAATGATTAAGTTTGTCTTTCTAGTTTATAATTGCCCATATAATACTACCTTGCTCATACCCATGTTGATCTAAGTAGGGAAGAGCTGATAGCTGGTGAAATTCTCTTACAGAACATTTTATATTATGAAATATCTTTGGGGATTTATAGTACTAAAAAATTGTTGGAGGTAAGCAAGTCATTTTGGAAACGACACCACTTGCATTGTCAATATACCTGTGCAACTCTTAGTCTGTTCCTGATCTCTTTCAGTTTCTATTCTCATTTCCCTTTTTGCCAAAAAAGGCAATGTTAAAGATTAAATGTTGGAGAGTGAGAAGTCTGCCCCTGATCCTGCAGATACTTCTGTAAGTGAATAGTCTCACTGAACTCATTGCTTAGTTCAGTGGGATTATTCACTTTGCATAAAGTTGAGCATAGGTGTAAATATTTGCAGGATTGGGGTTTAAACAATCTGTAGTTTTTCTCTTAGGTGCAGTAAGAAATTTAGAAGCAAAAGTTAATTTTTTTTCTTGATAATTAAAATGACTTTATTAGTGGTTAGTGCATTTTCTACAGAAGAGCAGGTTCCTAACTGGATTCTTCTAGCTTTTCTCTCTGAGAAGTAGTGGAGTCATTCCTACAACAAAGAATTCGGGGGCGGAGGTTCTTCTTCTTCAAGAAACTTCATGACATTGTTGATACCAAAGATCTGTAAATCAGGAATTATAAAATTAGCCTTAGTAAGTATTTTTATAACCTGTTGTTGCACTGATTGAGTGAAGAATAAAGGAAGCTGTAGGGTCATTACATATAATTTGTTAGTCCATGCCTGAATCTCCTACAGCTTTACGCTATCACAGTAGAGATAGGTGAGACTCAGAGTTCTAAATCTACTGGCTATTTTTATATTATATAACAAGAAAAAACAACTTGTCTTGATGCATGCCATTAATTCTGACCCCAAGTGCTTGTCAGAGTTCTACAGTAGCTGGCATTGTAACGATTTGAGGAAAGCTTGTCATGATAGAAAAAGACGGCAGGAGTTTTTCAACATCTTGTCTTGGTTCCTGTTATCCAAAAAAATAAGTTGATTGAGTTTAGCAGGGGAAATGGAAAAAATAGTACAAAGAGGAAAACTGCAGCAGAGTGTTGTAAGTGACTTTTTTGTTTTTGTTTTGTTTTCTGTCAGAACAGGCAGTATAATGATAGATCATGAGTAATCTAGTGGTGACGAGAAACCATCTCATGTCACTTGGAGGCTCTACAGTGAATAAGAAATGCTTAGAAGATTGTTTTCAGCAAGAACTATATTAAACACTAACACTATTAAGTCTTTAGTGGGGAAAACTAGATTGTGATGAAAAAATGTTCACCACCAGTCACTGTCAAAATTAATTGTTTGTCCACTAGGGTGAGGTTATGATCCAATGTGATGCCAGGGAACGTAACTGACTTTTTAGAATTCTGTGTATGTTTCTGTTGTCCTTAGCTTCTGGATGGTTCGCAAATATTTTTTTTTAACTAGAATTCTAAGCCAAATATAATTCAGCTTTAGGTTTCCCCTGGTAACTGTTAGATCAATAATATAGCTTCGCTTCTATTCTATTCTGTAATACAATTTTTTCCCTGGAAGAACAAGTTTAAAAACTTTTCTATTTAAAACACGATTTACATTGGCATTATGACATTATTGCTTTGGTTCATTAAATGTGATTGAATACATCAACCCTGCAAATTAGGCATGAAGTTTATATGGTTGATGCACATCTATTAATTTATACCAAGTTTTTAAAAGTTATCACTGACATAAAACTGCTCTCTGGAAGTATCTGTAATTGCTTGATATTACATGCAAATCTCTTTGAAACTTCATTTTTGGGTGAATTAGAGCCATCATAATGTGGCCAGCATTATGCACTTTCCCACACAGCTCTGACAAATGCCTGTCTTGATTGTCACCTGAGCAGATTACCCATCATGATTTTTTTTTTTGTAGTAGTTTGTGTGCCTATATCCCCTGAACTCCAGTTGATAACGATGAAGCTCATGTTATGTATGACTCAAATTGGACTGAATTTGGTGGTCTCATATTTATCTTCAAGTGATCCTTTGACCACATCACAAATCAATCATGGAACTTCTCATCATACTTGACAGCTCAAGTTCAGGAATCCAATAGCAGATTAGGATTGCAATTCAGTGGCCAGTGGAGAATGTTAGTACAACACATTTGCACAAGGTTTGGTTCAGACTAGAACTACTGACTCTTTCCTTACATAGGTTTTAGAGTAGCAGCCGTGTTAGTCTGTATCCGCAAAAAGAACAGGAGTACTTGTGGCACCTTAGAGACTAACAAATTTATTAGAGCATAAGCTTTTGTGGGCTACAGCCCACTTCTTCAGATAGTGGATATAGATATGTTCCACTCTATACGCATCCGAAGAAGTGAGCTGTAGCCCACGAAAGCTTATGCTCTAATAAATTTGTTAGTCTTTAAGGTGCCACAAGTACTCCTGTTCTTTTTCCTTACATAAGAACACATCTGGATGGTGTGGTTAGCTAATGATCTGTGGTCACCTTCTTAGCTCTGCATATCTGTTTCTCTCTTTAAACATCTTTGGTTTTCATCAGGTGATCTGATATTATAGGGAAGAGGACCATGTGTAGGTCAACATGGCCCTTTTATCAGGGCTTGCTAGTGCCTCCTCTCATCACATTCATATCAACTTTTCATGACTCTCCCATTTCTGTTCATGGTGGTCTGTGTTTTTTTCTATTAATAAAATAAATGTTTAACTCAAAACAACTAAACTAGCTTAAAAAAATTAAGAGCTCTGTCATTGATGTGATGTTAGGGTTGCTTTGATACTTTCTAAATGAAGGTTTTTCTGACTTCATGTTCATAAATTTAGTGTACATTGTAGAAGCTTGGTGCCGCCTTTCCTGATAAGTACTCTGACTACCTATGCCTTCAGAACAATGTGTCAGTTTTAAACCAAAATGCTTGTGCTTCACAATTCTGAAGGCTTGTTTCGAAGAGTTAATATGAGCCCTTCTCTGTTAGCTCAGTCCTCTTAATATCACAGACATCTTGCGCCCTAACAGTCTCTGAAGTGCCCTAAGGCGAATGCTAGCAGCATAATATACATTTCAAATATGCCATCTTTAGCAGTGCCACAGACAGGTTTTTTTCCTCTCCTGTAAGTACTGGATTGGTCTGTAAAAAGCAATCATGGACAGGCTTCTTAGAAATGAATTAAGTAAACACATCAGCTGTGATTGAGAACAAGAAGGTATTCTCCCCACCACCTGCTTTCCTCTTCCCATACACTATTCTTTGAGTGTAAAAATCTTCCTGCTGTAAATGTTTTTTTAGAAACCAGTGTTGGTAAAAATGGATCTGTGGAGTCCTTTTTTGTCACACTGATGAAGCATCAGTCAGTCTTCAAGCAGTGATGCTTACTGCTAAATCTCTTTTTTTCAGAGCTTGCTTTCTGAGCAGAAAGCCATCCTGAATATTCTGTGTCTCAGGTCAACCTCCAGCTTCATTCCTAATAGTTTAGTTTAATTTTCACCTGCATGACTCCCCATTCTAGAACCTGTTCATCCAAAAGCATATTGGAATGTAACCTAGTAGAAGGAATGGTGACTCTTGATGTCACCTGTAGACTATTTTAGGGATACAAGTTCTAGCACAAAAGTTAAACATAGCACATCTTATTTTGGAAGCCTTTGCCTCTGAGAAGTGGCTAATTCAAAAACTGAAATACAACAATCTTACCATTCTTCTGTCAGATCTGATGTTTTGCTTCTGCGTGTTGTTCTGACAAAATTATATACTGATTTAGATTCTTAATGACCACATGCAAATTGTTGCCACAGTACAAAAAACAAGCACAAATATGAGACCAAAATTGATTAGCTTTTTGGGGGATAACAGTGATACATGGTTACTCAAATTATGAAATACCTTCATTTTTTAAAAAAGATTAAAATCAGATCAGAGTAATATTACAGTTTTGGTCCTTTAGTCTTCATGAGCTTCACACATGCTTATCTGTGGTTACTTCTAAGCTGAGAGGGCACTACCAAATCTTTAGGACACTTCACTAGTTATCTCATTAAAATATATATTCAGGCACCATGGCAACAATTGGATTTGGATTCCCAGAGGTGAAAGCACAACAATTCATGTACTAAGTGTTCTAGTCCCCTAAATATTTGTCAGTTAAATCAGTCTATTGCTAGTCTTTATAAGTGTCAGCTGTGATTTTTAAAACAAGCTGGTATTCTCCTCCCCCACACCCCAAATACATACTTTGTTCTTTGAGGATGTAAAAACCTGCCTGCTGTAAATGACGTTCTGAAGTACAGTGGTTCTGAAAATGGGTCTGTGGAGTGTTTTTTGTCACAGTAGGGTAAAACATTAGTCTTCAAGCAGTGATGCTTATGGCTAGCCATGAACCAGTGAAAAGCTTCTCAAAGTTTCTGAGGGTATTTTAACCAGCTAAAAGCACTTGTCTGCATCATGCACAACTGCTTGGTGTCTGTCTTCCTTGGGCGAGCAATGAGGGCTTTAAGTAGAGGGAGAGATTGAGGAAATAAAGACCTTGGATACAAAATGGAAGCAGGATAGGCATAATCAGGTAACTGCACCCACCATATTAAAACAAGCTTATGTTAATTGTATCCCTCTTCACTCTGTTCTGTTACTGTTTTCACATTCCTTGCAGCAATTATAACTGCTGGAGAGTTAAGGACTGATAAATTGGGAGAGTGTCCCATGAGAAGGTTTATTTTGGGGGCTTGCAGTATATTTGTAGTTAGCGTAGAGATTGATACTTCAACAGGAGTAGAAGAATTCAGTTAATTAGCCACCCTTCTTGGAGGCACAATTAAATGAGTGCTGACATACTTGGAGCATTTTACTTTATCTTCCTCTGTACAGTGGGCAGAGTAACAGAGGTATTTGGTTATGCATAAGGGTCCATCCACATGTTTCCCTCTGTTAGGATTAGAGCCATAATTAGTGATCTACCTTCTGAAAAAATTACCACAGTATATTAACTCCCTTTATTGGTAACAGAATTCCCAGTCCCTGTCCCAAACCTTCCTAGCACTCACTGGTTAATAATTCTTATCTGTTTTCTCTTTGGCATTTTGTGATTATGACATGTGGACAAGGGGGATCCAGTGGACATAGTGTACTTAGATTTCCAGAAAGCTTTTGACAAGGTCCCTCACCAAAGGCTCTTATGTAAATTACGCTGTCATGGGATAAGAGGGAAGATCTTTTCATGGATTGAGAGCTGGTTAAAAGACCGAGAACACAGGGTAGGAATAAATGGTAAATTTTCAGAATGGAGAGGGGTAACTATTGGTGTTCCCCAAGGGTCAGTCCTAGGACCAATCCTATTCAATTTATTCATAAATGATCTGGAGAAAGGGGTAAACAGTGAGATGGCAAAGTTTGCAAACTGCTCAAGATAGTTAAGACCAAAGCAGACTGTGAAGAACTTCAAAAAGATCTCACAAAACTAAGTGTTAGGCAGCAAAATGGCAAATGAAATTTAATGTGGATAAATGTAAAGTAATGCACACTGGGAAAAATAACCCAACTATACATACAATATGATGGGGGCTAATTTAGCTACAACTAATCAGGAAAAAGATCTTGGAGTCATTATGGATAGTTCTCTGAAGATGTCCACGCAGTGTGCAGCGGCAGTCAAAAAAGCAAACAGGATGTTAGGAATCATTAAAAAGTGGATAGAGAATAAGACGGAGACTATCTTATTGCCCTTATATAAATCCATGGTACGCCCACATCTTGAATACTGCGTACAGATGTGGCCTCCTCATCTCAAAAGAGATATACTGGCATTAGAAAGGGTTCAGAGAAGGGCAACTAAAATGATTAGGGGTTTGGAACGGGTCCCATATGAGGAGAGATTAAAGAGGCTAGGACTTTTCAGCTTGGAAAAGAGGAGACTAAGGAGGGATATGATAGAGGATGGACCTTTGTTCTGACCCAGTACAGCCATTCTTATGTTCTTATGACACATCCCCAAGGACACCACTTGCTATAGAGTGCTGGGCTAGCAGAAGGCAAGATAAAATCACCCAGGTTGGCTGAGGTAGCTAGATAGAGTGGTACAATACTAGGGCTCTGCTTGGATTCAAACTTACAATACAAATATAATAATAACATAATAATTTAATAAAAAAACCCAATAGGGAACTAAAAAGCAGATGTCAAAATCAGAAGCCCATGGAACACTCTGAGAAAAATTTTTCTTTCTCTAGGGCTTAGTATAGCTTTAATTTAGATTTTAAACATTCTTTGCAATATTCAAAATACTCTTTAATTGAGATGTTAATTTGCTTAGATTTAAGGTGATCAGTGAATGGTTCATTCATTGGTTAATATATGGCCCACAGCCGCTACTTCCTTTTAATACTGAAATGTAGACTGTAGAGATTATAGATCTCAGCATCCAGTGCTTCCTCTTCATTTAAACATCCCCCTGCTGCAGCCTGCTCTAGCTATTGATTTTGGCTGTCTGTCTACTGTCAAGTTGCCAATGCGGTCCTTGGTTGGGCAATTGTTCCTCCTACTTCTTATGGCTTAAGTTGTATCTGAGCTGAAATGGCAATAAATATTAAATGTTTGCTCAGGCTAATTGTGTACAGTGATGTTCCTGCATTGTAGAAGAATTGTTGTATGAAAAATACTGATTCATTCTTATGATAATATTTGGAAAAAACTTCATATAAGAAATGTGAGTTGAGGCGCCTCATATCTTAAGATGAAACCTAATGATAAAAATTGTATCTAATGATCTGTCTTTCCAGCCAAGTACTTGTAGTAGTTTAAAAAGCAAGCAGGGATAACATTTCTAATTACACTGCTCTACAGCCAAAATGCTTCTGAAATAAATGTAGTCAAACTTTACTAATTCTGGGTCACTGAGAACGAAAATGATGCTTAAAATTGTTGATTGGCTCTAGTTTTCAAGATATGCTATTGGGTCAGTATATACTGTATATACTGACTACCCTTGACTTGGGAATGGCAGAGGATAAGTGAGTTATAAAGGGAAGGGATCTCAATTTAAACTAGAAATGACTAAAATACATCTTTGACTGGATCTATGAATAAATCTATGACTGGGCTTGGACAGTACTTGCTTTTTAGGCAAAACAATGAACGATGCAATCTGAAGCTGGTATTGCGTCATACATGATATGAATTGCATCATGTTATTCCTAGAAGTCATGGATGATGCAATCATAATGAAGCTTACATCACTCTGCTGAACAAATTGCCCTGTATCAGCTCTAGAAATCATACAGTGTCGTGCTCTCTTATTTGTCAGTGTTTGATTTTCCAAAGGGACACATTTCTGTTTAGCCAAAGTGAGCAGAGATGCTTCGTACTTGTGTGAACAGTGCAGATAACTTCTGCTATATTTGTGGTGAAGTGACTTTTGCATCACAAAAGCGCAGTATAACCACTATGGTTAAGAAAGCCTATCACCTTTATTTTGGTTGCAAAATTGGAGATCAGGACAAGAGGTGGGCCCCACACATATGCTACAACACTTGTGCAACAAATCTTCGCCAGTGGTTGAACAAGAAAAGGAAATCTATTCCTTTTGCAGTGCCAATGATTTGGAGAGAGCCAACAGATCATACCAGCAATTATTACTTCTGCATGGTGCCTCCGGTTGGGAAAGGTATGTCAAAGAAGAAAAAGTGGACTGTGCATTGTCCAAACATTCCATCAGCTATACGCCCAGTACCCCACGGAGAAGGATTGCCGGTTCCTTATGCACCAGTTTCATTCTCACTTGAGTCAGACGAGGAAGAAGAAGAGGATGAAACTTCTGGTCCTGAACCATCAATGTCACAGGACCCACATTTTCTCCCATCCTCCTCCTCTGAACCACGCCTCATAACACAAGGTGAACTGAATGACCTTGTCAGGGATTTAGAACTACCCAAGAGTAAGGCAGAGCTGTTGGGCTCCAGACTACAGCAGTGGAATCTCCTGGCAGGTGATGTTAGGGTTTCCATGTTCCGTGACCGTCAAAAGGATCTTGTCCCATTCTTCTTCATGGAAGGTGATCTTGTAGCCTGCAACAATATCGATGGTGTGATGGCAGCCCTCAACATCGTTCACGATCCAGATGAGTGGAGATTGTTCATTGATTCATCGAAGACGAGTCTTAAAGCTGTTTTACTGCATAATGGCAATGTTTTGCCATCAATTCCAGTTGGTCGTGCAGTCCATATGAAGGAAACCTATGACAACATGAAACAACTTTTGAGGTGCATAAACTATGACCAACATCAGTGGCAGCTTTGTGGTGATTTTGAAGGTTGTTGCTCTCTTGCTTGGTCTGCAGACTAGATACACAAAGTACTGCTGTTTTCTCTGCGAATGGGATAGTCGTGCAAGAGGTTCCCACTACATCAAGAAAGATTGGCCACTCCGATAGTCATTGCAGCCTGGGAGGAAAAGTGTTCAGCATCCACCAGTTGTTGAATCAAGGAAGATTTTGTTACCACCCTTACAAGCTGGGTCTGATGAAGAACTTTGTCAAGGCCATTGACAAAACACAAGCAGCTTTCAAGTACCTCCGTGGAAAATTTCCAAGGTTAAGTGAAGCTAAGATAAAGGAAGGTGTCTTTGTTGGTCCTCAGATTCGTGAACTTCTTCGAGATGATGCATTTGACCATGCACTGCGTGGCAAGGAAAAGACGGCATGGAAAGCCTTCCAGTTAGTGGCAATAAATTTTCTCGGAAACAACAAGGCAGACAACTACAGGTTGTTGGTGGAAAACCTCCTCAAGGCATACAAAAGCCTTGGTTGCAACATGTCACTAAAGATACATTTTTTGCACTCTCATATAGATTTTTTTTCCACCGAACTGCGGAGCAGTGAGCGACGAGCACGGCGAGCGATTTCACCAGGACATTGCAACAATGGAGAAACGCTATCAGGGCAAATGGAGCCCATCAATGCTTGCAGACTATTGCTGGACAGTGACAAGAGATGCTCCATTTAATGAATACAAGAGACAAGCCAAGAAGCGCCGAGTAGACACTGAATAGGACTAAACTATGTACCTAATAGTTTTTTGCCTTTTGTTTCATAATAAACTTTATTTATATAACCCTTTTGCTGATTTTTAAAGTGTTCCATAAACAGGACAGGTGAAATATTATCATGTAAAGCAACCATAAACACATGAAAAGACCTAGGTTTACAATTTATGATTAAAACTCTACTATCTACACAATATACATAGACATAAAATGTAAAAACTTAAATATCTTAGAAACAGTAGCCAATCAGTTGTTTTGTCATATTTGAACTCAGCACATCAAAATACATAATAAACAGCACATTTTATCTCTGAAGCAGACGACTTCTCAAAAAATGTAGACCAGTGTTATCTGTAACTGTTTAGAGCAGAACAAAGAACCATTTGTTCCATGTGTGTCTAAAACTGGGTCCAAAAACAGAAAGCAATTTGTGTATTGAATAACTGCTTAGCACACTACACCTTCATTTGCTAAGCATTTCAGTGTTTTATATTTTTTTAACAAGGCATTGCTTGAAGAAATATTTACACTTTTTTAAATTGGTCTCAGCTTGCATTTGCTTTGAACTTCACAGAAAGCAAGCATTATATCCATAACAAGTCAAATCTGTAAACTGTATGAAGCCTTTAACAAAGTAGAAAATGTAGTGTCACAAAAATCTTGATTGCCCACTTTCTCTATATTTTGAGTTAAATCAGCAATTTCTGACCAAGCTAGCTGTAGCTATCTCAGAAACTGTTAGAACGTCCTCTGTTTTAATTTATAGACTTGCCTTTTTGTGCACTTTGTTTTATCAAAATAATTCTTTCCTTTCCCTTTTGCTTGGCTTCAATGTTTGAAGTCACTTTTTCAATACGTGCTTTCCCCCCTCTTTTTTTTTTTTTTTACACCATGTTTTGGGGCAGATTAAGTCTTGCACAATCACAGCACTTAAGTTATAGTAAGGTATGAAACAATTCACTTGCCTGCCTTAGGTGGTCCAAAACGGTATCCTTCATGTGACTTGACCTCACATGTATGGTGCATGTGAGGTCATGCTGTGCGGCCCTCTGGGGACCAGATCTGGCCTTCAGACCATCAGTCAGACAATGCACAGCTGGTCAGGCCTTGCATACGTAGCTGGCTGGCCACTGGCTTGTTGTCTGTCTTTATTTCCCGCAAAGTACAAAATGCTAAGGAAGAATGTTCCCTGTTCCATAGAACTCGCAACCTAGACAGACAACTTAGAATTCAAACAAATGTATTTATCTGGTTAAAGACTGTGCCAACCAAGCAACACATTCAGATGATTAGATAGTCTTGTTGTTTTGGCACTGAGCAAAGTAATATTATTTGGAAATTCCAAGAATTGTGTTCAATTTATATTGCTCAAAGAATCCATTTTCTGGAGCAAACAAGTCTAAAGAGTTGGTGGAAGAAAATGCATTATGCTAGTTGTTCAAGAACTGGCATTTCTAATAAAATAGTAAGGGTGAGTATTACACTCAGAAGGACCAGAGAATAATTTGGATGCTTTTCTTCATACCAGATTCACTCTATTTGGATTTTTAATGCCCCCCCCTTTCCCCCCGTAACTGGAAAGGTGGGGTAGAGGATTGCTTATGCTCAGGTAGGTCAAATTTTAAAAGATATTTTAATCAGTGTGTTCTGTCCTAGGACAGTATTTATCAAATGTTTGTGACTCGTATTGTCTCTTTAAATGTAACCTCATTTGTATTCACATCTAGTCAAAGATGCTAAGGGCATTTTAGATACAGTGCTACTCCAAAATTTCAGGCAACAAATGTTGTACATCACCATGGTAATGTTTGAGTGGGAAGCAGGGTAAAGTCAGAAGCTGAGTTTAGTATATACATGTGTTCACTGCCACTAGGAGCTGTCAGTTCTTTGAAGTATGTGGCTCTTTGGGCTTAATTAATAATATGATGCAGCCAATGCTGCTAATGGCCTTAAAACAACAAAAAACAAACCTCTGTATCTGATTTATTGTGACCTGGCAGCTAATCTGCTCACAAAATTGAAGAGATGAGAGTATTGGTTGGCTTTTTTCTCTATTTGGACAATGGCATATCAAAACTTAGTGAGACTGGTAAACAAAAGTCTTTTGTTTACTGCAGCTCTAAGAACATCTAAGACACCTTGGCATAGAAAAGGATGTCTTCAAAACTGGAGCTGCATATTAAAAAGGCTACAGTTGTTGTAGCAGCTCATCATCTGTTGAAATCCTGCCAGATCACACCCTGACATGTTTTAGATTCTTGCTTTGTAGGTATGTCGAGAAACTTTATGCACACTATCATTGCATTGAATATGGAATGAGTCCTGAATCACAGGATCCATGCTATCTCTCCCCCCCCCCCACCGTTTTTGTTCTCCAATTTCTAGCAATGGTGAATGTTTTACACACTATATCATCTACCTATGTCGCTGACATCAGCTTGTCTCTATTAGTGAATACTGTGTGCGTCAGTGAAAGCAGAATGTATGTCATGTTTTAAAAATAATAATAAAAATTAACCTGAAACCCCACAATGAGTCTAAGAAATAATTGCAGTTTAATATTAAAAGTAATGTATCTTTCTGTAGAGATTGGGCTAGCCTTTCATACTGGTTCAAATCCAGACTCTATTTTATTGACTTGCATATTGGGTGGCGTGAGAGAATGTTTAGGGGATCCCAATCCATTTCTTATTTGACAGGTAATCACATTACAAAACAACCAATATGTTGAATTTTTGTAGCCAATCTCATTGGAGAGGCAAGAACAAACTGGGTTGTTGATCCCCATACAAGGAATCTCTGCATATCAGGATTCAGTATCCCGCCAATGTGCTTTGTAGGAGAGCTTCCAGCACTGCTTACAAATCTGGATAATTTTTTTGTGTGGGTTAAGTCTCAGTCTTGGCTCTTAAGGTTCTGAATTTGGTATCTGTCAAACTTGCACATCAAATTTTCTGGAAGTTGTTTTATCAGCTGCAGAGCCACTTGAGCAACGGTATGTGTTAAACTCACAGTTTGGTGCGTTTTTGGTAGAGGTGTTCCTTTTGTTTTAGTTGCTTGCAGTGCATCATGATGTTGTTAAAATGGTTTTCCTTCACTGAAAAAACATGGAGCTCATTTATTCCTTACAAAGTTAAATCTGACCTCCATGAGAGTAAATTTGAAAAGTGATGACTATGAAAGGCTTTATCTCATGAAAACAGGTTGCAGTTCTTGGAATGGAGCAATTACTGTTTTATTAAAGACCCCATCATACACTGGTTGAGTGAGACAGTTTAGTGATCACATATGAGATGTACTGGTATCCTATTCTTGCTGATTTTTTGTTAAAGGACATAACTTTATTAGTTTTACTTTAAATATTGATTTGTTTTTAAAACCATGTTTTTCCACATATATTGAGACTCCTCAAATATATTGAATCCTGAGCACCTGCCAGTTCTAACATGTGCAAGTTCTATATTAGGACGGAGGCTTTGTTTGGGCATTTGTGTGATTTGAAGCAGACGTGCTGGGGGTTATTTGAACTACATGCTGATGCTTAATTTTAATTGATTTTCGTTTCTTAGGTCAAATAGGAGTGAACATTCATGAGTTAATGTAGGCTTTGCCCAAAGCTGATCTGATTGTTTCTACCACTTCCAGGTTTATTAAACACTGCATTATGTGACTTTTCTCAGTCAATTTGGGGGAGGGGGAGGGATTAGGTGATTTGCAGATGGAATTCCCAAATGGATTGTTTTCTATTCTCTTCCTGCACTGACACATTTCAGTCAGAATCCTATTATGTTTGTTAACAATCTCTTGAAGTTTGTCACACAATATAGTGAAACTTGTGGTGTTTTGCTCAGACTTGTGATGTTCTGTATTCCACTTCTCTAAAAGTGTGGCTATTTCTGCTGTAACAGCACACTGCTAATTGGTATGCTGTTGCCTCTTTTAAGGGACTCAGTATCTCATTTCCCATCTTGTTTCACATTTTGTCATCTTTGCTTTGACAAACTGGTTGTTGTTGAACTTTTCAAATGAGCTGATATGGCTTTTACACTATTATGGACTGAGTAGCAAAATGACTGTCTGAGTAGACATTGTCAGGTTGACAGGTTTATGTTTTATGCTAACATTGTAAAAGATAACACTTTGCAATAGGTTAAATTTCTGTTAGATCACTGCTTTTTGTGTTATTTAGCGTTGTGAAATGTGCTGAATTATTAGCCCTGAATGATGTTTTCTGCCTATGTACAACTTCAAAGTGCTTCACAAATGCTAATACTTAAATGATTACTGATGATGAATTATATTACTACTAAGTGGGCAGAGTGGTGTACCTGTAAAGTACTCTGTGAACACTTAAACAAATGAGCCTCAGCCTTTACCTGGAATAACCACCAGAAGAGTTCAAAGGGTGGTCTGATTTGCATACCCATTAACCTCCTGGCCTTCCTCCTAAGACTATTAAAAAGGTGAAGTTATGGTGGTGGCTTTGTGAATTAAATTGTCCAATAGGAACTTGGCTGAGACCGCCAACATGACTCCTGTAGGCTTCTGAACTAACTTCAGAGGATGATTTGTACCAGCCTGGGTCTCATACCTATGATTTATATAAAATGTCACTGTATAAAGTTGGTTCTGCTTGTTCTGTATTCGCCTGCTAACATCAAGGTCTTGAACATTTTTTATATTACAGCTTATATACATGTTACGCTAAATCATTTAGTATTGTACTTAGCCTATTTTTCCTTTTTAAGAGGAAAACAATGGCACATCTGCTATAGGTTTGAAAATACTACATTACCCCTTCCCCAAAAATATGAATGCAGTATTATTCAATGTTTTAAATGCATTAGCTTACAATATGAAGAGTTAAGGGTCTCCCAGCAATATAAACTCTATGCTCTTTAAGATGTGCACTATAATAAAGGTTTTATTACATGATCATGTATCAGGAGCCAGATTCTGCAGTGAACATATTAAGGAAGAAGAAAAAGTAATCAGTTCTGCAATCAGAATCCCTACCCTATTGATTTCACTTGGGCTCCACATGGGTGCGGGGGTCCAGACCAGCAGATCTGATTTCAGTGTCAGAGCCAAAGAAAGTTCCTCTTGTCCCCAAATGGCTAGTTATGGAATTCACATCATAGCCAATGTCTAAGAAGGCATCTAGCCATGCAACTGAAATCTCAGCTAAAACTGAGGTTCCCTGTGAAAATGCAAATCTTTCTAAGCAAATTCCAGGATTTAGTATGCTTTTATATTTAATGTGTTGAGTATCTGCTGAGCCCAATGTGGTGGCTGTTAACCACAGGCTTGCTGCCCAACAGTACTGTAGCATTTAATCAACAATTAAATAATCTACCAGTTATTCCTTACATCTTAAGAAAAACACTTAAGTTATTGTTATGGTGTCCACCTATCTGGAGGTTACCCCACTCTAGAGAATTGTCATAAAATGCACATTCTTATCATTCAACTTGACTGTGTTTGGCAATAATCTGACAGTGTCTGTGTGGAGAAGGGTCCATAAATATATTGTGATTACTATCTGTTACATGGTGCAAGGTTCAAAATGCATAGTAATGCATTAAAAGTTAAATGAACCTCCCAAACATTAACCCATTGCAGTTCCTTTCCCCGATGTGACCCACTAGTGCAGGGGTGACCAATCTGTGGCTCCGGAGCCACATATGGCTCTTCAGAAGTTTGTATGCGGCTCCTCGTATAGGCACTGACTCTGGGGCTGGAGCTACAGGCGCCAGCTTTCCAATGTGCCGGGGGTGTGCATGTGTGTGTGCTCACTGCTCAATCCCTGGCTCTGCCACAGGCCCTGACCCCACTCCACCCCTTCCCGCCCCCTCCCCTGAGTCTGCCATGCCCTCGCTCCTCTCCCCCAAGCCTCCTGCACGCCATAAAACAGCTGATCAGGAGGGAGGGAGAGGTACTGATTGGCGGGGCTGGCGGTGGGTGGGAGGCACTGAGAGCAGGGCGGTGAGCTGATGTGGGGGGGCTGCTGACATATTACTCTGGCTCTTTGGCAATGTACATTGGTAAATTCTGGCTCCTTCTCAGGCTCAGGTTGGCCACCCCTGCATTAGTGTGTCTATGACCTATTCTTGCAGTCTACTTCACTCTTTGACTCAATGGGCAAAACCAGTGTGCCGAACCTCATTTCTGGATGGCTTGCTATAGATCCGAGCCAGCTATCTTAGCCCTCCTTTATACAGTTGGTTGACTCTATTAGCTCTCTCAGTTCTAGGGAAATCATATTCCAAAGTTTCTTTTGCTTTGTTTTTGAATATATTTGTATGCTCCAGCTCTCTGTGGCTTTTGAGAGAACCATTCCTATGCTCCTTTGTATGCCTCTTCCAATTTCTTCTATCTCCCCCCAGTCTCTCTGTCTCTCCTTTCTTCATCTAGTTCTTTCCTCTGTGTTCTCTCTTGTCTGATCTTGCATGGTCCTAAAAACCAAACTCTGTTTTCACAAAGGTCTGTTTAGCCACTTCCTGAAACTAAACTCTTTAACCCTCTTCTATGTTGTTTTTTGTACCCTTCATATTTTTAAGTCCTTTCACTAGAAAACTTCTGTGATTAAAGCTTCCTCTCCCTCTGTCTCACTGTCCAGACAAGTCCCTGCCCTCTTCTACATAGCATACTTCTTCAACTCTACCATTCTTTCCTTTGTCATATATACCTCTCATTCTACCATGGGTGGTCTGGTTTTTCCTCCCCTACTATTTATGCTACAAATTTCCTACAGTCTTCTTATATGTTTATCCCTATTACTCTGAGTATTTCATTAACCCTCATACAAAATTATTTATTAAAATACAAAGGGCTATCTCTATTCTGTGCAAAAGATTTTGAGAGATGGATCTGAGTCAAAGGGACTGATTGAGGGACTGACTGAGTGAAGTACACTAGGACACTAACATGGTGATGCATTTCCCTGCTGACTCATCTACCATAACGAGATCCCATGTGCCTAGTCCATGTCCTAAGGACAGCAGTGCAGTAGAAAAAGCTTAAAGGTCTCCTCAACACAAGGAGTAGTCAACAAAACACCGCACTGTTCCATGCAGGGGCTGTGTAAATGGTTAGCAAGAGTTGTATCTTTAGGAGACAGCACCGTTCTCTTTAACATGGCATTTAAAGTATGACCTTTAAATGTGCATGAGTATGGGTTTTTTCCCCCGTTTCCCTTCTGCTTGTTTAGCAGCAGCATAGAAGCACTCGCATATTGGCAAGGAGTTTTTGGCACCTGAGGTTAAAATGCAGTTGGTTGATGCTGTTCAAATATAGCTTTTATAACCTAGTGCCTGATCAGCACCTGTGAGTAATCCATTGGCTGTTAAACCTCAATAATGTCATTTTGCAGTGGGGCCACTCCTCACTTGCAGTGCATAACCTTATCTGAGCCAAGTACTTAGCAATGTGTTTCCCTCCCATTATTGCCTTTATTAGTTACGTGATCCATCCTTCCTTTTTTACTGAAAAATACCATTGAACTTGCTCTTTTGTGCGGTGCCAAAGTCTCTTCATAACGAAAACATCTAGTGCTATCAGAGAAGAAGGGAGTTCTGCAGAGCTTGTACACACTGAATCTCTACAGAATTCAATGAAAAGAGACCCAGCGGGTTCTTGCCATGTGCTGCCTGTTTGGGCAATGATGGAGTTTTGCCTCTGCAAATGGTTCTCTCTCCTTGCAACTCCCAGCTGCTCCCTCACTCCAGAACCTAATATACACCGCAACCCGCTTCCTCTATACAGCAGATGGTCTGCTTCCTCCTAACTGTCGTAGAGAGAAACAACCCTCTCTGCTGCTGCTTGGCTCTCCTTACTTGTTTAAATGTAAACCCAATAGTAGTTCTCTGAATGATGAGAAGGAAAATGCCTGAGAGAATACACTGATGGCACTCCTGGAATAACTAATTCAAATGGAAGATCTGGAGAAGTCACATTCCGGTCTGGTCATCCATGCGCAGTGATATTGCTGAAATGGTGGAGCGAGTGTGCAATTCCATTAGACAAAGCTGAAGTTGATTTGTTTGGCCTGGGAAAATACAGCTGCCTAATCATAGAAAGTTGCTCAAACAACCCATTATAAGTAGTGATATTTGAAGATTCCACAGCTTCTACCGTTTGAAGTACACTATTCCTTGTTTGCTATGTCTGTGAACTCCACGGACAGTAATTATAGGAAATGGACCATAGTTGAAGAAAAAAACTTATTTGATAAAACTTACAAGTGTCATCATAAGACATAGGTGCCAAGTTTTGTACAGCTTCATGTGACATTAAGTGCAAATTATTTAATGAACTAATTTGTGTAACACAAACTTTAAGCTTATGGTCAATACATTCTGCCCCAAGCAGTGGTGGATGAAAGATATGGAGCTGCTCAAAATTTGGCAGTCATAAAGCTGTGGCAGATCAGGGATGCATGAGTAGATGGGAAGGGGTGATAGGGTATGTCTATACACCGGCTGAGAGTGTGCTTCCCAGCATGGATAGACAGATATGCACTAATTTCGTTTGAGCTAGCATGCAAAAAATAGCAGTGTGGCTGCGATGGCATAGGCATTGGCTCTGGTGAGCACCAGAGTACAGCCACCCAAGGTGTTGGGTACATACTTGCTATTTTTAGCATGCTAGTTTGAGCAGAATTAGCACGTTTTTCTACCCGTACTGGGGAGCACCCTCCCAATTGTTGTGCAGATATGCCGTAAGGGCATTTGTGGTAGGATGCTGGAAGTTGTCTGGGTTAGAGAACTGGATGGATGGTTGGTGGGTGCTTTTGGATGATGGATGGGACTGGGGCCATCTAGGGGTAGCTGGATGCTGTTGGGGTTGGTGAGTGCTGAGGTAAGTGGGTTGTGAGGTGGAGATGCTGGGTGCTCTTGGGTCTGAGAGTGCTGGAGTAGGTGAGTGCTGTTTGGGAGGGAGGCTGGGGTCTATCCAAGGTTATATGTGAACTGCAGTTGGAAATGTGATTGCAGAACAGGCTGGTGCATTGGTGCTAGCTTTAATTGAGCTATCAGGGCTAAAAATAGCAGTGAAGATGTGGTATCACAGACTTTAGTGCAGGCTGTACAGGCATGCAGGCACATACTCCTATTACTAGCTTAGGCTGAAGTTCACGTCATCATGTCTTTGATGCTAGGGGGCTGGATGGTGGCCCATGACCTGGGGTCTCATTAAGGGCCTTGGGTCTGACTGGGGACAGGGAGTCTGTTGCCTTTCTGGGGTTGGAGTCTGGCTAGGGGAGCAGAGGCAAGCTCTAGGAGCATAGGTTTCACTGGGTGTGTCTGGGGAACCTGGAGCTAATATTGAACTCCTCCATCTTCTGTCTCCACCCCCTATTGCTGCTCTTCATTTTCTGTTTGAATCCAGCAAGAGGAGCAGTCACAGTGTAGGCAGACATGCCACCTGGCTTCTTGAAGCCAGACTCCTCAGTGCATCTAGTAACCACAGAAGGAGCTGCACCACAGCTTGCTGCCCAGCTGGATGCGTGACTTTCCAACTGGGTTGCGGGAATGCAGATATGATTGCCAAATACATGACTCTCATGAGAGATGTGTGACCTTTGGCAGCCCTGTTTAGATGCACACAAGCAAGCCGAATGGAAGAATGTGGAGCCTGTATAGTGAAGAGCTTGCAGAAAACAGCTCAGAGAGAGGATCCATATTCAGCATTACTTAACTACAGAGCATCGCTCTTGTAATATTGAAAATCTTTGGCAGAACTTCCATCTATATGTGCCTGCTTGACTGCCAAGTGAGACAGCCAAAATCAATGAGTGCAAAAGATCCAGGTTGCACTCCAAACTGAAATAAACCTCTGTCATCTGCATTTCTCGTGTGTGGTTTTGTGCATGGGGAGGGGGAATGGGAAAGGAATCTCCTGGAGTGAATACTAAAACATGTATTTTAGTTTAGAGTGAATCTAAGGGCTTGTCTACATTATCCGCTGGATCGATGCACAGCGACCGATCCAGCGGCGGTTGATTTATCGTGTCTCCTCTGAGTGCTCTCCCGTCAACTCCGGTACTCCACCAGGGCGAGAGGTGCAGGCGACGGGAGAGCATCAGCTGTCAACTTACCGCAGTGAAGATACCACGGTACGTAGATCTAAGTATGTAGACTTCAGCTATGTTATTCACATAGCTGAATTTGCATAATTTAGATCGATTTCTCCCCCTCTTACTTCCCTCTCCCGTGTAGACCAGGCCATAGACATTTTTATATTTGATTTATTTAAAAACAAGAGAACAGCTCTCTCTCTTCTACCCCCCCCCCTTTTTTTTGTTCCCTTGCCACATTTTATTCCTAAGGATTTTCTTCTCTTTCCAGCTATTCAGTTATGAATAACATTTTATCTCTCTCCATAGTGAATTCCACTGCCACTCCATGTAGAGTCTTTCCGGGATACTTGAGAATAGTACGGACATCATCAACCCTAAGGGCACCATCTCTGGGAAAGATCACATTAACTTGCATTAAAATTCTCCACTTGCTGGAAGCCAGTGCCGTACTTGTTGTTTGGAATCTAGTTCAGTAATGCAATAGGACTGCTGTGCTGTGCCTTTAAGCTGATATTTTACAAAATAAAATCATATGTGCAAGCAAAAGTGCATGTATTTTATATACAGTGCTGGAAATGATCTAACTCATCAAATCCTGATTTAGCTATATTTACTTTATACATAGGAAGGTGTTGTAATTTAACAGGAATACTTCAATCGAACTTTTTTGACTATATGTAGTTTAGGAAGACATTTTAAAAGCGTTTTATCCAGTTTCAGTTAGTTTGTGTAATTAAAAAGTAAAAATAGGTAAAGCATGATGTTCTGTAGGCTGTTCTTGCCCAAGGTATGCTAGAGCCTCTCAGTCTAGTAAAAATATACTTGAAAAAGGATCTAATTTTTTAAAACAGTATTTTGTATCTTTCATAGAAGATTTTGTCTTGGAGTTCTATATTGTTACTATGTAGGACATCCTTTTGTGGAGGGATTCAATGGCTAGCTTGTTTCCAATGTACTGTACTAAGGAAAGTTACTTTTATATTGAAGTAACATGGCAGCTATTATTCTTTTACTAAGCTATATGAGCCACCAATCCAGACTTGAGAGTGTGTATTAGTCAAGGACTTTAGACTACCCAAAAGGGAATGGATTTTAGTATCTCACTTGAGTATCCGCATTGCACTGTAACCCATGTTCTGATGTCATGCACACTTGAACCCATAATTGCTGGATAAGAATAAAACCAGATTTTAGGCCTTACAAATGCAACAGCTGGAGCCCTGCCCTGATCTGAAGAAACTAGAAACATAAAGACACGTTAAGCTTTTTTTTATTATTGAAGTAAGTTTGTAACCCTTTTCCATGTGAAACTGCTGGACACTTTTTCTCAAACAAGAGGCTATGTGGGAAGTAGAGCAACCTAAAGATTCCTCCTCACACACGCTCATTCCTCATGTAAAATTAGCCCATTATGTTTGAGGTGTGTCCCAATTAATCCTCTTGTTTACCTAACTTTGGGTATAGTGATAGTGGCCCATCCAAAAACTCTGAGGCCATCTCTAGCTTCAGATTTGCAGCTGCCATCAGTTGAGCTGCACCGACAATGTGCTAGTTTTTGTGGTATTTGGCATTGATCACAGAATGTATAATAGCTTAAAATACAGTGTTAAAATATGCAAATACCTAAAGGTAGTTTTCTGCACTTGTGCAGTTACTTGCATGGCAGCCATGGAACACACTGCTGCTGTTTGCTGTTAGGCATTCTGTCTCTACAATTACACTAAGAGTACAAAGGTCAAATGAGTGCTTTTATAGTATAGTGAACAAGCTAGATTGTAATCTTCAAATACAGCTGCTGTCTACAGTAGCTCAGCCTCCCAGGAGTTATGACATCTCCTTCACACTGCAATGCAGGGGAGGGGAGAAATAACTTCTTACTCCCTTCCAATAATATCTGTATGTTTTCTTTTTCTTCCATGCTAACTTCTGTGACAGCATAATACAAAGAGCAATTTATTCAGTGTTTATTAATAAACAGAAGTAGATTTAAAAAAAAAACAACATACAAAGTAATAGGGATCTTCCAGTGTAAATCTTTCAGGAGTAAATTTAGTCATGAAATCCGTGCAGGTGATAATGTCTGTTTCCTTTTCAGTATAATTGTTTAGCTAAATGTCAATAACAAATGGGGAAGAAAATTCATTGTGGTACCAAAATCATCAACGCATGATAGGGGATTTTAACCTTAAATAGATTGGATCTGGTTTCATGGCACTTTTCATGAATTCTAAACAGCATTTGGAGTACGTTTCTGGCAATGAGCCTCTAATAAACTGTCCAATTAAATTATTATATGCAAATCTCTTTTGTGTCCACAATAAAACAGATTTATTAATATTCATATCTAATTCAAACTAACATTGACAGAAGGTCCAGGTGCTTTATGACCCTCAATTAATTGAATGAATTATTTTTGACAGCAATAAATTGTCTTATTGCCCCTGCAGACTCTGGTATTTATGGCATGCAGCATATGCTTTGTCTAGAATTCTGTTTATACTTATTTTTTAATTCAAATACATTTCCTTTGATTTCTCTATTTAGTTTTCTGTGTTTATTTCACATTCCTATTTTCTTAATATTTAAATTAATGTGAGAATGAAGGCTAAGATTATCCTCAAATGTTTTAAATAACTGTTTAATGTGCTTTTGCTGTCAGTATAAAAATCACATCTTGGAAAATTTTATTTCCTTTGTTTTGTGTAACAAATTATTGGCTTTAAAATTCTTTCAATTGTATGTATGCTGTTGCTTTTGGCACTAGCTTGCACAGTGAAACTAGTCTGGTCACTTACTTTCTGGCCTTCATTCTGATGCACTAGCACAAAGCTGTTGCATTAGGGGTTTAAACATCTCAGGTACATATTCAAAATATATATTTATAGAGCTGTTTTTATTGACATTCAGAACTAATCCATTACATCATTTCTATTCATATCAGTTTTGTTAACCCTTTTATGTAAAACTTGTGTTTTATTTTAGGCATTATATGCAGAATATACAGCAATTTCAAACCATGCTGCTTGGAATTTCTTCCTTCAGAGACTAGTTTTGCAAGGTGCTGAGACTCTACTGTGATGTGCTAAGCACACTTAACTTCAAATGAGATCACAAAGAATTGATGGGGATCAGAACCTTGCAGGATCTAAGATGATATTGCCAAATCAAGGAGCATTCTTAAGGGTCTCACATTTGATTAGGTTGGGTAGTTCTCATAGCTGTTACTTGGACAGCATAGAAGCCACTAAATGTATTATGAGCCTCCATGATGTTCTGCCCTGAGCCAAATCGGACACATTATGGGATAGGATACCTGTGAGGGGCAGGTATCTGATGCTGTCTAACCATCCTATTTTAGGTCTTCCAGGACTCTTTTCCATCTTGCTTCTGTGGGGTCTAAGTCGAAGATGAATCATACAGGCAAGTTGATAGGCATTTGAAGAAGATGACCATATCATCTTAGAGGTGATGGTATGGTCATCTTGTGTGACTGTTTGAGAGAGCGGGACCTGTCTAGTTAAAACTTCATTCCACTTGAATTAGTACCCTTTGATGTTTTCAGTCATTCAGAGTGCTTTCTCTGAGTGGTGTCCAACATGTATTCAGTCTTGACAGTTTGGGGCCATGTGTCAGCCCTACAGGTCAAAATACTGACCACCAGAGATTCATGATCATAATCAATGGGATATGATAATGCCAAGGTACAAAATATATACGATTGACAGAGTAGGTCACATTGATGGGGGAGTGTCACTATGTGTTTAAGAAAGAGTAAAATATAGTAAAAAATCTTAATTGATTCACTCTGCTGTCGAATGGCTATGGATAGAAATTTTATGCTTGAATAATAGAGCATAGCAGTAGGAATATACTGACTAGTCACCTGACCAGTATGGTGGCAGTGATGGTGAAATGCTCAGGGAGATTAGTAAGGCATCAGAAACAGAAAATCCAATAATAATGGGGGATTTCAACTATTTCCAAAATGACTGTGTACATTTCACCTCAGGATGGGATACAGAGATAAAATTTCTAGACACCATTAATGACTGCTTCTTGGAGCAGCTAACCCTGGAACCCACATAGGGAGAAGCAGTTCTTGGTTTGGTTCTAATTGGCACACAGGATCCTGTCCAAGTGGGGAATATAACTATCCCACTCAGTAATAGTGATCATAATGTAATTAAATGCAATATCCTTGTAGGGGGAAAATACAGAAGAAACCCACCACAGTGGCATTCAACTTCAAAAAGGGGAACTACACAAAAATGAGGAAGCTAGTTAAATGGAAATTAAAAGAAACCATCATAAGAGTGAAATGCCTGCAAACTGCGTGGAAACTTTTTAGGAAACCCACAATAGATGCTCAAACTATCTGTATACCTCAAATAATAATAATAATAAAAACAGTAAGAGGACCAAAAACTGCCACCACGGCTAAACAGAGTAAAGGAGTCAGAGCCAAAAAAAAATCTTCTAAAAATTGGAAGTCAAATCCTACTGAGGAAGATAGAAAAGAACATAAACTCTGGCAAGTTATGTATAAAAGTATAATTAGGCAGGCCAAAAAAGAATTTGAAGAGCAACCAGCTAGTGACTCAAAAACTAACAGCAAATTTTTTTTTTTAAGTACATCAGAAGAAGGAAGCCTGCCGGTCAATCCAGATGCTAAAGGATCACTCATGGAAGACAAGGCCATTGCAGAGAAGCTAACTGAATTCTTTTCATTGTTCCTCACTGCAGAGGATGTGAGGGAAGTTCCTACACCCGAGTCATTCTTTTTAGGTGACAAATCTGAGGGACTGTCCTAGATAGAGGTGCCAATAGAGGAGGTTTTGGAACAAACTGAAATATTGTTGTTTAATTTATCACCAGAAAAATACTAGGACAGAATATATAATAATTCCACTATGTAAATCAAAGGTATGTCCATACTTTGAATACAGCAGGCAATTCTTGTTGCCTCCCTTCCAAAAAGAGATATTAGAATTGGAAAGGTGCAGAGAACGGCACAACAAAAATGTTTAGGGGTACGGAACAGCTTCCAAATGAGGAGAGATTAAAAGACTAGCACTGTTCATCTTAGAAAAAAGATGACTGGGGGAGTTCTGATAGAGGTCTATAAAATTATAAATGTGTGGAGAAAGTGAATAAGGAAGTGTTATTTACCATGGTGAAATGAACCCAGGGACTGATTAAATTAATAGGTAACAGGTTTAAAACACAAATAAGGAAGTATTTCTTCACACAACGCACAGTAAACCTGTGAAACTTGTTGCCATGGGATGTTGTGAAGGCCAAAAAAAGAACTGTGTTTAAAAAAAAAAAAAAATAGGTCTATCAGTGGCTATTAGCAAAGATGGCCAGGAACACAACCCCATGCTCTGGGTGTCTCTAAACCTCTGAATGACAGACACTGGGACTGGATGATGGGGGATGGGTCACTTGCTAAATTGCCCTGTTCTGTTCATTTCCTCTGAAGCATCTGGTACTGGCCACTGTTGGAAGAGAGGAAACTGGGCTAGCTGGACCATTGTGGCCATTCTTATGTTTTTACGTATCCAAACATCATTTCATTGTACTGTTTTAGAATTTTACCTTAGCAGTTCATATGCTAGCTGCTGAAATTCAACAATGAATATTTACTTAATTGAACTTGGGAGTGAGAAGAGGAGGAAATGCATCAGGAAGGACTCACGTGTTTAATAAAACTTTGTTGCTATCGTGTGCATTACTTTATCAAAGATAGACATCTAACAGGAATATTTTTATATATCAAACACACATGTTCCAGGCCTCTGTGTATGTCCTTTAAGACTTGGATTCCTTGTTGATGCCCAGATCTTACATAGCAGCATTCACAAGTCATATCCCCTTCAGCTGACTTGGATACTCAGTCCCATACTGTTCAGTTTTTTTCTGATTAAATCACCCTTCCAAAAATATTAAAAATTATAACTTTTTTTTTCTGAATTCCTGCTGATGGCTTTTAGAAAGCACTCTGGGTGAACCTAAGGTTGACAATGCAAAGCATGTTTGGTCTTGTCCAACGCTTCACAAAAAGGAAGAATGCACCTGCTTCTTGTCTGTTGAGTTTCAGCTTTGCCATTGCTATAACTGGTAGACATCCTCTGGCAGAGCCTGGGGACGAGTTTTCATGTAAGCTTGAGAAAAGTGCGTGACAGTGAGGTTGTTGTATTATTAGTGCATGAGACCGGAAGTGCAAGTGGCAATCTATAAAATCGTGAAAGTGACTCTATACCAAGTGCTGACAAAAGCACAGAATAGACTGAAAAAGGAAAAAAGATCTTGCTGTTCTGTTATTTAGCATTACTTGTTACAATAATAGGTACAGAAGTTTCAGAAGAAAATGTGGTTTTTCTAGTTGGTGGTTTCCCTTTAACTCTGTCTCTTGTAATGAACTTTGGAAGAGAAGAATGAAAAATATAAATAAAGCTTAAAGGCATTTAATCAAAGAAACCTTTTTTTCATTCGCTTCTAGCACCAAATGCTTCTGCAGCAATTCTGTAATACATTCTTGTTGCCAAAAGCACTTGGCTAAAATGTAAGAGTGTATTCACAGTAGTGTTCATGCATGGGTACCTCCATAGAAAAGTCTGCATAGTTTCAGATTCTGAAATCTTCCTTTTTTCCTTCCTAATGCATATTTCTTCAAATTTAAGTCTCAGGGGCTAACTTCTTTTGGTTTTAGCTTCAACACAGTGTGAATAAAATTTGTAGTGCATATGTTGTGATTGTTATTGAGAAATCAGAAAGAAAAAAATTACAAAATTAAAGCAATAAATCAGTCCAAATAGGGGCGAGAGACCTACAAGATGCTGTTCACATGCCTGTTGGAAAGATGTGTGACTCGGAGAGACAAAAACTGATCTTTTTGCAAAGTTTTCTGAGGATATAGATGAGCTATTTTTATTATTTGTAAGTTTGAATTGGAACAGATTTGTGTGGTTGCTATATCTTAAGGGTCTAGGGAGAATGAGATGTTGCTTGTGTCATTTCTTTGATAACTTTAGTAATATTGTTACACTTCTATTTTTGTTTGGATTTTTTTGGATAATGACTTTCTTCCCGACAGGTCTCATTTCTGCTAAATAGTATTTAAAATATAATTGTAATCTCAAAAGTGACTCGACACAGTGTTGTGGGGTTTCATGTTTGCTTTGTTTCAAATTTACTCATCTTACTAAATATTTTTTCACACAAAATTACTTTCTGTCCTGTTTTATGCATCAGTAACCCTGGTCCTACTCAATTGTAGCAAATATGCAGTTGAGTAACTCTTGTCAGCTTCTTATGTATGACCAGGAAAGAACCCAGCTTGACTTTGAGGAACTGTGAATTAGAGATTTCTTTGTTAATATTTATAAATAGAGCATAACTGAATCAGAATCATGGTGTGTGTGTGTGTGTGGTGGGGGGGGGGGTAGTAATTGTGAAGGGAACCATAAATGTGGAACTCCACTATGTCATTGTCACTTTTCAGAGTACCTAGCACTGTAAGAGCTGGATTCGCTCAGTAAACGGTGGTAAACGGCTGCTTAGAGGGTAGCTCTTACATTTTCAAGACATGTACAGTATTTCCTGAGGCACTACAGGATTTACTTTGTATATTCATAAGGACATAAGAGTATCCTTGAGATGGATCAGAAACTTGTATGGCTGATGCATTTCCTTTATGAAGGTACAGTCATGATGCCATAATCTTTCCCCTTCTATATGTCTTAAAATATCTAGCTTTTAGTGCAGTGTGAAAAACATCCTGACAGAATTGTGCATGTTTCCTGCCTTTTGTTGTTCCTATGCTCTTTGCTGTCAAGTTGATGTTTGAAATTCGTGTTAAGAAGAGTAAAAGTTCGTTCTTTATAATTAAGCCACGAAATCTGGAAAAATGAAGAAAGTATCTCAGGCTTACATCAGCACTAATAATGAGGGTTCTCTTACGACGAGATGGTGCATGATACCCAGAGCCGACTGCCTTCTGTAATGAGAAGTCTGAAAGTTAATGTCTTGAATTCATGCATTCTGTTTCCCGGGAGATTTGTGAGGAAAGCATTAGTAGGCTTTATCACAAGTTGAGGAGGTACTGTTTGATTTCTGTGCGTCAACTTTGACTCTAAAATCCTAGAGTTCTTTCTGAAACTGTAAGATATGGTCCCTTAATTATCTTGATAAATATTGTGGGTATCCATACGTATTGTGGGTAGTTGTTTTTGAGCATGTGTTGTATGTCAGATTCAAATAGCTTATACACCATGTACTAGAGTTCACATAATGCCAATGAAAATCTGTCTCTTACTGCATATAGGCTACAGATTTGAGCAAAAGTGGAATTTGGTGGAGGAGTTTTGGTTAGCTTCTGCATAATTGTTTTTATATCAGTATGGTATTTTTAGCAATGGCTGCTTAGAGGGAAAACAATAACTTACAATTTGCCTTCATTTACTTCATAGATGGCGGAAAAGACTACTAGATCATGTCTTTTATTTTAATTTGGCTTCCTCATTATTTCTTCCCTCTTGCTTGATTTTTCTCCCTTCCTGCCTTCAAAATCCCAGCAGCCTAATTTAATGGTGGATGAGTTATTTTCATCCTGGAAACCTCTGTGCCCACAGAGAATATGCTACCAGCCATCTCTCCTTTTCTCCTTCTTGATCAGCTGTCATTAACATACACTGGAAGGCATTTGAATGGCTCATTATCCGGCTCTAGTAAAGCTGCTAAGGGCAAGCAGTTAGGCCCCGATTCAGCAAAGCACTTATTCATAGATTTCATGTAGTCATAGCTTTTAAGGCCAGAAAGGATGATTGTGATTGTCTAGTCTGATCTTCTTTATTGCACAGGCCATGGGATTTTTCCAAGTAGCTAGAGCATATCTTTCAGAAAGAACCCAACCTTGATTTATAGTCTTAAGTAAATTATTCCAACGGCTAATTACCCCATTGTTTAAAAAAATGCACCTTATTTCTAGTCTGAATTTGTCTAACTTCAGTTTACAACCTTTGGATCTTGATATGCCTTTGTCTGCTAGATTGAAGAGCAGTGTTGTTGTAGCAGCCCAGGATATTAGAGAAACAAGGTGGGTGAGGTAATATCTTTTATTGTACCAACTTCTGATGGTGAGAGAGACAAGCTTGAAAGCTACACAGAGCTCTTCTTCCTGTCTGGGCAGTAAGAGCTCTGCATAAGCTCGCAAGCTTGTCTCTTTCAGGAACAGAAGTTGGTCCAGTAAAAGATATCACCTCACCCACTGATCTCTCAGATTAAAGAGCAGTATGTTATCTGAAATCTCTTCTCTGTGTAGGTATGTATAGACAATGATCAAGTTGCCTCTTAATCTTCTCTGGGATAAACTAAATAGATTGAGTGTTAGTCTTTCATTGTAAAGCATGTTTTCCAGATCATCTGTGTAGCTGTTCTCTAAATCCTTTCCAGTTTGTTAATGGCCCTTTTAAAGTGTGGACACCAGAATTGACACAGTATTCCTGCAGTAGTCTCACTAATGCCATATACAGGACTATCCACATACTTAAGTGCTTTGCTGAATTGGGTCCTTAGTCCTGATGAATGATAAAAAGCAACTGGCCTACATCAGACATGCTGGATGTTTGTTCTATCTTAATTCTTTAAAGGAGTCGTGAGGTAAAATTTTCAAAAGTGACTTAAGCTCTTTGGAACCTACATCTTATTGAAAGTCAATGGGCCTTTCCTAAGTCAGGTACCCACTTTTGAAAATTTGTATCCATGATCAATTTGACATCTAGTCCAGGTTTAAAAATGACTTTTACTTTTGTTTACTTCTGATGCATTGCAGTAGTGCTTAGATGCCTTAACAAAATCAGGACTCCATTTTGCAAGGCACAGTAAATTACAGTGATATTCATAATAAGTAACTATTCCTGCTGCAGAGGCTTACAATCTAAAAAAGTTTAAAGTAATTCCAAGCATTCACCTGACCTTGAGCCCTACTATCATATTTTCCTATTTATTGTTTGTTTTTGTTGTTCACCCTGATGCTGTGTGGAAAAGCCCACCCAAATAACAAGGGGAGCTGCCTGAATGTACAGAAGAAAATTTAAAACTGGCAAAATAAACTGGTAAAAGCTAAATAGATTTTCCTCTAATACATTTCAGTAACAGTACTTTTAGATGTTACTTGTAACAGAAGTAGATGATAAAACAAATTTCAGATAGAAGTGTGATTTTTAAATTGTGGGGTTTTTTTAAGTTTGACTGGACATTTTAAATACAACTTAACCTTTGTAGAAAATATAAAAATTACATTTGCTTGGTGATTTGATTCTTCTTTCCCTGCCAAATCCCGTGTCAAAAAGATAACCTGAAAGTTACTTGTTTGTGTCTGACAGCAGTACATAGTAGAAGAGACCTTCTACTTCAGTTACACAATGATTATCCTAAAAAATGACATTTTCAGATTTTGTGGCCCTTTAAAATTGAAAGACACTCCTTTTTCCTTTTCAAGTGCCTTTTTTATTTTGTAAACATTTCTTGTTACATTATATTGCTTTTTTCCACATTAAAAGTGAACAAAATAATTTCAATAAAGAGTTTTCAAGTGTTCTGCATTCTGAATTTCCTGTTCAGATGTCATGTTCCTTTCCCTCAGTAAATCTTGTATAACTATAAAATGTACCTGCCTCGGGTTCTTTAAAATATCACATTCAGCTTCTTGTGTTATATATTGAACAACCCCAAAATATCAGTTGTTTGATGTTTAGGTCAATAAACTTGCCGCATAGTTATTTTTGGAAGTTCCTTATTCATCTGTATTGGCATTTTTAACTCGTATGTATTCTAGCTGAATACATTGGTATTAATGTCATTTTCTGAACATCTTGGCCTGCTACAAAAATTTGAACACTGCAACTTTTCTGATTGGGCTACCTAATATTGAAATGTACGTTGTCCTTTCATGTCACTGATAATTTTTGTATTTGTTTTCTGGTTTTTGTTTGTTTGTTTTTCCTCTAGACTGATGTTGACCATGGCTTGGTAAATAAAATTATAAACTTTACTGAGGCATAACTACATGTTTTCTCATCCTATATTGTATTAGGCTGCAGTCCTGCACCTTGTACACAATTATTGCTTGATTTATTTATTTCTCCATGAGTTAGTTTCTCCGGATGCTTAGTCTCTCATTATTAATAGTGCGTGTGTCAAAAAAAAAAATGGATTTGTTGTCCAGTCCTCATTATGCTGCTCTACTTTCAGATCAGGCAGTCTATAAAAATGTTGTGCCATCAATAATTATTCTATTCTCCAGTTTAAAGGTATGATGATTCCCTTGCACCTGTAGCTCTTCATTACTCTCCTAAATTACTTCAAAATCTTCCCCTCCACCCCTCCCAATTTACTGTAAGGTGAGAACTCCTTCCCTTTCTTCCACCTTTATCCACCTGACTGTTTTCTCTAACATCTTCTAAACCATTGTTGCCCTGCACGTTTAATTGTTTCCCACTAAGTTTCTGAACACTGTGGGGTTCTCAGTGATACCTGTGTGGACAGATCTACTTAGCCTATTTTACTCCTGAGGGAATTCTGCACCAAAAAAATAAAAATTCTGTGTACAATATTTTAAAATTCTGTAAAAGTATGGGTATTTTATTTGGCAATAAATAAATATGGAGGCTCCAGCGTGGCAGTGGGGATCACAGGCCACTGGATTCATGGGGGTGGGAGATCACCCTGCAGCGCTGACCCCCTGGACAGGAACTCAGTGGTTGGGCTGCACCCCAAGCCTGTTGCAGCGCAAGAGCCGGGCCTGCCCTTCTATGCCAGTCACACCAAGATAGCAAGAGGGACACACTCTCTCACGTACCCAGCCCTGGACCCTGATCCAGGTATGGGGCAAGCTGGCTCAGCCCAGCAGGATCCAAGTATGGTGGGGCTTAGTGTGGGGGATCCAGGTGTGGAGTGAGAGGGTTCTGTGTAGGGCAGTCTGGGTACAGGCAGCTGTGGGGGCGGGGCTAGGAGGGGATCTGGATGTGCAGGGGGAATGGGACTCTGCAGGGAGGTCCAGGTGAAGGTGGAGGAGGGCACAGCAGAGGGGGTCTGGGTATAGGGGGATGGGGCTTGTTGGGTTGGGGGTTTTAGTCAGGGGGTGGTCTGGGTGCAGGATGGGGTCCAGATGCAGATGGAAGGGACTCAGCAGGGGTCCAGATGCAGAGGAGGTGTGGCCTGGTGTGGGGGTCTAGGTGCAGGGGGAGGACTGAGTGGGGGGGGTCTGAGTGCAGGAGGTGAGGCTTGGCAGGGTGTCTGGGTGTGGGAGGCTAAGTAGGGGGGTTCTGGGTGGTGGGAGGTGGGGTGAGGCTTAGTGGGGGGAAATCTGCGTATGGTGGGGGTCTGGATGAATGGGAGTTGGGTGAATGGGGAGCAGCTCCCCATATAGTGACTCCCTCCCCCTATGGCTGAGGAGTTATGGAAGCAGAAATGGGGTGTGTGGAGCTTCCTGCGACCAGGGGAGGTTTCTGGGGGTGGGTCTGATTCAGCCCCAGCTGCTCCTTGCAGGGGAAGAGCCAGTCCCATCCTCCCTTGCCCCAAGTCCTCCTCTGCACCGAAATGACGTGCCCACACTGCTAGGGAGGGGTGCATGACTGTTCTTGTCAGAGGACCAGGGAGTTTTTTGCCTTCCTTGCAGTACCTTCAAGCCACAGGAGGTTAAGTAGGAATGTGCTTGGTACCTACCGCAGGTATTTGGGTTGAATTGTTAATTGGTCACAACTTGTGTCTGGTTTCCAGAGCCATTAAAATGATAAAATGAACCGTTCCCAGAGGTAAAAGACCTGGGATTTGGTGATGGGCCTTCGGCTCATGGGATAGGCTCAGACCTTCTGGCCATCGTGGGCTGAGGTCCCCTCCCTTCTGCACCCATTGTCCCCCTTGTGTGTGTGTGGGAGGGTTCTAGGACTCAGAGAGCTGAGTCCTGGGGGTTAGACTGAGGAGAGCCTACCCCGTGTTAGGACTTATATGGTAAGGAGCCCTGTAACCCCTGCACTGGAACCCATTAAATGTGTTGGTATAGGAGAATGGGGTGATGGGTGGATAGTGCCCCGCCCCTGTGTTAAAGTTTACTAAGGCCTTGGCTACACTGGCAATTCACAGCGCTGCACTTGCTGCGCTCAGGGGTGTGAAGAAACACCCCCCTGAGCGAAGCAAGTGCAGCGCTGTAAAGCGCCAGTGTAATCAGCGCCTGCAGCACTGCACGCTCGCTCACAGCGCTGCAAGCTGTTCCCCTCGGAGACAGCGCTGTAAATCTGCAAGTGTAGCCAAGGCCTAAGAGTTGCAGCCTGCCACTTAATTCCATGCAAGTGTCTATCCTCATTTCGTCACTGGATCGGCATCAAAGGTCTGCATTGGCATAGAAATAAATGATTGCGGGACTCGGGCCTAATATGGGCATGATGATGTTAAATCAGTGTAATGTCATCTCTAATTGTGACAGTCAGACATGGCCAAAAAAGTGTGGTATAAAGCACATTCTAAAGCAGGCAACCTGTGGCACGCGTGCTGAAGGCGGCACACAAGCTGATTTTCAGTGGCACTCATGCCGCCCGGGTCCCAGTCACCAGTCTGGGGGGCTCTGCATTTTAATTTAATTTTAAATGAAGCTTCTTAAACATTTTAAAGATCTTATTTACTTTACATACAACAACAGTTTAATTATATATTATAGACTTATAGAAACCTTCTAAAAACATTAAAATGTATTACTGGCACGCGAAACCTTAAATTAGAGTGAATAAATGAAGACTTGGCACACCACTTCTGAAAGGTTGCCGTACCCTGTTCTAAAGTCTTTCTGAAAAGTTTTTTGGCTCCTTTGTATAAAAGTTCTAAATTCTCTCCTACTATTGATACTTTAAGAATGGAATCTGGAAGAGATACTGTCTGTGCAAAAACTAATTGTAATGACATTTAAACACTGTGGTTCACTCCCCATTGTTAATGGCAGCAATGAAGACACTTGATTGCATTTGTTAAAATAATATACTTAATCAGTGCTTTTAGTAACCTCTTGTTGTCTTTTAGTGGTATGAATCCGCATCAAATCCCCAACAGTAGATAATGTGTGATTCAGTTGTATCATATCTATGTGAAGATAATTGACCAGAGGCCTCTTTTTGCATTCTTTCATTTATATCTGTTTTCATTGATATTCATTCTTATCTATATGCTTTAAAAGGGCAAGAATTTGAAATGGAAGGCCACACTTTCTCTTCCAAATTAGAACCTTCTGAAGGCCTTAGTCACTGGTCTAAAATACAAGTCTGAGTTTAAACTTGGTAGTGCTTAAAAATAAATCATGTCCCAGTTTTAAAAATAATTTTGATTTTACATGACCATCCCATGAAACTGTGTGATATCTGGTGAACAGATTCTGAAGAGCATTCCTCTAACTTGGAATAACCTACAGTAGACACATGTAACTAGTTGAGGGGGCCGGATTCCCTGCGAGACTGTTCATATGTAAATCGTCATGATTGAGTGGCTGGGATTTTTGGTGGAGGGCTATCAAGGGGAGTGTTCTATTCTGATTGATTGTGAGCACTGAGAAAAGATAATGAAACCCTTTGTACCCCTCCAAAGACCTGCATTTCAGCAGGATTTGGCTGTGTATCTGCAACCCTGGCAACAAGACCTGGGAGAGAAGAATTAGGGCAGCCTTCCAAAATGCCAGGCAGAGAATGGTCACATTTGGAGATGAGCAAATGAAACTAGTAGCGAAGTGTTTAGAAAAAGAAAGACCACCACCTTCTGAAAAGGAGGTAGAAGAGTGTTTGACAACCCTTTTTTTTTCTTTTTTAATCTTAAAATAAATTTAGCTTACTTATTTACTTGATAAGACTTTTTAGGTGTTCTTATTCCTTATTTTTATTTTAAATGTAAGAATTGTTTTTGTGCACATGGTGAAGTGAATTTGAGACTATGAAGTTGTAAAAACCTTAAAGAATTTTCAATTTTGCTGAACCTCATTTGAGGTTAACTCTTTAGGACAATACCATACTTTGTTTCATACAGTGCTAAATTCATTGTTGGCATTCAATAGTAATGAGTTCAGTTGGGGGAATTTTTAAAAATTCTCAAATCAGTAATGGCTTTTAAGGGTGGAGACTGTAAAAACATTTCAGAGACTTGTTTTAGTAGTAATTGTAAGTGGTTATGCTTGTTGTAACACAAGCCTCTGAAAGAATTAACTATAAATGTTCCATTTGTGTTCTCAGCAGTCTGATCTGTTTGCACGGGAAGTACTGAATTAATTGGGATAATAGTGCTGATGTGAATACAATAGGCATCATTAATTACCCAGCTGTGTAAAATGATTCAACAACCCGAGTTTTCAGTACAGGTTTCGGAAGGGGGTGTCGGTTTTAGAGCAGGGATTGAATAATGAATACCTTACACCACATGAGCTGTGACTGAGGGGCAGACAAAGAGAACTTTGGGGAAGTTGCCTATTGTGCATGAAAGGATAGCTGCCATTTGTGACCTTCACACTGAACATAGAATGTGAGATGCCACACCTTTTTTTTCTTTCTTTTCTTCTTATGAGAGAGGAGACCCACAAGAGGGGTAAGCAACTGTGCCCTGCAGGTGAAGGTACCATTCCTGCACCAGCTCCATATACTTATGGGCTGAAGAGGGAAATGTGTTAGTGCAACCAACCTTTTTATATCTTTTTTTCAAAATCTGACAATTAATTTAGTTCAGTAGGAGCTACACAGAAAAAGAACATGGCCCAGATTCTCTTCCCTTGTTCAGTAACTAACACCTATGGAAAGTGGATAGAAAATGCTAACAAATCAGAATGGATAGGGTCTCTTCCCCCCCCCCCCCCCCCCTTATGCACAGGTATAAAGGACAACCCAAGGTGCAAGAATCTGTCCCCATGTCTGTTTCATGCTGACTTGCTATTAAAGTGGGAGGGAATGGGTTGTTATCTGTAGTCTACTGTGTGACATGGCCTTCAAATTACAAAATAGGCTGTTGGTGTTTGGGGGTGGGGGGAGGTGATTTTTATGCTGGGATTTTTTCAGTCTGTGTTTAAATGCAAGATTTTGTTCGAGAGGAAGTAATCACCTTATCCTGAGTTCTTTGTGAAAGAGGTTTGTGAAAGCAGAATCATGAAAAATTAAAAAGAGCTTGTGTACCTCTTTCAGTTTTAAAAACAAACAAATGGAGAGAGGCAAAGACTGTGTCAAAGAGCAACATTGACTAAAGGCAACATCTTTTCTTAGGGCTTGTCTACAGTTACAGTGCTGAAGCGGTGCCATTGTAGCACTTAGTGAAGACGCTACCTACACTGACGGGAGAGCTTCTCCTATCAGTATAGTACTCCACCTCCCCGAGAGACGTAGCACTGTCTACACTGGGAGTGAATTCAGTATATCATTACTTACATAAGTTGGTAGTGTACACAAAGCCTTAATAGTATGTTTCTCATCTTCTAATCTTATCCTAAAAATAAAACTAATATCCTAGACAGGACTTAAAATCTGATGACCTAGAAATACTGCTTCAGTGTACTGTACATATTGAAATATAGTCAGAACCTGATGATCATGTAGGATTGGGATATGTGATTTTATCCAGTCTAGGAGAACTTTTCTACAGCTTGCATGAACAAGGGTAAATGGTGACTGTAAACTGTCTAATACTTTTTGCAGTTCTAACAGCTATAAATATGACACACATCTCAACTCAAAGTAGTTGCTGCTCACTGTTCCATTATATTTTACTTGAAAGAGGAAAAGATTAATTGAATTAACTAATCGGCACATAATCTACCTTCCAGCGAAAAACTTAAGAATCAGCCTTTACATCTCTAGACATTGCATTGCACAGGATTATACAAATAAAATGCAATGATGTCATTATGCAACAGTTTTCAAAAGCAGAACTACGAGGAATGTGAAGGCAACAAAAATGTTATATTAATGCAGGATTCGATTGAATTTAAAAGCCTAAATATACTTTTCAGTAACTATGGGTTTCTCCAGCAGTTCTGTATTGTGCAGAAGACTCAGCAGAAGTTTGTAAAGGTCAGCTTGATGACCAAGTGTACATGTGAAAGCTCTTTTAATCGTTCCTTCAAAAGGGACTGCAAAACTTGTAACGTCCCCCTGAGTGTTTCAGCAGGATCCCAAGGGTATCTTGTATCTTCCCTATAAATAAACATGAATCCCAACACCTCCAGTTTGATTTTGCTAATGAAATCAGTGGTACTTTTTCCTATTTTTATCTGTCTGAACCCTGTAACTTTACTTTTAAATAATTTTTATTTCTTAGTAAAAGTGCTATTTTCAGTAGCAGTCTGGAGTGTTTATGGAGGGAAATAATGTTGCCTTTGTAGTTGTTGCTTACGCTCTCCGCATGAACCTATCCCAGTGAACACTTTTTAGCATATTCTTAAAGCTTAGCATGTGAGAAGTCCCATTCTCTTAAATGAGACTACTTTTGTGCTTAAAGTTAAGTACATACAGAAGTGTTTGCAAGCTCTTCTCATGCCATTAACTGGATAAGTTGTGGTAGGTCTTGGAATTGTTAGTGTTCTCTCATATTTTTGTTTCAGAAGAATAAAATTTGGAGCCTGGCTGATCCCTGGAGATTTTTTGATCACATGATTTAAGGAGATGAGCTCCTTCTAGCAGAATCACTAACTGAGACTTTGTTATTTATGGGGATTGTCAGCAGGAGGATGGGATGAATCCCCTACCCCAGAAGGTTCTGAAGAACTTTTGCAGGTTTTGGCAAAGCATGGCTACCTAGGCCTAGAAACTCTGAAGCACCTAATGCTGACAAGTGCCAAGCCTTGTGACTCACTTCATGGGGCTCTATCTATGGCTTGTTCTGCAATTTCTATCAGTGTAGCTTATATAAGAGAGACTTGGAGGAACCCTAGACATTGGCACATGGGCTGGAATGTTCAGGACAGGACCATAATTACCAATGTTGACTGCAGGGAGATTGGTTGTCAGAGTTTTTGTTTGTTCCCTATGCTCATTGATGTGCCTGTGTTTGAGTTCCTCAGAGGCTTTATTATATTTTAGCTCGATTTGGTACTTTTTAGGGTGATCCTACCAGCAGATCATCTGTCACTAGAATTCTCCTGAAAATTTCTGGTAAAGAGAGCCAAACTTCTGATTACTGCTATTTTCGCCCCTTAATTTAATCATGATTATAATAAGGTTTCCTGTTGTGTGGATAATCTAGATAATTTCTGTAGCTGATCTCAGCTAAAAATATTTTTTTCTTTACACTTACATTTCATTGTTTCAGTCTTCCCATTCATGTTCATGGAGCATTTTATTTTACAGTCTATACTTTTGGTGTTCAGGTGGTTTATTGCTCCTCTTCTTGACAAGGAACAGAATATTTGTATAGGGCCTTATCACAACAAAGGTGAGGTTTCCCCGTGACTTGTTTCACCAGTCACCAAACCACTGATTTTTGTTGTTGTTGTTGTTGTTCTGATCTGTGTGGAAAGAGCTCACTAACCTGGAGTGTAAGAGGAAATACCTAGAAATCATATGCCCCTGATCTGTGTCACACTCACAAGGAAATTACTTGGAAATAGCACTGGGGACTGGACCCCTTCTTTCCCACTGAAGTTGCTGAACTAGGCCTCATGAATCAACTAAACCAGCATTTCTTCTAGTGATTAGGTTAATTCGTGACAGCAGAGTCACTCTCATATTGTGAAACGTGCATTGCCTGTTCATTAATAGCTGCTGATAACACTATTATTTTCATTGCTTGTTGTTGATTTTGCAGAAAACATTATATTGTTCATTTACTGGAACACACAAGCTAAGTAAGTGTGAAATTCAGATTATTAATTATTATTATTATTTATTTTGTTTTCTTATGCCACATGCAAGGAGGCGCTTGAGAGGCATGATGTGAGCGATCTCACTGAGGGGAAGAGATGAGAGTACAAGAGGCAGGTATGGGAGTAAATCCTAAACTACAGTCAGCTGGACTGCTCTTGTGCTTCTTTATCCTGAGCCTGTTGATCAGAGCAATTGTTGGTGAAAGAGGATACAGATCTCCCAAAGAAAACTGCTGTTTTCTTGAGTGAGGCCTGGTTAATAATAATAATTAATTAATTAATTAATACCTAGCACTTACATAGCAACTTTCATCTGAGTTCAAAGCACTCAAATGAAAGTTGGGGGCGGTATCATCATCCTAGATTTACAGATGGGGAAACAGACACGGGGGGTAGTGATTTGCTCAGTGTTTCTCCTAAATTTGTTTCCTTCCACCACCACCACCCCCTCACTCTCGTGCAGGCAATTGCCTCAGGATGCAAAAGTATTGGGTGGAGCAGTTGGGGGCAAGGAGGAGGGGGATTCAAGAATCTAGACTAGTGGGACCTGACACTCCTTAATAAGTCAAGGATGAAAAGTCTGCAGGATTTTTGCTGGTGGTGTCAGAATCTAGATATGTATTTGTTAATAGAATTCCTTTAGCAGAGAAGGGGTTAATGGGATGGGTCCTATTTCTTCTAAATTGCTGACATTTTTGTTTCTCTCCTCTGCTTCTTAAATGGTATAATTTCCCTCCAGGCAGGCAGGCAGGCTCTGCCACCCTGCTTGCCCTGCAGGAGTCAGATGTGTAGACAAGACTGGCAGATTTTAAAGCAAGAGTTTCCATATTTATAAATGGAGTGTAAAACGTCAAGGCAGATTTTTAAAGCTAGGAAATGTTTCTACCAAACTTCAATTCCTGTCATATGGAAAAAGAGCATTTCATGTGTCTGACCTTCCCTATGTGCAATATTCCAAGTGATCATAAAAGGAAAGCTCTGTGATTGTCATCTGGAAGTCTCATTATATGCTAAAGAGGCAAGAGTTTACTTCTGCTGGAACCAACTTCTGGAAAAATGGGGGACCATGAAAGGTCTGTTTGGCACAAAACAATGCAACAAGAAAAGAATCCCTTCCCTCTTTTGATGATACCTCCGCTTATGTGCCACTCAGTGCTCTGGATAATGCAACTCACTGCTCCTACTGAAAATAAGGTGCAGATTTTTTTAATGGTAAATCTAATTAATCACTGGAACAACTTACTAAAGGGAGGTGGTGGATTCTCCATGACTTGAAATCTTTACGATTGGATGTATTTCTGAAAGATATGCTCCAATCAACCAGACGTTCTTGGTCTTAGAACAGGGATTACTGGGTGAAATTCTCTGGCCTGTGTTCTACAGGAGATCAGACTAAATCCAGGATCGGCAACCTTTGGCACGTGGCTTGCCGGGGTAAGCCCCCTGGTGGGCCGGGCTGGTTTGTCTACTTGCAGCGTCGCTGGTTTGTCTACTGCAGACCGATCGCAGCTCCCACTGGCTGCGGTTTGCTGCTCCAGGCCAATGTGGGCTGCAGGAAGCAGCGTGGGTCGAGGGATGTGCTGGCCGCCGCATCCCACCGCCCCATTGGCCTGGAGCGGCGAACCACAGCTAGTGGGAGCTGCGATCGGCTGAACCTGTGGCTGCGGCAGGTAAACAAACTGGCCTGGCCCAGCAGGGTGATTACAGCGGCGGACCACGTGCCAAAGGTTGCCGATCCCTGGACTAGATGATCATAATGGTCCCTTCTGGTTTTAAAATCTTTCAATCAACCTGGAAGCAAACCTAAAATCTATTTTACAATACAAGTTCTAGAATATTTGTTGCTTGCTTTTATTGGATTGTGTGTGTGTGTGTGTGGTTTTGAACAAATTATTTGATTCTTTGATTTAAAATAAATAAATCCAAGAAGCAGCTAAGGAGTGAGTAGAAATTCTGTGTGTCTTCAGAACCATACCGAAACCTTTCTACCATCTTGTGAGATACTGTTTGGTGGTTGATGGCCATGAAATGTATGTATGAAATTTAATATTGCTCTGTGAAGTTTGCCATTATGGCTTATGAAAAATGGACTTTTTAAAAATAATAGAGGGTGGCAGGAAAAGCCTAACAAGCTAGTATGGAGGTATAACATGGTGACATACCTAAAGATTTCTGTCACCAAAAACTAGCGAGTTTTTCAAAGTGTGTTTTTAAGGCAGTATTAATAACTCTGCTCTCCTGCCAAGCCTTGTCTGTCTTGTGATCTCTTTCTGTACAAATATAGCCTCTGTAGGGACATTTTACAACTTTGAACCTATTCATGGTCTTGCTGAATGGGATGCCTTTTGAAATAATTGAAAATAAAACATGGATGTTGGCCATATGGAGATGTGCTTACTTCTTGTTTTGAATAGGAAGGCCAGGTATCTTGGCTGGGCAAGTATCTTGGTCTTTCAAGGCATGAAAATTTGTTGGAGATCTTGTTTGATTAGCAGAATGAAATACCTGTAACCATTCTTTGGCAAAGTCTTTCAGTTTGGCTTTGTCTGGGTGAAGGAATTAATGTGAGGGTACTGCAGGTCAGGATGGATGTTGTCAGAACCTTAGCATGGCACTGGTCTGGTTCTATCTGATATGGCTAGTTGTCTTTGCTTCCTGAGTACAATCATTAGGTAAACCCATTCTCTTCCTTCCTTCCTTGGTTACCTCAAAGCTCTTTGCTAGTTTTTTTGTTTTCTTCCTGTGTTTAGGGGTGAACTTGAGTTCCAGCTGGCATCTGACTTGACAGGTGCCACCAGATACCCATCTGACATGTATGCATTGACGAAGAAAGGGATCATTACATGTGTAAATGTTTTTCGTCTTTGGTGTGATGTGTTAGGATATATTTATAAACACAGAAATAGATAATAAAAACATACAGTTCTACACTGATAAGTGTCAAGAGAATATTTATCAACATCTTTAGAAGATTGTGAAATGGTTTGTATTGCGGAGGTACTGTGTACATTACAGAATTTTGTAAAATGCAGAAGAAGACAGTACTAAGTTTAGTATAATTTAAAACTAAATACTAATACTAAAAGTTTAGTAATTAGTTTCATTCCTTTTCAGTATGCATAAAATCAACTTTTTTTAAAAAAGCAGAAACTGAATTTAAAAACTAGGAGCATTGCAATTTTGCCACTAAATGTAAAACAAACTTGACAAAAGCACAGTGGAAGCTTAATTTTTGACTTGCTTTTGGAGACCATAAATACAAAGCCTTACCATGTCCTTAATAGCAACAAAAGTATGCCTTTAGAAATGCAGTCTGTTTAAAAATTCTGAATGCATCACTTAATAAATCTACTGCTACAATGCAATGGAAGTAGAGATCAAGGCAGATGTGACAGCCTTATTTAAATTCATCACCATTCAGAATTATCAGACTCTAGCAGGACATTGTTTCTTTTCAAGGTAGGAAAATGCTGATGGCAGCCACCAAGATGACCTTTGGGCAGAGTTCAGAGAAAAATATCTTCTAAGAACTGATATATATCTGTAAATATTTTAATTGTTATTATATCTTGTCTCTCCAGTACCCATTTTTGAAAAATTGACGTGCCTTATCTGTACCTAGAAAATAGGGACAGAAAAGATCTGTTCGTTCATTTTAATTCCTATTCCTTATGGGTTTGTTCATCACAATATATTTTTCAGATACTCAAGTCTAAATGACCTGTGCTAGAACTTCCACCATTTCCCCTGAGACTGTTCCTTAGCTTTTAATTTTAATTCTAAATTTTAGAAGTTTTTCCTCGATATTCACCCTAAATTTTTCTTTCCACCATGGTCTCGTAACATGACTAGAGGTTATATTGCAATGTACCACAAAGAAATATATGCTAAATAGATCAGCATGCTTTCAAAAGGCAGAGAGGGGGAGAGAAACTTGGAAGCTAGATGTTAGTGTGCAAAAGTTCACCTGTGATCACATTCACATATTCAAAAGTGTAATTACCCATTATTGCATAGAATTACCTGACTTGTGCTTATGATCATAGCAAATACCGATCTCATTACAGGTGCATTTTAATGCTTACATCTATCACAGATGGATATCAACCTTCTAAATGGCCACTAAATCAAATGTATTCTTTATCATTTACTATATGCTCTTTATTTATGTTTGCACTTCATTCAACAGGCTAGCTGGCTTCAATTTTGTTCCTACTCATTTTCCCTTTCTGATTTTTTCTTTCCTTTCATTCACTAGCACAAACAGTGAGGCTCTGCTTGGGTTGCTCACATTTCAAGGGCATGGCTACATCCAAACAAATGACTTGCCTTGAAATAAAAAAAATACATGTAAATGTTTCTATTAACAATTATTCTTCTGAACGTTGGCATTTACAAAATCAGACTTTTGGACCTTGTCTAAATAGATATCTATGTGTGTCTCTTTATGGGCAAGCAAATTATCTCTATCTCCTTGTGGAACCAGAAAAAAATTGTCAGGCAGATATGTCTGTCTGAGAAAATGGGCAACTCTCTCTCAGTATCTTGGGAGCTAATGAAGGGTAGTAAAGAGAGTCACAGAATGTTAGTGCTAGGAATTCAAGGCAGGATTCAAAAATATATATTGGCTTCTCAGCAGTTTAATTGACATAATAGTTAAAAATTCTAGAAGCTACAGGAGCCTTTCCTACACTAGAGCTCTTGCCAGTGCAACTGAACCAGCAAGTAGCAATAGTGGGAATTCTTCCCCCCCAACCCCCAAAAATGTGCCAGACAGATAGGCCCCTTGAGTTCTGCCTCATAATTTGCCATGTTGCAGAAGTGCCACTGAAATTAGGAACGAGGTGCTGACATGGTTGGATAGATCAAGTGGCTGTACTTAGGGATAGGTGGCCTGGCCAGAGGGTGAGGTGGGAGGAACACAGAGAATTTCTGCTGAGAATGATGGGCAAAAGGATACTCAAGTTAGATTAATCTGGTCTATGAAAGGTAAATCAGGTTTGGGCCTATTTGTATTTTTTTGTCCAGAGCTGGTTCACTTATTTCTCTCTTGAATGTTCACAATACATCTTATTCTTAAAATCATTAAATATTTTGTGCCTGCTTCACAAAAAGGGTGGGATTAGTTGTGCATATGATGAACATCTAGTCTGGACAGCAGGATCCTCTGTGGCTTTAAAAGAAAAAAAGGGAGGCTAGGTATCTTGAAAATTGATGGTAGTTAGGCACCTAAATGACATTTGTGACTTTGAAAATCTTCCCTTTTTAATACACAACTAACTTCCACTTTCTTTGAGCTCTCTTGTTGCATGGCCAGATTGATTGGTTGAGCATTTACTATTTTTTTTTTCCATCTATTATAATTCCTGAGATAGGAGCCCTGAGAGCAGCTGAAGTGTTTGAGCTGAACTTCATCTGGTTTTTCTGTTAGTCAAATCAGGCCCCAGAAAAGGGGTGAGTTTGATCTCCACATATTGTGTGGACTGTATTTAAGAACAGGTTGGCAACATCTGCTTATGCACACCTGGATTCATCTTGAATTGGTCTATTACGTATCACATTGCTACAAGTTAAGGAGCAGATGGTTTTGTTTAGGGTTAAACTTTTAGTGTACCAGAAAATGTACTAACAACAAGGTTAACAAGCGAATTGGTGATTGTGAAGGTACAGTAAAGGTAGTAAAATATCGTGCTATTTAAATCTTCTGTTATTGCCTCCATAGAAACATAGAGCAGATTTACAACCATGCTTTGCTCATTCTCCTCTTTGGCTCATTTGTATGGTGCAGAATTCTTACGAGTTAAGCAATACAGTTCTCAAAGCATCAGATGCAACTGTGTGCTGCTGCAATGCCAGATTTTGAAAACTGGGAGTTGCAGCAGCCTAAATTTGTGCTGCTCTTGCAGTTTTTGCGAGATGAGATTGGAGACTGGAAGTTACCTTCCTTACATGTGATTCTTAAATTTTTTTCTGTACTCCTTTACAGCTGCCTCTCAACAGTGTATTTCTGAAAGGAAAAATTAAGTGCCGTTCTGGTTAATTTTCAACAAGGTAGCATAGAACAGCAAACACATTCTGGGCAAAACTGGTGTATCTCATTTCATAAGCTCTGGAGACTTCAGACATTATTTTTGCCGTTCACTCATTCATTCACCTATTACTTCTGCTAAGTAAAATTAATTTCATCATGAGTTTTGTGGGTTAAGGGTGGGAAGGATTTTTGTTCTAAAACGGGGGTCGGCAACCTTTCAGAAGTGGTGCGCCAAGTCTTTGTTTATTCACTCTAATTTAAGGTTTCGCGTTCCAATCATACATTTTAACATTTTTAGAAGGTCTCTTTCTATAAGTCTATAATATATAACTAAACTATTGTTGTACGTAAAGTAAATAAGGTTTTAAAATGTTTAAGAAGCTTCATTTAAAATTTAATTAAAATGCAGAGCCCCCGGGACTGGTGGCCAGGACCCAGGGAGTGTGAGTGCCACTGAAAATCAGCTTGCGTGCCGCCTTTGGCATGCATGCCATAGGTTGCCTACCCCTGTTCTAAAACAAAGTATGCAGAAAAGCAGTGGTTTATGGGAAAAGTCATAACAGCAGATGCAAAGCACGTGGGAGGCCGACTGAGTCAATTCTGTGATCAGAATAAATGAGGAAGTATGTTAGAGGTGATTCAGTTATCAGTAAACAAGCTTCATTTATGAGGAAGTGGAAACTTGTGCATTCATCTGCAAGGTTCCTCCAGCTTTTTTCTAAGTGAGTTACAGGTAGCTCTAAATTGAATTGGCTAGCTCTTATAACAGTGGGAAGTATGTCTAGACTTTTGAGGGAAAATCCGTGGGTTGGTGGGGAGTGGTCAGAGCTTTGGCAACCAGTGTGTGTGCTAGGATGGGAGCATGGGTATAGTTGCAGCTTGAATTATTGACTACCAAGCTTTTAATCAATGTCCGATATTTTAGCGCTCTCCCCTCGCCCCCCCCCATCCCCCATCATGACTTAGTGGATGTTTTGGATTCCATATCCTGAGATTTAAAACAAGTTTCATTCAATTAAAAAGATGTCCCAACCAGCATACAAAACATATTTATTCTGTCTTAATATTTGCATGTGTCACACTTCATTCCAGTGGAGCCTTTCTGTTAAGTTTTCAGAGCTGATAGTATAGGCAAAAATGGGTGCCTTGTAAAACTATGTAAACTGACCAATATCATCCACTATGCCATGAGGCATTTAAATATATGAAGACTATGCCAAAAAACATTTTGAATAAGAGAAAGTGTTAGCTGTACAAGATTATCTCTACTCTTCAGTCATCATGATGTGGTGTTGGTTTCCACTCTTTCAGAGCCTCTGTGCTTAAATCTTTAAAATCCTACGGTTTCTGTTTTTTGCAATAGACACACTTGAGTGAGGGTTTGAAAGCAGATGCTGCAGGTATTTTCCTTTCTATTCCCTTGGTACAGAAATTAGGCAGCTGTGTATAGTTAATGTACAATACCTAAAAATTCAATGTTAGGCTTGAATGCTGTCATGCTGTAGTGTTTGGTTATCAGTGTCAGAATACACTTTTTCCATGTGACTTGAACACTTCCACTTTGCTAGCTGCTGACTAAGAGGAAAATCAAGATGTACAAAATATTTTTGAGTTTAAATATACGAAGAGAATCCTAGATCCATCTATAGTTTTTACCTTTGAGAGCTGAAAGGTACCCATTTTGCCTTCGGAGGTATGTGCAACAGGATACATTTTTGAACTAGATATGTAACTAAATAACTTCAGCAAAAGAACCATTCTCTCTTTTATAGCATTTTCTGCTAACTGAACTAAGTTTTAAATGCAGTAGGGCTCACATATCAATACACAGGTCACTACACCAGAAGGCTGAAGCTTACTATTTACTAAATGAGTACCAAATCGCCCATCGATTTGACTGAAACTCAGATTTGACCCATAGTACATTTCCCAAATGCGTGTTTCAACTGTGAACATAATCATAGAGTTTAAGGCCAGAAGGGACCACCAGATCATCTAATCTGACTTCCTGTATATCACTGGCAACCAACACCACCCAGCACCCACACACTAAACCCAGCCACTGAAATTAGACCAACGTTTTACAGCCCTCAGGAGATTAGACTGCTATGTGCCACAGGCAGAGAACAGGAAGGATCAAGGTGCACCCTGGTATTTACCCTTAATGTATTTATAGGGAGCATTCTTATCCCCTGTCAGCCTTCTTTTTGTGAGACTAAACAAGCCAAGCTCTTCCAGTCTCCTTTCATAAGATTAGTCCCGCCATTCACCAATCATTTGTAGATCTTCTCTCTACTTGTTCCAGTTTAAATTCATCTTTCTTGAACATGGATGCACAGAAGTTCTTACCAAAGCCCTGGACTGTGGCATTAATGTTCCTTGATCTCTACTGGAAATGCCACATCTGATACATCTTAGGATCACGTTTGCCTTTTTCACAGCCCCATCACATTGGTGTCTCAGTCATCTGTGATCAAACCACAAACCCAGATCACTCTCCTCTTCTATTACTTCCAACTGATGAGCCCAAACTTGAACTTGTAGTGGATACCATTGATACAAAGGTGGGATCTTGTAATGTGGTTAAATATATTTTGGAGTGATAAATGAGCCCTTGTAGAGGAGACTCTCTGATGTATGATTATCCCTGATACAGGTCAATGGCTTGAACTTCTTGTACATTGATTCCTTTACTGTAGCAACGGTTCCCTTGATAATAGGCATTTCGCTATAATATTGTTACTGTGTTTTGGACATGTTAAAATGACACAGTTAATATAATACATTATATAATTACTGACATTTATGTAACTGTGGATGTTGTAGTTCAGTGTTGGAAATGTTCAACTACAGTTACATTTTATACACTTCTGTTCTTTGATATGCATTTTATATTTTCACTTTTTGCTACATATTTACACATTTGTATTTCTACACCTTTTACTGAAAAGCTCAGCTAAATGAGTATTTTTAGTGGCTAACGTCCTCAAACCGATCGGTTTTGTTTAAGATTTTAATTTGGTAATGTCATTCTTGTTTTATCTTTGTGCATGAAAAGAAACACCGAAAGATATTTGATCTACATTTTCAACCAGTAACTCCTGATATATTACCATAGGGATTTCAGTGGGGATTTTTGATATTTTAGCATTCATTCCTCTTTTGATGCAGTTTATCTTCTTGCTTCAGATCCCTGTGTGATTGTCAGTACATTTTGATGAAAATATGCAAGAATTAGTGTCTGTTCTTTCTGAATGAGTATTTCTTCCAAAAGAAAGACTGAATCATGTTTAGTTACCTTGCATATTGCTTGCATATTTCATAGTTACTCATAAAGATGTATTAAAAAATCATTAGCCCATAAGCAATTTATAACATCTAAGTTAAGTTGCACTCTGAAGGTCTAAAGGTAGTACTGGTTTGTAGTTGCTCAGGGTATTAGTGTGTCTATTCTTTCGCACAAATGAACCCTGCTGCTGCTAATGCATTACAGCCATGCACAAGTTATAGTCATACATGCTTGTATGATGGTCTATGACAGGGGTCGGCAACGTTCGGCACACGGCTCGCCAGGGTAAGCACCCTAGCAGGCCGGGCCAGTTTATTTACCCGCTGACGCGGCAGGTTCGGCCGATCGCGGCCCCCACTGGCCGCGGTTTGCCGTCCTGGGCCAATAGGGGTGGGGGGAAGCCATGGCCAGCACATCACTCGGCCTGCGCCGCTTCCTGCCGCCCCCATTGGCCCGGGACGGCGAACCGCGGCCAGTGGGGGCAGTGATCGGCTGAACCTGCCGCATCAGCAGGTAAATAAACTGGCCCGGCCTGCTAGGGTGCTTACCCTGGCGAGCCGTGTGCCGAACGTTGCCGACCCCTGTCATAGAAGACATGCTAATGAAGACATGCCGTTAGGAGCCTGTGTCCCATTTTCAAAAGTGTCTAAGTCATTTAGGCACATCTGAAAATTTACCCCCTATGTCTATTATGTTTAAATGCCTGGGTTTTTTAATTTTTAAAAAGTTTGTTTAGTCTGATCTTCCATCCAAGTTTTTTGAACACCATGGAAAACAGTTACTAGTGGAGAGGTTGATTAAAGGAATAGAGAGTAAACATAAATAGATGACCTGGTTAAGAGAGTGAAAGCCCAGCTGATGAGAAATCTGATTCATAACCCTTTCAGCAGAAAATGGTCAGTATTAAGTTGTTGTTTGTAGGCTGGGGAACTGAAAGCTAAAGCAGAAGCATGATGGGTGAGTGGATGCACCCTTCCTGTTTAAAACACACACACTGGCTCACACCAAGCAAGACTGGGATAGAGGCAATTTAGCTGGCTTTTCAAACAGCAAAATGTACAGCCCAGCTAAAGTTCCTCGGTGACTGACTAAATGTACTTGATCGTGTCCCAGAGAGTTTGATTTTACTTCACTTACTGTAAGTGATTTTTTAAAAGATTATTTTGTAAGTGATGGAAACTGACAGCAATAGTATAAATGACACATTTTTATGGAAATGAACAGATCTGATGGCAGACACTGTTGCAAGAGGCAACAGAGAGTTCTGTGGCACCTTTAAGACTAACAGAAGTATTGGAGCATAAACTTTCGTGGGTGAATGCCCAATTCATCAGACGCAATTTCAGATTAAATTAGTAATGGGGATTGTGTAAACTAACTTTGCTTAAATAAAATGACCTTTGGTGAGGTCTGCTCATATCAACTGCTGATGTTTTACTTTTAAGGTCTAATTTTTTTCCCCCCCAAGGCCACGATCTTCCTAAGAAATAGCATTGGTGCATTTGACTCATTTTAAATTGGAGTTCAAATGCTATGAATGAATTATTATGTTGACTTACTGTACTAGAAATTGAACCATGCTCCCCCAGCAGACACTGACTAGTCTATTAAGTATTTGTCCATCGTGCCTCTTTCGCTCTATACCATAAATCTGCACGTGCTGTTATACTGATTTGTACAGTGGCCTGCACAAAAGAACCATGATCCTGATTGTTGCCTGTAGATGCTTCCACAATACACAGAATAATAATTAGTAGCCATGCTTTTGGAAGGCTGCACCAATTTCCATTGCACTGCTTTTTGCCTTGGAATTGTGTGTTAGGATTCACAGAGCTCTGTTGAGGAGCCTTTCGTTTCATTCTCTCTACATTGCCAAGTGTAATGTACTGATTTGATAATGTGATGACCCTCAGGAACTGAAAGAATTCTATCTATCAGGGAGTGGGTAGAGAATATGTGATCAAGTTTCTTAAAGCAAATGTAGCTGAAGAGGTTGTGTTTCTGTATTGCAGGACCTGTAGAACTGGGTTCTTTGCAACTTCCAGTTGTACTTTAGTAAAGCTTTTTATTCCATTTTTTAAATGCTCTGCCTCAATGCATTGCTTTTTTTTCTGCCTGTATGGTTTCTGTCAACTGTTCTGTACCGTGCTTCTTGTTCTACTGTTTTGTAATACTCCTGCATTAGTACTATACAAATATAAATTGTACTGCTTGTGTATAGGGTATTTGAGACCGTATACAAGTTGTACATCTGCTGTATGGAGCCCCCTCCCCCCCCACCACCACGTGAAAACAAAATGTTAAAAATGCAGAGTTGGATGTGGTCTGCTGTAAAACATTGATCTGTGTGCGTTACTAATCAGCACCACTTTGCCCTCTGTTAAATTTTATTTGCATATATATTACTTTTACCCCAGGCATCTCTTCTGGTTAATAATTCCCAAATGTTGTTAATATGTTTTTGAAGAAGCCGGGTAAAATATTTTGCAAACCATTTTCTATGGATTAAGTTTTTACAGTCCCCTCCTTACAGTATGGAAGATAATGAAGCCACTGTAATACTGCTTTGTGGTGTGTGTTTGGCAGACTAATAAGATCTTTTGAAGCTGAGCTACTTTGAACAGAAATAACTGAATGCAACATGGTGTCCAAATGAAATAGTGGGGGGAGAAAATGATCAAATAAAATATGCCGAAAATTTTCCTCAATAAAGGAAATCTCAGGACAGAGTCTCTACCCTTTTGTACAGGCAAGGTGTTAAAAAGGACACACACACACACACACACACACACACACACACACCCTCTTCCAGTTCTTACTTGCAAACAGTGTTACCCACAAACTGAACTGGCTGTTCTTTCCCTCAACTGAATCACATGATTTCCTGCCTTTAACTAATTTATAGCTTCCTTTGACATACTATCATTTACATGATGTGAGAGCCCAACTTTTCTCCCCGATACTTTCTTTCTAGCACTCTGTCCTTACTCCTTTTGCAGTCCTCTCTTCTCTCCTGTTAAGTTTCCCTGCAGCATACGTGTCCTACTATGACTGGGCATTTACATACTGAAAGCAATAACAGGTTTAATACCCTGCAATGTTACAGGGTAGATACCTTTGTCAATAAACAGACCTTTTAGTACTGAATGGAAATGCAAAACTTAATCTTTAGTATCCTCCCCTGTGAGCTGATATTTGGGTTGTGTTGATTCCATTAAAATTTGAGATTATTCTGAAAGGAATGTAAGCATGAAAATAGATTATTAGGGTTGTTAAAAGAAAGTCAGAATGGGGGAAAATTGCCTTGGTTCGGAATAGACCATAAGAGATTAATAATAAAAAAAAAAAGTACTATTATGTGCATATCCACTGCACCATTTTACATCATTTGCTTTTGAGCCAAAAAGTTTCAAACATGTTCAGAATAACTATAGCCATGAAGGACTAAATCACTGGCAAATTTGAAGATCAACCTGTTTTCAAAGTACACAAATGTCTGTGAAAGTCTGAGTATTCCTTTGATGAAATTTGAATACAAAACTAAGAACTGGTTATAGATAATCAGTACTCCGCATCCACAAACAATTTACTAGTGAATCCCTAAACCCACCGAAGGAACATAAGTCATATCTGTCAAAACAAAAGCCACCAACAAAAAGACAAAGGTGTGATCCTGAAAATACTTATGCTCCTATTTAACCTTACTCATATGAGTAAAGGGGAAAACGTGGAAATGATTGCACAGTTGGGCCCTAAATTGGGCAAAAAAATTCCTTAGGGCAGAGAAATTTTAAAGGTAATCTAAATTTAGCTGAATCTCTTTCCCAAATCTCTATTCCTGGGTTGAGATTAAACTTAAGAAATTTAAAGAAAAAAGCTATTCTGGGAAAGTTATGAGGAAGTGAAGGGAAGGGTTTAGGACTCTTAAAAGCTTTGTTTATGATTAATGTGTTTTCATGTGATCCAGCAGAGTAACTTGCAACTCAGGTTCCTCAGGATCTGAGAGAGTAAATGATTCGCAGATCTTGTTTTAATGTAGTGCTAATTACATTTTAGGAGCCAAAGTCCCATAGATTCATGGATAAAAACTCCTGCTAACTTCAGTGAGGGTTCTGCATGTGCATCTGAGTGGAGAACTTGGCACTCAGAACAGCTACAGTAAATATTCTTATTGCCTCCTATCAGTTTTCAGAAAAATTTATGGCCTTTGGAAAATCCCTGGTTTTGATATAGGTATGGAATGTGCTGTCCTGTACTGGTAAACAAGGTTCAGGTGATGAGTGACATTCCCCTTTGTTGTCCAAAGTGTACTGTAATGGGGCGTGGAGACAGTCTTAAGTAAATTGATTTAAGACAAGTTGAGATTTAGTATGTAGCTGCATAATTGCATTGCTAGATATCAATCTAAAGAGCTTGTCCAAAGTCTGTTTTTGAAAACAGTTTTTCTTTAAACATAAATGTGGTCTTTCTGACATTGTTTGCATCACTTTAAAAATAGTTTGAAATGAAGGGGAAAAAATAAACATGTGCTTTTCTTTTAGGTTGTGTGAGCTAGAAAACATCCCCCTTTTGGTGAACAGTGGGACTTCCAACTAGCGTTATACTTGTGTGGGTATGTACACAAAGCAGCAAACCTTAGTCTGTCTCCAAAAATAGGCACATTACTTAACTACACCTTAACTATCATCTATCAGCTGAGCAGGCAGAGGAAAGGATGTGGGTGTATATATTCAGTTTGAGTGAAAAACATTGGGGGAGAACATTTTTTTTACTATTTTTAATTAAATATTTAAAAAGATACATTTAAAAAAAACAAACTCTGCATGAACTTCTCATAATATGTATATTAACCATTTGCCACCTAACCTTAGCTATACACCTCTAACCCGATGTAACGCTGTCTTCGGGAGCCAAAAAATCTTACCATGTTATGGGCAAAACCGCGTTATATTGAACTTGCTTTGATCTGCCGGAGCGCGCAGCCCCGCCTCCCTGGAGCGCTGCTTTACCACATATCCGAATTTGTGTTATATCGGGTCATGTTATATCAGGGTAGAGGCGTACTTGAAACATTGAAATATATATGTAATATGAATGGTTAAAATCCATGTTTTGTATTACACAATTTGCAAACCAACAAAATTTGTTTATAAAAACTGTGACAAAGTTCCTCCTCTGTCTTGGTGGGTCCTGCACTTTTTGGCGGATTTGCTTGCCTCAGAGGTTCACTGTAGCCCTCAGTTTGGCCACTTCCGCTAGAGGCTCAAACCTGCCATTCACTCAGTTAACCTCATCACTGGCCAGCATGGGGGAAATGAAGAACAATCCCCACAGTCTCTATGTTCCACCTAGTGGGTCAGGGACAGGCCAGATCCCTTTCCAAATTAGACCTTCCCTTCTGGTGTTGCTCACAGACCAGGTCAACTCCTCTTGTGTCCAATCAGGAGTTGGAGGGATGGGGGGAACCTAGGCCAGCCCTCTACACCGGGTTCCAGCCCAGGGCCCTGTGGATAGTAGCTGTCTACGTATCCTGTATCAGCTGCATGACAGCTACAACTTCCTGGGCTACTTCCCCATGGCCTCCCCCCAGCACCTTCTTTATCCTCACCACAGGGTCTTCCCTCTGAAGCCTGATCACGCTTGTATTCCTCAGTCCTCCAGCAGCATGCCTTCTCACTCCTTACTTGCCCTCCGCTAACTGATGGGAGGTCCTTTTTAAACCAGGTGTCCTGATTAGTCTGCCTGCCATAATTGATTCTAGTATGTTCTTAATTGGCTCCAGGTGTCTTAATTAGCCGACCTGTCTTAATTGGTTCTAGCAGGTTCCGGATTGCTCTAGTGCAGCCTCTGCTCTGGTCACTCAGGGAACAGAAAACTACTCATCCAGTGGTCAGTATATTTGCCTTCTACCAGACTTCTGTACCCCACTGGTCTGGGTCTGTCACAAAATCCAAATAGTTAAAGAAAAACGATTAAGATAAAATAAAGAACAGAAGCGAAGTTCAGAAGAGGGGTTTAGAGATGGAGAGGGAAGGAAGTGGGTATAGAGATGGGAAAGAAGTAAGTGGGGGGAGTCTCAGGCATTTAATAGGCTCATTCAGATCCTTCCAGGAAAGCATCCCGTATCTTTGCTTGGGTTTTCTTTCCATAGTGGTCAAGCTTACAATGTCTGTTCTCCAGTTTTCAATTGTTGGTCACTTTTTAGATTTCTGTTTTTTTAGTGGCAGTCTTTCAGAAATTATTAGTGGTCTGTCCAGCCAAAGTTTTTCAGATTTATTCAGCTGCCAATTCATATCCATTAAATTTAAAATTACATGTTTAGCTTGTAACATAATTTTATTTGGTAGGAAAAAGTTGACACTGCAATTAAGATTTGCCAATACATACAGGTATAGGAGTATTCCCACAGCATATGGGTTAAGGTAGCACGTGTTGAATCACAGTCCCAACATTTGTCTGACTTAGCAGCACCTGTTTTGAGTTTGGAGAGGGGTCAAATGCCTCCTCCATATGATTTTCCACTGGATTAATCATAAATGGAGGTTCAAGGAACAATTTGGAGCACTGGCTACAATTTGTTTCCACCAGTTAGCAGAGAATAATTGGTCTAGTTCCTCCTCCCATTTCTTTTTTAGGAAATCTGTATTTAATTTAATTTTGCTGGCCAAATGTGCATATAGTGTTGCCATAGGGTTTAGCAATCTGGGTAATATTGGGAGAAATTAAAGCAGTCCAGATGGGTTGGGATAGCTCAGGCATTAGGGCTAAAGAGATGGGAAATGGTATGTTTAAGCTAGATATGTTGCTATCACCAACCCGTTGATCACAATCGACTGGTCAATCCTAGGGACTCTCCCAGTTGATTGCGATCTCCAGCAGTGTAGTGGGGCTGCTGCTAAGGCAGGTTCCCAGCCTAACGCGGCCCCACGCCGCTCCCAGAAGTGGCCAGCATGCCCCCAGGAGCAGTGTGGGGCCAGGGCAGGCAGGAAGCCTGCCTTAGCCTCGCTGCACCACCGATCGGGAGCCGCTCACAATAAGTGACACCCGGCGGGATGCTGCACCCCAGCCCTGAGCCCCCTCTTGGAGCCAGCACCCTATACCCCCTCCTGCACCCCAAGCCCCAACCCTGAGCCCCCTCCCAGAGCCAGCACCCATACCCCCTCCTGCACCTCAACCCCCCACTCCAGCCCTGAGCCGGTGAGCCTCCTCCCAGAGCCAGCACCCCACACCCCCTCCTGCACTCCAACGCTCTGCCCCAGCCCAGAGCCCCCTCCTGCACCAACACACTCCCAGAGCTTGCACCCCCGTCCCTTCCTACACCCCAATCCCCTGCTCCAGGCTTAGCCCAGAGCCTCCTCCCACACTGCAAACCCCTTGGCCCTAGCCCAGAGCTCACACCCCCTCCCAAACCCCAACCCCTTGCCCCAGCCCGGTAAAAGTGAGTGAGGGCGGGGGAGAGCGAGTGACGGAAAGATGGGGGGATGGAGTGAGCGGGGCAGGGCTTTGGTGAAGGGGCGGGGTAGATCCTGGGTTGCCCTGGAATTCAAAAAGTGATCTTGGGTGTAGAAAGGTTGGAGACCACTGCTCTAGACTGAATCTTTCTTTTAATATTATAAAAGGGAGGAAAGTATAATTTCCAATAAATGGACTGATGGTCAAAGTCCCCTTCCTAATCCAATCTGGTTGTATGATGGGGTTGCCTGCTATATGGAGTTTTGAGTTACCCCAGAGAGAGGCCTTGGCATGTAGAAAGGGGTGATTTTTTTTTAAATTTAGTAGACATTGTACATGAAGTATTTCTGGCTGCCACAGTTCTGTAGGGAATTGACGATAGTATAAATGAAGCACATTGGAAAGGGTTAAAGGAGCAATCAAATCTGCTTTCAGCAGGAGCCAATCCAGGGCTCTACAGCATAAGGGAACGAGCCACTCTATTGCTTGGCTTAGAGTTACTGTCTGATGGTAAAGTTTAAAGTTGGGGAATCTAAAAGCACCTGTTTCGACGAGGAGCTGTAATCTTTGTAAGGAGATTCTGTTTGTTACCAGCAACCCTCGTTGTGAGAGAAGCTCTAACGCCCCCCCCCATCACCCCCAAACACACACACAGTCTTTAGAATTACAAATAAATTTTAACTTTTATTTCAATAAAATGAGGAGGACTTGTGTTCTGGTGAAATGTGGGAGGACCTTGTTTTAAAAAATAAGTATTTGAGCTGCAGAGTGTGGCATGTTGTTGTGGGGTGAGTATGGGGCTCCTTCCTGGCATAGAATAATAGAATGAAATGTTTCAGAATTCTTCAGAGCTAAGGGTATTCCAGGTACCCCAAGGACAAAAATAACATTAATGAGATCTGATGAATTCTTAGTCTTTCATAAAATCAATATTGGACATTTCTGTGAGTCTGCTGCCTCTTAATTTATACAGTGGATTTTGAATATAAAGACCTGTAAAGATTTACGGGGGAGGGATAGCTCAGTGGGTTGAGCATTGGCCTGCTAAACCCAGGGTTGTGAGTTCAATCCTTGAGGGGGGCCATTTAGGGATCTGGGGCAAAATCAGTACTTGGTCCTGCTAGTGAAGGCAGGGGGCTGGACTCGATAACCTTTCAAGGTCCTTTCCAGTTCTAGGAGATAGGATATCTCCATTAATAATAAAAATAAAATTTTGAAGATGGCCTGGGAGCACCTTGTTGAAGACCATGAACACATTGAAGAAGTAATGTTGTTAATGTTCTGCACTGGTCTGGTAGTATTCTCTTGCATTCAGACTTCAAGATGGAGGAACTATGTTCCTAAAATTTACTTCTAGGTTTGCTCAGATTCTTGCACCAAATAATGTAAGTAGCGGTCTAAGCAAAAAATGTATGTGTTTTTATAAGAGAGTTGTTATTGCAAGTAGTGCTCTATGTGCTGAGTGCTGTACAGCTATGTAGGAAGACAGTCCAGCCCTGAAAAGCTTGACTGAGAAGACAAAGTGTGAGAGTACTCAGAGTACAAGTAGAGTGGCTAGGGCAGTAACTGACACATGGCTTATTATTTCCATTCTTTAATATATTAACTGTCTCCAGAGGTCCCCCTGTCTAACTATTGTTAAGTGGTCCTCTTCTTTCTTCTCTCCTCCCCTCCAACCTCTCCTGTTGTGTTCCTTCTTGCTATCTGTCCTTGATACAATCATGCCCTCCTTCCTTACTTCCCATTTCCTCTTCTCCTTCAGAGACCATGAGTTGAGTGGGAGAGTTACCACAAGAGAGGATTAACCCCCCAAAGCAACTGTCCAATCAGGAGAGTCATGAAAGTGTTTAGAGTGATTTAAAACATCTCAAGATACTAACTGGGTCTGCAGGGGGAAGGGTATTGAGGCATCATCTCCTGGCCCTATCCAGGGAGTCTCTGGTCAGCTGGAGGAGGTGGTTCTTCCGCTCTAGTGTGTAAGTTTGTAGGGCATTGGGGTTGAACTTCATTGTCTCCTCTGCCTCTTTTGTTGCCCACCTTCAGCCCTGATTTTGTATACTTGGAAACTATTTGGGAAAATGGTAAATTTAATTTTGATTTTGCAATAAGGTTGGAGTAGACAATGAGTTGTGATAAAAGTATGAATATAATTTTACACATAACTGACCAGATTAGAGCTGATTGACAGTTAATGCTAATTGTGTGTGTGTGTGGGGGGGGGGTGTCTTTAAATGACCTAACAGTGTAGCAGAGCATGCCTTTTACTTTTTGATATTTACATATCAAAAGCAGCAAATGTTTGATTTAAGCAGATTGGTCAGGCACCCCCAGTTGGCAGACTTCACAGCTTCCTTGCTGGGTAGTCCTCATTGCAGTTATCAAACAACTTTGACTTCCAAACCCAGCAGTACCCAGATGGGATGGATAGTGTAGACGTAAGAGCACAAATATTTAAAATGGAGCTTCCTTTCCAATGACTATATCTCTGTGCAACCTGTGCATGAACTTAGTTGTTAACAAATTCATGTCCCATAAATGACTTAAGTATAAAATAATATTGTTGACAGCTTTGTAGATCTATAATATGTAAATGTTCTTTTTGAATAACAATGTGGGTCTTGGTAACAGGGGAGGCTAGTTAAATTCAGATGTGATATTAGCACCTGCAATAATTTTTCTTCCTGTGGTTTACTGTGCTTTGTATCTGCTGCTAGCAATCATCAAATAGCGCCGTTACCACACTTCCTGTTTGAAGCTTCAGCGAAGAAAATACAGCCAGAGGATAAGGAAGATTGACCTATGAAGGGAGCCTATTAAAGTGCAGGGCTGGAGGGTGGGGGGCAAATGGGGCAATTTGCCCCGGGCCTCACAGGGGCCCCCACGAGAATATACTATTCTATAGTATTGCAACTTTTTTTTAATGGAAGGGGCCCCCGAAATTGCTTTGCCCCAGGCCCCCTGAATCCTTTGGGCGGCCCTGTTAAAGTGTTTTAAAGTGAGGAAGCAGTTCTTACACTGTAATTACAGAACAACTTGCTTTCTTCGAACTCTCCCCTCCCACTGTCAGCGTGTACTGTATTCCTATTCAGGTCAATTAAGATTAACACTGATTAGCCCCCTTTCTGTGAGGAGTCCTGGAGAGCCTGAAAAGAGAACTTTTTTCTTTTTAAAGTTCTTTCTCAAGGTTTATCAAAGTTCAGTAAAGTTGTTAATATGGTTTTAATAAATTAAACCTCTGCTCATACTCCTAATTGCCACACCTTGCTCTACCCACTGATTGCCCGTGACATTTTATTTCTGCATTTTAAATTTAAGATTGCAATGTAACAATTCTGAGTAGTAGTTTCACTTTTGCATTCCATCAGCCATAGAACTCATTTTGAAACAGTGAAAATCGCCTTAGTACTTCAATTTGTGAAAGACAAAATAGATCCGTATATATAGGTATCCTCATCCCTTAGTACTGTTTGTTTAAATTCGCCACGAAAGGCAAAATAAAGTTTAAATATGATTCTTTTAATCGTGATTGAGAGACAGTTTGTGTGACACTGTTTTATATGTTCTCTTTAACCCTCAATTGTATTCTCCAACTAAACTGTTGCAAAAGATGTTACTAGGATATAGTAATAAAGTGTATGGTTCTCCCTTAGTAAGGCTCTTGTTAAGTTGGTAGTGGGGGCAGGATGAGGATATAGTCTGTCTCGTTTGGAGCTGCATTACCCAGCTGCTCAATTAGAACAGCACTGGGAAATTATGTAAGAGCAAAAATTTAGGTTTTTTTTTTTTTTTTTTTTTTTTTTTTTAAGCATTCATCTTGAACTGCATGCTTCAGTCTTGTTTAAGAGGATAACCTAGTGGGGCCCCAGTAATCTGGGAGGTCTAGACAGACAAATGCAGCACTATATGTAATGCGGTTTGCTACTCACACAATACCACATTAAGGGCTTGATGCTGTGGAAGTGCAGAGCACTACCTGTGAGGTGCTGAGTGTCTAAATCCCCATTAAGCATGTGACGTTTAGGGTGCTCAGCACCTCACAGGATCAGGCCTAGGTACTTTCACGTGAGATCATGATTATATAATTATCTGATTGGTAGCTGTAAGGATAATCAATACCCTTTATATTTAAACCAATAATTAACAAAAAGAACAACTTACTCTCCTTGTTTAAATTACTTCTTAAACAGGGTTTCAAAGGACATTAAGAGAACTCTGAGGAGTATATCATTATTGCTAGCTAGAATGTTGATGTCTCTTTTGCCACCTGCTTAATTGCATTTTTTCCATTTTACACAGCAGCTTTGTGCCTCGCCCTACATAATAACCAAACCACAGTAAAAGTCATTTGTTTTACAGGGCAGTGCATATAAAATTCCAGCTTTTTGACAAATAGTCATCACTTTTATTTTCTTTCTTTCTTTTTTGGTAACCTAATTTTAAAAATTAGATAATTAAAATGCCACAACATTCAGTTGTTTCAAGAGGTAGAAATTATTTCTAAAGGGAAAAGGAGGGAAAAATTCTCTTCACATGGAGAGGAAGCAGACAAAAAGGCTTCTTGGCACTGTTATATAGAACTATAAAGACTGAGGTGAATTTAGCATGTACTGTGTAGGAGCTATTGTGTGTGCTTAACTTTACTTGTTCTAAGAAAAAATATTTGAGAAGTGCTATAAAAGAATGATGCTCATTGTAGTGTAACTTACACTTTGAGGTTCAGTTGTTTAGTGGGTTTTGTTTGCACACAAAAATAAAAGTTTCAAATAGCATACATGACCAAAATCCTATTTATTAACAGCGGCGGGGGGAGGGGGGGGATTTTCACAAGCTTTGCAACCCAGAACAGAATTTCAGATGAACACAAGCATTTCCAAGCTTTGTGGATTGTTCCCAGGGCTTCAACTGACCACAGCTCTTCAAACTGCAAAGAGCTGGAAGAGCATTCTGGGTATTAGAATGCAAATAAGACTATGAGCTGCAGAAGAATTTCCCTATATGTGTGGGTTTAGATTTAACCAGGGTTTGAAAATTGAACCACTGTAACAACAGGAACTTAATATATTCAGTTCTGGACCTGTGCCAAAAAAGCTCTGTTAGACTAAGGGACTAGTGACACTCTATGGCCTGATACTTCATGAGCTTCCACGGATACAGATGAATATGTTATACCATTGGTAGGGAAAAGGGAAACCCAACAATACAGTTCCACAGGGTATTTATTTCTAGCTCTAGTAGGTAATGATACATCAGGCCTTGTAATATTGTCACTGATTATCAGCTAGCTTTTCCCATTTCAGTTCTAACAGAGTCTTAGTAGTTAGTATCACCTGAGTTGCAAGAGCTAGAAACCAATGCCTTGCTTCACCTCTGAGCAACTTGGAATCCCAGCACACCATACAGCATTAAGCTTTAATTGTAGATGTTTGCTGTACTATCACAGAGCTAAACAAGAGTCAGAAGTTGCACACCTAACATAAATTAACCATATTCTGGTTGCAAAACCTAAGTTTTGTGACAGTATTGGATATGAAGAATTCTAGAAATCAAGTGGGATGCCTCCTGGGATTAGAGTTATGAGAACCAACTGAAGGTGGAATTTTCAAAATTTCTCTGTGCTGGCCTAATTCTGTTCACATTGAAGTCAATGGGAGTTTTACTATTGACTCCAAGGGGAGCAGAGTTAGGCCTGTGCGGTGAACTTTTGAAAATCCCAATCTAAAAGATCTGAGTGTGCCGTGAGTGTACTTGGAATTGACTTTTAAAAAACTTCTCCATTGAAGTGCCTTGTCTTTTGGTATTTTTAAAATTTTAATCCAGTGAAATTTTACTGTCTTTATATTACACAGCCTAAGTACTTGAGTCATTCTGTTAATTCTTCCATTTGCATCAGTGTATGAAATAAGGCTAGAACAAATATTTCTTCAGATCAGCAACAATGACAATTCTGGGGAATGCATAAAGACAACTCTGCAGTGAAGGCTTATGAACTAATTTCTTTTATTTCTTTGTTTTGGGGGCAGCCAGCTGTCATGGAAACTTGCTGTTTCTTGACCAGCTGGTAGTTGATCCACATTCACCTGGTTGTCAAGTATCAGAGGGGTTGCTTATTGTCGGTGGTGTTGGCAGTGGATTGAGGGAAGGGAGGTAGAATACCGTTTCCATTTTATCCTAATTCTGGGGCTGCTAAATGTAGGCCTGGTCTACACTAAAAAGTTAGGTTGACCCAGCTATGTTGCTCAGGGATGTGAAAATCCACACCTTTGAGAAATGTAGTTAAGCCCACCTAACCCATAGTGAGGACCGTGCTAGGGCGACAGAAGAATTCTTCCATTAACCTAGCTACCACCTCTCTGGGAGGTGGCTTACAGCTGTGCCACTGTAGCGTTTCAAGTGTAATCAAGCCCAATGTCATGTACAGATGCTGTCAATTATGTTAGTAGCTTCTTCAAATCAAGAATATAGAAATTAGTATTATTACCAGGGGTGCAAGTAGGGCGGTACTCTCCAGTACACGGTACTGGGGAGGGGGGCTGCGTTCTACTCCTCAAAGGAGCAGAAGGGGCTAGGGAGGGGTGGGGGGGACGGAAGGTGTTTAAAGAGTGTTTTTGATTCTGTTTCTCCCCATTGGCCTGATTATCCATGACATCCATACTGCATCCACATAAAGTCCAAATCATTAGAAGAATGCCTCTGCTTGCACTGATCAGAGGATGTTTGGATTCTGATGTCAGTCCAGTTCTGCAGCCTGATAGGAATCGGGGGTTGTCCCCAATGTACCTAGAATTCTTCTTTGCAGCCAAACTAGTCGAACATGCATTTTGTGAACTGGAACTGGAGCAGCAAAACAATGAAAACAAATGCCCCATTTTCCAGCTTTGTGGGTGAGAGAACTATAAGTGAAGATTATAATGCTGGACACTGACAGCCTTAAACCAGCCAGCTGCCTCAGGAATCTGGCAAGAACTTTGCTGAAAATATGTTCCTCATCTTAGCAACAGAGCTAAGACTTATTACGCATCAGTCGACCTTTATCTGAATGAAACTCCTTCTGATCTGACAGCTCAGACATTGTCAGTTTCATCCAGAACAATTTACAAACTTGGAACCTAATCCTGTAAACCCTTAATCATTTGATCAATCCCATTGAAGACAATGGGACTATTTGCATGACTATGGACCGCTTTTGTGGACTGGTAGGAGTTTCAAGAGTCTGTTCCTTTAAAGGAAGTTGAATCCCCCATTAAAATGCAATGTTTGGGTACAATCCATCATAGGCGCTGACTTCCCCTCTGCCCGGTGGGTGCTCGACCCCCACCCCTGCCCCGCCTCTTCCTGCCCTGCATCGCCCTCACCACACCTCCATTCCACCCCTTCCCCCAAGTCCCCACCCCTGCCCTGCCTTTTCTCCTCCTCCTCCCCTGAGCACGCAGCCTCCCCACTCCTCCCCCTCCCTCCCGGAAATTCTTAAGCACTGCCAAACAGTTGTTAAGTGGCAGGCGGGAAGCACTGGGAGGGGAAGGAGCGGGGACGTGGCGCACTTGGGAGGGGAGAAGGAGAGAGGAGCTTGGCTGCCCGTGGGTGCAGAGCACCTGCTAATTTTTCCCCGTGGGTGCTCCAGCCACGGAGCACCCACGGAGTCAGCACCTATGAATAGCATAATGCAGTTTCGGATACAGTTCTACTTAAAATTTGTCTTTTAATAAGCCATACATATGCTGAAATGGCTCCTCACCCAACTCCTATATTCCATATAAACAGACTGAAATACTACATATTTGGGGTGAAAGTGAGTAGTTAAGCATGTTGATGTTTGTATATACAAAGGATGGTGTCAGAGGGGACAGGGAGAGCATGGGGGCCCTGGGTTGGGGCGGGGAGGAGTCACGTGGCAGGTCATGTGCCCCCCTTGTGTCCCTCCCATGAGTGCAGTACCACCAAGAAATGATTTGTACTTGCACCACTACTTGTTACTAGAGTTTCTGTTCCTTAGAATGACATTCCTGTACATGAACTCAAATATCTAATTACCTTTATTGGAGACAAATTTCATGACGTCTAAGTTTCCTGCAAAATTGGAATGCATAAATTTAGACTGTCAGTTCATCAGGATAGAATCTTTCTTTCTTTGTACTGCGTCTAGCCCAATGAGTCCCAAACTTATTTGAGACCTCTAGGTAATGCAGTAGTTTAAATAGTAATGTACAGCAGTTTGTGTATTGGATTTCCATAAATGGATTAAACCATTTATATAGTTACTATTTACATTTTTAAAAAATAATTGTGTAATTTTATAATTTTGTAATCATTTAGTTTTCCATTTCTTTACAAAATAAAGATAGATTGTGCATGGAATGACCACAGTAAAATCACCAGGGAATTACTTTGGGGGCAGGGGATGGAGACTTCAGGTTAAAGGTTAAACAAAAAAAAACCCAATATATAGTTTAGCAAAAGAATGGCAGGAATTTAATGTGTCAGTTGTTCCACACTAGGAGTTTGTGTTTTAAGAAGACAGTCCCACATTTCACGTGTTTTCCCATTATGAATGGAACTATATATGGAGCGTCAGGGTAGAGGGGAGGGAAAGAAAAGTATTTGTGTTGACAGAATTTGTGCCTTATCAGCTTCAGTTTATTGGTAAAGTCTTTTTCAGAATTAGAAAAGGGTGACTTGGATAGCAAGGTCCCCATCTGCATTACAAAAACAACCTCAGGGCAACCAGTTACAAATCATTAAAATTTGCACTACAGGACCTTAACTGGTTGTTACTGGGCCTAATCTGAGTGAGCTTGGAACAAATCATTGCTTTTACTGAATATTGGTTTTATTTTATTTTATTTTTAAAGCGGGTGGGAGGAGATGTCAACAGGTAGATTTCCCTCTGAAGTTTTGTCCTTTTCTCCTTTGACTCTGATCAGAACTTGCTTTTTTTATTTATTTATTTTGCTTAAGGGGTTTGAAAGGGAGAATGGGCAGCCAAAAGAAAAAAGATGGCTAGTGTAACATTCTCCGAGCCAGGACACTATTCCTAAATGTAGATTCTGATTACATTATCTGTAACTTTATTACAAGAAGTCATGGAATCTTTGTATTACTTGAGACTCTGCCTAACACAATTTTTAGTGGTGTCTCTATAGAAACAAAAATGTGATTGAAATAAGTGTGCATCTTTTGGGTCCATATATGATTCATGGTTTAAATATTTGTTAGGGCCTATCGGGTATATATTCAGAAATCTGTCAGCTTAAAAAGACCTATTTTCTTTCTTGCTGACGTAACACACTTTTCTCTTTCAGGTAATTGCCTTTAGAATAAGGACCAAGAGACCATTTATACATGCTTCTTCGGTGCTTGGACTAACACATTCGGAGAGAAGACTCTTTTACATCTTTGTCACAAACTTGATTATCCCACGACTTAACTGCCATTGGGGAAAGCTCACAACAGAAAAAAAACCTTTCCCACTTTCGGTCCATTACACAGTAATTGAGCTAAGGAACGTTCTGCGTGGAGGCTCTATAGCAGAGATTTGGAATTTTGCTGCTTGCTCTCATCCTCTGTGTTCACACTTCAGACTGTAAACAATGAGTGAGTTCTGGTTGTGTTTCAACTGCTGTATTGCAGAACAGCCTCAGCCTGTAAGTATGAATCTCTGCATTGTTTCTGTATGTAATCAAGTATATTGTTCTTTTTTTTTTTTTCGTACTATGGACTAAGCTCAGTGAAAATGAAAAAATCTAGCATATCTGTTTAGCTGTGCTGTATGAATAATCAAATCTATTTCAGGCTGATGTGGATATTTTGATTTGCAAAGATACTAAGGAAGATGGGGGGTAAAGGGAGCAACACAACAAATGGCCCTAATGTAGGTCCCAAAAATGGATGGAAAATTGGAAATATAAAAATCCAACTTCAGCTTGTTTTGTTGCTGTTTTAGGCTAAGTTGAAGATGGGGTTGGGTGAGGTTCAGGGAAGGGAATATTTATATTTAGAAATCAAGTGTGAATTCCAATCCTGACCCCATTGAAATCAACGGCAAAACTCCCATTTTTTTGCCATTGACTTCAGTTGTAAGGTCAGGATTTCACCCAGTGTTTAGTTGTCACTCTTTAGGATTTGTTGAGGAAATCTTGAGAGAATGTGTATTACAATCAGTTAACTTGATTTGCACCACAATCATTTGAGTTTTGCTGAAAAGAGGAATGGATGTGATAATGGCTAAGTAAAGCATGAAGGAATACAAGACAGAAGCACTTCAAAGCGTCATGCCCGGAAGACAAAATAAACTATCTAAATGCTGGAACAGTAGAGAAGTGATTTCCTCCCCCCCCCGTGGCCCCCCCCCCCCCCTATTGAGACTCAAGAAATAGATTTAGGGCCTCTGCTACCAGGTACTGGATCCAATACTGTTGTGCTTCTGGGAGAAAACCTATCTATCATGCAGGTAAAGTAGGCCAGGAATTTGATTACCAGCAGTTCTGGAGATGTCTTCACAACTACACCTGGGAAGATCAATCCTGTTGAGTAGTGCACCCAGATCAGTCCGAGTAGTGGGGTAGAGAAAGGAGAGTTCTTTATTCCAGACAATATGTGGGAGAGAGTACAGTGAACATGGGAGAGTATGTTTGAATTAGAAGTAACAATAGAATCACAAAGTGGTGCAGCTCACAGCAACACAGATAATTTGGTTTTGTATTGACTTAAGGAAAGCCAAAGCCACTGAAAAGCGTAATGCCTACTTGCTTTTCTGAGACTGTCAGGAATAGTTATTGCAAAAAGATTGAAAGCAAAAAGAATCCTGAAGTAGTAATGGAAGTATCAGTAAACCTAACAGTTTAAACCTCCTTGGTGCACAGTATAAATGTAACTTGCTGTCATTTTTAATGAAACAGGGTTGTGGGAGGAGTTCATACTCAGATACCAACATGGGGAGTTAAAATTCCTCTAATGTGGAATGAATACCTTGCAGTCTTTCAAGACTTGCTGTGTCAGTATCCTAATGACTTACATAGTTTGAAGACAAAATGTTTTAATAGGTTTAATGTGAGTTGTGATGGCATTCTGGAATTAAGAGAATGAATACACCCTTAGGCTATATAGTACAATTCCATGTAGTTTGCAGAGTCCTAGCATTTCTTTAATTTTATAAATAACAGTAGAAACCAAAAATATGTTCCACTTGTTTTTAGGAGCTGTAGATAGCTGCTTTTCTAAACCCTGATTATAATTTTATGCTACAATAAAGTTATTGCATGGGAGCGCAAAATGAAATGTGTTACAGCTAACATAATACATTAGTACTACAGTTCTTAATCCCCAATAAAGAGTGGAGGTTATAGTTCAAAGCCGAATAGGGGCTGCAAGCCTTCACCCACTCCTGTCTCTGATGTGGATTTGCTCAGTAACTTGTGCTCCTTCTTCCTCCCTCTCGCCCCCAAGATACAAGTAGCACCCTGTAAAGCATTTCATTTGTTCCTGAAGTGCTGCATTTCAAGGGTTGTAGGACTTGGCTGGCACACATGAGTACAATAAGAGTTGTTGCAAAGGATTTTGCGTGTGACTGAGAAGTAGTTTGTGTGACTGCATGTGAGCTGTTAGTATTGTTGTAGTTAGTAACAGACCTAGAACTCTTAGATTCCATTTCTATCTGTGTTCCTCTTCTGTCTAATTGGGACTAAAATTTCAAGTTGCAGAATGTAAGTAAATTGTTAACATTATACAAAAAAAATTATCAAATCTAAATCAATCCCTTTTCCATTCTGGGGAGGTAGATACAGTGACTTCTCTAACCTTCTTAAAAATAATTTCTTCAGAAACTGGGAATGATTCTCAATGCACATAAAACTACTTTGTCTCACTATAGCCCAACACACATTAAGAGTCTGAATATGTCACCCTTACTAATGGTTGAGTAGTAACTCATTCTGCAAGCAGCCGTCGTAGAATCAATGGAAGTACTTGCAGAGTGAGGGTACTGTTCAATGTAAGGATGGCAGAACTAGGCCCCAGGATGTGCTGCTCCTGCAGCAGAGCCTCCTGTGGGATGGGTTTCAGCAACTGAGTCACTTCGTTGGCTTCAGTCTGCGCCTGCTGCTGGCTCCCATCACTCCCCATGCTGGGTTCTGGGGCCAGTGGGGCAGCATCCCAGCTGACCAGCGCAGTGCCCAGAACCCAGTCAAACTCCTCCTAAACTGAGCACAGTGTCAGCAAGGTGCCTGAGATGTGGTTCTGCTTCCTGATTTTCCTATACTCAGTCTTGAGATGCTTAATCAGATCTCTGCACTGGTCACCAGTCTGGTATATTTGAAGCGTTGCCAGCTTCTTGTTTATTTGCTGGTATGCCTGGTCATTCCTGGTACTTTGATGGAAGTCCACTGTTCTGCTGGCCTCACACCAGAGGATCACCAAAATCTGGCTGTGCTCCAGTGACTGTGAAGCAGTGTGGTGCAAAGGCTTGTCATGTTAAGTCTCCATTGCAAACACAAGGCTGCTGATGGTGTGTTTGCATTTCGGTGGTCAGAAGACAATGGAAGAGTTAGCGCTGATTCACTGAGCTGCTGCAGTACACCAAGGAGGGATGCTTTTCTTTTCATTGGCCTCGATTTGAGGATTCTTGGGATAAAGAGGACAAAGGTAGTTGGCCCATGGGATTGTGGGATACTTTTGTTGGACTCCCAGGGCCTCAATTGGCAGGCGAGTGGAGGGGGGGGGGCTGCATCTTTGCTGCAAAGCAATAGGGCTTGAATCCTGGTTTGGATCCTCAGTACCCACAGGTTTCTACAACTCTAGGGCCAAGCCTGAGTCTGAGAGATTTGTGTATAGATAGAAGAGGGGTTTGGGCTCAAGCCCTAGTCTGAGCCTGGGCTTATGTTGCAGTGTAGATATACCCTTAGTGATCAACTTACTGTGAAGTTCCCCTGTACCATGAGACAGCTGGAATACATCAGTTGCGCTGCCCTCAACCATCGTGTCGAATGTAGGGCTAAATTCTAATCTAATATGTATAACTCGGAGTTAGCACAGTAGCGTTTTTGTATTTTGAATTATGTTTTAATGCACATGCTATTCGCTGGTGGTTAAAATTTGGTTCTTAGAAATTGACTACGGGTAGGGGAACAAGTTCCCTTGGCTTCTGAATTGCAGTGATCTAACATGCAAGAGATTTTTCTGGCCACGTGCCCTATTGTTGGTATATTTACACATTAAGACTATTGCTGATTAGGCATGCTGGCTTCAGACTTACTGTAAAATAATATTTTTGGTAGATTTGGAGTAATGCATTTCATATTTATTTGATTATTTTATAAAATAGTAAAATTATAGAAGACTGATCTTTGTATATTAAAATGAATCATTCTTAGTTGCTTGCTGACTGAACCCTCTGCCCATGAGAATAAATGAATTGCAGAAGATTTTTTCATGTATCCTGTGTATTAATGTGTAATGCAGTCGCACATTTATACATCTAATTACACCAGCATCATCTAGTACAAGGACTCTGAGTAATAAATCAAAGCCTCAAAAAAGATAAATTGCTTATGATGATGTATCCAGCTTCAGGCAGCACCTTATCATTCTAATCCAAAAGTTTTCACGCTGCAGTTACTGTTCAGCCTGCATAATATTTTTTAAAAGAATCCTGCAAATGAACAAATATGGAATATGCTAGATTTAGCATAAAAGATATCTGCATTTAATGATTTGTTCCTTCCAAAGTAGGAAATATGTAAGCATTGTCCCCATTACTCAGACTAAGCCACAACTTTCATGTCCTTGTCCCAATCTTGTCTCTGTTTTATGTCTTCTACTGTGCCAACCACCACACCTAGAACCGATTCCCTAACCTGATCCACTGTTCCTTCAAGTCCATCACTAAAACATGTTTCTTCCAAAAGGCTTGTAAAGATTAATCCTCCCACAGAGAAGCGTGGACAAAAATTGATGTTGTGAAATAAAAATCGTGGAAGCAAAATAGACACATACTTCACTTTGTTCAGTTATGTTGCTTATATTCCATTCCATGCTTGGAATGTATCATGTCTCTTAAATATGAAGTCCTTTCATCATGAATTCTGTGCTTCCTTCTTTGTCTATAAAACATCTAGGAAATTTTGGATGTCACATAAATACTAACAGCATAGTTTTTGAGATTTTTAGCTCCATCAGGGGAAAGATACGAAAGGTATAGAAAGTGTGTGCATGTGTTCTCCAGCATATCTAGGCTTGCCCTTTCAGTGATGAGTTTTCCTCTGCCCTCCAGCTCCAGGAGGCAGGATGAGACTGCTGTTCACAAGAAAGTTTGACTCCCACTTCTGGGAAAACCCCAGGTTATTCTTCCAGCCTGCTTCAACAGGTGGTCTCCAGGCTTCCTCCTGTCCGGGATTACAGCATTAAAAAAACCTTTAAATTAGGGCTGTCAATTAATCACAGTTAATCCACATGATTAACTCAAAAAATGAATTGCGATTAAAAAAAATTAATCACACTGTTAAACAATAGAATACCAATTTATAATTTATTAAATATTTTTGATGTTTTTCTACATTTTCAATAGTGATTTCAGTTACAACACAGAATAAAGTGCACAGTGCTCACTTTATATTATTATTTGTTATTACAAATATATGCACTCTAAAAATGATAAACAAAAGAAATAGCAGTTTTCAGTTCACCTCATAGAAGTATTGAAGTGCAATCTCTATCATGAAAGTATAACTTAAAAATGCAGATTTTTTTGTTTGGTTACATAACTGCACTCAAAACCAAAACAGTGTAAAACTTTAGCGCCTACAAGGCCACTCAGTCCTACTTCGTATTCTGCCAATCACTAAGACAAACAAGTTTGTTTACATTGACAGGAGGTACTGCTGCCTGCTTCTTATTTACAATGTCACCTGAAAGTGAGAACAGGAATTTGCATGTCACTTTTGTAGCTGGCATTGCAAGGTATTTACGTGCCAGATATGCTAAACATTCTTATGCCCCTTCATGCTTCGGCCACCATTCCAGAGGACATGCTTCCCTGCTGATGATGCTCATTTAAAAAAATGCATAAATTAAATTTGCGACTGTACTTCTTGGGGGGAGAATTGTATGTCTCCTGCTCTGTTTTACCCACATTCTGTATATATTTCATATTATAGCAGTCTCGGATGGTGACCCAGCACATTTTTATTTTAAGAACACTTTAACAGCAGATTTGACAAAACACAAAGAAGGTGAGATTTCTAAAGATAGCTACAGCATTTGATCAAAGGTTTAATAATCTGAAGTGCCACCCAAAATCTGTGAGGGACAAGGTGTGGAGAATGCTTTCAGAAGTCTTTAAAGAGCAACACTCTGATGCGGAAACTACAGCACCCAAACCACCAAAAAAGAAAATCAACATTCTGCTGGTGGCATCCGACTCAGATGATGGAAATGAATATGCGTTGGTCTGCACTGCTTTGGAGCGTTATCAAGCAGAACCCATCATCAGCATGGAAGCATGTCCTCTGGAATGGTGGTTGAACCATGAAAGGACATATGAATCTTTAACGTATCTGGCACGTAAATATCGTGCAACGCCAGCTACAACAGTGCCATGCAAACACCTGTTTTCACTTTCAGGTGACATTGTAAACAAGAAGCGGGCAGCATTATCTCCTGCAAATTGTAACCAACCTTGTTTGAGTGATTGGCTGACCAAGAAGTAGGACTGAGTGGACTTGTAGGCTCTAAAGTTTTAAATTTTTTTATTTTTGAATGCAGTTTTTTGTACATAATCTACATTTGTAAGTTCAACTTTCATAACAAAGAGATTGCACTACAGTACTTGTATGATGTGAATTGAAAAATAATTTCTTTTTACAGTGCAAATATTTGTAATCTAAAATAAATATAAAGTGAGGACTGTACACTTTGTATTCTGTGTTGTAATTGAAATTAATATATTTGAAAATAAAATAAATGGTATTCTATTGTTGTTTAACAGCACGATTAATTGCGATTAATTTTTTTAATCCCTTGACAGCCCTACTTTAAATAATTAATTTATGTATGTATGTAAGTGTGTGTAAATAATATATAAAGTAACGTATAATTCTACAATTGACAGCACACTGAAAAAGGGTTTGGCATTTTTTTTTGTTAGATTAATTTAAGGGCTTGCTAGGAGGAGCACAGGTTATTTGCCTAAAACTCTGTTTGAAAGAGAAGCTTCAAAACTCTGTTTGAAGCTTCAGCTAATCAGGGCACCATTTAAAAAAGAATTCTCAAATGTCTTCTGATCTCTTGTAGTCAGTTAAGGTCAGTAATGCTCTGTCACGGAGAATGTATTTCCAGAACTAATGCCTAGTGTCGGTCACAAAGAGACGCAGTTGCCTTCAGAAAAGCTGAATTGGACCAGCAAGAGCTGGTAGCTCCACAAAGTATTTGGGGATGAAGTGAACCACATTTGAAACAAGTTTTGTATGAAAGCTCTATCTTAGTTTAAAATATTATATAGGATAAGCTCCAAATTTTGATTTTTGCCTTAGTGTTTAACAGTAAAATATAGAAGGTTCCTCCTCTTTCCTTGGTGTTTCACAACCACCTAGCTTGCCAGTCTGTCTTTCATGTAAGAACGAGGATAGATTAACAACCCCAAGATGTCAGTATGTACCATTAGGAGCATTTATACTTGCCACTTCCTCTGAATCGGCTGTTCCTTACACACATTTCTCCTTGCAGAAGGTTTTTGTCAGGATCACCAATGTAGTTAATAACATATCAACAGTTTCACATTCTGTAGAAGAATGTGTCATGTAAATGGACAGAGAGACTGTGGAAAGAAATTAGAGCTGTTGCCATGTGGCTTAATTTTCCATGCTAAAACCTTGTTCTGTGTGTAACATAGTAAAACTAATATCCTTTAACTGTTGCTGTCCTATGCCTTATACTTTTAGTGTCTAAATTCTGTGCTGGCTCAGATTTTTTTTTTTTTTTTTAACAAACTGATGCTGATATAATTCTTTTCTTAATAAGAATGCTGTGCATATTTTGTGAATCTATTATGTCCTGTGTAAAAAAGTGCAGGCCCAATTTTCAGATTTAATAGCCTAGATAGCTTTCGGTGCCTAAAACAAATATTTAAGGGCCTGTCCTTAGGCATCCAAGTTTGTCTTGATCAAGGGTTGGAGGTTTTTTGTTTTGTTCTCTCTCTCTCTCTCTCTCTCCCCCCCCAAACTTGTGAACCTGCAATTCCCTTCTTGATTCCTACTCCCATATGCTGGACAGTATAACCATTGCATGAAATTCTAGTTCCTATTAAACTATTTTGTTATTGGCCAGCTCCCTAATTTTTAAGTCACTTCTCCAAAACTGGAGAATCTGATAGGCAGTCTTTTAAAATTATTTTCTCCTCCATCTCCCAGGCAACACTTTTTTGTGTTTGCGTGATTATACTAAAATACTAGCTTTGCTATTCTTGAGTCACCTCCTCTCACCACCTAAGAGAGGAACAGCAGGGCTTAGTTTGTGCAGAAAGACTGTCATTGTGAACCACATGCTAGTACAGATTCAGAGAATTAAGTGGTTTTTTTGTGTGTTTTTCAAACATGTTCAGCTGTATCCGTAACTCTTCACTTAGTTAAGTAAAATAAAAAAGATGTAGTATGTACAGCAATTCCCTGATGCAAGGGTCATTTCTCTGGGCTGTATACACTCTTCGGATGCCGTAACTGATGGCATTACATATAGCCTATGCACAGAAGGAAAGAAGTCATCTGATGGCAACTCTTATTGACTTCATAAAAAATTATTTCAGTGCAGCTAGTCATAGAGCAAAGTACTACTCAACATGAGTAAGAATGGGAAAGTCTATCCCAAAAATAGGAAGAAACAATTCAGAGGAAATCTTAGCTTTTTAGGATTAATAAAGATAATTAATAAAGATGAGAAATTAATAATACTTTGTCCCGTTATTTAAAGTTTTAAGTTACTTTAGTTTTGTTGATATTGGAATTGTGAACATGTTTTTACAGTCCCTTTCAAACCTTAATTAATGCCTCAGAAAATGCTGTAAATTGATAGCAAACTACCTTATGAGTATTCAGCAGATTTAGGCTATTTGTGATTATTTTTAGCCTTGCTGCTGTGGTATGTATATAGGGTGACCAGATGTTCCGATTTTATAGGGACACTCCTGATATTCTGGACTTTGTCATATATAGGCGCCTCTTTACCCCCCATTCTGTCCTGATTTTTCACACTTGCTATCTGGTCACCCTATATGTATACTGAATTCCACAAACTTTTTTTAATGCAGTATTAACCACTTTCTGCAGCATTCTCTTGACCTGTGATGGTTTGAGGCTGCTACTAGGGGTCTTAGTTCAGAAAGATTTTCAAAAGTTTTAATCCATCCTTTTCGTTTTACAGTATCATAAAATAATAACAGGCCCATATTCAGAAATGTATTTTTGGTACTAGGCAATTCCCAGACTCCAGAAGCTCTTGAAATTACTCAAGTTTATATACAGAGCTAAATTGTGGCTTTGCTACAAGGCCACGTATGGGGCAGCACATAGCTCTGTTGTCCCAGGAGCAGAGCAGGAAGCAGATTGGGCTTTAAAGTATCACTCTACCTCCTGATTTCCCCCTATTTGGGGAGGGAGGACAGTACCCTTTACCAGAATGGCATGGCATATCCTGTTGGTGATCCAGCACAGATGTGCTGGCTGGCCTGTTGAGATAGGGACGCCGAGCTAATGCTCTGCCCATCCTCTGCCCCTTTTCAACTCATGTATAGGGAGAATGTAATAGCCCCTCAGAGGCTCTCTCCACTCTGTGCTGCTATCCATACTGTTGAACAACAGGAACACCTTACTCCCCTGGGTGGGCATGTGCTATGTCCCAGAGCTTTCAGTGTCAGCATTAAAAACTCAGTGACATTGTCTGAATCGTTTTATTAATCTACTAACTAATCTCAAACCTGGAAAACCACTTTCTCGTGTACCCTGTGTGTGGCTGAACTAGAGTAGTATAGTAATGAAATTTATATTGCACTTGCATACCTTTTAGTACCTTTCCTACAATGATATCAAATTGTTTAATTGGGTGAAATCCTGGCCCCATTGAAGTCTATGGGAGTTTAGTCATTAAGTTCAGTTAGGCCAGGATTTAACCCAAGAAGTCCTACAACAACCTTGTGAGGTAGGCCAGCATTATTATTCCCATTTTACAGATGGATAAATTGAGGCAGGTTACGGTTATCTGACTTGACCAGCTTCCTATACCCTAGTGTAAAGAAAAGCAGAAACAGAAGTGGGTTGGGTGGCATTCAGGAAAAACTAATGGATAGAGAAAAAAGGAATGGAAAGATTAGGGGAACATAAGACAGTAATGGTGTTAAGTGGTATCAAAGTTTGTACATTTGTTAGGCAGGATGAGTGGAAGAACAGATGTTTAGAAATGTTCTTCATAAAACATCATATTTTGGAATTTTAAAGAGAAAATGGATAAATTTTAATTTTGAATCTCTACCTGATTATGTATTTTGCATGCAACTCTCTTTTTTTACCTTGTGTTATCAGGACATAAATACTACAAAGTTCAGTGTACTACATTGGAACCAAAGCAATGTGGCAATGTAGTATATTGTATAAAGTTTGAAATTGTACTGTGATCGCTTATAAATTTGAGTCGTTCTATATGACTGACAAAACTTCCCTGAGGGAAGATGGAATTCCCAAGCCAAATCTAAATCAAGTGATCTTCTTGAGAGCACTTCTGTAAAATTAATCTCGACAAGTATATTTCATCTAGCCCTTTGTTTCGAACAAATCTTTTTTTAAATGTGTTGTACCCCACTTCTGCTGAACTAAAGTAATATGTCTGTTAAAATGATGATTGAATGATAAACCCATGTTAAGGTGGGGCACTGAATCCCTCTAGGCATATATCCTTAACAAATCTGATAGAATATCCTACATACCTGGATTGCTTGTACTGTAATAGTATACTTTACATATATACTGGATAGCTTATCTATGGTAAAAGTTGGTCATTGCAGTATTTGTAAAGGGGGGGATTGCCAACCAGAGAATATGCATGCTGATCTTTAGCACAGCAGGCCATAGGGAGCTTAATTGGTCTCCTGTTCTCCAGGGAAAAATATTAAATACCTACTTATTTTGCTCTATACTATGTAAAATGGGAGTCAAGCTTTGAGCAACATGAAATGTCAGTTGAATTTGTAATGTAAAGAAAGCAAGGCTTGAATAACACAGTAGCTAATTTTATTCACTGTAGCTTTCTGTCTTTGTAGAATAAGGAAAAGGGATTGATATGGGGGGGGTGGTATGGAGAAGAAGGGGTGTGAGAGAGAGAGGTGCTTATCTTTATACATCTTCATCAGTTTTGATTACTGATATTAAAATCTATGTGAGCTTCATTTAATCCCTGTATTCTGCTAATACCCAATTTTCAAATTGATATATCCAGAGTGGTTCAGATCTGTGAACCTTACTACTTCACCCATGCTAGGCCGCCATCAGAACTGGCTATGAGGAGGAAGAAAAAAGCAGCTGAACTGGCCATACCAGAAGTGTCGTGAGGAGGCAGCAGCCCTTCTGCCTATTTGGTTCAATTAGGTATTTGAAAAAGTGATTTGGCTGAAGCTGACTATTGGAGATTAGGCTGGACTTTGGCTGGATGCCTATTCAACACTGAATTCCTTTACAGCACTATGCCCCAACTAAGCAAAGTATTTAAGCACATGCTTCAATCTCATTGAAGTCAACAGGACTTGAGAACATGCTTAAAGGCATGCATGTGCTCAAGTGCTTTGCTGAGTCTGGGTCCTGATTGGTATGAGTGAGAATCTTGCATGGTTTAGCTGCTTTTTATTCCTTTGTGGAACTATGATTTGAGTTAGATGAGGGCATGAGAACGAAGGAAATAGGAACATCATAGTAACATCATAAAGTATGTTATATACCAGTAAAGGGAAATCACCTTGTGTCTGTGTATAGAGAAGAGATTGTGTGGTCTGGTTAATGTAGAAGGGCTGAAAGTCTTGGGTTCTGCTGCTGGCTCTTGCACTTACTTCCATGTTAAAGTTGTTTTGTGCCTCGGTTTCCCAACCTGTAAAACTGGTATATCTTTTGTGAGATGTTATTTAAAGTTGAATCTTTCAAAGACCTAAGCAGATGCTTAATTTTAAGCATCTGAGTAGTCCCACCAAGGTCAGTGCTTTGTGATCACCAGATGAAAGGTGCTATAGCAATGGAAAGTATACAGAACTTTGGAATGTAGGAGCTGGGGGTGTGTGCAGGGCCGGCTCCAGGCACCAGCCTACCAAGCATGTGCTTGGGGCGGCACCTGGAGGGGGGCGGCGCTCTGGCCTGCCAGGGAGAGCGGGGCCCCGGCAGGGCTCGTTGCCCTCCCCTGCCGCGCTCCGGGGGAAATTGGGGGGGGGGGGGGGGGCAGCGGGAAGCTTTTTTGCCTGGGGCGGCAAAAAAGCCAGAGCCGCCCCTGGGTGGGTGGGTGTGTGTGTGTATATAATTATATGTATAATATAGTATGTGTGCAGCCAGTTTTTTAAGTCTACATATCTGTTAATTTACAGATGAAACCTATTAATAATTTTAAGATAAACTTTATTAAATGAAGCTAGTAATTGAAATCCAAATGATCATATCTAAGAAAAAAGTGACTGAAAGCTTTTGTCACCTTTTAAAAAGCACATTTAAAATGTTTTCCAAAGGGAACAAACCCATCCACAATAACAGATTAATATAATATAAAACAATATAAAAGGTTCGCCTAATGTGGATGAAATATTAAGTATATTAAGTTATTGCAGTTTTTTCAATGATAGCTGTATGTCACAAATATAAAGGTTTCCAATTGTGTGGTAAAGAATACTATATTGGCATGTGATTCCCATGGGGCAACAGACCTCTTGAGGTACAAAGTCACCATTATACAGTTAACCAATACGTCATGCATTATTGTCGTATGGTTTATGTCCTTAACTGTTTACTTTTAACACTTAGCCATTTCTACCAATTTATAAAGCTATCTGATTGACTGAAGTACTTCTTTTCACCTTAGCCTGATTCCCCCAGCTTATATAACAAAAATTAAGCATGTGCTTGTCATAAAATTTCCGTAATATTTTATAAACTGGAAGATGACTGGAATTTAATTGCACAGTCAAGAGGAAGAGAGAAGTGATTAGATGAACAGGGGACTTTGGTTTGGTTTTTGGGTGTGTTATAACTTTCTGAGTAATGGTAAAGAAACAAAAAAATTCTCCTTTTTAAGTGAAGCTTACTCTGGAAGGTGACTCTAAAAATGGTAGCCTGTTGTCTGTCAATAAAGTCCATGGCATATCATAAATAAAAATATTTTCCCCCCAACTGCCAGCCCTGCAAACTCGGTCGAGGCTCTGACCGTCAAGCTGGGTCCTTTTCACGTGTCGTCATAGTAAAGTTTCTGCAGGCCAGATTACTTCCTCCGTGACACATAGGGAACCCATTGCTCTCAGCTAATTGGAATTTAGTAAACAATTTGTTCATGCTCAAGAAGGAACAGAATCCAGTTTAGAATCTTACCTATATTGGCACTGCAGGGCTAATGGGAGTACAAAGCAGTAAAAAAAAATTATTTTTGCCCCAAACTCAACAGATATGATGCTGAAAACACGACGGCAAAACTGCTGAGTAAGAATTATTTTAACTAAGACGTTAAAATTTACAAAACCTGTCATACTCAGACATACAAATAAATTAAGATTTAACATTCATCATGGTTTTGAGAGTTTAAGGGACACAAACAAAATAAAACTTACTGCAGTGTTGTGAACCCAGATAGCATTATGATAGTGCAGGTGTTTCTCAAACAGTGGTCTGGAGATCATCTGTGATCCACAGAGCTCTTCCTGGGGCTCTGCAGAATGAAACCTTGGGAAAACCAAGCAGTGAGGGATTGGAATTGGGAGTAGGGGACCATAAACATGCGTTGTGGAAGTACTTTTGTATAAATGGTCCACAGAATGGAGACGTTGGAGACCCACTATGCTAGCTAGTGCAGGGGTTTTCAACCTGTGGTCTGCGGACTGTTGAGGGTCCATAGACGCTGAGATTTCCAAGGGGGTCTGCACCTCCATTTGAAATTTTTTAGGGGTCCACGAATGAAAAAGGGTTGAAAATCACTGTGCTAGTGCATAAGAGATAGAAAGTGAAAAAGCTTTTTTCCCACAGCTACAGAAACCCCTAATGGGGAAAATATAAGTGCTCCCTTTTTGAGCTTTAAAGCCTTCTTATTGTCTCAACAAAAATCCTTACTTGAGGTTTGTATATGCTCAGATAGGATTTTGGTACAATTAGCAATTAGTTGCAATTAACTTTTAGAGCTTTAAGAACAGTAGTGGGGAACTTGCTGACCAGAATGGCAAGATGGTTAGCAAGATCCCATGGTTATTTCTGAAGTTGTAAATGATTCTATTTTTACTCAGAAAATCCAGCTGGAGTGTAAAGTGTACATTGTTTTAGTAAAAATAAGTTTTTTAAGCTTCTGAAAAGCCTGATCAATTTCCTTCCTCTCAGGGGGAATTGAACATAGCTGTTGCAAGTGATTTAGGACAAGAGAAACTGGGGGAATTGCCAGATGTTTAAAGTGACAGCACTTCTAAATGTCACTCTGTATCCTTTTATATTTATATAGTGACTTCATCCCAAAAAATCACAAACTTATATATTAGCCATCATTCCAGTGTGAGAAATGGATGGCATCTGGGGAAGTTTTTAAAAAGTTGTCAGATGAGTAATAGCAACTGTAAATATTTTTTGTTTGGGGGTGTTAGGGAAGGAATAGCGAGGGCTGGAACAGGACTGGTGGACAATTGAACAGGAGCAAAATTGATGTCCAATGGACAGGACTCATATGCTGTTTGCTGCAGATGTGCCAGTTAGCTACAGGAGGAGCTATAGTCTTGTTCAGTGGATTCGAATGCCAGCTGACAGGTGCAGGAATGAGGCACTGGAGACCTGATTCTGTGAAGCTGACCACAACCTTCTGATGTTTGAAGCTGTTTCTGACGTGTCATTTTTGAACATCTGGAATAAAAATGTAAATAAGTCATGACCGTTTTCACCGCGGTGGTGATATAGTACCACTAATTCCACTTTAGGTAATTATATTCCTTTAACCAAAATGGATACATCATTGTTCTTCACTTCTTGTCATATCCTGTCACGTAGTGCTATTTCACTGACAGCTGCGATGCAGCTGCCTTTGGGGTGGAACACTGCAGCTATTTAACATCACACAACACTACTACACAACTGTCCAGGACAGGAATTGTACAATAGTACTTTATGCCTTATATCCAAGGATCTCACAGTTCTTAACATACATCATTGAAATGAGCTTCATAGCATCCCTGTGAGGTTGGTACCTATTGCCCACGGTTTGTGGATGAGGAAGTTGAGGCACACAGCCTGCACCTACCGAAGGTCACACAGGAAGTCTGTGGAAATCTGACAGAAGAATAAAGCTCTCCCAACTACCAATCCTGTGCTTTATCCTTAATACTGTGCTTTCTCTCCAGCTGAAATTACAGTGGAATTTAGGAGGGTGAGTAACCAGTGATCTCGTCAGATTTCACAACCTGACTTGATGTGGGTGCAAGCCATTTGCCAGAAAACAATTTGCTTGACATGGTTTTCGGGGGTGAGGGAATCTCCATATTTCACAATAACAGTAAAAGGCCATCAGGGGACTAGGTGTCTGACATCCAGACTGTGAAATATAGCTGCTTTTTCTTTTCTTTTTAACCCAGGAAAAAGACTGTAGAAGTTGCCATACTGTATCAGGGTAGTGGTCCAGTCCAATAGCCATAGTTGCTATATGTGAAAATGTTTGTTGGGAACAATTTGACTATAAGCCAAGAGTTTGTGAACCTGCGGACTCGACTTCCCTCCTCCCTCCCCCCCCTCTCCCGGTCGTGATTCACTGGAAGGTTATTTGCGTGTCATAATAAATTTCACATTGTTTTCTTCTTCAAAGGGTAAGAGGAACAACATTCAGTAAAAATAAACTAAATTTTACCAATATGCAGTTGTCCTGCAGTCCCAAATCCTTAGTTTATTTGAAATTGTCCCTTGAAATGATTGTTTTCTTCCCATTTTGCTGCTTTTCCCTCCTCCCTCCCCATTTGACCTATTCCTTTTGCCATGAAGGACTGTACACTCCCCAGCAAGTACTTGGTGCTGGCTGCAGCAGGTGGAGCTGGGAAGTGGATTCTACAAGCTGCAGATGTGGCAGCCACATCTGAGAAGTTGAAATAGGCTGTGCTGTGCTTATTTGCTTGGTGCCACAGTTCAGCCTCCAAGCCCCTCCCCCCTTCACAGCACATACAAACACACCCTTTCCCCTCCAGTAAAACAGCTGGTTGCTCTGAAGAATCTTTTACTGAAGGGAAGGGGCAGAGCCCACAGTGCAAAGAACCAAAGAGAGAGGCCCACAGTGGATCCAGTTCCTAAGCGGTCAGCGCCTGCTGGAGAGAACGGGGATAAAGAAGGAGAAGTGAGGAGGAGTCTGCAGTAACAATGGTGATAGAACTGCCCGGGTCTGACTGTGGAAGTGCTGAGAATGAAGTTCCAAGTCCTCTGTCACCACACGCTAGCTGAAGACTAGAATCATAACTCCATAATGCATTCAGCTGCAAATTTAAAAAACTGGAAAGCATCAAAGGACCTGGAACTTGGGAAAGATAAAGGCAAAGTTAGCCCATTAGCTGGATACAAATTGGAACATCCACCTTCTCTCAGCAAGGGAATTAGTGTGGGTTGTTTTGAGAGGCTCCCCAAAAGTAACATTTTGTTGCAGGCATAGTTGGGGATTCCTTCCCCTTTGTGATCACATTTGGGGACTGCCTAAGGGCAAATCATCATGTCCAGTGTTAAAATGCTGCTTGGGCAATAAGTGAAGGGATAGGTTCATGTTAGCTGCTGTTGCCCTTCCTGATGCCAGGGATGTTTTAAGGTGCTGGCCCAAAGACAATTAGATCGCTGCCTGGTTAGTTTTACTGACGTGTACCTGAAGATTCTATTTCATTCATCTCCTATTTCTGGTGGCATGTTTGGAGGCAGTATTGAGAAGCTCCTGCTGTACTTTATTGAAGCTCAGTATAAACTGAGGTTTCAAATTTAGGAAAGTGTGGTTAAATTTTTTTAAAAAAATTATGTCCCCTTTACTGCTGTATGCATATAAACAAACCCAAACGTAAGTATCTCTACACATGTGTATATGTAGTGGACAGAACTACCAACTCACTTTCGCTACCTCCAGCAAGTCCCTATTTAATTATTCGCTAATATGAAAGACAGCTTCTTAACCAAACAGGCTTTAATATACAGATTTATCTAAGGTCAACTGGCTGCTTGTGTTTGTTTTTCAGTTGGGGGTGACATTTATTTGGTTGAATAGGAAGGGTTTCATGTTCTAAGTACTGACACACATCCTGTCACAGAGCTGTCATTTTTCATCACGTCAGTTGACCTCTCTGCTAATATTTCCTGTGTTAATTTTCAGGAGAGGCTCAGCAAGTGGAAATAGATTTTTTTTTAATGGTGCTATTCTCTTTCTATTCTTATAAGTACTTAGGGCTGGATTTTAAAACTTATTTGGGCGTCTAGTGAGATTTTCAAAGATGCCTAGGTACCTAACTCCTACTGAAATCAATAGGAGTTAGATGCCTAGGTGCTTTTGAAAATTCCCTTAGGTGCCTGTCTGCCTCTTTAGCTACCTAAATAACGTTTAAAAATCTGGCCCATATCTTATTAATATCCAGAGTTATTTAAATATCACCTTTTTAAACAACACTTGAAAAAAGTTATTAAATGTGATTATTTTTATCCGTAGGTAGCATTCTAATGTTAATTTCCCTATTTTTCCATGTTTTTCTCCTCTGTGAGTACTCTGTATTATTTCTTGTCCCTACCCTTCATTGTGACTGTGAAATTCACGTTGAAAGCTTGTTTAATGGTGTAAACCTTCACAGTGCCAGCTGTTTGACTCAGTGATATGCACCAGCTCAAGTGAGCAGCTTTAGTGTTAAAATCGTGCCCTTCTGAGAATTGTCATAAAACTTGCCTACAGTAAGGAAAGGGCATGTGTTGGAGGTCTTGCAAACTCTAGGTTCAGATTGCCATTGATATTGCACAAATCAGAATCTTAAACTTGTTTGTCACTTCACTTTGCTGCATTTCTGTAGCTGATACATCCATGTTGTTACAGGGTCACAACACAAAGATTATCTCAGTTATTGTCTGAATGTACTTAAGAATGGTATGCTTAATGCTGTAGAAACCCAAGATCTTGATTTTTGTAATGAGAAAACTGTTGGGTTTTGTTTTCTTTAGTTTTTTGTTTTTTAACAATCCTTTATCTGGTATTTGCTAAAAGGAGGGGAAATTAACTCCTGTGGGGGGAAAAAAATTATGATAAAGTTTCAAAATTATAAAACCTGGAAGGTTATGTTTACATGCCTCTAGGAAAATACAGTGGTTTCTAGCTTTACCAAGAAGTATGATTCACTATTTATTGCACATTTTAAACAGAGCCTGTTTAAGCCTTTAGAAAAGAACAAGATCCCTTTACTGTTTGACCTAGACACGGTTTCTCAAAAGACCTATTGTTTTCAGGAGTCATCTGACCTCATCTGGCAAATTTTCCTGTTTATTTAGACAACATAGCCTGAAATTGCCAGTTCTGTCATATGATCAGTAATGCCATCATAACATAATGGAATATTGTGTAAACAGTTCAGAAACTGTGAACTTCAAAAAATTCCAGAAGGTGGTGATGTGCTGAATTGGCTTAAAAAAGGAACTTTTTTGAGGCATCAACAGTATGCAGTCAGTGTGAGGCCTTCACTTACTAAGGGCACGTCTACACTGGCAGAGTTACAGCGCCGCTCAGAGAGAGCTGAAGGGAAACCGCTATTCCACAGATCATCTCTTGCTCTTCTGCCGCTAAGACTTGTGGGAAGGCGGAAGGGGTCGCAGGGCATCCAGGGTCTTGTCTCAATGCCCTGTGATGCATTGCTTTGCATCCCAGCAATCCCTGTGCTTCTGTCTGCATTTGGCACCATCTTTCAACAGTTTGTTAAATTTAATTACATCACACTGGAATTGTCAATGTAAATTACTTTGTCCACAGTGATAAACCCATTTTATTATAATATGGATTTAATCTAACCAAAACCTATTTTTCATTGGGCTCCTGAGCCTGCAACACCAGTAGGTTTGCTGATTCAAAAAAAGCAATGCTGGCAAGTAACTGACCCCGTTCTCATTCCCACAGAATGTGGGAATGTCCAAGTTTAACATACTTTTGGAAAAGTATCATTAGTCAGATCCAGCTGATTCTGGATATCGTGCTTCCTACAAGCCATATGCCATTTATTTTTAAGGGATTTATTAATGTTGTTTTTTCATAGAATTAACGTGGTTCAAGGAACTACTATTACAAGATTCCTTTGTGGTGACAAAGACGAATCCTTATACAGTAGAAATAATTCTCTACATCTCAGATTAGGTGCTGGAATATGGGATTACTGGCTGTGGTTTTTAAAACTCGTATGAGAGTAGACAAATTTGATAGATGTAATATACAACATTATCTGCTTTTTTTAATCTGCGTAAAATAAAGTATAGTGCCTCAATATAATTCACAATAGAACTTTCCTGTATATGTGTCTGTATTGGCCTCCTCAAATGTTATCAGAAACTAACAAAATATTTAAACAGAGAGGCCAAAATATTATTCTTTTTAGGAATCTATTGTACAATAATGTGGAGATGTTGACAAGTGTGGACTAGGACACCTAGTCTACAAATAACTAGAGAAGGGTGTGGAAGCTGATGACCATATCATTAATTAAAACAACATAAATTTGGTCTTTTGCATGTGCATCACATCACATCAATTTGTGTTAGAAATAAGAAATCTCTATTGACTGCTTGCTGAAGCCCTGGCATGCTGGATCAGGTGAGATCCCGCTTCTGAAGGCGTTAACACTAAAGTCTCTTTGTATTCAGGCAGAGTACACTGTTACTCCTTTCCAGCCTAGCCTGGTCTATTCCAAAAGTTCTTGTGGGTAATCACAGAGTATGGAAAATTGTCTGCATATCCAATCTATGTATCAAAATCATACAATGGTCCTTGAAACAGACCCAGTCAGTTGCCTGTATGTCTTCTGTGTGGTCAAGGACACTTTTTTAAATATTCAGGAATTCATATTACTTACTGTTACATGTCTTTTGTTTTCTCTAATTTACCTCCCTTTTCTTCAGAAAACAGTGACCCAGTGAAACTATCCCTTTGTTATTTGGCTGCAGAGAATGGAAGTAATTAAGGTGCTTACCCCCATTTTATTTATCTTGCTACTATGTTTCCCAACTACCTACCTAACAACTGAGGAAAGACATGATCATCCACTTTATTTGGAAATTCAGCAAGATTCAAAGAAGGATTGGACATTTATATGGATAACAAAAATATCCAGTTATTTCCTTTCATTATCATTTATCGTCATCATTTACATCAAAATATACCATTAACTATATTAAGCCTCATGCTTCATGGCTTAAAACAGTCTTTAACTATTAGGAATTAGGCGATTCCTTGCACTTTTCTCTGAAGTATTTGGTGCTAGCCACTATCAGAGACTGAATACCAAACTAGGCGGACCATGGGTTGGACACAGTATGGTAATTTGTTTGTCCCAGTGAAAGATGGTCCTAGGTTAAAATGGTCTGCTCCTTGTGTCACAAGAGATTGGATGGTTGGACTCACTAACTGTAAGTTATCTTACTGGCCACCATGCTTTCTGTAGCATTATTTATTTATTTATTTATTTATTTACAAACATTGTCCATAAAGCTATGCCCACTGGGTCCAAAAAAGAGCACAATCCTAAAGTGCCCCACACGGAGAAGATGTTAGTGCATATTCTTAAATGTAACACAGAGCAAGTAATCAAATGTTTATATGCCAGCATTGCCATTAGAATCTCTAAAAGTTAAGGGGGGAAGGGGCTAATGTCTCTGGACTATCTTTCTTAGTTGAATAAAACGATCTCGTATATGCAAAACTCAACATATATTATAGTTTTAAAGCTGTCTGGTGTAGACAAATTGATCTTTATGTGTTTGGACTTATAATGGTGAGTTTTGATCTCTTGAGTTTATAATTTTAGCACAGTGGAAAGCAAATTATATTTGGGTCCAGAGATTGGTTTAAAAAATGGTGATATGATCAAATTCCCTTTGTTTAATTTACTAATGGGAATTATTTTCATTTTTACATACTGAAAATGTTAGACATGCTCTGTGTGTGTGTGTGTGTGTGTGTGTGTGTGTGTGTGTGTGTGTGTGTTAATGTTTTTTTAATTAATTTAGTTTTTATATATTGTGATTTCAAGTTAAATTGTGAGAAGTTAAACAATGTTCATAAGATTTAGAAGGCAAAGAGAACATTTAGTTAAGGGAAGGATGTTGTAGGGAAATCTCTATTAGACTCCTGCATCTCCATTTGTGGACTAGCATATTTCACTTCTGTGGCTATATGATGAAGAAGCAGGTCACAGGAAAGAAACATTTATCCCTTTTCCAGCTTTATGAGAAAACTCAAAGATCCATTGTTTTAGAAAATAGCAAACATTTACTTATGACATTATCTTGTCGTACTCCTTGAATTTCTTATTTTTGGCTTCTGCTACAGATGACTCGTGCATGCTTTTACTACCTATTCCTGATCTGCGACTGGCATCATCATTATGCCTTCTTTTAAAGCACTACTCCCAGCACACAAGTAAAGAGATGTATGCTTCTCCAGCTGATATTATAGCTTTCTGTGTTGAGGGGGCTGATCCTGTGAAGTGCTAAGCAACTCCTAGGCTCTGTCTAGCCTCTAGTCTAAGGTATAAAGGTTTGTTGTTAGAAGGTATTAGCTCAGGCAGTCTAACAAATACTTTCTAAAAGTCTGGCGTAGATAAGGTTGTGCATACTAAACTGATCAAGTTAAATCCAGGGAGAGCCTAGGCTTTAATTCAGAGAAATAGTCCTCAGAGTCAGGATTCTATCCGAGTCTCCCAAAACAATCTGCAGACAGTTTGCTAGGGGTCGACAGGCACCAAGAGAATGACTCAGAAAAGGACTCTGGATGACTTTTTCCGTTATATTGCTTGAACAACGTTTTCCACGGTTTGATTACTTTTAAAATATATTTTGGAAATGGAATGTTTCCTGAGTGTTGAATTAAATTGTCCTTTATGAGAGCGATTTGTCTCGTTGGGTGACAGACTCTTACATGGGTTTGTGCCTGCTTTTAATTCAAACTCTTTTGGATTACATTTGGTGCAATTATTGTTGTTAAATTAGTTTAGAACCTTTTTTTTAGTATCCTGAGTCATTTGCAGATTTCCCTTCTCAAAGTGGTTAATAAGCTGATCATCTGTATGAGAGGAGATGCCTGACATTCCTACTGAAATATTGCATTTTGTCTGGTTTTTATTTTTTTCACATAATCTTTTTTTGCTGTGTAAGCAGTCACTGCTCTGTCTTAGCTGGATATTTCTTGGCTCTCGATGCTCTAAGTATTCAGGCTACTATTGGTATGGTTTTTGTATTGTTGGGGAGGTGGGGAATTCTTTAAGCATTAGGCCTTTTCCTCCCAATTATTTTGTGGAAGACTTTAGAATAAAATTACCAGACTGGTGAAAACTCTCCTAAATTGTCCAGTTCTTCTCAGGAGGCCAGTGGCATTTCAGGAATCTTCCACTAAAGTAGCAAATTCAGAAATCCTATCTGAGTGGATAGGATGAACTTCCAAAATGTGTTCTTTCAAGTTTTAAATCTTTTTTGAGCGCACAGAATCCTGGCAACCATATCCTAATATTAAAATATTATCTGAAACTGATTAAAAGGCCTGCCTCTTACATACTATATAGTAATAATCCAATGATAAAAACTGATTCAGGAACAACAGTTGCCAGCTAACTTCTCCAGCTAAATGAGTTTGCTTTGAATTAATTAACTTTACTGCCTGAGCATAAACATCCTGCTCATGAGAGAAGGTGGAAAAGTGACCTGTGTTTGACTGAATACTTTGTCTTGCTCAACTGTCTGAACTATGCAGGCTATGAAATGGCATGTTTATTCCCGCAGAGATTGTAACTTTTGAACTGGTGGTCATGCCCTTCTGGAGGGTAAGGGATATTCTTAAGATTGAAAAGTTCAAAATTTTAATTCCTTTCAACTGTTAGCTCTTATTTCAGGCCTACCAGCTTTAATAATGTCCCATGAAAAAACTATCAGCTTAAAAGTTGACCAATATCTTTATTTGTCTAGGTTTTTCTGTATTTAAAGTCTATGACATTATTTGAGTGGGGGAGGTAATTTTTTGGGAGGAAGAGAGGTGTTTCAGATTGAACTGTAAAATGTACCGAGGCAATTTTACATTCATTGAAGGATTGCAGGAGTTTGGTTTCCTTTTGTTTTTTCCCTGCACTTCACCCCATTTCTTTTTGCCATCAAAGTGGAAGACTCCTGCTGAATCCTCTATCTGCACTATCTTCCTGACATTATGTCACAACCACCCTAGCACTGGTGACTGGGTAGTTGGTGTTACTACTGGTGCCTGCTCCTGCAGCTTATCTCGATGTGGTTCTTATATGGCCCCTCTCACCATAGTATCTGAGCATCTAACAGTCTTTAATGTATTTATCCTCACAACATCCCTGTGAGGTAGGAAAGTGCTATTATTCTCATTTTACAGATCAGGAACTGAGGCACAGAGAGAACCAAGTGACTTGCCCAAGATCGTATAAAGTCTGTGTCAGTGCATTGCATTGAACCTGGGTTTCCTGAATGCCCTAACTACTAGACTGTCTGCTGATACTGATAGAGGACCTACTATACAGAAACTGAACTGTTCCTCCTCTTGCTGTCGTGAGTGGGAGGTGACACACAAACTGAAGTGTGGGGTGAGAAGAAAAGATCTGAAGTGAAAGGGAGTGGAAGGAGTTGTGTAACCTGTGGAGAGGGGCAGAAAGATTCACAAAAACAAGATGAACAGAAAAAATCAAGTGGGTGGAGAGATGTGTATGAAACTTAGATAGAAGCTGTGATGCTACTGATTGGACTGATAGCTGGAGAAACTCAAATAATCGCCCGCTCCCCCACCCCCCGATACAACCTGAGAAAGTCAGGAGAGATCACCTGACTTCCTAGTCAGACAGAAATGAAATCGAACACCTGCCTTGCTTTAGGACCCTACAGTAACGATTATTTTGGTGAAGAAACAGTTTTCAAGTTCCCAAGGAGCTGTAAACTACTAAAGTATTTTCTTTACAATTATGAGAGATACCTTGACTGCTTGCTGTTTAATTTCAATAAATAATGTGGATACATACTGTATTTAGACCTTTTAATCTCACTTCTGGGTCCAAAGTGCTAGAAATGTGCAGAATTTTAAAATCATCTTGCTAGGACATCCAAACATTGGTCTCATCCTGAATCCCGATTTCATACTTTAAAAGGAACAGACAATACAGTGTGTGGGTGTGAAGTGTGTTATTTACAGCTTTAAAATGGGAAAGACTTCAACTGTTGCCCTGGCAACTAGCATGTGACATGGCATCTGTGTAATTCTACTGTATATACATATTAATTGCAAAAATTCTGAAACAGGCCTCAGAATTACTTGGTCTGTCTCTTTCCCAGGAACTTTTTTTTAAAGAAGGAATGTATTCTTTCCTTTCTTGAGTCTAAGGTTACTTGGTGTGTTGTCACTTCTTTGTAAAAGGGAGTGAAGAGGCCTTGGGGAAGGCAGGAAAGAGGAAGAGGTAAAAAAACGAATACTTTTTGGGCTAAAGGAAGTCTTCAGTGTTTTTTTTTTTGTTTTGTTTTGTTTTTGCTTTTTAAAGTTTCAGTAATTTTAGCCACATAAATATGGAAAGTTATTACCACTCTTTAAAAATTATTCAGGGCAAGGCAGCAAATACATTTTTTAGATTTTGTGAAAGATGAATGGCATCTAACTGCTGTTCATCTACCATGGAATAAAGAATGAGATTTAGTTGCAGCAGTGAGGCACTGGGATTTAGAACATCTGAGTGCTGTTCCTGGCACTACCATAGACTCACTCTGTGCCCTTGATCAAGTCATTTAACACATTTGTGCCTTGTCTTCCCCATCTATAAAATGAATACTTACAGCACTTCCCTGAAGGCTTTATTAATGTAGCTACAGTGCTGTCAGATCCTCTAAGTGGCACCACATGCATATATTATTTTTATTTCTATTGTAGTGAAGCCCCTACATGAGAAGATCCCATTACTATCCCCAAGGGCAGGAGATATTTCATTGCCTTGTTTCCAGCTTGGTGTGTCTCTTTTGCCGCTTTGTTCATAATGAACAATAGTAACATTGCTACAATGGGACATAGGCACATGCTTAACTACTTATCTGAGTTGGGTAGGGTTACCATATTTAAAAAATTTTAAAAAGAGGACACTCCATGGGGCCCTAGCCCCGCCCCTTCCCCAGCTCTCCCTGAACTCCTGGGCTCTGTAAGTGCCGAGCTGCCCGAGTGCTACCGGCTTTGGGCAGCCCCCATGCCTCTGGATCCTGCGCCCCCAGAGCCCGGGAGGGGAAGTGCTCGGCCAGCAGCTCAGGGTCCAGAGGCATGGGGGCTGCCCGAAGACGGTAGCGCTCGGGCAGCTCGGTTCTTTAAACGGAGCCGAAGAGTCAGGGGAGGAGCACAGCAGCCTGAGCCTGGGAGGGGAAGTGCCTGGGCGGCAGCTCAGGGTCCAGAAGCATGGGGGCTGCCCGAAGCCGGTAGCGCTCGGGCAGCTCGGTTTTAAACAGAGCAGAAGAGTCAAGGTAGAGAGCACAGCAGCCACGGGAGGGGAAGTGCCAGGCCGGCGGTATTTTTCCCGGACATGTTTGGCTTTTTGGCAGTTCCCCCCGGATGAGGGTTTGATTACCAAAAAGCCGGACGTGTCTGGGAAAAACCGGACGTATGGTAACCCTAGAGTTGGGGCCTTTGACAAAAGCTAGTGTAGACAACGTGGTAACTCAGCTTTATGTTACTAAGTTCCTGTCTGCACTTGTATTAAAAACAGGGTTTCTTGAAGCTTTTTAGAATCCTGACTTACAACCTTCAGGGAAGGCCAGTTGGGGCTCGCTATGTATGGCTTTGTTGTTAAGAAAATGGGACTGGGACTCAGGAGATCCATTGTTCTGTTCTTTGCTGAGTTGTGGACTATGCCGCCTTGGGCAAATCACTTAGGGGTTGGAGGAAAATGATTAACGCTTTGTTTCCAGGCTTGAATCACATTGATATAACTAAATGCACAGCATCTGATTCTGGTCTACTTTCACTAGTGGTTACACCAATGTAACTGTTTTGACTCATGGTATGTACTGGAGTCAGGCCTGTTATGGCTGATGCTTGCACTCTCACTTTTCTCCTCAAAAAGGGAGGCGTTCTGGTACTGATTACTATGAAATATGTACAGCTGTGCAGAGGACAAAGGCTCCATTTTTTTGCAAAAGATTTTGAAATTTTGGCATTGTTCAGAATAAGAATGAAAACCAACATTTTTTTCAGTTCTCTGCAAAGGAAAATTCTAAAGTTTGTATATGTGTACATGTATTTTATACACACACACACACACATTTTTGGTTGAATGAAATGTTTGGTTTTTACAAAAATGAAAAATTTCATTTCAATTTTGACTTATATTTTAATATATAACACAACATAAAATTTCAGAACAGTCATTTTAAACTAAAACATCTAAACATTTTCTTCTGAAAATGTCATAATGGAACATTGTTGAAACGCTTTTCAAGTTTTTCCTCCAAAATGAAATTGCAGTGATATCAGCCCGATTTTTGAAGCATTTCAGTTTTGACAGAACCAGATATTCCAACGGAACACAAGTCTGTTAAAGTTTCTCTGACCAGCTCTAAAATCAGGTTTATTTGACACACAAAAAATTAGTCTAGTTAGTAGTTGAAACCTTGCACTATATGCACAATTCTGTCATGGTGGGAGATAAAAGAAATGCTCTAAACTCTGAACCATTTTATTATAGTAACTTTAATCAATGTAAAGCATTATTCTGAAATTCTCTTCTCTCAGGTCGGCCGCAGACTATTTCCCTATTTATATCATGAGTAACTTAGACTTTAATACTGAACAGACTATTTCCTACAGGAGCCTATTGCTCTGCTCTAGGGTTCAAGCACTAGTTCAGTGGCCTACTATAAAGTCTGTTTTAAACAGCGTATTTTTATAAAATATATTTTACATTAATTCTTCTTTGAGTGTTTGCTTATGTCCATTCTATGCTAGGTGTGCGTGTGCCATGTGCACAGTTGCCGAAGATTTTTCCCTCAGTGGTATCCGTTGGGCTGGCTCTAGCACCTTCTGGAATCACACACACGTGCTGGTATAAAGGTTGCCGCTGGCTCCGCCCCCTTTTAGTTTCTTCTTACTGACCATTACGGTTGCTGGAACTACCTCTCTTGCTGTAGCAAGGCTTCTTTCTCTGTCATTTGGACTTTTTCCTGTTCATATTTTGTATAGTTATTGTAGTTAGTATATATAGTTCTTAGAGTTAGTGTATATAGTAGTGTTAGTAGTTGTCCCTGTTGTTGAGGGACTTTTCGCCCCAAGGGCTGGGCATGTCCCGTGCAGCAAGCTGATGCCAGTTAGTGACCTGTAAACTAGCTGTCTAAAGTGTCTGAGGGGATTCTCATGTTAAAGAGAAGTGCCAGATCTGAAGGGACTTCAAACCCCACACAAGAAAAGATAGAGACATTTGGCTGAAGGCCATTCTTATGGAGATGGCTCTCGGACCAACCTTGGAGCCGATGTTGATATACCAGTAACTCTTCAGGTGGGAGAGGAAGGTGCATATTTGTCATGGATTTGATTAGGGCTACCATACATCCGGATTTCCCCGGACATGTCCGGCTTTTCGGTCTATAAATAGCCGTCCGGGGGGGGCTTTCTAAAAATGTCTGGGATTTCCCCCCGGTCAGCTATTTATAGATCGAAAAGCGGCGGCCCAGTGCCGCTGGGAAGCCAAAGCCCCTTCCCAGCTCCCCCCATCCCCTGCAGCGTTAGAACACCACCTGGCCCCGCAGGTGTCTTCCCCCTCCTCCCCTCCTCTGAATGCTCCGCCCTCCTGCTCCTCCCCGTCCCCTGCTTCCCGTGAATCAGATGTTCGCAGGAAGTCTGCAAACAAGCAGGGGTAGGCGGGCAGCAGCAGGTAAGCTGAGGGGGGACGCGAGGAGGAGGGCTCCAGGGAGGTGCGGCGCGGCCCAGTCTGGCCCTGGCCGAGCAGCTCCCTCCAGCCCCGGCCGAGTGGCTCTGGCCCCAGCCCCGGCCCTGGCCTCGGCCCCAGCGGCAGCCCCGGTTCTGGCCGAGCACGCCGGCCGGGCCCCGGCCGAGCACCTCCGGCTCGACCCCAAGCCCCGCGACCCCGGCCGGAGCGCAGCTCAATTCCTGGGCTCTTGCTAAAGCCAGCCCTGGTCAGGGGACAGGGAGGGGGGATTGGATGGGTTGGGAGTTGGGGGGGGGGCTGTCAGGGGGGCAGGGGTGTGGAGAGGGGTTGGGACAGTCAGGGACAGGGAGCAGAGGGGGTTGGATGGGTCGGGAGTTCTGGGGGGTCCTGTCAGGGGGCAGGGAGCAATTGGATAGGGCATAGGAGTCTCGGGGGTCTGTCTGGGGGCAGGGGTGTGAATATGGGGTGGGGTTGTGGATAAGGGTCAGGGCAGTCAGGGGACAGGTAGGGTCCTGGGAGGCAGTTAGGGTAGGGGGTTCTCAGGTGGGGGCAGTCAGGGGGCAAGGAGCGGAGGGGGATTGGGAGTTCTGAGGGGGGCAGTTAAGAGGGTGGGAAGTGGGAGGGAGTGGATGGGGGTGGGGCAGGGCAGGAGCGGGGCTCCTCCTCCCCCAGTGTCCTCTTTTTTGATTGTGGAAATATGGTAACCCTAGATTTGATTTAATTCCAGAAATATTTTGCTCTTGTTGGGCATATCCTATGATGTATTCTCACAGCTGTGGCTTTGATTCACAGTGACTTTTAGCTGGAATTGTATTTTGACAGGAGTGATTCCCACTGATAAGACATGTAAACTTTCCACCTGAAACTCCAAATGATCCTAGTATCTATCACAGACCAGAAAGGGGGAGATACTGATCCTTTAAACGGTGATAGATCAAGTCTTGATAGACAGGGAAGCTTTGACTGAGTCAGGTAACTTCTTAATGGCAATTGTGTTATACTTATTCAATTTCACTTTAAAAATCAGCAAAAGGGTTATATAAATAAAATTTATTATGAAACAAAAGGCAAAAAACTATTATGTACATAGTTTAGTCCTATTCAATGTCTACTCGGCGCTTCTTGGCTTGTCTCTTGTATTCATTAAATGGAGCATCTCTTGTCACTGTCCAGCAATAGCCTGCAAGCATTAATGGGCTCCATTTGCCCTGATAGCGTTTTTCCATTGTTGCAATGTCCTGGTGAAATCGCTCGCCGTGCTCGTCGCTCACTGCTCCACAGTTCGGTGGAAAAAAATCTAGATGAGAGTGCAAAAAATGTATCTTTAGTGACACGTTGCAACCAAGGCTCTTGTATGCCTTGAGGAGGTTTTCCACCAACAACCTGTAGTTGTCTGCCTTGTTGTTTCCGAGAAAATTTATTGCCACTAACTGGAAGGCTTTCCATGCCGTCTTTTCCTTGCCACGCAGTGCATGGTCAAATGCATCATCTCGAAGAAGTTCATGAATCTGGGGACCAACAAAGACACCTTCCTTTATCTTAGCTTCACTTAAGCTTGGAAATTTTCCATGGAGGTACTTGAAAGCTGCATGTGTTTTGTCAATGGCCTTGACAAAGTTCTTCATCAGACCCAGCTTGATGTGTAAGGGTGGTAACAAAATCTTCCTTGATTCAACAACTGGTGGATGCTGAACACTTTTCCTCCCAGGCTCCAATGGCTGTCGGAGTGGCCAATCTTTCTTGATGCAGTGGGAATCTCTTGCACAACTATCCCATTCACAGAGAAAACAGCAGTACTTTGTGTATCCAGTCTGCAGACCAAGCAAGAGAGCAACAACCTTCAAATCACCACAAAGCTGCCACTGATGTTGGTCGTAGTTTATGCACTTCAAAAGTTGTTTCATGTTGTCATAGGTTTCCTTCATATGGACTGCATGACCAACTGGAATTGATGGCAAAACATTGCCATTAGGCAGTAAAACAGCTTTAAGACTCGTCTTGGATGAATCAATGAACAGTCTCCACTCATCTGGATCGTGAATGATGTTGAGGGCTGCCATTACACCGTCGATGTTGTTGCAGGCTACAAGATCACCTTCCATGAAGAAGAATGGGACAAGATCCTTTTGACGGTCACGGAACATTGAAACCCTAACATCACCTGCCAGGAGATTCCACTGCTGTAGTCTGGAGCCCAACAGCTCTGCCTTACTCTTGGGTAGTTCCAAATCCCTGACAAAGTCATTCAGTTCACCTTGTGTTATGAGGTGTGGTTCAGAGAAGGAGGATGGGAGAAAATGTGGGTCCTGTGACATTGATGGTTCAGGACCAGAAGTTTCATCCTCTTTCTCTTCCTCGTCTGACTCAAGTGAGAATGATTCTTCTTTGACACACCTTTCCCAACTGGAGGCACCATGCAGAAGTAACAATTGCTGGTATGATCTGTTGGCTCTCTCCAAATCATTGGCACTGCAAAAGGCATAGCTTTCCTTTTCCTGTTCAACCACTGGCGAAGATTTGTTGCACAAGTGTTGCACCATATGTGTGGGGCCCACCTCTTGTCCTGATCTCCAGTTTTGCAGCCAAAATAAAGGTGATAGGCTTTCTTAACCATAGTGGTAAGATACATTATAAAGGGTATGCTGAGCATGTAATCTGACATCCACTGCTATGGTATTAAGGCATGGTATTATAACTGTGCTGCATGAAAGCAGTTTGAATACACAGAGACCTTTAGGAACATATGTTTATATTGTGTAAATCCATGCAGAGATACCTTAGAAATGCTCCTATCAGAGCACTCTCACAGAATGTGTTCTTAGTGCTATGACTTCATATTGGAAATAGTGTAGGATTTGTGTGTTTTGTATGGACATGAAAGATGGTGATTAATGGTTGATTAAACCAAGAGCATCTGATGTGTCACAACTGTAAACTAATATGGGACAACTGATGTGCAACTCCAAATGTCAAAGATGGTAAGAACTTTCTCTGTGTAAAGAATTAAGTATGTTGTTTTGTTTAATAGGCATTAGATTATAGTAAAGTTACTGATGTGTAGCTGGTTGCATATAGAAAGTTGTCTAATACTAGGAATGTTCTTATTGAGCTGTCTTCTAAACACAATACTTGATCACATGCCCTTTGGTTAATGCCAAGGTATTGTGGATGATGCCGTGTTTAGCTTAACCAAAAAATTGAGCGCTGGTCTTCTTATGCTAAAAATACATTTAACACTCTGTGGGGGCAGTTCACTTTTAACTATAAACCAAATTTTATATTTAATCCAGGTATTCTTTGCTTTTTAAGTAAGTGGCAATCACAAAACTTCTTTATCCACCTTTCAGAAAAGGCGACGGCGGATCGACCGAAGTATGATTGGAGAGCCAACAAACTTTGTTCACACAGCTCATGTAGGATCAGGAGACTTATTCAGTGGAATGAATTCGGTAAGTGTATGAATGAAGAAAACCCTGTATCATCTTAGACTGCATCCATACAGAACAAAGACCAGAGAAATTATAGTTAGAAGACTGATTCACCACTGTTACACCTGTTTTACTATTGATTTCAATGGAGTTACATCATTGTAAAACTGGAGAATAACACAGTGCTTAAAACATTCTTAAAAATATTCTTAAAACATGCTTAAAATACTCTAAATCAGAGTGTAAAACTAGTAAATTTTTAATGTTCTGTTTACTGATATTATCATCTAGCAATTTTTGGTGCCATATAAATTACAAGGTAGTCACTGAGTAAGCCTCTTTTTCTTTCCTAATGGAAATGAGCCATTTGTGTATTCACATAAGCTCGTATTGCAAAATAGGCTAGGAAGAACTAGAAAAAGACTGTCCTTAAGTCCAACAGACAATGCATATATGAAAAATGGATAAAAATGTTTCCATAGTATTTTGCATTTTTGGTATTTCTCTTCATTAGTTTATTGATCTTTCATACAAATGTTATCAGTCTTGTTGTTTTATTAAGAATTGACATTTTTCCACCTGAAGCTATAATCCTATTTGTGACATTAGTTATTCTCACAGCAAACTGTTGTGATGTCACAAGCAAAGACTTGCAGCTTCCTACAGAGGAAAAGCATAACAACAATGAATATATGTACTACCAAGAGACAAAGTGCTTGTTTTCGTGCACACGTCCTTGAAAACAGAGAACAAAGATGGAGAAATGTGTTGAGAATGATTATATAAAGGCAGACGTCTATAAAGAATATTATTTCAGTGTTTTCTGTGAAATGTTAACCAATCTTTAAGATCTGATTCACCTCATTAAAGTTTTAATGCAAGGCAAGGGAGGTGTACTCACAGAAAGATACCTTTATGTCCTTTGAAATTTGATATATTTATATGCCTCTAATGGTACACTTAAAAGGAAAGAGATTTGATTGGGAACAGTGAGTTTTAGTGAACAGGGAGGGAGGACTCTAGGGCAGGAGTATAGGAATTCAAGGCATGTGGGAATCTTTGAGCAGAGCTATGGAAATCAATCACTTTCAGTTGTTAGGTAAGCAAAAGATGACATTTGTAGCTTCCTGGAAAGGAAGCAGCTTGTTTGCCTTCCCAGCTGTAGTAGAGGCACTTGATAGCAGTTGGGGGAAGGGCAAAAGGAGATGGTTTGACATTGCAAACAAAATATCAAGGCTTCTTGAAACAATGTATTGGCTAGGGCACAATTTTAATAAAACAGTTGTACGCATACCATTATAAATAGATGTATAGCTTGATAAATATATAATTAGCTTTTACTGCATTTTAATGCAGTGTTTTTAGTTTCATTAAAAACAGTTTCTCTGCCTGCTCATTAGAAATGTACGTTTTCTCTTTAATTTCAATTTATAATTCTTTTGAAGGATTAAGAACCTTTGAATCAGTATTTAGTTGTTCCATCTCCTTTAGGATGCTTTTCTTTTCCCACAGCCACCGACCAGAAGGTTATGATGGCATGGGACTCCTTTTTCTTCCTGTCACTTTCAGCCCTCATCCCTCTTTCTTACAGACTTTAGACTTGTAGACTTTAAGGCCAGAAGGGACCATCATGATCATCTATTCTGACCTCCTGCACATCACACGCCACAGAAGCTCACCCACCCACTCTGGCTGAGTTACTGAAATCTTCAAATCTTGATTTAAAGACTTCTTACAAAGAATCCACTATTTACTGTAGTTCATACCAGCACGTGGCCCATGCCCTATGCTGCAGAGGAAGGTGAAAACTTCCCAGGGTCTCTGCCAATCTGACCTGGGGGGGAAATTCCTTCCTGACCCCAAATATGGTGATCAATTGGACCCTGAACATTTGGACAAGACCTACCAGCCAGATGCCTGGGGAAAAATTTCTGCAGTAAGTCAGAGCCCTCCCCATCTAGTGTCCCATCACTGGAGACCTTTGGTTATAGTAGTTGCAGATGGCCATATGCCCTTGTTGGCAATCTCATCATGACATCCCCTCCATAAACTTATCAAGCCCAGTCGTAAAACAACTTAGGTTTTTTGCCCCCACTGCTCCCCTTGGAAGGCAGTTCCAGAACTTTATTCTTCTAATGATTAGAAACCTTCATCTAATTTCAAGCCTAAACTTATTGATGGCCAGTTTATATCCTTTTGGTTTTGTGCCAACATTGGCCCTTAACTTAAATAACTCCTCTCCCTTCCTGGTGTTTATCTCTCTGATGTATTTATAGAGAGCCATTATATCTCCCCCTCAGCCTTTGTTTTTGTTAGGCTAAACAAGCCAGGCTCCTTAAGTCTCCTCTTGCTATGTAGGTTCTCCATTTCTCTGTTCATCCTAGTAGTCCTCTGAACCTGTTCCAGTTTGAATTCATCTATTTTAAACATGGGAGACCAGAATTGCACTCAGCTCTCCAGATGAGGAAAGACTACAAAGACCCTTTCTCTATTTCTTCATCTTTAAACTACATATGATACAGCTCTTCTTTCTCTCCAGATGGTCATTATTTACTACCTCTTAACCTGCTTCTGCCTTCGTCTTGAACATTGACTGGTTGTCCTTCTTTCTATCTCCCCAGTCTCCTTCCTTTATTTTGAGTAAAATCATATCTGTGACCTATATGATTCATCTGCCTCTTCTCTCCTCTGGTCCCTAGGTCAGGATGGCCTCGCACACTCAGCTTTGGTCTCTCCCCCCCCCCCCCCTCTCGCCTTTGAGAAACACTGATTTCTCCATTCTTGATTCACCTATTTATATTTGACATTGCCCATTCTTCTCTCTCTTGCTCAGCCGCTCACTCCTTCTGTAATATTCAGTTCTCTGGCCTCTGACTTCTTTCTCCTCCCAGCCCTCTTCTCCTTTTCTTACCCATCCTCCACAGAGTATATTACAAGGTCACAACTATATATCCACCCTATCTGCCACACTTAATACTCTGCCCATTGCACCAACTATTCATCTAACTTTCCTGCGCTTACCTTTGCTGTTGCTTTTGTTCTGCTTAACAACTTTGAAGGAATTCCTGTTACCTCATCATATAAGTTCCTTTCTTCATTCAGCTGTCCCCCATGCCTGCCCAGCAATACTTATCCATTCCTACATTTCCAGTACTTGGCAACTCTTTGTTACTTTAGGGCATGTCTGCACTGCCCCACAGTTTGAACTACTTGGGTGTGAATGACGGTACACAACAAAGTGCTGTGCTGTAGCTCCCTTGTGTGGATGCTGCAGGCGTGAACTTGTTGTATAGTAGTACAAATTAGGGACTTTTACATTCACACCATTCACATCCCCATAGTACAAACTGTGGGTCTAATTGTCTTTCTCTTCATTCTCTGCATAGGAGCTAGCTGTTTTCTCAAAGACAAAATTAACAGTATTCAGTTGGAGCTCTCTATCCCTGCTCCCCATCATTCCACATTACCTCGTTCCTCTTTTGACTCTGTCCTCCTTTACCTCTGTGTCCTCTGAGGCCTCCCAGGATTTTATTTTATTTTATTTTTTGCTTCAAACACCTGCACCACCTATTTGTATTTCTTAGTACTTGAATCCCTTAGTTTTTTCTATGTGTAGTTCAAACTGTCTTCTCTTGTGCACAACGCTGGTCTCACCTACACCTCAGTCCATATTTCCCCCAATCCCTCTTTTGCACCCTAAGCTCTGCTTTCCCTTGTCCCTCTGTCTGTTACTCCCACTTGTCACTCCCTGCCTTTTTACCTAATGACCACCCTATTCGAGAGTGCCAAACACTCTCCCACAGCTACAAATTCCTCCTCAAAACTCATTTTGCTGAGTAGCCTTCCACTGTTATCTTCCACTTCAGTGCCATCTGCCCTGCTCCCTTATGCTAACAAAATTAAATAGAAATGACCAAGACACACATGCAACACAACAGCTCATGTAATCTTTATTTGCTGTAATCCTGACCCTCTTTTTTCTTTCCTCTTCTCCCCCCCCCCCTCCCCAATTGCCTGTTTTATCCCTCTGCGTGTTATGTCTGTTAGATAGTAAGCTCCTCAGGAAAGCAACCTGGTCTTACATGTACAGCATCGTAGGGACACATAGTGCCTTTAAGAAATATGGCCTTAATTGCACTTCACTGCACTCACTCTAACATTTTTTGGTAGACTCAGAAGGATGATACTTCCAAATGAGTATTACATGAGCAACATTTTAATAGACCTGATTTTCAGTAAATGTTCTTGACAGTTGTATATCACTTACATAGATTTTCATACAGGATGCCCCATTGTAGAGTTATGGTGGTAAGCCTTAAAACTTGCTGATTTTTGCCTTAGGTGAATAGATATGGTTACTTCAGCATCTGTACTGAACCCTAACTTCCCAACAGTTGCTAACTGCAACACCTATGCCAGAGAGACCCAAATATTGAGACAGTTTATTTTATTAACAACGGCACCTGGCAAGACTTCGGAGGTGGCCACTGTTGAAAGTTTACTCTTGGTTTGTTCAGCAGTGTGACTTGTTATTTGTATGCTGTTTTAAATTAAAGTAACATATCAAAGTTTTACAAGGCCACCAGGTGAGCATGCTGCCAGAGATATGCATAGGAAGACCAATACTGAAGACCTGTGTTTGGTGGAATAAATAATCTATTTCCAGGCTAGTTAAGGCAAGGTTAATCAGAAATGAAAGAAGTGTGCCATCCTTTAAGTCTTTTGTAGTCACTCCTGCCCATACACTGAAAGTTTCTGAAGTGGGTTGACCACCTGCAATCCCTTTGCTCCTAGGATCAAGAGAAGATGCTGTGGTGAAGAGCACTGTTCAGTGAAATTGAACAATTTATTTCCTTGGGTTGATGTGGGAAACAGCCATCATGTTTTCTTCAGATGTTAATTTTTGTCCTGCTCCCCCTGGTATCAGAACCATGCTGTCTAAAGTCTTGTTTAAACATGGTTGTTGCCAGCTGAGTTCTAGCAAAGGATCTCTTCATGTTGATTATGGAAACTTCTACACATAGGAGAGAGCCACGTTAAATGTGTTTTTCAACTATGGGTGTCTACATTTATAAAACATTTGTCTGTGTGAACAGAAAAAAAAAAAGTGCTATTGCCCTGTCTTAGCTTAGGGGTTGGATCATTAACATAGTTTTAATGTTTTTTTTTTACTGACGTTTTTGAATTCTCTGTGGGAGGATACATGTGAAATTATTGTAAGTATCACACTTGGGGACAAGGCCTTACTGCTATGAGCCCCATTTCAAAAGATGGAAACTGAAATAAGTGTAGGGGGTGGCTGGGGGGGACGGACATAAAGAGCTTTTTCCAACCATTCTTAACATTGAAATGATCTGCCCTAAGGCATTCAGAGAGATGTGATTATTTTGATTTATACTGCATGAGCACATGAAAATTGTGGTCTCACTAGCTTTTTACGGATATAGGCTATGAAACCTTTTTTTCTTCACGTATTTATTTGTGTCAGCCTAAAAAGTACCTTCAAATAAATCCTCGCCAGAGAAGTTGATATGTTGAAGCCTCATTTAAATAAATCCTCTGTTTATTGAAGGAATAGGATCAGTTGAAGGAAAAATAAATCTGTGCTCCAGACTACATCACCAGAAAAAATCCTTCCAAAGGGTCTCTAGTAGTGTAGGAATCCCTAGGTAATGAACTGTCGGATAGGCTTATATAACTATATCTGTGGAATCTATACTGCAGTGCAATATTCTGTATAAAAACATCATCTTTTTTGAACAGCACAGTATTGTTAAATTCATTCTTGCACAGCAAAGAATCTCTGCCTAATTCTAATCTGAAGCCAAATTTTCATCTTGATATACTGAAGCACTTGGATTAGAATTGGAGAGCAGTAAGAGATTTGATTAGTTTTCTTGAGACTAATCAAGACTGGTTGATGAAAGACTGAATCAACTAGTTTCCTAGTGGACCAGGAAAAAAAATAATCAATGAGTACCAGTTCTTCCTTCATCAATCCTGCTTGCCTAAGTGCAAGATGTGAAAATTCCAGCAAACCTACTTCCGGAAATGTCCTCAAACAAACATAATGCCGCTGTAATAGGGAGAGAGCACTTTAAAAAGCACCAGTTCACGTTTGATCTGCCTTATCATTTGCTATCAACATTCCTTTCCTGTTTCTATAGGTGAGTTCAATTCAGAACCAAATGCAGTCCAAGGGAGGCTATGGAGGTGGCATGTCTGCAAATGTTCAGATGCAACTTGTAGATACAAAAGCAGGATAACCTTGGGGAAGCATTTCCAGTGAGTATTACAGACCTTCCAATGTTGTGTTACACAGTCTGGTATGGCCTTTTTATCACTGACACAGAATGCTAAAGGAGAATATCCTATAATGTAACATAAACAATTCTCTATAAATAACTCTACCCTTATGATACATTATTTTAAGCATGTTTCTGGGTAGTGGGCTCCATACAAGGAGAGTATTTATATAACCACGTATTTTGTATTATGTGATGAGCGATATGTTTAATAATTCAATACTGATTACAAACATGTTTAATTAAACTGATTTTACACCCATCTATCAAGATATTACTGTAGGGAGTTGGGGTTCTTTGTATGTTGGATGTCTTAGCAGCAGATGCAGGTTGCATACTAAATTTCATTGTAACTGTGAGTGGTATAATTAAATAGCACATTTAAGAGGAATGTTGCAGGAGTGCTGCATACTAAAATAAACATAATATGAAGGCTATTAAACAGATTAATGTTATATAGTGTTTAGAAAGCTGTCATGGTCATATTTTCAAAAGTCTTGCTTTTGTTTAACTTTCATTTTCTCTTTGTTTCACAGGTTCTTGTGAATTTCTGTATCTTCTTTCCTGTGTTCCCCCTTTTGCCCTGGTGACTGCTTTCTGTGTTCATGACAAGAGAGAAGTGATGGCTCATTGTTCACCCCTTGTGATTATTCCAGTGAAAGTTGCTGTTCTGCTCTGATGATGTCATTTGTCAGATTGGTCCTACCGTGCCTTTCAGTGGCATGCACACATTTGGCCTCTATCAAAACCATGGACATATAGCTGTTTAGGGTTTGGGGAGTTTTGTTTGTTTGTTTTGTTTTCCTTTTTTACATTTTTCAATATTAAGCAAATTAATGCTCCAGTTTTAGCTTGGTCATCTTTTTCTTTTCTTTCTGAAAGTGCTAGTGTGCAGCATTCTTCTTTTGCTGGGTCTCTTAATTTCCCGCTCCCCCTCTGTAATTTAGAAGTGAGTGAGTTCCTATTAATGTTTTTAATCTGTCATTGTTTATATATGTTTTTGAAAGGTCTGGGACCTGCAAGCACAATGATCATTTCATACATTTGAAAATCAGCAGAGTAGATGACCGCATGCTTTGTGAAGTTGCTTTGTATGGTGGCCTGTTTAGTGCCAGAAAAAAAAATGTTTGTTACTGCGGACTGATGATACTGTTGCTGATTAAAAGTTTAGCTGTGACACTGGGTCATGGCAGGCTCTGAAGAAGGACTTGTAACTTAGCTGCTTCAGAGTTATGTCTTAAGTTTTCATCCAACTGGTCCTGAAATAATAAAGAGTGAGCTTGCATTCATAAGGCATTTTGTTGTAAATGTTTAGTATATTTATTTTGAAAGAGCTGACCTCGAGATTGTAAACCAGTGTAGTACCGTATCTAAGTGTTGTGGTAGAGCTTTTTGTCTGTTTAAAAAAGCATCATCATGTTTGGCTGCTTTCTTTTTCTTTTTCCTTTTTTAATTTTGCTTAATTTTTAGGTTATATGGTCATTTCCAGTAGCAGCATGTCAAACTGCCTGCGATATTAGCTGAAGTTTAGTTGACCTCTCTAAGTAGTTGGCAGTTTCTGTGTACTAAATATTTAGGGGCCATGTAAGTTGCTAAGAGCAACATACTGATCTGGCAGAGCAGATGCCAGGGAAAACAACATACAGGGTGACTTTTTACTATGTCAGTAAGAAGCCTTTTGCTCAGGTTCCAAAGCATGTTCTTCTTTCACATGTTGTGAAAATTGTATTTTAATATTGCACTGTTCTCAGATTTTTCTGTAAATGGTCCTTTCCTTTTTTTCCTCCTTGTTGGTGATATGAAACAGAAGTCAATGGTTTGAATTCTAACTGACTTCAAAAAATTATGTGAAAAATCATCCTCAACTACATTTAACATTTTAACTAGCAAACTGGGCATAACTGAGCCTAATCAGATGAAAGCTAAAATAAATATACATAAAAACGTAAATGTGATACACTTAACAATTATTGTCCTCTCCTTTCTAGCCCCTCTCCTAATTTCCATTTCCATTTTGTGTTGAAACAGACCCCAGATTGGTATAAACACATACACATCTGCTTTTTTTCCTGGTACTAAACAAAAAGTCATATTCACACAAATATACTGGATATTGAGGCCATTGACTCTCTTCGGGAGTAGTAAAGTTGTAATCCGATGGTAGATGTAAATTATCTGGTTGGATAGTTCTGGTAAACTTGGATAGTCTTCACCGCTGGAGGTACTGATTCATGATGCCACAGGATTGAGATCTGTTCAGTTGTCTGGAGTGCATAAATACGACAGCACGGTGATTTGGGGTCAGCGTTTCACGTGCATCTTTATCAATGAGCCTTTAAATACTCTAGGGTTACAAAATGATTTTCACTTTTTGTTATCACTCTGCCAATTAATTTTAGTGAGCAGGTTTACCTTGCACTTGTCAAATGTCTTCAGCTCAGTAGCCAGAAAAAAAATTGACATATTTTTATAACAAACATACTTTTTTTGTACATTGTGTTCATTCTTGAATAAAGTCAGTTCAGTGTTGACTTGTAGATATTAAAAGGAAAGTATTGACTTTGATTCAATAAATGTTTTCTTTCAGTTGCTGGTTTACCTTTTTCTTTTTCAGAAATAATATAACAGTAATACTTACATTAGGAAAACACTTGTGTTCTGTAGACAATTTCATGGTTAGACTATCTGAGTATCAACCCTTTACTATAACAGAGAAAGCTAGTATTGTTCAGGTTAAATATTTCTGATTTCTCATGTCATGTCACCTTTTTTTGCCAAATGGAATTTTGACCCTTATTTTATAATGAATTTTGTTCCAGTAATAGGTCTGCTTGGGATCTGCTGAAAACACTGGGGTGCAAAAGTGGTTTTGCCCTTCCAGACACTGATTCATTACTGTTCACTTCTCCTAACAACTACAAACAGCAGAGCCAACCACTTGCTTTTGGATGCCTTTTGAAGCTTGGATTCTTCCCTCTTCTATGCTTCCCAGTTTTTCCTCTGCCTTCCCTAAAGACATAAAGGGACCATATGCTCTGAAGGCAGATGCCGAGGCCAGTCTGTGAAGGAATCAGCTGACTGTACCAGCTCTCCTCAGCCTTGCTTCTTTTCCCCTCCTGCCCTACCCCCATCATCTAACCCACACAGAGAGAGGATAGGACTGCCATATGAGCACTCATACTAGAAAGTTACTGCTTCTTTCCTGCCCCAGCACAGAGTTGGGACAATTAATTGTTCTCTTTAGAGCAGGTAAGTTGCTGATGATGCCCTCCTCCTGCACTTTCTAACAGGCCCTCTTGAGCCTGGGCTAATGGCCCTCCTGAACAAAGTTTAGAAAGAGGGGAAGACAGAATCTGAGTACCACAAAGATAACATTGATCTAGAGTGGTGTCATGATCTTGATGTTTAACCCAGGAAATTGTTCTAAACACCAGCTATGCAAGAGCAAATCAGGGATTTACATACATCTATTCATATCTGTGCATGTAAACAAATGCACTTTTAGAAATGTGGGACGTTGTCAGTCTTATGGGACGGCTGGACAGATCCCAACTATTAAAATTAAATTTGGTGACAGGAAGTGCAATAATGAGAATGTTTACATATTAATTGGATTTCTGCATTCCCAGACACCAAAATGATCTCTCTGGAGCAGGGATTGCTGCCCATGTGCCACAGCTATGCTGATTTTGAGGCACTAGCTCAAGTAGACCTAGTGTTTGTATGTCTGCCTGAGTTGGGATTCACAACTCCCAGCTGCTGCGTAAGCATACCTGAGGGCATTTCTATAGCTCCCATTCCTAGAGTGTCAAAGAGCTAAAAAGCCACATTCACCGCTGGGTCAGATTAATCAAAAAGAAAAAAAAAAATCCTGGCCCCATTGAAGTCAATGGGAATTTTGCCATTGACCTCAGTGGTGCCATGATTTCTCCTATTGTATAGACTTTAAAAAAAAATGTTACTGAAACTCCAAGCCTGGTAAAATTGATAAATAATGAATGGGTTAATAACTTCAGTACAGGAAGTGTGGAAGAAATACAACAAGCTGGATTTTATTATGCTTACATGTTACACATCAAATACTTCTCAGTTGTGTATTTATGAAGTACCAGTCTTTCATTCCTACCAATATGACCAATTGAATCCAAGCAAATAGAATCCAGGGACAGGAGCCTCTGAGGGCAAACAGTAGAATGAGGAACAAAGCAGGTTTCAAAAAAGAGGAAATGTCTAAGGTGAGATTTTTTTCTAATGAAAATTTGGAGAAGAATAAGCCTGAGCAAAGACAGAAGGTGTGGAGGTGGTGTGAGAATTCGGCTCCTTGGATTTGAGTAGTGATTAGAGACTGGGGGTGAGGGGGAATGATGGGGGAGACAGGCAAGCTGGTTGGAGAATTAGTGGGTAGAGAGTGGATGAGGCAGTTACGGAATTGAAATGTTCTAAGGTGGGATTGAAGCATGATTGGAGCTATCTAGGCTAATCCAAAGAACAGAATGAATGGGCATTTAGTGGGAGAAGGGAAACAAGCATATAGTGAGGAGCCAGTAACACGGGAGAATTCTTTAAAAATGGAATTCCTCGTAATGTTTTCTCTTACCAAGTGGTGGCTGGTTCTTAATCCAAAAAGCAAAATCCTACACGCTTTGCAAACAACTTGGTGCAAACACTTAGTGATCTGAAGATGTCACCTTTCACATAATCTGGGTTCAAGATTCCAGTGATTCAAGCCTTGCAACCAAAATTTTTGAACATCGGAGCTTTTAAGTTAAGGAGTTAAAATCCATATGTAGGCATCTAAATAAGTGGCCTGATTTTTAGAGTCACTAAGTATAGACAACATTTATGGAAATCTATATAAGTAGAGGATGATCAGTACCTTTGGAAATCAAGCTACATATCTAAGTGTTCTCCGTACAAAAGTGTTGAACTTTAGGCACCTGGATTTGAATATTTTGGTCTAGGTTTACAGTTCAGATTTTTCAAAGGATCTTTCAAAAAATGTTTTAAAAGTAACCTTAAGCTGCCTCAAGATAGATGCATCTAAATATCTTTATTAATATTATTATCTTTAGACCTTTTAAAACAGGATACATTACATAGACAAACATAGAGGGAGAAGAAAATACAGAGAAATTTTTCAAAGGACTTAAAAAAAATTTTAAAAAAAAAAGAGTATATTAGCGGAGGTTGCCTTCTAATAAAAGAGGAGCACAGCTGTACTCATTATGGCCCTGATCCTGCACCACAGAAGCCCATGGGAATTTTGCCATTGACTTCTGTGGGAGCAGGATCAGTCCCTCTTTGTGTGGACACTTGGGAGAGGACTGTAAAGACAGACGGTTGCATAATGAGGGGTGGTCTCTCGAACAGGTTTTACTCTATGTCCCTTAAGCCTGTTGTAGAATTTTACAGTTGTCATATAAGATTCTATGCATATTATTGTGGTGGTCAGCAGATAGAATTATATTTAAACATAAAACACACGCCTCAAGAAGGTGTCTGGGGTGTCATATGTTCCCTGGTCGCCACGTAAATAACTAAGTTAGCTGCTTATTTTAGTCAAAGTAATAGGATTGGAATAGCTAAGACTGAATTACTAGATATATTTTAATATAAAACTCAGAAAGAAAGAGAGCAACAGCAAAGACCCACTAAAATATCCAAAAGGATCAAAGCCTAAGGCTTGCCTGAAACGGGATTTTTTGGTACTATTTAAACTGGGGTGTGGAGGGAACTGCTTTTACTTGGTCTCTTCACAAAGGTCATCTCACTCTTAAGGACTAATTAAGAGTGTTTAGTTGTTTAGCACTGGATCTAAACACCATTTTTAAAAAAATCAACCAGTTTGACAGGCCCATTCCATTTTTGAAATGGGAAAGCATTACATTTTAGCTCTGTAATATGTATCACAAAATAAAGTCAGAACTGCAGCTGTGAGAACCATATAAAACTATTTTAATTTTATAAACAAAAGGCTTGTTTCTAAGCCTTGTTATGGTTGCTATGTGACAAAAACATACGGAACCATCACATAGTTTATAAAACCCAGTCACTTAAAAGCAAGAAAATTAATAATTAAGAAAATTCATAAATCTTACACTGTCTACATAATAAACATAAACCCATTATTCTTTCCCAGTACAAAGACACATAGCTTTCATCATGACACATTTTGTTATCTTGATTTCAGTATTTTCTTTTAGGGATAAAATAAATGGGAAATTAATATAATTCATTGACAACAGCATTTTTAATAGGACTTATGATTGCTGTTTCACGACAAAATTATTTGTTACTAGAAAAAGTACATAAAGCTGATTCCTGTTACAATTACTTATGTATGTTGACTTGGATTGAGGCTAATCAACGTGTTTATGAATATAGTAGTATCATCCACAAGCAGTCAGAATTACAAGTCATGCCCCCCAAACATATAAGATTGGGTTAAAAATCAGGAGAGCTATTTATTTACTTTTTAAATTGCCTTCTGGTTCGGAATCCATAGGTTGTCACATTTTTCAAGTTTTCTCCATGACCATAAGGGCCTAGAAACTTACTTTAAAAAAAAAAAAAAAAAAAAAAAAAAAGAAGGCTAATAGTCTCATATGCCATGACTCCAAAAGCTGGAGCTTTAAGGAAAACACTTAAATATCCCAAGATTTGTGATACAATTGCAAGAACTGGCATCACTGTATGTGTAAACAGAGAAGAACTTGGTTGCTTTTTCATAAGAGGTTTGTGTTATGCTTATATTTTGAGATTTTTAATGAAAGAATATTCTCTTTTGATAAAATATGTATTTCTTTGTTCTGGATGAAAATCATGTGCATGTGTCTTATGTGGTCAGTGTAAGATTTATGAATTTCCGTAATTATTCATTTCCTTGCTTTTTCAGCAATTGGGTTTTGTAAATTTGTCATAGTTAAGTACATTGCTGTCTCTTAGCAACATTAACTGGTTATTGAAACATACTTCTTTAAGGAATTTCCCAGGGATTTTTTTAAAACATCCTCCATCACCCAGCCATAAGGAGGTAATGAACTCCTGTACTAGCATCTTACCAAATAAACAAGCTGAGACATACCTGGCAAGATATGCACATTTATTATGCAGCTAAGTTAGCTGCTTCCACTCCAAGCAATAGTAAAAAAAAACAGTTTTGGGAGGAATACTGCAATGAGTTAAATGTCAGAGCCAGGTCTCTGGGTTCCATAGGAAATACCTAACCCACTAGTGCCTTCCACTCAAGTCCCTGAAACTCACTCTATCTTAATACTCCATTTGAAAAATATGACTATACTGGTGCTTCACATTTTTCATCTGTAGATATCAAAGTGCTTTAGAAGGTGAGTAAGCATTCTTAGGCCAGTTAGCCTAAGTATGAAGTATTGAAGCACTGTTCTGAGGCATCAGTCTAGTGCTTCAGAGATCAGAGGGCTACTCCCAGCTTTGACACAAGCTTCCTGGTGCCTGTCATCTGGAAAATGGAGGTAATGAGACTACCCCTCTGTAACATCAACCCAGTGTGGTGTGAGGTCTCACTAAACAAGGGTTATCACATTCAGATATTTACTAAGGCTCTTCAGTGGAAAACTTGGGCCTAAAACTCAGAACTAGTATCTGTTCCCCTAGTCAAAGAGACCTTTGGCAGGGACTGCAGGAGGAAGTGGCCATTTTTGCAGGATCCTGGAGTTTCCATTCACATTTGGAAAATTCCCCAGCTGGTTTGGAGGTCAATGACAAGAGGCTTCTCTGTTGCCATGTCACTTTCTCAATCAGCTTCACCAATGGAATATGGTGTCTAGTTTTCATGTAAAGGCAATTTCTTAAACATTCTATTATTCCTGACCTTGAAAACTGCCGCTTTCAATGTCAACATCTTGTCCATGTTTCAGATTTTGTGCTATAATGTGATTTCATTGGACAGATACAGGGACACAAAGAAATGAAAAATTGCAAAAATCTCAGAAGGAGCCATTTTAGAGTCTTGATCTCAAAGTACTTGCTCAGTTTACTCAAAATCTTCAGAACACAAAGTAGATGGATTTTTTTTTGTTTTGTTTTTGAGTTATAAATGGGATCAAAGTAATAATAGGATGCTGGTTGCAGCCATAGAGCCTAGAGTTACCATTCGTCCAGATTCCCCCGGACATGTCCAGCTTTTTGAGCTAAAAATAGCGTCCGGGGGGAATTTGTAAATGTCTGGACTTCCCCCCCCCCCCCCCCCCCCCCGCAGAGCGCGTGCAGCTAACAGGGCAGCCGGCTGGATGGTGCCACTTACATGGGGCTCCGACAGCCAGAGAGAGCCCCTCCTCCTCTCCCCTGCAGCAGAGATCACTCCCTCCCTCCCTCCCTCCCTGCATTCGCAGATCGCCTCCGGCAGTCTGGAGCTCCTCCTCCACTGCTGCCCAGCGTGCCGGGACAAACGGCTCAGGCCGTTCCTGAGCAAGTTCACAGAGACGTTAGGCGAAGGCCAACAACAAGGGGGCCAGGGGGTCGGAGAAGGGGCAGGGAGGTTTTGGAGGAGGCAGTCAAGAGACAGGGGGGTCGGAAGTTTGGGGGGGGCTTTCTGGAGGGGGGTGGATAAGGTTTTGGGCAGTCAGGGTAAAGGTAGGGGGTAGGGTCCTGGGGGGCAGTTAGGGTGGGGGGGGTCTTAGGAGGGGGCAGTTAGGGGACAAGAAGCAGGGAGGCTTAGGTAGGGGGTGGGGTTCTGGAGGGCAGTTAGGAGCAGGGCTCCCAGGAGGGGGCAGTCAGGGGACAAGGAGCGGGGGGGGCGGGGTTGGGAGTTCTGGGGGCGGGGCTGTCAGGGGGCAGGGAGCAGAGGGGTTTAGATGGGTCGGGAGTTCTGTGGGGGGCTGTCGGGGTAGGGAGTGGTTGGATGGGGTGTGGGAGTCCCAAGGGTCTGTCTGGGGGTGGGGGTGTGGGTCAGGGTACAGGTAGGGGGTAGGGTCCTAGGGGGCCAGTTAGGATGTGGGGAGGGTCTCAGGAGGGGGCAGTCAGGGGACAAGAGGCAGGGAGGCTTAGGTAGAGGGTGGAGTCCTGGGAGGCAGTTAGGGGCAGGGCTTCCAGGAGGGGGCAGTCAGGGGACAAGGAGCGGGGAGAGGGTTGGGGGTTCTGAGGGGGGTGGGTGGGAGGGGCAGGGGTGGGGCTAGGGCAGGATGGGGGCGGGGCTAGTGCAGGGCTCCTCCCATCCTCTTTTTTGCTTGCTGAAATATGGTAACCCTAATAGAGCCTGATTCAGCAAAGCACTTAAACATATTAATAAATCCCTATTCAGCAAAGCACTTAAAAATGAAGGTGAGCAATAACTTGTCTCAGAGGGAGTCATGTCAAGCCATCTTGGACTAGAAAGATGGCAGTTGCACCATGAGTCCTTGGCAGTTGAGGAGCTGCTGAGCATGGTTAAATGTGGGCGTTCCCAAAGTACTAACTACGACACACACATCCCAGAGCAGGAAGTAATTAAAAATTAATTTTTGTCCCCCAATAATAATCTGGGCACTGGAACAACAGTAAGTGAATTTGATACGGTCACTTAAACTCATTAAAGTGTGTTGGAGGTGATAAGCAGATATAGCTAAATGAAGCAGAATAATTTTGCATGTCCTTGATTCTCAGAAGATGTATTTAGTTTCACTATTTTTGCATTGTGATCCAAAGTATATTGCAGTTACACGAATATCAGATAACATTGTTTGTCAAATAACATTTGATGAATAATGCATCACTTGCTGACTATATTACTTGACTGATGTTACTCAGTCAGAATACAGTGGCTTGAATAATGCAACATTTTAAATAATATATTCAAGAAATAATGACATAATGCATAAATTGTTTAATAGTATTTTGCCCCGTCTAATTGCAATGTACAAGCATGATGGAGGGACCATGATTGTGGATCCATGCATAGAACTGTCATACTGGATCAGACCCAAAATTCATCTTATCCAGTGTCCTGTCTTAGACAGTGGCTAGAACCAGATACTTCAGTAATAGTAGGCAGATGTGATACTCTGCCCCACCCCACATTAGGTCTCATTCTGGTGTCTGATAATAAGAGATTGGCTTAAACCCTGAAGCATAAGGTTTAATATCCCTTCCAAAATTTGTATAATTAATTATGATGACTTTGGGTATTCTTGATATCCGTATAAATGCCCAATTTCTTGGTTAAAGTCACAACACCTATTCTTAACCCTCTTCCACTTTTTTCACAAAAAAGCAGATGATAAAATCTTTTGTCCTGAAAATTTTCCTGTCATGTCTCAAGGTAGATGTTCTATACAATCACCCAGGCCGCCTTTTAATTTCTGGGAGCAAGCATCGGTTGGAAGTAACGGAGGAGGAGAAAGACCTCGGAGTCCTGGTAGACCGCAGGATGACTATGAGTCAACAATGTGACGTGGCAGTGAAAAAAGCCAATGCGGTCTTGGGATGCATTAGGCGAGGTATATCTAGTAGGGATAAGGAGGTGCTGCTTCCGTTGTACAAAGCACTGGTGAGACCTCATTTGGAGTACTGTGTGCAGTTCTGGTCTCCCATGTTTAAAAAAGATGAACTCAAACTGGAACGGGTACAGAGAAGGGCCACAGAGGAATGGAAAACCTGTCGTATGAAAGGAGACTCGAGGAGCTCGGGTTGTTTAGCCTAACCAAAAGAAGGCTGAGGGGGGATATGATTGCTCTCTTTAAATATATCAGAGGAATAAATACCAGGGAGGGAGAGGAATTATTTCAGCTCAGTACTAATGTGGACACGAGAACGAATGGATATAAACTGGCCGTGGTGAAGTTTAGGCTTGAAATTAGACGAAGGTTTCTAACCGTCAGAGGGGTGAAATATTGGAACAGCCTTCCGAGGGAAACGGTGGGGGCGAAGGACCTCTCTGGCTTTAAGATTAAGCTAGATAAGTTTATGGAGGGAATGGTTTGATGGGATAACGTGATTTTAGTCAAATGAACAGCGTGCATTCGCTGGTAAATAGTATCAATGGCCAATGAGGGTCTGGCTGGAGAATCTTGCCTACATGGTCGGGGTTCTACTGATCGCCATATTTGGGGTCGGGAAGGAATTTTCCTCCAGGGTAGATTGGCAGAAGCTCTGGAGGTTTTTCGCCTTCCTCCACAGCATGGGGCAGGGGTCGCTAGCTGGAGGATTCTCTGCTACTTGAAGTCTCTAAACCACAGGATTTGGGGACTTCAACAGCAGAGTCAAGGGAAAGGGGTTGGGACGGCTTTGTGGCCTGCATCATGTGGGAGGTCAGACTAGATGATCATAATGGTCCCTTCTGACCTTAAAGTCTATGAGTCTATTTACCACATTTCTAATTTTCTGAACGGTCTAATTTTTTGGAGCACTCATAATTCAAAAGGAGCTTTGTTAAAAGAGCTCTAACTTCTTAAAGCACATAATCCTTACAAAAACCTGCTTTTCAGTGATATAAAAAAGAGGCATATTGCAACTTCTAATTCAAACTGGGAGGAATATGTGCCAGCTATTCCAGCAACAAACAAATATACCTCATTTGCTTTGTGAAGAAGCACAGGTGAACCAGCAGCTGCAACAGAAAAATAAAGTCTCCATCAGAGTCTGCAGAGAATTGGTGATACATCCATGGCTGTACATCTGCAGTAGTGAACAGGATATGCATCTGAGTCTTCAGGTGAGAACTTGAGTTTGCAGCCCCAACTCACCACTTCCTATCCTGTTTGATATATCTCTCTTCACTATGAAATCCATACTGTAGGAGTAAAGAAAAAGCACTTCCACAGGAAACACAATTATTAACACCTACAAGATGGCTAGAAAGTCAGAAGGTTGCTAGACCCAAAGATATTAAAGATAGTAAAAACAAGGAGTCCTTGTGGCACCTTAAACTAACACATTTATTTGGGCATAATATAGCTTTCGTGCGCTATAACTCACTTCATCAGATGCATGGAGTGGAAAATACAGTAGCGGGTATAAATATACAGCACATGAAAAGATAGGAGTTGCCTTTCCAAGTCGGGGGGGGGGGAGGGGTCAGTGCTAAATGAGACCAATTCGATTAGGGTGGATGTGCCCCATTCCCAACAGTTGACAAGAAGGTGTGAGTATCAACAGAGGGGAAATTATTTTTTGTAGTGACCAGCCACTCCCAGTCTTTATTCAGGCCTAATTGATGGTGTCAAGTTTGCAAATTAATTCAAGTTCTGCAGTTTCTCATTGGAGTCTGTTTTTGAAGTTTTTTTGTTGAAGAATGGCGACTTTTAAGTCTGTTATTGAGTGTCCAGGGAGATTGAAGTGCTCTCCTACTGGCTTTTGAATGTTACAATTCTTGATGTCTGATTTGTGTCCATTCTTTTGTGTAGACAGGGCCGGCTCCAGGCACCAGCCTACCAAGCATGTGCTTGGGGCGGCGGCGCTCAGGCCTGCCGGGGAGAGCGGGGCCGCGGCTGGGCTAGCCACCCTCCCCCCGGCCGGTCGGGGAGAGCGGGGCCGCGGCCGGGCTCGCCGCCCTCCCCCCGGCGCTCCGGCCGGCCAGGAAGAGCGGGGCCACGGCTGGGCTCGCCACCCTCCCCGTGGCGCTCCAGCCAGTAGGGGATGGCGGGGACGCGGCCGGGCTCGCCGCCATCCCCCTGGTGCTCTGGCCAGCTGGGGAGAGCGGGGCCGCGGCCGGGCTCACCGCTCTCCCCCGGTGCTCCGGCCAGTTGGGGAGAACGGGCTGCGGCCGGGCTCGGCGCCCTCCCCTGCCACACTCTGGGGCGGCAAAAAAGCCAGAGCCGCCCCTGTGCGTAGAGACTGTCCGGTTTGGCCAATGTATATGGCAGAGGGGCAGTTGTAGTTTTTTCTAAAATCTGTAAATTGCTTGTTGACTTTTTTCTTTCAAGAAATTTGAAATGTAAAACAAGATAGAGGAAAATTAGCTAGTACTAAGACAGTTTCAAGAAGAGGCCACTGAGGAAGAGTAAATAGGGATGCGATCACTCCAGCAATCAAGCTTTCTGGGTAACAGCCAATGTTGACTGACAAAACTTAACGCCCAGCTTTCAAAGGGTTAACCACGCTAAACACAGCTACTCAGTGATGATGAATTTACCCTTTAGCAATAATTATCCTGAAATACCTTCCCTGAGGTGTAAATGCATTTTGCATTTGTGTGTCACAGAAGGAAGTGGCAGCTGGCAGAGTGAACTGAGTGACTTGTGCTGTTAAACAAAGGCGTGAGGTAGCTTTAGTGTTTCTTGTGGACCCTGCTCACTTCTCCTGGTCTCAGTGTGAAATTACTCACCAAAATTATAAAATAGACTATTGAGTATATACTAATCTCAAAACACCACACCAGGGAGGATGCAGGTCATTACTTTTATGGGATAGTTTTAAAACTCTGAACTCAAAAATGCTGTGACAGTCCCTAGTGAATATGCTATTTTGAAATAGTTTTCCTTTTTATTAAAAAAAAATTGTCTTAGCAATAAAATATTTTAAAATGCATAGGCCTTGGAGAGAATTGCACTCTTCAGGTGGCTAACGTTATTAGAAGTTTTGGCACTGTGCATCAGAAAGTGCCTGATGACAGGAATGGCTTTCTCCACAAAACATCATTCATCCAATTGGAGCAATACCATAATCCTCTAGCAACTCAAAGTGCCATGCATTAATTAAATAACTGGGATAATGTGAAGGGCAGTGTTTGTGGGTTTGAGGTGGCACTTCTTTTCACACTTGTGAAGAAGAGAATTGTTTTGGAATATAGAATTGGAGAGCAGAGTCAATGATTGTGCAAGGAGAGCAATGCTAAGGATGTGATTGAGGTAGAGTAGAAAATGAGAGAGGAATCATATAGGTCATGTGTGTGGAAAAGAAGGGAGGGTGTAATGGGGTGGTCTGTCCCCTTTTAAAGGTAATAGAGACTAGAGATCAGCCAACCCCTGTTCCTGGGAGCTGGGATATATACATGGACCTAAGGTGTTGCAGAAGTAGATACTGGGAGAGAGGAAATGGTCCTGGGGGGAATAATGTTTGGGGGAAGCCATGCTACTATTCCTTTAAGGGCCCATGACCTGGAGCCTTGTAGTGCAGAGTGTGACAAAGCTTCTGTCTGTCCCAGCCAATCAGGATGTGCCCTGGAAAGGAAGGCAGCATATATGCTGCTGCTGCCACCTCCTCCCTCATAATGGAGCCTAGCAAGAAGAAGATTGTTGCCTGCTAACTTCTCCAAGTCAACAGATGAAACGACTGAGTAAAAGGGGGCCAGCTGGGGGAGAAGATGACAGGGCTGCAGTTGACCTGGATCGTAACCCAGTTCCAGAGGGAGAGCTGTGTACTCCTAATCTGAGCCTGTTTGAAATATAACTCTGCTTCAGGAAGAAGGGCTGGTATTTCCTGAACCTGGGGAGAAGATACTTGTCTGAATTACTGCCGAGGCCCAGAAGAAGGGTTAGACTCAAAGGGGCTAAAGAAGAGCTTCTGTGTTCTGTACGCTCACATTTCTTCCGTGGGGTTGAGAATGAGAGAACAAATAACCCATTTCAGATGTTAATGCAAGCAATGTGACTATGTGATATAAGAACCTATGTAGAATAGGAAAGGTTAATAAATGAGACCCCACAAAGGAGGTATCTGTTTGAAGTACTCAGGACTGAAAAAAGGATTGCAAACACCAAGAGAGAGCCAAGGGCCATCTAGAGCCACAGGAGGGTGTGCTTGAGGGCAGCCCCTGTTAGATAAGGCTAAATGGAAAGGCTCCTGCAGATGCCCCAGCACTGTGCCCTGGAACGGGCCGTATCTATGGAGTTCAAAAAAGCAGTTTCTGGCTACAAGCACAAAACCACAGAGTCTAGCTCAGCAAGGTGTTTTTGGTTTGTTTACTTTTTCACTGATTTAAGCAGCGGATGCCTAGCTAGACGCTGTCCTGTCCTTATATTGTAGTAAGGAAGTGTGGGCACTTGTTCGCAAAATGTCATAGAAAGGGGAAACCCTACTAGCAGAGAAATGAGCAACTCAAGAGACTAAAGATGGCTTACTAAGAGTAATTTAGAGTCAAACTGCCAAGCGTACGTCACTAGGTTCTGTGGTGAGCACAGCTATGAAATGAGATTTCCTGACTGCTATATACAGACATTTAGTGCACACCCCTCTTTTCTTCTTAGTGAACACAGAGGGCCTACTTTCCAGAGGTGCTGAGTGCCCAGAGTTCTTATTAAAGTTGATAGCAGTTGCAGGTGCTCAGCATTGGCCAGCCTCTCATATACTGCCTCTACATGAATGCAACTGCCCACCTTTACCATGGAAACAATTCTATGGCTACCTATTTACGTCCACCAAAGAACATCATTTATATGGATGTTGTTATTGTGCACACAGATTATCACACTGTGCAGCATGCTGAAACTTAAAGTATCTTCAATTCTTAACTTACAAAAGCAATGCAACAATGTGGTGTGTGGTTAAACTGTCTGTCTCTTTGCTGGAAGCAATATTAACTACGGCTGAAGCAAAGTCTAGCTTAGATGGGAGTTAAATAGATGCACTTTGCTATGTGTTCTGGTTAGTTGCCTCTTCATTCATTTCCTGAACCATAACTAGGGCAATGGAAATATGTGATATAAGTAAACTGTGGCCAATGCAGCAGTTCTGTAAAGCCTAGAATTTCACAAAGTTGCTGTGAGAAAACAATTTACTAAAACTTAATCTCAGAGAGGGATTTTCAGTCCTTTAACGTGCCTAACATCTGTCCTGGGTTGTTTGTTCTCTCACCTTCTCTTCAAGGGGAGAGGAGTGTGCAGTGTACTCCTACAGAGCACAAAAACTCTTCTTCAGCTCCTTTGAGGCCAACCATTCTTCTGGCCCTGGGCAGTAATTCAGACAAGTGTCCTCTGCCCGGCCACTCCTAGAGCAAAATGAAGCTGTTTTGATTCAGGGAATGCCATCTTTATTTCATCCCACCGAGATCTTACTTCAGCCTTGGTGAGGTACTTACTTGATGCTAATTACACCAAATTACCGGATGCCTGCTCTGGTAGATGTCTACACAGCCATCGGGAGGTGGGATTGCAGCATTACTTGAGCTAGCTTGCTATAAATAGCATTGAAGCTGTAGCAGCATGGGTAGTGACACAGGCTAGCCAGCTGAGTACAAATCCACTCTGGACCCTGGATATATACTTAAGCAGCTAGCCTAAACTGTGGTTTTGCTGCTATGTCCAGAGAGCTAGCTCAATCAAAACTAGCTGAGGTATTGCCTCCCTCTTGCAATCCCTCTTCCAATTGTTGGGAAGACATACCCCTTAGAAAGCAGGCTCAGAACTTAAACCTGGGATCTTTCACTGTCTGGGTATTATACTCCAGTGTTAATGAGTCAGCTTCACTTTTAAATTCAGGGGCTAACATGCGCATAGCCAAGGCCCTAAATCCTTGATAGCAGATGAAAGGTTTTTCTAGAATTTATTTTAGGTGGCTTTACCACTTGAGATTTGTGTGGCCATCTCAAGATCATGCTGATAAAACATGTATATCACAGTATCCTCTCTAACTAAGGGCGTGTCCGCACTGGAGCTGAAAGGTTCATTTCCAACTCGATCGACATATCCACACTAACTCTGATCCGCGCTACCTTGCTAAAAATAGAAGTGAAGCCGCAGCAGAGCAAGCAGCAGGAGGAGTTAGCTGCCTTGAGTGTGCACCTAGGGTCTCAAGTAGGTCTACCCTACGATTTTTGATACTGGTGAGTAGTGTTCCTCCCTCACTATCACCCCCAGACAGGAGATCTTCAATTGGAAGAGGAAATTTTAGTATTCACCTTCTCTCCCAGCATCATCTCCCCCAGTTGACTGAGCTAACAGCAGGCAGCTCTAGCTGAGACAAATACACCTTCTGGCCCATTTTTCCTGAATGTCGGCCTACTTCTGACAACAGAGCAGATCCCTGGAAAGAGAGGGTGGAACTTGCTTCTGCAGTTCAAAGGTGTTTCAAGCAATCAGCTTGTCAATGGTACAGTGGACACTAGTTCACATCCCCAAACAAGCATACCATTTGGCAGATGATACTTTAGAGGGATCTTGCCAATTTGCTTGGATTTTAGTTGGCTTTTCTCACTTTACTGATCAATATAATTCCTGTTCATGAAAACACTACCATCTAATTTGTGCTGCTGTTCAGTAGGAGGTTGTGTGGCGAATCCTGTGGATTTGACAGCCCTACTAAGTGTATGCCTCCTCCCCTTAAGGAGACAGTCAAAGCCCTCACTGTATTCAGTAAAGAACCCAAAATAGTTGTAGCCTTCATGTTTTTTAGCACAAGGCATTAAACAATTGATGATAAATATTTAAACCAGTCAAACGCAATCATCAATAGCTGATTGCACCAGGTAATTCAAGGGCCTAAGGTGATGCCCAAGGTTGCATAATGGACTAGGCTGCCAGTTATTAGCTGTTGCCTGAATGAAACATCACACAGTTGTATCTCAAATGAATTTTCAGGCAAGAGAATGAGTGCGTGTTACTGCTTCTCCTGAACTGCACCATCTTGAACCAGAAAAGATCTGGGAGCTGGAGGGCTGCAAACAAATTTCAAATATTTTACAAAAGTTTAGATGTATTTGTGTGAATCCAAATTTCACAACTTGGCCTTTCCGTTTGAAGGGCTGATGAGAAGCTTTCTTGCACTTTCTTTCAGTTCTGTGGAAGTACCATATTTTCTGCATTTTTGTTCCCCCCACTGCTTATTACTTAAGGATGCTGATGGTTTTTTAAAAAACCATTTAAGAATTCATCTGCTGGTGATGTTGCTTGTTTCCACCTGAAGTCTCCCTAATCCTCTCATTCTGAATGGCATCACAGACATATTAACAAGGGATTATCAAGACTAAGCAAGCACTAATGAACTTAAAAATGAAAAAAACTCTTTTCATGCAAATGAGCATAGCAATAAAAGTGGGAAGCGAAATGAAATATAATACAGAAAAAATCTACTAGACTGATTTTTCAGTGATTTGGTTACAGCATTAATAGTTTTTCAAAAACTTGGTCTATAGGCCAAATTCTTCAAAGGGATAACATCTATGGAGCATTTTTCTTCTATAGAATTATACCAAATAATTGGCATCCTTAGACATTCTTCCTAGTTCAATATAACTTATTTGACATGTTACTGCACAGTTTTCTAATGAGTCAAACCTATACACGCCCAATGTGCAAAAGATACATTAAAAAAGTAAAACCTTTAGCTGCTTGTATGCTATCTGATGAAACCCAGCAGGATAAGAGAAATCAGGAACCATATAGCAACTTGCTTCAGGCCATCACCACAAGGTGTGAAAAACTGTAATGGAAACTTGCAAAACTGGATTGTTAGAGGCAAGTAAGAGCCACATCCATTTGTTTTAATGAGACTACCTGCCTGAATAAGGGCTGCAGGATCTTAGCCCTGAGAGCTCAGCTCATACAGCCAGATGACAGTCTGATTTACAACTTGCTTTTGCAATATTTTCCCCTTCTAATGTATTAAATAGTAAAAACCCTTAGGATTGACTGGACCAAGGGATAGATAATGGAACATAAACCTTTCAGTTCTAGGTCACTGGTTCAAATCCAACTTTTGGTCACTACTAACCTGAGCAGCTATGATATGATAGCAAAAAGAAATGAGTTCTATGGTCTCCGCCCAGTTTCCGGGATACTGGTGTCCATATCACAAAGCCACCTCCAACTGATATTAATTGGGAAAAGACCAAGAGACACGAGTACACCAAAAAGAATGCATTGTTTTCTCACATGGCCAGATCCCTTATGGTGCCACCAGGTTAAGGTGGCAGAACAGTTTGAGGAAGTTTGCACTGTCACTGTTAGGTGTGATGTACCTAATAGGACTTCAGTCTGCAAGGTTGCTAATCTGAAGTAAGGGCCTGATTTGCAGAGCTGTTGAGAGCCCACAACTTCCACTTAAACCAATGGGAGTGGCAAGTGATCAGTACCTCTGAAAATCAGGCCACTAATGTACATGTACATTCAAAAAATAAAAAACAACCCATATTTATCCATATATGCTCACCCTTGTTCTCAGTCTTGTAGAACGCTATAGACAGTTTATATTTTGTGCTATCCACAGTTGTAAACATGACTTTGCCCAGTTTCAACAAAGGTTTGTTATAAAACACAATTTCTCTCACCCTGGTACCTGCACAAACAACATTCATAACACCAGTCATTCAGCCCCATTGAGATGACATGTTTCCATGCTGATGACATATTGTTCTAATGAATAAAATTACCTCTGGCAGTTTGAGGTCAAAAACATAGAATCATATATATATTTGCTCATACACTGTGCAGTTCATTTAAGAACTCCAGTTATTCGGAGTCTCACTATGTTTTAGTTAGAAATGGCATAAACCCAAAAGGCTTTGGGTTTTGGGAAAAACTCAGTGCATGACATTTTAGTTTTGTAGCTGAAAACAAAATGAATCCTGGTTTTTGTTTTTGTTTGGGTTTTATTGGGGGGAAGGGAGGAAAGAGGCATTGTTTTTTGCATTCATGGACTATAGGAAGCAATAAGAGCCCCCAAGCTGCCTCCAACAGGTACTATATGAAAGAGAATGGAACTTCTTAGAAGTAGATTGATGATTTAATCTTGCAGTTCAAGGAACAATATAAGATGAAATGTGTGAATTAATTGCAGCTGGAAAGAAAGGAACAAAAGCTAGCTCTGTAGACACTGCTGAACCACAACTCAGAAAGAGGTAAATGCCAGAGGGGTGATGGTGCTGAAGTAGCAACTGAACTGAATGACACCCAGTATCCACAATGAGTACTTGGGAAATTCTTTGTATAACAGATTCTATGGCTCATTACAGGAATTGGTTTCCCTGTGTAAATTTGAGGACCAACATCTCTCTGAATGATCCCTGTGAAATGGAAAAAGGATAACTTTCTTTCTTCATCTCCCTTCCTTCTTTTCTCTCTCAAGAAAAACTTAATAATATGAGGTTCTTGTTGACTAAGAATCTGAAGACTAGTCAAAAGCACAAGGGACAGTTCAGATTTGGATTGGCAGAATTGGCATCTCACCACCAAACTTTGGGGGTGGAGAGCGGTGTCTGATTTGAGGCTTTTGGTTTTGTTCCCTGTCTAGTTCTCAAGATGGACAAACCAGTAGCTTTCTGGCATCATTCCATCCCTTATAATATCACTATAAACAACTGTGTGTGTATGTATATACATATATACATATGTTTATAATATAGTACAAAGGCTGTAGTGAGCAAACTTTCCATTCTTTCATGTACAAGAGATGGTTTAGGCATTATGAAAACTTTCCATTTCTCCACTGTCTTCAGATACTAATCACTGTATTTTCAAAGAGCTGTACAGGATGGTAGCTATATGATTCCTCTTAGTTAAAGGACATAGTATGGGTAGTAAAAGTCTTGGACATTTTTTGCACAGGATGGGGAGGCAGTGGTTACTTTCACATAACTTATTACTCTCTGGAGTATTCATTTACTCCGACTGCAATAGATTAAGGTTGCCACTTATCCAGGTTTTTGCAAGATTCTCCCTTTTTTTTTTGAGGTAGCTGTCCTGGGAAATCTGCAAGGATGCTCATTACACACTGCCAGTGCCCAGTTTTAGGGGCTCAGAATCATCCTGGGTGTCCCAGTTTTTTGTACTTCAGAGGTGGCAACACTAGAAACAGAACATCTTAGGTAATACCAGCCAAACAGCTAAAACTTGACTGTGCTCTTATCTATTCATTTTTCTTTATGTGGGGCTCTGAGAGAGAATTAGAGGCGCTAAGCCAGTTTAGCCGCCTGTATTTATTTATTTAAATGCAATATTTGGGATGGGGAGAGTGGGGGTTGGTATTTTAGAATCCAGGTCAGGCCAGGCTTTGTAACCTAATAATTTATCATCCAGGTGCACAAAGCAGGTAGTTGAAATATTTGACCTGTTTATTGAATCAGAAATAACAGGCCCACTGTATTTCTCTGTGGACCCATCCATAGCTCTTAAGGCCTTACTGGAGAAATATATAAAGGCTGTGTTCTCTTTTCAGATGGAAAATGATCAAGTGCCAACAAATCCAAGTGAAGAATTACATGTTTCATGCTGTATGCTTTAAAGTGAGCTTTAACTATAGTGGGAGAAAACAGGTAACTCAGACCCTTGCTGATTCTCTCTCTCCCTTTCCTCTTCCCAGAGCTGGCACAGACTAAATTCCCACTGTTGAGTCATCCAGTTTGGGGATTTCTTTGGATTTTTTTTTCTACGTCTGTCACTTCCCCACCTCAAACTGCACAAAACTGTCAGTATACAATAGCTGCCTTTACTCTGAATGAGTGAAACTGAAAGAGCCTGTCAATAGACATAATGAAGTATATATGGTATTCTTTAGCACTGTATTTCAAAGTTACAAACCATACAAAACTAAACCATACATGTTCAAGCATATCCAAGCCTTTCAGTTTGTTCCCATAGCTTAGACTCCAGTTTATATCCATAAACATTTGAGATCTTCATGGATGTTGACAGTGTTTGCATGGGAGACCTCCATATAGATAGAAGTGGCAGGAAGTTATGTTGATGAGTGAGTGATGAATGGAGCTTTTTTTGCTGAACTGGAAATTGAACAAACTAATGGATGGATGCTGCTGTAGTCCTGATCTCCAGTCTCCCTTTCCCTCTCCAGGTTTTCTTTCCCAAAGCTGATCCAGTAGTTGTGCTCACTCAGAGGGCCTGATTTTAAAGAAGTGGAGGCCCAAGATCTGCATGCATTTTTAGGTCTATTCCAATTTAGTGCCATGGAGTGGGTATCCATCTGAAGTCATAAGTATTCAGTTCCATTTATCTGTGATAGACCCCAAGACACTAGCTCTCAGTTCTAGTACTGTGGAATAGTGAAAACTTCCAACTGCCAGGCATCATTGGCAGCAAAAGTAGGGAAGGGCTTGCTCACCATATTGACTCCCTGTCAAATCTTTGTCCACTGTGATCCTCAAACCTTTCCCCTGCTCTTCCAGGCTGTACAAGTGGTGGTGGGGAGAGGAGACCCCCCCCCCCCCACACACACACACCCATACTGAAGAAAAAGAATCATCTGCAGCCTGTCAACATATGCATACACTAACTTGTAAAGCTACAGGGCTTCCTTTGAATTCTGCTCCTCTGGAATATCACAAAAGGAGGGGAACCAGCTCACTAGACGTGCATGGATCATTGGGACAGCATCTAGAAAAGCTGCTAACACAATTATCTGTGATGTGAGTCACTTTCTAAGGAGTAGTAACCCTGTTCTACAGACAGTGAAACAGAGAAGGTAAACAGAAGAGAAGGAGAGGGGTACTCTAGTCTAGTACATTATGTATTGATGGGCCTGATTAGGCAGGAGACCTGGGTTCTAAACCTGAGATTCTGATACCGTCTTGCTGTGTGAACTTGAACAATTCACTTAAACTCTCTGAGCCTCTGTTTTCCCATCTATAAAACGGGCATAGTGTTATCTACTCACTTTATTAGAGGTGGTGTAAGGCATAACTAAATCAGCAAAGTGCTATTGTTGTAAAAGTGGGGAGAGAATTCAGGCATTCTAGGCTCCCAGCCTTGTGCTCACCCACTGTCTGCTGCCTATCCTGTTAGTCTTATTTTCTGCCTTCATGATATTATGTGCTATGAACGTCTCAAAATCTTTGTAAGATTTTTGGACTTCTAAAACCCTTGCAAGTTTATATTAAGCTGCAGTGCCCCATCATCCAGATCTCCTTTATTCTGCGCAGAAATCCTGCAGAAGTCTGTTGGGCATATGCAACCCCAGCATTCTAGAGCCTGAGAGTGAACAAAGAAACCAGACTGAAGATCCAAATGCATGTGCATGAAAAACTGCAAACTCACATAACTTCAAAAACCACTGAAACAATTTCCTTCAAGCTTGGTCTGTTCCCTGGATCTCAAAATTAGTTTTTCAGTTAAGGATTTCCAAAATTTCTGAATGGAATAGGTGTGTTATTTACAAACGCAGATTCATAGAGATTAAGGTCAGAAGGGAACACTGCACGATCCAGTCTGATCTCCTGTCTAGCACTGGCCACCAACACCACCCAGCACCTGCACACTAAACTCAACAACTGTAATTAGACCAAAGTAAATAAGACCCACAGGAGTCTGTGGACTCACTGGACTACTATGTGCCACAGGCAGAGAATAGGAGGGACTGAGGTGCACCAATGCTTTAGGCCCCTGCATTGGCAGGGAAATGATTAAATGAGATATACTCAGATAACCCTGGCAAGTGACCCGCACCTACATGCTGCAGAGGAAGGAGGAAAAACCCCGGGGTCACTGCCAATCTGACCTGGGGGAAAATTCCTTCTGGACCCCACATTTGCTGATCAGTTAGACCCTGAGAATGTGAGCAAGAACCAGCCAGCCAAGCACTTGAGAGAGAAAATGCTCAGTGCCACCTCAGAGCTCTGGCCTACCGTATCCAGGGTCCCATCTCAAGCTGTGGCCATCCTTGATGCTTCAGAGGAAGGAGATTAAAAAATACCTCCCAGAATACATTGGGAGGGGTGGGGAAATCCTTTCCTGGTGCCTGCAGATGGTCATCTGAAATCCTAAAGCATGGGCTTTAGGAAGATAAGACATAAACCAGAAGTGAACCCCAGGGCAGTTGAGCCCTGTGCCCTACCATCACAAGCAACTTTGCCATAAAATCAACTCATACATTTGTCCAGCTCCCTCTTAAAACAAATTACATTGCTTGCCCCCACAATTCATATTGGGAGGCTGTTCCAGAACCTCACCCATCTGCTGATTAGAAACAGGGCCAGCTCCAGCGTTTTTGCCACTCCAAGTGGTGGGAAGGGAAAAAAAAAAAAGCCGTGATCGGCGGCACTTCGGTGGCAGCTCTACCGCCGCTGCTTCATTCTTCGGCGGCAATTCAGCAGCAGGGACCGAGAGGGACCCGCCGCCGAATTGCCGCCGAAGACCCGGACGTGCCGCCCCTTTCTGTTGGCTGCCCCAAGTACCTGCTTGCTGCCTAGAGCCGGCCCTGATTAGAAACCTTCTTCTAATTTCCAGCTTGAATTTGTTTGTGGCCAGTTTAGATCCATTTGTTCTTGTACCAATATTGTCCTTTAGGTCAAACAGCTCTTCACTCACCTGATAATGCATTTATAGAGAGCAATCACATCCCCTCAGAGCTCTCTTTTTGCTAGCCTGAACAAGCAAGCTCTTCCAATCTCATAAGATTAGGCTCTCCGTCCCCCTGATCATTCTAATAGCTCCTCTCTGCAACTGTTCCAGTTTAAACTAATCTTTCTGGAATATGGTTGCCCAGAATTGTGCACAGCATTCCAGATCAGGTCTTACCAATGCCTTGTACAATGGCATTAACCCTTCTCTCTCTACTAATACATCCTTGGATTTCATTTGCCTTTTCCATGGCTGCATCACATTGGGGGCTCACAGTCTTCCTGTGATTCCCCCACTCCTCCTTTCTTGCTTCCAACTGATGAACCACCAATTTTGTAGCTGAAACTCAGAAAATGGCCAAGCAGATTTTGCCCAACCTTCCCCAGAACATTCACAACCAGGCTGAGATCAGGCATGGAACATTTTTCCTTACTTGTAGTTTATTTACCAAACCTGTAAATATCTGAAAGGAGTAGTATGTAGGGAAGGTTATAATGGAAGTTTTATTTCAACCTGTACTAGCTAAATAATTTTGTGCAATAATTAATATAATTTAAAATAGTAAAAGCAGCACAATGCACCATATGTGTTTTTGCTGGAAGTGTATCAGGAAAAGCCAATACCCAAGACAAAAATTTAATATAGTAACTTACATTGACTGATGTTTCCTTTTGTTAAAAAACAAAAAGGCAACTGTTTCCTGGATTGCCCTGCTCTATGCTGTCTTGGAGAGGTTACACAATAAAACCTTGAACTTGGAAAGTTGCTACATTAAGGAGAGGAAAGAACAGAGAGAAGCTCTCATACAGGTTTCCACTCCTCCTCCTGCCCTATTTCACACAGTGAGCATTGCAGTATGTGCTGGTCAATTACATGTGCCAATATTACTGGCTGTGAATGAATAAGATTTCAATGGATCAGGATTTTTTCCCCTCTGTTCTTTTGACATTTCTCACAATATCTTAAAACTTCCTTGCCTAGTGATTAATCTACACTAGCCAAATGACTGTATTGGTGATTATATTATAGGCTTGTGACCATGTTACAACATAGTTTGGTCTTCTCTATGCTGTGTGGTAGCCAGGATACCAAATAGTGAAATAGCCCTGTTCTTTAAAGGGATATGATACAACTTCATAATCTGCTATCCTGTCTACATGGGTAAGGCAGCAGTTTTGCTAAGGCCCTAAACATCTTTCCTTGATACTATTTTTTTCTACAGACTGACCTGAACAATCTATATAAACATTTTTGCTGAGAGAAAACACATTTTATTACAAAAGCTCTTTCTAGCGAGGTGAACTGTAACACTAGTTAATTATACCTCTCTCATGACTGCCTCATTCATGGGGGTGGTTCATCTCTTGATACTTAAGACATTTGGGATGCCTAAGTCTCATTCCTTAAGGCACCTCTAGTGAATGTTTTTGTGGATGAATTTAACCCTCCTTTATTTTTTAGTCTCCCTTTACTCTGTATTGCTTTGGTATTCAGTCTGGATTCCTTTTCACTGGATGTGCTGCTGCTGCTATTGCTCTGCAAGATTTTCCAGAAGTCTGCACTTTGTTCAGTTTTCCCATTGCTATTAGACCTAAAATTAGCTTCCTCTAGCAGAAACATTTATCAAACAAACGAGACTAGAGTTCCATACAGGGAAGTGCAAATGAAGACAAGTGTTTTCATAAAATAACAACCAGAAAGATGCACCTACTCTAGCTTCAGGATGATGGAGTATTAAAAACAATTTATGCCATACACTCATTTAATCTCCCTATAAAGCCTTCACTTGTGCCAATCTATAGCAAAAGAAAGACTCTTACCAGTGCAGCAGCGCCACTCCCATTGGTGTAGTTAATCCACCTCCCTAATGGGTGATAGCTATGTTGGTGGGAGACGCTCTCCTGCTTTCTGTCTACATGGGCGGTTAGGTCAATATAACTATGTTACTCAGGGGTGTGGACTTTTCACACCCCAAGCGACGTAGTTATACCGATATAGGTCTGTAGTATAGAGCTGGCCTTACTGTCCACAACTGTAAAAAGCTATTTTAAAAGCTATACAAGATATGCAGCATAAGCAGAATCAGCTTTTCACAAACCACCCACTAGGCAGGAAGGCTCCTCCTACATTCAAAGGTGGTAGACACACAAAAAATCATGAGACTATCTCTTCTGTTACATAGCTATATCTGTCGCAGAATACAGCTATAGAAAGACCAATTCCCAACAGCGATGGGTTCAAGCTGAGTGGTCAGGATCCAGACCTTATCAGAGCTTTAAGAGGGTTCAGCTTGGGTGTCCAAGTTCAAGCCTATCTCCAGCCACCTCTTTCTCTCCAGGCCCCCGTGATAAATTGGTGCCCCAACCACTTCTCCTCTTGCCCCATGCCTTGGTGGTTTTGCCACTGTCTCTCAACCTTTCGGTCTCCTCCCTTGTCTCTCCTGTCCTTTCCAGTTTTTGCCCCTTCTTCCCTCTAATTTTTTCTGCTGTGTATTTTTTTATTCTCCTTTTATCGTGTGTGTTGCTCCTTATGGTTTCCCCTCTCTCTCTCTCTCTCTCTCTGCCTCTCCATCCCTCTCTATTTAACCCAGTAGAGATTCTCCATCTCTTTGCCAGAACCAGTTGTCCTGGGCACTTTGGCTCTATCCACCAGTGCTACATAGGTTCTGCTTGGGAACTACAGGGAGCAGCACTTAGGTGAAGGGAGATGATAACAGCATGTTCAACAGGCAGAAGTCACACGGAGATTTCATACACTAGTCATTATTCAAGTCCTTTCAGCTCCATCTCCAATTTCATGTAAGCATGTTGATTGAGACTTGAGATTGTGAATAAGCCTACCAATTGAATGACACAGAAGCATTACAATTGAAGCTCACAAGCTTTAAGGATTGATTCACTGGACTCCTCATGGCATTAGCCAGCAATTAGCAGCCCTGTGGATCAGGAAAATATAGTTGGGCTATATATGGTGTGGGTGAGAAAGGGATGAATGGGTGCTCTGATAGCATAGTGACAATGGCAGAACAGAAACTGAGATAAATATGATCCCTATGCAATCTGGTGTGGATAACAACTAAAACAGATGAATAGAGGATGATACAATATGTGTAAAGTTCTCAGGACTTTCCATGTCTGTGTAGTTTTTGGACAGAGTGATGAATATACACACTTTCCTACATACCTAAAAGTGTCAAACAAGGAGCCACAAGTTCAGGAAAACAAAAGACCTTCCAAAATAATGAAGAGAGGAACTTTTACCTTCGACCAACATCTGCTCATTAAATACCTAAAACCTATCATTAATCTTCGACTGCAGAAATCAGTGAAACATGCAAACTAAAATATTAGAACATCATCAGTTATAAAACACAGGCTGGGACAGAGCTTATTGGCTCTAAGGCAAACCATCCCCTCTCAAGTTAACTCAGTCAGTCTGTGTTTGTTTGAACTCTGTGTGTGTGGAGTTTTTTTGGTGGGAGGGGGAAAGGAGGGTAGGCAAGAAGGGGTGTGTCTGGAGAAAGAGGGAATAGGGGCTGTATCTGGCTCCTTAAATGTAGCTCATTGCCAGGTCATTTTAACATTTTCTCATTTTTTCCACTTCTTCTCATTTTAGTGCAAGCCCAACACACACAGCAACTTTACTTTGGTGTCAAAACTTAATAAAGGGCCTAGACACTGCTATGTTTATGAAGATTTTGGCTCCTGTATAAATCTCTCCTAGTGGCTAGGCCAGTTTTCATATAGTACCAAAAGTGTTCTAGTTACTTTATAGATTAATAGGATTTGATCCCTCCCCTTAACAGTTCATAGTCTACACAGACAATGAATGACTCAAGGGTATGGGATGAGGTACAACAAAGGAAATTACTGAGCTGTAGTCTTTAGGACTTGCCTTTGTTTATTAAAAAACAAATATCTCTTAAAACACCTGTTTGAGGGGAGAACAAGTGCTTTAGGATGCTTGGAAGAGCACTTAGAAATAGTTACTAAACTTATTTTTTGTATTACAAACAATTCCTAGAGGCAGGACAAGATTAGCAATGAGGATATCCATAGCTGAACCCAGAAACTACTCCATCAGCACTGATTCAGATTCAGTGGCATTTTTTGCTTCAGACATGTTATTGGGATGGAAGACTAATGAATTATGAAGTGCATTTACCAAGGAATGCTGCTACACATCATTGATCACATGGTCACCACAAGCTTTGGTGGTGTGACAAGATCAACTATGACTGACCTAAACTGAACATCCAGCTGGGTCATCTTAAGGACCTAGCTAGATATTGAACTGGGTGGCACTTGGTCTGCAAGGAGACTACATCACTTTGGGATTTGATAATGATAATAAGAATTTAGGGGCTCTAGCTGAGTTTGAGACTCCATTGTGTTAGGCACTGGACAAACAGTAATAGACAGTGCCTCCTCCAAAGAGCTTACAATATGAATAGACAAAGGGGAAAAGAACATAGTTCCCCATCTAAATATGCTGATCATTAAAACAGAGAGAGATTAAAGGACTTAATCCAGATCACCTCTAACATCAAAAGTTTTGAGAGAAACTTGTTTCCAACCTCTCTACTTTCATAGAGAATCTTATGTTTGATATTGGTACTAGAGAAAACATTGTGAATGAAGGGTCATCGTGAATCAGCAAGACAAACAAAAAGGAGAAGAAGGCGATATTTTAAGATTCTCATCCTGCTTCTATTGAAGTCATTTGGAATTTATCCATTTACTTAGTGGGAATGGGAAGGGGCCTTTTAATATCTTGATGACTCTGAGATTGTATCTTCAAAGTTTCTAAATAACAAGAATCTGGCAAAATATAAATGATTCCCCTTGAATTTCAAACTAGTCAGAGTGTAACGCACTGACTTCTTGCGTTCACTGTCCTCTACTAGACAGAATAGGAGTTGTCTAAGTGTTTGTCTTGCCTTCTTGTGACTGTCTGGTCGGCAGAGAGGAGTAAGTCGCAGTGATTGATTGCTACTAGTGATTATAGCTTACTTCAAGTGGTACTAGAAGCCTCTGTTTGTGGAGCAGAAGGTTCTGACACCTAGCCACCTTCAGAGAGTGATACTAGACAGCCCTTTCTTTACCAGGGCTTAATGAAGCTAAAGTGAAGCCCTTCCTCCTGGAAGACAGGAAGTGAAGCTTATTCAACTTAAGGAGCAGCCTAAAATGAGGTAGGAGAGGAGAGTTTTGCACCATTAATGACCTTTGATGTTTCCTAAATTATGCACAAAGTGATTAGCTACAAAGGCAATAGGTGAACTAGAAATACTTAGATAATCTACGAACTTGTTTAATTATGCTTAATTTTAGTCTCCACTTTAAATATCTTTGTTAAAAAAACCCAATAATATTAGTGTTGAGTCTGAACTTTTGATGAGCTTAAACTTAACCCAGACTTGATGTCTCTGTCTGAACTTTTAATCAAAGCTCTGACCTGCGAACTACTCATGACACCCCCCCTCCCCTTAAGTAGCCATCTCCCCTTATCTCTTTCTGAATGTACATTTTAACCTGTTTTATCCTGTAAAATCTTGTTTGATTATGCATGACCATTATGATCTGTTAATCACTTTGTTTACTTCTGTGTATAAATATTGATGCTCACCCCTAATAAACTTGCCACACTTACTCTGAAGCCTTTCAAGCTAAGGATAGTGTGAGCCCGTTGATCAACGAATTGGTGTCTGGTCTCTGACAGATTGTGAGCCCATACCAACTCCGCACGAACTCGGGTGCTGGAGAGGTGAGTGAGGACTTGCTTTTTTACCTAACAATTTGGGGGCTCGTCCGGGATATCCTTCTGGTGCGGTGCCTCTGTCCAGTGGTCAGACCACTCATATACGAATTGGCAGGCGCCACGGGAGATTTCTCCCAGCCAATTCAATATTGAGGGGTCGTGTACTGGACAGCAGGGTAAACGCCAGTTGGAGGGCTCCTGTCAGACACCATGGGTCAAGGGACTAGCGTGCCTCTTGAGAGTCCGTTGGGGATTGTAAATAAGTTATGGAACGAAGGGAAACTCCCAGTACAGACAGGAATGTCTAGGAGAAAGTTGTACACACTGTGTGTAAGGAATTGGACTGGGTATACCGCGGTATTGGCCGACCCGGAGATGAGGTGGCCTTCGTATGGCTCTTTCGAACAGGCTGCCTTAAGAGGAGTAAGGAGCCAGATCGAAAAAGACCATCCGGGACAGTTATGTTACTGGTTTTGTTGGGACACAGCAGCAGAGTTGTGGAAATCTTTAAAAATTATGGCAGTCAGGTATTCTCCCGAGAGTGAACCCCCTCCATGTTATTTCGATGAAGGGTGTAAACCACGGCGTGTTTTGACTCGTCAGTTGGTCCCCACTGCCCCTGCCCCTATTCCTCCGCAGGGGGACTCTCTCCAGGGCGCAGAGGGGAATCTGCAGGACTCCAGATCGGAATCTCTGCAGAGGGATAAGGGGGAAATGGAAGGGCACACCTCGGGAGGAATAATTACTAGGCAAAGGATCAAGCAGATGCAGCAGGTTGCATACCCCTCCCCTGGGGACGCCCAGAGGGTCCGGTTGCATCCGCAGATACTTACACCAGGGACGAATACACCCCTGCACCACCAGCTCAGCCCGTTCCCCAGGCCTGGATCAACTACGGGCAACAGCAGCAGCTGCAGCAAACTCAGCCTCCTCAATGACGGTACCCCGGGGGCGAAGGCAAACAATGTGATGGTCTTATTTCCTTAATGTCTTTAGCTGGCTCCTTCCTCACTTTCTCCCCTCCCAGCAAAGAGCCTCGTCTAACCCTTTCAGTCCAGGGACTGCCTGTCTCCTTCCTCATTGATACTGGAGCTACTTTCTCTCTTTTAAATCATGCCCCCTCTCCCTGGCTATCCTCTGAGGTTAAAACTGCAACTGGGGTGGAGGGCAACCCACAGTCTCTGGGACTCACTTTGCCTCTAAATGTTATTTATGCTGATAAATGCTTTTCTCACCGTTTTCTTTTTTCCCCAGCTTGTCCGATCCCTTTGATGGGCCGGGATTTACTCTGTAAGCTTGAGGCTACTTTAACCTGCACTCCTGAAGGGGTAGGATTATTGATGACAGTGTTAGGAGATTCGGCCCCAACTCAGGGTAATTGGGAAACCCCCCCCTCTCTCTCCCCTGACCTCACTGACTTGCCTTTAACCCTCTGGGGAATTTCTGACACTGATGTTGGCCTGCTCCTTTCAGCAGAGCCAGTAAGGATTCAAGTGAAGCCCTCCTTAACCCCCCCCCGTCAGTCCCTCAATACCCCCTGTCGTTGGAAGCCCGGGAGGGCATCCGCCCCATTATCGAGGGATTCATTGCACAAAAGCTAGTCCGCCCTCAGCGCACTCCCTGTAATACCCCTATACTGCCTGTCAAAAAGCCTCCTAAAAAGGACGGAGACCCTATTCGTTGGCGCTTTGTACAGGATCTACGGGTTGTTAATCAGTATGTGGTCCCTCTTCATGCAGTAGTTCCTGATCCAGCTACTATCATCAGTCAAATCCCCTGGGATGCTAAGTGGTTCACTGTTATTGATTTAAAATCAGCTTTTTTCAGCATTCCTGTGCACCCAGACTCTCAGTATCTCTTTGGTTTCACCTGGGAGGGACAAAGTTATGTCTGGCAACGACTTCCTCAAGGCTACAGAGACAGCCCCACGATTTTCAGCCAATGCCTCCGCCACGACTTGGAAGGCTTCACCAGTCCGCAGGGATCCACGTTAGTCCTATACGTAGATGACATCCTATTAGGTAATCGCGAAGAAGCTGCCCTCCGCATCGATGGTAAGGCACTTTTATTATACCTACACACCAGAGGCCACAAGGTAGACCCTAACAAGATTCAGTGGGTCTCACAGAAGGTCCGATATCTGGGCTTCCTATTAACCCCAGAGGGAAGACAAATGGACCCAGTCCGCATAAAGACTATCCAAAACTGCCCTCTGCCAAACACCAAGAAACAACTTCAAGGTTTCTTAGGATTAATTGGCTTCTGTCACCCCTGGTTGCTGTCCTGCGGGGAGTTAAGCAAACCGCTCCACCGACTCACTGCTAACCTTGCTCCTGACCCTTTGCAGTGGTCCCCGGACACAATCCAAGCCTTTCAGTTACTCAAGGACAGTGTGGCCTCCTCCATGTCTCTCCGCCCCCCCAATTACAGCAAACCCTTTCACCTTTTTGTCCACGAGAGGGGCGGAATTGCTAGTGGCGTCCTTACCCAGCTGAGCGGGCCCCACCATTTCCCGCTTGCTTTTTACTCTCAGCAGATCGACCCTGTCGCTCAGGGAACCCCATCCTGCACCAGGACTCTGGCAGCAGCTGTCCTGCTGATCACAAAGGCAAAGAGCCTGACCCTGGGTCATTTTACCACGGTTTGGACCTCTCATGCCTTGTCAGCCCTTCTGCGTAGGGGCACAACCCAAGTCTTTTCGGCCCATCGCCAGCAACAGCTAGAGGCCGAACTCTTGGAAGACACTAACCTAATTTTTGAAAGGTGTGGGCCCCTTAATCCAGCTACCTTGCTTCCTGACCTGCCAGTCCTCCAGGATCAGCACGACTGTGTGGAAGTAGTTTATAGCATCTTACAGATAAGGGACAACCTGTTTGACGTGCCACTGGACAACCCTGATTGCATCCTCTTCTCGGACGGAAGCTCCTTCTATGTTGATGGCAAGCGTTTCACCGGTTATGCAGTCACCTCTGAATGGGACATTCAAGAGGCCGCCTCACTGCCAGGCAACTGGGGAGCCCAAGCCGCCGAACTCTATGCCCTGGCCCGAGCTTGCCAGTTGGCCGCTGGTAAGACCGTTACCATTTTTACTGATAGCAAGTATGCTTTTGGAGTTGTGCATTGTCACATCCACCTCTGGAAGTTTCGAGGTTTCCAGACAGCTGCCGGTAAACCCATTCAGCACCTCCCCCTCATCCACAAGCTTTTGGACGCCCTCCAAGAACCCTCGGTCCTGGCTGTAGTTCACTGCCGGGCCCATACTAAAGATGATAGCCCCGTCACCCGTGGGAATGCCCTGGCTGACGCCTCCGCCAAGACGGCTGCCGTCTTACCCTTAGCCATGCCCATGTTGGCTATTGCAGCCTCCTCCTTTACTCCACCGTACCCCGTACCAGTACCCGCTGCTGAACTACAGTCGTGGGAGAGCCTCGGAGCCACTCTGTTCAAAGGGACCTGGCTTATGCCGGATGGCCGAGCCTGCCTCCCTCGCTCCACATACCCTGTGGCAGTTCGCTGGCACCATGATAAGGGGGGTCACTACGGCACGCACGCCCTTGTGGACACCATCGCTCGCTTTTGGTATGCTCCAGGCATTCAACCCTACTGCCTGTCAATAGTGAAAGCATGCAGCACATGTCAGCGTAATGGACCTGCTCCGCCTCTTAAAAAAAATTAAGGGTGGAAGACCTCCGCCTGCTGCTCCATTTCAACATCTTCAAATTGACTTTGCAGATATGCCAAAGGCTTTTGGGAAAAAGCACCTCCTTGTTTTGGTTTGCCCTCTGACTTCCTGGGTCGAAGCTTTTCCTACTGCTAATTGTACTGCTGCCACAGTGGCGAAGATTCTCCTTAGAGACATTGTACCCCGTTTTGGCATCCCTCTCATGCTCGACTCAGACCGCGGACCTCACTTTACTGGTCATGTCCTTGGCCGTTTAGAACAAGGACTGGGCATTTCACACTCCTTTCATACACCCTACCACCCTCAGTCTAGCGGGAAAGTTGAGCGTATGAATAGGGAGCTTAAGTTTACATTGGCTAAATACTGTCAGGAAACAGGATTAAAGTGGCCTCAGGTACTTCCCTTGGTCCTGTTTCATCTTCGTACTCGCCCAACCCGTGTATTGGGATTATCCCCCTTTGAACTACTCTATGGACACCCCCCTTTCAAAGGTGGGGCGCTACCACGTGCTGATGTTTCACTATTGGGAGGGGATCATATGACCGCGTGCCAGTTTCTCTCCCTACAGGCTCGCCTCCGTACCCTTTGGAAAACCTCGCAGTTTTCCCAGACCGTGCCGCTGGAAGAACAGATCCACCCGTTCCAACCAGGGGACTTCGTCTGGGCCAAAAAGTTCATTCGTGGCGACACCCTCCAGCCGAGGTTTACTGGACCCCACCAGGTTCTTTTAACAACCCAGACTGCAGTGTTCCTGGAAGGACGCAAATCCTGGATCCACCACTCCCACGTCAAGCCAGCCGTAGTGGACCACAGTGACAGACCAGCAGCTCTTGCCACCGCTGAGGACACTGCCTCCGACCAGTGGACCAGCTTACCTCTTTCAGACATCAGACTTAAATTGACTCGGAAAAAATGAGAGGACCTTTTATTCTGACAACTGTATGTTTTTTATTGTGCCTTTTTCGTTTATTTTCTGCTTATGAAGATAATGCTTTTATTAGATATTCCCACGAGGTTAAAACTCGTATTTTAGGAAATAGAAGTAATTGCTGGGTATGTACTCAATTTCCAGTAAATGCAGAACAGGGACTCCCCTTCACACCCATTCCCCTGACCACTGCTAATATGACTTGGATGCCACCAGCTAGAGTAAAAGATCCAGTCCAACACAATCTTACATGGGACAAAACAGGAGTGCCAATTAACAGATATCTCAGGGTAACCAATCAGACAGGATCACTGTGTTTTGTTAAAGAAAAGGGGTCAACTTTTGTGGGAACAAGTAAATGCAACATGTATTTTAATGGCACCGCCTTTAGTAAAAATCTTGGCTTCAAGCCTTGCGCATCCCACTTATCCCACATGTGGATCCCTCACCCCAATCCAACTTTTCCATGGGTGGGCAGGCCTTCAGAGTCAGCTTTTAAGAAGCCCTGCTCAGATCACAAGGGTGTCCAACTAATTGCTAAGGGACGTACGATTGCCTTCTACAACTGCTCAAGCAGTACTACACTGCCCTTTGAAAACACCACTACCAAATTGTGCCTCTGCAGTTCGCACAATGACCCCTCTGCATTACCAGGGGAACAGTGGTCCAACGGGTGGTGGGTTACCTCCTACTTTGAGAAATGGAATACCCGAAACGCTTTGTATGGAACATACTGGGTGTGCGGGCCCAAAGCTTATTACTTTCTCTCCCCTGATTGGGCAGGGTCATGTTATTTGGCATGGCTAACACCGCCTTCTCGCATCTCCCTCACTCCCCCTCATTTTCCCCACGTTCGTAACATCCGTGAAACCTTCAGAGATATTAATATCCGTGATGGTTTGTCGTGGCAGCGGTGGGCTGGTCTCATTAGCTTGAGGGGTGGTATCATCCGTCTACAGGGACTACTAGAATCTTTAACCAATGAAACTGCGACCCTATTTGAGAATCAGGCTGGGGAAATGTCCCAGCTGCGCCAGTTAGCTTTGCAAAACCGAATGGCTTTAGACATAATGTTAGCAGCCCAGGGAGGAACTTGCGCCCTCATAAATGAAGAATGCTGTGTTTTTGTAAATGACACCTACTCTGACACTTTTCAACGTACCAAACATCTAAGGGAAATAGCTAAGAACTACTCTTCTGGCCAGCCACTTTATGATTGGTGGGGAGCCTTATGGAATTGGCTGCCTGGATTTGGGTGGGTTAAAAAACTCTTGTTGGGGCCATAGTAATCCTTATAATACTGTGTTGCTGTATTCAGTGTGTCCCCTCCCTCATAGACTCATGTGGGTCAGTTTATTCTTTTCCTACTTCAGCCAAGGGCCTTACTCTCTTCGAGTTGGCCCAGGCTGAAATTGCCAAGCGGCCCTTGGCTCCTTAAAATGGAGTGTAGCTTTTGGTAAATAGTTATCCCAAAGCTACAAATGGAGGAATGTTGAGTCTGAACTTTTGATGAGCTTAAACTTAACCCAGACTTGATGTCTCTGTCTGAACTTTTAATCAAAGCTCTGACCTGCGAACTACTCATGACACCCCCCCTCCCCTTAAGTAGCCATCTCCCCTTATCTCTTTCTGAATGTACATTTTAACCTGTTTTATCCTGTAAAATCTTGTTTGATTATGCATGACCATTATGATCTGTTAATCACTTTGTTTACTTCTGTGTATAAATATTGATGCTCACCCCTAATAAACTTGCCACACTTACTCTGAAGCCTTTCAAGCTAAGGATAGTGTGAGCCCGTTGATCAACGAATTGGTGTCTGGTCTCTGACAGATTGTGAGCCCATACCAACTCCGCACGAACTCGGGTGCTGGAGAGGTGAGTGAGGACTTGCTTTTTTACCTAACATTAGCAATTGTTTACTGAGCCCCAATTCTGAGGAATGTTTAAAAGTCTGGGTTCAGTGGGTTTTGTTTGTTTTTTAAAATCTTATTATTGTAACTGTTCTTCCTGCTAATACAATAAATTAAGAAGGTATTGAAATCTCCATATGTCTGTTTTCATGGATCTCAGATGAAGTTTTGATTTTTATATTATTTCCATCTCTGTATCATATGCTGAGACAGAGACAGGAGGAGTGGAGCCAGGGAAGAGTTATTCTCCAAGGCATACTTCCCTCAGGACCCCAGGAATCTCTGAGTGGAAATTCATGCAAGACTTAAAGGGTGCTAATGGTTTGAGAGTCTGGGCTAGTGTGACTGAAAGCAGCACACTCATGCTGAGTTCCCTCTGCAGCTCCAATTGTGAGCCTATGATGGAGCTGCGTGGCATCCAAGGGTGGCACAGGTACTGAGGAAGCTATTTTGCAGGAGGAAGGGAAGGCTGGGCAGCTGTTTGAGCTGAGGAGAAGGCTCTCTGCAGTGATGGCCTACAACTCATGTTCTGCAATCCTGGGGATATACTTCATTCACAAGCTGCAGTCACTTCACCGTACCACAAATGCCCCCTCACTGGAGGGGAACTTCATGAACTATAACTCTTGCAGAGCTATCTCAGCAAATGTTACTGTCCCACAGTTTATCAAAGGGGAGGGTAGCACGTAACCCTGTGCTTTAAAACAATGATTCATCTTCTAGTTTGTGGAGACAATTTCCTTTCTGTCTGTATGATAATTTGCCTGTATTCTAACTCTGCATTGTAGGAGCACAGTAGATTAACTGAAAAAGACTGTTTCATTTGTAGATGGCATCAGCTTTAATTAAAAAAACCCACTAACCTAAATGAATTAACCTGAGGCCAAGGTAGTTTATCCTTTTAATGATTTTTTTCCCTGCCTTTAGTCCTCTGGGGTTAGGGAACATGTATGGCAAAGAAATGTTTTCTGTCTAGGGGTCTGAAAGTAGAGCGTCTGAAAGAAGGAAGTTGAGATTAAAATGGGAAATGACCTCTCCAAGATACTTGGTCCCATTTAATGTTTCCTACACTGGGAACCTTTTCAGACATATTTTCTGTGTGTGCATGTGTGAATGACACAAATGGAATATGAGTGATACTTTACTACCTTCTCTTTACTAAATTGGTGCAAAGTTATGTCTTTTCAACCCTCTTCAAAGCAAAGAAGAAACTAATCCTATTTTCTTTTGCCTCTCCTTTCCCTATCAAAAGGGCTGCAACATATTATCTGAAGAGGAATTAGCAGCAGTTTCATCCAAAGCAGGTAGATTCCTTTTGGCACCCCCTTCACAAGGCCCTGGCCAGTCCAGCTAGTTAATTTAGAGCATGTCAGGTGTGGCAACCAGCAGTTAGCAGGAAGTGAGGCAATAAGTACACTTTTGCTATATGAAAGAAGCTGGAAATAGTAGCCTGTGGGGCTTTCTATTGGGAGGTCTAGGGATGTCGGTTAGATTGAAGAAAGGCTTAGGATGGCCTCAGGAGCAGAAGTCGTAATGTGGAATTTTTCTCAAGAAATGGAGACAGTGTCTGTGGAGGATAGAAATCGTTCACTTTAATAAATGTTTCATTTATTGTGTGCCTTCAGTCAACTATCTGAATTAGTTTAGACAAGCCTACGCCAGCCAGTGATGATGTTAAATACCATTTGGCAAAGAGGAAAATAAAGCTACTGAAATCAAAACCACTTCAGTACATGTAGTAAAATATCTGAGAAGAGTACAGTCAGACTAGACTATTTAAACACAAGGGGAGGGCTCCACAAAGCCCAGAATTTGGCACCTACATCCCTGTTTTGGGACTTTCTCTCTCTGACCCAATGACTGTTCCATTGTGGATAAATACTTTAAAAGTCATACTTTAAAAGCTCTGATAGAAAGAGTGAGAGAGAAAATTTGTTATGGGAGACCCTTGCTCCATTCCCTCAGCTCCACTGACTCTTTCATTATTTGTCCACAGTGGAACAGCTTCAACATGGGAGATTGAGGATGACCCAGATCAGAAAATCCTATAGCTCAGTGATTAGAGAACTCTCCTGAGAGAGGAGAGATCCCTGTTCAAATCCTTCCTCCTTCTCTGGCGCGGGGGGAGAATTGAACCTGGATCTCTGACATCCCTTGAGAGTGCTCTAACCACTGGGCTAATAGTTAAAGATGTGGGCACCTTCCTCCACCCCCAACCACTCCCTGGGTTTTGTGTGGCGTGAGCAGGAGCCTAATTCATTCCTGCAAAAAAATAAAAGGCTTATGTGCCTAAGCTGCCTGAATCCAGGTGGTGGATTCCCGTTCATGGATTGCTAAGCAAAGATAGGTGCCTATCTCCAAGAGAGGGGCAGGTGTAGGACACACCCTCTTGTTGGCATCTCCCATAGGCCACTCCCCACCTAGCGTGCTGGCTTTTGTGGATACCATTCATTGTATAGGGAGCCTAGATGTTTAACTCCACTTTGTGAATCACAGCGTTGTTCCTGTGATTTTCTAGGTGCCTAAACATTAGGCACCATGACACTCAGCATTGCAATGCCTAAGCCGCTTCATGGATCCCACCCAAGATTCTGCAAATGTTCAAATGTGTGTGTTCATATGTGCCCAGGAACACAAACATATCCATGAACTTTGGATTGATCAGGAGAGTTTGAACTCAAGAATTGATTTCCTTTCTCAGGAAGAGGGATGAGCATACATATTAAGGACAAGAATGATTAAAGGATTAGAAAATGTGTCTTATAAAGATAGACTTAAGGAGTTGTTAGCTTAACAAAGAGAAGGCTAAGGGGTGACTTCATCACAGTCTATAAGTACCTACGTGGGGAGCAACTATTTAATAATAGGCTCTTCAATCTAGCAGAGGAAAGGTATAACACAAAGTTGAAGTTAGACAAATTCAGACAGGAAATAAGGTGTAAATTTTTAACAGTGAGAGTAATTAACCATTGGAACAACTTACCAAGGATCATGGTGGAGTCTTCATTACTGACAATTTTTAATTGGATGTTTTTCTAAAAGGAATGATTTTGGGGAAGTTCTATGGCCTGTGTTATGCAGGAGGTCAAACTAGATGATCACAATGGTACCTTCTGGCCTTGGAATCTATGAATCATACATGACTTGACTTATGCCTCTTTATTCCAAGCACAGCATAGGGTCTTCACCACTGCTTCATCTCTGGTGTTCTCTTGCTGCAGTCTTCTCATGTCATTTTGGTAGCTTTCAGTTCTGCTGTGCTTTTCCAAATTCTCCTCAGTCTACCCTGTCACCTCTTGCTCTGAGGATTCCAATCCAGTCCAGGATTCAGTTCTTTCTTCCATGTGTGTCCTAGCCATGCCCATTTTCATTCCACAATTTCCTGTCTTATCAGTTTATGATTCATCCTCCTCCAAAGCTCTTCATCTGTGATTTTTTTTTCTGGCCATCTGATTTTGAGGATTTGTCTAAGGCAGCTGTTTATAGAACTTGGAGTTTAGATAGTAAGACCTTGATAACTCTTCAAGTTTCAGTGCTATATAGTAAGACAAACTTTACAAACGTTAAATATTTGAAGTTTAGTTCAGAAGGCAGATTGGCTTTCGGGTTACAAAAGCACATCTGGCTTTTGCTATTCTGGGATTTAATATCTTCATCTGTTCCACCTGTTTTGATTACAAAACTGCCAAATTATGTGAAATATCAGACCACTTTCTATGTCAATCCAGACAGTGTTATTGGTGTTTCTTCTTGTGTGTTGATTCCCATGGTTGGAGTTTTCTACAGGTCGATTTTCATCTCTAACTCTGCAAAGATCTGGAGTTCATTTGTGTTAGCTTGCATATCTCTGTGGGTATGGGACAGCAGGTTGATGTCATCTTCAAAGTCAAGGTCCTCTAGCTTTTGTGAGAACCACGTTGTTATTCTGGGCTCTTTTCTCATGATCCAATCTGTTTCCAGTAAGAGAGTCATGGGTAACATAAGACATCCTTGTCTGATCGCAGTAGTTACTTTGAATGACTTAATCAGTTTATGTATTACTTGGCATGTTGTGTTTTCATAGAAGTTCTAAATAATATTCACAAATTTCTGGGGAGCTTGATAGTGGCATATCAGCGTCCAAAAACTGTTCCATCTACTGTGTCAAAGGCTTTTTGGAAGTCTAAGAAATTCATGTAGACCGGTGATTGACATTTGATCCACAGTTCTATAATGATAAATTGGTTACTATTTGGTCCATGCATTTTCTTCTGTCTTTCACCCTGGTTGTTCTTGAGGTAGCCTTGAATCCACTGCTTTCTTTAGTCTGTCTAGGATAATGCATGTAAGTATTTTACTTGGGATGGACAGCAATTGAATGCCTCTTCAGGCTTTTCACTGACATCTCCTTTCTTTGGCAGTTTCACTATATGGCCATTTCTCCATTCATTTGGTATTTTTCTTCTTCCCGTATCTTTTGTAATAGGCCTATCCAAATATCTACTGCGTTCTTTGAGTGTGCCTTAACTAGATCCATTGGGATGTTGTCCAGACCTGGTACTTTTCCAATTTTTAACCAATTGACAAGATACATAGGATTAATAAATGATTGCAATCTCACCTCTACCCCGATATAACACGACCCGATATAACATGAATTTGGATATAAGGCAGTAAAGCAGCGCTCCAGGGGGGTGGGGCTGCGCACTCTGGCGGATCAAAGCAAGTTCGACATAATGTGGTTTCACCTATAACGCGTTAAGATTTTTTGGTTCCCGAGGACAGTGTTATATCGGGGTAGAGGTGTATTTAGAAAATGGACAGTTCCTCCAAACCAGCCTTCTTCCAAATCCCTTCTATGATTAAAAGAAAAAGAAATATACAAAATAAACTTCCCTCCCTAATTCTGGTGGAAGCAAATTGAACAAATATTTCTTCCAAACTAGTTGTGTACTAAAAACAGAGAGAGAGAAGATGCTGGAAGTACCACAACACAGGAAATTACTAATTTTGTTGCAGTGTTGGTGAGAAGCGGGGCTGTGGAATCTGACAAAGAAACAAGCAGGAAATCAATCATCTGCTTGTGACCACGAAAATGAGAGGTCAGTGATCACAGGGCAGCAGAACAATAGGAGTGATCTGAGTCTGATAACCCAAGCAGTACTGTTACACCTAATACTGCATCAATGGCTGAAGCCTTCACCTCTTTGGGTAAGATCAGACACAGCAGGTAGTGGATCTGGTAATGGAACAACAACGATTTCCCTTCAAGTGTCTTTTCAAGTCTCTTTTCCCTTCAAGTGTCTGAGCTACCCTAAATAGAAGTACCAGTCAGTGATAGCAATGAAGGTGGATCTTTCATTTCTATACCCATGCATATTAGTGTTTGTGAAGAGCTAATCTTAATATACTCAGAGCAATTAAATCTAGTCTACTTTCTCTGTTATTAACAAAATGGGGGCACAACGGTAAGAACTGTCAGCAAACAGCTGACAATTCCTGAAACAGAGAGAAAAAACCACATTTACTCCAAAACAGCCGAAGGCCACATTGCTAGCTCAGCAGATACCAAGAATGATTGCAGTAAATCTTCTTCTACATTCAGTTATGGAAAGACGAGGTTCCTACAGCATGCCACAGAATGTAGTTATGCTACAATATGCCACTCTGTAAATATTTTTCCACTGTGGCTACCATACTAAACAGGTTTAGAAAGAAGGGACCAGATTTTCCTTTCTGTTAATACCACTTTATACCACTCTGGCAGTGTAAAAAGGCCTTAAAGTGGGTGCAAATATAATTTATTCCCACTTTAAGACTCCTTTGCACTGCCAGAGTGGGCTAAAGAAGCACCAGGTCCAATCCATCAATGTATATTTGGTTATGCACATGAATTCCACACAATTAAATAAATTCTTTATTTAAAAAAAAAAGAAAAGAATTTGGCCTAAAATGAAGCAGTTACTTATGGCAGCAGAAACTAGAGTTACATACTGCTTTCACATGTGAACCAGTCCCCAAACAACTGATGTTTCAGTTTTACTACCCTGTGGACAGTTTCCCTACCACCACATACACACCACAAGACAGGTAGTTTGCAGAAAATGATTGCAACTATGTTTAAAGTCTTTGATAAAAAACCCACAGTGTTGAAAGTTTGCTAGATGGTCTTAGAGAAGCTAAGCTACTGGAACAGCAAAATGCAATGCAGATTGGAACTTATTGGTTCAGACAGGATAATAGTAACATCTCAACAATGGGCAACAATAGAATGCCGCCCAATTTTTTTTCACTCCCATTGAGACAGCCACCCATAATGTTGTGGATTCTGAACATGACAATCTAAGCGACATCATTCTTATCTATCTAGGTTGTATAAAGTCGCCAAGCCCCATGGCATCTGAGCACCTCTATCAGACCTACCCAACCATATGAATGTGTTTTAAAATCATTTTGAGAAAAGTAGGGATCTTGAGGCTGCATCCCTTGGCTCCTCACAGGAAAGAGTAATAAAAGATGTGAAAATCAGTATGCTGCCAGTTTAGAATTATGAAATCACCAGCCTCCAGGATCCTTACTTTAAAAGTTCGCAACTGACAATAAATCTCACAGTGCTAAACAGTTGCAGCTCTCTGCTGACAGAGGAATTGAAACAATTCAGTGATGCTTCCTTGAGCCCTTTGACTTCCTGACCCCTACATATTTCTGGGCTTCCCATACAAACCTGTGGGATATCACATCAGTTTTCCCCTATGGTCCAACCAGTCACAAATTCCCAATTAACCTGTTGACCCAGCACTTGCAGATAGGACAGTACTGCTGATCAGATAACAAAGTCTTTGTCTAGCAGAGTAGACAGTTATCTTGTGGAACCACCTGTAGGTGTCAGTGATAACACGCCCTTCGTTCCCCACACAGATAAATCAAAGGTCTGGGGCAGCATTTCCAGTCAAAGAGGATTTTTATTATCTAGGTTTTCCCAGGTGTCTAAAGTACCTGTGCAGCTTTACTGCTGAGGTTGTAAGGAATAGCAGAGCACATTTTCTGCCAACGAATGTGGAGTGAGCAAATTACCTCCCTCAAAATAAACCCTAGCAGGCTTCATTATTCCATTGAAAAAGGCCAGGGGTCAGGAATGGAATGACACTTTATTGATTTAGCTGTGGAGCTATTTTTTTAAAAGGTGCAAGATGCCTGTTATAGCCTGATTGTTTTTTATTGCCCTCTTTTTAAATTATTTAGTGGCTATTTCTTGCCAGATAGTGCAAGACCAGTCCTAGACACCTGCCAGTAGCACAGCTGCAGAGGGGTCTGCACAATGGTCACCTGACACCTAGGGCATGGCTTTGTAGGAGATTCCAGAGAATGGGAACCCATTCACATAGCCCATTTTCACACGCCAAGCACCCCCAGACTGGCCAGCAGCCAAACTTCCCCAATGCACCGGGTTATGGAGATCTGACTTTGCACAGAGCTCTGCAAAACTTAGGGCCAGCTCTGGAATAATGGTTATCATCAAGACCTCTGCAGCAAGCTTGGCCCAGAAAGGCACTGTGGCACTCTGGTGTGGCCGAGTGGAAATTCAGGTGAATTGAAATACAGAGGTTTTTATTGAATTCAACTGGAAAATGTAACATACATTCAGAAAGTGTCCCTGGTGGTAGTTGGTTTTACTCTGCTTCTAAATGTTCAATATGGTGCAGATTTTTGTACTGACAACACATAACTTAATCATAGGAATTATCCGGGGAAAGCTGGGCAGGGTGCAGGTGAAGACTTTGGCACGCACATAGTTGGCAGCTTGAGATTATGGGACAGGGATATGAGCTGAATGTTCCTGTTAAAATGATCTGCTGTGAAATCGTTAACAGTATTGAGAACTCCGATGTCATTATTACTATGGCCCTACTTGAATCTCAGGATGATGGTCAAAAAATTGCGGCTGAGTTTCGGACAAGCCAAGGAAAAATCATAGAAAAGTAATAATGGACCTTATTACTTGCAGTAACAAGGTCCATTATTATTTTTCCATGCTTTTCCACTGTCGGCCACTGAGAGCTGCGCTGAGAGCAGGGGGTCCCGCTGTCGGCTGCCTGGGACTGAGAGCAGGGGCTTGGGGCTGAGAGCAGGAGCCTGGGGCTAACCGCAACCACCCAGTGCTGAGAGCAGGGACATTGTCAAAATTGCAGTGGAAGCCTCATATTGCAGGATCTGCAATTTCTGCAATATCACAAATTAAGTAAGGCCTTAATTATTACACTTCAGAGTTAATACACTATTGAGAGGAATGGACAGGTCACATCCCTCCTAGAGGTTTTGTTTGATTATCTCAGATTCAGGATTGCATCAGTGTATCCCTGGCTCAACAATTTTAGCTTTTCTTTGAAACCCTAAGGGCTAGAAACATTATTTTAAAATGAAAGTTCAAATTCTGGAGCTCAATTCCACAGCAAGGAATGGATTGTGCAGAAAGTCAAAGAAGTTTTGTCCAGTAAGTTGTGCTGGGGCCTGAGGTTGTTTTCTACTGAAAATGTTTTTTTTCCTACCACTTGGGATAATTCTAGCATTGTGCTGAGCAATTTTGCCAGGCACCCACTTCAGAACATAAAAACAAACTTCATCCTAGATCCCCAATACTTTCTGCTTTTGGTTCCTTTTTGTATATTTAAAAAAAATACTTCCTGAACTTACCAGATGCCTCTGCTTTCTCAGTGTTACATGTAGAAACTGGAAAAATTTAGAATAATCTCTGAATCATATTTTCCATCAGTTTTGTTAAGCACCAGAAGAATTTTCATTCAGTAGCATGCAACCTCTTCATTAAGACATGCTAATGTTGATATGGTCAGTGTCTTATTAACATTTATTTTCCCTCTTTAATCCATTTGCTTCTAATGTCAATCCCTAAGTGTCACTGAGAGTATTAAGGAGCTGGTAAATTACTTCAGGCATATACAAAAAGGTTGAAAATGGAAAAATCCCAAATATTATCATTTGTTACTAGATAAAACTCAAAAATTTTAGTAACTTGTCAAAAACAACTTCATTTTCATAAGGAAAACAATGATGCCACTACTATATTAATGCCCTAGATTCTGGGGAGCAAATGTTAATTGTTCTCTGTAGTCATAATTAAAAATAAAAACTCTTTACTAACTTGTAATTCCAGAATATATATGTCAGCAAGCTGCCTGTATACTACAGTAAAAAAATCTTTTCTGCACACAAACCTGTTGTTAGTGTTTTTAGATTTCCCTCTGCTGGTAATGTGATGGTGTTGCACACTAGAAATAAACCTGCACATAGCCTATTCAAAATAGCTTTTTAGTGAATGTTGCTTCTTTATAGAATCATAGAATATCAGGGTTAGAAGGGACCTCAGGAGGTCATCTAGTCCAACCCCCTGCTCAGAGCAGGACCAATCCCCAGAGAGATTTTTGCCCCGATCCCTAAATGGCCCCCTCAAGAATTGAGCTCACAAGCCTGGGTTTAGTAGGCCAATGCTCAAACCACTGAGCTATCCCTCCTTCTTATGTTTAGGAAAGCTGTGTTGTAACTCTCTATACTCACAGGGCATGGGCAGACGTGCACAAATAATCAGCTTGAAGAGGACACAAACACAGTCCAATTAAATGGCCTTTGTCATCTTAGCTCTCCAGAATGTACGGAAAGCTAATTGGCTAATTTGTATAGGTTCTTTGGGCCAAATTCATCACAGCAGGCATGGAGGAATTCAGACCGCACCTCCGTGTACCAGTCTGACTCCTTGTGCTGACACCCACCCTTCCTCAAAAGTTCTAGTGTTTGTAGACAGCTTTAGGTGCTTCCAACAGCTGAACTGTAGGCTTCAGCAGAGACATGCTGAATCCACATATATGCTAGTGCTATGGACATGCTGCCCATATTATTTTTATTGCACTGGCAGCCTCTGGCTTTCCCCACCACCAGTGGAAGGGAGGTTTAGGACACCTTACATAGCCACAGACCCATACTCCCCCCAGCACACTTACCTGCTCTGAGGGCCCTGTACTCATGTTTACACTGGCAGAGCTGACATCAGTAAGTAGTGACTCAGACTTTGTTTCCATTGAAAGTAACTCACTAACTGGTACAACAAGAAGATATTAGTAGACATCAAAGAACTACTGCAGCTATAATTTCAGCAGGCTAGATCCTGCTCTACTCTAGTGCAATTGAAGAGAGTGGAGGCAAAGGTGGCTGGATGCCACCTTTGTGATCCCTCAGTCCTTAAGGCTGTTGGGGATCAATTCAGCCTCAAGGCTGGTCTAATTAGACTGGCTTGTAACATTCCCAAGGGGCTGTTATGCTAGAAGACATTGCTTTACGTATGGGGGCCAGGAGAAAGGGTAGCTAACAGGGCAGGGGTGGGCAAACTTTTTGGCCTGAGGGCCACATCTGGGTGGGGAAATTTTATGAGGGACAGGGGGTTGGGGTGCGGGGTATGGGAGGGGGTGCAGTATGCAGGAAGGGCCTCAGGACAAGGGGTGTGGGGTGCAGGAGGGGTGCGGGGTGAAGGAGGGGACTCAGGGCAGGGGGCTCAAGATGGGGTAAGGGGGCTCAGGGCAGGGGGGTAGGGTGCAGGAGGGGACTCAGGGAAGAGGGTTGGGGTGAAGGAGGTATGTGGCAGGGGCCTCAGGCAGGGGGTTAGGGGCTCAGGGCAAGGGATTGGGTGCAGCCGGGGGCTCAAAGCAGGGGGTTAGGGGGCTCAGGGTAGGGAGTTGGGGTACAGGAGGGGTGCAGGAAAGGGCTCAGGGCAAGGGTTGTGGTGCAGGGTGCAGGCTCTGGCCCGGCACTGCTTACCTCGAGTGGGTCCAAGGTGGCAGCAGTGGGCAGCAGGGCTAAGGCAGGCTCCCTGCCTGCACTGTCCCCACGCCGCTCCCGGAAGTGGCCAGCATGTCCGGCAGTGGCTCCTGGGGGTGGGGTGGGGCAGGCGGCTCCACTGCGCTCTGCCCTTGCCTGTGGGTACCAGTGAATGTTGCTGTGGTTCCCCGTTCCCGACCAATGGGAACTGTGGGGGGCGGTATCTTCAGGCGAGGGCAGCGCACGGAGCTCTCTGCCCCCCCCCCATCCCTCAGGGGCCTCAGGGACGTGGTGCTGGCCGCTTCTGGGAGCGGCGCGGGGCCAGGACAGGCAGGGAGGCTGCCTTAGCCCTGCTGCGCCACGGGGCTGGCAATCCCATGGGCCCGATTGAAAGCCCTGACAGGCCGGATCCAGCCCGCGGGACGTAGTTTGCTCTCCCCTGCAATAGGGCATAGTGCCAGCACAGCCAGCTCTACAGTTGCCTGTTTAGAACAACTTTATGGCCTCTTTGTGCCATCAGAACATCGCAAAGGAATTACGACTTTGGACAGAACCTGGGTAAGTTGTGATATAAATAATTTGTTGCCTAATAAATTAAGCACTATAAATATTTCTATTTTTACCAAAGGAGTAACATATTTTGTCATGTTATATTTTTGAGTCTGTTCCACATAATCTTCTTTCTCCCGTTTGTTGTATAGAAACAGGGAGATAAATATTTTCTTTTTTTTCTTTTAGCATCCTTCTAGCATTGTCTTTCTGTTCTGCCCTAGTACTGCAGCCAAGGAATGCTTTCTTGAAAGGACTTGGATCCCCAAACACATACAAATTTTGATGAAGTTTGGATCTGAATCCAGATCAAAATTTAAGGCCTTGCAAATAACTATAGTGCTTACTATAGTGCAGTGGTTCTCAACCAGGAGTCTGAGGTTCCCTGTGGGGCCGCGAGCAGGTTTCTGGGGTGCTGCCAAGCAGAGCCAGCATCAGACTCACTGGGGCCCAGGGCAGAAAGCTGAAGCCCCACTGCATGGGGCTGAAGTCCGGGGCGCCGATCCCAGACACCTGGGGCTGAAGCCGAAACCTGAACAACTTAGCTTTGCAAGGCCCCCTGTGACATGGGGCCCCAGGCAATTGCCCTGTTTGCTACCCTCTAACGCCGGCCCTGGCTTTTATATGCAGAAAACCAGTTATTGCGGCACAGGTGGGCCATGAAGTTTTTATAGCAGGTTGGGAAGGCCTCAGAATGGAAAAGGTTGAGAACACTTGCTATAGTGAGCAGCCCCATGCTTGCAGGATCAGATTCAAATGGCCTGGTCCAGTCCTCCTCTGTACAGTCACTTTCATAATAGCCTTCTCAAAACAGTTTAGAGTATTAGCTACTTTGTATTGTAAAGGAAGCCACACAAAGGGCTCATATGTAGAGCTTTTTGTCCATAAATCTGAGTTTATTGAGATGGGAAAACTGAGGCACAAGGCGATGATGTGATTTGCCCCATATAACCCAGAAAATTAGGAGCAGAGCTGGAACAGAGCCCATGTCTCTTGAGCCCCAGGGCATTGCACTAGTCACTGGGCCATATTGCCTCCTTTTATATTTCATTTATTTTTAAATAACTGGAACTACTCATGTGAGTAAGGCAAGCAGGATTTGGCCCAACTACTGTAGTTTCACCTTATGTTTCTCAGATAGCATTTATTTCATATACTTACTGTCATTATTTCTTCTCTCTGTTGTTGCATCTTATTGTGAATGTGAGAGCACCTTGTTAATGGTGTCTGAAGAATGACTGTTTGGTGTAGGGTGTGGCACTCACTCCTTCAGGCCTCACAGCTCAGCTTAGCCTTCCCTGTTTTTAAGCATACTATAGAGTTACATCACTGTAGACAGAAAACTCTCTTTCTGGATAGCGTTTTCTGCCAGTTCCTATGTTAGAGCTCCTCCACACCTTTTCAAAATTTAGCTTTCAAGTTTCGGTTACATTTAATGATGCTACTTCGTTTGGGATTTAACATGTTTGGATTTTATATGATGTATTTTGTAGGTTTGGGTTTGTGTATTTTGTGATTCAATCTGACCAGAAAGGACCATTTCTAGTTGTGATGAGGTTAGTTCAGCCTCAATGACTCATTCTGCTCTTGATCTCACTGCTAAGTCTGCTCAGAAAGTTGACGGTTGTGATGGTGAGTTTTTTGCAATGTGATGGTGGGTTTTGTCCAGTGGAAATTGGACTGACACCAACCAGTCATTTCACATTGGCCATCAGATCATAAACAAGTTCAATCACTATCAGCCTGAGCTGGGTTCATGCTAACTGCCAACAAGGCACTATATTCCATTGCCAATCTCATAGGGCATCCAGTTTCCTCTTTAATGTTATATTTTAACAGTTTGTATGGTGGCCTCTGTAAAGAAAAATATTATTGCTAGATAACATACACATCTGCCTGTCTTATGGATCAAGTGTCATGGTTCATTGTCTAAAAATAAAGCAAGCATGATGGTCATGTGACCACGTCCTTTTTGTAGTTTGTCAGTAGTGTCAGGGCTGGTTAGCCCTTTAGGGAAAGCCAGGCTCAGCCTTGCCTGTGACCTAGCAGCTATCTTCCAACTGATGCTGATACCTCAACTTAATGATACTTAGTGACCTTAGCTGTGACAGGGTCAGGACAGAGGACTACCTAAACAGAGCTGACAGCAGTTTGGGAGCAGACTCAGGAGAGAGGAGCAAAGGAAGTTCACGCTGTGGGAAATGCCTGGGGAAGTTAGGCTGGAAGAGACTCACAGGAAACAAAGTAGGCGGGAAGCTACTTTCTACTTTGTGTGGGAAGCCTTGAACTAGGACCTAAAAGGAACATGGAGATGCCTGGGGGAAGTTGCCAGAGTTCCCCAGAGAGAGGAGGCAGTGGGGGAAAACTGGCTGGGAGGATGCATCAGCATCAGAGAAGTTCTACAGAGACCACGAGCAGGGGCCAAGAAAGAGAGAACCTCAGTGGATCTCGAGAGAAGCACAAGAATTATTATCTGGATATCTGCTTGGATTTTCAGTTACACCTTTTTCTTACCCTGGAAGGGGGCCTGAACTTGTATGTGACTTTGCTGGAGAGCTAGGCCACAGAACACTCAGACAGAGACTTGGGAGAAGACACAAGCTAGGAAAGGCCATTGTGGAGCTGAAGCAGTGTCTGTGAGGGGGCGCCAGAGATGAAGAGCTCTTGCGGTGCTGCATCCAGGTATGAGGGGGTGCCCTTGAGGTGAGGGCATGCTATTACAGAAGTCAGTGTCTTTAGGGTTTGTCTGTACAAATAGTACATGACAAACTGGAGGCATCTACCTCACACTAGCCCTGTCACACATTAACTGTCCATATGGACCCTGCTACTGTGAACTAAAAGTTCCATAATGTCCTTTGATCTACTCCAATTTCAAAGTGTGGTAGATCAAAGCATGCTAAGGGAGTTCACAAAGACAATTAGGGCTTGGCCAGCTAGTACAAGGTATATTACACCCCAGTTTGCCATGCACTAACTTCATATAGACAAGTCCTTAGTCCTACAGTCAAAAGAACCTGAATAAGAAAAGAAAGGAACCGAAAGCATTACCAAATCCCATGGCATGTCCATAGAGGATCACATGACTCTATTGTTTCTAAAAATCTAGTCTGTAGAATCTTCATGTGTCTCCAGCTGGATTTTCCTTAGTAGTGTTTAGTGCTACATGCTTTTAGTGAACACTATAAAATGCTATCTATGTTTTCTGTTATGTCTGATGTACAATAATTAGGTCCCAGAATGTTTCTGCTAGCAGACTGCAAGTCATTTCCTACCTAAGAATGCTGTAGTACACCGTCAGCTACACGTTAAGCATAGTAACCTACAAATGTCTGGCTTCTGCTTGCATTTCAAAGTCTGCTTGACTGTGTACATTGGAAAACCAGGTCTCATTTGGATTCCTGTTTAAAGCTACTCAGCTAGGACATTCTTTTACTGTTGCTTTGTCTTCTAGGAGACACTGTGGCATGTGGGAAGTAGAATTTCATCATCCCACTTACATCTGGATGAATAATAATAAAAAAAACCTGAGCATATTTTTGAGTTTTGAAATTAGTTTTGTCTCAGCCAAGGTCATGTCCCTGTTGTGTTGTCTTCAGGATGACATTCAACATACAAGTGATCAAGTTTTATTGGCAAAAATATTTGTGGAAAGTGAATTTGAATACTTACAAAAGTCAAGTTTTAAATTTGTTTACACAAATATTTGTGCTCCCATATTTATCCATTCAGGGGTTAGAAATAATATGTGACTTACCAGGTGAATCATAGTTCTTGCCAGGTGTGACACATGTGCTCTAAAATTTGCATTGGCTCCCAATTGGCTTCTGGGTGGAGTTGAAGATGTTAGACCTTTGATGTACAAAGCTCTAAACAGACTGGGAATTCTCTATCACAGAGACCACTTCTCTCCCTGGTTCATACTATCACATAACTGAGCTCACAGAAAAGGTTCAAGCTGGATTGTCCCCTGCCCTGGCTGTAAAGAGTGGGTAAGGGATTCTCTCTGAGGGCCCCTTTTCCTTGGCATACATTCCCAGGTGGCAGAAGTAGGGGGAATAGCATCCCTGCAATAGAAATATTGGTGGGGGACTGATGCATGTTTCCACCCCCCCCAATAGCTCAGAGACAAGAGTGGGACCTGGCTATGTTTCCACTCCCACGTACATGCAGTACGAACAGCACTCATCTCCCCATCTTCCAGCCCAGGGAAGGGGAAGGAGCACATGTGCCAGCTGCCCTGGTGAGGGATGGTACAGAGCACTGGCAGGTGGGTGAAGGGGGAGGGTGGTGTCAATACATAAGGAACCTGCTGCTGAGGAGGTAGTGGGAACCACAGAGTGCCAACAGTCCAGGAATTGCTGGGCTGCTCCTGTGAGTCTCTGTAGCTTCCCTTGCTCTCCCTCCTGACCCATCCCCGCACTACCTATAGTGTGAAATAGTCTGAATCTGATGATTTACAGGCATACTGCAAAGCCCAACCGTTTGAGTGGACATTTGGGGGGCAGCTTTGATTTGCAATGTTTGCAGATGAGCAATTATTATTTAGTGGCGTGAGTGGAGAAGAAAAGGGCCTCTTTTGTTTTGCTTTTGTAGTTATTTCTGTATTGTTTCTATTTAATGGAAGGTCACCTGGAGCTCAAGATGGTCTTGTATCATATGCTTTTATAGCCAAATAAATAACACAGCTTGAGTTTGAATACTTGTAGGCCCGTTCATGTAATACAAAATTAGAAAAGATATTCATTATCCAAATTTGTTTAATGAATAAATACTTTTCAGTAAATCATGCTGAGTTTGAAGATAGTCCAAAAGCAGAAAATGATGCTAAAGTAATCAAATTATCTGTTGCAAAATTTCACTCAGTTCTAATCCTATACAGGTGCATCCTGCAGATTTTAACTGAGCAAATTAATTTGCTTTGCCTTTTACAATTTGAGTTGATGAAGGAGAAATGAAAGCAAATTGAAAAGGCTTTGTCAATATGTTTATCTAATAAGCAAACCAATCTCAGTACATGGAGATAATTTCTCTCTTACACATGCTATTGGGACTTAGGCCCAGATTTTTAAAGCTATTTAGGTGTTGCTGTGCAACACCAAACTAATGTAGGAACCTAGATCTCACTTTCAAAAGGGTTTTAGGTATTTACAAGCCAACATCCCGGATTTAGTCTCCTAAGTGCCCAACTTACTTCTGAAAATGAGAATTAGGGTCCTAAATTGACAGCATATATCAGTCTATGCCAGGGGTTGGCAACGTTCGGCACGCGGCTCGCCAGGGTAAGCACCCTGGCGGGCCAGGCCAGTTTTATTTACCTGCTGACGCGGCAGGTTCAGCCGATCGCGGCCCCCACTGGCCGTGGTTCACAATCCCGGGCCAATGGGGGTGTCGAGAAGCGGCGCAGGCAAGCGATGTACTGGCCGCAGCTTCTCGCCGCCCCCATTGGCCCAGGATGGCGAACTGCGGCCAGTGGGGGCCGCGATTGGCTGAACCTGCCGCGTCAGCAGGTAAATAAAACTGGCCCGGCCCGCCAGGGTGCTTACCCTGGCGAGCCGCGTGCCGAACGTTGCCGACCCCTGGTCTATGCCATTTGTTACTCACTGCTCAGTGAGTAAGAGCTGTCTTTGTACTGCCATCCAGTAACTGAATAATTTAAAAACAAATTTTAAAATGGGTGAAATACATGGGTATTAATTCTGACCAGATTCTGTCACCTTACATCTGCAAGCAACCTGAAACAAAAACTGAGAGATTTGACCTGCTCATATTAATCTTAGGTTTCAGAGTAGCAGTCATGTTAGTCTGTATCCGCAAAAAGAAGAGGAGTACTTGTGGCACCTTAGAGACTAACAAATTTATTAGAGCATAAGCTTTCGTGGGCTACAACCCACTTCTTCGGATGCATATAGAATGGAACATATATTGAGGAGATATATATACACACATACAGAGAGCATGAACAGGTGGGAGTGGTCTTACCAACTGTGAGAGGCCAATTAAGTAAGAGAAAAAAAACTTTTGAAGTGATAATCAAGCTAGCCCAGTACAGACAGTTTGATAAGAAGTGCGAGAATACTTACAAGGGGAGATAGATTCAATGTTTGTAATGGCTCAGTCATTCCCAGTCCTTATTCAATCCTAAATTGATTGTATCTAGTTTGCATATCAATTCCAGCTCAGCAGTCTCTCGTTGGAGTCTGTTTTTGAAGTTTTTCTGTTGTAAGATAGCCATCCGCAGGTCTGTCATTGAATGACCAGACAGATTAAAGTGTTCTCCCTCTGTTTTTTGAGTATTATGATTCCTGATGTCAGATTTGTGTCCATTAATTCTTTTGCGTAGAGACTGTCCGGTTTGGCCAATGTACCTGGCAGAGGGGCATTGCTGGCACATAATGGCATATATAGATGTGCAGGTGAACGAGCCCCTGATGGCGTGGCTGATGTGATTAGGTCCTATGATGATGTCACTTGAATAGATATGTGGACAGAGTTGGCATCGGGCTTTGTTACAAGGATAGGTTCCTGGGTCAGTGTTTTTGTTCAGTGATGTTTGGTTGCTGGTGAGTATTTGCTTTAGGTTGGGGAGTTGTCTGTAAGTGAGGACAGGTCTGTCTCCCAAGATCTGTGAGAGTGAGGGATCATCTTTCAGGATAGGTTGTAGATCTTTGATGATGCACTGGAGAGGTTTTAGTTGGGGGCTGAAGGTGACAGCTAGTGGTGTTCTGTTATTTTCTTTGTTGGGCCTTTCTTGTAGGAGGTGACTTCTGGATACTCGTCTGGCTCTGTCAATCTGTTTTTTCACTTCAGCAGGTGGGTATTGTACTTTTAAGAATGCTTGATAGAGATCTTGTAGGTGTTTGTCTCTGTCTGAGGGATTGGAGCAAATGCGGTTATATCTTAGAGCTTGGCTGTAGACAATGGAACGTGTGGTGTGTCCTGGATGGAAGCTGGAGGCATGTAGGTAAGTGTAGCGGTCGGTAGGTTTCCGGTATAGGGTGGTATTTATGTGACCATTGCTTATTAGCACAGTAGTGTCCAGGAAATGGACCGCTTGTGTGGATTGATCTAGGCTGAGGTTGATGGTGGGATGTAAATTATTGAAATCGTGGTGGAATTCCTCAAGGGCTTCTTTTCCAGGGGTCCAGATGATGAAGATGTCATCAATATAGCGCAAGTAGAGTAGGTGCGTTAGGGGATGAGAGCTAAGGAAGCATTGTTCTAAGTCAGCCATAAAAATGTTGGCATACTTCAGTAATCTTAATGAACATTAACATATGAGTTACTCTGAAAACAAATAATGGCAATTTAAGGGTAAACACTGTTAGCTCTTTCACTGACTGTAACATATAGAATGTCTTACCCTAGCTCTTGGGGGCAGAGGGTGTTAGGTGATAGTTATTGAACCAATAGTTCTTGTGCGGGAAAAGGATGCTAGTACTTTTTGTAACTCACTATTCTTTGAAAATGATGCAGATAATCAAAACTCTATTATAAATTTTGGCAGGTGATTGCAGTCCTGGGAACCAGAATACATGGGTTGCAGGTAATGCACTTGTTAAAAGGTACCACACTTTCCTCCAAATGTATGTCAGTGACATAACTCTTATTGGAATTGTACAGTGTTTTAGAAAATACAATGCTGTTAAAACAACACTGAAGAAGCATGTTGCTTCTTCAAAATTGCAGAAGGCTCTGCATGGCCAGGGACCTTGAAATGACAGGTAGTTAAAATTGCCAAACTCTGTTGCATTGAAGAGCCTAGAAGAAGAAAAAGATAAATTTCTCCATCAGGGGAGGAGACTGATTTGATCAATCATAAAACCATAAGTTGTTACTTCTCATCTTTAGCTCACAGCCTCTGCTCCATCCTCAGGAGAAGAGAAGTGATTTTCCCCTTTGTTTCCTTCTGATGCCTCAGCATGCTTGAAAGCTTTACACAGTGACCAAAAACCCTCCTAAAGGGAAATGATTTATCTCTGTACTAGGCATAATGTAGCTTTTCAAAAGGCTATAAAAATTATAGCAATTCCATCTCCATTCAGATGTACATTGTTCTCATTAAGGAAATGATTTAGATATTCTCAGTTATCTGAACGTAAGTCTCCTGAGTCCCAGTATTTTTATTCAGTGCTGAACTGCTCTAGATGTCTGGATTTACTTCAGAAGGATGAACATCCCCCGTCACGTGTGTTGGGTGTTTAAGACCATCTTTTTAAAAAGCATTTAGCTGGGAAGATCCTCTGCCAGCTAGCTGAAGAATATTCACATTGTTTATTCAGCACAGTTCTTCCTCACCACCCCCAACTGATTGATAAATGTTTGTCACAGGTGGGGCTGCTCCACAGCACCCCCTGTGGGACCAAATGTGGCACTGCAGGCACTCCCTACCTTAATCCACAAGTTGTGGCTGGCCTGCTGGGTGAAGGGCAGTCTGTGCCATAAACTCAGCATCAGTCTGTACACAGTTAAATAAGAATAACAAACTCAGAATGTGGGTGTCTGCATCTTTAAACAAACAAATCTCGAAGGTAAGTGCTCAGTTGTAGCATTGGAAGGCAAAGCCCTGACCCGTCCCTGTGCTAGCACGGAGGAGCTCTTCCTCTATCCCAGTTTCACCCAGCACACCCCTCCCCCACTCCCAAATCAGACAAGCTTTCTTAACTGGCTTTCTGGCTCCTAATTGGTCAGTGTCTCCTCCTGTCCCTTCTAGACCTCTGGAGGACTGTCTTATTGGAAGTCCAACTGAGTGGATTTTCCTTGACGCCTCCAGCAGGCAGCAGAAAAGGCTTTATAGACCCCCCCCCCCCACTCACAGATTCTGTTATTCAAATAGCTCTTGTGGGGGTTGATGGTTATTGACCCAATAAGTTCAAAGGGGTTCCACCATTGCACAGAGGATTCATAGTTCAGCCTGAAAGACCAGTTCCTTAATTGTAGGCTTCTCAGGGAAGAGCCTAGCTCTTCTTGTGTATTTTGAATGGGGCAGAGCATGCTATCAGTTTATCAAATCATGGATGGATGAACATGTATGTTCACCAACACAACAGAAAGCCTGTGGATAGATGGATTAAAAAGGGAGTCTTTTCATTGACATCAGTGGGCATTGGATCAGGCCCACACCATGTATATATAAAAGAGAGAAAACACTATCAGTGTTTAGTGAATACAAATGGGAAAGTTTTTACCTGTGAATTTTATTTATTTATATATATAATATATATGGTATGTGTGTGTATGTGTATATATAGATACACGTGTGTGTGAATCTGTGAAAGAGAATATAGAGCACAAGTGAGAGAGAGAATGACATTTGCTTCTGTTTGATAACTTGGTAACCAGTATCCAGACTGGAGTAAAACAGCAGTGGATAAACTAAACCCAGCATTTTGGATGAAAATCTGTATTCCAAGCAAAATATTCTTCAGGTTTGTACTGTGGAGCTGTCGTATATCCTTTCCTCAAACCCCTAGTGCAATTCCATTGACCTGAATGGGAGTTCCAGAAAGGGAACAAATCCAGAATATGCAATCCAATGATGATCCAAAAAGCACAATTTTGCAATCTTTTTGCTCAAGACATCAATTTCCAGCACAACTTCCAGATCCTACATTGTCATTGTCTCACTACATTTAAGACTCAAGACTCCAGTGAAAAGGAAACTGGCAAAAAACCCCAGCAATCTCCCCATCCCTCAAACAGATTTTTTGAATGTGTTTAGTATCCAAAGTGTCTTGATAATATGAAAGGGTTTCCTGTCATAATTTCTCCCTTCACAACTTTAGTAATAATAACTTGGACTTTCATTGAGTTATGCTTGCTTTATCAAGTGGCAAATTTGGCTCCAGGATTCTCCATTCCCTGTGTTGGCTGAAACAGCCCTTGTGGTGTTAGTTTAAACCCTTGCACACTCTAGAGTGGTCTGCACACTTGATTTAGCCTTCTCTATCAATGTGTCAGGTCTTTACAGACTCTATGTCTTTCTGTTGCGGATATGATGCAGGAAAGAGAGTTTGAAGGAATGTGAGAGAAGTGCAAGTCTATAGTTAAACAGCTCCTTGTGTTCATTGCTGCTGAAAATGTGGACATATTTCAGAGTAAAAGACTGTGCCTACAAAATTAGAAGCCACTCCTGAAAATTTAGTCTTTGTGCCAAATTCTGCCTGTAATTTATACATACATCCAAAAACCACAACCAGAGATGGAAATATGGGGCTGTCACACCCTCCAAGAGGTCTTTCTATAGGTCCTCCAGCAGATCATTTTGCTCTAGTCTCTAATAAAGTATAGACTCACCCCCTCTTAGCCTCACCCCACACAAGATTATACTTGCTCCTGACAAGAATAATCTTTGCAGAGGCCAGTGGGAATGAGTATTCAGCTGGTGCAGCTTTCATGGGTGCCATTTTCTAGCTAAGCTTTAAAATTGCTAGAATACAGCACATAAAATTTCCACAGACCATAAGGTGAACGTTAGCAGTTATTGCACCCTCAAATGCCCAGTGTAACATCAAGGATGCATGAACCTAGCTGCAAAGAGAGAAGTTGCTTTACTTCCCAGAATCATAAAAGGCATGCAGATATCTATATCAATATTCATGACGTATGCATAAAAAGATGTTAATTGGATTAGCTTTAATAACCTGCTTAGTTCTAGTTACCACTGCCTGAGAATGTAATGTATGTAGTATGGGCCTGCTTCTCTTCTCACCCTACTTTTACACCAGCATAACTTCACTAATTTCTGTGGAGTTGCTCTTGGTTTGCACCAGTGTCAGAGAGAGGGAGAATCACCCCTTATTTTCTCTTCACTTCAACTGCAATGAGACAGGCAGAAAAAATGCCCTGTCTTTTCTCCAGTTAATTATATACCTTTTGGGTCCTGCTTTCAAAGGAATCTATGCACTGGGACGTGTAAACCACTACTTTATTCAGAAATGATATCATTTGTTTTGCTTCTTAGTAGAGCTGTGCCAGAGCCACAAAACCAAATCCAATTCAGCCCCAGACACCAGAAAAAAAATGCATTTTAGCTCCAGATCCAAACTTCACAGTTCATGCCCAACTCTAACATGGTGGATGTGTATTTCTGTTACCTAAACTTATGGTCCTTCCTTTCTTTAGATGCTGTATAATAATTTTCTAGATTTAATCGCTTGCTTCAAGAAAATCTCACCATCATATACAGACAGATCTTTTATACATTATCAGAACTCTGTTACAGTCAAAATGAGATGACCCTTTCTGAAAACAATGTCATATCAGCAATCTGGCAGACATAAGTATCTTTTTCCATTTCTCAGAATAATTCAGCTTTCAGGCATAATAAGTAAAAAGAAAAAAAGTAAAACTTGATTGTATGTCATATTTCCCCCCCTCAAAATATTCCTAAGTATTTTCCAAGTGACCAGGTAGACAAATGTGCCAGATATTATACACTGAAGAGTAGCACAGAACCATTTTTGAATATTAGAACCTGCATTAGGGTCTCATTTAGCAAGGTACTTAAACATGGGCCTTATTTTAAAGTCATGAGCAGTCCTATTAATGTCAATGAGACTACTCACGTTCTTAAGTACCTTTCAGAAAAGGGACTTTATTGAGACAGAAAATGGTAGGATTATCCTTTGTTCTTTTCAGACAGTGGAGTGGAAGCTCTGTCTTCCATTTGGAGAGGTTTTTAAATCTTACCTAAGGAACAAAGGATCAGATTTTAAAGTGGTTTCTATATAGCCTCCTTATAAAATGTATCCACAAAAATTATGCCCATATTTTTCGTCCCCTGCAGTTAATTGCAGGCATCAAGCATACAGCTCTAGTGCTTGATTTGTACCAGCAATCAGATACTAAGCCTTTTTCAAATGGAACACAGAAATGCAGGCACAATTTTTGAGAGTTTGTTCCAACAAAAAAAGAACAGGAGTACTTGTGGCACCTTAGAGACTAACAAATTTATTTCAGCATAAGCTTTCGTGGGCTACAGCTCACTTCTTCAGATGCGTAGAGTGGAACACACAGACAGAAGATATTTATACATACAGAGAACATGAAAAGGTGGAAGTACGCATACCAATTGTAAGAGGCCAATCAATTGAGATGAGCTATCAGTAGCAGCAGAAGAAAAAAACAACAACTTTGAAGTGATAATCGAGATTACTCATAGAAGGTGTGAGGAGAACTTAACATGGGGGGAAAAAATTCAATTAGTGTAATGACCCAACCATTCCCAGTCTCTGTTTAGGCCTAAGTTAATTGTGTCTACTTTGCATATTAATTCGAGTTCAGCAGTCTCTCTTTGGAGTCTGTTTTTGAAGGTTTTTTGTTGCAAAACTGACACCTTCAAGTCTGTCACTGAGTGATTAGAGAGGTTGAAGTGTTCCCCCACTGGTTTTTGAATGTTATGATTCCTGATGTCAGATTTGTGTCCATTTATTCTTTTGCGTAGAGACTGTCCAGTTTGGCCAATGTACATGGCAGAGGGGCACTGCTGGCACATGATGGCATATATCACGTTGGTAGATGTGCAGGTGAACGAGCCCCTAATGGTGTGGCTGACGTGGTTAGGTCCTATGATGGTGTCACTTGAATAGATATGTGGACAGAGCTGGCATCAGGCTTTGTTGCAAGGATAGGTTCCTGGGTTAGTGTTTTCGTTGTATCGTGTGCGGTTTTTTTATACTGGTGAGTATTTGCTTAAGGTTGGGAAGCTGTCTATAAGCGAGGACTGGTCTGTGGTTGCCCTTTACAAATCAGGACCAAACTTTATCAATTCCCTCCCACCACCTCTAAATTACTGGTGTTGCCATGAGCTATGGGTGTTTTATTTTTGGAGCTTTAAACTTTTCTAGATTTTTCTTTGTTGAAGTATTTGTTTGTGAGGGTCTGGATGGGTTATTTCTCCAGGTGTTTTTTTGTTAAAAATCCCATACACAGGATTTCTCAAGCTGAACCTTTTCTAAAGGTGCCTCTGTGGGGAGCTATGTCTTCTAGATTCAAATATTGTTCTTGAGCTTACGTCCCATTCTGAAGTCCAGAGCTTCCTTTTTAAATTAAATCTCGTTGAAAAAAGAAAATACCATGTTTCTGGACAGAACTTTTACATTCCAGCATGTTAATCTGATTGGGTAGGAGTAAGCGAAAGCAGAGTTTACCCTCACTGAGTTTGCAAAAGACTCAATGGGGAAGGAAAAGCAGAGATCTGCATTAACGTTTCCTTGGGAAATGTAAGCCAGAATTGATTTCAGAATATCAAGCCCTGAGCCCTAGGTATGCAGCCAACCTCAGCATGCAATGGAAGTTCCCTAATAAACTAAGAACTACAGGAACAATTGGTTGAAATTCTGAATTGTGGTTGGTTGAAACCCCTGAGGTTTACTTTTTTATTATTTTTACTAGTTTTAATAAAAAAATAATTCAGAAAAAATCCATGGATGCTGTCAATTTTCAACTTCTCTAAACCTTGTGGCAAGCAGTTGCTTTCCCACCAGAGTTTCTAACTGACATTATAATTTGGGTTTTCAACTCCATTGATTAAAATAATAATGCATGGATTTTTATGAAATTTGGCAGCTATGGCAATCTCCCTAACCTAACCCAAAACATATGTTTGGGGATTTCTAGCTCTTAAAGCTCATAAAATTAATCACATGCTGCCATTTAAATAGACCCTGGTTATCAAGCAATCTCTGAGTTTTTGCCTGCCTGATTCTCTCAGACTAGCTGACCCAACTTGTACTTCCTATAAAGAGAGAAATGAACTTCTCAGTGAATCAGCTTGATGCACATTAACATGATGAAATCTGAAACAAAATTTTAAACCCACATACATTTGGTGCATAGTTGTTAGATGGCTTTGGAAATTTGGGCAGAAATGGAGATGACTGTATGGTTGCCAGTGCCACCAGCCCATATTCGTGTTCAAAAGTTTGGAATAGGCATCAGTCTTGGGGAAAAATATTAACTACATCAACCATTAGTGCTCTTGTCTCTAGCCCAAATGGAAAGCTAGTTTTCTTAGGGATCGATATTGTTTCTGTTTGGCTTCTTAGGATTTCCCAGCTTTTATCTGCTTCACACCCTCAAGACCCTATATCATTCATGATCCTTGAAGCCAAGGTAGGTTGGACAGAACAGAGCTCTCTTCAGAGCCCATCAACTCCACCCTGTAACTGAAGGAATCACTGTTGTTGAGCAATGCAAGGTCCAGACTGAACAATGAAAGGCCAAGACTCTCCTTGTCCAAAAGCTGAACATGTGGTTTACCAAGCACTTCTATCTCCTGCTAGTCAAAGAAATAAAAGACCAGACTGAAAATTACTATCTGAAAGTATTTACACCACATCTTTACAGACATAAAACAACAGTCCCTGCTCTGGGGAGCTCACAGTCTAAATGACAGGCTTAAATGTGAGTAGAATCTGGCCCTATGTGACTTGTACTGTGGTGTATCCAGCTCATTAATTTTGATTATTGGACCTAGTTAAACAGTGTAGGGTAATTCGATAGATCAATCACCAAAATTCATTAAGATTATGTGATCAATTCTCATAGGAAAAATTAAATTTCAATAGGGTTTTTACACCAGTCAGCTGTCCTTACCCTCTGGTGTTTCACACACTGAACTTGCTCATCCCTCTTCTCTCCTTTCCCCCTAACTCCACTCACCTGTCAGTTCCTCTCCTGATTACCTTTGATGATTCTGCTACTGCAGTCCACCACTGCTGTTTCTCCCTTCAGTTCCCATTCAGTGATTTTGTTCTTTGAACTGTTTCCTTTAGGCACATGCTCCTTTTCGGGGCACTTTGAGCAGAGGTAGTATGTGGAAGCACAGTATCCCACAGCAAGAACTCAAGGCAGCAATTGCAACAGCAAACACAACTAGCTGGTGACAAGACACCAGAATTGCCACCACAGTTAACAGCCGAAGACATGATAGATCAGAAAAAATGGAGAAGACTGGTCAGGAGACTCAGGATAGCTGTATTTTAGGTAAAGTGGAGGAGGCCCCTGGGAAGTGGCCCTGGGAAGAATGAGAAGGGTTGGTACAACCATTGATTCTCGAGGAAGGGAGAGTCAATCATGGACATGGTGTGGGAAAGAAAGGAGGCTAATAATTGGACCCGGTCTTTGCACAGAGGAAATACAAAATTCAGATAAGGATTCATATTTTGAGGGATTAGCTAAACCTTCTAGAACCTTCTGAGATTCAACTATCAACACTAATAACGTTCTGTAATGCCCAGTTCAGCTCTCATTTAAGTCAGCAGGAGCAGGATTTAACTCTCCAATGAACAAATGGGACAATTTCCTCCGTTTTTTGAAAGGAGCTACCAGACACTCCAGGCAGTGGATTTCTCGTGGATTACTACACCTCTCAGGTGGTTCAAGTTACTTGCCTGCTGCCACTTGCTTCATAACATCAACTTGAAATATTTCTTGTAATAACCACTAAGAAATGCATTGCTTGTCTCATTTCATTGCTTAGTTAATGATGGATACATAACTTAAATCTAAAACTTGCTCTCCAAACAGCACAAATAATCCCTTTGGATAACAGCATATTTCTAATAAACTGCACTATAAGTTTGAGACATCCTCATTCTGAAGAGGCAAAAGTGGTGATATTTAAAAAAAAAAAAGATGTCTTTGCTTTTACATTGATAAATGTTTACTTTCCTTTAGGCTGGAATTCATTTAAACAGTTTTGGCTCATTGAACAATACAACTCGGAGCCAAAATAAGCTGAGATACATTATTCTAGAGACAAAGTCAACAAGACAAGGGAAGCATTTGTCACATTTTTTTCATAACAGAAAAACGTGAAGAATTTATGCTGATGTTATTTCTTTTCTTTGATAATTGCATACATTTAAAGCCACCGGGGAGCTATAGGGCACAGGGCAGCTAAGAAGGGGGAACAAAGGTGCTTTCACACCTTTATGCCCACCCAATCCTGGGGCTGGCCACCATATTCCCTGTCCCCCACCCAGGTCTTCAACATACACGCTACACAAGGGCTGCAAGGGGGTAGTTTAGGGCTGATGTAGCATGTCTTATGCCACTAAGGGAAACCCCTGAAAGCCAGTTGGTCTCCCTGTGCTGTTGAGCAGGCAAAGCAGCAATATCTGGGCCAAGGATTGGACTCCATACTGTCTGAATGTTTCACAATGGCTATTTGCGTCTATCAAAATGCATAAAACATTTCCAGACATTCCAATCCTATTTTAAATTAAAGCTCCACAAAATCATAAGCAAATACTAGCTGGTTAATAGCCCTATGAGGTAGGTAAGTAGTATGCACTCTCTCATACAGATGGAGGAAACTGACGCAAAGAAGTTAAATGATTTGACTGAGGCCATCCAAGATTATAGTGAGCAGCAATAGCATAGCTAGGACTACAACTCAGTCTAATTCCCAGATCTTTGCTTAAACCAGTAAACTACACCCCTCTGTGTATCCTAGTCTATTAAATTAAATTTAATATGAACTAATAATGGAGGGAGGTATTTGTCTGAGCTTACAGCCTGCTCAGTTGGGCCACGTGGTCTAGCCCAGCAGTTGTCCTTAAGTTAAACTCCTAGTTCTTCAAGTATCCTTTCTCTCACAGTCACGGTTTCTTTTATCTGCTCGGGCAGCTGGACACTATCTCTTTATTAGTGTACTTATATGTCACTTCTCCAGTGCAGATTTTTTTAAATGTTATTACATCATTTGGTACAACTGGCTCATAAACTATTCATTATGGTCACTATCTGTTCCCTATCAATTCTCCTTGCAAAGAAGTCAACTGCACAGCAGATCCCATCATCAGACTCAAATGGAGAGCCTGTGCCTCTTGAGGGTTGGGAGCTTTTCTTTTCCATTGGCTCACAATCTTGATGCTGTATTCAGAGGGTGGGAAGAGAAGGGAGGGAAAATGTTACAGCTTCTGCTCTTAACAGGCCATTTTCTGTAAATAAAGGGTCATTACAGGTCTTCATAATTCCTGTATCTCAATCAAATTGAGTTTTTTGGAATCATGTTAAATGTAAAAAAGTAAAAAAATCCACACACACACATCCATACAACACACCAGGAAGAAAAAAAGCCTCTCTGTAACACTAATATGGAATGGGTTTTCTGCTAACCAAAGCTGATGTAAGTTGGGAGGTAACTGATGAAATTATGAAATCCAGGTGCTCCCATATTGACTGATAATGGGGATATGCTGTGTTATTTTTTTGATTCTCTTTTAATTTTTTAAACTGTCTTTATAATTTTCACTTCTGTCAGTTAATTTTATCCATTTTACTTAAAACCATCAATATCAGGCATTCAGTTTTGCATCTTGCTCCATATGTGTGTCTTGAAAAATGAAAAAAAAAAAACCTCACATCTTTGGAAAAAGCTCTACATTTTATCAGCATTTAAATGCTACCAGACTAAAATAAACCCCTCAATGTGTCTATTTTTTTAAAAGCTATGTAGAGACTTCAGTCTAATTTTTAAATTGCGACTCCATATGAATATTTGCTGTGACAAATAGATCCTTATAAAAAGAAGAACAGGAGTACTTGTGGTGCCTCCTGTTCTTCTTTTTGCGGATACAGACTAACACGGCTGCTACTCTAGATCCTTATAAGGAATTTGGTCTGTCTTGTGAACATGCAGCACACTTTCAAGTTACCTTTCAAGCATTCTGATGAGAAATCTTAACTTAATCTGTTGTTCTACTGAAGGAAAAAACAAAACAAATCCCCCACACCTTGTTTTTTTAATGATCATGAGGACCATTTCTAAAATGACATCATTTTAGCTGGGCTGTAAAAGCATCTGGCATTTTTTCTGCTAGCAGGATTTTTTTTTTATACTCTTTCCTTTTCTGATTCATTCTTTGCTTCACTAATTATGGCTGACCTAAACCCCTGGCACAACACCAAATAGTGAATTTGTTGTAGATGTTATAAGACAGGGAAAATGCCACAGTACATTGGTGGCCTACATTTGTTAGTAAAACCCTTTTATGCATGAAACATTGTACACATTGCACATCAGCTAGTGTTTTCCTCAAGGTGGAAATAGTGTCATATAAAAACATTCTTTATTTTTGGCCCAGCATGCCTACTGTTTCCTGCCTTGAACACTGATTCATCTAGGCACACAATCACTGCAAGCCAGGTTTATCTCTTTCATATGCAGCAGAAGGTACAATGTTAACTGATAACACGTGGTAGTTCTTTGATGGCTATTTGCAATACTTACATATGCTGTGCTTTTCATAAAACCATGGCAAAGCTATTTCCCTGTATAGGCTGAAGAGACCTGGATTAAAGCTAGGGATTGTCTCACCAACCACAAGCAGATTCAGAGAGTATGTATTTCTTACATACATACAATTTAAATATTCTGTAACTTTAAAGTGGGTTTTTTTGGTCCCACATAAGTCTTCAGTATTCATCCAATTTTCTTCTCTCTTCCCTCTTTCTGTTCTTTTTATCTGCTGTGAGGGGATCATCTCGATGCACTCCCTGGTGGTCAGATTTGGCACTGCAGGTAAGCTCAAGCCTTGGTTTCCCCTCCCCAGAGTTTAAACCAGCGGTTCTCAAACTGGGGGTCATGAGCTGTCAGCCTCCACCCCAAACCCCACTTTGCCTCCAGCATTTATAATGGTATTAAATATATTTAAAAGTGTTTTTTTAATTTATTAGGGGGGGGGGATCACACTTAGAAGCTTGCAATGTGAAAGGAGTCACCAGTACAAAAGTTTGAGAACCACTGGTTTAAACAATTCCATGCAGGCCTTTCTAACATTAAAGAGTGCTGTCTTTGGATGGTCTCACTTATTTAACAGAAAGGACAACACAAAAACATAAATGAAAGCTTCAGTCAGCTATTCCATCAGAAACTCTCCACCTCTGGGTTAATCAATATTATGTCTCGCCCCTCTAGCCACGGAACACTCTCAGGCTGAATTCCCTGTCTGGAGCTTGGGCTTCTGCAGGGCATTTAGCCAAATGCCACTCTTCCCCTGATAGTGCATTCCTTTCTGCTGAGCACGTGATAGTCCCAAGTAGCTCTTCAGGAAGTCCCATGCCCAGCTCATTCCCGTGTGCTGCTCTGGTCCCTTTTCTGAGAGCCCTCCTCAATAGGTAGAGGAACGCATATGGACTCGCTGAAAGTTCAAGGCCTGTGGTCAGAGCAGGAAGCTTCTCTGCCTATCAGTGTCCTGGAGTTTCGTGCCATCTACAATGCCTGACAGACCTTTCAAGATCACATCAGAGATGTAACGGTTCTCATACTCGCTGGCAATAGCACCATGATGTATTATGTAAACAGACAAGGGGTGCACACTCGAACATGCTTTGTCAGAAGGCGATCAGGCTCTGGCAGTTTTGCATCAGGAAAAACATTACCCCTGTGGCTGATCACTTGCCTCTGATCCACAATGACCTAGCAGATCAATTTACCAGAAAATTCTCCCTGAATCACAAGTGATCTCTGAAACCCAGAGTACTGCCATCCATTTTTGCAGTTTGGGGCATCTCGATGATTGACCTGTTTACCATGAGAGACAACAAGAAATGCCAGTTGTTTTGCTCCCAGAGGTATTTCAGTCCAGCTTCCTTGATCAATTCTTTTCACGTGAGCTGAAAATTGACATCCCTGTTTGCCTTTTCTCCAATACCGATCATCCTGCAGGTCATTCTCAAGCTGAAATTGGACTGTGCGAAGTGCATTCTCATTGCGTCAGTGGCTCTGAGGCAATGCTGGTTCTCCAACCTCCTCACATTATCGGTTCAGCCTCCCATATCCCTTCCTTTTTATTCTGACTTCCTGACTCAGCATCACGGTGAGGTTTCACATCCAGCACTCAGCTCTCTGCATCTCACACCATGAGTGCTGCATGGTTAGGTGAGGAAAAGGAATGCTATTTGGAGGTGGTCAGGCAGAACTTGCTTAAAAGTAGGAAGCCGTCCATCAGGTCAGCCTATGCAGCCAAGTGGATGCGGTCTTTTTGTGATGTGATATGATGTGATGTTAGCCCGGAAAGTTCAACTGATGCTGGCTTAAATCCAGGACATGTTGGAATACCTGTTACACCTTTAGTCTTCTGATATTGCACTTAGTTTACTGACAGTCCACCTGACAGCGATTTCATCCTCCCTTCCATGGGAAGTCGGTGTTTTCAAACTCCATGGCAGTGAGATTCTTGAAAGGAGTCAGTCATCTCCACCCACCTGTTAAAGAGGCAGTTCCTTTGTGGGACCTTAATATTGTCTTAGCAGCTCATATGGTAACTCCATTCGAGCGTCTGGCAACATCTTCTTTCCCCGTTCTGTGTCAGAAAACTGCCTTCCTTATGATGATAACATCGTGCAAGGAGAGTGTTCAAGCTGCAGACTTTGATGGTGGAGCCTCCTTACATTCATCCTAAGTTTTTATCAAAGGTGATTTCCCAGTTTCACTTGAACTCAGTTGTATATCTGCCAGTGTCCTTCCTTAAGCCACATGCAACCCCAGAGGAACAGCATATTAACACATTGGATGTCAGGCGATGTTTAGCTTTATATCAGGGTAGAAGTAAACCTTTCTGTTCCTCACCTTGCGTGTTTGTTTCACCTGTGGTGTGATGGGGTGCATCTACCCCGCCTTGGCTCTGCAGGGGTTAACTCTGCATTGCAGGCTGAGGAAGCCACGCCCCTTCACCTCTGCTGTGCTTGCTTAGCCTGGAGGCAAGGTATAAAAGGAAGCCCAGCTCAGTCTGGGCAGGCTGCTGAAGGGAGAGGATGCAGACTGCAGGCTCTCTCCAGGGAGCTGCCACAAGCGCTGACCCCAGAGTCAAGGCACGCAGAGCTCCAGACAGATGCCTGACAAAAGAAAGGAGGCTGTGCTGTCCGGAGCTATACCACCTGAGAACCCCAGGGACCCGTGGACCCTCGCTGGCGAAGACAAGGTAGGAAGCAGCCCAGGGGACTTAGACTTTGCTCTGGTGACTGAATTGGAGATCCAGTCAGCATGTTTTGGGAGGATCCCCGCTGACTCGATAGCAAGTAACCCAGCCACTGCCAGGGCCCTGGGCTGGGGTTCGGAGGAGCAGGGAGGGCCCAAGTCCCCCTACGCTGGGCGCCACACACTCCTGAGTGGTGCCCCACTTCCCCAATGGGCCAATAGGCCACACAACACCATGGAGGGGTGCGACTTTATTAACTCTGGCCATTAGGCCATGCTGCCCTGAACAGAAGGACCACTTTATTGACTCTAGCCATTGGGCCACACAGCCCTGTGTGGAAGGGCAACTTTATTGACTCAGGCCACTAGGCCGTATTAACAGGTTCCATAGTAAGGGTCATTAACATAAGACCTAACCGGCTGTGGCATAGTCTCTTCCCTTTCTTGTGACCAGACACTCTGTGACGTGGTGCACCTACCCCATGACATGTGGACAGGGTCAAGTGGCCTCTAGAGCCCTGCTCAGATACACAAATGTGTATCTGCATCCAATCTGCAAAAATTATCAGTGGATATCCGCAGTTATCCATGGATTGCAGGGTTCTACACTGGGAGCTGGGCTGAGGCTCCAAGGTATCTCCCCCGCCAGAGCCCAGTCGGGGAGAACTGTGGGCAGCTGTGGGGAGCCTGTGTGGAGTCGCAGACCCTCCACCTGCCCTCGGCCAGGAGGGGAGCCTGGGGTGCGGGGACACACCTGGGGGCTGCTCTCCCGCCCCCCCCTCTCCCCGGCCAGAGCCAGGTTGGGGAGAGCAGCGCTGGCAGCTGTGGGGAGCCATGGCAGACCCTTCACCTGCCCCGGGCGTGGGGCCCAAGCAGCCCCCTTCCCAGTGTCTGTGCTCCCCAGGCCCCCCGCCCAGAACAGGTGAAGGATCCATGCCGCGATTCCTCACAGCTGGCCACCTGGCTCTTACTGTCACAGCCCTGTGCAGTTACAAAATTTGTATCCGCATCTGCGCTGCTATCTGCAGAAATGGTCCACGGCTATAAAGTGGATACCCATGGATTTGCAGGGCTCTTGTGGTCTCTTCACAGACAATATCCAAGTTGATAACTTCCTGTATCATGACAGCATACGAAGTAGCCTAGGCTCCGCCTCCTCAAGGGGTACAAGCTGAATCCATGAGAGCTTGGGTGATGTTCCAAGTGACATTCCTATATTGGACATGTGCAGGGTGGCCACTTGGTCCTCTGTGCATCCTTTTGCAAACCGCTATGCCTTCACGGCTGTGGCCAGATCAGAAGCCAATTTGTCCAGCCTTACTGTCAAATAAAGAAAGGCTGAAGCAAACAAGTTCAAGAGATACAATGGCTAAACTTGAGTGTCTAAAGTTAGGCTTTTATGACTTGACTTTCAAAAGTGCTGAAGACCTAAGAGTTCCCACTGATATCTATGATCGTTGTGCACGCACAACGTTTTTGGAAAATTAGGCCACTGAATCCATATTTAATCATCTAAATAAAGGGGCTGACTTTCAAAGGTGCTGAGCATTTGCAGTTTTTAGCTAAAACCAGTGGGAATTGTTGGTGCTCAACATCTCTGAAAATCAGGCAACTTCTTTAGGTAATTAAATATGGGTGTAGATGCCTAAATTTAGACATCCAAGTATCAAATTTTAGTCCAATTCCTCACTCACACTAGTGTCAATCTGGTCAAGAGAGAAAAACTGGTATGAGAAGAGAAGCAGGCCTACATCTCTTAGATCACTTCAGAATGTTTGGTCACAGAGAGAACACTCATTATCTTGAAAGTGATTCTCTGTAGTCTTCAGAAAAATTGGGTAGACTGGCTCTTATTCAGGGATCTATCTGTATTTTTTCCCTAGATGTTACACTTCTATGTTCACTTCATGCTAATGTTCCTCTTCATGCTAATGCTTGTAACTCAGAATGAGAGTTGCAAACCAAACTATAACAAGCACATGAAATCTGGCCCCCGTCTTCTGTAATTTAAATAGTGATTTCTGTAAATAATTTAATACACGAGAAAGCTGCAAGGAGATCTTCTACTTACTCTTTAGTGTAAGTTACATCCTTTTTTACACAGTCTCTGCTTCTCTTCAACATGTACCTCCCACTGCCATGTAGCTGGCAACCTTCCCAAGATGTGGTAATGTGAACAAGAGGGCTACCAGAACCATTGCTTTGTTCAAATGGTGTAAAAATGTGAAATATGCAAGACATAAATACTAGAATAGAGAACCCTTATCTTCAAGATGATGACTTCAGACACATTCCTCATGACAGATGTGAAGTTTACAAGTTATCAGTAGAAACATGCCGTGACAGAAATAGTTTAGAAGTAACTGATCCTTGGGAGGTATTGGCATATTTGTTACAGTGAGCCACCAATACATGTAGGACCTATTTCATTTAGGCTCTATTCAGCAAAGAACATAAGAATGGCCATACTGGGTCAGACCGAAGGTCCATCCAGCCCAGTATCCTGTCTCCCGACAATGGCCAATGCCAGGTGCCCCAGAGGGAGTGAATCTAACAGGTAATGAACAAGTGATCTCTCTCCTGCCATCCATCTCCACCCTCTGACAAACAGTGGCTAGGGACACCATTCCTTACCCGTCCTGGCTAATAGGCATTAATGGACTTAACCTCCATGAATTTATCTAGTTCTCTTTTAAACCCTGTTATAGTCCTAGCCTTCCCAACCTCTGCAGGCAAGGAGTTCCACGGGTTGACTGTGCGCTGTGTGAAGAACTTCCTTTTATTTGTTTTAAACCTGCTGCCCATTAATTTCATTTGGTGGCCCCTCATTCTTATATTATGGGACCAAGTAAATAACTTTTCCTCATTCACTGTCTCCACACCACTCATGATTTTATATACCCCATCAGATCCCCCCTTAGTCTCCTCTTTTCCAAGCTGAAAAGTCCTAGCCTCTTTAATCTCTCCTCGTGCGGGACCCGTTCCAAACCCCTAATTATTTTAGTTGCCCTTTTCTGAACTTTTTCTAATGCCAGTATATCTTTTTTGAGATGAGGAGGCCACATCTGTATGCAGTATTCAAGATGTGGGCACACCATGGATTTATATAAGGGCAATAAGATATTCTCCGTCTTATTCTCTATCCCTTTTTGAATGATTCCTAACATCCTGTTTGCTTTTTTGACTGTCGCTGCACACTGCGTGGACATCTTCAGAGAACTGAAGAACTTGGAGTCATCCACGATGACTCCAAGATCTCTTTCCGGATTAGTTGTAGCTAAATTATCCCCCATCATATTGTATGTATAGTTGGGGTTATTTTATCCAATGTGCATTAATTTACATTTATCCACATTAAATTTCATTTGCCATTTTGTTGCCCAATCGCTTAGTTTTGTGAGACCTTTTCGAAGTTCTTCACAGTCAGCTTTGGTCTTAACTATCTTGAGCAGTTTAATATCATCTGCAAACTTTGCCACCTCACTATTTACCCCTTTCTCCAGATCATTTATGAATAAGTTGAATAGGACTGGCCTAGGACTGACCCTTGGGGAACACCACTAGTTACCCCTCTCCATTCTGAAAATCTACCATTTATTCCTACCCTTTGTTTCCTGTCTTTTAACTAGTTCTCAATCCATGAAATGATCTTCCCTTTTATCCCATGACAACTTAATTTACGTAAGAGCCTTTGGTAAGGGACCTTGTCAAAGACTTTCTGGAAATCTAAGTACACTATGTCCACTGGACCCTCCTTGTCCACCTGGTTGTTGGCCCCTTCAAAGAACTCTAATAGATTAGTAAGACAAGATTTCCCCTTACAGAAACCATGTTGACTTTTGCCCAACAAGTTACGTTCTTCCATGTGTCTGACAATTTTATTCTTTACTATTGTTTCCCCTAATTTGCCTGGTACTGACGTTAGACTTACCAGTCTGTAATTGCTGGGATCACCTCTAGAGCCCTTTTTAAATATTAGTGTTCCATTAGCTATCTTCCAGTCATTGGGTACAGAAGCTGATTTAAAGGACAGGTTACAAACCATAGTTAATAGTTCCGCAATTTCACATTAGAGTTCTTTCAGAACTCTTAGGTGAATGCCATCTGAAACGTATGACTAACTTTAAACACAGGAGCAGTCTCATTGAAGTAAACAGAATGACTCACATGCTTAAAATTAGGCATTTACTTAAGTATCACTACCTTGCTGAACTGAGGCCACAAGGTGCAGAAAATCACATAAGAGAATTATGAGTCTGGTCAGATCCAGATCTCCTTGCAGCTTTCAGGTAGATTATTGATTATTTTAAAATTCAAGTTATCTGATAACTGAGAGAGTGGGAGAGAACATGTGAATAGGACTTTACATCATTCCAACTCCATTTGTGACCTGAGATAGATTCATAGATTCTAGGACTGGAAGGGACCTCGAGAGGTCATCGAGTCCAGGCCCCTGCCCGCATGGCAGGACCAAATACTGTCTAGACCATCCCTGATAGACATTTATCTAACCTACTCTTAAATATCTCCAGAGATGGAGATTCCACAACCTCCCTAGGCAATTTATTCCAGTGTTTAACCACCCTGACAGTTAGGAACTTTTTCCTAATGTCCAACCTAGACCTCCCTTGTTGCAGTTTAAACCCATTGCTTCTTGTTCTATCCTTAGAGGTTAAGGTGAACAAGTTTTCTCCCTCCTCCTTATGACACCCTTTTAGATACCTGAAAACTGCTATCATGTCCCCTCTCAGTCTTCTCTTTTCCAAACTAAACAAACCCAATTCTTTCAGTCTTCCTTCATAGGTCATGTTCTCAAGACCTTTAATCACTCTTGTTGCACTTCTCTGGACCCTTTCCAATTTCTCCACATCTTTCTTGAAATGCGGTGCCCAGAAATGGACACAATACTCCAGCTGAGGCCTAACCAGAGCAGAGTAGAGTGGAAGAATGACTTCTCGTGTCTTGCTCACAACACACCTGTTAATACATCCCAGAATCGTGTTTGCTTTTTTTGCAACAGCATCACACTGTTGACTCATATTTAGCTTGTGGTCCACTATAACCCCTAGATCCCTTTCTGCCGTACGCCTTCCTAGACAATCTCTTCCCATTCTGTATGTGTGAAACTGATTTTTTCTTCCTAAGTGGAGCACTTTGCATTTGTCTTTGTTAAACTTCATCCTGTTTAACTCAGACCATTTCTCCAGTTTGTCCAGATCATTTTGAATTATGACCCTGTCCTCCAAAGCAGTTGCAATCCCTCCCAGTTTGGTATCATCCGCAAACTTAATAAGCGTACTTTCTATGCCAATATCTAAGTCGTTAATGAAGATATTGAACAGAGCCGGTCCCAAAACAGACCCCTGCGGAACCCCACTTGTTATGCCTTTCCAGCAGGATTGGGAACCATTAATAACAACTCTCTGAGTACGGTTATCCATCCAGTTATGCACCCACCTTATAGTAGCCCCATCTAAATTGTATTTGCCTAGTTTATCAATAAGAATATCATGCAAGACCGTATCAAATGCCTTACTAAAGTCTAGGTATACTACATCCACAGCTTCTCCCTTATCCACAAGACTCGTTATCCTATCAAAGAAAGCTATCAGATTGGTTTGACATGATTTGTTCTTTACAAATCCATGCTGGCTGTTCCCTATCACCTTACCACCTTCCAAGTGTTTGCAGATGATTTCCTTAATTACTTGCTCCATTATCTTCTCTGGCACAGAAGTTAAACTAACTGGTCTATAGTTTCCTGGGTTGGTTTTATTTCCCTTTTTATAGATGGGCACTATATTTGTCCTTTTCCAGTCTTCTGGAATCTCTCCCGTCTCCCATGATTTTCCAAAGATAATAGCTAGAGGCTCAGATACCTCCTCTATTAGCTCCTTGAGTATTCTAGGATGCATTTCATCAGGCCCTGGTGACTTGCAGGCATCTAACTTTTCTAAGTGATTTTTAACTTGTTCTTTTTTTATTTTATCTGCTAAACCTACCCCCTTCCCATTAGCATTCACTATGTTAGGCATTCCTTCAGACTTCTCGGTGAAGACCGAAACAAAGAAGTCATTAAGCATCTCTGCCGTTTCCAAGTTTCCTGTTACTGTTTCTCCCTCTTCACTAAGCAATGGGCCTACCCTGTCTTTGGTCTTCCTCTTGCTTCTAATGTATTGATAAAAAGTCGTCTTGTTTTCCTTTATTCCTGTAGCTAGTTTGAGCTCATTTTGTGCCTTTGCCTTTCTAATCTTGCCCCTGCATTCCTGTGTTGTTTGCCTATATTCATCCTTTGTAATCTGTCCTAGTTTCCATTTTTTATATGACTCCTTTTTATTTTTTAGATCATGCAAGATCTCGTGGTTAAGCCAAGGTGGTCTTTTGCCACATTTTCTATCTTTCCTAACCAGCGGAATAGCTTGCTTTTGGGCCCTTAATAGTGTCCCTTTGAAAAACTGCCAACTCTCCTCAGTTGTTTTCCCCTCAGTCTTGATTCCCATGGGACCTTACCTATCAGCTCTCTGAGCTTACCAAAATCTGCCTTCCTGAAATCCATTGTCTCTATTTTGCTGTTCTCCCTTCTACCCTTCCTTAGAATTGCAAACTCTATGATTTCATGATCGCTTTCACCCAAGCTGCCTTCTACTTTCAGATTCTCAACGAGTTCCTCCCTATTTGTTAAAATCAAGTCTAGAACAGCTTCCCCCCCAGTAGCTTTTTCAACCTTCTGAAATAAAAAGTTGTCTGCAATGCAGTCCAAGAATTTGTTGGATAGTCTGTGCCCCGCTGTGTTATCTTCCCAGATGAGGAAGAGATGTAGCATGTTATACATTGCAGAGCTAGAATCTACTTCTAATTAGAGATGACTGAAGCTGGCATGTCTCAGTTTGGATAAGCACCCAAATATCTCTGTGTCTATCTAAATAGCTGGGTGTTTTCTGGCTATCCAAACCTCAGAGTTTTGCCTGACTAAGGACTGCAGGATTGGGTCCATTGGGATTCATTCATCCCTGGTGTAGCTCCACTGAAGTTGTAGTGGAGTTACACCGGAAAGTGCTGAGTTTTTTTCGAAATCAGGCCCCTTTTCAATTTCTCAGGTTAGGTACCCAAAACCACCTGTCACTTTTGAAGATCTTCACCATTGTGTGGTCATTTCAAGACACCTATTATGTTGCACTGTTGAATATATGAATTCTTTCTACAGTAAAAATTGGCCGGTTTATGATCATCAGAATACTGGAAACATGCTGATTTAAACAACAGTTAGCAAAAAGACTCCTGGTTCTCATTACTGAAACCATTAATTTGGGGGGAGGGCATTTGTTCCATGTGAAACATACTATTAAAGTTGGCCCACAAAATAGCCGGGGAGTCCTTCCATGCTGCATTACTGATGGAGGTACAAATTGTTGGCATTTTATATGGACACTGCTTACACATCATTTCCTGTATGTTATATGTCCCTATTGAAATATATATTTAAAATGTCAAAAAGCCTAAATAGAGAGGAGAACTGGTGGCACAAATAATGTTTTATATTTTCTTTGATGGTGATAAAAGTTGAATGTAAGGCACCGATACAGAAAAAGTTTTCTTTAAACGTTTTTCAACATATTATTCATGTGGAAGATGAAACCCATTTATATAATTGAGTTAAATCATATGAGCTTCCTCACAAATTTAGCATCCAGGATTTTGAAGATCCATAAGATGCATGTGGGTTCCTAAGAACCACAAATAATTTTAAATGAAAGATGTAAATTGTGATTATTCATCTTTGCAGCTGGTAGATAATGAATTTGGGAGCTAGTTATGGGTTTTCTATTTTTAAATATGAATTTCAGGAAAGGAAAGTCTAAGTTTGTAATGTAAAAATGTACTGTCAGCTTAAGTGCTATAATAATGTGTCCTTGGCAAAAGGTGAAAACAGTAGAGATGAAAATATTCAATCCATAATAATCATGAAAAAAGAACAATATGAGCAAAAAGTAAAGCTGCAAGTTTTAATTTTTCCTTTTGATATTAATGTACTTATACTGTGTGTAGTGTATATATAGAAAATATCACACCCTTATGCACACACAAATATATAATTTTCCAGGTCAGATTTTCAAATAGCATAGCACAATGGGGCCCTGATATTAATTGGGGGTTTCTAACAGTAGCTAAAGTAATATTGCAACTAATAATAATGCAGTTGTGTGTTCAAAATGTGTATGGAATTCCATACACAACTTGCACATGCAAATACAGCAATTGTTCAGGCAGATTAGACTCAAATGATCATGCTTGTCGTTTGTGTGCATAATTGCTTAACTTGCACACATACTTATGGTAAGTGTTTGCACATATTGGATGTGCAACTAAGCACCTAATTTGTTCACAAAACACAGAGCTTATATAGCCATATTTTCAAACAACATATGTAATTCTACGTGACTTACACACACCCTGCAAGTTCACTGAAGTTAATTGGCTGACAGAGGGGCACCTCTACACAGAATTTGACCCAGCGTATGTGTGCAAATTACCCTGTGATATATTACAGTGAGATGTATTCCAATTTCATTAACATAGCTCAATGTGATTGACTCAGCTCAGTATGATTGGTTCATAGATTTAGCTCAGTATGATTGACTCATAGATTCATAGCTGTTAAGGCCAAAAGGGACCATTGTGATCATCAGATCAGATCTCATATATAATACCGGCCGTAAGACTTCCCTGAATTAATTCCTGCTTCAAGTCCAATAGTTCTAATTGAACTAGAGCATATCTTCTAGACAAAACATCCAATCAAAATTTAAAATTTTCCAGTGATAACTTCTTAGTATATGTGCAATGTGCCTCAAGTGGCATGTGACCAGGATCCATCACCAAATTTGGTCCACTAGTTCGATCATTAGCTTTCCTGGATTAGGCTGGGTACTGATGGGGAATGCGACATGAATGCTGGTGGGAAATGCGACATGCCCTCAGTGAAGTAGGGTGGGCCCGGGTCCCCTACCCCGCCTCCACTTACCACTAGATGTGGCTACTGGGAGCTACAGCTACTGACTGATTGTTTGCTCTGCTCTGCCCAGAGGGTCAGAGCTCCCAACTGCTGTTGCTGGCCCCAGCCAGGAGGCTCAGGGGCCATAGACTGTTTGCTCTGCTCTGCCCTGCCCATTGACCAGTGTGGGGTTGGTACACCCTATCTCACAGTCGTCGGGACTCCCTGTGGGATCAGGCAATTTTGATGGGGACTGCCCCATTCTTTTGTGCAAAGCCCAAACAATTAAGCTTTGGGCAAGGTGCTCCATAGGGATGGAATTCTCCCCCAGTCTTCTCCCTTGACCTCAGTAGCCTCTGCACCAGCTTGTGTCCTCCTTAGCCCCCAGATGGATTGCCCAGTGAATCTGTGTAGTCATAGTGGCCTTTTCTTTACCATCTCACCCCACAAACAGCCTTCCATGCTACCATGAAAAGAGCCTCATGGAACATTACTTCATGGTGATCAGGAATCAGCACCTCATGCAGTATATAACAGACTGCTGAAGGCTAACACTGGAATTAGCACTCTAGTCACTATTAGTACTAATTAGGTTCCCCTAAAGAAGGCCTAATTGGGCAGAGGTGTGTACCTGATTACCAGGCCGGATTGGGGCCAGTGGAGGCTGGATAGCCATCTGTCTTGCATCTTGGCAGGGGGTTAGTCTAGAGATGACCCTTGCATCCCTTCTAACCTTATGATTCTAAGAAGGTCTCTGATGGGGGTGTGGCTTGCTGCCCTGGCACACAGAGAAACTGCCCTGATTTTGCTGCCTCTTGGTCTCTGCATGCCTGTGGAGAAGGGCAGGAGACTGTAGTGTGTATTAACACTGATTAGTTAGCACTGAGATGTTGCTCACAACTGCATTGCTATCTTTAATCATCACTCAAACCTTGTTTTTAAAAAGACTTTCTGAGCCAATTTCTCCTTCCATTTATACTAGGCAATGGGGTTCAACTGGTATAATTGTGGGGAAAACTTGGTCCTTTAACCCTTACCTGGCCTTGTACCCTAATGTCTAACCCAATTACCCTTTTGGGGCAAGAACTGTCTTTATGTAAAATGCATGGCAAGTACAAATGATCAGAAGAAAAGAGAGATACAATCTTGGGCCAGGTTCTGAGCTGTCCCACCACTCTGAAGCTGATGCAAATGAAGTCATTCTGGATGTACTACAGTAGTGGGCAACCTGCGGCCCACCACTGATGTACTACCTTATCACTGAGATCAGGATATGGACCATGGCCTCAAAATTCTTGTGAGAGAGATGCTAGATGTGGACTACTAAGAATCAGGTTATTTTATTAGTAAATAAACTGCTGTTAATTTTCATTAACAGACAATTTGGGCATTCATAAGAAGGACAAATAAGCATGGTAATGCCATTTTAATGTAATTTCTGGGCATACTGTGTCACTATAGCAGAACTGTAATTTTAGGAATGAAATCACTGTTAGAAATGCTGACTTGTCATTGCTGTTACAGTGAAATACCATACAACAGTGACAGTGTTTGAGAATAACTCATAATCAAGCTGTTTAACGTGCACAGAGTCCATGGGTCATAAACAATTCAAAGGACAAGACTCTGTCTTCTTATGTATATGAGCTTCTCCTCCTTCATATGTTTCTTGGCCAAAACCACATAAAATACTGGATTAAACAGTCACTTAAAATAATATGGGTGTACAGTGCATTACCTTATAGGGAAAGGGATATGCCGCTAGGCTAATAATCCTGATTTCATACTGGACAGGAGAAGAGTTTGACTCATCAGGACAGACTGAGTGCAAGATGTTTTGCAGTAAGTTATTAACAGTTGTTGCGTATGTTGTTACCTTAGTTGAATTACATTGAATTCTGCATTTCTAAAATAGCTGACAAGTTGTTTAATTCATTTTATTGGGAAAACAATTTAAAACCAATTTATTAAAGACAAGTTGAGCTCTGCATAATGGATGATTATGTGAAAGTGTAGCTAATGATCCAACCCAAATTATTGAGCTTTAACTAGAATCTCAGGACGTGACCTCACTAATAACTGCAATGAGATATGATTCAGATTTAGCTTGGTCTCTTCTGGAAAGCAAAGTAGAGCAGAAGGTTGCCAAACAAAACACACAATTATCTGGCAAGTGCCCTTCTCACCTAACCATCCAGATTAACATTGCAATAGAAAGACTTTTTTGTGGCTCCTCACATAGGAATAAGTCAGAGGATAGAATGAAGACTCTAATCTCCTGTAGCTGTCTCTGGAATGGTTCATAAACTACTGAAGACCAGTGACAGGATTTATTAATTCCTTCTTGGTTTTTCCAGATGTCTGGGTATCTAAAATACTTACCGATAACCACTGTCTTGTAAAAGGTTTTATAATGCAGACTAAAACTGAGTGCAGATTTTTAACTAGCCATTTCTGACAAAAATCAATTTTATTCATCTAATGAAAATGCATGCTGAGTAGATCCATATGGTGTTTAATTACAGAGTATACCTGGTACTTGAGTATTGGCAGTTTAATTCCTGTTTTTTCTATATCTACAAAGGAGCCTGGAGTCTTCTTCCTAAACATTTGCATCTAGGAGTGCCGGATAAACAATTTATTAACAAAACAAAACTTTGTCTATGAATCGCTAGCAAGTGACTCCAAGCTTTTGTTCTGGGTGTAGGGTAACTATATTTGATTTAAAAAAACACCATATTAAACACTTGGTCCTCTTAAAGGAGGTTAGGATATTTCAGGCTTCCAATTCAAACAGGCATAGGCCCAAAAGACTAAGGTCTGATTCTCCTTTCACTTATGCTAGTATAAATCAGAGTAACCCTACTGAAGTCAATGACATTGCACAAATGTAAAACAGGTATGTGTGAAAGAAGAAACAGTCCCTGAGGGCCAGGTTTTCAGAAGTGTTTAGGTACCTAAAGATGCAGATAGGTGCCTAATGGCAGTTTAAAAAGCATCTAAGCAGGTTAGTTGCCTATCAATGAATCAGATCAAATTTAGACTCTTTGGCAATTTTATATTGAATTTGACACTGTAGCTGATGGGAGAACTGCAAATGGTGCAGTTCATAGACACATACAGTAATCTGAATCTTTTATTGAACCACTTTAGCCTATCGAGACTCAGTTAGAAACTAAGCACAAATTGTATCCTGTGACTTCTAGTTATTCTTACATCTAATTCAGTTCAACATTGAAGGAGCAGTCTCTCTCATGGCATTTCAGTGCTCCTGCTTCAGGCTAAAATGAAAGTTTCAAAAACAAATATCTGAAGTTTTCTGAACCTCAAAAAATTGAATTTGAAAAAGTCAGTTTGGCTCATACCTGAGGTGGTTCACCCATCCATATTTGTAATCCTAACAATATGCTACTTACTAGCCTAGTAACCCAGGCAAGCTAAAAATTGCTCAGAACTAGGTTAAGGGTCTAAAATGAAATATTAATAACAGAAAAATAAAATTAGCATATCTTGCAGCTTCTAAAACTTGAGTGCATCCAGAAGTTGAGCACCGAACTTGGTTTTATATTTCATGAACATAAGAACAGCCATATTGGGTCAGACCAAAGGTCCATCTAGCCCAGTATCCTGTCTTCCGACAGTGGCCAATGCCAGGTGCCCCAAAGGGAATGAACAGAACAGGTAATCCTCAAGTGATCCATCCCCTGTTGCCCATTCCCAGCTTCTGGCAAACAGAGGCTAGGGACACCATCCCTACCCGTCCTGTCTAATAGCCATTGATAGCCTTATCCTCCATGAATTTATCTAGTTCTTTGAACCCTGTTATAGTATTGGCCTTCACAACATCCTCTGGCAAGGAGTTCCACAGGTTGACTGCGCATTGTGTGAAAAAATACTTCCTTTTGTTTGTTTTAAACCTGCTACCTATTAATTTCATTTGGTGACCCCTAGTTCTTGTGTTGTGAGAAGGAGTAAATAACACTTCCTTATTTACTTTCTTCACACCAGCCATGATTTTATAGACCTCTATCATATTCCTCACTTAGTCGTCTCTTTTCCAAGCTGAAAAGTCCCAGTCTTATTAGTCTATCCTCAGACAGCAGCCGTTACATACCCCTAACCATTTTTGTTGCCCTTTTCTGAACCAATATATCTTTTTTGAGATGGGCGACCACATCTGCACGCAGTATTCAAGATGTGGGTGTACCATGGATTTATAAGGAGGCAATATGATATCTTCTGTCCTATTATCTATCCCTTTCTTAATGGTTCCCCAACATTCTGTTTGCTTTTTTGACTGCCACTGCACATTGAGTGGATGTTTTCAGAGAACTATCCACAATGACTCCAAGATCTTTGAGTGGTAACAGCCAATTTAGACCCCATCATTTTATATGTATAGTTGAGATTGTTTTACAATGTGCATTACTTTGCATTTATCAGCATTGAATTTCATCTGCCATTTTGTTGCCCAGTCACCCAGTTTTGAGAGATCCTCTTGTAGCTCTTCGCAGTCTGCCTGGGACTTAACTATCTTGAGTAGTTTTGTATCATCTGCAAATTTTGCCACCTCACTGTTTACCCCTTTTCCAGATCATTTATGAATATGTTGAATAGAACTGGTCCCAGTACAGACCCCTGGGGGACATCACTATTTACCTCTGTCCATTCTGAAAACTGACCATTTATTCCTACCCTTTGTTTCCTATCTTTTAACCAGTTACCAAACCATGAGAGAACCTTCCCTCTTATCCCATGACTGCTTACTTTGCTTAAGAGCCTTTGGTGAGGGACCTTGTCAAAGCTTTCTGAAAATCTAAATACACTATATCCACTGGATCCTCCTTGTCAACATGCTTGTTGACCCCCTCAAAGAATTCTAGTAGATTGGTAAGGCATGATTTCCCTTTACAAAAACCATGTGGACTATTCCCCAGCAAATTATGTTCATGTATGTGTCAGACAATTTTGTTCTTTCCTATAGTTTCAACCAGTTTGCCCGGTACTGAAGTCAGGCTTACTGGCCTGTAATTGCTGGGGTCACCTCTGGAGCCCTTTTTAAAAATTGGCGTCACATTAGCTATCCTCCAGTCATTTGGTACAGAAGCTGATTTAAATGATAGATTACATATGACAGTTAGTAGTCCTGCAATTTCACATTTGAGTTCCTTCAGAACTCTTGGGTGAATACCATCTGGTCCTGGTGACTTATTACTGTTTAGTTTATCAATTTATTCCAAAACCACCTCTAATGACACCTCAATCTGGGACAGTTCCTCAGATTTGTCACCTAAGAAGAATGGCTCAGGTTTTGGAATCTCCCTCACATCCTCAGCCATGAAGACTGATGCAGAGAATTCATTTAGTTTCTCCACAATGGCCTTATCATCCTTGAGTGCTCCTTGGTTGTTTAGCAGGCTTTCTGCTTCTGATATACTTAAACAAATTTTTGCTATTACTTTGGCTAGTTGTTCTTCAAATTCTTGTTGGCCTTCCTAATTATATTTTTACACTTCATTTGCCAGAGTTTATGCTCCTTTCTATTTTCCTCATTAGGATTTAACTTCCACTTTTTAAAGGATGCCTTTTTGCCTCTCACTGCTTCTTTTACTTTGTTGTTTAGCCATGGTGGCTCTTTTCTGGTTCTCTTACCATGTTTTTTCATTTAAGTTTAGCGTATATTTTGGTGGCTTTAAAAAGTTTCCATGCAGCTTGTAGGGATTTTCCTTTTGGTGCTGTACCTTTTAATTTCTGTTTAACTAACCTCCTCATTTTTGTGTTGTTCCCCTTTCTGAAATTAAATGCTAAAGTGTTGGGCCGCTGTGGTGTTTTCCCTACCACAGGGATGTTAAATTTAAATTAAATTAATGGAGATATCCTATCTCCTAGAACTGGAAGGGACCTTCAAAGGTCATAAAGTCCAGCCCCCTGCCTTCACTAGCAGGACCAAATACTGATTTTGCCCCAGATCCCTAAGTGGCCCCCTCAAGGATTGAACTCACAACTCTGGGTTTAGCAGGCCAATGCTCAAACCACTGAGCTATTCCCCCCATAATTTAATTATATAATGGTCACTATTACCAAAGCGGTCCAGCTATATTCACCTCTTGGCCCTGATCCTGTGCTCCACTTAAGACTAAATCAAGAATTGCCTCTCCTCTTGTGGGTTTCAGGACTAGCTGCTCCAAGAAACAGTCATTTAAGGTGTCAAGAAACTTTATCTCACATCCCTTCCTAAGGTGATATGAACCCAGTCAATATGGGGATAGTTGAAACCCCCCATTATTATTGAGTTTTTTATTTTAATAGCCTCTCTAATCTCCCAGAGCATTTCACAGTCACTATCACCATCCTGCTCAGGTGGTCTGTAATATATCTCTTATGTTCTTATATCCCTACTGCTATATTCTTATTATTCAAGGATGGAATTACTATCCATAGAGATTCTGTGGTACAGTTTGGTTCATTTAAGATTTTTACTTCATTTGATTCTATGCTTTCTTTCACATATAGTGCCACTCTCCCACTAGCAGGGCTGGCTCCAGGCACCAGCAAAGGAAGCAGGTGCCTGGGGCGGCCAATGGAAAGGGGCAGCATGTCCGCGTCTTCGGTGGCAATTCGGTGGCGGGTCCCTCAGTCCCTCTTGGAGGGAAGGACCCGCCGCCGAATTGCCACCGAAGAATGAAGCAGCACGGTAGAGCTGCCGCCGATCGCAGCTTTATCTTTTTTTTTTTTTTCCGGCTTCGCCACTTGGGACAGCAAAAAATCTGGAGCTGGCCCTGCCCAGTAGCACGACGTGTTCTGCCCTTCTGATATATTTTGTACCTGGTATTACTGCATCCCATTGATTATATCCTCATTCCACCAGGTTTCTGTGATGCCTATTATATCAATATCCTCATTTAATATGAGGCACTCTAGTTCACCCATCTTATTATTTAGATTTCTAGCATTGGTATATAAGCACTCTGCCATTACATGATGTAACTGAATGGGACTTTTTTTCTTTTGACTGTTTCTCATCAGACCCTATCTGTATTTTATCATCTTCCAGCCTCTCCCCCTTATTAGGACATAGGGAATCTCCATTTATAGATCCTCCCCTAAGGGATGTCCGAACCACGTGCTCCTTTGCACCTGTCAGCTTTCCCCCAGCCCTTAGTTTTAAAACTGCTCTACGACCTTTTTAATTTTAAGCACCAGTAATCTGGTTCCATTTTGGTTTTATGTGGAACCCATCTTTACTATATAGACTTTCCCTTTCCCAAAAGTTTCCCCAGTTCCTAATAAATCTAAACTCCTCCTCCCTACATCATCATCTCATCCACTCATTGAGACCCTGCCGTTCTGCCTAACTGGCCCTGTGCATGGAACTGTAAGCATTTCAGAGAATGCTACCATGGAGGTCCTGGACTTCAATCTCTTACTTAGCAGCCTAAATTTAGCCTCCAGGACTCTCTTCGATCATGTAAGCACTCTGCTTCACTACAGCCTCCATGAACCTTTTGTGTCCATGTTCAAAAAAGAATTAGGCATGTATATCATGGTACTGAATTCTACATGCCTCAGTGATAATATTGAAGCTATATCATCAGGTTCAATTGGCTCTGAAATCCTCTCTGGTCCATAATGTCTTTCAAAATCCTGATATCTTCTTGATCAATGAAATGATTCTATTGGTATTGAGAGAAAACAGTCAAGAATCCTGACCAATTCACTAGATCGGGGTGGGCAAAGGGCCTGAGGGCCACATCGGGTATAAAAATTGTATGGCAGGCCATGAATCCTCACAAAATTGGGGGTTAGGGTGAGGGCTCTGGCTGGGGGTGTGGGCTCTGGGGTGGGGCCAGAAATGACGAGTTCAGGGTATGTGGGGGGGCTCCGAGCTAGGCTAAGGGGTTGGGGGGTGAGGGCTTCAGCTGGGGTGTGGGCTCTGGGGTAGGACTGGGGATGAGGAGTTTGGGGTGCAGGAGGGTGCTCTGGGCTGGGACCAAGGGTTTTGGAGGGAGGGAGGCGGATCGGGGCTGAGGCAGGGAGTTGGGGTGCGGGGTATGTGTGAGAGCTCTGGCTGGGGGTGTGGGCTCTGGGGTGGGGCTAGGGATGAGAGGTTTGATAGCATTTAGTCTTTGTGCAGGGCAACTCAGATATCTCCATTTGAGCTCACAAAAAGAAAACTAATAATGATATCAAAGAGAAAATATGCTACAGATATTGGCACCAGGGAAGGCAGACAACAATATTATTTGAATTTAGTTGAATTGCCCTAGGACAGTATTGTCTTTAGAACATTGTCTGATTTACTGATGCCTTCTGGTAAGCTTCAAAAGGTATTTTATTTAGAGACAGTTTTATTTATCCAACATACCAGTAAGTTTTCTCGCTCTTTTAATACTAAGGAAATATGGATTAAAAGAGAACTTGTGAGATATATCATCATTCCTTCCTCTCCCCACCCTCAATACAGCTCAGAGTTGAGAAGAGTAAAAACATATTCCAGTATCCCAAGTCTATATCTGAGTAAAGCAAAAGAAGTGGCATTTGCCTTCCCTTTATGTGAACATCATGCATTCCAAGCTCTATATCTATGTACTTATATGGCATCCATTGCCGTAGCAGCTGAGCTCATCACAAACATCTAATGAATGCGTTCTCTCAAAAGCCTTGTGAGGTAGGGAATTATAATTACTTCCATTTTACAGATGGGGAACAGAGAGAGATTAAGTGATTTACCAAAGGTCACACAGGAAGTCTGTGGCAGAGCTGAGAACTGACCCCAGATTTCCTGTTGCCCAGGCTAGAACTTTAACCACAAGACCAACTTTCTTTTCTGAGTTTAGGGGTGGGATGGCTGGCCAGAGGAGTGGAGCAGAACTAAAGGACTGTCATTCTATCTAGTATCAGCCCCCAGCAAACTCAAGTAAAATGCATGTAGCCATTACTATAAAGATAATTCTGTCTGCACTCCCAAGCAGATTCCTCTCCATATTATCCATTCTCCTGAGGGGCTGGATGGCAATGGCAGCATGGCTGTTGATGGGGAGGAGGGCTCAGAAAGTAACTCAGGGTATGTCTATACTGCAGTCATAGGGTGTGATTGCAGCTCATGTAGACACCACCAAGCTAGCTTTAATCTAGCTAGCTCATATACTGGCGTAGTGAATCTGCAGTAGCACACACGTCAGCTCTGGCTAGCCACGTGAGTAATTACTCCGGGTTCTGGGCAGGCTTATACTGCCCACGCCGAAGCCCATGCTCCCGTGGCTTCACAGCTCCAGTACCTGAGCTAACTAGATTAAAGCTAGCATGGATATGTCTATACAAGGTGCAAACATCCCCCAGGAGTGCACTGTAGACATACCCTCTGAGGGTCTGGATATCTTCACAAATGTCCTGAGAGCTACTGGATTTCCCCACAGGTCTCAGGACAATCCCCCAATTAGAGGGCCAAGCCTCCAAACCCCTTGATGAGATGGCTGCTGGGTCTTGCTGACATGCTCAGGGTCTAACTGATCGCCATATTTGGTGTCAGGAAGGAATTTTCCCCCAGGCGAGATTGGCAAAGACTGTGGGCTTTTTGCCTTCCTCTACACAGGGCTCCCTGGGGTGGGGATGGGGGGCAAGTGGGTGTTAATACATACCTGCAGCTTGGCATTTTAACAATAGCAATATTTCTGAAGAAATATCCCATTGTGATGATTCTAATATCAATCATCATTTGACGCAATCCTTAGAGTCTAACAATGTAGGAAGAAAATCAGACCTGTCATCTGCATTGAATCTCCACCTATACCAGGAGGCACACTGACTCAGTAACACTTTATTTCACACTGTATAGCCATACAAGGACGTGCATATATATAGAATCACAAAACAGATGCTGTGACAAATAAAAAAATGGGAAATTCATTAATATCCCCAAATGCTGCTTAATTTATGTGTTGCAAAACAGATGTTAGAAGGAACCAGATATCCTATCCTATTCTATATTGCTCCATCTATATCCCACCTAGAAGTAGCCATCTAGCTAGGAAGACTGATTGGCTAAGAGGTTGGCTAGTAGGAAACATGGCCTTTAACCTGGATCATTGCTTAAAATCCTGCTCAAGTTGGTTTTGATTCAAAGTTGATACCAGCTGATGTCAGTTCAATGTCTTAACCTAAATGTGTTTGGTGGTCTTACTTCACATCTTGATGGACCATCATCAACAATGCAAACCAATGGATGCTTGACACTAATTTGCACTTTTGTTGGCATTCTCAGCAGAAAAGCCATGTCCTTAAATAGATTTAATCTCTTATCATTTCTACCTGTGATCTCTTCAGGTCTGGATTGAGAGAAATTAACTGGGCATTGCAGAGAATCTTTCATTGTCATTGCCCATGCTGTATTTGTTCTGTGGATTAATGCTAAAAACAATGTAACAGTAATATAGAATATTTTATCTTGCATCTCAAAGATCGTAAAGGCGGGTAAGTCTCATTATCTGCATTTCAGAGATGGGGATAATGATACTCGCTAGAGGAGATAGGCAGGAACTGCAAACTTTGGTTACAAATCCAAATTTTCCTAAAGTTTGGAGGTGTTTGGATCTGATATTTTTGGTCTGGGTCAATCTCTAGTATCGCTTTAGTCTGTCAGCTTCCCCAAATACTAAGTTAACTTGCTTGAAAAGGTTATTTCTACAAATGGAAAGGGAAGTTCTGACATGATTGACTCAAAAAATGCCAGTTAGTGCCAAATGTGGACAAAGTAAATGAGATGTGGACTCCTGTACATTAAGAAGTGGAGTGACATGACCATCTCACTTTCCATTGATCCCTGAATATCTATCCATACCTAGCTGAGTACAACTAGGTATAGATGTACATTGTAGGGTGCTGTTTAACTTGAAAGCTTGTATCTTTCACCTACAGTAGTTTGTTCAATAAAAGATATTATCTCACCCAACGTGTTGCTCTATTTTTTTAAACAGTCAAGTAATTTAGGCTGACAATTCCACCTACTAGTGGGGAATTCCTTCCAAATTCTATCAGTCTTTAAAAATGTCAACACTCTGTATCACAAAAATCCTTTAAAAACACCAAAGCAATAAGAACCTGCATTAATAACAGTACTTTGCACATTCACTTTTATAGTGCCTTTCATCAAGGGATCTCAAAGTAATTTACAAACATTATATGAATTAAGCCTCACAATGCCCCTGTAAGGAGGTCACTATCCTTATATTACAGATAGAAAAACTGAGGCACAGAAATTGAGATTTGCCCCGAGCCAGAGCCAGGAATAGAACCCAAATGTCCCAATCATACAGCCCCAACCTTATACGTGCTCCCTCTCACTAGACCATGTCTGTCTCTCCCTCCCATTTTTTGTCTGGCTGACATAAAAACAAAATGTGTAGACTCCTCCTATAGCAATTAACTATACGAGGCCTGCAACTATGCTGAGCAGCTGCAGTTGTTATTGATGATATTGGTGCACAAACAGAAGTAAGTATAAGAGAATCATATTAGGCCTAGTCTACAGGTTTTGTGCTGATATAATTATTTTAGTTAGGAGACTGATTTATTTATTTTATTATTATTATTTTTTTTTACTGATTTATTTATACTGGTACAACTCCCAGGGTATGTCTATGTCTACACTATGAAGGCTGTCGCAGCATAGGTAGATCAGTATAAGCCTGTAGTGTAGATGCAGCCTACACTGACAGTTTTCTGTCAGTCGGAACACCACCTCCTGAATGAAGTTAACTATGTCAATGGAAGCCTTCTTCCGTCAACTTGGCTGCATCTAAACTAGCCTTATAGTCTCATAAATATCTTGGTCAGGGGTGTGAAAAAACCATACCACTGACCAACATAGTTCTCCCAATATAATTTTTTGTTGTAGACCAGTCCCTAGTGTGGACTCAGTTATACTAGTATAAGGGTGCCTTATTCTGATATCCCCTATCCATATGTGATTAAGCTATACCAATATAAGCACCTTTTACTGATATGACTGTGTCTGCACTAGAGGGGTTGCACAGCTTTAACAATACCAGTGTAGGAAAAGTGGTATAACTTTTTTCTATAGGCAAGGCTTCATCAGTCTCTGCTCTTTTAAAAACCCCAATCCTGGAGTTCATGTATGGAACCCCATTTGTTATCACTGGTTATCAAAGTCAGGGGCTATTGTTGGTGAAAACATGGCATGATCTGAACCAGTTGGAGGAGAAATCAGTGGAGAAGGATGTCATTAGGATCTCTTTGTTTTCAAGCTTCTAAGGCGGCAGAACATTTTTGTTTCATTCTTTAAAAAATAAGAACCAATTAAAGATAAGATAAGAACCAATTAAAATAACATAGTCCAAAGCAGAAAATTTCTTAGCATACAAAAGTTAATTTGCTGAAGACCTTAAGAATTTGAGAAATTTCCTTCAATGCTTTTAAACTCAGCAGGTTACATGTTATGCTCTTGCTAGAGTTTATAAACCCTGCAAGTGAAGAGCTTGGAGAATGTTACTGAAATGAAAGGAATATAACAGATCCAATTTGTGACTGTCCCATGAGGCCTAGTTGTTACATTTACCATGCCGCTTTTAATATATGACATGGTTCAGCGTGGTTGGCATTTCATAAACATACATTGCATTTCTCCTGTACTTTTCACTTCACTGGCATATATGGAACCCAGCACAAAATACTGCAGGTCCCTGCTGCTCTCTCTTGAAACCTCGCTGCATGGTGATAGTAAATATTGTTTGATGTTGGGCACTGAGTACCAGAAAATGTGGATTGTAGTCCTATCTCTAACTCACTGGGTGACTCTGGTCACGTAGGTCTATTCATCTCTCTATACCTCAGTTCCTCCAATAATACTTACTTAACTTTGGAAAATGCTTTGAGATCTTTGAAGGAAAGACACTCACTTATAAATACAAAGTGTTGTTGTTGTGATATGCATTACCATTGTCTGGTATGATAAAAAAAAAATCTCTTGGAGGAACAGCTGTGGCACTGGCTTTACAATACATAAATGTGCTACAAATAATGTTAATCTCAATTATATGATATGGCAGATACATCCAGGTCAGGGGAAACTGTCTGATAGCAAAGTTTGTGTTTGCTGCTAACTAGCATAGACGTAGGAACTAGGGATGTGGGGGATGCTGCAGATTTTATGTGGGGATCCCCCTATCCCTGTCCACGTCCCCCCCTCTTGGAGACATGGCCCTGCTCCCAGCCCCAGCTCCAGGGGATGGAGGTCGGGAGACGGACAGGGGTAAGGGGGCTGGCTTTCAGCACCCCCACTATTAAAAATGTTCCAGCACCACTGCTAACTAGAGAAAAGCACCAGGCGTGCCATTGACTTTAATGGGCCCAGGATTTCACCCCAAGAAAACAGATACATCTGAGTTACTATTGGGTACATGCTGAGAACATGCAAGGGAAGTACTGTATAGCACTGGAAACACCTCCTCCTTTCTCAGGGGGCTTATCCCCATGCCACTTTTTTTTTTTTTTTTTACAACTAATAAAAGAACAGGGACAGGAGTGAGGTCAAAGGGTCAAACGAAGCGAACTAATAAAAGAACGGGGACACCGAGCAGAGAACCTCGGACAGCACCCACTGCTCCTCAAAGGTGTCAAGGGAGCCAGCGGACGCCGCCCAGAGGAACTCTGCCCAGATACATGAACGAATGGAGGATCTGAAATAGGCCCCACAGTCACAGGAGACTCCATCGGCCAACCTCCTCACTCTGGTTTTATAGATGGCCAGTTTCGCTAGGGCCAGGAGGCGGTTGACCAGGAGGTCCTGTGACTTTGTGGGGCGACGGATAGGGAGTGCATAAATAAAAAGGTGAGGAGAAAAGTGCAACCAAAATTTTAACAAAATATCCGTGAGGAGCCAGAATAGGGGCTGCAGCCTGGCGCACTCCAGGTAAACATGTGCCAGGGTCTCCCTCACGCCGCAAAAGAGGCAGGTGTCTGGGATGGGGTAAACCGCGCCAAGTACACGCCCGTGCTCACAGCTCCGTGAAGGAGCTGCCAACTGATGTCCCCAGTGGGCTTCGGGATCAGAGCAGAATAAAGGCTGGCCCACTGGGGCTCCTCACCCTCCAGAGGTGGCAGAAGGTCCCGCCACTTCGTATCGGGGCGGGACGCGAGGGTGAGGACATGAAGAACATGGAGCACGAGCGTGTATAGATGTTTCCTTGGCGCGGTCCGGAACAGAACCGGCTGCAGATCGTGCAGCCGGCTCATGGCGAAGGGACGGGGAGGGGGCCGGTTGGGTCCACGGGGCAGGGGCCCGATGAAAAAGTCTGGAGGGCTCGGAGTGGAGGGTGGGCGGGGCGTGCCCTCTCGCAGGACCCGGTCGAGATAGTCCCGAGCAGCGGGCAGCAAAGCGGCCCATTGCCGGCGACGGCCAGGTATGGGCCCGACGCTCCAGCGCCATCCATTTTCAGGGCTAGTTGATTGACACTTGTTAGGTAGGTAGATCTTATAGAGGTTTCCTAAATGGGCCTTCAGTCCTTTGATCTTGACTCCATGTATGAGGTCTGAGCAGGGAGTTATGGGGTTGGGCCACTGCACCCTGCCATGCTGCAGATGTCTGATAGCGGATAATATTTGTCACTGCTCACATTGGCCATATTGTTGAGTAAATTATGACCATCCAAATACTGTAAAAATCAATTCCAAAAGCAGGCAAGTGATATGTTCAAGGTGCTTCTAAACAGGGCGTTAGTGGCAGATTTGATTTTTCAAGTGAGATAGGAAACTTCCATAAAGGAAGGTTGAATTTACGGAAAGGAAACACATTATAAGAACTAGATACAAGTTAATTACAAGAACTGATCAGCTTCCAGCCAGCTTTTGGCTACATTATGCAAAAATATTCGTAACTGCTATGTATATTTGAAAATGTAATAAGTCTTATTAATATAGCAGGTTTACCTCATCTCTCTTGAATGTTCTGATTTTCTTTGAGTATTCAGAATTTCAGAAAGGTTAAGTGTCCTGAAAATAATGGGGAAGTTCTTTATTCATTTCATCATTACCCTTTCTGAGTAAATAGTTTACAGTAATAAAAAATCCATAGCTCAAGGCCCTATTGGATCTCTGAGGCGAAAAAGTGAGCGGTATATATGTAGTGGGAGTAGGTTGACCAGACAGCAAATGTGAAAAATCGGTACAGGGGGTGGGGGGTTATAGGAGCCTATATAAGAAAAAGACTCAAAAATCGGGACTGTCCATATAGAATCGGGACATTTGGTTACCCTAAGTGGGAGGCTGAAACTTGAAAGGTGTCATTTACTGAAGCCTTTGCAAATCCTGTGATGTTTTGTTCTACATAATGCAGAACTGCTCTCTAGTGGTAGAGACCTATCACTGCAGATTAATCATAGAATCATCTTTAAGCCAAATCCTTACCCAGTCCAGATAACTGAACAATTTTGCTGGGATAAGGAGTGAGTAAAAACACTGTAAAGACTTCAGGATTGGGCTGCAGGAAAGTGAGATAGAATAGTTCATTTAGCCTAGCTCCCTGACGGTGCAGAATTGATCTCTTCAGTACTGTAGTTCGTATACCTGGACTTCATGGGGACTGGTACATGTTTTTGGTGATTATCAGTTATCTTGACAAATTAGTGCTGGTGTAAGTGGGCTTAAATGGTTGCCTGGAAGCTGGGAATGCTAGAAAGTGCAGATTGCTACTAGTCAGTAAAGTTTCTTCCCCTTTTAACTCATACATAATTATAGAAATTGGAGATTAGAATTCTGTATTGGGACATTCAAACCATTCCCTTGCTAGGTTTGTTTCCTTAAATATTTTTTTTTTAGTTCTTTACCAATCTAGTTTTAAAGGTCTCTAAAATTGCTAAAATACGTCATATTTTGTTTGTAATACACAATGTAGTTTTGCTTGCAAAAGTCAGAGAAACTAAGAAAATCAGTAAAGAATATACCCTTTCTATAATTATTAAATGCCAGATTGAAAGATTTAAAAGGCATTGAGCAATATAATCAGATCTAAAGGCTTATTGTTCAACAGCCAGGATACAATATTGGACAATTGAACTTTTCTATAGTTTAATCATTTCACATTTGTAAACCCTGTACACTCTAAGTATCTCTTGAAGACAAACTTGTTGTGGTAATAGAGATGAGCAAATTGTATAGCAGCCTTACAACAGTTTCTCATTAAATTTATGGTACTGAATATGAAGAAAACCATAACAATCTGAGTTAACCTTGTTGAATAGATTTTCTGTGGCTCACAATAAAGACAATCTTTTGTAAATATCAATATATAGGAGGAGTGTTGTTCACACAACAGGTTATCACACGGTTTGCTGGTTTCCAGTTTGCAGTCATAGTGATAAACAGCGCTGTGTGTTGTTCTCTCATCTTGAAAATTAGAATCCACACAAAAAAATTATATGGATACCGCTAAAATAAGGTACTGCCAAAGAACTTGCATTTGGCTACTGGTCTATCATCATTATGATAAGCAACAGTCACAGCACAGCAGCTACCTACCCTCTGCAAAAAATTCTGCAGACATTACAGGAGTGGAAAATCTTAATGAAAGCTTTCAAGGAGAACAATGAGGTGGCTTTGTGAATGTTTATAGGGAGCTCCACACACAATTTTTTTTTTAATTACCTGTATTTGTACTTTCAGTTTCATGATTTGTGCAGGTAGTTGCACACACAGCTCTGGTCATTGTTTTTAAAAAAAATTGGCCCAGAGTATTTTGCATCAGTCAAATATTGCAATAACTTGATCTCTTCCCCCTCCCCCTTCATTTTGAGAGACTGAATCCTTTGGAAAATGACTGCTAGACCTTGCTGGAGTCAGGCATGCTCTAGGAAGATGCTTTGCAAGCTGCCATGTGCATTAATGCCCATACACCTCAATCTAACCTATTGTAAAACATCCACGCTACTCCACATCCAAATCTCTCCTGAAGAAAGGGTGCTGATTATGTTAAATTATCAGAGAGTTCTGTGATGTGGACTACTCCACAACTGGACTGGAGTGAGGCCACCAAGAAGTGTTAGCCAAATTCAGACCTGAGCCTAGAAGTAGAATCGTAGGACTGACCGGACCTCAACAGGTCTTTTAGTCCAGTTCCCTGCACTTAAGGCAGGACTAAGTATACATCTCCAAAAAGTATTATATAATAAACGAATGCATGGTCAATCCCACAATCTGAAATCGCTAATTTCATTTAATTTAATTATTAGGGCATTTGACCTTCAATCATTCTTAAATAAATCAATATTTGTTATGGAGACTAAGCAGCAAAATATACAAGGTCTGGTGAAGTCCTCCATCTATTAGTGTGCTGCATTACCTGATGACAATTACAGTTTTCAGCAAATGGACTCACCAGCTGTTCCATAAGAAGTGCAGGTGATTTACCATCTGTGCCATGCAATATGCTCATTCCCCATGATGTTCTATGGAGTTGTGCTACATAAAGTGATGCAGTTTAACCCCGTTACACAAAAACAGACCATCTTTTAAAGGGCGTTTTGCATTTAATTTGTTTAAAATACACTTAAAAAGCAGATATTCCAAGGCTAGGCAGAAAAGCATTAACACCTCTTTTGTCTTCACTAGCAAAGATGAGAAGCTGGATATGAGTCAACAGTGTGCCCTTATTGCCAAGAAGGCTAATGACATTTTGGGCTGTATAAGTAGAGGCATTGCCAGCAGATCGAGGGACATGATCATTCCCCTCTATTCAACATTGGTGAGGCCTCATCTGGAGTACTGTGTCCAGTTTTGGGCCCCACGCTACAAGAAGGATGTGGAAAAATTGGAAAGAGTCCAGCAGAGGGCCACAAAAATGATTAGGGGGCTGGAGCACATGACTTACGAGGATAGATTGAAGGAACTGGGATTGTTTAGTCTGCAGAAGAGAAGAATGAGGGGGGATTTGATAGCTGCTTTCAACTACCTGAAAGGGGATTCCAAAGAGGATGGATCTAGACTGTTCTCAGTGGTATCAGATGACAGAACAAGGAGTAATGGTCTCAAGTTGCAGTGAGGGCGGTTTAGGTTGGATATTAGAAAAACTTTTTCACCAGGAGTGTGGTAAAGCACTGGAATGGGTTACCTAGGGAGGTGATGGAATCTCCTTCCTTAGAGGTTTTTAAGATCAGGCTTGACAAAGCCCTGGCTGGGATGATTTAGTTGGGGATTGGTCCTGCTTTGAGCAGGGGGTTGGCCTAGATGACCTCCTGAGGTCCCTTCCAACCCGGATATTCTATGATTCTATGAAAAGGATATTATAGTCTCGTATTACCCATTCCCAAGATATTATGTTCAAAAGTGTTTGCATGAACTACATCAACTGATAACCTTGGGCTGGCCTAGTTGGTGTAAACAAATTGTTCTGTAAGTCATTACTTTATATACATATAGCACCAGCAGTTCCTAAAAGCAATGAGATCAGTACTGATCATACCAGATGTGTTGGTGAAATCTTAAGTCAAATACGATTGCCAGCAGTTCCAAAGCACTCTGGAAAGCTGAATTAAAGCAATATAGTTCACTGCTATGGCTAACTGCAGTACTTTTTCAAAGCACCCTGAACTAATGTATCATGTGAAATCAGAATAGAGGTGAAGATACGGCGGGGGTGTCACAATGGTGGAATCCAAGCTTTTGTCTTAGTGGCAAAAAAAGCTCCCAGAAGGTCTTCTCTTACAAAAACCATAAGATGTTCATGTTCATCTTCAGAAGCAAACATAGAAATAACTGAATACTAGGAGAGGAGAAAAAAGGCTTGTGGTTAAGACAACATTCCTTACAGCGGAAAGGTAGGGAGTGGATTACTAACCACAGGAAGAATTATTAGAAATATAATACACTTTGTCAGTTATTGGGAAGAAGTACCTTCCTTTAAGTTGACTGTAGCAGTTAACCCTTTGCAGTCTGATATTTTCTGTCTCTGTCCTGTTTTTTGTTCATTTTTAAATTGTAATGTGAGTATACTTTTGCAAAGTGACTATGGGAAAATGCTTTCTGGGATTCCATGTTTATTATCTCTTACATGCTTCTATATCAAATTTGCTCCACTTTCAAATGGAAAGATGGCTTTTCTAACTGCAAGCCCTGAAAATTCAGTCTGGAATTGAAACATAGCTTGATTTTTATTCTGGTTCATGCATCATTACCAGTAGATTTTGCAACTAGAACTTAGTTAGCAGTTCTGTTGAAGGATGAATGATAATTGAATCCAATTAGCTTTCCCTGATTGGTGTTGGCTCTGCAGTGCTAACAGGAAAAATACCTAAAACATTTAAGTTTTATGTACTTATTTATTTAGATTAATTAAATAGCATATGAGTGCTCACCTGGGCATCCCATGGCTGAGTTGATAAAACCAGATGACAGACTGCTCTTTCCACATTAAAATAACAGCCATCTAAAAACATTACATGTTCAAAAATCTCCCTGCCACCTCATAGAATCATAGAATCATAGAATATCAGAGTTGGAAGGGACCTCAAGAGGTCATCTAGTCCAACCCCCTGCTCAAAGCAGGACCAATTCCCAGCTAAATCATCCCAGCCAGGGCTTTGTCAAGCCGGGCCTTAAAAACCTCCAAGGAAGGAGACTCCACCACCTCCCTAGGTAACGCATTCCAGTGTTTCACCACCCTCCTAGTGAAATAGTTTTTCCTGATATCCAACCTGGACCTCCCCCACTGCAACTTGAGACCATTGCTCCTTGTTCTGTCATCTGCCACCACTGAGAACAGCCGAGCTCCATCCTCTTTGGAACCCCTCTTCAGGTAGTTGAAGGCTGCTATCAAATCCCCCCTCATTCTTCTCTTCTGGAGACTAAACAATCCCAGTTCCCTCAGCCTCTCCTCATAAGTCATGTGCTCCAGACCCCTAATCATTTTTGTTGCCCTCCGCTGGACTCTTTCCAATTTTTCCACATCCTTCTTGTAGTGTGGGGCCCAAAACTGGACACAGTATTCCAGATGAGGCCTCACCAATGTCGAATAAAGGGGAACGATCACGTCCCTCGATCTGCTGGCAATGCCCCTACTTATACAGCCCAAAATGCCGTTAGCCTTCTTGGCAACAAGAGCACACTGTTGACTCATATCCAGCTTCTCGTCCACTGTGACCCCTAGGTCCTTTTCTGCAGAACTGCTACCTAGCCATTTGGTCCCTAGTCTGTAGCAGTGCACGGGATTCTTCCGTCCTAAGTGCAGGACTCTGCACTTGTCCTTGTTGAACCTCATCAGGTTTTTTTCGGCCCAATCTTCTAATTTGTCTAGGTCCCTCTGTATCCGATCCCTACCCTCTAGTTTATCTACCACGCCTCCTAGTTTAGTGTCATCTGCAAACTTGCTGAGAGTGCAGTCCACACCATCCTCCAGATCATTAATAAAGATATTATACAAAACCGGCCCCAGGACCAACCCTTGGGGCACTCCGCTTGAAACTGGCTGCCAACTAGACATGGAGCCATTGATCACTACCCGTTGAGCCCGATGATCTAGCCAGCTTTCTATCCACCTTACAGTCCATTCATCCAGCCCATACTTCTTTAACTTGGCGGCAAGAATACTGTGGGAAATTTATTGGGGAATAAACCTCCAATAAATTGGGGAATAAACCTCCAATTTATCCCAACAACATCCTCCCAAAGTGCCCTGGAAAAAAGAGGAGTTATGCACTATGCCTGGAACATTAGCTAATCAAGGCTCTGGCTTACTAAAGGGGGGAGCTCATTCAGAATTGAGGGGCTCCCAGAAGACAAAACCCTGTCAGCAGCCCTCTCTCCTTGATGCTGAAAGAGCAACAGCTCGAGCACCTCCTCTGATTGCAACTGCAGGGGTATGCCATGGGGGAAAGGGAGAGCCTGCTCCCATGCCAGTATGAACTTTAAAGTTCAAAATATAATGTCTTGAATTTCACACAGAAACCTAGAAGCAGCCAGGCAAGCTCATGGAGCATCAGTGTTAAATGTTCTTGGGGAGGTCCCTATTAATAGGCAGGCTGCCACATTCTGCACCCGCTTCAGGTTCTAAGCAGTGTAACCCTGCCTCCAAAAGAAATTATCACACTTGCCTCACCAAGCACAGATGGAAAATGCATTTTTAGCGGTGGCTGCTACCTGATCATCTAGCAGGAGTCTTGGAGCCAAACATACTCCCAAACTGCAGAACTCTTTTACCAATGGAAGCCATACGCAGTCTGGGATGTTGATGTAATTTCCACGAGTATTGCTGCTTCCCCCACTCTATAAATAATACCTCGGTCTTATCTGGATTTCGCTTCAGCCAGCTAGACCCTCAATCAGACCCTGAGCGCCAGGTTTGAATCAATAAAGGAAACATATATAACTCAGAACACACTGAAAATCAGTTATACAAGAGAGCAGAAAGACTCTTACATATTGAGAAGAATCTTCATCATCGTTCTTCCCACTTGCCCTTTTAATCTGTGCATACGACTGCCTGTTTACTTTCAGTTTCAGCTCTGCTGCTGCCCTAATTGAGGGTAACACATTTGTGGGGCCTGGGAAGGGACATTCACTATCAACAAAGCGGTGAAAACATCTACACACAAAGTGCTGTCCAATGCACAAATTAACAAAAGACAAAAATGCATCTTTCCACTTTTCTGATCTCTTTCCAAAAGATAAATCTTAGGGTTTACATGTACATACAGAATTATCATATGGAAAGTGATTTTCAACTTTTCTAAGTCCTTTGAAAGTCCTCTAATTAAACACAGAAGAAAGAGAATAGGCCATAGTATGGGGTGACCAGACAGCAAGTGTGAAAAATCGGGACAGAGGGTGGGGGGTAATAGGAGCCTACATAAGAAAAAGACACAAAATTGGGATTATCCCTATAAAATCTGGTCACCCTACCATAGTAGTACATGCCCATGATCTATTCATGTGCCTCATCCCTGATTTGAAATCACCTCTAACAATAGGAGGATTCTTCCTCCCTGTACAGTTCATAGCCTCTGTGAAGATACTGCTAACAACCTGCCCTTACTGATGGTGCTTTCTGCAACCTTGATGTAAGGAACCACAGATCTAGAACCCGGGAGCATAGGGGTCTGGGAGACCGATGCCTTTATGTTGCCACTGGGGAATCAGCTGAAGCACCACCCAACAATTACGGGATGGTTAGGCTCCATAGGCAGTACCACCCAAATTGGCCATAGCAATAAAACCCTGAGGCCACCTGATTGGTCCACACTATTTAAACCACAAAGTCTGCCCAGGGAGATGCTAAGCAACCATACAGACTCTTCCTTTCTATTGATCTTGTCTTTTTGCCCTGTCTAGCTCCTGACTCCTGCCTTTTTCATGGCCTGACCTTGGTACCAGTTTCCTGACTCGACTTGGTAACTAGTCTTGGCTCCTACCTTTGACCCCAGCCCAGTGGATGTTATTGGCCTGGCTGCCTCTGCCCTGGTCATCTTGCATAGGCTGCCTATGGTAAAAAAAATGGTTGTGGTGAAGCCAACATTCAGTTACTACCAGGCTGGGCTGATTCAAACAGGTAAGCAATAGTTAGAAGGCTTCCAACCTTCTATTATTAATCCCCTAAAACATTAATTCCTAGTGTTTGTGGGTTTCCTGATGATAAACAATGCATGATGAACCCCCCCAGCTTGCTTGGTATAACTGCTGCAGCCCTGCGAATCCTAACCATTGTTATTATCCATACAAGAACAAACAGGCAGCAATGGACTCATTGGGAGGTGAGCAGGCCCAGATTCCTGATCAGAAGTGTCCAAGTTCATGCACAGAAATACAATCTTGGTTTTCCAAAATCAAAATACTTCACCAGACTTTCCTGGTATCAAATACTAAGTTAAAAGCTGAGCACATTAGGATTTATATTTGACTTTCCCGCTGTAATGGCATACAATGAACTAGTTGGAGTAAACTGAGAGCAGTGCTACTACTTCACCACTAGGTATCCACTTGTGCACATCATTTAACACTGTATGAGAGGCTACCAGTCACACACCAACGCAGATTCGTGTCTTATAGCAGACATCAAAAACCATTCATGTAATTTTTATTGATTGATTTTTATATACTGAGCAGCACCAGTGTGCATGGTGCTGTGCACTGCAAAATATAGAACATATTGGCCCTGTGTTTTTGGTGGTTACATGTAGGGCTGATGGAATAAGGAGAATGGCATGAACATTAATTCCTACAACTCAATGTATTATTTTTCATTGCACGCTTTCAAAAAGTAAAGAAATAAACTGGCCTGATTATTTTTAAATTAGTTTTTCCTATTTCCTGTAAAATCATGAGTCAGTCTATGGAAAAGTGTTTTATGAGGTTTTGACTAGTATTTCAGTAGGGGTGAAAGTAACTTAAGGGACTTACCGATATGCAGGGCCGGGGTCCTGAGCGGGGGGAGGCCGCTCGGGTGGAAGGGGTGGGGCCTCAGGTGGAAGGGGTGGGGCCTTTAAATCGTCGCTGCTACGCCGGGGCTCCGGCTGCGATTTAAAGGGCCCGGGGCTGCGGCTGCGGTAGCGGCGGCCAGGAGCCCCGGGCCCTTTAAATCACTACCGGAGCCCCATGGTAGCTGTAGCTGCTGCAGCAGCCAGGAGCCCCAGGGCTCTAGTGGTGATATAAAGGGCCAAGGGCTCCGGCCGCTGCCGGGAGCCCCAGGACTTTTAAATTGCTGCCAGAGCCCAGGGGCTCCCGGGCGCCGCCACTACCCCAGGGCTCTGGCAGCGGGGCTCTAGCAGCAATTTAAAGGGCCCGGGGGTCCTGCTGCTGCTGGGAGCCCAGGGCCCTTTTAAATTGCCCACCTGGGGAAGCTGCCCCCTGCCGGTACAGTCACCTGTGTACTGGCTCTTGGCAGTACGCCGGACCGGACCAGCTTACTTTCACCTCTGTATTTCAGTTTATTTCCCTGTTTTATTACAGAACTTAATTTTCAAAGTTGGATGCCTAAGTAGCCATACTTAGGTACCCAGGTCAATCTCTTTTGTGCTGATTTGGGCACCTTATGTACCTAAATATAAGGGATCTAAATAAAATGGCACCCAAATAAATGGATGTCTAACTCGAGACACACAAGTTTGAATATTGGCTCCACAATTTCATCTTGTAACTTTAAAAAGTGAAACATTCTACTTTAATATACATGACACTGGCTTCCAGCAGGGGATCTGCCCCTAGGAGTTTTATCACTCTCAAATAAAAGGCCTGCTCCTGCTTTCACTTAAAGCAGTGATAAAAATACTAGGGGCAGATCTCCCGCTGGTATAAATTGACACTAATTGACACCAGCAGGGAATCCGCTCCTTGGATTTTTTTCACCGCTTTATGACTGTGTGTGCTGGTGTGGTTAAGAAAAATACCTGTTATTTTTGTAACCAGCCACATATGTTCCATTTTCATTACAAAATTTTTATTAGCAAATCATTTAGACAGTGCATTGTAATTTTGTAATGATTTTTATACATTTGTTTCCCAAAATGAAGTAACAAAATGTGTCTGGGAATGTTGGTACTGTAACTCCAAATTCTTGTTGACTCACTCACTTCCTGATGAGATCCTTACACAAAAAAGCTACAACATGTAGAAACTGCAGTGTTTCTGTTGCTCAAGCCATTTAACTCAAGGTAAGGCTGCTGGACAATTCAAGAGACATTATTTGTCTCCTGCTCCTAACAGTGCGCAGAATGTGAAGAAAACTCATGTAATGTTGCAGAATCCAGAGCAGAACAAAAGAGATGATAAGGACGTAGAAGTATTGAATAAAAAGTACAACAGAGTCTCCACTTAACACTTTCCTTCTTTCTTCTCTTTAATATAGACACCTACCTGAGCCAAAACTTTCCAAACCAGTCTTGATTTAAGGATCAAAATTTGCTAGACTTTGCTATATCTTTACATGATGTTCTAGGCAGATCACTCTTTTGACTGAATTACTTATAAATGTTATTTTAGCAATTATATCCCAATAGTAATAAACCAAGGGAATGTCAATAGATTAATAGTCTAGACAATGATTTGCACAATGGATTACAGGTGGTTGAAATTTTTCAAGCTAAATGTTTCTACTTGAAAAATGCCCATTCTTTAACCATGAAAACTTTTGCAAAAACCTATAAAATTCTGAAAATAATTTTGAATTTTTTTGCAACTCTTTTTAGTGCTTTTCATCCCTGGCAATGGAAAAAAATGACTAGAAGTCAAGTTATTGTGAATTCCTGTTTACTTTACCTAATGGTCTCTGTTACCAATACTTCTACGGGAACGTAACCTCCTGTTTTCCCTGCTATAATGATTAATCTGATTGCTAAGAGAATTTGTATATTTCTGTCCTTTCCTCTTTTCTAGAAAAAAAATGGGCAAATGCTGGAAGCTGTCACCTATGAAAATCCAGCTGGGAATAACCCACAGGTAATCAGCAAAATGCCACCAACTCTACTTACGTAGAAGAGATATGTGGGTGGGATTCGTGTTGTATTGGCTCAGGCCATTATTCCATCAAGTCTAGAGCTGGGTGACCTGTGAGCTACTTTCGCAAACAATTGTCAGTATCTTTGTAACAGTGGGATATGAGTAAAGGGCATGGTAGGTACTGAGCAAAATGTGTTTCTTTGCATGTGTGGCAGTGTTTGCAGCTCAGCAAAGAACATCTGTGAAACAGAACATTTATGATAACTAATAGGCCTGCTTCAGTGACTCCAACTGGAGCAGTAACAGTACTAATGCAACTGCACCCTTATAATTATGTATTTCAATTGCTTATGGTATTTTCTACCCCTTGGGCCAAATTTAGAGAATGTGTAATCAGGTGCACCTCCACTAAAATCACAGGTTGAGCCCACTGACACAAGGTCTGGATTTTAACTCCCATCTTACGCAGCTGTGAAATACTGTGTGTACTGTTGCTATGTTTCAGCACAGAGGTGGCTGCTTTTTAGTGGTCTTAAGGTGCTTTGGGGTCTTTAATGGTGTTAAGTAAACGTAAGACCAGTACAGGGTATTGAAACAATAGGTCACATTATGAGTTTTCAGGGCATATAAAATCACAAAGAAAAAAACGAGATGAAATTTAAACTAGATTTTTTTTTTAAACAGAAACTAGAAAAATCTCAAATTTCAGGGCTTCATTATTTCAGGCAGGCTGGCTTGTTATAATTTAAAACATTGAATTTCTTATCTTACTGTAAACTATAAAGTAAATTTGATGGCAGTAATTAAAATAGCAGTATGCTATGCATTGAAGCAGCATGCAGGTGACATAGGCACTTGTATCCTAAACCTCATACCATTCCATCCACAAGACTGCAGTCACTTCCCTGTTTCTCAAGAGAGGAGAACAAAACGATCCGGATATTTTGAGTGCAGTTTTCAGAATGAGCATTAGCTACAATGCACCAACTTTGCCAGTCAAAATTGCCCATTCACATTAATGGATGACATAAACAAATGTGTGTGGCAGACTTGTCTTCCAACACAAACATCTCACAGGAGCTAAGCTGTAAAAACAATAAATGTTCCATGCTGCTGGAGAAAGTAATGAGAAAAGTGCTCAGATGTGATCTTTGTGAAAAAGCTTCATGAGACACACTTTTCTTTCTTCTTTGATTTCAGTAGAGTTACAGTGATTTCAACAGTTATGTCAATAAGATCAGAATCTAGCTATAAACCTACTGACATTTGTTCTAAAGTACGACAGATTTTGTTAAAGTGCTAACTTTAACTGAATACCCTTCCTGTCTCAATTTCCCAAGCAACCCTATTATATTCATGTCCTTCTGAAAGATTGAATTCTGCACCACCCACTGGACTTTTTTTTTTTTTTTTTAAAGAAGATGCTTCCAAGTTAACATTTCTTCTGAGCTTCTCAGTGCATCCTGTCTGTTTTTGTCTTGGAAGCTCTAGATAGTGAATGTCTTAATTTTGTATCTCATACAATACCCAGCACAACTGATGACACCTAACAAATAATAATAATTAGCATTCAATTTGAGTTTCACTAATTGGTGGTGATCCCAAACACAGAGTTGGAAATGGAGGTTGCTCAGTTTTTGCTCAGAAACTCTTAGCATGGGTTCCAAAAGGGTATTTAGGCACGTAAGTCCTGTTTTTAGGAGCCATTACAATCCACAAAACTCCCACTCAGCTGCCACCTAAACCTGCAGGAGACTAAAGTTGCTCGGTGCCTAAGTTTTTGCAGTGAAAGTTCTCTAGGTGCCTGAGGGACCAGATACAGTAGCAGCCTCTCAGCACACCTAGTGGATCAGGCCCTGCATGCAATATAGGCAGCCAAACACCTATCTTCCCCTGCTTCATGACTCACAAGCAGAGATAAGTACTTTCCTGCATCCCAAACTTGGCGCCAAACTCCGAGAGAGGGGTGGGGCTTAGAACAAATCCCCACATTAGCATCTCCTAAGGGCTAGAATATGCAGCTCCCTACCTAGCGTGTGCTGGGTTTGTGGATCATATTCTAGGACACACCTCTCTCCCCAGGTATTATACAGGTATATACTATACACCTAACTCAGGCTTTGTGGATTGCTATGTTCCTGTGATTCCTTAGGTCCTTTTGTGGCCTTATTACCTGGGTAAAAACTAAGTAAGAATCCCATAGATTGGAAAACCATGTTCTGTCTATTCAAAATATTCTTCAGCCCCAGCTGTTCCAGATTCACAGCAGTTGCTATATTGTGGCGCTCCGGATAGCAAATACATGCAAGGTGTTGCCTGTCAGTCTTGAATAGCTCTGCAAATACATTCATACACATTTTATCTATAACCACAATGAATTCCAAGTTGTGTGGTGTGTTCTGGGCTGCATTATGTAGCACTGTAAGCAGTGCAGTGCCCTTCTGAACGCAGGTGTACTGGTGAGATTGACAGATTGGCAACTGGTTACTTAGGGTTTATCTGGCTGAAGTTTGGTTGCCTCTTCATATTATAAATGTCTTTCAAGGGAATAGGCCACAGGCCTTGCTCCTCAGTTCCTCCAGGATGAAAGTAATATTTTTAAATGCCATAGTCATTACGGCTTTTTATATTTCCCTGGCAGTGCTGATAAATCTGTCTGAGTAAATATTTCTGAAGTTCAAACATGTCAATAAGAATTTTAAGGGCATGCATTGCAGACCATCTGTTACCATTAAAACAAGGAACCACCTGAATGGTGAAGAAGTGGAATTTAGAAAAAACTGTGGAAAATCAAGCTAATCAGAGTGCATCAGGAGGCAAGTCCAGGTTGAGCAACACAAGGAATTTATTGCAGCTCATTAAGCATGTTGCGCACATAATCAGTGAAGCTGAGTCAGAAAGGATAGAAAATGAATGTATGTGCTACCAGTTTATTGTCCAAATTCACTAAGTTAGGTGCAGGGTGGTATAACTTCCACTCCCTTGCACCAGCTTAGTCACTCGGTGTTGCTGCTGCTTCTCACCTCCTGGTATTTTAACTTGGAGAAAGCAACTTTAAAATCCATTAGCAGGCCCACAGAAGCACAGGCTTTTCATGGAGACGATGTCTCAGAGTATCCCTCATCTATCCATTCAGACTACACCTTGGCCATAGCCATATGCGTTTTGGGCATCACTGCTGTCCCACAGCTCCCCAATCCTTGGCAGTGAGGAGGCTGTGGTTGGCTTCTGCTGCTGGAACCTTATTCTCTTTTAGAATATGCTTTGGGGCCCTGCAGCAGACCCTGGGCTGAATTTAGCCTCACAAATATTAGCCGTAGTACCTGCTGTGGTAAAAGCACACACATTGGAGTCTGCAATGAATAGCTAGTGGATGATGTTACTGTAAATGCAGTGAGAGTCATCATAATGATGTGACCTCCCAGCCATGTAAAGGTCAAAAGAGTTTTATTTCTAGGGTGAACTTAAATAAAACAAACCTCCAGAAATTGTCAACCAGCATACTGGAGAGTTTACTCATGATTCCATTAGAGAGGTTCATGGGATCAAGTCTCCAAAGAAAACACTGAACGTTTTCCTTCCTGTACAGATGTTTGACCACAAGCAGAGAGACAGATTATGTTTTAAATTCTCTTTCACATTGCTTCAATCTTTATTTGTTAGACATGATCAAGCTTGAAAGCTCCACATTTGCCTCTCTTTCCCTTGCACTCCACTCCCATCTGCAATCATTTATGTGCATAGACATTCAGACCAGATTTTTACAAGTCGCCAGTGATTTTGGATAGCTTGGGTTTTTTTGGGTGCATAACTTGAGTCTGATTTTAAGAAGTGCTGTGCACCCTCAGTGTTTGTTTACGTCTATTGGCGTTCTGGGTGGGTGCTGAACACCTCTGAAAAATAGGCCTCAAGCGTCTAAAGTTAGGCATCCAAAATCAATGATCACTTTTGAAATTTATGGTCTTGGACTGTTCTATTGATTATGGGAGTTCATTTCCCTAGAGCACATCCCTACTTATCATGCTCAGAATTGTCCAGTATTAACCTTCATTGCAAGCTCCGTGAGAAGGGACCATGTCTGCCTACACCCATAATATTAATTAAATGCATTCACTATATGAATGCATTTCAAGTGGCCCCTGAAAACTCTGTGGAGGGTAGTGGATGTTTGGCTCCTATCAACATTCAGGAGAAAATGAAGAGGGCCACTCAGTTCCAGGAGGGGAACAGGCCACGAAGCCCTCCCTGAAGTCACCAAGATAAGAAGGAGGGGGTCTCTGGAGTCTGGGTACAAAAGACACTTTTGGAATGGGACTTTTGGAGGTCTGATTTAATTTAGAACCTGAATCTTCAAGTGAATATCACAGCTACCACTGCCAACCCCAGCAACCAGACCCTGTCTGATTTGCACAGCTCTGATAAATCTATATCCTTGGTATAGCAGTCAGCCCTAATAAATATCTGTCATGTATCAGCCAACCCACAAGGGCTGCAACACACCTAAAATCCTGGTTGATGAGTTGAGAGAAAAAGGCAGGACTCTGGATTTCTTAGGATCACAGCTTAGGGTGTGCATATGATACTTCCCCACTGCTCCCCTTCAAATTTCATTCTTGTGAAGCAATTAGGTCAGCATGGCAGCCCAGGCAGGGTGTAGCATCTCTGATTCTACAAAGCCAGCATTCTGAGCTTCTGCTTGTTTTGCTCCCAGGCATCAGATAAGATTTACAACTTTTGCAGTTCTCCTTTTTGCTTCCCACACTGTTATTGCAAATCACTGAATCTACAGTATGTCACTTATTTATATTTTTTTAAAAATGTGACTAGTAATCTTCAACTACTGTACTGTCTGAATTTAACAACCACGATAATATTAGGTTTGGTCCCATTAATCTCTCTCTTTAGTAATAATGCTAGGGGGAGGTTATTCTTAAGAATGTAGAGGAGCCTGTAACACCAGATCTGAGTTAATACCTTAAATCCCAAATAAACACACCCTTTCTTGATGTTTCAGGCTGGGCATCCTAAAACTACTATCCAAAATTACTAGTCACTTTTGAAAATCTTGGCTTAAAGAGTGATAGTGTACTTGACTACACTATATTAGTCCATTGAATAACTGAACTGTACCCTGTGGCAAAACTTGTTCTGAAGTAACACTGGCTTCCACTGTGGCACTAAATCAATGGAGTTACTTCAGACAGACACCATCATACAGGAGTGCAAAATTTTTCTCCTTTTGTTTAGAGGTAATCACTGGGCATGGGGGGGAGGGGGAGAGGTATTTTGGGAGTAGCTATGTGAGTGCATGACACAGTAGAGAAGTTGTGTTTGTGCAATCTGTCCCTTTCTGTTCCTTAGTCATCTGCATCACACCCAACACTGGTGTTGCCACTGAAACACAAAGAAGGGATTCAGGACACAGGTTACACTAAATAGGGCAAAAAAAGAGCGAGACCTGAACCAAATGAGAAATTTCATAGGCTGTAAAAACTGTAGAATATGAAATAGAATCCTTTCATCCAATGAAAACTGACTATTCCCGGTGTTGCCCCATTCTTTTATATATATATATAAAATATACATGTATATATATACATATACATATACATATTTACAGCTGGGCACGTTTTCCCTTTAGATTCCAGTAAAGCCATTAAATGGATATGGATTGTTCTTAGTGTTATGGATCATTGTCAAAGCTCCTTTCATTCTCTTTAAGCTCCTTTCTCCAAAAAACATGTTCACTTCTTTTTAATTCCAGGATGTACAACTTTAATCCATTTACTCCAGGAGGCTGAGTATTCTTTCTTCTAAAATGGAATAGTTCAGAAACATACAAGTGCCATAGATTCCTCCCTTCTTTCTGAAGTTTTCTGGCATGACACCCGTTATCAAATTCTGAAGTACTCAAATAATCTGTTGTTAATGGAAATGGTAGGAGAGTTCTAAGTTTGGAAGCATCTTACAGGTTTTTTTGGGTGGGTTTCAGTTAATCAGACATGGGTACTAATTGTTTATAGTTTAATGGTTATGTATGTGCCCACTGCATTGGGTGTGCACACTTTGTGAAAGAGAGCTAAGTAAATAATCACTTATAACATGTTTTTATAGTATATTAGAATACTAATTTGACTAACAGTATATGATAATTTCTCTTTTTTTGGCTGTATACTGACCAGTTGTCTGTAATGTCATAGAATGCCTCTCTCTCTCTCAGGGCCCTGATCTTGCAAACGCACAGCTGCTGTGACTCCCATTAATTTCACTGCAGGCTGAAATGACTCAGCACATCACAGATCAGGTTCAGAAAAGACTTTAACAGTAGGAAAGCAATACTATGAAACTTTGATGCTATCTTGGAGATGGCATCAAGTCTAAATTCCTACATGTGCTTGTTATGATAAACATGATTGTATCACCGTCCTTTGCTTCATTTATACTAGTGGCTGTGAATCTTAAGCACTCATGATGCCGTCTAACCTACTAGCATTACAACCCTTACTGCAAGCTTTAGGAAATTCCAACAGCTGGTATTAATGGATTAAATAACTCCTTCCATTTGAACTTCCTTGTGTTATGTGATTTAGCACAGGCATTTGTAAAACAGATTTTGCCCAAGTTTTCATTGACAGCTTGTTTTAAAGCAGTGAAAACATCAAAAGGAAAAAGGGGATATGTCAAAGGTCCAAGCCAGTTATCAGATGATAAAGTTCCTTCCAAGTCTCATCACTTCAGAGAAATCAAAAAAGACAGGAGATGATGGAGATATAAATCCAGCTGAGCATGATTTTTTTTTTCCAAAGTGTTTGAGTTTTATATACCTTTGCTGGATGGGGAGCATTACTGATGATGCTTTTGGAAAAATAAATTCTTAAGCATAAAAGATGTATTAATGTTAAAGACATCTGTTAAACAAATAAAAAAAGGAAAATATTTTTCTGACTCTTTCTTTTACCTCCTACAATGCAGAATATTTTATCAATGTTGCCTCCGGTAACAACCAAAGAAGACAGCAAGATTTGTAGAGTCTCATTTTCTATCTAAACCAGCTGCAGGATGGCTTAGTATCAGAAAAGTTTGACTTAGACCAAAGTTGCTTCTGAACAAATTATGACCAAATTTTCAAAAGTGGTCACTAATTTTTAAGCTTCAAGTTTTAGGTACTCAACTCAGGACACCAAAGGCTTGATTTACATAGAAGCCAAAGACCCACAGCTTGGAGAGGCTTTCCAAATAAATTACTTAGGCCAAAGAGTTGTCTTTTTGATACCTCTATATTTAATCAACAGACTAGCTTTGTATAGATTTGAGGATGAATCCTTCCTCAGTTATAATTCCTCATAACTATTAACCAACAGTTATAAGGTTATCAGGATTAAAAATTGATCTATTACTATTTTTAATGTTCAGAAGGATAGGGTATGTAAAATACCCACTGTATCCAAACAGAAGTAGAAAGTAAATATAGTCTATAGTACAGCTATTAAAAATATATAATCTTGTAAATAAGCACTTAGTTCCTGATCTTTGGGTCCAGCTAAACTCTTGTTAGTGTAGGATCTTAGAAGGGGACAAAGGTAGGAGTACACAACCATTGCACTCCCTCAGCACCAGAAGCAGCTGGGGGTCAGTTCAGCCCCCATTATAAATTAGAACAGGATCAAGGCTGCTCTAATTTATGCCAGTTTGCAACTATCCCCAAGGAGCCATGACACTGGTCAGGGATAACTAGAATGCAGCACATTGTGACTACTACGCCTCCTGTCCCAACACTTCCCCCAATACCAGAGGGACTGGTAGAGGGGGTGTAGAGCCATGAAAAAAAGCAGTTGACTGGTTATGGCAGCTTTCTTTAAGGTTGCTTTGTGCCACTGAAATAGCTCAAAGTGGCTTTATCAGAGGGTAGGCTCAGTTCTTTACTTATAACTCTATAATATTCAGTAGCTTGTAGTCTCAGATCATGCTAGATCAGTCTAAATAACAATATGAACAGTCACCTTCCTTTCCTTCCTGGTATCATCAGGCAAGAGTGGTGGAACCTGAGATTCTAGTACTCTTATTTCTTGAGGCTTACACGTTCTTCCCACAGAATAGCCTTCCATTATTACTATGTGTTGTGGCATGCCTGCTTGGCTTGAGGCTAAGCTCTCAACTGAGTTAGGACACCTTCTTGGCTGAATGCCAAACTCCCAGCTGAACTTGGTCATAGAATTTATAGGAAACCAATTAGATCATCCAGTCCTTCTTCCTGCCAGTAGATGATTGTTCCCTGTTCTTTTAGTGCTTTATCTAGTTTAGTTCTAAAAGTCACATCTGATGTGCTTTCTACCACTTCTGGGAGATTTCTAACAGAATGTTAAGAGCTATTAGAAAAAGGATAGCTATCATAATGCCACTTTATAAATCCATGGTACGCCCACAACTTAAATGCTGGGTGCAGTTCTGATTGGCCCCATTTTAAAAAAGATATAACAGAATTGGAAAGGGTACAGAGAAAGGCAAAATAATGATTAAGGATATGGATGAGTTTCTGTATGAGGACTAGGACTGTTCATCTCAGAAAAGATACAACTAAAGGGAGATACGAAATTATAAATGGTGTGAAGAAAATGAATACAGAAGTGTTATTTACCTCTTCACATGACACAAGAACCCGGGATCACCCAATGAAAATAATAGGCAGCAGGTTTTAAACAAACATAAGGAAGTACTTCTTCATACAATGCAGTCAACCTGTGGAATTCATTGCCGGGGGATATTGTGAAGGTCAAAAGTATAACTGGGTTCAAAAAAGAATTAGATAAGTTCATGGAGGATGGGTCCATCAATGACTATTAGCCAAGATGGTCAGGGATGCAACCCTAGGCTCTGGGTGACCCTAAACCTCTAACTGCCAGAAGCTGTAATTTGACAACACGGGATGGATCACTCAATAATTGCCCTGTTCTGTTAATTCCCTCTGAAACGTCTGGCACTGGTCACTTTCGGAAGACAGGATACTGGGGTAGATGGACCATTGATTGACCCAATATAGCCATTCTTATATGGCCCAATGAATCCCACACTCTGGAAGATTTAACTGATACTCAGTCTAAAGGAAGTTAGTTCTAGATATCAGAGTGATTGCCTCTGCTTCTGTGACCATGACCTCCCATAACAACTGTATTCCACTGGAACAATGAAATTGTCAAACAACTGGGATAGGCACATGACTATGAGAGATAGAACCAAGGATGTGGGATTCACTGCCAGAAGCATTAAGAACATCTCTAATCTTGCTGAAGTCAGAGTTAAAAGCAAAACCTGCCTTTTAACCCAATGTTTCACAAAATAGTACCCTCATTCTGCCAGACGCATTTAAAAACCAAACCAAAGCACACCACTTAAGCTGGATTCTTGATGACAGGAAAGAGGGAACAATGTCATCTTTTAACTCACAAGAGGTGCTCAGATAGTATCATGGAAAGGGCTCTAAAAATCTGAACCAAACAACAAAATATCCATTTCTTAATTATAATCGACCTCTCCTATTTACACTCCTTTTTTAATTATGTGAAAAAATTCATTTCCTTCTATGGTGTTTACATCCTTCAATATTTGTACACTCCTATCATATTCCCCCCTATAGTCATCATTTAGAAAAGCTATACTTATTCTTCTCTCATCTCTTCTCTCGTCATTCTTTCCTGTCACTAATTATTTTTCTTTTTTTGTGGGTTCACACCCTATAATTTGTCACCATCTGTTGGTTAATGAGGTACCTACAAATTAATATAATAGTCTAGATACAGTTGCCTCAGAGCTGTACACAGAGAGTGGACAATTACCTTCCTGTTCCTGATGCCTTTGTGTATGCAGCCCACAACTACATCATTCCCCCTTTTTGCTGCCATGTTATCTTATAAAGTCCAGAACACAGCTGTAATTAAGACCAGAATCTAGCACATTCCATATTTCCTGAACAGCCTTTATTGTGAAACTCATTTGTTGACTTTTAACAGTTGGCTATGCAGCACTTAGCTTTTACTTGCATTTACGTTCAAAATTCCTATATTTAAAGTTATTTTGTCTCTTTATCTGTTTATTCAGTTCACCTTGAGAAGTTATTCCTACTGTCACCTGATTTCACCTTTGTCATTAAACTTTTAACAGGTGTTGCATTATTATCCAGCTATCTAGATATAGAATTTAAATAACTATATAATTTTAAAATACCCATATTACTATTTAAATAATTATATAATTTTAAACGACTATTATAATAGCAAAGATGGCATTAGCGAATACATAGCGTAATAAGTATCATTAATATCTTAAAGTACAATAAAATCATTCTACTATTCAAAACTGGTTAAGTTGGGATAAAGAGACGTTGAATTGTGAGGAGGGCCATGGGAAGGGTGAAGGGAGGTAATAAGCAAATTTTGATTTGTAAGTGCTTGTTTAGAAACATCTGGCATTTATCAAAACTGTTATAGAAAAACAGAAATGGAAAGATTCTACACAGCAACATCCTACTAGCCATCTTGCCAAATAATGTACTCAAGAACCAATCATATAAGTTCATATAACTTTTTTAGGATGTTTAGTAATTACAGGGTATTTCCAGGATAAAGTCACTCGTGCAATGACCAAGCCCAATATGTTCTAAATAAAAAAAATTAGTGACAACAAACAAAACTAACCCCAGAGACTGTTTTAAAGCAAGTTTCAAGCATGTGGCCCCAACATCATGAAAAAGAAACAAATGAATAGTGTTCAGGCTTATAAACTGGCATCTCAAAACCTAAGTAAGAAGTTGAGGGGTGTTAGAGCTCTTCTCCTATGATTCTAGAAGCAACTAAGTGTTGTGTTGTCCAGCAACTTTAACAGGGTCAATGTGCCAAAACAAGTACTCTTATTCTTCTCCGATGACCCTGAGATTAGCATGGCTGTTATATTTTCATCCTGGAAAGGTTACTTAGCATGACTATCTCTTTCCTCCAGTTCTGGGATCAAGGAATGTTTAAAGTTGTGTTTTGTTCTTTCAGTGCTTAATATTTCCCTTATCACTGCTCAGTATCTCCCCTGTATGCTGTCCTTTCATTGAGCTACAGCAGAAATTGGAATTCTGTACCTGTGTTTGGCATAGTTATAGGTCGAGCTTGATTATCCACTTCTGCTTCTGTCAAGCATAAGACACCATTAAATCAGAATAAGTGGTAAACCAATGTTAAACTAAATTTCTCCTGCTGTATGATCCTTATAATTATTGTATAAATCAACAGTCACAAGGACATGGAAGTTAAAAAGAGGCATACTGCGATTTGTAATGCTTAAAATAATCATAGAATCATAGAATATCAGAGTTGGAAGGGACCTCAAGAGGTCATCTAGTCCAACCCCCTGCTCAAAGCAGGACCAATTCCCAGCTAAATCATCCCAGCCAGGGCTTTGTCAAGCCGGGCCTTGAAAACCTCCAAGGAAGGAGACTCCACCACCTCCCTAGGTAACGCATTCCAGTGTTTCACCACCCTCCTAGTGAAATAGTTTTTCCTGATATCCAACCTGGACCTCCCCCACTGCAACTTGAGACCATTGCTCCTTGTTCTGTCATCTGCCACCACTGAGAACAGCCGAGCTCCATCCTCTTTGGAACCCCCTTCAGGTAGTTGAAGGCTGCTATCAAATCCCCCCTCATTCTTCTCTTCTGGAGACTAAACAATCCCAGTTCCCTCAGCCTCTCCTCTTAAGTCATGTGCTCCAGACCCCTAATCATTTTTGTTGCCCTCCGCTGGACTCTTTCCAATTTTTCCACATCTTTCTTGTAGTGTGGGGACCAAAACTGGACACAGTATTCCAGATGAGGCCTCACCAATGTCGAATAAAGGGGAACGATCACGTTCCTCGATCTGCTGGCAATGCCCCTACTTATACAGCCCAAAATGCCGTTAGCCTTCTTGGCAACAAGAGCACACTGTTGACTCATATCCAGCTTCTCGTCCACTGTGACCCCTACGTCCTTTTCTGCAGAACTGCTACCTAGCCATTCGGTCCCTAGTCTGTAGCAGTGCACAGGATTCTTCCGTCCTAAGTGCAGGACTCTGCACTTGTCCTTGTTGAACCTCATCAGTTTTTTTTTGGCCCAATCCTCTAATGTGTCTAGGTCCCTCTGTATCCGATCCCTACCCTCTAGTGTATCTACCACGCCTCCTAGTTTAGTGTCATCTGCAAACTTGGTGAGAGTGCAGTCCACACCATCCTCCAGATCATTAATAAAGATATTAAACAAAACCGGCCCCAGGACTGACCCTTGGGGCACTCCGCTTGAAACCGGCTGCCAACTAATGTACTAAGTAAAAATAACACAAGGTACACAGTCTATATTCACCTATTTCAAAAGGGGAAAACACTGTCCTTATATACAGGAAAACTCTTCACACCCACCCCCAGGGGGACTTTCCCTTTAAAACCCTCTGTCCCAGCTGGAATATACCCTGTGTGAACCTGGGCCAATATCTAGTGCAAGTTAGCAAAAATGGCCGGTTAGTTGTGCCTTTCTCTTTGTAATTAATACTAAAGCGTGTTTCCTTGAGGAATATTCCTCATGGGCTTCCAACCCCTCTGCCTCCCTCACCTCACTGCTAACACGGGGCTTTGACAATGTGCCAGTTATGAACTGAGCCCTCGATCTTGCGTGCCCGTGTGGTGCTCCCCCCGCAGTCCCCGCTTCGTGGCTCCGGCCAGACCAGCCAGCCACCCGCCCGCTGTTCTGCGCTCCCCCCCAGTCCCGCCTCAGCCGTCAGAGGAAGCCCGGAATCCCGCGGCGGGCACCACACACGCCTCTCGCTCCTCTCACTGGTCTAGAACACGCGGACTGCCGGGGAGGGGCGTGGCCACGGCCTGGTGACGTATCAGCCGCTCGCTCTCTCCTGTCCACGCCGGCTGACGTCAGTGTGCGCTCAGGGGGACCGGAAGCGGTGGTTGGCGATGGCGGCTGCGGTGGGGATGGGGCAACAGTGGGTGCTGGTGGAGATGGTGCAGGCCTTCTATGAGGTGAGACTTCCCTCATCCCCGCTCGAGCCGGGTCCGGCATCCCCCCCCTTCTCCTTCAGTGGGGCCGGTCCTGCCGCATGGGGCGAGCGCCGGGGCGATGAGCTCAACCTGAGGGAGAGGGGCGCTGGGTGACGGCCCCGCCTGGTGACACCAGCTCGCGGGGGAGAGGTGTTGTGTCGCACTAGTGGGGGGCTGCTTTGGGGCGGGGGTACCTGTGGTACTGGCGGGCCGGGGCGGGCGCTGGCGGGGGGTTGGGGGACCCTGTGGCATGGGTGATTCCAGCAGGAGCCAAGCACCAGGCTGTACTGGCCGCACAAGGAGCGGGGCAGTGAATCGGTCCAGCAGGGTATGATAGAGCTGATGATAAGACCACTGGAGCAGGCAGCACTGACTGGTCACTTCTCACAGACCTAAGAGGGGCTCAGAAAAGAACAAGGAGAATGACTTAGTGATCTGGATAAACTCAGGGTGTGAGGAAGTGGGATTGCTGACCTTGCAGAGGAGGGGATCACAGTATAAAAAATAACATGCAGTAGAGTGGGAGTGTCTCTTTGTGCCTTAATCCAAGTACAAGGGGATGTTTGGCCAAAATAAAAAGTGGGAAATTTGCAACTGATAAAAGGGCTTAGTCTTTTACATGACCTGTCATTTGACTCTGGAACTTGCTGCCACAGGACATCATTGAGGCCAAGAATTAAAAAAAAAAAAAAAGATTCATAAAGAGATTGAACATTTATATGACTCTTGGGAATCCTAAGTTGTCATAATTTATTATCAAGTTTTGGATGGTCTATTAAACCTCATGTATCATGTATGAACCAACTTCCAACTATTAGACACTAACATGAGACCTAATGTGGGGGATAGATTACTTCCTGTCTGCTTATTGTGAGGTTCTTACACCTTTCTCTGAAGCGTTTGGTACCAACTACTGTCAGAGACAGGACGCTGGACTAGATGGACATTGGGTCTGGTCCTTAATAGCAGTTCCTATATTGACATTTTTTGGTCAAAGTTAAAGTATGGTGACATTTGTGTCTCTCAAGGTAAATCTAAGGTTTCAGAGTAGCAGCCGTGTTAGTCTGTATCCGCAAAAAGAAGAACAGGAGGACTTGTGGCACCTTAGAGACTAACAAATTTATTAGAGCATAAGCTTTCGTGGACTACAGCCCACTTCGGATATGCATCCGAAGAAGTGGGCTGTAGTCCACGAAAGCTTATGCTCTAATAAATTTGTTAGTCTCTAAGGTGCCACAAGTCCTCCTGTTCTTCTTTTTGAAGGTAAATCTAGTATCCATCTGAGGTGGGGCTTCACATTCACCTTGAGAATTTATGCAATGTGCTAGTCAGCATTATGGGCCACTTCTGACTTGGAGGCAGTTTGTTCCATATTGTGATGATGATTCTGCTGTTAAACTCTATGCTATATTTTGGTACACACTGTTTTTGCCACATTTATTTTTTGAGGCAAAATCTACCATTTTGGTAAAAGAGTCGACGCAATAAGACAAGAGACTTTAGTTTACACGTTGTTACGATTATTGAAAGGCAAAGATTTATGAATTCAAACTCTGAATTTATTTTCCCTTAAAAGGGACTCTATTGTCATTTTATGCTAATTGGGAAATGGGTAATTATTTCCAGACTGTTAGAAACAGGCATTTCTGTGTTAGAAGCAAACTGATGACCTGGTTGCCACTTCATAGGTAAAGGTGTTGCTCTAATCTCTTCTATCTCACACACAATCTAGGTGGTGACCTACTTCCATGTAAAGGAATCTTGTTTGAGTTACCTAGCAGGTCATGCAATGAAAAGTACTGCTCACAGAAGAAGCAGCAACTCTAACATTAATGGCATTTTTGGTTGGTCTCTCTCTTCCCCCTAGTTGTTCCTACAGCTTGGTCATTTAACATGGTTCTTAAAAGACCAGCAAATTACAAGTGAAAGATACATTACCAGCGATGTGCACTGTGTACAGTAACTCCTCCCTTAATGTTGTAGTTATGTTCCTGAAAAATGCTACTTTAAGCAAACGATGTTAAGTGAATCCAGTTTCCCCATAAGAATTAATGTAAATAAGGTGGGTTTAGGTTCCAGGGAAATTTTTTTCATCAGACAAAAGACTATACACACACATACACGGTATAAGTTTTAAACAAACAATTTAATATTGTACATAGCAATGATGATTGTGGAGCTTGGTTGAGGTGGTAAAGTCAGAGGGTGGAATGCCTTACTGCTAAATGATGAACTAGCACTCAGCTGAGCCCTCAAGGCTTAACACGTTGTTAATGTAGCCTCATACTCTACAAGGCAGCATGAATGGAGAGAGGGGAGACAGCATGGTAGAGAGCGAGAGAGAGAGAGACACCCCGTGTTTGAGAGAGAGGCGAGCATTGCCCCTTTAAGTACGCAGACCCTACTCTAAGTACACTGCCTTTTTAAGTAGACCAGCAAGTTGAGACAGCAGCTGCTGCCAGCAAGCTCCCTCCGTCTGAGCCCCTAATCTGTGGAGATGGGGTAAAGGAGTGGGGGGCAGGAGGGGCCGGGGACACCCTGACATTAGAACCCCTCTTCTTCCCCCTCCTCCCCCCCCCCCTGCACAGCAAGCAGGAGGCTCCTGGGAACAGCTCCAAGGCAGAGGGCAGGAGCAGCACACAGCAGTGGGGAGAGGGTCAGCTGAACTGCCCGGCAACTGCTGGGCGTCTGCTACACAGGGAACTTAAGGGAGCTGGTGGGGGGGCTGCCGGTCCACCCTGGTTCCAAGCCTCCACCAACTAGCTCCAACAGGCTGCTTTTTCTGCAAGCAGTGGACAAAGCAGGCAGCTGCCAAACAACATTATAAGGGAGCATTGTGCAACTTTAACCGAGCATGTTCTCTAATTGATCAGCAACGAAACAGTGTTAACCAGGACGACTTTAAGTGAGGCGTTACTGTAACACGTTTCATTTGTTGGTTGTAAAGCTCATCCTTTTTAAGTGACATGTCCAGATCATGGGCGGCTGGTATCGTAGGCAAGGGGAGGCTGTGCCTCCCCAAATAGCCTACTGTGGCCCCGCCCGCAGGCCAGCATGCCTCCTGCAGGGACTTGGGATGGCTGGTGCTGGGCCGCGCTGCCTGCCCTGTGCTCCAGGGTTGGCCACCTGTGCACCAGGACTGGGGGCCGCTCAGGGGGGGCAGAAACCATGCTACCCAGCCGCCTGAACCCCGGTGCTGGGGGTGCGGTGGCCGCGTCACCCAGCCGCCCGAGCACCGGGATTGGGGGTACGGGGACCACTCTGTCCGGCCACCTGCAGCACCGAGGCTGGGGGCGCTGTGGCTGCACTGCCCAGGGGCTGTGGATGCTGAGGCTGCATCGTGCTGGGGCCGGGGGGGGGGGGGGGGGGGGCTGCAGTGGAGGTGCTTTGGGCTCCTGCGGGTGAGGGGAAGGCGCACAGAGTGGGGCCTCAGGCACAAGGGGCAGGGCCGGGGGTTAGCCTCCCCGGTCGGCTGGGTCACTGGCTGCCCGTGGTCCAGATGTTTTAAAAACATCTGAGTTTAGAACCTCCCTCCAGCACCATCTCTGAAGGAAAAAAAAATAGTTTAGATAAATTTTAACCTGATGTCATCAGAATGAGAATTGATATGAAGAATTTGCAGAAGACACTGGCAAAAAGAGTTTAAACAAATACATGCACACAAAATATGTTGGGGAGGGGAAAGCTGCAGCATGTATTAAAATCGAAGCTCACTTCAGAGTCTCCCATGCTTACTTCAGTACAAAGTTGCTATTTTCTTGAATCTACAGTTCTTTCAGTCAGCACTCTGTTTGTAAGTGAGCCAAAATAAGTTAGGTAATTGTTTAGGTAGTACAACCTGCCCCATGGCTAGTGGGTTTTGGATTTCATTTGATCACTTTCAGAGCCAACTGCTAATAAAGAAGTTGAGCAATGAAATACAGAAGAGTATCTTCAGAATGCTACTCTTCTCAGTTCCCTGTTTACTAAGACCTTGTCTACACTACAGGGGAAATTCGATCTAAGCTACGCAATTTGAGTTACATGAATAGTGTAACTCAAATCGGCATAGCTTAGATATACTTACTGCGAGGTCCACACTACGCTCTCCCGTTGACTCCCCCTACTCTTCTCAATCCAGTGGAGTACAGGTGTCGATGGGAGAGCTATCGCTAGACCCGCTAAATCAACTGCTGATGCATTGATCACCGCTCGTGGATGCCCCAGTAAACGTAGATAAGCCCTAAGTCTCACTCTGGATCACTGCTCCTTGTGAGTTAGGTCTGTTTGTATGATAAATATAATCCTTTTCTTTGAACTAGATGAAGAACATGCAGGCATGTTTAGTTTTTAAACTTTAAATCTGATAATTCACATCAGAATATTAACCCTAATTTCTGTGCAGTGCTGTCTTAGTGTAACCAAATTCCTGTTCTGGCTGGGTCTCTGTGTGTATTTGCACATCCACAAACAGCCCCTAAAAGGTGTGGCTTCTCCCAGAGGGGAGGCATACTGGACCAAGGAAGTAATTCTGAGAAGAAGGTCAGGGGAGGAGGTGCTTCTTGCCTGCGGGAAAAGCAAAAGTGTCAGGAGTCAGCAGCACCAGGAGGGGAGATGCCTCTGTCTCCTCCTGCTTACGTGTTCTGCTACTGTGATCTTGTGGCTGTATCGTTCCTGGTACTCTGCCTGTTTGTGCTAACCCAAAAGGAGGAGACTGTGAGGTCTCACAACAGTACTATGACGACAAGGCCGGAGGGAGTCACTATCTACCCTCTCTTTTATTTCCTCCAAATGATCTAATGTTGAAATTATCTAATTGATGCCACCAGATCCTCTCCTCTGATGATCATAGTGGAACAAGGCTTTGGTATCCACTGGATTGTTTTATTGCTGTTTTAAACTAGAATTTGCTCTAATCAGAATTGTACACTACAGTTACTAAATTCTGGTGGCTCTGGATGCCTGTCTACTATATCACTTCTACCGTTATTACCAGGGCCCTACCAAATTCATGGTCCATTTTGATCAATTTCACAGTCATAGGATTTTAAAAATTGTAAATTTCAGGTATTTAAATCTGAAATTTCATGGTGTTGTAATTATAGGGGTCCTGACCCAAAAAGGAGTTAGGGGTTGTAAAGTTATTGTAGGAAGGGTTGCAGCACTGCTACCCTTACTTCTGCACTGAGCAGCTGGAGAGCGGCGGCTGCTGGCCGGAAGCCCAGCTCTGAACGCAGCAGCGCAGAAGTAAGGGTGGCAATACCATACCAAGCCACCCTTACTTCTGTGTTGCTGCTGGCAGGGTTCTGCCTTTAGAGCTGGGCGCCTGACCAACAGCTGCTGCTCTATGGGCGCCCAACTCTGAAGTCAGTGTAGAAGTAAGGGTGGCAATACTGTGACCCTTCCCCAAAATAACCTTGTGACCCCCACCCTGCACCTCCCTTTTGGGTTAGGACCTCCAATTTGAGAAACACTGGTCTCCCCATGAAATCCGTATAGTATAGGGTACAAGCACACAAAAGACCAGATTTCACGGTCTGTGACACATTTTTCATGGCCGTGAATTTTGTAGGGCCCTAGTTATTATCACTGGTAGAACTGAACAGGAGTGTTAGAGGTTAAGTATGGAGCTGTAAATCGGGAGATCTGGGATTCATCTCCAACTCTTCTACTAACGTGTGACCTCGGGGAAATTTCTGCCTTAGTTTTCATGTTGATTAAATGAAAAGTGCTCTTCAAATGCCAACTTCTGTTATCACGTGAAGTGATGTGTTGCATACATCCTTATTACCACCTTTATTGTCGCTATTGAAATATCTGTACTGATAATTGTTACTACTTTTGTTTCTCAGTGCATCTGTATTCCAATTCCTCCATTTCTGTAGGCCCTATACTAACAAAATACTAAACTGTTTTTGGAAATAGCTTCTCACAGTTATATTCCTATATGGATTGGATAGAAGGGTGTCTGTATCAGGTTCTTGGAAAATAACTGATGTCCACTTTGTATACTGGACCCTTGTTAAAATAGAACATAAGAACAGCCATACTGGGTCAGACCACAGATCCATCTAGTATCCTGTCTTCCAACAGTGGCCAATGCTAGGTGCCCCAGAGGGAATGAACAGAACAGGTAATCATCAAGTGATGCATCCCCTGTCACCCATTCCCAGCTTCTGGCAAACATAGACTAGGGACACCATCCCAGCCCATCCTGGCTCATAACCATTGATGGACCTATCCTCCATGAATTTATCTAGTTCTTTTTTGAACCCTTTTATAGTCTTGGCCTTCACAACATCAGCTAAACATAGCTAAACCCATGTTCTAAACGAGCTATCAAGCGTTGATGTTTTAGAATTAGGTTTATGTCTAGTATGAACTTGTTCCTTACATGGGCAGGCTTTAGCCTCATGCAATTTCTATTAATTCGGCTACAGATTTAATCAAATGTAGTCTGTCTAGCGGTGAGTCTGTATAATATTTTAAATATATGTATTAATTTAATGCAGTTAAAAGTGACCCTGAGCCAGCAAAGTATGCTATTCACTTCCATACAAACTCCCTATCCACAGCTTTGCCAGTGTAATTTAGGCTAACCTGCGATGTACTTGCTAATCCTCTCATGCACCTTTTTAGAACTGAAACTGCCTAACATATCAACTTTGAGAGCAGCTTATTATGTCTTCCACTAACACATAGGATAAGACCATCCGTGTTCACTTTAACACTAAGTAGGCAGGATCTGCAAAGCCTTGAACTTTCATAAAACACTATTATATATATATATATGAGAGAGAATATGAATGATTTTTTTTTTTAAATAAAGGAGGTATATATGAACAGTTCTAGTTGATGCAAGGCAACTTTGTTTCTTTTAGAATTATAATAATGGAAAGGAAAAATACCAGCTAATTAAAACTGAATCTTATATGGACTCTTTTTAATTTCTAGGCTCCTGCTTACCATCTTATTTTGGAAGGAATTCTAATACTGTGGATAATCAGACTTCTTTTCTCTAAAACCTATAAACTTCAAGAACGGTCTGACCTCACACCTAAGGTATATTGTAATAACATTCTTCCCAATATGCAGATTTTTTCCTTATAGCAACAATTTATAATGCTAATACATTTGTCTGTTGTGACACTCGGAATGTGGTGTGATCACCTCACAAATTGAAACCACAGTGATAAAGCGATATTTCTAGTGACTCCAAAATAGAGTAAGAGATCTTTCAATATGCGTTTTGTTTTGGACAGGAAAAATAATTGATTAGAAATATTACACCAATTAGAGGAAAACTTAATTTTTAGAAAGTTACAAATCAGAAATTTGAAGGAATTGAATTAACTGTTAAATTTCTAGAGAGATGAAATTGGCATCAGCTCTACTTTGTGAACAGAGTTGTTTTAACAATGGAAACTTCAGGTAGATTTAAAACAAAAACAAAAAAAACCACAACATTGGAGAAATTCATGCTGAATTTTGCTGTCCTGGAAAGCAATTGCTAAATAATCAGTCTGGAAATAGAATGTCAGCATAAAATACTGGCACCTAACACTTCAGATATTAGCAAGTTTAAGAGAGGATTGAGAACTTTATACATCAGTGGGGATAAAATTCTGTTTAACTTTTAAACTCATTCCTGCAAACAGTTGTATTCTTGCTTAACTCTAAACACTAGTAGTCCCATTGACTCTAGTTGGACTACATATGTACGTAAGTTAAGCATGTGTAAGTATCAGAATTAAACATCAGTACTTCATTTTTCTCTTTCTTGGTTCTCCTACTTCACCTGATGCTCAAAGCCATTATATTCTAAAAACTAGTGACAATGGTGGGGAGGGCCGCATGACTTCTTCTGTACTGGTATCTAAGGGTATGTCTTCACTACTGGCTGGATCGGCGGGAAGCGATCAATCCAGCGGGGATCGATTTATTGCATCTAGTTTAAATGCGATTAATCGATCCCCAAGCACGCTCCTGTTGACTCCTGTACTCCAGCTCCGCGAGAGGTGCAGGCAGAGTCGACAGGGGAGCAGGAGCAGTTGACTCACCGTAGTGAAGACACCGCGGTAAGTAGATCTAAGTACATCGACTTCAGCTACGTTATTCATGTAGCTGAAGTTACGTAACTTCAATCGATCCCCTCCATCCACAGTATAGACCAGGCCTAGTAGTCAATAAGGGGCTGAGAGGCCTTAGTGGATCTGCTTAGGCTAGAAGTGTTGCCACCAATAGGCTATTGTATTGAGGGTCATGGGTTCCTGAGATTTTTAACCAATATAATTTTATCTTATAATTTTAAATATTCACCTTCTGTCCACCACTATGACACTGCCTTTACCCTTCAGGCATCATCTTCCAGGTCTGCTTATGTGTTAATGGTGAATATGGATATTGCTGGACAATGCTGCACAGCAATAAACTGTATTGAAAGTTTGAGAACAGAGAGATCAGTATTAAAACTACGATATTTAGTTTAAAAAAATCCATAGCATATCACCCTTAACATGCTAGGCTAGCAGCATTGACACTAGCTAAATACTTGATGAAACTATAAGAATTTAAGAATTCTTAAAACCTTGCAGACTGCTGAAGAAATCTAATGCATGTGCTATAATTACATTCATGAGCACACTAGCTTTTAATCTCAGTAGTAGCCAAGCACACATTCTAACATGATTGTAGCTATTTCTAAATATTAAACAAATATTTAGACTTAATGTTGTTGCACACATTTATGTCAGTTTATTTCCTTTCAAATATAGAAATATAAAACAATTTTAAGAAAATCTCTTCTGAAACATAGGGCCATTTATATTTTGATACAGAAGGTCTTGTCCTCTTCAAATATGAAATGTATTCTATAAACAGTCACAGTTGAAAAACAAAATCATTCATCGTCTAAATAAAAAGAAAATATTGAAACTACAACAAAATAAACTTATAATTGTGTACACTTCCCTTTCCAATTTCTAATCTTTTTTGTCATTTAGACTGAAATTTTTTCTTTAAATATAAGTATGAGTTTTCTGCATCAGAATCTTCATACAAAAATTGAAGTTACTGAAATAATGGATTTTCTTAAATAGTAATCCTGTAATAAGTATCAATAAGTAGGTTATGTAGTTTTTAAATATTCTATTAGCCTTACAGTTTATATTGACATTTAATTACAATAATGTGAAAATCCAATATCATAAAGCTTTTTTGTTTTGCATTTGTGAATAGATCATCAGGAGTGTCTCATTTTCTTTGTCTTTTTGCAAGGATGGGATTTTATTATACCTGGAAAATAACTCTTAGGAAATGTTACTCTTCAACGGTATTAAGGGAGGTGTTACATTTTAGAACTCATGGCCCTAGTGGCTGCTGACGTTTTAAGGATTGTGTAGCTGGGCTAGACAGCGTGGTACTTAAAATGCCAGCAGCCCTCTGGAGCCTTTTCTGCACTAGTGCTAAGAACAATAATAGGATATATTGGCAATATCAATCCTAGTGTAAATGTAGCCTTAGTTATTTTCCCATATCCTGTGTATGGGGATCGTTCATTGCAAGAGAATTACTTAAATTATAAAACCAAAGAGTGGAGGTTGTCAGTTCTAGTCTCCGTATCTACAGCTTTAGTTAGTCTTTTAAAATAAGTTAAAAGTAGTTTCAAACTTAACATCCCTTTAATAGCTAATGCTTATATCATAGCTCTACTTAGTGTCATTGTGGTTCAGGGGTTAGAGAGTATAGGACTAGGTGGAACTAAGCAACTCCTGAAGTCTAATGCTGGTTCTGACTCTGATTCACTGTGTATCCTTGTGCAAGTGACATGACCTCTGTTACTCCATCTGAAAATTGGACAGGAACACTTGCCTACCTTGCATGTGTTGTGAGGATTAGTAGTTATGACATGCTATTCTACTGATGTTACCCAATGTGCAGATTATGCTAATTTGATTAGTAATTGTTGCTTCTATTGTGTCCCTTCACTTAGCACTGTAATGCAAGAACTGTTTGTTTAATAGTGCTATAGAATGGTTGAGGACAGGAAGTGAGGAATGCTATATCTAATATTAAATTAGAGGGTGATTTTGCTAGTTGGTAATCAGGAAGAAATTGCCTTAGTTAAAATTTTGACCAGGATGCTGAGTCAACATCTTTTCTTTTACAAAACATGCCATGAGATCTTTAATGAATAGATCTGGCCAGGATCTCTCCTTTCAAAGTCACCCCAAGTAGTGCAGAGCCCCTCTGTATAGTATTTGATCGTAATACATCTCTACCCCAATATAACGCGACCTGATATAACACTAATTCAGATATAACGCAGTAAAGCAGTGCTCCGGGAGTGGGAGGGGCTGCGTGCTCTGGCGGATCAAAGCAAGTTCAATATAATGTGGTTTCACCTATAACGTGGTAAGATTTTTTTGGCTCCCAAGGACAGCATTATATTGGGGTAGAGGTGTAGTTCAGCATTGACTTGGAAGGGTGCCACATGTTGATATAGTTCTTTTGGCTAGAACTATACCCATCTGCTTATCATACCATAATCTGCTATAATGGAAATCATATTTGAAAGATACTAAATTTTGGGTATTTTGACTTCTGATCCTTTCAGGAAAAGGAAGAATTGATTGAAGAGTGGCAACCAGAACCTCTTGTTCCTCCTGTATCAAAAGATCATCCAGCTCTCAACTACAATGTTGTTTCAGGGTAAATTTAGCACAAAATAGTCTTGTGTTCAACTTCAATATAAATCTCTTTTCAAATGTCTCTGTTTTTAAACATAGGAGGATTTTAATGTTCCTGGAATATCTTTGTGAGTGAGTTGTATGTTAGGATTACAGGACTGGGTTTGTCACTGATGCTAAAGCCTCCTATCATAATTGCATCCGAAGAAGTGGGCTGTAGCCCATGAAAGCTTATGCTCAAATAAATTTGTTAGTCTCTAAGGTGCCCCAAGTACTCCTGTTCTTTTTGCGGATACAGACTAACACGGCTGTTACTCTGAAACCTCCTATCAAAGTTCATTATATCTTTGTTGAAACAGAATTAACTTCTGAGGAGATACAATAGTAAAGAGAATCTAATTCTCTTTTTAATCACGGATGGCAAAGTATTAGGTAATTGGGCTTCATCTTGGTATCTTATTCAGGATCCTTTTCTGTTTGACGACTAATAACCAAAATGAAGCAAATTTTGTAAAGGTATAGGCCTAAATCTCCAAAAGCGACTAATAATTTTTGGGTTTCCACCTGGAGGGACCTGATTTTTATAGAGGATTGGCACTTTCTTATAATTAGACTACTTTAAGGTATCTCAAGCTGGGCTCTCAAAAGTGGAGTCATTTGAAATCTTGGCTATAACATCTTAGGGCTATAACATCTTAGGGCAAATTTGAAATGGTACTACACCAATGTGCACTAGCCAATTAGTGTGTGACATCCTGGTGCGGACTAATGCACCGTGTAGACAGAAAAGCCCTCATAAGAGTGATACTGATTCATGATATTTCCCATATGTGTTGCAACACAGATGCAATTCAAACATAAGTGTACTTCTACAGTGTACATCATAGTACTGCAGGAATGGTACAATGGTACATTTTTTGTTTTAACTTTTATGTTGGTAGCATTTAAAATAAAGATACAGCGATGATTGGGCTCCAAAAAATTCGATCGTGCTAAATGCGAGGCAGTGGGGAAGGCACATTCCCTTTTTAGTGTTGTTTTTTTTCCCCTTTGGCGGCGCTGCAGCCCCCCCCCCCCTTTTTTTTTTCTTTTTTGCGCTTCTGCGGCGCTCCTGCTATTTTTTTTTTATTATTATTTATTATTTTTTATTTTGGTGCTTCGGTGGTGCTCTGGCCGCTTTTTTCTTTTTTTCTTTTTTGTGCTGTGTGTGTGTGTGTGTGTGTGTGTGTGTGTGTGTGTGTGTGTGGGCGGGGGGAGAGTTTGTCCCTGAGTCACTGATGCTGGTAGGGGTGTCCTGCATCTCAGCAAGGGCAGCGTGGTTAGATTTGTAGAACCCTCAGGTGTTACTTGGACAGTGAGGCTAATAGGGGCTGTCAAGCTGGTGATTTGGCCCTGAGCCTCTCAACGTTTGGGGCGATTTGGTGCAACACTTCAGGGCCAGAGGCAGATTAAGGTTTCCTGGGGCCCTGGGACAAAGCAAGTGCCCCCCCCCCCCCCCGCCCCTTCCACCTGCTAGCCCGCCCCCCATTCTGCCTCGTCTGCCTGCAGACCCCGCCCACGGTTCCACCCCTTTCTGCTCCTTCCCTGGGGTGGCACTCAGGGTCCCCCCATTCTACACACCCCCACTGCAGCTCCTCAATCCATTTGCTACTTTATGTCCTCCCCATCCCCCACTGCGGCCCCAAGACCAGAGATGCCCTGTCCCCCTGTCACAGCCTGAGGCCGCAGTGGGGAGTGAGTGCTCCCCCCCCCCCCCCCCCAAGCTGTGAGGCTGCCTCCTGGGGCTGCAGTGGGGGGGTGTCCCAGTTCTTGGGCTTCCCCCGCCACCCCCTGCGCTTCTGCTGGGGATGGGTTGGAGCGCTGGGGGCTTCCCCTGCTCCCTCCCCACCTTCTGCTGGGGACACCATCAGGGAGGCGCGGGGGGCCCCCAGTTGACCACTGCCCCTGGGCGCTTCTGCGGTGCTCCGGATGCTGCTTTTTGGGGTGGGGGGGGGGGGCGCTTCGGTGGCGCTCTGGCGGTGACAGCCCAGTTCACATCTCAGAATTAATATACAAGTGAAAATTTCCATATCCTATTGGCAGTTCAAGAGCCATCTTGTTCCCTACTAAATTAGTGATTCAGGTAGCCTGTTGACAGTAACGGCAGTCTTCCTTCTGTGATTTTGATGTTAGTCTTCCACAAAAATGTGTGTAATGCATCTCTTAATTATAATGATATGTGGTGGGGGTTCTTTATTGCCATATTTAATATAGCTTGTGGATTTGAAGCACATGTAGCCGACGGTACCTTAGGAAGTATGAAATATTGTCTGCTAAAAGTAGAATGAAAACCTCTTGATTTAATCTAACACACATTATGGTGGGGGTATTCTCCTTTGTGGAAGACAGTTCTATACCTCGTGTTAATGCCATATTCAGTTTGATTACATAGATTCTTGTCTGACCTGAACAGATGAGTTTGTTACTTAACCAAAAGTTCCAGCAGCTAATGTTGTTAATGATGGCAAAACCAGCGATGCAGAGCATTTTCTTAACAAAGAACAATAATTAATTTAAAATTGGTTGTCTAAAGCTATGTAAAGACCACTTTAAGAGCATCTATGTTGAATTAACTGATTCATGAAATATAATAGACTATGCTTTGTAGGGAAACTAATTGCAAGATAGCCTGTTTAGACAGGATCATGCTGAATTATCATTCAGCAAATGTGCACCTTAATGATTAAGGGAAAAATAATGAAATGTTGGAAACACAAATGCTAAAAATGAAGTATATCCCTGAAATAAAAAAAGTCCACAATAAACTTTGTAGACATTAGTACTTGTTCTACGTTAACTTTAATAAAATGTTATTACTTGTTTTCTTATAACTTTTGATATATCTTTGTATTTTATGTTGAAGATGAAATTCAGTGTTTGCCTTTGTCTGTACGTGCAACTCCCGTAAATATCAGTGGACGCCCTAAGCACAGATTTGGAATCTTAGGACCCTAAAAGACATTATCCAATCAATATACACGTAGATTCCATGAACATCACTTTGAATTCTTTGTTTTTATATGAAGTAAGAATGTGGGCCACTCAATGTCTGATTATAACTAGTGGTCCCATAGGTGATATTGTAGGAACTGGGGCGCATAAAAAAAACCCTAATGCTTTAAGGCTGCTCCACATCCCCACACTTCTTTGTGAAATTTTTGTCTTGTAGCACTTGCTATAACTGAGGTTGCAAAGTAGTTTACAGAATGCAGTATCCTGTTTCCATATGCTTATAACTTTGCAGTGAAATTACATTTAGACTGAAGTTCTCCATGTTTAGTCTTTGCCCAAGCAAGGATATTGCTTCTTTAGAAGCTTGAACAAAAATCTTATCAATCTAAAATATGAGAGAGAGGAATCTGACCATACCTTTCTTCGGTAGGGCTACAGTTTTGAGACTGTCCATGGCAAGCTCTCAATGAACAGTGTGTCTTTACTGGGCCTGACGGGTTGGGGAGTGGGGAATTATTTTTGATTTACAAAGTTAATAGCATTTAAAAATTGCATCTGGGAATGTACTGATCATTGCAGTAAGCCTATACCTGCACAGTTACGCCCTGATCTTGCAACAACATATGTACATGAAAACTCCTTTGACCTCAATGGGACTACTAAACCTGTCTGGTTACTTGTGGGCATGTTTAAATAGCCAGGACCTTAGAGATGCATTTCAGATGGACATACAGCGAGTTAATTGAACACTTTTCAAAACTGTTTTGCTGACTTTTCTCATTGTTTTAATCTTCTGAATTAACAAGTTTTGAAGAAAACTGTATCCATGTTTTTTCCAAAGTTATGAACGCTTGTATGCAGTAAGCTGAAACTTTTCTTACAATTTGTAGTGAATTCAAATTTAGCCTCTTTGTGTTTGTGGTTTGTCCAACTTTTTCCAAACTTTTTCATTCAAAATGTATAAACATTGTTTGGTGAATTGGGGTCAGAAAACAGTTTTGAAGCAACTATCTGAGGATATTTGAGCTGCCTTGGTTGGTTTTGATTGTGTATGTATAGGTCACATATTATTGTTTGTTCCCTGATTAGACAAGCTTGGAGCAATGATATTTTATATTGATATAGTATAGGATCATATTGTACAGCATGTGCATAAATAGGAAGAACTGGTGTTTTTCAATCATAACGTCAGTACTTCACTTCCTGTCACTTTGTTAGTAAGTGAAACTTTAATATTGAGTTAGTAGTGTCTTTAGCATTTTGTAATAACTGTTCTAAAGTACAGAACACAGAGGTCTAATTAATTTGTAGGCTAGACATTAGGGGTTTCTGGCTTGATGCCTAAATTTAGGAAAAGAGCGTCAAACTGAGTTAGCTAGTGCTAATGCAAGCTCTTAAATAGTCAGATTTTTCATTGCTTCAGTAACGGTGTTTGGTAAAATGCTTGCAGTGTAAAAGATTTCATTATTCTCCTGGTTACAGGCTGCTTGTTCTAAACTTTGCTGAACATTTTGCTCTGGTCACATTTTCGTCTCCACAACTATTTTTTGTCGTCATCGCTTGATTTTTGCTTCCAAATCCTGGTTCTTTGGCTGGCTGACTCCTAGCAAAAACTGTTCCTGGAATTACTGTAACTTCTATGAATTAAACAGAATGAAATCTAGCATGTCAGATTTCCCAAGCATTCTAAAGCATCTTTTGTTGAGTGTCTGCGTAAACTTGGTGCCTCTTTATTTTTATAATTTTTTTCCATAGGTGTTTGCAAAGGTGATCTTGCTTTATAACAAAACTATTGTTTTTTTAGTTAACTCTTGTTAGTGAAGTGGGAGGATCCCAGGGATCCGAAGTGGGAGGATCCAAAGGATCCCAAATGCACTTTGCAAATTATACAAAGGAGAAGTTTTAACCACTACTTAAATACATCACCCTCAGCAATTATTTAAACAACAAGCAGCAATCCTAAACAGTTCGGAACAGAACTTTGGAGAATACTGCATTTAGTTTAAGGGACAGGAGATTTTAGGTAGGCAGAATGTAATTATCCAAACTGGAATTTGACAAGATGCTGTGGTCGGCTCTCCGAGCTCTGGTCAAGTGTAGTATCTGTTTGTATTGTATTTAGGCTATGTCCGCACTAGAGCGCTTCCACCAGCACAGCTGTACCGATGCAGCTGCGCTGTTGTAAAATCTCGTGTAGCCACTCTGCCAAAGGGAGAGAGCTCTCCCTTCGACATAATTAAACCACCCCCAACAAGCAGCAGTAGCTATGTTGGTGGGAGAAGCTCTCTCGCCGACATAGCACTGTGCACACTACCACTTGTGCCGGCATAATTTATGTCACTCGAGGGAGTGAAACCGCCTCTGCTTCCCTCCCCCGAGTGACATAAGTTCATAAATTTTGCCGATATAAGTGGTAGTGTAGACATGGCTTTAGGTTCAGAGTAAAATTATGACTTTGAAAACATGGCAGAATAGGGGGAAAAATCAACATGTTTTAACTAATATCTTAATATGTTTTAAAACACAGTCAGTGTACTGTTTGACTGTTATGAAAGTGACAAATATTTAACTTTTAACTATAGCACTGTTTTTATATTTTTGTAGCCCCCCAAGTCATAAAATCATAGTGAATGGCAAGGAATGTATAAATTTTGCATCATTTAACTTTCTTGGACTTCTGGATAATGAAAGAGTGAAGGTGAGTAGGTTATATGATTGCACATAGATAGTTATATACAAAGGGATTTTTAAAAATGTGCTGTTGCATTTTACCTTGAGTTTGGGGATGACTTCAAAATATGTGAACCTCACAAACACTTAGCACAGTAGTAGTCTTCATCCACATCACATCCTAAGCCTGGTTCTGCTGTTGACTTACCATGTGACCTTGAGCAAGTCACTTCACCTCTGCTTACATTTCTTTATTTATAAAGAAAAGATCTTTACATACCTACTTCATAGGAATTACCAAAATTAAAAACATTTAGCACTTATATTTAGACTTATTCAAAGCCTTGTGCAAATATTAAATAAGTGTTCTTGGGTGAGGTGTTTCCACATGAGTGCAGTCCAGTAACAACATGAAATAAAGGGTTGCAATAACTTGTGTTATGCCTCAGTTATTTCCAGTGTATACTGGAAGTGTGAAAGTGCTAGGAATTTAAATGGCAAAACGTTAATCAGCATTTAAATATGGCAATATATGCATCATTGTAGTTTGTGTATTATAAGTAAGGATACAATTTGGTCGGAGATTCCGTGACTTTAACAGATGTCCGTGACTTCTGGGGCTTCAGTCTCAGGTGGTGGGGCTCAGACTTTAGCCCTGGGTGGCCAGGCTCAGGCTTCAGCCCTGCTGTGACCATACACTGATTTTGTTCATTTTTTACCATGACTGTTCCATGAATTTTGCCTGATTTTACTGTGACAAAATTGTATCCATAATTGTGTTCAATTCTGAGGCATTTATAGGTTTGAAAAGGACAATTCCCTATATGTAAGTTCTTCCAAAGTTTGGGTACATGATTAACATTTTCCCCTTCTTTGATTATCCTTGCTTTTATACGGGCTTAGCAATTTTTGCACAACCAAACAGAATTCTGTGGGAAATAAACAGCTTCTTCTACCCTATCATTCTTTCTGATTAGAAAAAGTTTAAATTTGTAACCAAAAATGAAGACTACAGAGAGAATTGTTTAAAAACATTTCAGGAGGTATCTTCTAGAAAAGTGTAGTGACAAACTTTGAGATTCTAAGTGGCATCTGACAGTGGAGTTTATGGACATCTTACTTTGTGGCATAGTGCTTGCTACTCTCAGTACGCTCACTGACTTCAGTGAGACTACTCATGGTAGTAAGCGTGCCAAATAGTGAGGTGTTAACAGGATCATACCCATGCTTTGCAGGAAAGGGAGCGATGCACTTAAAATTTGATCTTTTCATGGCCCTGAGTATTCCATTCAAACTGCTTTCTGTATAAGAAGATAAAGCCAAGTCAGTTTTTATAACTTGTTCAGGTTGTATTCAGAACTATATATAATCTTGTTGCACACCCACTGCAAGACCAGAATATATATATTTTTTCAATTAATGTTTTAATCTAATGTTCCTTTTCTTACTAAAAAGGAGGTAATCTGATAGAAGTGACTTCCTCCTTCTCCTCAAGTGTAGAAGAGGCACTTTGGGGTGCTCTCCCCAACTGATACTGATAAAAACAGAGAAGACTATAAATAGTTTATAGCTGTGTATAGTGCAGTCATTGGTGGATGGTGTCAGCTTGAAAACTTTATTTTGAGAGAGAGTTCAGCTAGTTCTCTTCATGTACCTGAAGTTTTAAGGAATATATTTTACTTTGGTATTTCACATAAATATATAGAGTGACATTTACTATAGATTGTCATCAAAATGAAAGTTCTTAAATTAGTAGGTGACCATTAAAATTATTATTAAATTAAACATCTCAAGGCAACTGTTGTCCCAGTGAGATTTGCAGTGGTGCCAACTCCATTATGTGCTTTTGAAAATCCTTCCCTTGTTCTCTTTGTGTGAAGGAAATAAAGGAAAAAGTAAATACAATTCTGAGGTGGAAGTAGAATGTAATCTTTGCCTTTTTGTGAAATATAAATTTGTCCTTCAGCTAGAACAGTACTACTGAAATGGCTAATATTTCAATAGGCATGGAATCATATACAGTTGCTTAATTTTAAAGTTACGTTATTAGTACCTACTAGGTACTCTTTTCCTCAGTGCACCATCGGTATAGTATTTTTATACAGTAAACTAAGCTTAAATACCTGATTAAAATAGTGAAGTCTCATTGGCAAATGAGTTTACAAAATTAGTAAAGTTATTGTACAACATTTTAATTGCATTTGGTTCTATGGCTATATAAATTATACGGAACAAGAATAGCAATGTTGACAATTATGTAAAATTGACAATCTGAATGCAGAATATATTATTGTAGAAATAAGCTAAATGTTGTTTCTCACGTAATGTTTTCACTAAAGAATGCAGCCCAGGCATCTTTGAGGAAGTACGGAGTTGGCACTTGTGGACCTAGGGGGTTTTACGGCACTTTTGGTAAGTATAACTTTACTGTTACTAACATACTTTTAGTTCATCTTTAAAATAAGATTTTCATATTGAGGTAGTGGGTATTTCCAAAATACTTGCTCTGTACACTGTCTCAATTTCTCAATGCAGGGAATGGCTGACACACAACAGACTTTTTGGTGTGGTGCTTATCATTGCTAAAATTAAATTTAAACAAGTGTTTAAACAAAAGGCGCTTCTCGCGTAATCCGGCTAACATAGATGCTTTAGCCAAGTCATAATGCTGAATTTGACCTATTGCGTTTAGGGCACCATAGAGAGAATGTGGATAAACTAGAGTCCAAATAAGTACAATTAAATGATAATGGGTTTGAGTCTAAAAGAGGGAATATGCACAATCCAGTCAAGACTGAGACATATTTAAGTGTTTTAGAAGGTGTAATAAAGTAGCTATTTTCATTACTACTAGTTACCCTGTTTTGTTTAATCAGCATAAATTAAATGATAAAAAACTTAATTGAGATTGATTAAACAATAGCAAAGGCTATCAATTCAAGTATGGTAGCTTGATAAAAATGCGTATATTTTCTTTAAGTCATAGGTATAGTGTTTAACTTGACTTGTCCTAGATCAGTCAATGATAATCTAGGACCCACAATTTAGACTTAGTCCCTGCTCTATCCACTAGGTAAAACTGCCTTCTAATACATACCGTCAGTAATGGCAAGTAATTTCTATATGCCCTTGCTAAGTAAATTGTTTAATATACTTTTCTTTTTAGAAGCTTCCTTATGTTTCAAAATTTCACTTGTTTACAATGCCGTGGAATTTGCCATACTGGGAAGTGTGTTTAAAATGGTTGAAGTAGAAATGCTCTTAAAATTCCTTCATTAAATGCTAAATAGACCACAAGAGGGCAGTCTGACTTCTGTATATTGTAAAATTCTAATGAGGAAACTTGTTGTCTTATTTGTATAATACTGTATTCAGAATTAAATATCCTCTACAAGAAACATTAAGACTTTTTGTGGTGGGAAGAGTTCTAGTTGTGACAAACTCAATTTGAAGGGTTTTTTTTTTGTAATCAGCTTAGTTGTGAAACTAGCCTCTCTAATATTTCATTACAGAATTATGGCATTTATTATTCCTTTGCTGTCTCCACTCAGGAGACGTAAAGGGCAGGATAGTTACAGGCTTAAAATTTTGTCTTCTCCTTGTGAGCTTTCATGTCACTCCCTGGGAGTCATGGATTCTTTTGTTAACCCAGATGGTTGTAGAGATCTCCCTTGGCGTCAACCATATGTTTGATTTCTCCAGAAGGCCGGCTTAGGTAGTCCTATTGAGTGATCAGGCAATCACCTTACATGTTTAAATTTGATAAATATTTCATATCTGCCAGAGCAAGATTGTTTTATTGCAGCCTTTTAGACTTAATCCTGCAGACTTTGTTCATTGATGTCACGACATACCTGGTCTTCCTCTCCATCCAAGGTGATAGCCAGCTAATAATAGTTATTAGTGAGCAGACCTGAGTGTTCGGACTCTTACGTGTTGGCAACACTTTTGTAACTTATCATGGTTGTCAAGTATTAAGTTTTTGTACCCACCCCAGTCCTCTGCCCTGCACCTCCACACACACCCCAGCCCTCTGCCCTGACCTCGAGTTGCTCCCAACACCCAGCCATCTGCCCTGCACCTCCATACACCCCCAGCCCTCTGCCCTGACCTCGAGTCGCCCCGCTCAGCCTGCTGCAGGCCTAGGTGAACAGAACCCCAGGCTGGAAGCGGGCTGAGCAGGCTGGCGGCATAAGATCAGCATTTTAATTTAATTTTAAAGGACGCTTCTTAAACATTTTGAAAACCTTGTTTACTTTACATACAACAATAGTTTAGTTATATAATATAGACTTATAGAGAGAGACCTTCTAAAAAACGTTAACATGTATTACTGGCACGCGAAACCTTAAATTAAAGTGAATAAATGAAGACTTGGCACACCACTTCTGAAAGGTTGCCTACCCCTGCACTAGGCGCTGTACAAACAGAACAAAAAGACAGTCCCTACCCTAAGGTACTTGTCTAAATGTAAGGAAATTCTCACTGCTGTTCTGAGTACACAAGCATATTAGTTTTACAAATATGCATATGGTTTGGCAACTATTAGAACTTCTGATGCTTGGATTTGACAAACACCACTCAGTGCCCATCAAGGATGGATGCATCAGCTTTGGTGTTTAGTGATTCATTTTCTGTGACACTGTTACCACAGGTAACAGCTGATGAGGCCCCACTCTTCCTTAGCAAATTCCTGTTTCCGTACATGGCTGTGTTAATTTCTGAGTACAAACTGTTAAGCCATTCTGTAATAAAAGCAGAACAATTAAACTTGATTAAGAATTTTTAATTTTTTTCCTCAGATGTACACTTGGAATTGGAAGATCGACTAGCAAAATTTATGAGGACAGAGGAATCTATTATATACTCATATGGATTTGCCACAATTGCCAGTGCTATTCCAGCATATTCAAAGCGAGGGGACATAGTGTTTGTGTAAGTAACACTTACCTTTCAGAGATCCCAGAGTAAAATTTCGGGGTAGGGGTTAGAATATTACTCAGATCCTGAAGAACTCCTTGATTGTGTGTGTTCAAAAGTCTGATATTCTCTAGCCAGATAACTGCATCTCCACATAGATTTGTACATTTAATGTTCAGTTGTGCCTGAAGAGCATACAGTGCAGTTTAGGAGGAGGGGTGCAAAGATGGCTATTTGTGTTGGCTGTGTATTAGATAACTCCTGTGGCTTAAATTAGAATATTTTGAAACTCACTTTAACTTGCATCACCTACTGGTGAACTCAATGGGTTGTGGTGGGGAAGCCGTAAACCAACTCTGTGCCATTAGACTCGGTCTTGTGCCCCACTGAGATGGTCCTAAATATGGCATAGCCAACTACAGGAGAGCCACTTCTTGTCAGCTGCACACTGCAAAGCAACCTGAACGGAGAGGAGAATCTGGGACATATTTTCTAAAGTTGAATGTCTACAATGAATAGAAATTGTCATGAAATGGCTTAAGCTTGATCAGTAGGTTGAAAGTCAGATTGGATTAAAATGAAAAAGTTTAATGTCATAAGAATAAAAGGAAAACTTTAATAAAACCATGTTTAGAGCATTTTAACCTTGTTTGTATAATTATATTTAACATGTAAGCTGATCAATGGGCCTAAAACTCCTATCTCTTCTGATTTGTTCTTCAGACCAAATGTGCTAACTTTCAGTTGTTGCTGTTACCAAGAAAATCAGACGTTGGCAGTAATTGCCACCTAAGGAGGGAAAAACAAGTCCCCTTGTATGCAAGGAATAGCGAGGGTACAGTGGTTAATTTTCCTGTATCAGCCATTGTGCAGTGTTGTTGGCAGCTAATTTGAGATGGGCAGGCTTTTCTGTCTTGCCTGCAGGGCACTGATGCCTTCGTAACTGTTAGAAGGGTCAAGGGAGAGAGGCCAGCCCAGATTGACAATTTAAATCTGACAGCACTCCTGCCAGTCTAAATCCTGAATTGTCTATGGAAGGTGAGAACTCCGAGGTACTTGCTAGTGGGGCTATAGGTCACTTTATACTTAGATATGCTCTGTCATGCCAAAAATATCATAAGACTAATATTATCTTTGAAAGAACTAACACTGTGACATAGTAAGAATTTTAATCATAAGCAAGATTGAATGGAGCAGCTAAAGCTTGAAGTCCAGCTTCTGTGAGGTACTGAACTCATTCTGAAGAGACTTGAATATTAAATAAAAATAAAATAAAATCATTTTCAGAAATATTTCTACTGCCTTCTGGTTACCCTGTGACATTTCGAGCTACACGTACCTATATGACAATCACTTTTTACCCCCTTCCCCTCCCCCCCCCCCCCCCCAAAAAAGAGGAAAGTAAGAAGGTTGTACCACAAGAAAACTGGACACTTGGCAACCCTGTTTTAACTGCCAGCCCTGCAAAGTCAGCCTAGGATCTGCAAGTCAAGTTGGTTTTTTTCTTTCTTGCACAAGATCAAAAGTTTCTGCAGGACAAATTGTGCCCTCAGTTATACACATATAACCTATATGTGTATAATCATTTGATTATGCCTTTTGATATCAGTAAATTATTACTTAATGAACAGTTGTATCAATGTGAAAGGGAAAAGAATACTCTCACTCCCTTCTAGTTGTATTAGCTCCACCAGGCGTACAGGAATAAACTGTTAATGTTAACCAACAATTTTATACTCACAAGAATGGGTATAATAATTAAGGTGCCATTTTTACACACCTATTTTGAAGACTAGCACTGGGCACTATAACCTATTTTGTGCTAAAATATAAAAATACCTATAAATAGTATTTGTACCATTTTTAAAGTGCTGTAAGAATATTAAGATTGGGCCAGGACATGTTACATACCATGAGGTATGATCACTTTTTGTCTGTGAGAAATTCCCTTTATTGTTAATGGGCGTTGCATATAAATTTATGAATGTAGGAAGACGTTATATTTGGGGTGACATGGAATCTTATTGGTTTGGGCCTGTGCTGAGTAAATAAATATTCTCTATGGTATCCAAATCTGGCTCCCTTTAAAATAGGGTAGCAGTCTTACTATTTTTCTCTAATACTGGCCCAGTCAACATTGGAATTACTATCTTAATAGAAAACGTCCAACTATTAACATAGTTTGCATAGTTATGTCTGGTCCCCATTTACTAGGTAAACTATTTTAAAACAGTGCTTTAGACTCCGGTATGCTTTTTAAACATTGCTTTGAAGCAGTGATGCCTGATACATAGTGGTTTGCACACAGTGCTTAAAGGAAGAAAAATATCTAGATGGTCTAGAAAACCTAAATCTTTAAACCTGGTATGTTGCAAAAAAAATTTGAAACTTTAGTTATAGAGCTAACTGCATCTGATAAGAAATCGGGACCCAAACGTACTATATATGTGATTCTAGCATGCTTAAAAATGCATTAAGTTGATGTGTAGAGAGTCTAAGCTTGTAAGTGATAACATTTGTTCTTGTTACGGGCAAAAATAACTAGTTTATAGAAATCTTTGGAAGTTATTGTATTACGTACTGTTGGCAACTTATGGTTACTCTCAAATTACCTCACTCACACGTCAGTAAAAATGAGTTGATGACAATCTGACAAGCAATTATTGCAATAGTATGGATAGCAGTTGACAAAATTGGTATCAAATGTCTCTAAAATAACAAAACAAAACACTTCAAAGTTAATGAAGAAAGAGTGCTTATTAGCTGAATGCTTTCTTTGGGAGTTAGTAAATCTTTCCTCTCCTATCATGCAAAATGCTTCTGCAACCACAAAGCTACAATAGAAAGGTTCTGCTGGATAAACAGAAAAGCTTCAGACTTAACCTCTTTCCTCCAAAGAAATGTATCCCACTTTGTGATGAGAAAATAGGCTGTGTTTAAGTTAGATTATTTTCTGCGAGAACATATACCCATGCAATAAATAGCAGGTTAAGGCTGCATTCTCTAACCCGTTTCTCTTGACTTTTTAGTAAGAGCTGCAGTTTGTGTATTCACATTTTAAATTAAAGCAAATTAAAATGTACTGCATTGAGTGGCCAGAATATTTTAAGCTTGATATGCTGAATTCAGCATATTTATTACCTGTACACTTGTATTTTTAGTTTTTTACAGTAAGACTATATCTACACTTACTGTGGTGTATAAAGTATAGGCACCATATGTGTAGCTACACGCTGCAGTGAGAGTCAGGCTGCATCCCTGTTTGTCACTGCAGCATGTAGCTACATGAGCTGCCAGAGCCTTTCACTGCAGCCAGGAAAGGCTCTGGCAAGGGAGAGGCACTGCTTGGGCATGTAGAGAGCCAATGTAGGACATATGGCCTAAGGCTTCAGGCATGTAGGGCACCCTACTTGCCTAAGCTGTCTCTCACCATCTACATTGCTGTTTATATTCATGCTACCTGGGCATGTAGTGTCTGTACCTTGCATGTTGCCTTAAGTGTAAATGTACCCTAAGAGTCTCTGCTTCAGTAGCACACCGTATTTATCACTGACAAAAAAGGTGCATCATGTTAGAGATTTGATGTTTGAAAATTAAATTACTGTTGTTCAGTATGTGCAGAAGGAGGGATTTGCAACTTCAAAAGGAATTCTGAGTATATCCAATTAAGAAATTACCAAAAAACGTAATTTAGTGGGGGGGGGGAATTACATATGCATCTTTAAGTCTGAGAAATGGCTTATCAGGCCTGGAAAACTGGGACAAATGCTCACCATGAAGTGGAATAAAAGAGGAAGAATGACTATGAGTACTCTTAAGACTGGTAAGAGAGGTCAAGCACATTCTCAGACTTGCCGTGCTTTAAAACTGAGGCAGGTAGAAAGAGAAGAACCAATGGGTAATTGTAGGAGTATAATACCCCTATTTATGGAATGTTGGTCTCGGCCCGGGAATTATGTCGGCCTTCACTGCCACACTGAAAAATAGGTAACCACAGAATAAGCCTGATAGTCATCCTAGATGCAAAGACAGTAAAATGGCTTCTCAATGAAAATAGTTAATTACATATATTTGTAGTGTTTCATATGAACAGTTCAGTGTAATCTGGAAACCAGAAAATATTTTAGTATCACTTCTGTGCACTGGTCCTTGCTTTAGAGAAAAACTCTAAATTGTACATTTCACGATTAAAGTGTAAAGATGTCTCCACATAGCCGCAGAGGGTAACAGGTGTTAGAAACCAATTTTAAATTATTTAAAATTGTGTGTAATAAAACATAGATTTTATTTATACACATATAAGTATACAAGGCAGTTTAAAAGCAAAGCAGGCCTAAAAAGGTAATTGACCTACGCTGTTATTTAAAAGTGATTAACAAACCAAGCGCAAAATGAAAGAGTATTCTGTGTTTATAGAGATGAAGCTGCCTGCTTTGCTATTCAGAAAGGATTACAGGCATCGCGAAGTAACATTAAGTTATTTAAACATAATGATATGGCTGACCTTGAGCAACTTCTGAAAGAACAAGAGATTGAAGATCAAAAGGTAAAATTTCTTTGTAGTCTTTTGCCCTTCTTAAGTAGGTTGTATATTTGAATAGATCCAGCACTCGTAGTCTGTTGTTGTTTTATATAAATCACTGCTGAATGCTTAATTTTGCTTATATAGTTAAACTGGATTTGGCTGCTGTGTTCGCTTGCCATAATTGTATTGTCATTGTCAAGAGTAGGTGATGGAGGTGGTCACTAAGGGCTTGTGATTTAAACACAGTTTTTTGTACCTATACATTTATTTTGAAATCTGTGTAACTGCCCCCATCCTAGGGGTGACACTGATTAACTCAGTTTCTAAACCGCTATAAGTAAATCTGTACCAAAACTGTTAGAACAGCCCTATCTTTATAAATAAATTAAGTATAGACCAGAAAACTGTAGAAGAGGTGAGATGATTCTCCTCATGTACTCTTCACATATTCCCTCTTTATAAAAACTATCATTGGAGCCAAATATGATGATGAAATGCTTCCAGTCCAGCAGTAACTTGGGAGGATATTAAACAGCAACTGCTAAAGCTAGACCTCTTTAAATCAGCAGGTCCAGTTAACTTTCATCTGAGAGTTTTAAAAGAGCTGGCCAAAGAGCTCTTTAGACTGTTGATGTTGGGGTTGGTTTTTTTGTTTTGTTTAATAAGTCTTGGAATACTGATGAAATTCCAGAAGTCTGGAAGAAAGTTAATGTGCCAATATTAAAGGGTAAACAGGAAGACTTGGGTAATTATAGGCCAGTCCGTCTGTTTGATCCCGAAGAATTAAAGGAGAGTAATATACCGTATATACTCGTTCATAAGCTGAATGTTTTTAGTAAAAAAGGGAAGCACCAGAGAAGGGGGTCGGCTTATGAACAGGTATAGAGAGGGAGAGGTGGGACACAGCCCCTCCCCCCAGGCCAGCAGAGCCAGAAGGGAAGAGGCGGGGCCAGAGTCTCTCCGCTTCTGGCCACACTGCTCTCCCCCCAGCCTCCGAAACAGCTGCAGCTCCGGGGCTGGCAGGCTGCGGCCCCACCCCCCAGAGCAGGCTGTGACCATGCTGCCCAGCCTGCCGGAGCAGCTCCAGCCAGGCCAGAGACATCCTCCCCTGGCCCTCCCAAGATAAAGTGGTTAGGGATGGGATGGGGAGAATGTGGGGGTCCCAGGCTAAGGGTGGGGTCATGGGGGTGGTCACATGGGTTACCCCCTGGCCCCCAGTTTCTGGCTCCCCAAAAAACTTCTCCACCAGTTGCTGTCCCGGACCATCAGGATGAGCAGCTGGCACGCCGGGACACTTTGTTTACTTAAGTTTACCTCCATGCCTGCGGACGCTCGAGGTAAACAAACCATCTCAGCCCACCACCAGCTTATCCTGCTGGCCTGGGAGCCAAATTTTGCTGACCCCTGAATTATAGGGTCAGCTTATGAATGGGTCATAACAATTTTCCATTTTACTTATCCATTTTGGGGGATCGGTTGATAAATGACCAGCTTATGATCGAGTATATACGGCAATTAATTATCAATATGGGTTTATGGAAAAATCTTTTAACCTTTTTTGAAGTTACAAGTTTAGTTGATAGAGGAAATAGAGTTGATATAATAATCTAAAGCTTCTGTATTTGACTTGGGCTGCATGACATTTTGATTAAGAAACTAGAACAATGCAAAATTTACATGGCACACAAAATTGATTTAAAAATGGCTGATAGGTGTCAGCATGTAACTGTAAATGGGAAGTCATTGCGTAAGTATGTCAGGTCCCACAAGGATCAGTTCTTGGCCCTATGCTATGCAACGTTTTTATCAATAATCTGGAAGAAAATATAGCTTTGAGTGATAAAGTTTGCGGATGATCCCTAGATTGGGGGAGTAGTAAATAATGAAGAGGACAGGTCATTGATACAGAGGCAACATAGATCACTTAGTAAGCTGGACCCAAGCAAACAGTGTGTTTCAATACAGCCAAATAGAACATCCTACATCTAGGAAAAAAGAATGCAGGCCATGCTTCTAGGATGAGTGACTCTATCCTGAGAAGCAGTGACACTGAAAAGACTTGAGGGTCCTTGTGGATAATCAGCTAAATGTTAGTTTCCAATGTGATGCTGTGGCCAAAAGGGCTAATGCAAACCTTAGATGTATAAACAGGGGAATCATGAGCAGGAGTAAAGAGGATATGTAGCCTCTGCTTTTGGCACTGGTGTGACCACTGCTGGAATACTGTCTGATTCTGATGTACACACTTCTAGAAGGATGTGGATAAATTGGAAAGGATTCAGAAAAGGGCCAGGAAAATGATTAAAGAATTGGAAAATGTGCCTTATAGGCAAGACTCAAGGAGCTTGATCTGTTTAGCTTATCAAAGAGAAATTTAAGGGGTAACTTGATCGGTCTATAAGTACAGTAAAAGCTTTTTTTATCTCGCATGTTGGGGAAATGGGGGGTCCTGGTAAGTGAAGAATGCCGGTTAACTAAGAGGGAGGGAGTTTGGATGCAAGGCACGGTCTCTGGGAGGGAGTTTGGGTGTGGGAGGGGGCTCTGGGCAGGGGGTTGGGGAGTGGGAGGGGATGTGAGGTGCCAGATCTAGGGGGTACTCACCTCATGCGGCTCCCGGCAAGCAGCCACCTGTCCTTCTGTTCCTAGGCGGAGGCACGGCAGGCAACTCTGCGTGCTGCTGCGCCTCCACCTAGGAGCAGTTGGGACATGTCGCTGCTTGTGGGGAGCCGTCCAAGGTAAGTGCCCCCCAGATCTGACACCCTGAAACCCCTCTCGCGCCCCAACTCACTGCCCTGAGCCCACGCCTCCCACCCCTTCCCGTGCCCCAACCTCCAGCCCCGCACTCCCTCCTGCACTCCAAACCCCTCGTGGCCATTCTTCTGCTTAAGAGCAGCAGGCACATGTCGCCTTCTGGGAGCCACATGAAGCCGGGGAGCCACACGGAGCCAGGTAGGGAGCCTGCTGGCTCCGCACCAACCGAACTATAAACCGGACTTTCTATGGAGATTAGAAATGCCAGTTTATAGAGCTTTCCACTTGGTACAGAGCCGGATAACACAGCTTTTACTGTACCTACATAAGGAACAGAATTTTGATAAGAGGGCTCTTCAATCTGGCAGGTAAAGGTATACAAATCCAGTCTTGACGTAAGGTGTATATTAATGACAGTGAGGATATACCTACCATTGGAGCAATTTACTGAGCATTGTGATGGATTCTTCCATCACTGGAAATTTGTAAATCAAGAACGGATGTCTTTCTAAAAGAGAGAGTTCAAACTCTAATTCAGGGAAGTCCTAGGGCCCTTGTTACTCAGGACATCAGACTAGATGATCACAGTGGTCCCTTCTGGCCTTATAATCTGTAAGAATATATTTGAGGTATGTTATAAAAGACCCCTTGTAACAGGATTCTGTTAAGTTGAAACTGACTGTGGTAACCTTATGCTGAAAAGCCTTAAAGTCTTTAAATTACGCTGTTTCCACTTCTCTTTTCATGACAAAGAGGAAGTACACCCTGAACGCTTTTGACAGCTAAGGGAGCATTTCTACTCTCTGTGATAGAGACCTGGTCTCAAAATATACATTCCTGAATATTATTCCCTTAGTGTAAGTGTGCAGTTTAGCTGAATCGGTGGTATTCAGTCCCTGATTTGTTACACAATGGCACAGAATCTTAAATACAGCAACTTTAAAAATAATGAAGCCAAATAGTCAGCCAACTGTAAGACACTTAATATGGTTATAAGAGCAGAAATGCTAAGTTCCAACTAGGATATAAAAGTTTGTTTGTTTTTTCCCCCCCCCAAAACAAATAGTTATCTTAATAGAAGTTTGTATTTTTTGTTGTTGAACACTTCATACATACTAAAACATACATTTTCTCTGAAGAATCCTCGTAAGGCCTGTGTAACTCGAAGGTTTATTCTGGTGGAAGGGCTATATATGAATACTGGAGATATTTGTCCTCTTCCAGATTTGGTAAGTGGTTTCAGTTTTGTTTGTTTAAGCTGTGTGTGTTATGTACACACATTACTAATAAAATATTAATATTGCATCTTTGAACCTTAAAAGTAAGGAAATGCCAAAGGCAGTGAATGCTTTGCATGAAACCTTATACCTTCCCTTCATTCATGATCACATTTCTAAAATATAATAGAATATTATATCCCCTTTTGTGTTAGCTACAAAGTGGATTGTTGGCATTGACATTTTTGAGGTATTCATAATCAGGTTCCGAATTTTGCAGTTCTGTAATATACATATCCTATCATGTAACAATGATCTGTTTTTACAGAGTATACCTGCTTAATAGGTTTAGACTAAAATCACTTTTTTGTTTTAGTTTAAAAATTGAGCTGGTCTCTTAAATAATGAAAACAGTACGCTTGACTCCAGGGAGTACAACCTTAATTATTAAACATAGATTTTGTGTACAACACTGTTCCTGATGATGATAGGTAGAATGCTGTGAATATCTTATGTAATATTTTAAAGTATTTTATAGCCTGTTTCTTAAAAAGAAAATCCAAGTTAGGTCTATAAATGACTATGGGCATTTTAGATTTCTTATACTTATTTTAAGCGTTAAACAGTGGCAATGGTGTTCAGGACTCTAAAACACACAAAATGGCTGAGTATTATAGTGGGATTAACAGTCTTACATTATTCAGGATACTTTATAGGATCTTTCATGTGATTTTCAATCTTTTGTACATGTACCTTGTACTTATTTCTTTGCAAAAATGTCAATAATATTAGACTGTCTTGTATCATTTGTACTATTAAATCTGCAGATAAAATTGAAATATAAATATAAAGTGAGGATTTTTTTGGAGGAAAGTCTTTCTTTTGGAGTCCTTGGAGAACATGGACGAGGTGTTACGGAACACTTTGGAATAAATGTAAGTGCTAGGCTTTTTTTCTTTCATTGGGACTATTATGTGTTGGCAAGAGAGTTGTAGACTGGGACAAGTTCTGATACTGGTTTTCTTGTATATTTTTGGCAATAACAGTACTACAGATTTTAAGAGTGTTCATCTGTGTATGGTAGGAATTTTAAGTCAATTTGGCTATCCAATTACTATACTGATCTTTTTGTTTAATAGAAAACACAACTACTTAATTTTTTAGTTTAAATAGCAACATTGGGGGTGGGTGGAGTTGGCACTGTTCCTCTTTACATGACCTCTTTTATCATCTGCCATTAACATTCACTTTGGATTTGAATTTTGCACAAAGAGTGAACGACTTTTAGGAAAAGTCTTAATAAAAACTGGTTTATTTATATCTCTTGTTAGAATGGAGGGGGAAATAGTGAATATGATATGCTATTTTTTTCCTATGAGGACATTGTACTTGGGGTTGGAGGTGGAATACATTTGGCACTGGGGAGTCTTTAGTCCAAGACTCTGCTCACACACATCTGGCAACAGACTCTTCAGTTTACATAGTAATGTGAGCCTGCATGTGTGATAGTAGAGATGTCTTAATTTTAAATGCAGTAGAATACTTTTGCTCTTAAACGAGATGTTAAGTGGGAAAGAAATGCTGTTTAAAACTAATCAATCCTGCTTACATGAAATAATGTTTTTAAAGTGCATGAATATTAAATATCACCATGCTACAGATGAGGACAACTTATTGTAACTTCTCCAAAGACATTTGTATCATACTGTGTTTAGGTACCAATATCTCTGTTTTACCCTGTACTCAGGCATGGCACACTTCAGTACACCAAGACATGGATTTGAAAGAGGGTATCTTAAAGCTAAAGTGAAAAGTACTGTGGAGGTGTCTCCACAGTTAAGGTTGCATTTCAGTTTTCACTGAAAGCATAATTTACTTCTCTCTGACAGTTCACTGAATTTAGTCTCTAAAAATACTTTCCATTTTTTTCAAGATAAATTAAATTCATTCAGTTTATAAATTGGGCCCAGGCACTTTTTTGCTTCCAGTACCTACACCACCACAAACTCAAAATTTTACATTAACACAAAAATATTCTGGTGGGGAAGGTCACAAAAGTCCCTCTCCATGTGCTGTTCCCCCATTCCTCACTCTCCTTCGGTGGGGCACAGGGTGGTTGGCATATGGAGTCAGACTTTCTATAGATAGGTTTTAGCCATTGCCCTGCTTGTTGTGGTCGGACTTGCCGGTGCTCACAGATTCAGCAGGTTCCCTATGCTTAGGAACATTGGTTTGGCATGACCTGTACAGTGGTGCCACAAGGGGCCCTTTTCTTTATCTGCCATGGGCTGGGGAAGGAAGAAAAGTGCATATTGGAGGCAGTGGTTCCTCAGCAGAAGCAACTTTCACAACCTCCTAAACATTGAAAATGTCAAATTCTGTCTCCTTCTATCTGACCTCTGGCATTCGTTTTTTTCCTCTGCTGATCTCTCCCTCCCCTACCAGCATTGCACTCTCTGACTTCTATGCTCCCATCTCTTCTCCACTTCTCCTGCCTTTTGTTTCCTGCTCATTTGCTCTAACTCCTCCAACCCACATAATATACTTGGAACAAAACAAAAAACCAATTTGAAGAAACAAAGTGCAAGTGAAACTACCATGATGTTTGCCAAGCATTATTTGATTGCTTGGCTTATTGTAAAATCCCTTTGCCCATCCCGGGTCTTTGTCTGTCTTGTCTATTTATAATTAAAGCTCTTTGTGGTTAAAGACCATTTCTTTCTATGTGCTGCATTCCACACGTCACAAAAAGAGAACTTGTTTGCAACCAATGAGTTAATGGGACAATTAGGTATTTCTAGGATCCAAAGCCAACTCCAGTTAAGCATGTACTTAAATACTCCTGAGGGAATTATGTGCCAAAAAATAAAAAATTATGCACCCAATATTTTAAAATTCTGCAAATTTTATTTGTCAATAAATACATGTGGCTCCAACATGGCAGTGGAGAGCACAGGCCACTGGCTGCACTGAGGTGGGAGATCACCCTGAAGCCCCCACCTCCCCCAGTACAGGGACTCGGCAGTGAGGCCACATCTGACCCTGGCAGTGCAAGGGCTGGGCCTGCCCCAGAAACACCCCGGGGCCCTGCCCCTCTGGGCCAGGTGCACCAGGTGTGGGTAGGCAGGCTCAGCCAGCAGGATCCAGGTGTGGGGGGATCCAGGTGTGGGGTGATCCAGGTGTGGGATGAGAGGTTTCAGTGTAGGGCAATCTGGATGTGGGCATCTCAGTGGGAGATTTGGATGCACGGACTCGGGGTTCTGGTGCAAGTGCAATGGGACTCTGCAGGGGATTCAGGTGATAGTGGTTGGTCTCAGCAGGGAGTGAGGGTAAATAGGGCTTGGCGGAAGGGTCTGGATGTGGGGGGGTCTGGGTGCTGGGGGGCTTGTCAGAGGGATCCAGGTGTGTGGGGGGGGGTAGGGCTTGTGAGGGTTCGATGGGCCTGCTTAATGGGGGAGCCCCAGCTGCTGCTGTGGGGATGCCACCTGCTGGGATCCTGCTCCTGCCCTCCCCCCCAGTGATTCCCCTATCCCTTTTTCTTCTCCATCCCCCTCCCCTCACTCCCACATTCCCCTCCCCCTGTCCTATTCCACCCCTCTTCCTTCCCCACTGCCTCTTCCTCCCCACCCACCTTCCCTCATTTTCCCCACCCCCACCATGGGAACTCACTGTTCCACAGAAAATAGGAAGGCTCCCAGAACACAGAAGGGAAGCACAACTGACCCAGGAGGCTGTGTTCAGCTGCAGAGCCCGAGACCGCCTCCAAGGGGGGCAGTGGCACATAACCTTGTGTGCTCTCCCCCCAATGCCTCGCTTCTGTTTGGGGGACTATCTCTTTTCCTCCCCCCCCCCCAAAAAAAAAACCCGTGCACACATGGTCATGCACCCTGTGAGGCTTTCTTGCCATTTTCTGCAGAGAAAAGCAGGAAGTGTGTGTGTGTCAGGGTGTTTTCTGGTGCAGGCACGCAGTCCTGCAGAATCCCCCCAGGAGTACAGTCACTAGCACACACGTGCACTCAGACCCTCCCCGCCCCCCTCTTCCCCCCCACGATGTTCACGCAGGCATGCATGCACATACACCAAGCCCCCATTTCTGAGCCTGCTCCAGGCATGCTGAACAAACTTGCTGCTGGGGAAGAGGCACGTGTCCCCTGGCAGATTTTTTTTTTTTTTTTTGCGTTTTTCTGCACAAGGGGCACAGAAAAATGCGGGCCATATGAATCCCCCCCCCCCCCCCCCATCGGCACAGAATCCCCCCAGGAGTAACTTAAATCACATTCAGTCCCATTGACTTAATTGGGACAACTCACATGCTTAAAATAGATCTGGTACCAAAGTACTTTGCTAGATTGGGGCCTACAAATGCATAATTTTATTTTTACATGCTGCATATGTTGCAATACCTGAAAACATTTACGTGAAATATATTTGGATCCCTATAAACATAGTTTAAAATTAAAATGGAGGCAGTTCAGCCATAACTGTGTTAAAGTGATACAAACAAGGAGCTTTAAAACTATGAATGGGGGTGGGGTAATCTGGTGTATTTTGCCCTAGCGCACATGTTAATTTGAAGCGTAGTTTATATATTGTAAATGATCTTGATTTAATTAAGCTTCACTTCACTTCCATCCACCTCGTTCCTCTCTCATAATATATTCTGTTAATTGAATGACAGGTTGACGATATAGATCTGATTAGTGCAAACATGGAGAATTCCCTGGCTTCTATTGGAGGATTTTGCTGTGGAAGATCTTTTGTTATTGACCATCAGGTATGCCACCTCTTATTTTTAAATGGAATAGCAGACTGAATTACTAAGAAATGACAGTGACTTGACTTCTGTTTACAAGCTTCATCTTGATATAAATGATTTACATTGGAATTTATTCCATTTAGAAGACCACTTCAAAAAGATTATGTGGATGAGTTAGAGACTGTTGTTCAGTTATGATTTTTGCTTAATTTAAACCAAATGACTTTAAAGATTTTTTTTTTCTGTACTATCGTGAACAAGCAAAACTGATATAAGAACTTTTCAGCTTTGTTTATGACTTTTCATTTTCTTTCTCAGAGATTGTCAGGTCAGGGTTACTGCTTTTCAGCCTCTCTGCCTCCCCTACTAGCTGCTGCTGCTATTGAGTCCCTCAATATCATGGAAGAGAATCCAGGTATTTCGTTCTGAAAAATCAAATACTTTGTAATGTGACAAGTTATTCTGTTCAGAGGGAACACTAACTGTTTGAGCTCAAGATTAAAGCCTGTGGGCATAATTTCCCCCACTTCCATCCCTCACCCTCTTAGTCTAGCGCTTCCTCATTTACTTTTTCCTTTCATTCGTTCATTCTCTCTGCTCCCTTTCCACTGACTCTTTCCACTTCTTACATTCATTATCTCCTTTTCACTCATTCTCCCTTTAACTTTCCCTGCCACTGTCTCTTCCCACCATATATCTCTTGTCCCCCACCCCTTCCTTTTTCACACACAGTGAAAAAGAGAAGTGGAAATGGAAAGAGCCAGAGAAGGGAGACACTGAACACTTCATTAAAAACTGTTGTTGTTCACTACAAACAAATGTCCTACTGATTTTCCTTCCTCCCATTTGACCAGAACATATTTGGTAATTTTCAAGGTAAAGTAAGGAAAAAAGGGGGACATAGTTATCAAAGGTTGAAGCCCCTTCTTACTTTCCAATTATATTCCTTCAGCCTGTAGTTTCTTGATTCTCCATGTGTTGTCCTTTAATTGGGTCTCACAAAAAAGAGTTCTAAACAGAAATGACTCCACTGGAATAGCATTGGTCACTTCATGATGGAAATGGTATTCTCTTAGGAATGAGGATCATTGTAAGAAGAGGTAGAGAGGCTCAAAGTTTATTTGGGATTTATAGAAATATGCAGCAAGAGACTGAGACTCTTTTTTTCTTTTGTCTAGACATTTTTCAGATTTTACGAGAGAAATGCAAACGGATTCACAAAGCTTTACAAAGGTAAACTATTTGATCTTGACTACTGTCAACTGACTCAGCTTTTTATAGATCAATATCACAAAGTATCATGAATATAATATCCTCTATAGTTACAGACGCCCTGTTTAGTTCCGGAAAACTTTGCATAACTCCAATTTTGCGTACGTCGGAAACTTATACCCGTACGTTACGCAAACATTTCCGCAACTCGAGAATCCTATTTCTGGCTTATGAACTTTTTCTGTACGTGCGAATTTCCATAAGTGTGAATTTGCGTAAGTCAGGTCTTCGTAACTCGAGGAGCGTCTGTACATTGAGTTTTTAATATAATTTTTCTGGCAACAGCTTTTTGATAATACAGTAAGTGTTTTAGATTCAATACTTTGTGTTTATAGTCAATTGACTAATTTTCAGAATAAATACGTACCTGCTCCTATAGTTCCAATTCAGTTTCTATTTCAGATTAAAGTTTCTTAAAATTGTCAGTTAATGCAGTAATCTATAAGCCAGTTTTAATGACAACTAATTTTTAGCAGTGGTCAAGCAAATTACAATCGTCTTTTTATTTCACAAGAGTATTTGCTTTATCTGTATTCTTTCTGATAGCCTTTTAGTGGTTAGTTTTGTAATCTAGAAAGTTTTTTTTTTTCCTAATGGTTCTGATAAAGAAATGAAGTCAGTTGTTGCTTAAGACTTTCATTGTAAGGTGATGTAAGTAGTCCAGAACAGTCTGGTCTTCTTGAATTGTGCATTCTGTGCCAATAACAGTGTTTGTTTGATCTCAGTGTCTAGTTGCTTGATACAATTAGTTGTAAGAGTATTTAAGTTTAAGGGAGAGGCACTAAATAATTGATGATTGAAACTTGTAACTGAGGTTAAAATGGTCGTAGCAGATATGTAACTGTGATATTCTTCTGTAGTATATTTTTAGGTATTACTATAGGATCCATATAAACTTTTTCTTTAAGAAATTGAGTGTAGGTTGAGGAACAATAGCAGACTCAAACAAATTCACTCTGAACATACTAGAAGTTTGAATGTCACATAGATAAACTGTTAGTAACAAAATCTCATTAAAATCAGCTACTATACTGGAAACTTTGAATTTACATTTTAAAAAGCTGTTAGTAATAATCTTGAGAAATACAGACAAACGCCTTACTTCAGTATTGAGGAAAATTGGTTACAAAGATATTTACAAACGTAGATGAAAGTGATAGGGACAAACCATGTGTAAGGAGAAAATGTGCACCTCTAATTTATTAGAACTCTTGGTGTCTACAACAAGTGTCTAAGAGCTGGATATCAATTTATTTTAACTATCAAAATGCCTTGGACAGAATCGTCAAAAGAGGACGTTATGGAAAATTAAACACAGGGTGAGACAAGTACTGTCATGGTTTAGAAACTGGGCAAAATTGAAAATGAGTAGGATTAACAAATGGTCAAGTTTCAATCTGAAAAATGGATAACAGTGGGGTGCCTCAAGACTCTGTGCTAGGACTGGTATTTAATATCACTGTCAAAAAAGCTAACAATGTTTGGAATCTTGTGTGTGTGTATATATGTATAGAGAGAGAAAGAGCATGCCAGCAGTATTCAAAATGTGTGTGTGTGTGGCACTATATTAATCCATGGTACACCCACACCTTGAATACTGCATGGAATTCTGGTCACCCAATCTCAAAAAAATATAATAGAATTGGAAAAAGTACAGAGAAGGTCAACAAAAATTATTAGCGGAATGGAACCGCCTCGGTATGAAAAAGTTTTTAAAAGACCGGGTCTGTTCAGCTTAGAAAAGAGAGACGATGGGTGTGTGTGTGTGTGTGTGTGGAGGAGACAGTATATGATAGTCTATAAAAACATGAATGGTGCAGAGAAAGTGAATAGAGAAGTATTATTTACTCCTTCAGATAACACAAACGCCAGGGCTCACCCAATGATATTAATAGGCAGCAGGTTTAAAACAAACATAAGGAAGTACTACTTCACACAACACACTGTCAAGCTGTCGAACTCATTGCCAAGGGATGTTGTGTTGGCCAAAAGTAGAAATGGGTTCAAAAAAGAATTTAAGTTCATGAAGGATAGGCCCATCAATGGCTATTAGCCAAGATGGTCAGGGATGCAATTCCATGCTCTTGGTGTCCCTAACTGCCAGAAGCTGGGACTGAATGACAGGCAGTGGATCACTTGAAATTGCCCTGTTCTGTTCATTCCATCTGAAACATCTGGCACCTGCAATTTATGGAAGACAGGATACTGGGCTAGATGGACCATTGGTCTGACCCGGTATGGCCTTTCTTACATTCTTGATAAGTGCTTGAGCAAGTGTCTGATGGCAAAACTTGTAGAGGACACAATTATTTAAGTTTGGGAGCACTAGAGAAGACTGAAAGACTGGTGCTAGTTGTGGGCAACTCAATGGTAGATAAAATTCCCTGTCAAACGTAAAAGCACATTAGAAGGAATAATTTGAAATACTCTTGCATATTGCTGGATTTTAAATTAATAATCACTTTAGAAAACATGCAGTGACTGCCAAAATAGCGCAAAAAAAAAAAATAGGATGTATTAGGGTTACCATACGTCCGGATTTTCCCGGACATGTCCGGATTTTTGGGCCTCAAATCCCCGTCCGGGGGGAAATCCCAAAAAGCCGAACATGTCCGGGAAAATAGGGACATGCGGGGCCGGGGGTGCCGGGCCGGGGGCCGGCGGTGCGGGGCCGGGGGGGCCGGGCCGGCACCCCAGGGCCCAAGCCAAGCCAGGCTGGAGATGCCGGGGCCGGAGGGAGCCACTCGGTTGGGGGGGGGGGGGGCAGACTGGGACGCGCCTCCTCCCCCCACCCCCCCACCCTCAGCTTACCTGCTGCCTGCTTCAGGCTTCCCGCGAATCAAATGTTCGCGGGAAGCAGGGGAGGGCGGAGTTGGGGCGGGGACTTTGGGGAAGGGGTGGAGTTGGGGGGCATGGGCGGGGCCGGGGCCCCATGGAGTGTCCTCTTTTTGGACACTCAAAATATGGTAACCCTAGGATGTATTTAAAAAAAAAAAAAAGTATATAGAAAATGCAGAATGTATTTTGCCATTATAAATCAATAGTGCCTTCGCCTGGGATATGGTATTTACTTCTGATTTTCCTCTCTCTCTCATATTAAGCACAGTTTAACTAAGATTAAAAAGAATGGATATAAGTTTTTAGAGGTGAAAAGTACAATAGAACTGTTTAAAATAATGAAAGGTAAAATGAGTGTGTGATTTTCCTCCTTTTCACAACACAAAAACAAGCAAATTGAAAGGCAGCAAATTTAAAACCAGCAAAAAATCCTTTTTTACACAGTGCACAAGTAGGCACTTTGAAATTCAGTGTCGCAAGATACCACTGATACCAAGAGCTTAATAGAATTCAGAATAGGTTTAGATCTTCATAAGGATAATGAGAAAATCCATATTTATATATATAAGGCCTCATGCTTCAGGGCACAAGCCAACCATTAGCTAATGAGTGGAGGAGGATGTAATTCTTCCTAAACCCTATAGTAAAGTTATTCCATCACTCTCTGCTCCAAAGTTTCTTTTGCCTTTTCTTGAGGTAACAGAAGACATTGGATGAGATTCCTATGCAATATTGTCTTTAAATAGTATGCATTTTTATCCTATTTAAAAAAATGGATGAATGGCAGTGATTAGAGGTGGAAAACACTTTTATGCAAGGTTCCATAATTTAGCTGCTTCACTGGAAAAGTTAAGATTGGGGGTGGGGAGGATGGGATGTTACTACTCTGTGCATGCTGTGGACTCGCAAATGTTATTTCACTTAACCAAAGCTTGCAAGAAAAGCACAGCCAACCTTTGTTTCTTTCACACACTGAATGTCCCTTTCTCTGACAAAGCTATGCTGAACTGGCTCTTTTGCATTTCTTATTGTTTATCCTTGGTTAGACAGCTGCTTGAGTCAGATTAGGGTTTATTTAACTAGAGTTGTAACTGACAGAACTTCAAATTAGACATCAATTTGGGCTTTGCAAAGCAGCCTCTAAGTGGAGTTTGTATAGTTAATACAAAGCATTGTTGTCTGGACAAAGTCAGTGAGATTCAAAGTTTGAATTGACAGTGATACAAAGGCTGTTTCCTGGTTTAAAATACATGAACTCTTACCCATCCTCTCCTGCCCTCCCCTCCTTTCTTTTTGAGGCTGTTCATGAATGCTTTACCTAGTTTAAATTAAAATGACTTCATATTATGTAATTAGCTACTGATATCATTAATATATTGATGCACATCCTTTAAAAAGAAAATCTCATTGTTAGTAGCAAGTATTGTTCATTAAGTTCTAGCAGATATATACTTTGTCTTAAAACGAAGAGAATTTGCTGCAAGGAAACCTTTTTATCTATTAATTTAAGCTGTATGGTAACATGTCTGACTACAGTGCCTGCCTGTTAATTTCTAGAATTGTGCTTCTATAATATCAGGTAACTAACATGGAACATACTTAATGACTGACATCTGTCATGCTATATATTCCATTTGTGATTCTACATTGCAGAATGACCTCAGACTGCTTCTCATGGCTCCATATGTTGCCACATATTGTCTTCCCCATGATTTCTAAAGATGTATGCCAATATTAAACATTTGCTCTTTAACTGCATGACTCTCTTTTTAGAAGCAACCTCAGATTTTATATCTACATGACACCAATTGTGAGTGCAGTTTTGTTGCTACAAAGATTGAAGGCCAGTTTCAGTTCCTTTTCAGAACTGCGCTCTAAATCAATAGAGCTTTGTGGAAATACAAGGCATATTTCAGACCTTAAAACATCTCTTTCCATTATTCATTATGTCAGTGGCACTCTGTTTTGCCCATGGATTTGACAACTTGTGTTTTCTGAAGAGACCCTAACATTCTGCTTCCCCCCCCCCCCTTTTTTTTTTTTTTTTTTTTTTTTTTGAAACTGATATGGGGATAAAAAATACTTTATACATTTATAACACATTGTGTGTAATACAAACTGACGAAAGTCAGGAAATCTAAGTTAAGGTTGACAGCAGCAGAATAGTGCATGTACGTGATATGCTGTTAATATTTGGGAGCAAAGGATTGGCTTTTTTCATCCTATCTCAATATTGATTAGCTTTCTTGATAGGGAATTTACAACTCTGCATGAGAGAAGGTGATTCTTCCCCCCCCCTCCCCCTACTGGTTCTAAATTATGATTTGGGTGTCTTGGTGTCTTCTTTTTTATTGGTAAAACACATTGCACTTAAACATCTTGCCTCAAGTGGATTTTTGCCGGGGGGGAGGGGGTTTAAGACTTGAAAGGATCAGAGTCTTGAAAATCAAGGAATGAGTTATGTTAGGTTTGTGTATTACAAACCTTAAGGAACTCTAAAGGAAGGGCATTCAATTGATATGAAATCTTATTTAAAAATTAACATTGGCTATGGCAGACAACTGATTCTCCATTTGATTTGTAAACTTTCTGTTTGAGCAGGACAAGCTATTAAAGTTAAAATTATGGAGGGGGGGAAGCAGAGGAACGCAGATGAAGAATATACGGATAGAAATTGTATAAAGCAATAAAACTGAATTAAAATAAATCATCTATCTTGCCCAGATTCACCAGGAGTAAGCATTCTATGTGAAAGAAACAATGTGGAGTGGGTTGTTTGATTTGGTCAATAATTAAATGTTCTCATGAGTAATTCATGGCTACATAGTTTAAATTTTGTATTGTGATTGCTGGTATGCAGAAGTTCAAAGGTGTAAAGCTTTGTTTGAGTCTAAATTTGTTTTGTAACAAATACTCCCAATGTAAAACAATTTAGAAAGTTTTTTTCCTGAAATACCACCAAAAAATGAGCAAGCCTTTAAATAGCGTCTTTTCACTGTCTGTTTATACACTTTGCTTCTTTATTCTGATCAGATGTACACTGAAACTATTTGATTTGTTTCAGAATCTCTGGTCTAATAGTTGTGGGAGACTTATTTTCTCCAGCATTACACCTTCAGTTGGAAGAGACCAGTGGATCGCGAGAGAATGATATGAAGTTACTCAAGAGAATTGTAGATTATGTAAGTGTCCCTTTTGCAATTAAAGCATATCTGCCCTTTAATTGTTAAAAAAGCAATAATTTTGTGCCAAGTCCTGGCATGGTAGTTGTTTGAATTACTGTATGACCTGGAGTGTTCCAGACCTCATTTGGAAAATAGAAATTGAATAGGGAAAACAGCAGAGGCCTGTGTTCACTTTTTGAAAATGTAAGTGAGATGGTAATATAGAGGAAATGGTGTAAAAAAACAATCACTGGAGTGGGGTGAGGAAGATAGCTCAGTAGTTTGAGCATTGGCGTGCTAAACCTAGGGGTTGTGAGTTCAGTCCTTGAGGGGGCCACTTAGGGATCTGGGGCAAAATCAGCACTTGGTCCCGCTTGTGAAGGCAGGCGGCTGGACTCAATGACCTTTCAGGGTCCCTTCCAGTTCTGTGAGATAGGTATATCTCTATATTTTTAAAAACTCACTTCCCCAGCTGCAAACGTCTCCTTTATCATCCACCTCACAGTGGCAGTCTCCCTCCCCATCTTCCTTTGATTTTGATCATCAATAAAATATTTGACCTTGATACTGGACAACATTAATCCATGTCATAGACACATTAAAACACAAGTTTCTCTTTAGCTTAAGAGAATGGATGTGTATGAACAGATTAGAGGGGACTTTTCTGAGATGCAGGTTATTTTTTATGAGTAGAGTTCTGTTGCTGTACTGAACCACTTGAGCTTCAGCTGCTGTATTTTTTTATAAAGTGTTTGTTTTTACAGGATGGAATTTTACATTTGAGTCCATGAACATATTCTTATTTGGCAGACTGTTATAATGTTTAGCACTTAAAGTACTTTCCATCATCAGTATACACTACTTCTCAAGACACCCAATTTGTCTTGTGCATTTTGGGGTGAGGGGAGGATGATAGTACTTGTTTTGTGCTTGAGCTCATCTAACTCATCCAAATTTGAAGAATGTAACTCTTTGAAAGAGGTGCTCTTCTGTTTTAAGAAACCTTTTAAATGTCACCGTTCATATTAAACAGTTTTCTATATGTGCCCAGTAACTGCCTGCCTTGGTGGTTTTAGTACAAGTTGAATAATGTAGAGCCATTATGCTGAGTATCTCGCTCTTCTGTTTTCCATGGGAGTCTTTATAAAAGAATAAGATAATGCTCATGGTATATATATAACCTACAATAACTTTTTATTCCTTAAAGACTGCAGTTACCTTATTCTCTGCCAGCATAGCTACAAATGTTAAGTCACAAAGTTAATCAGTCCTCTCTTAAATCTAGCCACAATAGTTGTATTGACTTCCAGCAGCAACGACTTCTACAGGCAAGGTTACTAGATACTGACGTGTAGTCAGCATATATTAACCAAGGTCAACAATTTATGAAGCATCCTAGGATAGAGAGAAATGTTGGTCCATAGAAGCAAAGCAGAGATACTCAACAGACATAGTTGGATTGCTTTAGTCCTTTTTTATTTTAAATATCACTGTTCTGTAAATAGGCAATGTAATCGTATTTGAAGTAACATTTTTGAGCTGAACTGAGACAAATGTGAAATTAAAGAAGCTTATCCTTAGCCTTCCCTGTTTGTTATATGTATATGTAAGAACTCCTACTGACTTATAAAATACCTAGGAGAGCAGTCATCATCATACTCCATTTCAGGCCTCCTTCTCTAAAAACCAACGTCACCACTCCTACAGCTTCTGACCAGCTTTTGGAAGGAAATGTCAAACCTCCCCCCTTATCTCTATTCTTCTAGTATAACACAGCCACCTATATTTTAAAAAGCCTCAAATGAGTTTCTAAAATTTTAAACTTTTAAAGGATGCATTGTGTGCAGGAATGTTTCTTAATGACAGCCAATTAGGGAAATGCTAATAATTCTCTTCTGATACTGGACTTGGTGTTGGTTTTGATGTATACTTCTCTTTCTGTATGAGATTCTGCCACGCTTGTCTTCCAGACATTAAATAACCACTGTTCATTACCATTACATTCTATGTGGTATTGAAGTTCCCAGTTGCATAACTGCTTATTTATATGTCTGCAGTGTATGAATAGAAGTATTGCATTAACTCAGGCCCGCTATCTGGAGAAGGAAGAGAAATGTCTTCCGCCGCCGAGGTGAGTGGAAATTCAGAAACCTCTGTTTCTTTTTATCCCTCTTGCATGAGGAAAACCACCTGACTTTTATAAAAACAAAGTTGTCTGTTTTAGGCCTTTTAATAGTTTGCCAGGTGAGGAATGGGCAATATGCTGCTTACAATAAACTTTAAATGGGTATTATGGCATGTTATAATGGTTTATTTACAAGATAATGTATCAAAGTAAACTGAATCTTCAATATCAGCATTGTATTGTTTTCACTACTACCCTGGCTGCTTATCACACAGGTTTTCATAGGAGGCCCATTGAACTTGAAAACACATCTAAATGTGGGAATAAGATGGTGTGTGGTAGGCAAGTGACATGCTCAATGCCTAATTGGAAAGAGATAGTATGACTATTTGCTTTGCTAGAGAGCCATTGCTTCACAAGTTCTCTATCTTGCCATATATCTTACTTGTCATTGTGCCCGAGTTCACGGCCCAAACATTGCCTTTGAGTGAGGGAGCCATTCCTTCACTCGGCTGGAGAATCAAAATATTGAGTGAGGGTCATATTAGTTTAGGATGAGACCAGATAGCAAGTGTGAAAAATCGGGACAAGGGTTGGGGGGTAACAGGTGCCTAATATAAGAAAAAGCCCTGAATATTGGGACTGTTCCTATAAAATCAGGATATCTGGTTACCCTATATTAGTTACATAAATTGAGTAAGAGTTAAGGCTAGGCTTTAGTCTATTGATTATTAGGATGAGGGGCCTGTTAAGTTAAGGACTTATCATTAAATGAACCAAACCCTTAGCAGCCTTTAATAATCTATGTAACATTTATTAAGAATGGAAAATTTAGTTACTCAGTTCAACATAATCTTGTTTATTAGACCAGATGTTCTAAACTGTCAGACTGTGTCTTAACCAAGGCCGCCAAGAGCAGGTTCGGGCCCCAGCAAGGACAGACCGGCTAAACAGGGCTGACTAGAGGCGGGGGGAAGCCGGGCCTGGAATTTTTTTGGGCCCCCCAGCAAGGGCGGACCAGCTAAACAGGGCCGCCAAGAGGGGGAGGGAAGCCGGGCCCCCTTCCAGACCGCCGGGCCCCGGTAATTTGTACCAGCTTTCTCCCTCCACCCCCCGCCCCCCTCGTTGGCCCTGGTCTGAACTAAAAGTTAAGAAAAACAGATGCTTGCTAAAAGTTAAACAGGTTGTTTTAAGAAGAACAAAGTACCTTAGACCCCAAATGTCAGGAACAAGTACTCCAGACAGCAAAGTAGATAAGTTGAGGAAAAGTAGCAAACGTATGAATAGGGTGAATGGGCAAAATGATACTGTTGATATGCGTGATCTGCATGTAATTGATATGAAGGAACAAGTAGAAGGGTGTTTTTATATAAAAATGTAGTATGTACATAGCATGAAGTATATAAGATATGACAAGGGAAATAAGTGGTTAGGTATGAGCATGCACAAATGTACAGGTTATATAAGCATTAAAAAAAATCAAAGCTACGCCAGACAGACTCACACTCTCACTCTCTCAAACCAGTCTGGATCTGGTAATGAAAGAAAGCCTTCCTGCACCCAATGATCAGGTAACTGATCACTGCCCTTTTCTTCTTTGTTTTATTTATGCATTTATACTATGTTTTAATTAAGGTGGTAGTATATTCTAAAATTCTTACATTAAAGCTTGTTAAATTGGTGTGAACCAAGTTTTCCACCCAACAATTCTGATATAAATTAAAACTGGTGCAGAAGAAACAAAGCAAGGAATAAGTGTCATTGCCCTTACAAGAGCCAACTCTTCTGGTTTTCTTTTTTCAGTATTCGAGTAGTGGTAACAGTGGAACAAACAGAAGAAGAATTGGATAAAGCTGCATCGATTATCAGGGAAGCTGCACAGTCTGTACTGAATTAAACTGCTGATTTGGATATTTGTATCCTGACATTATGAAAAAAATGTTTTCCACTGTATGATGTCTTGGCATCCACTCCAAAGGTTCCAGCTGTTTATGGCTCAACCATTGATGGATTTGAAACTGATAATTAACATGGTCCTTCCAGAATCATGTAGCTCTGGTGAGGGGAAGAATGATGAATTTTGGAATTACTAAATGACATACACCATATGTAAAGAGTACAAACTCTTTCTCTAGTACTGTTTTAAATTGACTATCATTATTGTACAGCAGTATTTTATATTGATTTCCCCCCCTCTTTCGTAAAGGCCTTACACTTTCCTCAGTCCCCTGAAAATCTAAACACTCCATTTCTCTCAAAAGATTGCTGAGCATTATGAGAATGTAGGAACTTTTAATATAATCTCGATAAAGTAAATTTAATTTTGTTTAAAATATTACCTCTTTCAAGATATTTCTAATATATTTAAAAGCTAAATAGTTAATGTATTAAGGCATTCTTGGTTTTGAGCTATACTAAGTACTTATTATTAAAATAATTAAGTACATCCTATATTTATATACTAAAACTTTCTTTGGTTAACCATTCCTTGAAACCAGTTCTTAATTGTTGTCCCTTAATAGTCCATTTTCCAAAAAGAGAGATTCACCTCAAATACAGTTTGATTAATGCATTCAATCTGTAAGTATATGTAGGTTTGACTGTTATGGATGAGGTTTTTCTTATAATTAATTCACATCTCGTTTTAGAATTTGCTACCTTTCACATACTGTATGCAGCCAAGGGGCTAAAGCAGTGGTGGGCAACCTGCAGCCCATCAGGGTAATCCGCTGGCGGCCCGCAAGACAGTTTGTTTACATTGACCATCCGCAGGCACAGCCGCCCGCACCTCCCAGTGGCCACGATTCGCCGTTCCTGGCCAATGGGAGCTGCAGGAAGCAGCGTGGGCCTCAGGGATGTGCTATGTAAACAATGTAAATAAACTGTCACGTGGCCTATCAGCGGATTACCCTGATGGGCTGCAGGTTTCCCACCACTGGGCTAAAGACTTCTAGTTTGAAGAGATCTAGGAGAGATTTTAAATAGCGGGGGGGGGGGACTAACCAAAATTTTGACCCCTTCTCCCCCACTATATACCAACAATAACAACGTGAAAGTTCTGAAGTATGATCTCTAAATTATGCTATTGGTTTACTTATCAATAATTATAATTTAGACTTTGATTTTCAGAAATGCTTAAAGGATTTTAGATGTACAAGTCCCATTGAGATACAACTGAACTTATGTACTTAAATTCCCCTAGGAGCTTTTGAAAATCTCCACCTTAAAGTTATGTGCAGGTTTGCAGTAAACACAGATGAGGGTACAAACATAACACCAATCACTTGGAAAACAACAACTGAGGGAGGGTGACATAATTTATTGTAACTTTTATAACTATTTGAACCATTACTGTGTACTCCAGGACTTTTTAGAAAGGCTAATTGTGTTTGAAAACACTTTTTTTGTATTCTGGGTTGTTTTATAATGTCTTTTTTTTGGTTGCTGCTACAAAGACTACAGTGCTATATTTGGGAAAGAACCTTGTTTAAATAAAGTTAAACATATTTGAGTCAAAACTTCATGTGTCACAGTTAAGTTACTACAAAATTTAAATTTTTGTGTGGAATGTTCTACATCAGACACTTTTTTTTTTTTTTTTTTTTTAGTCAAATTTTTCAGTACATAGTGAGGTTGTCTGTGTGCTGCCTTTCCAAGTATATCAAGATATTTTCATTCAGATACACCACCAAAGTCGTGTGGTGTTTGTGTTCTGCTTGGAATATTTTATAGTCATTCAGAGCCCTACTTCTGTAAGTGTTGACAGTATATTTTATCAGCAGCTATTGCCAAAATCCTGATTCAGAACAAGGACAGATTCTCCCCTTTTTTGACTACAGGTCTTGGGTTACAGGAAATTGTGAAGACCTCTCCTTTCTATGTCAGTATAACATGGAAAGGTAGCTCACATAGATATTTTTTAAGGATGTGAATGGAGCATGCTCTAAGAACAGTGCCTGTGTGCTCCCAACAATAAACTTGCACAGGATGAAAACACTGCTAAAAACCTCAAAAAAAAAAACTTAATCCAAAAATGCTGCTTGTCAATTACTCTACATTGTTAGACTCCTAAACCTTTGTGATACTCAGGTCCTGCATCTTATTTTTTCAACTGCCAAACAAACCACTTTGAATGGGGAAGACTTGCAAATAAGCAGGGGTTAACTGGTTAGAGAATTTCTGCTTAGGCAATTGACATGCCATTTGGTGTGGTCATAGGAGCAGTTTGTGTGTGCAGTAATTAAATTTGGGCTTCAGTTGTGCCTACATTGCGAGCTCAGACTGTGTGATTCCCTTGCTCGTGTATACATACGCTAGTTCTCACTGAGCTAGCGCAAGTATAAATACCAGCATAGCCACGGTAGCACAGCTGGCATTAGCAAAGGCATGGCTTAGCTGTCCTAAGTTGGTACCCACCGTTTCAGGCAGGCTTGTACATGACGTGCCTAAGCAGGGCTGCTGCTACCTATGCTGCCATGGCTACATTGTTATTTATACTTGAGCTAGTATTAACATGTGTACACAAGCTGGGGAATGACTCCCTTAGCTCATATTGTAGACGTAGCCTAACATCACAAGAATTTCTTCCCACAAGTGAGCTTTCTCTAAGGTTTCACCACATCATTCAGGATACATGCTTCCATTATATATCAGAGGTGTCCAGCCACTGGGAAACAAGCTTGCAACTTCCCTATCCCTTATCTGCTCCCTCTTAATTCAGTGCATGTGCTTTACCTTCTGTTGTGCAGTCAGATATGGGAGAATCTGTTTCTGCACATCTTGTAGCTAGGTCAACATCTACTTCTAATGCAACCCTTTCAAAGAAAACCATTGGCCCAAAGAGGGTGAATCCCACTGTAGTGTGTTTTACAAGGGCAATCCATTTTATAAGAAGCGTTTTAGTACACTGTATGGTTTAGCACACCTTCATGACTGACACTATTTGCTGCTGGCAACAAGAATAGTAACCTGAAGTTGACTGCACATAGAGGCCTTCACACAAATACGAAGGGATGGGTTAAGTATTTGTATTACAGGAGCACTTCAGGGATCCCTAATTGCTGAAGACCCCATTGTGCTAGGTACTGGACAAACAGTAAAAGACTCTGAAGAGATGACAATCTGAGTAGGCCTGGCTGTGAGGAAGGGAGTATTATCCTCACTTTCAAGATGGGAGCTGAGGCACAGACCCCAGGCTCTCACAGAAAAATCCTGTGACAGAGCTGGGAATAGAACCCAGCTCTCTTGAGACAATGCCTATGTCTAAATCATATGAGCATCCTACCTCCCAAATCTCTCTGGCAGAGGACCAGAATAAAAGGCCCTTCTACTGTGCAACAAGCTAGACCTCAATGCTATGCCATTCTGGGAACGCATTCCTGACTTAAATGTGCAAATGAATAAGCACACAGTATTCTTCTTAAGTTAATTTTATCCTGCCACTAGGCTTTCAGTTTTCAGTGAGCCATAATTTTGTATTAACACACAACTGAATTGTTAAACTTGTCAGGGGCAAAGTTAAGCATTTGACAGTAGGTGGGGGACATGTGAGGCATTTGACACCTAGGGCAGCATAGGAAATGGTTTGGGAGTGCAGAATAAACACATTAACATGTAAACATAATACTGACCAATGTTGAAATATTAGGTATCCAAGTCAATACCCCATTCACTTCTCACACTTTTTATTTTGGGCTATCTGCACACTCAAAGGTTACTATTGATTTATGTTCTGTTCACCTTTGGAAGGTTTTTCCTTGTAATTAGAAGGGCTAGGAACATTTTAAAAAATATATATAATTAAAGCTCAGATGCTGAAGCATCATTTGGTAGTAAGTGAGGGAATTCCACCACAAATTCCAAGTCCAGGAATACACCTGGACTTAATTATGGGTTATTTCTCCCTCTTTTTAATGTGCATTAAAAGTCGGCCCATTTTGCTAACTTCTACATGCTATTTAAAAAAGTAAAATTTCTCTTCTCAACTGAAAAACTGACATTACTATTTTTGAGATCATCAGACCATCCTTTTTCCAGTGGTGATAGTGTGTAATAAGAAAATAGTTCACCTGTGGTTTGTTGATGTAAAGTAGAATTGTTACAGCTAGCATTAATTGAGGTATGTAGTAACATTCAGTACCAAAGACAGGCTACAAAGCCACTTACTGTTCAAGTAAATTCTTCCCCGAGGTATAGGGGCTCTAGCTGTCACCAGGATAGATATTCCTGTGCCAGTTTAGGCAGATCTGGCCTGCTGCATCTTAGCTTGTATTTATTTAATTATTTATTTATTAAAAAGCATTATGGGCTAGATTCACAGATAACTTAGGTGCCTAACTCCTCCTTTAGGCTTCTAAGTCCAACTTTTAGATGCAACTGACATTCACATAACCACTGCTCAGCTACCATCTAATCGTATAGGTGCCTACATTCCAGGCAGTGGGAATACACAAAGCCACCTGAGTCCTGACACTACCCAACTACTTTGCACCTAAATTCATGTTAGCCCCTATGGGATTTACAAACTAGGCATTCCCCTACCTATCTTGCCTTTGAGGCTCAATCCATAGGTATGCTCTGAGTATGCGCGATATGTACAAAAGGTGGTGGTGGAGCTCCCAATAGACCAGCGCTTTAGAGTGCTCATCCAGGATGTAATAAGGGGTTCCTCTCCCACGTGCACAGTCGTCAGAGATTTTTGCCTTAGCGGTATCCATAGGGTTGGCAGTGGCACCCTCTGGAGTGCGCGCTCTGCATCAGTATATTAGGTGCCGCCAGCTCTATGCCCTCTCAGTCCCTTCTTACCACCTGTGACAGTCGGAGCACCTTCCCCTTGCCTTGGAAGTGGATAGCAGTTTTCTCCCATCATTGTCAGCTTTATATAAAGTTTGTTTACAGTAGTTAGTCAGTAAGGGTACGTCCAGTAATCGATCTATCGGGGATCGATATATCTCGTCTAGACGCGATATATCGATCCCCGAACGCACTCTCGTCGACTCTGGAACTCCACCGGGGGAGCGGCGGTAGCGGAGTTGATGTGGGAGCTGTGGCCGTCGATCCCGTGCGGTGAAGACCCAAGGTAAGTCGAAATAAGATATGTCGACTTCAGCTACGCTATTCCCATAGCTGAAGTTGCGTATCTTACATCGAGCCCCCCACCTAGTGTAGACCACCCCTAAGTAGGGGTTAAGTAGTGTTAGTCAGTGAACTAGAGTCCCAGCAAGGACTTAGCCCCAAGGCAGGGCATGCCCTGGTCCCTGGGTTTTAAGGCTTGTTCTGCCTGCAATAGGCCTATGCCTGTTAGCGACCCCCCATAGCAGCTGTCTAAAGTGATTGGGGGAGTTGCATGTGAAGGACAAGTGTTGCATTTGCAAGAACTTTCATCCTAGAACTCAGAAGGAGAGTGATATTTGTTTAAGGGCACTTCACCCAGCGTTGGAATCTTCCCACTCTGATTCCATGCCCAGCACAGTGCCTCAGTGCACAGTTCACTGCGCTGCTCCCCTACACCGGTGGACCAGAAACAGCTGAAGAAGCAAGTACTCCCCGGCACAAGCAAGAAAGATCAAAGGGGCGTTGGGCAAGGAACCAAGTTTGGGCCGCCCGCCCTCTCCAGAGCCACAATACCTCTCCGGCCAGCCCCCCCAGATCCTCCTAGGGATCCATCTCCACCTCCCAGGAGTGGTGGGGACTCAGACATTTGGCGGGGCTGTCGACATCTGAGGCTTTCCCAGCATCCAGGGATCAGAGAGCTCTTCTGGCACTGCCGGTACTGCTCACAGTGTTGGATCCGGCTAAGGCTACCCATGAGGGTAAGCCAGCCATGAGACTGCCCCAGAGGGCAGTTGAACACCATAAGTTGCCAGAGAAGAGGTAGCATTCCCTGGCTCCGCAGCCTAGGTCGCCCATTAGACGACCCAGGCTGCTGGCACTGTGCTTGCGGTCACCATCGGCACGGCTCATCTATAGGGAGACGCCAGGCTCCATACGTCCGGCACCGATCGTCCTCCCGCCAGCTGATCCCTCGGCCTAGATTTCCATTGGTGTATCATTCCCCTTGACTACAGCACCAGTCACTGGCATGGCAACGATCTCCCTTTCCCAGCACCGGTCTCTGGAAAAACGGTCCTCCTGTTCAAGGCATCACTCTCCCCTGGCTACGGTCAGCTGCCAGACAAAAGCTTTGACGGCCCCACCCTGGTCACCGGAAGGGGACTCGTCTGGATTGGAATGGGAATTCAGCTTCTTGCCACAACAGCAGTGGCCCTTGTGGGCACCTGAGACCACCTCAGCTTTCACAATGCTGACCTGGCAGCAAGGCCAGTGGCCACATTGGAATGTGTGGGGCATATCGGTTATGCTGATGCCCTTCCTGCACCACTTCTCCGTTGCTGCCTCGGAGAAGCAACTGATGTCACTGGGCTCAGTGTGCGGAGCAGAATCGGATCCTGGGGCGGAGGTGTGGATGCCCACTCCAAAAGAACGTCCCCCCACCGAGGCCTTTCCTTGGTGGTCTAATCCTCATCTTCATCATCAGATGAGGCAGAAGCATGGCCTTCTCATGCCAGCCCACCTGATGACTTTAAAGAACACCAAGCCCTCCTCCGAAGAGTGGCTGTGAACTTGGGCCTGGAGGTGAAAGAAATGTCAGAACAGTTAGACACTTTATTCAACGTGCTCATGGTGGCAGCCCCCTTGTAAGTCGTGTTGCCTATGCATGATGGGGTTCTAAAAATAGATAAGGCCCTCTGGCAAATCCCATCCACCTCCAAGCGTGCAGAAAAGAAGTATTTTGTCCCTGCTAAAGTGTTCGAATACCTATATACCCATCTGCCCCAGGGTCACTCGTAGTATCTGCGGCCAATGAGAGAGACCGATAAAGGCAAGCAAGTTCTACCCCAAAAATAAAGATGCCAAGAGGCTGGACCTTTTTGGGAGGAAAGTTTATTTAATGGCCAGCCTTCAGTTTAGGGTAGTGAACCACCAAGCTTTATTGGGGATGTATAACTTTAATCTGTGGGACTCCCTCAGGAAGTTCAAAGATTCTTTGCCCAGGACTTGGCCCAAAAGTTCACTACCATCGTAGAGGAGGGTACAGCAGTGGCCAGGAGCTTCCTCCAAATGCCCTGGGATGCAGCCAATTTGATGGCCAGAGTCATCGCCTCGGCTGTGGTAATGAGGCGCAGCTCCTGGCTTCAAACCGTGGGTCTGTCCCAGGAGATGCAGTCCTCCATCCAAGACCTCCCATTTGATGGGAGAAAACTCTTCTCTGAGCAGACGGATGTGAGGCTGCATGGACTCAAGGACACTCGAGCCACTCTCCGCTCGCTGGGCTTGCATACGCCGCAAACAGCAAGGAAGCAGTTGAGGCTGCCCCCTCCTACTAGGCCTTGGCCTCCTTGGCAGGGCTTCTCTAGAAGAAGAGACAGAGACACAGGTTTTAGTCATCGCTGCCCCTCCACCCCCTGTTCACAGCTCAGCCTGGCCCGACGAAACACCATGGGGACGAGAAGTGCTCGTTTTGAGGGTGTGCTCGAGAGTGAAGCCCCAGTGAATTTCCCAGATCCACCCTACTCTTTCCTCAACTGCCTACATCCCTTCAAGTCGGCCTGGTTGCAAGTAACCTTGGACTGTTAGGTGCTTGGCATTATATCTCTGGGATACACCCTGCAATTCTCGGCTGCCCTTCCCTCCCACCCCCTTCCCTGTCCCTCTTCAGGGGCCCTTCTCAGGAGCAACTCCTCGCTCAGGAGCCTCCTACAGCTGGGAGTGGTGGAGGAGGTCCCTTGGGAAACGAGGCGGAAGGGATTCTACTCCCACTATTTCCTAATCCCGAAAGCAAAAGGGGGTCTAAAACCCATCCTGGACCACCTGCGATGCCTCAACAAATATCTCAAGAAGTTGAAGTTTCACATGGTCTCCCTAGCCTCCATCATTCCCTCCCTGGATCTGGGAGACTAGTTCGCCGCTCTCAACTTGAAGGATGCATATTTTCATATCTCCCATCTTCCAAGGGCACAGACAGTTCCTTGGCTGGCGCCACTTCCAATTCACAGCGTTCCACTTTGGACTTTCATCGGCCCTGCGAGTGTTTACAAAATGCATGTCACCAGTGGCCGCTTACCTGAGGCGCCAAAATGTCCAGGTCTATCTGTATCTCGACAACTGGCTCATCAAGGGCAGATCTCGGGATCAAGTGCAGAGGAGCCTCAATCTGGTATGTTCTATCTGCCACAATATGGGTCTGTTAATAAACAAAAAGAAATCAACGCTAATACTGGTGCAACAGATAGAGTTCATGGGGCGGTCCTTGATTCCATGCAGGCCAGAGCCTTCCTTCCAGAGGCCCGTTTCCAAGCCATGTCAGACTTGATCTCTCATGTGAGGGCCCACCTGCTCACCATTGCTTGCACCTGCCTGAGGTTGTTAGGCCACATGGCAGCATGTACTTACGTGGTCTGTCATGGCTGGCTCCATCTCCGATCACTGCAAGCATGGTTGGGGTCAGTCTACATCCCCAACAGGCACAGTCGAGACCTGGTAGTCAGGTGCTGGATCACATATGGTCATCCCGGGAATGGTGGCTGGACCCTGACTCGGTGTTGGAGGGAGATCCATTTGTGGCCCCGTCCCTGTCGCTGACTGTGCTCTCCGATGCCTCGGACCTGGGCTGGGGATCCCACCTGGGTAATCTCAGCACACAAGGCCGCTGGTCGCAGGACGATAGCTCCCTCCACGTAAACGTCAGAGAGCTCAAAACGGTTCGCTTGACCTGCCAGGCTTTCCTAACCCACGCGAAAGGCAAGGTGGTACAGATCCTGACAGACAACATCGCCGCAACGTTTTGTATCAACAAGCTGGGCAGAGCCAGGTCATCAGCCCTTTGCCGAGAAGCTGTCCGTCTCTGGGACTTCTGTGTGCAGCATGCCATTCATCTCATGGCCGGGCACCTCCCTGGGGCCAGGAATGTGTTAGCGGATCACCTCAGCAGGTCCTTCTCTTCCAACGGTGCGGTGGAGGACTCCCTGGGTGGACTTGTTCATGTCCCAAGAGAACAGGAAGTGCTGTGCGTTCTGCTCAATTCAGGGGATTGACAGAGGCTCCCTGTCAGACACCTTTTTGCTCCTGTGGTCGGGGCTCTAGTGTACGCCTTCCTGCCAGTGCAACTAATCCACAGAGTCCCCATGAAGATCAAACAGGACAAGGCCAATGTAATCCTGATGGCCTCGTCAGCACTGGTTCGGCACACTGCCAGACCTTTTGGTGGCTGCCCTGCTGCAGCTGCCTCTCTGGCCGGACTTGCTGTCCCATAACCACGGTGGTCTGCTACACCCAAACTTGGCAACACTGCACCTGATGGCTTCACTGCTGCGTGGTTGAATGCAGAAGAGCAGGAAGTGCTTGGCCCTTGTTCAGCAGGTCCTTTTGGCTAACAGAAAGTCCTCCACCGGGGCAACCTACCTGGTCAAATGGAAAAGGTTCATGTGCTGGGCCTCGGATCAGGGTATCCGGTTTCAGCAGGCCTTGCTGCAGTCGATCTTGGACTATCTTCTACATCTCAAGCTCCAGGGCATGTCCCTTTCATCAGTTAAGGTCCACTTTGTCTGTTACAGCTGTCCCCCTGCTGCATTCCTTTTTCCCCTCTCCTTTCTGTTTGTCCTGTGTGGCCGCCCCTCCTGGCCATTGTGCTAACTAAATTCACAGCCCTATTCATAGGAATGGCTTGTACAGACTAACTGGAGCCATTGCTCTGCCTAGGGAGGGGGCTTCTTGTTTCTTTGTTTGGTTCCTTTGTTCAGACCCGGGCTCGGTGTGGGGGGCTCTGCCCCGAAATGCAAGACCTGAAGTGGCCAACTAATTAAGCATATGAGTCATACCTGTGGCTCAGAATATGCCCAGGCATGCCTATGCTTACCTGCAGCCTATCCCTGCCCTTCTCTCCTCCCCTGTATCAAGAGGAGGCAATCAAAAGTACTGGTGGGAAACTGCCTGAGTTTGCCTTTAAAGCCGGACATTTTCTGAGCAGACCTCGGAGAAGGTCCTTGCTTTGCCACCTGGTCTGATCAGCTAGGGGTCTTTGGGGGGCCCTCTCCCCGCTCTCGTTTGTTTTTGAGCGTACCACCGTTTTTAAACTCCCCTCCCACGAACAACAAAATTTGTGCCTGGAGATCTCCTGATTATTGTAAGCTAATCGAGTCCTCTCTCCATCCTCCAATGCTACTGCCGTTCCTGTCTCTGTGCATGCTGCTGTCCTGGGGATTGGTAAGAACTCCCTCTTGCAAACTCCCCCGTCCTAGCTGCTGGCCTTGTTTTCCCAGCAGACAGACCCAAGCTAACTCCTTGGTCTGTATCTGTAATCTGTTTCTTGCTCCGCAGCATCTTTGCTGCTGGAAATAAGCCTGTGCCGCTGCTAGGCTGTGCCTTCCTGGACTGTATCCTGGGCTGCCGGCTTGCAGCCATCCCACTGCTGCAGCCACCGCTAGTTAACCCTCCCACCACCCCGGGGCTGTACCCTGGGCACACACCACTCTGCCCTCCGGAACTGCTCCCCCTCCCGATCAAAGAAGTGGCATAGTGTAAGGTGCACCTATTAGAATCCGGTTCTTAGTCTAGATAAGTTGTAATTTCATTTTGCAGAGCTGTGGTTAAGTTAGGTTTAAAGAATTGTTTGTATTGTGCTCTGTAAGTTAGGTTTTAAAAAAAATTGTTGCATTGTGTTCTGTTACTTGCTAATTTGTGTAGTCTTGGTTAAGTTAGATCATAGATAAGATTTTACTGTGTTCTGTATAATTGTGCTTAAGTCTGTTTTCCCGCTGCCCTAACCCCCCCCACAAGCTTGCCCGTGTCTCCCCCCAAGCTCCCCAGTCACTCGTTGCAGTCTCTCTGCTGTTTAAACTTGCAGCCTATCTGCTCTCTGTGTCTCCTTGAGTTTAAATCTCCCTCCGCAGCGCCTCTGCCTTTGGTCTCTGCTCCACCACGTGCTCCTCTTCCCCCATCCCCAAACCTCACTCCTCTACCACTGCCTTTCTCTCTCTGTCTCTCTCTTTTAATCCCTTCCCCCACGTGCTCACCCCACTCCTGCTGCTGCCAAACCTCAATTGTATTACTGAAGTCTAGCATAAAACCGCATTGGTTACCCTTTTTCTCTCTAACACACCTCACATTTTACATTTACACCACTGTGACATATTTTTACCTAGAGTTGTTGGTTATTTAACACATTTTACCCATAATTGTTAGTTGGTTATATGCTGCTGTGACACACCCTTTACATAGGAACTGTTAGCTACCTGTTACATTTATACTTCAGTGTTAATTGGTTACCAACTGTCTTGGATCCCACTGTATTGTACCCCACTATTGAAACCCCCTATCCTATTTACTAAAAGAAACCCCTCCCCAATTGTCTACCTTAACAAACCCCGTACCCCTCACTATTGAATTTTCCCTGTTTTTGCATTTTCTTAATAAAGTTTATTTTGCACCCCACCAGTGCAGTAGTTGTCCCCCAAGATCCCCTACCTGCTGGCAGGGTCACACTTGGCCACTATTTCAGCTTTCCATCCTCTGTTCCAGGGCAGGTCGGTCTTTGCTCATGATATGATGGTTCATTTTTATTTTTTTTGAAGGGTCTGGAGTGACTCTATCCCCACATCCGGGATCCCGTCCCTCTTTGGGACCTGAATCTTGTGCTGTTGCAGCTCATAGGTTCCCCCTTCGATCCTCTGGCTTCCCGTTCCCTTCTCCTCCTCTCCTGGAAGGTTTCTTCCTTGGTACCAATAACGTCTGCCCGCAGGGTCTCTGAGATTAGGGTGCTTACCTCGGAGCCACTCTATACAGTGTTCTACAAGGACAAGGTCCAGCTGAGACTGCCTTTGGCTGTCCTGTCCAAGGTAGTTTCACAGTTTCATACAAGGCAGGACATATACTTACTTGTCTTCTTTCCAAAACCTCATAAGTCAGAAGAGGAATGCAAATTACACTCTCTGGACGTCAGGAGAGCACTAGCCTTTTACATCGAAAAGAACAAGACGTTCCATAAATTGATGCAGTTGTTTGTCACTGTGGCAGACAGGATGAAAGGACTTCCAGTGTCCGCCTAGAGAATCACTGCCTGCATCCGTTTCTGCTATGATCTGGCAAAAGTGCCTCCACCAGCAATTGTAACCACCCACTTAACTAAGGTGCAAGCCTCGTTGTCAGCCTTCCTGGCCCAAACGCCGATTCAAGATATCTGCAGGGTTGCTACCTGGTCATCCATCCGCATGTTTACGTCTCATTACGCACTTACCCAGCAGGCCCATGATGATGCTGGCTTCAGTAGAGCAGTGTTGCAAGCCGCACGACTGTGAACTCCCAGCCCACCTCCATGGATACTACTTGTGAGTCACCTAGAATGGAATTGACATGAGTAAGCACTCAAAGAAGAAAAAATGGTTACCTGCATTTCGTCACTCTTGTTCTTTGAGATGTGTTGCTCATGTTCATTCGATCACCCGTTTTTTCTTTGTGATGAACCCTGACCATTGGCCTAATGGAGGGTATTCTAGTGTGGGACTTTCCCCTGTTGAAGCTGTTCCACTTTGTATGAAACACTTAAATGTTCACTGAGTCCGGTTTTTGTCACAGGCAGAGATGGTGGTGCTGCTGCTACCACCAGTGCCTCCCCACACCCAAAAGCCCACTAGTTAAGGGACTCCCACAGGATGTGGGAGACCTGGATTCAAGTCCCTGCTCTGGATCAGGAAGAGTGGAGATTTGAACCTGTGTATCCACATTTTGTCTGAGTGCTCTAACTATAGGGCTCTTGGGTGTGAGGGGCGGTGCACTGCTGGCTATGAGAAAGCTGCCTAAACCAGGTCAGTCCTAACTTCAGGGTAGTTGTGAATCCTGAAGGGAGGGAGACAACTCCCTCTGGGCTAGAATTAGGTGCCTAATTCCCTTTGACTCATAGATTTTTAAGGTCAGAAGGGACCATTCTAGTTTAGTCTGACCTCCTGTATAGCACAGGCCATAGAACTTCCTGAAAATAATTCCTAGAGCAGATCTTTTAGAAAAATAATTGTGAGACCCATCCCTCTTCTTGGCATTTCCTATTGGGTAGGTTAGGCAGCTCCCTAGTCAGTGAGCTGTCTTCTATGAATCCCTTTTTAGGTGCCTTACTCTCCCCATACTATGCTTGGGCCCCTGACTTGGCTTGTGAATTCCATTAGGCAACAGGCTTCTTAAGTCCCTCTTTTGACTCTAGCCCAGTTTCTTTATATAGGCCAGGACAAGGGGATGGTGATAATGATGGTTGGGGAGTCTGTTTAAGCTTTTGACACTACGAAGATAACAGATTGCAAGATTTAGTTGGGACACTTTACATTTCAGTACTTTAGGCTTGCATGAACCATATACAGACAATTTTATGGGCAAAGGTGTTTTGTTGTTATATTTGCATGAAATCAGTTTGTTCATGTATTTCATCATAAGGCATATTTCTTCAAGTAACAAACATACATAGGACCCAGTCTTGTTCCCATTAAAGTACATGGAAAAGCATTCATCAAATTCAGGTGGGATTAAGGTGAAATCCATGTGAGTCTCATCCTAAATTTCAATGCTGCTTTTGCAGCTAAAGGTCCCGATTCTTGAAGATACGTTGATTTTTTACAGCAGCTAATGTTCAGTCCCTGAGGGTTTCACCTCAATAGGGATAGCAGGTTAATGCTCCATAAAAATAGGTTAAAAGTAGCTGATCAAGAATAACTTGCATTAACACTTTTAGTAAAATTTAGCATCTGGTTTCTAGGGCAAACACACCTTAATTCAATAATGAGTTATTGAAGTTGTTCTCTTAAAGCGGCTAGTGATCAATAATATAGATTGGGTGTTTTTTTGATGGCAACCAGATAATTTCCTTTGCAAAATTATATTTACATTATAAAATTCATAATTCCATGCTACCTAATGCCATTAGTTTCTCAAAGATTATAAACCCAAAGAAGATTATTTACTTCAACATTTGAAAATAAGTGATTGTATTTTGTTTCATTTTTTTTTTAAGGAAATCTGCAATTCCCTTTTCTGTTTATGGTAGAGATCATTATTTTTTGGATGGGAGGTGAAATACATAAGGAAAATATTAAGAAAGAAGTGAAGGTATGGTTGAGTAGCTTTGATTTTACACTTTTGAAATATGATCTAGGTCACTGCAGAGAATGGTGTACTGTCTCCTTTCTGTCACTCCATCTGGACTTAATTATTTTAAACTAGGTTGCGGGGTGTTGGCATTCACTGATCTATGAAGCTGCTACTGCAAAAGTATTTTGCATCCTAAGATACAAGAAATGTACATGAGCTGTGAAAGCTCCTTAAAAAAGATAATATTTAGGGTTAACCCAAAGCATTTGAGCATTAAACTGTTTGTGTTCCAATAAAAGGAAACATTTGGGGGAACATGTCTTGTTGTGTTTTATGTTCATTGGCAATTTTTGTGCTAATAAAAAATAGGTCTACTCTGTCTTGATACTAACTGGATTGTTCAAACATTAGTTTCCTGGCCTCTGTGCTAGAATCATTCTAAAATATGCATAATAGAAATTACTAGATACTCAGTAACAAAGTAACCATTTGATAGGCCCTTTGAAAATGTAGCATGGACCTGCACCCAACTTTCTTGCCAGCTGTGATCACATCTCCCCATCTTCTTGTACTCATGATCCAGCGTCCAACAAGCATAAGGGTGTTACAAAACCTTCCCACCTCATCTGTTTATGGGGCTACACACACCCCACTTAGGCATGTGTGCACACTGGAAAGCCAAGAGGTAGAACTGAAGTCACCCTTCCAAGCAGGGGAAGGCAGTTTTTTCTGCTGTAGCCCACTGATAGGGAGCCAAATGAGGAGGTAGAATTGGAATGGCACTATGACACCTGGAGTGGGTATTGGACACAGAACCACCACAAGCATGGAGATCTGGGTGGCTGTGTAGGCCTAAAACTTGGGAAGAGGTAAAATTCAAACTTAAGATATCCATTTAGATTATAAACTCTTGAAGAGATCTATTTAGATCTGGGTGAATGCCACCATATTTAGACTAAAATCTCTTGGGAGGCAAAGACTGTCTCTTACTACATGTATGCATGAAGCCTAACACAATGGGTCCCAATCTCAGTTGGGATTTCTAGATGCTTCTGTAATTTATATAATAAGACTACAAGAAAAATAAGTTTGGAGGCCTTCAGTTACCCAGCACAGTAAGAGTAGACTGCATCTTAAAAGATTTATCTCCCCTAGCACCTCAAGAGCATATTATAGTACTGTCTCATTACACTGCCAGTGTTTTGGTCAGATGCATATTTCCACTAGAAATAGTATTTACCAAAGTACATCCACATTCAATGCCGGCTGAAACTTGGCATGCAAAGACTGCAAATCTATTTCTAAACAGTGTCAGGTTAAGCTGTATTTTTTAGACTGGGAGGTGTTAATGGCTAACAATAGACAATCTCAAAAAGAAGAACAGGAGTACTTGTGGCACCTTAGAGACTAACAAATTTATTAGAGCATAAGCTTTCGTGGACTACAGCCCACTTCTTCGGATGCATATAGAATGTTCTTCTTTTTGCGGATACAGACTAACACGGCTGCTACTCTGAAAAATAGACAATCTCAGACTTTGTTAAAGTTGATGAGGGTGCTAAGCACCTTTCTTTTAGGCTAAATGGAAGCAATTAAATATCTTATGTAGTGATAGCTGGAAACAATAATGAGCCACTGCCCAAGGCAAAAGGTCACATGACAAGGCCAAACATAGGTTAAGCTGTGTAGACTGAGGACTTTCCCTGGGCTTGATCATAAAATGCAGGAGCTAGGGATTCATTGTTTGCAGCTGTGAGTCTGTGAGGCATCAAGAAAATAAAACAGTGGATGACTGTGGCCCTGGGAGGAAGAAGAAAGATAGCTTCTTTTGGACACAGCACTTGCTGCAAAGGCAGACTTGAATTTCAAAATACGTCTTCCATCAGAACAAGTATTTTACTATTATTCAAGCATCCAAAAATGTGCTAGCTATCTCACGCTATAAAGTGAAATCATTGTTCCTGCTCTGAAAAACGCTCAATCCAACTTCAACATGAGGCTACAAACATGTGTTACAGACAGAAAGACACATTGAAGGGTGTGGGGAGAGGCGAGGAAGGCAAGGATGACAATTATAAGCCTGTAGGGTTACTCTGAGACAAACTTCTCAATGATTTGATTCCCTTTAATAATTTTGCTAGGTTTGGGTGTGATGAGGTAAAATGATGGAATGGCTACTAAGTACAGCCAGTCATTATAAGATCTGGTTGAATGCTTAAAAATATTGTGCCATGATTTACATTAGAATTTGTAAATGAATTAGCTCCCGCAACAGCGCTTTGAATTGCGAGTGTAGTCTCACGTGAGCACTGGGAGAGAGCTCTTACAGTGCTCCTGGTAATCCACCTCCACGAGGGGTTTAGGTCCGAGCGCTGGGAGAGCCTGTCTACACTAGCGCTTTAAAGCGCTCAGACTTGCTGCACTCAGGGGCGTGATTTTTCATCCCCCTGAGCCAGCAAGTTAGAGTGCTATAAAATGTAAGTGTAGACAAGCCGTATGTACTTTGTGTTCATTTTGGGTGAAATTCACCTCAGAATGGAGGGTGAGCACAAAGCCCATGCTTTACTTACATCTTATTTAAGACCTAATTTGAGGGTTTTAATAGGATTTACGTAGGACTTTTTAGCCTGCTGCTGGCCCTCTGCATGAGTGAATTTTGCCCCCAGTGAATATTCTAATAATCTTGGAAACCATAAATATTGGAGAATATTCACAGAAAGCAAACTTCAGATTCCTGAGTATTCGCATGGGGACTCTGATTTGTAAGAGTTATTTTCAGAGAACAGAAACATACCATGTGAATTGTGTCCAATCAAAATAACTCCGATTTTTAGAGCAAACCTTCAGAACGTTCAGAGACAAGCTACACATCACAAACTGTAAGAAATTATTCAGAAAATAGTCCTGAGCTGTTTGCAGATATTTGGTGAACAGAAAGAGGTGAGCAAAGAGACTATGTTATGACAATCATTCCCCCATATCTATACTGCTACTTTTCAAAAAGGTTTTTAGTAAGCAGTCTCTAAATACATACATGGGTTCTCATGATAGCAAGTTTTAAAATTTTCTGAATAGGCATTTGTATGGTAGATTTGAAAACGATTCTAATCTGTCTTGTCAGTTTTTGTGCTCCTCGTTACAATTTGTTTTCCTTTTATTGTTATTACTTTGCATTTTTAAAATGTCAACGTGAAAAATAATCTGGGAGAAGTTAACTAAGTCTGTTCATTTTTGTAAACCTTCTTCTGCTTCTTACCTCTCTGTCATTCTGTATTGATTGTTTGAACACTAATTCTATGCACATTAGACACAGATCTGTGAACACTACAGCAGTTTAATTCCAACTGTATAGATTGTGAACTTTTTTCCAAACTACTCTTATGAGTTTGGAAGTGTAGGTCTTTGTATTTATAATACATTATATCATGTAAATCCATGCAAATACACACACCTGAACAAAACTTTCCCTTCTCAACACTATCAAATTGTCTGTGCTGAGTAATGTGATCTTTCTGAATCTTATTTTTTCCTTCTTTCCTTTTCAAAGTCTTTCCCCCTCTTCCCTTTATGAGAACTTTCCAGGGTAGGCACTAAAAAAATGTTAAATGTCTAGAAGATGTTAAGCAAAACAAAAATATTTGGAAGACATAAGGCATATTTAAATTGGTATTCAGTGATTATATCCCTACTTCCCAGCTTTGGAGGCAGGGCCCACATTTGTCTGGGTGGCCTGGAGCAAAGGGGAGCAGTGGAATTGCAGAAAGTTGGATGGATCTGGATCTGTGATCACCCTATGCAAATGTGCTAGTGTAGATTAAGTGATGGGTTGCTACTTCAAAGGCATCTGATTTCTGACCCTGCTTCCACAAGAATGAACTTCCCAGCTCAGGTAGACAGATTTACAATAGCGGGGCTCCAGCAAGCACTCTAAAAATAGCATGGATGTTGTGGCTGCAGTGGGGACTCAGGTGAGCCACTTGAGCTTAGGCCTAGGGGGTTGGTTGGGACTTGGGAGAGTTGACTGCAACTGGCTACAAAAACAGCTCTCACGTACTGGGCTACAGTCTATCTCGGGAAACAGCCTGCAGGCCTAAGCTTCTCTCCTCTGCTTCTGTGGCACTTGGCTATGCTGTAAAACCATATGCCATCTGGCTCATGAAGCCAACCAACACTGGATGTTCCCCAGCCCATAGAGCATGAGCTTTCTTCACAGAGGGAACAGAGAGGGAGAGACAGAGCAAAAGAGGGGGAAGGAAAGAAGAATGTTTGTCTGGGATGTTTGTTGCCTTTTAAAATAAATAAATAAAAATAAGAGAAAAAGAAATGTATTGAAGGCCAAGATTCAAGTATGGACACCTAAAGTTGCTGTTTGCATTTTATTATATTTGGCATAATGGTACACATGTGCACACACTATTTTTAAATTGAAAGTATGATAAGAATATGCACATCTACATTTCCTCCCACCCACAACATACCTAAATCTAAGTAATGGTGGGCATTAAATAATAGCAGCTGGATACAAAACAATACAGTAGGAATAATTCTGTCATTTATTTTGAAATAGCGGATCCTTGTTTCCATTTCCCACTCCCCTTTGTCCAGTTTTTTGGTCAGTTTTAAAATAACTATTCAAGGCTTTCTTAATATAGTCTTATTGTATTAAGGTTGTGACCAAATGGAATAGGATCTCTTGTTTTATTCAGTGCAAACTAAAATCAAGTAGGTGCATCACATTCAAGTCACAGGATTTTTATGAGATGGCAACTTTACATTTCTTGTTAATATTCTGAAAAAAAATATATCCTAGTCTGTTGTTGCTTCAAAGGTAGTTTCTGACTAAACTGTTGTTTTGAAAATTCTGTCTACACCTGTAACTCAGGCAGAAAACAAGTAATAAGTGACCACTAAGCTTTCATAACAAATCCCATTTTAATACATTTCTAATACCTAGTGAAGTTATATTTAAAAGATGCTGGATTCTGCCATTTTAAATTCATCCACTGCTTGCCTCACAACATTCTCCTGGAGGTTGAGCGTTCATATCCCTTTTCACCAAAAATACATCAAGTTATTACTACTTCTGGACAACTGGACATAAAATTTCCAAATCATGCTTTCCTATAGTAGCTGTGTGTATATGTACCCTCTCTAGGAATAACAAATAGCATCATTGGTGTAACCCAACAAATTAAAAACAGTAAGGGGTCATTTAATTTGTAATTTAGCATTAATAATGTCAAGTGTATTCATCATCTTTCATTCAAAGAGATCCTAAAGACCTTTGCAAAATAATTCCACAAGCTATACATATAGGAATCACTTCAATCACCATTGAAATGCGTCTGCTCCTGGGGTAAAATGTGACAACCATTTAACGACATGGGAAAACTACATAACAGTATAAGGCAAGAAGTGAAGAAAAACAGGTGAAATCCTGGCCCACTGGAATCAGAGTTTTGCCGTTTACTTTGCTGAGGCCAGAAATTCACCCACCTTCTGTACTTAGCCCTTGTAGGGTTTTACATCTTCAAAACTGTAGTAGTTAGCTAACAGATTAACCTCACAAGCCCCCTGAGAGAGAAATAAATTAAGAGCTGTGTGTGAACCTAAGCCACAGATTTATTTATCCATCCATCCACCCCCTCCATAGTATCTGATCACCTTTGAGGATGTTCTGATTCTAAGCCAGACTTTGCAGCTGGGGTCTATCTTCTTTACAGATAAGAAAACCAAGACCCAGAAAAAGATTCTCTTTAGAAAGCTGAGGGTTGCTGGGTCCTAGACACATATGTAGTTCACTAGATGAGGCTGACTCAGGTGAGCATCAAAATTAACTTCTACATCCAATTGCAAATATAATTGTAATGTTTCTTTGATTTTAGCCCATTACTTTCTGTTCATTCATTAGTTCAAATCAGAATAAAGGTAATGAAAGCTGCACTTTTTACTCTTCAGAAGGTGTGTCATGGATAACTGAGAATTAATCTTTGAGGATATGGAGAAATAATGGATGTTGGATGATTCTGCTGAACAGAAGGCCAGTAAATCATCAGTATATTGATCAGCGTAAAGTGTACAACAGGGAGTGCAAAAAGCCTAACTAGTCTAACAGCTAAAACTGAGAGAGCCACATTTCTCCCCTGTGGGCAGATGGTTATGTTTTGACCCAGTATAACTTCTTTAATCATTTAGATATACAGTGGATTTGAGAAGGCTCCAGATGGAGGCTGAACCTCTGACCCCTTAACATAAAAACATCTATGATACCAATTACACCATCTGTTGGTCATAAAACCACATTCTCTATCTTTTCTTGGCTTTTGTGCTATACAAAAGCTGAAGGGTGATATTTGGGACTGTTCTAGTTTATCCATGCACTGTAATGCAGAACACATTTCCACACAGAGAGCGAGAACAAAGCACAATAGCACTGACGTTCAATTTACATTCTCAGTCAGTGAAAACAAAAATGAAAATAAAAAACAGTTGTCTACAAGTCATTATTCATACCCAAACTATGTCTTCAATTGTACTTTTTCCTCCAATGCCTGTGGTGAAAAACTGAAAAGTTCTCTCACGCGTGCATGGCATCTATAGAGCAACATTCTGTAGCTGCAGTTGTAGGTCCACAAGGCATTTCAAGGCCTCCTCTGTGGTGCTATGGATATCATCCATTTCACCGTAGAATCCATATTTGGGGCACTGTTATGATGCATTCGATTTTCTCACCACAGTTATATGATGGAAGCCTTTGATTTTCCACTTGTGCATCAAATAGCTGCATCTTCTGTGGTTTGTTCAGATGCAGTTCAGTGTGGTCCAAAGTCTCCCACGCAGACATTGAAAAGTCCTGGATAGCAAGAAAGTCTGTGATCATAAAAGAAAGTATGGGACTGAAGGTTACACAGGTAGGCCATGTTGGTAGATGGCATGCAACTGATATTTGTCCTGCTTTTTAAAGATGTCTTTGTTAGCAACTTGTATTGATGATGGTAGTAGTTGGCGAGACAGGTGTGTGCTGTATAATGCCTGACTAGAAAACACGGACATGCTAAAGATTCAGCAAGTCTGTCACAAGCTCCCACAAAGCCTCTCATGCTTCGCATCCATTCCATCCCAGTGTATAGATTAGGCTCAAACAGTGTCTGAAAGACTCAAGAGGACTTTGAGAAGTGGCTGGATGAGAATCAGGATCCAATAAGTGCCAAGGCTATATCATTTGAAACTTTTTGAACTGAGATTGCAGGAACTGATAGTAAAAATATTGATGTGCTGAAGATAATGATCAATAGAGAGGATGCTTTTCTAAATTATGATCATAAGGACTTTAAAGCATTAGAATATGGCATGGGACCCTCAAAGCTAGGAAATGAGAAAAATCAGCTATTAGTTCCTAATGGATTTTGAAGGCACAGCACAACTTTTCAATTGTTTAGGGGCATTATGTTTCCAATCAGCAGTACAGATATTTTTTATCTGTGTTACTTGTGAATTTTGAACAGTGTTTTAAACAGCAATAGTCATTTCAGTTTATGCTATTTTTCTTTGGAGTCAGTGGCTGTTCTCAGTGTTAAACTAGGTATGAAAAAGATCAGCCTGGAATACACATTGCTTTATATTTCAGTGTGGAGGCCAACAGTTACTTGGAACAGAAAGTAATGATGAAAACAATGTGGCATCTGTTGGCAAATATTAACATTTCAGTGCCAGTTACCATACCTTGAAGCTAACTCTCCACCGCCTTTATCCAGGAATGATGCAACATCCATTGATGCAAAAGCAGTATCACTGTCTTCATCTAACATGGAGATGTTAGTTCGCATTAATCCTGCTCTGGCACATGTCCAACCTGGGGCAATGTGTGGAGGTGCTGTGCTTTGTGGCCAGGTAGAGAGCCCCACTGAACTGTTCTTTAAGGATCCTTATACTGCAGCCAAAATGAATTACCATATTGTGGTATACATGGTATAAACACAGCAAATAGGGGAAATGTTTCTTCAAAAAGATTGGAGGAAGAATGCAGCAGTCCAGAATACATGAAAGCTTGTCAGCATCCTTTTACCTTCCAGATTCCTGAAGCAGAAGACAAAGCATTAGGTAAAACTCAGGTAAACTATACTGTTATTCATTGTTATTTATTATTTGATTATCTTTCCCAGAAATGATACATGAGGAAATGGAGAGAATTTAAAAGTACAAATCTATACAAATCCCCTTATGATAGAGAAAATTGGGTAAAATACACTGCTGATGTAAGGCCTTTGAGTACAAATCCATTTGGCACACCGGCGATGAATTTGGCCAATTAATAGAGTGATGGAGCAAAGCCATGGATGTTGGAGCTAAAACAAGGAAGAAGAAATTAGTAATAATGCATGTGAAGGAGTGGTTTATAATGTGATAACGGCATGGCCCACGTGCATTGTCCTCCTGCCCCTAGAAACTATGACGATAAATGAACATACTGTTACCATATGCTTTATCTTTGTCTGGATACTAGTATGTGCCTGCAAATAGGATGTTTGGTCTTTGTGATGAAAGATAGAGAAAGACCACAATAAAATATAATAGAAGGAATTTTGGCCCCAATTTTCAGAAGGCTCTCAACCCAGCCTCCATTGTTTGCATACATTTTCATATACAGATTTGGATAGTTCAGTACCCTGTGCCTATGCAACTGAAAAATTCAAACACTGTGTTTATTAATAGCCTCCATCCTGCTGACAATAGCATGCTATTTCTTCCTCACTCTGCTTAATCGTCTATGCAACCTTTGCACTACGAAGCATTCCATTCTCCTCCATATCTATGCTGGGAGCCTCTGATCTCCTTTGTTGTGGTTCTACTGCCGCCTAGTAAAGCACTCTTTCTCTGATGGCAGCACCATATCTGTGCTAACACTGCCACCAGTCTTCAATTCTGAGCCCTCCTCGTTCTTTATCTCTTGCTTCATTTAATCTCTACATTTAACTACCAGTTTTATACTGATCACACTCAACTGTGCATGTCTCTGTCACTATTTGTGTCTCTCTTGACCATGTAAACTTGTGGCTTGGGATCAAATCCTGATCCCACTGAAATCTATAGAACTTTTACCATTGATTTAAATGAGGCAGAATTAGGTCCTTGGTTTCAACTTCTTTCAGTTAGATGTCTTGAAAACAGAAGTGCCTCTCTTGGAACGCAGGAGTGACGGAAGAAGCATCTTCTAACAACATTCCATGTCGTCTATCTCACTCCTCAATGAGGACCTCCTATTTGCCTCCATTGCCGTTTAATCGGATACCAACGGTCACCCAGAACACTCCTCCCTTCACCTCTCCTATGTCTTCAGATACAGCTGTCATACATTTCAAATCACTGCCCCTGTGTGCCACAATTTCATCTCTACATCTGCTGAAATCCATGCCTTACTTTCCATTCCCTTTTTCATTATTACTGAAACTATGATTTCCTGAAGTGCCAGCTCTCTGGACTCCAGCATGTGCCAATTGCTACTGCTTGTCCTCTCACACTTACAAGAAGCATGACCACATCCCTGCAGCCTCATATTATTCTTCTGGTTTCCCATTCATTTTAGGATCCAAAGTTGCTTGTTTCCAAACCTTTCCATGGCTTTGCTCCAACCTGTCCCAAAGAGCATGTCCCCATACCTCTCTCACGTCCCTACTGTTAATCACAAAGTTATTTACATTCCACATAGATCTTGTGTGTTGGGTCTTTGTATCACAATGTGTCCCAGATTTGATGGCAGGTTGAAGTATCCCTGTACTATTCCCCTTCCGTTCCTTCTACTCACTAAGGGTTTGATCCAAAGCCCAGTGAAGTCAATGGAAAGACCTTTACTGATTTCAGTGACATTTATGTCAGGTCCCTATAACATTGGTCCCCTTTCTTTCTTTTCTGATAACCTCCCCACAGAGTTAATGCAAAAGTGTTCTCTTCTACCATCTGCAACAGTCTTCTTATTATCTCATCTCTGTTTTTTATCAGTTTTTATCCCCAAACATATTTTCCTCCTTGCTCATCATTCTCTATTTTTCTTTGCCTTTCACTAATGGCTTTATGAATGCTTTGTTTTAATTCATCACACAATGAGTGAGATCCTTACCCCACTTTGCTCCTTTTTCACCAAGTTCACCTAAAAGCCCAAATTCTGATTTGGGAATGATTCCCCCAGTGCCTAGGCGGCAGAAGACAACTCCAGGCTAACCTCCAAGCACTCCCTTGCAAGCCCTGGCATAGCAGGCAGGGTGGAGCTACAGTATACAATGTTGTCGAGATTCTAGTCAGTTCTTCTGCCATCCCTAGGACAGCCCGGGAGGCTGCTGTAATTTAGCTCCTAAGTACTGTCTAAATTATAGATTCATAGATTCTAGGACTGGAAGGGACCTCGAGAGGTCATCGAGTCCAATCCCCTGCCCACATGGCAGGACCAAATACTGTCTAGACCATCCCTGATAGACATTTATCTAACCTAGTCTTAAATATCTCCAGAGATGGAGATTCCACAACCTCCCTAGGCAATTTATTCCAGTGTTTAACCACCCTGACAGTTAAGAACTTTTTCCTAATGTCCAACCTAGACCTCCCTTGCTGCAGTTTAAGCCCATTGCTTCTTGTTCTATTCTTAGAGGCTAAGGTGAACAAGTTTTCTCCCTCCTCCTTATGACACCCTTTTAGATACCTGAAAACTGCTATCATGTCCCCTCTCAGTCTTCTCTTTTCCAAACTAAACAAACCCAATTCTTTCAGCCTTCCTTCATAGGTCATGTTCTCAAGACCTTTAATCATTCTTGTTGCTCTTCTCTGGACCCTCTCCAATTTTTCCACATCTTTCTTGAAATGTGGTGCCCAGAACTGGACACAATACTCCAGCTGAGGCCTAACCAGAGCAGAGTAGAGCAGAAGAATGACTTCTCGTGTCTTGCTCACAACACACCTGTTAATACATCCCAGAATCATGTTTGCTTTTTTTGCAACAGCATCACACTGTTGTCTCCTATTTTGCTTGTGGTCCACTATAACCCCTAGATCCCTTTCTGCCGTACTCCTTCCTAGACAGTCTCTTCCCATTCTGTATGTGTGAAACTGATTTTTTCTTCCTAAGTGGAGCACTTTGCATTTGTCTTTGTTAAACTTCATCCTGTTTAACTCAGACCATTTCTCCAATTTGTCCAGATCATTTTGAATTATGACCCTGCCCTCCAAAGCAGTTGCAATCCCTCCCAGTTTGGTATCATCTGCAAACTTAATAAGCGTACTTTCTATGCCAATATCTAAGTCGTAAATGAAGATATTGAACAGAGCCGGTCCCAAAACAGACTCCTGTGGAACCCCACTTGTTATGCCTTTCCAGCAGGATTGGGAACCATTAATAACAACTCTCTGAGTACGGTTATCCAGCCAGTTATGCACCCACCTTATAGTAGCCCCATCTAAATTGTATTTGCCTAGTTTATTGATAAGAATATCATGCGAGACCGTATCAAATGCCTTACTAAAGTCTAGGTATACCACATCCACAGCTTCTCCCTTATCCACAAGACTCATTACCCTATCAAAGAAAGCTATCAGATTGGTTTGACACGATTTGTTCTTTACAAATCCTTGCTGGCTATTCCCTATCACCTTACCACCTTCCAAGTGTTTGCAGATGATTTCCTTAATTACTTGCTCCATTATCTTCCCTGGCACAGAAGTTAAACTAACTGGTCTGTAGTTTCCTGGGTTGGTTTTATTTCCCTTTTTATAGATGGGCACTATATTTGCCTTTTTCCAGTCTTCTGGAATCTCTCCTGTCTCCCATGATTTTCCAAAGATAATAGCTAGAGGCTCAGATACCTCCTCTATTAGCTCCTTGAGTATTCTAGGATGCATTTCATCAGGCCCTGGTGACTTGCAGGCATCTAACTTTTCTAAGTGATTTTTAACTTGTTCTTTTTTTATTTTATCTGCTAAACCTACCCCTTTCCCATTAGCATTCACTATGTTGGGCATTCCTTCAGACTTCTCGGTGAAGACCGAAACAAAGAAGTCATTAAGCATCTCTGCCATTTCCAAGTTTCCTGTTACTGTTTCTCCCTCTTCACTGAGCAGTGGGCCTACCCTGTCTTTGGTCTTCCTCTTGCTTCTAATGTATTGATAAAAAATCTTTTTGTTTCCCTTTATTTCCGTAGCTTGTTTGAGCTCATTTTGTGCCTTTGCCTTTCTAATCTTGCCCCTGCATTCCTGAGTTGTTTGCCTATATTCATCCTTTGTAATCTGTCCTAGTTTCCATTTTTTATATGGCTCCTTTTTATTTTTTAGATCATGCAAGATCTCGTGGTTAAGCCAAGGTGGTCTTTTGCCACATTTTCTATCTTTCCTAACCAGCGGAATAGCTTGCTTTTGGGCCCTTAATAGTGTCCCTTTGAAAAACTGCCAACTCTCCTCAGTTGTTTTTCCCCTCAGTCTTGATTCCCATGGGACCTTACCTATCAGCTCTCTGAGCTTACCAAAATCCGCCTTCCTGAAATCCATGTTCTCTATTTTGCTGTTCTCCCTTCTACCCTTCCTTAGAATTGCAAACTCTATGATTTCATGATCACTTTCACCCAAGCTGCCTTCTACTTTCAAATTCTCAACGAGTTCCTCCCTATTTGTTAAAATCAAGTCTAGAACAGCTTCCCCCCCTAGTAGCTTTTTCAGCCTTCTGAAATAAAAAGTTGTCTGCAATACAGTCCAAGAATTTGTTGGATAGTCTGTGCCCCACTGTGTTATTTTCCCAACATATATTTGGATAGTTGAAGTCCCCCATCACCACCAAATCTTGGGCTTTGGATGATTTTGTTAGTATGCCAGCCACTGCCCAGGAATGAGATCATGCAAAAATAATTTAAAGCTACCTTAACCCCTGCTCTGCAGAGCACAGAATCTTACCCAGTGCCTTAACACAACTGTTTTGCAGTAACTGTATTCCCTGTCTTGTATTTAATTCTACTAAGCATTTTTGGGATACAGTTTATGAAATATACTGCATTGAACTGTTACTTGGTTCCATATATTTCTCCCTGGCTCCCCGCTCTCACATTGTGGCTCTCAAGATGTTAAAGCTAATCAGAATGAGATCAGGTGTAGTTCTAAGGCATGGAGGAGGCTTCTCCTTCTGCTGAAAGAAGGAAGGATTTTCCTAGAGAGTACAGCTAATCTTCCAATTAAGGCACAAGACAGGTGATGTGGATTCTATTTCTGAGTCTGCCATAGCCTTTTTATGAGAGGTTGGGCAAGTTTTTTTAAACATGCCTATACCTCAGTTTCCTCAACGGTAATAATGCTTCCTTACATCATAGGCTATGTTTTGAGGTTTCATTCATACATGTTTCTAAAACACTATGAGAACTTCAGAAGCAAAGAGCTGTATAAGTGCAAATTATTGTTATGAAATAGGACTCTATTGCCAAGTTTTGTGTCTTTAGTTAGTTCTTCATGCACTGTCTGTGCTGTGTAATTTAAGTAGCTCTTTAGATCACACTGGAAAATAAATTACTGCATCTGAACTCCTCCATGGGTTCTGACAGGCCTGTCTAAATAGGAAATTATGATAACATACATAGGCATTACTAATAAAACTTTATAGGAGTTTAAATATGGCAGGTTCTTGAGAGGCTTATATAGTTGTCAGTATATGTCTTGGACAGAAAAGTATCTCCTATAGTTTAAAAAGACTAAAATAGTTGCTGCATGGAGCAAAACTGATAGAATTACATTGCAAATATTAATATAAATGCATTCTCCACCATGGAAAATAAAGTAAGAGATGACCAGCAAAATAGATGTGTATTGGAAATAGTTCCATTCCTTTACAGCACATTCTTTATGAAGCTCACTGCCATGAAATTTCTATATATGGTAGTCCTAAAAATATATTAACTTCATTGTTTAATCCTTTTGGTGGAAGGTATGCATGTTTTTGTTTATATAGAAGCTAGTTATATTACTTTTGTTAGACATGTCCGATTAGAATTTGCCAAGAAGATTGTATGGTATTTCCCATGTGGATACTAAATTTCTCTTTATAACATTTCAGATTTATATTATTTCCATAAGTTTTCAACTTTATTCAACTCTTTGTTTCAAGTCTTCACAACAAATTTTAGTTGTGATTGTTCTCGTCTTCATAATATATTTCATCGGAGTTTAAAATAAATGCAGAGAGCAACAGTGTTAGACTTTACATGCCAAGCAGATAACACATGGTTTGAATGACAGAGACACGTCATCAAGTGTGGTTCAAGTTGAAATCCTTGCATAGTTATTGTAGAATATTCTGATACAAATCTCCATCTTTAAAGCAGCTTCTGGATTTTAAATGGATTCTTTGGGGGCTATATCCTTCCATTGATGCAGGCATGTAACTCCCATTAGTATTAAACAGACTTACTGGAACCAGAGGTTCAGAACCTGGCAGGGTTATATTGACTTTTCATCCTATTGAAAGCAAATAAATTAGTCCCATTTCATTTATGATGGGAAGAGAAGGGAAATGGGAGGAAGTGGAGGTGTCTTTTGGCCAAGACCTTAAATGTCATTATCCTGTACGCACTATTATGAATGCTGAACATCTTATGACTCTTTGTTAAAGGGATTTGGTCCAGAGTCTCTGGCAACAATTGCCTCTTCCTCACTCCTGATGGGAAATGTTCTGTATGCCAGTTTGCAGAAAGAGATGTCTGCATTTTAGTAGTGCAATATGTACTATAGTAAATACTGGGATTCTTCAAGCTGGAAAGCACTATAGAGATGTATGTTGCTATTATTTGTTATGTTAAAGAAAAATTAAGGTGGCAGTTAAAAAAAATCAAAGATTTCACCAATGGCATTAACTCAGCCTCTTTGTACATAGAGAATTTTTGTGCTAAAGATGGTGTATAAATTTCTGGAGTGTTGTTTTATTATTATTAATCCATAGTAGCCTATGTATGTTTATACTGCTATCATTTGCTTGTTCAATAACGATCCAGTCTTTGGGTGGGTTAAGTGCCCCCAATCCCCTAGTATGTTGAGCTGGCTGGCATGATAGCACCATAGAATATTTGGAACAGCTAGTCCATCCTGGGTCTGTATAAAGTGTCTGCACTCACTCAGTCTTTTCTAATTCCATATAAATTCTAACAACATCCTCTGTATTCCTGCTAGAGGATTATCTGGGGTGATTACAGAAAGATTTTGAAACAAGAAAAATGTCCTTGGCAAAGTGTTAATTTTGACTGTGGCTATTATTCCCAACCAAGAAATTACATACTTCCCCCAACACTCCAGATCTGTTTCAATTGATGAAGGAGTGGTTTGACATTTAATTCATAGAGCTCTTCTAGGTTGTTTGATATTTGAATTCCCAGATATCTTATAGAATTTGTTGCTCATTTGTACCCATTAACTGGTTGGCTTCTGGTTTGGGTGCCTGCTTGCAGCAAAACCAAGCACTACAGCATTTTACATCCTCTGATGGACCCCCCGCCATCTAGCTCACTTATTATTAGGCTTTTGTCCTGACCTTAGCCCTATGGCTGGGTTACTGATAGTCCTTTCCTCTTTCAGGGTACTAAAGAGTTCAATGATTTAGGAGACCTGTAGCCCTAGCTGAGTGGCATATAGTCCCTGTTCTCTTTATGTGTGGCCCACTTGTTCAAGGGCTTAAGAAAATTCTCTTGTTGGGTTTGGTTGGGGAACCCATGCCCACCCGTTCTCCGGTTCCGGGCCAGGACCCTGTATAAAGTCATTGGTGCAATCTCCCCACAGCCCTTTAACGTGTCCTTGGCTGTTCATCTGGTTCAATCCTATAATCGTCTCCTCCAAGGTCCTGGTTTCCTGGATGATTACTCACAGCCAGTTACTACAGAGACTCTGCTCTTGGTATTTCCTCAGCTTCTCTGGCACACACTGGGCTATAGTCCAAACTGTACTTATAATTTTCCTCATTAAGGCAGGAGTTTCCCCCACCACAGGCCAGCTGCAAAGTTTTAACCAGCTTCACCTTCAGCTGAGCCCCTTTTTCCAATTCATTCTCCAGCTTGGAACCTTCTTCTGATGATGTCTGTCTTGCTATGAGGGAAGAAGCAGCGTATATGCTGGTCCCCTTCCCAAAGCTCATCCCAATTGGTTGGGAGAAGGGAACCTTGCCCTACTCACTTGGCAAGGTTCTTAGTCCCAGACCCTTAAAGATACAGAAGCAGGATTCCTTCCAAGCACTACTTATTCCCAGGACCAGTTCATCTCTCCCCCTATATCCTCAGCCTTTGTACATCAGCTCACTTCAGACTCTTAAAGAGGCCATGTCCTTTATCATCCTAAAGTTATGAGCTGACCACTAGGTACCATTCCCCTTAAAGGAGCAAGTCACCCTGTCTCATTAGACAACAGTTTTTGCGAGAATTATCAGAGTCTGGTAAATTTATAGCTAGATTTTGCATAATTTACTTTAAAACCAGATGCTTTCCCAAAGTGATGGATTTCTTTAGATACTAATTTTAGGGAAATATTTGGTACAGATTAAAATAATATTACTTCATCTGCATATAAATCTATTTTCTGATGGGAAAAGTGATTTTTCTCCTCCATTCACTTATTACTCAAACACAGATGATGATACCTTGCTTCCCATACATACAAAAATCATGTTCAGGCTGTGACCAAGCATTAAAAAAGTCAACCCAGAAGGTGAAAGTTCAGGAAAGATATGAACATGTGGCAAAAGAGGTGTGACGAAGTGGGGATTTTCTCTTGTTATGTTGTATGTGAGCCTATGTATGTCTTACTGTTGAGCCTATGTGAGTTTTACTGTTTTGCATAAATACTATGTGTGCCTCAGTTTCCCTGTGTGCTGCACCAATACCTCGATGGTGGGAATAAGGGTATGTGACTTTGGCTGAGACCTCTGGAGCAGGTGAGGCTGCTCCAGCTGCCTGCACATATGCTATGACCAGTGCCTTTTGCAACCTGAGACCCAGGAGGGGGATGCAACCAGGTGACTCTTTGCCCAGGAAGTGAGACAAAGAGAAGGCGGAGGAGCAACTGTGCAAACAAGTTCTGTCCTAGCTGTGTTCCTGTCGAATAATAAACCTTTTGTTTTACTGCCTGGCTGAGTCATGTCTGACTGTGGAGCTGGGGTGCAGGGCCCTCTGGCTTCCCCAGGAGCTCCGCCCGGGCAGACTCGCTGCGGGAAGTGCACGGAGTGGAAGGGGATGCTGAATGCTCTAAGGTCAGATCCAGGAAGGTTGAAGCTGTGTAAGCTTCTTGCCCTAGAGGCAGTATGCTCAGAGAGAGGAGGCATGCTCCCCCAGAGTCCTGACTGGCTTCATATGGAGTAGTTCCAGAGCATCGCCCGGTGACTCTGTGACAAGAGGGTTACAATGGAAACATTTTTACAACATTAACTAAGGCCTCACCAGCAGCAACTAAAACCACTGAGGGTTTAGTTGTCAGAGTCTTTACTCAATCGTGAAAGGAGTAAAGGGATAAGGCCAGGTTTCCTCCCCTGCTTGGTCTTGCTCAGATTGTGATTCTTGTTGTAATGGGAGAACAGGAGCGACTTGCCCAATAGTCCCGGCTGTGAACAAAGAGAGGATGCAGAGAGGAATAGAGTGAGAGGAGCCCTAACTTTGCCCCCACTCCACACACACTTGCCCACCAAAGTAGCTGGTCAGGTCTCAGGGAAGAATAAACTGCTCCACAAAAAGGGGTGAAGTAATATATTTCCCCTCCACTCTTGCCCGACCTCTTGCAGAAAAAGGAGGCAGCAGGGGACAGTTTGTGACTCTGAGTGACAATTTATTGTCTGATCTTCTCGGATGATGCAGCTGCTGCCTTCCCTTACTCAGGGCAGATTGTGAAGTCACAATTTAGCCCTGATAGACAATACGCATCATTTCTGTAACTGCTGCTTGTCTCTGGTCTTGCCACTTAGTGAATGAAAGAGGGGCAAAGATGTAAAAGGAGCAACAGAAGGGAATGTGAGTGGCAGAGGTATCCTTAGAGAAGGGAGATCTTGGAACAGAACTGTATGTTTACTAACTGCATAATTTTAATATACAAGAAATAATAATATTTAGATATTTGGGACTAAATTAATTGCTGGTGTAATTCCATTAAAATCAATGGCATATCAGCAGGCATAAAGCTGACTGTTTTTGTCTGCAGTTGCTCTTTCACCTTAGTCTCTGTACAAAGTAATTTAACATAGCTGTTCAGATTGTTCTGACTCCACGATTGGGAAGGGAAACAAGAAGAAAGACAGAGTGTATCTTTAAGTGAACTGAAATTTATGGTTTCCTCTCACATATCTGTTCTCTCTGAGCCATATGCTTATGTGGATTGCATTGTGCATAGACAAGGGGAAAGTAATATAGTAAGACAAAGAAGATGAAAATGGACAAAATAATATGCTCTAGGTAAAACTGCAAGAGGAGAACCAGTAGCCAGCAGATCCACATACAATAAAAACCTTAACATTTCCAAAAACATGTAAAATATATTTAGTTATTTATTTACTTTAAAAAACCTGTTAGATATAGCACTACAGAGGGGAGATTTTCAAAGGCACAAATGGGAGTTAGTCACTCGACTTCCATTTACTTTTAAGGGAAGTCCTAATCCCATTGATGTCAGTGGGGGTAACCAGCTGCACAATTAATTTTCATTACTGATACTGTTTGTTTACTTTTTGCATTTCTCCTTGGACAGTGAAAAAAGATTAGTCAGCTTTATTTCTGCACATCTACCTATTCTCGTCAATTTGAGAGGACTGTTTAACTAAAATCCAAGTTTGAACAATAAATAGTAGGAGTAGAGGAGGCTGTGGGCTAGATAAAAGTGGGTGGAATAAGATGAGAGAGGAAGAAAATGTAGCATGGCTTCCTGAAAAACATCACAAAACCCAAGAAAAAGCACATCAGAAAATAGACTCAAATCCAACAGTACTTAATTGCCACAGAAAGCAGCAACTATGGCCAGCTTTAGTTTGTGTGGATGTTCCCATTGCGATGTCTTCTGTATCTTCTTTGATGTTTATCCATGTTGCTTTTGCTGTCTTATGTGTGCATACCATGTGTGCCCCAGGGAGCAGGGGAAATTCCTCTTTACCATCCAACTGATCTCTGATTGACAAATCCACATATTTAACTTCTCTTTGTTTGGCTGGGCTTGTCACATGTTCTGATCACTTCCAGACCACCACACCCATTAAAAGTTACTACAAACTTGCTTTCCGTGGCATGATCAATATTAGGTTGCAATTCTTGTTTTTTATTTTATTTTCTCCTGCACTTTGCCACTTGTACAACTTTTTGGGAATGTCAGTTAGCTAGATATCACAAGCTATTTTGTCCAAATCTGTGGTCTACTTTGATACACCTTTACAAGACTGGTCATGTTAGGTCTGTCATCTGGAGACCTCTCTCTGACTCTTGGGAGCAGACAACTTCTTATTCCTGTTTGATGTGGTCCGGAGTCACAGGGGAATAGATTTTCAAAAGTGCCCATCATCCACAACTGATGCCAGACTTTAGGCACCAAAATAAGAGTAGGTTGACACTGCAATAAAACACCTGTGGCTAGGGCCGACTCCAGCTTTTTTGCCGCCCCAAGCGGCGAAGAAAAACAAAACAAAACAAAAACCCGATTAAGCTGCCGCCGAAGTGCCACCGAAGAGGAAGAGAGGGAGTGAAGGACCCGCCGCCGAAGACCCGGACGTGCCGCTCCAATAACGGACGGAATGCTGCCCCTTTCTATTGGCCGCCCCAGGCACCCGCTTCCTTTGCTGGTGCCTGGCGCTGGCCCAGATCAGCGGACTTGGGCTGGTGGGTCTTGGGCTGAGGGACTATAAAATTGCAATGTAGAGGTTCAGGGTCCGTCTGGAGCCTACGTTCTGAAACCCCGCAATGGGGAAAGTTCCTTTGAAACTCTGGCTCTAATTGTGGGTGCTGAGCACTTAAAATCTGGCCTTGAGCTCCTTTGAAAATCTGGTTCTGTGTGATCGTTAAGTTGTAGAGCTCCTGTGCATTTGTCAATACAATTTTAGTTAGTTTTACCATCTCTCTTGTATATTGTTCCATGGTATCTAGATCTCTAACAGTCCTGACCCTGTACCCATCTAAGTTAGGAACAACAAAAGTTATTTTTATATTTCAGTTTTCTTGGTGAGAGAAACAAGATGATCCAATCATTAGGGCACTAGCCTAGGACTTGGGATGCAAGTTCCTGCTCTGCCATATCCTTCCTGTAGAACCTTGGGCAAGTCACTTAGCCTCTCTGTGCCTCAGTTCCCCATCTGGAAAATGGGGCTTAAGAGCACTCCCCTACATCACAGGGGTTGTGTGAGGATAAATACACTAAAGACTGAGATACTATGGTAATGGGGGCCATGGAAGTACCTAAGAGTGATAGGAGTCTTTCAGTACAATCAACAACTAATTATAGTGGGAATCACATTAAAAAGAGTATCTTAGTTACTTTTATTTGGAGGGAGGAGGATTAAAACAGACAAACTCATTCTTCAGTGAAATCACAGGAGTACCAGGGTTGACTTTGGCCCTAAATGGAAATTTTTTTCCAGGTTGGGGCACTTCAATTTTTTATTTGCCCTCATTAAAGAAGCTTGATCTTACACTGTGTTCAGTTTTGAGCATCAGCAAAGAATTCTTTGTTTGCATTGTTTGTAGTAATAACTGACACTGAGGAGATGGAATGAAGCTTTTCCCCCTTTTTCAATTTTTCTGGTTTTATGAGGTTCAAATGGCAAAATACTACTCAGAGCTTCATAATCCAGATCACCTACGAATTATGGGGGTCAGCTCTGTCTCTGCACATTTCTGGAGCATACTTTAAAAAATAATAAAAAATTGTATTTGTTTTACTTTATTTTTTAGGAAGGGGAAATGCCAGACATATAATGTGTTAACTTTTAAACATATTACTTATGATGACATGAATGCTTGTCAGCATCTGTTGGCTGCGTGAGACTGACCAACATCTGTGGTCAGTGTGGTATATTTACGTAGGTGAAAGAAACATGGAGACAGTTGCCCTGTGTGTGCACTTGAAAGAGAGGGTGGAAGAGAGAGAGAGCGAGAGATTCCTGCCATTTTTTTTTCATTATTTCTTTTGTGCTAACTTACTAATTAGTGCAAGTGTGTGTGTGTGTGTGTAATATTTAATGTACAATATGTGTAATCCTCTATAAAATATGTAGTTATCTAATATATATATATATATATATATATCACTATTACCATTTATGTAAGAAAAATGCTTTCTAATTAACATAATTTTTCCAGTCTCATATTTTGGTTGCTATTGAGAACTATAATTTCTATGTCTCTTTAAAAAATGTGGGAAACCTGCAAATTGGCTTGGAATAATAGGGACATTACATAGCGCATAGTTCACAGTGGGTGAAATTCACAAGGCCTATATAGCACTCAAGTCCTATGCTGAGTCTTAAGTGGCACTTAACTGGTATTTAGACCTTGAGCTGACCCTCTGCACAGGGAAGAATTTCACTCAGTTTGTTAGACTGAAGTTTGTAAAGTTAAAAATATTTCCATTTCCAATGTAGTAAGAAAGTCACATCTCTGAGTTTTACTACCACTAGTAGAGTTTTCTGAACACTTTAACATAAAACTAGAGTTTTGGTTTTGTATTTGGCGTATGTTTAAAATATATTAGTACATAATACTGCCTTTATATTTGTATAGCTTTATACAACTTTGATTTTGGAAGTCATACATGCTTAGTGGGGGTGGGGACAGGTTGTGTTTAGGAATGAGGGGCCAAATTTATCTCTAGTAAAACTTCATTGATTTAGTTGAATTATGTGGCAGGTACTTGCCAACTGTTTAATGAAAACTACAAATGAAGAGCTAGGGGTTGATTCATCAAGCCTGAGGCATAGAAGTAATCCTTTCCTGTGCAAGTAGTCTCATTGCCTTCAGTGGGCCTAATTACGTGAGCATAAATATCGGGCTCCTAACCAGGCATTGACTTATGTAGTAGATTTAGTGCATGAATTAGATTTTCTCTGGATTTTGGAAGTGATTATGGGATCATTGAAACTTTATGAACTGAAGCTCGAGCCACACCAGAGCTCATAAGCCTCCTTAAAACATAGTTAATATGGGATGTAGATGTCACATGGTAAAAGGAATCTGTTCAATTTTTTATCAGATTCTCAAATAAGTATCACCAACTAGCCCCACCTACTGCTTTAAACTGCTCCTATCAGGCACATTTTCAAACCATTTGGTCATGCAAATAAATCCATGCACAGATCGTTCTTCATCAAATAGCAAGACAACAGTTTGGGACCATATGCTAAAGAACACAAGTGAACTCTCTAATACTCTAAATTAGTAGGGTGAGCAAACCCAGAAAAAATGTACAATTGTCTACCATTTTGTGCTTGCTGCACATATTTCTTGCTATACAGAGAAGGAATTTATACTGTGGTTTTTTATGCTTAGGCTCTGCCAACTGATTCTCCCTGAGCATGCAGCATGCTCATAAGTAGAATATTATGAAATCATGTCTTTGGAGTCAAAGAGACCTAGTTGTATATGACTCTGAATGAGACACAAATGCTTGTTGCATTAATTGGTCAAGTTTCCCTGTGCTTCAGTTTCCTGTGTGAGATGGGAATAATGATATTTCATTTAGGTTTTCATTAGAATCTGATCAATCGCTAAATTCAGAGTTATTTGGATACAGGACCTTGTTTCAGGCCCATATCCTAATTACTTTTCAAGGTGCTTTGAGATCCGCAGATGAAAGGCACTCAATAAAGGCAAAGTATTGTTTATTTATGTTGTTATTTTATTTATTATGGGGACATGTGCATAATGAAAAACAGTTATACATGAAAGTAAACATGTTTGTATTTTCTCCTTCATAGTGTATATAAAACAAAGAAAGCTAAGCTGCACAAGCATAAAATATAGGGGGATTTAGGTTGTATAGGCCTCCCGTTGACTGGTTTAACTTAAATTGGGTTTAAAAATGATTTAGTTAAACCAGTGCAAATTCCTATGTAGATACTCTTAGTTTAAGAGTGACTTAGTTTAAACTGAATCTTAATCAATTTAAAGATTAAATTAATCCTGAAATTTCAGTTTAAACTGAAATAAGAGTGTCCACACAGCCTTTTGTACTGGTTTAACAAAATCAGTTTAAAACACAATTTTTAGGGTATGTCTATACTTACCTCCGGGTTCGGCGGTAAGCAAACGATCTTCTGGGATCGATTTATCGTGTCTTGTCTAGACGCGATAAATCGATCCCGGAAGTGCTCGCCGTCGATGCCGGTACTCCTGCTCCACAAGAGGAGTACGCAGAGTCGATGGGGGAGCCTGCCTGCCGTGTGTGGACCTGCGGTAAGTACCTTGTAGTTCGAACTAAGGTACTTCGACTTCAGCTACGTTATTCACGTAGCTGAAGTTGCGTATCTTAGTTTGAACTGGGGGGTTAGTGTGGACCAGCCCTTAGTTAAACTGATGCAATTTTCTTTAGAGGTAGTTCATTCTCAGTATTGATTGTTCCTTGATAAATTAATTGATAAATTCAGTAAATATATTATCCATAATTACTGTCTACATAACAGTCACCGCATCTAATTCTGTAAAGTGTAATTGAGGGGGGAGGAGGAGAGGAGATTGGTATGTGTGTGGAAAAATTAACTTCTCCTGCAGTAAAACCCATGGGAGGAGGTTCTGGGAAAAGAACTCTCTGCTAGAATGCAGTTAGGAAATTTTTCTACACTGTTTTGTCTAACATTCTTTGGACCAGATTCTGATCTAATTTACACCAGAGTGACTTGACAGGCTTCAGAATATGTCTCCATCTTATAAGCAAGATGGGTTTAGTGTGAGATCTGCAAGGGGACAGGAAAAGAGTGAAGGTTGTTTGGATAATGCTCACTGCACATTTCCATATTTTAGAATCCTTTTATTTTTGAGACAACTACAATGTTCTCTTACTAGCTTTTTTTTTTAAGTAACTGAAAGGATAGTTACTTCAACTATTTTTAATTACTTATTTATGCATGGAAAAAAAGATTTTTACAATGGAACGTTTTGTTAAAGACATAACAACATAATAAAGAATAATCAAGCCTACTTTATTCTCTCATGACTATATTAGTCTACTGTACAAACAGGAGCAAAAAAGAGGTAAAGTCTTATTCTTGTCTTTATAGTCAGTAGATATAAGTTGGAATGTTGTGTTGGAATCCTAAATGCAGCAGTGGGTGTGTGTTAGCACTTAAAAATTGTGAAATTTACTAATTAGAAAGTGAAATAGACCAATCTAGTTACTTTTCCTGTCCAAGCTGTGTGGCCTGACAACATTTAACATAAAATGTTAACAATAAATTTGATTTTAACATTATAATTTAATCAGAGTTGTTGTTAGTAATAATAATTCCTTTAAAATAAGAATTTTTTATAATAAATATACATGTTCAGAGCAGGCTAGACAATCTGGATACCAGGGCCCTACACTCCCCATACACTCCCCCTGAATTTCCCCAACACCCCCACCCCTCAGTTTTGTGAATTAGTTACATGCAGTGTTGCCAATTTAGTGATTGTTTGGAAATTTGAATTGAAATTGAAATATTAATACATACTTTAAAAGCATATAAATTGTATGATAAAATACATGTATCTGAAAAAGTATAATAGATTTGAAAAGTATGAACATAGACTAGCTTCCTTATACAGCTTTTGTTTTTATGACGATGTCAGTGCATTCATTTTGGTGATGTTGGCCAAATTATGATTTGTAAGCAAAGTCTAAATGAGCTCTCCCTGATAGCTAATGATGAGCTGGGGGCTGGGGGGGAAAGGCTACAGATTGTATTTACATTCACACCTAATCTACCTAGGTACCCAGCAAACAGAGCTGTGTTGCCCAAGTGATAGATTTTGGCTGGGGTTGGGTTTCAAATCACTTGAATGCGGGGGGGAGGGGAGGGAACGGAGGGAATGAAATGTTGTTATTCTTATTGTATGAGTAAAGGGCAGTAGAACTGTACTTAGCCTGTGCTGATTGAGGGCTTCAAGAGAGAGGGTGGGGACAGGTGTTTTGCTTGATGGTCTGCCTGAGTCACAAGTACTATTTGGCCCAGTCTGCACTAGCAGCAAGGTTTCCCTCATTGAGAGCTGAGTTGAAATCACTGAGAGCTGGGTGGAACCTCAAGAGACATGCTAACAAGCATGGGTGTGGCATCATACTTTCTATTTAAGCAGGAGATACCACACACTACAAACTGGAGGCCTATGTTAAGTGCATTGTCACATGTTCATCCTGAAGTTGAACACTGGTTCTAAACAAGACCAGCAAATGCTCACTCTTTCTGCAAGAAACTTAACTGACTGGCTAGAAGCATATTGTGCAACAGTGGAAGACTCAACAGTTGAAAAAGTGAAGACCTCTCTCACCACATTCAAATGGGCAAGTATTAAGTCATTGTGTATGTTATCTTGATGTCAGTGGTAGGCCAGTAGATGCATTTCTAGATGGTCAAGTTATAGAAGACACACCGGCTGCATCTGTAACAACCCACATCTTAGAAGAGTTAAATCAGGGGTCGACAACCTTTCAGAAGTGGTGTGCCGAGTCTTCATTTATTCACTCTGATTTAAGGTTTTGCCAGTCATACATTTTAATGTTTTTAGAAGGTCTCTTTCTATAAGTCTATAATATATAACTAAATTATTGTTGTATGTAAAGTAAATAAGGTTTTAAAATGTTTGAGGCTTCATTTAAAATTAAATTAAAATGCAGAGCTCCCTGGATCGGTGGCCAGGATCCGGGTAGTGTGAGTGCCACTGAAAATCAGCTTGCGTGCCATCTTTGGAACACGTGCCATAGGTTGCCTACCCTTGAGTTAAATGCTTGTCAATTGGACCCCAAACAGATGGCATTTGATGGAGCTGCAAACTTCTCTGGAAGACATGCTTGAGTACAAGCTTTGCTCAGAGAAAAGTGTAACTCTAATCTCTCCTATACACACTGCAGAGGCCATCTACTCCAACTAGCACTAGTACAAGCTGCAGACTCTTCAAAAGACATTTAAAAAGCTAAATTAAAAAATTACTGTCTTCATTATATTCTTTTTTCAGCAAGAATCCAAAAAGACTGAATATCTTGGAAAATATAGAAGATACACTGGGACTGAAGTTCAAATGGTCCAACCTGGGAAAACCATCTGGCTTTCTCATGAGTGATCCTTAGCTGTTGTCTTAAAATTACTTCAGCCATTATTATTGACTTTGGAAAGTATCTACCAAGATGGGATGGATTTAAGTACCGAGACTGGTGGATTACTTTTGCTACTACGTTCAGAGAAGACTATTGCCATTCTCTCGCTTGTAAGTCTACTCTTGAAAACACTTGGGTCATTAAACAATGCCATCCAGGCATCTGCTACAACAGTAGTAGTTCTTTGTCCAGCAATAGAAACTACATTTGGATCAATCAGAGAGCTATCCACTGAAAAAGTATTGGAAGAAGCAAAGACTTCAGTCCAGAAGTTGACTAATGAAGGCATTTATATTGAATCCTTAAGTGAAGAGGACAAGAAGTGTTTAAGACAACTGAAAAAGTACACAGACTTTATTCTTAAAAATCTACAACAGCGACGTCTAGAGTCTTCTCAACCTTTACGTAGCTTTTACAGATCCCTGTCCTATAAAACACTGACAGTTGAGTGGAGTGAGGCTCTACCAGCAATGGGGCTGCCATGTACTCAGGACAGAATAGAAAGTTTGACCACAGAGTGGAATATCATACGATGAATGAATGACGATTTGACTTCAACTTCTTTTTTATCATCACTATTGGCTCAATCTTTATGCTATGTTTCCTGGGATGAAAGAAGTAGGAATTAATCTCTTGCTACTCCCAGTCACAACAGCTACAGTTGAGTGTTCTTTTTCATCATTGAATAGAATTTTGTGTTCTGAAAGAAGTTGCCTTCTGCCTGATCATGTGAATGAACTAATGAGCATATCAATTGAAGGAATGGAAGTACTGGACACACGAGAAGCCACCAAAGATGAATGTGTTGCATTCAAGAAGTTCATTAACAGAGTTGTGCAAAATTATAACAAGAAACCAAGAAGGATGTAGATGTCGTGCTTCATAGAATGCGTGAGTAGCCAACTTTAATTTGTGATGATTTCAAAACATGAGTTAAATCTAATAAAATAGTCATGAAACAGTTTTCAGTTTTTATTATGGTGCCATACAGCCCACCTTCACCCTCACGGTCTCACCCCTCATCGGCCCTGACCCCCCACCCCTGTAAATTGACCCCCCCAATTTCAATTCCTGGGGAAAACACTGCTGGATACATAGCTTCCTTTAAAATTAATGGAAGTTACGGAAATCCCTACATTACTTTGAAAATCTCAAGAATGATTTTTTCATCTTGACGGGGCCCCTTAAACTGTGTCTCAGGTATACTGGCTGAGTAGGTTGCCTTTGGTGGTAAAAGTTTCCTGAGGATGGCTGGAGCTGGAAATAGATTCAATGTAGTCCTGGCATTACTGGCCCCAATTCAAGAAAGCATCCCTGTTCAGAAAAGTGTCTGACTGCTTTCCTGAATCAAGGCCTCTTTGCCTAATGATGATCCGGTGTTAGTTAGCATTAACAAAGCAGTGATCAGAGAGGAAATTATGACTATTCCAGTCTCATTCCTTTTTCATGATGAGGTGCCACAGAAATCTTCAGTTTGGGACTGGAAAACTTAGAGGAAAGAAACTGGCCACAAAGACATAAAGGACTACGTTGCTGTGTTTGTCTTTGTTTATGGTAAGTAGAAAATTTGGGGCAAAATAATAGTTTTTTGAAAGAAATGTACATTCAGGGCCTGATTCTGAGGGGCGCTGATATCAATGAGCGTTGTGTGTACTCAACACTAACCAGTATCAGGCAATACACACAATACCTATAACAAAGAATAACAATATTTGTAAGATCTTTTATATTTATAGCCTCAATTATTTGATGAGCTTTCACTATCACATTATTACTTTTTTATTTATTCCAACAAATCAAATATATATCTATAAATACTATTTCAGCTGCAAATAATATACTGGGCCTTTAGATTTTATAGCATGGAATGAACAAGTCCCTACTCTGTTTTCTGCATTATCGTTAGGGAATGATTTCTTCATAGTCAAGACCTCTTTGTATGTGTAAAATAAAGAAATTTGAGAAAGCAAAAAAAAATAGTTTAAATTGTGCTCAAAATATTTAGCACTAGCTATAATAAATTACGGTTTAAAGTGCCTTGCAGCTTTAAGGGGACAAATCGTTTTCTGCCCTTACTGGGTAAAATTAGACGACTTACTTTTAACATTACAACTAAAGAGTTCCACTGTGCTTTCAAGGCAGGATCACGTTATTCGGGTACTCTCATCTTATCGTGTGTGTTACAATGCTAATGAGGCTGGACGTTTCCTCGGAAAGAGTAATGGTTTGTGATCACTTGACACTGCATGAAAGTGAAAAAGCTGCTCTTTCTGCTGCTGGGGAAAGGGAGGCAAGTCCCATCAAGCGGTGTATTGTTTCTTCCCTCACGTTTTTCTTTGGTATCTTGAAGAATACTGGAGCTTTTCCCTGTGGGACTCGCTTGTTGCACGGTCTAAATGTGCTCGGTCCTCTGCAAATATTATATTGCCCACTTAAGTCATTCCTTAATTGCGGCCTCTTTTCCCTAACACCCCTTACTTCAGGCCCAGCTCTCCCAGCAGCGACTGTTTTGCCACCTGAAAACGGGAGTAAATTGCCAAACGCAGACTCCTGGCCAGTTCCTGGCAGAGCCAGAGATCGGACTCCACCTGAGCCAGCCGCCCCTGAACTGAGCAGGAAAAGCCCCTCCCGAGGGGCCTTCTCAAGCTGCCAGAAAGCGGCTGACGTCCCGCTCTCCTCCCCACTCCTGGCGTTTGCTGGGTTGCCGGCAGAGGGGGCCGAAGCGCAGGGCTTTTCCTTCCCCTCTGCGCCGCTCGGCGCGTGAGCTGCGGGCTTTGCACGTCTCCCCTCCCTGGGTGAGGTTTCCCCCAGTGACGCTGGGATGCCGGAGGAGGCGGCGAGGCTCGCTCCTCGCTCAGTCCGGGACGGCCAGTTACAGTGAGAACTGGCTGGAGTCCGGGCGCCCCCGCCCCCGCCTGCTGGGCACTGGGACGCCGCTGGGGGAGCCAGGAGGGGGAGCAGAGGCGAGCTGCGCAGCGCTGAAGCGAGGAGGTGAAATCCCCCCAGCCCCGGGCTGTCACCGGGCGCAGCGAGCTCCGGGCAGCGCCTCCACTTCCAGCCCCGGTCGCCTCTGCGAGGGGGCAGCCGCCGCGGGGACCAGCGCGGCTGAACCACAAAGGGCTCTTTGTGCAGCGGCCGGGCGCCCGCCTCCCGTCTCCCTCGCAGGCGAAACAGAACCGGAGGGAGCCCCGCGGGCAGCATGGTCCGCACCGGGGCAGTCAGGGGGGCATCAGCGCAGCGGCGGGGCGCGGCGAGCTCCCTGCTCGCCCTGCTGGCGGCTTCCTCGCTCCTGCCCCTCTATGCAGCAGGTAAGAGGCTCTGGGACACCCTCAGTGGGCTGGGGGGGGGCGGCTACTTCAGCCGTGAGTGCTTCTCTTCCCCCCCCCCCCCCCCGGTTGGGCATGGTCCTTATTCGCTGGTTGCCCGCCTTGCACACCCGGCCGGAGGGAGGATGCTACTTTTTTTTTTTTTGAGCGGGGGGAATGTTCTTGGTCAAGACTAACTGTGCAAAGCCTCCCGGCCTTTCTTCCGAGCCTGGGCTGGCGGAGCCCGTTTGTTTGTTGTTGTCTTTGGGGGCCAAATAGAAACCTGATGTTACATGTTGTGCAGGAGAGGCGCGGAGCTTGGAAGGGGGTGGGGGGATGACTGCTGAGAAAAAGCTTTTGAGGCTTCCCCTTCCCGCGATCCATCACCGTCTCTTCTTCCTCGCCCTCAGCTGTTTCAGCAGTGGGTGCCCCGCATGGAGTTTGTTTGTTTGTTTGATGGGGGGGGGCAGCAAAGAAGAGGACGGGGGACGTTTGTTGCAGTCAGAGGCCCTGATGGGGAGCTCATGGTGGGTGTCGTCGTCCCCCCCCCCCCCCGAGTGGCTATAATAATGTGTTATTACTTGGGCTGTTGAGTGTTGCCAGAGTCTCGGTGGGGGTGGGGATTAAGGTTGAGTGCAGGGGATCGGGGAGTGGGGGGGGGGCAGCGGTGCTTGGCGTTGATGGAGGCTTAATTGAGTCTCTTTCTGTGTGTGTGTGTTTTGGAGGGTCCCGTTTCCTGTGTGTACCTGGCTGAGCCGCAGAGAGCCGAGGGGGCAGCCCGCCCTGGGGATCAGGAAACGTCCGGACTCGGTTCGCCAAGCACTGCGATTGTTTGGAGAGCTGAATAAACTGGCCCTATTAACATCTGACCTCGCGCCGTGGCAGACTGGCTGCGGCTGCTGAAACGTTGCCAGTTTGTCCGGCATCTCCCTGGTCCAACAACGCCAGGATTTAGAGAGAGCTCTGGGAGCCTGTGGGGCGGGAGAGCTGCTCTGTTGTAAGCATTAGTGCCTGTAAAAGAAGCTCCATCCATGAACGGTGTGTTTCATGGCCAGCTAAGCTGTGTGGCCCTCCCCTTGAAGCAAGCAGGGAGAGGTCTAACTTTTCCTTGCCCCTAGGTTGTGGAGTGGGAAGGGGCGATAGGAGCTTCTCCTGGCTTCAGTCCGACACTCTTTGATCTCTCTCAAAACCGTTCTCTGGAAAATTGCCCCCCCCCCCATCCAGCTGCTAAACTTTGCTCTCTAAACCCCTTCCCTGGGGCGTTTTGCCCAGTGATCCCGGGGAGGAGATGACACTGAGTCGTCATTTGCATTTCAGGTTTGTAACCGGTCCGTCCTGGGTCAACTTTGCGACGGGATAGTTTAGCCGATAACTAGTGAATCTTCATTTCTTTGTAAGAGGCTTTAACTTAATTGCCCTGACGTGCATGAGGAGCCCGACGATGTCTGTACGGAATAACAGTGATGCTGCAGATTGGAGGGGATTTGTTAATCAGTTGCATGTTTGAAAGGGGTTTTCTTCCCTTTGTTGGTTTCGTAATCCATTTACCTCTCCCCGGGAGGTGACAGATGCCTATATTTCCTGTTAGTCAGCTCTGGGCTCCTCGGTCGTGCCATTTGCTGCATTAGCATGGAGGGAGGGGGGCACGAGAAAGGTGGAAGGTTTGGGGGGAGGCGGTGGGGTTGGAGGGGAGCATGTTACACCTCAGGGACGCGGGGTCAGTTCCCGTTGCGCATCTTTTCTTGAGGCTTTTATTGCTCCCTTTGAAGGGCCTGGGGGCAGCGCTAACAAATTGCAGGGCCCTACCGCTGCCCTGGCTTTCCTGCAGGGAACTTCAGCCACAGCCTCGGTGTACATCGGGGCAGGAATTTCACAAGCGCAAGCCCCTAGCGGTGCGGGGTGTTAGCCGGTGGCAGATGTTCAGTGGGTGCCTTTAAAAGCCTCCCGGAGTCTTGGCTGTGGAGATGGCGATCCTTCGGTGTGTGCTGTCGTTCCAGCTCGAATGGCAGATACCATCCCCCTTCCCCACCATTTTCTTCCAATTTCTCAAAACAGCTGGATCTGTTTTTAGGGACCAACATGAAGGACGTGCGCAGGATTTCCAGAGAGTTTTACTCTACCCTTCTCTGCAAGACGGGACGCCTCCCTCCCCTTTCAACAAAGAGTCTCTCTAGGGAAATTCTTAAACTGCCTTACATGCTTAATTTGATTTTGGTGAGATGATTTCTGTACTCTTGTAAAATTCTTGATGGCTTTAGCAGTGAAATCACAGTTGAGTGGCATAGTAACTAAGCAAAATACTCCAAACATTTGGCTGCCTGTTACCCAAATCTGCATATTCATTGATTATCTAGCATTCCCGGCTCATTTCTTCTCTTCATGTGCTGGCAGAAGCACCCTCTCCGCCCCCTCCTTTGCGGATGTCTTTGATGGGTGACCCCTTAAGTATTATTCGCAGGGTGTAGTCACACAACGTTTGCTAGTGACATAGCTCTGCATAATTGACTGCAAAAACAAAGACATGCCAAACAGTTCTCTACATCTCCCGTGAACAGCAGTTGTCTCTACTGAGAGTTAGTAGTGGAATGTCTTTTTTTGTGGGGACAAAAGTACTGAATATAAGACAAAATATTCTAAGTGATATTGTAGAGTGATATAAACTGTGCACGCACAATCTTAATTTTGTTGTTGTTCTGAGATTGTATTGACAATTTTATTTCTCTAGTTGCCTTTGTAGGCAATATGACTTGGTCCTGATGGAATGGTCCTAAAAATAGAATAAAAAATGCAATTAAAAATGTTATTTTTCCTATAGATAGGTTGGCTGAATTATACATTAATCTGAAAATATTAGTTTGTATGTGGTTAGAACTCATATTATACAAAATTTGTATCCACATCCGATTTGCAAAAATGATCCTTGGATATCTGCGGATGCAGGTACCTGCGGATATAAAGCAGATATCCGCAGATTTGCAGAGCTCTAAAAATGTTGTTTATTTAATATTAGGTGCAACACCTGCACATTTTAATGACCCTATAGCAACGATTTATGTGCCTTAGAAAGGATGCAGGACATTGGTGCAAGATTTCTTTTCTGTTAACAAAATGCATACTTGCAGAGAAATCAAAACTGAAATGTTATGATTTTACAAATACTGCACTTTATAAAATTGTAGGTGCTACTAATGAAGAGAACACATTTCTTTGAGTACAGTATTATTAAAGTTATTATAGTACAGATTACATCTAAATGCCTTTAAATATATTACTAGATGTAGTAAAAACCTTAAATTTCTAAAGTTTCATTGGATTTAGCTACCAACCTCCTCCTGTCCCCCTTGACTTTAATAAATGGGATTTAGCCAGAGACTTCCCATTAAATCCAATGCAGATTATTTGGCTAATTCCCATGCAGCTCTGAAAATGGAGGAATCTTAATACAGTTTGTAATACATTTCACTAAATACGAAGATTTTCTATGGCAAGCTTTTTTTCCACATACAAGACACAAATCTTTGTTGTTATAATTACAATGCTAGTTGTATAGCAATTCAGTTTGTCTTTGAGTCAAAAGGTAAATGAAGTTTCCACTGAAACTTTCCCCCCCTGGAGTGTCTTGATTTTGTTAATAGCAATTCCATCACAAATGCTTTTCTCCATAATCTCTTTTCTGCTGTAAATAGGACAGAAATGCAACTTCGTGGGGAGAAAAAGGCAGATTGACAGGCTGGGTGAATTAATCCTATTTAGTGAGCTTTCAGTTGTTTGCAGGAAAGCTGATCTCTTTTTAAATTCATTGCACTTTTGGGCAAGGTGTTAATAGTACTGAGTACTGTCATTTGTATGGAAATGTACTTGTTCATTAATTACGAAACTAACAGCCTTAGCGCACGCATACTGGTTGGTATGAAATTTAAAAAGTAAAGGGTCTTGTTGCAATATGCATTGAGACTTCATTGATAACTATGAGTTCTAAATAAAGATTTGTTAGTGTCTTTTTCAGACTGTATCTTCACAGAACCTCTATTATCAAGTGAAATGTTGTAGTCAGTTAAAATGATAGGTAGATGCATTTAGCATCTGTACATGTTGGAAACAACTTATCAGTCAGTAGTCAAGTTTTTTTTTTTCCGAGTCCCCTTTTCATAGTTCATATATTGTCTGTCTGCTCAGCAATCATGTCAAAGAAAGCAAACCACCTTTGTTATGCATCAGCTTAGTATGTTTATAGAAGCGCGGTGTGGTGTTTCTCTTAACAGGGAAGAAATGCTGCTTACAATATTTCACTTAGTTTGTAATATTCTTGTAACTAGGCTGCCTGTGTGAAGGATGGCTTGCTATTTAGGCTTGTTTATTCTGTCTGGAGCTGTTGCTTTGTAAAGGAAGTTGTCATTCGGCTCAGCATGTCTGGAAAGTAGGCAAGTGCTCAAGTCTTCTAATCCAGTGACTACAAAGTAGTTAAAGCTTCAAAGAAAAGGAACGACAGGATTTTGCTGCACTGAAAGAAGATGCATTGTTTGTTAATCCTATTTTTTTTATTGTTACTAATACTGCAGGCTCCTGCAGCATAGTCATTTGGGACAAATAACAATGTAACTTAAACGATTCTTTCCTCTGTGAAGTTTGAAGTCAAATGCCCCTTACCAATTTACTTTTGTGCAAACCTTTTGAGCTGTTGGCTCAATATTAGTTCTGTTGCAGAAAGCATTCTAGAAAATAGTTCTTTTCAATGATGTTTCCGTTTCAAAATGAAATCTAAACAGTTTGGACAGATACAATTAGCTTATTGTTCATTAGCTTCACAAAACTTAATAAGATGAGCATATCTATCAATTCCTAGTACCTTATAATTTGTGAATTTGGAAATTCTGAATCCAAGAACTTTCACTTTTGTGTTGGGAGTACAAACTGTGTTTTGGTACCCAGTTTATTTAGAACTGTTACAAGTGGACAAGAGAGAACAATGTAAGTAATTCTTGCAAACTTTAAAAAGTCAATTAAAGGCCCAAATTAGGAATTGACAGATTGAACCACTGAATGCTCTGAATCATTTAGCCTAGTATCCTCTCACATCACAGAAAGGTGCAGGAAAGTCTGTAGTGGACAGTTATAGAATAATTGCCCATAGAGAGCAACAAAGAGTCCTGTGGCACCTTATAGACTAACAGATGTATTGGAGCATAAGCTTTCGTGGGTGAATACCCACTTCATCAGACGCATGTAAAGGAAATTTCCAGAGGCAGGTATAAATATGCCGGCAAGAATCAGTCTGGAGATAACCGAGGTTAATTCAATCAGGGAGGCTAAGGCCCTCTTCTAGCAGTTGAGGTGTGAACACCAAGGAAGGAGAGATTCTTTCTTACCCCAGGTGAGTTTCTATCTCTTCTAAAAAGTTTTATTCTGTGTAACATAACTGTGGAGATTCTCATCCATAATAATGTCTTCTGCTGCATATAAATGAATACCACTAAATTTTTAAGTGTGATATGTTGTGGAAGTGAGTTCCACAAGTCAATTATAGATTCTGTAAAAAATATTTCCTCTTATTTTTAAATATATTGCCTTCTCAATTTAAATTAGTGTCCCCTTGTTCTTGTATTAGGAAAGGCTGAACAGATGCAACTGGTTTACTTTCTCTATACCATTCACTACATTTGTCTCCTTTCTAAACTAAGTCGTTTCAATCTTTTTCATATTCTGTGTGGAAATCCTTCCATTTCACTAATCATTCTGGCCAATGGTGTTTAGACTCCTTTCTCTTTCATATCTTTTTTGAGATGGAGTCTCCCCCAGACCTATAGATAATATTCCAGGTGAGAGTGAGCCATTGATTTATATAATGGTATTATAATACTTTCATTATTTTCTATCCCATTCTTTATACATACCAGTGTTTTGTTGCCTTTGTTTTTAATTGAGCTATCTACAGCAAGGTTCAGCTCTTTTTCCTAGTGGTTACAGTTAATGTAGAACCCAGCAGCAATTGATTCCAATTGACTCATACTGGGTATTCTAGTTCTAGAGGGGAAGGCAGTGCATATATCTATTAGAGATAGATTACACCATGACTGCATGTAAAGGACATTAATTTAACCCTTGTCTCAATCTATATTAAATGCAGACTGCAAAAAGTAAAGTAGTGGTCTGAATCATTTTAAGCATTACACCTCTACCTCGATAGAACGCTGTCCTCGGGAGCCAAAAAATCTTACAGCGTTATAGGTGAAACCGTGTTATATTGAACTTGCTTTGATCCACCGGAGTGCGCAGCCCCGCTCCCCCGGAGCACTGCTTTACCGTGTTATATCCGAATTCGTGTTATATTGGGTCACGTTATATCGAGGTAGCGGTGTACATTCTTCTCTTTCCCTGATATGGTCATATTTTGCATTACATATGATGTGAGGTTTTTACCACATAGGTGACTACTTCAGTATTACCAAGGTCATACTGCATAGCCAAGGAGTTGCTTTTGCATTATTTTGGTTTGCTAGGGGATCCCAATTTTTTGAGTGGATATGCTTTCTATGCCTTAAAATCCTTGGACTAGATCCACAAAGCATTTAGATGTCTGTTACTTTAGGTGCCTTAGTTCAATAGTTAGCTGCTCAGATTCTGCCTAACCCTGTAGGTGCCAAAATTCCCATGGTGCCTGAGTTTCTGCCAGTGGGCATGCACACAGCTGCTTAAATCCTGATGCCCGATGCCTATTTTATGCCTAAGCCTCAGTGGGAGTCACAGACTAGGTTCAGAGCACACCTGTCGGATCAGGCCCTGTATAAAGCACAGCCAGAGGAGGTGGCATCACACATTCCCCCAAGTCATTAGAATGCTTTCCCACAATTCAGGAGACTGGGGTTCAAATCCCTATTCTGCCTGATTTGGTGCAGGTACTTGAATCCAGGTCTTCCACTTCTTAGCTGACTGGCCTATAGAGTATTTTTCAGCAGAGCTCTCTCCTATTGAAGCCGTTCCACTTTGTACAAAATACTGAAATATTCTGGGGGTGGGAGGGAATAGGGACAGCATCTATATTCCAGTATTTAGGGAAATCTCCTAGGAAATGGGAGAGTCAGGTTCAAGTCCTTGCCCCAATGAATATTCAAGTATTTTAAACAAAGTGGAAAAGTTTCAACAGGAGATTCCACTAGAGTGGCAGCAGGGCACCTAAAGTTAGACATTGCAATGCTGAACCTAAGTCCCTTTGTGTCCACTGACTAAGTCCTTTGGGCTGGCATGTTCCTAGCTTTGGTATTACCCAATCAGCAATTAAGGTTGTATTCTCTGAAACCAGCTTTTAAGAAAGATACTACCAGTTGTAATCAATTATACAGACACTCAGCAGACAGTCAGCCAGTGAAAGTACTGATGACAAACAAGGTCTTAAGGACCTAAAAAAAAGAGCTCTGTGTAAGCTTCTCTCTCTCACCAACACGGTTTTATGTTTTCTTTTTTTTTTTTTCCCCCTTTCCTCTGCTATTTGGAACGTGATTTGCCAGCTGGGATCTTCTGGGCATATCTCATCTAATCAGTTCACTGGCTTTGCACAAGCTTTGGGCATTGGTGACATTGGGCCTCTCCTGTTCTCTGCCTGTAGCACACAGTTAAGTCCCCTGAGGACTGAAATGCTTTAGTCTAACTAAAGTCTTTGAGGCTTAATATAAAGTACACTGTTCTACAGCCAAAATGCTTCTGAAATAAATGTAGTCAAACGTCACTAATTCTGGGTCACTGAGAACGAAAATGATGCTTAAAATTGTTGATTGGCTCTAGTTTTCAAGATATGCTATTGGGTCAGTATATACGACCCTTGACTTGGGAATGGCAGAGGATAAGTGAGTTATAAAGGGAAGGGATCTCAATTTATACCAGAAATGACTAAAATACATCTTTGACTGGATCTATGAATAAATCTATGACTGGGTTTGGACAGTACTTGCTTTTTAGGCAAAACAATGAATGATGCAATCTGAAGCTGGTATTGCATCATACATGATATGAATTGCATCATGTTATTCCTAGAAGTCATGGATGATGCAATCATAACGAAGCTTACATCACTCTGCTGAACAAATTGCCCTATATCAGCTCTAGAAATCATACAGTGTCGTGCTCTCTTATTTGTCCATGTTTGATTTTGCAAAGGGACACATTTCTGCTTAGCCAAAGTGAGCAGAGATGCCTCGTACTTGTGTGAACAGTGCAGATAACTTCTGCTATGTTTGTGGTGAAGTGACTTTTGCATCACAAAAGCGCAGTATAATCACTATGGTTAAGAAAGTCTATCACCTTTATTTTGGCTGCAACATTGGAGATTAGGACAAGAGGTGGGCCCCACACATATGCTGCAACACTTGTGAAACAAATCTTTGCCAGTGGTTGAACAGGAAAAGGAAATCTATGCCTTTTGCAGTGCCAATGATTTGGAGAGAGCCAACAGATCATACCAGCAATTGTTACTTCTGCATGGTGCCTCCAGTTGGGAAAGGTATGTCAAAGAAGAAAAAGTGGACTGTGCATTACCCAAACATTCCATCAGCTATACGCCCAGTACCCCACGGAGAAGGACTGCCGGTTCCTGATGCACCAGAATCATTCTCACTTGAGTCAGACGAGGAAGAGGATGAAACTTCTGGTCCTGAACCATCAATGTCACAGGACCCACATTTTCTCCCATCCTCCTTCTCTGAACCACACCTCATAACACAAGGTGAACTGAATGACCTTGTCAGGGATTTGGAACTACCCAAAAGTAAGGCAGAGCTGTTGGGCTCCAGACTACAGCAGTGGAATATCCTGGCAGGTGTTGTTAGGGTTTCCATGTTCTGTGACCGTCAAAAGGATCTTGTCCCATTCTTCTTCATGGAAGGTGATCTTGTAGCCTGCAACAACATCGATGGTGTGATGGCAGCCCTCAACATCGTTCACGATCCAGATGAGTGGAGACTGTTCATTGATTCATCGAAGACGAGTCTTAAAGCTGTTTTACTGCATAATGGCAATGTTTTGCCATCAATTCCAGTTGGTCATGCAGTCCATATGAAGGAAACCTATGACAACATGAAACAACTTTTGAGGTGCATAAACTATGACCATCATCAGTGGCAGCTTTGTGGCGATTTGAAGGTTGTTGCTCTCTTGCTTGGTCTGCAGACTGGATACACAAAGTACTGCTGTTTTCTCTGCGAATGGGATAGTCGTGTAAGAGATTTCCACTACATCAAGAAAGATTGGCCACACCGACAGTCATTGGAGCCTGGGAGGAAAAGTGTTCAGCATCCACCACTTGTTGAATCAAGGAAGATTTTGTTACCATCCTTACACATCAAGCTGGGTCTGATGAAAAACTTTGTCAAGGCCATTGACAAAACACAAGCAGCTTTCAAGTACCTCCGTGGAAAATTTCCAAGGCTAAGTGAAGCTAAGATAAAGGAAGGTGTCTTTGTTGGTCCTCAGATTCATGAACTTCTTTGAGATGATGCATTTGACCATGCACTGCATGGCAAGGAAAAGACGGCATGGAAAGGTGGAGCAGTGAGCGACGAGCACGGCGAGCGATTTCACCAGGACATTGCAACAATGGAGAAACGCTATCAGGGCAAATGGAGCCCATCAATGCTTGCAGACTATTGCTGGACAGTGACAAGAGATGCTCCATTTAATGAATACAAGAGACAAGCCAAGAAGCGCCGAGTAGACGCTGAATAGGACTAAACTATGTACATAATAGTTTTTTGCCTTTTGTTTCATAATAAATTTTATTTATATAACCCTTTTGCTGATTTTTAAAGTGTTCCATAGACAGGACAGGTGATATATTATCATGTAAAGCAACCATAAACACATGAAAAAACCTAGGTTTACAATTTATGATTAAAACTCTACTATCTACACAATATACATAGACATAAAATGTAAAAACTTAAATATCTTAGAAACAGTAGCCAATCAGTTGTTTTAATTGTCATATTTGAATTCAGCACATCAAAATACATAATAAATAGCACATTTTATCTCTGAAGCAGACGACTTCTCAAAAATTGTAGATCAGTGGTAGCCGAATGAAATTTCATGTCCTGCGATATACAGAAGTCAGACTAGATGACTTAGTGGTCTTAATATTAATTGGTGTTCTCTCCTATTGGAAAAAATTCACTGAGAAACCTGGGGAGACCTATGAACCCTACTGAACTTAGATTTCTGGCTTCCAATTGCTCTGACTGTTAAAAACTTCTCCTGATATCTATAGCCTAAACATTTTCTCCCATAACTTTAGGTCACTACTCCTTGTCCGGTTTAAAATTGTTTTAGGCGGTTCATTAACAGCTCATCTGGTAAGTATTATTTCAGGATGAAGTGGCTTCTTTAACTGATTTTCCTTCGTTTTGCCAGCTTAATGCCTTAACGTTATTTTTCTATACTTTTGTGTATTTAACTAGAATGACTTTCCTTTGTTGTATAAAGAAAAGACAAATTCAGTCATGGTTCTGCTACAAGTTAGCTTTCACACTCAGTTAATTCAAACTAACTTTTCAACACAACATACGTAACTGTCCAACTGAATCATAAACTGAACTATAAGGATAATATTTTATTTTAACATTGTAAAGATCATACAATATCACATTTTTGTTTAGAGTGATTGGCATACCATGTATCTTAGAGGAAAAGAGATTAAAAATGTTTAAACTGAATTTCCCAAGAAAAACAGTGAAAAATGAAATAGCATAGAGATATCAATATTGTTTGATCCTAGCCAAATACATATCTTCTCTTCTTAAATTTTAGTTTAAAGAAAAATAAATTTCTATCACAACATAAACTACAACCTAGGACATTTAAATAAGGTTACTATATGGGGAGAATCTCAGAAAATTATTTTGCTGACTCACCTGACAGCCAGACCAAGTGGGTTTCATTAGCACCAACTTCAGGTGTAGAAAAGGGCTTGAGTGTTTTTCAGAGGATTACAGAGCCAGGGACAGAGAAAGAGAAGTCTAGAAGAGAAAACCTTAGGAACAATCTAACTCCGGAAAAAGCTTAGGCTAAGGTTCATATTTTCTTGTTTTAAGATAAAGACAAATGTGAGGAAAGGGGCAAATGGTAGACCAAGACCTTTGTATTATGTATATACTTGGTAGCAAAATGGGAACAACACCTGTTTACATATATCTGCATCTGTAAAATATTGAATTAATAATTCAACATATGCACATACCAGAGTTATGCATATCCACACATTAAAATGATCAACCATAAAGAAATATGCAAACAAAAGAGAGACAGTGCAAACCCTCGTTTTCTTCTTCAACTCTCTCCCACCCCTGAAAATGCTTCAGTAATACAATAATATGTCCACAAAATGTATAAAGCAACATTCATCCAAATCAGAATATCAAAGAATCCTACTGACTGAAATAAGACAACATCATACTGCACATCACGACTTGGGTCAAATATCTAGAATTTCTTAATCTATACTGTTTAGTATATGAAATAAGGAGTTTGACTTTATTTGATAAGAAATTTTAAAAATTGATGAATGGTAATGCACGTGGAAATACCATTTCCTTATTATTACGTCTGTTAGACTGGTTTTTCCATGATCAATACAAATTCTGCCATACTGCATTTTTAAACTAGTTACTTCCTTCCTCTTCCAGCAGTCAACACTTGCACATCTGGCTGCCACCAGTAAATTGTTTCATTAATTTGTTTTTTTTTAAATATATACTTTCTCATTTGGGACATGCAAATATAATATTGGTGGCTCAAGAGGGAGGTCATGACCTGTAATCTCTTTAAGCTCTATAACTATTTGCTTCTAAAATTTTACTACCTTTGGGCATTCCCACCAAATATGTAGAGAATTTCCTGCATCACCCCCAACACATATTAGACTTTCTCTCCTCTAAATTTAGTCTAGTTGGCATGAGATCCCAGTAGTACATAATTTTAAAATAATTTACCCTATGGTAGTACTGTGTCCATGAAAGGATGTGCCAATCAGAAATTCCCTTTTTATCTTCTGATATGGCCCTATCAGTAGTATTTTCAGTACTTTAATAAATGTGCATTTTCTAACTCAAAGCCAGAGAATTCCATAAAATACATTTCTAGAATTTCTCCTCTAGAATTTCTTTTTTAAAAATGTTTTAAATTTGTAATTTCCCAACATTATTCTTCCATTTGAGCTGTAAAGTAATTTTGATTCATTAGAGAGGTTTAGAAAGATCACAGCTTCTCTTGTCTGTATCCCCATATCTTAAATATCTTCTTCCAGTGGACTGTCATCAAAGAAAAAATCTCTTTTTTTTTTTTTAAGGGTCACTTATTTATACTCAAACGTTTGCTTTAGGCTATGTCTACACTACAATCTTAAGTTAACCTATGCTGGGTGCACTTACAACCACCACATTAATTAGTGTGGTGGCTGATGTCCTCACTACCCTTCTTCTGTCGGTGGTGTGTGTCCTTACCAGGAGCACCTCCGTCAACTGAAGAGGGGCAGTGTGGGGGACTGAGAGCCACGCTGGGAGCTGTGACCATGGGGAGAGGCAGCGGCAAACAGCTGGGAGCTGCAGAGAGTGCTGCTGTTTTTGCTGGACCGGAGAGAGGTTGGTAGCACGCTCAGCAAGGATGGTCTGTACCAAGCAGACAGCTTGTGAATCCACAGGTGGCAAAGAGCCTCGCAAGCAGCTTGCCACTAAGGCTGCCCTGAAAAGCACCCCCGCCACGGGTGGGGTGAAGAAGCCCCATTACTACCGCCCTGGCACCCTGGCCCTGCGGGAAATTCACCGAGCTGCTGATCCGCAAGCTGCCCTTCCAGCGCCTGGTGCGGGAGATCGCCCAGGACTTCAAGACCGATCTGCACTTCCAGAGCTCGGCTGTCATGGCCCTGCAGGAGGTGAGCAAGGCCTATTTCATGGAGCTCTTCGAGGACACCAACCAGTGCACCATCCATGCCAAGAGAGTCACCATCATGCCCAAGGACATCCAGCTGGCATGCCACATCTGCGGGGGGAGAGCCTAGAGCACCCCCCTCAGAGTCCGCTGGCTCACAAAACAAGCCTCTCCTCATGGAGCTGAAACAGTGGCCCCTCCCTGCAGCTCCCAGCTCTTTGCTGCTGCCTCTCCAGGTGGAGCTAACACCTGGGAGCTGTAGGGAGGGGTTGCTGAGGGTACGGGGGGGGGGCATGCCTGGGGTGTATGACTAAAGCTGTTGGGGGAGATGAACCTTTAAATTCTTCCCCCCCCTTAAAGATAGGCAAGTTATCTTTGGCAGAAGCTCCTAGCCCCACCACACCGCTGCAGGATAGAAGCCCAGAGCTCCCCCCTTCTCCCAGTCTGGTAGGTGGGGAGGGGGGAGCGCCGCAAGCTGCACTTTAACTGTTAAAGAGCCGCATGCGGCTTGCGAGCCATAGTTTGGCCACCCATGTTTTAGCATGTCGGCATAGCAGGGGAGTTACATCAGCAGGAGAAGCATTTCAGTGTGTACACCTTCACTGTTTTGTCAATGAAACCTGACTTTTGTCGACAAAACTCTGTAGTGTAGACAAGGCCTTAGATGCTCTACAAGTAAGTTACAAGTAATAATCTCTTATCTGTGCGGTTCTAATTTATAACCTGTCTCAGTAACAGGGCCGGCTCCAGGCACCAGCCGACCAAGCACGTGCTTGGGGCGGCACTTTGTAAGGGGCAGCCAATCTTGGGGTGGCGGGGTGGCGCTCGGGTTTTTTTGTTTTGTTTATTTGTTTTGTTTCGGCGGGGCGGCGCTCAGGGGTTTTCGTTGTTGTTTTTGGTTTGGCGGGGCGGCGCTCGGGGGGGATTGTTTTTGGTTTGGCGGGGTGGCGCTCTGGGGGGATTGTTTTTGGTTCGGCGGGGTGGCGCTCGGGGGGGGTTGTTTTTGGTTCGGCGGGGCTTTTTAAACTTTTTTGCCACCCCAAGCGAAAAAAAAAAAAAGAGCCAGCCCTGCTCAGTAACAAAACTTGAATTGGGACTTTCAAATACATTTTAAAATAAAATTCACATATTCTCCTTTATCTTATACTTAAAACAACCTAAGAGATGTAATATTTTTGTGTGCCCCTTATGTTTTCTAATTGCTTGGGCTTGATTTTGTTACAGACCTTTTCAGGATATCCTCACAGCTGATTGCCACTTAGGATTCAAATGTCTGTAAATCTTACGCTCCTGAGCTTCTTCCGTAATGTCCACATAGGACATCATTGGCCTCCAAGTGTCCTGTCTTGAGGCAAACTTCTAGGTAGTTGTTGGTTAAAAACAAATGCCCCAAAGCACTTCTTCTATTACCAGAATGAGGAAGGTAATGAACCTCAAAAACCCCCTTGGATTGTAAACTCCAGCAAATGCTGCTTAGCTGAGTTTTAGGACCTTCATCCTAAGCCTTGCATCGCAGTAGGTAAAAATGAATGATCATTTTTAAACTGAATGTGTCAGGTAGGAGATTCTTCTGCCATATTTATTGTTATGACATAAAAATGATATATGGACTAGAGGTAAGTTAGAGGAAGTTTATACCTTCCTATTAAAACATTAATTTTGTATTTTAAATATAATTGAGCAGCTGGAATATATATATATTAGGGTAAGTCTGAATTCAAAGTATCAAGGAAGAAGTTGTGTCTATTCATAATTACCCCATAAGTTTTAGGACAGTGTGTTGAAAGAAGTGATGTAGACCATACATCGTTTTGAAGGGATGTTTTAAAATAAAACTGAAGAAACAAAAAGAATCTTTTGATAAGCCAAAAACATACTAACCTTGTGGGGAATACCTTTACTGGGGAACAAGAAATAAAGACATCACCTAGACTAGTACCCTGGGAACCCTGATAGCTGAAGTTGCCACTATTTGAGACCTTGAAAATTTAAGATATTCTGTGGTTACTGTGGTGGCTGATGGCAAATTCTCTTCTTTTTGACCAAAATCCCTTGCATAAGGATAGGTGATCTGGCTTGGATAAAATTAGAAGCTTGAACAGGATCTGAACCAAACCTATTTGAGGATAACTTTGCTGTTTTAATTTTTTTAATAACTGTACTTCCTAGTTCTGGCTGGAAGCAATTTAATGCTGCAAGGGTGAATAATCTTGAGGTATTTCCAGCCAGACCAGAAGCAATACTAGATGTCTTGGAAAAACTGTGTCTGTTCTTGCTAGAGTTGTAATCCAGTTTTGCAGACTCAGTTGGTTTGGACATTAATATGTGAATTTTTGGATACTTATCCAACCTGTATAACCTTCTGAGGCTCCTCTCTCATTTGCCTTGTCCTGTTTTTGTCAGCATAGTGCTGTAGAAGACTTACTGAATCTCTTTAAATCCTGATACTTAAGTATGTCAAACTAGCTAGAGCAGGGGTCAGCAATCTTTCAGAAGTGGTGTGCCGAGTCTTCATTTATTCACTCTAATTTAAGGTTTCGCGTGCCAGTAATACATTTTAATGTTTTTAGAAGGTCTCTTTCTATAAGCCTATAATATGTAACTAAACTATTGTTGTATGTAAGTAAATAAGATTTTTAAAAAATGTTTAAGAAACTTCATTTAAAATTAAATTAAAATGCAGAGCTCCCCGGACCAGTGGCCAGGACCCGGGCAGTGTGAATGCCACTGAAAATCAGCTCGCGTGCTGCCTTCGGCACATGTGCCATAGGTTGCCTACCCCACGCTAGAGTTTCATGATTTATTTTTTTAAAATTTAGGGCACATAGATTAGACATTTTTACAAAACCTTCCAACATAATGAAGATATAAAGAAATGAGTTGTGATCATAATATTACTAAAACATTTTAATAGGTGCCCATAGGGGCATCATACAGAAGGATTCTGGGAATCATTCACAAAGTTAGGAATGGGATGCTGATGAATGAACAATTTTATGGAATGGGGAATCTAGTAATTGCCGTTGCAGGCAGTGTGCATGGATTTCTAAAAATGTTAGATGAAAAATGTCTTACGAATGTTCTGTCTACTCTAGATAATTTCTGATCATATCATTTTTTGAAGAAAACTTGCACATCTCATTGAGGTGATATGGCAAATCTACCTCAACAGTAGGCAATGGATTTGCCATACAGAAATAATTTTGAATGTGGTCTTACTCATCAAGGACCAGACTCCCCAGGCCCTTGTGTAGGGAGAGGGAGCGAAAGTTCCAGGACTGATTCTTTCCTATAACATTGTGCCCCATCCAATGGCAAGGAACAATTCTGAGAACTTCGGAGAGCTCAGGGACTACACTCTCTGTGCACTCCTGAAGGTTTAGATTACTCTGGAGGAGTACCATCCATTGAAATGAATAGGGCAGTTCATACCTCAGAGCTATGATTTTAGGCTCTCTGCAATCTCAGTAAAGTGTCTTTGAATCTGTTACACTTGCTTAACAGTCTGAGGTGGTGGTTGTTGGTTTGTTATTTTTTTTTTTTTTGTAACCATAACAGCTAAAGACTTAAAAAAGTGAAAGCTGAGACTCTGGAGAAGAATTGAGGTCTCTCTACACCCCTTGCCCCACTAGTCATTTGTGCACTACTTTCTCACTGTTGAGGGATGTCACCCACACTTTAGGCAACATGGATATACAGACTTTGCAGACTGACTACTCCTACTATGTGCCAGAGAGATATGGGAGGGATTGTTCCTCCTTAGGGATGACTTGGCTCCACACCATCCCTCAGTGCAAGCCAGGAGCCAAGTGTCAAAGTTTGGCCCCAAGACCATAAATTCACCCTACAGTAGAAACTCTCATTATTCTATGCTCCTGTGAGTTATGCTTAAACTATTTGCCTTTCTGTAATAAAGTACAGTATATCATTATAGCTTTTAACCAGAGAAGGAAATTAATTGTTTTGCAAGGCAGAGGTAAGACAGAACTACTAAATGGTAAAGGTTTTGCACATTCTTTTTCCCTGGGTTCAGATGAGGTTTACTGAGAATTTTCAAAATTTGGTCTCTTAATTTTTTTAGAAATGCACGTTTACAACATTTTAAGGGATTAACCACAATCCTTAGTGGTTTATGTTTTCTTGTTCCTCTCTGCTGTGGAATAAAGTGTTTAGAAATCCTTAACTTTTTGTGTGGCTAAATATGTGACATGACAATTTGGTTAATTAGCATTACTGCACAGTTCAGAACATATAACTTCATCATCGTAGTAAACTTGAGTCCATAGACTAATTTAAATAAATGTTCAAGCTTGGAACTAAAGCCAGTTAATACTATAAAACTATGCATTTCATAAATGTTTGCCGTGTATCATGCATTCTCTCCTTCCCTGTCCATTTCCTTTAACCCCCATCTTTGTAGGTCCTGTAGGTCCTGTTCCTTCATTCTAACTTCTCCCTTCTCTTTACATATTTTCTATTTCCATCCTATTAGGTATGTTGTTCTCTGCCCAGATTCAATTTCATTCTGTCCCTTTTCTCCCAATCTCCTACAACACTAGATTCTTAATTTGCCACAGTCAACAGGTATAGCACCATCAATACATGCATCTCCACCAGTATGGTCCCGACCCTAAGGATTAGAAGAGAGTGGAGTTTGTGTCCAGATCTTGGTCTATCTGCCACTTGTTGTCATGGCTCTTGTGATGGGTAGGCACCTCAAGTCACTGAACTGCTGTCAGATGGTTACATTTGAAACAGTGATGGAGAGATGAATTCCTCCATTTTATTTTGAGAGTTACAATGCTACAGTAAAAATAATGGGCTTGGCTTTTAACTATTTGAGAGAAGTCAACATTCTTTTTTTCTGTAAATTAATACTGTTGGTTATGAAAAAGTGGAAATTGTGAACTCCTTTCTCCTTTTGGTACATATAATGTATGCATTCTGTATGAGTTTCTTCATACTTTTCTCCCAGTGACTTTTATCTTTGAACTAGCAAGCCCACTCTCTTTGGTAATTCTGAGCCAGTTAGGTCAGACTTGGGCTTTTCTGTGCAGGGACTGCCAAGTTATACTGAAATGTGTGGTGGTTTTGTGATTTGGATGACTGTCCAAAATAGACTAAGAACTGAAACTACCAAATGTCTTTAATTTAAAAATGTAATTTGGACTGGAACCATAGGTCCCAGGGGTAAAAGACCAGTGCTTTCATTTTTACTACTTAGTCATCATTCCTCCCTGCATAGGGGATTTTTTTTTTTCACTGTGCAAGGACTATGGTTTACATTGCCTTTTTAACAAAAATGAGTTCAGTTGATTTAATGTTCTGTTTTGTGATGAAGTATCCTGCCTAGGTCATAGTTTAGCTGTTAACAAGATATTTATGAAGTGGTAAAATTTCTCTACTCTGTGGTGAATTTAGCCTCTGGAGTAGGGCAAAAAGTTGGCTGTTTAGCAAATAAAATAAATACACTTTCAAATTATATGTTAAAACTATTGCATTTAATTTTAATCTTTTAGAACCACTTAAATCAGTTAAATTTCTGGAAACTGCTCAGGACTATTGTAAGCTGATCTTTGCAATAGGAAAGGTTGAAACCATTTCAGTTAGATGAGTTGTGCACAAGTCTGTCCCAGGGAGCAAAGTTTCTGATTTACAGAACAATTTAAATTCATACCTTTATGCTGTATATAAACTCTGAAATGTATTTAAAAATAAGTGCCCATTCTTGAACTCCTTTCTCTGACAAAGCTCCCATTGACTGACTTACATGAGATTTGCCTAATAATGGATCTGAAATGTTGACTTACAATTAGCATTTCTGATCGACTGCTAGTGGTGGTAGGTTTTTTGTGTGTGTTTTTGGGTGTTGGTGGTTAAGTGACATTTTTGATACCAGCAGTATGTTTCTTTCATCTTTGTCTAGTTACTGTTGTTATTTTGTATTGTGGTAGTACCTCAGGCCTAGTTAGAAATAGAGGTCTCATTGTGCTAGGTGTTGTATCCACCCTTCATGAAAAGATGGTCTCCTCCCCAGAAAGTTTGTTCTGTGTAAATAGTGAAAGGTTTTTTGACTTGCCAGCAAAAGTATTGAAAATTAATCTTGGTTTGAATTCCAATTGCATCCATGAACCAGCAGTGGTTTCTCTAAATATTGTTCACATCTATGAGTAGCCTGGAGAAGCTTTTTGCAAACTTTCCTCTCCCTTTTTGTATATTGGCAAACTTTATCAGACTGCTATTCTATGATACATTGAATTTTGAGTAGTGTTTATTGTAATACATCATGTGGGAGAACTTGCACAGTATTCCACTTATGTCATTAATTAGCTGGGCATATCAAATGTGCCTCTTGAGTGTCAGCTCAGCAGAAGTGATTCTTGATTGGTTTCTCTGAGAGAGGCTGTAAGTTAGCCGAGTTCCAGTTCAGGTGGAAAAAACTATTTTCTTGTAGTCCCTGTTTCTGTCTGACTCTGGCAGGTAGTGGCCTCCTGTATGAATACTTTTTGTAGTGCAGTTCCTCCAGTTACTGGGAAATACACCTCTACCTCGATATAACGCTGTCCTCGGGAGCCAAAAAATCTTACCGCGTTATAAGTGAAACCGCGTTATATTGAACTTGCTTTGATCCACCGAAGTGCGCAGCCCCGCCCCCCCAGAGCTCTGCTTTACCACGTTGTATCCGAATTCATGTTATATCGGGTCGTGTTATATCGAGGTAGAGGTGTAGATCAATTTTATTTTATATTTTGGCTCACTTAATTATAGATTAGACTTAAAAGGGGAAATTTGTTTTTCTGAGACTAAGTTCTGTTTTTGCAATAGGGATGAGATCTTATTCAATTTCCAGCTTCAGTGAGCCAGCAAAGTGGTGAGAATGGCCCTGAAGCTAAACCTTGCTTGTAGATTCACAAGATCTGGCCATGGGGAGGAAAGTGCATTTGTTTGAACATGGACCTTTTTCAAACTTTGGGACCCAGGAATAATTTCTGACAGAAATTTGTCCCTGACAACCCCCTCCCCCCCCCCCCATTGAATGGAACTTGAAAGACGTGACTCCATAAACATGTTTTGAGTTCATATTTTGCCTGTAAACTACTTATCACCTATAGTTAACATCCCATACATCTGGTCCTGTATTATTAGTGCCATAAATAATGTAGCATTGTCCAGGGTCACATTAAGGTTATGAGGGGCTAATGCGAGGGAAGGGCCTAAGTATGAATTACATATTGCAAAAAAAAATATGACGTCATCAAACGTTTGTCTACATACATATTTACATATTATTATGTAAAATTAACAAGTTTATTCTACTCTCATTATACTCAATTCTTTAAACAAACATTTTTTCCCTAGCTTTAGCTGTGGCAAAGTCATGAATGATGTCATCGTAATTCAAAGACTATTTCATTCTCAGTGCTCAACAGTGACAAAGCACTGAGATCCTCTTGAGTCATGGTGGATCAGAGGGCATTTTTGACCCTTGTTAGAGGAGAAGGAATGTTCTCCACTACAGTTAGTGATCATTAGTGACAAACACAGCCGTAATGCAGTTACAACATTTGGGAAACGTTTTATCACATTGGATTCAGTGATAACTCGGTACATCCAAATAGATTTGCTTTCATCATCTTTTCTCTCTATATCTGAGAGTGATGTGAATTCAACAAACTGAAGAAATTCTTTAGTAAAATCTACTGGGAGATCGGGAGATCATCTGGGTACTTCTGACACAGACGTTTGATACTTTCACTGACTTTGGAACTTGAAATGTTAGGTGAAAAATTTGTCAGCTCACTAATGGTTTTGTTAATATTTTCATAAGCTTCGATCCGATGTTCTAATGAACTCTTCAATTTGTCGATGATTGTGATGACGGTATTAACTTTGAAAGCCTCCTTGCCACTGAGTGAGTGGGCAGTAGCATTGTCGCATGTCTTCTGTCTTTTGTGGCATTTGGTTTTATCAACTGGTTAATGCAGAGAAGAAATTGTACAATTCTTGGACAAATTCAAACTGCTTCAACACAACAATCCAGTTCAGTATTGCTTGGGCCCACAAACACTTGCTTAGTCCACAAAGACAAAATCACAACCACCCATAAATTGAATTCACGATCTTGATGGATTAATTTGTACAAATCAATATCTAATGAGAGAGAAAATTTCCGATGGCCCTGCTACCATCTCTCAGCTGTTACTTTAATATGGAATAGAGGGCCTACAGTAGGGCCTAAAAATAGGAGGGCCTAAGGCTATAGCCTTATTAGCCTATGAGTTAATCCAGCATAACAAACTCTGAAGGGTAGGTATTTTTTTTGTTTTGTTTGGAAAATAAAGATCTCTAATTGAACAACAGTACAGGAATTAGTCCTTCCTGTGCATATGTCCCTCAGTTATTCCTTTCAGCCTATTGAACCTGTGCAGGGCAGTGAACTTATGAATCCCATTGTTAAACAGAGACATTTATGTAAGTATTCTCGGTGTCTCTATCCATAGCAGATGGTAAAACCTTACCCTCTGTGTACTATTGATGCCTAAATGGTCCCCAATTCTGCTCCATCACGTGCAGTGCGGAAGGCCAATACCTCTACCAGACATTTCCATCTGTATTGCTTGGGTCACTCCTCCCCTGTCTCTCCCCTCCCTCCCTCTCCCCCATTCCCTATTGGTAAAGGCTACTCATTAGATATTAAAGTAGCAGTAATATAATTCATCAGATGAAGTGCAAGGAGTTAACTAAAATACATACTCTCTCTTTTTGTTTGATCTAAGCACCACAATTTGGTGAGAATATAGTGCCAATCCCAGGAAAAGTGCACTGAGATAATTTTTCCTCCTCTTTGTTAAATATGATGAATTTTTCCATTTGTGATAAGCCAGCTTATTTCAGTGAACATATAGTACTTTATTGAATACATAACAAAGTATGAAAAGGACTATATAGCGACAATATTGCTTTATAAAATTGGAACTGAAAGGTTTGTTATCTGCCGAGACTTGAATCAAGGTTTCTGTGTTACCTCTCCAACAGCTAATGAGTAACACCTAAAATAGAGCAGGGAGTTGCATCCATAGCTGTTTAAGGGATGTTTGAGATATTGAGTTGGCAAGTAAATAAAAATACTTTGAATTTAAGTAACAGCTACATTACAGTGCTACCTCACGGGATTTGAAGGTTTAATTCATGGTTGTAAAATTCTATGAGATCTTTGGATTTTGGGGTGGGGGTTGAACAGCTATTTGCTACAGCGACAGATGGGGTTTTCCCTTTCACTGTAGTAAATCCACACACTTGAGAGGTGGTAGCTAGGTTGGTGGAAGAATTCTCCTGACAACCTAGCAATGTCTATACCAGAACTGAGGTTTGGTTTAAATATGGCCTGGTCTACACTACACAGTTAGGTCAGCATGAGGTAGTTTAGGTTGACCTAATTATGTCAGTATACACACTACAGCTTTGTCCTGCCAATGTAAGTGCCCTACTACATGGATATAATAATTCCACCTCATAGTGGAAGCATAGTGTTTGTTGGTGTAGTTAGGGCGACTCAGTGCATTATGTACGTCGGCTGTCTTGTCAGTTTCATGGCTCCATGATGGAATTGTGAAATTGACAAGAAAGCTGGGCAGCTAGAGCCCGGTTGCCACTGGCTCCCCACTCCCAGCCGGGGTGCACCTGCCCAGCTTACCCGCTCAGAGAGGTGAGAAGCCAGGGCGGCTGTCTTTGTTGCTTCTGGGCAGGAGGCGAGAGCCCAGGGAAGCAGCTGGGCTCCCGGCAGGGAGTTGCACGGAGCTGAGTGTCCTGGCTTTCAGCCCCTCACTCTGGTGAGGACGCGCACCACTGACAGAAGGAGGGTAGTGTGGACATCAGTCATCGCAATAATTACTGCAGTGGCTGTAAGTCTTTAGGGCTGTAGTGTAGACGTGCCCGTGCATCTCAAAGGTGTGAATTTTTCAAACTGTGAGTGACACAGCTAGGTTGACCTAAGTTTTAGGTATAGACCAGGGCTAAGTTTCCGCAGCTATTAAACTGGAACAGTACTACTTAGCTACATAGCCTGAGACACAGAGAGGCTAAGTGAGTAGACCAAGACCACAGAGAGGTTTTGTCAGGGCCATCATTAGAACTTGGAATTTCTGGCTTCCAGTCCTGTGCTTAGGTCACATCTTGTGGTAACCTAAAAACTACTTTTAATGTGTCTTTTATGTTGAAATATATTTGTAAATCTTAAGAACGTAGTGCTGCATCTGTTGAAGAGAATAGCGTAACTTCCATAGACTTAAGCTGGGGAATCATCATCAGGCCTCCGTTCTGAAGTATAATGATTAAATGTCTTAAACAAGTTCACAATGTGATTTTTTTCTTAAACTGTTTTCAACTTTTATTTGATTTTTTGCTGTTACAGAACTGAAAAGATTGGCTTTGGCCTGGTTAATTCAGTTTGGCAATTTCTGCATAGAGAATGAATATGCTTTTGTGTCAGCCATGTCCCAAAAAAGGAGTATACTGTGACCCTGTGGATTGCCATGGATTGTTATAATAAATTAATAAAGGTAGTAAGGGAAAAAAAGCCAAAAGAAACAATTTGATCGGGGATTGGCAACTGTATAGGTGTTATAGAAACCATTGCATGCATTTGATAAGTAGGAAAAAAGTTAATAAGACTAATAAAACTGTAAATGACCCCCAGAGACTTTAATACTGTTAATGACTTGGGCAGAGGATAATGTTGGAAGGTCATAAATCTTCTAGTCTCCTTTGACAAATTTTGCAAATAATCTTACACTTAAATATAGCAAGGGAAATGTAGGGCCTATTTAAGCATTATTTGATATAATGTAGTCTCTTATGTGCATGCATAGGCTCATAATATATTAACGGATGAGCCTGTAAGAGTTACAAAAAGCGAGAAGAACCAACCAAAATGCTAAAATAAAAATCCTGAACTAGAAGTTCCTGTTGTTTTAACTTAGAGGGAAGAAGAAAAAAAATAACTGGTGGAGATAATGCTGATTTTATTTCATGAAGATTTTGATCATGGAAAGTGAGAAATTTAAAAAATCTTGCTGCATTTAAGCCTTGTAGCACTACAATTCTTAATGAGGGTTAATAGATTCCAAGCCAGAAGGGATCATTGTGATAATCTAGTTTGATCCCCTGCATAACACAGAGCAGATAATGTCCCCAAAATAATTCTTAGAGCATACTTTTAGTAAACATTGAATCTTGATTTAAAAATGGCCAGCACATCCCTTGGTAAATTGTTCCAATGGTGAACTACCCTTACTGTTAAAATTTACTCCTTATTTCCAGTCTGAATTGGGGTATGTCTACACTACGGGATTAATCCGAATTTACAGAATTCAAATTTTGGAAACAGATTGTATAAAGTCGAATGTATGCGGCCACACTAAGCACATTAATTCGGCAGTGTGCGTCCATGTACCGGGGCTAGCATCGATTTCCGGAGCGTTGCACTGTGGGTAGCTATCCCATAGCTCCCGCAGTCTCCTCCGCCCATTGGAATTCTGGGTTGAAATCCCAATGCCTGATGGGGGCCAAAAACATTGTCGCGGGTGGTTCTGGGTACATCCTCCCCCTCTCTCCAGAGAAGCAATGGCAGACAACCATTTCGCACCTTTTTCCTGGGTGAACAGTGCAGACGCCATACCACGGCAAGCATGGAGCCCGCTCAGCTGAAGACAGCAGTCATGAACATTGTAAACACCTCGCGTGTTATCGTGCAGTTTATGCTGAACCAGAACCTGCAAAACCAGGCGGCGAGGAGTAGGCTACGGCAGCGCGGCGGCGAGAGTGATGAGGACATGGACATGGAATTCTATCAAACTGCGGGCCCCGGTGCTTTGGAGATCATGCTGTTAATGGGGCAGGTTATAGCTGTGGAACGCCAATTCTGGGCCCGGGAAACAAGCACAGACTGGTGGGACCGCATAGTGTTGCAGGTGTGGGATGATTCCCAGTGGCTGCGAAACTTTCGCATGCGTAAGGGCAGTTTCATGGAACTTTATGACTTGCTTTCCCCTGGCCTGAAGCGCCAGAATACCAAGATGAGAGCAGCCCTCACAGTTGAGAAGCGAGTGGCGATAGCCCTGTGGAAGCTTGCAAAGCCAGACAGCTACCGGTCAGTCGGGAATCAATTTGGAATGGGCAAATCTACTGTGGGGGATGCTGTGATGCAAGTAGCCAAAGCAATCACTGAGCTGCTGCTACGAAAGTTAGTGACTGAGAAATGTGCAGGTCATAATGGATGGCTTTGCTGCAATGGGATTCCCTAACTGTGGTGGGGTGATAGATGGAACACATATCCGTATCTTGGCACCGGAGCACCAGGGTACCCAGTACATAAACCGCAAGGGGTACTTTTCAATGGTGCTGCAAGCACTTGTGGATCACAAGAGACGTTTCACCAACATCAGCATGGGCTGGCCGGGAAGGGTTCATGACGCTCGCGTCTTCAGGAACACCACTCTGTTTAAACGGCTGCAGCAAGGAACTTACTTCCCGGACCAGAAAATAACCGTTGGGGATGTTGAAATGCCTATAGTTATCCTTGGGGACCCAGCTTATCCCTTAATGCCATGGCTCATGAAGCCATACACAGGCAGCCTGGACAGGAGTCAGGAGCTGTTCAACTACAGGCTGAGCAAGTGCAGAATGGTGGTGAATGTGCATTTGGCCGTTTAAAAGGTCGCTGGTGCTCGTTACTGACTCGGTCAGACTTCAGCCAAACCAATATCCCTATTGTTATTGCTGCTTGCTGTGTGCTCCAGAATCTCTGTGAGAGTAAGGGGGAGACCTTTATGGCGGAGTGGGAGGTTGAGGCAAATCGCCTGGCTGCTGATTATGCGCAGCCAGACACCAGGGCAATTAGAAGATCACACCAGGAAGCGCTGCGCATCAGAGAAGCTTTGAAAACCAGTTTCATGACTGGCCAGGCTACGGTGTGAAAGTTCTGTTTGTTGAAAACCCGCCCCCTTGATTGTCTTATTCCCTGTAAGCAAACCACCCTCCCCCCTTAAATTACAGCTTGCTTTTAAAGGAAATAAAGTCACTATCGTTTAAAAATCATGTATTCTTTATTAATTGATTATAAACATAGTGAGAGAACCGAAAAGGTAGCCCGGGTGGGGTTTGGGAAATAAAAGGCCAGTGAAAAAATTCAATATAATGACAGCCTTTTCGTTGGGCTGTCCACAGGGGTGGACTGGGAGGGTGCACGGAGACTCCACCCCCCCGCGTTCTTACACGTCTGGGTGAGGAGGCTATGGAACATGGTGAGGGGGGAGGGAGGTTATACAGCGGCTGCAGTGGCACTCTGTGCTCCTGCTGCCGTTCCTGAAGCTCCACCAGATGCTGGAGCATGTCCGTTTGATCACGCAGCAGCCCCAGTGTTGCAGCCTGCCACCTCTCATCTCGAGTGTCCCTCATGACCTCACGTTCACTGGCATCTTTCCTGTACTTAGATACCATGTCCTTCTACTCATTCAAATGAGCTCTTTCCTTGCGGGTGCATTCCATTATTTCTGAGAACATCTCGTCTCGCGTTCTCTTTCTCCGCTGCCTTATCTGAGATAGCCTTTGGGATGGAGGAGGGAGGCTTGAAAAATTTGCAGCTGCTGGAGGGATGGAAAAAAGGAGAGAAGTTTTTAAAAAGATAGATTTTACAGAACAATGCTTATACTCTTTCACAGTGAACAACACTATTCACATTTCATAGCACATGTGATTTCAGTACAAGGTCGCATTTTGCATCTTAATACTGAGTGCTTGTGGCTTTGGTGTTAGAGAACACAGATGCAGGTCTGGGCAACAGAATTCGGCTTGCATGAGGCCATGGTAAGCCATTGTCTTTCGGCTTCTGTGCCCTCCTTTCCCACATACCAAGCAAAGCCCATTGAGTGCTGTGGTTTTCCTGTTAACCTTCAGCAGCAGAAAACAAACTAAACCCCCACCCCCATCCAATTCTCTGGGATGATGGCTTTATCCCTCTCCCCCCACCGCGTGGCTGGTATCAGGGAAGATCCCTGCAGAAACCAAACTAACCCCCCCCCTCCCCGCCCACCATGAATTATCTGGGATGATCGCTATACCCCTCCCCCCATCGCGTGGCTAGTATCGGGGAAGATCCCTGCTAGCCAAACGCGAAAAGCTCAGCACCAATTCCCCCTGCTCCCCGCCCGCGCTTGGCTAACTGCAGGGAAGGATTTCTTTTCAGCCACAGGCAAACAGTCCAGTAGGAACGGCCAGCTCTGTCCCCTTAATTAAATTCCCGTATTTCAACCAGGTTACCATGAACAATATCATTCTCCTGAGGATTACACAGCGAGATAAAGAACGGATGTTGCTTGAATGCCAGCAAACACCGGGACCATATGCTGCCAAGCTTTGTCATGCAATGATACCAGATTACTTGCTACTAGCATGGCGTGGTCAAGTGTCCTACCATGGAGGACGGAATAAGGATGGAATGCCCAGAAACCTTGTGGCAAGGCTTTTGGAGTACCTCCAGGAGAGCTTCATGGAGATGTCCCTGGAGGATTTCCGCTCCATCCCCAGACATGTTAACAGACTTTTCCAGTAGCTGTACTGGCTGCTAATGCATCCCAAGTCCTCAGGGCAAATTAATCACTAAAAAACACTTGCTTTTAAACCATGTTTTATATTTTAAAAGGTAAACTCACCTGAGGTCCCTTCCATGGGGTCATGGTCTTGGGTACTGGCTTGGGAGGGTACTTCAGTCAGGCTGAGAAAAAGATCCTGGCTGTTGGGGAGAACAGAGTGCTGTGTTCTCTCTGCAAGCTCGTCCTCCTCCTCCTCCTCTTCCCCGTCCGCAGAATGCTCAGGTGTAGCTGATGAGATTACCCCACCTCAGAATCCACGGTCAGAGGTGGGGTAGTGGTGGTGGCCCTCCCTAGAATTGCATGCAGCTCAGCATAGAAGCGGCATGTCTGCAGCTCTGACCCGGAGCGACCATTTGCCTCCTTTGTTTTCTGATAGGCTTGTCTGAGCTCCTTGACTTTCACGCGGCATTGCCCTGAGTCCCTATTGTGGCCTCTCTCCATCATGCCCTTGGAGATTTTTTCAAAAGTTTTGGCATTTCGTTTTTTCGAACGAAGTTCTGCTAGCACTGAATCCTCTCCCCATATAGCGATCAGATCCAGTACCTCCCGTACGGTCCATGCTGGTGCTCTTTTTCGATTATCGGCCTGCGTGGTTACCTGTGCTGATGAGCTCTCTGTGGTCTCCTGTGCTGGGCAAACAGGAAATAAAATTCAAATGTTCGCGGGGCTTTTCCTGTGTACCTGACCAGTGCATCCGAGTTCAGATTGCTGTCCAGAGCGGTCACAATGGTGCACTGTGGGATAGCTCCCGGAGGTCAATACCATCGAATTGCGGCCACACTAATCCTAATTCGAAATGACAATATCAATTTCGGCGCTACTCCGCTCGTCGGGGAGGAGTACAGAAATCGATTTTAAGAGCCCTTTATTTCCAAATAAATGGCTTCGTTGTGTGGACGGGTGCAGGGTTAATTCGATTTAACACTGCTAAATTCGAATTAAACTCATAGTGTAGACCAGGCCTCAGTCTAGCTTCAGCTTCCAGTTGTTCAACTGTTATACCTTTCTCTGCCAGATTGAAGCGGTCATTATCAAATATTTGTTACCCATGTAGATTGAAATCAAGGGTTTGTCTACACTGCACTAAAAAACGTGCAGCACCGAGTCTGAGTTCCAGGTCAGCTGACTCGGACTGGCGGGGATTGGGCTGCGGGGCTAAAAATGCAGAGTAGGCATTCAGGCTTGGTCTGGAGTCCAGGCTGTGAGATGCTTTCCCCCATTGTGAGGTCTCAAAGCCTGGACTCCAGCCTGAGCCTGGATGTCTATACTGCAATGTTATAGCCCTGCAATCCAAGCCTGAATCTCCTGACCCTGGCCAGTAGCAGTTGTGCTGCGGATTATTGCCATACACCAAGTTACCATTTAACCTTTTCTTTGTTAAGTTAAATGGATGAACTCAAGAAGCTCAATAGCTATAAGGCAGGGGTTCGCAAACTTTATTGCACCCCCTTCTGACAACAAAAATTACTACACAACCCCAGGAGGGGGAACTGAAGCTTGAGCCTTCCTGAGCCCCCCTCGCCCTGGGGGCGGGCGCGGGCAAAGCCAAAGCCTGAGTCCCACCACCCGGGCAGGGGGGTCCAGAGCCGAAGCCCAAGGTCTTCAGCCCCAGGCAGGGGGCCTGTAACCTGAGCCCCACCACCCAGGGCTGAAGTGTAGTTGCGGCACCAGCGCTCTCCCAGCTCTGTAAAAACACCCACACGTGGCTCACAGTGCTGGTGCACTGTCTACACTGCCACTTGACAGCGCTGAAACTTGCATCACTCGGGGGTGGTTTTGCACATCCCATGGGCGAGAAAGTTTCAGCGCTGTAAAGTGGCAGTGTAGACAAGGCCTGGGAAATGTACCCAGAGTGTCACACCTAAATACAAGGCAGAACAGATTGTTTGCATAAGTAATTAACACATTTCAAGGGACTATTCAATGTGAAGTGGCCCATTAACACCCCTCCAGCCATAGGGAGGAAAGGAAGGGGTGGGGAAAAGCAGCTGGGGAGGTTTTTAGTAAATAAATTAATGGAGATGTCCTATCTTCTAGATCTGGAAGGGACCTTGAATGGTCATTGAGTCCAGCCCCCTGCCTTCACTAGCAGGACCAAGTACTAATTTTGCCCCAGATCCCTAAGTGGCCCCCTCAAGGATTGAACTCACAACCCTGAGTTTAGCAGGCCAGTGCTCAAACCACTGAGCTATCTGTCCCCTCTGTAATAATATTACAGATTGTTGTAATAAGTCATAAATCCGGTGTCTCTGTTCAGTCCTTGATTTTTAATGTCTAGCAGAGTAATGAATTTAAACTCCCAGACTCATCTTTTGAAAGTGTTATGGAGGTTTCCTTTGAGGATGAGGATGGACATAGGCCAGATATAGAGTGATTGTTTTGTGACAAGTGTTCACCCACAGGTGATGTGGTGTTTGTCTTTTATCATTTTCTTTTGTGAGTTCATTCGAGACCATAGTGATTGTATGGTTTCACCCACATAGTTGCTATTTATATCCTTTTAGGTTTTTAGTCAAAATGTTGTGGCGTACCAAATCACATGCCTTACGTAAGTCTGTTATGTCAACATTATTATCTTTATCAAACAAACTTGTAATCTCATCAAAAAAAGATATGAAGCTAGGTTGACAGGAACTATTTTTCATAAACCCATGTTGATTGGCATTGATTATATTACCGTAATTCTTTATTAATCAGGTCCCATATCAGCCATTCCATTATCTTGACCAGGATTGATGCACTGGTAATGGAAATGTAGTACTTGGAATGAAAAAGGGGAGAGGGATCCAGTCACAGATATCCAGAGTTTTTATGCCTGCAGAATAAATTAATGCTAACAACTGATGAAAAACTGCTTTATTGGGGGAAAACAGAAATACTAGAGCAAAAGTAGGCCTACTCATAAATAGAGTTGAAATCAACAATCATTCTAAAACAACAAGGAGTCCCGTGGCACCTTAAAGACTAACAGATTTATTTGGGCATAACCTTTCGTGGGTAAAAAACCTGAAGAAGTGAGGTTTCTTACCCACGAAAGCTAATGCCCAAATAAATCTGTTAGTCTTTAAGGTGTCACCGGACTCCTTGTTGTTTTTATGGATACAGACTAACATGGCTACCCCATGATACTTGAAATCATTCTAAAATGGGTCAGCCACTGAACTGTTCTTTTAAATCTGTTTTTTAACAAGAAAAATAGGAAAATAAATAAAAACAATTAGAAAATTAATGAAAAATGTGTAATTATAGTTGAATTGGAATAGTTGGAAAAGCTGAATATTTTCCAGACTGTGATAGTTGTTAGCAGTTAGTATGTCCCTGACCTAATTGCTTCAAGTCATACAGGTCAGGGAAAAGCATTGTGGTACTGATTTCCCTCCCTCCCCCCTGAAAACAGAACAATGTTGGTAATTCTAACTTCCATCTCTAGAAAAGCAATAGAACCTACTAGTTCAGTGGTTTTCAGTCTGTGGTCCGCACACCCCTGAGGGTCCACAGACTATGACTAAGGTTTCTAAAGGGGGCTGCACCTGCATTAGAAATTTTTTTAGGGGTTTGCAAATGAAAAAAAGGTTGAAAACCCTTGTACTAGCTAGTTATTGGGTACTTCAACTTCCTCACTCAACATCCTGCCAGTAGAGGGCTCCATAATCCCCAGTGAATGAGGAAAAGGAAGTACAATCTGAGAGAAGAGGGTTCTAGGCTCAGGAGATAGCCAGAGGCTGCACGAGACTATGAACTGTAGCCCGAGTGCTGGGACTGGAAGCGAGAGAGTCAAAGAAATTCACCTTGTTGCTGGCAGAGGGCAATCAGTAGCTGCAGCAGAAAGATACAGATGCGGCCGGTAGGTAGGAGAGTAGCCTGAGGAGTTACACTGAAATTGTTACATTTGTACCAGAGGCAAAGAGGTGGAGGTGTAGGGTTGGGACCCTAGTCTCCCTGCTCTCCTTAGCCACAATATGTATCCCTGTGCAGTGTGTGCCCCAGGCTCTGCAGCTGAGGGTGCTCTCTGCCCCCCTCCAGCTTCTGGGGCAAGACCCCAGAGCAAGATGAACCTGGGACTATGGAGGGATGAGGTCAGGGTGATCCCCTTGGCAATAGGCCCCTGCCTGGGAGGCTCTAGCTACAGAGGCAAGCAGGGCCCTGGCACTAGTGCCTGGAAGGGCAGATGGTCCTGGGCCAGGTGTCCTCTTTCCCTCCTGGATCGCAGAGTGTCCTCCAAGCTGGCAGTTGCCAGAACCAGCTGGGGGCGCTTGCCAGTGGGTTATTGCTGAGGGACCTGGGGTGCTGCAGCTGGATTTAAAACTGGGGAGGGATGTGAGGAGGGCTGGAGTCACCTGGAGTCCTAGGCAGAGTTGGATGATGTGGGGAGCTGGGTACATGGCCACCCAGACAGTGGAGTCCCCTGTGGGGAGCAGGAGTTTGGCCACAGATAGAGGGGAAACGGGACAGGGAGTCACTGCCTGTTCTCTTGGGTCATTCCCAGCTCCCTCACTGCCTCTATCTTCCTCCTAGCACCTCCCAACTCCTCTCTGCTGAGTTGGTAAATTGCCCCAAAGTTCACAAACCATCACCGCCTCTCCCCACCTCCCATCCCATCTGGTTGCCCTCTTGCTTTTATACTCACGTACTGGACTGCCTTGTGGCTGAATTAGGAACTGTTCTGATTGTTTACAGTAAGCATTAGGGTGTTTGCACCCTCTGTTTTGCCATCTCTAGTAAAACAACTCTTTGTTATTCAAAGCATAAATGTTTATGGGAATTCACCAGGGGCTAGTCTGTAGAATCTAGCATTTGGAGTGCCTCCAGAGCCTATCTCTGAGCTCACAGAGCACATTACCAGTCAGCACAAGGGATTGGTGTACCACAGAAGCACCCTGCAGTGAGGTCAGTTACAGTACAAATGTTTTGAGTACCTTCAGCATAATGGAATCATGACTACCCTGGATATATCCTGAAGGAAGAACTTGCTCAAAATGAAATGGAATATTTTTCTGACAAGCTCACAGGAGGTAGGTGGCAGGTTGTGCCTTTATTGTAGAGCCAAGCAACAGACACACTTTTACAGAATTGCTCTGTCATTTCATTCACTCACCATGATACATGGCTTTTTATACTGCTGACTACAATAGAAAATTCACCCTTCAGTTTTCCATTTTTGTTCTGTCTCGATGGACATAGCTAGAGCGTGAAAGCTGTTCCTTTACAAGACGTATGTTTTATGGGTTCAGAATGACATTTTAAAAAATATGGGCTGGATCTTCAGCTGGTGTAGATTAATGCTTAGTATGGTTCCATTGAAGTCAATGGAGTTGCACTGATCTACTCCATCTGAGGATCTATCACTAAATAAAAAAAAGTTAAATTTTGAGCCTTATAAAGTTGACAGATGACTTTTCTCATTGCTGAGAATGTTTTAGATAATAAGGTTTGACTTTAGGCCAACTCACATCCCCAGGAGTTATCAGTAACATAGTAAATAACATTCTTTTAGCTGTGGACCAAGGTAAAGTGACTGATTTTAATCTCAAGCTTTTTTTGTGTCCTTTTGAAATTGCCTATTACTAGTCCTCCATTGTACCTGCTTTGTCATTCTATTAACATTTAATTGAGAGGTGTGCAGATGATACCATTTGGTTTGCTTATTTACAGTCTAACTGTTCACCATTTGCTCAGTTCTTTGCAATTAAATATTAGAAAAATAAGATATTTTAAATGCCCAAGAATAAGATAAGAAAATCAATTTATTCCAAAGCAAATGCTGCAGAAGATCTTCAGAGTCAATTGGAAAGAATTTCTTGCAACATCAGAAATTCTAAGATGATGGACATATTTAGGACATACTTTAAGGATTCCACCATGATGTCTTTCATGGCAAGTGATGTTGTGGACACCACCTGGAACGAGAAAAAGAGGGTGACCTAGAGAAACACTGCGCAGAGCAATAGAGAAAGAAGCAAAATCAATCAACATGATACTCAGAAGTCTGAGCAGACCAGCACAAGACCGAACAAAATAAATGGTAGAAACTCTGGTGAACACCCTGTGCATTTGAGAGTGTGGGAAGATAAAGAAAGAAGATAACTCCTAACAGCCCAAGATAATGTTTAATACTAAAGCAAAGCTTTCGAATATGAAAGATAATTTGTAAAAATTTAGATGGTGCGTCTTTATCTTGTATAGAATTACCTATGACTTTGGCTCAGATTGTAAGTTTTTGTAAACACACAGAGTAAAATCCTGATCCCACTGAAGTCAATGAAAGTATTTTTTTCCATTGACTTCAACAGAACCAGGATTTCACCCATTGATTTTTTTTCTGCATAATGGACTGTGTGACCCTAGGTACCCTGGTATTTATACCCTATACACTACTGCAAAGACACTTGTGCAAAATATGATAAACAAGTCTGTCCTAGACAAAAGAATGTGGATTTACCTCATTTTATGTATTAGCAGTAAACAAAGCTATCAAGCTAAACCAGTGGGAACGCTCCTGTTCCTCAACTCAAGAAATGGAGAATGAACATGGTTCCTGCATGTCAGAGAGACACAGGAAACTGAATCCCAATCAGATGTTCCTGACTTGTAAGACAAAGACATCCCTTTGGGGATATAAGCAGCAGAGAGAGAGACACCATCTTTATCTTTCACTTAGGAAGACAAGGGAAATCTTGTACTTCTGTGGAAGGTCCTCACTGGCAGAAAGTCAGCCATTTTGGAAAAAAGAAAGATTGGTAAGAAATCCAGCTTGAACAAAGACTGTGGTTTGTTAAGTTGGGTCTTAGCCATTATAAAGCATAATTTTTCTTCTATTTGCTTGTAACCATTTTTGTCTTTATCCCGTGTACTTGAACTCACTTAAAACATCTCTTTTTTTTGGCTCTCTTTTTGATTAAATAAACTTGTTTTCCTTTTAATCTATACCCAACTCAGTGCTGTGTTTGAATTAAAGTGATTGTTAACTCTAGTTAAAATAATAAATTATGCTTTTGTCTCTTTAAACGAGCAACGAACCTTATTACTTCTCAGTGTTCTAGGAAAGGGCTCAACTCTTCAGGGCAGATGGTTTTGGGGAAATTCAGGACTGAGAGTATGTTGGGGTCAACCCTGAAAGTAGTAATCCTGGCTGATGAAGACCAGGGTAGTGCTGTTGTGTTGAAGGGAGGTTGCTGGGGTTAGAGTTCTGAACCAGGGCTGCACAGCACATAGACCAGTGGTAGGCAACCTGTGGCCTGTCAGGGTAATCCTCTGGCAGGCCGTGAAACAGTGTTTACATTGACCATCTGCAGGCACAGCCGCCCGCAGCTCTCAATGGCCATGGTTTGCCATTCGCATTTACAGGCCAGGTGGTGACAGAACCTCTTGTCTGGTTAGAACCCCAAAACATGACAGATTCTAATTTTGATTGTTGGATATATTGTTTTCAATAGCTCTCACTTTCACGGTTGTTATTAACTGTGAGAATACTGTGCACAGTGCTTAAAGCCAGATTAAGCTTTTGGTTTTGGCCCAATGCAGCAGAGATGACAAATAATTCCTGCCGTAAAGTATATTTAAATTTCAACAATGAGCTCATATTCAAATTTCAGTCTTTACATTTTTGATGAGTAAATTATTTTGGAGAGCCTTATTAGCATTTAAACTTAAATTCCTGTCAATGACCATATATGGAGTGTTTCTTCATATACCTCATGATTTTTGATGGACTGTATTCCAAAATGGCAGATGAGCTAAAGAGGAATGGATTTTGATCTATGAGACGCCCTTGTTGCAATGCATGTATACGACCTGAAGCCTCATGTGGCTTATCTTGCCATCCAGATTTGAAACAAAACAGTTGTAAAAGTTACAACAAAAGTAGACTTACAGATACCAGAAAACAGGTGTATTAGTCAAAGAACTGATTAATCAAGTGGCAGGTATGTGCTATTTGTATTAAAAAAAAGAAAATCCTCAAATGCTCAATACCGTTTAAGAAGCCAGTCTAGTTCTGAGATGTTCACTTCCAGCTGTCTCTGTGTTCTGGGATATGGTGTCACCAGGCAGCACTCAGTCTGACAGTCTCTAAAGGCAGAAGTTATCCATAATTTCTGGAGTCCAAGAAAAAGTTTAGTTCCAAAACAGTCTTTAGTGTCTCCCCCTCTCTCAGCCTCTTGGATTACTAGGAGAAATAAATAAAGAAATAATTAAACACATACAAGTTTTCTCACCTTTCTTCTGCTTCCAAGGCTGTGGGCTAGTGCAGCTGTCTCTTGCTTCCTTTCAGCTTTGGACATTTTTCCCAGTCACTGTTTTTGTCCTTCAATTTAAACACCAGAAACAAAAACAGAGTGTGGCTCTTTTTGTTCATCACCAGTTACTGATAGTTATTGCTTTGGTCTCCTTCTTTCTTTTTTCTTTCCAGTCAAGAGTTGTTCTTTTGTTTTAAACTTAAAATTCCCTGTGAGCCAGAAATTCCTGACTGCTGATGCTGGGTTTGCTACTAAATGACTCTGCAGCCTTGGGCAAGCCACCTGTGCCTCAGTTTCACCATCTGCAAAATAGGGATAATGCTTCCTTAACATCAGCAGAAGGAGATTGATTGTGAAGTGCTTTGAAGATGAAAAAAGTTTTGTTAGATATTATTAATAATAATTTCTCCAGACTGTCTGTAATTCCCTTTCCTCCTCAACCGGCCCATTTGCCTTTTTTCCTTCAATTCTGATTTATCTTTCTAAGCTTCATAGGGTACTTCTTAATTACATGTTGCAAAATAGAAGTACTTATTCTTGAGTCTTCCTCCCCTCTTACTAATTGCTCTGTTCTGTTAATTGCCCTGGAACACTCTGGCTTGAGCTGTCATGATGCCCCTTACAGAATATGAGCAAGCACCTTCTTAGCCAACTAGCTACTTTTAGATGGGTAGCCAAATTGATGATGTATTGTGGTGTAATTACACTAATCTTTGGCTCTACACAAGAGAGGAGTTTGTTCACGTGAGGTTTTTTTTCTTTCTTTTTTCTATTCTGTTCTCAGTTGACAGTGTCTGAAGTGTTGTGGACCTGAGTTGAAGAGCAACAAGGAGATGCTATGTCTCTCTATTCCTATAAAAGATGAGATATTCCGATACAGCTACTGAATGCAATGGAAAAACTCTTGCTAATTTTTACACTCTTGAAATCCTTAAGCCTGTGCATTATGCAGTAGGGTTAAACTTTTACATTAAAGTGGCCTGATTTTCAGACTTACTGAGCACCTTTGTCTTCTGTTGGGAAAAAATACATGTGAGGGAATTTCAGGAAGTATCATATTTTTAGGGCTTCTAAATTTCCCTCCCACTCCACATTATAGTGGGAAGAATCTTTCTGTTTAAGGAGATTACTGTGGATAGTGTCCTGTCTTCAGATTCTCCCCATCAAGGGGATAGTTGTAAGTTGTATTAAAGTATACTTTTGTTTTAACTTTTTTTGCTTGTTGCAGTAAAAACTATATTGTATCTTTCCTCATTAAATTTACAATGGTATTTTTCTATTTTGAGTTGCTGCTGTTAAATCAGGGCGTAGAACTCTATCCCTGCATGTTTAGGCTTACTTGGAACTCCATCTGCATTGGTTGTCAGCCAGTTAAGAGTTCCAAGTGGATGCAATTTAATAACCCTTGTGCTGCTTTGATTTGCCTTCCATACCATCTGGTCTATGTCTCAAGGTTTTTTTTTAAGGATAAAAAGTATTTTTCAAGTAATATTTTAAACTTCAGGCATGTCATCTGAAAATGTAGGTTGCTGTAAAATTTACCAATGCAATATGTTTTCATGGAAGGAGACCCTCTACAGGGAAAAAAAAAAAAGATAGAACATGAACAGGAACCTGTAGACAGGTTGGAATGGCAGGAATGTAGTGCACAATAAAGATGTCTGTTCTCTAGGACTGGAATATTATTTAAACACCTTATAAAAGTGAGATTATTTAATGTTACTGAGATCTTCTAGATTGCTCTCCACTGTTCTGTTCCTGGACTCTGTAACATATTTAATTATTGGGGGAGGACGACAAGAATCCTCTTATTTTTGCAATTCAGAATCTCTTCAGGCATTGCAGAGCTGAAAGCTAAGCACTGCATTGTGATCTATTAGCTGTTTTAAATTATACTCAGTTATTGTTTCTCTATCGAATGTAATGACAACATGGCGTAACACTGCCTAGCTTTAACCGTATGAGCATCTATTCACTATGAGGTTCAGTAAGGTGCTCTTTGAAAAGCTTGTCTGTGTTGTGTGCTGGAACTCATTCTTATTGAGATTGCCCTCATAAATCTAAAGCCATTTGCCAAAATAATCTGGGTGCCTTTCCTTCACAATTAGGGTTCTATGTTTTTTCTATATTATTTAAGATGGGGTACCTGATTTAGGTCCAGTTCCCAGTGGACTGTTGTCCACATTACATAAACTGTCCTTGTGGTTGGCAGCATTTTTGGCCGTCCCAGGTAGAATGATCTATGGTTTATTGTATAAAGACACAGAACCATATTCTTACAGGTGGTCAGGGTGGAGGCACGTTGTGGGGCTGTGTTTGGAAGTTTGTACTGCCACTACCTGTACTTTGTGATGGAGGACTTCCATCTTCATCATCAACTTCATTCCAGGAAAATGAAGCTGGATGGGGGCTTCTCCAATCTGTCATCCATGCATGCATCCAAGCAGAGATCCTCTGCACAGCATCCTCTAACTCCTTGTGGGAGCAGTCTCTGTTCCTCTGGTGGTTTCCTTATTTTGATACTGTGACATGCAACCCCATTCCTGTTTTTCATTTTTGTTCCCTGTAATGCATTCAATTCTGGGTTCTGTGGCCCCTCCCTCATCTGAGGGGGTGAGCCTTTTATTGCTTGATCGACTTTGTCCACCATCCGAGACTGGTACCATTCATGAGCAGTACATTCACAAATCAAATGTGATTTAACATAACCCCCCCCCTCCATTTACAACCTTTAAGGCCATATATGTTTCAGATGTGGGTAATAGAGACGCCATCTGAGTTGTGATTGATGGTGTGAGGAGTTAAGGGAGTCAGAGCGTCAGTGTGCATGTATTGCCCTGAGTCAGCCATTTAGTCCCACGCACTTTATCATACTGTTGACATTTTGGCTCAGTCCCTCGTCTCTCCTCTTCTCTCTCTTCTCCACCCCCCTCCCCCCCAATGGCCTGGCTTCCCTCCTCAAAATGGCCAGCCAATTCTTAGCTAGCTAGATATAGCATGCTTGTCTTGTCAATCAACTGTTGCTAGATAGGGCATGGCTTCCACAGCTGCTGTAATGATGTCAATTTCTCCTGCTGAAACACAGTTCTACAGAGGCCACATACCATTCAATATAATTTACAGGTTTTTTTGTAAGTGATCTCTCTCTCATGCTCTTGCTGAAGTTTGTAATATTTTTAAAAAATTAACCATGCATACTTGCATGTAAATCTATCCTATAATTTTCTAAATTCCGTTTAATATGCAGTCTTCAGCAGTTACCCAAAGTTTCCTAGCCAAAAGCAAAATATACATAGCAAATGGAATCTAAAAAATACTCTTTGTACTACATATTTCTTCCTGCAACTGCCATCATTCCCAGAAACACAAGGCTTTAATTCTTTGATCTATCAAGGGGGGATTTTTAAGCATCCCTGATACCTTCATCTCCATTTGAAGAACAGTATTTTATCATGAGGTATTTTCAACTGCCAGTCTTATGGACCTTATTTAATATTCAAGGGTGGAAGGAAGTTGTATTTTGAAAGGGAGATTTAAAGTGTTAAAAGAAGAAGTTGCAGAAGATGAGTCTTTTGGTCTTCTTTTCTTCTGGCCTGCACTGCTGATTTTGTCTTTTGATTTTGGAAGCAATAGTTTATTTCACTTTGATTCCAAGTCTGTGACCTGTTGAGAGTGTGTGGGCTCTTGGAGTTCCCTTTCCACATTGAGATTATAGCAAAATTCCATTTTCCAGTTAAGTATCCAATAAATCTTGAGCTGTCAATATGAAATTTGTGTTCAGTCCCTCAAGATTTCAGGAGGGATTCTGGAGGAGCTCTCATCCGTCGGAGTTGCAGTCTCAGATTTGACTTCCAGAATTAAGCAGGGCTGTCAAACAATTAAAAAAAAAAAATCACAATTTATTGCAAGCTTAAAAAAATTAATCACTGTTTTAACCACACTGTTAAACAATAATAGAATACCAATTTAAATTTATTATAGGTATTTTTTTATTTTTTTCTACATTTTCAAATATGTTGATTTCAATTACAACACAGAATACAAAATGTACAGTGCTCACTTTACATTATTATTTTTGATTACAAATATTTGCACAGTAAAAAAGATAAAAGAAATAGTATTTTTCAATTCACCTCATACAAGTACTGCAGTGCAATCTCTTTATCATAGAAGTGCAACTTACAAATGTAGAATTATTACTTCGTTTTGTATGCCCCTTCATGCTCTGACGCTAAAGTTCTACATTTTTTTAACATAACTGCACTCAAAAACAAAGCATGATTGGGCATACAAATGTTTAGAATAGCTGGCATGTAAATACCTTTCAATGCTGGCTACCAGAGTGCCATGTGAGTGCCTGTTCTCACTTGCAGATAAGAAGTGGGCAACATTATCTCCCATAAATGTAAACAAACTTGTTTGCCTTAGAGATTGGCTGAACAAGAAGTAGGACGGAGTGGACTTTTATGAGGTGAATTGAAAAATACTATTTTTAATCTTTTTTTTACAGAGCAAATATTTATAATGAAAAATAATAACATAAAGTGAGCGCTGTACACTTTGTATTCTATGTTGTAATTAATATCAATATATTTGAAAATGTAGATTTATAATAAATTTAAATTGGTATTCTATTTCTTTTTAACAGTGTGGTTAAAGCTGTGATTAATTGTGACTTTTAAAAATCTCGTTAATTTGTTTTCTGTTAATTGCATGCATGAACTGTGATTAATTGACAGCTTGAGAATTAAAGTAACAAATAAAAACAAGCCTGAACCAAATATGGCTTAAGCTCTGCTCTAGTGATAAGGTTGGTTACTTGTATTTCTTCTGTATTGTGTTTACTCCTTTACCTCCATGTTGGCTTCTTCACTTTTTCTTTGTGCTCCTAATACGAGATGTGTTCCTATAAGTGCTGTAAAGGGAAATCGTGTCTTACTAATCTATTAGAATTCTTTGAAGGGGTCAACAAACATGTGGTCAAGGGGGATCCAGTGGACATAGTGTACTTAGATTTCCAGAAAGCCTTTGACAAGGTCCCTCACCAAAGGCTCTTATGTAAATTAAGCTGCCATGGGATAAAAGGGAAGGTCCTTTCATGGATTGAGAACTGGTTAAAAGACAGGGAACAAAGGGTAGGAATTAATGGTAAATTCTCAGAATGGATAGGGGTAACTAGTGGTGTTCCCCAAGGGTCAGTCCTCGGACCGATCCTGTTCAACTTATTCATAAATGATCTGGAGAAAGGGGTAAAGAGTGAGGTGTCAAAGTTTGCAGATGATACTAAACTGCTCAAGATAGTTAAGTCCAAAGCAGACTGTGAAGAACTTCAAAAAGATCTCACAAAACTGCTGCCTATTAATTTCATTTGATGACCCCTAGTTCTTGTATTATGGGAATAAGTAAATAACTTTTCCTTATCCACTTTCTCCACATCAAGTGATTGGGCAACAAAATGGCAAATGAAATTTAATGTGGATAAATGTAAAGTAATGCACATTGGAAAAAATAACCCCAACTATACATACAATATGATGGGAACTAATTTAGCTACAAGAAGTCAGGAAAAAGATCTTGGCGTCATTGTGGATAGTTCTCTGAAAATGTCCACGCAGTGAGCAGAGGCGGTCAAAAAAGCAAACAGGATGTTAGGAATCATTAAAAAGGGGATAGAGAATAAGACTGAGAATATATTATTGCCCTTATATAAATCGATGGTACGCCCTCATCTTGAATACTGCGTACAGATGTGGTCTCCTCATCTCAAAAAAGATATACTGGCACTAGAAAAGGTTCAGAAAAGGGCAACTAAAATGATTAGGGTTTGGAACGGGTCCCATATGAGGAGAGATTAAAGAGGCTAGGACTCTTCAGCTTGGAAAAGAGGAGACTAAGAGGGGATATGATAGAGGTATATAAAATCATGAGTGATGTGGAGAAAGTGGATAAGGAAAAGTTATTTACTTATTCCCATAATACAAGAACTAGGGGTCATCAAATGAAATTAATAGGCAGCAGGTTTAAAACAAATAAAAGGAAGTTCTTCTTCACATAGTGCACAGTCAACTTGTGGAACTCCTTACCTGAGGAGGTTGTGAAGGCTAGGACTATAACAGAGTTTAAAAGAGAACTGGATAAATTCATGGTGGTTAAGTCCATTAATGGCTATTAGCCAGGACAGGTAAAGAATGGTGTCCCTAGCCTCTGTCGGTCAGAGGGTAGAGATGAATGGCAGGAGAGAGATCACTTGATCATTACCTGTTAGGTTCACTCCCTCTGGGGTACCTGGCATTGGTCACTGTCGGTAGACGGGATACTGGGCTAGATGGACCTTTGGTCTGACCCGGTATGGCCTTTCTTATGTTCTAACAAATAATCCAGTGTTTTGCTAAGATTAGAGTCTGGACAAGGGCTAGCTTTTGACTCTAATTTGGAAATTGAAGCCAATGCAGAATCAGATGTCCACTTATTAAGTAGACCTTCTATGCGTGAGGTACATCACAGAAGTGCTCTGGGAATTGCCCTGACTCTCCGCAATTCTCTGGTGGTCAAGATGTTGGTTTTCACCTGTGAAATCCTAATTGTTTCTAAACTGAGGTTACAACAGAATCTCTCTCTCCCCATCCCCCACCCAATGACATTATTGTTGCAATCCCCAGAGGTCATAAAAAAAAAAGGATGTTCTGTTTAAATGGGATTTAAATGGGCAGGGGCTTTAAATGGTAGGATTGCTTTTTTTATGAAAGGGTCCTTGGTTTTGGAACTTGTTTTCCTCCATTTGCCCACCAGAGCCCATATTCGTTAACCTCCTCCGAATGCTGCAAAGCCCATCTCTTGTCCTCCACAGGCCTGTGGGAAAAGTCTTGAGGGGAAAGATACAACAGGGTTGAATTGGAGTAGCTTTTGTGAATATCTAGTGAACTTTTGTTAAATGTTGGAATAATGACAATTTGATAAGCTTATTAATTATCTTAATTTTTGTGTTTAATGTTGTTTAATTAGTGAGAAGCACCTAATATTAGCATTTTAAATTCCAAAGCGTTAAAAACAAACCAAAGTTAACCTTGGAGTTTTTTTGGGGGGAAACAATTTTTGGTTTCTGGATTTATTTTTCCTTTTAAGAAGAAAGGAAGTCATGAGTTGCATTGAATGCTTGTGATGGTAATTGTACCATTTCACCTACAATAACAAACATTTATTACTAATTATTATTATAATAATTGAAAATGCATAGAGGCCTGCTTCAGTATTTGTGTTCCAATGTTGGTTGAAACAAAATAAGGAAAAGGTTTGAGTCTTTTTGTTGTTGTGATTTTTTTTTTTAAATATGGGAGCAAAATTTTATCTTCATGAAGGAAATGTTTTGGAGTCAGTTTTTCACACAGATCGCCAGAGGGAAGAATCTCCTGCTGGGATTTTAAAATATTACAGGAAGAACCTGTAAAGTGCATAACTTGTTGCCTCAGATTGTTTTACAACAGGTGTTTAATAGAGCTTTGCTGTTTGTTACAAAACTTAAATGGATTTTCTATATTTTCATCCAAAATAACAAATGTATACTTAACTCCAGTTCCTTTTTCTTTACGTTTGGGTGCACTAAAAGAATGCTTCTTTTGTCAGGGGTCTCTCTGTATTTGATTTACGTTGGTGCATATATAGTAGTAGGTCTTCTGTTGTCAACTTCATTGGAAGTGTGAATCACAAATTAACATCCTGAAATATTACATCTACGTTCCATTGCTAATCCTAGTGATACAAGTCAAACATCAGGTTGGGGGCTTTTGATAGTTTATCTCAACAAGAATTGAAATAGTTATCTCTTTAACCTTGTTGAAAAGTGTTATCTCTGAAAACAAAACAAACAAACAAAAACCAAGACGCATGCAAGCTTTTTTCTCTATACAAAAGAATAAAAATGTGCCACAATCTCTGTTTATATAATTGATTGAAACACTAATTCCTCTTTTGCCCGGGTTTGTAAATATTTACAGTTGTTTAATAAAATTCATGATAAGATTGTTTTTATTGACTTCTCAAGGTGAAAAGTTCTTATCGTACTTTTTGCATTTTTAAACAGAACCCATAATTCAGCAGCTACTACTACAAAGGTCATGATCAGAAGATATTTCAGTAAGGCAACAGGCTAAGGTTTGGCTTATCAAACATAAAGCCTGATTTTTTTTTTAAAGTTGTACTTTAAAAGTACACTGCTTTGTAAATATGGCAAGTTCCGTGTTTTCTTGTTCAAACCTAATTTGTTTAAAAGACCCAGTTCTCAGGCACAAGCAGGTGAATGTTTATTTCTCTGACTCAGCATTGCCTTATGGCTTGTTCAACTGGCTACTGTGTCTCATATGCCAATGAAGATATTTGGTGCTGCCAACCGGTATCAGGGAGGATGAAACCTAAGAGGCTAGACACAGCTGAAACAAGAAAGCTCTTAATTTTAGTCCATATTGCCTGGAGGCAGCAATATGTTAAATGTCAATAACTTTGCCAGTTTTGTCCATCTGTTTGTTATATTATTTATAAAACATCATGCAGGTTCCATGGTTAATATGCTGTAGCTTCAGCTGACTTGCGGCTGGAACTAAAGACTATGGCAAATTTCTGTCCATCCTTCCCCAATTATTTTTTCTTTCATTCAACAAAATAGATTATTTTAAAAAAACCCCACCTCAATCTCAATGTGAAATCTCTCTAATTCATTAATATTTATTTATACCAATATATACTTTGTAGGGACAAGATACCACTGAAGTTGCATGTATCATTCTTGGTACTATGATTCTTTCTGTGTTTTTAATTTAAATAAATAAATAGCAACTCTCACCATCAGCACATTAAAATAGTCAGAAGGAACCCACTTACAAAAATGGATATTTTAAAAAGCCTTTTGAATCAAAGAAATAAAACTGAATGCACTAAAATAAAAACAGAAATATCTCATAACTTTGATATCCAGTATATCCATGCACATGTAGAAGTAGGAGGGAGGAATACTAATTTTTGAACCTTTAAGTTGGAGGATGCTTGGCATTTTGTAGTGCTATGCAAAACACTTCAGTTCCAGAGAACCCTATAGCAGGTTAAGTGAGTGTCTGAAGAGGTTTCAGAGTAGCAGCCGTGTTAGTCTGTATCCGCAAAAAGAACAGGAGTACTTGTGGCACCTTAGAGACTAACAAATTTATTAGAGCATACGCTTTCATGGACTACTGCCCACTTCTTCGGATGCATATAGAGTGGAACATATATTGAGGAGATATATATATATACACACATACAGAGAGCATGAACAGGTGAGAGTTGTCTTACCAACTCTGAGAGGCCAATTAAGTAAGAGAATTTTTTTTTGAAGTGATAATCAAGCTAGCCCAGTACAGACAGTTTGATAAGAAGTGTGAGAATACTTACAAGGGGAGATAGATTCAATGTTTGTAATGGCTCAGCCATTCCCAGTCCTTATTCAATCCTGAGTTGATTGTATCTAGTTTGCATATCAATTCCAGCTCAGCAGTCTCTCGGAGTCTGTTTTTGAAGTTTTTCTGTTGTAAGATAGCCACCCGCAGGTCTGTCATTGAATGGCCAGACAGGTTAAAGTGTTCTCCCACTGTTTTTTGAGTATTATGATTCCTGATGTCCGATTTGTGTCCATTAATTCTTTTGCGTAGAGACTGTCCGGTTTGGCCAATGTACATGGCAGCGGGGCATTGCTGGCACATGATGGCATATATCACATTGGTAGATGTGCAGGTGAACGAGCCCCTGATGGTATGGCTGATGTGATTAGGTCCTATGATGATGTCACTTGAATAGATATGTGGACAGAGTTGGCATTGGGCTTTGTTACAAGGATAGGTTCCTGGATCAGTGTTTTTGTTTAGTGATGTGTGAAGGATAATGGGCAATTGGCAGGGAAAGTAACACTGTGTTGAGTTGGGCCTTTTGCTGCAGCTTTTCTGGAAGATTTCTATTAGATTTTGTTGTACTGAATTGTATTGAATAGTAATAAATTAAATAATAATAAATAAATATGACTAATTTCTTCTTCTCAGGAGCAAGTCATTTAAAGGTGAGAACAAATTATATGAAAAAAAATCTTCTGAGACAGGTGTGGAATTGGCTGCAGATATTAAATCAAATATGCTTCTATTATTAGTTACCGGTCAATGCTGATTTCTCTTAATTAGTAGTCTTCTCTTCATATTATAGCAGTGATACTCGGACTGAGTCTCGGGAGAGACAAGTGATTCTTTAATGTGTCTACTGTTTCTGTTTGCAGCACCTGATATTAAAACACAGTAATTTAATTATTAACCAATCAGGATGCTTTTATTATGTTATTAACCAATTGTAGAATACTTGGTGAGTCATTTTGCTGTGAGAATATATATATATATATATATATATATATATATATATATATATATATATATATATAATTATAGTAGTAAATAATAAATATTCACACTACTGTGGCTCTTTTGGGTAATGCTGATGTTAATTTGATTCCTGAACCATTGAACATCATTGTATTATAGGCTTAGCTCGGTAATCACTTGATAAGGAAAATATTATTTTAGTTTCTTCTAAAAAATATGGTTTGAATAATGCTTCTCATGAGGGTTTTAAAAGGAACTTATTTGTAAAAACTGCATTGAATTCTAAAGGCAGAGAGCTTTTCACATTATTAATATTTATTTCTGTATTATTGAGAGTTATAACTATGAAAAATTCAGCATCTATGCTTTTCATATACGCCCCAAAATGTATTCCTGTCATCCCTACTACTGTTTCATTTTCATGCAAGAGTAAAGAGAAGTATTGTTATACTATACTATTTTTGTCTAAGATTTTGTAAGTTTAAACTTGCTAACTAAATGAGAGCGTTTTTTAAAATTGTTTTAATCCTCTTAAGTTACTTCTAAGCATATTTTTTTTAAGATTTAGAACTGATTAAAACAAAACAATGCTGTGTCCAAACCTGCATTTTTCTTATTACTTTCCAATCATTCCACCACCATCATCAAGTACCGTATTTTTACAATGCAGAATTCTTTAATCAGTCCTGACATGCATCCACTTTCCATTTGGCCTGGCCCCAGCAAACACGGTCGTGCTCTACTACACATCATTTCTCTCCATAACCTCCCTTTTTCCTTTGGGTAACATACCTCATTTCAGTACTTACCTCTTGCCGCATGAAGAGGGCCTACACATCTGTAAGGATTAATCTAGAAGTAGAATATTTGGTGCATGAGTAGGATCTCATTTAGGCCCACAAATACTACTGAACATACAGTAGTTAAGGCCTTTTTGACCTTAAACTTAGCCAAACCAGCTGCAAATCTAAACAACATTCTTGTGCTCTCTTACCAAACTGCCTGCACTTCCATGGTGAAAGAGGAAGTTTGTACAATGGTCCTCATCTATTGCTTTCCAGAACATCACAGGTTAAAAGACTGCCCTAGGTCAGCGGTTCCCAAACTTAATTGGTGTGTGTACAACCTTCTTAAAAAATTGTTGTGAATGAATTGATGGAACATCAAGTTCACAGATCACCAGTAGTACACATAGTTTGGGAGCCACTTCTCTACATAACATTGTGATAGGTGCTGTAGAAATACTCAAGTCTGAGAGAGATTTGCCACCATATTCTAAAATGAACAACTGCTGTCTCAGGGTGAGGGGGCACAATGTGGATGTCAAATACTGCCCCATTGGTGCTACAATAAGCTGTGAAAAATGCTTTCCTAAAAAGCAAGAATATCACTCTGAATACACTGCAACGTTGGGGGGGTGGGGGGGTGGGAGGGAGAGAGTGCTCTAACTCTGTTTTAGAATATGCCTTATGTTTACTGATCATTGCTATCCAAAGGTCTTGGCACTTTACTCTTGAAACTCACAATTCAGCACAAACAGCAGTAAAAAAAAATGTTCAGTGTATATTCATGAAGAAGAATTTCTGTTTCTGCATACATTACAGAAATGGTAAGACAGCAATAGGGAGATTCCTGTTGCTAATGCAAAACAAAACAAAACCACCCTAAACAATATTTGCTGCTGCAAGTCCTCTAAAATAAGAAGTCATCTTTGTCTTTTAAGTATGGTTCCCATCCCAGAGCATGTTGATGCTTAAAGTTATATATTGGTTTCATAGGCACAATAGGCTTGATCCACAACAGCCCATTAAAAAAACTTCAACTGACTTCAGTGCACTTGGGATCAGGCCTCAACAGCACAAGCCCTAGCATAATACTAAATTTGTATGAAGCTTTGGGGCTGTGTTTCTGTCTCCACCAAACAGGCTATGGGCTTCCTCTGCCCTCTACTACCTAAAAAAACAACAACCCCAAACATTCTTGGACCTAGAACATAGCCGAGGTCAGAAGCATTTTCAGTCTTGTTGCTTAGGAACAGGGATAGCTGTCTGATGATCATAGAATCATAGGCCTGGAAGGGACCTCGAGAGGTCATCTAGTCCAGTCCCCTGCACTCATGGCAGGACTAAGTATTAAGACAGTCCCTGACTGATGTTTGTCTAACCTGCTCTTAAAAATCTCTGATGACAGAGATTCCACAACCTTCCTAGGCAATTTATTTCAGTGCTTAACCTCCCTGACAGTTAGGAAGTTTTTCCTAGTATCCAAACTAAACTGCCCTTGCTGCAATTTAAGCCCATTTTTCTTATCGTCCTATTCTCAGAGGTTAAGGAGAATAATTTTGTAACAACCTCCTTGTAACAACCTTTTATGTACTTGAAAACGGTTATCATGTCCCCTCTGTCTTTTCTTCTCCAGACTAAACAAACCCAATTTTTTCAATCTTCCCTCATAGATCATATTTTTAGACCTTTAATCATTTTTGTTGCTCTTCTTTGGACTTTCTTCAGTTTGTTCACAGCTTTCCTGAAATGTGGTGCCCGGAACTGGACACACTACTCCAGTTGAGACCTAATCAGTGCAGAGTAAAGAGGAAGAATTACTTCTTGTGTCTTACTTACAGCACACCTACTAATACATCACAGAATTATGTTTGCTTTATTTAATTTATTTATTTATTTATTTTGCAACGGTGTTACACTGTTGACTTTATATGTAGCTTGTGATCCACTGTGACCCCCAGATCCCTTTCTGCAGTAACTCCTTCCTAGGCAGTCATTTCCCATTTTGTATGTGTGCAACTGATTGTTCCCTCCTAAGTGGAGTACTTTGCATTTGTCCTTATTGAATTTCATCCTGTTTACTTCAGACCATTTCTCCAGTTTGTCCCGATCATTTTGAATTTTAATCCAATCCTCCAAAGCCCTTGTAAACACTCGCTTGATTTATTAAAAAAAAAAAAAAGAGGCTGCTGGGTGCACAACTTTTCCTTTTTCTTTCTAAGTTTCCCCCTAAGCTGCGTGGCCGCCCAGCAGTCTATCAGGTGCTGTGTACTTCAGGTGCCTCTCCCCCTGCTGCCTTGCTGCTCCTCCCCTCTGCCTTGGAGCCCCTGGCCAGCTGCTCCTGGGACCCTCCTGCTTTCTGTGCAGAGCTGGGGTGCTGATGTCAGGGTGTCCCCTGTCCCTGTACTGCATCTCCATAGAGCGGGGGTGGGGGGCGTGGGACATGACAGGGCTCAGGAGTTGGACGGAGCTTGCTGGTGGCTGCTGCTGTGTCTGAACAAGCAGGCTTCAGACTGGTAGTGCCAGATCTACTTAAAAGGGCAGCGTCTGTCTCTGTGTGTGTGTGTGTGTGTGTGTGTGTGTGTGTGTGTCTCTCTCTCTCTCTCTCTCTCTCTCTCTCTCACATGCCTCCCAGCACATACTTGTATTATTGTTACTTCTTGATAGTTTCTGTAATGCACATATATTCTCTGTAATTTTATTTTATTCTTTCAAAGTGCTGTTATTTTAGATTTTTGACTGGTCTGCATTTCATAATTTTTATTTCTCTTGTGCTTAAATTTAATTCTTTGAGTAGTAGTTCTAAAATGCCTAACCTGTCCTGGCTGGAGTAATTATCCCTAAGATAACTTTTGTCCGTCTCAAGGGGAGATGGAGAAGCTTACTGACTCGCTGTGATCTCAGCGAAACCAATATCCCCATTGTTATAGCAGCTTGCTGTGTGCTCCACAATCTCTGTGAGAGCAAGGGGGAGACCTTTATGGCGGGGTGGGAGTTGAGGCAAATAGCCTGGCTTCTGATTACGCCCAGCCAGACAGCCAGGCGATTAGAAGAGACCAGCGGGACGCGCTGTGCATCCGGGAGGCTTTGAAAGCTAGGTTCCTGACTGAGCAGGGTAACCTGTGACTTTTAAGTTAGTGTACAGAGAAGCTGAACCTGCCCCCGTTTCTTTACCCAGTTAATGTTGACTATCCTCTCCAGTTACATACCCCCTTCACCTCCTTCCAACACACGTTTAGAAATAAAATCACTTCTACTTTGTTAATGAACACCGTTTTCTTTATTACTGTTTTCGCGGGAATGTTTTAAACCTGGGACGCAGACTGTGGTGGGGAGCGGGTGTAGTGTAGTGACGCAAATGACGCTTCTAAACTCCAGGATTGACAGGCTCCGCTGTGGTGGACTGGTTGTTTCAACGGAGCCTGTCACCCCTCCTGATCGGGACTGTGTGTATGGGGGGGCTATGTGACTTTGTGGCAGGGGGAGGACGGTTACAGATCCCCTGCTGCGTGGCTCTGTGATCCAGGATAAGGACCGCCGCATAAGATCTGTAACTGCCCTCCCCCGCCACAAAGTCACAGAGCAACCCACCCCCCACCACAGAACATGAAAACCACCTCCCAGACTGACCAGGGTAACTAGTGACTGCACTGTGTATGAGCCCTGCTGCTGGACCTGCCCCCCGCCTATGTACCCTGCCAAAGGTGACTGTCCTGTCCAATTACCAACCCCCTTCCCGCCCTCCTCCAAAAGAACATGATGGAAACAGTAATTAACAGAAACGTATTTTTTATTAGCAACTACACATGGAACTGGGAGGTGAAACTTGGACGGGGGCTTGTGTGAGGCGGGAAGGAAAGAACTTGTCAAATTTTAGGGAATGAGAGCCTTCTACTACTAGAGCTGTCTGCAGGGGTGGAGTGAGAGTTTGCACGGACTCTGCCGCCCCTCCTTCTTTGCACTTTGGGTGAGGGGGGTATGGGACTTGGTGGCGGGGGAGGGCGGTTACAGATAGACTGCAGCGGGGTTCTGTCCTCCTGCCTCCGTTCCTGCAGAACATCCACAAGGCGCCGAAGCGTGTCCGTTTGCTCCCTCATTAGTCCAAGCAGCGTTTGAGTCGCCTGCTGGTCTTCCTGCCGCAACCTCTCCTCCCGTTCCATGTGTGCTTGGTGCATTTGGGACAAGTTCTCCCGCCACTGGGTCTGCTGTGCTGCCTGGGCTCGGGAGCAGCCCATAAGCTCCGAGAACATGTCCTCCCGTGTCCTCTTCTTCCTACGCCTAATCTGCGCTAGCCTCTGGGAGTGTGATGCCAGGCTAGGTTGTGAGACAGTCGCAGATGTGGCTGTGGGAATGGGAAAAAGGGAGTGAATTCCTCAGAAAGATAAATGTAGTTGTGAACAAAGAACATAGTCTTTCTCTGTGAACAAGACCATGCACAGCACCTATCACATGCGCACTCAGCACAAGGTCGAATTCTCGGCCTTCGCATTCAGTGCCTGGGGTCTTGCACTGCAGATCTGAGAAGCGGGGCAGGACACCGGAATTTGTGTAGCAGGCAGACATGGTAAGCCGTAGACTTGTGGCAACTTAAAACTTTAATATTAGCACTGGTCTCCTTTCACATTGAAAGCAATGTCAGTCCCTGCTGCCAGCAATCCGGCAAGCAGGAACTCTGCCCCTGTCCCACCCCCTCGCGGCTGTCCCCGGGAACGATCCCTGTAGGCTGACCCTCTCCCGCCTCCACCGCGTGGCTGCAAACCAGCGGTTACAGTTCTGTAAAGGAACGGGCAAGCAGTCCCAACACTAACATTCCCCTACCTAATTCAAAGCAGGTCACCATGAGCGACATCACCCTGATGAGGATCTCCGACAGCGATAAAGAAAGAATGCTTCGAGAAAGCCTCCAAAGACCAGGGCCGTATGCCGCCCTGCTGTGCAGGGCAATGATCCCTGAGTACTTGATTGTCTCGTGGCGCGGCAACGTGTCATACTACGGAGGACCCAATAAGGCCGCTCTCCCCAGGAACCTGATGCAACGGCTTTCCAATTACCTCCAGGAGAGCTTCCTCGAGATGTCCCAGGAGGATTTCTGCTCTATCCCCGGACATATAGACCGCATTTTACTGTAGCTGCACTGTAAGGGACTAAACAGTAGAGCGGCTTGGGCAGAACAATCATGCTAAACCGGAGATTGTTAGATTTTTTTTCAATAGTTGCACTGCCCAGGACTGAAACGTTAAGCGCCTAGGGCAAACTAATCATGAGAAACCCATTGTTGTTATTCTTAATATTCCTGTTCTGTTAAAAATAAATGTTTAGATGTTTAAAACACTTACTGGCTGATCCTTCCCCAGATTCTGTGTCCGGGTTAACGGCTGGGGACGGTTGGTAGGGGATCTCTGTAAGAGTGATGAAGAGATCCTGGCTGTCGGGGAAATCAGCGTTGTAAGCGCTGTCGACTGCCTCGTCCTCCTCATCTCCTTCCTCATCTTCCCCGTCCGCTAACATGTCCGAGGAACCGGCCGTGGACAATATCCCATCCTCAGAGTCCACGGTCAGTGGTGGGGTAGTGGTGGCAGCCGCACCTAGGATGGAATGCAGTGCCTCGTAGAAATGCGATGTCTGGGGATGGGATCCGGAGCGTCCGTTTGCCTCTTTGGTCTTCTGGTAGCCTTGTCTCAGCTCCTTGATTTTCACGCGGCACTGCGTTGCATCCCGGCTGTATCCTCTCTCTGACATGTCTTTAGAGATCTTCTCGTAGATCTTTGCATTCCGTTTCTTGGAGCGCAGCTCGGAAAGCACGGACTCATCGCCCCACACAGCGATCAGATCCAAGACTTCCCGATCAGTCCATGCTGGGGCCCTCTTTCTATTCTGAGATTGCACGGCCATCACTGCTGGAGAGCTCTGCATCGTTGCCAGTGCTGCTGAGCTCGCCACGATGTCCAGACAGGAAATGAGATTCAAACTGGCCAGACAGGAAAAGGAATTCAAATTCAAATTTTCCCGGGGCTTTTCCTGTGTGGCTGGTCAGAGCATCCGAGCTCGGACTGCTGTCCAGAGCGTCAACAGAGTGGTGCACTCTGGGATAGCTCCCGGAGCTATTAGCGTCGATTTCCATCCACACCTAGCCTAATTCGACATGGCCATGTCGAATTTAGCGCTACTCCCCTCGTCGGGGAGGAGTACAGAAGTCGAATTTAAGAGACCTCTATGTGGAACTAAATAGCTTCGCGGTGTGGACGGGTGCAGGGTTAATTCGATGTAACGGCGCTAACTTCGACGTAAACGCCTAGTGTAGACCAGGCCTCAGACAGGTCTATTCTTAGGGCCTGTTCCTGCTCCTGTTTAAAGTCTACGGCAAATCTCCCACTGGCAGCTTTGGGAACAGGATCGGGCCCTATTTTGGAGGGAGGGATCAAAAAAATCTCAAGTAATTCAAGAGCCACAATAAACTTTACTTAAAGAACTACCAAAAATTGTTCTACCCAAGAGATTAAGGAATGAAGCCTGGTGAAAGGAGACAGATGCTGGAACTGTTCTTGTGTTTAGTGCCAATCCCCTCAGGTTTGAAATGGACACACTTTTATTTTAAAAAAAGAAAAAAAAATCAAAAGCTGAAGGGACACTTTCAGGGCTACTTGTTGATCCCCAGTTTACCTTATTAACTTTTTTCAATTAATTTCACAACCTTTCATTTTTAAGCAAGCATGTCTGCTTCTACATGATGCATCTGATGAAGTGGTTTTAGCCCATGAAAGTTTATGCCCAAATAAATTTGTTAGTCTCTAAGGTGCCACAAGGACTTCTTGTGGTGTCTACTTATATGACTCTGGAAGTTTGCAGTGAACTTTCCATTGGAAGCTTTCATCCTGTGTTCTGCCTTGAAACACTACTGTGGCAGGATTTAAAATACAACAGGAGATGGCTTGAGAAGGAGCATTCCTAAATAATGCTATTATAATTTGCAAGTTATTTCAGAAAATAAACCAAACCTGGAAAAAGGGTTTATGAATATTCTGCAGTTCAATTTACTTCGTTTTTTTTTTCAGTGGGTCTATGCCAGTCTGAAGGGTTTGTATTAAAAAGTCTCCAACACATACTTATGTACTGATGGGCAGATAACTAACTATAGAGGTTTGTATGCTATTACCAGTATTCATTCAGTTGAGGAGTGATTAACTCACTTTATATTGCTATAAAAGTAAATATTAAATTGTATCTGGGATACAAGTTAACAGAGGTCAATAATGTTTGATCTAGAGCTTCTAATATGTGTTGTTTTCATTTGAAATGAACGCTTGACATACAGCTAAAACCAAACAAACTTAACATTCTTAAAAAGCACTTGGGCAGGTCAGCTGTATACTTTTAAAGGTGTTGAAATAATCTCTTTGATGTGAACAGGAACCATTATGGAGTCACATGACCCCATAGCTAACACAATCAGTCTTTTTCTATTCTAAGACTAATTTTGACCCCATTCAGCTTTTTTATAAAATCCTTTTTCTGATTAAAATTTGTCATATAATCTTTGTTTGGAGAAGATTTTATTTTGGGAAGTTTGGGGTTATTCAGATATGTTGGTTTTGAGTAAATGAAAACACATTATTTTTTTCAATAAGTTGTTCTACTGTTTTTCTATTCAAAATGACTTGATGTAAAAACTTAAGTGAGAACTAGTGCACAAGGACTATTTTGTTATGAAGTGGAAGTGCAATAGTCTTAAATTATTAGAAGTAATATTATAATGTGTTATAACGTCCAAGAGAGATGTGGCAAATGTTACTCTACTTCATGTAATCTAAGTTCTGTTTTATTAAAAAAAAAATACAAAAAATACCTCATTAGACATGCATGTTAACCTCTAAAGGGCTCTGGTCACTTCAGGTGCATCTCCTTATGACTAGGTCTGGGGATTAGCTTTTGCCCCATATGTCACCCCTGTCATCAGTTGCTCACACTGTGGTTCCGTTCTCTCTTTGTGACTCAAGGTGCTCAACCCTTCAGACAGGTCACTGTACAGTCTCTCCCTTCTGGGGTAGACAAGCTGTCCAGATGTCACCTAAGAGAGCCTTTCATTCCACTTCTACGTCTTGTAAGTGGCTGGTATTGGAATCTAGGCCCACTCACAACTCCAGGACCCTGTGACTAGGGATCCTGGTCTGCTCAGTCTCAGACCTTGTTTGTTTCCCTGGGCTCCTTCCTACCCAACTGCTCTATCTCCTGGTCTAACTCTGCGTTTACCACCAGAGCTTCCTCTGCCCATCCTGGCTACTTCACTCTCTTGTCAGACTCTAGTCCAGGGCAGGATCCCAGGGCTTATTCTCCTCCTGGACTTTCTCCTTATCCCTGACAGCTAACTCCTTTTCCCTCTAGGGAATGGACTGCAGGTTCCCACCCTGTAGCCTCTTCCTGTGCTCACTTCCTTTTTATAATCTTTTTATAATCCTAGCCCAGCTCCTACCCAGCTGGGCTTCATCTGCAATTAGGCTTTATCAATCCTTGGCTCTCCTTCAGATATAAGGTTAATGTTGCCCATTCAGGCCCACATAAACTTGCTCAGGGCTTGTGTGGGATAACACACCATCACATTGCTACACTCCTTTGTTTCCCTTATAATAGGGATTGGCAACCTTTGGCACGCAGCCCACCAGGGTAAGCACTCTGGCCGGCTGGGCCAGTTTGTTTACCTGCCGTGTCCGCAGATTTGGCCGATCGCGGCTCCCACTGGCTGCGGTTCACTGTCCCAGGCCAATGGGGGCTGTGGGAAGTGGCGCAGGCCGAGGGATTTGCTAGCCGCCGCTTTCCGCTGCCCCCATTAGCCTGGAGTGGCGAACCGCGGACAGTGGGAGCCGCGATCGGCTGAACCTGCGGATGTGGCAGATAAACAAAGCAGCCCGGCCTGCCAGGATGCTTACCCTGCGGGTGCCAAAGGCTGCCGATCCCTGCCTCCTAACTTCTGGGTTACTTTCACCATAATTTTTCCAAAATATCTTTTCTTAATTTCTTCCTTGATTCTTTATCCTCCCAACTTTAAGGACTCCTTCATCCACAGAGGTGGAAGGAGGGTATGGATACGTGGTCATTGCTAGAAACTTAACTAATTTCTTGAGTTTCTCATGTGTGTATCTAAACTATGACAGTTTAATTTTTTTTGAAAGGCAATATATTCCCAGACTTGTTTTTTCTTTTCCCTGGAAATAATCTAACAATGGCTGACATGATCGATAATACAAGAACTATGGGTCACCAAATGAAATTAATAGGCAGCAGGTTTAAAATGAATACAAGGAAGTTCTTCTTCGCACAGCGCACAGTCAACTTGTGGAACTCCTTACCTGAGGAGGTTGTGAAGGCTAGGACTATAACAGCGTTTAAAAGAGAACTGGATAAATTCATGGTGGTTAAGTCCATTAATGGCTGTTAGCCAGGATGGGTAAGGGATGGTGTCCCTAGCCTCTGTTTGTCAGAGGATGGAGATGGATGGCAGGAGAGAGATCACTTGATCATTACCTGTTGGTCCACTCCCTCTGGGGCACCTGGCATTGGCCACCGTCGGTAGCCAGGATACTGGGCTAGATGGACCTTTGGTCTGACCCGGTATGGCCATTCTTATGTTCTTATATTAAGTCTTGTTCTTAGAACCCACTCAAGATTTCACTGAGTGATCAAAAGAATCTTCCAATCAGATTCATTCTAGTAATAGGTTTTACTATATTTTTATACTATACTTACTTCATTTTATCATGTTTTCAAATTAGGAAGGATAAGATTAATGGTTTGGAAACCTTTTGGATGAAGCTGTGTTAAGGAGATGCCAGTAACAGTAATAATGTAGCCCCCTGTTATTTTTGGCAGTTTAAAAAAATATCTTGAAGTTATGGCTTATGGAAGTTTTATTTGGGACATTACTCCCATCCTCCACCCTCAATACAGTTGAACCTCAGAGTTACAAACATCTTGGGAATGGAGGTTTTTCGTTATCCTGAACAAAACGTTGTGGTTGCTCTTTTAAAAGTTGACAACTGAACATTGACTTAATACAGCTTTGAAACTTTACTATGCAGGAGGAAAATGCTGCTTTTAACCATCTTAATTGAAATGAAACGAGCACAGAAACAGTTTCCTTATCTTGTCAAATCTTTTTTTAAAACTTCCCTTTATTTTAAGTACGGTAGTTTATATTTAACACAGTACTGTACTGTATTTGCTTTTTTCTTGTTTGTTTGTTTGTTTATTTATTTATTTTGCCTCTGCTGCTGCCTGATTGCGTACTTCCAGTTCCAAATGAGAGATGTGCGGTTGATGAGTCAGTTCGTAACTCTGGTGTTCATAACTCTGAGGTTCTGCTGTATAGCTATAGTTGCAGTCTGGTGAGTTGTGATAAATTGGCTTCATGTTTTGACACAGAAGATGTAGCATTTATTTAATATAGGGAGATGCTTAAATTTTAATACCTTTCTATGTTCTAAGACTGGCTTATAAAATAACCTTAATTGATTAATAGCTGGATGCAAATGAGTCAGCCTCTAAATTGTTTTATTTTCCTACATTTTTGAAATACTTTTAAAATCAGCTTAATTAGTTTATCTAGAAGCAGTAGTCTTTTCTAATGCATCTATTTTGCTTTTTATTATTTTAAGTAATTGCCTTATTTTAAGTGAACATCTTATTCGCATAACTGAGACCTTTGAGATATGAATAACATTTGATTCAAATTTAATTAAGTAGTTTTTAGGATACCTACTTTCAGAATAATATTTTAAATTTTTGAATAATGAGGGGCACAAGTAGCTGGATCCAACAGAAAATACTTTGAATTAATGTTGCCTCATAAGGAACCAGAAATGAAACTTGAATTAATGTGACAAGAATGAAGGGTACTAAAACCTGGTTTTTGGGGCAGCAGAGGCAATGCCCTGGTGAAAAACACTTCTCTGTTGCTGGGAACTGGAATGGAGTTGAGATTCCTATTAGTGTGCTATATCTGGACACTGGGGGCACCACCATTTGTTTCAGTCTCTGAATGATAAATTTTGCATTGCCACCCCTTTATATCTGCTAAGAGTCAGAAGAAGCTTTTGTATGTTCTGCCTCTTGCAAAGTGTAAGGGTCTTTACTGCTCCCCCAGAGGCAACTAGCTGCTGTGAGATGATGGAGAGGTTGCAGAGAAGAGATCTGATTACTCTACATGTCCCAAAACCTACATATTTTGAGTCCTTCTCCCCAGTGAATAACTCTAGTGTCTGCTTCTGCTGTTCTTTAGAGCTTTTCTAGGCAGTGTGAAATTGACTTGATTTGTGACAGTTTCATTGATTCCCACAGGGTTGCAAAGAACATCTGTAAACCAGACCAATGACTTAGAGTCACTCTGCTTCTATCTGTTTGCAAACTTTAGATGAAAACACTGCTTGGTTTATACCGAAATGTTGTTTGTACAACCACAAGGGATAAATACTTCTATTTTTTTAAAATTGATGTCTTAAATCTGAAGAAATATATTGTTCATTCTCCCACACTTGCCAGGGAGAGTTCCCACTTGATATTCGTAAGTGGGTGCATAGAATTTTAAAGCCTTGATTTTTTTTTTTACTGGTGTGGAGGTTGTCTTTGAGTAGATGCAGCTGTGTATTCCACTTAGGGGTGTGTGTGTGTGTGTGTGTGTGTCCAGCACATTGGAGCTGGAGAAATTTTCCTAGCTGTACCTGTCGAGGGGCAGCACTCACACCTCGTGGTGGTAGCCTTTCTCTTGGCTATATCATAGAATATCAGGGTTGGAAGGGACCTCAGGAGGTCACCTAGTCCAACCCCCTGCTCAAAGCAGGACCAATCCCCAGACAGATTTTTACCCCAGTTCCCTAAATGGCCCCCTCAAAGATTGAACTCGCAACGCTGGGTTTAGCAGGCCAATGCTCAAACCACTGAGCTATCCCTCCCCGCCTAAGGTGCTGCCGCAACCTTCCCTCAGTTCCTTCTTACCACCCATGACTGGAGTCGCAGCTCTGTGTGGCCTTAACCTCTCAACTAGCATAGCGTTCTCTTGTTGTGTATATAGTTAGTATCCTTAGTGTTAGTTGGATTAGTTTAGTTTTACTTGGTGATGCCCTCACTGGGATTTTAACGTTGTCTTTTGTGTGGGGGAGTGATCCCCAACAGTGCTCCCTACACGTGGTGCTTACTCTGTCTCAGTGGGGCCCACATTAAAAAATGTGGTGTTATTGGAAGATGGTTCAAGATGAGTCACCTAAGTGGCATGCACGGGTGCATCTACTTGAAGAATAAGGAACTGCTACTGACTGTAATTGTGGTTCCTTGCGATGTGATGCAGACGTGTATTCCACGACGCACCCTCCACTCCCTCTACATCAGAGTCGGATTTCCGTGCCTGCGGTGTGAAGGAATTGAGGGAGAATCAGGGTGGCACTGCTTCATGTAGCCAAGGGAGGGCCTATGGCCATGAGATGCAAGTGCTATCCCTCTACGGTTACTGCTAGGCACGTTTCTCCGGTTCAGGTACGCTGGGCGCGCACACACCTAAGTGGAATATACATCTGCATCGCATCTCAAAGACCCACAGTTATCGTAAGTAACCATTTCTTGTTTAGAGACTTTACAGGACAGAAGATGTGTGACTCACTGCTTTATTGAATTTCATGGGTTGCTTTTCTTGTTTTATTGCTTTTTGGAATGGCCCTTTTGTACTTTCCATTACTGAGCTGGATGTTGTCTTGTAGGTACAACTGAATTCCCAAACATTGCCAGCAATCAAAGCTTGTGCCAAATGAGTTATTGGGGATGGGTGGGGAGAGGAGAAAGGACTCGGTATAGAAAAGCTCTGGTTGTTGCTAGATCCAACTATATCTCAGAAGCCGGGGTGTTGGAACAGTTTTTTTAGTGGTGGTGCTGAGAGCCATTTAACCAAACTGTAAACCCTGTGTATATAATAGAAACTACTTCAAGTAAAGGGGTGGGTCAGCACCCTTAGTTACAGCACCTATGCTTAGCAGGTAAATAAACTAGCAAATCTAACCGTTATTTAAATGTTTATTATGTGTTTTCCAAATAAACAATGAAATAAAGGACATCTACAAACATTTTCAAAGATCTATTAACATAAAAATACTAACTGATGTTTCAGAAGCATGAGTAATTTGTGAGAAGTGTCAAATATTTGTGAAAATTTGCAACACTCTCTTTACTATCAAGGCAGCTTTGAGTTGAATGCTCTACAGCCTATTCTGAATTGTGACCTATTTCAACTATCTTCTGTTAAAGCCAAATTGATAGGAAAGATTGTGAAGTTAGGATTCTGGTACACTATCAATTGTAAATTCTTGGTCTTTCAATAGTGTTTTCTGTTGTGGACTGAGGTGGTTTTATATTGTGGACTTGAAGGAAGTTCCTTCAAGTAGCTATCTCATATCATGGCCTTTTTGGATATGATTTTGTATATTGCCTGTGTATGTTTGTGGGTTTTTTATTATTTGTTTCTTCTGTGCCAGTTTTCTGATATTGTTGTGAGCTAATGAGTTGTCACAGTATGTATGGTTGACTACTTTTCACTTTTATGTAGGCGGCACCTACAGTTACTCAGTCAAACCTGAATGCTGCCAGGCTGCATGAGATCAAATCTTAAGGCCTATGTTTTCACATGTTCACTAATACTTGGTGCTTCACTTTTTGACGCCAGTGTGTCATGACTCCCCATATGCAGTACGTTCCAATACACAATAAAACATGAACTTTTATTAGATAGTAAATCTAATTACATGACCACTCATCCCATCACACAGAATATATCGTACAGGGAACACCTGCCATTTCTTTTCCCATTGCACTTATAGATGTCTGTTTCTCTGGATGGATAAAAATAATTTATTAAAAAACAAATCAGATTCTTTTAATGTAAATCAGATTTTTTTTAAAATTTAAATAGTTTAAAAAAATTAAACTTGAAATTGAAAACCTACCTTAAGGCCTAAATTTAGTATAATTTATTAAAATAATTTAAACTGATTAAAAAAAATTAAGCAGTATATGTTTGCTGCCAGGTTCTAAAGAAAGTCAAACTGCTGAAAGTCACGGCTAAGTACGTGGAATCAAAGTTTGTTTAAGTGCTAAACCAGCTTTTGACAGCAGTATTTTTTTCACTTATGTTTGTTCAACTAGTTCAGTTCAGTGATTAGATTATTCAAAAATAAAAATTAAATCGGGAGTTGAAAAGGTAGGAAAGCTTATCTTCCTCTTCCAATCTATGAAGAAAAATTAGGTGTGAGAGGATGAGAGCTTTTTTTTTCTAAATCTTGAAGGACATGTTAGCTAGAAATAATCAGTTCTAACTAGATATTGTTTCCTTTGCTCAATAAATTAGTTTTTAATGCAAAACATGTTTGGACAAACTTTTTTCCTTAAATATCCAGCACATTTAAGGTCATTATTAGTTAATTTAAAAAAAAGTTCTGTTTTTTGTGCATTTTTAGTTGAATTTGAATTTCTGTCCAAACAGAATTTGCTGCAGGTCACGTTTAAAAAAAAAATCTATATATTACCTTAAATGTGTATAAATAGAGTATCCTTCTGGGTAGTAAAAATAAGCACCAAATTTAGTGTTAATGCTATAGTTAATTGCAGATCTACATGTTTTAATGGTTACCAACTGTGATATTAAGCACCCCTGGATTCACACCCTACACACTATTGTAATAATGTTTGAACAAATTATAGCTTGTAAGGTATCAATTGAAACTAATAACGCACTTTGTCATTAATAGCTTTGTAAAACGCATGTGTAACATTTTATGTGAAGTTATGAATTCTCTCTGTATAATGTTACTGGAACATCTTAAAGAGAAAGACAGCCTAGCCTAGATAAAGGTGATAAGCAGGTCTGTCTTGTAGAAAGGAATGTGGGTTTACCTCAATTTATATATTCACAAACAAAGCCATCAAGCTAAACCAGTGGAGGTTGTCTTGAGCCTCAACTCAAGAGACTGAAAATGTGGCTCTTGCACCCTGGAGACAGAGGAGACTGAATCCCCAGAAGGCCTTCCTAACTTTGAGAACAAAGATGATTTGGGACTATAATGGACGGAGGGAGATTGCGTCTTTTTCTTTCACTAAGAAGTCAGGGAAAATCAACACTTCTGTGGCCGGTCTTGACTGAGAGACAGTCAGCCCTGCTGGACAAAGTATACTTTGCTTAAGATGATATCTCTCACCAAGACTCTTATCTTGCTAGGTTAAGTTTTTCACTTTTGTTTGCTTGTAACCATCTCTTACTTGGCATCATTTAACCTATATCCTGTTGTTAATTAACTTGTTTTATTTTTATCTAAACCAACCCAGTACTATGTTTGAATTGAAGTAATTGTTAACTTCAGTTAATGTGGCAAGTTGCTTGGTACTAACTCTTTAAAGGAACAAACCTTACTATTTCTCTTAGTGGGCCAGCAGAGGGCTGGATGCTTCAGGTCAGATGGTTTTGAGGGAATTTGGGACTGGAAATGGGTTTGGATCATCTTGCCAGATATAACCAAAACTGGTGGAAACCTGGGTGAACCAGTTGGGATGAGAACACTGAACCATGGCTGCACAGCACAAAGACACTCAGGATGTTGCATGCTTGTTTGCTGGCTACTGAGGCTGTCAGTCACAGCAGCAGAGCATTTAAGGCACCCAGAGTTACCAGGCACGTAGTGGCACAACCCCTTACTGGTCTGGATTGCAACCCCAAAACATGACACCAACCAATGAAAATCAACCTTTCTTTAGGAACATAATGTAAGTGTGAAACCCGATTACAGCTGATAATTTAAATCGAGGTTTCCTACTTGCTGATTTAAATCATGTCCACTCCTGTGTTCCTTGATCTCATGTTTGTGGTCTAGCAATACACATCCACTCAATGAAGGCAGAAAGCTTTATGACTGAGATGCCCAGCCCTCCTATTTTGTGAAGACTTGTCATACAAAGTCACTATTTTTGTTTTGTTTTGTTTTTTTAAATAAAAATTTAATGTTATTAATTTGGCTTAGTTTTAGGTTTCTAAAAGCAGCTGTTTTTAAATCAACTGGTCAAATACCTTCAGAGATGCATTGGTATGAAGGTCGTTACATAAATATAATGTTTTCTAAATGTTTTCTAAATTAAAACTTGAATTGGCTATTATAGCCAAAACTCAATTATTCTCAATATACAATGCAACTACTTTGACTAAAGGCCTTTTTAGTTAACATAAAATAATATAAAAACTCTTGGATAATAACATTTATAAACTCATTTCATTTGTAACATTACATATTTCACACTGAGATAATCCCAGTATGAATCTGTTTCTGTTTCACACTTCCTCAAAATTAACTAGATTTCTCCCCCCCCCCCTTGATATATTCCCCCTCTAGTTTTAATCATGACTTTCATGGAACCTCAAGGCAGTTTGTACTGCAGGGGGCTTGTTAACTTACCTTTCCAGGTGGCTTCTGTCATGTCCCCCTGCCGGTTTGACTACCCATTGATGTAAAATAAATTGCAGGTCATAAGAACAAAAGGTTTGGAGCCAGGGTTGGTAATGGTTGAATGCAACATGCACATTGGGAGTCAGAAAAGACTCTCTTTAATATAGTCTTGAGTAGCATCCCTGGCCTTGTTATCTCAGAAGGCAAAATGAAAGTCAATTTGTCAGAGGTAATTTATAGCTTGAAGCTTTTGAAAAGGGGATTGCTCCAAGGAGCATGTGGCTAAAGTGCAGGCCAACACTGATGATGTGCCTTGGATGCTTTCTGACATGGCTAGATCCAGCTGTACTGCAGCACATAAATCACAGTTCTGTCAACAGTTCAGTCTTTACAGTTATGCCTATGCACCCCAGTGAACACACACTGCAGATGCAGTTTGGAGTACTTCAGTGAACTCTGTAGAACTTTATTTCCTTTTGGTATATTTTCAGTATTTCAGAATGGTGGATATATGTATACGTATAAATGTATATGTAATCTCTTTATAAGGAGGCATACACCACAATTTTGATTTATATGTTGTTGGAGAGTCTGTGATTTCATCCCAAGAAAAAGAAACAGCCCACATCCTGTAGTATAAAAGGAAACTGATTGAATTGGCATTAGTTAAAATTAGGCCACTGAAAGATTACCCAAAGGGACTTTGAGTATTTAATCTATATAGGTTTTGTCTCATGCATATGGGAAAAGATGCAGCATATTATGACACATTCCATATCTTCTCCGTTGACATGATACAATCCAATGCAATAGGGAACAACAGAAACGGAATGAGGGAAAAGGCTACTGGTTGGAAATATAGCATTAATTCTTTTTTTAAACTTCCCACAACCAATTGTATAAATGCAAAGATATTGGTACTTCTAAAACATATAGTACCATGAAATGAGCCATGTAACAAATTTGACCTCATCGTTTTTATAGCCTCGATGCTAATTAGCACAATAAAACAGGTCTTACAAAAAAGTAATTAGTAATAACTTTGAATCATTAACATTAAATAGAAGCTAAAATTGAAATAATCCAAAACTACAGGTAATTTAGACAATCCCATTGTAGGCACTTCAAGAAAATCCTCTGCAGGTTTGGTGGCCTCAGATCTGAATGTTGCCTGGATAAATATTTTCCCCAGGTGCACAAAATGTTATGCACACCAACATCAGTTTTCATTTAAAATCAATTCCATAACTGTAGCCGGAGGCAATTCCAGGCTGCCTGAAATAATGTATTCCAGATTGTTAAAAAACAAAAGAATTTCTCTTCCTTTTGACATCTGCAGCTTATGCATTTAATGTTTTATTCAGCTTTAAGTAAGAAAAGTCTTTCATTTAAGAAACCAAACATATTGTTTATATAAATAGCATCTTAAAAACTGTTCTTTAAATAGATTAAATGCTGAGACGGTGTTACTAGAAAATAGGTGATCCTGAAAGTCTTGATGGGAAAGCTCAGTGTAGTGACTGCTGGGACCTTTCCATTCATGTGAATGGCAGTCCATCTCATTCACAAAATGTATTAAACTGTTCTTGCCAGAATAGAGGCTACTGCATATACATATTTATTCTGTGATTTTTATGTAAACGAGGCATCATGGCTGACAGTTAATTTTCAGAGCAAAATCTCATCTTTAAATTAAAAAGAAGCTAAATTCTGTAGGCAAATGTAATGATTATTTGCATGATAATATTAGGGCCAGTTTGACTCAAAAGAAAAATCCCCATGTCTTCATCAAGTCCTTAATAGTATTACTTTTGGAAGGTTTTTTCAGTTCACAGAATGACTAGGACAGGCATTAACACAAGTATAATCAATGGGAAGAAGACTAGGGTGACTAGATGTCCAGATTTCATAGGAACAATCCTGATGTTCAGGGCTTTGTTTTATATAGGCACCTATTACTCGCCTGTTCCCTGTCCCGATTTTTCACAGTTGCTACCTGGTCACTCTAAACAAGACTGAGAGCATTCATCTGCCAGCTTATTAACTGATAGAGCGGATTGGTGTTGAAAGTATGCAGCCTAGAGGCACAATTCTGCAAACTATGCATTTGAGTAACTTTGGCCTTAGAGTTAACATACCGTTAGTTTCAGCTACAGGTATATCCAAAAAATATGGTTAGCTGTAAATGAAATGTGTACCCACATTACTTGTACCAAACACTGTCAAAGTTCACAGATTGAATTTTTTACCTATTTTAAAAAGTAACTTTAGCTAAAGTGAGGAAATAATAGAACTAGTAATAATGCTGTCTTTGCTAGAAACAGCCAAGTCAATGTTAAATCATAAATTAAATTAAAAACAAATAAAGCAAATTTTCTATAAAAATTAGAAAATCACCTGTTGTATTTCTTGTTTTTCTCTTTTCCTGCAGCATTTTCTAACATCCTTTCCCCTCCCTCTTTCTCTAATTCTTTATCCTTTCAAAAGGCCTCTTTTTTGGTCAAATCTTTGTTCACCTAGAAATGGTGTCTTTCTGACTTTTCCCCACTCTGTTTTCGATGTTCAGTGAACTCTCCTCCTTTCCTTTCTCCTCCTCCTTTTTCCCTCGCTATCTTCAAATGTTGGGTGAGCTAATGTAGAGTGATGTTGCAGGTGTCAGTCAGTGGTCAAAGGGAAGATGAAAAGTGGTGGAAGTCTTAATCATGGCCCATTCATCATGCTGTTTCCCTTGTTGGTTCCCCTTTGCCCTCCTGCACCCTCTTCTGATAGCTGCTGCCCTTCTCTTCTATCCTCACCCCATTGGTGCTTGCTGCTTTCCTTTTTCCTTCTCCCACTTCCTTGGTAGCAGAAGGGGACAAAACATGAGCGAAAGTGCTATAAATACAGTCATGACTGGCAAGGGGATGATTGAGTACATCCTCTCCATCTCAATCTTTTGACATCTAACAATACAGAATCATAGCTAAATTGATGAGCTGTAAATAGTTATAATGTCCACACGGTACTTCAGAATGAATACTTCATTGAGATGAACTGTGACATTTGAATGGCAACAGGGTACAGCTCTCAGAACTATTATTTCAATCTATAGGCCTGAAGATTCAGATTCTGTAATACTTTGGCCCAGATATTCAGAATTGTGTATGCAAAATTTTGGGTGCATTTGTACGCACACTCTCTGTGACGGCATGCAAATGTGTGTGGACAGTTTGGAAAACAAGCGTGCCTTCATATTGGCACCCCTGTTTTTCTGTTTGGGGTTTTTCTTGACCAGAGACAGCCAATCATGAGAAATGATGTGGTTTTATGGTGGTCATAAATGGATAATTAAGCTTAGACCACTAAAAGTACTCACTTGTCAGAGCTGGGATATGACTGAGAGCTCCAGATGTAAAAGGCAAGTACCACTGTACCAGCTATGATGTATTTTTTTCCAGACATGAAGCACAAAAAGATACTTTCAGTCAAATTTACCTCCTCTTTAGAATAAGAGGAAAAACAGAAAAGAACAAAAGTAAAGTCCCAATGAGAGATCATATTGGGTAACTGTTTATCAGATTATCTCTGATCGTCTGCACTGGACTGAATATATACCTGTCTGTCTCTGCAGGCATCAGGGTCCTAAGAAATTTAGCAGTAATGTCTACAGGAAGCAAAGGCATAGAAATTACATAGCTGAATACATCACATAGCAAATTTTATTTCAAGTCTTTGAGAAATTATTATAAAGTATAGTAAAGAGGGGAAATGATAGATTTCTATTCGACTGCATCTCCATATTGTTCATATTGTTATTAAATAATTGTATATAATTTCACCCCTCCCAGATTATCAAAATTTGTGTCTGTTCTCCTCTCCCCTCTGCTCAGCCGTTGTCCCCACCCGTGACTGTTTGCTTTTAAGATTCTCACATAGGGTATTGCTTACATTAGGGGAAAAAGTGTGTATTTTACAATGTGAAAACCAAAATGAAAAATCCTAGATAGGGCAAGTTGTAGTTTTACCATTATTTAGCTGATTGAGGTGATCCCTTGCTAAATTAACCTGCTAAATTGAGGTAAAAGTACAGCTTGCCTCATCTACTCTAGGATCTTATAACATGTCAGCCATCACCTTGTAAAAACAAGTGCAGATTTACCCATAAGCTCCTCTGTGCCTTCTTCCCTCTTGCTCCTATTCATGGCCCCACCTTCCTGAGCTTGTTTTTAGGGGCTTCCACATATAAGTCCACTTATTTTTCTCATGCTGCCTCCAGTGTATTGAGATGACATGTATATTAAGTAGTAATAAAGGGGGAAAATATTCTGTTTCTTCTTATCCCTTACCTCAGTCTACCTTTAGATTTTTGAGCCCCTTTAGCACATGGACCATTCCTTCTTGTCTGTTTGGCCATCACCTAACATATAAAAGCTGCCATAAACAATTCACTAATATTATCTTTCTGATTACCCTGATTCTAACTTACCTATGCATTTCTGTAAGGATTTTATGCAGTAGCTAGCATAAATATAAGTGCATATTCTCTCTCTCGCCAGTCCTCTGTTCCAATTTTTTCCTTCCTTGCATCAGGTAAATAGGCATATTGAGGTGCTAGTCCCCAAATTCTCTGTAGCAAACAACACATTGACAAGGGAAATTCGTGTGTCTGGGAGCAACAATGCATAATGCTACACTTTTGGAGTGAGAGTAAAGATTACTTCTTAACTGAATAGTTACATTCTATGCGGAGCATATTAATTACAACTACCATGAACTTGGGTTTGTTTAATTAATTCTTCCAGTCTCTGACATTACTGCAATATTTTGAGCACAGTTTTTCACTTGACAGTGCGTATGGGGTATATTACCTGCAGTTGTAATTGAGAGAAGGCCCCATGCATAACTTTTTTCCTTCCAAAGTTAACCCCTTTATTTTCTTATTTCATTTGAAAAGGATTTATGCTTGATTAAGTTACTGTCTTTTATCATAATTAAAGAAAAATGTTGTGGCGATTGAACTAAAAACTCTTTTCAATGAAAAACAGATTGTTGGGCCTGTAGTGAAACAAAAGGGACCCTGTCACACACTTTGCCTCCTTTTTCTGAATAATCAGCAGTCAGAAAGATTTATCTACTGTGAGAATGATTCAACTGTCCTGAGCTGGGGGGCAAGGAGGAAGGAGAGCATATTTAAACTTTTCAGAAAGGAAGCTGCATGCTGCAGAGTTAGACTGAGATCATAGGAATGGCAGCCCTAGCATAGAGCTTATAACCTGTATTTGTAAACCATCTTGCCCGTTTGCAGGTCATGCCAAAAAAGGTTTGGTTGATTTTAACAATATCTCTCTTTAGTACGATAAGTGAATTACTGTGTACACAGTGCTCTTGATTTATAAAGGGCTTCTCCTTATGGTGCCTCAGAGTCTCATTTTAAATAACGAAGCCTGCTTGCAATTTTTTAAATGTATATTTCTGGCTGACTTAATTCCACTGTTGTTCTCAACTTCCAGCTAGTTACAGTTACCTGCAAAGAATAACAGATCTATAAAAATTGTGGTAGAACACTGCAAGGTAAACAAAACAAACCAATTGCTATTCTTTTTATGCAGATATTTGCTGAAAAACTGTGTGTTTTTACTTCTGTTCTACTGACTTATTGCTAACTTGTGGTGGATTAGAATTTGTTTTGGGGGCATTCAAGAAACTTGACATACTACAGTTATTTAATGTACTATAGAAGTGTAAAGTTTTACCTATATAATTTAGTTTCCAAATTTTAAATGAAAACACATGTGAATAAGCTGCAGATGAAGTTGTCTTCAGCTTTGGCTGTATTGTTATTGTTTTGTGCTTCAGTGTTACATTTTGATACATTTTCTTTCTTTTTTTATTCATTTCATTTTTAAAGCTTTAAATATTTTAGTTTTATTAAAGTGATACAATTAGCATCTATTGTAATAGAAACAGAGGTGCTCCGACCAAGGCAATAGAGGGAGCTGGTGTCAATGTCTGAATAGGAATCCAAGTTTTATTGGCTCCTAATGATATGCTAGTAATTATGCCATGTCCCTCTCAATAATATGAACAAACATATGGTCAGAAATTATTGAGCTGATAAAGGAGGATATTAGAAGAATATATTTTTCTGTACTTATCAACTCAGATTTGTGTTCAAAACTTTATAATTTTTCATTCTGAGAGTGACAGAAATGCCAATATAATTGTACTAAAGAACACATCATAGTGTCACTTTTCCCCCCTGTTTTCCCAACCTCATACTCTGCCTTGATTAGTTGGTCACAGTAGCAATTCCTGTTGTATGAAAGGAAATGAATCAGAAAAACTGAAGAACTGAGAAACAAGGGCAAGAAGTGCCTTGCAAATGGGGTCTTGCTTCAACCTGCCTCTTTGGGGATCTATTTGCCTCTGTTCTCAAGCATATTTAGCCATTAAGTGAGATGGTGTCTGCTACAGCTGTTAGCTAGGGACCTTCAAGTTTGTGATTCATCATCAGTTCTGACAAGCTTGTCCCCACAGCATAGAAAACTATAGAAGGTATAGGAAACTTTGTATACTTGGTATTTCTGGCAGGTGCTATGAAATACCTGCATAGTGCCCAACCAGACTTTATGTACGTATGTATGTATGTATGTATGTATGTATTTATTTGTATTGTGGTAGTGCCTAGGAGCCCCTTTAGCTTATTTTATTTCAAAAGAGACTTAGCAATCTGCTTGTATGTCCAAAGCCTTAGTTGTTGTTCCTTTGTCTAAAATTGTCACTTTGTCTCAGTTCAGAGTCTGAAATGTTAAGTCAAAGACCTTAGCCATAAAGGAATGATCCACCCATATCTCTTGTCTTCAGTGCAGCGTCAAGAATCTCCTCTGACCCTGTCAAGGGAGGGGAGGCAGAGTCATCTTTGTGCATCTGTCCATAACCAAATAACATTTCCAGTATATGTTCAGGGATGGGTGGAGATCTTGCTACTTAACTCAAGTTCAACCTGTATAATGAGTGGGAGGAGAGAACTTTTCTGAGGAACCATTAGAACAGGCACTGTAAGACTTTGCTGAGAATAACATACTATGCTTGCTTGCTCATGAAAGTGCACTGCTTTTAGGTGAACAAGGATCTGTTTGCTGTCCCTAAGGTGCTCTAGTGGGAAGAGTAATCAGATTCTGTTGAATATTCCCTTCTTGTTCTCTGTGATATAGAAACTTTAACTGAGGGAGGGAAAAAGGAGAAAGGAAGATGACAAGATCTTTGTACAACAATACCTGGCACAGTTTGCTTGGCACCACTACATGTCAGTTACATGATTCATGTCAATTACTAACCCCTGGGTCCAGCATGGTGTATCCAAAATGTAGAAACTTTTACAGGTGCTAAGTCTTATTTTGAGAATGTGTGGGCAAAGGAGAGGTATATCCTCTTATAAATCATTGTATCTAATATATACCCCAAACTACAATATTCTCTGTAGCTGAATGTATTTATTTTTCCTGTATTTGGGATGACTATCTGACTCTTGAATTTCTGTCCATTTACTAGATCCAGAACTAAATTAATGTATGCTGGCATTCCATATATGGTGTCTCCATGTGATACTACTTAAGGCCCTGACCCTGTAGACATTTATATAACTGTTTCACTTTATGCACATGTGTAGTCCCATTGATTTCATTGGAATTACTCACATCTATCACTGCACTATATTTTTTTTAGTTTAGCAATATTAAAATTAAAATGCTCAAAGTGTGGATCTAGTCTGACAAGTAACCATGTAAGAATGGCAACTTCTTGTTCAACTGTGTGTATTTAGAGGTATATTTGTGGACTTCAGTGACTAAAATAAATGTGTACTCCCTTTTAATCATGTTGACCCTGCAGTCAGCACAACTAAGAGAGTGAGCTGGATTCTATTCCTTCTTGTGCATCATGTATGGAATAGTTTACTAAACTCCAATTACAGGGCAGTCAATTACACTCTGTACAACCCCATTGAAGACAGTGGAGTTGCAGAGGTGTCACAGAGGGCAGGATTTGGCCTTCATTATTGCTGATCATAGAAGTGTAGAACTGGAAGGGTCCTTAATAGGTAATCTAGTCCAGTCTCCTGCACTCAAAGCAGATCTAAGTAATAACTAGACCATTCCTGACAGGTGTGGCTAACCCTGCAATGACAGAGATTCCACAACCTCCCTAGACAATTTGTTCTAGTGCTTAGTTACCCTGACAGTTAAGAAGTTTTTGCTAATGTCCAACCTAAACCTCTCTTGTTGCAATTTAAGCCCTTTGCTTGTCCTCTGAGGTTAAGGAGAACATTTTTTCACCCTCCATCTTGTAACAACCTTTTATGTACTTGAAAACTGTACTTATATTCTCCCCCACCCCCTAGTCTTCTCTTCTCCAGACTAAACAACCCCCCCCTTTTTTCCCCCAATTTTTCCTCATGGGTCATGTTTTCTAGACCTTCAATCATTTTTGTTGTTCTGCTAATTTGTCCACATCTTTCCTGAAACGTGGCACCAAGGACTGGACACAATACTCCAGTTGAGGCCTTATCAGCATGGAGCAGAGTGGAAGAATTACTACTTGTGTTTTGCTTCCAACACTTCTGCTGATGCATCCCAGAATGATGTTTGGTATATATTTTTTTGCAGCTAAGTGTTACATTGTATACTCATATTTACCTTGTGATCCACTGTAACTCCCAGATCCCTTTCCCCAGAACTCCTTCCTAGGCAGTCATTTCCCATTTCATATGTGTGCAACTGATTGTTTCTTCCTAAGTGGAGTACTTTGCATTTGTCCGTATCAAATTTCATCCCATTTACTTCAGACCATTTCTCTAATTTTGTCCAGATAATTTTGAATTTTAATTCCATCCTATCCTATCTTCATACACAAGAAGGAAAGAGCCCAGCTTGATTCTCAGTATCCAGGCTGAATTTGTAGAATTGTCACATGAGGGGAGAAAAAAAAAACTTGTTAATTGAGCACATTTACTCTGGAAAAGACTGAGAGGCAATAAACATGGAACCCCATGATGCCATTTTAGAAAGCTGCTTTTCAGAGTAGAGCTGTGCTTAGGTATTAAAATGGGAAGTTTTAAATAATAAATCTTTGCCTTTTTTAACCCTCACTTATTAACCTCTTTTTATTAATTTGTCCTGCCAAAACTTATAGATTAGAAGTTTCATCAGTTTATAAAAGTTTGTGGTTTAGTGAAAAATTCATTTTCTCCCCCCGTCTTCTCTTCAACATATGCATAGTTTTAATATCCATACTGAAATATCATTAGTGGTGAGCCATAGGTGATAAGTCACCCTTAGTCCCTAATTTAACTGAAAGATTCCATGATATAAATAACTTTCTTTTTAGGGTCATCTGTTTTGCATTTAACATGGAGTTTCTATACTACCTTGAGATGTTAGCATTGGAGTTGCAATGGAAATATGTATGCTTCACTTTGTAAATTAATCAGAAAGCAGGTTTCCATCAACATCAAAAGGAGAACGCTGAACTATAGAGAGGCTCGTTTGCTCAATGTGGGATATATCTTGTGGTAACTATGAAGCAATGAAAGATAATATCCTGCTGTTGTTTTTCTTTATATACTTGAATTGTTAAGGAATTTTTTTAATGAATTTATTTTCTCAGACACTGTCATGATCAGATATATTAAAACAAATCACGTTGGTGGAAAAATCAGAGTTGGCTCACATCTTTGGCACATCCACCTGTGTAAACAAAAGCTCTTTTTAAAAAAGGTTTAGGTCAGTTCAAGTAAAAAAAAATCTAAGTGATGTTCATTCCATTATAGTCTAGAATTATTTGGCATGGAAAAGAGTAGTTAGATGGGACTGGGACTGAAGAATGTAGATTTATCTATTTAGATTTAAATTGGCACAATTCATTGTAACAGTGGTGTTGTGAGGCAAAGACATGGGGTGGGAATGATCAATCACTCCTTTTTTTATTTCGTTGCATAATATGAAAACACTAAAAGCTAAATTTAAAGGCAGTAAATGAGAATCAATAAGAGGAAATACTGTGATGCTTTATGCAATGTACAGCTAGCTGATCTGTGCTGTTCACCGCCAGTGGATGTTAACAAGGCAAATATTATAGCTGGATTGTTTTATGAAAAAGAGTGGTAAACATTTGCCGCTCTGTGGTTGAAGATACTATTGTGGTCACTTAACCCCAAGCTTCTGAGTGTAAAGTGAACACCTGAAGGGGCCACGAAGGAGTTTCTCTTTCTCCATGTCCAGTATAACCTAAAACCAGGCATTATGGGTTTTTAAACCTTTCTTAGTAGCATATTGGCTAATTCCTGAGGCATTTGGATACATAACTTCTAGTTTCATCTGGCAGCTTCTATGTTACTTAGTCATCAGGGCATTCTTCACAATTTATAGCGCAAACCATGCAAATATCTGACATGATCTTCTCCTGTCTCCCTTTCCACCCTCCACACCCTTCTGAAGTGAATCACCTGACCCAGTACTGTTACTTTTACTGCCCTTACTACCTTGTGCTTTTATTTTGAGTACTATTGCACTGTGGAATGACTGAAATAAGGAAACAGTGTGGGTCACTGGTTTGGCACTGATGGTTTGATCCTCTATACTGGTCTGCGATCCAAAGTACCTGGCTTTGGAGCTAAAGACATTTCTTCTAAATTAGAGATTAAAGAAAGTCATGAATGGCTGTAAAAAACAACAACAAGGAGTCCCATGGCACAATTCATTTGCAAACTTAACACCATTAATTTGAGCTTGAATAAGGACTGGGAGTGGCAGGCTCACTACAAAAGCAATTTTCTCTCTCTTGATATTGACACCTCCTCATTAATTATTAGGAGTGGACCACATCCACCTTGACTGAATTGACCTTGTCAACACTGGTTCTCCACTTGTTAGGTAACTCCCTTCTCTTCATGTGCCAATATATTTATGCCTGTATCTGTAATTTTCACTCCTTGACTCTCAAGAAGTGGGTTTTTTGCCCATGAAAGCTTATGCCCAAATAAATCTGTTAGTCTTTAACCACCGGACTCCTTGTTGTTTTTGTGGATACAGAGTAGCTGATGAATGGCTGTAGAAACATTTGAAGGTACAATAGTCTATTCAGAATCACAGGGGTTGGGTCTTCAAGGATAAGGATAACTAGTTAGGGGAGAGAATTAGGACAGCCTTGATTGGAAAGGGGAATAGTTTTATACATAGGGCAGCTGGGGCTTGATAGTTTGGAATTGGATGTGAGGCACTGTAAGAAGGTAGAAAAAAGTCAGGTCAGAAAGGGAATCACTTTTGGGTGCTAAATCTTTTCATGTTTCTCCTATCACTAATTTAAATTGCCATGTATACATCTTCATACCAGTCTTTTTCCTTTCAGTAGTGCAAAACTATCATTTTTTCAATTCTGTTTTGTGCAAACAGAATTCCTTCAAAATTCTGTCCTTTGTATCCTGAAGTTCATGTTAGCCCTGGCTTTCTTTCTGCCCTTCTAAGAATTTAATATGCTTCTAGGAAGTGTTTTCTGAAGGAGATCTGTGCACTCTTTAGAAATGTTGATGGTTTTCTTTGGAAACAATCATCGCTAAATATTACAAAGGGTGTTTCAGAACTGAGCAGAAATAATTTGTAAGAAAGTACTGAATAGCAGGGGTCAGGTCACATCCTCCCAGTTCTGACATTCCACCTTCCAGACAGTGAACTGTCAGTTTTGGAAATAAGCTATCCAACAGCTAGACCAGGGGTTCTCAAACTGGGGGTTGGGACCCCTCAGGGGGTTGCGAGGTTATTACATGGGGGGGGGGGTCACGGGCTGTCACCCTCCAACCCAAACCCCGTTTTGCCTCCAGCATTTATAATGGTGTTAAATATATTAAAAAGTGTTTTTAGTGTATAAGGGGGGTTGCACTCAGAGGCTTGCTGTGTGAAAGGGATCACCAGTACAAAAGTCTGAGAACCACTGAGCTAGACCACCCAGTGAACAATTCAGTGTGTGGAAAGCATGCTGGTAGGACACAAAGGGAGTATGGATTCCTTTATGTTTGGAATCTGTTAGGATAAACCTCCTAAAATAAGTATCAGCATAGTCTGTTTCCTAGCAAAGGTTTAAATCAAGATAATAACTTTAGATAGGGATTTAGTTGAAGAAAGATCTTATATATCCAGAAATACTAAAATGTACTCTGATTTACATTCTGCATGCTTTACAGTTGTTGAAGTACTTAAGGTAGCTTGTGGAGGAATCTCAGTGCCAGAAAATAGATAATGGAAGTACACTGGCATCTGAAAGGGGATTTATGACACATGATGTTAAGACTGAAATGAAATGACTTTGGGCTTCCTTCTTTACTTGAGTAAAACTCCAGATTGACAACTGCAGAATTTGTCCCACAATCACTGTTATACCAGAGTTAGTTTATTTAAACTATTTAACAATTTTGAATGAGGGAGTGAGACCAGAATGGCAATATGTCACTTCTGTTCAATAAGATCGTTAAGTAGCTTTTAAAATTTAGGTATTGGATAGTTAATTTATATATTGCATTCAACTGTGCAGAACTCCCAACAACTTATCCACAAGAAATCAGTGCTTAAATGTTGTTGATGGTTTACTATTATTATGTTACCTTGGTAATCAATTTATGATCATTGAAATGCTGTCCTGCAAAACTTTGAGGATAACATGTTTTAGCTCTCCACTTTCTGCTTGTGAGAAATGTAGTGGTGATATTTTATTCTCTAATTTATTTAGATTTACAGTTTAAGATTGGCAGCTTGGTTTTTGCTTAATCCTGGTTTCCAGTCAGTTCATCCACATTATGAAAAGTTCCAGCCTTCACCTCCTTTTCATCGCAAAGATGAAAATCTAAAAAGTAACTTTAGGAAAATCTCCCCCTTTAAATTAAATCCTGGACTATGGCCAGGAGCTGCTTTCTTCCTTGCTTATGCTCACCTGCTGGTTTCCTGATGTGACAGTTGCATATTCATGTGCTCTTTTGAGGAGAGTCAGAGTGGCTGTGGGCACAGCCACCGGTGTTGCTGTTGGAGAAAGACATCGCCTGGGAGTATCCAGCATTGCTAGGCACAAGATTTCAAAAGTAATGAGTTAGGTTTTTTAAAAAAAGCTTAAAAATCATCAGATTTTAAAAAAGTAATAATTTGGGGTTCTAGTATTTGAGTGTTTAAGCTCCTGTATTCAAGCTTGTACCACTATGGCCAGAAAACTTAATTTATTTGTTAAATAAAAACTAAGATTCTCAACTATACACATTCCTCCAGGAGCTGTGGTTTCAAGAAAAAAACAAATACTGTGAGATTTGCAATAATATTTTGAGAGTTGGCAGCGCTGAGTATTCAAGAGCCAGCTCGGAGATGACACTCCTTCCCTCCCTCCAATATGGCGACTCCTTAGAATTATCCACCAGTCCTTCCAGACACCCAGCTTGTTAGAAGTTCTGTGGCCTCTACCTTGCTTGTGATGCCATTGTTTAGTGCCTCGCAGGCTTGTGCTCTCAACAGCAGAAAGAGCGAGAGAGAGAGAGACCGAGTCGTACTTCTGACAAGCTGGCTCCTTGGCGGAGAAAGTGTCTATATATCATTATAGCCTGTCAGAAGTTTGGTTGGAATAAAAAATATTAATATAAGTAGCTGAATCTGTAATCACTTCTTTAAAATTAAAAAGTTTAGGTAGATTGCAAGGATTTTGGTTGTGGGAGAGAAACCACAATGAAGTGAGGCAAGATTTTTAAAAAATTAAGCATAAAATGAATCATTTTTGAAAATCTTGATCTAGAAATCTAATGATTTTTGGGTGCTCAACTTGAGACACCTTAAAAGGATCCAATTTTGAGAAAGTGCTAAGCACTGTGCCACTTGAAATCAGGCTCCTTTAAGCTGTCTCAAGTTGGATACCAAAAAAATGGAGGCAGTCAAAATCATTAGTCAGTTTTGAAACTTTTGGCCCTAAGTCTATATTGAACTTTAGCCAGATTTGGCTATTTTTAAATATTGTTTTAGTTTCTAGTCAAACAATTATGGCTTTCGAATAGACAGAGAATCCAAATGTATGATAAATGCATGTTTAGTGGGACTCAGTATGGAGACAAATGCTGGAATCTTAACAATGAATTATTTTAGTAATTACTTGCTGTAAATATAATTTAGATTCTAATTGGATGACTTGTGCCCTGTGACATCTTTCCCAAACTTTGGGTGACAAACAGTAGTTCACAATATTCCTGTGAAACTTATACGTTGAGTTGTCCTTGGGGGAGAATCAAAGAAGCCAAAGCACTTTAGATAATATTTTATCTCTTGTCCTCACATCAGAGCTCGGAGGTTGCTAGGAAACATGCAGTCATTGCCTACTGCTTTTCTGCTGACTCAAAACCATATTGTGGCTTGTTTGCTGCACAACATAGGAACCCAAAATACAGGATTTCGTTGCTCCTTTCCCTACTCTTCTCCACTCGGAGGGGTTGGTGTGTGGTAGGGGTCTGATGTGAATATAATTGGAGTGGTAGAATGGAGTCCAATGAAGGAAACAGTGGAAATCAAAATGACTGATAGCACAAAAGTAATAGTGCTGCTAAAGGACAGTTTTATCCCCTTAGCTCCCAATGGCAGACATGCAGCCCTACTCAGAGGGATGGGTCTACATGAAACCTCTAAGTGATTACTTAAATGAAAACAGAAATAGACTATATTTGTCCTTTTAAAAAAATAAAAAGAGAAAGCAATGGAAGCTTTGCAACATTTGTAGTAACTCAATGACACTTTTCAACAGCAATAAATATTTCTTATTAGTGAAGATTTATGAAAGTGGGAATTTAAGGATGTGTCTCTTTATAAGATAGCAGTTGGAAATAATTATTATGGTTACCTATGTATTCCATCATGACAAAGGTGGGTCTGAAGATTTTCCTTCTTATTTTTGGATTGTGACAGTTAATTTTCAGCAACTTTTGCCTACCATTGCTTTGCCTCATTCTTCATGCAAGTGGTCTTTTTCTTGCAGCAGGCACTGAAGCTTCGACAGCTAAATCCTGCATGGAACAGTGGGCCAGATTTGTAAAGGTATTTAGGCCCCCTAACGATGCAGATAGACTGCCTAGTGGGATTTTCAAAAAATGCCTAGCTCCCATTCAGTGGTGTAGTCCTAAATCTGAAGGTTCCGGAATGCCACTCACTAAAAGAAACAGAGAATGGGGGTGAGACTTGGGGGGTGGGCACAGAAAGAACGGGGGAGGGGGCTATTATGGGGGAGAAATAGTGGCTGTTAGGGCTCAGGCCAGGAGTGTCTAGTGTAGAGGGTCTAAGGAGAGAGACCCAGAATCCCACAGAAGCTTCTCCTGTTCACTCCTGGGAAGTGGTGCCTCCAGCTCCTGACTCCAATTTCTGCCGCTGCCCAGAGACACCCCTTCTTGCCCCCTTGCCTGTCCCTTAGAGGTATGGGGGCTCAGGGAGATGGTTGGAGCTCAGTAGAGGAGTCAGTAGGGGATAGAGGAGGGTCAGATTGGGGCTTCTTCACCAATGCAGCAGCTTATGCTGGAGCTGGCCTTGCCATCGCTCAGACATTCACTGCAGACATATAGGCACCTACTACCCCCCACCCCGTCCCAATTTTTCACATTTGCTGTCTGGTTACCCTACTCCTGCCCCTGGGAGATCTGAGCTGCCACCAGTTGGCAGAAACACTGAGAGGAGCAGTAGCGGGCAGTGCAGCTGGGCGGGGATCAGGGGGCTGAGCAGGGCTGCTGCAGTAGTACCAAAACAGTGTTTCAGTATGCTCCAATTCAACTACACCACTGCTCCCATTGAAATCAATGGGAGTTGGCACCTAGGCACTTTTGAAAACCCACTGGCGCTTATCTGCATCTTTAGGGGCCTAAATACCTTTGTCTGGCCCTGAGGGCCTCCAGTGAAATGAATGACAGCGAGGATGCTCAGCACCACTCAAAAGCACCCAGTGTGGGTTCTGATCCATGATTGAGATATGCTGGAAAGACCTATACAGCAATCGGTTCTAAATTATTTTTCCTTTCACTTTTGTTCTCTGCAGCTCCACTGAACAATAGCCTCGTTTCTCCTCCTTGATTCCCAACCCGGATACTTTTCTTCCTTTTTTAGGCAGTTTTACAAGACAGTTTTAAGCAGTTTAGAGGAATTTTACAAAGAGGAAATTAATACAGAGTAATATAAACAATGTAATATGAAAATACAAAAATGTGACTGAGAAGCTTTATTAAATGCACACAGCTCTGATGTGAAGTGACTGCTTGGGGTGGGGCGAGGCCTCCAGTGTACAGAAACAGTTCCTGGCTCTTGCAGCGTGATCTGAAAAACTTGCTGTAAATACATTGTGCTTGTGGTTCCCTGCTCAACCAGCGGCGCCAGGAATTGGTCCAAAGGTTTGGGTTTTTTGTGTAAATGTTACTTCATATTTTGTTACATGATTAAGTTTTTAAGTGCTATTGTTCCATATTTGGATCATTAAAGGCTTTGAGGTATGCCTTGCCCTTAATAAGTATGGATGTCATCAGTATCCTGTAAAGTGTGTATTTTCTGTATCTTTATTTTAATGTCATTTTTGACACTCTGCCCAGGATTTGGTTATTAGGTTTTCCTCTCTGGTAAAACAGAAATTAATCTAGTTTTCCCCTTAGAGTGCACAAAGAAGCCTTTTTTTCAGTTTTAGTGAAGTACAGTTTTACTGTATGCAGCAAAAGTCTGTATTCTTATTCCTGTATACACTTTTTTAGCTAAGAACAGAACATCTTTCTATTTTATGAAAATGACTTAAAAAGATGCAGCATGAATGATTATACGGGGATGACATTTCCCATTGATCATCTACTTCACTTTCATTTTTTCTTCATATTTTAAGATACATTAAAGTCAATATATGTTACTTTTTCCTCAATATTTAGTCAAAATAATAGAAAACAGATTTATTTTCGATACTGCCTTTTATATCAGCTATATATCAATAACCTCAAAGGGAATAAGATATACGTTTAGGCCCCAGTCCTGCACTAGGATGCACACGGATGGACCTGTGCTAGGGTTGCCAACTGTCTAATTGCACAAACCCAAGCGTCCCCGCCCCGCCCCTTCTCACTCCATCCCGCCTCCCTCCATCACTCACTCTTCCCCACCCTCACTCATTTTCACTGGCAGGGGGTTCGGGTGTGGGAGGAGGTGTGGGCTCTGGGCTGGGGGTGAGGCCTAGAGGTTTGGAGTATGGGAGGGGGCTCCGGGTTGGGGTGCAGGAGGGGGTGTAGGATGCAGGCTCTGGGAGGGAATTTGGATAGGGGTGGGGGCTCAGGACTGGGGTGGGGGTTGGAGTGCAGGAGGGGGTGTAGGATGCGGGCTCTGGGAGGAAGTTTGGGTGTGGAGGGGGCTCAGGGCTGGGGCAGGGGGTTGGAGTGCAGGCTCCGGCTGGGTGGTGCTTACCTCAGGTGGCTTCTGGAAGCGGCTGGCATGTCTCTGCAGCTCCTAGGTTCGGGGTGGCCAGGCGGCTCTGTGTGCTGCCCCTGCCTGCAGGCACCACCCCCACAGCTTCCATTGGCTGCGGTTTCTGGCCAATGGGCACTGTGGAGCCGGCAGCGCACGGAGCTTCCTTGATTGCCCATGCGCCTAGGGGCCACAGGGACATGCTGGCTGCTTCCGGGAGCCACACGGAGCCAGGGCAGGTAGGGAGCCTGCCTTAGTCCCGCTGTGCCACTGACTGGACTTTTGGCCTGTTAAAATCTCCCGGATTGCTTTCAATAGCAACCAAGAGATTGAGGCCAATTCCAGAAGACTCCCGGCCAATCCGGAAGGGATGGCAACCCTAACCTGTATACATGAACAGAGCTCCACTGAAGATATAATTATGTTTTACTTCAGTGGTCTCGTGGAGGCGAGAATCAGCCTATACGCATCTTTGTGCAGGATTGGGGTCATAGAAGATCTTCAGTGCAGTATGGTTTTCCTTTTTGTTTGTAAGGCACTGAACACATTTTAATTTAATGCAGAAAAGGCAATAAAGACAATATATGGCAGGAGCTGTATAGCTTGCAAACAGAGTACTGTTGGACATACCACCTGTAAAATTGGATGGCAGAGGGGCTCTCAGGAATGAGGCAAGATGAAGTTACCTTTTTAAAATTTCCTTTAATTTTCTTTTCATTGGCTAGAAAAATATGTCTTGGTCTCTTAATTTTACTTTGTGTAGATAAAGAAGACTGAATGGAGATTTTATGTTTACCCATTCCTAATATCTTTCCATGCATATGCAGTTTTGTCATTTATCTACTAGTATTCTATTTTATAATGGACATTTTAAAGCCTGTTAAACTTTACCGGTTGTACTGTAAATATTTCGGTTCTTAACATTCAACTTAAACAGTTTATATTCAGATAACTTTTACTAGGGAGCATGTTATGTGAGTTCCAGTTGTAGGAGAAGGGTGGTCCTTTCCATCCCTGAAGATCTCACTGTATGTCTTGTCCCTACCACTCTTTGCTTCTCAAACTCAAGGCCACACATCATGGCTAATGCTTGTAGCCACACAGATTTTTAGACTTCAGAGTGACATGTGAAGAGAAATAAAATATTGGCTTTGTGCCTCCCCTTTGCTTCTTTATTATGTTTGAAGAAAGCCTCTTTCCTTGCTCTGCCCTCCCAAAAGTGCATTGTGTTGATTTTTTTCCTGCGTGTGGTAATGGTGTTGACATGTTTCTTTTTTACATTACAAGTTAGTCCCCTGTTTAGGAAAACACTTAAACATATATCTCAGAATCAGAGCCTCAGATCCATTACCCATAAGTATAAATTGGCAAATGATAAAATGACACTATTACACTCACTGTCCTTTGCTTTTGCATATTGCTTGAATTTAGTTGTGAGACAGTTCCTCATGAGTGAATGAGGATATGGAAAGGATGTTTAGCTCAGCCTCTAGCACCTGCAACCACTTTAACTAGTCTAACTTCATGGCATTGTTGTAAGGACCTCCAGGTGCCAAGTGATCTTTCTTGCCACAGGAGGTAGTGCCGAAGTAAAATCCCATGCTTTACATGCTGCAGTGGCTATATGAGCGGTCCGTGGAAATGCAACCGTTTTACTTGTTGTTTTCAGAGTAATTGAAAAATCAGTAACGTGCAGAGAGATGACTGGTTCATGTCTTCTAGGTTTGGATGGAACACAAGTAAAGCTGTTATATTTCTGTGGATTGCTCATACAGCCATTGTACCATATACAGCATGAAATTTGACTGTGTCACTGCCTCCTGTGGCAATAAAGATCACTTGGCACCTGGAGGTCCTTACAATAATGCCATGAAGTTAGACTAGTTTAAGTGGTTGCAGGTGCTAGAGGCTGAGCTAAACATCCTGTCCTTATCCTCACTGACTCACAACTTAGTAGCAGTATGCACAGCAAAAGATGGCGCATATTCCCTTTCTCCACCCTCCAGTCCTTGTTTACCTGCTCATACCAATTACACTTTTTAGTGTAGACATTTATTTTGCTAGCTGTCAAGAAGATGTAAATAGAACTATCTGGGAGTTATAGGGACGCTTCTCTCACTTCCTGCAGTAGAGTCTTATAGCCAGATTTTCAGAAGTTAACTAATGTGTGTTTCCAATGTTGGGTGCTATGATTTTCATCCCGTTGAAAATTTTGGCATTGGTAATGCATCTTTTGGAGATGTGTCTTTCTGTCTTTTTTTCTAGATGTGTTAATGACCTCTGTTGCTAAAGGTGCTGCTACTGCTCATATTTTCTATGTGTTGAAACACACTTATGCCTCACTCAACCAGAAAATGCCTGTGTTCCAGGTCTAAAAGTGAGATGAAATGCAAGGCTTAGTTCTAATATCAAATGGATTAAAATCCAGTCAATTCTCTGGCTGTATAGCCAAGGAAAGATTAAACAAAGCAATTGCCTAAACTTGTTGTTTGAATCAGGCCTCAGTCATGTGGTACATAGATGGGGAAATCAGAGAATTACACAAGGCAATAAGCCTTGAGGAATATAGGCTTCCCAGTCCCCTCAGAAGGTGGGCTGCTCATGTTCTCCTTATAAAACAAAATCAGTAACTTTGGGAGATCTATGGATTCAGAGTTTGAATAGTAATCTGTTCTCTGAGTATATAGTTATTTAGTTTGTGATAAAGTAAAAGCACAGGTAGTCAGAAAAATCCTGGTCTCAAATAAGCTGTAAACATAGTTCTGCTGAAAAGTGACTGTACAAATAACATCATGGAGTCCTGTCTCAAATTTTATATAATAAATGCTCAATTGGACTAAAATATATTTTTCTAACTCTCAGCCTTGCAAACTCAGCCTGGGTTCTGAGAGTCATAAGAACATAAGAATGGCCCTACTGGGTCAGACCAAAGGTCCATCTAGCCCAGTATCCTGTCTTCCGACAGTGGCCAGTGCCAGGTGCCCCAGAGGGAAAGAACAGAACAGGTAATCATCAAGTGATCCATCTCCTGTTGCTCATTGCCAGCTTCAGGCAAACAGAAGCTAGGGACACCATTCCTGCCCATCCTGGCTAATAGCCATTGATGGACCTATCCTCCATGAATTTATCTAGTTCTTTTTGATCCCTGTTACAGTTTTGGCCTTCACAACTTCCTCTGGCAAGGAGTTCCACAGGTTGACTGAGTATTGTGAGAAGAAGTGAAGCTGGAGTCTTTTTAATCTCATGAACCATCATGGATAACACATTGTGCCTTTACCTATAGCTGTGTTACACCACTGCCTTCAATGTGGTTATGCAGGTTTTACTGTTTGGAAGGCGGTAAATGAGCATATTGATGTTCAAAAAAGAACAAAATCTATTTTACTCCCTCTTGACTGTCTTGGCCTTTCAGGGATAATGGAAGTAAAATGTAGTGAAAATTGCTTATGGTTGTCTTTAAAGTGAGGGGCCTTACTCTGAATCACACAGGGGACAGAGCTGTTGGGTAAAAAATGGCCATTTTTATATGTCTACATTTAGGGCAGAGCCGTACTTCTATCTTTTTCAGAGAGAGACTGTAGTTAGTCAAAATGGCCTCCACTCACATGGGAAGGCTCAGATGAGGAAACAGAACCAGTACAATATGATTTTTATTTGCATTATCCAAAAGAATCCATCACAAAACTTCAAAATGGATCCTCTACTGTTTTCTAAGGGCTGACTGTGTACTTGGTACTAAGTATGACACAGAAGAAGACATTTTAACTCCCCAGAGGAGTTTACAATCTAAGGGCCAATTTTTTAAATGTTGAGTGCTGGGGCTGCAATTTTTCCTAGTCTTTATGCAGGTGGCAGTAGTGGGAGAGCATAAGAAGTCTTTCCCATCCCTCTCAGTCCCTCCTTGAAGGCCAGGGAGGATAACCGTCCCTGTGTTACTGGGATACAGCATCCCAGTGTGGATAAAGAGAAGGCAGGATCTTATTTCAGTAACCCTCTGCATAGGCACATGAATCAGGATAAGCATGCAGAGGGGAAAAGGCTGTACTTCATAACAAGATGTAGCCGCAAGTGCACTCCATCACAACAGGGAACCCCAGCAAACACTCTAGAAGGCTTGCTGGTACTCCTGTTGGTACAATGCAGCTGTGTACCACTGTTTATTCTGTGCTGTACTTGCATGGCATAATCTATCCCTAAATAGAAAGACGACAAAACAACTGGGAGTACTAGAGCAAGTTTCAATCTTAGGCTTTTTATGATATTTTTTTATGTTATTGGTAATGAGGGATCCAGCAAGAATAGCGGCTTTGAGAGTTCCCCAGGTCTGTGGTTAACATAGTGAGTCTGTGGGATGGGGAATCCGTATTAAACTTCTACATTTTTTTTTACCAGAAATTGTCTAAAACTACATTTTCAAAAAAACCTGTGAGCTCAAAAAGGTGTCCCCTTTTTCAGTGTGTTCAGTTTTGTTATGAATAGCTTGAACAACTTTTGACAATGATAAAGGTACAGGCAGTCCTCGACTTTGCGACTTTTGACTTGCAACAAACGGCACTTATGACGTTTCTGAATTGACACCCTGATTCGACTTACGACGATTGGTTTTGACTTTACGATGCTCGGTCCCACAATGGAGTATATTGTGGTTCCGAGTTGCGACACAATTTTCAGGAACCAATTGTGTCGTAAGTCTGAGGACTGCCTGTAATCCATTCTGACTTTCTTGTGCTTTTAATTTGTAATGTGTTTTCAATGGTATTGATGTGATTGATTAGTATTAGGCTCTGTTGCCACTGCTGTGGTATGCATAACTGACAGTGATTTGAATACAATCTCCATCTTTTGTCATTTGGTCTCTTTTTCAGGCTCTGGACAGTTTGTTTTAATGATGGAAAAATATAATTACATTAAACAAATTCACGGGCAGAATTAGGTCCTGATCCTACAAACTCTTATCTTCAGTAACTTCACATTTGGGAATAACCATTTTCAGCATATGGGTCTCACTATGGATATTCACTTGATACTTAATGAAACGTTGTTTTCTGTAGTCATGGAATTCAAGCTATTTTCAGCACTTCAGCCTTTTTTAAAATTTTCTTCTCCATTCTCACGTGACCATCAGTACATCATGATCTGAACAACTGTGTAGAAGGTTATTGAGGGATCAAGAAGTATAAGTATGGATCTGTGAGCCTTGTCCAAACCAGTTGGCCCATACTATACAATAGTTGTGGTATTCACTTGGCATTGACTTTGATGGAATTAAGCCAATGCTGAGTACTTTTTTGAAAATTCCATCCATACAAATTCCATCCATTAAACTCGATACCTTTTTAAATAAGGAAAAACGTCCCCATCAGTGTTTTTAGACCCTTCTTGTTTTCACTCTATATACTTTCTCCTTTGAAAACCTCTTTTACTCTACGGGTTTCAAATACTACACCTGAATCTATTATATTAATTGACAGTGTGCTGACAACTCATCCTATCGTCAGTATTGCATCTTGAACTGAGTTTCAGACATCTTTTCTTGGATGTCCATCTCAAACACCATCTGCCCCAAACTCTCCTCCCTACTAATATCGCTCCACTTCCTCCCTTTGCTTACTGCTGTCATTCCCACTCTTTCACTCCAGCTTTCAACTTTTGGGATTGTCTTTGATTTCTCTCTCTTTCTCCTCTTACACTTTTCAACAAGAATCTTTTTAAGTTCTGTCCCCTCACATTATGTTTTGCTCTTGGATAGTGAGGTGATGAGCCCAAATAAATCAACCAGCAGAAATACTTGCCTCATTGTATCCTTGTCCACATATTGACTCTCACGTTGGTTACAGTAACCTTCTTCGTTATATCCAAACTATATCTAAAATAGTGATGCTAAAATAATTTTGCTCTCCAGCTGCTCTTTTCCTCTCCTGCTCCACTCCTTTATTGGCTTCCTGTCTGTTACTGTATCACTCTGAACTCACTCTTCATCTCCTCCTTCTCTGTCTCGTTCGTCCCACATAATATCTCCCCTACCTATATCTCCGCTCCAGTTCCTTCCACTTCACCCTCATTTTCCTTTCACCCCTTCACATTCCTCCTGTTCTATTACTTCATTGTTTCCTTTCCCCAAGGTAATCTTTTTACATTTGATCTTGCTACCCACTATGCTTGGAAGTCTCCTATTTCTTTTGCCTACCACTGCAAGTTCCTCCTCACTTTTTATTAATCCTCTGACATTTTTGTCCTCAGTTATGTCTCTGCACACTGGTTTTCATGCACTAGTTTTCTGGTCTTGAATTATAAACTCCCCAGGGCACGACTGTCTTAATTCTAAGTCTTGTAAAACATTGTGCATGCTTATGAGACGGTTCAAGTGTTTAAAGATATTTTTGTTCCCTAGGGCATTCACCAATTAATAGTAATAAAATGACAATTTGTTACTTAATGTTTCTGTTCACCTGTAAGTTAGTAGACAGTTTTCTTCAAGCCTTTTGTGAATAGTTACAGTGATACAAAGAAGTCCATCATGCAATATTATTCTTTTAATATGTAATTAAATGTTCAAGTTATTTCCATGGAATGTTGTGACTCTGACTTTTCTGGAAAAGTCTTACAGAATTTGATGAGAATTAAACTAATAGCGTTACAATAATTATTGTATAAAATTACTGAAAATTATGGATGAAATTTGGGTTGAGTCTGATTTGAGGTGGGGAGGGAAGAAATAACACAGCTTGCTGTATTATCTATATGTTTGCTCATTAAGATATCCCTTTTGGATATTTGAAATTCTGGCAAGTGAAATTTGGAAAAGAGAGAAGCAGGCTAAATTAAAGGGTTATTTTTAAAAGATGGTAATATTTTATCCAGAACTAATTTCTGCCCTCTTATTCACCTCTAATGGGGAGCAAGTTGAAACAAAAACAGGCCAAAGACCACTCAGATGGTAGCAGGCAGAAGGAAGTGAAGTGTGTTCTTTCAGATGTCCAAGAAGAGCATAATTTGTAGTCCATCTCTTGGGACCCCATTTTAAACAGATTGGGCTCTTCTTCAAAGGCCATGTTAGGATGGCCAAAATAGTTTAATCTGCGTTACCAGTTTCTGAGTATTTGGAAGACTCAGAAATAGTTTTGGGGTCTTCAAATATCTGTAATGATGGACCTGGGAAAACAAGATTCAAAGAGGTTACTAATCAGATTAAATTGTGTTAAACACTTATCTCCCAGCATCTCTTATGTCAATTGTGGACATAACTCTGAGATAATAATATACAAGGAGTCTAGCTTCCTGTCAGTGCTAGTTCATTAGTTTTCCATGAGATTTTGCACCTTATTTTCATTATTTAGTCTGGCTTAACAATATTCTCTCCCTCTTTGGCTATGCCATCTGCTGTAAAATACTCCGTTTAGCACAAACTCCTGAATGGGGTGTGGTCATGTCCTTTTACATGAGGCCTGAATTGTAGGAGGCACCCCATTCCAAAAATGAATTTGAGTGTGCTTGGTCTGAGTAGTGGGAAACCTTAATTTAGGAATTGTGGTGGTGTAAAGATCACCTCATTACTTTCTTAGATGACTGCCTGAGCTAATTGAATTCTTGCTGGGCCCATTAATAACTCTTGTATTTTTGCTAGGGATCTCAAGGCCTGCATTACAACCGTGCAGTTACTTTAGCAGCTGCTAGGTAAAGTCATGCAAGCCCGCATACTCTAGATCTAACCTTCAGAGTAGGCCTGGGAAATGGAGGCCTAGTAATATAATTGCTTTCCTGATGGCATAGCGGAACATAATAAACTTACATCCACCAATGACAGTGCCTGGTGGTATGGTCCTTGCATATTGCTCCTTCTTCTGCCCCTTTTATCTCCCATCTTGCTGTGTTCCTCATTTCCCTCCTTGATTGCCTGGCATACGAAAATTGTGGGAACGTTAGTTTTGTGACCACCTCTATTTCCTGCATATCCTGATCCATTAACTTTGTGATCTCATGCTCTCTTCTCTCAGCAGGAGTGCTGATCCCATGCTACTGAATTCACTCATTTTCCAACTCTGTACATGTTACACTCCAGACTGGAGAGCCAAAAAGGAGAAAAGAATAGCAGGTATTGCAGGCAGCACAGTAGTGTAAGCATCATAAAGAGAGATTTTTTGCACTCCCTTGACAGGAACCGGCAAAATGGTCCAAAAGTATCTCAGTATTCTCAGAGAAAAATACAGAAGCCTTACTGCAGGGCCTACCTAGGTTCAACACACTTTTTAATTAAAAAAAATTGGGACATTGGGAGATGGATGTTCCCATTGAGTTTTTTCTTAGGGGCAGTTCCTTTAAGTTCTCTCCCTCTCCTCTGCTCTTCTTGACTAGAGTGCGCCTGGGCTGACCCTCTTCTTCATTTGCCTCACTCCTCTCTGATACAGTCATTCTGCTTTGTTACCTTTCTGGCTTTCCTTTCAAAAGGGCCCAACACTGAAGCCCTTTTGTGCTGCACAACATTTATTAAGGAAGGCATGGCATCCAGCCCACTGTAAAGGGATCAGTTGAAACTGTAGGTTGCAAACTTAACAAAGAAATGAAACATATCTATCCCAAAATACTCAATATTGGAGACTATTTGACAGCTACACAGATTGTCACTGGGTAGTTAAAACATAATTCTTTCAATTTAATGTCATGACAGATGTTAAATATTACTCGTAATGCTCATGGATGGAAAAAAATTCCGCATTTATTTGACGTGGGTAGCTTAATGGTAAGGCATTTTGCTGACATTAGAATGAAAATTTAGATAATCCATAGCTTGTCTTTCACTGCCTCTGCTAGAGACGGTGGTAGTATTGTTGTGATGCTTTCAATCTTAGTGGGTGACAATGCTTTGTTTTATACCCTGGAACACCTCATGGCTAATATGTATGGGAATCTGCTCTGGAAGAAGACTATTTTCTGTCTTCAGTAAGAGGATGGTGCTGCAGTACTTAGTAGGGAAAGAGACAGGGCTGTTTCTGCTGCAGGGTTAGTGCCATATCATGGAAAGATCTTCAAGCAAAAAGGAAGTTGCTGTCACATACAATGTTTCTTACAAAGAACTACATTGAGTTTATAACAATTTAGACAAGAGAGTACATGATATCTTTTAATGTTGTATAGTAAGTTAAATAAATAATGCATGTTTGTGGTTTTATTATTGTAAACCTTGTTCTGATTTGAACGATGAAGTACTGGTTAAGTATAAATTAAGAGGAAGAAAAACAGATGCTTAGCAAACTACGTAATACCTTACAGTGCCTTCCTTATATGTTAGCTGCTTCTAACAAGAGCAGTATGACAGAACCGTAAAATCTAGGACCAAATCTTAATTCTGCCACCATTATCTAAGGCCTAAACTTAGCCTCTGAATCCTCCCTCTTTAGCCCACCCATAAACAGAGACATTGTTGCCAGCAGACATAAGGCAGAGCAACATTCTTGGGCTGAACTGGAAAAGCAATCATTTCCTGGCAGAGAACACAGTTGGTCAAGTTATAAAGTGGTTTCACGTGAACAGAGCCCATGCTATCAACTTTTATTAGGGTCCTGTTTATCTTGGGCCTTGTGGGAGTTAAAAGAAGTTGTTTAAATAGAACTTATAGGTAAACCTTTGGGCTGCATCTAATGGGTCATGTCTGTATGAAATATAGGATTGAGGAAAAGTTTTATTTAGCTCTGAAATCACTTTTCAGTTTTGAAAATTACCTTTTGTGAAAATGACTCATTTAAAAAAAATAACATAAACAAAACATATTTTTATATTTCCAGAGAGTTCTGCTGTTTTGATAGATGTGGCTGTGAGGTTATATAATGCTGGTATTTTGACTAGACCGTAAGCCTTGAAAATATTTTTTTGTATTGTTTTAAAAATAAATATAAATGCAGTCATGTATAGTCTGCATTACCTTTTGTTGGACTATAAACTTAATCTGTTAAATCTACTTGGTCTTAGACAATGAGTATGTTGACATAAATAATGCTATTCATTGTCTTGTTTTTTAACTTGAGACTAGCAGCCCTGCCTAGCAAATTCTTAGTATTCAGATGACTTTTTCAGTGACTTACACTACACTGTGTTTGTCTTGGCTAATGAGGGCAGTATTGTTTACCTTTGAGCCGCACATAGTAATCACTGAGGAAAAAACATAGGAAATGTGGTTAAAAACACCCTCCCCCCCATGCACTTTTAATTATCGTAACACTTGTGAATATAAAGATATACTCTAAAACAGATAATTTTGGAAGGGAAGATTTGAGCTGTGGAAAAACACCTTGTAAATCCTGATTCTTAACTGAATAATACTAAAATCATTGAAGAATAGATCTTATTTGAGCCTCCTCTGAGTTAGAAGTATTGAATCATTTTTTAATTCATTGAAGTGGCTGAGATATGTGTTGTGGAACTCATTTTGCTCTTTCCATTCCAGATAATTTTGGTAGATTAGAAAGGAACTGTATCCACATGTCATGACTGAGATTCTAAAAGCTAGATCAGGATTTCTGCAGCTGATCTGAGAGCTTCTTGAAGATGATGGTTGCAAAGCATTGTCCTGTTACATGAAATGGAGTATTTTCCTTTGGACTGAGAAGGGTCAGAAAATCACTTTCACAGAGCTGAAAACTCTTAAAGCCAGAGGCTTAAAAGACAGAGATGCATAACATCTGCACACATTTTAACAGTATTTTCCTTGATGGGATGTATTTTTAAAATCTCCTCCCCTTTTTAAAATAAATGCTTATTCATAATATTTAACATGGGCCTGAAGAGATTTATGCACTGCTTGACTCTGCTTGCAGGGAAAGGAAAGTGAATAATGAAGTATAAATAAGGCATTGGCTAGAACAACTGTGTTTTTGTATTTGGGCCGAAATATGAATACATCCCCAAAAGCTCATCTCCTACTTAAATTTGCAGGACATGGACTTCTGACATAAATCATGTTTGAAATTTGGATGAAGATCTAGTGAGCATGATCTACACATTAGTCACTTCAAGACTGGACTACTGTAACTTCCTGTGTCAGTCAAAGCCAGTCCAAAAACTCCATATATGGTACAGCACACTACAGCCCACATATTGAGGGTGGAAAATGGTGCACACTACTGGCTCATTTCCTTCTAGTTGTGGTGTTAATTTTCAAAGCTCATATTGTTCTTGTACCATGGTGTCTCAGGGACTGCCTCATCAGCCGCAAATTCCCTCATCAGGGATGTGTGAAGTATAAATGCTTAGGGCTCAGCATTAATTGTGGGTCCTAGATTTTTGAACACCCTGCTGGCAGGTATCAGAATGAACTTAAAGCTGCCTGTTTTTATAGCTGACCTGCAATAAGAGGCAGAAGCAGGAAGAACAGACTAGAAACCAAAAGCTCATTTAAACTGCTAGGGTAGAAAAAGTAAAATTCAAATCTTGTTAGGCTTATCTTTACATTGTATATTGTGCCTAGATACTGGTGACTGATACCCCATAATTAACTAAGACAGATGTCCATATAAAGCAGAAAAGCATTGTGAGTACTCTTAGTATGCTAGTTTTGGAACTGAAGGGTTGTAGCTTCTCCTTTTTTCAAACAGGCAGCAGTACCGCTGATCACCACCAAACATACTTTGGTATCACGGGGGCTGTTTTGTCCTGCTGTGACACTTCCTCTACAATTGTTCTGCCTTATGAGAGAGTCCCAGTAACTTGACCTCCTAATTGTTGAATTGCTGTTTTTCTTTCTCCCTCTCAAATGTCAGACTGTGCACACAGAAAGGAAAGAAAACGTCTGGAATGTAGGCAACACCATCAGCCTACAATTGCGGGGTCAATTTGTGCTAATTGCACCAAGGCAGCTGTTACCCTAAGGGGGAAAGAAGTCTGGTATCTCAGTCAGAGGCCATGTAGAATGGGAGCTTACTTGTTTTCTCAGGAACATTATCAAAATACAGCCATGGAACCGGTAGCACAAAAGGAGAGGGATAAAGCTAATTCACCCCCTGGATCAAAGGCGGTGAAGCCTTTACAACCTCATTTCATCCTAAATTGGCAGCATTTTTATATTTAGATCTGTATTGTCTGACTAACTCACCTGGCACCATAGTGTTCACCTTGAACATAATTCAGCAGAGCCTTGCAACAAGCAGAAGCATATTTTTATGGTATTCTTGTTTGGTTTTCCTTAATATCCTTTCATCTTTGGCTGGCTGAGAGATGGCACCATTCCTCTCAAATATCAATCATGCCTTTATACTTTGAGGGTAGGCCATTGCAGTGTGCTTTGCCTGATATTAGCCTTGAATATTGCTTCAGTTAGTGCAAAATGTGGTCGTTCACTTTTGAGGCAAAACAGACAGAAGAAGAGCTATTACACCTGTGCTATTGATTCTTCACTGGCTGCCAGCGCACTTCAGGGTGGATCTGAAGATGCTGTTAAATACAGTCCTTACTGATCCAGGCGCCAGTTATCTTGGACCACTTATGACATCTGTTTTCAGAAGCAAGGCATTGGATATCTGTCCCAAAGATGAAACTTGCAGAAACAGGAGACAGGGTACTCTCAGAGACAGGCTCTTGAACCTGTCCATTTTTCAGCGCAAGGTGTAAGAGTCCTCTTTGTTCAGGCTTTCCACTAACTGCAGAATATAGAGCCTCCTGAGATTTTCTTTACTGGCTACTGTCTGCCATCATGTATACTCTTAAGTGAAGCTGGGACATCTCCTGGAAGTGTAAAGGAAATGTTTTCTACATTGGAGTAAAAGTTTGGTACTGTTCTGACCTTTATATAGTGCAATAAGGTACTACAGTGATAGATATTTTATAAATACTTTGTGGCAATAGCGGTCCTATTCTTTCTTGTTTTCTATCAGATCAACTGTTCCTTTCCCTGTATCTCTGTATCAGAGGTGGTAAGAAATATGCTTTCTTGTCTTGAGGAGAGAGGTGAGAGAGAGAGAGTCCTAAACCTTTGATCTCTAACATGTTTGAAGCATTTCAAACAGTCATCTTGGCTGGTTATTTCATCCATCATCCAAAACAATTATAATACTATCACAAATTACAGAAACATCACAATCCTTCAATTATTGTATTTCTTTTCCAATGGGCAACAATATTAAGTATGCGCACATCAGAAGGAGAATATTTCAGACTATCTTCTAACTTTCATATATGTTACTTAAATTTACAAGCAAAAGGAAATATGATAATGATACAAAATTGGTCTAGATAATAGCGAACTAATTTATATTTTATGGAGCAAAATATGCATTTGTCCTTATAAAAATGACATTTTAAATTTCATACAGGAGAAGGAAGGGAGATGTGAAATGCACATGTTGGATATTGAGGGCCTGGTTGGACATTGTATGAAGTCTGAGGGCACAAGAAACTTCCAACTACTGGATGGTTGGGCATAATTCAATTTGCCATCTCCCGTAACTTTATTATAAGTCTTATGATACTTGGGTTTGGGGTTGTTGTTGTTTTTTTTTGGGGGGGGGGGGGAATCTGTGAATTTCTGACTTGAATCTCCCACATTGCTCTGATCCAAAATAGCAACCATCTCCCATTCCTGTCATGGGACGAGAGCCACAGACTTCCCTTAGCAAAATGGCCTCGGTCTCTTTAACAATTGCAATGAAGTGCCACCAGCAAAGATGGATCCTGGTTTCCAAAGAGGCTGAAGCCAAGCTGTCCTCAGAGAAGAGGGTGACCCCTTAGTCACTGTATGTGTCAGACGAGTCAAGAGAATGTGGAACAGGTGTTGGAATTGGACTGTGGGGAAGAGGATGTGTTAGGGACCTGGGCAGGAAACTGGTGGTGCAGGGAAATGTGGCATGATAGAAAGGGAGAATATGATGACTGGGAGACTGTAAGGTGAAAAGGAGGGGAATTTAGGGGGTGCACGTGGGACAAGAGTTGGGGGGGTATGTAGGGAGGATATGCATGGCACAACTGTCTTTCCTGACTAGGTAGTGTGAGATAAGTGAGGGATACTCTCCATACCCCAGGGGCAAAAGTGGATGGGTAGAATTCTCTTCAATCAGTGAATAGAGGGGTAACATTTTTGTGTATTTAAGGGTGGTATTTTTACCCTGAGGGGTGATAGCACACAAGTAGAGAATCAATGGCTTCCCCCCAAACGTGAGAATTCAAAACACAGGTAAGAACTCTGGGTATGTCTACATTGAAGTAAAATACCTGTGGCTATAGACCATGTCAGCTGACTTAGGCTTGTGGGGCTAGGACTGGGCTCTAGCCTAAGCCCTGGGACCTTGCAGGACCTACACTGAAATCCTGTAGCCCCAGACCTGTGAGCCCAAGACAGTTGGCATGGGCAGCCTTGGTTGCAGTGTAGATATACCCTATGTGATTTATTATTTTAAAATCTTGTGACTTTGAGTTTCCCCAACTCAAGATTTTTGAATATTTTGAGTTGGTGTGGATGATTCAAGTCCTTGCCAAAGAGATGAGGTACAACGTAAGCAGATGCCACACCTTCTAACAGCATGGTGCAATGGAAGTATTCTACCTGTGTTCTCAGGGGCTCCAGAATGCATTGTGACTTCATGAAGCACAATCCCTCCCAGAGCTTCATCTCAAATGTGATTTATATCATAAATACACAGTTGAACCTTAATTATGCTGTCGATCAGCATGTATATTTTATTGAGGCAGTGGGATAGCTTCTCCTTATGCCTCTTGATTTTTTTAAGATCTTGGTTTTGTTAGCAGTTTCTTTGGTCTAGAGTGTATGGGAACATAGTGACCTTACCCTTTAAACAGTGCTGATTGATTCATCAATAAAAAAAAAACACACACAAAAAAGTCCTTCATATGATACTGGTTATAACTGATTCTTCCTCCTTAGAGGTGGAACTGTCATGTTCACTTAAGCCAGTGAACATGTGGATTGACAAGTGGACCCTTCTTGAGTGGATTGAGGAAGTGAATATCTTCTTTAGATCTGTGTACCATATTACTGGAAAGAAGGTCACAAATTGGAGAGAGTTGAGAAGAGGTCAACAAGTATGATCAGGGGATGGAGATATGGAATTATGAAGAAAGGTTGAAAGGGCTAAATGTGAATAGCTTGGCTAAATGATGGCTACATGGAGAGAGACTTACATTTACAAATATTTGGAGGGTGTATACAGAGATATAGTGGTACACAGGCAGAATATAATCAGGAATAATAATGGGATGACACTAAGACAACATTTTTTCAATTTCACTGTCAATATATTTTGCTCTCAGGAACTGTTTCTCGAGGGATGTGGTGGGAGTCCCATTACTTAAGACTTGCAGAACTAGACTGGGTAAAACACTAAAAAATATACTTTTTACTGGCAGGGAGAACAGTAGGTGATCTATTGTATATTTTAACATTTGTTAGCACTTCTGAATCATAAGTGCAAAATATTGTTCATGACTAATACATTTTAAATAAAAAATGCAAAATGAATGTAGATATTAGACTCTCTGCAGAGTCATATTATTGGCCACACTTATTTCTTTATCTGCCTGCTGGTTCCTTCAGACGGCAAACATTCCTTAACTATAATCAACTGTAAATGAGATACTGTGCTGGATTCCAGTGAAGCCTTAGGCTTGTAAACTCTGGAAAGCCATTGACATCAGAGGTCACTATGTTGTAACAACATCAAGCTACGCCATCCGCTTATAAAGGGAAACATTCCGTATAAACAGAGATGATGATGATCTGAAAATACTGAGTGTTCAGTGGCAGAAATTTCCAACTAATTTCCTACACAGTGATGAAAAGATTTACAACAACAACAAAAAATAAAGTGGATGAAGTATATAAAGTGAAACCCTCCACTGGACCCACATTACAATTGTTCATCCTCTATATCAGTGGTGAGCATTTATGTGCGCCTGCCTACTGACAAGGGAGCGCTTCCGTCGGACAACCCACCGCCGAGGAGTACGGCCGCCGGACAACTGGCCGCCGGTTCTCGGTGGCATTTCGGTGGTGATGCTTCTCGATGACGCCGGTTCTTGGCGGCATTTCGGCGGCTGGTCATCCAGCGCCCGCCACACTCTTCTGGAACATGAATATGCTATTGCAACAGAAAGGTTGGGGACCACCTATATGTAGTACAATGGTGATCAGTTTTGATAAATCGGGGGTGTAAATTGCTGACAGATTTTTTCCCTGATATCTGTGACATGTAATAGTGCCTATAAAGAAGCTATTACAAAGCTTATGCTCTTTAATTCTCTTTTTCTTTTTTTCAAAGGTATGTTGTAAAGGTAAAACATAAAATTTCATCTTTATTATAATTTTTAAAATTTTTAAATGTTCTCTCAAAATCAAGGTTTGAAACTACTGCCTCACTAAATGTACTGGGAAATTAACAGTCTACTCACAAGAAAGGCAGGGTGCTGAGTTACTTTGCCTTTATGACCCTGCATGTTTTATTCCTCCACTCTGCTCACAATAACAGAGTAGACAGGCAAGGGGAGCGTGAAGTATGCAAGAAGGCTGCCCTATGAGACATATCTAGTTTTCATTTGTAGCTGTTTTTAAATAGGCAACTGTAAATATTGATCATATCCATTACCATAGAATAGTACAAATTCCCCTAATGATATTGTTGTTCTACTCTGATTTGTTTTTCTTGCATTTCTAATAGTGCTAATTATTAGAGATGCCTGAGGAGGCAGTATTTGGATGTGGGCTAATTTTCACCTAGGGTTTGGGTTCAAGCCCGAATCCTGGCTGTGATGTGGGTCTGGCTTCAATCATGCCAAATTCCTGGGAACAGTTTATCAGAGCATTTTATCCCCAAATGGTAAGAATATGAGATCAGATTACCTTGTGAGATTGTCGGCATCTGAATCAGTACTGGAAAATTCCATCCCATCTGGTTTTTGGATCTAACCTAGATTGGGCTCCCATTTCCTCCAAGAAACTGCAGGGGTTCAGATTTTTGGTTCTGTTTTTTGACCCATTTGTATTAAATATATAATAAAATACATTAATTACACGAAAACTATATATTTTTGATTTTTGTTGTTGTTCACCAGATATGGAATTTCAGTATAGAGTAATTTTCTTTTACACAGACACGTAAGTCAAGAGCCTCCCAAGAGACAGCATAATTTTTTTTGTCCTTACCTCTGTCCTGCCCATTTTTCATCCTTTACCAGTATTATCTACTTCTCTTGTTCTTTTCTTAATTTAGGGCTTGATTCTGCAACTCTGATAATGAGTAATATTTACTCTGTTGAGTAATTCCACTGATGGGAACTCAGTCTAATTGTCTTTTGCATAATCAGCCTCCTGCCTGTACGCTTTTTGGAACTTTAATTGTTCTGTAAAATGTCATGTATGTCAGTTGTATTATATAAATAATAATCTGTCTGCTTTCCTTGAGAGTATGTTTTTGGATTCAACTCTTAATAAACTGATGTTATATGCTAACAGAGAAAATGTAATTTGTGACAACTAAATACAAATTTTAAAATCATTGGTAAAATAAGGTCTACTTCAGGGATACTTTCTCCTTTTGTTTTAGGAGGTACTTGGAGTATTTTTGCATCTTACCTATTCTCTGCCTAATCAACAAACTTACTGTATGTAATACAATAAAATGAAGGAGGAAAAAATACTTTTAATCCCAACTTTACACAGTGTTTGCTTTCCCTAGTTCCATATTTTTCTAAATTATTGCTGATTTCACTAGTAAATGTAATTGGTGAGTTCCACTGTAGAATGAAATCATTCTTGTAATATAGAATTGTACCCAAGTTAACTGTGCTGCTCTTGACTGTAGCCACTGATGCTTGCTGCTGACTCAGCTGGATTGCCTGTGTTTGGGATGCATTGAGCAGTCACCAGACAGTGTAGCAATGGGATGACCTAAAGAAGAGAAAATGGCTTGTAATCATGTGTGGAGCAAAGTATGTTCTTGCGTTTGTTTGGGCACTCTTTTTGCCTATTGTAATGAAAATACTGTCAGGAAACAGAATCACCAAATCCAATGAGACTCCGGACACAAGTGCCAAATTTGGGTTTTTAATTTTGTTTCTTAAAGCTTGAGTAGCTGCCCTGACATTTAAAAAGGTGTCTGGAAATTCTCCTTGTAGTTGGGTGGCTGATGCATTACTAACCATGCAAAGCACTTTTCCTGGGATATATGCAACTTGACTCTGCAGTTTAATTATTTGTATGCTGTTGTGCTTCTTAGTTTAAGTGCTACAGTTTAAATCTCAGTCAGTAACTCAGATAGGCTTTCAAAATTTGAACACTGTTTACAATGTATCACTTAAATCTTGTATGTTTCCTCTTTATTTGCTTATCCACATCTTGAAATTTGCACTCTCCATGAGAGTAATTAAGCATACAATCCCATTAATGACCTGAGTTAACATCTGTGTTTATTGAGCTATCTCAAGATATTACAACACATGGACTATTTGACTTCTACTCTTATCACAGCATCTCATAATTACTGAATACAGTGGTGACGTGTTAACATCTGAGTTATCTTGTGATATAAAAGCAATAAAATGGATGTCATGTCTCGATATATTGTGAGGTAACTCAGAAGATGATGCATGTCACCAATATACATCAGCATGCATGTTTCAAGGCTATGGTGTTTTACTCCAGTAATGTGTTGGTTGCATCTCTGTCTTATGTAAATTCCTGGAAATGAAGGGCCTCCACCTTTGTGCTTTCCTCCAAAAAATAAATGCATATATTTCTTGAGATACAACCTACAGTTCTTTCATTGGGCAGATGCTTGGAAAAATCAATGGGAAACAGGCACCTAACTGAATGCAGTAATTAAACCACTTCCACTATGAGATTCAGATCAGCAGATATTTGAATCCTTCACAAACTATCCTATGCTTTCCTCTATATCTGTGATAGTCAGAATCCTAAAAATTTGAGCTTCTGTGCATTAAGACCTTATTGAAATGGATAAAAACAGATGTGAGTTTTCCAAAAATTTCACTATACTTTCCAAGACGTCTGTTTGTCATCAGCTTCTGAGAGCTGCACAATTCCATCTGTGGTCCTTATGATTTACAGCATCACCGATTTTTGCAGAAGAAAGCAGATGAATCCTTCCGTTTAATTTTCTCAGTGAGATTATACATGTGCAGGAGCCTACTGTTTGGCTGTGGTGTTATTAACCATGGTAAGGCTGAGTCTTGGCTGTGCAGAATTTTTTTTTTCTGGAAAACGGACTTCAGCAAACTCCTCTTTTTGTGCCAAAGTAGCTCACTAGCTAATTGCAAACACATGGGAGTATTTACAAAGAGCAGGTCACTGGGCTCAAAAAGTGACTGATCATATGTTCTGGTTCAGTGTGTATGTATGACAGCCCTTTGCAGTCCTGTTCCATGTCAGCGCAAGTCTGGTTCATCAGTTAGTGACAAAGAACAGCTGCTCTGTAGGCACTAAGCACCCCAAAATATTTCAACAATAAAAGACTGTTTAAGGTAACAGGTTTTGAAAATTAGTTACTCTATTGATCGATGATAGAAGTTGGTTGGCCTTTAACTAACTTCCATCATTGACTCATAGCCTGTCTTTGGGAAGTTGAAGAGAGCTTGAAAATCTCCAGTTTTCCACTCTCCTTATCTCTCCAGTTATGTAAGCTCTTTATCAAAAGTAACTGTGGCAATACAAATGCGGGCTTCTCAACAGCAGAGCCTGGACGTGAAAGCTTTTAAACCTCAGAAGTTTGGTTCCTCTTCATGTATTTCCCCCCCCCCCCGCCCCTTACTTCTCTGTGCTCTTCTAAAAGGTTCTTTTTTAGTATAAGTAGTTTATAAGGAGAAAAGACTATGTCAAGGTTCTAATTGTTGCGATTCAAATATTAGTTTGTGTTGTGCGGGGACCTGTCCTTTTTATGTAAAATGGCTATCATATTGCAGGTCTATAATAATTATTCTTCTTCTTCTACGTATGTTTTTTAATAACTGTAATTCTAATGGCGATCTGATCAAGTTCTGAGTAGCAACAACCTGCATGGTTGCATTAAACATTTCTTTCCCTATTATTTTCACTTGTTTTTGAACAAACCAAAGTTCAGAGGATCATTTTGGATAAGTGTGCAAAATTTTGGGTGTTTACCTGAGCCTTATCAGTTCTTTGGGATGTACAGAACTGGCTATCTTGCTTAATTTGACACTTCTACTGCCAACTCCTGCCATCACCACAAAGTGCAGAGGTGCATGAAAGTGATGGATTAATAATAGCAATAGGGTTGTTGAGTAGGAGCTCAAATTTTGTTGGAGTTATGGTTGGTATTTACTTTACCCTAAATCTGATAAACTGGAATGTTTTGACTATTACTGAAATTTCTTCTGAGTTTGTATACCTCCATGTTGTCAGTGAGCCATACCTACAGAGAAAGAGAGACTTATGGTAGTCAAAAAGGTGTTATTGCACTGCTAATGTGTTTAATTTACTGCAAACAAAACTAGAAGTGAGAATTTTAGAAGAGACAAGCCCCTTGAACACAAACTATGTATACCTAAAGTAGGTGACTTTTAGAACTTCTGATTTAATTCTGTTAAATGTCTTAAGAATTGGAAATTGAATTTTTCCAGTTCAATTTATAGGCCCAGTTCTGCAACTACTCTAAACCTGGAACTCCCAGTGAAGTCAAATGGAGTTCTGTTTGCATAGTGGCTGCAGGTTTGGGCCCCAAATTATGATTTAAAATATCAATAGCTCCGGAATGCTGGTCATTTCAGTGCTGATATGAACCTCTGAGGTTCAGAGAAGTTAAATATTTACACTGGCTCCCATGCACCTGGTCTGTAAGTCCTCCTGTACTTGAGGTTTCTAAGGTACAAATTATTTTGCCAGAACTTCATAAACTATTTTCTTTGGTAGGATAGATCTCTGGGATCTTTGTGTATTTGACTACAAGCTTGGTGTTGATTAAATCTCACCTCTTCTCTTTTTTCTGTCATCATCAGATGTAAAATGTACAATCTGTTTTTCTTGTTGACCTGTGAAATCGTTTTTCTATTACTGTGGGTGTATTGAAAGGGACAATAGGTTGCTCAAATTGGTAGAATATTTCTACAGTAATAGAAATTTGTTTAAACTCTAATTACAGATGGACTGAGATTAATGTATGAGTACTTGGAGTGTACGGGCCTAATGTGGCAGCTTTGCCTGGAATAGTTATGTGAGCACGTATGTGAGCACAATAGTTATGTGAGTACCTAATAATGTAAAGGTGTTTTCTTGTAATTATTAAGTAACTTGCTTACATATCTCGTTTTTGCTATTGAGGTTTGATGCAAACGGGGTGACCAGATCGCAAGAGTGAAGTATCAGGACACATTGGGGGGGGGGAGGGGGAAGAGCCACAGCTGCCCAGCACCCCACACAGAATCCCCCACTCGCTAGTTTCCCAATACACATACACTTCTCCCTCCCTCCCAGTGCCCTTCCTCACAGCCCCACCACCACAACTAAACAATGCCCTACACAGACTGCCCAGTGCCCTGACACACTCAGATTCCCCCCACTGCCCAGCGCCCCCCAACAGGCCTCCACTGCCTAGCACCCCAAAACACACAAACCTCCCCCACTGCTCAGCGCCCTCCACACCCTCACAGCCCAGCACCCCACACACACCTCCCAGACACTCACTCCATAACACCCTTCCCCCTTCCCTGGCTGCACTCACCAGCCCTGCTGGGAGGTCTCTGGCTCCTAAGGTCAGAGTGGCGAGGGGGGTCTCCAGACTCTCCACGTGCTGCGCCTGCCACAAGCGTGAGCTCCGTGGCTCCCATTGGCCGAGAAAAGCACCAATGGGAGCTGCCAGAGCCGTGGAGTGGGGCTTGCAGGCGGGAGCAACCCGCAGAGTCCCCTACCCCTCCACCCCCGACCCTAAGAGCCAGAGGGACCTGACGGGGGTGGGAGGTCCTGGCAGTGCCTACCTGGGGTGGCTGCTCCTGGGAAGTATCTGGCAGGTCCCTCTGGCTCCTAGGATCAGGGGAGGCCGAGGCGTCGCCACGTGCTGCGCCCGCCTCAAGCTCCGTGGCTCCCATTGGCCGGGAAAAGCGCCAATGGGAGCGGCCGGAGCCGCAGAGCGGGGCTTGCAGGCTCCGGTAGCGCGCAGAGAGCCCCCTACCCCCCTGACCTGACCCTAAGAACTCGAGGGACCTGCCGGGGGGTGAGGTGGGGAGTCTTGAAGTTGCGGGGCTGGCGGCGCTTCCTGGTGGGGCAGCTCCCAGCACCTGCCCGCAGACAGGAACCTGCAGTGCGGCCCCTAGGCACAGAGTTGGAGGGGGTCTCCGCGTGCTGCACCAACTCCCTCCTGGCCAATCAGAGCTGCGGGGGGCGGGGCTTACAGGTGCCGGCAGCGGGCAGAGAGCCCTCCGCCCCCCCCCGACCCTACCCTAGGAGCCAGATGGACCTGCCGGATGCTTCCCGGGAGCAGCCCCAGGTAATCACTGCCGAGACTCCCCACCTCACCCCCCGGCAGGTCCCTCGAGTTCTTAGGGTCAGGTCAGGGGGGTAGGGGGCTCTCTGCGCACTGCCGGAGCCTGCAAGCCCCGCTCTGCGGCTCCGGTCGCTCCCATTGGCGCTTTTCCCGGCCAATGGGAGCCACGGAGCTTGAGGCGGGCGCAGCACGTGGCGACGCCTCGGCCTCCCCTGATCCTAGGAGCCAGAGGGACCTGCCAGATCTCGGCGGTGCTTACCTGGGGCTGCTCCCGGGAAGCATCCGGCAGGTCCATCTGGCTCCTAGGGTAGGGTCGGGGGGGGGGGGCGGAGGGCTCTCTGCCCGCTGCCGGCACCTGTAAGCCCCGCCCCCGCAGCTCTGATTGGCCAGGAGGGAGTCGGTGCAGCACGCGGAGACCCCCTCCAACTCTGTGCCTAGGGGCCGCACTGCAGGTTCCTGTCTGCGGGCAGGTGCTGGGAGCTGCCCCACCAGGAAGCGCCGCCAGCCCCGCGACTTCAAGTGTGTGCGGTGAGCTGTCCCCGATATCAGGACAAAAGGCATCCCGACAGATGTGCGGTCGGGACGCGAGACAAATGTCTTAAAATCGGGATTGTCCCGATAATATTGGGACGTCTGGTCACCCTAGATGCAAAGTCCATTGAAGTCTATGGAAAGGTTCCCAGTGACTTCAATGGGCGTTGCATCAGACTCTTGCTTTGCATAAATAGTATATTGGAATTTGTATTGACCTAACAGATCTGCAGGGTTTTTATTATGGTGCTGGGAGTTGAGACTTCATAAATGATCGCAAATAAGCTGAGACTGAACCAATCTTCTAAAAACTTTTTCTCTTTATTTTGCCTTCCACTCTTGGATACATAAATATAAAATGATTAAGCAAATCAGTCATATTGTATAGTCAGAAAAATAAATAAATAACCTACAAGAAGATGTGTCATAAAGAGACAAAACAACGAAAGCCTGGGGCTAAATTTACATATTCCTCAATGCACTGCAAACATACTAGCGCAGTAGATTATATTTTAAACCTTAAGAAAATGAAGAAGAGGAAAAACCTGGACAATTGCAGAGCACTAATGCTCTGGGATTGAGATGACCTATCTGTCTGAAAAAGCATGGATCTTTGTTGCATCTGGTAAGAGAGATTCCCATTCACTCTGCCAAATGCCTTCTCTGTATTCAGAACCATGCAGTAACATGATAGTCTGACTTCCTCCTCCTGTGGGCGTGTGTGTAGATAGCATCCTACCTTAAATGATCCAAAATAATACAGATTACGATAGCGCTATTAGTTTCACTACTGTAAACTATAAACAGTATGTATATTATATACTATACTGTAAACTATACTGTATATATTTACAGTAGTGAAATTGTAACCGCATTATTGTAATCTGTACTATTTTGGACCATTTAGGATACTCTTTCGTCTTTTCTTTGAAAGTAATAGAAGGATAACTAAATACTCCCATATTACAATCCACTTGACTATTATTAATTATCATTATCAGTTTAATTATTAATATTCTGTTAGTACCTACAGTGTGCACTGTTACACACAGGAACACACAATCCCTGCACAGAAGACCTTAAAATCTTATCTCTACCATCTGCCAATATTCCTTTGATTTTACTGTTCTGCGCTAGATTTCTCTGTTCTTTGAAAACAACTGAAATTTTGTGAAGCTAATTTTTCATTTTTAGACCACATCTTCCTGTTATAATCCCACCTAACAAATTGGGTGGGAAGGGATGTTCATTGCTTTGTGAAATTCCTCCCTTTTCTTACCGTGAGGCCTTGTGAGCTATAGTGTACCTGGAAAATAAATTACATAATGTTCTGCTTTGTTTTGAGTTTTAGAGCTCATTAAAATGGGTTAGAAAATATGTATTGGAGCCCCAGTTACCTATATTTAGGGCCCTACCAAATTCACGGCTGTGAAAAACACGTCATGGACTGTGAAATCTGGTCTTTTGTATACTTTTACCCTACGCTGTACGGATTTAATGGGAGAGACAGGTGTTTCTCAAACTGGGGATCTACCCAAAAGGGGATTATGGGAGGGCGGGGGGGGGGTGTTGCAGGGTTATTGTAGGGGGGTCATGATATTGCTACCCTACTTCTGCACTGCTGTGGGGGCTGGAGAGCGGTGGCTGCTAGCCAACAGCCCAGCTCTGAAGGCATCAGCGTAGAAGTAAGGGTGGCAATATTGCTACCCCCTTACAATAACCTTACAACCCTCCCACCAACCTGATTTTGAGTCAAGACCCCTACAGTTACACCATGAAATTTCAGATTTAAATATCTGAAATCATGAAACGTATGATTTAAAAAATCCTATAACCGTGAAATTGAGCAAAATGGACCGTGAATTTGGTAGGGCCCTACCTATATTCCTTCCTTTCCCCTTTGTAGTTTTAAATAACTGACATACCCAACAATCCACTTATCTGCATAGTCAGATAATTGGAGTACTTCAGAGTGACTTTAACTTTGTGGTATTCAGTAAGGAAAGCTTCTCCCTAATACATATTTAGCAAATGTTCTTTATAAAATCTGGTAGCCAGTGTTCCTCATTGTCAGGCAGTACTTTGTATTGCGGGGCTCATTTTAACAAAAGAGTTCATTAAATATGGGTTGTGTGATTGCAGAAGAAATAAGCAATTGCTGTCCTAATTATTGAGTGAAAAAATGTGTTTAGAGCTCAAAGTTCAGTGATGTCACTTTACAATTAACTAATTTACAGTTATGTGACACAGATCTGAATAATTAGGGGCATTAATAGTTAAACATGTAAAACTTAGTTAAATTATGTTGACATTCTTGGGAAAAAAGTCAAACTTTAAGTGTGACCGAGCAAATTATGATTCTTTAAAGGTTGTCACAAGCAGAATTGATTTAGGTTGGCAGAAACTATAAAACAATTATGTATTTTTGAAAAGCAAAGAGTGAAGTGAACCCAATTTTTGGCCCTAGAGAAAAGGAAACGATTCTAAAAATCGCCTAAGTCACAAAAGTTCATTCTCTGCGCCCCCCCCCCCCCCCATTTCATGTTGTCTGGAACAGCTATAAAGAAAGGACAGAAACTAAATTGTTAACCCTTACAAAATTGGCTAATCCCCAGGTTTACTGGGAGCTGGCTGTTTTTCTAGGGTGCTATTGTGTGCTGTGCCAGGGAGGTTTTGGATACTCCCAGCCTCCCTTTTGCCTCACTTCTCTGCAGTGTTGATGTCTCCTGCTGCTCCCTTCCGTTTTTATCTGGGAAAGGGGGAGGTGGGGGGAGAGAGAGAGAGGCATGTTACAGTAGGATGTCAAAATTGAGGCAGGAAAGACTCCGTCATGGAGTCTACAGCATAAAAGAGCAGGGTCAGCAAGGCATGGAGGTTCTGCTTTCTGGGTTAGTCTTGGAGGTGTTTAGTACTTGATGTGAGGCAAGGGAGATGAGTGTTTCTGTTTTACTCAGAGGAGGATGAGAGGGAACACATACGTTGGAAGGAGAGATGCTGATGATGGTTATTGCCTCCTTCGTGTTATAAAGATTTATTGGAATTCTTCAGGATGTTTAGATGATATTTTGTAAGCAAGGTAATGTCTGTCTGTTTTAATGTGGTGGGGAAAACAAACTACTGCTTTGGTTTTCCTTGTTTTAAGTAATTGCTTTCCATTGTCTTGCACCTTTTTATTGCAAATGGAATTATGCACAGTAACTCTTTGGAACAGAAAATAAATTCCTAATAATGATATGAAGATATGCATTCCATTAATGCTTTTCTAACTCCGTTCCTTTAAAGCTTCTTCCCCTCCCAGTCCCCATGAGGAATTGGTTGAGACTGCAAATTTAATTATATCTTTGTTTTTGAGGCATCTTCAGTGGTGTGTGAAGTGTTCAGGAACTAAGAAAGCTGGTTTAATAGCATGCCTAGTAAGGCTGTCTCTCTTCATGTGACTCTATAGAACTATTTTGACATTTCTTCTGGGTGTGGGGGATGAAAATGTTTGCTCAAGTGCATGCTAGTTTATCAGGTTTATGTGTCTTCAGCCTACTTTCAAAGCTGGTATAGCACAAGGTTCACAATGTTTTGTTAGGCCTTTAAAAAACATGGGAAAATGTGTGAACCCATGAGTGAAAATAGTTTCTATGAGTTTCCATAATTGTAGGCATTTAAAAAAAGTAAATTAACATAATAAGTTGAGAATAATGAAATTTGTTGGCTAAATTACTATTCTCACTTGGATTAATTACCTGTTAGAAGGCCTATTACCTATTTTAAATATTTGTTTTAAAAATCTTAATGAAAGATTTTTGAAAATTGTTTAGACATGAAAGTAAATATGTTATACCCTGTCAGATTCTAACTGATGGGGATTTCTTGAGATTTAGAAATGATTAATCAGAATTCAGGTAATTCTGCTCACTAGAATTCAGTCACAAACATAACTTTATACTTTTTTGCTGCAAACAAATTAGTTTCCTGTTGGCTATTTTTTAAAAAGGTGTGGTATTTAAATTCATAGTGCCTAACAAACCTTATTAGTAAGAAGCAACAGAGGGTCCTCTGGCACCTTTAAGACTAACAGAAGTATTGGGAGCATAAGCTTTCGTGGGTAAGAACCTCACTTCTTCAGATGCAAGTAAGGTTATTAGTAAGGTTTATCTCTTTATGTATAAATGAGTTTGGCCTGAAATGGAGTTAATTCCCTATATTTTTCTTAATTGAAAGAATTAACAAAGTGGCATACAGTTTTTAGAAATGGAAATCTAACTCTTAGGACCAGACTTTCAAAAGTGCTTGGCACCAAGCAGCTGCTTCTGTTCTCAGTGGGAGCTCTGGGGTGATGAGTTCTATTGAAAATCTGGCTTTGAGCTTTTAATCTGTATTTTGGAACACGCTTCAGTTGGCAGGATATTGTAGGGATTTTTCTCTTGAGATTAATCACTATTTAAATAGAGAGAGAGAATCTCTGTTTATTAAGTTAGAAAAATGTAATTACTAAACCTGTTTGGGGTCTTTTGGCCAGTTCTGAATACTTTAATAGTACTCCTGTACTCAGATCTTCTGGAGTGCGAGACATATCAGGGTACAGACTAATGAGCAGCTGTGTCACCCCTGCCCTGCAACTGTGGGTGCCTTAATGCCTTGCTGTAGTAGCTCCCATCTGGGCTGATCACAATCAGCCTGCCAGCATGCAAGCCACACCCTGAGTAACTGCAGCCTGCCAGCTGCACTTAGGTTACAATCTGGCTCTCACCAGCCTGGGTTATACTGCAGGGAGAACCCAACACACACCCCAGTCCCAGATTTCTCCCAGAAATGTATGTCCTGTGCTGCCCAGCCCTCTCCTGGAAAGTTCAAAATATTTTAAGTTCATTATTTCTTTAAGGCAGTGGTTCCCAAACTGGGGTTCGTGAAATGTTACAGGGGGTTCTCAAGAAAAAAATCCCTAATGGCGGACAAAGCTGTCCCTAGGGACTCCGGGCAGCATGGGGCCAGCAGCCTGGAGCCCCTGGACTTCCAAGAGCTAAGCAGATCAAAGCAAGCATATCTATCACACTGAGGAGATTTAAACTTCAAGACTCCCTATCAGGAATGGAAAGGGAGGTGGATATTTTTTGCTGTTTTTAAAATTAAATAGGTATTTAAAATTATTATGAAGAATCCGTGTAAGCTTTGTTGTAACGTGCGTTGTTTGCCTGGCCTGCTCAAGACTTGAATGCTTGTGTAGGAAGAACTCTGAGTTGGCTTCCTAAATACCTTCATGCTGTTTCACATCTGATACTCCTTCATGAAACATAGGAGCCTTGTCTTATAACAGACTTATTCAAAGTGATACGAGCTATGAAAGTGAGATATTGGAAGAGTGTTGCCGTTTTCATAATGTAATAAAAATACGGTAATGATAAATAATAATAAATAGTGTGTAATAAGCATGTCATAAAAACAAATTTTATATTTCCAAAATCATGCTTTTATAATTTATACTCAGGTAAAGGAAAAAATCCCTGGAAATATTCATTTTTAGGACGGGGTTCATGAAACTTGACATTTTAGTGAAAGGGGTTCACAGGTTGTTAAAGTTTGGGAACCACTGCTTTAAGGGAACAATATGCCAGTGTATTATTTCAGATAGTTATTCAGATACTTCAATTTAAATACACTGGATGACATAAAACAGTAAAACAAGTTTATTAACTACAACGAGAAATTTTAAGTGAGTACAAGTAATGAGGCATAAAAGTCAGAAATGGTTACAAGAAAAATAAAGATAAGATGTTTACTAATACCTAACTTAATAACTATATCAGATTCAAGAAAAGTTTCCCAGCAGCCTTACAGACCAAACCTTGTTGGTCAGGACCCCTTCCCCAGAGTCCAACGAATGCTTCCTTTGTTGCTTCAGGTGCAGTGAATGCAGTGGGGGAGAGGAGGGGGAGTGGGTGGGTCTGCCCCTTCTTTTTATAGTCCTGTCTCCTCTTTGAGAAGCATTTCCAGCTGGGAGCAAGGCGGTCTGGGTGGAAGGGAACTCCATGTTTCTTTGCTGAGATGCAGATTTTTTTTGCCTCTGCCCCATTTCCTACCAAAGAATGGCCACTTAGCATGTAATGATACATCAGCCTTATTTATGCCTGGCTGAGGTTTCAGCTTACCCTTTTTCTCTGAGGAACTGGTTTGGCCACTTCCAAGACTTCTCTGGAAAACATATTTTTAGTCATATCATTAGTTTGTTTATAACTTCACGGGTAATGCTGCTACATGCAGTTTCCATTATATTATTGATCAGCAGATGTGTTTTTAAATGATACCTCACAACCTTGTACATTATTTGTGAAAAGCCATCCATAATGTCACGGACGTTGCCCAGAATCATGGTCTTTCGGAGGAGAATGCGTTTAATGGCCCTGCCCACTTCTGTCAACACAAATCCAACAGTCGACTTTCCCACTCTGAACTGGTTAACGACTGATCAGTAGCAGTCTGGAGTAGTCAGCTTCCACAGTGCAATCACCACATGCTTCTCCAAGGGCAGGGCAGCTCTCATTCTTGTGTCCTTGCGCTGCAGGGCTGGGGAGAGCTCATCACAGAGTCCCATGAATGTGGCTTTCCTCATCCGAAAGTTCTGCAGCCACTGCTCGTCATCCCAGACATGCATGACGATGTGATCCCACCACTGTGCTTGTTTCCCGAGCCCAAAAGTGGCATTCCACTGTGGTCAGCACCTCCATGAATGTCACAAGCAATCTCGTGTTGTACCTACTATGTGTGGCATGTGAGCAGCATACTGGTCAACAGTGCAGGATCCATTCCTGCAAACCGAAGAGGCAGAGTGAGCAGTACACAAACCGTTGAAAGAGGGCGCCAAATGCGGATAGAAGCACAGGGATTGCTGGGATGTGAAGCAATGCATCACAGGGCAATGGGACAGGACCCAGGATGCCCTGCAACCCTCTTCATCTTCCCATAACTCTTAGTGGCAGAAGAGGAAGAGATGCCCTGTGGGACAGCTGCCCAGAGTGCACTGCTCCGAATAGCATTACAAGTGCCGCAAGTGTGAACATGCTATTGTGCAGTCAGCTGACAGTGTGAAAACACAACAGCGGTTTCCCTTCAGCGTGCTGTGAGCTGTGCTTAACTGCCGGCGCTATAACTCTACCAGTGTAGACATACCCTATAAACCTCTGTAAAAGCCAGCCTAAAGGTCCAGTAGTTTAACCAAATCAGTTCCGCTTCACACTTTTTGGTAAAAGGATGCCCCTTTGTATGTAGACCAGGACCTAGTAGAAAAGTCAGTGGGTACCACAAATGTTTAGTTTCACCAGGATAAATAAAATAGAAGTTAAATAAAGTAATAATAAGAATGCATATGTAACTGTCATAGACAATGATGAGCCTGTATAATATGAACTGTATCTACTATATAAATCTTGGTAATGTTAATGTTTAGTTTTCTATATTAGGACTTTCCTCCATTTGCATGGTAATTAAACCTTATCTCAAAAGGTTTTGAAGATGCTCACTGGAGATGAGGAGACTTTATGTGAACCACCTAAAGCCAGAGGCTGATTGCAGATGGATCACCATATTTGGGGTTAGGAAGGAATTTTCCCACAGGTTAGATTGGCAGAGACCCTGGGGTTTTTCACCTTCTTTTGCAGCATGGGTCACAGGTCACATGCAGGTATAAACTAGTGTAAATGGTGGATTCTCGGTAACTTGAAGTCTATAGATCATGATTTGAGGACTTCAGAACTCAGCGAGAGATTAGGGGTCTGTTACAGACATGGGTGGGTGAGGTTCTGTGGCCTGCAATGTGCATGTCACCCTTAAACTCTCTGGGGGGAAAAAAATTAAATGCATGCCAGCAAACATTAAAACAGGAAAACAGATGAGAATTTAGCATGAAGCAACAGAAGACAAGGAAACCAGTTTCTTTTAAAAGGTAACGTACGTTGCTTGTGTAACTGGAAAAAATGAGTTAGTGCTGTGTTTTGGCTCCGAAACAGTGAGGTTGCACCGCTATGGTGTACTGCACGGTGGAAAGTCATCATCTCCACTTTTAAAGGAAAGAGGACTATATCTACAAGACTTGATAGCATTGGTGGATTTACTGAGGCTGCCTGCTTGAGATACAGACTTAAGGACTAGAAGCCAAAACCCATTAAATCATCTGGAAACCAGTGTCATGAGTGATTTGGCACTTCTGGAACTGGTTAATCTAGCTCTGCCTCCATTGCTGCATCATCCGTAACTCTTGGTTGCAGATATTTAAAGGATGAGCTGCAAATAAACTTTGTTTCCTTCTTTTCCTTGAACTTTCTTAATGTGTTTATTTCTGCAGGTTTTTTAATAGCAGAAATATTGAAGGGCTAAGCCATTTCCAGAGACTGTAACAGGTCTGTGTTTCCAAATTTCAGGCTGGTTGAATATCCACTGTGGGATCTATAGACCTGAGTACCTGAAGAAAAGAAATTTTTGAGGAAAGCAAGCATAAATTTTCCTATTCAACAAAACATAATATTATTTGTCTGTTAGTAAGGGAGATTGATGGAGGAGGATATCTAATTCTGTTGATCTGCCATTTACACTTGTTAAATTTTTAACCAAAAGTACTTGACAAACATTAAAATAAAATGCTTAAACTGGAAAGACTCCATTAGCAAATCCTGCCTTGGCTAATCTTCAGTTTGCAATGTCGAGCCCTACATACTTTGCATTTACTCACTGGGTATTTCTTTGGGTAGGTCTACACTACCCGGTAGTTCGGTGGCAAGCAAATCGAACTTCTGGGTTCGACTTATCGCATCTTGTCTGGACGAGATAAGTCGAACCCGGAAGTGCTCGCCGTCGACTGCGGTACTCCAGCTCAGCGAGAGGAGTACCGCGAAGTCGACGGGGGAGCCTGCCTGCCGCGTCTGAACCGAGATAGGTTCGAACTAAGGTACTTTGAACTTCAGCTACGTTATTCACGTAGCTGAAGTTGCGTACCTTAGTTCGAATTGGGGGGTTAGTGTAGACCTGCCCTTTGAAACAAATATGTTTTATTAGTGATTCCATAATCCAATGCATTGCACACAAATATAGTTTTGTCATGAATTGCAATGTTAGCGTCTCACCACCAAACACAGATGTGGATTATCTTTGTAGTGCAGACATGAAATCAAACATGCAGTATTTTACCTCTTGCCTGTAACAAACTGATATAGACACTGGGTACCTTCAGAGCCTTTTAGTTGGTAAGGGATGACAGGGCTTCATTTTCTTAGACAAAATAATTCCAACTGCATCTATTCCCTTTTACTGCTTTCTTAGTACATTTTAAAGGAGTTTTTCTCCCTTGATCATGAATATAGAAAGCTCTTTTAAACATCTACATTGCTAGGTAGTGTTTTATGTGTTTATACCTTCTATCACATAAATTTTCTTTTAATCTGTATGCTTATACAGCGGGCAGCTGGAAAATTGAGTGTTTCTAGAAGGCTGTCTGACAATCAAGGTAATGTCATATTTTCCAGCAATACCGGAACTATGCTGTGTATGATTTAACAGGCAATTTCTGCATCAAGAACAGTATTCACTTTGTTTAGCTGAGGATTAGTGAAAATCCCATAATTCATCACTAGTCTGTCAGAAATAGGTTTTAGTTGATTTAGTACCTCATTCTGTATTAAAATGTACACATTTTTCCTTAAACGTTTAATGTTCTGTTTCAAGTACTACTTTGTAGCTTCATGTCACATTCCAGTTGCCTTAAAGTTTCACTTTTGAAATGACAAATCATATTAACGAATGAAAATGCTTTGTAATACATTGCTACTGAGATAAAGTGCACTGCCTAATTATTATTATAAAACTATTCTTCAGAGGAAAATAACTTGCACTATACTGTTATAATAAATGACATGGGTCTATAACTTATTTACCCACATACAGTAGTGTATGTAATATGGGATATTTAATGTTGGTTGGCCTATTTTAAGTAGGAAATTAAATGTCTAAATTTATAATTTGATTTCTTAGATCCATCACACAATTGGACCTTCTGTTTGCTGCCTCAATCTACTATTAGGCAAAATGGACCAAAAAGAGTTTTGCATTACTGCTTTAACATTGGGCTCTACTGCACACATTGTTGTCATCCATGCTCTTCTGGCATTCCGTTGCACAATCATTGTACCTTTACAGCTAGTAGACCTTTCGGTGTTGCTCCTCTTACACCTTTTGTGCCCTGAGCCACTATTCATTTAATCTACAGGAAATATGTCAGGGGCCCCATTATTCCCCTTGTGGAAGAATTCAATCAAGTGGAAATTATAAGACAGTGAGTGATATCTAATTCCTGGTGGAAATTAGAGGCAAATCTCTATGGAAACTTTCTTTGACTAGACCCTTCACCAGCTGCATGTATGGACTTCATTGCCTTTTTGAAAATTGGCTAAAAAGTTAGCCAACACTTACTTTTTTTTATTACCCTGCTCCTCCTCCTAAGGTTCTGTGTTCCCTGTAGTTTGTGTAATGACACCCCTGGTTGGGTCCTCTAGAGGGAATGAACTCAGGCCCTCTGTGTGACACTTTACCCCATATTTGCCATAGTAATATTATTAGATGATTATGGCATAATTATGATTAATTTTGTATAAGAAGTCATGTGAGGTGTCATTGAAAAAGTTATGATTTGCTGAATATGATTATCCTATTTGTATGCATGTATCTTTTTTGTATATAAAGTTAGGAATATTGACTATGTAACTGTACTCTGGATGACACCCACAACTAGCCTTTCTGGTACAACACGGAAGAAGCCAGACAGTGCTGATGGCCTATCAGCAAAGACAATGGACTGTGGAATAGCTTAACCTTCCTGTGGGTGTTTTGGCCAGCCTGTAAGCAATGGCTGCTATAACACTGCAAGGACATGTGACCAAGCCACATGATTCTGGACTCCATCTTGGGATGTCAGTATTTTTCCACAAATTGGTCTGGGAACCAAGTTTTTAAACAAAGGGTTACCGCTATGTGCTAAAACTATATAAGGCAGGGAGTGACATAATCTGTTGTTCTTCACTCCCCACACAAGAAGAATCCTGGAAACACCTGAGGAACAAAGTCTGAACTGGGGGAAGTGCTGACCCAGGCTAAAGGGATTTCTAGCTTTTGTATGAAAGACCTCAGAAACCCAAGCTGTAAAGCTAATGCAGCTTGTGCCTTAAGAATCTACAAGTCTTCCTGTACCATCAGTTAGGATGAGAATCTGCTAATTCATATCCAGTCTATCTAGTATATTAAGCTCAGTTTGCGTTTTTGTTTATTTGCTAGGTAATTTGCTTTGAGCTGTTTGCTATAATTTATAATCATTTAAATTTATTAATTACAAACGATAGATTTTATTTTATGTTTTAATCTAAACAAGTGCATGAGAATCTTAGCTCAGAAAGGCTGTTGCATATTCCTCTCCACATTGGGGGTGGGAAGGGCAAACTCTGAGCTTATGCTGTACAGTTCTCTGTGCAGCACAAGACAGTATAATTTTGGGTTTATGCTCCAGAGGGGGTGCGTGCCTGGGGAGCTGAAAGTTACCTTGGCTTTAGCCTCTCTATTGTTGGTTCACATGCAGTGACTGGTCAGAGAGCCTGCATGTAACTGCAGCTGGGTGTGTCTCTACTTGTGTGTATGCTAGTGGAAGTGTAAGACCGGGAGCCTGTCTGCAGCTTGTCACAGCAGCACAGGGTGAGAGGGAGCCCAGGTTGGTGGGTCAGAGTGCTCAGTGGTACCCCAGTTCCAGTTGGCACCCCGGAGGAAACCAGTCACACTCCTAGATTTAAAAGTATAAGTCTCTACTGCATGAGGTAAGGAACCAGGTCAGTTGACTTCAGACTCATAAACCTCAAGGAACCACAGTGAGTGGGTTACTTTTTTTGGGGGTGCATTTTTGTAAGAGTTCAGCAAGTGGAACCCTAAATTTGAGGAATCTGAAAAATATTGATTAGATACCGACTCATCTTTTGGTTAAAATTGTGAATTAGACTAAGTTCTCACAACTATCAAAGAGCACCTCTCGATTTCATTCTCTAAGAACTCCAAACCTAGCAGTAGACATATTTATAAAATATATTTGTCCAGAGACCAACTAGATACTTTGATAATGCTTTCTTCTAAAAATAAACTCATTATTTTTGGTCATGCAAGATTATATAGTCTGCTGTATCAGCTTCTCCTTAAATATTGCAAATGATAGAAAAGTAAATCAAAGCATTTCAGGGTATGAAACATCTGCTAGTAATTTGCTTGAGCACTTGTGCATCAGATATCCAGCATATCTAAGTCTTAACTAATTTGGCTTACTAAAGTGCATCTCTCTCCCCCATCCCCCATTTTACACCTCCAAAGAGCTTTCCAAGGTAGTTGGGTTTTTTAATCTTCGCTTTGTTGAACTGCCTTGGGTTAAGTATATTTGACCATACATACCAAATATGGAGAGTTTAGGTGTATCAGTTGGAGGAGATACATGCATTTACAGTGGGAAGGAAAGAGTGAACGGCAGAATGACACCATAAACTCCAAAATGCCATGCACCACTTCTGGCCTAGTTGGCACTCTGTCTTTCCTAGCCAACACTAAATGGTATATGATAACAAGCCAGGCATGAAGGACAAGACTCCATCATATCAAAGGCCATGCTGCTGTGAGAAAACTCTCCACTCCATCAGCTCAGGTCATCATTCTGGCAGTGGGAAATGTACAGAGTGAGTCAATTGACACTTAGATCAGGGTACTGAGAGTTAAAAAAGAAGTATTTAACATTGATATGTGCCATTGTTGGAGTGTACATTGAGAGCGAAAAGTTAACTGATGATGAGGCACCGCTTACCTAGAGCAGGGAGTACTGTGAGCCACGGAGGCCTTCTCAGTTAGGTGAGAATTTTCATCACTGTATGCTCTGTGTTTTCACCTTTTATGAACAAGTGTCCTGAAAAAGATTGCCCACCCAAAGAGCCTCATTGCCCAAATATTTCTTAGGCAGCTCCCCTCCCCATTCTCCACTACTACTTTGCTTTGCTTCCACTAAAACAGATGTATTGTCCCAGGGGGAACTTCTGTATAAGAGTGAGTTGAGTGCTGCTCTGATGTCTTGACTCATTAAAGGAAATGGAAATCCCATCTCACTAAGGTCATAAACACTCATCTTTGTGCTGGTACATGGTCACTACTAATTCTGTAACATCTTTGTTAGGTGGATTTAAGGTCTGGGAAATGAGATCCAAAATATGTTGATGGTATGTTTCTTGAAGAGTAGATTTAGAAAGTTTTCTTGGGGTATGAGCAAACTAATTTTTACCTATATTGAACCCGCTAAACTTCATAGGTTTCAAATATGAGACACTCATTCCTACATTATCGGGTTTCCACTCTGCTTGAAATGCAGTGTATGAGGGGAAACAGCAGAGGGAAAAAATAATAATAAAATGGTGGGAAGGGGATGCACACATATATGCAAACAGTATGCCTGCTTATGCCAACCTACATTTTGAGGTACCATTTATCTTTTGTTAATACTTAGCATAGATTTCTATTTAACTACAAATCATAACTAAATATTTTAATGGTATCAGCCTTGAAAAGAAATATGGATTTAAAACACTGGCGGTTAAAAGATGTGTGAATTCCAACTACTGCAATGAACGCTTCAACCCACCCCCACCAAAACTTGTTTGAGCCTTGAAACTCTTCTAATTCAACAAGCTTCACCATCCATATCTTTGAATATTTGTAGAGTGCCAAACTTGAATTTGTGTTGGATTTAGGTAGAGGATTGTTTATTGCATAGGTAATAACTCTCTGATACCACATTTCCTCAGAGTAGTTGCTGACATATTTTATTTTTTTAATGTGTAATGTTAATTATAAAGGATACTCTAAAATGCAGTGCTTTTTATTTATAGCTTTTACTTAATTTTCAACAATGATAAATCTAAACAGTGGGGCTACACAGATAGCAAGGATTTAATCCATATACAATTTCCTTGCTAAAAAACTATTGTTAAACAATTTAGGGGAAAATTTCTACTACTTTGGTGAGCATTCAGATTTAGGTTAACTTATTATGATTACTGAAACTTGATTTTCTTTAGATGCATAAAAAGTTATATCCCATGTCTACACAAATGCACAATCCTTAAAACAACCCTGTTACTGTTTAAACAACTAGTATAAATAATGAACCACTCCATTACCAAGAATATAAATAAATTTAGACAAGTAAGAGTTCTCTGGAGCTGAAAGTTTAGGTTATGCAAAAACTTCAACAGCTGTAATTTGTAGGTCCTTGTAGACGGAGGGTGTGAGTGATGTAAACTATAGAAAGTCGACATTTAGTGTATGTATATTTTGTCACTTTGCCAACAGGCAAGATTTCACCGTTATGTTTCTTCTGGTGGGTACAAGGTTTGAATAGGGCAACATCTGGCAGCAAAGAATTCCACAAAATGCATTAAGCTACATCTTGCTGTAAACAGAATATAGCACTTCAATACATTATTAGTAATAAATCTTCATTTTAGAAAAGTCTGTTTTTAGAAAACATTTCCTAACTGGATGAAATTAAGAAGAGAGAGAATCAGGAAAACAAGTATTCACTAAATTACATTTATTTACATACAGTATTTGCCAATATGTAAAATTTAAATAACATTAAAAGGTAATTTTGAAAAAACTATTTCAATCCAGAAATATGCTTCAGAAATTAGAACATGAAGTTTAAAAGTGTGATCCTCTTTTGGCTAAAGAAATAGGAGCCCAAAATTTCAAACCTAGGTGCTTAAAATAAATGCTTTAATCTATATTAAAGCACCAATGTGAAAGTAGCCTGATTTTTCCAAAAGTACGCAGCACTTGCATCTGCAATACACTTTAATGGGATCTGGGGTTGATCTAGACTTCAGAAAATCAGGCCTCTTTTCTTCAAGTCCCTGACATTTTAAAGCCTAATTTTAAACATCCAGGTTTGAATATTTTGGCCATGGTGAATATAGTCTTTTGGATGAGATTACCCATGTTGTCATTTTTTACAAAGTTAAGAGTTTTCCTTAACAGACAAAAGGGTAAGGTGTAATGTGTCACTGGTTCAGGGAATTTTTCTTAAACAGAGCATGGTTCATATTCTATGGCCTAAGTCCAGAATATGTACAGAAGCACCACAGTATGTACCGCCAGTTAGTCTGAGATTGTGACCACACAAGTAATCGTAAATTGCCCATGTGCTATTACGTTAGTGAGCGGGGATACAGAATTAAAGTTAGTTATTGGTTTTAACTGGCATGTTTCGGAATCATTAATAGTGGGGATCTTGGATTGTTAAATTACTTCATAGGATTTTTTTCACAGATGTGTTAACTTTCTTTTTAGCCCCCCTGTTTTGATTAGCCTGGTTAATGTTCTGTTTTTATTTATAATACAGCAACATTTTTCAAAGCAATAACACCTGATGTGCAAAATAAACCCTGAACTCAAGTCTGTAGCATGAGGTTGCTCCTCTAAGAGCTGCACAGGTTTATGGAAGAATTCTTTTCCACCTTGAAGAAAAGACCAAGTTAATTCAAGAAAAATAAGAAACAGGTAGAAGTATTTTAAATGCTAAATGGACTACATTCCAGTGACATTAAGGGTCTACCAAACCAGAGTTTATTTGGCTGTTCAATACTTAACATGCAGGTGCTATACTCCCCTTTGCTACTTCACAAGGAGGAGATCCAAATGCAGCAACAGCAGGCCCCCATGTGTATGAGAGAGCAGAAGCTTGGTGGAACCATTTCTTCTTCTTGCATCAATCTTGTAGAAACCTTTCTGTGGATAAATAATGACATTATGGCTCTAGAGACAGAGGATAAGAGGGACCTAAGAGGATGCCCACATCTCTAGAGCTCTGCATGGATACATCTGTATACGCATCCGTATCTGCATCTGATCCATGATCCACAAACATAGTCCGCGGATGCGGATATCCTTGGATATAAAGCGGATTCCGCAGATTTGCAGGGCTCTACACCCCCCCAGGGCGTTCTTTCCCTTCTCTCCCTCACCCAAACATACCTAGGGCTGTCGATTAATCACAGTCAACTCACGCAATTAACTCAAAAAAATTAATTGTGAATAAAAAAATTAATCGTGATTAATTGCAGTTTTATTCACATTGTTAAACAATAGAATACCAATTGAAATCTATTAAATATTTTTGGATGTTTTTCTATGTTTTCAAATATATTGACTTCAATTACAACACAGATCAAAGTGTTCAGTGCTCACTTTATATTATTTTTTATAACAAATATTTGCACTGTAAAAATTATAAACTAAAGAAAGTATTTTCAGTTCACCTTATACGAGTACTATAGTGCAATCTCTTTATTGTGAAAGTGCAACTTACAAATGTAGGGGTTTTTTTGGTTACATAACTGCACTCAAAAACAAAACAATGCGCAAAACTTTAGAGCCTACAAGTCCACTCAGTCCTACTTCTCATTCAGCCAGTCGCCAAGACAAACAAGTTTGTTTACATTTACGGGAGATAATGCTGCCCACTTCTTATTTACAATGTCACCAGAAAGTGAGAACAGGCATTCACGTGGAACTTTTGTAGTCAGTATTTTTGTGCCAGATATGCTAAACGTTCGTATGATCCTTCATGCTTCAGCCATCATTCCGGAGGACATGCTTCCATGCTGATGACGCTCATTAAAAAAATAATGCGTTAATTAAATTTGTGACTGAACTCCTTGGGAAAGACTTGTCCGACTCCTGCTCTATTTTACCCACATTCTGCCATATATTTCATGTTATAGTAGTTTTGGATGATGACTCAGCACGTGTTGTTCATTTTAATAACATTTTAACTTTAGCTGTAGATTTGACAATGCAAAGAAGATACCAACGTGAGATTTCTAAAGATAGCTACTGCACTCAACCCAAGGTTTAAGAATCTGAAGTGTCTTCCAAAATCTGAGAAGGATGAGGTATGGAGCATGCTTTCAGAAGTCTTCAAAGAGCAACACTTTGATGCAGATACTAGAGAACCTGAACCACCAAAAAAGAAAATCAACAGTCTGCTGATGGCATCTGACTCAGATGATGAAAATGAACATGTGTCGGTCTGCACTGCTTTGGATTATCATCGAGCAGAACCCATCATCCGCATGGACGCATGTCCTCTGGAATGGTGGTTGAAGCATGAAGGGGCATGTGAATCTTTAGCATATCTGGCATGTAAATATCTTGCGATGCTGGCTACAACAGTGCCATGTCACTACAACAGTCTCATTTTCAGGTGACATTGTGAACAAGAAGCAGGCAGCATTGTCTCTTGCAAATGTAAACAAACTTGTTTGTTTTTGCGACTGGCTGAACACAAAGTAGGACTAATTGGACTTGTAGGCTCTATAGTTTTACCTTGTTTTATTTTTGAATGCAGTTATTTTTTGTACATAATTCTACATTTGTAAGTTGCACTTCCATGATAAAGAGATTGCACTACAGTACTTGTATTTTTCAATTCGCCTAATACTATTTCTTTTGGTTTTCACAGTGCACATATTTATAATCCAAAATAAATATAAAGTGAACACTGTACACTTTGTATTCTGTTATGATTGAAAAGAATATATTTGAAAATGTAGAAAACATCCAATAATATTTAAATAAATAGTATACTATTATTGTTTAACAGAGTGATTAATCGCGATTAATTTTTTTAATCTCTTGACGCCCCTACGATTTACCTATGTGTGCAACGTTGACCCTATCATTTTGGTGACAGCTCTGTGGAATCCTCCTGAAGGGTTTGGCAGCAGCCACAGGTGGGGACCATATGGAACCAGAACATTTACGTAAGCCCTCATTGATTTCAGTGTGATGTTTCTTGCTTTGCAAAGAACAGCAGAGTCTACCAGGACTGTTTTGTGGGCGGCTGAATTATTTTGTTTGTCCTCTTTTGTCTTGGGTTGCTGTTGTGCCTTGAAAGCTAGAGCAACACCTACAGCCAGAGACCAATGTTGGGGGATGAGAGAGGCTCTCTAGAGAGGGACAGCCTGTGACACATGTTGGAGAATGCAGGCATTCACTTCCCATTCCTCATGCAAGAGAATATCAAAGGCAGATTGAAAGCCCATGCATGAAAAAACCTAAACAGCATAGATCCAGGGTGCAAGTGGCTAAGAGAGAACCAGCGACAGCAGGCAACCCAGTAGAGCAGTGCCAGCAGCAACTGTTGCAACTGTGGGCCACTCAAGAATAGTGGCAAGTGACCCAACAGCTGCTACATGAGATGGTGACCCAGCCGAAAGACCTGCAACAAAATCAGGTACAGCAGTTACTGATGAGGCTACATCTGGCCGAGGCAGCCCAGGATCCAGTGGCTGGAGCTGTGAGCCCAGGGCCTGTACTCCCACCAGTACCCATGAAGCTGACTAATCTGGGGCCTAATGCTGACCCCACTTTCTGACTTCTTTTGAGTGGCTGGCAATGTCTTCCAGAGCATTGATCCCTTGTGCTGTCCCTACTTTACTGGCCCAGTCCAGGCAGGGGCTTGATCCTGTGTCTGTACATGATTCTGCCATGCTTAAGGCTGCCATTCTGGACTTTCTCAATATCAGATACACCACTGCCTCTGCTTCCAGATGGAAATGTATCCCGGGAGCCTGGCCATAAGTGGTAGCACAAAAACTAAGGACTATTGCTAGCAGTGGTTACAGCGGGAGGAGCAGACTGGAACTCAAGTGACCTAGTTAATACTGATGGAGCACAGTACAAATAATCCCCAGTGGGGGATGGGAATGGGTACTGAGGCACCACCTAGGGACTTTAACTCTCACATTCCAGTTGATGGATGACCAACTTTACATCTCAGGTAATGCAGGAGCTATGCTTCCTAAAGATCAAGCCACTAAAAACTTCCATCTATCATCCTCAAGTGGATGTCTTAGTTGAGGGATTCAACAAAACCCTGAAGGAGATGCTAAAAAGGGTTGTGGCCTCCAATCCTATGCATTGGGATCAACTATTTACTCCCCTTTTTGTTCGCCATAAGGGAGGTATCACAAGCTTCCATCGGGTTCTCTCCCTTTGAACTGTTGTTTGGGTAACAGCCCGGAAGAATATTAGAACTTCTACATGAAGGCTGGGAAGAGCAGGACCTGATGGTGACCAGTACAGAGTAGAACGTTATCCAACACAGGGAGTGTCTCAAGAAGTTGGGAAGTTTTTACTTATGAAAACCTGTTGAAGGCCCAGCAGGTGCAAAAACAAACTTACGACCAAGGTGTACACCTATGGGCCTTTCAGCCTGGGGACCTAGTACTATTATTGCTTCCCAGGATAGAATCTAAATTGCTTGCAGATTAATCAGTTTCATCCTAAAGAAAGCGAGATCTATTTGTCTGGGAAGTGGAAAGAAACTAGGCTGTACCATGTGAACCTGCTCAAGCCTTCGAAAACCAGAGAGGGGATATTATTAACTCCAGTTCTGGCAGGTAAGGTGCTTCAAGCACCCATTCACCAAGAGTCAGCACAAGTGTAGATGGGTGCTGAACTTCCACCAGAACAAAGAGCCCAAGTTTTATATCTCATTGCTCCTTCCCCAATGTATTCTCTGTAGCTGATCCGAGCCAACTGATATACTGTCACCTTAAGACAGTCCCAGGACTGTGGGTTGGAGAGAATCCTCAGCCCTTACCTTGGAAGATGTGGAAGACTCTCTGCAAGGAGTTGTAGGCTATCCTGGATTAAGGAGTAGTTGAGGAGTCCTGAAATGACTAAGTCCCATTGTTTTTCACCCAAAACTGATGGCTCAACATGCTCCTGCATGCTTCCAAAAAGTTAATACGACATCTAAGTGTGAGATGTACTCAATGCCACAAATGGATGACGTATTGGAGCGTCTAGGGGCTGCCAGATATCAGTACTTCAGATCTTACAAAAGTGCAGATCCCTTTGTCACCTGCATTGCAAGAGAAAACAGCCTTCTGAACCTTTGATTTCCTCCACTTCAGGTCAATGCTCTTTGGCTTACATTTGAGCAGCCACAATGTTTCAACGTTTAATGGTGCTCAGGCGTCCTCAGCACTACACCACCGCACATTTGGACAATAAAGCTATATATAGTGCCAACTGTGGTGATCACATGCAACAAGTACAAACTGTTCTCCAGTGCTTGGTTGAAACGGGTCTCTCAGCCAATCTGGCCAAATGGAAATTGGCAAATAAGTTACCTACCTGGGTTTTTATGTAGGAGGAGGCCACCTTAGGCTGCTAGTTAGCAAAGTGCAGGCATTGTTGGCATATCCCGTTCTTCAAACAAAGAAACAGATAAGACACATTCTTCAGTTGCCCGCCTATTACAGGCAACTTGTCCCTGTTTCACCACCATGGCAACCCTTCTAGCGACCTAATAAAGGGTTGTAGTGTGAGGAAGATTCACTGGAGTGACCACTGTGAAAAGGCTTATAACTCCTTGAAGAACCGGTTGTGCCAGGAGTGAATCCTTTTCAGTCGCAAACCGTATCCCTGATAATGTCACAGCAAACCTGGTGGCTGAGCTTTGTGACTTTGTCCTCACCCACATCTATTTCAGATTTGGGGACGATTTATACCTTCAAGTCAGTGGCACTGGTATGGGTACCCGCATGGCCCCACAGTATGCCAACATTTTTATGGCTGACTTAGAACAACACTTCCTCAGCTCTTGTCCCCTAGCACTCCTACTCTACGTGCACTACATTGATGACGACATCATCATCATCTGGACCTATGGGAAGGAGGCCCTTGAGGAATTCCACCTGGATTTCAACAATTTCTACCTCACCATCAACCTCAGCCTGGACCAGTCCACACAAGAGATCCACTTCCTGGACACTGCAGTGCAAATAAGTGATGGTTACATAAACATCACCCTATACCGGAAACCTACTGACCACTATACTTATTTACATGCATCTAGTTTCCATCCAGGACACATTACACGATCCATTGTCTACAGCCAAGCCCTCAGATACAACCGCGTTTGCTCCAGTCCCTCAGACAGAGACAAACACCTACAGGATCTCTATCAGATGTTCTTAAAACTACAATACCCACCTGGGGAAGTGAAGAAACAGATTGACAGAGCCAGAAGGGTACCCAGAAGTCACCTACTACAGGACAGACCCAACAAAGAAAGTAACAGAATGCCACTAGCCGTCACCTACAGTCCCCAACTAAAAGTTCTCCAGCACATCATCAAGGATCTACAACCTATCCTGAAGGACGATCCTTCACTCTCACAGACCTTGAGAGATAGGCCAGTCCTTGCTTACAGACAGCCCCCTGACCTGAAGCAAATATTCACCAGCAACTACACATCACACCACAGAAACACTACCCCAGGAACCAACCCCTGCAACAAACCCCATTGCCAACTCTGCATATCTATTCAAGGGACACCATCATAGGACCAAACCACGTTAGCCACACCATCAAGAGCTTGTTCACCTGCACATCTACCAATGTGATATATGCCATCATGTGCCAGCAATGCCCCTTTGCCATGTACATTGGCCAAACCGGACAGTCTCTACGCAAAAGAATAAATGGACACAAATCAGGCATCAAGAATTATAACCTTCAAAAACCAGCAGGAGAGCACTTCAATCTCCCTGGACACTCAATACAGACTTGAGAGTTGCCATTCTTCAACAACAAAAAAATCAAAAACAGACTTCCACGAGAAACTGCAGAACTGGAATTAATTTGCAAACTTGACACCATCAAATTAGGCCTCAATAAAGACTGGGAGTGGGTGGGTCACTATAAAAAGTAATTTTCCCTTTGATATTCACACCTTCTTGTCAACTGTTGGGAATGGGCCACGTCCACCCTAATTGAATTGGCCTCGTTAGCACTGACCCCCCTCTTCCCCCCACACTCTTGGTAAGGCAACTCCCATCTTTTCATGTGCTGTATTTTATACCTGCTTACTGTATTTTCCACTCCATGCATCTGATGAAGTGGGTTATATCCCACAAAAGCTTATGCCCAAATAAATGTGTTAGTCTCTAAGGTGCCACAAGGACTCCTCGTTATCTTTTCAATCCAAATTTCTCAAAGGAGTTATTTTACAGATGGATGCCTCAGAGGTAGACCTGGTGTGGTATTGTTGCAGGAGATGAATGCTAAGCAGCACCCAGTTTTGTTTCTGAATAGGAAGGTGTTCCCCAAGGAGAAGGCCTACTCTGTGATTGAAAAGGAGGCACTCGCAGTCAAATGAACCATAGAGTCCCTTAGGTATTATTTACTTGGTAACCCCTTTTCCTTCATTACAGACCATGCCTATTCCGGTGGCTAAACACAATGAAAGCAACATATTCCTGCATTATGCAATGGCACTTAGTTCTTCAGCACTACAGTTTTAGGGTGAAACATTGTGATAGAGCAAAACACAACAATACAGATGTCTTTTTGTGGGAAGTGAGGCAATGAACATGGGGTGAGGGGAACCAGAGTTCCATCTTGAGGGGCAGATTTATGTAGTGGGACAGGTTTCCCACCCTGGTCAGGGAGGAGTTAAAGAGCTCCTCTGGGCATAATGAGCCCCAGCCTAGTGCACCTAATAGGTCTGTGGCACCTGGAGAGGGGCAGAGCCTTAAAAGGGAGAGTCTAAGCCCAGTGGAGGGCAGTACTCAGAGGGAAGCAGATTTACAGCACAAAGCTTCCTAGCCCCCTAGAGCAGGGCTGCCTACCCAGCAAACTGCTGACAAACCTCTGCTACCTGGTTCCACTGGAGAGGTAGAGGGGTCATCTTATCTTTGTTTTGCTTCCTTTTCATTAGAGCCAAGGTGCTCAGCCTGGGCCTATTAGACACAAAGGGTGGTAGGAATGCCCTTCACAGATGCTGCCTTGTGAGGAACAGCACAGCTATCCTGGTCCATTTTGTGGGCTGCAGGATTGTTTTGTTTGCCTTTGTTTTCATCTTGGACTGAGGTCATGCCTTAAAGTGAGGGAATTGCCTCCCTAGGACTTACACCCAGGAGACTGCTCCAAAGAGTCAGCCAGAGAGGGATGTTGGGGATGAGGGAGGTACTGAGGTGCTGTAGTGATATAGCTCGTGACAATACGTATATATAAAAAACACCTGAAGTTAATACCTGGTGTAAAGGGATTGATTTTAAGAGACGTATTGGTCTCATTATGAATATAAAGCAGTATGTTGATAAGCCAGGAATTGGAGCTGAGGGTCAGGATTGGGTTACCTGCAGTGAGGCAAAGCTGGGTCCTAGGCAGGGAGCAGGCAGAGCCATGGGCAAATGCATTGAGCAGCTGCTGAACAACTGCTGGGCTTAAGAGCTGGTCTGCGGACTCTTCCAACTAATTAGGCAGTGTTGCCAGTCAGGCAGCCTACTACAGGATAACATTGTGCATTAGCTTGCCCTGAGACTGGTTTTCCTGCAGGCCCTTGTTCCAGAGTGGCTCTGGTGCAGGTTCTAATTCCTGTGGGAATTTTTTAAAAAGCTATGTAAATATCATTCTTATGATCTTTCTTCTTTTAAATGTAAGTATCCTAGTAATGTCAAGACATTCTCTTTTAAGTTCTGACTGCTAAAATTAAAAGGTCAGCCTTAAAGGCCTTTAAGGACCTTAATTTCTAAATTAAGTCATTTGTGATGTAGGTAGGGGTGAGTGCATGTATGTATTGGGGATGAAGGGAGAGAAGGTGGTGTAAGGCTTTGAAAATAATAGCCTTTTTCTCATCTTTTAAATAAAAAAAACCAAAACCGAACCCAGTTTTAAGTGAACTAACTTGTTTTAGACCAGACCCAAGAACAAAAGTTCCATCTGTGTAACAATGCACAAGCTCAGGTTTTAGTCCTTGTATTTTTCCAGCTTTGTAGACTTGCTGGAAAGGGGCTGTTTATTCCTGGGCTAATGATTGGAACTAACTCGGAGGAGGGGGCAGGGAGAGAAGAGGCAGAGCAAAGCTCCTCTCTGATTTTGCTAGGACCTCATTAATAACAAACGTATAAATAATGAATATGAACCTTTAGTTGAACGGAATACTTATCTGGGTCTTACGTTGATAAGAGGATTAGAGTTGTATCTAGGGATCCATTTTAAGAAAAATAATCATGATGTGTCGCAAAACCCAAGCACTTTCCCTCAGTTTATTCAGTCAGTCATATGGTTACCCACTCTTATAGGATGATAAATCTGACTTACACGGCGGATTACTGGCAGAATTGTGGCCAAACTTTGTGCTCAAATAGCACTTGATCCAATTCCAATTGATGTCTTTGGGAGCTAGATCAGACTGATACATAGGTGGTCCTGTTCTTTGTTCAATAGTTCTGATCCCAGGTCTTAGATCGGTTTCACCAACATATGCTAGACCAGGCTTCCTTCTGTTCACAGGAACAGGAAACCTGGCAAAGGGCACTAATAGATCTTATTGGTCAGATTCTCTTCCTTTTGTATTTAAGTACTTTATTTATGCATCAAAGAACACTCTTGCTTATTTCAAATAAAAGTCACCTATTCTTTGATTTGTGATATATTTACATCTTTGTGGTAGCCAGAGCCATCCCTTGGGTAGGGCGAATTGGGGCAACTGCTCCGGGCCTCGTACTTGAGGGGTCCGGCGGGCCAGTGCAATTGGCTGGTGCGGTCGGTCCCAGAAGAGACGAATCCGTCACTTCTGCCCCAGGCCCCGCATCCCTCAAGGGACGGCCCTAGTGGTAGCTATTCTGGAGCAACTTCTGACACTACTACTAAGTATATTCTTAATTTGGTGTCCATTTGGGGATTTTGAGACATTCTCTGCACTTTGGAATTGGAACTAAAATTGGTCTTCAGTTATATAATCTTGTCTGCTAACTCTTCCACCTTGCTGAAAAACATTTATATTTATGAAGTATGAAGTATTACAACTCCTACTAGAAATTAGTGGCCCATTTTATGGAATATTTTGACTATTATGATTATTTATTATTTGTATCCTAGGTGCACTTTGGGGCCCCAACCAAGTTTAGGACTCACTGTGTTAGCCACTATACAAACACATCATAAGAGATTGTTTCCCTGTTCCTAAGAGTTTACAATACAAATAGACAAGATAGACAAAGAGCAGGAGTAAGGAAGTATTATCTCCATTTTACAGATTGGGAAATGAGGCACAGAGAGATTTGCTGACTTGTCCATGGTCACACAGGAAGTCAGTGGCAAAGCTGGGAATTGCACCTCGATCTCCTGACAAGCCTCAGTTTGATGTGGGTTAAAATGGCCGGGGTTTAAACCTCTGGGGGCAAAAACTGTGTTCATAATTAAGGCTATGATTATATCACATAGGTCACAGAAGTCATGGAATCTGTGACTTCCATTGATCTCCCTGACATTTTCTGCCCCAGGGCTGGAGCTCCCAGCCAGCATGCCCCCCCCCCCCCCTCCCTGCAGCTCTCAGCCATCACCCTGGTGGGAGGACCCTGCAGCTGCCCAGCCACAGCGGAGGGGGAGGGGACCCCACAGCAGCCCAGCCCCCATGAACAGGGGGACCCTGGAGCGACCACTCAGCGCAGTGGGGGGAAGGGGACAGGACCCCCAGCAGCAGTGGGTGCTGAATCCATCTCCCCATTTTGTAAGGGATATTTTTAGTGAAAGTCAGGGAAAGGTCATGGGCTTCCATGAATTTTTGTTTATTGTCTGTGACCTCTCCATGACTTACTAATAATATCTGTGACAAAAACTTAGCCTTAATCATCATAAAATATAAGCACATTCTTAACTGTAGCAACAACCACCTGCGCTTTAATATCAAGAAGCACATTTTCAAACAACTAGATGAAATATAAAGTGTAAAGAGATTTGTCAGTCACACAATCAATGCAGAGCTTTTTTTCCACCTGTCTTAAAAGCTTACTTGTATAGACCATCAACAGCATAGAACAGAGGAATTAATACATTAGTTTCCAATGGGACTCTAATTTGTTTTTCTTCTTGAGTTCTGATGAACTCTAGTTTTTAAGTATGGCGTGTAGTATAATGTTTTTTTACTTCTCAGAGGCACAAATCCTATGTGTAACCAAGATCAAAACCTGTAACATTTTAATAGTACAAAATAAAAAATTCTGAAATAAAATGATGGGCTAGATCAGGGGTGAGCAAACCTTTTGGCCCGAGTGCCACATCTGGGTATGGAAATTGTATGGTGGGCCATGAATGCTCACAACATTGGGGGTTAGGGCTCCGGGGGGTGGGGGGGTCGGTACGGGCTCTGGAGTGGGGCTGGCGGTGAGGGGTTGGGGGGTGCAGGAGGGTGTTCCAGGCTGGGACCGGGGGGATCAGGACTGGGGCAGAAGGTTAGGGTGCGGGAAGGGGTCAGCAGTGCAGGCTCCGGGCAGCTTACCTCAAGCAGCTTCCAGAAGCAGCAGCATGTCTCCCCTCTGGTTCCTATGCGGAGGCGTGCCCAGGCGGCTCTGCGTGCTGCCTGCGCGGCCAATGGGAGCTGCAAGGTGGCGCTTGGGGCGGGGGCAGCGTGCAGAGCCCCCGACTGCCCCCACGCATAGGAGCCAGCAGTGGGACATGCCACTGCTTCCGGCCATGCGGAGTGGGGCAAGACCCAGACCCTGCTCCCCAACTAGAGCACTGGAGCGGAGCAAGCCCCACTCCCCGGCGGGAGTTCGAGGGCTGGATTAAAACCTCTGGGCTAGCTTCTGCCACCTTTATTCATGTTCACAGACTTAAAGACCAGAAGAGTCCACCAGAACATATAGTGTGACTGCTTATATATCATAAGCCACCAACGCACTAACCCCAACAACCAAAATTAAACCATAGATGACTAGTCTGTTATGTGCCACAGGCAAACATTGGAGAGAGAGAGAGAAGTGCACTAGGATGATCAGAGGAATGGAAAGCCTGTCGTATGAAAGGAGACTAGAGGAGCTTGGGTTGTTTAGTCTGACAAAGCGAAGGCTGAGGGGGGATATGATTGCTATCTTTAAATACAAGGGAGGGAGAGGAATTATTCCAGCTTAGTACTAATGTGGACACGAGATCAAATGGATATAAACTGGCCATGGGGAAGTTCAGGCTTGAAATTAGACGAAGGTTTCTGACCGTCAGAGGGGTGAAATATTGGAACGGCCTTCCGAGGGAAACGGTGGGGGCGATGGACCTGTCTGGTTTTAAGATTAAGTTAGATAAGTTTATGGAGGGAATGGTTTAATGGTAAAACATAGTAGCCAAGGAAAACCAAGCAATGGTACGTAAATAGTATAATGGCCAACAGGGGTCAGGCTAGAGACTCTTGCCTACATGCTCGGGGTCTTACTGATCGCCATATTTGGGGTCGGGAAGGAATTTTCCTCCAGGGTAGATTGGCTGAGCCTCTGGAGGTTTTTCGCCTTCCTCCGCAGCATGGGGCAGGGATCACTAGCAGGAGGGTCTCTGCTGATTGAAGTCACTAAAACACAGGATTGGGGACTTCAACGGCAGAGTCCAGGGAAGGGTTTTGTGGCCTGCAGCATGCAGGGGGTCAGACCAGATGATCATAATGGTCCCTTCTGACCTTAAAGTCTATGAGTCTATGAGAATTGAATACCTTACTCCATGAGTATTCCCCTCATAAGGTCCTAATTTTTTGTCAATCAAATTTACAGTCCTAATTTATTGCAGTGAAAATGCCTACATTCTGATTGGGTTATCTGCACTTAATGATAGTTCACCCTGAGTTCATGCAGCTAGACTGGCTGCATATGCAAATCTCTGCTTCATCATTGGCTCTTTGGTCTGTTATAACTTGCCTGGGCCTCTAACTTCATCTCCCCTTCCAAATAATATTTTGAGAAAGAGTAAAATCATTATGGTTTTGGTCCAGGATCTTTACAAAGGAAAGTTTATTGGTGATGAAAGTATTTGTATTGAATATTGGACCTCACCAGTGTATCATGTAATATTTTTCAGTATGTTCGCTATGGTGTTTCTATACTAGTGTAGCTATAAATTCAATGAAGTCAAGGGGAGAAAATATCAGACTTAGGAAAGTAGGTAAAGCTAATATCAGGCTTTGTTTAACTTCACTGCACCAATGGAGTTCCTCTTTGATGTAAAATAGGAACTGTTTATCCAGGGGGAAATCCCATAGATCTTGGGGTATCCTTGGGTCTAGACCCTACAGAACCTGCCTATAATTAATACTTTAAATAAATATAACTTATTCTACATGTTGTTATACTGATCTAACAATTTTAGGTTTTATATCAATATAATTACATTGGTGCAAAAACTGTGTAGCTTAGGCCTTGGTGTTGATGTTGAGTCTGTTTCTTTTAATGAGTAGCAAAATGCATGCATACATTTAATTGCACTTTGATTAGTGACTTGATTATTAATAGCATGGTGGAGCTCTATTAATAGCCAGCCTATCATGGCTCCTTTTGCTTTAAATCAACAAAAAACATGCAGATTAAAATTTAATAAAGTAGCAGGAGATTTAATTTTATGTGCTAAACTAAAGCCACAAAGAACCATTTCAAATGAATTAAGTTTGACCATAAATTATGAGTACACCAAGAATCACTTTTTCATGACTCAGATCAATAAGGTCATTTGTAATCTCCTTAAAGGCCTTGGTGCAGTAACATAAGACAGTGTATACATTGCTTCTTTTGTTTATGCAGTGGTTTAATAAGTTAATATGACTGGAGAACAATTCCTCTGACCTTTTGTCCCATGAAACGGTAATTGGTAAAGAAGATAAAATTGGATCCTGATAAAGGAATTCAACTCTTCTATTGCCCATTAGACTTGAGTTGTGATGGTGTGGCTGGGATAGGATATGTCTCAAACTCAACTATTACATGGTATTGAACTCACTGTCATTATTTCATTCTACTTTTCCCGTTTTGTATACCTATTCCTGGAAGGGGATTTAGTCCAATCAAGGACTCAATCTGTTATTGTTCTGTACTCAGACTTCTATTCAAATCAATGCAAATTTTGAATGTGCAGGAATTGCAGGGCCAGGCCATTTTATTTTTAGAATCTTTTTTGGGCTTATACAGCAGCTGTAAACTTTAGGTAATTTGATAATTTTTTTCACTTAGCTGTGTGTGTGTGTGTGTGTGTGTGTGTGTGTGTGTGTAAACATAAATGCTGAATAATTACATGATATTGTGCAGTCATTTTTGTTGCCTGTATATGAGTGAACATGTTTGGATTCCTTTCATTTTTTTAAAACTTATAAGTTGTGTCTGTATGTTCAAAGTGACAGTTACTTATTTCTGGTACAAAGTTTTGCCTATGTTTTATCAATAATCTGCCTATACAGAAAAAAATATATAAAGGAATGAATTTGCCTTTATTTTATCAAATTATTTCTTGAGGGAAGCGAGCTAAAAATTTTGACCGTCTTCAGCTTTATTGCAGGTAATTGAAGAACATGGCGTCATTAGAACATGGCGATTCCAGTCATTTTGATGCATACAGCCATGTTGTGTCCAGCTTTTTACTTATGTGAGAGTCTTAGCTTTACAAGAGGTCAGTGTAGATAGCACCTTTTGCATTTTAATATAATCTGAAATTAACTACCCTTTTTAAAATGTTTGCAGTATTACTTGTCATTAGACTCTTAAGTATCTTAATAGCTTCTCCCACTGATGTTTTTCTTAGATGAATCATCACATGAGCAAAAGAGATGCCTCATTTATCGAACCCAGGCTATGAAGCCAGGAGACACTAATGGACAAACACATAATTGAGCAGAGCACTTCTTAATTTATTAGAAATACAATGCTTATTCTGTCAAGCAAATCAGGTTAGCTATTTCAGATTAATCTACACAAAAGGAGCACAGAAGCAGAACAGAGCCAGCAAAAGAATAAAACAAGGTCAGAGGGGAATATATCCATCTTTTGGGTTTCTAGATCATAGTCGTTTAAATATTTGAGAACCCATTCTAGGAGTAGTACAGAGTTCTTGGAGTTAGATCTTTGACCAGATCTTATCTACATCCATACAGCAGTATTGTAAATCACAAAGTCTCTTTCATGTCAGCTGCTTTGTAGAAAATCTGAGAACCTCCATGTAATGGAAAGTCCAGAGGAGCTTTTCTAGTGCATCATAACGTCTTATCTCATAGCAGAAAATGCAGTGCACACAAATAGTCATTCTGATCTTTTCAGACATGCATTTAGTCAGTCCCACAACACATAACACTGATTAACATGGTATGTTTTTGTTTAATGCTTTGAACAGCATTTTTCAAATATTTTCCCAAAGTACACAAATTCACATGGCAGAAATGCCCTCATATCTTTGTTACAATGCCAGCAAATACCCAGTGCAACAAATTACAGTCTCTACCACCAAAAAGATCTTCATAATTTGGTTAAGGTTTATTGTTTATATCTGTCCATCCCCCAATTAGGGATAACGAAATAGTTTGCAAGTTCACAAAATGAATAAAAATAACATCACTTAAAAAAACTCTTCGGTGCTGAGAAATTCAAGTATGACAGCCTTAGAGACAAGTTTTGTGTTAATAAAACAGTTATTTTTTGGGTGGCAGGTATAGTAAAGCTCCCTCACCCCTTCTGCCTTGACAGTATAATTCAACCTTGCATCTCTCTGAGGGATCATTTCTAACTGCTAAATTGTTGGCATCTCTACGAGACTGCTAATGAGTGCAATGAGTGCCAGTTATTGCTAGTTTCGATGGTAGTCTTTTGTCCTGCAAACTCTTGTTTACCAGGAGGTGGCCTGAGCTCCCATAGCAGCCATCAGCTGCCTACTTTTTATTCCCAACCTCAGCTAGTGAACAGGTTTTTAAAATGAGAAACGTATTACTGGAGTGTTGGTGGTGAGTTGCAAAGTTTTCTGACATTGGGAGGAAGAGTCCTTTGCTTTTTAGCCTTTCTTGTCAGCCAGCTATCCTCCCACTCTCTTATGATCCACCCTTTCCACTACCTTTATGGAGTTTGGGTGCTGCTGCTATGATCTCCTTCTTCATGTTCCTTATCTGAGCCTCAGCTCTGTGTGTGTATGCTAACCCCAACGTGTCATCTTTCTGCCTTCTGGCAAACTCCTCACTGATTCTGCTGCACTGCCACACTATAGATTATGGAACTCACTTGGGGATGCACCATAATTCACAGTCAGATAGATACAAGTACAGCTGGGCCTGAAATAGGGTTACCATTTGTCCGGATTCCCCCGGACATGTCCGGCTTTTAGAGTTAAAAATAGCGTCCGGGGGGAATTTGTAAATGTTCGGACTTCCCCCCCATGCAGAGCGCGTGCAGCTGACAGGGCAGCCGGCCGGATGGTGCCACTTACATGGGTCTCCGACAGCCAGAGAGAGCTCCTCCTCCACTTCCCCCTCCTCTCCCCTGCAGCTGAGAGCACTCCCTCCCTCCCTGCATTCGCAGATCACCAGCCGGCCGTTTGCACCGGCAGTCTGGAACTCCACCCCCTGCTCCTCCTCCCCGGCATGCTGGTCTGAGCAGCAGGGTAAGGGTGCCAGAGGGTCGGAGAAGGGGCAGGGAGGTTCTGGAGTGGGCAGTCAAGAGACAGGGAGCGGGGGGGGGGAGGGTCGGGAGTTCGGGGGGGGCTTTCTGGGGGTGGGGGTGTGGATAAGGTTTTGGGCAGTCAGGGTACAGGTAGAGGGTAGGGTCTCAGGAGGGGGCAGTTAGGGGACAAGGAACAGGGAGGCTGAGGTAGGGGGTGGGGTTCTGGAGGGCAGTTAAGAGCAGGGGTCCCAGGAGAGATAGTCAGGGGACAAGGAGCGGGGGGGGATGTTTGGGAGTTCGGGGGGGGGGCTGTCAGGGGGCAGGGTGGGGAGAGGGATCGGAGCAGTCAGGGGACATGGAGCAGAGGGGTTTAGATGGGTCGGGAGTTCTGGGGGGGGCTGTCAGGGGGTGGGGGTGTGGATAAGGGTTGGGGCAGTCAGGGGACAGGTAGGGGGTAGGCTCCTAGGGGGCCAGTTAGGATGGGGGGAGGGTCTCAGGAAGGGGCAGTCAGGGGACAAGGAGCAGGGAGGCTTAGGTAGGGGTTGGAGTCCTGGGGGGCAGTTAGGGGCAGGGGTCCCAGGAGGGGGCAGTCAGGGGACAAGGAGCGGGGGGAGCGTTGGGGGTTCTGAGGGGGGCAGGAAGTGGGAGGGAGTGGAAGGGGCGGGGCTAGGGCAGGACTCGGGCGGGGCTCCTCCCATCCTCTTTTTTGCTTGCTGAAATATGGTAACCCTACCTAAGACCACTCACGAAGCACAGAGAAGGTGACCAGGTGATATGTACAAACCAGGACAAACCCCCAGTTTCACAGAATTGACTTGAACAGCCCTGGTGAATTGGGATGTCTGGCCACCCTAACTAGAAGTCTGTTGTATTTCGTTAATACCCTGAGCCATTCAGTAATCTCCTCCCTTGACATCACTCTCCCAAGAAAGGATTTGAAATGTTTAGTTAATTGAGTAACCTGACTGGATTCATATTCCTAGGTGTTTTATAACACCTGAGATAATTTGCTGTTGAAACCTTTGCTGCTTCCCAACCCCCTAAGCTTTCTCACTTTCCATTGCACAAGATAACCATGCTGCTTCTACAAATATCAGATACATGGAGTGGGCCAATCCACGTGAAGCCTCATTACCAGCAGAGGTATTAGCATCTCCTCCAAGGACCTACAGTCACATAATATGGTCTGTTTAGTGCCTGGATATAAAGAAGTGCTACTGGTTCTTGTATGCTTTCCTGAATATTAGGTCTACCAATCTGTACCCTTTTCTATAGCCAAGATTTTAAAAGTTAACTATAACTAATGTAAAGGAACTCGATTGCTTACATACTTGGAACAATTCCTTTGGCAGTTGCCTATAGCTGTTATAAAATATTCATTTGCAAGAGAGATGGGTTGGCGTTTTCTGAATCTTACTTGCGTAACTTTATTGTAATGTATCACAGAAATAAGTATTACTTGTGCAAATATTTGCTTAAGGATAATGAAAACCACATCTGTCCTTTTTGATTAGGTAAACAGTGGTTGTGAGTAAATGGATCAAATCTAAAAGTGACAATTAAGATGTGTACATGAATACCTATGGGATTGTAAAGTGCCTGTAATATACATGATATCTATATTTTGAAATGTAGACATTTTATTTAAATGCATTAAGATGAAATGCATATCTTTGCTCATTTTGTATTCTCACTGTGGATAATATTCTGTTTCACAAATGTCTTGAAAACAAAATCCCACTCAAATGCCAAAGATGAGTGAAACTGCGTCATATTTCAGAACTGTTAGGAGTACTGTTGAATGTATCTGGCAGTTGCTTGGCCTTGCTGTCTATTTTTGTGGACTTCATAATTTAAGGGTGGAACCAATCAATTTTACATGAGTAAATACTGCTGGGTTATAATAGAGCACAGCTTGTTCCACTTCTGCATATGAATATGTTTAGAACACTTTTTTCCATGGACATCAGTTTTCGTTGCATTTGTTGAAATTAAGTGGCCTTAATTAAACTATAGTAATACAATGGAAATGAGTGTTAAAACATGAATATGATGTTCCATTTTTGAATGTGATTGACTTCAAGATCAAATTTACTCAGTTTATTAGATTCCCAACCTCCCTCTCTCACCCCCGATTTTCAGTCCTCACCTTGGAATCTAAAGGTCAAGATGTGTTCTTTCTGGCTTATGTTTCACCAACAATGGAAATTTTGTGATCAAAACTTCATAAATTATTTTATGAAGCTCATTATTCTAAAGTTTTGTTGCCTCTACAGTGGTAATAGGAATTTAAAATAGTAAATAGTGTTTTACACAGTAAAGGAAACAGATATAAGTATGCACAGGAAACAGACCTCTTGAATAAGAAGGTGCCAGTTTTACAATCATTTTCTGAGTTGAACTGCACTTTCAGTAGCTGTCACTTTCTGGATAACCATTTACTTTGCCAATTCATTAATGTGACAGTGTGGTGACTTCCTTAAATGATGCTATTAACACTAGATCATCATAATGTGATTACAGTTGAACTGCTTGTGATTAACATGAGTTGCAGTCGTGTAACTGGATAATGAATGATTATAGGGGTTGAGGAAATCCCTGCCTGACTTAGGAAAAATGTAGCAGTTCAGCTCAAACTGCCAACTCTTTTGAAAACCCACCCTCAAGTGCGTGTGCATGCACGTGCCCACATGCTGATTTAGGAAACCGTGCCCTTTGCATTCAGGCAAGCTCAGCAGAAGACATTTTCTGTACATCAGTATGTTGTTGAAAATGAGCTTGTTGGCTAGTATCTGTGCAACTGTGGCCAGATTTTAGTTTTGGTTGCATGCTGTCCACCCACTGAAAGCTGCAAGTGTTTCCAGCTGGGTGCACTCCCACCATTCAGTTACTTGCTTCAGTGTTTTATTTTGAGGAAAGAATAAAGCTCAGTAAATTTTGTCTTTTTGTAGTGTAGAAAGGGGTTTTGTGATAGCTTTACTAATTAAAATAAATATATTAAGAGTAACTGGCAGCAGCTCCGTTTTAGGCTGCTGAGAAATGAATCATTCCTGTTGCTTTTAAGGGAGGCTTATGAAGGAGAGGAGGAGGAGAAACAAGAATTTCTCTTTTGAGGATTGTTTATCCTTTCTCAGTTTTAATCAGAGAGCTCAGACAGTTAAACAGCATGTGAATCTAAGCTCAGTGCTGAAAGTAGGCTGTGTTGTGTTGAATTAAAAACTCATCCCCCTATAGGTCCCCAGAAAATATAGAGGTGATTTGGTTGCTTGAGAGAGGTGCAGTGTGGCAGTCTACAAAGCAGCACTCAAATTGGCAAATAGGAAATGCAGCACTGACTATGCCTGAACAGGGAGTGAAGCTGCAAGGTCCTTGTTTTTAATTTCTCAAGATAATACCACTAGCCCTGGTGCCCCAATATGTATGTGCAGGATTGTGGGATGTGCACTAAGAATAGATTTTGTGTGCATTTCAGATTGGAAACAAGGCCCATTCAAAAGAGAATGTAATTGCCACCAAAATGTAGTAGTTTGGGTGCAGTGAACCCAAACATGAGGAGAAGCTGACTGAAAAACCAATATAAATAAAATTCATGATTTTTTTTCTGATTTTGTTAAAATGTTGATTTAAATTTTTAAAAATTGAAGAACTTTGACCAGTTCTATTCCTGAATCCTCCCTACCTGGGAATTCAGATTCCATACACTAAACACACTTTACGTTTTTTTTTCCAAACAACCTTGACTGCTTGTGAAAGTTCAGATTGACTGTATGCAGACTGAGAAGTTCTCTGTCCACAAACACAGTTACAGCACAAGTAGTGCTGCAAGCTTCCCTGCTAATGCACCTCTACCCAGCCCTGAATCTTTATGCTATCACAGCCTTTGGGCTGCACTGAAACGGTCAACAGTGATGCCAGTTAACATCAACTGCAATAGTACTTCAGTTTTTGTAATGAGAATATATATGCTGTAGGAACTAGAACAGTTTGTTTCACCTAGACCACACAAATCCACAAAAATGGTAATGACTTCCAGATGTTGCTGACCTGAATTCCGTTCAAACTGGTGGCATGTTTCACAGAGACTCTATCCCATTTTCCAGAGCCATCCAATTTCACTCATCTTTGTACAGTTATCCCTAGCAAGGGAGAGAGGTGGCCACCTTTTGTATATGTAGAAACTATAAGCAGTAGTTGTATTTAAGAGCTTCTCTTCACTGGAAAATTGTCTTGTTAGAACACCTCCTTGAGGAGTCATATTAACTAATGCAGTGTTAAACACAATTTTGCAATCTACAAATCCAGAACTGTTATGTTTAAACATCACGTCAGCTGATCATGAGTGAACTTATGGTTGAGGTAAGGTTGATCTGTGAGCAGCTGACATGAAGTTTAAACACAATGGTCACAGTCCCATTGTGTTTGTTAACATGACTTTGCAAAGTTGTGTTCTAACATGACCTAATTTTCTAGTGAAGACAAGCCCAAACACGGTAATATGGACACACATCTGCCTGTTTGTCTGAATGGAATTTGTCTAGCATTACCATGTGAGCTGATTTCAAATAAAAGAATTCTAAGCATCCACTAAACTCTTTGAGAATAAATAGTGTACTATACTGCATAAAATTTGAAAATAAATATTGTACTATATTATACTGCATTAGGAAGTTTTGTGTACTCTGCACCCCTGAAAAATCACATTTTATTTAGGTGCTTAAATTACTTCAATCAATATTTAACTTTATGCTCACAGGTTTGAACATTTTAGTGCTAATTTGTTTCTATTCCAAATTCTGTATTGGTAAGATAGAGATGGTAGTGCTTACCCACCAATATTTCACCATTTTTAAAATGCTTAAAATTTCTTGAGTGCTACATAATACTTTGCACTTGCTATTTTTAGGAGAGTAGATTGGCTAGCACTCAAGCCATTCCTTCTTTTTCAGACTGATGTAATTTTTTTTATTTTTGGAATATAGGTACAAGATGTTGATATTAGGGCTGTCAAGCGATTAAAAAAATTAATCACGATTAATCACGCTGTTACACAATAATAATACAATTTATTTAAATATTTTTGGATATTTTCTACATTTTCAAATACTCATTTGAATTACAATACAGAATACAAAGTGTACAGTGCTCACTTTATATTTATTTTTTATTACAAATATTTGCACTGTAAAAAAAAAAGGAAATAGTGCTTTTCAATTCACCTAATACAAGTACTGTAGTGCAATCTCTTTATCGTGAAAGTTGAACTTACAAATTTAGAATAATGTACAAAAAAAACCTGTATTCAAAAATAAAATAATGTAAAACTTTAGAGCCTACAAGTCAAATCAGTCCTATTTCTTGTTCAGCCAATTGCTCAGATAAACAAGTTTGTTTACATTGGTAGAAGCTAATGCTGCCTGCTTCTTGTTTACAATGTCACCTGAAAGTGAGAACAGGCATTCACATGGCACTGCTGTAGCCGGCCTCGCAAGGTATTTACATGCCTGATGCGCTAAAGATTCAATGTCTCTTGATGTTTCAACCACCATTCTAGAGGACGTGCGTCCATGCTGATGACAGGTTCTGCTCGACAACGATCCAAAGCAGAGTATGTTCATTTTCATCATCTGAGTCAGATGCCACCAGCAGAAGGTTAATATTTCTTTTTAGTGGTCCGGTTCTGTAGTTTCTGCATCAGTGTGTTGCTCTTTTAAGACTTTTGAAAGCCTGCTCCACTCCTCATCCCTCTCAGATTTTGGAAGGCACTTCAGATTCTTAAATCTTGGATTGAGTGCTGTAGCTATCTTTAGAAATCTCACATTGGTACCTTCTTTGCATTTTGTCAAATTTGCAGTGAAAGTGTTCTTAAAACGAAAAACATGTGCTGCGTCATCATCCGAGACTACTATAACATGAAATATATGGCAGAATGCAGGTAAAACAGAGCAGGAGACATACAATTCTCCCCCAAGGAGTTCAGTCACAAATTTAATTAATGCATTATTTTTTAAACAAGTGTCATCAGCATGGAAGCATGTCCTCTGGAACGATGGTCAAAGCATAAAGAGGCATATGAATCTTTAGTGCATCCAGCATGTAAATATCTTGCGACGTCAGGTACAAAAGTGCCATGCGTATGCCTGTTCTCACTTTCAGGTGACATTGTAAACAAGAAGCAGGCAGCATTATCTTCTGCAAATGTAAACAAACTTGTTTGTCTGAGTGGACTGGTAGGCTCTAAAGTTTTATATTGTTTTATTTTTGAGTGCAGTCATGTAACAAAAACACCTACATTTGTAAGTTGCACTTTCATGATAAAGAGATTGCACAACAGTACTTGTATGAGGTGAATTGAAAAATACTATTTCTTTTGTTTATCATTTTTACAGTGTAAATATTTGTAGTCAAAATAATATAAAGTGAGCACTGTACACTTTGTATTCTGTGTTGTAATTGAAGTCAATATATTTGAAAATGTAGAAAAACATCCAAAAATACATAATAAAATTCAATTGGTTTTCTATTGTTTAACAGTGCGATTAATCATGATTAATTTTTTTGAGTTAATTGCATGAGTTAACTGCGATTAGTCAACAGACCTAGTTGATATTCCAAAGGTTTAACATTATTGTAGCATCATAATTTATGGTAATCAACCATCAAAATGTGAAAATGACTTTTAGGCTAAAATATTTTTTCTTTGTCAGACTCAACTGTGACCTATATTGTTTTTAGCCTACTTCCTATAACAGAGGGTCTAATGTTATTACTTTGGTCATAATACAAGAAAGTACTTAAGCACATGCTTAAGTGTCTTCCTTGAATAGGGGTGTTTTTCTCAACTGGGGCCTTTAAAGATTTCAGCCCAAGGCTGCACACAGGACTAGTATTTTTGGATTTTAAATGATTTTTTAGAAACGAGCACTATGAAAATTGTTTTCTCCTAATTGGTGGAGTGTTATACTCGTAAATCATGATTATTTCTAGTCTTTTGGTTGAGACTGTTTTATTTTCACAGCCAGAAGCAGTAAATAATCAATCATGTAATAATGTCATGAATGATTGTCATGTTAACTTGATGTTCTTTGAGCTGCAGGTGTGTTCAGTGCTGCTGTTGAGTGCTTTTTAAGTTAAGATTTTACAACTGAGGTGGAGAAGAGCTTTGGAATGTGTCCGTGTTTTCCAAAAGGATTTTTTTAGTATAACACTCAACCAATAATTACTGTCTGTTATGAAAGCCAGCTTGAGTTCCATGTCTTTCTCTCTCTAAAAAAAAAATAGTTTTAGGGTTTTTACATGTTCCTGAATGTATTGACTTAGTGGTGTGTGTTTTTGCTTCAGAACTGTTTAACATAGATATAGTTTCTACGTATGAAATGGTGTGTATTTGTGATACCTAGTCAACTTAGTGGTTCATAAGTTGCAAAAACCACATATGACTTTGAAGTGTCTTCATGGCTTAAAGGACTCAAGTGTTTTATGCCATAAATACCAGAGTTTTATTATTAACTATTTGAAACATGGTTTTATTTGGCCCTGGCCGTCTCTTTATTAATAATCACAAAGACTGTTTTCCTTGCCCCTTTCTATTATGGGTATATAGACAATATAGTTTCTCCATTTAGTATAGAAAAATATGGTCTCTATTAGTAGACAAAGTTTATGGACTCCTGATGGAATCCCCTGCTGTCCTTTGCTCTAGCAAGTGTGCTTTCAACCTTAATTCATGTCCTTCTCTTTGCTTTTATAGCTTCATTATTTCTAAACTAAACTCCTTTAAATGTTTCATTGAGGAGTAAGTCCCTGGCAAATCAGAACTTGTTTTACAGTTAAAACTCTGAAAATTATGTTAACTGCTGAACACTCCCCTATTTTCATGCCTGGATCTTTCCACTGTCTTATCTTAGGTGCTTATATGCCCCCACCCTACTGTCATATCTGAGCACTTCACAATTTGTATCATATTGTATTATCATATTTATCCTCACAACACCCTATTTTACAGATGGGGAATAGAGAGGTTAAGGGACAGATTTTGAAGTCAGTGGGAGTTAGGTACCTACAAACTTGAAAATCCCACAAGCTGCCCATCTGTATCTCTAGGTGCTTAAATACCTTTGAAAATCTGGTTATTTAACCAGGGCCATTCAGGAAATCTGTGGCAAAGCAGAGAATTGAATTCAGGGTAGCACTCTGACCACTGAACCATATTTCTGTCTCTCAATATAACAAAACCAGACAAGTTGGATTATACCCTACCTTTTTTTAAAGATCTTTTTGACTGACAATTTATATACCATAGCTTTGCTTTTTCAGAAATAATTTGTATCTGAAAATGGGAACTTAAAAATGAAACCATAACTACACTGTTGCTACAATAATGTTATAATAGTTTCTCAATGAGGTTTTTACTCTGAAGGAGATCTGAATAAATATTTATCCCGTGTGTCTCTCTCATTTGACCTTTCATTTTTAAGATGCAAATATGATATACAGAGTGAAGAATTTAAGTCATTTAATAGCTTAACTCACAAAATGTGAGCTGTGTAAATGGAAGGGCAAAAGTTTAATAGGGAGTTGGAAATGCTGTATGGTATAGAACATGCATAAATGGTATGAGGAGTCTGAATGAATCAGATGATTTGCTGAACTCTGTGTATGAATCTCTAGTAGTATTATTTTAGATGGCTGGATTGGTTCTGCATTTAACATTGACCTGATGGAACATGTAGAGGCACCTGGAGGATGTGTAAAAAGTAGATATACTACAAATCTTCATTGTAAGGTTTTTCTTTTTGGAAGTGGGATAGGGTTTCCTGTGGAGATCAAGATCATTCCAGCTTTACGTTGATTCAGCTTTTTAAAAAAACTGATGCTACACTGAATAACATGTTTTATCTCTTTTTGGGGACATGCATTTGATATTTGAAGATCAGTTTTCAAACTTAGGCAAATTAATATATCGTAATAAGCATATGAGCACAAACATTCAGATTAGTATATGTGTACAAATTCCTTTTTTGAGTGCTTAAGTGTCAACTGAGTGTCAGTTTATGGGATTTTGAAGTCCTATTAAGATGCACTCATTTGAAAATTGGGCACCCCTATACAGAAATCCACCCTGGAAATCTTGTTTGTAGATAATACAGGAGAGGGTTGCATGAAGGTGATATAGCATGCATTGCTTGAAAACTTATTTTAATTTTATGCAAAAATTTCTGACCAAAAAAGTGAATGAATTAGCCACTGTCAAGGTTGATTGGCCCCAAATGTAAGCTAGCCCTCTAGTTTGTTTATATTTTACTTCAATGTTTTTTTCTTATTTTTCTAAAAATGAACCATTTCAGTCCAGCAGTCATGAAAAACAGAACAAATTTAGTGAAGGAAGACTTATGTTAAGGAAACAAGTTTCATGATTCCAAGAGAGATGCTTATAAATAATGAGAACAACATATATATATATATATATGTTGTTCTCATTATTTGAACCTAAGAGAAATGCCAACCTTACAACTAACCAAACCTCAAGTTGGCACAACACACATCTAAATAAGAAGCCATTTTACAAGGGTCAGGGTTCGAACCTTACAACTAACCAAATCTCAGGGTTCGAACCCGGACCCTTGTAAAATGGCTTCCTATTTAGATGTGTGTTGTGCCAACTTGAGGTTTAGTTAGCTGTAAGGTTGGCATTTCTCTTAGGTTCAACATTCCTTTATCATGTGAATTTGCTGGTTAGCTCTTGTTGAAGTTAGAGCAGATGTAGAAAGGCTGTCTCAAATTCTAACATTTTAATAGTGAAAGCTCCTATTGCTGTCAATTTAGCTTGAGATCACGTTAAAATATACTTTCCCTAAGGAGTCAAAAAATCAACTTTTACATTGAAATAATTGTTTAGATAACTTCACAGTGTGTTGTGTGTGTTCTAAGAACTGTATGTAATGCATCTGGCACCAAACAACTGAAATAAAAAGACATTTTCCCTCTTTTGTATTTTTATGTGAAATGACAACTGTCACAGAAAAAGTAGAGCTCCTAATCTTCTGTAACTATAAAAGCAGTGTACTGATCATGTAGTACTAACTGCATCTTTTGTGGACTGTTCACCGCCCTTTACAGGTTTGCCAAGCCCAGTTTGCAATTGGTTGCCAGGGGCTGAAGATGTTGGAAAAGGAATTTCAGTGAAAGGCCCTGATTCAGCAACCTAAATAGCCTGCTTCCCAAATCCAAAGTAATCAGATTGGCAGCTAAATCAAAGCCAACAGTGGGTCCTTTGTTTGGGGAGTTCTAGAGGTTAGTGATTGACAGAAGGTCAACAAAGTTTTATGAAGAAAAGAACAGAATATTGGGGGGTATTAAACTGAAGGGTTTTTTTTCTTTTGGGAGTTTTATATTATTGAAATGAAGTTAGAACCTCAGTCAAAGGTTGACATACTGAGTGGTAAAGGGGGTGTGTTACTGTTTTAAATCTAGAAAATAATTTCAGCTCCTGGATTAGTATATATTGATAAGTGGAAGGATTGGACAGAACTAAGATTTAAGGTTTGCTCCTGAACTATAATTTAAAAATAATTCTTTTAAAATATAAAAATTGTTAGTATTTAAGCAGTGGGAGTTTACATGTAATCTGTTTGGGTTGGTTTTTTTTTTTTTTTTTGGTATGGCTGATAAACATGCCATGTAATATTTTAATAGGATTACATCATTAAACATTATCAACTCTATTTATTACAACTTATTTGCATATACTGAGATCCCTGAACTAAAGAAATAGTTAAATTCTGAAATCATTATTTGGCTATTACTTTACCAGTAGCATATGCCATGTGATTAGACTTTTTGTTCAACTGAGAAATCACCAATTCTGTGTTGGTACTTGTGCTAGGGTAATCTTGCCTCTGCCTTACAGGATGTTTATTTCTGTGCCAATGCATGAGAAGGAGTCCCAAGAATTTTTATAAAAGGTGGCCTGAACTGTCTACTCCCCAAATCCCTATCAAGTTGGCCACTTTGCCTCATGTTCTATGACAAAAGAGTACATTCTGAAAGGGATGGAATTGACAGAGGAAGGGATAATGCCATTCTTAGTGTTGAGGGTTGGTTTTTATATCCAAATTGGGCAAGGACAGTGATTTTTACACTACTGTTTTTCTTTCTGAAATTTGCAATGATGGTTACATTCTTGCAAAGTATGTGCAAAAACACAGGCTGTTCTCTTATGTTTCCTTTTATTGACTAATGAATAGATTTTTTTTTTAAATAAAATCTTCCTAACTAGCTTAAGGCATACAAGCTCTTATGGAACTAAGAGATTTCTTATCTATGCAACCAACAAATGTAGCACACACAATGAACTAACCAAACCGCTAGAATCTAGTGATGAGACTTACTGCTCTTTCAGATTTTATCAGTATACTTTAATTGCTTAGTACCAAAAGGTTAGGAGTTCAGTTCACACACCTGTCTCTGTAGTCTTACTCTTTATGACCAATGTATAATTCAACCAATCCAAAGAGAGAGCAGTACTATCCGATGGTGCTATCTTTCAGATAAAGCATTAAAGATGAAATTATGTCAATCTCTTTCTTCTGTTTGTGGTTTTCTGAGGATCTGTTCTGTTGGCCTGAGAGATTAATGGCTCCTTTTTCTGTCGGTCAGCATTTTCAAAGGGGACTATTGACACTCTGGTTACTGAGTGCTCCACAGTAGCCATGGTGGTTTGTCTGACTTCAGTTAACTACATATTTACATACCAGCATGCTACTCAGCTAACATTTTAGCAATGGGAGTTGATACTATCACAGCTAGGCTTCATATCATGAGCATTTCTCTCCAAGTCAATTATTTAATAATAGCTGTTTGCATACAGTTAACGTGATGGCAGTTCATCCTCCATCTGTTCTTTCATATCTGTAATCCTGGTTGCTCACTTGCGTATTCATCCTTTGCTCGTTGACGTACTTAAGTTTTGATGCGGACACAGTGGCAAAACAAGGACAGACACATTCATGGAATAAACAGCAGGTCACAATTTTTAATATATTTTAACATCACCCATACTCTTTTATAGCAACTATTTAAATAGGTTACAGTGCGGGGGTTACATGCGCCTTACCATATAACCCGTAACTCGGGGTTGGTTCTCCTCAGCCTACCTACCAGGATTTAACTCACTCTGAGTCCTGGCATCCTCCTCCCTGCGAGGGGAACCTTGGCCCATGAGGGCCATAAGGTCTTACTTTATCCCATGAGCCCCAGGCCCATCACCAAAATATTTTACCTCTGGGAACCATTCATTTTTCTTTTAATGCACTGGAAATCAGCTGCAAGTTGTGATGAATTAATAACTCAACCTGAATACCTCAGTTAGGTACTAAATGCATTCCTGCTTAACCCTGTGTGGCTTGTAGATACTGTGAGAAAGGCAAAACACTCCATGGTCCTCTGTCAAATTCCTTCCTGACCCCCAAATGGGCAGTGGGCTAGACCGCAGCATCTGTCAGGTTGGCTTCCCATTCCTAGGTCAGTATGGGTAGAGTAGAGCTGCTGGAATGGATCTGAAAGCGGCTCCACATGGCCTCTGTACTAGGTTAAATCCTAGGAGCTGGAGCATGCTGGCCAATCAGCACCCTTGTCCCCCCAGCTGGCCAATGGGGGATCAAGACTCCCGTCAGGGAGGGAGGAGCTACCTGGTATCCCTCAGTGAGTATCTTCCTTCCTTGCTGCTGGGGACTTTTCCCTCTTCCATGCCAGCCCCATCAAGTCTTCCACCCATTGAAGTGAATGAGTGGCATTTTTTGGTAAGGTTGAGCAACACTGCTGGAACTCTACACTACATGAAGTCTGGTGTTTTTGTCACATCTGAAATTAATGTAATAATATGCAGTTAGGTCTTATCTACCAACAGCTATCTACTTGTAAAGACCCTGTAGCACAAACATAAAAGTCATGCATCTGAAAAGATCCAGTAAGTCTGCTCCTCCAGCGCTACCAATTAAAGTATTCAGTAGCGTGGCAGCCACCCAGTTCACAGATTCTCCCCCCAGTTGTAATATCAGGAATATCTAAACCATGGCCTTAAATGCATAATATTTTAAATTCTGTTTACAATATGAGGAACAGCTTGATCCTTTAAGTTTTAAAATCTTTTATTTTCCAGACTCCCAAGCAAATTAATGTTTAGGAACACTGATACGATATATCATTATCACTGTTACTTTTATTTTTATTTGTAATTATTATTCATATGCTTAGTAATAAATATACTGTGCACTCTGCAAGAAATCAGTGAAGATCTTAGCTGCCTCAAGGAATTTACGGTCTAGAATTGTCAAACAGAAGGCCCTGGAAGGAAGTAAACTGGAGGCTTTTTGTTCAGTTCATGTGTGAATGATGGTGTGAAAAATGCATGGGAAGAAAGGGAAAAATGGAAGAGTAGCAAAGAGGAAGGGGCAAATGGGACATTGGAGCTGGGATTTTGACACAGCAGAGTGGGGAAGGGATGCAGTGGCACACAAGGTCTGAGATGTAGGCTGAAGAAGAGATGTGTGAGGTCTCGAAAGGACTACCAGCAGTGTAGACTTGATGCAGAGATCACCAGGAAACTGGCTCCCTCTGCCATAGCAATCCAGGGAGTGAATGGGTGGGGGATACATAAGGATCATTATCTGTTTTAGCTCAGCACTGTGAATCCAGTTCTAGCAGAAGAGAATGTAAAATCATGAAGAATTGAGAGAAGCAGTCAACAGGAATGGAGAAGCGGGTGCATGAACTCTTCCTCTGAGCGGCTCTCAGCACTTTTGAATCTGTGGTTCTCTCATATTGTTTAATTTAAAGGGAAAAGCTTTCCATTTGCAAAATGACTTATTGGCAGGTCTGATCCAGAGGCATGTACAATGTAAAATCTTTGGAATATTTCATGTTGAACACAGCTCTGCGTTGCTTTAACTCTTAGTTCAGAAATGTCAGAGATAGAATTAGGGCTGTCAATTAACATACTCTTAAACAATAGTAGAATACCAATTTAAATTTATTATAAATATTTTGGATGTTCTTCTACATTTTCAAATATATTGCTTTCAATTACAACAGAATACAAAGTGTACAGTGCTCACTTTATATTATTATTTTTGATTAAAATATTTGCACTGTAAAAAACAAAAGAAATAGTATTTTTCATCTCACCTCATGTGAGTACTGTAGTGAAATCTCTTTATCGTGAAAAAGCAACTTACAAATGTAGAATTATTTTTTTACATAACTGCACTAAAAAACAAAACAATGTAAAACTTTAGAGCCTACAAGTCCACTCAGTCCTACTTGTTCAGCCAGTAGCTAAGGCAATCAAGTTTGTTTACATTTATAAGAGATAATACTGCCCATTTCTGATTTACAATGTTACCTGAAAGTGAGAACAGGCGTTCGCAGGCACTGTTGTAGCTGGCCTTGCAAGGTATTCACGTATCAGATATGTTAGACATTCATATGCCTCTTCATGCTTTGACTTCTAGACTAAAGTTTTACATTGTTTTGTTTTTTGAGTGCAGTTGTGTTAAAAAGAAGTCTACATTTGTAAGTTGCACTTTCATGATAGAGGTTGCACTGCAGTGCTTTTATGAGGTGAACTGAAAAATACTATTTTTGTTTTTTACAGTGTAAATATTTGTAATAAAGAATAATAATTTCTCCCTCCCATCCTCTGCACTGTCCTCCCTTCCACTATGAGGCACTGTACACTTTGTATTCTATGTTGTAATTGCAATCAACATATTTGAAAATGTAGAAAAACATCCAAAAATATTTATAATAAATTTAAATTGGTATTCTGTTATTAGCAGTGTGTTTAAAACAGTGATTAATTGGGACTATTTTTATCTTGCGATTAATTGTGATTGTTTTAATCGCTTGACAGCCCTAGTTAAAATTAAGCGTTCATAATAAATATGGTTTAAAAAAGAAGACTTTCAGATTAGAATATTTAAAAGATAAAATGTTTCTTTCATTAAAGCGACAGTTGAAAATGGCAGATCTGTTTTGGACTTACAATTTACAGCCCACACAGGATTTTTCAGTTTTAACATTGCTTAGTCATGGAGATTTTGCTGGTATAGACTGTCTGTAGTTTGTAATTATTTTCTGATAAGGCACATCTGGAGACAAATGTTTTTGCCAGACATAAACATACCAAGCACAAGGAGGAATTACATAAAACTATTATTAAAGCATTTTAAAATCAGCAGATGCTTTTGTCTTGCTCCATTCTAATGTAAGAGTTAAAAAAACACCAACTTGGGATGTGGGTGTGGGAAGAGAGAGACTGCTGTGCTCTCTCTCTCTCTCTATAGACTTCTCATGTTTGTCTCTTTTGAGAATCTCATTTAACTAATAAACAAATGGAAAACACAGGAAATAAAGTTGAGCATATATCAATAACATAAAAGAAAATAGTCAAGGACACTTAAATCATTGCATGGGCATTGAAAATTACATAGAGGAGTGTGAGTGTAGGTAATCATGTATCATAACTGAGCCTGTCCAGTTTTATAAATAAAATTTTGTCCTGTTCTTTTGTAATTCCCAGTGTACTCTGATCACTTGAAGTCATCAGTTGAGAGCATAATGTTGAGAGTAGGTTGGGTTTATGCACATGTTACTCAAAGACCGCCTCATCAGGATTGTTACACTCTGCCTTCCCCTCCAACTCTTGGTATGAGACCTTGGCTTTAGCTTCACTGTGCCAAAAAAAAGGGGTAGGGCGTGTATTTTTACAGCAGAATAATTAGCATACATCAGCTGTCCCACTGCAAAAATCCTAGTGGAGACAAGGCAGTGTAATTTTACCTAAGTAGCTAGGTGAAGTGAACCACAGGAGAGAGTATAGGTTTATGAAGTACTTTGGCTTGGATCCACAAAGGGACTTGGGCACAGTGAAAGACAGTGGAATCCTCAAAGCCTGAGTTAGGTGCCTAGGCTCCCAATACAATGCGTGGGGAGAGAGAGGTGCTTGAGAATGGGAGCCATAACAGCCAGCACGCTATCCAATGGGAGATGCCAGTGAGGGGTATTCCCAAGCCCCACCCCCTCACGGAGTTCAATGCCCAACATCTGAGCTGCAGGGAGGCGCCTATCTCTGCTTGAGCTGGGTACCTCTCTGGTGGAGTTAGTGGCGGAGCCGTTTCTTGCGAGAAGTAGTTTTAGTGAAAGCAGCCCTATAACTGTATCTCTTATAAATCCACCCCCTCCCTGTTGCTGAAAGAATGTTCTAAAACAAAAAAGCTGTCAAAAACCTGCAACAGTAGTCATAATTTTTGCAAAAACCGTACAAATAAAAGCCGGTGGATGCTGTCCCTACTGCTCTTCAGGAGCAGCCAACTAACAGTTTCCAGTGCTGTGCTGTGATATTGTATACTGGTGCGTAAACAAAAAGTTGAACAAAAAGATATTAATTTCAACACCATTAGGAATACTGGGATAGGGAGAAGAGAGTTCAGTGTGCTGGTTTGACCTAGAGTAAATGGTGGATTCTCTGTAACTTGAAGTCTTTAAATCAAGATTTCAGGACTTCAGTAACTAAGCCAGAGGTTATGGGTTTATTTCAGAAGTGGGCGGGTTTGTGGCCTGTGATGTGCAGGAGGTCAGACTAGATGATCATGATAGTCCCTTCTGGCCTTAAAGTCTATGAGTGTGCACTAACGGTAAAATGATAGAACTGGCTGGGGAAAATATTAGATTTTCAAGCCCCCAGTTCTAAGAGACTTTTACAAATAGCAAATAATGTGTAATTATAAAACACTCTGATTTTAATTCTTTTGCTGTCTTTCAATGACTTGGTCGATGGTCAGATCATCATTCAAACGGTGGTGTTGGGGTTGGGAAGCACAAGGCATCGGGGTGGGTCTGACTGTGAAAATAGAATTTAAATCAATGTAATATATTCTCAAAAGTAAATCTTATGCCATGTTTTGCTTGAGAATGTCAGAGTTCCACTACTGATTAATCTGATATGACAAAGGAGGTTTGCAGAAAGTATTTGAATTTTATTTTTTGTGTGTATAGAACTGTAACACACTTTTTAATGCTGTCTCTGTGTAAAGCACAATACCTTCAATTTGTTTGTGCTGGATAAATTTTTTAGTCAATAAGGGCTAATTCCTGATCCCCTTGAAGTCAAAGGGAATTTTGCCACAGGCTTCAGTGGGACCAGGTTTTGGCCCCAGGTGAATTTAAATACCCAACATCTTAATTCTGCTTAAGAAGAGAAAGATCAACTCAATCTCAACTGGCTTAAAATTTTAATGGTTTATTTTTCACTTAGGTGAAATGGAGATACCAGATTCCAATGATCCTCTGAGTCAAGTGGATGGACATGACAGGCAAATTCCAACACCTAAAGGTAAAAATAAGAATGATTTCAATTATTATTATTTTATTTTTTTTGAATAAAAGTGTATTTTTAAATGTACTATGCAAAGGAGTCATTTTTGTTATGTACTTCCTTTATTTACCCAGGCATCAATATGTTGTGAGAAAGATAGGGCATGCCTACACAAACACTTACTGCCTGACAAGCCAGGGTGTAAATCTACAGCACTCCAGCATGCTGTGCACTAACTGTCTGTGTGGACCCTACTGGTGTGCACTAAAAGTTCCGTAGTGTGCATAGATATACTGCTGTATCACAGGGCTTGCGTAGACATGCCCCTGTTGTGTCCCAAATGTGACTTAATATTGGTATGGAAAATACCCTCACCAGTGATCTCATCTAGATTCCAGGAGTCGCATGATTAATTTTTGTTTAAACTTTCCTTCAGAAACGTGCTGGGTAATTTGATGACTGAACCACAAAAAAACAAAACCAAAAAAGTAGTTTATGTTACATACTCAGTAAAACCATATCATTATGTTACTTAATAGACAGCATAAAAAGTGACATACCTATGAGATGCTACATTCCAGTTTGGATACAATCTCAGGAAATGCATGTTTGCATTACTTACCTGTATTTTGACATGACTGTTTTTGGTAATGTTTTCCTGCCAGCTCCCTTACCACATACAATACTAAAGCAAGGTCACAGTGGGGAAAGGAATATAGTGAAAAAAACCCAGAACTACCACTATATAAAGAATGCTATAAACAATAAAAATACTATTAATTGACTAGAACAATGGTCAAGATGTAGTATCATTAAACACCATACTACTGATAATATTACAGACCAAGGATTTGAGGAGGAGATGGGGACAGAATCATATGGCCCTTTTGAAATTATTGCATCTTGGGGACTAACAAGCATATTTGTCAGCAAAGCTGCTATTTATCTCTTCTTTTTTTCGCTTGTTGGGGGAGAGTATTATTTCATATTGTGTGTTGAGTTAATTTTCTTTTTGTGCAATAATACCCTCTCTCTCTCTCTCTCTCCTCTCTCCCCCTCCTCCTTGCTGTGGCAAGGTTTTCTTTCCCAGTGGTTGGATTTTCTTGGTCATATTCTGTACAGTTATCATAGTTAGTGTACATAGTTCTTAGACTTAGTGTATATAGTAGTTGTCTCTGTCATCAAGGGACTGTTCGCCCCAGGGGCTGGACATGCCCTGTTCCCCAGGCTTCAAGCCATGTGCCTCTTGCAGCAAGCTGATGCCGTACACTAGCTGTCTAAAGTGGCTGGGGAGTCTCATGTCAAAGAGAAGGGCCAGATCTGTAGGGACTTCAGACCCCATACCAGAAAAGACAGGGACATTCAAATGAAAGCCATTCTTATGGAGACGGCCCTCAGACCAGCCTGAGAACCAAGCCTCTCCGAATTGGCACCAAGCACTCCTCCAGCACCATTCTCCATCCCCAGTGCTGAAGAGAGACAAGTGGGGAGGAGCTGGCATAGTGAGACCTGCATTGGGCCACTTGTCCTCCCCCGAGCTACTGATGGCTCCAGACTCCACCTAGAGTGCTCACCACAGAATCCCAGGAGCAGGCATGGAGCCAGATGGTTCCTGGCCTCCTTGGCACCGGAGGTTTTTCAGGCAGTGAAGGATCTGCTGTCCCTCCTGATCCCACTGACTCCTGAGGACCCCTGCCAGCTAGGGCAACCAGGGTCAGAAGGGAAGAAGTCCGTCAAGCTCCGTCTCAGTACGAGGCACTGTCCAGAGGCAAGCCCTCCATGGTACCAATGCATTGGTCACCGTCCTGACACTGGTCCCCAGTCTGTCAGCACTGCCCAGTGGTGAAAGCAGGTACTGCACCGCCATGGTCTACAAGGGAAGAATCCTCTTAGGAGTCTGAAGGGGACTCTTTCGCTCCGTCCAAGACCTATCGATACCCAGCTTCCAGATTTCGGTGCCGGCACCTAGCCACCAGGCCACTACTGGCTGATGCACTGGCAGTACTAGAACTCTAGGGGGTTCCTCTGATACCAGGGCCCCCTTCCCACCACTCAGATTTGGTGGTGTCGGAAAGGCATGCCACTACCTCATCCACCCGGTATCGGACTCCAACATCAATCCCGGTGCCAATGTTTAGTAGGTGGTTGCAATGGATGTAGTGGAAGCAGAGGAAGAGGAGGGAGCCTCTCCTCCAGCACAGGCCTCCTCCTCCTCATCCCTGGATGAGGCATTTTCAGGCCCTAGTACCCTGCTCGTCAAGACAACTTAAGGGCCCACCAGGACCTCCTGAAAAGGTTTGTGGAGAACTTGGGTCTGGAGGTGGAAGAGCTTAAGGAGTTCACGCAAAGCCTGATGGACATACTGGCTGCCACTCCTCCCTCCAGCATGGCCTTAGCCATAAATGAGGTAGTGTTGGGGCCTATTAAGACACTGTGGCAGACCTCTTCTTCTCTGCCCCCCACCTCAAAGAAGGCAGAGAAGAAATACTACCTCCCAGCAAGCAGGTTTGACTTCCTTTACTCGCACTTCCCCCGGGAGCCCTGGTAGTGTCAGTGGTGAATGAACAGGATAGATACCACATGCATCTGACGAAGTGGGTATTCACCCACGAAGGCTTATGCTCCAATACATCTGTTAGTCTATAAGGTGCCACATGACTCTTTGTCCCTTTTTAGGATAGACAGGGGCAGTCAAGTGCTACTCCCAAAAATAAAGATACTAAGAGACTTGACTTCTTTGGACAGAAGGTTTATTCAATGGGCAGTTTCCAACTATGTATCTCCAACCAGTAGGCTCTACTGGGGAGGTACAATTTTAATCTGTGGGACTCGCTGTCCAAATGTAAAGACTCCCTCCAACAGGAATTAAGGCAGAAATTTGTTGCCACCTTGGAGGAGGGCAAGACTATGGCCAGAACTTCCCTTTAGGCGGCTCTGGATGTGGCCGACTCAGCAGCCAGGACTGTGGCTTCAACTGTCGCCATGAGGCACTGTTCGTGGCTTCTATTCTCTGGCCTTCCTCATGGGTTTTAGCAGACTGTCCAGGACTTCCCCTTTGAAGGCTCCTCCCTGGTTTCTGAGCAGCCAGACTTGAAGGTCCACAGCCTCAAGGACTCAAGAACTACACTTCGATCCTTAGGCCTTTATAAGCTACCAGCCTTCAGGAAGCTCTTTAGGCCCCAGTAGCCTTCCAGGTTCGTGCACCTTCCAGGCTGGAGGCCTACAGAAGAAAGGGGAAGGGTTATAAACAACGACAACCCTTCCCTTATACCTCTGCCTCCCAGTCAGGCTCTCACAGATACTCCGGTGGGGCCAGCAGGCTTTTTGAAGGTATGCCCAAGGGCATTATACCAGTCTCAGCTCTGGATCCACCTCCTCTTTTGTTTTTGGACCACCTGTCACCCTTCAGCCCAGCGTGGTCCTATATAACATCAGATGGTTGGATATTGAGTACAGTAACAGTTGGTTACACTCTTCAGTTTTCATCCACCCATCATGAGCAGCGTCTCATCTAGGAGGTGCAAGCCCTCCGATGCATGGGGGCGGTGGAGGAGGTTCCTCGAGACCTGAGACCTGATCCCGAAGGCCCAGAGGGGTCTACGGCCTATCGTGGACCTGAATGGCCTCAACAAATATCTCAAGAAACTGAGGTTCTTCATGGTCTCTCTGGCCTCCATCATTCCCTCACTGGATCCAGGAGACTGATACACCATCCTTGACTTAAAGGATGCCTATTTCCACATCTCTATCTTCTGCAGCCACAGAAGATTCCTCTGGTTCATAGTGGGATAACTCCACTACCAATACACTGCCCTTCCCTTCTGTCTGTCGGCAGCCCCATGGGTTTTGATGAAGTGTCTGGTGGTGATGGCATCGAGGCATGCAAGTCTACCCATACCTTGATGACAGGTTGATCATAGGTCGGTCACTGACTCAGCTGCGGCACAGCATTATCACAGTACTGGTCACCTTGCAGGAACTGAGTCTATTGATAAACGAGCAGAAGTCAACCCTGGTCCCGGTTCAGAGAATAGAGTTCATCGGGGCAGTGCTCGATTCAACCCAGACCATAGCCTCCCTACCAGCTGCCCGTTTCCAAGCTATGTTGGACCAGATTTCCAAAGTCATGATCCACCCACCGACAACTCGGGTCTGCCTCAAGCTGTTGGGTCACATGGCGGCATGCACCTACATTGTGCAGCACGCAAGGCTGTGCCTCGGACACCTTCAGATGTGGCTGGCGTCAGTTTACTCCCCTAGCAGACACCTTCTGGACTCGATACTTATGATTTCACCTCCGGTCCTCGCTTCACTCACCTGGTGGAGAGACCCAGGATCTGTAATGAAAGGGTGCCTTTTGCTGCCTCTCATCCATCAGCAACCTTGGTCTCAGATGTGTCAGATCTGGGGTGTGGAGCCCACCTTGGCAGTCTCAGGACCCAGGGCCTCTAGTCCCAGGAAGAACTCTCCCTGCATCTAAATGTCAGGGAACTCCGCGGTACGTTTGGCTTGGCAGGTGTTCTTTCCCCAGATCTCAGGCAAAGTGGTGCAGGTCTTGACAGACAACACAGCATCAACGTTTTACATCAGTGGTCACCAAATGCTGCTCCTGCCTGCAAGCACCACTCCTGTAGCTCTCATTGGCCGGGAACAGGGAAATGCACGGAGCCATGTGCCTGCCCCCGGGGCTGCAGGGGTGTGTTGGCCCCTTCCAGGAGTGGCATGGGGCTGGGGCAGGCAGGGAGCCTGCCTTAGCCTTGCTGCGTTGCCACTGGGAGCCACTTGAGGTAAGTGCCGCCCGGTGGGAGCCTGCACCCCAATCTCCAGCCCTGAGCCCCATATCCCCTCCTGCACCCCAACACTCTGCCCCAGCCCGGAGCCCCCTCCTGCATCCAAACTCCCTCCCAGAGCTTGCACTCCTCATCCCCTCCTGCATCCCAACCCACTGCCCCAGGATCAGTCCAGAGCCCCCTCCCACACTCCAAACCCCTTGGCCCCAGCCCAGAGCCACACCCTCAACCCAGTGAAAGTGAGTGAGGGAGAGTGAGCAACAGAGGGAGAAGGGGAACGGAGTGAGCAGGGCGGGGCTTCAGGGAAGGGGTGGGGTAGATCCGGGGTTACATTTAAATTCAAAAAGTGATCTTGTGCGTAAAAAGGTTGGAGACCGCTGTTTTACATCAACAAGCAGGGAGGGACTCAATCTTCAGCCCTGTGCCAGGAGGCCCTCAGGCTGTGGGACTTCATTGTGAAACACGCTATTTATCTTGAGGCGTCACATCTCCCAGGAGTGTGAAACATGCTGGCGGATAGCTTCAGCAGATCCTTTTCCTCTCACCAGGAATGGGGGTGTCTTCACCCAGTGCTAGTCAGTGTCATCTTCGAGAAGTGGGGATCCCCCAGGTGGACCTGTTCATCATCAGACAGAACAGGAGATGCCATCAGTTCTGTTCACTGCATAGGTACAGCATGGGCTCCCTCTCCAATGTCTTCCTGCTCTTGTGGCCAGATTGCCTACTATATGCCTTCCCACCTATTCCTTTGGTTCACAAGGTTTTCCTAAAGATCAAACGGGACAATGCAAAGGTTATCAAAAATTAAAATTAAAAAATTAAATTAATGGAGATATCCTATCTCCTAGAATTGGAAGGGACCTTGAAAGGTCATCAAGTCCAGCCCCCTGCCTTCACTAGCAGGACTAAGTACTGATTTTGCCCCAGATCCCTAAGTGGCCTCCTCAAGGATTGAGCTCACAACCCTGGGTTTAGCAGGCCAATGCTCAAACCACTGAGCTATCCCTCCCCCCCAATAGCACCTGTGTGGTCACGCCAGCATTGGTTCATGTAACAGAGCGTAGCAAGGCCCCCTTTGCTCCTGCCTCTGCTCTGTTCCCAAAGTCTCTACCCTCATGTTCGTGATCCGATCTCCTCATGGGACTTAAACTTGGTCCTGTTGAGGCTCAATGGGTCTCCCTTTGAGCCATTAGCATCATGCCCCATACTGCTTCTCTCTTGGAAGGTCGCCTTCCTGATGGCCATCACCTTGGCCAGAGGGTCTCTGAGATCAAAATCCTGATGTCAGAACCCCCTTATATGGTGTTCTTCAAGGACAAGGTCTAGCTGTGCCCCCATCTGGCCTTCCTACCAAAGGTGGTGTTGCAGTTCCACAACAACTAGGACCTTTTTCTTCCTGTCTTCTTTCCAAATCCTCACAAGACCATGGAGGAACATCAGTTTTGTACACTGGATGCTAGGCGTGCCCTCGCATTATATATTGAGAGTACCAAGCTCTTCCACAAGTCCACACAACTCTTTGTAGCAGTAACGGAAAGCGAACTACCTGTGTCATCCCAAAGAATCTCGTCCTGGATAACTGCCTGTATCCGAGCTTGCTATGAGCAGGCGAAGGTTCCACCTCTGGCCATCATGACTGTACATTCAATGAGAGTCCAGGCTTCATCAGCAGACTTTCTCACACAGGTACTAATCCAGGATATCTGCAGAGCTGCCACATGGTCGTCTGTTCATACCTTTGCGTCCCACTATGCCATCAGACAATAGGCCCAGGACGATGCCAGTTTTGGGAGACCACTGTTGCAGTCAGCACATCCATGAGCTGACCTATGGGGTTATTGCTTGTGAGTCACCTAGCATGAAATGGACATGAGCAAGCACTCGAAGAAGTCAAAAACAGTTACTAAACTTTCATAACTGTTATTTTTCAAGATGTGTTGCTCATATCCATTCCGTGACCCACCCTCCTACCCCTCTGTCGAAGTTACTGGCAAGAAGGAACTCAGTGTGTATGGGGATGCTGGCACCCCTTATATAGGCACACACGTGTGTGACTCCAGAGGGTGCTAGAGTCGGCCCTACTGATACCACTGAGGGTAAAATTTCCAGTAACTATGCATGCGGCGCGCACACATCTATCATGGAATGGACATGAGCAACACATCTCGAAGAACAAGAGTTATGAAAGGTTAGTAACTGTTTTATATTTTGGTTTGCTGGCAACTCTGAAAAATTGGAAAATATAATTCATTTCAGGTCAAACTAAAAACAAATTTTTTGGAAATATTCAGCAAACAGAAAAGCTGAAAAAAATGGAAGAATAACAGCCAAGATTTTAAAAAAATAGAAGCCTAAAGTCTGGCTCCAAATAAATATTTAGACACTTGGGTTCTTCTGAAAATTCCGCCCTAAGGGAGTTAGTTGTCCAAGACCCAATGAAATTCTTTGGAATTTGAAGTAATTCTCTTAGATGCCTTTGAAATTTCTGGCCAACTAGCACCCATGAGTTTCTGGGAGCTCAGTGCTTTTGAAAATTGGGAAATCTATGTGTGTGCCTGAACATCTAAACTGACAAATGCTCCCACAATTGTGTGCCTACACTTACATGAAGCAACTACCCTATGTGTGTATACAAATATGCTTTCATGGTGATTACATGCACACATTCAGGCTATGGCATTGCACATGCATTTTTTATCATTGACCTGGGTAGAGTATCTTTCCAAAATGTTGTTTTGAGATCTTCACTCACAAAGGAAGACATTTTAGGTTAAGTTTTGGATGTAGCAGTGATTTCACTCCTTGCTGCAGTCACCCATGTGTTCCAAGATGGATATTATTTAAACAATACACGTTTTCTTCATTGGGAAGCCCAAAAGTATTATCAGTCTAGTAGTAGTTGTATCCTTTGTTTTTTAACCTGTTTAATAACTGTTCTTGAGAAATTGGTAGCAGTTGATATTCCCATAATCCATGAAAGAAGTTTCCTTATTTCTACCATCTTTCCAACACTCACAAGAATCACTGCTCCATCTTAATCTGTTTACTGTGAAAAGCAACAGAGTGTCCTGTGGCACCTTTAAGACTAACAGTAGTATTGGGAGCATAAGCTTTCGTGGGTAAGAACCTCACTTCTTCTTGCATCTGAAGAAGTGAGTTTCTTACCCACGAAAGCTTATGCTCCCAATACTTCTGTTGGTCTTAAAGGTGCCACAGGACCCTCTGTTGCTTTTTACAGATTCAGACTAACATGGCTACCCCTCTGATACTGTTTACTGTGAGTTTCTCTTTTCTATATTTTATATTATTTTCATTCCATCTTAAAAGATGAGGAACTGGCAATCCAACAGAGGCAATTCAATATATAAGAGTTCTGACTATATTGCAGTGTTAGTTATTTCTGTAGCCTAGTGTATATGTGGGATGCCAGGGCCATCATAATTTGATATGTAGACTAAATTTTGCTAACCTCTAAACTCTTGACAGAACAGTTTTGCATTTGTCCAGGCAAGATGGAATATTAGAATTGATTGTAAGACATTTTATAAACCATAACAAGTGAGAAGTTTAATTTAAAACTACTGTGCCTATGGCAAATACAGAAATATCTAGCAGATAGATTTTTCTGTCTGAATCCTTGGCATTCAGACAGCAGATCCAAAGCCTATTGAAGGCAATGAGAGTTTTATCTTTGATTTCAATGGGCTTTGGATCAAAGTCAGAGGAAAGCAAAGATGCCCTAACAATAACTTGTATATAATGGAGCAAATTAGTTTGCAATATAACAGGACTTTTAAAAATAAAAGTTTTCTATTTAAATATATGTATTCCAAAGCAAATGTAGTTGTCGGAACATAACATATATTTATAACTGCAGTAATACTATTTGAACATAGTGAACCTTAGCCATTTTTGTAGGGGGTTTTCTTTCCTTGTTTCATAAAATATGCCACTGCTATACCAGATTACTAAATCTGTTTGAGTTTACAAAGTCTCAGTTGGCAGGCACAGTATTTGAAGTATGGCTCACAAACACAATTTAAATACATAAACATAATTCAAGTTCTGTTACTTTGCATTTCACTTTTTCATATATTTATGGGAAATAGAATATTTGTAAGGAGAGAGCACCACATTTTTGAGGAATCATGAGATGCACAATTAATGAAAGAGAGCAGTTTCTTACCCCAAATCATTGCATCTAAGTGGAATCCACACAATATTTGTGGCATACCATGCACCATAAAAAGTAACTGTTCATTATCATCACAGAAATTAAATAAAGAAAACATTCTTAACAATATAGCTGGTTAAATTTTCCACTTTGTTTGGAAGATTTGCAATTATAGGTTATCTGAAAAGAACTTCAAATAACAGGGCAGCATAACAAATGGCTGGCTGCACTGTCATACAATTACTTCAGATTTAGTAAGTTCTGTAAACAGCAGGCTTCCCCCTCTATTTGACATTGGTGAGGCCTCATCTGGAGTACTGTGTCCAGTTTTGGGCCCCACACTACAAGAAGGATGTGGAAAAATTGGAAAGAGTCCAGCGGAGGGCAACAAAAATGATTAGGGGTCTGGAGCACATGACTTATGAGGAGAGGCTGAGGGAACAGGGATTGTTTAGTCTGCAGAAGAGAAGAATGAGAGGGGATTTGATAGCTGCTTTCAACTACCTGAAAGGGGGTTCCAAATAAGATGGATCTAGACTGTTCTCAGTGGTACCAGGTGACAGAACACGGAGTAATGGTCTCAAGTTGCAGTGGGGGAGGTTTAGGTTGGATATTAGAGAAAAACTTTCTCACTAGGAGGGTGGTGAAGCACTGGAATGGGTTACCTAGGGAGGTGATGGAATCTCCTTCCTTAGAGGTTTTTAAGGTCCTGCTTGACAAAGCCCTGGCTGAGATGATTTAGTTGGGGATTGGTCCTGCTTTGAGCAGGGGGTTGGACTAGATGACCTTCTCAGGTCCCTTCCAACCGTGTTATTCTATGATTCTATAATTCTATGTATCATTTCTCAGAAGAAATGAAACTACCAAATAAAGAATGAGTGCTTCAGGGGTGATACAGAAATGGAGTAGCTATAGTGCTTTGCGCTTATGATTCTAACATTTTCTGTAGAATGTTGGTAGGAAAACATTGGTGCCAGGGTAGTTCAATAGGTGAAAAATATTTATTACTTGATTTGTAGTAACCAAGTAACTTAAAATATTATTGAACATGTTTGTAAAAATGGCAGGAGAAAAAAATGAACTTGAGCCAAAGTCAGAGTTTGTGAAAGTGGATTCCATTTTATTGACTTCAGGGAAATGGCATCTGGTCATACCAGATCTGAATTTGGCCATAGAATATTGGTGTTTCTTTCTCTGATAGCAGTTTTGTTCCTGTCACTTTTGGTATCTGGTCTTAAGTTCAGATCACATATTCTGGATCCACTTAAAAGCTGTGGAGCAAATTCATTCTTAGAGTAACTGGTTTCACTGAGATTACAGCAGAAATGAATTTGAGCCAATTTGTCTAGTAATCCTTTGTGGTTGAGGTTTTGATCTGTAATAATTACCTCTCATGCATCCTATCTTGCTAAATTAAATACCATTCTGCAGTTGAATAAATTTTAATTTACAAGGGAATGTCTGTGACTGGGCTGATTTAGCCAAATTCACTCCAAGTCAAGATTTTAAATAGCCGATAGTAAAAAGTATTGAAGCAGGTGGTGTCCAGCCTGTGAGCCAATTTACGGCTCTCAAGGGTAACCATATTAAGAAGAAAAAGTTTTTAATTATGAATTGAAAGAGTGCTTCCTGACTGCACCCTGAGGTTTTCAAACAGAAGTGCTTAAAGCAGCCCCTTCACTACAGAGAGGTGGTATGGAGCACAGTGATCCCAATTGCCTTCTGCCACTTGCCTAGCAGAACCAGAAAAAGCCCTGATATGACCTGGGAATGCTCTGAGTAGCTGCTGTTGTTTCCCAGCTACAGCTGTGGAGCAGCTTCTCATCTGGCCATCTGCTATATCACAGGAAAGAGAGAAGAGAGTAACTCTGTGGGTAGTTCAAGGATGGGAATTCAACTGGTTCTGCCTGAGCCTAAGGAAGGACCTAGTAAAGGATAGCTCCTCTCCTCCATACAGCCATGCACAATGCCCAGGAGAGGAGGGAAAGGGAAAAGCACCAGCAACCAGTTACAGCTCCCTGACTCTCTGACCTGGTTCAGATCATAACAGCCTGGGAACAGCCAGAGGTAGCAGAGAGAGAATATAATAGCCAAATATGCTGGCCCCTCGAAAATCCCTATTCCTGAGGAATCCAGACAAGGAACTTGTGGGTGGCTTCTTCTCCCTGATTGCTGTTTGGGTGGCACAAGTGCAGTGGAGGAAATGAGAAGAAATGACCCAAGCTATCAATTGTTGCCCCTTAACCCTTTTGGAATAAAGTTGGGTCCTGGGATTGAAAAGGTGGGGTACCGCTATGTTAGAGCCTGCCCTATGTACGTGATAGAACTATGTGCTGTAATTATCACTCCCAGGCTTTCACTGTCCTCAGGTAAAGACGCTGCCATGAAACAGCAGCAAATTCAAAGAGCATTCTCACTGATGACATTAAGGATGAATAAATAATGTGAGCAGTCTCTGAAACTGAGTTCCAAATTTTTAATAGTTTTGTATCAGGTGCCCTTTAACAGAGACTCAGCTGTTCCCTTACTGCCTCCATTGCTCACCCCGTTTGCAAGCGCCTCTGCTTTTGAGGATTCCATTGTGGGGTAAAACTGGCAAAATACACAGGGTGCTGCTGCATCCTAGTTTCTCTCCCTCTTGTGTGCAAAACATTCTCTGGCAGCCAAAACCACCCCCCACACAAACACACACACGATGATATAGACCTCAATCTCATCCACATCTTTTCTGCCAAACCTTCCTGCCCCATCTCCTGTGATTAACGTATTAAGCCTGGCCCACTCAGTGCTAAACTGCCTGTTTAAACTTGTGCCCCCACGAGTAGTCACAAGAATTATGGTTCCACTCCTCTTCCATTTAGATAGCTTCCACACTACAGCTGTCTACTGTATGTCTTTACACTGGGCCTCCAAAAGTTAGGGCTTGATGATTTTGTCAGAATTGGAGAGCAGAACTTTATTTTTGTTTCTTTTCATGAAATATTTTTTCTGACATAAGGTGTATCATTGGAAATCCATACTTTGACAAATATATTGAATTATTGCAATCTATTCATCTTCCTCCACCCATCTCTGCCTTGACAACCCAAAGTGAAAGTAAACTATGTTGTTATTACTGTCTCTGCAAAAGTGGCAATACCAGTTTTGGAATTTTTAAATACGAAGTTAAGGATGAGTTCATCTTGGAAATTGCTATTCTAATTTGTGGTGGGATGAATGTGTGTTCTCTGTTGCTAATTGAAATACTGGTGTGTGTGTGTGTGTGTGTGTGTGTGTGTGTGTGTGTGTGTGTGTGTGTGTGTGTGTGTGTGTGTGTGTGTGTGTGTGTGTTTCAGAAATGTTAAATTCAAATAATAGTTAGAAATTAGTTACTTGTACCCCTTCCAATAAAGAAGGTATCCAAAGATACAGAAAAGTCAATTGGTGATTTTCTAAGAACATAAGAATATAACAATGGGCATACTGCGTCAGACCAGTGGTCCATCTAGCCCAGTATCTTGTCTTCCAAAAGTCTCCAGTGCCAGATGATTCAGAGGCCATAAACAGAACAGGGTAATTTATCGAGTCATCTATCCCCTGTCCTCCTGTCCCAACTTCTGACAGAAGTTTAGGGACACCCAGAGCACGGGATTGCATCCCTGACCATTGATGGACCTATTCTCCAAGAACTTATCTAATTCTTTTTTGAACTAATTATAATTTGGGCCTTCACAGCTTCCCCTGGCAATTAGTTCCACAGCTTCACAGTACGTTGTGTGAAGAAGTACTTCCTTATGTTTGTTTTAAACTTGCTGCCTATTAATTTATTGAGTAATTTTGTATCCTCTCCAAACTTTCCCACCTCACTGTTTACCCTTTTTTCCAGATCTTTGTCTATGCTGAATAGCACAGATCCTTGTACCGATCTTTGGGGGATCCTCCTATTTATCTCTCTCCACTGGGACAACTGAACATTGATTTCTACCCTGTGTTTCCTATCTTTTAACCAGTTACTGATACATAAGACCTTCCACCTTATCCCATGTGTGCCTACTTTGCTTAGGAGCCTTTTTTAAGGCACCCTGCCCAAAAGTCCAGGTACACTGTATCAACATTAGGGTGACCAGACGTCCTGATAAAATTGGGACCGTCCCGATATTTAAGTGTTTGTCCCGATATTTGTCCCGATATTTCGCTCCGCCGGCAGCACTTGGCTTTCCCCCCGCCCCCCTCCGCCGGCAGACACCCCCCTCCCAATGTGTCCCGATATTTTCTTCCTCTCATCTGGTCACCCTAATCAACAGGATCACCCGTGTCCACATGTTTGTTGACCCCTCCAAAAAATTCTAATACATTGATAGGTATGATTTCCCTTTACAAAAGTTGTGTTGACTCTTCCCCAACATATCATGTTCATCTGTGTGTCTGATAACTCTGTTCTTTACTATAGTTGCAACCAATTTGCCTAGTACTGAAGTTAGGCTTACCAGCCTGTAATTGCCAGGATCACCTCTGGAACCTTTTAAAAAAAATTGGCATGACATTAGCTATCCTCCAGTCATCTGTTACAGAATGTGATTTAAGTGATAGATTACGTACCACAGTTAGAAATTCTTTAATTTCATATCTGAGTTCCTTCAGAACTTGAGTGAATATCTGGTGACTTATTACTGTTTAATTTATCAGTTTGTTCCCAAACTTTCTCTGTTGACACCTCAGTCAGGTTCAGTCCCTCAGATTTGTCACCTAAAAAGAATAGCTCAGGTGTGGGAATCTCCCTCAAATCCTCTGCAGTGAAGACTAATGCAAAGAATTAATTTAGCTTCTCCACAATAGCCTTGTTTTCCTTGAGTGCTCCTTTAGCACCACTATTGTCCAGGGCTTCTGATGTACTTAAAAAAATTTTTTTGCTGTTAGTTTTTGCCTTTTGCTAGGTGCTCTTCAAAATCTTTTTTGGCCTGCTTAACTATACTTTTACACTTGACTTGCCAGAGTTTATGCTCCTTTCTATTTTCCTAAGCAGGATTTGACTTCCAATTTTTAAATGATGTCTTTTTGTCTCTAACCACCTCTTTTACTCTATTTAGCCATGGTGTTATTTTTTTCATCCTCTTAATTGTTTTTTTGTTTTGTTTTTTTAATTTGGGTTATACATTTAATTTGAGCTTATATTTTGGTGGTTTTTAGAAGATTCCATGCAACTTGCTGGCATTTCACTCTTGTGATTGTTCCTTTTAATTTCTGGTTAAATAGCCTCCTCATTTTTGTGTCGTTCCCCCTTTTGAAGTGAAATGCTATTGTGGTGGGTTTCTTTAGTATTCTCCCCCACACACACACACCAGGATGTTAAATTTAATTACATTGTGGTTGCTGTTACCGAGTGGTTCAGCTATATTAATCTCTTGGACCAGATCCTGTGCGCAATTTAGAACTAAATCAAGAATTGCCTCTCCCCTTGTAGGTTACAGAACTAGCTGCTTCAAGAAGCAGGCATTAATAGTGTCTAGAAATTTCACCTCTGTATCCTGTTCTGAGGTGACATGTTCCCAGTCAATACGGGGATAGTTGAAATCTCCCATTGTTATTGGGTGTTCCATTTTTGTAGCCTCTCTAATCTCAATCTGAGTATTGTACAATCCCTGCCACCATCCTGGTGAAGTGGTCAGTAGTATGTTCCTACTGGTATATTGTTATTATTCAAGCATGGAATTCTATCCATAGCTATTCTATGGTACAGTTTGATTCATTTAAGATTTTTACTATATTTCACTGTATGGTTTCTTTCACATATAGTGCCACTTCACCACCACTGTGACCTACTCTGCCATTCCTATGTATTTTGTACTCTTATTACCATGCCTCATCAATTATCATAATTCCACGAAGTTTCTATGATGACTATTATATCAGTATCCTCATTTAATACCAGGTACTCAAGTTAACCCATCTTAGCATTTAGACCTAGAATTTATATAGAAGTACTTATAAAAGTTGTCAATATTTGTCTGTCTTCATGTAATGTAACTGAATGGGCCTCTTTTTCATTTGATTGTTTTTCTTTAGTTCCTACCTGTACTTTTCAACTTCTGTCCTCTCCTCTTTATTAGGATATGGGGTATCCCTTTTAATAAATCCTTCCCTAAAGGATGTCTGTGTCTGAATCTTGTGCTCCTCTGCACTTGTCAGCTTTCCCTTAGTTTAAAAACTCCTCTTCAACCTTTCCAATTTTACATGCAAGCAATCTGGTTCCATTTTGGTTTAGGTGCAGCCCATCCTTCCTGTATAGTTTGCTCCTTTCCCACAAGGTTCCCCAGTTCCTAATAAACCAAAATCCCTCCTTCAAACATGATAGGCTCATCTACACCTTGAGGCCTTGCAGTTCTGCCTGCCTAAATGGCCCTGCACATGGAATTGGAAGCATTTCAGAGAATGTTATCATGGAAGTCCTAGAGTTTAATCTTTGACCTAGCAGCCTAAATTTGACCTCCAGGATTCTCTCCTAACTTTCCCTATGTCATTGGTACTTACATGTACCACGACCACCAATGCCTCCCCAGTACTGCACATAAGTCTGTCTAGGTGACTCAAGAGGTCTGCAACCTTTGCATCTGACACGCAATTCTCCATGAGGTTCTCCTGGTCATCACAAACCCAATTGTATATATTTCTAATGATCAAATCCTCCATTGAATAGATATGCAGACAGAGTTGGCACAGGGGTTTGTAGCAGGGTTTGGTTCCGATCCTTCAGACAGAGACAAACACTAACAGAATCTCTGTCAAGCGTTCTTAAAACTGCAATACCCACCTGGGGAAGTGAAGAAACAGATTGACAGAGCCAGAAGGGTACCGAGAAGTCACCTGTTACAAGACAGGCCCAACAAAGAAAGTAACAGAACGCCACTAGCCGTCACCTACAGCTCCCAACTAAAACCTCTCCAGCGCATCATCAAAGATCTACAACTTATCCTGAAGGACAATCCCTCACTCTCACAGACCTTGGGAGACAGGCCAGTCCTCACTTACAGACAGCCCCCCAACCTCAAGCAAATACTCACCAGCAACTACACACCACACAACAAAAACACCAACCCAGGAACCAAACCCTGCTACAAACTCCGGTGCCAACTCTGTCCGCATATCTATTTAAGGGATGCCATCATCGGACCTAACCACATCAGCCACACCATCCGGGGCTTGTTCACCTGCACATCTACCAATGTGATATATGCCATCATGTGCCAGCAATGCCCCTCTGCCACGTACATTGGCCAGACCGGACAGTCTTTACGCAAAAGAATGAATGGACACAAATCTGACATCAGGAATCCTAACATTCAAAAACCAGTAGGAGAACACTTCAATCTCTCTGGTCACTCAATAACAGACCTCAAAGTGGCAATTCTTCAACAAAACAACTTCAAAAACAGACTCCAATGTGAAGCTGCAGAACTGGAATTAATTTGCAAACTAGATACCATCAGATTAGGCCTGAATAAAGACTGGGAGTGGTTGGGTCATTACAAAACCTAAACTTAATTTTCCCAATACTAATTTCTCCATACTGTTACTCACACCTCTTCTCGGGGGGGAGGGATAGCTCAGAGATTTGAGTATTGGCCCCCTAAACCTAGGGTTATGAGCTCAATCCTTGAGGGGGCCCACTGAGGGATCTGGGGCAAAATCAGTACTTGGTCCTGCTAATGAAGGCAGGGGGCTGGACTCAATGACCTCTCAGCGTCCCTTCCAGTTCTATAAGATAGGTATATCTCCATATATTATTATTTAACTGTCTGTAATGGGCCACTTTCTTAGCACTTTGGAAGTTATTTTTCCTCCCTTGGTATCCTGCTGTTAATTGATTTATCTCATTAGACTGACCTAACACTTGGTAAAGCAACGCCCATCCTTTCATGTATTTATACCTGCTCCTGTATTTTTTTACTTCATACATCTGATGAGGTGAGTTCTAGCCCATGAAAGTTTATGCCCAAATAAATGTGTTAGTCTCTAAGGTGCCACAAGGACTCCTCGGTTTTTTTTGTTTTTTTTTTTTTGGTTTGGTTTGCTTGTATTTTTTGTTATTCTCCCATGCTCCATTTTCTCATTGTCTCCCTCATTTCTATGCTCTTTCCCTTTTGTATTGCTCTTTGCTTCCCTTCTTTCCCTTCCTCTCTTATTTTTTGAAAAATTTGATTTTTGAAGAGGTTTTGCAGGATCTCTTATTTACCATCTTTGACTGCTTCCCTCAAAAAGGCCCCGCATCAAGTTGATACTTCCACTTCTTTTGAAGAGTCTGAACATGTTTCCTTCTTAATGCTCCTCCCTTCCAGGAGAGTGCCTCATTGATTTCTCGTAGCCTGTTTTCTCTCTGTCTTCCCTATCTCTGCCCACCTGACCAAAACCATGGCTGAATACCCTATTTGTGCAGTGCTTCTACCCTTTGTGGCCTAGCGACAAAACTGCCAGTGAGCCAACAGCATAGCTTCTCCCATATCCATGTTTTGTCAGTCTTCTCTCCTTTGTCTTAGTTTGTCTTTTACATTTCTCTTTTATCTCCTCCCTTCATCTTTCCCTTAAGTTTTTCTCTTTTCTTCTTTCATTTTCTTCCCCTTGTTTTCCTTCTCCTTCTGTCCCCACCTGTATTTCTCCTCCTCCTCTTCCCACTTGGTTTCTTTTCATTCCCCTAAGGTTCTCCCAGATCTCTGACCTTACTTCAGGTCCTACTGGTGCTGCTGCTTCTACATATACAACAGCCATTCTTCAGCCAAAAACTGCTGATACTGACATGAATGTTAAACAACTTGTCTTTATTTATTAAATACTGTTTAGTTCAGTGATAACACCAACTCATCTAAGTTATACCTTGCATCATTGGTAAGATGCTTTTCAACAACACATTGAATACATATTCACTCCATTTTGCAAACCATTTGAAGAGGCTTGTGCCATCCAAGTGTGTAGACTTCTAAATAATATAGTAGTGACTCACTAATCAGAAGTTAGTATTAAAATAAATAAATTGGTCCATCTTTCTACAAATACAGTACATTTTCTAGTGCTTTTGTCCACTCTAGTCCCAAGTCATGAGGCTTCCACAACTTCCCTAGAAGAGAGTAGGTCTCACTGGTATTTTAGAATTGGGAAAAATACAGAAATGGCAACAGAAATGATTAGGGATATGGAACAGCTTCCCTATGAGGAGAGAATAAAGCCTGGAACTGCTCAGCTTGGAAAAGAGATTACTAAGGGAGGACATGGTAGACATCTATGAAATCATGAATGGTATGGAGAAAGTGAATAAGGAAATGTTCTTTACTCTTCCACATAACACAAGAACCTGGGGTCACCCAATGAAATTAATAGGCAGCAGGTTTAAAACAAACATAAGGAAGCTTTTCACACAATGCACAGTCAAGGTGTGGAACTCGTTGCCAGGGGATGTTGTGAAAGCCAAAAATATAACTCTGTTCACAAAAGAATTAGATACATTCAAAGCGGATAGGTCCATTAGTGGCTATTATCCAAGAAGGTCAGGGATGCAACCTCTGATTGTCAAAAATTGGGGATGGATCACTTAAAAATTGTCCAGTTGTGTTCATTCTCTCTGAAGTATCTGGCATTGGCCATCACTGGCAGACAGGATACTTGGCTAAATGGACCATTGGTCTGACCCAGTATGGCCATTCTTATGAAACAAGCTAAATAGAGGGGGGGGAAATCTTATTCCAGAATTCCACACAGGCAGTTATAGTTGTATAAATTTACATCTTGCCTTATCTCCGTGTAACTTGCTGTGTAGATAAGCCCTCCTTCATGAGACAGAAATTGGAAGGATGATACTGTTCCAAATCCAGGGTGATTAGAATTGTGTTTCTGCATAGCATATATTTGAAAGAAAACTGAAACCATTTTAAAGAGCTGTTAATAAAAATGTGCCCTTGGGCAGTCTCTTATCCAAATCCCCCTGAAGTTTGATCTTTTCTGAACTTTCACCTTTACAGGTTACTTTCTGACCTTTCTGGAACCAGTCAACAATATCACCATAGTCCAGGGCCAGACAGCAATTCTCCATTGCAAGGTAGCAGGAAATCCTTCCCCCAACGTCAGATGGTTAAAAAACGATGCACCAGTGGTTCAGGAGCCAAGAAGGATCATCATAAGAAAAACAGATTATGGTTCACGGTTAAGAATCCAAGATCTCGACACTACTGACACTGGGTACTATCAGTGTGTAGCTACTAATGGAATGAAGACAATAACTGCGACAGGAGTTCTTTTTGTAAGGCTTGGTGAGTCATTTTGTGTTACAATGTGGCTTTTATGACTACTTTAATTGGTTTATAGACTAGTTCTTAGTTTTCACAATAGCAAAATGAGAAATTAATTTGCTGTTTAAACCCTCCCCCCCGAAAACATTAAAAGAAATAAATAAAAGTTGTTGCCTGAGGCCTCTCTTTTCGCACAAGAGCTCTTAGCGAAACCTGATACCCATTTACTTGTAATAAAAGAAAGCAAATACAGATGGAATGGTCTGTAAATATACATCTCAAAGAAAATCAGAAATGTTAAATGAGGCCCAGTGCAAGGTACAAAAATGGTAAGTTTAATTGCGTCAAATTATCACAATATTGCTGAACTCATTCTGTAAAAAAGAGCTTTTGAAAGGAAAAAGGGAATGAATAACAGTTCATAGTGTTCACTGGTGTTCATAGTTTGGAGCCCAATCCTTGTGAGATACCGAATGCCCTTAAATGGGTGAAATTAATGGAAGTTGAGGGCACACAGCACCTGTCAGGAGGTGCTCATCCCTTTTGAGGGATTTGTCACTTAGTCTGCAACCAGAACTTTTATTTGTGTGGTTTTTAAAAGTCCCTGAGGTGGTGGCACAAAACTCTAGGGACATTCCATTTCCTAGATACTGTTTAATATTGTTATGGTAATGACTAACTCCACTATTTGCCTTGGAGAGATGTATTAAATACTAGGGTTTCATATCCTGTTCCTATTGTGACACAGGTTACAGGCATGCCTCTGACACATCCTAACAGCTCTGATATTAAGCCTCAAATGAATTTAATTGGGCTTAGTAAGAGATAAGTGATGTGCCAAGCTAATGCTTTGTATTTTTGAGGTTGTACGTTTCTATACCATGAGATCCTTTCTAACAAAAATGAAGTCCACTCAGGTTTCTGCCTGAGTAGACAGAAGATTCATGTGATTTTTATTTGTGGTTTTGGAAATAACCGTATTTATGTGCAAGAACGCAAAGCCTTTTGTTTGATGCTTTGCAAGCCTTCCTTAAAGAAATCTATGGAGTTCTATTTAGCCTGCTACTAGCTTTTTAATGCTACAGTCATGAGCTGAATTTGTCAATAATTTTTATTTGTTTTATGTTTATAGGCCCAACAAACAGCCCGAATCACAATTTTCAGTAAGTATTTTTTGGAAATAATTTACTGCATCCTTAATGATTTTGCTGTGAAAGAATTTGGGTCATAAATCCTGCAAACACTGTTGGCAGTCACCACATGTCTTTGCTAAAAATATTTAGCTTGATTGAAAACCCTCAGAATGGCTGAAGTCTTTTCAAACAACGATAGCATTGTATTACAGTTAGTTTTGGTTTGACAGAATTTTCTTAAGCAACTTCTGCGTGCATATTTCATATTTTAGAGAAGCAAAATACCGCAAAACTGTGATGTTTGGACAGTAATCATTTAAAGGACAAGTATGAGCAACACTGGTGGTCAGAAATGAACAGGTCAAATTTTAGGTCACTGCGGTTGTAACTTTATGCATGTTATATTACTGTAACCTGAAAAATCAAGTAAAATTAGTTCAGGTATTTGTCTCTGAGCAATTAGGAAACCTCTATTATGTAATGTAATTTAGACATGAATGTTTCATGATGGCTTCCTTGTTTCTGTCAGCTGCCTGGAGTTGGTGGGCTAACCAAATTACAAAAAAAGAAAGAAAGAAGATTGGCTTTGTTTTGCCATTACTGTTGCATTTGTTTGCATAAATTTAAGTAAGCTTTATTGTATCATTTGTAAATTCTGTGACGCTGGTGTTCAGTAGTGGAATTAGTACATTTTGGGACGTGCGTGTGCTCATATATTAAGATAACAAGGGTGTGTTGTGGGAGGACAAATGTCATAGTCTACCAAGGACAAACTTGTATACACAGGGTGGGATTTTCAAAAGTATTCACAAGCCTTGGCCTAAATCTGCTTCCATTGAAGTCAGTGCTAAAACTCTCATTAACTTCAATGGGAGTAGAATTAGACCAATGCTGAATGATTTTGAAAATCCCACCCAGAAATTTTACACTTGTATGAAAACTTTGAACATTTTAAATAACAGAAATGCACTAACCACAAGTCCTGCATCCTCCTTGTATGTTCTTTCACACAGCAATCCTAATACTGTTACTTATATGCATACAAATATAAAATCCCTAGGAAGTATTTGAGCCAGATTCAGGCTCCCATTCCAGAAGCTTTGCATAGTGGACATGGCTGGGGAAAATGGAAGCGACTGGGGTGATCCAACTATTCCTAGCAGTCAGAACAGTCCATCAAGGACATGAGCTGCTAGGTGTAGGTTAAAGTAGCCTTGCTCGCTGGAGAATCCAGTTGCATTTCACCACTTTTGCCCCTCTCTGAGGCTTGTGAATGTAACTTTGACACAGCCCAGAATCTTGGTGCTCCTTATTTGTTTGTCTTCTGGTTGAAAATATCTGTTTTTTCCAGGTATATCCAGTCAGTATGCATGTCTTTTTCATTGTATTTTGGGGTCTTGTATTTTGTCAAGAATTTATTTTTGTTTTCGCTACCAGTGATTTTTTAAAAAAAAATTATGCAACCAAGCATGTATGCGTGGGTGGGCGGGAGGGAGCGGAGAACGAGGGAAGAGGAGGAGAGAGATGGCCTTCTGAACTACCAGCAGGACTATAGAGTACAGAAGGAATTGGTGTGGAACAAAGGGCTCATTTTATTCATTAGCCATCCAGTCCAGTTTCAATCTGAAGCACAAAGTTCCGTGCCTCTTGGCATTAATGTTTTTCAAAAAGGTACACTTCAGTGAGAACACTGAAGTCAATTGTACCTCAGTTTAAAACAATGCCTAATTCTTAAAGAATATCAACCTTTATCTGTTTGATATCATCTATCATGTACATTTTCATTTAATCCATATGCTTATGTTGAGGCCTTGTGCTAAACAGGGCTTCTAGAAGACTGTGTAACAATCAAGGATTGCCATACACATTAAGAGTCAGATTTGCCATATAAAAAAGGACTCTAGACTTCAATAAGGATTAAGTCAATAGGGTTTCATAAAAGCCTAAGTAAGATTGTATAACAATTACACTGTAGACATACAGATTTTAATTTTCCTTTAAAGTTGTTTCTAGAGAGGCTGGTCTAAAAATTTTCCATAAAGGTTTATTCATTATCTGTAAAATTCTGGGGGATGTTTCTAGAAAGTAAAAATACAGATTTATCAAAATTACCACATTTGGTTTGTAAATCAATTCTAGTTTGGTGATTTGTCTTATCCAACCATTACCTTTTAATTCCCTGGCTGATGGCCATGGTAAAAGCACACTTTCAGATCTGTAATGGAACGTTGGTTTTTTGTTTGTTTGTTTTAAAAAGTGTCTGACCATCCTTTGCTGTCGTATGAAGGTTGTCACATTTTCCATTTCATAATACAACAGTAGAGGAATGGTTTGACACAAACTCATTCCTTTCTGTTTTACTGTGTAATCCTGTTATCTTGTACAATCAATGTTACCCACTTCTGAAAAGGAATTGCAATTTGCCCTTCTCTCAGAAGAGGTGACATTTCTGCCATTCAGAAAAACACAGGTTTGTTAGTTACTATTTATGTTTTAAAGTAGACAGGAAGCAAATATCAGACAAATCTTAGAAAATGTAATTTTAGCAAAACTTAAAGTCAAATTAATAGATTCCAAGGCCAGAAGTGACCATTGTGATCCTCAACTCTGACCTCCTGTATAGCATACAACATAGAACTTCCTGAGAATAATTCGTAGAGCAGATCTTTTAGAAGAAGCATCCAATTTTGATTTAAAAATTGTCAATGATGGATAATCCATCGTGACCCTTGGTAAATTGCTCCAATGGTTAATTACTCTCACTGTTAAAGACAGCTTCTTTCCAGTCTGAATTTGTCTAGCTTCAGCTTCCAGCCATTGGATCATGTTAAACCTTTCTCTGCTAGAATGAGGAGCCCATTTATTAAATATTTGTTCCCATTTAGGTACTTATAAAATGATAGATTTCAGTCTCTCAGTCCTAAAGTGATGGCTGAAAACTGCTCTCTCCCCCTTTTTAAAATGTGATTCATGCAAAAAATAATTGTTTTAAAGACTACATATTCTTTAATCAAAATTGTGTGTGTGTGTGTGGGGGGGGTTCCTTTAATTTTTTTTTAAAGTTAATTATTTAGATGGAAATTTGAAATCCCAGCCCATGGCTCGGGTTTCTGATTGAGGCAGTGGCCAGAGTTCGCCAACAGGACTTGCTTTTGTGGGAAAGGAGCATTTCTCTCAACCTCACATCAATGCTGCAGCTAGTGGGGACTTGGGGTGGAGGGTATTTTTCCAGATGTCTGCTGGCTCTGGGGCTTAAGGAAAGTTGTTAGGGCCTCGATAGTGAGTAGAAAGTGGGGGGAGGGCACAGCAACTAGTGCCAGGAGGGACATGTAGATGGTAAATTAAGCCATTACAAAGTGTAGCCTGGGAGAATAGGCAATGATCCACTAGTCGGACCTTACTTATTTGTAAAGGACATTGATCCAATCCCCCAGGGACTTCAGGACACAAAAGGTTCCTTCCTGAGCTCCCATGCAGAAGCACCAGACTTAAGATATGTCTACACTGTTGCTGGAAGTGTAATTTTCAGCTTGGGTAGACATAGCTGTGCACTAAAAATAGAAGTGTAGTTGCAACAGCCCGAGTGGTGGGACAGGCTGAGAATACCTAGGGTTCTGGGTGGGATTGTACTTAGAGTGGCTAGCATGTTCTGCTGCTCACATCACCGTGGCTATATTCTATTTTTAGTGTGACAGCTGGATCAGAGCTGGCACTGGGTATTGTCTACCCAATCTGGAAATTATATCTCCAGCTTCAGTGTAGACATAGCCACCCAGAAATATGGGTTTCAAGGCATATGTAGGGCAAGAGCACTAGCACACCTGAGCGGTGTGGGTATGAACATGCTTTGGGCAGTGACATAGCCCTCTACTTGTGCCAGTTTGTAGTGTGGACAGGGGCAAGGGGCACGTCCTGAGTCCCACATTCAAAAGTCCTCCAGCCCTGTTCTCACAATGCGCCAAACCCTTTCTTGTTTGACCCTTACCGAAACCTATAACGGTCCCTGTCCCATCATTCTCACCCATAGTAGCAAGCTGCACTGACCACTTCACAACAGTTTTCACTGCACCAGCACACATGAACATGCTCCGAGAGCAGCCATCTGGTCAGCTGAGCACACCTGGGTGCTCATCAGTGTGTGGTCTGAGTTCACTGTACTCCACGACTTCTCCCGCAGCACAAGGAACTTACACTTGTACTGGGAAGTTTGGGAGAGGCTGGCGCCGGTCTCATTCACTGTACTCCAGCCCAGTGCCAGGGACAGATAAAGCACCTAAGGTTCCAGTTCTGCAGGTTAAAAGGACTCCAGCAGTTGCTCTGGGAGGGGCCTCCAACATGACCATTCTCAAGGAGCTGGCCTGGGTACTCTCCAGCGCTCCCAGTACTGAGCCTGAGGGACACATAACCCCTCTCCTCAAACCCACCAGCCTCATTGTCTGACAGGGTGCTGAAGAAGACCAGGGTGTGGAAGCAGGGGGGACTGGGGAGGAGGAGACCCCAGAAGACCCAGAGGAAGAGGAGCATGTTATCCTGCATCTCTGCTTGGAGAAGCTGGTTCTGCAAACAGACCCTTGTCTCAGTTCTGACAAGGAGGGAGGCCCTGAGACTCCGCAAGAACTAGAACCCAAGAAAAGTAAGCTAAAACTCTACTCTCCCCACCAACATCCCCTCCCTCATTCTCCAGGTCTGCATGAAGGACTGGAAGGCCACCCACCCCTTCTGTCAACACATACAATGGTCCCCAACCAAGACACAACTTAAATTCAACATTTTATTGAATTACCAGGAACCACTATGCAGCTTTTGGCAGAAGTTATAGAACAGATTATCAGCAAACTACCACGTTGCTCATGGGTCTGTGCATTTGTCGGCCAACAGTCTGACAGCGGGCGAGGGAAGGGGGAGAAAAGGTCAGGTTCGGGGACAGGACATTTGTATGTGATTAATGGTTCTCCAAAGTTACAGCTGTTTTCTGCTCCTTTCAAGATCACAGACTTCCAGTATAGTTATCCCCCCACAGCTCTACAAATGGGAGCTATGCAAAAGGAAGGGTCGGTTTAGTATCAAGGCCGGGACAGAGAAGGGGAACCTTTGTTTCTCAGAGGAATGTGACAGCGGCCCTCTGTCACAGTATGAATGTTCTCAAGCATTGCCAGTCCCTGGTGTCCAGCGTCTCCCCCCTTGGAGCCAGGCCGCACAAGTCAGGAGAAAGGGGGGTGGGTGAGGGATCCGCTCCCGCAGCAGCACAGACTCCCTGCGGTGTCCCTTTGCAATGGGGAGGCGAGCGGTTTGCGGTCTTGATTGGAAAGTTCATGGAATGCAACTCTTTATTCCTCCCTGTTCCTTTCTCCAGTCTTTGCTGGATGAAGGGACCGGGTTTCCTGACGCTGCAGGGGGAGGCTTGGGGATGGGTGGGCATTTGCTGTGGTTTGCATCTCCCTCTCCATGCAGGCTCCATCTGCTAGCTTGGAATACAGTCTCTTTCCATGCAAATTGCCTGCCAGTCCTGTAAGCACATGTCAGCAAATTTCTGGTACAGCAGAAACTCAAGCTGGTTCTTAAGGTTCAACGGCAGTGCCAATTTGCTTGGTCCACCTTTATAGGTCTCCAGACCTCTCCATTCAGCAATATGTAGAGGGGTAACAAGTAGCACAAACATCTCTCTGGCATAGACTGCCGGATCCCCACATCAAGTCCTTTTCCAGTCTGGTACTTTCAAAATTGCTATATTCTCCAATTGATGACCAGCTTTCAAAGAAGAAATACATACACATCAATACATTACAATTTTAAAACCATTAGTTCATGCTCCCTTCCATTTTCAACAGATGCTCCTTGGGGAAATGGGTGTGTGTGTGTGTGTGTGTGTGCAGAAGTTGTCTGTGATACTGAAGGATGCTGAACAATTGCATTCCTGAAATGCTGAAAAGTATCAATACTGAGACACAGGACCCAACCACTTACCCCATGACGGTGGAGTAGCCACAGGACTTCTTGCACAACATCATGGACTGGCACCCAAAATCCCTCCTGGGGAGCCCTGTGACCATGCAGGAGGGGAACAATGAGCCTGAGTCTGTGCCTGAAGACCAGCATGTGTCTGGCCCCCAAACTCTGTTCAGGAGATGACCCATGTGTCCCGCAGAACAGATTCTTCCACCATGTCCCTCGTCCCTTGTTTGGGGAATGGGGAGGTCAAGGCCAAGGAGACAGGGTCACAGGCAGTAACAATTTTAGGTTCTTTGGGGTGTCTGATCCTTTCTGGTTTCATTCAGAGTTCCTTTTAAAAAATGCTCAGAGTTAATGCTACATATACTAGTTTCAATAAATGTTAGTTTCTACACATACAATTTGATCATTTGAGTGGCATTGGTAGCAGGACTGTAACAGGCTGGATTTTTCCCTTCCTATAAAAAATGGTCTTGGACTTCATAAAGAAAGGGTTGGATGGGAAAAGTTGAAAAATAGGCTAATAGAGGTTGTTGCTATTAATACACATGGTTTGGATTCTCAAAACAAATACCCAAATATAAAAATGAAGTCGTATAATGGGACTTTACCTTCTTCCATATCATTGTCTAAACATGATACCCCAGATCTTGGGTACAGTGCAGTTGCTTTGCATTGCACCACTGGCAGATCTTGGTCCCAAAACAGGAATATCAGCTATAGGAGGGTCATTTATTGTGAGACAAATCTTACAGTAACATCGGGGCTCCTATGCTCCTGCACCCTGTTGTTGACATAGAAAGAAGGGTCTGTGGTCAGAGCTTCCCTATGCTCTGCAGAGCTCCAGCTGTCAGATTGGCCCCTACTCGACATGGGTAGCTGGCATAATTTAAAGAATACTTCAAACTGCACTAAATTCATGTTATGGTGGATATACCTGACACATAGCTAATCCAGGGTTGGGGGAAATGCAAAGGGTGCCTCTCCTCCTCTTCCTTAATTGTGCTGTGTTCTCATTGTCCACAACTGAAGATCTGGGCCATTGTTCTTTCCTGTAACATGACTTTTCTAAATCTATTTGTTGACTTTGGTCAGGGGATAGAGCATCTGTCTCTAGCTTATTTATCCTTAAAAGTTTAATCTCTTTTGTCACATCTTGTGAAGTATGTATCTGTTTTTATTGCTAGAAGCATAGCTAAGTGGGAAAACTGCCATCTGTTTCTAGAAAATACTTCAGAATATTTAAGATTGTCTGAAGGGTTTGGACGTATTACTCGCAACCCTGCTTCACATGGGCTACAGCATACAGTCCTGTAACATATTCGATGAAAGATAAAAGTATAAAAATGTGATAAATGTTTGTTTTCCTATAAATCCCATATTTCAAGTTTAAAATGTAACTTGCCAACAGATATAAATGCACTGTCTAATGTCACCATGTGGGAGGTTTGACACACAACTTGTATGAGTGTTCCACAGGCGCCTCCCTCATATGCAGTAGAGGTCAGTATGTATCTTTTTGGTTAGAGAGCTGCAGTTTTTTAGTACAGTCAGCATGCTATCACATTGGCCAAGTGGGAAGCAGTAACTCAGGGTGCACAGCATACAGCTAAAGGCCAAATGCAGCTCTGACCTCATAAAATTTGACTCCCAGATGCCCTCTCCCAGTGAACACAGGCTGGTAAGAGAGCTGATCAGCAGCAGGTACTTATTTTTGGTAAGATCAAAGAAACAATTTGAATTATTTTGTCAAAGAAGTTACAAGTAGAGCTTGTTTGTGCATTTGTTATTTTTAAACAATGTGTATATGTAAATTGATATGCGAATTAGTGACAGCCCTTGGGCTTATTCCACTACCGCAGCTGTTGGACATCCCTGATGATCTTTAGTTTGTTTTGAATTTACTTTTAACCCCAACTGTTCAGTAACTTAAATGGCTTTAAAAGTATTTATTGTGTCCCCTACAAAAGGGTAGTTGTTTGTTCCTGTGACTTCCTGTGCAGCTTTTTATGCCACATTGAGTTTAATTAGAGTGCCTTAGGATGCATACTGGCCTTAAAGTGGGTGAAAAGGTATGCATGGGTGGGGGAAGGCAAGAAGATAGAGGGGACACTGTTATAAAATCTAGTCAATTTAAAAAAAAAAAAAAAAAGAGTTAAAAGTAATTTCAGGTATTGCACCTGCCATAAGGCATTATGCCAATTTTTATGGTTTCATAATCATGCTTTCCTATTTTTAAATGCTTTTTTCTCCCCTTTTGCTCTTTGATAGAACCACACAAACAATATGTGACACTCATCTAATTGACTGTTATTTGAGAAAAAGTGAAAGACAGTACAAAGTAAACAAACTGAAAAAAGACGACTATTTACTTTTTAATTAAATTAAAATTATCTTGGTGTTTGTAACAAAAATAGGTTAAAAATTCCAACAGAAGTGTGATTTTTTTTTAAAAAGTTTCTAATTCCCTCTTAAGTCTAAAATATGAGGTGACATAGGAAATAGATCTCTAAAAATTAAATAAATGTAAAACATTTATCAGCCCCCACAAAAAAAAATTAATAACCACAATGTCTTTTTTGACATTTTATTACATCTGATAGAAATATGAAACAAAGGGTTAGTTATTTCAGAGCCACATTTTTGTCAGTTTGGGTTTATATAGCTGCAAGCATCAAAGAAGTAGTTTCAAACTTCGTTTTGGTTAAATTTTTGGTTTACAAGTGAAATTCACAAGCCTGAGATATATCTCCCCCACTTTAGAGTTGGAAAATCAGTATCATCCAAATTCAGAAAGGGAGGTAAACTTTCTCCTGCTGCATTCACAACCTCTCTGTATATTTGTGAAACTGTTCTCTCGATATGTTGAACTACCGAAATTTTGACACTTTCAGCCTACATTATTCTACAAAATCAGCTTTGAAAAGTTCCCCTTTTGACACACTGAGGCCTGGTCTACACTACGAGTTTAGGTTGAATTTAGCAGCGTTAAATCGAATTAAGCCTGGACACGTCCACACGACGAAGCCCTTTTTTTCCAACTTAAAGGGCCCTTTAAACCGATTTCTTTACTCCACCTCCGACGAGGGGATTAGCGCTGAAATCGGCCTTTCCGGGTCGGATTTGGGGTAGTGTGGACGGAATTTGACGGTATTGGCCTCCGGGAGCTATCCCAGAGTGCTTCATTGTGACCGCTCTGGACAGCACTCTCAACTCAGATGCACTGACCAGGTAGACAGGAAGAGCTCTGCGAACTTTTGAATTTCATTTCCTGTTTGCCTAGCATGGATAGCACAGGTGACCACGCAGAGCTCATCAGCACAGGTAACCATGATGGAGTCCCAGGATCGCAAAAGAGCATGGACCAAACGGGAGGTACGGGATCTGCTCGCTATATGGGGAGACGAATCAGTGCTAGCTGAACTCCGTAGCAGTAAACGAAATGGCAAAATATTAGAAAAAGTCTCAAAGGCCATGAAGGACAGAGGCCATAACAGGGACGCACAGCAGTGCTGCGTGAAAATTAAGGAGCTAAGGCAAGCCTACCACAAAGCCAGAGAGGCAAACGGAAGGTCCGGGGCAAAGCCGCAGACATGCCGCTTCTACGCAGAGCTGCATGCCATGCTAGGGGATGCAGCCACCACTACCCCAACTGTGTGCTTTGACTCCATCAATGGAGAATCACGCAACAGGGAAGTGGGTTCGGGGTACGAGGAAGATGATGATGAAGACAAAGAAGATAGCTCACAGCAAGGAAGCGGAGAAACCGGTTTCCCCAACAGCCAGGATATCACCCTGGACCTGGAACCAGTAACCCCCGAACTCACCCAAGGCGTGCTCCCAGACCCTGAGGGCGTACAAGGGACCTCTGGTGAGTGTACCTTTGTAAATATTACACATGATTTAAAAGCAAGCGTGTTGAATGATTAATGATTAATTTGCCCTGGCAATCGCGGCCAGTACAGCTACTGGAAAAGTCTGTTAACATGTATGGGGATGGAGCGGAAATCCTCCAGGGATATCTCCAGAAAGCTCTCCTTGATGTACTCCCAAAGCCTTTGCCAAAGGTTTCTGGGGAGGGCTGCCTTATCCCGTCCACCATGGTAGGACACTTTGCCATGCCAGGCCAGTAGCACGTAGTCTGGAATCATTGCATAACAAAGCATGGCAGCGTATGGTCCCGGTGTTTGCTGGCATGCAGACAACATCCATTCCTTATCTCTCTTTGTTATCCTCAGGAGAGTGATATCATTCATGGTCACCTGGTTGAAATGGGGTGATTTCATTAAGGGGACATTCAGAGGTGCCCATTCCTGCTCGGCTGAACAGAAATATTCCCCGCTGTTAGCCACGCGGTGGGTGGGAGGGGTGAAGTGATCATCCCAGAGAATTGGTGTGGGAGGGGGAGGGGGGTGTAGAAGACATCCGGACTCACCCCTGCGGCGCCTCCTGCTGGTCGTCCAGGGAATTAGCTCACCAGCCTCTGGAGCGCCCTCTGCAGGCCAGTGATCCGCCTTGTCCTCTGCACTGGCCCCCCGTGTCCCTCCCAGGACCCGGTGCCCCTATTACTGGGATGCTGCCCCCTGGTAGTACCCCACAGATCTGGGTCTCCCCTCCCTGGAGAACCCCCACCCACTAGCCCCACCTTGCCTCAGCATTACGCCACTGCCAGTCACCAACTAGCCCCCACTCCCTGGGGCAGACTGCAGTATAGGCCACTCATCACTGGCAAGGGGGGTTTGGATCTGCTGCTTTGACCTAGCCCTGGGCTGCCCTTTGCAACCCCCAGTACCCCTTGGCCTATTACCAGGCTGCAGCCTGGGGCTATCCAGGCTGGAGCTCCCCAGCTCCTCAGCGTTTCCCTAGCCCTGCTCCACTCAGGTACTCTTTGTCTAGCTCCCTGCAGCCAGGCCCTTCTCTCCCTGAACGCAGAGAGAGACTCTGGCCTGAGCTCCTGGCTCCCTGCCTTTATAGGGCCTGCTGAGGCTGATTGGGGCGTGGCCCCAGCTGCAGCCACTTCCCTGAATCAGCTCAGCCTTCACGCTGCCTGCTCCCTGGGCTATCCCAGGCCCTTCCAGGCAGGAGCAGGTGTCCACCCTGCTAAAGGGGGTTAGTTGGGTTTGTGCTGCATGTTAACCCAGACACCGCAGCCCCTCCTTTTACATTGAAAATCCATTTTAAATGGCCAACCCAATGGGTGCTTGGTATGGGAAATGAGGGTGCTGCTGTTTGAAACCATTCCCACATGTTAAGAAGGTTAAAAAAGCCAAAAGACTGTGGCTTACCATGGCTGCCTGCAAGCCGAATTCTGTTGCCTGGCATTGCGTGAGTGATCTCTCACACCAAACCGGCATGCCCTCAATATAAGAGGAAAAATGCGACCTTGTAACGAAAGCACATGTGCTGTGTAATGTGAACAGCAAAATTTAACGTGAAAGAGTGTACTCATTGTTCTCTAAAATGTGTCTTTTTTAACCACCTCTCCCTTCTCCTCCACCAGCTGCAAATGTTTCTCCTTCGCAGAGGCTAGTGAAGATTAGAAGGAGAAAACGGCAGATTCGGGATGATATGTTCTCGGAGCTCCAGATGTCCTCCCACGCTGACAGAGCACAGCAGAATGCGTGGAGGCAGTCAATCTCAGAGTGCAGAAAAGCACAATATGAATGAGAGGAGAGGTGGCGGGCTGAATCGTGGGATGAAGAGAGCAAGTGGCGGGCTGAAGAGGATAGGTGACGTCAGCTTGCTGACAGAAGGCAAGAGTCAATGCTCTGGCTGCTGGAGCATCAAACTGATATGCTCCAACGTATGGCTGAGATGCAGGAAAGGCAGCAGGAGCAGAGACCGCCACTACAGCCCCTGTGTAACCAACAGTCCTCCTCCCCAAGTTCTATAGCCTCCTCACCCAGACGCCCAAGAATGTAGTGGGGTGGCCTCCGGCCACCCAGTCACTCCACCCCAGATGATTGCCCAAGCATCAGAAGGCTGGCCTTCAATAAGAGTTAAAGTTTCAAAGTTTTAAACTTCAGTGTGTCCTTGTCCTTCACTCCTCCCCCACCCCTCCCGGGCTACCTTGGCAGTTATCCCCCTAGTTGTGTGATGAATTAATAAAGAATGCATGAATGTGAAGTAACAATGACTTTATTGCCTCTGCAAGCGGTGCTCGAAGGGGGGAGGGGAGGGTGGTTAGCTTAGAAGGAAATAGAGTGAACCGGGGGAGAGGGGGGAGGGTTCATCAAGGAGAAACAAACAGAAGTTTCACACCGTAGCCTGGCCAGTCACAAAACTGGTTTTCAAAGCTTCTCTGATGCGCACCGTGCCTTGCTGTACTCTTCTAACCGCTCTGGTGTCTGGCTGCGCGTAATCAGCAGCCAGGCGATTTGCCTCAGCCTCCCAACCCGCCATAAATGTTTTCCCCTTACTCTCACAGATATTGTGGAGCGCACAGCAATCAGCAATAACAATTGGAATATTGGTTTCGCTGAGGTCTATCCAAGTCAGTAAACTGTGCCAGCGCGCTTTTAAACGTCCAAATGCACATTCTACCACCATTCCACACTTGCTTAACCTATAGTGGAACAGGTCCTGACTACTGTCCAGGCTGCCTGTGTACGGCTTCATGAGCCATGGCATTAAGGGGTAGGCTGGGTCCCCAAGGATAACTATAGGCATTTCAACATCCCCAACAGTTATTTTCTGGTCCGGGAAGAAAGTCCCTTCTTCCTGGTTTTGAAACAGACCAGAGTTCCTGAAGACGCGAGCATCATGTACCTTTCCCGGCCATCCCACGTTGATGTTAGTGAAACGTCTCTTGTGATCCACCAGGGCTTGCAGCAGCATTGAAAAGTACCCCTTGCGGTTTATGTACTCGGTGGCTTGGTGCTCCGGTGCCAAGATAGGGATATGGGTTCCGTCTATCGCCCCACCACAGTTTGGGAATCCCATTGCAGCAAAGCCATCCACTATGACCTGTATGTTTCCCAGAGTCACTACCCTTGATATCAGCAGGTCTTTGATAGTGTTGGCTACTTGGATCACAGCAGCCCCCACAGTAGATTTTCCCACTCCAGATTGATTCCCGACTGACCGGTAGCTGTCTGGCGTTGCAAGCTTCCACAGGGCTATCGCCACTCGCTTCTCAACTGTGAGGGCTGCTCTCATCCTGGTATTCTGGCGCTTCAGGACAGGGGAAAGCAAGTCACAAAGTTCCATGAAAGTGCCCTTACGCATGCGAAAGTTTCACAACCACTGGGAATCGTCCCACACCTGCACCACGATGCGGTCCCACCAGTCTGTGCTTGTTTCCCGGGCCCAGAATCGGCATTCCACGGCATGAACCTGTCCCAGTAACACCATGGTTTGCACATTGCTGGGACCCGTACTTAGTGAGAGGTCTATGTGCATGTCAATTTCTTCATCACTCGTCGCCGCGCTGCAATCGCCTCCTCGCCTGGTTTTGCTTTGGCATGTTCTGGCTCTGCATATACTCCAGGACAATGCGCGTGGTATTCATAGTGCTCATAATTGCCGCGGTGATCTGAGCGGGCCCCATGATCCCAGTGCTATGGCGTCTGGGCTGAAAAATGGCACGAAACTATTGTCTGACGGAGAGAGGGAGGGGCGAGTGACGACATGGCTTACAGGGAACTAAAATCAACAAAGGTGGCTGTGCATCAGGGAGAAACACAAACAACTGTCACACAGAATGCCCCCCCCTCCCCAAAGATTGAACTCAAAACCCTGGGTTTAGCAGGCTGTTGATTTCACGGAGGGAGGGGGAAGCAAATGAATACAGAACAAATCTGGTCCATCTATCTTTTACATCTTAGGCTGGCAGCAGACGGTGCAGCATGACTGATAGCCATCGGCATCTTCTGGGTGCTTGGCAGAAGATGCTGCATTACGATTGCTAGCCATCATCGTCAAAATGGTTCAATAGGACTGCCAGCAGGACTGAGTCTCCAGGAGACAAAACATGTCTGCCCAGGTGCCTCTGACCAAACTCTCAGAGGAGTACGACGACAATGGATACCAATCGTAATACACCATCTACTGCCAAAAGGCAAGGAGCTGCTGCTGTATAGCAATGCAGCCCCACGTCTGCCAGCATCCAGATAGCCGATGATGGCTACCAGTCATAGTGCACCATCTACTGCCAAAAGGCAATTAGCTGCTGCTGTGTAGCAATGCAGTACCATGTCTGCCGGCACCCAGATGACATATGGTGACGGTGAGCTGAGCTGAGCAGACTCCATGCTTGCCGTGGTACATCGTCTGCACAGGTAACCCAGGTAAAAAGGCGCGAATCGATTGTCTGCCATTGCTTTGACAGATGGGGAGGGGCCTGATGACATGTTCCCAGAACCCCCCGCAACACTGTTTTTGCATCATCAGGCATTGGGATCTCAACCCAGAATTCCAATGGGCGGCGGAGACTGCGGGAACTGTGGGATAGCTACCCACAGTGCAACGCCCCGGAAGTCGACGCTAGCCTCAGTACTGTGGACGCGGTCCGCCGACTTAATGCACTTAGAGCATTTTATGTGGGGACACACACAATCGACTGTATAAAACCGATTTCTATAAAACCGGCTTCTATAAATTCGACCTAATTTCGTAGTGTAGACATACCCTAAGTGTTAATAGAATGGCTCATTGTTTTGCAATACTCAAAAGGCTAAAAGAAGTGCATGAAGTGTGTGTAATGTTACTACAGCAGGTTTCCCAGCAAGTGGGAAAAACCTTGCTGAGCTGTCAATGGTATGAGGAAATTGTTTAATATGAAGGTAACTTCTGGTTTTTTTTTAAGATCAGAGTCTATCTTTCCATTCTCTCCCCTGTTGCAACATACTACAGTTTATTACATGTTACACTAAAGCATAATTATAACTGCCAAATCTGTTAAATTAAACAGAAATCTGAAATTAGAGAAGAAAACATTCTTTGGAGGTTGTATTCTGTTCTTGCAGGGTTGAAATACTGTAGCTGCTTTTTAAATATGATCTGAGATGGTCTGAAGTGGTTGTGGTGTGCTCAGTTGACCGTTTACAGCCCAGTGGCTCTCACCCTCTCTCACAATCTCGCCGATTGCTGTCAGCAGCATGTTTGATATTAGTGTGTAAAAGCTTTAGGAGGTTACCAGGTGCTGCTATTAAAATAATGTGTTTTTCTTCCATTATTAGTTGTTGTTGTTGTTTTTTTGGGGGGGCGGGGGGGGAAGCAAAACAATGGTCATCGTACATTCATATCTCCATTACCCAAGCTGACAGAAATCTCAATGCACGCAGGACATTAGTGTGAGGCATGAAGAGCTAAGTGCTTCCGTACTAAGTTTAGGAACAATATTTGTTTTCTTAATTGAATTTCTAAGTATTTTTATTGATTGATTATTAACTTTACATATGATTAGGTGAATTTATGCAGCTGCCATGTACCATTGCTTATAACCAATAAGTTGGCGACTTTTGAACATAAGCCATTTTGCTTTATCAGATAGTTTCCACTAATTTTTGTAATATAGTAGCAGAGTTGATATGAATAGATGTTGCATTGAAGCATGAATTCTAAGGAGGATGGAAAAAAACAGAATGCTTTAGAAATAAATGATAATTGATGCCCAGAAATTGGTTTTGAATCGAAAGGAACAAAAACTAGAAGAAAATGATCATTTAGGATTACGCATATTGCACCCTTTCAGGGAGCTGTTTGATCTAAACTTCCCTTGAATTCCAGAGGCATTGGTTGAGACTGGTGTGTCATTCTGAGCTCTTTAAAATAGCAAACTGAAAAAATATCAAACGTGGAATTATATTGACATCTGCATGGCTCATCAGGGTTGGAAACTTTAGCTCCGCTACACAGATCTCTGCCTCTTGAACTTAACTGAGTAACTGATAGCCATAGCAGGTTTTCATCCTCTGTGTGGACCAGCACTAGAGGGGATGAGAGATGCAATTTGCCAATATGTCACAGATATTTGCTGACAGAAGAGGAATGGTGAGATTCAGGAACTTGGGTTCCATTCCAGGCTCTGGAGGGGAGTGTTCTCTAGTAGTTAGATCCTTCTACCTCTGTCCAAGTACCGTATCTCTTCCCCATCCTCCAGCTTCTTGTCCCAGTCTGCCCTTTTCCACTCCCACCAAACTCCTTGTTGCAGTCCCAGTCTTCCCCCTCACTCCCAGGCTCCCTGTCCAAGGTTCCTCATCTATTCTCAGTGCTAGTCTCTCCTACCCCTCCCACAGCCAGGTTCCTTGTCCCAGTCTGCTCCTTCCACCACCACACAAGTCCGGTTCTTGTCCCTTCTGAATTTCTGTCAGGTGGCTTTCTCCTCCATACTTCCTGGGTGCCAGCAGGGGCAGTCATTGAGAGCACAGGAGAGACAGTCTCCCTGCTCTCAGTTCTAGGTCCCCGCACCCCAGCAGCTTGCAGTAGCCAGAAGCAGTAGCTGCAGGAAGAATCTTTGGAGAACTGACTGTCAAACTCTGTCAAGTCTCTACTCTGTGTGTGAACTGAGATTTTAGAAAGGCTTATAATTTGGCCAAATTTGGGCAGTTTTTCATGGGAACAGCAAAAGGCACGTTCCTGACACCAAGCTGATTCCACGGCTAATTCCATGAAGGACGAAGGTGCCAAAGCTTCTCAATAAAATGGTTGGAATTTTTTTTATCATGAGCAAAACATGTATTTTATCCTAACCTCATTCTTAGAAATGACTGAGCCACCGTTGCTGTAACTTTTTAAAAAAATCATCTTAAGGCAAAGAGAAAATTTAAGGGAAATTTAAGCACAGATGCATGCTAGCTCTCATCAAGCTAGCACCTAAAAGTAGCAGTGTGGCTGCAGCAGCAGAGGTGGTCGCTAGGACTAGATGCCCAAGTACAATCCCCAGCTGTCCAGCCACCACAGCCACGCTGCTATTTTTAGGCACTAGGTCGAGCAGAGCTAGCCTGTAAATGTCTACCCTAGGAGGGAATCACATCTCCCAGCGGCTGTGTACCTGAGGAGCTCTGGGTAAGCTTGGAAACTTGTCTCTCTCACTAACCAAAGTTGGTCCAATAAAAGATAATACCTCACCCACCTTCTGTAGAACATTCCCTGAAATTTCAGAATTGATTGGCTGCAGCACGTTATCATGTTACAGATGTACAAACAGAGAAATGTAGTTGAATTGAGCGTAAGGCCTTCGCAAGCTGAGCCAATAAAATTTCAGTATGACCATTTCAGCAAATAGGAATACTATGAGCATGTTTGGATGCATACTGAATACTTGGTTTAATACATTACATCACATGATCTAATTAACAGTAACAAATTAAACATGCCTGATGCTGTTTTGGAGGGGTAAAGGACAGTCTTTATTTTTTTAGGTATTTTTAGACATTGATTCTGGAGCTTCAAGCAAGGGGCATTTTATTAGTTGAAGTCCCATTTTTTTTTAGGGAATTCTTTCTAACTAATTTTTTCTTAACAAAATTAAATAAATGTTAATCGTCAACCAATAAAATGCCAGTGAAAGCCTGATAACATCCCATTTCACTTTATTTAGATTAAAGGACTGAAATATTAAATATTGTAACAACTATATTCTGGGGAACAGGAGGACTTGTGGCACCTTAGAGACTAACAAATTTATTAGAGCATAAGCTTTCGTGGACTACAGCCCACTTCTTCGGATGCATATAGAATGGAACATATATTGAGGAGATATATATACACACATACAGAGAGCATAAACAGGTGGGAGTTGTCTTACCACCTCTGAGAGGCCAATTAATTAAGAGAAAAAAAACTTTTGAAGTGATAATCAAGCTAGCCCAGTACAGACAGACAGTTAGATAACAAGTGTGAGAATACTTACAAGGGGAGATAGATTCAATGTTTGTAATGGCTCAACCATTCCCAGTCCTTATTCAAACCGGAGTTGATTGTGTCTAGTTTGCATATCAATTCTAGCTCAGCAGTTTCTCGTTGGAGTCTGTTTTTGAAGTTTTTCTGTTGTAATATAGCCACCCGCAGGTCTGTCACTGAATGACCAGACAGGTTAAAGTGTTCTCCCACTGGTTTTTGAGTATTTTGATTCCTGATGTCAGATTTGTGTCCATTAATTCTTTTGCGTAGAGACTGTCCGGTTTGGCCAATGTACATGGCAGAGGGGCATTGCTGGCACATGATGGCATATATCACATTGGTAGATGTGCAGGAGCCATACCATCAGGGGCTCGTTCACCTGCACATTATTCATGAACAATACATAAATGACATGAGTTACTGATAGCAGTTGAACAGGATATAAACAGGAGTTCTGGATACATACCTAACGGATAACAATTCATATTCTTAGTTTGCCTTAGCTAACAATTTGTTAGTCAGTTGTTAAATATTCAAGATAGGAGAATTCCTGTTTATTGCTGACACACAGCTTGCAGGAAAGAGTATGGTATCTTTCTTAAAGAAAGTAATTTTAACGTATAAGTTTTCCTTATATTCTAGCTTGAGTTTGTGGGACCAAGACAGAAAGAAGAAAAGCTCTCATTAGCAAATATTAGGTCCCACTTAGCAGTGCCTGCTTTCAAAATGCATTCAATGAACCCTTCTGTTTGATAGTTAAAAATCTCTAAATCATCATGTTTCTGTGAAACATCTATGTAAAACCTGTGTGCCATTATGTGTGTTCCTGTTGCCTGAAGTTCTGGCTGGGATTTTGTAACATGTATTAACATATGAAATGTCTTTAACATCCAATTTTAAACCAGGAATATTCTACATTTTTCAACAACAGCCACTGAGTCTGATACTCTTTATCGTCAGGAACACCAAGTGCATGCCTACTTTAGGCTCTAATTGGTTTCTCTATTCCTATTTACCTCCAGGAAAGGAATTTAATGTAGAATGAGGTTTCCATGAGTCACTCTTCAGTTGTTAGGACATTTTCCTCTAATATGCCCTCCAGCCTGTTCAGCTGTGACAGTTGTGTACAATAGATTGTGTTACAGTTATCATGTGTTGCATTCTGTCCATATTTATTCTTGTCACCATTTCAGTTTTTCCATTAAGAAAGGCCCCTTTGTTTTGTAGGTCTTTTCTTTGATGTCTTTGTCTAGTGGTGGTATATCATCTATACAGTTAAAGTAATATTTAGAGACTCTAGATGGTAAGAACAGTTCTAGAAGCAGTCTAAGCAGGGACTGCTGCACTGGGGGAAGAGGGTAAAATGGGGGCCAGATGGCACTTCCCCTCCCCTCAGCACCTCTGGCTCCAGAACAGTGCAGCAGAGACTCTCCCTTACCCCCACTTTGGGGGCACTAGAACCCAGGTGTTGCCTCCCCTCTCCTGCTGCCTCTCCTGCTCCTGGCTTCAGAAAAACTGAAGAGGAGCCAGCCAGAGACTCCAGCCCAGACGAGCAGCTGCGGCCAAAGCAGGGATCTTTGGACATTCAGAGAACTTGCTGCAGTTTTGACTGGATTGTCACTGCTCTATGCTCAGTGGCAGCATTAGGCACCTGCAACCGATGCAATCGCAGGGGGTCTGAGGCAGTGAGTTGGCTCCCAATAGGGTGTTTCAGTAGGGTTACCATATTTTGTGCCTCCAAATGGAGGACACTCCCCGGGGGCCCGGCCCCGCCCCAGCCCCGCCCACGCCCCCGCCCCAACTCCGCCCCCTCCCAAAGTCTCCGCCCCCTCCCCTGCTTCCCGCGAACATTTAATTCGCGGGAAGCCTGAAGCAGGTAAGGGGGGCGGGGGGAGGAGGCGCGGCCCAGGCTGGTCCCCCCGCGGCTCCAGCCTGGGTCGGCTCGGGCCCTGGGGTGCTGGCCCCGCCCGACCACCCCCCGGCTCCCAGCCCCGCGGGCCCGGCGCACCCCCCGGCTCCCCGACCCCGGCGCACTCCCCGGCTCCCCGACCCCGGCTCCCGGCCCCGGCTCCCCGGCCCCGGCTCCCCGACCCCGGCTCCCGGCCCCGGCTCCCCGACCCCGGCGCACTCCCGGCTCCCGGCCCCGGCTCCCCGACCCCGGCGCACTCCCCGGCCCCGGCTCCCCGACCCCGGCGCACCCCCCGGCTCCCCGACCCCGGCGCACCCCCCGGCTCCCCGGCCCGGCGCACCCCCCGGCTCCCAGCCCCGCGGGCCCGGCGCACCCCCCGACCTCGGCCCGGCTCCCGGCTCCGCGGCCCGGCCCGGCTCCCCGACCCGGCTCCGCGGGCCCGGACCGGCACCGCGCCCCCGGCTCCCGGTCCCGCGGGCCCGGCCCCCGGCCCCCGGCCCCGCGCCCGGCCCGGCACCATGCCCCCGGCCCCGGACAAAGAGGCCCCGGCCGAGCCTCCCGATTTTCCCGGACATGCCCGGCTTTTGGGGATTTCCCCCCGGACGGGGATTTGAGCCCCCAAAAGCCGGACATGTCCGGGAAAATCCGGACGTATGGTAACCCTAGTTTCAGTTACTTGTCCCTGGTGACAAAATGAAAGCCAATGTGAATCACAAACACTGCCCAGCGTGGTGATGCAGGGACACACACCCCACCCAGCATGTCTGGCAGCAACACTGGTAGGGGCCCCAGAATTGAGCTTTGCAGGGGGCCACCATGAGGAAAACACCGCCACCGCACTATGCTGATTGGCTGTTTGCTGCAACCTTCTCCTTCCCCTTCTCGCAGTCTCTGCACTCCACACCTGTTGCTCAGGCTCCCTCTAGGGTTACCATACGTCCTCTTTTTCCCAGACATGTCCGGCTTTTCGGCAGTCAAACCCCCGTCCGGGGGGAATTGCCAAAAAGCCGAACATGTCCGGGAAAATGGCGGCTCTCCTCCTCCCCGACTCTTCGGCTCTGTTTAAGAGCTGGGCTGCCCGAGCGCTACCGGCTTCGGGCAGCCCCCGTGCCTCCGGACTCTGCGCCCCCAGCCGGGCACTTCCCCTCCTGGGCTCCAGCGGCGCAGGGTCCGGAGGCACGGGGGCTGCCCGAAGCCGGCAGCGCTCGGGCAGCCCGGCTCTTAAACAGAGCCGAAGAGTCGGGGAGGAGCAGAGCCACCGCGGCTGGAGGCTTTGCTCCTCTTCGGCTCTGTTTAAGAGCTGGGCTGCCCGAGCACTACCGGCTTCGGGCAGCCCCCGTGCCTCCGGACCCTGCGCCGCTGGAGCCCAGGAGGGGAAGTGCCCGGCTGGGGGCGCAGGGTCCGGAGGCATAGGGGCTGCCCGAAGCCGGTAGCGCTCGGGCAGCTCGGCTCTGTTTAAGAGCCGGGCTGCCCGAGCGCTACCGGCTTCGTGCAGCCCCCGTGCCTCCGGACCCTGCGCCGCCGGAGCCCAGGAGGGGAGGGGAAGTGCCCGGCTGGGGGCACAGGGTCCGGAGGCATAGGGTCTGCCCAAAGCCCGAGCGCTACCGGCTTCACGGTTTGCCGGGCAGCCTCCAGATCCTGCGCCCCCGGCTGGGCGCTTCCCCTCCCGGGCTCCAGCTGCGCTGGGGAAGCGCTGGCCGGGGGCGCAGGGTCTGGGGGCTGCCCAGCAAACCCTGAAGCCGGTAGCGCTGGGGCAGCCCTTTCCCAGTGGCTGGGACTGGGAGGGAGGAGGGGGCGGAGTCAGGGTGGGGAAGGGGCGGAGTTGGGGCGGGGCCAGGGCCCATGGAGGGTCCTCTTTTTTTATTTATTAGATATGGTAACCCTACCCTTCTCCCCTGCCCTGCTCCCTCACTCCCCTTCCCTTCAGTGTCCCCTCTCCCTTCCCTTTTCTGACCGTTTAGCTGATCCTCTCCTTACTAAACCCCTTTCTCCCCACAAAAAAAGGAATTGTGGCACTAACCTGCTGCTTGCTGCCATCACAGTGTGTTATTCCCCTTCCTCCGCCCTGCCTGTCTTATCTAGTTAGATTGTGAGCTCATCAGGGCTCTGCTACTCTGTGTTTGTACAGTCCCTAGCTCAATAGGCCCTGTTCTTGATTTGATCCTTAGGCACTAGATAATAAACGTGATTAATATTAATAATAGTGGAAATAGTATGTAATAGTGGGTTCAATATATTTATGCAATGCCTGTAGTACATACAGGATTTTATATATTGTAAATATTTCAAATTAGATGTATGTTTGCATGAAGCTATATGGTTCTGTAACCTTTTAAGTACAATTGATATTACGAGATTGCAATGTGATTATTTATATGGAAGTAATAAATGTTTAACAAAACAACAGTAATTGAGGATATTTTCAGTTCTGGATAACAAATTATTTCAAAAGATCTCTTATAAAATTCCTGTTTCCATAGCACACAAAAGGATTTTGGGGGCCTGACATGCCACCCCAGTGGGAAGATGGCACTCTAGTGTGTTTTGCATTATAGAGAAAAGGAATCTAGGGCTTTGTTTATTGTTTTGCTTTCCCCATATTGCATATATGTTTCTTTCCTTTCACAGATTCAAAGTTGTAGGATAGCAGTTGGAAGAGAGACTGTGTTTAACCAGGTTGTAATGTATGTGTGATAAGGAGCTAACTCCACTCCCCCGCACTCCCTTATTAGTGCTTTTAGCTCTTTACTCTCTGACAGGCCCTGTGAGCCTGGCATGAGTTGAACATCAGCTGAAAAAGTTAAAAAGGCCATTTTCTTTTCTTACGATGCATAAAGACAAACCTTGGTGTTTCTTGGTTTTTAGTTCCCACCCCCCACCTTTTCCCCAGAAAAGGTTGTCCTCCCTCATCACCAGAGACTGAAATTGGGTGTTAAGAGAAATGGGAATGTTCAGTCAGATTGTTTGTTTAAAACTAGTGACAAACACTTGGGAGAATAATTCTCTTTGAAGAAAAATTGCATTGCATCTCCCCTTTGATGAAACACTAAGGCCATGTCTGCCCTACAAAACTGTGTCGACCGAACTTATGTTGGCATACAGCCACTGCAGTTATTAAATTGCTTGTATGTGTGCACACTTGGCTCCTTGTGTTGGCAGTGCGTGTCTTCACCAGGAGCGCTTGTATCAATTGTATTGTCAGTGTCAGGCATTGTGGGATGACTGTTGCTGGCATTCAGGAGTCGATGTAAGCAAAGCAGCATCTACACTGACAGCATGATGATCTAATTACATCGACCATGACTCTATGTACCTCATGGCGATGGCATTACTAAATTGGTGTAGAGAGGCACCTAATGTCGATGGGAACCAAATACAAATGAAAACTCTTCCACAGCTAGGTCAATGCAAGGCAGCATATGTCGACCTAACAGTGTAGTGTAGACCAGGACTAAGGAATTCCTGCTCCAGGTCTGCAGACTTTGAGAGAGTTTTTTAAGCAAAAAAGCCAAACAAACAAAGCAGGAAGTAAAGACTGTTAGTCTTCTTGATACCTCTCTGTTAAAAACAAGTAGAAAGCAAAAAAGAGCAACAGTAACAAAATCCCAACAGTAACAACCTGGGAAAAGTGGGGTAATCTTTAAACATACATAAAGAATTAGTAAAAGACAAAAGCAAAAAAAATTTTTGTTTGCAGTTCATCTTTAGGACCCCAGTAGCCTGGGACAAACTGAGCTGTCATGGACTGTTGAGTTAAGTTTAAGATTTGCTCTTGTAACACTGATCAGAGCAACCTTTTCAGCTCAAGCAGCAGAAAATTGAAGAGGCTGGGTTTCTGCCTATTTCCAGCCACTCTAACTTCTGCTCCATTCAGAAATTCAGTTACTGGCAACTGGTTTGGGACAAATATCAAAAGCTTCATGCGACTCCAAAGAACTCTGCTTGTCAATTGCTGGAAATGGGCCATTTTCATTACCATTACAAAAAGTTCTTTTTCTCTCCTGCTGATAATAGCTCACCTTAACTGATCACCTCGTTATAGCGTGTATGGTAACACCCATTGTTTCATGTTCTCTGTGTGTGTATATATATATCTTCCTACTGTTTTTTCCACTGCAGGCATCCGATGAAGTGGGCTGTAGCCCACGAAAGCTTATGCTCAAATAAATTTGTTAGTCTGTAAGGTGCCACAAGTACTCCTGTTCTTTCTGCTTGAATGGAGAATGAAGCCCCTCTTGTTTTCTTTCAACAATTCCCTCTGTACTTTTGCTCCATGTGTTATGCCTCATGCTGAGTATATGCGCAGATGAGTGAAATTAATTGAATACTAGTCATGGAGGGGGCGATTTGTGCTGCCATTTCTGTAGCTTTGTTGAACATGACTACCTTTGTCAAAAGGATTAAATGTAGCATAGTACTCGAAGTCACTACTACATAGATTTATAGATTCCAAGGCCAGAAAGGACCATTGTGATGATCAACTCTGACTTCCTGTGTAACACAGGCCAGAGAACTTCCCCAAAATAATTCCTAGCACACATCTTTTAGAAAAAATGTACAGTTTTGATTTAAAGATTGTCAGTGATGGAAAATCCATCACAACCCTTGATAAATTGTTCCAATGGTTAATTACTCACTATTAAAAATGTATGTCTTATATCCAGTCTGAATTTGTCTAGCTTCAACTTCCAGCCATTGGATCATGTTACAGCTTTCTCTGCTAGACTGAAAAGCTCATTATTAATGTAGATTTTCTCTGTGTATGTACTTATAGACTGATCAAATCACCCTTAACCTTCTCTTTGTTAAGCTAAATAGATTTTGCTTTAGTCTATACGCATGTTTTCTAATCCTTTAATCATTCTTTTGGCTCTTCTCTAAACCCTCTCCAATGTATCAACATCCTTCTTGAATTGTGGACACCTGAACTGGACACTGTACTCCAGCACCAGTCAAACCAGTGTCAAAATCAGAGGTAAAATAACTTCTCCTGCTCAAGATTCCCCTGTTTATGCCTCCCAGGATTGCATTAGCTCTTTGGCTACAGCATCACAGTGGAAGCTCATGTTCAGCTGATTATCCCGCATGACCTCAAATCTTTGTTCAGAATCACTGCTTCCCAGAGTCCCCGTCCTATAAGTGTGGCCTACATTCTTTGTTCCTAGATGTATATACATTTATGTTTAAATGTATTAAAACGCATATTGTTTGCTTGTGCCCAGTTTACTAAGCAATCCAGATCACTCTGTGACTTGTCTTCATTATTTACCACTCCCCCAATTTTTGTGTCGTCTGCAAACTTTATCAGTAAAGATTTTATATTTTCTTTCAGGACATTGATAAAAACGTTAAATACCATAGGGACGAGGACCAGTCCCTGCCAGAACTGTACTAGAAACACACCCATTCAATGTCAGCCAGCTTTTAGTCTATTTAATGTGCCATGTTAATTTCTATATCATTGTAGTTTTTTAGTCAAAAAGTTGTGCAGTATCAAGTCTTACAGAATGTCTTATAGAAATCTAAGTATATACATCAACACTGTTACCTTTATGAACTATACTAGTAATCTCGTCTACCAAAGATAAACTAGTTTAACAGGATCTATTTTCCATAAATCCACATTGATTGGTATTAATTATATTACACCTCCTTTAATTCTTTATCAAGTCCCATATCAGCCACCTCATTGTCTTGCCCTGGATCAGTGCTAGATGACAGGCCTGTAATTACCCAGGTCATCCTGTTTTTATCCTTTTTAAATATGGGCACATATTAGCTTGCTTCCAGTCTTCTGGAACTTCCCATTGTTCCAAGGCTTATTGAAAGTCAATGTTAGCAGTCAAGTAAGCTCCTCAGCCAGCTCTTTTAAAACTGTTGGATGCAAGTTATCTGGACCTGATGATTTTAAAATGTCTAACTTTAGTAGCTGCTGTTTAACATTCTCCTGAGATACCAGTGAAACGGAAATTATCATCATCATATGATAAGACTATATCATCTGTTTTTCCCAAGTACAGAACATAAATATTTATTGAACAGTTCTTTCTTTTCTGCATTATTATTGATAATTCTATCTTTTCCATCTAGCAATGGACCAATACCATTGTTAGGATTCTTTTTGTTCCCAATATACTTTTAAAAATCCTTTTTTATTGTCCTTAACTCTGCTGGCCATAGAATTCTCCTTGTGTCTCTTTGCTTGCCTTATCAATTTTCTATAATTCCTAGCTTCTGATTTATATTCATTGCATTCAACTTCCCCATTCTTTTATTTATTTTGTGTGTGTATATGTGAGAGAGAGTAGTAAAATGTTCTTAAACTATTTCCAATTATCTTCCACATTTTTCTGATTAAATTCTTCCTTGCAGCTGATTTGGCTCAGAATTGTTTTCAGCTTTGTGAAATTGGCCTTTTTAAAGCACTGTGTGTGTGTGTGTGTGTGTGTGTGATATATATATATATATATATTACTGGTTTGGACTTTATTCTGTTTGCATATTATAAATATCAAGTCATGAGCACTTGTACCTAATCTTCCACTAATTTTTAGTTCTGTGGTCAGTACCTCTTTATATTTCAAGATTAGGTCTAATATACAATTCTCCTGTGTTGATTGAAACATGTTTTGAGTTAGGAAAATGTCATGTATAATATATAGAAATATTTTAGCACTGGCAACATGATACCTCAAGCATGTGTCACTCAAACTGAAGTCCCCTGTGATCATGCAGCTTTTCCCCCTACACCTTATAGGTAGGTGCATAAGGAGCCGGTCATCCTTTTCCCTAGTTTTATTTGGTGGTGTGTAGCAGACACCAGCTAATACTCCATCTTGCGCTTTATCTCTTAGTATATTGACCCATAAGCATTTGAAATCATTTTCTTTGAAGTTGTCAGCCAGACTAGGCAGACTCATTGTAGTGCTCTGCCTGGACTATTTTAGAGAGTTATAAAGGATTCATGTGGAACATGGCATTTGAATAACAAGAGTCTTGCTTCTGTCAGAACCTCTGACATCATATTGCTGTTAATTTTTGTGCCCATCCAAGATAATGACCATATTTCAGTTTAATCAGTAGTTGACTATAACATTCCACAGAGAAAATCTGTATTAGCGTGTGTATATACACCATATCTGAACTGTATTTGCAAGTTCTGACAGAAATAAATAAACTGAACCTGAGTGATCATACTGCTCTTGTCACCAAAACCTTGTTAATTAGATTACTTATTTTTTCAGATTCTTTATGCTGGCAGAGAGGTAGAGCAGGAGGGTGAGATATGGTTACACATAGCTCTTTTAACTGACTTTGTTCCTCATGATCAGTGTTTGAACTTTGCCTGAGTGAAAGAGGTCAAACAGGTGTTTCATATTCATGCAGCTCATTATGGAGATCATTGACTTCCTATTGGGGTGGTCTGGGCTGACTGACTATGCAGCTTTGATTTTTTTGGACTCTCGGAATATTTAGGAATTGTTAGAAAATGAGGTTTTAATACGATAATGAGTGTGTAGCTGAAAGCTGTTCATTGTAGCAATTAACTTGTCCTGAAAGCTTCTGACTCCACCTGTTGTTAGTTCCCATTGGAGAAAAGTAAAATGTCTTTGTGGTAGTTAAGCTTCATTCAGCATTTGTGGATGAATTATTATTTTATTAATGTTGAACATGTATACTGTGGTAGGGCTTAGCAGCTTCAACCAGGTGAGAGCTCCATTATGTTAGGCACTTGGCAAATATGTAATAAATGGCAGTCTATAATAAGGTGGTCCCTCCTGTGGGAGACCACAGTGCGACAGGTTTGCTTCCCTAAGTTTCCCCTTTATTCACCCATGCAAAGGAGTGTCTGTCTTAGGAGCAAGTTCAAATCCTTTTATTCACATAAGGTACCACAGTCCACAGATTCCATATGGTAAAAACAGTTAAACTCAGAGACTTTAAGGCCAAAAGGGACCTTGTGATAAACTAATCTGACTTCCTGCACATCGCAGGCCACAGAACCTCACCCACCCACTCCTGTAAAAGACCCATAACCTTTGGCAGGGTTACTGAAGTCCTCAAATCATGATTTAAAAACTAAAAGATTTAAAAACTTAAAAGTTATAGAGAATCCACCATTTACTCTAGTTTGAGACAGCAAGTGACCCATACCCCATGTTGCAGAGGAAGGCAAAATAAAAATAAAATCTAGAGTCTCTGCCAGTCTGACCTGGTAGAAAATTCCTTCCAATCCCATATGGCAACAAGTTGAACTCTGAGCATGTTGGCAAGATCCACTAGCCAGACATCTGGGAAAGAATTTTCTGTAGCAAGTCAGAGCCCTCCCCATCTAGTGCCCCATCCCAGGCCATTGGAATTTTTGCTACTAGTCTCAAAACCCTAAAGTAAAACAAGTTTACAATGAAGAAGCTCTTCAGTCCCATTCACATGTCACCGTTCACAGGTTACCAACTCTCATTAACCACTCTGTCCCAGTACCATTAGTCTCTGTTCCAGGTTCCGACTTTCCAGGCCATCTGCCTGAGAGTTTCAAGATATCTGCTTATCTCCCAGGAGTCTTCTTCCATAGCCCCAAGTCAGGTCTCCCACAAGAGGGCTCCCTGCAGAATATCATTCAACCAGGCCTGCTTCCCTCAGAGTCCTACTCTAGCTCATGGCTACCTCCCTCTAGAGTCAAGCCCTTGCTTCTGAGCCTAACTTATACTTATACTGGTTCTTCCCCTCATTCCTAGGGGACTGAATATCTGCTCCGTTGTGACACTGTTTGACTTTGGGGTTTTGAGATGTACTGTTTTTACCACGAGGAATCTGTGGACTGTGATGAGGAACGTGAGGAGCTCAGGGAAGTCTCTGCTGAGCTTTCTGCCTCTCCTCTGTTCTCAGGTAGCTCTCACCTCCCCTCCTGACTCATTATCTGTAGGATTGGGTAACAAAAACAATGGACTGTTTTTGGCACAGAGTAGCTCTATGTTAGGGTTACCATACGTCCGGATTTTCCTGGACATGTCTGGCTTTTTGGGCTCCAAATCCCCGTCCGGGGGGAAATCCCAAAAAGCCGGACATGTCCGGGAAAATCGGGACATGCGGGGCCGGCGGTGCTGGGCTGGGGGCTGGCGGTGCTGGGCCGGGGGCGGGGCCGGCGGGGCCGGGGGTGCTCGGCCGGGGGCCCGGGGGCCGGGCCGGGGGGTGCTGAGCGGGCCGGGGGTGCTCGGCCGGGGACCCGGGGGCCGGGGCCGGCACCCCAGGGCCCGAGCCGACCCAGGCTGGAGACGCCGGGGGGGCCAGACTGGGCCGTGCCTCCTCCCCCCACACCCCCCTTACCTGCTTCAGGCTTCCCGCAAATCAAATGTTCGTGGGAAGCAGGGGAGGGGGCGGAGTTGGGGCGGGGACTTTGGGGAAGGGGCGGAGTTGGGGCGGGGGCGGGGCTGGGGGCCGGGGCCCTGTGGAGTGTCCTCCTTTTGGAGGCTCAAAATATGGTAACCCTACTCTATGTGCAGTTCTTAGCCAATCAGAGTAATGGTCACAGCTCACCACACCTAGCCATTATTAGATGGCAGCTTTCTGAACATATTATGACAGGAATGAGTTTTAAGGAAGATAAGTTTGTGGCATTACATATTTTGACTGGGAATTTCTTCCACCTATAAGAAGGCGGCATGGGAAAAAGAGTGAAGATGTTTGTGGAAGAAGCAAACAGGTGGGTGATCTAGGCTGGCATTACTGGCAGAGCAAAAACAGCTGATGACCTCACAATAAGATAATAAATGAGACAGATTGACAGGGCAGGGCTAAACTGTGGAGAGCTTTGAAGTATCACTTTTTAAAAAAATGGGGGAACAGGGGAAATATAGGTGTATCCCATGTTTTTAAAGTGATTCCTTAGTTAAAAGAACCAATTTATGCTTTTGATTATACCAGTGTTAATCTAGAGCAACTACATTCAAGTTAATATATTTAGTCTAGGTGCTACAATAATACAAATAATTAATAATAATGATATATTAGTGTAAGGAAGATCAGAATTTGGCTGAAGAGTGGAGGGGGGAATTTAACACTGAATATAAACAAAGTGAGGAGAAAAGAAGTTAACCACAGATTACTTTTCATTTTGTTTATCCAACTCTTGGTTCAGAATTATGCCATATTTTAAATGAATTTTGAGCAAGTTCTATTTTGCTGTTTGCTTAAGGAAATAAAGAATTGTAGAAGGAGGTGGGAGACAAGAACCAACTGCTTGCCTAATCGTATTCAGTGCAGTCAGATGCCAGAAATGCATGAGGATGTGTAACATGATCTATATTACTGTCTCAGTCTAACAGCTTTTTAATAGGTTCATATGTCAAATCCTATTACCATTAGCATATAACTTTGAGATTATTCTTGGTTTTTACTTTCTTTCTTGAATTAGATGTTTGCAGTGGTGCCCCCATAAATACTTTCAAAGTGGTGTGAAGGTAGGCAGAGTGGAAGCAGTAGCGCCTGGAGTATTGAAAAGTTTCAGATTTAAGTCATTTTAAGAATATATTTCTTAAAAATTCATTGGGGACAGTTGGACATCTGCAGATGCACTTATAGAATCCCCTTGTTTTTTGCAGAGAAGATTACCACGAAGATGGGTTCTGTCAGCCTTACAGGGGAATTGCATGTGCACGAATCATTGGAAACAGGACCATTTACGTGGACTCCCTCCAGATGCAAGGAGAAATTGAAAACCGAATTACTGGTAGGATTATATGCCTCTAGTAGGACAATAATAATTTGTTCCAGTATCCCGTTCAAGTGCCAACAGTACTAGTTTTATTACCACATAATTGATAAGTGTAATGGCCAAGTTACCCTTATAATAAGGTTTGAACAAGCAATCCCCTTTCTCTCTCTTATATTCAGAAAACATTGTTTTACAGGCCAAAAATCTGCTATCATGTTAAAAACATTTTTCACCTTAAGTGAAGTGTCAAAGGTTTGACTCTTTAACAGCTTGTAATTTATATTGGAGCGTTTTAAATGATAGATTGAAATGGAAGTACATTTTTAAAAGTCCAAGTGCATTCTAATGTAATGAAAAATTGTTGTGGTGACTTTGTCCTTGGGCTTCCTCCCTTTTACTGCAAAATCTCAGTAGAGTTCTGATTTAACATTGATTTATATAAATCAAGTAATTTCCATGCTCTGCCCCTGCTAATTCTTTCTCTGAACACCATTTTGGTACCGCTCAGCAACATTTGGTGTTCAAAAGTTTAATTACTTTTCCGGCACAGTAGATGAACATTCAGTTTCTTCACAGAACCACACCAGAGTGATCAGTGATATTAGCAGCAGTTGATTCTAATGCCCCTTTGCTAGAGCAGTCAGATAAATCCATACATCTCTAAGGAGCAAAGCAAACCAGACATAATTCTATTTATTACTGTTCAGCTCACCATCATCACTGTATATTTGATCTCTTAAGAAAAGGATTAACATGTTTGCTGCAATGAGGTTTTCCAGAAAATTACTTTTTGATCAAGTTAAATTTGTTCCCATATATATGTAGCCTTCCGCATGCCGATTGAGTAATATTGGTGTTGTGGGGGGTGGGGGGAGAGTGTTTTGTGATGCAGGCCTGGGGTTGGAATTATGTTTTTTGGGGAGTTGATGTCAGTTTTATTTATTAGTAAGTTTGATACAGCACTTACACCCAGATCCTGCAAATAGATCAGTGCAGGCGTTAGCCCTGTGCCTGCCCGGAGTGCCACTGATTTCCATGTGGCTGTGTGCAGGAGCAGGGATCCACCGTGCAGAGACAACTGCAGGATTGGGGCCTTAGTGCATATATAGGTGGTAATGAGAAGGCATGACCAAATAATATTTTAAAAGTATATGAATTTTGAGAAATGTTTACCAAATGCCCTGTGGACTAATTGCTATAGATTTTGCAATGTGCTCAGTTGTTGTGAAGATTCAGTGTATATGGAAAGCCTTTAAGCAAATATCTTAGTATTTTGGGGATTGAGCTAGTTAGCTGTTTCTCAACTAATAAGCAATCTCTTTTTAAAAAAAAAACAAACTTCTCCATTTGTACTTGCATAGAGGTGTATAGTGTATAGCGAAGACTGTGGCCCTTTGTGAATGGGTAGTAGGGACACCTACTGTCCAAAGCTAAAACTGACAATTAAAACCATACCTACATGAAATTTTTGTTCAGGGACTGAAGAGTAAAATTTACCTATGGTGGTCTGACATTTTGTGGTGTTGTGAAGTATTTAGCTCAGGGTTGCCAACTCTTGTACTTTAACCAAATCCAGCTGATATTTGGTATTTTTAATTAAAATCTTATCTCCTAAAGTCATGTGATTATCTGAGAATCTCAGCTTTCATTTAAAAAATTTTTTTCCAGCCTTTATGGCTCTGGAGAAAGGCTTGTAAACATGACCTCTAGAGACTCAAAAGTCAGAAGGCAAATAAACAGAGCCCCAAATTTATAATTTTTATGATTTTTATCCCAATCTCATGATTTTTGGAGATCTGACTCATGATTTATGAATGCTCAGGATTAGCAATATTGTTGTATCATTTAACACTGAAAAATAAGTTTTTGTTTTTTCACTCAAGTAAACAATGTGGTCTTTGCAGGCATTTTTACTTCACTGAAGAATAAAATACTCTTGTTCAGGGACGGAAGAGCAAATTTTACCTGTGGTGGTCTGACATTTTGTGGTGGTGTGAAGTATTCAGTTATTCACAGTGTTGCCAACTCTTGTAATTTAAAGAAAATACAGCTGATGTGCTGTGCTTTTTTTTTTTTTTTTTTTTAATTTACCCTTCTTGACAGTTGCTATTTTCTTCACCTTTCTTTGGGTTTCTCTAGCTAAACAACTCCAGTCCCCAAGAACTCCAAACTTCTTTTGTGCATGTGCATTCACATGCATTCACATGCATTCTCATTCTTTTTAGGTGACAAATCTGAGGAACTGTCCCAGATTGAGGTGTCAACAGAGGATCTTTTGGAACAAATTAATACATTAAATAGTAATAAGTCCTCAGGACCAGATGATATTTGCCCAAGAGTTCCAAAGGAACTCAAATACCAACTGCAGAACTACTAACCGTGGTATGCAGTGTGAGGATGGAGTGACGTGCTGCTCTCCTGCCTCTTCCATGAACACAGAGTGTTCTGCAACCTTCTTGCTTGTAAACTCCATCATGTATTTTATTTACAGTGTTTTAATCCTTTCCACGCTTTTACAAAAGGAGGGGGTGGAGGATAAGACGTCTCTACTCAGAGGATTCTATTTGTCAGGTTATCCTAGCTTTTTGTTTCTCTCCTTCTCTTCCCCTTGAGCACACCTTCCTGTGCCCTTTTATACAGCTTCCCTGTTAATCAGCTCATTAGCTCACTAGTGCCAATCTAGCATGGTAACCAGGTACACACCACTGTCCAATGAAACCTTCCCCGGGGAAACCTAATTAGTACTAATAGTGACTAGAGTGATTGCTCAAGTGCTAGCCCTCAGTACTCTGCCACATACCTCCTCCCCTTTCTCAACAGAATGGAGTTTACCTGTTCTGTTCATTCCCTCTGAAGCAGCTCATATTGACCACTGTCAGAAGACAGGATACTGAACTAGATGGACCTTTGGTCTGACCCAGTATGGCTGTTCTTATGTTCTTAGGAGTTTCTTCCCCCATACTCTTCCTCTTTTACAGGAGGATCTATCAGGCTTCTGCCCCTCCTAGCCCTCAGGTTGTTCATTTTGGGTCCTATTATAGGGTCCATCCATTCTCCACCCACAGAAATTGCATTTGGTGGATGAAGGTTGTCTTCAGAATTATGTCTCTGCCCATATGTCATCATACCAAGGACAGCCTGTTGAGCTGTTCACCCTACCGGTGCCCTCTTTGTTAATGGAGGGGTCCTAAGTTCCATGTAAACTGCGCGGCCGTGCAGCAGCCTATTAAGTGCCACACAGATGCTCAGGGAACCTGCGTCCCTTCCCCGGCCCTAACCCAGCCCGGCCCCCAACCTGCCACAGCCGGGGGAGGGGCAGCCCAGCCCCGGCCCAGACCTGCTGTGGCCGGGGCGCCCTTCCCCTGGCCCCAACTAGCCCCGGCCCTGCCGTACCCAGGGGATGGGGAGCCCAAACCCAGCCCTGGGGTAGCAGTCCTATCCCATGGCCCCAGCCCCAGAGCTGCCACAGCGGGGAGAGGCACCTCTCTCCCCCCAGCCCAGGTGCTGCTGGGGGGAGTCCTCTCTCCCTGCTGTAGTCCCGAGGCAGCCTGCACCCCAAACCCTCATCCCCGGCCCCAACCCAGAGCCTGCACCCCCATACAGAGCCCTCTCCCCCTGCACCCCAACCCTCTGCCCCAGCCCTGAGCCCCTCATCGCTGGCCCGGAGCCCAGACCCCCAGCCAGAGCCCTCATACCCCTGCACTCCAACTCTCTGCCCCAGCCCTGAGCCCCCTCCCACACTCTGAACCTCTTGGCCCTGTCCCCACCCCATGAATTTTGTTATGTGCAGTAATATGAAGGTGATGTCACCAATCACCTCCATATTGGTGCAAATAACAAAATTCATTCTGCACGTGTGTGGGAAAAATTAGAGGGAACACTGGTGGGGTCCATTCTTGCTCCTCAGTCTCCTGGTTATCCTGGGCCTCTGTTTCCCACATCCCTTCAAAGTGTTTTAGGGATGCCTCCTCCCAAGATTCTGGGGATAAGGAGTCTGATAACTGTTTGACCTCAATGGGGGGACTTCTCTGTTCGCACCTTGTTTGTGGCTTATAATTTCATTTATTTCCTCTACATTTTTTCCTTGCTCTGCGGGTTGTATTCCCTCCTGGGCCTCTGAGCCCACTACAAGGTAGTGGGGAAATCCATCTACTATATGTTTCCACCTTCATGTCCCCTTGACTTCCAGGGACAACTGTGCCACAGGGAAGAATTTCATGTCCCCATGTACACATTCAGTTTTGACCCTACCTCCAGGAAGTATCCTCTGTGGTTTCATTAACTCCCACCTTATTAGGAAAAGGAATGAAGCCATGTCCACTAGATCCATTTCACGCCTCCTCTCTATCTTGGTGCCTCCTTCTTACCATTACTAAGATGGTAGGCACAGTACTTTCTTTTTTCTTCCCTGCCTGGGGGTCTGAGCCTACCCACAAAACCATGAAAACCCACAGTCCATGTATATGTCTGTCACATCCACATTGGAAATACATTGTGGCCCAAGCCACTGCCAGAGTTCTGCCGGGCTCCTCCTTCATCTTCTTGGGGCCCTTTCTGGCTGTAGGCGTTCCAGTCCTTCTCCCCAGATCTAGTCCCATACTAGACTTGTAGGCTCTGAAGTTTTACACTGTTTTTGAGTGCAGTTATATAACAAAAAGAAATCTACATTTGTAAGTTGCACTTTCACGACAAAGAGATTGCACTACAGTTCTTGTCTGAAGTAAACTGAAAAATACAGTTTCTTTTTATCATTTTTACAGTGCAAATATCTATCATCAAAAATAATATAGACTTTGGTTTCAATAGCAACACAGAATACAATATATATGAAAATGTAGAAAAACATCCAAAATAGTTAATAAATTTCAATTGGTATTCTATTGTTTAACAATTAAACCTGCGATTAATCACGATTAATTTCTTTGAGTTAATCGCGTGAGTTAACTGCGATTAATCGACAGCCCTAGTAATTAGTACTAACAGTGACCAGAGTGCTGTCTCAAGAGCTAGCCCTCAGCTCTCTGTCATAGTAAATCACCCTCTGTACCAGATGACTGGAGGGTAGCTCAGGTAACACCAATTTTTTTTAAAGCCTCCAGAGGCGATCCTGGCAGTTACAGGCTGGTAAGCCTAACTTCAGTACCAGGCAAATTGGTTGCAACTATAGTAAAAACCAGAATTATCAGACATCTAGAGAAACACAATATGTTGGGGAAGAGCTTTTGTAAAGGGAAGTCATGCCTCACCAATCTATTACAATTCTTTGGCGGGGGGGGGGGGGGTGGTCTGCAAGTAGGTGGACAAGGGTGATCCAGTCGATACAGTGCACTTGAACTTTCAGAAAGCCTTTGGCAAGATCCCTAACCAAAGTCTCTTAAGCATAGTAGGCAGTCATGGGATAAGAGGGAAAGACCTCTCCTGGATCACTAAATAGTTAAAAAATAGGCAACAAAGAGTAGGAATAAATGGTCAGTTTCACAATGGAGAGAGGTGGCCCACTAGGGATCTGTACTGGGACCAGTGCTGTTCAACATATTTTCATAAATGATCTAGAAAAGAGGGTAAACAGTGAGGTGGCGAAATTTGCTGATCATACAAAATTACTCCAGTTAATTAAGTCCAAAGCTGACTCTGAAGAGTCACAATGCGGTCTCACTAAACTGGGTGACTGGGCAAAAAAATGGCCAATGAAAATTCAGTGTTGTTAAATGCAAAGTAATGCACATTGGAAAACATAATGCCATGATACATACAAAATGATGGGGGTCTAAATTAGCTGTTACCACTCAAGAAAGAGATCTTGGAGTCTTCTTAGATAATTCTCTGCAAACATCTGCTCAATATGCAGCAACAGCCAAAAACGCTAACAGAATGTTAGGAGCCATTAGGAAAGGGATAAATAATCAGATAGAAAATATCATAATGCCACAATGGTATGCCCACACCTTGAATACTGCATGCAGTTCTGGTCACCCCATTTCAAAAAGATATATTAGAATTGGAAAAAGTACGGAGAAGGGCAACAGAAATGGTTTGGGGTTTGGGCCAGCTTCTATATGAGGTGAGATTAAAAAGACTGGCTCATTGTAGAAAAGCGAGACGACGAAGGAGGGGATATAATAGTCTATAAAATCATGAATGGTGTGCAGAAAGTGAATAGGGAAGTGTTATTTATCCCTTCACATAACACAAGAACTGGGGATGGCCCAATGAAATTAATAGGCAGCTGGTTTAAAATAAACATAAGGAAGTACTTCACACAATGCACAGTCAAGCTGTGGAACTCGTTGCCAGGGGATGTTGTGAAGGCCAAAAGTATAACTGGGTTCAAAAAAGAATTAGATAAGTATACCTGGTGAATAAGGGAAGTAGGCTAGAGGCTAGGTGATATGAGGATGGCTTCTAGGGAGACTTTGGCGGAGTAGGCAGATTGAGAAACATGAAGGGTTGAGTGGGTCTTTGGGGAGATAAGGGTTTATCAGGGATGTGCAGGGGATAGATCAGTGGTTTTCAAACTTTTTTTCTGGTGACTCAGTTGAAGAAAATGGATGTCCACGACCCAATGGAGCTGGGGATGAGTGGTTTGGGGTGTGGGAGGGGGCTCTGGGCAGGAGGTTGGGGTCCGGTAGGGGGCCAGGGCTCTGAGCTAGGGGTGCAGGCTCTGGAGTGGGGCCGGGGATGAGGGGTTTGGGCTGCAGGAGAGGGCTCTGGTTTGGGGGGAGGGTTCAGGGCTGGGGCAGGAGATTGGGGCCTGGGCTTACCTCGGGTGGCTCCCAGTTAGTGGCACAGCAGAGGTGCTAAGACAGGCTTCCTGCCTCTCCTGGCACTGCGGACCGTTCTGTGCCCCGGAAGCGGCCAGCAGCAGGTCTGGCTCCTAGGCGGAGGTGCGCAGCTCTCACCCACAGTCACCGCGCCCCCATCCTCCAACTCCCATTGGCTATGGAAGTGCGGAGCCAGTGCTCGGGTTGGGGGTAGCGTGCAATGCTCTGTGGCCCCCCACTTAGGAGCCAGACCTGCTGCTGGCTGCTTCCGGGGCGCAGCATGGAGTCGGGACAGGTAGGGACAGCCTGCCTTAGCCAGCCAGCAGCACTGACGGGACTTTTAACGGCCCAGTCAGTGATGCTGACCAGAGGCGCCGTGACCCAGCACCTTACATTCTGCGTCCCCGTACTGGGTCACGACCCACAGTTTGAAAACCACTAGGATAGAGGGAAGAGCCTTTTTGTGCAGTAGGCCTGGAGTGGAGGAGCACCAGTGTCTCTGTGCCAAGGCATTAGGCCTGGAAGGTTGCCCCAGTGCACCAAGGCAGCAGTGCTGATAAGAAAGTCCTTCAAGAGCCAAGGCCTCTGTGCAGATACTCTGCTCCCCAGCACTGCTGCCTTGGCTCTCTGGTACACCATTAAGCACATGCCTCCCTCACGTTCCTGATGTTCTTGCACATTTGTGAGGTATACTTCAGCCCCTGCTGTCTCCACCCCCAACCCTGTTCTCTTCAAGCACCTCAACAATACCAAGTCCTGATCATAATACACCTATCACTCATGTATGCAGAGCTGAAGTCTGTAATATCTACATAAAAATGACTACCAAATGTAGTTGTTCGCAGAATTTTAGCTGTGTTCGTCCCAGGATATTAGAGAGATAAGGTGACTGAGGTAATACCTGTTACTGAAGTTGTGCAGTAAAAGATATTCCTTCTCCCACCTTGTCTACCAAATTTTGAACAGTCACTAACAATTAGATCACCCATTTACATTGACATTTTCTTCTAAAATTTACAGACAATCTTACAGCTGTTTTGCAGTCTGAAAACAATACCTCGCTTACTTGTACACTCCAGTACAAAGACACTTACAGAACTACTTACAGTAGAACTGATGAAAGCCTATGTTAATAATCAAAGCACCTGAACATATAACCAGTAAACAGGGTTCAAGTTGAAGCAGCAGCACATTGTCTGTTCAGGAAGAGATATGTTGGCATAGTTGGTGGAAGGATGGTAGTGAAGCTGAAGAGAGGAACTAATAAGTGGATCATAGACGGGGCATTGAATGATTTAACGGCTTATTTCCTTGCTTTTTATGGCTTGCGTTGGTGGAATAAGCAATCTAAATAACCCTAACTCAAAGTTAATTTTTTTGTGTGGGAATATTTCTATATTTAGGGCTTGATTAATCCCTCAGATACATGATGCACATCATTATTTATCTCTTCTTTAAAATGTTGAAGAAAACTCCCAGATAAATGGCAGTGTGTAGGCGTTCAGTGCCTGAGGGGAGGATCAAGTCCTTAGTGAGTTATGAAATGTGTCTTAATAGGATTGGTGCTTTGGGATTATCAATATACAGTTCTTCTCAGCACCTGCAATCGGGCTTCTCATTGCAAAATCTCATCAAATGTTAACAAAGTCCTTTTTTGTCTAGCAAGGATTGAAAATAGATATTGCCTGGTTTATTGATGAAAATGTCTGGAGAAAGCAGGAGACTTAGTGATCTAAACTCAGGTTTGACCTAACTAGAAACCTTGACACTACAGATTCGTGTCCTGACAGGGTTGGCTCAGTCCTTCATTCTTCTAAGACAAATAAATAAAGTACTCTGTTTACTCTGTAAGGGTGTCTTGACTCACACCCTAGAAACTGAGGTCCTGTGCACTCTGCATGGACATTAAAGATACAACAGCACTTGGGTTTGCCCCATTAAGTCTAGCCAATATTTCCTTTTCACTATTGTTCTGTGCATTGTTTGTCTGCCCAGCTCCCACACTCCACCTCACAGATACTGAATGTAGATAGGCTTTGAGATCCTTCAAGACACAAGGTGCTGTCTTAACATAAAAACTATTTTATTTGTTTTGTTTAGTTTATTATGTACTAGTGCTCATCTAGTAATTTTTGTTTATTTCCAGCCGCATTTACCATGATTGGCACTTCTACCCATTTATCTGATCAGTGCTCGCAGTTTGCCATCCCATCATTCTGCCACTTTGTGTTTCCACTGTGTGATGAGCGCTCTCGGACCCCCAAGCCAAGGGAGCTGTGTCGGGATGAATGTGAAGTTCTGGAGAATGACCTCTGTAGGCAGGAATATAACATTGCTAGGTCCAATCCCCTCATTCTGATGCAACTACAACTGCCCAAGTGTGAGGACCTGCCACTGCCTGAAAGTCTGGAGGCTGCCAACTGTATAAGAATTGGGATCCCTATAGAACGGCTCAACAGATGTAAGGTTTAATCTTTCAAGCTTTGAGCTTTTTTTATTTCTCTTGTCACTGACAATATTTTGAAATGAGATGGTCTTCAGTAACTCTAGTTACATAAACTTATTGTCATACTGAATGTTTTCATAAGGAGATCTGATTGCCTTTTGTAATACATAATATTGATCATAACCTGCAGTGTTGTGAAATATAGAGCTAGATGGGAAGCTTAGAGGAACTGAATGATCATGAAAGCTGCTGAATTACAGCTCTGGAAGATAAAGGCCTGTATCCACACAAGAAGTACACCAGAAAAAGGGAAAGTTTCCCCACTCCACTGTCAGTATACCACAACTCTGTTCTGTAGGATCCCTGTGTCGGGAGAGTGGAGTTCACTCACCGGTCCTGTTCAGTCCTTGGCCTCTTGGCTGAGACTCTGTATCCATCTATGTGTAGGTTTTGTTTGAATTTCAGTAATCTTTAAGTAGGTCACAAAAGCTTCACTTGAAATGGCTGTTAAGAAATGATAAATTTTAGGATAATTTACTTTCATTCTTTTTATATGGACTATTAATCCTGCAGATGAAGCTGGGAGTGTAATTATCCTTGCTATACTGGACGCATGATTCTGTGGGTGTTATATTTGCATCCAAGGGTTAGATTCGTTGTTGTTATTATATACTGCTATTTTTCTCTACCTACTCCATTCCCCTGTAACTGATCACCATACTCACATGCTGTTTTACCGATCAGCTACATTAGACGAAGGGCTGGTCTACACTACGAGTTTAGGTCGACTTTAGCAGCGTTAAATCGAATTAAGCCTGGACACATTCACACGACAAAGCCCTTTCTTTTGACTTAAGGGGCCCTTTAAACCGGTTTCTTTACTCCACCTCTGACGAGGGGATTAGCGATAAAATCGGCCTTAGCAGGTCGGAATTGGAGTAGTGTGGACGGAATTCGACGTTATTGGCCTCCGGGAGCTATCCCACAGTGCTTCATTGTGATCGCTCTGGACAGCACTTTCAACTCAGATGCACTGACCAGGTAGACAGGAAAAGCCCCGTGAACGTTTGAATTTCCATTTCCTGTTTGCCCACCGTGGAGAGCACAGGTGACCACGTAGAGCTCATCAGCACAGGTAACCGTGATGGAGTCCCAGGATCGCAAAAGAGCTCCAGCATGGACCGAACGGGAGGTACGGGATCTGTTCGCCATATGGGGAGATGAATCAGTGCTAGCTGAACTCCGTAGCAGTAAACGAAATGGCAAAATATTAGAAAAGGTCTCCAAGGCCATGAAGGACAGACGCCATAACAGGGACGCACAGCAGTGCCGCGTGAAAATTAAGGAGCTAAGGCAAGCCTACTACAAAGCCAGAGAGGCAAACGGAAGGTCCGGGGCAGAGCCGCAAACATGCCGCTTCTACGCGGAGCTGCATGCCATCCAAGGGGGTGCAGCCACCACTACCCTAACCGTGTGCTATGACTCTGTCACTGGAGAAACACACAGGGAAGAGGGTTCAGGGTACGAGGAAGAGGAGGATGAAGATAATGTAGATAGCTCACAGCAGCAAGGAAGCAGAGAAACCGGTTTCCCCAACAGCCAGGATATGTTTATCACCCTGGACCTGGAACCAGTAACCCCCGAACTCACCGAAGGCGTGCTCCCAGACCCTGAGGGTATACAGGGGACCTCTGGTGAGTGTACCTTTGTAAATATTACACATGGTTTAAAAGCAAGCGTGTATAATGATTAATTTGCCCTGGCAATCGCGGCCAGTACAGCTACTGGAAAAGTCTGTTAACGTGTATGGGGATGGAGCGGGGTATCTCCAGAAAGCTCTCCTTGATGTACTCCCAAAGCCTTTGCCAAAGGTTTCTGGGGAGGGCTGCCTTATCCCGTCCGCCATGGTAGGACACTTTACCACGCCAGGCCAGTAGCACGTAGTCTGGAATCATTGCATAACAAAGCATGGCAGCGTATGGTCCCGGTGTTTGCTGGCATGCAGACAACATCCATTCCTTATCGCTCTTTGTTATCCTCAGGAGAGTGATATCATTCACGGTCACCTGGTTGAAATGGGGTGATTTTATTAAGGGGACATTCAGAGGTGCCCGTTCCTGCTCGGCTGAACAGAAATGTTCCCAGCTGTTAGCTACGCGGTGGGGGGAAGGGGTGAAGTGATCATCCCAGATAATTGAGTGGGGGGGAGGGAGGGGGGTTAGTTGGGTTTGTGCTGCATGTTAACCCGGGAACCGCAGCCTTTCCTTTTACATTGCAAACCCATTTTAAATGGCCAACCCAATGGGTGCTTGGTATGGGAAATGAGGGCGCTACTGTTTGAAACCATTCCCACATGTTAAGAAGGTTAAAAAAGCCAAAAGACTGTGGCTTACCATGGCTGCCTGCAAGCCGAAATTTGTTGCCTGGCACTGCGTGAGTGATCTCTCACACCAAACCGGCAGTCCCTCAATATAAGAGGAAAAATGCGACCTTGTAACGAAAGCACATGTGCTGTGTAATGTGAACAGCAAAATTTAACGTGAAAGAGTGTTCCCATTGTTCTCTAAAATGTGTCTTTTTTAACCACCTCTCCCTTCTCCTCCACCAGCTGCAAATGTTTCTACTTCACAGAGGCTAGTGAAGATTAGAAGGAGAAAACGGAGGACTCGGGATGACATGTTCACAGAGCTCCAGATGTCCTCCCACGCTGAAAGAGCACAGCAGAATGCGTGGAGGCAGTCAATGTCAGACTACAGAAAAGCACAGTATGAACGAGAGGACAGGTGGCGGGCTGAATCGCGGGATGAACAGAGCAAGTGGTGGGCTGAAGATGATAGGTGGCGTCAGCTTGCAGACAGAAGGCAAGAGTCGATGCTCCGGCTGCTGGAGCATCAAACTGATATTCTCCAGCGTATGGTTGAGCTGCAGGAAAGGCAGCAGGAGGAGAGACCGCCGCTACAGCCCCCGTGTAACCAACAGCCCTGCTCCCCAAGTTCCATAGCCTCCTCACCCAGATGCCCAAGAACACAGTGGGGGGGCCTCCGGCCACCCAGTCACTCCACCCCAGATGATTGCCCGAGCATCAGAAGGCTGGCCTTCAATAAGAGTTAAAGTTTTAAACTGCAGTGTGTCCTTTTCCTTCCCTCCTCCCCCACCCATCCCGGGCTACGTTGGCAATTATCCCCCTAGTTGTGTGATGAATTAATAAAGAATGCATGAATGTGAAGTAACAATGACTTTATTGCCTCTGCAAGCGGTGCTAGAAGGGGGAGGGGAGGGTAGGGTGGTTGGTTTACAGGGAAGTAGAGTGAACTGGGTGTGGGGGTGGGGCGGAGGGTTCATCAAGGAGAAACAAACAGAAGTTTCACACCGTAGCCTGGCCAGTCACAAAACTCGTTTTCAAAGCTTATCTGATGCGCACCGCACCCTGCTGTGCTCTTCTAACTGCCCTGGTGTCTGGCTGCGCGTAATCAGCGGCCAGGCGATGTGCCTCAACCTCCCACCCCGCCATAAATGTCTCCCCCTTACTCTCACAGATATTGTGGAGCGCACAGCAAGCAGCAATAACAATGGAGATATTCTTTTCGCTGAGGTCTGAGCGAGTCAGTAAGCTGCGCCTGCGCGCTTTTAAACGTCCAAATGCACATTCCACCACCATTCGGCACTTGCTCAGCCTGTAGTTGAACAGGTCCTGACTACTGTCCAGGCTGCCTGTGTATGGTTTCATGAGCCATGGCATTAAGGGGTAGGCTGGGACCCAAGGATAACAATAGGCATTTCAACATCCCCAATGGTTATTTTCTGGTCGGGAAGAAAGTCCCTTCCTCCAGCTTTCGAAACAGACCAGAGTTCCTGAAGACGCGAGCATCATGTACCTTTCCCAGCCATCCCACATTGATGTTGGTGAAACGTCTCTTGTGATCCACCAGGGCTTGCAGCAGCATTGAAAAATACCCCTTGCGGTTTATGTACTCGGTGGCTTGGTGCTCCGGTGCCAAGATAGGGATATGGGTTCCGTCTATCGCCCCACCACAGTTTGGGAATCCCAGAGTCACTACCCTTGATATCACCAGGTCTTTCATTGCCCTGGCAACTTGGATCACAGCAGCCCCCACAGTAGATTTGCCCACTCCAAATTGATTCCCGACTGACCGGTAGCTGTCAGGCGTTGCAAGGTTTCACAGGGCTATCGCCACTCGCTTCTCAACTGTGAGGGCTGCTCTAATCCTGGTATTCTGGCGCTTCAGGGCAGGGGAAAGCAAGTCACAAAGTTCCATGAAAGTGCCCTTACGCATGCGAAAGTTTCGCAGCCACTGGGAATCGTCCCACACCTGCAGCACGATGCGGTCCCACCAGTCTGTGCTTGTTTCCCGGGCCCAGAATCGGCGTTCCACGGCATGAACATGCCCCAGTAACACCATGATTTGCACATTGCTGGGGCCTGTACTTTGTGCGAGGTATATGTCCATATCAATTTCCTCATCACTCTCGTCACCGCGCTGCAATCACCTCCTCGGTTGGTCCTGATTTTGCTTTGGCATGTCCTGGCTCTGCATATACTCCAGGACAATGTGCGTGGTGTTCATAGTGCTCATAATTGCCGCTGTCATCTGAGCGGGCTCCATGATCCCAGTGCTATTGCGTCTGGGCTGAAAAAAGGCGCGAAACTAGTATCTGACGGACGGAGGGAGGGAGGGGCGAATGACGACATGGCGTACAGGTACAGGGAATTAAAATCAACAAAGATGGCTGTGCATCAGGGAGAAACACAAACAACTGTCACACAGAATGGCCCCCCCCAAAGATTGAACTCAAAACCCTGGGTTTAGCAGGCCGTTGATTTCACGGAGGGACGGGGAAGCAAATGAATACAGAACAAATCTATTTTTTACATATTAAGCTGGCAGACGACGGTGCAGCATGACTGATAGCCCTCGGCATCTTCTGGGTGCTTGGAAGAAAATACTGGGCGCTTGGCAGAAAATAGCATACTACGACTGATAGCCATCATCGTCGAGACTGCCCAGGTGCCCATGATTGACAGCCACTGCAGTACGATGATGATGGATACCAGTCGTAATATACCATCTTCTATCAAAAGGCAAGGGGCTGCTGTTGTGTGCAATGCAGCCCCACGTCTGCCAGCACCCAGATCGCCGATGAAGGCTACCAGTCATACTGCACCGTCTACTGCCAAAAGGCAATTAGCTGCTGCTGTGTAGCAATGCAGTACCACGTCTGCTGGCACCCAGAGGATATATGGTGACGCTGAGCTGAGTGGGTTCCAAGCTTGGTGTGGTATGTTGTCTGCACAGGTAACCCAGGTAAAAAGGCGCGAATCGATTGTCTGCCGTTGCTCTGATGGAGGGGGAGGTGCCTGACGACATGTACCCAGAACCCCCTGCGACACTGTTTTGCATCATTCAGGCATTGGGATCTCAATCCAGAATTCCAATGGGCGGCGGAGACTGCGGGAATTGTGGGATAGCTATCCATAGTGCAACGCTCCGGAAGTCAACGCTAGCCTCGGTACTGTGGACGCGGTCCACCGACTTCATGCACTTAGAGCATTTTATGTGGGGACACACACAATCGGCCTTATACAACCGATTTCTATAAAACCGGCTTCTATAAATTCGACCTAATTTCGTAGTGTAGACATACCCTAACGTGACTATATGTAGATAGCTGGCAAGATTCACAGTTGGCTAAGCTTACTCTGAATTCCCATCCTCTCAGTACAGCCTCCTCTTCTAGCAGTCGCCAGAATTGAGCAGCAGGGGCAGTGGAGTAGAGCTGGTTGGGGTCAATTAGGATGAAATGTAACCATTTGAATTGCAATACAGAGGTACTTAGGAGCTGATTAGTCCAAGGGAGCTGAGAAGCAGAATCAGTCAAAGAGGTGTGTTTGTGGGGGAAGAGGGAGACAAAATCAGCCAGGGAGTTGGAAAAGATATCAGCCAGAGGGAATGGAGAAAACAAAAGCAACTGGGTTCAGGGGAAAGAGAGTAACCAAGCAAGGGAAGAAGTCCGCCAATCAAATCTGGCTCCAGGGGCTAATAGCAAGCATAATTTCCCATGCTTCTTAGGGTCCATGGCACTCCCTCTAATGGGTGAAGTTCTGCATGTGAGAGCAGCAGCAATAAAGTGTTCTCTTCATTTATTTTAATTTTATGTGAAATCCCTTGTTACAGATCACCAGTGTTACAATGGCTCTGGAGCTGATTATAGAGGGACCATTAGTGTCACCAAATCAGGCCATAACTGTCAGCATTGGAATTCCCAGCATCCTCATAACCATGATCTGACAAGCACACAGTTTCCAGAGCTAGGAGGTGGACATGCATATTGCCGAAATCCTGGAAGTCAGATGGATGGTCCCTGGTGTTTTACACAGAATAAAAACGTACGCATGGAACTGTGTGAAGTACCGTCTTGTAGTATGTATTCTCTTTTTTCCCCCTTACTACTGTCCTAAAGGTTTAACAGTTTTAAATATTGCTTATTGTTAGAGTATTACTCATTGAGAAAATTACAATTCTAAGGTTTTCATTGCTTCTAGTGTGGCACCATTGTTTCTTGTTACACGTTTGTAATGTTGTTTTCAGACCAAAGTTTGTTGCCTGGACCCTGTACTGTCTATTTATTGTATTTCTGGAGCAAAAAACAGAGACAGTTAACGATATTACATGCATTTAGTATATCATATTTCCGTATACAGTTTGGTTTCTGATTTGGTTAATATAGTTGAGATTGCTCTGAATATACATTAAGAAATATTTTGGTTTTATATAACACCATTCAGCATTATGCCACTGTTTCTATCTAAGGCATCTTAGTTTGGAGAACATAGATTCTCAATCTGGTTTTGAGGTGGATGGCAATCTATGTACTAAGCCAAGAAACCAACAAAAGTCGGCTTTACCCAACTTTGGCATTGGAAAATAGAGATGATAATTCACATATCCTGTAGAGGGAGATAAAGCATTATACTTGGTTATAGGAAACAAAATCAAAAGCATAGAATCAAAGGCACCATACAGATCATGATTTTAAAATAAATCATCTAGACTAAATACCAAGTAGTGAAAATGCTCATGAATCAGTATTGCATTAGTACTAGCAAGAAGCCATCCTAGTTAACCCAATGGAGTCCTGCCTATGACACATTAGTACAGTCCCTTTAGTTTCACCGCATTAGCATAAAATTCAGTCTAGAGTCATTACTGTTTGTTTGAGTGCCAAAGGTGAGCTCAGTACTGTGCAGAACAAGGAGAAAGGCGCAATCCCTGCTGCAATAGGTGTGAAGTATAAGCCTCACAAACGTTGCTTCAGTACGGACAGGCAGTACTTAAAAAATTAAAACAGTAAAATGTAAAAATTCTGGTTTACCTCACTTTAATACTTTTTCTTGATTTGACTTAAAAAGAAAAAAATGTATATTACATGATGTGTTATCAAGATTTTATTGGTATGAGTTTGGGAGGGAAGCACTCAGAAATGGCATAGTCACAAATTTTGTAAGGCATCCCAATGGAGTGCCAATAAAACCTTTTGTATCATACCATGCTGTCCTGTACTCTGTATATGCCACACATCTTACAGAAAAATATTTTAGAAATGCTTTAGAGAGCCTTTATTAAATATATTGACACTATTTTTCATCTTTGTCTGCCTGAGAAATGAGACTGCCTTGATACCAAAATGTTCAATGGTATCTAAATAATTTGGAGGTGAGGAGAAAATTCCACATTTTATGGGCCAACACAGTAGTGTTGGCAGAGTTAAATTAGTGGGCAAAGTGCTGATGAAAGGGTTAAAGTTGGATGATAAGGACTGTTTGTCATATGGCTCTGCAGTTTATCACATTGAGATCACTCGTGTGTGCATGCCTGCATGTATAATGATGAAGACTAATCACTGTACTTCATCCAGTAAGCAAGTTAATACAATTGCACAACAGTCTGTATTCTGCAGTTTTTGTACTGGGAAAGTTCAAAAATAGTGTTTCAGATGTAAAATAAACTATAAATGAAATGGATCCACTGGCTTCATAATGTATCCTTGAACCCAGTAGTTGCCATGTCTACTCAACATTAATTCTCAGAAATATTTGACAGAAAATTAGTTTGTGGCTGATGGAATTTAAAAGCCTGTACTTAGAATGTAACTTCTGTTTTAAAATCATGTGATTTGCTTCTTTTGTTTAAAGATTAGTCTCAATATTCACACTAGTGTTTTTAATTTACTTTGCTTTTGAATACTTTAAAAAACATCACCTGAAAACAATAAATATTTAAATCCCGACAGGTCCACGTGACAACAGCAAAATGGGGATCCTCTACATTCTGGTTCCCAGCATAGCCATTCCTTTGGTTATTGCCTGCCTTTTCTTCTTGGTCTGCATGTGTAGGAACAAACAAAAGGCATCTGCTGCTACACCCCAACGTCGCCAGTTGATGGCATCTCCTAGCCAGGACATGGAAATGCCACTTATTAATCAGCACAAACAGGTATTTTTTGCAGACTTTTTAAAGGCCAAGATTGTGAAAAATGTCATGGTTTTGAATGCCTCACATTTTGGCCAAATTGAGGCATCTGTAAAAGGCCTGATTTTCAGAGTGTTTACAAAGCACCCAACTCATGAAAATCAGGTCCTTTGGGGTATCTCTCAAAGTTGAGCACCCAAATCAACAGTCAATACAGCTTTCAATACCAAAATATTTCTATGTAATTTGTATTTGTGTGTGTAACTGGTACTCCTAGTCATTCTTTGCTTTGACTTCTTTCTTCGGTGACTAGAAATCTTGATATTTCTGATTCATTCTTAATTTTGCTCTGATAATGGCTTGTAGTTTTGCTTGTTTTAAGCAGTACATGCAACAATTTTCCTTCCAAATTACTCTACTTTGGTTTCCAATATGCTGAAGCCCTCATTGGACTGGGGGAAGAGGATATGGAAGAGTCTATGTACAATATTCTTCTAAGCCTGGGTAACTCAGAAGACAGTACAATCAAAATGACTTTTTAAAATTTTTGATAAATGTATATAGTTTAACCTCCAGAATATGAATGATTTTCTGGCTAATTAAAAGGTCTCCATGTTAGAATTCTGTTCAGATCTAAAGTAGAATTTTTATCCTAGTATTTACTTGATGTTAGTTCAAAAAGACAATACACAATTTGGTACAGTTGGCAACACCTGTTCAGAAAACTGTCAGCTGAAAGAATAGACATTGCCAGTTGAACCAAACTGTGTATTAATTTTATGAATCCATTAATGAATGAGGTTTAATGGGAGAGCTGTATGGGGAGTCTACACAGTGTCTGATTGTCCTATTGTTAAACAAGTACTCCCTTGTTTCTAAAGCTGCCAATTTTGCCCAGAATTGATAATCTTTTCAACTTGCAGAAATATGGTTTCTCTTTTATATCTATCGATTGAAATAATCATGCTCACCTTCCAATACAATTAAATTTGGACTTCTGATAATGGTATCATCCATTTCAGGGCTATGAGTAAAATTAAGATCTAGTTGAATATACAACGATATAAATGGAAAATTGATTTTGACAAAACCATCATCCTGTGGTTGCATGTAATCATTAGTTTTGTCTTTTAATAGAGAATTGTAGTGTTATAAAACACTAGGAATTACCTTGATTTTTTTTTCCAGACTAAACTTAAAGAGATCAATCTGTCTACTGTGAGGTTTATGGAAGAGCTAGGGGAAGAGAGGTTTGGAAAAGTCTACAAGGGGCATCTCTTTGGTACAACGCCTGGTGAACAGACACAAGCTATTGCCATCAAAACACTCAAAGACAAAGCAGAATTGGCTCTTCGGGAAGAATTCAAACATGAAGCAATGATGAGATCACGTTTACAGCACCCAAATATTGTCTGCTTGCTGGGAATAGTGACAAAAGAACAGCCCATCAGCATGATTTTTAGTTATTGTTCCCACAGTGATCTCCATGAGTTTTTAGTTATGAGATCTCCCCATTCTGATGTTGGCAGCACTGATGATGACAAGACAGTAAAATCAGCTCTGGAACCAGCAGATTTTTTTCACATTGTGACTCAGGTAGCTGCGGGAATGGAATACCTCTCAAGTCATCATATCGTTCACAAGGACTTAGCCACCAGAAATATATTGGTATTTGATAAGCTTAATGTGAAAATATCTGATTTAGGCCTTTTCAGGGAAGTTTACTCTGCTGATTACTATAAACTCATGGGAAATTCCCTTCTTCCTATCCGATGGATGTCCCCTGAGGCTATCATGTATGGCAAATTTTCTGTTGATTCAGATATTTGGTCCTATGGAGTTGTGCTGTGGGAAATTTTCAGCTATGGCCTGCAGCCTTACTGTGGTTATTCTAACCAGGATGTCATTGAAATGATAAGGAATCGACAGGTTTTGCCATGTCCAGACGACTGCCCCACATGGATATACACTTTGATGTTGGAATGTTGGAATGAATTCCCCAACAGAAGACCAAGATTTAAAGATATTCACAATAGACTAAGAACATGGGGAAACATTTCTAATTACAACAGCTCAGCACAAACCTCTGGGGCAAGCAACACCACACAAACAAGTTCTCTCAGCACAAGTCCTGTTAGTAATATCAGCAATGCTAGGTACGTTGGACCAAAGCAGAAAACTCAAGCTTTTCCTCAACCACAGTTCATACCAATGAAAGGGCAGATCAGACCAATGGTCCCACCTCCACAGCTCTACATTCCTGTCAATGGTTATCAACCGATGCCAGCGTATGGCGCCTACTTGCCAAATTTTTACCCGGTCCAAATCCCAATGCAAATGGCTCCACAGCAAATGCCTCCACAGATGATTCCAAAACCGGGCTCCCATCACAGTGGGAGTGGTTCTACCAGCACAGGCTATGTAACAACAGCACCCTCCAATGCATCTGTGGCAGACAGGGCTGCTCTGCTCTCAGAGGGTACAGATGATACACATAATGGAGCAGAAGATATAGCCCAGAAACCTGTCCAGGAAGAAGAGGAGGAGGAGGGTTCTGTACCAGAAACAGAATTACTGGGGGATAATGACACTCTTCAGATGGATGAAGCAGAGATTCAATCAGAAGCCTAATGAAATTGGACTCACTACTAAGAGAAAGTTTCACATCACTTCAGTGCAGTTGGAGACTGTAGTCCCTTTGACTTAAGATCAGTCAATTTGATCTGACTTTTTAGCCACAATTGACCAAACTTAAAAATAAAATCAAATGCAGCAGTAATGATATATCAAGTTTATTGATCATTGCAAAAATCTGATGGTAACAAACATGATGGTATAGAATTGCTGTTTCTAATTTTTTAATTGACTACCGTTCTTGAGGGAGGCTGCTTTACTATAATGTACTGTTGCTGTGCAACATATTGCGGAGTAGCATTGCACATCATGTATATCATGATCTGTGATTGTAATTTTAGTGAATTATGCTTAAGTCAATAACAGAAAAAGGAATCAAACTGCAGTAGCACGCAGGATTGCTCTGAGTGTGAAGAAGTGCCCTGGATGTGATGGACAGCTTAGCATATAGTATTTATCTCTTTGATATAATGAACAAGAGATTGTATGTTTATTTTTTAAATCGGAAAAAAAAAGTTAAGAATATTGTTCCATGTTTGTATTACAATAGGCAGAAAATTAGGGAAACGGGACATAACGTGAGAAAAGCGAGAATGTCTTTCTTACATTACTCCCATGACTATGGCAGAAACTTCCAATGAGATCAGTTGATTTCCTCTGTGAATGAGTTCCTTCACTGCTGCATATTTTTAGCAGCAACTAGCCGTAATACATTGTTAACCAAAAGCAGACACATGGAAGGCTGTGCACTAACTTAACAATCCAACTTATGTTGCATGTTGGTTGTCAAGTACAGAAAAGGGCTTAAGATACACGTTTCTACATTTAAAACATTTTTTGCAGGGTTCTGAACTCACCTGATTTTAGTGAGGATAGTGCTAGATTGCATGTAAAACCTTGTTAGTTTCCTGCCTTCTTAGTGAAAATGGATTTTTGAATTTTAGAAGACCAAAATAAGCAGTATTGTACAGGATGCTGTTTTTGTGCTTCTTCTTGCAAGATGAATCATGTACAGATCTTTAAATGTAATTTATGTTTTATTACATTTTATATACCTTTTTCATTTAAGTATTTTGATCTTTGAAGAAAAGGCTTTATAATTTAATCGTTTACATTATCCACTTGGGATGCAGTTTTATTGTATTTTTTTGGGTTCATTTTGTAAAATATATAAGCAGGTCCATACATTTCATGACTGTTTCTGTAATACACACACACACACACACGCACACTGTAGTATTGTAATAGCCAACACACAGTATAGTAATAAATTGTAAATTCAACATGGAATATCCAATAAAGTGATGCAAAACGTTTGATTAAGTAAGTTATCATTACAGTTCCTACAGAAGTTATTTTTGTTACAACACTTTGTGAAATGAAGTACACTGTAGAAGTGGAAATTGCCAAAGTTCCTCATGGTTACAGCTTTTGTATGAACTACTACACTTAATTATGAACTACTATTATACTCAATTTGGATTTACTTACAAGGTGTGCATCATTGTAACCGATAGCCTATGTCACTGGTGTGGCAGCTTTACTGGTTTCTCGCTTTTCACCTGGACTTGGAAATGCACTGGTAGAAAAACAATGAAAAAGCTCTATTGCTTTTTGTTAATGTAAGGCGGCTTTGGATGCTATTAATAAAACATTATAAATATTTTTGAAGTTACTACTTTTGTCTTTTTTTAAATTATTTTGGCTTTGACATGTAACAGCATATTCCACTTGTCATGTGCTCTTTTGCTTACTTTTTTATTTACTGACAAAGAATTAGAGGCAAGGCTGGTCAAGTGATGTCCAAAATTCTCCAGTAAGCGAAATGAAATATTAATTATTGATGCACAGTGGAACCACTTCTGAACAATATATCCTAATGTTTACCGCAGTTAATACAGTCCAACATCTTTACAATTTTTGGTTTTATAAATTTTCCTAATCTGCATCCTCACTCCTCATAAATTTAGTGTATCAGTGCAATCAGAAAAAAAATCCAGCTTTTTATTATCAGTTTTCGTTTGCTCTTTATATGAAGCCTAAATGATCTCTTGATCCAGCTGATGGTGGAAGAGGGTAAATGTAAGGGAATTCTTTAGGCATTTGTTTCCCCATTTATCCCATTTGTGCTCTGATAATTTCCAGGCCTTTGAATATTCTAAACATTGTAAAATCAGGTGAGACATGGAAAAATATAAATACTTCAATTATCTGAATTGCAAAATGCTGCTCTGAACTAAAGGATGCATATAAATTCAGAGTTCCCATTACATAGTGGTGGGATGTTGCTTCAAGTTTTTCCAGCTACTTTAGTTGCTTTTACTACAGAGCAGAAGAAAGAGGGTAGTACAAAATATACCCCTGAGCTTTTGAGAAACCATGATAATCATAAACAAGCTAGGGAAATGTTGTCTAGATGAAGATTCTGTAAATAAGGGATGCTCAACTTGTTGAAAAACTGTACCTAAGGTCATTCGTGTATCCGGTAATATTCAATATTTTCGTTATTGACTTGGGTAATGGAGTGGAGAGCATGCTTATAAAATTTGCAGATGACACCAAGCAGGGAGGGGTTGCATGCACTTTGGAGGACACGATTAAAATTCAAAATGACCTTGACAAATTGGAGCATTAGTCTGAAATCACCATGATAAAATTCAATAAAGACAAGTGCAAAGTACTGCACTTAGGAAGGAAAAATCAAAAGCACAACTACAAAATGGAAGTAACTGGCTAAGTGGTAGTACTGCTGAAAAAGATCTGGGGGCTATAGTGGATCACAAATTGAATACAACAACAATGTGATGCAGTTGCAAAAAGCTAATATCACTCTAGTGTAGTACGAGGAGTGTAGTATGTAAGACATGGGAGGTCATTGTGAGGCCTGGCACTGGTGAGGCCTCAGCTGTAGTACTGTGTCGAATTACAGATGCCAGTCTTTAGGAAAGATGTGGACAAATTGGGGAGAGTGCAGAGGAGAGCAACAAAAATGATAAAAGGTCTAGAAAACCTGAGTTACGAAGAAAGATTAAAAAAACTGGGCATGTTTAGCCTTGGAAAAAGAAGATGGAAGGAAAACTGACAAGTCTTCAAATATGGTAAGAGCTGTTATAAAGAGGACTGATCAGTTGTTCTTCATGTCCCATCTCAAGTGGACAAGAAGTAATGCGCTTAATCTGGTAGATTTAGGGTAGATATTAGGAAAAGTTTTCTAACTATAAGGGTGGTTAAACTCTGGAATAGGCTTCCAAGGGAGGTTGTGGAATCCCTGTCATTGGAAGTTTTTAAGAACAGATTAGCCGAACACCTGTCAGGGATGGTCTAGGTTTACTTGGTCCTGCCTCAGCATCGGGGGCTGGACTTGATAATCTCTCAAGGTCCTTTCCAGCCCTTCTATGATTCTATGATACATCTGTAAGAGGTAAGAGTTTCCCAGCCAATGAATTCAGTGCCTCAGTTCATGTGGATTTAAAACAGTCCCTCAAAAGTCACTCTACCATACCACTCCCAGAGCATTGCAGGCTCTGATTCATGTGGGGAAAAACAACTAATTTGAAAGCAGAGATACAATTTCATAAATAACACAAATTTATAAATACAGATGTATCCTATTTTTCTGAGCTTTGAGCATCACTTAAATCACACTGTTTAATATTTGACACTAATAATGGGCATAAAGCCTGACCCACAATTCTAAATGGTCATGTACACCCCTCCCTGAGAACATTTGTACTGAGCTTCCTGGATCTGCAAGGGTTGGGCACATTATAGTTCTAATACTCTAAGGAAAATTTGCTTCACTGTAGCAGTCACTCCCATTCTCACTAGTGATCTGATTTTTGAGCTCTGCTTCTCAATACAGAAATGTACAGGCCACAGTCCATCAAACAATGTGTCTGTTCAACATTCTGGGCCTGAAAATAAGCAAAGAGAAGTTGAGATCACTCTGCAAAGAATAGAATTCATTGGTGCAGTTTTGGATTCAATATCTGCCAAAGCATTCCTGCCTCTTTCCAGGTTTCAAACTCAATGGGATCTCTTTGCATCCCTCCTCAAGGCTATCCTCAGACCACTGTCAGCAATTGCCTCAAGTTTTAAGTCACATGGCTGCATGTACATATTTGATCTCTTATGTCAGGCTGCATCTTGGGGCTCTACAGGCATGACTCAAGGCAGTCTATCATCCTCAGTTTCACCATCTAGACAGGCTGCTATGTATCCCAGACAGGATATTGTCCTTGCTGGACTGATGGAAGAGCCAAGACTTGTAGGGAGTTCCTGTTTCTCCCCACATCCCCACCCATGATTCTGATAAGGGATGTCTTAGCCATCGGGTGGGACTGGGAGGGAACATCTGGACACCCTTCAGGCTCAGGGTTTGTGGACTGTCAACGAGGCTGGACTTCACATAAACATACTCAATTTGCGCACACTAGCTCAGCAGTTCCTGCCCACATTCAGGGCAGGATTGTCCAGCTACTCACTGACAACTCCACAGTGATGTCTTATGTGAACAAGCCAAGGGGGCACCAGGTCTGATTCTAGGCATGAGTGTTAGGTGAGACATTTTGCAAGTCTGAAACCAAAGAGTTTCTGCTAGCAGTAGTAAGCAAACTTCTATTTCCTTTAATGATTTAGGTGCACTTTGGGAACAGCTACACCACTTCACAATAAGCTCCATGGGGGATTCTGGCACAAGGTGGCACAATTTCTTCTAGATCATCCCTCATGCAGTCATGGGGTACAGCATATTGCCTCTATGTGGGCTAGTGCTTAGTGGGAGGGAGTGGACTATGGCCCCAACCAACTTTGGGGTACACTGAGGAAGCAATTCCTGTGAAACTCATAGTGCAGGCACTTCAATTCTGAGGGCCGTTTCATGTGAGACACAAGGAGATTCATAGATTCCAAGGCCAGAAGTGACCATTGTGATCATCTCGTCTGATCTCCTGTATAACACAGGTCAGAGAGCTACCCCCAAAATAATTCCTAGAGTGGATCTTTTAGAAAAACATCCAATCTTTGAGATAATGAAGGCCAATTATTATTTTTATGATATTTCTATTACAGTAGCACCAAGATGCTCTAATAAGGGCCCCATTGTGCTAGGTGATGCAAAAGCATAAAAAGAAATGGTCTCTGCCCTGAAGAGTTTACAATCTAACTCCCTGTGAAAGGCCTTTCTTGTGCATATCTGTATAAGCATCTGTCTTAGGCCTAAGTAATTGTGACTGTCATTCACCTAATATGTGCTGCAACTGGCATAGACTATTTTAGTCTTTGTTTTATTTTTGAGTAAATCCTTGTAGATGATTCTATGTATATTAGTACCTCCCTCATGCTTCCCCCCCGCAACCCTCCCCCCCCCCAGTCATTTCTTCAATTCACAAGCAACTTAACTTTAACTTTTTGTCCTAACACAAGATACGCATGTGAGGTAGAACAGGGTATATGCAAAACATTAACTAGAGAAGAACTAAGTCACTTTTTCTTTAAATGGAACACATTGAAAACATAACTTTAAATCTTAGCAGAGCAGTGGCACATTGCACAAGCAGAGGGAAGTAATATAACTGAGGTTATGGCAGGAACTGGAACTTATATGGAGTTCACAGGTTATAAATCTCCAGGAGAGTCAGAATTTAAAATAATACAATATTAAAGGAACTCGTGGTCAGATATAGTTACTTCTCATTTCCATTGATCTGAAAGAGGAACTTTACTTTATCTCAAATACAGCGGACCTGATGGTTTAACTGTCCTTTTTAAGACCTGAGACTAAAATGGGAAATAATACATCTGCTCACTGGGTTTTTTGTTAACTCTAAATACAGAATAATTAGGAAAGACTTAAGGATTGAATTTACCACCTTTTAATGAAATCATATGTTTGTCTCTGTGCACTGAAAAAGCATTAATCACCAGAGGGCTTGATGATATAAATGTGCTTTGGTTGCTGTGTTTCTGTGGCTGAAAGATATATTTGCTCAGTTAGACATTCTGCCTCATAGTCTAATTTCAAATTAAATTTGAAAACAATTACTTCTAAAATAGTCCAGGGAAGTAGTTTTGAAGTACTTTATGAGACTGGAACTATTGACTGTCCAGAATCAAAATTAATTTTCAAGCAATAACAGCTGCCAAAATCTCTCCTGGCTGTTTATTGGGAGGTTATTGGAATGAAACTGGGTTTGTAAAATTATAGGAATTTTTAACCCTGTTACTTACCACTTTGTGTGAACTGGACATGAACTATCGTTAACAAATTAAATGAATTCCTTTCAGAATCACAAACTGTTTTACTAATTTATGGAGTGTATCTAAGAAACTTGATCGCAGGCTAGGGCAGCAGCTAAGCTGAGGTAGTCTCCAGGGCCTTAAAAATGGTAAGTGTCATATTTGAATTTAATTTAGATTTAATATGACTTACATTAAATAGGGTCTGGTTATTCCCAAACATATTTTGAGGTTTTACAATTATGGTAAAGATAAATATCTTACAAAACTGTTAATACTATGAAAGACATAGTTATGAATCTGATATTGTCTGTTTACCATTCCATTACTGTCATATCAAATTTTAATTAAATATGTATTTGAGATGCCACCTGAAAAGGTTAGAGAAAAGGCTTGTAAAATAGATTTGGCTACAGGTTTCGCACATTGTGTCTGTTCCCACAATGTGTCTCATTTCCCCAGCCAGGGTATGCCTCTCCTTCATGTATCTCTGCTCGCCTTGCTTAAGTCCCACCACAGTTGAATGATTATTTCTCTATAAAGTAATGGTGGAATAATTTAGACTCCTCACAATTAACTGTGTAATATTTGGGACTACAAGTTCATTTCTTCTTGTGGAGTAGGTAACTTGCATTCTACCTTTCCTCCATTTCCCCATCCTATAACCTATTCCGACCTTTACTCCCTGACACATTTCTCAAAGGAGTGGAACAGCATTCATTAATGTATTTTCTACAACTTGGAATAGTGTTCACTAGAGACAACCTATAAGACTCTTTCTATTTCAAATATATACTTACAAATATAAAAGATCTCTGAATACTGAAAAACACGCACCAACAATAACAAAAGCACAAAATAAATGTCTTTCATTTTGTGGTTTATTGATGGATCCCACCCACATCCAAACAACCTTAGGGTATCTATCTGAAACCCAGATCCTTATTTTGCAGTCATCTCTAATCTTGTTATGGCCTCTACATGTAAACCTTGTAAAACATGAATGCTGCCTTTTCTTCTCTTGGCAACGTTTTTGTTTTATAACTCCAGGATCAAATGTGTAATGTGAACCATGAATTGTCACATGTCGAATCCAACAATATGCTGGAATCTGTAACAATGCTAATGTGAATAACAATGTATTTGTGGATGCATTTTTGTAGAAGCATCACAGGCCTCTCAGGCACATTCTTTCCTGGGTGATGGCATGACAGATGGGTCATGTGTCCTAATGAAAACAACACCTACATTTCCTGCACCGATAGCTCCATTTCAGCCAGAGAGGCTGCTCTGTACAAGAGATGTAGTGGGGTCCCCTGCGCCTTTCTCATAGTTCCATGTGCATAGTTCTCCTCCTAAATGATGATTTGGTCTGGGTAAATGCTCTCAGTTGCATGCATAAGTGAGTGTTCAAACTGTCGATTTAACTGTCTGCATGGACAAAATTATGCACAAAATGGAGATTATCCTTTTAACTTCTTATTCCCTCCGGTAGTCCTGGGGACATCTAGTCTTTTCCTAATATACACATAATTCCCATCAAAAATTAAAATACATTATACAAGGGACTGGATTGGGACGTGGGTGCTGCTTTCAATTTTCAGTATAGCCACGGTTGTCTTGTGTGACTCTGGGTAGTCACTTACATTTGTTCTCATTTCCCCATCTATAAAATGGAGGTAATATTTCCCTAACTTACATGGGTATCATGGGGGTAAATTCATTAATCATTTTTATATATCGCACCTACTAACCCCAGTTATAGACCCCATCATGCTAGGCACTGTATAAGCACATAACAAAGCCAATCCCTGCCTCTAGATGCGTATAGTTTAAGTTGGCTGTGAGGTACTTTTAGTTACTACTATGATGTGCAAGCACCCAGATACATAGACACCATTGAATGGACAAAGGGCACTTTACTTCTGAAAAATGGTCTGAAGTAAAAAGATGCATCTTATAAAGACAAATGTTCTTATGGGCATGAACCAAAGCCCTTTGAAGTCAATGAAAAGATTCCCATAGACTTCAATGGACTTTGGATCAAGGCCATAATGAACAACCATTTTTGTTCTGTTAGATAAGTTCTCACTATGTTGTAATCATTGTACTATTAAAATATGGTTTAGAATTCTGGTTTCTTAAAATAGTTTCCAGCATATATGCCATTAACATAAACCAAATGTTACATTTCCTTTCTCCAGAAAGCACTTCCAAATGTTTATTTTAAGTGGTAATGTGCCATACTAACACCTTAATTTGTTCTGTGGATACCATATATATTCATAGAACATACTGTATTTTCTTTAATGGCTTTCATTAACTTGATTATGCCCATGAGCATGATTTTTGCCAAAATAACCTAGCAGGAAAACCTAATCTCTTGGTTTGTGCATGGAAACTAGCATGCATATATTATCAAGGGTCTACTTTTAATAAACAGCAGTTAATACATTTATTTTGAAAATACAGTTATAAATTTAATTGTGAGTGAAACATTATATTCTTACAAAGATTTATAACTTCCTGGTTCTGGAAATTGTTGAATATATATAGTCTAAAACTGATCACATATTTGATGAGATTGGCTATGTTTTTGTTAAAGGCATTTGTGGTTACACCAAAGTGCCCTGAAAAAGGTCTCACTACTCCTTTCGGATGACGTACCAGTGTTTGATCCTGAGCCAAGAGGACAGAGCAACAATAACAGGTGGGAGCAAAACTTTGTTTTTTCAGTGGGGTATTTTGAAAGCAACCAACCACAGAGTTAGTGTTATTTGATCAAGTGTCACAGATACTTACACAAAACAAGGAGCCTGAGGCACTCAGTGCTCGTATACAGATTCCAGAGTTGCTAAAGGGTTGGGATAAACAAGAGGCAATGATTTACAAATATGGTCCAAAGGATTATACTGGTATCCTACACTGGAACTGGCTGTCTCAGTCCTCTAGTGAAGTCAGTCAGGGTTAGATCCACAGAAGGGACTTAAACTCGGTATTGCAAGAACTATCTTTAGGTGCCCGGCCACCCATTGGAATCATTGGCCCTGACTTAGGCATCCAGGCTCCTTACACAATGCACAGGGAGAGCTAGGAATGGGATTTATGAAAGCCAGCACTCTGAGCAAGGAGTCACCTAAACTAGCCAGTAGGAAATGTTGAGGAGAGCGAGGTGGCTTAAGCCCTGTCTTTTAAAGGAAGTTAGGCACCGAATTCTGGGCTTGAAGGTGGTGGTTTCCTCTACTTAGGATTCACAGCCACTGTGACTCTCCTGGAGTTACCTGGACTAAGCCAGGCCAGCCCTTTCTCACCAAAAAACAAGAAGGTGGTGGTGCCCCCCTTTGCCCCATAACCTAATGGTTAGAGCACTCACCTGCCTGACTCAGAGCAGGGATTTGAACACAGGTCTCCGATCTTCCAGATGGGAGCCTGGACCACTTTGCTATGGGACTCTGAGGAACTGCTGTCTCTCCTGTTGAAGCTGTTTCACTTATTTTACAAAAATATTTAAATAGTCATTGGGCCAGTGTGAAAGAATGTTCTGAGGGTCACTTGGGTGGGCCAATGAAGTCTGCTCACAACAGCAGATACGCAGTACAAGTGAAAATCTGTCCAGTAGTAGAGATTAAAATCCTAATAATGAACTGCATAGGGAAGGGCAGAAGGGGGACTTGGAAGCAGTCCTGGCAAGGTGAATGTAATAGGGTGTGTTGAGGCAGGAGCTGACTCAGCACCCTGTCACTTAAATTCCCACCAATATAGTTTAACTGGGACTAACTGGAAGTTCAATTAAAAAGTGGCGCTACAGCTGAGGGGATAACTAGAGGGGGGAGCCCTGGAAGGAGGGAGAAGTGGGAGCCTGAAGGAAGGCAGAGGTACACAGCCTGAAGCATGTGGGGGAGCTCGCTGGCTTTTGTAAATATATGCAAATAGCACTACAGGCAGAGGCCTATTGAAAGAATATACTAAAACATGGTGGTGATGAAGGAGACCGAAGTGTAGGGTGACCACACAGCAAGTGTGAAAAATCGAGACGGGAATGGAGAGTAATAGGCACCTACGTAAGACAAAGCCCCAAATATCGGGACTGTCCCTATAAAATCGGGACATCTGGTCACCCTACCAAAGTGGTCTGGTCTGTACTTAAGGACTCAGAGAGGGCCCCGTGGCTGTGACATTATCTAACCCTGATCTAAGGTTGCTTGGTTAACGCTGGTTATTTGGCAATCAATTAACTCGTTAATGGACACCAAACTCTAGTCTACGCATCCCTTAGGGCAGAGAGAACCCACCGACACATGTGCACCCATCCTCCTGCAGCTCCCCCACAACCACCAAGGGGCCAGCCCCTGGGGCAGGTTCCACACATGAGCACACCCCAAATCCTACTTGTACAGGATGGAGCCATTGCAGCCTTCTGGCTTGACTGGCTGAAAAGAGTCTCCATACGGTCCCTTCTGCTTGGCCCTTCTAGCCACTATTGCACCAGACTCTCCTTGCAGCTGCCAGGTTTGCCATCACCATGCTATGAGGCATAGTGCTGGGGCATAGTACTAAAGACCGGGATCTAAGGCACAGTCTTAAAGTTGTGGCCAATTAAGACTATCTCAGGCATTGCCTACACTGGCGGTGGCATGTAGAATATAGGTAGCTCACACTACAGTGAAAGGTTTCAGAGTAGCAGCCGTGTGAAAGTCAGTCTGCGTCCACACTGCAGTGTGTAGCTACATGAAGCAATGAAAGGCTCTGGCAGCGGGGACATGACATTGCTACAAATGGCAGTGTAGCTATGGGAGGCACTGCTTGGGTGTATAGAGAGATCTGTAGGATACATACCTTAGGGTTCTGGCATATCTGTACTCTACTAGACTAAGCAGTGTCACACTGTCTACACTATTTATAGCCATCCTGGTGGTCATGCTGTGTATGTTCTCTACATGCCACCTTAAGCCCTAGGGTAGAATACGCAGGATACTTTAGTGCTCATCCTGATGGGATTTTTGTTTCTATAACTGTCCATTTGCATTGTCGCTGATTTTTTTTTCTCCATGAGCTTAATCTTTGGGGCAGGAGTTGTCTGTTGTTCAGCTGTACAGCTCTGAGCACAGGAAGGCCCCAATCCTAATTGTGGCTTCTGAGGACTACTGTGATACAAATAATAATAATAAGCATTAAGCAAACAAGAGTTGCATAGTGTTGGGTTCAGAGTTTGTTTTAAACTTCCAACTAATATTAGTGAAAAGGAGAAGTTAAAATACTTGCAGTTCAGAATAAGCACCTAGAATTAGATATTTATCTCAACCTTGTCAGAGCTTCCTGTGTCAGCAAAAGTGGAGTGGCAAACAGACTTTCGAACAAGATTTCCAGTACTACTTACTTCTACTTAGGGTAGAAATACAGCATCCTGTCCTGTGCTATTTCAGCACTTCCAGTTTTGTCTGGACCCCCAAAAATGTGGAGATGCATGAAAATATAATTAAGGAGAAACTGTTTCGAATATCAGAAAAAATTGCATTCAGCTCTAGTTCATGTTTTAGATTAAGCTCTTTTTTAAAGAGAAATTTTGCCCATCCTTCATAGAGATTTAATACTTAGGTTTTATTGTGATACCAAATAGATGCATTAAGTGTTAACAGTGTATATATCACATTTTTACATATTTGCTTTGCATTAATTTGGCATTCTTCAAGTCTTTGTAATCAGTGTTTTCCTACATTCTTGTATTTTATTTTTTGTTTCCTGTATTTCTCCTTGAATCATTTTCCTGTGAATGTAGGGCTGCACACATTAAATTACTTTTCAGGCTTGGCGTTGACAGAAAGTAAAACTGTTTTTTATGAAAAATTGTATTGCAATATTAAAGTAATTATGGTCTGATATTGTCATATGATAATTTTTAGTGATCATTCCTCTGAGGAAATGATGGGCCTGATTCTTCAAGTTCTTCTCTCTGAGAATTCCCACTGAAGCTAGTAGCAGTTCTTGCAGAATGCTTTCAGGTTTGGGTTCTAACTGGATTCCACACAGTAACAGAATTTTATTTATTAGGTTCAGGTCCTTCAAACATGTATGTGCTTAACTTTACACATGGGAGTTGTCCCACTGATGGGACTGGGCCATTATTTCTCTGTGTATAAAAATCTTAGTTTAAGCCATTTATCTAGTGCAATCGGAGGTAGGTAAAACTGGAGAAAAGGCAGCAATGGTGAGATTGCTTTTTAAAACATTTGCAGAAGTCTGGGGAAAGGTCATTTAAAGTCAATAGGAATTTAAAATGGAAAAAAAAAATCTAAGGCTCTTAGGAATAAACTTAAAGTACTAGATCTTGAAACCAGTCCAAGAAAAGTGAGTGATAACGTATCACTGCTTCAAAGGGTGGGATGCAGTAAGCCAATGAAAAGGAATTTCATATATCTTCGGAATTAGTGTGAGTATCAACCTTGCATTATGTAGGAGCAGGGTATACAAGTTATAAAGGGAGAGCTTGGTCTCTTGTTTCTGTGTGCTGTATCCTGCAACCCTTTGCAGAATAGTGGCCATCCTTTAGAATTAGCTCCATATGACTGAATCCCTGCTGATTTCAGTGGGGCTTAATGTGGGCATAGGCATCTGCCCCTACAGAGCTCATTGCAGGATCAGCCCTTATGAAGTTACACCACACTATATTACACTATTTGCCTGTTGTAGACATAATTTAAGTTTTCCTCTACTCACAACTGTCTTTCCCTTAGACTAGAACTAGGGTGACCAGATGTCCTGATTTTATAGGGACAGTCCCGGTTTTTGGGGCTTTTTCTTATATAAGTACCTATTACCTCCCCACTCCCCATCCCAATTTTTCATACTTGCTATCTGGTCATCCTAACTAGAACATAAGAATGGCCATAGTGGGTCAGACTAATGATCCATCTAGCCCAGTATCCTGTCTTCCAATAGTGGCCAATGCCACGTGCTTCAAGGGAATGAACAGAACAGGCAATCATCAAGTGATCCATACCCTGTTGTCCACTCCCAGCTTCTGGCAAACAGAGGCTAGGGACACTCAGAGCATGGTGTTGCATCCCTGCTTATCCTGACTAATAGCCATTGATGGGCCTATCCTCCATGAACGTATCTAGTTCTTTTTGAACCCTGTTATAGTTTTGGCCTTCACAACATCCCCTGGCAAAGATTTCCACAGATTGACTCTGTGTTGTTTGAAGAAGTACTTCCTTTTGTTAGTTTTAATTTTTTTTTTTGCCTATTAATTTCATTGGGTGACCCCTAGTTCTTGTATTATGAGAAGAAGTAAGTAACTTTTCCTTATTCACTTTCTCCACACCACTCATGATTTTATAGACCTCTATCATATTCCTCCTTAGTCATCTCCTTTCCAAGCTGAAGAGTCCCAGTCTTTTTATCTCTCCTCAGTATAAGCTGTTCCATACCCCTAATCATTTTTGTTGCTCTTCTCTGCACCTTTTCCAACTCCAATATATCTTTTTTGAGATGGTGCGACCAAATCTGAACACAGTATTCAAGATGTGGGCATACCATGGATTTACACAGAGTCAATATGATATTTTCTGTCTTATCTACGTCTTTCCTAATGGTTCCTAACATTCCATTAGCTTTTTTGACTGCTGCCGCACTAGAACAAAGTGCAGACAAGCATACTTAACTAACTTCAGTTTACTGTAATTTATGTTCCAATAAACTATCTAATCTTCCTCCAGCTGAAAATCAAATCACCATAACTGATGCACTGTCAGTTTCTGAATTTGGTGAGCTCTCATTGCTCATTTTCAATAATCATAGTTAATAGAAAAAACTTTAATAAAAATGAGCCTCAGATCTTTAAATATGATCATAAGCTTTTAAGTAAGTCTTAAGACATTTTGCATTTGGTGCCCTCACATACAAGTGCTGTTAGGATCAGGAAGCCAGTGACTTTCAATTGACATTAAACAGGAAATAATTTGATAACAATTGGTATTATATGAGTACATAAGGGCTATACTAAAGCTAAAAGGTTTGATGTATGGAGAAATGTTTCCAGTGAGTGGGATTTTCCATTAAATGAATAGATATTAAGCGGACATGACTGTACAGTGTATTTTTTATTTTGCATGAGTGTGGAGGAAAGAGATACCTTTTAGGAGTTTGACACTAACTCTTTGCTATTCAGTCTCTGTGTAAGACCTGATCTAGTAAAGCATCTAAGTATGTGCTTGACATTAAGTACAAAAATAATCCCATTAAGTTCTGTGGGACTTCTCATGTGCTTAATTTTAAGCACGTATTTAAATGTTTTGCTGAATCAAGGCTTAAATAATTGAATGGGTTGTCATGTGACACAAGGATGTCATCAGATTCATGTTTGTGATTTATTTTCTTTCTTAACCTATTACCCACTTGAATCCACCTTCTTTACTGCTTATTATTACTGTCAGTGGTGGAAAATATGGGTCTTTAAAGCTAATGGCCAAACTCCAGTGGCTTCCATCAGACCCTAGATTGGCATTAGTCATATAAGCAGACTAGATACAAAAATGTTTAATCAGAACTTTCGATATTACCAACATTTCACCTTTGTTTTGGGATCTCTCCAGTGGAACGTGAACCAGATTTTTACTTTCCGAAGTGGAACTTGAATACGTGTGTTTGGAAAATTGCATTTTCCCTATCAAATCAAATCAATGTGTGTCTATTTAAATGGACCTTCCTGGAACATGAGGTTGTAGGTAAAAATAATTGTCACTTCACAGAAAATGCTTTTCCACAGAAATATAGGTGAGATATTTTGAGAAAAGCCACAAATCTGCACCCACAGAACTGAGAACTACAAAGGTCTGTCAGAACATGTTCAGTTATATTAGATGGTCACTGTTAGGAAATCATGCATCCCAGAGAGTATGTCCAGACTTTGTGTAGAATGTGGCATATGCGAAATTTTACATTGTTCTTACAATACTGACTCTTTTCTCAGTGATATTAAACCTGGAGAAAGACATGCAAGTATCAACTGATAAGTTCTGCAAACTTGGTTAAACCTAGAGGCACAAAGTGGAGTGTGTTTTTTAAAGTCATGACTATTGAATAAGTCGGATGCTTTTTGGAATAACCCAGAGTGGCGTGACATGCAGGCAGTTTTAGTCCTATGATAGTATTATGAATGTTTGTTCATGCTTTCTCAAAGCTTTTTATTGATTTGGTTAAAGTATTGTATGAATGCAGCATTTCAGTAGCAAAATATGATCAAGATGTGTTCCCCATGATACTGCTATAGACATTAATTTATTTGAATGCTTTGTTATGCAGAAAAATATCTTGGCATTGACAATCTTATGGGAAACTGGATAATTGTGCGGGTAGTTAGCTGTCTAGTAAGTCTCCCTTAAAACAGAACTCTTTGCTTGGGTAATACATTGTCCTGGCAGTCACTTCATTACTGATATATCGGTCTCCTGAGTTTTCTCCTTTGCATCCTCTCTCATATGTTAGTGTAGTGCTGCTTCTACTGCAGATGGCACCTTAGGATCATAGGTTTTTCTGCCTTTGTGTTATTCCCCCCTGGATTTATTTCACAATTATTCCATGTTGCCTTCTGAATTCTGTTACTTTTTTGTGCATATGACATTTGCAGATTTTTTTGTACACCCTGCAGGTGTATTATGTAAGGTGTGGCTTCTCCACTATTACCTGCACGCGCGCGCGCGCACACACACACACACACACACACACTGTGCAGTAGTGACTTTTTCAGCTGATACAAAGGACTATTCGTTTAAATACAAAAAAAGTTGGGCTTTTTTTTAGATTTAACAAAATGCAAATATAATTGAGGAAAAGCAAACCAAATCCAAAGAGGAAACAGAAAAAGGGATACCTATATACACACACGACACACAGTAACGTCCAGTAACTACAAATTACAACACACATTTGTAATTATAGGGTCAGACTCACCAGTACATAGAATATGTGGAGTGTGCTAGTGAATTTGGTCCATCATATACGTATTCATGCCCATTTCAGTTTAAGAAAAAAGTCACTAACAATTCTGTATTATTCTTGAATGTTTCCAATGTACATTTTATTAAAATGTGAATGGTATGTATGGAGTGTATTTAATGATCAGTATTGAACTGAGAAGAATTTTCCCAATGCTCCAGAATGACTTTTGTATCTTTTAGTTTTCAGTACAGAGTTTCACTCCTACATAGGGGTGCAGAGTTCCGGGAGCCAGTTGCAGGTGGCAAAACATGGAGGTAGGAGAGTTAACTTCCAAAGATTCAGATTTGGGAGAAGACCTGCATTTTTCATAATATACTCAGTTTTCAAATCTTTGGAGGTTTGCTTATCACTAGTTACTGTAGTTTTTACAAGCTACTATTTTTCATGCATACATTCACAAAGCTTTTAATTTTTCCATTCTCCATGGCTGACCTCTGATTTTAAACCAAGAAAAATCTCCAAGGAAGAACATATTTAAGCACTTAAAACACTACTTTAGTTTTGTTTTAGGCTTCCTTAACCTAGTTTCTCTTTCCCTTGCCCATTGGCATCAGATGCTTAAAAACAAGTAAAATAGATCTCTTGTGTTGCTCTCACTCGCACGCACACACACACACCACACATGCGCACACACACACATGCATCCCTTCCTCCCTGTGCCACAATTTTTAGGGGGTTTTGTCCTATGATTATAAAGAGTTTGATTTGTAGACCTTTGCCTAGTCACCGTAAAATGGGTAAGAAAAATAGGCCATTTAAAAGTGTTCTGTTTGGATTCTGTCCGTATTCCCTCTGGCGCTCAGGTTTTGATACTCAAGTGTCTGCTCATACATAGACTAAAGAAGTGGAGCATTAGCGAGAGTGAGGTTATGACTCCATGATTCCATTGGGAGTAGTCATTAGTTTATGATTGCAGCAACTCTGCTTGAAATTTTCCTGGAATTTGTTGGACCAGTTGCATGGTTTTAAACTCTTCACTCCTATTCCATCCAAGCTTAAGAGCTAGTTTGCAATTTTGAAAAGGCCTCTGTATCAAGTCTGAATCTCTGATAAACTTCCTACTGTGGCTCCAATGTTCTAATTCTCATTTCCTCTTTTCTCTTCTTTCAATATTTTATGTATCTATTTTAGATAGCAGTAGAGAGGCGCGGAGATGACTTGTGCCTGCCAATGGCGGGGGGGGGGGACAGAACGGGGGCCAGAGTGAAGGCAGCATGCTCAGTAGAAGCCAAGCAGCAAATCAGGGGAGGGAGGCACATGACCCTGCATGCCCCTCCATGTGTTGCCACTGGAGAGGAGAATGTAATGTATATTAAAATATCAAGCATTCAAAAATCAAGAAATTCAATATTATGGCTACAAACTCAACTTTCACTATACAGATTCAGGTGTCTGCCTTAAAAAAAAAATCCTTATAATTACAGGTGGAGTGGGTAGCAACACCTAAATGTAAGGTCCCTACGCTTCCCATTCTCAGCAGTTACTCATGATTTTGCCAAACTTTAACCATTCAGGCTGAATTTTTCCACATGCTTGGTCTTGGAACAAGAAATTGGAGTCAAAGCTGATGTGTATTCATAAATTAACCATAACAGTGGTCTTGGTAGACAGCTGGTGGTTGTTAACTGTGTAGTGTGCCATTAAAAGGTTAAATACAATGCATCAAACTGGCATGTCATTAGGCAGTGCACAAACACACACAATTAACTTCCTATAAGAATTCAAATCCCTCTTATGTAAATGATTAAAAGAAACTTTTTAAATCCATTTGCAATGTTCAATGTTATGTTTTCTTCATCAGAGATGTGTTTTGTTCCATTGTAAATATCTTTTATGGCTAGTTCAGACTAATTGTTTGAGTATCTGATCTAGTTGCCTATGTGCATGCACTTTAGGCCTTCAAACACTCACATGTGTAGAATTACATGATAATTTTCAAACTGGTTCAGTCTACCTCTGTGTTTTCCTTTCTTGTTCCAAACAAGCAAGTGTCACCAAGGGACCAATGTTGAGACAATGGAACAATCTGTGCTCTTACAAAAATGCAGGTTCCAGCATTTGGATCATTATTCATCCAGGACTATCTCTCTCAGTGACTCTCTTTGAATTTCTTTGTAAATAGTTGATCTTATTAATAGTTTGAAGCCTTTATTTGAATGTTGCTATAAGGATATCTTGGATTTATTTTGAAAATATAGTACAAGAATTTTATATTCTCCTTATTGTTGTAATAGATTTTATTGTTCTTAAATATACAAGGCCAAACTCATCCCTGGTGTAATTCCATTGGCCATTGTTTCTTCTTCAGATCCTGTATAGTAGTTTTGAATCTTTTGCTTTCTGAATGACGTGAAACAGTTGAAAAATCTGCTGGTTAGTGAGTGTAAAATGTAGCAGAAAATTTCCCCCTTAGTAGTAATCACCAAAAGTTTACAGATTTATCAATAATTACTAGATGCAAGCTTAGTTTCCCAACTCTGGGATAGCAACTTCCCACAAACAACTTAAATACTCACCTAGTGCTGTTCATTTTAATTAATTCGGAAACAAATTTTCTGTTTAAGTGAAACATTGGGAATTGTGCTTTGATGCATTAATTTATACCTTCCACTTTTCTCCTAACACATATTTGAATATCATGTAAAGAAGATGATTTATAATGAAGTTCATTTAATGTGACTCATTTCTCAGTAGTCTCGGAACACTTTATAGTTGGTGAATTATACTTCAAATTAATTTAAAATGAAGCAGTAAAGTAAGACAATCACCAACTATTCATCAACTGTAAAAAAGCCCTTTTCTAAGAAATCATTTACAACAGTATGTCAAAGAATCACAAAACATTTTCTAAATATGCATTATGGTTCTTGGGTATACAAACTGACATTAACAAGAATCTCTAATATGGGGAGTTAATAAGTATGCCCTCTACTGCAACAGACCTTATGCTCAGGAAGGTGATATGAGGCAGAACAAGGCTTCTAAAACAGCAATTAAAGGGAATATTGAGGAGGGAGTGAGGGGAAAGCAGTGGATGTGTTATTCCTTGACTTTAGCAAAGCTTTTGATACGGTCTCCCACAGTATTCTTGCCGCCAAGTTAAAGAAGTATGGGCTGGATGAATGGACTGTAAGGTGGATAGAAAGCTGGCTAGATCGTCGGGCTCAACGGGTAGTGATCAATGGCTCCATGTCTAGTTGGCAGCCGGTTTCAAGCGGAGTGCCCCAAGGGTCGGTCCTGGGGCCGGTTTTGTTTAATATCTTTATTAATGATCTGGAGGATGGTGTGGACTGCACTCTCAGCAAGTTTGCAGATGACACTAAACTAGGAGGCGTGGTAGATACACTAGAGGGTAGGGATCGGATACAGAGGGACCTAGACAAATTAGAGGATTGGGCCGAAAAAAACCTGATGAGGTTCAACAAGGACAAGTGCAGAGTCCTGCACTTAGGACGGAAGAATCCCATGCACTGCTACAGACTAGGGACCGAATGGCTAGGTAGCAGTTCTGCAGAAAAGGACCTAGGGGTCACAGTGGACGAGAAGCTGGATATGAGTCAACAGTGTGCTCTTGTTGCCAAGAAGGCTAACGGCATTTTGGGCTGTATAAGTAGGGGCATTGCCAGCAGATCGAGGAACGTGATCGTTCCCCTTTATTCGACATTGGTGAGGCCTCATCTGGAATACTGTGTCCAGTTTTGGGCCCCACACTACAAGAAGGATGTGGAAAATTGGAAAGAGTCCAGCGGAGGGCAACAAAAATGATTAGGGGTCTGGAGCACATGACTTATGAGGAGAGGCTGACGGAACTGGGATTGTTTAGTCTCCAGAAGAGAAGAATGAGGGGGGATTTGATAGCAGCCTTCAACTACCTGAAGGGGGGTTCCAAAGAGGATGGAGCTCGGCTGTTCTCAGTGGTGGCAGATGACAGAACAAGGAGCAATGGTCTCAAGTTGCAGTGGGGGAGGTCCAGGTTGGATATCAGGAAAAACTATTTCACTAGGAGGGTGGTGAAACACTGGAATGCGTTACCTAGGGAGGTGGTGGAGTCTCCTTCCTTGGAGGTTTTTAAGGCCCGGCTTGACAAAGCCCTGGCTGGGATGATTTAGCTGGGAATTGGTCCTGCTTTGAGCAGGGGGTTGGACTAGATGACCTCTTGAGGTCCCTTCCAACTCTGATATTCTATGATTCTATGATTCTATGAGTGTTTCACAATGAGTGAAAGGGGAAAAAAGGAAAAAGTGAAGTTCTTCTCTGAAAAGTCATTATGGAAAAATGGCAGGTTTTTATACTCCTCATATCTACTCCCTACACCTCAGTTGCTCACTGTAGTGACAAAATAAATTCTTACCACATTTTACTCCAATTAATCCTGCAGAGCCAACACAGCTGAGAAGGAGGGAAATGGATTTTATTCCTTTTATGTCTCATCAACATAATTGTTTGCCAAATTCCAGTCAGTTGCAATCCTGCTGAAGGCAATGAATAATCAGAAGACTCTGAGTTTGCACAGGTGTTACCAAATGCCTAATTTGAGTTGCAGAACCTTTATTACTGGTGATAATATGTCTCACATCTAGAAGCATGGCTACAAAGGACCTCCTATGACCACGGCAAATATCAGAACCCATTGTGCAGTACTTTGCTTCAAACAGCATTATTCTTTTCAGGGGAATCTTCATTAGGCTAAAAGAGGATGCAGTGTTACCAACTTTCATGATTTTATCACAATAGTCTCATGATATTTTATTTTTTCTTAACGCCCCAGCTCTTGGAGTCATGTGATGACATGACTATTTTAGCTTTCTTTTTTAAAAGAATTCTGGCCCTTCATGGCTGTAGAGAGAACCTGGAAAATGTAACCTGAGTAAACCATAGAGGCTCAAAAGCCAGAAGGCAAATATAATTCTATTGGTTTTCTTTTAATAATGATTTTTTACGTCAATCTGATGATTTTGGGGGGGGGGGGGGAGGAGCGTGACTCATGCTTCTTTGAATGCTTGAGGGTGGCAATACTGGAGCATTCAACGTGGTCTATCCAGTCTGTGATCTGTCCTGCTCCATCTAAAGTAGGGGAATAGAGGTGGGAAATGGTGCCAGAGGTCCTCACCACATGGAGATCTGAGGAGGAGGATCTGGGTCAATGAGGGAAGAATGGGAAGTGTACCAGAGAGAGACAAAGGATCAAATTCTGTTCTCAGTTACATTAGCATAAATTGAGAGTAACACAATGGAAAGTTTTGACTGCAGAATTGGTAACCAATGCACAAGTCCACTTGTAATATTTTAGCATTTACAAAATGGAGAAATAACTTAGATTCATGACGCAGACTACTTTGCTGTAGGTGAATAGCAGCAGCAAAACCAAATTGGAGGAAACTGCTATGCTTGAATTGTTCATCATAGAACAAACAAAATAAATTCTAATTCAGACAAGATTTGTACCCTGTCAGCACCAGAATTTTACAATCCTGTTAATTGACACTTGTTGAAATGTGACTAAATATGTAAGTGTAGATGTGCTCCTCTTTTTCTAAAACTATAACTCAGCACTGTAAATACTTTTTGTTTTGAACATAGCAGATATGAAGGATAACATTGGAGTGAAACCTTCAACGCGTTAAATTGTAAAGTACAGAGTGGATAAATTTGGCTTCAGTATAAGGAGTTCCAGTGTATTTGGCAGTACAATATCTGGATATGGGAATGTTAGAAGCAATTTGGAATGGATTGCACCAATAACCAGAATTCTTATTTCACCTTGGGGATATTGCACAGCGAGGTTGGTATTCAGGTTCTAAAAACAGATGGAAATATGGATGTGTATCAGACGTAGTGGGCAGAGAAGGGATCACAAAGAACATCAGCACTTGTATGATGTCCTGCTATATAGGGATTTTACACTGCAGGTTTGAATCTGGAAACCAGCTTGAATTATGCAAGGATAAGCTAGGGTGTAAATTTAAGGTGCAAAAGCCATTCTGCACTAACTCCCTGTATGGAGACTTATTGCATAATAACAGCATAGGTGCTGGAACTAGGAGTGCTGGGGGAGCTGCCACACCCTCTGGTTTGAAATGGTTTCATATACAGGGTTTACGGTTTGGTTCAATGGCTCTCAGCACCCCCACTATACAAACTGTTCCAGCATCCCTGAATAAGAGTGCCCACATGGAGAGCTAGTGCAGAATAGCTTTTATGCAGTAAAAACAATGAGGAGTCCTTATGGCACCTTAGAGACTAACAAATTTATTTGGGCATAAGCTTTCGTGGGCTAGAACCCACTTTATCATATGCAAGAAGTGAAAAATACAGTAGGGGAAATGAGTATTGGGGAAATTAGGTTTAGGTTTTGTAATGACCCAACCACTCAGTCTTTATTCAGGCCTAATCTGATGGTGTCCAGTTTGCAAATTAATTCCAGTTCTGCAGCTTCATGTTGGAGTCTGTTTTTGAAGTTTTTTTGTTGAAGAATTGCCACTTTTAGATCTGTTATTGAGTGACCAGAGAGATTGAAGTGTTCTCCTACTGGTTTTTGAATGTTATGATTCCTGATGTCAGATTTGTGTCTATTTATTCTTTTGCATATAGACTGTCCAGTTTGGCCAATGTACATGGCAGAGGGGCATTGCTCACACATGATGGCATATATCACATTGGTAGATGTGCAGGTGAATGAGCCCCAGATGGTGTGGCTGATGTGGTTAGGTCCTATGATGGTGTCCCTTAAATAGATATGTGGACAGAGTTGGTAGCAGGGTTTGGTTCCTGGGTTGGTGTTTTGTTGTGTGGTGTGTGGTTGCTGGTAAGTATTTCCTTCAGGTTGGGGGGCTGTCTGTAGGCGAGGACTGGCCTGTCTCCTAAAGTCTGTGAGAGTGCGGGATCGTCCTTCAGGATAGGTTGTAGATCCTTGATGATGCGCTGGAGAGGTTTTAGTTGGGGGCTGTAGGTGACGGCTAGTGGCGTTCTGTTACTTTCTTTGTTGGGTCTGTCTTGTAGTAGGTGACTTCTTGGTACCCTTCTGGCTCTGTCAATCTGTTTCTTCACTTCCTCTGTGTGGACAAGCCCTTATAAAAGTGATGGATCTACAGTTCTAGTTTAGGAAATTGGGGTAATTTTCGTTTTCTTGTTTTGTGTGTCTTCTGGCAGGTTTAGTAATGATCAGAGGACAAGAAAGACTGTGAGGGAAGGACTTCTTTATCACTGATTCAGCACTCAGAGCACTAATGCAATGATAGAACTGTAGCAAGGAACCTGTCAGAGCTATCGTTTTACCACAAGCCATAGATGCCTTGATGTTTTACCTATCTTGATTGACCCTCATATGATTAGAGACTGACGCAATCAAAGAATATCCTCTATTCTCCACAAGCATTCACATCCCTGCAGGCAGGTTCAGTAAGCTTAACTGAAAAAAGCTCCTGCTAAAGTAGAGAACAAAGAAAGGTATTTGCAAGATCAGAGGAATTAATTTACAATAGTACAGTTTGGAGCAGCTATGTGATGCCGTGCGTTATTGCATTTGCTTGTTATGTCAAGACACTCTATTTAAATCATTCATAAGACATAAAAGAAAATGAGTTTTTTGGTCTCAAACTAGTTCTTAGAGGATATTTGATGAACCACCATATATTTTTTATAATTTATATGATTGGAGGCTCTACTCTAGAGAGCCCAGAAATGGGATAGTAAGGAAGTTTCACATCTGAATTAAGGTGCGAGGATATCAAAATTGTAGGGAAAAGTTTATGTAGTTTTTGCCTGGTTACATTGTGCTTGTGAAACTTGGTCTTATTTGCCTTGCAGCGAGTAGATATTTCAGAGAGCTTCCAATCATTTTGTCGTTTGATGTTGTTCACACGTTGTGATATATTATATACGGATAACCATAAAAAAGGGAAAATCATTCCAACTCTCAGATATATTTTCAAAGAGGAACATGAAGATTAAGTTTCTTGACTCACATTCATGCTAAAAAGAGCTGCACAATTAAATCCCTCAAGCATTGCTTTGAAAACTTACCTCTTGCTGTTTTTCTACAACGCTCTCTTTGTGGTTTCTGAGCGCTTATCATTTGTATCCTTACATGAATGTAGCTTAGTGAGTGCCTATAGATTAGAGATACAGGATTTAGTTTAGTTTGCTTACAGCTGGTTATATGGTTAAAGGGGACAGAACAGAAAAGAACTCTGTTATGAATTCTGAGTGACTGAAAATGGATTTAGAATGGAAAGATGACCATAACCTCTTGCAAAATGCTGCTGTCTAATGTCCTGCATGAGCCCTGTGTGAGTCCAGTACAGTCCTATGAAGTAATCATGGCAAAATCTGTTTTCCAAAATGTGTGTTTATTCATTTCCCTACTAGAACTATTTGATTTTACACTGAATAAAGGAAAGAGTTAAATCTCATTCAAGTAACAAGTTCTCATGTTTAAAAGTTACGGTAGCTGGCTTTGGTAATTTTTTTTCATTTCATAAGTATAATTAAGCAATTACTGAACCTGTATTGTAAGAATTAACAATTTCTGTTCCTCTGAAAAGTGTCACTTGATTCTGACTAGTAGCTCAAATAAATAAATCACTGTTGCATAATGGGGAAAAATATGTACAATAAGTTTTCCTGTAAGTTAACACAGAGGAAGATCTGTGTTACAAAAATAGTTTGTAACAAGGACAATGGTTCAAATGAGAGCTAAACAACTAATTCTCTGAACCATTCAGAGAGCGTACAAAAAGGTATGACTCAGGTAAAATGGGAATAATCAAGAAAAATATTTTTGAGTGCATTATAATGAAAAGTATCTAGTTTGTTGAGTAGACAAACACAGATTTTTCATTGTGTGGTTTAGTGAGACATAATTCAGATCTACACAGAACTCTGAACAGGAGTACTTGTGGCACCTTAGGCCTTGGCTACACTTGCAGATGTACAGCACTGTGAGTTAAACCTGACTTCGTGCAGCTGAGTAGGGAAAGCGCTGCAGTCTGTCCACACTGACAGCTGCCCAGAGCACTGTTGTGGCCACATTTGCGGCAATTGTAGCGCTATTGGGAGCGGTGCATTATGGGCAGCTATCCCACAGAGCACCTTTTCCCATTCTGGCGCCGTGGGTTGTGGGAAGGGGGCGTGGGTGCGGGGGATTCTGGGTCCTGTCCCAATGCCCCGTGATGCATCGCTTCGCATCCCAGAAATCCCTTTATTTCCGTCCACCTTTGGCGCCATCTTTCAACGGTTTCTGTGCAGCACGATCTGTCTGCAGGAAATGGAGTCCAAACTACTGAGGCGTTTGCTGACGAGTCTCGCCAGCACATCACGTTTGGCTGTCGAACTATTCCTTAAGATCCAAAGTGACAGTGAGGGTGAGGAGTCCGACGATGCTATCGAGCCATGTAACGCGTACGACACGAAATTGCTTGTGGCATTCACGGACATGCTTGGTGGAACGCCGCTTTTGGGCTCGGGAAGTCTGGGATGACGAGCAGTGGCTGCAGAACTTTCGGATGAGAAAAGCCACTTTCATGGGACTGTATGAGGAGCTCGTCCCCACCCTGCGGCGCAAGGACACGAGATTGAGAGCTGCCCTGCCAGTGGAGAAGTGGGTGGCTATTGCAATCTGGAAGCTGGCAACTCCAGACAGCTACCGGTCGGTCGCAAACCAGTTTAGAGTGGGAAAGTCGACCATTGGAATCATGTTGATGCAAGTTTGCAAGGCCATTAATCGCATCCTACTCAGAAGAACCGTGACTCTGGGTATCGTGCAGGAAATAGTGGATGGCTTTGCACAAATGGGGTTCCCTATCTGTGGAGGGGCGATAGATGGGACGCACATTCCTATTCTGGCACCACCCCACCCAGGATCTGAGTACATTAATCGGAAGGGGTATTTCTCTATGGTTCTCCAGGTGCTAGTGGATCACCGTGGGCGTTTCATTGACATTAACACAGGCTGGCCTGGAAAGGTGCATGAAGCACGCATCTTTCGGAACACTTGGCTGTTCAGGAAGATGCAGGCTGGGACTTTTTTCCTAGAGCGTAAGATCACGGTAGGGGAATTTGAAATGCCCATTGTGATCCTTGGAGACCCTGCTTACCCATTAATGCCATGGCTCATGAAACCCTACACAGGGAGCCTTGACAGCAGCAGGGAATGGTTCAACTACAGGCTGAGCCGGTGCTGAATGACTGTGGAGTGTGCCTTTGACCATTTAAAGGGCCGCTGGTGATCTCTGTATGGAAAGCTGGACTTGACCGAAAACAGCATCCCCGCGGTTATATCCGCGTGCTGTGCCCTCCATAATATTTGTGAAGGGAAGGGTGAAAGCTTCACTCAGGCATGGACCTCCGAGGTTCAACACCTGGAGGCTGAATTTGCACAGCCAGAGAGCAGGGCTATTACAGGGGCCCAACGTAGGGCTGCAAGGATTAGGGATGCCTTGAGGGAGCAATTTGAGGCTGAAAACCAGCAGTGATATCTGGTGCCCTGCATGGGAGTGAAGTGCAGTAGTTCCAATCTTTAGGAATCAGTGTCTGCTTAGCAGACAAGCAGACTTGCAGTGCCTGTTTATTTCCTGGGCTAAGGAGTCTTTTACTTTATGCAATAATAAAGAATGTTTTCAAAGCCAAAGAATCCATTTATTGAAAAGAAAAAAAAATTTGTTGAAAAGAAACAAGGGGTGGAATGGGGGACGGTACAATCACAGATTCGCGTATGTCCTGTCTGGTGTGCTGTGCAGTGAGTGCTGCACTTCAGGACAGCTATACTGCATGGTGATGGGGGTTGAGTGCAGAGGGTAAGGGTCGTGGTTTTCAGGGCTGGGTGGTGACGATACTGGTGCTGGAGGCAGCGGGTGCTGTGAAGAACACGGAAGTTGGGGAAAGTGGGTTGGAGGTGACAGTGGAGCACAACGGAAAGAGTTTTGGGACAAGGGCTGTGGGGGGGGGGGGACGGTGTTTGCGGTACTGCTCCTCTTTCTGCATGGCTACCAGCTCCTGGATAGTGTCTGCTTGGCGCTCCAGAATACTTATGAGCCTATCAGTGCTTTGCTGCCAGTGCGCGGTGCTTTGCCGCCGGTGCGCTGCGTTTTCCTGGCGGATCCTGCTTTCTCTCTCCCTCCAGTCCTGTGCTTTCTCATTCTCTTTAATAGATTGCCACATCACTTCTTGCAGCATGTCTTCTTTGCTTTTTCGCGGTCTCTTCCTGAGTCTTTGCAGTCTCTGAGCAGGCGATAAGAGGGACGGCTGAGGTCTCAAGGTTGATGCATCTGTATAGGCAAAATGCAACATTTAACAGAGGCAGCATTGTTTATACCAGAGAGAGTAATGATTCCCCCCGCACTTAAGGAGTAGAAAACACACAGGGTCTACACAATAGCATAATTTTCCCGTCCGAAACAGAGCACACATATCCCACGGGAGCCTCAAAACGGTGAGTAAGGGGGACTGATTGTTTCAGGGCTGCACTGTCCTCTGGGTTTCTGTGCCTTGGGGAGAGCCAACAGCTTCAGGGGGCACCTACACTGAACACTGTCCCAACATTTTCCACAGGAGTTCGTCCTGGACGATATCTCGCTGCTGAGGGTGACCTGGGAAGCAAGGGAGGGTCTTCTACTGCAATGCGGCTTCCGCCCTGGCCCATATGCAGCTTGCCTGTGTGCAGCAATGGTCCCCCCGCCCCTCGTGGCACAGTGGCGCGGACATGTTAGCCTGGCTGGGACAAGGACCACAGTGGCTCTCCTGATAAACCTGCGCAAGTGCATTGCACACATTCTGGATGAGACATTCGAGGAGATTACCGAGGCCAATTACCGCGATGTGATAAACCACATCAATGCACTATTCCGCATCTAGGCATGCATGCCTAACCCTCCTCTCCCAAAGAGCCCGCACCAAAAAAATTCCTTCCCGAAAAAAAACCCCGCTTACTGGGAACGCGCTCTTCTGTTTGTTCTCCACCAAGTACCGGCCGCTGCGACTGGCTACCTTCCTTCTGGCTCGAGAAGAGCTCCTGGCTGCATGGCTCCAGGGATTCCGGGGTGTCTCCATCTGGCCCACCACTATCACTCCTATTTTCCTCCTCCTCCTCTCCCCTCCCACACCGGCTCTGAAGTGTCCATGGTGGTGCTCGGAGTGGAGGTGGGGTTAATCCCAAGTATCGCATTCAGCTCTTTGTAGAATGGGCAGGTCGCGGGGGGAGCACCCGAGCGGCCGTTTGCGTCGCGGGCTTTGCGGTAGGCACTCCGTAGCTCCTTCACTTTAATCCTGCACTGCAGGGCGTCCCGGTCATGGCCCCTTTCCATCATGTCCTTTGATACCTTCCCGAAGGTATCGTAATTCCTACGTCTGGAGCGCAGCTGGGACTGTACAGCTTCCTGCCCCCAAAAACTGATGAGGTCCAGCAACTCGCCATTGCTCCATGCTGGGGCTCGCTTGGCACGTGGAGGCATGGTCACCTGGAAAGATTTGCTGATAGCACTCCACACCACGCCGGGCTGAGCAAACAGGAAGGGGATTTTTAAAATTCCCGGGGAATGTAAAGGGTCAGTCACATGGTTGGTTACTGAGGCCAGGGCAGTAGAGTTTGAACTGATGACCAGAGTGGCTAGAACAGGCATTGTGGGATACTGCCGAATAATTCTGGAGGCCATTCACAGCTCATTGGGCGGCCACACTGGCGCCACAGTGGCAGCACAATACTCACTATTCCTCTCTGAGAGGTGGAGTACATGCAGCGCTGCAACCACGGAGATACAGCGCTGCAAATGCCTTACTAGTGTGGACGGGGAGTGAGTTACAGCACTGGGGGAGCCTTTACAGTGCTGTAACTCGCAAGTGTAGCCAAGGCCTTAGAGACTAACAAATTTATTTGAGCATAAGCTTTCCTGGGCTACAGCTCACTTCATCGGATGCATGGACTGAAACATATAGTAAGGAGTATATATACACATACAAAGAACATGAAAAGGTGGGTGTTGCCCTACCAATTCTAAGAGGCTAATTAATTAAGATGAGCAATTATCAGCAGGAGAAAAAAAACTTCTATAGTGATAATCAAGATGGCCCATTTCAGACAGTTTGACAAGAAGATGTGAGGATACTTAACATGGGGAAATAGATTCGATGTGTGTAATGGCTCAGCCATTCCCAGTCTCTATTCAAGCCTAAATTGATGGTATCTAGTTTGCATATTAATTCAAGTTCAGCAATTTCTCACTGGAGTCTGTTTTGAAGCTTTTCTGTTGCAAAATTGCCACTTTTAAGTCTGTTACTGAGTGACCAGAGAGGTTGAAGCAGGGCCGGCTCTAGGTTTTTTGCCGCCCCAAGCAAAAAAAATTTTGGCTGTCCCCCGTCCCAGCCCTGGGCTCCTCACCACACCCCCCTGCTGCCCCAGCCCTGGGCTCCCTCATTCCCCCCCACCATTGCCCCCCCCCCCCACACACCTCCTGCCACCCCAGCCCTGGGCTCTCTCCCCTCCCCCCCCATCTGCACCCTCCTTCCGCCGTCACTGGTAACTTGCTCCCAGGGCGGGTCATTCAGCAGGAATTTTAGGTGTGCACAGAACACAGACAGGATTGGTTCCCATATGGTTACAGAACTGCAGTAAAGTGGAACAATTTTCAGATTGTGTGACTGGAGGATATCTGGATGCATATTATAAGACTGTCCTACAGAAATGAGGAAAAGTTGAGGTGCCTTTATTATTCTTTTGTTCCACTCTTTCTTTCTATGGGGAATTTGCCAATGCAATATCACTGTTTTCCTTTTAAACAAACAAACAAAAAGGTAATGGCTGTTGAAAATAGCAATTCCAGTCCTAATAACCACTGGGAAGCATTTCTTGCTCAATTTTATCCTACTTTTTCTACAGCAAGTTACAGTGGATCAGTATATTTAATTTGGGAGAAATGAAGTAACAGCTGCCCAAACTGAGTTTGAGCACTCCTGAATTTTGAGGTGTTCAAATCTGGAAGGCAGGTGCTGGGGAGGGGGGCCTGTGGCTCCGCAGGGGAGCACGGCAGCATGTATGCAGCAGCATGTCTGGCGCTGCGTGAAGCCAGACACACTGGTCTGAGTGGCACGGTAAGGGGACTAGGGGGTTGGAGAAGGGGTAGGGAATTCTGGGGGGGGCAGTCAAGGGACAGAGAGCAGGGGGGATTGGATGGGGCAGAGGTTCGGGGGGGCAGGTGGGGCAGGGAGAAGGGGAGGTTAGATGGGTCGGGGGTTAGATGGGACAGGGGTTTGGGGGGGGGGCAGTCAGGGGACAGGCAGCAGTTGGATAGGCATGGGAGTCCCAGGGGTTGGTCAGGGCACAGGTAGGGGGTGAGGTCCTAGGGGGCAATCAGGGGACAAGGACCAGTGAGGCTTAGATAGGGGGTGGTCCTGGGGGGCAGTTAGGGACAGGGGTCCCAGGAGGGGGTGATCAGGGCACAGGGAGCAGGCGGGTAGGATGGGTTGGGGTTTCTGTGGGGGGCAGTCGGAGGGAGTGGATGGTGGCAGGGTGGGGTTACCCTCCCTCCCCGTGGAGTGTCCTATTTTTTGAATGTTAAAATATGGTCTCCCTGCCCTTCCCAGTGCAGCTCTTCATTCACAGCAGGCTGCAGCATGAGGTCTCAGCTTCCTCCCTCCCTTCCCCTCTTTCCTGTTGGTAGTGGCCAAGGGAATGCTGGGAAATGTAGTTCTTTCCCTGCTCCAGGGCTGGCTCTATAGGTAGGGAGCTAAGCAAGGAACTACAGCTCCCAGGGCCTCCTGTTGGTTCTCAGCTCCCAGGCTGGCTCCCTGCCGGCTGCCGCCCCAGCAAATGGGCTGCCCCAAGCACCTGCTTGCTTTGCTGGTGCCTAGAGCCGCCCCTGGGTTGAAGTGTTCTCCTACTGGGTTTTGAATGTTATGATTCCTGATGTCAGATTTGTGTCCATTTATTCTTTTGTGTAGAGACTGTCCGGTTTGGCCAATGTACATGGCAGAGGGGCATTGCTGGCACATGATGGCATATATCACATTGGTAGATGTGCAGGTGAACGAGCCCCTGATGGCGTGGCTGATGTGATATGTGGACAGAGTTGGCATTGGGCTTTGTTGCAAGGATAGGTTCCTGGGTCAGTGTTTTTGTTGTGTGGTGTGTGGTTGCTGGTGAGTATTTGCTTCAGGTTGGGGGGCTGTCTGTAAGCGAGGACAGGTCTGTCTCCCAAGATCTGTGAGAGTGAGGGATCATCTTTCAGGATAGGTTGTAGATCTTGGATACGCTGGAGAGGTTTTAGTTGGGGGCTGAAGGTGTTGGCTAGCGGTGTTCTGTTATTTTCTTTGTTGGGCCTGTCCTGTAGTAGGTGACTTCTGGGTACTCTTCTGGCTCTGGCAATCTGTTTTTTCACTTCAGCAGGTGGGTATTGTAATTATAAGAATGCTTGATAGAGATCTTGTAGGTGCTTGTCTCTGTCTGAGGGATTGGAGCAAATGCGGTTGTATCTTAGAGCTTGGCTGTAGACAATGGATCGTGTGGTGTGTCCCGGATGGAAGCTGGAGGCATGTAGGTAAGTATAGCAGTCAGTAGGTTTCTGGTATAGGGTGGTATTTACGTGACCATCACTTATTAGCACAGTAGTGTCCAGGAAATGGACCGCTTGTGTGGATTGATCTAGGCTGAGGTTGATGGTAGGATGGAAATTGTTGAAATCATGGTGGAATTCCTCAAGGGCTTCTTTTCCAGGGTCCAGATGATGAAGATGTCATCAATGTAGCGCAAGTAGAGTAGGGGTGTTAGGGGAGGAGAGCTAAGAAATCATTGTTCTAAGTCAGCCATAAAAATGTTGGCATACTGTGGGGCCATGCGGGTACCCATAGCAGTGCCGCTGACTTGAAGGTATATATTGTCCCCAAATGTGAAATAGTTGTGGGTGAGGACAAAGTCACAAAGTGCATCCACCAGGTTTGCTGTGACATTATCGGGGATACTGTTCCTGATCGCTTGTAGTCCATCTTTGTGTGGAATGTTGATGAACACTAAAGTAGTGCAGAGACTGTATTGCAGTTAATATTATTTCCACTAGATGGCACAAGAAATCAATCAATGTACAACAGCAACATTATTTTCTGCATTCTGATAGACAGGTATGCCCTAATAGCCTACTAAGCAATAACAAAGCAATTACAATATAATGTTCCCAGAAGAGAGTATGACATTTGTTATTGTACATTAGTAACAGGTAAACATTTGGCAAGGATAGGTATTTCTTCCTATTTGTAGACTACTGGACATAGAACAGTGTGACAACTACTGATACAATTTTCAACTAATACACATAAGTATTCAAGGAACAACCATGAATTAAATTATAAAGGCATCTGTTACTCCATGAGGGACTTAATGCTACAATGGGCACTTGCTACTCAACTGGAAAACAAGAACATCCAAAAAGAACTCATCTGGATGAGATACTAAACTTCATGATAAATCCCTTTTGGCGTTGACTGAAGTATTAAGCATTATGAGCTTTTAAGTAAAAATGGATAGGCATTGAAATTCTCAATATGAAATAGCCTACCTATCTAGGTGCCTGCAAGTGCCACTGAAATACCCCCTTGATAATTGGAGCTTGCAGCTCTTGTGAAACTAAAATATGCAGCATATTAATTTGGTGTTTGAAGAAGTACTGGAAACATGACTGTCTGGGGTAGCATAGCGTACCGCCTCAGTGGCAGTCAGGACCACTGTCTTACACTTAAAGAGAGAACAACAAAGAGAAGTGTAGGGAAGGCCTAAAAGGGGATCGGTGAGATGGAACTAAGTCTAACTATGATGTGGGCTTTCTCAAGCCCTAAAGTGAAACAACTAGTCTGTGGCTTATTTTTGAAGATGGTTCAGTGATGGTACCTCTGCAGCCATGGCTGTCTGACATGTTGGTGTTTGCATCTGAATTTTCCACTAGCCAACTTGTAGGTAGGGTTGTGTCTGAGATTACCTCATCATTTCACAGAAAGAGAGAAAGCACTACTATGCATCATTCTTAAATAAATGGAGATATCCTATCTCCTAGAACTGGAAGGGACCCAAAGGTCATTGAGTCCAGCCCCCTGTCTTCACTACCAGGACCAAGTACTGATTTTGCCCATGATCCCTAAGTGGCCCCCTGAAGGATTGAACTCATAACTCTGGGTTTAAGCAGGCCAATGCTTAAACCACTGAGCTATCACTCCCCCCTAGTCATGGCTGGCCTTTCAGTTGAAGCACCTGGCTGGAAATGGGGAAAATCGGGCTTCCCTTTTTTGTCCTGCAGGAGGGATTCAATGGCAAGTTACTTCTTTCCCTGCCAGGTTCAGTGCTGGAGAAGGGACTCAGTGCCAGCATGTGAGTTGCAGAAGTTGAATGGGTGCAGGCCTGTCAGAAGCTGCTTGTTTTGCTTGTGATTAAGACTGACGTCCCACATGGACAGGAATCGCAGGAGGGTGGACTATGTTTGCACAGTCTCTTAACTGAGCTTCCATGCAACAACTTATTTGACCAGCTGCACTGTTACAGCGTAAAATGTAGACTGGGGTAACATTTTCAAAACATTTTAGGTATTTAGGAGTCGAAGATCCATTGACTGCAGACCATTTAGGTGTCGTCATGCTATTAGTTAGATGATTTGTGTAAAGTGCCCAGATTTGTCTAGGAATTATGCCATGCTGATCATTTGGTACCTGAATACCATGATATCAAATTCTGTCCTGATGAGTCTGATACAAATACTAAAAGTCCTGCACAATACTATAATTTAGTTGTTATGGTCCTTTTAAAAACAAAAATAAAATTGGATGTGCACAAATTTTCAAGTTAGGCATATTACCATATGCATTGTTATTACTATACTTCGCTATATTACCCTAGAGTTCATTGTTCCAAGGCACTGTCTAAAGAGGATTAGATGAGGAAGGTAAGTACAGTACATGTCTGAACCAAGAGTGAATGTCATGAAGTGTTTAAGAAGTTTCTTGAAATATCCTGACCAGTTAGATCCCTAAATTATAGCACTTTGACACACTCACAACAATTTGCTTTATCACTTAGAATTCTTTGAACATGGCACTATAGGTAAATATTCAGTAAGGGTAAATTTCATCCCTGAGCAGAATGCCAGGACAAAGTTTATGTACCTTGTAAATCCTAGTTTGAGGATTTAAGTGGGACCTAAATTGGCCATAGGCTACTGTGCACAGGGGTGAATTTATACCTGGATACAGTCTGAAAATAATCCATTTGTATTTAGGGTCACTTGCACCTTTCCTCTTAGGATTTTGAAGAGCTATACAAATAATCCTTACAATCAAGAGGTGAAGTAAATATGGGTTTAGTTCCAGGCTGCATTGTTAAGGTAAGGTGGGTTTATTCAGCTTTGTAAACTTCACAAGTTCTCCATGTGCATTTTCACAAAAATACAGAGCATCTCTGAAGAGGAAAATGCCAAGCCTAAAGTGGTCTTGGAGACTGAATAGCCTCTCCTCACTTCTAAATAGGGGAAATCATTTAAGACACATTAATTGATAGTCTACAATATGGTTTCTTTCTTCACGCTTACAGTATGAACACAAGACTTTCATTTCTGATATCTGAGTTTAATCCGGTTTTTCACCCCGTTGTTAGACAAAAATGATAAGAGACTGTCTCAAGTTTTACAGTTTGCCCTTTAGAGTTAGCTAGCTATAAATATAAAACTAAGTGAGCTCTAATCCTTCACCATACAATATATTAGTGTGTTAAAATTAGGAATCAGTGAATGAGTGGTCCAATACAGCTTGACTCCCATCCCAAACCTGTATCTTTTTGCAGATTAGTTTGGTTAAGGAGGCCTCTGACTCTCTGTGGTGGATGGTCTTCTAGAGACATCCCTGCTCCCTAGCTTCCTGATTCCCTCTAAGGCACCTCTCTGCCTGTCAGCCCCTCCTTTCCACTTTCCTTGCCATGAGTCTTCCCCCAGCTCTCAGAGCCCCTCCTTTTTAAAGATATGTTGCAGGAACTAGTAGATACCTTTGAGTTCCAGTTTCTCCATACTAAATTATTGCACAATTATCAGTTGTATCCAATAACAGGAGAAATACTATTGCTATATTTACAGAATGGCATGATTGGGAGTAGAGCTATGCTATGCTTTCATGATGAAACTTCGCCCACATTTGCTGAAACTTGTGGTGCGAACCTGATCAAATATGAACAAACCTCATTCTTCTCCATGAGATACAGAGAAGGATTTATGGATTTTGTGTTAGGTTTTACAGGGTTTAGACCTGAAACCTGACAACGTTTTGTTTCTTGCTGAGTTTTGCTTTTGAGTTTTCAGGTTTGTTCACTAAAGAGTGTGAAACCCCATGAAAAAGGGGAGAATGGGAGGCATGTAAACTGAAAGTGGCAAGGCTTGCATAGTTGTAACTTACAGCCTGTGAGGGAGAATTGGGGCTCTAAGGCAGGAGCCAGGAAAGGAGAAGTAGGCAGTGAAAGGAAACTGCAAGAGTTGTGAGCTACATGTTGAGAGAATAACAAGTGTCGTCTGAGGGACCCACGTAAGTGGTTCTAGTAAAATGGTAGTTTTGTTATGAGAACTTGTGTATGTCAGTTTCCCCCTGTATTTGAACACATGATAAATCAAGTTCTTCAGCACATTCAAGGGCTTGGGGCTTTCCAGACTGCATGGCACTTGAAACTCAAAACAGGGATGGGGAAAGTTTAGGAGGAACTGTGTTGTGGGAGTTGCTTTGAGTGGGCCTCATTTGGGGTGAGATATTCCATAGGATCAGATATGTCTCTGAGCACCTGAAGGCTTTAGCTAAGCTGAACCTCCAGACCTTTTGTGATTTGTCCCTCATCAGTTAGTTGTAATGAAAGAGATTTGATAAGGTAGGTTGAGCATATATACTCTCCTCTTTTACACTCAAATATCTTTCTGTACATTTTCAAATAAAAATGCTCCTTGGTTTTCCTTTGTGAAGGAGTGCTTGGCCAGAATTCTTAGAGGGAAAACTGGGAAACCAAACCACATGCTAGTTTATTGAGATACTACTAGGTGAATAAATAAATAATGGGTAGATAAATAATTGAATCACATATTTTGATGATGTAAACATAAACAAAGATTGAAAGTAGACATTAAGGAAATCTTATTCTCCCTATCTAGTGCTCCAGGTTCATTCCATTAAAAGTTTATTTTATTCAGAAGTGACTGCATTAATAAGCATATGTTAGCTGTATTAATTCTGTCTATTTTTCACAGTCCTACATCACCAAGAGCTGTGTGTTGCTTTGGCAAGTACAGTATATCCTGTGCTCAGGAAGGTTCTAATCATTAACAGCTGCCACCCAATCTCTCTATCCTTATTAATAGTGTTTCTAAAAAATTTAAAAGAATGCAGCCTGATTTTAAGGCTTTTATACTATGTTACAGTGAGGATGATTTTTGTTTAAATTGAGATAAAGTTATATTGTAAGGGTCTGAGCAAAGAACAGAGATCCAGGAACTACTGAGTTCCAATTCTGGCATTGACAATGATTTCCTTTATAGCCTTAGGCAAGTAACTTAACCCCCTATTTCAGTTTTCCCATCTGTAAAATAGTATAATCTTTGTGCACAGTTCTCACTCCTGAATGTTGGACCCCCTAGCCTGAAAAAGCGGGGGAACCCTGCAAGCTCCTAGGGTTTTAGGATGCTAAGTGTGGTGGTAGCAGGTTGAAAAGTGAACCAGGCCTCCTCTCCCCCCCTCCCCCAATACTGGTGTATGTAGCACCAGCTGGACAGAAAGATTCACTACTCAGCTGATGGGTCTAATAAATCTTTATTAAGGGAAAACATTAGCAAGTAATGATCAGTTAATCATAAGTGGGAAGCTCATCAGGACGGTCATCTCACCACACGGTCACTTCCAGCACCACACAATACACAGTTTCAGCTTCCTGTTGTTAATCTGATTTATTTATAACTTTTGTAATCTTTTCTTATACATATGTATTAGTCTTTCATTTCCATGTTAACTCTCCTGCCCATCAAGTATAGGTTTTGTGTTAACTTAAACAGGTCTTTTCTAGCTTTGTAGTTACTTTATCCTTTATTTTAACTCACAAACATGATTACTCAGCAATTTCTTACACATGCGCAGTTCTATTATACTTAAACTCTTAACTTTTATCAGAACAGACTCTTAAAAATCATGGTAGTCTCCTTATCAGGCTTAAATATGCCTTTGCTCCCAACAGCACCCTGTGATCTTAAGCAATCTCTGCTTTTAATCTCTTCCAGGCAGCTCTTTGCCACTCACTGAAACAAGATGAGAAAGGGGAGGGATAGCTCAGTGGTTTGAGCATTGGTCTGCTAAACCCAGGCTTGTGAGTTCAATCTTTGAGGGGGCCACTTAGGGATCTGGGGCAAAATCAGTACTTGGTCCTGCTAGTGAAGGCAGGGGGCTGGACTTGATGATCTTTCAAGGTCCCTTCCAGGTCTAGGAGATAGGATATCTTTATTTATTATTAACAGTCTTCTGCTCTTTCCACAAGAAGAAACCAATCTGTCCAGGGACATCATCTCCATTCTTTGGTTAAGGAGGCTTTTTGTATGCCTTTTTATCAGTTTCTCTAGTAGCAAAACTCTCGGCAAACTTCAGGAGAGACAAAGGGTTCAATTATCTTAATAGCCCCATAGTGGCACAAACAAATATGGTTCCCAGCTCTGTTGTGCATGGTCAAAAATAGAACTGGTTGAAAAATTGCATAAAAATTACAATTAATCTTTTTTTTGTGTGCAAAAAGTTCTGCCTTTCTCAGAAAATTTTGATATTTTGCTAAAAAAAAAAAAACCAAACCAAACCAAAGCACCAAAATATTTTGATTCCAAATGGCACCACGCTGCCTCATGGGAGATGAACTTCAGGTGCTCAGCGCTCCCAATCTCCTCTATAGGCCAAGCTCTCTGGACAGACTACATCTCCCGTGACACGCTAATTTAGATCCCATTACTTTGCATTTATCAATATTGAATTTCATCTGCCATTTGTTTGCCCAGTCACCCAATTTTGAGAGAAACCAGTATCTCTGCGCCCTTTGTCATCAGGTTCAGGAGGGACTCGACTCTTTTGAAATTCCTCATTAAAAAGTCTTCTGGGTCATGGGATGTTAGTGTAGTCTTGCCAAAGCTGATGAAAACTCTTTTTGAACGACTTAGTGTCTGAGATCTGAAGTTTCATACATAGAGGGCCATTTTCTTGGTGGCAGTGAACAAGGTACCTTTGTGACTGATCCACCTTATCCAAATTTTACAGCACTGTGGTGTTGGGATGGGCTTGTTCAAGATTCCTCTCTTAGGTAGTGATGGAGTTCCACCTTAGTGAATCTATTATCCTATAAACATTTTTGCCATGCACACCCCTTGGCCCTTCTCTGTAAACTTGATGTGAAGTATTTCTACTTGGAATGATTTTAAGTCCTTAGAAAATCCACCCAACTTTTTGTTTCATTTGACACCAATTCACCTGACAGTACTGTTTCCAAGAGCACCACATCTGAACTGAAGTTTCAATGCATGTCCCATTGCAATGATCTGGCTGTCCTGAGCCATGGATGACCAACATCCAGGCACTCTAGGTTCTTGGCAAGGCAGCCTCCACTACCTGCATTACGAATGTTGTGTCACTGACATGCAAAGTATTTACGTTATCCTTACTCTGGACATTTACATGCACTTTTACCTAGATATGTCTTTTAGGATGGAATCTTGCTTCACTCTTTTGCTCCTGCAGAACTGCTTTCTCAAAAAGGAGAGCCCAATTCTCTTGCTTCTTAGAATTTTGTTCCTTTTGGGATGCCTGTTATATGAGTTTGCTAAAAGGTTTAACTTCTTTTTGGATTTCAGGCTCTCAAAGAGTTAAATCTAATTTTTGAGGCATAATCTTACTTTATCTTACTTTTTATTACATGGTTAAAAATTTAAAAATACATATTTTATTTCTGTTGGAATTGTCTTTGCTGTGTTGCCTGTTTGCACTTTGTGAATGTTAAACATTTTCTTTTGGAAATCCCTCAAATGTCCTACTCTCCAGAATTGAGATTCCTGCCAGATGATATCTTCAGACACTGGAACATTATTTACTTTTCATTCTGCTTTTCTGAATATATCAGTCAGGATCCTCCCCTCTGAACCTGGAGGGGAATTTTTTAGGTAGTTTTAGGCTTTATACCTCTGTTGTATTATTTATATTTTGAGACATCTTTCATTTTCCCCCCAGTAATTTTCCATCACGTTTCCTTTGCGTCCTGTTCAATAAGGAACCGAGCAGAAGGCTCCAAGGGCAGCAGTTAAGCTCAGAAGGTGACATGCAATGAGTAGCTGGGATGGTAGAGGGCTGCTCACAGTCTGATCTGCTGCCACTGCCTTTGGAATAAAAAAATCATAAGAGTTTGGGGTGTTCTGCCTGTCTCATGCTATGGAGCTGAGATTCTGGAGTGAGAATCCTGCATGGTGATATCTCTGGTGAAACAGAATTAAGTAATTTTCTCTTAGCTACCTCATATGGGTGTCATGAGGATTGATTGATTAATATTTGTAAGGAGCTATAAAGATAAGTGCTAAACATTAGCTTGTATACTTTTAACTGGCAAACATACCCAAGGCCGGCGCAACCCATTAGGCCACCTAGGCGGTCGCCTAGGACGCAACAATTTGGGGGATGGCGACCACGGCGGTATTTCGGCGGCGGGACCTTCCGCCGCCTCTGTGGGGGGCGGCATTTCAGGGCGGGACCTTCCGCTGCCTAGGGTGGCAGAAAAGCTGGCAGCACTCCTGAACATACCTAATGTAAGATGCCAGGTAGGGTGACCAGACAGCAAATGTGAAAAATCGGGACAGGGGTGTGGGGTAATAGGAGCCTATATAAGAAAAAGACCCAAAAATTGGGACATCTGGTCACTCTAATACCAGGACCATTCTGCTTGGTCAAAGTTTTCATTCAAAGACAACAGACTAAGATCAGGGGTCGGCAACCTTTCAGAAGTGGTGTGCCGAATCTTCATTTATTCACTCTAATTTAAGGTTTTGCATGCCAGTAATACATTTTAACATTTTTAGAAGGTCTCTTTCTATAATTCTATAATATATAACTAAACTATTGTTGTATGTAAAGTAAATAAGGTTTTAAAAATGTTTAAGAAGCTTCATTTAAAATTAAATTAAAATGCAGAGCCTCCCGGACCAGTGGCCAGAACCATAGGTTGCCTACCCCTGGACTAGATGTCTTAACAACTGGGCAAATGCCATGTGGAATTGTAAACATCTAGGGCAATTTCAGACTGAGCTACCATTATACTCATTTCTTAAATGTTCTGTTCTATCATACAGTTTCCATCTAGGGAACTTCATACCTTACTTTGATGCTTTACTACTTTCTACTGGCAATTTTCTCAGTTGATAACCTGCTTTGGAAGGTGGGTTGAAACAGTTCTTCTGTGGGAAGGTGGAAGAACTCTATTTGAGCAGTGGGCAAATACAGCTTCCCCCAGCTCTACCTGACTCACTTCATCCTGTTATTTAAAAATAGAACAGAATCCTAGATCCAGCTCCTTATGACCATCCTTTAGAATGTCCCAGTTGTGTAGATATTCATTACAAAGGAATGGATTCTTTGACTGACACCCTGTGCAACCATGATGAAATAAAGAAAGTTGCATGGGTTCAAATTAGGCCAGAATTTAGCCCAACAGCTGACAGAAGAAAATCTATGGGCATCTTTCCGAATGTATAGCTAGTCAGTATACAAGTAGAATCTTTTGGACTACAACTGAATCTGATTGAACAGAAAAAAAGATATTGTTCATATTACCCTTATGGTTTGCAGAAAATACTGTTTTGTGGAAACTGTATGGGTCATCATGGGAACGTTTACTAAGAATTACACTGTATTGTAAAGATGTGGATCATGACAATCATTTTACACTAAGCTATTTACACCTTGTTTTTCTCAACGCGTAAAACTAAAGTAGTTGAATGTTCATAACTATCTTCACAACAGAAAGCCAATATATATTTGCACTGCACAATGAAAGAAGGGGTATTGAAAACAATAATGGGAAATAGACTTGTTTCTTAGGAAAAATAGAACCACTGGATGTCATTCTTATTCACTGTCACCTTAATTAATAGTGCATGTCTGAGGAAGAAAATAGGCACAGATTGCTTGAGTTTTCAGAACTGTACTCTGGGGTCCTTACTTCACTCATTTCCCAATGACAATGAATGTAGAAGAAAAAGAGTGCAGGCATTTTCTTTAAATACTTTGTCCATGGCCTGTGTTCAAGGGAAAATGCTGTATGTAAAATATTGAAACAACACTGTGGGCATTTCATGTAGAGACCGATACACTCAATTAAAAATCTCGTTAATTCTTTGTGGGCTCCTATTCGATGCAGTGGCATCTTTATTTCTCCATATTGTAAATAAATAATCAGCTTTTGAATGAATATAAACTCCCAATTATCCTTTTCCTCTTCTCCTTTCCCATGTTGTTTTCCTTTCTGTATGGCAGTCGTTATTCCCAGTTCTGTAAAGCATCCTCTCTCCATAAAGCATTTTGGGATAATTTGGGTGAAAGCCTCCATGTAGAAATAAATTGTGTGTTAAGAGAAAATTCAGTCAAAAGAGTTGTTGGCAGTTGCCTCTTCATAGAACAAAATGCTTGTTAGAGTGTGTTTGGAAAAATCTATCGAACCCATGGCACTTACTTCCAGGAAAGAAAGACAATTTATTTTGTACTAACCACATTTATCTGCCAAGATTCTTCTGAGTTTTCACAGGAGGACTTTTCTTTCCAGGGTGTAGATTATGCAAGATGATTTTGTATAATCTTAGTGGTAAACTGAGTGCTATAAGTGCTCAGCCCCTCTGAAAATCAGGCCACACTTATTTAGGTGCCTGAATAAGGATTTAGGTGCGTCGCTGCAGGTATGCTTATTTGAAAATTGTGGTTTCTTAAATCTCTTTGTGAGGGATGCTACAAATAGGACTCTGTTGCAGGATATTTTTTCTATACTTTTTCCAGACTCAAATCTCAGAATAATTGGTTGCTATTTTATTGTTCCAGGGGAACTTCAGCAGCTATAGCAAGTAATGCATGAATTGTAGGATGCTGCTGCTTTTACATCTGTCTTCTAAGCAACTCAGACTGTACACACAACTGATATAATGAGATGAGGTGAGTTTCAGGAACTGGAAAAGCTTTCTTTCCTACTCTGCTTCCTTAGAATGCAGGTCATGTACAATGCACAGTGCAGAATTATTGATGTAATTGCCAAGTTTCCAGCATCATGTTATGATTCATCTACAAACAGTCACATATTAGAAAACCTAGAAAATAGCAGCCTATTTTAGACTAGTCAAAGATACAGGAGATGGCTCACAGATGCCCTTTCTCTGCACCTAGAGAACAACAGATGTATGTTTCTGGGGACTCTGAAAATTAGTATCTTCCATGCCAGAGAATGGTGAGTCTCTTGAGACTCTTTAAATTATTATTACTATTTATTTGTATTATCATACAGTTATAGGCTAGGACCCCACTGTGCTAGGTACTGTCCAAACACAGAACAAAAAAGAATCCTTGCCCCAAGGACCTTACAGTCTAAGGCAAGATGAATACTGACAGAGGAGTACAAAGAAGCAATGAGCCAATATTGGTCAGCGTGATAGGCTGTATTCTCAGCACACTGGCAGCCTACTGTTAGGTGGTTTTTTTGTAGGCATTTCAGCAAAGAAGAGTTGACATCATGGCAAAGAAGAGTTTTGAGGAGGGCTTTGAAGGAGGATAATGAGGTAGCTTTGCGAATGTTCCTGGGGAGCACCTCCCAAGCATGAGGAGAAAGCATTAAGGTGTTTGTTTGAAAATTTAACAAGTGGGCGTTGGAGGCTGACCTCATGGGTTGATCAGTGGTGGGAGTTGACCTTTTGATATTGAATGAGAGATGATAGGTAGGATGGGGATAGGCCGTGAAGGGCCTTGGGATGAAGACAAATAGCTTATGTTTGATACAGTAGAGAAGAGGGAGCCGGTTGAGATCAAAAAGAGGGGTGAATGGTCAAAGCAAAAGGCTCAGAAAATGATCTTTGTAGCAGCATTCTGAATAAATATGAGTAGGGTAAGATTGCATTTGTCAAGGCCAGAAAGAAGGATGTTGTAGTAATTGAGATGTGAGATACCAAGAGCCTGGATGAGAGTTTTAACTGTGATGATGGATGGAAAGGGTCATAGCTTAGAGATGATATACAGAAAGAATCTGCTTAAGCCGAGATGTGAGGGCCTAGAGAGAGGTCTGAGCTGAAGAGGACACCCACATTCCAAGCATGAGTGACAGGCGCAATGGTGAGGTTGTCCACAGTGATCAAGAAAGGAGGTAGTGGGGAGGGATTGGAGAGGGAAGATTGAGAGTTCTCTTTTAGCCATGTTGATCTTGAGCCAAAGGCTCAACATCCATGAGGAGATGTCAGAGAGACAGACTAAGATTTTAGTTTGGACAGAAAGAGACAGGTCTGAAGTAGAGGTAGATCTGAGAGTCGTCAATATAGAGATGATAGTTGAATTTCTGTTTTCAGATGTGATTATCCAGAGACCAGGTAGAAAGGGAGAAGAGAAGTGGACCATAGACAGAACCCTGTGGAACCTTGTGGTAAGGTGTGCACCCTACACCAGTCCTGATAGGGTTAATGAGGGGCTGAGGATATGTCTACACTTCAATTAAAAGCCCGTGGCTGGCCTGTGCCAGCCAACTTGGGCTCGCGGGGCTCAAGCTGCAGGTCTGTTTAATTGCAGTGTAGACGTTTCAGCTCAGGCTGGAGCGCGGGCACTAGGACCCTGCGTGGAGGGAAGGTCCCAGAGCTTGGGATGTAACCCAAGCCCGAATGTCTACATCACAATTAAACAGCCCTGCAGCCCTAGTTGTGCGAGCCTGGGCCAGCCGCGGGTGTCTAATTGTAGTGTACACATATCCGAGAGGCCAATTATTTTACCTAGCATCACATAAGAGAGGAAGGTCCAAGGTTAATTGAAAGTGAGGCCCAACTGGGGAAGGGCTGGGACAGTATTATAAAGCCAGGAAGATGAAGGCAGAAAGGGGGGTGCAGGGGAAGGAGTCTGTAGTCACTCCGTGTGAAAAGGAAAGCCATTAGGGACAAGGAGGAAGTCCAGAGGGAGACGAAGCCCTATGACCCTTCCCTGGAGAAAGGAATCTGGCAAGAGGCTAGAAAGGGGTGAAATATCCATGAGGAGTAGTGTAGGCTCCATGGTAAACCCAGAAACAGGAAAGAGAAGATAGAGAGGTTTGGTAGAAAGGAGTCCAGGGAAACAAACAGCAAAGGGACTGAAACTGAACAGACCTGGACTGTTGTTTAGAGGGTTCCTAGGCTGGAACCCAGTGTAGCAGGTGGGCCCAGGTTCCCCTAACAGCCACTGGTATAGTGGGGCTGACAGCATCCAGAGAAGCATTTGGACAGTGAGCCTGTTGGACTTTTCAATCCCGGAAGGGATTGATTAATTGGTGACCTGGCCGAAGGGCTGAGTTACCAGACGAGAGATCATTGCAAAGCGAGCAGCGAGCACAAGGGGGCACCCAGTGCTGCAAGAGCTACAGTACTTTCCCAGACCTAGCTACGAGGAGACACACTAGCAGTAAATGGGAACCCCCTTACAAACCCACACAGACATCTAGTGGGGACATGAGGAGAATCCTCCAAATAGGGTGACCAGATAGCAAGTGTGAAAAATCGGGATGGGGTGGGGGTTAATAGGTGACTATATAAGAAACAGCTCCAAATATCGGGACTGTCCCTATAAAATCGGGACATCTGGTCACCCTACCTCCAAATGACATGCTGAAGGAGTGATTTAGAGGTAAGAGGAGAAGCAGGAGAGGACAGAATTACAGAAACCAAAGGAAGGCAAGTTTTTAAGAGGAGGAGCATGGCTGACTACATCAAAAGTGACTAACAGATCAAAGAGGGTGAAAATGGAGTACTGGTCCTGAGATTTGGATAAGAGGGTTTCAGAGACTTTGGCAAGAGCAGTTTCAATTGAGTGCAAGGGGCGGAAGCCGGATGGGAGTTGTTCTAGGATGGAATTGGAAAAGAACTCCAAAGAGTAATTGTAAACAGTGTGATCAATAAGCTTAGAGATGAAAGAGAGAGAAAGGAGAAGGGGCAGTAGTTAGAGAGGAAAGTGGGGTAAAGGGTGTTCTTTTAAGAAGGGAGAAAGTTAAACATGTTTGTATTGTGAAGGGAAAGAGTCACAGGAGAGAATGGTTAAAGAGAAGTGTAAAGGAGAGGATGAGAGTGGGCACGAGGTAGATCAGGGGTTGGGATGGAAAGGAGTCACTAGGACAAGTGAAGGGATTATAGGAGGAGAGCAGATGAGAAACTTCTGCATCTGTGACTGGAGAGAAGGAGGAAATGTTGTAGAAGGGGAAGGGAAAGTGAAGGCAGAGCCAGGGGAGGAGGAAGATCACCTCATATTTTCTCTTGAAAGAAATAAGTGAGATCCTGCACAGAGAAAGAAGTGGAGGTAGGAGGAAGGGGTGGGGTGAAGGGTAAGTCAAATGTGGCATGAAAGCAGCTGGGGTTGTAGGCATGAGATTCAATTAAGTGGAGAAGTAGACTCATTTAGCATGGAAGGTGGTAGAAGTGAAGAAGGAGAGAATGAGTTTGTAATAGAAGAAGCTGGCCTGGTTACAGGATCCCTGCCAGACGCATGCTGAAGTATGAGAGCAGAAACACATGAAGTAGATGTTGGGGGAGAGCCAGGACCAGGGGCTTGGCAGGGCAGACCTTGTGGTGGAAAAGAAGGACAGAAGAGTTAAGTGTACAGGAGAGTGAGGAATGCCAAGAATCAACAACCATATTGATGGAAGAAAGGGAACAGAAGGCAGGGAAGAGAGGGCTCAGAGCAGCTAGAAGTCATGGAAAAGTCGAGTGATGGTGTGAAGGAGGGGGCTGCTGGCAGTGTTGAAGGAGTCCAAGTGATAGTCGGCGAGAGGAATCTCAGCAGCACAGATGAGAGATAGAGTACTTGGTGAAGACCAAGTCAAGTGAATGGCTCCTGGTGAATGGGACAATTGAATAAGGGCTGCAGGTCAAATGAAGAAGTGAGGGTGAAGAAACCACCCTAACAACTATCTTTCCCACCTTAAATCATTATGACCTGCAGGATGCATTTCCACATAGCTATCCTCCTGAGCTACAGGAGGTTCCTCAGATTTGTTGTGGCTGGTTGGTATTACCAGTACACGTGTTGCCTTTTGGCTCGTCACCCGCTTCTCGGAGATTTACCAAGTTCTTATAGAATCATAGGACTGGAAAGGACCTTGAGAGGTCTTCTAGTCCAGTCCACTGCACTCATGGCAAGACTAAGTGTTATCTAGACCATCCCTGACAGGTGTTTATCTAACCTGCTTTTACCTTCCTTCTCATGTTTACTTAACACTACACTTACTCAGCTAGGTCTCCTCATAAACAGAAGAAAGTCAACTTTGGTTCCAACTCAAAGAATCGAGTTCATTGGGGCCCTGATGGACGCTGAGTTTGAGAGTGCTTCTATCAACTGAGAGATTCCACCACCTGTGTTGGGAGCTGCAGTCTTAACCCTCAATCACAGCCCAAGTATACCTGAGGTTTGTAGGCCATATGGCTGCATGCACACAGGCAGTTTGATATTCCATACTGTGCCTGCATCCTCTTCAGATGTGGCTGAAGTCAGTCTATCACCCAAACCACCATTTTTGGGCACACCGGTCTGACTCTCCCCACTGATTCTAGGCTCCATATAGTGGTGAATGGTTCAGCATAACGTGCGAAAGGGCATTGCTTTCGTTTGGCCCCCACCAACCAAGACTACAGTCACTGATGCCTCCTTAATAGGTTGGGGAGCACATGTGGAATTGATGAAAGTTTAAGGCCTGTTGTCAGAATGAGAAGCTTCTCTGCCTGTCGATGTCCTGGAGCCTTGTGCCATCTACAGTGGCCGTCAGGCTTTTCAGGATCACATCAGGAGCTCAGAGGTTTTCATACACTACGACAGTACCACTGTGAAGTATTTTGTGAACAGACGGGGTGGGAGTGCACATTCAATGTGCATTGTCCGGTGGCAATCCGGCTCTGGCAGTTTCGACTTGGGGAAACCATTACCCTTGTGGGCTGGTCACTTGCCTGGGATACACAATCACCTGGTGGACCACCTCAGCAGGATTTTCTCCCTGACTCATGAGTGGTCTCTGAAGCCCAGCTCCCTGCAGTCCAGCTTTGTAGTTTGGGGCATCCTGATGGTGAACTGTTCACCATGAAAGAAAACAAGAAATGCGAGATGTTCTGCTCCTGAGGGGATCTAAGTCAGGCTCCTTGACCGATGCTTTTCACCTGAGCTGGAATCAGCACTCCTGTATGCTTTTCCTGCAATTCTGATTGTCCCACAGGTCATTCTCAAGCTGAAATTGGATCATGCCAAGCTCATTCTTATTGTTCCAGCATGGCCATAACAATGTTTGTCTCCAACCTCTTCACATTAGTGATTTAGCCTCCCATATCCCTTCCTCTTCATCCCAACCTCCTGAGTCAGTATCATGGTGAGGTTTTGCATCCAGCTCTCAGTTCCCTGCATCTTGCAAGGTGGATGCTGCATGGCTAGATAAGCAGGAGGATTAACAGTAGGAAACCTTCCAACAGGGCAGCCTATTCAGCCAAGTGGAAAAAATTATTGATGTGCTCGTTAGCCTGAGGAGTTCAGCTGATGCTAGCTTGTATCCTGGACATCTTGGAGTACCTGTTGCATCCTCCCATCCATGGGCAGTTGGGATTTTCAAATTCTATGGCAGTGGAGTTCTTGAAAGGAGTCACTCATCTTCATCCACCGATTAAAAAGCTGGTTCCTTTGTGGGACCTTAATATTGTCTTAGTGGCCCTTATGGGACCTCTATGCCTCTGGTGACATCTTTCCCCCTTCTGTATCAGAAAACTCCCGCCTTTGTAGTGATAATATCTGCAAGGAGAGAGTACGAGTTCCAGGCTTTGATGGTGGAGCCTTCTTACATGCACCCTCAGTTTTTATCAAAGGTGGTTTCCCAGTTTCTCTTGAACCAAGTTACGTATCTGCCAGTGTTCTTCCCTAAGCCACATTCAACCCCAGAGGAACAGCTTCTTAACACATTGGATGTCAGGTGATGTCTAGTTCTTTATCTGGATAGAATGAACCCTTTCATTTCATCACCTCGTCTGTTTGTTTCATATGTGGACCCAATGAAGGGTCAAGTGGTCTCTTCAAAGACAATTTCCAAGTGCATAACTTCTTGCGTGATGATAGCATACGAAGTAGCCCAGCTATGCCTCCTCAAGGGGTATGGGCTCATTTTAGGACAGTTTAGGCAACATCAATGATATTTCTAAATGACATTTTTATATTGGAGAGACAATGTGGATGAGGTACAGTAACTCCTCACTTAAAGTCGTCCTGGTTAACATTGTTTCTTTGTTATGTTGCTGATCAATTAGGGAACATGTTCGTTTAAAGTTGTGCAATGCTCCCTTCTAACATCGTTTGGCAGCCGCCTGCTTTGTCCACTGCTTGCAGGAAGAGCAGCCCATTGCAGCTAGCTGGTGAGGGCTTGTAATCAGGGTGGACCGGCAGCCCCCCCATCAGCTCCTTGCTCCCCTAAGTTCCCTGTGCTGCAGCTGCCCAGCAGGCTATCAATTGCCAGGCAGTTCAGCTCTCCCTCCCCCCACTGCCAAGTGCTGCTCCTGCCCTCTGCCTTGGAGCTGCTCCCAGAGACACCTGTTTGCTGTGCAGGAGGGGGAAGGTGAGGGGCTAATGTCAGGGTGTCCCCCTCCCCCCCTGCTCCTGCACCCAGCTTACCCCTTCTCCATATAGAGCAGGGAGGGGACACGGACGGAGAGAGACAGAGCCTGGGGCAGGAGCTCCTGTCTCAACTTCCTGATCCACTTAAAAAGACAATGCACTTAAGAGTAGGTCAGCTTACTTAAAGGGGCAGTGGACATCTCTCTCTCTCTCTCTCTTTCTCTCTCTCTCCCACACACAAGGTGTGTGTCTGTCTCTGTCTTCTATGCTGTCTCCCCTCCCTCATGTTCGTGCTGCCTTGTGTGAGAGGCTACATTAACAACAATGTGTTAACCCTGGAGGGCTCAGCCAAGTGTTAGTTCATCATTTAGCAGCAAGGCATTCCCTGGGAAATATCCCTCCCTCTTCCACCCTCTAACTTCACTACCTCAACCAAGCTTCACAATCATCATAGCTGTGAACAGTATTACACTGTTTGTTTAAAATGTATACTGTGTGTATATCTATATAATATATAGTTTTTTGTCTGGTGAAAAAAATTTCCCTGGAACCTAACCCCCGCCCCATTTACATTAATTCTTATGGGGAAATTGGATTCGCTTAACATCGTTTCGCTTAAAGTCGCATTTTTCAGGAACATAACTACAATGTTAAGCGAGGAGTTACTGTAATATCTTTTATTGGACCAACTTCTGTTGGTAAGAGAGACAAGCTTTCAAGCTTCTTCAGGCCTGAGGAAGAGCTCTGTGTAAACTCGAAAGCTTATCTCTCACCAAAAGAAGTTGGTCCAATAAAAGATATTATCTCACCCACTTTGTCCCTAATATCCTGGGACCAACATGGCTACAACAACACAGCATACATTACTATATTGGACTTTTGCAGGGCAGCTACTTGGTCCTCTGTGTTATACGTTCACAAACCACTGTGCCATTATGGCTGTGTCTAGATCAGATGCAAACTTTGGGAGGGGTCCTTCTTTAAACAGACTCCAAGCCCCACCTCCTGTGTGTACTGCTTGCAAGTTAACCACATGGAATACAGGGCTGCATCTATTTGAAGAAGAAAAAAAATAATTACCTACCTGTAACAGTTCTTTGAGATGTGATGCAGATGTGTCTTCCATGATCCACTCTCCATCCTCTCTGTATTGGAGTCTGTACTTCTGATGTTCGATGTGAAGGAACTGAGGGAGTCGTGATGGCACCACCCTTATCTGGCCAGCAGAGGAGCTATGGCCTCAGGGCATGAGCACCACTCCTATGGGTACTGTTAGGCAAAGCTGTCCAGCTCTAGTGCACGAGTCGCACACACCCACATGCAATACACGTCAGCATTACAACTCGAAGAACAATAGTTACAGGGAAGTAACCATTTTTTTTCTTTCCCTCATAGAACCTTTTTTAAAAAGATTGGGAGAGAAGTCAAACAATAACCAAATTAGAAGACAAGAGTAAAGATCACCTCTGTGATAAGCTAAAATTCTCATCCCCAATGGATGCCCATTAACTGATCACTCAATGTGATCTTTATCAGCTAAATACCTGTATCTGACTAATAACACATTAGACAGCACATAGCAATCATGCAATGCAAATTTTCCTCTACAAGGCATTTATAACAAAGACTTGTTTCATTGCAGTCATTTAGGTATTCCTGAAAGCTATAATTATTTTCCATACTATATTGAATATGACATTTACTACCATAGCCACTGTCTCTCTTTTTGTGTGCAATTTCTCCATGACTTTGGTTTATTTTTAAAATATTTACAATAATGAGTGTGCCTAGGAATAGCTCTGATGCTTCATTGGAGGTTAAGTTCATTAGCCTGCTGCTTCACTAGAGGAGAGAAGGTTTGGCTGGATTATCCCTCAATGAGATGCATATGGGCACATTTTCAGAGCTGTTTTTTTAATCTCTATCTTCCTTAAGACTTCTGTATGTTGTCTATTACTCTGGTATACTTACTATTTGAATTAAAACCTTTCTGAAAAAATGTTATAGGTACCTCAGTGACTGCTTCCCCCATATTTTAGATGATTTATTGAGTGTACTTTTGTAACTTGGAATTGAGTTCACAGAGACAGTGGTTCCCAACCTTTTTCATACCGTTGAACCTAAGTTAACATAAGAACATAAGAGTGGCCATACTGGGTTAGAGCAAAGGTCCATCTAGCCCAGTATCCTGTCTTCCAACAGTGGCCAATGCCAGGTGTCCCAGAGGGAATGAACAGAACAGATAATCACCAAGTAATCCATCCCCTGTTGCCCATTCCCAGCTTCTGGGAAACAGAGGCTAGGGACACCATCCCTGCCCATCCTGGTTAACAGCCTTTGATGGACCTATCCTCCATGAACTTATCTAGTTCTTTTTTGAATCCTGTTATAGGCACAACAAAAAGTTACAATAAAAAGTTTGGGTATCCTTCTCCATTAGTTTTGAGATCTAACTCTCATCTAGTCATAAAAAGGCAGGGCGAGTCACAATCCTCAGGTAGAAAATTCATGCTCCAGGAGTGCTCATCTACATTTAAACTCAGTTTCAGACCTTCACGTGTAAAGAAGAGATACCAGTACCACACTTGGCTGCTGTAATCAACACTGAGGCACCCAAATATGTCACCTCTGTGTTGATTTGAGTATCTCAGTATAGTACTGCTTCCACTTACTTAGGTATACAAGTTTGAAAATTGGGCCTTCAGAATAAGTCATTAACTTTAAAGACTCTTAACTGTCTCAGATCTGCAGGACATGAAACTTTTACACATGAATAGGAAAAATGCTTGATATAATCTGGATTCCATAAGAGGTTGTTTGCATTTCATAAATTCATGGAAATTTATGTTTTGTGGTATTGTCCCTGTAATTTAACTATTTAATCTAATGGTTCAGGAAACCATTTTTGAAGTTTTAAGGAAACTCCTAGTATCTGTATTTGGTGGTCTGAAGGTAAAGGAGATCTGGAAATGAGGAGAACCAATGCATCAAAAGTAAGTCTTTTGTTTTGTTTTAAAAGTAAAAATGTTGATATTCAGTCTTTGAGTCTACTGAAAAACAAAACTTAAGGGCTAGGATATTACCCCAAAGTGGACTTGGCATCTTTTGGATACTAAAATGTTCATGGAAGTTTAACTGCTATATGGATGAGCATATTTTTTCCACCTGCAATGTTTTGGAGCAGATTACATAGTTGCTAACTTTATTAAAAAAAAGTGTCCAGAGCAACTCTATAGGTAAGGTGGGGAGGCTCTGAAAGCTAAAGGAGAATTGTGTGTGCATTCTGGTGAAGTATATTTTGTATATGAATTAGTTATTAGGGACTCTGATTGTTTTCAGGAAGTTGTTACTTATGGAAGCTCCACCAAAACTCATACTTTCCTACATAGTCCTTTCTTACCCAACAGATCCCACCTTCTCCTATTTGTTGTCTTCTTGAGGAGGACATTGGATGGCCTGCTCAACCCATCTGGCATGATTGTCTGGCATGCAGGCCTACTCCCATTCCAGCATCTTCAGGGGGATGATAGCAGTGCTACTCCATGAGTACTTCTTGTAGTGAATTAACCTATTCTATTTGCCACTCCTTAGGGTTTCCCCTTTTTCTTGTCTGCTGGCCTGTGGGTTCTCCCCCATGGCTTCTTTCATGAACTTATTAAAATTAAAAGATTTTTTTATAGAAATTTTCTTTGTTTTTGAAAATCTTAATTTTATTAAGTGAAATGTTTCAGTTTTGAAAAATTCCACCAAGTGTCTAAACTGATCAATCAAAACTGATGGGGGCGGGGTGAGGTTGGGGAGCTGGGGAAGAGATCCAAAAATAATAACTGGAGGAGTTTTAATAAATTTGAAACATGGAACATTTTGAGGAAATGGATATATTTTCACTAAAATTCTAATGTTTTGGGGAAATGGGCAAATTTTGTATGAGATAATAAATAAATAAAATTGAACATAAAATGTCAATCAGCTCTACTGCTTCCCCCTCTTGTGCTGTGGGGGGGGGGGGAGGAGAGGGATTGAATCTTCTTCTTTTCCCCATAGGGTTCCCTTTTGTGCCACCTCTTTTTACTCTGGCTTCCCCAGCACACTTAGCAACAGAGAGGTAGCTCCTTCCTCCCAGTCCAGTAATCACCTGCTGGGACATAAGAATCCTGCAGATTGAGTTGCTGGTGGAGGTGCAAGCCTGCTATCTAAACCACAGTTAGATTCATCTCTATCAGTTTTTACAGTGCCTCTTTATGTAAAGAGTTAGGATAAAGATTCTTAAGTCTTTTCCCCCTAAGACACTCTCAAAACTGTTGAAAAACGTGTCGATAGCAAGTAAAAGTATACTAGCATTGTACCTGGACTGTAATGCTATGAATAACTCTCAGAACTATTTATATGAAATTTTAGTTGTAGAAACAATTTTTTGCAGTCACCTCCACCTCAGGATCCAAATGAGAAAATATTTATGCATTCTGTATTCATGCTAAATAAAAATGTCATTTTCAGTGTAAAACAAGATTAACGTACAGTTTTGATTAATTTTATATACTCATCTCTCTTTACAATGTGTTTAACTTTTTTCCAAGCCCCACCGTGTACCTTGTAAATAGCAAGAAAACAAAGACAAAATCCTAGACTTTATCTGCTCACAGAATGAACATTTCTGTATACACACACCACCTTGTGAAAATGCCTCAGCTGTTCAGGTGTGCTCAGCACTTCAACAGCACAGTTATGTACAATTCACTGCAGCTGATCATAGTTCCAAATACCTTCTTACACTTCTATGGTTAATGTGTCACTCTTTGTATAGTAAATTCATATTTTGGAATATTTACTTCTTGGTCATAAAAATTGCTCTGGACAGGAACTTGGAGTATAAAGTCTCAGTGGAAGATTAAATTTCTTTATATATATATATAGAGAGAGAGAGAGAGAGAGAGAGTTTTTCTTTTTATATAAATAAAATGTCAAGACTATCACTTTAGTCGTTTTTCAATGTGAATTGTGTAAGGCACACTGTGATGTGTAAGTCAAAACCAGGAATGTTTGATAACAGATTTTACTACCCTTTATTCCTCAAAGTAGACTGGGGAGGAACAAATAAATTAAGATGTGGTTTCATGTTTAAAAACTTAGTCTGTATCATGCTTAGTGTTTTTTGAAATGCTCAGTTATATCGTTCCCAACATTTTAACCACCAGACAGCTCCATGTTTGGGAACACCAGCTGTACTGTAGTCCATCCAGCTGCATTTTATATTGTGAATTAGATTTCTTCTCTCTCATTTTCATCCATGCAATAAATTGTAGTCTGCAGACCAAAACTAATCCATAAACATCAAAATGGAATTCACACAACAAAATGTAAAGGGTGAAAACTTGCACCACAAAATATTAAATGATCAGGATATTTGTGCTTGTTTTGAAACATGTACCCGTTAACATCTACTCACACTCTAATAGAATGGCCCTTTAGTTTCATGATGGCAATATTCCACATTGTGTGTAGGAGTTGAAGGTTTTACATGTTTCACCTGTGATAGTTTATGGGTAGGGTGACCATATTTCCCAAAGGGAAAACGGAACCCTGCGTGGGGCTGGCCTGAGCCCTCTCTTGCCCCCATGGGGCTGGCCCTGCTCTCCCCTCACCCCCGCACAGGGCTGGCTTGAGCCGCTCCCCCCAGGGGCCTCTCCTCCAGTCCCTTGTGCGAAGCTGAGGTTGCTGGAACTCTGCTTGGCTCCCCTTCCCTGCATGAGCCCCAACTCCCCCGCCGTAAGAGGCTGGCATCACCCCTTGCCCGCAGCACATTCTTCTGCACCCCCCACCCCACCCCACCCCACTCCACTTTTTTGACAAAAGTGGGCATTTGTCCCATTTGCTCTTGCCACCTAATCAAGTCAGCAAAAGCAAATGGGACAAATGTCCACCTTTGCCAAAAAAAGTTGAGACGGCCGGGACAAGGCTTAAAAAGGGGACCATCCCGGCCAAAACAGGATGTATGGTAACCCTACATATGGGCTGTATTTTGTGTTTGTTTCTTGTTTGTTTGCTTGCTTCTTGTCTCAATTATAATGACATTTCTTTAATAAAGCTTTTGGTTATGTGAATTTTGTGTAAACTTCAGAGTCTTGCGTGAATGTCTCATCATCCATTAAAGATCAGAAGAGTTATCCAAATATCATATTTTTTGAAAAGTTTGATTTTTTTTAATTTTGAAATTTTGTTTTCATGAGCTATATTTGCCATAGTTTGCTCTTTCGTGTCATTATTTTTCAAACCCAGTTGTATAGCTGATGTTTAGAATGAGATCCCAACTTATTTCATTAATCCAAATTTCACCGCTCCCTGCTAGCCCTTTAATGGATTGATTCAAACGCCAGATCTGACTATCCAATCCAAACTGTTTGCTGTTCAATCCTGTCTGTAATATAATGTGAATGGTTTCCTGGGTCCAAAGATGGCTAAAGTAGGCAAAGTTACTGCTGTGAAATGAAATGATTAACACAAAAGGATAGCTTTGTGGTGGATTTCTCTCTATGATTCCCATTATACAATGGAAGTTGTGTAGTGGAAAATCTTACACAGCTTTCTAAAAACTTTCTCCTAAGTGCCTGTTGTCTATAAGTTTAATATTCATCTCAGCATTCTTATTTCCTTTTCATATTGGATACGAGAGCCCTGAATTTATAATTACAGCAATAATTTGGTTATTTCTTTACCACTTAAAAATCTTTATCTGAATTTGAATCCCAGTGAGTTTTTAAATGGTATTAATTTGTTACAGAGCTTTAATATTGATTTGTACTGCATAGCTCTTGTCAAGGTTTTCCAGAAATGTACTAAAATGGCTCAGTGTTTATTGTATCACTGGTTTTTATTTTTTAAATTTAAGCTGTTATTTCCCACCCACACCTAAAAGCTCGCATATGATTGTGATTCAGGCTCACACTGACCATGTAGTAAAAAATGTTCAATTGCCACTGATTACAAAGAAGAAAATTTCTTCATGCAATTATGTTTTATTAGCACTGATGTAAAGTACAAAAAGAGCCCATGCTAATTCCCTAGTGCTTGGAGATTCCACTAAATATAGCCGTGTCCAACATGTTGTTGTAATACCAGATTTTTATCCTAATATTAGACTGGAAGAAGTAGATTACTGGAGAAGGGAATGTTTGAGATGAGAAAAGTTTAATTATTTGTCTGAAATGGGGAAAAAAACTGAGACAATCTGACACATGATTTCAGCTTTTAAGGGAAAAATGAATGATGATTTTAGGCTAGAATCATAAAATTGGAGAAATGCCATCCTCCTGCATCAGTGGATGGCAGACCTGGATTTGGGGCTAGGGGTGGGGAGGGATAACTCAGTGGTTTGAACATTGGCCTGCTAAACTCAGGGTTGTGAGTTCAATCCTTGAGGGGGCCACATAGGGACCAGGGGCAAAAATCAGTACTTGGTCCTGCTAGTGAAGACAGGGGGCTGGACTCAATGACCTTCTAGGGTCCCTTCCAGTTCTATGAGAGAGGTATATCTCCATATATGAGGCTGGCAGTGAAATGGGGACTTTGCTAGTAGCAAGGGAGGGAGATGCTCACCAAAAGACAATAGGTAACCCCCCCAGGAGTCTCTGGCACTTGTTGGCCAGCTGGGGGAGAGGGGTACTGATTGGCCAACATTCCCCAGCTCCCGGGATTTAGCTCAGTGCAGGTGCCATGTGAATCCTCTTTCAGATCCTTTCCAGCAACCCACCCTATCCACCTGAAATAGGAATGGGATCTCAGCCTGACAGATGCTGCAGGTCTAGCTGATTTAGGGGATCAAGAAGGATTTTTTTCTCCCATGGGCCAATTGGCAGAGGACCAGAGAGGTTTTTGCCTTCCTCACAGCACTTTCAAGCCACAGTAGGTTAAGTAAGAACACACTTTGTACCTAACTGAGGGGCTGGGGTAGTGTTGTTTATTTGTTGCAACTTGCAGCTGGTTTTCAGTGTGGTTAAAATAATAAATTAGAAGCAAGAGGAAGATCAAGGACAGGGTAGGCCCATTATTTAGTGAAGGGGTGTGATGCTGTATGATTGAAATATGACCATGTATAACACCAATCTTGCCACTTTTAGACAATTGCAACAGATCTTTTACGAAGTATGTCATGTAAGGTGTCAATGGAAAAGTTATGATTTGCTGAGAATGATTCTCCTGTTTTGCATCTGAAGAAGTGGGTTTTTACCCACAAAAGCTTATGCCCAGATAAATCTGTTAGTCTTTAAGGTGACACCAAACTCCTCGTTGTTCTCCTGTTCATATGCACGTGTCATTTTTGTATCTGAAGTTATAAATATTGACTATGTACTGGCATCCTACATATGTGCTCTATTCCTGGGTAACACCCACCAGGTAAAATCTACATTGAAGCCAGACAGCTTTGTGTTGATGGCCCATCAAAGGCAATTGACTCTCACAATGGGCCATAGACAAAACTCATTCCACCCAGGTGGCACTTCCTGCAGATGCCTTAGCCTCCAAGTGGCCAATGGCTTGCCCTTGTGAGTCAGCAAGCCATGTAAGGGTGTGTGACTTGCTCATGTGACCTTGGACTCCATCTTGTGCCTGTACTATTCCACAAACTGTGCCAGGGAGCTTTGTTTAGGATTGTAAAATTCCCTCCACATAGGAGAGGGTATAAAAGACCCTAGAAACATCTCTATTTTGTCTTCATTTCCTGCTTCATTTCTCTGGAATGGATTTCTAACAAGGAAGCTCAAAACAAGAACTTAAGTACCCCCAGCTGTTTGGGTAATTTCCAGATAGACTTTTGCAAACTAGCAGTTTATTCCATCACTGCTACAAACCTGATATAAGAACTTTGCAATGATTGTACTATATGATCTATTAACAATTTTATCTCTTTATTTCTTTTCTCTTAAAAATAAACCTTTAGAGTTTAGCAATTAAAGGATTGGCAACAGCATGATTATTGGGTAAGATCTGAGTTATATATTGAGCTGACTGTGTGGCTGACCTCTTGAGGTCAGAAGAACTCTTTGATGAAATTCATTTTCAATAACCACTCCTCATCAAGTCTAGTGTCTGGGTAGTGAAATACATGCTGGAATGCTGAAGGAGACTGCATTTTTGACTTTTTGTTAACCAGTGTGGTGAGATAGAAGTTTATTTTTGTTACTGGCTTGGTAGATCTAATGATAAAATAACCACCACTTTGGGGCGAGTCTGCCCTTTTTCTCAGCAGTTTGTCTTGAATCTGACATACTCATCTGTGAACCACTGAGGCACAGGGAAAGGGGGGGAAAGCCAATAACAGAAAATGTGGAAATGGCAGTAGTGTTAAATGACTTTTTTGTTCCTGTTTTCACCAGTATGGTTAGTAGCGATTGAACATCTAACATAGTAAATGCCAGTGAAAATAAGGTAGGATCTGAGGCTAAAATAAGGAAAGAACAAGTTAAAAATTGCCTAGACAAGCTAGATGTCTTCAGGTCAGCAGGGCCTGATGAAATATACATCTAGAATACTCAAGGAGCTGACTGAGGAGATATCTGAACCATTAACAATTATATTCAAAGACTAATGAAAGATGGGAGGGATTCCAGAGGATTGGAAGAGGGCAAACATAGTGCCAATCTATAAAAAGGAAAATAAAGACAACCCGGGGAATTACAGACCACTCAGCTTAACTTTTGTACCTGGAAAGATAATGTAGCAAATAATCAAGCAATCAATTTGCAAACACCTAGAAGATAATAAGGTTATCAGAAACAGTCAACATGGATTTGTCAAGAACAAATCATGTCAAACCAAACTAATAGCTTTCTTTAACAGTGTAACAAGCCTTTTGGATAGAGGGAAGCAGTAGATGTGGTATATTTTGACTTTAATAAGGCTTTTGATACTGTCTCGCATGACCTTCCTATAAATAAACTAGCAAAACACACCCTAGATGGAGGTACCATGGAGTTGTTGCATAATTGGTTGGAAAACCATTCCCAGAGAGTAGTTATTAGTGTTCACAGTCAAACGGAAAGGGCATATCAAGTGGGGTCCCGCAGGGCTTGGTTCTGAGTCCAGTTTTGTTTGTGGACAATACCAAGCTGGGAGAGGTTGCAAGTGCTTTGGGGGATGTGATGGAGCGTCTACCCCACACTAGCCAATAAAGGGTTAATAGAACCCCAGGGAGGCGGTGCAACAGGCAGCCAATTGGAGAGGACCCTAGGGAGGCTGTGCAGGAGACAGCCAATTGGAGAGGGCTACGGGGAGCAGCCAATCAGGGCCGGGCAGGCCCATATAAGAAGATCTGCAGGGCAGTCACTCCCTGGACCTTGGGGAGGGAGGAGGACTGGCAGCCTTGCAGGCAGAGGGCATCTAGCACCTTGCATAGAGCAGTGCTGGGCAGGATCAGGGGAGCGAGAATGAGCTTTTGCTGATTGCTGACATGCTGGGGCCCTGAGACAAGGGCGGAGAAGGTGCTCGGACTGCGGGGAAGGGGTCTGGGGAAGTGGCCCAGGGAAGTAGACTCTGGGGTCAGAGGGGACGCAGCACGTGGCTGCCATCTACAGGGTTCCTGGGCAGGGACCTGGAGTAGTAGGCAGACCCGGGTCCCTGCCTTACCCCTACTCACCACAGAGGAAGTGGCTGGACAGTGGACTATGGTTCCCCCGGAAGGGGGGAGAACACAATATGACACAGCCAGAGGGCTGTGTCCTGAAGAGGATGCTGTGTTCTTTGGGGACAATGTGCTTCCTGGAGCAGACATGACAGCGGCAAGACATCACTAGATGAGAGCGCGCTGGTAACCTAAGCTAATTCCCAGGACTGCTGAGTTGAATCTCATCACAGGGGATAGGATTGAAATTCAAAATGATCTGAAATAAATAGGATGCAATTTAATAGGGACAAATGCTAAGTACTCCACTTAGGTAGGAACAATTAATTGCACACGTACAAATTGGGAAATGACTGCCTAATAAGGAGTACTGTCACTGTGGAAAGAGATATGATGGTTATAGTGGATCACAAGCTAAATATGAGTCAACAGTGTAACACTGTTGCAAAAAAGGTGACCATCATTCTAGGATGTATTAGCAGGAGTGCTGTAAGCAAGAGTCGAGAAGTAATTCTTCCATTCTACTCTAAACAGATAAGGCCTCCGCTGCAGTAGTGTGTCCAGTTCTGGGTGCCACATTTCAGGAAAGATGTGGACAATTTGGAGAAAGTCCAGAGGAGAGCAACAAAAATTATTAAAGGTCTAGAAAATATGACCTAGGAGGGAAGATTGAAACAATTAGGTGTGTTTAGGCTGGAGAAGAGAAGACTGAGGGGGGATATAACAGTTTTCAAGTACATAAAAGGTTGTTACAAAATGGAGAGTGAAAAATTGTTCTCATTAACCTCTGAGGATAGAACAAGAAGCAATAGGCTTAAATTGTAGCAAGAGCAGTTTCGGTTGGACATTAGAAAAACTTTCTTAACTGTCAGGGTAGGTAAGCACTAGAACAAATTGCATAGGGAGGGTGTGGAATCTCTGTCATTGGAGATTTTTAAGAACAGGTTAGACAAACACCTGTCAGGAATAGTCTAGTTATTACTTAGTCCTGCCTTGAGTGCAGGGGACTGGACTAGATGACCTTTCGAGGTCCCTTCTAGTCATACACTTCTATGATTCTATGACTAAAATGAATGGTTTCCAGAGTAAAAGACCTGGGATTTTGGTGATTGGCCTTGGGTGCAAGTGATCGGATGAGATCTTGTGGCCTTCGCAGGCTGAGGTCCCTACCCTGCTGCACCCTCTGTCCCCCTCACAGGGGAAAGGGTGCTAGGACTCAGAGAGAGCTGAGTCCTGGGGAAGAGGGGTATAGATTGTAGAGAGCCTAACCCATGTTATGAGCTCAATGGTAAGGAACCCTATAACCCCCACACTGGAACCTATTAATTGCCTGGTATAAGAGAGGAGGGGTGATGGGTGGGTAGTGCCCCTCCCCTGTGTTTAAGTTGAATAAAAGTAGCGGCCTGCCACTTATACCATGCACGTGTGTCTCCTCCTTTTGCCTCTGTGTCCACATTAAATGTGGGAGGCCAAAAAGGCTTTTGGAAGTTTGAAAAATCATTTTGACTCAGCAGAGATTATCATCCTTGTGTGAGTAAATCCTTTTATCTCTAGACACTTTTTCAAATATCAAAGAAATCAGCCAATGAAGGGTTTTCCAGATTCCATTATGTATACCCCTGACAAGTTTGTCACTTCCTAACATTTAAAACTGGACTGTACATAACACTGGTGAATATACTGGGTGAGTAATCCTGCATTGCTATCTTTGGGCTAGCCAAGAAGAACTAGTAGGGCCTTTTCCATCTCTAACTTCTGTGATTCTTTTTTCACAGGTGCTATTGGATATTTTGGATATGGACAAGGTGGATCAGTACATTTTTCTTTCTAGCTGGGCCTTTTCCATTTGGGACTCAGCAAAACGCAGAAATGTTGATTTGCTAGAGAAATTCTGTTTTTCAGAATCCAAAATACAAATCCTGTGAAAAAGAAAATGTATTTTTCCAGTTTCCCTGAGCTGGTGTGCAGGTATCCCTAAAATATCTTGGAACCTACACAGAAAGCCCAGCATAGCAATTTGAATAACTGCCCCAGAGACAGGTGACATGCATTGTTTGGCTGTTTTTTATGTTTTCTATTGTGTCACAGGCCCAAGGCAGTTGATGGCAAAACTCAGTGGGAGCAGACTCAGACTTTATAAGTACAGTATTGCAGCCAAAGGATAGACGTTCTTGAGTCCAGTTCTGCTCTAATTACAGCCAATGGAAGTTTTAATTTTCATTTCTATGGGTGCAGGATCTAGTGCTTTATCTGGAAACACTTGCGTATAATTGAGGAACAGAGAATCTTTAAAATAGGGAGAAAGGAGAGCATTGTTTTAATAAAACAACTATGATAAGCAGGAAAACACATGCACATTACTGGTCACGAAGGGTATGTCTACATTACATTTTAAAATCTGCTGCAGTGAGTCTGAGGCCAGATCTACAAACTCGGGCTTGGGGGGCTCATGCTATGGTACTAAAAACCGCACTATAGACATTTCAGAGTAGCAGCCGTGTTAGTCTGTATCCGCAAAAAAACCAGGAGTCCTTGTGGCACCTTAGAGACTAACAAAATTTATTTGAGCATAAACTTTCGTGGGCTACAGCCCACTTCTTCGGATGTATAGAATGGAACACACAGAAAGAAGATATTTATACATACAGAGAACATGAAAGAGTGGAAGTAGCCATACCAACTGTAAGAGGCCAATCATTTGAGATGAGCTACCATCAGCAGGAGAAAAAAAACTTTTGAAGTGATAATTGAGATGACCCATAGAAGGTATGAGGATACTTAACATGGGAAAATAGATTCAATTAGTGTAATGACCCAACCGTTCCCAATCTCTGTTCAAACCTAAGTTAATTGTATCTAATTTGCATATTAATTCAAGTTCAGCAGTCTCTCTTTGGAGTCAGTTTTTTGAAGTTTTTTGTTGCAAAGTTGCCACCTTCAAGTCTGTCACTGAGTGATCAGAGAGGTTGAAGTGTTCTCCTACTGGTTTTTGAATGTTATGATTCCTGATGTCAGATTTGTGTCCATTTATTCTTTTGCGTAGAGATTGTCCGGTTTGGCCAATGTATATGGCAGAGGGGCATTGCTGGCACATGATGGCATATATCACATTGGTAGATGTGCAGGTGAACGAGCCCCTGATGGTGTGGCTGATGTGATTAGGTCCTATGATAGTGTCACTTGAATAGATATGTGGACAGAGTTGGCATCGGGCTTTGTTACAAGGATAGGTTCCTGGGTTAGTGTTTATGTTGTATGGTGTGCGGTTGCTGGTGAGTATTTGCTTCAGAGTGGGAGGCTGTCTGTAATCCAGGACTGGCCTGTCTCCCAAGAACTGTGAGACCAGTAATGTGCATGTGTTTTACTGCTACTTCCACCCTTTCATGTTCTCTGTATGTATAAATATCTTCTTTCTGTGTGTTCCATTCTATGCATCTGATGAAGTTGGCTATATCCCATGAAAGCTTATGCTCAAATAAATTTGTTAGTCTCTAAGGTGCCACAAGTACTCCTGTTCTTTTTACTATAGACATTAAAGCTCAGCCCTTCAGAGCCTGAGCTCCAGGCTGAGCTGCGATGTCTATGTTACTGTTTTTAACGCTATAAAGCAAGCACGAGTCTATAGACATGGGCTCTGAGACTCCCTGCTGTTGGGTGTAAAACACAATGTAGATATACCCTAAAAATGCTGATGTAGCTAAATTCATTGTCTAATGCTTTTCTGTTCCCCCTTTTGACACATCTCTAGAAGCTGGGCCATTTTGATCTACTAAGTAAGAAAGATCAATCTTTCCAGCTTCTCTTAAAATAGAAAATTAGGACCAGATCATCAGGTGATATAATAAGAACAGTTATATTGTTCTTATTGAAGCTGCTGTGCTTCTACACATTTCTGGTGTCAGCTGGTTAAAAAAAATTTAACATACGGACATAAGAACTAGAATGGCAACTTTATGCATTATGGCCTGTACTTGGTTGCTATTTGAAATCCTGCATGACAGAAGCTCCAGAAGCAGGTTCAATATGCAGGGGCAGGGTTTCTCACTCCCATTAAATGTTTCAAACATGTGTCTCCAGTGTTGAAAGCTCTGTGTTGGCATCTGTTTAACAGCATATCAATTACAGGATTGTACGTCATTGGTTTAGTTCATCCTATTTTTGATGATCTCTTTATTCCCTGTCTGCTTACCATGTTCTATAATGTGCTGATGCAGTTTTTTTTTTTTTTTTTTGGTCCATAATTTCTATCTCAAGAAACAGAATATGACTTTAAGGCTTATACTGCTTTATACTTTCCTGTCTTGAAAGTCATTCCCACCTGATGGTGTTAAAGCCTGCTAGTGTGTTTGATTTTCAAACTTTTTTATTGGTAAAGTTTTTTTGTCTGTTTAGTATGTACTGAGAAGCATGGTCTAGTGGTTTGATTTAGGAGCCAGTAAATCCTGTGTCAGTCAGTCAGTCTCTCTCTCTCTTTCTCTCTCTAGCTTGAGCATATCACTTAACTTCTCTGCGTCAGTTTCTCCATTGGTAACATATGCTCAATACTCCATTAAAAAGTTTAATTAATTAATGTCTGCCAAGCATTTTGAACATGATATATATATTTTTTAATACTGGGTAATAAATGTAATTGTTTGGTTAACATAGCTAAGTGAGTACTAGAATGCTGAATTCACATACTTACTAAATGTTTTGATTGTTCTCCCTGAGCTGAGTGCCCTCAGAAATATGATATGGTCTTTACTAAAGACTATTAATTTTATAACCCTTGTTAAAGTCCTGGTACATTCGTATCTGGTTTTAGAATCTTTACTGCATTCTGAAGCAGTCCTTTTCCCTCAAAGGATTGGTAATTCTGAGCAAAAGGGTCTCTTAAAAAGAAATTCTACTAATTGTCTTCTTTATGAATTTGCAGTCTTTCCAGGTGGCCTTAGGTTGGCTATTTTCACTAGCTAGGTTTCAATATAAGCTGGGTTTTTCTGCTCACCACTTAATGTTTATCGCTTTTTTGCTTTTGGTAATCAAATATGTTCATTTGGCCACATATAATATGTATTCCCAGAAAATAGACTACATTAAGATAAGGTTAAGAGTGAGGTACATGTGCTTATATTTTGACCGTAAGCTCCATGGGGCAGGGACTGTTCTTGTACAGTGCCAAGCACAAGTCCTGATCCATGACTCTCCTAGGCACTACTGCAACCAAATAAGAAGAAGTAGGGATAATAAAATGATAGGGAGTGTTAGATATAGATATTCAGGCCTGTCTGTAAAGGCCTATACTTTAAGAATTTAGGTATATGTTTATCGTTTAGCTAGTTATAGAAGTATAAAAGAGAGAATCAAAATCACTGTCTGCCTGTGTAAGGGCCTTCTCTCACTGTGACAGTTTGAGGCCCTGTTCTTAAGCTAAGGCCTTTGGCTAAGCAGCGGGAGCAGCCATAAGCTGGAAAGCGTACGGTCACGTCTTCACACATTTCAAACCAGTCATATTGAGATAAGGCAATCTGGGGCTGTGAGAAAGGTGATCCTATTATCACCTCCAAATAAAAGGAAGAGCCTAGAAGATGCAAAAGGAAATTTAGTTTGATAGTTGTCAATAGACATCGTTGGGAAACCCTTATGTCCTTATAGATGTAGTTGTGAAATCCTCACTTCTGTATTGTTTTGTCATTACAGTTCCCACTTTGCTATTGTTTATTTGCATGGTCTCTGTCTGGTTCTGTGACTGTTTCTGTCTGCTGTATAATTAATTTTGCTGGGTGTAACTAATTAAGGTGGTGGGATATAATTGGTTAGCTAAGCATGTTACAATATGTTAGGATTGGTTAGGTAAATTTCAGTAAAATGATTGGTTAATTAATGGAGATATCCCATCTCCTAGAACTGGAAGGGACCTTGAAAGGTCATCGAGTCCAGCCCCCTGCCTTCACTAGCAGGACCAAGTACTGATTTTGCCCCAGATCCCCAAGTGGCCCCCTCAAGGATTGAACTCACAACGCTGGGTTTAGCAAGCCAATGCTCAAACCACTGAGCTATCCCTCCCCCCAGGTATAAGGTTTAAGGTATAGCTAAGAATATTACTATATAAATTAGGGGCAAACAGGAAGTAACTTTATACATATTTTTGTCTATTTTATTTTTTTAATAAGTTTTGCCACAGTTTACATTTTATTTTTATTAAAGCAATGTCAAAAACCAGCATTGCTGACAATTTTCCCAGCTGCCGAGCACAAGTCCCACTTCTACAAATCTTGTGCTATTAGCAATAAAGTTAGTTGGGATTCGAAAATAAGGAAAAAGGAACTTGGATTTAAGCTTGCTGGAAGTTCACCCCAATAAACATTGAATTGTTTGCACCATCGGACTTCGGGTATTGTTGGTCTCTGTTCATGTGAGAGGGACCAGGGAAGTGGTGAAGGAATAAGCCCTCTAACAGGGTGTTGCAGTTATCCCCATTACAAAGCCAGGAAATTGGTTAAAGATAAACTTAAAAGAAATCCAAACATATTAAGGTATGGAAGTTTACAGGTAAGACCTACAAAAAACTTTAACTCTATGCTGTAGTGATACCATGTAATATCAATAAAATTATGATCAATATATTTTCAGGTCTGTGATCCCAGGTTACAGGCAAGTGAGTTTTAAATACACATTAGTTTTGTTCATATTTTTTTCCATACTAAAAAAGCCAGCATCCTTTTTACGATTGAGAGGGCATGGGAAATGCAGTAGGATAACGAATATTAGGTTGCTGGTGGAGGTAATGTGAGATGATGAGACCAAGAAGGAGTGCAAGGATATGAAATAGATTTGAGGGGAAAATGGACCCAGGGGTAAGGAATAGATTGAAGGATGGATGAGAGGGAGTAAATGGTAAGGAGATAATAAAAATGAGAGATACTGTGATTGGACAGTAGAGGAAAAAGGAGAGACAGGAATATAGGAAACAAGACAAAACTGAGGAAAAAAGAAAATTATGATATTAGAAGGTGAGAATAAAACTGGGAGATGGAAGGAGAAAGAGAAGAGGGTAAAGACATGAGGAAAGAGTGAGAATAACAGAGATATTCACACAATGTTGAGGTTAGTTCATTTTTTCTTTCTGTATTCATGGTGCTACATTTTTATTGTGTATTCCTGACCCCAAAAAAAAAACAAAAAAAAACAAAACAAAACAAAAAAGGAACGGAGAGAACAAGTGAAAATCCATGTAGGCCCATGACAGGCCTGGGATTTATTCCCATCACCTAACCCTTGAAATTCTGATAATTCTAATATATTTACCTTCAGAAAACTGGACAAAGCTAATGAAGAGGAATATAATCATCCTGGGTAACTTTGGCCTCCCTATGACACTAAACACAAGGGCCTAATCCCTTTGCCCCTCTCTTTCTCTTCAAATGAGCTCTGATTCACCTTGCAAGTTCTCATAACCACATAAGCTCTTCCCCACTGGGGACTGGGCCTTTAAGCGCTGAGCTTCCTAGACAGACTTGATTCCCAACTTTTTAGCCTGCTAGCTTGATCACAGCTAGTGCAGTGATGTCTGCTCGAGCTGGAAATCACATTTCCAGCTGGAAGTGTAGATGTACCCAGAGAGTCTGGGTGGAGCACTATTAAGCATTTGTTAGTCTCTAAGGTGCCACAAGTACTCCTGTTCTTTTTATTAAGCTCGGGTTGTTATGGACAATCAATTGGAACCCAACACAGATTAAAAGCAGCACTTGGAAGCACTGAATGATCACTGAATACCATGTGATACCAGGAGTAAAAAGGAGCTAAGAATGTGTCCTGAATCTAGAAATGTGGACTGGTGAAAGTTTAAACAGCATTTCATTCTGTATCTGTAAGCAATGGGTGCCAGTGAAAAGGAAGATACTCAGAGGTTGCCTGATTTCTGACAACAGCTGGTTCTGAAGTACTTGAGGTGTTTAATAGTTTTCAGTTAACTCCGGCAGAGGAGGCTAATTATGCAATTGTACTACAGAAACTTGAGGAGTAATGTACTCCGTGTAACAATTAAACATCTGAGAAATGATTTTAAGCAGGATACAAAAAGAAAGTGAATCCATAAAAGAGTTTGTAACTGAGCTAAGGCTGAAGAGCCAGTCTTGCAAATCTGAGGTGAGGGGGAAGGAATATGCAAACTAGGTGTAAGGGTAAATAATGAATTGGAAAAGACCCAATTTGTAATTACCAGGGAAAAGAGCATCCATTGTTGGGTTGATAGAGTTGACAATGGAGTCTTACGTTGATGTCGATGTACAAGGATTTAGCAGACACCATAGGTGAATGTGTGTATGATAATGCACCTTGCTTCAAAGTGGTTAATGACAACATGACAAATCTGCCACCACCTTGCTCTTTAGTGGGCTGTTGTTTCATAGTTGGTGGTGTCAACCTCACAAGCTTTTGAATTTGACTTCAGTGTGTGTTTATATCCATTGTTGGGTTAAAAGTCTGTCAAGCCCTTGGTCTCATCAAGAGGTGCACTGTTTGGAAGGGCAGAGAACCAAAACAATTGAGGGTGAGTTTGAGGACATATCCCAGGGGATAGGCGCTGCTCTTAACAGAGTACAGAATAGAGATGAAAGAGGCTAACCAGCCCATTATTCATGCCCCTAGGAAAGTTTCCATTGCCCTCAGGCAGAGGCTAAAAAAAGATATAGATAGGCTCATTGGTCTGAGAATTACAGAGCAAGTAGAAGAACCAACAGAATGGGTATACTCTGTAGAAGAATTAAATTAATATGTAGGAAGGGATCACTTTCCATTACCTACAAGGGGGGAAAAATTGAAGGGAGTTGGCTGATTCCGAATATTTTTCTACACTTGATGTGTCAGTAGGGTTTTGGCAGGTGCCCTTAGGAAAACAGACTACAACTTTTTGCACACTCAGCACCCCTTTAGGAGACAGTTTCCTCAGAGTGTCATTTGGGTTGTGTTTAGCACCTGAGGTATTTCATGGTAAATACAATAATTTTCAATGGTATAAACTTAGAGGATACTATGGTTTATAAGACATTTTGACCCTGGAAAAAACAGTAAAAGAGCATGACCAGAGGCGTCTGAGCAGCTTTGGAAAGAACAAAGCTAAACAAACAAAAATGTAAATTCTATGTAACAGAAATAACATGTGGGAGAGAAGTTATCCCAGCAAGTATCCCAGTAAGACTGAGGCCATCCCTAACATGTCTGCCCAACAGACAATGAGAGGTGTTAAGGCTGTATCCCCACTTTGAACTTTAGGGTACAAATGTAGGGGCCTGCATGAAAACTTTTAAGCTTAACTACCAGCTTAGCTTTGGTTTGCTGCCACCATTTCCTCCCTGGGAAGCCTTGAAAAACCTTCACCAATTCCCTGGTGAATACAGATTCAAACCCCTTGGATTTTAAAACAAGGGGAAATTAACCATCCCCCCTCCTTCCTTCCACCAACTCCTGGTGAATACAGATCCAACCCCCTCGGATCTTAAAACAAGGAAAAATTAATCAGGTTCTTAAAAAGAAGGCTTTTAATTAAAGAAAAAGGTAAAAATTATTTTTGTAAAATCAGTATGGAAATTAACCTTACAGGGTAATTAAACTTAAAGAGCTCAGAGGACTCCCCTCTAGTCTTAGGTTGAAAGTACAGCAAACAAAGATAAACACTCTAGTAAAAGGTACATTTACAAGTTGAGAAAACAAAGGAAAACTAACTTGCCTTGCCTGGCTATTTACTTACAAGTTTGAAATAGGAGAGACTTGTTTAGAAAGATGTGGAGAACCTGGATTGATGTTTGGTCCCTCTCAGTTCCAAGAGCAAACACACTCACAAACAAAGAACACAAACAAAAACCTTCCCCCCCCCCAAGATTTGAAAGTATTTTGTCCCCTTATTGGTCCTTTAGGTCAGATGCCAGCCAGGTTACCTGAGCTTCTTAACCCTTTACAGGGAAAAGGATTTTGGAGTCTCTGGCCAGGAGGGATTTTATAGTACTGTACACAGGACAGCTGTTACCCTTCCCTTTATAGTTATGACAAGAAGTTATAAAGATTCTTGGGAATGGTGACCTATGCAATCACGGAACCACTAGCAATTATCTTTGAGAACTCCCGGAGGACAGATCAGGTCCCTGAAGAATGGAAAAGGGCAAACATAGTACCTATCTTTAAAAAGGGGAACAAAGATAACCCAGGGAATTATAGACCAGTTAGCCTAACTTTGATACCTGGAAAAATACTGGAACACGATATTAAACAGTCAGTTTGTAAGCACCTGGAAGATGTTAGGGTTATAATGAATAGCCAGCATGGATTTGTCAAGAGTCTGTGCCAAACCAACCTAATTTCCTTCTTTGCCAGGATTACTGGCCTAGTGGATGGGGGCGAGGAGGGGTGGGGGGAGGAAGCAGTAGATGTAATGTATCTTGATTTTAGTAAGGCTTTTGACACTGTCCAGAAACATACATATACATTTTAAGCCAGATATAATTTGGCTATGGGCTCACTTCTGAACATACATCTTGAGGTGCAACTTGCTAGCAAATTTGCAGGAGCAATTAGCAGTGAAGAAGACCAGGTGGGTAAAATCATCCATTCCTTGGCATTTACAAAAAGTGATCATTAAGTGCATTCAGGATTTGTAAATACAGGTCAGCACACTGACAGGCAGCAAGTAATTAAATTCATCTGATCTGGCACTGCATAGACAATTAAAAGTGTAATCGGCTGTGGATTTTTCTTTTTCAAAGCATAGAAGGGATTTTTTTTCTAGTGCTTTGCTTAGTCTAGTTTGAATGTATCTGCAATGGAGCTTCTACCACTTTCTTCTGAAGGTCAAGATTAATACAGCTCCCCATCCAGAAACTTTTCTCAAATTCAGCCAGAGATTTTCTTATTTTAATCCCATTACTCCAAGATATTGCCCTCTCTACTTGTTCCTGATCTAAGTAACTCCTCTCTCTTTGATGTTTATACCCTTCATAAGTATATGGAGGGGATGGTATGATGGGATAGCCTAATTTTGGCAATTAATTGATCTTTGAGTATTAGCAGTAAATATGCCCAATGGCCTGTGATGGGATGTTAGATGGGGTGGGATCTGAGTTACTACAGAGAATTCTTTCCTGGGTGTCTGGCTGGTGATCTTGCCCACATGCTCAGGGTTTGGCTGATAGCCATATTTGGGGTCGGGAAGGAATTTTCCTCCAGGGAAGATTGGCAGAGGCCCTGGGGGTTTTTTGCCTTCCTCTGCAGCGTGGGGCACGGGTCACTTGCTGGAGGATTCTCTGCACTTTGAAGTCTTTAAACCACGATTTGAGGACTTGAATAGCTCAGACATAGGTTAGGGGTTTGATACAGGAGTGGGTGGGTGAGATTCTGTGGCCTGTGTTGTGCAGGAGGTCAGACTAGATCAGAGGTAGGCAATCTATGGCACAGGTGCCGAAGGCAGCACGCGAGCTGATTTTCAGTGGCACTCACACTGCCCAGGTCCTGGCTACTGGTCTGGGGGCTCTGCATTTTATTTAATTTTAAATGAAGGTTCTTAAACAGTTTAAAAACCTTATTTACTTTACATACAACAATAGTTTAGTTATATATTATAGACTTATAGAAAGAGATCTTCTAAGAATGTTAAAATGTATGACTGGCACGCGAAACCTTAAATTAGAGTGAATAAATGAAGACTCGACACACCACTTCTGAAAGGTTGCCGACCCCTGGACTAGATGATCATAATGGTCCCTTCTGACCTTAAAATCTATGATTCTATGACATTCTCATAAGCAAACTAGGAAAATGTGGTCTAGATGAAATTACTATAAAGTGGGCATACAATTGGTTGAAAGACTGTACTCAGAGTAGTTATCAGCGGTTCACTGTCAAACTGGGATGGCATATCTACTGTGGTCCTGTAGGGGTCAACTGTGGGTCTGGTACTATTCAATATTAAATTATTGACTTGGGTAATGGAGCGGAGAGTATGCTCATAACATTTTCAGATGATACCAATCTGGGAGAGGTTGCAAGCACTTTGGAGGATTGAATTAGAATTCAGAATGACCTTGATAAATTGTAGAATTGGTCTGAATTAAACAAGCAGGAATTCAATAACGACAAATGCAAAGTAGTTCACTTAGGAAGGAAAAAAAGAAATGCACAGCTACAAAATGGGGAATAACTGTCTTAGTTGTAGTAATGCTGAAAAGGATTTAGAGATTGTATTTGATCACACTCTGAAAATGAGGCAGCAATGTGATGCAGAGGTGAAAAGGTCTAAAATAATTCTGGGGGGTATTAACAGGAGTTGTATTGTATGTATGACATGAGAGGTAATTGTTGCACTCCACTTGGCACTGGTGAAGCCTCAGCTGGAAAACTGTGTCCAAATCTGGGTGCTACAGTTTAGAAAAGAGGTGGACAAGTTGGAGGAAGTCCAGAGGAGAGCAACAAAAATTACAAAAGGTTCAGAAAGCCTGACCTATGAGGAAGGGTTTAAAAACTGGGCATGTTTAGTCTTGAGAAAAGAAGATGGCAGGAGTAACCCGTTAAGAGTTCAAATATGTAAAGGGCTGTTATAAAGAGGACAGTGATCAGTTGTTCTCCATGACCACTGAAAGTAGGACAAGAAGTAATGGTCTTAATCTGCAGCAGGGGAGATTTAGGTTAGATATTAGGAACAACAGGCTAACTATAAGGTAGTTTAACTCTGGAATAGGCTTCCAAGGGAGGTTGTGGAATCTCTATCATTGGGAGTTATTAAAAAGTAGGTTGGACAAACACCTGTTAGAGATGGTTTAGGTTTACTTGGCACTGCTCAGTGCAGGGGGCTGGACTTGATGACTTCGAGGACCTTCCAGCCCTCTATTTATATGATTCTATGAATTTAAAGAGGAGCTCTTGGTCCTATATGGGATTTTATTTAAAGGCACTAGGAAATGCTGTTAAGGATATAAAGAGGTCATTTAGGGATAAAAAAATCTAAGAAGGGCCAGGGACAATTTATACTGGCCTCAAATAAACAGCAAAATTGAGGAAATGGTTAAGGCTTGTTGCATATGCCAAAAATACAGGCCAAGTCAGGTGAAAGAGCCCATGCTGGTGGCATGGGGAAAATTGGCCTCCTGGAACAAAGTAGACATAGATTTGTTTGTTGTCTGGAAAAAAAAACTTGTTCTAGACTATTATTCTCTTTTCCCTGAGATAGCCTCACTAAAAGATACTACTTTTAAATAGGTGATTGTGCATATCAAATCTATTTTTGCTAAACTTGGTATACCTGACATAGTAATGTCTGACAATGAGCCACAGTTTAGTGGGCGTGAACCTGAGCTGAAGCAGTTTGCAGTAAAATACAGGTTTAGACATGTCTCCATTATCCCCAGTCCAAGAGGTTGGTGGGAAACAGTATCAAAATAATAAAGCACCTCCTGCAAAAGGATGCAAAGTCGGACTCTGATTCATATTTAGCACTCTCTGATCATGTAACCACACCAATGAAGAGTGGATTGCATCTGCTGACAATTTGTTGAGCAGAAAACTGAGATGTTTACCTGCACTATTAGAAACTGATGTCAGAGTCACTGGGGCCTTGCAGATTTATAGAGAGACATATAAGCAAAGCAAAACAAAACACAAACAAAAATCAATATGATTTGGATTCCTGGGAGCTGCCACCAATTCATGAAATGCAGATGCAGTGCACAACTTCATGAGATGCAATGATGGGAAACAATGGTTGCAAACAGCAGTGGTATGTCAAGGGGTAACCTTACAGCCCTATGTGACTGTCAATCCAGATGGACACATACTATGGAGGTATAGGTGACTCCTTCATCAAATCTCAGAAAGGAGGTAGGTAAGAGGAACTGAATCTGCCATTTTGCCAGAGAGGGTCTCAGAAAAGCAACAACCACAACAGGTTGAGACAATGGAGCCTCACGACTGAACAACCTGGCAAAGTGGACATGCAGGCTCCTGACAGCAATAGTGCTGATGTTCCAAGCACCAGCACAGGACACCCCAAAGACTACATGACCATTGCTAGTAAGCTCAGTTACTAGGTTGGTTAGAAGTGTTTGTGACTGTGTGATATATTAATGTTACTTTTAAGTGGTAGTGTTGTTAAGTTTTGGCTTGGAAGGGCAGATGTGATATCGGGGACTGTACTTTTAAGGGCTGAGCTTCCCAGACAGAGAGTCTGGATGGGGAGCCGTGAAGCTCTTGTAGTTATGCATGGATAGTTGGAACTGGACACAAAACAGAGCTATTGCAAGCAGCTTGGGCACGGAGTGATCACTGAACACCACATCCACCAGCAAGTGGGCAGACAGCTTCACTTACTTTCCCTACTTGGTCCCACAGAGAAGCAGCTGTTCAGCACAGACGTCTTTCCAAGAAGTCAAACTTTCGAGCTGATGATGCTCTTGCCAAGAAGTTAATGCTTCCCAGTAGTGAAAGGGGACATGGCAGTAGTAGGAGGGGCACATAGCAGTGCACACTGAGCCCTGGTCTACACTACAAATTTATGTTGAGAAATAACTACATCACACAGGGGTGTAGACAGCTCTACGTCAATGAGAGAGCTTCTTCTGTCGACGTAGGTACCGCCTCTTGGGGAGGTGAAGTACCTACACTGACAAGAGAAGCTCTAGGTAGCATTTTCACTGAGCACTACAGCAGTGCAGCTGCACCGGTGCAGCTATGCTACTTCAGCACTGTAAGTGTAGACAAGTTCTGACAGACTGGGAGAGAGGTTGGTGGAGTGTGGAAGGTGGGTATCAGTTGGTCCTAATTAGTAGAAAGAGTCCTGACAGCATCCACTGACCCTTTCCTCACAGCATCCACAGACCCTTTCTCATTCCCCAGCTCATGGCTCTTTAAGGGCTGCAGAATAACACAGAAAATTAGCCAGAATGCAAATGACAGCCACTTGGGAGCTGGCACTTTATTTAACGCTTTGGCCTTTTGTAGTAAACTAGACGTTATCCTAAATAAGTCAGCCTTTTATGGAGCCGGTATTCCCAACTGTCCTTAGTCTGCATGACTTATTAAGCTATGGAAATCTTACATTGGAATGCAGAGGTGGTATGGGGGGGACATGTTCCCCTCCAGATTTATGTATGAGTTTATATGCCATACCAGAGCCCTGCTGCATATCACCAATTGTGTCCCCAGCCCCCTCAACAGTTCCGCATCGTCTCTGTTGGAACAAGTCTGTTCTAGTCAGCAAATATTAATTTTTTCCCACCTACTGTTTCTTCCAGAGCCCAGCCCAGCATAGCCAAGGATTATTTGTGAGAGCCTGTCTGTGAAAGGAATCATGATACTACTGATTTTGTTAGCAAAGTTCTGGGAATAGGGAGACAGATCTTTGGTCTAGCCAAGCTGCACTCAGTACGAGAGTGAACTGGAAGCAGGGACAAAGAGGGCTTTAAGCATCTTTTATGCTCTCCTAATCCTGAGTCTGGCCTGGTCCCAGTGTAAATTAGGCCCAGCTGCCCATAGTCCTAAAGGGACACTATGGCAGGTATTTGATGACTGGCACACAGGGATGCCCCAGTCACACCTTCTTTCCCTGACCATGCCTCCCAAATTAAGTGAACTAGGAGTCACACCCCACCATTTCAAGGGAAATCCTCAAAGTCCCACTGACTTTAGAATTGTTTTGTATCAGCAGATTAGAGTAAAATAGCTAGAAGCAGGGCTGAGACTCTGACCCAGGGTTTACTAGTGAATTTATACTTCCTCTTCTGGCACAATAGCAATACTTTGCACTTCTAAAGTGCCTTCTATCCTAGGATTTCAAAATACTTTACAAACAATGACTTGAACCTCACAGCCTCCCTGAGGAAGTTAAATTGCTCAAGGTCACAAAATGAACATGAAGAAGAGCTTGGAATAGAATCAAGATCTCTGTGCACCAAGGCCTATGCTGTATCCACATGGACCACTTTTTCCTTCTGTGTTCATCTACAGCAGTAGCAGGGGCGGCTCTAGGCACCTGCAAAGCAAGCAGGTGCTTGGGGCAGCCCATTTGCTGGGGCGGCAGCCGGCAGGGAGTCAGCCTGGGAGCTGAGAACCAACAGGGGGCCCTGGGAGCTGTAGTTCCTTGCTTAGCTCCCTACCTATAGAGCCAGGCCTGGAGCAGGGAAAGAACTACATTTCCCAGCATTCCCTTGGCCACTACCAACAGGAAAGAGGGGGAGGGAGGGAGGAAGCTGAGACCTCATGCTGCAGTCTGCTGTGAATGAAGAGCTGCACTGGGAAGGGCAGGGAGACCATATTTTAACATTCAAAAAATAGGACACTCCACGGGGAGGGAGGGTAACCCCACCCTGCCACCATCCACTCCCTCCGACTGCCCCCCACAGAAACCCCAACCCATCCTACCCGCCTGCTCCCTGTGCCCTGATCACCCCCTCCTGGGACCCCTGTCCCTAACTGCCCCCCAGGACTTCGCCCCCTATCTAAGCCCCACTGGCCCTTGTCCCCTGATTGCCCCCAGGACCTCACCCCCTACTTGTGCCCTGACCAACCCCTGGGACTCCCATGCCTAGCCAACTGCTGCCTGTCCCCTGACTGCCCCCCCAAACCCCTGACCCATCTAACCCCCGACCCATCTAACCTCCCCTTCTCCCTGCCCCTGACTGCCCCCCCGAACCTCTGCCCCATCCAATCCCCCCTGCTCTCTGTCCCTTGACTGCCCCCCCCAGAACTCCCTACCCCTTCTCCAACTCCCCAGCCCCCTTACCGTGCCACTCAGACCAGTGTGTCTGGCTTCGCGCAGCGCCAGACACGCTGCTGCATACATGCTGCCGTGCTCCCCTGCGGAGCCACAGGCCCCTCCTCCCCAGCACCTGTCTTCCAGATTTGAACACCTCAAAATTCAGGAGTGCTCAAACTCAGTTTGGGCAGCTGTTACTTCATTTCTCCCAAATTAAATATACTGATCCACTGTAACTTGCTGTAGAAAAAGTAGGATAAAATTGAGCAAGAAATGCTTCCCAGTGGTTATTAGGACTGGAATTGCTATTTTCAACAGCCATTGCCTTTTTGTTTGTTTGTTTGTTTGTTTGTTTAAAAGGAAGACAGTGATATGATTGCATTGGCAAATTCCCCATAGAAAGAAAGAGTGGAACAAAAGAATAATAAAGGCACCTCAACTTTTCCTCATTTCTGTAGGACAGTCTTATAATATGCATTCAGATATCCTCCAGTCACACAATCTGAAAATTGTTCCACTTCACTGCAGTTCTGTAACCATATGGGAACCAATCCTGTCTGTGTTCTGTGCACACCTAAAATTCCTGCTGAATGACCCGCCCTGGGAGCAAGTTACCAGTGACCCAGGGCTGCGGCGGAAGGAGGGTGCAGGTGGGGGGGGGCGGGAGAGAGCCCAGGGCTGGGGTGGCAGGAGGTGTGTGGGGGGGGGCAATGGTGGGGGGAGAATAAGGGAGCCCAGAGCTGGGGCAGCAGGAGGTGTGGGTGATGAGGGGAGAGCCCAGGGCTGGGGCAGCAAGGGGGTGTGGCGAGGAGCCCAGGGCTGGGACGGGGCGCAGCCAAAATTTTTTTTGCTTGAGGCAGCAAAAAACCTAGAGCAGGCCCTGAGCAGTAGAACAAAAATATTGAAGGGTCATTACATTAACAGCTGTTTTGAAATATAGAAATAAATGTTAAATGTGTGTGTGTGTGTGAGAGAGAGAGAGAGATGAGGGGGTGATTTAAAAAATCAGGCATAGATTTAGAATCTGGAGGGAATTCCAAATGGATTACAGTATTTTAAAGGTAATTCATATTTTGGATGTAAAAGCCCTGCTAAAATAATCCAAGTAAGTGAACAGGTTCTAAAACCAAAATTAACTTGAGACTGCCTGTAATTGTTTGATGTCTGAGAAGAGTGGAATCATTCTGTGCTTCAGACTGAAATATAACAATCAACCTCTATTGTTACTGTGCATTCCATATGACAAACTATTCAGCAATCAAAAGTGAAAATGACATTAGAAACTGAGAGCTGGAGTTGGTAGTTTTGTGGTTTAGGAGGGGAAAGAGCAGTGGTAATCTTATATAAGCACGTTTTTTTTCTCTCCCCACCCAGCATAGTTTCATCAAAGTATTTTACTATATTATCTCATGCTTTTCTATTATTTTCTAATATTGTACTGACTTGTCTGAATCACTTTGAAGACTAACACTGCATCCTTCTGAGACAAATCCAGGCCTCATTAAAATTCATAAACAGACAGTCTAAAGCTTTGAGAACTTTTCCATTGGCACTGAGAAATAAAAGTGTCCTTATTTATCCTGATAGCATATTATTTCAAAGGATACCTCACCCAGAGGCAACTTGGTTTTGATTGATAACATTTTGGCCTTTCTATGAAGGAAACTGATTTTCATTATGAAACTGTGTGGCACAAACTAGTCAATGGTATCTCAAATCAGCACCATTTCAGAGCATAATTGCATTCTTTCAGTCTGAAAAAAACTCGACATTCACATTAACCACAAGTCTCTGCTGACACAAAGTGCAACAGTCTGATCTTTTCAGGTAGCACATGTATACCTGGGACTCTGTTGTAGATTGTCAGTGCAGGTTGTATGTACTTTGCCTCCTGCTGTTACACTGTTTCACTGTTGAATCCAGATAAAACCATGTATACCCTTATTATCAAGGCTCGTGTCCCAACTGTGAAATATATTTGGGGATGTTTCTCTTGCTATGCAAATTATGCACTAAGAATTGCAATGCTTCCCCAAGGCTGTGTTTGAATTCAATAAAGAAATAAGACTGAAATAAAATAGTTTAGGCAAAGATCAAAATAACTCTTTGCTGAAGTTTTGCAAATCTCAGCGATATAAGGTCCAGTCGTACAAACAGTTGCTCACATAGGTATTGGAGACCCTGATCCAACAAAGCACTTAAACATATATTTAGTTGTATCAAACATCAACTAAATGATAAATGTGACGTTTTTCTTGTTTTTATTGGTATTTATTAAATGTGACATATCATAACTTGGATATTACAAATGTGTCTAACAATGTAGTGGTTTTTTCCAGCTTAAATTACAGTTGAGCCAAAACCAGAACCTGGAAGCCAAATTCCTTCAAATTGAAGGGTGGGGGTGAGATTCAACATAAATGCCTGGAATTGCACTTTCCCCTAGAGTTTGGGTTGTGTCAGATGGAAAACTATTTTCCAGTGTCAGTTTAAATAAGAAGAGAAGTTGGGGGAACAGCTATTCTTATGAGACTTCCACCCAAGATGGTGGAAATCTTGTAAGAACAGCTTTGCTCACAGGTTTTGCTTGTTTTTTTTTTTTTTGGTTTTGGTTTTTTTTTGGTTTTTTAATTTAAGATGGCAACAGTATTGTGAGATCAGATGGTCTCATGAGATTTTGAGGGGAAAAGCTTACATGATTACAGCAACCATAAATCCTAAAAATAATTCTAGCCTTGATTTGGTCTCTAACCTAATCCTAGCTGTGACCTTCTGTAGATCTGCACAGAACTTTGTTGGTCTATCTTGCTGGGTTTTCCTTGGGGGAAGTCTCCCATATAAATACTGATCAGGCCCAACCTTGCTTAGCTTATGAAATCCAATGAAGTAAAACTCTGAGGTGGTAAGTCTCTATGACATCATTATTGTTTAAAGAAGCTAGGATGTTAACTACAAGCAAAAATTAAATATAAATGTGTAAGAATGAGAGATCTTTTTAGAAAGCTACAGCTAATATTAAGCTAGTGATTCTTGAGTCTTAGTTACTAGAACTCAGTTATAAATGTTGCCTCTTCAATATGGATGGCCCTGTATTTCTAATAATGTCTAGCTTCTGTAAGCAAAGCACGTACTACTGATGAATGATCCCTTTATAAAGAGATCCTTTAAAATACCACTAGCTCTATGACAGTGCAGTTTGTGTTTGAAATCTGCATTGAACTCACCTTAGATTTGAAATGTGAGTTCAAACGTGCCTCACAAGTTTTTCATCACCTTGTATTCAGCAAGTCAAAATGCAGATGGTGGCAAATTTCAGCAGATGGGTTGCCAGCCAGTTGGCCAGAGTTTGTGCTTACTGATCACACTTTTAGCTTTGATAGCCATTTTTTTCTGGCTCTCGGCATCTCAAAGAAAGCTTGCCACGTATTATACACATTTAAGAGCTAGATATCAACTCCATTTATTCTAGTGCCCTTGACTTTTTTGCCCACAGTTTTGATTGGTACTGTACTGTTGGTACAGACCATCTTAAGAGCAATCCTAGTTGACACTATTTTGGTTACACATGCTAGTAAAGTAATTGTTCATGTATTAATATATTCAGGGCTAAATATCAAGAGAATAGTGTGCAAGTCACTTTATCCAGGTATTATGGGAGGTTTTTCAAATATAGTCACCTTAGTTGTATCCATAAAATAGGCATGTGTGACAGGGTGTACCAGACCCTTTGAACCCCTCTGGACAACCCTGTCGTCCTACAACACCCAGCCCCAGAAAAGGGCAGTAGAGTGGGGTCCTTCAAGCCTAGAGAGGCTGCAGGGGAGGCAGCCAATCAGAGCCTAGAAGGCTCATATAAAATGAGTTGCAGGGACTAGACAGCTTAGTTGCTGGCTGGAGCCAGAGGAAGAAGGATGCTGTTCCTGCTGACTGAGGAAGCTGCAGCATCTGGACAGAGCAGTTGCAGGCTGGGAGACTCCACAGGTACAGAGACTGGCGAGAAACCCTGCCTAAGCAGGGTAGGACTGTGAAGTTCTCCAGGCACAGAGGCCTGGGAGAGAGAGCCCTGACAAGAAGGACCAGAGACTTTTTAGAAGCTCACCAGGTGAAGGGGCCTGTGAGAAAGAACCTTGAGAGAACAGGGCAGATATTGTTAGACTCTTTAGGCAAGGAGGTCTGGGAGAAACTGTGCTTAAACAGGGAAAGGCTGAGGACCCAAGAAGCTGATGGACAGAGTGGGAAGCAGCTCAGGGAATGCAACAATAGATACTAGCAGAGGAAGCAGCAGATGGCTGCTAGTTGTAGGGACCCTGGGTTGGGACCTGGAGTCCCCCCTCCCCCACCAGCCACAGGCAAAGTAGCCAGGGCTGAGGCAGCAACAAGTTTCGTTTGAAGCCTGAGTAGGGGGCAAGTGCTTAAACAGACCCAGAGACAGGACTGAGGACTTTGTGGAGGGGCCAACCTTTCATTAGACAGTGTTACCCCAGAAGGGGTTTGTTTTCCGCTTGTTTTATATACAGACTGCATGTGACTCGGCCAGAGGGCTGAGTCACTGAAAACCCATCTGAAAAGGGAAACAGCCAGCAGAAGGCCACCCTTTTACAGCATGCAAATTCACAAACAGGTAATGGAAAGTGCAAAATATGCAGTTGGAGGGAGATCCAAAATAGATATTATCACCCATGCCCATTTTGCACACACAAGTACCTTTTTGCACCCGCATGCATATATTTTGCAGATGCAACGAGGCACTTATTTTTCAGACTGTCTCTCTGTGTAATGGCACACTCATCTTTGGCACGGAAAAAACTATTTCAAATAATGTATTTATCTCTGTTCAAGTTTTCTGCAGAAAGAGAACACTATAGTTTATCAGACCTCAATTATATATTAATAAAACAACTTAAGGCAAAGCTTTTCAAAAACAGTTGCATAAAGTTAGGTTTCTAAATCCATTTTTAGGCACCTGAATAAGTGACTTTATTTTCCAAACTATGGAGCTTCTAACAGTTCTCACTGAAGTCAATGGGAGCTACAGAAGGTTCAGTACTTCTGCAAATCAGACCACTTATTTAGGTGCCTAAAAATGGATCTAGGAGCCTAACTTTAGGCATCCATTTTGGAAAACTTTGGCTTAAGTATTTAACTTCAACTGAAAACTTTTATACATGGGGGAAATGTCATTTTCAATGTTGACAACTTTTATTTTTTTCCTACCTAGCACAAAGGATGTGCCTAGGATTTGAATGTAATGTCTGGGCCAAGCAATATTTTGCTTTGGGCCAACCAAATTGTGATTTTTTTTTCCCCATGTAATTCAGTCTTGTAAACAGAAGATATTTTAAGTCTTTGCATACTGGGTCTGTGAAGTCAGTGAATATTTGATTAAATGGTTTTTCCTTATTGAAATATTCATGAAGCTAATTTTCAACAATCAACAAAATCTAGTCATGTTTTTGAAAAAGAAAACATCTTTCCATATCTGCATGTTGAATACAAATCACAGAAAACCAAAAATAGCAGGGATAATTTTAATTTTTAATATACATTTCTAAATTTTTGGTTAGAATTTTACTCCCCAGTTCAACGAGGTACATTAGCAAGTGAGTAATCTCATTATGACTATTTTGACTTTTGTGGGACTACTCACACGGTTGAAGTTAGGCAGGTATTTATGTACCTTGCTGAATCAGACCTTAGTGAATGTAATGCTCATAAATTAAAGTGAAAGACTAAGTGTAATAGGCTACTGCTTTCCATAATTTTTTTTTTCAGAAGTTTGTTTTGGTGAAAAGGAAATATTATATTTTCCCCCGGGTACCTGTTTTTAATAGTCAGTTTCCCTCTTTCTTTGAGAGTGACTATACAAGATTGAATTTGATGCTGAATCTGGAATGTTACCCTGACAGTAGCAATCACTTTTGTATGTGATTCTATACATCTAACCACTTTAATATCACAGAGAAAAAATAATTTTAAATAAGAGCCCTATTTACAGACACATGCATAACTAAAATGAAAGAAAATTATTGCTGTTTTCCTTCTTTATCACATCCTGCTTTTTTATTGAAGATGCAAAATACAGGATGTACAGATGTCCATGTCAAAACCTGACTTACATATTTCCATGCCTCATCAGGGTAGATCCTAGATGGTGTGAATCAGTATAAGTCCATTGAAGTCAATGAAGCTACAACAATTTATACCAGGTCTGGCCCATCAGATGTTTTGAAAATGCAATTCAGATCTGCATGCTTTAACAATTTTACGCCAAAGGAAAGTCTGATTTGCAAGGGATTTTCTCTTTTCATAGCTCTTGATGTGAACTAGGGAAACACACTTTGTTTGAACTCTACAAACTCTTTTCTTTTATCTTGGTGATTATAGATAAATAAACAGTTTTTTTTTTAAATTCACAAGTTGGAAAAGCCAAGTTAGAAAATGAAACATTTCAGGCATTAAAAAATTAGGGTTACCATTCGTCAGGATTTACCCGGACATGTCCTCCTTTTTGTGCTAAAAATAGCGTCGGGGGGAATTTGTAAAGCACTCACAATGTCCGGGATTTCCCCCCTCCCCCGGCAGAGCAGAGTGAGCGGCTGGGAGGGCTGCAGGAAAGTCCCGGGCTGGACTCCGGAGCAGCTGTAGAGGAGCCGGATCCGCCCTGCATTCTGAGTGTATCAGCACAAAGTGCAGCCCTCCCCTTTTGCAACTGGGAGCGGTTTCTGCCATGCAGCGTAGCAAAACGGGAGCGAGAGCACTTTGTGCTGATACAAGGGCAGCTCTCCCCTGCAGCCCGCTCCGGCAGCACTGTGCAGGGCCAGGGACCGGGTTTTGTTGTGCTGGGGAGCTTAGCCACGTGTCCGGCTCGCACAGAGCCCAACACCCTGTTCTGAGCAGCAGGGTAAGGGGGGCAGGAGAAGGGGCAGGGAGGTTCTGGAGGGGGCAGTCAAGAAACGGGGGGGGGGGCTTTTGGGGGGGAGTGGAGAAAGTTTTGGGCAGTCAGGGTACAGGTAGGGGGTAGGGTCCTGGGGGGCAGTTGGGGGGGGTCTTAGGAGGGGGCAGTTAGGGGACAAGGAACAGGGAGTCTTAGGTAGGGGGTGGGGTTCTGGAGGGCAGTTAGGAGCAGGGGTCCCAGGAGGGGGCAGTCAGGGGACAAGGAACAGGGAGTCTTAGGTAGCGGGTGGGGTTCTGGAGGGCAGTTAGGAGCAGGGGTCCCAGGAGGGGGCAGTCAGGGGACAAGGAGCGGGGGGGTGGGGGACTGGGAGTTCTGGGGGGGAGCTGTCGGGGCAGGAGTGGGGAGAGGGATCGGAGCAGTCAGGGGACAAGGAGCAGAGGGGTTTAGATGGGTTGGGAGTTCTGGGGGGGCTGTCAGGGGGCAGGAGTGCGGAGAGGGATCGGAGCAGTCAGGGGACAGGGAGCAGAGGGGTTTAGATGGGTTGGGAGTTCTGGGGGGGGGCTGTCAGGGGGTGGGGAGTGGTTGGATGGGGCGTGGGAGTCCCAGGGGTCTGTCTGGGGGTGGGGGTGTGGATAAGGGTTGGGGCAGTCAGGGGACAAGAGGCAGGGAGGCTTAGATAGGGAGTGGAGTCCTGGGGGGCAGTTAGGGGCAGGGGTCCCAGGAGGGGGCAGTCAGGGGACAAGGAACGGGGGGAGGGTTGGGGGTTCTGGGGGGGCGGGAAGTGGGAGGGGCTAGGGCGGGGCTCCTCCCGTCCTCTTTTTTGCTTGCTGAAATATGGTAACCCTATAAAAATAAAATGTGTTGGCTATAAAAAAAGCAGTGGTAGAGAAAGTTAGTTGTGTAAATGGTCACATTAAACAAGCCACAACTAGAGCTAACTTGCTCCTCCTTAGATTCATAGACTCACTTGTGGGGGCTTTGAATTGGCAAGGCCAGACATAATTGTTTAACTTGACTGTTTATTTAAATGACTGACCTTTCTCCTACTTGGCCATTTTTCTAGTATTATTTTTTTATACAGATAAACTGTTCTTGTGTCTAACTTGACTCTTTCAACATTTAAAATGTTTTGGAACAGCTCGTGTACAGCATAAACCTGATCATGCAGTAAGTGCAAAAATAATTTGGAAAGCGCACTCCTGGTCAGAGTGAGTCAGCTGCAAATTTGGTCTATTGACAGTGTTAGTAATTCTAGTAGAAGCAAATAGAAACCACTTGCACATAAACAGAGAGAGTGGTGAGGAGAAATAATCTAGGTATTTCAGATGTTGTAAAAGTACAGTAAGCCAAAAGTTATCAACATATTTTTTCAAGGATGCTTTGATAACTAGCTTTCTTCTGGTGAGAAGATTTCAGGCTCGTATATATTGTTTTCAGCAATGATTTTTTGACAATCATGTACCCACAACTGGTTTTTTGTTTTGTTTTGGGTTTTTTTATGTTTCTTTACTGTGTTTAAGGAACCCAGCCTGTAGTGTAAGGTGAAATATAAATTCCACAGCTGGATTAGCCTGCTTCTTCAGCTAAGAGTGGTGAATTACTTCTCTTCTTTCTTCTGAATTTTTTTAATTTAAACCAAAATTATGCAACTATAGTTTTAATGTATTACTGTTATGAACAATCATCATTGTTTTTATTTTAGGAATCAAACCAGGTACATTGTCACTGAAAGCTAAGTAATTCGGGCCAAATCTTGCTCATTTTACTCTTGCATCCTTGATGTAATCCCAAATGGGTGGTGCCCATTGTCTATAAAAATGAGGCTGCCCTTCAGTAGAGAATCCTCAGTAATCCACCTTGAAATGTTATGTTAATCCTTACTCAGGCAAAATCTCCCCCTACAGTCCATGTTAACTCTGACTGAATAAAGATCTTTTGATTGGGCTCTATGAAAATAAATTTTCTTTTAGTTGGTCTGACTGGATCCAGTTTATATTCTGTTGATTAGTTGATGCTGCGGTATACAGTATGCTATAATGCAGGGAGGTTTCTGGCTTTGATTGACTGTTCCTTGGCTCCTTGCTCAAAATCAGTGAGCAACCATTTAAGTCCTGATTTAGAGTCGAGTCCATATTCTGCATGCCTTCTGATGTAACTCATGCAGAGGATGTATTAGTAGCAGCACTGCAATGTATGACTAATTCTTTCTCTATTATGATGACTCACTGTTTGTTGTTCTAAGAAACAGTCATTTTAAGTCATGATTCCCACTTTAGGTTGTTTTTTGTTTTCCCCCCATATATATTCTTTATCAGACTAACCAGAGACAAGATATTTTTAAATAAATTGTCCTCCAGTATCTTTCATCAAGTATTGCCTGAAGAATTTTGATATGAGGATTTAAGAAAAGATTGTTGAGGTACCAAACATGATGATTTAGCATTTGAAAGACATACTCTCTCAAAGCTACAGTTAAAGCACAGTTGTCCTTTACTGTGTGTAAAGAAATGTTCTATCCAATCATGTTAATTAATCATGTCTTCCTTGTTTAACTGTGTCTAACTGTTCACCATTACATGTTTCATGTCATTATCTTAACTACAAACCCCAAAACTTCTGCTTCCTTGGTTATAGATAATTTAATCTGTGAAACAAAACAAATCAAATAGATTTTAGGGATCTTGGTGAAATATAGGTACATTCTTCTTTATTTAATATTGTTTGAGGATTGCTTCATAGCCAAACATACAGCTGAGATATTTTAGTTTGCTGATTTTGCTTCTTTTTAAGATCCTGCAGTTGTTCTGTTTTATATTTCACACATAGTATGTTTTACTGTGTCATTAAGCCCATGAAATAAAACTGTTGTATCCTACAGCAAAGTTAGCTGTTTTAAACAATGTTTCCTTTGAAAATGCCATCCAGAAGTACATTTTTGTGGCCTACATTTCAGTTTAGTGAAAGGATTGCTTTTAATTGTTTTGGGCTGTTTTAGTTAGTATAACTACATTTTTCTATCTTCTCCTTCCACCCCCCCCACCCCTTTTTTTCTGCTTAGTCGTTACTTGTATTCTTTAAAGTGTGATACCTTTAATGTCCATGTCCTCTGTGATGCCTAAGGTGGCTGTGTCATTATTGCCTGGTAAAAAAAAAAGAAATATAGATTTAAGACCTAGTCTATCTTTCTATCAGATAGATATTGGCATGCACCTAACTTTGAAAATCTTCCTCCTTGGTAGCCATGACAACCAGTGATGACTTCTGGGGCATTTCAAGCAAATTTGGAAGAGCAAGTGAGTAACATAGAGACTAAAAAGAATGTTTCTTGATGTTTAGTTGCAGCATATTTCTCTTCTTAATGCCCCCTACAGCCCAGATAAGAAAAGCATTCTGCAAATACCCAGTTTAGGTTTAGGCCTGGTTATTCACTTTTAAGTGTGTTTATGTATTTGTGTGTATATGGGCTTGTAGTGGAAAGAGTTAAATAATTAAAGTAAAATAATCATGTAAAATAATGTTTTCTTTTAGTCTAATTTTTGTGTGTGTATATGTTCATACCCTTTCAATGTAAGGATGTCTTTTTGGAAAAGAAGCAAGGTTTGTTTAACTTTTGAAGGCCTCTGTTATATCAAGAACCAGAAGCTACTTTGGATTTCTCACCACCCACCCCTTTCCCCAATAAGATCATTTCATCTCAATTAACTGAATGAACTGAGGAGCAGATTCCAAAGGACAGAAGAGAAGAAATTTTTTTTGCCTGCAAGAGAGCAAGCCAGTAGGTGCTATCCACCCAGGCAAGTACCCCTGTGAAGAGGCTGACTTGGCCTTCAGATCTTGTCAAGGAATTTACCCTGACTTGATCGCCTTGATGTTGAAGATTTTTTGAAATAACGGAGAACAGGAGAAGCCACTGACCTCAAGCACTGTGTGGAGACCATTTCAGATAAATGGTTCATTGGGTACTGGCCTCCTATCCATGGAGCATTTGTTAGAGATGGTGAATATTTTAATGTTTTAGCCTCCCTAGATATCTCCCAAGTTGTCATCAAAAGAGTTTATCTAGTAACAGGGTTTTTTGACAAAGTAATAGAGCCACCAAAAATAAGGAACCACTAAAGTAAATCATGACTCTGGAGGCAACTGCAGACTGAAGCTGCCTTCATCATCTTTCCCTTGCTTGTCCCTTGAGGATCTACCTGATACGTCAGAAGAAAGGCTTCACGTTCAAGATACAAAGCCAAACAGGGTCAGCAGGTGAGGACTCCTCTTCATTCATCTCTCCCAGAAAGCATACTGAAAGCCCCTTGTTCCCACCTCACACAGACCAGGTTTGGCTCAGTAGAGATAGCAGCACAGTCCAACTCTGTTCTATGTGGGCTCATAGATTCCAGGATCTGTAGGTGCTCAGACTGACTAGAGCTTCTACAGAGTTTGTGAGAGTCCCACGGTAGGCCAAGATTCCTCACACAATGATGTTTGTGGGAGCAGACAAGTATAGGGTCACTCAGAATGTGGCATCTCTCACAATGAAAAGGGCAATAATAAAAATGCTACTGCCAAAAGTCATATTTATAAGCAATGTCTTCCTCTATTTTAAAGGGGAACTATGAGTGCTTTTAGGTGGGAGAGGGTGGATGTATTTCCCATTGTAAGAGAGCTATTCAAAGAACTGAATAGCTGGGTCATATAAAGATGCTTTACTCTGTGTCTGGAGAGCACTTAAATACTTTTTGTGAACTATTATTATTTATTATTTGTATTACTAGAGCACCCAGGATCCTTGGCCATGGACTTGGACCCCACTATGCCAGGCACTGTACAAGAACAAAAAGAGGGTCTCTGCCTCAAAAAACTTCAAATCTGACCATAAGACAAGAGAAAACAGATGGATACAGACAGAGCACAAAGAAACAATGAGACAATATTGGTCAGCGGAATAGGCTGTGGTCTCAGCACATTAGCAACCTTTATCAAGCTTTTTTGTAGGCATCATGGCAAAGGGCTATTTTAAGGAGAAGGAAGAGGCTTTGCAGATGTCTAAGGGGAGCTCCTTTGGGACAGCATGGGGGAAAGCACAAAGGTTCTTGTTTAAAAATGTAATGAATGGGCGATGGAGGATAGTATCATGGGTGTAAGGTGTGTTACCGCTTGAAAGAAGTAGCTTGTGATTGTGAAACAAACGCACATATTAGCAGTCAGCCTGTGTTGCTGGACTGGCTGTTGTTTAAGTCCAAGCAATGTCCACAGCATCTCCAAAATCTCCATTCTAATCCCCTCTTAATACATTCTCTGAATGAGAAAAAAGCGTAAGAGAGCTTGTACATCTCTCTCAAACGCAGCACACTGCTAAAGAGGAGGCTTGTGACTCCTAATGCACTCAAAAGTTAAATAGATCCAAATCTGTGAATCACAGGAACATTTACCATTTACTTCAGTTCGTATCCCTCCCGCTAATATACTCTGCTGTGTGAATGACAGAAGACTTTGTCAGGAGAATTCTGTGTGATCTACTTTTGCTTTTCATGTTGTCTCCTGCTGCATATTTGAATATCTTAGAAGTAGGGAAAGTGAAAACATTAAGACCAGGACTGTGCAGCATTTAGAAATATTTCAATGTGTAAAATACAATTTGTATGGATGTCTGAAACAAACATTATGCCTGATGAATCTGCTGGAGTTCTCTAAATACATTACAAAATTGGCTGGCAGAAGTGAAGCAAAGCTTTGGCTTGTTTCAAAAATTCAAATACTTTTATTGAGAAGACAAAACGCAAAGTACTATATCACAGAGAAAAAGAGTAGTAACTCTTAAAAAGCAGTGTTTTATATTGAATACATTATTTTGATCTCTTTGTCCTGGGCTTTTCTTATATCTTTCACTTCCCTTTTAAAAAAAATCCACTCAAAAGCAAAAGAACAAAAATTACATTTATTTTAAAGGCACTTGGAGGTATCTCCATAACATTTTTGTGAATTGCAAGGCTTTGTTTGTGTAGTTAATTCCTACATACCTTTCCAGCCCATTTGCAAGAGTCAGATAAATATTGAAAATTTTCTATGTTTGCATTAAGCTTCATTACATAGTCATGGTTAGTCTGCCAGGTCATCCCCAGTTCTCAATATCTGTTTGGTGATTTGGATAATTTGGACATTACTATAACATGCAGCTTCTGTTGTATCCATTCCTCCTCCCATGGCAAAATAGGTAGTTTCCACACCTGATGTTATAAAATTTTTCCTGCTAATATCAGGTAATTGCACAAGTCCCAGTAGAAAGACAATATTGACAACTTAGGGTATTGTCCTAACAAGTAAATAGTGGGTTCAAGAGGGAGTTGCAAAGTTAATACCCAAAATGAATTATTGAATTATACTCCAAAAGATTTGGAATTGCAGACATGAATCTATAAATGAGCCTTGTTTCCCATACCCTGTCTAATACAGGAAGCAGACAATTTCTGACATAAAAGAAATCTACAGAGAGACCGTATTTCTTCTAAGGTTTCATTTGTGTCTTCATAACTTCATAGAATTAGAGACATTTATGCATGTTACTCCCCATTGGTATGAGAACAACTTTGTGTTATGGAGTGTACAGCTTTTTTCATACAGAAGACCCCACAACAGTCCTAATGGAAGCATTGGTAATCTCACTTTTGTTATATGCATCATGATATTTTAAACACTTAACCAATGTTCCTGTGCTCTAGTTGATACTTCCAAATATGTATAAAGGTACCTTCATTCCACACTCTCTCCAGCAGCCATCTGACACATCTTTGTAAATTATCTCTACATAAGAGGCTATGTGATCACTGAAATAGTAACTTATAATTGTATTTTATTATACAAATATATAGAAGAGGAAGTTCCCGTATGTCAAATAAGGGATCAGTGGGAATTTCCTTATTTAAATCGCCTTTCCTGCTTACTTCTGTAATTAACTTTGTTCTCTGTATCAGGTTTAATAAGTTCACTATTGCATTTTGAAATGATGCCCTTGAAGCCTCTATAGAGTTCATTATCACCTTTTTGGTCTCTGTACATGGCCTGTTGACTTCCACCTTTTCCTCAGAGGTTTGAAATATAACTTGCAAAATTAAATTAAATTTAAATATTTGTGTTTTTCCTGTATTGGAAGTCCTTTGTAATGTGCCTGTGTCCAACCATTTCCTCCCATTTTAATTAGCTGCTTTACTCTTTGAAGGCCTGCACTCTTCCATTTTCAAATAGCAGGATAGGTGTCTCTTGGAGGGAAGTTTGGATTGTACCCAATTGTTGTTAGAGTGGGAGAGACAGGTCTTGCTTTCATTTTTACTTTGTTCCAGATTGTTAAGGTAAGGGAAAAGATCAGAGGGGAGCTCTTTGGAGTAAGTGTCAGGTACTTTGGTAAATAAAAAAACATTTACCCTAGTGAAATCTCCTTTCTTCCTCCTTATTTAGTATTCATTGCTATCCCCATTACATCTTGCTGTGATCATCAATAGTTCCCCTGAAGAATGGAGCCAATTCTAGTCTATATAATATTTTTGATTAACCCTAGGGATCTTATTGCACCAAATCAAAAGTAAAATGAATGACTGTAAAACTCTTTTTATCCTTTGAGTGGGATTAGCATTGGAAGAGTTTGAAATGAGACTGTAATTCCTGGATAGAGAGAGAGGTTATTTGTCACTGTTGTGATTCTACAAATCCACAATTACTGGGATGTTTAAAGGAGTCTAAGGGAGTTAGGCACCCAACACCCATTGAAAATGCTACTTTGAAAATCCCAATCAATATTGTAGTTTGTCCCATATTATTAAATCTCCCTAAAGTGTTTATAATAAAGGTACATAGTTTGTATCCTAAATGGTTACAGTTTGACAGAATTATAAGCAATTGAAAACCAGATCTTTTAATGGGAAGTGTCTGGCAACCTCAACTATAGGTGGCACTAGCTCAGGGGTCTCAAACACGTGGCCCGGGGGGTTGTTTTCTGTGGCCCGTGAGCTCCTCACGCCCCACCCTGCCCCCCGCAGCGTTTACCTAGAGCGGCTCCAGCCCGACGCGCACTGGGGGGAAGGGCATGCTCCCTGCCTGCCCTACTCTCTGCCGCTCCGGGAAGAGGCCGGAACGTGGGGAAGGGGGGGCACAGGGCTCTGTATGTTGCTCTTACTTCAGGCAGCGCCCCCAGCAGCTCCCATTGGCCACAGTTCCCCGTTCCCAGCCAATGGGAGTTGCTGGGGGTGGTGCCTGAAGCAACAGCAACACACAGACCCCTGTGCCCCTCCTCCCTCCGGTTCCAGCCACTTCCCGGAGTGGTAAGGGGACAGGCAGACAGGCGGCCTGCCCTGCCCCTGGTGCGTGTCGGTCCAGAGCCCGCCCCCTGAGCCTCTCCTGCAGCCCAACCCTCTGCTGTACCCCACACTCCTCCTGCACCCCGCACCCCACACCCCAACTCCCTGCCCTGAGCCACCACCACACCCCACACCCCTCCTGTCCTCCCTGGGGGCAGGAAGGAGGCAGAGTTGGGGTGGGGATTTCAGGGAAGGGGTTGTAGTGGCGGCAGAGCCTCATGGAAGGGGTGGAGTGGGAGCGGGACCAAGGGTGGCGGGGGGAAGTGTCAGTAATGCGGCCCTCGGCCAATGTATTAGTCCTCATGTGGCCCTCGTGGTCATTTGAGTTTGAGACCCTTGCATTAGCTCCACTGCCTATAATAATGTACCCAGATTGAAGGTAATATGAGCCTCTATACACTTGATAGCAAGATTTTTTGCCCAGCCAGTCTTGCCTTTTTTTGGGGATAACTTGCTTTATTCCATCTGTATTCCATTTCCCAGTAGTATGGTTTGATTTTAAAGGGAGGCAATCCGAAGCCTTCTGCCATTCTGGGCCTCATTGGCATAACTCAGTGAACTTTTGGTATTTTCTTTTACCAATTATAATCTTCTAAAGCTGCATGTAACCTCTTTAAAAGATTGGGGGTTTGACTGCGCAAAGGGTAGGGTCATCATCTGCATTATGCTGATATGTTCCAGCCAGCTACTCATTAAGCCTAACCAGTTTGAAAGGTCTTTCTGTATTTTATCTGATCAGGTTAAAAAAAAATGTGTAAAAGATGAGCTGGGTCAGGTGTAAGGATTATGCCCAGGTATGCATGTCTTTCACTGGTACTCTGAAAGGGCAGATTGCTCTTAATCTTTATTTTGAAACCTTTCTCTCAGCTATGATCATGGCAGCAAATTTTTCAAAGTTCACTTTTAATCTCTGTTTTCCTACATTCCTATGCCTATATGGATACATTTACTGATTCTATTGCATTAGCCAGAGTTAGCAACTATTTCAGCATATTTGGCTATTTCTCTCTGTTGCATCCCTTGTACGTGTATCTTTTCCAAACAGGAAGGTTAAAAAGTACAGGGGAAAGAGTTCAACCTTGTCTGGGTCCTTTTCTCAAGGGGAAAATGGGTGTCGGGGGGGTGGGAGGAGAGTGATCTTCCTTTGTTTATGAAAAATTGTGGTCTCAGTTCCATACCTGGCACAAATGCAATTCTAGAAGTCAGATTCTAAACCCCGCTGCCTTTCACACTTTTGACCTTACCTTTGTCCCTATTGACATGACACAGGCATCTGATAATGTCACTATCATTCTTCCACTGACTGCATCCTTGACCTGTCAGATGGTATCTGTCAGGGGCCGGCCAGTGATAAAACCTACTTGATCCCCACTAATCAAGAATTTTATGCACTTTTCTGATCTGTTTGCCAAACTGAAAATATTTTAATATTGAAATGGCATGGCAACTGGTGTGCAGATTTCCTGGTTTACCTTTCTTCAAGATGACAATAATATTTGCAACAGATATACTCTGTTTTAGCTGCCCTTGACTTAAAAATATCATTAAAGAGTCTAAATAGCACAGGAGAAGGTGTATCTACTAATAGCTTAAAAAGCTCAGCTAGGAATCCATCTGTGCCTGTGGCTTTTCCTATTGATACATATTTAATTATCTGGCTAATTTCCTGAGGCAGAATTTCTGCCACTATCTAAGCTGCTGTATCTAATTTAGTAAGGGGTTTCCCCTTCAAGAGTGCTACAACTGAGGCATTTGGTTTGGTGGAGGAATGTAACTTTTGTTTTAAAAAAATCTATAATTTAGGTATAATGGCCTTCATATTAGTTAGATGAGTCTTTGCTTTGTCTGTATATTCATTAGTTCTATTTACCACAGTTGTTTCCACAACTATGAAATCAATGCTCTGTCTGCTTTACTAGTTTTTCTAAGAAATCTCTCTGAGATGGATGAGGTACTCTCTTTTATTAATCTCTGTTCATTTCCCCTCATATTGTTGTTACCAATTTTACTCAGAAAGTTTTTCAGGTTCATCACCCCAATCAAATGGCTGAATGGCATATTTTACGTAATACAGCTGGTAGTGGTATCATTTGAAACACAATGCTGGGTAATACAATTGGTAGCTAAAAATAACTATGGGGAGGATTGTCTAAAGCAGAGCATAACACAGAGGATGAATCAGTTGAGATGGAGGGATAGCTTTATAAAATTATACACAAGAACCTGAAAGAGGAACAGTGAGGGCTGTCATAATGAGTTAAATTAATTCAAGAACAAGTAAGCTTGGGTGACAGATTCTGGAGAGGACAAGCCCATCACCATTTCAGGCAGTATTCCTGACCATGGGCAAGTAACTTACTATCTATTTGCCTCACTTTCTCCATCTGTAGAATGGGGGATAATTACCTCCCATTTAATTGTGAGACTAATTCAATTAATCAGTGTTTTAAATTGGATGAAAGATGCTATAAGAATGCAAAGTATTAATATTGGATTACATCAGAGTTTTTTATTCTGTTTTTGCTTATCCAGGTAAAACTCCATTTACTTCACTGTGAAGTAAAAATTAACTTTTTCTCATTATAAAATAATGGTGTAACTAGCCAAAGGCAACAGCAGAAACCAGCAGTCCAAATGCAACTACATGGATTTTGCAGATTTGTCCTAGTGTTTTAATATTTTAATTTTCCAAACCACTGTGTAGAGAATCTTGCATTCATATGATTATCCCTGTCAAAGCACCTGCCAAGAAAAGAGGGAGGAAGGAGAGAACAAAGACAACATAGTAGTAAACAAGGGATTTGAAAATGTGAGCAGGAAGGGAAGTAAGCATGGAAAATATTAGAGAAGAGGTTCTGAAAGTGGAGCTGTCAGTTGTACCACCCTCCTGTGATACTACCTGAGTTGCTTCAGTTGAAACTTAGTGCACAATGTCAAAGTATAAATAATGCATTTCCTGACTTCTTATGTATCTCCAAACTATTTTGTACTATCAGGCTTAGATCAGGAGATAGAAAGCAAACTGACTCAGCTGACTTCATCATGCACACTAGTGCTCTAAGAAATTGTGGCTGCAATTAGGATATTAAATTCAAGGAAACTGTATTCTGTAGCTAGGGGAGTTCAGTAAATACTTTACGGAGTAGCTAATCCTTCTTTTACTGATTGCTTCAATTAGTTTTTTACATTTTCAAACAAACAGCAACATTTTCTGTAGTATCTAATTTAAAGTGTCTTTGAGCAGTACTTGGCAACATCATTATGTTACAGCTTTTAGCAGTTATAGCTTTGTTTTCCATACTCAGCTATGGTGTGAAGCAACAGCCCCATGCTAGAGAGGCTGCAGAGCCATATTCCCCCACTGTGGAACCCCTCAACAGGGTGTAGTGTGCGCTTCTCTCTGCAACTGACCAGTCCCAGATCCTTCTTCTTCCTTTTCCCTTTTGGAGTGGCTAGTGTTACTAGCAGTGTTGGTCTGCAGTATCCCTTGTACTATGGGGAGTGCATGGACTGGCTAGCCACATGTCTGCAAGAATACATTTCATTTTTGTATATAAAATGTACACTGTATGTATGTGTACATATATACAAACACGATCCTTTCTTCATCCTTTTTGTACTCAGTTCTTTGGTTAAATGTCTGTGATAGTCATTTTTCAAATAAATTACTGTGGTACAGCAGTGCAAGAGAGCAGCAGGAGAGTGGTAGATGGGAGGAATATAAACCCTAGGGCAAGGGTAGGCATCCTATGGCACACGTGCCGAAGGCGGCATGCGAGCTGATTTTCAGTGGCACTCACAATGCCTGGGTCCTGGCCACTGGTCCGGGGGCCTCTGCGTTTTAATTTAATTTTAAATGAAGCTTCTTAAACATTTTAAAAACCTTATTTACTTTACATACAATAGTTTAGTTATGTATTATAAACTTATAGAAAAAGACCTTCTAAGAACGTTAAAATGCATTACTGGCACGCGAAACCTTAAATTAGAGTGAATAAATGAAGACGCAGCACACCACTTCTGAAAGGTTGCCGACCCCTGCCCTAGGGTGATCAAGGCCTTATTCCTTGGGGACTAAGGAAAGGTTCCTACAAGGTAATTGGAGTGCCTGGAGCCAATTAAGGCCCCGCCCAAGACGTAATAAATTCCCCCTGCTTCGGTCAGACAGAGAGAGGGAAGGAGAGCTGACTAGAGTTTGGAGGAGTATTGCTGTTAGCCAGGGAAGGGAAACCCTGCTTGAGCAGAGGGACTCCCCCGGCACAGAGGACTAAGGGAAACCCTACCCAAAGGAAGAGAGGGTAAGCAGCCCGCAAAGGCTGAAGGGGCTAGGACCTGGAGTAGGAGAGTGGACCTGGGTCCCTTCCCCGCTCCCCTCTCTTTCCCACCAGGGCACTAGAAGAGCCCACAATGCCCAAGAATAGGGGCAAGGAGCAGCACCCTTAACCACCACACCAAGAAAAAGCGCGAGACCCACCACAGTAGTGTTGGCCATTTGCCATACTACAAAATACAAAACATTAATATAGAGGACACAGCAAACTTTAGTCATCGTAAATTGTTGGCATGCAGCATGTTGCAACTCTTGCTTCTTAGAGAGCTTCATGAATTGTGTTTTTTTTTTTTTTAAAGGAATTTCCCAAGCAAAAAAATATACATTTCCACCCAATTCAGCAAAAATATGCTGTGGCCTCTTTTCACTAGGAAGGCAGAGGAAAAAGGCACCCTTTTGACCTATTTCAGCAAAAATATGCCCATCCCTGTAACCACATTTTAGTCTATTCTTGGTAAGCCTTCAACAGAGAGCCAAAAAACAATGAAGGCTGCACTATGTGGGTCTCTTGCCATTCCCATTGAATCTTGATTCAGAATAGACAGAATCCTATATTACCATTTTAATATTGTACCAAAAAAAAGCTATTTTTAATTTGTGAACTTCCATCTCAGGGATGTAAACATGACAGTCTCTTTAACATGCCTGGTGGGGAATTCTGCACTCCGCATACATATATGACATACTCATGTGGTCATTTTACTGGAAACATTTTATGCCTTTCTATTGGCATAATTTTCTGGTTCTTAAAGTATAGGTGTGAAGCAAGCAAATACTTAGGCATCTGACACATGCTGCCTGTTTCTTAGGTTGTTAGCCCTTCAGGGAAAGAGCCAGGTGTAGGTCTCTGTCTGTACAACACTTAATGCCCCAATCCTGACTGGGGCTTCTGGGTAATATGTAAGTTTTAAATAAATATTTTTCTTCTGCAAGAAGTCCTTCCCCTGAGACATTAATGCCACACTGATGTCACTTACTGTTCTACACTTGATCGCATCTGATCAAGTGTGATGCCTAAAATATACCTGAATGGCACTGGAAGCAAAGATGTGGCACTGGGTCTGACAATAAGAGTGACTATAGCTCAGGCCCAGTGACTCTGAGGGCAAGTCCTGGGTAAACAGTGGGCAAGCTTGGTCACAGTAAAGCCAAGGAGAGACTCTTGCTATCCATCTAGTCATCCACTTATTGTGAGAGGTAGGCAACACACCGCAGTTGTATTAAACTCAGCCAAGAGTTTGATGGTTCTTTAGTATTGGCAAATGTCAAAAAAAAAAGAGTTTGCATGCATGATATGTCGGAGGAGAGAGGCCAATTCCCTGAACCAGAAATCAGCTGTTGGTTGAACTAGATCAACACTTTTGCCTTGTAGCAAAGCTCAGATGGGGCCTAATAGGTATTTTCTGCTTGTCGCAGCTGGCTATTGGTTTATTGTCAATCTACTTTGGGAAAATTCCATCACGTATATATTGATTGTAACCATCTCTTGGCACATGGTCCGTTCCAGAGGTTATCCCTGTAAGGTCACAAGGAAAGTGCTTTTGTGATTTTACATCTTCTTGAGGGCAGAGGGAAGACTAACCTACGCAAAATAAATGTGATGCAGTTGTAATTGTGATCAGTAGTGGGTGCAAGAGCTATCAGCCCCCTGGTCTAGAAAGATAGTAAGCTTATGGCCAGGGGAGGCCCTAGACTAGCTGCCAGCAACTGGCGCCCTAGGCAAACCATGCAATCAGCGTCCCCCACCCCCAAACCTCCAGGGCTGATCTGGGCTGAGGTTTTTGGTAAACTGGGAAACATTTTGCCCTTTTTTTTCCTTTTAATGTTTAAGCATTTTTTTAAAACAGAGGCTTAATTATTCAGTTTGTCCGTCCATCTGTCCAACCAATATTTCTGAGATCAGATAAAATAGAGAGTCAAAATTTTCAGAATAGATTTGTACATGACAGCTAGATGATATTTCAGTCCGATTTCAAATAAAAATGCATTAAAAATGTTAATTATAATTTTTATTATTACAAATCCAAAATAATCTATTACGCTATCCTGCTTTAACTGCCATTACCAGCACATCCAATATAGAAAGAAATAAGAAAACTCTTCAATGAACTTTAACCTGTATTTGCAAAACACTCCGAATAAAAAACACTCCGTGCTCTTAAAACATGACTTTTCTTGCTTTAAGTTTTGAAAATTCAGTCCCTACTTCTTTTAGATCCAATTTTCCAGCTATTTCATGCTCGATTGACATTGTGGCAAGTCCAACAAGTCTCTCTTGCACCATTGCTGAAGGCAGATATGTTTTTATCAATTTTAACTTTGAGAAGCTACGTTCCCCACTAGCTACGGAAACTGGCAAAGTTAAAAGAATGCATAGAGCTATAAAAATGTTTGGAAAACTGTCTGAGTTTATTTTCACAAACAAACTTCAGTACTTCTTCAGGAGTGGAATGTTTCTTAAGTCGTCTTGAAAAAGCCTGAAGCTCACTACACAAATCTGTAGCATCAATGTCTTTTGAATTTTCATGAGTCAATGCTGACTTCAGTTTTATACAATATTCTCTTATCTATTTTGCTGTTTTCTTTTGCAAGCTGTGGATATCATATAGAAAGCCAAATACTGACTCTAGCTGCTGCATCTGTTGAAATCTTTTGTTAACCGAGTGAATATCAGTATTGAGGACTGCGAAGTAGAAATTTACTTTGAACCTTTGTTTTGGGTTCTGAATGGGTGTGTCTCATCCTTCATATGAAAACTGCTGTTTCTTTTGCTGAATGCAAACTGGCTCTGGTTCAAATTCTGTCGGAAAGTCTATTTTTTTAAACAAGCTTGAGAGACTCTACCAGTGTTCTTTTGAACCCTTCATCACTTCTGAATTCCTCCAGAATATTTTTAGTTTGCTGCAGTTTTTGAATAGCAGGATGTATGTTCAGGTTCTTTTCCTGAAGCTGCTTACTAGTGAGGTTAATCTCGAAAAGGATATTATACCACAAAATGAGTGAAGTCACAAATTTGAACTTGGAAAGGCCATTTGCAAGAGCTTCTGCATCTGAATGTGCCGTATTGCCAGATGATCCAGTAAAGGTAGTATCATCAGAAATTTCAATTAGGGCATCATAAATGTTTCCAAGTTCATAGCGAAGACTAAGAGCATCACTGTGACTCTCCCATTTTGTCTGTCTAAGTGGTTTCACAGTTAGAGAATTCACATGCTGAGTCAGAATGTCCCAACAGCATGTTGAGCCTGAGAAAAACACATAAACACATTGCATCAGGTCTCAGAAACTGGTTGCCTCCAAACAGCATCTAGCAGCAACACTGATAACCAAATTCAGAGAATGTGCACTGCAAGGAACGAAAAAGGCCCTAGGATTGATTTCCATCATTCTCCTTTGCACACCATTGTCTTTATCCTTCATATTACTCCCACTATCGTAGCCTTGGCCACGTAAGTTTTCAACAGATAATGACATTGTTTCAAGCTCTTGTAGAATAGTTTCAGTCATAAATGTTCCAGTCATCTCCTTCAGTGGTATGAAACCCAAAAAATGTTCCTTTATGAGCACTTCAACATTATCTTCATCTGCAGACTTTTCCATATCCACAAAATGAATGATCATGATCATCATCATTTGTTCAACATGACTCACATCTGGTGTACAGTCCAGTATTATTGAAAAGTATTTTGCTGAATGGGCAGCTTCTACAATTTTTTTATGGCGTTTGCTAGGCTTTGAATCAGTTCATTCTGCATATTTTTTCCTAAGTAATGAACCTGTGTTTCATGATAAGTTATTTTACGTAGATGCTCCTTCATGACTGGATCAAACAAAGCTAGATATTCAACAAATTTTAAAAAGTTTCCATTACCTGGAGTGTATAATTTTTCATTTCTGCTGCAGAATGCTAAATTTTGCCCACGAAAAACTCTCACTAATGCAATCAGATGCTCTAATACTTGTGGCCAATATTCTTTTTTTTACCTTGATCACACGTAAATTTTCTTCATCAATAGTTTTGCCTTTTTTCAATCATAATTCAAATTCTTTCCAATTTTGAAAACATTCCAAATGTTCTATACTTCTTTCATGTGAAGAGAGAATTGAAGATATGTTTTTCCAGTCCTTCGAACCATTTTCAGTAAGTGATGTACCAATTGCTTGATTTCTAACTTGCAGCAAAAGCAAAACACAGAGTCCTTCGACACGGAATATTGTAACCAGTTTCGATGAATTTCTTCCCCATTAATGAGTTTCCTCTTGTAATGCTGAGCAGAGAATTTTCTTTTATTTCCATCCTTAGGGAAGGGAAATTCACAAACTTGTTCGGGTCCATGTTCCATGAGAATTTGCCACACACTGTCATCACATCCGGGCCATGAAGCTGGGTCCCTATAGTGTAACTTGTTTGTAAAGTCCTCATCCTTTCTTCCTTCTACTTCATTTACTTCAATTTCTGCATGTCTCTCTGAAAGTGAATAAATTTTCTCCACTTCCATATCAGTCTGATGCTGTGAGCTGCCTTCATCTAGAAGTAATTTTCCATCATCTTGATGTTCCAAACTGTTTCAATGCAGATGTGAGCTAACCTCCTCTCCAAGTAAAATTCCTTCATCTGGATGCTGTGAACTGCTTCCATCTTTATTTGGATTAAAGAGAAAATATTTCAGGAAGGATCCCTTCTGTTTTGCTTGGTCCTTTTCCTTCTCAGCCTTTCATTTATGATACTCAGCTCCCGAGGGTTTTCTTTTTCCTCTTTCTGCCATGGGGTATTTGAATATTGTTTTGTACTGTGCTCCCGACTGCAAGCATTATAGTGTTAAGGATAGCTGACATACCACATGGTTGGCAATTTAAACCACATTGCAGCCATTGCAACACATCTTTTCACTGCTTAAAGGTTCAATAATTAGTAACATACACTCACTTACCTATTAAAACAGTTAGTTACAGCGTTTACACGAAAATAAAATGACCTTTTTATATGTTATAACCTGACACTGGTTGTTTGGAAAGTAATCCCCTTCCTCACGGTTACCCGCTTGAGTGTGATGTCATCACTTTCGTAGTCTATTAAGTGTTAATGCTGTTACTTTTCTTTTATGGACCTTATTTATTACATGTGAACCAGTCATAACAAAGAAAAGTTCATAATTATACAGCCTGATAATAACGCTAAGGTTTAATAATGCTTTTTAGATTTTGGATTTATAATACTGAAAGATGTTATTCTTTATTCTTTGGCACCAAGAAACACAATTTTCCACAGTATTCGCTGGATTCTTAATCATGTACCTGCGATGTGTGTTAAAATGACTGTTTGACATGTATCAACTCATGATATCTCCGCTCTACGTGAATTTCCGGCTACACGACCTTGATGTATATTCGAGTTAGGTGTCACTAGCATTGCAGCTCTTGCCACTGGTGGATGTGTTTCATTGTGGCTGAGTTATTGCTTAGCAAAATTGCGGAGTGGTCAACTTGATCCTACGTCGCAAATTGAAATTTTTTTTGCTAAAATATTTATTTTTGCAGTAAATAAAAGATTTGACATATTAATAAATTATCAGAAACGTAGATACATGAATTATAATTCATATTCTCTCCATAGAGCACGGGAATTGAAATAAGGACATCTTCATTATTTTATTTGTATTTTTTTCATCTTTCATTTTTCTTTCATTTTTTTTTTAATTTGATTTTTTTCCTTGAATTTGGTGCCCCCTTTAACTTGGTACCCTAGGCACCTGCCTAGTTCGCCTATATGGACGGGCCGCTCCTGCTCATGGCAAGTCTTGGTCTGATGGTCCTGACTTGTTTATCTTTATGGCATATTGTTAGGCTCATATATTTTCCTGGGCTTTTCCTGAAAGGGGCAGATGAGGGATATAGGACAGTTTGGTGATGGAGCCTGTTTTGCATGGAATTGCTAGAATAAGCAACTTGAATATTTGTTTAGATGGGATCAGATATGCAGAAGACCAATTAGTCCTTCTGTTACAGCTATTAGAATCCTTTTTTGTATATTTTTATAGGGAATAGCCCTAGAGCCTTGAATGGGTGTTTTTAAAATAAATGTAAATTAAATAAATTGCAGGTCTAAGCTCCATCAGTAAAGTTTTTTTGGTTCCTGACTCACAATTAAGCTGCAGAACAGTCTATAGAAGCCTGTAGAAAAACCTCTGGCAAACCCCACAGAACTCAGTTTTTTTTCTGAAAATAGAATGCTTCTGTCTCTTTCCGATAAGAGTGTCTAAAATAAAAGCCAGTGATGACGTTTACAATTGAATAGCTGTGTCACAAGCTCTACAATGCCACAAACCACAAATAATAATCCTAGGGGATAATAATCCTTTCTATGGGTTTCTTTCTCTCTTCTCTTTGTAA